>NC_090926.1:843011348-853011348 GCF_040938575.1 Ambystoma mexicanum
TGGGGGGTGGGGGGAACGGGAGGTAGACACGAGGCATGAGCGGGGGGTGGGGGGAACGGGAGGAAGACACAGGGCATGAGCGAGGGGTGGGGGGAACAGGAGAGAGACACGGGGCATGAGTGGGGGGTGGCGGAACAGGAGGGAGAAATGGGGCATGAGCAGGGGGGAGAGGGGGAACAGGAGGGAGACACAGGGCATGCGCAGGGGGTGGGGGGAACAGGAGGGAGACGGGGAATGAGCAGGGGGTGGGGGGGACGGGGGAAGCCCCGCATGAGCGGGGGTTGGGGGAACAGGACGGAGATACGGGGCATGAGCGTGGGTTGGGGAGTACAGGAGGAAGCCACGGGAATGAGCAGGGGCTGGGGGGAACAGGAGAGAGACACAGGGAATGAGTGGGGGGTGGGGGAAACAGGAGAGAGACACGGGGCATGAGCGGGGGTATGGGGAACGGGAGGGAGACACGGGGCATGAGCAGGGGGTGGGGGGAACAGGAGGAAGACATGGGGCATGAGTGGGGGGGTGGGGGGAATGCAAGGGAGACACGGGGCATGAGCGGGGGAGGGGGGAACAGGAGGGAGTCACGGGGCATGAGCGGGGGGCAGGGGGCAACAGGAGGGAGACAGGGGGCATGAGTGGGGGGTGGGGGGAATGGGAGGTAGACACGGGGCATGAGCAGGGGGTGGGGGTAATGGGAGAGAGACACAGGGCATGAGCGGGGGTGGGGGGGAACAGGAGAGCAGGAGAGAGTCACGGGGGGAACAGGAGGGAGACACGGGACATGAGCGGGGGGTGGGGGGAACAGGAGGTAGACACAGGGCATGCGCTGGGGTTGGTGGGAACAGGAGGGAGACGGGGCATGAGCAGGGGGTGGGGGGAACAAGGGGAAGCCCCCCGTGAGCGGGGGTTTGGGGGAACAGGAGGGAGATACGGGGCATGAGCGTGGGTTGGGAGGAACAGGAGGAAGCCACGGGGAATGAGCGGGGGCTGGGGGAACAGGAGAGAGACACGGGGCATGAGCGGGGGGAATGCGGGGGAGACACGGGGCATGAGCGGGGGGAGGGGGAAAAGGAGGGAGACACAGGGCATGAGAGGGGGGTGGGGGAACGGGAGGTAGACACAAGGCATGAGCGGGGGGTGGGGGAACGGGAGGAAGACACGGGGCATGATCAGGGGGTGGGGGGAACAGGAGAGAGACATGGGGCATGAGTGGGGGTGGCAGAACAGGAGGGAGACATGGGTCATGAGCGGGGGGTGGGGGGAACAGGAGGGAGACGGGGCATGAGCAGGGTGTGGGGGAACGGGGGGAAGCCCCCCATGAGCGTGGGTTGGGAGGAACAGGAGGAAGCCACGGGGAATGAGCGGGGCTGGGGGAACAGGAGAGAGACACGGGGCATGAGCGGGGGGAATGCGGGGGAGACACGGGGCATGAGCGGGGGGAGGGGAACAGGAGGGAGACACGGGGCATGAGCAGGGGGGTGGGGGGAACAGGAGGGAGACACAGGGCATGAGAGGGGGGTGGGGGAATGGGAGGTAGACACGAGGCATGAGCGGGGGGTGGGGGGAACGGGAGGAAGACACGGGGCATGATCAGGGGGTGGGGGTAACAGGAGAGAGACATGGGGCATGAGTGGGGGGTGGCGGAACATGAGGGAGACACGGGGCATGAGCGGGGGGTGGGGGGAACAGGAGGGAGACGGGGCATGAGCAGGGTGTGGGGAACAGGGGGAAGCCCCCATGAGCAGGGGTTGGGGGAACAGGAGGGAGATACGGGGCATGAGCGTGGGTTGGGGGGAACAGGAGGAAGCCACGGGGAATGAGCGGGGGCCGGGGGGAACAGGAGAGAGACACGGGGCATAAGCGGGGGGTGGGGGGAACTAGAGAGAGACACAGGACAGAGCAGGGTTGGGGGGAACAGGTCGGAGACACGGGGCATGAGCAGGGGGTGGGGGAACAGGAGGTAGACACGGGGCATGAGCGGGGGTGGGGGGAACGGGAGGGAGACTCGGGGCATGAGTGGGGGGTGGGGGGAAAAGGAGGGAGACGGGGCATGAGCGGGGTTGGGAGAACGGGAGGAAGTCACGGGCTAAAGCGGGGGTGGGGCGAACAGGAGGAAGCCACGGGGCATGAGCGGGAGGTGGGGGGAACAGGGGAGAGACACGGGGCATGAACGGGGGGTGGGAGGAACAGGAGGGAGACATGGGGCATGAGTGGGGGTGGGGGAACAGGAGAGAGACACGGGGCATGAGCGGGGTGGGGGGAGGAACAGGAGGGAGACACGGGGCATGAGCGGGGGTGGGGGGAACAGGAGAGAGACACGGGGCATGAGCGGGGGGTGGGGGAACAGGAGGGAGACATGGGGCACGAGCGGGGGGTTGGGGGAACAGGAGGGAGATACGGGGCATGAGCGTGGGTCGGGGGTACAGGAGGAAGCCACAGAGAATGAGCGGGGGCTGGGGGAACAGGAGAGAGACACGGGGCATGAGCGGGGGTGAGGGAATCAGGAGAGAGACACGGGGCATTAGCGGGGGTATGGGGAATGGGAGGGAGACACGGGGCATGAGCAGGGGGTGGGGGGAATGGGAGGAAGACATGGGGCATGAGTGGGGGGGTGGGGGGAACAGGAGGGAGACACGCGGCATGAGCGAGGGGAGGGGGAACAGGAGGGAGTCACGGGGCATGAGCGGGGGGCAGGGGGGAACAGGAGGGAGACACGGGGCATGAGTGGGGGGTGGGGGGAACGGGAGGTAGACACGGGGCATGAGCGGGGGTGGGGGGAATGGGAGAGAGACACAGGGCATGAGCGGGGGTGGGTGGGGAACAGGAGAGCAGGAGAGAGACACGGGGCATGAGTGGGGGGTGGGGAACAGGAGGGAGACACAGGGCATGAGCGGGGGGTGGGGGGGACAGGAGGGAGACACAGGGCATGCGCTGGGGTTGGGGGGAATAGGAGGGAGACGGGGCATGAGCAGGGGGTGGGGGGAACAAGGGGAAGCCACGGGGAATGAGTGGGGGCTGGGGGAACAGGAGAGAGACACAGGGCATGAGCGGGGGGAATGCGAGGGAGACACGGGGCATGAGCGGGGGAAGGGGAACAGGAGGGAGACACGGGGCATGAGCGGGGGGTGGGGGGAACAGGAGGGAGACACAGGGCATGAGATGGGGGTGGGGGGAACGGGAGGTAGACACGAGGCATGAGCGGGGGGTGGGGGGAACGGGAGGAAGACACGAGGCATGAGCGAGGGGTGGGGGGAACGGGAGGAAGACATGGGGCATGAGTGGGAGGAATGCGAGGGAGACACGGGGCATGAGCGGGGGGAGGGGGGAACAGGAGGGAGTCATGGGGCATGAGCAGGGGGCAGCGGGGAACAGGAGGAGACACGGGGCATGAGTGGTGGTGCTGGGAACGGGAGGTAGACACGGGGCATGAGCAGGGGGTGGGGGGAATGGGAGAGAGACACAGGGCATGAGCGGGGGTGGGGGAATGGGAGGGAGACACAGGGCATGCACGGGGGTTGGGGGGAACAAGAGGGAGATACGGGGCATGAGCGGGGGTTGGGGGGAACAGGAGGAAGCCACGGGGAATGAGCGGGGGTTGGGGGAACAGGAGAGAGACACGGGGCATGAGCGAGGGGGAATGTGAGGGAGACACGGGGCATGAGCAGGGGGAAGGGGAACAGGAGGGAGACACGGGGCATGAGCGGGGGGCGGAGGGAACAGGAGGGAGACATGGGGCATGAGCGTGGGATGGATGGAACGGGAAGGAGACACGGGGCATGAGCAGGGATGGAGGGAACAGGAGGGAGACACGGGGCATGACCGGGGGGTGTGGGGAACAGGAGATAGACACGGGGCATGAGCAGGGGATGGACGGAACGGGAAGGAGACACGGGCCAGGAGCAGGGGGGGGACAGGAGGGAGACACGGGCATGAGCGGGGGGGACAGGAGAGAGACACAGGGCATGAGCGGGGGTGGGTGGGACAGGAGAGAGACACATGGCATGAACGGGAATGGGGGAACGGGAGGAAGACACGGGGCATGAGCGGGAGGTGGGGGAACAGGAGAGAGACACTGAGCATGAGCGGGGGTGGGGCGAACGGGAGAGAGACACAGGGCATGAGTGGGGGTGGGGGGACAGGAGAGAGACACGGGGCATGAGCAGGGGGTGGGGGGAACAGGAGGAAGACACAGGGCATGATCAGGGGGTGGGGGGAACAGGAGAGAGACATAGGGCATGAGCGGGGGGTGGGGGAATGGGAGGAAGACATGGGGCATGAGTGGGGGGGTGGGGGGAATGTGAGGGAGACACGGGGCATGAGCGGGGGGAGGGAGGAACAGGAGGGAGTCACAGGGCATGAGCGGGGGGCTGGGGGGAACAGGAGGAGACACAGGGCATGAGTGGGGGGTGGGGGGAACGGGAGATAGACACGGGGCATGAGCAGGGGGTGGGGGGAATAGGAGAGAGACACAGGGCATGAGCGGGGTTGGGGGGAACAGGAGAGAGACACGGGGCATGAGTGGGGGGTGGGGGAACAGGAGCGAGACACAGGGCATGCGCGGGGGGTGGTGGGAACAGGAGGGAGACGGGGCATGAGCAGGGGGTGGGGGGGAACGGGGGGAAGCCCCCCATGAATGTGGGTTGGGGGCAACAGGAGGGAGATACGGGCCATGAGCGGGGGTTGGGGGAACAGGAGGAAGCCACGGGGAATGAGCGGGGGTTGAGGGAACAGGAGAGAGACACTGGGCATGAGCGGGGGGGAATGTGAGGGAGACACGGGGCATGAGCGGGGGAGGGGGAACAGGAGGGAGGCACGGGGCATGAGCGGGGTAGGCAGGGGGAACAGGAGGGAGACACGGGACATGAGTGGGGGTGGGGGGAACAGGAGGTAGACACGAGGCATGAGCGGGGGGTGGGGGAACGGGATGAAGACACAGGCATGAGCGAGGGATGAGGGGAACAGGAGAGAGACACGGGGCATGAGTGGGGGGTGGCGGAACAGGAGGGAGACACGGGGCATGAGCGGGGGGGAGAGGGGGAACAGGAGGGAGACACAGGGCATGCGCGGGGGGAGGGGGAACAGGAGGGAGACGGGGCATGAGCAGGGGGTGGGGGGAACGGGGGGAAGCCCCCCATGAGCGGGGGTTGGGGGAACAGGAGGGAGATACGGGGCATGAGCGTGGGTTGGGGGTACAGGAAGAAGCCACGGGGAATGAGCGGGGGCTGGGGGGAACAGGAGAGAGACACGGGGCATGAGCGGGAGGTGGGGGAACAGGAGAGAGACACTGAGCATGAGCGGGGGTGGGGCGAACGGGAGAGAGACATGGGGCTGCACGAGCAGGGGAGGGGGGAACAGGAGGGCTACACGGGGCATGAGGGGGGGTGGGGGGAGCAGGAGGTAGACACTGGGCATTAGCGGGGAGTGGGGGGAACAGGAGAGAGACACGGGGCATGAGCGGCAGGTGAGGGATCAGGGGAGAGACACGGGACACGAGGGGGGATGGGGGAACAGGAGGAATACACGGGGCTTGAGTGGGGGTGGGGGGAACAGGAGAGAGACACGGGGCATGAGCGGAGGGTGGGGGGAACAGGAGAGAGACATGGGGCACGAGCGGGGGGTGGGGGAACAGGAGGGAGACACAGGGCATGAGCTAGGGTTGGGGGGAACAGGAGAGAGACACAGGGCATGAGCGGGGGTGGGGGGACAGGAGAGAGACACGGGGCATGAGCAGGGGGTGGGGGGAACAGGAGGAAGACACAGGGCATGATCAGGGGGTGGAGGGAACAGGAGAGAGACATAGGGCATGTGCGGGGGTATAGGGAACGGGAGGGAGACATGGGGCATGAGCAGGGGGTGGGGGAACAGGAGGAAGACATGGGGCATGAGTGGGGGGGTGGGGGGAATGTGAGGGAGACACGGGGCATGAGCGGGGGAGGGAGGAACAGGAGGGAGTCACAGGGCATGAGCGGGGGGCAGGGGGGAACAGGAGGAGACACAGGGCATGAGTGGGGGGTGGGGGGAACGGGAGGTAGACACGGGGTATGAGCAGGGGGTGGGGGGAATGGGAGAGAGACACAGGGCATGAGCGGGGGTGGGGGGAACAGGAGAGAGACACGGGGCATGAGTGGGGGGTGGGGGAACGGGAGCGAGACACAGGGCATGCGCGGGGGGTGGGGGGAACAGGAGGGAGACGGGGCATGAGCAGGGGGTGGGGGGGAACGGGGGGAAGCCCCCCATGAGTAGGGGTTGGGGGCAACAGGAGGGAGATACGGGGCATGAGCGGGGGTTGGGGGAACAGGAGGAAGCCACGGGGAATGGGCGGGGGTTGAGGGAACAGGAGAGAGACACTGGGCATGAGCGGGGGGGAATGTGAGGGAGACACGGGGCATGAGCGGGGGAGGGGGAACAGGAGGGAGGCACGGGGCATGAGCGGGGGGCGGGGGGAACAGGAGGGAGACACGGGACATGAGTGGGGGGTGGCGGAACAGGAGGGAGACACGGGGCATGAGCGGGGGGTGGGGGAACGGGATGAAGACACAGGGCATGAGCGAGGGATGAGGGGAACAGGAGAGAGACGGGGCATGAGCAGGGGGTGGGGGGAACGGGGGGAAGCCCCCATGAGCGGGGGTTGGGGGAACAGGAGGGAGATACGGGGCATGAGCGTGGGTTGGGGGTACAGGAGGAAGCCACGGGGAATGAGCGGGGGCTGGGGGGAACAGAGAGAGACACGGGGCATGAGCGGGGGGTGGGGGGAATGCGAGGGAGACACGGGGCATGAGTGGGGGGAGGGGGAACAGGAGGGAGTCACGGGGCATGAGTGGGGGGCAGGGGGGAACTGGAGGGAGACACGGCGCATGAGTGGGGGGTGGGGGGAACGGGAGGTAGACACGGGTCATGAGGGCGGTGGGGGGAACGGGAGAGAGACACAGGGCATGAGCGGGGGTGGGGGAGAACAGGAGAGAGACACGGGGCATGAGCAGGGGGTGGGGGGAACAGGAGGAAGACATGGGGCATGAGTGGGGGGGTGGGGGGAATGCAAGGGAGACACGGGGCATGAGCGGGGGGAGGGGGGAACAGGAGGGAGTCACGGGGCATGAGCGGGGGGCAGGGGGCAACAGGAGGGAGACAGGGGGCATGAGTGGGGGGTGGGGGGAATGGGAGGTAGACACGGGGCATGAGCAGGGGGTGGGGGTAATGGGAGAGAGACACAGGGCATGAGCGGGGGTGGGGGGGAACAGGAGAGCAGGAGAGAGTCACGGGGGGAACAGGAGGGAGACACGGGACATGAGCGGGGGGTGGGGGGAACAGGAGGTAGACACAGGGCATGCGCTGGGGTTGGTGGGAACAGGAGGGAGACGGGGCATGAGCAGGGGGTGGGGGGAACAAGGGGAAGCCCCCCGTGAGCGGGGGTTTGGGGGAACAGGAGGGAGATACGGGCATGAGCGTGGGTTGGGAGGAACAGGAGGAAGCCACGGGGAATGAGCGGGGGCTGGGGGAACAGGAGAGAGACACGGGGCATGAGCGGGGGGAATGCGGGGGAGACACGGGGCATGAGCGGGGGGAGGGGGAAAAGGAGGGAGACACAGGGCATGAGAGGGGGGTGGGGGAACGGGAGGTAGACACAAGGCATGAGCGGGGGGTGGGGGAACGGGAGGAAGACACGGGGCATGATCAGGGGGTGGGGGGAACAGGAGAGAGACATGGGGCATGAGTGGGGGGTGGCAGAACAGGAGGGAGACATGGGTCATGAGCGGGGGGTGGGGGGAACAGGAGGGAGACGGGGCATGAGCAGGGTGTGGGGGAACGGGGGGAAGCCCCCCATGAGCGTGGGTTGGGAGGAACAGGAGGAAGCCACGGGGAATGAGCGGGGCTGGGGGAACAGGCGAGAGACACGGGGCATGAGCGGGGGGAATGCGGGGGAGACACGGGGCATGAGCGGGGGGAGGGGAACAGGAGGGAGACACGGGGCATGAGCAGGGGGGTGGGGGGAACAGGAGGGAGACACAGGGCATGAGAGGGGGGTGGGGGAATGGGAGGTAGACACGAGGCATGAGCGGGGGGTGGGGGGAACGGGAGGAAGACACGGGGCATGATCAGGGGGTGGGGGTAACAGGAGAGAGACATGGGGCATGAGTGGGGGGTGGCGGAACAGGAGGGAGACACGGGGCATGAGCGGGGGGTGGGGGGAACAGGAGGGAGACGGGGCATGAGCAGGGTGTGGGGGAACAGGGGGAAGCCCCCATGAGCAGGGGTTGGGGGAACAGGAGGGAGATACGGGGCATGAGCGTGGGTTGGGGGGAACAGGAGGAAGCCACGGGGAATGAGCGGGGGCCGGGGGGAACAGGAGAGAGACACGGGGCATAAGCGGGGGGTGGGGGGAACTAGAGAGAGACACAGGACAGAGCAGGGTTGGGGGGAACAGGTCGGAGACACGGGGCATGAGCAGGGGGTGGGGGAACAGGAGGTAGACACGGGGCATGAGCGGGGGTGGGGGGAATGGGAGGGAGACTCGGGGCATGAGTGGGGGGTGGGGGGAAAAGGAGGGAGACGGGGCATGAGCGGGGTTGGGAGAACGGGAGGAAGTCACGGGCTAAAGCGGGGGTGGGGCGAACAGGAGGAAGCCACGGGGCATGAGCGGGAGGTGGGGGGAACAGGGGAGAGACACGGGGCATGAACGGGGGGTGGGAGGAACAGGAGGGAGACATGGGGCATGAGTGGGGGTGGGGGAACAGGAGAGAGACACGGGGCATGAGCGGGGTGGGGGGAGGAACAGGAGGGAGACACGGGGCATGAGCGGGGGTGGGGGGAACAGGAGAGAGACACGGGGCATGAGCGGGGGGTGGGGGAACAGGAGGGAGACATGGGGCACGAGCGGGGGGTTGGGGGAACAGGAGGGAGATACGGGGCATGAGCGTGGGTCGGGGGTACAGGAGGAAGCCACAGAGAATGAGCGGGGGCTGGGGGGAACAGGAGAGAGACACGGGGCATGAGCGGGGGTGAGGGAATCAGGAGAGAGACACGGGGCATTAGCGGGGGTATGGGGAATGGGAGGGAGACACGGGGCATGAGCAGGGGGTGGGGGGAATGGGAGGAAGACATGGGGCATGAGTGGGGGGGTGGGGGGAACAGGAGGGAGACACGCGGCATGAGCGAGGGGAGGGGGAACAGGAGGGAGTCACGGGGCATGAGCGGGGGGCAGGGGGGAACAGGAGGGAGACACGGGGCATGAGTGGGGGGTGGGGGGAACGGGAGGTAGACACGGGGCATGAGCGGGGGTGGGGGGAATGGGAGAGAGACACAGGGCATGAGCGGGGGTGGGTGGGGAACAGGAGAGCAGGAGAGAGACACGGGGCATGAGTGGGGGGTGGGGAACAGGAGGGAGACACAGGGCATGAGCGGGGGGTGGGGGGGACAGGAGGGAGACACAGGGCATGCGCTGGGGTTGCGGGGAATAGGAGGGAGACGGGGCATGAGCAGGGGGTGGGGGGAACAAGGGGAAGCCACGGGGAATGAGTGGGGGCTGGGGGAACAGGAGAGAGACACAGGGCATGAGCGGGGGGAATGCGAGGGAGACACGGGGCATGAGCGGGGGGAAGGGGAACAGGAGGGAGACACGGGGCATGAGCGGGGGGTGGGGGGAACAGGAGGGAGACACAGGGCATGAGATGGGGGTGGGGGGAACGGGAGGTAGACACGAGGCATGAGCGGGGGGTGGGGGGAACGGGAGGAAGACACGAGGCATGAGCGAGGGGTGGGGGGAACGGGAGGAAGACATGGGGCATGAGTGGGAGGAATGCGAGGGAGACACGGGGCATGAGCGGGGGGAGGGGGGAACAGGAGGGAGTCATGGGGCATGAGCAGGGGGCAGCGGGGAACAGGAGGGAGACACGGGGCATGAGTGGTGGTGCTGGGAACGGGAGGTAGACACGGGGCATGAGCAGGGGGTGGGGGGAATGGGAGAGAGACACAGGGCATGAGCGGGGGTGGGGGAATGGGAGGGAGACACAGGGCATGCACGGGGGTTGGGGGGAACAAGAGGGAGATACGGGGCATGAGCGGGGGTTGGGGGGAACAGGAGGAAGCCACGGGGAATGAGCGGGGGTTGGGGGAACAGGAGAGAGACACGGGGCATGAGCGAGGGGGAATGTGAGGGAGACACGGGGCATGAGCAGGGGGAAGGGGAACAGGAGGGAGACACGGGGCATGAGCGGGGGGCGGAGGGAACAGGAGGGAGACATGGGGCATGAGCGTGGGATGGATGGAACGGGAAGGAGACACGGGGCATGAGCAGGGATGGAGGGAACAGGAGGGAGACACGGGGCATGACCGGGGGGTGTGGGGAACAGGAGATAGACACGGGGCATGAGCAGGGGATGGACGGAACGGGAAGGAGACACGGGCCAGGAGCAGGGGGGGGACAGGAGGGAGACACGGGCATGAGCGGGGGGGACAGGAGAGAGACACAGGGCATGAGCGGGGGTGGGTGGGACAGGAGAGAGACACATGGCATGAACGGGAATGGGGGAACGGGAGGAAGACACGGGGCATGAGCGGGAGGTGGGGGAACAGGAGAGAGACACTGAGCATGAGCGGGGGTGGGGCGAACGGGAGAGAGACACAGGGCATGAGTGGGGGTGGGGGGACAGGAGAGAGACACGGGGCATGAGCAGGGGGTGGGGGGAACAGGAGGAAGACACAGGGCATGATCAGGGGGTGGGGGGAACAGGAGAGAGACATAGGGCATGAGCGGGGGTGGGGGAACGGGAGGAAGACATGGGGCATGAGTGGGGGGGTGGGGGGAATGTGAGGGAGACACGGGGCATGAGCGGGGGGAGGGAGGAACAGGAGGGAGTCACAGGGCATGAGCGGGGGGCTGGGGGGAACAGGAGGAGACACAGGGCATGAGTGGGGGGTGGGGGGAACGGGAGATAGACACGGGGCATGAGCAGGGGGTGGGGGGAATAGGAGAGAGACACAGGGCATGAGCGGGGTTGGGGGGAACAGGAGAGAGACACGGGGCATGAGTGGGGGGTGGGGGAACAGGAGCGAGACACAGGGCATGCGCGGGGGGTGGTGGGAACAGGAGGGAGACGGGGCATGAGCAGGGGGTGGGGGGGAACGGGGGGAAGCCCCCCATGAATGTGGGTTGGGGGCAACAGGAGGGAGATACGGGCCATGAGCGGGGGTTGGGGGAACAGGAGGAAGCCACGGGGAATGAGCGGGGGTTGAGGGAACAGGAGAGAGACACTGGGCATGAGCGGGGGGGAATGTGAGGGAGACACGGGGCATGAGCGGGGGAGGGGGAACAGGAGGGAGGCACGGGGCATGAGCGGGGTAGGCAGGGGGAACAGGAGGGAGACACGGGACATGAGTGGGGGTGGGGGGAACAGGAGGTAGACACGAGGCATGAGCGGGGGGTGGGGGAACGGGATGAAGACACAGGGCATGAGCGAGGGATGAGGGGAACAGGAGAGAGACACGGGGCATGAGTGGGGGGTGGCGGAACAGGAGGGAGACACGGGGCATGAGCGGGGGGGAGAGGGGGAACAGGAGGGAGACACAGGGCATGCGCGGGGGGTGGGGGGAACAGGAGGGAGACGGGGCATGAGCAGGGGGTGGGGGGAACGGGGGGAAGCCCCCCATGAGCGGGGGTTGGGGGAACAGGAGGGAGATACGGGGCATGAGCGTGGGTTGGGGGTACAGGAAGAAGCCACGGGGAATGAGCGGGGGCTGGGGGGAACAGGAGAGAGACACGGGGCATGAGCGGGAGGTGGGGGAACAGGAGAGAGACACTGAGCATGAGCGGGGGTGGGGCGAACGGGAGAGAGACATGGGGCTGCACGAGCAGGGGAGGGGGGAACAGGAGGGCTACACGGGGCATGAGGGGGGGTGGGGGGAGCAGGAGGTAGACACTGGGCATTAGCGGGGAGTGGGGGGAACAGGAGAGAGACACGGGGCATGAGCGGCAGGTGAGGGATCAGGGGAGAGACACGGGACACGAGGGGGGATGGGGGAACAGGAGGAATACACAGGGCTTGAGTGGGGGTGGGGGGAACAGGAGAGAGACACGGGGCATGAGCGGAGGGTGGGGGGAACAGGAGAGAGACATGGGGCACGAGCGGGGGGTGGGGGAACAGGAGGGAGACACAGGGCATGAGCTAGGGTTGGGGGGAACAGGAGAGAGACACAGGGCATGAGCGGGGGTGGGGGGACAGGAGAGAGACACGGGGCATGAGCAGGGGGTGGGGGGAACAGGAGGAAGACACAGGGCATGATCAGGGGGTGGAGGGAACAGGAGAGAGACATAGGGCATGTGCGGGGGTATAGGGAACGGGAGGGAGACATGGGGCATGAGCAGGGGGTGGGGGAACAGGAGGAAGACATGGGGCATGAGTGGGGGGGTGGGGGGAATGTGAGGGAGACACGGGGCATGAGCGGGGGAGGGAGGAACAGGAGGGAGTCACAGGGCATGAGCGGGGGGCAGGGGGGAACAGGAGGAGACACAGGGCATGAGTGGGGGGTGGGGGGAACGGGAGGTAGACACGGGGTATGAGCAGGGGGTGGGGGGAATGGGAGAGAGACACAGGGCATGAGCGGGGGTGGGGGGAACAGGAGAGAGACACGGGGCATGAGTGGGGGGTGGGGGAACGGGAGCGAGACACAGGGCATGCGCGGGGGGTGGGGGGAACAGGAGGGAGACGGGGCATGAGCAGGGGGTGGGGGGGAACGGGGGGAAGCCCCCCATGAGTAGGGGTTGGGGGCAACAGGAGGGAGATACGGGGCATGAGCGGGGGTTGGGGGAACAGGAGGAAGCCACGGGGAATGGGCAGGGGTTGAGGGAACAGGAGAGAGACACTGGGCATGAGCGGGGGGGAATGTGAGGGAGACACGGGGCATGAGCGGGGGAGGGGGAACAGGAGGGAGGCACGGGGCATGAGCGGGGGGCGGGGGGAACAGGAGGGAGACACGGGACATGAGTGGGGGGTGGCGGAACAGGAGGGAGACACGGGGCATGAGCGGGGGGTGGGGGAACGGGATGAAGACACAGGGCATGAGCGAGGGATGAGGGGAACAGGAGAGAGACGGGGCATGAGCAGGGGGTGGGGGGAACGGGGGGAAGCCCCCATGAGCGGGGGTTGGGGGAACAGGAGGGAGATACGGGGCATGAGCGTGGGTTGGGGGTACAGGAGGAAGCCACGGGGAATGAGCGGGGGCTGGGGGGAACAGAGGGAGAAACGGGGCATGAGCGGGGGGTGGGGGGAATGCGAGGGAGACACGGGGCATGAGTGGGGGGAGGGGGAACAGGAGGGAGTCACGGGGCATGAGTGGGGGGCAGGGGGGAACTGGAGGGAGACACGGCGCATGAGTGGGGGGTGGGGGGAACGGGAGGTAGACACGGGTCATGAGGGCGGTGGGGGGAACGGGAGAGAGACACGGGGCATGAGTGGGGGGTGGGGAACAGGAGGGAGACAGAGGGCATGAGCGGGGGTGGGGGGGAACAGGAGGGAGACACAGGGCATGCGCTGGGGTTGGTGGGAACAGGAGGGAGACGGGGCATGAGCAGGGGGTGGGGGAACAAGGGGAAGCCACGGGGAATGAGCGGGGGCTGGGGGAACAGGAGAGAGACACGGGGCATGAGCGGGGGGCGGGGGAAATGCGAGGGAGACACGGGGCATGAGCGGGGGGAAGGGGAACAGGAGGGAGACACGGGGCATGAGCGGGGGTGGGGGGAACAAGAGGGAGACACAGGGCATGAGTGGGGGTGGGGGAACAGGAGAGAGACACGGGGCATGAGCGGGGTGGGGGGAGGAACAGGAGGGAGACACGGGGCATGAGCGGGGGTGGGGGGAACAGGAGAGAGACACGGGGCATGAGCGGGGGGTGGGGGAACAGGAGGGAGACATGGGGCACGAGCGGGGGGTTGGGGGAACAGGAGGGAGATACGGGGCATGAGCGTGGGTCGGGGGTACAGGAGGAAGCCACAGAGAATGAGCGGGGGCTGGGGGGAACAGGAGAGAGACACGGGGCATGAGCGGGGGTGAGGGAATCAGGAGAGAGACACGGGGCATTAGCGGGGGTATGGGGAATGGGAGGGAGACACGGGGCATGAGCAGGGGGTGGGGGGAATGGGAGGAAGACATGGGGCATGAGTGGGGGGGTGGGGGGAACAGGAGGGAGACACGCGGCATGAGCGAGGGGAGGGGGAACAGGAGGGAGTCACGGGGCATGAGCGGGGGGCAGGGGGGAACAGGAGGGAGACACGGGGCATGAGTGGGGGGTGGGGGGAACGGGAGGTAGACACGGGGCATGAGCGGGGGTGGGGGGAATGGGAGAGAGACACAGGGCATGAGCGGGGGTGGGTGGGGAACAGGAGAGCAGGAGAGAGACACGGGGCATGAGTGGGGGGTGGGGAACAGGAGGGAGACACAGGGCATGAGCGGGGGGTGGGGGGGACAGGAGGGAGACACAGGGCATGCGCTGGGGTTGCGGGGAATAGGAGGGAGACGGGGCATGAGCAGGGGGTGGGGGGAACAAGGGGAAGCCACGGGGAATGAGTGGGGGCTGGGGGAACAGGAGAGAGACACAGGGCATGAGCGGGGGGAATGCGAGGGAGACACGGGGCATGAGCGGGGGGAAGGGGAACAGGAGGGAGACACGGGGCATGAGCGGGGGGTGGGGGGAACAGGAGGGAGACACAGGGCATGAGATGGGGGTGGGGGGAACGGGAGGTAGACACGAGGCATGAGCGGGGGGTGGGGGGAACGGGAGGAAGACACGAGGCATGAGCGAGGGGTGGGGGGAACGGGAGGAAGACATGGGGCATGAGTGGGAGGAATGCGAGGGAGACACGGGGCATGAGCGGGGGGAGGGGGGAACAGGAGGGAGTCATGGGGCATGAGCAGGGGGCAGCGGGGAACAGGAGGGAGACACGGGGCATGAGTGGTGGTGCTGGGAACGGGAGGTAGACACGGGGCATGAGCAGGGGGTGGGGGGAATGGGAGAGAGACACAGGGCATGAGCGGGGGTGGGGGAATGGGAGGGAGACACAGGGCATGCACGGGGGTTGGGGGGAACAAGAGGGAGATACGGGGCATGAGCGGGGGTTGGGGGGAACAGGAGGAAGCCACGGGGAATGAGCGGGGGTTGGGGGAACAGGAGAGAGACACGGGGCATGAGCGAGGGGGAATGTGAGGGAGACACGGGGCATGAGCAGGGGGAAGGGGAACAGGAGGGAGACACGGGGCATGAGCGGGGGGCGGAGGGAACAGGAGGGAGACATGGGGCATGAGCGTGGGATGGATGGAACGGGAAGGAGACACGGGGCATGAGCAGGGATGGAGGGAACAGGAGGGAGACACGGGGCATGACCGGGGGGTGTGGGGAACAGGAGATAGACACGGGGCATGAGCAGGGGATGGACGGAACGGGAAGGAGACACGGGCCAGGAGCAGGGGGGGGACAGGAGGGAGACACGGGCATGAGCGGGGGGGACAGGAGAGAGACACAGGGCATGAGCGGGGGTGGGTGGGACAGGAGAGAGACACATGGCATGAACGGGAATGGGGGAACGGGAGGAAGACACGGGGCATGAGCGGGAGGTGGGGGAACAGGAGAGAGACACTGAGCATGAGCGGGGGTGGGGCGAACGGGAGAGAGACACAGGGCATGAGTGGGGGTGGGGGGACAGGAGAGAGACACGGGGCATGAGCAGGGGGTGGGGGGAACAGGAGGAAGACACAGGGCATGATCAGGGGGTGGGGGGAACAGGAGAGAGACATAGGGCATGAGCGGGGGTGGGGGAACGGGAGGAAGACATGGGGCATGAGTGGGGGGGTGGGGGGAATGTGAGGGAGACACGGGGCATGAGCGGGGGGAGGGAGGAACAGGAGGGAGTCACAGGGCATGAGCGGGGGGCTGGGGGGAACAGGAGGAGACACAGGGCATGAGTGGGGGGTGGGGGGAACGGGAGATAGACACGGGGCATGAGCAGGGGGTGGGGGGAATAGGAGAGAGACACAGGGCATGAGCGGGGTTGGGGGGAACAGGAGAGAGACACGGGGCATGAGTGGGGGGTGGGGGAACAGGAGCGAGACACAGGGCATGCGCGGGGGGTGGTGGGAACAGGAGGGAGACGGGGCATGAGCAGGGGGTGGGGGGGAACGGGGGGAAGCCCCCCATGAATGTGGGTTGGGGGCAACAGGAGGGAGATACGGGCCATGAGCGGGGGTTGGGGGAACAGGAGGAAGCCACGGGGAATGAGCGGGGGTTGAGGGAACAGGAGAGAGACACTGGGCATGAGCGGGGGGGAATGTGAGGGAGACACGGGGCATGAGCGGGGGAGGGGGAACAGGAGGGAGGCACGGGGCATGAGCGGGGTAGGCAGGGGGAACAGGAGGGAGACACGGGACATGAGTGGGGGTGGGGGGAACAGGAGGTAGACACGAGGCATGAGCGGGGGGTGGGGGAACGGGATGAAGACACAGGGCATGAGCGAGGGATGAGGGGAACAGGAGAGAGACACGGGGCATGAGTGGGGGGTGGCGGAACAGGAGGGAGACACGGGGCATGAGCGGGGGGGAGAGGGGGAACAGGAGGGAGACACAGGGCATGCGCGGGGGGTGGGGGGAACAGGAGGGAGACGGGGCATGAGCAGGGGGTGGGGGGAACGGGGGGAAGCCCCCCATGAGCGGGGGTTGGGGGAACAGGAGGGAGATACGGGGCATGAGCGTGGGTTGGGGGTACAGGAAGAAGCCACGGGGAATGAGCGGGGGCTGGGGGGAACAGGAGAGAGACACGGGGCATGAGCGGGAGGTGGGGGAACAGGAGAGAGACACTGAGCATGAGCGGGGGTGGGGCGAACGGGAGAGAGACATGGGGCTGCACGAGCAGGGGAGGGGGGAACAGGAGGGCTACACGGGGCATGAGGGGGGGTGGGGGGAGCAGGAGGTAGACACTGGGCATTAGCGGGGAGTGGGGGGAACAGGAGAGAGACACGGGGCATGAGCGGCAGGTGAGGGATCAGGGGAGAGACACGGGACACGAGGGGGGATGGGGGAACAGGAGGAATACACAGGGCTTGAGTGGGGGTGGGGGGAACAGGAGAGAGACACGGGGCATGAGCGGAGGGTGGGGGGAACAGGAGAGAGACATGGGGCACGAGCGGGGGGTGGGGGAACAGGAGGGAGACACAGGGCATGAGCTAGGGTTGGGGGGAACAGGAGAGAGACACAGGGCATGAGCGGGGGTGGGGGGACAGGAGAGAGACACGGGGCATGAGCAGGGGGTGGGGGGAACAGGAGGAAGACACAGGGCATGATCAGGGGGTGGAGGGAACAGGAGAGAGACATAGGGCATGTGCGGGGGTATAGGGAACGGGAGGGAGACATGGGGCATGAGCAGGGGGTGGGGGAACAGAAGGAAGACATGGGGCATGAGTGGGGGGGTGGGGGGAATGTGAGGGAGACACGGGGCATGAGCGGGGGAGGGAGGAACAGGAGGGAGTCACAGGGCATGAGCGGGGGGCAGGGGGGAACAGGAGGAGACACAGGGCATGAGTGGGGGGTGGGGGGAACGGGAGGTAGACACGGGGTATGAGCAGGGGGTGGGGGGAATGGGAGAGAGACACAGGGCATGAGCGGGGGTGGGGGGAACAGGAGAGAGACACGGGGCATGAGTGGGGGGTGGGGGAACGGGAGCGAGACACAGGGCATGCGCGGGGGGTGGGGGGAACAGGAGGGAGACGGGGCATGAGCAGGGGGTGGGGGGGAACGGGGGGAAGCCCCCCATGAGTAGGGGTTGGGGGCAACAGGAGGGAGATACGGGGCATGAGCGGGGGTTGGGGGAACAGGAGGAAGCCACGGGGAATGGGCAGGGGTTGAGGGAACAGGAGAGAGACACTGGGCATGAGCGGGGGGGAATGTGAGGGAGACACGGGGCATGAGCGGGGGAGGGGGAACAGGAGGGAGGCACGGGGCATGAGCGGGGGGCGGGGGGAACAGGAGGGAGACACGGGACATGAGTGGGGGGTGGCGGAACAGGAGGGAGACACGGGGCATGAGCGGGGGGTGGGGGAACGGGATGAAGACACAGGGCATGAGCGAGGGATGAGGGGAACAGGAGAGAGACGGGGCATGAGCAGGGGGTGGGGGGAACGGGGGGAAGCCCCCATGAGCGGGGGTTGGGGGAACAGGAGGGAGATACGGGGCATGAGCGTGGGTTGGGGGTACAGGAGGAAGCCACGGGGAATGAGCGGGGGCTGGGGGGAACAGAGGGAGAAACGGGGCATGAGCGGGGGGTGGGGGGAATGCGAGGGAGACACGGGGCATGAGTGGGGGGAGGGGGAACAGGAGGGAGTCACGGGGCATGAGTGGGGGGCAGGGGGGAACTGGAGGGAGACACGGCGCATGAGTGGGGGGTGGGGGGAACGGGAGGTAGACACGGGTCATGAGGGCGGTGGGGGGAACGGGAGAGAGACACGGGGCATGAGTGGGGGGTGGGGAACAGGAGGGAGACAGAGGGCATGAGCGGGGGTGGGGGGGAACAGGAGGGAGACACAGGGCATGCGCTGGGGTTGGTGGGAACAGGAGGGAGACGGGGCATGAGCAGGGGGTGGGGGAACAAGGGGAAGCCACGGGGAATGAGCGGGGGCTGGGGGAACAGGAGAGAGACACGGGGCATGAGCGGGGGGCGGGGGAAATGCGAGGGAGACACGGGGCATGAGCGGGGGGAAGGGGAACAGGAGGGAGACACGGGGCATGAGCGGGGGTGGGGGGAACAAGAGGGAGACACAGGGCATGAGATGGGGTGGGGGGAATGGGAGGTAGACACGAGGCATGAGCGGGGGTGGGGGGAACGGGAGGAAGACACGGGGCATGAGCGAGGGGTGGGGGGAACGGGAGGAAGACACAGGGCATGAGCATGGGGTGGGGGGAACAGGAGAGAGACATAGGGCATGAGCGGGGGGTATAGGGAACGGGAGGGAGACACGGGGCATGAGCAGGGGGTGGGGGAACGGGAGGAAGACATGGGGCATGAGTGGGGGGGTGAGGGGAATGCGAGGGAGACACGGGGCATGAGCGGGGGGAGGGGGGAACAGGAGGGAGTCACGGGGCATGAGCGGGGGGCAGGGGGGAACAGGAGGGAGACATGGGGCATGAGCGGGGGGTGGGGGGAATGGGAGGGAGACACAGGACCTGCGCGGTGGGTGGGGGGAACTGGAGGGAGATGGGCATGAGCAGGGGGTGGGGGGAACGGGGGGAAGCCCCCTGTGAGCGGGGGTTGGGGGGAACAGGAGGGAGATACTGGGCATGAGCGGGGGGGAATGTGAGGGAGACATGGGGCATGAGCGGGGGGAGGGGGAACAGGAGGGAGACATGGGGCATGAGCGGGGGGCGGAGGGAACAGGAGGGAGACATGGGACATGAGTGGGGGGTGGGGGGAACGGGAGGTAGACACGAGACATGAGCTGGGGGTGGGGGAAAGGGAGGAAGACACAGGGCATGCGTGGGGGGTGGGGGGAACAGGAGGGAGATGGGGTTGGGGGGAACGGGGGGAAGCCCCCCATGAGCGGGGGTTGGGGGAACAGGAGGGAGATACGGGGCATGAGCGTGGGTTGGGGGTACAGGAGGAAGCCACGGGGAATGAGCGGGGGCTGGGGGGAACAGGAGAGAGACACGGGGCATGAGCGGGGGGTGGGGGAAACAGGAGAGAGACACGGTGCATGAGCGGGGGTAAGGGGAACGGGAGGGAGACACGGGGCATGAGCAGGGGGTGGGGGGAATGGGAGCAAGACATGGGGCATGAGTGGGGGTGGGGGGAATGCGAGGGAGACACGGGGCATGAGCGGGGGGAGGGGGAACAGGAGGGAGTCACAGGGCATGAGCGGGGGGAAGGGGGGAACAGGAGGGAGACACGGGGCAGGAGTGGGGGGTGTGGGGAACGGGAGGTAGACACGGGGCATGAGCGTGGGTGGTGGGAACAGGAGAGAGACACAGGGCATGAGCGGGGGTGGGGGGAACAGGAGAGCAGGAGAGAGACACGGGGCATGAGTGGGGGGTGGGGAACAGGAGGGAGACACAGGGCATGCGTTGGGGTTGGGGGGAACAGGAGGGAGACGGGGCATGAGCAGGGGGTGGGGGGAACAAGGGAAGCCACGGGGAATGAGCGGGGGCTGGGAGAAAAGGAGAGAGACACGGGGCATGAGCGGGGGGAATGCGAGGGAGACACGGGGCATGAGCGGGGGGAAGGGGTACAGGAGGGAGACACGGGGCATGAGCGGGGGATGGGGAACAGGAGGGAGACACAGGGCATGAGATGGGGGTGGGGGAACGGGAGGTAGACACGAGGCATGAGCGGGGGGGAAGGGGGGAACGGGAGGAAGACACGGGGCATGAGCGAGGGGTGGGGGAACGGGAGGAAGACACGGGGCATGAGCAGGGGGTGGGGGGAACAGGAGAGAGACATAGGGCATGAGCGGGGGTATAGGGAACGGGAGGGAGACACGGGGCATGAGCAGGGGTGGGGGAACGGGAAGAAGACATGGGGCATGAGTGGGGGGGTGGGGGGAATGCGAGGGAGACACAGGGCATGAGCGGGGGGAGGGGGGAACAGGAGGGAGTCACGGGGCATGAGCAGGGGGCAGGGGGGAACAGGAGGGAGACACGGGGCATGAGTAGGGGGTGGGGGGAACGGGAGGTAGACACGGGGCATGAGCAGGGGGTGGGGGGAATGGGAGAGAGACACAGGGCATGAGCGGGGGTGGGGGAGAACAGGAGAGAGACACGGGGCATGAGTGGGGGTGGGGGAATGGGAGGGAGACACAGGGCATGCGCGGTGGGTGGGAGGAACAGGAGGGAGATGGGGCATGAGCAGAGGGTGGGGGGAACTGGGGGAAGCCCCCCGTGAGCGGGGGTTGGGGGGAACAGGAGGGAGATACGGGGCATGAGCAGGGGGGAATGTGAGGGAGACACGGGGCATGAGCGGGGGGAGGGGGAACAGGAGGGAGACATGGGGCATGAGCGGGGGCGGAGGGAACAGGAGGGAGACATGGGACATGAGTGGGGGGTGGGGGGAACGGGAGGTAGACACGAGGCATGAGCGGGGGGTGGGGGGAACGGGAGGAAGACACAGGGCATGAGCGAGGGGTGGGGGAACAGTAGAGAGACACGGGGCATGAGTGGGGGGTGGCGGAACAGGAGGGAGACATGGGGCATGAGCGGGGGGAGAGGGGGAACAGGAGGGAGACACAGGGCATGCGCAGGGGGTGGGGGAACAGGAGGGAGACGGGGAATGAGCAGAGGGTGGGGGGGACGGGGGGAAGACATGGGGCATGAATGGATGGAGGGGGAACAGGAGGGAGTCACGGGGCATGAGTGGGGGGCAGGGGGGAACAGGAGGGAGACACGGCGCATGAGTGGGGGGTGGGGGGAACGGGAGGTAGACACGGGTCATGAGGGGGGTGGGGGGAACGGGAGAGAGACACGGGGCATGAGGGGGGTGGGGGGAACGGGAGAGAGACACGGGGCATGAGCAGGGGGTGGGGGTAATGGGAGAGAGACACAGGACATGAGCGGGGGTGGGGGGGAACAGGAGAGCAGGAGAGAGTCACGGGGCATGAGTGGGGGGTGGGGGAACTTGAGGGAGACACGGGACATGAGCGGGGGTGGGGGGGAACAGGAGGTAGACACAGGGCATGCGCTGGGGTTGGTGGGAACAGGAGGGAGACGGGGCATGAGCAGGGGGTGGGGGGAACAAGGGGAAGCCCCCCGTGAGCGGGGGTTGGGGGGAACAGGAGGGAGATACGGGGCATGAGCGTGGGTTGGGAGGAACAGGAGGAAGCCACGGGGAATGAGCGGGGGCTGGGGGAACAGGAGAGAGACACGGGGCATGAGCGGGGGGAGGGGGAAGAGGAGGGAGACACGGGGCATGAGCAGGGGGGTGGGGGAACAGGAGGGAGACACAGGGCATGGGAGGGGGGTGGGGGGAACGGGAGGTAGACACGAGGCATGAGCGGGGGGTGGGGGAACGGGAGGAAGACACGGGCATGATCAGGGGTTGGGGGGAACAGGAGAGAGACATGGGGCATGAGTGGGGGGTGGCGGAACAGGAGGGAGACACGGGTCATGAGCGGGGGGTGGGGGGAACAGGAGGGAGACGGGGCATGAGCAGGGTGTGGGGGAACGGGGGGAAGCCCCCCATGAGCGTGGGTTGGGAGGAACAGGAGGAAGCCACGGGGAATGAGCGGGGGCTGGGGGAACAGGAGAGAGACACGGGGCATGAGCGGGGGGAATGCGGGGGAGACACGGGGCATGAGCAGGGGGAGGGGAACAGGAGGGAGACACGGGGCATGAGCAGGGGGGTGGGGGGAACAGGAGGGAGACACAGGGCATGAGAGGGGGGTGGGGGGAACGGGAGGTAGACACGAGGCATGAGCGGGGGGTTGGGGGAACGGGAGAAAGACATGGGGCATGATCAGGGGGTGGGGGTAACAGGAGAGAGACATGGGGCATGAGTGGGGGGTGGCGGAACAGGAGGGAGACACGGGGCATGAGCGGGGGATGGGGGAACAGGAGGGAGACGGGGCATGAGCAGGGTGTGGGGGAACGGGGGAAGCCCCCCATGAGCAGGGGTTGGGGGAACAGGAGGGAGATACGGGCATGAGCGTGGGTTGGGGGGAACAGGAGGAAGCCACGGGGAATGAGCGGGGGCCGGGGGGAACAGGAGAGAGACACGGGGCATAAGCGGGGGGTGGGGGGAACTAGAGAGAGACATAGGACAAAGCAGGGGTGGGGGGAACAGGTCAGAGACACGGGGCATGAGCAGGGGGTGGGGGAACAGGAGGTAGACACGGGGCATGAGCAGGGGTGGGGGGAACGGGAGGGAGACACGGGGCATGAGTGGGGGGTGGGGGGAAAAGGAGGGAGACGGGGCATGAGCGGGGTTGGGAGAACGGGAGGAAGTCAAGGGCTAAAGCGGGGGTGGGGCGAACGGGAGGAAGCCACGGGGCATGAGCGGGAGGTGGGGGGAACAGGGGAGAGACACGGGGCATGAACGGGGGGTGGGAGGAACAGGAGGGAGACACGGGGCATGAGTGGGGGTGGGGGAACAGGAGAGAGACACGGGGCATGAGCGGGGTGGGGGGAGGAACAGGAGGGAGACACGGGGCATGAGCGGGGGTGGGGGGAACAGGAGAGAGACATGGGGCATGAGCGGGGGGTGGGGGAACAGGAGGGAGACACGGGGGTTGGGGGAACAGGAGGGAGATACGGGGCATGTGCGTGGGTTGGGGGTACAGGAGGAAGACACGGGGAATGAGCGGGGGCTGGGGGGAACAGGAGAGAGACACGGGGCATGAGCGGGGGGTGAGGGAAACAGGAGAGAGACACGGGGCATGAGCGGGGGTATGGGGAATGGGAGGGAGACACGCGGCATGAGCAGGGGGTGGGGAGAATGGGAGGAAGACATGGGGCATGAGTGGGGGGGTGGGGGGAACAGGAGGGAGACACGGGGCATGAGCGAGGGGCAAGGGGGAACAGGAGGGAGACATGGGGCATGAGTGGGGGGTGGGGGGAACGGGAGGTAGACACGGGGCATGAGCGGGGGTGGGGGGAATGGGAGTGAGACACAGGGCATGAGCGGGGGTGGGGGGGACAGGAGAGCAGGAGAGAGATACGGGGCATGAGTGAGGGGTGGGGAACAGGAGGGAGACACAGGGCATGAGCGGGGGGTGCGGGGAACAGGAGGGAGACACAGGGCATGCGCTGGTGTTGGGGGGAATAGGAGGGAGACAGGGCATGAGCAGGGGGTGCTGGGAACAAGGGGAAGCCACAGGGAATGAGTGGGGGCTGGGGGAACAGGAGAGAGACACAGGGCATGAGCGGGGGGAATGCGAGGGAGACACGGGGCATTAGCGGGGGGAAGGGGAACAGGAGGGAGACACGGGGCATGAGCGGGGGGTGGGGGGAACAGGAGGGAGACACAGGGCATGAGATGGGGGTGGGGGGAACGGGAGGTAGACACGAGGCATGACGGGCGGTGGGGGGAACGGGAGGAAGACACGAGGCATGAGCGAGGGGTGGGGGGAACGGGAGGAAGACATGGGGCATGAGTGGGGGGAATACGAGGGAGACACGGGGCATGAGCGGGGGGAGGGGGGAACAGGAGGGAGTCATGGGGCATGAGCAGGGGGCAGCGGGGAACAGGAGGGAGACACGGGGCATGAGTGGGGTGGGGGGAACGGGAGGTAAACACGGGGCATGAGCAGGGGGTGGGGGGAATGGGAGAGAGACACAGGGCATGAGCGGGGGTGGGGAGAACAGGAGAGAGACACGGGGCATGAGTGGTGGTGGGGGAATGGGAGGGAGACACAGGGCATGCGCGGGGGGTGGGGGGAACAGGAGGGAGACGGGGCATGAGCAGGGGGTGGGGGTAACAGGGGGAAGCCCCCCGTGAGCGGGGGTTGGGGGGAAAAGGAGGGAGATACGGGGCATGAGCAGGGGTTGGGGGGAACAGGAGGAAGCCACGGGGAATGAGCGGGGGCTGGGGGAACAGGAGAAAGACACGGGGCATGAGCGGGGGGGAATGTGAGGGAGACACGGGGCATGAGCAGGGGGAAGGGGAACAGGAGGGAGACACGGGGCATGAGCGGGGGCGGAGGGAACAGGAGGGAGACATGGGACATGAGTGGGGGGTGGGGGGAACGGGAGGTAGACACGAGGCATGAGCGAGGGTGGGGGGAACAGGAGGAAGACACAGGGCATGAGCGAGGGGTGGGGGGAACAGGAGAGAGACACGGGGCATGAGTGAGGGGTGGCGGAACAGGAGGGAGACACGGGGCATGAGCGGGGGGGAGAGGTGGAACAGGAGGGAGACACAGGGCATGCGCGGGGGGGGAACAAGAGGGAGACCGGGAATGAGCAGGGGGTGGGAGAACGGGGGAAGCCCCCCATGAGCGGGGGTTGGGGGGACAGGAGGGATATACGGGGCATGAGCATGGGTTGGGGGGTACAGGAGGAAGCCACGGGGAATGAGCGGGGGCTGGGGGGAACAGGAGAGAGACACGGGGCATGAGCGGGGGGTGGGAGGAACAGGAGGGAGACACGGGGCATGAGCGGGGGTGGGGGAACAGGAGAGAGACACGGGGCATGAGCGGCGGGTGGGGGGAACAGGAGAGAGACACGGGGCATGAGCGGGGGCTGGGGGGAACGGGAGGGAGACACGGGGCATGAGCGGGGGGAGGGGGAACAGGAGGGAGTCACGAGGCATGAGCGGGGGGCAGGGGGGAACAGGAGGGAGACACAGTGCATGAATGGGGGGTGGGGGGAACGGGAGGTAGACACGGGGCATGAGCGGGGGTGGGGGGAATGGGAGAGAGACACAGGGCATGAGCGGGGGTGGGGGGGAACAGGAGAGCAGGAGAGAGACACGGGGCATGAGTGGGGGTGGGGAACAGGAGGGAGACACAGGGCATTAGCGGGGGTGGGGGGGGAACAGGAGAGAGACACAGGGCATGCGTTGGGGTTGGGGGGAACAGGAGGGAGACGGGGCATGAGCAGGGGGTGGGGGGAAGCCACGGGGAATGAGCGGGCGCTGGGGGGAACAGGAGGGAGACACGGGGCATGAGTGGGGGGTGGGTTAACGGGAGGTAGACACAGGGCATGAGCGGGGGGTGGGGGTAATGGGAGAGAGACACAGGGCATGAGCGGGGGTGGGGGGGAACAGGAGAGCAGGAGAGAGTCACGGGGCATGAATGGGGGGTGGGGGAACAGGAGGGAGACACGGGACATGAGCGGGGGGTGGGGGGGAACAGGAGGTAGACACAGGGCATGCGCTGGGGTTGGGGGGAACAGGAGGGAGACGGGGCATGAGCAGGGGGTGGGGGGAACAAGGGGAAGCCCCCCCGTGAGCAGGGGTTGGGGGGAACAGGAGGGAGATACGGGGCATGAGCGTGGGTTGGGAGGAACAGGAGAAAGCCACGGGGAATGAGCGGGGGCTGGGGGAACAGGAGAGAGACACGGGGCATGAGCGGGGGGAATGCGGGGGAGACACACGGCATGAGCGGGGGGAGGGGGAACAGGAGGGAGACACGGGGCATGAGCAGGGGGGTGGGGGGAACAGGAGGGAGACACAGGGCATGGAAGGGGGGTGGGGGGAACGGGAGGTAGACACGAGGCATGAGCGGGGGGTGGGGGGAACGGGAGGAAGACACGGGGCATGATCAGGGGGTGGGGGAACAGGAGAGAGACATGGGGCATGAGTGGGGGTGCGGAAAAGGAGGGAGACACGGGGCAAGAGCGGGGGTGAGGGGGAACAGGAAGGAGACACAGGGCATGCGCGGGGGGTGGGGGGGACAGGAGGGAGACGGGGCATGAGCAGGGTGTGGGGGAACTGGGAGAAGCCCCCCATGAGCAGGGGTTGGGGGAACAGGAGGGAGATATGGGGCATGAGCGTGGGTTGGGGGGAACAGGATTAAGCCACGGGGAATGAGCGGGGGCTGGGGGGAACAGGAGGGAGACACGGGGCATGAGCGGGGGGCGGAGGGAACAGGAGGGAGACACGGGGCATGAGCGGGGTGTGGGGGGAACGGGAGAGAGACACGGGGCATGAGCGGGGGGTGGGGGAACAGGAGGGAGACACAGGGCATGAGCGGCGGGTAGGGGGAACAGGAGGTAGACACGGGGCATGAGTGGGCAGTGGGTGGAATGGGAGAGAGACACGGGGAATGAGCGGGGGGCAGGGGGGAACAGGAGGGAGACACGGGCATGAGTGGGGGGTGGTGGGAACGGGAGGTAGACACGGGGCATGAGCGGGGGGTGGGGGTAATGGGAGAGAGACACAGGGCATGAGCGGGGGTGGGGGAAACAGGAGAGCAGGAGAGAGACACGGGGCATGAGTGGGGGGTGGGGGAACAGAAGGGAGACACAGGACATGAGCGGGGGTGGGGGGAACAGGAGGGAGACACATGCCATGCGCTGGGGTTGGGGGGAACAGGAGGGAGACAGGGCATGAGCAGGGGGTGGGGGGAACAAGGGGAAGCCCCCCGTGAGCGGGGGTTGGGGGGAACAGGAGGGAGATACGGGGCATGAGTGTGGGTTTGGAGGAACAGGAGGAAGCCACGTGGAATGAGCTGGGGCTGGGGGAACAGGAGAGAGACACGGGGCATGAGTGGGGGGAATGCGGGGGAGACACGGGGCATGAGCGGGGGGGAACAGGAGGGAGACACAGGGCATGAGAAGGGGGTGGGGGGAATGGGAGGTAGACACGAGGCATGAGCGGGGGTGGGGGGAACGGGAGGAAGACACGGGGCATGAGCGGGGGGTGGGGGGAACAGGAGAGAGACATGGGGCATGAGTGGGGCGTGACGGAACAGGAGGGAGACACGGGCCATGAGCGGGGGGTGAGGGGGAACAGGAAGGAGACACAGGGCATGTGCGGGGGGTGGGGGGAACAGGAGGGAGACGGGGCATGAGCAGGGTGTGGGGGAACGGGGGGAAGCCCCCCATGAGCAGGGGTTGGGGGAACAGGAGGGAGATACGGGGCATGAGCGTGGGTTGGGGGGAACAGGAGGAAGCCACAGGGAATGGGGGCTGGGGGGAACAGGAGAGAGACACGGGGCATAAGCGGGGTGTGGGGGGAACTAGAAAGAGACACGGGACAGAGCAGGGGTGGGGGGAACAGGACAGAGACACGGGGCATGAGCAGGGGGTGGGGGAACATGAGGTAGACACGGGGCATGAGCGGGGGTGGGGGGAATGGGAGGGAGACACGGGGCATGAGTGCGGGGTGGGGGAAAAGGAGGGAGACGGGGCATGAGCATGGTTGGGGGAACGGGAGGAAGTCACGGGCTAAAGCGGGGGTGGGGCGAACAGGAGGAAGCCACGGGGCATGAGCGGGAGGTGGGGGGAACAGGGGAGAGACACAGGGCATGAACCGGGGGTGGGAGGAACAGGAGGGAGACACGGGGCATGAGTGGGGGTGGGGGAATGGGAGAGAGACACGGGGCATGAGCGGGGGGTGGGAGGAACAGGAGGGAGACACGGGGCATAAGCGGGGATGGTGGGAACGGGAGGGAGACACGGGGCATGAGCGGGGGTGGGGGGAACAGGAGAGAGACACAGGGCATGAGCGGGGCGTGGGGGGAATGAGAGAGAGACACGGTGCATGAGCGGGGTGTGGGGGGAACAGGAGGGAGACACGGGGCATGAGCGGTGGGTGGGGGGAACAGGAGAGAAACACGGGGTATGAGCGGTGGGTGGAGGGAATGAGATAGAGACACGGGGCATGAGCGGGGGGTGGGGGGAACAGGAGGGAGACACAGGGCATGAGCGGGGGGGTGGGGGGAATGGGAGGAAGACATGGGGCATGAGCGGGGGGAGAGGGGAGGAACAGGAGAGAGACACGGAGCATGAGCGCGGGTGGGGGAATGAAAGGAAGACACAGGGCATGAGCGGGGGTGGGGGGAATGAAAGGTAGACACAGGGCATGAGCGGGGGGTGGGGGGAACAGGAGAGAGACACGGGCAGGAGCAGGGGTGTGGGGGGAACGAAAGGAAGACACAGGGCATGAGCTGCTGGTATCTTACTGTGTAGGTGGCAGATCCCGCTCCTCGGCCCTCTGCAGGCCACCGTGTGGCGATGGCGTGTCACGGGGCATGAGCCGGGGTGGGGGGAACAGTAGAGAGACACGGGGCATGAGCGGGGTTTGGGGGGAACAAAAGGGAGATAAGGGGCATGAGCGGGGGTGGGGGGAACAGGAGGTAGACACAGGGCATGAGCAGGGTCTGGGGGAACGGGAGAGAGACACGGGGCATGAGCAGGGGGTGGGGGGAACAGTAGAGAGACACGGGGCATGAGCAGGGGGTGGGGGGAACAGTATAGAGACACGGGGCTTGAGTGGGGGGTGGGGGAACAGTAGAGAGACACGGGGCATGAGCGGGAGCGGAGAACAGTAGAGAGACACGGGGCATGAGCGGGGTTTGGGGGGAACAGGTGGGAGACACGGGGCATGAGCGGGGTGTGGGGGGAACGGGAGAGAGACACGGGGCATGAGCGGGGGGTGGGGGAACAGGAGGGAGACACAGGGCATGAGCGGCGGGTAGGGGGAACAGGAGGTAGACACGGGGCATGAGTGGGCAGTGGGTGGAATGGGAGAGAGACACGGGACATGAGCGGGGGTGCGGGGAACAGGAGAGAGACACGGGGCATGAGCGGGGGGGGTGGGGGTGGAACGGGAGGAAGACACGGGGCATGAGTGGGGGGTGGGGGAACAGAAGAGAGACACGGGGCATGAGCGGGGGGTGGGGGAACAGGAGGGAGTCACAGGGCATAAGCAGGGGGTGGGGGGAATGGGAGGTAGACACGGTGCATGAATGGGGGTTGGGGGAACAGGAGAGAGACACGGGGCATGAGCTGGGGGTGGGGTGAACAGGAGAGAGACACTGGGCATGAGCGGGGGTGGGGGAACGGGAGGAAGACACGGGGCATGAGCGGGGGTGGGGGGAACGTAAGGTAGACAAGGGGCATGAGCGGGGCTGGGGGGAACAGGAGAGAGACACGGGCATGAGCGGGGGGGTGGGGGGAACTGTCATGATGCCTACCCCCAGGCATCAGGACCAAGGCCCTCAGCTCCGGGAACAGGCATCCAGACATTTGTTGAAACCTCAGCAGCCCCGCCTGGGGGCTGTCTGGGTTCAGTCCTGGCACCTTAGGCGCCAGGCTCATCATAGAAATCAGTCCTGGCTCATAGACTTTACTTACCTGATGCAGACCATGCTGCAAAAGAGTCTAAGCCTACATGAGGCCTGGATGGGACTATTTTGTTACTGGGACTATTTTTTACTCAGGCGTGGCTCTAGGGAACTTCTTACCTGGAACTACTTTGGAGGCTATTTAAACCACACCCGAACAGCAGCACATGCTTCACGTTATTCTGCATCCAGCAGCGTGATGCTCACTGTGCCTGCAGCCAGCATCCAGTTTTCTGCCACGCCCGCGTGCCTGCAGCCAGCATCCAGTCTTCTGCCACGCCCGCCTCAAATCCGGAGCTCCTAGAATAAAGAAGAAGAAAAGGACAAGGTTAGAAAATGAACTTATTTCAAATTCCTCACCTAATTCCGGAACCATTTCTTCTCCGGACCTGGAAAGTACATCAGTCCTGCAAGCGTTGCTTCGCCAGCTCCGCACGGCGCCATACTCACCAGTTCTCACAGCATCTTTCGATCCGGCACTGTCTCCATCATTTCTTCACCGTAATCCGGCACCTAGGGGACACAAGAAAAAACAAGGTGAGCCAAGGGAATCAACAAATACAACCTCTTACCACCATAGACTTACCACCGGCGGTATTATTCCATAACTCGCCACATTTTCATATGCTGCATCTGTAAAGAGGGAGAAAAACAACAAGTTAACGCATGCAATAGTTACCGGACAGGGTTGGGTAACACAGACTCTTACCTGAACGCCAGCAGCAGCTACGAGACCTTCTTCTCACAAACTCAGTTGCAACTTAAGGAAGGAAGGGGACAAGAGTGAACATCGGGCACATTGAACTCTTTGAACTTGATACTTACCAATTCCGCCAGGGACTTCAGAGTCAATACTTACCGGAACTCTCCCAACGCCTTCAAACCAGTGAAGTAACTGGTATCTACGCGCCCCTGCAAGACACGCAGGATGGAGAGCTCATCTTTTACAAACATAAGGTGCGGTTACTAAGGGGATATCGGAGGTGATTAGAGGGGGAGAGCGAGAACAGTTGGGAGGCCATCACTAAAACCCACAGGTGGTTAATCCCTGTCTCCACTTGCAGAAAAAATACTTCTTCGGGTCCAGCAGACAAGACTAGGCGGGCCAGTCCAGACAGTCATCTGAGTCCAGACAGTCATCTCTGCACTACGCATCACGTTGAAGGAGACCGCAGCTGTCCGGGTCCGATTGACACCACTGTGGGGTCCATGTGAGCGTAACAGGAACGAAAGTAAGACACGGGGCATGAGCTGCGGGTATTTTACTGTGCAGGTGGCAGATCCCGCTCCTCGGCCCTCCGCAGGCCACTGTGTGGCGATGGCATGTCTCCTGGCAGTATGCAGCAGCCCGGGACGGGTTGTATGCAGGGTCTCTGTTGACAAAGCCTCTCGATGCGAAAGATAAACAAAGATGGCGGGCGTCTTTGAAAATATGACGCATTGGCTCTGCTTCACCGCAGCCAATTGGAAAGCGCGTCACATGTCCGTGGACATAACACAAGCCGCTTGCCCAATCCCTGTCCTGTCCGCGGAGCGAACAGGGAAGTGTTTCCGCGGAGCCGACATAGATATCACTAATTTTTGTTCACTTAAATTTTTGTCATTTTTAAGAAAACTACTGGATGGATTTACACCAAATAAAAAAAGCACGCTTTCAGGACCAATCCACCGGTCCTGCCGCAAAATTGGTGTAAATCCGTCCAGCGGTTTGGGCTGCAGGCTTGAGCAAAGTTTTTTCCCATTATGTCTATGGGAAAAAAGAAGTTTTGGGACCCCCCATATAACTTTGCCCCCCCTGTACCAAACCTCACCAAACTTTGCAAAAAAAATCAGAGTGGGCCATATACTTCTTTTGCAAAGTTTGGTGAGGATTCGTCCAGGGGGAGCAATGTTATAAGCCTTCCTATGGAAACAGCAACTTAACCATAACTACATGGCCACTACCGTGGCCATTTAATATATATATTTTTTTTTAAAACGCTCTCATCGGAAAATCTTAAGATGAAGAACAGCAGGCACTGGTAAAGAGATACATACATGCTGTAGGGCTTACATCTTCTCTGTGTGGTTGTTGCTTTATCAGAATGATGGCTGATTGATTACCCGTGGACAGCCCTTGACGATTTCCTTGTCAGGTGCAGATGGTGTTCAGAAAATGGACCTGCATTTACCCAGCAGTATTAACAAGATCAAAGGCGAGAAATGCAATCTCTGGAGCCCCAAATTGCCTGGACTAATTAAATGCAGTTACAGAACGCGAGTCCCTCTTTGATCTGCAGCAAATACTCATTGTTGGATACAGTATAGAGCATTCCTCCGAGGTCCCGCAGCTGCTCTACACAAAATTGGCTCTGATCATGAAAACTTACTCAACAAATATGTATTTAGTCTGGAGCAAGTTCTTACTCAGATATTCTGCTCCAGAACTCAAATCATGATACTCCGGTTTACACTTTAAATGAGCTTGGCGATATATATGTCTACAGAGACGTGTACATGATTACATGGCATAGGCGTTGCTGTCTGCATTATACCAGGAGCCAGGATGAAATGAAGGCCATGCAGGGAAAACAGCCGTCCCAGCCGCGTTGTTATGTTCATAATTACACGTTGTTCTTTTGATCTTAAAAGCATCACGTCTAAATGTCTTTCCGCAAGCGAACTGGGTTCCATTTTGCAAGACGACAGTTCCCTACTGAGGTTAGAAGACATGCATGTCGGAAAAGTCAGACAACAGTTTTGGGACATCACGTGCATTGATGTAAAAACAAAACTCAACATAACAGATACATGAAAATGGTACGCGAATACATGTGTGTTAGCAACGAGACAATGCTGCACCCCATAGTTAAATTGCAACGTGCAAGACTCTTACTTTGTGCAGATTTTCCTCCGCATTTTTTTTCATATTGTGTAATTTAAAATTCTAAAATACACCAGTTAATTATTATATTAAAACATAAAAACAAAAATGATAATAAGTAAAAAACAACATCCAATCGGTTTGAAACAGGCCAACAGGAGGTAGAAACAGATGACACAAACAGCAGTACATTATTAAAAAACACAATACAATGCAAATGAAACATGTATATTCTTAATCCAGAACATGTTGGTAAAAGTGATCTGAGCAATTTCTTTTGCTTAATGGATGAACTTACTTTAAAATCTGTCACTCATTTCTAAATTCTAACTTAAAATTGTGATGCTTTGAAAACACAGCACTTGTAAGAATACTTTTGTTATTCCCTTATGGTACGTCATGACAATCACAGTATATTTCATGTGATCAAATGGTAGTCTACAGCTTCCTTAATTACAGAAGAACATGGTTGGAACACGTAGAAGAACAAACTGCACAATGGATGTCTTCATTCAATTGTCATGCTGTAGGTAGTAGTATAGCACCCATCTGACACTAATATGGCATTGCTAAATTCTGGTTGACGTTTTACATTTGTGGGTTGTAATATACTTTCCATGTATCTATTGGCATACATTATGGTATCGCAATAACAATACCATACTTAAGGTTATTTGATACTTTGATATGGAAATTGAGAAATTATTATCCTTCTGAAGTTTATCCTTCTGAAGGGTTATTCCCATCAGGATGCATGGCTAAATTTAGTAGTTTGATCAATCTTTCATGCTTGAAGAAGGTGGTTTAAAATATATTTGCATGTGATGTTCTATGTGCGCTGAATACGTTCTTTTGAGGGCAAACGTCTTTAAATGTATCTCCTGCGATTTGTTTGGGCCTGCAGGTCGGCATTATGGTAGCCTTGGGCAGACAAAGAATATCAAAAAGTGGATCAGCCAATTTTTAGCTACTCACCTTGTAATATGTTAAAATATATTTTTCTTTTTTACGCATGTGCAATACACTTGGTTTTCGCTCAAACACTTACAGACACTGAAAATGCATGAACAAACACACACACACACAAAGACACACACACACACACACACACGTATGCCAAAAAAAAGGCAAAAACATACATATTTGGTTATTTCAACAAAACAGTGGAAAACAATAGAAATGATTTGCATACAAAGCTATATGAAAGCTAACACATAATTCCATTAGGGACATATCACAATTAGGGCACGCTCACAACATGCTGAAAAACACGCACAGAATAAGTCATTATATACATCCCAGAGCTCAGTAATGAGAACAATACTCAGAAAAAACACAAACATGCAGAAAAAAATCCAGAAAACATAAAAACTAAATGGAAACTGAAAAAAAAACACTCCATGCTCTAAAACATATTTTACAGTTCTAGCATGTGCAGACAAAGCAGAAAACACATTGAGTTAAACGTTTCATTTGTAGGTAGATTGACTTTTGTTTTGGAGACAGTTCATTTGGACTGATTGTTGTGCAGTAGCATTAATAATGGTATTACAAACATGTGCAGATTGTACTTGGATGGGAAATATCCGTTCTTTTAATAAAGTTCATATTGTGTCAAATGTGATGGCTCTGAAATTAAGGTATTAATCATACCCTGACCGGGAATGTTAGGTAGGATTGGAATATACAGTAGTGTGCATTACTACATACCAACTCAGAAATACATAGAGATCCTCCCAAAGTTTGTCAAATATTAAAAAGGCAACAAATGCACTTGGCCATACAGAATGTGAACAGAAGTAAGCACAACCTTAAATCAATTAAAACAAATGAAAGCAATGCGTTATGTGTCTAGGATTTCCATTTAGTTGGTGCACCGATTAAAACGTCTTGTGCACACAGGTTTAAACTACCATATTTGAAAAACGCACTTGATTTTCAAAAATATTTTAACATGGGAAAGTCCCATTGAAAACATTTTTGTAAATCAGGCCCTTACTCCCTTGAGGCATTGATTATAGGTAAGGTCAACTTGTTATTGGGAAGGAAAAAAAGTAATTCCCTGACATATCCCGAAACACTTTTTTGTTAAGAGACTAGAAAGAACACTGTGAAAGTCCAAATGTCCAGGGCGATGCATGGCATGCTGCATATGCCTTATTTGTAACGACGTGTGATTCGTCTTTAGGAACTTTCAAGTACCTATTAGGCACCCTGTCAGAAGTGCTTCTCTCAATGCCCCTGAAATGTCTTTGTAACCAACTTTATAGAACTATAAGGGGCCGGTTCATGGAATTACGCGCAGAAATCGGTCAAGGCCCGCAAATGCCCCTGTACAAGCCTGTGTGATTAAGAAAACCTGCACGCAATGCGTATTCATGGAGATTTGTTCAAGCAAAGTAACCGTATTCGCAAGTCACGGCTGGAAAGGACCTAACACGCCCACACGCAAAGCAGGAAACTGCCAGATCGGTTGCCTTTGTGTGCTCTCCCGGGCGCAAATACACGCACACTTCAAGCAGTGCATGGGATTCCCCGTAAGAAGACCTGCACTCTGGAAGCTTGCGTGGGGTCCCCCATATCTGTATCCGGCACCCCGGGCAATAACTCAGAAAATAGGTGTGCGGACTCACATAAAACGTTCCTGCAACCTGCTACACAGTTTACGCATACACCTACGTTACATCAGAAGCCTGATTGAGTATATGCATCCCGAATTCTGACATGTGATCCCACCTGTGTGCTGGAAATCCTACGCACAAGGGTACTCTTCCTATGAAGGACTTGCATGGGCATTTCCCAGCTGAGACGTTGTGTGATTGATTCCATGAATACGTCTCTTGCCACACAATAATTGGCGTGCGAGGGACTGCCTGCAGGCCATCTCTTGGAATACCGACTTCTTCGCAAGTTATTCCCCATTTCATGTGTTCTGTCCCCTTCCCAGCCATCTGCGCAGGCCACACCCATCCTCTGCCAGAGTCTTGCACAATTCCCTTGACAGACTCGCACAGGTGTGCCAGGCCAGCGCGAAATACAGGCAAGTCCAGGAAAAGTGTTGCAAATTCGATTTTTCTGAACAATAAATTGCATGAATCGGCCCCCTAAATGTACTTCATGGCAGCATAGCATCAACATCCACACTGATACCAGTCCGATACCTGAGACAGTTACCATGCTTTGAAATGCAGTGAGCTCAAACCTGTTTTGTTCCTGAAGTAAAGGTACAAGATTCTCAAATATATGTAGTGCCACAACTTGCAAAAAATATCAATAACATCTGCAACACCAATTTGTTTTACTTGCGTTTATCTGCCCATATCTCACAATTCACATTGCAATGATTTCAATCTTTGAACTATATCTCAGTTTTTAAGATTTTCTTTACCACGACAATCCCATACTAAAATTTTAAAAAACGGACTATTTTTTATGTGAATATTCAGTTTTATTTAAAATAGTAATTAACATTAAATGTGGTTGCCCACATTAAATGCTGGGGACATCACACAAAATACTTTCACACTAACATTGTACATTCACAATGCACACACACATCAATTTATATAAAAGCTATTCCGGATAATGATTCTGGGAAAACATATTCAATCTTCTATAATCTGAACATTCAAATGAGATCTGCTTATTGGAATCATATTTCAAAGAAATCACAATGATGTTCATAATATATATCTCAATAATTCACACAATTTTCTCTAACACCAACGACAAGTGTTGGCATAGCAGGAACACATTGGATTCACATATAACTTTCTTAATCTCTGCCCAATTCTACTCTAAATTGTGAGCATTGTTGGTTTCAAGCGTGGACATCAATACAAGAATAGAGGGTATCCTATGTTTGTCTAATTTGTATTCAGACAGGTTTATAATAGAAGAGTTTATTCTGGAGATCACAAACTAAATTATTTTCAAGGGGCACACAAACATTAGAGTGTATATCTGAGATAGAAAATAATTCAATTGTTTTATGCACAATGTATTTTGGGATAATTCTATTTGATTATTTAAATTGGCATTCTTTTATTGAATACAACATAACTGTAAGGGTTATACAACTATTCAAGATGTATCTTCTTTGCAACTGTGGTTTTCAGATGTCAAGAAGTCCATCAATACCAGCAAAAGTGTGTATCACGTTGTATACTATTCCACAAATCCAAATAAAAATCACAGCGTGAATAATATTTGACTACTGCCACCGAATATTATGCCCTCCTCACTCATACATTCTAGCCAACCTATTTTAAGTATCCTTCCACAAAGTTTCTCTTACAAGCCCAGTCCTCATGTAGTTGCATAGTTTCTAAAGAATGTCTCCAAAATATATTCTCAGTTGCGCTCAAGGGTTTAACTAATTCTTTAGAAATATATCTAAATGCACTGGAGTTACTGCACTACCTTTTGGTTTGTCTTTTTAAAGACGCAGGGCAGGTAGGAACATCAACAGCTCCAGGCAGCTCAGCAGCTCGGCCAAGTATGTACTGCTCTCAGCCTGTTCCCTGCTTCAAAGTTCCATCTCAGGCAATCTGGCACTGTTTTGGGAAATTCTTCAGCATGTATCTCCCTTTGCAAAGACCTTCCTAAGGGGTATTGCCATCAGTTATATCCAGGGAAACAAATCAGCATTTATCCTGTCAGACAATCTCCTTCCTCCCCCGATTTTCAAATAGCTCTCTCAATATCCCAAGAGTCTGCACTTGATTTAACTAGTTTAAAGCATGCAGCAACATTTGAGGAAGCAATTCATGATTGGACACAGCCTATGATGGGTTCTCTTCAGATACTGACATTTCCATGTATCATCCCTTTTATTGTGATTGCATCAAACTATTTTGCCGTGTGACAAGGGAAAGTTTTTACCCCACCACTCCAGAATGAGGATACAATTGGAATTAAATATATATTGCACTTAAAATGTATTATATTGACCTATACCATGGAGGCCTAGATATTCTGAATTGCAACAACATTTCTAATATATGAACATCATTCATGTTCATGTAATTGGTATTATGGGAGAATTGTTAAAATATATACATGCATTAATAATTATTACATGTTATTATCAAGGGTCACTGGGAAAAGGCACTAGAACTGTTTCTAACTGTGCCTGTAAATGTGGGTATGTTTTAATTGCTAATTGGTTTGTGTGTACGTGGGATGTGGCAAATGGTGCCCTAATTTCTAACAACACTGTCATGCTCACGTTAAATAATTATATGTTTTAATACAATTCGGGTATATGGCTCATCCTCAGCACAGGGTATCATTGCTTTCAAGAGAGCTCTCCAAGGTTCCAGGTTCACAGTGGGCTCATTAATGCCACTCTTCAAGGCCCTGCACCATTCCACCATCTCTGCCGTGGACCACCTCAACCAATCCCTCCACCATACAGTGTAGCAAGGGCCTGCACAAATCCTCCAAGACATGGCAATTCTGCGTTTCGTGAGAATGCAGGCCAGATCCATAACTTTAACTATGTGCTTAGATTTATCTGGGTGGGGATATACACCAAGCAGGCATTCCATAGGTGTTCACTTGTATCGGCACACCCCACTGCCTCCAGTGCATGTTGGATTTGGAGCCAATTGTTATCTGAAAACAAAACAGCAAATCCTAAGCTTGACTGAATTCTGTCCTAGCTTCCATCTCCTGTTCACTTGGACTACACCACCCCGTAACAGGCCCTTTGTGAAATCCCTGTGGGATATCTGTTATTCTTCACCAAAATGATTTTGGGTCGAGATTACCTTCTTAGTGAAGCCAGTATCATTCTTCACCCAGGTTATCCACCTCTCCATGCCGACTTTCCATCTATAAAATACAGAGTAGAGAAACAATACAATTCATGCAAGGGCCATTTTTATGTGGTAGTGGGAGTGGGTGGAGCTTTTGTTCGAATGGTGAAGGCTAGTGTTAAGGCTCACCAATCTACAGCAAAAGCTCACATGCAACTCACGTCTGTGAGCCAATTTGGAACTGTCCTGGTTTACATTCTACTGGTCTAGGATGACATAATAAATCAACTACACATTTCCAACTTCCCATAAATCCACAAGTCCTAACTTGCCATGAAGCTATTTACCTAGTATTTATTTTTACCACAACCATGATTCTACCTGAGCAGTATTTACCACATGGGAAAGGTGGAACTTCCAGGTCCATTCCTAGTGGGAACTGCTTTCCGTGGTTTAGGGAAAAGAGAGGAACAATGAAAAGGCGATAAAGTCCCAAGTCACTAACTTCATAACAGTTTAGATACTCATTTTCTGTTGCTACAGTGTGATTACAATTCACAGCATGTAACCAAATAGGTATCTCCCTTATCTTAATGGTTGAATTAGTGGTCAATAGTATCTGATATGGTCCGCACCATTTGGGTGCCAAAGCAAGCTTCCATTGATGACTCTTCACCAAAATGATATCTACTGTTTGTAGAGAGTGGCAGGCTGCAGCTTGCTCCTTAGACATTTTCTTTCACCTCTTTAGATGGATACCTGATGGAAGACATTAATTTCACATAGTCAAGTAGGTTATCATATGTGCAGTGCAAGCTCACCTCAGCACCTTGCACTGGATAATAGGAGGGCAGGCTCAGGTGGCATCCATACTAGACCTCCTGGGGGCTCAGACCTGTCATCCAGTTGGACAAAATCTACTTGAAGGTTAACAAACAGACCCTAGGGTGGCCAATGTCCTCCCAGTGTATTCAGAAAGGCTTGCAACCTGAGACAGATTATACCTTCTGCAGTTCTCTTTTACCATTGTTACAAACTAAGGTTCCTACTAGTAATTGTTTAATATTTTCATCATCCAACTCATCCCCCATGAGTTTATCTATCCATATTTGTTGACCAAGAGAGAGAATAATATTTTTGTTGCAATCTCATGTCCCAGTTCATCTCTCCATAGAGAGCCCACATGTAATTGACACCAGTATACATATCCAGTGATCTTTCTCATTTGAGGGAGGATGTTCTTGTATCTATACTCACATCTCAAGAGACTTAAAATGGGGCGTACCCATTATCTTTCATACAGGGAGAATATATTCAGCATGAAAGTCAGCAACAGCCACCAGTTTTACGGTGGAAAACTTTTGCCACAATTATCTTCACTATCCAGTGGCTGATGTGCTGCGCGGTTTACTGTCACCTTTTGGTAAGGGAGCATGATGGCCTTCTGCAGCATGCTCACATCCTGGTGATTCTCTATGGGGAACCAGAAGAGGTAAAAAAAAAAAATCTTTGTTTGAATAACTGTATGAAATTGTGTGCAATGCTTTAGTCAGTATATATGTTCACAGTCTGATATTCAGCCAATTTGCACAGCCTTGTGAGTGCCACAATCTCAAACACCTGTGCAGCTGTAACACTTGACAGTTTACCAAACTACACCACCTCTCCTGGGTCACATACAGCATATCCTGCCAACAATTGTCCATTCAGGGCCCAAAAACAAAAGCCACTGCAACTGGGTCTAATTCTTTGCTATAGTATGTAATTGTTGTTTAATGATATCCATGTATTTGTGTCAGTACTGCAGGAACAAACCCATGTCATACATGACAATACAATGTGAATTTCTCTTTATAAATGAGTAAAACTAAAACAGGGGTTTCATCTTATTTTCTTTTCATGTGTTCCATGGTTCTTCACATTCTGATGTCCACTCTAAAGGTGCTACAGTGTTGGCCTTCATTTAGTGTTGTAAGAATTTCACTGTCTATGAATAACCTAAAAAACAGTGTCTGCAATAACCTACCATACCCAAGAATACCCTCATCTGTGTAGCTGTCTGAGGTTTCATGATATTGTCTACTGCTTCCTCCCCAGAAGAGGCAATTACTATATGGCCCATTACCATGCTCTGTCCTTTATAGTCTACATTTTCCCTACACGGCTACAATTTCTGTTTAGATGGTCTGTGTCCAATGATAGCTAATGCAGTTACCAACACTTCTTTGTCCAATTTGCATGCCTCATGTGGAGGTAAGATAACAACAAGTCTTCAACATAGTGCATCAGCATAGACTTTCTGGGAAATTAAAATAATCTAGATGTTTCTTATGTTGCTGAGAGAACAGTGTCTCTTGATCGACCAGAATCAATGGACTGACAGTGAAGTTATCTCTCAGGTTGAGTCAGTCTGGATCTTGTTCAATCAAGCTATAATGCTTTATTAGGAATTAACTTTGATGCATTGGGTTTCAGCAAATTAGGGTTTGGACAGGGGCCTGTCCTATTTGCATTAGGATTCAGGAAAAAAACCTGGCACAATGGTGTTGGGATTTAGGAGGGGACCTTGTCTTTGTGTGTTGGAGAAATTGTTTTTTGTGGGCTTATAAAGGCATTCACTGTTTGCAGTGCCCCATTTGATTGCAATTGTTATATGCTCGGCAAGTACCGGAAAGTACCGCTTGGCAGCGTATCCTGTTCCAGAGACTTGAACTATTACTTTCTGCAAAACAGCATTTGTTGCTGTTTTTCATATCATCTATCAATTTGGACTATATAGCCCACAAGGCTTCAATCTTCCTGTTGGAGGCGGGGTTTAAAAGTACAGAACGCGCGAGCACCTTGGCAAGTACCGTAAAGTACTGCTTGGCCACGTATCCTGTTCCAGAGAACAAAACAGCATTTGTTGCAGTTTTTCATATCATCTATCAATTTCGACTACATAGCCCAGAAGGTGATTGTACGTCAGCCGCTATTAAAATCAGCATTGATAACATCGTCATCAAAATAGAATTGTAAGTGCTTACTTGTGCTTTGTTTACTGTAGGCTTCACTCTTCCTAAAGTATGGAACGCGCGCGCACCTCAGCAAGTACCGGAAAGTACCACTTGGCCGCTTTGCCGCACTTGCTGCGGGTTGCGGGCGGTGAGTTCTGGTACTGCCATACGTGTACTTTGGTAGGCCCTTTTTTGGAGCATACTGATCCATTTTTAAAATGAAACGGAGCCTGATATCGTTAAAATCAGGCATGCCATTGGTTACGGCAGTGCATTGTTCTAATGGCACCTCTTCTTTGCTAAATTCACCGCAATGCCCATCGAAAAGAACGCGGTTAAGCTCTACACCGCACACAGGGCTGTCAAAAGCAAAATCAAGTTCCAGAATTGGACAACCATTGGGCGTGGATATTCGACCATTTTGTCAGGACTCAACTCTCCATGGAACTTCTGAACTTGATAAACAAGGAGAGACAGTTTTATCTTCAGCAGATCTGCCAAACTATGTTTGTGCTACTCAGAATGAGCATGTCCACGACATGTCTGAAAAGAATGAAAAGCAAATCCATTCTGATGCTCAGATAAAAAAAACATTGCGCTTTATTCACCTGTTGTAATTGCCAATGAGAATGTTTCTTTAACAGATAGTGTTTTACTTTGTAATGTGTTAACAGGCCCTGGTGACCCACTGTCTAACTTGACTAATAAGAATGCTTCTGACGATTTGGCAGTTATAAGACTTGGATATAAATGCGTCATGTTTTTCATCACAGACATCCGAAAATCTGTCGAAATCACCAGACTTATTTAACAATGTTAGTGATATGAACTCAGTTGGGAAGCTTTCCTTTATAGCCCCTACCCTGCGGAAACCGAAGGTAAATCAAACACCCGTAAATGAGATTGACCATACCGAGAACTCATATGGTCTCATTGAAATAGCATTAACGTCAATGAACTCTGCGATTCATTCTCTGGCCAGGTTGTTTGAAACCCTATGTACAAAATCTGATACTCATTCGCAGAAACTTGACCGCATTATAGCATGGCAGCAAACCATTGTTACAAAAGTGGGTACTTTGGGTGTCATATCAAATCTGACTACAGCAAAGGTTTCAGTAAATTGTCAAACTATCCCACATATAGAAGAATATCGTGGAAACAATCTGCAAAGTTATTCAGGTCCTTTTATTCCAGACCCCATTGTTGATTTAGTCTGTGACTTAAATACTGAACCTGACCAATGTATGAGAGAAGGAACACACATTCCAATGCAGAAAAAATACATTATGCTCTATTTGAAGGTGGAAGCACAAACATATTAGAAGTAAATGCCAAACTAAGCATCCTACAGCTGATCCAACAAAGAAAACTAAAAACAAAAAATGTTAAGTTAACACCTTCATCTCAAACAAAGCGTTTTGTCAAAAATCTTACCCAGCCACGTACTGCAGCCACCGCGGCGTCTAAGGCAATTGGCAAAAAGTTTATGCTACAGTTACAGTCCAAAAAAAATCAACCATTCTTGGACAAGAGCAGACATGTAGAATCTTATGGCCCCCTCAACAACCTGGTGAATGCCGTTTCGGATGATCTATCGGAAAGTACTAAAAGTCCACAAAATTATGCAATGCCACCACGTCAGTCCATCTTATCAGCACCGAATAGTTCAGCTGATTGTGAGAAACAAAGACAAATCGCTCGTCGTAGCGAAATTAGACAAGCAGTAGATGAATATATGGCAGCTCAACCATTCTCCAGTTGCTTAAAAGTTTCCACAAGTGATAAGAAGGCTCAGAATAATGAAGGGATATCTATTAGAGATGATTTGCAGCCGAATCAGCAACTGCAACAAAATATACCAGCTCAAATACCTGTCAGAGTAAACCATTAACAAGATTGGGCCAAGGGGCGTCATGGAATTAACTATGATGATCAATTGGTTCAATCAATAACTAACTCTGACATAAAAAATCTGATAAAATCAACAATATTGCAGATTTTGGATGAAAGAGCTGGTGAAATCGGTAAATTGAATTGAGTTCTAGCAGAAAATACCTAGCTATACTGCTCAATTTCGAATCTAATTGCCGCTCGATCCTGATTTTAGTTGTATCTAGACATGCTGCCTGTTCGCAAATCCAGTCTTATCTAGTCATACTGTTCAAATTCGCTTCTAGATGCCCTCAGACAACTAGCATCTACTTAGTCAACACACTATCTACAACTCTACTCAGAATGCATCTACCTATCACAAACTTGCACGCCTCTGTACTCATCTTCCTGAACATTACTTTACACACCTACTGTAAAATGGCACCTCAACTGCCCAATACGCCCATTTCTTCCATGCCCACCGACCAGATTCCACCCCATACAGACCTAGCCAACCTTCAGATACTACCTAGTCTCCATCGCACTACCATAGACAGGAACCTAGGACTCAGAGCTAGATTAGCCAAAATCTACGAGCCATTGGCCCGCTCGCTGCATACCCCACAAAAATCCTTAAAGCCGTTACCTCAACTTAACCCTAACATTAAAACCTCTAATTCTCATCACAACCTCTCCTCTAACCCCATATTCATCCACCCTAGCCAGAGTACACCCGGACAAACTCAAGATAAACGCCACACTAGCGCTACTGAAAACACAACTACCACCATAAAGACAGCCAACCCTAAAATCAAGGGAGCCCTAATCAACGCTAGATCCTTAGTAGCACATGCTACAGAAATAGCAGATCTGATCCTCAAAGACGACCTAGACTTCCTCGCCATCACCGAGACCTGGTTACACCCAGCAGCAGGCCCCATGATCATGCTAGCAGTCCCAGACAAGTACACCATCCTGAGGCAAGATCGCCTCAAGTCCAGAGGAGGGGGTGTTGCCATTATACATAAACTTAGCCTACTCATGAGACTCGCTACACCTTCCAGTGTCCAATCCTGCGAAAACTTGTCAGTCAAAGTCCCACTCACTAACACCCAAACCCTCACCATCCACTTGATTTACCGCCCACCAGGACCCATCGGTACCTTTGATGAAGACCTTAACGCTATCCTAACTAGCAACCTCAAAACCTCAGCTCAAGTCCTTACCTTGGGGGACTTTAACCTAGGCTACAATGACCCAGCAGACCCAATATCCAACGCTATAGGCACCACCCTTGCTGAACTAGGGTTTGCACAAAGAACCATGGCCCCTACTCACTCAAAAGGTAGAATACTCGATTGGGTGGCCGATCACAACTGCGTAGCAAACATTACCAATATCTCACCTCTAATCTGGACCGACCACCACCTAGTCTCGTTCTGGTTAACCACAGACAGACCTACACCTCCGCCTATCACAACAGCCCCACCTATTCTCACCAGAAACAAGAAAAACATTACAGCAGAAAGACTCATCCCGAACCTACTCCCCAAACTTGACACACTCTCGGACAAGGCGGACCCAGAGATCCTAGTTGAGGAATATAATAAAGCCATGGCCTCAGCACTGGACCTCATCGCCCCTCTCAAACTCAAACCGAGCAAACAGAAATCACACCTTAACAAATGGTACACACCATTCCTCAAAAACCTGAGGCAACAAAAGAGAAACTGCGAAGTTACTTGGAAAAAATGTCCCTCAGCTGCTAACAAATTTAATCTATCTAAAATATCTGCACTCTACAAAAAAGAAATATATGTGGCCAAACGAACGTCCTATGACTCTCGTATATCATCAGCTAAATCCAACATGAAAGAACTCTTTTCCATTCTCAAAGAAGTTGAAACTCCCATACTACCCCCTGATACCTGCATCAAAGATAAAAACTGGTGCTCAAAAATTCAGAATGCCCTGACCAATAAGATCAAGACCCTTCAAACCAAAATCTCCAGCAAAAAAGAGACCGTAAAAGACATGCCCCCCTCTAAAAAACCGGACAAGTGTACAACCACAGACCCCACGCGCTTCAAGTTCACTAAAGTCAATACACTCGATGTGGAAAAAATCATCTTGTCCCTGAAACCGTCTAACTGCCAGGGAGACCTTTGCCCGGCACAGCTCATCAAAGACGCTGCTCGTGATCTTTCACCCTTCATCACGAAATTGATCAATGCCTCTTTCTCCACCGGCTCCATCCCCAGCAATCTAAAACAATCTTGGGTACTTCCCTTACTAAAAAAACCTACCCTCGACCCAGCCATACCCACCAATTACCGACCCATAACGACTGTTCCCTTCCTACTAAAAATCCTAGATAAGGTAGCTTACGTTCAAATACAGAAGCACCTGGAAGAACACCACCTCTTAGGATCTAGACAATCTGGGTTCCGCCCTCAACATGGGACTGAGACTGCTCTCATCGACCTGAAAGCTCAGATTGATACACTTAGGGACAAAGGACAAGTTGCCTTGCTCCTCCTTCTTGACCTCTCTGCAGCTTTCGATCTGGTCAACCACTCTGTCTTATGTTCACACCTCCACACAGCAGCACACTTCTCTCCCGAGGCCATCTCATGGATCACTTCATTCCTTAACGGAAGAACCATGAGGGTATTTTCGCCTACAGCTGCAGAAGACCCTATACCTATCACCTGTGGTGTACCACAGGGCTCCTGCGTCTCCCCTACATTGTACAATATATTCACCAAGCCCCTTTTCGATGATTTGGATCATCTCGGTATCACCTACACTAATTATGCAGATGATACTCAGATCCTCCTTCCGCTTTCTGGAGATTATGGAAAGGATTTGGCCTTGCTGAATATGGTGTACATCATCATCCAGGCATGGATGGCCACTCATGGACTATGCCTGAATGATGAGAAAACAGAGCTTATCATCTTGGGAACAACGCATAGTCTAGGGAAACTCAGCCCAGCCTACAACTCTTTCATGATAGATGGGAACAACATCAAAGTTGGACAGGAGGTCAAAACACTGGGCTTCTACCTGGATTCTAACCTCTCCTTCAAAAGACAACTGAGCTCACTGGCATCTTCATCTGCATATACATGCAAATTAATCCGCTCAGCTAAACCATTTCTGTCAGACACTAGCTGCCTTACACTCGCTAGAGCCCTCATTCTATCCCGCCTTGACTACTGTAACGCCCTCTACCTGGGAACCTCCAAGGCTACTACCAGCAAGCTACAAACTCTCCAGAATAACGCCCTGAGAGCAGCATTGGGCATCCCCAGAAGAGAGCATATATCAGGTTTCAGCCAACAGAATAACTGGCTCTCTACCAGAGACAAAATTCTCCTAAAAACGGCCTCACTTACCTACAAATCTCTTAACAACGCTGCCCCGATTTACTTGACTAACAGATTCCATAGACAAGCCTCCGCAAGACCCCTCAGAACTGCTTACAAAGATTGCCTCTCTGTCCCAAACTACAAACTTGCCACCATAGGAGGTAACAGTTTCCCGGTAAAGGCAGCCAAACTATGGAACTCTTTGCCCCCCAACCTCAGAGTAGACATGCCCTACCTGAATTTCCGCTCTAAGGTAATTTCATGGCTTAAACTGAAGGACAGCCAAAATAGATAAGTGCTAAAGCCACCCTCTTGCGATCCGCACATTGTGTAACCTTGTGTGCCACCTTTTAATTTGTATATACTGTATATATTGTGTGCTCTCATCTACTGCTCTGTACATTCCCTATGCTATTTGAACTTTGTACACTTTGTACAACTTGAATCGCGCATCGGTTCTATCTATATTTAGTGATATCCCAGCCCTAGACGATATTGGTACAGTCAATATTGAACAGGTCGAATCCACTGAAGCTTCTAAAAGAACCTCAGCGATTTTGTGGATAAACTCTACAGTTGTATTGAATACTATTTGGGCCATGAAATCAAAGCTTTTTGATTTAGGTTTTGTGATTTTATCAGGGCCTGGATCATCAGTCACTAATTCAACTCTCACGCCTAATCAATCTATGGCAAATCAGATAACACACAAGCAAACAACATATAATCATGCCTGCAATTGTAGTGAGAAAACTGCACAATGTTAGCTATTTCCAGTAGAATATAATACACTATCTCTGGTTAGCTAGAATTCTAGGTGATTTAAACATTTAATAAACAATTATTCCTCTAATCTGCAGTCCCATGACATTGTCTTATTGCAAGGAACATGGATGATGACAACACCATCTGGAACAATTATGATGTTTATCTCAAACCAACGACAAAGGGCACTTTTGGGAGACCAATATCGGGCTTACTAATTGTCATTAAACAAAAAACGCTTACTAAATCAGACATATGGTTTCACCCAAACCCTTATGTGCAAATTCTTAAACTGACTAGACATAAGATCCTCTATGCACTTGTCAATGTATACTGGAGCCCTACAGGGATATCTGATGACAAGTTTATGGAATGCATGAACGAAGCTTTAGATTTGATAATTCAAGACAGTAAAATTAATTACTTAATAATATCTGGTGATTTAAACATGCATTGTCTGGAATCAAATAGACAAATAGAACAGATTTGAATGCTAAAACAGACCAAATTTGTTAAGAATCGAAATCTTTTCATGATAAATGGATCCTTTTTGTCAGATGTCCCCTTGAGACATCCTTGGCATAGAGGCTCCAGTTCAGGGATCATTGGTTACATCTATGTACATGCTGATCTGCTGAGTCAAATTCAATCTTTCCAGGTACTTCACTCTGATGAGAGTGATCATAATATTTTGAATGTGACCTGGACATCTAAATGTATGTTGATGGAAAAGACAAACAATTATACCCAAGGTTCTGTCATTGTAAATACTGCTCAAAACAGACTGATTTGGACAGAGACATTGTTGAAAGCGTTTAGAGATTACTATGGCTCACAGATGAATTATGATGAGAACGGAAACATTGGACCGTTATCAGTATATTCTGAGCTAATCCAAATGTTTCAGCCAGATTCTATTAGGCAAAGGACAAAACAAACACCACACTTGCATATTTACAATCAAGAAATAAAATAAATGAAAACACAAATTCGATCTGAAAAAAGAGAAGTTCTGAAGCTAACTCATGATAGGAGAGCCCTAGCGCTAACTCGTATTCGAACAAAATACAAGAACTGGCTAAGGGGAATTAAATCAGATCTTTAACAAATGGTAGTAATATGTTAAAAATACTATCCAGTAAACATTCTGCCCAATCATGGAAAATTATTAATCAAGTAACAGCTGGGCATCAGGTAGCTATTCAAACACATGATGTAAAAGAGGACGTCTGGGTTAACTATTATACAAACCTTTATTCCTCACCCAATTCTACATTGAGTGCTCCATTGACAAAGGAGCTTAATGGGTTTCATCTAAAATTTCGATCGTGAAGATATTCTGTATTATATTCATAAAGTGAGTCAATCAAAGGCTCCTGGTGCCGATGGTCTGTCAAACTTGATTATGAATCTATTTCCAGAAATTTGGGCCGATATATTGATCATTATGTTTAATAACATAATTTCCTCCCAAACAATTCCTTCCTCTTGGAAATATTCAATCACCATTCAAAAAGGGTGACAGAGCTAACCCTGCCCGTTACGTATCAATATTCTTGCTTGATGCCCCCGGTAAGATTTTTTGTTGTATCATCTTAAGAGAACTGAATGAGTGGTCTAGTAAAAATTCTAAGAGAGATCCTTTTCAGTCAGATTTTGTCAGTGGGCTAGGTACGTTGCCTAACATGATTGCTTTAAATATGCTAAAGTCCCTATATGCCACCCAGAAACAATCTTTGTATCTTGTTTTTATTGATTTCCGGATGGCGTTTGACTCCATTGACAGATTTATGTTATTTCAAAAATTGCAAGCTTTTGGCTGTCCACCATCTTTATTAGCTCTGATGAAACAACTTCATTCAGATACATCCATGAAAGAGCGTCTCACCCTGGCAGGGCTTTTGTCAACATCATTTAATACCTTCCAGGACTTGAAACAAGGGTGTATCATGGCTTTGATTCTATTTAACCTTTACATCTTGGATATGGGGGAGTCCTTTCATAATATCATTTCTGATGCACCGGAGCTGGGTGGTCAGCGCATAGCATGGTTGTTATATGCCGACGACCTTGTTCTGGTGTCTCAGACCCCAAAGGGCTTACAACATTTATTGTACGCCTTGTCCACATATGCTGAAATGAACAAACTGGTTGTGAATTTTAAAAAAAATCCAAAGTATTAGTTTGTAAAAACTCAGGAAAAACCAGCATTGGTAATTATATCTGGACGCTCCAGAATGAGCGTATGAAGATCGTATCAGAATACAAATATTTGGGTCTGACAATACAGAATACTGTTACAAACACATTGTTTCTGCCCAATATACACTTGAAAGTGTTATCCTTGATTTCACAAGCAAAGATACAGGTTTTCAAATATGGTAAATTTACATGCAAACATGTGCTACTCTTTTATGAACAGAAAGTAATCCCTATCTTGATTTATGGAATTGAATCCATGCTGTATATCAAAGATAAGATGTGGAATATAATTGAGGCCCGTTTTTGGCGGAAGGTATTACACCTCCCATATTGTACTCTGATGCCAATCCTACGATTTGAACTGGGCTTAATATCTTTGGACAGCCGTTTAATGTGGCGATTGTGCACCTTTTTCAGAAAGTGCCTATTAGGTCTGGAAATTAAATAACGTTTTAAGCATTGTAGCTCGTCAATTAATTTAATCTAGTCATAGTTTTCCTCTGAAATGGCGCAATTGTGTACTGAATGCTTTGGTGGAAGCAGATATCATGATAACACTTTTACTTGCAAACCCTATACGAGCCAAGACCAAATTTTACTATTAGGACTGGCTAAAGAAAATTGAGAAAATTACATGAAATATAAAGATTTTGATTCCCTTAACTTTGTCCATAACAGGTTACTTATTGAAATGTCCTTCTCCAACTATAATGAACAGATATCTACGCTTCAGACTTAACTTGTGTCCCACAAGCGATATTCTTGCTCGGCCAAATGTTATATCTCCTAATATGAATTTTTGTTGTCACTGTAAAATCGACACTGAAAAGGTATCATGTCATCAATTGAGTGTACAGCATTACAAGTTCCTTGCAAAATGGTCGTGTTTTGATAATGTGGTAGCAGAAATGCAAATTTGGCACTTATTATTTTGAAACACAACGTTTACAGTGATGAAAGCAATAGTGCAATTTCTTGAAGTAGCCATTCCAGATGAAAGTATTTTAGTAATGAAATTATTTATGGAATTTTTACTTTCTTATAAATGAAGGTCATTTTATTGTAATTTGAATGTGAAATGAAATAAGATTGCATTTGAAAAGTTGATTATCAGCTAAACCAAATAAAATATATATATATATATATATATATATATATATATATATATATATATATATATATATATATATTTATATATGATTTAGGATCTACATACTGTCCATGCTTGTCCCTGTTGGCTTACATGATGTGCTCCTCTACCCCTTACACTAACCAGCCCCCAAATCCTCCCCAGAACCCTCAACTTAAGGCAGCAGGCACCTTCCTTTGTCCTTGCACATTTTGCAATTGTAGAGCCCTAACATTATTCTCAATATTTTCTTTCTGTTGATCCTAGCACACCACGCAGTGGTTTGCCACAGCCACAGTTCCAATAATGGTTCATTTTTTCAATTGTATATAGATTGTTTAAGGTTGCACTTGTACCTTAGATTGCAGACCAGAAACAAAAGAATTAGCGATCACCTCCTGGGCTGTCTCATCAGGCTTAGTAATTCTTAGTAATTCTTGAGTGAACTTACATTTTTCCACTCCAAATAATCTGTTGGCTATTTGCACTTATTTAGCTTGCGATTTACCTTGCAATTTCCTATTTTACCCTAATCCGTCTTCCTGGGACACATTTCTGAGATAGCAGTAGTCCATCTTTTCCTGATTTGTTCTATGCCAATGTCAGTACCTGGATCAGCTGCAGGCCAGTTGTCATTCTCTGTTGATCTCTGCCTCAAAAGCTCATTCATGTCGGCCCAGGCAAGATTATAGTATTCCAAGAATGTCCTGCATAAAATGCAACGGCTCTTCTGGTTTGTTAGGGAAATACATGACCACATCATGCAAATCCAAAAGAGTCCAAGGAATATGAATAGTGGTGGTGATCATCCCACAAAACCATTGCAAGAGGTGCTTGAAACACTGCAGCATCTTACCTCTTCACTGAGCCTTCCCTCATCATGGACGTGGCAGAAGATGGAGGTAGAATGGTTATCTGTACAGTACTGTTTCCACTCCCACTGTCAAGGAAAAATGTGCTCTGGCCGCATCATCACAGTCATAACTAACATATATTGGGGCGGCACAGCAGGGACCTGTGCAATCATTGATGCCAGGCCTGTCATGGTTGCAGCTGGGTCTCCCAGAGATGCTGTGCAAACATTAACAATAAATTATAATATTTCAGCTGTTTGTTCATCTTCCTGTTTCTCATGTATTATTTTGGAACATATCAGAGTAACTCACAAACCCTTTTACACCTTACACATTTGATTCACACTTTTAGTCACTCAGAACAAATCTGTAGACAAATCTAAGCAAAAGAAAAGGAGCCAATGTAAATTCTACATCTACAAAAATAAATATTTAAACTGTATTCTGTGGCAAGCATTTTAATGGAATGATAAAGCAAGTGGCTATTCAAAATCACAACTGCAAGGAACGTGTGTGGAGCAACTGGTATGGTGAGGCACGGTGCTGGTGATGGGGAAAGTGCTGTAATCTTCTTTGTAGCATATGGGGAAAGTATGCATCGGGTGGTAATGGCAAACCAAGCATAGAGGGAGGGTATGTGTTTGTGAAACATAGAAGAGGCATTTTTCTTTTCCATTGTGGTAGGTGTGGTATTAGTGGACGTGTACGTGTATATGTAGGATTTGGGATGGTGGACTGCAAGCTCCAGAATGCAATGCGGAAAGGAATCAGGGTTTTTAGGAAAGGCTAATAGTGTTTGTGTATATTACATTGTGTTTAGAGGATAGTGTGATGTGTTGTTTTTGTTTTGGGAGAATCTCTGTCAGTAATGAAAAATTATGTAAGAAGAGATATAGTATTTTACGTCCTTCCATGACGTCAGCTTGGCAGTTGGCCTGGTGGGGGTTGAGCACAGGTGACAAGGCAAGGCTATTAGCAAATACTCAGCAACCAGGGATTAGGTCACTGATGGCTGATCAGGCTTCACTGTCCCACCACCAAGCCCTGTACACACATACGGAAATAGTAGTTGGCCCTCACTTTTCAAAGCACTGCACTACACTGCAAAGGACCCATTACAATACACCATTTGAAAAATACAAAAACTTTGTAAGTGACTTCAATTGAGCTATCCAACTAAGTCAATGCCTAGTCTGGGATACTGAATGGAAACCCTTATTGATATATCTTTATGTCCAGTTCATGAGTTCTGGATGACTACCCCTATATACCACCCCTCTCTTGGAACCCCCCTGACCCCACTGAGCCAAGAAGTAGTTCTGTTTTGCAAGTTTAAACGGTTTATTTGAGAATGTAAACAATATATATATATATCACACTTTATAATAAATTAATAATTAATATCACACTTCAGAACATGAGCAGTTAACAACAATGGGTAATGTTCTACTAATAAACTGATTTGATTACCCAGGAGTAGTATAAAGGATGAGGTAGCACGCTTGGGAATAGGAACAGAAAAATAAGGTGGTAGAGAATGCTTTATCTAGTTTCACATGGATGCAATGTTGAATGAAAATGCAATACAGAAAATACTCAATATGATTTCAACAAAACAATGTAATCACTTTCTCTGGCAATCCACTCCCCCCCCTTATGCAATGTAAGGAAATGAAGAGGAGAGCACACAGTTCTTAGAAATGCAATCAAATGTAATTCAGTTCACCCCAGCAAGCTTAGACTACAGAAGTTTGAAACACAGGCCCAAAATGCTTTTATATGTGCTGGCAATGAAGTGAGGAATATGCTGAAAATGGTTTTAATTCCCTTTAGGAGGTTCGGGGTGAGTGAAATATACTTGGGATGAGTTCAGGCTCACTTTAGCAAGGATCTAGGAGTAACTAGCAGGTTAAACGAATTTTTGGCAAAGGAAAGCAAGGAAGCTGCTTTTTTCACACGTGGCTGGATTGTTAACCAAATCGGTTCTAGGCTTGTTGAGAAGCTGAGATTCTAAGCTTTCAGAGGAAAGTTAAATCAAGTTCCTAGCCCAAACGGTTCCAGAGATACGGACGTTTAAATAAAGGTAGTTTTTCGGATTTGAAATTTTAAAAGTTCAAAGCGACAGTTTACAGCTTGCAGCTAGAAAATGACAGGTGACAGTTCTACTTAGGTTAAATAGATTGAATTATATTATATTAAATTAAGGGATAGGTTCTGAGTTTTGCTGAGTACTCACAAGATATTTTGGACAGGAAGGCGACTTTGTCACGGATCCGGTCACTGCGCACAGCACTTCACAGCGATCTGGTCTCCGGTTCCGAGTACAGCTCTGCTTTCTGGGTCACCGGCACTGCTCCTGGATCTTGGGTTCTGCTGGTCTGGTCTAGCACCGGTCTGCACGGCTCCTAGTCCCGCTTTCTCCAGACACAGCAATGTTCTAGGCAGGGAATTCAAACAGCTCGCCCGGCTGTTGATAGTCTGCAAATGATTTTTGGGCCTGCTGACAATTGCTTTTGCTTGCAGTGGGCCTTCTTGGTTTAAAGTTCTGTAGTCTCTGTTTAGCTTGGAAGTCTAAGTGTAGGATCTCTGGATGTGAAGTCGTCGGTCAGCATGCTCCGCAGCAAATGGAATTGAATGTCTCTACCTGTCCCAGCAGTCTCTTTTTATGTGTTTTGAAAGTGGGTGGAGATGCTAGCTTTCTAGGCCCAACCCCTTCAGAGTTCTGATAGGTTGGAGAATTCTTTGCGTTCTCACTGGAGAACAGGATTGTGTGTCAGAATGATGTCATTTAATGGCTTGCAGAAAGGACACTCCCCTGTCAAATTACACACAAATCTATATTTGACCTAAAGACATATTTCATAGATACACAGTGGTTTGAAATTACATGCACCCATCACAGATCACATGAGGTATACTCTGTTCAAACTCTGATGTTTCTAAGAGCTCGCATTCAGAACTGGCAACATTTCACGTTTTTTAACTGTTTTTGCAAAATTGTTTTTTCATTAAAAATTATACACATATACACGGCCTGTCCATACATACTCCAGTAAATTCCCATGTCTCTAGCTTAAACACAGAGTCTGTGGTGTCAATAAATAGCGGGGTTTTGCCCCAGAACATCACACAAATTCCCAACGCGTCTTAAAACGTGCACCGAAAAATCACAAGAATTATGGTATCATTTAAATAATTTTGACAAGTCCGCACTGTGAGTTATACATCTTTCTTAGAATCATATTTTGGCCAACAGGGGTGTGTCTTTTCAGGTCACATGGTATAGAAACCAGTTTATCCAGTTTCTGCCAAGCTCAGAGACCCTGCCCCTCCCAGCTTCTGCCAAGAGGAAGCTATTTTACGGCCCCCAATATAACATTTGCCTGAGTCAAGGAAGTGCGTTGTTCAAAAGGAAGCCATTTACGACAACCCAAGCCTGGGCCCTTTCTTTAGTTTCTTGCAATCCCCTGGTAATTCAATCAGAGAGTGTGTGACCTCCTTTTGGCAGGAGCAACAGAATGCAGCCAGGCCTGGGAATGCATTTGTTGGGCAAGCCCCCACTCCTGTCGGGGGTAGCTGTCTGGCAGAATTCCAGTTTCCTTAAGCCAGGTTTCAGGTAAAATGTCACTTTTTGTTCCCCAGTTTAAGTCAAGACAATTTTTACATATGCAGCTAGAATGCTGATTCTAAGTTCGAAACTATGACATTTTAACAGTTACAAACTAAGTGACACTCAAAAGTAGGTCACTCAGTTAATTCAAACATATCGATTTTGGTGGTTTTAATCCAGTTTCAGTTAGGCGGCTGACATCCATAACTCAGCCAGTTTTGTTATGAACATTGTTTTGGGCTCTTCATCTTCCCAGATTTAGTATGCACACATAATTCATTCTGCCAGATGTCCGCTGGTGTTCAGTGAGATTTTTGGATGTGTTGCAATGTTTGAAAATAGGCTTTTTGAGCTGGCATTCAGAGAAACAAAAGGTAATTTTAAAGTGCGGTTTTTCCTTTGGCACACATTTCACTCATGGCACCCTGGCCCATCCCGCTCGCACTGGTGGGTGGCAAGTTAGGCAACCATTTTGGTGTGCGCACAAACTGCGTGGTTCTCCTGGATTCTGGCGCACATGTGGGCTTTTTGGCCATCTTGGATTTTCTAAGCCCACAGCACCAAATGTTGCAGCATGATAGCTCAAACGTGGGTCAGGACACCCAACAAAGCCCCCCCCACCCGACTGCACTTTAAATCTGAGTCGATGGGGAGTCGGGTGCACAGAAGGTGATGACCCACGCACTGGTATGTCCGCATAATCTTCTTCCAATTCTGCAAATGGCACAGTTCAGCATCTTTTCCTCCATCCGGTACTGATCGATCGGTTCTCCTCGCCGGTCCTGATGGGAATATTGGGCGGTACCCCGGGCCCCTTGGGTCTTGGCTCCCGGTCCCCGGATCGTCCTCCTTGGCCAGTCTCCAGGTTTTCTTTCTCCTAGGACGACAGAGGAAAAGCGGCAATACCTATTCATGGACATTTCTCCCCAACCATTGATATAGTGGGGTGGCATATATATTTTAGAACTCAACAGATATGAACATGCACATTTTTTTAAATGAAGAGACAGGAACACATAAACTGGAGAAACACAGAATTTGATAGGCTATATGTAGGATCTTTTATGGTTGGAATTGAGTTTCTCTGGAGCGGTACCCTCTGGGATTACCGAGGACTCCTCCAGTTGCTGCAAAGTGTGCCTGGGATGGCAACACTTCAACTGGTTTATGTGGACCCACTTGTCTTCCCCCTCTGCCAAACCGCCTTTGGGGATGCGGATCTTGTAGGCCACAGGGGAGATCTTGTCTATAATCTCATAGGGTACCTTCCATGTAGGCAAACATTTTCGCTGCTTTGCCTGGTTTCTTTGGAAGTTGTATAAATAGACCCGGTCCCCCACCTGATATTCCTTCCTGGAAGTTTTCAGGTCATAGTGGGTCTTCATACTCTCGGCTGATCTTTCTAGATTCCGCTGAGCAAAGGCAAAAGCATGTTGAAGGTGTTTCCCTAAATTCTCCACATACTCATGAGTTGTGGAGGCATTTATCAGTGTCTGCTCTTGGGTCCTGTAGAGCAAATGCTGAGGAAGCACCATCTTGCGCCCAGTCATCAACTCTAATGTTGACATTTTGGTTGCAGATGAAGGGGTAGATCTGATGGCCATTAGGACCAGAGGTGATCGGATATCCCAACTTGGCCCAGAATCTGCCTTCTTTAATATGCTCACAATTGTCTGGTTGTAGCGTTCTACTGCTCCAGAAGAAGCTGGCCTGTAAGCAATGTGTAGCTTTCTCTTGACCCCCAGTATCTCCCACATCTTTGTCATCACTTCACTGGTGAAGTGGCTACCTCTGTCTGACTCAATCCTTTGAGGTAGACCAAAACGGGAAAAGATGTGGTTAATCATCAAGGCAGCTGCCGTTTCTGCCTTGCAGTTTGGGGCTGGGAGACATTCCACCAACTTGGTAAACAAGCATGTCACAGTCAACATGTACTTATTCCCCCTAGCGGAGCGAATCATGAGGCCTACAAAGTCGATTTGTAAATCTGACCATGGGAGTGTCATTCCCCTCTTTTGGAGAGGCGCCCGGTGTGTGAGGGATGTTGGCTGAAATTGTGCACACACAAGACAACCCTTCAAATATTGGTTGAGGTCCTGGCACATGTGTGGCCAGTAGGCAACCTCTCTTAAGATTTCCAGTGTTGTGTGAAACCCCCTATGACCGGCGGTGGCCGCATCATGGGCGTGACTTAACATCAGGCTTCGGAATGAGGTAGGAACCACCCACTGATCGTGGCCAGCTTTAGATTTCCTTACCAGCAAATCGTCTTGGATTCGGAACATTTTTGGACATTTCATCAACACTCTTAGGTCCTCTTTCCCAATGTAATCGGTATCAGTCAGGGGAAAGTTCTCAGGGTCCTCAAGGTGTTGGTAAAACTTACCAATAATTGGTTCCCCCTTCTGAGCTGTAATCAAATCAGCATCAGGGGTCTCCTTACTCCATTGGGCAGTTGAAAGATCATTGTGAGCATTTGTCTGGGACCTAGTGATAGCAGTGACCTGGATTTCCCCCAACAGGGACTCTATTTCAATTAGATCCCCTTGGATGGCCCCGGTTTTGGCCAGCTGATCAGCTAAGTCATTTCCAGTTTTGTCTGGTCCCTCTACTTTGGAATGACCCTTGATCTTTTTCCAATAGATGGTCATGTCATTCGAGGTGACCAGATCATCAATGTTTTGGATCAACTTCCCATGTTTCAAGGGTTTGTTGTTAGCACATAACATGCCTCTGGTTTTCCAATTAACCAGGTGCTCCACGAACCCGTTCCGTACATAATCAGAATCTGTGATTATGACCAGTTCGTGGAGTTGATGTTGGACAGCAGTGAGGATGGCTTGATGCACAGCCATCAATTCTGCCACCTGACTACTTCGGGGACCAATTTTGTATCCAGCGGAGGGTTCTGGGAACTCCTTCACCCATGCATTCCCTACGCCAGCCACCAGTTCTTTCTGCCCGTTGTTGTCAACATGGTAAGAGCATCCATCCACATAGACAGTGGGCATTCCCTCACACTTGTCCTCTTCAAAGACTTTGTGTGGGGAATTAAGGTATGCCTCCATGTTGTCCTTGATTTTTAGACTTTCGTCCTCGAGACAGTTTTCTCTGGCACAATCATGCAAGTCAGCCAGACCTTGCGCGAGGGGACTCTTCTTGTTTTGGCCATATCTGACCTCCACAGGAAAGCCTTGCATTGACAGAATCCAGGAAGTAATTCGGGAATTACTTACATTTCCGGCCCGGATTTTGTCACTTTGGAGATATTGAAGAGGCTGGTGTGGAGTCTCCACGATGATGTGTTCCCCCTGGATAAACGGGCGGTAATTCTTCAATGCCCACACCGTTGCCAGGAGTGCCTTCTCACAATCGTTGAATTTTTCCTCCACAGAGGATAAAGTTTTGCTCGCAAAGGAGATTACTTTATTGACCTTGTCATGCTTTTGGTATAATACTGCCGTCAAGCACGTATTAGAGAACCCCGTCTCCAGGAAGAACTCCTTGTTTCCGACAGGGTAAGCTAGGCAAGGCACTTGTGAGAGGCTTCTTTTGAGTTGTCTTACTGCCTCGGCTTGTTCTGGACCCCATTCCCACTTGACCCCCCCTTCAGGAGATGAATCAGGGGTCTGGTGATCTCTGCGTAGCCCTCAATGAACTTTCTGCTGTAATTAGTCAGTCCAAGGAGGCTCCTTAGTTCCCACAGAGTTGTGGGGTCTTTCAGTTTCAGAAGTGCTTCCACTTTCTTTTCCTGGGGACAGAGACCCTGAGGAGTAATCTCATGGCCCAAGAAATTAACACGGGTTCTACACCACTGTGCTTTCTGAAATGAAAGTTTTGCTCCGGCGGCCCTCAACTGCGTCATAACATAATGGATCTCCGCTATGTGTTCCTCCACAGATGAACTTTTGATGAGGACATCATCTACATAAGCCAGGTTACCCCTTGCACCCAGGTCGGGCATGGCCTTGTGTAGGAAAATGTTGAATTCATTGCCGGAGTTGAGGTATCCGAAGGGAGTCCGGGTCCATGTGTACTGCTGGCCCCCAAAGATAAAAGCCAGCTTGTATTGGTCCTCCCTACTGACAGGCACAGTCCAGTATCCATTGGTCAGGTCTATTGCAGTGAATACCTGTGACCCCTGGATCTGGGCCAGCCCTTGGTCAATGTAGGGCAGAGGCCATCGGGAAGTATGGACCCGTTTGTTGAGCTCCCTAAGGTCGGCGCAGAGTCTCCACTGGCCGTTCGGCTTCAATATTCCCAGCACCGGATTATTGAAGGTGCTGTGTATTGGACGAATTATCCCCCGGGACTCAAGGTTCTTAATTATTTCAGTAAGGGACTCCATGGATGCGAGAGGCAAACGATATTGCTTCACAAACACTGGAGTAATTCCAGGGTCCGTGGGAATTGTTGTTGTGTGGATGTCGGTGCGATCACAGTCATATGAGTCTACCGCAAAGAGATCTTGGAAATCCAAGAAAACTTGTTTCAACTTTTGCTTTTGTTCCAGAGTCACACAGGCATCAGCTAGGTTGACTCTCTCTTCCCCCATCTGCCTGAAGCCTGGAAAGACTTCTGGTTTGGCTATCTCAGCGGCCTCCTCCAGCTGGGTGGAGAAGTCTCTGGTCAGAGCGCTGATTTGGACTGGAGGCCCCAGGTGGGAAAGGCAGCCTTCATGAACCTGGAAAATCACCTCATCCCTTCTGAAGTCACAAGTCACATCCTGCTTACCATAAGGGCAGGAAGTGTACACCAGGAAGTTCGCCCCATGCCGGGTAAACATCCTGTCTGGTGTTGTATTGTCCTCACTGTCACTATCAAAACAGTCCTTAGGGATTGGTCCTAACAGTTCATTTCCTAGATCAATGGAAAAATGTCGGTCATCAACCGCCATTCCAATAATAGTGCCTGCGGCTAGAGTAATACTCTTTAAGTCGCTGTTATCCACCTCTATTGGAATGGTGTCATGTTCTATGTTGACTAATGGAGTTGGGTTTACCCCCAACCCTTGCTGTTGGAGAGAAGCGTTTAGATTTATGTAAGCATCAGGGTTTTGCAATTTTTGTCCTCTTTTAACTTTCACTTCCAGGGAGAATTGTCGGGTCCTTTCTGGGATGGTGACTTCCTCTTTGATCTGAATTTCAACTGCATAAGGTAGCAATTGAGCTGACCTAAATGCTTTTTCTGGATCATCAAAGCCCATGGGATTATCCGCTAATCGGGACCAAGCTTTGAAGTTTATTAGGTCCAAACTAATGGCAAAGCGATTGAGAATGTCACTGCCTAAGTAAAAGGCGGCAGTGACGTCTCGCACGATCCAACAATTATGGACTATGCTCTTGTTGCCAATGGAGATTTTGAGGATACACCCGCTTGGCAGGAGATGTTTGGAATTAGGTGCTTCCAGGTCCATTTCCCATTTGTCTATCAGTTTGAATGTGGGAATGGCTGGATCTTTTGGGAGTTGGCGGAACATGGCTTCACTGATGAAGCTCTTACCGTTGTTCACACACACTCGAGCGAGAACAGAGTCCTTCCCATCATTTAACTGAACAGGGATGAACAACGGCTCTCCAATTTGCTGAATATCAGCCAGGCTCTGAGCTGATTTCACATCTTTCTGGACTATAGGAGTGGGAATTTCTGATTGTGGATTAGTAAAGAATTTCAGGGTGTTTCCTTCCAGTGCGGAATACCACCTTAAACTGGAAGGAAGGTTGATTTTCAGAAATAGAGAGGACCCCCCATCACCAGTCTGTTGTCCTACTGCTATTACTGTCACGTCTGGAATCTGGTTGTTCTGGAAGTGAAATTCTACTTGGTCAGATTTTTGTTCAACCTTGTGGCAGGTGCCGTTTAAACTAACATGGTTGACACTCTGTTTTAATTTTATTGGTCGGCTAGTCTGCGTCCAGAGGACCTTGTTTACACAATCTACTAGAGGTGACAACCTTCTCAGGAGGTCATTCCCTAGTAAACAAGGGGTGCCCTCTGGAGTCACTACTATGACCGGGTGTTTCAACTTGTGTCGCCCAATTTTAATGTCCAAGTCTGCAGTCCCCTCAACGGGAATTTCCTTCCCGTCAAAGTTCTGCAGTTGTCCAGGAAGAGAGGTGAGAGGAATACGGTAATTCTCCCCCCTTCCGGCATTTAGTTACTCAAAGGCCCTTTTGGACAGAAGGGTAGCTTGGGATCCAGTGTCCACCAGTGCCAAAATTGTACCCTGCCCCTGTACTTGTACCAGGGCATAGTATCTTCCCTCCTTCTCCTCAACGGGGCACAGATAATGCACATTTTTGGACAACCGGTGGGCTAACTTTCTGGTTTTGGACATTGCTAGCGAAGAGATTTGGGCAGAGTTCTGTGGAGAGCCTTGGGAATCTGAAAGAAAAAGTTGGCAACTGGAGATCAGAGCCATTGTGGGTTCCCCTGGTTCCGGTTCTGGGCCGCCTCCCCCTTCTTGGAGGCAGTCACCAGGATGGGTTTGAACCAGGGGATTTTGGTATTGTGGGTTCTGGGATGAGATGATGGGCGGCGGTAGCTCAGTCTCCACATCTCCCCAGTCTGGATTGGAATCCCTTGGCACCCATTTTTCCTTGGGAGGAGTTCCCCCATCTCTGAAGGAGAAGATCCGTTTCCCAGGATCTTCTGAGGATCCCTCTCCCTCAAATTGGAAGATCTGTACCTCCTCCACAAAGTGGGACTGTTTGGGTCCTTTGTTTCTCCTACCCCCCCTCTGCTCCTTGGGAGGCAGGCTTTCAGGGGTAGGAGATTTTGTTTCCGGTTCCTGGTTTTCCAGGGGCTGTTTACAAGTTGGGACGGAAGCTTCCTCCAAGGCTTTACACCCCCCTTCCCCTTGTGCCTCCTCCCTGGGAACCGGTGTGTTATCGGGGTGCTGCCCCCGTCATTGTTCTGGAGCACCAGGTCCCGAGTTTGGGGCATTCTGCGGTGGCATGCTCATCTGAGGGTTCTGTTGAGCCCTCAGTATGTGACCCAGATCTCGTGCCATATTTTGGACCTGGCGCTCAAGTTGTGAAACCCGCTCAGGCTGATACGGGGCTCTATTTTCTCCCCTGGCCTGATCCCGGGAAGGGTAGCTATCCCTTCTCTGGTAGTACCCCTGGTTGGGAAGATTTTGGTACCCCTCCACCCTTGGCCTCCCCTCTCCCGGATTAGGTTGTCTGGGCTCAGGGAATTGGGGAAAGAAGGATGGATGATCTTGGGGTTGGAAATTGGGTGGATACCTGGGGAAAAAGTTCTGCCCAGGATTTGGAGAATTTCTGCCCTCCTGGGGGAAGTTAGGAGGGAAGTTCCCCGGGTCAGGTGCTTGGCTGGATCCCCCCCCTTGGGCTGGAGGAGTCCACACATAACCCAGGATTGGTCGGTTTCCCTTGTAGTGGGGACTTACATAGTCAGGGGAGCGGGGGACCCCATTTGTGGGACTACCTCCTCGACTCCCTGTCTGTGACTGGCCCGAGGGGCTTCTGGGCTTAGGATTATTAGGTGCAGGTAGGTGTTTAGGCCCCCCCATCTCCAAGTCTAAAACGGGGGCAACCTTTACCTCTGCCATCTTGGCAGCAGCAGGGGTGCTGTTGGTTTTGGGGTTTTTGGGCGCATTATTTTTATTTTCTATGTGCTTCTGCACTTCATAGATCCCGGTAAGCCTGTTCAATGACCCAGTCTAAAGATCTTTTCTCGTGAAAATCTCTCACGAGCTGGGTCATGATGTATTTGGGCAAGGCATGGAAAAAAGTATTGATAAATTCTCTGCTGTCTGTGCGCACCCTTCTGGTGGTCTGCGCAAAAGCACGCTTTAATTCTTGCACAAACTCTTGTGGGGCCTGATCCTCCCCACACTGCAAATTGTAGGCTGCCTTGCGAGCCTCGTGGGGATTTATGTTTTAATATGGCCGCCCTATAGGTGGACCACCTTGAATGATTTTGGTCCTCCAGCCCCGCAAAGAAACTGGAGTACTCTGGGGAGAATGTCCACTTTACATATTGGATACAGCTTTGGCTGTCCTTCAAATGAAAAGTCTCCATCATTTGCTCATAGAGATCCAAGTGTTCCCAAACGGAATACTTGGCGTTCTTATGATAAGGCGTGATGACACTCCTTATTGCGTTTATTTGCTTCAATGGGTCCTTAAGCAAGGCCCTTTTTGCCTTATTGGCCTTATTGCTTCGGGTAACCCTGGTCCATTCATCCTCTGACTCAGAAGCACTGCTCCCAGAAGTGCCCGTCTGATCTTCCAGGTTTTCCCGAATTCTGTGAGCCTGGGAATGGCTGGCAGAAAGTGGGCACCTGGTCTCCTGTGTCCTGAGCCGTTCAGAGGAGTCTTCAGATTGCTCCTTGCTGCCAGGATTTGATGGGTACCCCCCCACTGACCTAACTGGACAGAGGTTTTCAGGATGCCCTTAGAGGGCCTACTCTCCTGGGGTTCCCCACTAAATTGCACTGTACTTGGGTGTCCATACCCGGATGCCCGCCCATCCATTCCTGGGAGGTACTGGCCTATGAGCCCCATACTTTTGGCTGTATAGTAATCTGCCATCCCCTTGGCCCTGGGCTCATGTGCGCCATGGGACACGGGGGTGGCAGAGTCCAAGGACTGACAGAGATGAAGGCCTCTGGTACTAGGGCTCCTGAGGTGTTTCCCTTTCCCAGAGAACCTCATCTCTGTCAGCCCCTGCTCCCTGTTGCCATGCAAGAGCCTGTGCTTTCAGTTCCCCAATCAAGGCCTTACTGGACTCTATCAGTCTCTCCTGCATGGCTATCTGTTGCTAGAGCCTATCATTGTGCTGGCAGAGAGCCTCATTTCTCTCTGTGCTTCCTGGTTAGTCATGGAGTACTGGGCCAGTCTTTGCTGCAGGATGGTTACCCCCTGAGTACCGTCCCTACTGGCCTGCTCCTTTCTTGCCAGAGCATCTTCCACCCTCCTGGTGTGGTCTAACAAGTTCTGATGCTCTTTTCGGAGGTCACCCAGTCCCTGGAGGGCCAGGTGATTTCCTTCCATTTTCTTTTTTAATTGGCAGACTTCCTGGCCTAAGGTATCCCTTTCCTGAGTAAGAGCCTGCCTCTGTGCCGCCAAGTCGTCCCTCTTCCTTTGAAGGTCTTTCAAAATCAATGTATTGCTCTCCTCTCTTTCTCTATCCAATTGGCTTTGCAGGGTGGCTACCTGCTTTGTGCATGCCCTGTTGAAATCTATCTGTTGCTCCAGCTTTTTCTGGCTCTGCAGTAGGGAGTCCAAACCTTCTTGATGCTCCTTCTGCAAGGCCAGAATTCTGGTATCCTGGTCTGCCTTTTCCTGTTGCAGGATATCCATATCCTCTTTTATTTTAATGATATACCATCTACTATCATTTTCTGACTCCTGGCTCCTGTGCAGCCTCTGCTCAGAAGAGTCCAGGTCAGATTGGGCCTTCTCTAATGCCGTCAGTTGCCTACTTGCCAGATCTTGGTCTTCAGCACATTTGTCCTGTATGGCTCCCATATATAAATAAAAATATGCCACTATCCTGACAATCTTGTTGTGCTCATCCTTGGCTTTAGGGGCCATGTATAGTTCACTCAGGGCCACATGTAAGGGACCCTAATCTCTCCATTCATCTGACCCTGTTGCAGTGATCTAGGGTGTGATTGTCTGCAACCACACCATCTGATCCTGTTCCATCCATTCGCCTCTCAGAAATAGCTTATGTAAGAGGTGCTCTCTGGCTATTTTGATGTCTACCAGTGTAGTCATTCTGGAAATTGATTTCCTTCCTGATTTACAGAAGTTAGTATTTTATTTTGCAAAACCTAGAGCGTTCCTTTGAGGAGTGCTTTAACAGTGTAACACAGCGTGGTGATCCAACAGGATTTTTGTATCCTGTCAGTTAGCACACTGTATTAAGCTGCACAAGTGGTAGGTCTAATCCAGAATCCCCGGCTCAGAGCCCCCGCTCTATAAGTGACTTCAATTCAGCAATCCAACTAAGTCAATGCCTAGTCTGGGATGCCAAATGGAAGCCCTTATTTATATATTTTTACGTCAAGTTCTTAAATCTGGATGATGAACCCCTATTTAACGCCCCTCTCTTTGAATCCCCGTGACCTCACTGAGCCAAGAAGTAGGTTGTTTTGCAAATTAACAGGTTTATTGGAAAAATTAAACAATATATATATCACACTTTTATGAATAAATTAATACTTGATAGCACACTTATGAGTATGAACAGTGATCAACAATGGATAATATTACAGTACCACAATTCCTTAATTACTTAGGAGTTGGTATAGAAAGGATAAGGTAGCAGAGAATACTTTGTATGGTTTCAAGGAAAAGCAATTATGAGAAGAATGTAGCAAAGAAATAAACTGCATATGGTTTCAAAAAGAGATAATCTGATCACTTTTTGCCTTGTGACAACTCACTCCCCCCTCCTATGCAATATGAAGAGACGGAAATGAGGGCACGCAGGTTTTCAGGAATACAATCAAAAGCAGTTCAGTTCCCGTTCCCCCCCCCAGCAAGCTTAGAGAAACAGGGATGATTTTAAAACACAGGCCAAATACTTTTAAATGTGGTTGCAATGAAGTGAAAAATATGCTAAAAATGATTTTAATTCCCTATAGGAGATTCAGGGTAGGTGATAGCTACATTGAATTAGTTCAGGTCAACACTAGCAATGATTCAGGAATGATTATCAGAGTGAAAACTAATTTCAGCAGTGGAAAGCAAGAAGCAGCTATTTTTACAAGTGGTAAAAATGTGTTAAATTGCAATTCGCAGCACTTTTTCCGAGTGCGTCGATCGCGATTACGGAAAAACTATAAGGAGTTGGAATGTCGTATTGGGTTTGTTGGAAAGCTTAGGTTCTTAGTTTTAAAATGACAGCTCGCTTCTAGGACATACGGTTCAAAAGATACAGACGTTTTTGTGGAGGTATATTTTCAGAAATGAAGTCAAGATTTCAGAATGACAGATGACACTTTTGCAGCTTTGAAATCCCAGAATGGATACACAATTTCTAGGCAGTTCTAAATAGGTTGAAATGGATGGGATGAGATTACTTTAGACTAAGAGATGACTATGCACGGTTCTTGGCTTTATACTCACCCCTAGTTTTGGACTGGAAAGGACCTCGTCACAGATCTGGTCAGGTGGGCTGCGGTTCTCTCGCCCCGGGATGGTCTCTGGCACTGGTTCTGCTCACAGCGGTCTGGTCTGGGTCTGATATCAGCACTGCACAGCGGTCTGGTCTGGGTCTGGATACAGCTCTGCTTTCCGGGTCTAGGTCTGGCACAGGGTTCTAGCCAGAATCAAACAGCTCGCCCGGCTGTTGAATAGTTTGGTTAGGTTGCTGGATTCTGAGGCCTGCTGAGAAGGATTCAGCTTTTGGTTCAGGCCTCTCTGCTTCAAGTTCTGGGGTCTATCTGGAGTCTAAGTTCTGGATATGGTCGGGCAGCGTGCTGCACAGAAATCGATTAAAGAGTGGAAAATGAATGTCTCTATCTGGGTCTCAGTGGTTCTTTTTATGTCTTTTGAAAGTGGGTGGGAAGGCTGACTTTCCATGCCCAACCCTCTGAGGATGTTGATAGGTTAAAAGATTTACTGTGACCTGACTGGAGAGGGAATTGTGAGTCATGATGAGTCAGAGTGATGCTATGTTTATGGCTTGACTGAAGTCCCTCCCCATAGCATTTACTTAGAAAACAATTTTTCATAACCAAACATGTTTCCAAGGTAAACAAGTTGTTGAGAATACATGTACACATCCCAGGTTAATTTAAGACAGTGCTCTACTCAACCCTGATCTTTCTAAGAGCTTGGGTTCAGAAATGACAACATTTTGCGTTTTTAGTGTGTTTCGCCATATTGGTTTTTCATCAAATCTTCCACGGAGGTACACCCCCTCTCTGCGCATATTACAGTAAATTTCATTTTTCTGATATAACCACAGTGTCTGCAATATTAATAAATCGCGGGCTACGGTCTCAGAACATCACACAACGTCCAGCTTAGTCTAAAATTGTGAGTGAAATTGTCATTTTAAGAATCTCCAAATTGTACATTTTTGTCCGCTTGGTATAATTAGTTATCAGTATTCTCACAAAACATATATTTGATGGACTCTCTAAATCCACAGTCGTTTGTCTCTGCCCCTAGAAACTTGGCTTGACTCAGAGATCAGATGTCTTGCCTTCCCCCAGAGCAGTGTTGACAGTTCACACCCAAAATCAGCATACCCTATTCAGCTGAAGGCATCTTTTGTCTGGTTTTTCCTGCTAGCAGGGGATCAGTCCAGGGTGCCACTCTCCATTTGATTAACAGAAACTTGTGATTTCCTGCCTTCTTGTGTGGAGTTCTGAGGTGTGAAGGCTTCCCATGGACCGCAAACCTTTAGAAGTCTGAGCTGCATCAGGATACTGTTTAGCTTCTGAGATCAATATCTCCTGTCAGAGTTTAGATCACCAGCACCGGTCAGTGGCGTGCTCCGGTACTGCACCCATTTTTGTCAGCTGTCTTGAATTAATGCATTTCAAAAAGGGGATTTTACTTGATAGCATATGATCCTTGCTAACATTGTATTGATGTGGATTCTGCAGTAGAGTAATGTAGACCACCGAACCAGAAGCTGGATTTTTTGTTTGGTGGTTTCGTGCCCATGATTTTAGCAATTTTTGACATCAATTAAAACGGATTTTGAACAGCACCATATTTCTTTGCACTGGTTTTGTTCTGTGTGCAGCCAAAGGATAGGGTCTGGCAATGGTCTCCTGTATTAACACTGACAGAGGCAAAAGAAGATGATGGCCTATCTGTCAGGTTTTCACTGTGCATTTTTGGATGATTTCTGGCAAGCAGCATGCTTTCCGGTGACCATTATGATGTTTCCGCTGCCAGTAATGCACAATGATGTTGTAGGGCTTGGATGCGTAGGTTGAAACATCCCACAACTTGCAACTGCTGAAAAAAAAAAGAAAAGAAAAAAACATTCCAAATAAAACACACCCAGCCTACATGACACACTTATCACAGCCACTTACCTTGATTTGCCCATGTCGCCAACACATTGCACTGAAAAGCACAACCGCCGTTTGGTGTGCATATCCTTCGCAAACTCAGGTCCCTAATTGCAAATGCCTCTGCACACACGCTAATACGATTACTGCGCATGCACCCCAATTAATCCTGGCCCCGCCGCACATCTCTAGTGCACGCCTCTGCCCTGCGCTTTGCCAGCCGCACGCCGACTCCCCAATACCAGGGGGCGCACAACCATGCGCACAACACAGCACAAATGGGTTGTGCGCCCCCGCTACCTTTGCTAATACGGCCCATGGTGTTTACGCTTTCTGGGCGGAAAAGGAAGCAGGCAGGCCAAATACAGAAGGAGGGACACCAGGCGGTGGCGGGCAGCTCACCCATCTTTCTTACTGATGTCCACATGTTACTAGAAGGGAAGAATGAAACCTGTTCTTGAGAGGGTACCCACTAGCCTGTGAGAAAGCCAAAAGAAATTCTTTTGTGCATATATTTTGAAGGGGGAATATCATTTTGACGGGAATTATAATCTTATTTGGGTACTGGGGGGAATTATATCAATTGACTGTACATTCTGGCAAATAAGTAAATATTTCAGAAGTGTACATGTTTCTGGAAACTTTGGATGTTTAAAAGATATACTTTGTAAGTGATTTACAAGCAGGAATGTCAAGTAGTCCATCTTTAAATTGAGTTTGTAAAGTGCTGTTTAAAGCAATGACATATACATTGAGAAAACATTTGAGTATTTATTTTTAATAAATGAAAAATAGAGAGATTTAGATAAACAGGGATGTACTGATTTAATTTAGTTTGCTATAAAATGTAAGTTTTGTCGTTAATCTGCATTAACTTTTCAACAAATGGTGAATTTGCATTTAGGGTAAACCAAATGTGCATATGGTGAAGAGTGTGCTTTTAGAAAGTCTACATTCAAGCTAAATGCAGCTTTGACGATGGAGTTGGCCAGTCTATTAATAATTCAACTCTGTAGTAATCATTGACATCGGAATTTCATAGAGAATAGTCAAGATGTAGAATGTGTTATATTTTAAATTAGATTGCTTATTTGTGTGGATTGTCTTTGGTTAACAGATGTGAGACATTTAGTAATTTGCGTGTTGCTCTGTGTACATAAAAGGAGCAAGTATTCATATTGGTGATGCTCCATCTACTTAGTCAGTCTTTCGCCCATGGTTGTCCCTCAGATTAATACCACTTATACAATATCATTAGTATTGTGATTCCACTCTTATGTGTTCCTGAGAAAGGAAGGGGCTTTACTGAGGCTCTGTAAAGTGGTCCTGAAAGGGTCATAGGGGCACTCACTCTGTATCCACACCAACTGTACCTGTTTAATTTGGGCAAGAACGATTTTTCCCGTAGCTAAAATTTGGTTCTGTTTTTGTTTTCCCCTTTGTTCACTGCCTAGATCAGAACAACAGAAATTGTTTATGATCCACAACATGTTACTACACCAGAAATCAGAATATACCAGAGAGCCTGTAGGCCGCTTACAAGAACACAATTATCTAACCTAAAATTGGCAATACATTTCCAGATCTATACTAGGACACAGCAGATATATAACTCTCTGAATCATGAAAGTAAGTCAGCCAAATATTAACAGCTAACCTAAATAACAAACCTAACCTAAATCATCCAACCCATATTAGCTACACCCCCAAAACAAATCTTTGTCTGGTTTAACCATCATGAAAACCCTCAACTCCCAAAAGTGGCCCTCTCCAGTGATTGATAGTCCACATGCAAGAACAATTCCCTTCCTGCATTCTTTATTGAAATGTGCATGTGTTTATTTATTTGAAATAATCTACAAAAGCCATTATTATTATTTTTATTATTTTAAGTATTGCCCTGGTGATATGGTATGTAGACTGTTCAAATATTTGGTTACCTTTGCGCAGTTTGTGAGTGAAATTTGATGTACATGACAACAAGCCTTCCTACTTTTCTGAATGCCAAAATCCCTGCTTTTTTGCTTGTGAGTTACAATGGTACTCAGACACAGATTCCTAAAAATAAGTAATTACGAAAGTCGAACTTCTGGTACTTCTGTTGACTTCTTTGGCTCCCTTCCCTCTCAAACACCCAGATCAGTGGTGGGACACTTGCAGTAATGAACATTTCCCTCATAACTTACAAACCCCTCAACCATTTATTTCTTCAGACCTGTGGTTGGTCCACTGGCAGCTTTCAACCTTCTCCTCGTGGACCCCACAGAGCTTTCCCTCCCTCATTTGTGCCACAGTGGCTTGTTCCCTGGCAGCCATCAACCTCCTATTTCCACCAACTCTGAATATTCTTTCCTCTTCCCCTCCTTCACTTTCCCTGAACAGTAGCCACCTCTTTGCACACCTAATGCATGCACTATACTGTAATGCGCTGCACTGTGTTCCTTCTCCTACGATATAACATGTGTCAACAGTTATAATGGGTACTATTAACTGACCATTATAAAAGATAAGTAACATGACATAATATAATGGTACAACCATTTAGAGGGGTGCAAACATCCTATTCACATATTGGTTGCTGCCCTATCGTGCCCCAAAAACAATCTGGTTTGTCACTCTAATGCAGGTATCTGGGTTCAGGAACTGCAATCAAAAACTTGAAATACCATGAATGAATTCTGCCTTGTTGGTTGACATGTGGATATACCTGAAGCACCCTATCGGTTGTTCCAAGGTCAAGTCAGTTAGTATTACGATTAGGAGATTCTAGGTTAGTTCATATAAACCAAGTGAGCCTAGTTGCCCCATAGAGGCCCCTGCAAAGGAACTATTATGTTAGTTGTTCCGTATGATGAGTCGGCATGCTCATGGTAATGCAGTCTTGCATTTGGGAGCAGCAACTGCATAATTGTGTTGTCTTTAGAAAAGGTTGCATATATTATTCCCTGAAAATAAATCACGGGTTCTGGGCCCAGCATGGAGATGCCACACTTGACATATACTTTGAATGCATGCTTCACGAAAGGCTTGTTCAAAAGTTGACCTTTCCTCTCAAAGACCATCATGTTGAAATGTTCTAGGTCAGTGGTGAACAGGGTATCCTCAAAACCGTTCTACATATCCTTCAAGAGATTCATGTTAGCTACCTCCTCCAATTTATTGATGTCACAGATCATAGGGCATAGGTCTCAATATGGTATGGATATAATGACCGAATTTAACACTGTATTGGTTACTACCCACACATATTGTACAGAGGGATAAAGGGGCCACAAGGGGCAGAATAAGGCATGGTTATAATAAAAGAAACAAACACTGTTTGAGTTACCATCAAAATATAATGCATAAAGAGGCAAGCAGCATGATCTTTCTTAATGCACAGGTGTTGTATTGTTGGAGAACCAAATGCATGTACGGGATGCTAATCAGACTTAGCGGTGGATTTGTGAAATGGCAGTAAATGTGGAGGAATATTGATGTGGTGTACGTAAGTTCTGCATTGGAGTAGAATTAAAGAAACAGCCGATGAAACCGATGATATAAATACCAAAATATAACACAAAGTGGTGGTAATAGGCCAGAATAAGAAGTAGTTAACACAAACGAAACGGACACTTGTGTGGTCATCACGTGAACATAGTGCATATAGTGACGGAAGGAAAGCTCAAGTACTCACAATATTGCATGGATATAATATGGCCTTAGTAACCCGTTCCATGGGCTATACTGGTGGGGCAACATCCCAGCAGCCCGAGTTAAATGCCTGAGTGAAGTAAGGGCTTTTACTTCACCGGGATGTTACCCCTAGTATAGCCCATGGAATGGGTTACTAATGCCATTAGCACCTGGGGTTACCAATCCAGTAACCCGGGGTGCTGATAGTGGTGTCTTTTCTATGAATGAACGGGATGCCTGTGGCGTCCCGTTCATTCATAGAAAAGGCTGTGTAGAGATGGCCGCCACAGAGCGGTAAAATGGGTCCTCTTACATTTCCATGGTTGCAGGAAGAAGGAAGTCAGAGTAGCGACAGTGGGCTTCTGCCGTCACAGCCAGCAGGTAAGTGGGGGTGGGAGGGGCGGGGACAGTTATGTTAAAGGAATGGAGGATGGCGAAAGATGGCTGGGTGGGGAAGAAACCGTTAGGTTGCTCAGAACGTGGGCTTGGATTGTGGGATTCAGCACATGATCTGACCAACCTGAGTGGCTGCACTCCTGCCCTGGTTGCTAATATATAAATCAGCACTACCTTGGCAACCACCCAAACATAACTGATCTCTCAGTTCTCCACTTCTAACTGAGTCTGACGAGCAAAGCAGATTACACCTATAATGACCCTCATCCCACGATCTTGCCACAGGATCATCTTTAGCTGTCACACAACACTCTTGTCATTTTGTTGCTGCAGCACATCTAGTATCTTGCACAGATGTCTAAAGTGAATCACAAGAAAAAGCTATGAAAATATAAGACCATCCATAATATGGATGATTGCCATGTATGGAACACCTCTACCTTCAACAGTATACAGTACTGCACGAACACAACTTCAGTTAAGCTCATTGGGGGAGGTGAGGTGGGGTGGTGCTCAAAAGAATAGCTAAAATCTCAAAATGCTTCTCAGTACAACACCACATAGCTTCCCCATCTCATACAGTACTACTCAACATGTGTCCATCGTAATGTTTAATTATCCTTTTCTATGGGTATACAATCCCACAGGTGTGGTAGTAGCTGGCAGACCATGGCAGACCATGTAAGGCAAATTCCAGCACCAAAGGCTTGCTCAGTTTAGTGCTCATCTCTTGCATTTACGTTTTGCAGGTGCAGCAGGTACAACAGGTGAAGAAGCTCACAAGCTGCAATTGAATGACTGTAACTGCATTTTTAACATAATTGAATTATTGATGACTCATGATAAACTGAATGATAAAGTAATATTGGTCCATAATGGTGAAATAGTCAACTGCATGAGTAAATAAACTGTTAAATATGGGCAAGTATTATTTTCTAAGGCCACCCAAGAAGTGGGTTGGTTTTATAAAGTGTGTAGGGTGAAGAAAACGGCACTCAAAAAGGGAATGCAAAATAGTTAAAGTTATGTTTGTTCACTAAGACAGGAATACAAACTACTTATCTCTAACAAGCAAAAGGAGCATGCAAAGAGAACATGGAATGAGTTGAATGAAGCAGTAAAATAAAAGATTGTTCTTCTTTTTGGAGACTTGGGATTCTGAGTACCACAGAGGGTAGAGTAGTATACATACTACACAGAGGGAGTTTGGGTAAAGACATTCTTCGAATTGTACAGTGAAACAAGTTTTCCCATGTTGGGAGCATCTAGCAACCAAAATGGAAATTACGTTTGTAACTTGTATTTTACAATAGAGGAGGTCAGAGAAGCCATCATTAGCCAAATAACAGGAAGGGTCCCATGACCTAATATGATCCCAATAGGTCTGGTTAAATTAGAACTAGATGTCTGGTCTCCAGGTTAGTGCTGAATCTTTAACTCAGTGGGAAATCTAGCAGAAGCCCCATGTTCATGGACTATGGCTGAAATAGTCACTCTGTATTAAGAAAAAAACGTAACAGGGAGATCTGGCCAGCTATCGGCCAATAGCCCTTTAAGATGAAGGTGGGAAGATCTTTGCTAAAGTCATTTTATTAACTGGGTGGTAATTGGGGACATTGTAAGCCATTTGCAAGCTAGGTTCAAATTAGACCTAAGTAAAATTGACCAAAGCTTCCATGCATTCGTTCTGTTGCAAAAATATGTTGTACTAAGAAATGCAATCATTGATGCCATCTTCATCGAACTTAGGACTGCTCTCAATGGCAGGACTAGGGCTAAGCTTTGGAAATCATTATTCTGGGCGGGTATCCCGCTGGGATTACGCAGGGCGATGAAGGGGCTATGTAGGAAAAATCAAGCTCCTGCCTGCTGGAACCTAGCTGTAGAGACTACTTCACCCATAAAAGTAAAAGGAGGGTCAGGCAAGGATGCTTCCTGGTCCCCACTTTATTCAGTATTTGTATTAACAAGCTGGTGCTTATGGTACTCCAAATAAATATGATTCACCAAAACTAGGGACAGACAAAATGGCTGCGTTACTATTTGCGGATGATGGGATTCACCAGCAGCCATGAGAAGATAGTTGGATGTTTTTGTTTTTTTTGTTTTTTTTATCAAAGGTTGCAAAGCAAAGGGCCCCTGGAGATGAATATTGGGAAAATGAACAGTATGACATTCCATTCCTGCCTAAAGAAGAAAACTCCAAAGGTGCATCTAACTGTGGATGACCATATTATTGAACAGCTCTAAAATATTTTTTATCTTGGTATAGGTTTCATGGGAAACTGTAAATCATAAAGCCACACAGAAAATACATGCTCTGCATTCTCCCTGGGACCAAAATACGTCCAACTCTCTTTTTGTAAATAGCTTCTTACTCGAGTTCTTCGCTCCACTGCCTCCAACTCTTTGAGGGTCAGTTGCTTCTAGAAGCAATGAGTTGGGGCGGATCACTTTCTTCGTCTGGCACCTCCCTCTGGAACAGCCTTCCTGCCTCTCTGAAACTTGAGCTGAACAATTTTGGTTTCCGGACGAACTTAAAGACCTTCTTCTGCTTCTGCCTTCTCTCTTTCTCTCTCCTGCTCATCTCCTCTCTGATACTGCACTAGTCACCTGGTTACCCTCTGACCTCGGGTCCAGGGCCCTGCCCGCCCAGTTGCACACCTGCACTGCCTCCTGGACACCCCTGCACTTATGGTCTATATCTGCAACCCTAAAGTCTCCATACCTGCACTTGACACCTGCTGTCTGCACTTTTAACACTCACACTTTCCACCTGTTGTCCGCATTACTTGTTGTTTTGATCCCATGTCCAGCACTTGCCCTTCTCCCCTCTCCACTGGACTTGCCCAATCTAAATTTCACTAGGACTAGTAAGATCGTTGTCTTTGTCCTCCCTCTGATTCCCCTCCCTTGCCTCGTCACGCCTTGAAACACTTGTGTATAGGCGCATTATTAATGTTATATCCTATAATATCATATATCATATCATGCTTAAAGTCTGAGTGATGTACTAATGCCACACTCAGATTGTATGCTAAGAATGATAAGGGGGGCTCTTTACCCCACCCTCATATATATAATTCCCAGACCAAGGCAGATGTGATGTATGGTGCAGAGTTTTAGGATAGCCAGAAGCTCAAAAAACTGGTGCTGCTGGAGAATAAGTTCCTTAAAATATCTGTTTGCCTACCGAAGTCTACATCTAATCATATGATTTGCTTCATGCAGAACTAGAGATAAATGTAAACTGACTAAATCAGTTTGAAGCTTGTTTTTTTATCAGCAACACCATTAGGCTTCCTCTTATCCAGTAAAGTATAGGGACGTTCTGGCTTTGGGATTCTTGCTAAATGTTTGGAATTCATCCCACCAAGACAATTGCCCTTGCTGCACATTAGAAAGAGAAAGTATGGAAAACTTTCTCTGCGTCTGCCAAAGCTAGGTCAAATGTAGATCCCTCTACCATAAGCCTTTCCTGTCGAAGCCATATTGTTGTGCAGGTCTGCTAGTAACAAGGTTGTCATTGCCTCAGTAGGCAAGTACATTCATAGGGTGTGGTTAAAAACATAAAGATCTATTATCCTGACATAATTGCCATACACATGAACACCGGTTTATTGAATTTATTCAAGGGCAATTTTATTAATGACTGCATTCTTTGATGAATTTCTTAATGAGATTGGTCTAAAAGTAATGTTCAGGGTGATATATTAAGTTATTATGATTTAATTTGATATATCCTGTTATATAATAAATGTATTGTAATATTCACTGTAAGACTCCATGTCGAATAAAGTGCTGTTGACTGACAGCAATATCTTCTTCAGAACAAGGTCCATTAAAAGTTCGAGAAAGGTAGGAGATGGGGTGCCCAAGGCAGGAACAAGTCTACAGATGATCTGTTTCATTGGTTACCATCTTAAATACAGCTATGAAGGCATGGTACCTTCAACAGAGCCTGTTGACATATTTAATTGTAGGCAGACAGAAACCTCCCCTGTGAAAAGGAGCAAATGCCTTGGAAAAGGCCCTGTGCAGGAAGTACACATCTCCATATCAGTGTGGCACCCTTGCTCACAGAAAACTAATCCCAAAATGTAAGTGGGGTGATGAAAGTGAGATACCTTTCAGTTTGGGGACTAGGCTTGGACCCCATATTGAGTGTTGTTACAAAAACAACACTATAAAACTCAATAATATAAGCCAAACCGATCAGAATCTATATAATTAAAGATACTCATGCCACAGCATGGATGTAAAATGTGACTATGGACGTTGGAAGTCAAGAGACCTCAATCATTTGCCTGTTCAGATTTGATACAATATGCAAGCGTGTTTTTCAGCTCCAACAGAGATGAGTGGTAAACATCCTCATGTGCAACATCCCAGGTGAGCCTCTGGAGTTGTGGGTAGGGAACTAATAAAGTTTCCGCCTCCAAGCATGCATGATATGAACCTTTATTGCCTACAGTATATTTTCATTCATTTGTCAAAAGGTAAAAAATCATTGGGAGAGGTAGTATTGTTGGGATGCACGTACAGCGTCCTAGCCAGGGCAAACATGTTCATGATGAGGAAACCCTATTAGAGGGAGCAGATTGAAGGTTTTGCCGCTGTAAGTGCATTCATTGTCTTAGATAGGTCTTATACACATTAGATACTCACATATTGCAAGACATAAAGAGCAACACATTTATGAATGAGGTTGCAGAGGTCATAGATGCGGCAGCACCATAGGCCAGTGGTTAGTTGATGTATTCTAGAGACTTAGGATAGCGTGATGTGCGGGAAGGATTGAAATAAACTGAAGATGGAGTCAGCAAGGCAGTTTGGTAAAAGCGAAGTTGTTATATTAACTTGGTAGAAGTGTCACCATTTTGGATGTTATTGCATAGCACACAATCAATAGAAGAGAACGCAGGCCTTGCTATGGAGCTGCGGCTCTGGTAGTTCAGCTCCAAAAAGAAATCCCCTTTCCCTTTGAGAGAAGCCGAGATCAGAGTCATCCATGGTGCGCAGATAAGCACTCATTTTATCCAGCTGTGGGGATTCACAATGGTGGGAAGAGAATGTTAGTTGGTTGAAGAGCAGGAAGGGATGTTACTGTTGAAGGACAGATTCATGAGAATAGGGCATGAGGCTCGGTGATGCCATAGAACCAGGCAAGGTTTTAGAATACTACTGTCCTCAACCCGGGCGGACACTGTAAGGACTGGAGGGGGGTATCTTTACTTCTGCCCTCAATATGGCAGAGTAGAGACACAGAATACCCCAGCCAAGGTTCTCTATATAGCAGCTATTGACAAGCAACCAAGGCTTAAGCTCTCAGGAGGTGATGCAGGCTGGTTCTTAAGTGCAGTGAGTCCTCAAGCCCCCACAAAGGAATGTCCACACACTATGGTATGTGCTAACACAATTCTTTATATGAAAATAAGATTCAGAGATATATACACCATTCATCAACACACTTTGTACTATGGTAATTCTATAATGGCAAATCTATACAATACTATGTGGTACCACACTCAGACTTTAGTTTCCTTTAAAATTCATCAACTGCTGACAGTTATAATGGAGCCTATGATATGATATGATATGATAAGGCATTTGTAACGCGCCTATACACAAGTGTTTCAAGGCGCGACGAGGAAGGGGGGAGAACAAGGGGAGACAGACAACGATCTTACTAGGCCAGGTGTCATTCAAATCGCGCAAGTGCAAGGGTAGAGGGGAAGGGAAAAGTGCATGGGGGAAAGGGAGAGGGGAAAGTGCAGTACAGGGTTATTAGCATACAGCATACAGGATAAATAACAAGGGCCAGCTGGTGGCAAGTGCGAGGTAAGTGCAGACAAGTGCTGGGAAGGGGGGCTGTATGGATACAGACACAGTCCCGTAGTGCAGGGGTTGCCGTGGAGGCAGTGCAGGAGAGAGTGGCTGGGCCGAGAACGGTGAATGGCCCATTTGCAGATTCAGTGCAGTTTCAGTAATATTAGCAGGGGAGAGGGGGAGAGAAAGCGGAGGCAAAGAGGAAGGTTTTGAGGTGCTTCCGGAACCGGAGGTGGTTCTCCTCAAGTTTCAGGGAGGTAGGAAGGCTGTTCCAGAGGGAGGCCCTTGCTGTGCAAAGAGATCTGCCCCCAACTTGTTGTTTGGAGAAGCGGCTGACCGTGAGGGAGTTGGAGGCGGATGAGCGAAGAGCTCGAGAAGGAAGATATTTAGGAAGAGAGAGTTGAAGGTATTTTGGCCCAAGGCCCCAGACGGCGTTGTGGACAATGCAGAGGGTTTTGAACTTGATCCTCGCAGTCACTGGGAGCCAGTGTAGTGATTTCAGTCCTGGAGAGATACGGTCCTTGGGCTTGAGGCCAAGGACAAGTCTTACAGTCCTGTTCTGGATGAGTTGCAAAGGGCGGAGAGTAGAGGCGGGCAGATTAAGATAGAGGCTGTTACAGTAGTCCAGCTTAGAGAGAACCAGGGATCTAGAGACAGTGAGCTTCTGGGGGAAGGAGAGGAAAGGAAGGATACCTCTGAGGAGGTGTAGCTGGTAGTGTGACTTCTTAGATACGTCGATATGTGAGGAGAGAAGGAGAGTGTGGAGTCGAAGATGACCCCAAGGTTTTTTGCCTTGCATGTAGGAGCAGGAAGAGGGCCCAGAGAGGCCGGCCAGAGAGCAGCAGGGAAGGAGGGAGTGGGAGTGCCGATGAGTAGAATCTCAGTCTTACTGGCATTAAGGCAGAGGTCATTGGCTGCACACCATTCCTGGATAGCATAAAGACAGTCAGAGATGAGGGAAGGAGAAGAGGAGGCCGAGGTTAGCCTGAAAATGAGTTGGGTATCATCCGCATAGCACTGAAAGTAGGGGCAGAGAGGGCCGATGTGGTGGGCGAGAAGTGCCAGATACTGGTTGAACAGCCAGGGAGAGAGGTTAGATCCCTGGGGGACACCACAGGTAGAGAAGAAGATGTCAGAGAGGAAAGACCCCAGTTGGACCTGGGAGGGTCGATTTGAGAGGAAAGAGGTCAGCCAAGTCAGAGCCTGACCAGTGATACCGAGGTTATCACGGAGACAGTTGAGCAGGATGGTATGGTTGACAGTATCAAAGGCAGAAGAGAGATCAAGCAGAATGAGAACACATGGAATGTTAGAGTCAAAGTTCGAGAGCAGGTCCTCACGGATGTTCAGGAGAGCAGTTTCCGTGCTTCTGGCAGCTCTGAAGCCAGACTGATGGTCATGAAGACTACCAACACATTCAGCATGGAGATTAAGCTGGGAGATGGCCAGTTTCTCCAGGAGCTTGCCCAGTAAGGGAGTGATAGAGATTGGGCGATAGTTAGCTGGGCAGGAAGGGTCGGAAGAGGGTTTCTTAAGAAGGGGGTGCACAAGGGAGTGCTTGAGAGGGGATGGGAAGACTCCAGAGGAGAAGGAGTGATTGCAGAAGTCAGCAAGGGCAGGAGCCAAGGAGTCAATGTGGTCCTTGATAGTTTTGGAGGAACAGGGGTGGACCTGTTTTGACGAGACTTTCATAGATCGGACTTGTCTTGAAACCTCGTCAGCAGAAAAAAGGGGAAAGGAAGAGAAGGAGAGAGGAGGGGTGGCTGCAGAAGAGCCAGAGGAAGGGCAGGGAATAGAGGGGGGGAGGTTATAGGAGGAGAGTGAGGACAGGATGTCCTGAGTTTTTGAAATGAAGTGAGAGGCCAGTGCCGTGCAGAGGGCCTGGGAGGGGACAGGAGAGGTAGAGACTGCAGCAGGGTTGGCCAGCTCCTTGCAGATTTTAAAGAGTTCGGCCGAATTGTTAGATGCCGCAGAGATGCGGGCTTGGATAAGGGCTCTCTTCTTGGTGAGAACGGAGAGCCGGTATTGCCTTTGGAGCAGGCGACAGGCCAGTTTGTCAGAGGATGAACATGAAGCACGCCATTTCCTCTCTGCCACCCTGCACTTGCGTTTAAGGGTGACGAGATCCGAGTCATACCAGGAGTTACATTTGGCTTTGGGCTTCAGGCGGATTCTCATGACAGGGGCAAGGATATCAAGAGTATCAGATATAGCAGAGTGGAGAGTGGAGAGGGCTGTGTCATGGTGGGAGTCAGCCGAAGGGGGAGGAGGGGGCAAGAAGGTGGCAGCGAAAGCCTCAACTGACACGCGCTTCATGGGTCGGATGACCGAGAAGGAAGGTGGCAGTGATGGGGGTGGCTTTGCCTGTGGGGTAGGGAGGGTGAGGTGGGAGGAGAGGAGAAAGTGATCACTCCAGGAGAGAGGAGTGGAGAGAGGGACAGAGAGGGGAAGGTCAGAGGAGATCAGGGCATCAAGAGTGTGCCCTGCAGAATGAGTCGGCCCAGACGGGAAAATAGAGAGTGAGAGAGAGTCGCAGAGGTTGCGAAAGAGTCCAGAGGGGGGACAGGAGGCATCCAGGTGGATGTTGAAGTCTCCAAGAAAGAGGAGTTGAGTGGTTGAGGACAGGAGTGAGGAGGAGAGGTCCGCCCACTCGGAGAGGATGGAGGAAATTTGACCAAGTGGCCGATAGATAGTAGCCACGGTAAGGGAATGGCTAGGAGAGAGAGAGAGTCGGCAGACAAGACATTCAAAAGAGGAGTAGGTCTGCATGGGAGTAACAGTGGCAGGAATCCACTCAGGGAAGATAAGGGCCACACCTCCCCCCGCACGGTTGGGCCTGGGCACAGAGAGGATCTTGTAACCGTCGGGTAGGAGTGTGTCAAAGCTGGTGACAGAGCTGGCCGTGAACCATGTCTCAGTGAGACCGAGTACGTCGAGGTCAAGTTCCTCAAGAAGGCGGCAGATATCAGAGGAATGTTTGACGGCAGAGCGAGAGTTAAGAGTGTCAATGTGGAGAAGTTTGCCATCTTTGAAGGATTTCCGTGGAGGGGTACAGATCAGAGGTACGCCCTGCGGAGGTGAAGAAGGAGCACGAGAGGGGGTGGGGAGGGAGGGAAGAGGCAAGTTAGTCGAGGACAGAGGAGGGGGCACAGCAGGAGAGGAAAGGAAGTTGATGAGGCGTGGGAAGCGTCTATCGAAGAGGTGAAGGTTGGCCTGAGGGCCTTGGACCAAGACGGTCCCATTAGCATAGACATTAATGATGGCCTTAGAGGAGTGGAAGGAAGCCAAGAGGACATCCCAACGGGTGCCACCATTAATGGGAGAAGAGGAGAAAGGAGAGAGCACAGAGACCATATGAAGGGTCCATAGGTCAGGAGAAGGCACGAAAAAGAGGATGTCAGTGAGAGTTTCCTTGGAGGAGGCACTAGTGTAGGTGTCAGCGATAGGGAGGCCTGGGTTGGAGACAAGGATGTCCTTTTTAAACTTTTTCCTACCAGATTTAGTGAGGAGAGCAGGATAGTCAATGGAGAAGCAGTTAGAAAAGATTGGTGAGATAGAGAGCACCATAGAATAGGAGGGAGTGGGTGGGGGAAGACAGGACAAGCGCAAGGGGACAGGAAGAGAGCGGCAGGCGTTAGTTTACCACAAATTCAGAACATAGTAAGCGTATCAGGTACACAGTGGAGAGGCCACCTAAGTTTGAAAATCCTGCAGAGAGAGAAAAAACCCTAGTTTACCACAAATTCAGAACACAAAGAAGTGTAGCCGCACTGCGAGGAAGTGAACAGGTAGGGGTGGGGTGGGCCGAGGGAGCAGGTGGAGCTCACAAGATGAAGCGGTGGAATGGCCCTGGCGTCTCCTGCGGACACCTGCAGACACACCGGGAGCCGCAAAGGAGGGAGCCGCCCTTTGCCTAAGGGGGCCCTTAGCCGCTGGGGCTGCCGGGCAGGGGCTGCCCTGGTAGCACCAATAAGAGGAGGAGGAGACACGGGCCAGCAGCCAATCAGGGGGGAGCTGGGAGGATTGGAGGCGGGAGGGAGGGAGGGGACCAAGGAGAACACGGAAGGGGAGAGAGGGGGGCTGGGGAGAACACACGAGGGGAAAACAATGGCAGCAGCCCAAGAATGGGCAGAAAAACAACACACGGCCCACGGAGGGCTCAAATACCTTTGTCTGGGGGCCTGCAGTCACCGGCTCTGCCTGATGGAAGTGGCGAGCGCGGTGGACTGCAGGCAGCCTAGCCTCGAGAACACACGGGCCGGCAGCCAATCAGGGGGGAGCTGGGAGGATTGGAGGCGGGAGGGAGGGAGGGGACCAAGGAGAACACGGAAGGGGAGAGAGGGGGGCTGGGGAGAACACACAAGGGGAAAAACAATGGCAGCAGCCCAAGAATGGGCAGAAAAACAACACACGGCCCACGGAGGGCTCAAATACCTTTGTCTGGGGGCCTGCAGTCATCGGCTCTGCCTGATGGAAGTGGCGAGCGCGGTGGACTGCAGGCAGCCTAGCCTCAAGAACACACGGGCCGGCAGCCAATCAGGGGGGAGCTGGGAGGATTGGAGGCGGGAGGGAGGGAGGGGACCAAGGAGAACACGGAAGGGGAGAGAGGGGGGCTGGGGAGAACACACGAGGGGAAAAACAATGGCAGCAGCCCAAGAATGGGCAGAAAAACAACACACGGCCCACGGAGGGCTCAAATACCTTTGTCTGGGGGTCTGCAGTCACCGGCTCTGCCTGATGGAAGTGGCGAGCGCGGTGGACTGCAGGCAGCCTAGCCTCGAGAACACACGGGCCGGCAGCCAATCAGGGGGGAGCTGGGAGGATTGGAGGCGGGAGGGAGGGAGGGGACCAAGGAGAACACGGAAGGGGAGAGAGGGGGGCTGGGGAGAACACACGAGGGGAAAAACAATGGCAGCAGCCCAAGAATGGGCAGAAAAACAACACACGGCCCACAGAGGGCTCAAATACCTTTGTCTGGGGGCCTGCAGTCACCGGCTCTGCCTGATGGAAGTGGCGAGCGCGGTGGACTGCAGGCAGCCTAGCCTCGAGAACACATGGGCCGGCAGCCAATCAAGGGGGAGCTGGGAGGATTGGAGGCGGGAGGGAGGGAGGGGACCAAGGAGAACACGGAAGGGGAGAGAGGGGGGCTGGGGAGAACACACAAGGGGAAAAACAATGGCAGCAGCCCAAGAATGGGCAGAAAAACAACACACGGCCCACGGAGGGCTCAAATACCTTTGTCTGGGGGCCTGCAGTCACCGGCTCTGCCTGATGGAAGTGGCGAGCGCGGTGGACTGCAGGCAGCCTAGCCTCAAGAACACACGGGCTGGCAGCCATTCAGGGGGGAGCTGGGAGGATTGGAGGCGGGAGGGAGGGAGGGGACCAAGGAGAACACGGAAGGGGAGAGAGGGGGGCTGGGGAGAACACACGAGGGGAAAAACAATGGCAGCAGCCCAAGAATGGGCAGAAAAACAACACACGGCCCACGGAGGGCTCCAATACCTTTGTCTGGGGGCCTGCAGTCACCGGCTCTGCCTGATGGAAGTGGCGAGCGCGGTGGACTGCAGGCAGCCTAGCCTCGAGAACACACGGGCCGGCAGCCAATCAGGGGGGAGCTGGGAGGATTGGAGGCGGGAGGGAGGGAGGGGACCAAGGAGAACACAGAAGGGGAGAGAGGGGGGCTGGGGAGAACACACGAGGGGAAAAACAATGGCAGCAGCCCAAGAATGGGCAGAAAAACAACACACGGCCCACGGAGGGCTCAAATACCTTTGTCTGGGGGCCTGCAGTCACCGGCTCTGCCTGATGGAAGTGGCGAGCGCGGTGGACTGCAGGCAGCCTAGCCTCGAGAACACACGGGCCGGCAGCCAATCAGGGGGGAGCTGGGAGGATTGGAGGCGGGAGGGAGGGAGGGGACCAAGGAGAACATGGAAGGGGAGAGAGGGGGGCTGGGGAGAACACACGAGGGGAAAATCAATGGCAGCAGCCCAAGAATGGGCAGAAAAACAACACAGAGCCAACGGAGGGCTCAAATACCTTTGTCTGGGGGCCTGCAGTCACCGGCTCTGCCTGATGGAAGTGGCGAGCGCGGTGGACTGCAGGCAGCCTAGCCAAGAGAACACACGGGCCGGCATCCAATAAGGGGGAAGCTGGGAGGATTGGAGGTGGGAGGGAGCGAGTGGACCAAGGAGAACACGGAAGGGGAGAGAGGGGGGCTGGGGAGAACACACGAGGGGAAAAACAATGGCAGCAGCCCAAGAATGGGCAGAAAAACAAAACACGGCCCATGGAGGGCTCAAATACCTTTGTCTGGGGGCCTGCAGTCACCGGCTCTGCCTGATGGAAGTGGCGAGCGCGGTGGACTGCAGGCAGCCTAGCCTCGAGAACACACGGGCCGGCACCCAATCAGGGGGGAGCTGGGAGGATTGGAGGCGGGAGGGAGGGGACCAAGGAGAACACGGAAGGGGAGAGAGGGGGCCTGGGGAGAACACACGAGGGGAAAAACAATGGCAGCAGCCCAAGAATGGGCAGAAAAACAACACACGGCCCACGGAGGGCTCAAATACCTTTGTCTGGGGGCCTGCAGTCACCGGCTCTGCCTGATGGAAGTGGATACACATCTTTCAGTAAGGTGTATCAACATAACCCAAAAGGAAGGAAGGCAGGTTATGGTTAAACAATGGCAGAATGCTTTCTTTGGATATAGATACAAAATTCTGTGTGAGCAATCTGTAATAAAGAGTTAACAACCCCAGTCCATACACGTTCAGTAAGCCTTGCTTCTTGGTTAAAACGTTAAACCACCCCAATGTTCCTGAAGTGGAAGTTTCTTTAACAGTTCGGGTTTTGGGGGGCACTCCCTTTCAAGCAGGTGCCCCTGTGAGTGGGGACCTCGAGGAAACATTGAACACTGCAGTGATGCTTCAGCTTCGATCTTAGCTGTGCTCTTCTGATACAGCAACCTATCAGGTCTTATGACCGCTTTTTGACCCCAGTGTACACATCTGAGGTGAAAGGGGAACAAAACACACAGAGGGATTTTTTGTCTCATCATAAACAAAATCCAAGTAAGAACTACGCAAATGAAAGATTACAAACACAGGCAACTGTGCACTGGATTCCAAGTCAAGAGGGCCCACACTACTGACGTGATGATGTTTCAATGAAATTGCAAGCTCTTTGATGGAATATCTGTGGATTTCAATCCTTAGCAACTCATGTGGATGGTATGAAAGCATTATTTGCAGCAGACTTATTTTTACTTCAGGAGACTTGGTTATTGTTAGATATATTTCTTGAAGGATATACAATATTCACTCAGGCATCAAATACATCCACTCATGGACGTTCTAAGGGAGGCCTCTGCACTGGAGTTAGGTGCCATTTCGATATTAAATTCTATAACATGGGGAATTAATCTGCATATTGTCTGAGTGTTGAAATTACCACCTTTCCAGAAAAAATGTGCGTACCCTGGTGCTTAACCTATATGATCCACCAGATGGCTCATATGCTAAGGAGCTATGTACTAGCATAAGAGAGATCTTATATGAATGGCAGTTAAATCATCCAGCGGGGGAGGTACTGGTTGCGGGGAGATACTGGTTGCGGGTGACTTCACTGCACACTTTATCTGTGTTGAGGATGAGTGGTTTGGAGCTATCTGGGAAAATACACCACTTCCTGCACTTGGCATGGTTTAGAACTGATTAATAAGGGTCACCGATGGACAGAGGCCCTCCTAAGTTATGATTTGGAAACCCTCACACCTAGTGACAGTGAAAACTTACTTGGAGTTGCTACATGGTAGAGCGTTGATAGCACTTCTTGCTTGAACAGTATATTTGAGACAGATTCGTTGCGTAAATTAATGATGTAATACGACGCTAAACGTACTTCATCAAGCGACCTTACAGTGATGTGTGCCTGTCTTTTTCTGTATAAAAAAAGCTAACTAGGAAAAATGATATTGTAGCACAGGCTGCTGTTACTTTAGGGGGGAACAGAATTATTTGGCATAATCTAATGTTGAAAAGATCAATAGTCGGGCAATGACGACTTTCTGTTCCCCCCCAAAGTTGCTGTATAGATGTAACGGGGACATGCATGATCAGATGGAAATTTTGTGGGCAAAGTCAGTGGGCCTCATTACGGCTATGGCGGTAGCCATGCCGCTATTGGTGGCATGGCTGCCTCCAAAACCGGGTCCGGGTTCCCTGAATGGGGAATTACCGGGCCATTCCGAGTTTGGAGGGCCCAGTAATTCCTCCCTCAGGGAACCCGGACCTTCCCCATTCCCATTCGAGCCCCAATAGGGCTCAATGGGAATGGGTGCAGGGAGCTACCAACGGGCCGATTTCGACCGGCCTGTTGTTAGCTCCCTGGTCCCCTCTGTTTTTACCAGGCGTCCTTACCGGGTCCCGCGAGGGGACCTCGTAATCAGGCGGAATGGGTTTAACGGGTGCGCATCCCTTAGCGACACCCGTTAACCGATTCTGCCAAGATTGTAATGAGGCCCCGTGATTGAAACAGGTGATAATCCAAGGTGGAGGTGATTTGCACCTGTTTGACATTGCCATGCACAAGAAAAAGTGTGCACTCCGCAAAAACAAAGCAGAAATTAACAGAAATATTAACCTTTTGGTCGCCATGTAAAAATCATGATTGGGGGCAGTGTACCAACTATAAAAATTGGCTGTGGTTATGTAAACAAAGTAGCTGTTCATCTAATGGTATTTGGATTATTTAAAACCAATGATGCGTGTACATTTTGGCAATTTACCACAGTCATCTCAAAGCCTCTACACCTAGAGACACCTGTGGTATAACTGAGCAGGTCTGGACAACATATGTCACAAAGTGATATTGGCACCCTTGCTTAGATTCTATGGCCACGAATTGGAAAATGTGTTCGCATGGGCACTCAGTTTTAGATGTGAATGAGACTGACATATTGTAGATCATTGTCAAGCTGAAGTCATCCAGGCCCTGATGGAATTGCAAATGTTATATTAAAGAGAATCATACTGGGCCAAACTGCTACAGGCAAAGTTCACGAATATTATTCTCCATGGTGTTATACCTAGTAGCTGGTGTGACTCTATGTTGATATCTTTATACAATAAAGGTGTACATACAGAGTTTAGCAATTTCCGTCTTCTAGCGATTCTGTATACGAGTAGCAAGGTCTTTTCAACCATCCTGTTGCCACTACCTGCCAGTTATGCAGAGGAAAAGCAATTCACTCAAGACACAACAACTTGGGTTTAGAAAAGTATGCTACACCATGCAGTTTGGGTGCTACAATTGTTGTCTGCAGATACGTTCTGTGGAGATGACAGCTCTTTATTTCTCGGCTTTGTCAACTAGACTGCAGCTTTTGACTGTGTATCACTGCCCTTCTTTGGGAAAAATTGTAGCGTTGGGGCATTAATAAACTGCTGCTTTTCTATATCAGGTTGCTATACACTGAAGCCTCTGTTACAGTGAGATTCTCACAGGATGGTTGCATCTCAGCTCCCATGCCCACCAATAAAGGACTCAAGCAGGGGTGCGTTCTTGTGCCCATCTTGTTTGACCTCCATGTGAAGAACATGGATGCACCTCTGAGTGAATCTCCTAACTTCACTCCACATATTGGCAGTGTTTTCACGTCTTGGGTCTCACATGTGAATGATACAGTCCCGTTGGACCACACACCTGTGGAACTCTAGCGTTCTATCGACCTGTTGACACTCTTGTTCAATATGCGACTCAGAATCGGCTTAAAATCAATCAAAGTAAAAATAAGATTCTGCAGTTGCACAGAAAGGGCTGTTGTTCCTCCACTTATCTTTGACACATGGGACAAGTAAGATTGGCCACTGTGGATAAGTACTTGTACTTCGATTGCCTCTGTACAGTGCTCCAAGGTCATCATGTTACTGGTCTTATTTATCTCTAAAGTCACTCTTAGGTAGAAGATGGTGAAGAGTTTTATATATAGAGTGGGCAGCGGCTCAGTAGCAGGTATTTTGGAAGTGGGTATTTTGGAAGTATATATTAAGTTAATTGTACACTGTATAATCTACAAATTGAAGACTATACCAGAGAAATACGTGAGCTGGTTAGACATATTGGAGGGGAAGATATTGCAATCCTTGCTAGGTCTTCCTGGGATGGTTTTGGTGGTAGCTTTTAGGCTAGAGCTGGGAGTAACTTCCTTACCATGTGGAAGTTGGCTTGCTGTACATTTCTTATGAAGATAATACAAGATGGACAGTCTTCTTCTCTAACCCAGTTAGCAGAGCAATCAGGTTATAGATTCAATAACCCCACTGTCAGGAATAAGGTTCCTGACGCAGGACTCAGGCCCAGATGGTCCTCCCTTCCCACAGGTTATTACCAGGATGTTTATGGCAACCCCATTAGGCCAGGAGCTATGATTTGTTTCGATCCGGATTCCCTTGCCAGATGGCCACCAACGTAAACTACCAAACGTCTCACTCCTTGGGATTGCGAGTCAGAAGCTATTTCTTCAACCTTTGCCAACAGTTGCAAGTCTTGCAATGCTCGAACCACCTCCAGATCACCTCAAAGATTATTTGATTCCAGGCAAAGGACCCATACTATAATTAGGTAATTAGTCCATTATTTCAAGTTATGTACTTTCATGTGAATTGTTTCGAGACCGCAATCAGTCTTTGACCAAGTTCGGAACTCGTTCGTCCTCGTCCTCCATCAAACACTGTGCAGAGTCCAACAAGGATAGCTGCAGCACAGCCTTACAGAGGGAAATTCTGCCTCCTGTCCTGATTTCCTTTGATATAATTGGTTATCATATTGGACTTCCCACCGTCTGTTCCTCATCCCAAACAACTCAGCAGTTACAATCTCCACCCATACTTCCCGGATGCTGCTTGAGGTGCCAATAAGATGGCTCAGGTGATTGTTCTGCAACCATTAGGGGAAATCCCTTACCCCAGGACTATGAACATAACCCTTTCCACAGAAAGTCATTATTTGTTGAACTCTCACCTAATGGGTATATCATATTAAGCAGTTCTACTTATGAGGGGGGAGGCTGATATCCTTGGTTAACCTTTCCCTCTTGTCACCCCCATGCTCAGTTCTTTTGAAGTTTCCCCAGAAAGTCGTTCCTATAGTCAGGCGCAGTCTGGGGAGAGATAGTTCTGCATTTTCTCATGCAGGGCCTTCTGTAGTTACTACTTGAGAGTGCACTCGGCATGGATCCCGAGAGCCAGATGAGTCTGGGAGCCTGACACCTGCCAACTCTGATTTGATAAATACTGTACAAATCCACTTAGATGCCATTGGACTCATTTTAACCGAGATGGAAAATCCCAGCTATGTCTTGCAAAAGTTGAAATCCAAGACATCCTGTTGGCATCTGTGAAGTCAATGGATAACTTAGCTACAAAAAGATGATTCTCAGAATGTATACTAAGGGTTTCACTCCACTAAAACCTCAAAGCTATTTTTCTAAAATCTGCACCCAGTCTCTTTGACATTTTATATTATACTTATGTGTAAATCTCCTCCTGGTTTTGGGCTCTACTGGTGCGTGGGTGATGTGATCAAAAGCTTTGTTAACTTGGTAAGCCTCAAATAGAAACTAGCGTGCATATACTGACCAGCTGTGTAACTTTGTATGAATACTATCTAAACAGCTGTGGGCATTTTTGCTCTACAGTGGAAAGTGTACATTCTGATCAAGTTTGGTCTGCAATTTCTTTCAGCTGAGTCCCTCGTCATTGAGGCTGCCGCATTGCATGTTTGGGATCAGATTTCACCTGAATGACTGTCTAATGAAAGATGAACTAATGCATACAGGATTAATTCAATACGATTACTTAAAGTATGGCACACAATTGATGCATGTTATTATTTTGTATGTTGTTTTGTACTGAGACATGGCTGAAAATGATGATGGCTTTTATTATGTAAGGATGAGATTCTGAACGTGATGGAAAGAAAGGGTCCTGGGTGGAAAGAAAGGGTCCTGGGTGATTCTAGATTCTAGATGCAGTGACGTCTCATCATTCTGAACACCGATAGGTTTTAAATTGTATAATTGCGACGCCCTGGTAAATATGAATAACGTCCCCAGTGACGTACCATGCGACATCCGTATAACAATGTTATCCGAATTGCGATACACATGCAGTAGAATTAAATTCTGCTTCGTGTTCTACAGATCACAGCAAATTACCTGAAGAATCATTGAATATTTACTAATCTGCGGCGTGACAAAATTTAAACATGCACAAACAAGGGAATAATCTCATGGTGATAGCGACAACAAAAATGTTGCAAATAAGACGTGGTTAAAGGTTCGATTTGCGACCTACCAAGATGATATAAGTTGCTCCACCCAGTCCTCGGATTAAGATAAAGTAGAATTGTTCCATTCTTTTTCTTTTTCCCTGTAAAACTAGCAACTCTGTGCAGTGTCCTCATCTGATGAGCCATACTTGGTTACCAGTAAGATCAGTAAATACAAGTTTTATAAATCAGAACTCACAATGAGTTTTGGAAATACAATTGATTTTGGAGGATAAGCAGTGTGTGTGGCTTCTTTCCTTTGGTGAAACGACTATTTAACAGGAATTTGACACTCCATTACGTTTGAAAGACAGACTGGTGCTAAGCATGAATACTGTCATTAAATTATGAGAGGGTCATTAAATTATGAGAGGATTGAAAATTGTATAACGAGTACAGCACTATTTAGGTTGTTTTACATTAATTTTCAGGCAACTTGAATTATCAATACAGAGAGATCAAGGCAAAGCCGATTAACATGATTGTTCAAAGCTAATATATACTGTCCTACAGTTTTTAAAAAGTTTGTTTATGCTATATGGTATCGATATCTCAAATATGTGTAAAGAGAACAAAACATGTTGGGTTTTACTACAAGCTACATGATGATAGCTTAGTATTAATGGAACAACTCTATACGTGTACCACAATATAGTGGGGACATACAAACTAAAATATGTTTAACATATAACAATAATGGATGAATAATTTTGGTATATTTGATGCACACATCACTTTTGGGATACACTTGTCACTTTGACAAGTTTGAAATAATATGTGTTTAAAAAAAAGATGTTTATACTTGCTAATTACAGATTTTTTAGATTTTTTAGGGTTTGCCTTTGATTGACCAATTCCATAGGTTAAGGAATATGTATTGTGTACTGGCGAGATTGTACTTTAAAAAGATTTGTGAGTATGTTGCCTTATTAATAATGCATATACCAGAAGGGTCTATTTTGTATTGATAGTATTTTTTCAGGGACAACGCTTTCTGTTTCGATTCCCCTGAAGTCTCTCCCAAGTTAAGTGTGTAGGAGTGGGAATCCACATTTTCTTTTCAGGAGAACTGAACGATAGCCATGGTAATGCCAGGCGCAGGCATAGGACTTTATCTGTGCAAAGTCTTGGCATTCCTGTCATTGATTGAGAGAGGAGGACGTGTGAATAATTACAAGTATTTAGTGATAGGAAGTGGTCGCTGTGCATAGCTGTTGTCTGCTTCGATGGAGCGGAGCTGTAACTCAGTCAGTACATCCCATTTTTCTCATATATTCATGCCAAGAAAGGTACTTTAAAATCTAGAAGACTGCAATCAAATATCTCACTGCTTGATATCAGCAGACCCTGACATTTTCCATTATTATATAAAGTGACAAAAGCAACGTGTCACTTATCTTGACACAAATCAAACATAATACACACTCTCTCATTTCAAAGACATTATAAACAGGGTGGGAAAGCGGTGAAGCGTTTAGCACTACGTTTGAGAAACAGAAGATGTCTACTGGAGATCTCTTTCAGATTGCATATGATGGCTCCCTGGTCTCAAACGCGAGTTGTATCTCTAACATATTCTTGACTTATTATGGTTCTCTCTGCACGTCTGAGCCATATCGGTCACTGCATTAAATATGTGGATGCTCAGAGAATTATTGTGCTTTATTCCTGCATTGATTCAAACCGTAAATACTATTTTATGGTGTCTGGGGAAAGAAAGACATTCGGCAGACATGCCAAGCAAAATCTATCACCCCAGACATGACCACTACTAACGTAGACTACTATTTAGTAAGTTTGGTCCACAGAAGAATGACGTACCTGGGAAAAAAAACGAAACCACTGTTTGTAGGACATCATTCTGGATAATCTTTCCCATTTATGGAATACTATTGCTGCAGATATAGGGTGTTGTAACTGATTGGAACTATCATTTTCGAGTATAATACAGAATGTTAACGTCTATTGCACCTAGATTAAATTATGTTATCAGCATGCCCTCAATCTCATTTTTAACATGATTCTGAAAGTTAGTGACAAAAGAGATCAAGACGTTGTGTTGAATTCTTTGTATTTTAGGGTGAATACTTGAAAGGATTGTACGTCTGAGGCTTGAGGCTAGGAGATTTGAGGCTGCCACATATGATCTTGTCACATTTATAATAGACTGAAGAATTTTACCTCCCAGGTGCTCAAGCCAAGTCTTTTGTTTGTTTGTTTGTTTTATTACTTGTATTGCGCACCAGACCCGTGGGTATCAGGGCGAAAAACATAAGATAGTTCACAGCTTGGTTACAGCTATATACATATCAGAAATACAGTATACAGGAAATACAGTATACGAAGTACAAAATGCAGTAATAAACATATATATATATATAAGATACCAATACAAAAGAGTTATATATCGAGAGCAGAGTCTGCTCTGAGTAGCATAGTGGCAATATATAAACTAAAGATGCACATAATACACAGATAATGGAGAGTGGGCAAATAAATGCCAGGAGTGGTCTAGCCGGAGCTGAAGTGATTACTTGTCAGAGTTCATGAACCATTTTATGAGGTGTTGCCTGAATTATGGTAGGATTGGTCTACTCGCAGTGGTGGGGGTACAGAGTTCCACAATTGAGCTGCTTTAACAGGGAAACTCCAAACCCCGACTCTGGAAAGTTTAAATCTAGGGACCGCAAGATCATTGGTGCTAAATAATCTGTAAGGTCTGGTAGACATTTTTCTTGTGAGTCTCTCTGTAAAATAGCAAGGTGCCAAGTTATTTAGACATTTATATGTGAGAGAGGCCACTTTAAACTGGATTTGATCATGTGTTGAGAGCCAGTTATTAGATCTTCTAGTTTCAGAGATATGCTCTTTCCTAGCAATGCCGAATGCTGCTCTAAGAGCATTGTTCTGGAGCAGTTGGATTTTCTTGATGGTGTCCTTGTTGGCCCCAATGTAGAGAGAGTTACAGTACTCCAACTTCGACAGAACAATTGCGCTGGCCAAGGTAATGAAACTGTTGTTGGACAGGAAAGGTTTACCTGCTCTGATCAATTTACAGGTATATGCTGTGGCAGAAGCCATTGCGTTGACCTGTTTATTGAAAGAGAGGGTTGAGTCGAGGTAGAAACCCAAGGATTTGACCACACTGGCGACCGTGATGGGATTATTGTCAATGTTAAATGTGGAGTATTTGGGTCCCAGTTTTTTAAGGGTAGAGAGGGTGACCATGATGATGATCTCAGTCTTATCATCATTCAGGCATAGCCCATGGGTGGCCATCCCATCCCAAGTCATCTGGTTAACATTCAGTGCTGCCAATCCGTACATAATAGTGGGTATTATACTAAATCTATATATTACTAATAGACCCTGTAAGTTGTTTCCCCCACAGAGGCTTACATTATGTTTTATCGCTAACCACCTCTTCCAAACTTCATCACACACTTTTTCATAATAAAATGTCCCAGTGGTGTTTGCTGTTATGAAGAATCCTCGATAGTCGTACTCTGATACATTAACCAGTGGGGAATCATACAGTTGCCAAATACGTTTTTCTTTTGACCAATGTTCTGTTTACTTAGCCGCAATGTTTAGCCGCAACGTTTTTGTGAAGCCAAGTATCAGATGAATGTTGTAGAAGTGCATCCTTATTGGTTAGATCTTTATACTGAAATGCATAGCACTTGGAGTTGGACACTCACTGCTACCCCTAAAGTAATATAACTACATGTCTTTACAGGCCCAAATAACTTCCACAAACTCTGGAGAAAGTGGCTAATCACAGCCCTGTGGTAGCCAAACTGTTTATGTTTAGGCATTGGGGAATGTACATGTTATCAACTGTGGACAGTTAGCCAAGAAATGAGCACATAATGTAAACGTGAGGGACTCTGGAATTATATTCTTGAAAGGGTAGGCTAATTTTATAGATCATGTTTGCAAAGGTAGCGGGCGCCCCTCTCTCGACAGAACAAGGCCTGATAACCTGTTCAGTGGTTATTAACCACTTGAGAGTTCACAGCCACTGCTTTTACTCACTGTGCCTTTCACAGATGGGAAATATCCATTTGCATATCAGTCTTTGTCCTGCCCAGGGGCAGTCCAGCACCGAAATGCAATGGCAATTCCAACTTGAACGAGAGTACCACCAGCAACCCCATACACGTGTTTCACCCTTGTTGGGGATCATCAGTGAGGTGAAGCTGATGCCTCTCTAAGCACAGTGAGAGGGAGACCACGTCTGGTTGCCCCCAGGAGACCTAGGGTTACCAATCCCGGGTTCCTTGAAATTTAGTTTGCAAAGGTAGCGGGCGCCCCTCTCTCGACAGAACAAGGCCTGATAACCTGTTCAGTGGTTATTAACCACTTGAGAGTTCGCAGCCACTGCTTTTACTCACTGTGCCTTTCACAGATGGGAAATATCCATTTGCATATCAGTCTTTGTCCTGCCCAGGGGCAGTCCAGCACCGAAATGCAATGGCAATTCCAACCTGAACGAGAGTACCACCAGCAACCCCATACACGTGTTTCACCCTTGTTGGGGATCATCAATGAGGTGAAGCTGATAACTCTCTAAGCACAGTGAGAGGGAGACCATGTCTGGTTGCCCCCAGGAGACCTAGGGTTACCAATCCCAGGTTCCTTGAAATTTAGTTTGCAAAGGTAGCTGGCGCCCCTCTCTCGACAGAACAAGGCCTGATAACCTGTTCAGTGGTTATTAACCACTTGAGAGTTCGCAGCCACTGCTTTTACTCACTGTGCCTTTCACAGATGGGAAATATCCATTTGCATATCAGTCTTTGTCCTGCCCAGGGGCAGTCCAGCACCGAAATGCAATGGCAATTCCAACTTGAACGAGAGTACCACCAGCAACCCCATACACGTGTTTCACCCTTGTTGGGGATCATCAGTGAGGTGAAGCTGATGCCTCTCTAAGCATATGGGGTTGCTGATGGTACTCTTGTTCAGAGAGGAATTGCCATAGCATTTCGGTGCTGGACTGCCCTTGTGGGCGGGACAAAGACTGATATGCAAATGGATATTTCCCATCTGTGAAAGGCACAGTGAGCAAAAAGCAATGGCTGCGAACTCTCAATGTGGTTAATAACCACTGAACAGGTTATCATGCCTTGTTCTTTCGAGAGAGGGGCACCTGCTACCTTTTTTGTAATTTTATAGATCGTCATTTTTTAGCTCATATTTTCTGAAATCCATGTGTTCCTGTCACCCTGTTACTCCCCTCTCATATTAGTCTCCCAATCATTATCCGTGCGTACTAATTTAACGATGGGAGTAGTCACAACGAATTCCAAGCTCCTTTTTACAATCTATTGTTCCTTTTCTTGCCTTGTTTTCTGGTTACATTTTCACGTTTTTCTCATCGGTTCTAAGCTAACAGTCACACTACTTGTGATGGCAACTGCATTGTGATGGAGCAACTGCTTTTTCTTTCAAGCCTGTTCATGGCGCACACCTAATACTCAATGTTGCCTGCCAATGGATAGTGATTATATAATATTCTACATATAACATGACCAGAAGCAACAGCTTCATCAATGTGTCTGCTATATACAGGACACGTTAAGAAAGCAGTTGTATGCCCTATGTACTATTGCCCTTTTGATGTAGATGAGTTTGATATTGTTGTTTCATTCTTGCTGTCTCTATTTATAATACATGTGTTTTGAAAATAAAACTATTCAATTTGTCAGTCTATTTGAAATGCAAAATAATTAATGAATACACTTCACAATATAACATTGCTCAGCAATGTCCCTTCGCCAGCAATTTAATATAATCTTGTGTGGCCATAAAATGTAAATGCTCAAAAAAGACATTGCTTCCAAAATAAGGTAACCCTTTATCCCCTCTTCATTAGTAATTGTGCACTCTATGCCAATTCTCACTCAAATGGACAAATATAACCTCCACCCCTCAGCTAAAAAGAACATTTAATTGAACCAATAACATAATCCTGCACATATAATTGTGCCTATTGCTAATCATACTTGACAAATATTTCTAAGCACCCAGAATGACGTGCGTGATATTAAATATATCCTAATTCTACACAAGCTCCGATGATTTTCCATGATTCATATTTAATGTTGCTGGTGCCGTTCCCTACTCAAACGATTGGAACTAGCTATTGTTTTCTTAGTTGGCAATACCATGGACAAAACATCAAAATGTGTGCTATAGTTTTCATAAAACCAATACAACTTACATTATACAGTAAAAATTATCTTTGTCTGTTCCATAGTGCTACATTAATCCGTAGTTGTAATTGGTCCAACCTTAACTTTGCAATAAATTTTCTGTTATTATAATTGGGTATCAATTCTTTCATGAGACGAGGGATATCGAGGGCATCTGAAGATATCTGATCAAAGGTGTTTTAAAGCTATTCATATCACACTGCTCCTCTCCTTTGGCCAGCAGCAGTTTCATTTTGAAGATTGATTTAGCTTTGGATGGAATACATTCTGGGTTGAATAAAACAAACTTCTTTGGATAATGCAATCTATAACACTCTCAAGGTGTCAAGTGGAAATTGAGTTGGGAGTATTGTGCAAAACCTGACTTTGGGGCGAGATTATCCATCCGCAATTCTTATTTTGCAATTTGTGCTGGGGTGACTGAACAGCTAATAAGCAATCGTTCAAATATATTGGCCTTGTTTAATGAGTTCCCCCGATTACGCCTGATCTCCACACCAGATATAGAGATTGTTTACTTTTTGGACACGCTCAGAACTGACATCTGTCTGAAGTGGTTTATGCAATGTTACTTCAGGAGGCAGAATCCCTAAGAACCACGTGGTTTGGCATGCACCCCGGCATGGTCCGGGTTGGTCCATGTATTATTAATAAAGAATCATCAATAGTTACAACTGACGTAATTAAGGTATTTATATGTACTGGGTATTTATAATGTGCATATACAGCAAAAGGTGTTTCAAGGTGCAATAAGACAAAAGAGGGGGGTAACGGAGATGAAAATATGGTCCTACTAGGCCTTGTGTCGTTCGGATTGTGCAAGTGCAGTGACAAGAGGTATGGGGAGAGGGAAGGGGGAAGCGCCGGTCAGGGCAGTAAAAGGGCCCATGTGTAAAGTGAGTGCTAAGGGGAGGCCAGGTGGAAAAGTGCCATGGGAGCAGAGAGTGCAAGGGAAAGAAGGTCCACATGCTCAGTGCAAGGTATGGGGCTGGAAGGGCTCAATGGGCTTCAGGCCCATCCAGGCTAGTGCAAGGGCGGGAGCCCAGGAGGGCAAGTGCAGGTTAGGGGTAGGTGGTTAGGGGTGACCAAGTGTAGGGGTAGACTGCTAGATGAGGGCCTGGTGCCCTGTAAGAATCAGAAGGAACCGGGCAGCCAGTCAAAAGAGTCAGAGGGGGACATTAGCAGGGGAGGGGAGAAGGAAGGAGCAAGGCAAAAGGAGGGTATTGTGCAGCTTCCGGAACGTAAGGAGATCCGGCTCAAGTCTGAGAGGGACAGGGAGGCGATTCCAGATGGAGGCACCTGTGGAGGAGAGAGATCTACCCCCCACTCTCTGCTTGGAAAAGCATCTTATCTGCAGAGAGTTGTAGCTAGAAGACCAAAAGGCTCTAGCAGGGAGGTATTTAGGGAGAGAGAGTTGGATGCAATGGGATCCCATGCCCCAGAAAGCCTTGTGGATGATGCAGAGGGTCTTGAACTTGATCCTTGCAGCAACCGGGAGACAGTGGAGAGATGGTTTTACGGCTGAAGAGATGCAGTCCCTTTGCTTGAGGCCAAGGATACGTCTTGCAGTCCTATTCTGGATTAGTTGAAGAGGGCAAAGGGAGGAATTAGGGAAATTGAGGAAAAGGCTGTTTCATTAGTCCAGCCTGGAGAGGGCCAGAGCTCTGGAGACACTGAGTTGCTGGGGGAAGGTGAGAAAAGCGAGAATGTCTCTGAGGAGGTTCAGCTGAAAGTGGGCCTTTTTTGGCAAGGTCCATGATGTGAGGAGAGAAGGAGAGAGAGGAGTCGACAATTACACACAGGGTGATGGGATGACAGGAGTGTGAGGGTGATGGGAGGGGGCCAAATAGGGCAGCCAGAGAGTAGGAGGGAATGAGTGAATGAGGGGGCAGGGGTCCCAATGGGAAGAATCTCCATCTTACTGACATTAATGCAGAGATCATTAGCAATGCACCATGCCTGAATAGCAGACAAACAGTCAGGAATGAGAGAGGTAGACGAGGAGGCAGTGGAGGGAAGCTTAAAGGACAGCTGTGTGAAGTTAGGAGAGAAGGTGGAGCTCAAATGGGGTAGAGGGGCAAGGTACATGTGTTATGGAGGAGAGAAAAGGGCCCAATTGAACCTGGGAAGGGCGGTCAGAGAGGAAGGAGGTCAACTAGTCCAGAGCCAGGTCTGTGATGCCAAGGTTATCACAGAGCCAATTTAAAAGGGTGTTTTACCATATCAAAGGCAGAGGAAAGGTCAAGAAGGATGGGAGTGGTAGAAGAGTTAGAATTGAGATTAGAGAGCAAGTCTTCACGGGTGTTCAGGAGTGCAGTTTTGGTGTCTCTGGCTGCTTTGAAGAAAGACTGGTGGTCGTGGAGACAACCAACAGATTCAGTGTGGAGGATAAGCTGAGAGATGGACAGCTTCTAGCAGAGTTTGCCCAGGAAGGGGGTGATGGAGAAAGGGTGGTAGTTAGCTGGACAGGAGGGGTTGGCAGAAGGCTTTTTGAGTAGAGGGTAAACAAGAGTACTTGACGGGTAAACAAGAGTACTTGAGGAGTAGCGGGTAGAAGCCAGTGGCAAAGGAGTGATTGCAGAAATCAGACAAGGCTAGAGCAAGGGAGGCACTGCTGTCTTTGATAGCTCTGGCAGAGCAGGGGAGATCCTGTTTGGATGAGACTTTCATAGAGCAGACTTATCTAGATAACTCATCAGGTGATCTGGGAGAGAAAGAAGAGAGAAGGAGGGAAGGGTAGAGGGGGGCCAAGGTAGGCCTGAGAGCAGGTGAGGGAGAAGGGAGTGGTGTAGAGGAGAGTGTGGACAGGATGTCCCGAGTTTCAGAAATACAGTGAGATGCCAGTTAAGTGCAGAGGGTCAGGGAAGGTAGAGGAGAAATGGAGATGACAGTAGGATTGGCAAATTCCTTATAGATTTACAAAAGTTCAGCCGTGTTGTTAGTGTCCCCAGATAAAGGCTTGGGTATAGGCCTTCTTCTCTGAGCAGATGGATAGTCTGTATTGCCTTTGGAGCAGGTGGCAGGCCAGTCTGTCAGAGGATGTGCTTGAAGCCTGCCACTTCCACTCAACAGCTCTGTGCTTGCGATGTCACACCAGGAAAACACTTCAAAATCTTATGTACATTAGGGAACACAAATTGAATGGTCTGTTTTGCCAATCCACATACTAAGGTAACTGCTTTCTGAACTTTTATCAGATAGGAATGAGCTTAAAGTTGGTAGTAGACATTGGGGCTCATTATGACCTTGCCGGTATCCTAGTGGTTTATCTGCCAGTCGGCCGGCACATGGTAATCCCATTACCAGCACTCAGTCTGGTTGTATTACCACCAGATTTCGAGTGCTGAGTTGATAGTGTTAATCTCCATTCATGGAGTCCCATAGGACTCCACGGGGATTGGCTGGTATTAAAGGCACAAGAATTACTGGCACCTGTAATACTGGTGATTTTTGCCGGTGTGGTGGAGGAATAATTCCTCCACCCCACCAGCAAATTCGTATTTGGCCGGTGCAGTAACGTGCTTGTATACAAAATTACCAGCATGTTAATACCACACCAGCCAACCTGTAACGAGCCTAGGATGTTACCATGAGAATGAGAAGAGTAAACTCTCTGTTATTTGGGGTGTGAGGGGATTTAGAAAGCTTACACAAAATAGTGAATTGACAAAGTCCCTTAGTCAGCACTTGCTTATCTTTCTGCAGGAAACATGGGTATCAGACCTTTCAGCAATCCTCTTACAATAAACAAGGTGGCAGCCCTTCTGGCGGGTTGCTTATTGAAATCAATACTAAATTAGGTTTTGTGTGTAATCTCGTTTCTAAAGACTTCAGAGGTATCCTTGCTGTAGAAATGTGTTTACCAGGCACTCCCTTCCTCTCCCATGTTCTACTTCTGTATAGATATTGGGATCCTGCTCATGTGGAACCTTTGTTTTTTATTGCCGTTTTGAGAGATATTCTGAAAACCTTTAAGATCGGTTCCCAGGGCGGCGGGGGGGGGAATTATAATGGCAGGGGACTGGAATGCAGTGTGCCTTCACCATGAGAAATGTGCAACTATAATGAACGATTGAGGATCAGAATATATTAGGAAACAACTTGAGTATTTGTGTGAATTATGCAATGACTGGAGTCTGTTAATTCTTTACGGGGAGGTGAAAGGAGATATACCAAGTCAACCGACACTGAGAGGATGGGGTATCTTGGATTGATTATTTATTTTTGACCAAACATCTTTTCCATATATGTGAAACATTTACTATAGTGGAGAATGTGTCTAGCGACCATTGTATGTTAATTGTGGCTCGTAATGTGATCATGAGAGCTTCTTCAAAATCCACTCTCTACTAACCGAAAGAATAATCACATTTTGTGGAGCCCTCCGTCTCTGGATACTTTTAATGTTGAAATGTTTAAGTTTTGGCTCTCTACTACATTGTGCCATAAGTTAACAACTCTTTCAGGGGAAGCATTTCCAACTTTTAGTAGTCAAAAGGTGACCAAAGTCTGTAAAAGGAGTCAGACATGGGCGATATCTTGTTGCACAAAAAGGTATAATAGTGGGGTGCAAGACAGAAAAAAGAAAATTAGTCAAGACATTAAGGCAATACGAGGAGGTGTTTGTAGTTTTGGTACTAAGATTGCTTTGAATTAAAAAGTAAAACAGGGACTCAAAAATTGGATAAAGGCTCATAGATTCCTGCTGGTGCAACGGGATGCTGAATGTATTCTTGAGGTGATACTTAAGCATAATGTACAATATTTCTGGACCCTCGTACAAACTAGGTGATCCCACAGAATGAATTCTTTAACCAATCCTATTGCAGGGGAATCAATGGAAAAACACTTTGTGGCTCTCTATAAGGCTGTGTCCCTGGGGCAATTTGAGTCCAGTTATAGGGGCCCTTGGTTCATGGATGTGCCTGAAGAGTGAATTCTATCTGCCATCCGTGCTGCTTTGGACTCTTGTGCCTCGGGGCCCAATGGCCTATGTAAAAGAATAATACAATTGTGCTCTTACTTTTTGAAGACATTTTGAAATCCAGATTGATACCAGATTCATGCAAAATGTCAATTATAGTACCCATCTATAAGAAGGATGATTGCCTCTGTGCCATTAGTTATTGGCCTATGGATGCTAAAATCCCTCATTTTAAAAGAAATTGAAGAGTGGATGTCGCAAGCCAATCGACTGCCCACATTTCAGACCGGGTTCAGGAGAGGCATGGGGACAGAGGCGAATGAACTGGAAATTTATGCATTAATAGAATAGGCTGGAAGAAGGGAAGCAGACCTTCTGTATGTCACATGTATAGGCATGACCTTGGCGTTATACATTGTGGATAGATCTTGACTCTAGAATATACTTAAGAGTTGGAATTCTCTGTATCCACTTCTTTCCATCTTGGTGCATAAAGATTTTGACATCAAGCTTAAGGCTAGACTCGTCATGCAGGGTTCTGCTTCTGAGGCTATTCTGACTTCCACAGGTCTTAGGCAGGGGTGTGCTTTAGCCCCCTGCCTTTTTTACTTATATGTCAAAGGAAATGGCCACCGGTAAGGGAAAACAGAGTCCGTTTTCCCTTTCCATGGCGGCCATCGGGAGGGGATGTGCTGGGGACAGAAAGGTTCCCTGCGCCTTGGCTTCCGAAAAGGAGAAATACAAAGCAAAGGTAGGTGGGGTTGGGAGGGTGGGGAGGAGATTGTGTGCAGGGGAGGCGGGGAGGGACATTTAAAAAAAACAACTTACCTGAATCCCCGACGGGGGTCAATGAAGGCCCATGGCGGCCTCCCACCATGTGGAGGCTCGGAGAGGCGATGACCCTGCTTTGAGCCTCCTCATTGGCGGAGGGTCTGGCACGCCCCCTGCCAGGAACAAAGGAGTGGAATCCCAGCCGAGTCATTCCCGAGGGCCAATCAGAATGGTTGTTACATTCTGGATGACCGTCACCGGGTACTGATACCTTATATCAACGCTTTGGCACACAGCTGAAACCCTCTATCCAGGTTGTTAGACTAATTATAAAAATAAATGTACTGCTGTACTTGAAACATTAAGTATTAACTTTGGGCAGCTTATCACCAACCCAGAAGATGTTAAAAAGAAAATATATGATGCAGATTTAAGGATATTACAACTGTTTGAGGATTTGAGTCTTCAGAATAAGCAGAGGGGAATGCTCCCCCAGTATATTAGCCGATGCCCAGATGGACATGTAATGACGTCCTTCTTAACAGTGAGACTAAATCGTATCCACCCTTGAGAAATAATTAGTTGCCCGAGTGTGGATAATTATTGTAGGTTCTGTCAGCACGCTCTGGAGTTGTTTCTTATTAATTATGTGCATGATGCGATGTATTTAAATTACAATTTTTTTTAGTACAGGATTCTAGATGGTCACTCACTACCTCTTACTATATTGCAGGTGTTTCTTTTTTAACTTCTTTGAAATTAATTCTGATCTTAACTTTTCATATAGTATTTATTATATATTTTATGAATAATTTTTAAATATGGAATTGTTGGAAATTGGGAAATGGATTCATGGAATGTTAATATAATGTTCTGTTTGTCCTTGTATAAGGTTTTATTTAACTAGTACAAATAAAAATGACACTCTCATGTCCTTTTGCTGTCAGCCATTACTGGAAAGACAATGGGGAATAAATCCTACATATGATCATGATACAAGGAGTTCATCTCACCCTGCCTCACCGGAAGTGTGGGCTCGCCTGGGCTTTTTTGAAATGTTGTAAGAAATGAAATGATGGGAGATCAACCTCAGAAAATCTGTGAGACTAATCTGCACACATTTTCCTATGCTCACCGCAACAACAAACACATAGGAGCCTCATTACAAGGCTGGCGGTAGCCGTGCCTGTAATACAGGCACGGCTGCCGCAGGTATACATTTTTTTCCGGCGCCCAGAAATGGGCATTTACCGGGTCATTACAGCCTAGCCGGACCCGGTATTTGGCCATTCCTGGGCGCAGCAAAAAATCCTTCCCCATTCCCATTGAGCTCCATAGGGCTCAATGGGAATGGGGAAGCCAGATGCATAGGCACGGTTTATAACAGTGCCTGTGCATCTGACATGCTGTGCTCGCGGGTGCCTTTCATTCTGCCAGGTCAGACATGGTGGAATGAAAGGCACCCGCAAGCACAACGCAGAGCTTGCCGGTCCGGATAGAACGGTACCGGCAAGCTTACCGGTACCGAGGTATCCGGACCGGCAAGCTCGTAATTAGGCCCATAGTCATGTATACTCTAGGGGGACATTGCCTACAGGCACAGTTCTCCCTGCCACATTTAAATAAAATGTGACAGCCAGGAGTACATGTAGTTCTTTGTGGTGGCAGTGCATACTGATGAGAGTTAATTGAAGCAGGCCTGCAAAGAGGCCTGGTCACAGAAGTAACAAAGGGCAGGAAAACCCAACACCTCTTCAATATGCAAGGTGTCCAGTTGAAGCTAGCTCCCACCCCTCTGTATGAAGGGCAGTAAATTGGCATGTCTCTGACAACTGTTTACGGTAGATAACCCCTCCAAATGGACCCTCTTTCAGAGGGAAGAAGTATTTGATTTGATGGAGACTGAAAGTCTATTGTCACCACAAAATTCAAGGGAGACCTGTGGCTTGATCAGGAGCCACAGAGAGATCAATTAACCAGATAGACACTTTGATTCACAACAGACAGGATGAAGGTTGGGACTTAGCAGTACATGTTGTCAACCCTTACCTTTCCTGTTGCAAAAAACCCTGGTTATGACCTCACGCATAACAGAAGATTGTTGGTGGGGACCCAGGATTGGTTTGTTAAGATAGGCTTAGCCTGCATCAATCACTGGGGCCCATTCTGCTGTAAAAGAGGGTTGAGCCCCTGTTTTGGCAGATCATCCAACGACTTTGAAAGGAGTAAGAAGGACTCATTTGGACCCTGGCTGAAGGTACAATCTGCCTTATAGCTTCCGCCACTGAAAGAAGGCCAGGACTTCCAAGAGGGAAGCAAGATCCATCCCTATGCTTCTCCCAGGGAACATAGGGAGATACGGACCTCAGAGGACCCATCCAGCAGCACCAGAACCATTGCCCAGCAAGCACACTGTGTGCCCTGCTAGGGTCTGCCATCAAGCTTCCAAGGTGGGAAGTGCAAGAGAGCCTCTGGCCAAAGGACAAGGCTGTTGCCTGCAAACACTCTCCTCAGCTTTGGGTCATCCACCTTAAAGTATGACACAAGCCCAGTGAAGAAGCTAGGAGGAGTGCCACAACAAGCATCAACCAGTATCCATCGTTTAAGGAACTTTTCGAGGCAGTCGAGCCCTCGAACCATGACCAGCTGCATTACTGACTTTTGTCACGATGCAGTCAGAAAAAAAAATCCAAGATGCCTTGACCAGCATTCCGGATCCGCCAACAAGCACAGAGACTACAATTTCTGACCCTGAACCACTATGTAGGCCAGCCTGCAGCCATCCATCCAGCCTCGCTTGCCGAACTGCCTGCAGCTGTCTCCCTACTTGAACTTTGTCAGAGGAGCTGCAAAGCATACTGGAACTCACCTCAAGCGCCAGGTACATTTTGGTTATGTCACCATGGTCTTTCTCCAAAGGCTCCCAGTGACATTTACCACCTCTTGCTCCCTTGGTGCTGAAACCAAATATCCTTGAACAGTTAATACTGATTGCTTTACCGACTACCCTTCTGTCTGTATCCAGAGTGCATCGCTTTCCTTTGTGAAAGTGTCTGTCCTCTATGTTCCTTTACAGGATGGGTTGTATTTTGTAGTGTGCTAGAACTTTCTGTTGTAGTAATAATTAAGTAGATATGTTTATACAACCTTGAATGGACAGTGCCTTTTATCATTGGGTAATAATTGTATTTTCGCTGTGTTGCAACTAACCAATGATCCAGGTCCTTGCAGAGATAAGCCTGCCATTCCGTCCACACTACCAAAATTGGACATGGAGGTTTATTTTTGACTTGTGTTTCCAATCTATTCGGATCCCTTCTGGTGTACTAGAGGTGTGGGGCTGATTGATGGTTTAGAAACTGATATTCATTCCTAGACCACTGGTACCCCCGGGAGTTTATTCATCACAATGGTAATTTCATTAGTTACCACTAAGTTAGACAAGCATTGCTCACCTCCAATAGCTGCTATTAAAGATTATCACAATGACATTAAAAGTGTGAAATCCACATGGCGTCCGGACTACAGCATGGTACAAAAGTTGTGCTAAGGTCCTAGCTTTATACATCCTTATGGCAGCTAAAATAGAGGTTTATGAAGGCTAGAAAGGCCTTCATGGATGGCCTCATCCATGTTCCAGCCTATTCTGTCTGCACCGTCTATGATATTTAGCAGTAACATGATAAATAATCACATGCATCTCTGGCTACTTGCTTGACTATACATTTATGTTTCATGAGATTCCACTGGCACACTATAGAAACTTTCAATATGATTTATTTACTGCCAGACTGAGATTAACACAGAAAAGATCTGACATTCCTAGAAGTTTGGCCAATCCAAGATTATGTTTTGCCACGCCAACCACATCATCAATAAATAACTGGGACAGCTTGTGTGTACTAGCCATTTCTCCCAAATCTCACCCATGTGGAGTTTCCACTGCAAAGTGCTATAAACCTTTTTAACAAACACAATGGCACCCCCTGCCTTTGTGGCAATGTCCACAGCTTCGACTTATTCAGTATGAACAATATGCAAAGTAACACAGAGGTTAAGACTAGATGTTCCTATATTACAGCCCTTATCCTATCAATAAATGTAGAACCAGCACTGATCTGTTGAGATATGATTCTGGAAACCAAGTTGATGCCCTGAAACAGATTTATTAACACTGGGCCATTTTCATAGCCTCTCCTATATTATCTTTCCAAACAATGTTGCATGAAAATCTAGAAGGGACATAGGTTTGTAGCGATTTGGGGCCAGCCCATTGGCCTTCTTTGAGCTTTGGACTTATTCAATGATCACAGAATTGCCAAATCTCTCTTATTCTTATTGTATTAAAACCACTATTGGTCACCACAATAAAGGATTGTTTTAAAATATCTGGGGGAGTCTGGTCTGAGCACGGTACCTTGATAGTTGTTGTCAATTAAGAGGGTATCATTTCATCTAGGGAGAGATTACCCCACCTCATTTACACGTCACCCTGTGTGGACCACACAGTGAGGTTTTCTATCCAACTGGGCTCAGCTGCACTTGCACCACTTGATTCCAGATACAGTTGAGAAATATAATGTTATCATGAAGTTAAATTAATCCCAATGCAAACTGCAAATATTCACATTAACCTGTTGTGGTCTTTGTAAATAGATGAATTATACAACAGGTTCCACACTCCCTGGTTGTGTTTTCTTTCTTTGACACAAAATGTCTTTGTATTGTTCTCTAGCCTCGCTAACTTTTGCCATGTTATTTCCATAGATTTAAAGGTCTTTAGAAAATCACCACTGGTCTGCCAACAGGGCTAATTGAAGCAATGTCTTTGTTGCTGACACGTTTTGGTCAACTGCTAATATAACACAGGCCTAAAGCATATTCACCCATTGTTTTAATTATATTGGTATATGACCAAACTAACAGACCTACAAAACCTAGGGTCCAACATAACTTTAATATCAGATATGCATGCCTGTAACATTTTTGCACAATATCTTTCGGGCATTTAAATGTGTGTGTCAATGATCTCACACAACTCATTGATCCTACACATAACACATGAAACATTTGCAAAATCTACATCTAAGATCAGAAAGACCACCCGCCATACTTCTGGAGTATAGCTTTTCAAATACCATAAAAACCTGCAACATCTGCAATGAAAATTTTCAGGTATCCTGGAGTGCCACAATTGTGCCATACACTGCATGCTCTCAGCATCCTCCATCCTTTTCAATATCCTGAAAAATGTCATGCGAGAAAAGAAATCACATTCTGTATTAATTTTATTATTCGCCTATTTGTTTAGCCAATTACCCTTTGTCTTCCCTCTTTTCACTTCCACAACAATAACCTTGGCTATATCGGATGCAGAAAACCTATCACACATAGGGAGACCTATTGTTTCCAAAAGGATACACATTCCCCAGAAATCCTTTGAACCCCTTTTCTAGGCTTGAATCACAGATAAACCTGTTTATCCTTCCCCCCACTCTGTAGGAAAGTCTAATTCATAAGAAAAGATGCAGTGTAAGGCATATTTTTTTTTAAAAAACAACATGTAAGCTGTGGCCTGCGTAGAGCATTTGGAAACCACATGCACCAACAAAATGTGCAATCTTTTACAGCCACTCATATAAAACTATAATTGACAAGGCCAGAAATAAAAATGGCCAAGTACCAGAAAGCATTCTGCAACTGTTTATTAAAATGGATAACGCACTGTGTTTTGTGGAAATTGTAAAATCAAGGGGAACAGGAACATTTACATTTAAAAGCTGAAAGTGTGAATAGTCACACATTAAAGGAAGACAGACCTGAACTCTGACCTCTGTATTATTCTCATTCGAGCCCCCCCAAATCTGAGATCTGAAAATATATCCCATCTTTTCTCACAGAGATGAACTGTTTGGGACTCAGCCATGAAGACAGCAGCTGGCCTGCAACTTAGTCAAAGGGAGGCTGGACCTTCTACCAATCCTAATATGTCATTAGTATGGATTGTATTTGTGTATGGGGGAGGTTAAGATAATAAATGACTAATGGCAGTTCAGTTCACCAGAGGATCTGTGTTCCTTGATCTGATATTTCAATCAGCCAGGCCCTCATGAATGCAGAAAAAGCAAAATACCCTGAAAATAAAATGTTATCTGAAAAGCTACAGACCCAAGAACTTCAAACTTCAAAGACTATATCACCGCCAAGCCTAAGTAATACATACTATACTTCTAGCCCTGAACTAATAGCTAAAAAACTAAATATACCAGATACTCTGTTATTGACTGGAATATGTATGTAGGAGAAAAGAAATGGTATTTTAAAAGTTACAGTGTGATTAATTATTTCAGCATACATTTGTGTGAGGTCATTTTCAGTATCCAAAGTATGTGAATTTGCATTTTGTCACAATTAAATGGTGCACTCCAGTGTATCATATGTCCTAGCATCCGCAGGGACCAGCCTGTTATTTTGAGTTGGAAAAGTAATTTATACACAAAAGTATCAATGGGTTACACGCCAAATTCTGTAAGGAATTAATCATTGGTCCTACCATGATAAAAAATGGCATAATTTGATGCATGCCAGAGAAAGAAATCTGGTGAGCTCATTAGTAAAGTGGTAATATGTGTGGAATTGATCATCTCAAAATGTTACAATATTTAAAGCAAGAAATCCCTGAGATGATATCACATTAAATGGGAGGGAAACTGTGTGTAGAAGTTTGGGGCGGGTTGAAAGTTCTCCTGATTTAGCTGATGCCCGATTAAAACCTCCTACAGCTCCTTCCACCACCATGGGTCCCTATAAACAGGGGCTTTAGCACACCACAAGACAGTGACTAATAATGGATAACGATTGTTACAATGGTTACCATAAACATCAACTATCTGATTGGTTGTGACTTGCATTCTGTGAGAGGCCACCCATGAATTATGCCTATGGATGTCCTTGGTAATGTGTGAAAACCGGTATTGTTAAAATACAACTAGTGACTTTATGGTTTTTCATGCATTCATTACATAATAAAGATCACTTTAAATGGTTCCAGAACAGGACTGCCTAACAGTGACTGAGTCGAATTTGTTCATTGATTTTTTAAGTAATTTCCCACCTCTGTGATATTGATATGGTCTCCACTTCATGTCCCATCGAAAATGCACCTTCCTAGCACACAGATGTCTCAGCTGCTCCATCATAAAAAAAATGACTTTTCTATGAAGGTCATTCTTTTGGGAATCATTCCAAACAATTTCCCCTGTAATTAACACCTCTGCAAATTCCCCTGTCAATCTTTTATTTATCCTGCGGAAGAAAATGGGCAAACCTTTAAAACAAAAACATTTCTACTGGTGGCCTTCTCCACCAGAGGGCATGTTTCTAGGATGGATGTTGGAAAGAGGGCATTCTGAACGAATTGAGTTTTTCAGAATGTCCACTCCACATCTTAATTTGCAGCGTGCACGCAATAACCGTGTTTCCACAAACATACCAGTTGTTTAATACTGCATGCAGAATTTGTATTTTTACTGTAAAATACTAAAGCTAGAGCTAAACGGTAATGAACTCATGCAGATACTTTCAACACAACTCTGGCAAACTCATAATTAAGGACGGATTAGCAAATCAACATACCATACAATTGCATCACAAGACCAACATACCATAGAGTACCATACTCAAACAATTCAGCATACAAATACCAAGCAGCATTGCTTAATACAATTCCTGAAAATAGCATAACAGCTAATTCAAACCTAGCATCGAAGCATATCCAAGTATAGAAGTATAGCATGAACATACAAAGGAGGCCCTTTTCCACAGTGCTGAAACTGCACTCTGGAAATTGCATCCATCAACACAATGGAAGTCATTACAACCTTGGTGCTAAGTGCACCAACTTTACCACCATGGTGTAAACTCTGTTTCCAAGGTGAGTGGGGCGGTAAATCCCCATTTCCCATTTTCCCTTCCCCATTCCCATTTTTGCCCCATAGGGCATAATGGGAGTGGGGAAGGCGCTAATTACGCTGCCGTAAATTACGGCGGCGTAATTAGCACCATGGCGGGTTAGCGCATGGATTTTAACGCCTGCTAAAAGCAGGCGTTTAAATCAGACTCAGGCGTTAAGGGTTAACGGTGGCGTTAACCCTTAACGCCTGAGTTGTAATGAGGGCCAATGTAGACGAAGCTGCGTATAAAGGTGGGGATGAGGTGAGAGGGGCTGGGGAATGCATCGTACGGTTATGCTGGTAGTGTGGGAGGGAACTGCAGTTGGGGTGGGAGGGGTTTCTGGAATGCATGCAGAGGCAACACGGGGGATTATGGGATGTGAGTAAGTAGAAAGGTAAACTGAGACAGGTGTTAGGGGGTGGTGCAATACAGACGCAGTGGGTTGTAGAGTCATGGTAGAGTAGTAAATTGAGGTATGGAGAGAACCACTCTGATATTTAAAGAACAGTACGTGTATTTGGGGAAAGTGAAAACAGAATAAGCGGAGGTGTATGGATTACTTTTTGGGAGGGGGTCAAGCTGTTGCATATCTCAACCACCTGGGGTCGAGCAATAAGCAACTGCTCATAGGGAATAATAGAGGGTGAGCGGTTGTAGTCAAGCAAAAGACTTTTGACCACTTGTTCTATATTTAGACATACATCCTCTGAACCAAGGATTCTTAGCTGGCAGGGGTGTTTTGAAAATGATCCTGCTTTTTACATGGTGGTAGAATTGTGAGACTGGGGTGTGTCTGATTTGTATGTGCTGCTTCAACATCTTAGTTCTTGGTCTTATTTTTGTGTCCTGTTTTGGGTTATTTGAGTCCTTGTGGAGATGATTTGACTAACCTGTGTGAATTTCTACGTTTACCCAAAATAAATACGACCTGCTCTTAAACAGGTGCTATTTTAAGATTAAAAGTGAGTGGTAAATTAAGTGGTAGGGTGTTGCATTATGGGGTGAGGCCTTTTTTTACAGATATTGAATAGAGATGTAAACCGTAGGTGTACAGTGAAACATAATAACATTGTGGTTTCACTCCACTGTGATGACTTCACTTGCAAAGCATTTGCTTTGTGTTTAACCCAGCTACGTGTATTTTATGGTGCAGTGTAAAACTAAGGTGCACACTATTAAACTTTGGATTTACTTTTTGGGTTTATGGTTTGTGAGACTTTAAAATGACGACCAAAGTTGAATGCATAGCAGCTTGGGATCATGGCTAGACTGTGCAGGTTGTATGTGTTACAACACTGCTTTGCAGTGGATTTAGGGTGTAGCACTGTATGTCTCCTTGTGGGCTGCATCACAGTCACATCTTGACTTGTGTTGGTTGCCCACCTTGATTGCCTCATCGACCTATGGATTATTACGTCTGGAATTCCGAAAGAGTAGAGTGTTCTCAGTTTAGTGGGCCCAGATCTGCAGACAAGGGGTGGGGCGGGCCTAGACTGGTCCATTACAGGGTGACAGCTACGCTTCGGTTCCAATCCCTAAAAAAGAAAACAGAGGACTTAGACATGCTGTGTTTGACTTCGACAATGCCAGTGAGAAATTAGAGTAAATAGCCTTGTACTCAGTTCCTAGCACCTGAAAGCGCGAATGGCTGAAATTACATTCTGAATAATATGTGTGAGAGTGATGAACAGGGAAAAAAGAGAATTTCACTTTGAAGATGCTACATATCTCCTGTTGTATTCGGTGGTAACCATCTAGTGTTGCAATGTGCTTCACTGTAGCACATCTTATGTGTGTCCTTTCCAAGTAATCTTTAAAACGTCTCTTTTATATACTTGTAGTTTCTAAACATAGTCCGTTTCTGTTCTCAACCTTGAACTGAAATATACTGTATTCTTCATTGGTACTGATCTTTTATGTCTGAAAGAACACGTTCCTTTTTGGATTGTATCAGCCCTCTCCAAATAGATAATGCAGCAACCTTCTAGTGTGTGTTTCCCCAGCAACCGTTGTCAGTAGAAAGGTTAGCCTGGCATATGACTTTCCATGCCAGTGCGCATCTGTCGCAGTTTCATCATCATTTTTCAGACAAAATGCTGTAGTGCGCACACTTCACCCAAATTATCTCTATATTTGACGGGCAACTTTTCAAATGGTGCATTTTAACAACGTAGTGTTCTGACATAGAAAGATTTATAAAGATGTGATTCATAATGAATGGTTTTATACAGCATTTACAAATAAAAGCAATTCAAATGTACCATCTTAATTGTTGGTTACCCGTATTTCAAAATGGGGCGCTAGGTGTTACATATTTTGAGTATGTAATTAAGCTTTAGAACAACTTCAACTATGATTAGCACATTTCCGTCACTAAAAGAGCAATGTCATGAACACCACATATTGAAAATAAAAATTAGTATGGATTGCTAGTAATATTTTAATACACATCGAAAAACTCATATTTCTTTACAATAGTAAAATTGTACACAAGGCAATAAGGTGGCCATGTGTTCAATCTCCTTTACCCATTCACAGAAAGGTAGAAATTACCTATAATATGTGCTGATTGGCAATAACCAAACATTTCTCATTCCGCGCTTGCCCTCTCTGCTCACTTTGCACCATTCACTTTTCCTTCCTTCCTTCCTTCCTTCCTTCCTTCCTTCCTTCCTTCCTTCCTTCCTTCCTTCCTTCCTTCCTTCCTTCCTTCCTTCCTTCCTTCCTTCCTTCCTTCCTTCCTTCCTTCCTTCCTTCCTTCCTTCCTTCCTTCCTTCCTTCCTTCCTTCCTTCCTTCCTTCCTTCCCTCCCTCCCATGCATGGAAATGTGTGACCGATGTGGCTTTAACCCTATTACAAATAGATTGAAGACGGTGTGATATAATTAAATACCAGTACTTTTAAAGAATATACAAGTGAATGCGTGTCACCACTCACCTTGACAAAACAATACAAATATAATTTTCCACACTCGTGTAATAGTCATGTTATGTTATTGTGATTTATACCGCACATCGCTGCCATTTTCATGGTCTCCAGGCGCTCCGGCGGATCTGAAAAGGAGAGAGGGTTCAGGAGGGTTAGACGGATTGAGAGGGAGAGCACAAGAGAGCTTTGATGTGATGTTGGTAACTTCCGTTCGGAAAAAATGGGGGCTGCGTTTATTTGTTCAGTTGGTAATGGTTCGGGGATCTTTTGTGTATGAGTGTGTAATGGGTGGCTTGTGTGTTTGTGGTTTGGCTTTCTGTAGTGCATTTGGTCTAGAGGGGGATTGCAGATTGTGTGCAGTTTATTTCCACCTTCAGATTTCTGCTCCTGTAGAGGTATGTTTAGTTTCGATTTGCTGTTTGAGGGTAAGTATGCAGGATATTGGAAAGTCGTTAGTTGTGGTATTGATGAGGTTGGTCTGTGCCTTTCTCTTCGAGGGTCATGTTGGCTTGGCAGGGCTCAGAATCTTCTATGGCTATATTGTAGTCTATATTTTTATGGAAATATTCTTAAGATTTTGTTTACATTGATTTTGATCTATGTGCAGTCATTAAAAACAGCCTAGGATTTGATGGAGATTCATCAGAGATGAGCTTTAATGCTGTATCAAGCATCCTTAGCTGATGAAAATTGGAGGGAAAAATACACAATAACCAGACCTTCCTCTCGTAAAAACAGCATAGTACAAATATGATATGATATGATAAGTCAGTTATAATGCACCTCTACACAATTGTTTCTAGGCGCGACAAGAAAAGGGAGGGAAGACAGGGGGAGGGTCAAACAAACGATCTTACTAGGCCTTGTGACATTCAGATTGTGCAAGTGAGAGAACGAGAAGAGCAAGGGGGAAAGAGGTTGGGGAGAAGTGCCAGGGACAAGGATGGGGAAACAGGCAGCAGCAATACTCTGAGTAAGTGCAGCACAGGGCAGGGCGGCTCTGGGTAATTGCAGCACAGCTCTGGGTAAGTGCAAGGAGACACAGGACTGTAGAGGTTACACCACCCTAAGTGCGTGGAAGGTCCGGAGGCAGTGCAGGGGTGACTGATCGAGAGAGAGCAAGGAACCCATTTGGACTCTGAGGGTAGCCAAACAGCCAATAGGTGTAACAGACAGGTAGGTCAGAAAGGGAGAGAGAGAGAGAGAGAGAGGGAGAGAGAAAGCAGAGGAGAACAGTAACGTTTTGAGCTGCTTCCGGGAATTGAAGTGGTCCGGCTCAAGCTTGAGAGGGGCATGGAGGACATTCCAGAGGGAAGTAGCTGCAGAGGAGAATGATCTACTCCCAACTCTATGCCTAGAGAAGCCTCTGACCCATAGAGAGTTAGAGGTAGTTGAGCGAGGGCTCGAGAAGGAAGATATTTTGGAAGAGAGTGTTGGATGTATTGCAGGCGCCAGTCCCAGAAAACCTTTTAGACAATGCAAAGGGTCATGAAATGTTATCCTTGCAGCTAACGGGAGCCAGTGGAGATATTTCAGGGCTGGAGAGGTATGGATCCTGGGCTTGTGGCCAAGGATATGTCTTGCATTCCTGTCCTGGATTAGTTGTAGAGGGCGGAGCATATCGGACGCCAGATTGAGAAAGAGGCTTTTTCTTTAGTCCATCCTAGAGAGAACAAGAGATCTGGAGACATTGAGCTTCTTGTTGAAGCTGATAAAGGGAAGAGTACCTTTGAGGGGGTGCAGCTGGTAGTGGGACTTCTTGAAGACGTCTGAGATTTGAGGAGAGAATGAGAGATTGGAGTCAAAGAAGACACCAAGGTTTTTTGCCTCACAGGAAGGCAAAGGAGGAGGGCCCAAGGAGGGCGGTCATAGTGAGAGAGGGAAAGTTGGAGCAGGAGTCCCAATGAGAAAGATGTCTGTCTTACTGGCATTAAGGCAGAGATCGTTGGAGGTGCACCACTCCCAAATCGCTGATACACAGTCAGAAAAGAGTGAGAGAGGACAGGAGGCTGAGGGGAGCCTCAAGGAGAGCTGAGTGTCATCCGCATAACACTTAAAGTTAGAGGAGAAGGTAGAGATCAGGTGGGCCAAAGCGGGCAAGTAGAGGTTGAAACACCAGGGTGAGAGGATAGATTGGAGAGAGAGGTGGCAGAGAAAAAGGAACCAAGTTGGACCTGGGAGGGGCGCTCCAAGAGGAAGAAGGGCAACCAATCTAGGGCCTGATCAGTGATGCCCAGGTTCAAGTACAAATCTGAGTCTGATCATATTGCTCCCTAATACAACATATCCCCAGTGTAAAGCACATCTCAATTCCATGCTTCAGTATGACAGGACATATATGTGCTACATATTCCCCCTGTTATGAGGAGTGAAATAGAGGGGCGGATGTCCGTATTAACATTTTCTGCAAAAAGTTCTGATTTTTAGAACAACTCAAGTTCCTCCAACCACCATTATTTTATGTTATCTATTTGTTTCCAACCAGTAGTAGTTACTTTGATGCCAAATGCAATGAGTAAACCTAGATGTTTGGATGAGGGAACGTTCGATATTGAATGCACCCTGTAAAATGCCAATAGAAGGCCACACAATGAGAGGTGTTCGTCAAGCTGCAAAGTAGACTTTATAATATTCCAGACTAATGACTAATAAATGTGGATACACATACAATGCAATATAATTTGGCACAGGTATCCATGTCGGAAACACAGCACCATCATGTCACAGAATCAAGCCGTTTACCCGGTTAGTCATGGTGGAATCCCAACTAGTACATATGCGTTGCCAGCAGGGGTGCATGAAGCAGAAACGATAGTGGGGAGAGATATGCCTTAGTTTGCTCCAGAGTGACTTATAGCAGTGTGTCCTGGTCTCTATCACCCATGTTCTAAAGAACTGACTGCTAAAAAGTAAGTGCCAAGAGGTAATATTGGAACTCTGTATATCTTAGAGCCCACGGATCTCCCCGCTCACACACCCAGTCTTTCTGATGTTTGATTACCTTAATGAATGGATGATGGCCAGGCCACAAATTCAAGAAATGTTCTTCTCTCCATTTTAATCCTCCCTCTTTCCCTGCAAAGAGGAGGTCTCTCCCGTCACCCCCAAGTGTCAAAACCTTGTAGATAATTTCAAATTAATACTTTTAGTCCTAATTCCCAGGACGTTAGGTACCCGTGTTATAGAATAACGGAATAGGGGATAATTGGCAGCCTTGTTTGATCCCATATGGCAGAGGGGATGTATAAGAGTTTATGCTGTTATCAATTACAAAAGATTGGAGTGTGGGCCTTAACCTATCAATTTCAAATCATGCATACACTATCTCCGCTCAATGCAGTCCAATGCTTTTTCTGTGTTGCTGGAGATAGCCATGCCCAGAATTTGGGATCCATTGGCCACTTGGAGAGGGATGTGAAAGAGAAATAGTTTTTTCAGCAACTAGGCTGCTGATGATAAAACAGACCTTTTCTGGAGTCACCAGCCTAGGAAGAATCGTATTGTGTCTGACCACCATTGTTTTGGAATATATGTTAATTCAGATTTATTGAATGAGATCAGTGAATAGTATAGGTTTTGGTTTTGGTTGGGTCTGTGCTGGGCTTGGGGAAGACTACCATTGTAGCCACAAAATAAGCCCCTTGAGATAGGTATGAAAAATATATATGAATGTTGGCACCAGTATACTTTAAAGAAGATAAAGAAAGGAGTAGTTTACAATTGCAAGTTATTTGAACCAACTCCAGCAACCCCAATGCACTCAGGGGCACAGATCAATGTCCATATATTGTCACAGAAACATGCTAATCTGCAGTTGAATTCTGTAATATTCCCACTGCAAAATAGTATGCTTTTTTACAGAATGTAATTCAACAATTTTCGTTTTAATACTTGTGCATATCAATTCTTTCAGGAGCCAGAATAAGGTAATCCATCTTCAGGGTTAATCTGCCTTGCATATACATTGTTTGACATCTACTAAAACGATCTATAACATGTGGAAGTGGCTTAGCTCTTAGGCACCACCTTTCATGTAGTTGCTGCCTATCATATTGAGAACCATAAACCAGGGGTTTCACTGAAATTACTGTTGCTATATTTGCCCACCATATACAGAGCTGCTGCACTTGTTCCAAGCTACTCTGCCTTAAATAACATTGGCCCTCATTACAACAAAGCGCTAAACCATGGCGCTATTAGCACCATGGTTGCTGCCGGTATTGTAACGAGTCCGCCATGGTAAAATGGGGAAGTACCACCCCATTCCAAGGTTGGCGGGGCGGTACTTCCCCATTTCACCATGGCCCTTCCCCATTCCCATTTTTGCCCCATAGGGCATAATCGGAATGGGGAAAGGCGGTAATTACAGTACCGCAAATTGCGGTACCGTAATTATCGCCAGGGTCCCTTTGCGGGTCCCTGTAATAACGGCTGGTTCCAGCCGCCGTTATGGGAATTGGGCGCGAAGGGATTACCGGTACCCTTACGCTTTGATAATGGTATAGAGGCAGGAGGAACTTTGACGCACATCCCTCATTTGAGAGAGCAGATAACATATTTATTAGGTGCAACGTGCATTTGCAGGTGTGTGCATGAAGTCACAGAGACAGTGGATTTACGATTGTAGACACTCATCTCACACTGCAAATTTCAATTGCGTACCCCATTTACTTTCCTGATCTGTCTTGCGGGGATCTCTACACAACACATACTGCTTTTTCTGGTTTGGGGTGCCTATATGGTATTGTGTATGCATTTCATTTTTAGGGAGGTCCTCTAAGCATCATGTACCATATTTCTGGTGTTAAGGGGTGCCTATATGGTATTACGTTCCTATTTATTTTGTTGGGAGGCCCTCTATGCATAGTGTACCACATTTTAGGGGTTTGAGGTGCGCATATGGTATTGTGTAGGCATTTCTTTTGTTGGGAGGCCCTCTGCACATTGTGTACCACATTTCTGGATTTGGGGTTCCTTGGAGCCTTGCAGGACCACTCATTTACATTATCCATCATGCAGCTGTTTTTTTTTGTGGTGTCATTTCTGGGGGGAGTGCTTTTCAGTTTGCCTGCACCATGAGTGGGAAGGCTCCAAAAGGGAGAGGATGGGATGTGGTGAGGACACATATGCACCAGGCCCAGGAGGAGGGCACATGAGGACCCATGTGCACCAGCCCCAAGAGGAGGACATGGTGAGCACACTAATGCACCAGCCCCAGGAGGGGGACATGATGAGCCTCAGCCCACAGGTAACCTGGCACGAGGACATGGGTGGAGTTCGATAGGTGGTCCAGCACCCTCAAGGGCCACTGGGTCCAAGAAGGGTCTCCCTGCAGAGCAGGAAGATGCACCACCCCATGATCATGTACTGGTGAAGGAGACAGAGCCACCAAGGAAGAAGCTCTTCAAAGATGAGGAGGTTGAAATCCTCATGGTGTATGCACAGGAACACCATAGAGACATCTACTACTCAGCACACATATCTCCATCTCAGTAAATGAGGATGTGGCAGGCGGTCATGGACCTCATAAACACCTGTGGTGTGGAGAGACGCACTGATAAACAGGTCCACAAGCAGATGTACGACTCAATAAAAGGTTCTATGGAGAAGCTCTGTTGCAACATGGCCTCTGCCAAGGCCACTGGAGGCGGGCCACCAGATGAGAAGGGAACTGACTCCTTTCAAAGCGGTTGCAGTGGAATGAGCAGCAGTGAGCAGGTGCTTGCTGTGGGAGGCAGGGATGCCTATGTCGACACATCTGGTGAATTTAATTTGTGTGTTTTGTATGTGATTATTAGTTTGCTTGACATGCTCACAAAGGTGGTGGAGTACATTTGGCTGCAGTTGGCAGCCATCCATGGGCACTCATGAATGCTAATGTGTACACTACCATCACCTGACCTGCATTCAGGGAGGTGGTTGCGTGGTTCTGTACATGGTACATGTTGGTGTTACAGTACACATCACTGTCTGCTGGCCTTCACTGTTGTGCCAGTACTTGTATGTGTTGCGAAGGCATGCAACACACATGTCATTGTACACATTCACAGTATCATTCATGCGTATTGTGTATTGGGGAATATAATCAGGACTCACATAGAATCACAGCAATTTGGGCATGATGTCACAGTCATCCATTCCCTGGCCTTGACTGCGTTGGACATGAATGAGTAAAAATGCCTTTGCATAGACTCATGAGGACGTCTTCCAGACAGGACAAGATTTGGAAGTTCAATGGATGTTTTAGTGTAGTACATTCCACATTTGGAGTGTCGATGGAGCAGTGACCATACAAGCATGCCTCAGTCACTTCCATGAAGTACTGCCCGCGCACAAGTTTGCGATGCATGTGATTGTGAGCAACCACGTATCTTGCATGGGACAATGTTGCAATGGTGGTTGGGGAGATCATGGCAACACATATACCTTCATGTCCTCTGGATCCCAAAAACCATGCCATGTTGCACAGCCGTGAACCCTGGGACCTGGTGCCCTTTAAGACGAGGTAGCAATACTTAGAGACGGACGTGGATGCAGAACTTACTCATTCATAAATAAGCAAAATGTAGTACTGTTTTATTAACAATGATCTAAAACAGGGAGTTACAACGGACATCAACGGACGTTAGCTCAATTTCTCGCACTCAAATAACTTCAAGAACAAACAACATTCTTATACTAAACTGTCATCACTACAGACATCATCCTATGTGGCAAATGAGAAAAATATACTAGGGAATGCGATAGGCTTAAAGGAAACATCTAGGTATACGTTCCATACTGACAGGGGTTGTGATTGGGTCTCTACGATCAGGTGGACAACTAAGCCCTTCCCAAGTGCAAGTCATCTTCTGTGTCATACTCAACACTATATTGGTTACACAAAATATAGGGATCTGCGATACGTGTCCCTCTATAATTGGTTGGCATGCTGGTACCCTTCTGGAATATTCCACTTGCTAGTCGCATGCAAGCTGGTATCCTAGGTGCTAGGATGGTCAGCCTGGTCATGCCTCCCCACCCAAATAGCCCAACATCTATCATCACTCCTGCAGTCTGCCATTCAATTAGGCTTTGAACTTGGCCTTGTAGAGGCTCACTGTGCCTTTGAATAAAATGGAGTATGGCATGGTCTTATCATCTGGTTTCGGTGTAGCTCGACCCACAGTCTATTTCTATCTGACCATGTGACTGGAGACCACGTTTTCGAGATTTTCGTTGCATATAATACTATTATAATACAATGATGAACTCTTGGCACCTACAGTGTTTTTCCATTTCACCTGAAACAGAAGTTTGTTTCTTTCTCACGTCCATGTAGCTTCTTGACAGACAACCAGGCTCATGGTGGCCTCGATTCTTGGTGCTTGGCCAACCAGGCTTTCTTGAATTCTCCTTCGCCATCAGCTATTTTCAACTGTGCCACACTTCAAGCCCTTTCCAATCACAGGGTAAAAGTTTGCTAAAGTGCATTGTGGAACATCCACATTCTATACATTCCTATGAGTATACATTGGCTCATCGCCGCAATCTATTCACTACGTAGCCAGCCTCAGGATTACTTTGTCTACTTGCGTTACAGCATCTGTACAATAGTAAAATGACTGCATTTTCTTCGGTGTTTCTTCACACGAGCATCTTCATTTCGATCCCAAAATGTTGCTTTACTTTGACACCTCATCCTCAGATCCTATAGAATGTCTATATTCTTTCTTCATTTGTGTCTTTTTGGGGGCGTCAGTTCTGTGTCGTGTGACGTCACCAGTCTTCTTTCTCATTCATTTTCATACTTCTTCCAGGACTTTTTCCAGAGGACCATTACCTCTTTGTGAATGCATATAGGGTTTTCTCAGTGGATACCTTGTCTCGAGGATTCTTTGCGGTATAGGCATCCTCACTGGGATGTGGCAATTTCCGGCTCCCAACATATGGGTATCATTGGACAGAGCTTCTAGTAGGGGTATTTGGTTCCCCCTCTACAGCCTGATATGCTCAGCCATGATTGCACAGGTTACTGAATGCCATTCATCTGTGCAGCAAAGGTCACAGTGTGCTCATTCACTATGTGTGATGTATGTGTGTCTGGCCATTTTGTGTCTGTTTGCATTGTAATGCACATATGCATGTTCTGCCAGGTATTCATGCATCGAATGTTGTTGTCTGTCTTTGTGCAGGTGATGATGCAGAAGATGAAGGGGTGGAGCAGGGAGAGGAGGGGGACTCATGACAGACCACCAGTGGAGGCCGGGGTGTCTTGTCCCGTGAGAATCCCCTGTTGCTGCAGGCAGTCCCCAGTAGGGTTTTCAATGGTGGTTATGGCTGAATGATTGTCTTTGCCTGTGTTGGAATCAGCAGCAAGGGCTGTTTCCAAACAAGGGTTACAGACCTGCAGACATGGACAGGGGTCACACTGGGATGTGCCTGGATCCCGGCATCCCAAGACAATCAGACCTGCACATGTGGCGGAAGTGTGCATGATAGACATTCGGAGTGGGAGCAGCAGATGCTGCGTGCACCCATCCGAAATGACAGGTCATGCAGAAGGTGGCCAGGGACAACCAATATCTGATTGAGTACATCTCCTCAGCAGCTGTCCAGGATGAACAATATCTTGCATCTCGGGACGATCAGCAGAAGTTGATGGACAGCCTGGTGACGACACTGCCTGCTGAGATGCAGTGCTCAAGTCTCTCCCACAACCTGGTCATGGAGGCCAACATCAAAATTCAGCAGGCTGATCCGGTGACTCTGCAGGATTCCCTGCATCGAGATGCAGTGGCAAAGAGAAAAGGCCTGCAGCTGGACATGTTGGCATCTATAGCACCCCATTGCCATGAGATGGATGGCTTGAGGGCTTCACTGCATGTTGAGCTTTTGGCTGCAAGTTCCCACCTTCACTAGGATAGACTCCTTGAGGAAGACACTCTCCCGGCACTCTGATGATCACAAGTGAATACACCTGCAGACTCTGCGGCCACTTGGGAAGAAATTCATCATGACCACCTCACCATTGGGTTACTCATGCATGCATCTGTGTCACGACTGGCCCTAGCCAATGAAGTCCAGGTTCTGGCATTATGTGGACAGGATGCACCATTACCACCCCCGCTACCAGCAGAGGATTCACAAAAGGATGGCAGTCCCAGACCACCCATGCCACCCCTACCACCTGTGCCCTGATGTCCATGAGCCCATGGTTGGTATTATTTGTTTTATTTTCTGTTGACTCTTTTCAGTTCATGGGTGGACATATTATTTGTTCACCCTCGTTCAAGATGTACACGTGTTCTTTTATCTTTTTTTCACACTCAAGGTCTTACTGCGTGGAAGACTGGACATGCAGCCATGTGCTGTGGTGTCAACTGGCATGGTTAAGTTGACTGCAGCAGCCTCACACATATAGGTGCAGATTTCACTCTTCATTGATGTACAGATGTGCAGTCTGCATGGATGGCTACTTTAGCTGGTCCAACCCAATGTCCTATGCTTTCTCATGGATCCTGCCTCGTCCAGTACCTGCACTCCCTGAGTAGACCGCCCAGCACCCTTTTTCCACCCTAGACCCCATGTCCTCTGCCGGACACTGGCCCCCGTTCTCCAATGCGAGGAACAGGTACGTTTGTGCTCTGTCAATCATGTTCATGGCTGGTGACGTTTGCACCCAAAGAATGGCATGCAGTGGCACACGTAGGGTTTGCAAGGATCATGTGCATTTTTGATAGTGACTGTCACTGAAGATGTGGGTTGGGCTACATGTCTGTGTGTGTGCTTGTCCCTGTGTTCATACATGCATGTGCTATGGGTTTCTGGTTTCACTCAGCAGACTCAGAGGCTGTGGTTTACTCATCCTCCTTGAGCCATCGGAAGCCTTTGACACTATCAACGACAGCATCCTCATCGAGAAACTCCACTCTCTGGGCATCACTTGCCTCGCTGACCATTCAAAAAGCATCAGGCTTAGTGAAGAACCTGGGATGCACCATTGTTAATGACAGAACACTCTAACACCACATGAACACTGCTCAGAGATCCTGTCATCTACACCTCCACATCCTTAGATTTTCCTTCCATTGCCTATCTTACCCTCACCAAATCATAGCAATGTCGGCAATCACCCTCTCCCACGTAGACTGCTCTTAGTCCATTTATGTGGGTGCTCTGCCTATCAGCTCAGAAAGATACAAAAGATCCAGACGAACGCAGCCTGACTAATCCTTGCACTCACCCTGAGGGATCACATGACACTTGCACTTTGGGTGCTCCACTGTCTTCCCATTGTCTGACGAAACACCTGAAGGACCATTTGCATCACCAACTGTGCCCTTAACAAGATGTGCCTTGAAATCCTCCAACACTTGCTCACAGGCTATAGCTCTATATAAACCTCACATCAGGCTCTACACTACTACTTGTGATCTCTCCCCTCGTTACCACTAGAACTAGGTACCTCCTTCTCTGTCAAGGTTCCCACACACTGAAACTCCCCCAACTCAATGTGTGCCAAGTGGTGGACCACGTTTCCTTGCGTAAGGCACTCAAAACCTGTCTCTTTCCTTCCCCAAGCTGGACAAAGGCCAAACCCCAAGCAATGTCCCAACCCTGATTGCCCTGCTGGGGGCATCCAGCCACCCCATAGCACTGTTGTACTGCATGTCATTGCTGTTTTGGTTTTCAGTAGTCCAGCTTGTTTTGGCCAGCAGCGAGAATAGGAGCCAGAGTGACAAGCGGATCACTGCAGTACACAAGGGTAAAAAAACACCCCAAGATGATTGAATAGTAAAATTTTCAGGAAATACAAAAAGAATAGAGGCAAAAAATATACTTGATAAAACTATTACCACATCTCTCCTGAAGATCCTTTGTGATTTAAACAAAGGTGAAACACGTGTAGAGAGGCAAAATTATATTTGAAGAAAAAAAGAAAAAAATGTAAAAAAGAAATAAAGTATAAAAGATTTTTGAAAGAACAATCAAGTGTGGAGACAATTATTTGGCACTCATGGATAATATGCAAAGGGAAGTCGCAAGTGGAAATGCATAGAATTTGATAAATGACTTAACTCTACCAGTGGCAATCATGGTATTGATGCAATACCGCAGCTGACAAAACCCTACAAACAATATAAAAAGCAAAAAAGAAGGAATTCGCCGGGAACAAAGTCCATAAAAAGGTTGCCAAGAAAGTGTATAAAATGCCTGGCCAAAAGGTTTAAATCAGCTCACTTACCCCTTGATGGTAGGGCAGCCTGCCCATATAGCTCACTGCACTCCACCAGACCATTTTGGCACACTTGGACCATCGTGATTTGTATTGCTTGGCAAAGGTGTTCCCCTGACAGCCTTTACCTGTGTTCCACATGCAAGTCACCTTTTGTTTACAGTTGGTTTTCTATATGTTCACTCATCTTCAATGTAATGCATGACTCTTCTTTTCAAAGTTGTTGTTCAAATCTTGCACTGTGAGTGACTGAACTGCATGTGACTGTATATTGTGGGCACATTCATGTGAAACATCACCCCCCCACAGCTTCTTTCCATATGTTGTCCCTACAAGTGTTTGCACTACACCCTATGGTTCCCTCCCCATTCCTGGGAACAGTTAATCCTGGGTGTGGGCTCTGATAGAGGGAGAAGCAGCAGCTGGGGAGTCATGACGTGTCCATGAGCTATTCTCTCCAACAGGGTGTGGTAGGTGGGTGGGGAGGATTCTAGAGTGGGGATGCCATAGCCTTATCTGCATGGAGATTGAGGACCTGAGTCTCTTTCTGGGTTGCATGCCCTGGCGTGCTGACCATGTGGGTTGGGAGAGAAAAGCACAGCAGTCCCCTGTAGCAGATGGCCTTTCTTTCCGTGTCTGCCCTTCACCCTCTCCCCCATTGTACTCCTTCACCCACAATCTGTACTATTTTTCCATCGCTGTGCCTCCCAGCCTCTCTGCCCCGTTTCCTTCTTTTCCTTGCCTCCTCTCAGCCCTCAACCACTCTAACAGCCCCTTCTCTCCCCTTATCACCCCACCAGCAGAACTCATCATTGCTCCCACTCCCACTCTCTGAGCTATCCAGCTACCCATTCTTCCCTCTGTCCTCTCTCTCCCAGTCCCACTTGCCCTCTTTCATCCTTCCCATCAGCTCTCCCGCTTGTAATTTCTCTCCCCAGCCCTTCCACTCCTCCCTTGGTGTCCCTTTCCCTCCCTGCATCCAAGGGTGCCCCACACCCCCCGGGAAACTTGAAAGTGGATGTTCCCCACTTGTATGCCTCCCATGAATTCCCTGCCTTTTGCCTGCCTGCCTGGGGGCACTCACAAAGCCTTCCTCATTCTGGCGTTCAACCCACATGCATGGCATTTTTAGGAAATGGATTCCACCCACCTTGGGACTGCGTGTTACATGGATGTCTTCCCCGTACAGGCAGAGCAGAAGCTGGGCATCCTCGAAGTTCACTGATGGGCAGTACATTGTGGATGGGTCTGGTGTTGTTTGCCACAGTGTGGGCTCTCTGGGACATGCTATTTAGCCTTTGCCACCAAGCAAGTGTGTACAGCAGTTCAGAATGACCGTTCTGTGGGGTGGCAACATCCTCTGTCATGACACTGGTGGTGGTGCATGGCGTGACCCCTCCCACTTTCAGTTGTGCCTGAGGCCAGTCTCCCCATTCCACTACCACCTCTGATGCAGTGTTGGGGATTTGAATGCTTTCTTGCTTCTGTCCCAAAAAAGTCCCTGAGGGTGTCCAGATCAGCACGTGCAGCTACTGTGAGCATCCAGCCAGTGGCATTTGCTTGTCTCAGTGAGTGAATAATACACATGATTGTACACATGGCTAGTACAGTGACAGTGACAGTGCAAATGGCTCATTGAGTTAATGATGTCCTCTTTGATGGCTGGCTGAACCATATAATAGGGCATGATGCTGATACAACTTCGTCTAATACAGACTGATATTATTTTTGCAGATCTATAAGGGAAACATCAATTCATTTTATGATGAAGATTTCAAGGTAAGAGGTAAATAATGATGAGAGTATGGCACTCACATACGTTCGATGTTTAGGGCATTCAAATCCACTAACAAAGATGTATATTTATTATTTTGTTTTATTTGTATTATTTAGATTTTTACAAAAAAGTAGCAGAAGGAAAAGTGAAACACAGCAAAAAAGAATCTTTGATTCTTAAGTTTTTAGTCTGAAGCTCTGAAATAAAAGAACACAGTCTAGGTAGAAGAGCTTTAAGAGCCTAGTCGAAGGCATATTCTCGAGAATCTTCAGTCGATCGCCAGTTCTTTTGATGTGGTGAAAGATTTTTGAATGTGTTGTAGTATGTTATATGTTGCCAACAGCCATGTAGTCTTTTCACCCATCATCAACCTTGACCAGCAGAGATCTTCGTTACATAATACAAAATCCAAAAATAAATGCCTTATGTAGAGGTCTCTTATCCTCTTAGTACCCGAGCAGGAGAGAAGTAGATGTCGGATAGACTCCACCACTTCAGGTAAACTACAGAATCTGCACCCTTTAATTGAGGCCTGACCACGAATAGCCAGAATTTCATTGGTACATAACAGATTCAATCTTGCTCTCAAAAGCAGGTTCCTTGCCTGTTTAGACAGAAACTGTTTTATGAACGGTTGTAGCTCGTTCAGTTTTCTCAAGCTCTGTGGGAGATGCTTTGTCAATTTATTGGAAGCAGCCTTTTCTCCAGTCTTGATCCAATCTAGCTCTTTTACTTTATTCAGGACGTTCCCTGGATTGCTGTTGAGTAGTTCTTCATCTGAAGCAACCTCAAGTAAGGTTTCTTGGTTCCGTTGTGACCACCTGTTTAGCATCTTGCAGCTTGAGTCTGTCATTTCTTGTGAGATGAGGTTATAGAGCGAGGGTTTTTCACCCAGCTGACATATGCGGTAAAGCATCAAGGAGTTACATCTGACTGAAACCTCCAGTTCTTTTCTGATGCAAGCTATTGGGACGCAGTTTGGCAGTCCAAGGACTTTTCTCCAGAAACCTGCCTCTAAAGTAGGCCATAAAGATGTTGGGATGTTAGGCATTGCATCTGCACCGTAGATTAATGTCGGAACAACTTTCATCTTATAGAAATTAATCAAAGGGATCAGAGAAAACCAGCCAAATTTCCTGTCGATTGTGCGACCTTGGGCTGTTCGTTTTTTTGTTTTTTGTTTCAAAGATTTTTGCATACCTGTCTTGAGTTATCCAAAGTTACTCCCAAGTATCTGAACTCCATGACATTTCCAATCCTTCTTCCATCCAAGGCTAGCTTTATTTTTTTATACCTATGAACACAGTCATGAATTTCGTTTTACTTTCATTGGTTTTTTTCCATATAGGCCTGTAGGTTACTGAGTTGATGTTGTAACCCTACAGGCGTGTAGTCGAGGAGTATCAGATCATCTGAATACAAAAGTCTATTTATCTGGGTTTTTCCCATCTTGGGTGGGAAGCTTTGAAATTCTGCTTCTGAGTTTTTGATGTTTCCTAGAAATGCAAGGAACAGATCCGGGGCCAGAGGACACACTGTTTAACCCCTCTTTGTGTCTGTATTTGGTCAGAGAGAAGGCCTTGTTGATCTAGTCGTACTCTCATATTTGTGTCTGAGTACAAAGCTTTGATGGGCGCCAAAAGTCTTGGGGGGCAATTCCAAGCTGATAATTTCTCCCAAAAGAATGACCTATCCACACGGTCAAACGCTTGGGTGAGGTCCACAAAGACAATAAATATCAGAGGACCCCCCTCTAAAACTTTGTGTTTCAAGATATTTATTGTCAAAATGTTGGCTGATGTTCCAAAGTTTTTTTTAAACCCTGTTTGCAAAGAATCCTCACAAGGTGCCGTTTTTGCCCATCCTTTGAATTTGTTTAACAGCAAGGACCCAAACACCTTTCCAATACAGTCCAGCAGGGCCATCGGGCAGTAATTTTTCGGGTCGTTCTTTTTCCCTTTTTTGAAAATTGGCACCACCGTTGCTGACTTCCAAGATGGCGGGACTGATTTTAATTCGACACATCTTCGAAATATTTCACTCAAGAGAGCTGCCCATTCTTCTGGATGTGCTTTTAGGTCCATATTTGTGATGCCATCGGGCCCAGGCGCTCTAGAGTTCTTGAGAGACTTGATCTTCCGAGCTATATCTTCGCGATCGTCCAGCGGAATCCAATCAGCTGTCTCCAACTTCTGGTTTGCCGTCTGATTAGTTTTAGGCGGAGCGAACAAGGTCTTGAAAAAATTCACTCATGATGTTTCACCTACGTTATTGATTATTGATAGTTCTTCTTTTAGGCCAGTTGAATTTAGAAGAGACCAAAATTTGCGGCTTTTGTTTCCCCTTATGGCTATTTGGATGGCCTCTGCATCTTGCTGGTATAGCGTTGACCGATAATTTTTAAGCCATGATTTATATTTCTGGGTCACCTCCATCACTGACTGATTTGTCTTTATAGGGTCAAAGGATTTGACTATCCTCTTCACTTTTCTCAATTATTTTCTCTTTTCAACTAAAATTTTGTCAAACACATGCTTACTGGTCCCAGCTTTGTTTAGTTTGCCCCGTTTTGATTTGTAGATCTCAAGCAGTGGAAGGTAGTCAATCATGTTTGAAGTTGCAAGGTGGTCTTGAGCTAGGTATTGAAGTTTTAGATCTTTTATTGCTGCAACTGACATTTTTAACCTTGTACCTTTAGTGTAAATCTCCAAATGAGTGATGGAATTCTTAGTCGCATTGGCCATGTGATGCACAACAAGTTGTGGTTGCTTAAACTAGTCCGAATCACTTCAAATGTCGTGATTGTCTGTGCTAAGTGACCAGAAACGAAGATGTAGTCAATCGTTGCTTTAGCGCTGCCTCTTTCCCATGTTGGTGGGGTATTTTCATTGAATAACACTTCGCACATATTGTGTAGCGCACGGGATGTCATCAATTTTACCCATGCTTTCCCTCTTTGGTTTGGCCCTGAGGGGTTACCACCTAGAAGATCTGTAACTTTTTCCTGCTGGAAGGTTGCATTTATGTCACCGCAGATTAATAAATGTGGAATCGAATGCACTGCCACTGCCTCGTCAATTGCTTGTTCGATCATCCCAAGGAAGTGTACAGCGTCGATTGAGGTCGGATTCCAGTAGACATTCATAATCACTGTTGTTGAGTTTGCTACCTTTGTTTTCTTGACTTCTGGGTTTGTCCACTTAGCTTTAATCATTAGCAGAGATTGATTGCTTATCAATACTTCCGCCGAGGATACGCCACACCCATGACGTATAGCCGTCAGGATTCCTGAAGAAGGTCGACCCAATGGGCCCTTTTTGGCAGGGGCGAGGAAGACTTTGTAGCCTTCGAGAGATGGAAGATCTGTCAGCCAAGTCTCCTGCAGTCAAAGAATGTCGTATTCCACCAACTTTATCTCACTTGGGGCTGTCAAATGACCATGGCCCCTTGTGTTCCAAGAGCATAGCTTTATTTCCCTTGTTGGATTTTTTGATGTTGTATGAAGTCGGGTGCCATGCGATCAAGGGTTGCTATCTTTTCTGTTGTATTGATAAGGCTTTCGGTAACCAGGCCCATAGGCTTTGGACCGAAGATTTTCTAGCGAGGGGCTCACCCATGTCTTGTTTCTCTGATCTTGTTGTAGTATTTGTTCTTGTAATTTCATGCTGAGTCGAAGATGGAATACGGTTCAAGTTCGTCGCCCTATTGCCCCTATTTCTATTTTCTTCTAATGAGCTCTGGGTTCTTTGATCTTTTGAGCCGGGTTTTACATACTCCTCAGTACAACGTTCTCTTGACTTGTCATAGTCGCTTCTGATGTTGGTATTTCTTCGATAGACATTTTTAAGTTCCCCCTTTCTTTCTCGATAGAACTTTTTATCTTATGTTTCTCGCCTTTTTCTTAGGTCAGTCTCATAAATTATTGAGTTTAACCTCGACTCCGAGAAGACCTTTCTAGTTGATTCCCTCAGGTCATAACCCATTTTCAACAATCTGTTAGTGTTTTACTTTAGATCTTGTTTAATCACTGAAGAGGCAATGTACAGATGTGCAGAAGCTTTCCCATGGTTGTGGCTCAGGTCCACAATAAGTAAGTCATCAGATCTTATGCCTTGTAGTGACGGGATATAACTAAACAGGGCTAGTACTGAATTTATATTGAGGATAACCTCATCCTTGTTTCCCTCAATTTGTTCCAGTTTTAGGATCCATCTAGCCGAATCTTTTATCTTGGAAGCTTTGTTGTATTTCTCTGTTCTTGTGACAAAGTGAGGTCTTGAAGGCCCAGAGGGATCCTTCCAATGATTTGATAGTGTTCTATGGGGCTTACTGCTTTTTTTTATTTTCTCTATACAGTGTGGAAGGTTTTCCATGCCTCTTATAATGTTACATCGAGGGCTCCTCATCTTTACTGTAGGGAGCCTGTTTTCTTCCAACTTTTGTTTTGTCGGCAATGTCAGTGCACTTTTTGTGCCTCGAGTGATCATTCTCACTCGTTGCACGTTCCCTTTTCCTTAGGTCTTTACCACCCGTTCCATTTCTTCAAATCATCTCTTTCTCTGAATTGGGGAATGAGACTTTCTAGAGTGATGCTGTGCCTCCATCCTTGCATTATCCAACCCCTTGTCTGGGGGCGTTTTGTCTTCCGAGTGTACAATCATGTTCAACAGGGCATCACATTCCAGGAATTCATCGATTGTTTTCTGCGATTTTCCATCCTCTCTAACAGGGGTTATTGTTGTAATTTCAGATACTGCTTCTGACGCCACACATCCATAAACCTTCTTTGCCATTTTTGTTCTTTCTTTATGCGGCGCTTTACTTGATTTGTTTAATATGAACACTGGTTCCAGTGCTTGCTTGATTTTACTAGTCTCAGGATTTTCGTCTTCATTTCCATCTGATGTTATACATTTTTCTCTGGAATACGTGGTTAGGTCAATCATTGTAGTTTTTTTGACCGTATGTCTTTGTTGATCACTGTTTTAGTTGTTTGGTCTTGGGGCCCTCCTGAGGGCCTAATAGCCCCTCTTGGGGTGGTCTGACTTTGTTGTTCTCCCGGGCCATGATGTAGGCTTCTAGGAAAGTCAACTTGGCCAACAATGTGGCTTGTATTGATGTGTGGTCTTTCAAAGTATTACTAACCCCTTCGTACAACTTCATGAAGAGAGCTAGTGCTATCGTTACTGTGGACATTATTATGAGCATGTCCGGCTTCTTTGACATAGAGGCTCCCGAGTGGACTTCTGTGCTGTTGGAGAGTCTTCCTTTCGAAGGGGAGTCAGACCAAAGGGGGGCAGGCGTAGGTCAAGAGGAGCTTTGTGATCTATGAAAATCCATTGAGTTTCTGCATCTTCCTGCCATATTTAGAGGCTCCCAGAGGTCCTGGCTTGTGCAGGATTTCTCAAGGTTGGTTTTTTCCCTCGACAAACTCCCCTGTCTATGGGGTCTTGTATTTTGCATTGACTCGCTGATTCCCTCTCCCAGCGACCCTTGATGAACATTTAGGACTGGATTTTTGTTTTGGTCTCTCCCCGCTACATCCATCTCTAGCTGAGTATCGAGTGTGGCCGGCTGATCTTGTACCGGAAGTAAACATTTCCTGGGCTTAGATGGCGAATCTATTAATATAGCCTGGTCTTCTGAGATAATACTCGGTGTTGGCTCCTTTGGAACTATATTAGGCCTTCCAGGTGACACAATACTCGCCAGTTCAGGTGTCGTGATAGTGTTTGACCCCTTTGAATTTGCTGCCAATTTACTGGAGCGACTAACATTGGGAGCCAACGATGTATTGAGTGTCTCAATCGCTTTTCCACTGATGTCCGGTACTAGCCCCAAACTATGTGCCAAAACATTTTCAATCCGTCCCTGTTTTGAGACTGGCAAACGCTCATTAAGTTCCTCAAGAATTTCCCAGTCAGTAAGTTCGCCTCTTCTGGCGGCTTTATTAGGAGGTTTGGTGTTAAAAAAGTCTCTCAGGTTAATGGGGTTTTCATTAATTGCTTATTCTTTTTCTGAGGGAGGGGTTTGTCTTTCTTGTGGGGCCCTTTGCAGAATTTCTGGGATTTTTTGGGGGATTTGCCCCCCTCCCTTTGGAAATTGATGGTTTGTTGATGTTTTTTACTGTTTACAGTGACAACTTCACCGTCCAAAGGGCTAGCTGTTGCCAAGTCCTCCTCAGCAGCCAGCTTGGGCTCCATGTGCACCAAGCCCGAACGCTCACAGCGTTTCCCATGAGCGGAGCCAAATTGTCCTCCAAGCAGGCATGTGGGGACTGAGGGCTCGCCCTCGGTGATCTCCGCGGAGGAGGATCCCCTCCTCCCCCCAGTCCTCCGCGGGCCCTCTCGGCTTCGCATGAGCTCCCCGCGGGCTCGATGACACAATCCAGATCTTCAAGCCGCTCCCGGCCCGGCGCGGCTTCACCCGCCTCTCCCCACATAGCTCCCCCTCCAGGGGCCGCCGGGAGCAGGTGGGTGGACGGCAAGCCAGGGCTAGGCGCGGTCAATACATCGCTGCCCAAGCAGCACAGGGGCTCCTCCTCCACCCTCCCGGCAGCCAGAAGTTCGCCATGGACTCTTCCCGCTTTAGTGGCGAAGGCTCCCAGGTCAGTGTGGATGATTAGGACTGGGGGGCCGGTGTCTGTAGTGAGATCTGTAGTCATAGCCATAGACATAGTTTTACCTTTTACTGATGAGCCAGACGGTGAGACGTTCACATGGCAGATTTTTTGTTCGGCCCGTATTTTCTCTTTTGGGGCTTGTAGTCGGGCACTGCGGAGACGTCGTCCTTCCTCCTCATCTGGAGGTGGGGGAGTGGAGGAAGAGTGCATGACCACCCTTCCTGCCCATCCTACAAGGACTGCAGCACTGTCACTCCGCGGCTGCTCCGCGGCGCAAGGCAGTCTTTGTACTGTGGGTCCACCCACCAGTACTGCAATGGAGAAAAGACTCCAAAAATCAGCAGGAAACAAGGAGTAATGGAGTGCAGTCCTCTGCATCCATTGCAGGACTGTCACTCTCCGTCACTCCGCGGCCGCTCCACGGCGCAAAGCAGTCTTTGTAGTGTGGGTCCACCCACCAGTAGTGCAATGGAGAAAAGACTCCAAAAATCAGCAGGAAACAGGGAGTAATGGAGTGCAGTCCTCTGTATCCACTGTAGGAATGTCACTCTCCATCACTCCCATCACAGATGTATATCCTTTCACATATTCTGTCTAAGATACTAGTAAGCACATAAGGGGCCTCATTACGACCCTGGCGGTAAGTTCCGTAAATTACCGCCATGGCGTAAATTACGTTAACGCCGAGTAGCGAAGACGTAAATAGCACCTAATACCGACCCATCGGGCACGTGCTTTACGCCATGGCGGTAATGTAAAGTACGCCATGGCGCTAATGGGCCAAAAACGGCCCTTACCGCCATCGCACACCGTCCATGGAGCACTACCGCCAAGCACACCATAGCGGTCACCGTACTTAGCGGTCACCGCAGTTAGCGGTCACCGTAAATAGGCGGAAGCGGAAATAGCGCCATCGCGCAGGAACGGGAAATGGCATGGCGGCCATCTTTAAAAACACAATCCATCGCCATCCTCCACTACCATAGCTCATCCGGCCCCCATAACCATCCACACCCATCACCCACCCCAAAACCACATCCAACATGCCCAAAGTTGTCAAAAAGGCATGTGACAGGCAGCGCCAAGACCGCTTCACCAAGGAGGAACTCAACATGCTGGCAGAGACCCTGCAAGAGAATGCGGAAGTCGTATTCTCGACACAGATGACAAGGGCGGCTATCATGAAGAAGAAGGCGATATGGGCCCTAGTGGCACAGCGAGTGAGTGCAGGGGGGGCCGCACCCCGCACAGCCCAGCAGTGCCGCAAGCGGTGGGATGATCTGAGGCTCCGTGTCCGTAGCATCATTTCGGCTAACCGCAACCTAGCCATGTCAACTGGCGGAGGCTCAGAATCACCTATCAAGCTCCAGGCGTGGGAGGAAATATGCGCATCCACCATAGGGATGGAGAGCATTGAAGGTGTCGGAGCCATGGAGAGAGGAGTGCCGACCCCAGGAGACGCAGGTAGGTGGCCAGAGCTATGCATGCCACACTCAACAAAGCCCCACTGTGCGAAGTACCCAGTTGCCCCATAGTGCACATGCAACACATCGACAGGCGAACGTGCACAGACACATCCCAAAACCACCCTGCAAACAAGCAGCATGCACACCCTAACTGCTGGAACACATATAGCACCATGCTACCTCCACACAAAAGCCACCAAACCTGTATGAAATGCGCTGCATGCACCGACTGCATAGATGTCATCCCCTAATGCACGTCCAATGTCCGCGGACCCATCAATAACACATCCCTCCTTTGCTCCACCACAGATTCCAACACAGAGCCCCAGGAAGAGGGCAACACCGCATCCTGTTCCTCCAGAATGGCCAGGCCGCAGGCATCCACCCCAGCCCTCCGGAAGGGAACCCACCGGCAGCCACCAACCCTGCCTGGGGTAGAGGACAGGCAAGTGCCAGCCCCCACTACTGCTGACACAGACACAGCAGCAGCAGCAGACATGCCACTAGTTGTGGCCACTGAGGGGACAGCCTCTGCCGCAAGCAGCACCCTTGGGGAGAGTGCAGCCATAGCGGCAGACTCTGACAGCGGGCCAGCCAGCATTGAGGACATTGATGTAGAAGGGCCCACTGCCCATCCACATTCCCCCACAATTTCCCTAAGCCCCCTGCAGGCGGATGCCACACAGGGGCAGTCCGACTCCGACGAATGGCCAGCCACCCCATCCCCCCAGCCTGAGGTGGGCATCGCACCGGAGATGTAAATGGCACTGGCCATAGGCCAGCAGAACCAGCAGGCACTACAGGACATTGCAACACGGCAGCAACAACTGTCTGACCTCCTCAATGCACATGTGGCACAGTGTGGTGGGCCAAGGGATGCCATGGAGCGGTCAGCTGACCGTGTCACAGCTGCCATAGAGAACTCCACAAGGAGTATATGCACTGAGCTAGCGGCTGTGCGCAATGTACTCAGTGAACTTGTGCACACCATCAGGGACATGCGACCATATGTGGGGCGTGGAGCCTCATCAACCACCAGCTCAGCACAGAGCAGCCCCGTCCGTAGATCTGGGCGCACTCTCCGCAGCACGGCCAGGGGTGCCCCAGGGGCCATGGGAGGGGATACACATCCTTGACTTGCCTGTTCAGCAGGACTACTCCGCACCTTGTAGCACGGACACTACTGCACCATTGTTGGGGTGTTCAGGGGGGAGGTGGGAGGGGGGAGGGGGTGTGTTGGGGTGTTCAGGGGGGAGGTGGGAGGGGGGAGGGGGTGTGTTGGGGTGTTCAGGGGGGAGGTGGGAGGGGGGAGGGGGTGTGTTGGGGTGTTCAGGGGGGAGGTGGGAGGGGGGAGGGGGTGTGTCACAAGATTTCACTGTTGCAATACACATTTATCATTACCACAAACCAAATGTGTTGACATCTTTATTGCGTCCATGTGCTACATTGTTGTAGAGTCCACAGTGTGCATGTCCCACACACACACAGTGCGCCGAGTGCCGTCTCCATGTGACACGCAAACGCTGTGTGTGCTAGAAGCATTGGTCAATGAGAGTCTGACGCATGACACGCCCCTCCTGTGCATCGCTGCCTCCTTGAGGTGGTGCCCCATCCCCACCCTCATCATCCTCATCGTCAGGTGGTAGCAAATCTACGTCAGGGGGCAGGGGCACATTTCTTCTGACGCACATATTGTGTAGCATGACACATGCCATGACGACCATTGCAACCTTCTCATGCCGGTACAGGAGTGCCCCGCCAGACCTGCTGATGCAGCGGAAACGTGCCTTCAGTAGGCCAAAAGCTTGCTCGATCACTACACGCGTACGGGAATGGGCACGGTTGAAGTCCTCCTCATGCTGGTTCTGTGGGTTTCGGACTGGTGTAAGGAGCCACCTCTTCAGGGGATAGCCTGCATCACCTGTATGTGGGCAAGAATGTATGCGTCAGGGATGAGCTTGAGTGATGTACATGTAATGCCACCATGAATTGCATTGAACATTGATTTTGCAGCAGTTTCTTCTGTGCTACTGGTTTCACACCGTGCAACCGCTATATTGTTATTGTTATTGTTATTTTGCACTTACATAGCGCCTTATATACCATTGGTATGGTCTGAAGGCGCTGGTAGGTTGAACGTCCTTGGGAACCGAAGTTCTGATCAACAGAGAGAGTAGGGAGAGTCAAAAGGTGCGTGTGAGCAGCGGGTATGTGTGCAGCTCGTGCGGTACTTGTGTAATAGCTGCTTCTTAGCGGCACATGTGGTGGTTGAGAGATCAGGATAATGTGTCCGTTCAGGCAGGATTTATCCAGGACGGATGTGGCTGCGTTAGGCCTGAGGAAAACGCCTGGCTGGGGGTGTGAAACCAGCAGTGTTTACATAGATTGATGTGGAGTAAGCGGTGTTAGTATGGGAACAGTTATACTGAATGGTGTCATAGTATCTCTGTGTTCTAGTTGAGTGGTGATGTAAAGGAGAGAGTAAGCGTGGTGGTGTGATTTGATGGGTTATATGCTCTTTCAATGTGCACATTTATTAATGCAACTTTTCCCAGAGAGGGTACCGGGCAAACTACAAAAATTATTTTCCCACGAGAGGCTAATGGGCGGTTTTCTGAATACTATTTTCCATAGAGAGGCTATTGGGCACACTTCTAAATTCAGTTATCTAGAGGCTATTGGGCACATTTCTAGGTGCAACTTTATGGAGCGTCTATTGGATATACCTCTATAATCGACTTTCACAGAGTGTGCCACATGTCTCACATGTGCCGCTTCTGAATTCCAAGGCACGAGGTATGCAGGGGTGACATGTGCCTTGTGAGTGCCGATCCACTGTGTCCGTTCAGGCTGTTTCTGTAGGTGACCTGGCACGTGTCCCGTGAGGGTTGCATTCACATGATAGCGGGAATGCAGTCTGGCTCATCATTACCCCAGTGAACAAGACTGTTGCCCATGGGGACAGTCTGTGGGCCTTGCTGTCTGTGTTTTGGTGCATTGTTCTTCCAGTCCATCATGTGCCTCCTTTGGGCACAGTCATGGGGAACAGGCCTTTCTGTAGGAGCTGTTGGTGACGTGCATGGACGTACATTACTTTGGAGTGTATGTGGTCACGGTATGGTCAATGCACTTGTAGGTGGTTGTGTCAGGGTTGGGTGACACCTTCATTGACATGTCAGGTCTTCTTAGGTCAGGCCTCATGTATCCAGGTGTCAGGTGACGTGAGTGCTGCCTCAGGGTGTGTTGTGGCTAATGCTAGTCGCAGCCAGTTGGAGCATGCATCATTCCCCCCCCTTCCCGCCAGTTGGAGCATGCATCATTCCCCCCCCCCTTCCCACCAGTTGGAGCATGCATCATTCCCCCCCCTTCCCGCCAGTTGGAGCATGCATCATTCCCCCCCCTTCACGCCAGTTGGAGCATGCATCATTCCCCCCCCCTTCCCGCCAGTTGGAGCATGCATCATCCCCCCCCCCCTTCCCGCCAGTTGGAGCATGCATCATTCCCCCCCCCTTCCCGCCAGTTGGAGCATGCATCATTCCCCCCCCCCTTCCCGCCAGTTGGAGCATGCATCATTGCCCCCCCCTCCCCGCCAGTTGGAGCATGCATCATTCCCCCCCCTGCATTGGTATGTCAATTACACACCCACTTCACATTTCAATGCCCATGACATTGGACTCACCGAGTAGCTAGGTTCTGGGCCCTGCCTGTTGCTCCATGTAGCGTGGTAATGTAGAGTTCCTCAGGACAAATGAATCATGGGTTGATCCGGGGAATCGGGCACAACAATGTGTGAAGATACTGTTGGAGTCACAGACCATTTGCACGTTGATTGAGTGAAATTGTTTGCGGTTCCGGTACGGTACCTCCTGGGCACGTGGGACCGTCAATTCCACATGGGTGCAGTCGATGGCACCGATGCAACCAGGTATGCCAGCTAGTGCATGGAAACCCACTTTGGTGTTGGCAATCTCCTGGGCAGTCCGTGGTAGTGAGATGTGGTCATCTGTGTGCTTGAGGAGTGCATCCAGCACTTGCGTCAGTGTACGCGAAAACGATGGTTGTGATATGCCATGCAAGTGCCCTACTGTGTGCTGGTAGGTGCCTGTGGCCAGGAAGTGGAGCACGGACACTACCTTCAGTAGGGGGGGGTGGCGGTGGGTGTTTCAATCATGCTGGCGATGTCGTTGTGTATCATGTCCACGATGGTGGTGATGGTGTCCCGGTCCAGTCGATACAGGGTGTGGATCTGCTCAGCGGTGAGGTTGAATGGGTTGGGTCTGACGCGTGGGATTGGGGGCTGCCTGCGTGGTAGCACTGGCTGTGCTGGTGGGGCATGCTGGGCCTGCCTTGCCCTCCTTCTCCTCCTGCGTCTCCTCTGTGCAGCCTGTTGTTGTTGTTGTAGTTGTTGTTGTTGTTGTTGTAGTTGTTGTTGTTGTTGTTGTAGTTGCTGTTGTAGCACTCGCATTGCTATCAGGTCCTCCAGCCCCAACATTGCTAGTCCTATCGGTAGCATTGTGGTGTGTGACTGGGTGTGGGCAGGGGTGGGGTGTGCTCTTTTTGTGCTTCCTGTGTCTGTATTGCCTTCACCTGTGCTGTTTCTGTGCACCTGTGGCAGCTGCATTCACTTGACTTGTCCCTTTGCGGTTGATTCGCGATGGCGTTGTTAGCGCCATGGCGGTAAGGTACTTTACGGGCTGGGTGATGGCGTAAGGTGCATGTCCGCTTGGGTCGGCATTCGCGTACCTTACCGCCATGGCGCTAGTTACGGTGTGGGAGATCGCGTGCACGCGCCCTTGGCGCAGTTAGCGGCAGCGTTGTCTACGATGCCGCTAGTGGCATCGTAGTTAACGGTCAGGGGTCGTAATCGGCCCTAGCGGAAAACGATGGCGGTAATCGTTTACCGCCATCGTTTTGCGCTTAGCGCCAGGGTCGTAATGAGGCCCAAGGAGTCTTCACAATAGTAATGAAGTTCCATAGATACAAGTTCCATAAAGGTATCTCTTTTTTCATCAGTCATAACACTTCCTAGCTTTAGGGTCATAGAATGAGGAGCATACATTTTTCAGACCTGTGGGAGCCAAATGGTGGTCCTTCAGATGTATGAGTAGACTGGAGGATGCCTATTATGCCTGACCATTATATAATCAACATACATAGAGAGTTTCACAATAACATTGATATGACCAATGGATGAGATATTCAGAAGAATATACACAATAGGTCAATTTAGATGGGAGGCTGGTGAGTCATTGCTTGCAGTTGTTTTATGGCGTTCGTGGGAGCACATGGTACAGTGCCATTGGATGCAGGAATGTGTTATCTGCTCTGACCTTGTGTTTTACTTTCTTCTGAGACATTGTGCCAGGGGAGATGTTTGCTTCTATGCAAGGAGACAGGGCTATGGAATGCCTGCACACCACACCTCAGCAGTGTAGGCTGGTTTCAACACCTACAGAGAAGCGCATTGATACATGACTGGGGAAAGCTGGAGCACACTCTCAAGGGAAAAGAAGTGAGGTGAGATGGGCATCCATATAAATATGAATATTTATATGTAGATGAGTTTTATGAGCTTTATTGTTGGCAGGGAATGGGGTAGCCACTCCACCTGTATATTAGGATGAGCCACGCCTAGGCTGGCCAGAGCTGTCCTCACAATTGTTTGTTCCTGCTTACATTATATGCTGTGCCTTTCTACTTGTGCTCTCCTGTGTGTTGTTGGGTGTGTGTCTGAGGCACAATTGTTGGTGGTGAGTATGTGTAAGTGATTAAAGGTTTCATCAATTGTGTTGTGTGCTTTTGTATGACCGACAATGATACTGTTTTTTCGACTTGCTTTAACTGTGTCGGTGGATTCTGCACTTGATTTGATGGCTATGGACATAACAGGTTGCCTCTCCCAAATAGACATGTTCAGGTTGCTGTTAAGGGCAAGGTGAATTAGCCCTGATTAATCATTGAAGGGCACCAGGGAGCTGGCTTCACTGGATGTGCTCCACATGGGCTGCTATTCAGGTGAAATCGGTTTGCATGACCTGATTGTGTGCATCCTGTCTCTGTGCTCTTTTGCATGCCAAGGGGATGGTTAGTGCCAGTGGCTAAGGGCGATGTCTCTCCTGCAGCTCTAATGGTATACCACACAGTGTGGCAACATTGTGCAGGACACAGGATGCTACGGTGATCGTGCATCCCACTGGTGGGGCATATAGAAATATGATGCCATAGTAGTCAAGGGAGTGGAATCATGACTTGAGCACCCTGAGCTAGGGTGGCAGGATTCCTGAATGGCTTGAGCCGGAATGGTGAGAGCGGGTAGGCACTGTGCCCTGCAAATATGGAAATGCTTTTTGTTATCGTTGATTGTCATGCTCTGTCATTCTGTTTGTCATGTGACGGCTTGCATGTGCATGACTGTTGATACTCACCAATGAGCCAGGTGTTTTCAAAGGTTCCCAATGCCAGGGCCTGGTGTGGTGAACAGTGCTAAATGAAGCTGTCATGTGTGCTGCTGGTGAAATTGGCATTCACATGCATGATGACTCCCTTTGTATCCTAGATGACCTGTGCATTGATTGAATGGCAATGCTTCTGTGTGCGGTACATGTGCTTGGTTGCTCGGGGGCCTGTAGTGCAAAATTCATGCAATCAATGGTTACCAATACCCATGTAAAGTGTGCTAAGGCAGAACAGTCCTGGAACACTCTCTGCCTTGCCTGTGGTGTTTGTGGCATGTATATGTGCCTACGCATACGTGATGTAATGCATTGCAGTACCTGTTGTAGACACTGGGATTGTGTGGGCTCCGATATGCTCCCAACAATGGCAGAGGTGTGCTGGAAGAAGCCTGTACAAAACACATATAGGTCTGTCAGCACCTTCTCCAGAAGTGTAAGTGCATGGGAGTAGATGGTGGATTATCCAAGGTCTTCCTCTCACTCCCTGACCAGGTCTAGTATGACATGGGGAGGGAATCTGTACCTTGCATACACCTCATCATCTGGTATCTTAAAAAAGTGTTGTGCAAGGATGGAAATCATGTCTGTCACCGTTATCCTCCTCCTCCTTCTTCCATGAGAAGTACGATCGCTGCCACTACAGCTGGATTCATCATGGAAGTGCAACTTTGTAATGGTGATCATTCCATGCCTTTATATGTATCCTTTGTGCTTTGTACATTGCATTACATGTCATGTGGCGGTGAGATAACAAGGTTTGTATGTGCCTTTTTGCTCTGGGAAATTGCGGTTAGTAATCCATGAATTGGGTTATGTTTGCGCTTGACTGGGAGTGTTATCTTTTTCGTGGCACGTTCCTCAACACGCCCACATTATTCCTTGTTCTTCCTCACTTTGTGCAGGGAATGGGGAATACGCATGTTCTGTGCCCTATTTGTATCGTTTCACTGATACTTCCCACACTTTGCGATGTGTGTGGCGATACGATCTAAGCACGGTGCAATGTAGGTAAGGTCCAGCTCAATGTTGATCCATGAATCAGCAAGTGTTGAACAGCGCAAAGTGCACTTATTCGGCGCAAAGGCACTTTCTATGAATCAGGCCCTTAATGTCTGGAAGAACCCATCAGGAATGTTTTTCTGAACTCCTGAAGAGAGATCTTCAAAAAGGTGCGGTCATAAAAGAGACCAACAATGAACAAATATATAAATAAAGAATCCTTTGTGAAGGTTAAAATAGCTGGCACACTTTCTATATGATTAACAGCGACGGAAGCCAATAAATAATGGCAGACATACAGCATGTTCTGATATGCTTTTGTTGTCAACAAATGGCAATTCCGGGCAATATAGGTGTAGAGGGCAGGTTGATTGTCATTTCCCGTTGACACAATAGATACCATTAGTGCTGGCACAGCAGGCGCAGTTCAAGAGCAATGTCTCCTAATACAGTTTGTGGCTCGTAGTTTGGATTCATTTTAATTAATTTCACTTGCAATGATACTTTTTAAATATCAGATGACATCGTGACATAAACTGACGTGGCTTCACTAATTACATGCATTAATCCCCTGAACTATTTTACTTACAGCCAGATACCAATGATGCAATTAAGTACGTGACGTATAATTATCCATGGCATGTGTTAGTATTCTTGCTCTAATTGTCAATTTTAACTGTTCATAATGCAAAACAACACAAAATATATTCAAACCGTATCATTTACTTGTAAAAGTAATGGACGAGTTACCTAAATGTTGTTCTCTTCTTATTGAATCATTTTGATAAACGTTATAGCTTGCTGTTTGTACTAGCTGCTTCCTCTCAATGGAAAAGGGTGCACATTGGTATTCGTCTGCAGTCAATACATATGTGTACTACTACTTCTACTAATGAGTTCCTCCGTGTACTGGTTTGCGGTATTTATCCATGCAAATAGATTCTATCTTGGTCTATATCGTGCTACTGGAAAAACATCTTTATAAACAACCGCAAGAATTTATAGTTCCTATAGAATTACTGATTTGATCGTGCTAATGAAGTGCTCGGTTGATTTTACGGTTCAAGAAATAAGTAACAATTGCTTCAGGTGCAGATGTATAGAGGTTGGTTTGGTGTTACGAAAGAGTCTCTTGTGGTCATTCTTTTTAGTATGTGAGCTTGTATATTATGAACTTGCACTAAATACTGCAGGAATCCAGCAGGAAATACTGTTGTGGTAAGATTGGAAGAGGAAAGGCTATACTCTCAGAAGTAGTGTGACTGTGAACCAGTAGCAACCCAAAAGCAATAGTACAAAGTTCCAAAATAAAATAATGTAGAATCAAGGTTCTGTAAAGATAAACATATGCTCTAAATAAACACCCCCACTATGCAATAAACACCGTACTAGAAAACATGAATTAAAACCCAGCTTTGTAACCACCTAGAAATACAGCATGTATGATGCACCCACTTCATACTTAGCATGGAGCAAAAGGCAATACATCACATGTAGGATATATTTATGGGGCCACAATTAGTTCAGGGAGTTCGCCCCCCAAACCCAATCAAGAGCGCCAAACCAATTAATCAGCAACTGGGATTCTTGATTATCTCTGCTTTCGACTCATATAATACCACCAGGACCAGAATCAGGCCCGTGTGCATAAAGAATATCATTTTAAGTTTCTTTAATTAATAGATAATATCCAAATATGTACACAATAATTATCAGGGCACTCCACGCTGTGCACACAGCCTTTCATTGTTGACACTCTTCCTCGTTGCAAACAAGTTAAACACATAAATACGTTTTTAAAGTCACAGAAAACCGAACTTTTTTTTTAAATGTATTTATTTATTGTGCCTTAGCAAATGTTTTTGACTTTTTACACATTTTTCAGACAAATACACAAGATTAGAGACAATTAACAGAATAACAAAATTAAGAATATAAAAGAGAATAAGATAGAAAGGAAAAAAATCAGTAATACATTTACAATTATCATCAAATTTAATTTCTTAATGAACATCCAAATTTAAGTCTCTCAGAACTCTTACTACTTCTGCGGTCAGAAATGTTTCATTACCAGACGATAATCTAAACCAAAATTCATCCATGTCCAACCATCTAATATCATGGACAAATCTTCTCAGTCTTGTAACTCTAACCTCCCTTGCAACACTTAGATAGAAGATGTTTTAACGTTTGGCGTTCATTAGCATCGCATATAACACAGCAATCGTCGGATAGAGCTGTGTCTCTGACTGATTGAATTTCCAGAGTGGGGAGTAAATTGAGTCTGAATCTTAAAAAAAGGTCCCTTGAACTCGGATCTCGATATTTGGTTAAATATGGGTGCACAATCGCCCTTTTTTTACCTTTGTGGAAAATGATAGTGACTACTTTGCCCTCCTCATCCTATCTCCTGTTTCTAACCAATCCCAATTTTTCATCCGTTCTTTTACTTTTGTCGGATTTTGTATCAGAAGTTCTGATGTACAGTCTGAGTTATTGAAAAGCTTTAGGCATCTCAACTTTAATTTTACAAGGAATTTGTTTGTATTACACTGCAGTAAGAGGGACAGGTCCTCATATAATGTTCATTTTGGAGGGACCAGGCGCCCTTTTGCGGGTCCCGCAAGCAGACTCGTAATAGGGCGGCAAGGGGTTATCAATGCCGGCACCATTACCGGTATCATTAACCCTTTACCGCCCAGCTCGTAATGACCCCCCTGATCTTTGGTCATCAGGCACTGTGAATTTAAGACTCCTGCTATTAGGACTTTGTCCATAGTGAACAGAGATAATATTTCATCCAGCAGGTCAGATAACTTTAGCAGAAAATCATAAAGACACCGCCCCGAGAGTTCCAATACAAATTTACCAAAATCCAGCTCAATCCAATATTCGGGCCCTTACGATCAGAATACCTTGTGTTTCATGTGATAGTAACCTGGATTCATAGAAGACATTGTTTTTACAGGCAGTCATCAAACCACCAGAAGGTCTACCTCCTTCCGACCCAGAAGCCAATTGTTGAAACATGGTGAATTCATCTACTCCAATTGAACAAGTGAGCTAAATTTCCTGAAATAGAATCAGATCAAAAGACTCAAAAATATAGGATTTCCTCCGCTCCTAGTTAAAGGAGTTATAGCCTCTAGTATTCCATGACAGTATCTTAAAGTGTTTTTTTTTACTAGAGGCTCTGCTGTTGAATGCCCATTCTAAGGAGGACTTGGCAAACAATCTCTGGAACCATTTCCCACACAGACGATCAGCCAGTACCATTCTTGTTACTTTGGATTTCATTATAGAGCTGACAGAACATGTACGACCCCACTGCATGTGCAGTTTTCAGTTCTGATTTCGTTTCCCCATGGTCACAAGTAAAAAGAAAATACAATTCTAAAGACTACTTCAGCTTGGGTCACTCACAATAATATCCCTAATGTAAGGATAATTAATTCAGCACCCTAGAATCTGACAGCACAATTGTGCTACCCAATTTACTTTGTATGTGGTCTAATTTAAATAAAATGTAGCACATTTCAATTGGGTAAATAAATAGACATGTGCAGTGCCAGTCTCTGACATCCCTACGCAATTTCCATGTCAAGCAATGTTTTGGCACAAGCATCATTCAACAAAATACATTTGTCAACATATAATGAACCCCTTTCCTCTACCGCTATGCAAGACCGATCTCCCTACATTTTGGAGTTCCTTTCTCATTCTCTGTGGAGAGTGGGCTTTCAAATCAGTTATTTTCACTTTACCCAACCCAAAATACACTTTTTTGCCCAGCACAGACCCAGAAATTCAATTTACCATTTGAAACCCCCTTCTGATTTTATGGATGGTTCGGTGAGTGTTGAACAATTCAGAATGTTGTTGTTGTTTTTTTAAATGCACCCTCCCCTTTTTGGGGATTTCCGCGATTAACAAAAGGGCAATATGTGATCCACCGTCAGTTTTAGAATACTACATCATTTCTAGCACTTGGAAAGAAGTTGAAGATTTCAAGTTTGCCCAAAGTTACTTGTGTCTGTTGACTATGTGGGAATTAATTAAATAATTGAATAATCGGTAAATGCTAGGGATCTAATTATGGATGCCCACCCCAAGAATATCTATATAGGGGAAGACATTAATTCAAAAAAGAATCCCACCAAAATCTAATTCTGGTGAAATCATGGACTTACTTTAGAATCTCCCTGGGTCCTGCTCCTGAGTCATCTCATGGGAACTATAGGGACCTTGTTGCACTTCCTCTCCAGACTCAGTTAGGGGTGGCCTCCAGAAGTAGCCCTTCAGACTATGGTTATGGATAGCCCCCAGCCTCAGTCCTACTCCTGTTTCCCCCCAGATTGTAGTTCCACCTTTCCATTGTCTCACCCTTGTCTGGTTGTCTTATTGTCTGCCCATCTGATCTGCTATCAAGATCTTGTCCCAGTTTCCCCTTGTCTTTTCTCAAGAACACCATTGTCTAATCATTTTCTTTCTGATTTCATGTTGATCTCATTTTCCACTGTGCGTCCGCTCTTAAATCTGCTAACCACACCCAAAAATACCTAAATTAGGATGGACCGGATCATTAGATACTGATCATAACTGGACATTGATTGCTCTTCCCCTGGCACAAGGCCTAGCCCATTCCCTCTAATTGGTCTAATTAGGTCTCCAGGCCCCATTTCTTGAAGTTCTTGCTCCACCCATCAGAAATTGCATTTCTGAACAACTCAGATCTGGATTTTAAAAATATTGAACATGGCACTTTTCTTCAATTTACAGATAAGCCTAACAACCCATATATTCATAAACTTGGCTGATCATGCAGGTCACAAGGAACCTTATCTGATGTCAGCTTGCAATTGTATGTGTGAGTGAGAGTTTTTTGTGATTTCCCCAAAAAGGACTTCAGTGAAAATCTTGATCATTACTTATAGCCATCTGATTCAATAAACTACCATATTCCTGACTCTCTGACCTGTAACTTTTTCTGGAAAGCTACAATCACATTTTAGTTTATAATTCTGGTTCCCAAAGTTGAATTTTGAGGGGATTCCTGGCAACAGATAGGGATCTTCATTCATGTGCTTTCTGATGGCACTTGAATAATCTCTGTGTTTGTCACGGTCCTCTAGCTTATGAGAAAAATATGATTCCCCCTATAAGCCTTTTAGACCCTTTTATTATATGCATATTATTAATTCAATTAAATACCACATTTCTGTTAGCATGTGTTTCCCTATCAGCTTGAACAGAGGGGTATAACTCTGCACCCTGAATCATATGACATTCCCCTGCTACGTGTCAAATGTCAGCCAACCCAAGACCTCACCACAAATTGAACTGCATTTCGAGTATTTTACAGAGTTCAAACATCCATGATCTGCATCTTTATTTACTCCTTGTTCGTCATTTCAACCCAAAATCCTCTGTCACGGGTACACACTCTGTTCCCTTCCTGGCTCTGTTGAGCTTCAAAGGGTTTCAAGATAGAGAAGTGAAGGAGTGTTTGACCTTTGTGGTCTGATGGGGTTGGGGGTTTCTTTTGATGCTCAAGCACAGGCTGAAGTCAGTTCTTATCATCAGAAAGGAGTGCTTTTAAATTCTGCATTTTTCTTTCTTTACATGAGACCTGCTTTAATTGTTATTTATGTATTTGTTTTGGATATTAAATAACCTTTACAAAAACAGATTCATAAATAAAAGATACAAATAAGAAATAACAGAGATAATATTATAAAAGAGTAACAGTTAGATCGGATTCCCATATTTGCTCCACATAGTGTTGAAACACTTGTGCATAGGCGCTTTATAAATGCTGTATCATATCATAATACACCTATAATACCATATAAATCCTCCAAAGCCCATAAATATCAGACATTTATCATAAGCATAATTATATGATTTGCATCAAAAACAGATAAAACAAGATGCACATTTATAAATGAGCTACAGTCTCAGTACACAGTTAAAAAAGAAAGTTAAAAGAGGGAGCTGTTCCGTAATAAGTGGAGATACCAAAGTAAAACAGCAGGTCATATTTACAGATACGTATGATTCACTACTCTAAAATAGTTTGCACAAATCTGAGAGGAAACTCAGAACTGCTATTTTCATTGTAACTGATTTGCCAGGCAACATATCATACTACAATTTTTCAGCATAGACTTGTTCTTGATTCAGGACAAGATTTTTAAAGTAGTTGATACACTCCGTCCTAAGGGCTGAGCACTCTACCAAGAGATGCATTACTGTTTCCCAGAATTCGACCAGTTTATAAAATCAACAGAAAGACATTTCAGTACGTATGTCCCCTCTTATTGACATTATCTCTCTTGTTTGAAAACCATTAATCTGTTCCTCAGGAAATCTTGGCAGTGAGTCCGATCTGGAAATCTTATTAAGTAAGATTCTAAGGATCCCATTCTTTTTTGGTAGCAGACTATCTAGGATTATAATTTGGTGGCTAGAACTGCATCGAATGTTCTGGCACAGTAATTATGTTGCAGAAGCGTTTTCACCTTTAACGGATGTGATGAAAAGGGTTTCAATCGTTGTGCAAATTTTTTCAGGGACATAACACATTCTTCTGGTGGTGTTAGTACAAAGCCTGTTTGTGGCACTCCTTGATGTAGCCCATTACCCAAAAGTGCATATAAAGAATTGTTCCGGCTAGTGTATAGTTTCTGACATAGAGCCAACCGACTCCATTCCTCCAAACTTTAAATTGATTGCAATCCTAGTGCATATCTAATTGCTGAAAGTGAAACAGGTTTTAGTAGACAGCATAGAATAGACCACCAAATCAAAGCTTCAGATTTGTTCATCTCACCTCATACCCATATCGAAAACAATTCAAGGCTATAGCGTAGCAGTGGTACAATCTTTGCAGAATAAAAGCGAATAAGGGGAGACATTCAGAATTTATAATATTTTTTGTCGATTTTTTTCATTTGCGCAATTGTGGCCAGTAATTGCCCACTCCCGGGCGCCAGAAAATATTAGTCCCCATTCCCATTGAGCCCCATTGGACTCAATGGGAATGGGGATGCCGGATGCACCGGCACCATTCGGTGCATCCGGCATGTTCTGCTTGCGGGTACCGGTCCACCCGCCTGCTCAGACCTTGCGGGCGAAAAGGCACCCGGGATCAAAAATCGTAGTTTTCCGGTCCGGTAACAACAGTACTTACCAGTACTGTTGTTACCGGACCGGCAAACTTGTAATGAGGCCCAATGTCATTTATTTGAGTCCATTCTTCTTTGTGCTTTGGGACCATGCCTGAGAAGATTTCAGAATCAGAGTCCAACAACGCTATTGGGCGGTAATTCAGTGGACTACAACTATCACCTTTCTTATAGATAGGTACCACATAGGAAATGTGCCATGAGGATGGCAAAGACTGCCTTAGACCACGTCAGGATTTCCTTTGAGGGTTGCATTTGTAAGCTAATTTGGTCCTGCGGCTCTAGAGGGACTTGCCTTGTTGATTATTGTCTTAATATCCTTCATAGTAATGTTGACGTCCCAGACATAAGCCTTCAGGCCGTCTAAATCTAGGGCTATCTGCTCCTTTTGCCCATGCAGAGAGCCAAAATGGTCCACCCACACCCGTTCTGATATAGTGTTGAGGATTCTGAGATTTCCATGGCATTCACGAGTATCCAAAATTGCTTAGCGCTGCCATCTTTCAGGGCAGCCAACATTATTCATTATCATTTAAGTATAGACTTGCTCGGTATCTCTTTAGGCAATTTTTCAGTTTTTGTTTTGCCTTCCTCATATTTTTCACCGATTGAGTTTGGGGCTTTCCAAATCGAGCAAATTTCTTTACGACAAATGTTCTCAATGTCCAAGCCATGTTTCTGCCTTCAACTTACCAATTTGGGTACTGAGGGTCTCACGTTTTTTTTTTTATTATGTCCTCTGCAGTTTATAGCTCCCCGTAACAAGAAGAGAGGCTTTACCAGTATGCATTTCTGTGCCTATTATGACCTTTGAATGTACAACTGATGTAGCTCCCCCCCAGTAAGAAGAGAGGCAGAGGCTTTATCAGCATGCATTCTTATACTCACCATGTCTACTGTATGTATATCTGTTGGAGCTCCTTGCACCTTAGGGTTTTGTGCACTGTAAATACATGCAAACAACAAACATATCCAGAGGGGAGCCACAGAAATCAGCCATGAATAGGGTATTTCATTTGTATACATTGCCATCATGCCTAACAATTGTTGATTTATTATTGTTCACAGTACCTTGTAGTATTTCCTACGCCCTCCCACCATAGCCGGGAGCAAGGTGACCTCTGGCATCTTATGGTTACTGAGTCTAGTGTTTTTAATCTAACATTATTTCACATGGTCAATTAGGGCTTTTGACATAAATATATAGTCAATAATGGATGTCTGGTTACTATATGACCATGTACTGGCGTCCGAGGAGTAACCTCGGAACAAGGGCATTAGTGGAATATAAGCCCCAATTTACAAACATGTCTTGCCAGATTTGGCCTTGAAGTGTCTTTTCTTTTGCACCCTGGACGACTGCTCAATATGATGTTTTGGTTGTTAAATTCGGTAAGAGTCAAAAATCCTGCGCCTGATTCATGGGCAAAGTCCTTCCCAGTCTGGATAGTAATTTCAGCATTTAAATCACCCGCTATGATTATCTGACCCCCTGGTAAATTGACCAGCCATTCTTCAATAGGGTAAATTGGCATGGTAGTCTTAATTTGAGCTCCAGCATTACAGCTAGAACTCCTTTAGACACCTGGACTGACTTAGTCACTTCAATATCGGGCCCAGTTCTTATGACAGTTAACAACCCACCTGCCTTTCTCCCTCTCTCCGCCTTTTGGCTAATTATGTTTGAACATCACAGCCATCTAATCGCTGTGGACTGGTCAGCCATGTTTCTTGAATACAAATTATGGTGTATTGACTTAACATGCGGCATAGTTGCGGGGAAGTTCGCAGATTCGAGGAGCCTCTAGAGTTCCTCGATATTAAGGAGAGCTGTTGCGTCTGGCTAAAGCTAGCTTTTTAGAACCTGGAGTTGGGAAATGGAATCTCACAAACTAAGACCGAGCCACCTCCAGTTATGATGTTGCTCAGCATCTTGATCACACCTTCCCACCCTATGTTCTGCCTCTTCATCCTCTTTCCCTAACCTTAAGGGACCGTTTTGTTTACCGGATTGCTGGTAAGAAAATCCACAGCTAAAATTTAGGAGATCATATCCTAATTTATTAAATTGGTTTACCTCTATCAGTAATGCATCATAAATTACACAAGAGCGAAAGACTAGATGCACATGAGTGTAGCGGTCCGGATGTATGAAATCAACCAGTTTTATATCCACAGTAGTAATGAGTCTAAGGCTCAGAATTTCATTTAGGAGTGCTAATACTCTCCACCTGTTTAGAGAGTCGGACCATCATACCCAAATATGTAATACAATATCACACAAGGATCATCCGGGAAGCATTGTTGCCTCAATTGCACATTGCTTAAATTACTATTAAAGACATAGTTGGGCATTCTGAACTCCCTCCTAGACAATATATCTGGCAAATTGGGTTCCAATTGCCCCCAAGGCATAACATTCTTAGGGTAGTTGCTACAGCGTTGCTACCCATCACCTTCGACTTAGTTGGAATTATTTTTGGGACATCAGCTTGTACATTTGGTTCATCTATCTCCAACTGCTGATTTCTTAAAGCCCCTATAGATTGTTTGGGTCCAGGGCTTGCACCATCATTTGAGGATTCAGTTGTAACCCCTGTACCACTTTAGAGAGGGCCAGTTTTCTGCCAGGTATAGCTTCCTGTTTTAACCCACGGATCCATCATACTTCTCACTGTGGGCTTTACCATTTTTTCCATCATCATTTTTGTAAATGCTTGTACCTCCCTCAACCCACCATTCTTGTTTGATCCCACCAATATACATTTCTCATTTGTTCTGGTGTCATTCATCAATCCCTTATGGCCCAACTCTTCAGTTACCTCCAATGCCTCTCCCTTGACATTTTCTCTCATAAACAGATTGGACATTCCTATTTTTGTGTGGTAGTTTGCAAACTCATCCTCCAGTTTACATTTTTTTTTTTCCTTTGTCCCTTTATGTTTCATAGCATTTGTCAGGGAGTCCACAGTATCAGTGAGATGACCTTGTGAAAGCCTGTCAATCTCGTGACCTGCCTCTTCACCCTCTTCTACTTGTATATTCCCACTAGTTATCATTTCAAAGCAATCCTCCATCTCACTTTCTGGAGAAAATTTAGGATTAACATTTACAAGACTCTGCAATCTCCTCCCTTGCCATATTTCTCCATGAGTTTCTTGAGGTTTATTCATACCTTTACGTAGATCTAATTTTTTCAGCCTAGTCCTACTCTGTTCTTTGCCTGTTCTATGTCTGTTCTCTGGCATTATTCCTTTTGCAACCTTTTTTAGTTGGGTTGCAATTCTTCACTATCATTGCAGCAGTATCGGTAGGCATAATGTCAGCATGTGATCGTCCTACAGTTGCAGGTCCCAAAGTTTGCTTTTTCATCCTCCATTGATTTATCTAAAATCTCTACTTCTAGTAAATGGTGTTAGAAGCAGGAGGATCAGGAGGATTATTTATATGCACATCCCTTGCAATATTTAGATTGGACAAGTGAATGATAATGGCCCACAAGCCACTTTGTGTGCTCCAGCAATTCAGATACACTTATTTCTTGCAGTCCCCCCGATCCTGTTGGATTCAAACATTCCTCAGGTACACTCCCTGGTACTCGGGCAGTTGAAAGGGAGACATCCAATCCCTCGCCTTATCCCAAAGTATATTGAGACAGGGCCAACAGTGAGACATCTCCTGTGCCAAAAATGGGGGGAGTGCCCAAAAATGGATAAATCTGCCGAGCACGTTAGGGGTGGAGCTCGCTCAACAATTACTATTGCGAGCCGAGAGTATGGGAGAAACATTGGTGGAGAAGCAGCCGAGTCTAGAAGTAGAGGCGAGAGCTCCCTCCCCCCCTGCGGTGATCAGGGATAGCCTCCAATTTCTTGGATGAGAGTGGCAAGGAAAGGACCAAACCTCTCGCCATAGTATTTCTTTTGGGTGTAAACACCAGGGGAGTCGACAGAATGTCATGATGCGTGCCAGCCCCCCCTGGCTTTTCTTTTCTGCTGCACATGTTTAATTTCATTTTTTTTCTTTTTCCCCACCCAGATGTACAGGCTCAGGCTAAGGGTAGCAGCCTGAACGTTGTTACCTGATTGCCTTTACATATATATATATATATAAAACAAAATATGTATTTGGGGCAATCCCTCTCCACAAGGAGCGACTGAACAGTGAACAGGCACTCTGGGCACTCCAGGATGCATGCACGCAAATGCACGCGGCCCGTGCCTAATGAGGAAGTTCCTGAGGATTGGGGGCATGACGTCCAACAAGTCTGGGTTACAGGCACAATCACGCTATTCATTTATTTTAAAATTTGCTTATTGGCATTTTCAATAATAGCGGTTACATATCTTCCACATTGTGCCTTAGTCATGCTCAAATGCAATACATTTTACTTTTAACTTTAACAAACAACAACTGTCTCCTTGATATATTTGCATGGTTCAGCTTCCCTCGTACCGGGGGGGAGGGGAGAATGGAAAAGGTCGATCAGGTTGATCATGGGGTGTGGGCGGGGTGCTTTCCCGGGGCTCATAGTGTCTCTCTTGGGTCCCATTGGGTTTCCTTGCCTGACGTGTAGGTATGTTCGGTTCGGGGCATTGGCTCAGGGTGGCTTGTCGTCGGTGGGGAGAAGCATGTTCCTAGTGAGTTCTTTCCATGCCTCGAGGGCTCTGCTGGACTCGTCTGTAGATCTGGCCACACTTTCTTCCCAGGCCTTACTTTCGGCCAGCAACCATCGTTCTGTCTCCCCTTGCCATGCTTTAAATTGTGGTCCAGCTGTTTTTTTCCAGGACATGGCTATAGTTCGTTTGGCCAGTATGCACGCTAGGTCCATAAGTCTGACTGTGTGCTTTAACTTGGCTAATCTGGGATAGGTTCCCATCAAGCACTCCTCGGGCGACCATTTGTATTTGGTCATGCTTGTTTTCTCGCATGTCTGTTTCACTTTTTCCCACAGTGTCTTTGTTTTGGGGCATTCCCACATCATATGGATTAGATCTGCTTCTTCCCTCGTGCACCAGGTACAGTTTGACTGCGTTTTTCTTCTAAATTTGGCTATCCGTTTCGGAGTTAAGTAAGTTTGATGCAGTACATTCATCTGTATTTGCCGAAATCTGTGGTTTCTTGACACCTCTTTGGGAAATATGAGCGCTCTGTTTCATTCCCCCTCTGTCAATTTTCTGCCTATATCTATTTCCCATTTGCTTTTCATTTCCATGCTTCGGGGGTTAGGTATATCACTCAGGTGTCTGTATATTTGGGATATTGTTCTGCATCCCTCTCCCATGTTGTATAGCAAGGTTAATAGTGATTCAGTGTGCGGTTCTTCCGGCCATGTTTCCCATTTGCTTCGTGCCGCGGCACGGACCTTCTGGTACCAGAGGAACTGTCCCGGGTGGATGCCTTCTTTGTCCTGTAGCGTGGCAAATTCTCTGAAGGTGCCTTCCTCGTATAGGTCTCCCCAGCTGTACACCCCCTCCCTTTCCCATGATCTGATTTGGTTCAGGTCGGTGGTCGTTGTGTATAGATCAGCAAGCAGTGGGATTTCTGGTGCGTAATCCTTCTGCGTGTGAGTGAGTGTTCTCGCTCTGCGCCATATGTCCCTCCCCAGGATGACTATGTGGGGCGCTCTTCCCAGCAGCTTGGGGGTACCCAGACCAGTTCTTTCAGGTGGAGCAGGAGACTCATCGTCTGTAGCAGGGGATTTTCATCGGTAGGTTTGTCAGAAAACCATTTAGATACAAAGCTAAGTTGGGCTGCTAAGTAATATTTTTCTAAATTAGGAAGCTGAATGCCGCCCTGTGCGTATGGCAGGGTTAGTGTCGACAGCGCTATTTTGTGCCTGTTTTCTCCCCATATGAACTCCTTTATTAGTGACTCCAGCAGTCGGAAAAAGGGTTTTTTGATGTAATAGTGTACGTTTTGGAACCCATATAGGAATCGCGGTAATACAATCATTTTGACTATTGAGGCCCTCCCCATCATTGACAGGGGGAGTCGTGACCAGAAGCTCATGGACCTGCGCAGGGCCGGGAGTGCTGCCTTTGTGTTGTGTTCATGCATTAGTGTGGGGGTGTGCATTATCTGGATGCCTAGGTATCTGAATGTGGTGGTTTGCCATTTAATCCCTACCATCGGAAGTGCCCCTATGTCTGCGAGTTTCAGGGCCTCCAGGGGGAACATGCAGGATTTTGACTTGCTGAATTGGATACCGGATACTTTGGAGTAGTTATCCAGGACTTATAGCATGGTGGGCACGTTTAGTTGTGGATCTCTAACATATATGAGGACGTCATCTGCATAAAGCGAGATGATGTGGTCTACCTCTCCTAGCCTTATACCAGTGTCAAAGAACTGCTTCCTAAAATAGATCGCTATAGGTTCCAGCCCCAATATGTACAGCATTGGGGATAGCGGGCAGCCTTGTCTGGTCCCTCTTTGTATGTCCCAGGCTTCTGATAAATATTTCCCGTACTTCACTCTAGCTCTTGGTCTGGTGTATAGTATCTGAACCCATCTAATAAACCCAGGTCCAAAGCCGAATCCCTTGAGCACGGCCTCGAGCCACTCCCAATAGATGGAGTGAAACGCCTTTATGGCATCTAGGGACATTAGTGAATATGAGCTCCCGTCTTCATTAGTTTGCGCTATGATGTTTTGTAGCCTGCGCAGATTCATTGATGTGTTTCGGCCTGGTATGAAGCCGCTCTGGTCCGTGTGTATTATGTCCCCTATTATTCTGGACAGTCGCTTGGCTAGTATTGTAGTTAAGATTTTTGCATCATAGTTTAACATTGCCAATGGGCAGTAGGAGTCACATAGATCTGCCGGCTTGTTTGGCTTGAGGATCGGGACCACTAGTGTTTCCCTCATGCTTTTGGGCAGTAGTCCCCTCTCGTATGCCTCTTGGTATACTTTATGTAGCAGAGGTGTAAGGGATGGCTCATATGCTTTGTAAAACTCTGAGGGCAGACCGTCCGTTCCCGGCGCCTTGCTTGTGGCAGGGACCTGATGGCCTCTGTTATGTCTTCGAGCGTGATTGCAGCGTCTAGTATTAGAGCTTGTTCGGGGGACATCTTATGGAGCCCTATCTCATCCAGAGTGTCAGTGATCTGTCCTGGAGGGACTTGTTCCTCATGTGAATAGAGTTGTGCATAGAAGCGTTTAAAGGTGTCGTTTATGTTCTGCTGCATGTGATGTATGTTCCCATCCTCATCTCGCAGTGAGGTGGTAGGGTGCCTGGGGTGTTCCCTTCGGCATAGCCAGGCCAGCAGCCTGCCCGGTCTGTCCGCCTCAGTGTGTGTTCTATTCTTTTTGGCCATGTAGTCGAGCTTTTCTAGTCTACTCCACGTCATATCATTTTCCTCCCTGAGTTTCCGAAGTTCTGTTTCCCTATTACCAGGGGCGCTGCTTCCAATCTCCTTCTCCAGCTGATCTAGGTCCCTCCTGAGCTGTCTTTTGATTCCCCCTGCCTTCGTAATGATTTCCCCCCTTAACACTGTTTTCAGGGCATCCCACACCATGCTGCTATGCTCTACGCTTCCCACATTAATTTCTATGTAGCTGTCAATGGAGTCTTGTAATTCCTCCCTAAAATCTGGGTCTTTGAGAGCTTCCGCCGGCATTTTCGACATGGGAATCGGGGGTCTAGGGCCATTGTGGTTCCATGTTACCAAGAGTGGGGATTGATCAGATATGGTTCTTCCCAAATATTGCGCTCCTTCCAATTGGGGCAAATGTTCCCTGCCTATAAGGATGTGATCCAATCTCGTGTATAGTGTATTTGGGGACGAGTAGTATGAGTATCCTCTTAGTGTTGGGTGTACTTCCCACCATGCGTCTGCCAGGTCCAACCTGTCTATCATTGCGGTCAGTGCCATCGTTGCTGCTGATGGGCCCTTCGGGTGGGGAATGGATCTGTCTAATGCTGGATCACGTACACAGTTAAGATCGCCCTCCCATATGAACAGGTTATCTCTATGTTGCACAGTTTTGGGATATAGTGAGTCCAGGTGGGCCGGTATATTGTTGTTAGGGAAATAGGAGTTCATTATGCATATTTCTGTCTGCTCTATGTGCCCCTTTATCATTACAAACCTTCCCTCCGGGTCTACTTCTGATTTAGTCAGACGAAAGGGGAGCTGTGGATGTATCCAGGTGTACACTCCTCTGGCATATTTGGAGTATGTTGTGCCAAATCCCTGCCCTCCCCAGTGTGTTTGGAGTTTGGCCAGTGAGTCTGCCGTGCAATGGGTCTCCTGTAATAGCGCTATCATCACCCCTTTTCTATGCAGGTAAGTCTTGATTCTGTTTCTGCAGATATATGTCCCCAGACCTCGCACATTCCATGTCAGTATTTTAATTGCCGTTGAGGTCAAAGCGGTTATGGTGGTCATTCTGTTCCCCCCTTCTTTGTGTCCATCAGCCTGGTACTGGTGTTGATGATTCCTTCCCTGTATGGGTCATGGTGTGGGTTTCCTCCTCCCTCAGCTCATCTCCTCCTCGCCCTCTTTCTTCTTTCGGAGACTTACCAACAGTAGTAACGTCCATTCTTTTGAATGGACACTGCAAACAGTGCAACTTTAAACTGCCTCCAGCAGTTGCTTCCAACTTGCAACGCTCAGGGGTTCCCGAGCCTTCCAGGCCACTTCTAGCCTTCTGGATCAGGATGCGTGTAGGTAGATTGCCCACACTGTTTCCGTAGGGGTGGGTTGCTTCTTCGTGCTCGTGTGATCCTTCGAGCTCTCGTCCGATCCAGCTTTCGTCTCAGTAGTATTCCGCTGTAGTTTCATTGTTCGCTTTGGTGGCCTCGTTTGAGGAGGTCTCCCTGTTTTTCTTGTTACGGCGGGTAGGTTGTCATCCCATTTCTGTTCTTGGTGTGTCATCTTTGCCAACAGCCAGGTTGTTATGTTCCAGCCACAAATTTGCTGCGGCGGGACTCTCCAGGAATATCGTTCTGCCTTTGTGTAGGACCTTGAGGCGTGACGGGTATAGCAGCATGTATTTTAGGTTTCCGTAATTGTGCTTTTATTGGAATGAAGGAGTTCCTTGCTCGTTGCACAGTGGGTGTATAGTCCGGGTATATGACTATTGTCGAATCCTTCCGTTTGATTTCTACTCCTTCTCTCGAATATCGTAGTATGGTTTCACGATCCCGGAAATTCAGAATTTTGGCTATAATTGGTCGTGGGTGTGAGCCTGGCGGTGGGCGTTTCTGAAGGGATCTGTGGGCTCTCTGGGAAAGATTCCCTGGGCCTATCTCTTGTAGTAGCAGTGTCTCAATGAACTCGGTCGGGTCTGGGCCCTCCAAGTCCTCGGGAACTCCTAATATGCGAATATTATTTCGGCGGGCTCGGCCCTCGGCATCTTCTGAGCGCGCCTCAAGCCTCACCACCTTTTGCTCAAGTTCTTGTACTTTCGTTTTCAATTCCTGGGTACCCTCCACAGTGTCCTGTAGTGTATTTTCTGCCATTGTGACCCTTTCAGTGAGGTTGCGAGCATCCTGGCGCATGAGTTGTATGTCCGATTTCACCTCCTCTATCTTCCCTTCCACCGATGTGCGGAGGGCGATATTGCCTGTTGGACCTGTGCGTGTTTAAGATCCTCTTCCTGTTGTGGGGGTTCCCCCGAGGTTTCCTGGGCCTGTTGTGGTTGTCTCTGGGGTTTGGCCGTCGTGAAAGAGTCCATCGTGACCAGTTTCAGTTTGCCCTTGGGGGGTGACATCTCCTTCCCCAGGGCCCATTCGGTGGCCTGTTCCAGGTCTTGATCCACAGGTTTCATAGCCCTTATTTACTGCCGTTAGTTAGTGCTGTAGATCTGGTGTTGCTCGGTGGGATCCCTGCCGGGTTCCCTATCTGGCCAGTGTCCAGCTTCTTAGGTTGTAATGCAGTGTTCTCTGCCTCACTTTCTTGCCCGTTGGTTTGTGCTGATAGGGTGTATTTCAAGCTGGTCTTCGAGTTGGTGTTGGGTGGGCCTTGTCTCTCTCGGTGCCCCAGCTACTGGTGCCTTGTGTTTACTTGAGGCTTATTCCAGCCGCTTTCAGTGCAGTCCCTCACGGGGGTCCCCAGACCGCTCCTGTGCCTTCAGCTATTGCGGTGGTGCGTTTATTATTGTGCGTGTGGGCTGCTTTGTTAGGTGCAGGCCCCGGCGCCTTCCCACTGTCCAGGGACCAAGATAAAGCAGGCCTTCCTCCCACTCCCAGGTGCTGGGAGATCATGCGAGGCGAGTTCGAGTGGTCCCGTGAAGGAGGGATGTGGAGCGATCCCGGTTCCGCGTTATATATGGGGGCTTGCCGCCTTCTGTTGCGCCCCCCTTGACTCCGCTCAGCCGTGCGTCTACCCGGTCTCACCTGCTTGCAGTCGGGTCAGCGGCGCGGGACCAGCTCCTCATCTCCTGTTCCTCCGTCCTCGGCGGGCAGATCATGTTCAAGGCCGCGCCCGCGCACCATTCTCTCCTCGGGCTGCAGCCGCAGCGGTCCCCGGCTGCGGTTCTCCACTCTCAAGAGTCCGCCCGCTTGGGCCGGGATGCGGTCGATGGAACAGGCAGCTGGCTCATCCGCAGCGGCGCCCCCAGCTGCGGTAATCTGTAGGATGGCCCGGGGGGCCGAGGTTGATTTAGTTCCGCTCCGCGGTGGGCGCTGCCATCTTGGAGTCCTAGGGGCTCGGCTTCGGGCTTCTAGTTTTCTGGCGTCTGTTCTCCGATTCCACCCAGGATTGCTGTCGAGTGCCGGCAGTCGGTTCCCCTGCGATATTCTGTCTTTGCCTCGCGTTGCAGGCTTGGGATTAGCGATAGTTATTCATTTAACTTAGGATCACGGACGGAGCTCTGGGGATGCCTGTCCTCACGGCATGCGTGCTGGCCACGCCCCCCAATTACGCTATTCATTCATCAATTCAAGTGATGTCCGGGCCATAGATAAACATGTCCAGTATGCGCAGAGACGCATAGCGTCTCCAGGTGAACAGGCACTATGGGCACTCCAGGATGCCCCTGATTTAATATTTTACATCATATCCTATGTATTTTCCTCCTGCACCATGCCATGAATGTCCAACCTTACATTCTGATAGATGTACATTACTATGACAATGGAGTTTCATGGTTGATGTGTTCATAGTTCCATCCAAGCACTTGCAAAATGCACAGACTTCTCCATGGCAGCCCTCTGTTTTAGCAAATCCGCACATTAGTGCATCTGTCAACTGTAATGGAAACTAGGCCTCATTTTTTTTTGGCCTGGTCACTCAAACACAGGGCACAATAAGTTTGTATTTAATATATATTTTTTCTGAAATCGCTATCTAGAGGTTTGGTAGTTGAGCATTAAATGCTGGGCGTTTGGCCTGATTTCCAATAGTTTGCTTTCCATGTTCCTGTACCTCTGGCACCAACATAGCCAGATGCAGTCTACATATACCCTGGTGCTGATAAACACCCCACATAACCCCCCATCCTTTTTCTCTTGTTGGATCTATGGTGCAAAATGCTGTGGAGTGTGTTTTTTGTTATTTTTATTTGTTTATTTGTTTTCACACCAGCCACCAGATCTTGGTGGCCCATTCCCCATTTATCTTCTGGGTTCCCAGGGTATGGAAGGGGTCTCCTTCCTAGGACTTTTCAATATTCTTTTCCATTCCCAGTTTCCATGGTCCCCTTTGGACTCCTCTTCATCCAGTCCCCAGACTGGAAGGAATTTGCATTATTTTGTTCTCAAAAGTGGAGTAAACAGAGTTGTTGATAATTTGTGTTCAAACTTTGTTTCCCCAGATAAACATGCATGTAATTTGAGACACATTTACTCTTTCAGTTGAACCTTTAATTCAATTACTCACCAGTTATATATTTTTTTACTTTCCTCCTTGCAGGTTTGGGTTCATCTTTTATTCCTCAGATGGTTCCTCGGCTCTACCTACCGTAGGCTTCTCAATAACCCTTTAAGCTAGTCTGGGATGACAGTTTTTTAACTGATTGATATCGACCCACTTCTCTTCCATCTGTTCTCCTATAGGGATGCAGATCTTATAGGCAACAGGCAATATTTTATCTACAATCCCAAAACGGACCCACCATGATGGAACAAATGCCCGTTCCTTGATTTGGTTCATCGAAAAAACTGTAGAGATAAACCTTTTCACCTATTTCATACTCCTTTTACGTACTCTTTAAGTCATGGTATGACTTCATCCCTTCAGCAGACTTTTCGAAGTTGCGCTGAGCATAAGCAAAAGCATGCTGGAGGTGCTTCATTAGGTTCACAATATACTCATGGTGGACACATTTATCAGAGTTGAAAACCTGAAAGGTTGGTGGTTCGAGCCAAACCTCCAGCTCTAACATTCTGAACGTGTTGTGAAAAATAATTACAGTTTTGTCCCAGGAGGATAGCTTAATGGCAACGTGCGCGCCTTGGAAGCAAGACGACACGAAGCAACGCAGGTTCGATCCCTGGGCCCGCGCTTAGAAACCTCTGGGTGTTTAAGCGCGTTATAAATATGTAACTAAGACAACAAAAAAAACAATGGCGCAAGAAAAAAAAAAACAATTCCTGTAACAACGTCTCGATGCCTGCGGGCTGTGTGGGCGCTTTAAAAATGCAAATAAATAAGAGTCTTCTCCTGTGTTCCATAGTGCAGATTCTGAGGTAACACCACTTATTGTCCGGTCATCAGTTTAAATGGAGATGTTTTAGTTGCAGAAGAAGGTGTAGACCTAAGAGCCATGAGTACAACCTTTAATCTTTTTCCAATAGATGGTCATCTCTTTTGAGGTCACCAACTCATCAATGGACTGGATCCATTTTCCATGGTTTAAGGTTTATTGTTAACACAAAGCATGCTTTTATTGTTCTAATTCATCAATCCTGACATAGTCAGAGTCAATGATTATCACCAGTTCTTTGAGATGGCGGTGTGCCGCAGTGAGGATGACTTGATTTATTGCCATCAACTCTGCCAACTGACTTCTTCAGGGTCCTATTTTGTAGCCAGCAGACGATTCAGGGGTGACATTCACCCAGACATTCTCAATGCCAGCCACTAGCTCCTTTTCCCCACTATTGCCAACCTGGTAGGACTGTGGGTATCCCCTGACAAGTGTCTTCTTCACAGACCATGTGTGGGAATGTGTGGTATGCCTCCATATTGTCTTTGGCTATTACACTTTAGTCCTTGTGACAGTTTTCTTTAGCACAATCATGCAAGTTGCCGAATCCTTGCGCTAGAGGGCTCTTCTTGTTTTGGCCATATCTGGCATCCACAGCAAAGCCTTGCAAGGGCAGAATGCAGGAAGTAATTCTGGAATTACTCACGTTCTGAGACTGGATTTTGTCACTTTGAAAATACTTCAAGGGTTGTCAAGGAATCTCTATAATGAAGTGCTCCCCCTGGATAAACAGGCAGTGGTTTTTCACTGCCCATACCGTTGCCAGGGGTGCCTTCTCACAATTGTTGAATTGTTCTTCCACAGGGGACACTGTTTTTCTCACGTTAGAGATCACCTTGTTGACTGTGTCGTGCTTTTGATACAATACCGCTGTCAGGCATGCATCTGAAATTCTTGTCTTTAAGAAAAACTTCTTATTCTGAATGGGGTAAGCCAAACAAGGAGCACGGGAAATGCTTCTTTTCAGTTGTTTAACTGCCTCTGATTGTTCTGGTTCCCACTCCCTCTTGACTCCAGCCTTTAATAAATGGTGCAGAGTGACCTTGTGTAATGCTCAATGAACTTTCTACTATAATTAGTGAGTCCCAGAAGGCTTCTCAATTCTCGCAGAGTGGTAGGGTCTTTTAATCTCAATAATGCTTCCATTTTCTTTGCCCGGGGTTAAAACCCTCATGGGTGTTTTTGTGGCTGAGAAAGTTCATTCTGGTCTTACACCATTGTGCCTTCTGAAAAGACTGTTTTGCTCCAGCTTTCTGCAACTGCCCAGAACATAGTGAAATTTGGCAACCTATTCAACCACAGTTGAGCTCAATACATAACCTACCTAGGTCAGGTTTCCCCTTTCGCCCAAGTCTGGCAGGACCTTATGAAGGAATATATCAAACTAATTTCAGGAGTTTATTAATGCAAAGCGGTTTGAGTCCACACATATTGCTGCCCCCCAAAGCTAATTGCAAGCTTGTACTGGTCTTCCCCACTCATGGGTACCGTTGAGTAACTGTTAGTCCAATCAATGGCTAAGAACACTTTTGACCCCTGCATCTGCACCAGCCCTTGATCAATGTAGGGAAGTGGCCATCTTGACGTATGGACCCATAGTACACCATACTCAACTTCACCAGGTAGCTCCTTACTTTCTATCCTCAACATTCAGAGATAAGTAAACAATTAAATGGTTCACTCCATAATCAGATTTGACAAACTTAAAACAGTGTTTTGTAAACAACCAGATGACTAAAGTTAATAGCACTAAGAATAAACCAAATATTGTTGCATTTTAGCATTTCACCAGTCTTTACAAAATGGCTGATAATCTGAGTTACACTTCACATTGTTTTGCAAAATTGAGAATGTTTGAGGCAAATTCATCACATGTTTTCAAAGAATCCAGCGCAAAAGTGGCGCGCGCGGCTTGCGCGCAGTGTGCGCGTGCGACAGTCTGCGCCAGCCGCGTGCGCTAAAATCCATTTCCGCGCACAGCGTATTCATGGATTTCAATATCCAAAACCAGCCGTGGCGCAGAGTGGCGCAGCGACCCTGCAGCAGTGCCAGTTACGCCCCAACCCCTCCCTGTGCGCCATGCACAGCGCACAAATCCCGTACATGGCGCACAGGCCCCCAACCATGAAAATGCCTCTAAAACTCTCCGCGCACCTCTCCGAATACATGTACACACCCGCGCAGGGAGTTTCACACGCGATTGGCCCTGTGAGAGCCGGATACGTGTATTACTGGGGTTCACGGGAAGTTTCACATGCGATTCTGCGAGCGAGGTACGTGTATTACTGGGGTTCGCGGGAAGTTTCACACGCGATTGCCCCTGTGCGAGCCGGGTATGTGTATTACTGGGGTTCCCGGGGAGTTTCACATGCGATTGCCCCTGTGCGAGCAGGGTACGTGTATTACTGGGGTTCGCAGGGAGATTCACACGCGATTGGCCCTGTGCGAGTGGGTATGTGTATTACTGGGGTTCGCAGTTGAGTTTCACATGCGATTGACCCTGTGAGAGCGGGTTACGTGTATTACTGGGGTTTGTGGGGAGTTTCACACGCGATTGGCCCTGTGCAAGCAGGGTACGTGTATTACTGGGGTTCGCAGGGAGTTTCACATGCGATTGCCCCTGTGCGAGCAGGGTACGTGTATTACTGGGGTTCGCAGGGAGTTTCATACGCGATTGGCCCTGTGCGAGTGGGGTATGTGTATTACTGGGGTTCGCAGTTGAGTTTCACACGCAATTGGCCCTGTGCAAGCGGGTTACGTGTATTACTGGGGTTCGCGGTTGAGTTTCACACGTGATTAGACCTGTGCGAGCTGGTTACGTGTATTACTGGGGTTCGCGGGGAGTTTCACACGTGATTGGCCTGGTGCGAGTGGGGTACGTGTATTACAGGGGTTTGCAGGAAGTTTCACACGCGATTGGCCCTGTGCGAGCGGGGTACGTGTATTACTGGGGTTCACGGGATGTTTCAAACGGGATTGGCCGTGTGCGAGCGGGGTACGTGTATTACTGGGGTTCGTGGTTGAGTTTCACATGCGATTGGCCCTGTGCGAGCGGGTTATGTGTATTACTGGGGTTCGCGGGGAGTTTCACATGCGATTGGCCCTGTGCGAGCGGGTTACGTGTATTACTGGGGTGCGCATGAAGTTTCACATGCGATTTCGCTGTCAGAGCGGAGTATGTGTATTTCGGGGGTGCGTGTGAAGTTTCACACGCGAGTTTGCTGTCAGAGCGGGGTACGTGTATCCAGTGGGGTGTGCGGGGAGTCCCACACGTGAATTGGCAGTGTGGGTCCTCCCAGGTGTCCCCTCTACCCCCTCCACGGCCCCTGCAGGCAGCCCACACCACAGGGGACTACCCTGCACCCCTGGTCATGTCCCGCACGCAGCCCATCCACCATGGGCATGCCCTCCAGCCAAGCCACATGTCACGTTGCAATATGATCACCAACTCATGTCCCCCTGCACCCCCACCCCAGCAGTGAGGGGCACCTGCCAGCAGGCCCCCACTCATGTCGCACTCATGTCCCCCTGCACCCCCAACCCCCAGCAGTGAGGGGCACCTGCCAGCAGGCCCCCACTCATGTCCCCCTGCACCCCCACCCCCAGCAGTGAGTGGCACCTGCCAGCAGGCCCCCACTCATGTCCCCCTGCACCTCCACCCCCCAGCAGTGAGGGGCACCTGCCAGCAGACCCCCACTCATGTCCCCTGCACCCCCATCCCCCAGCAGTGAGGGGCACCTGCCAACAGGCCCCCACTCATGTCCCCCTCCACCACCACCCCCCAGCAGTAGGGGCACCTGCCAGCAGGCCCCCACTCATGTCCCCCTGCACCCCCATCCCCCAGCAGTGAGGGGCACCTGCCAGCAGGCCCCCACTCATGTCCCACTCATGTCCCCCTGCACCTCCACCCCCCAGCAGTGAGGGGCACCTGCCAGCAGGCCCCCACTCATGTCCCCCTGCATCCCCATCCCCCAGCAGTGAGTGGCACCTGCCAATCGTGAATTCTTCTTCTTATTCAGGAAGGAAATAAATTGAGGTAGATATTTTTCTGTCCAGGAACAATCTTTTGAAACATACTGACACTGCTCCCCCTCCCCCGTCGCTGGCATGAAATGAGGAAAGGGACATCACACGCAATCTAGTGTAAAAGTCCTTTCCACAATGCAAGAAGAGAGTGGGGGGATGGGTTGGGCAATCAGAAGTGTGAAGAGATGAGGCTAGTGGTGGTGAATTGGTACAGGAGGTAGAAGGAAACTTGGGCGTGGAGGATGTGAGAGGGTGGGAGAAGGGGAAGTGGTAGGCGATCCGATTAGGACTGGCAAGGGCAAGGAGGTGTCCCCAGATAAATCAAAAATGTATGTGGAGTTGGGCAGGGGGACAGCACACCTAAAAAATATAAATTCTGCATATCCCATTGCACAATAGTCCCTGCACACATGGCTTCAACATGTGATGCATTTAGGTCCTTGCCACTGGCCATCTGCTCTGAGGAGGACCACTTCTACTTTAAAAAAAAAACTCAAGACCCTCCATTGCATCACCGTGTGATATGCTTTATATGTATGGCTCACTGCCAGTATTAAAAAGCATTTCATTGCCTACATGCCCCAAAGTAATTAATAATACTGCACTATAATAAAAGCATTCTTTGTATAGTTGTATGGTATTTAATTTGTGTAGCACTTCATGTGTTAATGTACATTTTTAGGCAGTGAAGGTGGGCACATTCATTACTACTTGACAAAATGTAAATCAGGACATGCCTCTCTATCATATGTACAATAATACCCACCTACTGTAACTTCAGTGTGTGCCCAAATATATGTATGAAATGCAGTTCTTTCATTGCGGTCCCATCTTATATTGAGCTGCAAATACATCTGAACATTGTCCATCAATGTATTGGAAATATAAGCACATTATGCTTATTTCCCTAGTCCATTATAGCTCATAGCATGCACATATTGAGCACAGTTGTTTTCCAGACTTATTAGCTATCCTGACATGTATGAAAGTGCAGAGAAAGGGCATGACGCAAAGCAGTAGGCATCTGCGTCTGTGTTTGGAGGATGAGGCTTGTATTAAAGTTATTCAAATACTCTTATTGTCTACTTAATGCTTCAGTAAGAGGGTCATTTAAATAAAATGTTGATTGCAGTGAGAGGAATGTAACCACTAAAACGTGCATGTCTTTGGTCCTCACCATGCAATGTCTGTTGATTTTTGAAAGGTTAGAATTCACTTGGTAATCCAGAATTCCAATTTAGGAGATTCTAGCATCAACATTTTGTATTTCTCTGATGTCATTTTGGTTCCTTCATTTATTTTTGATGGCCAGTGTGACTTCTACTGAAAACCCTCTGCCATTACAACCCGTTTTACCATACATGTTATATGGTTCTGGGTCACTCAAAAGGTGTTCAGTCCCAGAGATGCTGCTCAGGCTCCTCATTTGTGCCCCTGGGTGATTTTATTTCCCTACACAGGTTTTAGGATATAGGATGGTGGCAGCTATACTTATGATGGAAGATATCGCAAAGGGCTGTCAGCTTTTCACATGAGTCATTGTGCTGACATTAGGCTTCAAAGTACAAAATCAACAAGACATGCAATTGGTCACTTTCATTTACATTTTACCATGTATAATGCAATTTGAGATGTAACCTCACAACAAAATGACATTGGAAAAAAACAACATTGTAGTATCTTGCCCCCTAGCAAGATGTGCCTGGATCAGAGATGACGTGGAGCAGGAACCAGACTGACCCAGGTAAGTTAAAATAGAAAAAGCTTTATTTGCAGTTCATGAAAGGTAGGAGGGAAGGTCACAAACATCTGTCCTGGTTCCGTGCCATACTCCAAGTGCCAACCGTCACTCTGTGGAACTCCCAAACCTCCAACACTCCAACTCCACCTCACCATTCCATGAGGCTCTGCATTCACTCAGACATCACACAGATCAATCAAGCTACAATAGAAATGTTCTGAAATTGTAAGAGTAAGCAACACGATGAGTGATCACATACAACATTTTGACATGTATTAATCATTAAGAAAATGATATAATTTTATTAACTTTGAATTGAACATGACCAACAAATCTAGAAATCTAAATGTCAATGTCAATAATGGGAAGAATGCCTGTAAAGAGTAATGGCAGAACATATGAATGTATGTCAGAATTGTCAAGAACCAGCTCTTATTACATGTCTAAACTATGACAAACCTATGAACTCAGGGGGTGTATTCTCTATGATTGTTTGCTTCTCAAAAATACTAATGGAAAGAATACCCAATCAAAATATATGTTGTCAAATGACATGATGTGGGAACATTTAGAATTCATTCAAGCCTAAACTCATTGACCCTCATTAGGACTCCGGCGGAAAACCATGGTGCTACTAGCACCATGGTCGATGCCAGAGTCCGCCATGGCGGAATGGGGAATTACCACCCCATTCCAAGGTTGGCGGGGCGGTAATTCCCCATGCCACCATGGTCCTTCCCCATTCTCATTTTTGCCCCATAGGGCATAATGGGAATGGGGAAGGCGGTAAGTACGGTACCGCAAATTGCGGTACCGTACTTACCTCGAGAGTCCCTTTGCGGGCCCCTACTTTAACGGCTGGTTTAGACCAGCCGTTAAGGTCGGGTCCCGTAAAAGGACCTCGTAGTAAGGCGTTAAGGGTTTAACGGTGCCAACACCTTTTACGGCGCCGTTAAGCCCTTAACGCCTGGGTCCTAATGAGGCCCATAGAAATGAGGGAGCTATATACAAGGCTACTGACAGGGAATCTATGCTGAACTGGATGAGTGCTGATGTGGGATTACGTCTTGAGAGATGGGATAGATCATTGGCTTGTCCAAAAGAAATCCTAAAGCAGATGAAGAAGGAGCCGGATGAGACAAACTGGCTGGGAAGAATTACCTGACAGTCGTAAGGGTCTGTAAAATAGTATTGGAAAAGTGTATACAAAATCTGGAAGTCAAATCGAAATGTGTCCTCAAGTATCTATCCCCTGCTATGTCCCCAGAAAGAAAGGAACAGAGATGCTACAAAGATTGCTGTTTTCAATTAGACTACTCCACCAATTTTATTACAAAATATACCTTGCCTTTTGATTCAATTTAAAGCCAAGAGAGAATTAATTTAAACTGGATCTCAAAGCATTTCTGCACATATTGCAGTGGTTTCTTTAACTATAGACAAGCAAATTCAACCATGTGTTTTCACAGGTTTACTCAGAGACTTAGGCTATGAACCAGTGTGCAACGTTCCATAGCTGGGCAGTGGGTTAACAAATAATGATCTCTGAAAACCAAATAATTAAAAAGAGACATATTAGGAAATGCAACATTGTTTTGTTGGGGTTCCCACAAAGTCTAGCAAAGTAAAAATATAGATAGTTTGAAAAAACATCAGTCCTAAATTAAACCAACCCACATCTTATGCATCTTAAATTGTATAAACAGTACAGCAATGATATTTTGATCATATGGAAATGGGGTGTACTTGCACTAAAAGCCTTTTTGATGGCGATGAACAGTTTAAACTCCAATAAAAAGTTCACGATGACTCATAGGCAAACTGAAATTCCTTTTTTGGATTTCAAAATCAAATCAGAAGAGGATAAATTGATGTCGACTTAGTTACACAAACCTACAGATAACAATGCCAAATTGCATTACAATTAAAAACTACATAGTTAAAACAATATATAAAGTATGGACAATGTCTTAGATTATATGGGAACTGTACATTTTTTAACAGATTTTAAACAGGAGAGTGATGTAATTATTAGGCAATTAGAGGCAATAGGTTGTCTGAAGAAATGTCTTACGCAATCCTTTAAAAAGTGCTAGGGTAGCATATAGAGGAGCCCTATTTGATCAAACTACACATAGAGACCGCAAAGACAGTCTAGTCTGTGCTACATCCTTATGTGCAGATACTATTGCCAGTAAACAATTGATCACCAAGAAGTGACATATACTACAGACAGAGGATCCGACTATACAACATCCTCTTGTTTCTATTAAAACAAGTGCACATTTGCATCAATTACTAATTCATGCAGCAAGAACAGTACATCCAATGAGAACACACTGTTAGACTTAAGGAACTCACTTTCGGTACAGGGATATTGACCATGTGGTAATAGTACTGTGTGCAAATTCACTATAAAAACATATTTTTTAAACAATGGTGTCTCGTAATTGTAAATAGAAAGGTGTTATTTATGTAATTGTATGACCCTGTGACAAGGTATTTGTTGGAAAAAAAACACATGCCAAGTGAACACAAAGATTATTGAACATAGATCAAAGGATCTGCATGTTTAACATCAGTGCACTTCTCGTACAACATTTTTTAGATCGCAGCCATACAGATAATGAGACAAGATGGTGTGTGTTAGAGAAAATAACTAGAGATTCACGATTATACAAAATTACCCAAAATAAAACATTTATGGATGTAACACTTAAAATCAAGTGACAATGGCCTGAATGATCATGAAGAATGGCATAGTTGGGGCTGTGTTTGAGATCAGCAAGAGATAATATTCTGTTCATGCAAAAGTAGCTAACATGATGAGGTTGTCAACCACGTTTGACATATGCAGTGTGTGAATTGCATTTGTGTCATAAAGCTCATGCACACCTAAAAAATATATAATTTTGTGATTTAACAACATATAAGTAGCAGTCAGTTTGTTAGACAGATTTAAGAAGTCTGCTAACATAAATGGCTATTTTTTAATTTTCAAATAAAACACCAGTCATATTTGAAGATGGCCTCCATACTGTGATGCATCTAAGACAAGTATACTTGTAGTCCTACTTCTATGGTGAGCATATGGCCCATGTACATGTGGTACATAAATTAATAAACAGAAACTCAACATTCAAGGAACCATATGTGAAGCCCCTGGATTTGTGAGACTGCACTGCGATATACAGTAAAAAGGCCGCGAACAGCGCACCCAGGATTTGCAGCTGGCTGTGCAGAGCTGAAAATAAATTGACACGTCTGCACGTTACTGGTAAAACAATTGACAATGGAAGAGTCAGCATCCATATATTGTTCACTGTTCGTGTCAGGTAAGACACTCTGCAGTGTAACTGAGGCAGGTTCAAAGCTACCACCTAAACAGGTTGATATAATGTTTTTTAAGAAAAAAAATGTTCAGAATGATTAATGTTGACCAACCTACCATACATATTTAAGGAAAGAATATTCAGAGATGAAACTGTTCAATGCTACGCCTGTAGGGTATTTATCATTTATTGTGCTGGCTGCTCAGCAGTGACTTGATTATGGCACTGGCCAGTTGTGGTTTGGAAGACAACTCGCATGAACACTGTGGATTTATTAACCATGTGATTGCATGCTCAGATTAGGGTTTCTGTTTTTGCGCTCCCAATAACAGTATAACAGAATAAATAACACAAATACTCAGTGTGAGTATGATTAGTCATTACACCATTGTGGAAAAGTCTGAGACATTGTTAAGTCTTCTGTTTTAATGCCATGATGAAGACGTGCCACTGGTTTCTTGAGATAAATTGTCAAAACAAGTCTCAGAGCATTAGACGCAGCCATCAAAGTTATTACTTGTAACTTAAGAAAATGCATACTGTTTTAAATTCATTTTTCATACTCATTTTTTTTTAACACAATCACAATGTGTCTTGTGTTTTGCATTCATATTGTGGTTTGTATTTTCATTTGTTATCAAATGTGAGGTCACATTGCATGTAATATTTGAACAATTATGATAAGCAATGTTCTTACATCCTAGTGATTCCTGCAATATAATGTAAACATGTTTTATAATCGTCTAGATGGTTGAACTTGTGTTTTAAATAGAATAAAATGTGATTGAAAACAGATTCTCTCAATGTCTCAAACTACAAAACAACACATTGTATCTATCTATCTATCTATCTATCTATCTATCTATCTATCTATCTATCTATCTATCTATCTATCTATCTATCTATCTATCTAAGTGAGGAATGTGTGTGTGGCTGTTCGAAATATGCAGCATACTTCCGAACATGATACAAACGTGAAATATGGCATGTGGGTAGGTTCATTGGTGTAGACAATGTAAAAAGTATAACATACTTTGTCTATTTTTTGGCGGGGGGATTTGTGGATTTTTGTGTGTGTCTGTTTGAAATCTTCAGCATACTTCCCGACATGCTACAAACCTGAAATGTGGCACGTCGGTAGGCTCCATGGTGTAGATAATGTAAAAAAACATAAGTATAAATATTTTGAATTTTTCATTTTAACCGTTGGATATGTGTGTGTGTGCCTGTTCGAAATGTTCAGCATACTTCCCAACATGCTACAAACGTGACATTTGGCATGAGGGTAGGTTACAAGGTGTAGACAATTTAAAAAGTATAGCATTTAAAAATACCTTTGTCTAATTTCTTTTTGTAGGCATTGCCGTGCAAAGTATGGACACAATTGCCCACTGTAAATAATTTCAAATGCATCCCATGTGGCAAAACATATTTATTGGATTAGGGATTTTAGCTACGCCACTTCATTTCCATAGAAAATTTCGCAATTTTAAATGAACACTCGCCTCCTCCTTATGACATTGCACAGAAGGGGAGGAACCTACATTTATACCCAATCTGGGAAGTGATGTGAAGTGGGGATACTTATTTTGTTTTCAGAAAAATATGTAATGATGTTCCTTTATGATGCAAATTAACCACTATTCTGTATGATCTAAAATGAAAACACTGTTTTTCAAAAGCAATCCTTTAGCTGTTGCTGCAACCTACTGTTGTTAGTATTTTAGATATGTGTGCACACACTACAAGCCAACAGAACAATAGATGGATGTGGGGATACAATATCAATAGGGGAATAAATAGTAACTGCAATCTATGAGTAACACACTTTCTTCCGGCAAGCATTTCTCCAATAGTAACATTTGGCGTTATTATTGGAGAAAAGAAAGTGAATTGATTTTGATGTAGGGAAAATTCAGAAACACTGTTGTAAAAGCTGCACTATTATACTTACATATCATAGTTTTATAATAGATTATAAGCATACATTTTTTTGACCTATAGGAATGATGGAGGTGGAGTGGCCCTGATCTTTCTGGAGTGGGTCCCTGCTTCTGTCATTCCTATGCAGGCCTACGCTTCCTTTGAATGTCTAGACTGCAGCCTCTCCCCCCTGGCCTGGACACACTCTTACTCTCAGAATGGGCTGACCTCTCTTCTTTTCTCCTTGGCTTGACCTCTCAGCTTCCCCTCCTCAGAGACCTCAACATCCACCTGGATGCTTCTAATCCCACCTCTGGGATTTTCCGCAACCTACGTGACTCTCACTCCATTTTCCAGTCTTCCCACTGGTCTGACACACATGCTGGTCAAACCTTGGATGTTCTCATCTCCCCAGACATCCCTCCATCCGTCTCTTTAACTCTCTCACCATCTCTCTTGGACCAACTACTTTCTGCTCTCCTCTCACTTGAAAATTCTTGCCCATCAAGCAAAGACTACCCCACCACTGCCACCTTCCTTCTCGGTCATTTGGCCCATGAAGCGAGTGTCAGTGGATGCCTTTGCCTCTACCTTCTCTGTGCCTCCTACTCCAGTGGCTATTTCACACTCTGACACAGCCCTCTCCAACCTGCATCTTTCTATCTCCAACACTCTGGATATCATAATCCCTGTCATCAGATTCCGTCTGAAGCCTACCTTCAAGTACAACTCTTAGTGTGACTCTGACCTAGATGTCCTTAAACACAAGTGCAGGGTGGTTGAGAGGAAGTGGAGGACTTTGGGCGCATCCTCTGACAAATCTGCCTGCCACCTGCTCCAAAGGCAATACAGACTCTCTGTCCTGACTCTCCAAGAAGAGGGTACATATCCAAGCATGGGTCTCTTTGGCTTCTAACAACACAGCCAATCTCTTTAACATCTGAAAGGATGTGGTCAATCCTACTGCAGTCTCCACCTCTCCTGTTCCGTCCCAGCCCCTCTGTACGGCTCTGGCTTTTCATTTTACCACTATAACTCAGTACACCCAGTCTTCGCGTTCCTCTTCCTCTCACTCTACCTCTCTCAGGCCCCCTTTGGTTGCCTCTCCCTCGCCTCTTCCTTTTTCCACCTTCTCTCCGACAACACCTGATGATGTTGCTAGACAAGTCTGATCTATGAGCGTGTTGTCCTAACAGCTGCTCCCCTGCTCCTCCAGAACCATCAAAGACCACATTGCCACACTCGCTCCTGCCTCTCCAGCAATCACTCTTTCACCATTGGATCTTTCTCCTCTCTCCTCAAGCACTCCATTGCGCACCCCCTCCTAAAAATGTCTTCTGACGATTCCGGCAAACTATCACTCGATTTCTATCATTCCTATCATGGAAAATCTCCTGGAAAACCTGGCCATCTCCCAGCGTACCCTCCACACTGAATCTGTTGCCTTCCTCTATGACCATCAGTCTGGTTATACGTCAAAGTATCAAATCAAAAGGATCGAATGACAAAAGGGTCGAATCAAAAGGACCTTTTTTTGGGGGCAGGGGTTCCCTGCAAACCCCTGTTTTTGTGGTAAAAAACACTTTTTTACCTAAACGAACCCCCCAAAAAAGAAATATAAGAAAAAGAAAATGTTGAACCTTTTGTTTTCGATCCTATTGACTCTCACCTTTTGCATTCGATCCTTTTGTATTCGATCCTTTAACCGGACACCCATAAGTCTGGCTTCAGAGCAGCCAGAGGCAAGGAAACTAATCTCCTGAACACCTGTGAAGATCTTCTCTCTAAGCTCAACTCCAGCTCTCCCTCGGTCGTCATCCTCCTTGGAATCACGGAAACTAATCTCCTGAAGATCTGCTCTCTCCTCCTTGAACTTTCCTCTGCTTCTGGCATGGTGAATCACGCCACCCTGTTCAACCGACTGTGTGAACCTGGACATCACGGATCAGGCCCTGGTGTGGCTGACCTCTTTCCTCTTGAACTGTCCCTCTCAGGTCCAACTTGGGTCCTTTCTCTCCAGCACCTCCCTCTCCACATGTGGTGTCCCCCAAGGCTCTATCCTCTCACACTGGCTCTTCAATGTCTATCTGGCCCATTTAGGACACCTGATCTCCGCCTTTCTCCTCTGACTTTTAGTCTTATGCGGATGACACTCAGTTCTCTTGCAGGCTTCCCTCAGCCTCCTCTCCTCCCTCGCTCATTCCTGACTGTCTAACCGCGATTCAGGATTGGTGTGCCTCCAACGTTCTTTGCCTTATTGCCAGTAAGACAGAGATCTTATCATTGGGACTCCTGCTCCCACTTTCCCTCTCTCTCTGGCCACCCTCCTTGGGCCCTCTACCATCTCCTTCCTGTGAGGCATCTTTGACTACACTCGCTCCATCTCTCCTCACATCACAGACCTTGCCAAAACGGCCCACTTCCAGCTGAACCTCCTCAGATGTATTCTACCTTTTCTCACTTTCCCCCAGAAGATAACTGTCTCTAGAGCTCTGGTTCTCTCTAGGCTGGACTACTGCAGCAACCACCTTCTCAGTCTGCCTACCTCTACTCTGTGCCCCCTGCAGCCAATCCAGAACAGGACTGCAAGACTTATCCTTGGCCTCAAGCCAAGGGACCATATCTCTCCAGCCCTAAAATCTCTCCTCTGGCTCCCGGTGGCCGCAAGGATCAAATTGAAGGCCCACTGCATTGCCCATAAGGCTTTCTGGGGCCAAAGCCTGCACTACAGCCAACTCTTCGTTCTGAAATACCTTCCTCCTTGAGCCCTTTTCTCAGTCACCCCCAACTCTCTGAGGGTCGAAGACTTCTCCAGGCCGAGAGTGGGGGTATATCATGGCCTCCCTGCATCTCTCAGACTTGAGCTGGAAGACCTGAAGTTCCGGGAGCAGCTCAAGACTCTCCTTTTCTCCCGTGCCTTCTCTCTCTCGCCCTCTTGCTAACTTACCTGTCTGTTCAGTCTAATGGTTGCTTTGTTGCCTCAGAGTCTCAGTGGGTATCAGGCTAGTCCACGACCAGTCTTCCTTTGCGCTGCCTCCAGGCCTACCATGCACTTAGGGTCTGTAACTGTATCCCCAATGGCCTCCCTGCCTCCTTGCACTTACCCAGAGCCTCGCTGACCTGGCTACACTTACTCAGAGCCATGCTGCCCTGATCGTACACCCCCTTCTTACTCCCCCTTGCACTTCACCCTCTCATTCCCCCTGCATTTTTATTGTTACACTTGCACAATCTGAATGACACAAGACCTAGTTGGATCGTTTGTCTCGTCCTCCCTATATCTTCCCTCCCTTGTCTTTTGGTGCCTAGAAGCACTTGTCTACAGGCACATTATAAGTGCCTTTTCATATCATATCATATATCATTGTATTTTTTATACATTTTTACAGACAGGAACGTTTTATTTCTTGTGTGGATAAACAGCCTGTGAATGTATGTGATTATTGATGACTTCACATAAATAAAATAGAACAATGCTAAATAAAGTCTGTTTCTCAAACCAGAATTGCTGGTTAGGATTGATGCAATAGGGTGCTTTAGTACAAGGATGACTGCTTAGAAGAATGAAACATTGGGCCTCATTACAAGGTTGGAGGTAGTCATGGTGCTATTAGCGCCATGACTACCTCCAATACCGGTACCGTGTCCGGTCCCGTTCAATGAGGACTTACCGGTCTATTCCGACCTTTGTGGGACCGATAAGTCCCCATTGATAAAGCCATTCCTCATTCCCATTTCAGCCCCCTTGGGGCTCAATGGGAAGGTGCTAATAACGGTACCGCAAATTGTGGTACCATTATTAGCTCTGAAGTCCCTTAACGGGTCCCTTCCATAACGCCTGGTAAAACCAGGTGTTAAGGAAGGGACCCACTAAGGGACCTCGTAGTAGGGCGGTAAGGGATTACCGGCACTGGTGCCCTTCCCGGTGCCGGTAATCCCTTACTGCCCACCTCATAATGAGGCCCATTGTATTCAATGAATATCTTCCAACTCCCAGAAAGGAAGTTTGGAGGCTGAACTCTAATGCCCAGCATTATGTTGATTCAGTTATAGTGGAGGGGCAACCAACTAATGGAATCAAAGGCACTGTTGCCATTATAATTGTCATTGACAGTACTGTCTTTGGGCCATTGGTACGAACAAATAGTCATCTGCAGGTCACTAAGTTATTGTTTACCCCCCTTAAGACTTTCGATGTTGTTAACATTTCCACTCAGATAACTAATAGGAAGTTCATTCTCCCTGTTAGTGTCCATTAATATGTCACTGATGAAGCAAAGAGGAGTTAAATTCCACTCCTACCAAGGATCAACTTTCTCAGGGCATCTCCTCTCAGTCTAAGATGTTGTCCAGGTACAAAAAAGGGGAAGATCTATGTCATTCCATAATTATTATTGTTTAATACTGTTATTCAACCTGCTCCTACAGGAGAGGCAAAAGGATATCCCAAAAAGGATGAAGGCACCTGTGAAGGAAGTCCTCCTGGGTCATTCTTTTACTGGAGGTTCTGAGAAAAACCTATTTTAGGTTCAGAGGATCAAACATATTCTGACGGCAATTGGAAAGAGACTGCCATTCCCAAAAGAAAGAAGATACCTACGGGTAGTTGAAGGACCTATAGTCTACAAAGAACAGGCCAAAACAAAGGTAGACAGGAAATAAAAAGAAAATGTAATAAGCCTTTGCTAGGAGTTTAGCCAACTAATAACCATGTGACTTACCCAGCAAGGAATTAGTTACCTCTGGTTATAGACTTGAAAGTGCTAGTGCTCAGTCAGATTTGTTATTTTAGGGATTCTTGGGTCACCATTTGTGGACCCACAGTGTTTAGCATTTTCCCCCTGTCTATTGTAGCTCGTGAATTCTGTTTGGTGGCCAGAGGGATGTCCTCAGGATTCCCCCTCCAATTATGTTCATTTTCACCAAAGACGTCCAGTCCCAGGATTGTCTGTCCTTCTACGCATTTTTGCCCTACAGTGATTTTACACCTTAACCAGGTTTTAGGGAGTCGTTTGGTGGCAGATTCACTTTAGTTTTGGCCTTACCATGAGTGCAAGCCATTTTACTGTGTTGGTAGCCCAATGTACCATTCCCGTAGCCATTTGGGTACCAGTGGGTTGTGTTAAATTGTGTCTCAGTGTTTCGTGTCTCAGGGCTTCCTTTGTCTAGTTCAGTATCAGATGGACTTAAAGTGCAAATTCAATCCCTCAATGGCAGCCTCCATATTGGTCCTAAATGGTTTAGGCCATTATACGTCCCTGGTGTATCCCTCTCACTTACTGTGAAGGTGGCTATGGCTAAGTAGATATTTCACTGACCAACCAGTGTGGTTGGTCCTCTGAACCTTTTCCCCCAGTTGCTTTTAGTGATTGGTTAGTTGGTCTTTGGACAGCTGCTTTGTGAAAGTATATTTATGTTTTATCCTGCACCTGTTGCCCTCTCTCAGTTTCCCTTTCTGCAACAAGGAGGAAGCAGGTCTGCTTACTTCCATGAGAAGATGTTTACCTTGAACCCTGCCAGTTTTGCCATGTAAACCCTATATTGACCATACTGGGTACATACAGTGGCTTAGGCATATCTTGGTTTGGGTTGTTTGCCCCTTTGGCTTCAATCTTGGGCACCCTAAAATCTCTTACTGTCTCACTTCATCAGCTGGATCAATCCTTCCTCGCCAACACTGGTGTCTACATCATTTACCCCTGAGGCCCACTGTTTACCACCCGAATCCTGTGATTGGCAGTGGATAGCTGTTCAGAAGGTGGTTGATGTCTCAAATGCCCACAAGGTCTTCTGCTTTGAACACTGGAGCATGCCACCAGCTGTTGTCTCCTTCCTGGGAAACAGGGATCTATGGGCCCTTCTCCACTTAATTGGCAGCACCAACTCAATAATAGTCAACACAAAGTAGTTTTGAAGGATAAGAGTATATTAGGTGTGCCCTTTTTGAGAAACGTGTTTCGGCGATAACTTCGCCTTTATCAATCAGTGCTACATATATTGAAGTAAAATATGTTGAATACCATAGGCATAAAAAATGTATAATATAACATTGGTGAAACAAAAATTGAGCAAACAGTCAAAAACAAATGAGAGGTAGTTGTGGCACACATTGTAGCACAGAAAAAGATTAGGAGGATTGTTTTATGTGAAAATAAAAAGAAAACCATTCGGAAAGGAAGAAAGAAATAATACATTAGTTAAATCACATATCAGTTTTGAGCTTAATAAGCAAAAAATATATATGTAAAGCAAAATCCATTGTTTGTTCATGTTTCCCATTGGGTACGAGTTTGGATCTTACCTAATAGGTGGGACAATGATTGTTTATCTGATTTACAAATTGCTGGTTGCTCTGTTCATGAGTTAAATCCCACCTGCAGAGAAGATCATTTGTTTAGCTGTTGGCGTCTGGATTGAGAACAATATATTCAAAAGTAAAGGTGCCATAGCTGGCAATAGTGATTGGGCATTGCGGATAGGTGGCACTCTTTTAAGTCCTATGTGCCCTTCAATTATATAGATTGGCCATTTTATTAGCAATGTAATGCGCGCGCTACATGCAAAAGTCCAAAATTCATGGTTTGAGAGAAAACAGCTAACCACGGGTACGTGATATTAGTAATGCTTGTTTGCGAGCGGAATGCCAGTCCTGCATCCCAATCCACTCTGCTTTGCACACGATATATGGTGTATGATTATACATGATATATTGAAAAAAGAGTATCTATTACTCACATCTATAAAGTTGATTACAATTGCGTGATGTCAAGGAAGGTTCGTGCCTAACATCCGGCACGATGCATCCGTGTGTGCATTGCCGTTTATAAGTCGCAAGGCATGCTTGCAGAATAAGATAAAAGTCGCAGCGTCCACGCTTTCTGCAGTGCGAATTGCGCCGCTTGTGCTTGTCTGGCTGCGGTCTAAGCCCTGATACTATGAGGGGCTTAGGGCTTACCTCGAAAGAGTCAGTTCAATCCTCAAGCGAGCAGCTTCGGCAACAGTTTCCCAGACGCGGCGCTCAGAATTTTTGTTGTGATGTGGGTACCATGGAAACTATATTCCTTCCTTGTTGGCCATGATTACGAGTACATTCGAGCGCCATGATTTGCAATCTGAAGTAACATGTTTCTGGTTTGTAAGCAGGCTGGTGCCCTATTAGTTTTAGAAATGCAAATTCATTATTGGCAAAATTTATATGCAAAAAATGGAAGAGCGCTCAAGTCAGTAATACAGGTTAACCCTCTGCATTTTGGTATTCAGAACGCTAGTACAGAGCTATTGTTGGTGAGAAAATGTTTTAAATGTTGACTGTCATAGGTACAGAATGTCAAAGGCGCCATGTTGAGGTAGCTGTTGCAACATATCCTTTGAAAGAACTTAATAGTAAACATAACTGGATCATGGAGCAGGGACGCTCCAATCTCGCTAGTCCGTTTGAGTCTTATTAGACAATACCAAAAAGATTGGTGGAATGTGTAATGATATGGTTCAAAGGTGCGAACGAATTCTTATCAAAAGAGTGACTAAAGAGTGCGCGATCACAAGAAAGTATCGTGTATGAGGGTCATATTGATTTAGTGGCATAGGTGTGTAGCTACTAGAAAAGGGTATCGATCACCCCGGTAAGGTGATGAAATAAACAAAGGCCACCTATTTATCTCGAGTGTCACACAGTTGATATTGCCCAAGTAAGATTAATCTGTAGAGATACCCAAAGTGTGTATTGGGACAGTTAAGTGATATTAGCCCACAGATGGTTTTTCATTTATATCCCAGTTCATCATACATCATCTAAACAACGCAGGTACATTTTTGTCACAAAAAGGCTCCCATATCATTGTCAGAGTTCAGACCCACCAAGGTGGATCTGAAATGGCATATAGTTTGTGCCTCTTGTTGTCTAAGGTGTAATTCTTGATCTCCTCCTCGTCTGCCAGGACGTATTTTTCTTAATCCAATGAATGTGATGTTGCATTTATCATCCATTTGGTGGTGTGTTTGCCAATGCATTGCAAGGGGCAGTGTTGCGTCTTGGCTGCCTATAGAGGAAAGATGTTCTCGTATCCGTACCCTTAGTAAGCGAATGGTACTTCCAATGTAAATCTTTTGAAATGTACAGATAATTGCATACACCACGAATATGGATTTACAGTTAATGTTGTCCTGAATAGTTGTTTTTGTGCCAAAGTTGTCTTTAAACTTGATAGTCGGGTCATGTGCATCTTTACACATTGAGCATATCCCACATTTTCTAAAGCCAGATGTTGTCGTGTCTATAGCAAAACAAAAGAGGTGATGGCTGGAAGGTTTAGAATGAATCTCTGGCATTGCTCTGGGCAACCCTCCAGACCATCGTTCTTCGCCTGCCAAGCCATTACAGAAGGGGAAAGACCATATGCAAATCAGGCTTGTTACCACCCCCAAAGGGGTAGTCCAGCCTGAACTGCTGGGTCACATCCCTTCTGCACGAGACCACAAGCATCCCCAGACATGTTTCAGCCTTGTTGAGCGTCATCAGTGAGGAGTAGCTTGGTTCTCTAGGCCCAGCAGGCACGGGACCCACGTCTGGGCATACCCGTCCCACTCGTGGTGACAATATCAAAACAAAAGAGGTGATGGCTGGAAGGTTTAGAATGAATCTTAACCTATGGCATTGCTCTTGGTCAACCCTCCAGACCATCGTTCTTCACCTGCCAAGCCATTTCAGAAGGGAAAAGACCATATGCAAATCAGGCTTGGTCCCACCCCCAAAGGGGTAGTCCAGCCCGAACTGCTGGGTCACATCCCTTCTGCACGAGACCACAAGCATCCCCAGACATGTTTCAGCCTTGTTGAGCATCATCAGTGAGGAGTAGCTTGGGTCTCTAGGCCCAGCAGGCACGGGATCCACGTCTGGGCATACCCGTCCCACTCGTGGTGACAATAGCAAAACAAAAGAGGTGATGGCTGGAAGGTTTAGAATGAATCTTAACCTATGGCATTGCTCTTGGTCAACCCTCCAGACCATCGTTCTTCACCTGCCAAGCCATTTCAGAAGGGAAAAGACCATATGCAAATCAGGCTTGGTCCCACCCCCAAAGGGGTAGTCCAGCCCGAACTGCTGGGTCACATCCCTTCTGCACGAGACCACAAGCATCCCCAGACATGTTTCAGCCTTGTTGAGCATCATCAGTGAGGAGTAGCTTGGGTCTCTAGGCCCAGCAGGCACGGGACCCACGTCTGGGCATACCCGTCCCACTCGTGGTGACAATAGCAAAACAAAGAGGTGATGGCTGGAAGGTTTAGAATGAATCTTAACCTATGGCATTGCTCTTGGTCAACCCTCCAGACCATCGTTCTTCACCTGCCAAGCCATTTCAGAAGGGAAAAGACCATATGCAAATCAGGCTTGGTCCCACCCCCAAAGGGGTAGTCCAGCCCGAACTGCTGGGTCACATCCCTTCTGCACGAGACCACAAGCATCCCCATACATGTTTCAGCCTTGTTGAGCATCATCAGTGAGGAGTAGCTTGGGTCTCTAGGCCCAGCAGGCACGGGACCCACGTCTGGGCATACCCGTCCCACTCGTGGTGACAATAGCAAAACAAAAGAGGTGATGGCTGGAAGGTTTAGAATGAATCTTAACCTATGGCATTGCTCTTGGTCAACCCTCCAGACCATCGTTCGTCACCTGCCAAGCCATTTCAGAAGGGAAAAGACCATATGCAAATCAGGCTTGGTCCCACCCCCAAAGGGGTAGTCCAGCCCGAACTGCTGGGTCACATCCCTTCTGCACGAGACCACAAGCATCCCCAGACATGTTTCAGCCTTGTTGAGCATCATCAGTGAGGAGTAGCTTGGGTCTCTAGGCCCAGCAGGCACGGGACCCACGTCTGGGCATACCCGTCCCACTCGGGGTGACAATAGCAAAACAAAAGAGGTGATGGCTGGAAGGCTTAGAATGAATCATAACCTCTGGCATTGCTCTGGGCAACCCTCCAGACCATCGTTCTTCGCCTGCCAAGCCATTACAGAAGGGGAAAGACCATATGCAAATCAGGCTTGGTCCCACCCCCAAAGGGGTAGTCTAGCCTGAACTGCTAGGTCACATCCCTTCTGCACAAGACTACTAGCATCCCCAGACATGTTTCAGCCTTGTTGAGCGTCATCAGTGAGGAGTAGCTTGGGTCTCTAGGTCCAGCAGGCACGGGACCCACGTCTGAGCCTACCCGTCCCACTCGGGGTGACAATAGCAAAACAAAAGAGGTGATGGCTGGAAGGTTTAGAATGAAACTTAACCTCTGGCATTGCTCTGGGCAACCCTCCAGACCATCGTTCTTCACCTGCCAAGTCATTACAGAAGGGGAAAGGCCATATGCAAAGCAGGCGTGGTCCCACCCCCAAAGGGGTAGTCCAGCCGGAACTACTGGGTCACATCCCTTCTGCACGAGACCACAAGCATCCCCAGACATGTTTCAGCCTTGTTGAGCGTCATCAGTGAGGAGTAGCTTGGGTCTCTAGGCCAGCAGGCAAGGGACCCACGTCTGTGCATACCCATCCCACTCGGGGTGACAATAGCAAAACAAAAGAGGTGATGGCTGGAAGGTTTAGAATGAATCTTAACCTCTGGCATTGCTCTGGGCAACCCTCCAGACCATTGTTCTTCGCCTGCCAAGGCCTGTTGTTGTGTCTAGCAATGTTCTCATTTTGGGTTTTTCTTCTTACGGCAGCATGGATGGGCTGATATTTGATTTCAAGGTGTGGGCCCTCCGATAAGTAATAGTTGGGTGATCATCAATATACTTGCCAATGTGTTCATCCAATTTAAGGAGATGCCAATGTTTCTGTAGTATTGCACACAAAGTTCCATTATTACTGCAGTACGTGGTGATACATTTTGCTTTATCTAATTTAGTGTCAGAGTGTTGTTTTCTCTGTAGCAAAGTTGATTCTCTGGTTATGCTGTTGGCTTTTATACATGCCGCTTTGATGTTTCTGGCTTTATACCCTCTTTCTTCGAATATGTAGTATAATATTTTGCATTCATTTTCGAAGATATTTCTCTCAGTGCAGTTCAGTCAAGCTCTGATGTATTACCCTTTCGGAATGTTGTTCTTCACTGGGCCAAAGTGGCAGCTGGTCGCAAAAAGGGTCGAGTTGACCTCTGTGATTTTCCGAAAAGTTCTTGTCAGAAGCTTGTTGTCTTTCACATAGATCATTAGGTCCAAGAATTTGATGTGCGTTTTGCTGTTGGCCCCCGTGAAAATAATACCCAAGGTATTCATATTCGCTCTCAGCATGAATTGGTCAAGTTCCTCATGTGATCCATTCCATATTAATAGAACATTGCTATGTAACGAGCCCACATGATGACATTCCTGTTAAATGATGCATCCGTGTAGATGTGTGTGTCTTCGTACATTCCCATAAAGAGATTGGCAATTGCCGGGGCATATTTGACCTCCATTGCTACCCCTATTTTCTCTCTGAAGAACTGGTCATTAAACATAAAGATGTTGTTTGCCAAGGTTAGTGATAGCAATTCCTTGAGCATTTCCACATAAAGATAGTGGGATGCTGATTCTTCCCTAAACGTATATTTCAGCATTTGGATTGCTGCCTCATGTTTGATAGAAGTATAGAGCGGCTTTACGTCCCATGTTGCAAGTATGTAGTGTGATTGCCATTGAATTTCATTAAGTCTATTAATTGTGTCTGTTGAATCTTATAAATATGCTTTCAGTTTGGGTACCTTAGATCTTAGCGCACAATCCAAATATTCAGAGATTTTCTCTGTTATCCAACCAATGCCGTTGACAATGGGTCTGCCCTCTGGTATGGGTTCATAGGCTTTGTGTACTTTGGACAAAAAATAAATCATGGGAATGATCGGTTGTTTGATCCACATCCATGCATTTTCTTCATCAGAAAATAAGCCTTTCTTGTGCCAAGCTTGAATTTGTTCTGATACTTCCGCTAGGATTTCTTGTCGAGGATTAGTCAATAGTAGCTCATAGCATCCTGGAGTTCTGAGATGATCATTGGCCATTGCCAAGTAATCAGTTCGATTCATAATTGCAACGTTGCCGTCTTTGTTGGCCCTATTGATTATGATCTGTTTGTTGTTTTTGAGATTATTGAGTGCCAGTTGTTCTGAGGAAGTCAGTTTGCTTTTCCAAGTTTTATTTTGTTTCTGGTTTTTAAGTCTATTACTACTGGTCAACTTACTCCTGTCAAGACCTTTGGTAACTGCTTTATAAACAGCGTCAATCGAAATTTTCAGGATTCAGCTGCTGAGTACATTTGGATTTTGGTTTCATTTCTTCTTTGATGAGACTAATGGGTACTATCTTTATTTCTTGCAAAGTTTGGTGTATCTGATAAGTTGGTGGTTCTTGGAAGGATCCAATGGCAAAAATATTCTCCAAATTCTCTATGGTAAAATCACTTTTGGTTTGTTTTTTCTCTTGTTGTTTGTGATATGACACTTGTGTTTCAAAGTATTTTTTTAGTTTCAATTTGTGAACAAATTTAAAGAGGTATATATGTACATCGGTCGTGTCATATTCATATGTTGGGGCAAATGATAGGCCTTTATTCAAGAGTGAGATTTCGTCCTTATTGAGAGTTTGACTTGAGAGGTTGTGTACCAAATTGGTTATTTGTTTCAGCGCACCGCTTCTCTGATATTGGATCTGGTCTGTCTTTGTTGTTCATTTGTTTCGTCTAGATTGACTGCGTGTCCCCCGCCTTCCTCTTTGCCTGGTGTAAATATTTTCTTGTTGGTTTGAGCCGGAAGTTGAAAACGGACCAGTTTCGAAAAATTTGCATTGCGAGTTCCTTTTTTATATCTCCGTATTTGATTGAGGAAACCCTGTTTGTTAATATCTCTGGATTCTTGTTTTGTGTTTTTCTCTTGGTCTTTCTCTGGGTCGGACTCGACATCTGAGCTACCTGATGAAGTATTGGGAGTGCTGCTTCTTGAGATAGGTTTGTTGAATTGATTATATTTATCTTGAAAGGTATATACACGGTCCTCACGGTAATCTCTCTCATTTTTTAGGTGTTTCCTAAATTTATGGATTTTAATTTCCTCTTGGTAATCTCTTAATATTTCACACATTTTCTGGAAATTGCGTTCCTTGGACGCCTCCACAGCATGTGCATCAGTTATTTCTTTTTTCAACACTTCAATTAATTCTGTGGCCCTCTTATGTTCCTGGGTGGCATGCTCCACCAGTAATTCTAGCATTGTTTTAGAACTGTGGTTCAAATTGCGTTCCCATAGATCTGCCAAGTCTTTATCCTCATCTTTGGTGAAGTCCTGGATTATTAGGATACGTAGTCCTCTCGGAATTTGATTATTTGTTAAATAGTTTTGGAGTGATATCATCTCCCAGTATTTGTCTATTTCCTTTTTTGAAGCTCTTTCAAGTTTAACAAATGTGGATCTTAAATCTTCTTTCTTCGGATTAATGTTTTTAAAAGAATGTAGGGTACTTCCTCTTGGTGCGAACAGATTTGTTGCATCCTCTTCACGTTTTTTTAGATATTCAGCCATGTTAGGCAGAAAAATGTGCGAAGATCATGTAGTTAGCAAAGCAGGACTGATGATATGTATTTTGAGTAATATTCACAAAAGAGGTGGTCTTGATATATATACCTATTTGTGTCCTGTGCTTTGGGTGGGTGTCGACTGCCAAGTGAAGTAATGGAGATTAGCCCCTGCTCCGTTTCAGTGTGAAGGGTAAGCAGGGATCTACAAGCACTTCTCCACTTAATAGGCAGTGCCAACTCAATAATAGTCAACACAAAGTAGTTTTGAAAGATAAGAGTGTATTAGGTGTGCCCTTTTTGAGACAAGTGTTTCGGCGATAACTTCACCTTTTTCAATCAGGGCTACATATATTGAAGTAAGATATGTAGAATACTAAGGCACAAAAAATTAATAACATAACATTGGTGAAACAGAAATTGAGCAAACAGTCAATCACAAATGAGAGGTAGTTGTGGCACACGTTGTAACACATAAAAAGATGAGGGGGTAAGGAGAGGATTGTTTTATGTGAAAATAAAAAGAAAACCTTTCGGAAAGGAAGAAAGAAATAATACATTAGTTAAAAACACATAGCGTTTTGAGCAAAAAGCAATAAATATATATGTAAAGCAAAATCCATTGTTTTTTTCATATTTCCCATTGGATAAGGGTGTGGATCTTACCAAATAGGTGTGACAATGATTGTCTATCTGATTTACAAATTGCTGGTTGCCCTGTTCATGGGTTAAATCCCACCTGCAGAGAAGATAATTTGTTTAGCTGTTGGCATCTGGATTGAGAGCAATATATTCGAAAGTAAAGGTGCCATAGCTGGCAATAATGATTGGGCATTGTGGATAGGTAGCACTCTAAGTCCTATGTGCCCTTCAATTATATAGATTGGCCATGTTATTAGCAATGTAATGCGCGTGCTACATGCAAAAGTCAAAAATTCATGGTTTGAGAGAAAACAGCTAACCACGGGTACGTGATATTAGTAATGCTTGTTTGCGAGCGGAATGCCAGTCCTGAATCCCAATCCACGTTGCTTTGCTCACGATATATGGCGTATGATTATACATGATATATTGAAAAAAGAGTATCTATTACTCGCATCTATAAAGTTGATTACAATTGCGTGATGTCAGGGAAGGTTCGTGCCTAACATCCGGCACGATGCATCAGTGTGTGCATTGCCGTTTATAAGTCGCAAGGCATGCTTGCAGAATAAGATAAAAGTCGCAGCGTCCACGCTTTCTGCAGTGCAAATTGCGCCGCTTGTGCTTGTCTGGCTGCGGTCTAAGCCCCGACACTACGAGGGGCTTAGGGCTTACCTCGAAAGAGTCAGTTCAATCCTCTAGCGAGCAGCTTCGGCAACAGTTTCCCAGCTCAGAGTTTTTGTTGTGATGTGGGTACCATGGAAACCATATTCCTTCCTTGTTGGCCATGATTACGAGTACATTCGAGCGCCATGATTTGCAATCTGAAGTAACGTGTTTCTGGTTTGTAAGCAGGCTGGTGCCCTATTAGTTTTAGAAATGCAAATTCATTATTGGCAAAATATATATGCAAAAAATGGAAGAGCGCTCAAGTCAGTAATACAGGTTAACCCTCTGCATTTTGGTATTCAGAACGCTAGTACAGAGCTATTGTTGGTGAGAAAATGTTTTAAATGTTGACTGTCAAAGGTACAGAATGTCAAAGGCGCCATGTTGAGGTAGCTGTTGCAACATATCCTTTGAAAGGACTTAATAGTAAACACAACTGGATCATGGAGCAGGGACGCTCCAATCTCGCTAGTCCGTTTGAGTCTAATTAGACAATACCAAAAAGATTGGTGGAATGTGTAATGATATGGTTCAAAGGTGCGAACGAATTCTTATCAAAAGAGTGACTAAAGAGTGCGCGATCACAAGAAAGTATTGTGTATAAGGGTCATATTGATTTAGTGGCATAGGTGTGTAGCTACTAGAAAAGGGTATCGATCACCCTGCTAGGGTGATGAAATAAACAAAGGCCACCTATTTATCTCGAGTGTCACACAGTTGATATTGCCCAAGTAAGATTAATCTGTAGGGATACCCAAAGTGTGTATTGGGACAGTTAAGTGATATTAGCCCACAGATGGTTTTTCATTTATATCCCAGTTCATCATACATCACCTAAACAACGCAGGCACATTCTTGTCACAAAAACGCTCCCATCTCATTGTCAGAGTTCAGACCCACCAAGGTGGATCTGAAATGGCATATAGTTTGTGGCTCTTGTTGTCTAAGGCGTAATTCTTGATCTCCTTCTCGTCTCTTAATCCAATTAATTTGATGTTGCATTTTGCGTCCATTTGGTGGTGTGTTTGCCAATGCACTGCAAGGGGCAGTGTTGCATCTTGGCTGCCTATAGAGAAAAGATGTTCTCGTATCCGTACCCTTAGTTCGCGAATGGTACTTCCGATGTAAATCTTTCGACATGTACAGATAATTGCATACACCACAAATTTGGATTTACAGTTAATGTTGTCCTGAAGAGTTGTTTTTGGCCAAAGTTGTCGATAAACTTCATAGTCGGGTCATGTGCATGTTTACACATTGAGCATATCCCACATTTTCTAAAGCCTGATGTTGTTGTGTCTAGCCATGTTCTCATTTTGGGTTTTTCTTCTTCCGGCAGCATGGATGGGCTGATATTTGATTTCAAGGTCTGGGCCCTCCGATAAGTAATAGTTGGGTGATCATCAATATACTTGCCAATGTGTTCATTCAATTTAAGGAGATGCCAATTATTATGTAGTATTTCACGCAAAGTTCCATTATTACTGCAGTACGTGGTGATACATTTTACTTTATCTAATTTAATGTCAGAGGGCCTCATTACGAGGTTGGAGGTAATGGAAAAACTATGCCGGTAAAGTATTACCAGCATCACTTACTGCTCCGGTGTATTATGACCTGGCAACCCGCTATTAGCAGCACCCTAAATAACGGTGCCTCTAATAGCGGCATGGGAACGTACACGCGCCCCTTCTGGGAGCAAATACCGGCATGCCGGTAATAGGAGAACATCACAACCCACGCGGACATGCAAATACCGGCATCCAGAAGCCGGTAATCATGGGCTGCACGATGCCGGCCATACAGGCATCGTGGACCACCCGCAAACAGCAATCAGCAATCAAGCCACCTGCCACAGGTGCACACAATCACCACAGGTGGAGTCAATGGAGGCTGGGCCAGTATAAAATGAGTACACCCACACACCACACCCCTTCCTACACCAAAATGCTACCACTAGCTGTTGCAATCATGGCGCTGGAGGACATGCCTATACTGCTACAACTATTGCTACAACACCAACTACAACAACAACTACAGCAGCAACAAGAGGCAGCACAGAGGAGACGCAGGAGGAGAAGGAGGGTGAGACAGGGCCAGCAATTACCACCAGCGCAGTCAGCAGTGCCTCGTAGGCAGCCACCAATCCCTTGCATCTGACACAGGCCATTCAACCTAACCCCTGAGCAGATCAACACTCTGTACCGGTTGGACCGGGACACCATCGCCACCATAGTGGACATGATACACAACGACATTGCCAGCCTCATAGAAATATGCACTGCCACCCCCCCCCCCCCGCTACTAAAGGTGGTGTCTGTGCTCCACTTCCTGGCCACAGGCACCTATCAATACACAGTGGGTCAGCTGCATGGCATTTCACAACCACTATTTTCACGCATGTTGAACCAAGTGCTGGATGCCCTCCTGAAGCACGCAAGCACCCACATATCCCTAGGAGAGAGCCGACACCAAAGTAGGCTTCCATGCACTGGCAGGCATGCCCAATTGTGTTGGCGCCCTGGACTGCACCCATGTGCAATTGGTAGTTCCCCATGCCATAGAGGCGGTGTACCGCAATCGCAAGCAATACCACTCCATCAATGTGCAAATGGTATGTGACTCCAGCAAGATCATCACACATTGCTGCGCCCGATTTCCTGGATCAACACATGATACCATAGTGGTGCGCAACTCCACGCTACCCCGTCACATGGAGTGACATGCTGGACCACATGCCTGGCTGCTTTGTGAGTTGCCCAACTGGCCCATGTCAGTGCTTTGGCGTACTGATGTGTAGGGATGCATACTCCACCTGGGTGGGAAAGGGGGGGGATGCATACTCCACCTGGGTGGGAAAGGGGGGGATGCATACTCCACCTGGGCAGGAAAGGGGGGATGCATACTCCACCTGGGTGGGAAAGGGGGGGATGCATACTCCACCTGGGTGGGAAAGGGGGGTGGGTGCATACTCCACCTGGGTGGGAAAGGGGGGTGCATACTCCACCTGTGTGGCATTTGTTGGTGATTGGAGAATGCATGCAGAGCTAAACTCTCGTGACCTGAACATCCCAAACCGAACATGACACATCACTGGCACACATTTTACCATGTATGCATATCAATGACAACTAGAAAGAGGCACGACCAGGCCACCATGGGAATGTCAAGCATTTCATGACTGAACAGGATTGCAACTGTGCCAATGTGGCTAGTGTGACCTTGCACAGTGTAGTATACACAGCATAAATGGGAGGCTAAACATTGTCGTACAACCACAGTACATCCGCCTCAGCATGCATCATTACACCTTGCATCATCTATTGAAAGACATCCAGACCACCACACCTCATAGCAGTATAGTATGCATCTACTTAACAATCTTGCATACATACAGGGACATGTGCATGTCCACACCAAATAGATGCAGCCATGACTGTGCTTCCTGAAGGTGGCAGCTCAGAGTGACACACACCTATTTGTATTTGCTTGCAGGTGATGGAGGATATCCCTTGAGGCCGTGGCTACTTACCCCTGTGCAGAACCCGCAGAACAGCCATGAAGAGGAGTAGAATGGTGTGCACACCTGTACCCGTGTTGTGATTGAGCAGACCTTTGGCCTGTTGAAGGCGCGTTTCAGCTGCCTAAGCAGGTCTGGTGGGGCACTCCTATACAGTTCTGAGAAGGTGGCAAAGATTACCATGGCCTGTGTCATGCTGCACAACATGTGCGTCCAGAGAATTGTACCACTGCCACCTGACATTGACATGCATGCACCAGGTGAGGATGATGAGGATGGAGACAGAGGTGAAGTAGCCCCCCTTGCCAGTACGTGATGCATGGGATGGCCATGCAGTACACCAAGCACTGATTCACAAATACTTTTGAACCACAGGGACTATGATAGACATGTGTCAGTGACACACTGGTTTAATGTGGACATGCACACTGGGATTGTTGGGAGTTGGCCACTGAACACCGTCACACATTAAATGGATATACACAAAATGAACAATGTCCACCCATCGATTTCTTTTACACACAATGGGTGTATTTGTTCAAACAGGGAAAAATGTGACCACTTCCCCCCAAACCCGCAGTGAACTCCCAAACCCAGCCAACAAACCCCAAAAACCCCAGTGAACTCCCAAACCCACCCAACAAACCCCAAAAACACCCCCCAATATACTCCATGAAATGCTCCCCTTCACTCCCAACCATGTGTCCCACTCCCATTGTCTGACCACACTACTTCCGGGACTTTTTGCTGTCCGGGGGTGGCATCTCGGAGTGCCGTGCACTCCTTCAAGTCTGGCGCACAGGGCTGGCGGGGACTGAGGATGCAGGTGTGGTGGCTGTAGGTGAGGCAGGTTCCATGCCTGCTCCAAGGCGTGGCCGCTGCATGTGGAGCAGGATAGAAGTGAGTACTTGTGTCACTGCCCCCAGGCAGTCCCTCATAAGCATAGCTGACGCATTCACAGGGGCTGTGTTCGCTGCAATAGCCGCTGTGATCCCCGCAATAGAAGTTGCGATTCCCCACCTTGTGTCCTCTCCATCGGCAATGTACTGCCGCAGGAGCTCCAACATGGCCTCCTGTCGGGCCTCCACCCTCGACAGACGCGACTCCCAGGTGTTGGTGGGAGCTGCAGTGGTGGGTGGTGCACTGACGGGGCCTGCATTCTGGGTGCTGTCCTGCTCAATGGAGCTCAGGTCCGAGTGTCGGAGGCAGGGATCCCAACTGCTGTGGTTCAGCGAGGGCTCTATATGGGGCTGGGAGGTGGACAGGGGGCTTGGGGTGGGTGGACAAGTCACTACTGTGACTCCCTCAAGGTCCACATTGCCATCCTGGTCATCCTCGGTGGTGGCTGGCGCATATAGGGACTCCCCTACAACTAGTGTGGGCTACTGGGTCTGATGTGTGTCCAGCACACTGGCAGCAGGTGTTGTTGGCTGTGTTTCCACTCGCTCAGGCACACTGCCTGTAGGTGTGGCCTGCTTGGCTGCCATGGAGGTGGTGCTGGAGGTGGCCCTTTTTTTTTGGTGCGACGTGGATGCCCTCACAGTGTTCTCTTGCCTGGCGTCTTCCTCATCAGTGCCTGGGGGGTAGAAGACATGCAGGCATCAGTGATGGTGTCACATGTCAGAGGCATACAATAGTTCTGTTCAAAGTTCATTCATTTATGCATTCATGTTTTACAGGTGTGTTCAATGTTCATTCATTTATGCATTCATGTTTTACAGGTGTGTCACACAGGGTGTTCTGAGGGGGCATTTTGGCATTCACTGCATGGCAGGTGGCATGCTGTTGATTTGGGGTTTGTGTGATGTGTTACATGTTCACGGTACAGGTGTGTTTGCCGTGTGTTGTTTATGGGATTGGCAATCAGCATGCATTTCTGTGTGGCAGGGTTTGGGCCGCAATCTGGACTTGGATATGTTGATGTGAATGTAGGGACGTGCATTGCCTTCCCTAGTCTCTATTCCACATCACTTGTGCTATGTCATGGTTTCCCCTACAGGGATGTGCAGGGTCACTCACCTCCTTCTGGGGATGATGCCGCACCCATCTCCATCTCCCTGAATCGCTCAATCGACTCTGGATCGATAAAGCTGCTAGCGGATTCCTCCCAGGGCATCATCTTTGCAGGAGAATGGGGACCCACGCCTGTGGCCATGGCTGCCCTCCTGTTGCTTGACATTATGTTGCGGACCCTCAAGCGGAGGTCATCCCACCTCTTATGGCAGTCCCTGACAGTACGTGGGGTGGTCCCCACGGCCGGCACCTTGCGGGCAACCTGCTGCCAGATTTCCTTTTTTTTCTGCTGGACCTCACGCTTCATATCTTGTGATTTTATGAGGTCTGCATGTGCAGCTAGAGTGTCCGCGAACATATTCAATTCAGCGTCGGAGAACCACTGTTTACGCATCCAGGGGGTGGTCTTCCGGGTAGCCTTGGACATCCTCAAAGTATTGCCACAGTGCTCAACAGGTATCAACTGGTGATTAGGAAGGATGGCAATAGATTGTGTTTTTAAAGATGGCCGCCAGGCCATTTCCCGTTCAGACGCGATGACGTTATTTCCGGGGTCCGGTTTTACGAACCCGGTATTAGCATGTTGGTATTACCGGGTTGGTATTTAGGGGTTCCTCCTAGGCAGTAGCGGTATCGGCGGGTCCCGTGTTGCCGCTATTGGGGGGTTGGAGGGCCTTTTGTGGCATGCCGGTATGGTCATTACCGGCATGGGGGTTTGCGCGTGCTGGCGCACTCGTAATCACCCGCTATTAGCGGGGTCATACAAGCACGGACCCGCTCGTTCCGCCATGCCGCTAATGACCCTGTTTTTACTGCACTACTCGTAATGAGGCCCAGAGTGTTGTTTTCTGTGTATCAAAGTTGATTCTCAGGTTATGCTGTTGGCTTTCATACATGCCACTTTGATGCGTCTGGCTTTATACCCTCTTTCTTTGAATATGTGGTATAATATTTTGCATTCATTTTCGAACATATTTGTCTCAGTGCAGTTCCGGGGAGCTCTGATGTATTCCCCTTTCGGAATGTTGTTCTTCACTGGGCCAAAGTGGCAGCTGGTCACAAAATGGGTCAAGTTGACCTCTGGGTTTTTCTGAAAAGTTCTTGTCAGAAGCTTGTTGTCTTTCACATATATCATTAGGTCCAAGAAGTTGATGTGCGTTTTGCTGTTGGGCCCCGTGAAAATAATTCCCAAGGTATTCAGATTCGCTCCCAGCATGAATTGGTCAAGTTCCTCATGTGATCCATTCCATATTAATAGAATATTGTCTATGTAACGAGCCCCGCATGACGACATTCCTGTTAAATGATGTATCCGTGTAGATGTGTGTGTCTTCATACATTCCCATAAAGAGATTGGCAATTGCTGGGGCATATTTGACCCCCATTGCTATGCCTATTTTCTGTCTGAAGAACTGGTCATTAAACATAAAGATGTTGTTTGCCAAGGTTAGTGATAGCATTTCCTTGAGCATTTCCACATAATGATAGTGGGATGCTGATTCTTCCCTAAACGTATATTTCAGTGTTTGGATTGCTGCCTCATGTTTGATAGAAGTATAGAGGGCCTTTACATGTTGCAAGTATGTAGTCTGGTTGCCATTGAATTTCATTAAGTCTATTTATTGTGTCTGTTGAATCTTTGAGATATGCTTTCAGGTTGGGTACCTTAGGTCGTAGAGCACAATCCAAATATTCAGAGATTTTCTCTGTGATCCAACCGATGCCGTTGACAATGGGTCTGCCCTCTGGTATGGATTCATAGGCAAAATACATTATGGGAATGGTCGGTTGTTTGTTCCACATCCATGCTTTTTCTTCATCAGAAAGTAAGCGTTTCTTGTGCCAAGCTTGGATTTGTTCTGATACTTCCACTAGGATTTCTTGTTGAGGATTAGACAATAGTAGCTCATAGCATCCTGGAGTTCTGAGATGATCATTGGCCATTGCCAAGTAGTCAGTTTGATTCATAATTACAACGTTGCCGTCTTTGTCGGCCTCCTTGTTTACGATCTGTTTGTTGTTTTAGAGATTATTGAGTGCCAGTTGTTCTGAGGAAGTCAGATTGCTTTTCCAAGTTTTATTTTGTATCTGGTTTTTAAGTCAATTACTGCTGTTCAACTTACTCCTGTCAAGATCTTTGGTAACTGCTTAATAAAAAGCGTCAATCATATTTTCAGGATTCAGCTGCGGAGTAAATTTGGATTTTGGATTCATTTCTTCTTTGATGAGACTAATGGGTACTATATTTAGTTTTTGCAAAGTTTGATGTACCTGATAAATTGGTGGTTCTTGGAAGGATCCAATGGCAAAAATGTTCTCCAAATTCTCTATGGTAATATCACTTTTGGTTTGTTTTTTCTCTTGTGGATTGTGATATGACACTTGTGTCTCATAGTATTTTTTTAGTTTCAATTTGCGAACAAATATAAAGAGGTATATATGTACATCAGTCGTGTCATATTCGTATGTTGGGGAAAAGGATAGGCCTTTATTCAAGAGTGAGATTTCGTCCTTATTGATAGTTTGACTTGAGAGGTTGAGTACCAAATTGGTTATTTGTTTCAGTGCACCGCTTCTCTGGTATTGGATCTGGTCTGTCTTCGTTGTTCGTTTGTTTCATCTAGATTGGCTGTGTTTCCCCCACCTTCCTCTTTGCCTGGTGTAAATATGTTCTTGTTGGTTTGAACCGGTAGTTGAAAATGGACCTGTTTTGAAAAATGTGCATTGCGAGTTCCTTTTTTACATCTCCGTATTTGATTGAGGAAACCCTGTTTGTTAATATCTCTGGATTCTTGTTCTGTGTTTTTGTCGTGGTCTTTCTCTGGGTCGGACTCGACATCTGAGCTACCTGATGAGGTATTGGGAGTGCAGCTTCTTGAGATAGGTTTGTTGAATTGATTATATTTATCTTGAAAGGTATATACACGGTCCTCACGGTAATCCCTCTCATCTCTTAGGTATTTCCTAAATTTACGGAATTTAATTTCCTCTTGGTAATCTCTTAATATTTCATACGTTTTCTGGAAATTGCGTTCCTTGGTCACCTCCAAAGCTTGTGCATCAGTTATTTCTTTTTTCAACACTTCAATTAATTCTATGGCCCTCTTATGTTCCTGGGTGGCATGCTCCACCAGTAATTCTAGCATTGTTTTAGAACTGTGGTTCAAATTGCGTTCCCATAGATCTGCCAAGTCTTTAACCTCATCTTTGGTAAAGTCCAGGAATATTAGGATATGCAGTCCTCTCGGAATTTGATTATTCGTTAACTAGTTCTGGAGTGATATCATCTCCCAGTATTTGTCTTTTTCCTTTTATGAAGCTCTTTCAAGTTTAACAAATTTGGATCTTAAATCTTCTTTCATCGGATTAATGTTGTTAAAAGCATGTAGGGTACTTCCTCTTGATGCAAACAGATTTGTTGCATCCTCTTCACTGTTTTTTAGAAATTAAGCCATGTTAGGTGGAAAAATGTGCAAAGATCATGTAGTTAACAAAGCAGGACTGTTGATATGTATTTTGAGTAATATTCACAAAAGAGGGGGTCTTGATATATCAACCTGTTGGTGTCCTGTGCTTTGGGTGGGTGTCGAATGCCAAGTGAAGTAACGGAGATACCCCCTGCTCCTTTTAAGGATGAAGGGTAAACAGGGATCTAGGAGCTTGCCTGGTATCCACGCGGAAGCCACCCAGCCCTGGTTGGATGATTTGCACTCTCGAACCCTCTCCCGGTCCCTTGGTAATGCCTCTGGTTAGAAATGGGTCTGCAATATAGGAAAGCTGGATTCAATACCAGATAGTCTTTATGTTTTCCCACCTCCCCAGACCCCAACTCCTTCCTCCCCCTTGGGCCTTCTCCTCACCTTAATATTGTAAAAGGTGGATTCTCCGTCCTGCTCCTCGTTCCAGGGGTGCGTAGATGTGGGGGCGAGCAGCGACCAAGTTACTTCACTGGTGCAAGCCCCCATGTGGGAATCCAGGCCTGCTGGGACTCCGTAGGTTTACTACTTTACAGTCTTTATATGCAGTTCTTATGTTCTGTTTAGTTTGAATAATAATGTCTTGCTTCTTTCCTTTTAGGTATGGAAAGCCATTTTGGTGTTGTCATGCAGTTTGAAGATGAGAATGGGCCTGTAGGCGAAAGCGCGGTGTGCGCGATGCTGTCCGGTGAGTAATGCGCGATGCACGGCACTGTTTCGCCTTTTATGTTGCTAACCTGTGTCTTTTCTCTCCTTGCAGGTTGCCATGTTCCTCGCTGAGCGCTGTAAAGTTCCAGCAATGATACTGACCAGGAGATGACTACCCAGGTAAGAATTGTGTGGCTTTCTTCATTCGGGAGGAAACGTGAGTAAACGCTTACTAATGCTGTCTTTCTTTCTCCTCTTTCCAGGTTATGGTATTCCAGGATGCATGCAGTGCCGGATGATGGAGTTTGTACCTTCAGGTGAGTGGAACTGAAGTCAACGATGGATTGAAGACAGGATACTGTTCCAGGTAAGTTTCGTAGTGTTCTTCCTCTCTCTGCAGGTCCTTGGTTTCAGGTAAGCTGGCATCAAAGAATTGGACACGGTGAGCGTTACGCTGCCCACAGCAGAATAACGCAAAGCATGTCCTGCTGTTTGGATGTGGTTTAAATAGTCTCAGGAAAAGTAGTCCAGGTAAAATAGTCCCAGGTCTGCCACACCCAAAGTAGTCCAGGTAAAGTAGTCCCAGGCCTGCCACACCCAAAAGACTAGACCACGTAGCTCAGTTCCTTGTAACTGAGCCATGTGTGTGCCTCCAGGTTGACCGAACCCCCCCCCCCAAGTTAAATAGTCCCATTCTAATGTTGGTCTTCATGATGGTTATGACTAACTAACTCAATAATAGTCAACACAAAGTAGTTTTGAAAGATAAGAGTATATTAGGTGTGCCCTTTTTGAGACACGTGTTTCGCCGATAACTTCACCTTTTTCAATCAGGGCTATATATATTGAAGTAAGATATGTAGAATACCATAGGCACAAAAAATGTATAACATAACATTGGTGAAACATAAATTGAGCAAACAGTCAATCACAAATGAGAGGTAGTTGTAGCACACATGTCATCCCCATCATGGGGGTAGTTCCAGGGACGTCATTTGGGGGTCGCCAGTGGTCGCAACTGCGACCTCTGAGGTCTCCCTTGTGACCTCTGTTAAACATTTTTGGAATACAAGGTCCTGAAGTGGCTGGCTTTCATGTTCAGGCCCTTTAAAAAAAATAAGAAAAATAAGAACAGTGCCATAAGTCTAACACTTTCAGCACTGACCCTAAATAAGAAAGAATAGGAAACCAAGTAATGGAATTCTGTACAATAATTGCTAGACTCATTAAAGGTTTATTTCAGGCACACTTCAGGGGGTGTGTCACGGATTTAGTCTGTTCTTAAACGCCTCAACTCAGCCTTTCATCCTTCTGAGGTCGATAAATGAGTAACGACACAGGTTGGATGATATTGGGTGTATATTTTTTCTATATAAAGCGCTTAAGTGTAAGTGCTATATAATAACACATCATCATTTGGTCATGGACGTCTGCTTGCATTCACAGTAATTTGATAATATGGGCCTATACACATTGATCTTATCGCTACATATGGCGATCCATTCTTGCATGAAATGTACATCACATTATAGTGATATTGTAACCATATTTTTCGTAGTGTACAATACTATGTGATGTCACTTCCTGTTTTGCCAACGGGTGAAAGGTCATGTTCCATCGCTTCCCGCAATATCACTTTGGGGTGGGGTCAAATGACATCACTTCCTGTGATGTCATCGGGGGGGTCAAGGGTCGTGTGATGTCACTTCCGCTACCCCTGGCATTTTGGTGAAATGACGTCCCTGGGTACGTCTGGCTGTCTACTGTGCTGGTGGGGTACTCAAGGTATTCACTCACTGAAGTTCATTCACCCTTGGCTTCAATTGGGCCCAGTCCCACTTTACTCCATTCCTTTCTGCAACCTTTTGCGATTGATCCCCAAACTTGAAGCCTTTAGAGGGACTCATTTATCATCACCTAGCGCTGGTTGCAGTTTTTCCATGCCCGTGGTGTAAAAAAGAAACATACGTTATTTTTCCCATACCAGCAGATCTGCCTATTGAAGTTATACCTTTTATTCCTGTGATCAACTTTAACCAATTCTACAACCTCCTGTAAAGTGACTTTGGAAGCCACTTGCCTGAACACTAACATTGTTCATGCGTCCTCCTTGGGTGTCTGGATTTGCATACAAAGTGATTAGAATTGTAGCGTGTACCACTGATTTACTATGCATGTTTAAATGATTGGATTACACGCCTACCTACTGAAATGAATTAAGTTAGTTTGTATAACTTCAGTTATTTTAGCATGCGATTATTACGAGTCTATCAAAACGTTATGTGTTTGGGGATTCTAATTGTATCCTAACTTGCAGTGGCCCACTGGGCATTGCTGACTCAGTGCGAAGCTCAGGGGTTGAGCTAGGTTACCCTCTGTCCCACCCTCTACTTCCTTCAGCCCCACTCCCCACCAACCCCATACTCCCGCTCAATCCCCCAAATAAATTCGAACCCCATTCCTGGGTCCTGCCTTTCCTTCTCTCCACTCCACAATGCGTGTTTTACACCAGTACTAGCACAAATGAAGAAAACGCAGTGAAAGAACATGCATTTAAATCACACCATTAGTTTCAGTAATTCTCCCCCACAGCATGCAGCTTCAGGCACCCTCACCATGCCAATCACCCACCAATTGCACCAATTAAGGGCCATGCTAGGACTATAGCCACAGATCCCTACCATTACCCATACAGATTGCTAACTGTGCCTGCTTAATTGCTGAATGCAAATGCAGATCACTGCTGGCTTTGTGGAGGCTTGGCAATAGGGGCTATGCCCCAAGCAGTCTATTCATATAAACAAAATCAATCCAGCGTGAAAGATATCTCAGTAAGGTGTGACCTGGATTGTTGCCAGTGGGGCCCATGTTACAATTCCCAGTTGGGGGGAAAGGCAGTGGGGCTAAAAAAAAAAAAGCAAACGAGTCTGTCCCTACTGTCTTGGAACACTTCTCCAGAAGGCATAACGTAGGGGAATAATTTCAGATTTCTACTGTTTAAGCTATTTCCCCCCACCGTAGGAGCTATTGAAAATATATGATGTATAGTTGTATTACTAATTGTGCTATGTGCTAGATGTGTGTGCAGTTATTTTGTAAATTCATGTGTTGGCATGATCAGTCATGAACATGATTTTGGAAGTGTATTTTACTGTTGTCTAGAGTTCCATTGTTCTCCAAATTCCTGAGAATTATTAAAAAAGAAAACATGTTGAGTATGTGCACCATCATACTTTAATTTACAGCAAAAGGCACTGCTGTCCAGATAATTGCTAACTAACAAGCCAGCACAACAACAGTTATGGCTAGGCTTACAGGACAAAAATATAAGCATATAAGCATCTAAACATATAAGCAGGGCTAAAATATCAAATCATTCAAGCTTCCTGTGGTACTGGTGGATTCCCATTGTCCACTGTCACTGCAGTTCTGCTATCAAAATACTCTGCATTTGTCAAAAGCTAATACAAAGATAACGTATGCATACAATATTCTTAAACTCACTTAATCCATATCAATTTGTTTCCCAAGAGGACCGAGTGTATCTTCTGGTGCATTTTAGAACGGAAGTGCCTGCATTAAAGTAATATCGTGTTCATGTGCGAAACTTGTCAAATTCTGTAGAATGTATATTCATTGTCCAATTTACAATTAATTTTCTTAAAACATCATGGCGCTGTACCCTTAATCAAATGACAGTCATGCTGTCATATGTCGCTCATTGTTATATGTTTAAAAACAAAATCAAATCTATAGCAATATTGTTTGCACAAATCAGTATCATTAACCAAGGGAACAACCACTGTTGAAATGCTGGGGTGGACCAGTATTACTAGATGTATTTAGGGTTGCAGTGTTGGAGCAGTTTAGCAGCATTACTTTGCAAAAATATTGTTTAGTCATTTTACTTTTGCAAGGTAGTTGTATAAGGGATAACATGCTTAAAACCTGCAGGAAGAACCGAAGGGTATGTCACCTTTAGAAAGGATGGATCCAGTGAGGAATGCATTTTACTAAGGTAGTGTGACTCTTTGAGATAAACTATTTTTGGAAAGTATGAGCAAAGGGGATTAATCAAGCCTCATGGACAGTCACCTAAAATATTGAGGACTCCAGAAGGTTACCTTTGGAAATCAACTTGTCACTTTTAGGGTATGGGGTATCGAGATTTGCTCATTGACAAATTACCATTCACCTGTAGGGACGGATGGATTGTTGGAATTGTCACCAGGTCCAAACACTGCATTACACGTCTAAGAGGTATTGATTTGGTCTATTGTCACAAAAACAAAAACTGCACTTCACTTTTTAGACCATGGCAACTGTCTCAATCAAAGGAATGATGTGTCACATGGTTACCTTTACAAATCAATTGTTTCAGAGTAATTGCCAGTTCCCAGGAACTAAGCGTGACCTTTTACCAGAATAATGGATAGTTCAATGGAATCTTAGAGGGATAGAGAATCTATCCCCTTTCGGAAGGGTGGATTCTGTGAATGTATTTCAGTGACTAAATTATATTTTCTCATGTAGGAAGTAGGGAATCAGCGGCTTCACCAATGGATAATGAGCCTGCCAACTGTAGGAAGAATGGGTTTGTGGGATTTGATGATGTTCAAAGAACCTTCTACTTGGATCAGCACAAGGAAAAAACACCAGTCATGTGAAACTGTAATGGTAAGAGCTTTACAAACACACATGTCTGTGATGTTGGAAAAGTTGCTTCTGGTGATTATCAAAGAGATCTCAAGCCATTCTCTGTTTGCAAGGTTTTGTTCTCAGGAGTATACCCAGGGTAATCAGCTAATTATATGCTTTAAGGATTCCCCAAATACAGAAGAAAATGGCCACAAGTAAGCGGGATGGCTTTTGGGGATTTAGACAAAGAGAGAGAAATAGTGAAGAACTAACTGGTAGAGCGGTTATGCGCTTAATGGCTCAAACTGAGCATCCAAAACACCCTATCCAACCAACAATAGTTAGCGATCAGCTTAATGTCTCCGAAAAGAACCCCTACCTAACACATGGGTAGCATATACCATGATCAAGACTTCTGCCAGATGTAGTGGTGGATTAATGACCCCGCACTCTGCCACTGACCAGCAGTGGCAATGGCCAACCGGATGCATAAATAATTTAGCGCTAGGGCAGCCCTCTGTCCGGCAGCCCCTGCGGCTAAGGGCCCCAAGGCAAAGGGCAGCTCCTACATTGGCAGCTCCAGACTGTGTCTGCAGGTGTCAACAGGGGAAGCCAGTGGCCAGCCATCAACTAGCAGCAACTACCAAAGTAAGTGTGGCATGTGTGGGGAGTTGAGCAATCACTCTTCTCCAGAAAGCCCTGCCACTCTACATTATCTTACCTCAGAACAAGTCCTATTACTAACCAGTTCTACAGTGTTGAGGACAGCTGAATTATCAACTGAGCTACACTGGGACAGTGCTGTGAAAACTAGGCTGCGTAGCACTTTTGGGTACTGTTGGTTTTGCCTTGAGCCACATCTAGAGGCTGCCACATTGGGACCAAACTGTGATTATTAGGATAGAACTGTGAAGGTTACCTGCATCACTCTCCTAGGGAATACTCAACACTAGCAATCCCCACTATAAATATACTCTCAAATATAGGTTTATCAAACTATCTGTGTCTGTTATAATACTAAACCTACTGTATTATTGTCTGAAACCTGCTGCATTATGAAACCTAGGTCTCTCTTCCACTATACAGGACTCTCAAATCTAGGTGTAATATCCATCTAGTTTGTTATATACAGGACTCTAGGTGTAGCCTCTGCCCTAGCCGACTGTGTTTGAAACCTATTGCATTGTAAAATCTAGCCCTTTCTTCCACTATACAGGACTCCCAATTCTAGGTGTAGCCCCTGTCCTAGCTTACTTTGTTTGAAACCTATTGCATTGTGAAACCTAGGCCTCTCTCCCATTATACAAGACTATCAAATCTAGGTGTAGCCTCCATCTTGTTTGTTTTATGTGCAACTATACAGGACTCTCATATCTAGGTGTAGCCTCCGTCCTAACCTAGTGTGTTTGAAACCAATTGCATTGTGAAACCTAGGCCACTCTCCCACTATACAGAACTCTCAATCTAGGTGTAGCCTCTGCCGTAGCCTACTGTGTTTGAAACCTATTGCATTGTGAAACCATGCCTTTCACACACTATATAGGACTCCCAAATCTAGGTCTAGTCTCCATCTTGTTTGTTTTATGTGTAACTATACAGGACTCTCAAATATAGGTGTAGCCTCCGTCCTATCCTACTGTGTTTGAAACCAATTGCATTGTGAAACCTAGGCCTCTCTCCCACTATACAGGACTCTCAAATCTAGGTGTACCCTCCATCCCTTTATATTATATTTGAAACTTTGTGCATTGTGAAGCCTGGCCCTCTCTCCCATTATCCAGGACTCTCAAATTTAGGCATTGAGCCAAATTTGCAAATGTTAGTTGCAAGACATATAACTCATTAACCAAAAAGCTCAAATGTTGGCATACTTACACAAAACCCCACACAACCACCTCTCGCACAGCAAACCACAAATACTTCACCACACTGCAACAGCAAACAAACAACACATAAGCTGTGCATAAACAGCACACAAGGACTGACATCGACCCGATACTCGCACCCAAGCTCAGCATACGGTGGAAACCAAACTGAAGCTGGCAACAGGACCCCACTTCTCTCACCATCCTACTCCCTCTTCACCACTTCCCCTCCTTCACCATGCCCCCAATGCCCCTTGTTTGTATTTCCCTCCCTCCCCAAGCCCATCATGCCCCTTGCTTGTGTTTCCCGCCCTCCCCATGCCCCCAATGCCCCTCGTTTGTGTTCCCCTCCATCCCCATGCCCATCATACCCCTTGTTTGTGTTCCCCTCCCTCCCCATGCCCCCAATGGCCCTTGTTTGTGTTCCCCTCCCTCCCCATTCACATCATGCCCCTTGTTTGTGTTCCCCTCCCTCCCCATGCCCATCATGCCCCTTGTTTGTGTTCCCCTCCCCATGCCCCTCGTTTGTGTTCCCCTCCCTCCCCATGCCCATCATGCTGTGTTCCCCTCCCTCCCCATGACTCCTTGCTGTTCGTGTGTGCCCCCTACCCTCCTCCCTTGCCCCCTGTCTTGTTACTTTGTTTTTCTCCTTCTCTCTCTTTCCCTTCCTTACCCCCTCACACTCACCTTTTTGCCACATACTGGCATTACCTCAATTGCTGCCAGGCATAGTATTGTAGCTGCCAGTCTTTCTCTTTCCCTTGCCCCCCTCCCTTTTATTTTTTAATAGCGCTTACTCTAGTCACTATCTTGACTGTCCCTCACCCTTTTCCCTCTTTGTTCTTCCCCTCCCACCCACACCCTCAGCTTTATCTGACTCGTCATGATAACAGCTTGTTTTGTTCTTCTCCTTCTCCCTTACTTCAACAACTCGTCAACCATTCCCTCCTCTTGTTAATTTCCGGCACTACAACAATTGCCATTAGGGATAGTAATGTAGCTGCTTGTCTGTGTCCTTCTCCCTCCCACCCCAAATCTACCTTCTATGTTACTTGCACTTGCACTATCTGAAATATCGCTATGCTGATTTTGATAGTTATTTTTCACATTCTGAATGTAACAAGGACTTGTAAGAATGTCAATGTATTCTCCCATGTTCCCTTCCCTGCCTTGAAGCACTTTCAAACAATCAATCAATCCCACCTTCTTTTTTGCAGATACGCCTGAGCGCCCGAGGATCAATTCCGATTGGAATTCCTTGGCTTTGTTCTCACCCCAAATGGAATTCTAATGGATGTACACAAAGAAGATGCTACCCTAAACTGGCCATCGCCCAATTCATTCAAGGGAGTACATAGCATGTTGGGTTTCGCAAACTTCTACTGCCGATTCATCCCGGGGTTCTCACAAATAGTGCATCCCATCACATCATTGCTAAGAAAATGCAATAAAAAGTTTCACTGGACGGAAGAAGCAGAAAAAGCTTTCCGGGAACTCAAGGTGAGATTCACTTCTGCCCTGATTCTACGTCATCCTCGCCCAGACCTACCGTACGTGGTAGAGACGGACGCCTCAAGTATGGCTATGGGAGCCGTCCTCTCACAAAAGGACCCAAAAACAGGTCAATTACACCCTGTTGCCTTCTGGTTGCGTAAATTCACACCACCCAATCTCAATTACGCTATCATGTACAAAGAACTTCTGGCAGCATTATCTCTTAGGTTCCAGACACACAATCACCATAATAACTGACCACCAAAATCTCCAGTGCCTAAAAACAGCAAAAGCTCAATCTTCACAACATCTACGCTGGGCCCTTTTCTTCGCTGAATATGATTACGTGATACTGTTTTGACCAGGAGTTAGAAACGGAAAAGCTGATGCTCTTTCCCGTATGAGTGATGATGAACAAGGAAACAAGACCCCGGACCCAATAGCCATCATTCCAGATGACAAACTCCTTGGAATCACAGCAACCATAACTCAGAACGAATTACATGAAAAAATCCAAAGCTTAATGAGTCCCGAGCAATTGCAAGAGTGGAGAGTGCAAAGGGAACATCACACAATAAAGGACCAGTTGCCCTCTTTCAGGAACCGTTTATTTTTTACCAAACAAAGAACTACAAGAACAAGTCATGCCCGGTTATCACGATTCTTTAATTGAGGGCCATCCTCGAATTGCAAAAACCCCAGACAAGGTAAAACAGAGTTACTGGTGGCCCACATGGTGTAAAGACATTATCCAGTTCATCCTATCCTGTGGAGTGTGTGCACAAAACAAATCATCCAAGCAGAAACCAGCAGGACTCTTACAACCATTGGATATTCCACCAGTGCCCTGGCATACGCTATCCCTTGACTTCATTACTGACTTACCATCCAGTCAAGGATTTAACACCATTCTAATGGTTGTGGACCTGTTTTCAAAAATGGCACACTTCATCCTCTTAAGGGTCTCCCAAACGCATCCAATCTGTAAAGGTGTTTCTCGAACACATCCTACGGCCCCACGGGTTTCCTTCAGTACTGTTCTCAGATCGAGGTACCCAATTTGTGTCCAACTTCTGGAGGGAGTGCTGTTCTATGGCCCAAATCGACATCTGACTATCCACCAGTCACCACCTCCAAACGGATGGTCAAACAGAGAGAACGAATCAAACGCTCGAGCAGTACCTACGTTGTATGCTACATCAAGCAGAAGGGAGCTAGTCAGACCTGTTATGGATATCTGAATATGCCTATAAACATTCCCTACAATCCAGCACTGGGCAGACGCCCTTTTACACCATATATGGCAGGCACCCGCGCACTTCTGAACTAGACACCCCTGCTACCCTGGAAATGCCAGCAATTAAAACCTTGCACACAACCATTTCTCAAACCTTTAAAAGGGCAGCTGAACACCTACTCCAAGCTAAGAACCGCCAAAGAAATTTGCTGACCAACGCCGAGAAAAGGCCCCCAATTACCAAGTTGGGGATGAGGTCTGGTTGGCATCTAAACATGTGCCCATTAAAGGAACCCAGACCTTCCGCCCAAGATACCTGGGTCCAGTCACCATCACCTCCGTTGTAAATCCAGTAGCAGTCAAGCTAGCCTTACCATCTAACATGCAAATTCATCCTGTGTTCCACGTATCTCTCCTAAAACCTGGTCAACCTGGAACCCGTGTTATAACACCACCAAAGCTAGTAGTAATCAATGGAGAGCCAGAGTTTGAGGTTAAGGACATTTTGGATTCAAAGTATGTCAGATCTAATCTATACTATCTAGTGGACTGGAAAGGGTATGGACCGCAAGACGGAACATGGGAATCTTGCAAAAACATCCGTGCACCTCGCTTGCTCAAACGGTTCCATCAAAACCATCCAACCAAACCAGGGCATGACAGGAGAACTACCATGAGAGGGGCCTTAGGGGGGAGTGCTGTCATCATCCCTGCCGCTAGCCCTCTGGGACACCATGCTGGAGCCAGGCCACAATCCCCCACATGGACCTTAAGGGCCTCTCCATATTACCAGAGGCCCACTTGGAGTCAGACCTGGTGCATATGGCACCAAGCTCACACATAACTTTTAGGACAACTTGGCATTGGTCTTGTAATGCATTGTGGGCAAGATGGATGCCCCCACATAACCCAGTTCCATAAGCTGAGTATGCGGTCTAGCCTTTTGGGTGTGGTTCAACCCAAGGATACCTGGGATACCTGGAAGCTATTTAAACCACGCTCTGGCAGAGAAACACGCTTTGCATTTTTCTGCACCCACAGCGTGACACTCACCATGTTCGGATTGGTCTCCTGAAGGCCTCCACCTTTCTTCCGCATACAACGCACCTGCAAGAACAAGAACAGCATTAATATTCCTACTTACCTTGAAGATTATCCTGGCTTCCATCCTTCGCACTTCCTTTCCAGTGGGCAGCTTTACGGGGGTGTCACCTCCATCTCCGCACGCCGCATCCTGGGAAAAGATAACGAACAAAAGGAAAGACATTAGTAAGCATTCTTCATATCCCATCTTACCCAAAAACTGCACGAAGAGTCAAACGCTTACCTGAACTTGAACCGCTCTGGGCAACTTCAGCTCCAGAACATCCCGTCGACTTGCAAAGGGAAAAGACAGTACAGGTTAACACGGAAAGCATAAGAAGGCGTCGCACATCGTGCTTACTCACCGCACATTATTCTCTCAGACATTGCAGCGCCAGTAAGGGACACATAGAGAGACATTGGTCAAAACAAGAAAGAGTGAACAGCGCCACGCATAGCGCTTTCACTCACTGCTTAGTGCTCAGCTTCCATGAACAGCACAACGGCATCTCCGACCCCCTTCAACAACTAAGGGAGAAGAGACAGGTTATAAAGGGGAGAATAGACAAGAAAGGATCAGTTCATTAAGAATCATCCAATTTACCGGTTGGGCTGGAGTTACCACAAATCTAGTCCGTTGGGCCCGCACCAGTAAAGCAATTAGGCTGCACAGAGCCCACATCCATCGACGCGCCCCTGCACCGAAGGGCAGGATGGAGAGCACGCCACACAAGAAAACAAGGTGAGGAGAGGACATCGGGGAAGGGTTGGACTCCAAGGGAAGAGGGGGTCAAGCAACGAGAGGCAATAGAGTTAAACTCCAGAATCCTGTTTCAGGCCCAGTCTCCAGTTGAACAGATTCCAGGGAAGGGTTTGAGGTCATTGGAGGTCCAAGCAGGATGAGTGGCGTCCCCGTGGATACCAGGTGAGTGTTAGACTGACAGCTTGTTGGGGCTGTCAACATTTTATGTGCTATGGCTTTAGGAAGACCCTGAGAGAAACATGTGAAATGAAAATAAAGAAAAGCATACTGAAGAGAAGAATAATTTCTTGTCATAAGGCCCAGAGCACTTGTGTTTGTCTTCATGTCAGCTGCTCGACACAGGCAGTGCCTTTTTTGGGTCCAGAATTTTGGACTTTTTAAATTAAATTCTAGGCTAACGGGTTATGGCCCTACATGTCTTAGCTGTTTAATGCCTCAATCTAGCAGCACACTGACCCTGGATCTCGCTCTCTCTCTCTGGTTTAGGGCCTGGCACTGTGGTATGTGTTAGGGTTTAATCAGAGGGATATACCTAATCTCGTGGTATTCCCTTATGGTGGTAAAGTAGTATGGCGTTATTATGGTAATGCCCTCTATGGTGTGACAAGATTCTCCTCTAACACCTGTATTCTATTAGGACCAACTCTAAACACAAATGATCAGACTTTTTACAACTGAAATCTTGACATAGCTAACTGTCACCCCAGCAACTTATCTACAAGGCTGGGCTATGCTCTATCAGCCAAATCATAAATAATGTTCCATTGTGAATGATTCAACTTTCACGCATGCATCGTACACTTTTAAACTTACTTACTATTAACACCAAAATGTATTAGCTCCTGTGGCACACTGGGGCTCTTCCCTGTAACCTCACATCCTCTTTGTCATTGGACACATTTCTACACAGAAAACTCAACCACACTGTTTTGATGTTAAAAATGTTTGTTTTTATATAAACTGTTATTTGAATCTATTCACAGAACATGTCGTGCGGTATAAGCATGAGTACACAATAGAACCTCTTCATTAGATTACATGACCAGTTTGCATTCATTAATCAACACCCACAGCTCGTATCTTACCACAGACCTTGTGCTCTGATAAAATTGGCAGTAGATACAGTTTAAGAGAGAAAAAAATATATAAAACAAGAAAGGAAAACACAACAGCAAGCCAACCTTTTTAATTACACTTTCGAATCTATAGTCATTTCAAGTACTAAAAGGCATTATTCATAAAATTGACCAATTGATCATGACAGACTATAAAATAAATCCATCCACCCATACGTACACCTCACTTCACAAATATATTCACCTTTCACTCCAGTGATTCTTGCACTGTTGTCTCTGGACCCCTCTGAACTGGGTTATCAGCAAACAGGAGCATTGCAAACTCTGTAAAGCCAAGCCACCCACACGAAGGACACAGCTCATCTGACAGGACCTCAGCTACCCCCGGTGTTTACTGCCCATTAGCCCAGTCTCCAGAGAGCCTCTCCAGTTCTGCTGCCTGCCAGGAAAACTTTGCCCCTCTGCACTGCCGTCTGCCAGGATGTCTGCTGTTCTTTTCTGAACATCTGCCCTCCACCCTCTCTCTCAGCCACATGTAAAGCCTCCTGCTGCCATTCAAACAGAATCCTTCCCCTTTCTAAATCATACCAAGGCACCCCACTTGGTATTACTGTTGGACATCAACATGATACTTGTCCCTTCCTTTTGACCCTTGCATAACAATAAAGCCTCTCAGAAAAGCACATTCCTTTTTTGCAATCTGTGCCATGCTACATGAAATCGCACAGCCAGGGAATACTTACACATTTTAAATCAATTGCATAAAAAGCATTTCAATTTCGACCTGTCAACTGGGCCTGCTTTGTACTGCTTTTTTAATGACACGTTACCAAATTAATGGGAAAGAGTATTAATGGATTAGTTTAGATTAGTATACAGTGCACACCGGACAGCTGACCTGTTTACCCTGAACTCTTAGCATTTTAAACACGTGCTTACTGCAAGAATGTGAATTTCCATTTGTAATGTGCACTAACCATTTGATATCTGTATTCTCCACATGAATTCACTTGCCACTACTTACTGCCTCATCTGAATGTAATGCCATGACTCACTTACTGCCTCCATATACAGTATCCCTACATATCCCTAATTTTTCTACTGCAGGTATCCCCTGGGATATCACTGTAGGAGAAACTAAAACAACCTTTAAAAAAATTAAATTTAAAAAAGTGTGTACTCCCAATTGAAGTGCCCATATTTGAAATAAACACCATACACATTGAACTTGAGGCATCATAAATCATGTACATACTCCAGCTTCATGCAACAAGCAACATTTCCAACCATACATACATTAAAGATGTTTCCACACATCAATAGATAGATTTTTTTTTCTTTATTGGTGATCTAATTATATATTAAAAAAATTCCAGTTTGTTTGTTCTTTTTTGTTGTTGAAAATAATAAAGAAATGACAGACACAATTAGACCATTAACATTTCGTGGTAACATACAGTTAAATGCAAATCAATAAAAGAAAATAAAAACAAAATAAAGATGATCTGTTTTTAGTTCCTGGTAACCAGAATATACTGGACTGCGCCTCCTGAAAGTCCTGTCCATCAACCTTTGCACTACAAATGCACATAACACTGTCATCAGCAGAACTCCTCTAATCTGGCACTCCATGGGATCTCCTCCAAAGGAGTCATCTTTATGGCATCTCGCGCTCCTTATCTTCACCGCCTTCTATCAGTCTGGGGGCTTTCCTGGGGCCTCCAATCCCGTGGCATCCTCCAGGGGTCCAGCGCTCCAAGGATTCGGTGCTGCCGGGGCAATCAGTTATCTAGGGTAAAAGGAAAAAACAAATTAAGTACCCCGCACAATACATTTTTCATCCCTCTTCTGCTGCAATATCTGAAAAAAAAATTGGATTGTCATTATTATTATGGAGACTCCAGGGATATTAGTCTGCCATGCTGGAACACCTGAAAATAAGTTTATCATTATACAAATCAAAAACTACATCTCACATCATGAAACCAAAACCCTTTCAGCAGAATTCGCCAGTTAGCTCAATTTTCACTCTACACTCATTATTTTCTTTCAACTAGCCTCAACTTGCTCAAGCCGTCTCACCTCATGAAAAGGCTTGATTTGCATGGGAAAACTGTTCCACTGCCATCTCACCCTCCTTTTTAACTATCCTGTACACTTCACTACTCATTATGATATTGGCGGTAGCCATACCTGTAATAGAGGCACGGCTGCCGCCGGTGTCATTTTTTTTCCGGCGCCCGTGAATGGGCAGTTACCGGGTCAGCATTACAGGCCAATTCCCATTCGGCCGTGTAGGGCTGAATGAGAATGGGGAGGTCGGATACACTGGCACCATTTATGACGGTGCGTGTGCATCCGACATGCTGTGCTCGCGGGTGCCGCTCTGCCCATCAGGTCCGACCTAATGGGCATAAAGGCACCCGCCAGCACAATTGGTAGTTTGCCAGTTTGGGAACTACAGTACCGGCAAGCTTACCGGTACCGTAGTTCCCAGACCGGCAAACTTATAATGAGGCCCCTTGTCTATTATTCTAAAGGGCACTTGCCATGCTGCAAGAGTTTTTATTTTGTTCTTCCCAAAGTTGAACATATACACTTGATCTCCCACCTTGCATTCCCTTATAGATGTCTTCCTGTCATAATATGTTTTTGCACTGTCAGCAGCCCTCTCTATATTCCGCTGCACAAATGCAAATGCATGTTGTAAGTGCTTCCACAACTCAAGTATTTTCGCATGGGTCCTGTACAGTAAGTGTTGTGGCAACACCATTTTTCTTCCTGTTAGTATTTCATGAGGGCTGATATTTGTAGACTTAGTGGGAGTCGATCTGATGGCCATCAATATTAAAGGCAGCCAAAGGTCCCAACTAGAACCTGCCTCAGCTACAAATGTCTTTAATATGTCAACAATTGACCTGTTGTTCGTTTAACACACCACCTGAAGAAGTTGGCCAATATGAGATGTGTAGTTTCCTTTTCACACCCAATATATGTCAAATGTTGCTCATTAATGCACTAGTGAAATGACTACCCTGCTCTGACTCTATCCTTTGGAGTAACCCAAATCTTGGAAAAATATGATTTACCGGTAGTTTAACTGCCGTTTGTGGAGTGCAATCTAGTGCTGCAATGCATTGCACCCACTTGGACATTAGACAAACCACTGTTAATAAATCTTTATTTCCTCTGACTGACCTTTTTACAGGCCCAACATAGTTGATTTGCAAATCAGACCATGGAAGGGTCAAACCTCTTTTCATGAATGGAGCTCTTTGCTTAGGTGAAGCTGGTTGAAATTGTGCACATACTAGACACCCACTGGTGTATAGTTCAACATCTTGGGACATATGTGGCCAATAGGCGTAATCTTTAAAAATGTCCAAAGTTTTTTGTGAACCCCTGTGTCCCGCAATTATCGCATCATGTGCATGATATGATGCAACATCAAGCCCCGAAATGGCAAGGGCAACACCCATTGGATTTGACCTATTACAGATTATCTAATCATTAATCCGTCTTGTAACCTAATTGTTTTTCACCAATACTCTCAATTCTTCTTTCACTTTACAATCATTTTCAGTCAGCAGATTTTGTTATGCATCTTCCAAGTGTTCATAAAATTGCCTAAAATTGGGTCTTCTTTTTGCGCTTCGATCAGGTCCTTATCTGGGGTATCAGAACTCCATTGCACTACAGGCTGTTCAAAAGCATTTGGAGAGTTGGAGCGTGTTATCGCATCTACCTGTACTTCACCAAGTAGGTGTTCAATTGGAAACAACTCTCCAATCACTGCTCCAATTTTGGCTAACTGATCTGTCATGTCATGCACCTCCTTGTCCACAACTGGCGTCTTTAAATGGCCTTGGAATTTTCTCCAATGTATTACTAAATCATTTTCGGACACAAGTTTGTCTATGGCTTGAATCATCTTGCCATGTTTGAGAGGTTTTTTGTTATATGTGAGCATACCTTTTACCTTCCAGAAATATTCTACGAAACTGTTTCAAGCATAATCAGAGTCAGTCACTAGACCTATCTCTTTGAGTTTATTTTCAACTGTGGTAGCGATTGCTTTGTAGACAGCAGCCAATTCTGCCACCTGACTGCTTCTAGGCCCAATCCTCATGCTCACTCTTGGAATGTTGTAACATTTAAACATATATACAAAATATTGTCAATGAAATCCCATGTTGAACTTATACTCAAACATTATTCACAATGCATTACATTTGCATGAACCATTGTTAGGGAGAATTCTCTGTTTAGGCTGAATTTCCTAACCTAGTGAGTCCCCTTCAGCTTTGCTGGATTTCTGGAGTTTGTTTTTTTCCATCCTACCAAGAGTGAGACTCTTTTTCTCCCACTCTTGGACATGAATGTGTGTAATTTCTTTGAATGTCCATGTGTTCTATGGGCTATGGGGTCTTTTACTCCATAGGGTCTGATATGTTTTACTATGTGTGTTACAACGCACCCTCCGTGCCGTAGCTTTGGGGTGTCCTAGCGGACCGCCATCATAGACTCCATACCCGGGGACTGACTACTGTCTCCCCGGGGATGTAAAGTCACCATTGGCTTTACTAGACCTAAATTTACTAACAGAACTAGTACAAACCATCCTATTGTGGACGTACTAGTAGGGGTAATTAGATTACTCCTGGGTCTATTATTCGAGGGGGCACTGTCCTGTCCCCCCTGGTCGAGTTTTGGCTGGTGTCAGTAGAAACTACTTGTTATATTCGACCCCGAATATAACCCTATGGGACTCTTCCCATTGTTGGAGATTAATACTTTTTCTCTCGTTAATCTCTAACATACCACCGATTTACTTAGCTTAAATAGGTCTATCGGATGGTATTTTCTGCCAGAACTCGGTTTGTAAAATGGCGTCTCTGTTCGTCTCTGTGACTCCTAAACCAAAGGTTGAGCCCTTGTTCCACTTTTGGCGGGCTTCTGTACAGAGATAGTCCAAAGTGGTGCCATTCTGGGTTACCACAGGGGTGCGGGAGGGGGTTTAGGCACCCTGGACCGAGTTGCCTTGCCAACTCCGGTCACACTCTGTTGTCATTGGCCCAAGTGGTGAGCCACCCCGCTCACCACTTAGCGTGTTTTGATTGACAGCTAGGCTGAATGAATAGGGGTTTTTCTGCATAAAAGCAAGGCTTTTGGGACTGGATCTTCAGAAGTCGCCACAGGACCTAAGAATCCGACGAGGGTAAAGCTGAGCCGACCTGCAATGACGACACCTCCGGTGGAGCCCTGCGGAACTGACTCACCACTTCCCGACGACAGAGGAGATCTCCCTGCCGGAGAGTCTCTTCCCCTGACTGGTGGGAACAACCAGTCCCCTTTGCTTTTTCTTTGCTCCAGGACGCAGTGGTCGAATTGCCCGTGCAGAGCACCTCGGCAACCAGATAGCCACTACCCCTGTACGGCGACCAAAAGGTGGTGCCTTGTGACGGAGCACTCCGCAGCTGGTCTCTTCCCTGGTGGTACACCGGACTTCACTTTTCTTCGACGACGAAATCATCTCTACTCTTGGCAAAGACCCGACGTGCATCCACCACCAGGAACAACTGCCCCCGGCGGAGCTGTCTGTCCACAAACAAGGTACAGTGTCCGCCTGGCTTCCCTTTCTGCCGGATAGAGTGAGGTGTCTCAATCCTCGCCTTTCCATTGGGTCGCCTCCAAGCTTTCTTTAACATGTTGTTCTGAACTGGTCCAATCTTCCATAACAATTTGCAATAAAGACTCGAAGAGCATTTCCACTGAGACACTTTTTGGAACACATCGCCTTGACTCTCTCCGAGTGGGCCTGGCCTCTGAACTTTGTGATCTGCAGTAGACCCTGCCTTCCTTGCCTTGCATTTGTCCGTAAAGTATTGGTACCGAGTTGATTTCATAACCTGCCATATTATTCTCTCCCATCCTAACGAATACTAGAGTGCCATCTAGGTTACAGCATACACCTCTGTCTGCAAATAAGTGATGCCGGTGAACCTAGACTTGTCAAACTATTGTTAGGGGGATTGATCTTTTTCTTCGTATAGTAATTGTGATTGAAGTTGTTTGCCGTATTAGTGCCAGAGTGTTTTCTATAGATGTGTTGTTATAAATAAATACTTTTATATCTTTACACCAAAGCCTTGTTCCGTGTTTGCTTGTTCTACTGTGTAGATTGCCCTATCGTGTATACTCCACATACTGCCTAACTCTTCTTGAGGGAAGTCTGACTGCTCAGCCACAGCTACCAAGTGAATCTGTTTGGTACAGACTGCTAACAAGTGGGTTTACTGCCAAACACCTGTAGTCCCAAATCTTTTGCAGTGGTCCCAGAGGGAACTGCACAGGTTTCCGCCTAACACTGGTGTACAGTGGTGGGATTTGTATTGAGTATACAGTTAAGAGTGCTTTTCGACACTTTAGGATAACTAACCACAAAGCTTAGCACTAAAAAGCAACTTTCAAAAACATGTCTACTATGGAAGCTTACAATCGAGAATCCTTGTCAGGTGAAAATACTGAGAGTTTACGAGCTCTCTGTAGGCAAGAGAATCTTTCTGTAAAAGGCAAGAAGTTAGAACTGATAGCGAGATTGCTGCAAAACCAAAGTCTGGGTACTGGTTCAGAGGAACTAACTTCTCCAGCAGATGTAGATAACAGTGATGGTGTTGATCTAAATCGTAATTCAGACGATAGTGATGAAGAGGCTGAAGAGGAAGGAGAGGCTAACGAAACTGTCTCCCCTGCTCCGCTACCTGCCTTACCAGCTGTACCTACGGGGCCCATACCAGGTCCCACATGTAACCCTGCTTATTTTGAACTTGAAAAAATGAAGCTCGAATTAGAATACAAAAGGTTCTTGGCTCAATCTGAAAGAAACCAAGAGCTCGAGTTCAGACGGATAAATGCCCAGGCTGAGCAGAAGCAAGCTGAGTTAAGGCTCAGGGAAATAGAACTTAATCACGAGTTAGAGATGAAAAAGTTGTCTGTGGAAAATGCTTCTCTCTCCTCTGATTCCTCTAGGAGCTCCAGTCCCAAAAGACCCCGGATGTCGAAGGAATTAGTGGGTATGTATGAACCGAGATTGGATGTGTTGGATTGGTTAAAACTGTTTGAGTACAATCATGGGCTCCAGGACATCACCGGGAATGATTTACTTCCCTGGTTGTTCTCTAGGCTCCCCCCTGTTGGGACGGATGTGGTAATGGAGTTGGGGGAGGCGGATAAGACGGATTACGAAAGTGTGAAACTAGCTTTGATAGCTAGATTCGGGAAGACCCCTTCCCAGTATCTTAAGAGGTTTAGAACCCTCAAAAAGCATGATGGTACCCCTTGGGCTACCTGGGTGAGTGAAGGGTTGAAAAACTTAGAGGGATGGATAAAGGGTTACAAAGTGAACACTTATGAGGGTATGAAGAATCTTTTTATGTTGGAGTCGATTTATGATGCCTGTTCTCCTGAGCTCAGACAGCACTTGGCTGATTCGAAGGAATTGGATTCCCGGAGGCTAGCTAAGGCTGCTGATTTATGGGTTGCCAACACGGCTACTCATAAGGATTCTGGGGCAACTCAGAAAAAGGATGAGGGAAAACAGCCTAAAAAAGACTCAAAAGAGAATTCGAATAACTCAAATTCCAAAAAGGGCCCCAAACAAAACCACAAGGAAAACCGCAGCAGAATAGTGTGTCTTCTGGTGCCAAGCCGGAAGGAGGCCAGAACAAGCCACCATTCCAAAAAGCATTCGGTAAATGTTTATTTGTGGCTCGACTGACCACGTGAAAGGAGATCCCAGATGTAAGGGTAAACCTTCAGGGGTCCAGCTTGTCTCCTTAGCCTTCGCTCCAGAGGAGGAAGTCCAAATGGCAAGTGGAAACTTTCTACTGCTAGCTGATAAACCCATTGGAGTCTCATCCAACATTTCTTTAGTATCTCTGGGGTTGTGGGAACAACAGAATTTAGACGTCTATAATTCTATCCCCGATAATACTAAAGAGTATTATAAGGACAGTGTCCAGGTGAATGGTCAGGAGACTCCTGCCATTAGGGACACTGGGGCCAGCATAACTGTGGTGGATACATCGTTTTTTCAGGCTGGGGATGTTGCTAAGGCACCCAAACGCCTCACCAAGTTAGCTGGAGGGCCTGTGCAGATGCTTCCCCAATTACCAGTTCTCATCCAGTGTAACGACATGACTGTGAGGATACCTGTCAGCATACAGAGTGAGGTACCAGGGCGCGTACTGTTGGGTAACGATTTGAAAACTCTCGGAGTTGTATCGCATACTCCCAGACCTCCTAGTAAACGGTTACAGGAGCTAACCAGACCTGCAAGAGAGAGGACCATGCGCGGTACTCTCCAGGAGATGATGAAGAAAGAAATCACTCCTGCTCCACTGGAATTGTCGGCCGATGTCTCGAAGAAACCAGAAGCGAAAGGGAAACCTAAGACTTCTACCCCGAAACCAGCAGCCCGTATTTCAGTGCAGTCAACAAGGACTTCCCAGCGGTTGTCCAAAAATACACCCGTAACACCACCTCCAGCTGAGAGGGAGGTACAACCCTGTGTGGTACAATTAGACTCTGACGAAGAGCTAATGGAAGGCCAGGAACTCATTGGAGATCTGGATCCTGTTGACCATCCTGAGCTGCAGTCTTTACTGGCAGAAGGTGGACCCAGCAGGGCAGACTTCAGTAAGGGACAGAGAGAATGTCCAACTCTGGAAGGTCTTCGCCACCAGGCCGAAGCTCAGGCTGAAGGGCAAGAGCCTGGGAAATACAGGTTGCACTGGGAAGATGGCCTCTTCTACAGTGAACCGACCGAGTCTGCACCTGGAGACTACAAGCGGCTTGTAGTACCCCAAGAGAACAGGCCACAGTTCTTGCAGTTAGCCCACGAGATTCCTTTGGCTGGTCACTTGAGTTTCAAAAAGACTAAGGAAAGGCTATCTCTCTACTTCTATTGGCCAAAGATGGGGGCCGAAGTAGAAAAACACTGCAGGAGCTGCCACACCTGCCAGACCTCTGGTAAGGTTGGCTCCAAGAATGTGGTACCTTTAGTGCTTCTCCCAGTTGTGGGAGTCCCGTTTGAGAGAGTAGGGATTGACATTGTTGGTCCCCTTGATCCTCCAACCTCCTAAGGCAACAGGTTTATACTTGTTGTAGTAGACCATGCTACTAGGTATCCTGAGGCAATTCCTATGAGGACTGTTACAGCTCCGGCTGTGGCTAAGACCCTCCTTGGTATTTTTACCAGGGTCAGGGTTCCTAAGGAAGTAATCTCTGAAAGGGGGGTCAAACTTTATGTCCCACTACATGAAGGCCATGTGGAAAACCTGTGGCGTTACTTACAAGTTCTCAACAGCTTACCACCCACAAACCAATGGGTTGGTAGAACGGTTCAACCGAACCATGAAGAGCATGATAGGTGCTTTAGAGGAACCCCTTAAGCGTGAGTGGGACCTTCTACTGCCATGCCTTCTCTTTGCTTATATCTACGTGATAGGTCTCCAGAGGAGAATGTCGCACATGATGACAGAAGCAAGCGATAACTTGAAAGCTGGACAAGCATTGGTCAAGCACTGGCATGATCAAAAGGCTAACATGGTTGAGTTCGCTCAAGACCAGCTCGTTCTCGTTATGATCCCAACAAGGCAGAGGGCCTTGCAAAACAAACGGATGGGACCCTTGAGAGTTGTGGGTAAACTCGGAGAGGTCAATTATCTGGTGAACTTGGGCAATCCCAAGGAGGCTCCGACAGTCTTCCACACCAACCGACTCAAAGCGTATGTCTCCCGACCTGATGTAGGAGCGTTGCTTCTAGCATCATCCGAGGAAGAAGAAGAGAGTGAAGCTCTTCCGTATCTCCTCAAAGGCTTACCTTTGGACGAAAAAATTGAAGGAGTAAATCTCTCTTCCAATCTGACACCCGAGCAACAAGAAGAGTGCAAATCCATGTTGAATCAGTTTTCCTCTCTGTTCTCGCTTTCACCAGGCTTGACCCCTTGGGGCCAGCACGACATACTCACTGGTGACTGTCTGCCAGTCAAAAGCAGAGGATACCGAATGTCAGAAAACGTACAAACCCACATCAAAGGTGAGGTCAGCAAGATGCTTGATCTCGGGGTAATAGAACCCTCTACTAGTCCATGGTCTAGCCCAGTTGTGTTAGTACCAAAGGCCGGATCTAAAGAGCTTAGATTCTGCGTGGATTATAGAGCTCTTAATGCAGTCACCAAGACTGATGCCCACCCTTTGCCAAGAACAGATGAGTTGGTGGATAAACTTGGCGGCGCCAAGTTCCTCAGCACATTTAACTTGACGTCAGGCTATTGGCAAATAGCCCTGACAGACCATGCCAAGGAGAAAACGGCATTTTCTACCCCCGTTGGCTTATACTAGTTTAAGGTAATGCCTTTCGGATTGAAGAATGCACCTGCTACCTTTCAACGTTTGGTAAATCAGGTTCTGAATGGGATGGAGGACTTCTGCATGGCATACTTGGATGACATAGCAGTGTTCAGCAATTCCTGGGAAGAACATGTAACCCACCTGAGAGATGTTTTGCAGGCTCTTGGACGAGCCAATCTGACCATAAAGGCGAGTAAATGCCAAATTGGACAGAGTAAGGTAGTCTATCTTGGACATGATGTAGGAGGTGGAGAAATAAGGCCTTTGCTCAGTAAGATTGATGCTGTGCAAAATTGGACAACACCTACTACTAAAACCCAAGTGAGAGCCTTCCTAGGCCTCACTAGGTATTACAGGAATTTCATTGAGAACTATGGGACCATAGCTTCTCCACTGAATGTCATCTCCTCGCCCAAATTTTCTAAAAAGTTTAGATGGAACGAGGAGTGCAATCAGGCTTTTGAAAACCTGAAAAAGGCTCTTTGCCAAGCCCCAGTACTCAGAGCTCCTGATTACCGCCAACACTTCATTGTGCAGACAGATGCTTCAAATGTAGGAATAGGTGCCATACTCAGTCAACTGGATGGGAAAGGTAGGGAGCACCACGTTTGCTTCATCAGCCGAAAGCTGAAGGATCCTGAAACAAGGTGGGCAACAATCGAAAGAGAGTGCTTTGCTATCGTGTGGGCTCTGAAGAAGTTTAGGCCGTACTTGTATGGTTCTACTTTTGTCATTCAGACTGACCACCAACCCTTGAGATGGTTAATTCAAATGAAAGGGGAAAACCCGAAACTATTGAGATGGTCGATCTGCCTGCAAGGGTTTGATTTCACCATTGAGCACAGGTCAGGGTGTCATCACCAAAATGCTGATGGTCTCTCTAGGATGTATGTCATCGACTAGAGGTATGAGATTCATCCAGGAGTGGATTAAATCCTCCTGTCCCTTAGTGTGGGGGGGGCGAGTGTTAGGGAGAATTCTCTGTTTAGGCTGAATTTCCTAACCTAGTGAGTCCCCCAGCCGCTTTGCTGGATTTCTGGAGTTTGTTTTTTTCCATCATGCCAAGAGTGAGACTCTTTTTCTCCCACTCTTGGACATGAATGTGTGTAATTCCTTTGAATGTCCATGTGTTCTATGGGCTATGGGGTCTTTTACTCCATAGGGTCTCATATGTTTTACTATGTGTGTTACAACGCACCCTCCGTGCCGTAGCACTGGGGCGTCCTAGAGTACCTCCATCATAGACTCCATACCCGGGGACTGACTACTGTCTCCCCGGGCATGTAAAGTCATCATTGGCTTTACTAGACCTAAATTTACTAACAGAAATAGTACAAACCATCCTATTGTGGACGTACTAGTAGGGGTAATTCGATTACTCCTGGGTCTGTTATTCGAGGGGGCGACCCTGAATATAACCCTATGGGATTCTTACCATTGTTGGAGATTAATACTTTTTCTCTCGTTAATCTCTAACATACCACCGATTTACTTAGCTTAAATAGGTCTATCGGATGGTATTTTCTGCCAGAACTCAGTTTGTAAAATGGCGTCTGTATTCGTCTCTGTGACTCCTAAACCAAAGGTTGAGCCCTTTTTCCACTTTTGGCGGGCTTCTGTACAGAGACCGTCCAAAGTGGTGCCATTCTGTCTGGGTTACCACAGGGGTGTGGGAGGGGGTTTAGGCACCCTGGACCGAGTTGCCTTGCCAACTCCGGTCGCACTCTGTTGTGATTGGCCCAAGTGGTGAGCCACCCCGCTCACCACTTAGCGTGTTTTGATTGACAGCTAGGCTGAATGAATGGGGGTTTTCTGCATATAAGCAGGGCTTTTGGGACTGGATCTTCAGAAGTCGCCACAGGACCTAAGAATCCGACGAGGGTAAAGCTGAGCCGACCTGCAACGACGACACCTCCGGTGGAGCCCTGCGGAACCGACTCACCAACCATACCCGTGCACAGTCCTTAGTAATGTACATTCTATTCAATTTCCCAGTATCTTCCTTTCAATGGTCTGGTATAATATTCACATATCCATTCTGCGGTCAATGGATCTGTAACTCAGCTCTATGTCTGTATTTCTTGTTCTTGAGAAAACAGTTCTAGCCCCATGTATTCGCACCAGCATGCGTAACACAGCTATATTGAAAGACTCAACACACTACTAACTCTTCAACTGTAAAAATGAATATCTTTACACGGTTTCGAACAATATACACTGAAAAAATAACTAATCAATCTCGCTCTCTCTCTTCATCTATATGTGATCTCTTAGCCACACCCTGGCCCGTTTCTTGTGCTCTACTTGGGTGCACAAAGGTAACCCCTCTGTGCTCTCTCTGCCTTTCTTGAACGTGTGGCCTCCCCCTCTTTGTGCATTATGTCCCTTCTGTCCGCCGTTTCTCTCCTCTTTGGACACCTCTCTGTCCGTGTGGCCTCTGTATCTCAGTGCATCTTCTATCCAATGAGTGTTTTCTCTTACATGACTCATCTTATTGTTGCAATGCATTTAATTTACCTCTCCACTCACTTGGCAAAAGTCATCCTGGTCTCCATGGACTTGCAGCTGCCAGTCCTTCAGCCCCCTTTCCCCATGCTTAACAATTCCTATCCCCCTGTCTCTATTTCTATCACTATCTCTTTTTGTTGGCGTCTCTATTCCTCTTGTGCATTCTTTCTCTGTAATCTCTCATGTCATGCTGTCTACTGACTCTCTTCACATGTGAATTGCATCCTTTGACTTGTCTCATATGTTCTCTCTTTCTTTGGGCACTCTTCCTCACCCACCAGTCCACTCACCCATTCACTCCACTTTCCTTCACCACCTGTGAGATCCCATGTGCACTCATCTCCATTTCGTCTGCCTTCACTCCACTGTATTGCTCTCATGCACTTCCCTCTCCCCGTGCTGTCTCATCAGTACTCACTCATCACCGTAGACTTTTGCGTACCCATCTATCCTCTCACTCATTGATTCAAGACCCCTGCCATGCACATGAATTCATCCACCCGTATCCATTCAAATACATACATCAATTCCATTCCCTCGCCCCTGCATGTTTATTCAACCACCCATTAATCCACAAACCGACTCACTTATTAAATGAATGCAGTCGCCCACCCGCACTCTCTGATAAAGTCTTGTATTCATTCACTCAAATTTCTACCACACTTCCTCCATCCCTCATACTCATGCAACAATCCTCACGGTCACGCTCATTAATTCATTGGCCCATCTTGCACACTGTCTCCTCTCTCTCTGGCAACGTGCCTCTTGGCATATCACCCTTCTTTCTTAGAGTGCATACCTGCACAAACACACAGTTTGTGTTTTCACCATACAAAAGCCAACGCTATAGGCTTTGTCAATGCGTGTTTATTATACATTCAATTTAATAGCTTTGTAAAAGCCAGGTGTTGAGTTTATTCTTAAATATTTGGAAGGTTAATTAAGAGTGGAGATGCTTGGGCAATCAGTGGTAACCTAGCGATATGCCCTAAAATGCCAGGGTGTGTCCTCTGATGAGAGGAAATCTGAACCGTGACGAGGCATCAATGTTTAGAGATTTGTTTCAGAATCTGTGCACCAGCATTGGGTGGTCCCAGATGCTGATGGATCCCCCTTCCTCTCCGAGCAGACAGCGGTTTTGACCCAGGATCTTTTGTTTGGTGCTCACATGCTGAACGTATGTGTTTGTAGAACCCAAGGCCGAAAATTAGTTTCGAACCATGCACCTGGCAGACGTGCATGTTTTCTTTATATTTTAGATGGTGAATATATAGATTATAGTATTTTCTGTTTACTGTCTGCCTTTGGTTCCAGGGGGACCTCTCCCCCTCTGCCCCCCTCCCGCTGCCACTACAATGTGTAAGTAGTGTGGGGAACTTAGAGAGTGATTACCGGACTTCTTTCACTCCACGTGCATCTGCTTGACGCTATAATTGCCCCAGGCTTAACATTTAAAGGTCGAGAACCATCTTTTACCGTCTTGTCTCTGTCCCTTTTCCTCCACATTGTTCCTCCCGCACACTTCGCAGCATGGAGCAAGACAACCGCATGGCCCATTACAGACTTGATCGAATGGACTGGAACACCAAAATTTTTTTTGGGCTTCTCAGAAAACTTGGTTTATTTTCTGTTTGTCCACCATGAATACTCGTAATGATGCTAAATATTTCAAGTTCCTGTAGAAGTGATGCAATAGTTCTGGAGTAAAAGTGTGTTCTGTCAAATAAAAGATGCAATGATGTATTGATCAACATTATACATTTTGGTATATATTGTGACTGCAACATTATCGAAGGACTATCCAATGGCAATGGTAGCACATGTTGATGCTGCAATTTACAATATCAGTTCTAGCATATATTGTGAGTGCAACACCATGGAAGAAGCATACAGAGGCAATGATTGCTTAAATTGTGGGTATAGCTTCATTACAGTGATTTACAATGTCACCGTGGATACACATTATGGAAACAGGCATCATGAAAACATTGTCAAATCGTAGTGTATACTACTGGGGTCTGGCCATCTAATGGATGTGTAAATGTATTACCTAAGGGAACCAATTGTACATGGCAAATTGTATGCAGTTTTGCTATATTTTTCTCAAAAACTGCGCAATAGAATGCTCCAAGTCAACCAATTATATTAAAACGGGACTCGTGGGGCTAGCCCCCTCAAACTACTCTGCTGAGGGTTTCCTCGGTGAACTTGGTGCCTGTGCTAATTAGCGGGAAATGTTGATGCCCCTCCATTGAACATATTTGCCTGTTGTCACTGTCCTTGAATTGTTTACAATGCTGATGCCCCTCCACCCATCAGACACCCTCTCCACTGACACCAAAAACGACCTTCCCGACTAACTGAATGCCTTTGTTATGTATGCTGGAACGTTTGTAGGTCATGATAACAGTCAATAAACCGTTGTGTTACTGAGAAAATTACAATTCTTAAGGCCACTGACAGATAGCCAGTTGCTGCCCATCCATATTTCGAATGCAAGGAGTCATGCTGAAACGTAGGTACATATTATCGAACACTTGCACCGGAGCTAAAATGCGCGTTTGCTGCTTAGGTAATATGGAATGGAGAACAGATGTTTTGTCCCAGTCAGTGTTATCTGAAAAATGTGCACTTGACAACAAAAAAATAAGAGGACAGTTTGTATACTCTGCGTGCTGCATGGCATAAAATGAAAACTGTTTAATGCATTTCTTTTTATGGTATCAGCAAACATTTAAGAAAACACAGCTCTACCGAATCCCCGTTAAAGAAGTTTTTGCTGCATTCTCTGTTAGAACAACATCCAAAGTGGGGCTACATAAAATTTTCCAATTTTTTGTGCAATATGTTCACCTCCTTTGTCCATTCATTTCGGTGCATAGTTTCCATGAAAAAACAGGTGTGCTTAAAACGCAATCATGCCACATCTTAAAATCTGCTCTATCAGAACCACTTCTGAGTGTTAAAGCTTACAGGGCCTACTGGTAAAAAGAGAACACATGAATGGTGATGATGTGTGCAATAAGACAGGAGGATTAGAGGTTCTCGCCATAATCCTTTCCCACACAGTGCACGCATCATTAGGCATTGAAGTCTTAACACCTTATATCAGCACCGACAGATCATTTGTGGGAATCGATGTGGATTTGGTTTGTATTAAAAATGATCATTGCCTGATGGTAAGGGTGGGATGAGAGCTATTGAGCTAAGCGCTTGCTTTTGAAATGGGCCAGCTTGCACGACTCAGCCCTTCAGCTCTGGTTTAGCATTTAGATTGGCCAAATAACAACTCTTGTCTTTACAGTGCTTAGAAGGAGAGGATTCTGGCATGAAGTGCTCTATAAACATGTGATAAATGTGCTTTTTTGATGATGTATGTGCCTTCATATCCCTCTGACAGTTGTTTACTAGTGTTAGGAAAGATTTCGTAATTGTAGGTAATTTTCCTTCCATGTGGTAACCCCTAAACTTTTTGCTGTTGTTTTTCACCTTGTTCTCGACTTTGCCAGAGAAGTGCAGCCTTCTGCCGCACTCCTCTGGGCTTTCGCTCCTTTCTTACGTGGAAACTGACATGCCCTTGAGACAGTCAGTACCGGGGAACGCTGTTTCCCGTAGTTTCTTTTATCATGTTGCGGCTTTCGTGCAACATGACACAAGAGGGCACTGTAAGCTAAGTTACAGCTCTCTTGGGTCTCTAGCCTTCTACAGGCCCTAGATACTCGTTTAGGATTGTATCTGATCGGTGCAAGTGATTCAGGGACGGGAATGGTGGCAGCGATCGTTTCTTGTGTTTTGAGCTCCTTTTGGCGTTCTAAGCGCGTTTCTCGCCCTTAACCCAAAATGGTGGCCTGGCTCCCAAAATGGCCAGACCACGAGGCTCCTTTGTCCTGTCCGCTGACCGTCTTGCTCCCTTCACCTTACCCAGGTCGAGCCGACCCGGGGCCTTCCTTATTTGGGCATGTACTTTCCCACGAAACACGGATGCTTTCGCGGGCTTCTACATGTCTTGTGTGTGCCTCCAGGATGTGGGCTGGGATGTCTGGTCCCAATACACATCCTGGGTGCCAGAGAGTCTAGGGTGGTGTGAATGCCTGGGACCACCGTGGTCCGTGATTGGGCCACGAATGGTGTGAGTGTTGATGAGCGGATCTCCCATTGGGTCCCCTCCGTTTTGGCGCGAAGGGAACCGTGGATAAGAGGGGGCTGGAAACACCACTACCATGTCGATCTCCTGAGTTCTCACGAACAAAGGAATACAGGAGCCAAGTATCCTGCAACCAAGAGGCTGGACCGAGGAATCGCTGGTGACCCGCTGAAGGACTTCTCCTCTGCACTGCTGTCGCCTTGTGAAACCCTTTTCACCTTTGATAGAACCAGAAGGCCTGTACTGGTACTTCGACCTTTGGAATAGCGGGAACAGCTATTCTCGGCATCTTCACCATCTCCTGCCAGTAAGCCTTTGGAAGCGTCTCTGGGCCATCCAGCTGACTGACCAGCTTACACGGGAGTCTTGCTCTGTAAACCGCCACCAGGTTGTGTAGTATTTCGAGTCCTTGTCACTCTCACACGCTTCGTACACTTGGCGTTCCCAGGTCTGAAGTGAGTAGTGTACATTTGGCTCAGATACACACGGCCGCTCCGTTGCCCTGCTGTGGTAACAAACTGTGCGGGTTTCTTCGATTGGGACGTCTTTTTACTCAACACGACGACGAGGTGTTCCCTGCTCTTCTGAACCTGCCAGCTGCTGAAACTGACGCGGAGAAGCCTGGGTCTGCTTGCATCGGGGACCGGTGAGTAGCATAGCTAGGATCTGGTCGCCCTCCTGCAGGAGCCCATTGCTTTTCCCCGCTGTGTCAAACAGCACCCTTTTCCGTACTCGCGCTCTGCTTCTGCCCACTGTGTAGGCTGCGCTTCAGTCACGGAACTTGTTCTTCTTCTTTTGTGCACTAAACTGAACTGCCTGATTTCCCTCAAAGAGCTTCTCCTTTTGCCCGTTGGCACCAGCGCGTGCAGGTACTTTTGAGCACAAGGCTCCACTCTTCGCAGGACTCGGACTTCCATCTAGTTAGGTGCCTCTGAAGGCGAACTGGGTCTAAGCATTATTGCGCACTGCCTGTTTTCCCTCCCTTTTAGGTGGACTACACATTTCGTGCATATAACACTTGAGACTTGTTGTATTTGTATATATATTGTGTTGATATGGTATGTGTTGGTTTACTATCGTTATATTGTGATTTTCTCACTACGGTCATTGTTTTAAAGGCCTTGGAATAAATGTGTATATATTTTTAATATAACAACTGTTTGGAGTAGTTTGTAAGTGATCTTGCTTTGTGTGCTCATTGCGGGCTTTCAGTCACCCTCACCCCTCTTGAGACCTAGTCTTGACCGCCGCGATCGCTACCTTGATTGGTCTGGCTCATCCAGAGGTTACCCTGTTCCAAGTAATTAGGTTGGCCTTCTGAACTTCTGCGCCACCAGGACAGAGTTCAGAAATCCGTCTTAACAAATTGGTGTACAGCGGTGGGATACGACTGAAGGTATCCAGTGTTGCGCACGAACTAAGGCCTTTCAGGTTATTCCAACCAGGACACGTAGTGAATTGTTGTAGTATAACTTTAAAAAGGCCATAGTCCTATCTAACTGTATGGAAACAAATACCTTGTTAACTTTAAATGCTTCCAAATCAGAAACATTGAAAAAGATGTGTGCGGAGAGAGGTGTTTCCTCTCAAGGCACGAAATTGGAAAAGATCCAAAGAATCGTGGCGTGGCAAGAAGCGCAGCTTGACGCTATAACTTCTGAGGACAGTGCGGAAGGAGGTGGGGCTGCTCTCACTGGTAGAACCGACGGTTCTGCCGCTGCACTGATCCATCGCGACCACGAGGACAGGGAGGACGAGATGTCTAATGTTTCCTCTGCCAGTGCTGATGGGGAGGCTATGCTTGAATTCAAGAAGCAAGAGCTGCGGTTTAGGCAGCAGGAGCTTGAATTCAGCATAGCCAAACTAAAAATCGAACAGGCAGAAAAACAAAAAGACAGAGATCACCAGTTGGAACTGGCCAAGCTTCAGGTTGCAAATGGGTCCAAGGGTCCTGGACATGGGTCTGGGGCCACTTCTCATCCACGGTTTCCGAAAGATCTGCTCAGTGTGTATGAGGAAAGGAATGACATTATGGACTGGCTGAATGCGTTTCAGTATGCATGCGAAGTTCAACAAGTTGACAATGCTGATAAGATTGCCTGGTTACTCAGCAGACTGCCCCATTCTGGCTGTAGTGCCATTATGGAAATGTCGAAGGCTGAGCGAGCTGATTTCGCAATGTTAAAGCAAACTCTCATTTTAAAGTTTGGGAAGACTCCGGCCCAATATTTGAAACGTTTCAGAGAGTATAAGAAAAAGGAAGGTGGTACTTGGGTATCTTATGTCATTGAGTCCTTGAAAAACTTAACTGGCTGGGTTGAAGGTTATAGGGTTTCTACCTTCGAAGGCATGATAAATCTTGTCATGCTGGAACACATTTTTGCATCTTCTTCCCCGGAGCTTAAGCAGCATTTGGCCGATTCGAAGGAGATAGATCCTAAGAAGCTGGCTATTGCAGCCGACTTATGGGTGTCACATCGAGTGTCCCATAAGGACAAAACTCATCCTGGTAAGCAGGAGGAAGGGAAAAAGTCCAAAGATATGGAGGGTGGAGAATCTGATAAATATTCTTCTCATAAGGGCCACAAAAAGAAAAATAAGGGTAAGACACAAGAGAACTCACAGGGTAGTGGAGGCCAGCCTCCGAAACAGAACTCTGGTTACAATAAGCCTCCCTATGTAAACAGACCCAATTGATCTTGTTTTGCTTATGGAGCAACTGACCACGTGAAGGGGGATCCCCGGTGTAAGGTTAGACCTTTGGCGGTCCACTCTGCTAATCTGGCCTTCTCCTCCTACGAGGAAGAAGAGATTACAGGAGCATCCTTCTCCTCAGACTCATTTCCCAGCGGGATAGAGGCTGAGGTAGTTTTAGTTTCCCTGGGTTCCTGGGAGCCTAAAGTCGCAGAGGCTTATGCTAGGATTCCGGATAATACCAAGCACTACTTTAAAGACAGTGTGCTGATCAATGGAGTAGATACTCCAGCTCTTAGGGATAGTGGGTGCAGTCGCACTGTAGTGGATTCTACGTTGGTAGACTCAGAGGAAGTTGCCAGAGCTATTCTGATGCCCACTAAGTTGGCTGACGGCCCACTCCGTATGTTCCCAGTAATACCTGTAAATCTTACTTTAAATGGTACAGCAGTCAGGATTCCAGTGAGCATTCAGAGAAACGTCCCGGGAAAGGTCTTGTTAGGTAATGATCTCAGAGCTTTAGGGCTCGTAGGAGACACTGCCGAAAGACCCTACACACGGTCTCAAGCACGGGCAGCATTGGCCAAGACCAATAAGCTGCCCCAGCCGAAGGGGAAACCCAAGGCGAAAGGAGTCGACAAGTCAAGACAAGGGAAAGAGAATATTCCCCCGAGCTCGCCTACCACTGCGGTGGAGGAAGTTGGTCAATCGCCCGGGCCTGACAAGGAGGTGGCGATGCCTGAAGTATTTGACCCCACCCATCATCCTGAACTAAAAGACTTGTTAGTTGAAGGAGGTCCTGATAGGGACGAATTCAGTAAAGGCCAACGTGAGTGCCCATCTCTGGAAGGCCTAAGGAGACAGGCCTGCTCCCAGCTTGAGGGTGAACCTCCTGGGAAGCATAGGATTTATTGGGAAGGTGGACTCCTGTATAGTGAGCCCACAGAGTCTACAGAAGGAGACCATAGGAGGTTGGTGGTTCCCCTTGCTGGTAGGCCCTTCCTCCTGCAGTTGGCGCATGAAGTTCCCCTTGCTGGTCACCTTGGTATGAAGAGGACCAAGCAAAGGTTATCCATGCACTTCTACTGGCCCAAGATGGGGGTGCAAGTAGAAAGTCACTGCAGGAGTTGTGCCTCCTGCCAGTTGTCTGGTAAGGTTGGCGCGACAATCGAAGCTCCGTTGGTACCGCTCCCAGTTGTGGGGGTACCATTTGAAAAGGTAGGGATCGACATCGTTGGTCCCCTTGACCCACAAACATCCTCGGGCAATAGGTTTATCCTGGTGCTGGTCGACCATGCAACCAGATATCCTGAGGCCATCCCATTGAAAACTGTAACTGCCACGTCAGTTGCAAAAGCTTTACTTGGCATATTTACTAGGGTTGGCTTCCCTAAAGAAGTTGTGCCGGATCGTGGCAGCAACTTTATGTCGAAGTATATGCAGGCTATGTGGAAAGAATGTGGGGTCACCTACAAGTTCTCTTCTGCATACCACCCCCAGACCAATGGTCTGGTAGAACGTTTCAACAGAACGTTAAAGAGCATGATTGGGGCTCTGGAGGAACCTCAGAGAAGAAAATGGGATCTTCTTTTACCATGCTTACTGTTTGCCTACCGAGAGGTACCACAGAAGGGTGTTGGCTTCAGCCCCTTCGAACTTCTGTTCGGTCATCCCGTACGGGGACCCTTAGCCATCGTCAAAGAGGGATGGGAGATGCCCACTCCCACTGTTACTACCAATGTAGTTGATTATGTGCTAGGGCTCAGAAAACGGATGGTACTTCTGATGGGCTTGGCTAGTGATAAATTGAAGCCAGGACAAGCGCTGGTGAAACATTGGTACGATCAGAAAGCTTTCCTCATCAACTTTACACCTAGTCAGCAAGTCCTGATCATGAATCCCATAAGGCCTCGAGCTTTACAGGACAAATGGTCAGTCCCTTACACAGTGGTGGAGCCCCTGGGTGAGGTTAACTATTTAGTGGACCTTGGAAGGCCTGGACAGGCTCCAAAAGTGTTTCACGTGAATAGGCTGAAGGCTTTCGTCCCAAGAGTCGAAATCGCAGCACTGCTACTGGCTTCAGATGTTGAGGAAGAGGAGTCTGAACCTCTCCCCGACCTGTTCCAAAGCAGTCCTTCAGATAGCTCCTTTGAGGGTGTCCGAGTGGCCCCTCACCTGACTTCTGATCAGCAGGCTGAGGTGAAAAATTTGCTTAGGCAGTTTTCCCCCCTGTTTTCACAGTCGCCTGGTTTGACACCTTGGTGCAAACATAACATTGACACAGGAGACAGTGTACCTACCAAAAGTAGGGGATACAGGATGTCAGACAAAGTAGGTCTTATATTAAGACCGAGGTCAACAAGATGTTAGACCTTGGGGTGATTGAACCCTCTAGTAGTCCTTGGTCCAGCCCTGTGGTTTTGGTTCCAAAGGCAGGCACTTCTGAATTGAGGTTCTGCGTGGATTACAGGGCTCTGAATGCTGTCACCAAGACAGATGCACACCCTTTGCCTCGACCAGATGAGCTGGTGGATACTTTGGGTGCCTCCAAGTACGTCAGCACGTTTGACCTCACTGCTGGCTATTGGCAAATAGCTTTAGCAGGACATGCCAAGGAGAAGACAGCATTTTCTACTCCAGACGGCCTTTACCAATTCCGGGTAATGCCGTTCGGGTTGAAGAATGCACCTGCCACTTTCCAGAGGCTTGTGAATCATGTGTTGAATGGGTTGGACGAATTCTGTCTTGCATATCTGGACGATATAGCAGTTTTCAGTGCCACCTGGGAAGACCATGTGAAACACCTTGGGATTGTGCTCCAGGCTCTTCAGAAAGCACACCTGACCATAAAGGCTAGTAAATGCCAGATTGGACAAGGCTCAGTGGTTTACCTTGGACATGAAGTAGGTGGAGGGAGGATACAGCCTCTTCCCAGTAAAGTACATGCAGTACAAGACTGGCCTACCCCCACTACGCAAACCCAAGTGAGAGCCTTCTTAGGACTCACGGGGTATTACCGCAATTTTGTGGCAGACTATGGCACCATAGCTGCCCCTCTGACTGTCCTCACAACTCCGAAGAAACCCAAGAAGGTAACTTGGACCGACGAGTGTGAGAAGGCCTTCAATGGCTTAAAAGACTCCTTTTGCCAGGCCCCTGTCCTCAGGGCCCCTGATTATCAAAGACCTTTTATCGTGCAGACGGACGCCTCTGACACTGGGATAGGAGCTGTACTATCACAAGTAGATGAGAAGGGTAAGGAACACCCTATTGGTATTATTAGCCACCAGCTTAAGGACAGAGAGCTCAGATGGTCCACGGTAGAGAAAGAATGTTTCTCTGTTGTGTGGGCCCTAAGAAAGCTGAGGCCCTACCTCTATGGGACCCACTTCACTGTGCAAACTGACCATAAGCCCTTAAAGTGGCTAATGAACATGAAGGGGGAGAATCCAAAGTTGCTTAGGTGGTCCATAAGCCTACAAGGCTTCGACTTCACTATTGAGCATAGGCCAGGTGTCCAACATAGCAATGCTGATGGGTTGTCCAGAATGTTTAACCAACCTGAACAAGAGACTCATCCAGGGGTGGATTAGTTCCCCCTGTCCATAGTCTGGGAGGGGCGAGTGTTAGGAAAGATTTCGTAATTGTAGGTAATTTTCCTTCCATGTGGCAACCCCTAAACTTTTTGCTATTGTTTTTCACCTTGTTCTCGACTTTGCCAGAGAAGTGCAGCCTTCTGCCGCACTCCTCTGGGCTTTCGCTCCTTTCTTACAGGGAAACTGACATGCCCTTAAGACAGTCAGTACCGGGGAATGCTGTTTCCCGTAGTTTCTTTTATCATGTTGCGGCTTTCGTGCAACATGACACAAGAGGGCACTGTACGCTAAGTTACAGCTCTCTTGGGTCTCTAGCCTTCTACAGGCCCTAGATACTCGTTTAGGATTGTATCTGATCGGTGCAAGTGATTCAGGGACGGGAATGGTGGCAGCGATCGTTTCTTGTGTTTTGAGCTCCTTTTGGCGTTCTAAGCGCGTTTCTCGCCCTTAACCCAAAATGGTGGCCTGCCTCCCAAAATGGCCAGACCACAAGGTTCCTTTGTCCTGTCCGCTGACCGTCTTGCTCCCTTCACCTTCCCCAGGTCGAGCCGACCCGGGGCCTTTCTTATTTGGGCATGTACTTTCCCGCGAAACACGGATGCTTTCGCGGGCTTCTACATGTCTTGTGTGTGCCTCCAGGATGTGGGCTGGGATGTCTGGTCCCAATACACATCCTGGGTGCCAGAGAGTCTAGGGTGGTGTGAATGCCTGGGACCACCGTGGTCCGTGATTGGTCCACGAATGGTGTGAGTGTTGATGAGCGGATCTCCCATTGGGTCCCCTCTGTTTTGGCGCGAAGGGAACCGTGGATAAGAGGGGGCTGGAAACACCACTACCATGTCGATCTCCTGAGTTCTCACGAATGAAGGAATACAGGAGCCAAGTATCCTGCAACCAAGAGGCTGGACCGAGCAATCGCTGGTGACCCGCTGAAGGACTTCTCCTCTGCACTGCTGTCGCCTTGTGAAACCCTTTTCACCTTTGATCGAACCAGAAGGCCTGTACTGGTACTTCGACCCTTGGAATAGCGGGAACAGCTATTCTCGCCATCTTCACCATCTCCTGCCAGTAAGCTTTCGGAAGCGTCTCTGGGCCATCCAGCTGACTGACCAGCTTACACAGGAGTCTTGCTCTGTAAACCACCGCCAGGTTGTGTAGTATTTCAAGTCCTTGTCACTCTCACACGCTTCGTACACTTGTTCCCAGGTCTGAAGTGAGTAGTGTACATTTGGCTCAGATACACATGGCCGCTCCGTTGCCATGCTGTGGTAACAAACTGTGCGGGTTTCTTCGATTGGGACGTCTTTTTACTCAACACGAGGACGAGGCGTTCCCTGCTCTTCTGAACCTGCCAGCTGCTGAAACTGACGCAGAGAAGCCTGGGTCTGCTTGCATCGGGGACCGGTGAGTAGCATAGCTAGGATCTGGTCGCCCTCCTGCAGGAGCCCATTGCTTTTCCCCTCTGTGTCAAACAGCACCCTTTTCCATACTCGCGCTCTGCTTCTGCCCACTGTGGAGGCTGCGCTTGAGTCGCGGATCTTGTTCTTCTTCTTTTGTGCACTAAACTGAACTGCCTGATTTCCCTCGAAGAGCTTCTCCTTTTGCCCGTTGGCACCAGCGCGTGCAGGTACTTTTGAGCACAAGGCTCCACTCTTCTCAGGGCTCAGACTTCCATCTAGTTAGGTGCCTCTGAAGGCGAACTGGGTCTAAGCATTATTGCGCACTGCCTGTTTTCCCTCCCTTTTAGGTGGACTACACATTTCGTGCATATAACTCTTAAGAATTGTTGTATTTGTATATATATTGTGTTGATATGGTATGTGTTGGTTTACTATCGTTATATTGTGATTTTCTCGCTATGGTCATTGTTTTAAAGGCCTTGGAATAAATGTGTATATATTTTTAATATAACAACTGTTTGGAGTAATTTGTAAGTGATCTTGCTTTTTGTGCTCATTGCGGGCTTTCAGTCACCCTCACCCCTCTTGAGACCTAGTCTTGACCGCCGCGATCGCTACCTTGATTGGTCTGGCTCGTCCAGAGGTTACCCTGTTCCAAGTAATTAGGTTGGCCTTCTGAACTTCTGCGCCACCAGGACAGCTAGCAATATGTTTCATATACTTAATTGTCACAGATTTGTGGTGCGACCAAACATCTCCAAGGTGAGAACCCATATTTCTAAAAATGACATTTAGAATGGGAAGCCCTGTTGAGAGAACACTTATTGATGGGCCTTCGGACAGAAATGCATTACAGAGTTTTAGAGCGTCTACTGGGTATGTCTGGAATCCCATGTCTAGAGCAAATAGGTATTTTAGATTTTGCCCAGGCATGACTGAAGGGCATGCCCAAGGCAAGTTTGCCACTGGGCATGAGAGTCAATGCCCGTCGAGTTCACATAAATCAGCCTACACATTTTAAATCTAAATAGAGGAATGTGATTGGTTGATGCTGGACTGATCATGTTTCATCCATGTGCTTCAAAAACTTTAAAAAATTGTTATTTGGCATCCCACTCTGGCATCCCCCTATCCTTGGGAAGTGAAGGGCATGCCCGGGAGTGTCTCTCAGTTTGGGATCGGTCTAGCAGTTTGTTATTTTTGCTAAGTTATATGAACCTCTATTCACATGGGCCACAGTTAAATGGAAAATGTCTTTTTGAGACCACTTAACAAAACTGTCCATATATATTACATATTACTTTTAATGAAAAAATAAAATGATGCAGATAATTCCATCAGTGAAGGGTTGATCACAAGCTCCATTTCAAAAGGATACTGTGTACCTGTGTCCTGCCGCATCAGTATCCTGATTTGCAGCATCTGCTCTACGAACTGCACAGAGCAGGTTCAGAGGTCACGGTTGCCAATTTGACAGCTGCACTGACAGACAAATGTCTCCAGCACAGGGGCTGCATTCATGATATACACACCTGTACCGAAACTATGATGATCATAACTAGCCTATGATGGTGGCAGGATAAACTCTAGAAATAAGGCTATTTCTGTGTTTAGGCATAGTTCATGGTACTACTTATGATCATGGCCACCACATCCCAATAAATATTACACATGTGTCAGCTCCTGCGAGTCAGCACTGCTATGAAAGGTGCTGTGTATTCTGGTGAGCTGAGTGGAGCCAATTGGCAGACACATGAACCTATAGCACTGGGCCTCTTCGTTGTTCTCTTTGTGAGGGCAGGTAACACTCTCTGCTAGAGACAGCCACACAGCAGTCACAGGCATCAAAGGAGCACATCCATTCAAAAGGAGTAGCCTCATATCAGGTTGATGCAGCTCCAAAGGCCTTTGTTCTTGGTGAGAAAGAATGGGTGTATTTTGATCAGGCAGGAGTTCGCTGGTCAATAGGAGACTTCCATTATTATGTTTCTCGTTATCACTCTTTCCCTTTCCTGTTCGATCCACTTGCTATAGAGCAAAGCACTTTGGGTTTGAAATCAGAAGGACAAAATGCACTCCATTCAAGAGCAGGGATTGGATCACTAAGGCAGGCTAGCTGTAGTACAATCACCTGAGGAAGTTTACCTTTAAAGCAAGATTTCTTCCACCCGTTCTTCAGATCATTTCAAGACACTCTAAACATTCTCACTGAAGCGCATGAGTAAAATTCCCTGGACTTCCTTTGGGACAGTTGCTCTTTACAAAGCCTTCATTCTGAGGTGACGAAGGAAACATCTAAGGCTAAAGAGAGCTCTGCTCCCTACCCACTACCAGGACACATTGCGGGTGACCTTTGCTGTGAACCAAGAGCTGCCACGCTGCACTGGAATCTCCCAAAGCTGGGAGAGCTAACCCTGAATTTAACCATAGTGTCCTCAGGTCCCCCCCGAGTGGGACTCACAGCAGCTGGACATCCCAACCAGCTGAAGCTCCCTTTTCTGCTGCACCAAGATAGTTCTATTGTTTGCACCACACCTTGAATGAAAGGGAAGATGCCAGCATTCCAACAGTCCAAACTAATGCTTGCACTTCGGACAGGTCAATGCTGCATCATGCACTAGGTGACCCTGTCACCTGCTAGGCTGGAGTCAATGGCTCGACCATACGCGTGATTCGGCCCAGTTAGCTCTTGAAAGTCCTTTTCACTGACCCACACATCTGTGCACTGAGATCACCATTTCAACGATTATCATCTGTCGACTGAAAACACTGGTGAATCATTCATTGACCACTCCCAGTGGTTAAAACCCAACTCAACCTGTCCCAACGGCATAGGGATCCTGGGACCGCCTTGACCTGAATCACTGAGAGCTCCCTTTTCACCATGCACAGCAACTACATTCACCCTGCTCGATGTCCACTTGCTGCTTGGACCCAGACCATCCAGCATGTCTGAATTGAGCTTGATCAGCTGACATCAACCTATGACACTGGGTTCGACATCGTCAACCAATCCAAAAACCAAAACCAGGTACTGTTGACCACAAAATGCCCCCTCAGGCCACTAGCTCGCTAGAGACTGTTTACATCACCTCATCACCTTCTTTCCCATAAGACATATCCTTTCATGGTTGCTTTTTGCGTATCACACCTGTAGCCATTCTCACAGGGCTACTTCTTCCAGTCTGTTCCTCCCTCTTTGTCTTTCACACGGGTGGGTTTTGTACAGTGTTTCTATTTCATTGTATGGCAATTGGTGTGTTTAATTAAAAGATATATATTTTTATAGAACCTTTATTGGACAGTCACTTTACTTTGGACTGCATTACTGTGTTTTTAGGTCATTTTTGGATCACATTCACACTCCTCTTGAGAGCATAGCCTTCCCTCTGCTCACATTACCACAACGGTGAAGGAGCTATATCTCTTAACTGTCCCTAGTAAATTTTAGGTAACAGGAAATATTGTGTGAAGAAGAGATAGCACCAGTCCTAACTCAAGGGAATTCAGAAGGAGACATTTCAAACTCCAGTCTTAGTAGAGTGAAATATATAACGTGCAAACAGGTTTGCATAAGGTGATGTCTCAAACCATATACAGGGTATAAGAAAAGGTGAGAGAAAGGAAAAAGTGTAATCACAATGCTTATTTAAATTTGTAATGGTGACTAGTCATTGTGTTGCTTGTTGAGTAGAGATATTGAAAACTGGTAGAAAGTCATTGAGAAAAGAATTGAAGAGCTATAGGTAACTACCTAGTGAAGAGGTTGGTAGCAATCCAGAGGTATAGACGGCTGATTAGGAAAGTAGAGTCTTGAGCAGTGATTGTTGGTGCACGCTCATATTTTTTGTTTAAAAAAAGGATTGATAATGTTGTGAGAGTATTTTATAATATCTGGTAAGTATTGACGGTCATTTGAGACTTGTCACAATGGGATATACTCCTCTGATGCACCTATGCAAGACACTGCCAAAACACATGCCCAAGCTCGCTGTGAAAAGTGGTATTGCAACACATGACCACATACTCGCACTCTGCATACATGTGGAAGATATTGGAGACAAGGTTAGATATTCTAGAGTTTTGGAAAATGTGCCAGGAAGAGAGAGAGAGGATCCGCCACCTGAGGAGTGGATACTTAGTCAATGAAAAGAGAAAGGTGTTGAGCCTTCAGCTCCCCTTACCTCAACCAAGCTAAAAGACGATTGTATGGAAAAAGTTGGTTTGTATCCTTTATAGGAACGGAAAGTGGCAATAGGGTATAGTAATCCAATATACAAGTGTCCCGCTTATAGCAGTGATGATAGCCCAGAGGAGAATATGAGAAAAGAGTGAATCTTTAAGATTCTGCAAAACAAAGAAGAGGAGAGTGAGCAGTTGAACATATCAAGAAAAATAGAAAGGGAAATTAAGAGATGTAAAGGAGAGAAGGATAAAGCTGACAAGGTAACGCTCGTGCAGACCGAATGGATGAGTGAAAAGATATTACTCAAGCTAGATGGGAAAAACATTGAGGAAGTTAGGCAAAGGGAAGATGAGGATGAACAAGATAAATGGAACATAGAATGGAACAAGAGATTGAAAGAAGATGAGCATAAAAGAAAGAGCAGGTATCAACGAGAGTAAATGTATCAAGAGGAGCAAGAGAAAAAGGAAGAATGGGCACAAGAACAAAGAATATGGTGTTGTTCAAAATCCGTTTTAATTGATGTCAAAAATTGCTAAAATCATGGGCACGAAACCACCAAACAAGAAAATCCAACTTCTGGTTGGGTGTTCTACATTACTCTACTGCAGAATCCACATCAATACAATGTTAGCAAGGATCATATGCTATCAAGTAAAATCCCGTTTTTGAAATGTATTAATTCAAGACAGCTGCCAAAAATGGGTGCAGTACCGGTGTTTGCCACCGACCGGCGCTGGTGACCTAAATTCTGACAGGGGACCTGTATTTCAGAAGCTAAACAGCATCCTAAGTTAGCTGAGACTTCAAAAGGCTTGCTGGTCAATGAGAATTCTTGACACCTACTCTTCCCAGGCTCTACACCAACAGCACAGGATATCACAGGGTTCTGTTGATTAAAAGGGGAGGAGAGTTTCCCTGTGGCCTGGAGGAAAGAGACAATGGATGCTTTCAGCTGAATAGAATATGCTGATTTTGGGTGTAAACTGTCAACACTACTCTGGGGAAGGCAAGACACATGATCTCTGAGTCAAGCCAAGTTCCCGGGGGGGGGGGGCAAACAAATGGGTGTACTGAATTGAGAGCAAATGTATGTTTTATTAAATTGCTTATAAAATAGTGTATCAAGCTGACAGTAATGTACAATTTGGGGATTCTTAATATGAAAATTTCACTCACAATTCGAGACTAAGCTCAACTCTGTGTGATTTTCTGAGACCAAGCCCCACGATTTATTCATATTGTAGACACTGGGTTTATGCTAGAAACATGATAACGTATAGTAATATGCTCAGGGAGGGGGTGCAGACCTGTGTAAAATTTGATGCAGAACCAACCATGGCGAAACCCTCTAAAAGCGCAAAATGTTGTCGTTTCTGAACCCAAGCTCTTAGAAAGATCAGGGTTGGACAGAGACCTGTCTTAATTCATCTGTGATGTGTACATGTATTATGAACCACATGTGTATCTGGGAAACCTTTTTGTTATGAAAAATTAATTTTCTAAGTGAAATCAAAGGGGCGTTTCTTCAGTAGATTGTAAAATGGTAGCATCACTCTGGCCCACAGTTCAGTTCTCCAGTCAGGCGACAGGGAATCCTTTAGCCTATCAGGATCCTTAGTGGGTTGGGCATAGAAAGTCAGCCTTCCCACCCACTTTCAAAAGACATAGATAGGGACTGCTCTTTCCACTTTCTTGTGCAGCACTTTGCCGGACCAGACAATATCCAGAAGGACCATAGACTCCAGATAGACTCCAGAACTTGAAGCAGAGAGACCTGAACCAAAAGCTGAATCCTTCTCAGCAGGCCTCAGAATCCAGCAACCTAACAAAACTATTCAACAGCCGGGTGAGCTGTTTGATTCTGACTAGAACCCTATGCCAGAACCATACCCAGACGAGACCGCTGTGCAGTGCCGGTAGCAGACCCAGGCCAGACCGCTGCGCAGTGCCGATAGCATACCCAGACCAGACGCTGCGAGCAGAACCAGTGGCAGAGAGTGCAGTCCAAGGCCCCTTCCGGTCCAAAAACTAGGAGTGAGTATCCAGCCAGATCTGTACAGAACCAATCTCTTAGTTTAAAATAATCTTGGCCCATCCATTTCAACCTGTCCTGAACTGCATAGAAATTATGTGTCCATTCTTTGATTTCCAACCTGTCAAAGCGAAATTGTCATTCTGAAATCTTGATTTTATTTCTGAAAATCTACCTCCACAAAAAACGTCTGCATCTTTTGAACCGTATGTCCTAGAAGCGAGATTTAACTTTCATTTTAATGCTAAGAACCTAGGCTTTCCAAATCCTTGTAGTTTTTCCATAAACGTGTTTGACGCACTCAGAAAAAGTGCCGCAAATTGCAAACTGGCTCAATTTCACCACTTGGAAAAATAGCTGCTCCTTGCTTTCCACTGAAATTCGTTTTCACTCTGATAATCATTCCTGAATCATGGCTAGTGTTGACCTGAACTAATTCAAAGTAGCTAACACCTACCCTGAATCTCCTATAGGAAATTAAAATCATTTTTAGCATATTTTTCAATTCATTGCAAATCACATTTAAAAGTATTTTTGCCCGTTTAAAAGGATACCGGTTACTCTAGGCTTGCTAGGGGGAAACTGGAATTTGAATTGCATTTTGGTTGTATTCCTGAGAACTGTGTGCTCTTCTTTCCATCTCTTTATATTGCATCAAGGGGGGAGTGAATTGCCACAAGGGGAAAAGTGATCATATTATCTCTTGTTGAAACCATATCGGTTTATTTCTGCGCTGCATTCTTTCCATCATTGCTTTTCCTTGAAACTATAAAAGTATTCTCTGCTACCTTATCCTTTCTATACCAACTCCTAAGTAATTAAAGAAGTGTGCTAGTGTAATATTATCCATTGTTGATCACTGTCATATACATAAGTGTGCTATCAAATATTCATTTATTCATAAAAGTTTGAAATACAGATATTGTTTAATTTTTCAAATAAATCTTTTAATTTGCAAAACAAACCTACTTCTTGGCTCAGTGAGGTCAGGGGGATGCAAAGAGAGGGGCGTTATATAAGGGTTCATCATCCAGATTTATGAACTTGTCATAAAAATAGATAAATAAGGGCTTCCATTGTGGGCATCCTAGGCTAGGCATTGACATAGTTGGAGTGCTGAATTGAAGTCACTTACAACCTCCAGTATGTAGTACCTGTGAGATGACAGGAAACATTGCACGTGTATGTGGGAAACAAGAGAATGTACAGAATGGTGAATTCTGAAGAGGGAGGACAGATTATCCTCCACGTGGCACAGCAAGCAGAGCAAGTGAAAATAAAACCACCACAATGACAGTCACAGCAAGCCCCCATGCAGACACAGCAGTACGCAAATACGGGACAAGTGTTGACATCCAGAATAGGAGGTGCCACTGAAGTAGGAGGAAATCCGTACACAGGGTTGGGAGTAAGCCTGTACCCACAGTAGGACAGCTCACAGGGTGACTTGTTGTGTTCAGTACTGTCTGTGACACCAGGCCCCCAAGGGGAACCAAGGGCTGTTGTAATGATAGGAGGCACATCTTTTTCATTTCTAGTAGACACTAGGGCTACTGGTTCATGTTTATGAGAGGGAAAATATCCAATGTTGAGAACTGACATAAATCCTCAAGGGTTCTCTCGAGCTACAAGTTGAGTTCATTTTACTGATGAATTACCAGTCTCTATAGGAGAATGTGACTCACATGGCTACCTGGTTTAGTGGGAAGAACTGTGAGGATACCGGATGAGTTCTTCTTTATACCACAGATACCTACGGACGAAGAGGAGGGACAGACTATCCCTATAGAATTGGTTGCAGCCATAGTATGTAGGGAAATGTCGATGCTCAAAGGGATGGACGATGAGGGTAGACCATGGAGAACAGTAATAGCTCTCGATAAAGACTACAGATTGGCTTTCATCACTGATGACGATATGTTTAGGGAAGAACAAACAGACGATGAGGTAGTGTTCTTTATGAGCATCACATATTGGATAAGGATAGAGAAAAAAGAAGTTCCACAGCGAATGGCGATAATACGGCAGCGTCCAGCATAATTTCAGGAGGACTTGGAAAAGGTGCTAAGTGTCCTTTGGACCACAGGCCCTTATGACGTAGACATATTGAAGGGGATAGGAGAAGCCAAAATAAAACTGAAGCCAGGGGCGATTTTACTTCGAGCAATTCTGGAGAGGCTGATGAGGGAATAGTTCAGACTATTTCAACACTGATGAAACAAGGTATTCTGGTACCATCAGAATCAATGTGTAATACTGCAATGTATCCGATTAGAAAATCGAAGAGATGATCATGGATATTTATACAAGATATTATCCCAATCCAGTGATGATACTATGCAGTATCCAAGTAAAAGCTCGAATATTCATGATGATCTATTTGAAAAATGCGTATTCTCGATCCCGTTGCACAAAGACTCACAAGACTTGACTACCTTTTTGACAAACTCAACGGAAACATACTTGTTTGCCTGAGGGGTTCTGTGCGTCCCCATCAATCTTTAACAGAGTCTTGCAGATGGACTTAGGCAATATTGATCTTAAAAGAGCAGTGAAACAGTACATAGATGACATTTTAATTTGTGGCACCATCGAAGATGAGTGCAAACAAGATTCTATTCAGTTGATGACTATCCTAGCAGACAAAGGGTACAAAGTAGACAAAGAAAAGTTTCAATACTGTCAGGAAGAGGTGTTATACATAGGGTAGTTAATCTCACATGAGGGAAAGAAGGTGACACCTGAAAGGGTTGAGGCTATTATGAAAACCGCAAAGCCAAACACAGTAAAACAGATTATGCATCTATGTTTGAGTCATGGTGTTTGATTACAGTTCATACACAAGACCCCTTTTGCACAGTTCATACACAAGACCCCTTTTGCAAGCTTTAAAGAAAGCACAAGTGGATAAGGAAAAATAGACTGAAGAAATGGGGGAAGGGTTTGAGGAACTGAAAAAACATGTATGGCCCCTGTTTTGGGAATTCCCAATTATGCTGAGGAATTGTATCTGTTTTCACACACAAATGGGACAGTCATGACAGCAGTGCTGACACAGAGAACTACATTGGGGTACAAGCCTTTAGCATATTACAGTGGAATTTCAGACCCAAGGGACATTTTCCTTGTGAACAGTCATTGACAGCTGCTGCGTTCGCAATTGATTAGTCTACAAGTATTGTGATGGGCTGCTCTGTGAGACTCTTCATAGAGTGTTCTCTGTTTGCTATTTTAGAGAAACCTAAGGGTACATTGATATCCCAAAGATCATCAGTCTAAGAGGTAATGATTGCAAACCCAGCAATTAAAATTGTCAGATCCAAAATAGTGAATGCTGCCATGTTTGTAGCTGAGCCAATAGCCCATGTCGATCTCGTACATGACGGTGCTAATTATGTAATATTTTATGATGATGTACCCAGTGTGAAAGAAAATGCTTTGTCAGGAGCGGAAATTATTTCTATTGATGGTTCTTCGAAAATGTATCAAACTAGTCAGGAAAGGCATTCAGGTGCAGCGGTAGTGAGGCATAAGTTTGGGGAATTTGAAGTTGTAGCAAGTGCAAGGCTACCATCTCATTTTTCAGCTCAAGGAGCAGAATTGGTGGCGCTTGTTGTTGCACTCGAGAAACACAAAGGGCAGGAAGTGTCATTGTACATCTAGCATGTTGGAAAAGGAGGGGCTGTCTCTATGGGGAACTGCACTCCAGTGCAACACGCATCCTTATTGGATATGCTTATTTAGGCAGTACACTCCCAGTGCCATAGTGATCATTAAATGTGCAGCTCACATTAAGTGAACCGATTTTATCTCTTCCAGGAATGAAGTCACAGACGTAGAAGCCAAAAGGGTTGCATATTATCCAGACATTTTGTGTTTTGACACACTGAATGTTAGGGAAAACGTAGTCACAAGTATGATAATACAAGAGGGGTTTAATAAATATTGATGACCCAATTAATTGAGATTCAAGGGAGTGCATCGCAAGAAGAGCAGGAATTATGGAAACAAAGGCAGTGTTCTTCATCCCCCCCTGAAGCATTATGGCAAAAAGATAGCACTGGAAAGCCAGTGATGCCAGCAGCATTGTTAAATATTGTGCTTGAACAGCTGCATTACACCGCTCATGTTACTAGGGAGAGTCTTGCAGATACAATACCAAATCTTTTAGAGCATGTTGCATTCTTAATAGTGAATTGCATTGTGTCAAAGATTTACTGCTGGGCATACACTGAGAATGATTAAAGGGGTAATACCTCAACCAGATAGTCCATTTCAGCATTTACATATTGATTATGTTGATATGCTGCAGGTATGTAATAGATACAGGTATCTGATAGTGGTGGTGTGTCCCTTCTCTAGGTGGATCAAGGTAGGTCCATGTCCCCACCCTGGTGGCACTGGCACAGCAAAGCTTTTAGTGTGCAAAGTGTGCAAGGTCTTTCCAAGATGGGGTTTGTGTGAGGTGCTGAGATCCGATAATAGCACACATTTTGTGAATGAGCTATTTCACCATGTAGGGCTCCCATTGATTATAAAACACAAGTTTTCTTCTGCATATCACCTGCAAGCAAACGGTATGAGAGAGACTCAATGGCCTCATCAAGATTAAATTGACCCTTAAGACAGGGTAGCTATGTTGCCTATCCTTACTTTTATATGCCCTTTGGAATCAGCCTGGTTCAGACCACCACCTCACCCCCCACAAACTAGTGATGGGCGGTGAATGATAATGCCTCTTACACCTCTGTCTAGGAGTAGAAGTGTTGACCAGAGTACAGCTACATTTTTCAGTGATAAATTAAATAACTATTTGAAATGTATGACCTCTGGCATCTCTCAAGCATCAGGGGGGCCAGTCTCAGAAGACAGAGGAAGACAATTCAGCAACCAGATCATCTGAACTTTTATCGGCACCCAAATTGCTTGTTGGTGATCTCGTGCTCATAAAGAATTTTATTCGAAAGTGGCACGAGACACTTTTTCATGGCCCGTTTTGCATTGCAAATATAACCCCTTCAGCAGTGAAGGTCCAAGGCAGGTGCGCTTGGCTACACTTAAGTGATGTGAAAACATATAAAGACGAGACCTACCCTCCCACTGTTGCCGATCCATAAGCAAGACAAGAATAAGAATTTCAGCGTGTGCAGACTCGATCGATGACCAATAAGAAGGACGATAAGGCGACCAGTTGATAAATGCAAAATTTTCATTTGGACACTCCTTATAGATATTTTAGTAGGAGTGCAAACCCTTGCTGAGAGTCTTAGGAAATCTTGAAAAATTAACTTTAGAACACAGAACTAGCTGGATCACCTGGATGTTGGTAACAAACCCAAGTCTTATCCAAGAAGTGATGGGAAGGGGGACTGATGTCCTGTGCAGCTCATCTACTAAAGCCCGAATATGTGCAAGAGGTGCAGTGAGTAAACAATGGGTGTTTGAAGTCATGGGCCAAGTATGGCAAGCTGCTAACATCAGTCAATAATGAACCGGGTCCTAGGGTTGGCGAATGCAAAATTGTGCTTCCGGAGACAGGGAAAGAATCATGTGGAAGATGACAAAGGCTGCAAAACTACAGTTGATATTACTAGAAGGGGAGCAGGAACAGCTATTATGATGGATCGATGATGGATGTATGGGACTACGGCCTACAGGAAGCTGCCCAAGGATTGGGGAGGGACGTGTTCCTTGGTACTCATTTATGTTCCAGCATTAGTGATTCCTCAGAGTGACTTGAACATTGGAGAATTTCCAAAGGTGGATGCCCATTTGAGAAAGAGAAGATCACTTGTATTTATCAATCAAGAAATGAGGTAGAACTACTTCTCAGCCAAATCAATAAATGCATATAAAGCAATTTCATATGAGCATAGGTTGTTCAGCAAGACTGCTTCAATCTTGACAACTATCTTCATGCCTGGGATCCATACGATGGCTAATTGAAAATGGTTGCAGATTAAAGGGATTTAATGCTATCAAAGAAGAGCTAAATTCTATATGATTGATGACCCTACAGAACAGATATGTCCTTGACATGATCACTGTGATGGAAGGAGGAGTTTGCATCAAAATCAGGCCATCCTGTTGCACATGTATACCCTCTCACAATGATGAAAATGGGACCTTGACAGAGGCCATAACGCTGTTGATGAACCTACACAACAAAATGGAAGATGAGACAAAGGACATTGCGGATGGCAATTGGTTTGCGTCTATATTCTCATGGATTCCGCAGTGGATGGTGAACATCTTCAAGTTTCTTGGAGCAGTGTTAGTGATGGTGATGTTTGGTTTCTGTGTGATCAGGATAATAATTACACAGTGTAAGAAGCAGCAAAGAAGGCAGTAGGAATGAAGATCATGATTGCTGTCAAATCAGGGTTCAGACCCAAGGAATGACAGAGAAGATATCAGGAAATACATAGAGGCCAGTATTGTAGCACTTGAGGGAACAAAGTTCCTGTACCCAAAGAATCACAAGACATACTTGGGACAATGGATCCATTGCAATCAGAATGCACAGTGCAGCTAGATGACCTGGAGTGTGGATGAACATGTCAAATCAGCCGGGTCCCGGGAGGGAGTGATAAAGACACCCATGGGCCTTAGTTGCGCTTTATACATTTTAAATAAATAAATACATACATAAATAAATCTGGACTCCAAAGAAGCATTTCTTCAAGAGAAAGTATCAAGATGTGGGGATTGTTGAAGGTGTGGTAGATGGCTTGACCAGAGGCGGGAGTGTAGAGGAGCAGTCGAATGCCTCTGCAGGAAGTCCCACCCCCTCCCACCTGTATTTTGGAGGCCTGAGATGGTGCCATGCTTGTGACCATTCCACAGCAAATCTTTGAGAAAAGGTATCCATTAAGAAAACCCTCTCAGATGTCCTACCGAAGAGATGACAATCTAATGGAGGAAATCCCTGAGGGAATATGAAAAGAGCAAGAAAAAGGAGCTGGTGATATCACAAGAAGCGAAGTGTGGCTCTCAAAAAGATTGCTGAAGAAGATGCATGACTCTTATTGAAACTGATGATGACATAAAGAATCGAGTAAACGTTCATATGCGAAAAGAAGATCGGACGTGTGAAGGGCACTGCCAAAATGTCAGCTGTTTAATAAATTGTACAGATGCAGCAACACAAGTAGATCAAGTAATCTTAGAAACTGGCTATAATTAGCTAACAGACTGCAGGCAGAGCCGCCATTGTAAAGAAGCTGAACATCAGTGTCACACAATTAGTTAGCTCAGACTCACAGAGAAAGAAGGATCAAGAGCTGTGTCACAGCAAAGAATTAGCTGGGATTGTGAAAATGAATGCAAAGCTGCCTGGCCTGGTGTCAAGACTCGTTATCAATTTTTGAAGGAGGCACATGTGCGAAACTGAATCATTCCTTGTTAAGGTGCAAAGACAGAACACCTTGTGTGCCAAGTTTTGTTCATTTAAGACAATTAAATGCAGAAGAATAGTCCAAATCGTGGTCTCTTGTCATATGAGCCAAGGATGGAAATAGAGTTTGGCACGCAGTTTCAGAACTATGATAGCGCATGCTCACACTACCTTATATTCCCAGAGATGAGAATACACTGCAAGGCCAACTGCAAAGAAAATCTTCATGGCAGAAGGCATCAGTATTGAGAGACGTTGGACAAATTTGGTTGGGGAGATAGAGTCAAGTCCACCTCCTGGCACCTGGGGTATGAGCTTATGTGCTGCTAGTGAGCCGAATGTTCCAGACTGGTACGAGCATCCAAACCAATTGTAGAGGGCCTTATAGTTTGAGAGCCAATTATATAGCGTCTACTTAATAAAGTTGAGGATGACTTACACTAGAGGCAAGATGTCTACCTAGCAGTAGAGACCAAATCACAACCCAACCCCCAACCCCTTATAGAAAGTAAACTTAAATGTTCACCTTGAGCCTATTACAACCCCTCATAGGTTTCTCATATTTGCCATGTAGTATGACGTCACGTATGATGAAGTTTTGCTATATATATGTAATTTTGTATGAAATGCATTGAGAGACTCGATCGAACATCCGTTGATGTCCGTTCTAACTCCCTGTTTTAGACATTTGATAATAAAACAGAATTACCTTTGCCATCTTCCTGAGTTGGTTTGATTATTTGGTGTCAGAGTTATTCTGCATCCCATCCATTGCATGCATGTTGCCCAAAGGGCTCTGAAAGCTTAAGTTTGCTAAGGGGCATCCTTCGTAAAAGCTGAAACCACACCAGATAACATTTCCCAGGGCACACAGCTTGCCATTTTCAAAGTTAATTTGTTTCATTTGGTAGCAGTGAGAAATAAATATATCAACTGGTGTTTGGGCTATTACTCCACCGAACTAAGGACCATAAGTAAAACAGTACTATTCCTATTATAGTGGGGGGTATTCAGACTGCAGTGGTCCCACCAAGTGACACTAACCCAAGGAAAAAAAAAGAGGTGATGACTGCAATGTTTAGAATTAATCTTAACCTGTGGCATCACTATGGACAACCCTCCAGACATTCTTTGCCTGCCAAGCCATTACAAAAGGGGAAAGACCATATGCAAATCAGGCTTCGTCCCACCCCAACATGGACAGTCCAGTCCGAACTGCTTTGTCTTATACCTTCTGCATGAGACCACAAGCATCCACAAACATGTTTCATCCTCATTAGGCCTTAGCAGTGAGGAGTAGCTTGGTCTCTATGCACAACAGGCACTGGACCCACCTCATACCCATCCCACTTGTGGTGACTAAAACAAAAACCAAATCAACTAAATTGTGAGACCAATGAGCTCTTCTCTAATCAATATTCAGTCTTCTTTCATAGACAGTCATATTCAAAATCATTGATGACTCACAATAAGGTGGTGCAATTTTCTTTAACTGGATAGACCACCTATGTTTCTACCTGTGACATCAGGTCTTCCTCAGGGATTTCTTAGATTAACAGTGAGTAATTACTCAGCAAGAGCTTTCCACTTTCCTTAAATTTCTCACAATATAAACTGATAGCAAAAGAGAATATGTGAGGCCAGATGAGCAAATAACTGACCAATTAAACTGTGTCCTTTTATCGACTGGTGTAGTAGAGTACCAACCAGTGGCATATTAGATTGAAATGTATCATTTGTTGAAGGCTGAATACAGAAGGAGTTATTAGTTGTGAAAGAACAGTAGAATGTTCACCTATAGGTAACTACATGTTCTATAATCCACTAACCAATCGAGTGAGAGAGCAGATGTTTTTTTTTATGATAATTACTAACTATGACATTAGCTGTGACAATTTTCTTACTTAAAACCTTGTTGTCCCTGATGTCATTTTGAGATTGTCCTTTGATGTGAATAAAGCTGGGTTTTCTCACAAAGTTGGAGTTAATCCATTGTTGAGTTTTATTTCTCTTTTATAGTGTATTTGGGCCTATCTTAACACCATCAATTCCAATGTTTTCCCTTGATCCATCAAGCGCTTGCAAGTCATATTTATTCCCAAACTGAGCCTTTTCTGACTTCTAACCTATCATCTTAATCGTTTTTTGATGCCAAGATACTGAAAAAAGGTATTAAAACACAAAACTTTGCATATGGTGATAAAGGTATTGGAGGCAGACTGCACCATTGTCCTGAGAGTCTTAATCAAGTGAGGGTGTTACCATTTGTTGCTCTATTACCAGATGGTGCAAACCATCTCGAAGGCCATGATCATCATAGTGCAAATCAAGCAGGTAAGTAAAAGGAAAACAAACATATATAACTCATGCCACTGAGGCAGAAGGGAAGCAGCATTGGGTGGGCCAGGAAAGATGGAGCTAGGGAGAGAATGCAAAGAAAATTGTCCTAAGCTAGCCCAAAATGGAAGGACCAGAAGCGGAGGCAGACAAGTTGGCCACAAAATTTTTACTTTAAGGAGACAGAAAGATCTAGACTTCAAAGGGAAGAAGACAAATAAGAAGGAACAATTAGGTGTCATGAACGACAGGTGGACTCTTCAGAGGTAAGCAAAAAAATGGCGGATGCAGGTGCGATGAGCTGCAGTTGACTCAGAATGCAGCTGGGACACTGGCTGGTAATGTCTGTGATCTGAAACTCCTGTGCTCCTATGCCTTAGGAACTTCAACAATGTTTGCATTCTTGCACATGCATATTATGTAATTCTGGAAAGTTTCAATAAAAGATGTTTGAAAAAACATATTATTTTTTATATAGTGCTTCATTTGCCATTCCTACTATGGTTGTGATTATAGCTATTTATTTACCCAAATAATATGGTACTCAATTTCCTCAATTTCTTGTTCTCAGAACCTTGAAGGTCAGCACTAGTAGTATTCGAACTTGCAAATTGCAGACTGCCCTCATCTCTTAGATAAGCATTTGTTTCATCAGTACTTTTCCCAGATATTTTCAAAAGCAGGATTTCAAGTAATACCATGCACCACTGATACTTTGAGTACACAGGAACTCATCAGAAGCAAGCACTTCATTCAGAGGCAAACATTTTCTGGAGAAAGTCAAGCAACAAGAAGCCCTCACCACCATGAGCCTCCTCATTTCAGCAAGCGGGGCACGTCTCACCATGGCACAAGCAAGAACAGCAATCTTCCAATCCATTAAACACAGCATCACATGCCATGACAGATACTGAAATAGCACAATCCACTGACAAATGCAATGCCATTAACACCTGCATCCCCAAAAAGGTAAGGCAAATGACTGACAGCTCCAACATATTGAGATTAAGCAAATCCAGGACTATTACTCCAGAAGACCTGGCCAACACTCTAGCAGCCCTCAAAACCACTCACAACAAAGACAAAATGCTCTCTTCCACATTATGAAGGTCATCACAAGTGAAGCACTTATACCGCTTCTCAAAATCATCAATGGATCGCTCATACAATGTACCTTGTCAGATGCACAGAAAACAGAACGTATACCCCCAACCAAAATAAACCCACACATGTGTCAAACTATCAGCCATCACTCATCTCCTCTTCCTTGGCAAAGTGATTAAGAAGGCGATTGCAATCGAGTTACACAAAAGAATAAATCAACACAGTCGCCTACAGCACATCCAATCAACTTTCTGAGCAAAATACAGCACAGAGACAGCCTGCATCCATGTTGTTAATGACATAATCCACATCCTGTACAAAGGGGATTGCTGCTTACTTATCATACTTGATCATTCTGATGTTGTCAATATTACAACCACCCATTAGAAATATGTGGCACACAGAGAATCCAAACATAATTCTGCCAGTTTATGTTCCTCCACAAAGTGAAGATTTTCTCCCACTCCCAGAGTTCCAGAATGGTTGTTTAATCCATGGTCATCTCTCAACTGGATAGTGGCAATATGATACTCTTAGATATTCCACAGGACATTGTGGGCCCTATGAAAACCATGTAGGATCCTGCAGGATGCCTTTCACAACTATCAGCCATCACACATCTCTGCTTACTTGTGTGAGATTGGTAACATGGAAGGAGACACAAACAATAGATTCAAAGTTGAAGAATGGGTTAGTAAATAAATGTCTGAGTCAATTATGGACTAACTTCCCTATACTTGTATTTCCCTAACTAAAGAAACTAAGTAACATCAATGTCAGTAAATTCAAAGTAAAAATCTGTCTGTGTCAAATTCCTATGCTTACCCTCACAACTAATACAAACACGTGTGAAGGGACATCAACTCAAATAGCATTCCAAACATAAAGTTCGGAGCCACTTCCAGCTATGGCTTAGTTGTCAACCATCTCTCACAAATGTCATTAAGTTCACCACAAAATTCAATCTTTCCTCTTTTGAATGTTAGAGGAAATTCAGTTCTATAAAGGTCAGTATGCCCTACCCAAGTTCAATACAGTTCCAAGGTAACACAGTTTCAGGACACAAACACTCAGGGTTTCCTTCCCTAAGGTGAATGTGCATATCAAAAGGAAATAATTTGAAGCATTGCATCTTTGAACTGTACTTACAAAACTCAGGGTTCCCTTCCCGAAGTCTGAGGATTATCAAAGGTTAATGTCCTGCTTTCACCACAGCAAGCTTCCTTGTTGACAAACAGAATTTCGCTGGTTAAAGCACAATTTCAGACCCCAGAGTCCACCCATTACAGGTCACACAACCAGGAACTTTCAGGTTTCCTTCAAAGTTCAATATTAGACTTAATGGCCAGTTTCTTAAAGTGCAGCTTCAATTCTAACACACCAGTATCTTTCCTTCCATGTAGCTTCCTTTTGATATTCACTTCAATGTTCATTAAGGTTGATTCAGCTTATACAATTGCATTCATATCTCAAATGTCTTTTGACTTCTGCCTTTCAGTTCTGTATTCAAAATAAAGGTCAGTTTACTTGCTGTATTCCAAACAAAGTTCAGTAAATGTGCTTTCATTCAACTCAATCACTATGGTATTTAAACATAGTTCTTTTCACTTGCTTTATTCAATTCACTCTTCAATATGAGCAACGTGGTTCTTTTTGTTCATTGCGATGTATTGCTTTTACTTATTTCACTTGATTCAGTGTATTATATAGAAGTAACGCAATCTGTTTCATTCAGTTCAATGTTACTGGAACGTTACCTTCATTCATTTCATTCAGTTCGGTATTCAATAGTAGTAGCATGTTCAATTTCATTCAATGTGGGACGGTACTTTCAGTCAGTTTGTGCGCTTCGGTCATAAAACATATGCTGTGATTATCTGTGCAGCCTCCTTTGAGCGCACCAGTTACTATAAGTGTCCCCAACACTTACCTAGTCTCAGCAGCTCCTCTGGTAGTTCCTTCATTTTGCTCCTTTCTCATAAGGGACTGTCAAATAGTTGAGAGCTTTGCTTCACACTCGCTGGTTATTGAATGGAGCTTCACCTCTGCCTGCATGCAGCGCCTGCTGCCCGTCTCACCAATGGTGGGATCTCCAACCCACATTCCCAGTCCAGCAGGATCCCAAGGGTTTCCTATGGCATGCTGGCGTCTTGGCTTCTCATCTCCTTTGGCTTCCACTCTGGTTCTCCTGCTCTGCTTCCGAAGCTCGCTCCAGTGAGCTGACCAGTGTTCTGACTCGTGCTCTCTGTTCTGCCTGCTGCCACAGCTTTTATACACCTGTGTTGGGCTAACAGGATACATTGGTTGTGAAGGGTTTTCCATGACTGATTATAATTAAATGAATTAGTGAGACATGCCTGACATTCAGGGCTCTTATTTGTCCTAGTACTTGCATAAGTAATAGAGATAATCTTCATTGCTCCTAGTTGTTTCTTCTTTGTCCCAGTATTGTCAAACAGTTTAAATGGGAAGAGAAGTGGAATACATTTACAGCAACCCATAAATGTCAGGTTGACTATCCTGAGGAAAAGGGTTATACTGTGTCTCGCCCAAAGGTACCGCACTCCCAATCCCCAAGGCTCCTCTACCCAGGTGATCCTCGCTCACTTGTCCACTCCCAGGGTCAGGATCCAATACTGATGGCCTATCAGTGGCCACCTCCATAGAGGGTTCAAGGCGAGTAAGAGTGAGAGAACTCTTAGATTTCTCACACTTGGCAAAGTGATTAAGTAGACTATTGCAACAGGTACACAAGAGGATAATTCAACACAGCACTACCAATCTGTTTTATGATAAAAAATAAAGCACAGACAGCATACATGTTGTCCATGACATAGTCCACATCATGTACAGAGGGACCACGGCATACTCATCATACTTGACCTCTCTACTTTTATCAATATTATGTCCTCGCATTAGAAACAGGTGGCACAGAGATAACCAAAATAGAACTCTGACATGTTGTGTTCCGCCACAAAGTCAAGCATTTTTGTGACACCCACACTTACAGAATGGTTGTTTAATCCATGGTCATCTCCCACCTGGACAGTGGCAACAAGCTACTCTTATAAGTTTCAAAGGACACCTTGGGCCCTATGATAAACTTTGAAGATCCTGTAGAATGCCTATCACATTACTTAGAGAATTCAACAACACCGCACCTATCCTAAAAGAGCCCCACTAGCAAACCTGTCAAGCATACATCATGCTCAAGTCATCCTGCACCACCTACAAAGCAGTCACAACCAAGGAACTCAACTACCCCGGGGCCAGTGCACCAGCAGAAGCCACAATATCATCAGATTACCAACAGATATCTGCAAGTGGGATACAATGAGCAAACAATCCCTTTACTGCTGCACATCCTGTCTCAGGACCATGTTACTAATGTGGATAAGACTGGTTTCTTCCCCCCACTTCAGGAAGGACATACAGACCATACTCTTAAAAGATTATTTCTCCAATCACTGGTATCTTCATTCAACCATATTTCTTCCACTCGGTAGCCCTACCCATTCCTGCTACCCCTCACCCTACCTTTAACATGGATGTCTACATTACATACTGCAGCCATTACTTCTCAGCTAGGTTCATACTTTGTAAATCTCATACCTACATGCAGAAACACTGAAGATTTAAAGCCCACTTACTATTTTATTTTTTTGAAAGCTAGTGAACTGCTGTAAATATATTTAGATGTTTCCTCAGAAACGTTGACAGACCACAGAACAAATATGCCCTGCAGGAAATGCATAGTGAATGCATGTCTTTTTTATTTAAAGTTTTACATATGATACCTTTTAAACCCATTCACAGATCACCATGGAATTTGACATGATGGTCGAGTGAGGTTTTCCAACAAGTCTACCGAAAACATTCCTCCAATGTTGTAAGCAAATTAGACACAATGGTCCAATATTTTGAGGATTTTAATAGGGTGCTCCAATTGGTATTTACCCCTCCAAAATGTAGGCAGTACGATTTACTGATATGTCTGCTAGGTCTTGAAAGCCAGATCTGCCGATCTGAAAATGTTAATGGACTAATCATATGTCTAGATTTCTGTGTGCCATAATGGATCTGAGTTTCCTCTTTCGGTTGAAGGTATACATATCAGCCATGTTGATTACAAGGATCCCTGTGGAAAAAAACAGACATGATGAATGCTTGTTGCAGCATGGGTAAACACTGCTAGCCTGCATGCTGCTGGTGTGAGCTTACCCTCGGCCTCACACATTGTTTTGTGCTTGCTTTATGCAGTGTAACAGTGATTTTTCATCATCATTATGTATTCAGCTTCGGGCCATCAAAGTAAATTCAAACACAATTAATACAGAATGAACTTAATCACAATTAACAAAGACAGCATTTAGATAACCCATCCCTTTTCAGGGAACCATGAACTCAATGGGTCTCTAGGATTATGTTCCTTGAGAGAGTTTTTCTTAAAGATGAAGTGCCCACTGAAATCGTGTCAGATAATGGGGTACAATTTGTTTCTGAGGCTAAGAGGAGGTTTCTAACCAGTTATGGAATAAAACACACTAGGACAGCTTTGTATAATCCTAAGGCTAATGGCCTTGTAGAAAGACTCACAATCAACTTAAAGATACCAGAGGTACTTTTTTTACCAACCACTTATAAACAGCCCTCCATCGAATTTTTGATTAAACAATACATTATGTTTACAGGGTCACTTGCTTCCCCACTATCCTATTGTGGTTTCTTCTTTTTTACATATGATTTATACTCATTATCTTGTCATATACCACACCAATTAGTATCAAAAATAGTCATTTATTATTTTTTTAGAAACATTGTTAAAAAAACACCTTTTATTTTTACAATTTTCTATTCTACAATTGTAGAAATTTGGCACACAATTTTCAAACAACAAAAATATATCTCAATGATTTTCAATTTCACTATGCACATCTAATAACCTGTAGTATTTCATTAGTTAACAATTTTTCAGAATAAAAATTTCATAAGGATCTGTTGATTGTTCTCCTCTCTCATAGAGAAGCACATCCCAGTCCATCAAACAATTCACTCTATATTCATATCACCCATGCTTACTTTCATACTGCATTCAAACCATACCCGACATGTTTCATTCCTTACACACTTTCATACAACTCACAAGGAAATTCTTCAGGGGTAAAAACTTTTTTTGAAACCACATTTCATTTCAATGTACAATTATGTTTGTCTTCTTTTAGAATTTTTTCTAAGGATCAACTATCAATGAAGTTCCATTTGTCCTTCCATGAGGTCCAACCACCAAACGGATAACTGTGGGAAGCAAGAATGGGATATTCAAACTTTAGTGTTCGAATCACATCCCGGTTTACATTTCTATTATGTATAACCTGCTACATTAACTAGCAGCACAAAAGAGTAAATTTTTTTATTAGCTCCTTCTACACATCTATTGAAAAACACTTTGTTTCTCCATCTTAATCAGTGCATGTCACTCATCAAATATTCCAAAGCTAGGTAGGCTTTAAATACTTCATTCAATAATTCTCAATGTTGTCTCACCCGATAAGTTATTGGTGTCAATTATAACTTATCTAGGATTAATTATCTTCAAATTACCTCAATGTTGTTCACTTCTTCTTTTAGGTTTTCTTGGACTGTCACCTTTAGATAGTTACTCTGCTGTGTCCCCTAGGTGCTGACTCCCAGAAACTATCTGGGGGAGCATCCATGCTCTTTCCCTTTTTAGAAGAGACAGTACTTGTTTATCTTTACAATTTGTTAGCCCATTTTTCATTCATTATTTAAACCTGTCTTACATTGCATCATTTTGGGGCTTATCGTACTAACCTGGTCTTATTGTGGATCCGGTTCCTAATATTGATGTTTACTACCAGCTTCCGCAGTCTAGCTTTCTGCTAGCTGGACCAGAACCGGTCTTCCAATCCTTCCCTTAAAGCCATGCGCTCTGCACCTAGTTTTCTACAATGAAAAAACACAGCGGGCACTAAGTTTTACTCTTTTGGCATTGTGTACCATTTACAAGCCTTTCTCATAGCTAACATGCTGTGCCGGTTTGCCGTTCTTACCTGTGTCTTTTATTTTATTCCCCCGCTCGTTCCGGGTTCCACGATTCAGGTTATGACTCGTCTTTCCAGGGCTGTTTCTAGTCTTCTTTTGCCGATAGCGTCTCTATCCATCTGTAGTCATTTGTTTGGTTGCCTTTTCCCTTTTATACTGTTACTCTGATCATGTGACTAATTGGTCACCTGATCGATGGACGCTACATCCACTATTCACCTTCTTATTAACTCAGTTATTTGCATTGGCTGCCTTCGGCCCCCTGCTCTTTCGACTCGAAAGCTCTGCAACTTGGATAGGGTGACGCGAGCCGACCTCGCGTTCTAAAAAAGCAGTGCAGCGTCCACGTTTGTTACGGTCCCTACGCGGCTTTTCTCAAGACGTCCTATTTTATGAACTGCCTTTCTGCACACTGTACTCAATGTACCCTTATGCTGGCCCTGCAACACGAAGTTGTATTTTATCAGCTACCACTTGACATGTTTGTGACGCTAGGACATCCGTCCGAACCTCTGGCAAAGGTATGTCGTAAAAGATGTTTCTAATTTATTTTACTTCTGTAAACATTACGGGCTCATTCTTTTCTTCACTACAGGATAATTGGTGATAATGCACGCATGATGTATTTTAGTTGGTTCTACTTATGTCCACCTGACTGGCTTCCACATTTCTTCACTCTAAGTCACCTATAGTACAAGGAAAAATGGTTTTAACCACATTTACTTTATGAGGATCTGGTCCTGGTTTAAAACAGATTATGACCCCCTATCCATTTGTTCTTTTTACCGTGATGCCCTTTAGCTGTTTTGCCCATGTCTTAGGGGACCGGTCGGTTATCATTCTGTTTTCTCATTCAAACCCAACTCTGTGCTCTTAGTGAGAAAAATCAGTTCTTTCTCTTTTCGAGCTAGTTTTCTTCTATCAAGGTTAGAATAATTTGTTTGCCTCACCAGATAAACGATTGACCATCTCAGATCTTCCACTTTATGTTCCATCTCTATAAAGTGTTCCACTAAGGGAGCGGAATGCACTCTATTTTTTATGCAGCTTTTGTGTTCTGTGTAATGTGTGTTTTAATTTTTCTTTCTGTCTTCCCTATATAACTCTTTTTACAGGGGCACCAGATCACATACACTACAAAGCCAGAATTACAGTTCGGGAGCACTTTTTGTTTCCATGGGTTCTTCAAACCCAAGTCAATTTCTGTTGTTTTATTAGTTTGCTGACAACAGACACAAGATCACATGGTAGGGGCCCTCTGGAGCCCACAGTCCCCACGTTTCTGTTAGGGTCTGCTGTGGTTTAATCTGTTTAGTAATGTTGTTTCTCATAATCTGATCTTTTATCGACCTACTTCTTCGGAATGCCATCAATGGTCTCTGTAACGGTACTTTTCCTTTTTCCAAGATTCTCCAGTTGCGATGAATAATCTTCTGAAAGAGTCAGCAGTTATTTGAAAGGGGGTTTGCAGATGACCATGAGCTTGAAACAGCCTTGGAGGGAAGTGCTGAATCTGTTAACTTGGAACTACGTAACTATGCCACATTCGGTGACAGGAGTTTCTCCGTTTGTGTCCATTAAGGGCAGAGAACCTGGGACAAGGCTTTGTCCAGGATGGCTAGGGTTGGCCAGAGTGGTTCAAGTAGATAGGGATCGAATTATGAAGCTTATCAACATGAGTCAGGAAAGAAACAAGGAAATGTTTGATGTCAAAAAGGGTGTGAAAGATTGTGAGTGGAAGGTTGGGGAGATGGTATATTTTAAAATCCCCAGGTTGGTGAATAAATGTGTACAAAGTATGTTCTTGGGTCTGAAGAAGATTTGTGCAGTAAGGAAAAGTGTAGTCATCTTGGAAGAGGGAGAAGTGTGGTCGAAAGGAAAGTTAGCAAGAGCTTTGGATTCGGCAGAGGAGAGTGGAAGGGAAGTTTTGCGTGCTGTTGAGGACAGGACAATACTGTGGCGGAAGAGAACTTGAATGGGGAGAGTTCTCAAAGGAAAAGATCTAAGCCTGTGTGGTTGAGAGATTAGTAATGATAGCTGTGATTTACTCATGACAACCTAAATTATTAGCCTCTGATGTGATTAATTTTGGGAAGGCAGAGGTTAAGTTCTTTCAAATTTTTTGTGTATTGTGTTCATCCTCCTGTAGTTGTTTAGTGAGATTTATCCAGAAAGTAGGATGTTTTGCTTACTTTTATTGGGTGTTGTTTTTTGTGTTTTTGTGGAGGGGAAGATGTGTAGGGATTTGCATTTGTTATGTTCTCTCTGCAACTCGCTCCGGCTATGCGACTGCCTTGTTTGATTGTAGGCAGGGCTGCCGTGTGACGGGACAGTTGGCCAGGAGAGCGACTGGGGCGGTTTGCTCCGTGGGGGCTTCATTGAATAAAGGTTCGTTCAACCTACTTGTGTCTCCGCCATTCCTTTCAGCACACTTTCAAATCTTTTGCACAGTGACGCTATTAGTTACAATCAAAGATGTTGGGCGCACTTCCTAAATTCAAATTGTAGAAATGCAGGATTCAACACAGTGAGGCTGTTAGGGTACACTCAGTGATACTTGGGCACACTATCTAGATGAGATACTCAACACAGTGAAACAATTTGGGTACGCTCAGTGATGTTAAGAGCACCGTCTAGCTGCAAAGTTCAGTATAGTGATGCTATTAGGGTACGAGTAATCATTTGACTTTAATATGTGACTGTACAATGTAACACAGCAAAACTTTTAAGATTTTTAAGTAAGAGTGGTAGGGCTTTCTGGTGTGAATTAATTTCTTCAGTCCCTACCCTTGCCACACCTACTTTTGGTTGGTGCTGGTTGGTGGCAGGCTATTGGCTTCTTGCTTCTCCTGCGGATACCTGCAGATACAATCTGGAGCTGCCTCCTTGGAGCCGCCCTTTGTCCTGGGCCCTTAGTTGCAGGGCTGCATGGGCAGAGGGCTGCCCTGGGGAGGTCATTATTGGCTTGGGTAACAGGTCCTCAGGGCCAATCAGGGAACGGTGTGCGGGGTGGGAGGCAGATTCGGGAAGAGGGGATAGGAAGCATGTAGATAGCATGATAAGGGGTCAGGTGTGCATATCCCACAGTTAAAACTGTTAACATGGACACAAATGCAGCCAAAATCACGGGCTGCACACTCACCTATGGTGCGAAAGACAGAGGTGAACCAGGGGTACAGAGGCACACTAGGCCTGCAGGGACTTGGGAAAGTAACCAATCAGGGCACAGGGGGAGGGTCGGGATGCAGATTCAGAGAAAGGGAGCGGGGATGGGATGCATGGAGATGGCGTCGGAAGGGGCAAGGGACGCAGATCACAAACTTAAAAACGGTTAACATGGACACAAATGCTACCAAAATCACGGGCTGCACACTCACTGATGGTGCGAAAGACAGAGATGAACCAGGGGTACAGCGGCACACTAGAACTGCAGGGATTTGGGCAAGTAACCAATCAGATCTAGCGACGACAAGATACCTCCTCCTTGCTCCAGCTGGCTGTGCACGTGCTGCGACGTGACCATCCTGAATTTTTGGGACTTGAGATATGGAACAAGTTACTTACCTGTAACTGTTGTACTCCATCATGGGTCTGGCAGGGACTCACATGCTCATGAACGCTCCCCGTCAGGCTGGGAAACCGTGGCAAAGAAAAAAAACGTTTCAGTTTCACTTCCGAACTGCCCCTCATAACAACCAATCACTGGTCTTTGGGCCACACCATCCCTAGCCAATGAACGCCCTCCACCCAAGCCCCTCCCTGGCAGCCACCCCAGATTTGGTAGCATGTAAAGTGGCAATAGGACCAAGAGAAGAGCCGCAGAGGGGTAGGCGGCAGGGCTCGGCAAGGACTTGATTACATCTGCACCCCCCAGATGAGTGTATCACCTCATTAGATGGATCTGTGGTCATGTAACTGCCATGATGGGTGCCAGAGTCTAGGGACTTGGGGGTCTTTGTTGCCCAAAGTGGCATTGGGCAAAGAAAGGAACTAGCTCCTAACCTCATAGACGACAGATGGTCACTCCAGGCTCTGCTTGGGGAGCTGGAGGGAGATTTTTCTCCTGGAGTGTGGTGAGATTCTATAACCCCTGTGGCCAGGAAAGGTGGAACAAAGGTGGAAGGAAAAGAGGCAATACAGGAGCCCAACATAGGTGCAGGGGTGAGTTGATGACAAATTGTGGGCACCAGCAAGGATAGTCAGCGCACTAACCCCTCTGTTTGCCCCTGGATGTATAATGTCAGGTGGCAGATGACTGATAGTCGTAAGAGGGACACAGAGCGGGTTGATGGGCTCATGGTGCAGAAGGTTGTCAGCAGGAAGGTGGGGTCAACATCGGTCATTCCAATCATGTCCTTTGCCTCATTGTTGGTGATCTCATAGCGCAGGGCATTCTCTCCAATGGTGAACATGCTTCCATTTGTGGCCAAATTTTCCTTGCCAGTTAAATTGCTTCCTACTTACGGAATCATATCAATACAGCCACCCAGGTAGTTAAATATCCGAGACTGGTTGAAAACAGTTGGGGCACCTACGGTGTCTTTATAGTGCTTCAGGCCTCCATAGACCTCTTCTAAAGGTAGCACAAAATCTGTAGCAGGTACCCTGGTGGCCTCGAAAACAAAAGTCAGAGGTCTTGGCCAAGGACAACCCTGCTTGCTGCCGCTGTCTTCTAACAGCCAGAGTCTTGCGCTATGATGGAATTTGGGGATCTTGGACAACCAATTAAGTGCAAAAAGTAGTGGAGGAAAGGGAGAGGTAGGTGAGTGCTTTGTCGCCACGCCAGGATGGCTGCTGTGCTCTTCTGCACCCGTCTTCATTACGGCGACTTTAGCTCATCTCAAATCTGTGTGTCCAGGCTGTCCCAAGTTTTGGCCTCACGCCCCCATTGTGCCAAACACCATGTGGTGCCAAACAGTGCACCCTTCCCCCACCGCGGGTGTCAGCACTGTGGGAAGGATGGCGGTCTGATGTATGCAGGGGCATTGCCAACAGAGTCCGGTAGCCAGAGAGTGCTGAAGGGGGCCAGAATGTCACCAAACACTGCGCCCTTCCCCCGCCACAGTCATTTTTGTATCTTGGATCCAACAATCTCTCGACTATTGGAGCTCCGAAAATCTACATTGGTGAATGCAAAGTCCCACCTGAACAAAAGTAAAATGTGAAACTCATGTTACAGCATGAGTGCACATTGCTAAATTCCAGGGTTCCCCTACGTTTCAAATGGGGCATAGAATGGAGCCTTCAAGAGCTGCTGCTGGATGGATGCGGTGCACATAGTATTTGGATGAAGAAAAGGATAGTTTGCCACCTTCGCGCATCTGCACATCCTGCAGAACCAGCATATTCCAGTATTAAAGCCAATGCAACATAAAAAAAAAGAAAAACAGTAGGTGCAGTTCAGGGAGTTGAAGATGTTTTCCAATGTGAAGGTGAGGAAGGGGGACTACACCATGGTCTGTAAGAGGTCTTTTTTTAGAGGAGTTAAGAACAGCTAAATAGTTTATGGGCTTCCGCATACATTACACATTTATATTGAGACCGGGAGGAGGAATGACACATGTTATCAAAATGGGAGATATGTATGGGGGATCTACTGGGAACAAGCCAGCTGCACTCCAAATGGCTGATGCAAATTGACTAGAAGTAGTTTTGACTGACAATGGGAACTATTTTATAGGGTGAAACCGAAATGAGAATCACCCCGGTAATGTAGTGTGCTTGCAAAGAGTGAGGGCATTTCCACAGTGGTTAGTGGAGACTGAATGTATTAGCAATATCATTTTACAAATCCGTGTCATTCTAAACCTAAATTCACATAAACAAACTTTAGCTGAAAGGTTGATAGGGTTATCTTTTAAGTGCAAACCAGTTTAGCTGCTTTAGAAAGAACCTCAGTTGCAGATGCAGCGTTACCTTCGAGGCCCCCCAGTCTCCAGCTTATGACCCCATTGATGATGTCTGTGAGGAAAACACATATTATTGAATAAATATCATCAGTAATTTTTATCAAGCAATGGTTTTATAAGTAGAATAATCCAATACTTAAAATGCATAACAGCATAAATCAGCAAACAGGGTGTCACCAATGTACCAAATCCTTTTTGGTCGTACTCTTCAATGAACTTTATCCCTTAGGAGAGCATCTGGTCTTCCTTCTAGAGCTCTTCGCTCATCCACCTCCAACTCCCTCAGGGTCAGTCGCTTTTCCAAGCAACGAGTTGGTGGTAGATCTCATTCTTCGACTGGGGCCTCCCTCTGGAACAGCCTCCCTGCCTCCCTGAAATTTGAGGAGAACCATCTCCGGTTCCGTAAGCACTTCACATCTTTCCTATTTATGATATGATATGATATGGCATTTATAACGCACCTATACACAAGTTTGTTTCTGCTTTCTCGCCTCCTCTCCCCTGCAGAACTCCTGCCTGAAAGTGAAACTGTACTGGTCACCTCGCTACTCTTTGATCTCGGGCCCAGGTCCCCTCCCTCGCCAGTTGCACACCTGCGCTGTCTCCCTGACAATACCCTTGCTTGGGACTGTTTTCTGTATCCCTGCAGTCCCCTACCAGATGTCTGCACTTACCCTTGCACTTGCCACCAGCTGGTTGCACCTTTTACCTGTTGCTTTTATTTATTCTATTTATTTTTACTGTCAATCCCATGTACTGCACTGCCCCCTCCTCCTTGCACCCGCACTTTTCCCCTTCCCCTGCGCAATCTCAATTTCACCTAGTAAGATTGTTGTCTCTGTCTTCCCTCTGTTCACACTCCCTTGCCTCGTCACACCTTGAAACACTTGTTTATAGACGTATTATAAATGCCATATTATATCATATCATTTCAAATGCAGAGTCTAAAACACCCTTTATTTGTTAGGAGAATGTACAGCTCACCAACCTCACCAGCTCATTGGACTGTGCCCGGCCTTGATCCACTTTCGTTTGAATGGACCTCACCCTTTTGGGAGTTCCTGGCCTTTCTGGTGCTCATACTTTCATATTGATAGTGTTGATAATCCATCTCCAGCCATCAACATCAGGAATATGTAGGAGTTTTCAAGATGGCTGTACGGGCTCTCACAATCCCTAACATACAGATTGTTTTGCCGCAGACTTGTGCTAGCCAGCAGATACTAAGTTGTAATCCTAGCAGGCCCGATTAAGCCATTTATCCTTCTGCAGTCAGTAAATTGAGTACTATGGAATTTGATAATAATAACATCCATTATTATTGTTCTTAGTAGAAGAAGGTATCCAACATTATGTACTATGTCATGCTGATATTATTATTACTTGATATGATGAGAGATTAACTTTGCTTGCTTTGTTTTCATAAACACATCAGCATGCATACTTTTCTCAATCCCATCATCAGGCTCTGGTTGTTAAATTGTAATATTAGCAGGCACAAAGTTAATTATATGAAATAGTAGACATGGAGAGTACACTTTATGGGCAGCATCATCTCTGGGAAACAATACCAGTAATATTGTTGTCCTACTCAATGGTACTTATTTTACCAAAAGGAAAAGGAGAGCAGAAAAAAAGGCAAGGAGCAGAACAAAAGTATAATTATGCTGCCTATTGATTATCAACAGTGGTGACTGGTGACTGGTGAGTCTTGCATTCATGATTTTCGAAAGCTAGCAAGGGCCCCAGATGAAAAGGTACTAAATGCTACATAAACAATGGTTCTCTGCAATGTTGGTAGTCTAGTAAAGAATGTCAGGATTTCTGTGATTTTCAGCCCTGCGTAAAACATTTCCAGGGCCACTTTAGTTCGCAAGTCACACCTTGCAAACATAACAGGTCCCCTCTGAGCAGTTTAGGCAGACTTAGAATATGATCTCCTCTGTCTATTCCTGAGCAAAAAACATCACTCCCATTTTCATTGGTTACTTTTTCGGTCAACAGTAAAGCTCTTCGGAAACATAACAAATGTTGACAATTTTGATTCCTGAAAGCTCTCCTCCACAGTTTGTGTTGGTATGCTAAGGTCACTTCATGCATTTGAGAGTTTACATTGTCACAAATTTCAGCCTTTTACATGGTTACAAATACATGTTGGGCCTTTTCCCCTTGTGTGCCTGCATCATTCTTTGTTACCCATAGTGAGAACATGGCATTGCCTGGTAGGCCCAAAACCTGATCTAAAAATCAATCCAAGGAGCAATAATGGAGTGCACGATCTGCAATGAAAACAGGTGTTAATACATGCAAATTATGACAAGGAGGGTGAGCCAGCTCTGTGGAACTGAAAACTGAAAACACTATCAATTTGCCTGCATGGAGTTACAGTATTTAAAGACAACAAACACATAATTAGAATATGTTACAAATATCAAGTACATGCTAATCCAATGCAATCTATTGGCTCCCACCTATACAGAAATCTGAAACACAATATATATTAGTAGCCCCCCATGTAAGTACATCACCCATGACCATTATAAGAACAGCCACCTGTGATGCTGGAAATGCATTGGAGGGACGGGGTCTCCATGTCCTTGTCCTGTACTCCCTTATCATGTGTATTCTGTGTTGTTTTCTGCACAGGAGTCCAGTTGGACTCCTAGCACTGCAGCTATTCCTCTTTTTGGTCATGGAGAACAGAGACCCCTGGAATACCCTTATGGCACACATGGGTGATGGTACAACCCCGTACCCCTAGTGTATGTTTTTGGGCACCTGTGCTTTGACCAGAGAGCAGGGAATGGGCTGATGGCAGCTCCATCTTGAATGTGACAGGTGCTCTCAGTATCCTCCATTTTGGGATACCCAGGCCCTGCCATAGGAATCAGTGGATTCCTGATAGAAGGCAAGATGGCCTCTGGGGCCTCTTCCCTTCTATTGCCTGTTACATTGGTTTCCCAAATTCCTGGGAAGTTCTGACTTTGTCCCTTCCCCTGAAAGTCTGTTGGGTGAAAAAACCATATCAAGTTGTGTGTGGAAGTCCAGGCCAGACTGGCTGGATCCTTCCCAGTGACTGTATTTTGTGGGTACGCCCTTGGGGTGGGACCTGTGTGAATAGTGGCCAATATTCTATATATATATATTCTATGTTATGGGTGTCTGGTTTCTCTGTGTGTGTGACACAATTAATGAGACAGCTCTGCCTGAAACTGACATGAATGCAGTGTGGTGTGCTGATAGGCTGGGTACTTGCCCCAATCCACATTCCTTGTTATGGGTGTCTCAGTGGAAGTGAATGGCCTGAATGTCTGCGAGCCTTATTGGCTGCCTGCTTGCATGAATGCCCTTCTGTGTGATTGGCTGACTGAGCCTGGCTCAGCAAGAGCAAATGAGGAGCAGATGTGTATATCTGGGGACCTCTCACTTACACATGTGTTCAGAAGCTGAAGATGAAACTTGAATCTCATCCTTGAATCCCAGCTGGAAGAAGAAGACGTGCTGCTGTATTTCCTTTGACAAAATCTTAAAACTGTTGAGTCTGTGAAGGACTGATGAAAGAGAGGACCTGACTAGGAGACCTCTCCCCGAGCTATGAGGGGCCATCTTGCAAAAAGCTGCTCTTCATCGATGCACCCTGGAAGCTAGTCCCGAAAGGCTGTCGAAAGTCAAGGTCGCCGGCTGCCAGGAAAAGTCAGCTGGTGGGTTTCCCACCATCTGAAGCCAACAAAGATGTACCGAGGACACTACAGAGTGAAGATCTGAGGTCCAGCCCGTGGTGGAGTCCTGATCGCCAAAGCTATCCTGAGGTACGTGCTGCAGACACAGCACCGACAGGTTAGAGGACCACCGAAGCATCTCATGACATTCGATGCCCGCTGCAGAGGACACTGACGGAGTGAAGATCCGAGGTCCAGCCCGTGGTCGAGTCCTGATCGCCAACGCTATCCCAAGGTACGTGCTGGGCTACAGCACCAACAGGCAAAAGGACCACCGAAGCAAGTTTTCTTTGCAGCACCGAACACTTTGCATGGAGGTGGACCGCATGCCTCATCTTCCCAGGACTTCCTCTAACAATCATCGAAGAGCACCAAAAAGATCGAAGCTGCTGTCTTGATGCCAGTGTTCCACATTTCTTCAAGGATCTCAACGCACTGTGGCTCCTACTTTAAAGGAAGTCCACCCTTGAGGGATCCGTCCAAGAACCATTGAAGAACTCTTCCATCTCAGGCACATTGGGGCTGTTGAACTTTTGTTCTAAGAAGACAAGACTTATTAAGCATTTATGTATTGTGCTTGTTAACCCCTTGATTAAGGGTTGCCCAGGTGGGGTATCCTCACTCAGAATTGTGTCTTAGTAGCTAAAGAAAGCATGCTGCCATTGTTTAACCCAACTTGTCTTCCTTCCTATGATCTATGTTTACACACCTTACTGCATGATTTGTATGCTACCTATAACTGTCTGCAGTTGATGCATTTTAAAGTAATCTATAGATAAGTGTGGTACCAAATAGGCAGTGTATATATTTGTCATATTAAAATGACCAGAGTACAAAGTGTGTTATAAAGTGTGTATGTATCTCTGAACCTTATTTTTATATGAAGAACTTTACTAGCACATAACATAGTGTGTGGACATTCCTGTGTGGGTGCTTAGGGACCCACTGTGCTTCAGAACCATCCTGCATAACCTCCTGAGAGCTTAAACCTTGGTAGCTTGTCCATTGCTAACCTATAGAGAACCTTATCTGGGGTGCTCTGTGCCTCGGCTCTGCCATATAAAGGTCAGAAGTACAGATACCTCCCTCCAGTCTTTACAATGGTGGCAGAGCGGGATAGTAATGGTTTTAAGACTCGGTGTGTAAGCTTGTCACCTACAAAATATCCACACTTGTTAATTTGAGGTGTAGTTGTGTATACTAGGTTAACTACATTAAAAGCAATGGAATCAATTGCAAATGGCAAATTAACACGGATTAGCTTAGAGGCTCTCCAGAGTGCTTGTGAAGCCAGGGAGTTAGACTTCGAGGATAAGTCTAGGGTGGAGCTTATAGCTGCCCTGGTGGACTAACAGACTGATTGTGATGCTATTGATGAAAGGGGAGGGGATGAAAACATTAGGGTCCCTAACTCTGGAGTTATTACTGAATCTGTTTCTCGGATTGCCACCTCTCCAGTCCCTTGTATTCCAAAACCCAGCTTGATTGTTCAGGGCATACCTTGGAACCTGAGTTATTAAGGATGAAATTGGCCTATGAATATAAAAAGTTGGAAACTGAAGCTGAATTGAAGAAAGAGGAGCTGGCACAGCAAGTGATACTCAAAGGCAGGGATCTTGAACTCAAAAACAAGGACACTGAATGTCAGAGAACCAGCTAGAGAAAGCTAGAGTGGAGACTTCAGTGTGGAAGACAGGGGCCAGTATGAGTGCATGAAAGCTGCTTTGATAGCCAGGTTTGGCAAATACCTTAGAAGGTTCAGGGAATATAAGAAGAGAGAGAATGTGGTTTGGGTTGACTGGGTCAATGCTGCACCTATGAAAATGATTGTAGTGGATTGATGGATATAAGATGAAAACATTTGTTGAATTGTCCCACCAGCATTTTTCTGAAGCCTGTTCACCAGAGCTGTGTCGGTACGTTTCTGACCAGAACATTTTTGATCCCTTTAAACTGGCCAGGCTGGCTGACAAGTGGGTACCACACCGGGTGTCCCCTAACGAACCCAGTAGGAAGGACAAGGACCGCTCAGAAATCTGAGGAGTCACATAAGCAATCACAGTCGTGTACACCTAAACATCCCTCTCCTAAGACCCTAAACTCTAGTGGGGATACATCTCATGGGACTGGGAGCAGGAGTAGAGGTTTTCCTGCTGTAGTGCAGGCTCCCAGTGGATCCAATACTGTATCTCATGTTCCTCGTGCTTGTTGGGACTGTGGGGCTGTCAGTACATTGTTGACCAGAACATTTGGGATCCCTTTAAGCTGGCCAGGCTGATTGACAAGTGGGTACCACTCGAGGTGTCCCCTAAGGAACCCAGTAGGAAGGACAAGGACCTCCCAGAAGTCTGAGGAACCCCATAAGCAATCACAGTCGTGTACACCTAAACATCCCTCTCCTAAGACCCTAAACTCTAGTGGAGATACATCTCATGGGGCTGGGAGCAGGAGTAGAGGTTTTCCTGCTGTAGTGCAGGCTCCCAGTGGATCCAATACTGTATCGCATGTTCCTCACACTTGTTGGGATTGTGGGGCTCTGGACCACAAAAAGTGTGACCCCAAGTGTAAAGGTAAGGCACTTGGACTCCAGGCTGTCAGTCTGACCTATCCTAGCTTCATACCAGAGGTGGAGGCCACTGTCCTCCCCTCCTCTCCAGGAATTCCCTTTGGTGCTCCTGCAGAGATGTCCCTAGTGTCCTTGGGAAATGGGACTAGTATGCAGAAGTACTGGCTACTATCCCACAGAATACCCACAGATTTTTTAGAAGTGTCCTCCTGAATGGCAAGCCTTCCACTGGATTGAGAGACACTGGGGCAAGTAAAACAGTGGTGGACAGGACCCTGCTCATGCCAGAGGACTATGTAGGCACTCATCTGTGAACTAACAGTTCAACTGGTGGGCCTCCCAAATTATCTTCTTTAGCCCTAGTAACCATCCAGAATGCTGAAAAGACAGTGAAGTTACCCGTCCGGGTGCAGGACAAGGTGCCTGCCCACATATTGTTGGGGAATGATCGAGTAGAGTTGGGGTTGATCTCTGATGGACTACCCCAGACTGCTGCTACAGTCACTAGGTCTCAGGTCACTCATGATCTGGCTGCTAGTCAGCTATCCAAGCCAAAGGGGAGGTCCAAGGCAAAACGGAAGAGCAAGTGCACTACCTCTGTGAAGGGGGCTCATTCTCTTCCTGCAATTTCAGTAGCACCCTCTGGGATCCAAGCTCCAGATGGGCTAGGCCCAGTGGTAAACTGAGACCCAACTCCTGTGGGAGAAGAGCAAGAAGACCCTCCTCCTCCCCTCCTCAAGGAGTGGTGGTCAACCCAGATGATCACCCTGACCTTCAATGCCTGCTGGCTGAAGGATTGCCCTCTATGGGAGACTGCTGAAAGGGTCAAAGAGAGTGCTACTCTTGTGAGGGTGTAGGAAAACAGTCCCAGCCCAGTCACAAGGTCAAAGTGCCTAGGTCGTTCAAGATTTATTGGGAGGGTGAACCCCTTTGTAGCGAGCCCACTAAGCCTGAACCTGGTGCCCTCAAGAGGTAGATGGTTTACAGGCTCTTTCTGCTTCAGTTGGCGCATGCGGTGCCCTTAGCTGGTCATCTTGGTACTAAGAAGTCTAAGCAAAGGCTCCCTGCACATTTCTACTGGCCCTGTATGGGAGTAGAAGTGGAGTTCCACTGCCGGAGGTGTCCCACTTGTCAGTTGTCTGGCAAGATGGGAGGGAGTGTCACTGCTTCACTGCAGCCTTTGCCAGTGGTTGGCACACCATTTGAGAGGGTAGGCATCAACATTGTCTGTCCCTTGGACCCTCTCAAATCAGATAGACATCGGTTCATCCTGATCCTGGTTGATCATGCCACCAGGTACCCTGAGGCTATACCCCTTCGGACCATTACTTCCACGGTGGTTGCCAGGGCTCTCCTGGGTATTTTTACTAGAGTTGGTTTCCCTAAAGAAGTGGCCTCTGACAGAAGATCCAACTTCATCATGTCTAGTTACATGCAAGCAATGAGGAAGGAATGTGGGGTAACATATATGCTCTCCACCTCCTACCATTCCCAGAACAATGATCTGGTATTGAGGTTTAATAAGACTCTCAAGAGCATTCTGGGGGCTTTCTAAGAGCCCTTAAGGAGGAAATGGGATCTCCTCCTACCATGCTGCTATTTGCCTATGAAGAAGTGCTTCAAGAGGGTTTTGGTATCAGCCCCTTTGAGCTTATCTTTGGAGATCCTGTGAAGGGGCCCCTTGCCTTAATCAGAGAATTGTTTGGAAGCCACCCCTCCAGGTCATGCCAAGCAAGTGGGTGAACTATCCGTTAGGCCTCAGAAGGAGGATGGCACAGATGATGGGCCACCCATCAGCAAATCTTAAGGCAAGCCAAGAACTGGCATGACCTTAAGGACTCACAAGTGTATTGGACTCCAGGACAGGAGATCCGTTTGATGGAGCCTACCAAGTCTAGAGCGCTGGCAGATAAGTAGACTGGACCCTTTCGGATAATCTCCAAGATGGGCAAGGTAAAACAGGATAAACTGACATGTGTGAGGACATTCAGCCCCTTTAGTAATAAACTCAGAAGAAGTATAAAAAAGAACTGGCACATTTTACAAACCCCAGATTTTGAACCCACCATCCCACGTTTTGCTTTTAAGAGACAAAAGAATGTCAGAGATTTAGTAGTTCATACCTATCCGAAAAAGGAGGTGATACCCAACCAAACCAATTTGTGGCATTTGCCACCGGTTATCGGGCATTTCAAGTGTGGCAGATGTGTAGTTTGCCCCCTTACAAGTAACCTGAAATCAATTGACCTCAAAGGCAAAAATTGGGTATTTCGTAATTTTTCGAATTGTAGTTCATCATGGGTAATATATGGCATAAAATGCCCTTGTAATCTGATTTATATAGGCAAAACTAAAAGATGTGTGAAACAACGCATTTGTGAACATAAATCCTGTTTAAAGAATAAAGTAGCCAATAAACCCTTAGTTGCACATTATGAACAGAAAAACACAAGTATACTGATCTTTTCTGGTTTGTACTACAAACCATTCCTGCAACTGAAAGAGGGGGTAATAGAGAGATGCTCCTGAGTTTGAGCGAACAATGCTAGATTTATTCGCTTAATACTGCCACCAGGGGTTTAAATACAGCTGTGGAATGGAATTCCCTTATTTCCCTGTCATGAAGCGGGCCACCAGCTGGGCACACTGTCGGTGATGAGTTTGTTTTCCTTTTTCTAAAATTATGTTCGTAATTCTAAAATGGGGCTCTGTGATCGTCCGCAGCGTTCTTGTTGACCACTTCAAATACCATTTGGGTATTTGGTTGCGGTTCTGAAGCTCAAGGAGCACTGCGCCTTTAACTCAGGGAATGCACGATCACATGATTGATCACATGATCTTGCCGAGGAGGATAAATCAGCTCAGTTGGCATTCGAGGGCAGGAACGAAACCGATGGGATGCTGTTTTTCGCTGCTTGGACGAGTTTTTAAAGGTAAGACATGCTAGCGCTAAAAGGAAAACACGAGCCTCGCTTTCCTTTTTCTTCATTTTGAAGCGTACGAAATGCGCCATGAACATGGCTCGGACAATAGACACTATCAGGTGTCTTTAGTGAAGGAGGCAACAGCCGGATCAAGTAGCGGTTCCTCAAAAAGTGCACCCATTTGGGTGCTTTTGAAAAATATGTGAAGGTTTTGTGTGTTTGTCCACGACTTCACAATCGGTTTTCATAATTCTTACAGACAAATTACTTAAGAGGTTGACTCGAAGCCGTATACACTGCGGCCTCCCGAAGGGCAAGCGAGTACACTATTGGGTCCGTAACAACGCTGCAGAATTTTTTCCTCACATCTAGCAGACCCAGTGAGTTATCTCTCCTGTTGATAATAATTTCAAAATAATTTGTGAATTAATAATTCTTGAAAAAGCTGGTTAAAGAGTACTTAGTGCACATGACAATAATAGTAATAATGTTATGGTTCTGTATTTGTCGGTAAATGCAAAAACAGAGAACACATTTTTTTATAAGCAATCAAGTTGCTGTTTAGTGAGTGAGTCGCTCCTGATTTAAATAGAAACTGAAATAAGGAGGTTTTTCCCTCACCTAATACAGGTCCCCATTAGATGTCGGGCCAAGTGATCAAATAAAGGCTGATCCACGAACATCCGGTGACAAGAAAATCAGAACTCTGAATCTGTCATTTCTTGATCTCACGTCCATCCAGGATGTAAGTTAAGGCTTGGTGATATATATTGACTGTTGTTCCCTAGTGGGGACACCAGTATCATTTGTGTTGTCTTCCATTTCCCTTTGTTGATTTGATCTGAAGGATGAAAATATTGTGTAAATTCTATGAAAAACTTTGTGTTTTAGATAATATGCACTGTTTTTGAACAATCGAACCGTTGTCGCTTACAATGTTTTGTATGTTTATTTTTAGATTGCGCTAAACTTGTCGTGGTATATGAAAGAGGTTTCCTATCTGATTTAAAGAAATTGTCTGTCCTGGAGAAGGCTGTTGAGAAAACTATGGTTGTAGAGACACTAGAGATAGTGCCTCAATCTCCAGAAGGGCTGAAACATGTGACACTTGTCAAAAGACTTACCAACTTTTTGAAGTCTTGTATCTATATACTGCTTCATTGATATAAGTCAGTTTCCATTAATTCAACTAACCCCTATAGTTGACTCTGTTTTTAGGATTAGATTAAGTCGATCATGCAGCATTGATTTGTGACGTATATCTGTATCTTCTACTTTCTCTCTTTTTTAACTTTTCTAAATTTGTCTTAATAATAAATTGATATGGACTCATTTATGACTGATGACTTTTAGTGTTCACTTGTGAGGGTGTGTAAGCGATATGGTTTCATGTATTGTCTCAATAGCATGCAGCATTTGTTGATAACTGTTGCAAAAAAGAAACATGATTTTTTGAAAATTGTGAATGTGGTACCAATCTGGAAGACATTAATCACAAAATAAGTAGATAACATATACCACCAAGCCTAGCTTGTTTGAATTATGCGTGGGGTAGTCAATAGTCTCATTTTTGTATAACGCTCTAAGCTTTGAATTAAAGAGCAACATGGTGCTGGCCACAGCCCAGGAACTTGCATTGGAAACAAAAGAAAAAATATATATATATTTTTTAGAGGTTGCATGGGAGACCAAAGTCCTAGGAAGCCCTGCCTCTCCCCCTTCCCCTGGCTGTTGGGTGGAAGAAACATATGAGGTCTTGTGGAGAAGTCCAAGCTAGAATGACTGGAGCCTTCCGTGTGATTGCATGTTGTGGGCACACCTTTGGGATGGACCTGTGTGAAAAGAATGGGTCACCAATATACATTCTATGTTATGGGTGTCTGGTGTCTGGTGTCTGGTGTGTGTGTGTGTGTGTGTGTGTGTCTGGTGTCTGATGTGTGTGTGTGTGTGTGTGTGTGTGTGTGTGTGTGTGTGTGTGTGTGTGTGTGTGTGTGTGTGTGTGTGTATGTGTGCATGTGTGTGTGTGTGTCTGGTGTCTGGTGTGTGTGTGTGTGTGTGTGTGTGTGTGTGTGTGTGTGTGTGTGTGTGTGTGTGTGTGTGAGAGAGAGAGAGAGAGACAGACAGAGAGAGACAGAATGTGGTGTGTTGGAAGGCTGGGAGCTTGCCCAATTCCACATTCCTTGTTTTGGGTGTCTGGGTGGAATTGAATGGCCTGAATGCTTGTGAGCCTGATTGGCTGCCTGCCTCCTTCTGTGCAATTGGCTGACTGAGCCTGGCTCAGCCAGAGTGAATGAATATCTGGGGACCTCTTACTTACCTTTTCAGAAGCTGAAGTTGAACCTTGAAGCCCAGCTGGAAGAAGAATTGCTGCTACATTTCCTTCACCAAAATGTAAAACCTATCCAGTCTGTCGAGGACTGATCTGAGAGAGGACCTGGCTAGGAGACCTCTCCACGAGCTACGAGGGACCATCCTGCAAAAAACTGCTCTTCGTCGAGGCTCCCTGGAAGCCAGTCTTGAAAGGCTGTCGACAGGAGAAGGGGTGTGCCGAAAATCTTGATGGGAAGTGCCGGGACATCAAAGCCTTTGAAGTTCCTTGCCAATGACCGGGGTTCGAAGATTTTCATGACCGCTGGAAGCCCTGGAAGCCCAGAAGTAGGGACACATTGACACTGTGCTGCTCGATGACCCGTGTTGCCAAGCTCCACCTTGCTTAAGAAGATTTGAACGAGGGCTCTCTTGCTATCACCGTCGACCACTTTGTCCTGTCGGCTACTGAGGAAAATCTGCTGGTGGGACTCCCGCCACCCGATGCCAACAAAGACGTCCCAAGGACACTGATGGAGTGAAGATCCGAGGTCCAGCCTGTGGTTGAGTCCTGATCGCCGAAGCTATCCCGCGGTACGTGGTGCGCTACAGCACTGACAGGCCAGATGGACGCTCAAGCATCTCCCAACACTCGATGCCCGCTGCCAGGCCGAGATCCATCACCAACTATTCTTTGCAGCACCGAACACTTTGCATTGAGGTGGACCACATGCATCATCTTCCCAGGACTTCCTCGAATGATCGTCGAAGAGCACCGCTAAGATCAAAGCTGCTGCCTCAATGTTTGTGTTCCACATTTCTTTGAGGATCTCTGTTCCCTGTGGCTCCTGCCTTAAAGGGGGTCCACCTTCAAGGGATCCGTCGACAAACAATGGAAGAAACTCTTCCATCTTAGGTACATTGGGGTGGTTGAACTTTTTGCCTAGGAAGACAAGACCTACTAAGCATTTATGAACTGGGCAAGTTATACATATAATATTTACTAAAATTACATTACCTAATTGGACAAGTTCATGTGACTTATGATGTGCAGTCCCATCGAAACAGCCAATCATGTAGTAGGTGTGAACAGTGAAGTCACCAAATTAGACACAGCAATATCCTTTACCATGAGCTCAGTCAATTTCACAATCCCAGGCAGTTCTCAGGCCTTGTAGTGTTTTACTTCTGCAACACTTTTGCCTCCAGGAGCTACCCCTCCCCCCTGAAGCACTCTTATGTGCATCCCCTTCTTAAGAAACCCTCAGCTGACCCTGCCCTTCCGGCTAACTATTGGCCAATCTCTAACACTCCTTTCCTGGGCAAACTCCTGGAGAAGCTGGTCCTCTCCCAGCTAAATCTTCACACTGAATCTGTTGGTTGTCTCTGTGACCATCAGTCTGGCCTAGAGCAGCTAAAAGCATGTAAACTGCTCTGCTGAACATCTGTGAAGACTTGCTCTCTAACCTTGATTCTAATCTCCCCTCTGTCCTCATCCTGCTTGATATCTCTTCTGCCTTTGACACAGTCAACCATGACATCCTGCTCAACTGGCTCCATGATAACCTGGGCATCACTGATCAGGCACTGGCCTGGCTGACTTCTTTACTCTGTGACCGACCCTGCCAGGTCTAACTTGGGTCCTTACTCTCCTCTCCACCTGCAGGGTTCCCCAGAGATCTAACCTTTCTCCCTGGTTGTTCAACCAATACCTGGCACCTCTTGCCCACCGCATTGCTGCCCTCTGCTCCAATTTCCAGTGCTATGAGGATGACACACAACTCTCCTTCAGGCTCCCCTCAGCCACCTCTTCTCCCTCTCTAATCCCGGATTGTCTGATTGATATCCAGGAGTGGTGTGCCGCCAATGATCTCGGCATGAAGCAAGCAAGTTGGAGATCCTCCTCATCGGCTCACCCACATCCCTTTTTCCTGCCACTCTCTGGCCTGCCTCCCTTGGCCCTCCCCAAGCTCCCACCTCCGAGGCTAAAACCTCTGGGTTATCTTTGACTGTCTCTCTCTCCCTCTCTCTGTCTCTCTGTCTCTCTGTCTCTGACTCTCTCTCTCTCTCTCTCTCTATCTTTCTCTCTCTCCCCTTCTCTCCTCATATAGCCAAAATCTCTAAGAAGTCAAACTACCAACTGCACCTCCTCAGAGGTATTCTTCCTCTCCTCTCCTTCCCCCAGAAACTCACTGTATCTAGAGCTCTGGTTCTCTCTAAGCTAGACTACTGTAGTAGCCTCCTTTTAAATCTACCTGCCTCTACTCTTCATCCTCTGCAACTCTTCAGAACAGAACTGCAAGACTTGTCCTTGTCCTCAAGCCCAGGGATTATATCTCTCCAGGACTGAAATCTCTCCATTGGCTCCCAATGGCTGCAAGGATCAAGTTCAAGACCCTTTGCATTGTCCACAAGGGCTACTGGGGCCAGGGACAAAAGTATCTCCAGCTTTCTCTTCTGAATTATCTTCCTACTTGAGCACTTTGCTCCTCCACCTCCAACTCCTTGAGGGTTAGGTGCTTTTCCAAGCAACAAGTTGGGGGAAGACATTTCTCTTCACTTTCACCTCCCTCTGGAACAACCTCCCTGCCTCTCTGAAATTTGAGCAGAACCATCTCTGGTTCTGGTTCCGGAAGAAGCTCAAGACTTTCCTCTTTGCTTCTGCCTTCTCTCTTCTGCTACCTTGATGATCTCCTGTCCGATATTACACTGGCTACCTGGCTATCCTCTGAACCATGGACCCAGGTTCCTGCCCTCCCAGTTGCACACTTGCAAGACCCTGCACTCGGGGCTGTATCTGCATCCCTATAACCCCATACCTGCACTTATCTATCACCTGTTCTTCTGCACTTACCCTTGCACTGCCACCTCCTGATTACACTTTTTGTTTTCAATTTTTATCCTATGCCTTGCACTTGCTCCTCCTCCCCTTCCACTGGCATTTCTTCTCTTCCCTCTCCCATGCACTTGTGCAATCTCAATCTCATTGGGCCTAGTGAGATTGTTGTCTTGTTACCTCTTGTTCCCCTACCTTGCCTCGTCGCGCCTTGAATCACTTGTGTATAGGTGCAATATAAATAAAATATCACATATCATAACTCCCATCTTGAAACATGTCGCTATCCCTAACACACATTGTTCTAGCTATCTCTTGGGAACCAGGTGGCTTCATAAAGAAACATAACTGAAGCTCCACTCCTTGGAAATCAATTTCTCATATGTATCTTGTTACCAAGCCATCTTATTGCAGAAATGGTTGTTCCAACACCCCCTATGGGACATTATGACCACTATCTAGTCTTGCTGTTTTGATAATGCCTTCATCCAAGGCTCCGTTCCACCAAAGTATGCCCTTTGTAAATATCGTATTCTATCTATCATAAAGAACACAAACTACTATTCCAAATTCAACTAAAAGCTTCATGAGAGCAGCTAAGCCCTGCAAAAACAACTAATATGTGTACTGCACCTCACCTTCCTCCACAGACCGTGGCCTGCTGAACACTTGCTAGGGGACACAGGACTAAAGTTTAATGAAATGGAAAGACAGAGGCTGAGAACTTTCACCTGGTGCCCTAAATAAAACAAACCTACACACTCTAATGAGGCCTAGAGTCACAGTTTATTGGATGGTCACTCTCAGCTCGGGGATTTCCTCCCCCCTCCCAATCAAGGTGTTGCACAACAAAGCACTTAGCATATTTAAATTTGGTTAGACCTCCAACCTCTATAAAATCATTCATTAGATAACCTCTGTATTACCAATAAACTAGGACCCAGGCCGGTGTATACAAATAATAGTGTGTATTTATTTACATTTTATGCAATAAATACTAAACAAATCACAATAACACCAGCCACCAACTGTGTGGCACCTCACAATAAGCACAAATGCAAATTACGTGCATCAATTGACTGAAAAGTACTTGTTAATAGACTTTCAGTTACTACAACACACAGAGGTTGAATTTTAAGTCAACACACACAAAGCATTTCTTTGCCCATTAACAAAGAGGAAACATTAAGAACACATAGTGATTGCTTGGTTTATCACAATGGTTTTCTCCCAGCCACCCCACACGCCCATGCATCAGTTATATATGACCCCTTAGTTTGAAGGCAAGGTACAGGGAGTGGGAATATAATGGAAATTTTATTTGGGCTTTTTATTTGCAAGGGGAGGTTTAGGAAATGAACTCAATGGGAAAATTGTTTGGGAAACACACATTCAAATGAAATACAGGGCTTTGGGATTCTGATTTGGGAATAAATGGGAACAATTGTTTTGCAACTAACATTCAAATGAAAGGCTGGGCTTTGGAATTCTTGTTTGGAATGAAAGGGATAATTTGTTTTACACACACTACATTCACTTGAAAGGCAGAGTTTTAGGGATTCTTATTTTGTGATTAAGACTACACCTCTTCTCTAAGGAGGTCAGAGGTTACAGGAAAATAAGGTCACCCAATTGCTTGATGGATTATAACGGCTGTAACACATTGGGCATGATATGTGTTAGTTTTGAATTGTAACAAAAATCATCCCGTGATCATTTCTATATGGGAATTAATAATACTAAGGTACTTTAATTAAATGTACTAAGGGTCTCCACAGTTTCAACCCCTCACCCACAATTACCTGGAAAAGATTAAGACAAGTAGTTTCCAACAGAATGGATAACTTTGGGGATATATTCTACTTACATAGGAGACTTCTATCCTCAGCTCAGTAGGCCAGCAAGATTTTAGGACCCTCTTTTTGGTAGAACTCACACATCTCAGGCTTCTATTCACAGCATGGTCTCTCCAGCCCCCGTCCTCTCTCAGAAAGGGCTCCCAGGTTTCTAAGCAAAAGTCCCCAGCAATTGTCCTAGGGTTTCATTTTCTCTCTCCTTCAAGGTAGGCCTTGGTTTAGCTTTGTTCCCCTGGCAAGATGGTGCCCCAATGGTTTTGGCAGCTCTCCTTGTTTCTCTTGCTCCTTCCCTCACTTTAGATTGAAAACTGATAGCAATGAGTTTAGAGGTCTGTATAATGGTTAATGGGAGGAGAAAAATTCATTGTTACAAAATGACATGTTTTTAAATTCTTTTGTTTCCTCAAAATTTTACTACATGGCAACTACCTCCACTTTCATATAACTGCATAAACATATATATGTTGAATTCTACAATTTATGGTGAATCAGGGAATACTAATATTTTGAAATTACCTTCCTGGGAGGAGCTGTGATTTTCCATGTTTTATTCATGAGCTGAAATAGTTATAAAGGTCAAATTTTACAAAACACACATTAATTTTTCTTTCTATCAGTTTAAAAAGTTTTGTATTTTTCTCATTATTATGAATCTCACAATCCCATTTTCATTCACAATCCCATTTTCATCTCTAACTTAAATTACACACATGGCATATGGTTAATATTCACATTGAACTGTCAGGCTTTTTGATCTTTAATATGAGTCCTAGATGAGCTCATTGTGACGCACGGTCCTCCTGTTATTAAGGAAAAAGGAGTCCAATGTTAATTAAAATGCAAGATGTAATATGGAGAGTCATAGTTTCATATTCCAAGCAACCCACCCAGTTCTGTTTTCCTCAGAAACATGTAACCTGAACGGTGGGCAGTCATAATTTCAAAAAAAAAATGTCGACAGACAAAAATGTCGACAAAAAAATGTCGAAAAAAAAATGTCGACTTTCGTTTTTTTTAATTATATATTTATATTAGGGGTTCGGGAGTTAAAAAAAGGGGAAAAATAAAAAAAAATTAAAAAAGGTGGGTTGGGGGGAACCCCCCATTTCGAAACAAAAAAACATTGAAAAAAAAGTCGACATTTTTTTTTCGACATTTTTTTTCGAAATTTTGACTTTCGTCATTTTTGTTGTCGAAATTATCACTATGAACCAACCTGAACATCTACTTATCAGTAGAATCTGTATCTAACACAGTTGGTGAAGATCGATTAGCATTCTATGAGAGGCATTTTATTGGGCCATGACAGTGTAAGAGGTCAATTCTGTTGCATGGATTATCTGGCCCTTTCTCACTTTTGATCTAAAACTGTTGTATTTCTTTGGATTTACTGACACATACCCGTTTTTCCTGGTGGGCCCTCAGCCAAAGGTCTTTGAGGTCACAGTTCCAGGGACACAGGTTTAGTTCAATGGAGAACACAAGCTACATACATAATTCTAAAAGAATAGCATTTTAAATTTAGACAATGAGCCTCATTACGAGTTTGGAGGCAGCCATGGTGCTATTAGTGCCATGGCTGCCTCCAAACTCGTGTTTGGTTCCGGGTTCTTTGAATGGGGACTTACCGGGTCATTCCAACCTTGGAGGACCCGGTAAGTCCCCATTCAAAATACCAATCCCCATTCGAGCCCCCATAGGGCTCAATGGGAATGGGGAGGGAGGTAATAACGGGCCCGTAATTAGCTCCCTGGTCCCCTTGCGGGACCCCCAAAGGACGTCTGGTCTGACCAGACGTTCTGACGGGTCCCGCGAGGGAACCTCGTAATACACAGTAAGGGGTTAACAGCACCAGCATCCTTATCGGCACCGTTAACCCCTTACCGTCATACTCGTAATGACCCCCAATGTATTTTACACAAAACATTTTGTATGGCATCTGGGCCAGCTGTACATGAGTAAAGTCTTTCTTTAATGTACCATTTGAAAAGGCATTAGTGCCCCTTTCAGTGCTGTTCACACAAAGGCCAAAGTTTACCATGGGAAACCAGTGTTCACATTTACACAAGTAGGTCTCTTCTTTTACATTATATCATTTTGAATGTTGAAAAGTATTTTTTTTTGTATTCATGATAAATGCAAAGTGCTTGAATTCATCTTAGAATTCTGGATCACAATCATGTGCTGCATGAAGTCAATGTAACATGCTGCTATCTGTCTCTTTATGTGAAATTCTAGCTTTTCATATTTTACGAAAGCAGCATTTTCAGCCAGACCTGTTTTTATGTATTTATTGGGTACATCCATCAGTTTTAAGTTCTCAGACACATTTTCCGTCACTTGAGTGCTTGTCCATTTTGATGAAGTTGAAAGAGGACCATTTTTTTATTAAGTAGGCCTAATGTTGGAAAACAGTGAACTGACATGCATATTCCAATGGGTCTCAACATCAGCCAGCTTCATTCTCACAATAGGGCTGTTGGGCACTGTACCTGATTTCCAACAGCATGGACACCTAACCTGTGAGTGACCTGTGAGTTAAGGTCACAAAGATATCATCAAAAGGATGTCAATGTTCACAGGATGCTCAAAAGGATGTCAACTATAGGGGAGATAGATTAAGTCCGGAAGTGGCAAAGCAATATCTAGCTCCCCCTCCTGTGTAAGGAATCCTGCAGGCCTCGGGAGTTCTTTATCACATGCTTCACAATGTGTAATGATATATGACTAAATATCACAATGAAAGCAAATCCAAGATACAGAGAGTTACATGTGTCACCTTCAGCCACCCCTTGTTTTTCAGCCCACACAACGTTGCATTCTAGGAATTGTAGGCCCATATCTATAAAGCAAAAAAAACAGTAGGTTTTTGGGTGACATTCGAAAACATGAAAGGGTTGATTGGACATTTCTCAATTATCAGGAGTCAACTTAGTAATTTCAGTTCCCTGTCCATGTTTATTAGTGTATCTTGTTTGCTACTATAGGCATAAATGAATTGTGACATGCAGGGGCAGAAGAGGAAACTGTGGTTAATGGGAAATTAACAATCGTTGCACAAACAATGCCAAGTTGTTTATATCATTATAGAGATCTTGTAAGAGGGGTCAGGCAATCATGTTAAGTGTTTTGAATTGGACTTCTTATCCATGAAGATTTGATTCTCATTTAGGACTATAATATTCAGAATGGAAAGGATAATCAAGAGCAGCGAAGACACTCATGCCTGACATTGGACGCCTTGAAAGCTTTGCCTTTTGACCACAGGCAGAGAGTTGATTCTCTGCCACTGACCACTGATGTGTGGTTTATCAAATTAATTTTGGGTCACGTCTAAGCCTCTTCTATGATTTTGTAACTCTGCACTTTTCTCTCTGACTCTGCTTCTCTCCCTCCCTCTCCATCTCTATCTGTGTCTCCCTCTGGTGAATCACATTATCAGATGACCATTTACTAAAGCAAACCCAGACATTGATGCTGAGTACAGTGCAATCAAAAAGGAATACAGATATCTGGAATAATGTGGGAGGTCAAGTGCTGCTGATTGTGGTTAAAAGTAGAACAAAAGCAGCAATTACAGTGGTATTCCCTAAAGTGAGGACCAGTTTGGCATTTGCAGACATATATTGTGTGTCCTGCAGGAATGCCACCATCATACTGAGGGTGCACTATCTGTATGGGAATTTGACAAGGAGGTGGATAGGCTTAGTGGGGGGCAGCTGGGGATTTGACATTCCTTGTAAGGGACTAATGGGCAAGCCTGCACGGTATAAAACTGTTCGTTATTATTTATTTTCTGTTAATTAGTAGGCTTGTGCATTCAGTGGCCAGCAAGCAGAATTGCCTGCTGGCCACATACTGGTCAATGGTTTTAATCAACACACAAAGCATTCCAAGGAGAAAGGACATTTTGAAAGACAAAATAGACTATTTATTTACGCAGAAAAAGGAAGCTATGAAAGTATTGGATTACACTAACATTTTGAACTGGGCCCTCTTCAAATGCTACAATGTTAATTTCTAATGGCCAAAGCAAGTGTATACTTACGCTTTAATAAGAATGCCACACGTTTCTTACTGAGCAAAGCACATGATCAAAACATATAAAAACAATATACATTATTTTTTGATAGATCGTTATTATTCCAAGATGGGTAGCCTGGGGCACTCATATTGTATTCTTTCTAAAACTGCTATGAGAAAGGGAAAAGGGGATTCAAAGCATCAATGATGTTACATGGCTGCTTTTCATGCAATTAAAAATGTTGGGAATATAAGAGTGCGAACAAGAAAGAAGATCCAATATTAGGATCCTCCCATCCCCTGCATACTTTCTAATACTGTACAAAAAAGTAAAAGTTTCAATGCAATATAACCGCTATTCAATCCATGCAACATTAATCAAAAAAATAATGTGTTCAATTTTCACAAGAAAAATAAGATTTAATAATGATAATGATAATGATGATACAAAGTATCAATACTACAGCATTAATGTCCACTGATGGCTGATGCATTTGGAGGTAAAGACTCCTTCTTCTTGAGCCTTGTGGACTGGAAAGAAAACCACATAAAATCAAAACAATCTTGTGTGTATTACATCATTGATTAAAGTTGTAAATCATAGATTTATATTAAGAATTATCAAGATCATTCTGGAAATTATTTCTTCAAGTACTCATTGTGCATATACTGCTAATGTGATATATGTGCCACCTGGACGTGACCCCTTTGTACTAGGTATGGTAATCTAGGTCCAATTACCTGAAGTAAATCAGGATTGGTCATTCGGAATAAAGAGTGGCCCTCATACCTCTGCAACCACCCAGTGTTATGGTAATGTGAAGACCAGTAATGCTTATCAGTGTTTTCTTCATGAAGTAAACATAAAGTAGATAATACAAATATTGCAGAAACACAGTTCCTAGAAAATAGGGAGAAGCCATTAAACTACTATAGAGTGCCGATTCAGCATTATGTTTGCATCCTTAATTACCTAAATACCAATGGGTTAATGAACCTTACTAACCTGTCTAGATTGAGGGCATTGCCCTACCAAATTCCAATCATGGAACCAACAGGGACCATCAAAAACTGCAATGGGTATTTGCTTAGGACAGAATATTTCACAATGTGCCACCAGCCCCTGTAGTCAAATAAACAGCTGCCTGAGTGGTTGCTGGGTGTGTGTTTACAAAATCAAGTATTATGCTTTTCCCATATCCAAAAAGCTTTGCATCTATAATAATCACATGTGTATGCTTACAGATATGAAAAACTCTATGCACTCACCGCTTGCACAGGCCTCAAATCCAATAATACTCATTCCAGTCTATTATGTACTGGCATCAGCAGAAGTGTACTCCTCACATATTGATATTAAATGCCTGCAGCTGAAGGCGTTCCCCAATGTACTGGAAAAAAGATAAAGACCAATGCTTTTGTAATAGAGCGTATTGCTTCCCATCCAAAGCATGCATATGCAATCAATGTCCCAGCATCAAAGTACATAGGTATAAAAGGATATAACGCTCACCCCATCGGACACGAGGACACTGCTCCCCATATTATTTAGTCTGCGCTTCTAAATCGACAAACGTTCTCCACTCTGTTCCACAGTATTCTACAACAAATCGACATTAACACGATTAAAATGTGGCATACTATCATACATACCCTGTATTAGCCTTTAAACTCAACAATCATATACAGAAGGGGCATTTCTTGACCCGACCCCTCAAGCAAGCAGCCGCTGCTTACCCTGCTCTCCAGAGAATGTCTTCTATCTCCACGGCAACGGTCCTCACATTCTGCTTGTACTGTCGGCCATATTGGGTAAACTTGTCAATTCTGATGTCCAAACCCAGCGAAGGACTTCACATAATAGTTTCTATAACTTGGTGTCCGTTTTGTAATGTAGTTTAATGTATGGAATTATATTGCCATATCGGTTAACATAATCAGGACCTACTCTATATGCACAATACACTCTACCCTTATTGTGAATTCAATGTGTTTTACATGGTGAAGCATTTTGAGTAGTCCCCAGCTCCCCCGGGAGATCAACTACTGGACTCATGATGCATTTTCATCATGGTCATTTTAATTCAACATTACCAAACTACCCAATCAGTGATAATTAGCTGGACCACCTTGCATCCTCTTTTGTACAGTATACAGCATTTTGCATGCTTGAACCCATTATGTCTTGGTAATAAACACTGTATAATCGCAATAAGGTGTTTACTATACACTGTGCATCACCATTATTGCCGGATTTCATTTAATTTTACATTGAGCCAACGGGTATGGCAAATCCCAGTTACAGTTCGCCTTGCATATCCCAATCCTTTTATGTTGTGCCATCATCATTGTGTCTTGATTATAAACACTGTGTAGTCCTAAACAGGTGTTTACTTTACATTATACATCACCAGTGAAGAGGGAAAATCGAGATCAAACCCATGCCCCCTCACCCCAGGCGCATATACAGAAGAACAGCAGGAAGAACAAGGAGCGCACTTATCATTTGAACCAGGCCCCAGCGCACCCATGGGTGACAAGTATGCTGAAACACACCCACTTCACCAACAGAGCAACTTCCATGCTACATTAGAATCAATGCTGCAATATCAGAATCTACAAACACAAAAATCCCTGCTTAAAGGCTTGCAAATGCCTATATGAATTAACATGGTCTAAATGCACAGTGTAAAGCCATGTTTCAGGAAAATTACAGCCAAGTTCATTTCTCTCACTGAACACTGGCTGCGGGAGCCTTCAGCAATGTTCCTCGCAAAACCTCCGAGCTGCCAAGGCCGCACATTCAAGATAAGATTGCTTTCTGCAGACAAACATTTTTTAATTATCCACAAATGCGAATAAATCAAGGCAACCCAGTGTGCTTTTTCTTTTCTTTCTGGGAAAGAAAGACATTTTCTCAAGGACTCGCACAACATTTGAAACATAAATTGTAACAAGAATGGCGCAGCCCAGCTAATCAGCACCCAGAGCCCAGGTGCAAACTGCTTGTTCAGCTAAAAAGTTATGAGAACAAGGTCATATTGCAACAAGTTAGAATTAGGTAATGGGGGCTGGCACAGCTAAACCAACCCACTGACGCAAAAGGCTAATATCCAATTATCAGGCTCTCTATAAGGGCTACATAGGTAACCTATCACTTAGCAGCCAATAGCAGGAGGAGATAGGTTTCTGGGAGCTGATCCAATTCTGTGAGGTCAGCCTGCAGTGTGATTACAAAGCTGGCTTGCAAGTCAGCCCCAGGGGAGACGGCGCCTGAACTCTCGATGTGCACGATGCTCTGCGTGTTTTTTTCTTTTTTTTGCTGCCCAGAAATAAACGCAGTTTGGAACATGCTGCTGCCTGCTTGGGACTCTGTTGCATTTCTGGGGGCCATATGGGAGGTGTTGGGGTCTCCCATAGATGGTGAGGGTATGGCTGCTGGCTCCCACTGCCCTGGTGGGGGTCCAGCTTCTCCCCAACAAGTTGGTGCCCTCTGTGAGGCTCATTGCTCATTGTAACATGGGTGAATGAGCACTGCCTGCGCAAGCCCTGCGTTGAACTGAACTCCCTGCCGCCGACTCAAGGAAGCTGTGGGACCCTCGCCTGCACCTGAAGACCACCAGAAAACGCGTAACCGGCTAAAGGCTTCGGGGGCCACTTGGAAATACCCCGCTTGAGGGCAGGTGAGAGCCCTGCAGGAGAAGGGGTCCGGTGAAGCACCTTGAGGGTGTGTCCAGCAGCGGAGCAACTGCCAGTGCAGCATAGGAAAATGTAAGTCAACCAGCAACATGGGCTTTGAGGGGGGGAAACGTTTAAAGTATTATGATGCATTGTTGATCAGTATGTTGCAGAAATGTTAAGTTATTTTGTTTGGGTAGAAACTGAGGGAGGCATTGTAAATTGGGTGGTGGGTGATTGTACATTGTCGCAAAATTCCGCGCATTGGTGGTGATCGGCACGTGAATTGTAGTTGGGACTGGGGCGGTGGCAGTGGTCCCTTCTTGTGTTTTTGAGCCTATTGGGTGGGGTAGTGACTCCCCACATATAGGACAGGAGTGTCGCACCGGTTGGTCTGGATGGCGATTGCATGTACGGGGGTCTGGATTTCCTATTAATTGACGTTGTAGATCAATGACTAGATGAGGTTCCCTGCTAATTGAGCATTTTAGTTCAGTGAGTGGATGATGTTTCCCCGCAGGAGGTAGCTAGATTGTTCCCGAGTGCGGAAGATAGTTGGCTGGTTAAGGTCCCCTGGTGAGGAGCGTATCACACGTGAGGCGACGCAGCGTATGCAGTCCAATTATAAGAGTTTTTATTATAGTTTACCTTGTTCCAGTTGAGACAGGAAGACAGCTGTGGGGATTGTGGGGTTTTATTTTGGGATTTTTGTGGGGTTGGGAGAAATGGGTTATTGTTCTGTGTATGCACATTTGTCTGTCCATTTGGACTGTGTTTTTAGTTTGGTGACGTCACCTTCAGATTGATGCATAGGACACAGAGTTTTGATGGTGAGGAGATAGTGGTGTGGTTTTGGATTTGGAGAATAGGTGACCCAGAGGCGGTGTGTGGAAGACACATGCGCAAGATTGTGGGGGTGTGCCGGAGAAGGCAATGGTTTGGTGAAGATGGGCTGCACGTGGAGTACACTGGCTAAGGTGCGGAGCCAAGAAGGCTCACAGAAGTTGAAAAATGTTCAATTATCTTCTAACTTTTGCTCCCTGAACAGCGGACTATCGAAATTTTCGAATTGAATAGAGGTAAAATGTATCACACAATACAGAAATGCCTCCCCTTCACCTGTTGTGTAGCACACAGCTTCCATGCCGAAATAAGTAAGTAAAACATAGTGTGCAAAGATTCAAAAGTACTGAAGGTAAATTAAAAAAGACCATGGCTGCTCATAGGCGGCTTCTCCAGAAGCGTGCAGCAATCGCTAAGGACACACATACACAGCACTTACACGGGAATAGCTTTAAAAGCACATGGCTACAGTTGAACTGTGTGCACGATGGAAAGGGAAGATGCGAGGGGTCAGCTGATGCTGAACCAGCGCGAGCAGAGGGAAGAGGGGACTCACCCTTCTGAACCTCCGGGAGTGTAATATTTGATGACACAGATGGTAAGAAAGGAATGCATTGCATGAGAGAACTGAAAACAGCAGAAGGACATTTAAACACCACACACACACAATCACAATACACAAACAGGAAGGTGCAGAACAACCCACTAGCAGCACTGGAGTGAGCAAAGGAGGGCTGCAGTGCATGGAAGTAGATTTGAAGGCACAGGTACAGAGGAATTAAATTTAAAGGGAAGATAACGGGGGAGGTGCAAGGAGTAACAATAGCAACAAAGAGGGGGAACTGGAAAGGGAAGAAAGGGATTGGAGGAGGAGAGAAGGACTGAACGAGACAGCACAGCCAAACATGATAGAGGATCAGTAAGGGGTGGTGCAGCATGCATGGGGTTATGGAAGGGAGAAAGGCAGATGAGGACAAGTAGGCACAAAATAAATTATTAAAGTATGCAATGGGAAGGGCAGTTAAAAACAGCCTCAACACACCCGCACAAGAATCACAATAGCAGTGTCAACAACCACCACAATATGCACCGCCCATGTGGGGAGGATACATGGGGCAGGATGGGATCATTTTAGCACACACCACAAGCACCAACGCAGATACTGTCACCACTACATGTACAGACACAACAAATGACAGCACCACTACCCCAGGTCTGACTAGAATAACAACATAGGGGCACTGCACAGCAACTAGCACCCATACAGAACACTTACAGAATAGCAATGGTACCAGTTACATGACCTGGAGGGGTCTTCCTGATGGGAAACAAACCTTTCAAAGGCCGTAGATTGACATTATACCGCTAATAGGACAGCCCAAGACAAACTTGATTTGACTCACTCTGCCACACACACTCATGCTCCACCTCCCCGACAGATCGGGCGAGACGCGCGCCGACACACACACTCACGCACACTCAATAATGCAGAGGACAATTGCATAGGGGTGGTGATAGGTATCAAAACATTTTCTTTTCTGGGTGACAGTGGGGCGACTAGACCATGCATTAGGGAAGAGACATTTGTGACATCATGAGCGACGTGGACATGACCACCTTATTAACAGAGAAATCCATAACTTGTTAAACACCAGGCATACACATGTTGAAAGTAAGGAAGATTGTTTAAGGATAATGGGGGTACACGGTACAGAGGGGGGTGCATAATGATAGCGCATGACAAGAGAGTACATTTAGCTACATTTTGAGCACACATCTTTCAGTGAGGAGACTGGGCTCATGAATACACGATTAACACAGAACAATTAAATGAGACACACAAGGTGGAAGAAGGTGCACTTGAGGGGGGAGGCCTACATTTCATTGACAGTTCACCACAGGAGGAGAGAAATAGGGGTAAATGGTGGATGATCCATGTTCCCAACAGAATTAATTTGGCGACAAAATGACAGTGCAAGTGGTAATGCCACTAGCGCTTTTGAAAATAGCACTGGCACAAATGCATTAGCCAACACACATAGGGAAAGAGGTCATTGCTGCACGAACTGGAGAATGATGGTTGTATTAAAATTTGAGAGCAGATAATGGGGGGATAAATATATTGTTTAAATGTAACAGTAATTAAAGTAGTGGAGTAATAAAATACTAGACTAAATGAGTAATTAACAGAGTAGGTAGGGTTTAAAAAGTGGACATGGGGTGGGATAGAGAGAATGGGAGTAAATTGTGAGGGTTGGGTTTGAAAGAAAAGAGGAAGTAAATAAATAAATACAAAAGAGGGGGGAGAGACAGGTAGCGAATAATTGGTAGCGAATTTCATTAGTACCAGCTTAAAGTGCCTGCAGTTCACTGCGAGGCACGCCCTGAGAAGTTGAGAGAGGAGCCATAGAAAAAAAAAAGATTTAAAAATCCTGCGATTATCTTAACTAAGTAACATGGTGCACTTAATTTAGAAACACAGCCACCCTATATGACAAATTTACCACCCTGATGTTTCCCGATTTAGCTTGTCAGTGCCTGATGCCCCACGGGACAAAGGCACGCACTATAAATAGCTTACAACAAAAGCACAGTAAATATAAAGATCCAAAGGCCCATTTGTACACTAGCACCTAAATTGCATATATATGATCCAAGTGTGTAATGAGTATCTTCACATAAATTAAGTGCCTACCCATTTTCTGGGTACATTTTGAATTGTGTAACAATTTACAGTCAGACCGTCATTGAACGCCACCAATTGGTGACAGGATGGTGCATAGGTGTACCATTGGCTCCTCCCACTAGGACACTGAATAGTGTGAGAGTAGTGCAGAGAGGTTAGGTCAAGAAATTGAAGAATATGTAAATTCTCAGGTCTCAAGCGCTTCCATTTCATTTCTCGCCAGATATAAAGGACCCAGGGCAGGCCTGAAGACAACGGACAACCAACACCCAATGGCTATGGACTACAGTGGGACATTTTCCCCTCCTGACAGACTTTGTTAGATGTGTGAGGAGTCAAGCCCTACAAAGCGATGGCCACCCTGGCAACGAGGGAGCAACGATCAACAGGGCCAACACAAGAGATTTTCATGAACTGCAAAATAGCACGAACACTCCCGAGTTAGGGAAACATGGCCATCCTATGGTCCAACGCACACTAGCAACTAGAATAGGGACTGACACACGCATTTCCAAAGTTTAATTGAGTTTCATATTACATTTTGTGCACCTACAGCTGTAACACTGTTAAACAACCCAAGATTTTCCCTACCCATATTGAGAAATTTTAAAAACACGAAATGTCCAGGGGGAGGTTTGATTTTTGCCCTTAGTGATTGTTTAGTTCGCGGAGCTTGAGGTTACTAACAAGTACTAACGTATTAACGCCTTTCTTGCGATTTTCAGGCGGGCAACTTTATCATCTCATCAGCTGCAAGGACCCAGCAGCGTAAGTGGTTATGGGCACGCAAATAAGGACTTTTACCTTCACGATGGGTCTATTAATGATGAACGAAATAATGGGGGTGGTAATTTGAAAATTATATGTAATAGTGAGCATTACCGCTGTATCCCCTGCTAACATTCCCTAACCTAAGCAGGAAGAGTTACGGCGTCAGTGGGTGAGGAAAAGCTGCTGCTAAAGTAAGGAGAGTTAAGGGCAGACACAAAGGGAGTAACACATACACATAACACACATAGTAGAAGTGACCAACAACATGCACACATGTACAAAATTGGTAGGGACACCACTGGAGAGAGCTGTCCTTACTGTTCTTTAACATATGCCAGAAGAGAATTGATTACAACAGAAATTACTACAGCAGAGCACAACGCCCATGTATCCCAAGGTGCGAAGAAGATTGCAAGGGAAGACAGCAACATTGAGATTGATAAGAAAAAAAAGGGGGGGTAATCCACTATGGAAGATGATTACATAAAGCAGCTAATTGGAGAACAACTGTATGTGGAAAGTGACCAGAGAGAGAAGAAACAGCGAGCAAATGCACAAGTGAGCAAGCTGCAAGAGAAAAAAAAAAAGAAAAAATAAATAAATAAATAACTAAAGAAGAAAGACAAACAAAAAGAGAAGAAAAAATAAAATAAAAGAGACAAAAATATGATAAGTGCTTAACGGAGTGAGACAAAAGAGCAAAGATGGTCACTTGGGTGGAGAATGAAGAAGGACGTATACTGTTAAGGTACGAGCGTTATGTTACCAGCACAACAGTGACAAGAAGTGGACAATCATGCTGGATGCAAGAAGGTTGAGAGAGGTTGCGAGATGAAAGCAGGAACATCACTGCTTATGGACTACTATTGAGCACATGCATCTAAACATCAAGAGAAACTACCACTGAATTGGGGAGGAGAGTGTTCATTGGTGCGCATCAGCATGCCCTTGTTGGTGATGGCCAAGGAAGATGTGAAGAGTGACACATTCACCAAGATGGAAAACAACGGAAGAAGATAAACACACAGAGGAGTAAAAAGAGGGGGGAATTACTTCTCGAGCGAGACAGAAGGATAATGGGTGAAGTACCAGCATACTAAAGAATGATCAGCAAAACTGAATCTGAAAAGAGAAAGCAAATAACTAGCTAGTGCTTGCATGGTAATGGAGGACTTCATGACTGCCTGGTTAATTGAAGGTGATAACGGAAGGACTAGTACCGAGCACAGCATCATTGTGCAAGATAGAGATACATTGCAAGAGAACAACAGAAGCAGTTATCGGAATGCAAATAAGAGACATGGTGAAAGGAAGAGCCGGACTAAGGGAGAAGATAGCGGTGTGCAACATGGTTCAAGCAGTAATAAAGGTGGCCACTCCCTGTGATCAGAGGAAGTACGAAGGGAAGTGAGTGTGGTGGAACACAGAAGGAGAACACTCCTATATGTACTGTCCATCAACAACAATGCAAAAAATTATGGACACTTCAAGGAATTGACAAAGATATGAAGAGCGAAAGGAGGTGAATGTTGTTTGGTGGTGTGGTCGACAAAGTCGACCAGAGGGGGGACTGAAGAGGGAAAATCGAGATCAAACCCATGCCCCCTCACCCCAGGCGCATATACAGAAGAACAGCAGGAAGAACAAGGGGCGCACTTATCATTTGAACCAGGCCCCAGCGCACCCATGGGTGACAAGTATGCTGAAACACACCCACTTCACCAACAGTGCAACTTCCATGCTACATTAGAATCAATGCTGCAATATCAGAATCTACAAACACAAAAATCCCTGTTTAAAGGCTTGTAAATGCCTATATGAATTCACATGGTCTAAATGCACAGTGTAAAGCCATGTTTCAGGAAAATTACAGCCAAGTTCATTTCTCTCACTGAACACTGGCTGCGGGAGCCTTCAGCAATGTTCCTCGCAAAACCTCCGAGCTGCCAAGGCCGCACATTCAAGATAAAATTGCTTTCTGCAGACAAACATTTTTTAATTATCCACAAATGCGAATAAACCACGGCAACCCAGTGTGCTTTTTTTTTCTTTCTGCGAAAGAAAGACATTTTCTCAAGGACTCGCACAACATTTGAAACATAAATTGTAACAAGAATGGCGCAGCCCAGCTAATCAGCGCCCAGAGCCCAGGTGCAAACTGCTTGTTCAGCTAAAAAGTTATGGGAACAAGGTCATATTGCAACAAGTTAGAATTAGGTAATGGGGGCTGGCACAGCTAAACCAACCCACTAACGCAAAAGGCTAATATCCAATTATCAGGCTCTCTATAAGGGCTACATAGGTAACCTACCACTTAGCAGCCAATAGCAGGAGGAGATAGGTTTCTGGGAGCTGATCCAATTCTGTGAGGTCAGCCTGCAGTGTGATTACAAAGCTGGCTTGCAAGCCAGCCCCAGGGGAGACGGCGCCTGAACTCTCGATTTGCACGATGCTCTGCGTGTTTTTTTCTTTTTTTTGCTGCCCAGAAATAAACGCAGTTTGGAACATGCTGCTGCCTGCTTGGGACTCTGTTGCATTTCTGGGGGCCATATGGGAGGTGTTGGGGTCTCCCATAGATGGTGAGGGTATGGCTGCTGGCCCCCACTGCCCTGGTGGGGATCCAGCTTCTCCCCAACACCAGTATTGCTGACTTAGATAAATTTCACACTAGGCCAATAGTTATGGCACAACCCGGATATGGTTCACATTGTATATATACATCTTCACAGTACATCCTTGGTGATCCATACATGTCAGAGTAGCAAACATCATACAGTGTCAATTAATGTTTACTTCACAATTTGTAACCCCAAATGTTCTCAAATTACAAACATTTCCCAATGAGTCAGCACATGTTACCCAAAGCATTTTAAAGAGCAATCTTAATTAAGACCATTTGGTTGCACTGTATCCAGTAGGTTGGTCGCAATACATCTTTCTCTGCAGGAGAAGTGGCTGATAGTTACCTCCTCTCTGTGGTCGTTTGACCACTTCCAGTATCTGAATGTCATTTGTGCTATGGTGTGGTGATGTTCATAGAAATGTTTAGCCACTGGGGATGTGGGATTATTACACCTTATGTGTTCCATCCAATGCTCTTTTGAAGGTCTCATTGTCTGTCCAATATAAAGTTTACCACAGGGGCATTTCATTGTGTATATTACGCCTGGTGTGAGGCAAGTCACAAAATCTCTTAACTTGATTTGTTTGCCAGTTTTGCCGATGTGCGATGGTGTCCCGTCTTACAATATATTATTACAGTTTGTACAACACAGGCAGGGCAATGTTCCCTTCTTTTTAGTTTTCAAAAAGCTGTCTCTCTTTCAAAGATTTTTCAGACCTTACCAACTTGTCCCTCAAGGTTCTTTCTCTTTTGAAGGCCATCATAGGCGATTTAGGAAACAATTTATATAAAGTAGGGTCATTATGAAGTCTGCTCCAGTGCTTTTGGATGATTTTACTAATCTGAAAGCAATGCCTTGAGAATTTGGAAATAAACAGCAATGGGACTTCTTTGTTTTTTTCCTTAATTGATAGTAATTGTGCTTTTGTAACATCCATTGACCTTGCCTTTGTTTCATCTAAAACTTCAATTTGATAACCACTATGCATAAATGTACACACCACTGTTAAACATTCTGAATCTAGTCCTGCTAGGTCTGATATTATCCTATTTAATCAGAGGGTTTGGCTGTAGGGCAGGCTTTTCAGCATAGCTCTCGGGTGAAATTGTGTGTAGTGGAGCGGATTATTTGCACCCGTAGGTTTATGGTAAACTGTACTTGAAATGTTCCCTTCTTTGATCTGCAGACATACATCTAGAAAGTGGAGTGATGGAGACCCAATCTCAAGAGTAAACTTAATTCTAGTAGGTACTGTATTCAGGTAGGTAAAGAATTCACAGTTCATCCTTCGAGCCACACCAGATGCCAGAGATGTCGTCAATTAACCTTTTCCATAGTAAAATAAACATTGATCATTTGGGATGATCAAGTACATAGTTCTTTTCAAATCTGTACATAAATGTATTTGCATACGCTGGGGCCATTTCTGACCCCATATATGTACCATATGATTGGATATAGTATGTTCTCTGAAATCTGAAGTAGTTATTAAACAGAATTAAAATCAGTAATTCAAGGACAAATAGAGCATTCCCTCTGTGACCCGATGAGAATATAAGAATGAGCACAGATCGTAATATTCGAAAAATATGTCTGTGATAAAAGGATTGTATGCCTGAATCTCAAAGTACATAATGCACAATTGGCTTCCATCTCATATAATTTTTCACAACACTAAACTTAACATTAAAGTTTTCCTAAGCATAAACATATATAGTCATTCAGACAAGCCCAGGGTATGGATGTGAGGTTAAAATAAATAGCTGACGTATATCACTCCATGGGTGAACACAGGCCCAAGTGAGCGAACATTTAGAAGAGAAATAACTGGAAGTCGAATGTGGGCTCTGAGCATGCCCAGTCGTCAATGCACAAACATCTTTCTAAAAAAAAAATATAGGATATGCTTGTTTATCTTGTTTCTTGGTCAAACTTATGTGGCTAATGAAGTACATGTATGCTTGAGACTTTAGTTGCCCCAGTATTTAATATTGATTCTCATATCAGCTTGCAAATTTAGAAATAATCTTTTGAGCCTCTTTATGCATTGATCAAATCTTGCTCTTTGGTCCCTGACAGTGAATTGTTTGGTAAGGCCTCTGTATTTCTTTGCAAACAGGCACTTCTAGTTGGGACTTTTTGCATTAAAAATACAAGATTGCAAGCACCAAAATCCAAAGGAAAGAAAAATAATCCTTGCTATAGTCAACAGTTCAGGCTTTTGTGCAGGAATGGGATTTGCATTTGTCAGGCACTAGAACAATAGTTCTAAACGACATATTTCAAGCGGCGACTCAAGGCACTGATCAGAGTGTGTTTAGGTATTGGCTGAATTCAGACCTATGGTAATATTCAGGCTTAGCCTGGTGGGTATTAAAGTGTATTGCTGCACCCAAACAAGCCTTGTCAACTTCTTCCTCCTGCAGTTTCTGTCTTGGTGCACTAGGGTGATCCCCATAGTGTCTTTACATGAGTGCATGTTCTCACTGAGCACCCACACCCATTAGGTCTTTAAATGTCCCCAGGACTGGTTGCCCACTCACAAGTGCCACACTTCTCTCACGCTCTAGAGAGAACGGAACAAAATATGAGCCCAGATTAAAGACAGTTATGTTCAGCTTTGCTTCTTTGTAGAAAGATTCTCAAGCCTCATTTCCTGCTTTGCATTTGCAATACAACAATGAATAGAAGGCCACTTGCAAGTGCGCCATGTTTCAGTTCCCAGAGTACGAAGATGTATCCATGTTGGGTAACTGCAGCATTGTTAACATTGTGGCAGACCTGCATGCTTCAAGAAGATAATGTTGCGGGTTCCGTTTCCACTTCTCCAAATGAGGCATGCCTTTTCGTCAAAGTGACTGGTTTTTGATCTCAAGATAGCAACCAGCAGGAGCGAAAGCCTTTCTCAGATGTCAGACTATAGTCTCAGGCAGCAGCCGAAAAATTACTGTGACAGCCCGTGAACTTTCAATTACATACATACTTAGTAAATAGCTGCCTGTTGCACGAAAAATGAGCATGTGAATGGTAGGAACGTATGCCCATGTTAATTTGACTGTAAACCTTTTAGTGAGTTGAAGCAGCTGTGCTGACTAAACTATGTCTCAAAAGCGCACTGTGGAGATCCAACCATAAAAGGTACAGGCACGTCCTATCTGAAGTGGTTTGTTATTCGGAATGCTTACTTAAAAGGCCTACTAATTCGGCAGATAGATGTAGCTTACCTGCAACAATAACAATTCTGGTCCAACTGCTGTGGCTAAATTATTTTTGCAACTGCGACATTGAAATCATCAGTAGGAATTTTGGATCTACTTTTGTTATTGTGCAAAACAACCTTGGGCATCAGGTATACTTTCTGCATATTTTTACAAGTCTATAGACATAATTACGAGTTTGGCGGTAATGCGTCTGTGCTACTGGCGGGCTGCCGGAAAACTTGTAACACTGTTTCCGCCACCTGAAATCCCAGTGCCACAGGGACATTACAAGTCCTGGCGGCCCAGGATGTCAGGGGATGGAAAGTGTAAGTCCCCATTCCCATGCAGTCCAAAAGAACTCCATGGGAATGGGGACACGGAAGTACTGGCACTGTTGCTAACGGTGCGGGTAGTTCATGAAAAGCATGTCTGCAGGGGCCGGTGCCCCCGGCAGGTCAGACCTGCCAGGAGCAACTGCCCCTGCAGGCATACTTGTAGTCTGGCGGTTCGAAGGGTTTCGGTATGCTGCTACCAACACCCTTATTCCCAGGCCGCCAGATTTGGAATGAAGCTCTATGTTTTATTCTCTGCTAATACTGTACGCAATTATCCTTATGGCAAACATTGCCCTAGTGCAAAAATGTGCGAAACCGTATGCTGTTTGCACCAAGGCAATGTTTGCCCTAGTGTTAATGACTTACAAAATATTTCCTGGATCCATGCGAAGTTTCTGTCATTCATCCCCAGATGCTCTTCCTGTTTACAAAGCTTGCATTTATGTAGGGAATTGAATATAAGTTTGAATAATGTTGAATTGGCCCAACAGCGTGAGATGAACTGAAGCAATATTCAGGTAGCTTCATATTGGTTGGTTTTGACTAGTACATGTTTTACCAGTATGATTTGCTAATGGTGATATAGCTCTGGTTGTTAATGTAGAAATAACACCCCATCCAGGCGGCATACACGGCCAGTAACGGCCCTCCAGCTTGAGCCAAGGCAGGTGCAAGCAAAGCAAGGGCTTCAGCAACGGCTCTGGGCCATTATTGGCTAGTACACCCCCCGGCTGGGGCGTGATTGCTAGTCACACCTCAGGGTTTTCTCTGGGTTCAAATAGTGTTTTTTGTCCTCATGGGTACCGCCCAATCTCCTGAGGGAAAAAAAAAGTAAAAAGATGGTGTTAGGTATAATCCCGTGCAGTGCCCTTAGGGACCACTACACACAATTAAGACTACAGGTGGTGATACAAGTTTTACCTTTGGTACAAGCCTATACTACTATGTCATAGTGGTAGCAGTGGCGGAGCAGCCAGACTTATCTCAAGTATATATGAGCAGAAGCAGAGATTACACAAAGGGACCACAATTACTGTGACTCAAGCAAACACTGACTCAAGGGTTCAGGTAGAGAAATATAAGTACATTTATTTTTAAACCATTCGTTATAAACACAACACTTCTATTAAACTTCAATAAAAACTACATGTTAAATATACTACAACTAACTAATTCACTTTGTACAGTACGTCTCAAGGTAAGTACCCTGTGTTGGAATGAACCAGTGTTAGGCACAAAAACACGTTACCGCGGATACGATTGCGATCACTTTTTGACAGTTCGGTCTACTAAACAAACGCGTATCCGTGACATGAAATGCTACCGGGGCAAAAACACACTTAGCACCTGAGCTACCCAGAGGGATTTGGAGGCAAAAATCACAGGCAATATTTTGGTTAGGCAGGAAGAATCAAGAAACACTCAGAGACAGGAGTTCAAAAGTCAAAGGGCTAGAGCCAGGGTCGAAAGACACCGGGCCAGTTGCCGAAGATCACATGGTCTAACAGTTCACGATTCAACAGAGCCAAAAATACTTCAATATTGTCAATGTTCAGAAGCAAAAGTTATTAGAAGGAGGGAAGCCAAGGTCAAGCCTTGGAAATGAAGAAAAAGGGATTCACCCAGTTTCCTCAACAGAACACAGTACCTTGTTCCAATGGGGCAGTTGTTCCTGTTGGTTTCCCGCAGACCCAGCTTCGTCGAGAAGGAGGACGTCTGAAGGGGGTCTGCACCACACAGGGATGAGGCTGGCAGTAGCGACACGTAATAAAAGGTGCACTCCTTAAAAACAGCAGAGGCTCTTCAGGTGGCTACCCAGACCACTACAGCAGTGTGCAGCGATTTCGACCACGGAAGAGGATCCTCTGGCTGTAGAAGATGAGCTGGTTATCCCCACTAAGCTCAAGGCAAAAAGACTCCGGAGTGGATCTTCTCTGAGTCGTTGAAGGGCAGATAGCTCAGGACTGCAGCAGGGTTTCACCGGGACGGGGTAGTTGCAGCAGCCGTCGTTCTCTCTGCTTCTCTTCGGTTCCTTGTAGTTCCAGTGGCGACTCTCTGAATTCTAGCTCAAGAAACCTGCCTTTTATGCGAAAAACCCCCATTCACGCAGCCTGGCTGTCAATCACCCAGCAGGGGGGTTGTCCAGCCCGGACAACTACCCTGGCCAATCATGACAAAGTGTGACTTGGGTTTCCTAGGATACCCTGTGCAGGGGGTGACTACACCCCTCCCTCACATTCAGCCCACCTAGACACCCAGGCACCTTGAGGAGAGCTTCTGAGCAGAAGCCCGCCAAAAGACAGTGAACAAAGAAGGCGAACCTAGTTTGCCACGCAAAGTAAAACACAAGAAGGACTTTAACAAAATGAAATGGTGAATAAACCCAACCAGAGCCAAAAGAAAGATGATTTAGTCAAGCAGGTTTATGTTCGAGGCTAAAATAATAGCCAAGAACAGTGCCACGTTTATCTAATATAGTCGCGGTAGAAAAGTTAGGGTAGATACCACTGCCACCAGCCAAGTCTAAATGTTAAAAGAGCGAAACAATGGTCTAGGAGGTACAGATAAAAAGGGATACAAATTAACCGTTTACAGTACTCCATGGAAGATGGGGTGTACTGGATCTGTGGTAGATTGACTAAGTAAAGTTAATGGTAACTTTACCCTTTTCTGGGGGACAGCAGTCACCTCAGAAATGGAGTCGAGGGAAGTCTCAAAGACAACACTGTGCCATGGCACTGAAGGTGCTGTGTGACACACACAAAGAAGGGGGCTACTGAAGTGGTGTACTTCAGAGTCCACAATCACAAAAACAGATGGAAACACATAGAAAAACACAGGTAAGAGTGGGGGAAAAGCTCTCCCTCTTACCAAGTGGAAGAAATAAACTCCAGAAGTCCAGCAAAGCTGCTAGGGGACTCACTGGGTGAGGGAATTTAGTCATAAAAGAGAATTCTCCCTAACAGATGACTATAGCCATTGGAAAAGTGGCTTTGTCCCTTTTCCATATCCATGATACCTTGGGTGGGGGGAGCATCGGGACCAGAGCACAATACTCTGATTCCATAAGTGTGGTGAAACGGAGGGGGTGGGCAGGGGTCCCTGTTGCCTCCTCACATAATAAAAAAGATGGTGCCTCCTGTGAAGGGCCTAGGGTGGCTGAAAACAGCATCCAGTACACTGTGCATTCTCGCCCGCTGTTCCAGCCACCTGATTGGTTGAGCACCCTTTCCTGTGTTTGAATATACCACATGTGGAATCTGAGCTTATTACCAGTGTCAAAAAGGTGAATTAGGGTGTTGAAACCAAATAATCTTAGCAATCAAAATTTAATAAATGAGGATGGCCAAGGCAACAGCTTGACTTTTGGGTAGTGATATGATGTTCTGAGTTGCCAGGAATTGCCATCATATGTCCATGCACTGCCACCGCTTGCTAGTTATTTTCATCCTTTGAACAGGTGCATTCACCCTGGTACTGTCATCAAAGTAGTAGCAAAGGTTTATTCAGTGTTAGCCATTAACGTATTTACTAGAAATTAATACATTGCATATACATATCAATTTAAAACCATACACCCTAATTTAAAAATGATCTGTCGTACATTTTGAGTCCTTCCTTAACAAAAGTACATACGTCGAAATTCAAGTTGTTCCAGTTCATAAAAAGAGACATTGCTTTCGCAGTATCCCGAAAACCAAACTTAAATAAATCATTTTTAAAACATTGGGCCCCATTACGAGTATGGAGGTAGCATTTAGCGGCATGGCTACTCCCTTACCGAGTACCAGGTCCGGGTCCTGCAAAAGGTGACTTACCAGGCCAATCCGACCTCAGGGCCCAGTAAATCTCTTTCGCTGGACCCGGACCTGGTACATCCCCATTCCCATTTGAGCCCCAGAAGGGCTCAATGGGAATGGGGAGGATGCTAACAATGGGCCCGTTAATGACGGGCCCATTGTTAGCATCCTGGACTGCTAGTGGGTCCCGCTAAGGATGCCAGGTCTGACCAGACATTCCTCAGCGGGACCCAAAGCAGTCCTCGTACCGGCACCGTTCATTATATGGCCGCCAGGGTCCTAATGAGGCCCATTGTCTTCTAAGGGTAATCAAGAGGGGGCATATTAATAAGAAATGGAGTATGTGCTCCTCATATCTCATCCTACAGGACCATTCTTTAGAGCCGCCCAGCCAAGACATTCTAGCTGTCAATGGTAGAATGTTTAGTCGGACCATTACCATTATTTGTCTATGCTTTGGGGATTTCAGGGAGTTGCAGCACCTCTCTCATGGATATTCAAGACATTGATGGGAGATAGGATATATAATTCATCATACTAGAATGTTCGAGTCTGATAGCCTTTTCCCTAAGGACGACCTTCAATTTGGCTGGGGAGTTAATTTGGTTAAGATCGATGCCCCACTTGTTTATCAATTATATTACCAAATTTGTACCATGTATATTTTTCTTTGGCTGGCGACAAGAGCCTTTCCTGAGCAACATTTCGCCTAATAGGGTTTGGGGTATCAAATATATTGGTTTTCAGATAACATTGCAATACCTTATACTCTACTAGAACTGCTATTCTATTAACCCCACGTTCTGCTCAAAGAGCATCCCCTGGTACACTAGTACCAATCCCTACCATATTCCTTAGTAATACATTCTTCACCGTGTTCAGACTTGTGCAGTCGGCGTGGCCCCATATTTCACGCCCATACAATTTGGATGTGTGAATTTGTAGTTCCATGACATTAAGCATTTTCAAGTCTCTTGCCTCCATATCTATAGTAAATGTGTGTCAGCCCTCTGATTATCCCTTGTGTTCATTTTATCATCCTTTTGAAATGGTCGGCCTAGGAGCCACTCTGATGGAACATAATTCCTAAGTAATTGTAAGTATTGACCAATGTGATGTTTACATTATTTATTGCCCATACAAAATTCTTATTGGGGTTGCCAAATTGAACTATTTTCGTTTTTTTCAAGTTCAATTTGAGATGATGCTCCTTGAAAAACTTGGCTGCATGGTTTAGAGACTCTTGAAGACCCCTGTGTTTTAGGTCCAGCAGAGCCATATGATCAGCGTACATTAATGCCCCATATTTTGTCCTATTTAAAGCCGGGGGGTTAGGCCTTGCTAAAGAGTTACATGGGTCAAAATCTGATAGAAACAAAATAAACAATAGTGGGGCCAGAGGGCATCCTTGTTAGTAGTGAACTCCCTAGAGTAGGTTGACAAGCCTGGGCATTTTACAACCCCACATGTATCTGTGTAGAAAAGTTGGATTCATTTACGTAAACACGCAGGAACCCCAAGCCTGTCTAGTTTGTTCCACAGAATCTAGTGAATCAACAGCTTCTGATAAATCCAGGAAAGCAACATAGAGACATCCCAACCTAATGTTAGTATATTTTTCAATGATCGTATTTAGTAGGAAACAGTGATCCAATGTAGGGTATCCTTTTCTGAACCCTGACTGGCTTTCGGGAAGCATTTTATTAATCTCTGCCCATTTTTCTAGTTTTGACAATATACATTTAGAAAATATTTTGCTAGTGCTATCAAGCAAAGAAATATGCCAGTAACAGTGGGGATCACTACTTGATTCTTTTTGAAAATCGGCATGATTATGCTTTCCAAGACACTGGCAGAAGCTGAAAATGGCCAATTGCATTAAAAACTGTAGTCAACTTGGGGACCCACCATGCAGGGAACCACTTGATAACATCGACCTTAATACCATCAGGTTCCGGAGCCTTTCCCCCATTAGCAACCACCAATGAAGCAATAATCTCTTCTGCAGGTTTTATGAATCAATGCCAGACACTCTTTCAGGCCCTGTTCGAGCTATCCCAACCTCTGATGAACTAAATAAAATGCCTAAAAAATGCAAGCACCATTCCTCAGGCTTGATTATATTAGTTCCATTGTTATCCCGCAATGTTGTAGTTTAAGCCACCAGCCTCCAGAAACCCTGTATGTTATTTTCCCGTACCATTTGGTCCAAGTGATACCATTGTTTTTGTATATAGTCGGCATTTTTAGTTTTACCTAAGCTTTTATAACCCAATTTTTGAACATGGAATTCTCCTGTGTTGAGAGGCCCTTTTCTAGATTCTTCACATAATCTCCATTTTGCCTTCCTGCACTCTGAATCAAACCATGGTGTGTCCACTCTGGTTCGGCTATTCACTACTTCAGCTTTCCTTTGGTCAGGAGGCTTCACTATTTCTTGTATTATGAGTTCATAATTGTCAATTACTTAAGGAATTCTTGGTTAGAGTTGATTTTGGATTGCACTGATTCTCTACAGCCATTTCAACAGGGCCATCAATTGGCATCTCCCACTTAAACACTAGAGGGTTATGGTCAACAATACTACAGTCCAGAATATTTTTAAAAGCGAAATAATTTGTCAATCCATAATCTATCACTGAGGACCGCACCCCTGATCTAAACGTGGATCTATGTGGGCAATCTCCAGGGCATCTTCTGTTTAACTGCACCAGCCAGGCGTGTTTCATAAAATTGTTGATCAAACATCCTCTGGAATCTTGTTTTGGGAGAAATGGAATACGTCCCAGGATGCCACACATTTTTGCTAGGGCAGCCTGATACTCGTCAAGTTTGTCCTTTGTCCCTAGTCTGGCGTTAAGATCACCCAATATCAGGCAGCTGAGATTTGTATCCTGCAATGAAACCTTACTAAGCATACCGCCAGATTTAAACAAATTCCTGGCTGCCTATCTTGGGTGAAAATAGACATTGACAATATATAGTTTCTTTCCTAATCTCGGGTTAATATCCAAGAACATGATAATACATTCTTTATTATCTTGAGCATGTCTCTCTACTTTATAACATAACCTCTTATGAATGATGGTTGCAATACCCGCACTCGGCCAACCTGTGCCTAAATGTCTTCCAGCAATCATAGAAATATTTCAATAGACAGCTCTCATTGACCAACCATGTTTCTTGCAGACAGATGACATCATACTCTTTTAGCCATGCCCTCCATTCTGAATCACTGAGTTGCTTAAGAACTCCCGCAACATTCCAGCTAACTAAGCTAATAGCTTCCTTTTGCTCTAGAGACTTACTCTGAAGACTAACAGTTGAGGCTTTGTTAGGGCAGACTTGGGGGTGCATGTGCAATGCACCCATACACTGACACACCTACCTGAGCTGATATTCTACTTTGAATCATTATATGAGTTTGACAAGGAGTTTGAGTTGAGTTCTAATTCAGCACTAGTTTGATTCATGATGACACAACTCTCTCCTACGGTAGTAACCTGTCTGATACTCTGGCCACAACTCAGTGGTTGTGTTGGCTTGGCTCTCCCCACAATATGTATTATACACCTATGGTCACACCATGTATCATGCAAGTGACATACTCTAAAAAGTGGGTTTGCCATCCCGAATCTGACATTACACCCACAAAACATACAATCTGATAAAGCTTGAGTGGCAGTACAAGTATCAAAGGAGAAATATTGGACTCCCAGAATATCAGGCTAGGGCTTTAAGTAAAGCTCTTGTAGGAGTTCTTATTTCCTAGCATGAAACAGCATATAATATTCTGATTCCTCTGGCCCTCCAGGAGATCGTCTGATTTTTTGATGACCCATTTCGTTCCTTTCTGGGGGTGGGGGAGGAGAGATTTGAGTTCCGGTTCTCGTCCCCTCCTCTCATTTTCTGCACAGTGGGGACCGTAACTCCTGTTGTGCCCACCTCAGTGTCTTCGGGCTTTCCAGCAATTGTTTCTAAATTTGTTCCTTCTCTAATTAGTCAAAGGTTTTTACTCAACCTCACACCAGGATCACCACTTCCTGGGCCGGGGGGGGGGGCATACAGTTCTCACTGCCTGATGGGCTGGATCAGTTTTTTTCCAAGGGCGCTAAAGCCACTTTGTCCACTATAGCCACTTCTGTATTTACGCCTGGAACTGTTTGAGAAGCCATGTCCCTATTTTCAGCATTCAGCCACTGTGGGATGTATTTAACCATGCATCAAAACTGTGCAGTACTGACATGAAAACATCATGATGGCCAGAGCTTCCCAGAAAATGCACAGGGAAATGCATGAAGAATAGGCTGCCACTCATTTTTGCCGATGTTATGGGCACAGAAGGAAACTGCCTAAAACCACCATTGGACTACCCACACAGTAGTCTGAAACCACTGGGAGTGGCAATGCTGATTGCCAAAAGCAAACCCATAACTGTTGGGAATTCATTTTCTTAAATCCCAAAAAGGGGTGCAGTACCAGTACTCACCACTATCAGAAAGCCGGCGTTTTAAAACCACCAGATTTTACTTTTTTGTAGAAAACTGAATAAATGAACCCAAAACAGGCCAAAGAAAGACTTACTGAGAGGTGGATACAATGTAAAGTTATATTCTGAAGTGACTTGAAGGTTTATAACAAGACTGGCTGAGCTGTGGATTTCAGCAGTTTAAGTAAATTTGGACTGAAAGACACTAAAAAAATCTAAATGTTTAAATTGACTGAGTGACCTACTTTTGAGTGTCACATAGGTTGCAATTGTTTAAATGTCATAGTTTTAAACTTAGAATCAGCCTTCTAGATGCATATGTGAAAATGTTTAGTTTTATTTGAATGCAGAAACTGGGGAACATAAATGACATGTAGCTAAAAACTGGCTTAAAGAGATTCCAATTTGCCTGGCAACTACCCCCATCAGGAGTGAAACTTGAGTCACAGCTGTGTTCCCAGGCCTAGCTGCCCTTTTGCTGCTCACACCAAAAGGGATATGACACTTCCCTGATTGAATTACCTGGGCTCTGCAGGAAATTGAACAAAGCCCTGTCTTGACTCAGGCAAATGTTTTATGGCGGGAGTCGTAAATGGAGATTTCTCCTGGAAGCACAGGGGAGGGGCACTGCCTGTGAGAGCAAGCTGGCTTGGCAGAACTGGAAAAACCAGAAATTCAACCTTGTGCTGGAGGAAAACCACACACCTTTGGGGCCAGAACATAACTCTAAAAAGATGAATAACTCATAGAGCGGACATGTGAAAATTGTATAAATGACACCATAATTCTTGTGATTTTTCTGCCCACTTTTTAAGAGGTTTTTAGAACCGGTGGCATGTTCAGGGGGGTTTTAGCGGAAAAGAGGATATTACTCAAAATGTGTGCATGTGAAAAATCTGACACTTCATCAACTAATGTCCATACTCCTTGCGCACATGTGTGTAAATTTGGGTTAATGTCCGAAATTGCGAAACCAGTTAAAAAGTGAAATATGTGCCATTTTTGAATGCAAGCCCCCAGGAAGAGCAGATTTGGACAGGGTATACCTCCTGTGATATGTGAAGGGTGCATGTAATTTTAAACAAATGTGTACCTGTGCAAATATGTATTTGGTTCAAATATAGATTGTGTGTAAAGTTGACAGGGGTGGGTTCTCTTTATCATAAACATACCTCATCATGATGACACTTCATTTCATTCCCCCAATCAAGTGGAAGCGGATGAAGTGGCCAATGACAAGTGGAGAGGGGCTGGCTAGTGATGCTGCTCACACACACCCATTTTCAAAACACATAAAAGCAGAGAGACAGGACAGATAGGGACTTTCAAATCCATTTGCAGCTGGAAGCTCTGCCGGGAAAATCCATACTTTACCTCCATCAATCTCCAGAGAAAGCTGTGCAGAAAGATCCAGACTTTAAATCCCTCAATCTTCAGAATCCAGAGAGAGAGCAGACCCAGATCACTGTGAAGTGCAGAGACCAGAGTCCTGTCTAAAACCTGACCAGATCCATGGCGAGGCCCATTTCACTCAAGAATATAGTGTGAGTACCTAGAAAACTGTGCAGAACCAATCTCCTAGTTAAAATAATATAATTCAATCCAGTTTAATCTAAGTAGAACTGTCTCCTAACTGTCACCTGTCATTTGCAAAGCTGTCACCTGTCATTTTCTAGTTGCAAGCTGCACTTGTCTTTTTGAACTTTAAAATTTCAAATCTGAAAAACGACCTTTATTTAATTGAGCATATCTCCGTGACCGTTTGTGCTAGAGACTTGCAGTAACTTTCATCTGGAAGCTGAGATCCTAGGCTTTTCTAGGACCCCTAAACGATATTGCTAGCCATTGTAGTTCCTCTGTAATCGCACCAGACGCATTCGCGAATTTTACCGCGATTTGCAAATTTCTCCACTTGCAAAAAGATAGCTGCTTTTGCTTTCCTCTGAAAGAAATTCGTTTGCCTCATAAAAACCATCCCTGCATCATTGCTAGTGTGAGCCTGGACTAATATTAACTAGATACCACTCACCCTGAACCTCTAGAGGGAATTAAAAGCATTTTAGCATATTTTTTCTTCATTTCCAGCACATTTAAAAGCATTTGGGCCTGTGTTTTCAACTTCTGTAGTCTAAGTTGCTGGGGTGAACTGAATCACATTTGATTGCATTTCTGAGAACTGTGTGCTTCCCTCAATTTCCTTGCATTGCATAAAAGGGGGGGGTGAATTGTCCAAGAAAGTGATTACATTGTCTTTTGCTGAAATCCTATCAAGTTATTTTCTGTATTGCATTTTCATTCCACATTGCATCCATTTGAAACCATAAAAGTATTGTTGCTATCTTATCCATCCTATAACCACTCCTCATTGATTATAAAGAAACCATAGAAGTATTGTTGCTATCTTATCCATTTCATGTCAACTCCTTAGTGATTATCAAGAAGTGTGCTAGTGCCAGATTCTCCGTTGTTAATCTTTATCATACCAGATTAAGTGTGATATCCAATTATTAATTTATTATAAAGCGTGATATAATATATATTGTTTAAGTTATCAAATAAACCTTTAAACTTGCAAAACAGAACTACTTCTTGGCTCAGTGGGGTCAGGGGGATTCCAAGGGAGGGGTGTTATATAGGGGTAGTCATCCAGAACGCATGAACTGGACATAAAGATATATCAATAAGGGTTTTAATTCAGTATTCTAGACTAGGCGTTGACTTGGCTGTAGTGCTGAATTGAATCCTCTTACAAATTGGGGGCTTGTGCCGGACGTTTGGGTTAGATCTACCATTTGTGCAGATTAATACAGCGTGCCAGCTGACCAGATACACATATCCAGTCGGATCACCACGCTGTGTTACGCTGTAAAGCACTTCTCAAAGGAACGCTCTAAGAAAAAGGTCTGTTTTGCAAAAATAAAATACAAACTTCTGTAAGTCAGGACAGAGACCAATCTCTAGAATGACGACCTTAGTAGACATGAAAATAGCCAGAGAGCACTTCTTACATAAGTTATTTGTGAGAGGTGAGTGGACTCACCAGGACCAAACAGTCTGGTTGCAGGCCATCACACCCCAAATCACGGAAACAGGGTCAGATATATGGAGAGACCAGGGTCCCTTACATGTGGCCCTGAGTGAACTATATATGTCCTCTAAGGCCAAGGATGAGCACAACAAGATTGCCAGGGTAGCGGCATATTTATATTTACATATGGGAGCCATGCAGGACAAATGTGCTGAAGGCCAAGATCTGGCGAGTAGGCAACTGCTGGCATTACAGAAGGCCCAATCTGAGCTGGACTCTTCTGAGCAGAGGCTGCTCAGGAGCCAGGAGTCAGAAAATGACAGTAGGCAGTATATCATTAAAATGAAAGAGGACATGGATATACTGCAACAGGAAAAGGCTGACCAGGATACTAGATTTCTGGCCCTGCAGAAGGAGCACCGAGACAGTTTGGACTCCTTACTGCAGAGCCAGAAAAAGCTAGAGCAACAATTAGACTTTAACAGGGCATGCACGGAGCAGGTAGCCACCCTGCAAAGTCATCTAGATAGAGTGAAGGTAGAGAGCAACAAGCTGATTTCGAAAGACCTGGATACCCAGGCAGAGTTTGATGAAGAACGCCAGAAAGCTGGTGCCTTTCAAAGGCAGAGGGACGACCTGGCGGCACAAATGCAGGCTCTTAGTCAGGAAAGAGACGCCTTAGGCCAGGAAGTCTGCCATTTAAAAAGAAAAATGGAAGAAAATCACCTGGCCCACCAGGGACTGGGTGACCTCCAAAAAGAACACCAGAACTTGTTAGAGCACACCAGGAGGGCGGAGGATGCTCTAGCAAGAAAGGAGCAGGCCAATAGGGACACAGCTCAGGAGGTAACCCTCCTGCAGCAAAGACTGGCCCAGTGCTCCAGGACCAATCAGGAAACACAGAGAAAGAATGAGGCTCTCTGCCAGCACAATGATAGGCTCCAACAACAGGTAGTGATGCAGGAGAGACTGATAGAGTCTAGTAAGGCCTTAACTGAGGAACTGAAGGCGCAGGCTCTTGCATTGCAACAGGGAGCAGGGGCGGATAGAGACCAGGTTCGCTGGGAAAGGGAAACTCCTGAGCATAACCTCAGGAGCCCTAGTACCAGAGGCCTTTATCTCTCTCAGTCCCTGGACTCTGCCACCCCCATGTCCCCTGGCGCACATGAGCACAGGGCCACAGGGATGGCAGATTACTATACAGCTAGAAGCATGGGGCTCATAGGCCAGTACCACCCAGGAATGGAGGGGCGGGCATCCGGGTATGGGCACCCCAGCACAGTGCAATTTAATGGGGAACCCCAGGAGAGTAGGCCCCTTAAGGGCATCCTGAAAACCTCTGCCCAGTTAGGTCAGTGGGGGGGGTACCCAGCAAATCCTGGCAGCAAGGAGGGATCTGAGGACTCCTCTGAGCACCACAGGAAACAGGAGACCAGGTCCCCACATTCTGCCAGCCATTCCCAGGCTCTCAGAATCCGGGAAAACCTGGAAGATCTGACGGGAACCTCTGGGAGCAGTGCCTCTGAGTCAGAGGATGAATGGACCAGGGTTACCCGAACCAAAAGGGCCAGTAAGGCAAAAAGGGCCTTGCTTAAGGACCCCTTAAAGCAGATTAAGGCGATCAGGAGCGTCATCACGCCTTACCATAAGAACGCTAAGTATTCTGTTTGGGAGCACTTAGAGTTGTTTGAGCAAATGATGGAGACTTTCCATTTGAAGGACAGCCAAAGCTGTATTCAATATGTAAAGTGGACCTTCTCCCCGGAATACTCCAGTTTCTTTGCGGGGCTGGAGGACCAAAATCATTTAAGATGGTCCATCTATAAGGCGGCCATCTTGAAACATTTTTCCATTCATAGAAATCCTCAAGATGCTCACAAGGCAGCCTACAATTTGCAAAGTGGGGAGGATCAGGCCCCACAAGAATTTGTGCAAGAACTAAAACGTGCTTTTGCGCAGACCACCAGAAGGGTGCGCACAGACAGTAGAGAATTCATTAATACATTTTTTCATGCCTTGCCCAAATACATAATGACCCAGCTCGTGAGGGATTTTCACGAGAAAAGATCTTTAGACTGGGTCATTGAACAGGCTACCCGGATCTATGAGGTGCAGAAACCGGTAGATAGCAAAAGTAATGCCCAGAAAAACCCCAAAGCCAACAGCACCCCTGCTGCTGCCAAGGTGGCAGAGGTAAAGGTCACCCCCGTTTTGGATTTGGAGATGGGGGGGCCTAAAAACCTACCTGCACCTAATAATGCTAGGCCCAGAAGGTCCTTGGGCCAGTCACAGACAGGGAGCCAGGGAGGCAGCCCCACAAATGGGGTCCCTCGCTCTCCTGATTATGTAAGCCCCCGTTACAAGGGAAATCGACCCATCCTGGGTTATGTGTGGACTCCCCCAGCCCAAGGGGGGGATCCAACCGAGCACCGAACCCAGGGAACTTCCCTCCAAACTTCCCACCGGAGGGCAGAAATTCTCCAAATCCTGGGCAGAACTTTTTCCCCAGGTATCCACCCAATTTCCAACCCCAAAATCCTCCACCCTTCTTTCCCCAATTCCCTGAGCCCAGACAACCTAATCCGGGAGAGGGGAGGCCAAGGGTGGAGGGGTACCCAAATCTTCCCAACCCGGGGTATTACCAGGGGAGGGACAGCTACCCTTCCCGGGATCAGCCCAGGGGAGAAAACAGGGCCCCGTATCAGCCTGAGCGGGTTTCCCAGTTAGAGCGCCAGGTTCAAAACATGGCGCGGGATCTGGGTCACATACTGAGGGCTCAGCAGAACCCTCAGATGGGCGTGCCGGCGCAGAACGCACCCAACTCTGGACCTGGTGCTCCAGAACAATGACGGGGGCAGCACCCCGATAGCACACCGGTTCCCCGGGAGGAGGCACAAGGGGAAGGGGGGTGTAAAGCCTTGGAGGAAGCTTCCTTCCTCACTTGTAAACAGCCCCTGGAAACCCAGGAACCGGAAACAAAATCTCTTGCCCCTGAAAGTCTGCCTCCTAAGGAGCAGAGGGGGGGTAGGAGAAACAAAAGACCCAAACAGACTCAGTTTGAGGAGGAGGTACAGATCTTCCAATTTGAGGGAGAGGGATCCTCAGAGGATCCTGGGAAAAGGATCTTCTCCTTCAGAGAGGGGGGAACTCCTCCCAAAGAAAAATGGGTCCCTAGGGATGCAAATCCAGACTGGGGAGATGTGGAGACTGAGCTACCGCCGCCCACCATCTCATCCCAGAACCAACAGCAAGAAAATCCCCTGGTTCAAACCCATCCTGGTGACTGCCTCCAAAAAGGGGGGGGGGCGGCCCGGAACCGGAGCCAGGGGAACCCACAATGGCTCTGATCTCCAGTTGCCAACTTTTTCTTTCAGATTCCCAAGGCTCTCCACAGAAGTCTGCCCAAATTTCTTCTCTTGCAATGTCCAAAACCAGAAAGCTAGCCCACCAGTTGTCCAAAAATGTGCATTATCCCCCCCTTGAGGAGAAGGAGGGAAGATACTATGCCCCGGTACAAGTACAGGGGCAGGGTACAATTTTGGCACTGGTGGACACTGGATCTCAAGCTACCCTTCTGTCCAGAAGGGCCTTTGACGAACTGAATGCAGGAAGGGGAGAGAATTACCAAATTCCTCTCACCTCACTTCCTGGACAACTCCAGAACTTTGACGGGAAGGAAATTCCCGTTGAGGGGACTGCAGATTTGGACATTAAAATTGGGCGACACAAGTTGAAACACCCAGTCATAGTTGTGACTCCAGAGGGCACCCCTTGTTTACTAGGGAATGACCTCCTGAGAAGGTTGTCACCCCTAATAGATTGCGTAAAGAAGGTCCTCTGGACCCAGACTAGCCGACCAATAAAATTAAAACGGAGTGTCAACCATGTTAGTTTAAACGGCACCTGCCACATGGTTGAACAAAAATCTGACCAAGTAGAATTTCACTTCCAGAATAGCCAAATTCCAGACGTGACAGTAATAGCAGTAGGACAACAGACTGGTGATGGGGGGTCCTCTCTATTTCTGAAAATCAACCTGCCTTCCAGTCTAAAGTGGTACTCCACGCTGGAAGGAAACACTCTGAGATTCTATACTAATCCACAATCAGAAACTCCCACTCCAATAGTCCAGAAAGATGTGAAATCAGCTCAGAGCCTGGCTGATATTCAGCAAATTGGAGAGCAGTTGTTCATCCCTGTTCAATTAAATGATGGGAAGGACTCTGTTCTCGCTCGAGTGTGTGTGAACAACGGTAAGAGCTTCATCAGCGAAGCCATGTTCCGCCAACTCCCAAAAGATCCAGCCATTCCCACATTCAAACTGATAGACAAATGGGAAATGGACCTGGAAGCGCCTAATTCCAAACATCTCCTGCCAAGCAGGTGTATGCTCAAAATCTCCATTGGCAACAAGAGCATAGTCCACAATTGTTGGGTCGTGCGAGACGTCCCTGCCGCCTTTTACTTAGGCAGTGACATTCTCAATCGCTTTGCCATTAGTTTGGACCTAATAAACTTCAAAGCTTGGTCCCGATTAGCGGATAATCCCATGGGCTTTGATGATCCAGAAAAAGAATTTAGGTCAGCTCAATTGCTACCTTATGCAGTTGAAATCCAGATTAAAGAGGAGGTCACCATCCCAGAAAGGACCCGACAATTCTCCCTGGAAGTGAAAGTTAAAAGAGGACAACATTTGAAAAACCCTGATGCTTACATACATCTAAATGCTTCTCTCCAACAGCAAGGGTTGGGGGTAAACCCAACTCCATTAGTCAACATAGAACATGACACCATTCTAATAGAGGTGGATAACAGCGTCTTGAAGAGTATTACTGTAGCCGCAGGCACCATTATTGGAATGGCTGTTGATGACCGACATTTTTCCATCGATTTAGTAAATGAACTGTTAGGACCAATCCCCAAGGACTGTTTTGACAGTGACAGTGATGACAATACAACACCAGACAGGATTTTTACCCGGCATGGGGGGAACTTCCTGGTGTACACTTCCTGCCCCTATGGTAAGGAAGATGTGACTTGTGACTTCAGGAGGGATGAGGTGATTTTCCAGGTCCATGAGGGCTGCCTTTCCCACCTGAAGCCTCCAGTCCAAATCAGCACTCTGACCAGGGACTTCTCCACCCAGCTGGAGGAGGCCGCTGAGATAGCCAAACCAGAAGTCTTTCCAAGCTTCAGGCAGATGGTGGAAGAGAGAGTCAACCTAGCTGATGCCTGTGTGACTCTGGAACAGAAGCAAAAGTTGAAACAAGTTTTCTTGGATTTCCAAGATCTCTTTGCGGTAGACTCATTTGACTGTGGTCGCACTGACATCCACACAACAACAATCCCCACGGACCCTGGCATGACTCCTGTATTTGTGAAGCAATATCGTTTGCCTCTCGCATCAATGGAGTCCCTTACTGAAATAATTAAGAACCTTGAGTCCCGGGGAATAATCCGTCCAGTCCACAGCACCTTCAATAATCCGGTGCTGGGAATATTGAAGCCAAACGGCCAGTGGAGACTCTGTGCTGACCTTAGGGAGCTCAACAAACGGGTCCATACTTCCCGATGGCCACTGCCCTACACTGACCAAGGGCTGGCCCAGATCCAGGGGTCACAGGTATTCACTGCAATAGACCTGACCAATGGGTACTGGACCGTGCCTGTCAGTAGGGAGGACCAATACAAACTGGCTTTCACCGTTGGGGGCCAGCAGTACACATGGACCCGGACTCCCTTCGGATACCTCAACTCCGGCAATGAATTCAACATTTCCCTACATAAGGCCATGCCCGACCTGGGTGCGAGGGGTAACCTGGCTTATGTAGATGATGTCCTCATCAAAAGTTCATCTGTGGAGGAACACATAGCGGAGATCCGTTATGTTCTGACGCAGTTGAGGGCCGCCGGAGCAAAACTTTCCTTTCAGAAAGCACAGTGGTGTAGAACCCGTGTTAATTTCTTGGGGCATGAGATTACTCCTCTGGGTCTCTGTCCCCAGGAAAAGAAAGTGGAAGCACTTCAGAAACTGAAAGACCCCACAACTCTGCGAGAACTAAGGAGCCTCCTTGGACTGACTAATTACAGCAGAAAGTTCATTGAGGGCTACGCAGAGATTACCAGACCCCTGATTCATCTCCTGAAGGGGGGGGTCAAGTGGGAATGGGGTCCAGAACAAGCCGAGGCAGTAAAACAACTCAAAAGAAGCCTCTCACAAGCGCCTTGCCTAGCTTACCCTGTCAGAAACAAGGAGTTCTTCCTGGAGACGGGGTTCTCTAATACGTGCTTGACGGCAGTATTATACCAAAAGCATGACAAGGTCAATAAAGTAATCTCCTATGCGAGCAAAACTTTGTCCTCTGTGGAGGAAAAATTCAACGATTGTGAGAAGGCACTCCTGGCAACGGTGTGGGCATTGAAGAATTACCGCCCGTTTATCCAGGGGGAACACATCATAGTGGAGACTCCACACCAGCCTCTGCAATATCTCCAAAGTGACAGAATCCGGGCCGGAAATGTGAGTAATTCCCGAATTACTTCCTGGATTCTGTCAATGCAAGGCTTTCCTGTGGAGGTCAGATATGGCCAAAACAAGAAGAGTACCCTCGCGCAAGGTCTGGCTGACTTGCATGATTGTGCCAGAGAAAACTGTCTCGAGGACGAAAGTCTAAAAATCAAGGACAACATGGAGGCATACCTCAATTCCCCACACAAGGTCTTTGAAGAAGACAAGTGTGAGGGAATGCCCACTGTCTATGTGGATGGATGCTCTTACCATGTTGACAACAACAGGGAAAAAGAACTGGTGGCTGGCGTAGGGAATGCATGGGTGAATGAGTCCCCAGAATCCTCTGCTGGATACAAAATTGGTCCCCGAAGTAGTCAGGTGGCAGAATTGATGGCTGTGCATCAAGCCATCCTCACTGCTGTCCAGCATCAACTCCACGAACTGGTCATAATCACAGATTCGGATTATGTACGGAACGGGTTCGTGGAGCACCTGGTTAATTGGAAAACCAGAGGCATGTTATGTGCTAACAACAAACCCTTGAAACATGGGAAGTTGATCCAAAACATTGATGATCTGGTCACCTCAAATGAGATGACCATCTATTGGAAAAAGATCAAGGGTCATTCCAAAGTAGAGGGACCAGACAAAACTGGAAATGACTTAGCTGATCAGCTGGCCAAAACCGGGGCCATCCAAGGGGATCTAATTGAGATTGAGTCCCTGTTGGGGGAAATCCAGGTCACTGCTATCACTAGGTCCCAGACAAATGCTCACAACGACCTTTCAATTGCACAATGGAGTAAGGAGACCCCTGATGCTGATTTGATTACCGCTCAGAAGGGGGATCCAATAATTGGTAAATTTTACCAGCACCTTGAGGACCCTGAGAACTTTCCCCTGACGGATACCGATTACATTGGGAAAGAGGACCTAAGAGTGTTGATGAAATGTCCAAAAATGTTCCGGATCCAAGACGGTTTGCTGGTAAGGAAATCCAAAGCTGGCCACGATCAGTGGGTGGTTCCTACCTCATTCCGAAGCCTGATGTTAAGTCACGCCCATGATGCGGCCACCGCCGGTCATAGGGGGTTTCACACAACATTGGAAATCTTAAGAGAGGTTGCATACTGGCCACACATGGGGCAGGACCTCGACCAATACTTGAAGGGGTGTCTTGTGTGTGCACAATTTCAGCCATCATCCCTCACGCATCGTGCGCCTCTCCAAAAGAGGGGGATGACACTGCCATGGTCAGATTTACAAATCGACTTTGTAGGCCCCGTGATTCGCTCTGCTAGGGAGAATAAGTACATGTTGACTGTGACATGCTTGTTTACCAAGTGGGTGGAATGTCTCCCAGCCCCATATTGCAAGGCAGAAACTGCAGCTGCCTTGATGATTAACCACATCTTTTCCCGTTTTGGTCTACCTCAAAGGATTGAGTCAGACAGAGGTAGCCACTTCACCAGTGAAGTAATGACAAAGATGTGGGAGATACTGGGGGTCAAAAGGAAGCTGCATATTGCTTATAGACCAGCTTCTTCTGGGGCAGTAGAGAGATATAACCGGACAATTGTGAGCATCTTAAAAAAGTTTGTGGCAGATTCTGGGCCAAGTTGGGATATCCGATTACCTCTGGTCCTAATGGCCATCAGATCTACCCCTTCATCTGCAACCAAAATGTCACCATTTGAGTTGATGACTGGGCGCAAGATGGTGCTTCCTCAGCATTTGCTCTACAGGACCCAAGAGCAGACACTGATAAATGCCTCCACAACTCATGAGTATGTGGAGAATTTAAGGAAACACCTTCAACATGCTTTTGCTTACGCTCAGCGGAATCTAGAAAGATCAGCTGATAGCATGAAGACCCACTATGACCTGAAAACTTCCAGGAAGGAATATCAGGTGGGGGACCGGGTCTATCTATACAACTTCCAAAGGAACCAGGCCAAGCAGCGCAAATTTTTGCCTACATGGAAGGGACCCTTTGAGATCATCGACAAGATCTCCCCTGTGGCCTACAAAATTCACATCCCCAAAGGTCCTTTGGCAGCGGGGGAAGACAAGTGGGTCCACATAAACCAGTTGAAATGTTGCCATCCCAGGCACACTCTGCAACAACTGGAGGAATCCTCTGGAATCCTAGCGGGTACTGTCTCAGATTAATTCAGTTCCAACCATAAAACATACCACATCTAGTCTATAAAATATTGTGATTTGCATGAAACTGTCTCTTAGTTATACTGTTTTCTTTTCAAAATAAGAATGTAATGTTTCGTTATGATGAAATGCATATGCTGCCCCACTATATCAATGGTGGGGGAAAATGTCTATGGATAGGTATTGCCGCTCTTCCTTTGTCGTCCTAGGAGAAAGAAAACCTGGAAACGGGCCAAGGAGGACGATCCGGAGACCGGGAGCAGAGACGCAATGGGCCCGGGGTACCGCCCAATATTCCCATCAGGACCGGCGAGGAGAACCGATCGATCAGTACCGGATGGAGGAAAAGATGCTGAACTGTGCCATCTACCGGAAGAAGATGAGAACTACATCCCAGATCTTGCGGGTCCCACCAGTGAAGGATCAGATGGCCACCGCAAGAAGGGGGGCTTGTGGGATGTATTTACCCATGCATCCGAGCCCTACCTCAAAACTGTGCAGTACTGACATGAAAACATCATGATGGCCAGAGCTTCCCAGAAAATGCACAGGGAAATGCATGAAGAATAGGCTGCCACTCATTTTTGCCGATGTTATGGGCACAGAAGGAAACTGCCTAAAACCACCATTGGACTACCCACACAGTAGTCTGAAACCATTGGGAGTGGCAATGCTGATTGCCAAAAGCAAACCCATAACTGTTGGGAATTCATTTTCTTAAATCCCAAAAAGGGGTGCAGTACCAGTACTCACCACTATCAGAAAGCCGGCGTTTTAAAACCACCAGATTTTACTTTTTTGTAGAAAACTGAATAAATGAACCCAAAACAGGCCAAAGAAAGACTTACTGAGAGGTGGATACAATGTAAAGTTATATTCTGAAGCGACTTGAAGGTTTATAACAAGACTGGCTGAGCTGTGGATTTCAGCAGTTTAAGTAAATTTGGACTGAAAGACACTAAAAAAATCTAAATGTTTAAATTGACTGAGTGACCTACTTTTGAGTGTCACATAGGTTGAAATTGTTTAAATGTCATAGTCTTAAACTTAGAATCAGCCTTCTAGCTGCATATGTGAAAATGTTTAGTTTTATTTGAATGCAGAAACTGGGGAAAAGAAATGACATGTAGCTAAAAACTGGCTTAAAGAGATTCCAATTTGCCTGGTAACTACCCCCATCAGGAGTGAAACTTGAGTCACAGCTGTGTTCCCAGGCCTAGCTGCCCTTTTGCTGCTCACACCAAAAGGGATATGACACTTCCCTGATTGAATTACCTGGGCTCTGCAGGAAATTGAACAAAGCCCTGTCTTGACTCAGGCAAATGTTTTATGGCGGGAGTCGTAAATGGAGATTTCTCCTGGAAGTACAGGGGAGGGGCACTGCCTGTGAGAGCAAGCTGGCTTGGCAGAACTGGAAAAACCAGAAATTCAACCTTGTGCTGGAGGAAAACCACACCCCTTTGGGGCCAGAACATAACTCTAAAAAGATGAATAACTCATAGAGCGGACATGTGAAAATTGTATAAATGACACCATAATTCTTGTGATTTTTCTGCCCACATTTTAAGAGGTTTTTAGAACCGGTGGCATGTTCAGGGGGGTTTTAGCGGAAAAGAGGATATTACTCAAAATGTGTGCATGTGAAAAATCTGACACTTCATCAACTAATGTCCATACTCCTTGCGCACTGTCTTGATATGGGCAAAATCTTCCTCGGGGCCAGCCCTTTGAGAGCAAAAATACCCAATTCAGCCCAAAATACAGGTTCTATTGTGCTGAGCAGTGATCTCATGCTAGTGACAAATGACACCCTCAAAGTTTTAGCATATTTATTCTAAGCAGTGAATTTCATATACATTTGGGATTCAAGTTAGAGAATATTACAAAGCATAAAACAAAGAGCAATGCAAAATATAGTGAAACATGGAACTTAGATAAACATAGAGAAACATAGAGAAATATAGAGAAACATAGAGAAACACAGTCTTACGTCCCTTAATCTCAGCCCTGGGAGACCTGGGTTTTTCATAGAAAAACAAGGCTGGAGGACACCGTGAGAGCCAATTCCGGGCACCTGACTGTACACGAATCAAGTCCACAGGCGATCTCCCCTCGAGTCATGTGTGCATGGATATTTTATAATCTCTTGCTGTCAGTCACCATGACGCACAGTTCCAGAACTTTCCCTGCGCAACTGGCTCATGGAAAAAACCCAACTCTCTCTGAGAGGCACCCTGCTCGCTCCTACCCCTCCCTGGTTCCCATCTGCGCTGGCTGAGGAATGTCTTATCAGTACCTTCCCAGAGAAAAGGAAGATTAGCTTGGATCCAGGGCTACCGTTAGTGAGGCTGAATATTCTAAGGGAAGCAGGGATGTATTAACCCCATCTGCAAGCTCTAAAAGGCATGCACTCATAGCTTAGTGTTTATAGCGCTTAAGACTGGCTATCTAAGCGCTATATAGGTGCCATGATGTTCCAAACACTCCAAAAATACCTATTAGCTACATAGCTGGGGCCCTCTCCCTGCCTGTCTATCAACAATGCATAATGTGACCTATTTCATACTAGGCCTGCATATTCCTTGTAGCTCACTACTGCATAATGGAAGTGCTACAACAGACTACTGTCAGCATTTTTAGCACATACTTTGAATACACTATTGGCTTTCAGCGGCTAATGCTGTCATCTAAAGCCCTGATTGGCAAGGTTGCAATTTCGTGTATCACTACATTCCACCCCTATTCAACGTGTGTGCGACAAAATGCTGACTAATACCTATCAATATAGTATTTAGTGCAGTGATAAAGACCTTGGGGCTTTGCAAGAGGTTTAAGCAAACTATCTTCTAGCGGTTAGTTAGCGTGGCATGCAAGGTAAAACACTACCTAAACAAAAATGTACACAAAGTGAACAGTGACATATACCCTTGCCAAAACCTGGCCTACACAAAAAATACCTACACCAAGTGAACATGGGCATTTACTCTAGCCAAAACCTGGCCTACACAAAAAAATACCTACACCAAGTGAACATGGACATTTACTCTAGCCAAAACCTGGCCTACACAAAAATACCTAAATCAATTTTGTATAACTGATTGTCAGTTAAAAAGCAGCATGCAGTTAAAATGTCAAGGCAATCCAGTGTAGTCTAATCTACAATGCACTATTGCATTTATGTATGGTTACCAATTCTAAAACCTGGCAGCCTTTCACTCTAAGGGCCTACCCTCCCCCTGATCCCAGGGCATTCAAGCGTGACTATGGGCTGTGTGACTAGACACTTCCCCCAGGTAGGTGGATCCCAACCAGAAACCATCTAATTTCGTGAACAAGGTGAACCCATGGGCACCAGGTTGTCTAAATAAAAACAATTCTACTAATTTACATCAAAGCATGGCATGTGTTATTCATGCAATCAAAAAGCAAGCAATTCAATCCATATGTATGCTGGTAACTGTAGCTCTGCGTGCCAGTGTGTGGAGGATGGTTGCCCCCACCCAGTAAAAAGCCAACACCTGCTGATTTAACAATGTTTGCCATACAATGCATTGTGTGTATTTAGCAGTCTTGTTGACCTGCCCTATGGCAGACAAAAATGTCTTCATGTCTAAAATTCTGTCATCTTCAATTGGCTGTCAATACTTGTAGCAGTGCTGGGCATATCAATGGGCCCCACTAGGCCAGAAGTTCTATAGCAGAGCTGGCATCAGAACCCATAGTGGCTAGCTTATTGTGCACAGTTTCTATGTCACAAGCATATAAAGCACCTGCAATTAATGAATCTAGCTCCCTAGCTACGCGCACTCTAGTGATGGGCCATAGAAATGGACTCCATTTGTAGCAGCTTGGTAGTACTAAGGAAACATTGCCTCATGATAAATCTATGTCTAAGTGTATCACTGTAATTATGAAGGTGTGCATTACCAGTCTACCTATTGTGACTTGGAGAATACTCTTCTTCAAGTGGGATATCTACCATATACAATATTAACTTTAGCCACAAACACCATACTACTATCCGGCAGTGGCTGTTTCATCACACCATGGAAAAAATTCATTTAGTCAAGTTATAGTCCATAAAATCTTGGCGAGAACACTCGCTGCAGTTCTTGGTCAGAAAAACATCACATTAGACAAATTAAACAAATGGTATCCATTCAGTGACAAAAGATGCCCGACAATGTGCCAGGCCAGTACACTAGCAATTCCATGTGGATACTCATTTGTAGCGCTTTTCCAAAGAATTATTCCAAATGTCTACAATCAAAAGGTGACTCTTTGCATTAGTGTGCTGGAGACAGCTGTCCCCACAAAAACATGACACTGGTTGGTTTAACAAAAACCGTGTCACACTCTGTGTCATAAAATCAGACATCAAGTCAGTCATGGTTTCATTTACCTGCCTTAAGCTGGCTGTAAAAGTATCCAGTGTTTCAAAGATTACCATTTCAAATTATAGCTCATACACTTGGCAGCATTACTTCAATTAAGATTCTTAACCTACGCACAGGTGACTTTGATGTGCGCACCCATCTTATCTCAAAATAAATTACGCTCCTGCTTGCATAATTCTGCTGCCCCAACAGTTCATAAATCATTCTCCTGCCTACGTGCAATGTAGAATATTTTTTTTTTTTTCTTCAAAAAAAACAAAACATCTCTGGTTAAAGCCATTCAGTTGGAAGAGTAAAACCATTTGGTTTTTTCAGATTCATCTCAACAGTGCATTTAAAAACCATTTTTCAATATGTTAGCATTCAATTGCTGTGTCACACAGCTGTATGTGGTGCCTGATGTTACAGTCCACAATTCATTGTCCATAGTCCTTTAAACAAGAAAGGGCAAAACATGTCATTTAAGTTATTTCCAGCAACTGAGTCATTTGAATGTGTAGCATCAAATACTTGATAATTAGCCAAGTCTGCACCGTGCCAGTTCAGCAAAAGTTATTACTCTGTTGGACACTTTTCGCAGGTTGCAGCAGCGTTGTGCGGTGCAGGGCACGTTAAAGTTGAAATAGCATGTCGCAGTGGCTCGCTTTCTCTGAGAATGCGTCTGACCCTTCTTTGATCAGTGTCACCCACAAACTGCATATTAACTTTCTGATATTGTAAAATGTCTTGTCGTGCTTTGTCTAGGCAAAATACAAACAGAAATGTTAGGATTTCATCAAAAGTTCAATATCATTATTATCCATGTTAGGATGTCATCAAAACTTCAATATCAGCGTTATCCACCCCTTCCCATAATACCACCCCCATCTTCAAAAAGTCTCATCAGGTAACTACACACTTTGTCATTGCTACTGCAATTATTTATCACCTTTCTGCATGTTTCTGGGGGCTTATTTACACTCAACCATACGGGGTGTAACTGCCTAATCACAAACTCATTTGTGCAATGCAATCATAGCTGGTCAATGGTACCTCAGACTGATCTGTGCTTTTACAAAGCCATATAGTAAGTACCCAGGTCGCACAATGCTTTTCTTTTTTCACCAAAGCGATCACAAATGCCAGGCGCCAACTTGCTTCCAGTGTCTCATGATCTTGATTCAGTTTGCCCTGCTGGCATCACTCCATTTTTCAAAGGTAAAGTCTTTCAGTCCAATACCGCTTGCAGTTGTACAGGCAGCTGTTTTTCAAGCCTCTGGTTTTTTCACTTGTCATTTTTTCCAAAGGGCGTTTGCTGTTTCCTGAACCACCCCTTTGAGTGCGATAGTCTAAGTCAGTTTCTTTTGTTGCTTCAACAAATCATTCATTCTTGCACTAAGCCGTGTGGCTTCTGGATCATGGCTAATGTGCAGTGTTCATGTAGTACTTCAAAGCCCCGCTCTGCATGTTGTCTCTTGCAAAACGGCTAAGCACTTTTTGTCAGTTTTGCTTCCATCTGGAATGCCATAATGTCTTTGTCAGTTACTCCATCCCCTGGCAATGTAGCTTGCAGTTTGCCAGATGTGTATTTTCTCTTCTCAAAGCGCCTAGAGGTTTCTTCTCCAGTGCACAGCGCTTTACTTCAGTTCACATCACATGGAGCATTGGAATGCAGCTTGCACAGCAATAGCGTTTCACTTCACTTCACATCACATCACATGGGAATGCGGTTTGCACAGTAATGTCTGTTGGAATGGGCAGCTGTCTTTTCTTGGCCCATTCACAGATGCATAGGTAAATGTTCAGATGTGATGTGCCCGTCTGCCATCCTGCATGAAGCCTTTGTTCCCTACCACAGTTTACTGGGCAAATTCTTTACTTTTTTGAACAGCTCTCTCTTTTTGCTCCCCCTTCCTCAGGAATGCAGGCATGTTTATCTTTCGTGTGCACCTGGCAGCGCCATGAGCACGCAGCTTATCTCTTTTGCCTATAACTCTTATACTGTGGCGGCTTCAATGGGAAGCACTCGTTTCAGACAGTTCATCCAGATTAACTCTTTCTTGTACTGTTTCTGCTTTTGTTTGCCTTCCTGCACCTCGCCCAAGACAGCTTCAAGGCACAAGCTCTGCACACACAGCAAGACTCTTGTTTTCAAAAGCGGCACTTTTCTTGTAATGTGCGATCTTTCAAGAGAACTCGCAACCCATTAAATCTTTGTGCTATCTTATCACACACAGATGTTTCATTCTGTTGTACCATTGCCAAACTATAACCACTCAGTTCAGTGCATTTAAAAATAAAAATGCCAATGTTTAGTGCAGCTCCCTGCACGTTTTTTTTTCTGCAAGAACAACCCACACTCTATTGCTTGTGGGCTGTTTAATGTGTCAACAACATTTTTCCCCATGTATCACAGTCAACAGGACACTATTTCCAAATCATACATCACTTATAAGGCAACAGCACAAATCCATGGCATAGCATGGGGACAGTCAAAAATACTCCAGGGGCAATTTAGAAAAATATAAATTGTTTTTCCCCCAAACCATTGCAAACTGATTCTGCAATTTCAAATCAGTACACAAAAATCGAAAATCCAAATAACATTCACTCACTTTCCTTTTAAGTGAGTCTCTCACCCATTAAAAGCATGGCACAGCTTAAAATGCAATATAGTCATTTTAGTGTGTTTCCTTTAAACAGAATTTGCCACCATTAGCACATGGAATTTTACAGTTGCCAAAAGAAAGAAAAAACTCTTTAGGCTCTCAGCACAGATGTTACTCATTCTCCTAAGCATGGCTCCTTCCTCTTCCTCATTATTCAGGAATGCCAACCCTTCAAAAGCATATATCAAAAAAAAAAGCGAACTTTCGCCTCCGAACATTACAGCCCCCACTCGCTAGCACACTGGGGCTGAGTCAATGGTTAAATCACTATTCACAATTTGCATGTCAAATCCCTGCAATTATTATTATTTTTTTTTTTTCCCCTCATGACAGAATAGAGATGAGAGCTCCGTCTCACTATGCATTCCAAATTACAACTTTAAACTTGGGAAACCACATGATAAAATTCTTTTTCTAATTGAGCATACATCTTTCTTAACCATTCATCGGAGTGCTTTAAACAAAGCCATTTCCCGCTCGTTTATTGCCTTGTACTCCCTGGCACCAATCCCATGCAATAAGTCAGTCACGACTGATTTACTGAAGGGAGTCTTAACCACACAAGCTATCGGCCACGGCAAGCCGACACAACATTGCTGCCTTTTGAAGTCTCAGAGCTGCAGTGAGACCACCAAGGAAATGCGACAGCCTGCTCCCCACTCTACACTGTGTTCTCTCACACCATTTGTCATGTCAGCATGGCACTGCTCTTCACAAATCCCACAAAGCTGCCACCAAATGTCTTGATATGGGCAAAATCTTCCTCGGACCAGCCCTTTGAGAGCAAAAATACCCAATTCAGCCCAAAATACAGGTTCTATTGTGCTGAGCAGTGATCTCATGCTAGTCACAAATGACACCCTCAAAGTTTTAGCATATTTATTCTAAGCAGTGAATTTCATATACATTTGGGATTCAAGTTAGAGAATATTACAAAGCATAAAACAAAGAGCAATGCAAAATATAGTGAAACATGGAACTTAGATAAACATAGAGAAACATAGAGAAATATAGAGAAACATAGAGAAACACAGTCTTACGTCCCTTAATCTCAGCCCTGGGAGACCTGGGTTTTTCATAGAAAAACAAGGCTGGAGGACACCGTGAGAGCCAATTCCGGGCACCTGACTGTACACGAATCAAGTCCACAGGCGATCTCCCCTCGAGTCATGTGTGCATGGATATTTTATAATCTCTTGCTGTCAGTCACCATGACGCACAGTTCCAGAACTTTCCCTGTGCAACTGGCTCATGGAAAAAACCCAACTCTCTCTGAGAGGCACCCTGCTCGCTCCTACCCCTCCCTGGTTCCCATCTGCGCTGGCTGAGGAATGTCTTATCAGTACCTTCCCAGAGAAAAGGAAGATTAGCTTGGAGCCAGGGCTACCGTTAGTGAGGCTGAATATTCTAAGGGAAGCAGGGATGTATTAACCCCATCTGCAAGCTCTAAAAGGCATGCACTCATAGCTTAGTGTTTATAGCGCTTAAGACTGGCTATCTAAGCGCTATATAGGTGCCATGATGTTCCAAACACTCCAAAAATACCTATTAGCTACATAGCTGGGGCCCTCTCCCTGCCTGTCTATCAACAATGCATAATGTGACCTATTTCATACTAGGCCTGCATATTCCTTGTAGCTCACTACTGCATAATGGAAGTGCTACAACAGACTACTGTCAGCATTTTTAGCACATACTTTGAATACACTATTGGCTTTCAGCGGCTAATGCTGTCATCTAAAGCCCTGATTGGCAAGGTTGCAATTTCGTGTATCACTACACGCACATGTGTGTAAATTTGGGTTAATGTCCGAAATTGCGAAACCAGTTAAAAAGTGAAATATGTGCCATTTTTGAATGCAAGCCCCCAGGAAGAGCAGATTTGGACAGGGTATACCTCCTGTGATATGTGAAGGGTGCATGTAATTTTAAACAAATGTGTACCTGTGCAAATATGTATTTGGTTCAAATATAGATTGTGTGTAAAGTTGACAGGGGTGGGTTCTCTGTATCATAAACAGACCTCATCATGATGACACTTCATTTCATTCCCCCAATCAAGTGGAATGGATGAAGTGGCCAATGACAAGTGGAGAGGGGCTGGCTAGTGATGCTGCTCACACACACCCATTTTCAAAACACATAAAAGCAGAGAGACAGGACAGATAGGGACTTTCAAATCCATTTGCAGCTGGAAGCTCTGCCGGGAAAATCCATACTTTACCTCCATCAATCTCCAGAGAAAGCTGTGCAGAAAGATCCAGACTTTAAATCCCTCAATCTTCAGAATCCAGAGAGAGAGCAGACCCAGATCACTGTGAAGTGCAGAGACCAGAGTCCTGTCTAAAACCTGACCAGATCCATGGCGAGGCCCATTTCACTCAAGAATATAGTGTGAGTACCTAGAAAACTGTGCAGAACCAATCTCCTAGTTAAAATAATATAATTCAATCCAGTTTAATCTAAGTAGAACGGTCTCCTAACTGTCACCTGTCATTTGCAAAGCTGTCACCTGTCATTTTCTAGTTGCAAGCTGCACTTGTCTTTTTGAACTTTAAAATTTCAAATCTGAAAAACAACCTTTATTTAATCACTCATATCTCCGTGACCGTTTGTGCTAGAGACTTGCAGTAACTTCCATCTGGAAGCTGAGATCCTAGGCTTTCCTAGGACCCCAAAACGATATTGCTCTGTAATCGCACCAGACGCATTCGCGAATTTTACCGCGATTTGCAAATTTCTCCACTTGCAAAAAGATAGCTGCTTTTGCTTTCCTCTGAAAGAAATTCGTTTGCCTCATAAAAACCATCCCTGCAACATTGCTAGTGTGAGCCTGGACTAATATTAACTAGATACCACTCACCCTGAACCTCTAGAGGGAATTAAAAGCATTTTAGCATATTTTTTCTTCATTTCCAGCACATTTAAAAGCATTTGGGCCTGTGTTTTCAACTTCTGTAGTCTAAGTTGCTGGGGTGAACTGAATCACATTTGATTGCATTTCTGAGAACTGTGTGCTTCCCTCCATTTCCTTGCATTGCATAAAAGGGGGGGTGAATTGTCCAAGAAAGTGATTACATTGTCTTTTGCTGAAATCCTATCAAGTTATTTTCTGTATTGCATTTTCATTCCACATTGCATCCATTTGAAACCATAAAAGTATTGTTGCTATCTTATCCATCCTATAACCACTCCTCATTGATTATTAAGAAACCATAGAAGTATTGTTGCTATCTTATCCATTTCATGTCAACTCCTTAGTGATTATCAAGAAGTGTGCTAGTGCCAGATTCTCCGTTGTTAATCTTTATCATACCAGATTAAGTGTGATATCCAATTATTAATTTATTATAAAGCGTGATATAATATATATTGTTTAAGTTATCAAATAAACCTTTAAACTTGCAAAACAGAACTACTTCTTGGCTCAGTGGGGTCAGGGGGATTCCAAGGGAGGGGTGTTATATAGGGGTAGTAATCCAGAACGCATGAACTGGACATAAAGATATATCAATAAGGGTTTTAATTCAGTATTCTAGACTAGGCGTTGACTTGGCTGTAGTGCTGAATTGAATCCTCTTACACCACCTCTTTTAATTTTTAGCTCTCTCAACAGAGTTTGAGTGGCAAATTGGCAATAATGTCCAGGCATTTATTTAGCCGTAAACAGTCTCCTTCCCAATGTTCTTTTAACAGACGCAGTTGTGCTAGCCACTGAACTAGGTGGCTATCACTCAACCGATGAATCTGGTTTGGTTCAGTGCTGGACACACTGGACCCTTACTCCAGTTATTACCCAGGTCTTCCACCACATCAGTTTCTTCAGTCATGTGCTGCTCTGAAGTCAATCAGGGGGGTGTACCTCCTGAGCTGATTGGGTAGATGCAGCTGTACATCCCTCAGAAGCAGGCCTCCCATCCATCGATTGATCAGTTGGTTCAGTCGGTTCAGTTGATCTCGAGATAAGATTGACCATACGATCCCTAATAACCCCACTGAAGAATGGAATAGGGTTGGTGGCAGCCCTCTGCTGTGCCGCGTCCTCGGCATGCTCCCTCTTCTGATGTTGGGTAAAAGCTAAGGTATTTATTGAAGAGGAGAAAGCACCATCTGAGGCATTGTCAAGGGGGCATGATTTTGGTTATTGAACTGTCTCTGGTACCGTCACTGATAACACTGTTTGATTACCAGCTACCAGAGCCCCAGGCTTAGGTCAGAGGCATTTTCTTGCTACAAACGATCTATATACCATCCAAGCCCTCTTCATCCTCCAAGAGAGTGACATCTGGTTTAATTTGTTCTGCGGCAGGTGTATCTGCTCCTTCTGTTAGTTCGCCCACCCCTACTGTTGCTGACTTTCTAGATAATAGATGAGGACCGGGGCGAGGTCCTTCGACCATAGCCTGGTGTAACTCTGATGGGGCTAGGCCTGAGGGCTCCAGATGTCCTTCTGTGTCCTCTTCAGAATAATACTCCAGTTGGCCTTGCCCTTGCTTAGTTGGGACTTCTTTGCCTAGCCCTAGGTTTGGGTGATCCCCAAGTGCCATGCCCAATGTATTTTCCTGAGCGGCCTTGGCCTCTCTTAGTTCAGCCAGTCTTAGTAATAGCTGAGTTACTTCGCTCCTCAGCATCCAACTCATTAGTGCTTGCGTGCCCTTGTTCGTCTGAGGGGGGCAGCCTCTGCCATTATCCACACCTCTACAGGGCTTATTGGTGGTTTTAATAGCAGCAATTCATTTTAGTTTAGAGATTTAGTTTAAAGATTGCCCCCATGCTCTCCGCTGCTCTCTGCTCTCTGTTGCTACCCACAGGTGTTAACAAATGAGACCAGGTGCCAGGCACTAGGAACCAGGGACCAGGCTTGTTGGCTAATTTGCTTTCCTCACACCGGGCCTCACACACCTATAATTTCTACATGGGCATTCGGTATATCGAGCTGTAAACATAGGAATTGAATAGATTTGATGGTAGGGGGAAGGGGAGGGGTTTGGGGCTGGGGGCTGGAAGACTTGTATTCTGCAAGGCTGGAAGGCTTGGGGCAGGTGCTGGGTCAAGTATACCAGATTCTCTCCACTGCAGACAGTGACCCAGCAGGGTGAAGCATGCACTCACTGCATGACACTGGCTGCAGAGGTTAGAGGGCTACCAGGGAGCAGAAAATGTGATCTGCTTGCATGCGCTGGACAGCACACAATGTACACTCACCAGGCAGGGAGGAGAGAGGCTCCTGCATCTCACCCATTCTTTACAACATATTCACCACACCTGAACTCACTAGGTATCTCTTACACCAACTACGTGGACAACACACAAGTCCCCCTCCCACTAATTGGTGACTATGAGTCCGACTCCAGAGACCTGTATAGACAACCATCCAAGCCTGGATGGCCGTGAATGGGCTATGCCTCAACAGTGACAAGACTGAGCTTCTCCTGATTGGCACCACTGAAACCCTAAAGAAACTCGACAGCTATATCCTCCATTTTACTAATGATAACATCAAAATCACAGTCTCCGAAACAGTAAAAACATTCTGAGTCTACCTAAACTCAAACCTCTCTATGTCTATGTCGAGGCAAGTTACCGCCATTGCGTCTGCCGCAGCATACCACGCCAAGCTGCTAAATGCAGCCAGACCATTCTTCTCCAAGGAAAATTGCCATATCATACACAGAGTTATAACAGGGTCCAGACTTGACTACTGCTATGCATTCTATGCAGGCACATCAGTAAAAAGTATGGAGAACCTACAAACAATCCAAAATAGCGCCCTACACAGCCATTATATCCTAAAAAGGGAACACATATCTGGCGACAGGGAACAGGCACACTGACTACCCATCACAGAGCACATCCTCTTTAAAACCCTGGCGTTAAACCACAAATGTGTCAACCAGACGGACCCCCTCTACCTTACCTAAAGAACAGACAGAGCTGCATCCTCTAGACCAACTCGAACACTGTATTCGAACATGCTCACAGTACCCAAAATCAAACGAGTCAGAGCGGGCGCGCCAGTTTCCTGTACATAGCAGCCCTGCAATGGAATGCACTTCCACAGTCCCTAAGAGCTGAAACCTCCCATCTAGCCTTCTGCAAAACTATCAAGACACTGCTCTTCACCTAATCCTGACCATGTGCTATGTGTGTACAACGTTATCAATATGCCTGCCTGCATTATATATATGATGTTTGTAATGATTCAAAATGTCTGTCACTTGCCTCATGTAACTAAACTCATCATATATAACAGCACCACGATGCCTAAGGGCTGTTTGTTTGCTTTATACATTTAAATAATAAATAAGTAAATAGAGAGCAGCGAAACCGTATGCTCAACTCTCAAAAGATTCTCCTCTCCTAGCAGCCCTTGGTCACCATCACCATCAACTTCACCATAATTGCCGCAATATGCTACATTCCGAACCCGGCTTGACCGCCACAGTTCTGTTCCTCTTCTGCGTTTGTTAGTTCATTGCTGTTTTGAGGAAAGGACCCGGCTCCAACGCCGTTAAGCCATCAAGCCTTCAAGCGCACTGCTGTGGTCACAACATTTACCAGCAGCTCCTTCCAACAACTGAATGTGGAAAGTCCTGGATGTCCAAATCATATAGCAGGTATTTCCATCACATGCTTAGGCAATCAAATGACATGCTATGTTTTGCCATAAAATGCAAATTATTCCAATATAATACTGAGGCAGTTATATCATAGGCCAGATAATCCTATTAGATGTCCAGGGTTCCAAAAATGCAGTATGTTCCCATTAATGAAATGCACCCTCATCATAGATAGTTATTGAAAATAAATGGCAAACTACTTCCATCATATGACAGTGAAGTCTGGTATAGTGGAGTCCAATTCTAAAGCATATGTAATCCAGGGTATATTTTTTTGTGGTAAATTATGACTGACTAGACAGTGTCATTCAGGTAGAGTGATCAAGAGAGAAAAGCAGAGGAGAAAAAAACATGTTTTGAAGAATGCTGAAAAGATGAGTCGGAGGGGACATTCTGAGGAAAGATTGGAGAGAGTTCATTGAGAGGGACCCAGAATGGAAAATGTGCACAGTCCCACACGAGAGAAGCATTAGTGAGGAGAGTTGGCAGGGCACGGGTGACTTTTGTAAATTGACAAGAGAGGAGTGATGTGACTTGATCACTAGAGACCGAAAATGAGTCGGACTGCAGAATTAGGAAGAATTAGGAGGAATTCACAGTTAAGGGATTAAATATGCAATGGAGTTACAAGAACAGAGTTATTAAATTCTAGTAAATACTGAATAAAGACAGAAACAGCTGTGTCGCACGCTGAGAAGATAAGAAAAGTGAAAATCTGTTAGTGTAAAGTTGAAAATGGCAGAATAACGAGTTGATATGAATTAGAGGGAATAATAGAATTTGACTGTAAGTTATTTATTTATTTTTTTTACAGTGGAGGCTGAAGTTGGGCAAGTGCCAGAGAGTGGGGCCAAAGTCTAAAGTGTTTATATTATCAGTGTTCAGCTTTAATCAATTATTCTTCATCCAGATGGAGAAGGTAAATAGGTAGCGTTGGTTGTGTAAAGGAGAGTGACCCAGCTCCTCTTGAATCTGAACGAGGGTCTGGGAACCATCTGCATTTTTATGAGAGGTAACATTGATGGAGGGTATCAAAGCTGTGATGAAAAAACAGATAGAAAAGAATAGGAGTGAGAGAAAAGACGTAGCAACAGAAGAGCCTGCAGGAAGAAATACAAGAAGTAGGATAAACCGTCTGTAAAAGATCTGTAAAGAATGAAAAGACAACCAGGCAAGGTCAATGGCTCCGATACCGCAGCCAATAAAATGGGTAAAATGAATCCCATGTTCTATGCTACTGAAGTCAGCCAACAGGTTGTGCATCCCCAAGGGAAATGATAGAGTCACTGTGGCCTTGCAAGTGTCATCAGAGATTGCCCACAAAGCAGGTTGTGTATATAGGTAGTCAGGAGGTCATATGGTCCCCACGTGGCCAATCAAGTGATAGTATCTTTAAATGGGAAAATCAAATAAAGCAAAGTACAGGGAAGTGCACAGAGGGAAAATAAAGAGGAGGAGACAGAACACCCACGTTGTAGGGCTTCTAAAGGCAGTGGTATCATTAATATAATAATATGAAATATGTTTCCATTGAATCAACTGAAGAATCATACCATATGGCAGGAACATGAAAGGAACTCACATTGTCTATCAGGGGTTATGTACAATACAGGTACTTCTCACTTCATATGTCAGATATTCCTTCAAATGTTAGTTTCTCAAATAAAGTGGCAGATATTGCAATTAAATGCAGTTACTCTTATCTTAGTCTGAGAATTAAAAATAAAAAGTGAAGTATTTACATTGATTCATTTATTTCAGTGTTTTGTCATTCAAAACTCTTGCCAATTCATCATCTAACACTTCAGCACTTTAACCAGAAAATATTTTTTAACATTATCTAATTTCTATCTCTTTTTTGGTTAGAACTATTTGTGGTCCTACTATGACATGTTAGAATGTATTTTTGGAGGTGGGATCCATTAACATTATGGAGGGGAAATGGTGGTGAGAGATGCATGGGTCAGTTCGGTATGTGCCTGGATTTTTTTGTTGGATTCTCTTATGGTCTGAAAACTAGGGATGTAATTCCATTAACACCTAGGCGGGGGAGCAAGCCAGTCAAATGGCTAGGAATACGGGCATGATCCGCTGGTGCAAGATACATTCCAAGCATCCTGATGGCTCCCCCGCCGCCATCTTACCCCCACCCTCCGTCCCATTACCTTATTTCGGTGGTGGTGGTTGCCGCAGCTGCTGCCTCTGCTCCTTCCCTTTGCCTCCAGTAATCCACCATGGAAATGGAAGAGGGGCTCCGTAGGGGCTCACTTTGTTTAAGCCGATAACTTGGGCCTCTGGGTCATTATCCCCGTTACATCCCCTGGAATGGGGATGAACGCCACATTGGTCCATGCAGTGGTGATGGTTCTGGTTGTCTCATAAGAATCTGCACATGGGTATGCAGTTGCAGCTGATTGATCACAGGGGACAAAGTTTTCTTAAGGAGTGTTATTTTCCTTTTGCTCCTAAAGGAACATTTTGTTATTTGTTTATTTGTGTTGGTTAAATTATAACCTATACAAAATGAATTCAATGTAAAATATTGGTAAAAAATATGATATTGTACATTACAAAAGAAGAAGAGAAAGATTACAACAAGATCATAAATACATACGTACTTGTATACATAAGCACAACATAACAGGATTATGAATCCAAGTTAATACAATCATGTACTTATTTCCATATTGGTTACAGTTCATTCATCAATACAATTAATACCAATTGATCAAGACAAAGAATGAAGTTAATACAAATGTGTGTACACCAACACATCAGGACAAGATTATAAGTACAAAGTGCATTAATGCTGTCACATAAGCACAATTATCCAAAAACATTGGAGCATGTTACACAATGGCCCCACTTTACACAAACTGTTTCCTAAAGCTCCCATGATGGCCTTCAAAAAGGGTACGAAACTTACAGACAAACTTGTAAGAGCTGAAAAACCCCTCAAGGACAGACAACTATTCTTGAAAACTAAAAATAAGAGGACCTTCCCCTGCCTGGGTTGCAGTCACTGCAACAACATTGTGAAAGGTGAATCGATTGCACATCCACAAATAGGTACAAAATCAAATTGAGGGACTACGCGAAAAACATCATTAGATAGCCCAGATTAAATTCCAGGTGTTGGAAGTAGTTACACGTTCAGAAAGAGGGGGTCATTATCAGTCACTCCTCCTCCGAAGAGAAATGTATTAGGCCCACTTACTGGACATGGTACAATCTAACGGCTTTAATGAAGAGTATTTGATGAATTGTTTCATGTTATCTCTCTGAAACACTTTTTAAAGAAAATGGATTTCACTTAAAATGGCATGCATGTAATACTTCATGCTGTTTAAATGACCCTTTCTTCTTCAAATACTTTTGACATTGCGCTAAATTTTGGATTATGCTGTATGTACAGGAACTACAGTGGAACTCTTTAGTATGCCTCAGGTCTGCCTTGAATGTTATGATTACCACGAACGTGAAGGTCTCTTGTTTTTCAGGCACAGTGGCTGTACCGTTTGAATATCTCTAATCTGAAAACAATGATGTGAATTTCCTTGCAGTTACACTTGTTATGTTCATCAATGGAGTGTGCATAGTGGGGAACGGTTAGAAAGAATGAATACGTTTTTCGGTGAATATAAATGGTCAGAAGATCAATGGAATATTTAACTGTGCTTGAGTAACAAAATCATCAGACCATGAGTTTGCGTGGGAGTGGTAGAGCTTCGCTCACCATGTGAGATAGTCCCCTGGATGTTGAACCTCTGCATCATTTGTATTTCTATAATTCCTGTCGATACTTTTTTATTTCTGGAGATTATGCATTTCCAAGTTTCAATGGCGGTGCATTGTCATTAAGAATTCCCAACAGCCATACATTTTTTGGTTCATTTCATATTGTGTTCAAAGGCCTCTGTGCCCCTGTGGGGCGTGCGCACGTCTGCAGGGTGCTATTAGCCAGTATTTCGAACCGGGGACAAAGTGGGCTGACCCCCGCTTTTTCGATCATCATATGACAGATAGTTTTTCATTATTGTATTTCAATAGCGAACATGGGTTAGACCTTTACTGCTACATACACACATGTTGTGCTTGCTTAGAATTGCACTCATTGATATTAACGCCCATTCAAGATGGACACGTGTTATAGGTGAACTAGCAGTTAGTCCTTCCTTAGTGTTGGAGTATACTGGTTTAATCCAGTGCTTCTAAAATGGCGCACGTGTATGCTCACAGCATTCCTTGTTACCATAGTGATGCAGACAGATGCAGTGCACTCGATACTACTAGATGCAGTAGCGAGTTGACACGCAGGGTAAGTTATGAGCGTGGTTCATGAGTTATCTAGATTACTTTAATCTTCAATGAGCGAGACGAGAGGGAGCATTATTACTGATACACTCAATTTGTTTTTTTTTTTAGAGTACCAGTGATCTAAGCACTATGGAATAGTCTCAAAAGGGATGACATATGAAGTTACAATGGAGGTATGATATGGATGATGTTCCTGTTGCAAATACCCATTTAAGAGAAGTAAAAGGGGGACCGCTGGAGAGGGTAAGTCCTTTGCTATAAGAAAATTTCCTTTAGTACTGATAGTACCCTTAGAGAATTGTGCTGGCCTCCCCATTTGGCGTTTTTTACTTTGCAGTGAACTTCTGTTGGTCCATGAATATATCGGATTCCATGAGAAGTAGATATTGCAGCCTACAAAGCTCTCCCTTGGTGCTTGCTCTTAATAGTTTTACTAGTGATTTAAGTAGTAGCAGTTATGTTGATCAAGCAGAGTTTATAGTCATAAAAAATCGTGGTTCTCAAGAACAAGTACTTCCCAAAATGTGTGGCTGCCACACACGCTAATAGTAAATATATATATAAATGAGGAGACTCAAGTGTGCCAACCTATGTAATCATTAGCTTCTGAGATATTGGTTAGTGAGTCAATGAAGAAAGTAGTACATTGAAACCTGCTTGAGGTCAAAAAAAGGGATCCAATTTCATTTGTTTCATAAAGAATAATAAAGAAAGTAACTGGGTCTTACATCCCACTCTGTATTGTATGCTCCACTCAGATAAATGGAAAATATGAATTATCACAGTGTAACTTTAATAACAAATTATACTTTCTCTCAACACATTTTCCCCATTGACTGTGGCAATGGTTCATCAGGAGAGAAAAGGGTATTCCTAATACGTTTTTCCAAAAGGTATTTCTTATTTTGCCTATTTGGTTTGTTTGGATGATACTGGAAATCCAATTGGTTAGTGTGGGATGTATTTACCCATGCATCCGAGCCATACCTCAAAACTGTGCAGTACTGACATGGAAAACATCATGATGGCCAGAGCTTCCCTGAAAATGCACAGGGAAATGCATGAACAATAGGCTGCCATTCATTTTTGCCGATGTTATGGGCACAGAAGGAAACTGCCTAAAACCACCATTGGACTACCCACACAGTAGTCTGAAACCATTGGGAATGGCAATGCTGATTGCCAAATGCAACCTAGAATTGTTGGGAATTCATTTTCTTAAATCCCAAAAATGGGTGCAGTACCAGTACTCACCACTATCCAAAAGCCGGCGTTTTAAAACCACTCTGTTTCTCTGAAGGCAGGCTCAAACTGTCTATTTTAAACATTGCAACACATCTAAAAACTCACTGGACACCAGCAGACATTTGGTAGAATGGAGTGTTGTGTGCCTACAAAATCTGGGAAATGAAGAGCCCAAAACAATGCTTATAACAAAACTGCTATGGAGTCAGCAGTTTAAGTTGCACTGGATTTAAAGACACTAAAATCGAAAATGTTTAGATTAAATGAGTGAGCTATGTTTGGTGTCACATGCCTTTGTAACTGTTTAAATGTCATAGTTTTAAACTTAGAATCAGCCTTCTAGCTGCATATGTAAAAATGTTTAGTTTTATTTGAATGCAGAAACTGGGGAACAAAAAGTGACATTTTATCTGAAACCCGGCTTAAGGAACTGAATTCTGCCTGGCAACTACCCCCATCAGGAGGGAAACTTGAGTCACCACTGTGTTCCCAGGCCAACCTTCCTTTTGCTGCCCACACTAAGGATATGCCATCTATCTGATAATTGAATTATCTGTGCTCTGCAAGAGAGTGAACAAAGCCCTCTTCACTCAGGCAAAGGTTTTTATTACCGCAGTCGTAAATTGTAGCTTCCTCTTGGCAGGAGCTGGGAGGAGCACTGCCTGTGAGAGCAAGCTGGCTTGGCAGAAACTGGAAAGACTGGTTTCTATACCATGTGACCTGGGAAACCACACCCCTTTGGAGCCAGAACATAACTTTAAAAAGATGAATAACTCATAGAGCGGACATGTGAACATTTTATAAATGATACCATAATTCTTGTGATTTTTCTGCCCACATTTTAAGAGGTTTTTCGACCCGGTGGCATGTTCAGGGGGGTTTTAGCGGAAAAGTGGATATAACTCTAAATGTATGCATGTTAAAAATCTGAAACTTCATCAGTTAATGTCCCTACTCCCTGCACACATGTATGTAAAGTTGGGTCAATGTCAGAAATTGCAAAATCAGTTAAAAAGTGAAATATGTGCCAGTTCTGAATGCAAGCTCCCACGAAGAGCAGAGTTTGAACAGGGTATACCTCCTGTAATGCATGATGGGTGCATACGATTTTAAAACAATATGTACCTCTGCAAATATGTATTTGTTTCAAATCTAGATTTGTGTGTAAGTTGACAGGAGGAGTGGACTTTCTGCAGGCTGTAAAATGACATCACTCTGACTCACAGTTCATTCCCCAATCAAATGATAAATGGAAGTTTGACCAATTAGAAGCTGAGAGAGAGGTAGGGTCAGTGATGCTAGAACACACCCACATTCTAAACACATAAAAGCAGACAGACAGGACAGATAGGGACTTTCCAAATCCATCTGCAGCGGGACGCTCTGCCGGAAAAATCCATACTTACCTCCATCAACCTCCAGAAAGCCAAACTAGAGACTTCAATCTATCCAGAACTAAGAGAACCAGAGAGAAAGCAGTGCTGTACCCAGAGAGACCCAGACCAGCAGAGAGAGCTGACCCAGATCACTGTGAAGAGCAGAGGCCAGACCAGACCAGACCAGAGTCCAGTCTAAAACCCTGACCAGATCCGTGGCGAGGCCCATTTCACTCAAGAATATAGTGTGAGTACCTAGAAAACTGTGCAGAACCAATCTCTTAGTTAAAATAATATAATTCAATCCTATTTTAATCTAAGTAGAACTGTCTCCTAACTGTCACCTGTCACTTGTAAAGCTGTCACCTGTGATTTGCTAGTTGCAAGCTGCACTTGTCATTTTGAGCTTTTGAAATTTGCAAACCCAAAAACGACCTTTATTAAATCGCTCATATCTCCGCGACCGTTTGTGCTAGAGACTTGCAATAACTTTTATTTGAAAGCTTAGAATCTTAGCTTTGAATCGCACCTAGAACCGCATTCCTACCCCTTATAGTTTTACCGCAATAGCGGAACACGCATCCGCGAATTTTACCACGATTTGCAAATTTCTTCACATGTAAAAACTGCTGCTGCTTGCCTTCCATTTGCCAGAAATTCGTTTAACCTGCGAACTATCCCTGCATCATTGCTAGTGTGAGCCTGGACTAATATTAACTAGATACCACTCACCCTGAACCTCTGAAAAGGGACTTAAAAGCATTTCAGCATATTTTTTAATTCATTGCCAGCACATATCAAAGCCATTTGGATCTGTGTTTTCAAACTTCTGTAGTCTAAGCTTGCTGGGGTGAACTGAATCACATTTGATTGCATTTCTGAGAACTGTGTGTTTTCCTTCCATTTCCTTGCCTTGCATCAAGGGGGGGAGGGAATTGCCAGAGAAAAGTGATTACATTGTTTTGTTGAAATCATATTGAGTATTTCTATACTGCATTTCATTCATTCAACCTTGCATCCATTTGAACTCTATAAAGCATTTTGTACCACCTTCTTCTTTTGTTCCTATTTACCAGTGTGCTACCTTATCCATTTCATGTCAACTCATTAGTGATTATAAGAAGTGTGCTAGTGCCAGATTCTCCGTTGTTGATCTTTATCATATCAGATTAAGTGTGCTATTCAATTATTAATTTATTATAAAGTGTCATATATATATCTATTGTTTAAATTATCAAATAAACCTTTTAAACTTGCAAAACAGAACTACTTCTTGGCTCAGTGGGGTCAGGGGGATTCCAAGAGAGGGGTGTTATATAGGGGTAGTCATCCAGAACGCATGAACTGGACCTAAAGATATATCAATAAGGGTTTTCATTCAGTATTCTAGACTAGGCGTTAACTTAGCTGTAGTGCTGAATTGAATCCTCTTACATTAGCTAGAAATCCTGTGCCACGTTATGTGTAAGATCAGCCCATTTTAAGACTTTAGGGTTCAGATGAGGGGTCAGATGAATAGCTCACCATGATAAGTGCAAAGGAAACGGTGTCCTGGTAGATGCACCTGTCCATAACTGAACACTTGATATGAATGTTAGAGACATCACGTTGATGCTATATTTTTATGAGGAGTAGTGGCAACAGGCTCAGGTTGGTTCTTTCAAGCTGCAGTGTTTTTACCGCTCAATATGTAATCACTGAAAGGTCTAGCTAATGACGTTGGTCCATCATTTTTTTCTCTGAACTGTCGGATTTGGTTCCTCTTGCTACTACATATCTATTTTCCAGTTGCGCTTCATGCACGTAGCCCAGGTAAATCCTTTGAGTCCTTGGGCATACACTGCACTAAGAGGCATTTTTTGCATGTGAGAAGGTTTAACTCATGGGAATATATTTCACTATTATTATTAGAATACTAAACAGTACAAATGACTGATTTTGATGTGGGGTCACGTCCAGCTGGCTATCGGAGATAGAGGTTCTCACCCTAACACTTCATCAACGTGACTGGCTGTTTTGATTAGATACTGATTTTTGTGCACAATATTGACTTTCCTTAAGAGAGTATACAAGATAAATTTGGTGATTTGAGTCATTTTTCTTTTCCAGTCCGTTTTTGCTCTTGAAGACGGAGTTTTACCCTCGAAACGCGTCAGCTATTTACAGATGTTATACTTGCTACAGAAAATGTGATTTTATTAAACCTATTTCTCTTGCTTAAGAATCATATACTAACTCTCTTCTTCATTTAAACTGTGTACTTATTTGTTTAAACATTATCCATTGATTATTGGTTATTCAGACGGTATGAGAGAGTGTGCAGGGGACGGGAGGATTCTACTTTTGGATCTTCTTTGTATTTTTTTTCTCCTGCATAATTGACACCACCTACATCCGTCTCCACACTCTTCCTGAATCCAATTTGTTATGACAACAGGATATTATGAGTTTCTGCCCACTCCTCTACATGCTTCAATATTAGGACTGCGAACATTTTCGAATAATTTTTGAATCGCGTCTTATAATGTAATAGGGTGTTAATTACTAGGGCTGGGATGATCCCCCTTTTTATAGATGGGGAAGATGTATGAGGTCTTCCAAGAAGTAGGTAACGATCTAGTCAGAATGATATTGGTTACCAGGATATAAAGGGCTTTTACCAACAGCTCCAGATTAACTTTCGGCATCACATTAGAAAATTGATTAGGGCAAGCCCCTCTAGACACACTGGCTTTAAGAATATAATTTTTGATCTCCGAAATAGAGAATTGAAAGTCCCATGGATGCTCAGTTAATCCCTTGAGAATCCCATCGAGAATTTGAGAATCCCTACATCATGGGAAGAATCCTCATTTCAAGAACCAAAATGTCCCTTCCATATATCTAGAGCAATCACCATGGTTTGTGGGGGAACTTTGGGAAGTTTCCATGGTGTTAATCAGTATCCAAAATTGTCTAGACGACCCATCTTTAAGTGCCCTGCACATTAGCTCACTATCCACTTCAGTTTTTTTGATTGGTTCTTCATCTTTCTGTCTCCTAGATGTTTAACCTCAGGTGCAAGCATTGAATTTACGATATTCCTCACTCTTTTATGTATCAGACTTTTATGGGCTTGAATACAACTATTGAAAAAGAGTGAGGATGGAGCATCGAGCCCAGAGGCACAGTTGCCCCCTTGACAGATTTCTTTATCAATATGTCCAATTATTTACCAAATTGGTAATTAGCGCATCAGGATAATTTAGTGTCCATTTTACAGGCATTTAAATCAAGGAGAAACACATTGTTGAATTTCCTAACGTTCCCCTTGTACCATGTGATTCTTGTTTTGGCATTATTGAGCATCAGAGGTTTGCTATAAATGTCCTTTTGCAACTTCCCGATCATCATCGTGAACATGGTTTTCCAGCATAATATAGTCACTACATAGAATGCTGCGCAAATTAAACCCTGTTCCCAGGAATTTCACCATAAAGATATAGTCGATCGTTGTCGAGGGGGATCTGTCCGACCAGTTGGCTAGATCATCAAGGGGATTCAAAAGGTAATTCGCTAGGAACAGACCCCAGCTGAAAAATAAATCATTCCAAAGCTGACCTTGTAATGTCTTCCTTGAACATCCGGGGTGTCCTCCCCTGATACCATTTTTGTTATTCTCGCTCACCATGGTTAGCAACCCTAAATCTCTTTCAACAAATTCCCCCTTCACCCCAACCCTTTTAATTTCTGTATTCAGATCTCCTAAAATAATTATCTGCAAGCCTTGGGTGATCATTAAACAATCCTCTATAAAATAATTTATTGAATCCAATATATCTTTTAAGTTTAATTCAGGATTCCAATAAGTTTTAATGAGGAGGATAAACAGGGAGGACAGATTCTCTTTTGACTCAAGGAAGACAACCAAGCAACAGCTCAGAAGTGTAACAGTCTGTCTTACTATCAATTTTGCACCTATCCTAATAGCAGTCAACAAGCCTACAGAAGGTGTACCTCTTGGTCCCTTCATAGCTCGTTTAGTGTGGAATACAAAGCCATCAAACAAGCAACAGGCTGTCAACCATTTATCCTGAATACAGAAAATAGAGAAGTTAGAGAGAATATTACAAAGTTCAGAAGTGTTATGCAAATATCATGAACCCCTTGAATTCCGTGATAATTACGAGAAAGGTGTTCTTTGGCTAAAGTGGGGGATTAAGTGATTGTAATTGAGAAATGGAGTCCCATATACTCATAGCCAGCCACCTTCAATTCATATCAGGTTCATTGCCTCCCCGAAGACCCACAGTCATATTGCTGAGTGCCCTGTCAGGAACCCCATTTTCTTGTCTAGCAGTGTTCCTCCAAAACTCAGTACTGTGAAACACTGGACTGAAGGATAAGATGTCATACCCCGATTTGTTAAATTGGGAAACCTCTCTCAGCAACAATTTGTAGACAGTGCGCGAGTGCAAGAACAGGCGAACATGGTTGTATTTTTCCGGATGAATAAAATCCACCAGCTTAATGTCTGCCGAAGAAACCAATCGCAGAATTGGGATTTCATTGGGTAGGGCCAGAACCCACAATCTATTAAGAGAGTTAGGGCCCCCATAACTGAACAGATAGTGTATAATAACACTTAGTTATTAGGGCAGCAGGGTTGTCTCCATGGGATGCCATTAAGATTACTTTCAAAAACCGATGTATAGGCCCTGTCTTCCCCTTCCTCCAAATGACTCTTACCCTGCATTGGGACCTACCCTGAGCCTTCCCGCCCCCCCAAATGAGGAGGTCATGTTCCACTAATGAGAGTTGTGTCACCTGGAGGCTTACACATCCCAAACACTGAGGCCCCCCCTTCTTTCTCTTTGTTTCCCCCAACAGAAGAGGATGTGTGACTTGGGCATTGTATCCGCTTGCCCATGTTTACATTGGGACACGAGGTTCCCCCCATACCATTAGTGTTTGACATAGTATGGATCGTAGGTTGTGGACCCAGTAGTTCAATTATGGTCTTCTTAACCAAGGATTCTAATGACGGGTTGTTTTTATGATACTCTCCAACACATTGTTCGTTGTCTTGGGTAACTGCAGAGAAGTATCCCCAATTTTGAGAGATTCATTAATTGAAATTGGCTGACATTTTATAGCCCTGATGGTCTCCTGGGAAGTATATGGATGCCCCATCTCAGTCGTCTCTTCTGTAATTGGAGCCCAACTAGCGCCCGAGGTACCCATGTTCTCATTGCTAGCCTTTTTGGGATCCATGATACAAGGCTCTGCCATGCCCTTCAATGAAATCACCTTTTCTTGGTTTCTGTCAAAAGGATTATACAGAGGCATATGTGTTTTAAGAGTGGAAACCTCAGCACCAGGGGAAAACATAAGATGATTTTTTATCTTTTTGTTTTTCCTATGCATTTTCCCTTTATGTTTTATGGCTTCAGTCAAGGTGAGGGTCACATCATGAACCTCACCCCTGACATGGGTATCCCCAACTGTGCAACACTCTGCATCTTCACTGGCATGTAAGGTAAGAAACAGACTCGAGTTTCTGAGAAGCGCTCACCTCCTCACTCACCATATTCCACCAGGAAATCGGAGAGGGCCTATTGGGAACATTCCCAGAGACCAATTTAAGCTGTTTATTCTTTTTTTCAGTTTTTTTTTTTAATAAAACAGGGGGTACCTACGGAAGGGGACCCACATTAGCGTGAATAACAATCTCATCTTCGGTCATACCCACATTCAATTCCAAATCCACCAAATCAGATTTATCAACTTCTTTTGCAAGAGGATTAATTGCATTGGGGTCTCTGGAAACTTCCAATTGTCCCTCCTGTTTCAGTTCATCAACGAGTTCAGTCACCATATCCGCTAACTTACAGCATTTGCAGGCACAGGATAATCCCTGCCCCTGCCTCTGAAATTTCATCAAAAGGATGATGATACCTCTCAAACACTTAGTGTGTTCAATAACTTCCTTTTGAATTACATCCGATAGCCCACAACCCCCACTGCATTCCTCCCCTTGGGATAGGCGGGCGTGTGCCGAGGAAACTGCATCCTCAGGCGCACTACTTTGATCAGATAGATGTTCGGACAACGTCAGCATCAGCACTTCCCCTTCCAGAAATATGGGAGGCGTACCTAAGAATGACAAATCATTCCCTATGATTGGAAGTTCAGAATATTGCACTCAATCATTAGAGTAGGTGCCCATATTTCCTGCCATGGGGGATGAGCTACCCAAGCCCAGCAAGATCGGTGATGAATCGTTTCTTCCCATTTCTAATAGGGTTAAATCAGTTACAGTGGGAGGAGAGGGAGACAGGGGGAGTGCCAACGGTTAAATCAGTTACAGTAGGAGGAGAGGGACACGGGGAGAGCCAACGGTTAAATCAGTTACAGTAGGAGGAGAGGGAGACAGGGGGAGAGCCAACGCCCTTTGCATAGAATGTTATCGTACATCCTCGAAGATTTCCCTTTCCTGGTCCTGGGGTAAGGCAACATATTTAGCAGTATATTGTGCGAAGTACAAGGAAAAACCTCAGCGCTGCTTAAAAAGGCAGCAGTGAGTTTAATTGAAGCCTATAACAGAGCCTCACCCTTGTGAAGATTAAAAGGGGGGCCTTTCCGCCTGCTAGCCATTTAACAGGCACTCTGTTGGCACACCAGGTGTATGCATGCGGGTGTGCATGGCCCTGTGCCTAAATAGAGAAAGGCACCACCAGGGGGGTGTGGCCTAACTCTGAAGTGTAATCTTGCAGTCATCTATTAATATAAATAAAAATAACGTGTCAGAACACGTATAAATCAAGAAGAGATAGTAGTCTTGAATGTCCTTTGTTGGCAATGTTCACAAAGTCCACGTACTTTAAAGTACTATGAAGTATGGTGAGATCCAGCAAGCAAGGGAAGTGAGACCAGGCTAACAGGCACTCTGTTGGCACTCCCGAGTGCATGCGTGGGTGCGCCTGTGCTTGGGCCTAAATAGAGGAAGGCACCACCACTGGGCGTGGTCTAACGCTGATGTGTAATTTTGCAGTTATCTGTGAATATAAATTAAAAAAAGTGTCAGAACACATAAATATACTCAAGAAGAGATAGCAGCTTTTAATGTCCTTTGGCAGCAATGTTCACAAAATCCATTTACTTTAAAGTACTATGAATTATGGCGACATCCAGCAAGCAAGGGAAGCAAGACCAGGCTAGCAGGCACTCTGTTGGCACTCCCGGTGCGTGCGTTCGTGCGTGCAGGTGCGCGTGGCCATGTGCTTAAATAGAAGAAGGCATCACCAGGGGGGCGTGGCCTAACGCTGATGTGTAATGTTGCTGTTATTTTACAGTACTATGAAGAATGGAGACATCCAGTAAGCAAGGGAAGCGAAACCAGGCTAACAGGCACACTGTTGGCACTAAAGGAAGATAGTAATTTGTCTTGTAATTTAACAGGTGAAGCGCCACGCTTTGCCAACTTTACGCTGGTTTTCCCCACTTCCATGATAGACCTGGATCTTAATTCGTAAAAAGAAATGTAAAAGAAATGTAATAGGGACTAGTTTGTTTAGATGTATTGGGTCAATGCCTAAGTTGGCCTTTAACATACCATACAGCATTTAAACTTGAGCTTATGTTCCACCAGGAGCAGGCAGAGTTCCAACAAAGCAGGTGTATTGCAGTGCAACTTCTTGAGGTGTCAGAACCTTAAAGAAACTAGAATTACAATGAGTTCGAACGCGGATGCTCGTGGAACATTGCATTTGATGATTTTCATTCATAAGGTTGTTGACTTGAATAGGTCTGGCAGGATTAAAACCATTCAATGGCAGACCTTGAACAGTGGCCCACTTGAATGCAGATGGGAATTCCTTGGTTAAATGTGAGAATAAGAAGAAAGAGCTCTGTTGATTTGCTAGAGTTGATGATTGGGATGCATTTTCGTTTGATGTCAGTCAAGGCAATGCTCATTCCTTTAGACAGTCTGAATCCCGTTTGCAGATCATAGAACAGTTTGTGAGTTTCCATTGTATGCCAATTTGTAACACCAAACATGCCTTAAAATCACTCTAACATCAGAAGTATGACAGCCGTTTATCAGGAGTTCATGTGAGACGCACACCCGATAACTGATATTACAATCTGGTGCCCATATGTTCACGTTATATGGAAGGCATGCCTATCACATGCCAGTTTCTTCTTAAAGCTTGTTTTCCCATTAAATTACTATCACATTCCTCCTAGGTTCACCATTATATTGATCACCCACTCTTAAAAACCACCAGTCTGAAGACCTCCAGTTGACCTGTGCCCTAATGATGGAAATGCATTGGCCAATTCGATATGTCTGCTTCTGTGTCCCATTCTAGGAAACATATGTGCTATTAACAAGTTTGCTTATTAAATCCGGATTCTCCAAGCAGACTATAATAATTTGAAGAATGTTGCAACTCTTATTGGCTGCTTACAGCCACCCTGTGAGCACACAGTACCAAAGCTAAACTCTGTGTGCTTTCTTCTGGATACCCATTATTTGGACCGCAGGCCATCTATGGACAATGCCCTCTGTCCGTCCCCACACAAATGCATTGCATAATCTGTGATGGGTCTCTGCTGCAAATCAAGGCATGTCTTGCTGATTGTTGAGATTCTCCCGTGAACCTTTCAAGTGTGTTTATTGTAACTTAATGCTTTGAGTTAAGGCCTGCCAAAGTAATGGTGGCCACGTGGGAGCAGCTTACAAGAATCAAAAATAGGAATGAATGCCCCATGAGAGAGGAAGATAAAGTAATACAAGCAGCGACAGCCCCACATAGTTCGGCATTTAAATTATGGAATATGTTATGTTTTGGTTACAGGTATCATCTATTATTTTTAAAGAGCACATTACATGTGCAGGTGCTGCCATTATACGCAAGCAGTCTCAAATGCCCACCCATGTCGTGCAATGCTAGCTAATATCTTGCATAATTTATTTAAGCATCAAATGTAAGGAGCAACAGAGGTCTGGTTGCTTCAATCAAATGGAAAGTGCAGCTTGAAATGGCTCATTAATATAATCCACATACATTTAATGCATATATATATATATATAGTTTGTGTTCTCGTATAGCACTTCATGGCAGATTCCTCCTAAGTACTGTTGAAAAGTTATTGTTGTTATTATTATTATTATTAGTATTATTATTATTCTCATTCTTATGATGATGATGTCCCCCTCTCCAGCTGGCCGTGCATGAGAGGAGTACATGCTTCGGAGCTACCCATCCGGACAGGTCAGACAGTGACCATGTGTGCGGTACATTACAGCCTCACAGGTCAATGTGTTACTGTCATGGGCTGACACTCAAATGCCAGAGCACAGTCAGAGTCAAGTAGTTTCTTGTATGCATGACACTATTCCAATTTGATTTAACTTTCCTATAATCACAATCTGTTTCTTTGCCAAGTTGTCCAACTACTGTGAACATACTTTCTTTTTTTTTAAATCCCTTCATGTTTTTGGTCCATGTTACTGGCTCTAAGTGTTTTAAAATCTGGCTTGGCACGTGGATTGTTCACACTCATTCCTTGCAGTAGAATGTTCAGCCTTTCATGTATTTAATTTTAAATCGCCGTATGCTTTAAAATACATTATTTGGCACAAGTGACAGACAACAGTTTTTCGGGAGAACCGCCAAACCCCACATGACCATTTATTTAAATAACATTATTTTGTAGGAATCGAACCACACAATGTGGGTATCTGTGTTTTTGCCAAGCACGGCATTGGGCAGTGATTAATGTGACGTCATTTGTTTGCACGACAAAAAAAAACATAGACAAATGTAACTTGTTCTGTAATTTGTTCTGAGAAAAGAAGCAAAAATGGTTCTGGGAGTTACATCCAGAGATCGCATCAGGCTGGTCCTAAACCCGTTCTGGCTCTCTGCCCTCTCTGGCTCCACTGGCCACCACAAATGCACAAGTGATGGGGAGTTGAGTGGGGTAGGAATAGTATAGTATAGGGTGAGAGAGGGAACGAATATAAAAGGTAAACCAAGAATGATTCATGCCTGCTTTAGTGTGTTCCCAACCCTCCATCATTGAAATGCAAAAGCCATTTAAGAAGGCAGGGGACACAACATTTCCATCCACGCTGCCTGCTGTGGACCTTGCACGCAAGGGTGCAGAACGCAGCCCTATATCCTGTTCTTGCCTTAGATCCCATTCTGGGAGTCATTATTTCTCTTACTGGCAACTATGCAGAGTGATGTGGTCATTTGCAAAGCCACTCTGTAAGAAGAGACTTCTATGCTGACAGGCTTGTATTTGAGGTCCTAGAAGAGGATCACCAAGTCAAATAAGTGATCCAGTTTTTCTGAGGGATTTCCAAGGATTGTACAATGCAGTTACAACATGTGCACAAAAACAAAGAGTGCCTTGTTGAAAGGGTTACTGTCCTTCACTCCTAATGCATGAGCCTTGGCTCCCTATGAATGTGATTCATCACAACACAGGAGACAAAACTAAAAGCCAGAACAATACTCATTGCTATAAAATATGTACAAGGGGAATTGCAATATGCATGTCCTATCCAAATAATATAAAGGATGACTTGTTTTTGGTGAAAAAGTTGAATCTGAATGTCCTACTGCAAGTATATGAATAATGTGTGACTCAAAAACATATAGCTGGGGTTGTAGGACAGAAATCAGAATTTGCCAATTGTGCAACAGCTTCCTGAAAAGCAAGCATTTATTGATGTCATGGTTACCAAAACCCTAGGCTTTTGCGCAAAGTGCTTTAAAACACCAAGCCAGTTTGTGGCTTAGCCACGGTCAAACTTCTGAGTATTCAACAATGTCACAGTAAGCCAAAGCATGCGGAAGCCATACCCACAAAAACACACATACAAAGCCCCTCTATTTGCTCACCTGAGCCACAAACAACCAGGTTCTATAGATCGGAAAGCTGGAAGGAAATATGGACACATTTATCTGAGGGCAGTATTTCAACCATGGCTTCTGGGGAGAAGAAGCCCCAGTTCGGCCTTCCTGATGCTTTTCATGTCCTGCTTGGCCTCTTAAAGTAATGGTTACATTAGTGTGTGTGGCAGGAATCCTCTTAGGCTGAGGCCAGGCGGTTATGGGAGTTAATTTACATTATCCAGCCTTTGACTAGCCTTCTGACACTGTGCTGCAGTTACTGTGTTCTGTTAACAGAGGTGTTCATGCAAACGTTAGGCCAAAATAGAGGTGTATGATCTAGTTAAACGATTAGATTTCCTAGCCTACCCTTCTGGTTCTTCTCTCTTTCTTTTTTGAGTGTGTGTTTAGGTGGTTGCTCTCTTATGGCAGCTTCAAAGGCTCTTAACAATTACATATATATAGCAAAACATTATAATAAAACCACACCATTATATAACATGACCCATCCAGATAGTATAAAAGGAAACCAACATCAAAACCTTACTGTGTTTTGAAAAATGATAAATAAGAAGCTGTGATGTATCTGAGTGAATCTGGAAATTGTTACAATATGAAATAATTGCTAAGCAAAACACCCCTCATAGTGTATGGGAAAACAGGATTCATAGGTTTACTTGTTCCTATGTTATCTTGCATCTGTATAGCACCTACTGCCATAGTTCAAAGTGCTTTTTCAAGTCAAGGAGACAAAGGAGGAGTATGACAGAGCATTCCTTAGTGCTAGGGAGGAGCAAAGTCGGGTAGATAATTGAATGGTGGAAGAGCTATCTGTACAGTTGGACCACATTTATTGTGGACTCAACTGTATTCTATGGGGCCCAGTGCCAACAGGAGATATAGCTGGAGAAGAGGTGGTTACTGTGCTAATGGTTATTCAGTTAATTCTGCCGAGAACATGACAGAAAACCCCCAAAAATAAAAAAGTCAAATAAAAGTAGAATCCACCCATTTGGATCATATTAGCGAAACCTGGATTGAGGCAAAATGATTGAAGGTATTTTTTTAGACAGGGCAGTGGTGCAAACACAAGGCATTTTACTTAACTGCCTATGGCACTGGTCATCAGACATCACCAAACAGTTGGTTTTGACCTCTGTCATGAAACAATAAAAAAGAAAAGTAAACACATCTGAGCTAAAGGTGTTATATGATTCCCACATGTAACGACTGTCTACACAGGTCTAGGTGTCACTAACTTGGCAGTGGAAGCAGGGCTATTTGCTACCGGTTACTACTGGTGCCCCTTTTTGGCTGCTCTCCACATGTTCAGGCTACTAAGTGAAAACACAGAGGTCAATCTGGAAGATGTCTCGATGAAACAGCGCTGTCTGAACCAGGAAGCTAAATCCAATCAGGTCAAAGTCATGGTAGATGCTTTCTCGAATTTAGGGAGGCACAGCATGGCCATGCCAAAGCAGAGAGAGAACTCACAGGGAGAAGCAGGAGGGAGATTGGGTGGAAGTTGGATTTTCATGCAAGGAACAGGTCAGGGACAACTTGTCACACCAAAAATGGTTTACTCAGGAGCATAGTCATGTGAAGAAAGGCAAAAGGGAAGCAGAAACTAGGTGGTTTAAATGCCCCACTGACATGAACAAAACCAGTTGGAAAACTTTAGAAAAAGCCTACAAGTCAGAAATCTTTAAATCCAAAAGAAAACGTTTTAATAAACAGATTGAGGAGGTTAACCCCAACCCTAAACATTTGTTTGAGATCTTTAAGCTGCTTATAAAAGCCGAACACTCAATCAATGCCCTTTTATCCCAATCAACCAGGACTGTGTTATGGTACAACTGGTTTTTGATGCAAAGTCCCGAGCAAAGAACAAAGGTTATCTGACCAGCGAAGGGCCACTTAAATTTCTGATATAATTTATACCTTAACTTCACTGTACCCTTCATCGTGCCCAGAAAATATCATGCCACCCAAATTGATTCTTGATCATAAAGAAACATTTGCCCCTTTCCTTGTTAAATTTGTAAATTTGCCCTTTCATAACAACCAGGTTCCTGAATCCATCAAGATGGCTACAATCACACCCTTCGCCAATAAATCAGGATTAGATTCCAAAGATACACATAACGTGAAACCCATTACAAATTGTAACTTTTTGCTGAAAAGATTGGATAAAACTGCAACTGTCCAATTCCAAACATTTGTAGAAGTGTCTGAATTTTACAGCCTAGATAATCTGGTTTTAGGATGTCTTATAGCACAGAAACAGATCTCTTAGATCTATACACCCATATGTTGGGCACCATTGATAAGGGTAACACAGGATTGTTCCTATTATTGGATTAGTCACTGGCATTCAATCTTTTAGATCATTAGCGCCTCCTTCACACACTGAGAGATGTAGGGCTATCTAGCCTGTATACAATCAACTGGGTGCAGTGCTTTCTGCCACACCGGATGTCCAGAATTTGCTGGGGAGATGCCACTCTTCAACCTTTACATCAGGCCCTTATGTGCCCTTTTGGAAGAGACACAGGATTTTTTAACCATTTATGTTGATGAGACTAAGCTAGTTCTTGAACTCTCAGGAGATTACAAACTTGATACAACAAATTTGGAGCATATCTACAATCGGATTGAAGCCTGGATGAATCTTAATTGGATGTGTCTGAACAGGAACAAGACCAATCTGTTGATCGTCGGCTCATTTCTGGCAGGGCTAAACTTGAATCTAGATACCAGTCTTTCTCTAGCCATGACTGTAGTTTCCTGGTTTCCAAGAAGGTCCACACATTAGGCTTTCATCGCAAGCCTTCACTTTGCTCTGAAGCCCTTGTCAATCAGACTGTTACACACTGCTTGTATTATCTCTTTTTGCTGAAGAACATGCGTCCCTTCCTCTCAACGCCAACTGTGTATCTATAGCAGAGGCAATAATACTATCTAGACTTGCCTATGGTAATGCCCTTTTCTGGCACAAACAAGAAGAGCTTGCAAAAGCTGCAAGTGACACAAAATGATGTCTTTGTGTATCATTACAGGAAAAGTTCAAGAAAAGCTAGGAGAGAACATATCACTAGCAGTCAACAAGATCTGCACTGGGTCCTGGTCCCTGCACGTGTACAATTCAGGACAGCTGGGCTTGTTCACAGATGCATACATTGTACTAATCCAGCTTATCCTAAAAGCATGGTGTCTTATGAGACTACAATAATGCTCCGGTCATCAACACTAGCTCAGCTGAGCTATGGCACTCTCTGCCCTTAGGTATGAGACAACAAAAGCACTGCAAAAAATTTCGTTGACAGCTAAAAACGCTACTCTTTGAGTACATCTCTTTTGGATTTGCATTGAGGTCTTGTTGAACTGTCTGTCCCGTCTCTGTGTTGTATCCTTGTGTTTATGTTTCGGCAACCCGATGCCTGCTGGATTTCGGCACCTTACAAATAAACAAATAAAAAATAAACAATCAGAACAGGCTTTTACACACATCTCAGAATAAGACAACAAGCTTTATGCTGATAGATATAACCTTTTAAGCAGGGCTACCTCTGAGTCCTGACCCCACTATTTACTTACAACTGTATTTGATCTCAACCTGATGCATATTTCTTCATGCAATTTAAAAACTACTGCATGATTGAGCAGTCTGCATTTTGGGAACACATTCTCCTTGCAAGTTACCATAATTTGTGGGTGAATTAATTCATAGCTGCAGGAATCACCCAGCCTTTTTTTGGAAAACTTACCAAACAAAAGCATCCAAATTTGATGTCATTTTTCTGTGCTACCTTTTCAAGCAATGCTGACTGACAATGGCTGGGCCTTCCTCATGTATCCAATGTTCATCTAGCATAGATCATACATCCAAATAAGCATGCTGACTTAGAATATGTGCATGTTGAGGATAAATCTATACAGCTCAGCCTCTAAATGTTTTATGTTGTCAATCTAAATGTATATAAAAATAATAGTGAAATTCAGTAAACTAATTAAAGAAATTTGGAAGGTTATTGCAGAATATTGGTAATTTAATGATAAAGTGGATTGACACTTTAAATCGGGGTTCACTTATAAACAGAGCCAGAGCAACTAAGAGGTCACTGAATGTGACAATGAACTGAATTAAGGGAATGAGGTTAGCGATTTTTCTGCAGTGCACTTGTGCTACAAATGTGTGTGTTTGTGTGGGTGTGTGTGTTTACATAGGGAGAGTAGATTTTTCATAATGACAGACAATGTTGTCATGCCTTTGTTTTGTAGACTATGTGTGTAAGTGCCTACATTGTAATGAAAAGAAGGTCTAAAACAATGGCTGCAGCATGACAAATTAAAGGATTGTACAAATTCAACCACATCACCCTGACCCCTATCTAAATCTGCTCGCTCCTGCTGCAGACATGTATCATCTTCAAATCCTGCTACATCATCTACAAGGCCATGTCTGTCAAGTCCCCAAGCTATGTCACTGAGAAGCTCGGCATCACTGGAGGCCTATGATCCACTGGAATTGAAGACATGTGTGGACTTGAACTCTGCTGATGCAGCAAGACAAGAAGCAGAAGACAGGTCTTCTATGTCTGTGCTCCAATACTCTAGAACCTCCTCTGTATCAACATCAGATGCGCCCTTTTGCTTCTATGTTTCAGGGAGGAGATCAAAACCTTCATCTTCAAGAAATGGCTCCTCCCTAACACCTAGCTACACATAGCAAACACTTCCTACTTAACCTGAGACTGGGTGATCTACTCCCCACTGTTCCCTCCCATAATTGCTTTGAGATCCTTTGCTTGAAAATTGTCCGCCTTGCCACGTTGTCAGCTCCCAGCTCACTTATCACTGCTTTCCTTACTAAGTATTTCACCCTATGCCTGGTAATGCGCTTCATTGCTTCCCGAAGCTTGGTCCATGCTCAATAAATGCAAGATTACTAATACTAATGATATTACTACTATTACTACTACTAATAATAATAATCATAATTATTATTATTATTATTATAATTATAATAATGATAATGAAAAGGTAACTTGACAATGTGGTGGCAACTACGTGCAACTCATAAGGGGAATAATAATTTGGGAGTGGGGATGCTATATTCAGGACACACACATTCTTTACCTGGGGTTGGCAAAATGACTATCTAGGGCTGGAAAAAACCTTGCACTGGCCCTGTATAAGAGCAGTGACTAGTTCTCTATATAGAGCCATACAGGCTTGATTTTCACATAGCACCAGAAAGGCTGTAAAAATTCTCTTAGGATTTTAGAAAACACATATATATTGTCAGTGGGTGGACAAACACATTACTGCTAGCAAATACATCTGCATCTACCATATATAGCATATGTCCCATTTTTTATTCCCTTCACCATTGTTTAGCAAGTTGGAAATACAACCTTTTAGTATCCATTTCTTTATATTGCTCCAAAGCTAATTGGAGTAACTCACCTGATTATATGAAATCTAGGGCTGAAAAATACTATTTATGCAAAATCAAAACCCCTTGCATTCCAACGAGTTCGACTGAGTTACACTTACTTCCCAAGCATTTCTCAAGAATTTTCCAAGGCCTGAGCAATAAGGGTTATATCAAGTTCAACTAGTGTCCATTTAAAGACAGGTGAGTAGAAGCTCAAGACGTGTGTTGGTTGGCAATTGAAGAGGATGGAGAAATACCCTGGACTCTGGATAGTTAGGGTGGTGAACTTGAGCAACCAGATTAGACTACAATTAGTAACATTGTAGGTTAGAGTAGAATTAAAATGATGAATGGATAGTTAAAGAGAATTAGAGTATAATTTAGTGGGGTTGGTAGCACATGATTTTCGAGAGGAGCAGGGGCATTCGTGAGAACCACATGCACATTGTGTGGTCAGTTGAGAGTGCCAAATAATTGTTAAGCAAATATGAATTGTGTATGTGAGGGAGATGGCAAATGCAGTTTTAGGCACATGCTACTTCTGTAGGTGGGAAAGAAGGTCTAACAATATGAATTTTGTAGGTGGACAAGCATAGCAAACCATGCATGCAGTTTTGTAGGTGAATTAGCAGAAGTAGGCCAAAGCATTCATACACATCAATTTCGTAGTCTGCAGAGATGGGCAGTCTAGTCAAATGCACACGTGAATTTTGTAGGTGCAGGAGTACACAAAAGCAGACCTTTGAAGGAAGAACAAATCAGACTTAAGTACATGTTAATTTTGTAGGATGAAGAGTATGTCAAAGCAGTCTTAAATCTGCATGAATTTTGGAGGTGAGGAACACACCAAAGCAGTCTAAAACATGCATTGAGGAGGTAAGCCAAAGCCATTTTAGGTACATATGACATTTGTTCAAGGAGATGAACAATAGGGCAGTCTTTTCAGAAAGTACCTGTCTTGTTGGGAGAGTATGAGCTGCACTATAGCCCACAATGAAGATAGAGCAGTGCCTTAAGAACAATATTGATGTATTTATTTATTTATTTTTACGACAAGCAAGTCTTTACAAAATTGATAAAACAAACATATGTCATGATTTAAATTATCCAACAATACATTACCCTCATATATTAAAAGAAATATAAAAGCTACATTATTCCATTTAAAATCAGAATTGGTTCCTTTACCATAATCTGTCTTTGACTTTCACCTCCCTTAGAGTTTTTATACCTTGTTAATTTCTGCAAAATAATATCACAACTTTTTACACGCATACCACGGCAAGAGATAATGAGGCGTCACTGCCCGAAACAACCCTATCCCAAAAATATTCTGAGATAATATTTTCTTTGCATCGGAAAAAACGCCTAGAGTGTGCTAAACGGGAGTTCCATGTCCCTTCGCACTTCATGAGGAAATGTCTCAATGTTTGTTTTGCTGGATTAATACAAACTTTACATAATTGTTTTGCTTTATCACCCTGTTGGGTCTTACCAATACTTCTCCGCAATGGACCACATTTAATCTAATTCTTAAGAAGTTATTGCATAGAGAACTATCAGGAAATTTCATCAGATAGCTTGAAAGGTATCCTAACTTTCTTTCACCACACAAAAACGGGTTTACGGATGACTTCAAACTCAGTTTTTCAACAGTTGTTATCCAATCCATAAGCTCTAGTTTTTGTTTAATTTTTAATGGATTGGAAATGAGAGTATCTACTTCAAGAACAACACTGGAACGAAGCTCTCTTACCTTGCTCACCAATACTATAAGGGTTGCGGATTTGGCCTTCAACATGTGGCATCTGATGTCACTATACAGAGTAACCTCTTTACCAACCATAATACCCCGATATAGGGAGATTAATTTCCACTTTGCCATGCATCCCAAAGATTTTATGCCTAGTTCGTATCTGAGGCTCCAATTAGGCGTGCAGGCGGGGAGACCTAAAACTCTCTTCCATATCAGACCTTCAAATACATCCCAGTTGGCTGACCATAGCCGTGGTCTGGCCTCCAACCCATAGAGGATGACTGGTACTATTTTTGCCAGATAGTATCTAATCAGAGGAGAGATTGGGAATTTACAAAGCTTCTGATTTAGTTTTAGCATTTGTGCTGTTCCCTGAACTACTTTAGCTGTCATTTCTGCTTCAACTTTGTAGAGAGCTGGGGAAGCATGGATGACGTAGCCCAGGTATTTAACTGACTCCACAGCTTGTATGGTTTGACCATTTAGTTCCCAGATTGCAAACTTGATTTTATTTTGTGAATGTTTGAAAATCACAATGTTCGATTTAGCAGGGTTTATGGAGAGCTTATTAGATTCTGCGTAAGTACTCAATTTCGTCAGCAAGCACTGTAGACCAATTGGCGTCCTATCTAACAGCATTATGACATCTGTATAGGCCAGCTAAAATATCTTTCTCCCATTCAACACAGGGCTGGCCAATGCAGATTAACCCAGGGACATATCCATGCTGCCAGAAAGAGGTTAAAGAAAAGTGGGGCTTCTATACACCCTTTGCACCTCAATAGTTTCTGACAGATGCCCCAGCTCATCTAAGCGAACTCTTATATTGGTCTCCCTGTGCAGCTCCACCAACATTGCAAGAAGAGTTTCTGGTAAACCCCACTGTCTTAATTTGCTCCAGAGTAGGGCCCGGTCCCCTTTGACAGGTCGACCCATGCTCCAAAGAGGGGAAGTGATCTATTTTCTTCTGCCTGTTCACTTACCAAATTTAATATAAGGCCATTTAACGTTGTTGACATGCCTTTCCTGAAGCCCATCTGGAAGCGGGATAATCTACCCACTGTGTCATCTCATTTAACAAAAGCTTCATAAAGATTTTACTCTTTATGTCGAGCAGTGCTATAGGTCGATAATTAGCTGCTGCTCGACAATCTCCAGCTTTGAAGAATGGGATGACTGTATGGATTTACATTTTTAAAGGATGCTGACCTTTTAAATTAAATATTTCACACAATACCTAGGAACAATCATCAGTTTTAAAAGTGGAAACCAAATGATTCCTACCTTTAAAATGGTCAGAGCTTAAATCTTTATGTTCTCATTACACTTTTCCTTCTCCCCTTCTCTTACTCTCTATATTCTGACAACTGTAAATCATTGTACATGACATTAACATACATTAGTACCCGGCACATGCTGTCCATGGGAAATACTACACGTGGATTGGCTCTTTCCGAGCCATACCACACGGTATTCCCATGGACGTACAAACGTGCCGGCGTTTGTTCCTGGTGGGGGCGTGGCAGCCCCTTAGCCAATGAGGAGGCTTGAAATGAGGCAACCCCCTCTCCGAGTCTCCTCAAGGCTCGAGGCTGCCTTTGTCCCCCGCTGGGGACTCAGGTACGGTTTTTTTTCCTCCTCCTGTGAAAACTATGCCCTCCCCTCTCTCCCAAACCCACTTACCTTCTTTTTTCTTTTTCTCAGGAGCAAACGCACTGGGAACACTTCTGTTCCCAGCACGTCCGCTCCCGATGGCCGCCATGGAAAGGGAAAACAGACTACGTTTTCCCTTTCCCGGCGGCCATTTTTAAATTTGTATTTTTTTCTGTTTCGAAACGCAGCAGCATTTCGGAACAGAAAAAAATGCCATTAGTACCCCGGTCTAACGGGCTGGGGTACTAATGGCTATAAGACCCTCGGCGGCGGCCCAATACCGCCCACGGTAATGCCCCTGGGGCCTTGTTTCTCACTCGGGCCTGTAACTAGGGGCCGCAGGGGCATTACCTGGGGCAGTATTGGCCTGCTGTCTCGGGACTTATTGCCACAGTATGTCTGTTCTCTTTTGAACCAATGCATCAGCTGATCCTACCAGTGCTGGATTCATACCAGAAATATTGTAAGGGGCATTTAATGCTATGCTACTGGATGACACAATCAAGTGGGAGACGGGCCAGAAGCCAGAACAATGTGCCTAAAAACATAATGATATATTCTAGTTGTAAGAAGTGCACTACGCTCTGATAATTGACTATGAGGGTGGTTCTGATGTTCCGGTGCCTGAAAATGAGCTCGGGAATTGCAGGGCTGTCACTGGCTATCATACACCAGGCAGCTAGAAGAGATATTTGTGCCTCATAAGGTAAATGTTGAACTTGCAAAAAGGGATTTTCGAGAAGTGTCATGGGGATTTGGCTGCAAAGATCAAGTGGCCGGTAGAACCACTGGCAGGACTATCTATTTTGATATTGACTGCATCACTGAGGAAGAACTAGAGGAGGAGCAACCCTTGATATGTACTCCAATTTCCAGGCCTCCTAAACAGCAACCCAGCACCCTAAAACAATGCTGGTAATGATCATTGGACTTATTCTTTTGTTCCACACTTATGGCCAGTGACACACTCTTCCACTTGACACCCTGCCCATGTGCCATGACTGATGAACCCCATGACACCTCTTCCTCCCAACATTGCCCATGGCAGGTTCACCCATTCCACCACTCCCCTGTTAGCCAGACACGAATAAGCATCAAGAAACGCAGATTATTTACTACACCCATCCCTCTTTTACCCATAGTAGTATACATGCCATTCTCCTTTTTTGTTTGCTCTTCTACTTTCTCAGCTTTACCAACTTCCCATTGCCAGCAAACACACAGAAGATCCTGCAATGCATAGGCACTGCTACCGGACACAAGGACCTTCCATGACGGCCGCCTCATTTGGCGGTTTGCATCAGCTGTTCACCCTGATTTTGCGAGGTCATGCCTGCTTGGCCTGCATGCTCCCTCTTTTTCAGTGCAGCCCCGGAGCCATTAGGCATTCGGCAACCCCCTTAAGGGCCACACTCCAAAAGGCTTGTGCCAGCACTGATAGGCCTTTTACTCTTCTATTTTCTGGGCTTCACCAACTGCCTATTGCCAGCCAATGCACAGAAGAACCTGCAGGACAGAGGCACTGCTTCCGGCCACAAGGACCTTCCATGATGGCTGCCTCATTCAGCGGTTTGCATCAGCTGTTCAGCCTGATGGCATGAGGTCCCACCAGATTGGCTGCATACTCCCTCTTCTTCAGTGCATTCCCCGGAGCCGGCAGACGATCACCGGCCCCCTTGAAGTGCCTCCATTAAAGGGCTATGGCTCTCCCTGCCTGGGCTTGGAGGAGCTGAAGGGCGTAATGTCTCAGACCCAAGTCAGCTGCTACTGGTGAGCATTCTTTCTCAGTATTCAAACACTGCCCCAGCTGCCTGCATCATTTCAAACCTTGAAGAAAATGAGTAAGTCCATCGGCCATGTACCTTGCAATTTATACTGCACCGGCCTGCGTTTAGCACCTCCTCACAAACACACGTCTCTAATGCGGCCCTCCATCACATGGCAGGCATCCATGCAGGCACTGTTCTGACTACCTCCCTCAGCAGCGACCACTGGGGCGCTGCTAACCCTCTCTGCTGCCACCAAGCCTGCTCTACCCTAACTTTCCTGTTTTCTGCTATAATTGGAACTGTCTCTGCATGTGGCTCCCAGTGGCTGCGAGGATACAGTTCAAAACCCTCTGCATCGTCCACAAGGCCTTCTGGGGCCTGGGGCCTCAATACCTTCAACTATCTCTTCCTAAATACCTTCCTTCCTGCTTGCGCTCTTCGCTCATCTGCCTTCAATTCCCTTAGGGTCAGTCGCTTCTCCAAACAACAAGCTGGTGGTAGATCTCTCTCTTCGGCTGGGGCCTCCCTCTGGAACAGCCTCCCTGCCTCCCTGAAACTTGAGGAGAATCATCTTCGGTTCCGCAAGCACCTCAAAACGTTTCTCTTCTCGTCCGCTTTTTCTCCTCTTCTCCCCTGCTGATTCCCTGGCCATTACGGGAACTGCACTGGTTACCTGACCACCTCCGTTTCTCGGGCCTGATGCCTCCCCCGCTAGTCAGTTCCTGCCCATCCCTGCACTTGGTGACTGTTTTCTGTATCCCTACGGTCCCACTACCAGCACTTGACACTGACGTTTGCACTAACCTCTTTCACTTGCCACCTGCTGGCAGCACTTCATTATTGTTTACTTATTGTTATTTATTTTTTTTGTTCTCTATCCCATGTACTGCACTTTCCTCTTCCATTTCCCTCCCGCACTTCTCCTCCTTCCCCTCCCTTGCACTTGCACGGTCTGAATGACACCTGGCCTAGTAGGATCGTTTGTCTGTCTTCCCCTGTTTCCCCCACCCTTGTCTCGTCGCGCCTTTAAACACTTGTGTATAGGTGCGTTATAAATGCCATATCATATATCATGCATATCTCATATGCACTCTATGAGCCACCTTGCATTTCTTACCATATGCTGACACTCTCATGTGTACTTATTATTCAAATGTTGATGCCTTCTATTGCATTGCAATGAATGGCTGACCTGCTGCATGCTCTGTCTCTAATATGAGCTTTACAACTGTGCAACCTATAGGTTGTGCTGATTTTAGTGCACTGTGGCAAATTCGAATTCAGGTGTACCCCTACAACTGTGCATCCTTCCTTTTGTGATGATTTTAGTGCTGTGTGAGAAATTCAAATTTAGGTGTACCCCTACAGATGTGCATTATCCCTTTTGGTTTGATTTTAGTGATCTGTGGGAAATTCGAATGTAGGTGCACCCATACAACTGTGCATCCTCCATTTTGTGCTGATTTTAGTCCTCCTCCTGGGTTATTTCAACATCCACCTCGACTCCACAGTCATGGCCTCTACTCTCTTCCGTGACCTTTGGACCTCTCTCTCCCTGTCCATTCTCCTTTCTGGTCCTACCCACTCTGTCTGATACACTCTAGATACCTTCATCCATACTGATCTTCTGCTCTCTGACCCTCTCTCCACTCTGCTTTCTTGATCTGACCACTTCCCCCTCTCTTCCCACCTGGGTCCTCTCGGCCCACTAACCGCATCTCCCACAGCTCTGCCAGCCTCATTCCTGCACATACATCTGATGAAACGAGTGTCAGTTTCTGACTTTGCCTCCTCCTTCACTCCCCACCCTCTCACTGCTGATTCTGCTTCTGACTTGGTTCTCAACAACATCCATCTCGCCATCACTAACACTCATGATATTCTTGCCAAAGTCATGAGGATCCGCCTGAAATCTGCCACCAAGCGTAATACTTGGTAGGACTCTGATTCAGCAGCCCGGAAACACAAGTGCAGAGCCGCTGAATGGAAGTGGCAGACCTCGAGCTCATCTTCTGACAAACTGTCCTGTCGCCTTACCAAAGACAATATTTTCTCTCCATTCACTCCAAAAGTGGGCCCACATACAACAACATGATGGAACTCTATAATCTGCAAGGAATTAGCCAATCCTTCTGCAGTGTCCACATTGCCTCTTCCCTCCCAGGCCCTGTGCACTGGACTGCCACCCACTTCACTGTAAAAACTCAAGACATCATGAGTACTCTTTCTTCCTCTCTTTCCCCCTCCCCTCCTCTCATCTCCCGGCCACACTTGACCTCTCATCTGCACTCACCCTCTCTCTCAGAAGAGGTCCTAGAGATGTCCGCTCTATGAATTTCTCCTACAAACATGTATCCCACTGTCCTTCCAGAACTATTAAGGACAACATCAGCTCCCTTGCCCCTGCACTTGCTGATTTCGGTAATCATTCTCTTGCCATTGGGTCTTTCCCCTCCTCCCTCAAGCACTCCTTTGTACACCCCCTCCTGAAAAAGCATTATGCTGACCCCTCGTGTCTGGCTAACTACCGCCCCATTTTTATCACTCCATCCTTGGAAAACATGGAGAAGTTGGTCTTCCCCCAACTAACCCAGCATACTGACCTCATTGGTTGCCTACACGACCATCAAAATGGATTCTGAGCATCTAGAAGCATAGACAGTGCTCTCCTGAACACCCGTAAAGAACTGCTTGCATCTTTTGACTCTAACTCACCCATTGTTCTCATTCTATTCAATCTCTCCTCTGCTTTCGATATGGTCAATCACTCTATCCTTATAAAGCAGCTCGAGGATACTATGGGCACTAGAATGGTTAACCTCCTTTCTCACTGACTGTCCCACCCAGGTTATCCTGGGTTCCTTCTCCTTCCTCACCTCTATCTACACATGTGTTTTTCCCAAGGGCTCTACCCTTTTGCCCTGGTTCTTTAACATCTATCGTGCCCCACTTGCTCAGCTTATCTCCACTTTCTCCCTGCACTTCCAGTGTTATGCAGATGACACCCAACTCTTTTTTCAAACTTCCCTCTGAACCTCTGCACACTTCCTTTACCATTACTGACTGCTTGTCTGCTATCCAGTCTTGATGTGCCTCTAATGCTCTCTGTCTCAATGACGGCAATACTTAGATCCTTCCTATTGGGACTGCTGTTCCTTCTTTCCTCCCTTCACTCTTGCCACCCTCTATGGTCTCTCCCCCATCTCTTTCCTCTGAAGCCAGAAACATTGGAGTCATCTTCAACTCCTTGCTCTCTTTCCTTTCCCACATCGTGGACCTTGCCTAGAAGGACCTTTTCCAACTCCAGCTCCTCAGAAATACCGTCCCTTTCCTCATTTCCCCCTGAAACTGAATGTCTCAGGATCTCTGGTAATATCTAGGCTGAACTACTGCAACAGCTCTTGTCTTAATCTACCCTCCTCCTCTCTCCGCATCTTCCAGCTGATCCAGAATAAAGCTGCAAGACTTATCCTTGGCCTCAAGCTCAGGGACTGCTTCTATCCAGCCCTACAATCTCTCCACTGGCTCCCAGTTGCTGCAAGGATCATTTTGAAATACCTCTGCATCATCCATAAGGCTGGCTGGGGATGATACCTATAACTTACTCTCACCAAATACTTTCCCTCCAGATCTCTCCAATCTTCCAGCTCCATCTCTCTGCTTGTCAAGCACTTCTCTAAGCAGCGAGCTGGTGGCCATTCTCTTTCCTCGGCTGGCTCCCTCCTCTGGAACAGCCTCCCCCTACCTCTTCATCTTGAGCCAGATCTCCTCAAATTCTGCAAGCTCCTCAAGACTTTCCTCTTCTCCTCCTCCTTCCCCCTCTCCCTCCTGTGCTAAACCCCTAGTCACTGAGATTGGTGGCCTTGGCCCTTATGTATCCTTCTATGCCCTGGCCTTTCTGTCCAATCGCCTGCAGCCTCCACCCACCCCCTGCACTTGCCTTTGGGCACCCACTGACCTGTATTGTCACACAGCCTGAACTTTTGTATTTGCAGGTGACCGCTCTCCTAACAAGTGGCCACTGCCTGACACTTAACAGTTGCCCTGCAACTGGAGCTCTGGCACATCCCCTCTGTCTATCCTCTAGCACATACCCAACTTCCCTGTCCCTTCTCTCTCTCTTCACTTGCACTCTCCAAACGTTCACAAGGCCTAGTAGGACCGCCTCTGCCTGTTATTCATCATTGTTTATTTTATTCCAATGTCTTGTTGTGTTCCCCTGTTCCCTCCCCTTTGCCCTGTAGGGGCTTTGAAACAAAATCTCGATGTATAAGTGCCATAACAATGTATCCTCATGTATCTAAGTTCCAAGCAGCAGAGAATGTATGATCCGTGAGATACGAGGCAATCCAAGCAAGTGCAGTGTCTTGGATGCCCAGGGGAGGGAGAGTTAGTAGGAGAGAAGGGTGATTGACTATATTGAAGTCTGCATGCAGGTTTGGTAGAGTAGTGTTGAGCATTGCATAGAATAATAGAGACATGGATCAGTGTTCTTTCCATGGAGCGATAGCTCACGAGACCTGTATAGATTGCAACACAAGGATTTTTGACTTCAATGTAATTTTTGATGATTCAGTTGAACAGTATAAGTTAAAGGAATTTGGAGTAGTGAAGTGCGAGGGGGGAAAGACATGTCTACAGTTGGAAGGGTTCATAAGATCAGTAGAATGTCTTTTTTAGGATCTACTGTTTCTATATGTAAGCAGGCTAGGAAGATGTCTCATTTAATCAAAGTTTGAAGGATGGATAGGAGCAATTAAAGGGCTTTATTTATTTCTCAGTTTTCAAATTTTGTATTATGTAACCCAGATTAGTGTGAAATAGTCCCCACTCATCCCACCACAGACCTTATTGTTTAAGTATCAAAAGAAACAACTGGGGCAAACGATTTTGCAGTGAATGGCAGAACTTCAGCAGGTGAGGTAGAAGAGAAGGTGCCAAGGACGAAGAAATATGAGTGCGAGGGGGAACAGTGAAAGAGGTGGGGAGAGGACATGAGAAGAAGATCTTACAGTTCTTATATGAGAGGTACAGGGGAGACTCACTGGAAGAAAAGGACAAATAAGTAGGACATGTAGCAGAGCTTGTGGGGTTGGAGTTGCAGAACCCTTTTGGGTTTGAGGATTTAGAACTTGTTGTAAAAGGCTATGGATGAGGGCTAGCAGAGGTGCTTTTTCAATCTTGGTTTTGGTGTTCAAAGGATGAGCTGTGGGCCAATTTGAAATAGTGGAAGGCTTATTCAATAGAGGGGGACTGAGTTTTGCGGAGGACTTAGCTTCATAGTGATATGGGTCCAGGGCATTGGGTTTAAACTTCCTTTTCATTAGTGGGCAGAAGGGGGTGAGAGTGGAGAGGTAACTATAACCTTGAGGTGGACAAGGGGCTGATCAGATGGAATGCGACTAAAGGAGGTAGTAGAAGTAGGGAGAGTAAGGGAGAGAGCAAGGCGAGTTCAAGGGTAAGGGAGATGCCATGAATGTGTGTATCGATCTTGTGGGGAAATGAATAAGTGTACAAAACGTATACAATCAAGTTCGTGATGGTGGCAGGAGGACATTCTAAGTAGGTTTAAATCTGGGAACGGAGTCAAGGAGAAAGTTAAGATCAAACATTGGAGGTGGCTTGGAGACTTATCTACCAGCAGGCGAGTGATGGAGGCAAGAACTAGGAGCTGAGCTGTTGTAACTGTAAAGAAGAGAGGGGGAAGTCAGATGGAGGAAAAGGGGCACATTTGCAAGCCTCGTTGATCATGAGACCACCTCCTTTACCATGCTATCCAGTCCATTCTTTGACCTAAATAAAGACATGTATTTACCAGCATGATTGCCCACATGAAATCATTATAAAGACAATGGTGGTCATTACGAGTTTGGAAGTAGCCATAGCGCTATTAGCGCCATGGCTACCTCCAAACACGTGTCCGGGTTCGGGTTCTCAGAATGGGGAATTACCGGGTAATTCCAACCTTGGAGGACCCGGTAAGTCCCCATTCTGAAAACCATTCCCCATTCCCATTCAAGCCCCCATAGGGCTCAATGGGAATGGGGAAGGATCTAATAACGGGCCTGTAAATTACGGGCCCATTATTAGCTCCGTGGTCCCTTGGCGGCTCCCGCTAAGGATGGCTGGTTTTACCAGCTGGCCTTAGTGGGACCCGCTGAGGGACCTCGGAATGTGGCGGTAGGGGTTAACGGCACCGGCATCCTTACCGGTGCCGTTAACACCCTACTGCCGTACTCGTAATGACCCCCAATGACTTGTATGTACCTACTATTTACAATATCAACAGCCTGGCCACAGTGGCAGAATAAGGGAACCACTTAAATGGGGAGGAAACCCGGTATACGTTTAACTAAGATAGGTTAGCAACGTATACTCTGTCTAAGTCCGGGAGGACAAAGATCCGTGTTTAAAGAGGAGACAGAGCTATAGTGTAGATGCCACACATATAAAGAGCTCCCATTGGGAGAGCCACAAAAGGACCAGTCGTGGTTAAAATGATAAACATCAGATTTAATAGAATTATGACCTAAAAAGTGATTAAATAGTGTGGTCCACAGTACATACAATTCATAAACATTTAAACATATATCAAACAGTCGTTACGTGATAAGCTAGAATTAGCTAATTGACAGTGTATCAAAAACAGGGATACACTCAACATCAAGAGGTACGCTTTACAGAAAGTGCAACGTACTCTACAGTAATTAGAATCAGTATGTCAAAAAACTTAATAACTCTGGTGCCAGTACAGAGTATTAGCTCGACATGTTTCAGTTCCTACAGTTATTATGGAACATTCATCAGGAGATATACAGGTGACCACGTAACCAAGACAACATTTAAAAACGAAATGATGACATTTGAAGTATTCGTAGCATCTGCAAAGTAAAGAACAAAAAAAGCGCAAAACATGAGCTTCAAATTAGCCATTATTGTTGCATGTTCAAAATACATGAACCAAGGCATCTAAATAGAGAGAAATAAATACCTCCACTGATGCCTGTGGGTGCTCTCTACGCTAAAGGTAGTAGGCGGTGTAGAACTGAGGGTCGTCTCTACCTAGGATATAGAAAAAACATCCAAATGAGCGCTGAGTAGTAGCTCACTAAAAAGCAGGATATGTGCTTAGGCTTAGCAAATAGCGAAACTAGTATCGCATAAAAAACATATGAAAAGGTGTCCGGGTGAGAGAAACCCAGTGCTGAGAGACAAAACGAATTATCCACAGTGTGCCCCATATAATTCCAGAAGTTGAGAAGAAGTCGGTGACTAGAACCTAAAAGGGTTAGTTCAAGGTATAGTCTCTAATCTCGTGTGTTTATAGGAGACAGAAGGCGGCTAGTAACACTCAAAAGTAAACAACTACCCCACAGGCAATACCTTCAAGTTGGCAGTAAGAGTTTCAGTCGTGACCAAATCCGACAGCCCCAGGATATAATCCTGCCGCCAGCGCTAGTGCTGTGTGGATAGTACGGAGAGTGCCGTCTGTTATGCGGGCAGCAGTGCAGCAGGACTGGGCGACCGATGTGCGAGTGGTAGTCAGGGAAATACAGTAGTCCTACAACTATGTTGGAAGAGAAAAGAGATGTAGAGCAATGTGGTTAGTCATGGCAGCCATCATGGAATGGCTCAGACCGGACAAGGAATTAGTACACTAGGTAGCACACAGTCTACAAAAAACGACGATAAGGGATCAAGTGAATGTAAACGATTATATGTTGTACCATTCAATAGATTCGTTAAGACCCCTGATGTCACTCTGCAGAGTATATATCATCTTTTGTTCCATATAAAGCAATTTTTTCTCCCGGGTGGCATAGTTAGATCCTTTAAGTGATAACAATATTGTCCATTTGAAATCCTCGTGATGATGCTTCAGAAGATTGAAATGTTTCACCATGGGGGCATTTTCAGTTCTGTTCTTGAGACAGCTCCGGTGTTCCATGATACGAGTTTTGGCTTTGCGGGTTGTTTTCCCTACATAGTGCAGTCCACATTTACAAGTGATCAGGTACACCACAAATTCGGTGTTACAATTAGTCAGGTTTTTCTGTGTCCAGAGCTTTGACAGGCCAACATCTACATTTTTAGTTATAGAGGTCAATTTACAGACCCCGCACGAGCCACAGGGATAGTGACCGGTAGGTTCAGGTAGACCCCATAGGGTGGTTAATCTGGGTTCCTGGATAGGGATAGGTTTAAGTTTGCTGTTACTAACCCTGTTACCTATCGTCATGCTCCTTTTATAAGCAAAGATCGGCACACTCATAGAGGGGGAGATTGTTTGAAAGATTTTCCAATTCTTCTTAATGATGTTGGTGATCTCAAAGCTCCGGTTAGAAAAGGTATTCACACACACAATACGATCATCTTTAGGTTTAACAGGTTTTGGTTCCAATAGTGCTTCTCGGTTGTTATTAAAAGCCCTTTTGGCTTTTGACTAATTGTAACACCGAATTTGTGGTGTACCTGATCACTTGTAAATGTGGACTGCACTATGTAGGGAAAACAACCCGCAAAGCCAAAACTCGTATCATGGAACACCGGAGCTGTCTCAAGAACAGAACTGAAAATGCCCCCATTTCAATCTTCTGAAGCATCCTCACGAGGATTTCAAATGGACAATATTGTTATCACTTAAAGGATCTAACTATGCCACCCGGGAGAAAAAATTGCTTTATATGGAACAAAAGATGATATATACTCTGCAGAGTGACATCAGGGGTCTTAACGAATCTATTGAATGGTACAACATATAATCGTTTACATTCACTTGATCCCTTACCATCGTTTTTTGTAGACTGTGTGCTACCTAGTGTACTAATTCCTTGTCCGGTCTGAGCCATTCCATGATGGCTGCCATGACTAACCACATTGCTCTACATCTCTTTTCTCTTCCAACATAGTTGTAGGACTACTGTATTTCCCTGACTACCACTCGCACATCGGTCGCCCAGTCCTGCTGCACTGCTGCCCGCATAACAGACGGCACTCTCCGTACTATCCACACAGCACTAGCGCTGGCGGCAGGATTATATCCTGGGGCTGTCGGATTTGGTCACGACTGAAACTCTTACTGCCAACTTGAAGGTATTTCCTGTGGGGTAGTTGTTTATTTTTGAGTGTTACTAGCCGCCTTCTGTCTCCTATAAACACACGAGATTAGAGACTATACCTTGAACTAACCCTTTTAGGTTCTAGTCACCGACTTCTTCTCAACTTCTGGAATTATATGGGGCACACTGTGGATAATTCGTTTTGTCTCTCAGCACTGGGTTTCTCTCACCCGGACACCTTTTCATATGTTTTTTATGCGATACTAGTTTCGCTATTTGCTAAGCCTAAGCACATATCCAGCTTTTTTAGTGAGCTACTACTCAGCGCTCATTTGGATGTTTTTTCTATATCCTAGGTAGAGACGACCCTCAGTTCTACACCGCCTACTACCTTTCGAGTAGAGAGCACCCACAGGCATCAGTGGAGGTATTTATTTCCCTCTATTTAGATGCCTTGGTTCATGTATTTTGAACATGCAACAATAAAGGCTAATTTGAAGCTCAAGTTTTGCGCTTTTTTTGTTCTTTACTTTGCAGATGCTACGAATACTTCAAATGTCATCATTTCGTTTTTAAATGTTGTCTTGGTTACGTGGTCACCTGTATATCTCCTGATGAATGTTCCATAATAACTGTAGGAACTGAAACATGTCGAGCTAATACTCTGTACTGGCACCAGAGTTATTAAGTTTTTTGACATACTGATTCTAATTACTGTAGAGTACGTTGCACTTTCTGTAAAGCGTACATCTTGATGTTGAGTGTATCCCTGTTTTTGACACACTGTCAATTAGCTAATTCTAGCTTATCACATAACGACTGTTTGATATATGTTTAAATGTTTATGAATTGTATGTACTGTGGACCACACTATTTAATCACTTTTTAGGTCATAATTCTATTAAATCTGATGTTTATCATTTTAACCACGACTGGTCCTTTTGTGGCTCTCCCAATGGGAGCTCTTTATATGTGTGGCATCTACACTATAGCTCTGTCTCCTCTTTAAACAAGAATAAGGGAACCACCTGTCCTATTGAGAGAAGTGTGTGTTTGCAGATAGGTGTATGTGCATTCAAAGTAATGAAGATTAACTTATATTCCATTTAAAGGCATACAAAGAACAGTATTCAATGTATTCCATTTGCCAGGTGTGAAAATGCTGCAGCATCAGGAGAATGTCTGTATACATTTGGAAAATGCATAAGCCTGCAGCAATGTTCAGCATGAGGGTACTATATGACTACAGTATCACAAACAATCGATACAGTGTATGATCGCAGCAGTTCCTGGAGGGGTGCGCCAGCTTAATCTCGTACAAGGTGAGCAAAAAAACTGCAAACAAACTAGCAGAGATGATAAAGTGTTTTCTTTAATGGTACAGTTTTGCCTTGCTAGAATGCACAGGTTACATGACCTCACATGTACATCGCTGCACACAAATGAATTTTGTACAGAATAACACAATGCTGACTGTTAGAATATTAATGAAAGTGAGGGTCCTGAGATGAAACCGCTTTTTTAAATAAATCAATGTGGCCACATTGCATTTTCTAAAATTATAAATGTGCCTGGATCACAGTCTGTTTCTAAGTGTTCTATGTGGAAGTGCCATATGGAGCAGCACTACTGCCACCACTGTCTCCAGAGGATAGCTCAGGGGCAACGTGGTCGCATTGGAAGAAAGGCGACATACAACAACCCAGGTTCAATCCCCTGATCCGAACTTAGAAACTTCTGGGTATCAAGCACGTTATAAATAACCTATTATATCACTGGCCCAAGCTCTGACAAGTGTTTGTGAAATGAATTTCTTGATTCAAATGTATACACTCTGTGAATTGATTAGCCATGGTTGATTTTGACCGTAGATACTTCTCTATGTTTTTACAAATCTGCTGATCCCTTCTCTTTTCTACTGTTGTGGCCTTCGACAAGGAGCCACACCTTGTCTGGAAACTGCTTCCAGGCTGTTTGGTTTAGGCGCTGTGGTGGCATAAGCCACCTAATCGCTAAAATATTGGTAATATAAATGTTATAAAAAAGGAGAAAGGGGAGTTTGTGAGAAGTGTATGGCATTGGCATGACAACTTGCCGATGCTTGGCTATGAAATGGCCGATGCACCATTTGGGCCTTCACCCTCTCGCTCACGTCTGGTGGGCTGCTGCTGTTGGCATGGAGGTCTGTGCATGCTACAAAGTAGGGGTAATATGACTGTAGTAACTATATGCCGGTTATTATTTTAATTTCTATGCAACAACAACTTAAACTCCTGGGAGACTATGTTTAAAGTCTGCCGCAGAGTTGTCTTTTTTCGGGGCAAATCTGTGAAGGAGACGGAGCATTGATATGGTCCGTTTGGTGTCTCTGACGTTGTACGAGATCTACACCACTGAGCTTCTCATACCTGGTCTGCTGATGGAGTTCCCGTGGGCGAGGTGTTGGCTCTGGGTGGGTCTGTCTTTGACCTGGTTTATATTTCTCATGTTCCGACAGTGAACTTTTCACATAAGAAAAACATATGCCAGCTATTCTGGCTGGCTACAGAATATTCTTGAGGTTTCAGCGCTCTACATTTATAGTGTGGCTTGCAGTAAATGTGTTTATAAGTAACATTTGAGGCAGGACTGTTATATGAGTCCCACTGTGAACACTGGATATAAAAGGAAACAAGCTTCCCATTTGATGCACCACATCCCAGCCGCCCTAGTCCTTTGGTAAAACATTGCACCAGTATGTACAACTGCAGAGTGTGCCAAGTGAAATGTGACACCTTTATTTAACTCTTTGGCTGTATGCATACACATATTAAATCGGTGAGTCCACTTTGATTGCCCTGAGGCCTATTAAAACGCAATGATTGTGTCTGGTGACTGGTATGGGCTGTGCTCCCATCACCGCCCCCTGCCCGCACACATACCTACACAGACGGACACACAGCCCCAACCCCCTGCCACCACCCAATAAATGTTTATAAACGTCCCTGAAATATAGATGCACTGGAACCAGAAGCAGGGTAAAGGTTAAGAGACTGGACGTTGCCTTTAAACAAACTGTACAACCACATTATACAAACACACCTGGAGCGCATTGTCTTCCCTAAATTATCAAATATGTACAAATATGTACAAATGACAGCTGGAATTTTATCATTAATTACGTTGCTTCAAAATTGATTGCTTGGTTTCGGAAAAGTGTGCTCTATAGGCAAGAAACGTATACCTGAACACAAAATGGTCCCACTGATGGTGAGGAAATAAATATTATTATGATATACATCGCCCAACTCTCAGAAATGTATAACTATTAGCCTATAGAGTAGTACACCCTCTGCCTGCCAAAGCGTCTATTCTCTTTCGAACATTTTTGACAGATCCTCTTTTACCGGATGGATGTTAGTTATTCTATGTCTGCAGCTGGTGCATTAAACCGCCGAGCTAACCTATCTGCAGAATTTGACAAACAAATGTTATATTTTTCTCACAGCTTTCCACTTTACGGATTTCCTCTTTACGCGGCACACTGGGCGACTTATGTAGGGAAACTGCCCCTATCCGCCTTGTACTGGATTCAGCTGTGCGAAATGCTGAGGCTTTGGCCCTGAATTTTTTTTATTTACTCGCCTGTCTTTAAATCAGGATAATGCACAGTTTATCCAAGGTGCCCGGGTTCCCTGCATGATGGCGGGTTCGTCTGTCCTCAGGGCAGAGTTATGTCATTTGTGTTATCATTCTATCACAAGAGGCTCAGCAGGGCTGTTTACCAAGAGGACGCCAATGAATATGAAAAGAGCTTTGTTGATACAGGTAGAAAAAAAATAAAGTGCATTGCCAAATGGCTGCTCATGGCTCAAACAGGCTGTGTGTAAAATGCAGCGTGTCACGTTGCCAGATAATGCAGCATTCTTACAGCATACCTTGAAACCAAATACTAGCCCCAGCATTTTTATTACATCACCACATCAGGTTCACAATTGCCTTCAAAACATATTTACCTGCATAAAAGACTTTGGCCTTCATTACGACCCTGGCGGAAAGTAACTGACCTGACCGCCATAGCGTAAATAGCGTTTCCGCCATTGCACGACGGAGTAAAGTGCGGCTAATTCTGACCCATCGGGCACGAGCACTACGCCATGGCGGAAGTGCAAAGTCCGCGATGGCGGAAATGTCCCCAAAACGCCCCTCACCGCCGTCGTACGGCGCCCTAGGTGCAATTCCGCCACCCATCATAGCGGTCACCGTAATGAGCGGTAATCGCAAAATACGGTGACCGTAAATATACGGAAACGGAAGTAAAAACATGGGCCCGGAACGGGAAACAGCACGCCGTACACCTATAAAATCAGAATCCAACACAACCATTAAAAATCCTACCCTGAGACACATCCCAAACCGTCATCCACCCTAGTGAAAGCAATAAAAATGGGAAAAGTAGCGAAAAAAGCGTGCGACCGCAAGCGGCAGGTCCACTTCTCCCGTGAGGAACTCACCGTGCTCACAGAGACCCTCCAGGAGAATGCTGCCGTCGTCTTCTCGACGCAAATGACCAGGACGGCACTTGCGAACAAGAAGGCCATATGGGCCCTGGTGGCACAGCGCGTAAGTGCGGTGGGGACCGCACCCCGCATCCCACAGCAATGCAGAAAGCGATGGGACGACCTGCGGATACGCGTACGGAGCATACTATCCGCCAACCGTAACATTGCCACAGCTACCGGGGGAGGATCGGAATCACCCATCAAGTTGACCCCCTGGGAAGAAATCTGTGCCTCCACCATTGGAATGGAGAGTATAGAGGGAGTCGGAGGGATGGAGAAAGGAGTGCAGACATCCGAAGAATCAGGTAGGTGGGCCAAATAAAACAATGCTAAATCCACAATGTCCAATCATGTGAAGTACCATGTGTCCACATAGTGCAACAGAAACACATGTCCAGGAGAACGTCCACATACATTGGCCTGATAGCGCACTTTAAAAGTCACATTAAATACATAAATAATTAAAAATCCTAAAAACACCCTCTACACGTGCAGCATGCACACCCTGACTGCAGGCTGCAAAACAACTGCATCCTCAATCCACACAAAAATGAAACCACCTCCAAGGCCCTGACCCAAATCACCCTCAGGTACCACCCCAATGCATGTGATACATTGCCATTCCAATTTCCACAGACCCATAAATAACGCTCGCCCTCCTTTACTCCAACACAGGGTCCGATTCAAACGACGAGCTTCAGGACACCCCTACCAGCACACCTGCAAAGAGGGCCAAGACCAACGGCCAAAGACCCTCCACCTCAGCTGCACGGATCAAGACACGGCAGCAGCACAAATCAAGTGGCAGCACACAGGAGGGGACTTCAACAGGCACCCCAGCAGCCAGCATGCCCACAACAGCAGCACCACAGGTCCCCCCAATGGATGCCACAGAAGGCACTGCTTCTGGTGGCAGCAGCACCATAGGTGACACTGCATTAATGGCAGCATGCTCCAACACAGAAAACGGTGCTGTCGATGTAGGATCCATCCATGACCTGTCTCAATCCCCCTGTTTGTTTCATCCCTACACCATGAGGATACCACGCAGGGGCACCCACAAGATGACGACTGGCCATCCCCCACAAGCCCTGTGGCAAGGCAACATGAGGTGATCAGCCCCTCTGTGACACCACCGCAAATGGGCATGGCCCAGCAGAGGCAACAGTCCCTCGACCAGGTGATCGTGCAACAGCAGCAACTGGCCACGCTCCTCAAGGAGCATGCTGATGAATGTGGGGGTACTAAGGCAGCCATAGAAACATCTACTGAGACACTTAGGGCAGAAATGGAGAGAAGTACAGAGACACTAAGGGCACAAATGGAGAGAAGCACCGAGAGCCTGAGGGTACAAATGGAGAGAAGCACCAAGAGCCTGAGGGGGGAACTGCATGCGACGTCCAAAGACGTATGTGCTGAACTTGCCGCTGTGCGCCGTGTGCTCACTGAGCTCTCACAAACCCTTAGGGACATGCATGGACGTGAGCAGGCAGAGACATCATCCGTTGCAAGTTCCGTCCAGGGCAGCCCCCAACGTAGATCTGGGAGGAACCTGCGCTCCACAGGCAGGGGTGCCCCTGATACCCAGAGAGGGGGCTTGAAATAGCGTCTGCCCACTGACAATGAGCATCTTTGGACACTGGTGTTCGGGGGGGAGGTAGGAGGGTGGAGGGGGTGTGTTGGGCTTTCTTGGGTGGCGGGTCGATGGGGTGTGTAACATAATTTCACATATGCTATAAACATTTCACAATCATCCAATGAGATGTGTGGACATTGATCTTTGTGTACGAGGCCTTTATAGGCGTACAGTCCATATTGTGCATGTTCCAGACACACACAGTGCCACAAGTCCCGTGTCCATGTATCAGCCACCAGGCGTGAGTGCTAGAAGCATGAATCTATGATAATCTGACGAATTTCACGGCCCTCCTGTGCCTCGCGGACTCCTTGAGGTGCTGCCACATCCCCACCCTCATCATGACCATCTTCAGGTGCTTGCAGTTCTGCGTCAGGGGGCATGGGCACATTTCTACGTACGCACATGTTGTGTAGCATGACACATGCCATGACCATCTTTGCAACCTTCTCATGGCAGTACAGGAGTGCCCCGCCAGACCTGCTGAGGCAGCGGAAACAAGCCTTCAGTAGGCCGAATGCCTGTTCTATGACTACACGGGTACGTGAGTGGGCATGGTTGTAGTCCTCCTCATGTTGGTGCTGTGGGTTCCGGAGTGGTGTAAGGAGCCATCTCTTCAGTGGATACCCGGCATCACCTGTATGTGGACAATAAAGGATGTTTGTGGAATGACATTGCTACGTACGCATCCCCCCCCTTCCTGCCAGGTCATTGCCGCATCACATACCCCACATTATCATGCATGAAATGAGACTCACCGAGTAGCCAGGATCTGTTCCCTGCGTGTCGCTCCATGTAGCGTGGTATTGTAGAGTTCCTCAAGACCATAGAATCATGGGTTGATCCAGGAAATCGGGCACAACAATGTGTAATGATCCTGTTGGAGTCACACACCATTTGTACATTAAGAGAATGATATTGTTTTCGGTTGCGGTACTGGGCCTCCATGGCATGTGGGACAACCAATTCCACATGGGTGCAGTCGATGGCACCAATGCAACCCGGTATGCCGGCAAGTGCATGGAATCCCACTTTTGTGTTCGTAATTTCCTGCTCCGAGCGTGGTAGAGAGATGTAGTCGTCTGCGTGCTTCAGGAGGGCATCGAGCACTTGCAATAGTGTCCGTGACAACAGTGGCTGTGAAATGCCATGCAACTGTCCGACTGTGTGCTGGTAGGTGCCTGTGGCCAGGAAGTGTAGTACAGACACCACCTTCAGTAGGGGTGGGATGGCGGTTGGGCTATCTATCATGCTGACAAGGTCAGCGTGTGTCATGTCCACAATGGCGGTTATGGTGTCCCGGTCCAAAAGGTAGAGGGTGTGGATCTGCTCATCAGTGAGGTTGAACGGATGAGCTCGGAGGCGTGGGATTGCGGGCTGCCTGCGTGGTGGTAGTGGCTGTGCTGGTGGGCCTTGCTGGCCCTGCCTTGCCCTCCTCCTCCTCCTCCTGCGTCTCCTCTGTGCGGCCGGTTGTTGTAGTAGTTGGTGTTCGTCTTCTTCTTGAAGTTGGAGTACTTGCAGTGCTATCAGGTTCCGCAGGGCCAACATCGCTAGTCCTGCCGGTAGCATTTTGGAGTGGGTGTGGTTGTGGGAGGGGGTTGGGTGTGCAATTTATGTGTTTTCAGGCAGTATAGCCTCCACCTGTGGTGATTCATTCCACCTGTGCAAGCTGCAATCCCCTTTGGGCGAGCACGTCCTGCACACAACGCTGCAATTCGACGCATGGCATCTTGCTATTACAATCATGTATTTAATCCCGATGGCAGTGAAATATTGGTTCATATGTTCATTCTGCTATGGTCCCATTGTTTCACATACTATCTTTACAGTCGCAAACAAACTTGTGAAGGGTCAGTGGAATGTAGTACTCGATTAACGGTGGACCCTCATGCAGCACTGTACCGAGGTTCACCGACGGGCGGGGCGTCCCATTTGTGAGTGAAGCCAGTTGCCATTTGCACACACTGCCGCACTACATGGATGAATTTGTGATTTCAAGCGGTCACAGATGCCTTTTCGACGTGATGTTGCAAATGAGGAATTCGAAGGACAGCGCTTTCGGTTTTCAGCTAGCGGCGAGGAGACGCCCACAGGTCTGACTGCAGATATTAAGTTCTATTGTTTAATGTCCTTCGGACAGGGGCCATGGCGAGAATGCAATGATTGATATGAATAGTATGGGATGCGCAATAGCGTAGTGGACGATAAGGCAGGACGTTCCCAAATACATGTTACTTCACAACACTAGAATTCCGGGCTGGAGCACAGTGGATTTTGCAGACTGCATTACGCACAGACTCAATGGAAATTTCACATGTTATGTGAGTAAATAATCAGGCGTTTTCATACCGGGATGAGGGAATGATGTATGGATGCATGGACAGATGATTTAATTGAGAGTTTGCCATGTACATGGCTTTTTGGAATCTATCCACTTCCCCTGCGCTATGTGATGCAGAGCTGCCATAGTGGGACCATCGTCTATCTGCCCTTGTTGAATCCTCCCTGTCTCGACGCGCCTTCAAACACTTGTGTCTATGCACGTTACTAATCCCATCTAATGGATTCTGTTTTAACAGACGCATGCACACAAAGACTCTGTGTAATAGTGTTTTCACCTCGATTTATATAGTTATGATTCGCAAGTGATTTTTGGGTGGGAATAATCCTTTTGGGTGGGCTAGCATGCATATGGCTGTAGATTTAGTGTGATCATTGAAGTGAGTAATTCAAATGAAGTTCTAATGCCCATACTATTCTTTTTCATTTCATTTGGGTGACAGGTATCTCCTCCCCTTTTGCCGCTGCCATCTGTATGCCACTCCTGCAGATGGCTTTTACTCCCGACACCTGCTGCTTCGTGTTAATCAGTGGAGCACCATTACGATCTTATGGGACGATCGCCAATGGGCCACATGCCCTTACGCAGTACTAGTGGCTAGGAGCAACATATCGACCTTTCAGCTGGACTAGTGCCTACCTAATGGGACGGCCCTGCGGTTCTAGGCGCTTCCATGTTGCCTTTTTGAACGTGAATGTAGCCCCTGTGTACCATGAAGGAACAGGGCGTCACACAAGAAGAAGCTGGTCATTTATTGCGGATGCAGCCCACAATAATGAAATATATTTTGGAGTTCATGACCTAATAGCTGTATGGGCTTGGTGATTTTGTTGTGCATTAAATTTCTATTCTGATATTAACCGTGTAGCGTTATTCTTTGCAAGTAATGTAGCATATTCCTATTTGTGGAGCGATGTATTGTGAGAAGATCTGCATTGGGTTCCGGCTTCTGAGTATAGTTGCGTGGTACTGTACTGGGCGCGTTTGCCTACGAAGCCCAGTGAGGTCAGGGATAGGGGCTGCAATTATGACTGTTTTAATGATGTCATGCTCAGGGGCGGGGGATTAGCTTTTGTGTAACAGATGCCGGTCAGCCAGGTGGATTGGTGGAATGATGTGATTATCAGAATATGGCTGGTCACAGGTGCCTGTGTTTGCGTGCGTTTCTTGGAGGGAGACTGAGGTCATGTCCATTGGAATAGCTTCTGTATTCGTGCCATCTGTGCCCTGCAGCTCCCATTGGCCCCTCTTGAGATGGGCCTGGTTGCTCAGTCACTCTGCCAACTTGTGTGGTACATGCTTATGCTGACGGTTGGTTTGTTTACTGGCAAGAGTACAGGGCTGGTGCAGTCTCCCTCAGGATACTGCTTTGAATGTTGCCTTACACTGGTGTCAAGCGATGGGGGCCTGTTGTTGTTTTGTCTCATATTTCAGTTCATATTGCTGTACTTGAACCTTCACATGCCTGTGCTGCATCAGTACGGCAATGGTGACATGGCAAATATGGATGACCACTCACAAGGCACTTGGAGCCCCTACATTCATTTGTTCGTTGGCATGCATGGGTGACTTGTACATTTCACTGGTTGCATTGTGTGACTTCATTGCACCTACGAGGAGTTGTGCAATGTGGCCAGGGAGTGGTGTACAGGCACTCAGTAGGGCCATTTACGGTTGGTTCGCGTTGCCGTACTTCTCACCATGGCAGAATGGTACTTTCCGCCATGCTTGATGGCGTTAGGTAAATGTCCGCTAGGGTCCGAATTCGCGTACCGTTGCGCCATGGTGGTAATTACGGTTTTGCATGGCGCGCGTGCGCGTACTTGGTGCAGTTAGCGTTGGCGTTCACTACGGTGTCGCTAATGGCATCGTACTTTACGGTGACGGGTCATAATCGCACCGAGCGCTATTCGATGGCGGTATTGCATTTCCGCCATCGTTTTTCGATTTCCGCCAGGGTCGTAATGAGGGCCTTTGCCTTATTGCGGTGTGATTGCGCACTGGTATTTGCATCAGGGTAAAACGGCCCTTGAAAGACAAATGCATTGCTCTGAAACATATTTTCACTGGGTTATGTAAGGCAAAATATAATATATATATATATATATATATATATATATATATATATATATATTTTTTTTTTTTTTCTTTTTTTTTTCTTTTACCAGCATGTAGTGGCGTTTTGCCAATATGTAAAAAAGGGTATTTTTTGTTGTTGTTGCCAATGTGATATGTACTGTTGTTGGTGACATGCAAAGCACAGGATTTTCAACACAGCCAAGCCCAATTTAAAACTGCAGACATTCAGAGCACGCATAGAAACTTAATGTGCTGCCAGGTCAAATAATTAAGTGTACCATTTTCTTTTGGATGCCTCATGCATGGAGACTACATTATATTATATAACAAACATTTTAACATTGCTAAAATACTAATTCTAACTTCCCTAACATTAAAATGCAGTCTCATGTACAAAATGAGGTGAAATATTTATATCTGATGGCACTACTAAAATTCATTTTTAAATGCACACTGGCGTTTTCTTCAGCTTGTGGAAAACATAAAAAAAGGCAAACTGCAGGAAACAGAGTGAAACAGTAACTCTGAGACTGAAGCTTTCATTGTTCTGATAATGAGGAATGATACAGAGCACATTTTTTTTTTACTATGATTGGTGGAAAAGGTAGGCAGACAAACCACATCAATAAGGGGATGGATCAGAGTTATCTTGGTAACAAGGAATGAGGAGAGCAGTTAGTGCGGGCTGGGCTGAGGAGACCGAAGGAGGTTCCAGGGGTCAGAGCGCTAGTTTTGAGATATTCAGCTAGCGCTTCCCAAACAAGATTACAGAAGCATTTCGCGCTGACACTGGGTCTGCATCTGCGAACACAAGGAAGTTGTGCGGGGAACTTCAAAGAAAAAACAACCTTGGTAAGATAGTACTAATTGAGGGCCAGATAAAATACTGTGTGTGTGTGTGTGGCTAAGGTTTATTGCAGTGTAGAGAAGTTAGGGAATCATTGCATGTTTATTTTTCATTATTTTCAGAATGTGGGTGTCATGATGCCTACTCCCGGGGAGCCAGTTCAGACCCAGCGTCCCCGAAAGCAGACATCATGTCCCCAGGGAGGGACCCAGCAAGCTCTTTGGACAGGCTCATAGAAAGCATCAGTCCTGGCACCATAGGCGCCAGGCTCATTATGGGAGTGCTTGGATGGACTTACCTGATGCAGACCCTGCTGCCGGATCCAGACCTCCTTGAGGTCTGAAAGGGACTATTTTACCTATGGGACTATTTTACCACTCGGGCGTGGCTGAGGATGAATACTTACCTGGAACTACTTTGGGGGCTATTTAAACCACGCCCAGGCAGCAGCTCACGCTTCGCGTTGTTCTGCATCTAGCAGCTGGACGCTCACCGTGTCTGCTCCTGCATCCTGGCTCCAGCCACGCCCGCCTGCAACCTGGAACACCTGAAAAGGAAGGAAAGGAGAGAAAGGTGAATAATTGAACTTTACCTACCTCCATCCGGAGTCCGGAACCATCACTCCGACGATCCTGAGAAAAGACATTATTTTTAGAAGCGCATCGCATCTCTCGCTGCAGCGCCGCGTTCCACTCACCTTCACGAGGCGCCCTCGGGCTTTTCAGCGACCATTGGCACCATCCGTCGCCTTTCAGCGCATAAGGAGAAAAAGAGACAAAACAAAGGTGAGCGAAGGAACAGATTGAGGAAGGCCTGATCTTCCACCTTAAGACTTACCTGATTATTGTTGGGACAATCTTTCCTCACCTCGTGTCGGCGCTGCTTTTTTGGCACTTCCGTACCCCGGCCCCTAAGGGGAAAAAGACACACGCATTAGTGGGTGAAAGCAAGACCACTAAGGGAACCATCCATCAAAAAGACTCACCAGAGTTTACCTTCGGCGAATCCATTCCTCTACGCGGATTCTTCATCCTGCATCTGAAATAGAGAAAAGGACAACGGACAATTTAGGCTTGAACTTTTGCAACTGAATACTTACGGCCTCATATCGGAAAAGTCAAGCGGAGTTGAATACTCACCAAACCCGAGATCCAGTGAAGTAACTGGAAATCAACGCGCCCCTGCATCGGAAGCAGGATGGAGAGCTCGTCTTTTCAGACTCTAAGGTGAGACTCTACGGGGAATCGCGGAGAGGGTTCGAGGAGTGTGAGAGGGGGAAGGGGGGAATCCGACACATTATCCAGCAGACAGTTAATCCCCTTTTCCATCTACAGAAGGATTCTTCTATGGGCCAGACAGGCGAGGTTTGGGGGTCCGGTCCAGTCCGTCTTCCGAGTCCTGCGCATCACCTTTAGAAGAGGTCACAGCAGTCCAGAACAGGTCGGCGCCTCCGTGGGAATCAGGTGAGCGTTACAGAATGCGAAGCCTACCTACAATTTCCCACCCGGGTGCTATGGAGACTTCCGAGACAGACCAGCTGGCCCAGCTATTGGGGGAATTATGGGCTGAAGTTCATTCCGCCCGCCAGGAGACGAATGCCCTCAGGAGAGAGTTAATTGTATCTAAAGAACAAACTGATGATCTTGCCAGACAGCTATTACAAGGTCAGGCTGGTCAAACTCCTCTACCAGGTTCTGGGGGTAATTCCGCCCCAGTGGTTTCAAATAACCCAGTGCAAATTAATCTACCTGGAAATATGCCACTGGCCCCACCGGAACGTTTTGCCGGGGACCCCAAAAGGTTCGCCGTATTCATGAATCAATGCCGATTGCACTTCCTCTGCAGACCTGGGGCCTTCCCTAACGACCAAACCAAGGTCGCTTTTGTACTATCATATCTCAGCGGCTGTGCTGCGGATTGGTCAGTTCCACTGGTTACTCAAGATGACCCAATTCTTCAGAACTTTCAAGCCTTCCAGACAAGCATGGAAAGACTTTTTGTGCAGCATTCTCAGGGACAGGCCCTGGACAACGAGCTTCTATCCCTACGACAGAGTAACCTGGACCTCTTAGCCTATATCGCAACCTTCAATAGGTTAATTGTGGAGACTGGATGGCCGGAGGATAAAAGAATCACGTTATTCCATCGAGGTCTACGTGGAGAACTTAAGGATGTCCTGGCCCAGGTCGTAAATCCACCCCAAGACTGCTCTGAATATATAGACTTGGTGGTCCAATTAGATCACAGGCTTCAAAACAGAAAGGCAGATCGGTCCAAGTTTGAGACCCGGGTTTTGGTCAAAACCCATGTTAACCCCAAGGGTGCCGATGTTACTGAACCTATGCAAATTGGAGGGGTTAAAGGACCTTTAACTCAAAAAGAGCGTGAACGAAGACGGCAAATGCAATCATGCCTTTATTGTGGGGCTTCTGGACAGTTTTTACGAGATTGCCCTATAAAACCATCTAAGAAGGCGGTAGGAGTCGCTGATAAGAACCTGATGGAATCTGAGTCGGGAAACGACCACGCCCGACGAGCGTAGGGGTCCGCTTGCCGAGCTTAAAAACGAACTCTCTGACCTCGCATTTCATCATGCCAATGGTCCTCGTAAATCCGAAGCAGCCTGGGCGGTTACATGCCATTAAGGCATACAACGATAGTGGGGCTATAGGAAACTATGTGGATCGTGAATTGGCTTCCAGGATCAACCTCCCTCTTTGCCCTAAAACCAGTAAGGATGTCATCGCCACAGTGGATGGAACCGAAATCGCCTCTGGGCCGGTAACACACTCCACTACTGAAGTGACATTGTTGGGTCAAGACGGACATCGGGAGGCAATTGTGTTTGATGTAATCAAGGCTCTGCAATTTCAAGTAATTCTAGGAATCCCTTGGTTGGAAACACATAATCCTCAAATTGACTGGCGAGCAAAGAGGATAACCTTTCCAGATTGTGCACAAACCTGTTATCCAAGTAATCCACATATTGGCCTAGCTACAGTAACCCCTGTCATTTTGCAAATACCGCCAGAATACCAAGAATTTCAAGACGTCTTCCAAAAGGAACAGGCCAACACTCTACCGCCTCACAGGTCATACGATTGCCAGATCGATCTATTGCCCGGTGCACAACCCCCTTGCAGCAGGATCTATGCCCTTACCGAACCCAAGAATCTTCATTTACGACAATATCTAGATCAGTACCTAGCCAATGGTTTTATTCGCCTGTCTAAGTCTCCTGCATCCTCGGCTTTAGTCTTCATGCCTAAAAAATAAGGCGACCTCAGAACTTGTGTTGACTACCGTGCATTGAACCAGATTACTGTTAAAAACCGACACCCTTTGCCTCTGATCCCTGAACTCCTTGACCAGGTGAAGGATGCCTGCATATACACCAAGTTAGATCTCTGGGGGGCTTACCATCTGGTGCGAGTAAAGGAAGGCGATGAATGGAAAACTGCCTTCCGCAGCAAATAAACGACGTTTGTGTTGTCGTATATATCAATGACATTCTTGTGTACTCCTCTTGGGAATCTGATCATAGAAAACATGTCAGAGCAGTTCTGGAGAAATTGCGCCAACACAAACTATTTGCTAAACTTGAAAAATGTGTTTTCCATGCCACAGAAGTCGAGTTTCTTGGTTTCATCCTGACACCTAAAGGAGTCCGCATGGACTCACGAAAAGTGGATGCTATCCTCAAATGGCCATCGCCTAGCTCCGTGAAAGGTGTTCAAAGCATGCTTGGCTTTGCCAATTTTTATCGCAGGTTTATCCCGGAATTTTCTCGTGTGGTTCAACCCATCACTGCGCTCTTAAGGAAAAATAAACGTTTAGAATGGTCTGAAGAAGCCAAGCAGGCCTTTCAGGAACTAAAAGCTAAATTTACCTCTGCACCTGTATTGAAGCACCCGCGCCCAGATCTCCCTTATGTCGTTGAAACTGACGCATCCAGCCTAGCCATGGGATCTGTCCTATCTCAAAGAGATCCCAAAACTAACCAACTGCATCCCGTTGCATTTTGGTCCAGAAAATTCTCGGCACCCGAGGTTAACTACGCAATCACTGACAAAGAACTGTTAGCCATTAAATCCGCCTTTAAAGCCTGGCGGCATTATCTTCTTGGCGCTAGACATACCATCACGGTGATCACCGACCACCGGAACTTACAGTATTTAAAGACCGCCAAGGCTCAGTCATCTCGACAGCTCCGTTGGGCTTTGTTTTTTGCGGAATTCGATTTTGTAATCACCTACCGTCCTGGCTGTAAGAATGGCAAAGCGGACGCTCTATCCCGAATAGGAATGGGAGAAACTGATACTAACTCAGAACCTGTACCGATAATTCCCGAACAGAGAATTTTGGGAATGACTTCTTTACAAACGCTTGAAGACATTCAAGCTAGAGTTAAACAACTCCTGGACCCTACAGACTTACAGGTTTTGGTACAAAATGGATCTGACTTTACTATAAATAATGATTATTTTTTTTTTTTTAATGTTTTTATTATATTTCAAAACCGAACAAGAATGCATAGAACTGTTACAATACGCAAACAAAGACATCATTAAACCATTGTGTTTCCATTGAAACTCCCCAACTCCCCCCCCTTAAACTAGAGCCACTGTGCACATATCTTCTGCTGGAGCATTTTCGGGTAGCACATTACTTTAACAATCTTCACCAGAGTCCTCTGCTCCGCTGTTGCTATGGTGGGGATTTGTCATAGAGGCCACCAATTGCCGCCAGGCTAGCAGGGGCCCCACTTCCTCCCCTCCCCCCTTGGTGACCGCTTCAAACCAGACTACCGATTCAGCTTCTGCCCATTTCAGAAGGTCCGCCCACCATAGCTCCACCCTAGGTCTGTGGGCCGCCTTGCAGCCCATTGAAATCCTGCGCTTGGCCAGAACATAAGCCAAGTCCTTCATCTTGCTTATGTGTTTCACGTGCCTGGGTCTAGGGAAAAGCCCAAGCATGCATGACCAAGCCGATTCCACATCCAACACCACTCCCTCACCAGCCAGTTTCGTTTTAACTTCATCCCAGAACCTAAGCACTTCCGGGCAAGCCCAAAACATTTGTAGCAGCCCTGCATTCACCTCCCCGCACCTAGGGCATTGTTGCGTAGCCGGTCCCCCGAACTTTGCAATCTTCCCGGGGGTCAAATAAGCTCTGTGAGTAACGTACAGTTGAAGTTGCTGGAATCTCGCATTCCGGGACACCTTTTTATGGTATCTCTGAGCCCACTCCCATTGCCCATCTGTCATGGGTCCTCCCACTTCTTCTTCCCAGTCCCGTCTCAATTGGAGCAACTCCTTCCCCGCCCTCACTCGCAGGAGCTTGTATATCCTTTATATTTCGTGACCGCCCTCCGACACATCATACATGGTGTCCAGGGAGGCATCAGGATCCTCTACTAGCACTGTCTCGGGCCATCGTTCTCTAACCTTTTTCACAAGCCTAGCGTAAATTATATATTGGCCACCGTGCACCCCGTCTCTTCTTGCAACCTCTGGAAGCCCAATGCCTCTCCTTCCTGCCAAATGTCTCAGAGGGTGACCAGGCCTACCTGTTCCCAGTATCTCCAGATTCAAGTAGTTGAGAGTCGTTCCCACAAAGCGCCACCAGTGGGGCCTGCTGGGAGCACGGCTCCGTCTCCCCTCTCATCCTCCAAGTCCTCTGCCAGACCTCCCAGCCCAGCCTCAACAGCCTCCCCCAGCCCAACAATTTGTCCCTGCGCAACCAAACCACTTCCTTCAAAAAGTATGGGGTTGAGTCTCCCCGCAGAAGCCTAGCCTCTGCCGAGTCTTCCGTCGACAGCCACCTGGCATACAGCAGCTGCCCTGCCAGGTAATAGAGTTCAAAATTCGGCAGGCATATACCCCTCTTGTCATATGGGTTCTGAAGCTTCCACAAGGCCACCCTGTTCCTGGAGGTACCCCATATAAAGCCCCTGCACATGCTATGAAGTTTCATGAATAGGCTTCTGGGTATCAAAAAGGGGACATTCACAAAAAAGTGCAAAAGTCTGGGCAAAACCACCATCTTAAGCAGGGCCGCTCTATCTATCATAGTCAGGGGCAATCTGGCCCAAAACACCATGCTATTCTTGATCCCTTCAAACGCTCTTTCCGTGTTATGTTTGTGTTCCGCTTCGACCTTGTGGTATATATTTACCCCCAGATACCTGAATGTCTCCGTCTGCCATGGTATTGGTAGGATAGGTAGCCTTTGCGTTGGGACACTCTTGTATCTGCCCAAAGGAAACAGACTGGACTTTCCGGGGTACACCGATATGCCAGAGAGGGTGGCGTACCGTTCCATTACTTCCAACGCATACTGCAGATTTTCTTCTGGATAACGCAAGTAAAGAAGCATGTCATCCGCATATAGTGATATCAGGTGCCTACCGCTGGCAGTGCGTATGCCCACCTCCCCATATTGGTGACGCAGGCATATTGCCAACGGCTCTAATGCCAGTATGTATAGCATGGGTGACCATGGGCATCCCTGTCTGGTCCCTCTATTAGGTTGCCAAGTGTCTGAGACTGTGGAGCCCGTTTTGACTCTTGCCATAGGGGCGCTATAGAGCAGCTGAACCCACCTGAGGTATCCGGGTCCCATTCCGTATCCCTTCAGGACCGCTTTTAACCATGGCCATCTCACAGAATCAAAGGCTTTGACCGCGTCTAGCGACACTATGGCTAGCTCGCCCGCATCCTCCTCAGTTTGGTCAATGACATGGTGTAGCCTCCTGTGGTTATCGGTGATATTGATGGAGTGCATGGAACGGATGGAGTGCTTGGAAAGAATGGCGTGCATGGAACAGGTGGAGTGCATGGAACAGATGGAGAGCATGGAATGGATAGAGTGCATGGAATGGATAGAGTGCATGGAATAGATAGAGAGGATGGAATGATAGGAACGAACAGAGTGGATGGAACAGATGGAGTAGATGTAACGGATAGAACGAATGGAGTGCATAAAAGAGAGGGAGTACATGGAACAGATGGAGTGCATGGAACAGATATAGTGCATGGAACAGATGGAGTACATAAAATGGATGGGGTGCATGTGACAGATGGAGTGAATGGGACGGATGGAATAGATGGAAGGGATGAGTAGATGGAATGGATGGAATAGAAGGAACCGATGGAATAGAAGCAACCAATGGAATAGAAGGAACCGATGGAATAGAAGGAACGGATGGGGTAGAAAGAATGGATGGAGATGGCGGAACGGATAGAGATGGCGGAACGAATGGAGTGGGCGGAGCGGATAGACTGGATGGAACAAATGGAGTGAATAGAATAAACACAGCGGATGTAGCTGATGCAGTGTGTAAGACACATGGAACAGATCGAATGAATAAAAAGGATAGAACAGACTGAACACACTAAACAGATGCGAATGATGAAACGGATCAACAGATTGGAGTGAACAGTTTATGTAGATGAACGATCAAATGATGGAATGAATGGAAAGACTAGTAAACTAAATGGATGAAACGGAACAACAGATTGGAGTGAGCAGTTTATGTAGATGAACGATAGAATGATGGAATTAATGGAAAGACTAGTAAACTAAATGATGAACCAGACGAAATGTATGAACAGACGAAGCTGAATGAATGGACTGAGTGAATAAAATGGACAGAATTAATGATTCAGATGTGCGCTCGATCTCAAGAACCTTACTGAAAACCACCATATTCACCACACTTACTCTCTCCTATACACCACCACTCAACTAGAACACAGTGATACTATGAGACATTCGGTATAGCTGTTCTCATACTAACACCCGCCACATACTCCTCATCATCCTAATTAAACACAGCTGGCTCAGCACACCTGCTAGCCTATGCATCTGCTCAGGCCTAACACCACCAAAAATCATTCTGGATATCAATCCATCAGAATGAACACATATTCCTGACCTCCCAACCACCACACCTACCGCTAAGAAGCAAGTATCATGTAAGTGCCACACCAGCTGCACACATATCTGGTGCACCCACTCACCTTATGACTCTCTCTCTCTCTCTCTACTGACTTGAACTACGGTTCCCGAGGGGGTTCAACCTACCAGCACCTTGAGATTATACCAATGATACATAAGGCTCTATATAAATGCAAAGTAACATAACATAACATGAGGCGAAAGAAAACGTTGTCCGCCAATCTGCTATCTTCTGGTGACACGAACATTTGTCCTGCTCATGCTGAGGTTTGGAGCAGTTCGGTACTCACTGTGAGTGGCTTCTACGACCCAGGTTGATGTGGAGAGTGACCTGGATTATTATGCCATTCAAAATTATGCTCAAGCGTTGTGTATTTGCCGGATCTCGAAGAAATGATAATACATCTTCCGACAAAGGTTGGGTGCTCTTCAATTAGATGAAAAAATATAAAATTGATGAGTGTATTCACTTCTTCTTCTGCTTGGGACATTTGCTTTTTACCTTGCTGCATTCCGGAAGTAGAATGAACTGCTCGGCAATTACAGTAAGCAGCCTCCTCATGGTCTTTTTTGTTTTCAGGATCTTGAAGAAAGTCAGTGACACTGGTGAGCCTCCCCACCACTGATGGGTATGATCTCAGTACTGGCTCGAAATATCTCAAAATGTCGTTAGTGATGTCACTAATGTGGGACACCATGAGTGAGTCCGAACAATGTCTCTTTGTGGAAGGAATCTGGATACTGTATTTTCTTCCAATTTATGTGTCCTCGATCAAAATTTGGCATATCCTTTTCTAATCAAGGCCTCAGAGTGCCTCAGTCCAAAGTTCAAAGTCAACAGACTAGGTTGTGGCTTAATGAATGCAATTTTCTTCTTCACCCTGCAACTAGGAGGCACAGAGTGTCAATTTTTTATGTCCTTATCCCCTATTTTGCTCAGAGGAATGTCCAAAATGAAGCCACAACTTGTTATGCTCACCTGGTTCCCACAGGGGCGTCGATCGGACCCGGACAGCTGTGGTCTCCACCAATGTGATGCGTAGTGAAGAGATGACAGTCTGGACTGGCCCGCCTAATCTTGTCTGCTGGACTCGTAGAAGTATTCTCCTGAAAGTGGAGAAAGGGATTTAGCCACCCGTGGACTTTAGTGATGGCCCCCCAAACTTTTCTCGTTCTCCCCACTAATCACCTCCGATATCCCCTCTTGGTAACTGTGGGATGTTTTTATCCATGCATCCAAGCCCTACCACCAAAACTGTGCATTACTGGCATTGAAAACATCATAATGGCCAGAGCTCCCCAGAAAATGCACAGGAAAATCCCATTTCGCCTATATTGTGAGCTCAGAGAGGCAATGCTGATTGCCAAAAGCAAATCCATAACTGTTGGGAATTCCTTTTTCTTGAATGTCAAATATGGCAAAATCATGGGCACAGAATTACTTTACTGCAGAAACACACCAATGCCATGCCCTGAACATGGACAATATACTCCATGTAATATCACTTGCTGAAATGAATCAATCTAAAAAAAATCCCAAGGATGGATGCAGTAACCACAAAATCCTGAGGGTGGCGCTAGCGGTCTAAACTCTGACAGGAGAGCTGTCTTGCAAAACTGTCTAGTGCAAAGAAAGGGGTCTTATTTCATTAAAAGTTCAAAGGGGTTGCCTGTCCTGAGAACTCTTGACACTTCAGAACTCAACACAAGAAGCCAGGAAATCACAGGGTTCTGTTAATTAAATGCAAAGTGGCTCCCTGGCCTCCTGATCTCAGCTTCCCAGAGACCACACAATGGCCCCTCTCCTCTGAAAGGAATATGTTGATTTTTACTGTTTCCTGTCAACAAAGGCCTCCCTGCCCAGAGGACACATGTGCCTGACCCACCCAAGTCTTGGAGGCGGACTCCAACACTCTGAGAACTGACTTGAAAGCAAAATATATATTTTACAAAAACACTGATAACTCTTTGTAATCAAATGACAGAAATGCATAACCTTGAGAGCCTTAATTTAGAAAATGTACCTTCAATTCAAGCCCAAACTCCAATTTGTGTGATGTTCTGGGGCAAAACCCCGCTAATTGTTAATATTACAGACACTGTGTTTAAGTTAGACAAATGAAAATTTACTGGAGTATGTATGGACAGGCCGTGTACATGTGTACAAATCTGGAGAAAAATCTGATGTTGCAAAACCACTAAAAAGGTGCAAATATTGCCATTTCTGAATGCAAGCCCCCAGGAAGAGCAAAGTTTGAACAGGGGATACCTCCTGTGATATGTGAGGGGTGCATGTAATTTTAAACAAATGTTTACCTGTGCAAATATGTCTTTTTATATCAAATATAGATTGTGTGCAATTTGACAGGGGAGTGTCCTCTCTGCAAGCCATAAAATGACATCGCTCTGACTCACAGTTCCTTCCCCAATCAAGTGAGAAATGGAAGTTTGACCAATTAGAAGCTGAGAGAGAGGTAGGGTCAGTGATGCTAGAACACACCCACATTCTAAACAGATAAAAGCAGATAGTGCAAGCCAAATAGAGATTCATTTTCCACTTGCAGCTGGAAGCTCTGCCAAAATTCCATACCTTACCTCCATCAATCTCCAGAGAAAGCTGTGCAGAAAGACCCAGAGAAAGCAGAGCAGTATCCAAAACCAGAGAGAGCTGAACCGGAGTCCAGGCCAAAACCTGACCAGATCTGTGGCGAGGCATATTTCTAAATATAGTGTGAGTACATAGTAAAACTGTGCAGAACCAATCTCTTAGTTAAAATAATATAGTTCAAGCTATTTTAATCTAAGTAGAACTGCCTCCTAACTGTCACCTGTCAGTTTTAAAGCTGTCACCTGTGATTTGCTAGTTGCAAGCTGCACTTGTCTTTGTGAACTTTAAAATTTCAATCTGAAAAACGACCTTTATTTAATCGCTCATATCTCCGTAACCGTTTGTGCTAGAGACTTGCAGTCACTTTCATCTGGAAGCTGAGATCCTAGGCTTTCAATGTAGTTCTTCTGTAATCGCGCCAGACGCATTCGCGAATTTTGCCGCGATTTGAAAATTTCTCCACTTGCAAAAAGATAGCTGCTTTTGCTTTCCTCTGAAAAAAAATCGTTTGCCTCATAAAAACTATCCCTGCATCACTGCTAGAGTGAGCCTGAGCTAATATTAACTAGATACCACTCACCTGAACCTCTAGAGGGAATTAAAAGCATTTTAGCATATTTTTTTCTTCATTGCCAGCACATATAAAGGCATTTTGGGCCTGTGTTTTCAACGTCTGTAGTCTAAGTTGCTGGGGTGAACTGAATCACATTTGATTGCATTTCTGAGAACTGTGTGCCTACCTTCCATTTCCTTGCATTGCATAAAAGGGGGGGTGAATTGTCCAAGAAAGTGATTACATTGTCTTTTGCTGAAATCCTATCAAGTTATTTTCTTTACTGCATTTCATTCCACATTGCATCCATTTGAAACCATAAAAGTATTGTTGCTATCTTATCCATTTCATGTCAACTCCTTAGTGATTATCAAGAATTGTGCTAGTGCCAGATTCTCCGTTGTTAATCTTGATCATCTCAGATTAAGTGTGATATTCAATTATTAATTTATTATAAAGCGTGATACATATATCTATTGTTTAAATTATCAATTAAACCTTTTAACTTGCAAAACAGAACTACTTCTTGGCTCAGTGGGGTCAGGGGGATTCTAAGAGAGGGGTGTTATATAGGGGTAGTCATCCAGAACGCATGAACTGGACATAAAGATATATCAATAAGGGTTTTCATTCAGTATTCTAGACTAGGCGTTGACTTGGCTGTAGTGCTGATTTGAATCCTCTTACAAATTGGGGTCTCGTGCCGGACGTTTGGGTTAGATCTACCATTTGTGCAGATTAATACAGCGTGCCAGCTGACCAGATACACATATCCGGTCGGATCACCACGCTGTGTTACGCTGTAAAGCACTCCTCAAAGGAACGCTCTTAGGAAAAGGTCTGTTTTGCAAGAATAAAATACTAACTCTTGTAAGTCAGGAAGGAAATCAAATTTCCAGAATGACGACACTCGTGGACATGAAAATAGCCAGAGAGCACCTCCTACATAAGCTATTTGTGAGAGGTGAATGGACCGAACAGGGCCAGGAGGCGTGGTTGCAGGCAATCACACAACAGGTCACTGAAACAGGGTCAGATATATATAGAGATCAGGGTCCCTTACATGTGGCCCTGAGTGAACTATATATGTCCTCTAAGGCCAAGGATGAGCACAACAAGATTGCCAGGGTAGCGGCATATTTATATTTACATATGGGAGCCATGCAGGACAGATGTACTGAAGGCCAAGATTTGGCGAGTAGGCAACTGCTGGCATTACAGAAGGCCCAATCTGATCTGGACTCTTCTGAGCAGAGGCTGCAGAGGAGCCAGGAGTCAGAAAATGAGAGTAGACAGCACATCATTAAAATAAAGAAGGATATGGACATCCTGCAACAGGAAAAGGCTGACCAGGATACTAGATTTCTGGCCCTGCAAAAGGAGCACCAAGACAGTTTGGACTTCTTACTGCAGAGCCAGAAAAAGCTGGAGCAACAATTAGACTTTAACAGGGCATGCACGGAGCAGGTAGCCACCCTGCAAAGTCATCTAGATAGAGTGAAGGTAGAGAGCAACAAGCTGATTTTGAAAGACCTGGATACCCAGGCAGAGTTTGATGAAGAACGCCAGAAAGCTGGCGCCTTTCAAAGGCAGAGGGACGACCTGGCGGCACAAATGCAGGCTCTTAGTCAGGAAAGAGACGCCTTAGGCCAGGAAGTCTGCCATTTAAAAAGAAAAATGGAAGAAAATCACCTGGCCCACCAGGGACTGGGTGACCTCCAAAAAGAAAACCAGAACTTGGTAGAGCACACCAGAAGGGTGGAAGAGGCTCTGGCAAGAAAGGAGCAGGCCAGTAGGGATGGGACTCAGGAGGTAAACCTCCTGCAGCAAAGACTGGCCCAGTTCTCCAGGACCAACCAGGAAGCACAGAGGGAAAATGAGGCCCTCTGTCAACACAATGATAGGCTCCAACAACAGGTAGCGATGCAGGAGAGACTGATAGAGTCTAGTAAGGCCTTAACTGAGGAACTGAAGGCACTGCAATAGACCTGACCAATGGATACTGGACTGTGCCTGTCAGTAGGGAGGACCAATACAAGCTGGCTTTTACCTTTGGGGGCCAGCAATACACATGGACCCGGACTCCCTTCGGATACCTCAACTCCGGCAATGAATTCAACATTTTCCTACATAAGGCCATGCCCGACCTGGGTGCGAGGGGTAACCTGGCTTATGTAGATGATGTCCTCATCAAAAGTTCATCTGTGGAGGAACACATAGAGGAGATCCGTTATGTTCTGACCCAGTTGAGGGCCGCCGGAGAAAAACTTTCCTTTCAGAAAGCACAGTGGTGTAGAACCCGTGTTAATTTCTTGGGGCATGAGATTACTCCTCAGGGTCTCTGTCCCCAGGAAAAGAAAGTGGAAGCACTTCAGAAACTGAAAGACCCCACAACTCTGCGGGAAATAAGGAGCCTCCTTGGACTGACTAATTACAGCAGAAAGTTCATTGAGGGCTACGCAGAGATCACCAGACCCCTATTTCATCTCTTGAAGGGGGGGGGTGGGAATGGGGTCCAGAACAATCCGAGGCAGTAAAACAACTCAAAAGAAGCCTCTCACAAGCGCCTTGCCTAGCTTACCCTGTCAGAAACAAGGAGTTCTTCCTGGAGACGGGGTTCTCTAATACGTGCTTGACGGCAGTATTATACCAAAAGCATGACAAGGTCAATAAAGTAATCTCCTATGCGAGCACAACTTTATCCTCTTTGGAGGAAAAATTCAACGATTGTGAGAAGGCACTCCTGGCAACGGTGTGGGCATTGAAGAATTACCGCCCGTTTATCCATGGGGAACACATCATAGTGGAGACTCCACACCAGCCTCTGCAATATCTCCAAAGTGATAGAATCCGGGCCGGAAATGTGAGTAATTCCCGAATTACTTCCTGGATTCTGTCAATGCAAGGCTTTCCTGTGGAGGTCCGATATGGCCAAAACAAGAAGAGTCCCCTCGCGCAAGGTCTGGCTGACTTGCATGATTGTGCCAGAGAAAACTGTCTCGAGGACGAAAGTCTAAAAATCAAGGACAACATGGAGGCATACCTTAATTCCCCCCACAAAGTCTTTGAAGAGGACAAGTGTGAGGGAATGCCCACTGTCTATGTGGATGGATGCTCTTACCATGTTGACAACAACGGGGAGAAAGAACTGGTGGCCGGCGTAGGGAATGCATGGGTGAATGAGTCCCCAGAACCCTCCGCTGGATACAAAATTGGTCCCCGAAGTAGTCAGGTGGCAGAATTGATGGCTGTGCATCAGGCCATCCTCACTGCTGTCCAGCATCAACTCCACGAACTGGTCATAATCACAGACTCGGATTATGTACGGAACGGGTTTGTGGAGCACCTAGTTAATTGGAAAACCAGAGGCATGTTATGTGCTAACAACAAACCCTTGAAACATGGGAAGTTGATCCAAAACATTGATGATCTGGTCACCTCGAATGAGATGACCATCTATTGGAAAAAGATCAAGGGTCATTCCAAAGTAGAGGGACCAGACAAAACTGGAAATGACTTAGCTGATCAGCTGGCCAAAACCGGGGCCATCCAAGGGGATCTAATTGAGATTGAGTCCCTGTTGGGGGAAATCCAGGTCACTGCTATCACTAGGTCCCAGACAAATGCTCACAACGACCTTTCAATTGCACAATGGAGTAAGGAGACCCCTGATGCTGATTTGATTACAGCTCAGAAGGGGGATCCAATTATTGGTAAGTTTTACCAACACCTTGAGGACCCTGAGAACTTTCCCCTGACGGATACCGATTATATTGGGAAAGAGGACCTAAGAGTGTTGATGAAATGTCCAAAAATGTTCCGGATCCAAGACGGTTTGTTGGTAAGGAAATCCAAAGCTGGCCACGATCAGTGGGTGGTTCCTACCTCATTCCGAAGCCTGATGTTAAGTCACGCCCATGATGCGGCCACCGCCGGTCATAGGGGGTTTCACACAACATTGGAAATCTTAAGAGAGGTTGCATACTGGCCACACATGGGGCAGGACCTCGACCAATACTTGAAGGGGTGTCTTGTGTGTGCACAATTTCAGCCATCATCCCTCACGCACCGTGCGCCTCTCCAAAAGAGGGGGATGACACTGCCATGGTCAGATTTACAAATCGACTTTGTAGGCCCCGTGATTCGCTCTGCTAGGGGGAATAAGTACATGTTGACTGTGACATGCTTGTTTACCAAGTGGGTGGAATGTCTCCCAGCCCCAAATTGCAAGGCAGAAACGGCAGCAGCCCTGATGATTAACCACATCTTTTCCCGTTTTGGTCTACCTCAAAGGATTGAGTCAGAAAGGGGTAGCCACTTCACCAGTGAAGTAATGACAAAGATGTGGGAGATACTGGGGGTCAAAGGGAAGTTGCATATTGCTTATAGACCAGCTTCTTCTGGGGCAGTAGAGAGATATAACCGGACAATTGTGAGCATATTAAAGAAGTTTGTGGCAGATTCTGGGCCAAGTTGGGATATCCGATTACCTCTGGTCCTAATGGCCATCAGATCTACCCCTTCATCTGCAACCAAAATGTCACCATTTGAATTGATGACTGGGCGCAAGATGGTGCTTCCGCAGCATTTGCTCTATAGGACCCAAGAGCAGACACTTATAAATGCCTCCACAACTCATGAGTATGTGGAGAATTTAAGGAAACACCTTCAACATGCTTTTGCTTATGCTCAGCGGAATCTAGAAAGATCAGCTGATAGCATGAAGACCCGCTATGACCTGAAGACTTCCAGGAAGGAATATCAGGTGGGAGACCGGGTCTATCTATACAACTTCCAAAGAAACCAGGCAAAACAGCGGAAATTTTTGCCTACATGGAAGGGACCCTTTGAGATCATCGACAAGATCTCCCCTGTGGCCTACAAAATCCACATCCCCAAAGGTCCTTTGGCAGCGGGGGAAGACAAGTGGGTCCACATAAACCAGTTGAAATGTTGCCATCCCAGGCACACTCTGCAAAAACTGGAGGAATCCTCTGGAATCCTAGCGGGTACTGTCTCAGACTAATTCAGTTCCAACCATAAAACATACCACATCTAGTCTCTAAAATATTGTGATTTGCATGAAACTGTCTCTTAGTTATACTGTTCTTTTTTCAAAATAAGAATGTAATGTTTCGTTATGATGAAATGCATATGCTGCCCCACTATCTCAACAGTGGTGGAAATGTCCATGGATAGGTATTGCCGCTCTTCCTTTGTCGTCCTAGGAGAAAGAAAACCTGGAGACGGGCCAAGGAGGATGATCCGGAGACCGGGAGCAGAGACGCAATGGGCCCGGGGTACCGCCCAATATTCCCATCAGGACCGGCGAGGCGAACCGATCGATCAGTACCGGATGGAGGAAAAGATGCTGAACTGTGCCATCTACCGGAAGAAGATGAGAACTACATCCCAGATCTTGCGGGTCCCACCAGTGAAGGATCAGATGGCCACCGCAAGAAGGGGGGCTTGTGGGATGTTTTTATCCATGCATCCAAGCCCTACCACCAAAACTGTGCATTACTGGCATTGAAAACATCATAATGGCCAGAGCTCCCCAGAAAATGCACAGGAAAATCCCATTTCGCCTATATTGTGAGCTCAGAGAGCCAATGCTGATTGCCAAAAGCAAATCCATAACTGTTGGGAATTCCTTTTTCTTGAATATCAAATATGGCAAAATCATGGGCACAGAATTACTTTACTGCAGAAACACACCAATGCCATGTCCTGAACATGGACAATATACTCCATGTAATATCACTTGCTGAAATGAATCAATCTAAAAAAAATCCCAAGGATGGATGCAGTAACCACAAAATCCTGAGGGTGGCGCTAGCGGTCTAAACTCTGACAGGAGAGCTGTCTTGCAAAACTGTCTAGTGCAAAGAAAGGGGTCTTATTTCATTAAAAGTTCGAAGGGGTTGCCTGTCCTGAGAACTCTTGACACTTCAGAACTCAACACAAGAAGCCAGGAAATCACAGAGTTCTGTTAATTAAATGCAAAGTGGCTCCCTGGCCTCCTGATCTCAGCTTCCCAGAGACCACACAATGGCCCCTCTCCTCTGAAAGGAATATGTTGATTTTTACTGTTTCCTGTCAACAAAGGCCTGCCTGCCCAGAGGACACATGTGACTGACCCACCCAAGTCTTGGAGGCGGACTCCAACACTCTGAGAACTGACTTGAAAGCAAAATATATATTTTACAAAAACACTGATAACTCTTTGTAATCAAATGACAGAAATGTATAACCTTGAGAGCCTTAATTTAGAAAATGTACCTTCAATTCAAGCCCAAACTCCAATTTGTGTGATGTTCTGGGGCAAAACCCTGCTAATTGTTAATATTACAGAAACTGGCCCTCATTACGACCCTGGCGGAAATCGAAAAACGATGGCGGAAATGCAATACCGCCATCGAATAGCGCTCGGTGCGATCATGACCCGTCACCGCAAAGTACGATGCCATTAGCGACACCGTAGTGAACGCCAACGCTAACTGCACCAAGTACGCGCGCGCGCGCCATGCCAAACCGTAATTACCACCATGGCGCAACGGTACACGAATTCTGACCCTAGCAGACATGCACCTAACGCCATCAAGCACGGCGGAAAGTACCATTCCGCCATGGTGAGAAGTACGGCATCGCGAACCAACCGTAAACGGCCCTACTGAGTGCCTGTACACCGCTCCCTGGCCACATTGTACAACTCCCCGTAGGTGCAATCAAGTAACACAATGCAACCAGTGAAATGTACTAGTCAACCATGCCTGCCAACGAACAAATGAATCTCAAGAGGGGCCAATGGGAGCTGCAGGGCACAGATGGCACGAATACAGAAGCTATACAAATGGACATGACCTCAGTCTCCCACCAAGAAACGCACACAAACACAGGCACCTGTGACCAGCCATATTCCGATAATCACATCATTCCACCAATCCAACTGGCTGACCGGCATCTGTTACACAAAAGCTAATCCCCCGCCCCTGAGCATGACATCATCAAAACAGTCATATTGGCAGCCCTTATCCCTGACCTCACTGGGCTTCGTAGGCAAACGCGCCCAGCACAGTACCACGCAACTATACTCCGAAGCTGGAACCCAATGCAGATCTCCTCACAATACCTCGCTCCCCAAATAGGAATATGCCACATCACTTGCAAAGAAGAACGCTACATGGTTCATATCAGAATAGAAATTTAATGCACAACAAATTCACCAAGCCCATACAGCCATTAGGCCATGAACTCCAAAATACATTTCACCATTGTGGGCTGCATCCGCAATAAATGACCAGCTACTTCTTGTGTGACGCCCTGTTCCTTCATGGTACACAGGGGCTACATTCTCGTACGAAAAGGCAACATGGAAGCGCCTAGAACCGCAGGGCCGTCCCAATAGGGAGGCACTAGTCCAGCTGAAAGGCCGAAATGTTGCTCCTAGCCACTAGTACTGCGTAAGGGCATGTGGCCCATTGGCGATCGTCCCATAAGATCGTAATGCTGCTCCACTGATTAACACGAAGCAGCAGGTGTCGGGAGTAAAATCCATCTGCAGGAGTGGCATACAGATGGCAGTGGCAAAAGGGGAGGAGATACCTGTCACCCAAATGAAATGAAAAAGAATAGTATGGCCATCAGAACTTCATTTGAATTACTCACTTCAATGATCACACCAAATCCACAGCCATATGCATGCTAGCCCACTCCAAAGGATCATCACCACCCAAAAACCACTTGCGAATCATAACTATCTATATCGAGGTGAAAACACTATCACAAACGAGTGTTCCTGTGCATGCGTCTGTTAAAACAGAATCCATCAGATGGGATTGGTAACGTGCATAGACACAAGTGTCTGAAGGCGCGTCGAGACAGGGAGGGCTCAACAAGGCCAGATAGACGATGGTCCCACTATGGCAGCCCTGCATCACATAGCGCAGGGGAGGTGGATAGATTCCAAGAAGCCCTGTACATGGCAAACTCTGTATCAAATCATCTGTCCATGCATCCATACATCATTCCCTCATCCCGTAATGAAAACGCCTGTTTCCATACTCACATAACATGTGAAATTTCCATTGAGTCTGTGCGTTATGCAGCCTGCAAAATCCACTGTGCCCCAGCCCGTAATTCCAGTGTTGTGAAGTAACATGTATTTGGGAACGTCCGGCCTTATCGCCCACTTCGCTATTGCGCATCCCAAACTATTCATATCAATCATTGCATCCTCGCCATGGCCCCTGTCCCAAGGACATTGAACAATAGAACGTTATATTTGCAGTCAGACCTGTGGGCATCTCCTCGCCGCTAGCTGAAAACCGAAAGCGCCGCCCTTCGAATTCCTCATTTGCAACATCACGTCGAAAAGGCATCTGTGGCCGCTTGAAATCACAAATTAATCCATCTAGTGCGGCTGTGTGTGAAAATGGCAACTGCCTTCACTCACAATTGGGACGCCCCGCCCGTCGGTGAACCTCGGTACAGTGTTGCATGAGGGTCCACCGTTACTCGAGTACTACGTTCCACTGACCCTTCACAAGTCTGTTCGCGACTGCAAAGATAGTATGTGAAACAATGGGACCATAGCAGAATGAACATATCAACCAATGTTACACTGCCATCGGGTACAAATATATGATTGTAATAGCAAGATGCCATGCGTCGATTTGCAGCGTTGTGTGCGGGACGTGCTCGCCCAAAGGGGATTGCAGCTTGCACAGGTGGAATGAATCACCACAGGTGGAGGCCATACAGCCTGAAAACACATAAATTGCACACCCAGCCTCCTCCCACAACCACACCCACTCCGAAATGCTACCGGCAGGACTAGCTATGTTGGCCCTGGGGGACCTGATAGCACTGCAAGTACTCCAACTTCAAGAAGAAGACGAACACCAACTACAACCGGCCGCATGGAGGAGATGCAGGAGGAGGAGGAGGGCAAGGCAGGGCCAGCAAGGGCCGCCAGCACAGCCACTACCACCACGCAGGCATCCCGCAATCCCACGCCTCCGAGCACATCCGTTCAACCTCACTGATGAGCAGATCCACACCCTCTACCGTTTGGACCGGGACACCATAACCGCCCTTGTGGACATGACACAGGCTGACCTTGTCAGCATGATAGATAGCCCAACCGCCATCCCACCCCTACTGAAGGTGGTGTCTGTACTCCACTTCCTGGCCACAGGCACCTACCAGCACACAGTCGGACAGTTGCATGGCATATCACAGCCACTGTTCTCACAGACACTATTGCAAGTGCTCGATGCCCTCCTGCAGCACGCAGACGACTACATCTCTCTACCACGCTCGGAGCAGGAAATTACCAACACAAAAGTGGGATTCCATGCACTTGCCGGCATACCGGGTTGCATTGGTGCCATCAACTGCACCCATGTGGAATTGGTCGTCCCACATGCCATGGAGGCCCAGTACCGCAACCGAAAACAATTTCATTCTCTGAATGTACAAATGGTGTGTGACTCCAACAGGATCATTACACATTGTTGTGCCCGATTCCCTGGATCAACCCATGATTCTATGGTCTTGAGGAACTCTACAATACCACGCTACATGGAGCGACACGCAGGGAACAGATCCTGGCTACTCGGTGAGTCTCATTTCAAGCATGATGATGTGGGGTATGTGATGCGGCAATGACCTGGCAGGAAGGGGGGGGGGTGCGTACGTAGCAATGGCATTCCTCAAAATTCCTTTATTGTCCACATACAGGTGATGCCGGGTATCCACTGAAGAGATGGCTCCTCACACCAGTCCGGAACCCACGGGACCAGCATGAGGAGGACTACAACCATGCCCACTCACGTACCCGTGTAGTCATAGAACAGGCATTCGGCCTACTGAAGACTCGTTTCCGCTGCTTCAGCAGGTCTGGCGGGGCACTCCTGTACCGCCATGAGAAGGTTGCAAAGATGGTCATGGCATGTGTCATGCTCCACAACATGTGCGTACGTAGAAATGTGCCCATGCCCCTGACGCAGAACTGCAAGCACCTGAAGATGGTCATGATGAGGGTGGGGATGTGGCAGCACCTCAAGGAGTCTGCGAGGCACAGGAGGGCCGTGACATTCGTCAGCATCTCATAGATGCATGCTTCTAGCACTCGCGCCTGGTGGCTGATACATGGACACGGGACTCGTGGCACTGTGTGTGTCTGGAACATGCACAATATGGACTGTACGCCTATAATGGCCTCGTACACGAAGATCAATGTCCACACATCTCATTGGATGATCGTGCATTGTTTATGGCATATGTGATATCATGTTAAACACCCTATCGACCCGCCACCCAAGTGAGCCCAACACACCCCCTCCACCCTCCTACCTCCCCCCGAACACCAGTGTCCAAAGATGCTCATTGTCAGTGGGCAGTCGCTATTGCAAGCCCCCTCTCCGGGTATCAGGGGCACCCCTGCCTGTGGAGCGCAGGTTCCTCCCAGATCTACGTTGGGGGCTGCCCTGGACGGAACTTGCAACGGATGATGTCTCTGCCTGCTCACGTCCATGCATGTCCCTAAGGGTTTGTGAGAGCTCAGTGAGCACACGGCGCACTGCGGCAAGTTCGGCACATACGTCTTTGGACGTCGCATGCAGTTCCCCCCTCAGGCTCTCGGTGCTTCTCTCCATTTGTACTCTCAGGCTCTTGGTGCTTCTCTCCATTTCTACTCTCAGGCTCTCGGTGCTACTCTCCATTTGTGCCCTTAGTGTCTCTGTACTTCTCTCCATTTCTACCCTAAGTGTCTCAGTTGATGTTTCTATGTCTGCCTTAGTGCCCGCACATTCATCGGCATGGTCCTTGAGGAGCGTGGCCAGTTGCTGCTGTTGCACGATCACCTGGTCGAGGGACTGTTGCCTCTGCTGGGCCATGGCCATTTGCGGTGGTGTCACAGAGTGGCTGGTCACCTCATGTTGCCTTGCCACAGGGCTTGTGGGGGATGGCCAGTCGTCGTCTTGTGGGTGCCCCTGCGTGGTATCCTCATGGTGTACGGGATGGAACAGACAGGGGGATTGAGACAGGTCATGGATGGATCTAACTTCGACATCCCCGTTTTCTGTGTCGGAGCATGCTGCCATTAATGCAGTGTCACCTATGGTGCTGCTGCCACCAGAAGCAGTGCCTACTGTGGCATCCATTGGGGGGACCTGTGGTGGTGCTGTTGTGGGCATGCTGGCTGCTGGGGTGCCTGTTGGAGTTCCCTCCTCTGTGCTGCCACTTGATTTGTGCTGCTTCCGTGTCTTGATGCGTGCAGCTGAGGTGGAGGGTGTTTGGCCGTTGGTCTTGGCCCTCTTTGCAGGTGTGCTGGTAGGGGTGTCCTGGAGCTCGTCGTTTGGATCGGACCCTGTGGTGGAGTAAAGGAGGGCGAGCGTTATTAATGGGTCTGTGGAAATTGGAATGGCAATGTATCACATGCATTGGGGTGGTACCTGAGGGTGATTTGGGTCAGGGCCTTGGAGGTGGTTTCATTTGTGTGTGGAGTGAGGGTGCAGTTGTTTTGCAGCCTGCAGTTAGGGTGTGCCTGCTGCACGTGTAGAGGGTGTTTTTAGGATTTTTAATTATTTATGTAATTGATGTGAGTTTTAAAGTGTGCTATCAGGCCTATGTATGTGGACGTTCTCCTGGACATGTGTTACTGTTGCACTATGTGGACACGTGGTACTTCACATGATTGGACATTGTGGTTTTGGCATTGTTTTATTTGGGACACCTACCTGATTCTTCGGATGTCTGCACTCCTTTGTCCATCCCTCCGACTCCCTCTATGCTCTCCATTCAAATGGTGGAGGCACAGATTTCTTCCCAGGGGGTCAACTTGATGGGTGATTCCGATCCTCCCCCGGTAGCTGTGGCAATGTTGCGGTTGGCAGAAAGTATGCTACGGACGCGTATCCGCAGGTCGTCCCATCGCTTTCTGCATTGCTGTGGGTTGCGGGGTGCGGTCCCCACCGCACTTACCCGCTGTGCCACCAGGGCCCATATGGCCTTCTTGTTCGCAAGTGCCGTCCTGGTCATTTGCGTGGAGAAGACGGCGGCAGCATTCTCCTGGAGGGTCTCTGTGAGCACGGTGAGTTCCTCACGGGAGAAGTGGACCTGCCGCTTGCGGTCGCACGCTTTCTTCGCTACTTTTCCCATTTTTCTTGGTTTCACTAGGGTGGATGACGGGTTGGGATGTGTCTCAGGGTAGTATTTTTAATGGTTGTGTGGAAATTGTGGTTTTATAGGTGTACGGCGTGATGTTTCCCGTTCCGGGACCATGCTTTTACTTCCGTTTCCGTATATTTCCGGTCACCGTACTTTCCGGTTGGCGCTCACTGCGGTGACCGCTAAGATGGGTGGCGGTATTGCACCTAGGGCGCCGTATGGCGGCGGTGTGGGCCGTTTTGGGGTCATTTCCGCCATCGCGGACTTTGCACTTCCGCCATGGCGTGGTGCTCGTGCCCGATGGGTCGGAATGAGCCGCACTTTGCTCCGTCGTGCAATGGCGGAAACGCTATTTACGCTATGGCGGTCCGGTCGGTTGATTTCCGCCAGGGTCGTAATGAGGGCCACTGTGTTTAAGTTAGACAAATGAAAATTTACTGGAGTATGTATGGACAGGCCGTGTACATGTGTACAAATCTGGAGAAAAATCTGATGTTGCAAAACCACTAAAAAGGTGCAAATATTGCCATTTCTGAATGCAAGCCCCCAGGAAGAGCAAAGTTTGAACAGGGGATACCTCCTGTGATATGTGAGGGGTGCATGTAATTTTAAACAAATGTTTACCTGTGCAAATATGTCTTTTTATATCAAATATAGATTGTGTGCAATTTGACAGGGGAGTGTCCTCTCTGCAAGCCATAAAATGACATCGCTCTGACTCACAGTTCCTTCCCCAATCAAGTGAGAAATGGAAGTTTGACCAATTAGAAGCTGAGAGAGAGGTAGGGTCAGTGATGCTAGAACACACCCACATTCTAAACAGATAAAAGCAGATAGTGCAAGCCAAATAGAGATTCATTTTCCACTTGCAGATGGAAGCTCTGCCAAAATTCCATACCTTACCTCCATCAATCTCCAGAGAAAACTGTGCAGAAAGACCCAGAGAAAGCAGAGCAGTATCCAAAACCAGAGAGAGCTGAACCGGAGTCCAGTACAAAACCTGACCAGATCCGTGGCGAGGCATATTTCTAAATATAGTGTGAGTACATAGTAAAACTGTGCAGAACCAATCTCTTAGTTAAAATAATATAGTTCAAGCTATTTTAATCTAAGTAGAACTGCCTCCTAACTGTCACCTGTCATTTGTAAAGCTGTCACCTGTGATTTGCTAGTGGCAAGCTGCACTTGTCTTTGTGAACTTTAAAATTTCAATCTGAAAAACGACCTTTATTTAATCGCTCATATCTCCGTAACCGTTTGTGCTAGAGACTTGCAGTAACTTTCATCTGGAAGCTGAGATCCTAGGCTTTCATAGGACCCCAAAAAGATATTGATAGCCCTTGTAGTTCTTCTGTAATCGCGCCAGACGCATTCGCGAATTTTGCCGCGATTTGAAAATTTCTCCACTTGCAAAAAGATAGCTGCTTTTGCTTTCCTCTGAAAAAAAATTGTTTGCCTCATAAAAACTATCCCTGCATCACTGCTAGAGTGAACCTGAGCTAATATTAACTAGATACCACTCACCTGAACCTCTAGAGGGAATTAAAAGCATTTTAGCATATTTTTTCTTCATTGCCAGCACATATAAAAGCATTTTGGGCCTGTGTTTTCAACGTCTGTAGTCTAAGTTGCTGGGGTGAACTGAATCACATTTGATTGCATTTCTGAGAACTGTGTGCCTACCTTCCATTTCCTTGCATTGCATAAAAGGGGGGGGTGAATTGTCCAAGAAAGTGATTACATTGTCTTTTGCTGAAATCCTATCAAGTTATTTTCTTTACTGCATTTCATTCCACATTGCATCCATTTGAAACCATAAAAGTATTGTTGCTATCTTATCCATTTCATGTCAACTCCTTAGTGATTATCAAGAAGTGTGCTAGTGCCAGATTCTCCGTTGTTAATCTTGATCATCTCAGATTAAGTGTGATATTCAATTATTAATTTATTATAAAGCGTGATATATATATCTATTGTTTAAATTATCAATTAAACCTTTTAACTTGCAAAACAGAACTACTTCTTGGCTCAGTGGGGTCAGGGGGATTCTAAGAGAGGGGTGTTATATAGGGGTAGTCATCCAGAACACATGAACTGGACATAAAAATATATCAATAAGGGTTTTCATTCAGTATTCTAGACTAGGCGTTGACTTGGCTGTAGTGCTGAATTGAATCCTCTTACATAACCTCACCTTATGTTTTTAAATGATGAGCTCTCCATCCTGCATGGCATGCAGGGGCGCGTAGATACCAGTTACTTCACTGGTTTGAAGGTACTGGAGGAGTTCCAGAGGAATATTGACTCAAGTGTCTATAAAGTTCAAAGAGTTCAATATGTCTGATGTTCACTCTTGTTCCATTCCCTCGTTAGGTTGCAGCTGGGTCCAAAAGAATACTGCCTGGAGGCAGCTGATGGCGTTCAGGTAAGAGTCTGTATTACCAAACACTGTCCGGTAATAGTTGCATGAGTTTAACTTGCTGTTTTCTCTCCCTTTGTAGGTGCGGCATAGAAAGATGCGGCAAATTAAAGGATAATACCTCCGGTGGTAAAGCAGGTAAGCCTATGGTGGCAAAGAGATTGTCTTTGTCGGTTTTCTCGGCTCACCTTGTTATTCCTTTTGTTTTCCCCCCAGGTGCTGGGTTTCGACGAAGAAAATGATGGAGGCAGCGCCGAGTTGAAAGATGCAGTGAATTGGTGAGTATAACGCGGCGCTGCTGCTGGCGAAGCGACGCATGCTGAAATAATGTCCTTTCCAGGCTCAGAGATGTGCTGGGTCCGGAATCAGGTAAGGAATCAAATAATGTCCGTGATCTAACCTCTTCTCCTTTCTTTTCCTTTTTTCTAGGAGCTCCGAATTCGAGGCGGGCGTGGCAGAAGACTGGATGCTGACTTGCAGACACAGTGAGCGTTATGCTGCTGGATGCAGAATAACACAAAGCATGAGCTGCTGTTCGGGCATGGTTTAAATAGCCTGCAAAGTAGTCCCAGGTAAGAAGTTCCCCAGAACCACACCCGAGTAAAAAATAGTCCCTGTACTAAAATAGTCCCATCCAGGCCTCACGTTGGCGTGGACTCATTTGCAGCATGGTCTGCATAAGGTAAGTAAAGTCTATGAGCCTGGCGCCTATGGCGCCAGGACTGATTTCTATGATGAGCCTGGCACCTAAGGCACCAGGACTGAATCCAAACAGCCCCCCAGCCGGGTCTGTTGGGGTTTTAATGAGTATAGGGATGCCTGCTCCCGGGGCTGATGGACTCGATCAGGATGCCCGGGGGAGGCATCATGACAGCACTCCCCCCCAAGGCCCCTCCTAAAGTTGTTCTTCCCCTTGGCCCTGGCTTGTCTGGGAAGTCCCAATGGAATTTTTTCACCAATCGAGGAGCATGAATGTGGTCACTAGGTTCCCATGACCTTTCTTGTGGTCCGTAACCCTTCCAGTCGATTAAATAAAAAAGTCTTGATTTAACCATTTTAGAGTCCATGATGTTTTTTACCTCGAATTCAGGTTCTCCATCTATTAGGATGGGGTCAGGTGGTTTGGTTAATCTTGTCCCGGGTTGAACTGGTTTTAAAAGTGAAACATGAAAGACAGGATGAATCCGCATATTAGAGGGTAATTCTAATTTGACGGCCACCGGGTTGATAATGGCCTTAATGGGTAAGGTCCCAAATATCTAGGATTAAAAGACTGAGTTCCTTTCAGAGGTATATGTCTTGTAGCCAGCCAAAATTGGCCTCCAATTCGATATGGTGGGATCTCACTTCTATGTTGATCAGCATTTTTCTTGTATTTCTCTTTTGCTTGTTTCAAATGTTTTGTTGCCTCTTTAAAAGCTTGTGTAATAGTAGAATGGAGATGAGTTACTGCCGGCATTTCTAAATGCTGGGGCCAATCGAGTTCTGAGGTTCGAGGATGATGTCCATATATGGTATAAAAGGGGCTTTGTCCGGTTCCTGAATGTACAGAGTTATTGTATGCGTATTCAGAAATCCATAAAATGTCCTTCCAATTACTTTCGGTTTGGTGGAGCATACAACGTAGGTATTGTTCAAGAGTCTGGCTGGTTCTTTCCGTCTGACTATCGGTTTGGGGATGGTGACTGGTTGATAACCTTACGTCGATTTGTGCCAATTGACAACACTTCTGCCAAAATTGCGAAATGAACTGACTACCTCGGTCAGAGATCAACACGGAAAGGAAATCCATGTATTCGAACAATATTTTTGAGAAATTCCTTGGCCAAGATTGAAGCAGAAGGTAATCCTTTTAAAGGAATAAAGTGGGCCATCTTGGAAAAAAGATCCCCAATAACTAGAATGGTGTTGAATCCATTACATGGTGGTAGATCTGTAATAAAGTCTAAAGAAAAAGTGTGCCATGGTGTGGGTGGAATATCTTAAGGTTGTAAAAGACCAGCTGGTTTCTTCTTTTGACTTTTGTTCTGGGTGCAGATGCCACAAGACGGTACAAATGACTTTACATCTTTTCGCCAGGTGGGCCACCAGAATTGTCTTTTAATTTTAGCTTCAGTTTTTGCAATACCTGGGTGCCCTTCCATCAGAGCTTCATGGTAATTGGAGATGATTTCTTCTTGTAGTTCCTTGTGTGGTAGAAATAGACGCCCTTGATAGTAAGGTAGGTCATTGACAACTGAATAATCTGGGCCCTTTTTAACCCAGTCCTGCAGGGCTGCTGAATCGAAAAGTTGTTGGATCTTTAAATGAATATCTTCTAAGGTCTGAAGAGTAGTTATCCCAATAATTCTTTGTTCAGGAATTATAGGCACCGGTTCCGGATTTGAATATGCTTCTCCCATCCCAATTCGGGATAAAGCGTCTGCCTTACCTTTCTTACAAACTGGTCGATAAGTGATCACGAAATCGAATTCGGCAAGGAAGAAGGCCCTTCGAAGTTGATGCGATGATTGGGCCTTGGCTGTTTTTAAATACTGCAATTCCTGTGATCGGTGATTACAGTAATGGTATGCCTGGCACAGAGAAGATAATGCCGCCAAGCCTTGAAGGTGGATTTGATGGCTAACAACTCTTTATCGGTAACCGCATAGTTTAATTCGGGGCAGAGAATTTTCTGGACCAAAATGCTATTGGATGAAGTTGACCGGTTTCCGGATCCTTCTGGGACAGGACAGCCCCAATGGCTAAACTGGATGCATCGGTTTCAACTATGTATGGGAGCTCGTGACGTGGATGCTTTAAGACAGGTGCCAACGTGAATTTCAATTTCAGTTCTTGGAAGGCTTTTTCAGCCTCTTCGGTCCACAAGAAGCGTTTGTTTTTTCGCAAAAGTGCTGTGATGGGGTGTACAACATATGAGAAGTCAGGAATAAATCTGCGGTAGAAATTAGAAAATCCAAGCATGCTTTGCACCCCTTTAACTGAACTGGGTGATGGCCACTTGAGAATTGCGCCCACCTTTCGAGAGTCCATTCGGACTCCTTTTGGAGTCAGGATAAATCCAAGGAATTCAAATTCTGTAGCATGAAAAACAAATTTTTCCAATTTTGCATATAACTTGTGCTGGCGTAGTTTGTCAAGGACTGCACGAACGTGCTTAACATGGTCTGATTCTGAGGAGAAGTACACTAGAATATCGTCTATGTATACGACAACACAGACGTCAATGAGTTCACGAAGGACATCGTTCATAAAATACTGGAAGGCTGCTGGTGCATTGCACAACCCGAAGGGCATCACCTGACATTCGAATAATCTGTACTTGGTGCGAAAAACGGTCTTCCATTCGTCGCCCTTCTTTAAACGTACCAGATGATATGCCCCTCGGAGATCTAATTTAGTGTAGATGCAAGCATCCTTTACTTGGTCTAGTAGCTCGGGGATCAGAGGCAATGGATATCGGTTCTTCACCGTAATCTGGTTTAATGCGCGGTAGTCTATGCACATTCTGAGGTCACCTTCCTTTTTAGGCAAGAAGAATAAAGCTGAAGATGCGGGGGACTTAGATGGACGAATGAAGCCATTAGCAAGGTATTGGTCCAAGTATTGTAGTAGGTGACTGTTTTCGGGTTCCGTAAGGGCGTAGATCCTACTGCATGGAGGTTGTGCACTGGGTATGAGGTCGATTTGACAATCGTATGATCTATGAGGTGGTAAGGTGTTTGCCTGTTCTTTTTGGAAAACATCCTGGAATTCTTGATATTCCTGAGGTAACTGCATGACTGGATTAGCGACTATGGCCAGGCTTTTGTTCAAGGTTTTTTCCGGGTAACACAAGTGTGTGCACACTCTGGGAAGGTTACTCTCTTCTCTCGCCAATCAATACAAGGATTATGTGTTTCCAACCAAGGTATCCCCAGTATTATTTAGAACTGCGGGGCTTTGATTAAGTCAAACACAATAGTCTCTCAATGCCCATCTTGACCCAACAGTGTCATCTCTGTGGTGGAATGAGTTACAGGCCCAGAGGCAATTTCAGTTCCATCAACTGTGGTGATAACATCCAAAGTGGTCTTTTTACAGAGAGGTAGATTCATCCTAGAAGCCAATTCGTGGTCCACATAGTTTCCTACGGCCCCGCTATCAATGTATGCCCTAACTGCGTGCATATGTGATGGCTGCCTTGGATCAATGAGGACCATTGGTATGATTAGGTGCGAGGTCTGAGTGTCCTTCTTTAAGCTCGGCAAGCAGACCTCTACGCTTGTCGGGCGTGGTCATTTCCCGAATCAGGCTCTGTTTGATTTCTATCAGCAACTCCGACTACTTTCTCGGATGGTTTTATAGGGCAATCCCGTAGAAAATGTCCTGAGGCCCCACAGTACAGACACAACTGCATCTGTCGTCTCCTTTCTCTTTCTTTTTGAGTTAAGGGTCCCTTAACCCCCACGATCTGCTTTGGTTCTGATGCATCTGTTCCTTTGGGAGTAACATTGGGTTTAACCAATACCCGATTCTCGAACTTAGCTCGATCTGCTTTTCTATTCTGAAGTCGGTGGTCTAGCTGGACCACTAAGTCTATATATTCTGCGCAATCCTGAGGTGGGTTCACAACTTGGGCCAAAACATCTTTGAGTTCACCCCGAAGTCCACGATGAAATAATGTAATTCGCTTTACCTCTGGCCATCGGTTTCCACCAGCAACCTATTGAAGGTTGCGATATAAGTTAGCAGGTCCTGGTTTCCTTGTCGTAGGGATAGAAGGTCGTTATCCAGGGCCTGTCCCGGTCAATGTCTGGCGAATAGTCTTTCCATGCTCAATTGAAAGCCCTGAAAATCCCGAAGAAGAGGGTCATCCTGGTTGACTAATGGAATTGACCAATCCACTGCACTGCCACTAAGGTATGACAGTACAAAGTCTACTTTGGCTTGGTCGTTTGGAAAAGCTCCTGGTCTGCATACAAAAGTGCAAGCGGCATTGGTTCATGAACACGGCGAACCTTTTCGGGTCCCCAGCAAAGCGTTCGGGTGGAGCTAAAGGAATGCTCCCTGGTAGAACCACTTGCACAGGGCTGCTCGATGAAACAGGGGGTTGAATTCCCCCAAAGTCCAGGTAGTGGTGTTTGCCCGGCTTGGTTTTGCAGCAGTTGTCTGGCAAGATCATCAGTGCGCTCCTTTGACACAATCAGTTCTCTACTGAGGGCATTAGTTTCTTGGCACGCAGAGTGCACTTCTGCCCTAAGTTCTCCTAACGATTGGGCTAGTTGTTCGGTTTCTGAGGCCTCCATTACGTCCGGGTGGGGATTTGTAGATAGGCTTCGTGTTCTGTTACGCTCACCTGGTTCCCACAGGGGCATCGATCGGACCCAGACAGCTGCGGTCTTCACCAACGTGATGCATAGTGAAGAGATGACAGTTTGGACTGGCCCACCTAATCTTGTCTGCTGGACTCGTAGAAGTAATCTCCTGCAAGTGGAGAAAGGGATTTAGCCACCCGTGGACTTTAGTGATGGCCTCCCCAACTGTTCTCGTTCTCCCCACTAATCACCTCTGATATCCCCTCTTGGTAACCTCACCTTATGTTTTTAAATGATGAGCTCTCCATCCTGCAAGGCATGCAGGGGTGGGTAGATACCAGTTACTTCACTGGTTTGAAGGTACTGGAGGAGTTCCGGAGGAATATTGACTCCAGTGTGTATAAAGTTCAAAGAGTTCAATATGTCTGATGTTCACTCTTGTTCCATTCCCTCGTTAGGTTGCAGCTGGGTCCAAAAGAATATTGCCTGGAGGCAGCTGATGGCGTTCAGGTAAGAGTCTGTATTACCAGACACTGTCCGGTAAAAGTTGCATGAGTTTGACTTGCTGTTTTCTCTCTCTTTATGGGTGCGGCATAGAAAGATGCGGCAAATTAAAGGATAATACCTCCGGTGGTAAAGCAGGTAAGCCTATTGTGGCAAAGAGATTGTCTTTGTCGGTTTTCTCGACTCACCTTGTTATTCCTTTTGTTTTCCCCCCAGGTGCTGGGTTTCGACGAAGAAAATTATGGAGGCAGCGCCGAGTTGAAAGATGTGGTGGACTGGTGAGTGTAACGCGGCGCTGCTGCTGGCGAAGCGACGCGTGCTGAAATAATGTCCTTTCCAGGCTCGAAGATCTGCTGGTTCCGGAATCAGGTAAGGAATCAAATAATGTCTGTGATCTAACCTCTTCTCCTTTCTTTTCCTTTTGTCTAGGAGCTCCGGATTCGATGCGGGCGTGGCAGAAGACTCGATGCTGACTTGCAGACATGGTGAGCATTACGCTGCTGGATGCAGAATAACACGAAGCATGAGCTGCTGTTCGGGCGTGGTTTAAATAGCCTGCAAAGTAGTCCCAGGTAAGAAGTTCCCCAGAACCACACCCGAGTAAAAAATAGTCCCTGTAATAAAATATTCCCATCCAGGCCTCACGTTGGCTTGGACTCATTTGCATCATGGTCTGCATAAGGTAAGTAAAGTCTATGAGCCTGGCGCCTATGGCGCCAGGACTGATTTCTATAATGAGCCTGGCGCCTAAGGCACCAGGACTGAATCCAAACAGCCCCCAGCCGGGGCTGTTGGGGTTTTAATGAGTATCTGGATGCCTGCTCCCGGGCTGATGGACTCGATCCGGATGCCCGGGGGTAGGCATCATGACACAACCGTTGCACAACAGTTCTTTGTCCTTGCTTTGCTGCTGCTCATGCGTCCTTCTTCCTCGTCATGGATGTCGTCTGCAAGTGTTATGGTTCTTCCCCATTGTCTGTAGTCTCTTCCCGCTGGGGTGCAGGCAGGGGGCCTTCTCTGATGTATGGCTTGATGTCTCCCAAAAAGATCCATGCTCTTCTTCCTTGTAGCTTTACTGCAGAGGCAGTGCAGTCTTCCACTGTGAAGGGACCGTTAAACCTTGGATCATCCCACTTTTTCCTCATGTGGTTCTTTACCAGGACGGTATCTCCAGGGAAGATGGATGGTGCACGTAATCCTTGTGCTGTGTCTGCAGTAAGATCTCCTTCTGTGTTCCGTGTTGCCCTGCACCCTTTTCGTCATCGCTGCAGCTGGTCTGAAATTACAGTAACGCAAGATTTCATGCAATTCAAGTAATTCTGCATTTCAGACCTTAAGATTTCTCCTGTTGACTGGGCATCACATCTAGCACTGTCTCGAGGTGTCAGTGGAGTGCACATTTTTCTTCGGGTAAGATGATGGTCGGAACTGGTTTGATTCCGGAGTGCATACAGTGCCAAAGGAAGGCAGTGCAACCATCCCTTTCTTAGAGTAAGCTTCAACTTGGCTATCCTTTCCTTAAATAAGCCGTTGAGCTTCTCACATATCCCGTTACCTTGCGGATGATACGCCAACCAGAACTTGTGCTTTATACCAAGCAACAAGCTAAACTGCTCAAAAACTTAATTTACAAAGTGAGTCCCGTTATCTGATCTCATGACTTCGCATACCGCCTACATGGGGAATACCTCTCTCACTAGGAATTTGGATGCACAGGTAGAGTCTGGGTTTGTACATGGATCTGCTTCTATCCATCTAGAGAATGGACACACCACAACAATAAAATACCTGTACCTGTTACATACTTGAATCATCTCAACATACTTGACATGCAAGTACTGAAAAGGCCCATTGGGCCTTGGGATAACTCCTCTAATTACTTTTAGTGTGTGCCCAGTTGTGAACTGTTGGCAAACTATACAGTTCACCATAAAAAATGTAATGTGCTCTGCTAAATTCAGTATGAACCAGTCTTCTGAGAGTGTTGCAGCTAGATTCTCTTTTGTCATGTGCGCTGGATAGTTTAACTGTTCCAGCACTATTTTTAACAGGGCTATAGGCATTACTGGCTTACCAGTGCTGTCTTGTCACCACAAGTTTTCAGAGGGGTTTAAAGAACACCCTCGCCGTTTCCATAAGTGCTTCTCCTCCTGTGGTGCCTCCCCTTGGAGTTCTATTAACTGTATTTGTCCCATATTATTATAGCTTTCGGTTTCACTTCGTGTGACAATCATTTTCTCATTTGTGTTAACGACTTCCACATCCATGATTGTCTCATTCTTAGATGCCATACGCTTGGCTTCTGTGTCTGCTGCTTGATTTCCTCGTGAGATAAAATCTGTCCCCTTCGTGTGGGCGGCGCATTTCATGACCACTTTGCCCACTGGGAGCTGTAGTGCTTCAATCAGTCTATCCAATAGGGCTGCATACTGTACTGGCATGGCATCCGCTTGGAGGTAGCCCCTCCTTTTCCAGCATGCTAAGCCTGCATGCACTGTTGATGTCAAATAGGCGGAGCCACTGTGCACTGTTACTTCCTGATCTGCGTGATTCTCAATCGCGAGTATCAACGCTAATAATTCTGCAGCTTGCGCTGAATAATGAAATGGTATTCATGCACTAAGAAGTACTCGAAATTCTCCATTTGCTGTGTGCTTCATCACAGAGACGCCTGTATATCTTTGCCCATCATTTTGATCGATTCTCGAAGAACCATCAATGAAGACAATTTCTCCTGCTGCCAATGCATTTCCTTTGACTCTGGGAATCGCATCATAGAAATCTTCATAATTTGCACAGTCATGTATTGGTTCTCCCTCAGTGACTGGCTCGGCTATGAACATAGCTGGGTTCACTATTTTGCATCAGACTGTTTTAATCAGTGGATTTTATATGATCACTTCATATGTAGAAGTTCTCTGAGATGTCAGTGTGCCCTTCACTTTCTCTAGAATAGCAAATAGTGAGTGCTCGACATACAGCGTCATTGAGCATCCCATTACAATGGTAGTAGTTTTCTCAATGGCGAACGCTGCGGCAGCTAAACTTTGTTCGCATGGGAAATGGCCTCTCATCACTGGGTCCAAAATTCCACTATAATATGCTAGGGGCTTGTACCCCAACGTAGTTCTCTGTGTGAGTACTGCCATCATAACGCTGCCATTCGTGTGTGAGAACAGGTAGAATTCCTCTGCATAATTGGGAATCCCTAAAATTGGTGCCGCACAAATGGCTCTTTTTAGTTCAGCAAATCCTTCCTCCATGGTTTCAGACCATTCAATCTTTTCCTTCGTCACTTGTGCCTTCTTTAGGGCTTGAAGCAACGGCTTGGTGTATGAGCTGTAGTCAAAGACCCATGCCCTGATATAATTGCAAAGGACTAAGAAACTCTGCATCTGCTTTCCCGTGTGCAGCTTGGCTGTGTTTAGTATGGCTTCAGCCCTTTCCGGGGTAACTCTGTTCCCCTCCTGAGTGATCAGCTGACCTATGCATAGCACTTCTTGTTGACAATATTGTAACTTCTTTTTGTGAACCTTATATCCTTTTTCAGCTAATACAGTTAGTAGCTGAACAGAATCGTGGCTGCATTTCTCCTCTGTCGTGCTGTAAATTAAGATGTCATGCACATATTGCAAGACAACACTTTCCAATGCAATATTGCTTAGGTCCATCTGCAGGACTCTGTTAAAGATAGAAGGAGACTCACAGTTCCCCTGGATAGCCTTGTGCTTTTCAGATGCATCTGTCTGAACGTAAATGACGTCAGATCTTGTGAGTCTTTGTGCAATGGGATTGAGAAAAATGCATTTTTCAAATCAAACAACCGTGAAATATTTTGCCTCAAAATGTATATTAAATAGGAATGTAGCCGGGTTTGGGACTAAAGGGAACTCAGCTTCAACAATATAAGTTATCAGGCTCAGATCTTGAATAAGCCTCCAAGATCCTCCCTTTGATTTCTTGACAGGGTAAATTGCAGTATTGCATGACGACTCTGACGTCACTAAGATGCCCTGCTCCATCATAGCCGAAATAGTCTTAATAATTCCTTTATCTGCCTCCATGGACATGGGATATTGTGCTTTTGGTAAAATTTCTCCTGGCTTCAATTTGATTTTCACTTCTCCGACTCCTTTCAATAATCCTACATCATAGGTCCTGTTGTCCACACTGAGACAGACACCTGGGCCATGTCGTCCTCGAAATATTCAGGATGGTTCTACGCTAACATCATTCTCTGAGGCACTTCTCTTTTGATCATTTTCACCCAAAAGGTGAGGCTCACCTCAACTGCTGTTTCTCCCCATCTGTTTGCTCATCAAACAGATCGTCATCACTGATGTCAGTCAATCTGCACCCTTATCCAATGGCGATTGCTGTGCACTATTGTCGGCCTTCATCATCACAACCATCGATCAGAGCCATTTTCCCTTGTATCGCAGCTGTGTTTATCACTAAGGGAAATACTTTTCCCTTCTCTTCGTGCATAGGTATTCTTGGCCTGAACAGAAATTCATCTGGGGTCCTCATAGTTTTCTCAGCAAGGCCTGGCAGCCCTGCTATTAGCACACGTCTTCCGTACGTGAATATTTCGGGTTCAAATGGTACAGCCATCATGGCTGTGTGTCCTGCGTATGCTCTAATCATTAGGCATACGTTCAAATAGTGCATTTCTGGAGTCGAACATACTATGCCCTCCTCAGTGAACGAGATTGTCATGTTTAATTTGGTCATTAGATCTCGACCCAAGATGTTTACTGGGGTTTGTCGTGAATATAAAAAAGGTACATTCATATCACATTCTCCCATAGAGACTGGACGTGCGTTAGTAAAAGGAACACGACTATTAGCTCCTGTGAAACTATGAGTATTTATAGCATCGCCGGACAAGGAAAATGTACCTTCACATATACACGAAGGTGTTGCACGCATGTCAACTAGGAAGGAATATTTTTGATCCCCTACAACGACATCCACCCTTGGTTCCTGGTGAGGGTCTGGTGTCCCTGATAGGTTAGAACACATCAGGGTTCCCAGTGAGCTGTCCTAGTCCATGTATAATTTTGTCCCACCCAGTGTGAATGGACTTCCCCCGTCACCAGTGTTATTCCTCATTCCAGGGTTCATTGCCTGTCCTGTACTTACTGTCTGTGACAGTTGCATCAGTGACTGTTGAGACTGTCCTTGTGGAAAGATCATCGAATTCTGAGGTTGAAAGCCTTGCAGTGCTCTTGTTGCTTGCTGTTGCACCGTGTCATTCTGTGCAACTCAATTTCCCCCTGCTGTAAACATGCAGGTGGATTCACCATACCTGCTCCTGTTCCTTGGCCATTTTGCATCACGCCTTGATTTCTGCATGTGCGTGCTAAATGCCCTGTCATCCCACACAACCAACATACTGGTGGTCCCCTGACCATTTGCTCATTTGACATATCTTGGTTGCCATTTTACATTTTTTGAAAACCTCGCTGATTACTTTGAAAACGTCCCCGATTACTCTGCCATCCTAGTGCTCTAAATGCTCTTCCCCTGGGGTAAAACCCAGTGTTGCTCTGCTTTTTCGGCTGTGGATTATTAACTTGTTGAGTGTTCGATCCATCTGTGCTAGTTATCATTGCTCCTTCAAGGGCACATTTTGACAATTTTTTCTGTACTTATTTAGCTTCTTCACCCTTTTGTGCAGATCATTTTTTGTGATTCTTTTCTTGTAGTTGCCTGCAATAGTGTGCGATGGTCAGCTGTATTTCTGACCACAGTGAAGCCTCGATTCCTACAAATTTCTTGAGCTGTTTCTGTACCGGCTCTGGCAGCCCTTGGCACAATATATGGTAGAACACAGGTATGAATTTCTCCCAAGATTCCCGAGTCTCAAGTACCCACCCGTCTTGGAAATTCTGAATGTAAATCAATGGGTCCTCCGACTCTTTCATTTTACATGTCATTATAGCTCCGATGTCCGAAGTATCGGATATAATAATCCTAACACTTTCCATACTGTGGCTCTGCAATTGTTAAACGGAGCTCCGTCATGCGCGGTATTGACTGTGTTCACACGAGGGTAACCTGCCCATGTCCACACATCGTCTGCTCTATCACCAAGTATGGCAATTAAGAGACCTTTGATATCCCCTATAGCTAGCGTGTTCCCTCCCGTCATTTTTTCTAACTGTATCCATTTTCCGGCTCCCGATATCAGTATGGAAAGCTTGTTTTTCAGGTTTTCCCAATCCATGTGTGGTCATGGAATATACTGTGGTCTCGCTCCTCCTTTCTTGAGCAACAGCAATTGGGACGCATAGCTCTCTCTCTTCTCTCATTGTTCTCCTGTCTATTGCAGGAGTAATATACCCGCATCGCCGCCTACCTGGCAATGTCCTTAGCCTGCTCACATAGGGTGGTGGAGACACCCTCCACTGAGATACTTCTTTGTGTGTGGCTGTTTCTGACACCCTTGATGCAGATCCCCTAGAGTCTGACCAACTTATCCCTTTCCCTCCTGGGACTCGTTTTCCGCGCCTTCTTTTTCTCTCCTTTTCTTCTTGCTCCTCTCTTTCAGCATCAGACATTGTCTGCATCCAACTCGTGCAACTTCTTGCATCATCTTTGTTACTACTTTTTTCCAATCTATCTAGGGACAGTTCCCTGTTCCCACTACTTCGGAGATGTCCTCAATGTCGTAAAGCTGAGTGCTCTCCAGGCGCTCGTCTTCCTCCTCCCTTTGGGGTACTTGTTCTAGCCCATTTCATCATATATTCTATCGATCGTCTCTCCGATGCTTCTGGTGTCGAAGTCATCCTCGATATTTGCCCTAGACATACCAGGTACTGAATCGTACTCAGGAAAGAATTCTGCTATATCTTCCCAATCTACTACTGGTTCAGGTTTTTTGACCTCCCTTTAAAGATATTCAAGATCGCATGCTCTCTGTCTTCGCTTACGTTCTACATCATCATCAAACTCTCGGCACTTCCTCGCTTCTTTTCTGATCTTCTTCCTCTTTCTTTGCGTCTCTATGTTCGTTTGCCCTTTGGATTTCCTCATCCCTTCATCTCTTTATTCTTTTCTCTCGTATCTTCTGTTCTTCCTCTATCTTTCACTGTTCCTGTCTGTCTTGCTCATTGGCTACTCTCTGTTTACGATTGTGTTGCCTTTCTTGCTCTTCGTGATATAACTGTTCTCGTCTCCATCTATCTTTCTTCCTTACTCTTTCATCTCTCAATCCTTTTTCTTTCTCCTTCTCCCCTCTCTGTACATCCTCTAGCTTCTCCTTTTGTTTTGTGTCATCAATGCCTTTACCATCGAGTTTCAATAAAATCTGACCTCCTATCCATTTGGTCTGTGTGAGTGCTATCTCACCAGTTCTATCCTCATTCCCTTTCCATCTGTTGCCTTTTCTCTCTGTACCGAGAGATGTATTTGCTTGTGTCTGGTCCTTTCTCTCATTCTTGCATCTCTCCTTGTCCCTCAGGACTCTGGAGGTGATCTTTATCTGGATTTTCGTCACTACTTTGCGTAGGTGACTCATATGCTGGTTTGCTATACCCTGTGGCTGCTTTAAGCTCTCTTAACGGGTATAAACCTTTGTCCTGTATTCAGTTTTCATTTTAGGCGGGGCGGGTGGTGCTGAGGGCATCTCACCCCCCTATTTACATATGTTGAGTATCCAATCTACTGGGGGCTCCTCCTCTTTATCCTGTTGGTACATTTTCCACAATTCTAGACTAGCTAGGTGTTTGTCTAACTTTTTGCCCTTGTATGTGGCATCCAAAATGGTTGTCATGTGTTGCAAGACTGGTTTAGATAAGGATCCACCCTGTGGCCAAGGCATAAACATCTTGTGGGTGGTTCCTTTAACCCATTCTGCACTGTACTTTTTCAGCTTAGGTGCGTGTTTTGGCAACTGTTTGCACAGGTGTACTAATGGAGTTATGTCTTCCATATTTAACTTAGTTCACTTTCACTTATACACCACTTGTTATGTCTTTCGTTACTTAAACAATTCTAACAATATGAACAAGCACCAATCGTCGCAAACTCCAATCCTGTTTTTTCCACAAATTTTATATCTTCTATTTTACTCAATAAAAATCAGGTTACCTTCTACAACACGCCAAACATCCAATCGTGCCGTTTTTATGCTAGTTTTAAAACATCTTTAAACGCTGTGGTGACCTATTCGTTCCCCTTTATTTGGGACTCTGGATGCAAGTTTCTTCTAGACACTACATTAAAGCACAGGAATACAGCGAATCCTCTCTCATCTCGGGTGTCTCCCCCGGTATTCTCTCTCGTCTCGGGCGTCCTCCCCGGTAACCTATCTCTTGCTGCTTTTATTCACCCTTTAAGTCACTATTTCCTTCCCCATATATATATATATGTATATATATATATATATATATACACACATTCTACTCTATTTCTGACTATATTTTGTTTTCCCACCTCCCTCCGTTACCTTTCCCTCGCTTGTTCTAAGGTATATACTTTTTGCCAAAGCATTTAGTCTTTTTCACTCATTGTTTGCATGTCTCCTCTCTGGATGCTCGCGATCACCACTTTCGTCACCGCCTTCTCCGGCTGATCACCCGCTCAGCTGCCCGTAGGAGTGGGAAAGGGTTTGTCTGCAGATTTTATTTTATTCTACCACTGTCTACGGGAGCTTCACGGTCTACTCAGCCGGATGGCAAAGGACTTGTGATATTAGGAGAACCTAGAGTTACTTTATGTCGACAGTCAATGGGTGTCTTATTCTAATCGATAACCATTCGATCTCTGCTACCAAGTGTGCTCCGGGAACCCCAACCGGCTCATAGAGTCGGGGTTTGCCCAGAAGCACTTTAAGACAAGATAGCAGGACCCGTGAGATGGATGGGGGTGCAGATTCAATACTCCAACACCAAATCAAATTGACAACTCAATGGTTTGGCAAAGGGAGTCCGTTTAATGACAAGTACAAAAAACGGGGAGTCTCATGAATATCAGCGGATGCGTGATCTTCTCTCTCGCTTCACAACTCCAACGAACTTCATAAAAATCATAACATTTATACTGAAAGCTCGTCATCTTTGACGTGTAACGCTTAAAAGTTGGCACACAATTCTATTGGTTCAGGAAAGGTAACTTTACTATAGGTACTATATCTGTATTTGGTAACGGAGTAAATGGATTGGGTAAACACTGTCAGGTGGGGCATCTAAGCCATACCTTCAAACTAGCTACTGTACATGTCACTAAAAGTACAACGTCTCATTGGTTCTACTAACTATAGGACCCAAGATTACCTGGTCCCTTGTGATTGGATTGCCACCAACCCCACCTGTACTTTTCCACTTCGCTTACCAGCATGCAGAATAATGAGGTCAGGTGCAGGGAGTAAGCCTGTACCCCAGCCTTCCTTCAATTTATGTTACAGCCGTTCATCACCTTAGTGGCCATGTGTCAATTACTGCCTTGTAGTTTGGCCTTATGTCTGCCTCTTTGTCTGAGAAAGTTTAAGGAGGATGGGTAAAATAAGGCTCCATGCGTAGGTGTGAAAGGCTTACTGTGCTCGCTCGGCTTGTCAGGTGGTTCAGACACCCTGAATTGGCTTCTTCTTTGTACAATTTGTGTGTTTGACTTTCGTTTCACCCATCTCCTGCCTCTGGCTTCTTATCTTGGCCCTTCAGAGCAGTGTATTCTGTTCTTTGTTTCGATGAATTGTGACCACTGTTCGTCCATCTTGACAGATACAACCTTGATTCTCCAAGCATGGTGTGCCTCTGCTGAGTTTCATTTCTGCTGCTTTAGTCTCAATTTTACCAAACATTAAACTCTTCTTGTGTGGCCTTTTAGTAACCTTTTGGTTGATTCTGCTTCTTGTGCAAAGTGGAAGTCTATTTATATAACATACTACTTTGAGGTAGATTATGTATAGTGGTGCTTGCTTCACTATCTTTCTACTAAGCATAGCAAGCCGTAAGATTTTCTTGGCTTTCTTGCGGTTCCAAACACATTTACACGTGTAACCTTGGTTGAATATCTTCATTTTGCTTGTGGCTTAAGCTTCTTACATTTGACATTGTCCTTTCACTTTAGGTTCACGATATCCTTGTCTCGTGGAGTTTCATCTCATTACGTCATTCTCTGGTCATCATTTCTTATATATTTGGGTCAGTCCGGGTTCTCCTGGCGTCACCCTTCGTCTTTCATTAAGACCTTTTTGGTTTCTTCCTAGACTGTACTCAGACAATCTTGATTTCGTTTTATTGGTTGATATGGCTTCCTCAATGGATACCTTACTATCCATGGTTTCCTTGCTACTGGTACTTCAATAGGTGCTGTTCTTCTGATGGGTACTGGATAGATCCCCACTGTGGCTCTCTGCTGGTTTATTTGCTTATCATAAGACACATATCTCGGTGTGAACATTCCTGGTACTTCAAAATGGACGGTTGGAGTATGGGCTGTATTTGGGACCTCCTCTACACTTCCAAAACATGCACTCTAGTGCAGGCCATACAGTCACAGGTAATGCAAAGAACGACTCAGCTCTGCATGTTAAAACTGGAACCACTTTCATTCGATAAAAGTAGATCAATGGTGTTAATGAGAGTCTGCATTATCTTTTTGAAATTAGTTTCCCTTGTGAAGTAACATTTTTTGCCTTGTTTCATAGAAGCACTTCTCTTGAGGCATCTCTCACACTTGTGTTTAAGCATCCTCCCAGATAAACCAGCAAATTGACTTTCAGTAGCTTTTTGTTACTTAAGAACCACAAATGTTTGCACGATTTCATATCACTTGTTGAACCAAAGACCATAATTCTTGATTTCTCGGCTTTGATCTTCAGCTCAATTGATGTGACGTAGTCTTCCAAAGCATTTAATTGTTTTTGGAGGAAAATGGGAGTTTGGTCTATTACAACCAAATTGTCTGTATATAGCAGATGATTAATCCTCCGGCTATCAATTTTCAGGGCGAAACTCATGACCTTGTTCAGTGTCGTCTGTAAATCAGATATAAACAGGTTAAAGTGTGCAGGAATAAGTGGACATCCTTGTTTTAGACCCTTTGCTGTTGGGATGGGGTCTGAAAGAAGGGCAATGTTGTTCAATCTTACTCGTAGGGATGTCCCAGAGTACAAATCCCATACAGCCTCTCTTACATCATCAGTACAAACCAAGTTTCTAGTTTAGAACATCATTTGGCATGGCTTACAGGTGTCTAGTGCCTGTGTAAGGTCTACAAGGTCTACAAAGGTCTACAAAGGCTATATAGATCTTTTTGTGTTTACCCAATGTTGTTTGAGTTTTCGAAATGTTAATCAAGAACAGATTCAGTGAGGTGCCCACTCCTTTGATGAACCCTGTTTGCAATGTGTCATAGGTTTCTGTTTCATTGAAACAATTTGTAAGTGTCTTCCGGACTAAAGCTGCAAATATCTTTCCTTCTACGTCCGAATGGGCTATTGGTCTGTAATTCTTTTGGTTTGATCAATTACCCTTCTTAAAAATTGGTGCTATACAGATGATTTCCACATCTGTAGGACTCTCTTGGCTGCTATAGGCCTGGATTTCTTTTTAACATTTCATTCGTCATGCCATCAGGGCCTGGTGCTCAGGAGTTGCTGTGTTTTTTAATTAGATCTGTAATTTCTTCACTTGTGGTCTGGAAGGTATATGCCTTATACATTTCTGTTTGGTTGTTCATCATCTAAACAATAATGTGGTGATATGTTCAACCCAAGCTGCCAAAGGCACTGCATTAGTGGTTAAGCCTGATTGTGGTGTATTCAAGGAACTAAGGAGGTGCCATACTTCAAAGGTGTTATTCCATGCAATGCTCTTCAGCATTAATTCAGCATCTCACTGTGCCATTAAATACTTTCTCGTCTTCACCCAGTTTTGATATTGATTTAGTAGTCAGGTTGTTTTTTCTGCCTCTAGCGACCAATTGCATCTTATGTTTCTGATGCTTGCTTTCAATATGCATTTACGGGCAGCAAATTCTTTATTGTCGATGTGCAGATTGATGAATTCTCTCAAGATTGTCAAGTAGTTCTGAATTTCTTCTGTGAGATATTTTTAGTTTTGCTGTACCTGGACCATACATGTTTTGGTCAGCTGGTTGATTCAGGAGGGGTTAATGATCAACCGGTTCCATCCTTCTGACACCTTTAATGCCGGTAGATGGTATAACTCTTTCCTTGTTGTTGAACTTTGCCAAGTGAATTTTAATATATGGTCATCACTTTCAGTTGTTTGAATGATTTCTAGTGATTTTACCTGAGGCGTCAATTTATCAAAGGCAAATATGTAATCCAAGATCATGGACTCATTCCCTCTTTTCCACGTCATTTTTGGTGGAGTATCACCAGCTGTCTGCCCATTCAGGAAGATAATATTTCTAACTGACAAGGCTTCTCTCCAGGCGTATCCCCTTAATTCTGTAGGGGTTGGGGTTGTAGACATGCTTTTTAGTATAATGTGATCATCATCAAAGCAATGGATGTTTAGATCACCACAGAGCACCAGAGTGTGGCATGTCCATTGAAGTCTCAAGTCACCCGTTATTGTATCCATGAAAGATTCTGCTCCCGGACACTTGGTGTTCCAATAAAGATTAAACATGACCAATATATTCAGTCTTTTAGGATTTGGACTTGAATGTAGGGCAGAGGGTTTTTAGTTGATATTACCTGTATATCAATCTCCTTTTTAAGGAAATGAGTAAGCCTGACATCGATCTTCCCTTAAGTGCTTTCACTGCCAGGTTGAGGTGTACAATAAATCCTTCTAGAATAGGTGGGTTCCTCATCCAAGTTTCTTATAAACATATGATGTCAAATTTGTAATATGTCAGTTCTCCCTTTCCAAAGAGGTGTTTAAGGTCTCTCATATTCCAGCATCCCTACCCTAAGTTATTTTTAGTGTCTGGTTTGGGCTGTTATAGGGTGTCCTCGTACAGTGTCAGGGCACTCGCCAACCGATTTCAACCCTCTCGATTGAAGGCATGATCTTTTTGCAGCATTCTCGTGGTGTGCTCATTGCCGGTTTGAATTTTGCTCAAAGTAATCATTAGTCGGTTCTCTCTGTTTGCGGGTCTCCACGGGTTATAATCTTCTGATGTCTCCTTCTTCCTTTGTGCAGTTCTTATAGGATCCCTAGTTTGCACATTTAACTGTTCCATAAGGTACCAATCATAGTCGAGGATAGCTGAGCCCGGTTGTCTCAAGAAAACCCAGCATTAATAGGAGCACGGCATGATCCAACAGCAGTTACTTTACTAAGTTAGATGCCAAGTATATTTTGAAAAGACAATTATTATCAGATCATCTGTTGTTACCGCTCTTAGGGCCTCATTACACGGTAGGCAGTGGACCAAGGTGCTATTAGCACCTTGGTCCATGCCGGTAAAATACCGGCGCCGCCTTGGAGGAAAGGGGAATTACCGCCCTATTCCAAGGTTGGCGGGGCAGTAATTCCCCCTTCCCCCATTGCCCTTCCCCATTCCCATTTTTGACCCATAGGCCATAATGGGAATGGGGAAGGTGCTATTGCGGTACCGTAATTAGCACCCTGGTCCCGTTGCAGGTTGGTTTTTAACGCCTGCTAAAAAGCAGGCGTTAAAGTACCAACCCGCAAAGGGACCTCGTAGTAAGGCGATAAGGGTTAACGGTCACCGGTACCATTACCGGTGACCATTAACCCTTACCGCCTTCTGTGTAATGAGGCCCTTAGTCTTGGACTATGGTGCAATAGTCTGAGAACCTGTGTTTGATTCATGATCAGACCATCATATATGTGGAGGATCCATTCCAATAATAGATGAGGTAGGTTTAATGAGGTCTTTTTTGATGTTTTATTCTCAATCCATGAGGTCTCTGAACCCTTACGGTCCTTTTAATTGAGGTAACACATCGTACGATGGAAGGGATACAGAATAACGCGTATACCAAATAACAAGACCGACTCATGAATTTGGCAAAATGTCTCCTCTGACTGCTATATTTTCAATTGAGTTACAATAGACATCAACGAACGTTCAATCATGCTCTCAATCATTTTGCATTAAAAAAACACACTTAAGTACTAAAAGATCATCTTACGTGATGTCATACTATGTGGAAAACTAATAAAACCTACATGGGATCGTGGTTGGTTCAAGGGGAACATCTAGATGTACTTTCTATAAGGGACTAGATTGTGATTGGGTCTCTACGATACACCATTGGCTCTCAAACTCTAAGGCCCTACGTTATATGGCCTTCTATAATTGGTTGACATGCTCGTGCCCTTCTAGAGCATTCGACTCATTAGCAGCACGTACATTGGTACCCCAGGTGCTGGTGGGTGGACTTGACCATGTCTCCCCACCTAATTAGCCAAATATCTCTCATCACTCCTGCCGTCTGCCATTAAGATTGTCTTTGAACTTTACCTTGCAAAGTATGATTGCTCCTGAGAATAAAAGGGAGTATAGGCACGTAGTTCAGGTCTGCACGGGAGTATATCGTGGTTCAGGTCTGCACATCCACTCCTACTTTCATCCTTAGCTCATATGACTGGAGACCGTATTTCGGCCTGTTTTGCTAAATGTAATTGTCTGAATTAATAAACTTGGCACTCATGGTGTTCTTTCCTTGCCAATAGATAAAGTGAAATATAACTATAGACGACAGGTCAAGTGAAAAAGGTTACTGTGTACACTAAAAACAGCCACTTAAAACCAAGAGTTTAATCAAAACCAGAGAGTACATTTTAAAACAAGTATTAAATCAACAATAGTGTGAAATGATAATCAGAGGTTAAGCAATTTTGTGATCACACCATATATCATAGGAAACATAAACCACTTAGTGGAAAATGAATTGTAAACGTAAGTACAAGCATCAGTGGTAAATCACTGTATACAGTTTGCAATTTGTTCGCACAAATTTCAATTCAAGAAAACTTAGAAGTTATGCAGAGTCATACAGTCTCAGCATGTTTTAGTTCGTATGTCAGATGTACAGAACTTTCTTCAGGAGGGAGGTACAAATGGATTTCCTATATTCAACCAATGGGCGTGAGCACTTCCCCGGACCTGTCATAAAATAAAAAGGAGGATGTGGTCAGCTATAAATGCTGTGTAAGTCTCCAAATAGAACCCATATATGGTTTGTGAACCAGTAAAACAAGGTGACAAAATTACCTCGAGTCGCTTGTGTGGGGGCGGACAACTCAGCAAAGAGGAGTCAAAGGATACACGTAGTACTCCTTAGACGTTACTACAAAAAAGCACAATAAATGGCTTTTAGATTGCTAGCAGGATTAGGGCAAAACCAGACAAACATCCTTAAGAGTTAAAAATTAAGCGGTGTACTAAAGTATGACCAACCTTCACATGTAAGGGTGGTCAGCTAGGATAATCACCTGCCAAGAACAGCAGTTTTAAGGAGGCTCGGGTTCAGCAAAGTCAGGTGGTTTCTCCTAGAGCGGTAAGAGAGACAGCTGTAGATACAAAAGCGGTCTATATGTACAAAGACAGTATGTCAAGCGGTTAATAGTAATACACTCACAAAAGGCCAGCAGTACCTTTAAGGGAGGCCAAGCATCCAGAGGCTGATTGATGTGGATCTATGGATGGTGGACGGATCCTGTTTGCCAAAAGACCTCATGAGTGTTGTGGTCGTGCACATCCATCTGGTCTATTCGCAAATAAGAACAATGTCAGATGAGAGATATATGTGGACAGGTTAAAAAATGGAAAGGTAAGTACCTTAATTCGCTGGTTAATGGTGCAGGCTTTCCTTGCACCTTTACAACCAGGGCTGATTCAGTTTCTCATGTCCACTGTACTTCAAGGACTGATAACTAGTTTTGGCTTGCTTTAGCTATTATCTCCATGGCTGCCTCCAAACCGGGCTCCTTTTCCGGGTTCCTGCAATGTGGACTTACCTGGTCATTCCGACATAGGAGGACCCGGTAAGTCCTCCTTGCAGGACCCATTCCCCATTCCCATTTGTGCCCCCATAGGGCTCAATGGGAATGGGGATGGAGGTAACAACGGGCGCATTATGAGTGTCCCGTTGTTATCTCCTTCTTCCCCTCGCGGGACCCGGGAAGGATGCCTGGTTTTACCAGGCGTCCCATCCGGGTACCGCGATGGGAACGTTGTAAACACCCCTGATGGAATGAAGGGGGTCGGTTCCGTACCGACCCCCTTCATTCCGTGACCGCCTGCCTCGTAATGAGGCCCTATAAGACCTATGCATTTTCTTCGTGAACCACTCTTTTCAGTACGTCATGCTCATTTCTGTGACATCACCATCCTCTCTTTCTCTCATCTTCAAATTTCTTCAGGGATCTCCTCCAAGAGACTGTCATCTCTATGGGGATATATCACATAGGGTTTTCTCAATGGATACCTTGTCTCAAAGGCTCTTCATGGTATAGGCACCATCACCAGCTTCCAGCATATAGGCAAAATGGGGTCGGGAATTCCTGCATAGATATACAGCTGCTCCTCTACATCTTGATTTCTCTCTGTTTAAAGTGTATATGGGATAAGTTATATTGTGTCCTCTTGATAATACCTCACGTCTTGTTTGTCACAAGGTTCTGAAGCTGGGGGCATCTTTTTTAGCCTCCTGTTGCTTCAGTGCAGGTTTAGAAATTAGAGCCATTTCCTGGTGGATATTGCACTGCTCGTGAACAGGGCTCACAGAGTGCAGAGTTCTTAATATGTGTTTGTGGTTGGTGTCGGTCTCTGTGTTTTGAGTGATAGTCTTCATGTTCGTTGTAACCTAGTTAGTAACCTAATGGTCTTTTTTTTGCCAGTACTACTAGTCTTAAATTGTTAGGTATATCCTTCTGGCTTAATAATGAGTTCTGATCTGACCTGATTGCTTCTTTAGTCTCAGGTGGAGATTGCCTTCTCTCACTTCCAGGGATAGGGTGCCGGAGTGAACTTATTTGTTCCATTGTTCGGACCTTTCTAATTGTGGTTTTAGTTCTTTCTACGTCAATTTACCATTAATTAATAATGTGTCATTGCCACGTTAGTTAAGTGCGATTAAATTGTCTTATCTCAACCTATGTTTTGATGTGGCTTGAGATTTAAGTTATGGAGATTCCTGATCAGAACAGACGTTACAGACCACGATGGATCTACCAGGCTCAATTACCTCTGCCGGGTGTATCCATTGGTTCCTGCTCATCATAGTCATTTTCAGTGGTATTTTGACAATTGCTCTCTGCACCCTCGGACATAGTATATACAGAAATGTCAAGGAGGTCTTCCTCAATAGTGCTAAATTGTTTTGACTCTTATGGTTAACATCTGTATTTGACCTTTGTTTGTTTAAATCTGAATTCATTTTCTGAGGAATTTGATTTTTCTTCTTCGTTTGTTATATATTGATCGAGTCCTCAGGTAGTACAAGATTTCTTATAAATGTACCAGCTTGGTTTCATTGACTTTTTTTGTGAGCATCGGTTTCTTTTTGTTTAGATGATACTTTATCCACTGCAGTTTGAGTTATGTTTCCAAGTGCAGACATATTTACTTTCGCTCTTGGTTTCTGAAGAGAAGTGTAGTACCTTCCCCTTACGTTGGGTGAATATAACTTATTGTTTTTGGGGGGTTACGTTCTTTTCATTCTTGTGTCCCTGGTGTATATTCTGTCTTTCCTATACTCTCTTCTCTAATGCCTTATTGAAGGTGTTATCTTGGTCGATGGAGAGCTCATCCCCCCTCTTAACCAGATCAATATCATCGTTATTTTCTCTGAGAAATTCAGAGGGTACTATTTTGTCCACATCTATCAAACGCTCTGACTTTTCCTTGGTCATCATTTGCGTCCATTTTTGTCTCTCTTGCACCTCTTGTTTTTTTCCTTAATGACAGGATCAAGTATACTGTGAACAATCTTTATGACTTGCGCCGCACTTTTGTCCAAATTACTTCAAATTGCTGTAATGAACCCCTCGATGAACAGCATCTTTGAGTGAATCATGCAGATCATTGTAGTTTGATCCTTTAGTTGATCGTTAATGGTTACATACAGTTTCATGAAGAGTGCTAGTGTCACAGACAGGATCGCTTTCATCTTTGCGTCCACAAAGTCTTGGGTTGATAGAGTGGTCTTCTGATTATTTGTGTCCTGTAATTGATGCCTTTTATGTGTCATCAGTGTGAATTCAACCGAAGCATTGTTAATTGCTTGAAATAAGGATGCATTCCCTTCTTCACTTTGGAGTCTTGGGGCCTCATTATGAGTTTGGAGGCAGCCATGGTGCTATTAGCACCATGGCTGCCTCCAAACCGGGCTCCATTACCCGGTTCCTGCAATGGGGACTTACCGGGTCATTCCAACATAGGAGGACCGGTAATTCCTCCTTGCAGGAACCATTCCCCATTCCCATTTGAGCCCCCATAGTGCTGAATGGGAATGGGGAGGGAGGTAACAACGGGCACATTACAAGTGTCCCATTGTTACCTCCCTCTTCCCCTCACGGGACCCGGAAAAGACATCTGGTTTAACCAGATGTCTGATCCGGGTCCCGCAAAGGGAACCTTGTAATCAGCCCTGACGGAATGAAGGTGGCTGGTCCCGTACTGGCCACCAACATTCCATCAGCGCAAGGGTCGTAATGAGGCCCTTGGTCTCTTGTTTTTGTTCTTTATTTGATCTATTCTCGAATTATTTGTCAATCCTTGATTTAGGATTGTGCAATTATCTTCCTCAGTGGTTTAAACCTTGTTAGCAGTGGATATGAGTTTGCTTGAGCTAATTATTTCTTTCCCACAATTTTGGATTGAAGATGGTGGTACTCGGTCCAAATCTGATGGTAATGTTGAGCAATTAAGTGGTGGCTCTCCTCCCATCTCCTCGTGTAGTGGATCAGGACTGTATGATAACGATTGACTGAAGACCTCAATTTTTCCCAGTGAGGTACTTTGGGTACATGACTGAACATTATGACTTAATTGTTTGCCTGTATTTTCTTCAATGAATTTGATGCCATTTAGCAAAAGACAGTCAGGCACTTTGCTCATTTCAACCTCTATATGCTGGCGTTTTTTATCAGTTTTACCGTTGCCTGGCAGATAGGTTTTCCTGTAATGGAATCTATAATGAATTAAGGGTTCCTTAATGGATAAGTCTCATGGACGCCATATTGATTCAATAGGAGTGGATGTCTATTTTTTTTGTATTGCGGCTGATCCTGGCGTTTTCATCCTATTAATTTTCCTAATTGGTGAAATACCCAATCTGTTGGAGAATTGAACCTTTTCTGTAGCGCAACTCTCGATTTTTCCTCAGGCATTTGTCCGAATGTTCTATGCAGTCATAATTCCTATGCAGGTAGGTTGTACACTTAATGGAGTGACTACACACAGTGACTTGCCGGGAGATTTTGTTTAATTTCTTTCACTGATTTTCAGGATGAGAGCCAGATCAGTAACCTCTAAATCATTAATCGTCAATGTTGGGTCTTTTGAGGCAATTATGTGTGGCCTCATGCTCGAGCTCACCTGCACATTCCTTAGTCAGAGAAGTAACAGTTAGTTGACTGCCCACAAATAACACAGTGCTGGCAGTCACTTGTACAGCAATTTCAAAGTGGGTGGGTGCGTGTTTGTATGTGAGCATCTTAGTCTGAACATGTGCAGTGCGTTCATTTATTTAGACTGTAAATAGAGGTGGTGAAAACATTTGGTTCACTCACCTCAGTGATAAGCTGTTGATCCTGAGTCAGTGAGGACAAGGAACCTGTGTCTTGTAAACGTTGTGAAGGTAAGAGAAAGTATAAAGTTGGATATACTTGCTGTAGAGCTTGATGGTTAACATACTCATCGGCCAACTCAAAATCTATTTTTCCAGGGGACGGGGGTGAGGTTGCGGCTCGTGAGCCATATCTGTTATTTTAGGAGCCTGCCAGGCCTGCGCACTGTGAAGACTGCAGTACAAACTCTGCAACAAACTTCACCTGACCTTTTATGTTGCTCCTTTGCTGACTTAATATATCTGCTGGCTGACCTTCCTTTGCTGAGATATCACTTCCACTTTAAGGGATGTTTCGGGACACAAGTCCCATCTTTATGAGTTAACCCGCCTAATGTTTCTCACACTTTCAAAGACAGCAATTACACAGACTTGTTAAGGAAACTACATAGTAGACAAAGGATTTTCCAAAAGCAGGAAAGCCTGAAAATTAAGTATTATGGAGTGTGGATCTATATACACATATAAGTAAAGTTAATCATGCAGCAAACATGGTGACCAATGACGCATGCTCAACATGCAAGGCAGTGCTCATGCTTACCCACTGACTGTGCCAGCATGATGTGAATCCTGCATGACCTTCACCATGTACTGTGTCTTCAAATGAGTGACAGGAGGGACAGTACCTGGTGGAGGGCCTCGGGAGCATGGACGCCAAAGGGTGCAGGGTGTCTGCACCGGACAGCGGCCACCGCCAGATCATGGATTACTGAAACAACATGGGAGAAGGCTTTACAACAGGCATAGTGAAGTACTATTCATGCAGCACACATGTGCGAGGAAACACTGAACTCATAGTTGCCTGCACATGCTAACCTGTGCACTACCATGCAAACATGCAAGTTGACCTCACTATGCATGTCTGCATGTCCACCACTGCAAACGTCATGGCCTTGAGAGGTTAACTGCACAACTGAAGGAAGAAAAAAAAACCTTAGAAAGGACAACTCAAAAATAAAATGCCAACATCTGGGCCTGGGGTCAACTAAAGTATGAATAAATCAACAAACAATTCAAAAATGTCCTTCATGGACCGGGGGGGTCCAACCAGGAGGGGGGAAGAGCAGGGTGCATGTCAACGTCCATATTCCCCTCCATGGGTTCATGGACCGCGCAGTTATGGTGGAGCGGGAGGCATGTCTCTGCTGGCACCATCATGCTGTGTTGAATCAGAAGGTGGAAGTTGTGCTGGAGGCTCACCACGCAGTACCATGGCCTGGTCCTCAGTAGCAGCAGCCAAGTGTGAAACTGATGAATGCACCAGCAGACTGAGAGCTTGGAGGTCACTATGCACAAACTCACGGGTTGCACAGAGTTCCTCCGCGAGTGTCTGCCTCAATGATAACATCTCTAGGCACAACAGTCTTCTGAGGGATGCCTCTTCCTCATGGATTGCATCTCTGTGGGCCAACAACTCTTGCCTTAGGGCTTCCCTGTGTACCAGACCCTCTTCAAGCAGAGATGCCTGCAGACACTGAAAATCTGCCCATCAGCCCCTGTTATTGGCCTCCATGCGCAGCCTGTGGGAGCAGCATGTGGAGCTCATTACCTGCAGCTGTCGCTCCACCTCTGTTGCTAGGGGGATCATAGAACTGGCCACCCTATCCATGCCCTCAACCAAACTCTCATAGGTAGCACCCTATCATAGTGCAGAACACAACATCTGCTGCTGCCACACTGTCTGCACAGCCTGCACATTGTCTCTGGCTGCAGGACTGCAACACTCCCTTGGCCCTCTGCCCCAGGATCAGAAACCAATACATGGGAGCATGGCCCTGCAGCAGTAACCACCACAGACGGGCGTGACACCACTGACTGGCCTTGCGAAGGTACCTGACCCCCTGCAGACTCACAGGCCTCAACTGCTCTAGCCATTGGGGAACTCACCTCCGCCAGAATTGAGGGCTGTACATTTGGTTCAGCATCAGAGTTACTTGAGTCCAAAGAGGCAGAATTGTCTGGAGAGTGACTCAATTTGGTCTGCAGCACAAGTGGATTCTCATGGCCTGCCACACCATGGCCTCCACTGGTGGTCTGAAGCACCACAGACATTTCTTCCTCCTCTTCCTCCTCGTCTGCATCTGGTGCCTCTTCACTTATACATGGACAGAAAAAAAACTTGTGGAGTCATGTGCAACATGCCTACAGTAAACATGTTTATCACATTGCTGTCATGCAACAAAATGCAGGACATGTCACCATAAGAAATACAGCATCCACACAATATGTACAACAATCTATCTGAGCATGGCATATGTAGACTGGCAACAAAATTCCATGCTCAGGGCCATGCTGCCAGTGGACACATTGACAACAAACAGGGTTGTTAAGAAGCACATTATGGCACAGGGCACAGCTAACTGTTGACTAATACCAGTGAAATGGACATGGCCATGTGCCTCTGTGACATGCAATTACATCACATGGCAACAGGCAGACACACATATCCACATCCAAGTGCGAATCCATCACATGGCACACCTGTGTTGACCTGTTGCAGGGACTGTACACAAAGGGAACATGCCGTAAGTGTGTGAAAATGGAACCAGTCCGAGTTCATGTGTAGCTGTAAGAGTACCACCTAGCCAAGGTCTGTGAAGTGGAGAGAGTAAGTCAATGGAGTTGCAGATAGTAACAAGGTAGAGTGACCCACAAAAGTGAGAGGGGCATGGACCCATGGAGTGTGGACTGAGTGTTGGAGGATAACAGGGATCAGGCCTCACAACGATTTGCCCCAGGAGTCATTGGCATTAGGGCAGCAAGGATATGCACACTCTAGACATATGCAGACTCACTCATGCCACACCATAGGGCATCTTGGTTGTCATCTTGTATGTTTTATGTAGTATGGAAGCACTGACGTACATGTGTGAATAGAGATTCTGTACCTTGCAGGCATGAAGTGGGCACAAGCACGTATCTTGCAGAGCAGATTCACTAACATCAAGGATGCAGATAACAAGAGTACATGTTGTGGTATCATGTTACAAATGTTGTGGGGGTATTCTAGTGGAGGATGTGTACTGTCACACAGTCATGTTCAACTGATGTACAACCCATGGGTTGTGTATCCACTCTTGTGTACACTGAACAGGAGTCAGTACACCACGGCATGGTTCATCTGGGGCAGTCATTCAAATGCAGCCCAATGTGCACCACAATTAAAAATCTTGGTGATGCTTCACTTCACATACTCAGGATGTACAATGTTGGTCACAAGTTGGTGCTCATACTTGTCCAGGCCTCCCACACCTTGCACCTGCTCCAGTAGAATGAATTGGCTCATAGTCTCTTCATGCTCAGTAAGCTCCTCCTCCTCTGGTGACCCCCATCCAGTTGGCAGAGCAGAGGCTAGGTTGGCACCCAGCTTGGACTTGCTGCGATGGGTGAGGTCATTCGAGCACCTCACTATCTGTGCATCAATGCGCTTCTCAAACCCTAAGGCATTGATCTCATCCGTGACATGGTGCCTATGCACCATATGCTGAGCAGGTGTATGTGTGCTCCCCGGTTGCTGGCACATGTCACAGTGGTGTATGGCCACATAGTCCATGAGGATTTTGAGTTCTTGATCATGGAAGTTCTTCTTAGTGAATGTGCCCGTGTCTTGTGCCGTGTCATAGAGTTGAGGCTATGCCTTTTTGCCACAAGGTTTGGTTGCCAACCCTGAACCCTTGGGGCTTGGGCATCTGCTTCCACAGCATGTCCATGAACCCTTAGGGCTTGGGCAGCTTCTTATGGAGCACGTCCCTGAAACTGTGGTGCTTTGAAATTTGCTTCTACAACACAACCCTGAACCCTTGGTGCTTGGGCAGCTGCTTACGCACGACACCCCTGAACCCCTGGGGCTTGGGCAGCTGCTTACGCAGGGCACTTCTTACCCTGGCCAAGTCTACCCCTTTTCCCTCTTGGGGCCTTTCTGCTCATGTTAGAGGTGTAAGTGAAAAATGGAAGGCACACCAAGCAGTTGTCCTTGGAAATTTGAGTGAGGGGTCAGTCTATGTGATGGAAGACGTAGTTATGCGATCCAGCTGGCCTCAAATATATCCCAGGTATGAAAGATATGCTGTGCATAATGCGCAGGCACGACAAAAAAATGGTAGATGCGTACATGATACCAGGATAGCTTCTGGAAAAAGAAAAAAGCGGTACGCGATACACAGGGGAACCCAGAGTTGAGAAAAACGCATACGCAACTCACTGTTAGCCTCAGAAAAATCAGATGTAAATGCACAAATGCGCAGAGGCAAATCCTCCACCAATATAAGAAGTTTGATTGGTCCCTGAAGTGAACGGATGGCATCCCAAAATAAGCAGTACTCCACTCGTCCATCTGCTCCCCTATGCATGCATGTTCACAGTTGCTTCTACATGTATTGATGTAGCCCCGAATATGGCGTGCTGAATGCCTGCGCACAGCATGTGTCACATAACTTACACGCTGAAATCCTCGGAAGTCATGTGTCCACGCTTTCTGCATTTTCTATGTACACAGTCACTCTGTTCACGTCTGCCAGCATTAATATACACGGAAGACCCAGTGTAAAGACACTCCTGCCTCTGTGCCATTTTACATGCCTCTACCTACCCAGTGCTGCCTCCAACTTTTCAATCTGCTGCTCCCTGTCCAGTGTGTGTGCCTGCTGCCCACCTACACTGCAAGTAGAGTCCCTGCTGTCCAGCCTATGCTCCCATCTTTCACCGTGTGACCACCTCAGCTGCTACATTGGACTTCCACTGTGCCATTCCACCACCACTGCTCGACAGCTCAAACCCGTGGCAGTGAGGCAGAGGGCTTCTGAGATGGATGTCTGCATGCATGTCTGCATGCATGCACCTGACATCGCTCTCCATGTGTGCATTAGACATGTCTTGAATTCAAATATGCTTTTACTTGCATTGTGTGTTGTAGTGCACATGCAATGTTACTTGTGTATCGTTCCAGGATGGCAAGTGTGCCAGTTGAATTAGTGTTGCGCACGTCATGTGCATGCATGATCCTCATGTGTATGTGCAATTGATGCATGTGTGTATGGCATATGCAATCGATTGGTTGTGACAGTGGCATGTATTGCATGGATGTGGATTGCATGTCCTTGTGTGTGGGTGTGGAGGTTTATGGTTGTTCCCTTGACAAGTCACGTTCCTGTGAATGTTGATGATGCCACGCTGGCTTTGGTTCAGTACACTGATGTTGCTATTCTGTGTCTCCTTTTCCACAGTTGCATCTGATGAAGAGGGCAGAAGCAGTGCTGTGGAGCATGGATGCAGTTATGCCTCCACCAGGCAGAGGACCAGGCCACAGCCACACACCCTTGACAGCTCATCTTCGTGGAGGGATGTGTCTGTGGCAGCACCAGTGACATTGGGCATGGCTGCTGGGGGTAAGTCAAAGAAGGTGAAGGTGGAGTGGACCCCTTAGCAACGGTGGGGCAAGGTGGTGCCACAAAGGGGCCATGCTTGGTGGAAGATGCCTTGGAGTCTTCCAGGTTGTTGCAGGGGGAGGTGGAGGAGGTGGCCATTGAAGCACAACCCATGGTGTCTGGTGGGGTGTTGATGTGAGCGTGCATACTTCAGTCGTGGCCCAGGGGAATGAGGCTGTGCAGGCCACCATGGAGGTGTTTGTGCTAAATCCAGTCCCTGGGCCATTGACTGCAGCAGTGTGCATCTGCTGGGATGCCTCCATCCACACCCACCCCCCATTGTTGGCTGGTGTGTCCACCCAGACCAACACACCATTACCATGTGATGTGTACATCCAGGATTATGTGCTGCCCTCTGCTGGCTGGATTGACAAGGCAGACAGGTGTCATTCGTGATGATCTGCAGGCTACTCATAGTCTACTTGCACATCAGTGAGCTATACTGCCTTGTGACGTGGCTCGCAACATGCCTGTTCCATGTTGTACTTTGTGGGATGTTCCCTGATTTGACCGCCTTCTCAACTTCCTCCTTTGTGTACCACTTTTCCTCCATGGTGCCTTCCGGCCCAGGTACCAGCAGGGCCCCCTGTACTCTAGTCCCACCCCCAATGCCCCGTCTGGTGGAGATCACATCCCTGCCCAATTTGGAGGTCCAAGGCACAGCAGCTGAGGGGGACACTGTGCCTACCCAGACACCGACAGGGGCACAGGCAATGGAGGGACAACAGGCACCCATGAACAATTATTTTCCCCACACTTACCAGACATTCCTTCCCTGTTTTTCATGTATATAGTTAGTTCGGCACAGGGTTTTTATTTACTTTCTTTTTCCCCCTGGACTGCTTTCAACATCCTTCCCCGTTTTTATTGTAAATATTTCCATGCAATACATATTTGATGTTGTTACATTCTGCACTTCATGCAGTTCATTTGTGTTTGTGCACCTTTGATACTTCACTTTTCAGCAAGTGCATCTCACAATAGCAAGTCATGTGTCTTGTGGCATGAGTGCATCCATGTGTGTTGTTGTTGCTGGCATGGTTGTGGCTGGAAGGATTGGAAGGATACACATGTGCATGACATGTGGGGGCATCAGAAAGCTGTGTCTGCACTATATGTTTTCATTTGTTTTTAGCTGTGCAGAATCACTGTGTGTTTGCCATCATTGTGGCTGGGGGTTGAGCACTTTGTTAATGGCACTTTTGTTTGTCATTGCTGTGTTAAACCCATGTCATGCAGACACGCCCACCAGCATGTGCAGTCACAGACTGCCTTCTTTTTTTTTTTTTTTTAATTTTTTTTTTATTTTATTTTATTGTTGTTTTTCGATACAAATTATCTTTACAACAATTCTTAATATTACTTCATGAATTTACAATCTTTTAAAAACAACATAATACCATAAAAACATCAGAACAATAATAAAATTAGGTCCCATAACCGTGATGTTTTGCTAGAAAGGGAAGAAAAAAGAAAAAAAGAAAACCATATTCACAGTCTAAAACAGAACAATTACATATCATCACATTAACACTACCTCCAACCGAATGTGGTATGTAACTAAGTTAGGATTAATAATTTCCCCATCGGGATAAACATAATTTTTAGTACTTTCATTCATCTGTTGAGTGCACTAGGGCCTCATTAACCGATATATCTGAAGGGTCATCCGCCAATCCATTTAAGCCGAAGTTCTTACACTTTAAGTTCCTTTCAATTTCATACAACAATTGTGTTAGGTCGATGATCAAGGACATTCTATAGCCCCACATACATTGTATCCAAAGCATTTCACATTGGTAAGCTGTTATTTCATTTTGATGTTTCAGCAAGTTAATTTGTCGTGCTTTTGTAAAGAAGACGCAGTATATAACAAGATGTTTCAAAGTTTCTTTTTGATAATTTTTACAAAATCTGCATCCTTCCTCTTCTGAATACAAACTGTTGGACCATTTCTTTGTACGCTCTGAAGTTGAAAGGTGGTTGAGTTTAAACCTCATATAAAGCGAACGCATTTTATGGCCAGGACACTGTCTCAAATATGGCAGTAACGGTGACTGTTTATGCCGAAATTTTGCGTACTCTTTAAATGAGGTGTATAGCCCAATTTTATCTGAGTTCACTGCCCAATCATATTGTATTAGCCTCGCCTTTACAACCTGGGGGAGTTTAATTAGATCTTCCCTTTCCATGGCTAATAGTACAAGATTTTCATCACACCTTTTTCCTGCCTCTGCTACCGAAGCTGGAATACCCTTTTTTAGCATTTTATCAAGATCTTCATGAAGGGAATTTGACAACGGGTCCAGAAATTTGGACGCAAGCTTGCGCCATAAATATTTGGTAGCTAAGGATGTCAATCCCAGTTCATGATTGATGATCGAATTTGGGAGTGACATAGGCAAGTGTAATACTTTCTTCCATATTTTTCCTTGTATTTTATTTAGCATAGGACCAATTTCCAAATAGCACAGGTCTAAGCCCTATATAATGATTGCTTCTACTTTAAGCTTATAGAAATCGATCAAAGGAATCATGGAAAAATTGCAGATTTTTGAGTAAATTAGTTTCATTTGGGCGATCAGTGGCATCTTGTAAATCATGCCCAGAGCACGTGGAATCGGGAGCCCCTTTATCTTCCATTGGTATCTTACGACCTTTTGCTTGTTTGAAAATACGAAGATACGTGATTTCGTTGGGATTAGCTAGAGATTGCGATTCTCACAGAATTCTACTACACATTCAAGTTTATTTTGCAGCCCAAAAGGAGTAAGATCAAACATTATCAAATCATCTGCGAAAGCCAACCAATCCAAGCAAAGATCCCCTAGTTTGATCGCAGGTGAATTACACATAGACCAAATTGTAGCTATTTCAGATAAATACAGGTTGAACAATGTGGTTGCGAGGTTACAGCCTTGCTTTACACCTATATGGGTTAAAATAGGCGGTGTTAAAGAGCCTTCCTTGTCAATCTTAATCCTGTAACTTGTATTAGAATGCAACATTATAATCATTGCTATCAGGGGAGGTGGAATATGAATATCTTGCATCCGTTGCCACAATTGTTGTCTGATTACGGAGTCAAATGCCCTGGATATATTGACAAGTGCCATATATAATGGACCGTGGCCTTTCTTCCTAGTGGATTTCAGTAAATGTGCCAACAGAGTTGCATTCAACTGTGTACCTATACCTTTACGGAACCCGTTTCGAAACCGTGAAAGGATTTTCTGTTTTATAATGAAATCGTTTAAGTCCTTTAATATTAGGGCAGCAAATATCTTTGCAGAGATATCAATTAGGACTATAGGTCTAACATTGGTGGGATCGTTCAGGGGACCCTTTTTATGTAATGGAATTATGATCGCAGTTAACCACGACTCAGGCACTTTCTTGGATTTAAAAACACATTCCAACCTCCTTAAGATGATTTTTGCCCATAATTTCGGATCGTCCTTTATGACGCACGGTGGAATGCCATCTGGCCCAGCAGCTTTAGAGGGTTTTAGCATTGCTATTATAGAAATAATATCATTCAATCCCCAAGGAAATTTAGAGGGAAGATTTGTAGCCAAATCTAGGGTTTGTAGCCCACAAAATTTCTGTGGCAGAGCATATTTGGACTTATAAATTTCACACCATACTTCCCCACTTACTGCAGAGCATAGATCCGGCTTTCCTTTCAGTAGGGGATCTTTCAGTATTGCCCAAATTTCCCTTGAGTTTTTGACAATTAGGTTCAAAATCATTTTTTGGTTGGTTTCTATAAATGAACCAATCTTCAACTGTTTGACATCATTTCTATAGGTTGTAAGAATTTTTTTTTTCTGAATCACACAACCCCTATAATATAGGATGATTTAATCAATTTACGTATTTCGGTGTTTTTTTGTTTTTTCCTCAATGCAATCTCTACATTGTAACTCTTCTTATAATCAGTCTGCTTAGCCATTGAACATTTCTTTACCAAGGTATCAAGATGACCACGTATCATGCCAACATTTTTTCTTTCCCATGCGATAAGATCTAATCTAGACAACATTTCAACATTTATTTTTTCCGTGTCTCTGTTAACCAGATAATTTAGCTGCCTATATAGTCTAGCATTCCACCTGATGGAAAGTGCTTTGCAGTCTATCTCCAACAAAGATAATACCGGCTTAGCTTCATACATTGGTAAGTTACAATCTAACAAACACTCCAATATGCAGTGATCACTTAGACGCGATTGGATGATATTACAGTTTATAGCGAATTCCGCTAGTGCGTCCGAAATTACCAAGTAATCTATTGTTGAGCATTTCATGCCACGAGCCAAAGTATAAGCGTGCACCTTTTGTGCAAAGGGCACTACTTGCAATTCCCATTCGCTCAAGAAGTTCCTCCATATTTGCCCCCTTTCAAAAACCAATATTTCATACTTGGACGCTATGTCTGACTTCATCATTGTTTTATTAAGATTTGAATTAAAATCGCCACCCATGATGATCTGTGCATTTGGAGCGTCGATTGCAACCGGTAGAAGTACAGAGTTAACTTTTTCGATAATAGCATCTAGAGTTATTATCGCTGGGTTCCAGTACAGTGCAACTATGATCAACTGGGAGAGCACCCTAGCTTTGGATGTCACTTCCACCACCAATATGTCTGAGGATGAATACATTTGCAACAACTTAGTATAATATAAGTGTCTCACAAGGATCGCAAGTCCGCCAGATGGACGGCCTTGTATACCTTTTACCGCATGAGAACAAAAAGCTACATATCCTTCTAAATAAATATCTTGGATTGCCATGGTTTCCTGCAGTATGATTATTGCTGGTAGTTGTACATCTAGTGTATTCTGAAACCATTTCTCAAGGTTATTAAAGCCACAACAATTCCAAGAATGTATGACCACTGCGTTATTTTATTGTTTTTCATTGACTGGCATATCGCCTATTTGAGTTTTCATAAGTGGTTCAAGCCATGCCAGGCTTGATGAAATTTGCGCAACAGATTCAGATTGTAGTCTGATTTTTTCATGCAGAGTTGCAAACTGATTCTCATGATCTTCGATGAAGGCATTGTTATGTGACGCAGAGGACTGATATTCAACAAACGGTGTGGCATTTTCCAACGAAGTAAACAAAGATAACTCATAACCAAGCAATTGGAAATCTCTTGCGTGTTTCCATATTAACGCAGCAATGATAGCGTTCTGATATTTACATAACATACGACCGTTTGAGACGTACAGTAAACAAACCCAGTCGATGTCATTAGACACTAAATTGCGCAGTGCTAGTATTTGGTGGAATGCTTTCATCAATGATGTTTTGTTTAAGTTAGGTTTGCCTACTTTCGTTGGATCCAGCGTCCAACCCATTACCAGTTTCATTTCAGGCCCCAAAGTATTGTAAAATGACCATCTATCAAAACCCTCTCCATCAAAAGACGGGGTGGGTGGTATGGGCTGCAGGTTTTGCTGTATATCTGGGGCTCCCTTCATGGGTTGGAACTTGATAGGTTCAGGATCCTGAATACCTACAACTTCGTTCTCAACTTGGATTATCTCTTTATGAACACTTCTATTTGCCAAAGAGTTCACAACAGAACAATCAGCACTGATATCTACAACATTTTTTGGTTTGTGGACTAAAGAGGTTATTTTTTTTTGTCTACTTTTTTTTTTAAAAAAATGCTGTAACTGCGTTTGTATAAGGATAGGTGATGATAGCACATTGTCATCTTTTATGTTTGCAACATTAGAGTTTGATGGCTCATCTGTGATATTTTTTTTTACATTCTCCCCTGTACTCGAGGGAACAACATTTTGTGGCACAGCGTCGGTTATGCCCAGTACAGCCTTGCTTTCGATGTTAAGTTGCGTTAGATCAATGTTATTGTCATCCTTAATAACACTCTTATTATTTTTTTTTGCTGTTGCTGATTTGTATCGTTCTGTTTTTCCATTGTCTTAGATTTTTTGTTTTTATCTTTATTATTGTGAGCCATGTTGAGCCCTGCTTGTGTTAAAGGATTTTGCAAACTTGCATTTTTTTGTCTTTTCAGAGCTTTAGCATGCAATTTTTTAGCTTTGCGGGACATAAAAAAAAGTACTCGGAGTTCCATTTCCTGCCTCAGCTGGATCGTCAATATTTCCTGCCTCAGCTGGATCGTCAATACATTCCTCTCCCTTCTGAGTGATCACCGAGTTTAAGTCGATCAAATTTGTAAGCGCAGAGGGGCTATCAGAGGTATGCATAACTGGAGTTAATATTTGTTCCTCAATTGTATTGAGCACCTCAGACATCCTCTCTGCTGAAATTAAATTTTCAGCAAAGACTATCTTCTCTAGAGTCAGTATTCTTTCATGTTGTAATTTGGCGTATGGTGGAGTCTGATTTGCTGTTACAGTCTTAGCATCACTTGTTGTATTTGTTTTAGTAAGATCGATCTTCTCTACATATTCAGTTTGAGAAGCTGTAGATTTCATATCATGTAACTTCACAGCTTTTATCTCGGTTACTATTGCTTCTAACTTTTGAGTATGGAAGCGTTTCTCGCTCAAGTGTTGCTCCGCCCAGAATACGTGGCGTTTTTCCTGAGCCATCAAAAACCCTCTATTTTACACAGTCTCGAGTTGATTTCTGATGTTGCTAGACTCAGAGCACTGATCGCCCCATGAGTGAATTTGTGCCCCTTATCCAGCAAGTTCAGTATCCTAGTCAAGACTGGAAAATTCTGTAGTTCTTGAGGATTTAAATCCACTAGGGTCTCTTCCAGTGGAAATAACGGTAATGATGAATTCGGTTGACAAGATTTTTCTAAATGTTTCTTTGCTGGTATTGGATCAAAGCCCAGTACTGGTGAATGTGGATAATTTATATCAGAGGGATTATATTGACTTTCATGTGTAGGTGAGCTAGCAGAGTGTTTAAGGTCCCTGGCCCCCCATCCTCTTTCACCTTTTCTCATTTCTTTTAATTGATTTAGATTTTCTGCTATAGCTGCATGGAAATGTACTTGCTCCCTAAGACCCCTTGACTCAGCCGCAGGCGTTGAGGGCCCATTTGATATCCCAATATTGAGCTGTCGGTAATGGGTACATTATGTATCAGCTTTGGTGGATAGGTTGTACTCTCATGCCCCTCCCTGTGGATTTGGGCCACTATATTTACCTAATTTTCAGTTTCTGTGATTGTAACTTTTTCTGGCTCCAACGATGTTAGAATGGGCCCGTTTGTATTTGATGATGACTTCATATAAGGGCTAATGCTCGATTTTTCAATTACGTCCTTTCCCTTTTTCCTAATTTGGTTTACCGTTTCATGAATGGACTCATCATCTGACATATTACCGTCAGACAGCGTTGATGGAGATCCATTAAGGCATCTCTTCCCATTTCGCAATTTCTTAACCATGATTGGTGCAGAAAAACAACCAAACTCCACCTAGTCAGTGCAATGCTTAGCGCCTGATATGCAGACAACTTCTCCGTATGAGCAGAGACAGACGCCCCCCGCGCCGCGCACCGCGAACAGCAAACAGTACTTGTCCGGTACTTGGTGCGCGGCGCAGGTGCGCAAGACTGCCACTATTTGTGGACCCAGGCAACGTGACTCGTCACAGGGGGCATGTCCACCACAAACAGGAGGTGCTTATACAAGAAAAGATAGAAAAACACAAAAAAAGGCAGAGTTAGCTGCGTGGACTTCAGGATATCAACCACGTGGGCACCGTTATATACACACAAGCCGTAGAAGGGCAATGTGTGAAGCGCACAAGTTGTGAAGCGCACAAGTTGTAAGACACACGATGGGTGCACAAGTTGTGAGGCATGCAAATGGGAGTACACGCTATGTGCGGCACAACGCAGCACTACTAAACAGTCACCTTGGGGTCAGGCACGCTGGTGTATCCGGCTAAGACGTCCTCCAGGGAAAGCTTGCTCACTGCAGCGAAGTCCGTGGGAGCATGTCAGCAGGCAGAGAAGCCGTGGTCACAAATCCGATGGATACAAGGCGGCGGAGCAGTGGCAGCAAACAGTACTTGTCCGGTACTTGGTGCACGGCACGGGTGCGCGAGACTGACACTATTTGTGGACCCAGGCAATGTGACCCGTCACAGGGGTCATGTCCACCACAAACAGGAGGTGCTTGGGGTCAGGCACGCTGGTGTATCCGGCTAAGACGTCCTCCAGGGAAAGCTTGCTCACTGCAGCAAAGTCCGTGGGAGCACGTCATCAGGCAGAGAAGCTGCGGTCACAAATCCGATGGATACAAGGCGGCGGGCCAGCGGCAGCAAACAGTACTTGTCCGGTACTTGGTGCCTTCTCTCATGTGTTGCTCCACCTCAAACTCTGGAATGCAGTAGTGAGCCTTGTTTGCTCTTTCTGAGTGGCATCACAATGCTCCAGTGTCTGTGACTCATGCACTCTCTGACTGCCCTCCCATCGCCTTGCCATGTTATTGTTCCCTGTCGGGAAATTTTATGCACCTTCCACCCAGGTCACTAATGCTTAGGCGGTGAAGCACATGGGCATTGTTTGGGTATTTTTCATTTTTATTAATATGTTTACTTCTCTCGTGGACACACATTCAGTTAGTGTGCTTTGATGCCTTGGCAATGTGCCATTTCCAACATGCACATGCCACTTGACATTGCATTCACTTGTCACATGTGTATGAGGTGGGCTGGATGAAGTCTTGAAGAGTGTTTCAGCAGATGCTCCAGTCCTGTATGTACCTGCAGTGCTTCCAGTTGATCATGTTTGTGGCTGACATATTGGTGTTGCACTTCATGTTGCTGGCAGACCACGGAGGTTCAGGAAAGCTGCAGACATGCATTGCACTGGTATTGTGGAAGATTATATTATAAGACTGTCAGGGGGCTGCCTGGGGGGTGCCCAGTCTGGAGTAGCATGCCCAGGGGGTGTCCAGTCTGGAGCGGGCTGCCTGGGGAATTGTTCAGTCTGGAGGGGGTGTCTAGTCTGGAGCGGGATGCCTGGAGCTATGTCCAGTCTGGAAGGGGGTGCCTGTAGGGGGGTGCAGTCTGGAAGGGGCTGGCTGCAGAGGGTGTGCAGTCTGCAGTGGGATGCCTGGGGTGGGGGGTCCAGTCTGGAGTGGTATGCATGGGGGGGTGTCAGGTCTCGAGGGAGCAGCCTGGGTGGAGAGTTCTGTTTGGAGGAGGGTCATGTCTGGAGTGGGATGCTTGGGGGGGTGTCCAGTCCGTAGGGGATGTCCAGTCGTGAGTGGGGTGCTTGGGGGTTATCTAGTCTGGAGTGGGATGCCTGGGGTGGTGTCCAGTCTGGAAGGGGGTCTCCAGTCTGGAGGGGGTTGCCTGGCCTTTCGAGGGAGGGCAAGCATTTTCTGTGTGGTGTGGCCTAGGCATGCGAGGTGAATTGTGCGATTTTGCTGGGGTGCCAGGGGTGGCACGGAACCTAGTGCTGTGTTAGTCCTTTTGCTTGCTTTTTGCTGTGCTCGGGGGTATGTTATGGGTGTTCCTCATGCAGCTTGTTATTACATGCATGACAGGTAGTAATGCATCTTTAAATCCATGAATACGCTTAGCACGCAATATTTTTTCTGCGCCATTGGTTTGTGCATGGTCCTTCTCGGCATGCGAAACTTGCGCCATTTCTGCACCCCTAGTTTTTAAGGAAGGGTTATTTGACCACTTTGTATTATTTTAAAGACAGAAGTCTCAAAAGGCAGAAGTTTCAAAAGGCATGTACAAATGTACACATGTTACCTTAAATACGGTGCAAACATATCTTATCTTACACTGGATATTAAGATCATGTGCTGTGCTACATGGGCATTTGTTTGTGAAGGGATGGATATGTCTGTGCAGAATCCAAATGATGCTATGGTTATTTATGAAAAAGAACTGATTGAATGTATCACTTCTTTCTTACCATGTTGGAGTACCTTCTAGTTTATAACATGGTCTTATTATGGCTTTGGCATGTTGTTTTGTCTCTCTTACTATGATTTCAAATGTATACTGGTAGATCTGCACGTTTAAAAATGTGTGGCACCATTTTTCACAGGAATTTCAATAGGTGCTGGTGGACTTTGATGATTTGAAAGAAAACTATTTCATTTTTGAGAAGCAGGATGTACATTTAGATGTATGCTGAAAAAGATTGAGGGGGTCATTATGAGGTTGGCGGTAGGGGTTTAATGGGGCCGGTAGAGTTGCCGGCTCCGTTAAACCCCTACTGCCCCATTATGGAAAATTGCGGCATGGTTACCCCCAAGGTCGTAATGGCCCCCTTAAAATCTGTACACGCTCACAGAGCAGTATGAACATATTTATTTGTGAAGTGTTTTCTGATCACTTTGCTTTTTATAGAGAGTGTTTGGCTTCCAATTAGATCACACATGTATTCATGTTGATGTTATTGTGGTAGGAAAATTAGTTTACTTGTAGTTCGGAATTGAGATGCAATGTACACAAATTTGGGGTGAGTGTTGCCCAGTAAAGCATTATCTTCTTTACATTTAAGAAATGTAATGCTGCACCACATGCACACTCTATCGATATGGTGCAGCTGTTTGTTTTTCACACTATATGAGGGCTCAGCTGCAACTTGAAATCTCTGAAAATGATGGTTTCTATCAAATGTACTTTTCCCTCCCCCAATGAAATGAACAGATATAAATAGCCTCACAATACTGTTCTGTGGGTATTTACAGATTTTGAGTGGCTCTAGCACAGTCAGGCATATGGTAGCATGCATATCAATGTAGTCACTGCTTTTGAAACCTAACTCCTACCTAACAAGTGACCTTTATAACAAGAACCTGCAGTTTAACTCCTACTGACCAAAATTGTACTTGAAAACCTGTATCTGTTATGAGATATTTATCTCCTGGTAAATGCATCTAGCCTTTTAAAACCTAGATTTCTCTAACCAGTACAGCCTCATGATAAAGTTATGTTTCCAAATCAGAATAATTTACATATTGAAATGCCTAAACAACACAGCTGTTTGTGTACACTTAGAATGTTGAAGTGTTTTCCAGTTTCCAGTAAAGCATTACCTTCTTTAGATTTTGCAACTGTAATTTTGCATCTCATGCAAAGTGTACCATTTTGGTTCATCTCTTTCTTTATCACACTATTTCTCTTAATACTATGGTGTCCAGTACATGTAGTGTTCCCTCCCCAATGAAATGAACACCTATATATGCCCCGTAGTACTGCTCTTTGGGCAAGTACCGATTTTGAGTGGCACTGGCATACTCAGGTTTTGTGCAGCACACATCTCAATTTAGCCCCCGCTTTTGTAAGCCTAAATCTGATCTAGCAGTCACTTATATAGCAAGAAACTATTTTATTGTTATTAGTCAAAAAAACTGTATTTGATTCCTGTGTTTCTTAGGAAATCTTTTATTAGTCAAACAAACTGTATTTGATTCCTGTGTTTCTTAGGAAATCTTTTCCCCTTAAATATTTTCATCTGTTGAAAACCTAACTTTCTGCAACTAGCTGAGATTCATTACAAAATCACGCTTCCTACAGAGAATCATTAACCTTTATAAATGTGCAAACAGAGCTGTTCTTTGTACATTTACACAATTTGGGGTGGGTGTTGCCCAGTAAAACATTACCTTCTTTATATTTAGGAAATGCAAACTCTACCTTTTTGGTGCAGCTCTTTATCACACTAGATACTAGGACTCAGGTGCAACTTGAATTCTCTGAAAACTGGTTTCGAGCAAATGTACTTTTGACTCCCGAATGAAACAAACTCATATACATGGCTGCACAGTACTGCTCTGTGGCTATTTACAGATCTTGAGTGGCTTTAGCTCAGTCAGGCCGCCTCTAGCATTCATCTCAATGTAGGCAATGCTTTTGAAATCTTACTCCTACCTAAGAAGTTAGCCTCATAAGAAGGAGCAGTTTTTTGTTCCTACTAAGCAAAATTGTACTTGACACCCTGTATTTCTAAACAAATATTTCTGCCCTGATAAATATGTCTAGCCTTTTATAACCTAGATTTCTCTAACCAGTCCAGACTCATCATAATGTCATGTTTCTACTTATTAATGATTTCTATATGTAAATGTCTAAACAAAGCAGCTCTGTGTACATTTACAAATTTGGGTAAGTGTTTTTCAGCAAAGCATTACCTTCTTTACATCTTGTGAATGTTATTTTGCATCTCGTGCAAAGTCTACCTTTTTGGTTCACTGCTTTGTTTATCACACTGTATGGTAGGTCACAGATGCAAACTTAATTCTCTAAATACTACGGTGTCCAGCACATGCTACCCCCAATGGAATGAACACCTACATATGCCTGTATTCTACTGCCCTGTGAGCAATTAACAATTGTGAGTGGCCATGGTATACTCAGCAGCATACATCTCAAATTAGGGCCTGTTTTTGCAAGCCTAAATTTGATTTAACAGTTACCTACATAATATGAAACTGCTTTTGTGTTCTTAGTCAACCAAATTGTATTTGATTAATGTGTTTCTGTTGCAAACCTAACTTTCTCTAACCAGTTGAGCCTCATTATATGTCATTCTTTCTACTGAGAAGAATTACTGTGTATGAATGTGCAAACAACACTGCTTTGTGTACATTTAATAATTTGTAGTGAGTTTTTCTCAGTAAAGCATTATCTTCTTTATATTTAGCAAATTAAATTTTACAGCACAATCAAAGTCTACCTCTCTGGTGCAGCTCTTTGTTTTTCATGCTATATACTATGACTCAGCTACAACATGAAGTCTCTGAAAAGTATGATTTCTAGCAAATGCACGTTTCCCTCGCCAATGAAATGAACACATATAAATGCCCACAGAAAATGCTCTCTGTGCCTTTAGTGGCATTGGCTTTTATTGTATTTTTCATTTTTAGAGTTGTAGTGGTGAAATGTGTGTACTAATTTAGTTTCTTTCTCTACAGCATTAGTGAATAATGTCTTTAAAAATGTAGACTATATGTGCCAAGAGGAAGGGTCCTATGTAGGGAATTAAAACATTTAAATTGGAAAATGTTGATACTGATCTTTCATGTTTTGAACAAACGTGCTCTGATGACAATGTGCAAATGCCTGTTGCCGATCAAGTATTTGAAAAAGTCCAAATTCAGATAGAAGACATGTCAACTAATGAAGTGTATGGAACCAAGCACATTTCATGTCACACTGACAATAGGAAAACTGTAACAAAATTGTCCCTGCATATTAAAAATAATGACTGTTTAAGACAATATAAACAGGAACTTCTTTAGTTGTTAGAAAGTGGAATACGAATAATCATTAAAAATGGTCCATATTTGAGTCTTCACAAATCTTTTAAGAAGTGTGAAATTAGAATCCAGCCATGTGGTGAAGCATTTTCTGCAAAAGACAAAAGAAGAAGGAATCCATTTGGAAAGAGAAGTGTTCATTTTAGTGTTGAATAAACTAAACAAGTTCACTAAAATTACAATGACATTCTACCAAAAAGTACAACCAGTATGTGTAGTTACGCAAGACAACATTTGTGATGTGTTTGGCAGAGAGTGGAAACAAACTTCTCATACAGGAAGATTTTTTAATGAAGAGAGTTGCATTCAAAAAAGCAATGTGACTCTTGCTAGTGATGAGAGGGGATGTGGCAACAAACTAAAAAATAATGTGATTTCTGGAAATGAAAAAATCCGAAAGCCAATAAGTAGTGAACTATAAACAACATTAGGATAGTGTGCAATACAAGTAAGAAAGCAAACTAGGGTATGGAAATATAATTATTTATGTAATATTGCCAAGTTTTCTTTAAAAGTCCTAAAGAGATTCTTGCAAATGTTGCAGAAAAACTATAATGTACAAGGTCAAATAAAGATGATGCAGAGAATAGATAACTGCGAAGTTTGTGAAAAACAGGACTTCTCGGTCCTTCTCTACGTTGTCTTGACAAACGCAGATGTAAGAGTCAGTTTCATCATATAGGTATGCAGCCTGCACATAATACCAAAATGTGATATCTTCTTGTTTAACTATATCAGTGCAAAACACCACTTATGTCACTTGCACTGTTAAATAAACAGTGACTACTGGAACTGTAGAAAGTGTATTTTCTACACTTCAGATGGAGAAAATGGCCAATTTAAAAGATTATGTATTTGTAGATCAAGCAATTTTAGGAAGTGGAAATGATGGTCCTATGCTTTCAAAGGATCTAATTATTAAAAAGTACAAAAATATGTATTGCAATGTTTGAGATGTCTCCAAGTGAAAGACCTGACATTGCATGTGTCCTCTCAAAACGCTTGCTATAAACCAAAAGTACAACTACTGTACATTAAGGAGAAAGTGAAAGACTGTATAGAAGATGTTTGGAAGGATGCTTGTATCTGTGTGTAGAACAGCGATTTGATACAAGTGATGCACTTTATCCTTCATCTTTGTAGACAAGGAATCAGGTTTTATCAGAGAGAATCCATTCATCCTAGAAGTAGCTTGAATGACATGGTGGTGCCTGAAACTCGTGTTGAGCTTCATAAATTGAACATGTTTGAAGTGATTAAATTGCAAGGTGTGAGAGGCAACGTTGTGTATTTGCCTCTCAATTTGCAATTTGAGTTTGATAGTTTGTTGTTTGTTTCAGTAAATGGTGTTGCCACAAAGGGAAAACAAGTTTGGCAACAGCTTATAGATATCAGAAAGGTGAAAGAAACGTTGCTGTTTCTAATGAAGCACAATGATTTGTGCAAAGACAGTCTGTTCCAGACCTGTGCATGTTTGATGTTAAATCAACAAGCAAGAGCAGTGAATGTCAGTTTCAACGTCTAGCTGTCAAATTGTTGCAGAAGGGACTAGTTTGTATGAACATTACACTAGTCATCCTCTGCAACAGGGAAACACAAAAATGACATTTTAGAAGGAAAAAATACCAATATCATTGCCACAATTAGAGTAACTAAGGAATATTGGCATATAAGACATACAGAGGTTGGATGCATGATCAGAAAAGTGACCTTCTAACTTGAATCCTGACTTTAAGTTGTGCTGCGTATGGTTGAGATGATCTTGCAGAGTAGATGTGTGAAGGAAATCCAAATTAAGAATGGATAATGCACATGACACCAGCAAAATTGTGTGCCATGGACCCTGTAAGTGAATCACAATGTTTCCATCATCGAGTTTTAGCCATATTACATTATCAGGGTAATTCATAGAATTTCGCACAAAAGTGGCGCACACGGCTGGCGCACAGTGTCCCCGTGCGATACACTACACCAGCCGCGTGCGATAAAATCCATTTCATTGCACAGCGTATTCATGGATTTTAGAATCCAAAACCATCCGTGGGGCAGAGTGGCGCAGCGACCCTGCAGCAGCACCAGTTACGCCCCCAAGAACGCCCTTGCGCAAGGAAAAGCCATCAAAATCCCCAATTCATCGCAAATGTCTGCATTAACCCTGGACCAGTTCACAGGGCTGCCAAACAGCAAACGCCAAGCGGGGAACGTGTATTTCAGGGGTTCGCGGGAAGTTTCACATGCAATCGTCCTGGGTACGTGTATATCAGGGGTGCGCGGGAAGTTTCACACGCGAATCCAGCAGGGTACGTGTATTTCAGGGGTGCGCGGGAATTTCCACACGCATTTGTCCTGGGTACGTGTATTCCAGGGGTGCGCGGGAAGTATCACATGCAAATTCAGCAGGGTGCATGTATTTCAGGGGTGTGCAGGAAGTGTCACACGCAATTCCATCAGGTCACGTGTATTTCAAGGGTGCACGGGAAGTTTCACACGCAAATTCAGCAGGGTACGTGTCTTTCAGGGGTGCGCGGGAAGTTCCACACACGATCGTCCTGGGTACGTGTATTCCTGGGGTGAGCGGGAAGTATCACACGCAAATCCAGCAGGGTACGTGTATTTCATGGGTGCGCGGGGAGTACTACACGTGAATTGGCCGTGTGGGTCTTCCCAGGTGTTCCCTCTACACCCTCCACGGCCCCTGCAGGCAGCCCACACCACAGGGGACTACCCTGCACCCCTGCTCATGTCCGGCAGGCAGCCCATCCACCATGGGCATGCCCCCCATCCCAGCCACATGTCGCCTTGCACTACTGATCAACAACGCATGTCTCCCAGCACCCTCACCCCCTAGCACTGTGGGGCACCTGCCAGCAGGCCCCCACTCATGTCCAACTCATGTCCCTCTGCACCCCCAACCCCCAGCATCCAGGGGCACCCTCCACCAGACCCCCACTCATGTCTCCCAGCACCCCCACCCCCCAGCACTGTAGGGCACCCTCCACCAGGCCCCCACTCCTGTCTCCCTGCACCCCCACCCCCCTGCATACAGGGGCACCCCCCACCAGGCCCCCACTCATTTCTCCCAGCACCCCCACCCCCCAGCACTGTAGGGCACCCTCCACCAGGCCCCCACTCATGTCTCCCAGCACCCCACCCCCGCAGTGCAGGGCACCCTCCACCATGCCCCACTCATGTCTCCCAGCACCTCCACCCCCCAGCAGTGCAGGGGCACCCTCCACCAGGCCCCCACTCATGTCTCCCAGCACCCCTCCCAGCCACATGTCACCTTGCACTACTGATCAACAACGCATGTCTCCCAGCACCCTCACCCCCCAGCACTGTGGGGCACCTGCCAGCAGGCCCCCACTCATGTCGAACTCATGTCCCTCTGCACCCCCACCCCCCAGCATCCAGGGGCACCCTCCACCATGCCCCACTCATGTCTCCCAGCACCTCCACCCCCCAGCAGTGCAGGGGCACCCTCCACCAGGCCCCCACTCATGTCTCCCAGCACCCCTCCCAGCCACATGTCACCTTGCACTACTGATCAACAACGCATGTCTCCCAGCACCCTCACCCCCCAGCACTGTGGGGCACCTGCCAGCAGGCCCCCACTCATGTCGAACTCATGTCCCTCTGCACCCCCACCCCCCAGCATCCAGGGGCACCCTCCACCAGGCCCCCACTCATGTCTCCCAGCACCCCCACCCCCCAGCACTGTAGGGCACCCTCCACCAGGCCCCCACTCATGTCTCCCAGCACCCCCACCCCCCGCAGTGCAGGGCACCCTCCACCATGCCCCCACTCATGTCTCCCAGCACCCCCACTCCCCAGCAGTGCAGGGGCACCCTCCACCAGGCCCCCACTCATGTCTCCCAGCGCCCCATCCCCCAGCACTGTGGGGCACCTGCCAGCAGGCCCCCACTCATGTCCAACTCATGTCCCTTTGCACCCCCACCCCCCAGCATCCAGGGGCACCCTCCACCATGCCCCCACTCATGTCTCCCAGCACCCCCACCCCAGTGCAGGGCACCCTCCACCAGGCCCCCACTCCTGTCTCCCAGCACCCCCACCCCCCACAGTGCAGGGCACCCTCCACCATGCCCCCACTCATGTCTCCCAGCACTCCCACCCCCCAGCATTGTGGGGCACCCTCCACCAGGCCCCCACTCATGTCTCCCAGCACCCCCACCCCCCTGCATCCAGGGGCACCCTCCACCAGGCCCCCACTCCTGTCTCCCTGCACCCCCACCCCCCTGCATACAGGGGCACCCCCCACCAGGCCCCCACTCATTTCTCCCAGCACCCCCACCCCCCAGCACTGTAGGGCACCCTCCACCAGGCCCCCACTCATGTCTCCCAGCACCCCACCCCTGCAGTGCAGGGCACCCTCCACCATGCCCCACTCATGTCTCCCAGCACCTCCACCCCCCAGCAGTGCAGGGGCACCCTCCACCAGGCCCCCACTCATGTCTCCCAGCACCCCTCCCAGCCACATGTCACCTTGCACTACTGATCAACAACGCATGTCTCCCAGCACCCTCACCCCCCAGCACTGTGGGGCACCTGCCAGCAGGCCCCCACTCATGTCGAACTCATGTCCCTCTGCACCCCCACCCCCCAGCATCCAGGGGCACCCTCCACCATGCCCCACTCATGTCTCCCAGCACCTCCACCCCCCAGCAGTGCAGGGGCACCCTCCACCAGGCCCCCACTCATGTCTCCCAGCACCCCTCCCAGCCACATGTCACCTTGCACTACTGATCAACAACGCATGTCTCCCAGCACCCTCACCCCCCAGCACTGTGGGGCACCTGCCAGCAGGCCCCCACTCATGTCGAACTCATGTCCCTCTGCACCCCCACCCCCCAGCATCCAGGGGCACCCTCCACCAGGCCCCCACTCATGTCTCCCAGCACCCCCACCCCCCAGCACTGTAGGGCACCCTCCACCAGGCCCCCACTCATGTCTCCCAGCACCCCCACCCCCCGCAGTGCAGGGCACCCTCCACCATGCCCCCACTCATGTCTCCCAGCACCCCCACCCCCCAGCAGTGCAGGGGCACCCTCCACCAGGCCCCCACTCATGTCTCCCAGCGCCCCCACCCCCCAGCACTGTGGGGCACCTGCCAGCAGGCCCCCACTCATGTCCAACTCATGTCCCTTTGCACCCCCACCCCCCAGCATCCAGGGGCACCCTCCACCATGCCCCCACTCATGTCTCCCAGCACCCCCACCCCAGTGCAGGGCACCCTCCACCAGGCCCCCACTCCTGTCTCCCAGCACCCCCACCCCCCGCAGTGCAGGGCACCCTCCACCATGCCCCCACTCATGTCTCCCAGCACTCCCACCCCCCAGCATTGTGGGGCACCCTCCACCAGGCCCCCACTCATGTCTCCCAGCACCCCCACCCCCCTGCATCCAGGGGCACCCTCCACCAGACCCCCACTCCTGTCTCCCTGTACCCCCACCCCCCAGCACTGGTGGGCACCCTCCACCAGGCCCCCACTCATGTCCAACTCATGTCCCCCTGCACCCCCACCCCCCAGCATCCAGGGGCACCCTCCACCAGACCCCCACTCCTGTCTCCCTGCACCCCCACCCCTCTGCATCCAGGGGCACCCTCCACCATGCCCCCAGTCATGTCTCCCAGCACCCCCACGGCCCCGCATTGCAGGGCACCCTCCACCAGGCCCCCACTCCTGTCTCCCAGCACCCCCACACCTCTGCAGTGCAGGGCAGCCTCCACCATGCCCCCACTCATGTCTCCCAGCACCCCCACCCCCCAGCACTGTGGGGCACCCTCCACCAGGCCCCCACTCATGTCTCCCAGCACCCTCACCCCCTGCATCCAGGGGCACCCTCCACCAGGACCCCACTGATGTCCCCAGCCACCACGTCATCAGAATCTAGAACCCTGGCCCTTATGGGCTGCCTCGACATGCCAAACACCCACCCAAGTATTGCATCCACCCACTTAGAAATGCCAATTACATGATACATCCCCAATGGCAAGTATGTAAATGAACACATGTCCCTCACATACACACAATGAGTGTCAGTGAATGTCAAAACACATATCATGACATGCATGAAACCAATGAGATGCTACTACACATTGAAGTTTGATGAAGAAAATGTATTAAAAACAACATAAATGGAATCAAAAATAAACAAACAACAATGGGAATTAAAAACAAAAAGCAGCATGTCCGTAAAATAATGTTAAACCACAAATCATAATCCAAAGGAAAGGTGTCCAAAGTCACAGTTCAAAAAAGTAAATCCAAAGAAAAATCAAAACCGAAAACCATTGCTCCATGGGTAAATTCAAAATAAAAAAATAAAATCCAACAATCAACTATATACAGCTTAACCAACCCAGGGTCCATGATCCCAACAGAAGAAATGAAACCTATCTACTAATACTACCTAATTTAAAAAATATATACAAAAATGTGGTCCATTACCCAAAAGGTCCAAAAAAAACAGAAAAACCAAAGGAAACCTAACACTAACTACATAACTATTTACAAGGGCAGCGGGCTAGTGCGACGACTCACTTCGGGATGTTCCGGGCCAGGGCATCATCGAACGCCTGCTCAATGTCCCAGAGGCCGTCCACCTCCATGGCCCCGAGGGTCCGCAGGGCCGACGACATGTTCTCCTCCAACTCCCTGCGGATTGCCTCGAGGCACTCGGCCCGCCTCAGGGCCCTCCGCATGGAGTTCTCCGCCCTGACCATCGTGAGCCGTGCCTCTTCCGCCTGCTGCCGCTCCGCATCTATGGCGTGGCCCAACCGCTGCCATACGGAAGAAACTTCCAGTCCTGGTCCTCCTGCCCTCCGGCCGATGCCTGCCCCTCCGATGTCGAAGGCTCTGAGCCATCATGGCTCCCACCTCGTTTCTGCTGCTGATGTGCCTGTGCCCGTGCCCTGGCTCCTGCTGCCTGCACATCCTCCACCGGCCGAGGTGCAGTCGTTGATGTGGCCACTCCTGCTGGACGTCCAACTCCCGACTGTGGCAGGGATGTGTCCTCCACCAGCCTGGCCGCACCGTCAGAGGCAGCTCCACAGGGTGGAAAGATGGCACGGAGGACGACTGGCGCATAGGGTGTTCAGTTGAGGAGGGGGTCGGAACAAGCTCCAGCAAATGGAGGAATCCGGCCTGGGTGACCTGTCCCAGTAGGCTGACGCGGTCAACGAGCCATTCGAGATGATGTGCAGTCTCCTCATAAAAAGACTGCAGGTCACCTCGCATGGCACCGTTGATGCAACGCCACACCAGTCAGGACAGGCTCAACCCGTACCTGGATAGCCACATCCGCAGGCAGAGGAAGGCCAGTTGTCGTAAGCTCATCCCCTGCCTGAAAACGGGTCTGGACGTAGGCATCCCTGCTGGTGCAAGATGATGCAGTGACAGGATCAGGGACAGGATTGCACACAGGCACCTTCGCAGCGGCCTGTGCTGCCTCCTGTCCCTGGTCCTGCACTGCACCACTAGCACCAGTGGAATCCCCACCTCCAGACCCCATCTCTGTTGCTTGCACGGCCTCCTCCTCCACCAAACCCCCCACCAACCTGGATGACTCCGTGCCATCTTCCCGCGATGGGCCCTGTGGGGTCCCAGCAGCCCCTTCTTCTGCCGAGGAGTCCAACTCTGACCTCCACCTCTTGGACCTCCCCCCGGCAGCTGCGGCCTGGGACGCGGCACCAGACTCCTCCCTCCCCGACGAGATGACAACCTGGGAGGGGAGCCGGGCCTTGCGTCTCCGGCTGGTGGTGCGATCCCCGCCGCTGTGCTCCACAGCACCTTCTCCGCCCTCTTCATCAGTTGACGCTGCAGACAGGGAGAAATAAAACACAGGCATCAGGGCACTGTACAATGAACACATACACACATGACAGTTGTACATGAGTGGCATTGGCAAACCTCAGACATGGCATCACAATCGCCAACACACATGTCATTTCAACTCGCACACATGAGCCATACCACAGCCATATAGCAACATCCAGCACCATCCATACACATACAACTGCATGAGCAGGCAAAGGTGACCCAGACATCACATGCAACACATGGAGTGCACTACACATGCACACACACCACCACACTTGCATGCATGAGTACACCTTTGCCAACTCTCGCAGTGTTCAGAATGGCATCCATGTCACATCTGCCAATCAGGCTTCCACATCCCGCTGTCACATGCATCTATGCTGCATCACTGTTGCACCCTTGTCAAATACACACACATGCACATTTACACACTGCTGATACATGCAGCTGAAACCAACATCCATGTGTGACATCACGAACATGCCTACTTATACACATTCATCCAAACATGTGTGCCCACACAACTGCATTTGGCATGCAAGCCTACACACACAAGCACCGTCCATGTCTCACACATGAGAGCGCTCGCATGTGTTAGCCTCACGGCCCTGCACACCCCACCCCATACTTGGCCTCATAAAAACACATGTGCAACCTGCACACTACTGGCACATCACCACACGCACAACTTACAATGATGATGCATGTACACTTAACGCTCGACTCCAGACGGCTCTGCCTCTCAAGGACCTGGACGTGGAGCGCTGGGGATATGCGTTCCAGGACCCTCATCTGATCATCCGACAAGTGGCCCCGGCGCCCCTTAGCATTCGCTGCCGTCAAGAGGCGCCGGACCTTGTTGAGGGTCCTGGACCTTAAGTCCTCCCAGCGCTTCTTGACATGATGGAATAGTCGGACTGCCACCCCCTCCGCGTTGATGGCAGTCACGATGTCCGTCCAGATCCGAGTCCGTCCTTCCTTGTCGGCGCGCATACTTCCGAAGAGGGCATCATACTGCCCCAGGACTTGATCCACCAGGACACCAGCTTCGGTGGCAGTGAAGCTGGTGCCCCTCTGCCTCTCTGGCTGGGGTTTGCTAGTGGTGCCAGATGTTGCAGTGCCTGACATGACAACCCCAGAGGCAGGAGTGGGTGGGCAACTGGGTCCTGGGGCTGGTCTGTGGAGCGATGGAATCCCAGTCGGGAGTCTTCGGTTCCAGCAGGGGTGGTCACAGCAACAGCACCCCTGGCTGATGTGCAGGCAGCAAATGGCAGGGCACGTGGGCAGTAGGCAATCAGGCAGCAGCAGATGGCAGGTGGGAGCGTGCTTGGGGGTCTGGGGGGCAGTAATTCGGCCTTCTGGGCAGGAGCGTGGTCTTCCGTGTGCTTACGCGTGGCCAGCTTGATACGGAGTGATTTGGCACGTGAAAATCAAGCACGTCTGCGTGTAATTTGAGGAAAGGGCCTTAGCGTGTAAGCGCTTCAGCACACGTACGCGAATTCATTGGCCCAAAGGCCACCAGCGCGTATGCAAGTCTGTGACGTGTGTGCGGGCGTTTCCCTGTACACGGGTGCATGTTACACGTCCAATGACTGCACGTCAGAGTGTCAGCTCGTGTAATTGGAGGATGGGGCCTTAGCGCGTACACGCGGAAGTGACGCTGGACGTGTGGGCTTGTTTAAAAGGTAAGTGTAGAACGCCATTTCCTTGTACGTGCTTTTCGTGGAGAGCGAGTGGGTGAAATCTGTACTTCTTGTCGGTTCACACGCGATTTACTTCACGGCGTTCCAAGTTCGTACTCCCTGTTACCTCTGACAGCTTTTTGCCTTTTTGTCTTTTTCCTGGGCCTGTTTCCTCAAACAGCGTTCACTTCTCCTGTTGTCCTGTGTCCTCAGACAGCGTACAATTCTTCTTTTGGCGGGGGTGTTGCCAAAGTGCACACGCGCGTATTTTTCACGTGATTTTTCCTGGCAGACGGTGAGTCGCGCACCTATTTAACATCTGTGCTTGCCCCATGTGTTGCCTACCCCTTCAGAGGTCAGTCTAGGCTGCGTGTGACACGCATACGTTAATTTTTGTGTTTCTGGGTGCCACAGCGTAGTGCAGGTTTATTTTTCCATGCACGTGGTCTAGGTGGGGTTTGCGTGCACATTATCTCCCTTTTTTGGGGTGCCTGTGCGTTGCATGACCTGTCATCTTCCCCCAGGGGTCACATACAACCTTGCTAGAGCACTAGGGTACGAATTCCATCTAGTACCCTACCCCTTTGAGCCCCAATTGCCCAGGACAATAGTTTACTTCAACTCTCATACGCACAACAACATCAGTGCCATGGTTGGGAGGCAAGTATGCGGTAAGGGTGGCAAAGGTGGCCGAGCCACAAGAGGTGGCCCTGGTGGATACGGTAGGTGACGTGGCCGGGACTTGCACGGTGCCCCTAGCCCCCCATGTGTGGGTGACCAGTCAGGGACACCCATGCCCCCCCCTGGTTGAGGGTAACATGGCTGACACCATCCCTGCTCAGCCCATGTTGGACCAGCCCATTGTGGCACCAGACCTGGCACAGGGTGACTCCATGGCTGACTTCCAGGTCAGCAGGTCTAGGCCATGTGTGGCGGTGCACGTTGGTGTCACCAGGCCACGTGAATCAGGGGCAGCTATATCATCTGCTGCTCCGAGTAGGCAGGGTGGGGAGGCTGCAGGGACAGCTGCGGATCCATCCACCCCAGCTCTGAGTCTCCCAGCCAGGACAGTGTCAGTGTAACGCTCACCTGATTCCCGCAGAGGCGCCGGTCTTGACTGGGTGAATGCCGTATCTTCAAAGGTGATGTGTAACACACGGTTGGCTCTTTGGGCTGGACCTCTGTGCACTGTATGTCTGACTCGAAGAGTAAGATGTCTGCAGATAGAAAATATGGGATTAATGAACTGGGGTTATTGGGTGCCTCTCTCCTCTTCCCTTTCTCTTCTCCTGTAGAACCCCAAAGGTTAACGTCCTCACCTTAGGTAAGTGAACGCCGAGCTCTCCATCTGCCTCGGGGCAGGGTGCCGTAACCAGTTTCTTCACTGGATAAGGGTGCAGGCCTCTTGACCTCAGAGGACTGCTGTCCGTCGTTAACTGCACGAACGGTAAGTTCTGGGCACTTCAAATGTCTTAAAAGTCTTTTGTAATGATATCTCTTGTTTTGCAGGGTTCCGGCGATGGCGGATGGCGGGCTGATGAGAGTTGAGGATCGAACCCGCGTGAGGAATAGAAGCGCCTGGAGCACGTAAGTAAGCGCTTGTAGCCTGCTTCACGATGCGCACTAACTGTCCCTTTTATCTTGCAGGTACAAGTTCGGAGCTTTAGAGAAGCTGAAGGGTGCTGGAATACCCACTGGATTCGGCGTGGGAAGGAGTAATGGCACGTGAGTAATAAAGTTGCCCAATGTCTTTAAACGCACCTTCTTTTGTCTTTCAGATGCGGGATGCAGCGCCGAAGGCCTCCGGAGCGTGCGAAGAGCTGGTCAGCTTTTGTCTTTCAGATGCCGGAATGCAGTGCGAAGACCTCCGGAGCATGCGAAGAGTAGGTAGGCCTTTGTCTTTCAGATGCCAGAATGCAGCGCGAGGCGTTGGTGACAGCCGATGGACCAGGTAAGAGATGCGCTGCCACTGAAGACCGTAGTGCTAACCTGTTCTTTCTTTGTCTTTACAGGTGCTGCTGAAGACTGGATTCCAGGATGGTAAGCCTTTGTTCCCTTAGGCCCAGGATCAGAAGCAGAAGACACGATGAGCGTTCTGCTGCAGAGAATGCAGAATAACACAAAGCAAGATTCATCCATCGGGTGTGGTTTAAATAGCCTCCTGTAGTGCTTAGGTGTCTCCTTCCACAGCCACGCCTAGGTAAGAAAAGAGTTCCTGCTTTCCAGAAGAGTTCCAGTGTTCTGAACCTAGGGAGTGGCTCCTGTCCCACCCAACAGGAAAAGTAGTCCCAAACAGAAGAGGATCAGGGGTTCAACTGGCAGGTAAGTAAGCAGCATGGTCTGCTGCAGGTAAGTCCACCCAAGCATTATGAGCCCGGCGCTTCCAGCGCTTGGACTGGGCATCTTTATGAGCCTGGTGCCACTGGCGCCAGGACAGGGTCCAAAAGGTCCCAATTGGGACTGGCTGGCACTCGGAACCGGGGTTATGGGTCTGCTTCCAAGGGAGTCGGGCAAGTCCTGATCTTTTGGAAGCAGAGATCATGACAGCACCCCCCCCTCAAGGCCCCTCCCAAACCGGGCTTCTCCGGGGGTTTGGGCTTGTTAGGAAATGTTCGATGAAATCTTTTGATTAGACGAGGCGCGTGGACATATTCTGCAGGTTCCCAGGATCTTTCTTGGGGACCGTAGCCTTTCCAGTCAATCAGGTAAAATAGTTTAGATTTGGAGATCTTGGAATCCAGGATGCTTTTGACTTCAAACTCGAGTTCTCCATCAACTAGAATAGGTTTTGGAGATGTAGTTAGTCGGGTTTGAGGTTGCACAGGTTTTAATAGAGAGACGTGGAAGACCGGATGTATCTTCATGTGAGGGGGCAAGTCCAACTTGACCGCTACTGGATTTACTATGGTAGTGATGGAATAGGGACCAAGGTATCTTGGGTTGAATGTGCGTAGTCCTTTTAGAGGTAGATATTTGGTGGATAACCAGACTTGATCTCCTACTTGATATTGGGGGGCTTCCTTCCGATGTTGGTCTGCTCCTTTCTTGTATTGTTCTTTAGCCCTTTGAAGGTGAGAAACGGCTTCCTTAAAGGCTTGGGTGATTGTAGAATGCAGGTGGTCTACTGCTGGTGTTCCAAGATCTTGGAGTGGATCCAACTCCGAGGTTCGAGGGTGACTACCGTATAAAAGAAAAAACGGGGTCTTCCCAGTTCCCGAGTGGACAGAGTTATTGTAGGCATATTCGGCTATCCAAAGGATATCTTTCCAAGTTTTTTCAGTTTGTTGTAGCATGCAGTGCAAATACTGTTCCAGAGTGTGATTGGTCCTCTCGGTTTGTCCGTCGGTTTGAGGGTGGTGGCTGGTCGAAAGTCTCACATCAATTTGAGCCGACCGACAGCAACTTCGCCAAAAATGAGAAATAAATTGACTACCTCGATCCGAAATTAGAACTGAAGGAAAACTGTGCAGTCGGACGATGTTTTCGAGAAATTCTCGGGCCAGAGTTGCTGCTGTTTGTAAGCCTTTGAGTGGAATGAAATGCGCCATCTTGGAGAATAGGTCCACGATTACTAGGATCGTATTGTATCCGGAGCATGGAGGTAGATCGGTGATGAAGTCCATAGAAAGCGTATGCCAAGGGCGAGGCGGGATGTCAATAGGGCGTAAGAGGCCGGCTGGTTTTTCCTTTTGACTCTTGTTTTGGGCGCATACTCCACAGGACATTATAAAGTCTCTGATATCTTTTTTCCAAGACGGCCACCAGAAGTAGCGCTTGATCTTTTCCGAGGTCTTGGTCATACCGGGATGTCCTTCCATTAAAGAATTGTGATAACAAGAGATTACTTTTTTCTGTAAATCTGTGCTGGGTAGGTATAATCGTTCTTGGAAATACAATAAGTTGTCCTTTCCTGCAAAGTCCTTTCCCTGCAGATGCCGATTCTGTATGTCTGCTGGAGTTACAAGTTGCCTGGCTTTATCCTTAACTTCCTCTATGGATTCTGTGGCGATTACACCCAGAATTCTTTGTTCGGGAATGATTGGTACAGGTTTAGGGTTGATCAAGTGTTCTTCCACTCCCATCCAAGAAAGGGCATCAGCTTTACCGTTCTTTGTACCAGGTCGATAGGTAATTATGAAGTCAAACTCGGCAAAGAATAGTGCCCAACGGAGTTGCCTAGAGGATTGAGCTTTTGCGGTTTTCAAATATTGCAGGTTTCGGTGATCTGTAATCACAGTAACGGTGTGTCGGGCCCCCAGAAGATAATGCCGCCAAGCCTTAAAGGCGGACTTGATAGCTAGAAGTTCCTTATCAGTAATAGTGTAATTGATTTCAGGAGGCGAGAATTTGCGGGACCAAAATGCCACGGGATGCAACTGATTGGTTACCGGGTCCTTTTGTGATAGAACTGGCCCCATGGCAAGGCTCGAAGCATCAGTTTCAACGATGTAGGGGAGTTCTGGGCGAGGATGTTTTAAGATCGGTGCAGAGATAAATCTAGTCTTCAAATTCTGGAAAGCTTGTTCCGCCTCGGTAGACCATTCAAAACGTTTGTTTTTCTTTGACAAGGCGGTGATGGGCTGGACTATTCGAGAGAATTCGGGGATAAACCTGCGGTAAAAGTTAGCGAAGCCTAACATGCTTTGAACACCTTTTACGGAGGATGGCGATGGCCATTTGAGAATTGCATCGACCTTCTTTGAATCCATACGCACTCCGCTAGGTGATAATATGAATCCCAAGAATTCAACTTCAGTCACGTTGAAAACACATTTTTCCAACTTAGCGAAAAGTTTGTGTTGACGCAATCTCTCGAGGACCATTTTCACGTGTTTCCGATGCTCAGTTTCCGATGAAGAATAAACGAGGATGTCGTCAATGTAAACAACAACACACACATCTATGAGCTCTCTGAGGACATCGTTCATAAAATATTGAAAGGCGGCCGGGGCATTGCAAAGTCCGAAGGGCATGACCTGATATTCAAATAGCCCATACTTGGTGCGGAAGGCCGTCTTCCATTCATCGCCCTCTTTTACTCGTACCAAGTGGTAGGCTCCTCTAAGATCCAGCTTTGTATATATGCATGCTTTTCTGACTTGGTCCAGGAGTTCAGGGATAAAAGGTAACGGATATCTATTCTTAACGGTGATCTGGTTCAGGGCGCAATAATCTATACAAGTTCTAAGGTCCCCTTCTTTTTTTGGAACGAAGAACAAAGCTGAGGAAGCAGGGGACTTGGAAGGACGAATAAACCCATTCGCTAGGTATTGATCCAGGCATTGTCGGAGGTGAAGATTCTCAGGCTCGGTGAGGGCATAAATTCTACTACAAGGAGGAGTAGATCCAGGTATCAGGTCTATCTGGCAGTCATAAGACCTATGAGGAGGTAGAGAGTTAGCCTGATCCTTCCGGAAAACATCTTGTAATTCTAGGTATTCAGGAGGTAACTGGGGAGCCTCCGAGGAAATTGCTGCCAGTGCAACACCAGGTCGAGGGTAACAAGTAGAGACACATTCTGGAAACTGAACCGTTCTTGCTCGCCAATCGATCTGAGGATTTTGCTTCTCAAACCAAGGAATTCCTAGAATAATCTGGAACTGAGGGGCCTTGATCACATCGAACACGATCTTCTCATGGTGTCCATCTTGACTTACTAGCGTCACTTCTTGGGTGGTATGCGTTACTGGTCCGGAGGCTATCTCCGTACCATCCACCGTAGTAATGACGTCCTTTACAGCCTTTGGACAAAGAGTCAGATTCATCCTCAAAACCATTTCATGATCCACATAATTGCCGATGGCACCGCTGTCGACGTAAGCTTCAATCGCATGTAATCGATCCGGATGTTCAGGGTTAATGAGGACCATAGGTATCACGAAAAACGCTCGGCAAGAGGACCTCTATTCTTGTCGGGCGAGGTTGTTTCCCTGCTCAGAGTTTGTGACCCTGGTAACTGCAGCTCCTACTGCCTTCTTGGCTGGTTTCACCGGACAGTCTCGAAGAAAGTGCCCCGAGTTTCCGCAATAGAGGCATAATTGCAGCTGTTTTCTCCTTTCCCGCTCCTTTTGTGTTAGTGGTCCTTTCAGGCCCCCTATTTGCATGGGTTCCCCGGAGTCTACTCCTTTGGTAGGAGTTGGTGAATTGGAAAATACTCGAGCATCAAACTTGGAACGATCGGCCTTCCTGTTCTGCAGTCTGTGGTCAATTTGAACGACTAAGTCAATATAGTCCGAACAGTCTTGCGGGGGATTCACTACTTGGGCTAACACATCTTTGAGCTCTCCACGTAGACCTCTATAAAACAGCGTAATCCTTTTGTCCTCAGGCCATCGAGTTTCCACTATCAGTCTGTTGAAAGACGCAATATAAGCCAAAAGGTCTTGATTACCCTGTCGCAATGAAAGGAGCTCATTGTCCAAGGCCTGCCCCTGTGAATGTCTTGCAAACAGTTTTTCCATACTGAGCTGAAAAGCTTGAAAATCATGGAGAACCGGATCATCTTGATTAACTAGAGGGATCGACCAGTCTGCCGCATTGCCACTAAGGTACGAAAGCACGAAAGCTACCTTAGCTTGATCAGTTGGAAAGGCTGCTGGCCGGCATAAGAAGTGCAACCGGCACTGATTAATAAATACTGCAAACCTCTTTGGGTCACCAGAAAATCGTTCGGGCGGAGCCAGAGGTACATTCCCAGGTAGGTTGATCTGCACTGGGTTCGTAGAGGATGATGAAGGAAGATTTGCCCCTGATGCGGGTAACAGAGTTTGTCCGGTTTGTGACTGTACCAATTGTCTAGCGAGATCGTCTGTTCGCTCCTTGGAAATAATCAGTTCCCTTCTTAGAGCATTCCTTTCCTGATGGGCTGCATGCACTTCTGCTCTTAGTTCCCCAAGTAACTGGGCTAGCTGGTCGGTATCCGAGGTTTCCATAGCGCCTGGGTGGGAGTTTTGCGGTGGGCTTTGTGTTCTGTAACGCTCACCTGATTCCCGCAGAGGCGCCGGTCTTGATTGGGTGAATGCCGTAACTTCAAAGGTGATGTGTAACACACGGTTGGCTCTTTGGGCTGGACCTCTGTGCACTGTATGTCTGACTCGAAGAGTAAGATGTCTGCAGATAGAAAATATGGGATTATTGAACTGGGGTTATTGGGTGCCTCTCTCCTCTTCCCTTTCTCTTCTCCTGTAGAACCCCAAAGGTTAACGCCCTCACCTTAGGTAAGTGAACGCCGAGCTCTCCATCTGCCTCGGGGCAGGGTGCCGTAACCAGTTTCTTCACTGGATAAGGGTGCAGGCCTCTTGACCTCAGAGGACTGCTGTCCGTCGTTAACTGCACGAACGGTAAGTTCTGGGCACTTCAAATGTCTTAAAAGTCTTTTGTAATGATATCTCTTGTTTTGCAGGGTTCCGGCGATGGCGGATGGCGGGCTGATGAGAGTTGAGGATCGAACCCGCGTGAGGAATAGAAGCGCCTGGAAGCACGTAAGTAAGCGCTTGTAGCCTGCTTCACGATGCGCACTAACTGTCCCTTTTATCTTGCAGGTACAAGTTCGGAGCTTTAGAGAAGCTGAAGGGTGCTGGAATACCCACTGGATTCGGCGTGGGAAGGAGTAATGGCACGTGAGTAATAAATTTGCCCAATGTCTTTAAACGCACCTTCTTTTGTCTTTCAGATGCGGGATGCAGCGCCGAAGGCGTCCGGAGCGTGCGAAGAGCTGGTAAGCTTTTGTCTTTCAGATGCCGGAATGCAGTGCGAAGACCTCCGGAGCATGCGAAGAGTAGGTAAGCCTTTGTCTTTCAGATGCCAGAATGCAGCGCGAGGCGTTGGTGACAGCCGATGGACCAGGTAAGAGATGCGCTGCCACTGAAGACCGTAGTGCTAACCTGTTCTTTCTTTGTCTTTACAGGTGCTGCTGAAGACTGGATTCCAGGATGGTAAGCCTTTGTTCCCTTAGGCCCAGGATCAGAAGCAGAAGACACGATGAGCGTTCTGCTGCAGAGAATGCAGAATAACACAAAGCAAGATTCATCCATCGGGTGTGGTTTAAATAGCCTCCTGTAGTGCTTAGGTGTCTCCTTCCACAGCCACGCCTAGGTAAGAAAAGAGTTCCTGCTTTCCAGAACAGTTCCAGTGTTCTGAACCTAGGGAGTGGCTCCTGTCCCACCCAACAGGAAAAGTAGTCCCAAACAGAAGAGGATCAGGGGTTCAACTGGCAGGTAAGTAAGCAGCATGGTCTGCTGCAGGTAAGTCCACCCAAGCATTATGAGCCCGGCGCTTCCAGCGCTGGGACTGTGCATCTTTATGAGCCTGGTGCCACTGGCGCCAGGACAGGGTCCAAAAGGTCCCAATTGGGACTGGCTGGCACTCGGAACCGGGATTATGGGTCTGCTTCCAAGGGAGTCGGGCAAGTCCTGATCTTTCGGAAGCAGAGATCATGACAGCCGGTCCCAGTCCATCCTGCTGACGTTCCCCCTGACTACATCACACTTCAGCTAATGCCTGCACCAAGTCCCATGGGGAGTGTTCATTCCCACACTCCTAGTCCACAGTCCACTGGGGCTCCTGCCCCTAGTGTCCAGAGCGGCGTAGGACACTCAGGATCCCCACCACCTTCCAAGCGGAAGAGGAAGAGTGCTCATCCAGTACAGGCTGATGCCCCAGACACGGCTACACAGTCCGGCCCACCAAGGAAGCACAGCTTCAATCAGGCCGAAATTGATGCACTTGTTGAGTATGTGTCTGTACATGACAGCGAAATGGTGATTACTGCAGGATGCAAGACCACACCTGCACAACGTCAGGCACACTGGCAGACCATTGCGGACCTCATAAGTGCCCTTGGATTTGTGAGGCGCACAGCTAATGATTGCTACAAGCTCTGGAATGACCTGAAGCACTGGCCTCAAGTCATGCCGCAACTCTAGTGACTGGAGGTGGGTCTCCAGCAGAGGACATAGAACTCACTCCACATGAGTATGTTGCTGGGACCTACGTCACGGAGGAACAGATCCAAGGCGTAGGAGACCTGCCAGATTATGAGGCATTGTCCAGTGAGTGCACATGCATGTGTGTGTCATCCATGTGCATGGTGTGTGTATGAGGGCTTCTGATTGTGTGCCAGGTGAGGGAGTCTGTGCCTGAGTGGTTTGGGTCACCCATGTGCTTCATCCAATACATTCTGCGCACCAGGATTTGGGTATTGCAGTATCCCTTCTGGCAACAGTAGACATTCAGCCCAACCTCACGCCAGTTGCCCTTGATCTTGCCACAACATAGTTGCGTATTATTCTGTGTTCATTCAGGCTGATTGTCTGCATTCCACCACTTTCACCAGGCATTTCTCAGTCCTATTGTCACATGTGTGACATGGCTATGGCATGTGGCATGTATGTGTATTGGACATGCCAATCACAGGCCAATGTGTGATGGCACTGCTAGCCAGCATGCAGCAAATGTGTTGGTCTTCCTTCTTGGTGTCATCAATGTGTGCCATTTGCCATCCCTTCATACGCAGTGACGTGCATGCATGGGAGGGTTATAGTCATGTGGGACATGTGTCAATGAAGTACTGTTTCTGTTGCTTCTCAGCCCTAATTGTGTGCGATGGTGCTAATGCCTGTTCCCATTTCTTTTCTTTCAAGTCTTTGCAGGGGATGACGCACTTGATACTGCTGCGGTTGTGGAGATGGTGCAGACCCAGGAGGGGTCTCATGCCCGACCGGGCACCAGTGAGGGACGTGGTGTGGTGGTGGGTGAGAACCCACACTTGCTGCAGACCATCATCTCAAGGGGTGTCTCTGGGTGCACCTCTCCGAGCTCTATTCAGGTGTCGATTCGGATGATGAGACCTATGTGCCGTCGCAGGTAAGTTTTTCTTGGAGGGATTCTGTACTGTCCAACCCACCTGCACCAGGGGTAGAACCCTCAATGGGGATGTCAGTGTTGGTAGGTCCGCCTTTGGTGGTTATGGATGCAGGGTCACACTCCGCAACAACTGATCCTGTTCCTGGGCCAGAAGATGAGAGGGGGAATGCAGTCATGCAGCCTCAGGCAGTGCCAGCACAGCAAGGCACAGTTCGCCTTGCCCCAGACAGGTGTGGTGCCCGGCGACGCGGTGGCCGTACGCCACCTGGCAATACTGCATGGGAGCAATCCATATACGGTATGGCAAACCAACAGGCAGCATCATCTGAGATGATGGCTCAGGCCATGGATAGGGTGGCCACTTCCATTGTCCCCCAAGAAAGGCTGATTGAACAACTACAGTAGGCAACAGACTCCATTTGCCAGTCACACAGGGAGGACATGTTGGCGTCCAACAGAGACAGGCGGGCGGCACTGGAGACTCTGCGGGAAGCCATTTCTATTGAGTCCCAGGGCCACAGAGAAGCCCTGAGGGTGGAACTCCGTCAGCTCAGGGTAACTCTTGTTGAGCTTGAGGCTTCAACTAACACAAGGACAGAACAGCAGCTGGAGCGGCTCACACGTACGCTCTCAGCTGAGATGCAGGCAACTAGGGAGGAGGTCCGGGCATCCCGTGAGTTGTTGCATGGGGACCTCCGCATGATTATCCTCCAGAACCAGACCTTCCACACCCGCATGCTTGCTGCCATGGAGGACCAGACTAGGGTTTTGCGTGGGCTGCCTCCCATAGTGCCACCACCTCCTGATGCAGCTGCAGAGGGTGAGGAGAGCGACAGCAGCAAATCTCTCACAATCGGGTAGCCGTGTAGGCCATGAGCCCATGGAGGTGTTTTTTTTTTCTGCAAGATCCACACAGGTGGGTTTTGGTGTGCACCCTGTCCTCGGACCTCCTGGGTGGCCTCCCCCACATACCCTGGCCCATTCATGGCCATTTTTGATTTTTGATTTTTGATTTTTGATTTTTGAATTTTGATTTTTGATTTTTTGGACAGTGTGTTGCCTTGTGTGGCTCCTGTGGGCATACGCTGTATTGTGGCTGGGCACATGCAGGCTTGTTCTGAATTTGGGTCAGATGCTTGGGTTTGTGTGACACACACCTCTCCTGCTTCCCGTTTCCATGGGCTTGCAAAGGGTGTGCCCAAGTGACATTGACTTACACGGTGATGTTGGACTCCCATTTGATGTGTGGGCAGTCTGTAGTCAATACTGTGTATACATTCCTAGTGCATATTGTTGTTGTATTGTACACTGCATGGTGTATTGATATGTGCCTCTGCATCCATCTCATCCTCCTAATTTGCAGGTCCATTTCTCATGTCTTCACAAGGCGGTCTACTTTGGAAATGGAGTCCATGTTGTAAGCAGTGCACCTACACTTTTGCGTGGCACTAACACTGTACAATTGGAAGTGTTCGAAGTGCTGGCATTATCAGGTAGTGAGGCTACCAATTTTTTAAGTCCGTACTGTCATGTTTATGGTAGGTTGGAGGTTGTGTAGGTGATTAGTATTATTGGTAAATATTTGGTAATGTGTGTTGTTGGTCCTGCATTACTGTGAGCATTTCATGTGTGGCCAGTTTCCATTAGGGACACTGTAGTTTGTAACTCTTGTGTCATGTTATGGGGATTCATTTGTTTGCTCTCACATAGCATGACATGCCACAGTGTGTTGTGTGGCGCTGCCTGGGAAGGGTTGGGTGACATGGCACTGTTCTCATGTTGTATTTTGCAAGTGGGTATTCATTTTTGCTGCATAGAAGTGTGTCTTTTGATGACACTGCATTGGTGGTGTTTGTGTAGGTAGGGATGCACATATTGTGACACTTCCAGATGAACAATCTCAGGCTGCTATGGTTCTGACAGTTGACTGTCCCTTAATTCATCATAATTGTCAGATTGAGTCATCATTGATTGTCAGATTGTATGTGTCAGGGCTGTGTGCACTCCACAGGGGTGTGATTTCTATGTGAAGTAATTAGCCACCAGTGCATGTGGTTGGGGATGTGGGGGCACCATCATGTCCACAGCCAGGCCCCGGCATGTTGCAACATTGTGCAGGACACATGCTGCCACTATGATCCTGCACACTACTGGGGGAGCGTATAACAGCTGCCCGCCTGAACGGTCAAGGGAGCGAAAGCTTGACTTGAGCACTCCGAATGTGCGCTCCACTATGCCCCGGGTTGCAATATGGGCTGTGTTGTATCTTACCTCGGGAGGCGTGATGGGGTTCCGAATCGGCATCATCATGTGGGTGCTCAGAGGGTTGGCACTGTCCCCTGGGGAGGTGGTGATGGGAATCATTAGTGGGGTAGTGACATTACTCTGTATCTGTCATGCATGCGTGTGCTGTGGCATTTATACTCATCAAGCAGCCATGCATCGCCATTCCGCCCAGATTCCATGTCCCGGTTTAGGGTTGACATCCTGTAAATGAAGCTGTCGTGGGTGGACCCTGGATAGTTGGCATATACTGAGGTGATGATTCCCTTGGCATCACATACTACCTGGACGTTGATGGAATGGTAGTGCTTGCGGTTTCCATAGATGTGCTCAGATGCGCTGGGCGGACGTAGAGCCACATGGGTGCAATCAATGGCACCTAGCACTTTGGGGAATTGTGCCACCCTGTAGAAATCCTGGCTGACAGCCTGCCTTTCTGCAGGTGTTCTGGGCAGGTATATGTGCCTGCGGATTGATGGGCGTGCAGTGATGATGGCCAACACCTGGTGTAGGCACCGTGACTGCGTGGCCTGTGACACCCCCCCCACTATGGCACTTGTCTGCTGAAATGATCCAGTAGCCAAGAAGTGCAGTACATTGAGGACCTTCTCCAGGGGGCTGAGTGCTTGGGAGCACAGGGTGGGTGATGTGAGGTCATCCTCCCCCTCACTGACCAGGTCGAGTATTATGTGTGGTGGAAACCTGTACCTCCCATACACCTGGTCATCAGGCATACCAAATAGGCTGGTTCTGGGTGTGAAGATTCTGGCCCTGACTATCCTTCTCCTCCTCCTGCGGTATCCCACGGACACTGCTGCTAGGAACGATATACTCATCCTGGCGTCTGAGCTTGTTTGTTGTTTGCGCACTCTTTTATGCTGCGCGGGACGTGTGCCTGCTTCATGCTGGCGTACGTGTTTCCAGATTGGACCTTTTTTTTTGGCGAGTTGTAGGCGACCGTGTAAATCTTCCCGCCCACCCCAGGAATACACGTAACATGCTCTCCCAGGCCCAGTCGCGAGTAAATATTCCCGCCCATCCCTGGAATACACGTACCCCACTCTCACAGGCCCAGTCGCGTGTGGAACTTCACGCGCCCACCGAAATACACGTACCCTGCAAATTTGCATGTGAAACTTCCCGCGCACCCCGAAATACACGTACCCAGGGCAATCGCGTGTGGAACTTCCCGCGAACCCCATAATACACGTACCCTGATGAAATCGCGTGTAAGACTACCCGCGCATCCCTCAAATACACGTACCCAGGAAAATCGCACTGCTGGGGGATGAGAGGGTTGGGAGACATGAGTGGGGGCCTGGTGGAGGGTGCCCCACAGTGCTGGGGGTGGGGGTGCAGGGAGACAGGAGTGGGGGCCTGGTGGAGGGTGCCCTACAGTGCTGGGGGGTGGGTGTGCAGGGAGACAGGAGTGGGGGCCTGGTGGAGGGTGCCCCTGGATGCAGGGGGTTGGGGGTGCAGGGAGACAGGAGTGGGGGCCTGGTGGAGGGTGCCCCTGGATGCAGGGGTGTGAGGGTGCAGGGAGACAGGAGTGGGGGCCTGGTGTAGGGTGCCCTACAGTGCTGGGGGGTGGGGGTACAGGGAGACAGGAGTGGGGGCCTGGTGGAGGGTGCCCCTGGATGCAGGGGGGTGGGGGTGCAGGGGGACATGAGTGGGGGCCTGGTTGAGGGTGCCCCTGGATGCTGGGGGTGGGGTGCTGATAGACATGCGTTGGTGGGCAGTAGTGCAAGGTGACATGTGGGTTGGCTGGGGGGCATGGCTATGGTAGATGGGCTGCCTGCGGGACATGTGCAGGGTAGTCCCTTGTGGTGTGGGCCGCCTGCATTGGCCGTGGAGGGTGTAGAGGGAACAGCTGGGAGGACCCACACAGCCAATTCAAGTGTGGGACTCCCCGGCACCCCCGAAATACACGTAGGCTGCTGGATTCGCATGTGAAATTTCCCACGCACCCGGAGTACACGTACGCTGCTGAAATTGCATGTGGAACTTCACGCGCACACCGAAATACACGTACCCTGCAAATTCGCGTGTGAAACTTCCTGCGCACCCCGAAATACACGTACCCAGGACAAACGCGTGTGGAACTTCCTGAAAACCCCATAATACACGTACCCTGCTGATATCGCATGTGGAAGTTCACACGGACCCATAATACACGTACCCTGATGAAATCGCGTGTAAGAATACCCGCGCACCCCTCAAATACATGTACCCAGGCAAATTGCACTGCTGGGCGGTGGGGGGGAGACATGAGTGGGGGCCTGTGGAGGGCACCCCACAGTGCTGGGGGTGGGGGTGCAGGGAGACAGGAGTGGGGGCCTGGTGAAGGGTGCCCTACAGTGCTGGGGGGTGGGGGTGCAGGGGGACATGAGTTGGACATGAGTGGGGTCCTGGTGGAGGGTGCTCCACAGTGCTGGGGGGTGGGGGTGCAGGGAGACAGGAGTGGGGGCCTGGTGGAGGGTGCCCTACAGTGCTGGGGGGTGGGGGTGCAGGGAGAGAGGAGTGGGAGCCTGGTGGAGGGTGCCCCTGGATACTGGGGTGTGGGGGTGCTGGGAGACATGCGTTGGTGGGCAGTAGTGCAAGGTGACATGTGGGTTGGCTGGGGGGCATGACCATGGTGGATGGGCTGCCTGCGGGACATGTGCAGGGGTGCAGGGTAGTCCCCTGTACTGTGGGCCGCCTGCAGGGGCCGTGGAAGGTGTAGAGGGAACAGCTGGGAGGACCCACACGGCCAATTCACGTGTGGGCCTCCCCAGCACCCCCGAAATACACGTAGGCTGCTGGATTCGATTTGCATGTGGAATTTCCAGCGCACCTGGAGTACACGTACCCTGCTGAAATTGCGTGTGGAACTTCACGCGCACACCGAAATACACGTACCCTGCAAATTTGCGTATGAAACTTCCCACGCACCCCGAAATACACGTACCCTGCTGAAATCGCATGTGGAACTTCCCGCGCACCCAGGAATACACGTGCCCAGGCCAATCGCGTGTCGAACTTCCCACGCACCCAGTAATACACGCACATGCTATTTTTCACACAGCGGGTGTCCGTGTTTGTCGGTACCCCTTTGCATCTCATTTGTCCTAGAGGGCCACAGTATGGATCATTCATCATAGCTGTATATGGGTGCTTTTTGTTAGCGCACATTTTGGCACACATTTATTTCAGGCGCAGGGACGCTACCGCCTGCTTTCTTGTGGCGTACTTGTTTGGCCCTGTGCGCGTCTTTGACCGTGCGCTGGTTTGCCATATTCGATTCCATGAATACGAGTTGTAGGCGAGCGTGTGGCCGTTCCACACACTTGCCTCCTGTACTTCCCCCATGTTGCCCATATTTTCACCCGTTGTTCCCCATTCCGAGTGTTAGGCCCCGGGTTCCGCCTACTTTTAAAATGTGCGCCGCGCTATGTGCGATTTCGCAGCGGCCGTGGCGCACGCCGTTGGATGACCTGTGCGCCGGCGTGCGCCGCGCACTTTTTCAGCGCACATCCAATATTTTTCTTGCGTAAGGACTTCCATGAATCGATGTGCGCTGGTTTCCCTGCGATTTTCACAGTTGCATTGCGGTTTTCACACTTTTACTGCGAATCGCACGTTTTGGCACCTCTGCCCCGGAATTTTCGGCGCACATTAATTCCATGAATCGGCCTGTAAATATGTAATAAAGAAAATGGTCCACTAGGTACTGTGGAGCATTTCTTTTGGAGGAAAAAGTACTAGGCACATGCGGCCCTACATATACATATGTTGTTGTGGATCAAAGATGCTCCTCAGTTTGGTAAATAATGTGACAGCTCTGTAATGGAGTTTATACAAACATATGTTACTTGTTCCATCCCTGTTCAGCACGTCAATGTTGATCCTTATTTATTTATTTATTTATTTATATATTACATTTGTTATACACCCAGACCCTGAGGTTTCATGGCGTAGCTACAGACGGTTTGGTTATTACACAGTTGGAAAGAAACAATAGTAAATCACACTTTTATCAAACATGTTTACAAGCTCGACAGAACAAGGTCGATCGACAGAACAAGGTTGAAAGGTTTCAAAGGCACTCATGTAGAAGATACAGTGATAGAAAATATAAAAGTAAAGACATATACTGCACCACTCAGTATGGATTTGGCTTCCCTAGGCCTATTGCATCAGTTGGTCAAGTAAGTAGTCTTATGTCATCTGGTCAACACCATGTGACTGGAAAGACAGCAAGGAATACGTACCACTTAAGAAGAGAAAAGGTTTGCATATTCATAAATTATTACAATCCTGTCATTGCTCAACTTTGGAATGCAAATACTGATGTACAGTATATTGCAGATAATACAACAGCGGTTGCTCGCTATGTTACAGCATGCCTGACAAAATCTGAAAAGAGCAATGCAGATGAAGTGTGGGTAGACTTAACAGCTAACAAATGTCTTAGTCCAAAACCTCTAAGCTTTGGTCTGAAGATGCTCTCTCACAGATAGTGTGAAAGCCATGAAGATGCAGATTGGCTAACTAGTTAACCTATGTATGGGCATAGCATTAATGTAGTATGGTTAAGTCTTGGCCAAGCTGCTACAAGAAATTGGGTACTTAAACATTTAAGTGAAATTCAACAGTTAGCTGAAAAGTACCTGATAGTACAGAGATCTTGAATACCAACTTGACTAATACCTATTATCGCAATGGGTCAGCAAAGTTGAAATATCTTTGTTTTTTTGGAGAACCAGAATGCTACTATTATCGAAATATTGAAGCAAAAAATGACGTAGGACTTTTTAAAGTACAAGGATGAATTAGTTGTCTAGTGAGACATGAAAAGCCAACTCTCATCAAACACATGAACCTATCTTGCCAAACTGTGAATAAAAGGGAATGCTTTTATTTTTGCCTTTTGAGGTTTTTCTTGCCATGGCATGCAGAGAGTGATTTGCATGGAAGTTTTCAAACATTTGAACAGTCATGTTTTGCAGAAAAGGCTTTATTACATATCCAATGTTTGAACAAGATTTAGAGATACTGGAAAAATAACTAAACCAAGAAGAACCTTTGGCAGCTAAATTGGCAAAAGATACTCATGAGGACAGTGAACGTTCTTCAGAAGGAATTCAAAATGAGTAAGATGAGCCAATTTGTCAATCTGATGTTGTGCCCGTCGTGCAAGAAATAGAGACTTCAATGCAACAGACTAAGGTTGCACACCCATATTAGGACACTTTAGTAAGTACACTAAATGACGAGCCGAAAGAAGTGTATGGTCAAATCAAAGATAGGTTTTTTACATGGTTTAAAATCTGACAAACATGAATGTTCTTGAGTCCAATACAGACCTCTATTGATTGGGCAAGCTGGAACAGGAAAATCCTTTTTAATTAATGTACTGAGAGCAATGATACAACATGTCACTGATTGCTCTATGCTATGCATTGTTGCTGTTCCTACGGGCTTAGTAGCATTCAACATATGCGATGTTACTCTTCATTGATTGGTTATGTTACCAGTTGAGCAAGATAATAAACTTGAATATCAAAACCTTGCATCAAATGCAGCACAAGAAGTAGGGAGAGTTGTAAGAAAAGTAAATGTGTTGGTGGTAGATGAAGTGAGCAAGGTGTCTAACTTGATTCTGCATTCATTCACTTGTGAATGTAAGAGGTCTTGAGGACTGACTAAGATGTTTTGCTTGGAGGAAAACATACCACTGTTTTTGGAGATTTGGTTTAGTTTACTCCAGAGAAAGGTCAACTAGTCTTCAAGATGCTGTAATCTGAAGATAGTCACAAAACTAACGGTAGCATTGCTAATGTCAACCTTTGCAATTATTTTGAATTCAAGGAACTTATTATTAACATGAAGCAACCTGCAGATTTAGAGCATGCTGAAATGCTAAATAAGATACGTACAGGTATCCGGGATGACAATATGAAAACAGTCTCAATAGGAAGACTGATTTTCAACATGTGTGTGCTTTTTAGACTTGCACATTGGCCATAGGGAGGTGTGATTTATACCAACCTATTTCTGGAGCCTACAGATTGCAACATATTATGTACATACAACAGCCAACACTCAAAGGCCTTAAGGGACAATATGCCCTATGGGCAATTGCTAAGGCTGAGACAAAATTGCCCATACACCATGGATATTGAGAAGCAAGAACAAACTTTAGCCCAATGATTGAGGGCACATGGCTAGCGACGTAATGGTATTAAACATGCAGCAAAAAGGGCACGCTATGCACCATTAAATACTTTTGACAACTCATGATCTGGTTAAAAAGATGGGTAGGATAATTTGTACCACCACTTTCTCTCTCCTCACCAATAAAATCCACAGTTGGTAAAAAACACTGGTCACTAGTGTTATTAAGAGGCTGAAGGTCCCAGAGGCCACTCTTCGCCTTGAAGCACAGCTTTAATTTGAAAGATAAATTAGTCAATTCTTGATTTACATCAAGAGATACACAGGCATTCCACATTAGCAGAAGACAGTCAAATCATTAAAATGGAAGTTACGGGCCATCACTCCTGTGGAAACTGTGGGATTTGCTGATTCACACACAAAAACACAATTGGCCTCATTACAACTCTGGCGCTAGCCATGCCATTAAAAATGGCATGGCTGCTGCCGTATTTGCATTTTTTCCGGCACCGTGAATGGGCAAGAACCGGGTCATGCCAAGTTAGGCAGACCCGGTACTTGCCCATTTTTGGTTGCTGGAATCAAGGGCCTCCTCATCCCCATTTTGCCCCATAAGGCTGAATGGGGATGGGGACGTTGGATGCACCGCCACATGTAGAGTTCTATCGGTGCATCCAATAAGCTGTGCTGGCGGGTGCTGGACAGCCCGCCAGGAAAAACCTGGTGGGCTGTCAGGCACCTGCGAGCACAGCCCGTAGTATGGTGGTCTGGGAACTATGGTACCAGCATGCTTACCGGTACCGTATTTACCGGACCGCCAGGGTCGTAATGAGGCCAAATGACTTTACACATGGTAATTGTGGGGATTGCTGATTCACACACAAAAAAATATTGTGGCAGGATAGCTCAGGGGCAATGTGATCGCTTTGGAAGCAAGACGGCATGGACCAACACAGGTTTGATCTCCGGTTCCATGCCTAGAAACCTCTGGGTATTAAGCGCATTATAAATAACATACAATATCGAATCACTGACTTTACACATGGGAGCGTCACATGGCAGTTGCGGAAATTCACCATATTCAACACAAAAAATCTAATCTATATCATCATGTGTCCATGTGAACGGTTATATGTTGGCAAGGCCACTCGGAAGGTGGCATTGCTCATTTGAGAACTCTGCAGCGGAATTAGAACCGGCAACATTGCTGCCCCTGTAGTACTGCAGTATATAGAACACAAGCATGGCCCTGATGACAATAAATGGTTTGTCATCATTCCAGGCACAAGCTGACCTGTTTGGTTTTTCAACTTTAGCTCAGCTATAAATGGCCTAGATCAAGTCTGGATTCACAGACAAGCCGCTCATCACTTTGGCCTTAACGATGAAATACATTGGGCTCCCTTATTGGCCTAAGCTGTTTTCCCTGCACTCCCTTTATTCAACCTCTTTTTGAATTCTGATTGAATTCATGCACATTTCAAACAAGAAAGGTTATCATAAAAAATTAGAGGTACCACATGTGAGTCTTTGTGCTCTCATCTAACCACAGGGAGTCCCCTCGTTCCATCAACATTCTTGATCTTACAGTCTTTCCATTGGCTCTGATATTATTGTGTTGTTTGGACACTTAGATATGGATATTTCTCATTAAGAGGCAAAGTGCAGGTTATTAAATCAGATATTCATGCTTGACTTGTCCACCAAGTACAGTCATTATGCCTACTTTGACTAGGCCAAGATGGCCATGTGCATGTAGCTCAGGCATTACAACCAAAAGGGCCACCAAGTTCCTCATCAAGCCCCTGTTAACATAAACGTGAACCTGGAATGCTTGTTTTTCATTCTTGGCTGTGCAAGTCCCCAGTGCGCCCACTTGTGGGATCTGGAAGTCGCTGTGTCGGGAGAGGAGTAGAGGCAGTAAACCCACTAGTGTAGATGTATTGTGGCCCAAGATATGCTATTTTTGATAGAGGCTTACAGCTGGGTAATTTTACCTTTTTTTGCAGATCCTGTGGCGCTGTGGAACACAGGGAATGCAAAGGGTGCTATTAATTTCACATGAGCCTTATTCGTAGGCATGCCATCAGATGTAAATAACTTTTCCCATCTCAATGTTACCATGGATTGAGATTGGGGTTTATGGCTGCTGATCTGAGTGGCAAGTAAACGTTACTAGATTATACTCACCTGGGCCTCAACCTAATACTCCTATGTGAATGCTCAGTACCCTGATGCAGGCATAATATGTGTACAATGGGCCGCATTTTGACTGTGCCGGTCTGGTACCAGCGGTGCCCTGAAGCCTACTGGCACCGGTGTTACCAGACCGGTACAGTACGACTCTGTGGGCGGGTGCCATCCGCATGCCAGGGTCAGACCTGGCGGGCAGTATGGCATCCACCCACAGAGTTTCACAGAAGCACCGGCACCATTATTAACGGTGCCGGAGCTACCATGGTCGGCATTACCCATGGAGTCCTATTGGACTCCATGGGAATGCGGACTTACAGAATTACTGCCGCCTGACTTCCCGGCCGCCGGGGTCGTATTACCCCAGTTTTATTGGGAAGTCAGGTGTCGATAATTTATTTTGGGTCTGGAGGCAACCCAGAGGTATCACCAGCTGGGTTACCGGCAGACTCGTAATGAGTCTATTTGTCCTATGTTTTCTTGATCCATAGAACTTGGAATAGTGCATACCATCAAGTGATCAAAATACAGTCCTGGAGTTAACATCAGTCGGTCGCTATGTGGGGCTCCAAGGACATAGTGAGGTATAATAGGTTTACAAAAAAAGGAGAATGCTTCAGCAATGGTGTAGCAATGGGTTCCAGGTACAGGGTTAGTCTCACAATGTGGTGACTAGTCATTGGATAATCATGGGTCTATTTTCGATTGGCATTGTTGATTCTTCCTCCCTTCTTGCCTTCTCTTGATCTCTGTCACTGTGGTAAGTAGGATCTGCTCTGGCTCTATGTAGTCAACCTTGGCTAACTATTTTAGTGCTCTTTTCATGGTAGGTTTGGGATTACAGGTTGCACAGGTCAGGTGTATAGCCCTTCTCTGCTGTCTTTCTGTTTCAAATTTGGTACATTGGTTCAGGACCTTATTTAAAAGAACAATAATTGACATTGGGCCTCATTATAAGGCCGGCGCTACCGTAATGAAGGTGGCGCTGATTACGAGCTTCCCATCGTGGGACCCGGATCGCACGCCTGGTAAAACCAGGCGTGCTTTCCGGGTCCCACGAGGGGAAGAGGGAGGCAATAACGGGCCAGATAAGACCACTGATGCAATTTTCTTAAAATACACAGAAAAATAGTCAAGAATCTGTAATTACTGTTTTTGAGGTGTTAGAGCAGGACAGATCAGTGTAGATAGATATGTAGGAATGTCTTATGAGTGGAATAATGAGTGTCCACAATGTCACAAACAGGAAATGACTTGAAGTCTTACAGAAATATTTTTATATCTCCCTGCCCCAGAACACAAAAGTGTGCATTTTTCTGATCTAGTAAAAAGGCATACCATGCAATGTGATGCAGTGTGTCTGCTTGTAATTTACAATCAAAACTGCAAAAACTCATTTATAATAAGTACCTTTTAATAATATAGTATGGATGGTAAGAAAATGAATACTGCTGTGTTAAACTTTGTAAAATTGTCAGGTTTCCATTTGTAAAAAAAATATTTAAAACGTGCTATCTTTTTTCATGAGGGAGCATACATTAACTGTAGAGATTTCAAAACATAGGTGTGTACAGAAGTAGATTGGCTTGTTTGCAGTGACTCTACAGTGGCATGCCTAGAAAGATAGTCAAAGGGTTTAAAGAATGCTTTCTTAATATTTCTAGAGCCTAACTTTTAAAGTATGTTGCACATTCATTGTGAAAATAAATATGCAATATAAGCATTTAAAAAGTTAACATAGGCAATGAGTCATTTCTAAAAACTAAAGAAGTGGCATTTCCTAAGTTGCAACATATAATCTGTGCAAAACAAATTGGTATAGTTGATAGTCAACACATTCTAAATTATAAAAGAAGTACATTCTGCAATCTGCAATCTTTTACTTGGGTTTTATTATGTAAAACACTATGGGCCTCATTACACGGATGGCGGTAAGGATTTACCGGTACCGGTAAAATACTGGTACCGGTAAATCCTTACCGCCTTACTACGAGGTCCCTTTGCGGGTTGGGGGATTTAACGCCTGCTTTTTGCAGGCGTTAAAAACCAACCCGCAAAGGGACCCAGGGAGCTAATTACGGTACCGCAATTTGCGGTACCGTAATTAGCGCCTTCCCCATTCCCATTGAGCCCTATGGGCCAAAAATGGGAATGGGAAAGGGCAATGGTGGAAGGGGGAATTACCGCCCCGCCAACCTTGGAATGGGGTGGTAATTCCCCTTTCCGTCAAGGCGGTGCTGGTATTTTACCGGCATGACCCATGGCGCTAATAGCGCCATGGTTCTCCGCCATCCGTGTAATGAGGCCCTATGTGTATTTTAATATGCAAAAGTGTTCCCTATAAGTACTAGGTTATCTAAGTGGTTCCATGTACATAATTATGAGAGCTAGGAAGTGGAGTTACAGATATCTGTTTACATTTGAAACACGTAAACAGTAGCAAACAGACCAAAACATTTGAAAAGAAAAGACTTGAGTTAAAAAACGGAAATTTTAAGGAAATATTGTAGTGCGTTGTCATTAGCTTCGTATGTGTGTAGGTGGCCAAAATAAGGATGCACACATACTTTAAAATAAGTATTGTAATGTCAATCAGTATCATTTTAGTGTCATTTTTGTGCACTTTAAAGATTTAAGACAGTTCATATTGGGACGTTCACATTTAATAAACATGTGTGAGGCCTTTGGGTTTGCTTCCATGTAAAGACGTCATACAAATCGCATGTTGGGGTGCATGCAAAGATCACTCCATCACACAGTCATTTCCGCTTCATCTGTGTCAGCAAATCGGCACTGTTTAACTACTAGTTAGTGGATTCTCTGAAGTACCTCCAATTCAACTGTGCTTTCTAAAAAAGTCCAGAAATGGATTTAGTACATTATAGAAAATTGTCATTGTCATTTTATGTGTGTATGTGTGAGTATGTGTAGGTGCTGTGAAGTCATCATGAAGCAAGATACAGACAATAGATTCAATATTTTTTTTTAAAAATGTGTCTATTCAATCAAATGTCAGGATGGTAGAAGGCCTCACTTGCCCAATGCTAAGGTGGGATGTCCCTACCTGAACAAAACTAAGGAAAGACTTAGTCAAAGATTTCAACTTCAAAGTTTGTCTCTGTGCAAAACCTATCCTTGCCCTCACAACTAAAGCTAAACAGTATGTAGGAATGGCAATAATCAAAGAAATGGTGTCCAACATAAATTCTGAGCTTTTCTCAGCTATTAGCTTCCTTTCAGATCCCTTTCCCCAAGTTCAGCAAAGTTCCACAAATGTCTCTGTTGTAATGTGGCTCATGTAAATATCAGAATGTTCAATGTGTGTCATGCATATATTAGAGTGTTGCTATGTAAGAGCTGTGTGATGCAGGTGGTAATCCAAATGGAATGTGAACCCATGAATGGGCCCTTTTAAATCAGTTACATGTCATGCAAGGATGGGGATGCATAATAACTCTTACACCAAATAATAAGACCGACTCAGAAAGTTTGCCAAACTGTCTCCTCCAACTGTTTTATTTTCTATTGTCTAAAATAGGGAGGTACAACAGACTTCAACGGATGTTCAATCGTGCTCTCAGTCATTTTGCATAAAAAACACACTTGAGTACTAAAAATGTGTCATAAGTGACCTCATACTACGTGGCAAACTATGAAAGCCTACGTGGGATCATGATAGGTTCGAAGGGAAGATCTAAGTAGACTTTCTTTATGGAATCGGGTTGTGATTGGGTCTCTACAGTCAGGTGGACAACTTATGCCCACCCCTAGTGCAAGTGATCCTCATCAGTTACTAGATACACGGTACACCATTGGCTCTCAAACTCTCAAACTATAAGGCCCTTCCTTATATGGCCTTCTACAATTGGTATGCACACTTGTGCCCTTCTGGAACATTCAGCTCACTAGAAGCATATAAGTTGGTACCCCACGTGCTGGTGGGTAGACTTAACCATCTATCCCCACCCAATTAGCCCTACAACTCTCATTGCTCATGCCTTCTGCCATTCAGATTGTCTTTGAACATGGCCTTTAAAAGTATAACTGCTCCTGCGAATAAAAGGGAGTACAGGCACATCCTTATCGTAGCTCAAGTCTGCAAATCCACTCCTAGTTCCATCCTCGACTCACATGACAGACCATATTTCGGCCTGTTTTAAAGCTTTTAATTGCCTTGAATTAATAAACTTGGCACTCATGGTGATCTTTCCTTACACCTCAACAAGGGCTGATTTAGCTTCTCACGTCTGCTGTTCTTCAAGGATAGATGACCGGTTCATGGCTGCTCCATCCTTTGACACCAGGCCAGACAGCTATTCTAGGCCTTTCCTCGATCTTCAGCTGTTTTCTTGCTGCGACACAGCCTTCTGATCTTTCTTTCTTCATGGGACTGAGCTTACTAAATATGTGACACCGATGTCCAGAATTCTATATAATGGCAGCACCCCTACAGTCTATTCACTACGTATTTATTGCATTTATTATACACCCAAACCCCTGAGTGTCACTGCGTAGTTACAGACATCTGTACTACATTTCATGGAATTAGTTGATACAAATAGGCAAAACAGCTACCTATTTTGCATTTATATAGCGCTATGAACCCTCAGGTATCTGAGCACTGCTTATTAATACCAACGGTGTGTGGTGCTCATTTATCGACCTCGGAAGGATGAAAGGCTGAGTTTGGCCCCGCCAGGATTCAAACCTGCGTTAGCAAGCTCTGCACGATGTCAAAGCGAGCGCTGTACTCGCAGTGCCACTTGCACTTGATGTAGAACATAACTAGAAAGTTGGCTAACGATAGATCTTACAGCAATGCAGAGGGGTGGGAGGAGGAAGCTATCTGAAACTTTCTGTGGATGATATGTGGGGGAAGGAGACAGAGGTCTAGAATTTTTTGAATAACCAAGTTTTTAATGACTTCTTGAAACACTGGTGTGAAACATCATTATTTGCATCTAGTGGGAGCGTGTTCCAGAGTTTTGGTGCCATTACAACTGCTCCCCCCGGCTCTGGAACATTTGTAGTGTGGGACAAAAAGGAGTGCATTATTAATCAATCTAGTGCTGAGTGCTTAGTGCTATAGTATGTATAGCCAGCCTTTATGATTACTTAATCTACTTGTGTTGCAGCATCTGTACAGTTATAAAATGGCTTGCATTTTCTTCAGTGCTCTTCACACGTGCAATCTTCATTCTGCAAATGAAAGTCTTCTTGATTCTTTACTTCATCATCAGATTCTAAAAGGTCTATTCACCTTCTTCTTCGACCATTCTCCTCAGTGCATCTCACTTATTTCTTGTGATGTCACCAGCCTCTTTTCTTCTCATCTTCATATTCCTTCGGGGTCCTCCTAGAAGAGATTACCATCTCTGCAAGGGTACATCACATAATGTCTTCTTAACTGATATCTTGTCTCAAAGGCTCTTCGTGGAATAGGCACCATCACTGGCATTGGGCATGCCGCATTTTCTGGATTCCAACATATAGGCAGAATGGGGGCAGGACTTCCTCCAGAGGCATTCGTCTGCTCCTCTACACTCCCCCCTCTGGTTGAATCATCGACCACTCTTTCACCAGTCTCCAAATCTTGGTATTCTCTCTTAAAGAAGTCCTTCAGGTATCCAGCTGATTTTACATGTTCAACAACACTCCAGGTCATGGGACAGCACTCTCCCTTTAGATTACAGTAATTCCATTGTCCCACATACTTCCTGTGAATTCTTGGATGCAGGAACTTGGTTCCCTCATGTGCTAAAATGCTTCCCTCTACACATTTTCAGATTTCTTTGTCAGCCAATTCCATGAGTACAAACCCTGACTCGACATCAATCATGATCTTCATTCCTACTACTTACTTTGCTGTCTTTTTGCACTGTGTGATTATAATCCTGATCACAAAGAATCCAACCATTATCATCAGCAATACTGCTCCCAGGAGCATGAAGATACATTTGCCATCCATTGTGTAACCCATGAGAAGATAGACGAAAACCAGCTATCATCTGCAATATCTTCTGTCTCATCCTCCATCTTGTAGTGCAGCTTCGTCAGCAACATTATGGCCTCTGTCAAGGTCCCATTCTCGTCACCATGAGAAGGTATGAATGTGCAACATGATTCTCCGATGTTGGTACAAACTCCTCCATCCATTGCTGTCATCATATCAAGAACATATTTGTTCTGGAGGGTCATCAATCTTATGGCCCTCAATTCTTCCTTGATTGCACTGAATTCCTTCATGGTAGTGTTGATCATCTACAAGAGCTCAAGCAAGTGATCTGTAACCACTTCGCATTCGCCAGTGTCCGGAGTACTGGAATAAAGATAAATATAGTTGTGGTTGAACAATCTACAATGTTCAGGTCACTCTTTAGAATCCCTAATGCTGGAACATGAATAAGCACTATAGAACACATCCCTCCCTGGTCCTTGGGCAACTTCATGTATGCTCCAGACCCACAAGCACAATAATGGTCCATCAGAACTACTGCCCCATCCTTCATGCCTGGTACATCAAAAATTCAGCCATGCTGATGATTCTCTCCAACTTGCCATTATTTCTGAAACACAAGGATGCATTTGCTAGAGGTATTACCTGCAACGGTCCTCCCTTATCATCGACCCATGTCCGTAACTTTGTAATCTTAGACCATTGATCTACACATTGTCCTTCTGCATGTCCCACAATTGCTTCTTTCCCAACATCTCTGTATCTCTTCCTTATCTTTGCCTTAACAATTTTAACATCTTGTTTTCTTCCATCCGAATTCCTGCTCCACTCATTTCAGGGTGTTCATATCTGGTCACTAAATTATTTGTTTCTCTCTTCCCTCTTATCTTCAATTCGTGCACTTAAGTATTTTCTCTTTGAGATGTCTCTTTAGTCAAACTTAGGGTGGATGCTTTTCCACCCTGGAATTCTCATTTCATCTGGCAGAGAGCGAGATGCATCAGGCAACAAGCTTGTTGCACTGGTACTTCTGTAGCTATGATTATTTTACAGGTTCCCATGGCATAATGTATGAATGAACAGACATAGAAACTCTCCTTAGACATTCTCTCTCCCACCTTTTCATGTGCTGATACCACATTTTATTACCCATTTGTGCTTTACTGTCTAGATATGTGTTTATCCCATTATTGTCTTCCTCTATATTTCTCCTGTGTCTCCTTAACAAATTGTTTGCAGCCCATTGAAACAACTATAAAGCAGCTCTATGCCAGGGAGACAACACAAGGGACATTGGCTCTTTGGTAAGAGGCAAATCTACAAGAGTTTCTGGAGAGGGGACAATGAAAGGGACTCTGCCTTTTTTGGAACAAACCTACCGTTTATGCCAGGGTGGAACACCATGAGCTTGCTCATTGTCTGAAATTATGTTATCCTCAACATTTCTCATTTTTGCTGCAATTGAAGGAAGGAAAAATACTTTACTCGGGTAACTGTAATAAGTTTGGCAGCTGCAGTAGTTCCTCTACTATTGCCACTAGCAGCCTTCTAATTATAGGGCCATTCTTAAGATCCTGTAAAAAAGTGTGGATGTCCACATCTCCTCTAACAAGGGCCGGATAAGCTCGTAGAATGAACACAAAAATAGCAAGCATCATATGATGCACATTATTTTCAGGAAGAACCATAAAATCAGTCAAACAAATATTCAGTGAGAACCTAATTGGGGTACTGTTCATGTTTCCAATTCATTCTTAACCAAATGTCATTTAAGCATAATCTTGATACATTGGCATTTCTCTAAAGTTAATTTTCAAAGATTCCTGTGACTAAATCAAAAGGATTGCATGTCTGCTATAATATCTATAAGGATTGGCAAGCCAATGAATCCATTGGTTTATCGTCCTTCTTCTTTGTCATCGATCGAGTCTGCACATGCTGAAATTCTTATTCTTGACTTGCTTCTGTATCGATGGCTGGGGGTGCTGCGGTCTCACCGGTGTAGAGTCTGACGACGTTCAGGTGAATCCATGCTCATCTGCCTTGAACTTTCACTGCTGAGTGAGTCATGTTCTGTACTACATATGGGCCATCAAACCTTGGCTTGTGCCACTTCCTTGTGAAGTTTTCTATCAACACAGTATCAACAGCAAAGAGTTTATGCAAGGATAATAGTTCTGAAGATCCGGTTGCTGAATGGGTTTCATCTATGTTCTGAGACCAGCCCCTCTCCCCCTGGTCCTAACATTTTTGCTGTACTCTGGGCCTCCCTTCTACTCCTTGATGGAGGAGTTAAGGGCATTCTCATTCTTCTTCCTATCACTAGTTCATGGGGTGATAGGTGATGGTCCGAACCAGGCTAATTCCTTAGGGAATATAAAGCTAAGGGCAGGCAATATAGCCATCCCTTTTTCAGTGTCAACTTAAGCTTGCCAATCCTTTCTTTAAGGAGGCCGTTGAGTCACTCACATATTCCGTTCCTTTGCGGATGATAAGCAGAAGAAAATGTGTGCTTAATACTCAACAATAAGCCTATCTGTTCAAATACTTCATTGACAAAATGTGTCCCATTATCGGATCTCAGCACTTCACACACTCCCCATCTTGGAAAGATTTCATGTACTAAAAACTTCACTGTGCAAGTGGCATCAGGGTGTGTACACTGACCTGCTTCAATCCACCTAAAGAAGGGACACACTATCACTATCAAATACCTGTATCCACTACATACTTGCAGCATATCAACAAAATAGATATGTAAATGCTGAAAATGACCATTCGGTCGAGGAATGACTCCTCTAATCATTTGCAGTGTTTGCCCAGCAGTAAACTTTTGACATACAATGTAATTTACTACATAAAATACAAGGGGCCTCATTACAATGATAGCGGTCCGGGAACTATGGTACTGGTAAGCATACCGGTACCGTAGTTCCCCGACCGCCATACTACATGCTCTGCTTGCAGGTGCCTTTTCACCCGTCAGGTTTTTCCTAGTGGATGTAATGGCACCCGCGAGCAGAGCACATCGGATGAACCGGCACAACTCTGAATGTGCCGGTGCATCCGACATACCCATCCGCTTTCAGCCTAATGGGGCAGAATGGGGATCGGAACGCCCTTGATACCGGCACCCGCAAATCGGCAATTAACGGTTCCGCCAAGCTCGGCATGACCCGGTTCTTACCCATTCACGGGTGCTGGAAAAAATGCAACTCCGGCGGCAGCCGCACCCTTAATAAGGGCACGGCTACCACCACAGTTGTAATGAGGCCTAGTGTGTTCTAACAGGTTTGGTACAAGCCAGTCTTCTGCAATTGCTGCAGCAAGACTCTCCCTAGTTATATGTGCAGGGTAGTGAAGCTGTTCAAGTGCTACCCTTAACAAAGCTACTGGCATCACCGGCTTACCAGTGCTGTTCTGTCACCATAATGCCTCAGTGAGGAATAAAGAACACCCCCTATAATAGGCCTACGTCATTAGGGCCTGTAGTACATTAGACACTTGGCACTTTCTCCAAGTCTTCATCAAAAAATGCAGGGCACTGCCGCTTTATCGCCATGCACTGTGTGGTGCTTATGAAGAACACTACTTTGTCATCTGTTGGGTCATCTCTAAACATGTCATCATCAGTAACAACAGTCAACCTACACCCTTCTTCAATAACTATCACTGTCCTTCAAGGTCTACCCTCATCATCCATGCCTTCCTCGAGTTTCCTAACCTCTTCTCTCTTCTTGTTTTTCTCCTGCAACAGCCGACAGTGATGTACTATTGTCAACTGTATTTCTGGTTTCGTTTCCATTCCCACTTGCTTTTTCATTTGCCTCTGTACTTGCTTGGGCAACCATTGACATAAAATGTGGTAAAATGATGCCACTGTTTTTTCCCATGGCTCCCTTGTTTCAAGAGTCCAATGATCTTGAATGTCCTGAATGTAAGTAAGAAGATCTTTGTCTTCTTTCTTCTTACGTGTCATGATTGCACCAATGTCTGACACGTCAGGATACTAAACCCTGAGAGCCCTCCAGACATCAGCTCCACAATTATTAAATGGCACTACATCATGCGCCGTGTTCTGTGCTGTCACATTTGAAAAACTTGCTCTCTTCCATATGTCATCAGCTCTTTCCCCAAGAATGGCTGCTAGGAGACCCTTTATGTCCCCTATTGCCAAGGTATTTTCTCTTGTCATTTTTTCCAACTCATAAATCAATTTTCACACACCTGTTGTTAAACTGGGGAGTTTACACCTTTAATTATCCTTGTCCATCTGTGGCCATGGAATATACTGTGGTCTCTCACCTCTTTTTTCCAATAAGGGAAACTGCATAAACCCTAACCCGCAATCGGCTCCCATCATCTGCCTATCCATAACAGGAACAAAGGTTCCTGATCAAACTCCTCCCTGGCAAGGATCTTAACCTACTCACATATGGCAGTGAATCTCTCTTATCACTATATGATTGTCCTTTGGGACGCTCTGCATATGCTTTGGGATCTGGTGTTCTATCCTTTGGTTGCTCTAGTTCACACCATCTTACTTCCTTGTCTGCCTACAGGCTTCTCTCGGGGACACATGCACCTCCTCCCTCTTCTCCACTGAAGGATTCCCTTTCCTCATCTGCCATATCTAGACCCCAACTAGTGTGACTATCGTCCTCTTCACACTCATCTAAGGTCAGTCTACTTAAGGATAAGGCTCTATGTTCGAGGCTAAACAGATTGTCCTATTCACTTTGTGATTGTAAGACCAACGCGTGATCTCCTTTCCCTCCGCTTACTGATTTCCTAGATTCCCTTAATTCTGATAGGCTTTATCGATCATATCTCTGATGCTTCCTATATCAAAGTTCTTTCTAAGGCTACTCTAGATGGCCCTGACATTGATCCCTGTAAAGGGAGGAACTCCTCTATACTGCCCCATTGTATTGCTGGACTTGGTCCCATTAGCTCCTTTTGAATATGATCAATATAGCGCTCCCGCTGTCTTCTCTTTCATCTAATTCTTCATCTAATTCCCTTCACTTTCTCGCCTCTCATCTAATACTTTGCTCTTCCTGTCGTATCTCCTCTTTCCTTGCCCGCTCTCCTTTCCCCCTCTTTTCTTCATCTTTGTATTCTTCGATCATTTAATTTCTGTGCTTTCTGCTCTTCTCTTGTCCTTTCTTGTCTATCCCATTCTTCTATTGCTCTCTTCCTGTTGTCATGCTTCCTTTGCTCCTCTGCCATTTCTTCTTTTTTTGTTGCTCCTCCTGATACATCTGTTCTCTCCACTGTCTGCTTTTTCTTTCATGCTCATCTTCCTTCAATCTTTTTTTCTCATTCTTTGTCTTTTCTATCCTGTTCATCCTGATCTTCCCTTTGCCTTACTTCCTTGATGCTCTTCCCATCGGGGCTTGAGCAATATCTCTCCTCCCATCCATTCATTCTGTACGAGCGTTACATCGTCAGCTTTCCATCTCTTAATCTCTCGTTCTATCTCTGTCAATATATTTGATCGCTCACTTTTCTCCCCTTTTTCCTGTAGAATCTTAAAGGACACCTCTTTTCTCTTACTCTCTTCTGGACTATCATCACTGCTATAAGCAAGCGGTTTGTATTTGGATTACTATACCCTGTTGCCACTTTCAGTTCCTTTAAAAGATACAGTTCTATGTCTTCTGTACTGTCACTGTTTACTTTTGGCGAGGTAAGGGGAGCAGAAGGCTTGACACCTTTCTCCTTACACTGATTAAGCATTCACTCTTGAGGTGGTAAATCCTCCCTCTCTTCTTGGTACATATTCCAATGCTCTAGACTAGCAAACCATTTTTCTAACTTCTTTCCCTTGTACACAGGGTGTAAATATGTGGTCATGTGTTGCAATACTGCTTTTTACAGTGATCCCCTTGTGGCCTCGGCATGAACATCTTATCTGCCGTGCCTTTCACCCATTCCACACTGGGATGGGCAGATACTGTTAGAGCTTGGGCATGTGCTTTGGCAATGTCTTACATACATGCAACAGAGGACTAATGTTTCCCATTGCGACAAGTCTCAATTGACTGTCAATACTTACCAGTGTTTACAAAATACCTTTATAAGGACAACATATATGAGCGTGCTGCAACAATCGCCGCTCAAAACCTTTATCTCTTCAATTTGTTCCATCTATCTCTGAATCGGTACTGATTACTTCCATAGATAGATAATATAACTTTTTAACCTCGTCTCAATTCTCTTACAACTGCAACAGTGTGTGTCACTCCTCAACACCTTAATTTTGACACAAATACATAAACAGACAAACAAGTCGACTCTTTACATTAACCTTATTGATCACTCTTATTCTCTGCCCCTAATAATACCCTGATCACGAAGTTTAGATTGTCATTTTTATGTGGTCCTGCATGTAGCCTAAATTACTTCGACTGGAGTGTAAGACAATGGGCCTCATTACATGTTTGCCGGTCCGGTAACAATGGTACAGGTAAGCTTGCTGGTACCGTTTTTACCAAACCGGCAAACTACGAGTTCTGCTGGCGGGTGGCTTTCGGCCCGCGAGGTCTGACCTGGCTGGCGTACGGGCACCCACAAGCAGACACTGACGGTAGCACCGGCACCATTCTGAATGGTGCCAGTGCTACTGTCCTCCCCATTCACCTTGAGCCATAAGGGACTCAAATGGGAATGAGGAGTAAAACATTCTGGTGATTGGCAATGGGGAAATACAGGGTCCGCCAGGGCTGTAATAGCCCTGTATTTCCCCATTGCCAGGCACCAGAAATATTCACAAGTTTGGTGGCAGCCTGCTGGTTTTACCGTCAAGGCTACCACCAAACTTGTAAAGAGGCCTAATCTCTTCAAAATAAACCTTGGGATAGGACTCTGAGGCCTTCTCTTCTATCTCTTTCTTTATATACAAATAAATCTCCCGTTACCTCGTTACTTTTTCCATTACTTCCCTGTTATTTTCTAAACTATCGCAATTATTGACTTCCTCCTTGAATCGACCACTTTCACCTTCCATCAGCAAAGCGCCTTTGGAAACCAGGTAGGGTTTTAATCAAAGAGGGATCCTGCCCACCGTCTTGATTCTACTTGCAAGTTTTCTATTTGGCTGCTCTCCACAGGAAACCCTGAGATCTTCTGGCTATATGGTGAAGGATGTACGATCGTCTGAAGCTCTGGAGTCTGCAGGTCGATGGGTCTTTTGTTCAACTATCCGACAACGCTACCACATGAACCCAAGAATGAGCCGTTTTAAATCAGTAATACGTCATGCAAGGATGGGGTTGCAGAGTAACTCTTACACCAAATAATAATAAGACTGACTCAGGAAGTTTGGCAAAATGTCTCCTCCGACTGTTTTAATTTTCAATTTTCTAAAACAGGGAGTTACACCAGACATCAACAGACGTTGAATCATGCTCTTAATCATTTGCATAAAAAGCACACTTAAGTACCAAAGCTTCATCATAAGTGACGGCATACTTCCCGGGAAACTAAGAAAACCTATGTGGGATTGTGATAGGTTCAAAGGGAACATCTAAGTATATTTTCTTTAAGGGATCGGGTTGTGATTGGGTCTCTACGGTCAGTTGGACAACTTATGCCCACCCCTCGTGCAAGTCATCCTCATCAGTTACTAGATTCACAGTAAATTATTGGCTCTCAAACTATAAGGCCCTTTGTGATATGGCCTTCTACAATTGGTTGGCATGCTTGTGCCCTATTGGAAAATTCGGCTCACTAGCAGCATGTAAGCTGGTACCCCAGGTGCTGGTGGGCGGACTTCAACATGTCTCCCCTCCCAACTAGCACCACATCTCTCATTGCTCATGCTTTCTGCCATTCAGATTGTCTTTGATCTTGGCCTTGCAAAGTATCACAGCTACTGAGAACACAAGGGAGTATAGGCACATCTTTATCATAGCTCTGGTCTGCACATCAGCTCCTATTTCCGTACTCGGCTCACGTGACAGGAGACCGGATTTCAGCCTGTTTTGCAGCATTTAATTGTCTTGAATTAGTAAACTTGTCACTCATGGCATTATTTCCTCGCACCTTAGCAGGGCTGATTCAGCTTCTCATGTCCTCTGTTCTTTGAGGATAGATAACAGGTTCTTGGCTGCTACATCCTTCGACACCAGGTCACACAGCTATTCCAGGCCTTTCCTTGATCTTCAGCTGTTTTCTTGCTGTGACACAGACCTCTGATCTTTCTTTCTTCACAGGTCTTAGCTAACTAAATATGTAACACTGATGTCCAGAATTCTATATAATGGCGGTGCCGCCTGCAGTCTATTCACTACGTACAGCCAGCCTTTATGATTACTTAATCTACTTGCATTACAGAAATTATACAGCTATAAAACCGCATGCATTTTCTCAGTGCTCTTCACATGTGGAATCTTCATTCTGCATATGAAAGTATTCTTGATTCTTTACTTCATCATCAGATTCTACAAGGTCTATGCACCTTCTTCTTTGACCATTCGTCTCAGTGCATTACGCTTATTTCTTGTGATGTCACCAGCCTCTTTTCTTATCATCTTCATATTCCATGCGGGGACCTCCTCCAAGAGATTGTCATCTCTGTGAGGGTACATCACATAGGGTCTTCTCAACAGATATCTTGTCTCAAAGGCTCTTCGTGGAATAGGCACCATCAATTGTGTTGCGCGTGTCACAATTTCTGGCTTCTAACATATAGGCAGAATGGGGGCAATACTTACTGCAGAGGCATTCATCTGCTCTTCTCCAAATGTGTATGTATTAACTTCCTTCAGCCGTTACTGCCCTCGAGTGTAGTGGGGATGCGCTCAGCGTCTGTGCTCATGTGGCTTAAAATAAACACTCTTAAAAGTGTTCCTGTGTCAGTGATCCCGTCTTACATTTGGTGACGTGGAATATAGAAGGTATACAGACCCCTGGTAGCCCATAGTGAGCTCACCTCCAAGCCACACCGCCACCCCGCGTGCAGCGGTAAATTCAAGAAAACGAAACCAACTGCTCTATGTGTAATCCGCTCCACCCCTCCCCAGGCACTGTAGTGGTCAATGAGGGAAAACAATTCCGGATTCGCACTCATTAGCTGGTGTGTGATTGTGACCAGCCATGCCTGAGCAGAGGTCCGATCCATGTGCATGCTCGGCCCGCCGTACGGGTAGATTGGCATTGGAACTGCTCAATCATCCCAAAAGCCAGGTCTACCCCCTAAACCCCAAGCACATTCAATGGTTGGTGATAAATACAGAATGGTGTGCAGAAAGGGTGTGGGAAAGGTTAGGGGTATGCAGCACCAAATCATTTTAAAGAAATGGAGCATTCCAGTTGCTACAAAGTTGCAGCCAGTGCCCTTGGCGATGAGACAGGGTATGAAGAAAGAGTTTAATGAACTATTGCGACTGGGGATAATTAAGGGAGCAGGAGGCGTTTAGTGGACATCACCATTAGTGGTGGTGAGGAAGGCATCTGCTGATTGCACCTGTGTGTTGATTTGCGCTAACAGTATAGATGCATGCTAATTGACAAGCACACCTTACCCAACATGGGGGAGATGCTTGCTGTAATTGTTCGTGCTCAGGTATTTTCAAAATTGGACATGGCATCTGCTTACCACCAGGTAGATTTGGAGGAAAGTCGTAGGAGATTGCTGGCATTTATAACTCCTGAAGGAGTATTCCAGTTTCATAGGATGCCATTTGGTCTTGTCTCTGTGATGTCCATATTGCAAAAGATAATGGACAAGTTATTTCATGGAATGAAAAGGGTGTTCTGCTTTCAGGATGGCATTTAGGTGTGTGGAGAGAATGGGGTTGTACATGACAGAGTGTTGGACACAGTGCTTATGATTCCAGAAACAAGGGGTGTAACATTGAGAGAAGAGAAGTGTGTGTTCCGTGTGAGAAAGTTTGAATAAGTGGGGCATGACATTTTGGTGCATGGTATAAAACCTAAGACACTATGGTCAAAGCTATAAAGGAGGTGGAAAAACCCAACAGTAAGGGAGAATTATAATCCTTTTTTGGGATGTTAGAATTTTACCAAATGTTTGTGAAGAATTATGCAGATAAGGTTGTTGAGATGAGAAAGCTAGTAAAGAAAGGTGAAGAGTTTGTGTGGAGTGATAAATGTGATCAAGAATGTCATTGTGTAAAGAGGAGATTGATCTCACTGACCCAATGAGAACATTTGATACCAGGAGGAGGAACGTGATTAAGGTGAATGCATGTGATGTGTGCATAGGTGCGGTCTTATCCCAATTGAATGAAGAATGAGGGAGGAAATAATTACACATGCCTTGAGGTGTCTGAGGGGTGCTGAGAGAAGGTATTCTGTATTAGAAAAAGAGGCGTTAGGACGTCATTGTGCAGTTGAGAAAATCACGTATTTTGTGTGGGGCACAGATTTCATAATAGAAACAGACCATAAGCCCTTAAAGGTTATTTTTGAGTGCAAAGGGCTTGATAAAGTATCAAGGCGTGTGGAGGGCGGGTTCCCCGGTTGCAGTGTCACAGGTTTTTGATGCATGTCATATCTGGAAAAGACTATACATTGGCTGATTGTCTATCAAGGTTAGGTAAAAGTCAAGAGGAGTGGCATGAGACTGAACCATCGGAATTGGTGTTTGTGACGCATGACGGGAGGCAACAAGAAAGCAAGGAAGAATGGATGGAGGCAACATAAAAAGATGAGCCATTAATGAAGATTAAAGTATATGTTGATCAGTATGGCTCAAGAAAAATTAAATTGTACAGGGTGAAAGGGCATTCTGGGAGGTGTGAGAAGTGTTATGTGTGGTTGATGGGATCCTGCTCTGGTGGGAGACGGTGGTTGTCCTTGAATCTATTAGACCAAGAATTGATCTAGTGCACATAGGGCACATTGGTGTCAGCAAGATCAAAGCAATTTTAAGGAATGAATACTGGTGGCCAGGTTTTGATAGGGAGGTTGAGAGGAAACTAATGGAGTGTGTTGGATGTACAAAGGGCTGTAAGGGAGTGATGGCAAAGATTCAGCCCATGATGACGGTTGATGTGCCACGGAAAGTGTGGGATGATATTGCAATGGATTTTCTAGGTGTCGTTGAGATGGGATTTGGTTGTGGAAAATACATTGGCCCTCATTAGGACCCTGGCGGAGAGGGTTTTACGCCGGCGTAGTGCATGGCGTACCTCTCCGCCAGACTACGAGTTCCCGTAGCGCCATGGATGATTTTTACACCTGCTTTTTGCAGGCGGAGAAATCCATGGCGCTACGGGATCTTGATGTTAATTACGCCACCGTAATTTACAGTGGCGTAATTAACGCCTTCCCCACTCCCATTATACCCTATGGGGCAAGAATGGGAATGAGGAAGGGTAAAATGGGGATTGGGGACTTACCGCCCCGCCAAGGTCGGCATGGGGCGGTAAGTCCGCCAACCACCTTGGCGGAGTTGGCAGCTTTGCGCCATGGACCATGGTGCAAATTGCACCATGGTCCTCCGCCAAGGTCCTAATGAGGGCCATTGTGTGTTGGTGGACCTATTGTCGTGGTGGTGTGATTTTAAGATATTCAAAGACATAAGTGGGGAGAACATAGTTGATTTTCCGCCAGACGTTTTTGCCAGGGAAGGTATTCCCAGCAGTATTTTGATGGTTAATGGCTTGCAGTTTATAGGTGGATGTTTCAAGGAGTATGTAAGGAAAAGTGTTGTGAAGCATGAGCAATCAGTATTGTATCATCCCGAAGGTAATGATATGGTTGAGCGCATGAATAGGTGTATCATGGAGGTGATTTGTATGGTTGGTGTGTATGGGATGGACAGGAAAATGGCTGTTCAGGAGAGGATGTACACTTTAAGAATGTCTCGCATGCCACAACGGAGGTGTCTCCATTTGAATTCATGAGGGTGTGCAAGGCCAATTCCGAGGTTATCTCGCCCTGGTTGGGTAGAGCAAAGGAGTCAGATTGTGTGGTTGAAGAGTTAAGGAAGCGATTGAAGGTGAAGAAAGCAGAGTGGGTGATTAGAGAAAATAGGGAGAGAGATAAGAAGGATCTGAGGGTTGAATGTGGAGATTGGGTGAGTATTAAAAAAGGAAAGGTTTGGTTAATTCAAATCCTGTATGGGTGATTGCAGTGTGGTGGCCAGATTTGGGCAAAAACATGATTACAGTTGTAAAGAAAGGTTGCAATGGTTAAAGAAGGGAGATGTGTTGTAATGTGGCTCATGTAAATATCAGAATGTAAATAGGTAAGATGTGTGTCATGTATATATTAGAGTATTACGATGTAAGAGTTGGGTGATGCAGATAATATTCCAAATGACATGTTTATGTATTTACTTAATTCCTGTGTCAGCCATTACTGCCTTAGAGTGGAGCGGGACAGCATTGGGAGTCTGTGCTTATATGGATTAAAATGAACACTCATAAAAGTGTTCCTGTGTCAGTGATCCCTTCTTACAGTCTCAAGAGTACCTTTCTCCAGTTAAAGGCAATACAGTTCTGCCCAAAACTCTGTGTTCCCTACCCCAAGTTCCAAAACACACGGTTCAAAAGAAAAGCGTCTCGAGGCTCCAATCTCGAGATAGCATTTGTAGTTCCTAACGTCTCAGAGACCCCCTCCCCAAGACGTTACTGCAAGAACTGATATTTTTTTCACTCTTTCAAAGTTCAAAACTAATTCAGGCCAATTTAAACATCCTTCTGGTTTGCACCAGCTTCTTACTCGCAGTGCTCTTTGTTGGTATATTTAACAATGTCTTTGGCATTCACAATTCAGGGCTCTCTGGTCTAGGTGCAGTTGTCAGACCACACGGTCTACCTATCACTGGTCATGCAACCAGGAACACTAGGCTCTTCAGCCCACGCAGGTTCTTATGTATTTACCCCTGTGTCCAATCACCTTCACATGGTTTCTCTTTGTTAGCCTCTTTGCTTTATAGACAGGTTCACACTTTCTTTGCCGTTATGCATCACACACCTCTTTGCCTGTCTTTGGCCCTGCAGCACTGTATTCATTCATATGAATTACCTTTGAGGTGGAATTTTGTATTTCCCACCTTTCTGTCACACTCCTTTACACTTGTGCTCTTTTCCATAGGTTGCTTTAAAAAGGGCACTTTTTGTTTTAGCTTTCATCAACTATCGGCTTTGCCCATAAAGTTTCATTCATTTCAATATTCAATGGTTGCAGTTTCACTTTGTTTCAAGGTTTTGTTCGTTCAGTGCTCAACATGCATATTTTAAATCTTCTTTGAGATGTCATTCAGTTCAGGATTCAATATGCATATTTTAACTTAACTTCAGGTTTTCATTCAGTTCACAATTCAATATAGGTAGTTTAACTTAATTTCAAGTTTCCAATTAGATCGGAAGTCAATCAGTGTTATGTCACTTTGGCATTCATGCGCAGCCCCTTGGAGCACCCCCGGTCTGGAGTGACCTCTCTTCCCACTCACCGGTCCTCAGTGTTCCTCCTCTGGTGGATGCCCGGCTTCCGTTCTGCTTCCTAGGAGAGCGGGTTGGTCTCTGCAAGCCCCGCTTGCATTCCGGGCCCTTCAGAGCAGATGCTGGCAGCTTTGCTCTGCTCCAGGGAAGGTTTGGGACATCTGATGGCGTCCTGGCTTCCTCTCAGGCTCCACCACAGTTGCCTCCGGATCCCCTGCTGGTCTCTCCCACACAGGCCTACCTGTTGCCTTCTATGCTGTTTCACTGGTCTCCCATTATACATCTGCAACCACTTAACAGGTTGCTGGTGTGGAATAACAATCGGGCTTGCCTGACGATAGTTAAAGGGACATTCCTGACTTTCAAGGCGCTCTGCAGGCATCTTTTTCATCGAAGTACCGGAGTGGTGAAAATAAGTTCTAGTGTTCATTACTCTTAGTCACCTCTTCTTCGTCGCAGTACTTTCAGATGTCAAATGTGGAGAAATTATAGGAGATGTTTTATAGTAGCCTATAAAGGCCGGGGGAAGGGTAGGTTTGTTATCAACAGGGAAAGGGGATACCATGTGTCACCTGAGGGAAACCCAATCGCCAAGGAGACTCCACCCATGTGATCCTCCTTAGCATATCCAGCCCCTGGGTAAGGATCCACAAGCAATGGCTTTTCCCTGGCTGAGAAGAGGATCCAGGGGGAGTAGGAGTGTGGGTTGTACCGAGGTCCTTAATTGGGAAACCGGGAGAGGAAGTGCATGTTATGTTGCTCTCGTCCTTTTCAGTGTTCCAGTGTTCTACTGTGAAGCAATAAGGTTGATGGTTCAGGAACCAACGAATTACCAGAGGGTTGGTTTCCTTCCTTTGACTGATCCATACTAGATGAGAGTGGTCTGTTATTAGGAGAAACTCATGACTTAGGAGATACTATTTCAGGTGTATTATTGCCTACTTGAATGCCAATGCCTTTAACTCAACTGAGTAGTTATTCTGTTTGGGAAAGAGCTTTCTGCTGATGTACAGAACTGGATGTTCCAGCCTTTATGATTTTGAGACAAAACTGCTCCTAATCCCATTAGGGAAGCATCCGTCTGAAGGATGAATTCTTTGGAGAAATCTGCAGCCTGCTTTTCTTATCACTCTCATGATGGTATAGCAATGGTACAAATGGTATTCTCATGTCCTGCTATGTATTCCAATGTCATCTAAATAGGCTGTGCAAAATTCTGAGTACGGTTGTAAGATTTTATCCATTAATCTCTGGAATTTTGCAAGAGCATCATGCAGACCAAAAGGCAGGACATTAAATGTAAATAACCCTATGGGAGTAGCAAAGGCAGTTTATCCGGGCCATGTAAAGGGACCTGCCAATATCCTTGTGTAAGATCTATTGTGGAAAGGTAGACAGGATTACCCAGCCAATCTATCAGATCGTCAATACGGGGCACGGGGTAAATGACGGAGATGGCACTCACCTTTTCTAAAGTCTATCCAAAATCTCCAACTCCCATTGGGTCTTGCAAGCAACATCACAGGGGAGCACCAAGGACCAAGCACCAAGGACTATAAGGCGGTTCGATGATATTAGCCTCTAGCATGGTTTTAACCTCCTGAATAATGTTGAATAATGTTGAATAATGTTGACTTTTCTAGCCTTGGGTAGCTTATGACACTTCAAGTGTACCAGTTTGTCCACTGGAGTGTGGGAGTGGTGATAAACATCCTTTATTCTTCCAGGCACCTCTCGACACCTATCAGTAAACTGCCTGACAAGGTCATATAAATCTTGTTTTTGATTGTTACTGAGGTCAGGTGAAATAAAGGCTTTGTTTTCTCTTTCTTCTGGTAAAAGACTGGGACTCTGGTGGATTTTCCTTCCATTCCTACAATAGGATTATGCTTTGAACTTGGATTTTAAGGCAGCGGTCTGGTTGTGAGATATTATAATTTCAGGGACCCATTTGTTCCAGTACCTTGTATGGCTCATGCCATCTGGAAACTAACGTATTTCGGATGTAGGTAATAGTACCAGTACCTTCTGACCTATGGAAAACGACCTCAACTAAACCTTTTTTATCATAGAGGTTTTCTGTTGCTCCTGTGCTTTAATCATAGTCTGGACTAAAGATCTTACAGCCGTCAAGTGTTCTTTCAATCTATTTGCAGTTTGGGAGCGTGGAATTGGGGCCTGCTGCCTCTCTTCCCATGTTTCCCTTAACATGTCCAGGACATCTGTGGTTCTCATCCATAAAAGAGTTAAAATGGGGCAACTCCTATTGAGGCCTGGGGGGTTTTCTGTATGCAAACAAGGCCCATGTTCGCAATTGCCATGTCACATGTTCCACCCCCCCTGCAGCCGTGTACGTTCACTTTGTCGTGGATTCTTATATTTTCCACCACTGGAATCGATTGGGATGGCATGGGAGCTGGACATGCATCCAAAACGGGTTGCATAAACTACTCAGCAAATGTACATATTAAAACCAATAAAGTTTGTACAGGCATGAAAGATGGGCTTTGTGTGTATAGTTACATATTGTTATGATGTTTTTATTGTACATTTTCCGTAGTAAATGTATTTTTGGTTGCTAATGTTGGACATTCAGTAGGGGAACACCTTTTGAATGGTTTGCCCACAAAACTGCCCTTAGCAGGTGCCAGAACCAATGAAATAGCTGCAAACCCATTTGGAATTTGCTGGAGCAGGACCAGGTGTTCACAGGTCCACAGTAACCTCAATGCTTAGTGCAGCCACCCTAACCCTGCAGTGTTTTATTTATTGCTTTACTGACTCTTGCCTCTAAAGCATCCTCCCCACACCACTGCCAATTCCCAATCTAACACTCCTAACCTTAACTATAGTTAAATCTAGGTTACATAGTTTCATGGTTCATTTCTATAAAAATGGAAGTGGAGCTGCTATCAAATGCCTGGCTTTCATTTCCATGGCAAGTGTGACTACTCCAGATGGTGCTGCAAACACAGCGGTGCTGGGAGACGTATCAGCGTTTTTAGAGTTTGCTTTAGAATGCCAATACCAATAATTACACAGTCGGTGGTCTACATTGATACTGAACCAGCAGGAAGAACTGAATTTAGGGTCCTCTCTTTGCTGGGGCCTGTAAATTGTGTCACATTTTGTTAATGTAGCCATGCGATGTGGGTTTATTGCAAAATTATCATCCTGAGAGACTGTGGGCTCTAGTGAGGTTCCTGCAAACTCAGACAGAATCTAAAATGTGTGTAAATGATTATTATAGTAAGGAAAATCATGCATAGAAAATGTATGTAATAGCAGTCGTTTCAGTATATAGTAGTAATTTTTTTAGGACATGTTGAAAGTAATCATGAGTATTAATAATATTGTTTTACATTATTAATATTGGAAAAATAAAGGTATATTAGAAATGCCCAGTAAAACAATATCATCCTTTCTTTTATCAACCAGTGGTTAAAAAAATATGGTGTGTTGCTACCTGGCTAGCCAGTCTAGCCACTTCTTACTGTGGCATGACATTTTCTACGGGGTATCTATGATAAAGCAAAGATTTTAAGTATTGATGCCTGGCTACACTGGTATATTGGGCTGTCAGTCTAGCCATGTGTTACTAGGGCATGACATTTCCTACTGGTTATCTACGAAAAAGCAAGCAAGCATGTTAAGTCGTATTACCAGGCTAGACTAGCATTTTATAGCAGTCAGTCTAGCCCTTTTTTACTTTGCATGACATCTCTTACTAGGCATCTATGATAAAGCAAGCATGATATGTGTTATTACTTGGCAGGACTGGCATTTTGGGGCAGCCAGTCTAGCCCTTTTTACTGTGGCATGACATGTTTTACTGGGCTTCTATGATGTGTTCTTCACATCACATTTGATGACTATAGTAAGGCCTTTGATAGTGTAGACAGAAAGGGACTGTGGGCTAAATTAAATAAGCAGGGCATTTCTCTTGCCTTTCTGATATATTTGTTCTACGCAAACACCACAGTTCTCATTTGTCTAGACAGCTATGGTAATCTTTCAGAGTCAGCATCCACCAATATAGGCCTAAAACAGGGGTGTGTTTTAGCACCACTGTTTTTTAATCTTTATATTTCTGATATGCCTGTTTTCCTTGCACATGCTAATGCCTTTCCACCTAAGACGTCCAAAGCCCATGTCCGATGGTCAGGATACGCATAAAACGTGGCAATATTGGAGCATACTGCACTTGCCATGAAGCATCTGATCATTGCATTAATGACTTATGTAAAGGAACATCTCCTACAAATAAATACATCTACAACTACGTCCATGCTATTCGATAAATAGAGATCTTATGGACCTGTGATGTGGCATATTCAGGAAAAGATTATTGAAAGTACTGAGACATACCCATACATTGGAATTCACCAATCAGAAGCCAAAGATTTCAGTCAAATACCAACCACTTTTTTTTACACAAAGCAGGCAAAAAATTAGGGACCGTCAGTAAACATGGAGAATTCAGATATGGCAGACTTCTCTCAATTTACAAATAGAGCCTAACACAAGGCCTACGTTATGGTGTTGAAGCCCATTCTTTAAATAGTACCATGGGATTGGACTGAGTGGAGGGGACTCGATTTTGGAGAAAGGTACCGGTCCTGCGTAACAATGTTAGTATATGCTCTATCAGGCATGAGCAAGGCATTACATCTATTCGCACCATGGCAAAGATCACAATGATTGGATTCCATCTTAAAATGCTGTTACAACCCGAGCAGTAGCTTAGCAAAATTTTAACATGTATCATGCACATTATTTATTGCACTTTACTAAAGTTTGTGATAACGTGTCCAACAGACAAAAAAGAATATCAAAAAAGGATTGTGGCTAACAAATGGTGAATGCTAAAAATTAGTAAGGAAGACAGAAAAAAGAAAAAAGATGGGATTATGCCCAGAATTAGACTGAATGTTTTAAACTGAAAAATATTCTAGAAGTGATAACTTCTATGTCCATATATAATCAAGCTGTAAGGAAGTACGAGGCGAATTAGCCCCCCATACATTCTACACGAAATGAACCACTTGCTCTTGCACTAGTGAGGGACGCCTCCATCGCCCTTCTGCTGCCATGAGGAATAAGGCCTCAGCTGGAGCAAGACACACTTGGACTCCATTTTGTGTGCCCTCGACTCCATCTTTGGACTAGGCCGCGATTCGGCACTACAAAGTCTCCTCTCCCCTCAGCAGCGCCGTGCACAGCGAACATCAACCGCCCCCACCTTTTCTGTGCTTTCCCAGTCCCTTTCTCACGGATGCATTTAATACTATGTATCGTATCACTCTTCCTCTGAGATCACTGTCCTGTGTGTGAACCGGCCAGAACCATGACTTGTATCTCATCCATCTCCACAAACCTGCTCCTGCACCCATCACCCTTGCTGTTGGGAAATTACTGCTTGTATAACCCTGTGCCCCCCTAAGGTTTTCCCTTGATGTAACAGAAGTGTACCCCCACTTTGCTAACCACCCAGAGTGCCCAATAAACCCAGACCCCTGTCACAATATATCCTGTCCTAAACTAACATGTGTCAGTCCATTCCCCTCCTCGCCCTGATGTGCCAGACCAAGCCAGTCCCCAGGTTATTGTAGAAGGCAAGACCCCCACACCCCTCATCTTATGAATGACCCAATGCACGACAATGCAATCATGTGTGTGTACAATTTATAGGCCTCTAAGATTTATTCAAAGGTATATTGATGCTCATTGTTTATTGCATGTCTAGAATAAGTGTCTAGATTAGCTAGTGAGGCCCAGCCGCCTCACCAACCTGCCCTAACCTTCACCTAGCACGGACCGGCCCAGCTGAATCACGTGATGTCCAACCTCCCTCCAAGTCATCTGCCAATCCTGCGGAGCCGGACCATAAAAAGAACTATATGTGCACCTCCTTTCTAACCAATTATATTGTAACTTTCAGACTGTATAGAGCTCATCACTGATGACGCTGTAACACTTTAAAACCTATTGTATTTGTAATGTTTTGCCAGAGCGCTCTCGAGGCAGCAGAGTTCTCTGGATGCCTAATTTCATATAAATCTTTGACAACTCGCATTCATCTCTCATAGTCTCATTCCCACAAAGATGTAGTTAAAACGATTATGAGCATTATGTGACAGATGACAAATGTTACCTGAGGAGGAGAGGCACCATCAAGCGCAGCAGGTGGGTCAACATCTTCGCCGCTACCACAGGGGAATTTACCCAGAGGGCCAAAACATGATTGGAAATCAGGAGAGTTTTTCTTCCACCTTAATGATACCCCCATAAGAATTGTGTGGACAGAACAAGGAGGCAGCCAAGCAGGGGAGGAACAAGGAAGCAGAGAGTCAGACAGAGAAATAGATGACATCAATAGATGTAGTGATTTAGACGAGTACGAAGAGGGGGTGGCAGCAACATGATTATCCCTACCACTGAGAGAGGACCCAGAGGATGAGGTAGTAAGTCAAAGATGGTAGGGAAGGCTGAGAAGCAGGTTGGGAAACATGAAATTGGGCAAAGCTAAAGGAGTAAAGGTAAGTAAAAAGGGAGGTAAAGCAAGATTGCAAATGCTGCTCATCCGCAAGGGAGCAGGGAGACCCCACTACATACCATGGGCATAGATGGACCAAAACATTGGGCATAGATGGACCAAACTACTCCGCTAGCTGTCGGGTGGGGCTGGAAAGTGAACACATACATTTGAAAAGAACACAGCAGGAGTGCCACTGGCTATAAGGGATGTAAAAAGTTTATTAGTGTCTGCAGTGGGAGATCAAGCAGACGGAGTGTGGGTGAAGGCATGTTTCCCAGAAGTAACAATAAATTGTGACCGCCATGACGGGTCAGCCTTTAACAATGTGTGAGCCTAAGTAAGGGATGCACTTCAGAGAACTTTCCCTGACACCCCTGATTTACACTTGGTTATGCAATGTATTGTGGGTGAGGAGGAGGAGGCTGAGTAGTTCATTCTTCGGGTGCAGGACTTGTGGAGATCAGAAATGGGTACGGCTTGGGACCAATCCATCTCACTTTTTTACTTTATCATCAAGAGAGGCCTCCCAAAGGAGGTATAGAAGGCCTTGGATACAATAGCTGGGATAGAAGCCAAAGGCTGGCCTGATATTCAGAGCATCATAGTACATCATTGTAGGAGGATCAAAGAAAGAGAACAAGAAATTGTACAGAGAAAGTTGGCTGACGAAGCAAAGCTTGTACAGATAAACTGGTGAAGGTTGCTGCGATTAACGCAGCCCTACCCACTGAGAGACAGGGAGACAGGGAGGAGGGGTCAGGAGGCTCACCGGCAAGGATGGTAGCCTCATGGTCTGCAAACAGACAAGAACAATGGGCTGGAGAGGAGCAGTATGAAGGTCCCCAATAACAGGGAAGGCCCACAAGAGGACAAGGTGGGTACAGGGGACAGAGAGGGGGATTTGGAGGTCAAGGAAATAGAGGAGGAAAAGGGATGTGAGGAGGGGGCCAAGAGCCCTGCTGGAATTGTGGGAGGTGGGGACACTTTTCACGGGAATGTCGAGCACGACCAATGGGATATTATCAAGGACCCCCTCCCATGGGAAACGAACAGCAATTTGGCCACCCTCACCCGGGCAGCCCCTATGGATTACCAATAGGTGGTAATGGACAACAAGAGCACAATTATAATGACTACCCGCAAGGAACACAACACATTCAACACAGACAACAAGCACAAACACAAAACATGCAGCCACAACCAGCGCGTCAGAATACGATGGGGAACGCCATCCCAACATTTTCGCCACAACTGCCAATGGTGCCCCAGCGCCGTTCCGTCGTACAGCAGTAATTGGAGACAGCGTTTTCTCCATCCCAGGAACAAACACATATCCCGATCAGGACAGCCCACATAAAGCACTTGCGTGTCCAGTCCTATCGACTACCCTACATGCAGAAGAGGAACTACTAGTGGCGGAAGGGATAGGAAACAAACAGTTTGGGCCTCATTACGACTTTGGCGGTAAACGGGTCCAGGTCCAGGTTCCCTGAATGGAGAATTACCGGTCTATTCCAAGTTTGGAGTGCCTGGTAATTCCTCCCTCAGGGAACCCGGGCCAGACCTTCCCCATTCCCATTTGAGCCCCCATAGGGTTCAATGGGAATGGGTGCAGGGATCCAACAACGGGCCGATTACGACCGGCCCGTTGTTAGCTCCCTGGTCTCCTCGCCGGACCCGGTAAGGATGCCTGGTTGTACAAGGCGTCCTTACCGGGTCCCTCGGGGGAATATAATGAGGCAAAATGGGTTTAACGGGTCCGCCTCCATTAGCGGCACCCATTAACCCATTCCGCCAAAGTTATATTGAGGCCCTTAATCTTTATAGTGGACTCTGGAGTGAAAAAATTGTGCAAGATATGAGAGAGGTACCACCAGAGCTATGGACAACAGTGCCCCATGATGTAGGACTCTTGCAAGGTGTAACACCCATAAAAACTAAACTAAAACCAGGCGCGGCACTGCCTAGAGTAAAACAATATCCACTATCCAGAGAAGTGGAAGATTGAATAAAAGAGACAATAAGAGCATTACTACAACAGGGTATAATTGTGCCATCAAATTCATCATGCAATACTGTGATTTATCTGATAAGAAAGGCAAGGGGTGGGGCATGGAGAATGATACAGGATCTCTGCCCACTCAATGACATCATACAAAAAGAGTTCCCTTTAGTGTCAAACCCGGCATCCATTTTATACAGCGTCCCAAAAAATGCCACATCTTTCACAGTTGTGGATTTGAAGAATGCTTTCTTCTCACTACCTCTTGACCCCAGTTGCCAATACTTGACAGCATTTACCCGAGAGGGGAAAAGATATGAACATTGCAGGCTACCTCAAGGGTACTGGGAAAGTCTCAGCATATTTAACCGAATTTTACATGAAGACCTCAGTATTATTGATGTAAAAAGCACAATAATTCAGAACGCAGACAATCTCCTTATCTGCAGCGAAAGTGAAGAGCAATGTAGAGCAGATTCAATAACACTACTTAACATACTGGCAGCAAAAGGGTACAAAGAGGATAAGGGTGAACTGCAGTACTGCCTAACAGAAGTATTGTACCTAGGACAGCTAAATTCAAAGGATGGTAAAAGAATCATACCAGGCAGAGCAACAGCAAAATGCCACACCATGATGCCTAAAACAGTCAAGGAAATGCAAAGGTTCCTTGGCATATGCAATTATTGCCCTGCATGAGTAATAGACTATGCGACGTACAAACGCCCCCTTCTCCAAGCACTGAAAGACGCACAAAAGAACAGCACCCCCATAAAATGGACACAAGAAATGTTCACCCAATTCTTTAAAATGAAACATCTCATTATACACGGACCTGTTTTAGCCAGATTATGATTGGGAGTTCTACCTGTTCTCACATTGTGATGGAATACTAATGACAGCAGTACTCACACAAAAAACATCACTAGGTCACAAGCCATTGGCCCACAACAGCAGCATGTTAGATTCAGTAATGCAGGGACACTTCACATGCGAACAGGCCCTTGCAGCCACCACCTTCGCAATAGAGATAAGCGCCACCATAGTAATGGGTTGCTCATTAACACTGTTTGTTGAACACTCTCTATCTGCCATACTAGAAAGGTCAAAATCCACACTCACCACACAGAGAGCAACAGCATATGAAATAATAATATCCAGCCCAAAAGTACATGTTGTACGATGCAAAACTGTGAACCCAGCCACACTTATTACAGCGCCCTGCACAGTGGAGGACATGCAAACACAAGATTGCACTACATATGAGGGGGAAGACAATGACATCCATAATGCAAGCGAAAACGCCCTTAAAATAAAGAACATACTGAAAAGTAGGGCAGTGACATAAAGAAAAAAGTAACGAATGACGATTGTTACCGAATAAGGAAACAAATATGTATATATTACACGGCCACAGAAGTGGGCGTGTAGTTATGGTTAAGTTACTGTTTCCATAGGAAGAGCACTTTTTGGGCGGCTTATAACTTCGCTCCCCCTGGACAAATCCTCACCACACTTTGCAATAAAAGTATATGGGCCACTCTGAACTTTTTTGCAAAGTTTGGAGATGTTTGGTGCAGGGGGGCAAAAGTTATAGGGGGGGTCTCAAAACGTCTTTTTTTCCCATAGACTGAATGGGGGAAAAATTTTGCGCACGGCTACAGGTCAAAGCGCTGGACAGATTTTGATGAAATCTGCGGCAGGTACAGGGGCTTGGTCAAGAAAGCATGCTTTTGTAAATTTGGTGACTATTCGTGCAGTATTTTTCTTTATAATTATCAAAAAGTAGGTCTGAAAAAGTTAGTGATATCTATGTCTGCTCCGCGGTCACACTTCCCTGTTTGGTCCACGAACAAGATACCGATTGGCTAAGGGGCTGGCGTCATGACAGTGGACATGCAACGACTCGGCCCATTGGCTGCTGCGAGATGTGTTCTGCGTCAGATTGTTTGGATGCGCCCGACATCGTGGATCCGCCGAAAGTGGAGCAACAACCAGCGCACACATGCTCTATTCATGAAACTCTTTTGCTGTGTCACAGAGTATTAGGAAAGGTTCAGACAGTAAGACATGGGTGATCAATGCATTTGTTCTGGGGGTCGGTCTTCATGGTGTAATTTCTATGGACACCTTGTACGCACAGTAAATGTGGGGTGTAATAACGATCGCACTTCAGTCCATGCAGTGGACAGGAAACTTGTAACTGTTGAAAGCACATGCGTATTGGTAGGCAAAATTGAAATTAACAACATGCCGTGAATGCATTATTTTTTCCCATGGCTATTATTATATTCATTAGTATGCCGCCATGGGTGTCAAATGCTACAGTGGTTGTGGCCAGGGCCTAGAGTCTTGGATGCATACTTCCAAGACTGTAGGCCCTGGCCACAACCACCGCTGCATGTGCCACCCATGCATACACATAGTGTTGCGGTTTGATTGTCAAGTTGTGGGGGGTGCGTGCAGTCTTGGGTGCATGGGCGAAGGCCATGCACCCAAGAACAAAGTGATAAGTACTAGACGTGGAAGCCACTGCACACCCATCCCATGTAAGATCTACAGACATACAGCTAGGAATGAAGCCTCTGGCCAGAATCACTGAAGGATAACACACCTATAGAATAACCCCCACTACCACATATCACTGAGGTGGTTGTGGGGAGACCCTGCACTCTTGGGTACATGGCCAAAGGCCATGCACCCAATAATACACTTATACCTTCTTAATGACATATGTTCTATGGCCTCCTTGTACGCACAGAAAATGAGGGGTCCAATAAGGCCAGTATTTCAGCCCGTGCAGTGCACGGGGGAGTTGTTACAGTTGTAAGGACATGTGTGGTGTTAGGCAACATTGAAATTGACAGCATGCTGTAATTGCTATACTTTTTCCTAAGGTTATTTAATTCATCAGTACGCCGCCATGGGTGGCACATGCTACAGTGGTTGTGGCCAGGGCCTAGAGCCTTGGATGCATCCTATAGTTATTGAATTCATCAGTACGCCGCCATGGGCCTTACTTCCAAAACTCTAGGCCCTGGCCACAACCACCGTAGCATGTGCCACCCATGCATACACCCGTAGTATTGTGTTTCGATTGGCAAGTAGTGGGGAGTACGTCCAGTCTTGGGTGCATGGCCTAAGGCCATGCGCCCAAGAACAAAGTTATAAGTACTAGACGTGCAAGCCACTGCACACCCATCCCATGTAAGATCTATGGACATTCAGCTAGGAGTGAAGCCTCTGGCCAGAAGCACTTAAGGATATCACACCTATAGAAAAACCACCACTATCACACATCATTGAGGTGTTTGTGGAGAGACCCTGCCCTCTTGGGTGCATGGCCAAAGCCCATGCACCCAAGACTGAAGTCATAAGCAGTGGAGTTACAAGTCAATATGGGTGTAGTGTAATGCGCTAGTTGTGTTGACGCCCTAGTCTTTTAGCTTCATGGCTGCAGACGATGGTCCAAAAAGTACATTTATAAGCAGCTAATTTACAAGGACCATGGTTTTGATATGCTGCGATGGTTGTGGATATGAACTGTACTCCTTGTACTTTGGTCATAAGGCGTAGGTGGTAGGTTACTCACCAAAGATGCAAGAAACTGCAGCATATTAGTACCATAGATTAGATGTGTAGATTCCCATGTGTAGAAAATGACTGCCAATATACTTACTCCTTACTTTGTTCAGAATCCACATACATTTTGTAAGTGGCTATCGTACTTGGCGGAAGTATCACTCTTTCCATTTCTGTGATGAAAGAAAAGGGTGTGTTAATGTTTGCATTTTTTGAAAATTTACTACATTGCATAATAGACAGTTAACCTTTTTTTTTTTTACCCTCATATTTAGTATACAAACCAGTGTACTGTGCATTGCGCTCAGTTTCTGTGTTTGCTTTTCTACTCCTTGGGTCTGGGGAAAGAAAATCCTTGTCGGATTAAAAAAAAACCTTTGTTTCCTATGGTACTAATTACTTCCTTGTTTCCTTTGCGTGTTACCTTCATCTTTCTGATCAATGTTATGTTTGTTGCCTTCCTGCCCATTTCTAACAACAGTTAGACACCTGTAGGTGTATTCTAACTGTGCATTTGTTCCTACAGATTTGTGATACTCATTCATTTGTGTCGTTGTTATATCCTGTTTCCTTCATCTTTCCCATTAATGTTTTCTTTGTTGCCTTCCTGCCGATTTTTAACAACAGTTAGACACCTGTAGGCGTATTCTACCTATGCATTTGTTTCCATCGATCTGTGATAATCATTTATTTGTGTCATTCTTCCATCCTGTTGGGTAGTTAGATACCTGTGGGCGTATTCTAACTGTTTGTAGTCGTTCACACAATTTGTTGACAATCTTGAAATACACATTATTTCATACATTTTGGCTTTAAGAACATTAAATATGCATTTGTTAGGTTAGCCGGCAATCTCTGCTTTAGAGTAATAGTGCTATCATTACATTCGAACCATCCAGAAATCTTGTTAATGTATGGAGTGTAGTGACCTGCATTGGTTGTAGCTCCTGCATGGTAGATTATTCCTACTGTTGTAAAGGTTTTCTTTCCAAGTGACACTTGACCGTGTGTGAATCCAGTCAGTTTGCAGTTGTTTTTGGTGCCATCTGCATTATAACGTAAAAGCTTAAGTATTATGTAGGCACTATGTGATTGTATCAGTAAGGCTGAGCAATTGTCTGAATTGCAAATACTACATAATCTGCCATGGTCTGCATTTTGAGCAAGTTGCTGAAATGGAATGCTCTCACAATTTGGTATGGAAACATACACAAATCGCTCATTTGGGATTTCTTCCTGTATCACTTTGCTAGATAGAGTGCATGTATGTTTCCACATGTACGAAATTTGGAAGATTTCATTTACAGGTATGCTTTTGTTTTCCAATACTAATAGTATGTACATTAGAAATTCTTGTGGATCTACTTGTGAGTTCATAGAGAATCTCACCATTCAGCACAGTCGTCCAATTGTTGCCTTACTCCATGAACACTGTATGTGTTGTCAGGATTGTTTGTTGCATTTCTATGCAGCACTAACATTTGCAAACACAATTTGTCTGTACTGTGCAGGTAAATATTGTTAACAATTGGTGGCAATTGAAATATAATATTCATTGCTACATTTGCATAGCAACTTACCCCACTTTCATTTGCAAATTTAAATGGCCCAGCAAGTTCTGTATCTGAGTGCATTTTTCGGTTTTTCTGTTGCTTCTTTGCCGACGTCCCTGGTTTACATTCCCTAATAGGTTGCTCTATGTTTGCGGCAATTGATGAAACTTTAGCTTCTTTTCTTTTCTTTGCAGAATTTGCTGTTGAATTCTGTTGCATTTCTGTTTCATTTACTTTTCTTTTACCACGTTTCACTTTATCTGGAACAGGGTATTGTTTCAGATGAAGGGTGTACAGTGAACGCAATCTATTGTATTCTAGAATGCAAGGAATATCAGCTTTGACTTTACTTGAATAAAAGTTTATTAGCAATAGATCGTCAAGTGTACATAAGCGTGATAATGCTATGTAGGTCATGCCTTCCTTAAACACTGTGTTTCCTATATCTATCAATGCTTTGTCTAGGGTAAGACCTTGCGATTTATGAATGGTAACTGCATATGCAAGAGTTCGAGAAAATTGCTCTCTACGTACATACATGTCTTTCAATAGAAGGAATCGAGAAATTGAACGCCCTATCCTTTTCACTTCTGAAACTTTTTCAAAGCGTATATTTACAAACTGAATGTTGCTATCACGTGGGTATGATTGAAAGCCAACAACTGTGCTCAGTGCTCCATTAACTAGCCCTTGCTCTACGTCAAGGTTACCTTTAAGCATTACTCTACAATTTCAGGATAATTTCGATATTTTTTCCAACCCAGCTGTGTTGGAGATTTAATTTTCTAAACTATTTAAACTTGTTGTGGCTTGCTCACACATGGGTGCTGTCATACCATGTACGTCTGGTTTGTCTGTGGCGCTAATTTCTATTATTGGTTGCATTTCTTTCTTTAACATTGTTTCATTGAATTTAAAACAGCTTGCAAGAGTTGGCATTAAGGACATACAATTGACATTTTTGTGCGCTATTTGTTCCATAACATCATTGCACATGCATTATCGCCATTAAGTGCATGTATATGCCGATTTTTCCATACAACTTGTGCTTCTTGCGGTAATACACCAACTCTAATACTTTTTGAAATGTTGGTATAAGTGAGATCTGCAGATTGCTGCATGTTCTCAGTTAATTCTCTGTATTGGAAATGTTGCCAAAGGTTAACATTACCTGTGCTACCAACAGTTTTCTGGCAGAGTTTGTGGCCTAGGGTTTTAAAATCGGTTCACCTTTCACTGGTGTCAATTGTAGAAGATCGCCGAAAACGATAATTTGTTTCCCTGCAAAGAGTTCTTCGCTATTATTTTTAAGTACTTTAAGCAATCTGAGATGAATCAAAGCCAACATTAGGTTGGAGACCATGCTCACTTCATCTATTAGTAGCATTTTCATTTGTTTCAATACTCTACGCAATTCCATTAAAGCTTCGGGAGAAAGTTTGTAGTAGTCTAATTTATTTTGATGCTCTACTGGAAGCAGTAGTAATCGGTGTAAAGTCACACCGCCTGTGTTGTAGGCAGCTGAACCTGTGGGGGCCATTATAACAGCTGACAGTTTGTTGTTTGTCAATTGTTGAAGGAACTTGCTGATGATTTTGATTAAGAATGTATTGCCAGAACCAGCTTCACCACTGACGTACAGCAATATAGTTTGTAATAATCTGTTTTGTCACGTCTTCAAAAATGGTGTGCTGATCGTCGTTAGGTTTTGCTTGCAGTTAAGTCTTCTGTATCTTCTTAATACTGATACACTTCAGCCTCATTTGCTATTAGTGGCTGTCCTAGTGGTTCTTGACTTCCTGTTACAGAAGGTTGACTACTGTCGAAAGAGTCCTTATCTAGTTGGGCCTGAAGTTCTTCTTCGTGCTGCTGCTCATTTTGTAACATTGTTTTGTACTGCGTAAAGTTAACATCGGTGATAGTGCTTTCATTTGCTTTGAAAGCATCTTCATAGCAGTCGTAATTATCTAGTATGTCTTCCTCTTTTTTCCATGGTTTGAAAAGTTGTAACAGAGACATGTAATATAGTTATTTTTGTTGAGGAGTTTTTGATGACAATTTTACATGATTAATTAAGCTTTGTTTTGTAAGTTTAACTAAGCTCCCTTCACAATCGGTCACTCTATATCTACGTTTGCTTTCATCGGGTTTTACATTATTTTTGTATGCAAAGTTTTGAGCTATGTGGTATAGACACATGCTTTCCAGAGTGGTACTCCTGTTTGGATAGTATGTGTACAGTAAATTGTTTTTTAGAATGTCTTGGCTGTTGGGATCGTTTCTGGCAATTGTTTCTATGTCCTCATATGATTTTAGCACTCTTTTTCTAGATTCTGCAGGACCAAGACTGAGCCATACTACGTTGTCTGATTTTCCATACAAAGCAGTGCCGGTTAAATGATCTGCTGCTTCGTAGGCCCCACATTCTCTATGAGAGAGCATTTTTATGCCTAGGCTGTACAATTTCTGTGATAATGTTTTGTCTGATGCTAGGTCATCCCAGAGGTCTTGAAGCTCTGTTTTTTCTGCTTTTGTTAAGTATTCTGTAACATATCGTGCAACAGCAGTTGAATTGTCTGCAATGTACTCCACATCTATGTTTGCATTCCATAAGAGGGTAATGATTGCATTCTAATCATTGATATATTTTGATTCTTCGCTTCTTTTTATGTAATACGTGTTTTTAGGTGATTTACCTTTAACACTATGTCGAACTGAAGACATGAAGTTCTTTACTTCACCTAGTTCTGAAACTGGTCTAGGGAAACCAAAGCGGCATTTGCTGTAGTATTTACCTTTGTTTTTGTATTTGCGGCGACAATATTTGCCACATTTGTGTCTTTGAAATTGTAAAATCTGCCCATGTAGCTCACTATGTGTCTGTTGTGAAGGGATTTCACATGTGACATATTTTTGGATAAACTGCAAAACAGTGCTATCACTGTCGTGCCCAAATTTCGGTGCACCTTTGATCCATAACAGCATGTGATTATGTGGTGCTCCTCTCGCTTGATATTCTTTTCTCCAAAAGAAGTGCTGCACTTCTCCACGGGGAGGAACAGTTTTATTGCATATAAAGTGTAGCATGGCAATGAAACGAAGATGGAAATATCTTGAGACATTAACTGGATCTAGAGAGCAAAGTTCTCCAGGTGTTAATATATCTATGTTGTTTTTGATGCTGTTTGCTATGCGTAGGAACTCATGTAACTCTTCCCATGCATATTCTGCACAGCTTAGCGTAACAAACCAGGTCGGTGGGCCAAGGTTTCTGATCATGCAACGCACGTCTCCGTGCCGTCTGAATCAGTATTCCTTTGTACCACGCATGTTTGCAAACAAATTTGTTATACTTGATTATAAAACCTCATCTTTTTCCTGTACTTTTTGTATTAACTGCGTAGCTGACATATTTTTAAAGTGGGTGCCAGATTTAAGAATGTGTGCAACTCCGTAACATAGTGTTGCTAATTCACTTTCATAGAGTAGGTGGAATATGTATTCCACATTTTGTCTAAATCTGGGATCTTGCGAATACATTCATGATGAGCGGTATTCTGATGCCCCAATCTGAGTGGGTCTATCATCGTATCTTCCACCTTTGCCAGTAGGAAATAGCAGTGGAAAAGCACGTGCTTCTATATTTTTTTCCCACATACTCATTGGTGACCCTTTGGTTTGTCGCATTTGGTAAGTTTCTAGTGCATTGGATGAATTGTGTTATGGTCCAAAAAAGTGGATACTGTAGCAGGATCCAGAAGTTCGAATTGTCCAGCTTCTGATGGTTCTTGAATTATTTCAGTTGTTTCCCTTAAACTTTCATCAATATTTATTTCCTTGTAGTACTCATTATTGTCTTTTAGATATTGCAATGCTTGTCTAACTTTGTGTAAATCCACTAATTGTTGCCAAATTATTTTGTCCTTTGTTGGTACTCCATTTACCAAGACTATTAAAGAATGCTCTATTGAACGTTCAACTCCTAGAGTGTGTACATTTTCCATTAGATCTAATGGCAAATAAACTACTTTGCCACAAATGCCTTTCACCAATTCAGGGGAAGGTAATTTTGCAGTTTTTGGATGAAGGCGTATAATTGCTTGAAATGGGTGAACTGTTTGAATTATTATGCTCTCATACAAATTGAGCTGTTGCAGGATTTTTGGTAATGGAAACAATTCAAAATTATTTGTAATAGCACGTGAAGGAGCGTGGTTGTTGTCTAATTTTGCATTACAGTAACTGCAACATATTAGGCGTTCAGTTAGTTCATATTTGTTTTCAGCTAAAAGGTACAAAGCTAATTCAAACCATTTAGAGTCTTCATTGTCTTCTATTTTGTATGATATGTCCACATTTTTGTGTTCCTTTTGTAAAATGTTCTGCGGCAACACACACACACATGGTTTGGTACTTCAGCCGATGACCTTTTAAATTTTACTATTTCTTTTCTGTATGTGTGTAATAGAAGGTTGCTATGTGCAGAATTGTTGCTACTATGTTCTAAAACTGTTGCATTTTGTAAGTGGTTCTCATTTCCAAAATACTTTTTCTGAATACGGTCAATTTCTTCTTGTAAGTATTTGGGTGTACCATGCAGAAGAGTGGTATTTAAATTGCCTAATTCTGAAGCTGGACCTTTTGCATAGTATATTTTATACACTAAATTTCTTACATTGGAATAATGTATTGATATTCTTTTGATATCATGGAAGGTACTTTTGCAAATAGGCCCAGAAATGCAGGCTAATGAATGTCCTTTTAGTCCTGTGTCTTTCCGCACTGGACAAATATCCATATTTTGCAGTACTTTCATTTTACTGTTGTCTTTACATTTTACATATTGATTGAGGAACTAACGTAAAGATTTGAAAGCATTGTTTGGAATTGCGCACATTGATGTGCACGGCCATTTGTATACCGGTCGGTGTAGTTCTGCTGAATGGAGAGGTAATTCAGAGTTTTCAGGGGATAGTTTTGTAAGCAGTGTTTCTTGTTCCATAATGGTAGTATTGATTTTCTCATACTCTCGTCCACTGCTATTTATGGCAATTTTGTTTGTTTGATTTTGTTTGTATGCTTCTTCATTAAAATATGGCTCGGTGGTTGTTGTGTGACTCAATTCACCACGACAAACATGTAAGAAATAATTTTTGTTCACATTCTGTTTATTGCTGAGTTTCTTTTGTAGTTTGGTACTTAGTTTTGTTAGTGCTTTCATCCTATTTAACACTAATATAAACAACTTCCTTTTGAGAAGGATTGCAGTGTCCACGAGAGCTTGTAGGCTTAACTTTCTATGGTAGGTTTTAAGGGGTGAGGATGATTTCGGTCCTCTTCTTAGTAGATTCTGAAGGAATCTGTGACGATACATTTTTGCTAAAATAGTTTTTTTACTATGGGTTCTTCTTACGCTATCAGGATTATTAGGAACATTGTTAGCTGTACTGGTAGGTGTTTTTTTGACAACATTTTTGTGTTTTGTGACACTTTTTGATGGAGGAGGTACAGTTTCGGTAGTTGAGACGTCCTTTATTTTGTTACCCAACTGCATTAGCTGGTTTGTACCAACATTCTCTACAAACTCTACAACAGGTGGATGCTTACATTGGGCACCTTTATTTTTATTTGCTCTACTTCTGCGCTCCTATCTACGGAGTTGCTTTTTGGTAGGCTTTCTTTGGTGTCTGTTGAGAATAAAAATATACTTTGGTCTGTTGTCCAATGTATGTGTGCAGTGTGCATGTGTGCATGAATCTGAAGGGGAAGCTCTTTGTCATGGTGTGTCAACATGCATTGAACTCTTGCAATGATTTGGTAAGGCTACTTTACTGTTTGTATACTACTACAATGTGCTTCAGATGAGAGGGCAAAGTGGCGTTCTTGTGACGAGAACCATTATTAATAAGCGAAATGCCAAAAACTTGCTACAGGAACTTCTTTTCACAATCTAACCTTCTAAGGATTGCGCATGTATTTGTCAGCCATTCTGCCTGTTATTCTTTGTTCAATAAATGGATATTTTTAGGTAGAATGGTTTACAAATCAATGCTTGCTTTGGTGCCCAAAAAAAATAATAACCCATGCAGCCTCTTTGAGGAGTAGTTACAATATAAAGGTTATACTGTTCTTACTTTTTTGTGCAAGATGAGCAGGTTTCTTAGCATATGTCGTCTGCAGTGTAGATGCTGTTGATTCTCAGGAGAGTAGTCTTCACTGCGATTCAAAACAACAAACTCAATTACTTTGTGCGTTTGCAGCAGTGATGATACTGCACACATTAATTGTGCTTCTTTCATCAGAGCATTCAACTTTCATATTTCAACCCAGTGCACGTGTACATTTCACTTCACTCTGTGCAGTCTTTGCATGGTACTTGCAATATGGTACTTGAAAGTCCTTCAAAATAGCTAAAGCTTTTAAGGGAATGGAAATGCCTTGTTGTTTACAAAGTGTACAATGCATAGGAGAGAGGTTTGTAAGCGATAGGGCATAGTACTAGATGAGGAAACATTTTCTACTTGTAAATTAAAAGCGCAATGCCGAAAAATCGGGAGACCCTCAGAAGGTAATGTCACCACCGCAATCGGGAACGCTTTCTATTCTCATACGATCACATTGCAAGTAGCATTACTGTAGGCCGTACAGAGTACACAACTCTGACATTTTCACATACAAAATTGAGTTCTGCCCTAAATAGGCATGCTTGCAACGTATGTACAGTTTATGCGGACGACAGTAAGCAGTTGTGCGATTTGTGAATGACAAATCAGACATCTTGCACTTTAAAGTGGGAGCGTTGGTATGTATTCCCTATGGACATTTAGCAGCATTATTTTGTCAAAATTAAATCATAAGGGTTCCACATGTTCTTTGAATAAAATATACATACCTGTTCTCTATACTCATGCATGTGCACATGCATGGAGCTGTGCGTAGATTTTTGCAATATTTGCACAGTAGCTTGTGAAGTAGGTGCTTCGCAATGATATGTGACTTCCATTCAGAATCATCTGCAGTAATTTTGAAGTGCGCAATGTTGATGACAGAGTTAAAATTAGCGATGTTCAATGTGATTGGTGGATGATTGTGCGACTGCTTAGTTGTGTCCAATGAGGGACTCGCTTTGGTACCGCTGTAGAACGGGCGGAAGGACTAGGTAAGAGAAACGAGCGGCACATAGGCAACGCTTGTCCGCTGGTAGGGTGTGTCACATACGGGTTTCTACAGCAAATACTGCATGGAAAGGCTACTGTAGCAATCAGCCAATCAGATGTTCACATTACTCTTTTGTGTCAAAAGACAGTGCGCACACTGAAGATGGCAGAGGTGGAGAGGGTCAGGGTTTTGATGCTTGGAGACATTTTTGTGCAAGGCTTACAACACTATGCTGAGAGTAGGAGTGTAGTACATCATTTCGATGTGAGAGGAGTGGAGGTGGTGTGGAGCGCTGACACTGATGCCAATGCTGTGGCAATTCTGCAAGTTTGTAGAGAAATGCGTACAGTGACTACTCCTCATGTGGTAATTTTGACCTACAGTGCTTGCCATTTGGGATGCGTGACTTCACATACTTTGTTGGCAGATTTGGCACAGTTGGTTGAAGCACTCATGACCATCTTCCCAACAACAAAAGTAATTTTTTCTGCTTTACTCCCTAGAATACAATGGAACAACAATTCTGTTTTCTGTCCAGATCAAAGCATCGGGAGGTGTATCATCAATCGCGGCATGCGTGCATTCATGCTACGAGCTAGTATGTTTTTTTACTGCCACGGTAACATTGCTCCAAGCAATACAAATTACTTTGAAGGAGATGGTGTTGCGCTATCTTCTTTGGGAAATGCAATGTTCTTTTGAAATGTAAGGCGTGCTTTAGAGAAGGTTCTGTAATTTTTGCAAGAGTAAAGCAAGGACAAAAAATATAAAAAAAATACATAAAATACCAGATGTCTGTACGGTATCTGGCCAAAAATAAAAAAAAAACCGCTCTTTTCAGAGCCTACTTTAAGGGGGAAAAAGGGGAATAGTACTTTAATGTACCGTCGTCACGCTCTGATCCTGTACATGTCCGCGAACATGGCGGTAGTTTGCAGCTAGCACATATCACCAAATGGTATTCAGGGGTGGAGACGCATGTAAATGAGAATGAGCGGAGCTAGGGATTGCTCCAAAAAGTACAGTTGGTGTGTTCTGACTGACGTACTTTAGTAAGACTGTCTTCTCCCTCACAGGAGACCACACAGCCATGGCTTTCCATGCTCGAAAACAGATTATCTGGATTTTGGGAGACTCATGGATACATTGGTTGAAGGTGCATGCAGAAAGCTGCAGTTTATCTCCAAATCTCAGATTTCCTCATGTGGAAGTACACTGGCATGGCGTGCGTAGCATGAGATGGCTGGACTTGGTACCTCTCTGTGTTACTTTACTGACAGAGCGTCCTCCAGATATACTGATCATTCATTGCGGAGGAAACAGTTTAGGCCATGTATCTGGAATTTCTTTGCAATTTGCAATGAAGGAAGGACTCGCGAAGCTCATGGACATGTTTCCAAATTGTCAAATATTTTTTCCCGTATTGCCCAAAGACAAATATGGCTGAGTTCATCTGCATTTGGTCCACAAATGGAGAAAGCGAGACGCAATGTGAATAAGGCTGTGTGTGCATTTTTAAGAGCTGTTGGCATGTCCTCTTTCCACAATGAAAACATTTCCTTTCGCAGCACTTTCATTTTCCGCAGAGATGGAGTCCACCTCACATATGCTGGCAATCAGATTTTTCTTCACAATGTACAAAATGCATTGCAACCTCTTTTGCAATCACACTAACCTATCTGACAATCCGTTTTCACCAATCCACAGTTTTTGACCGACACAACACACCACCGAAATGCTCTTTTCAGAGCCGCAGTTACTCCCAGCGTACACTTCATTGTGTTTGCTCCACTTTCACCCTCCCTTTTTTCCCCTACGACTGTCCGCAAACTTTTACAGAACTCTGTGGGGGTCTACGACCATCACTTCATAGTTCTATTGTTATACTGAGAAAGGCGGCTCTGAAAAGAGCCTTTTCTGTAATTTTTGTTGGTTTTACATTTATTGCTTAACAGCACACAGCACACTAGTAGAAGAGGCCAAAGGAGGGTAAGGAAGGGACACCAGCCACGGGGATAAGAAAGGGCAAATGAACAGCGAACGATTTAGGGTGAGCTTTATTTAGGTAAGGAGCAGATCTTCTGGTGCTCTGTGACGGCAGCCTCAAAAGCACTTCAAAAACTCTCCCCCTGCAGAGTACTGCATCACAATACGTGCACACTACTGCCACCTTTGAAAGGTAACGGTCAACAGCATTGCAAATGGCTTGTGAGGCAGCTGGAGGGAGGCGCTCCCCCACAGGAGTGTCTCTTGTGGTGGGAGGATCGGACATGGAGGATGCTGTGGAGGAACTCAATCGACTACACTCTTCACATGGCACCACCTTGCGAATGTCCGCAGTGTGGAACGAAGTGAGGTGTCGCTTCATGGTTGTCATACCAAAACTGTACGCAGGAAATCTCCTGTGACTCAGCACCACCTCGCACTGATTACACTTCACAAGGTTTGCATGTGCTTTTGGCACTTTCCCTTGAACGGAAAACAACCCCCACACCCACGACTCCCGCCAAGTGCTCCTAGTGCAGAGTTCCTCCGGTTCATTCTCTTCTCCTATTCTTCCTCTCTCTCTATATCCTCACCCATATATCTCTCTGCAGGCCCTTGGGGAGGTGGTGGTGGTGGCGGGTTTGGGGATGGTGCAGAGGCTAATGACCCAACAGCAGCCATGGAAGCCATACCGAATAGTTTCCTTTTGGTCACTACATCAGTAAAGGCAGTACACCTCAATCTGCAATTGCTAGAAGGACAATGAAGATGCGCTCGGGGGTGTGGCCATTTGTAGGGGTGGAGGAGTGTGCCTCGTGACCGTCTTCATCCCTACACAGCGGTACAAAAATTTTACACAGCAAGTCCTGAGGTCAGCTATTTTCTGGGATATGTGAAATAACATTTTTACACTCTACAATACTTTGCCTTGTATCTGCAAGTTATTTTGTACTGTTGCGGAAGCACACCAACCGCGCAAATTAGTCCCTACGCTCAGCATGGTTGCGGGCACATGATGACGTCCTCAACACAACCGCGCCAGTAATGAAAGTCCCCTGGACAGAAAATGCAAAGAATCAAACGTGCACATACGCACAAGTGTCCTACGGACAGTGTTCGGGTTCTCAAAGTCATTCAAAGTGTGACAAAAGTGAGACGGACAGTTAGGGACAGGCGCGATGTTCGCTATACTTATGTTTGTACTGCGCATGTACACGCATGCTATGTTCACTTTACCGACAGTTCCAGTGTCCTTAGGACAACTCCATTTTGTTTGCCTACGAACTTGCCGGCCACCGCGCCTGTTCTACGGACGGCACCATTTTGGCTGCGCCCAATACAGACATCTATACTGTCCTTCACACACTCCCATTTTGATCATTTACACCCATTCCGGACATCTGGTGTGTTCTACGAACATGTATCATCTCGTTTCCAAATGGTACGGCGAGGTTTAATATCCTTTGGACACTCCTTTCTGTTTATGTACGCACAATTTCAACAGATGGTGCAGTCAAACATGAAATCCATCTTACTTGACATTAGTAAGTGTAGGTGTACTGCGTCTACAGTACCCACATTCCATTCCTTGCGGAGAGGTCAAACAGGCGCGCTGTTCGCGAACATTTTGCGTCTTTTCAAAGAAAATATTTAAACCAAACTCTTTCTCTACAACTACTGTACAAAAACATTTAAAACACACACACACACATCATTCTAAAGAAATACCGGGGGAAGCGGACACTGAAACAAATATGAGGGAATTAGGATTCACCACGGGCTGGTTATGAGGATAAATTTTGTGAGTGGAAGAAGGGATGAATATTTTGTCAAAACGTCTATTTTCCTCTTGAAGGTTTGGGGATGGGTCACTAGGGAATGGAGAAGCAGGGCAGGTGCAGGTGGGGCAATGGTAACAAACCTTTCCTCTCACACAGTCCTCCACAAACTCCCGTAAACTTTGAAAATTCTCATTCAATATGTCCATTTTTATCCTATCTTCTTCTGTCTCGTTTGTTGCCTCTTTTTTTTCCTGGTCTGTTGAAAAATAAAAAAACAAAGTTAAAGGCCTATAAAATACTGGTCACTATTTTCCATATGTAAAGCAATGTGTACCATTATTATCACTGTCTTCAGACATTTCCCCATGTGGGAAATAATCCTCCAGCCACTCCAAGGTACTAGCCATTTCTGAGTCAAAACAACAGTAAGAAATTATTATTTCTGCACCACATACTAAAAAAAAAACATACCCTACAAAAAAATGACCTGCACTCACTCTTTGCTGTAATCTCCCTTCATCCTACTGCGTCCGTCCACTGTCGTTCCAGGCTGCCGAGTTTCTGTGAAGTGATTACGATATGGTACCATCCACTTCATTCTATATGGTTATTAAATGTGTTGTTTTCTTTTCCCAGCTTCAGGTTTCCATATTTACTTATTACTACGTATAATGGGCCTCATTACACGGAAGGCGGTGAGCCATGGCGCTATTAGCGCCATGGCTCATGCCGGTAAAATACCGGCACCGCCTTGGCAGAAAGGGGATTTACCGCCCCATTCCAAGGTTGGAGGGGCGGTAAATCCCCCTTCCGCCATTGCCCTTCCCCATTCCCATTTCTGCCCCATAGGGCTCTATGGGAATGGGGAAGGCGCTAATTACGGCACCGATTAGCTAATTAGCCCCGAGGTCCCTTAGCCAGTTGGTTTTTAACGCCTTTAAAAAGCAGGCGTTAAAGCACCAACCCGCTAAGGGACCTCGTAGTAAGGCGGTAATGCTTAACGGTCACCGTTACCATTAACGGTGGCTGTTAACCATTACCGCCTTCCGTGTAATGAGGCCCAATATCTTTATGTCCTTCTTCTACGTTGCACACTTTTTGTGTAAGACAATAGTACATTTTCAGCTACCCCCCCACCTCTTTGGGTAATGTTCATCCTGTCCACCCCCGACCGCAAACAGGCGCTCAGTCCGTCCCTTTCCAATATCAATAGGGAGGGGGTTCTGTATGTTCTATGTTAAATGTATATCAAGTACATACATTACACTACATATCTCTCAAAATCATATGATTATATTATATTCTGCACAACTTCATTGCCACAATGTCATGCTTAAGTTACACCTTCCAAAAACCTGTACAATTCCCTAAAAAAAATCTTTGTTAAGGGGACGTTATGGCTAAGTTGCCCTCCCAAAAATCAGTAAAATTCACTACAAAAAAACTTTGTTGAGGGGACTTTATGGTTAAGTTGCCCTAACAAAAACCTGTACATTTCACTAACAAAATACATTCCACCTCCGCTTTATGCTTCAAATTAAAACCGAAAACCCCCTGAAATTCGACAGTTATGGTAAACTAAGCCCCCAACCCTCCCACCACCCCTGTGCACTGCTAACACTAACACCCAGACCATGAAAGATGTCATCTCAAATGTCAATGATGACATCAATGACGACATCACTTGTTTAGCCCCTTTCTTTTCCTTCCCTGCCATACATATATATGTACATTCAGTAAATAAATTTCACTAAAGGAATGTTATACTTCAAGTGCAACCAAACACCACTGCTCATTCCCCCATTATAGTAAGCTAAACAACCATAACTTGCACTATATACGTGCATTGCTAAGACTAACACCCAGCACATCAAAGATGAGATCACAAATATCATCCCACCATCATCGAGAGGTACCTGTGCCATGGAAAAGCTATACTTAGCATTGATGGTGATCTTGGAGAGCAATGTCCAAAGGGGGATAGTGTAAGTGGTTTCAACCCAGCACTCCACCTAAGTCAATGCCTAGCGTGAGATGCCCCGCTGATACCCTTAATTATATATTTTATGTCTAAAGTTCTTTTATTTCTGAATGATATACCCTTATATCACACTTTTATGAATTTGAACAAAATCTAGATATCACACTATTAATATTTATACAATGTTCACCGTTGGGTGATATTACAATCAACAATCTCTTTAATCAATAGGAGTATGGATGAGAAGAATAATGTAGCATAGAATAAAGATTTGTGTGGGGTCAGTCAAATGCAATGATAGGAAATTAATGCAGCACAGAAATAATACTTGATATGAATTCAATCAAATGCAATGTAATCACTCCTTCCCCCTGATACTACTCAATTCCCCCCTAATATGCAATATAGAGATGGAAGGAGAGAAAACAGGTTTCAGGAATAATCACTCTACAAATGCCGTTTCAATCCCAATTCCCCCAGCAAGCTTAGAGAGAAACAGGAATGATTTAAAAAAAGGTAAAATGCTTTTGAATGTGATTTGGAATGAATGGGGAAAAATGCTAAAAATGGAATTTAATTCTCTAAATGGGATTCAAAACTAGTGGGAGCCGCTTTGGATAGTTCCAGGTAGACACTAGCAATGATGGTTGGATAACTAGCAGATAGGAAACTGAATTCAGAGTTTGAATGCAAGAAATAGCTATTTTACATGTGTTGAAATTGAGCCAAATGCAGAATCGCGGCAAACTTTTCAGCGCGCGAGAAACACGATTACAGAAAAACTACAAGGAGTTGGAAGTGTCAATTTGACCCTTAAATTTCGTTTCTAGCATGTACGGTTCAGAAGTTACCGAGGTTTTAGTAGAGTTCGATTTTTTTTCAGAAAGAGTCAAGGTTTTCAAATGAAAGTTGCGCTTTTGAATATTACAAACAATAATTTTCTTGGCACTAAGGGAGGCTATGAAGATGCAAGATACCCAACGGTACAGCCACGAGAACAGGGCACCTCTGCTCTGACTTTTGCCTGCTGAGAGACTTGTCTTTCTTCAGCAAAGATATTAGCGCAAAAATGATATTATCAGTACAATTAACAAAGGACTATATAGATGAGGGAAAGAATTCAGAGAGACAATAGAGATTCTACAATGCAGTTCCGGATATGTTGTAATGGGTTGGTTAGGATTACTTAAGGATAAGGGATTGGCTATGGACAATTGTATGCTAAATACTCACAACTATGGTTTTGGAATAGGCCCGTCAGGATCTGGTCAAAGTTTTGGACTGGAATTCTGCTAGCCCACCAGACAGGATTCAGGCACCCAGTTCTGCACTCTGCACAGCACTCTGGACTGGTTCCGACGGGTTGGTTCTGGAGTTTACAGCTATCTGCTTTCAGCTGTGCTCTACTGGTTTGGATCTCTGGGTTCTGGCAAGAGTTCTTGGCTAGAAGCAGAAAACAGCACAGCCAGGCTGTTCAATTTTTGATGTGCCCCTTGGAAGTCTGGGGTTAAAATCAGGTTGCAAGATTTTAAAGGCCAGCTGGGAAGGGTTCAGCTTTGGAATTGGGCCTTCTGCTTTCAGAGTTCTGGAGTCTTGGATCTGGGTTCTCCTGCAGAGCTCTTCGCCAGTAAATCAGTTGATGGGTGAATGTGTGTGTGTCTGTGTGTGTGTAGGTCCTAAAACAGTCCCTATTTATGTATTTTCCAAAGGGGTTGATAGGCTGATTATGCTAAACCCACCCTCTAGAAATCTGATTGTTCAGAGTATTCCCCCTCTCTTGATTTGAGAAGGAAACCTAATGTCATAGGGCCTCATTACACGGATGGCGGTAAGGGAATAACGATACCGGTAAGGGATTACCGGTATCGCTAAATTCCCTTGCTAATTACGACCCGGTCAACCGCTAATAGCGGCACCGCTAAGAACGGTGCCTCTAAAAGCAGGCAGTTTGCGGGCGCGCGACCACTCATGACGCAAATAGCGGCATGGCGCTAATACAGGCCATGACAAGCCATGTAGACCTGCAAATACCGGCATGGAGGAAATACCGGCATCGTGGACCACCCATTAAGAGACATGAGCAGTGTTCCCACCTGCCACAGGTGGCCACAATCAGCACAGGTGGAGGCAATGGAGACTGGGCAGCACAAAAGGAGCACACCACACCCCTTCCTACACCCCTTCCCACACCAAGATGGTTCCAATACTAGCAGCATTACATGGGCTGGAGGACATGATTGCATTGCAGCACCAACAACAACAAGCAGCACAGAGGAGACGCAGGAGGAGGATGAGGAGGAGGGTGAGAAAGGCCCAGCAAGCCCCACCAGTGCACCTAGTCATACCCCAGAGGCAGCCACCAATCCCCAGGATCAGAGCCAGTCCATTCAACCTAACCCCTGAGCAGATACACACCCTGTACCGTCTGGACCGGGATACCATCACCACCATTGTGGACATGATACACAACGACATTGTGAGCCTCATAGACATGCGTCCTGCCATCCCCCCTCTACTGAAGGTGGTAACTGTGCTCCACTTCCTGGCCACAGGCATCTACCAGCATACGGTAGGGCAGATGCATGGCATATCACAACCAGTGTTTTCACGCAAGCTGAACCAGGTCCTCAATGCCCTCCTGAAGCACACAAGTGAACACATATCCCTGCCATGGACTGCCCAGGAGATCTCTAACACCAAAGTTGGCTTCTATTCACTGGTAGGCATCCCAAGTTGAATCAGGGCCATCAACTGTACCCATGTGGAGTTAGTGGTACCACATGACAATGAGGCAGTGTACCGAACAGAAAGCAATACCACTCCATCAATGTCTAAATGGTATGTGACTCAAACAAGATAATCACACATTGCTGTTCCCGGATCAACCCATGATTAAATGGTCCTGCAGAACTCAACGATACCACGCTACATGGAGCGACATGCTGGACAACGTGCGTGGCTACTTGGTGAGTAGCAGGGCAAGCACATGGCAGTGTGATGTGGATAGTGATTGGGCGGGAAGAGATGCATACTCCCACTGGGTGTGATTGGGGGTGAAGAGATGCATACTCCTACTGGGTGTGATTGGGGGGGAAGAGATGCATACTCCTACTGGGTGTGATTGGGGGGGGAAGAGATGCATACTCCTACTGGGTGTGATTGGGGGGGGTGAGATGCATACTCCAACTGGGTGTGATTGGGGGGGGGAGAGATGCATACTCCTACTGGGTGTGATTGGGGGGGAAGAGATGCATACTCCTACTGGGTGTGGACTGTCGTGTGTAGTATAAATGGACTTACAGATGTACACCAATGTCCACCAAGGCAGCCCACAATGGACCGGACACAAAACCACATGCAAGTTGGAAGCTGCACAATAAAGGAATCAATCCAATACGCCAGACATGACATATCTATCCACATGCACATTGCACTTCATACCATACCCTATATGACACAAAGCAGCAACATGCAGCCAATATGCAAAATGGAAATGTGCGTGAACAACATCACAACAGATATGAGCCCTTGAGTGCATACTAAGGGATCACCTGTAGCCATTGTACTGAATCACACCCGTATACCACTACTGAAGTGCCGCTTCACAGTATGGGGACGTCAATTTCAGAATGGCAGTACACTAGCTGTGTGGTACAAACCTTTCCCGGGCCCAGAAACTGTAATGACCTGTCCTCACCCAGAACATGGCAATAACTGCCGGAGGCATGGATGGTGCATGTCCACTTGCAAGGACTAGCTCACCCTCTCAAATTGCAGTTACACTGATCATCTCCATGGATGCTGGGATTCGTAGATGCCAATCACAATGCAAAGTTGATTTGGGTGATATGTACAGGTTCCACTTGATGCAAACAGTAACATATCCCCATTCTTGCACCCATGCAGGTGATGCTGGATATCCCCTGAAGCGGTGGCTCCTTACCCCTGCTCGGAACCCACAGAACAGGCACGAAGAGGAATACAATTGTGCACATACCCGTCCCCACGTCGTAATTGAGCAGACATTTGGCCTTTTGAAGACACGGTTCCGGTGCCTCAGCAGGTCGGGTGGGGCACTCCTGTACGGCCATGAGAAGGTGGCCAAGATCACCATCGCATGTGTCATGCTGCACAATATGTGTATCATACGGAATGTGCCAATGCCCCCTGACATTGAAAGGCAACCACGTGATGAGGATGATGATGAGGATGAGGAGGGAGGAGACGGGGCTGCAGGTCATGCAGGAGGCCATGCCCAGGAGGGACGCGCTGTGCGTCAGCATCTGATCAACCAAATATTCTGATTCACATGGTCCTACTCTGTTGAATGGATGTGGGCATTTGTCCACTGGGTTTTGTGGTGACGCGCACATTGGGCCCTGTCCCCCAATAAAGCTCACATACACAATAATAAGGTCCAAGCCTGTGTTTTAACTTGTCACCAGTGTGTTTAATATATTACGAGGTAAAGAAGTGCATGGACCCAACTACTCGAACACCCTTTCCCCCTCCCCCACAACACTCCCAAAATACCCTTTCCCCCCTCCCCTCACAACACTCCCAAAACACCCTTCCCTCCTTACCCCACAACACTCCCAAAACACCCTTTCCCCTCTCCCCCCACAACACTCCCAAAACACCCTTTCCCCTCTCCCCACACAACAACCCCATTTATGGCTGGTACAACGTTGCCTCCTTGCTGCACATGTATCAGCTACATCCCATCCCCACTCCCACCATTAGGGGGTTGGAAGGGTGTGCGCCGCATAGATCGCAAGGACATCCGCCGGGGGCTTGTCTGCTTTGAGCTGGCAGAGGAGGAGGTGCATGGTTGTTCTTGTTGCGGTGTGGGGTTCTGTCTGTCCATAGTGTCAGCTATGCGTGTGAGGACCTGCCTCACTAGTGCCATTTCCTCGCAGAGCCTGTTGGTGCAGGCTTCCATGCCCTGTCTGATCTCCCTTGCATTCTCCCTGCACTCTTCCCTCAAACATGCTGCCTCATGTCTGATGATGGCCATGTTATGGCCACTGTGTGTTGCTCATGGGGTGGGTGCCGCACCTTATTCTATGGGTCCGGCATCAGGTGAGGACACCGGTGGACTCCAGCTCCCTGCCACCATTTCATCGCCAGACTGGGCATGGCTGCTGGATTGTGATGTGGGGCGTGGGCTTGGTTCTTTTGATTGCTGGGGCCTGGGGGTGTGCTCCTGCATGGCCAAGTCACAAGTGTCCTCATCATCGGACAGCGGTGCTGTGGCTGCTGCCTCACCAATGGAACTGTTGGCAGCAGACAGTGGCCCTTCCGTGGGTGGTTCGTGTGTTGGGGGGATCACTGGAGTGGGTGCTGCAACCGTTGCTGCCATGGGTTCACGGCTTGGTGACGTGGCTGATTTGCTATGTTTGGCTCTCTGTGGGAGTGCTCTCCTCTCTGTGCCCCTCGATGTGCTTGCGATGTTGCCTGCATCCTTTCCCCTAGGTTGTTTTTTGGCAGGGGAGCCTGTGTTGCAGTGTCCTGCTCATCGCTGTCAGTCTGTGAGCCTGTGGGGGACAAAGAGGGGATGGCATTGGTGATAGGTCAACGTGCTTCATGCAGATGTTGTTCATCAAGCTGTTCTATGCATTTGGACTTCATTTGTGGGCATACAGATCATAGGAATGTTGGGTGGGTCATTCATGCATGGCTCTGGGTGGCACGTGTCTGTGGTGATGCTTGCATGTGTGTGTGTTGGGATGTGACCCTCACATGGGCCAGGTTGTGTGCATGTATGTTTGTGGCCACACCCATGCACTGATTTAGGGGTCAGATTCGGGGGATACCTCATCTTTCACAGTGCAGTGTTTTATGTGGACACTCATCTCCATCTGACGATGTGGGCGCACCACGCTCCATTTCGCTGACTCCCTCTATAGTTTCCACACCTATGGTGCTCGTGCAGGTCTCCTCCCACTCCATCAGTTTGATAGGGGATCCTCCACCACCTCGTGTGGCCATGGCCAGGTTCCGATTGGCAGCCAGGATGCTGCATACAAGGAGGCGGAGATCGTCCCACTGCTTCCTGCAATCTTTCACAGTGCGGGTGGTGGTGCCCACCGCACTGACTTTGTGGGCCATCTCTGCCCAGATTGCCTTTTTCTTTATTAGGGTGACACGCCGCATGTCATTTGCGAACACCACCTCCGCGTTGGCGGCAAGCGTCTCAGTGAGCATGATGAGCTCCTCATTGGTGAATCGTTCCTTCCGCAGCCGCTCCGCTCCGCTCCTTTTTTGATTGACTTGGGCATTGTCAGGGGGTCTTGGTTGATTTTGTATGGCACTGGTGTGGATGCTGGTCCTGGGGGAATAGGGTGGCAATGGATTGTGTTTTTAAAGATGGCCGCTGTGCTCTTTCCTGCTCCTGTGTGATGACGCTACTTCCGGTTCCGCTTATTTACGGTGACCGGTAATAGCGGTAACCGCTATTAGCGGTCACCGCTAATGCCGTGTTGCAGGAGGTCGGAAGTGCTATCAGCGCTAAGGGTCTTTACGTGGTGTTTACCGGCATGGCGAAAGGGTCAATACAGGCATGGCACTAAGCTTGTGCCCGCGTACTCGTAATGGCACGCAATTAGCGGCCTCTCGCCTGCGCGGACACATTGTTAGCGCCATGCCGGTAAAGGCAGTATCTTACCGCCTACTGTGTAATGAGGCCCATAGTGATGCTGCAATTTACAATCCAGGGAAAAACCTCCCCTTTCTTTCTACACAGAAAATCTATTTTTCATAGAAAGCATATCTACAATATCACCAACTTGCTCATAATACATATTCACATCACAGATATAATAGAGCACGTATCCGTCCGAGTCCCATCTTCTTGAGAGTTTCGGTTCAAAACTGACAGTTTTTCGCGCTATTGGATGGTTACCCAGTGTCAGATCTGTACACATTTTTCCACGTACATCTGGGCATAATCCTGTAAACTTTCATATTCCTAGCATGATCACAATTGCTTCAATATCAACATTTTAGTAGTCTGGTCTCTGAATATTGCACAGGGTTCACAGTAGTTTCAAACTGTGAGCAGCATTTTCATATTAACAACCTATAAAATACAGATTTTTCCAAATTGTTCACAGTTTTCCATGAGTCTTTTTCCAAAAATATATTTCCTTGAAGTTTCAGATACACATACCAGTCTAGCTCCGCCTCCAAGGTTTGGCTGGGCCAAGGGCAACCTGAGCCTCTCTTCCTTTGGCAATTGGTTTCTGTTGACGCCCGAATTTGCATTACATTTCAGTCAAGGGAGTCTTTTGTGTCCACTCACAGCAACAGACCAAAATCTCCTCCCACTTCCATTAACAACTCAATGCCAGTTCCTGAGCAGAGAGCATGAGGAAGATTCCTTTGTTTGGGGAGAAGCTGTTGAATGTCTTTGAAGTCCAGTGTTGCTGACATTATTTCAGTTTTAAAACACTGTTTAAAAATGGGCTTTTCTAAAATACCATTTACATTTTCTACAAATATCCACACAAATCTCTTCATTCTAGTCTTTTTAAAATATGGAAACTGAATTGTATCAACCCATATTGCTATTGATGACAAGTCTCTTCTTTTCTACAATTTGATTTTAAGACACAAGTTTTAAACTGACAGTATAAGTAATGAGAGCTTCTGACACAGGCGAGCAGCATTACTGCCCCCATATCTGACATATTTTTCCAAGCCAAGCACCTTTTGAATGTGGATTTTTTTATGATGAAAGGTGTTTCTCCTGATATTGTGCTTAGTCAAGGAGTTCCCCCTTCTCACCTGAATCCGTTCTTTTCCGGTGTCCTAGGATGCTGCCTTCTTTCGGATGGATCGGGTTTTGAAGAAGGCGGCCCGTGTCTCTGCCGAATCCAAAATGCGTTCAGTTTTCCAGGAGGCCAAATCCAGGAATTCAGGAGGCAAGGTAAGTTCACTAGAACTAGAATCCAGAAGGAAGAAAAAGGGGGGGTTTCGAGGAAGGGAAGGTGGAGTGGAAAAGAGCAGAACCGCGAGCTACGGAGCACACGTCTGGTCGCTACTTCGCAATAGCATTGAGACGCGCGGAGCCGCGGAAGGCGTGGTCTAGAAATAGAGAAGGTTACGTCCAACGCATGGAGCGAGAATGGAATGTGTTGGACGGCCGTATTGGAGGTGTTAATGTGAATAAGTCCGTTGTGACAGGGACCATGAGGCCCAAAAGGGGCACACCCTGCGATTCATGACAGCATGCCTCCTCCGAAGACCCTTCCCTCCTGCTTTGCCCGGGTGGATGAGGTGGAACCTTCTGAGCAGCCGTGGGGCCTTGATGTTTGAGAGAGGGTCCCAGGTTCTTTCGCTAGGAGGATGTCCATTCCATTCAACCAGGTATTGAAGCTGGCCCCTTCTATACCTGGAATCACAAATCCGAGATACCTCATATTCCAATTGGTCATCGACCAGTATAGGAGGAGGTCTGGAGGGTTTTTGGGAGGATGGACAGTAGGGTTTCAATAAAGATGTGTGAAAGACTGGGTGTATCTTCTTCCAGGATTCAGGCAACTCGATCCGATAAGAAACAGGATTTATAATTTCTTTAATGGAAAATGGACCATAGTACCGAGGGGCCAGTTTACTAGGCCATAGATGACGGGGTAGTAATTTTGAGGACAACCAGATCTGATAACCGAATGCATAAGAAGGGCCAGGTCTTCTTCTGGAATCTGCATATTTCTTGGTCTGTTTCCTGGCCTTCTCCAAAAATTCCTTGGCTTCTTTATGTATGTTGACAAGGGTTTCGATCCAGGAGTCAACTGTAGGTACTGGTGTAGATTGGGGAAGAACAGAAGGTAGGACTGACGGATGAAATCCTTGACTGCAATAAAAGGGGCTGATCTTAAGTGCCAAATGATCAGAATTATTGTAAGCGAATTCAGCCACAGATATCAGGAGCGACCAGTCATCCTGGACCTTGGTGGCGCAGCATCGAAGATACTGTTCCAGGGTTTGATTGACACGTTATGTGATTCCATTGGTTTGAGGGTGGTAACCTGACAAAAGGGCACGTTGGATCCCTCAGCATTGACAGAGATGTTTCCAGAATTGTGAGATGTATTGAGGTCCGCAATCCGAAATGATCTTGGAAGGGAGTCCATGCAAACGGAATATGTGTTCCAGGAAGATTCCTGCTAGTTCAGAAGAGGATGCTAATTTACGCAGAGGCGTAAAATGAGCCATATGAGTGAACAAGTCTATGGTAACCATGATGGTGGTATACCCACGGGCGGGTGGCAGTTCCACAATGAAGTCTGTAGCGATAATTTCCCAAGGCCTAGTTGGCAATGTAGGTTGTAGTAGAAGGCCCACTGGTTTCTTGTTATTGTGTTTATTTTGGCTGCAGACAACACAGGATTGAATGTACTGCCGTACGTCGGGTCTCATCCTAGGCCACCAGAATTGCCTTTGTATCAGACGGAGGGTATTGGTGACACCACGATGTCCGGAGTGTAGGGTATCGTGACAGAGATTCATTATTCTCTGTTGTAGTCTTTTTGTAGGGATAACCAACAGATTGTCTTTGAACAAATAACCTTCCCGGACCTTTACATTCCAAGGATTTCTTTTGGATTGGTCCTTCCACAGATCAGAGGATTGGGTTTGGGCTTGGATCTCTTCGAGGAGGTTGACTGCCTGGGCGACAAAGATCGTGGGGGAAAACATCTGAGGATATGCCTTGTCTTCAGTGGGCTCGTAGTCAGGTCTTCGAGATAAGGCGTCGGCGATCAGGTTTTGTGATCCAGGAACGTGAGTGATATGGAACTGGTACTGGGCAAAGAAATATGCCCAACGCGCCTGACGACTGTTCCTATACTCCAAAGACTGTAGAATCTGGAGGTTCCGGTGGGCAGTACAGACCTGAACTCGATGTTTAACTCCCAAAAGTAGATGTCGCCATTCAGTGAAGGCTTGGCGGATGGCTAACAATTCTTTTTCCAGGACTGAATAATGTGTTTCACTAGGGGTCAGAGTTTGTGAGAGGTAAGCAATTGGGTGTTCCAGTTTATCTCCTAATTCTTGTTTCAGGACTGCGCCAATGGCACAATTTGAAGCGTCCGTTTCTACCAGGAAAGGACGGCTAGTATCGGGTTGAGCCAAGATAGGAGCTTGCGTAAACTCTGTCTTTAAACGCTGGAACGCCATATCTTCTGGTGTTGATCAGAGGAAAGGAGTGTCTTTCTTCAGTAGAGCAACAATCGGTTGAACTATCTCGGAGAAATTAGATATTAATTTCCAGTAGAAATTGGCAAGTCCCACGAAAGATTGAATTTGTTTCAAGGAAGTAGGAGCAGGCCAGGTAAATATGGCTTTTACCTTTGAAGGGTCCATACCGATTCCTTCTGGGGTAAGACTAAACCCTAGGTAGTGAACGCAGGTCACATGAAACAAACATTTTTCAGGTTTGGCCAGGAGTTTATGATCTCTGAGTCTCTGCAAAACTGCCTTCACGTGCTCTTCATGTTGTTTTGGATCCTTGGAAAAGATCAGTATGTCATCCAGATATACAATAACAAAGAGAAACAGCATGTCAGAGAACACCCTATCCATAAAGCGTTGGAATATTGCTGGGGCGTTAGCCAATCAGAAGGGCATGACTAGGTACTCAAAATGGCCAAAGGGTGTTCTGAAGACGGTCTTCCATTCGTCTCCTTCCCTGACACGGATCAAATGATAGACGCCCCTCAGATCCAACTTGGTGAATATCACTGCGCCTGTCACGGCTTCCAGGATATCCGAAATCAGGGGTAACGGGTACCGATTCTTGAGGGTACATTGATTTAGCCCACGATAATCAAGGCAGGGTCTGAGTTCCTTGGTTAACCATCTTGGGAACAAAGAATAGAGAAGCACCAGCAGGAGATTTCGAAGGTCTTATGGTGCCATTTTGAAGGTTGGTATCCAGGTATTCTCTTAGGGCCTTCTTCTCGGGTTCGGAAAGAATGAACATCCTGCCGAAGGGAATCACTGCAGAGGGTTCCGTATCTATTGCGCAGTCTTCAGGTCTGTGTGGGGGTGAGGCCTGGACAATGGCACTCAAAAACACATCAGCATAAGCTTGGTAGATTTCAGGAACTTGCATGACATTGGATACCATTAGTGGTGTCTGTTGTTCCTTTGTTGGTTCCTTTGGGTGTGTTAATGGAGGTTCTAGGGATAGACAATGAGACATGCAAAACTCAGAGTCAAGGAATAGGGAACCCGCAGACCAGTTGATTTATGGGTTGTGTTTCTGTAGCCAGGGCATGCCCAATACCAAGGGGTAATGAGCTGACTTAATAATGTCAAACCTGATCAGCTCTCGATGGTGATTTATTGAAAGCTGGATCTCCTTGGTCTGAAGGCTTATGGGTCCTGATGTGAGGGGTCTTCCGTCGATAGCCTCCACAGGCTGCATGATTCTTCATGTTTCGTAGGGAATCTGATGTTTATCAACCCACTCATGATCGATGAATATTCCCATAGCTACGCAGTCTACCAGGGCCAAAATGGAATAGTTTGTATTCTTGATGGTAATAAAAAGGCCGGTAGTCCCACCAAATTGTTTTGTCCAGGAGAGTTCAAGGATGGAATGGATGTGGAGCAAACATCTCTCTCCCGAAGCTCTGCTCCATCTAGGATTGGGAGCTGGCGTTTCCCGAATGCCGAGGGGATGCTAAAGGACACTCCGGAACCAAATGCTTATCTGAGGTGCAGTACATGCGCAAGCCCGTATGAATTCTCCTCATTCTCTCTTGTGGAGATATGGGTCCACGAAAGGCCCCAATCTGCATGGGCTCGGATTCTGAAACTGGGCTTGGTTTGATTTCTGGTCTGGGGGGTACCCTCAAATGATACCTTGGAAGGAGTTCCCCTGGATTTCTTCTTTTCTGACTTCCTTTCCTGGATACGGAAGTCAATCTGCATGGCAAGATCCATTAATGCCTGGAATGAGCTTGGTCGTGCCACTCTGGCCAGCTCATCCTTAATTTCTTCGTTCAATCCTCTCCTGAACAGGGTAAAACTGGCCTCGGTGGACCAGTCAGCTTCCTTTGCCAGTTGTTCAAATCGGGTCACATACGTGAGCATATCCTGGGCCCCTTGCTAAAAGTCTAACAAGCGTTCTTGTGCGCTGTAGACCTGATCAGGGCGGTCAAACATGTCTTTTAGGGCCCGTATAAACCCATCATAATTGTCCAGGAGGGCATCACTAGAGTCAACGAGGGGAGTGGCCCAAGTCAAGGCATTCCCAGAAAGGTGAGAGATTATAAAACCCACCTTGGCCCTGGGGGTCGCAAAATAGTAAGGCTTGAAGGTAAAGTGAACCAAGCACGAATCCAGGAATGCACGAAGGTTCTTTGCTGAGCCGTCGTATTTATCCACGACTCCGCCCAGTATAACACTCTCTTTTGTAGCAGAATCCCGGGATAGGACCAATTGTTTGAGAGCGGCGTTCTCCGCTTTCAGATTCTGTACCTCGGTTGATAGTTCCTGCATACGACGCATCAAGTCCTGCACGGCAGCCTCCATGTCGATATCGCTTTCGATTGGGTGGCGTCTCAAACTGTCAAGGAGTTCCCCCCTTCTCACCTGAATCCGTTCTTTTCTGGTGTCCTTGGATGCTGCCTTCTTTCGGATGGATCGGGTTTTGAAGAAGGCGGCCCGTGTCTCTGCCGAATCCAGAATCCGTTCAGTTTTCCAGGAGGCCGAATCCAGGAATCCAGGAGGCAAGGTAAATTCGCTAGAATCCAGGAGGAAGAAGAAGGGGGGGGTTCGAGGAAGGGAAGGCGGAGTGGAAAGGAGCAGAACCGCGAGCTACGGAGCACACGTCTGGTCGCTACTTCGTAATAGCATTGTGACGCGCGGAGCGGCGGACGACGTGGTCTAGAAATAGAGAAGGTTACGTCCAACGCATGGAGCGAGAAGGGAATGCGTTGGACAGCCATATTGGAGGTATTAATGTGAATAAGTCCGTTGTGACAGGGACCATGAGGCCCAAAAGGGGCGCACCTTGCAATTCATGACAGCTTATGGGTATTCCTTAAATAAGGTGATGGTGAACACCCCACAACGATGTTGGATCTTCTCTGCCGTTTGGGAACCATGATTTTGCACTTTCAATCAGCCAAAGAAAAACGGATTCTAAACACTGGCAATGCAGCACTGCCTTTTCAAGCAGTTCTATTCCACTCTTTGGGCAGCCCAATGATAGTTTTTGGCAGTGTGGTCTCCTGTTTTACCACTGACATAGGCAAAAAAAGATTCGGCAGCCTATTTTTCAGGTTTCCCTGCGCAATTCTCACAGATATTTACCACACATATGGCTTTTTGGCGGCCATACTGTTGTTTTTGATGAAATCAGCGCACAGTGATGTTGCAGGGCAGAGCCAGCGGGTCAGAACATCCCACAATAGTGCCATTCAAAACATCACCAGCACCCCATCCAGCAACCAAAGAGCCCTCCACATACGAGATTCTGTCTGAAGATGAGTTACAGGCAGAGTTTCCCGCAAGCGAAGATCATCAAATTACATTTCCGGCGAATCCACAAAACTCCTGGGAGAGATTCCCAACCAGTACAAACTTTTTAACTCCACAGAAACGTTTTTTAACTCACTCCTACAGCCAAGACTCCAGGCGCAAACAAACGCCAAATGGCTGCAGATTGTGCACTGGGAACTGATCCAGCTAGACAATAACACAGAAGAAGGGTTCAGCGCAATAAAAGTGGAACTTCACACCCTGCGGCTGATGACCATGCAAAACTGATACGTCCTAGATCTAATCACAGCAATGGACGTCAGTGTTTGCCAAAAAATCAGGAGTGCCTGCTGTACATTCGTACCTTCTGTGGATGCGGACCATGGGACCCTGTCCCACGTGACCTCGGAGGTGCATAACTTGGGTGAAAGAATGAAGAAAGAAGGAGGAATCACCATCAGAACCTGGTTCGATGACATTTTCAACTCGATATCTTCCTGGGTCAGCATGATGAAAATTTTTTTCCCACTCATCGTTTTCCTGTTAGTAATTTTTTGTATGTGTCAGTTAGGGTTTTGATGTTGTGAAAAATTGATGCCTAGCTCAGCAATGATGATGGCGACAATGGGTCAACCGACAAGAGTACAAACAATGAAATATGCACAGATACAAACAGGAGAGTCTGATCCCTCCAAATATCATATGACAGCAGTGTATCACTATCCAGGGGACAGGGTGGACTACTTGTATCGTATTACAATCAAAGAACCCGGGAGTTACAATGGTATAGGGAGGTGTGGGTGGATCTGGATGGGGATGGGGTGATATACATGACCTGCACCCTTGACGAGTATGCTAGAAGGGGCCAGAGCCTGAGAGGAGTATGCAGAACCTCGATGCCAATAAAAGGGACACCGGCTTGGGATGAGGCGGTAATGGAGGCGGAATACTATCGGAATGCAAACAATAATAAAAGTTAGTTTGTCACTTTAGATGTAATGAAAGGGGGACTACAAGGAAGGGAGGGGTGAATTAGTCCCCCCATACATTGTACACAAAATGAACCACTTGCACTAGTGAGGGACGCCTCCATCGCCCTTCTGCAGCCATGAGGAATAAGGCCTCCGCTGAAGCAGAGGGGGGGATATTGCAAGATACACTTGGACTCCATTTTGTGTGCCCTCGACTCCATTTTTCGACTAGGCCGCGATTCGGCACTACAAAGTCTCCTCTCCCCTCAGCAGTGCCGCGCGCAGTGAACACCAACCACCCCCACCTTTTCTACGCTTCTAAAGTCCCTTTCTCATGGATGCGCTGAAGCTAACTGTTACAATTAAAACTATATATCGTATCACTCTTCCTCTTAGATCACTGTCCTGTGTGTGAACCAGCCAGAACCATGACTTGTACCTCATCCATCTCCACAAACCTGCTCCTGCACCCCCACCCTCGCTGTTTGAAAATTACTGCTTTTGTAACCCTGTGCCCTCCTAAGGTATTCCCTTGATGTAACAGAAGGGTGCCCCACTTTGCTATCCACCCCAGAGTGCCCCCACCAAACCCAGACCCCTATCACAGTATATCCTGTCCTAAACTAACATGTGGCCGTACATTCCCCTCCTCGCCCTGATGTGCCAGACCAACCCAGTCCCAAGGTTATCGTAGAAGGCAAGACCCCTGCACCCGTCACCTTATGAATGACCCAATGCACGACAATGCAATCATGTGTGTGTACAATTTATAGGCCTCTAAGCTTTATTCAAAGGTATATTGATGCTCATTGTTTATTGTATGTCTAGAATAAGTGTATAGATTAGCTAGTGAGGTCCAGCCGCCTCTCCGACCTGCCCTAACATTCACCTTGCACAGACCGGCCCAGCTGAATCCTGTGATGTCCAACCTCTCGCCAAGTCATCTGCCAATCCTGTGGAGTCTGCCCAAAAAGAACTATATGTGCACCTCCTTTCTAACCAATGATATTGTAACTTTCAGGCTGTATAGAACTCATCACTGATGACGCTGTAGCACTTTAAAACCTATTGTATTTTAAATGTTTGCCAGAGCACTCTCGAGGCAGCAGACGTCTCTGGATGCTGAATTTCATATAAATCTTTGACAATTCGCAATCATCTCTCGTGGTCTCATTCCCCACTGGGATGTGTCCTTTATTCTGAATTACATTGGTATTGTAGGCAGTGAGTACTTTCAAAGCACAGGATTATCTTTTCCAATTTCACTCACCTAAACTAAGTAGGATTTATTTATTAATGTGTATGAATCTCCTGCCTTCATTTGTGGTTTGGGTGCTAGGTAGAATATACCAAAGAGCTACATTTTTGTCTTATTTGTAGGGATATAAGGATAGAGCCTCACCTGAATCTATAAGACACCAATTAACATTTTGTAGTGTACTGGAAAATTATTACCACAGCAACCTCGCCCCTATTCCATCATCCTCAGATACCATCAACTCAATTTATTTGTAGGTATGGTGTCATAGTAGGCCTCAAATATCTCTTTTAATTGCGACAACTAACCTGTGATAGGACATCGAGGGTACATACAAGTCAGAATTGTGAAATGAAACCAATTGTCAAATAATGCTTTAAAATTGATACTGTAACTAACAAGGATGTATGTGATTGATAACAGTTTTAATGTATTACTTGTGTGTGTTTTCTTACATATGGTAGCGTGTTGACATTGTTTACATATTTATTTTGAAAGCATAGTGCAGCATCTACTTTTTCTCTTTAAAGAGCTGCAGGCTTTTGCTCCGGATGATCCAGAAATTATTCGCTAAAGTGGAGCCTCAGTACCCGCTTGCAGAGACGGACTTGCCACATAAGTGAGTGGACGAACCATTACCATCGGAGGGTGGAGGAACATCCATTCATTGTGGTAAGTCCAAAACTGTAGCTACGGGAATACTGTGTTTCTTATTGAATTGGGCTTCACCCTAACTGGACATCCGTTTATGGATTGTTTTCAAAGCATTTTATGTTTAAAGAAAAGTTTGCTTGGGAAGTGAGAATTATATTCTCTGGAGAGAAAGGCAGCCATTGTCAGACACTTTAAATCAAAAGATGTCAACACAAAAGGAAAGAGAAAATGCACGTAAGGAGCAAGCGATGTTTTTATTTTGTGAAAAACAAACCAGTGCCACCACAAGTAAGACCAGTAACAAACCACCGGATGCACAATGCAACGAAGAAATAAAACTCCTTAGAGAACTGGAAAAACTCCAAAGAAAGGAGATTAGTAAATGGTGGGAAGAATTCTCATTACAAAACTATGTCGACGTGGGACGGGTTCCCAGAGGATTACGCATACTTATAACACCGACTTTTGAAGAGCAGGATCCCAAAATGCTGGAAGAATGGGGTGAATCGAGTAATAAATGCTCAGTAACATTTCTTAACATTCTAATAAAGTACGCTAAGATTGATCGGCAAAAAGCACTTCTTAAAATACAAGAGATTGAAGAACTTTTAAAAAATACCAATCAGAGTGAAGAAGGCAAAGCCATCCGAACAAACATGGAAAAGGGGCTAAAAACATTAGAGGATGAAATAAAGTTGTGCAAACAGCGCAAATTCCTACGAGACAAAGATGATTATGAAAAAGGGAGAGTGTTTACATTTGCAAAAAGATTTGACACCTTAAGACAAAAACTCCCAACCATAATGTCGAATGCAGAGAATCAAGCATCTAGCGCACCATCATCCTCAGATGTTGATACCACAGAAAGTGAAAGTGAACAGCCCCAAAGAAAGCTGAATTTTTTAGAAGAGATGAGACTCTTAGGAATGGATGGCAGAAGCAACAGCATCAACAAAAAAACAAGAGGCAGAGGATTTGGGCAATCAACCAAGTCTCGAGGAACAAAAAAACAAGGAGGAGCAACCGCCTCAAATGCCGCACAAATGGACAAAACAGACAGACAAACACGCTCTGGGACAAAAAACTGATGCTAACATCCTGTAATGAGCCAGACATGTCTATCATCAATCTAACATCACATAATTTCTCGTTAGAAGAACAAAATGTGTTAAAACTTGGTTTGAATTTTTGTCCCTCTGCCCCTTACAATTAAGCAGAAACCAGAATTGATTTTGATAAATATATGCGCAAGCTACGCCTGAAGACATTTTTCGCCTCCAATCCATCAAAGGCAAAGGAAGATGAACCACGCATTGGCTATACACCTTTGGCCATAGAAGAGATGAATGTATTGAGAGATCTCATCCATTTGGAAACAGAATGGCAGGAAGATGAAGACATAAGTGACCCACAATGGGAGCTTATGAACATCAGCACTGATTGGCCTTGCAAAAGCGATCTTAAACTAAAATCACGTTTCAACCCCATGTTTAATCCAGGTGGCAGCATTGAAGCCTTCCAGGATTTGGTTATCAATGACCTCAAAAAATTCAGAAAAACAAAAAGTGACTTCAAAAAGAATTTCACCCATCGAGAAGAAGAAACTCTGTCTAAAATATGTGCATTGGAAGATTATGTCTTCAAACCTGCGGATAAAGGCACTAATATTGTTATAATGAATCGGGAGGACTATATTGCTGAAGCTAATAGACAATTGAAAGATCCCAAATGTTACAAACTATTGGACAGAGACCCTACGTCAGGCATAAATGATAAACTATTTAACTTATTGATGAAATGGCGAGAGAAAGGATTACTGGAAGACGAAATGTGCAAATATTTACATCCAAAGTTTCCTGTAATGCCTACCATTTACTTTCTGCCCAAGGTCCATAAAAACAAAATCAGACCACCTGGGAGACCTATTGTGACACTATGCGGAGCACTACTTGAGAATGTGTCCAAACTAGTAGACGAAACTCTAATCAAGTTCGTCACCAGTTTACCGTCATATTTACGAGACACAAAAGATTTTCTTAATAAAATAGACGGTATACCATGGCAAAAAACGTATCTGCGAGCAACATTAGATGTAGTGTCGCTATATACATCAATAAAACACACCGATGGCCTGAAGTCATGTGAGTACTTTCTGAAAACAAGATCATTGAATTATTTGGAACACACTAAAATGATTTTAGAGATGATCAATATCTGCTTAACCAACAAAAGCTTTCTATTCAACAACAAATTATACACACAGTTGCAAGGAACAGCCATGGGCACAACATTTGCTCCCTCATATGCAAACTTAACAATGGGGTGGTGGGAGAAGTTTATAGTTTGGGCTCCCCCCAATAGCCACCATACGGACAAAGTTGTGCTTTGGTTGCGCTATATAGACGATCTATTTATAATTTGGGATGGAACAACTGAAGAATGGTTGGAGTTTGTGAAATTACTCAATGTCAATGAATACAACCTGCAGTTTACTGAGTGCCACAGCAAGACTGATATTGTGTATCTTGACATTCTTGTAACTGTGACGACAGATGGACTAGTTACTGAACTTTATCGCAAACCGACCAGCTCCAACACTCCTCTGCATGCAAAAAGTAGTCATCCCACAGCCTTGAAGTGGAGCATCCCCTATGGCGAATTTATCCGTATTAGGAGGAATTGTTCACAATTAGACACTTACGATAAGATCTGCAGAGATATGGCCCAGAAATTTCTACAAAGAGGATACCCTAAAAAAGTACTGAAAAGAGCGTATATTAAAGCGCGACAAAAGGATCGCTCCACTTTACTGATGTCCGAAAATCAGAAAGAGAGAGTAAAGGAAGAAACAGATACCCGACTTATTTTGACATTCAGTGAAGCTTCCAAACACATTCGCCATATTATACACAAACATTGGCATGTACTCAAACAAGACGAACATCTAGGTCCAAATGTCAACATTACATTCAGACGCTCAACTTCATTAAAGGATAACCTAGTATCCAGTTATATGAGTCCGAAAACCCCACAAAGCACCTCGAGCTGGTTAAATGCCAACCTAAGAGGCTTCCAAAATTGTGCAAAGTGTAAAGCCTGTAAATTTGCCAGAAACATCAAAAACTATCTACATCCAGTTCTACAAAAAAATGTGCCCATAAAATCCAGGATCACATGTGAAACAGAATATGTTGTGTATGTGCTCACATGCTCATGTGACAAATGGTATGTGGGGAGTACAATCGGCAAATTGAAACTTCGAATATTGCAACACATAAGAGCTATCAAAAATGTCGATCCCACATACCCTATGGCTTTACATTTCCAAGAGAAGTATGGAGGCAGATTGGAAGGTTTTGAATATTTTGGCATATATACAGTTCCAAAAACAGCCAGAGGTGGTAATCGTGAACTCTCCCTCAGACAATCCGAAACGAGATACATCCTAGACCTCGAGACCAAGAAACCTAAAGGCCACAACCTAGATGAAGAATTGCACACCTTTCTAGGCACATAATAATAATTATTTTATTCAAAGAGGACTGCAATCTCTCCGGATGTAATGGATAGCCTTGCTCATCGATAAGAATTTAAGAATGATAATTATTATAGCATGCCCAATTCTTCCTCTTCTTTTCCTCCCTTTTTTCTTCCCCCTGTCTCTTCCTATACACAGACAAGTTTTGTTTAACGAATATAAGTTTACATGTGGTTGTCATTGAGAGATGTTTTTTTTACTAGCATTAAGGATAGAAGGTCTATCAATTTAAGAAACTTTTCTATACTATACAAAAGCTCTAATGAATTTTAGACCAAAAATATTTTTTTCTCTTTTTCTATTTCTTTTTTGCTATCTTTTCAATTTTAACAGCTCTTTAAACTCTCTTCCTTGTTCTTTAATGGGTAAACAAAGAATAGCTAACAGTCAGTAATTCCGTCTCGTTACGTATGGTCCTAATATTGTGTTTTTAAAGTTAAAATGCTATTTTTCAATTAGCGAGCATTAATTACGATAGTAATGCACAGCACTAATCATTTTATTTATCTTTGTACTGGGAGGCTGACTTTTGAAGCTGCTAAAGCACATCGCACTTTACCAATAATATGTTGGCCTAGTGGGCTGTTAAAAGGCACTGGCACTTTATTAATAGCTGCTAAACATTGCGTATTTGCACAGTTATTTATTACGATTGCACTAGCACTTTAATTGATGCACGAAGCATTTCATTTTAACATTTTAGCATATCCATATACACACAAAAAATCTTAACCGGAGAAATTAAATAAAGGTCAGAAAGCGGTTAATTGAAAACGGACATAATTTGAAAATGGGTATTTACTATAAAGCATAATATAATTGCGGGACGTTAGCAAATGTATTAGCATGCAAATTTTGTATTATACAGTAATCTAGACAATATGGTCTTAGATGCCACATTAGTTTGCCTAAAAAAGCAATTATAATCAGAGCAATGTGCATACTTGTTCCACTCCAGATTTAAAATGCAATGAACGGCCGAGCAAATGCATTTTCAAATATGGCCGCCGCTTTTGACTAGGAGATTACGTGTCACACATTACTACTCTCTACCCTGAAACCATAGAGAAACTGTTAATCTTATAGTCCTCTTTCTGTGTTCCTTACCACCAACGTGAACAAGCGGCTTGTTGCCGTATAACGCGTCGTTGTTTTCGTGGTTTTTTCTCTTTCCTGTACATCGTAATTATTAAAGTTATTTCGTGCCTGAAACATCCTGACTTCCTGACTCTGTGTTTGGAAAGGACTGCTTAAATCCAAACTTCTTCCTGGAGTGCCATCCATTCTCCCTGCACCTCGGTACGGGGAATCTTTCTGATATTTATAATTGTGTTTAATTTTTATTAACTATATGACACAAATACATGCAATACACAAAAAATTACTCAAGCATGATATGTGCTATTACTTGGCTAGACTGCCATTTTGGTGCAGCCAGTCTGGCTATGTCATACTGTGACATGGTATTTTATTCTGGGTATCTATAATACATTAAACATTATACATGTTATTGCATGGCTAAACTGGGATTAGTATGCAGTCTGTTTAGCTACTTTTTATTGTGGCATGGTATTTGGTACTGGCCATCTATGACAAAGTAATAATGATAAGTTTTATTACATGTCTAGCATGGCCTGCATTGTGCAGCCGGTTTGGACATGTATTATTATTGTGGCATGGCCCTTTTAAATGCAAAATCAACAGGGGAATGTGGCAAAGGGCATCATGAAAACGTATTGGGAAATGCTCCTGCTCACTGTTGCTGACTTGCATCTATTGCATTTGTGGATTATGTTACTCTAGAAAACCAATTTCAAAGGGCATGGGCCACATTATGAGTGTGGTCGTCCAGAAACAAGGGTGCCAGTAAGCTCACTGGCACCCTTGTTTCCTGTCAGTTATTACACGGTCACACTCAAGTCAGGGAGCTCCTACCCCCACAATGAATGTGGCACACAATAAAGCGCTTTTGATTTTTTTCATGTCCTTTTTGATAAGGCCTCCATCCTGTCTCGCAGACAACTCCAAAAAATACCCAGTACAAGAATGGACTAGGAACCAGGCCGGTGTGTGTTAAGACTATATTTATTAATTCATTTATTTAGCCAAGTGCCACAAATAGATTATATCAGCCACCAATGTTATAGCAACACAAAAACAAAATAACTACTGTAAAGGAAATAACATAGATATAGCAGTCACAATTGTTTCCTTTTAAATCACCCACCAAGGCAGAAGAAGGAAAATTCAACACATGCAGTGATAGCAGATTATGTTAACCTTTCTCCCAGCAACCCTCACCTTTTCAAACATCAAATAGGCTTGATTCCTTTGACTGGGAGGCAGTGGCACGGAATAGGAATACAATGGGAAAATCTGATTGGTTGTCTCCCTCACAGAAACAATTTAAATTAATTTTACCACACTTAAAAGGAGCAGCTAGGGCTTTGGGGTTTTAGTCAGCGCACAATATGAAAATAAGATATTTGGATATTTGATCACAGAACCAATATGGGAAACAGAAAGGCAATGGAAAAACATTGTTTAGCTACACCTAACAATAGAAAACAGGGCTTTGGGGTTTTGGTCAGAACAGAATGGGAAAATCGGTTTTGGTTGGAATCACAGATGCAATGTAAGACAAAAAATGAAAGGGGAAATTCGTTTTTCAGAACACAATGGGAAAATCGATTTTGGGTATGTTGAGCACAGTTGCAATGTGAGAAAAAAAATGCAAATAGTACATTCATTTTGCAGAGCACAATGGGTAAACAGGGGCCATTTCATTTTGGCAGCTTGCATATGCACAGGCACTACTGGGCTTCCCACTTCTGATTTAACATGAACAGAATCAATGGGGAATTTTATTTTTTCCACCCCCTGCACCCACACGTGGAATCATGGTTTGGGATAAATCATTTTGGCAGTTCTTTATATCTATACCGGTTCAAAACACACTGGAAAAGATTGTTGGTTTTGAGTGCCTGTGAATTCACTAAGAAAATTAATTGATTTACTTTGATAAATATGCTAGGGATCTACACAGACAGATAGGATATTTTAAATTGGGAACTAACTAACCCAATGCTGGTAGAATAGAGGGCCTAACACAATCTTGGCTTTGGGGTAGTTCTACTTACAGGAGAGGTCTGGACTGGGCATCAGGGAGCATCAGAATGCATCATTGGGACAGCAAGAGAGTCAGTTAAGGGTCTACTCTCTATCCTTCAAGTGGCCCCAATCAGCTTCTAGGTATCCTGGCTCCTGTCTTCAATGCAAGACTTAGGCCTCTCTGCTGGGATGTTTCACATCAGATTTTGGCAGCAGGCTGGATCTCGGAATTAGTGGAAAAGCTCCAGCTCTCATGCAAACTGGCTTATTCATAGGGCAAATTACATTACATTTGTGTCATGGTTCTCGCGAAAGGGATTGGTTGATTCGCACTACCCCCATCCCACCTGTGTGTTTATAGGACAAGGGGATGGGGGAGTGCTTTGGATTAGTGGTGGGAGGTGAGAACTTTGAAAAGTTGAGCTTGGCATGTTTTAGGACATAGAAATCTCACTAAACAGCAATTGCCCTAAATGTCCACATCTTTACATGTATGAAAATATTTACAACTACATTTATTTTAAAGCAAATCAGAAGAGACTAGTTTGGAGTCTCCATATCCTTCCTGTGCAGGGATACAGTTTTTCTTCATTTACTCAGGAACATATCAGTGAAAAATATGCAAGTTTACAGTCATCATTTAAATGATTACCGGCATGCTTTTACCATGTTTCACATCTCTTGCAATCACAGGAAGGCCCAAATCACATTTTCATTAATAACTTTAGTTGTGATTATCCCATTAGAATCGTTTTAGCATGTTACAAGGGGTTTTCTGTCACCTTTAATGAAAGTCTTGAATGATTGTTGTGTGATGTACGCTGTCCATTTCATGCGATAAAATGTGTTTCTCCCATTTAAATCAATGTACAATTTCACTACTCATTTGCTGAGCCCCACCTTTTTTAAAGTTGCACTTCTTCTCTTTAGGCACATATGACATAAACAGACATCTGTGTTTAGATTTCGCCTCCCCCTTCAATGTCTAATGGCCACACTAATGCCCTTTTTATTGGACTTGTGACTTGGAGGTCACAAGTGCAGAACAGACATGACTTTACCTGGCCTTCACTGCATTTCTGATCTCAAAAGTATTCTTGTTTGTATTTTTAAGGAAGGGCACTTGATGGCTGAAGACAACCAGGCCGAATGGCCAGGGCAAGAGTGGGAGGTCCTGGAGTTTGATTTCACATCTGAAGAAATGACCGTGTATGTACCATGCAGCAAACAGCCTGCAAACTTGTACATACATGTATTTTAAATTACATCTCAAAAGGCACACAGTTTGAAAAATATGTGTGGGCAGCTTTGAATTTGTTCATGTGAATGACCTTGTGATAGGCAGAAACCATGTTCACACTTTGAAAGTCTGGCTAGCATTTTGCTGGGCATAGTGTTAATCTAGATGAGGGAAAAACAAACATGACATTCTTTTATTTAATTTACATGTAAAATGCTACCTTTCACTGCAGCTGCTGGAATCCCCTTGAAGTTATTGTGCACTGCTGTTTCATATGTGTGGGTGCAGCTCTTCATGGATCTGTCAAAATATCATTGCCACGTGTATTTCTATCCCTTCATGAAATGCATTGCGCACATTTTAGCATCTTCATATTTTTAGGCTCACTTTCTTTCCTTTTGATTTGGGTTAGGCCTTATGTTGGACATCATTCAGCTCTTTCATTAATGAGACAGAGAGAAGAGCAAGGTGAGAGTGGGGTGTCAGTTTCCTTGTGGCCTGGGTTCGTTCCAGGGATCTCCTTTGGAGCATACTTATTTATTTTATTTTTATTTTTTACATTTATAAAGCGCACACACAGCCCGCAGGCATTGAGGCGCTTGCTAATTGTGTTTTTTTTTTGTCTTAGTTACGTATTTATAACGCGCTTAAACACCCAGAGGTTTCTAAGCACAGACCCGGGGATCGAACCTGTGTTGCTTTGTGTCGTCTTGCTTCCAAGACGCGCACGCTGCCGCTGAGCTATCCTCCCGGGATACTGCTCTTTTCCATGTCCTTTGGGAGTGGCGTTCTTGTTTGCACTCCACTTTTTTAGGATTTTGGGTTTTGCTCCTGGACCCCTCCCTTTCCGGTAGCTCCACTTCTGGCCTGTAGAGGCAAGGAGTTATTTAATCTGCCAAGAATAAAAGAGACATTAAGTATTTCATACAGTACCAGTATTGATGTGCGAATTGCCAACAAAACTTCAAGATACACATGACTTTTTACACCTCACAATTTTTGAACATGACAATTATTTGTAATAACTTCAAAATAAGTATAAGTTGTTCAACTCCTTGTAAATGTGTGATTATCTCCATCCGGGTTGCCATTCTTTACCTTTAACCTTCAGATGGTTGCTGGGCTCTTCCCTTACCGGGTTCTTCAATCAGTCACAAGTTCTGCCTGGGATGACAGCTTTTCAAGTGATTGATATGAACCCATTTCTCTTCCCTGTGTTCCCCTTTAGGGATGCAGATCTTATAGGTGACAAGTGAGATTATATCTACAATTCAAAAGGTGCCGTGCCAGGAGGGGAGGAAATTGTACAGGTAGGATCTGTCTCCTACTTGGTACTCTTTCTTGGTGGTCTTTAAGTCATAGTGGGTTTTCATCCGTCTGACAACTTTTCTAGATTTCGCTGAGCATAAGCAAAAGCATGCTGACGATGTTTTTGTAAATTCTCAATGTACTCATGGTCGTGGACGCGTTGATCAGGGTCTGCTCCTGAGTTCTGTGAGCAGATGCTGAACTAGCACCATTTTTCATCCAGTCCTGAGCTCGAATAGTGATATTTTTGTCGCAGAAGATGGGGTAGACCTGATAGGCATTAGGACAAGCAGTAATTGGATGTCCGAACTAGGTCCAGAGTCTACCACAAACATCTTCAAGATGTCTGCAATTATTGTATTGTATCCCTCAACTCCTCCACTCGATGCTAGGGGGTGGGCAATGTGGAGTTTTCTCTTTACCCTGAGTATGTTCCACATGTTTGTCATCACCTCACTGGTAAAATGACTTCCTCAGTCCGACTCAATCCTTTGGGGAAGGCCAAAAGGTGAGTAGATGTGATTGATCATTAGGGCAGCAGCTGTAACAAGCATGTCATGTTCAACATGTACTTTTTCCTCTAGAGGAGCGAATCACAGGCCTGATGAAACCGACTTGAAAATCTGACCAAGGCAGTGTCATTCCCCTTTTCTGTAGGGGAGCTCGGTGTGTGAGAGAACTTGGCTGAAACTGAGAAAACACAAGACACCCCTTCAAGTATAGGTCAAGGTCCTGACCCATCTGTGGAGTGCAGTATGCAACCTCTCACAAGATTTCCAAAGTTGTTTGAAACCCCCTATGACCTGTAGTGGCTGCCTCATGGACGTGAATTAACATCAGGCTTCAGAATTAGGTAGGCACCACCCACTGGTCACATCCAGAGATGGATCTCCGTACCAACAAACCGTCTTGGATTCAGAACATTTTGGAAAATGTCATCAACACCCAGAGATCCTCTTTCCCGATTAAATCGGATTTGGTCAGAGGAAAATTCACAGTATCTTCAATATGTTGATAACATTTCACAATAATCGGGTCCCCTTTTTGTGTCTTAATCAAATCAGCATCTGGGGTTTCCTTACTCCACTGGGAAGTTGAGAGATCATTTTGGTTATGTGTTTGGGACCTGGTAACAGCAGCAACCTGGATTTCCCCCAACAGGGACTCGATTTCTACGAGATCCCCTTGGATGGTTCCGGTTTTGTCCAACTGGTCAGCCAAGTACTTTCCAGCTTTGTCTGGTCCCTCTATCCTGGAGTGAACTTTGATCTTTTTCCGGGATAGTCATCTCATGCTTGAGCGGTTTGTTATTCGCACACAGCATGCCTCAATTTTTCCAATTAATCAGGTGCTCCACGAACCCATTCCTGACATAATCTGAATCATTGATTATGTCCAGTTCTTTGAGTTGGTGTTGCACGGCAGTGAGCATGGCTTGATGTACCACCATCAACTCTGCCACCTGACTACTTCTGGGACTAATCTTGTAGCCAGCAGCGGGCTCCGGGGCATCATTCACCCAGGCATTCCCAATGCCAGCCACAAGTTCTTTTCCCCCGTGATTATGAACATGGTAGGAGCACACATCCACATAGACTGTGGGTATCCCCTGGCATATGTCTTTTTCATAGACCTTATGTGGGGAATTTAAGTACGCCTCCAGGTTTTTGTTGGTCATTAGACTTTTTTCCTCGTGACAGTTTTCTTGTGAACAATCATGCAAGTCTGCCAACCCTTGTGCTAGGGGACTCTTCTTGTTTTGGCCATATCTGAACTCCACAGGAAAGCCTTGCTTGGACAGAATCCAGGAAGAAATTCTGGAATTAATCATGTTCCCTGTTCAGATTCAGTCGCTTTGGAGATATTGCAAGGGCAGGTGAGGAGTCTTGACAATTATATGCTCCCCCTGGATGAATGAACAGGCTGTAATTCTTCAATGCAATCATTGAATGTTTCCTCCACACAGGACAAAGTCTTGGTTGCGTATGAGATTACATTGTTGTCATTCTTTTGATATAATACTGCTGTTATGCAAGCATTTGAGAACCCCGTCTCCAAGAAAGACTCCTTATTTTTTATGGGGTAAGCCAAACAAAGCGCTTGGGAAAGGTTTCTCTTTAGTTGTTCCTCTGCCTCTGCTTGCTCTGAACCCCACTACAACTTAACCCTGGCCTTTAATAAATGGACCAAAGGTTGTGTGACCTCTGCATAGTCCTCTATGTACGTTCTACTATGATTAGCAAGTCCAAGAAGACTTCTTACTTCTCGCAGAGTCGTAGGGTCTTTTCATTTCAATAAGGCTTCCACTTTTCTTCACCTGGAGACGGAGATCCTCAGGGGTGATTTCATGCCCTAAGAAGTTCACGTGGGTCTTACACTACTGTTCCTTCTGAAAGGACAGGTTTGCTCCGGCTTTCTGCAACTGGGTCAGAACATAGCGTATTTCAGCTATGTGTTCCTCCACAGTTGAGATCTTGATTAAAACATTGTCTACATTGGCTAAGTTTCCCCTTTCACCCAAACTGGGCATGGCCTTATGCAGGAAGCTGTTCAATTTGTTGCCAGAGTGTCATAAAGCCAAAGCACAACACAAGAAAGCAGACTGTAGCAGGCACAGCACGGGGTGCTTATTCATCCATCAGATCACCCTTTGTCCCTCTTGTAGGTGGATCAGGTGGGGAAGGATGGCATCTACTTGGAAAAGGCATCAGAAACCAATATTTAGGCCGCACAGAGAACAAAACTACAAGCCCCAGCGGCCCCAGCAACTAATGCACATGAAGAAACAGGCACACAGAGCCTGTAAACTGAAGGAACAGGCACAAAGAGCCTGTAAACCTGCTTGGCAATGCCCAGGCCAACGCTCAAACTTGTGACCATGCGCAGTCACCAAACGCTTGTTTATGCTCATCTTTTCCTCCAGGTGGACGCATCTCAGAGAGCTCTGGTCTGGCAGATTCCATTGCAGGGCCAGCCCTCGCCAGAAATAAACCCTTCAGGCCCCGCGACCCTAAAGATAAGTCCAACGCTGAACGGAGCATGTTTCTATTTTACTAACCGCATGCCTGCAGTGTGGGGGCAAGGGAGGGCAATCCAGACATAGAGATGACATTAGAGCACTAAAACGCATGGGGGCAACCCGGCTCATACCGCGGATGAACAGAAAATTGATTGCATGCAACGAAGCTGAACATTGTTGCTAATAAGCATGTGGCTCTCTGAAAAGTTATGCACCATGCTGAGGAACGCATAACTTATGGTTTCTCCTTTGGCAGACACGGCTCGTAGGCTCCAGGAGACCGCAGGTGGCAGGGACAGATTACAGGACCCACGAAAAACACAACCAAAGCTAAGTGCTGGTTTTCTTTCTTTTGGTGACATTTATGTGTATGTATAAACACGGTATTAGGTGAAAACCATGAACAGCTGGGCAGTTGGTATTTAAAGTGCCTGCATTGGTTGCCTCACATTGGGGCTCATGTGACGGCACTGGTCCATGAATCAGTGTCAAGGGATCGAGTGACCAGATAACCACACCTTGGGGTTAACTTAGTGTAGAGTCAACTGAGTGGCAAGACCTCAGGTGGTGTGAATGGGTGTGCATGTATGAATGTGAATGTAAAGGCACAAAAGGAGATCACGCCTTATCAGCACAGCTCCAGCTGTGACAACTCAGGAGAAGAGCCAAGGAGCATGATTACCCTCATTCCCCCAACCTATCCATAGCCTCTTCCAAACCCTCTTTTCAGTATTCGAACAACCCCCCAATCCATGGATCCTAACCCTCTTTCCCCATGGTGGTTGTGGAGGCCTGTGTGCTTTAAGCAATCGCGGCTCCGTAGGACTATTTGCTATTCACCAAAGACTTCAAAATCAAGGAAAATGACTTTTGGGCAAACAGCTTGGGAGCTAAGCTTTCACCTTAGCACTTACCCCCCTTAACCTCCAAAGATGCCAACCTCACATCTGGCATCCACCTCGATTAACTTCTCATAGAAAGCATATTGAGGAAGCCTACAGCAGCCCGGCGCTGCTTCCTACAAGCAAGGACCAATTGAAATCATACTCCACACCAGCGTTACAGCAATCTAAAGTCTCATTCAACTTTGCTACCCCCCAGGGAGACCTTCTCCAGGCCCAAGATGAAGGCATCTTGCCGAAACGTCTAAGGACCAGCACTCCACTCTCTACCGGGTCCTTCCAATCTTTTGATTTAGATCTAGACGTCGACCACGTGTTAGGTCACCCTTTAGCCTGGCTACATACAACCAACTGCGATACCATCTATTGTTGTCTATTTAGTTGTAGCTTGCATTATATACCTGTACTATCACTTGTCACTATAGGTGGTGGTTACACATTAATTTCCAAATCACTATATTGTTTTAAGCTTTGCATGAATGCAATTTATTTGTTAACTCAGTTACATCAAGGTTTTGTGAATATTAACTACCCTTAATGTACTGAACCTTTTTTACAAAAAATGACAAAAAGAGAACAAATGCATGACTTTGAAATGCATTAACAGCAAAATAAATAAAAAAGCTGAACCTTCACATCTATTTTTGTCTGTATCTCTCAAATCTAATGAATATTACTACATCCAGAATGTCTCTGCTAGGTTGTGACTTGATGGAATAAATCTAGGCCTACTAAATTTAACAAATAGGCCCCAATACTAAAGACGTCAGGGCAAACCCCTCTTTGTACCATGTATTATTAGCCCATAGCTCTGACGCTCTCAGGGCTGACCCTACAGTTACAAGTGCTTTAAGTTCCAGGCACCAAGACTGTCAAAGGGAGGTAGGAGTTTGTGCTGCTTCTGCGCTGGACCAAGATTCGCCATGACACAGAGTTAATGTATCCAAAGGGGGTTTGGGTCCACATGTATTACTGCCCCCTGAAGGTAAAGACACACGTGCACTGGTCTTCCCTACTCACGTGTTGGGGAGCATTTCCCCCCCTCAAAGCCCATGTTGCTGGTTGACTTACTATTTCCTATGCTGCACTGGCACTTGCTCCCCTGCTGGACACCCCCTCAAGGTGCTTCACCGGACCCCTTCTCCTGCAGGGCTCTCACCTGCCCTCAAGCGGGGTATTTCCAAGTGGCCCCCGAAGCCTTTAGCCGGTTACGCATTTTCCGGTGGTCTTCAGGTGCAGGCGAGGGTCCCACAGCTTCCTTGAGTCGGCGGCAGGGAGTGCAGTTCAATGCAGGGCTTGCACAGGCAGTGCTCATTCACCCATGTTACAATGAGCAATGAGCCTCACAGAGGGCACCAACATGTTGGGGAGAAGCTGGACCCCCACCAGGGCAGTGGGGGGCCAGCAGCCATACCCTCACCAGCTATGGGAGACCCCAACACCTCCCATATGGGCCCCAGAAATGCAACAGAGTCCCAAGCAGGCAGCAGCATGTTCCAAACTGCATTTATTTCTGGGCAGCAAAAAAGAAAAAAACACACAGAGCATCATGCACATTGCGAGTTCAGGCACCGTCTCCCGGGGGCTGGCTTGCAAGCCAGCTTTGTAATCACACTGCAGGCTGACCTCACAGAATTGGATCAGCTCCCAGAAACCTATCTCCTCCTGCTATTGGCTGCTAAGTGATAGGTTACCTATGTAGCCCTTATGGAGAACTTGACAATTGGGTGTTAGCCTTTCTGCGTCAGTGGGTTGATTTAGCTGTGCCAGCCCCCATTACCTAATTCTAACCTGTTACATTATGACTTTGTTCCCATAACTTTTTAGCTGAAGAAAGCAGTTTGCACCCGGGCTCTGGGCGCAGATTGGCTGGGCTGCGCCATTCTTGTTACAATTTATGTTTCAAATGTTGTGCGAGTCCTTGAGAAAATGTCTTTCTTTCCCAGAAAGAAAAAAAAACACACTGGGTTGCCGTGATTTATTCGCATTTGTGGCAGTCTTATCTTGAATGTGCGGCCTTGGCAGTTCGGGGGTTTTGCGAGGAATGTTTGTCTGCAGAAAGCAATTTTATCTTGAATGTGCGGCCTTGGCAGCTGAGGAATGTTGCTGAAGGCTTCTGCAGCCAGTGTTCAGTGAGAGAATTGAACTTGGCTGTAATTTTCCTGAAACATGGCTTTACACTGTGCAATTAGACCATGTTAATTCATATAGGCATTTGCAAGCCTTTAAACAGGGATTTTTATGTTTGTAGATTCTGATATTGCAGCATTGATTCTAATGTAGCATGGAAGTTGCACTGTTGGTGAAGTGGGTGTGTTTCAGCATATTTGTCACCCAGGGGTGCGATGGGGCCTGGTTCAAATGATAAGTGCGCTCCTTGTTCTTCCTGCTGTTCTTCTATATATGCGCCTGGGGTGAGGGGGCATGGGTTTGATCTCGTTTTTCCCTCTTCACACGGGTACTGTCCAGTAACCATTGGTCAGGTCAATGGCAGTTTGCACCTTTCACCCTTGGATCTGGGCCAGTCCCTGATCAATGTAGAGAAGGGTCCATCTTGACATGTGGACCCATTTATGTAACCCATTAAGGTCTGCACAAAGTCTCCATTGGCTATTGGGTTTGAGTATCACCAGTACCAGGTTGTTAAAGGTACTGTGGACTGGACGAAGTATCCCATGGGATTCTACATTTTTAATAATCTTTGTGAGTGACTCCATAGATATGAGCAGCAACCAGTATTGCTTCACAAATACAGGAACCATCTATTTGGTATGGAGGCTGAATGTATCTCTGCGCCCACAGTCATATCAGTCCACGGAAAAGATCTTCTGAAAATCCAAAAACACCTATTTCAACTTCTGCTTTTGCTCCTCGGTCTCACAGGCATCAGCGAGATTCATTCTTTCCTCAACCATATGCTTAAAGCCGGGAAATACCACCGGTTTTGAAATTTTGGCAGTATCCTCCAGTTGGGTGGAGAGATCTCTTGTGATGGTGTTGGCCTGGACATGATGTTTTAAGGAGGCAAGGTAGTCACTGTTGACTTGAAATACCACCTTATCCTTCCTGATGTCACTGGTTACCTATTCCTCACCATGAAGGCAGGAAGAGCACACCAAGAAATTCCCTCCTTGCTAGGTGAAAATCTTTTCAGACGGATATTGTTGTCACATTTGTAACAGTCATTTGGAATTGGTCCCATGATCTCATTCCCTAAATCAATAGAATAATGTTGGGCATCAACCCCCATTCCAATAAAGGTGTCTGCACCCAAAGTGATAGTTCTAGGGTCGCTGTTATTCACCAATATTCAAATGTTGCTATGTTCTAGGTCGACTCATTTTTTCGGATGTAAACCTTGCTGTTGGAGGTGATAATTCAAATTTATATAATTGTCCTGGTTTCTGAGGTTTTGTCCTCGCTTAACTTTTAGGGGAATTGTGAATTGTCGTACCTGTCCTGGGATGGTGACCTCTTCTCCCGTTTGAACTTCAACTGCATATGGCAGCAAATGAGCTCACCAAAATGCTTTCTCAGTACTGTCAAAGCCCATGAGGTTCCCGCCAGTGGGGACCAGGCTCTGCAATTAATTAGGTCCAAATTAATTGTGAATCAATTGAGAATGTTGCTGCCTAAGTAAAATGTGGAGGGGACATCTCTTACAGCCCAACAATTATGTGCTATGCTTTTGTTGACAGTTGACATTTTTAGCATGCACCTGCTAGGCAGGAGATGTTTTGAATTTGTAGTTTCCAGGCCCATTTCCCACTTATCAATTAACTTAAACATGAGAATGCTCTGATCTTTTGGGAGTTTCCTGAATAATTCTTTGCTGATGAAGCTTCTTCTGTTATTCAGGCATATTCTGGCGAGAACAGGCTCCCCCCGCTCATTTACCTGAATGGGGAAAAACAGATGTTCACCCTTTTTCTGCATGTCAGTCAAACTTTGAGCTGGTTTTTCATAATCTCTTGTCATGGGGTCTGGGTTTTCTTCTGATTGTGGATTGGTATAAAATGTCAGAGTATTCCCTTCCTGTGTGGAATGCCACTTAAAACTGGAAGGAAGGTTCATATTCAAAAATGGAGAAGGGTTCCAATCACCAGTTTGTTCTACTACAGAGATGACTGAGATGTCAGGGACTTGATTGTTCCTAATGTGAAATTCTATTTGGTCAGAACATTGTGTAATCATGTAGCATGTGCGATTTAAACTCACGTAACTGGTACTTTCTTTCAATTTTATTGGCCGGTTAGTATGAGTCCAGAGGACATTTTTCACATAGTCAATCAAGGGTGATAACCTCCAAAGGAGGTCATTCCCTAGTAGATAAATTGTGCCCTCTGGTGTGACAACTATCAGTGGGTGTTTCACCATATATTGCCCAATTTTGATCTCCAGATCCGCAGTCCCCTCGACGGAAATAGAGTGGCCGCTGAAGAGGTTTGAGTGAAATTTGGTAACTCTCCCCGTCTGGAATTCTTTTGGTCAAAGGCCTTTTTGGACAGAAGGGTGGCTTGGGATCCAGTATCCACCAGTGCTGAAAATTCACATTGGCCCTGTACCTTAACAAGTGTACAATCGTCCTTCCCTCTCTTCAAGGGGGCAAGGAAAATGTGTGTTTTGTGCAAGCTAGCTATATTAAACTCTGATACTGTGTGATCCTGGACAGTTTTCTGTGTTGGAGTCCGGGAATCTGTACAGAAAATGTTGCACCCAGATATATGTGGGATGAGGAAATCCCCTTTTTTCCCTGATTCTTTGCTGCCCCCTTTTCCTGGAGACAGTTACCGAACCTGTCTAGGGGAGGATCCCTCCTTGCTTTCAGGGTCATTTGGGTGACATTGTTGGGGTTTAATATTTGGTTGCTCTATGTCAGTCTCCATACTTACCCAGTCTAAGTTGGGGTCTTTTGGGACCCCTTTTTCCTTCTGAGGGGGTCCCTCCACCCCTAAAAGAGAAGATTTTCTTCCCTGGATCCTCCAGGGAATCTTCCCCTTCAAACGGATGTCTCGAACTTCCTCCACAAAGTGTTTTTGTCATGATCTCTGCTTCCAAAAGATCAGGACTTGCCCGACTCCCTTGGAAGCAGACCCATAACCCCGGTTCCGAGTGCCAGCCAGTCCCAATTGGGACCTTTTGGACACATCCTGGCGCCAGTGGCACCAGGCTCATAAAGATGCCCAGTCCCAGCGCTGGAAGCGCCGGGCTCATAATGCTTGGGTGGACTTACCTGCAGCAGACCATGCTGCTTACTTACCTGCCAGTTGAACCCCTGATCCTCTTCTGTTTGGGACTACTTTTCCTGTTGGGTGGGGCAGGAGCCACTCCCTAGGTTCAGAACACTGGAACACTTCTGGAAAGCGGGAACTCTTTTCTTATCTAGGCGTGGCTGTGGAAGGAGACACCTAAGCACTACAGGAGGCTATTTAAACCACACCCGATGGATGAATCTTGCTTTGTGTTATTCTGCATTCGCTGCGGCAGAACGCTCGTAGTGTCTTCTACTTCTAATCCTGGCCCTAAGGGAACAAAGGCTTACCATCCTGGAATCCAGTCTTCAGCAGCACCTGTAAAGACAAAGAAAGAACAGGTTAGCACTACGGTCTTCAGTGGCAGCGCATCTCTTACCTGGTCCATCGGCTGTCACCAACGCCTCGCGCTGCATTCTGGCATCTGAAAGACAAAGGCTTACCTACTCTTCGCATGCTCCGGAGGTCTTCGCACTGCATTCCGGCATCTGAAAGACAAAAGCTTACCAGCTCTTCGCACGCTCCGGAGGCCTTCGGCGCTGCATCCCGCATCTGAAAGACAAAAGAAGGTGCGTTTAAAGACATTGGGCAACTTTATTACTCACGTGCCATTACTCCTTCCCACGCCGAATCCAGTGGGTATTCCAGCACCCTTCAGCTTCTCTAAAGCTCCGAACTTGTACCTGCAAGATAAAAGGGACAGTTAGTGCGCATCGTGAAGCAGGCTACAAGCGCTTACTTACGTGCTTCCAGGCGCTTCTATTCCTCACGCGGGTTCGGTCCTCAACTCTCATCAGCCCGCCATCCGCCATCGCCGGAACCCTGCAAAACAAGAGATATCATTACAAAAGACTTTTAAGACATTTGAAGTGCCCAGAACTTACCGTTCTTGCAGTTAACGACAGACAGCAGTCCTCTGAGGTCAAGAGGCCTGCACCCTTATCCAGTGAAGAAACTGGTTACGGCACCCTTCCCCGAGGCAGTTGGAGAGCTCGGCGTTCACTTACCTAAGGTGAGGGTGTTAACCTTTGGGGTTCTACAGGAGAAGAGAAAGGGAAGAGGAGAGAGGCACCCAATAACCCCAGTTCATTAATCCCATATTTTCTATCTGCAGACATCTTACTCTTCAAGTCAGACTTACAGTGCACAGAGGTCCAGCCCAAAGAGCCAACCGTGTGTTACACATCACCTTTGAAGATACGGCATTCACCCAGTCAAGACCGGCGCCTCTGCGGGAATCAGGTGAGCGTTAAAGTTTTTTTTTTGGCCCTTGATTTCTCTTACTTACCCTCTGTTCCCTAGGTTCCAGCTTTTCGGGGGTAGGAGAATTGTGTTTAGGTTCAGAGGTTTCCAGAGTTTTTTCTTTGGTGGGAAAGGAAGTTTCCTCTAGTAATTTGCATCCCCTTGCCCCTCCTTTGGAAACTGTTGGTTGTCAGGGTTTTCTCCCTGTCATTGCTCCGGGCACCAGACCTGGGTGTTGAGTTGTTCTGGGCAGCCATGTTCATTTGACGGCTCTGCTGAGCCCTCAACATGCGCCCTAGGTCTTGTGTCAAACTCTGGACCTGGTGCTCCATTTGAGACATCCTTGCTGGTTGTTAGAGGGGTCTAGATTCATACCTTTGCTGCTCTCGGAAAGGATAGCTGTCGCTTCTCTCAGGGTAGCTCAGGTATTGAGGGATTCCCTGATAACCCTCCATCCTTGGTCTCCCGTCTCCCTGATTTGGGGATCTATTGTCCTGAAAGCAGGTAGAGAGAGGAGGATTGTTCTGCAAGTTGGGGTTTGAAGGGTATCTGGGAGAGAAACTTAAGCTGGAAGGTGTAGTATATTCAACCTCCTGAGGGAGGTTCCGAGGGATGTTTTGAAGGAGGTTTCCTGGGGACGTCCGTACCTGATTGGATCCCCCTTGTGCTGGGGGAGTCCATACATACCTCAAGATGGGTCTGTTACCCTTCTACCTAAGGCTGATATAGGTAGCAGGTTCACACGAAGAGTTGGTTGGATACCCTGCCTGGCTACCACCCGATTGTGATGGATCAGAGGGCCTTCTCTGCCTCTCATTCCTCTGATTAGTGGGAGGAGTATTTTAGGCCCAAGCCCAAGCCATTTTGAGCCCAAGCTCAAAATGGGGGTATTTTTCACCTCCTCCACCTTTGCACAGTTGCACAGCGGGGGTGTGTGACGATTTGGTGTACTTGGGGTTATTTTTATTCTCAGATGGCTTTTGGGCTTCATAAATCAGGGGTCTCTTGCACCACCCAATCCAGGATCCTACTTTAATGGAAGCCCCTAACCAGTTGGGTCATTATGTTTTTTAGGAGTGCATGGAAAAAAGTATTAACGAACTGCCAGCTATTGGTGCACAACCGTCTAGAGGTCTCGGCAAATGCCCGCTTCAGTTCTTGCACAAACTCTCTAGGGGGTTGTTCCTCTCCACACTGCAGGTTGTAGGCTGCTTTATGGGCCTCCTGAGGATTCCTGTGAACAGATAAATGCTTTTAGATGGCCGCCTTATAGGTGGACCATCTTTGGTTATCTTGATCCTCCAGCCCTGCAAAGAAGCTGGAGTATTCCGGGGAGAATGTCCATTTGACAAACTCCATGGAATTGTGATCATTCTTTATGCCAAAAGATGTTATCATCTGATCATACAATTCTAAATGCTCTCATACTGAGCATTTGGCATTTTTCTGATATGGTGTCATAAAGCTTTTGATGGCTTTTATTTGCCAGATTGGGTCTTTGACAAGAGCACTCTTCTGTTTGGCAGCCTTCTTTTTCCACTCGTCCTCTGACTCAGAGCTGCTACTATTGGTGGTCCACTCCCTATCCTCTAGGCACTCTCTGCATGCATGGGACTGGGAATCCCTCCCAGAATGACAAGTCCTGTGGTACCATGGGCTCTCTGGGTCACTTACCTTGGGCTCCTCTTTTTGCACAGGGTGTACTCATCTACCTCATCCGTTCTTCCAGGTGTGGTGGAGAATTCCCCCCACCTCCCTGAATGTGTGAATGTTTTCAAAATACCCTTTTGAAGCCTGATCTCTGGGTCTTCTCTGTCTTCAAAGTGGACCAGGTGGTCCCTTTGTAACTTATGTTTCTGCCTGTCTAACTCCCGATCTTCTCCTCATAGGAGCTTTCCTGGTCAGAAGTATCTGCTAGGGTATTTTTGAGTCTGGATAAAGATGAATATCCGTCAATATCAAATAGGGACTGCCCTTCCGGCTCAGTCTTAGGAGGCCTGATTGAGTCCAGCTGACTCATGTTTACCTGTTCACTCAAACTTATAGGCATGAAGTTACCAGCACCCTGTGCATATAACGTGGTGAGTTGGCTTGAGATCCCTAGTAAGGAGGTCATCACACCGGTATCAGGTAATAATATCCCCAACAGAAATATTGCCGTAAATATTTTTATTGGGAATATTATGTGGGAGCGGGGGTTGCGAGGGTGTCCCCCGCACATTAAAAAGTGATTCGGGGGTTGCAGGGGTGTCCCCCGCAGGGTCCATTGTGAATTTTGCCGCTAAAATATGGCGATATTTTTGTATGCCGATATTTTTGCGGCAAAGTTATCACATGGAACCATCACACTATGTTCGGAGGGTGCCCTTCCATACTGTTTGGGGTGCCCCGAAGGCTGTTTGTATCTAGCCATTTCCTTCACCAATCTCTCAGATTTGTTCTTCTCAGCCCCTATCTCTTGGTGATATATAGAGGCCTGAGTTTTGAGCTCTGCGAGCAGGGCTTGATTAGCTTCTATTACTTTGTTTTGTGCCAATACGTGGCCACTGAGTCTCTTGTTTTCTTCACAAAGGGACTCATTTTCCTTTTGTGAGGTTTGTATTATCTGGGCATACTCAGACCTCTTCTTTTGCAGGAGACATATATACTCACTTTGTGCATTGTTGGCCTGTGTTGCCTGCTCTAGGTCAAATTCTGCTTGCCTCACATGTCCCATTATTTTTTCATTTTCCATTCTCATGTCAGTCAGTTCCTGAGAATAAAACTCACTGTTCTCCATGTCCTTCCTTAACTGGCACACTGACAAAGGGCACTTTTCACCTGACACAATTTACTATTCTCTTCACTGAAATGCTCTCTCTGCTGTTTCAGAGTGCTTATTCTGGCACATCTGATCGAATTCCACCTGGGAATCAACCTCCTTGATGATCAACTGACTATTTTCATCTTTCAGTTGCTTAATCTTCATTTGAAAGGCAAAAAATCCTTTAAATAGGCCCTGTTGCGTACCACTTGCTCATTTAATTTTTATTGACTCTCATATTGTGAACACCTTCTTAATGTTCCTCTCTCAGTGCAGAAAATTGGGGCTCTCGCTCTAAATTCATTTGCCGCAGTGCCACTAACCTTTTCCAATTTTAACTTAGAATTTTGACTCTGTTACACTTTTTCCTCTACATGCTTCAACTCTCTCTGTGTTTGATGCAAAAGCTCCGATTGCTTCTGCACAGAGGCTACCCTAACCTGGTATCTTTCCTGCATGATCATCGTATGGAAGTACATATGTGCTGTGAGCTGAGACATTTTAATTTGCTCATCTCTAGTGAGCTGTGTCATAGAAAAGTCTGTCCGGGCTCGATGTAACAGACCATTATCCTGCCTCAAATCCACATTTGCAGAGTTAACCTCTTGCATCATTCTAGATTGCCACTTTTTAATGCTCCTTTTCTACCCATTCACCTTTAATAGACAATTTCAATAGAAGGTGCTTCCTGGCCAGATTGATTTCTATGGCGCTCATTATGAAATGTGTTCAGCACCTACTATGCTCTCTATGCAATGGTAACATCTCAACCCTGTTCCTTCTTAGTTGATATTCACAAGTAATAACTCAATGTTTACTTTTATCTACACACACCACCCTGAAACCCAGGGTACAGGCCTGGGCGGCGCCTTCACAGTGTAACACAACTTTCTATCAACTCAATGCAGTCCACCTTTAATGAAAAGTCTGCTACAGCTGCACTGTCATAAGTGACAACTCTCTACCAATCCCGGATAAGCCCCCGAGTTTTGTTGCGGTTTTTTGCACAGTCACACCTAAGTCAGGGAGCGCATCCCTCCATAATGAATGTGGCGAAAAAACAAAGCACTTTTTTATTTTTTCAGGTCCTTTTTTGGTAGGCCTCCAACCCATCTTGCACACAACCCCAACAAATACCTGGTGCCACAATGGACTAGGAACCAGGCCAGTGTGTATTAAGAATATATTTATTAATTAATGTGTTTAGCCAAATACCACAAATAGATTACATCAGCAACCAATGTTGTGGCAACACAAAAACAAAATAACTTCCGTAAAGGCACTAACATAGATGTAGCAGTCACAATGGTTTACTTTTAAATCACCCACTAAGGTAAAAGAAGGACAATTCAACATGCTCAGTGAAAGCAGATATTGTTAAGCTTTCGCTCAGCAATCCTCACCCTCCATAGATCAATTAGGCTAGATTCCTTTGACTGGAAGTCAGTGGAAGGGAGTGGAACACAATGGGAAAATTGGATTTGGGGTCTCACTCACATAAACAGGAAAGGAAGAAAAGCAAAAGAAATTGGTTTTGACACACTTAAAAAGAGCAGGCAGGGCTTTGGGGTTTTAGTCAGCACACAATGGGAACATCAGATTTTGGGATATTTGATCACAGAACCAATATGAGAAACAGAAAAGCAATGGGAAAAATGTGTTTTGCTACACCGAACAATAACACACAGTGCTTTGGGGTTTTGGTCAGAAGAGAATGGGAACATCGGTTTTGGGTTGGAATCACAGTTGCAATGTGAGAAAGGAAATGCAAGCGGAAATTCATTTTGCAGAGCACAATAGGAAAATTGATTTTGGGATGTTGAGCACAGTTGCATTATGAGAAAGAAAATGCAAATAGGAACTTCGTTTTGCAGAGTATAATGAGTACACAAGGCAATTTTGTTTTGCACCTTGCATTTGCACAGGCACTACTGGGCTTCCCACTTTTGATTTAACATGCACGGGATAAATGGCGAATTTCGTTTTTTACCCCCTGTGCCCAGACGTGTAAGCAGGGTTTGGGATACATTCTTTTGGCAGTTCTTTACATATATACTGGTCCAAAACACACTGGGAAACACTTGTTGGTTCTGAATGCCAACAATACAGATCCCGTGAATTCAATAGGGGAATTAATTGATAAACTTTGATAAAGGAACTGGATTGGATGCTTATCTGGCACCTAGTCTTCACCTCCACATCAAACGGTGAGCCAGTCTGCCTGCACGCCAGTCAGTAAACCTTGGGGGGGAATAGGGAGGTGGGAGGAAAGCAGGGGAATACATACTGAATACTCTTGCGTGTTTACCCGTAGTGTGGCACAAGTGTTCTGGGTGTTCTACGATGGTCAAAGATGAATGACTAACTGCTGCTGGGTTGCTGGTTCACGTGGAACATTCAATAACTACATCTGCCACTTTTACCCTTCTGTAAATCCTTTCGTGAGCTGAACACATGGAAGGGTAGAAAATAAAGGAAACAATACTGCCATAGCAGGCGACTGTTGCGTCAGGAAGAAAATCTAGATACACCGGAAATCGGGACCTATACCGTCAAGTTGGGAACCACAATATGAGTAGCAGCATGTGATGAACATGTGTAAAATCAGTTGATTGGCGATCTGTGATGCTGATCGATGAAAGAAATGTGAATAATTGACCCTGCTCAACCAAAAGCTTCTCTGCATTTATACCTTGGGAGCATTGAGGATTAGTTCCTCATTGACACTACCCCCATAAATTGTGTTTGGAGATTTTTTCTTGAAGACATCTTCCATTGGCAATGTTATCTGGATTAGACAATATTGAACACCCTTGTAAACCCGTTGTTTTGTTTAAATGGATCATTAGTTGTGTATGAGTGAGACTGAGTATGTATGATGGAATCAATCTGATGATGTCTTTTGTATTTGGTTGTATGAGCTCTATGAGCAAACAGTGTTGAAAAATTTTACAATTGTTTTGTCAATAAATTTTATGTTTTTGAATATTTTCGTATGATAATTTGTTGTTAATATCTTTCCAACCTCATTACCAAGGTCCATTGCTTTTATTATTGTTTACCCATAGGTCTTCATCCAGGCCCCTCATAAACCTTGCAAGTGGGTCCAAATTCTACCAGGCCACTCCCAATTACACTGGTCACTGGGCTATAGCTCTTCAGCAGCACAGATGGGAAGGAGTGGCTTGGGAACTCATCATAGCCAGTCCATCAGTGAGGGCAATGCTTCTGACAGTCCGGACCAGGCTCTCCTGCAGGGCACCAGAGGTAAGCGTTACAGAACACTAAGCCCACATTTATAAGTCCTGCCCGAGCATCATGGACTCAGAAGTATATCAGTTGGCCGCTCTTTTAGGGGAATTGTAGGCAGAGGTTCATGCAGCCCACTCAGAAACTAATGCTATGAGAAAGGAATTAGTTGTGAACCGGGAGAGAACAGAGGAACTAGCAAAATGCCTAACCAGAACCCAAGCAGGTCAGGTCCCTTTACCAAGTCCATCTGATGGCGCCATGGCAGGGCCAGCTTAAAACCAAGTTACAACTCCAGTCACAGTCCCTTTAGTTCCCCCTGAACGGTTTTTGGGGGATCCACAGGGATACGTCATGTTTATGAACCATTGCCGGCTCCATTTTTTGTGTTGACCTGGGCTTTGCCTACAGATCAGACTAAAGTCACCTTTGTGTTATCATATTTGGGTTGCCACGCAGCCAGTTGGTCTGTGCCATTAGTCATTTGGGATTTCCAACATAATGTCCTGGCACAGGTGGTCAATCCACCCGACCTCTGTTCGGAGTACATAGACCTGGTGGTGCATTTAGACCATTGGTTGCAGGAAAGGAGAACTGATCGATCCCGTTTGGAAAGATGGCCCTTGTACGTGCGATCATGAGAGAGACCATCTCACTCCTCGGAGAACCCACCGGAACCCATGCAATTGGGTAGCCTTTGAGGGCCATTGACCAAGGAGGAGAGGGAGAGATGCCGATGACAACTCTGCCTGTATTGTGGCAAGGCAGGCCATTTCCTGAAGGATTGTCCTCGTAAACTGCCGCGAAAAACCTTGGGAGCAGTTGATGTGGAATCAGTCAAACTTACAAAGCCTTCTGAAAACTTTGTGACTCAACAAGAGCTTGTTGAGGTCAGGAGAAGACATCAACGGTCTCACATCTCACTATACCACTAATCCTCCCCAATCCAAATCAACCACAGAGGATGCATGCTCTTGAAGTGTATGTTGACTGTGGAGTGATAGGAAATTACATTGACCTTGATGTGGCCCATCGGATAGGTGTACCAATACAACATAGGGAAAAGGTAGACGACATAGTCTCAGTTTATGGTTCGCAATTGTCATCTGGACCAGTAACCCAGTGTACAGAGGAAGTTGAACAGAATAGGCTATGAGAATGCATAGCATTTGACCTTATCAGTGTACCCCAGTTCCAGATCATACTAAGCATGCCCCAGGTTGAGTGCCACAATCCAGTCATAAACTGGCAGACTCATGCAATGGTCTTCTCCATTGAATGCTCACAGACCTGTTATCCATCTGCACTCATGGTCGCCCACTGACCAACTCCAGGAACTCTGAATCAAGATGATAAAGAACTGCTTGGAATAACCGGACAGTTGCCTCCAGCATATGAGGATTATCAAGATGTTTTTTACAAGGAACAGGCCAATACATTACCACCGCACAGTCCCTATGATTGCCAGACAGACATAATACCTGGATTCCCGGTCCCATGCAGTCACATCTATGTGCTCACCAGAAAGAGAATCAACACCTACGTGACAATCTGGAACAGTACCTGCCGAATTGGTTTATTCGACCTTCAAAGTCTCCCACCTCCTCTGCTCTCTTATTCATCCCCAAGATGGAGGGAGACCTCAGGGCCTGTATAGATACAGAGGGCTCAATAAAATTACAATCAAGAACCGGTACCATTGCTGTTAATTCCAGTACTTCTGGCCAAGTAAAAAATGAAAAAATATACATCAAATTAGACCTCTGAGGGGTGTACCGACAGGTGCAAGTAAAAGCAGGCGACGAGTGGAAAAGTACACGTATATACTAAAAAAGGGCTGTTTATTTTTAAACAAGAGGACAGGATCAAGCCTCTTTTAACATAATAATCTCTACAAGAAAAATCCTTTCACCTCTTAACTAATCCCTAATGGTGTAAACCTATTTGGGTGAACTCCATGAGGATTGTTAAGCGCACACCCAACACTTAATACAAGACAAAACTTGATCTTATCATGTGAGTATACTCATTGAAACCTCACAACTCTAATAAAAACATAGTACATCTTTTTATTACACAAATATTATTCATTAAAACAGACCACATATATCTTAACAGGTCATTTTCTAAAATTACTAAAATAACTCAAAGAAAAAAAAATTTGAAACAGGAGAAAATCTGGCGCATAAACAACTGAAAAGTAAATATAACCATAAAGAACTAATAACCTATTTAACAAATCACCTTTATGTTGACAGACCAAGAACATAATATATAAAAGCAAAACAAAAGTTTGGTTTTTGATCAACTGAAAATATCCAATAAATGAAACTAGCATTTTAAACAATCAAACGTTCTCATGTCTAGTATCGCAACACGCAATCTCATCGAAGGGTCTTAAGTACAATTTGATTTACTTAGCTTTAATGCTTTAATAAATCAGTGGAACTAATCTCACAGTGTGTTTAACCTGACATGTTTCATTCCCAATAGATTCATATTACTTTGAGGGAAATTCATCAGGGGACCACATTTCTCCAACATTCACTGTGTCATCAACACCAATTTCTCGAGATCTATAGCTTCAGCCTTGGGTTCGAACTTTTTTAAATCAGTCCTCATGGAGTTGCAAACTGCTATTGAATATGCAGTTACCTAAGGGAATAGTACAACACTATGTAAATTGCACTGCTATCTGATAAATTCCAGCAGTCTTCTCACCAAAATTGCATAAATACAAACGGTGGGGCTTACCACGTATCAGTTCTAAATCACTGATAGTTGTGGGTAGTGGAACTTCTTATGATTAGAGGTCGAATCTATAGAAGTAAAAAAAAGAACACACGTCCTTGGTGTTCAGGTCAACGTATGTCCAGCCATCCTATATCTCCTAATTAGGAGTACAATTATAACCTAGTATAAAATGATCTGCTTCCTCTGTTCTTATTAGGACAATTATTATTTTGAGAAATACCCATATACATTGTGTGGGAATTTGTCTGGTCACCTGTTCTCAACACATGCAAACTAGTCATTTATGGCAAGTACACTTCGTGTCTATCTAACCTTACTGTTGGGTGGTATCATGTTCTTAAATGAAAACTCTCCAAGTTATGACCTGAAGCAGCAATTATATGTTTAATATGTTTCACTTGCACTCACCGTTCTCCATCGGTGCTATAAAAGGTTCAATTTTTCACCAGGCTTTTCTTGTATGCTCGTAAAAGTAACCACTATCAAATCTGCATGTTTTTTAATGGTGTGCAGCTGTAACGTTAGTAAACTGTAACACCAAAACAAAGAGGGAATTGTGTTTCGTATATAGCAACCTATGCTTCTATTAGTCAAGTTGTAAACAAATATCCAAAAATAGAAGAAGGGTTTATTAGGACCATACGAAAGAAGAAAAGGACATTTCCATTTACCTCGCCTCGTATGACACCAACGCGGAATTCTTCCTAGGAACTGTATGTACGCCAATTATGTCACGAATGACCGGGCAGGAGTCCAAGATCTGCACCAGATGTATTTGCGATACCGGAAGTAAATCAGCTACCGCAACACAACTAGACCGGGACTTTTACAAAGATTTTACAAAGTTGGCTTATTTTTCAAACAGCCAAACTCCTAAGAGTTATTTCCATGCAGCATACAAGGATGTCAACTATAAATCTTACTTTATTTAGATTTTATATATATATATATATGTTCAATGAAAAAACTTTGTTAAAGGGACCCTATGGTTAAGTTGCACTACTAAAAACCAGTGAAAAAACTTTGTTAAAGGGACTCTATGGTTACAAGTAAAACTGAAAAACCCCTAAAATTCGCCTTTCAACTTCAAAATTTCCCTTGCACAGTTCCAACACCTATTCCTACTCATCCATTAACAATCTAGTACACAGTACATACTTTTAGCAAAACTGCTATTTATCTTAAAATGGACTGAGCTAATGCCATCCCTCCTCCCCAAGAGACACCACCACTGCTTTAATCACGGAGCATGAGAAACACCGGCCGCTACCTTAGAAATAACACACGCACAACATTTTCCCCTGTCCACCTGACCCTCCATATTAGTGTTTGGTGCCTATTCCATCATTTCCCTCCCCATGTTTCTCTCCTGCCAAAAAAAAATGCATCCAAAAATAATAAAAGATATGTTTCTTTATGAACCACCTTTCACAGTTAAAAATAGAACTAAAAAAAAAGTATAGACTCCATCTACTTTATATTTCTCAGTGAAGTACATAGAGTCAATAAGATTGTCCAACATTTCCATTTGCATTTTGTGTTATGCTAATGGCAATATTGTGGCATTTATCATCCGTTCTAGGGATGGAACGGTGGCTACCGGCCTGGCAGCCCAAGTTATCAGCAAGTGAAGCAAGGGTGGAAAATGAGGTCTCTGGACCCTTACCCCCCCATTCCAGCCCCTGGAATGGGGGATGAAGGCCATTCGCACCCTAGGTTCCCAAAGCGGGAACCCAGGGTGCTACAAAAAAGGTTTTTTCTTCCTACACCGGGACGCCTCCTTTTCCAAGATGGCCCCCATGGAAACGGAAGGCGGGGTTCCATACAGGGCCCATCTTTGCTTTCAGTGGCAGCCTGCAGAAGGCAAAAAGAGAACTCTACGACCATATTAGCACAAGCACATTTTTCTTCCTTCAATTTCGAATAACTTTACCACAAAGCCAGTCCCAGGTGGACATGGCCACTTTAACCCCATGTTTTGTCCCTCGTGGTCATGGCCAGTAGCCAGATTGTCCAGACCATGACCTTATTCCATGGCCCGGACAATCTGGCCACTGCCCATGGCCACAGGCTACACCTCAGTCACCAAAAGTATGTCACTATTTTTTGTACCTACATTATGACACTTGCCAAAAAATAAAACATGGGCACATTTGCAAACCATGCTTTCAGGTCCTTCTCAATGCTACTTACATAAGGTTGCTGTAAATCCACCCATGTTTTATTTTTTCAAAAGTGTCAAATGATGCACATACAATCGTCATATAACCTAGCCCCCACTAGACAAAATCCATTCAGACTTTACGAAAACATTCATATCTAGATATATAATCTTTTTGAAAACCTTTGTGTAGATTTGTCAAATGGCACCACATTTATAAGACTTTACAATATTTTGGGCCCCCCTCAGCCCCTGTTAGGGAGAATTCTCATTTTATGGCTAATTTCCCTTAACTATAGAGTCTCCCAGCAGCTGTGCTGGATTTTAAGGGTTTGTTTCTTTTTACCTGCTAAGTGTTAGACTCTTTTTCCCACTCTTAGGCATTTTTGCTATGTGTGTTCTAGGCTATTTTTGTGTTTAATGCCTATGGGATCGTTCTCACCCCCATAGGAACCATCTTTATTCACATGTGTTAAACAGCACCCTCAGTGCAGTGACACAGGGGTGTCGTAGCAACCCCCAAACATAGACTCCATACCCTGGGACTGACTACTGTCTCCCAGGGCATGTAAAGTCCCCATTGACTTTACAAGTAAAATCCTATGAACTAAACCAGTACAACCCATCTAACTATGGAGCTACTGGAAGGGGTTAATAGTTTTTCCCCTATGTTCATTTTCGAGAGGGTACCCTACAGTCCCTCTCTCAAAAGTTTCTGGCTGGTGGCAGTGGTTACTACCATAAATATTCGACCGCAAATATTTCCCTATGGGATGTTCCCATTGTTCGAGGCTACCACATTTTCTGACAGCCTCTAACACACCGCTGGATATTTTAATATTATTTGATTTTGAGGAACTTTTTTGTACAGATAACATGTACTTGTACCTTCGCGACCTATTTTGAAAATGCTCCTTGTACTTTTTGATTCCTCCCTTAATGTATTTCTTTATTATATTGATATTTGTCGCATGAGTGTAGGCCAACACGGAGACAATGAGTTCCTCTACTCCGTCTGAGAATCTTGGGAAAAAATGCACACCTGTGCCTGCACTGCTTTGCGCCAAAATACGTGAAAGAATGATTACAAACAAGTCTCTGGTTAGTTTGTTTTTATTTTGTTAAAGGTTTTAGCCCTTTGTGGATGACACGTGTTTCAGCGTCTATACTTTGCCTTTTTCAAATCCGGGCTATTCATAATCATGCCAAAAGAAAAAGAAGAAACAAATAAACAATACAAAAATAAGGTTCATGTATAACATTCTCATCTGTTATTCAGCACTTAATAAAGAATGTGACTTCATTGTGTTTGAAACCTACATCATGACTCTATGAAAACAATTTTGCAAAAAGCATCACACCTCGTGCAACTTGTGTAACCCTTATTGAAAAAACCATGTGTCAGTGTTCTGGACGCTTGGAGCACGAGAAATAGAATTTGCAGGTAAGCCCTGGGGTTAGGTGGGAAGCCTACCATCGGCTACAGGCACGTTTATAAATCGTGCCGCACGAACAATAAAGGGCAAATTAACAAGGACAGAAGGGAAATCCACGCAGATTTCTGATATGCGTGACATGAAAGGCTCAATTTTGGTGCAAAGCAGTGCAGGCACAGGTGTGCGTATTTTAATATTAACTTTACTCCGGTAGGTTTTATTTGCCAGAACTTTAATATAACTTCTTTCTCGTGTCTTTCTCTAAAGTCCTAACCCAGGTCGGGGACCCTTTGTTCGTCCTTTTGGCAGGCTTCTACCGAGAATCCCTCCTTTCGGCGCCACTGAGTCTGGGGTGGGTCGATTGGGTGGGAGGGGGAGTAGGACCCTTGGACAGGGTTGCCTCAGCAACCCATGTCGCACTCTATCCTGATAGGCTGGAGGTTCTCCCACCAAGATGACCACTCCACTGTATGAGTGACAGCTAGGCTGTATGAATGGGGATATTTTTGCATAAAAGCAGGGTCCTGACGACTGGAAGAGCAAAATGTCGCCACTGGGACTAAGAAGCCGAATAGGAGAGAAGCCAAAGACATCTGCAATGACAGAACCACCAGTGAAGCCCTGCTGCAGCATCTCACCACTTTTCTCCACACGACGAGAGACGATCTTCACCTGCAAGAGCCTTCTTCCCTTCAGCTGGTGGGGCTAACCAGTTTTCCAATCGCCTTCCCGGATCTGCCTTGGTTGAATATCCCGTACCCTGTACTCAGAGGCCGGATAGCCAGGCACCAGTCCACCCGGACTGCGATTTAAATGAGCATACCTTTTATTCATCGGGCAGCACCGCGGCTGGTTTTATCCCTGGGTAGTGCAGTAACTCGAACCTTCCTCCACGACGAGAGCCTCTCTTCCTCTGCTGGATCACCCGGACTGCAGGAACTACCAGGAACAACCGCCACCGCAGGAGCCACTTCTTCATTTTAAGGTACATTGTCCCACCAGGCCGTCCTCTTTTCGCGTTAGTGCTAAAGGTGTTTTAAATCCTTTACCTACATGTTGGGTTGGCCGCCCCCCTCTCTTAACATTGTTTTTCCAACTTCTGCAACCACCTTTTCAAATTCGTTAGCCAAAGACTTGACTGCTGCTACAAGAACATTTTGTTCCTGGGCCCTTGCCCTGTACCACTGACTCTGGCACAGGCCTACTGACTCTGGTCACATTTGTTAGATATGCTTTCTTTAGATTGATTATCACTGAGAACTGTGTTGGTGCATCTATTTCTTTTAACTACCCTTTCCTTCCCATTCTGAAACCTTGTGAAATTCCATTTTGCTCAGTTTTCATTTTAAGTATGGCCTATACTGATGCACTGTCTTGCTGAACTGGTTCACAAACTGATGGGAAGTGTTGCTAGGGTGTATGAGAAACTATTTCTAGATAACTTGTGTACCCCCCCTCCCTCCATTGTGAGGAATTGTTAGAGGATCCCTTGTGTGTAGTTTTCACTGTGCCGTTTTGCTCAGTTTTCACTCTGGTTCACTTGGTCTACAATTCAACTTGGGAGTGTGTATACTTTTCCTTTGACTTAATTTAACTTGCTTGATGACTGTGATACATGTGTTTTATTAGAAGTGTATAAAATAAATTATTAACTACTTTCTAAATACAAAGCTTTGGTCAGTGTTTCCTTGTGCCATAGTACAGTAGACCTATTGTGCAAACCCTGAATACTGCTCATCTCCCTCTTGAGATAAGTCTGACTGCTCAGCCACAGCTACCAACTAAATCTTTGTGGTACAGACTGATACCAAAGGGGTTTTTATTGCTCTCACCTGTAGTCCTAATCTGGTGTAGTGCTCCCTGAGGGAACTGCACTGGATTGTGCCTAACACCCCCCCCTCTAATTCTGCCCCCTCTTGACAAAATCTCACAGAACTTCGCAAAAACATTTATATCTAGATCTATTATCAGTTTGCCAAATTAAGTGTAGATTTGTCAAATGACACCTCATTTATAAGCCTTTACATTATTTTGGGACCCCCCCTAATTTTGCCCCCTCAAGAAAAAATCCCATCAAACTTCAGAAAAACATTTATATCCATTTGTATTATCAGTTTGGCAAATTAAGTGTATATTCGTCAAATGGCACCTCATTTATAAGCCTTTACATTATTTTGGGAACCCCCCTCAAATTCTGCCCCCTCTTGACAGAATCCCACCAAACTTTGCAAACTCATCCGGGATCAGGTCAGGAATATAATTCGTAAATTACATGCAGTTCCATTAAGTGGCGCCAAAGTTATAAGCCATTAAAGAACTGCTTTTCATCGAACCAGTAATGCAGGGGTGTCTGCAAACTTTCACAGGACTGTTTGAGAACATCCAAACTGTTCGCAGACCTTTGTGCAAAAATCACCCATCGTTTTGCTTCTTGCAGTCATATTCCATCCCATCCTCATCACCCCTCACCTCCCCAGAGATTATTTGATAAATTTGACAAGTGCAATATTGTGTTTTTAATATGTTTTTACCGCGATGACCGCGGACACCGGCCGATGTCTGCAAATTCAAGATGGCGGGAATTTCCAAAAATCTGACACACCTCAGGCTTCACGCAAACCAATCAGCGAACACGTTGTGTGTTCGCGGACATGACGCAAGTCTATTAGCCAATCGGTGTCCCATCCGCGAAGCGAACAGGGAGATATCACTAATTTTTTTGCCTTATGTTTTGGTCATTTAAAAAAAAAACTACTGGATGGATTTAAACCAAATTAACACAAGCACGCTTTAGGGACCAAGCCGCCGCTCCTGCCGCAAATTTGGTTAGAATCAATCCAGCCGTTTGGGCTGTAGACGTGAGCAAAGTTTTTTCCCATTATGTGAATGGGAAAAAAATAAATTTTGGGACCCCCTATAACTTTGCCCCCCCCGCACCAAACCTCATCAAACTTTGCAAAAATTAGAGGGGGCCATGTACTTCTTTGCAAAGTTTGGTGAGGATTCGTCTAGGGGGAGCGAAGTTATAAGCCGCCCAATAAGTGCTCTTCCTATGTGTTTAGCCACTTAACCATAACTACATGGCCGCTACCACAGGCCATGTTATATATATATATATATATATATATATATATATATATATATATATATATATATATATATATATATATATATATTCAATGAAAAAACTTTGTTAAAAGGGACGTTATGGTTAAGTTGCGCTACTAAAAACCTATCAAATTCAGTAAAAAAACTTTGTTAAAGGGACGTTATGGTTCAAAGTAAAACCGAAAAACCACTGAAATTCGGCAGTTATGGTAAGATAAGCAACCATAACTCGCGCCACCGTGAACTGCTAACACTAACACCCAGGACATCAAAGATGACATCACAAATGTCATTGATGACATCACTGATGACATCACATGTGCATTTACTTTTCATGAAAACTCTATAGGAGGGATTCTTATAATGTTGACCAAAAAGTGTCAAGGATCATTTGAATACATATCATGAGCTAATTAGTGCATTAAGCAATGCATTGATATAAATAGCATTCTATTATGAAGTTCTATCAAGTATACTAAGCAACTCATGCGGAAACTTAGGCAGTGTGTGCAGTATACATGATGAAGGTGCAATATTCATAATCTTGCCATGTAGAATAATGAAATGATAACTGCTTTCTTATTAGAGTTTTGCGTTCTGTGAAACATGTAATAAGTAGCCATTAAAAACCACTTAATACATAATTACATTATTACAGACAAAACACAAAGAGACAACAACACATACAAATATGAGTATATACAGGGACAGAGAAGTAAGCAAAAAAGCAGCAGAAAGAGTTCATAACCTAACTGATTATCTTTATGCAGAGAAATGATTGCTCTGTTTCAAAGCTGCTACTTACTGTATGTATGTGTATCAAATGATGTCAGTGAACCCTAAGGAAAGGAGTGTGAGTACAATGTATACAAATATGAGCATATACAGGGAAGGTATAGTAATAAAAATAAAACTATGAGAAAGTGCTGATAACTCTAATGATTATCTTCATGCACAGAAAGGATTGCTCTCTTTCAAGCCTGTGTCTTCCGCTATATATATGTTTCATATGATGTCCGGACATTTCGTCGAAAAAAAAAGGTCGACATGACAAATGGTCGACACCATTTGGTCGAAAATTAGAGGGGGCCATGTACTTTTTTGCAAAGTTTGGTGAGGATTCGTCTAGGGGGAGCGAAGTTATAAGCCGCCCAAAAAGTGCTCTTCCTATGGGTTTAGCAACTTAACCATAACTACATGGCCGCTACCACAGGCCATGTTATATATACATATATGTATTCAATGAAAAGACTTTGTTAAAAGAGACGTTATGGTTAAGTTGCGCTACTAAAAACCTATCAAATTCAGTAAAAAAACTTTGTTAAAGAGACATTATGGTTCAAAGTAAAACCGAAAAACCACTGAAATTCGGCAGTTATGGTTAGATAAGCAACCATAACTCGCGCCACCGTGAACTGCTAACACTAACACCCAGGACATCAAAGATGACATCACAAATGTCATTGATGACATCACTGATGACATCACATGGCTGGCTGTGAATCACGATTACGGCAAAAGTATAAGGAGTCGATTCTAGGTTTGTTGAAAAGCTAAGATTTTAAGCTTTCAGAGGAAAGTTAAACCAAGTTTCTAGCCCAAACGGTTCCAAAGATATGAACGATTTTGTAAAGGTTGTTTTTCAAATTTAAAGTAACTCAAATTGACAGGTGACAGCTTTTAAAAATGACAGGTGACAGCTATGCGGCTGCAGAATTGAAAAGTGACAGTTAGGAGGCAGTTCTACTTAGATTAAATAGGTTGAATTATATCACTGGAAACTAAAAGATTTGGTTTCACACTGTCCCAGCTGTACTCACAATGTATTTGGAAGGTCTAGGTCTCACGGATCGGGTCAAGATGGCTTCGGTACTGGTCTGGTTTCGCCCCGGACGGTCTCTGCGCACAGCGTCTGGTCTCTGCTCTGCTCCTGGCCCGGCTCCTGGATCTCTGGGTACAGCGTCTGTCCACAGCTCCTGGATCTTTCTGCACAGCTTTCTCTGGACACAGCGCTGATCTGCACGGCTCCTGGATGCTGCTACCGCTGTTAGGTTTGCTGGATGCTGAGGCCTGCTGAGAAGAGTTCTCAGTTTGTGGGTTTAGGCCCTTGCTTTGAGTTCTGAATCAAGTTCTTTGGAGTTTTAAAGTCTAAGTGTTGGATCTGGTATCTTCTGGATGTTGTGTGGTCCGGCAGAGCGCGTTGCAGCAACTGGATTTGAATGTCCCTACCTGTCCCAGCAGTCTCTTTTTATGTGTTTTGAAAATGGGTGTGTGCCTGGGCCTAGCTAAGCCTGCCCCTCTCTACTTGTCATTGGCCCAATTCTCCCCTCTCCCTTGATTGGGGGAAGGAAATGTGTGTCAGAGTGATGCTGTAGGTTTTATGGGTCAGAGGATCCTCCCCTGGTCAGTTTGCCCACAAATCTATATCTGATTCAAATACATATTGCACAGATACACAGTTGTTTAAAATTACATGCACCCATCACATATCACATGAGGTATACTCTGTTCAAACTCTGCCCTTCCTGGGGGCTTGCATTCAGAAATGGCAACATTTTGCACTTTTTAACTGGTTTTGCAATATCGGACATTTACCCAAATTTACACACATGTGCGCAAGGAGTGTGGACATCAATTGATGAAGTGTCAGATTTTTAACATGCAGACATTAGGAGTGAAACCCTATTTTCCGCTAGCAACCCCCCAGATCATACCACCAGGTCCTAAAACCTCTTAAAATGTGGGCAGAAAAATCACAAGAATTATGGTATCATTTAGATAATTTTGACAAGTCCGCACCATGAGTTATACATCTTTCTTAAAATCATATTCTGGCCAACAGGGGTGTGCCTTCCCAGGTCACATGGTGGAGAAACCAGTTATCCACTTTCTTTAAGGTCAGCCTGTCCTCAGAGGGGCTGCCCCTCCCCGTTTCTGCCAAGAGGAAGCCACTTTACGACCTCCCCTATAAACCATCTGCCTGAGTCAAGAAAGGGCTTTGTTCAAAAGGAAGCCATTTACGACCACCCTAATAAACCATCTGCCTGGGCCCAGGACAGGCCTTTGTTCAACTCCCTGTAGCTGCTCCACCCCTAATCTAATCAGAGAGGTGACAACTCCTTTTGGCAAGGGGAAGAGTGGCTGAGCAGGTTTGAACTCCTGTGGGGGTAGATGTCAGGCAGAATTCAGTTTCATTAAGCCAGGTTTCAGCTAAATGTCACTTTTTGTCCCCCAGTTTGTCTATTACGATTTTTACATACACATTAAATAATTACTTCCCTCAAGTCATTTCAGAGTATAGTTTTACATTGTATCCACCTCTTAGCAAGTCTTTCCTTGGTCTGGTTTTGTTTAATTTGTTCAGTTTTACACACAGGTCTGGTGGTTTTAAAATGCCGGCTTTCTGATAGTGGTGAGTACTGGTAATGCAACCATTTTTGGGATTTAAGAAAATGAATTCCCCACAGTTCTAGGTTGCTTTTGGCAATCAGCATTGCCATTCCCAATGGTTTCAGGCTACTGTGTGGGTAGCCCAATGGTGGTTTTAGGCAGTGCCCTCCTGTGCTCACAACATAGGCAAAAATGGGTGGCAGCCTATTCTTCATGCATTTCCCTGTGCATTTTCTAGGAAGTTCTGGCCATCATGATGTTTTCCATGCCAGTACTGCACAGTTTTCCTATTCTGGCGTACATGTGGGCTTCTTGGCCATCTTGGATTTTCTAAGCCCACAGCACCAAATGTTGCAGCATGATAGCTCAACCGTGGGTCAGGACACCCAACAAAGCCCCCCCACGCGACTGCACTTTGAATTTGAGTCGATGGGGAGTCGGGTGCACAGCGGGTTATGACCCACGCACTGGTATGTCCGCATAATCTTCTTCCAATTCTGCAAATGGCACAGTTCAGCATCTTTTCCTCCAACCGGTACTGATCGATCGGTTCTCCTCGCCGGTCCTGATGGGAATATTGGGCGGTACCCCGGGCCCCTTGGGTCTCTGCCTCCGGTCTCCGGATCGTCCTCCTTGGCCAGTCTCCAGGTTTTCTTTCTCCTAGGACGACAAAGGAAAAGCGGCAATACCTATTCATGAACATTTCTCCCCCACCATTAATATAGTGGGGTGGCATATATATTTTAGAACTCAACAGATATGAACATGCAAATTTTTTTAAATTAAGCGACAGGAACACATAAACTTGAGAAACACAGAATTTGATAGGCTATATGTAGGATATTTTAGGGTTGGAATTGAATTACTCTGGAGCGGTACCCTCTGGGATTGCAGAGGACTCCTCCAGTTGCTGCAAAGTGTGCCTGGGATGGCAACACTTCAACTGGTTTATGTGGACCCACTTGTCTTCCCCCTCTGCAAACCGCCTTTGGGGATGCGGATCTTCAAGTCATTTCAGAGTATAGTTTTACATTGTATCCACCTCTTAGCAAGTCTTTCCTTGGTCTGGTTTTGTTTCATTTGTTCAGTTTTATACACAAGTCTGGTGGTTTTAAAACGCCGGCTTTCTGATAGTGGTGAGTACTGGTAATGCAACCATTTTTGGGATTTAAGAAAATGAATTCCCCACAGTTCTAGGTTGCTTTTGGCAATCAGCATTGCCATTCCCAATGGTTTCAAGCTACTGTGTGGGTAGCCCAATGGTGGTTTTAGGCAGTGCCCTCCTGTGCTCACAACATAGGCAAAAATGGGTGGCAGCCTATTCTTCATGCATTTCCCTGTGCATTTTCTGGGAAGTTCTGGCCATCATGATGTTTTCCATGCCAATACTGCACAGTTTTCCTATTCTGGCGTACATGTGGGCTTCTTGGCCATCTTGGATTTTCTAAGCCCACAGCACCAAATGTTGCAGCATGATAGCTCAACCGTGGGTCAGGACACCCAACAGTCCTCAGAACACCCCCATTTTCTTTATGTACGAACATTTCAGGACACTGCGAGTGTTCTTAGAACACTTTCAGCTTGACAACGAACAATACAGACAACGTCTTCAGGACACCCCCTGCGAACATTCCAGGACCCCACAAGTCTTCTTAGAACACTTTCAACTTGACACCAAATCCATTCTGTTTATTTACGAACATTTCAGAACAGCCGTGTTGTCCGCAGAAAAATCGAACACAACAAAAGTGTCTAGCACATAAAAAAAAAGAACATTGAACCTATCTCATACTCCCCCACCCTCCCCAAACACTCTTACACACCAACACACGCCACTAAATACTATTTTTAATCCAAGTTTCACCGCGCTGTCCGCGGTCGTCGGCGAATGCAAGATGGCGGGCGCCACAAAAAATCTGACGCGCTCCACGACCCATGCGGTCCAATCAGCGAACACGTCGCATGTTCGCGGACATCACGCAAGCCGCCCAGCCAATCAGGGCACTGTCCGTGGAGCGAACCGGGAAGTCCGTCCGCGAAGCACTCACTTATTTTTTTGCCTTACATTTTGGTCATTTTAAAAAAAAATACTTGACGGATTTACACCAAATTTCCAAAAGCACGCTTTCAGGAGCAAGCCTCCGCCACTGCCGCAAATTTGGTGTAAATCCGTCCAGCGGTATGGGCTGTAGGCGTGCGCAAAGTTTTTTCCCATTATGTCTATGGGAAAAAACAAAAGTTTTGGGACCCCGCCTATAACTTTGCCCCCCCTGGACCAAACCTCTACCGCAAAAAAAATCAGAGTGGGCCATATACTTTTTTTGCAAAGTTTGGTGAGGATTCGTCCGGAGGTAGCGAAGTTATAGGCCACCCAAAAAATGCTCTTCCTATGGAAACACCAACTTAACCATAACTACATGGACGCTACTGCGTCCATGATATATATATATATATATATATATATATATATATATATATATATATATATATATATATATATATATATATATATATAGATTTTCTCATTCTATCTTTAGAACACACATGTGGGGTTCCGTCTGACTCGAAATGGGAACCCTATTACATCTTAATTTCTTACAGATTACTATTCTCAATTGTAATTTCCTCACAGTGACTTTTTTCAGATTCGAATTTGAAAAAATATATCTGACTCAAGAACTTAGAAATACTGGAGGTTTACAAAGAAGACCAATCAATTAGGTCATTTAACCCATTCTCTACAGTATTGCAAAGATAGATTAATCTTTGCTCCTTATTGTAAAGTCTCTTTTTATTGGCTGCTGTTCAAGTACACTGTCATGCCCATCTTCTTTCCATGTGACCGCAGTAGAATTCTTGGGTTTCATCTTGACTCCGTAGGGAATCCAGATGGACAATCAAAAGGTGGAAGCAATCCTCCAGTGGCCCTCTCTGACATCAGTAAAAGCAGTACATAGCTTTGTGGGGTTCGCCAATTTTTATCTGTGGTTTATATCCAATTTCTCAAACATCGCACATCCAATCGCCTCCCTGGTTTGGAAAAACAAAACCTTCACATGGACTGCAGAAGTTGAACAAGCTTTCACCCAGCTCAAAAGGCAGTTTACCACTGCACCGGTACTTAGACACCCAGATCCAGAACTCCTGTTTCTAGTGGAAACTGATGTGTCCAGTGTGGCAATGGGTGCCATTCTGGCACAACGAGACCTTGAAACCAATCAATTACACCCATTGGCATTCTGGTCTTAGAAATTCTGCCCAGCTAAGTTTAACTATGCAATAACAGATACAGGGGCTAATAGCCATTAAGGCAGCTTTTAAAGAATTCAGACACCTTCTGCTCGGAGCACATCACACATCACAGTGTTCACTGATCATCGGAATGTACAATACTTATAGACAGCCCAAGCACAGTCTCCGCACCAACTAAGGTGGGCCCAGTTCTTCACAGACTTTGACTGCACAGTAATCATATTGCCCTGGAGTGAGAAACGGAAAAGTTGACACTTTATCTAATATAGGATGGGACGCAGGGGGGTGAAGACGTGTATGCTGCCCCCGAACCAGTTGCAATAATTCCTGAAAACAAACTGTTGGGAGTCAGAAGTTCTATTCCACCTCCTTTGGACCAGCTATGGAATGAGGTCAGACAATCTATGAAGTCAGACAGATTATGGGTATGGGTCTCCCAGGATCCTCAGTGAACTGAAGACAATGGACTTCCTTACTACCAGAAATGGTTGTATTTAAAAGATTCCATTATGCAGCACAAGGTTCTGCATAACTATCATGGTACATGTACAGCAGGCCACCCTGGTATCACAGAAACAATGCAAAGATTCAACAGTACTTTTGGTGGCACACGTGGCGTAAAGATGTTATGCAATATGTGAAAACCTGTGATGTTTGCGCAAGAAACAAAGTACCGAAAAACCAAACCACAATGATTACTCACTGTCTCTAATACCTGCCCCTTGGCATACAATATCCTTTGACTTTATCACCAAATTTCCTCCCTGCAACGGTTACAACACCATCCTGGTGGTTGTCAATCTCTTGACTAAAATGGCCATTTCATCGCCTTGAAGGGATTACCAAATGCAGGAACCCTGGCAGGAACCCTGGCACAAGTATTCTTGGCATATGTAGTCAGACTACAAGGTTTCCCATCTGTAATAATCTCTGACTGAAGAAGTCAATTTGTATCCAAGTTTTGGTAGAGCTGATGTAACAAAGCCCAATTGAAATCCGGCTATCCACCAGTCACCACCCACAGACCGACGGCCAGATCGAAAGAACCAATCAAACCCTTGAACAATGCGCTATATGTTTGTGTCAGTAGGACAGGTAGGTCGATCTTCTGTGAGCAGCAGAAGACGCTTATAACAATGGCATCCATAGCTCAACGGGTTTCACAACCTTCTTTTTTCTGCATGGGAGGGATCCACGTACCGCTGTTTTAGATCAACCTGCACCATTGGAAATGCACACTATGTGCCTCATTACATGGTAGGAGGTAACCATGCCGCTATTAGCATGGCTAATCCCTTACCGCATACAGGGTCTGAGTAGGCGGTATGGGGATTTACCGGGTCACTCTGACCCTGGAGGACCCGGTAAATCCCCATTCCAAATACCATTCCCTATTCCCATTTTAGCCCCCATAGGGCTCAATGGGAATGGGGAAGGAGCAAATAACGGTACCGCAATTTGCGGTACCGTTATTAGCTCTGAAGTCTCTCAGCGGGTCCCGTCCTTAACGCCTGATCAGACCAGGCGTTAAGGACGGGACCCGCTGAGGGACCTCTTTGTTGGGCACTAAGGGATTATCGGTACCGGTAAATTTACTGGTGCCGGTAATCCCTTAGCGCCTACCGTGTAATGAGGCCCTATGACTTTGTTATGCACCAGTATTAAAGAGACCCTAGTAAAGGCTACCAAAACACTGCAGGACACCAAGGCAGCTCACAAGCTCTTTGTTCACAAATGAAGAACTGACGCACCCTTATACCACATAGGGGATGAGGTCTGGGTAGCAACAGAATACATCCAATTGAAAGACCCAAAAAGATTTCACTCAAAATATATTGGCCCATATCCTGTTACTTCCATCATCAATCCCGTGGTAATTAAGTTAGGATTCCCCACTTCCTTAAGAATACATCCAGTTTTCCACGTCTCATTAGTGAAACCTGTGCAGCCTGGAACATGAAACTCCATAATTAAGCCCCCTCCAGTGGGAATACTGGGAGAGGAAAGTGAGTACGAGGTGTGATGCATTCTAGACTCCAAAATCATTAGAAAGAAACTTCATTATCTTGTAGATTGGAAGGGTTACAGTGTGCTAGATAGAACCTGGGAACCAGCAGAAAAAATACATGCACCTTGCTTATTAGCTCACTATCACTGCAATCATCTGACTCGGCCAGGACCAGGGGTGGGTCTCCTTGGGGGGATTTGCAGGGGAGTGCTGTCATGAACCCATTAGGAACATAGGGCACACCCTCACATAACAGCGTGGGGAAAGACTGGATATTGAAGGTGGCTGGCTGGTGCAGGCGTTCATTAAAGAGTATGGGCAGTCACAACCCCTACCAACATGGTTGCTGACTTGGAGCAGAATTCAACATGGCCCCCAGCGGCCCGTGTTCTGGGATCCCTGGTTGTCTAGTCTTTCAGGGTGCAGCCCGAGCCTATAAAACCACGCCCAGGGCCGCACTCTGTGTTTAGCATTTCTTCTGCTACCTATGTCAGCAGTGTAATGCTTACCGCTCCTGCCTCCACGTGCACAGAGGACTTCAACCTTTTGGATGCTTCCTGTAATCTTAATTACCTGGCATCCAGTAACCTCCTGAAGCTCTTCTTTACCCCAGAGCTGTTGTGATACTTACTCGATCAGCAGGACTTTTCACTGATGAGGCTCTGCAGTGGCTCCAGGTCCTAAAACGAGAAAGACAAGCAGTAAGGACTCAATAGTTGCAACAATGCTCACATGAACCTCTCCCAGAGAACACGCTTACCTGCGCATGTTGCCGGTCTGCCAACAGTCTCATCAGCTATTGCTCTGATCATCCCCAGCACAGCAGCTTCCATCTGGCATGGAATTTCGTGCATCACACCCCTGTAGAGACAAAAGGAGACAAGACATTATTGCATTAATCGCGCTCCACGCCACCAACAAACAAAGACACAAGAACAATATTAAACAAGAAACAAGAACAATACAAACCAAGGGGTGCTTTGCATCGCAAGCTGCTAGAACTCCAGAAGGACAGATGCAGCTCTATATGAACACTTACCTCCACACTTCCAGAGCATCTCGTACGCCGCAGCTGGAAAGGGGCCACTACTTCCACTGAAGGAATTGGATTGGATGCTTACCTGGTAAATTCAGTCTTCAGATCCACATCAAGTGGTGAGCCAGTCTGCCTGTACGGCAACCAGAAAATCTTGGCCGGGGGTAGGGAGGTGGGAGGAAAGCAAGGGAATACATACTGCATACTCTTTCTGTTTACCCATAGGTTTTCATCCAGGCCCCTCATAAACCTTGCCAGTGGTTCCACATTCTACCAGGCCACTGCCAACCACACTGGTCACTGGGCTATAGCTCTTTAGCGGCACAGTTTGGAAGGAGTGGCTTGGGAACTCGTCATATCCGGTCCATTAGTGAGGGCAACGCTTCTGACAGTCCGGACCAGGTGCTCATGCAGAGCACAAGAGATAAGCGTTACAGTTTATCCCACCAAAATTGTTTTAGCATGGTTAGAAGGGGTTGACTGTAACCTTTAATACAATCCTGGAATTACTGTTGTGCGATGTACGCTGTCCATTTTATCTGATACAATACATTCTTGCATTTTAAATCAATGTGCAGTTTCACTCCTCATTTTTACTTGGTCCCCACCTTTTGTAAGCAGACATCTGTGTTTAGATGTTGCCTCTCCCTTCAATGTCAAAGGGCCACACTAAAGCACTTTTTATGGGATTCAAGTACTGCAGAACAGACCTGACTTTATCTGGTCTTCACTGCATTTGTGATCTCACAAGTATTCCTGCTTGTATTTTTAGGGAAGGGCACTTGATGGCTGAAGACAACCAGGCCTGAATCAACACAGGGAGGTCCTGGAGCTTGGTTTCACATCTGAAGAAATTACCATCCATGTGCCCTGCAGCAAGCAACCTGTAAACTGGTACATAAATGCATTTTAAATGACATCTCAAAAGGCACACAGGTTCAAAATATGTGCGGGTTGCTTTGAAATTGTCCATGTGGATGACCTTGTGATAGGCGGAAACCATGTTCACACTTTGAAAGTCCATCGAGCATTTTGCTGAGCTTAGTGTTACTCTAGATGCAGGAACAACGAACATGACATTCTTTTATTTAATTTAAATGTAAAATGCAACGTTTCACTGCAGCTGCTGGGAGCCCAATTCTGGCATCCCATTGAAGATACTGTGCACTGCTCTTTTATATGTGTGGGTGCAGCTCTTCATGGATCTGTCAAAACATCATTGCCACATGTCTTTCGTTCCCTTCATTAAATACATTGCGCAATTAGCATCTTTGGATTTTTAGGCCCAATTTCTTTCCTTTTGATTTGGGTTAGACCTAATGTTGGACATCACTTCTGCACTGGCCTTTTATTTCTGGCATCCCGGGGTATATTTCACCCCACATTCTGGACTGCAATTTGAAGGTTTTTTTTTTTTTCCTGCTAAGAGTGAGACTCTTTTCCCCACTCTTAGACAGATGGCTGATGTGTGTTTTAGGCTATTTTTGTGCTTATGGTCTATGGGGATTGTCTCACCCTCATAGGTATCATCTTTTTACATGTCTTTTACACAGCACCCTCAGTGCAGTGACACAGGGGTGTCATAGTGGCCCCCAAACATAGACTCCATACCCTGGGACTGACTACTGTCTCCCAGGGCATGTAAAGTCCTCATTGACTTTACCAGTATAGTTATGACCAAAACCAGTACAACCCATCTTACTATGGAAATACTGGAAAGGGTTAATAGTTTTTTCCCTGGTGTTCATTTTCGAGAGGGTACCGTCCAGTCCCTCCTTCCAAAGTTTCTGGCTGGTGACAGTGGTACTACCATTAATATTCAACTGCAAATATTTTCCTATGGAATTTTCCCATTGTTCGAGGGTACCACATTAACTGACATCCTCTAACAAACCGCGTGTTTATTTTATTATTAACTTTACTCCAGTAGGGTTTTATTGCCAGATCTTTGATAATATTTCTTTCTCGTGTCTTTCGCTGAAATCCTAACCCAGGTTGAGGATCCTTTGTTCGTCCTTTTGGCAAACTTCTGCACAGAAGCCCTCCTTTCGGTGCCACTGAGTCTGGGGTAGACAGGATGTGTGGGTGGGGGAATAGGCACCCTGGACAGGGTTACCTAGGTAACCCAAGTCGCGCTCTGTCCTGATAGGCTGGGGGGTTTTCCTGCCAGGATAACCCCCCCGCTGTGTGAGTGACAGCTAGGCTGTATGGATGGGGGTTTTTCTGCTTAAAAGCAGGGCTCTGAGGACTGGAGGACAAGGCATCACCATTGGACCTAAGAAATCTGGAGAGGAGAGAAGTCGAAGACATCTGCAACGACTGAACCACCGGTGAAGACTTGCTGCAGATCCTCACCATTTTTCTCCAACGACCCGAGAAGATCTTCACTTGTAAGAGTCTTCTTCCCTTGAGCTGGTGGGGCCAACCAATTTGCCAATCGCCTTTCAGGACCTACCTTGGTCGATTCACCAGTGCCAAGCACTGGGAAACCGGATAGCCAGGCACCCGTCCACTACGACCGCGATTTAAAGGAGCGTACCTTTTATTCCATTTTGGCATCACCGCGGCTGGCCTCATCCCTGGGTTGTGCAGTGACTCGAACCTTCCTCCACGACGAGAGCATCTCTTCCTCTGCTGGATCTCCCGAACTGCAGGAACTGCCAGAAACTACCACCACCGCAGGATCCTCATCCACTTTTAAGGTACATTGTTCTGCCAGACCTCCCGTTTCGTTAGGTACTGCTAAAGGTGGTTGAAATCTTTTACTTACCTTCTGGCCTGGCTGCCCATATCGTCTAGAGAGGAAGATAGGACCCAGGAGGGTCGATCAGAGAGGAAAGAGGTCAGCCAGGCCAGAGCCTGATCAGTGATACTCAGGTTATCACGGAGAAGGTTGAGCAGGATGGTATGGTTGACCGTGTTGAAGGCAGAAGAGTGATTGAGGAGGATGAGGACAGAGGGAATGTTAGAGTCAAGGTTGGAGAGAAGATCGTGATGGAATGCAGTGTTAAGCAGAAGTGATTGTAAATCTTTTAAAATAAAAAATGACAAATGAGGAATACTTAAAAGAGATAGAATGAAATCATGTCTTACACATCTAGAAATGTGATTTTGTGATTGCAGCAGTAGCAATAATACATGAGTGAGCCATTAGATCAGTAATATGAGTGTCGATAGGGAGCTGCATAGCAATGAGTAGCTCTGGCTGAGTCTTGAAACAAAATAGAAAATTGAGCATATTGAAGAATGAAGGAACAATGACCAGCAAGCGATAGAATGAGGATGCACGCTCCCTCTGAATTATATTGTGGCTGAATTTGAACTACAGATTTACAAAGGATGTGATTTTCAGTCGTGGCTGCAGGTGTGGGGTGGCTATAAGGGAGAGGAGAAACACTTTGTACACCATGTTCCGGAGCACAGGAGATAGCCAGGGAGTTCACTCCCGCCCATATTCATTAGCGGGAAGGGCGTTCCCCTCGGAGGCAGGCATGGAAAACCATAGATTTGTCTATTGGCAAAATCTGTGCCAGATTCATAGAGGAAACAGAGTAGCAATATCTCTACTGTATGTGAAAATGACAGCAGTCTCCTTCCCTGCCATTAGCATATATCTATTATATCTGTGAGAAGCAGCCTCCGACTGGCCTATATGGCAGTAGGCCTGTGGCTGAACCAAAATACAAAATGCTGGTGTGGGCTCTTTTGGCCAATTTGGGCCAGTTTTGATGAGTTACTTCACTCTGTGGCTTGTAGTTTTGACCAGTGTTGCTGAATAAATATTTTTTTTAATGCAAAATTTGCATCACACATCAAAACCAGCCTCCGGTCACACGGGCGGGTCGCAGATTGTGTCGGGGGCACCCGACAAAGCACACAGACGCTGCGCTCAAGCAGCTGATCGCTGGCAGAGTTCACCCTGCAACGCCCAGATCACCGGAGCATTTGTTACCAGGCTGGGGATCACCCCGGCCACGGCAGCCTTTGCACTGAGGACACCCAGGCAAGGCTGCCAGCCAGGCTGCGACCACACAGCAAGAGGACCCCAAATAAACACACAGACATGAGTCGCCGCTTCCTGGGGCTCTGCTGCACTGCCCTGTACGTGACAGCAAAGCCCCTTTCATTAGAGAGGCGGCATGACGATGTATCAACAACAAAAATTCACATCCCACTACAAAATAGCGACGCTATACTGGGTCTAACTTGGTGCACCCCAGTCCGCGCACCCACTCTGATCCTACATAATTACTGCAAACACACAGTGCATTCCAGTCCGAGCACCACCTAATACCTAATCAAAACCTTGAACCTTAAACACTGCAAACAAACATGTGTGTTCCAGTCCCCACACCACGGGGCCCAACAGCAGGCTGTTCCAACTCAGAATATTCCAGGATCGAACTGGCCATTGGCGCTGCGGCAGGACAAGAAGAATATATGTTCTTCATCTTCCTCCTCCCCCATGTCATACTGCATTCTTCTTTGGTCTTCCGCCACATGGACCGCAGCCACTCTGGGGGTCTTTCTCCCCTTTGACTCACCCCCACCACGTCCCCACCATGCTGGCTCCTGTAGGGGCGAGGCACACTTGTGCAAAGTGATCCACCTTCCCCCACCTCCACAGATGTCTCCTTTAGCAGGGCAGTCCTGCGGGTGTGGAGATCCCACCCGCACTGATGGCATATTGTGGCACTGTCTCTCCTTGGCCAATCTCCCCTCCTCATCGGCTTTCCTCCTTGCCACTTGCTGATGCCTGACACCTCCTCCAGCTTGATCCGCTGCATGGGGGCCTCCAGCTTGAGGTGTTGCCTGGATGAGTCCATGACTGAAGCACGCTCCTCTGCCAATTCCTGGGCACGGCCAAGGTCTAGTATCCGGTCGAGGGTCAGTGCTGGGTCCCTCAGGACTTGCCTGCACAGCTTCGAAGAACTGCATCCATAGATGATCTGTGCCCTGATCTCGTCCTCCTCGAAATTTCCCAGGGCACAGGACAGTGCAATGTCGTGCAGCTTCCCGTGAAATGCATCGAGGCTCTCCTCTTCCACCTGCCTCGCACACCTCATCCTGAATCGTCCACAGTCCCTGTTGACCATGGGTTGGAAATATTCATTCAGGGCTGCGATTGGCGGCATCATAGGGCTGATTGGCGGGCCTTAATGTCTTGAATAGCCTCTGAACGGCCAGTCTGGTGGAGTACAGGAGGGTTAGGCGTTTTACCTTTTCCTTCTTTTCCATTGCCTCAAAGTATAGCTTCAGGTTCTCTACCCAGGCTACCCAGTGGGGTCCCAGGCTAGCCGGCACACCCACCACGTCAAAGTGAGGTAGTGGGGCGAGCTGTCCTCGACATGCCCCCTGGTTGTTGTCGTCTGACATGATGGACACTAGGCAGGGTGCAGGATGTGACCACTGCTGGTGAGTCTTAGGGTGTGTTGACAGTCTGCGGGCAACTTGGCCCCTGTGGAAGTCCTTTTCAAAGCGCACGAGTACTCCTTGTGGTTCTGCTACCTTCAGGGAGCTTGGGCAGATGTAGAACCCAGGAAGGGTTGCTGCCACCCCTTTCTCCCCCAGAGAGCCAGGCACATGGGCCCTGCAGCACTCCCCAGGGAAAACTCTCCCCTTCCGTGCCACCTCACTGTCATAGATGGGGAAAGAATGGACAGGAGTTCATTTGCTTTTTTTCTTTGGCCCGTTGTTCTTGGGCTTCTCTTTAGGTCCTCTCAGCAAGGGCCAGCTGCCTCGTATGTTACTTTGGATTCACCCCTGTGGCCCGGTTGCATAAGCCACGCCCCCTTCCTTTGTCTCTGGGGTTGGTGGTGTGGAAAGCAAGCCCCCTTCCAGGCCGCACCACGGCCTTTCCTTTTGAGTATGCCTTTCACCCTGTGAGCCCGGGCCTTAACTGTTTGCAGGTATTTGTCTTTCACCCTTTCGGGTCCGGGTCTTGATGCGGTCAGGCAGGATGGTGGGCTGTTCACCGTCGCTGTTCGGTTGGGAGATAACTGTCCTCTTGGTCGCCGCCGCTCTCCTTCCACACGGTCCGACGGAGGGTTGGCTCTGCCCCCTTTCTTTGTAACTGCAGTACGCGATGTTCTGGCACGCCCCCTGCAGGCCACACTTCAGTTTTATTCACTGCGGCCACGAGACCGGAACAGCAGCCAGCCTTCAGATGAATCTTGGCTGCGCCATGGGCATCAGGCGGCCCACACAAGCTCTTGCACCGTACCCTGAGCCACCCGCGGCTCTGTCACTTCACCGCTATGGCCGCCTCCTCCTGTCTCTGCGTCCGACGCACACTGCAGGCTTCCGGCAGCCCCCACACGATGGTGAGCAGGACCTAGACAGCCTCGTCGCTAATGTGGTGGCCTGCCTCCGGTCACCGGGGCGTGCCACAGATCGTGTCGGGGCACCCGACAAAGCACACAGATGCTGCGCTCATGCAGCTGATCGCTGGCAGGGTTCACCCCGCAACGCCCAGATCACCGGAGCGTTTGTCACCAGGCTGGGGATCACCCCAGCCACGGCAACCAACCATGCCGTGACCACATAAAAACACACACACGAGTTGTTGCTTCCTGGGGCTCTGCTGCACTGCCATGTGCGTGCCAGCTGAGCCCCTTTTATTAGAGTGGTCATGACGCTCTCTTGTATTAGAACACTCGTCCCACACATAACATTACATTGGGTATTATTCAAACAGTTTCACAAAAGGAATGAATTGCCATTTGGAACTGTCGGCCAATTTTTCATTGGTGCTCGAGACAATTTTATGGCCTTGTCCGACCCTGGTGAGAAGGGCACTTGGAGTAAAAAAGCAAAAGTCTTAGAAGAAACCAGTGCGTGTCCACCGTTTTACCTTTACGTTGTTGTATTTTTCCGCAAAGAAGATACTTCCAGTCAACCACGTGCTGGCTGTTTTCCTCATGAATCCGGAGGTGCTAATATATGTAAGCTGATTGGTTGGGGAAGAATTGCTTTTGTGCTGTCATGAGTTAAAAAAAAAACATGTTAGCATTAAAAATCCATTTAATATCCTCTAATGTGTACAGGTACTCTGACTGTAAATATGTTTGTTAGATTATCATCGTTTTAATTTGTGTTTTTATGTCCTACATGTTAACAGGGACCTGAAGAATGCAGAGATCAGAACTGCAGCTGGTTTTTTTTGAGGTGCGTTGCGAAAGTAGCAATATTCCCAGGTGTTTTCTTGTCTCCGAGAATGTCAGTGTCTCCTGTGCTCTTCTCTATTGAACAGAATTTCAGACTGACGGCTGTCACCCACCCCCATTCATTGACTTTGCCAAAAATAAACATTGGCGTTGCCTTGATATATGAAATGATGCCAGTTACAATTCCAATGAATGTCTGTGCAAAAGGCCCGTTCAGTTAACAAGCCCCACGTCACATACTTGCAACATTTTCTGACCAAAAAGCTGTGAGTTTTTATAATTTTCAAAATTGGTAATTAGCTTAATGATAACTTCATGGGAAATGACATCACTTGATCTGATAACATCACACAAAACAACATCACCTGCTATATGGCCCTGAACTACAAGGTTCTAAGCATAACAATTTGAAATAAATAGCATAGGAATTGGGAAAAGGAGGGAAAGGGTGTGAGATTAGGAGAAGGTACATGAGAGTCAGAAGCTGCAAGAAATTGGGGCAGCAGGGTTGGATGACAGGAAGATCGTGAGAAAGTATGAAGAAATAAAGAGTTCAAGAAGATTTTGAGTGTGTAAGTTGGGTGCCCACTTGTGAGTGTAGCGGGCACTGGGAAGTGTGAGTTGTTATATGGTAGTGTGACAGGGTTATGGAGGATGCGCATGACTGGGAGAGTCAGAAGTTCTGATAGGTAATTGGTGAGCATGAGGCATGCTGGTGATTGGCGGATGGGAGAATGCAGAAGGAGAATATTTGCACTGCTACAAGTGATAATAATCACTAAAGTTATTAAAGTCAAATTAGCATGAGCATCATGCACAGGATTAGTGCAAATGCAATATTCGTGCAAGCCTGGGACATCTGGGACTCTTAATAATTAATAATAATTTTGCATTTATATAGCGCTATGAACCCTCAGGTATCTGAGCGCTGCTTATTATCACCCACGGTGTGTGTAATGTCTTGCCACCTGTCAGACTGTGCTGAAGTCTCATGTTCACTATCATTTTTAATTTATGAAACACTTGTGTGAAATAGGTCAGATCCTAAAATAAATACAATAATACATGTATAATATTACAACTTTGTTACAAAGTGACCTTCAGCCTTCTTAGGCTTACTTGTAAGGTTTAGTACCAGGTTCTTAAGGTACTTTACAAGCAAGTTACATGGATACAAGTAAGATACATGGAGTAGGATAAACACTGGCTCCCATCGCCCAGGCAGGGGGTTTCCTAACTGCCTGGGCTAGAACCCTCACCCATACTTTCTATCATTCAGGGTACAGCACTCCCCGTGACATCACAGCCTTCCTTCATGACTGAGGAAGCAATTCACACGCTTCAAACGCTTGTGTGAAATAGGGCCAGATCCTAAAATAAACACAATAATACATGTATAATATTACAACTTCAAGATACATATTTGTATATTTACAGAACTAAATACCAGTGGCTGTTATGTAAAAAAAACAATTTGGAAGGATTGTTCAGTTAAGAAAAGACATGTACACTAAATAAAAAACAGGAATTTGCACAACTGACATTGGAAACAAAATATCATATGTGCCAGGTCCCCTTATATTTAAAAAAAAAAAAATGTCCAGGGTTGATACATTTTCGGATAGAAATGTGGCTCTCAAGTTTATAACAACCCTCGCCCGAATAGATCCCATGACTGGAACTTTCAATACACACTAGTGATGGAAAGATTGTAATGTTAAAATCTGACATTTTTTGAAATATAAAACACTAAATTGCCTTGGTAGAAAAAGGTCTCACAGAACTTGCATGCAGTCAACGTTTGCTGCTCTGTCATTACTTCACACAGATGTAAATTACGTGACTAACAAGGAGACGTTTCTGATTCTCACAGTTGGTCATGCAAACGAGTGCTCTTCTCGCTCTCGCTCTGAGGCCAGCGTCACAACCAGGAAGTGTGCAACATGCTAGAAAGAGCGCGTACCCGCTTTTCCATTAATCGTGTTTATGTTTTTAATGGTTTTCACGCTGAATGGGTGCAGGATTGAAGATTTGCCATTTTCCCGATGTCGGGAGAAAGCCAGTGACCCAGGAGCTTTGCTGCAACACAATCTAACACGTATCTAATACCCATCATCCACCTACGAACTCATAGTGGCAGGAGGATGTCCTCCTGTTTGTTTTGGCTCATTTAGTCCAATAGGGTGTCTTAGAAAAATGCTTGTTGGTTCTTTCAGAGCAAACACATCAATTGTAAGACATCTACTGGCTGCATGTGGTATTGACACTTAGAACAGTACATTGAATGAGTTCCCAATGGGCACTGGGCACTGGCTGTCCTGAGCATCTATAGGAGCCAGCATGAAGCTATAGGCTGCAAAATCTGTTGGCGGTCGGACTGCATAAAAAGCAGTAGCCTACCGTCTAAAGTGGTAGGGTTGGCAAGTATGATGTCAGAGCACCCCCTGGTAGCCCTACATGTTAGAGCCAAAGAGCAAATTCGCTATACAGCCATTGGAAGATATGTAGGGTGACCAGACGTCCTGGTTTTGCTGGGACAGTCCTGGAATAAGGTCCTCTGTCCCACCGTCCCAAGGGTGTTTTTAATTTGAAAACCCCACCCGGTTTTGTGTAAATGGAGTACCGTTTCCCTGTTTTTGGATAAAGGGAAGGTGCCCACTAACAGATGCAGCACGAAATGATTGAATATTGATAGTGGGGAACAATTACAAAACAAGCAAACATCAGAATGCTTATTTTACTTTGTGTCCCTCTGACATCCCAGGGTGGGCTTAAATCCCCAACCTTTTAGGTACCCACTGTTGTGGCTCGACTTGGGGTCACACAGGCCAGCCGGATCAATGTTGGGGGCACCCAGCACACCAGGATACTGCTGTAATCACACAGCTCTACTCTTGCTGGGATCACTCTGCATTCACACAGGGATCCATGGTCACATGGATCAGTTATGCATATGCCATGGGCACACAGCGTTACACACAATAATGAGCAGGAGACAGAGTTGCCACTCATGGAGTCTCCCGCCCTACTTCCTCACGTACAGGCTGGAGCTACTTTTATTAGGAGCACATCATGCCATGGTCATGACTTATAACCTTAAAGGGGAAATCGGTATACTCCTCCTTTTTCATAACAACTAAGCAACCACCATATGCATCAAGCATCTAGAATAACATTACAGCAGTGGGTGCATTCAAGTCATGGCACCCACCTCACTAACCATCTACAACAAACATCCTACAATTAGCCTGGTACTCCTTGATTCCTTGATTCCTGTGTCAAAAACATCACCCAGTTCATTAAGACCCTGATGGCTTGCACCCCAAAGGAACTCCCCATTAAGGCAACTCGTCCACTTGAGGCCGTTACTACCTTCTTTCCTGGACTGATGGCCTGTGGGGAGCCCATGTGAGGGTTGGGGCCTTCTTCTCACCTGGACTTCTCCATAACCCTTGCCCTCCACCTCTGATGATGCTCATTAGTTGTCCGGAGAAGGTGACCAGGACTTTGTTGGATGCTCTGGCACTGGTGGTCATCCCAAAGGGCCGTTGGTTATCGGATACATGCTGTCGGAGCTCTTGCTGGCACTTTTGTGCACTGAAAGGGAAGAAGACATCTTTTAAGTCTATCCCAGCCACTGCAGGCTCGTTTAGGGTTATTTGTCATGGATATCCCAAGTGGGGGCGGCAGGGTGCAGTCTGCATGTGCCTTTTTCTTTCTCTTCTCCATCCAAATAAGAACACTCCCCAGGAATCAAAGTTGTTCAGAAATGAGTAAACTGCCTCCACATCTTCAAATGAAGCATTCATATGTCTGAGTTTAGAAACATGTATTTGTTTTGACCAACTTGCATCTCTCTCATACACCTGAGAAAGCACCTCAAAGAAATGTTTTTTGTTACACCTTTAGAGTGTACCAAGTTGTCAAACCTTGGATCGAGGCTGCTATATGCTGCTGCGTTTGACAGGATCTGACACGATCTCATAAGCTTCTTTTATGCGGGTAAACTAGTCGTTATCCGATTCCCCAGACAACTCCTGGAAAAAAAACAGACACATTCCGGTCTCGCCTCTTAATAAATGCTTCAAACCATCTCCCCACAGGTTCATCTTGGGAAAGTGCAGAAGTGGCAGAGAGGGTTCCATGTCATTTCATCGCGGGATGAAACAATGATGGGTTTTTTTCTCTGTGGATATTTCAACGCGAAAACTTGTTTGTTTTTTTAATGTATTTTTTGGGGGATCCTCCTAACCCCCCCATCTCCTTTAATTATTTAACTATTCCCGAACACCCTCACCCCATCTATATATTTTTTTAACCCCCCCCCCTACAAAATTGGATGACTTTTCACGTTGAAATAACAACGGACAAAAAAACAGCGTCCTTTCATCCCACGATGAAAGGACGTTGTACCGCAGAGGTTCCATGTCATACTTACTTTACTTGTCATATAGAAATATACAATATGTTTCCATGTTTATAAAAGATGGCTTGAAAAGTACACAAACCACAGCAAGGTGCACACATGAATATATAAATGCTTACTTTTATATATTTGTTTGTGTGCCTTACTATGGTTTGTGTACTTCAAGATGGCTTGCAAAGTACACAAACCATAGTAAGGGACGCACACAAATATATAACATTTATATGTATTTGTGTGCATACCTTACGGTTTGCATACTTTTCAAACCATCTTTTTAAAACATGTCTATGTTTAAAAAAAGATGACTTGAAAAGTACCCAATTCAATCCATCTTTTATAAAGCTTTGACAACGGACAAAGCCTGAGGCGTCTTTGTCTATCGCCAGAGCTTTATGAAAGATGGCTTGAATTTTGTACTTTTCAAGCAATCTTTTATAAACCTCAAAATATGTCGAGGAGTCCCCAGGTTCTCCGTGGGTTAAAGACGCCTCGACGACCTGGAAGGTGGGGGGGAAACAAAGGACAGTAACTTCCTCTGGTGACCCCGTGCGAGCGAGGGGTCACCAAAGGAATTTGCAGTGCCTGACAGAAATGCCAGCCAGCCACCGCATCTTTGCTGTGACTGGCTGGCACTTCTGTCAGCTTACCTGACTTAATGGGGACGCATCTCCTGTCGCGGTTGCAGCCGCTTCAGCATAATGTATTCCGCAAATGTTGTGGTGGGACTGGGGGGCCCCAGCAGGCCCCCGCTCAGCCCCAATTTTTGGAGACTGTCGGGGCCCGACCCGCCTGGCGCCGGCCCATTTAAAGCACTGCTTGTAACCTTAAAGTGGAAGTCGTCAAACCCACCACATGCATGACCTGTTATTGCTACAAAGACTGGCTGCAAAACTGAATACACAGGCGCGGTTTATATGCAGGACAGCAGTTCAGTCCCGAGAATATTGCGCGTGCACGTGCACAGTGGATAGCGAGATTTGGAGGGGGTCTGCCGTGTTAGTCCGTTTTTATGGTTGTGGCCGTCATGTTTGTTTATTTTTTATTTCTGTTCAGCCTACAGATATAGACATGCGCATTTGCATTAGCTTTAAAAACGATTTTATGAACGTTGTTGTTCTGGAAGGCTGGACAGAAAAATGCACATGGGGTATATTTCCAATGGTCGGGCATAGGCCTGTAAATCGAGAGCCGTTGCGTGATGGTACTAACGAGAGCAATTTCAAAACGAAGGGATGTGTATTGCAGGCGTTTAGTGTCTGCGCGTTATTGTTTTATGACAATAAGAAAAGCCCCTTTCTCATATGCCTGAGGCAAACAAAAGCAAGCATGCTTTTAATATGGATATAAAGAGGCATAGCATCATTTTTGCCGTTTACCGTGGGATTGTAGCGTGTCTACCCCATTGAACACCCCCCTCCCACCCCACAAACTCGAAAATTTGATAAAGACTGCCAGATGTCCTGACCATCGCGGAGGAATTCATTTGTGACTTTGCCAGAAATTCCGATGCTGCATGTTTCATGGGGATTTCCTAACAGTCCAACAGCTCGACTTTCAATCTCAGGTTTAAAGTTTCAAGGGTACCTCTCCGGCTCGCTCTGCGTCGCCTTCCTTTCATTTTAACACGGCATAATCCCACCGCCGCGGCAGATACAGTAGTAGTGGTGACAGGGTCAATCTTTGCTTATTTACCGACCTCCCCTCTAGAAGATCTTAAGGGTCTTGGGCGGCCAGCCCCCCTGGCAAGGGGGTTATGACACAGCAGCGTGTATTGGAGCGTCGTGACGAATGAGCGTGGGTGTCAGGGGAGACTGTTTAAATAAACAGTGGGATGCTTGGGAGAACAGTTTGAAGGCCTCAGATCTTCCCCACCTCCATCCAAACACAAGACTAGATTGGCTGCTGCTGTGAGCACGAGCTGATGAAAAGAATTCTCACAGGCCTTTGACTGGTGTCATCATGGCGAGATCCGCAGGAGAGCCACGGCTTTTTGCCGCAGACGCCAGTCTCCCTTTCCGAAATGTTTGCATCCGTGTTTAACATACCTTCTGGGAGCAGCACGGTGCAGTGCACTGCATTTTAGGCCGATGCCCGAAAGTCTTGTTTATGCAGCTATATTTATAATCGCACATATTAGAAATGCTGGCCTGATTAGAGGTGTTAATGATGTGTCAGAAATGTTTGCATTGTGTGTGTATACTTTAGAGAACCTTTGTGATAGACCACCCTGGTGTGAAGACCACCCTAATCCCTTCCCTTATAGTATTTCACAAGTCGCCATAATCATGGCCTTCCACTAACACACATCAAGGACATTTAGAAAGGAATGCACATTAAAAAAGTTCCTATTTTGGGATATGAATCTGCTGCACACATGAGATAAACTGTTATTAAGATATATGTGACATTGATGTTAAATACGGAGATTTTTGAAAAACAGCAATGCTAAATTATCAGATTAGAAGCGATTTAAAAATAATGCAGTGTGGACGCTACTTCCATTAGAGAGTTGGAGTGCCTTATAAGAAGCACGATGGATTTCCGCGCACTTAAAATGGCGGTGCTGCACTCAGCCCTACAGATGCTAACATTTATTTTGCTTGAGCAAACTTTTTAAAGCATACATTACCTTATTGTATGGAAGGAAGTTTCAAAGGGGAATTTACATGGAAAGCGAATGCACATTTTCAGTATTGGCATATTGTCCTACATATCACTACATAATATCCCCAACAAAAATATCGCCGTAGATATGGCCGTTTGGTTCGCCATAGGTGATATTTTTGCGGGGGATATTATGTGGGAGAGGGGGTTGCGGGTCTGTCCCCCGCACATTAAAAATAATGCAGGGGTTGTGGGGGTTTCCCCTGCACGGTCCATATGTGTGAATGCAAAATATGGTGATATTTTTGCATCGCAATATTTTTGCGGCGGAATTAAAACATGGAACCCTGCTGGGTGTACTGTTAGAGTTGGTAAACTGTGTGGCTCAGAATCTATGGCATTCCAAATAGAGGCATTCCAGCAGAACATATGCATTGGTATTTTAGAAGCTACTCATAAGAGGATAAAACACTAACCAACTTTTTAAGACATGGAGCACTTCATGAAGTGAGGCAGGTGATCATATATGACTTCCATGCAGAATCCAGTACTTGAGCTTCTGAAAAGAAAATTCAGGACTTTTCCCCTGCATATGGAAATCTGTCAAATGCTTTCTCATTAGGAGTATGGCGGTAGGGCAACAACGGCACTGGTATCGCTACCGGCACCGTGTTAACGTACCGCCATACAAGTGTCGAAAGGCCTGATCAGCTTAATTTCAGCAATATTGTAAATGTGCATGGTCGGCCCCCACACTCAAGCCTCCACAGTTAGAGAGAGAAGAGCCTGCCTATGCCACAAGTGCATGATCATACCGGTCAACATCAATTTTCGCATTTCACATTAATATTGTCTAGCACTGTCGCCCATACACCTTTGGTCTGTCTCTATCCTCAGCAGCTTATCATGACTCATACTTGCAAGGGAGTGATAGCCCTTATATTAAGAATGCTTCCGCTAGGTTATGGTCAATTCCTTGAACAGTTGAGTTAATTACAAAGAGCTTAACAGCATCCTCAGTATCTCCCACAGACATTCCAGTATTGTGGTTATGGAAATAATTGTTGGATTGCTTGTGGCTCTCACTTTTTGGCAGAGCTGAAAACAAGCACAGAACGATGTAACATTTAGCTATTAATAATAATAATTTATTATTTACATAGCGTTACAAACCCTCAGGTATCTGAGGCTTCTTATTATTACCCACAGTGTGTGGTGCTCATTTATCGACCTCGTTAGGATGAAAAGCTGAGTTTGGCACTGCCGGGATTTGAACCTGCATCGGCAGGCTCTGCACAGATGTCAAAGCAAGCGCTCTACCATGGACGTCATTTGGGGGTCGCCAGAGGTCGCAGCTGCGACCTCTGTGATCTCAGCCACGACCTCTGTAGCTCGTCTGCGACCCCCAATTTTTTTCGAAAACGGAACGAGAAATAAAACAGGGAAAATGAAATGAGAGAAAAAAAAAACGGAACCAAAGCTGACTATCTCCCCTCCATGGCTGCTTCCTGGGCTATGGCGCCACTCTGGGGCTTGTGCTTTCAGAGTTCTTTAACTTTTCAGTGGTGTAGTGGGGGGAGGGGTTCTGCCAGGAAAGCAACAGACCTGACCAGCACCCACACAGCAGATTCACAGGTATTGGAAGCAAACAAGCGAGTGAGAGAGAGAGACTGTCCGCGAGGTCAGATGGGGAGGAAGCTGCTTCCTGACAGTGCTTCCCAGCAGGGTGACTTCCCCATGGCCTCTATCCCCACTCCAATGTATCAGCCGTCCTAGCACCTCTCGTGGGGGAAGTGTGGGCACTAGCTAACAGTCACTGTGTATGAAGAGTGGCACAGTGCGTTCGGAATTTAGGAAGAAGGACTAAGCTGGAGACTGAATTGAAAGGTAGGGAGGATGAACCCTGGCCATGGGGGGCAAAGGGAAGAGTTTGAAGGTTTTCAGCGTTGCCTGACCTCCTCCACCGTTCACAAGTCTGAAACAACCTACAACACATTTCGTGACGGCTTAAATAAATGCCATAAAATCGTGCAGCATTACAGTTCATTGCATACATTCTAATGCTGCCTGATTGGCACTGTGGACCGAGCACGTTATGGACCTAGGATAGGAGAAGGTAACAAAATATAAATCACTATAACAATAAGAAAAATAAAACAATAATAATAATAATAATAATAATAATAATAATAATAATAATAATAAATACTGCTATGCTGGTTATACAGCACTTTGTAACTTGGGTTTCAAAGAACCTTAGAAACACGTTTCACAGTTTCACAATTGAGTGGTGTTTTTACGATTTATCCGAGTCAGTACGAGAGGTTATGTGGAGCTTCTAGGATGCATATCTGTAGCCACTTATCCAGATATGCTTGCAGTGGAACTGTTTGTACACTCAGCAACAATACCAGCTTATCAGCAAAACTGTCATTTGTGTATACAACACAATTTCTTTCCTCCAGCGCTCGAATGACAAACCACCCCTAGTTGAACTTACACCACCTCACATGTAGAAGGTATGCCAGACAAACTCAACATTGCACTGCCATATAACTAGAATAACACACAATGAATCAGAGACGGAGCCCTGGTTAGGCTCAGGCACAGGGAAGCAAGGTATCTGGACAAACGTCGAGCACAGAGGTGATCGTCGGAGGATGTGGTTGTGTTTTGGACAGTAAATTGTTGATGTTTGGATGTAAATTTGTTTCAACATCTTCGAGTTGCAGTTGCTTTGGTAGCTAGGTATGCAATAACAATTTTAAAAGCAGTTTTACTGACAAATTGTGTTATTTGCAACTTTTTGTTTTAGAATTTCATATAACTCTTGATCCATTAAGGTTGTAAATCAATGTTCTGCCATTTTGGACACTTTTGTTCATGGGTGGTACTGCAGGAGAGCATTTCCTAAAATGTTGGACGCAGCTTGCTTGTGTGAGCATCAACAGGGCCTAGCGACAAGCTCTCTCCAGCAGGCTAGATGAGTTCCCCTGTATGGAGGACTATTAACAATGTGAAGTCTTCTATGTTTCTGTCGCACCTCAACTATATGCCATGTACATGTGAAACATACTGTAACGCATGTCAGCCGACAGGCAGCTCAAACGGAACTACCAGCAAGCTATGTTTGTAATGGTTGATACTTGGAACTCAACGCTAAGGAGAGTGACCATCATATGGACAATATTTTTTGATCAAAGATTTTATTGATTTTCAAAGTTAAACATCATTACAAACATCTCTCAACATTTCAGGGAGGGGGCATAGTGGGTGAGGGAGGGCGGAGGGGTGAATGAAGGGGGGAAGAAGGGGAGAGAAGGGGGAAATGTCAAGGTAGGGGTGTGGGGGGGAGAGAGCAATGTAATCAAAAGAAATCAGCATTAACCGTTACAAACTCAGCTTCAGGGACCTTTGTCCGACAGACCATCGTTTTTTTCATAGGATGATTTCATGGCAAAGGGCGGTCTTAACAGAGTTAGTACTTCCCTTTCAATGGGTCTCACACAGTCGCAGTGGATGCAGGGTCGGCCTCGGTCATCAGCTGTCCTCCTCCCATCTTCTCCATATTTTCTCTGCTTTATGGGGGCACCCTCTTGCTTTGTACACCCTGTGCTCCATTACCGCACATATGTCCATGTCCGTGACCCACTGGTCATAGCTGGGTGTGCGCTCCGAACCCCAAAGTTATGCAATGTTCCGCCTAAGAACTGCGAGCGCGGTTGACCACAGCAGTTTCTCATATCGAGATAAGTCAGTTTCCCCGGAGACCACCAGAAGCAATTGTTTCGGGCACCTCTGTATCGTCTTTCCCAGGATGTTAGACAGTTTATCGCAGCATTTCTGCCAGAGCAACTGAATACTCCTACACTCCCACAGAATATGAAAAAAGGTACCTTCCTCTCGCTTGCAGCGTACGCACTTTGTGTCCACGGCCCTGTCCCATCGGAAGAGTGCTACTCTCGGGTAGTAGGTGCGGTGCAGGATCTTCAGCTGGACGAGTCGGAGTCTCGAGGAGATGATGGTTTCACGCGGGTACATTAGGGCCTCCGTCCAGTCTTCCGGAAGGAGGGGACCTACATCTCGTTCCCATTTTGTTTTCAGGTCGGATAGCTCTGAAGTTGCGAAGGAGGTTATTACAGTGTACATGGTGGAGGTGACCTTCCGCTCCACCCGATCCAGAACTATGTTTCGTTCAAGCAGGGAGCTTTCGGGCAGATCTTGTATGGTCCGTCGTTGGGCTGTCCAGGCATGATTTAGCTGCATGTGGTGGAACCTTTCCGTGTCCGGCAGGGAGAACCTTTCTTGCATCATTTCAAATGTTGCCAGGTTGTCTTCCTGTACCACATCTCCAACAGTGGAGATTCCACGCTGGGTCCATTCGGGCCATTTCGGCAGTTTCCCTACTTCGGGGAGGTTGCAAATGTTCCGCAATGGCTGGACCAGTGTTGTTTTCCCGCCCCAGCCCAAGAATCGAAGCGCTTCCTTCCAAATTCTCGTTATGTGGGATGCCATGTCAGATTTCGGAGGGCGGTCCAAGTCTATGTAGAGGTGCTCTATTGGTTTGATTGTAGTGTTGTAATGGAAGCCCCTGATATGTGGGAGACTCCTGTCACCGTGAAGCATGTCGTTTATCACATCCATCTGACTGGCCCAGTAGTATGATTGCATCCTGGGCAGCCCGATACCCCCCTCCCAAACAGACCTCTGAAGGGTCGCAAGGGCAATACTCGGGTGGCCACCTTTCCAGAGCAGCTTTCGCAGGGTGCATTCGATTTTGTGGAATTCCCGGTGGTCGATATGTAATGGCGCATTTTGCAGGACGTATAGAAATTTCAGGAGGGCGATCATTTTAAACAATGCCGCCCTACCCATCAGTGTCAGCGGCAAGGAGATCCAGTGGTGAGTGTCGTCTGCAAATTTTGCCATCAAGGGGGACAGGTTCAGGGTAGTATATTCAGTAAGGTGCATTGTAATGTGTATCCCCAGGTATTTAAATTGTTCCTTCTCAATTTGGTAGGGGCCGGTCGCCAGACACGACGATGGAGTGTACCCTATAGGAAAAAGGATGGATTTGGACCAGTTCACGCGTAGTCCACAGAATGCCTCATATTGGCCCAGCAGCTGCACAACTCTGGGGCAGGAGGCACTTGGGTCCTTCAAGTAGATGAGTAGGTCATCTGCGTAGAGGGATATTCTGTCTTCCCAGGTATCGGACCATCGGAAACCCTCCCATGTTGGGTCGTTTCGTAACAGGATCGCCAGGGGTTTGATCGCAATAGCAAAGATCATGGCGGATAGTGGGTAGCCCTGCCTTGTACCCCTTCTCAGACCGAAAAGTTCTGATTGCCAACCGTTGACCCTGGTCCTGGCAACCGGGGATTCATATAGTAGCTTCACCCAAGTCATGAAGTTCTAACCAAAGCCCATGCGGCGCATGATGGTCCAGACAGCCTCCCACCTCACCGAATCGAAGGCTTTTTCAAAGTCGATTGCCAACAGGGCCAGTGGTCCTTGTATGCTGCCGGCTCTTTCCAAAGCCGCGAATAGTCTGCGGAGGTTCATGCGTGTTGATCTCTGTGGCATGAAACCGCACTGGTCCGGGTGGATCAGGGAGGGAATTACCTCTTGTAAACGGTCCGCTAGAAGCTTCGCCAGTATTTTAGTTTCAGAGTTGATGAGTGAGATGGGCCTGTACGAGCTACATCTGTCTGGGGGCTTGTCCGGCTTAGGGATCACTACGATTATTGCTTCTCGGAGATCTGGGGGGAGAATGCCCTTCTCACGAGCATGGAGGTACATTTGCAGGAGCTGGGGGGCTATCACGTTAGTGCCCACCCTTCGCCATAGCTCTACCGGGAAACCGTTTGGACCAGGAGTCTTACCGGTCTGGAGTCCAGAAATGGCGGCTAGGATCTCATCCTCCGTGATCTCCCGCTCCAGTCGTTGCCTTTGCGCCTCATTCAGGGTAGGGGCTTCAATTTGATCCATAATCGTGGCGTCCATTGGGGTTGTGGATTCACTGTATAGCTCTGCGTAGTATTCCGCAAAGCCCTGGGTTATTTCCTGGTCCGTCACCCTTGCGTTCGGACCATCCGCTTCGAGTCTCCGGACATGGCTACGTCCCTGCTCCTCCCTTTCCAGCAATGCCAGCATCTTACCCGCCTTGTCACCAGTTTCGTAGACCCTTGCTCTCATTGCAGTGTGCGCTTGGCGCGCATTGTCCATCGCTATGCTTTGCAGTCTTTTTTGTGCAAGTAGCAACGTCCGATTAGAGGCTTGCGTGTTTTCATCTACGTGCCTCTCCTCTGCCTGTTTGACTTGGAGCTCTGCTTCAAGGATCTTACTCATATGTAGCCTCTTGTTGGCCGCCATCCAGGATATTAGTTCGCCCCTCAGCACTGTTTTATAGGCTTCCCATAGCATTTCAGGGTTCGTTGCAGTCTGTGTGTTTAAATCAAAGTATGAGGTGGTGGTCTCCTGTAGTTTATCTATCAGCTCTGGGTCCCCCAGATAGTAGCTGTTCAGGCGCCAACATGGCGGTGGGACCCTCCGGGACGTATTAGTAGCATTTCTAGCGGAGAGTGATCAGAGATGCCTCTAGGTAGTATGTTTATTTCCTGTGCCCTGTGTAGATCAGTTGCGGGAGTGAAGAAATAGTCCAGTCTAGAGAGCGAGGCATGGGCCCCTGAGTGGAAAGAATACGCTTTAGCATCTGGGTGCAGTTCCCTCCACACATCGCACAGGCCCAGTGCGTTGGCGAACGTAGCAAGCCTAGTGGGGACTTTGGTGTTCCAATTACGTATATGGGATCTATCCAGGGTGACAATTATGACTTCGTTGAAGTCACCGCCAAGTATCAGGCAGTTCGATGTGTCATTAGCAATTAGCGGGGTAATGTCAGTGAGCAGTGATTCCAGAAGGGTCGGTGGTACATAGATGGCTATCAGTGCAATAGACTGCCCCCATAGATCGCCGTCAGATATATGTATCTGCCTCCTGTATCATGGGTCACTGTGTAGAGGTGGAGGGGCAGCTTTTTGTGTATCAAGATCATAACGCCTCTCGAGCCCATCATAAAGCCTGAGTGAAATGTCAGCTTATAATTTGTACGCTTAAATAGGGTGCATTCTGTGCCTGCAAGATGTGTCTCGGACAGGAACACTATATCAGCCCCCCGTCTGTTCAAAAATTGACGCACCAAGCGGCGCTTAATTGCTTTGCCTAGGCCATTGACGTTCCACGACATGAGCCTCAGTGTTCTGAGAGTGTTGACCCTATTACGATACTCTGCCATGTGAGTGTGTGTCGGTGGCCGCCCTGCTTGTCACTGGCAGCGTTATGTGCCTGTTGGAGACATGCCAGTGGTGTGCTGGAGACCTTCCCGGCCATGTTCCTCCATTAGCTTGATAGGACCCTGATATAGCTGTGCTTAACAAACCCGAAACCCCCCACCCCATACTCCTCCCAACTAGAAGCATCGGTCGCCCAAACAAAAGCTCTATGGTGTCAACTGGACACCTAACATGCACCAAACTTGATATCAAACAAAAGTGGTCTCCCTCTAGGGAGTGCCCGGGGGGGAGGTAGTACTCCTCTGAAAAAAAAGGGGGGGATCCCCAAGGGCAATCCCCGCGTAAACTACACCTGGGATTTATTGCGCTCTCAGGGGGGGGCTCTTTTCCTATCGTAGTGCCTAGGGCGTACCGCGGCCGCTACAGGTGGATGTGTGCTGCCTATCATTGCGTGTGTGCGTGTATTATGAGAAGATCTATGGTCTGACTTGCATATTTCCGTATGGACACAGGATTGTTGAGGGGGTTATCACCCCCCTAGGTCTTCCGGTGGGTCCTGCGGTGGTGGTCGGCGGGGTTCTCGTCGCTGGTCTGGCAGAGGTCTTCGGTTTCTCCCCCTGTTTTCGCGGGGGCGGCCAGTCTCCTTCTATGTTTTGCTCGGCCCAACGCCAAGCCTCCTTAGGGTCACTAAAATGGATTGTTGTGCCTTTATGATAAATCTTAAGTTGTGCAGGGAAGAGCAGGCCGTATTTCTCGCCCATCGTGTGTAGCTGTCGTTTCAGGGAGTCAAAAGAATTGCCTTGCCCTCTGCACTTCCCGCGTGTAGTCCGGAAAAAAGGCGATTTAGGAGCCATTGAAAGTGACCGCTCCTTTGGCGCGCGCATGTTGCAGCAGGGCGTCGCGGTCTCTGTAATTTAAGAATAGTGCTATCACACTTCTTGGAGGGGCTCCAGGCGGTGGTCCGCCTGTGGGCACCCTGTGTGCTCTTTCTATGGAAAAGAACTTGAAAAAGGCAAATGGCTCTTATAGGTCAGAGAGCCATTGTTCTAGAAAGAGTTCCATGCAGGGGCCCTCTGCCTTTTCGGGTATGCCCAGGATGCGTACATTGATGCGCCTGGACCTGCCCTCTCCTTCCTCGATTCTGTCTTCCAGCACCTTTAGTTTGGACATTGTTTTATGGAGTTGTTGTTGCACGGTGTTCATTCTGTCCTCCGTATTAGACATGCGCTTCTCGGCTTCCCCGTTTCGTGCCGTTAGTTTTTGGAGGTCGTGCCTGAGGAGGGAGACATCCATGCTAATTCCATCCATTTTCTACTCCATGGACGTGCGGGAGTCGGTAATGGCGACCATGATGTCTTTGAGCGATATTCCTTGGTCCGTCCCCATGTCGACTGAGAGTTCAGCGGGTTGGGGAGGAGGAATGGTGTATTGATCCATTTTGCTTTGGGCATGAAGCTTCCTCGGCCTGTCTTCCCCATAGCGCACAGGCCTCCGCGTACGCTATGTGGGCCGATGTGGTCGGCCTCGCCCGAGCACCTCGCTGCCAGGTGTGCCCATTGTCTCTTTTACCTTGTCGGCGGGTCGCACCCTTCGTAGCTGCTGTGCTCCGGGGATATGTCCTCCCTCCAGGGCTGATGGAAGTAGCGTGCCTCCCGGGACAGAGCGTGCTCTTCGCTCTCACACCGTATGATACTGGGGTTGCCTCACAGGGCCGCCCCGCTTGGAAGGCAGGGCTCACTGGTCTTCTCTCCCCCTGCAGGCCTTCTTGACTTCCCGGCCAGCGATGGTGCTCTGACCAGACCCCCGAGGGGGCAGGGATCCGGCGCAGGAGGCCTAAGGTCCACTCTTTGGCAGGCTCTCCCGCTACCTTCTTGTCTCTGCTGTCCTCCAGGGAGCGTGTCTCCGGCCGCACCTTTCTCCCGCTGTGATCGATCAATCCGTTGCGGTCCGGCCACCGTCTCAGCGCAGCCTCGCTGGATGTGCACCGGAGGTTCAGCTGCGTGCGCCCGCGGCCTTTTTGAAAGCAGGTCGGCTGCTATCGCTAGAGGACTTCACACGGTCGTCTCCGGGGAATCCGACCGCGGTTCTCTTCGATCTTCGCTCCAGGAATGCCCAAGGGTATTCGCTATCGTATCGGAGTATTTCCAGTTCTTATTACCCATGAAAACAGGCTTTTTTATATCAGGATGTTAGTGCGGCCGCGGGATCCGAGCAGATGCATGTCTACTCCATCCCGCGGTTAGCCACGCCCCCCATATGGACAATATTGACCGGTCTAAATACACCATATTGTCCAATTAAGCGAGCATAACAAGAAGCATTATTTAATGACAGGACCCTGTTTGAAGCAATGAGAGTCTGAAAAAACTGAGGGGTTTCATAAAACACTTGCGCTTTTTACATGTTGAAGACTAACCCTTGGTGGAGTCATGGGCTGTCGAGTGTGCTGTGGTAGACTACATGGGATGAGTTGTCAAAAATAAAAAAATAATTTCAACTACAAAAACGTGCGAACAGAAGCTTATGAAGGGAACTAGGGGTGGGGAGGGGACAGAAAGGAGCCCGAAGCTGGATATAGTGATCCAGATAAGATTTTGGGGGCGTGAATAGGTTTTTCCCTACATTTGGAAGTTGGGAGTGAAAGGATTTTTCAGGGATTAAAAATGTTAGCTTGCAGTATTTTTATGCAAGTAAAAATCCATTTTTGTTTTCAAACCATAGGTATTTTTTGTTGTAAGCATACTTTTTGTACCCAGTAGTCACCATAACTGGCATTTTTTAATCGTATTGGCTCTCTTCACTTAAGATAACACATTAGTAGAGCTTCTGAGTGTGGCTTGTGCTGTTCATTTCTCGGGTCTGAACACAGGGACAGACTTCTGGTTACTGACACTGTTAGTCTTACTTTTACTTTGGTCTGGCTTTTCAACAGCTCTCCATCTCCTGAGTTTTCTTCCTTGCCAGAGAACCTTACGCAACATGCTGCACAGAGATGGGTAACTCTGTTGCTCAAAGGCGCTGGAACCCTCGGCAGGCGCTAGAGGTGATGTTGCCCATCGCACAAACTCAGACCCAGAAGTAGTCACACATCTTTGAGCAGGCGAGGGAATGGAGTCACTCAGAGCTAGTGCTGCTCTGCACTTCAGAAGTGAGCACGCGATCAATGGCCACAATAACACAAAGCAGAACCCTTAAAAACGCTCACAACCGCTGTCTGTCTATAAGGAGATAGGTTAGTGGTCAATGTGCTGACCTTAATCTCAGCATATTTACTTATTTATTTATTTGTTTCATTTATTTCAGCTCACAAAGCCCAGAGGCATCTAAGCGCTAGTTACAGAAAGTGAATGTTCTCATTTGGTAGTTACAGGTAGGTAACTTCAAGTACTGTGCCGTGCTGTGAGTGTAAAGTCCAAGAACAGTGCAAGCCTGTGTACCTCTCCTTCACATATGATGGGAAAGGGCACACACTGCCAAAAATGCATAGCGCTATCCACAATAAACAGTAGTAAATTGCACATATAATTCTGTCCTCTTTGTGTGAGGTGACCTGTGGCTGTGAAGATGGGGCACTCAGTGTATTTGCTTCAGTGTTTATGTGTAATATGTGGGTGTGAATATGAGGTGATCTATGTTTGTGCATAGATGGTGCTGTGTCTCCGCATAGCAAGTTGTGCGTCTGTGTGTTGAAGATGCATGATGTTTGTCCTTCTGTGTAGGTATTAACGCAACAAATGTGCGTGTATGGAATTTGCACCCTGTGGCAGCACAGGGACCGCGTCGGCACTCCTTAACTCCGGCAGGAGAGATAAATGAAAGCCGTGCTTCCAAGTCTCCAGGGTGGCTGGGATGCAGTAAATATCATTATGTGTTTGAATCCATCTCACAGGGATAATGAAGAGCTCAGGGAAGCTAGAGGAGAGAAGCGAGCGTTGGTCGGCCGTGTAAAGGGAGGGCTGGGGGTGAGTAAAAGCAGGAAGGACTTTGCACCATTTATATCGGGTGCCTGCTGTAACCTGAACATTTTCACACACTGCGATCATTGGGTTTTAGGCACTGGAGTTTCAGGCAAATGGGAAGCACACCAACACCAAGCAGGAGCAGCTTGTATTGTAATTTGGTAAAATGGGCCTATACACACTGATATTAATGCTACATATTGTAATCAATTCTTGTGTCAAATGTATATCATATTACAGTGATATCGTAACCATATTTTTCTTAATGTTCTGAGGAACATGCTATGTAATGACACTGTTTTGTCAAGGGATGAAAGGTCATGTGTCATCACTTCCTGTGATGACACTTGGGGGTGGGGTTAAATTACATCACTTTTCATGGTGTCACTTGGAGGCGGGGTCAAACAACATCACTTCCTGTGATGTCATCAAAGGTCAAGGGTCATGTGATGTCACTTCCGCTACCCCTGGCATTTTGGTGAAATTACGTCCCTGCGCTCTACCCACTGTGCTATCGGACCGGCTATAGTTTAGAAAACTCCTAACTATAGTTGGGCAGATATTTTTATGAAATACCTCTGGACAAAGTTACCACCTCTGCCAGCTAAAACAGTTAAACAGTTCAGCCTTTTATTTCGAAGGTTAACAAACCATCATAAATGTACAGTACAGATTAAAAACAAGTATACATGGGAATCAGAGCAATACAATTTTATACAGAGAACACAATAACTGATTATTTCTTCTGTAATGGTAAGGCTTCTTCAAATAGAAAGCATGTGCAACATGTTGGTTCTGCGCAGAGCACAGATATATTTATGCTTCATTAATTGTTATGCAGCTGTTCTCTTTTAATAGAGGGATTAAAAGCCTTGAACTAAGATTCTATAATAATGAACAGAAAAATGTAAGATTGCCAGAGATCGCCCTGGGATTTTTTATTACAAGTACAGAGGGCACTTAGATAATGGCCTTGAATGTCTACGTGATGGCTCAGCACAGAATAGGCATTTTGCCCTTAAACTGAATAGTGCACTCCCCTTGCGCGGGCTCAACAGCCAGCATACATACCCAGCTTTTGTCTCATGGCACCCATGTGCAAAATAATGGGAAACTGAGTTCTTTCTTCACTGTGTGCTGAGGCGTGGCTTTCTTCTCTGTTCCACATATCTCGTTTGAATCAAAACTACGCCAACATTTTCAGTGTATTGGAAAAGGAATTTAATAGATTAAGGGCCTCAATACACGGATGGCGGTGAACCATGGCGCTGTTAGCGCCATGGTTCATGCCGGTAAAATACCGGCACCGCCTTGGTGGAAAGGGGAATTACCGCCCTATTCCAAGGTTGGCGGGGCGGTAATTCCCCCTTCCACCATTGCCCTTCCCCATTCCCATTTATGCCCCATAGGGCTCTATGTGAATGGGGAAGGCGCTAATTACGGTACCGCAAATTGCCCTTTGCGGGTTGGTTTTTAACGCCTGCAAAAAGCAGGCGTTAAATTCCCCAACCCGCAAAGGGACCTCGTAGTAAGGCGGTAAGGATTTACCGGTACCGGTGAAATACCGGTACCGGTAAACCCTTACCACCATCCGTGTAATGAGGCCCTATGACGGCAAATGGAGTTACATTCCTTCTCCATTTGATCAAGACAGGGGATGTTTGTTCCTATATCAGAAACCATTAATTCTCTTATAATGTCATGTACTCAATGTGGCTTTGGATTTGATCATAGCCTGAAACAAAAAAGTAATAGTTTAAGACTGATTAGATCACTAACATAATCCACCTTGCCGAAGTAACAGATATGTCGTGGCACTTCTTGTAACTCCAAAGAGATATCGTAGGAAGTTATTTTCTTTTATTTGGATGGATGGCACAGGGAGAACCCCTAAACTTCAGCCCCAAATGCACTATTGTGATTTTGATGATTGGTTTTGTTACAGGTGGGATCCCTGGCCTGAGCTGACAATTCTGATTTTGTGGGACCTGCCAGTGCTCTTTCAAGAGCCATAGGAATCATGTCCATGATTTCTGCAGTACCCAAGGATCCTGCATATTCCAAGGCCACTATGGACCTGTGCTCTCAATTAAACAATGAAGGTTACTCTCCTTGATTTCTTTTGCAACTGCAAGCAAATTACCAGTGCTCATTAAGATGACTTTACTTGTTTCCAGAATCTAGGCATATACCTCTATACCTGAGTTAGAGAGAACATTGTGTTTGCTCCAAAATATATTGTGAGTAGTCGCATCTGCAAAAGTTACTCTAACACTACAGCCACCCCAAAACACACTGCCTGACAAAATACGTAACAGAGGAAACATCTGGTTTCGGCTCCCAATGATCGCTAAGTGTGCCTGTAGACTTTGTGAAGTCTTCTTTTGTTGGCGTTTTTGTTACCATGAAAATAGCCTTTGAAGAAACAAATGAGATCCTGTCCTCTCCAGATTTCCATGTCATCCAGGTGGGTGCTTGTGGCAGATTCCTGCTGACTTTTGCCAATATTATCCGGTAAAAGCAAAGTGAGTCGAGTGGTTGGTTGCAAAGTGCAGATATTATCCTGTGCTCCTAACTCTGTGTGGGAAAGCTTAATAGTTGCAGGTGAAATGGGAGTAGTAACTAATATTCCAGTTACCATTGCCTGCCTGACTTCTCACCAGATCAGCCACTTGTAAATCCTTCAGCATTTCAGCTTTATTTGATGTGCCACCCTTGACCTTATTGCACTGCCCATTTTCTTAGATATTCTTTTTAGACATTAGGGCACTGATGTTATTAGAACTTCCCATAACAGTGTTACTGACTGCTCTCGTATTTAGTGATTGTGCATCAGTGACCCTTTCAAATGATGTTTATTAAAATTTGACCAACCTTGATTTACTAAATCTTTTATCAAGTCCAACCTATTCTCTAGAAGAATTTGTTCTTGAATGCGCTCCACTCTTATTTAAGTAATGGTTGGCAATAATTCTTTCAGTAGGACCGCAATTCTTGAAAGTTGAAGATGTAGATCGTCCTCTGAGAGCAAACAGTCAGTACGTACAGAGTCCTGTGAGACCAATCAGGAAAAGGTGGCTGTTGACGAGGCCTTGTTTTCGGTTCTACATCATGGTCTTTTGATGGTAGATAATATCGTGTCACAGATTTGACATCTGTTGCTGACTCCTTATTATATATATGAATTGTTGAGACATGTTTTGCAGCTAAGGAGTCAACACCCAGTGGGACAGTCATTGAGGTTGCACCCTGAATGCTTCCAGACCATTGCAGAAATGATTTCTATTAACAATGGTGGTACCGATACTTTGGTCCCCAAAGATGGGCTGTATGCGTGTGCTGCCATTGATTGACGTAATATTTGATTGATGGTAGTTTGTTAACATGCCCGATTATTTGTAATCACTGCCTATAACAGGCAAAGCCATACTAGCATTTGTGATTTCAGTAGTGATGAGCCGAAGTTCTGTGAGAAAGAATTCAAAAGTTCATAAATCACCCTCCCACCCCAAACGGTCCACAATTTGGCCATGATACAATATAGAGCGATGCATTTGTGCCCCAACCTGGGTTTTTTGATGTACTCTCAACTGTGTTAGCTATAACAATATCGTCTGCAGCAGTGTCTTTGGTTGCCTTTTCACAGCAGTTTTTTGGGCATACTTGTGGCCACAGTTTGGACACTAATCTCGTGCTCCGATTGGCAGTCAATTACTTTAGATGGCTCCTAGTGGTGTCCTTGCCAACTCCTGAAGCTCAAACCAAGGACATCAGCTAAACCAACAAGTTCCTGACTGATGTCTCTGGCCATTTCCTTGGCCAGTTTGTTATCAATTAAGGCCCGGAAGTCTTCAATGGAGCAAGAAGAAATTGATTAATTCCCTAGATTCAAGACTTTTCTCCCATTTCTCAGATCCATGGACCCACACCCGACCATATCCAGAAATTGAGCCTAGAGTGTGGGGTATTGCAAGAGGCCATGCCCATACATGTCTACCTTCCCTTGGCATTCCTGGTGCTCAGTAAGGTCTGAAATAGGTTTGAACATTTCGAGAGTCATTGCTTTGACTTTGGCCATGCAGAACCCATCGTTGTATGGATTGATAGGGAGTGGATGCAGCTGCAACTGTGAGGTTACTCTGTCTCTGCAATAATTGCATTGCAGTGTCGGTTCGGCTTAGGTTGGTGGGGCCATTTCTGCACTTTGGCCATTGTGCAGTAGGGATGTTATTGGGGGTGTTATTGCACATCTCTCTGCTTTTTGTCTTGGTGGTTCAGCCAACTGTTTGCTCACCGATTTAACACGAGGCCTTAGTGGACAGTGAGCAATACAGCGGGTGATGCAGGTTGATATTTTGCTGTGTACACCAAAGGCAATAGGTTCTAATAGTGGAAATGCAATTGGACAAGATGAAGTCTCCCCTCTTTCTAAATTGGAAACTGTGGAACATGAAGGCCAGACCTCAAATCGCTGCCTTCCACACTTCACAGTTTAAGTTATCCTGAACAAATCACTTTTCATCACTGTCCCTTATATTCCTTAACTATCTATAGGAAACATCTTACTCATATGGGTTTATAGTCTATACTATTACGTCATAAATAATTATAATATTAACTATTTATATAATGTTTGCTGGTGGGGAGGTTGAATGCCAAGTGATGGTTTTTTCGGTAGGTAGCATGCAAGGTATGGGGTTTGATTTGTTGGTAGACAGGAATCCAGGTATGGGTCTTATGCCGTGCCAGCTCATGCTTGGCTCTTGGAGCAAACCCAGCCCCCCTGGTTCAGCTATGGTTTGGCTCTACAAGTGAATTCTTTAGCAACCCCACCTCTTCATATCAGTTTAAAACTAAAGATGGGCAGATACGGGACAGGAGGAGAAGTAGCCTGCTTTCAAACTGCAAACTGTGACACATGGAAACCTGTGATCAAATTCCAGCTTTCCCATTTCACCAAATGTTATTATCGTGGCGAAATAATTTTTGTACATTTGGAAGGTAGTGGAGGTTGCCTGTGGCTTGGCTCTCTAAGAAACCACAATTTTACTTCATGTATAAGCGCCTTACAAATACAAAATAAATAAAATAAATACATACACATATAGTCTGGAAAATGTGTGCACAAGGGAATATGTTGCTATTGTGTTTAGTTGCTTTGGAAGTTAGTGTCGCAGCATTGTGGACTTTGGTCAGAATATTGCTTGCCACTCAGGCCAAAAGTTGCTAGTCCTCCCGTGTTGGAACCCCTGCTCTTCAAAGATCATTTAAGGTCCTTCAATATGTTTGTCATCCCTTTTTCCAAACAGTGCATCCCCCAAATCAGCGATCATCACCAACCATCCCACTCACAAGCAACATCATAGATACTGCATTACAGCAAAAACTGTGATCATAAACCTCATCACAATACACAGAGTGGATGCCATCTTCATCACTAAGACAAGGCTGACACCCACCTAAACACACATCCTAGATATCCTCATCACCAGTGGCTGCAGCATTTTACAAAAAGACAGTCCACACAGTGGGTTTCTAGGTAGAGGCCTCACCAACATTTACAAGGCACCATGGCCATGCACTCAACTGGGTGTCACCACCATCGGCTCTTCCAAAGCCTTTTCTGCCACTTTCTGCTATCCCCAAATAACACAGCCACATTTCACCTCATCTAGAGACCACCCAAACCCAAGCTCTCCTTTACATAGGAGTTCATGGGCACACCTTTTTTTTAACCCTGAACACTGTATTTTTAAATATTTTCTGCAAGGTACATTACTAGCAAACGATTACACAGGAATCCTCATCAGAGGTTCAAGGGGTCCTGTGTCCAAATGTGTACCTGGTCCTTAACCTCTGTTTGAATATCTGTTACAGCACGATTTAATGTCTGATTACACTTTAAGCCACATTACAAACTGAAGGCTGCAAATAGGCTTTTTCCAGATCTGTGATTCGAGAAGACCTATTTTGCTGGATTCCAGTTCAAGGAAAATCGGGCCCAATGTCAGTACTGGTTTTTCACCCTCCCATTGTGACACATTGGCTGTCCCTTTGGCTCCGTTGTTATGTGCTCTAGTGGCTAAGTGTCAGGCTCATTAATCTGACAACCTTGGTTACATTCCCAGCTTCGTCAATGGTAGTAGAGGCTGTTGAAAAAGCACAAATAGAACTAAAGCAGCTTATACACTTTTGGTTCCCATAAAAAAAAATCTAGATGGACGGGTACTCCCTCTGAAAATAAGTAGGCGGGTGCTGTCCACTTTCGTGTACCCTTGACTAGTCCCCTGCTTACTCCCAGGACTATGAGATGGTGACTGCGCTTAGCTTTCTTGCCCAGCTGCGATTGTACTTCAAACAACTGTCTGTTTATAGCCAATGGTTGGAATCTGCAGTTGTTTGTCTGGATTTAAATTTAAAATTTAATTTCAATACTTCTCCATTCTTTGTCCAAATTCCGATTTCTTAAATCTTACCTTGTGTTTGTGAACAGGAAATGCAACATTTCTGATTCCAGTGTGAAATCGCTCCCTTTTAGGCCTTGGCTGAGAGGGGACATAAGAAAGATCTGCCCAGACTGTAATGATTATTGGGCCTATTCATAACCAGGTCTTGCTTCTCACTTTACTGGTTCAAAAGATGCAATTGGGAATGAGTCTGTGTACATGAAATAATGCTTTTAAAATGTTTTATCAAAGTTTGATGGATTATGGATTCACTAGCTGTACTCTGGTTTTCGTTCTCCAGTCTAGTCCACTTTTGCTCGCCAGTAGACGCTCTCTTCTGTTCTCATCTCTCGCATGCTCTTTCTCTGTACAATATTTCTCTACTAGCAGGAGCCCCAGCACTGCCCGGATCTGTAGCTGACATGAACGTGGGGGTCTGCCATAGCCTTGTGCATGTGATATTGGGTCCTAACGGCCTATTCTTGAAAGATTGCAAAATCATCAATGTCCCGAAATCGCTATACTGATAGCAAGGGGCTGGACCCTGCTCCATCCGTGTGCAGGGTGAATGGGTTGGGTTGGTCAGATTTCACTATCGCCAGTACACCCCAGACTGGTATGCCGACCTCGGGCCAAAACTTCATCCCACCAACTGTTGTGGGGCTGGAGCCAACAAGGGCAAAATGGGCAATCTCCCGAAATTGCCCATACTGATGGCACAGGGCTAAACCCCACCATGTGCATTTCACTATCGCCAGTACACCCAAGACAGATATGCCGAACTTTCGTCAACATTTCAGCCCACCAACTGTTATGGGGCTGGAGTCAACCCCGAACATACAAACACACCTTCACAAATATATATATGGATAGATGTGGATGGGCACTGCACGGTCCGTCGTGCATTTGCTGGAGCCATCCGATCCATTGCAGCACAATCAGAGAAAAAGGACTTCTTGGGTGACGGAGGGTTTGTAAAAGCAGCTGTAAAAATGTGAATTTTAATTGTACAAACAGTGTAAATTGCATTTTCAAATACTACCATATATTCAATCGTCACCTCATTGTCTATTTTAGCAATAATCAGAATGGTACACTTGTATCACTGAGCAAAGCACATTATTGAAACCTAGAATAACCATTAAGCTTTGCAGAGCTAGCCAGAGTGCTCTACAAGGAGTTATTGGACTTGAAGACTTAGTTAAGGCCTCAGTGTAGCAAGGGTGTTTAAAGAGATTCACAGGCCCATAACGCAAGGTACTGAGCGAGGACATGATCTATAAAGCTATTTTGTGTCTGGCGGGAAGGGAGGCAAACATTAAAAAAAATTGAAAAAAGCAAACTACCTAGAATGGTTGGTGGGTAGTTGCTAGTTCCCAGCAACCACCTACAATGTCATGTTATATGGCATTAGTATAGCGCCAAAGTTTTGTGGGTGAACGCGCTTGGAGGACTGAAGTATGTCAATTGAAATGAAGGATTTTCAATGCATGTGTGCATTTTAGCCGGCACGAAGGTAGTGGATGGCTAAGTCCCTCCTCTCGACACATGGAGATATGGTTAATGGATGGGTGCTGTGATAACCTGTCAGGAGAGTAAGTGAGCCAAAGAGTCTGATTATGTACCCAAATGGACCACCATGTTTTTCAATGTGCAGATGTGATGTGCGTAATGAAGTAGAGTAGTGAATTGTTGCAGATGTATGCAGGTGGACGTCTGCACCCCTTTGGGGACATGGCAATATTCCGTTGAGATGGAGTGCTATACATACTCGAGAGTCAAGGATGATATCTAGTTGCGATGATGGTATGCTGACCATATCATATTGATTTCCTGGAATCCTCTCTCTGTCCTCGCTAAGTACTGTCTTGTTGTCATATCAAGAGACTCATCGGGCCCCCACATACCTGTCAGTAAGTGATGAGGACGGAGGCACAGATCTTCCAGGTGGCCTGTCGGAGATTCTGTCCATTGCAAAAGCGGATCCACCCCTTCTGCCGAATAAAAGAAGGGGAAGAGGAGTTTCAGTGTGCCTGGGCTGTGTCTGCGGGTTGGAAGTCGGGAGGGCACTCAGCATGGCAATCCCATGGCAGCCATGGCAGCATTGCAGCACCATGCCGAGTGCCCTGCCACAAATCAGACCGGGGCGAAACTGCAGCTTCCCTTCTATTGGCCTATTTCCAGGTTATCGGCTCGGATGTCCTGGAAATTGACAATTGGGGAAGTGTTGCAAGTATCATCAATAACATTCGTCATTGCAATTAGGGAAGTGTTGCAAAATAATGCACTTAGATCGGCTTTAAACATCCCTCGATCGAACCACATCTCCCAAGCCAAACGGAATGCTAAGTGGCTCCCTATCCAAGACAGGATCACTTTCAGGACGTTTATGATCACTCATAAATGCCTGGTTAAGGGGGGCGCTGTTGAGCAGCCCGAAAATGGCTGCCTAGTTGCTGAGCTCCGTGAGGTGTGGAAAGGAATCCGGCCAAATCGGCGGTTTGCTTTGCTGACATCGGCCTATATCTGGTTGAGCTACTCCTGAACGATTGCTGCCTGCATTGCTCGAATTTCGGACTGAATCGGGCTCCGGGCAACCCGCTACATTACATCCAACTTTGTGGCCTGACCACACGCGCGGTCTCTGGCGCGGCTCTGGGCTGAGGCTCCGCCCCGAACCATCTACTGGAGCAGGCTGGCTGCTGGCCCTCATCGCCCTGTTACTGGGCTTCGGCGCCTTGCAGGGAGTGGATTTCCCCCCATCGCTGGGCGTCGCGGCCCCTCCTGTCCCTGGCTGCGAGGGGCGGGGGACTTGGATCTCGTCCGCGGCCTCCTTGGAGAGCTCTCGGCGTGTGTGCTGTGGCGTCGTGCCCCGGCCGGGCCGCGGCGCCGGGGGAGCAGCTGCAGCTGCTCATCGCACTGCCGGCTGCCTGCGCGGGCAGGGAATACGCCCGGGGCCCAGTGATCGTGGTGCGCAGCCCCGGTGCTGGAGATCTGCATACCGCGAGCAGGTGAGGAGTTGAGGGGGCAGTTTTGAATCACATTGTCAGTCCATCCGGGCGCTCTCCCAGCCGCCACCCAATTTGTGCCTCCCCACCCTCCCTGGACTATACCTGCTTCTACACGGCCCGCTCCTGCTGCAGAGACATAGCCTCGCATTGGGGCCCTTACACCTCTACTGGGATCACCTCGGCGCTGGGGGATCCGGGGCATGGCCAATCTGCCCAATAATCCTTAAGCAGGCCTTATGTCACTGGCCTAAAGGCACTCACTCATAGATGTCCTGCACCTGCAGCGGCTGCACATTTCTTGCTGTTCCTGTTGGGGGCCCCAGCGGCATCACTTCTTCATCATTCCACTGCCCGACGGACAGGCGCCCGTCCAACTATGGCCCCTGATTTTACCCTGGCTGCTGCATAGTGTGACCTTTCACTACCTGCTGTATTTGCATTGTGTGCTACATCCTCAATCATCATACTGGCATCTAGGCACTGTGGCATCCCTCTTGGAATCTCATTCTAAAGCAGCACCACAGGGGAGTGTGGGGCTAACTATTCCTCCTGGTCCTTCAGTTGGGAACTGCACCTGTTGCAGCGCGCCTGTGGCCAGCGTGGTGCCAGGTCTGAGCTAACGGGCCCCCTCCATCATATCAGTAATGCCTAACAAATCTAGGGGGTCCAGCAAGATGGGCACCATGGATAAATTCACAAAAGCAACCCCCGTGCAGTGACGGGGCCAGATGCACCCATTCATGAGGATCCTGATCGGGTGCCCTCCTCCAGCGCATCTGCTCCGGATCTCACGGCAATGATGGAATCTACGGCTAAAAATTTCGCATCCTTCCATGAAAAACTCGATTACATCAATGCTAATGTGGCGTGTCTCAAATCTCGTGTCGACCATTCGGGAGCCAGGATCACGGAGGCCGAAAATCGCATTGGGGCAAATGAAGATACTTTAAAATCACTGCAAGGCGTGGTGGCCACTCTGACCCGGGACATGACAACTGTAAAGGCAAAATGCGATGACCTCGAATCTCACTCACGCAGGAACAACCTTCGCATTATCGGGGTTCCTGAGAACGCCCTTAGGGGGCGTATGGAATTGGCAGTTGAGACTCTACTTAAGGATCTCCTAGGTGACCCTGCCCTGTCACCGTACTTTACGGTCGAGCGAGCCCACCGTGCCTTATCACCACACCCCAAGCCTGGGGACCTCCCCAGGCCTATAATTGCTAGGATCCTTAATTATAGGGATAGAGACCTCATCCTCCGCCTGGCCCGCGAGAAAGGAGACCTTCGCCTTGATTCACACACTATCAGGATATTCCCCGGTTTTTCCATCGGGGTGCAGCAGGAGAGACGCCAGTTCCTTGGCGTCAAGAAGCTACTACGGGAACGTAATGTTCCCTATGCAATCCTTTTTCCGGCTCGCCTCAAGATCACCTTCAGGGACAAGCTATACTTCTTCACGGTCCCGGAGGAAGCTGTGAAATTCATAGAATCTCAGATACCACTACATAATGCAAACGAGGATCCTGATGCCTGTGACTGAATCCTAGTTGATCCCTTATCATGTAGCCTAGTCATTGCTGTTTATTCTTGATGTGCCGATGGTAACAACGTTACACCGCCCTAAGTGCGCATTTACACTAGATCTTCACATTAACTATGCCCGGCACTGTTTCCTGGGTGCCCATCTGCGGTCCTTCCTTGGCCCCGCGGGTTTGTCCTCAGTTACTCATGTCAGGTCTCATACCCCAGTGCTCCTCTGCTAGCTGTGGCATAATGTGTCTAACATGCACACTAAGGTTTACTATACCGCCTGATACTTTATGTCATCTGTATCTGTCCTGGTTCCGCCTCACCGCAACAGCGCACCCCACTGAGATTGCAATGTTCATTCTTGTTCTGCACCCCACTGCGAGTGCATTGTTGTTCTCTATGTCCTTAGTAGTTGTTGGCCCCGGTTGGGCCTTGAGGCAGGTTGGGCCAAGTTGGGGACGGCTCATCTGCACGCAGTTTAGGGTGGGTGGCGTTCACACTGCTGATCCATGGTTGGTGGTGAGGGTGGGGAGCGGGAAAGGGGTGGTTTTTCAAAAAGGCACACGAGGTTTCGCAGCGCGCACACTGAAAGGCTGCATGCACGCCAGCAGTTCTAACTTTGGGAGCTCACACCATCACTGGAGCTGGGAGGTTCACTGAAACATGGTTATTGTGGATATTGATAGCTGCACTGGAATGTCTACTGTCATAATGTCCTGGAATATCCGGGGACTGAGCAATTACACTAAGGCCCGTAAAATTATGGCCTATGCTAGCAGACACAACTGCAAGATACTGCTTCTGCAGGAAACACACTCCAACTGACTCATTTCAAGGGATGTTGCTCCCTCCTGGGGTCCTGCCAGATTCTTTACCTCCTACTCTACTCAATCCAGGGGCGTCCTCACGATGATCCACAAATCAACTAAGTTTGTATTACATAAAAGCTACATCGACCCTGAAGGTCGCTATGTCATACTACATTGCACATTGGTCAATACAGAATATCTGTTAGTCAACACTTACTGTCCCAACGTAGATTCTCCAGAGTTCTTCGACACGGTAACCACCATACTGCTTGGATTTGTGGGAGTGCGGATTATATGGGGGGGAGATCTGAATCTCATTCTGGACACTGTCCTGGACAGGACTGGTACCGCTACCAGAACTCTGTCTGGTGCGGCGCGCAGGCTGCGTGGCCACATGCAATCGCTCAACATCTGTGACGCTTGGAGAACGCTTTATCCTCAGCAGAGGGACTACACTTTTTATTCGTCTGTTCACGACAGCTCGTCCAGGATAGATTTGTTTTTGGTCTCCAGGGAGGTCATGGGTAGGGTGGAGGGTACTAGTATCTTGCCTCGTACACTCTCTGATCACGCTCCGGTCATACTATCCTTGGGACTGGGAATTTCCATTCCGACACTCAGCACCTGGCGTTTTAAGTTCGAAGCCCTAAAAGACATTGGGCCTCATTACGACCCTGGCGGAAATCGAAAAACGATGGCGGAAATGCAATACCGCCATCGAATAGCGCTCGGTGCGATTATGACCCGTCACCGCAAAGTACGATGCCATTAGCGACACCGTAGTGAACGCCAACGCTAACTGCACCAAGTACACGCGCGCGCGCCATGCCAAACCGTAATTACCACCATGGCGCAACGGTACGCGAATTCTGACCCTAGCGGACATGCACCTAACGCCAGCAAGCACGGCGGAAAGTACCATTCCGCCATGGTGAGAAGTACGGCATCGCGAACCAACCGTAAACGGCCCCACTGAGTGCCTGTACACCGCTCCCTGGCCACATTGTACAACTCCCCGTAGGTGCAATGAAGTCACACAATGCAACCAGTGAAATGTACTAGTCATCCATGCCTGCCAACGAACAAATGAATCTCAAGAGGGGCCAATGGGAGCTGCAGGGCACAGATGGCACGAATACAGAAGCTATTCCAATGGACATGACCTCAGTCTCCCACCAAGAAACGCACGCAAACACAGGCACCTGTGACCAGCAATATTCCGAAAATCACATCATTCCACCAATCCACCTGGCTGACCGGCATCTGTTACACAAAAGCTAATCCCCCGCCCCTGAGCATGACATCATTAAAACAGTCATATTGGCAGCCCTTATCCCTGACCTCACTGGGCTTCGTAGGCAAACGCGCCCAGCACAGTACCACGCAACTATACTCCGAAGCTGGAACCCAATGCAGATCTCCTCACAATACATCGCTCCCCAAATAGGAATATGCCACATCACTTGCAAAGAAGAACGCTACACGGTCCATATCAGAATAGAAATTTAATGCACAACAAATTCACCAAGCCCATACAGCCATTAGGCCATGAACTCCAAAACACATTTCACCATTGTGGGCTGCATCCGCAATAAATGACCAGCTACTTCTTGTGTGACGCCCTGTTCCTTCATGGTACACAGGGGCTACATTCTCGTACGAAAAGGCAACATGGAAGCGCCTAGAACCGCAGGGCCGTCCCAATAGGGAGGCACTAGTCCAGCTGAAAGGCCGAAATGTTGCTCCTAGCCACTAGTACTGCGTAAGGGCATGTGGCCCATTGGCGATCGTCCCATAAGATCGTAATGCTGCTCCACTGATTAACACGAAGCAGCAGGTGTCGGGAGTAAAATCCATCTGCAGGAGTGGCATACAGATGGCAGTGGCAAAAGGGGAGGAGATACCTGTCAACCAAATGAAATGAAAAAGAATAGTATGGCCATCAGAACTACATTTGAATTACTCACTTCAATGATCACACCAAATCCACAGCCATATGCATGCTAGCCCACTCCAAAGGATCATCACCACCCAAAAACCACTTGCAAATCATAACTATCTATATCGAGGTGAAAACACCATCACAAACGAGTGTACCTGTGCATGCGTCTGTTAAAACAGAATCCATCAGATGGGATTGGTAACGTGCATAGACACAAGTGTCTGAAGGCGCGTCGAGACAGGGAGGGCTCAACAAGGCCAGATAGACGATGGTCCCACTATGGCAGCCCTGCATCACATAGCGCAGGGGAGGCGGACAGATTCCAAGAAGCCCTGTACATGGCAAACTCTGTATCAAATCATCTGTCCATGCATCCATTCATCATTCCCTCATCCCGTAATGAAAACGCCTGTTTCCATACTCACATAACATGTGAAATTTCCATTGAGTCTGTGCGTTATGCAGCCTGCAAAATCCACTGTGCCCCAGCCCGTAATTCCATTGTTGTGAAGTAACATGTATTTGGGAACGTCCGGCCTCATCGTCCACTTCGCTATTGCGCATCCCAAACTATTCATATCAATCATTGCATCCTCGCCATGGCCCCTGTCCCAAGGACATTGAACAATAGAACGTTATATTTGCAGTCAGACCTGTGGGCATCTCCTCGCCGCTAGCTGAAAACCGAAAGCGCCGCCCTTCGAATTCCTCATTTGCAACATCACGTCGAAAAGGCATCTGTGGCCGCTTGAAATCACAAATTAATCCATCTAGTGCGGCTGTGTGTGAAAATGGCAACTGCCTTCACTCACAAATGGGACGCCCCGCCCGTCGTTGAACCTCGGTACAGTGATGCATGAGGGTCCACCGTTACTCGAGTACTACGTTCCACTGACCCTTCACAAGTCTGTTCGCGACTGCAAAGATAGTATGTGAAACAATGGGACCATAGCCGAATGAACATATCAACCAATGTTACACTGCCATCGGGTACAAATACATGATTGTAATAGCAAGATGCCATTCGTCGAATTGCAGCGTTGTGTGCGGGACGTGCTCGCCCAAAGGGGAGAGCAGCTTGCACAGGTGGAATGAATCACCACAGGTGGAGGCCATACAGCCTGAAAACACATAAACTGCACACCCAGTCTCCTCCCACAACCACACCCACTCCGAAATGCTACCGGCAGGACTAGCTATGTTGGCCCTGGGGGACCTGATAGCACTGCAAGTACTCCAACTTCAAGAAGAAGACGAACACCAACTACAACCGGCCGCACGGAGGAGACGCAGGAGGAGGAGGAGGGCAAGGCAGGGCCAGCAAGGGCCGCCAGCACAGCCACTACCACCACGCAGGCAGCCCGCAATCCCACGCCTCCGAGCACATCCATTCAACCTCACTGATGAGCAGATCCACACCCTCTACCGTTTGGACCGGGACACCATAACCGCCATTGTGGACATGACACAGGCTGACCTTGTCAGCATGATAGATAGCCCAACCGCCATCCCACCCCTACTGAAGGTGGTGTCTGTACTCCACTTCCTGGCCACAGGCACCTACCAGCACACAGTCGGACAGTTGCATGGCATTTCACAGCCACTGTTCTCACGGACACTATTGCAAGTGCTCGATGCCCTCCTGCAGCACGTAGACGACTACATCTCTCTACCACACTCGGAGCAGGAAATTACCAACACAAAAGTGGGATTCCATGCACTTGCCGGCATACCGGGTTGCATTGGTGCCATCGACTGCACCCATGTGGAATTGGTCGTCCCACATGCCATGGAGGCCCAGTACCGCAACCGAAAACAATTTCATTCTCTGAATGTACAAATGGTGTGTGACTCCAACAGGATCATTACACATTGTTGTGCCCGATTCCCTGGATCAACACATGATTCTATGGTCTTGAGGAACTCTACAATACCACGCTACATGGAGCGACACGCAGGGAACAGATCCTGGCTACTCGGTGAGTCTCATTTCATGCATGATGATGTGGGGTATGTGATGCGGCAATGACCTGGCAGGAAGGGGGGGGGTGCGTACGTAGCAATGGCATTCCACATAATTCGTTTATCGTCCACATACAGGTGATGCCGGATATCCACTGAAGAGATGGCTCCTCACACCAGTCCGGAACCCACGGGACCAGCATGAGGAGGACTACAACCATGCCCACTCACGTACCCGTCTAGTCATAGAACAGGCATTCGGCCTACTGAAGACTCGTTTCCGGTGCCTCAGCAGGTCTGGCGGGGCACTCCTGTACCGCCATGTGAAGGTTGCAAAGATGGTGATGGCATGTGTCATGCTACACAACATGTGCGTACGTAGAAATGTGCCCATGCCCCCTGACGCAGAACTGCAAGCACCTGAAGATGGTCATGATGAGGGTGGGGATGTGGCAGCACCTCAAGGAGTCTGCGAGGCACAGGAGGGCCGTGACATTCGTCAGCATCTCATAGATGCATGCTTCTAGCACTCACGCCTGGTGGCTGATACATGGACACGGGACTCGTGGCACTGTGTGTGTCTGGTACATGCACAATATGGACTGTACGCCTATAATGGCCTCATACACAAAGATCAATGTCCACACATCTCATTGGTTGATCGTGCATTGTTTATGGCATATGTGATATCATGTTAAACACCCTATCGACCCGCCACCCAAGTGAGCCCAACACCCCCCCTCCACCCTCCTACCTCCCCCCCGAACACCAGTGTCCAAAGATGCTCATTGTCAGTGGGCAGTCGCTATTGCAAGCCCCCTCTGCGGGTATCAGGGGCACCCCTGCCTGTGGAGCGCAGGTTCCTCCCAGATCTACGTTGGGGGCTGCCCTGGACGGAACTTGCAACGGATGATGTCTCTGCCTGCTCACGTCCATGCATGTCCCTAAGGGTTTGTGAGAGCTCAGTGAGCACACGGCGCACTGCGGCAAGTTCGGCACATACGTCTTTGGACGTCGCATGCAGTTCCCCCCTCAGGCTCTCGGTGCTTCTCTCCATTTGGACTCTCAGGCTCTCGGTGCTACTCTCCATTTGGACTCTCAGGCTCTCGGTGCTACTCTCCATTTGTGCCCTTAGTGTCTCTGTACTTCTCTCCATTTCTGCCCTAAGTGTCTCAGTTGATGTTTCTATGTCTGCCTTAGTGCCCCCAAATTCATCGGCATGGTCCTTGAGGAGCGTGGCCAGTTGCTGCTGTTGCACGATTAACTGGTCGAGGGACTGTTGCCTCTGCTGGGCCATGGCCATTTGCGGTGGTGTCACAGAGTGGCTGTTCGCCTCATGTTGCCCTGCCACAGGGCTTGTGGGGGATGGCCAGTCGTCGTCTTGTGGGTGCCCCTGCGTGGTATCCTCATGGTGTACGGGATGGAACAGACAGGGGGATTGGGACAGGTCATGGATGGATCTGACTTCGACATCCCCGTTTTCTGTGTCGGAGCATGCTGCCATTAATGCAGTGTCACCTATGGTGCTGCTGCCACCAGAAGCAGTGCCTACTGTGGCATCCATTGGGGGGACCTGTGGTGGTGGTGTTGTGGGCATGCTGGCTGCTGGGGTGCCTGTTGGAGTTCCCTCCTCTGTGCTGCCACTTGATTTGTGCTACTGCCGTGTCTTGATGCGTGCAGCTGAGGTGGAGGGTCTTTGGCCGTTGGTCTTGGCCCTCTTTGCAGGTGTGCTGGTAGGGGTGTCCTGGAGCTCGTCGTTTGGATCGGACCCTGTGGTGGAGTAAAGGAGGGCGAGCGTTATTAATGGGTCTGTGGGAATTGGAATGGCAATGTATCACATGCATTGGGGTGGTACCTGAGGGTGATTTGGGTCGGGGCCTTGGAGGTGGTTTCATTTGTGTGTGGAGTGAGGGTGCAGTTGTTTGGCAGCCTGCAGTTAGGGTGTGCCTGCTGCACGTGTAGAGGGTGTTTTTAGGATTTTTAATTATTTATGTATTTGATGTGAGTTTTGAAGTGTGCTATCAGGCCTATGTATGTGGACGTTCTCCTGGACATGTGTTACTGTTGCACTATGTGGGCACGTGGTACTTCACATGATTGGACATTGTGGTTTTGGCATTGTTTTATTTGGGCCACCTACCTGATTCTTCGGATGTCTGCACTCCTTTCTCCATCCCTCCGACTCCCTCTATGCTCTCCATTCCTATGGTGGAGGCACAGATTTCTTCCCAGGGGGTCAACTTGATGGGTGATTCCGATCCTCCCCCGGTGGCTGTGGCAATGTTGCGGTTGGCAGAAAGTATGCTACGGACGCGTATCCGCAGGTCGTCCCATCGCTTTCTGCATTGCTGTGGGTTGCGGGGTGCGGTCCCCACCGCACTTACCCGCTGTGCCACCAGGGCCCATATGGCCTTCTTGTTCGCAAGTGCCGTCCTGGTCATTTGCGTGGAGAAGACGGCGGCAGCATTCTCCTGGAGGGTCTCTGTGAGCACGGTGAGTTCCTCACGGGAGAAGTGGACCTGCCGCTTGCGGTCGCATGCTTTCTTCGCTACTTTTCCCATTTTTCTTGGTTTCACTAGGGTGGATGACGGGTTGGGATGTGTCTCAGGGTAGTATTTTTAATGGTTGTGTGGATTTTGTGGTTTTATAGGTGTACGGCGTGATGTTTCCCGTTCCGGGACCATGCTTTTACTTCCGTTTCCGTATATTTACGGTCACCGTACTTTCCGGTTGGCGCTCACTGCGGTGTCCGCTAAGATGGGTGGCGGTATTGCACCTAGGGTGCCGTACGGCGGCGGTGTGGGCCGTTTTGGGGTCATTTCCGCCATCGCGGACTTTGCACTTCCGCCATGGCGTGGTGCTCGTGCCCGATGGGTCGGAATGAGCCGCACTTTGCTCCATCGTGCAATGGCGGAAACGCTATTTACGCTGTGGCGGTCCGGTCAGTCACTTTCCGCCAGGGTTGTAATGAGGGCCATTGTATTTAAGTCTGGCATACTCGCTGACATTGAATCGTTCTTTGAACTCAACTCCCTTCAGGACACGTCCGCCGCGGTTAGATGGGACGCGTTTAAGGTGTACATTAGGGGTATGTCTATCTCTCGGGAGGCTGGGGTGTTAAAATCTATTAGAGCTGCCCTTGATCGCTCTGAGATCAAGCTAAAACGGCTGGAGCAGCTTATGTGCCGCGGGTGCTGACCCCAATATACTCGCCCAGATCTCAGATGAACTCCAAGTATACAACACACTAGCTACCAACGAAATTCAATACTTCAGTCGCCCACAGGCAGCCAGGAAGTACGGTGAGGGGGACAGACCCGGGAAAACCCTAGCGACACTTGTGAGAGGGGAATCGGGCCATACGCAAATCACTTCCATTAAAGATCAATATGGCAATGCTCGATGGGCGGACCAGCAGATATTGGATATATTTGCTGAGTTCTACAGGTCCCTTTATTCTCAGCCCGCTGAGCATACCGAACATCACATGCGCGAGCTCCTTGATCAGATCCCCACTACAGAGATCTCTTCTTCTACCCGGGACCAACCAGACTCCCCGATTACACTGGACGAGATACTGTCGGCCATCTCGGACTTACCCAAAGGCAAGGCACCTGGCCCTGATGGCCTCACCAAAGGCTTCTATCAAGAACATGTGGCCATTCTGGCCCCCCGGCTGTTTGAGGTCTGGAATGAGGCACTTCGTGCCTCTATCCTTCCCCCTTCCATGCGTGAGGCTGTTATCACGGTGTTGCTCAAACCGGGTAAACCTGATGACGAGTGTGGGTCCTATAGACCTCTCTCCCTCATGAATCTTGACACAAAGATTTTTGCTAAGATCATTGCTAATCGCTTTCTGCCCATTATGACACATTTGGTACATGAAGACAAGGCAGGCTTTGTCCCCGGCAGGTCCACCTCTCATAATATCAGGAGATTGTTTAATGTCATGTCCCACGTTGGACGCTCAAAAAGCCTTTGACATGGTCTCTTGGAAATACATGTGGCTGGTGCTTGAAACAATGGGTGTTGGCCCGAACATGATTGGGTTCATCAAACTACTGTATACCTCCCCCGTGGCGCGAGTAAGGGCTAACTCACTGACGTCTGAGCTTTTCACGCTATTCAGGGGTACCAGGCAGGGTTGCCCCTTCTCCCCGATCCTCTTTGCGTTGGTGATAGAACCAATGGCGGACTTTGTCCGTGCACGGCACTCCCGTAAAGGGTTAAGACTGGTAGAGGATCCCGAAATTATATCCCTATATGCGGACGATGTCCTATTATATGTCAGAGATCCCAAGACCCACCTTGATCCCATATTAAGGGACATCACCCGCATTGGCACCCACTCCGGATTTACAATTAATTATTCAAAATCTGAGATCTTCCCGCTCACTAAATCTACCCTACAGCCCACTACCGAATATCCCCTGCGCTGGTCCCCGGAGGGTGTTAGGTACCTGGGTGTGCAGATATCCCTCGCCAAATGCACTCTGCCTGCCGATAACTACACAGCGGTGGCACGGACGGTTGAGACTAAAATCTCACAATGGCGCCCTCTTCCGTTGTCCATTGCCAGTCGGCTATCTCATATTAAAATTATTTTGCTCCCCAAGCTCCTCTACACTTTTAGTAATATACCTATATGGCCTGGGAGGGCATATTTTACTAAATTGCATACGCTATGTGATGTGCACAATTCCTATGGCACTCTGGTGCGGTGCGCAAAAAGTGGGCTGACATGGCGCTCCCGTACAAACGGGGGGGTATTGCGGCTCCTGACTTGACACTCTATTGGATTGCAGCCCAGGCCCAGTATGCCACTCATTAGTACCCCGGCTCCCCGGTGCGCCCACATGTCGGGCTGGAGCGACTAGCATCTGCTGGTATCAACATAATGTCCTTGATTCTACATCGACACCTGAGTCCCCTATTGACCCCGTTACCGCGACCCTGTATGCCTGGTCACGCTTGCTAGACTCGACAGGCGGGCTTCCTCCGTACTACAAATGGCTCCCTGTGTGGGCCTTCCCTGGCCTGGAACCCACGCTGGATGCAGCTTTGGCCCGACACTGGGGCGCGCTGGGATATTGGGCGCTGTCTGACTTCCTTCCTGAGGGTAGATTGATAGATCCCCAAACTTGGAAACCGGGGCACACCAGATCCCCCTTAGAGATTCTCCAATACTACAGGCTCCGTGCCGCATTCCGCACCACATGGCCCTCATTTCTGGATGAACCCCCAGATAACCTGGCAATAGCTTATATCGCCAACTCGGGCGGTGCTCGGGGTGTCATCTCTTCACTGTATCAAATTCTGCAGGACACCACCCCCACTCCATCTCTGGGGGCGCGGGGTGGATGGGCGACAGAACTTGGCCTAGAAATACCCGATGAAGTCTGGGAGAATATGTGCCTTCATACCCAAAAAGTCTCTCTCAACTTCCGTTTTCGCGCCATGCAATATAAGCTCCTTAATAGGCTTTATTATACTCCACGTAGGACTTCGGGGTTTACTCGCTCCGAGGTACACCTCTGTCCGCGTTGCAAGGCGGATGAAGCCGATCATTTACATATGTTCTGGTCCTGTAACAAATTGTCTGACTTTTGGGACGGTGTTCTGAACACACTCACTGCAGTAACTGAAACTGTAATTGACCCCGATCCTTTAGCAGTACTGTTTGGGATCTGGAAGAATGATGACACTAAGCGGTTTTAAAAGTTCTTAAACATAAGCTGTATGATTGCCAAGAAGTGTATACTTCAGAGCTGGAAGTCCTCCTCTCCCCCGGTCCATAAGAAGTGGCTGGGTTTGCTCACATGGTCTCGAAACTGTGAGGAGGAATATTTGACTATGCTGCCCGCCCGTTCTCGCCCCAAGAACATTTGGAGCGAATTTAACACGTACCTCAACAATCAGTGTGGGAGCACGCCTGGGTCGGGCTTGTCTCCGGCATCTGACCATGCATCGTGATCTCCTTTGTGTTCTCCTTCCCCCTGATGCTCTGAAATTACTGTTGTAACTAATGTATTGCGATCATTGTGTTGCTTTATGTTCTGCCTGGTTTATGCCTGTTGCCTTGATGTTTGTGTCTTGTGAACCTCTGCCGACAAAAATAAAAGTTTAAAAAATAAATGCCTGGTTAATCTAGCCCCCAAATACTTAGTAGACAAATTCTCCAGAAAGCAATCCTCCAGACCCACCAGGTCCTACTATTTCACTGCTTATTAATCTTGAAGTTTAAAGAACACAAAGCTGGTGGATCTAGTTTCCCGGTCTTGGCAGCCAAGGCATGGATTTCTTTACCCCTTGAGCTCAGAATGGAATCCTCTTTCCTCTCCTTCGGAAACAAGGTACAAACATAACTCCTCTCTCAGCTGTGCTAAGATCCTATTGTCCCCTTCTTGCTCTTAGCCTCCCTGAAGTCCCAAAAAACTGGCCCTAACTAGCCCAAACAATTTGCCCCTCCATCACCAGGATAGTCACCTAGATCTGTAAGACTAGACGACAATACTGGAGACTCCTAAGCTGCTGAAGTTTTGCGTCCTGATCTGTAACACAGGCCGGCTTTTCACATCCTCGATTCCAATTTTAATTTCATTACATAGACATAGCTCCCCCCATTTCGGCATTGCACTGTACCTCTTTTGTAAGCCTTCTTTTGACCATATTTCTAATATGTATTTGTGTGTTGTAATGATTTCTGTTCTGTCAAGTAACAGCGCCCGGATTCCCTTGAGTTCGGTGCGTTATACAAGCAAATAAACGTAACCAAACTAAATATAACCATAACGTTGCTTTAACAACATTTTCACACTGAAATTCAAATGTTTTTACCAGTGCACCCTTAATTTGCTAAAAGTTACTTAAATGATACTGACCCCCAATGTACCAGCTCTAGACTCCACAGACAGTACAAAAGTCTGCAGACAGCAGGACCCATTCACAAAGCCCAGAAGCACAGGCGACAACAGAAAATGTTGTACCCTTCAACCAACAAACACATATACATAAAACATTACCTATATTTACAACAACCAAATATAGTGTATACCTCATATCATCAGCTCAGTACAATCCTTTATACATACTCACATACCCAGACACCCATTCCAAAACGATCTCTTACGAAATAGTATGTACACTTTATTTAATTCTTTATTATTACCATTCATGATATAAACAATTCTTATAAGCAAAAAGCACTATTTTTTCATTTCAACAAAAATGACAAACACACTTGAGTGGTTGGAAGAAATCCTCCCAAATGAAGAAAGGAATGATGATAACCTCTCTAATGGTAACCAATACATCTTCCAATATAAACAAATAATGTCATTTAAACAGAATTCAGTAAAATGATAACCGCTTCTTTTCTTACAGTACACACTTTACATGAAGAAACAACATGCCAATTGTAATATGGAGAATCTCAAGAATCACAATGACAATCTATGTCCCCAACTACACATAATTAAATAATGATCTTGTCTGCAGAATTGGATGAACTTAGTAATGACTTTAAGGAACTTCTAAATCATGTTAAAAATCATGTTATTAGAAATGTGGATTATCACTGTCCTTCTCCTACTCGTCTCCTTTGCACACAGCAATCACCCCATCAAATTCCTAGAATGTAATTGAAAGACGTTTTGATGAAACTTCACTCCTTCCCTCCCCTGATGATCATTGTATAGAAATTCCAAATTCTCCCATGTACGTTTCCTATTCTGATACCACATCCCTTTCATAAATAAATGTATTTTTGATACTATAAATATCTTGTATATTGTCCTTAAAAAAATTAAACAATTGATAGTCTGAAGACTAAACGATTGTCCGGGAAATCCGTTTGCGAAATTCGGTGTCTACGGACATTGCACCTGTTCTTGCATGACTCACTTTTAATTACTCCTTGGACAGCACACCAATTTGCGGAAATTCATGCACCTGCACCCAGCGGTCTCCTACTCAATGCTGTTTGCAGACTGCCATCCCCTCTGCGGATGTCTGGGGACGTCATCATGTGACTGCTCCCGTGCGACATGACAGCCTGTCCACGGACAGTGTCCATGATCGTGCACAGTTTGAAACTGCATTTCCTGCCCATCTAGGGTGTTTCAAATTTAAAGTGTACCCTTCCAGACCCATTCTTAGTTGATCTGTCAACTTTTTACGACTTTCCAAGGCCCATACTCAACTCAGTAGTCTGTGGACAGTCACTCAGTCCGTGGACGGTTCCTCTGAAGGAACCTACTCATTACTTTCAGTCATTCTCAATCTGGATATCCAGGAGAGAGGAGCTGACAGCACCTGCTTTGCAGAACAGATACATTTGCAGCAATGGCATCTGTTAGGGCCATTCTTCCTCCCCAGCCACCACCACAACAACCGGAGAGTGGAACAGGCATGAAGATGTAGAAGAGGATGAAGAGAACGGGCAAAATGAGGTTGAGGAAGTGCCTATCTCCAGCGCCTAACTCCAATGCCTGCAGTGAGTCATGGGTGTGGTGGCTTTTCATCACCGTTGAAGGTGTAATGAAGGCTCGGGCAGACAATGTGAGATACACTGAGTCATACTCAGTCACAGAAAACCTGGGCTGTACTCCTGCGTGTTCACCACCATGCACCAGCACACCCGATCCAACCACCTGGGTGCTCTGAGAAAGGCTTTTCCATTCTCAGGGAGAAGCAGGTTGACAAGCTCTACTGGATGTTCCGATGTTCCTCACCCGCTCCTATCACCACCAAGACTACTCCTGTGGGGCAGAGGATCCCATCGGCCACCTCATGGGCCATACAAAATGGTGTTGACCCTTACCTTTGAGGATCACAGTACTATGTTTGTACTGCGACACACAGATTGGCAGTGGGAGCAGTTTCTGTGTGTTTATGAGACTGCAGTCAAAGAGCACGAGCAACACAACTACGTACTTTAAATTTAAGGCCAGCCCAAAAACCTCCTTATGTCTACCTGCCACTCCGTTTCTGTGGTTTGTGCTCCATTCCCTTTCGTCCCCCCAACTTACTTTGCCCCTTTCAACAAAAAAAGCCAAAACATATCAAAACCAAAAACACAAAAATGTTGCTTTACAAGCCACATTTCACAGTTAAAACATAGAAGTAAATAAAAAAATCACTATACCTTTTGCAGCATGCATAGTGCGTGGACAGTGTGATAGTCCGCGGCCATCTGAAAAATTCCAGACGTGGGGTAGGGGAATTAAAATCAATTAACTTGAAAAAATAATCTTTTTGTTCTCTTTCTGGCTTTTATATTTTTTGTATTATTTGGGTTTGTACACTAAACTAACAAATGTTCTACTGAACTTCATTTTTTCTAACTTTCACAAAAAGTGCTTGTCATTTTTTTTTCTGTTTATAATTTTTGTTTACTTCAAATACTAAAAAAGAATTGAATCCATATTTTTTGTGTTTGCAGAAAATACTTCAATGCATTTTGAATATTTTCTATAAAAATCTGATTGCCAACATCAGTCAGATGCACTCCATCTCCACGAAAAATGTTGACACTATCAAATGTGATTTTTGCATTATCAAAAGATGTCATGCCAACATCCCAGCTTTGTTAACATTGTGCCTTGCTTTCTCAATTTGTGGGCCAAATAAATTCCAACGCTTCCACATTTGATTGTGAGCAATATGTGAAAAAAAAAGTTTGTTATGTGGAAACAGTTCCACCAACTTTCCAAATGTATCCTTTAAGGCAAACTGTAATGAAAATCCGGTGACATAGCTCAAACTATAGCGTCTGCAGTGAACAAGAGTGATGTCCGGATGCTTCAAATTAACCATCCTCTCACAAAACGGGAGCAATTCAGTCCACTTCATTTCACGAACTCCATACCATGAAATTTGTAATCCAAGATTCTCAGATAATCCATAGTGCTCTGAATATACCTTCAACCAATGGATCTAAGAGTGTGCCAGAATCCACTCACTCTGCTTCCTCCAACACATAGCCATAGCCATCTTCACTGCACACACAAAAGAAAACTCTTGCTACCCACGACTGTCCATGATCTCCGCGGTCTCCGTAGTCCGATTCCATGCAAGGCATCCTCAAAGGACCTGGATGGCATGTGCGATGTCCGCAGACTACCGCGGTATCCACAGTCACCGTAGCAGAGGGCAGCCATTCTACCCTTTCTATTTTCATGTTTGTAACACTCCCTCTTTGGGTACCTTTAAACAGTCACATATCCATCCACTAATCACATCCAACAACCCTACATTACATTTGCATAGAAATTTATTCCAGTTGTCTTACTGAATTTAAATGGACCCGAGAGTTGTGCGTCTGTATCTTTTGGTGGGCCTGCAGTTGATTTCTGGGAAGAGACATTTGACTCTTTTTCTTCTAATGGATATTTAGTTGCTTTTGGACACAAGCATTTTGTGGTTGTATTATTTGATGGAGCAGCAGTTGTTCTTTTTTTTCGTTGTATTGGAGGGAGATCTGGTATAGTTTCTGATTGTATTAGTTTTCTTTTAAAAGGTTTTATTTTTTGAGGTACATGCTACATATCTAGATGGGGGTGTACAGTGTTTGTAGCCTGTTGTATTCTTGGATGCAAGGAATGTCTGCATGGACTTTGTTTGCATCAAAGTTAACTAGGAATGGACTATTGAGTGTACAGAAACATGAAAGTGCTACGGAACTCACATCTTCTTTCAAGACTGTGTTGACAATGTCAATCAATCCAGAATCTAGAGTTGGACTTTACAATTTGTGAATGACAGCATATGCAAGAGAAAGAGAGAATTGTTCTCTGCGTATGTAAATGTCTTTGAAATGTAGGAAACATGCCATTGTACAGCATTTTCCTTTTTTAAGCTCCTGCAAGTTTGTCAAAGTGAATGTTGACTAACTGAATGTTGTTGTCATGTGGATATGTTTGAAAGCCAATAACTGCCCCACTGACTAAGCCTTTTTCTATGTCAAGGTTATGTTCCAGAATTACTCAGCCATTTAGACACAGAGTTAATTGTTTTTCTAATCCAGCTATGTTGACAAACATTTTTCTAAGCTATTTACTCATGCTGTTGCTTGCTGACACATAGGGAGTGTCATGGCATGCACTTCTAGTTTGTCTGTGGAGCTGATATGCACTATGGGTTGCATTTCTTTTTTCATTGTATCATTGAATTGACTACAGCTTGCAAGGATTGGCATCAAGGAGATGTATTTTATATTTTATTGAGTTATTTGTTCCATGACATCAGGGGCAGATGTCTTTTGCTCATGAATTAGTCTAGTTTTTAACATGAATTTTGCATGTTTAGTAAGCAGACCAGTTCTAATGCTTTTAAAAATGTTAGCGTTGGTGAGATCTGCAGACTGATTCATGTTTTGAGTTAGTTCTCTGTAACGAAAATGTTGCCAGAGATTTACATTTCCAATGCTGCCTAGTGCGTATGGCATTGTTTGTGTCCGAATGTTTTGAAATTAGGTTGAACTTTTACTGATGTTAACTGTAGCAGGTCTCGGGAAACAATAATGTGCTTTCCTCCAAACAGTTCTCCGTAATCGTTTTTTAGGACTTCTTGCATTCTGAGATGAATTAAAGTGAACACGAGGTTGGAAACCATGCTTACTTCATCTATCAAGAATACTTTCATTTGTTTCAGAATTCTGAGTACTTCAGTAGCAGCTTCTGCTGATAATTTGTAGTATTCTAATTTGTTTTGATGTTCTACTGGGAGGAGCAGTAGTCAGTGTGAAGTTGCACCGCCTATGTTGTAGGCAGCCAGACCTTTTGGGGCTGTTACAAATGTTGAATGGTTGTTGTTTGTTAAGTCTTCTAGAAATGTTCTGATTATCTTAATTGAGAACATTTTCCAGAACCAGCTTCACCACTAAATACATAAGCAAAGGTTTAACATTTATTACAGGTACAGGTTTCAGTTTCACGTTTACAACCATGTTCAATTAATTCAGTGCCTTCTAGATAAATTGTGAGTTGTTCATCATTTAACTGTGATTTGAGCACTGACGAGTTTTCTTCAGATTGTTTAGATTAATACATGATATTTTATAACTCAGCCATGGCTATTTCTGCTTCATTTATAATAAGTGGTTCTCCAAGTGGTTCTTGACTTCCTGTAACAGGAGGCTGACTGCACTCAGGAGTATCTTTATCTAGTAGAAGTTCAATTTCTACCTCTTGTTGGTGTTCAGTATCCAACATATTTTTGGATTTCTTAAATTTGACATTTGTTATACTGCTTTCATTCACATTGAATGCAGCTTCAAATGAGTCATGGTCACCTAATAATTATACTTCCTTTCTCCAAGGTTTGAAGAGTTTTAGTAGGTCCATGTAATACAATTCTCTATGTTGTAGAGATTCAAATGATAACTTGATATAATTGATTAGGCTAGATTTTGTAAGATTAACTAGGCTTCCTTCCCAAGTTGAGACTGAATATTTGCCAGTTGGCTCATGTGGCTTGACATTGTTTTTGTAGGAGTAGCTTTGGGCTATGTCATGCAGGCATATGTTTTCCAAAGCAGTCCCTCTGTTTCGGTAGTATGTGTCAATGAAAGTGTTTTTTTAAATGTCCTGGCTTTTGGGATCATTTGTTGTTATTGTTTCTATCCCTTGGTAGGATTTTAGTACCGTTTTTTCTTGATGAAGCTGGACCAAGGTTTAGCCAGACAATGTTTACAGATTTCCCTTATAAGGTTGTAACTGTTAACCAGTCTCCAGCTTCGTAGCACCTGCATTCTCTATGGGAGAGCATTTTTATACCAAAGATGTACTTTGTTTTGGACAGTGTTTTGTCAGATGATATGTCTTCACAGGGGTCTTTCAGCTCTATCTTCTCAGCTTTGGTGAGATAGACTGTGACATATCTTGCAACTGCAGTGGAATTATCTGCAATGTATTGTATGTTTTTTATGTGCATTGCACAATAGGGCAATGATTGCATTGTAGTAATTTATATACTTTGATGCTTCCTCCGTTTTAATGTTGTATGTGTTGTTAGGGGATTTCCCTTTTACACTGTGTATAATACAAGACATCAAGCTATTTACTTGTCCTTTTGTGCAAACTGGACTGGGGAAGCCAAAGCAACATTTGGTATATAATTTACTTTTGATTTTAAATTGACTTTGACGGTATTTGCCACACTTATATTTTTGGAAGCGTAACATTTGTGTACGTAGGTCACTATGTGTGGTTTCTGAAGGGATGTCACAGGTAATGCATTTTTCAATAAATTGTAAAACAGTGGCATCACTGTCATGGGCAAACTTGGGGGTATTTTTTATCCACAATGGCATGTGGATATGTGTTGCTCCTCTGGATTGATATTCTTTTCTCCAAACAAAGTTTTCCAGTGCAGATGAAGTGTAGCATGGCAATGACTCGATGGTGAACTTATCTTGAAAAATTGACAGGTTCAAGTCCCTCTTTGTTTTGGTTTGCAGTGCCTAAGAAGGCATGCATGTCATCCCATGCGTATTCTGCTAAACTTAAGATCACAAACCATGTGGTTGGGCCTAGGTTGCTTAGCATACAACACACATCAGTGTGACATCAGAACTAGTTTTCTTTTGTGCCACGCATGTTTGCTGAAATATTTGTGATACTTAACTGCAAAACATAATCTTTGTCTTTTATCTTTTCAAGCAGTTGGGTAGTGGATTTGTTTATGAAATATGAGCATGTTTTAAATGCGTTTGCAACTCCATAAAATAGAGTTGCCAGTTTGCTTTTGAAGGGGAGGTTGACAATGTAATCTACATTTTGTCAGAATCTTGGGTCTTCACAATACATTTGTAAAGAGTGATATTCTGATGCGATAATTTGTGTGGATCTTTCATCAATGCTTGCTCCTTTTCCGGAAGGAAAGAGTAGATTAAAAAAACATGCTTTGACAGTTTTTTTCCATATGCTCATTGGGGATCCTATGGCTTGACACATTTGATATGTTTCTAATGCATTTTCTATGATTTCTTAGGAAAGTAGTGGGTGAATTGTATACTGGTCTAACATGTTGACTGCAGTAACATGATCTACATGTTCAAATTGGCTAGTTTGTAGGGAATCTTGTATATTTGGGTGGTTTCTCTTAGGTTTTCCTCTATGTTTATATCTCTGTAGTATTCATTGTTTTGTTTGAGATCTTGTAAGCCTTGTCTTACTTTGTATAGATGTTGCCACATTTCTTTTGTCTCTAGTTGGTAAACCTCTAACTAGCACAATCAAAGCTTGATCTATTGGCCATTGCACTCCAAGAGTTTCTACATTTTCTTTAAGCTCTAATGGCAAATACACTGCTTTGCAACAGATGCCTTTTAGTAATTCAGATGGAGGCAATTTGGCTGTGTTCGTTTGAAGGCTTATTATAGCTTGAAATGGGTGTACTGTTTGGATAATAATGCTCTCATACAAGGTACGTTGTTGGAGAGCTTTTTGAAGTGAGAAGATGTATAAGTTTTTAGTGACAGCACATGATGGCATTTGGTTATTGTCAGGCTTTGTATTACAGTATGTGCAAACTATTGAGTGGTCATTTTGTATTAATTTTCTGCTGTTAGGTATAAATCTAATTGGAACCATTGGAATTCCTCATTGTCCTGTATTTTGTAGGCAATTTCTCCTATTTTCGTGTTCTTTTTTATAACAAGTTCTGTGACAACAGAAACATACTTTGCCTGGTATTACAGCAGATGTGTTTTGAAACTTAGCTATTTCTTTTTTGTTTGTGTTTGTAGCATTGGCATCTGCCACGTCTCAAAGGAGCTGGGAGGAATAGCCGGCAAAACAACCATATAAGACGATGAATGCCAACCACCTACCACATATGGATGGAGTAGCCTTAGCTAGTCAACCCGCGCACTGACTGGATTATGAATGCTCTATGGGACATATCAGAAGGACGCACAAGTGCCTGCCCACCCCACAGTAGGTGGGCGAGGCCGAACTCAGGAAAGGTTATGAATGTGACTGGATGCCATGTGTGAAAGGGACTGTGAGTATCGGAAGGTCCAGATCAGGACAGAGACGCAGAGATACTCCTGCACCCCACCTAGAGAGAATACGGAAATTCAACGCCTCATTTCCAGACAGCAATACCAATTAACCAATCCATTAACGAGTTCACCCCTCCGCATACACCTCTCAAACTCTAACCAAACACAACTGCAACACTACAACACAACAATCTGCACAAACTTCACTATGCTGCAGGCTGCCAACAGCACATCACCGCTCTCTTGCACTTTTCCAGCTTATTCCCACTAACTCACCCCCCACCCTTCTTTTTTTCCGGAGCCACCAGAGTGCCAGGGGACCACTCTGGTGGTGATAGTGGGCGGTACAGATATCCTTTAACATTAAAATTAACATTGCAAGGAGGTTGGTGTTTGTGAGTTTTTCCACTAATGTTTTCTAATGTCAACTTCTGTTCCAAAATATTTACTTTGGATGTGCTCTAGTTCTTTGGCTATTCCATGTTCCATGAATGTTATGTACATTTGCCAGTTCTAGAGCAGGACCTTATGCATAGTAGTCTATGAACAAGATTTCGTATTGCAGAATGGTATGTTGCTAACATTTTAATGTATTGATAGGTGCTTTTGCAAGCAGTTCCTGAAATGAAGGGTAATGACTGTCCTGGCAGTCCAGTTTGAATGCGTACTGGGCAGGAGTCCATTGTTTGTAAAGTTTTCATTCTACTTTTGTCTTTTAGTTTCACATAGTGATTGAGTTTAGTTTCACTTATAAAGATGTGAATGACTGTTAGAATATTTTACATACTGAGGTGCACATCCATTTATACACAGGATTGCTTGCTTTGGCAAAAGGAACCTTTGGTTGAATGTTTGTTTGGGTGAAGTTTTTTCTACAAGGGTTTCTTTTGCTATTTATTTATTCATTTTGGATTTGTAGAGTGCACTACAGCCCACAGGCATCGAGGCGCTATGAGGATATTTAGGAGTGCTTGCTTGAGGGTTACAGGAAGCGGCCCATGGACAGATGCTTAATACAATTTGCTTGGTTACAGTTGGGTTGGTTACATACTCAGAGGTTACATTGTATAGTACAGTGGATGGGCAAATTAATGGTAACATATACATTGCATAGCGTAGTGGGACAGGCCCATTCATAATACAGTAGCAGGGCGAAGGGATGATTACATATATAATACATAATGCAGTGGGATGGGCCCTTTCAGACTAAAGCCTAGTTGTTATGACCTTGCAGAAGGCTGCATGAGAGTCGATCGTCCTGATCTGGGCTGGGGGAGTGTTCCAGAATGTTGTCACCATGGTTGGGAACCTGTAACCTTCAGCACCCAGTCTGCGTGAGGAACAGTAATACGATTAGCATATGCAGACCTAGAGGGTCTGGATGCTGTCTGTTTGGTGATCCTTTGTGCTAGGGACAAGGGTGCCAAGCCATGAAGACATTTATGTGTGATGTCTCCTACCATTTCATTGCCTCTGCCATTATTTCTTTATGGCAATTGTTATTTTTTGTTCTTGTTTATAAGCCTCTTCATTAAAATATGGTTCTGTGCTGCGTGTGTGAATCCATTCACCTTCACAGATGTTTGAAAAGGTATCTATATTGACATTGTGCATGTTTAGAAGTACTTTTAATCATGTATTGATTAATTTAGTTTGTGGTTTCATTCTATTTAAAATTAATATAAACAACTTTTTCTTTAGTAGAAATACACTGTCAATTAGAGCTTTGAGGTTTCATTTTCTGTGGTAGGTTTTAAGGGTAGATTTTGACTTTTAGCTGTCTTTCTAAGATTGTTAAGAACTCTATGCTGGAACATTTTTGTTACATTGATTTTTTGAAATGTTTTACTGTGGCTATGTTAACATTGGTAGATACACTGTCAGGTTCATTAGTGGGTTTGCCTTTGTTTGTACATCTTGTTTTACTGTTATTTTTCTGCAAGAGGGGCCTTACTTTTTGTGGTGGCCGGTTTTGTTTGTTGAGTGAGGTTACTAGCTGTTCTGCTTTAATGTTTTCTATACATTGTTTTAGAGGCGGAAGACTATATGGTTTACTTTTATTTTGATCTGCCTAATATTTTCTTTGTTTTCTACAGAAGTGTTTTTTAGTAGGCATTTTATTCTGTCTGTTGGGAAAACAGAAAGTGTGCATCAAAAAGTTGTGGAATGTTTATGCATGTAGTGTGCATGGGTATGTGGGTGCTATTGTGCATATGAATAGAGTGCTGTGTGATTGTGTAGTGGGATGATAGGTGTGGTTGGGAAGGTTGTGAGAGTAAGAGGCTGTATAGTTGATGGGCTTGGGTAAATATGAAATTGAAATTGGGTGGTGCTGTATAAAATACATGAATTTCTTTGATGGGGAATGGGTAATAAACTACTGATAGTAGAATGTGTTGAGCACTACTGGTTAGCGAGTAAGGGAGTGGTGATGTGATTGAATAAGAAGGAATATTATGATGTTTTAAGGAAAACATTGGTTGTTATAATGGTGTGATTTAGTGCATCGGTATGAGGGTTGTGTGGGTGTAATTGAAATTGATTGAGGGAGTGTGGGTCTCATCAATTTCCTTTCTTCTCCTGCTACCACCTTTATCCCCTCCACGGCTTCCTCGCCTGCCCATGCTGCCTCCTCCTTGGCTACCTTGCCCTCTCCTCCTTCCTTTACTGCCATCACTCAGGCTTCTTCTACACCTCTGCAGGGCATACCTCTGATTTGTACCCCACCACGGAAGTCTTTCAAGGATGGCAACCATCTCCATATGGCCACTCTAAACTTTTGCTCAGCTGTCAAACACTCCTCTGACATCTGTCGCCTTCTGGAGGAACTTGACCTCGATGTCCTTGGTCTCACCAAGACATGGTTTATGGCCAGTTCTGTCACAAGCTTTGACACTCTCCTCCCTGATGCTACAAGATCCACTCTGCTCCCAGGTCCAACCGTTCCAGAGGGGGTGTAGCCCTGATCTTCCCCGAGTGGATTCCTCCCTCTGGGATTCCTATGCAGGCCTACTCCTCTTTCGAATGCCTCATCTACAGGCTCTCTCTCTCCTAGCCATTCCCTTACTGTGGCGATGATCTATCAGCCACCTGGTCGGATCTCCTCCTTCCTCTCTTAGTGGGCAGACCTCTTCTCTTCTCTCCTGGTCTCAACCACTCAACTCTTCCTTCTTGGAGACTTCAACATCCACCTGGATGCTAACTGTCCTTCCTCTTGACTCTTCTGCGACCTTTGCAACTTTCACTCTCTATTCTTTCCTCTGACCCGACTCACTCTGCAGGGCACACCTTGGATGTTCTGATCTCCTCAGACCCTCCCCTTTTAGCCCTCTCACCACTCCTCTCTCCTGGAGTGATCACTTTATCCTTTCCTCCCAGCTTACCCTCTCTACCTCCCAGGCCAAGCCAATTCCAGCACTGCCACTGTCACGATCGGCCGTCACTGGAAACTATGGTGGAAATGGAAGAAGGGCTACTGAGCGGAAACTAATGCAGCGCTCTAGTTGTTTACGGTGCATCACGTACATATACGCATCACGCCTAAGCAACAATGCGTTGCAACCCTCCTTCTTTGGGTATACATGCTTGTTCTCCATCCACTGTTCTGGTGGTTCTGTTTCCCCTAGTTTTCCCGCTGTCTTCCCACCTTCCTTGCTTTGCCTTCTCCATGCCTCCTTCCTCCCTTTCTCCTAGCGGTTCATTCTGATCTATCGGCCACCATTCTGCCCCTCCTCTGCGCTCCACTTTCCTTCAGAGTGTTCTTCCGCCCAGAGCCTTCTCAGAGTTTTCCCCTTACACTTACCTTTTGTTTCTACTACACATCTGTTAACACGTATTTGCTTAATCCTCTTCAGCACCTTCTGGAAAGACTGGATACGGCTTTTCGTCCCACAAAGTCGACTGCATTCAAGAAACCGCAGTATAACATCGTCCCAGGGTTTTTCAGCCTTGCTTTTCCCTGGTTGTGGGACGGTCCCTCTGGAGGTCCCAATTGCCGGGCCGGCTGCTATTAGGCAGGGTGGCCTTCGGCGGGCTCTTCCTAAGACTCATCCAAAAAAGCCGGAGCATGCCTGGAGAAGCTGGAGGGAGATATCTTCAGAAGACTCATCAGAGGAATCACGGACAGGTGAGGAGGAAGGGGAATCTGGGTCAGAAAAATTGTTCTTGGATAGTTTACCCCACATTAATGAGAGTTTTCAACATTAAGAAATGGCCAGTTTAGAACAATACCAAGAGCTTGTTATTACAAGCAAGGTATTACAGTCGAACTACAGACTTTAAAAACAGAGAACAATGCATTGAAGGCAGACAATGCTGCATTAAGACAACAGTTCTTACGTAGAGAAGAAGATCGGTCAGATCTCCCACCAGTATCCTTGCCATGCGGCAAATACGATGGGAATCCCAAAAGACTTAAAGAATTTCTGGACGCCTGTCAAATTTACTTCACTTTTCACCCCAAGGTGTTTGAATTAGACCGGGCTAAAGTCGGATTTGTTGTCTCAAACTTAACGGGTAATGCGCTGGCCTGGGCAACCCCGCTGGTCACCAATGCCGATCCAGCCCTCACTGTTTATGGAACTTTTATCCAACAGTTCGGGACCAAGTTCAAAAGACCAGAGGTGTTATTTACGTCTTATGAAAACCTCTTAGACACCAAATAAGGCACATCTGACGTTCAGACATATGTGACCAACTTCCAGAGGATAGCCCAGGAGACTGGATGGCCAGACTCTGCAAGACAGACTTTATTCCAAAGGGGTTTACAAGAGGAGATAAAGGACGAACTGTCAAGAATTGCTAGACCTGCATCATTTCAGGAACTGATTTCCCTAGCTCTACAAATTGAATTCCGACTGTCGGAGCACCGGGCAGAAAGAAGACGACCCAGGTTGCTTGCTCCTCACCTTCCTTCTCCCAGTGTGCAGACCACCTTCAAGGAAGAACCCATGCAAATCGGGACAACCAGAGGACCCCTAACGGTTGCAGAGAGAAAACGGCGAAAGGACTTGAGCCTGTGCCTGTATTACGGATCTGACAAGCATCTCCTGAGGGATTGTCCTGAGGTCCCTCCTAGGAGGTCGGGAAACTAACAACCCTGTCCGTGAACAGGGACACGGAAGGGGTCTATAGGGCCAATCCCTTTAGGGGATTTCCCTTTTACACTGTGTATAATACAAGACATCAAGCTATTTACTTGTCCTTTTGTGCAAACTGGACTGGGGAAGCCAAAGCAACATTTGGTATATAATTTACTTTTGATTTTAAATTGGCTTTGACGGTATTTGCCACACTTATATTTTTGGAAGCGTAACATTTGTGTACGTAGGTCACTATGTGTAGTTTCTGAAGGGATGTCACAGGTAATGCATTTTTCAATAAATTGTAAAACAGTGGCATCACTGTCATGGGCAAACTTGGGGGTATTTTCTATCCACAATGGCATGTGGATATGTGTTGCTCCTCTGGATTGATATTCTTTTCTCCAAACAAAGTTTTCCAGTGCAGATGAAGTGTAGCATGGCAATGACTCGATGGTGAACCTATCACAGTGTGACATCAGAACTAGTTTTCTTTTGTGCCACGCATGTTTGCTGAAATATTTGTGATACTTAACTGCAAAACATAATCTTTGTCTTTTATCTTTTCAAGCAGTTGAGTAGCGGATTTGTTTATGAAATATGAGCATGTTTTAAATGCGTTTGCAACTCCATAAAATAGAGTTGCCAGTTTGCTTTTGAAGGGGAGGTTGACAATGTAATCTACATTTTGTCAGAATCTTGGGTCTTCACAATACATTTGTAAAGAGTGATATTCTGATGCGCTAATTTGTGTGGATCTTTCATCATAGCTTGCTCCTTTTCCGGAAGGAAAGAGTAGATTAAAAAAACATGCTTTGACAGTTTTTTCCATATGCTCATTGGGGATCCTATGGCTTGACACATTTGATATGTTTCTAATGCATTTTCTGTGATTTCTTAGGAAAGTAGTGGGTGAATTGTATAGTGGTCTAAGATGTTGACTGCAGTAACATGATCTACATGTTCAAATTGGCTAGTTTGTAGGGAATCTTGTATATTTGGGTGGTTTCTCTTAGGTTTTCCTCTATGTTTATATCTCTGTAGTATTCATTGTTTTGTTTGAGATCTTGTAAGCCTTGTCTTGCTTTGTATAGATGTTGCCACATTTCTTTTGTCTCTAGTTGGTAAACCTTTAACTAGCACAATCAAAGCTTGATCTATTGGCCGTTGCACTCCAAGAGTTTCTACATTTTCTTTAAGCTCTAATGGCAAATACACTGCTTTGCAACAGATGCCTTTTAATAATTCAGATGGAGGCAATTTGGCTGTGTTCGTTTGAAGGCTTATTATAGCTTGAAATGGGTGTACTGTTTGGATAATAATGCTCTCATACAAGGTAAGTTGTTGGAGAGCTTTTTGAAGTGAGAAGATGTATAAGTTTTTAGTGACAGCACATGATGGCATTTGGTTATTGTCAGGCTTTGTATTACAGTATGTGCAAACTATTGAGTGGTCAGTCATTTTGTATTAATTTTCTGCTGTTAGGTTTAAATCTAATTGGAACCATTGGAATTCCTCATTGTCCTGTATTTTGTAGGCAATTTCTCCTATTTCCGTGTTCTTTTTTATAACAAGTTCTGTGACAACAGAAACATACTTTGCCTGGTATTACAGCAGATGTGTTTTGAAACTTAGCTATTTCTTTTTTGTTTGTGTTTGTAGCGTTGGCATCTGCCACGTCTCAAAGGAGCTGGGAGGAATAGCCGGCAAAACAACCATATAAGACGATGAATGCCAACCACCTACCACATATGGATGGAGTAGCCTTAGCTAGTCAACCCGCGCACTGACTGGATTATGAATGCTCTATGGGACAAATCAGAAGGACGCACAAGTGCCTGCCCACCCCACAGACAGACAGGTGTCAAGTAGGTGGGCGAGGCCGAACTCAGGAAAGGTTATGAATGTGACTGGTTGCCATGTGTGAAAGGGACTGTGAGTATCGGAAGGTCCAGATCAGGACAGAGACGCAGAGATACACCTGCACCCAACCTAGAGAGAATACGGAAATTCAACGCCTTATTTCCAGACAGCAATACCAATTAACCAATCCATTAACGAGTTCACCCCTCCGCATACACCTCTCAAACTCTAACCAAACACAACTGCAACACTACAACACAACAATCTGCACAAACTTCACTATGCTGCAGGCTGCCAACAGCACATCACCGCTCTCTTGCACTTTTCCAGCTTATTCCCACTAAGTCACCCCCCACCCTTCTTTTTTTTCAGAGCCACCAGAGTGCCAGGGGACCACTCCGGTGGTGATAGTGGGCGGTACAGATATCCTTTAACATTAAAATTAACATTGCAAGGAGGTTGGTGTTTGTGAGTTTTTCCACTAATGTTTTCTAATGTCAACTTCTGTTCCAAAATATTTACTTTGGATGTGCTCTAGTTCTTTGGCTATTCCATGTTCCATGAATGTTATGTACATTTGCCAGTTCTAGAGCAGGACCTTTTGCATAGTAGTCTATGAACAAGATTTCGTATTGCAGAATGGTATGTTGCTAACATTTTAATGTATTGATAGGTGCTTTTGCAAGCAGTTCCTGAAATGAAGGGTAATGACTGTCCTGGCAGTCCTGTCTGAATGCGTACTGGGCAGGAGTCCATTGTTTGTAAAGTTTTCATTCTACTTTTGTCTTTTAGTTTCACATAGTGATTGAGTTTAGTTTCACTTATAAAGATGTGAATGACTGTTAGAATATTTTACATACTGAGGTGCACATCCATTTATACACAGGATTGCTTGCTTTGGCAAAAGGAACCTTTGGTTGAATGTTTGTTTGGGTGAAGTTTTTTCTACAAGGGTTTCTTTTGCTATTTATTTATTCATTTTGGATTTGTAGAGTGCACTACAGCCCACAGGCATCGAGGCGCTATGAGGATATTTAGGAGTGCTTGCTTGAGGGTTACAGGAAGCGGCCCATGGACAGATGCTTAATACAATTTGCTTGGTTACAGTTGGGTTGGTTACATACTCAGAGGTTACATTGTATAGTACAGTGGATGGGCAAATTAATGGTAACATATACATTGCATAGCGTAGTGGGACAGGCCCATTCATAATACAGTAGCAGGGCGAAGGGATGATTACATATATAATACATAATGCAGTGGGATGGGCCCTTTCAGACTAAAGCCTAGTTGTTATGACCTTGCAGAAGGCTGCATGAGAGTCGATCGTCCTGATCTGGGCTGGGGGAGTGTTCCAGAATGTTGTCACCATGGTTGGGAACCTGTAACCTTCAGCACCCATGTCTGCGTGAGGAACAGTAATACGATTAGCATATGCAGATCTAGAGGGTCTGGATGCTGTCTGTTTGGTGATCCTTTGTGCTAGGTACAAGGGTGCCAAGCCGTGAAGACATTTATGTGTGATGTCTCCTACCATTTCATTGCCTCTGCCATTATTTTTTTATGGCAATTGTTATTTTTTGTTCTTGTTTATAAGCCTCTTCATTAAAATATGGTTCTGTGCTGCGTGTGTGAATCCATTCACCTTCACAGATGTTTGAAAAGGTATCTATATTGACATTGTGCATGTTTAGAAGTACTTTTAATCATGTATTGATTAATTTAGTTTGTGGTTTCATTCTATTTAAAATTAATATAAACAACTTTTTCTTTAGTAGAAATACACTGTCAATTAGAGCTTTGAGGTTTCATTTTCTGTGGTAGGTTTTAAGGGTAGATTTTGACTTTTAGCTGTCTTTCTAAGATTGTTAAGAACTCTATGCTGGAACATTTTTGTTACATTGATTTTTTGGAATGTTTTACTGTGGCTATGTTAACATTGGTAGATACACTGTCAGGTTCATTAGTGGGTTTGCTTTTGTTTGTACATCTTGTTTTACTGTTATTTTTCTGCAAGAGGGGCCTTACTTTTTGTGGTGGCCGGTTTTGTTTGTTGAATGAGGTTACTAGCTGTTCTGCTTTAATGTTTTCTATACATTGTTTTAGAGGCGGATGACTATATGGTTTACTTTTATTTTGATCTGCCTAATATTTTCTTTGTTTTCTACAGAAGTGGTTTTTAGTAGGCATTTTATTCTGTCTGTTGGGAAAACAGAAAGTGTGCATCAAAAAGTTGTGGAATGTTTATGCATGTAGTATGCATGGGTCTGTGGGTACTATTGTGCATATGAATAGAGTGCTGTGTGATTGTGTAGTGGGATGATAGGTGTGGTTGGGAAGGTTGTGAGAGTAAGAGGCTGTATAGTTGATGGGCTTGGGTAAATATGAAATTGAAATTGGGTGGTGCTGTATAAAATACATGAATTTATTTGATGGTAATAAACTATTGATAGTAGAATGTGTTGAGCACTACTGGTTAGCGAGTAAGGGAGTGGTGATGTGATTGAATAAGAAGGAATATTATGATGTTTAAGGAAAACATTGGTTGTTATAATGGTGTGATTTAGTGCATCGGTATGAGGGTATGAGGGTTGTGTGGGTGTAATTGAAATTGATTGAGGGAGTGTGGGTCTCATCAATTTCCTTTCTTCTCCTGCTACCACCTTTATCCCCTCCACGGCTTCCTCGCCTGCCCATGCTGCCTCCTCCTTGGCTACCTTGCCCTCTCCTCCTTCCTTTACTGCCATCACTCAGGCTTCTTCTACACCTCTGCAGGGCATACCTCTGATTTGTACCCCACCACGGAAGTCTTTCAAGGATGGCAACCATCTCCATATGGCCACTCTAAACTTTTGCTCAGCTGTCAAACACTCCTCTGACATCTGTCGCCTTCTGGAGGAACTTGACCTCGATGTTCTTGGTCTCACCAAGACATGGTTCATGGCCAGTTCTGTCACAAGCTTTGACACTCTCCTCCCTGATGGCTACAAGATCCACTCTGCTCCCAGGTCCAACCGTTCCAGAGGGGGTGTAGCCCTGATCTTCCCCGAGTGGATTCCTCCCTCTGGCATTCCTATGCAGGCCTACTCCTCTTTCGGATGCCTCATCTACAGGCTCTCTCTCTCCTAGCCATTCCCTTACTGTGGCTATGATCTATCGGCCACCTGGTCGGATCTCCTCCTTCCTCTCTTAGTGGGCAGACCTCTTCTCTTCTCTCCTGGTCTCAACCACTCAACTCTTCCTTCTTGGAGACTTCAACATCCACCTGGATGCTAACTGTCCTTCCTCTTGACTCTTCTGCGACCTTTGCAACTTTCACTCTCTATTCTTTCCTCTGACCCGACTCACTCTGCAGGGCACACCTTGGATGTTCTGATCTCCTCAGACCCTCCCCTTTTACCCCTCTCACCACTCCTCTCTCCTGGAGTGATCACTTTATCCTTTCCTCCCAGCTTACCCTCTCTACCTCCCAGGCCAAGCCAATTCCAGCACTGCCACTGTCACGATCCGCCGTCACTGGAAACTATGGTGGAAATGGAAGAAGGGCTACTGAGCGGAAACTAATGCAGCGCTCTAGTTGTTTACGGTGCATCACGTACATATACGCATCACGCCTAAGCAACAATGCGTTGCAACCCTCCTTCTTTGGGTTTACATGCTTGTTCTCCGTTCACTGTTCTGGTGGTTCTGTTTCCCCTAGTTTTCCCGCTGTCTTCCCACCTTCCTTGCTTTGCCTTCTCCATGCTTCCTTCCTCCCTTTCTCCTAGCGGTTCATTCTGATCTATCGGCCACCATTCTGCCCCTCCTCTGCGCTCCACTTTCCTTCAGAGTGTTCTTCCGCCCAGAGCCTTCTCAGAGTTTTCCCCTTACACTTACCTTTTGTTTCTACTACACATCTGTTAACACGCATTTGCTTAATCCTCTTCAGCACCTTCTGGAAAGACTGGATACGCCTTTTCGTCCCACAAAGTCGACTGCATTCAAGAAACCGCAGTTTAACATCGTCCCAGGGTTTTTCAGCCTTGCTTTTCCCTGGTTGTGGGACGGTCCCTCTGTAGGTCCCCATTGCCGGGCCAGCTGCTATTAGGCAGGGTGGCCTCCGGCGGGCTCTTCCTAAGACTCATCCAAAAAAGCCGGAGCATGCCTGGAGAAGCTGGAGGGAGATATCTTCAGAAGACTCATCAGAGGAATCACGGACAGGTGAGGAGGAAGGGGAATCTGGGTCAGAAAAATTGTTCTTGGATAGTTTACCCCACATTAATGAGAGTTTTCAACATTAAGAAATGGCCAGTTTAGAACAATACCAAGAGCTTGTTATTACAAGCAAGGTATTACAGTCGAACTACAGACTTTAAAAACAGAGAACAATGCATTTAAGCCAGACAATGCTGCATTAAGACAACAGTTCTTACGTAGAGAAGAAGATCGGTCAGATCTCCCACCAGTATCCTTGCCATGCGGCAAATACGATGGGAATCCCAAAAGACTTAAAGAATTTCTGGACGCCTGTCAAATTTACTTCACTTTTCACCCCAAGGTGTTTGAATTAGACCGTTCTAAAGTCGGATTTGTTGTCTCAAACTTAATGGGTAATGCGCTGGCCTGGGCAACCCCGCTGGTCACCAATGCCGATCCAACCCTTACTGTTTATGGAACTTTTATCCAACAGTTCCGGACCAAGTTCAAAAGACCAGAGGTGTTATTTACGTCTTATGAAAACCTCTTAGACACCAAATAAGGCACATCTGACGTTCAGACATATGTGACCAACTTCCAGAGGATAGCCCAGGAGACTGGATGGCCAGACTCTGCAAGACAGACTTTATTCCGAGGGGGTTTACAAGAGGAGATAAAGGGCGAACTGTCAAGAATTGCTAGACCTGCATCATTTCAGGAACTGATTTCCCTAGCTCTACAAATTGAATTCCGACTGTCGGAGCACCGGGCATAAAGAAGACGACCCAGGTTGCTTGCTCCTCACCTTCCTTCTCCCAGTGTGCAGACCACCCCAGAAAGGAATAAACCTTCAAGGAAGAACCCATGCAAATCGGGACAACCAGAGGACCCCTAACGGTTGCAGAGAGAAAACAGCGAAAGGACTTGAGCCTGTGCCTGTATTACGGATCTGACAAGCATCTCCTGAGGGATTGTCCTGAGGTCCCTCCTAGGAGGTCGGGAAACTAACAACCCTGTCCGTGAACAGGGACACGGAAGGGGTCTATAGGGCCAATCCCTGTGTTTCAAAAAACCCCATAGTAGAAGAAGTCTCACACCAGCTCATGATCCTCAAGGTGGTATTAGAATGGAAGAAGAACTGTAAGTTGGAATGCCTGGCCATGCTAGACTGCGGAGGAGCTGGCAATTTCATGGACGATGAATAGGCAACAAAGCACGCCATACCTAGAAGAAGTAAGCATCTACCAATACCTGTGGAAGGGGTAGATGGCTCTCCCCTATCTTCAGGTCCCATCAAACAAGAGACTCATGAATTAACAGTCAGGATGAACACTCATCGAGAAAGAATTGCATTCGACTTGATAAGGGCAGCCCACTTCCCAGTGATCCTGGGAATCCCTTGGCTAAGGAGACACAATCCCGCTATTGACTGGACCGCAAATACGCTGGAATTCCGCTCTGACCTCTGTTTACACACCTGTTTGTCTCAAGAGAATGAGCCGATTCAAGCTAATAACACAATGTCCATCAAGAGCGTGATTTAATCCCGGAAGAATACCAGGAGTTTTCAGATGTCTTTTCCGACATCCAACCCAAGCCTCTCCCACCTCACAGACCAGAAGACTGTAGAATTGAATTAAAACCAGAGGCAGAGGACCCGTTCGGGAGAATGTTCCTGTTGTCCCTACCAGAGAAAGACGCCCTGAGGGAATATTTAGCCACCAATCTACAGAATGGTCTCATCTGAGAATCGACCTCCTCTGCAGGGGCTTCTCTGTTCTTTATCCCCAAGAAGGGTACCACGGAGCTCAGGCCCTGTATCGACTATCGAGGTCTGAACAGTCAGACAATCAGAGACCGCTACCCGATGCCTCTTATCAAGGACATTCGGAAGGCTGTGCAAGGAGGAAGATGGTTTACAAAATTGAATCTCAGGGGTGCATATCATTTACTAAGAATACATAAAGGAGACGAATGGAAGACGGATTTTCATACACCCCTGGGTCACTTCGAGTACAGGGTAATGCCCTTTGGCTTAGTTAATGCTCCCGCTCAATTCCAAAGGTTTATGGACAAGATTTTCTCTGATTTGTTGTTCAGCAAGGTGGTAGTTTATCTGGACGATATATTGGTCTACTCAAAGACCCTTGAGCAGCATCGTCTGGACGTAAAGGAAGTCTTGGAATGGCTCAGACATAATCATCTCTTCGTAAAACCTGAAAAGAGCCAGTTTGAAGCCTCTTCTGGTCCTTATCTGGGATTTATACTTTCGGAAGACCAACTGACAATGGATCCGTACAAGGTCAAGGCAATATCCCAGTGGCCCACTCCCGCTTCGGTCAAGGATGTACAGCGATTTTTAGGCTTAGCCAATTTTTACCAGAAATTTATCACCGGGTTTTCGAACATTGTCCTAAAAATAACCCCCCTGTTAAAAAAGGGTGTAAAGTTCACATGGTCAATCGAAGCCGATCAAGCCTTCCATCAATTAAAAGAAGCTTTTACCACCGCTCCAATACTTAGCCAACCTGACCAGACACAGCCTTTTATCATTGTCACTGACGCTTCTTATGGGGCCCTCGGAGCCGCTCTTTTACAGAAAAAGGAAAACCAGTTGGAACACCCAATTGCTTACTATTCAAGAACCCTCAATTCTAGTGAGAAGAATTTCTCGGTGATCGAAAAGGAACTCCTTGCCATTCGACAAGCTTGCCAGGAGTGGAGACATCTTCTGCAGGGAGCAAGGTTTCCCTTTCAAGTCCGCACGGATCATAGAAACCTTAGCATCCTACAACAAATGGAATGCAGGAATTCCTGCCATGCCAGATGGGCATATTACTTTTCCCAATTTGACTTCGAACTGACCTATCTACCAGGGAAGGAAAATCATTTAGCCGATGCTCTTTCTAGTAGTTATGGGGAAGAATCAGGAAAGTACTCAGGTCACGAATACTTACTGCAGGGTAAAACCTTTATCAACTCCATAAACACTTTCTTACAAGATGTTCTTGAAGCACAGAAAGACCCATCCACCACCCTTATTCCTCTCTTGACTCAAAGAGGGAACCTTTGGTTTCAGGAGGAAGGATTGTATCTTCCAACTCAGGAACTCAGGACCAAGGCACTTACATAGTGCCATGATATACCTACCACAGGCCACAAGGGTCAGTCTGCCACTCTGGAACTATTACATCGACATTTCTGGTGGCCTAGGATGGCTAAGGATACCAAGGAGTACGTCTCCTCATGTCCCACCTGTGCAAGAAACAAATATAATAAAGTAAAGCCCTTCGGACTCCTTCAACAAGATGGTCCTCCTTCAGGACCCTGGCACCACCTCTAGATGGATTTCATTGTAGAATTACCAGACTCGGCAGGATACACGGCAATCATGGTGGTAGTCGATTCCTTTAGCAAATTGGCTCATTTCACTCCTATGAGGGGCACTCCATCAGCTTCGGAGATGGCCCTTACCTTTCTCAGAGACATTGGGCATCTACATGGAATACCGTTTACCATAGTTTCTGACAGAGGTACCCAATTCACATCGAAATTCTGGACTGCTCGCTGCAAACAACTTCAGATCCAAAGAGCTTTATCTTCAGGTTTTCATCCTGAGTCCAATGGACAAACGGAGCGTCTTAACGCCACCCTCGAGCAATACATAAGATGTTTTTGTCACCAAACACAGGATGATTGGCATCAGCTATTACCGGTGGCTGAGTTTTCTTATGACAACACAGTACACTCAGCGATCGGAATGAGTCCATTCAAGTGCACCTATAGATACCATCCTTGTCACATCCCTTTTTCTACCATACAACCCACCTCATTACCTACCATCGATCAGCTGCTGCACACATCAAAGACACGCACAAGGAGGTTCAGGAGAATCTGTCAGACAGCCTCCAGAAGAACAAAAGATGGGCCGACAAGGGTAGAAGACCCAATCCTAAATGGAAAGTCGGTGATAAAGTGTGGTTGTCAACCAAGCATCTTCCAAGATGGGTCCATCCTGAAGTTTGCCCCAAGATACATTGGTCCTTACTCAATTGAAAAATGTGTCAATCCAGTAGCCTTCCGACTCTCTTTGCCATCTTCCTTACGCAGAGTCCACCCTGTATTTCACACATCCCTGCTCAAGGAATACAAATTCAACCCATATAAAAGGTGACTGAGAAAGAAGACACTGACTCCAGAAGATACCCAGGAATATGAGGTCTCTCAAATATTGGACTCCATGTACAAACAAGGCAGAGTCCAATACCTCATACTCTGGAAAGGGTATTCCTGGTCCGAAAGATCATGGGAACCCGAAAGGAATGTGAAGGCTCCCAGGCTCCTACGTCAGTTTCATAGAAATCATCCAGGCAAACCAGGAGGGGTGCCCATAAGAAGGGGTCATACTGTCACGATCCACCGTCCCTGGAAACTATGGTGGAAATGGAAGAAGGGCTACTGAGCGGAAACTAATGCAGCGTTCTAGTTGTTTACGGCGCATCACGTACATATACGCGTCATGCCTAAGCGACAATGTGTTGCAACCCTCCTTCTTTGGGTATACACGCTTGTTCTCCGTCCACTGTTCGGGTGTTTCTGTTTCCCCTAGTTTTCCCGCTGCCTTCCCACCTTCCTTGCTTTGCCTTCTCCGTGCCTCCTTCCTCTCTTTCTCCTAGCGTTTCGTTCTGATCTATTGGCCGCCATTCTGCCCCTCCTCTATGCTCCTCTTTCCTTCAGAGCGTTCTTCCGCCCAGAGCCTTCTCAGAGTTTTCCCCTTACACTTACCTTGTGTTTCTACTACGCATCTGTTAACACACATTTGCGTAATCCTCTTCAGCACCTTCTGGAAAGACTGGATACGCCTTTTCATCCCACGAAGTCGACTGCATTCAAGAAACCGCAGTTTAACATCGTCCCAGGGTTTTTCCGCCTTGCTTTTCCCTGGTTGTGGGACGGTCCCCCTGGAGGTCCCCATTGCCGGGCCGGCTGGTATTAGGCAGGGTAGCCTCCGGCGGGGCTCTTCCTAAGACTCCTGCAAAAAAGCCAGAGCACGCCTGGAGAAGCCGGAGGGAGATATCTTCAGATGACTCATCCGAGGAATCATGGACAGGTGAGGAGGAAGGGGAATCTGGGTCAGAACAATTGTTCTTGGATAGTTTACCCCACATTCATGAGAGCCACCCACCTTCTCAGTCATCCGACCCATGAAGTGTGTGTCAGTTGAGGCTTTTGCTGCCACTTTCTCACCCCCCCTTTGGCTGACTCACACCCTGACCCAGCCCTTTCCATGCTCCACTCTGCTATAACTGATACTCTTGATGTTCTTGCCCCTGTCATGAGGATCCGCCTAAAGCCCAAAGCCAAGTGCACCTCTTGGTACGACTCAGACCTCGTCACCCTCAAATGCATGTGCAGGATGGCTGAGAGAAAATGGCACGCTTCTGGTACATCCTCTGACAAACTGGCCTGCCGCCTGCTCCAAGGGCAATACCGGCTCTCTGTCCTCACCAAGAAGAGAGCCCACATCCCAGCCTGTGTCTCTGTGGCATCTAACAACTTGGCTGAACCCTTTAAAATCTGCAAGATACTGGCCAATCCTGCCACAGTCTCTACCACTCTTGTCCCTTCCCAGGCATTTTGGTTGGCTCTGGCTTCTCATTTCATCTCTAAAACTCAGGACAACCTTTAATCTCTCTCCTCCGCTCCCCTTCCTCACTCTAGACCCTGCTCTTCCTCTGGCCCTTTCTTGGCCACCTCTCCTCCTCCCTTCTCTGCCTTTCACCTGCTCTCCCCAGATGAGGTTTCCAGACAAGTCTGATCTATGAAAGTCTTGTTACAGAAGATTCATCCATGCTCCTCCAAAACCATCAAGGACCACATTGACTCCCTGGCTCCTGCACTGACCGAATTCTGCAACCACTCCTTCGCCACTGGAGTCTTCCCTTCCCCTCTGAAGCACTCCCTTGTGCACCCTCTTCTTAAGAAACCGTCTGCCGACCCGTCTTGCCCGGCTAACTATCACCCAATATCCATCACTCCTTTCTGGGCAAACTCCTGGAAACGATGGCCATCTTACAGCTCAATCTTCACATTGAATCTGTTGGTTGTCTCCATGATCATCAGTCTGGCCTCAGAGCTGCCAGAGGCATGGAAACTGCTCTCCTGAACATCCGTGAAGACCTGCTCTCCAACCTTGACTCCAACACCCCCTGTGACCTCATCTTACTTGATCTCTCCTCTGCCTTTGACACAGTGAACCATGCCATCCTGCTCAATCATCTCTGTGATTACCTGTGTATCACGGTCAGGCCTGGCGTGTCTGACTTCTTTCATCTCTGATCGACCCTCTCAGGTTAAACTTGGGTCCTTCCTCTCCTTTATGTTTATCTCTATCTGTGGTGTTCCCCAGGGGTCTAACCTCTTTCCTCAGCTGTTTAACCAATACCTGGCCCTTCTTGCCCACCGCATTGCAGGGCTCTGCTCAAACTTCCATTGCTATGCGGAATTAACACTCATTTTCAGGTTACCCTCAGCTACTCAATCTGGCTATCTCTCCCCTCTGTTCTCTTCTTACTCGATCTCTCTTCTGCCTTTGTCGCGGTCAACCATGCCATCCAGCTCAATCGTCTCCATGATGACCTGGGTATCACTGATCAGGCCCTGACCTGGCTGACCTTGTTCCTCTATGATCGGCCCTCCCAGGTCCACTTGGTTCCTTCCTTTCCTCTATCTCACTCTCTAGATATGGTGTTCCCTAGGGCTCTAACCTCTCTCCCTGGCTGTTCAACCAATACCTGGCCACTCTCACCCACCACATTGCCGTTCTCTGCTCCAACTTTCAGTGCTATGTGGATGACAGCTAATTTTAAGGCTCCCACTGCCAGCCACCTCTTCTCCCTCTCTCATATCTGACTGTCTGTCCGCCATCCAGGAGTGGTGTGCCGCCAATGATCTCTGCCTTAATGCCAGTAAGACTGAGATTCTCCTCATCAGCACACCCTCTCCGTCCTTTCCTGTCACTCTCTGCCAGCCTCTCTTGGCCCTCTTCCTGTGAGGCTAAAAACCTCATGGTCATCTTCAACTCCACACTCTCCTTCTCTCCTCAAATCTCTGACGTCTCTAACATGTCACAGTACCAGCTGCACCTCCTAAGAGGTATTCTTCCTTTCCTCTCCTTCCCCCAGAAGCTCACTGTCTCCAGAGCTCTGGTTCTCTCTAGGCTGGACTATTGCAACAGCCTTTTTCTAATTGTGCCTGCTTCTACTCTCTGCCCTCTGCAACTCATCCAGAACAGGACTGTGAGCCTTGTCCTTGGCCTCAAGCCCAGGGATCGTATCTCTCCAGGACTGAAATCTCTTCACTGGCTCCCAGTAGCTGCGAGGATTAAGTTCAATACCCTCTGCATTGTCTACAAGTCCTTCTAGGCCTGGTGCCTCAATACCGTCAACTCTCTCTTCCTAAGTATCTTCCTTCCTGACCTCTTTGCTCATCCACCTCCAACTCTCTCAGGACAGTAGCTTCTCCAAGCAATGATTGGTGGTAGATCTCTCTCTTCTGCAGGGACCTCCCCCTGGAACCGCCTCCCTGACTCACTGAAACTTGAGGAGAATCATCTCCGGTTCCGGAAGTACCTCAAAATCGTTCTGTTTGCTTCTGCTTTTTCTCCTCCTCTCCCCGGCTAAAACTGCACTGGTTACATGGCCACCCTCTTATCTCAGGCCCAGATCCCCTTCCCCACCAGTCCCACACCTGCACTGCCTTCCTGGCAACCCCCGCACTTGAGGACTGTCTCTGTATCCCTACAGTCCCACTACCAGCACTTGACACCAGATGTCTGAGCTTACCCCTGCACTTGCCACATACTTTTACTTACTGTTATTTATTATATTATCCAATGTACTGCACTTTCCCCTCCCCCTCTCCCTGGCCTTTTCCCCCTTGCCCCTTCCCATGCACTTGCACAATCTGAATGACACCTGGCCTAGTAGGATCACTGTGTCTGTCTTCCCTCTGTTCCCCATCCCTTGCCTTGTCGTGCCTTGAAACACTTGTGTATAGGCGCATTATAAATGCCATATCATATCATATCATATCATAGGTGTGCTAATGTGTGTTAGTGATTTGGAATGCAATGAGTATGACATTTGTTGGGTTTGGGATTAAGGACCTTGTCTGGATAGGGGAATGGAAGAGTAAGGAATTGAAATTGTGGTATAGAAGTTGATGAGAGATGGATTTGTTGTTAGGCAGTAAGGAGTTGGTGGTTTATTGAATAAAGCACAATGTTTAGATAGGAATAGAAAGAGTTTGAATGATGCAATAGAGTGAGCAAGAGTGAAATAAAATATTGTTGGGGAGAAAAGAATACTCTAGGGAAATATATTCTGAGATCTACAAGTAGAGAGCTATGCATGCTATATTAATCTACTTACTTTGTATGATTACTTTGTAGGATGCGAAGAGTGTTCTTTCTTAGGTAGCTGTCTTTGTCAGTCTTCTTTTTTCCTGTAATTGGAACATAAATGTAGTTGGTATATCTGGTAATGGTGTCAGAAAAAGACAGTACTTAGTATGTAATGAGAAGTGTTGCATATAGATACTTTGGCAGAATACAGAATATGTGAGCAGGAGTAGAATGTTGGCCCTATAAGGGATGTGATGAGAAACGATGGAAAGTATGACATGTATATGTAAGGAAAAATGCAAAGTGCTGTGTGTTAGGAGCATTTTGTTGAAAATTAAAAAATGTACTGCTCCACTGTATGTAACATGTTTCTACAAGTAAGGGAAATGAAGTTGCAAATGTTTTATAGAACACTGTTAAGTAGCAGTTGGTGTGTGGACGTTTAATATGTTGGGAGTACATGTAAGTAACTGCCACTTGATGTGAGCAGGTGCAGAATGTTGCAATACATTATTATTTCAATTTGTTTTATTAATTTACAACTTACACCATGACATATACATGGCATTTTATAGCAGTGGTTAATAGAGAATGATATGCATATTTATAGAGGATTTACAAAAATCTTTAAAAAATATAAGCATAGCTGTACTATGTTTTATTTATTTATGTAATGATTGCTTGTTAGGCGCTTATACAGGAAATACATTCTGTTTCAAAGCACCCACACGGCAGAAGGGAGTGAACATGGGATAGCAGTGCCATTAAATACAAAATGATACAGATAGGGAAGGGATCGCCAAACCTACTACGCCTTTCCAGTATTCCAAATGTGCAAGTGCAGAAGGAAGAGGGCAGTGGGGTAGGCGTTGTGGTGTTTGTGCTCAAGGGTGTCAGATGTAGATATTGTTGAATCTGCAAATAGAAATCTTGGAGGGTTTCACAGTACTTTTTTGATGCAGGAGGCTGTGGCTGACAGGAGACATGTGCTCTCAGAGTTGAAATGTACATCTGAAGTGTTAAAGTGAAGTGATAGGGTTACATGTAGAGTTTGTGGATGTGATTGGTGGATGGATGTGTGACTATTTGAAAGTAGCCAATGAAGGATTGTTACAAATATAAAAGTAAAAGAGGTAGAAGGGCTGCACTGTGCAACAGCATCCACGGATATCCATGATTTGCTCTCAGACTCGCACTTGCCATCTAGGTCTTTTAAAGATGCCTTGCATGGGAAGGGGACTGCCAAGACCACAGACAGTCACAGAGGTCTCTGGACATCAGGGGATTAGCCAATCAAGGTTGTTTGGTTGTTGTGTACAGGAATGCAGGGTAGCAAATGTGTTCTTTGTTTTGTGCAGTGAAGATGGCTATGTCTATGGCTATGAAGAAGTGTCCGGATCATGGGAGAGTCTTGTGCAGTGTGGATTATCTGTGAATCTTGGATTAGAAGAGTGTGAAGTTTCTTGGTATGGTGTTTGATAAATGAAGTGGGTGGAATTGGTACTGTTTTGTGAGAGTATGTTTAATTTGAAGCAACAAGACATCATTATAGTTCACTGTGGAGGCAACAGTTTGTGCTATGTGACTGTAATATCCTTACAGTTTGCCGTGAAGGATACATTTACAAAGTTAATGGAACTGTTCCCACATTTGAAGATTCTTTTTTCTCAGATAGCTCAAAAAATAAAGTAAAAACGCTTTAACTTGTTTTGTCCACAAAGTAAAAAAGCAAGGTAGAATGCAAATAAAGCTATATGTGCTTTTTTTTACAGGATGTTGGAATGATATACTTCCCCAATGAAAATATCAAGTTTGATCGTGTGAATATGGAGATGGAGTGCATTTGACTGATTGGAACTCAGATTTTTCTTTTCAATGTTCAAAATGTATTGAAACAGTTGCTGTGAACATGTAAAGTATGCTGTATAAGTATTTGTTAGTAGCTGTAGTAAATAAAAAAACAAAAACAGAAAAAAATGTTCATCGGTTTTTGTAAAAGTTATAAAAAAACAATTATGTATAGAAGAACATTTGTTGGTAATTGTAGTTTGAAAAACCCAAAACAATAAAAAAAACAAAAAAGGTTATTTTAAGAGCCACCATTGTGGAGCGAAAAAAAGTTAATGGAGTTTAAATTCCCCATCTCCTTTTAATTCCCTGGGAGGGGTATGTATACTATTTTACTGTCCCCAGACTAGACAGGCCATAAAAGTTGCTTAGGAAGTTATGGTCATTATTGTATGCTAGAAAACATTATTTGAGATGGAAAGTTGTTTCTGTCCTTTTTTCTTTATGGCTAGTATACAATTGTCTATTATTTACATTAGCATAGAGCAAAAGCTAATTGGAATCTTATTAAGTCTAATCAATTTATTTTGTTCTATTTGTTAACTGTAAGTGGCTCCAAATGGAACCTTTTTTATTATTTTTTATTAAAAAATAATTCTGTTTTTCCAGGAGAGGCAAGGATGGAAGGGGCACCAACCACAGATATGGATGTGCAAGTGTACAGGGGAAGATGTTGGGCCTACCTTAAATCTAAGGTAGGGGACAGTGTTTCTCATGATATATAATAGGATATTCATAATGCGCTTAATACCCAGAGGTTTCTAAGCGCATACCCGGGGATCGAACCTGTGTTGCTCCCTGTTGACTTGCTGCCAAGGGGAGCACATTGCCTCTGAGCATTCCCCCGAGACATGCACCTTGACCGCAGCCACAAAAGCATTCCAAAACTGCTCCCCCCTGCAGAGTGTTGTGTTGCACTACATTCAGAGTACTGTGTCCTAGAAAGGTATGGATCAACCGCTTCTTTTATTCCCTGCGTGGCACCCGGTGGAATCCTCTGGCCCACAGGAGTAGCCTGTGTAGTAGCAGCAGCTGATGAGGAAGATTGGGTAGATGAAGACAGCCTATTCCCTGATAAAGGAATTGCCTTTCTCAGAGCAACCTGGTGGTTTGAGCGGGTGTGGTGGTGCATGGAGGTGGTCCTGAAAGAGTACTGCCAGTGTTGTCCGTGACTAAGCATATCTCCACACTCATAATGCATTTAACATGGGCAATCCAAACCTTTGGTACTCCTCCAAGAATTGTAAAAAACCACCACACCCATGATTCTTTCCGGGTTGCTGGAGGCAGGTACTTCTCTAGCTCATATTCCTCATCCTCTTGATCATCCTATGCATCAGCAAACCAATTCCCCTGTCCAGCTCCTCCAGTTGGAGGTGGTGGTGGCCCTTGGGGAGGTTGAATGGCTATGACTGATGCCATTGCAAGGTAAATCGCAGGTCTGCTACAAGTATGCCTGAAGGTCTATCTACAGGTACTCTCTCTTGCCAAATTGAGAATGACTAAAAGTAATGGATGGTTCCCTTCAGTGGAACCGTGTCCGCAGACCTCTCTCCTGCCCGTGGACTTCCAAGTCTTAAATAGGCCTTGGAAAGTTGTGAAAAGTTGAGAGATCAAATGAGAATGGCTCTAGGATCTGTGAAAGGTACATTTTCAACTTCAAACTAGATTTTCCAAAAATGCAGTTTCAGATTTTCCACGGAGCACGGACAGCATTCGTGGACACAACATTATGCTACATGGGCACGGTCACATGACGCTGTCCGGAGACGCCTGTGATGTAGTCATAAGTTTGTGAATGTCAGTGAACATAAAATGGTATAAAAAGTTGTAGAACATTTATATATAAGTGTTAAGGATGTTGCTAGGAGGTGGGGAATGGCAACATTTTCACTTGAAACTTCCTAGATAGGCAGAACATGCAGTTTCAAAATGTCAGCGGAGCACCGATAATGATCACAGACACATCATTATGCTGCAAGGGTGTGCCACATGATGACATCTGGGGGGACTTCCGCAACATATAATAGTATGATTTTTTAACATAAATTTGATTTTTAATATTCATATAGACTGCGGACTAGCAATTGAGATTTAAATTATGACACAATAATATACAAGATAGCCATAGTATAAAAAATAAATGTATTTATGAAAGGGATTGGATATCGGAATGAGAAACATAAATGGGAGAATTTGGATTTTCTATAAAGTCATCATCTGGGAAGGGAGGGAGAGAATCAAACTGTTTTTGATTTATGTTTTCTGAATATGATTGGGGTGATAGCTGGGGCAAGTGGGACAGTGACAATCAACATTTCTAATAGTATGATTCTTAACATAATTTAATGTCATTAATAAGTTCATCAAATTTTGAAGACAAGCTCATGATTTCATTATGTACAGTTGGGGATTGTGATTGTCTTTTTGATTGTTGGGATTCTCCATAATTAATCTGCGATGTAGTTTCTTCATGTAAGAGAAGAAAATAAGCCATTATTATTTCAATGAGCTCTGTATAAGTTACATTATTTCTTTGTATTGAAAGATGTATTGTTTACCATTAGAGATATTGTCATCACTCATTTCTTCTTTGGGAAAGCTTTCTTCTAGCCACTCTTTCAAAATAAAGAATGGTGATATTATTCTTATGAGAAATGTTCATATAATGAATGGTAATAATAGAGAAATAAAGAGTGTACTTACTATTGGTAAGAGGTTCTTTTGCAATGAGTTCCTGGTGTATCTCAGTGTGTATGAAGAGTTGTACTAAACTGAAAATATGAGATGTTCAATTATTGGTTTCAGTTTGTCTCTCTATGTGAGAGAGGGTATGCTCAGACATGGATCCCTTGCTCGCTGTGCCTTAGGAAACCAAGCTGCATCTACCTGAGGAAGCGCAACAAGGCTAAAACATGTCTGGTGATGCTTGTGTTTCCGTGCAGAGGCGACCTAGCCTAGCAGTTCGGGCAGGGCGGCTCCCTTTGGTGGCAGTACCTGACTGATTTGCAAATGGCTGGACCATATTTTGCAATGACGCAGACAGGCGAAAAAATGTTAGTGTGGAAGGTTGCCCAGAGCAATGCCAGTGGTTCAGATTGATTCAAAACCTTCCACCCATCACTTTTTTTGTTTTTGTTTGTCTCCCTATGTGAGAGAGGGCATGCCCAGACGTGGGCCCGTTGCTTGCAGTGCCATAGGAAACCAAATTGCACCTCACTGAGGAGGCCCAACAAGACTGAAAAATGTCTGGGTTTGCTTGTGTTCTGTGCAGAGGGGACCTGTCCTAGCAATTTGGACAGGGCTGCTCACATTGGTGGCAGTACCTGACTGATTTGCAAATGGCTGGACCATATTTTGCAATGACGCAGAAGGGCTAAATAACTGTGGCATGGAAGGTTGCCCAGAGCAATGCCAGTGGTTCAGATTGATTCAAAACATTCAACCAATCACTTTTTTGGGTTTCAGTTTGTCTCCCTATGTGAGAGAGGGTATGTCCAGATGTGGGTCCCTTGCTCGCTGTGCCATAGGAAACCAAGCTGCACCTCACTGAGGAGGCCCAACAAGGCTGAAACATGTCTGGGGATGCTTGTGTTTCCGTGCAGTAAGTACATAGCTTAGCAGTATGGGCAAGGCTGCTCCCATTGGTGGCAGTACCTGACTGATTTGCATATGACTGGACCCACTTTTGCAATGGTGCAGACTGGCTAAAAATGGTGGCGTGGAAGGTTGCCCATAGCAATGCCAGTGGTTCGGATTGATTCAAAACCATCCACCCATCACTTTTGTTTTTGATTATGATCTGTGCCTGGTACATTACAATATATTGTATGCTAAATGAAAGAATAATTTTTACATTTGTAAATGTTGAATTGTACACAAATGTATATTTGGGTGTAGTAAATATTAGTAATGTTGGTTTATGTATATGTTTTTGTTGTTAGAAGGGTACACATGGTTCTGTTGTCGCCTGGGCTTCTGGGTTTTGTTGATGCTACCTGCTGTCTGCAGACTTGTATCCTGTTCACAGACTCTAGAGCTGCTACGTTGGGGTGAAGCATGATATAAGGAACTTGTAGCAAATTGGGATGACTGGTAAAAGCTATGAACTCAGTGAAAACACATTTGTAAAGAGACGGTATGGTTAAGATGCAGTGATATAAATCTATGAAATTCAGTGAAACAACTTTTAAAAAGGACATTATGGTTAAATTGCACTAATAAAAACCTCTGAAATTCACTGAAAAAACGTTCTTAAATGCACAGCGAGACACACCCTTCTGGGGCCTCCAGCCACTTAGGTAGATCACTGGATGATGATGTACGAGCACACATGATTAGACGAGCTCCTACATTTAGCAAGGAAGAAGTGCTATTCATTCATGAGAGCTCTTGATACGGGCAGGGACGGGAGTGGCACTTGTGAGGCAAGGGTAACATCTGAGGTTTAGATACATGCCAGAGCATTACTGTACTGTCAGAATTGACTGTTCTTATGTGCACTTTTCTTTCATTATTGTTTTTGCCGCGCTGCATCAGCGACCGTGAAACCCTTTTCACTGGTGTTACTAGCCCTCCATTAGATGTACGCTCCCTCGTGAGTAAGCGACTCCATCAAGTCGGCAATGTTTGGGCAAGACATTTTGGTCTAACTCATTATTTCGTTTTGTTTTTTTTCTCTTCTTTTCCACTTAGACGCATCCAATGTCACTCAGTAACATACACTGCACTAGTGTGCTGTTTATCCCATGTATATAACTGCTTACACAGATGGAAACAATTGTAAAAAAATATGGTGCATGGGCGTGCAAATGTGTTATTTTTTTGATCAAACTGTCGTTTATTTGCTCACATTGTGTTTTCGGGTTCACACTGCCATTTTTGCCAACTGAACTATGCGGCGGTTGGTCCAGTATTCATAATTGTTTTGTATTATGTGAACAACTTGTGATAATATGGCGCTTGGGCTCTGTAATTTGTCTCTTTGTTCACACAATGTCTTTCTACCTACATTGATTTATTTTGCACACTGTTATCATTGTGTTGATTCCCATTATGTTGATTCATGTAATATCCAATTGTTTGGGGTAACGGAGGTCTCATTTATAGCTAATTGTCCTGACGAAGGATAATAAATCCAAAATGCATTGGAATTTTTAGCGCATTGGCACAGGCCGTTGTAGTGTTGCTACACTTGTTTTATGCAAATACAGAGTTGTTCTCTGCCTCAACCATCGCTTTGTGTTTTTCTTATGAATTGAAGGCATTCCATGAAAATCTCAGGAACACCTTAACCAAATGTTATTCTAGGGATTATGCTATGCCAAGTGTGTGCGGCTCTCACTGCTGACTTTTCTAGCCAAGGTCCACAGTTTTGCCACTATTTTAGGGCATGCACCCCACCTTTCCAAACTAGACAACCACAACCAAAACTAACTGTCCAAACTAAACTCATCCAGCTCTGCCTACTCTCACCCATGACTTATGTCATCAGTGATGTCATAAATTACAATTGTGATGTAATCTTTGATGTCCTGGGTGTTAGACTTAGCAGCGGATGATGGTGGCGCGAGTTATGGTTGCTTAGCTTACCATAACTGGCACATTTCTGGGGGTTTTTGTTTTTACCTGTAACCATAACGTCCATTTAACAACATTCTTTCACTTAATTTCATAGGTTTTTACAAGTGCACCCTTAATTTGCTACAAGTTCCTCATATTGTACTCACCCCCTATATTGCAGTTGTAGAGTCTGCAGACAGTACGGTAGTCTGCGGACAGAATCTAGAACAGAAAATGTTCTACCCATCAACCAACAAACACATATACATACAACAACATTACTTATATTTACTGCACCCAAATATACCCTTTTGGACACATTATTACTTCAAAATGTATGAATATTTCTTTTATTTATAACACTCAATATAATGGAATGCACCAAGCATAAACCATATCTGTACACCTCATATATTCACTTCAGTACAACTGTTCATAGAGACTCACATACACCAAGCGCTTATTCCAAAACATTCTCTCACCAAACACTAAGTACACTGTATTTATTTCTTTATTATTAACATTCATTATGTAAACATTTCTTATGAGCAAATATTACTTTTTTATTAATTGAACAGAAATGCAAACACACACGAGTGGTTGGAAGAAATCGTTCCAACTGAAGAAATGAGTGATGATAACATCTCTAATGGTAAACAATACATCTTTTAATATAAAGAAATAATGTAATTTCTAGAGACCTCGGTGAAATACTAATACCTTATTTTCCTATAGTTCATAGTTTACATGAAGAAACAACACACAAAGACAATCTCTACACTCAACTGTGCATAATAAAATGATGATGTTGTCTGCAAAATTGGATACATTTAGGGGCCAATTCATAGAATTCGGCGCACAAGTGGCGCACGCGGCTGGCGCACAGTGTGCGCGTGCGAATCCCTGCGCCAGCCGCGTGCGCCAAAACCCATTTCCGCGCACAGCGTATTCATGGATTCCAGCCACCAAAACCAGCCGTGGCGCATAGTGGCGCAGCGACCTTGCAGCAGCGCCAGTTACGCCCCCAAGAACGCCTTCCGCGCAGGGAAAAGCCATCAAAATCCCCAATCCAGCGCAAAGGGCTGCGCTAACCCTGTACCAGCACGGCAAGCGGGCTACGTGTATTCCAGGGGTTCACGTGAAGTCACTCACGCGATCGGGCCTGGGGGAGCGTGCTACGTGTATTTCAGGGGTTCGCGTGAAGTTCCACACGCGAATAGCCTGGGCGCGTGTATTTCAGGGGTGCGCGAGAAATTCTACACGCGAATAGCCTGGGCGTGTGTATTTCAGGGGTGCGCGAGAAATTCTACACGCGATTTCAGCAGGGTACGTGTATTTCAGGGGTGCGCGAGAAATTCTACACGCGATTTCAGCAGGGTACGTGTATTTTAGGGGTGCGCGAGAAATTCTACACGCGATTGGCCTGGGTACGTGGATTTCAGGGGTGCGCGAGAAATTCTACACGCGATTTCAGCAGGGTACGTGTATTTCAGGGGTGCACGATAAATTCTACACGCGATTTCAGCAGGGTACGTGTATTTCAGGGGTGCGCGAGAAATTCTACACGCGATTGGCCTGGGTACGTGGATTTCAGGGGTGCGCGAGAAATTCTACACGCGATTTCAGCAGGGTACGTGTATTTCAGGGCTGCGCGAGAAATTCTACACGCGATTGGCCTGGGTACGTGGATTTCAGGGGTGCGCGAGAAATTCTACACGCGGTTGGGCCTGTGCGAGTGGGGCAGTGTATTACGTGGGTGTGCGGGAAGTTGAAGAGGTGAATTGCCAGTGTGGGTCCTCCCAGGTCTCCCCTCTACCCCCTCCATGACCTCTGCAGGCAGCCCACACCACAGGGGACTACCCTGCACCCCTGGTCATGTCCCGCAGGCAGCACATCCACCATGGGCATGCCCCCCAGCCAAGCCACATGTCCCCTTGCACCCCCACCCCCCAGCAGGCCCCCACTCATGTCCCCTTGCACCCCCACCCCCCAGCACTGTGGGGCACCTGCCAGCAGGCCCCCACCCATGTCCAACTCATGTTCCCCACCACCCCCACCCCCCAGCACTGTGGGGCACCTGCCAGCAGGCCCCCACCCATGTCCAACTCATGTCCCCCACCACCCCCACCCCCCAGCACTGTGGGGCACCTGCCAGCAGGCCCCCACCCATGTCCAACTCATGTCCCCCACCCCCCCACCCCCCAGCACTGTGGGGCACCTGCCAGCAGGCCCCCACCCATGTCCAACTCATGTCCCCCACCCCCCAGCACTGTGGGGCACCTGCCAGCAGGCCCCCACCCATGTCCAACTCATGTCCCCCACCACCCCCACCCCCCAGCACTGTGGGGCACCTGCCAGCAGGCCCCCACCCATGTCCAACTCATGTCCCCCACCCCCCCCACCCCCCAGCACTGTGGGGCACCTGCCAGCAGGCCCCCACCCATGTCCAACTCATGTCCCCCACCACCCCCACCCCCCAGCACTGTGGGGCACCTGCCAGCAGGCCCCCACCCATGTCCAACTCATGTCCCCCACCACCCCCACCCCCCAGCACTGTGGGGCACCTGCCAGCAGGCCCCCACCCATGTCCAACTCATGTCCCCCACCCCCCCACCCCCCAGCACTGTGGGGCACCTGCCAGCAGGCCCCCACCCATGTCCAACTCATGTCCCCCACCACCCCCACCCCCCAGCAGGCCCCCACTCATGTCCCCTTGCACCCCCACCCCCCAGCAGGCCCCCACTCATGTCCCCTTGCACCCCCACCCCCCAGCAGGCCCCCACTCATGTCCCCCTGCACCCCCACCCCCCAGCAGGCCCCCACTCATGTCCCCTTGCACCCCCACCCCCCAGCACTGTGGGGCACCTGCCAGCAGGCCCCCAACCATGTCCCACTCATGTCCCCTTGCACCCCCACCCCCCAGCAGGCCCCCACTCATGTCCCCTTGCACCCCCACCCCCCAGCAGGCCCCCACTCATGTCCCCTTGCACCCCCACACCCCAGCAGGCCCCCACTCATGTCCCCCTGCACCCCCACCCCCCAGCAGGCCCCCACTCATGTCCCCTTGCACCCCCACCCCCCAGCACTGTGGGGCACCTGCCAGCAGGCCCCCACCCATGTCCAACTCATGTCCCCCTGCACCCCCACCCCCCAGCACTGTGGGGCACCTGCCAGCAGGCCCCCAACCATGTCCAACTCATGTCCCCTTGCACCCCCACCCCCCAGCAGGCCCCCACTCATGTCCCCTTGCACCCCCACCCCCCAGCACTGTGGGGCACCTGCCAGCAGGCCCCCACCCATGTCCAACTCTTGTTCCCCACCACCCCCACCCCCCAGCACTGTGGGGCACCTGCCAGCAGGCCCCCACCCATGTCCAACTCATGTCCCCCACCACCCCCACCCCCCAGCATTGCGGGGCACCCTCCACCAGGCCCTCGCCCATGTCCCATCCATGCCCCCCTGCACCTGGGTCCCAACAATCCCCAATCATGTCCGTAATGGCCATCCTCCCCTGCCAAAAGGCCCAACCAACTATCACATCCACCCACATATCAAAGGCAATTACATGTTACACACCCAATGTAAATAATGCAAATGAACACATGTCTGTCACACACAATGGCTGCAAGTGAATGTTAAAACACCCAACATGACATGCATGAAAGCAATGAGATGATACGACACATTGAAGGATGAAAGTAAAAATGTATTGAAAATCAACTAGAATGGAAATGAAATGAGAAAAACCACAAAGAAAAACAACAAAAAGATGAATGTCCATGAAAAAAATCCAAAAAATCCAAAAATCCATAGAAGAACCATTTACAAGACAATCCCGGGTCCATGAGCCCAACCAAATGAAACCTAACTATGTCAACTAACTAAAAACTGAACTATATACAAAAAAGTGGCGCATTGTCCAATCGCAACCAAATAAAAAAAAAAAATTCAAAGGAAACCTACCACTAACTGTATAACTATATACAATGGCAGCGGGCAAGTCCTGCGGCTCACTCTGTGATGTTGCCGGCCAGGGCATCATCGAACTCCATGTCGATGTCCCGGAGGCGGGACTCTGTCCTGGCCCCGAGGTCTCGCAGGGTCAACCCCGTGTCCACCTCAAACTCCCTGCGAGCTTCCTCGAGGCACTCAGCCCGCCTCAACGCCCGACGCATGGAAAACTCCGCCCTGACCATGGTGAGCCGCTCCTCTTCCGCCCGCTGCCGCTCCGCACCTATCCGCTGGACCAACTGCTCCCACACGGAAGACACTGCCATCCCAGGGTTCTCCTGCCCTCCGGGCCGATGCCTGCCCCTCTGATCTTGATGGCCCCGAGCCATGATGCCTCCCACGTCGAGCCTGCTGCTGCCTCCGACGCCACTGCCTCTGCCAGCACGACGGCATCCAGGCTGATGGAATCCACCGATGCCGTCGTGCACGTGCCCTGCCAGATGATGCCGGCACATCCTCCATCTGCAGGGGGACAGTTGCTGGTGTGTCCACCCCTGCTGGACCTTCGACTCCCGACTGTGGCAGGGATGGGGTCCCCACCGAGCTGGCTGCGTTGGTCGGGGCAGGTCCACAGGGGGCCCTGGTGGCATCTGGGCCGGAAGACGGCATGGAGCACGACTGGCGCATAGCCCCCACAGAGGTAGGAGAGGGTCGCCAGAAGGCCACACACATGTAGGAAACCCCCGACCATGGCGGCTCCCAAATGGTTCACGTACGCACGGTGCTCTTCGTGATGATGTGCATGCTCCTCCCGGGAAGCATGCACCTCATCACGAATGCCAGCCGTGCGCAACGCGACACCAATCAGGACCCTCTCCACACGGCCAGGGGTCCCCTCGTCCGCAGGTAGAGGAGTGTCAGATGACATGGACATCTCCCCTACCTGCGGACGGGCCTGGGATGGGGCATCCCTGCTGGTGCATGGTGGTGCAGTCACAGTGTCAGGGACAGTGACATGCACAGGCACCTCCACGGCGACCTGTGCTGCCTCCTGCCCCTGGCCCTGGACTGCACCACTTGCACCAGCGGGGATGCCCCCACCAGGCCCCATGTGTGGCTCAGTAGCGGCCTCCTCCCCCTCTGTGGAAACCACCAACCTGGATGTCTCCACGCCGTCTTCCGCCGGTGCAAGCCCCTGTGGGGGCTCACCCACCCCTTCCGCTGCAGCCGTGGCGGCATCCCCGCCGCTCTGCTCCACAGCGCCTTCTCCGCCCTCTTCTTCACTTGCCACTGTGTAGAGGGAGACATAGAACACAAGCATCAGGGTACTGTACAATGGTCCCCTAGACAGGAAGCAACAGCAGATGAGTGGCACTGTCATACATCACTTCCATCATGTCCCTCCACAACACATGGGTCAGTGCAGGCAAAACACATACAGTAACAGGCATGGCGCATGCCATGGACATTGGCATACATGACCAAGGGACTCATGATTCATACAATGTTGGTTTTAAACTCACATGCATCATGGGTCTTGCCATCACATGCACACACCTCACCGTAGTTCCATCCATCTGGCCTCGTACACCACAGACGCAGTGGATACAAGGATGACTAGGCTGCATCAGTGAATCTGAACATTGTCACAGACATGTGTCATGCATCCATGGCATTTACAAGTCACAGACACGCAGGTCAGACACACACACATGGACACCATACGTGTACATGGGACCAGCACCCATCCCTCACCCCCACCCATGTCCAGGAACAGAGACTGCCATGCTTCCATGTGTCCATTCCGCACAGAGCCCCCCATGTTGCAATAGAACACATCACTGTACTCACATGCCTGACCATGATGTCCCTGCACACACACATACGTACATGGCCTATGTCACACATACAGGCAGGTATCAGACAACCAGCACACTGCAACATGCCCTGTCTCACACAGTAATGCTTGGCCACTTACCGGCCAACTCCAGATGGGTCTGCCTCCGAAGTATCTGGGCGTGGAGCGCTGGGTCTACGCGTTCCAGGACCCTCATCTGGATGTCACTCAGGCGTGCCCGGCCCCCCTCCGCGAGGCGCCGGGCCTTATTGAGGGTCCTGGACCTCAAGTCCTCCCAGCGCTTCTTGATGTGCTTGATGTCGCGGGTTGCCACCCCCTCCGCGTTGATGGCAACCACTACATCGTCCTAGATCCTCTCCCGTCCTTCCTTGTTGGCGCGTGGTCTTCCGAAGAGGGCATCATAATGCCCCAGGACATGCTCCACCAGGACACCAACTTCCTTCTCACTGAAGCTGGTGGCCCTCTGCCTCTCTGGCTGGGGGTCGCCACTGGTCTCAGATGGTGCTTGCCCCGACATGGCGACCCCCGAGGCAGGCGTGGGTGGGCAACTGGGTCCTGGGGCTGGGCTGTGGAGCGATGGTATCCCAGTCGGGAGTCTACTGTTCCAGCAGGGGTGGACACAGCAACTGGACCCCTGCAGATGGCTGATGTGCAGGCACCAAATGGCAGGGCACGGTGGCAGCAGGCAGGCAGGCAGGCAGGCAGCAGCAGATGGCACGTGGGAGGCTGCTCGGGGCACTGGGGGGCAGTGATTCGGCCTTCTGGGCAGGAGCGTGGTCTTCCGTGTGTATTCGCGTGGCCAGCTTGATACGGAGTGATTTGGCACGTGAAAAATCTGCACGTCAGCGTGTAATTCGAGGAAAGGCCCTTAGCGCGTAAGCGCGTCTGCACGCATACGCATTTTCATTGGACCAAAGGCCCTCAGCGCGTGAGCGCGTCTGTGACGTGACGTGCGAGGGTGTATCCCTCATTGCACGTGATGACAGAACACACGTGGATTTCAACCAATCGCGTGTGAAAGTTCACGGCACCCCGGAACACACGTACCCAGGCCAATCGCGTGTAGAATTACTCGCGCACCCCTGTAATACACGTACCCAGCCCAATCGCGTGTAGAATTACTCGCGCACCCCTGTAATACACGTACCCAGCCCAATCGCGTGTAGAATTACTCGCGCACCCCTGTAATACACGTACCCAGCCCAATCGCGTGTAGAATTACTCGCGCACCCCTGTAATACACGTACCCAGGCCAATCGCGTGTACGCTCGCTCCCCTCCAATCACACGCGATGACACCCGAATACGGGAAACACGTGCACGGCAAAAGACGTGCACAGGCGTCAACGAGTCCGCCCACACGGAGGCGTCCCGCGGACAGCATAAAAGTGCGCGCAAACAACAAACGCGTATATACAGCGACGATGAATGCCCCATTTGTTGCTGCACTGATCGTGGGACACCGCAGGAGGAGGAGAATAGCCAGGGCACGCATTTTTGCACCACGGACAAGCCTTTTTGGGATGCCTGACGACCAGGTCTACGGCAGGTATAGGTTTCCACCCCATATCATCCTAGACCTGGTCAGGGAGTGGGAAGATGACCTCACATCCCCCACCCTTTGCTCCCAAGCATTGAGCCCCTTGGAGAAGGTGCTCAATGTCTTGCATTTTTTGGCCACTGGGTCGTTTCAGCGGACCACTGCCATAGTGGGGGGGGTCTCACAGGCCACGCAGTCACGCTGCCTACACCAGGTACTGGCAATCATGACAGCGCACCCCTCAGTCCGCAGGCACATATACATGCCCAGAACACCCGCAGAAAGGCAGGCCGTTGTCCTGGATTTTTACAGGGTGGCACACTTCCCCAAAGTGCTCGGTGCCCTAGATTGCACCCATGTGGCCCTACGTCCACCTAGGGCCACTGAGCACATCTACCGAAACCGCAAGCACTGACATTCCATCAATGTACAGGTGGTATGCGATGCAAAGGGAATCATCACCTCTGTCTATGCAAACTACCCTGGCTCCACCCATGACAGTTTCATATACAGAATGTCCGCCCTGAGCCGGGCCCTGGAAGCTGGGCAGCATGGCGACACATGGCTCTTAGGTGAGTACAAATGCCCTTGCACATGCATGCAAGTCACACACAGACAAATATCCAAACCCTAATAATCTCAATTATTATCACCTCCCCAGGGGACAGTGCCTACCCTCTGAGCAAACACATGATGACGCCAATCCGGGACCCCACCACACCACCCCAGGTAAGATACAACACTGCCCATATTGCAACCAGGGGCATAGTGGAGCGCACATTCGGAGTGCTCAAGTCACGTTTCCGCTCCCTTGACCGCTCTGGTGGGCAACTACTCTATGCACCACCAGTAGTGTGCAGGATCATTGTGGCAGCATGTGTCCTGCACAATGTTGCAACACGGCAGGGCGTCCTGGTGGACATGGTGGTGCCCCCACATCCCCAACCACAGGCACAGGCGCTGCCCATGGGAGGGGACAGGGCACGTGGCGAGGAAGCCCGGACCCAGCTTGTGGCCACATTTTTCACCTAAACTCCCACCCCTGCGGAGTGCACACAGGCCTGGCACATACCAGGTGACAATCGATGATGACAAAGTGACAGTCAACTGTCACAACCCTACCACCCTGAGATAGTTGCCATGGAAGTGCCACATCGTCTGCATCCCTAGCTACTTAAACACAAGCTATCCTGTGCAACCAAAATGCACACATATGACATGTGAGATGACATGGGCCATACACAAGTATTCCAAGGCGCAATGAGGCAGGGGGGGGGAACAAGGGAACACAGAGAACGGTACTACTAGGCCAGGTGTCATTGAGATTGTGCAAGTGCAGGGGTAGGGGGAAGGGAAAAGTGCAAGGGGAAGGGTGGGGGGGAGTCCAGTACAGGGGAAGTAGGCCAAAAAAATAATACATAGGTCGCCTGGTGGCAACTGCAAAGGTAAGTGCAGACAAGTGCTGGGAAGGGAAGGCTGTAGGGATGGAGAGACAGTACTGCAGTGCAGGGGTTGCCAGGGTGGCAGTGCAAGTGGACAGTGGCTGGGCCAGGGACCGAGGTTGGTGAGAGTGTCCCAGTAGCAGCTCCTGTGCAGTTCCAGTGAAGAATTCTGCAAGGGAGAGGCAGAGAGTAAGCAGAAGCAAAGAGGAAGGTCTTGAGGTGCTTCCAGAACTGGAGATGGTTCCCCTCAAGTTCAAGTCAGGCAGGAAGTCTGTTCCAGGGGGAGGGCCCTGCTGCGGAGAGAAACATACCCCCAGCTAGTTGCTCTGAGAAGCGGATGACCTGGACATGCAAGGTGTGCATCACACACACCTGCAAAACAGGCCATGGCCATCACTGTCATGTCAGTCAAACCCTCCCAAACATCAACATGACATGGCAGGCAATACCCATACACCGACGCAGTAACGATAAGGTACACATTGCCATGTCCTAAATGTACAGTGGCATCGGACAATGATGCCTGACCCGGAATCAGATGAAATGACAGACAAACAAAATGTCCCACCCAAAATAAGTTTTTTCCAAATGCATTGCAACAGTCGTAGACGTAACATCACAATGAATGCCTGTCTATATGCACATTATGCATTGCAAAATCAACACTGCAGCTCATGTGTGCAGTGTCCCACTCCTGCATCACACTGCTCAGCGCACAGCACAGTGAACAGCCATTGCGTGTGATGCACACCCTGAGCATCACATCTAAGTGACAGACTACATCAAACATCAAATTAGGCATGTACTGGAACCATAATCGGTCACAGAACATGTGCTGCCGGGACACAGTGGGCACCAGAAGGCAAACAGTGTACACGTGGATATGCAAGGGTGGGAGTACATGGAGTGCATCCGAGTGCAAGTGTGTGGTTCTGCAGGGACATACACTCCACATATGCATGTGCACTCAAGTGACCATCAGTGTTCCCTACACATCACATGTGAACATCCACCATGTGTACACCCCAGCATGTCAAACCACAACTATCCCCTCGCACCTGAAAGGAAAACACAACACATGAACAGGCATTGATCAGCAGAACACAACATGTACATAGGACAACAACATTACAATGTCAGAGTTCCCATCACACTGCAGGGCAATGCAACTATCAACAACAACCCCCCCTCCCGCGCAAATGACCATGGCCCACTGAACAACTGCACCTGGGTCATGGAGCCTCCAACCCTCATTTCCACCCGGCCACAGGATCACCTTTACCCTTCGTGTCCATCTCCCACCTTGTGTGTAAAAAGATGCCTGAACCCTCAGAATCCACAACCATTTCCAAAATCACAAAATCCAAGGCATGAAAACGAACCCAAACACCCTCCAGTAGATGACTTGACGAAGCAGTACCTCACAAACGCCAAGTACTACCACAATGATGCAACAACCAAGGTAGCACAGCAGAACAATGTCACGACAGGATGTGAGACATGTGTGGTACATGACATAGGATGATGCACCATGAATGGATGTGTACTGGTACAGGTCCCCTGTACAGGCGCGGGAGTCTCATGAAAGAACCACCCACACCATGTCCCGGGTGCCTGCAAGGTCAAACTCACACAGGCCCCTGAGATCATGGTGGGGAATGAGGTTCAGGGATATGCAGTCGGGACAGGTGTAGACACACTGGATGACTGGAATGAGTGGCAGGTGAGGGGAGGAAGAATGACACATGAAACTAGGGAATGCACGAATATGTACAACCTGCATGAACACATACACAATCCAAACAAACTTGGACATCATTGTCATGACCTTCTGTAGTCCAGGCTCAGGAGTGGTACGAACCAACCACCCCCTCTAGGGTTTTGGCGCCTGCAAGTTCGGGGCTTACACAGGCATCCGCAACCCCAGTGGGGAAAGAGGGTCAGGGAACGTTGCTTGGATAGGCACGGGAAGCAGGAACACCGGGTAGAGGGCACAGGTTTCATAATTGCATAGGATCACGGGTGATTAGGGAAAAAAACATACCAAATCGGACCACACATACATCCATGCATCAGTACACTCCACAGCAAGCCTATGCAGGGCAGTTTGTAAGGAAAACAACAAGACACTTAGCTCTGGTTTTGAGTGCTGGCCTCCTGCCTGCGCACTCTCAGGGCCGGTTACAGGAGCACTGCAATGCTGCAAAGAGAGACACAGTCAACAACCTGTATGTGCCAATTACACTAAAACACAACACAAAACATGCCCCATAGCAACAAACTACTCTACAAACAGACAATCAGTGCTCGATGCTTCGTAACCATATATAACATCACCCCTGTGACTGGTCATGCACAGTCAATGCAGTAAGTCAGGCGCTGGTGGGTGCGTGGCAAATGGAACACCAATGTGTCACAATTCACACAACATGCAATGTTCCCTGGGTAAGCAGACAGACCCATATGGCAAGCCATGACTACAGAGCAAGTTGCGTACCACCATGACCAAAACAAAGTTGGCAGTGCATTTATCATGAAGTACGTGGAATAGACATGCACTGCACCCAAATATGTCCCTTGCTGTATGTCCCTGTGAGCTGCCCCTTTCCATGTCTCGGAAGGCTACATGGTTGATACAAGTGCCTCAATGAACCTTGTTGTACCGCAGGGTATGTGCCACTGCCCCTGCATGTGTCCCAGACAACCCTACTATCAACAGCCATCAGTCCACAAACACATCTGAGCTGCATTGTGTGCTTCTACACCAATATTCGTCTAAGCTCACCCTCAGTGCTGTGACTAAGCCCCCATGTGCAAGTTGCCTGGTGCAAGCTTTGCTGTGTCGTGGCCCCCCTGTGCTGCTCACCTTGCCAGGAGTTCCTTGGAACATGTCAGCAGTTCTAGGATGTGGGTCTGCAATCACTGTGGCTCTGCTCGTGCACACATGTGCATGTGGGCACCAAGAAACGGGTCAGGAATTCCGTCGTCCAATGGGCCATGTCTGCTGCCAAAGGTGCTCTGGTGCCTCATCCCCCTGCAGAAAGTGCATGAAACAAATGATTAATGCATCAAAGTGATCTGTGTGTGTCTCATCAGGCATCTCATTACTTGACCATGTCAGAGAGTCACATCACAAATCACACCATCAGCCCGTCTTTGACTTCCAAAGTGTGGAACACTATCTACAGCATGAATTGCAACAGGCACGTGTACAGGAAAGATATGAGACATAATACACAATGCATAGCAATCAATGTCCACATTAATCATGACACACCCCATCTAGCAAAAGCTGAACAGTGGACAATTACACCCAAATCATCCCCACTAGGGGTGTCAACACAAGTCACAAAGCACCAGACATGCCACAGATATGACAGTCCAAAGCCCTTGTGTAAAATTCTGTAACACCGAACCATCCTTGCGAGCCCATGGATAAGGGAGGCAGGAGTGGCATATGTGAGTCAAGGAACCCAAGCAGCAAACACATACACAAGACAACCATGAAGGGCCCAGCTGGAACAGACAGTGGATGCCTTCAAAAACCACAAGGCACCGCACTGTCACATGAAAGCACAATAGACTACAAATGTTAAACTAACTCAACTATTAACTAATTACACTGACTATGGAAAACCTACATTACCTATTTAAACTAACTATCAAACAGAAACTTAACTAACTAAACTAAAAGAAAAATCAAAAATGGCCACATACGACCCGGGGGGGAGGGGAGGCACCCAGGAGTGGGGAGGTACAGGGTGCTGCTCAACATCCACATGCGATGATGCTGAGCCAAAAAAAAATACCTCCATGGGCTCAACGCCTGCACAGCACGACCTATGTGGGAGATAGTTGGTCGTCCGAGTCTGGCTCATCCTGTAAAGGAGGACGTGGCACAGTAGCCTGGCCACGCCTAGCCGCAGCTTGCCCCTCGTCGGCAGCAAGTCTGCCGGACAGGTGAGCCTGGTTCTGTGTGGCGATGTTACATAGGTCTGCATGCAGAACCTCACGTGATACACGTGCTTCCTCTTGCAAGGTAGCACGCGTAACACGGAGTTCCTCCTGCAAGGCCTGGCTGGACAACCGCTGCACCTCCCGGCAAGCCTGTAGCTCAGCCGAGATGGTGCGCTCAAGCTGTGCAAACCTCTCCTCTGCCTGCTGCCTCTGGGACATCATAAGGACACCCAGAGTGGATCTGAGGGAGGCATACTCCTCCCTCAGGGCATCCATGTGCGCCTCTGCGTGAGCAGCAATTGCTTGACGCAGAGACGACATTTCAGCCTGGCGTGCCCTGTCTGAGGCCGCCATGCCCAGCCTGAGCGAGCGGGCCGTGGACCGTGCCGCCTGCTGCTGGAGAAGCACCTGCCTAGCAGGGGGGAGCACAGATCGGGCCACACGCTCCATGCTGTCAGCGATGTTCTCCATTGCTGCCCCCTGCCGTTCGGAATTGGCAGTCATGTCTTGCTCCCACTCAGTATACAGCGGTTGCGCGCGGCGACCGCGTTGCCGGGCTTGACTCCTGCGGGACCCAAGGACCGGGGGTCCTCGCTGTGTTGGCACCGCCTGCGGCTGCACGACTACATGCCCCCGTCGACGTGATGTCCCAGGCACATCAGTGACTGGTGTGGAGGGTGACCCTGCGTCCCGATCCACCACGGGCGGAGGAACCAAGACTGTCTGATCCCTCAGTGCAGGTGTCGCAGACAGAGGAGTGTCCACATCAGAATCACTCACCCCTGACACATGGACTTGATGCTCATCCAACTCAACATGGACGTCAGAGTCGTCATCAAGGCTGGACTCATAGGCAGCCAGAGACAGGATGGACTGCAGCACTTGGGGGTTTTCGTGGCCTACCACCCCACGACCCCCACTAGTGCCGGGTTGATGTGGTCTTACCAACCCTGTGTCTGGCATGACAACACCATCCTCTGCATCCATTGCGTCATCACCTGAAAAATAGAGAGGAAAAGGTCACTACACATGTCAGTAGCACACAACACACACACACACACCGACAGCAAAGGCATCCGGCAGACATGTGACACACAACATATGACCTGGCATGCATGCTGGGTCTACTTTGATTAGCTACTGTGATCAGACCTGTTGAAAGGTGGCAGTTTGCATCGAAGTGGGTCTATGCAATGCTGAAAATGTGTACGCCACTCACTACCTACATGTACAAGCACTCCATGGTGTGTGCCAGGAAATGTGAAGGCAGTGCAATGTCAAAATCAGACATCACGTGCATTGTGTATTCAATGTGTACCATGTCTAGCAGCCAAGCACCCCTCCACCCCAGTACCAAAGCAGGGATGCCTAGCATGGTATCAAAAGGCTGCCCATACACCTGTGTATTGACAAGCAGTGTTGACTGGCATCAACAGCTTAATGTGATTCAAATTACAACACTGCAAATGATGCTGGGACAGTGGGCAGGACACATGATGGAAGATCCGGAGGCCGGCCACGTGTGAAGAAGACACGACAAGAGTTGGACTGAGTCATTGGCCATTGAACAGGCTGAGGCCTGTGAGCCACACAGATTGTCAGAGCCTAAACATGTGTGCAACGCAGGACTGAGCCACAGTTGACATGGGGAGGCCGATAATATGGCAGGCAATGTATGTAACCAAGGACTCATATTACAGTGATCATCCAGTCAAGGATACATAGGGGCATGCGTGCAATGCACATGGAGCATGAATGGGCACTCATGTCCCTGCGGGACATCTGACCCATGCACAGTACAAGTGGGATACCCTGCATCGAGTACTAAGGCTGTACCACACGGCATATGTCTGGCAGTTTCTGAGCTGCAAGTTAGCATCTACACAGGACACATGAACAAGAAACTACACATTGGCAAGAATGTAGCAGACCAGTGCAAAGGTGGAACTGGGGTGCAGAGTGGCGGAGGAGGGGCAAGGGAGCATGCCCACATGGAGTCCCGCATGCAGGCAGAGGAGACATGCATGACGGTAGCATTGCATTACTTACACATCAGAACCATGTACACGTCACATGTAGCAGCAATCATGCACAACACATCCCACAAGTGAAACACACACGTCCTCAACAACTACGCATCAACACTCACTGGACTGGGCATCAAAGTCCAGCATCTCTCCCACACCTTCGACCAATTCTGGTGGTATGAACTCCGCAACGAGAGCCTCATGCGGAGTGAGTTCTTCCTCCTCTGGTGCAGGCCCACCGCCAGTCACCAGAGTCAAGTTGTAATTTGAGGCACGCTTAGCCTTAGTGCTGCGCTTGATGTCATTCCAGCGCTTTTTGCACTCCTGCGCCGTGCGCACCTCATGGCCGAATGAACTGACATGTTCCGCAACATGCTTCCAGTGGGTGTCACGTTGGGCAGCCGTAGTCTGACTATTGGCACCCACTAGCATGTCACGGCTGTGTCCCCGCACGTAGTCCACGAGTAAGTCCAGTTCCTGCTTAAAGAAAGGCTTCTTCCTCGACGTGCAGGAGGTCGTGGCTGTGTGTGGGGTCCCAGCCTGTGTTGCAGGTGCAACCTTCCTCCTCTTGGACAGTGGCGCAGACCCTGGCTGGCTAATGCCGCCCTGACCAGTATGGCCAGTGGGTTCGGTGGATTGAGCCGAGGGAGTGGCAGGTGGAGGGATGACCAAAGGCCTAATGGACCCTGCGCAGCAACATCAGCTGTGGCAGGGTCATTGACCGCAACGGTCCTGGTTGGCAGACTCACAACCGGGGTGCTATTGGGTGCATCTGCCCCTGCACTTGCCAACACCCGGCTGTTCGGGGCAGCAGATGACATGACTGCCCCAGGGACACGTGTCTTGGTCTGAGCAGCCCGGCGTGCCCCTATGGTTTCCCCCCTGGCCTGTTGGAGATCTACCAAGGGCTCTTCAAGTGCCAACGCAGCCTGCGCTGGCAGACCCTGAGCCTGGGTGGCGGTATCCACAGCTGCACCTGCAGCTACCGCTGCCCTTGGGCCCGTGGCAGTCGATGGAACGGACTGCCGGGTCATACGGGTGCCAGTGCCAGATGCAGGAGCTGCATCCCCCGGAACCACAGGGGGTGGTGGCATGGCTGCACCAACACATGGCACAACATTGTGCTCAAGTGGCGCACCCCTGCCTCTTCCCCCTCTGTGGCTGCCCTGGACACCCTGGAGTCCCCCTACTCCCTGGTCACCACAGCCACGTCCCCGACCACGCCTGCCACGAGGAGTACGCCCAGCTGAGGCGCCCCTCACCTTTGGTGGCCTCCCAACCATGGCACAGATGTAATAGTGCTGGCACAGATGGAGTGGTGCCAATGGGAGGTGTACAGCACAATTGACCTGGGCAATTGGGGTGAAGGGGGTGGGAAGCAAGATGTTAACAGCCCCCCTGCACCTGCAAGGCTGTATGTGACCCCGGTGATGTGGTGACGGGTCACGCAACGCTCAGGCACCCCAAAACTGCAGTAAAACCGTGCACGCAACCCTGCAGCCTACGTGCGTGGATTTAACCTCCCGCAGTACGCGGTGGCACCCAGTAACACGAATAACGCATACGCGTGGGACACGCAGGCTACGGTGACATCGAAAATGGGTGCAATACACAGGGGCACCCGCAGTGGGAAAAGGAGCGTTTGCGACTCACCGTCTGACTAGCGCGATGCAGAAAAACACACGTAGCCAATACCCCCGCCAAAAGAAGAGATACGTCCTTGAGAGCTGTGAAGTAGATGGCGCGCGAAACAACTGGAAGCAGCAACACACGTCGGTCTCCACGGAAGGCACGTACAGCGAACTGCTGGGCCCGCTCACCTTTAACCCGTGCTGAGGGAAACGCACGCGCGTGTCACGTCACATGCGGACGTGCAGTTTTTCACGCGATTACGCGCATTACACGCGGACGTGCAGTTTTCCACACGCGATTAGCCTGGGTACGTGTGTTTCCGGGTGTGCGGGTAGTTCCACACGCGATTGGGCTGGGTACGTGTATTTCAGGGGTGCGCGTGAAGTTCCACACGCAAATAGCCTGGGCGCGTGTATTTCAGGGGTGCGCGTGAAGTTCCACACGCGATTTCAGCAGGGTACGTGTATTTCAGGGGTGCGCGAGAAATTCTACACGCGATTGGGCTGGGTACGTGTATTACAGGGGTGCGCGAGTAATTCTACACGCGATTGGCCTGGGTACGTGTGTTCTGGGGTGCCGTGAATTTTCACACGCGATTGGTTGAAATCCACGTGTGTTCTGTCATCACGTGCAATGAGGGATACACCCTCGCACGTCACGTCACAGACGCGCTCACGCGCTGAGGGCCTTTGGTCCAATGAAAATGCGTATGCGTGCAGACGCGCTTACGCGCTAAGGGCCTTTCCTCGAATTACACGCTGACGTGCAGATTTTTCACGTGCCAAATCACTCCGTATCAAGCTGGCCACGCGAATACACACGGAAGACCACGCTCCTGCCCAGAAGGCCGAATCACTGCCCCCCAGTGCCCCGAGCAGCCTCCCACGTGCCATCTGCTGCTGCCTGCCTGCCTGCCTGCTGCCACCGTGCCCTGCCATTTGGTGCCTGCACATCAGCCATCTGCAGGGGTCCAGTTGCTGTGTCCACCCCTGCTGGAACAGTAGACTCCCGACTGGGATACCATCGCTCCACAGCCCAGCCCCAGGACCCAGTTGCCCACCCACGCCTGCCTCGGGGGTCGCCATGTCGGGACAAGCACCATCTGAGACCAGTGGCGACCCCCAGCCAGAGAGGCAGAGGGCCACCAGCTTCAGTGAGAAGGAAGTTGGTGTCCTGGTGGAGCATGTCCTGGGGCATTATGATGCCCTCTTCGGAAGACCACGCGCCAACAAGGAAGGACGGGAGAGGATCTGGGACGATGTAGTGGTTGCCATCAACGCGGAGGGGGTGGCAACCCGCGACATCAAGCACATCAAGAAGCGCTGGGAGGACTTGAGGTCCAGGACCCTCAATAAGGCCCGGCGTCTCGCGGAGGGGGGCCGGGCACGCCTGAGTGACATCCAGATGAGGGTCCTGGAACGCGTAGACCCAGCGCTCCACGCCCAGATCCTTCGGAGGCAGACCCATCTGGAGTTGGCCGGTAAGTGGCCAAGCATTACTGTGTGAGACAGGGCATGTTGCAGTGTGCTGGTTGTCTGATACCTGCCTGTATGTGTGACATAGGCCATGTACGTATGTGTGTGTGCAGGGACATCATGGTCAGGCATGTGAGTACAGTGATGTGTTCTATTGCAACATGGGGGGCTCTGTGCGGAATGGACACATGGAAGCATGGCAGTCTCTGTTCCTGGACATGGGTGGGGGTGAGGGATGGGTGCTGGTCCCATGTACACGTATGGTGTCCATGTGTGTGTGTCTGACCTGCGTGTCTGTGACTTGTAAATGCCATGGATGCATGACACATGTCTGTGACAATGTTCAGATTCACTGATGCAGCCTAGTCATCCTTGTATCCACTGCGTCTGTGGTGTACGAGGCCAGATGGATGGAACTACGGTGAGGTGTGTGCATGTGATGGCAAGACCCATGATGCATGTGAGTTTAAAACCAACATTGTATGAATCATGAGTCCCTTGGTCATGTATGCCAATGTCCATGGCATGCGCCATGCCTGTTACTGTATGTGTTTTGCCTGCACTGACCCATGTGTTGTGGAGGGACATGATGGAAGTGATGTATGACAGTGCCACTCATCTGCTGTTGCTTCCTGTCTAGGGGACCATTGTACAGTACCCTGATGCTTGTGTTCTATGTCTCCCTCTACACAGTGGCAAGTGAAGAAGAGGGCGGAGAAGGCGCTGTGGAGCAGAGCGGCGGGGATGCCGCCACGGCTGCAGCGGAAGGGGTGGGTGAGCCCCCACAGGGGCTTGCACCGGCGGAAGACGGCGTGGAGACATCCAGGTTGGTGGTTTCCACAGAGGGGGAGGAGGCCGCTACTGAGCCACACATGGGGCCTGGTGGGGGCATCCCCGCTGGTGCAAGTGGTGCAGTCCAGGGCCAGGGGCAGGAGGCAGCACAGGTCGCCGTGGAGGTGCCTGTGCATGTCACTGTCCCTGACACTGTGACTGCACCACCATGCACCAGCAGGGATGCCCCATCCCAGGCCCGTCCGCAGGTAGGGGAGATGTCCATGTCATCTGACACTCCTCTACCTGCGGACAAGGGGACCCCTGGCCGTGTGGAGAGGGTCCTGATTGGTGTCGCGTTGCGCACGGCTGGCATTCGTGATGAGGTGCATGCTTCCCGGGAGGAGCATGCACATCATCACGAAGAGCACCGTGCGTACGTGAACCATTTGGGAGCCGCCATGGTCGGGGGTTTCCTACATGTGTGTGGCCTTCTGGACGACCCTCTCCTCCTCTGTGGGGGCTATGCGCCAGTCGTGCTCCATGCCGTCTTCCGGCCCAGATGCCACCAGGGCCCCCTGTGGACCTGCCCCGACCAACGCAGCCAGCTCGGTGGGGACCCCATCCCTGCCACAGTCGGGAGTCGAAGGTCCAGTAGGGGTGGACACACCAGCAACTGTCCCCCTGCAGATGGAGGATGTGCCGGCATCATCTGGCAGGGCACGTGCACGACGGCATCGGTGGATTCCATCAGCCTGGATGCCGTCGTGCTGGCAGAGGCAGTGGCGACGGAGGCAGCAGCAGGCTCGACGTGGGAGGCATCATGGCTCGGGGCCATCAAGATCAGAGGGGCAGGCATCGGCCGGAGGGCAGGAGAACCCTGGGATGGCAGTGTCTTCCGTGTGGGAGCAGTTGGTCCAGCGGATAGGTGCAGAGCGGCAGCGGGCGGAAGAGGAGCGGCTCACCATGGTCAGGGCGGAGTTCTCCATGCGTCGGGCGTTGAGGCGGGCTGAGTGCCTCGAGGAAGCTCGCAGGGAGTTTGAGGTGGACACGGGGTTGACCCTGCGAGACCTCGGGGCCAGGACAGAGTCCCGCCTCCGGGACATCGACATGGAGTTCGATGATGCCCTGGCCGGCAACATCACAGAGTGAGCCGCAGGACTTGCCCGCTGCCATTGTATATAGTTATATAGTTAGTGGTAGGTTTCCTTTGAATTTTTTTTTTTTATTTGGTTGCGATTGGACAATGTGCCACTTTTTTGTATATAGTTCAGTTTTTAGTTAGTTGACATAGTTAGGTTTCATTTGGTTGGGCTCATGGACCCGGGATTGTCTTGTAAATGGTTCTTCTATGGATTTTTGGATTTTTGAGATTTTTTTCATGGACATTCATCTTCTTTTTGTTGTTTTTCTTTGTGGTTTTTCTCATTTCATTTCCATTCTAGTTGATTTTCAATACATTTTTACTTTCATCCTTCAATGTGTCGTATCATCTCATTGCTTTCATGCATGTCATGTTGGGTGTTTTAACATTCACTTGCAGCCATTGTGTGTGACAGACATGTGTTCATTTGCATTTTTTACATTGGGTGTGTAACATGTAATTGCCTTTGATATGTGGGTGGATGTGATAGTTGGTTGGGCCTTTTGGCAGGGGAGGATGGCCATTACGGATATGATTGGGGATTGTTGGGACCCAGGTGCAGGGGGGCATGGATGGGACATGGGCGAGGGCCTGGTGGAGGGTGCCCCGCAATGCTGGGGGGTGGGGGTGGTGGGGGACATGAGTTGGACATGGGTGGGGGCCTGCTGGCAGGTGCCCCACAGTGCTGGGGGGTGGGGGGGGTGGGGGACATGAGTTGGACATGGGTGGGGGCCTGCTGGCAGGTGTCCCACAGTGCTGGAGGGTGGGGGGGGGTGGGGGACATGAGTTGGACATGGGTGGGGGCCTGCTGGCAGGTGCCCCACAGTGCTGGGGGGTGGGGGTGGTGGGGGACATGAGTTGGACATGGGTGGGGGCCTGCTGGCAGGTGCCCCACAGTGCTGGGGGGTGGGGGACATGAGTTGGACATGGGTGGGGGCCTGCTGGCAGGTGCCCCACAGTGCTGGGGGGTGGGGGGGGTGGGGGACATGAGTTGGACATGGGTGGGGGCCTGCTGGCAGGTGCCCCACAGTGCTGGGGGGTGGGGGTGGTGGGGAACATGAGTTGGACATGGGTGGGGGCCTGCTGGCAGGTGCCCCACAGTGCTGGGGGGTGGGGGTGCAAGGGGACATGAGTGGGGGCCTGCTGGGGGGTGGGGGTGCAAAGGGACATGAGTGGGACATGGTTGGGGGCCTGTTGGCAGGTGCCCCACAGTGCTGGGGGGTGGGGGTGCAGGGGGACATGAGTGGGACATGGTTGGGGGCCTGCTGGCAGGTGCCCCACAGTGCTGGGGGGTGGGTGTGCAGGGGGACATGAGTGGGACATGGTTGGGGGCCTGCTGGCAGGTGCCCCACAGTGCTGGGGGGTGGGGGTGCAAGGGGACATGAGTGGGGGCCTGCTGGGGGGTGGGGGTGCAGGGGGACATGAGTGGGAGCCTGCTGGGGTGTGGGGTGCAAGGGGACATGAGTGGGGGCCTGCTGGGGGGTGGGGGTGCAAGGGGACATGAGTGGGGGCCTGCTGGGGGGTGGGGGTGCAAGGGGACATGAGTGGGACATGGTTGGGGGCCTGCTGGCAGGTGCCCCACAGTGCTGGGGGGTGGGGGTGCAGGGGGACATGAGTGGGACATGGTTGGGGGCCTGCTGGCAGGTGCCCCACAGTGCTGGGGGGTGGGGGTGCAAGGGGACATGAGTGGGGGCCTGCTGGGGAGTGGGGGTGCAGGGGGACATGAGTGGGGGCCTGCTGGGGGGTGGGGGTGCAAGGGGACATGAGTGGGGGCCTGCTGGGGGGTGGGGGTGCAAGGGGACATGAGTGGGGGCCTGCTGGGGGGTGGGGGTGGTGGGGGACATGAGTTGGACATGGGTGGGGGCCTGCTGGCAGGTGCCCCACAGTGCTGGGGGGTGGGGGTGATGGGGGACATGAGTTGGACATGGGTGGGGGCCTGCTGGCAGGTGTCCCACAGTGCTGGGGGGTGGGGGGGTGGGGGACATGAGTTGGACATGGGTGGGGGCCTGCTGGCAGGTGCCCCACAGTGCTGGGGGGTGGGGGTGGTGGGGGACATGAGTTGGACATGGGTGGGGCCTGCTGGCAGGTGCCCCACAGTGCTGGGGGGTGGGGGGGTGGGGGACAAGAGTTGGACATGGGTGGGGGCCTGCTGGCAGGTGCCCCACAGTGCTGGGGGGTGGGGGGGGTGGGGGACATGAGTTGGACATGGGTGGGGGCCTGCTGGCAGGTGCCCCACAGTGCTGGGGGGTGGGGGTGGTGGGGGACATGAGTTGGACATGGGTGGGGGCCTGCTGGCAGGTGCCCCACAGTGCTGGGGGGTGGGGGTGGTGGGGAACATGAGTTGGACATGGGTGGGGGCCTGCTGGCAGGTGCCCCACAGTGCTGGGGGGTGGGGGTGCAAGGGGACATGAGTGGGGGCCTGCTGGGGGGTGGGGGTGCAAGGGGACATGAGTGGGACATGGTTGGGGGCCTGCTGGCAGGTGCCACACAGTGCTGGGGGGTGGGGGTGCAGGGGGACATGAGTGGGACATGGTTGGGGGCCTGCTGGCAGGTGCCCCACAGTGCTGGGGGGTGGGGGTGCAAGGGGACATGAGTAGGGGCCTGCTGGGGGGTGGGGGTGCAGGGGGACATGAGTGGGGGCCTGCTGGGGGGTGGGGGTGCAAGGGGACATGAGTGGGGGCCTGCTGGGGGGTGGGGGTGCAAGGGGACATGAGTGGGGGCCTGCTGGGGGGTGGGGGTGCAGGGGGACATGAGTGGGACATGGTTGGGGGCCTGCTGGCAGGTGCCCCACAGTGCTGGGGGGTGGGGGTGCAGGGGGACATGAGTGGGACATGGTTGGGGGCCTGCTGGCAGGTGCCCCACAGTGCTGGGGGGTGGGGGTGCAGGGGGACATGAGTGGGACATGGTTGGGGGCCTGCTGGCAGGTGCCCCACAGTGCTGGGGGGTGGGGGTGCAGGGGGACATGTGGCTTGGCTGGGGGGCATGCCCATGGTGGATGGGCTGCCTGCGGGACATGACCAGGGGTGCAGGCTAGTCCCCTGTGGTGTGGGCTGCCTGCAGAGGTCGTGGAGGGGTAGAGGGGAGACCTGGGAGGACCCACACTGGCAATTCACCTCTTCAACTTCCCGCACACCCACGTAATACACTGCCCCACTCGCACAGGCCCAATCGCGTGTAGGATTTCTCGCGCACCCCTGTAATACACGTACCCAGGCCAATCGCGTGTAGCATTTCTCGCGCACCCCTGAAATCCACGTACCCAGCCCATTTGCGTGTAGATTTTCTCGCGCACCCCTGAAATACACGTACCCTGCTGAAATCGCGTGTGGAACTTCACGCGCACCCCTGAAATACACGCGCCCAGGCTATTCGCGTGTGGAACTTCACGCGCACCCCCGGAATCCACGTACCCAGCCCATTCGCGTGTAGATTTTCTCGCGCACCCCTGAAATACACGTACCCTGCTGAAATCGCGTGTGGAACTTCACGCGCACCCCTGAAATACACGCGCCCAGGCTATTCGCGTGTGGAACTTCACGCGCACCCCTGGAATACACGTACCCAGCCCATTCGCGTGTAGTTTTTCTCGCGCACCCCTGTAATACACGTACCCAGCCCATTCGCGTGTGGAACTTCACGCGCACCCCCGAAATACACGTACCCAGGCCAATCGCGTGTAGAATTTCTCGCGCACCCCTGAGATCCACGTACCCCGCTCAATCGCGTATTTGACTTCCCGCGCGCCACTTTTTTGATGCGCTGGGACTCTACCGCCTGCCTTCGTGTGGCGGCCGTGTTTCAGCTTGTGCGTGTCTTTGCCTGTGCGTGGCTTTGCCCTATTCGATTCCATGAATACGTGTGGTTCGAGTGCGTGTGGGCGTTCCGTCTGCTTCCCTGCAGTACATCCCCAGTTACGCCCTTATTTTCCCGTGTTGTTCCCCATTCCGCGCGTTACGCCCCATGTCCCGCCCACTTTCTGGTGTGTGCGCTGAGGTTGTGCGCTTTCACTGTGCGCGTCGCGCACGCCTTTCGCGATGTTGCAGTGACTTGTGCGCCATGCATGGGTTTGGCGCACATCCCGCGGTGAACACGCGCAGGGACTTCCATGAATCGCAGGCGTGCGCGTGCGCCTGTTTTTTTCCGCTTGCGCCTGCTTGCGCCTGCTTGCGCAAAGATTTTCGGCGCACGTTTGTTCCATGAATCGGCCCCTAAGTGATGACTTTAAAGAACTTTTATATTATGTTAAATTATGTTAAAAATCATGTTATTAAAAATGATGACTATCAATGTCCTTCTTGCACCTGTTCCCCTTGTAGCCAGCAATCATCCCCATCAAATTCCCAAAATATAAGTGAAAGACATTTTAATGAAGCTTTTTGTACAGAAATGTCAAACTCTCCCATTTATGTTTCCCATTCTGATACCCCATCCCTTTCATAAATTAATTTATTTCTACATTATATATATCTTGTATACTGTACTGTCATAATTTTTTTTAAAATCCCAATTAATAGTCTGCACCCAGCAAGTCCCCAGAAGTCCCGCTTTGCCACGGGAGACTCTGCTTCATTGCCGCTTTGAAAAACTTTTGGAAAGCACTACGACGTCCAGAAGGCTCTGCAGTTCAGAATTAGAGGTGGACCTATTTAAGAGAAGCTGCACGCGCACCGCGCGCGCGCACCCAGCAAGTCCCCAGAAGTCCCGCTTTGCCGCGGGAGACTCTGCTTCATTGCCGCTTTGAAAAACTTTTGGAAAGCACTACGACGTCCAGAAGGTGATTACTTTTGTTTACATTTTCATCTGCACATTCAGTGCCAACGAACTTTCTAATACGACGTCTCCTTCTTCACATAGGCTCTGCAGTTCAGAATTAGAGGCGGACCTATTTAAGAGAAGCTGCGCGCCAGCAAGTCCCCAGGAGTCCCGCTTTGCCGCTTCGCCGCGGCGCCATGGTGCCCGTGGGTATTTGCTTGGTTATTATTTTTATTTTTAAATTAATTGCAGAATGCTTCCCACACTCAGAACCGGCATGCCCAAGGGTTTATTGATCGATTAAGGGGTAACCACACCGAAGGACTCACAGAAACCGCTTGCAAATTCCACTTCAACCCCAAAAACCTTGCACTTTAAGCGCGCTGTCAATCTTACCCTGAAGAAACCGAGCTCTCCAGACATACGCAAGTTTTGTAAAGAAACTCAACCTTGTACTCTTGAGGCCTCCGTAGTTGAGTGTCATACGCTAGCGTCTGATGCTATTTCTCGTGAGGCACTATTGAAAAAAATGAACATTTTGTCCCGTCAAGCCCTTGCATATCATACGAGTCCTCCTTCCATCCTACAAGCCCAAATCTCTGCAGTTACGGTCCGTGACTTGCATTTACCTCTTGGCGCTTCGGCGGTCAAATGTCAGGTTGATCAGAATGCCATTAATGACTGTAGCATTCTTGAAAACGTGCCTCCCACTGCCAAGCTTCTCCATAATCTTTTGCCCACAGCGTCACATACATCAGATGTTGCAATAATTGATCTCAATCCGTCCAATTCCGCATTTTCTCCCCAACTCATGTCCGACAATCTATCCAAATCTCCTATCATGTTCTCGACCTGTGGCTCTTCCATTTCAAAGATTTCCTTTTGTGCCCCCACTCCTCGAAGACCAGCAGTCCCTACTGAAATTGCCAATGCCATTTTGAGCACATCGCCTGCCATCAGTTGTATTCAAATCTCAACTCCAGAACGTTTGTGTAAAAAGCAAACTGCTAAAATTGTACCCCCTCTAACGAACCACACCGAATGCAATTCGGCTCTCTCACAGTTTGCCCTAAATGCTCTCCATGTCACTCTTACAACTTTAACCAAGTTGTATGACACCTTGGAAGCAAAGTTGCAAACCAACACAGTGTTGCTGGAAAAAATAAATGCATGGCAAACCGAGTGGTCTCTTGAGCATCCAAAATCAATTTTGCAAACTTCCCTGAACACAGTTCCACCTGGCCCACATCCATTGAATTCAAACTCCGTGGCCCCTCGATCTGACCGTGTTCGCTCTGACTCACATTCCAAACTTGATGATTGCCCTCCAGATCTTGAATGTTTACTAATTTCTTCTGTTCCTACCCTCCATGCCTTGGATGATCTACCGGATCAGGCATTGCCCTTTATTGAACAAATTATTCGTCCTTTTGAAGCGTCATTGGAGTTTGCGCGTCCTGCTATGGGTCTGAACATCGATCTGAAATGCAATCTCTGTTCAAAACAATTGCTCGCAAACAGACCAGATTCCCTCTTGTCCTCCCAAACAAAAGCAAAAACGTCTTCCAACAAAAATAAGTTTGAAACCCGACCTGGTACCAAACGTGTTGCAAATGAATCAAAGTCTGCTTAAACCCCAAGTGCAGCAGACTTCCCCCATGAAAGAAACTTACACTATTTTTTCTAAAGATAAGAAAAACCATCCCAGTGCTGTCAAACTTCTGAAAAATGTCTCCGGAAAGAACAAAATCAATACTGCCAAATCTAAAACTTTCATCAAAAATTTGAACTTGCCCAAACAAACCATACGTAATGCTGCACGATCTGTCACAAACAAATATCTTGCAATGAAACAAGCAAAAGCGTTAAGTACTGAGACAGTTTTGTCTCAACCTCCTACATCCTATGCTCCTTTAGATCAACTAGTAGAGATTGCCATACAGCAACTTGAGCCCACATTCAATAAATCCCCCACTGCAAAAGTTGTAACGATAAAGGCCCCAAGTGACAAAATCAGTTCTGATTAAAATTCAAACCTTGATGTAGTACATCGGGACGAGATTAAGAAAGCAGTTGACGTCTACATGTCCTCCATATCATATGGGCCAATCGTTCCCAAAACTACTGGTAGTGCTCCACCTTCAAATATGCCTCAAATGATGCACAACAGTCTCCCTGACGCCCCATCCCAAAGACCCATAAACAATGTGTCCCATCCCCTTGTTGTTAATTCTGATCCAGCTGTCACCCCAGACCCATATGCGCAGCTGGTGAAAATGGCCCCGGAAATGATTGGCATGTTACAGTCGCTTACCAAATCGAGACAAACAACTGTTGCTTCTCGTGTGAATCCAGCCAATATTCCCCCTTCCCACTCAAACCCTTTAACTCAAAAACCCGTTGGCAAACCCCCAGCCAATTACTCGCTATTACTGACATGCAAACCCAGTCCTTCCTTCTCCACAATACATCTTGAACCGAAGTTCCCTTCTGGCCATATTTTCGGACGTTCGTTCACTCGAAGATATTGGTTCATCTGACATCACGTTGGTAGAATTGGCACCTCAGCAAAATACCAACTCTGTTAGAATGTGGATTCACTCGCGAGCCATCCAGAATTTAATTTGGATGGCCAGAGCTGAATTACTTTCTTTGGGTTTTGTCCTCTCAATCGACACCCTTAATACGTTAGCTCTGAACCAAACCATTCACTCACCAGCCAACTTTCAGCATGCCCCTTATGGGCATCCATCTAATCAGGCCTTTACTCCAAGTGCTTCTCATCATTCTTTAGGCCTGCATTCACATTAGCTAGCCTCTGAAACCAACGAACAGATCATATCGCTTGTTAGTTGGAACACTAGAGGCTTTTCACACTTGATCAATAACAATGACAACAACCTCATGTCTCATCATATACTTCTACTTCAAGAAACGTGGATGACTTCAGTGCCATTGTGGGACAACCATCAAGTTTTCTTAAATCCAGCTCAACGTGGGATTTCTGGAAGACCAACTTCTGGCCTTCTAACAGTAATCAAGATGGGATTTGGTATGGCCGCTCAAGAATGGTGCTGCCCAAATCAGTATCTTCAAATGATTAGACTCTCCTGTTACACAAATCACCATGCTTTGATCAATGTATATTGGAACGTGGCTGGTGTATTGGATGGTTGTTTTTTCAAGGCTTTTATAGATCTTCTTAATTTGGTGGCCCTCGATCCCCTAGTATCTAATATAATCGTTGCAGGGGATCTAAATTTAGATTGTTTCACCCCGCGTGCCTCCAGCAAACTTAGATTATCCAAATGGATGGCTCTGGTTGATAATTATGATCTAATTATGCTCAATGGAGCTTTTCCAACCGATACACCTCCTAAGTTCACTTGGAAGAGAGGATGTAGTATGTCCATAATTGACTACATTTTTGTGAACGCTTCAGAGTTTTCCAGCATGGATCACTTTCAAGTGATCCCAAATCAGAACAGTGATCACAACCAATTAGTTGTAAAATGGACGATTCAGTCCTCATGTACCAAACTCGATGAAAATCACGCTCATCGAAATTTGACACTCAACAATGGAGGCAATCGCCTCTGATGGTCCCCCAGTTCCTTGTGTGAGCTAAATGGAGTCCTGGAAACTAGGAACAAGTGTGATGTCATTCACTATTCCAATTTGTTACAATATTTCCAGCAATCCAAAAATTTTAAACCCCAGGGGGCTTTAATGATTCCAGGCCCTAGACGTCACGTTTTCAATTCTCAAGTACAACTACTAAAAGCTCACGCGAGGGCCTTGAAACATCAGGCCATGTATGCTCCCGCAGCTGACCGTGCATCTATCTTAAGATCCATTAAGTCGAGGCACAAAAATGCCATTAAAGCTCTGAAAATCCAGATGTACAAACATGACGGGAAAGCCATGCTTTCTTCCTTCCAAACTAGAACTGCTATTGGTGTGTGGTCCCTACTAAATAAATCTACTCGTCCTCCACAAGTTGTTTTGCAATCCAATCCGGTATCTGAATTAGAGTGGATAAAGCATTTCACAGCTTTGTATGCATGTCCGTTTCATTCCCCTGGCTTGGTGGCATTCGATACATGGAGCTCTTTTCATCTAATTTTCAACCTAGATGACATTCAATTTTTTATTTCAAAAATTAGCAACTCCGGTGCTTGTGGCCCAGACGGTCTCTCAAATCAGATGTTCAAAATGCATCCTGAACAATGGCTTGTGATTCTTCACAAAATCTTCACCACCATCAACATCACACAATCGTTACCTCCCTCCTGGACACACTCAATAATAGTCCCTATTTATAAAAAAGGGGACCGCTCTGTTCCGGCCAGCTATAGGCCCATAGCGTTATTAGACGCACCTGGCAAAATCTTTGCTAGAATTGTTCTTAGGGACTTCAATTCCTGGACCCTTCGTAACAATCTGAGGGACCCTTTTCAGACGGGTTTTGTTGCCGGCCTCGGAACTTGTCCCAATCTTCTAACTCTTAACACTCTTAGATCCAAATATGCGGGCAAGAACCAAGTGTTATACCTAGCATACATAGACTTCAAAGCAGCATTTGATTCCATTGATAGAGTAATCTTACAACAAAAACTTATTTTCCATAAGTGTCCCATCTCACTTCTAACTCTAGTAATGCTGCTCCATACCAACACAACGGTACAGATCAGATTATCCATGGCAGGAAAACTCTCATCCATTATTTCGACTGAGAGAGGTCTCAAGCAGGGATGCATTCTTGCGTCCTCCATATTCAATTTTTTTCTGTTCGATCTTGGAATTAGTCTACGAGCCACTAATAGTGACTCCCCCATACTTGGGTCCCACACCATAACTCATTTGGTTTATGCGGATGATCTGATCCTCATTTCACAGACACCCTCCGGGCTGCACAAGTTATTGGATTGCTTGGCCACATTTGTCTCAATCAACAATCTCACAATCAACACCCATAAAACACAAACCATGATATGCAAGCCCCATGGTAAATCAAAGGCAAAGTGCCACTGTTGGCACCTACACAACGCCCCTCTGTCCCAAGTTTCTTTCTACAAATATCTTGGGGTCATCATCCAGGCCTCCATCTCCTCACAGGAGTGGGAAGAGGACATACAATTAGACTCTGTATGTTAATTACCCAGGCAAAAGTTTTAAAGAAGAAATATGGTAAATTCACGCTCAAACATATTCTTCTTTTTTACCAACAAAAGGTAATTCCCACCTTGTGCTATGGTTCGGAAACCATGCTGCTTATGAAACCTAGCTGGTGGCAAATTCTAGAGGCACGCTTTTGGAAACAGATTCTTCAGTTGCCAAAGTGTACGCCCCTACCGCTGATACGGCACAAATTAGGAATTGCCTCCCTGAAATCACACAATGAATGGAGGATGTGTGCTTTATTTAGAAAATGTATATTAGGTCTCACATCTGACGGACTTCTCGGCATTCTAGCACAACATCACCTAGCTCAGAATCATGCCTTCACCAAGAGTTGGTGTAATAGTGTTTTCCATATTCTAGCCGACGCTTCCATTACTCTAGACTTAATTATACAGAATCCGAGCCGAGCTAAAAAAAAAATCTTTTTATATGACTGGATAAAAACTCCCAGTCTATGTTTGGAGTACAAGGATTTTGACACTCGTGTCTTTGCTATTAAAGCTTTGCACACAACGGAACTTTATCTTCTGAAATGTCTGAGTTCCCACATTAGAAAACAGTTTCTCAGATTTTGTTTAAACCTGTGGCTAACCGCAGATTTGTTGGCAAAAAGAAATCTGATTCCAAAAGATCAGGCTCATTGTCGCTTTTGCCTAGACAAATCACAAAGAGAGACCCTGGAACATTGCATTTTATTGTGTCCAATGCTAACTAGCCAAAGGATAAACCACTTCACAAAATGCAGCTTAAGTAAATATAATATTATGTCAATGGACACCATTTGGTCCTATATAACCAATAACCCAGACTTGGGAATGAGAGTGGCGATTATTCATTACTTAGAGGCCATCTTTCCCAGAATTTATTCTGAAGGTTAAGTTTATGTATCTTAAACTGATCACTTTTCAGTGCATTGCATTTAGTGATTTTATTAATTTGCTATTGAGCTTTTATCAATCTTGTTCCAACTCTCCTAGTGAAATATGTATTCTAATTATTTTTGTAAATTGTATTGTTGTGTAAACTGTAAACAATTTTGTATTGCTTCATTTGTACATAGCAAAAGGAAAAGAAATTTGAAAGGATGATGATATTATCCATATCAAATAAAAAAAAAAATAGTCTGCAGACAAAGCCACTGTCCAGAGACACTTCCATTTTGAGAACGGACACTCTGGACTGTCTGGGGTGTCAGTTTTCAAAATGGAGGTGCCCCCAGACAGTGCGGGGTGTCTGCATATGTCCGGTTTTGCATGACACCATTTTTAATTAGTTCGTGGACAACGTGCCTGTCCTACGGATACCCACGTGTAAGCGCACTGCGATTTCCCATCCGATGGGTATCCGCATATGTGCACTGTGGTCGCAGACGTCCTCAGATATCATCCTGTTAAGGCACCTGTGCAGCATGACAACATGTCCCCGAACAGTGTTTGTCATCGCAGAGAGTTGAAAACTGCATTTTTGGCCAATATATGGTGTTTCAAGTTGGAAGTTTACCCTTCCAGAGCTCTTAGACCCAATCTTTGTTGATATGGCAATCTTTTTACAACTTTGCAAAGCCTACTTTCGACTCGGTAGTCCATGGGCAGTTGCGCGGTCTATGGATGGATCCTCTGGAGGGACCCACCCATTACTTTTCCTCAGTCTCAATCTGGCTATCTCTCCCCTCTGTTCTCTTCTTACTCGATCTCTCTTCTGCCTTTGTCACGGTCAACCATGCCATCCTGCTCAATCGTCTCCATGATGACCTGGGTATCAATGATCAGGCCCTGACCTGGCTGACCTTGTTCCTCTATGATCGACCCTCCCAGGTCCACTTGGTTCCTTCCTTTCACTCTCTAGCTATGGTGTTCCCCAGGGCTCTAACCTCTCTCCCTGGCTGTTCAACCAATACTTGGCAACTCTCACCCACCATATTGCCGTTCTCTGCTCCAACCTTCAGTGCTATGTGGATGACAGCTAATTTTAAGGCTCCCATTGCCACCTCTTCTCCTTCTCTCATCTCTGACTGTATGCTGCCAACAATCTCTGGCCTAATGCCAGTAAGACAGAGATTCTCCTCATCAGCACACCTTCACCCTCCTTGCCTGTCACTCTCTGCCCAGCCTCCCTTGGCCCTCTTCCTGTTCCCACCTGTGAGACTAAGAACCTCAGGGTCATCTTTGACTCCACACTTTCCTTTTCTCCTCACATCTCTGATGTCTTTAAGAAGTCAAACTACCAACTGCACCTCTTCAGAGATATTCTTCCTTTCCTCTCCTTCCCTCAGAAGCTCACTGTCTCTAGAGCTCTGGTTCTCTCTAGGCTGGACTACTGCAACATCCTCTTTCTAAATCTGCCTGCTTCTCCCTCTGCAACTCAGATCAGGACTGCAAGTCTTGTCCTTGGCCTGAGGCCCAAGGATCATATCTCTCCAGCACTGAAGTCTCTGCATTGGCTCCCAGTATCTGCAAGGATTAAGTTCAAGACCCTCTGCATTGTCCACGAGTCCTTCTGGAGCCTGGGTCCTCAAAACCTCCAACTCTGTCTTCGTAAATACCTTCCTACTCGATCTCTTTGCTGCTCCATCTCCACTCCCTCTGGGTCAGTTATTTCTCCCGGCAATGAGTTGGTGGTAGAACTCTTTCTTCAGCTGGGGCCTCCCTCTGGCCCAGCCTCCTTGCCTCTATGAAACTCGAGGAGAACAATCTCTGGTCTGGAAGTGCCTCAAGACCTTCCTTGCTGCTTCTGCCTTCGCTCTTCCTCTACCCTCTGATTTTGGGCTCATTTGCACACCCGGACTGCCTCCTGGCAACCTTGCACTTGCGTCTGTATCTGTAACCCTACAGTTCTCATACCTGCACTTTTGGACACCTGCTATCTGCACTTACCCTTGCACCTGTCACCTGCTGGCCACACTTCTTTTTATTGTTTTGATCCCATGTAAAGCACTGCTTCCTCCCCTTTCCCCTGGCACTTTTCCCTTCCCACCTCCCCTGCACTTGTGCGATCTCAATGTCAGTAGGCCTAGTAAGATCATTGTCTCTGTCCTCCCTCTATTCCCCTTCTTTGCCTTGTCACACCTTGAAACACTTGTGTATAGGCATGTTACAAATGCCATATCATATATCATATCATATCCATGAGAGAGTACCTGCTTTGGAGATCTCTTTTATTGTGCTTCAAATTTGCTCTAATGGCATCTGTTGTGGCCATTCCTCTTCCCAAACCACCCCCACCACCACCACCACAACAACCTGGAGCGCGCAGAGAGGAGAACAGGCATGGAGATACACAGGATGATCAAGAGAAAGATGAAATTGAGATAGAGGAAGTCCCTATCTTCAGTGTCCGCAGAAAGTCTTGGGAGTTGTGGTTTATCACCATCATTGACGGCGTACTCAGGCACGGAAAACCTGGGCTGTACTCCTATGCAACCAAATCCATCCGCGGCCACACCAAATCCAACCACTCGGGTGCTCTGAAAAAGGCAATCCTTTCTCAGGGAAAAGAAGGTTGATGACCCCATCTTCCTCAACCACTCCTGTCACCACAAAGAATACTCCTTTGGGGCAGAGGCTACCAGCGGCCCGCCTCGCAAGCCATACAGAACGCTGTTGCCCATAACCTTTAGAGGGTCATAGTGCTATGTTTGTACTGCGAAGCACCAATCTGTAGGAGGGAGCAGTTTTGTACTACTTTCGATGCCACGGTTAAGGAGCATGAGAAAAACGCCCCCCCACTGCATTACCTCTAATTACTATACACACTTTGCTACTGTGGTGATTGTGGCCAGTGACCATGCCCCTAAGTATCTGGCCACTGGCCATGACCACCACAATAGAATTGAACCATGCCTCATACAATACACCTTCAAATGACAAAAATCATCCTGACCCCTCCATAATTGAAACAATGTCTGCAGACACCAACATTGACCGTGGACTCCGCGGCATCTGCAAACCCTTTTTTCACCTATAAAACAATTCCATATCATCTTTATTCCACTCGACTACCCTTCTCACATCCTCGTTCAGCCATAAAATAACCTCAAATGTATTTTCCAAGCTGTTTGTTCACAGCATAGTCCACAGACTACCACAGGGTCCGCAGAGCAAGTGGCAGCCTCTCTTTCGATCACTAAATAACCCCAAATGTGTTTTACAGACTTTTTCCCCAGTGCGCTATCCACAGACACCGGCAGCTGTCTGCGGATCTAATATGGTGAACATTTAAAAAAATATGATGCACCTCACACTTTTCACCATCCCATCAGCAATTGCGTCCGATGTCCGCGGACAACAGGCCAGACCCTGATTGTTCCAGTGGAGTGTCTGTGGCCTGAATAGGGAAGTAAGTCTGCAAACGGAACCCAGAAATCAATAATTTAGTTTGACCCACTTTTTGGCTGTTTAAAAAAAAAAATACTGAACAGATTTACACCAAATTTACAAAAGCACGCTTTCGAGACCAAGCTGCCGCTGCTGCAACACATTTGGTAAAAATCTATACAGCGGTATGGGCTGTAGGCGTGAGCAAAATTTGTTTTCCATTGTTTCTATGAGGATTTTCACACATTTTGGGACCCCCCTCTAATTTTGCCCCCCTGAGACTAAACCCCACCAAACTTCCCAGAATCATTCCAATGAGGTCATACAGTTTTGCGAGTATTCGTCCAAGTGGGTGGGAGTTGGCAAAAGTCATAAGCTGCCCAAAAAGTGGTCTTTCTATGAGTTGAGCAACTTAACCATAACTACAGGGCTGCTACCACATGCCATGTAATATATATATATATATATATATACATATATATATATATGTTCAGTAAAAAATCTTTGTTAAAGGGACGTTATGGTTAAGTTCCGCTACTAAAAACCTATGAAATTAAGTAAAAAAAGTTGTTAAAGGGACGTTAGGGTTCCAAGCAAAACCAAAAAAACTCTGAAAGTCGCCAGTTATGGTAAATTAAACAACCATAACTCGTGCCACTACTGTGCACTGCTAAGACTAACACACAGGACATCAAAGATGACATCACAAATGCCATTGATGACATCACTGATGACATCACATGTCTGGCTCCCCGTTCATTCCTTTACTGACATATCTAGGGCACATGGTTTTCTTCAGTAGGAGGCAGGAAATAACAATTGCAAAGGTACGATATTAGTAGAGTTATCCCTCAAGTTTTTTTTTTTTACAATAATTCTCTTAGGGTCCAGTCATGTCATATGAAACATATACATAATGGAAGACATAGGCTTGAAAGACAGCAATTATTTCTGTGCATTAAGATAATCATTAGGGCTATCAGCACTTTTGATATTTCTTTTTTTTATTACTATACTTTCCCTGTATATATTCATATGTGTACACAGTTTACTCACACTACTTTCTTTAGGGTGCAGTCACATCATGTGATACATAGGGTAAGTTGTACCATTTAAACAGAATAATCATTTCTCTACAAAAAGATAATTAGTTAGGTTATGAACAATTTCTGCTACTGCTAATGTTTTTTTGCTTATTTCACTTTCCATGTATATACTCATATTTCTATGTGTTGTTATTTATTTATGTTTTGTCTGTAGTAAGTAGGTTTTATTAGCTACGTATTACATGTGTAACAGTATGCAAAACTGTAATAAGGAAGTAGTTATCATTTCAGTATTAAATATCGCAAAATTATGTATATTACACTTCCATCATGTATGTTGCACACAATACGTATGTTTCTACATGAGTATGTTAGTATTCTTGATAGAATTTATAATAGAATGTATTTATATCAATGAATTGATTAATGCACTAAGTAGCTCATGATATTTATGCAAATGATTCTTGACACTTTTTTGGGAACATTATAATAAGAATGCATTGCACAGACTTTTTATGAAAAATAAATGCACATGTGATGTCATCAGTGATGTCATCAATGACATTTGTGATGTCATCTTTGATGTCCTGGGTGTTAGTCTTAGCAGTGCACAGTGGTGGCGCGAGCTATGGTTGTTTAACTTACCATAACTGGCGAATTTCAGGAAGTTTTCGGTTTTACTTGGAACCATAACGTCCCTTTAACTAAGTGTTTTTACTGAATTTCATAGGTTTTTAGTAGCGCAACTTAACCATAATGTCCCTTTAACACGGTTTTTTTACTGAATTTCATAGGTTTTTTCGTAGCACAGTTTAACAATAATATCTCTGACTTTATGTACATGTAACATGGAACATACTGAACCTCCTGTATTGAATTTGATGTCCTCAAACTCTTCTAATGTCCGCGGACTTGTGCGGACAACAGCAGCACTACCCAAAAAGTCTGGGGGGTATCTTTAATTGTTATATCATAACATATGAACACTGCACAAATTCACAAACCAGCACACATGCACATTATATGTAGTAATAAATAAGAAGTGTAACCCATATATATAACACATCAACCATTCATTTAAATACAATATATTCAAAAATGGAATATACCAAAAGAAGAAAGATAGGCTTCCAACATAATTACCTCAAAGAAACTCCACAACTAAGAGCAACAGCAGATCTACAGACCAGTAAGAACACACCTTTCCAGAAGCAAGTAAGTGTACTTCATTTTACTCATATATTTCTAAAATTTCTGTATTAGATACAAAGAAAGTGATATTATTTTTTTTCTCACAGAAATGTCTAGTACTCTGGAGTGGCTCGAGGAGCATTTCCCACGGGAGGAAATGTCTGAAGATAGTGAACCTAATGATAGACACTTATCTATATGAACCAATTAATAAACATTATTTTATGTACATTTAACATATACATTTATTTTTGTACAGACCATACAAACATTGAAAAGAGTAAACAAAAAGAAATATTGGATAAGACTCTCCAGCACATGGAAGAAAAAATGGACCTACTCATGGAAAATTTCAACAATTTAAAAAACGTGGTGGAGGATCACTTGAAACAAAAAACTAGATACCATTGTCCCACATGTACTTGTCCCCCCTCACCATATCCCAGTCAATTATGCCCAAACCCTCTCCATGAACAAAAACGATTTGATGAGACTTCCATCCCTTCTTCACCTCATATGAATCCTCTTGAAACCCCCATTTCTCCTGTGTTTGTCTCAGTTTCTGCTTCACCTTCTCTGTCATAAATTCAACATCCATATATAATAAAGTAAAATTATTGTATTGTGTCCTAATTCATTTCTTTTTTTTTTTTTTTTTTAAAGCAGTTGAGGTGTCCGCGGACAGCGCGGGTGTCCGGAATGTCCGTGAAGAAACAAAAATGGAGGTGTCCTAAGAACACTATGGGCCTCATTACACGGATGGCGGTAAGGGTTTACAGCTACCGGTATTTTACCGGTAAGGGTTTACCGGTACTCATTATCAACACCAAGATCATCAAAATACTGGTCTGCCATGTGCATGATCTGCTGCACAGCATGTAATATCAGGATGTCCACGTCCTCCTGAAGCTCCAACTCGTATTTTACCGGTACCGGTAAACCCTTATCGCCTTAATACGAGGTCCCTTTGTGGGTTGGGGAATTTAACGCCTGCTTTTTGCAGGCGTTAAAAACCAACCCGCAAAGGGACCAGTGAGCTAATTACGGTACGCAATTTGCGGTGCCATAATTAGCACCTTCCCCATTCCCATTATGCACTATGGGGCAAAAATGGGAATGGGGAAGGGCAATGGGGGAAGGGGGAATTACCGCCCCACCAACGTTGGAATAGGGTGGTAATTCCCCTTTCAACCAAGGCAGTGCCGGTATTTTACCGGCATGTACCAAGTTGCTAATAGCACCTTGGTCCACCGCCGTCCGTGTAATAAGGCCCTATACCTGTCCGTACTGTTCACTAGCAAGTTGAAACTGTTCTAAGAACACACGAGATGTCCGGGATATCCGCAATTAACCAAAATGGACATGTTCTAAGAACATTATGCCTGTCTGTAATGTTCGCAAACAAGTCCAAACTGTTCTAAGAACAAATTCGGTGTCTGGGATGTCCGTAATCAAACTAACACACGCGGTGTCCTGAAAAGTTCATAAATAAACAAAATGGGGGTGTCCTGAGGACACTAGACCTGTCCGTGCTGTTCGTAGGCAGGTTGACACTGTTCTAAGAACACATCAAGTGTACCGGGATGTTTGTAAATAAACAAAATAGGGGTGTCCTCAGGACACTATGTCTGTCCGTATTGTTCACAGGCGAGTTGAAACTGTTCTAAGAACCCGGATGTAACACGCAATGTCTGCGGACTACCACCATGTCTGCGGACATATCGTAACATGGACAGTCCTTCTACCATTTCCATTTCACTCTCTGTGCCATTCCCTCATTGGATATATCTAAGCAGTCACACGACCATCCACCAATCACATCCAAGACCTCTACATCTAACTCCATCATCATAGATCAGCACTTCAAATGTACTGTTAATCACTCTGATTACAAGTGTCATATCATTGGAAAGCACCTTCTACAAGAAATACTGTACAAGTCTCCAAGATTTCTACTTGCAGCTGCATGCATATCCATATGCATGAACAAAAACTACAGGTATGCATATTTTCTGTATAGTACATATACAATTCTTATACATTCATATAAACAGATTAACTGACTTTTAGCTTGTATAAACTACAAAATGAACTTACTGTCATTTTTTCCATCTGCTATAATCAACTGTCACTTCCAAACCTATCTGTTATTTAATTTCTTTTTACACACACATTTGCAAAGCATGTTGAACTAACATATTTAAAGTAAAATATAAAGAGTGCACATAGTCAAACAAAATTGCATGCACACACTATGTTCAAATATCAAACAAAAATACTTGTACAAAAACATAAAAATCAATGTCTAAATTAACATCAGTGCTATATACACATAAAATTACTAATTCGTTTCCTTTACAATTGCAGTGATGACCACTCTCCAGAAAAGCAGCAGCAAAATTTGAAGTACAAACAACAACTAAGAAGAAGTCTGCTCAATCCACTAAAAAGTAAGTTAAATACCACCATAATAGTTGTACTTTTACTCAAACACACTGTAGGGTTAATTCATGCTATTTCTGCACCTAAAACAGAGATTTTGTACCATTCTGTCCACAAATCCCCATTTGTTAAACAGAGATTTACAGGCAGAATGGTGGACAAATTCCCATTTTTCGGCGCACAAATGCACAATTCAGCCCCTAGAATTTTGATATTATAGAACAAACAACTGTTTTAATTGTATATCATTAGAATTACTAATTGTGCTTTCCTCACCACTAGCTTACTTTCTACTGTCATCTGAACCCCAGTTTAGTAGCACATAAATTCAAGCATACCCATCCCAACTAGTTGTAGTTGCCCAATGCACAATCACACACCATCACATACAACTTTATCATCATACTCAGACACTCATGCACACAGCACACATACATTGCAGAACACCCCAACCCATACCTTCTTTTTTTTTTCAGCAGACCCTAAAGAATGCCTACCAAAAACCAAGTCTGTAGAAAGCAACGCAAATGAAAACAGAAGTGTCCAAAATAAGCATCCATCTCTAGCAGAATTTGTAAAAAAAAGTTCAAACAAAACAGCTAATACAGTCATTTAGCGAAACAAAACAAGCTTCAAGTACAGAAACTTTGCCTCCTCTATCAAAATGTAAAACGAAACAGAAAACAATTAACAAGAATTCAGCTACCACTACTGATCAAACTGCTCCTATAAAACTTGATATAGTGCCAAGTAAGCATACCAAAAAAAGTATTTTAGTAAAACTGTTCCGCCACAGAGTCCTTCAAAATCTTATAAAAACAGGAGAGAAATCATGCACAACCCTTAAAACCTACCGTAGGAAATTAATCTTAGAAGCTTTGATTGACAGTGCAATCCTTCTCAAAATGAAACCACTAACAAAACTAATGACTAAATTAGAAAAAAGACTTTTCAATAAACGAAATGTCAACAAAAATAACTTCTTAAATATCTGTGGAGGTGAGTGGAGTCACACTACAAGCACAGAACCATATTTTAATGAAGAAGCATACAAACAAAAGCAAACAAATACAATTGCCATCCATAGCAGTGGACAAGGTTATGAAAAAGTTAATAATACCATAATGGAACAAGAAATACTGCTTACAAAAATATCCCTAGAAAACTCTAGAACGTCTAGTATACAAATGTCCATGCACATCAATGTGTAACATTCCCAAAACATCTTTCACGTCTTTGCGCCCATTCCTCAGTCAGTATGTGAAAGGCAAAGACAACATCAAAATTAAACTGCTGCAAAATATGGATACCTGTCCAGTGCGCAAGTACACAGGACTACAAGGACATTCATTAGCCTGCATTTCTGGATCTACTAGCAACACCACCTTCCATCATATCAAAATGATATCAACACATCATTCAACTATAAGAAATCTAGTCTATAAACTGTACTATGCTAGAAGTCCTGATTTAGCACTAGCCAATTTACATAACATTCTTCTACATGATACAGCAAAAGACCTACTTGAAGAAATCGACTATATCCAGAAAAAATATTTTGGAAGTGAAAGCCACTTACAGAATGAAATAGCTTTAAAACAAATTAGCAACATTTATATGCATGGCGGCCTTCTACTACACACATACAAAAAAGAAATACTGAAATTTAAAAGTACATCTGCTGAAGTACCAAACCATGTGTGTGTATGTTGCCGCAGAACTTTTTATAAAAGTAACACAAAAACTGTAGAACTAACATACAAAATAGAAGACAATGAAGATTCGAAATGGTTTGAATTAGCTCTCTACCTTATATCAGAAAACAAATACAAAATAATGGACACCTTAATACTTTGCAGTTACTGCACTACAAAACTTGACAACAACAAAACTCCTTGACGTGCTATCACAAATACCTTGGAATTATTTTCACTACCAAAACCCCTACAACAACTCAATTTATATGAGAGCATCATAATTCAAACAGTGCACCCCTTTCAAGCAATAATACACCTTCAACCAAAAACAGCAAAATTACCTCCCTCTGAATTGGTGAAAGGCATTTGTGGAAAAGTAGTGTATTTACCATACTCTGGGAGTGCAACATCCAATGGAGCAATCTTTAATTTTCTTAGTAAATGGTGTACCTACAAAAGACAAAAAAAATTGGCAACAACTGGTAGATTTACATAAAGTTAGACAAGCCTTGCAATATCTAAAAGACAATAATGAATAGTACAAATAAATTAATATTGAAGAAAACTTGAAGGAAACCACTGAAATAATTCAAGAGTCACAAGAAGCTGGTCAATTTGAGCTTCTAGATCCTGCTACAGTATCCAATACTTTAGACCATTATACAATTCATCCTTTGCACTCTAATGACACTGTAGAAGATGCACTAGAAACGTACCAAATGCGACAAACAAAAGGATCACCAATCGGCATATGGGAAAAAAGTATAGAAGCATGTGCTTTTCCTCTACTCTTTCCTACTGGAAAAGGAGGAAGGTACGATGATAGACCTATTCATAACAACATCAGAATACCGCTCGTTACGGATGTATTCTGAAGATCCCAGATTTAGAAAAATGTGAAATACATATTCCACCTACTCTTTGAAAGTGAACTAGCAACTCTATGTTACAGAGTTGCACACACATTAAAATCAGGAACCCACTTTCAAAATATGTCAGCTACACAATTATTACAAAATGTGCAACACAAGATGAGGTTTTACAATCAAGTATTACAAATCTATTAGCAAACATGCATGGTACTAAAGAGTACTGGTTCCGACGTCATGGAGATGTACGTTGTATGATAAGAAACCTTGGCCCACCCACTTGGTTTGTTACATTAAGTTGTGCAGAATATGCATGGGAAGATTTACATGATTTCCTACGCATATCAAACAAAAACAAAACAAACATAGATATACTAACACCTGGAGAACTTTGTTCTCTAGATCCTGTTAATGTTTCAAGATATTTTCACCATTGCTTCATTGCTATGCTACACTTTATTTGTAATAAAACTGTTCCTCCCCTCGGAGAAGTACAACATTTCTTTTGGAGAAAAGAATACCAAGCCAGAGGAGCACCACATATCCACATGCTTTTATGGATTAAAGATGCTCCTACATTTGGTCAAGACAATGATGCCATTGTGTTACAGTTTATCGAAAAATATGCCACTTGTGAAATTCCATCGGAAGCAACAAATAGTGATCTTCATGCACAAATTATACAATTTCAAATACACAAATGTGGCAAATATTGTCGTCGCAAATACAAAAACAAAGGGAAATACTACACTAAATGCCGCTTTGGTTTCCCTAGACCAGTTACAAAAACAGGTCAAGTGAACAACTTCATGTCTTCAGTTAGACATAGTGTTAAAGGTAAATCACCTAAAAATACATATTACATAAGAAGAACAGAAGAAAAGAAATATATCAATGATTACAATGCAATCATTGCCCACTTATGTAATGCAAACATAGATGTGCAGTACATTGCAGACAATTCCACTGCAGTTGCACAATATGTCACAGCATACTTAACCAAAGCAGAAAAAACAAAGCTCCAAGACCTCTGGAATGACCTGTCATCAGACAAAACAGTGTCTCAGAAATTATACAGCTTGGGCATAAAAATGCTCTCCCATGGAGAATGTGGCTCCTATGAAGCAGCAGATCATTTAACCGGTACTGCTTTGTATGGAAAATCTGAAAATATAGTATAGCTAAGTCTTGGTCCTGCTAAATCTAGAAAAAGACTGAAATCATACGACGATATAGAAACAATAGCCAAACATTTTCAAAAACAATTTACTGGACACATACTCCCATAACAGAAGTACCACTTTGGATGTGTCTATACCACATAGCCCAAAACTTCACTTACAAAAATAATATAAAACCCGATGAAAAAAAAGGTAGCTTAGTAAAACTCACCAAACCAAATTTAATTAATCATATCAAATTGTCATTAAAGACTCCTCAACATAAAGAACTATATTACATGTCCCTGCTACAACTCTTTAAACCATGGAGAAAAGAAGAAGTAATACTAGTTAACTATGACTCCTACGAAGACACTTTCAAAGCAAATGAAAGCACTATAACCTATGTAAACTTTACACACTACAAAACAATGTTGCACAATGAACAGCAACACAAAGAAGAACTCCAGGCCCAACTAGATAAAGACACTCCTGACAGTAGTCAACCTTCTGTAACAGGAAGCCAAGAACCACTGGGACAGCCACTAACAAAAAATGAGAATCAGAATTAGCTATGACGGAAGTAGAAAACAGCATGTGTCAGTATGAAGATAAAGAAGACTTAACTATACTACAATCAAAACTGAACAATGAGCAACGTAGCATTTTTCAAGAAGTAACACAAGAAATTGCACATGGTGTACAGCATGAAAACAAAGAATGCACCTGCCAAAATTACAAACCTATACTACTGTACGGCAGTGGTGAAGCTGGTTCTGGCAAAACATTCTTAATCAAAATCATCAACAAATTCCTTCAACAATTGATAAACAACAAACTGTCAGCTGTTGTCACTGCCCCACAGGTTTAGCTGCCTACAACATAGGCGGTGTCGCTTTACACCAATTACTACTCCAAATTAGAACACCAAAACAAATTAGACTATTACAAACTTTCTACAGAAGCTGCAATGGAACTACGCAGAGTATTAAAACAATTGAAAATGCTACTAATAGATGAAGTGAGCATGGTCTCCAACCTAACGTTGGCTTTGATTCACCTCAGATTACAAGAAGTACTCAAAACAAACTACGAAAAGCTCTTTGGAGGAGGAAAACACATTATTGTTTTCGGAGATCTTCTTCAATCGACACCAGTGAAAGTTGATCCTATTTTTAAAACCTTAGGACACAAACTCTGCCATAAAACTATTGGCAGCATAGGAAATGTCAACCTTTGGCAACATTTCCAATACAGAGAATTAACAAAAAACATGAGGCAATCTGGTATACTATCTCAAGAAGCACAAGCAATATTGAAAACCTGGCACATTCATGCACTTTATGGCAATAATGCATGTGCTACGGATGTTATGGAACAATTAGCCCACAAAAATGTCAATTGTATGGCCTTAATGCCAACTCTTGCAAGCTGTTTCAAATTCAATGAAACAATGTTAAAAAAGAAATGCAACCAATAATTGAAATTAGCGCCACAGACAAACTAGAAATACATGGTATGACACTACCCATGTGTGAACAAGCCACAACAAGACTAAGGGGCCGATTCATGGAACAAACGTGCGCCGAAAATCTTCGCGCAAGCAGGCGCAAGCAGGCGCAAGCAGGCGCAAGCGGAAAAAAACAGGCGCACGCGCACGCGTGCGATTCATGGAAGTCCCTGCGCGTGTTCACCGCGGGATGTGCGCCAAACCCATGCATGGCGCACAAGTCACTGCAACATCGCGAAAGGCGTGCGCGACGCGCACAGTGAAAGCGCACAACCTCAGCGCACACACCAGAAAGTGGGCGGGACATGGGGCGTAACGCGCGGAATGGGGAACAACACGGGAAAATAAGGGCGTAACTGGGGATGTACTGCAGGGAAGCAGACGGAACGCCCGCACGCACTCGAACCACACGTATTCATGGAATCGAATAGGGCAAAGCCACGCACAGGCAAAGACACGCACAAGCTGAAACACGGCCGCCACACGAAAGCAGGCGGTAGAGTCCCAGCGCATCAAAAAAGTGGCGCGCGGGAAGTCAAATACGCGATTGAGCGGGCTACGTGGATCTCAGGGGTGCGCGAGAAATTCTACACGCGATTGGCCTGGGTACGTGTATTTCAGGGGTGCGCGTGAAGTTCCACACGCGAATGGGCTGGGTACGTGTATTACAGGGGTGCGCGAGAAAATCTACACGCGAATGGGCTGGGTACGTGTATTCCGGGGGTGCGCGTGAAGTTCCACACGCGAATAGCCTGGGCGCGTGTATTTCAGGGGTGCGCATGAAGTTCCACACGCGATTTCAGCAGGGTACGTGTATTTCAGGGGTGCGCGAGAAAATCTACACGCGAATGGGCTGGGTACGTGTATTCCGGGGGTGCGCGTGAAGTTCCACACGCGAATAGCCTGGGCGCGTGTATTTCAGGGGTGCGCGTGAAGTTCCACACGCGATTTCAGCAGGGTACGTGTATTTCAGGGGTGCGCGAGAAGATCTACACGCGAATGGGCTGGGTACGTGGATTTCAGGGGTGCGCGAGAAATGCTACACGCGATTGGCCTGGGTACGTGTATTACAGGGGTGCGCAAGAAATCCTACACGCGATTGGGCCTGTGCGAGTGGGGCAGTGTATTACGTGGGTGTGCGGGAAGTTGAAGAGGTGAATTGCCAGTGTGGGTCCTCCCAGGTCTCCCCTCTACCCCCTCCACGACCTCTGCAGGCAGCCCACACCACAGGGGACTAGCCTGCACCCCTGGTCATGTCCCGCAGGCAGCCCATCCACCATGGGCATGCCCCCCAGCCAAGCCACATGTCCCCCTGCACCCCCACCCCCCAGCACTGTGGGGCACCAGCCAGCAGGCCCCCAACCATGTCCCACTCATGTCCCCCTGCACCCCCACCCCCCAGCACTGTGGGGCACCTGCCAGCAGGCCCCCAACCATGTCCCACTCATGTCCCCCTGCACCCCCACCCCCCAGCACTGTGGGGCACCTGCCAGCAGGCCCCCAACCATGTCCCACTCATGTCCCCCTGCACCCCCACCCCTAGCAGGCCCCCACTCATGTCCCCCTGCACCCCTACCCCCCAGCAGGCCCCCACTCATGTCCCCTTGCACCCCCACCCCCCAGCAGGCCCCCACTCATGTCCCCCTGCACCCCCACCCCCCAGCAGGCCCCCACTCATGTCCCCTTGCACCCCCACCCCCCAGCACTGTGGGGCACCTGCCAGCAGGCCCCCAACCATGTCCCACTCATGTCCCCCTGCACCCCCACCCCCCAGCACTGTGGGGCACCTGCCAGCAGGCCCCCAACCATGTCCCACTCATGTCCCCTTGCACCCCCACCCCCCAGCAGGCCCCCACTCATGTCCCCTTGCACCCCCACCCCCCAGCACTGTGGGGCACCTGCCAGCAGGCCCCCACCCATGTCCAACTCATGTTCCCCACCACCCCCACCCCCCAGCACTGTGGGGCACCTGCCAGCAGGCCCCCACCCATGTCCAACTCATGTCCCCCACCACCCCCACCCCCCAGCACTGTGGGGCACCTGCCAGCAGGCCCCCACCCATGTCCAACTCATGTCCCCCCCCACCCCCCAGCACTGTGGGGCACCTGCCAGCAGGCCCCCACCCATGTCCAACTCATGTCCCCCACCCCCCCCCACCCCCCAGCACTGTGGGGCACCTGCCAGCAGGCCCCCACCCATGTCCAACTCATGTCCCCCACCCCCCCCACCCCCCAGCACTGTGGGGCACCTGCCAGCAGGCCCCCACCCATGTCCAACTCATGTCCCCCACCACCCCCACCCCCCAACACTGTGGGGCACCTGCTAGCAGGCCCCCACCCATGTCCAACTCATGTCCCCCACCACCCCCACCCCCCAGCATTGCGGGGCACCCTCCACCAGGCCCTCGCCCATGTCCCATCCATGCCCCCCTGCACCTGGGTCCCAACAATCCCCAATCATGTCCGTAATGGCCATCCTCCCCTGCCAAAAGGCCCAACCAACTATCACATCCACCCACATATCAAAGGCAATTACATGTTACACACCCAATGTAAATAATGCAAATGAACACATGTCTGTCACACACAATGGCTGCAAGTGAATGTTAAAACACCCAACATGACATGCATGAAAGCAATGAGATGATACGACACATTGAAGGATGAAAGTAAAAATGTATTGAAAATCAACTAGAATGGAAATGAAATGAGAAAAACCACAAAGAAAAACAACAAAAAGAAGATGAATGTCCATGAAAAAAATCCAAAAAATCAAAAAATCCATAGAAGAACCATTTACAAGACAATCCCGGGTCCATGAGCCCAACCAAATGAAACCTAACTATGTCAACTAACTAAAAACTGAACTATATACAAAAAAGTGGCGCATTGTCCAATCGCAACCAAATCAAAAAAAAAAATTCAAAGGAAACCTACCACTAACTATATAACTATATACAATGGCAGCGGGCAAGTCCTGCGGCTCACTCTGTGATGTTGCCGGCCAGGGCATCATCGAACTCCATGTCGATGTCCCGGAGGCGGGACTCTGTCCTGGCCCCGAGGTCTCGCAGGGTCAACCCCGTGTCCACCTCAAACTCCCTGCGAGCTTCCTCGAGGCACTCAGCCCGCCTCAACGCCCGACGCATGGAGAACTCCGCCCTGACCATGGTGAGCCGCTCCTCTTCCGCCCGCTGCCGCTCCGCACCTATCCGCTGGACCAACTGCTCCCACACGGAAGACACTGCCATCCCAGGGTTCTCCTGCCCTCCGGCCGATGCCTGCCCCTCTGATCTTGATGGCCCCGAGCCATGATGCCTCCCACGTCGAGCCTGCTGCTGCCTCCGACGCCACTGCCTCTGCCAGCACGACGGCATCCAGGCTGATGGAATCCACCGATGCCGTCGTGCACGTGCCCTGCCAGATGATGCCGGCACATCCTCCATCTGCAGGGGGACAGTTGCTGGTGTGTCCACCCCGCTGGACCTTCGACTCCCGACTGTGGCAGGGATGGGGTCCCCACCGAGCTGGCTGCGTTGGTCGGGGCAGGTCCACAGGGGGCCCTGGTGGCATCTGGGCCGGAAGACGGCATGGAGCACGACTGGCGCATAGCCCCCACAGAGGAGGAGAGGGTCGCCAGAAGGCCACACACATGTAGGAAACCCCCGACCATGGCGGCTCCCAAATGGTTCACGTACGCACGGTGCTCTTCGTGATGATGTGCATGCTCCTCCCGGGAAGCATGCACCTCATCACGAATGCCAGCCGTGCGCAACGCGACACCAATCAGGACCCTCTCCACACGGCCAGGGGTCCCCTCGTCCGCAGGTAGAGGAGTGTCAGATGACATGGACATCTCCCCTACCTGCGGACGGGCCTGGGATGGGGCATCCCTGCTGGTGCATGGTGGTGCAGTCACAGTGTCAGGGACAGTGACATGCACAGGCACCTCCACGGCGACCTGTGCTGCCTCCTGCCCCTGGCCCTGGACTGCACCACTTGCACCAGCGGGGATGCCCCCACCAGGCCCCATGTGTGGCTCAGTAGCGGCCTCCTCCCCCTCTGTGGAAACCACCAACCTGGATGTCTCCACGCCGTCTTCCGCCGGTGCAAGCCCCTGTGGGGGCTCACCCACCCCTTCCGCTGCAGCCGTGGCGGCATCCCCGCCGCTCTGCTCCACAGCGCCTTCTCCGCCCTCTTCTTCACTTGCCACTGTGTAGAGGGAGACATAGAACACAAGCATCAGGGTACTGTACAATGGTCCCCTAGACAGGAAGCAACAGCAGATGAGTGGCACTGTCATACATCACTTCCATCATGTCCCTCCACAACACATGGGTCAGTGCAGGCAAAACACATACAGTAACAGGCATGGCGCATGCCATGGACATTGGCATACATGACCAAGGGACTCATGATTCATACAATGTTGGTTTTAAACTCACATGCATCATGGGTCTTGCCATCACATGCACACACCTCACCGTAGTTCCATCCATCTGGCCTCGTACACCACAGACGCAGTGGATACAAGGATGACTAGGCTGCATCAGTGAATCTGAACATTGTCACAGACATGTGTCATGCATCCATGGCATTTACAAGTCACAGACACGCAGGTCAGACACACACACATGGACACCATACGTGTACATGGGACCAGCACCCATCCCTCACCCCCACCCATGTCCAGGAACAGAGACTGCCATGCTTCCATGTGTCCATTCCGCACAGAGCCCCCCATGTTGCAATAGAACACATCACTGTACTCACATGCCTGACCATGATGTCCCTGCACACACACATACGTACATGGCCTATGTCACACATACAGGCAGGTATCAGACAACCAGCACACTGCAACATGCCCTGTCTCACACAGCAATGCTTGGCCACTTACCGGCCAACTCCAGATGGGTCTGCCTCCGAAGGATCTGGGCGTGGAGCGCTGGGTCTACGCGTTCCAGGACCCTCATCTGGATGTCACTCAGGCGTGCCCGGCCCCCCTCCGCGAGGCGCCGGGCCTTATTGAGGGTCCTGGACCTCAAGTCCTCCCAGCGCTTCTTGATGTGCTTGATGTCGCGGGTTGCCACCCCCTCCGCGTTGATGGCAACCACTACATCGTCCCAGATCCTCTCCCGTCCTTCCTTGTTGGCGCGTGGTCTTCCGAAGAGGGCATCATAATGCCCCAGGACATGCTCCACCAGGACACCAACTTCCTTCTCACTGAAGCTGGTGGCCCTCTGCCTCTCTGGCTGGGGGTCGCCACTGGTCTCAGATGGTGCTTGCCCCGACATGGCGACCCCCGAGGCAGGCGTGGGTGGGCAACTGGGTCCTGGGGCTGGGCTGTGGAGCGATGGTATCCCAGTCGGGAGTCTACTGTTCCAGCAGGGGTGGACACAGCAACTGGACCCCTGCAGATGGCTGATGTGCAGGCACCAAATGGCAGGGCACGGTGGCAGCAGGCAGGCAGGCAGCAGCAGATGGCACGTGGGAGGCTGCTCGGGGCACTGGGGGGGCAGTGATTCGGCCTTCTGGGCAGGAGCGTGGTCTTCCGTGTGTATTCGCGTGGCCAGCTTGATACGGAGTGATTTGGCACGTGAAAAATCTGCACGTCAGCGTGTAATTCGAGGAAAGGCCCTTAGCGCGTAAGCGCGTCTGCACGCATACGCATTTTCATTGGACCAAAGGCCCTCAGCGCGTGAGCGCGTCTGTGACGTGACGTGCGAGGGTGTATCCCTCATTGCACGTGATGACAGAACACACGTGGATTTCAACCAATCGCGTGTGAAGTTCACGGCACCCCGGAACACACGTACCCAGGCCAATCGCGTGTAGAATTACTCGCGCACCCCTGTAATACACGTACCCAGCCCAATCGCGTGTAGAATTACTCGCGCACCCCTGTAATACACGTACCCAGCCCAATCGCGTGTAGAATTACTCGCGCACCCCTGTAATACACGTACCCAGCCCAATCGCGTGTAGAATTACTCGCGCACCCCTGTAATACACGTACCCAGCCCAATCGCGTGTAGAATTACTCGCGCACCCCTGTAATACACGTACCCAGCCCAATCGCGTGTAGAATTACTCGCGCACCCCTGTAATACACGCGCCCAGGCTATTCGCGTGTAGAATTTCTCGCGCACCCCTGAAATACACGCGCCCAGGCTATTCGCGTGTGGAACTTCACGCGAACCCCTGAAATACACGTAGCACGCTCCCCCAGGCCCGATTGCGTGAATCAGTTCACGCGAACCCCTGAAATACACGTAGCCCGCTCCCCCAGGCCCGATCGCGTGAATAAGTTCACGCGAACCCCTGAAATACACGTAGCCCGCTCCCCCAGGCCCGATCGCGTGAAAAAGTTCACGCGAACCCCTGAAATACACGTAGCCCGCTCCCCCAGGCCCGATCGCGTGAGTGACTTCACGTGAACCCCTGGAATACACGTAGCCCGCTTGCCGTGCTGGTACAGGGTTAGCGCAGCCCTTTGCGCTGGATTGGGGATTTTGATGGCTTTTCCCTGCGCGGAAGGCGTTCTTGGGGGCGTAACTGGCGCTGCTGCAAGGTCGCTGCGCCACTATGCGCCACGGCTGGTTTTGGTGGCTGGAATCCATGAATACGCTGTGCGCGGAAATGGGTTTTGGCGCACGCGGCTGGCGCAGGGATTCGCACGCGCACACTGTGCGCCAGCCGCGTGCGCCACTTGTGCGCCGAATTCTATGAATTGGCCCCTAAATAGTTTAGAAAATTCAATCTCCAACACAGCTGGATTGAAAAAAATATTTAAATTATCCTTAAATTGCAGAATAATGCTTAAACATAACCTTGATGTGGATAAAGGACTAGTTGATGGAGCACTGGGTACAGTTGTTGGCTTTCAAACATACCCACGTGACAACAACATTCAGTGTGTCAATATTCTCTTTGACAAACTTTCAGAAATGAAACGAATAGGACGCTCAACAGCTCGATTCCTTCTCTTCAAAGACATGTATGTACACAGAGAACAATTTTCTCTAACTCTTGCATACGCAGTCACCATTCATAAATCACAAGGTCTTACCCTAGACAAAGCATTGATAGACATTGGTAACACAGGCCCTCATTACGACCCTGGCGGAAAGTGACTGACCGGACCGCCACAGCGTAAATAGCGTTTCCGCCATTGCACGATGGAGCAAAGTGCGGCCCATTCCGACCCATCGGGCACGAGCACCACGGCATGGCGGAAGTGCAAAGTCCGCGATGGCGGAAATGACCCCAAAACGGCCCACACCGCCGCCGTACGGCGCCCTAGGTGCAATACCGCCACCCATCTTAGCGGACACCGCAGTGAGCGCCAACCGGAAAGTACGGTGACCGTAAATATACGGAAACGGAAGTAAAAACATGGGCCCGGAACGGGAAACAACACGCCGTACACCTATAAAACCACAAAATCCACACAACCACTAAAAACACTACCCTGAGACACATCCCAACCCGTCATCCACCCTAGCGAAACCAAGAAAAATGGGAAAAGTAGCGAAGAAAGCGTGCGACCGCAAGCAGCAGGTCCACTTCTCCCGTGAGGAACTCACCGTGCTTACAGAGACCCTCCAGGAGAATGCCGCCGCCGTCTTCTCCACGCAAATGACCAGGACGGCACTTGCGAACAAGAAGGCCATATGGGCCCTGGTGGCACAGCGGGTAAGTGCGGTGGGGACCGCACCCCGCAACCCACAGCAATGCAGAAAGCGATGGGACGACCTGCGGATACGCGTCCGTAGCATACTTTCTGCCAACCGCAACATTGCCACAGCCACCGGGGGAGGATCGGAATCACCCATCAAGTTGACCCCCTGGGAAGAAATCTGTGCCTCCACCATTGGAATGGAGAGCATAGAGGGAGTCGGAGGGATGGAGAAAGGAGTGCAGACATCCGGAGAATCCGGTAGGTGGCCCAAATAAAACCATGCCAAATCCACAATGTCCAATCATGTGAATCACATGTGTCCACATAGCGCAACAGCAACACATGGCCAGGAGAACGTCCACACACATTGGCCTGATAGCGCACTTTAAAACTCACAATAAATACATAAATAATTAAAAAACCCAAAAACACCCACTACACGTGCAGCAGGCACACCCTAACTGCAGGCTGCCAAACAACTGCACCCTCACTCCACACACAAATGAAACCACCTCCAAGGCCCCGACCCAAATCACCCTCAGGTACCACCCCAATGCATGTGATACATTGCCATTCCAATTCCCACAGACCCATTAATAACGCTCGCCCTCCTTTACTCCACCACAGGGTCCGATCCAAACGACGAGCTTCAGGACACCCCTACCAGCACACCTGCAAAGAGGGCCAAGACCAACGGCCAAAGACCCTCCACCTCAGCTGCACGCATCAAGACACGGCAGCAGCACAAATCAGGTGGCAGCACAGAGGAGGGAACATCAACAGGCACCCCAGCAGCCAGCATGCCCACAACAGCAGCACCACAGGTCCCCCCAATGGATGCCACAGAAGGCACTGCCTCTGGTGGCAGCAGCACCATAGGTGACACCCCATTAATGGCAGCATGCTCCGACACAGAAGACGGGGATGTCGAAGTCAGATCCATCCATGACCTGTCCCAATCCCCCTGTCTGTCCCATCCCGTACACCATGAGGATACCACGCAGGGGCACCCACAAGACGACGACTGGCCATCCCCCACAAGCCCTGTGGCAGGGCAACATGAGGCGAACAGCCACTCTGTGACACCACCGCAAATGGCCATGGCCCAGCAGAGGCAACAGTCCCTCGACCAGTTAATCGTGCAACAGCAGCAACTGGCCACGCTCCTCAAGGACCATGCCGATGAATGTGGGGGCACTAAGGCAGACATAGAAACATCAACTGAGACACTTAGGGCAGAAATGGAGAAAAGTACAGAGACACTAAGGGCACAAATGGAGAGTAGCACCGAGTGCCTGAGAGTACAAATGGAGAGTAGCACCGAGAGCCTGAGAGTCCAAATGGAGAGTAGCACCGAGAGCCTGAGAGTCCAAATGGAGAGAAGCACCGAGAGCCTGAGGGGGGAACTGCATGCGACGTCCAAAGACGTATGTGCCGAACTTGCCGCAGTGCGCCGTGTGCTCACTGAGCTCTCACAAACCCTTAGGGACATGCATGGACGTGAGCAGGCAGAGACATCATCCGTTGCAAGTTCCGTCCAGGGCAGCCCCCAACGTAGATCTGGGAGGAACCTGCGCTCCACAGGCAGGGGTGCCCCTGATACCCGCAGAGGGGGCTTGCAATAGCGACTGCCCACTGACAATGAGCATCTTTGGACACTGGTGTTCGGGGGGGAGGTAGGAGGGTGGAGGGGGTGTGTTGGGCTCACTTGGGTGGCGGGTCGATAGGGTGTTCAACATGATATCACATATGCCATAAACAATGCACGATCAACCAATGAGATGTGTGGACAATGATCTTTGTGTACTAGGCCATCATAGGCGTACAGTCCATATTGTGCATGTACCAGACACACACAGTGCCACGAGTCCCGTGTCCATGTATCAGCCACCAGGCGTGAGTGCTAGAAGCATGCATCAATGAGATGCTGACGAATGTCACGGCCCTCCTGTGCCTCGCGGACTCCTTGAGGTGCTGCCACATCCCCACCCTCATCATGACCATCTTCAGGTGCTTGCAGTTCTGCGTCAGGGGGCATGGGCACATTTCTATGTACGCACATGTTGTGGAGCATGACACATGCCATCACCATCTTTGCAACCTTCTCATGGCGGTACAGGAGTGCCCCGCCAGACGTGCTGAGGCACCGGAAACGAGTCTTCAGTAGGCCGAATGCCTGTTCAATGACTACACGGGTACGTGAGTGGGCATGGTTGTAGTCCTCCTCATGCTGGTCCCGTGGGTTCCGGACTGGTGTGAGGAACCATCTCTTCAGTGGATATCCAGCATCACCTGTATGTGGACGATAAACGAATTATGTGGAATGCCATTGCTACGTACGCACCCCCCCCCCTTCCTGCCAGGTCATTGCCGCATCACATACCCCACATCATCATGCATGAAATGAGACTCACCGAGTAGCCAGGATCTGTACCCTGCGTGTCGCTCCATGTAGCGTGGTATTGTTGAGTTCCTCAAGACCATAGAATCATGGGTTGATCCAGGGAATCGGGCACAACAATGTGTAATGATCCTGTTGGAGTCACACACCATTTGTACATTCAGAGAATGAAATTGTTTTCGGTTGCGGTACTGGGCCTCCATGGCATGTGGGACGACCAATTCCACATGGGTGCAGTCGATGGCACCAAGGCAACCCGGTATGCCGCCAAGTGCATGGAATCCCACTTTTGTGTTGGTAATTTCCTGCTCCGAGCGTGGTAGAGAGATGTAGTCGTCTGCGTGCTGCAGGAGGGCATCGAGCACTTGCAATAGTGTCCGTGAGAACAGTGGCTGAGAAATGCCATGCAACTGTCCGACTGTGTGCTGGTAGGTGCCTGTGGCCAGGAAGTGGAGTACAGACACCACCTTCAGTAGGGGTGGGATGGCGGTTGGGCTATCTATCATGCTGACAAGGTCAGCCTGTGTCATGTCCACAATGGCGGCTATGGTGTCCCGGTCCAAACGGTAGAGGGTGTGGATCTGCTCATCAGTGAGGTTGAACGGATGTGCTCGGAGGCGTGGGATTGCGGGCTGCCTGCGTGGTGGTAGTGGCTGTGCTGGCGGCCCTTGCTGGCCCTGCCTTGCCCTCCTCCTCCTCCTGCGTCTCCTCCGTGCGGCCGGTTGTAGTTGGTGTTCGTCTTCTTCTTGGAGTTGGAGTACTTGCAGTGCTATCAGGTCCCCCAGGGCCAACATCGCGAGTCCTGCCGGTAGCATTTCGGAGTGGGTGTGGTTGTGGGAGGAGACTGGGTGTGCAATTTATATGGTTTCAGGCTGTATGGCCTCCACCTGTGGTGATTCATTCCACCTGTGCAAGCTGCTCTCCCCTTTGGCCGAGCACGTCCCGCACACAACGCTGCAATTCGAGGAATGGCATCTTGCTATTGCAATCATGTATTTGTACCCGATGGCCGTGTAACATTGGTTGATACGTTCATTCGGCTATGGTCCCATTGTTTCACATACAATCTTTGCAGTCGCGAACAGACTTGTGAAGGGTCAGTGGAACGTAGTACTCGAGTAACGGTGGACCCTCATGAATCACTGTACCGAGTTGCAACGACGGGCGGGGCGTCCCATTTGTGAGTGAAGGCAGTTGCCATTTTCACACACAGCCGCACTAGATGGATTAATTTGTGATTTCAAGCGGCCACAGATGCCTTTTCGACGTGATGTTGCAAATGAGGAATTCGAAGGGCGGCGCTTTCGGTTATCAGCTAGCGGCGAGGAGATGCCCACAGGTCTGAGTGAAAATATAACGTTCTATTGTTCAATGTCCTTGGGACAGGGGCCATGGCGAGGATGCAATGATTGATATGAATAGTTTGGGATGCGCAATAGCGAAGTGGACGGTGAGGCCGGACGTTCCCAAATACATGTTACTTCACAACACTGGAATTACGGGCTGGGGCACAGTGGATTTTGCAGGCTGCATAACGCACAGACTCAATGGAATTCTCACATGTTATGTGAGTATGGAAACAGGCGTTATCATTACGGGATGAGGGAATGATGAATGGATGCATGGGCAGATGATTTGATACAGTGTTTGCCATGTACAGGGCTTCTTGGAATCTGTCCGCCTCCCCTGCGCTATGTGATGCAGGGCTGCCATAGTGGGACCATCGTCTATCTGGCCTTGTTGAGCCCTCCCTGTCTCGACGCGCCCTCAGACACTTGTGTCCATGCACGTTACCAATCCCATCTGATGGATTCTGTTTTCACAGACGCATGCACAGGTACACTCGTTTGTGATGGTGTTTACACCTCGATATAGATAGTTATGAGTCGCAAGTGGTTTTGGGGTGGTGATGATCCTTTGGAGTGGGCTAGCATGCATATGGCTGTGGATTTAGTGTGATCATTGAAGTGAGTTGTTCGAATGTAGTTCTGATGGCCATTCTGTTCTTTTTCTTTTCTTTTGGTTGACAGGTATCTCCTCCCCTTTTGCCACTGCCATCTGTATGCCACTCCTGCAGATGGCTTTTACTCCCGACACCTGCTGCTTCGTGTTAATCAGTGGAGCAGCATTACGATCTTATGGGACGATCGCCAATGGGCCACATGCCCTTACGCAGTACTAGTGGCTCGGAGCAACATTTCGGCCTTTCAGCTGGACTAGTGCCTCCCCATTGGGACGGCCCTGCGGTTCTGTGCGCTTCCATGTTGCCTTTTCGTACGAGAATGTGGCTCTGTGTACCATGAAGGAACAGGGCGTCACACGAGAAGTAGCTGGTCATTTCTTGCGGATGCAGCCCACAATGGTGAAATGTGTTTTGGAGTTCATGGCCTAATGGCTGTATGGGCTTGGTGAATTTGTTGTGCATTAAATTTCTATTCTGATATGGGCCGTGTAGCGTTCTTCTTTGCAAGTGATGTGGCATATTCCTATTTGGGGAGCGATGTATTGTGAGGAGATCTGCATTGGGTTCCAGCTTCGGAGTATAGTTGCGTGGTACTGTGCTGGGCGCGTTTGCCTACGAAGCCCAGTGAGGTCAGGGATGAGGGCTGCCAATATGACTGTTTGAATGATGTCATGCTCAGGGGCGGGGGATTAGGTTTTGTGTAACAGATGCCGGTCAGCCAGGTGGACTGGTGGAATGATGTGATTTTCGGAATATTGCTGGTCACAGGTGCCTGTGTTTGCGTGCGTTTCTTGGTGGGGGACTGTGGTCATGTCCATTGGAATGGCTTCTGTATTCGTGCCATCTGTGCCCTGCAGCTCCCATTGGCCCCTCTTGAGATTCTTTTGTTCGTTGGCATGCATGGGTGACTTGTACATTTCACTGGTTGCATTGTGACTTCATTGCACCTACGGGGAGTTGTACTATGTGGCCAGGGAGCGGTGTACAGGCACTCAGTGGGGCCGTTTACGGTTGATTCGCGATGCCGTACTTCTCACCATGGCGGAATGGTACTTTCCGCCGTGCTTGATGGCGTTAGGTACATGTCCGCTAGGGTCGGAATTCGCGTACCCTTGCGCCATGGTGGTAATTACGGTTTGGCATGGCGCGCGCGCGCGTACTTGGTGCAGTTAGCGTTGGCGTTCACTACGGTGTCGCTAATGGCATCGTACTTTGCGGTGACGGGTCATAGTCGCACCGAGCGCTATTCGATGGCGGTATTGCATTTCCGCCATCGTTTTTCGATTTCCGCCAGGGTCGTAATGAGGGCCACAGTCTTTAAGGAAGGCATGAGCTACGTAGCACTATCACGCTTACATACACTTGACGGTCTATTTCTTATCAACTTTGATGCAAGTAAACTAAACACTGATATTCCTTGCATTTTAGAATACAATAGACTTCGTTCACTATACACCCCCATCTAAAAACATATCCTCTTCCACAAAAAGTAAAATGTTGTAAAAGAAAACTAAATCAAACAGAAATGCAACAGGATGTCACTGCAAATCCTCCAACGAGAGTAAAAAAAAACTAATACTTCATCAAGTAGCACAAACAAAAAACAAAACTATTAGGGAAAGTAAACCAGGTACTTCTTCAAAAAAGGAAGACAAACTAAAAACGTACTCAGATAAAGAACTACCTGGGCCATTTAAACTTAAAATGTAATTGGTGTAAGTTGCTACGCAAATATAGCAATGAATATTCTATTTCAATTACCACCAATTGTTGACAACATTTACTTACACAGTACAGACCAATTGTGTTTGCAAATGTTAGTACTTCATAGAAACGCAACAAACAATCCTGACAACACGTATAGTGTTTATGGAATAAGACAACAATTGGACTACTGTGCTGGAATGGTGAGATTCACTATAAACTCACAGGAAGAACCACAAGAATTTCTAATGTACTTACTGCAAGTACTGGAAAACGATAACATACCGATAAATGAAATCTTTCGGATTTCATACATGTGGAAACAATGTGACACAAGAACAAATCCCCAATGAGCGCTTCGTGTATGTATCAATACCTAATTGTAAATCCGTTCCATTTTAGAGGCTTGTACAAAATGCATACCATGGTAGATTATCTACTACCTGCAATTTGGATAATCGCTCCACCTTACTAATACAAACACATAGTAAATACGTAATACTAATGCTTCTACGTTACAATGCAGATGGTACCAAAAACAACTGCAAGATGACTGGATTCACACATGGTCAAGTATCAGTTGCTAAGAAAACCTTCACAACAATAGGTATAATCTACCACACAGGAGCCACAACCAATGCAGGTCACTATACTGCATATATAAAAAAAAAATGTGGATGGTTCGAATGTAATGATAGTACCATTACTCTAAAGCAGAGATTACCAGCAAATCTTACAAACGCTTATTTAATCTTCTTAAAACCAAAATTTATTAACTAAACTGTACTTAAACATTAACAAAACTTCTATTAAAAAACTATAAACTGTTAGAATATATATATTTTTTCCTTTATTTGTTTTGGTTTATTCAAACCTTTACAAAGAAATATAAACAGTAAAAAGCGATAAACATATTTCATTAAAACAGTATTTTCACAATTAATTGCTTATACATTTACAATTTTATTAAGATCCAAAATAAAAAGAAAAACACAAGAACGAATAAAGAAAAAGACATACCACATCCCAAAGTATAACCACATTAAATGCTAATACATTTACAATTTCATAAAGGTCCAAAATACAAAAAGAAATCACACATGAACGAATGAAAAAAAAACACATACCACCTCCCATAATATAACCACCTCACATGCTAAACAAACATTTTAAGACCTTGTTAAGCAATGACTCATTCTATATTATCCATTTAGGAACCAAGAGTACCCTCAAGAATTTTTTTTTTTATGTCAACGCAGTTTCAAGAATTCGTTAACTTTTATTTTCAAGGCGATAACAGAGTCATGAAGCATTTCACACCAGAGTTTGTTTCTATCCACCCAGGCTGTATTAGATACAAATTGTGCAAAACTTTCCAATCTCTTCTCTCGAAGATTTGGACATTCCAGTAATAAATGTTTTAGGGATTCACCTTCGCCTTTTAATTTACAGAACCAACATTCTTCGGTCCCACAAGAGCTCAACCCCCGAATGAACAGGATCTCATTTGTACTTAGGACGTTAAACCTGAAGCGCATATAAGAGTTTTGAAATTCTCTTGACGGATATTTTTTCAGGTATACTTCCGGATAAGGACGGAATTTCCAATAAGTCACACTATCAGAATATAACTTCGAATTTAAAAAAACTACATTGTTCTCCAAGCAGTCAAATGCATTAACAACCTCCTTCACTTTATCTGAAAACTTAATAAGTGTATTTACTGATAAACCTAAATCAAAGAGTTTTTTCTCACAGTCCTCTTTTAAGTTATACATAAAGTTTCCATTTGTAACATGTTTCAAATGAGCATAAATTCTACCGTTTTCAGCAACCAGACATTTTCTTAATAGAGCCAGTTTTCTATTGAACAGTGAGTGCAGACCAAGTTCATATCTTATTAGCTCTAGAGGAATACATTTTGGAACATAATATAATATTTTTGGCCATATCATGGACTCCAGTTGACATAAAAGGGCCACATAGATTTAGAGAAAAATTCACACCCATAAGACAGTCTTGGCAACACATTGAGCCTATAGAGCAGAATGCAGGGGTCAACATTAAATTTACCATATAGTTCTTTCAATGGCTCTTATTTGGTTGAGAGCCACTTTTGCTTTTTGTGTCAGGCTGGTTTTTATCACTTTACTGGAGTTACTGGAAAAAACATATCCCAACCAGGTTAGGACCGTTTGGCTTTTAATTTTTGCACCATTACAGGTCCAATATGAAAAAAACGGGGTAGGACTTTTACAACCCGCTTGAAAGATTATAGTTTTGATTGGGTTAATTTTCAGTTTTCTTTCATCAATTAACATACCAAAATCATTTATCAGCTTTTGCAGGCCGATTTTTGTGCAGTCCATTAATAAAAAATCATCAGCATATGACACCCACCTAACAGTTGAGCCTCTGATTTTAGGTCCAATTAGACTGCTAGCATCCAAGGACCTGCCTGCATTAAACACATACAGATTAAAGAGTGTTGCAGCTAATCTGCATTCTTGTTTAAGCCCGTTCACAGTAGGAATAATATCAGTCAGACTTCCTTTATTATTCAGCCTGACTCTAATTCTTTTTTCTGTGTAAAGATGAATAATGGCATCTAGAAAGGCTTTATCTATGCCTAACATTAACACGGTTTTCCATAATGTAGGCCTATCGACAAGATCAAAGGCGGAACTTAGATCCATGGATGCAATATATAAGTGCTTCATAGCTTTTTGTTTGACCGCACTCATTAACTCAACCATCAACAATCCTCCAGCATCAGTCCCTATAGCTTTACGAAAACCAATCTGCCTGTAGTCTAATATATTGTTGTCATCAATCCACATATTCAGTTTTTCAAGTACTATACCAGCAAAAATGTTTGACTCCACATTCATAAGTGTGATTGAGCGATAATTCTTGGGGCACAGACGATCACCTTTCTTGAAGAGTAACAATACAAATGACACTTTCCAGTTATTTGGTATCCTCTTTTTGAGGCAAATATCCTCAAATAAAAAATGCTAAATCTTAGACCATAAATCAATGTTATTTTTTAAATTAGCAAATGACAAAAGATTGGGACCTGGAGTGGAGGTAGGCTTCGCTTTTTTAATTAAGCTTTTAATGTTCAGGATTGATGTGTCCAAATGCCATACAACATCAATGAGATCCTCAGGACACAAATAGTTTTCAGGAGATTTGTATAAAGATCCAAAATACTTGGACCATACCCCAGCATCTATAGGATTCAGTTGTAAACACTGTTGATTACATTGGTCTTTATTTATTAGAGACCAAAAGCTGGTATTATTGTTCCCACGCATGACCTCAAACATTGCCTCCCCATCTTTTTGGGCTAGCTCGCCTTTGATACTCTTGATCCAGTTCTTATATTTTTGTTTACATTGCCTCTCAGTTTCTCCCATGTCTTTTGTCTTTATATTTCTAATGGACTTTCTCATAAAGATCATTGCTTTTTTTACAGTCTCAGCAAAAGTGTATATGTGCACTTGATTAGATTCTGTGCTACCACTTTTGAGCACCTTGCTACGATATAACATATCTTTAATGTAATCACCAAAATTATCGACAGAATAGCAAACCAACTTTTTCTCGTAATTTGAATATGCAAAGTCCTGTATAGTAATATGGTTAGCCTTTTCCATTTACCACGATTCCATTTTACGTGTTTCCCATCATTGAATGCTTCAATTTGAATAGGAAAGGACAACATTTCATTATTATCCTTATTCCATGGGAGTTCCAAACTTAACATTGGATGATCGCTATTACAATTTTCTATGACTTCAAACTTTTTACAATACAATTTTTCATGGGTGGTCACAAATATCTAGTATGGAACATGATCCACGAGCAGCCCAAGTTGGCAAAATATTATAGACCGGCTCCAAGCCCCAACTCTTTCCAAAGTCCAGCCATTGATAACCTCTAGTTTTTTTACTATCGAAATTGGGCGAAAATGCATGTATCTGATACTGTGCAGCTTTTGTAAGTGAACAATCCGCATTCAGATCACCCGCAAGTAAAATGAAACCTTGTGGGTATGAGTCAAGCCAATTGCTTATCTCTTCATTTAAATAAACAAAGAACTCCTGTAAATCGCTTCTATTCTCATTGCATGTATTCCAATATACATTGAACATCAAAATATGAACAATTCCAACATCTGTTGTCAGTTGAAAACTTGCTCTTATGGCACAATCCAGCACAAAAGAGCTGTCCAATAGTTTGATGCACACATCAATTCTATATGCCAACAACAAACCACCGCTAGGTCTACCTCTTTTTTTTTTGCAGTTAGACCTAAGGTATTAAAGCCATCGATTACAAGCCAGAGGTGACCCAAGTTTCTTGCAGCAGCACAAAGTCATATTTACTAAGTTTCACACTTACTTCAGTGTCTAGAAAAAGAGGTTTATAACCTCTTGTATTCCATGACACAAGTTGAAAGTAAGACCTTGCGCCAAAGTGGTTTGGGAACAGATTTCAATTCTGCAATAGATTCTCGTAGGGAAAGTGCAAGCCAGCGCCACTCTTGCATATCCTTTAGACAGGACTTTGCTTCATTGATAACCTCAATCCCTTCATTTCGTGCAGGTGGGATTTCAGATGTTTTAGTCTCAAAAGTTCCATTGCACATTTTTTTTGTCTGTGGAGGCTTCTGATTGAATGTATTATTGTAGGGTATAATATCAAAGCCCCTCCCTCCTCTGTAGCGAGCCCACCTCCTTCAAGAGAAGTGCTCTAATCAGGGGAGATGTGATGATCAGCCGTACATATTCATATCTCAGATTATGGATGAAGTCCACACATTGTATATCCGCCGATGTTATCAGGCAAGGTTCAGGGATTTCATTAAATAAATTCAATACATATGGTCTATTCAAGGAACTAGGACCGCCTTCCTCAAGAACATAGTACATAATTAAACTGTGCTCATCTGGAAAAGCCGGTGGCCTTAAGTGCCCAAGTGGCGGATCATTCTGCAGACTATGTCCCGTTGGCACGGCACCATTGTTAACGATGGGCATTCTGCATGGCAGTTCAAATAGACCATCCGTCATATAAGTAGTGTCTACAAAGTCCCTCGACGATGTGTTTTCATTGTTTTCAGTCAGAGCATAACCATTACAACTTGTGGCAAATTTCTCTTTTAAGATTTTATCAACCATAGTTCCCAGAGTATGTTCTGAGACCACGTCAAGGCCAGACCTGCACCATTTGTAACTGCTTCTGTTTCTGGCTTACAGGTCTGCCCACGTTCTTCATTTATAGGTCGAGAGTCTACATTTTGGGACCCGCATGATGATTGATCCAAGGTGTCAGTCAGAATATCATCATGCAGGATTTTATTTAGTAACTTTTGGCAAGGTAGCCATGTTTTCACTCAGCTTCTATTTTTTTAAGATGTTTTCGACCAAGCAACAAACATCTTGCTCTGTACGGTCCTTCTGGGTCTGCACACGTTCTCTCATTTATGGGTCGAGAATCTACATTCAAAGACCCGCCTGCTGGTTGAACCAAGGTTTCACTCAATTTATCTTCATGCAGGATATTTTTAGTAACTTTCGACAAAACAACCACGTTTTCACTCAGTCTCTATTTTTTAAAAATGTTTTCAACCATACTGCAAACATCTTGATCTGTAAGACCATTCAGAGGGGTCACACATCCAACCACCTTAGATTCATTCACCATGACATGCTCAACCCTAGCATATGCATACCAGTTCTGGCTTGTATATTCAGGATTTCACTAACTACAGGACCAGAGTCATCGTATGACTGCAAATCGTCAACACAAACCACATTATCATTCATCAGGTGAGGGGGTACACAAGGTGACATGAGAGCAGTTGAGGACGGTGTATTGGGGCGTGACTGCATTTCTGGATTTTTAGAGATATCAAAGATGTCGGCCACGCCTCTTTCCATACGCCTAAGATTTTTATCAATCCTGTCTGTCGCCTGTTTATGTTTTAGAGCATCTGATAGTCTGTTGGCTCCCTCAGTATAATCTTTCTCAGATTTGTTTCCTATTTCAGCTGTTCCTTCACGTGATATATAATTCTTTCTTGCAGCACTAGGCATTGTATTTGCACATGACTCATAGGGAACTTCTTTATCGTTACAAAGGTCATCACAAGCAGTTCGTAGGTCTATATTTCTCATAAACTTACGCAAACTGTTGTTTAAACCCTTGGGCTGAGAAATTTATTTTTTATTTTTTGCTTTTTTTGCTTGTTTTTTAGATATGTTTGTTAACACAGGCTCATTCAACGTATTTCGTCCCTTCTCACTATCTTCCTTACCATCTGATAGTGTAATTACATTGGACCGTTATACATACACTTCTTCCTGGCCCAGAATTGTGTTATCAGAAATAAGTATAGGTACACTTCTAGCCTCTTGAGTACTTGCTGTTAGGACACCACCACTAATGTTTTGATGCACCAAATCCGAATTTAGTGTTTTTTTATTGCATTTTTCCTCCCACTCATTCATTATACTAGAGCACAGTTCTGGTAAGGCTCTTAATGCCAGTACAATTTCATTCAGCAGTCTAGACTGCTTCTTGAGCTCGATAAACATGAGCCCATTCACACTAGTATGTTCATTTTCTATATTTACTTTAACATTATTAGAACATTGATTGACCTCACCCTCTGTGATGGTTTCTAGATGTTGAGTCGTTCCCATTAAGGATTGATCCGCTGTACTAAAAATAGGGGGCGTATTGTCAAACAACAAGCTTGAGTTTAGGTCACATGGTAACATATTATCAGGAACCAAGGTACTATCCACTTCGTACAGGCTTTGAGAGGAAACAGGAAAGACAGTATTACACATATCTGAAGCGCTACCACAGACATTTGTACACGGCTGTGCACTTTCAATTAAATCGTCATCTTTGTCCGACGTGCCAGGCAATGCTGTCGCTACGGCCAATGCCATACTTGCACGACGTGTCAGGATTTTAGGAACAAACATAGCTTTCTGAATTATTTTCCCTCTGTAAACAGACATTAAGGCTAACGAAAGGGACATGAGCCCAACAGGATTTTCACTACGTTCTTCGTTTGTGCCTTTATGCAGATGTATTTAACACTAACACCAGAGGAGTCTTATACAGCTTGACTCAGTTTCTGCCCAAGCTGTAATTAACCACCCAGCTTGACGAGTGCATATATGTGCGGATAGCTAGACACAGCAAGTATGCAGTACACAACACAACCTGTGAGCGTAACTTAACACATGTATCGATAAGCAAACTTCACAACTCTATGCCTTAGACTTAATCTTACCTCAGACTTCTAAGTGTGGAGATGCGTCAACAAACCTAAGAATCTTGGACTCAGCGCATATGGGCAGAGAAAGGGCAAAACAAAAAGAAAGCCTCTCAAGCCACTGTGCCACAGCTGACGCAGCTGAACAGCAGAACAGCTACTTCCGAGCAACTTCTCGGAGCGCGCGCGCAGGAGCATGCGGCCGGCCTGTTTTATTGACGCTGAGTAAAGGGGGCGTGGCTTCAGTTCACTAAAAAAAAGTAAAGTATAAAATTAAAGACTGTAATTCTCATTAACCAAGAATAAATAATTTAGTGTGTCCACAAATGTTCCTTTACATTGTTGAGAGTGATTAGGGGCGGGATAGGCATCGTAGGAGATCCTCTCCTCACGTAGCTCGTAGCATGTAGCCTGCAGTCTCCTGGCAGAACACAGAACAGATACTTCTGAGCTACTTCTCGGAGCGGGCGCGCAGGAGTGCGTGGCCGGCCTGTTTTATTGACGTTGAGTAAAGGGGGCGTGGCTTCAGTTCAATTGTTGAGAGTGATTAGGGGCGGGATAGGCGTTGTAGGAGATCCTCTCCTCACGTAGCTCGTAGCATGTAGCCCGGAGTCTCCTGGCAGAATGCAGAACAGCTACTTCTCGGAGCGCTGTTAGAATATGCCAACAGGTATCTAACTGCCCCAAGATTCTACAACAACTAAACAGATAAATGAATACCACTAAATTATATCATAAAATAGACAGTTAGAATACGCCAACTGGTATCTAACTGCCCCAAGATTTTACAATAACCAAACAGATAAATCAATACCACTTAATTATAACAAAAAATAAACAGTTAGAATATGCCAACAGGTATCTAACTGCCCCACGATTTTACAATATCCAAACAGATAAATCAATACCACTTTATTATAACAAAAAATAGACTGTTACAATATGTCAACAGCTATCTAACTGCTCCAAAAATCTGCAACAAGCCAACATAAAGAACATTAGCCAGAAACAAGAAGTGAACACTGAAAACAAACAAATAGACTGTAGCATAACAAAAAAAGGTTTTTGTTAAATCCAAAATGGATTTTTTTTTTCACAGACCCAATGATTTTAGCAACAAACACAGAAACTGAGCAAATTGCACAGTACACTGGTTTGTAATCTACTAAATATGAGGGTAAAAAAGAAGTTTTGATTATTCAATGTTATAAGTCATCACAAAATACCAAAACTAACATTATCTTTTCTGTTATCACAGAAATTAACAAGGAATACATGTACTCCAGTTACTAAACCAAACAGTAAGTATATTATAATAAGTATAACCATCGCAGCAAATCACTCCCATAATAGCTTATAACTTTGGTGCTTATAAATTTGGTCTTGTCCATGCACCCAAGACTGGATAAGCCACTATGGGTGTGATATGCTGCAGTGGTTGTGGCCAGGGCATAGAGTCTTGGGTGCACACCCATAGAGTCAAACATTTTAACTATGCCATATGGGCACGTTTAATGTCCGCGAACATGTCGAGTGTTCTTAGAACAGTTTCAGTTTGCCCACGAACAGTACGGACAGGTATAGCATCCTCAGGACACCCCCATTTTGCTTACTTAAGAACATTTCAGAACACTGCAAGTGTTCTTAGAACAGTTTCAACTTGCCTGCGAACATTACAGACAGGCATAGCATCCTCAGGACACACCTATTATGTTTATTTATGAACATCCCAGGACACTTGATGTGTTCTTAGAACAATTTCAACTTGCATACGAACAGCACGGACAGGCATAACTTACTCAGGACACCCCCATTTTGTTTATTTACGAACATCCCAGGACACATGTTCTTAGAAAAATTTCAGCTTGCCTACGAACAATACGGACGGGGTCCTCAGGGCACTGCCATTTCGTTTATTTATGAACATTCCTGGACATCATCTGCATTCTTAGAACAGTTTCAACTTGCCTGCGAACATTACAGACAGTCATAGCATCCTCAGGACACACCCATTTCGTTTATTTACAAACATTTCAGGACACCACGTGTGTTCTTGGGACAGTTTCAGCTAGCTTGCAAACAATTCGGACAGTTCTAGCATCCTCAGAACACCCCCATTTTGTTTATTTACGAACATCCCAAGACACTTGATGTGTTCTTAAAACAATTTTAACTTGCCTGCGAACAGTACGGACAGGCATAGCGTCCTCGGGACACCCCCATTTTGTTTATTGACGAACATCCCAGAACACTTGATGTGTTCTTAGAACAGTTTCAACTTGCCTACGAACAGTACGGACAGGTATACCATCCTCAGGACACCCCCATTTCGTTTATTTACAAACATTTCAGGACATCGTCTGTATTCTTAGAACAGTTTCAACTTGCCTGTGAACAATACGGACAGTCATAGCATCCTCAGGACACACCCATTTCGTTTATTTATGAATATTTCAGGACACCGCGTGTGTTCTTAGGACAGTTTCAGAGCGCTTCCGTACAATTCGGACAGTTCTAGCGTCCTCAGAAAACCCCCATTTTGTTTATTTACGAAAATCCCAGGACACTTGATGTGTTCTTAGAACAATTTTAACTTGCCTGCGAACAGTACGGACAGGCATAGCGTCCTCGGGACACCCCCATTTTGTTTATTGACGAACATCCCAGAACACTTGATGTGTTCTTAGAACAGTTTCAACTTGCCTACGAACAGTACGGACAGGTGTAGTGTCCTCAGGACACCCCCATTTCATTTATTTACAACCATTTCAGGACACCCGTATTGTCCGCGGTCAGAACTAACAAAACGGGGGTGCCTGCCACCTAAATAAATACAACATTTAACCTATATCTTACTCCCCACCCTCCCCAAACAGCCTTACACACCAAAACACTTTACTAAATAGTATTTTTCCACCAAGTTTCACCGCACTGTCCGCGGATGTCCGTGAATCCAAGATGGCGGGCGTTTCCAAAAATCGGACGCACTTCACGCTCTTCACTGTCCAAGCAGCGAACACGTTGCATGTCCTCGGACATGACGCAAGCCGATTGGCCAATAAGGACACTGTCCACGGAGCAAACAGGGATATCACTAATTTTTTGTGACCTACTTTTTGGTCTCATTTTTTAAAAAGCTACTGGACGGATTTTCACCAAATTTGCAAAAGCACGCTTTCGGGACCAAGCCGATGCTCCTGGTCCAAATTTGGTGAAAATCTGTCAAGCGGTTTGGGCTGTAGGCGTGAGCAAAGTTTTTTTCCCCATTCAGTCTATGGGAAAAAAAGAGGTTTTGGGACCCCCCCTATAACTTTGCCCCCCCAGGACCAAACCTCACCAAACTTTGCAAAACAAATTCAGAGTGACCCTTATACTATTTTCACAAGGTTTGGTGACGATTTATGCAGGAAGAGCGGAGTTATAAGCCGCCCAAAAAGGGCTCTTCCTATGGAAACAGCAACTTACCGTAATTACACAGCCATTACTGTGGCTATGTAATATCAAGGACAACAAGAGTTTGGTGGTAATTCGTTTGGCAACCAACTCGTTCTCGTGGCATTATCATGTTATTTTGACATGAGCAGTTATTCCATGTGGTACATCTGCTGATTTTAGACCTTAAAGTGGGGGATTTACCGACAACATGATGCTGGATGTATATCCTTCATTTCGAGGTCAAACGTTGAATTCTGCAGGTGCCTGAAAAGCAGCAGGAATTATTTTACAACCCAAAAAAGTGTTAGTAACACATTTTCTTCCCATTTTTAGGGCACTGGTGTACTTGTAATGCAGCCCAGAGAGCCAGATTCACAAAGACTTCTATTTAAGTTTTAACGTTCATTTAGTGCAAATTGTTCCTGTAGCCACCCGCGAAATGGTCGTGCATCGTGATTTAAAACAATCAAACAATGTTTCTTTGACCAAAATGACCTTTTTCAAAGTTTTGTGAATCAGCTGTCATTTGCTCATGTCTATTGCAAATGCATTGTTGCCTAAAAACAACTTTCTTTCCGAATCAGTGTATACACTAATACAAATATCAAATGACACACGACACAGACTTAATGAGATTAAAAGATGGACTGAATTTAAGTGTAAACCATAACTCTCCTCCTTTCTTACAATAGCGTACTATGGTAGTCTCATTTCTTGTGGTATTCGAGTACTTTTCTCCGTTGCATTCTGGATGCTAAAGATCCAATTCCATAAATTGTAATGTTCACCAATTTACCAGTTTACTTTGATTTTGGTGTGTTTCCAATTTTCTTTCCTTGAATGAATAGAAGGGGCAATTGTGAGACTTGAGAATCTTTTTCCTGAGCAGGCATTGATATAAAGCAGGTTTGAAATTATAAGTTGTGGTCATTGAGAGTTTCTTTCCCAGTATTTAGAGACTAGGCTATGAGGATTCTCATGACCTCTGCTTTCAACATTTAGGATGCTCTCTGCTTGAGACTCTGATACAATTTATGGATGGTTCCTGATTCCTGTTTCAGCCACTCATGGACAATCTCAGAAAATGGCAATCCGTTGGCAGTGTTGATGTTGGTTCTGCTTTTCTCCAATGGCTAGGCTCATGGCACCAGGTGGATGTGAACAAATCACCATCTTCTTTACAGGCTTTTCTTTTCACTTGCAGTGTAGGGGACCTGAGTGTATGGTCATGGAAATTGAAAAAAGACACCATAAAATGACAAACTGAAAACCATATCATACACTGAAAACCATATCATACACTTTGTTCAAAGAGCATTTCCATTGTTCAATCTGTGGGCCAATTTTGCACATAGATTGCACGTAGATTGGTTAGATCACTATATTTCAAGGCTACCAACTGCGTGGATCATACCCACAGCCATTCCCTGCAACTTCTCAGGAAGATGTATGTACTAACAGCTTCTCCATATGTGTATTTACTACATACTACCAAGAATGGCATAATGTATAATGCTGTTTTACACATTTTGAATATACTGAGCATTATGAGCCCACAAACCACGTTAATCATCTTTGCTGCCTCAGGCCTTCAACTCTTTGGGGCACATAACGTCTAGTTGCTCGTGCCAAGCCAATTAAGCATAATTTTAAAAAAAAATGTCCATCTCTGTTATTGGTCAAGTAAGAAAGGGCAAAGAACAACGATTTGGGAATAAGACACTGGCTCTAGCAAGCCGTGAATTTCTGTGCACTGAAACCCCTTTCTTTTGTTTTCATATTTGCATAACTCCTTAGTTTGTGTGTGTTGGGTGTAATTGTAAGACTAAGGATTTCTACTGCTAAAATGATATTCTGTATGGTGTTCATTTTCAAGGAATTCTTCATTAGAGTGCTCTATAGATTCCTGGATTATTCTCCAACTCTATGCACACCTCCAAACTATGCAGCACTTTGCCCCAAATGTGTTTCAAATAGGTTCCACACACATTAAAATAATATGCAAAACAATTACATGAATACCTTATTTTTGTATAATAATATATGGCACATCATTAGTGGGATATATTTTCATTTACTGTGTTTTTTTCTAAAATTATATCCCTAGAATAGTACAACTGGCAATTCTCATGTTGTATTTTACATCTTAGAATTAACCACTGTCTGCGAAGTGAACAGAAAATGGACTCAAAGTAATGATTTTGACCTACTGAGTTGAATGAACAATTATTAGGGCAAAACAAATGTTTACGGTATGTTTTGTTATTCATGTGCTAAAATGGTTTACTGACTGATCATGTGTGACCGTTATCTGCAAATTTCGTAAATGGAAAATGCAGCCCTCTTGAGTGGTAATTAACTCTACCTTGGTTTAGTACAGAGACACAGTAATTAGTATTCCAAAAGAGTAGTATGAGTTCAACATTATTAAATTATAAAGGCACAATCCTATTTGAAATAATCCTAAAAAAAGTTTGTTTCTGCCAGTTAGTGTGCGTTATCGTGTGTGAATTTTAAATGACGTGTGCAAATTACCTTCTATGAATTTGATTTAAATATCAAAGTAAAAACTCTTTATTGTGTGCTAAAGTCATATAGAATAGAATAATACCATATCATATAATGATATGCTTCTGACATATCTGCATGAAAATACATGTTTTCCCTGTAACGTGCAGGATGCCTGCTACCTGTTTGTGTTCTCTCTGCAGGCTTGCACAAAAAATGACATTATATCAGAGGACATCAGAATAACAACTCAGTGCCAAATATAGAGGATGTACCATGTTGGTGAGTAGTAAGTTCTAATAGCTTGTATCTCTAACTCAGATAGCAATCCTGAGAAAGCAAATATGACATTCTTGTTGATGTTTACATTATACCAATAACTTTATACCATTAACAGAGCAGCCACCTTTGCTGCAATGATAATGTTGCTTACCATGTAAATGTAACAGAATCAACAACTTTTTATTGAAAAAATAGAGACGATCTAACAGATCATCGAATCAACCTCACACAACATTAGCCACCCCTGCACCATATCATGTGCACTCCCTCTCTGGACCAGATTCTTTTACAACCCCAGTCCACATCAACACAAATGCGCCTCCCTCAAAACGACCTCCTGCTACAATAATGTCAATGTGGGCTACATAATTAAACAATTGATGGGCCTGGAGCTCAACACACTCACCAGCATCATTAATGGCTACCACATTGAAGGGTAAATTCCGGACATCCCCAAGACTGGTCTCATATAACCTCTTTATTTATTTGAGTGCTTTTGAAAGACCTAGATGCAGATGACCTGTCCAACTACCAGCTCATTGCAAACGTCCCCTTTATTGGCCTAATCTTGGCAAAATGTGTCACTACACATCTACTCACCAGAATTGAACAACTACACCTCCTAAACAATTATCAGTCAGGGATCTGCCCCAAGTGTAGCATCGAGAGAGACACAATCCAGGTGGAAGATAACACCATTAAAATCATGGATAAGGGTGACTCATGTCTCCTTGTCCTCCTTGACATCTCGACTGCATTTGACACCATTGACCACTGCATCCTCCTCTCCCTCCTCACTGACAGAATGGGATTGTCTGACACTGTCCGGAACTGGTTAACCTCCTCCTTATGGGCATACACCAAGCAATCCAGATGAGGACATTGCGTAACAACTGACTCCTAGTCTCCTGCAGAGACCCCAAGGTTCCATTAGAAATATTCTAATTCCAAGTCTATAGGTTATCTGTCTCTTTTCAGTCCTTGAAAACATGAATGCTCAATTAGTTTATTTATGAACATCTTATGCACTCTTTTTATATGAATTTCGGACCATTTTATCTCAGAATATAGCTGTGATAAATTCCAAACTACCTGATCAAGAGAGGTGTGCTCTAATTGATACCTATGGCATTACTCTGTTAAAGGAAACATGGCCTCAGCCTCCAAACCATTTACCAGCTTGTGTTCCTTTCAGCACTCCTGCAAAACATTCACCAAGTGGGCAATGCAGTGGAGGACTTCTTTCCTTGGTCTCACTAAAACTGAAAGGACATGTTAAACACTTTCCTTTTAGCCATGATCATTTGCAGCTTTTCACATTATATAGAGCATGTGGCAAGAGTGGTTTTCTTTTTAACATCTATATGAATTATACTTGAGAAACTACTAGTTATTATTGTTTGGACCAACTAGACAAGCACTATAGTGAACTTAACTAAGAATACAATTATTATATTTGCTGATGATTGTTAGTCTCATATAGAAAGTATGCAATTGTTGTCATTGATTCTGGCTACAATGAAATGTGAGCCATGGTACTACACAAATGAACATTGCCTCAACTTGTATTCTGATTGGGAAAAACTGGTTGAAATTTCTAGAGCTCATGATCAATGCTGCATAAATGGCCATATTAACCTTGACATACCAGCCAAGGATATTATTATATGGATGTATATTGGGATTTAAGGCTGAAAAAAAACATTCCCTTATTGTTGATGATATATTCAAGACTTAAGATCCTTATCTCTAAAATACATCTTGAGGCCATTATGAATTCTACTAATGGCAGAAGATTGAAATGGTCTATAACCAAGGCAGATATAGTTTTGAAGAAGGTAGTTACGAGACCTCATTTGCAAATAGATACTTGGAATTCACCCACTAGTGAGCCCATCCACCATGACACCTGCCGTTATTCTATTAATCATATCATCAGCAATATTATGTCAATGGACAATGTACTCACAAACTCCAGTTTATGCAACACCTGGTTTGCAGAGGTTGTAGGCTTGCAAAATGATATCTCCTAGCTACCCTTAAAGACCGTTTGGCAATTTAAATATTACAAGTGCTGATTTATTGTTCTATTAAAATATTAAAGATTATTGCCCATATTTGCAACTGGTCGACATGGGCACTGAAGATAAATTAATTGAATAAACTGTATTGGGCAGTATACACTTACAGAAGTCGGTCAGCTTACTAGAATAACTTAAATGATTAAAGTAAAGTGTGAGCATGCATTAGCAATCCAATGTTCGTACTTTGTACTTTGACCATGCCTGCGTGTGAGATCATGTTAGAGAACATGTCTTGATACATTATAACGTTGGGCTTGGTTAAAGGTCCAGCCTCAGGCTAGGGGATTTTAATACATGCAAAAGAGGGTTTGGCAGATAAGGACAATTGAGGTTTGGCGTACTGACAAGAAGTTGCGTTGGTTTACACGTAGAGTGGATTTGATGATGTTTGGTTTGCTTCCAATAATTGCGTACACAACCAAAAGCTAAAGTGCTCAATTAAGCGTAATGTAATGCATGTCAAAAAACAGCCGACATGTGTTTGGAGCAACAATACTCTTCTTCCAAGGCTGCAAAGTTATTTGAATATTATGTACATATTTAACATACATACATATGGATTTTCCAATATAAGTGCACCATCCAAACCATAAGCATAGAATGAGCATAGGAGTGATATTTTGATATAGAAATCACATAATAGTCCAACAAAGTTTGACAATTTGACAATTTGAATGAAATCAAGAATATATAATATATCATGGCAATAATATAAATACATGTGTACAAACTTGTGGGCCCCATTGAATAAGCAAATTACTGTGGGTGGTTCTAATGAATACATCTTTGCCATCAATTAGGCTCCACTAAGTCATAGTACACATCTATAAAAAGGAAGACGGGAACATCCCGCTTGCTTGAGACTGAAAGCATTAAGTGATATCTTGATGAAATTGTTGGGAACGTTTATTCTTTGACAATATAATGAGTACAGTTGATGAATAGCAAATTATGTTCACAATACAGCTGGGTTTTCATCAGGGTGTAAGCGAGGTTGAGCTATGCATTGATATAAAGTTAATAGTTGATAATTGATAAATAATAGTATGCCAGTAGATGAAAACTCTGTCTGGCCTTTACAGACTTATCAACTACTTTTGATAATGTTAGTCCCTTATTCGTCTGGGGATCTTTGACAGAGATGGGCTCTTATTCTAACAAATTCATTTTAATATTGCAAATCGATACAGGTACTGTGCATTTAGTTACCCATGGAAGGAGAGGCACATTATCTATGTTTTCCCCCTGCTACTAAAGGAGTAGGATAGGTGTGCATCTTGTCTCCCCTTCTGTTTAATCTCTATGAGAATGGATTTCAGTATTGTCAGGTAGATTTGTTTCCTGCCTAGTATATGCTGATGACGTTTTTTTACTTAGTCAAACTGTAATTGCTTTACAAATGTTTCTAAACATTTTTTATGAAACAGAAGAACATTATTTTTAATATCAAGAATATCAAGTGATGGCATAGCAATATAATGGTAGAAGGATTACCAAATCCTAGTTATATGGTGTTGATATCTCCCTTGCAACACATGTTCAATATCCTGAGGTTACATTTACTTCTAAAAACATCCCGAAACCCGAAGAAGAGAAAGTAACCTGTCAGTTGGAGCAGTCTCATGGTGTCACAGCACTTACCTGTGCGGCACGCCATGCATCAGTTCCATGGCAGGCCTGATGGCGGCTACAGGTTCGCCTTCTTTTTCCTGTCCTTCTTGGTCATCTTCCTCTTCTAAGGGGCCGCCAAGTTGGCTGTAATGCGGCTGCGCCAGGGTCCAGTGGTTGCTGGCCATGCTTGCACAGTTCAGGCTGCTTGGTTTGTTGCCACAGGCAACCCGTGTGGCAGCATACTGGCTTCATTGGATGCCACCATGTATAAAAATGTTGCAGGCTTCGACCTCGATCTCGGAGCCTCACAACCTCTTATGCCTTGGCGCTGGGCCCTTTCTCTTGTTTGTCTCTCTGCCTTCATTTCTTTGCTTTCTTCTTCTGCTCATGGCCACCCAGGCTCAGTGCCTTGCACTGCCTGGCATCACGATAACCACGGGGGTCCTTTCTTTGTGGTGTTGGAGAACTGCTTTCTGTCTGTAGCTAGTTTGCACCTTTTGGTCTGGGGTCAGGAGGTGAACTCCCTCAGTGCGCTGCCTTCAGGACCTGACGGATGCCTCTTCACAACGATCAACAACACCACCAGCTAACAGGTACATGGGAAACATGGGGGACTCCCCTTGATACATGGGTGAACTCTAAAATTTTATGCAACATCGGGGGTCAGTACAGTTACTCAAAACTTAGAAGATTTCAGAGGTAATTCCCATGGACAGGTGCACTGTGCTGCTGGTGCATGGGCCTTCTCTAACCTAGATTACATTTCCAAAGCTGTGTCCTTTTGGTAGTGAAGGCCTCCTCACCTGATCACTTTGTTTACTTTGAACTACCATTAATAATTAACCGCCATTTTATTTTGGGCTTTGATTCGGGCAAACATGTCTGCATGATTGAGTCATCTGATTATAGAAAACATATTAGCGAGACACAATGTTTTAGCCTCTAAATTAATTGGGCATGTTGAGGTAAGTTTATCGGAATATTGTTTTAATCTTCATCTGTGGACTTTTAGGCTAAGCAAATAATCATTAGTGCTGCACTTGAATACATTAATACCAACCTTTTTCTCACCAGAAAAGAGGAAATACTTAGTTGTGAACTGGCTCTTTGGTAGGACCCTCATGTGGGAACGATTCTGCTATTTGGAATTTGTCTCAAATAAACTGATTTGTATTACAAATGTATGTTTATACCAATTACCCTTGGCTGCTAACAGTTCAGAGTGGGGTACACACTCTATATTATATTGCAATTGTGATAATTCCTCTGTTAAGACAAACATGCACGTGTACTTTTTCTGTAAATGGTATTTGACACTGTGGGAAATAATCATTTTTAATTTCCTATAAAACTTTGATATATTGGTGTCTTTAATGTTTTTTACTTGTTGTATAAGTATATTCATCAGAAACATATTTTTGATGTGCTGGACGAAGACAGGCTGTTTTAATCATTTTCCACCAACTTCCTAGCTGATTAAGTGTATGCATATGATGTCTTATCCCTGGATATTATCTTAAATAAAGAGCTGTTGTTTATCTACCATGTTTATTCAATGTATTTTCAAAATAATGATTTACTGACTGAGTAAAGCTAGATTTGGATTTAATAACTGGGTCATCTCTGGTAAAATTAGGACATACCTCCTCTATGGTGAAAATGTTTGATTCATTTGAATACGAATAAATAAAACTCTCTAATTCATTAGGCATGTACTTTGACATGAATTGGTACAGCATTACACAAACGTAAATGAAAACATACTAGGAGAAAACACAATAATTAGATATACCAGATAATAGAAAGAATGCTTATCAATAGCCAAAGAACAGAACCTTGCATTTCCATATCAATTGGGAATGTACTGTGTGCACTGTGATGATAGAGGTTATGCAGGGTAACATCTACTCTCATAGATGTACTGTGAACAACTAGTCCAGGTACCAGCGAAAGATGCACATCCTTATTCTGTTATGTGCAACGGGGGGGGGGGGAGTAGTTAAGGTGGATTTCCCTGAATTGTCTGCCAAAATTGAAGTGTTTTGTTGCATTCAATGTTCACCTTAACGTCCATTTTAAAAAGGTTTTTTCAGTGAATTTGGAAGGGTTTGTTGCAATGCATTGTTCATCTTAATTGTTTACAAACTTAACGTTTATCCCATGAATACATATATATATATATAAAATGTTGCTTGCACGTACAGCCCTTACGGATTTTCACCAGGAGTCGCGGCTTGGTCCCAAAAGTGTAAATTTGGTATGAATCTGTTCAGTAGATTTTTTTAAATGCCCAAAAAGTCGGTCAAATACAATCTGTAATATCTGGGACCGCTCCGCAGACTCACTTCCTGATTCAAAGTCCGCTGACGCATCTGGACCAATCAGGGGCTGGTTTGGTGTCCGCGAACACCAATGACAGACTCTGATTGGATGTTGGAAAATGTGACCTGCGTCATATTTATTGAAACAGTCACCATATTGGATCTGCGGACAGCCTCTGTTGTCCACCGACAGAACAGTGAGAAAAACATCTGGAAAACAAATTTGGGGTTATTTAGTGACTGAACGAAGGCCTGGAAAGTTTGAGTCAGTGGAATAAAGTTGATATGGGCCTGTTTTTATATGTGAAAAAGGGTGTGCAGGTGCTGCCGATTCCGGGGTGAATGCTACAATCCATGGACAGCACATTGAAAAAAAAACTCTGGAAAACACAGTTGGGGCTATTTTTTGACTGGAAGAGGGCCTGAAAAGGATGGGGGAGTGTAATAAACTTCATATGGAGCTGTTTTTTTAGGTGATAAAAGGTGCGGAGCAGCTGCTGAGTCCATGGTAAATTTTACTCTCCGCAGACATCATTTGGATTGGAGGCGTTTTGGTCGAGTCTTGTTATTTGAAGGTGGATTGTACATACTTGTTATATGCTTTAATTCTATTGTGGTGGTTGGGGCCATACGCACTATAGTAATATGTGTATAATAATTATAGGTATTGTAGGGGGAGCATACAGTATTTGTAATATGTTTGAATGATACAATTGAAATGTTTATGGTATTTATGATGGTAGTACATTTGAGGATAGTGCTTATGGAATATGCATTTATTTGTTTGTGGAGATAATAAATAGGATAATACTTCATATCGTTACTTAGTTTATTCACACATCACATAAGGCCGGCACCTGTTTGCTGCATTTTCGCGTGCATGGGAGCGTAGCCACTCATGCTGCCGGTTCGACTTCTGACAAGAACACATCCCGTCTAACGGACCCCTTGCCTTCAAACTATTCTTTCATCTAACCTGATCTCCTCGCATGCAGTAGGACGCACCGCATAACGCACCAAGGATCCTCCCACGGGTCTGGTGAGCTGCTGTAAGTACCCTTGTCCACTCGCTTATCTCTTCATGCGACCTCCTTTCTGACAAAATACCCATTTCCAATAATAGCACATTGTCGGTCCGCCTAGTATACAGACCACCAGGCCCACTAGGCAACTTTGAAGAAGACCTATCCAACCTCCTCACCAACAGTATCAAAGACTCCACTCAGCTCATACTACTAGGTGATTTTAACTTGGGATTTAACGATGCTGAGGACAAACAGGCCCATTCTATTCAATCAATCTTAATTGATCATGGTCTCTCACAAAAAGTCCTAGCCTCCACACACATAAAAGGACGTATCTTAGACTGGATAGCCAATCGCAATTGTGATGCTACCATTTCTAATATCCAACCTCAAAAATGGACGGACCACCACCTCAGATGCTTCTCATCCACTATAGAGCCGCCCAAACCTAACAAAAGTGAAATAGCCCCTCCCATGCCAACAAGGAGTAAAAAAGAAATCACTACTGAAAGACTACTCCCCTTACTCCTACCAGACCTCATGGCCAGTTCCAGTGAATCTAACCCAATCATACTAGTTGAGACATTCAACAATGCTATGACTAAAGCATTGGACACGATCGCCCCTATCAAAGTACGCAAAAGCAAAAGAGAATCTCACCTGAATTCATGGTTTACACCCCACCATAAAGAACTATGCATCTAAAAATGCAAACTCCAAGCTATCTGGAGGCACACGCCTACAGTGGAGAACAAAACCTTACTCGCCAACCTAGCCAAAAAATACAAGAAGGATATAATCCAAACTAAAAAAGACACTTTTAACGAGAGAATCAGCAAAGCTAACTCTAACTCCAAAGAACTCTTTTCCATCCTTCGTGAACTGAAAAACCCAATTGCCCCCATAGACAACGCCCCTAAGAACAAACTATGGTGCTCTAGCATCCAAAATACTCAAGCAAATAAAATTACTACCCTTCAATCTAAAATTGCCACAAAAAAAGCTTCCCTGAGTCCACTTGGAACCCAAACCCCACTGCTGACTGACACACCTAGCACAACTACACTCAAAAACTGCAAACCTTTCAGAATCACTAACATATCCATACTGGAAACTGAAAAGGTCATACTATCCTTGAAACCCTCGAACTGCCAAGGCGATAGCTGCCCTGCGCAAATTATCAAGGATGCAGCTAGAGACTTAGCACCTTTCATATCTAAATTAATCAATGCCTCCTTCAACACCAAATCGGTACCCACTAACCTTCAAGAATCTTGGGTACTGCCTCTTCTCAAAAAACAAACTTTGGACCCAGCCATCTCCACCAACTATAGGCCTATCACCACTGTCCCATTCCTCCTCAAAATCATCGACAGAGTAGAGTGCCTCTGCCTAAATGACGACAAAACTGAGATTCTGATATTGGGCTCCGACTCCAACCTCAAAAAACCCCAACTATCTTGCCTTCAACATAGATGGCAACATAATCAAGGTGGCAACTGAGGTAAAAACACTAGGCTTTCCTAGATGCCACACTCTCCCTCAAAAAACAAGTTAACACCCTGGCCTCATCCACAGCATACACCTGCAAATTAATTAGGACCTGCAGACCATACCTATCCAAAACTAACAGCATCACACTAGCTAACGCACTAATAATGTCGAAGCTGGACTACTGTAATGCCCTCTATGCGGGCGCCTACAAAAATGTCATTAATAAAAATGCAAATTTTGCAAAATAATGCTCTCAGAGCTGCCTTGGACATACCCCGCAGAGCGCACATCTCTAATATAAGGAAAGACCACCACTGGCTAAAAATCAGCGACAGAGTTCTCCTCAAAACACTATCCCTCACCCACAAAGGACTAAATAATGCAGCTCCCCCTTACATCTCCACCAGACTTACCAGAAAGTCTTCTAGCTACCATACCAGAGCTACGAACCATCTCCTTCTCGAAACTCCCAGATTTAGGCTCACAAAAGCGGGTGGAGCTAGCTTTCCGGTAAAAGCCGCCCAAGCCTGGAATACACTGCCTACTGCATTGAGATCCAACCTACACTATTCAAGATTTAGACGTAAGGTGAAAAATTGGCTTTGGACTAATGACAACTAACCCGAGCTCTGTACCAGGCCCTGAATCACTGTTTAGTACTGATCTGATACCTCTAATTTTGTGACTTCTGTCATGCATTGTACTGTACTATATTGTATTTTCATGTATTGACTGCACTGACTTGTATTTTGCCCTATTGTATATTGTAACTTAAGCTTAAGTAATCTTGTATCTGCTGTGCCCGGCTACCCCTGGGTTTGTGAGCGCATTATCAAATAATAAGCATAAACATAAACATAAACATATGGTAATAAAGCTGTACAATGTTATAGGAGGGGATTCCAATATTTTTTTTCTTCCATAGCCATAATGGAAAAAAACATTGCTCACGCCTACAGCTCAAACCACTGGATGGATTTCCACCAAATTTGCGGCAGGAGTGGTGGCTTGGTCTCGAAACCGTGCTTTTGTAGATTTGGTGTAAATCCATCCAGTAGCTTTCTTTAAAATAAGATAAACGTAAGTCCAAAAGATTTGTGATATCTGGGTTCTGTCTGCGAACCCATTTCCCTGTTCGGTCCGGTCATCTGATTGGCCTATGGGGCGACATGATATCCACGGACATCGGGCGCACCCGCTGATTGGATGGGGGAAACCGTGAAATGCGTCCGTTTTCTTGAAACGCCCGCCATGTTGGTTTGCAGACTTTTGCTGGTGTCCGCGGACAGCGCAGTAGAAAAAAAGAAAATAACGCAACATTGCACTTGTCAAACTCAACAAACAATCTCTGGGGAGGTGGGGGGTGATGAGGATGGTATGGGATATGGCCATAAGAGCACCAAAAAAAATGATGTTTTTCATCCCCCAAAAGTCTGCAAACACTCCAGATGTCCTGGGACAGTCCTGTAGTTTCCACGGACACATCAGATGTTCTAGGACTTCTGTACCTATTTCTGCATTACAGGGATGGTGAAAAGCAGTTTTTGGATGGATTATAACTTTGGCACCACTCAATGAAACTGCATGGAATGTTATTCTAGACCTAATTTTGAATGGTTTTGCAAAGTATGGTGGGATTCTGTCAAGAGGTGGCAAAATTAGAGGGGGGGTTCCAAAATATTGTAAAGGCTTATAAATGTGGTGCCATTTGACAAATCTGCACAACAGTTGGAAAAACGATTTTGGATCTAGATATAAAGGGTTTTGAAATGTTTGGTGGGATTCTGTCAAGAGGAGGCAAAATTAGAGGGGGTCCCAAAATAATGTAAAGGCTTAGAAATGTGATGCTATTTCACAAATCTACACAAATGTTTGCATAGAGATTCTAGATCAAGATATAAATGTTTATCTAAAGTTTGGTGGGATTTTCTCAATAGGGGGTGAAATTAGAGGGGGGTCGAAACTTTTTTAGATGGTTTATAACTTTGTTGCCATTTGACGAATGTGGGCAAATGTTTTGAGAAAGATTATAGACCCAACCTTCAATGTGTGTGTAAAGAATGGATGTTGTCAAGTGTGAGCTAACTTATATGACTTTTGTTTGTAAATAGTTTTCGACACTTTTGAAAAAATAAAACATGGGCGGATTTCAAGCAAACGTGTGTAAGGGGCATTGGCAAGGACCTTAAAGCATGATTTTGCAAATGTCCCTGTTTTTTATTTTTTGACAAGTGTCATAGTGTAGGTCCGACAAATAGTGATATACCTTTGGTGACTGAGGTATGGCCTGTCGCTATGGTCAGTGGCCAGATTGTCTGGGCCATGGCATAATGTCATGACGAGGATAATCTGGCTATTGGCCATGACAGTGAGGGCTGAAAAATGGTGTTAAAGTGGCCATGTCCACCTGGACCGGCTATGTGGTAAAGTTATTCGAAAGTAAGATAGGTTTCAAAGGGAAAGAAAATGTGCTTGTGATAATATGGTCATAGGGTTCAGCAGGCTGCCATGGAAAGGGAAGAGGTGCTCTGTACAGAGCCCACCTTCTCTTGACATGGTGGTAATCTTGGAAAAGGATTTTCCTTCCTACAGCGGGACACCAGAGGCGTCCCCCTGTAGGAAGAGAAATCTATGTTTTAGCCACCCAGTGTCCCGCTTTGGGAATCCGGGGTGATAATGGCCTTTATCCCCCATTGCAGGGGCTGCAATGGAGGATAATGGTCCGGAGCCCTCAGTATTTATTTATTTATAATGCACCGAATCTTGAAGATACAAGTGCGCACACAGACACACTTCGCTTGGGCCAATAACTTGGTCTGACGGGCCTTTATCCCCCATTCCAGTCCCTAGAACGGATGATCAACATCACATTATTCGCTTTAGGATAACACAAAATGCTAATAGAAATGTTGGAAAAATATGTTGAGTCTACCAAGAAATGTAAAGTAGATAGAGTCTATAAGATTTTTTTTAGTTCTATTTTTTATCTCTGAAAGGTGCTTCCTAAAGGAACCTTTCTTTTGTTGTTTTAAAAAATTGCAGGAGAGGTTAGAACGTAAAGTGAGGAGGGAAATGAGGGAAGAGGCACCAAGCACTAATATGGAGGGGCAGTCGGACAAGGGAGGATGTTGCACGTGTGTTACTTCTAATGTAGTGGGCAGTGTTTCTCATGCTCCTTGATTACAGCTTCAAACGCACATTGAAATTGCTTCTTCCTGCAGTGTGGTGTGTTGAAGTACATACAGAGGACTGTTGTCTTCCAAAGATATGGATCAACTGTCTCTTGTATTGCTTGCAAGGTAGCTGTTGGGATTTTATGTCCCACAGAAGTAGGCTGTGTGGTTACAGTATTGATTGAGGAAGATGATGTGGAGGAAGAGAGCCTACTATTTGCTAAGAAAGGAACAATCTTTCCGAGAGCATTGCAGTAGTTGGATTTGGTATGGCTGCGCATGGAGGTGGTCCCTTAGCAGTAAAGGCCAGGTAGTCTGCGACTGAGTACAAAGTTGGATTCAGTGCATTTCACTTTTGTAGCTTTAGCCTTTGGTACATTCCCAACAGTGGTAAAGAACTGCCACACCCTTGATTCTCTCTGGGTGCTAGAGGTAGGGATTTCCTGTACCTCATCTTCTTGGTCCTCTTCATTGTCTTTGGAAATACTGTGCTTTTTTGTTGTGTGGGTCCTCCAGCTGGTGGTGGCTCGTGGGGAGGATGGATGGCAATAGCTGATTCCATTTTTAAGATAAATAGCAGTTTGTTAATATTCTTCCAAGTATGTTCTTTGTGCTAGATTGTTAATGGATAATGAGTAAGAATAGGTGTAGGAAATGTCCTCGAAGCAAGGACCCAAGCGCGAAGTGCAAACACGTCCATGGACAAGTCATCATTGCGCACGCAAGTGCATGGTCACGTGATACTGTCCGGAAGTTCAACAATAACGTCAGATATTCGCGGATGCCGACAGAAACAAAAAGAGTGGAAAAAGTATAGAAGTGCTAAAGATTATGCTAGAAGGTGGGACATGGCAGAGTTTTAAGAAGAAACGTTGTAAATTGGACAGAAATGTTGCTATATTGGGGTAAGTATGATATTAGTAAGTTGTAGAAAAATAGCATGCACTGGTAAACACCCATGGAGTTCTCTGAAAAAAACTTTGTTAACGAGATGTTATTGTTAAGTTGCACCAATAAAAACCTATACAATTCACTGAAAAACTTTGTTAAAGGGATGTTATGGTTAAGTTGCACTAATAAAAACCTATCCAATTCTATGAAAAAGCTTTGTAATGTCATCTTTCATGTCATGGGTGTTAGTCTTTGCAGTGCACAGTGGTGGCGCGAGCTTACCATAACTGGCGAATTTCTGGGGGTTTACGGTTTTACTTGTAACAATAATATGGATAGCTTGTTGTTAGTGCAAAGTAACTATAATGTGTCTTTGAAATAATTGTTGCATTGAATTTGGTAGGTTTTTCTTAGGGCAAATTATCCATAACGTCCCTTTAAAAAACATTTTTGTCAGTGAATTTCTTAGGTTTTTAGTAGGACACTTTAACCATAACGTCCCTTTAACAATGTTTTTTGTTAGTGAAATTCATAGATTTTTAGTAGGGCACTTTAACCATAACGTTCCTTTACCATAGTTTTTTCTGTAAAGGTGCTAGGTTTTTAGTAGCACATCTTAACCATAACGTCCCTTTAACAATGTTTTTTCACTGAATTTGATGGGATTTTAGGAACGCAATTTTACCTTAGCCAGCTTTAACAAAGTTTTTTCACAGAATCTTTGGCTGCCCTCATGATGAACTTGTGGGAAGCCCAAATCTCCCTGTGTATGTATCCATTTGTGCTACCCCTTCCCTTTCCTAATATTGTCTGTTTATCTTTCAGAAATTAAAGCTGTACATGTTAAGTGTTGGTGAGTGTATAAATGTTTTTTCTTTTTGTGTTAACATTGCATGGTGAGTGTGTGACGCACAATACTGTCCGAGATGGCTGCAGGTAAGCAATATGGAGGTTTCCTAGGCAGACTGCACCTGGCTGTCGTATGTGCAACCACAATGCAGGTATCCGTAGTACTAGCCGGATGGCTGCATCATCTAATGCACTTTTAATTAGTTGTGGGAGCAGACATCTGTCCGTTCCACAGCTATGCACATGTGTAGGGCATCCTCTGTGTGCTGACTGCCCCTGTCAGCAACCCCACAGATTCATACGGTAGACTACCGCATTTCAAGCAGTCGTACCGCCTATGTATTTTGCTGTGCAAAACTACCAATTTATGTCTGCAGCCGGCCTGGTTCCAAGTCAAAACATGGAACACCATCCTCCAGTGTACGATGGGCATGTTCAATGTCCCATTAATTTGATTGATGAGCTGCTTGCCTTTCCATGACCGTGAAACAGACTCACCGTCTCTGAACTGAGCACCGTGACGGAAAGTGTCAAGGGTTCGCCTGTGGGTCATAGAGCTAAAGAAAATATCTAACTGCAGGAGTGACAGTGTCTTGTGAGTCTGCAAAATGGCAAAGCTGGTGTTGCCTAGTTACTCACATACAAGTCAATTTAAAGACAACTAAGTGAACAGCAGATTCTTCAGATTGCAAAGAATATTAGTGGTGGTTTAAAAAGTAGTGTGGCCTCATGGGGCTGGCTAAATAATGATGTCCTTGCTCCACGTAATGAAGCTGCGTTTCTACTTGTTGAAAGCATTCATGTATTGCAGAATTTACTCATCTCCATGAATGCTGGTCCTACGGCTAATTCAGTACCATGAAGTGTCCGTACTCCATGTGACAAAACCTGAAATCGAAACACAAGGCACCAGTGGGCAGGGTACTGCCCTTCCAACAATGCAGTAGGTTACTTTCCTCTACAACATTCTCCACATCTGCCTCTGCCAACATGAGGGACACCCCTATAGGGCAGCGGATCCTGTAAAATATCCTTGCAGACCATATGTTGCACTGCAGACCCTTACCTGGCAAAGAGTATTCTATTGTGCACGTACCGCGACACGCTACTCTGCAGGGGGGAGCAACTTCGAAGTGCTTGGAAAGGGTCAGTCCAGGAGCATGACAATGACTGCCACCTATTTAAGTGAGGGCCACCCAACATGTTCCTCGCTCTGCATGTACCCCATATTAGCCCTGTAGGTGGTGCCCCTTCTGTACTGGCCCTTCACTTCTGTGTTGTGGTTTAGAAAAGGAACATAAATACAAACCAATGGAAAAAGGGAAAAAGTAAAAATAAAAACTCTGTTCAGAGTTGAAAAATGGAATTGAGTTTGCAAAGGTAGCGGACGCCCCTCTCTCGACAGAACAAGGCCTGATAACCTGTTCAGTGGTTATTAACCACTTGAGAGTTTGCAGCCACTGCTTTTACTCACTGTGCCTTTCACAGATGGGAAATATCCATTTGCATATCAGTCTTTGTCCTGCCCAGGGGCAGTCCAGCACCGAAATGCAATGGCAATTCCAACCTGAACGAGAGTACCACCAGCAACCCCATACACGTGTTTCACCCTTGTTGGGGATCATCAGTGAGGTGAAGCTGATGCCTCTCTAAGCACAGTGAGAGGGAGACCACGTCTGGTTGCCCCCAGGAGACCTAGGGTTACCAATCCCAGGTTCCTTGAAATTTCGTTTGCAAAGGTAGCGGGCGCCCCTCTCTCGACAGAACAAGGCCTGATAACCTGTTCAGTGGTTATTAACCACTTGAGAGTTCGCAGCCACTGCTTTTACTCACTGTGCCTTTCACAGATGGGAAATATCCATTTGCATATCAGTCTTTGTCCTGCCCAGGGGCAGTCCAGCACCGAAATGCAATGGCAATTCCAACATGAACGAGAGTACCACCAGCAACCCCATACACGTGTTTCACCCTTGTTGGGGATCATCAGTGAGGTGAAGCTGATGCCTCTCTAAGCACAGTGAGAGGGAGACCACGTCTGGTTGCCCCCAGGAGACCTAGGGTTACCAATCCCAGGTTCCTTGAAATTTAGTTTGCAAAGGTAGCGGGCGCCCCTCTCTCGACAGAACAAGGCCTGATAACCTGTTCAGTGGTTATTAACCACTTGAGAGTTCGCAGCCACTGCTTTTACTCACTGTGCCTTTCACAGATGGGAAATATGCTGGTGGTACTCTCGTTCAGGTTGGAATTGCAATTGCATTTCGGTGCTGGACTGACCCTGGGCAGGATAAAGACTGATATGCAAATAGATATTTCCCATCACCCACGATGAACACTGTGCGTCCTTCCATCTCTGCCAGTCTCCCTACACAGAGTAATGAAAAACAAATATTGCCACCCTTTCCTGTGAAGCACAACCTCAGCACCTGATTGGACAATTCCCACACTCCCATTCCCATGGCCAGCATACTAAGAAGGGCAAGATGTGGTACGTGAGCACCCCCAACTATTGTGAGGGCTGCACCACAGTAAAGCTGGAGCTGTCCTTCTTTCGATTGCACTATTTTTTTCCAACACTCCCTCAGTGGGTACTGTTAAACAGTCACACACTCTTCCGCCAATCACATGCACAACCTCTGCAGCTAATACTATCAGTTCTGTATGAGACTCCATATGTACTGTTAAACATTTAGAGTGCAAGTCTCGAGTCATTCGCAAACACCTCCAGTAGAAAGGTCTGTGAAACTATCCAAGACTTCTGCATCCAGATTCATACACATCGCCACGAGTGGGGGAACGCATTTCAACCAGGGTAGGGGATTTTGTTTTTGGTGGTTGTTCTGAAAAGAGCTTTTTTTTAAAAATGGTTTTTTTTGTGCTTACACAGAACCTTATTTGTTTTTGCTCTTTGTCTGAGTTTCTGTTTTGTTTTCCTTCTTACATTGTTACAGGATTCTCTTCAATGCTTTTTGCACAGTGTGAAACAAACAGCATTGCCAATGGCGGTCAAAAACATGCTATTTGCAAGGAACCAGTGCAAATTGTGCTCATTAATAATGTCATAGTAGGGTGAGAACAACCTAGCAATGCACATAAATTGACACATGCTTCTGTTTATAAAACACCTTCCGACCTCTGGCTGGGTATACATTTCACTGGCATGGTCCCATGCTCCTCTTGGTGGTATGCTTGAGAAAACCACCTTGGCAGTGGGAAGAATCCACATCACTTCTTCCATCGACTTCTTTAGGCGACGGAACAAATGTCCACACGACATGTACCCCAAATGTAGAGCTCCATAATTCAGCACGATAACATCAACACTACCGACAGAGGCCACACATCTGCAATGATCAACAATACCGCCGAAACTGCCCTAATTTGACAGTGCCCCAGAAAGCCTCCACTGCTTCCAATGCAAAATTTGCAGCCATGCCTCTTTATGCAGCATACCTGTACAGATCTTGCACAAAGGTATCATCCACAATTAGCACTCTGCATCTGTCTCACCCTCACTACACAGACTAATGGGGAAAGTAGTAGCCTACCCTCGACACCTGATTGGCTAATCCTCACAATTCCATTCCCATGCACACCATGCTTCAAACGGCAGGATGTGGCACATGCACTTGCCCAGCTAGATCTAGGACCACCCCCCAGTAAAGCAGGGACAATCCTTCTTCCCTTTCCACTCCAGCCATGCATGCAAGGTGCTAGGCCATCACCACACACAATACATCATAGTAGACCCTATTTTTAAATACTCATGTCATGTGCAATGCATAACCCATCTGCAATTAAGCCTGCCAGCTTTCACCCTGGCCACATGTTTGTGTGCATGGCTGCAGGATGTTGCGTTGGGTGTGGTGAAAAGTATGTACATGGCTGTGTACATGGTCCATATTTTACATGTGTGATGCTGAGAACTTCCTTCCATGACGTAATATCTTAAAGCACTTCCTAAAGCAAGGATGGTATAAGGGCCAAACCATAGCAAACGCAAATGGTCACATGTGACTCCGTAATGTGCAACACATGTAATAATCTACACCATATGCGAATGTACGCATAGCAACTCACTTCTGCTGTTCTAGCAAGTCTACAATATCCTCCACAACCATTGTGTAAAGGTCAACAACTTCAAATAAATGCAGAGTTACAACTGCATGCCTATATTATGTTGTTGTGATTGGGTAGAGGTGCTGGGACCTATGTGGTCTTTGTGAATTTTGGTACATGGCTACATGATTGCCTGCATGGCTCTGTTATGCTGTGGTGGCTGTGGTGAACGTCTATACTCTCGGGTGAATGGCCTACGGCCTTTGGCCATGAACCCAAGAGTCTAGGCCAATATAGTTCGATCTGCACCAAACAAACAAAAGCACGCTTTCGGAACCAAGCCCCAGCTCATGCCACAAATTTGGTTAAAATCCATCCAGCCGTTTGGGTTGTAGCCGTGCACAAAGTTTTTGCCCATTCAGTATATGGAAAAAAAAAGATTGGGACACCCCTATAACTTTGCCCCCCCCCCCGGCACGAAACATCACCAAACTTGCATAGAGGGCCATATACCTATTTTCCAAAGTTTGGTGAGGATTCCTCCAGGGGGAGCGAAGTTATAAGCCACCCAAAAAGTGGTCTTCCTATTGCTTTTGCAACTTAACCATAAATACACGCACGTGCCGTGTGATATACTTTTTTGAACCTCGTAAATAGTGCATTCTATGTGTTTGGTACAACATTAGTGTGTGCTACACTGTTGTTGTATAGACATGAAATAATCCTTGAGTCATTGGGAAAACATCTATAGAGGTTAAAAAACAACTTACTGTAATTACATATAGTTTTTTGCATTTACATAGTTTTAAAGAATGTGCATGTTACAGAATAGTTGTTATGGTAGCATGGATATATTATGTGAGTGTAAGTGCAATAGTATGTTTGTTTTAAGTGTGTTGTGATAAAGGGAATGTTTAAAGTAGTTAGATACCCGAAGGTAGTTAAATACCCGTTGGCGTATTCTAACTATATTGGGCTTTGCAAGACATTTTGCAGTAACAGTAACTGTGATGGCTTATTTGAAGTGTATTACAATGAAGGCTGTTTTTAATGTAGTTAAATTCCCTGTTGGCATATTCTGTCTTGGATTTTGAAAGTACTATCATAGCAATTTAGATGCAGTTAAATACCCGTTGGTGTATTCTAACTGTTTATTGTACTCTACTTTATGAGTACATTTGGGGTGAAGGAATATTAAGTAGGCATTTGTTAGAGTTGGTGGTAATGTTGGTGTATTGTAATTATATTGGATTTTAGCACAAAGTATTGCAGTAGTAAGAACTGTGATGGCATATTTGAAGTGTATTACAATGAAGGGTATTATTAAAATAGTTAGATACCCGTTGGCATATTCAAACTGTCTTGGGTTTTAAAAGTACTATTGTAGTATTATGGATGTAGTTAGATACCCATCTAATCGGTGAATTCCAACTGTTTATTGTACTATACTTTAGTGACTAAACTTGGGTTATATTAGGTAGGTATTTGTTATATTTTGCTGGTTTTAGAGCAACAGAAGTGTTGTTACATTCAAACCAGCCACTTCTTTTTTGACATATGCATTATAGTGGCCCGAACTTGTGCCACCCGTGTGATAGATTATGCCCACTGTATTGCCAAGAGATACTTGGCCGTGTGTGAAGCAGGTAAGCATGCAGTTGTTTTTGGTACCATCTGCATTGTACCTTTAGAAGCATGAGTATCACATATTGGCCATGCGAGTTTATTTTTATGCTGGAATGATTGAATTACAAAAAGTGCATAGTATGACATGATTTGCATTCAGAAGCTGGTGAAATGGAATGGTTTCACAATTTGGTATGGATGCACACACAAATCATTCATTAGGGATGTGCTTTTGTCAAATATTGTTGTAGAGAGTGCATGTATGTTTCCATGTGTATGAAATCTAGAAGATTTCATTTATGTGGATGCTTTTAGTTTCTAGTACTTGTAGTAAGTACCTTGGGAATAACTGTGGTTCTTGTTGTGTGTGTATGGTGAATGTTACCATCCCTGTACAGCAGTCCAACTCTTGCCTTAAACCTGAGACACTGTAAGTGCTGTGAGGATTATTTTGGCTTTTCTATGAAGGACAAGCATTTGCAAACACAACTGGTCTGAGCTATTTAAGTACATGTTCTGAACAATTGGTGGCAATTGGAAGAGAAGATTGATTGCTACATTTGCATAGCATTTTACTCCAGTTGTGTTGCTGAAGTTAAATGAACCAGAGAGTTGTGCCTCTGTATCCTTAGATGATCCTGTAGTTGTTTTTTGTGAAGAGTCATTTGTCTCTTTATCGTCTTATGGAAGTGCATTTGTTTTTGGACTAAAGAGTTTTGCGGTTGTATTATTTGATGGAGCAGTAGTTTTTCTTTGCTTATTTAGTGGTATTGCTAGGAGATCTGCTATAGGTTCTTTTATATTAATTTTCTTTTTAAAGGTTTTCTATTTTTAGGTATAGGGTACATAACTAGATAGGGTAAACAGTGCACATAGCCTTTTGTATTGTAGGATGCAAGGAATGTCAGCATTGACTTTGTTTGCATCAGAGTTAACTGGGAATGCACGACTGATTTGACGCAGGCGTGAACGTGCTAATTAACTCATACTTTCTTTAAATACTGTGCTGCCAATGTCAATCAATGCGTGTTCTAGGGTTAGGCATTGCAATCTGTGAATAGTGACAGCATATGCAAGAGATAGAGAGAAATGTTCACTGCGTATGTTCATATCTTTGAAAAGAAGGAAACATGCTATGTGTGGCCTATGTTTTAACATCTGCAAGTTTGTCAAGATGGATGTTGACAAAGTGAATGTTGTTGTCATGTGGATATGTTTAGAAGCCTACAACTGCACCAATTGCTCCACTGACTAAACCTTGTTCTATGCCAAGTTTACAGTTTAGAATTAACCTGCAGTTTAGACACAAAGTTAATACTTTTTCTAATCCAGCTGTGTTGGAGTTGGAGATACATTTTTTGAAGCTATTTAGTAGTACTGTTGCTAATTGACACATAGGGAGTGTCATGCCGGGCACTTCTAAATTTTCTGTGGAGCTGATATGCAGCATGGGTTGCATCTCTTTTTTCAATATTGTATCATTGAATTGACTGCAGGTTGCAAGGGTTGGCATTTAGGACATGAATTTTATATTTTGTTGAGTTAATTGTTCCATGACATCAGGAGCAGATATGTTTTGCCGTTATAGCTCATCAATTATTCTAGTATTTATGATTGATTTTGCATCTGTAGTAAGCAGACAAGTTCTACTGCTTTTTAATTGTTGGCATAGGTGAAATATGCAGACTGATGCATGTTTTTAGTTAGTCCTCTGAAGCCAAAATGTTGCCAGTGATTTACATTTCCGATGCTACAGAGTGTGTTACAGCATTTTGCCTGTCCTAATGTTTTGAAAATAGGTTTCATTTTTACTGGCGTTAACTGTAGGAGGTCTCCAAAAACAATAACATGTTTTCCTCCAACCAGTTCTTTGTAGTCAGTTTTTATATCTTCTTGCATTCTGAGTTGAGTTAAAGCCCACAAGAGGTTGGAAACCGTGTTTACTTCATCTATTAGCAGCACTTTCATTTGTTTCAAAATTATGTGTACTTCAGTAGCAGCTTCAGCTGATAATTTGCAGTATTCTAATTTGTTTTGATGATCTACTGGGAGGAGCAGTAGTCAGTGTAAAGTTACACTTCCTGTGTTGTAGGCAGCTAAACCTGTGGAGGGTTTACAATAGCTGAAAGGTTGTTATTTGTTAAGTCTTGTAGAAATGTGCTGATTATATCAATTAAGAATGTTTTGCCAGAACCAGCTTCACCACTTACAAACAGTAAAGGTGTATAATATGTACAGATACAAGTTTAGTTTCATGTTTAAAACCATGTTCAGTGAGTTCTAGATACATGGTCAGTTGTTCAATTTTTAGCTGTGATTGGAGCACTGACAAGTCTTCTTTGGATTGTTTAGATTGATGCATAGTATTTTCTACATTATTCATGGCTATTTATGCTTCATTCTTAATGTTGGTTCTTGCCTTCCTGTAGAGAAGGTTGATTGCCCTCAGGAGTGTCTTTATCTAGTGTAGCTTCAATTTCCTCCTCTTGTTAGCATTCATTATCCAAAATGTGTTTTCATTGCTTGGAATTGACATTTATTAAACCGCTTTCATTTGCATTGAATACAGCTTCAAATGAGTCATGGTCACCTAATAATTCTTCTTCTTTTCTCCAAGTCATAAAAGGTTGTAGTAGGGCCATGTAACAAAGTTCTCTATGTTGCATATATTTAAATGATAATTTTATATGATTAATTAGGCTGGGCTTAGTAGTTTTTACTAGGCTAAAAGTTGAGACTGAATATTTGCAAGCTGTCTCATCTGGAGTGAAATTGTATTTGTAGAATTCGTTTTGGGCTAGGTCAATTAAATGTTGGGATCATTTGTGGCTATTTTTTTTTTTTTTGGGATAAAGCTAGACCAAGGTTTAGCCAGAGAATGTTTCCAGTTTTTCCATATAAGGTTGTACCTGTCAAATGGCCTGCAGCCTTGTAGCACCTGCATTTTCTATGAAAGGGCATATTTATACTGAGCTGTTCAATTTTTGTGACAGTTTTATTGTCAGGTGATATGTCATCCCAGAGGTCTTTTAGGTCTGTTTTCTCAGCTTTGGTGAGATAGGCTGTGACATATCTTGCAGATGCATGGAATTGTCTGAAATGTAATGCAAGCCAATATTTGCATTCCATAAGAGGGCAATGATTGCATTGTAATCATTAATGTACTTGGATGCTTTGTCCCTTTTAATTTAGTATGTGTTTTCAGGGGATTCGCATTTTACACTGTGTCTAACAGAAGACATCAAGCTATTTACTTGTCCTTTTGCACAAAACTGGTCTAGGGAAGCCAAAGCAATATTTGGCATAGTATTTGCCTTTGTTTTTATATCAACGTTGGCAGTATTTTTCACACTTATTTTTTTGGAACCATAAAATGTGTGTATGTAGATAACTATGTGTGGCTTCTGAAGGAATATTGCAGGTAATGTATTTTTCAATAAACTGTAAAACTGTCATGACTATCATGAGCAAATTTGGGAGCATGTTTTATCTATAAAAGCATGAGGCTGTTTGGTGCGTCTCTGGATTGGAATTCTTTTCTGCAAATGAAGTGTTACACTTCTCTGAGTGGAGGGGAAGTTTTATTGCAGATGAAGTGCAACATGGCAATGAAACGATGGTGAAAGTACCTTGATGCATTGACAGGGTCAAGAGAACAGTGTTCTCCTGGTATTTTTTATATATATTCTATCTTTAATTTGGTTTACAGTGTATAAGAGGTTGTGCAAGTCATCTCAAGTGTATTTTGCAAAACTTAAAGTAAATACCCATGTGGGTGGGCCTAGGTTCCTTAGCATACAATGTACAACAGTGTGATGTTGGAACCAGTATTCTTACCACGCATGTTTGCCAAAAGATTTATGATACTTGACTGAAAACAAATCATCTTTGTCTTTCTATCTTTTAAAGCAGTTGGGTAGTGGACATGTTTGTAAAATTAGAGCATGTTTTTAATGTGTGTACAATTCAATTACATAGAGTTGCTAGTTCACTTTCAAACAGGACGTTGAACATGAATTATACATTTGGTCTCAATCTGTGGTGATCAGAATACATCCGTAAAGAGTGATATTCTGATGCAATCATTTGTGTGGATCCTTCAACACATCTTCCTTTTCCTTTAGGAAAGAGTAGAGGAAAAGAAGATGCTTCTATACATTTCTTCCATATGCTCATTGGGGATGCTTTGGCTTGACACATTTGATATGTTTCTAATGCATCTTCTATGGTGTCTTTGGAGTATAGTGGGTAAATCGTATACTGGTCTAAAAAGTTGTTTGTGATGAAACTTGAATTATCTTGGTTGGTATCTCTTAAGTTTTCCTCTATGTTTACATCTTTATAGTATTCATTGTTTTGTTTGAGATATTGTAGTACTTGCCTTATGTTGTTTAAGTTTAATAGTTGTTGCCAAATTGTTGTGTCTTTTGTTGGTACACCGTTAACTAGTACAACAAATGATTGATCTATTGCCCATTGTACTCCTAGAGTGTCTGCATTTTCTTTAAGATCTAATGGCAAATATACTACTTTGCCACAAATACCTTTTTGTAACTCAGATGGAGGAAATGTAGTTGTGTTCATTTGAAGGTGTATTATAGCTTGAAATGGGGTATACTGTTTGTATTATAACACTCTCATCCAATTTACGTTGTTGGGGAGCCTTCGCAAGTCAGAATAGTTCTAAGTTATCAGTGATAGTATGTGATGGCATTTGGTTATTGTCAGGCTTTGTATTGCACTATGAGCAAAGTATTAAGGATTCAGTTATTTTGTATTTATTTTCTGTTATTAGATACAAACCTAATTGGAGCCATTGGGATTCCTCATTGTCCTCTATTTTGTAGACCATATTTACTATTTGTGTGCTCTTTTTAAAAGAAATTCTTCGACAACAGACACATACTTGATCTGGTATTTCAGCAGATGTGTTTTGAAAGGTAGCTATTTCTTTTTTGTTTGTGTTTGTAAAGTGGTTGGTGTTTGTGATGGTTTCACAAATGTTTTCTAAAGTTACTTAATTAACTAACATTTTGATCTGGTCGAAAGTCCTTTTGCAAGTTCCTGAAATGCAGGTTAATAAATGTCCCTGCTGTCCAGTGTGGCTGCATGGTTGGTAAAGTTTTCATTCTACTTTTGTCTTTTATTTTTACATACTAATTGATGAATTGTCTTAAAGAATTGAAGTATTGACGCTGTATGTTGCATGTGTACACTGGACGGTTTGTTCAGGCGAAAGGAACATTTGGTTGAATGTTTGTTTGGGGATGTTTTTTCTATAAGGGTTTGTTTTGCCATAATGGTGTCTCTTACCATTTCATACCTTCGGACATTGCTCTCTATGGCAAAACATCTTGTATTTATGTTTATAAGCCTCGTCATTGAAATACAGTTCTGTGCTGCTTCCGTGAATACATTCGCCTTCACAGAAGTTTGAAAATGTATCTATATGGACATTGCATGTGTTTAAAGTACTTGTTGTAATTTATTGATTAATTTAGTTAGTGGTTTCATTCTGTTTAAAATTAATATAAACAATGTTCTCTTTAGTAGAAATGCAATGTTAATTAGAGCTTCGAGGATTACGCTTCTGCTGCAATTTCTAAGGGTAGATCCTGACTTTTTAGCTGTCTATATAAGATTGTGAAGAACTCTATGGTGGAAAACGTTTTGTAAAATAAATGGTTTGGAATGCTTTACTATGGTTATGTTAACGTTGGTAGATCTAGTGTTAGGATCATTAGTAGGTCAGCTTTTGTTTGTACATCTTTTTTTACTTTTAGTTTTTTCAAGAGGTCCCTTACTTTTCTTAGTGGTAGCTAGTTTAGTTTTGTTGTGGAGGTTACCAGCTGTTTTATTTTAATGTTTTATATACATTGTTTTAGAGGTAGATGACTATATGGCTTGCTTTTATTTGCATCTGCTCTATTTTTTCTTTGTTTCAACTGATTTGATTTTTACTAGGCATACTGTTCTGTCTGTACAGGTGTCATGGGCTTGGGTTACTGAGTGAGGGAGTGGTGGTGTGATTGAATATGTAGGGACATTATGATGTTTTGAGGAATGCAGTGGTTGTTACAATGTTGTGTTTTAATTCATAGGTATGAGGGTTGTGTGGGTGGATTAGATAAAGGGTTGAAGAAGTGTGTGTATGTTTGCTAAAGTCTGTTAGTGATTTGGAATGCAATGAGTTTGAAAGTTTGTCGGTTGGAATTATGACCTCATGTGCATAGGGGTATGGTATATTAAGGAAGTGAAATTGTGGCATAGAAGTTGTTGAGAGATGCATTGAAGTGGGAGAATGGGATAACACCCTCCCCCCGATCTCATCCAGACCATGGCCTAGGGGATCACGGCCCAGGCACCCCCCACAAGAGGAGTTCACTTATTTACCAGATGACAAAGTACCCTGCTTCAAAAACATGCATATACGAAGAGTATGCCCACTAGTACGCCCGGGTCAAGCCGACGCTTGCAACATGGATCAGCTCGACTAGAACAACAGCCAAAAGTATTCACATCGTTAGAGATGCCATGACGACATAGCCAACAGACAAGAACACAAGTGCCACCATGCACACTGGTCACTCACACACCAACCAACACGAAGAATATACTCAGTGCTATGACGTAGTGGACTGACATACCCACGGACATGCATCATTGTTATTTTTCACATAGGCCTTCTACAGCACCGCAGAAACGCAAGACGCCTGAAGAGCTTGTGTATATGCTTGCCGATGCTTTCTTGCTACCTATCACTATGAAGATACCAGCATGTATATCTAATGCTGCATATGACACTCTGACACCCAGCGACACCCACGGTATGGATTATGTACCGCCACTCACGAAATAGGCCAAAGTAGGCCGCAATCAAGAGTTCCCAGGCAGGAGCCTCGCAAACGAAAATCCTATCAGAATGAAATGCAAGTGCTGACCATGCAGAACGAGCCCCAATGAGAGCCTGCAGCCAAGGCCACAATGTTGCAACCTGCATGCCGCGCTCCCAGTGCCAAGGTTATACCTACAGGTGCCAATCCCTCAGAGACAAAATACAAAATCTAGTGCTCATAATTCTACTCCAGCTACGATCTCCCCACACGTGACTAAGCCGAACTGACAAGGTGCCAAGCCTATGAGACAGAGAACTGCCAGGGTACCACGTCTGGGACACAATCTGCAACAACGAAGCGGCAATTTTGGCACCTACAACGATGGGAAAGACCTGCTCTCCAACCCACAAGCAGACCTGTCCATTGTCCGCACAAACACATAGTTGCACATTGTTGCTAATTTCAGGTGCACCGTGAGCTGGGAACGACGATAGTCCCAGGCTTGGGGGCTCACGGGAGAACCAATCAGAATACAGGGGGGCTCATCACTGACGATATTACTCTTAGCCAATCACCAAGGTCCCCTTGTAACAATTCCAATGTAACAACTGTTAGGGACAATCCAAGTGTACCACCTGAGCCATCCTCATCCACTAACATTTCTTCCCATAGGGTATCTATACTAACCCTACCACTCGGGGAAACAACACAAAGTGGCGATAGGTTTTTTGATGATTTTCCCAGGTGACGCAAGTAGCGCGTCATACTGCTGTAAAAAGGGCCTGCGAGACCCGCTAACATCGAGAGCCTCTCCGGATGCATACGGACTGAGCGTATCCCTGCCGTTACTCTAATAAACAGCAGTAGTTGCTTTGCTCCTTGTGTGTGTCTCATACTCTTTTTGGGATGTGGGAGGAGTTAGGGCCTCCCCAGCCCCGGAGGTCCACGGACGGCTCTGCCGGCCCCCAGGAGATCACCCCGACAGCATGTGTTGTTAGGCATTAAGGAATGGATGATTTATTGAATATAGAGCATTGTTTAGATGCAAATAGAAAGAGTGTGAATGTTGCAATATAGTGAGTAAGAGTGCAATGTGGTTGCGTAGAACACAATACTCTAGGCTAATTTACAGTGAAAGTACATTATTACAATTAGAGAGATATACATGCTATATTAATGAACTTACTTTGTAGGATGTGAAGAGTGTTCCTTCTTCGCTAGCTGTCTTCTTTAATCTTCTTTTTTCTTATCATTGTAAAAGAAAGTTAGTAGGTATATGTGGTAATGATGAAGTACTTTTAGTAAGAGAGGTTGTTATTTATTAAGGTAGTTGGAGTTGTTGGGAAAAAGAGTTGTGTTATGGGTGGTGTAGTAAAGTATGTTATTAGAACAATTGGACTGTGGCCCTCATTATGAGTGAGCCAGTTTGAAAGTAAAGGTGCCCGTAAAATGTTACTTGACCGGTCCAGGAACGGCTAACTCTGTGTTTACTGGTATGGGCACTGTACTCCTTGCAGGCCTGACCTGCCCAGAGTTCAGGTTGGTACCGACAGGCTTTACACTGAAGCCTGTCGGTACCAACATTTACTAACAGTAGTGTCCATGGGAATTGGGACTTACTGTACCGCTGCTGCATGTGATATCCTGGTAGCACTAGGATGTTAGGCTATGGTAACCGTAATATGGGGTCGGTTTTTACCTGCGACTCGGTAATGAGGCCCTATGAGTACTGCTATTTGGGACATTATAAGGAAATGGGCAAACATGGGTGTGTAAAGAAAATCCATATCTAGTTTATTTTATTTTTATGCTTGCGATTTTGTTAAGAGAAGTCGCGTGTTTGCGGTGCAATGTATTTGTAATGTGATGCATGTGTTTTTAAAGAATAGGTAAACTATGGCCTAGTGTTAATGCAATGGCAGATTGTAGTAGGAGCAGTGTTTGGTGTCTTATAGTAGTGGTTGGAAAAGAACAATAATTTATATGTAAGGTGAAGTGTTGTATTTAGATACTTTGGCAGTGTACACATATGTGAGAGCAGGTGGAGAATGGTGGAACTATAAGGGATGTCATGAGAAAGTTAGAACATGTGCATTTCAAAATGTTTCTTTGTGTGTAACTGTTTTCTCAAAGATTTGTAGAGCATTTTTAAGTGGCACTTGGTGTGTGGATGTTTAATATGTTGGCAGTACATGTAAGTAGCTGCCACTTGATGTGACCTGGTACAGAATGCTGTGCTACATAACATTTGATGGAGTGGGTTAAGAAGAGAACATGCTTATTGAGAAGCGTATTACATGGTAATTGGCAGCAACACTGTATATATATATATAAATATATATATATAAATATATATATATATATATATATATATATATATATATATATATATCTTTATTTTTTCAGTGGAAAAGCTCTGTTGAAGGGACATTATGATTAAGTTGGGTTATTAAAAAGTCATCAGTGATGTCATCAATGATATTTGTGAAGTCATCTTTGATATCATGGGTGTTAGTCTTGGCAGTGCACAGTGGTGGCGCAAGTTATGGTTGCTTAGCTTACCATAACTGGCAAATTTCTGGGGGTTTTTTGTTTTACTTGTAACCATGATATGGGTAGGTTGTTGTTAGAGTAAAGTAACTATACTGTCCCTTTAACAGTTTTTGCACTAAATTTGATAGGTTTTTATTAGGACAACTGAACCATAACGTCCCTTTAACAAAGCTTTTTCACTGAATTTCATAGATTTTTAATAAGCACAACTTAACCATAACATACCTTTAACAATGTTTTTTCACTGAATTTCATACCTTTTTGCCAGGATACCCTTAATTTGTATAGATGGACCATACAACATACTTAACCCCCTGGCCCCATGCTGATAAACGCAGTGTCCTCGGACTATGCGACTGTTTGCGGATATCGTGTAGCATACACACTGCCCAAAAGTTCAGGGGTTCTCTTACATTGTTGTGGCATGCAGAAAAGACACTGAACATGTTCAAAGTCTACAAACTCTGTACTTATGAAAGCAACAGTGCAATTGCATAGGATATGCAAAATAATGGAATTCACTAAGAAGTAAAATAACCTGTGCTTGCAACAGTAGGACCTCAGTGCTGCTTTACATACAAACTGAGAAGCAATTGTCAGCGGGACAACTGCAAAGTACTGACAGCAGAACTGTACTACAAAGTCGTATGTACACTAAATGTTTTCCTATAACTGCACAGTTTGTTCAGTGTGCAATACTAGGAGAAATTATTTCTCTTTTTTTACAGAAATGGCATGCACCCTGGAATGGCTTGAAGAGAATTTCCCTCGAGATGAAATGAGTGAAGACAGTAACTCCATTGGTACACAATACAGTTTGAAATGTAAGCCAATTAATACACATAGCTACACATGTACCTGACACATATTATTTTCTTTAACTATACATTAAGGAAATTTAGGGAATGCCCCAGAAGCAGCAGCTCCTCCAAAAGTCCATGATCACATATAACACTAAAGTAACACTGTACAAAATCAGTTAGTAAGCCTGGAGGCAATAATTGATCAATTAATGAACACTTTTGCTGACTTGAAATATTTTGTACAGAGACATATAATGAACAATATTAAATATCACTGCCCCACCTCCAACTGTACCTCTTCCTACTGTCCCAGTCAAATATCCCCACAAATTCCCTGTAAGCAAAGACTTTGTGGCGAGACCTCAATCCCTTCCTCCCCTCCCCTCGCAGTGTTTGCGGCTCTCGTAACAAAGGGGCAATCCTTCTTCACTTTCCACTTCACTCTTTGTATCACTCTCTCATTGGCTACTGTTAAGCAGTCCCACAGACATCCACCAATCACATCCAAGATCTCTACCTCTAACTCTAGCAACTCAGTACAACACTGCAGATGTACTGTTCAACACTCAGAGCACAGATATCTTTGATTCCCAAGAACCTGCATCCAAAACTACTGTAAAATTCTCCAAGATTTCTACTTCCAGAATCATCCACATCTACGTACATCAACACAAACTACAGGTATGCATATGTTTTGTAATGCACATAAACAATCAAAAATGCATGTAAGTTACCAAAGCATAGCAAGTGCATATATTGCATGCATTTGAACAGGGTGCCTTCCACTTGCCCTGCATAACCTCCCAAATAATCATACTGTAATTTGTACCATCTCCTCACATCAACTGACAATTCCTTACAATACTGTTTGCTTTCACAGTTTTCTTGTACTGCCCACTAGCATAACAGCTGCAAACCAAATATTGCAATTTCAGCACCACTGCCTGTGATTTTTTTGATAAAGAAACACATTGGGAACATTTGCACAGGACATGCATGTGCCTTATCGTATGTGAAAGGTCCAGAATGGGCACAAAAAGGTGAAACTGCATATATATTAGGAAAGCATGCCAACCACATACACTGCACAATTGACAAAATGCACCATTGGAAATAAAGCAAAACATGCATATGTACATTGGAAACACTACTATCTGTAAATGTGCATACATAAATGCAACAACTGAAAAACATTTCTGCACTAATGTAGCAAGCATCTTAGTGTGACAAACGTAACAAAATTCCACACACAGTAACATTGCTCTTTTATATCTCTACATCATTCTCCCTTTTTCATACTCTACTATGACTTCGACTAATCCATTTCCAAACCTAATAGTGCAACAACATCTCACACACTTCAAAACTAAAGCCCCAGAGGACACAGTTATCAATGCACCAATGGCTCCCATACTAACAATGCTAACACTCCCAAATCCCCACTCGTATGCAGTGCTGTACAATTGCACACGCACACTAACTCTTCCTGCAACAAATCCTCCTATGATCTAAAACAATGTGTTCTCCTACTATTACTGTACCATTAACACACATACCCACTAACTTCCTTCTGTTGCAATTGCAATGATGAACCGCCTAATAAAAGACAGTGATATGTTGATATGTCTGCTGGAAGATAAAACCCAAAAGAAACCTACTCTTGACATCCAAAATGTAAGTGCAGTACTGTTGTAGTGTTCTGCCTGTTACTCAGCCAGTGCAGTGTTGTTGTATTGTAGCCAGGTCCACTGTTTCTATGATCATCTTAACACTCACTCGTTTTATAAAACCATAGCAATGTCCTTACTTCCTCAAGCACATTACACTGTCATTCACACTGAGGCAAACCTTTCCCACAGGAACACACACACATAGCTGTACAGCCTTCCCAATCAAAGTAACAGCCCTTTTCTCAATCACACTACTCTTTGTACACCTACCCTCATATTCAGACACTCATGCACAGTACACACAAATACGTTGCATAACTTCAAAACCCACACTTTGCTTTTTTCTCCAACAGACACAAGACAATGCCTACCAAAAACCAGATACCAGGAAAAACAGTGTGACTTTTCTTTCAAAATGTAAAACTAAAACTAAATGAATTAAGAAGAATGCAACTACAAGTAGTGCTAGCACTTCATCTACCAACAGTAACATAGCCACAAGTAAGCATTCCAAAAAATTAATGTTACAATAAATGTTTCACCATAGAATCCTTCATGTCTATGACAGAGCCAGTGTTTCCATGTCCTCCTGCAGCCGGGTGGTGTTAAACCCACCAGGTCAGACCTGGCGGGAGTGACACCTCCCACCTGCAGGACTCTTAATCAGCCGATCCGGAAAGAACGGTGGTGGTGGATTTACCACCATCGTTTTTCCAGACCGGCAGGGTCATAATGAGGTCCAATGTTAAAAAAAGAAATGCAACCACTAGTGCAAATTTACTCCACAGACAAACTTGACCTATAGGGTATGACAGTACCTATGTGTCAACAAGCCACAACACAACTAAATACCTTAGAAAACACTATCTCTAAAACAGCTGGTTTGGAGAAAATGTTAACATTGTGTTTAAACTGTAGAGTAATGCTAAATCGCAACCTTGATGTGGAGCAAGGTTCAGTTATTGGAGCTCTTGCCAGAGTTGTTGGCTTCCAGACATACCCACCTGAGAACAGCATTCAGTTTGTCAATATTCACTTTGACAAACTTTCAGAAGTAAAAAAGGATAGGATGCTCAACAGCCAGATCCTTCTTTACAAAGATATGTATGTACGCAGAGAACAGTTTTTTTCTGTCTTTAGCATACGCAGTCACTATTCATAAATCGAAAGGTCGAAACCTAGAGCAAACATTGATTGGCATTGGCAGCACAGTCTTTAAAAAAGGCATGAGTTACATTGCACTATCATGCCTATGTACACTTGAAGGAATATTTCTAATCAATGTTGATGCAAGTAAAGTCAACGCTGACATTCCTTGCATTGTAGACTACAACAGTCTACATGCCCTCTACACACCCCATCTCAAAATGTACCTTGTTCCTCAAAAAGGCAAACTTTGTAAAAGAAAACTACCACACACACAACTTATACATGATCGCCCAACAGTATCCCCAAAGAAATTGAAAGCAGCTGGTACTCCATCAATTGCCACAACCACAGAAGGAAGTACTGAAACTTCAAATGCATACCCAACTGCACAAACAAAGAGAACTACCTCTTCAAACAAACCACGTGGACTTCCATCAAATGAGTCAGACACAGAACTGTCTGGTCCATTCAAATTTTCCAATACAACTGGTGTAAATTGCTATACAAATGTAGCAATTAATGTTCTATTCCAAATGCCACCAATTATTGAAAACATTTACTTAAGCGGCGTGGACCAGTTGTTTGCAAATGCTACCCCTTCACAGAAATGCAACAAACAATCCTGAGGAAACTTACAGTGTCTCAGGAATAAGGCAGGAATTCGACTTCTGCGCATTGATTCATGTGTTACCCTGCTCTTTTCTTGTTAATGACTGTGTTTTTATCCATTTACTGTGTTTTTATTAATTTCAGCTTCACCTCATTGAATTATTTATCCTTGTCTGTAGCTCCCAATTTTTATCTAGTTTTTATATGTTATTGCTCCTCCCATATTCATTTGGGCTATTGTCTTCATTCTGTCTACAATCCTTAGACAAAGTGCGATTTGAAACAGAACTTTGTCGGTTCTGCACACACTAAGTGGCCAGGAAACTACATTTCCATAACCCCTGTAGTTCCCAAGACCACTTTGCCTGAAATCTGGTGGGAACGCGCCAGTGCGAAGGAGCCGAGCCAGTCTGTGCCAGCTATTTAAGCACGGCTTCTTTCTTCACCTCCCATTGATTTGTGTGTTACCCTGCCCTTTTCTTGTTAATTACTGTGTTTTTATGCATTTACTGTGTGTTTACTCATTTCAGCTTCACTTCATCGAATTATTTATCCTTGTCTTTAGCTCCCTATTTTTATCTAGTTTTTATCTGTTGTTACTTCTCCTTATTCATGTGGGCTATTGTCCTCATTCTGTCTACAATCCATAGTCAAAGTGGGATTTGAAACTACATTTCCCATAACCCCTATAGTTCCCCGGTCTACTTCTCCTGAAACTTGGCACTAACTCACCAACGTAAAGGAGCTGAGCTAGTATGTGCCAGTCCGTGGCTAGGGCATGAGCGGCATGCATTACTGGTCTAATCAGCTACTATTATGAGACTTCCCGAAGTTCTGGCAGCTATTTCTGCTGCCAGAAATATTTGTAGTCCCTCAGCTGCAGTTCCTGTGGAAAAGAGCGTGGTAGGTTTATGCTTTCAAGTAACAGATTCGATTTGGTCTATGACAAAATCTTCCACTGAAGGGGCCCCTAGGGGAACCTCGTGTATAGAAACAAGGCACAATCACCACACACAAACTGATACGCCAGACACAAGGTTGTATTCCCAAAAGCTAGGGTTTGTTGCAAAGCAAATAGTGTCATGATGCCTACCCTCGGGGAACCAGACCAGGTCCAGCAACCCCGGAAGCAGGCATCAAGGTGTTTTGAGCAAGCCCAAAAGACCTTGTTAGGGGCTGTTTGGGTGTGGTCCTGGCGCCGATGGTGCCAGGCTCATATGGAAAGTCAGTCCTGGCGCCATAGGCGCCAGGCTCATAGAGTAAACTTACCTGGTACAGACCATGCTGCAGAGCTCCGAGAAAAATGAGGCTTGGAAGGGACTATTTTACCTAGGGACTATTTTTTTTTACTCGGGTGGGGCGGGGAAGAATACTCACCTGGGACTACTTTGGAGGCTATTTAAACCACGCACGAAGAGCAGCACACGCTTCGCGTTATTCTGCATCCAGCAGCGTAATGCTCACAGTGTCTGCAAGCCTGCATCCAGTCTTCTGCCACGCCCGCCTCGAGTCTGCAGCTCCTAGAAAAAGGGAGGAATAGAAGGAGAAAGGTAAGAATAAGATCAAACCTTAGATCCTTACCTGGATTCCGGATCCACCGCACCTTCGAACTGGAAGAAAGAAGCATTTACGCGCGCCGACTCGCCTGCTGCAGCATCGCACTGAACTCACTAGCCCTCGTAGCATCCTCACGATCCACCGCATCCTTCTGCACGTTCCACCGCATTCTGGCACCTTAGGGGAACACAAGAACAGCAAAGGTGAGCCAAGGAAATAAACAGAGGCAATAGTAACTACCCCCATAGACTTACCTGATTACCGCCAGGGGTACTATTCCTCTTCACGGGTCGGCGCAGTCTCCATTGCATACTCGCCGCACCCCGGCCCCTAAGTGGAACAAAAGGACGACAAGGTGAGACAACGGGACAATAAGGGGAACTCTCCTCACCGCAATAGACTTAACTAATTTTACCGCCAGAGGCATAATTCCTCGAACTTTATATTTTCTCGCCACACCTGAATAAGGGAACAGGCAGCTTACATTCTGGCCTTATTTTATTGAACTATGTAGGATAAGCCAAATCCTTACCTGAACTTCGTCAGCTACCATGAAGAACTCTTCGCTGGGGTCAAGCTGCAAACTGCAAGGAATCGGACAAGAGTGAAAGTCAGACATGTGAACTCTTACGAACTACATATTTTTCGGTGTCATTATTTTTCTGGAACTCACCGATTCCTTCGAGCCAGTGAAGCAACTGGTTATCAACGCGCCCCTGCGCTCAATGCAGGATGGAGAACTCATCTTTTCAAACCATCAGGTGAGACTATAGGAGAGGAAATCAAAGGTGATCTGTGGGGAGAACAGCGGGGGTTGGGGAAATTTGCACTCGACTCCACGGGTGGTTAATTCGATTTCTCCATTTGCAGAAGGATATTCCTACGGGCCGAGCAAACAAAGCTAGGTGGGCCAGTCCAGTCCGTCATCTCGGCCCTACGCGTCACATTGGTGGAGACCGCAGCTGTCCAGTTCAGATCGACGCCTCTGTGGGACCCAGGTGAGCGTAACAAATAGTCACAGTTGGCCAACTGGATCCCATGCCCGAGACGTGTGTTTCCACACCCTGGGGGATGCAAGAGAGTGAGAATCGTACAACAGTCACATATATAAAAAGCAGGCATCTTACAATCAGTGGTGACACATTCAATACCGCCCATAATATATTTCCTTTGAATTGGGTACGATGATTGACAATTGTGACGAGTATGACACCTTCAGACATTTATTTAGCAACAGTTTACAATTTCATGAGCCTGGAGACACAATTATTTGTTATAAGAACACACTGCTTCTGTTCTCTGCAAGCAAGCTGTGTGCAGGGGAGAGACACATTCCAGGCCTCGCTATATCCTAGTTTCTATTCGTGCACTGGGGGTCAACTTGCTCTCGAGGGCTCTACAGGGCTCAGGAAACGGGGGCCGCAAAGAAGAGCATAATTCAAGCCATTTAATGTTCGCTTCTAACATTTCTACTGCATCAGCAAGACTAGCTGGCACCTGTGTACTGATTAAATGCCTCGCTGCTTACTTCCAAGGACTTGTGAGGGAGGAAACCGGGCATTTCTGTCTGGGTTGCTGCGTTATGTTTCAACAAGTCTTTCGCGGCCTTGCTCTATGCATGAACAATAATGTACTAGTGGAGCAGAATAAGTTTTCAGCAAAGCAGTATTAACAGAAAGGAAGAGGCAAACGTTAGAAAACAAAATGGCGATTTCAATCACTTCAAAATGGCTGCACTTTAGTCAAGCTTATGGCTATGTATTTCTAATACTAAACACATGAGGCGATTGGTCTTCGGCCAACAAAATACATTGCCTCCATCATTGAGGGGTGTCTACTTTTTCTGGACTGACACCACTGCGCTGTCTCGCCCCTGCCCTCCAAACGGTGAATTCAATTTAGAATTGAAGTCCGCTGTAGACAATCTATCTGCCGCTCACACCCCCAGATTATCTGATTGTGCAATTCCGGTATCCAGAGTTATTTCCCAGGTTATTGCAGAGAATACTGGCCCATTTCCATTTCTTGAAGGGAACATCCTTGCCTCACATATATCCTATGCTTGCCCGTCTGTACCAGTTTGCACTCTACGCTGCATGCGTTTTAAATACATGCTCTTTGGTAAAACATGCACACGAAATTGCTGACTATATTGAACAAAGTAATTTGGACATATGTGCCCTCCGGCCCAAGCCTTAACTTAGCTATTCCAAAAGGATATGCTGTGTTGTGACAGGATAGACCTGAGGGCAGAGGTGGGGACTAGCATTTATGTTTAAGAATGTATTATCTATTTGAGAAATACTGGGACAAATCATGAAGGGCATCAAGTCCTTACATATTAAGGTTGGCATGAATGCAGAATCCACAGTGAATATTCTATTGATATACCGACCACCCTCACTGTCCACACATTTTATCGAGTCCCTTACTAATTATCAGATACCATCCTTAAAGCCCAATTCTTTTATTCTCATCAGAGATTTTAACTATTGGTTAGGCAATGTGGAGGACTCTCTTGCAGCGGAATTAGAACCATTTTTTGCGGACTTAGGGTTTGAACAGCAAGTGCATGTCCCCACACATAAGCTAGGCCATAGTTAAAGTGGCTGCCCATTATGGGATCATGTATTTGTGCACTTTGCTATTTCCCTGCCTTTTCCTCTGAAAAGAAAAACAAGATGACCAGTACCATCGCTAATATCGATCCCCTAATTGACAGTACAGTCACTTTACCGGAATCAACCTCTTTGCAAATGATGTCTAATTGTTTATCTACCAACATGTCTCGTATTGCTAATGTACTTGCCCCCTTGAAGTCAAAAAAATGTATAGAGGGAAGTAATAGCAAACCCTGGTTTTCTGCCGAACTCCAAAAATATAAATCTCGGCCTCTGAAATAATTCTACCACTGGAAAGGTAATCCTAACCCTACCTCCTTGGTAGCCTATATAACATCCTCTAAAGTATATAAAGAGCCATAGTAGAAGCAAAATAATAACTTCCATAATACCAGAATTCAAAATGCCACCTCAGATGTCAAGGAACTCATTAAAATTCTGAAAGAACAGGAGATCACGCCTCAGCCATTGGCACAACTATTAACTAAAGATGCTAATTGTTGTCAGCAAATCCAAACCGGGTTGCAAAATGAACTTCTGGGCGTTAGAAAGGACACTTGTCTTAAAAAAGAGGCTTTTGCTTCACCCTCGGATAGTAGTCAACACATGTCCTACTCTTGTAGCCCTTTGATACACTAATTCAACTTTCCCCCAATATTGGAGGAAGCTTTGAAGAAAATCGCGGAGCAACTGAAGGCGACAAAATGTAAGGGTGACCCATGCACATTGTTATTTATGAAGTCTTGAGCTCCGGCTCTTTTGAAGTCCATCTGTAAATTCGTCAATGCCTCATTGTGCGAGGGCAATGTCCCAGATTATTTAAAACAAGCCTGGGTTACTCCCACCCTGAAAGAACATGGGCTGGGGGCAGATAACCCACTCAGACCTCCCTACCTGCCCTAAAGTCTACACTTTTAGGACATACGGATAAATGATCTTCCTCCCTCCTAGTTTCCCTAGACCTCTCAGCCACTTTTGATTTGGTTGAACATTCCATGTTGGTGTCCAGATTAATTGAGGTGACTAACTTCTCTCCAGTAGCAGCACTTTGGATCACCTCCTTCCTGGAACATAGGCACAGTAGGGTTTGTTCTGAGGAGGCAGAGGCTTCACCCATTATCGTGCTTTTCGGGATGCCACAGGGGCGAGCACCTCCCCCTGCCTTTATAATATCTTTACGGCCCCTTTCTTCTAATTTTTACAGCAGGAAGGGGTCATGTTCTCCAACTACGCAGACAACACCCAGTGTGCCGTCCCACTTACAGGTGTTCACTCGCAAGATGAACAGGAACTCAATAGAGTGTTCTCCCTTATTGAGAATTAGATGATTGATAATAACCTTGCCCTTAACAGAGGAAAAACAGAGCTGATTATTGTGGGAAGCTCTGCTGCATTAGCAAAACTGGACCCGGCATAAAGATCATTTAGGCTGGGTGATGAAAATATCACTCCTCTACCCAAGTTAAAAATATTGGGGGTAGTTCTGGACCAGACCCTGTCCTTGAGAGCCCAAGTGAGTAGTATCATTTCATCTTCCGAATACTATGTTAAACTTTTGTCACACCATATGACATATATATCTAAGGCTAATGCAGAACCTAAAGCCTGAGTTATCATAGGGGCAAAGATTGATTATTGTAGTAGCCTCCTGGTCGGTCTAAGTAAGGCCGATTCTAACAGACTCCAAGTTGTTCAAAATGGAGCAGTTGGAGTGGTAGTTGGCTTATCTCGCCAGGATCATGTCTCAGATGCCATACGACCTCTACGCTGGCTCACCGTGGGCACCCGAGGCAAGTTCAGATTACTTGTCATCACATTTAAATGCAGATTAGATCAAATGCCTGCATACCTTCAAGACCATATTATTGATAAAATGAATGGCAGGGCACTCAGATCCAGTGATCAGAACATTTTGTTTTTCCCTCGGTGCAGAACAAAAAAAGCAGAACCGGATGCTTTTTCCATTGCCTCACCCGACCTCTGGAATCTGTTACCTTCCGCATGAATAGGTCAGCCCTCTTTGACGTCCTTAAGAAAGGCCTGAAAACCCTTCTATTCTCTTGAATCTTCACCTTGGACTCACTTTAAGTACATTAGCTAGCCGGTGCATGGTATCTGCTTTTTCATTATGTGTTCTGTTTTGTCTTGTCCGCGCCTTAATGCCTTAGGGCCCAAGGTTTTGCATTGCGCATAACAAATATTAAAAGTAAAGGAATGATGAGATTCACTATAAACGCATAAGAAGATCCTCAAACATTTCTAATGTACTTACTGCAAGTACTGGAAAGCAAAAACATACCTATAAATGAAATCTTCCAGATTGCATACATGTGGAAACATACATGCCCTCTCTGCAGCCATATGTTGCAGGAACAAGTCCCTAATGAATGCTTTGTATATGTATCTATACCTAAAAGTGAATCCATTTCAGCAGCTCATACAAAATGCAAACCATGGCATATTATATACTACTTGCAATTCCGACAATCGTTCCACGTTACAGATACAATCACATAGCCAATATGTAATAGTAATGCTTTTAAGATACAATGCAGATGGTACCAAAAACAACTGCAAGCTTACTAGCTTCACACACAGGCAAGTATCACTTGGCAAGAAAACCTTCACAACAGTAGGCATAATCTACCACATGGGCGCCACAACCAGTGAAGAAATTACTCTGAAGCAGAGATTACCAGCAAATCTTGTAAATACCTACTTATTATTCTTGAAACCAAAACCAAAATGTACTCACTAATGTACAAAACTAGAATAACCCACTGCCCAATACCCACCATCACATAAGTAATTGCAAAAGGAAAATAACCTTCTACCCTGTGAAACTGGAACAACTTAGTTCAACTGGCCCTTGAATACATCAGTTGTGCTGCTGTACAGTTTTTTCCCCAATAACCCAATGATTATAGTCACAGAAACAACAACTGTAGAAAGGACACACATATATGGTTTCCCACATAGCACTTAGCAAGAAAAGTACCGAGTATTAGGGTCAACAAGCTGTTCTCAATAACCTTTGAAGCCACCAACTGGTAGAATGAGGCAAAAGCTGTCTAACAATGCCCATACCAACGCAAGAAATACACAAATACATGTAACTACACCCATAGTACTGCAAAGACACTTCACAAAACTGAAAAATGTAAATCCACCAACAACAATGAATGTGCTTGAAGACATACCCTGCAAAACTAAATGGTATTTAGCTACAACCATAATACTGCAATATTACTTACCATTACTCCAACATTTGAAATCTACGAGAAAAAATGAAAGTTCTTCTGAGGAAACCCTTCAACACTTTTTAAGTATAAACAACAAGCATACACCAGCTAGTATCTTACTACACCAGCAGTACTACAATATTACTTCCAGCGGTCAAACTGCCAAAATTAACCTCCAGCAATCACAGAGCTACAAACATACCCTGAACAACTTTCAAACTACCAACAGTTAGAATATGCCAACAGGTGTCTAACTGCCCCCACAATCCTTCAATGTTACTGTGCAATACCACAGTACTTAGAAAAGATCAACAGCAAGCGAACGCATAAACAAATATTGCTAAAATGAGGAAACAGAAAAACTGTTAGAATACGCCAACTGGTATCTAACTGCAACCATAGTACCACCACTTCCAAAAGGAAAATCATAACCCATTTCAATTCCGCTTACTGCAACAGTGCCTATAACCAGAAAACAACATAGATATGCACCTTAAGTATTGCTTTAAGCATTGCACCCGTCACTGAAACAGAGTGTGCCACATAAGAACAAATGAACGTACACTTTTTTTTTAATCCTGTATAGATTTTCTTTCCCACAGACCCAATGATTATGCGAACAAACACAGGAACTGAGCACATTGCACATTAGACTTGTTTTAAGCATAGTACTTGTGAAGTACTAATTATGAGGGTCCACAAAGTACAGACATGTGTGCACTGCAATGCAATACAACATTACAAAGTACCTAGCCTAACATGGTATGTTTTCTTTTATCACAGACAATGAAACAATGATTTTACATTTCTGTACACATAGTATTCCAGTACATGCAAGCAGTCAGCACACTGTTGGGTGCACTAAGCCAGCCAGCTAAGGCCCGGTTCACTTCTCTACACATACTATTACATTACTTCAACACCTGTCCACTACTGTACACATACTATGACAGTACTTCAACCAGTGGGCAGACTCTTGGAGTCTTGGGTGCTCCAGCAATGCACCCAGGACTGTAGTACCTGGCCACAATTACCTCCCACTACATAGACTACATACACCCAACAATCTCAGGACAGTCCAACAAACGACCTGCCACACACCCTGTCCATTTTTTACACATATTATTACACTACTTGCAGCCAGTGGACAGACTCTCATGCAGCAAAGAGTCTAGTGGCTAGTCACAATCACCACAGCATAAGACAGTCATGCACCCAATAATCTATACACTGACCACAACCCACACACATAAGCCAGCCACCAGAGACCCTGTCCACTTCTGTACACATAGTATTCCAGTACATACAACCACTCAGCACACTGTTGGCTGCAGTAAGCCAGCCATCTGAGCCCCTGTTCACATCTCTACACATACTATTACAGTACTTCAACCCCTTTCCACTTCTGAACACTTACTCTTAGACTCTTGAGGCCATGTACACAAGACTGTAGGAGCTGCCACTATTACCTCTCGCTGCATAGACTATCATACACCCAACAATCTCGAGGAAGTCCAACTAGCTACCTGCACACACCCTGTCCAATTCTCTACACATAATAGTACACTATTTGAAGCCAGTGGACACATGCACCCAAGACTCCAGTACCTAGCCACAATTACCACAACATAATACAGCCTATACAAACATCCTCATGTCATCTACATTCCACTCCCCTACCCTAATGAAGCCTGCCTGCAGCCACCACATAAACTGCTTGCCTGAGAACCCACCTGCGAACTGCTGCAGTGCCCCCGGACACCGCGAACACAACACACCTGCACAAATACAACATAAAGACAATCTTTCACTCCCCAACCTTTGCAGCCCCTCGACCCGACACCAGATGCCACAAAACATGTTTTCCAGGCATTTTCACCACTGCACTATCCGCAGATATCTGCAGATACAATATGGCAGCGTGCATTCCAGAACAATGTGACACACATCATGCTTCCATCAGCGGGCGCGTCGTATGTCCACACACATCACGTGGCCCGATGGGCCAATCTGAGTCCGGTCCGCGGATTGAACGGGAAAATGGGTCCACTGAACGGAGCCAGATATCACACGTTTTTTTGGACCTACATTTTGCCTGTTTTAAAAAAGAAATACTGGACGGATTTTCACCAAATTTACAAAAGCACACTTTTGGGACCAAGCCGCCACTCCTGCCACAAATTTGGTGAAAATCCCTCCAGCGGTTTCACCTTTAGGCGTGAGCAACTTTTTTTTATATTCAGTCTATGGAAAAAAATACATTTTTGGGACCCTCCTTATAACTGTGCCCCCCCTTCAATAAACCTCACCAAACATATCATAAAAATTCAGAGCGGGCCATATACTTTTTGGCAAAGCTTGGTGAGGATTTGTCCAGGGGGAGCAAAGTTATAAGCTGTCAAAAAAGTGCTCTTCCTATGAATTGAGCAACTTAACCATAACTACAGGACCGCTACCACAGGCCTTGTTATGGTTAAGTTGCTGTTTCCATAGGAAAAGCACTTTTTGGGCGGCTTATAACTTCGCTCTCCCTTGACGGATCCTCACCAAACTTTTGCAAAAAAAGTATATGGGTCACTCTGCAAAGTTTGGTGAGGATTCGTCCAGGGGGGGCAAAGTTATAGGGGGGTCCCAAAACTTTTTTTTTCCCCACAGACTGAATGGGAAAAAACTTTGCACATGGCCACAGGCCAAACCGCTGGACGGATTTACACCAAATTTGCGGCAGGAGCGGGGGCTTGGTCCCGAAAGCGTGCTTTTGCAAATTTGGTGTAAATCCGTCCAGTAGTTTTTTATAATATGACCAAAACGTAAGGCAAAAAAATTAGTGATATCTGTGTTCGCTTCGCGGACGGACTTCCCTGTTCGCTCTGCGGACAGCACCCCGATTGGCCCATGGCCTTGCGTCATGTCCGTGGACATGCGACGTGTTCTCTGATTGGACGGCGAGGGGCGTGGAGCGCGTCAGATTTTCTGTGGCACCCGCCATCTTGTATTCGCCGTCGATCGCGTACAGCGCAGTGAAACTTGGATAAAAAATTGTATTTAGTGCTGTGTGTTGGTGTGTAAGAGTGTTTGGGGAGGGTGGGAGAGTATGAGATAGGTTCAATGTTTTGTTTTTTTATGTGCTAGACGTTTTTGTTGCGTTCGATTTGTCCGCGGAGAACACGGCTGTTCTGACATTTTGTAAATAAACTAAATGGTGGGGTGTTTAGAGGATGGAGTATGTGTCATTTTTGTTCGCAAGGAAGGCAAAAATGAGCTATGAACACTCGTGGTGTACTTAATTGTTCGTAAATACACAAACTGGGGGTGTCCTCAGGACGCTGTCTGTATTGTAGTCTGTTTAGTTGAATGTGTTCTAAGAACACTTGCGGTGTCCCGAAATGGTTGGAATTACACAAAATGGGGGTGTTCTGAGAACGTTGTTTGTATTGTTCGTTGTCAGGGTGAAAGTGTTTTAAGACCACTCCTTTTGTCCGCTAATAGTACAATTTCCTATGGGCGTCAACCGACTTTTTGTCCACTAAAGAAACGATAAATCCGGCTGGTGTGCGCTGACATTATGTGATAATACTATGACTGGCGCTTTTGACCAGGCTGACTTGCTTTTGCGACACTAAATCATATCTCCCGCCCCTAAGCCTAATATTATCAAAGCATTCATATTCCCCGCCTCTCTCCGTGACATTACAGGGTGCGTCATCAAACGCGCCCAGTCCTCTGCAGTCATAAGTGACTTTACACAGAACCCGGAAGACAACACATATTATGTCACAACACAGCGCGCCACAATTCGGAATATGAAACAGTGATTTAAAAGCAAACAGCAAGATTGTACATTTTGTAAAGTACATTTATTTGACATCAAATGTTTAGAGAATATTCAGCAATTTGCATTTGTCTTTGTTGTCGATCCGCAAAAGTTCATGTTGAGGCACGCGATGTTCCTTTGCGGTACAGAGGGTGTTAGATCAGCTTACAACTCAGTCCGCCACAATTCAGAATATGAAACTGTGGTTTAAAAGTAAACAGCAGGATTGTACATTTGGTAAAGTACATTTATTTCACATGAAATGTTTAGTGAATATTCAGCGATTTGCTATTGTCTCTGCTGTCGATCAGCAAAAGTTTATTTTGAGCCACACGTTGTTCCTTTGCGGTAGATAGGCTGTTGGTTTATAATAAAACCAGTAAATGGTCGCTCTGATAATTGGAAGGTTGCTCCAACAACGAGCCATTAGACCACCCTATTGGTTGGTATGTTGTTTGTAGCCGCTAGTACTGCGTAAGGGCATATTGGTCTTTGGCGATTGTCCCATAAAATGGTGAGGGTCATGAAGTTGCATATTTGGACCTGCACCTGGCAGTTGAAGACCCCATCCGCTGGAGTCTGTAAATCGTGACATAGGCAAAATGGGGCCACATACCTGTTTTAAAAAACATAAATTAGTCCACCAGCCGATCTTCATTAAAAATCATCATTTTATTTATTAGGGCGTGAAACTATTTGCTATCGAAGATAGTGCAACGGAGTATGTTAATAATAAAATAATAATATTTTCCCATTCATATAGCGCTAAGAACCGTGAGGTATCTAAGCGGTGCTTATTATTAACCACGGTGTGTGGTGCTCATTTATCGACCACGGAAGGATGAAAGGCTGAGTTTGGCCTTGCCAGGATTCGAACTTGCGTTAGCAAGGTGTGCACGGATGTTAAAGCGAGCGTTGTACTCGCTGTGCCACTTGGCAGGCTACAGTGAAGTGGCACAGCGAGTAGAGCGCTTGACCGCCTGTAGACCGGTTAAATTATTTCTATTAACCCACACTGTGTCGTCTGCCTTTTTCAGAGCCCTCTAAATGACAGGGGATCAATTTGGCGGTGATAGTGCGCCGTAGAAAACATTATGCCACTTTCAACGAACAAGTTCAACTTGAGCGGTCTTTAATGCTACGCTATTGTAATTGTATTTGGTATAAAATAATCTAAAGGGTTACTTACAGTACAATTGCAATTTCCATTGTCTACGAGTAGTGCAGTCCCAAAATACGACTCTGAGTTTGCGAACGATCTTTGGCATAGTGATATAATATATAAAAGTGGTTTCGTTTCAGAAATTTCATCCTTATCTTCTCTTACGTTTTAGCAACACTCCTTCAAGAGAAGTCTTTCATCACAATCTCTGTCTGTCAAGGTCAAAACACAATACAACCTTATAGTCCGCAAGTTATGGTGAGCTATGAAAAATAACTCGCGTCACCACCGTGCACTGCAAAGACTAACACCCAGGACATCAAAGATGACATCGCAAATGTCATTGATGAAATCACTGATGACATCACATGTGTATGTACTTTTCATGGAATTTGTGTACTAGGGATTTTTATTATAATGTTGCGAAAAAAGTGTCAAGGATATTGCAATAAATATCATTCCGTTATTAGTGCTTTGAACGATGCATTGATATAAATAGCATTGTATTATGGGATTCTATCTAGTATACTGAGCTACTAATGGAGAAACATAGCATTGTGTGCAGAGTACAAGATGAAAGTATAATATTTGTAATGTTAATATGTTGAATAATGAAATGATAATTGTCCTGAAATGTTGGAAAATTCACAAAATGGGGGTGTTCTGAGGACGTTATTTGTATTGAGTGATTGCTTAGATGTATGCAATGAGGGAATGGCACAGAGAGTAAAGTGGACGCCGGCCGCGGACACCGCGGCTGTTCGTGGCCAGGGCGTGCTACATCCGGGTTTTTCCAGGAAATCCAACATGGAAAGAAGACTGTACGGATCAGCCAATCAGATGTCGAGGTTGTGGATTTGTGTTGAAAGAGACTGTGTGTAGTGAAGATGGCAGAAGTGGAGAAAGTCAGGGTGTTGGTGCTCGGAGATATGTTTGTGCATTGTTTACAGCAGTATGCTCAATGCAGACATGTTGCAAAGAACTTTGATGTGAAAGGAGTGTAGGTGGTGTGGAGCACTGTGCCTGATTGCAATGTACAGGGAATTGTACAAGTTTGTGAGGATATGGCCACGATGAACAGTCCGCATGTAGTAGTTTTGCACTATGGTGCTTTCCATTTGGGCAACGTCAGTGCCCCTACTTTGTTGGCTGATTTGGAACGCTTGGTTCAAGCCGTAATGAAGATCCCTCCAAATGCGAAAGTCATTTGTTCTGGATTACTACCTAGGGCAATATGGGACAATAGTTCAGTTTTTTGTCCTCAGCAAAACATTGCTAGGTGTGTCATCAACCGAGGCATGTGTGCCTTCATGCTTAGAGCTGGTATGTTCTTCTGTAATAATGAGAATATTGATGCCAGTAATGCTGTTAATTTTAAAGAAGATGACATTTCTTTATCTTTTACGGGAAATTCCTTTCTATTTTGGAATGTAAGGGTTGCTTTGGAGAAGGTTATGTGAAGATTTTAGGAGTAAAGTAAGCAAAAAAAAAAAGAACAAAAATACAAAATAACAGGTGTCTGTCAAGCATCTGTAAAAAACAAAAAAAAACGTCTCTTTTCAGAGCCAACTTCAAAGGGGAAATGGGGCACACTATTTAAATTTACATTCACCACGCTCAGATTTTCGATATGTCTGCGGACATGGTGGTTAGTATGTTCTATGTTACATGTATATGAAGTCAGGGATATTATGGTTAAGTTGTGCTACTAAAAACCTATGAAATTCAGTGAAAAAACGTTGTTAAAGGGACGTTATGGTTAAGTTGCGCTACTAAAAACCTATGAAATTCAGTAAAAAAACTTTGTTAAAGGGATGTTATGGTTAAGTTGCGCTACTAAAAACCTATGAAATCCAGTGAAAAAACGTTGTTAATGGGACGTTATGGTTCAAAGTAAAACCGAAAAACCCCTGAAATTCAGCAGTTATGGTAACATAAGCAGCCATAACTCGCGCCACCGTGCACTGCTAACACTAACACCCAGGACTTCAAAGATGACATCACAAATGTCATTAATGACATCACTGATGACATCACATGGCTGGCTCTCCCTTTTTATCCTTTACTGACATATCGAAGCCACATAGTTTTCTTCAGTAACAGTCAGGAAGTAAAAATTGAAAAGGTACTATATTTGTAGACTTAGGGTCAAGTCACATCATATGAAACATATACATAGCAGAATATATATATATATACTCACTGAAAAAACTTTGTTAAAGGGGTGTTATGGTTAAGTTGCACTAATAAAAACCTTTGACATTCACTTAAAAACTTTGTTAAAGGGACGTTATGGTTATGTTGGACTAATAAAAACCTATGAAATTCAAAGAAAAAACTTTGTGAATGGGACACTAACACCCAGGACATCAAAGATGACATCACAAATGTCATTGATGACATCACTGATGACATCACATGTGAAATTCATTTTGATGAAAAGTCCCTACAAGGAGTTGTGTTTATATTGTTGGTAACAAGATGTCAGGGGTGATCGGGAGACCTATCATGAACTGCTTAATCTATTAAAGAATGTGCTCATCTAATGTTATTGTATTGGAGTGTTGTCGTTAATACTGAAACCTAATCATATATAAACATAGGCAATGAATGCAGCATGCACCATAGAAGTACACTACACATACGCTGTACGGAACCCTGCCTTCCCTTTCCATGGTGGCCATCTTTAGATAGTATTTTCAGTCATTGAATGGGACATGTGAGGTGCCCCATTCAATGAATGAAAATACTTTTCATTTAGCACCCGAGTTACCGCTTTGGTAACCCAGGGTGCTTATGGCCTTAAGCCCCTTTTCCAAGAGCTGGAATGGGGGTAACAGGCAGGTGCCCTCGTTAATAGAGCTCGCTTTGCTTGGGCCGTTAAATTGGGCTACCGGCCATTATGCGTTCCAGCCCTTGGAACTGAGGCTTCTTAACGCCACATTATAAAAATGGTATTACATAATTCATTGCAAAGTGATGAGAAAGACATTTTTTTCATTATTGCTTTTTCCCAGTGAAAATGCATGAGACTTTAGTTTCAATGGAATTTCAGAATGTAACCATGGAAAGGGGTTTGACGGTAAAGAAGTTTGCAGTGGAGGCACTTCCAGATATGAGGGCTACAAAAGGGAATATAAAGATGGATAATGAGGCAGCTTCTGAAAGGGATTTAAAGGTATGATTAGATATTCACAGCAATGAGGAATCTCACGTAAAGAGGATTGTGGATGCTGATAGAATGTATACTGATTAATGGCAAGCCTTTGTAAAAATTAGAATTGGACCCACAGGGATATTTGCATTAAAGCATTTGTCACCTATTTTTTATGTTAGGGGCGAACTGCGGTTTTGCACATGACAATGAACAGCTAAATACATGCTGATGGTTGGTGAGCAGGGATATTTTAATTCTGAATGTACCAAATGAACAAAGCTGGGTCATGCAGCAAAATAATGTCCAGGGCAGAAAGTTGTAACATTTGTGATGAGTTTGGTCATTTGTAAAAGGATTGTTTCTCCAATCCATTAAAGAACGAGTGTGATGAAGATAATTGTCACCCATTAGTTAAGGATACAGTTATAGTTGAAGAAGAGCAGAGGAAATAGGTGATAAAAGCAGTGTTGAATCCAGGACAGAAATATATGACAAAGGGCCTCATTACGAGGCTTGCACTCCCGTTATGAAGAGTGCCGGTACGGGACCGGCACCGTTCATTATGGGATGCCTGATTACGAAGTCTCGCGAGAGGACGAAGTAGCTAATAATGGGCATGTTATTAACAGGCCCGTTATTAGCTCCATCCCCATTGAGTCCTATGGGGGCTCAAATGGGAATGGGGATTGGTTTTGTGCATGAGGAATTATCGGGTCCTCCAAGGTCGGAATGACCCGGTAATTCCTCATTCACAGAACCCGGTACTGGAACCCGGTATGGAGTCAGCCTGGCTGCCTCCATACTCGTAATGAGGCTCAAAGAGGAGTCTGTGGTACAAAGAGAAGAAGATGCACTGGTTTTACAGGCAGGAATGAAATGTAAATGTAAAAGAGAGACTCACATTAGTGTTGAAGTAGGCAATCTCATGGTTGCAACAAATGAGGAGGTGGGATATATACGAGGAAAAGAAAACATGGTGGGAACACAGCTTCTAAAGAATGTATATGGTATCTACCAGCAAGGCAATCATTAACGGAAATATGGTTAAAGGCTAAGGATAGTCATTTTGAAGAAACGCTTGTTATTACACATCTTGGTAAGGGTATGGGTGAGGAGGAGGTATTTCAGAGGGTGCGACCTAGATATAGAAATACTAATAGGCATGAGAGAACATGGACGATTTCAAAATCAATATCAGTGTAGAGGAGGAGCCAAGTACCTCTAAAGGAAGTCCCGCCCCATTTTGCCTATATGTTGGCAGCCGGAAATTGCAACATATGGAATGACAGTAATGGTACCTATACCGCGAAAAGTCCTTGAAAGAAGATATCCATTGAGAAAACCCTATATGATGTACGAACAGAGAAATGACAGTCTCCTGAAGGAAGTTCCAGAAGAAGTGTGAAGATGAGTAAAAGAGAAAACTGGTTATGCCACATGAAGCAGAAATTACGCTCCCAGAAGAGATCCTTAAGAACAAAGTATATAGATCTTATAGAATCTGATGGTGAAGTAAAGAATCAAGCAACATTTTGGGAGCAACATGAAGATTGCATGTGCAGAGAGGCACAGAAGAAAATGCAAAGCCATTTCACAAATGTACAGATGCTGTAACGCAAGTAGATGAAGTAATCATAAGGATGGCTATACGTAGTGAATAAACTGCAGACGGTGACACCAATATATATATATATATGTGTGTATAGAATCTGGATGTTCCACAACGTATTGAAGCAAACCTGGACCCTGTGAATGGAAGTGCTGAAAGTGTGGTGCAGTAGAATAAAACAGCTGACAGTGAAGGAAGATTTGAGAAAGCTTGCCTGGCCCAGTGTCAAGAGTTGAGGCTGCCAAGAACTTGGTTATCTACTCGAGAAGATACAATGAAAGTGAGAAGCACGCCAAGCTCCTGTTTCAGGTATAATGGAAAAACACTAAAAGTGCCAGATTTTATTCATTTAATAGTATTAAATACAATGACATAGTTAGAAAAAATGACAGGAGGAAATACTCTGGCCATAGGGGACATTAAAGGTCTCCTAGCAGCCATTCTTGGAGAAAGAGCTGATGCCATTTGGACACTAGCAGGTTACTCAAGTGTCACGGCACAAAACACAGCTCATGATGGAGCACCATTTAATAATTACAGAGCAGATGTCTGGAGAGCGCCTGGGGTACAGTATCCTGATACGTCAGATATGTGTAAGAAAGGGCGTACACAGCGAGGTTAAGGTAAGTTTCCAAGTTTATTTAAGCAAGCCCGCTTGCAAGATCTCCCTCCTAGTCCAAGCTCCCCCAACTGTCACCCATGCGTTGCGCAACCATCCCCTCTCAAACAACAACCTAAGAGAGAATGCTCACGCGACGCCGCACTCACGAGCAAACCCATCTCTACATATCTTCCCCCTTAGGAAAAACAAAAGCACATATGATATAGAAAACTAAACAGGTTTAAGAACTTAATAATAGAAACAATATAAAATGAAAAGATAAGCAAATGACCTAATAAAGAAACAATAAACAGTATAATAATAAGATTCAAAACTCTTCAAATTGCAAATGTCCTAACAGAGATCAAATTGAAATCTTAACAAAAATGTGGTCTGAAATAATAGAGTGTCCTAGAATTTAGGACACATAATCTCTCATCCAAACCGGTTCAGACCTGGTCCTTTGTAAAGACCTTAACTTATCATCTCCGTTCTTATTCAGACACCCTCCTCCATTTTTAACTGACTCTTTTTCATTCTCCACTTCTTTCTCCACTCCTTCACTCCCACCATACACCTTAGCAATTCTCCCTTTTGACCACACTTCTCCTTCCAAAATCACCACGCTTTTCCTTACCACACTTATTCTTTTTGGTCCTTTAAACCTGCTCCCAAACACTTGCTCACCAGCCTGGGATTCTTTACATACACCATTTCCCCAACTTTCCATTCACGTTCCGTCACCTTCTCACGATTGTCAAAATATTCCTTGTTTTTCTCTTGGCTCACGTTGATAAGTTTCATAATCTGCTCTCTATTTAACTGTACTACTTTGGCCATCCCTAACCATCCCGGACACAATCTGGTCCCTGGTTCTCTCCCTTTCAGGGACACAAATGGTGAGACTCCGGTCACTGAATGCAGCGTAGTTACATAGCTCCAAGTCAACATGTTCAATATCTCCCTCCATGGCTGCTTCCTTCTTATTGCCAATTGTAAACCTTCTTTTAACCATCGATTGACCCGCTCAACCAGGCCATTGGCCCTCGGGTGGTACAAGGCAGTCTTGATATGTTTTATGCCATAACTGCTAAGAAACGTCCTCATTGCTATCGATACAAATTGAACCCCATTATCTGAGACAAGTTCAGTAGGCACCCCTTCTCTAAGAAACATTTTTTCCAAAAACGCAATTAATTCCTTAGCCGTGACCTCTTTGACTGCTTCCCACTCAATCCATTTCATATGAAAATCAACCAGTACAAACAAAAATCTCAAGCCACCTCCCAAACCCATGATGGGACCCATGATATCCACAGCAACTTTGGATCACGGTTGATCTGGACCACATTGGGCACCAAAGGGGTTTCACGCACTACTTTTGTTTTGTCACTGCACTTACAAGCCATGCAGTTTTTCACCCATCTTTCAGCCATTTTGTCAATACGTGGCCACCAATAGTTCTGACGGAGTTTCCTCTTCTTTGCCCCCTCCCCCGGATGTCCCTCATGGGCCAGTTCAATTAAACTCGGTCTGATTGATTCTGGAGGAATTACACACCTTCCTCTCCTCAATCTGTCCTTGTATAGGTTCAACTCCTCCTTTACTTCCCACCATATGTCGAACTTCCTATCGAAATTCTTTTAATGGGGCCATCCCTCCACAGTCCATTCCTTAATTAACTTGAGATGTTCATCCAGATCTTCTTCATGCAACCACCTCTCTTGACTCACCACATCTTCTACTTCTGCCACTACAGATTCATCCACCTTAATGTCCTTATCTTTATCGGTTTCACTGATGGGCAACCTCAAAAGGAAATCTGCTACTACATTTTTCTTCCCAAGCAGAAAACTCATATCAAAATTGAATCCTTGAAGACCTAATCCCCATCGACTTATTCTAGGCAAATTCAAAGCCCATCTCCCACTTCCAAACAATTGTACTAGTGGTTTATGGTCTTAGCGAACAATAAAACTCCTGCCCCACAAAAAATATTTAAAGTGTGTTGTGGCCCAGAACATTGCTAACATCTCTCTTTCTTTGACTGAGTACTTGTGCTCTGCCCCTCTCAAAGCCCTTGATGCAAACGCAATAACTCTTTCCTTGTTCTCATTGTCGTATTGTTTAGAGTTGCTCCTAAACCTAACATACTTGCATCCACCACCAAAACTGTTTTATCCTTAGGATTAAACCTTCCTATGGAAGGAGCCTCACTGATTGCCTCTTTAATATTTTCAAAAGCCACACCACACTCTGGGGTCCACTCAAACTTAGAGCTCTTTTTTAGGATCATCCTTATAGGAGTGGATACCATAGCGAAATTCTCTACAAATCTATGGTAATATTCAGCAAGACCCAAGAAAGATCTCACCTGGTCTCTGTCTGTTGGTAGAGGAGCATCTTTTACTGCTTTCACTAAACTTTTCTCTGGTCTCACTCCACACTCATCAATATCATGTCCCAAGTATTCCACTCGACCTACTGTAATCTTGCACTTATCTCTCCTCACTATCAGCCCAGCTCCGGACAACTTGCTCAACACTTGACACAAAATCACGTCATGTTCAGCCACTAAACTTGCATGAATGAGCATGTCATCTTAGAATTTTTTTTCACTCCTGTCATGATAGTGTCCATCACTCTTTGGAAAACTGTGGCTGCCGAGGCAAGGCCAAACGGCATCCTACAATACTTAAAAGTACCAAAAAAGGTTATAAATGCAGTGAGATGCTGCCAATCTTCTTTTAGAGGAATCTGGTGATAGGCTTCAGAAAGATCAATCACAGAGAACACTTTGGCATCATTGAGAGTGGACAGTTTGTCACCAATTATTGGTAAAGGATGTCTGTCGACAAGAATGTTCCTATTGATGTCTCTCATATCCACACATAGTCTTATTTCTCCATTGGGTTTTGCCGCTATCACTATTGGCAATAACCATTCAGAACTCTCACTTTCTTCAATTATACCTTTTTTCAATAATGTCTCAATTTCTGATTTTAACTTCCCCCTCAAATTGTATGGGTCTCAATTTATGAACCTTTGGAAATGTCCCTGGCTTCAATCGAATCTCATGTTCAAAACCCTTAAGCATCCCTAAATCCTCTTGAAATACTGTAGGAAATTCCTTCTGCCATTTGTCTTTGATCTCTGCAACTGAGACTGGTTCTTCTGCACTCGCTTGTATCCTAATGCCCAGTTTACGTTGTTCACCCCAACCCAACAGAGATTAACCTTCTTGTGTCACATACACTTCTGAATCACAGCTCCAGCCCTTGTACTTGATAGCAGCTTGAAATTTTCCTAGTATTTTGATCATTACATTGCCGTAAGCATACGGTTCTACCTTGTGGTCTTTTAACTCACCTAGTTTTCCTTGTAAACACCCTTCATATGTTCTTCTAGACATCAAAGTCCAGGGCGAGCAGCTGTCTACTTTTAACGTTACGACCCTGCCATTCATCAAAAACACATCGGTCGGAGCACTTCCTCTGTTGGATACCTCAGATAGTTCTAACACGTGTTTGGCCTGAGGCCTCTGCACAACCATTGCGCTTTCTTCTTGTTCTGGAATTCTTGCTCCTGGTTCAATATTTTGTAATTGTCCCGATTCTCTGCATACTCTGGCAAAGTGACCCTTTTTCTTACATTTCAAACAAAATATGTTTTTCGCCGGACAAAATACACTTGTGGAAATGTGACGGTTGCTACCGCATTTGTAACATTTAACTTCTTTGTTCATACTCATTTTCCTGAATCCTCTCACTGCTGCTACTTTGCCATCTTCTTTATCACCCTTCATGGTGGACATATACTTGTGAGTCTGTTCCATTCCTCTGGCAGTCTCCACTGCCACCTCCAGGGATACATCTTTGGTCAGCAATCTTTCTTGAATTTTCATGTTGTTGGTACAACAGACCAACTGGTCACGTATAAGAGAATCAGTCAATGGGCCGAATTTGCATGTGTGACTTAGAGACCTTAACGCTGCAATGAAGTTTTCCACTGGTTCGTGGGAATCTTGCACCCTCTGAAAGAACTCGTTTCTTTCAAATGTTATGTTTTTCTTTGCTCCTAAATGAATATCTAGTTTTCTTTCGGCTAAAGTATATTGGTCTATTTCTCCTTGACCCTCAAGCGGAGGTCGAGGCAAACCATCATAAACACTTCTCCCTTCTGTTCCCAGATTGTGCAAGAGTATGGCTTCTTTTCTTGTTGCAGCAAATTTATCTCCTCCAATCGCCACTAGGTACGTGTCAAAAATCTTTTTCCATCTGTCCCACCATATAGGTGGGGCTCCTGGTTCTGAAAGGAATGGTGGAGGAGGTGCCATTCTAGCTGCAGACATATTTTGACTTTGTCAAGGACTTGCTCAGTCAATATTATATGTAATGTATTTAATAACTTGTTAATGTTCACATTACCACTCTTGCTCAAATTGGAGTGTGCACAAATTCTGTTCCCCTTTTTATTTTTCACTTCTTCGTATTCAGGTATGTGTCTTTGTTGACTTAGCGTTGTGCAACCAGAATATTTATTTCTAGTCTCTGTTGCTGTTAGGCGGAAACCTGTGCAGTTCCCTCTGGGACCACTGCAAAAGATTTAGGACAACAGGCGTTTGGCGGTGAACCCACTTGGTAGCAGTCTGTACCACACAGATTCACTTGGTAGCTGTGGCTGAGCAGTAAGACTTCCCTCAAGAAGAGTTGAGCAGTATGTGGAGTATACAAAATCGGGCAATTCTTCCCAGCAAGACAAGCAAACACGCATCGAGGCTTAGTGTAAAGATATTAAGGTATTTATTTATAACAAAACATCTATGAAAAACACTGTGGCAAATTCACGGCAAACAAATCAAACACAATTACTCTACGAAGAAGAAACGATCAATCCCCCTAGCAATATTTTGACAAGTCTAGGTTCTACCGGTACCACTTATTTTCAGACAGAGGTGTATACCTCAACCTAGATGACACTCTAATATTAGTTAGGACGGGAGAGAAAAAGATAGGCAGGTTATGAAATCAACACAGTTCAATCCTTCGCGGATAAAATGCAAGGCAGAAAGGCAAGAATCACAATAGATCGTAAAGTTCAGAGGCCAGGCCCACTCGGAGAGAGGCAAGGCGCGATGTCCCAAAAAGTCTCTAGTGGAGATGCATTCAAGTCTTTGTAGCAAATTATTATCGGCAGATTGAACCAGTTCAGAACAATAAATGAGAAAAGCTTCGAGGCGACCCAACGGAACGGAGAGGATTAAGACACCTCACTCGAACCGATCGAAAGGGAAGCGGACACGGTACCTTGTTGTGGAGGGCAGCTCCGGCGGGGGCAGTTGTTCCTGGTGGTGGATGCACGTCGGGTCTTTGCCAAGAGTAGAGATGATCTCGTCGTCGAAGAAAAGTGAAGTCCGGTGCACCACCAGGGAAGAGACCAGCCGCGGAGTGCTCCGTCACAAGGCACCACCTTTTGGTCGCGGTACAGGGGTAGTGGCTATCCGGTTGCCGAGGTGCTCTGCACGGGCAATTCGACCACTGCGTCCTGAGGCGAATAAAAAGCAAAGGGGACTGGTTGTTCCCACCAGTCAGGGGAAGAGACTCTCCGGCAGGGAGATCTCCTCTGTCGTCGGGAAGTGGTGAGTCGGTTCCGCAGGGCTCCACTGGAGGTGTCATCGTGCAGGCCGGCTCAGCGTTACCCTCGTCGGATTCTTAGGTCCTGTGGCGACTTCTGAAGATCCAGTCCCAAAAGCCCTGCTTTTATGCAAAAAAAAACCCATTCATTCAGCCTAGCTGTCAATCAACACATGCTAAGTGGTGAGCGGGAACGCTCACCACTTGGGCCAATCACTCCAGAGTGCGACCGGAGTTGGCAAGGCAACTCGGTCCAGGGTGCCTAAACCCCCTCCCACACCCCTGTGTTAACCCAGACAGAATGGCACCACTTTGGAGGGTCTCTGTACAGAGCCTGCCAAAAGTGGAACAAAGGGCTCGACCTTTGGTTTAGGAGTCACAGAGACGAACACAGACACAATTTTTCAAACCGAGTTCTGGCAGAAAATACCATCCGATAAACTTATTTAAGATAAGTAGATCGGTGGTACGTTAGAGATTAACGAGAAAAAGTATCAATCTCCAACAATGGGACGAATCCCATAGGGTTATGTTCGGGGTCGAACATAACAAGTAGTTTCCACAGCCACCAGCCAAAACTCGACGAGGGGGGACGGGACAGTGCCCCCTCGAGTAACAGATCTAGGAGTAATCGAATTACCCCTACCAGTACGTCCACAATAAGATGGTTTGTACTAGTTCTGTTAGTAAATTTAGGTCTAGTAAAGCCAATGGTGACTTTACATGCCCGGGGAGACAGTAGTCAGTCCCCGGGTATGGAGTCTATGGTGGAGGTCCGCTAGGACGCCCCAGTGTTACGGCACGGAGGGTGCGGTGTAACACGCATAGAAAAACATATGAGACCCTATGGAGTAAAAGACCCCATAGCCCATAGAACGCATTGACATTCAAAGGAATTACACACATTCATGTCCAAGAGTGGGAGGAAAAGAGTCTCACTCTTGGCAGGATGGAAAAAAACAAACTCCCGAAATCCAGCAAAGCTGCTGGGGGATTCACTAGGTTAGGAAATTCAGCCTAAACAGAGAATTCTCCCTAACAGTTGCCAGTGGGCCTTGTTTTATAAACAACGCTCCCTTAGCGTTGTGTTAAAATAGAGAAATTCCTCTTACTCCGATACTTGGAGTGGTCCACCCCCCTGAACCCACGTGTGCCAGCTCGGCTCTCCCTCCGCCCCTCCTCACCTTCGTGATCAGCTGTGATGAAGATGGAGCGAGCAGCAGTCACAGGCGTCTGGGTGCGCAGGGACGGGCGGTCCGCCGATGCTTCAGGCAGCACTGCTGAATGTGCTTCCAACAGCGCTGGGGCCAGGCAAGCGGGAGACTCCAGAGCTCTCTGGCGACTGAAATAACTGAGCACAGGAGTGGCTCTGTCCTGCGCAGCTCCCCCGCGGGCCCGCAAGGAAACTACCTTGTTGCCATTGTAAGAAAGGGCATACACAGCAAGGTTAAGGTAAGTTTCCAAGTTTATTTAAGCGAGCCCGCTTGCAAGATCTCCCTCCTAGCCCAAGCTACCCCAAATGTCATCCATGGGTCGTGCGACCATCCCCTCTCAAACAACAACCTAAGAGAGAATGCTAACGCGACGCCGCACTCACAAGCAAACCAATCTCTACAATATGGGTGCAATTATGGCATGTAAGAGGAATGATGATGAAGATCCGCTTGCTTACATTCAAAGTATTCAGAAATGCTGGATGAGGGAGCCAGGGGGGAAATCAGTGCCAGTATTTTACCACATTCTGTGTCAGGGATTGCCAGAGCAGGTACAGAGACAACTCAACAAATTAGTGGGAATGGAAGCGAAGCCATGGGCAGAGATCCAGTTGACTATAGCACATCACTCCCGATTATTACAAGAGAAAAATAAGAAGGAAGATGCTTGAAATCTTGAGGAAGCCAAGTTAGTTCAGAAGAAATTGTCAAAGCTGGGCAGTACTGACAAGCAGAGAAGGACTGGGAACGCCTCAAGCAGTGAGTAAATTGCAGGTGAATAATCAATGTCAGATTGATCAAGGAGGTAATGGCTTGATGCTGCAAGGTAGAGTAATGGGCTACAGATGAACAGGTGGTTTCCAGAATAATCAGGGTGGTTTTCAAAATAACCAAGGCAGGTTTCAGAATATGCAGAAAGAAAACCAAAATGTGCAAGGAGGGTTTAATCAAGAAGGGCTATTTAGAAGAGCTCCTCCTATATGTTGGACATGTGGAATGACAGGGCACATTGCGCGAACATGTGGGTGGCAAGGGTATGTGCAAAATGGGCAATTCTCAAGACGGGGACAGCTTATCATCCAGTATATAGCTCACAAAATAGGGACGGCTTGCGCAAGATCAGACAGCGCATCAGGCATTGCAACCACAGCAAGCACTATTGAATCTGCTGCAAGGGCATTCACATCATGCACCATGCAGATACAGCAGAATGCAAACATTGTACAGTTACTGACACCTAGAGTACGAGGTGTCCCTGTGGGGGAGGAAGTCCCTTTAAGGGTACAGGGATAAGCATGTACCCACAATAGGACAGCTCACAGGATGACTTGATGTGTTCAATACTATCATTGACACCAAACCCCCAAGAGGAACCAAGGGTTGATGTTACCACAGGAGGCAAATCTTTTTTCTTTTTTCATAGACACTGGGGCAACTCGCTCATGTATACGAGAGGGAAAATACCCATTATCGGGAAATGCCATGAATGCGCAAGGTTTCCCTGGAGCTACAAGTAGAGTTCCTTTTACTAATGAACTACCATTCTTTATAGAAGAGTGTGACATGTCTGTTCCATTATTGTATTCAAGGCAGGCATTGGTTAATATTTTGAGTTGAGATTTAATGACGAAGCTAAATATGATGATTTCTTTTACTGATGAAGGCATAGTGGGTTCCACTTCAGGGATACATTATCTAAACGCGGGTGAATGTATAATGGCGTTTACATGGCAAATGCTTATGCGAGGGATGCCATTAGAGCCACAAGTCTTTCTTTATGGAGTATGCATTTTGTTGACATGGCTACTCGGCCTAGTTAGGAAGATTTTGAGGATACCTGATGAGTTCTCGTTCAGGCCACAGATACCTATAGACGAAGAGGGGGGACAGACTATTCCCCTAGAGTTACATGCAGCCATAGTGGTAGGGGAATTGGCCATGCTCGGAGGAACCGATGATGAGGGCAAGCTATTGGGGAAGGGTATAGACTGATTGATGTCACAGATGAAAATAGAATCAGAGATGATCCATCAGATGATGAAGTAGTATTTGAGATGAGTATTACATATTGGGTCAGAATAAAGAGAAGGGAAATTGCAAAGCGAATGGTGATACTACGGTAGTGCCCAGAATTACTTTGATGAGGATTTGAAAATAGTGCCAACCTCTTTATGGACTACAGGCCCCTATGATGTAGGCCTATTGAAGGGGGTAGGAGAGGTTAAGATTGAGCTGAAACCAGGAGCAATCTTACCTCGAGAGGCGGATGAGGGTATCTTTAAGACTATATCAGCCATGATGGAACAGGGTATCTTGGTGACATCAGAGACACTGTGTAATATTGCGTGCATCTTGTGAAGAAAACCTCTGGCATATTATAGTGGGATTCTAGATCCAGTTATGGGAGGACACTTTCCTTGTGAACAATCGCTGACAGCAGCCGTTTTCGCCATTGAGAGGTCTGCAAGCATTGTGATGGGGTATTCTATGACGTTGTTTGTGGAGCATGCATTGTTCGCTGTTTTGGAGAAACCTAAGGGTACATTCACATCTCAGAGGGCTTCTGCATATGAAGTAGTTATATCGAATCCAGCGATCAAAATAATCAGGTGTAAAATAGTGTACCCTGCCATGTTCGTAGCCAAACTTGTGACAGAGGAAGAGCAAGTGAATGATTGTTCAAACTATGAAGAGTTCTACAATGATATTCCAACAGTGAAGGAGAATGCTCTAGCAGGGGCGGAGGTTCTCTTTATTGACAGGTCTTCAAAAATTGATCAAACTGATGGAGAAAGGCATTCAGGTTCACCTGTTGTAAGGCACAGAACTAACATTGAATTTGAAGTGGTAGCGAGTGTAAGACTACATCTCCCTTTTTGGCACAAGAAGCAGAATTAGTGGTGCTTATTGTTGCGCTCGAGAAACATGCAGGGCAGGAAGTAACTGCGTACAGTGACTTCGCCAACATGACATCAACCGTGCATGCAGGTCTAGCACATTGGAAAAGAAGGGGCTACCCCCGAGAGGACAGCACTCCAGTGCAACACGCAGCATTATTGGACAGGCTTATTAAGGCACTAAAACTCGCAGGAGCCATCAAAATATTTAAATGCACAGCACATACTAAGGGAACTGAATGAATCTCAGGCAGGAATGAAGCCGCAGACGAAGAGGCCAGAAGGGTTGCATATTCACCGGATATTTCTAGTTTTGATTCTCCAGATGTAAAGGAAGAAGTGGTTACGATTATGATTATAAATTAAGGGTTTAACCATTTGTCCAGAACGTAGTTAATGGAGGTTCAAGCCAACGCACCATAGGAAGAGAAAGAGTTGTGGACATGGAGGGGGTGTTCTTTATCCCCCTCTGAATTATTGTGGTGACAGGCCAGCACTGGCAAACCGTGATGCATGTAGCTTTATTAAGGGTAGCGCTTGAACAGCTGCACTACCATGCGCATGTAACTAGGGAAAGCCTTGATGCAGCTATTGCAGAGGTCTGGTTTGTACCGAACCTGTTAGAAAACATTGCCTATTATGTAGTAAATTGCATTGTATCTCAAACGTTTACCACAGGGCTTACACTGCAAATAATTAGAGAAGTGATTCCTCGACTGAATGGTCCTCTTCAGCATTAACATATTGACTATATTGATATGCTGCAAGTCAGTTGTGGAAATAGGCATATGATAGTGGCGCTGTGCCCCTTTTCTAGATGGATTGAAACTGATCCATGTACACAACCCGATGCCACTTGTGCTGCAAAGTTTTAAGTCTAAGAAGTCTTTCCTAGATGGGGAGTATGTGAGATGCTGAGATCCGACAATGGGCCCCATTTTGTTAATGAAGTATTTGAACAAATCAGCCTATTGCTTAGCATAAAACAAAAGTTTTCTTCTGCTTGTCACCCGCAAGAAACAGGATATTTGAGAGACTCAACAGTATTCTCAAGGAAATAATCGTTAAACTCAAATTGACATTGAGGAAGGGATGGCTGTATTGCCTACCCCTTGCATTATATGTATTAAGGAATCAGCCTGAGTCGGACCACCACCTCACACCCCACGTGTTAGTAACAGGGAGGTAAATGAGACCGCCCCTGTCTCCTCCATCGAGGAGTAGTGATGCATAGATGATTGCAGATTTCTTAGGAAATTAGTTACGTACGTATTTGACATGTATGACCGATAGTATCTCTGTCATTTAAGATTAACTCAAGCATAAGTAAGGGGTGTCAGTCTCAGGACACAAATGAAGACCATTTAGCAACCAGATGTGATATGATACGATATGATATGGCATTTGTAATGTGCCTATACACAAGTGTTTCAAGGTGCGACGAGGTAGGGGGGGGACAAGGGGAGACAGACAACCTTCCTACTAGGACAGGTGTCATTCAGATCGCGCAAGTGCAAGGGTAGGTTCAGATCACGCATGTGCAAGGGTAAGAAACTATTATCTGTACCCAAGTTGTTTATTGGAGAGCCCATTTTAGTCTGCAACTTCACAAGGAAGTGGCACGAGCCCCCTTTTAGTCGACCTGTCACTCCCTCAGCCACAAGAATTAAAGAAAGGCACATCTCGATACACTTGGTAATGTGAAACCGTATGCTGGTGAGACCAATGCACCCCCCACCCGTTGATTCGGAAGCAAGACAAGGAGAAGTAGTTCAACACATGCAGACTCGATCAATGACAAGGAAGAAGGACGCTAAGATGGCTTATTAAATAAATGTAAGTGTGCATTTGGACTGTGGCTCACCGCAGACACTCTTTATAGATATTTTAGCAGGAGTGTAAAAGTAACGGTTCTCGAGCCACAGGAATCTTTAAATTGGACTTTAGGAAGTACTGATGTGCTAAAGATGCCAAATCTTGATTTTAAGTATGATGACTGGAAAAGGGAGCAGTTTCCTGATTCATTCCTCACTGAGTTCCTCTTTGGTTAGACTCATGGTTCTATCTAATGTCGATGCCCATAGACTACTTATCGCTATCTTTGTATACATACTCCATGCCCATTCTTATCTTGTTTGGTGCAGTACTAATGTTTGTGTGTTTCTGCAAGATCCTAATAATCACCCTGCAATTAGAAGGTTGCTTATGGAGATAATTGAGCACATTCAGCAGCTACCTGAGCATTTAGTGAGGCTGCTTGATTAAAAAGGTTGTTTTCTTCCTTAAAAGTAATACACAGGCACAATGTGGACTGTTGAGAATAATGCAGTTCCAGAAAGTGAGCAGACTCGACAACATGTGGAGAGACATCGGTGGTGGGGTCCCATGTATTAGTGCATAATATAACCAATGCTCAGCATCTATTATTGTTTTTCTGTTTTTGCTAATCCACACTGTCTACTTTTTTGGTCCCAAAAAGTTAGGAGTTCCCTTGATTCTTCCCACTCCAGTGATGTATGCAGAATTATCTGTTGCAAAGAGACCAAGGCCATATGTGATTATCCCTACACCAGTGACACATGTAAGGTCACCCATTTCTCTGACAAGTGTTCCTATGATAACCCCTGTAGGAAGGACCCTCATTGATATACTTCATGGGCATTATGCACACACTCTCCTTCCAAGAAACTGATTTAAAAGAAGTGCACGGGAAGATGATTATGAGTTAAATAATTATCTAGACAATACAGCACATTTGGGGAACACCATGTGGTATGAGCACATGCATGAGGTGACAAAAAGAACCTCTGAGGAGGTTTGCTATGTTTATGCTCTCCTACTACATGCTATGGGAAAGTCCAAGACATTTATAGCTATAGAAAGTCCAGACCTCTCATTGCTTGGCTCACCTTGCACTCTGCCATACAAGAGGTCAGTGTCAGGGTAGAACAGCATCATTGGTATGGGTGAATGAGTTGTCAGCTTCAGAAGAAGATGATTATGTTCAAGATTTGAAGACAAGAGCAAAAGCACACACCAGAGATCATGTGATAAGATACAAACACCCTGGAATGAAGGGAGCAGGAAACAGATGGAAAATAAATAAGAAGCTCAATTGCCAAAGAAAGACTGATGAAGAAATACAAAGATGCAAGGAGAGAGGCCAGATTCAAATCTGGGGAACAGTACTTTCTCCAGATGGCTGGGAAGAAGGCATAGTCGTTTGCAGAGCTGTGGCCATAACCAAACATCACACACCAGTTATAGATTATGTGCAAAAAGGATGCAAACCTCTCTGGCCAAAGCTTGCAAAATTGCTGACATGGGTCAAGGACAAAGATGACCCATTGCAGATAGTGCATTTGACTAGTGCAGAACTATGCTTCAGAAACAATGGCACAAGAAAAGTTGGAGAGAACCAGCATCTTCGATGTACCAGGAATGAAGGATGGAACAGTAGAGATAATGGACCAATACTGATCCTGTAGATCCAGAGCATACATGAAGCTGCCCAGGGACTGTGTAGGACTATGTTCTATAGTGATTGTTCATGTTCCAGCATTGGTGATTCCGAAAAAGTGATTTGAACATTGGAGAATTTCCAAAAGCAGAAGCTCACCTGAGAAAGAGGAGGTCAGTTGGATTCCTCAATCGAACAAAGAGGGAGTAGGGAGTACTACTTCTCAGCTAAGTTGATAGAAGCTTTAAATGACATTCCATATAAACACAGGTTATTCAGCCAGACTTTGGTGATATTCACGACAATCTTCATGCCAGGGATCCAGATGATGACAAATGCCAGATGGTTACAGATAACCAAATGGGAGCTCCTGCGGATGAGCAACACTACCATAAAGGGATTTAATGCTATCAAGGAAGAGCTGAGAGCCATAAGACTGATGACTCTTCAGAACAGATATGTCCTGGATATGATTACAGCTATGGATGGAGGTGTTTGTGCCTAATTCAGAGAATCATGTTGCTCATTCATATCTTCTCACAGTGAAGAAAATGGGACCTTGACAGAGGCCATAACGATGCTGACAAACCTGTACATCATGATGGACGATGAAGTGGAAGACATTTCAGATGGTAGCTGGTTTGTTTCAAACTTCTCATGGATTCCACAATGGATGGCAAATATCTTCAAGTTCCTTGTACCTTTTTCAGTGATGATCATGTTTGGATTCTGTGTGATCAGAATAATAATAACACAGTGCAAGAAGACAGCAAAAAAAGCAACAGGGATGAAGATTTCCGATGTCGAGTCAGGGTTGGGACCCAAAGAGCTGGCAGATGAAGAAATAAGGGACTATGTAAAAGCTGGTATTCATGCACAAAATTCCTGTATCCGAGAAACCACAAGGAGTATGTGCGAAGATGGATCTACTGCAGTCCAAATGGAAAATGTAGACTTATGACCTGAAGTATTGATGAACATGTGAAATCAGCAGGATCTCTGAAAGGAGTAATAAAGATATGTGCCCTCATTCCAAGGTTGGTGATAAGGGATACTGGGCACCTGTAAGGAGACCGGTGCCGGTAATCCCTTACCCCCCTACTACAAGGTCCCTTAGCGGGTCCCTCCAGTAACGGCTGGTCTGACCAGCCGTTGTGGACGGGACCCATTAAGGGACCAGGGTGCAAATAACGGGCTTGACATTCGCGAGCCCGTTATTTGCGTCCTCCCCATTCCCATTGAGCCCTATGGGGGCTCAAATGGGAATGGGGAATGGCTTTTTCAATGAGGACTTACTGGTCCCGCAAAGGTCGGACTACACCGGTAAGTCCCCATTGAACTATACTGGTGCCGGACCCATTATTGATGGCAGTCATGGCGCAAATAGCGCCATGACTACCACCAATCTCGGAATGAGGCGCATGGACTCCAAAGAAGCACTTCTTCAGACAAGGACACCTAGATGTGAAACCTGATGGGAGAGTGGTCGAGAGGAGGGAGTCTAGAGGAAGAGCCAAGTATCTCCACTGGAAGTCCCACCCCCATTTGGCCTATATGTTGCCAGCCAGAAATTGCAACATGTGCAACACCAGTAATGGTACCCATACAGTGAAAAGTCCTTGAAACAATGTATCCATTGAGAAAACCATATTTGATGTACACATAGAGAAATGATGGTCTCCTGAAGGAAGTTCCGGAAGAAGTGTGAAGATGAGTGAAAGAGAAATTTGATGACATCACATGAAGCATACATGACACACCAAGGAGAGATGCTGAAGAAGAAAGTATATAGACCTTATAGAATCTAATGGCGAAGTAAAGAATCAAGCAACATTTAGGGAAAAAAATGAAGGCTGCACATGCAGAGAAGCACTGAAAAAATGCAAAACCATTTCACAATTGTGCATATGCTGTAACACAAGGAGACAAAGTAATCATAAGTAAGGCTGTATGTAGAGAATAGAATGCAGGCAGTGCCACCAATATATATACATATGTGTATATAGAATCTGGATGTTCCACGACGCGTTTAAAGAACTTGGACGCCGTGAATGGAATTGCTGAAAGTTTGGCGTAGTAGAAAAAAACAGCTGACGACGAAGGAAGATTCAAGAAAGCTTGCCTGGCCCAGTGTCAAGAGTTGATGCTGCCAAGAACTTGGTTTTCTACTCAAGAAGATACAATGAACATGAGAATCGAGCTGAGCTCCTGTTTAAGGTTTAAAGGAAAAACACTAGAAGTGCCAGGTTTTATTCATTTTATAGTATTAAATACAACAATGGAGCTCAAAATGTGGTCTCATGTCACATGGTCAGATGAAAATAGACTTTGGAGCGAGCTGCACTGAGACCAGAATTCACTCCCTTTTATTCTCAGGCCCAGTCGTCCTTTGCAAGGCCAAGTTCAAAAGAACTAATTGAATGGCAGACCGCAGGACTGATGATGGATGTTCGGCTAATTGGGTGGCGAGGCTTGGTCAAGGCAACCCCTCCAGCACCTGGGGTACCAGCTTGTGTGTTGTTAGCAAGTGGAATATTCCAGAAGGGTACAAGCGTACCAAACAATCATAGAGGGTCACATAGCAGAGAGCCCTATAGTTTGAGAAGCCAATAGAACATTGTGTATTAGTATGACACAGAAGATGACTTGCAATAGGGGTGGGCATAGCTGCCCACCTAACCTTAGAGATCCAATCATGACCATATACCCCATAGAAAGTTTACTTAGATGTTTTCTTTAAGCCTATCACAAACCCCCATAGGTTTTCTTATTTTGCCACATAGTATGATGTCAGTGATGACGAATATTTAGTATAAAGCTGTATTTTCTATGCAACATGTTTGGGAAAATGCTTGTGTGGCATCCGTTGATGTCCGTTGTACTCTGTTTTAACAAATTGCAATTAAAACAGTTGTGCTTTTGCTAACTTCCTGAGTCGGTCTGCGTATTGATGTATGAGTAAGATCTGCATCCCTATCCCTCTCAGATACAGTTACTTTGTCTGAAAGGGCCTATGGGTTCACTAGTGCAGATGAACATAAACTACCACAGATTCACAAGGAGAGTGGTGATGAATTGCCTACAACCTTTGGACTTTCAAAATGTCCAATATGTTCAAAAGAACGTTGATTTTACTCTTACTATTTTGCATCTCTGTGTGTTATCTTGCTGCCAAAACTGTATGTGTGTTTTGGTGTGCTTTAATTGAAATTTAAGTACTTTTCTAATTACTTGGGTCTTTCCATCACGTTCTGTGGATTGTGTGCTTGGCTTCATGTGAGGTTAGCCTACTCACTTTAAAAGCAGCCTTTTGCTTTGTACATTCTGCTTGAGCTACTTGGCCAGGGAAACTACATTTCCCAGCAGCCCCAGGCTCCTCAAATCAGGTGACATGGCGCACCTGTGCTGGCGTACCTGAGACACGCCCTGTCTTCCCCAGCTACTCAATCTGTTGTCTGGCATGCTTTCAGCTTCTTACTATTTTGCATTTTGTGTGTGTTATCTTGCTGCTGCCAAAACTGAATGTGTGTTTGGTGCACTTTAATTGAAATTGAAGTACTTTTGTAATTACTTGTGAGATTCCATGACGTTCTGTGGATTGTGTGCCTGGCTGTATGTGAGGGTAGCCTACTCACTTTGAATGCAGCATTGGGCTGTGTGCATTCTGCTTGAGCTACTTAGTCTGGGAAACTACATTTCTCAACATCCCTAGGCTCCTCAAATCAGTTGACCTGACGCATCTTCACTGGCGCATCTGAGACAAGCCCAGTCTTCCCCAGTCATCGCCGTATTTGGCGTTTGGGCGTCTTTCCCTGCTTGTATTCCATTCCAGCAGGTATTACATGAAAATACCTGCCAGCGCAAATACTGGCATCAATGAAGCTGTAAAAGCCTTACACAAGCCTTTTACGTCTTCCATTGATGAAAATGAGACCCATAGTGTTTACTGCAGTGCAGATTTTGTTTTAAATGTCAGGGCATATACCGTTGGTCTAGATGTGTTACAGTTCTAGATTTCCCCGACACTATACCAGCAGGCATTTATTTCCTGCAGGAAACAATAATTTCTTGTAAGGAAGATTATACTGAGTGGAATGAGAAGTGGAGACATGGCTTAACCTTTTGGTAAGGTGACAACAAGAATAGGAATAGCACAGGAGAACTTTTATGATGAAATCCAATAATTAAGGTACTCTCTCAAGTGGTCGCTGATAGGGGGAGCTATGAGTTGGAATTTTTCATAAAGGAAATTAGTGTTTTCTCTGGATTGGGTATCAAGGGGATATTGTTTTCTAAAGTTAAAGTAAAGGTAGATAGCGTTAGGGACTTCACAGATTTTCTGTGACATATTCTAAAACGTTAAATATTTATATTATTTAAAATTGTACATAGTATTTAGCAAAATGCATGAGAAAATCTTGCATTGACTATATGTTTGTGGATAAGAAAATGTGTGAGAGATGTTAGCATGATCCTTTTTTTCAGACTACTGTTTTGCTAAAGCATGGCTTAAAATACAGTTCAATAGAACATATAGGAAAGGAGCGTGGAAACGCATCAGTTCTGTGTTGGAGGATGAGAAGGTGTAAAGAACATTATGAACATTGCAAGGCTTCTATGACTATACATATGATTGTATGATTGGTGGGTAGCATGCCAAAAACATGTACATATTTGTAATAGCATGATATGGTATGGCATTGTTTATTTATAAAGCACCTATACACAGGCAAGTGTTTCAAAGCGCTCAAGGAGGGTGGCAATATGGGAAAAGAACAACAGTCGCTCAGAGTCCTTGAAATTCTGAGGCGATAATAGTCTGCACAGGCAGAGTAAGTGTGTATAATACATGTAACTAGTTGAGGCACAGAAAATAGTCCTGGAAGTGATTCTGCAGTTTTACTAGTGCAATTAAGGGGTGAAGACAAGGAAGAACAGACAGACGATCTTCAGGCATGATGCATTTAGAAACGTGCAAGGAAGGGGAGGTCCAAGTTCACCCGGTCGTTGAAGACGGGGGTAAGTGCAGAGAGAGCCACTCTCTTGTATTCTTTCTCAAGTGCTGTGAAGGTGAGTGGGGTGTAAGGGCCTGAGGCAAGTGTGAGAGAGGACTGGTGGGGGTGCCCAGGACCTGTGAGACTCTGAGGTACACCAGGCAGCCAGTCAGCAAGCTGTAAAGAAGAGAAGGAAGAGAGGAAAGAGCAGAGAGCTAAGTTAGTAGGGAAGAGGGGGGAGAAGGAAGAGGAGAAGAGGAATGGATGTTGGGATAAGGGAAAGTTATAAGAGAATGAAAGCAGTGCAAGAAATGGCAGAAAACAAAAACTGCTGATTTGTTATGAGTTGAAAGATCTTGGTTTGAGGTACAAGAGGACATAAGTGTGAGCAGAGATAACATTGAGAAAGTGTTTAGGGAAAATATAAAGCAGTGCAGTTTAGAAGGAGAATAAAAAGAAAACAGAAATATGAAAAGTGAACAAGGTTCTTTTTTTTAAAAGATACACACATTAGGTGGAATGTTTTTGAGATGTTGATCGGCAAATAGAGAATGAAGTTCAACCAATATGTAGTGATTGAGAGTTTCGACAAAGATTTGTAGGGTGAGAAATGTGTGAATGACAGAAGAATGGAGGACATATTGACAACAGTAATTCATGTTTTAACTTTTGGATACACAGAAAGAACAAATGAAGTTCCTCTTACTATGAAAAAAATCAACGGGTTGTACGTTCTAGTGCAGGTAATCTGATACCAAGGGAACATGTTTTTTATAAGGAAATGTATGTAGCATTTTGAACAAAATGCTAGAAGTATTTGTTAGATGTTTTGCAAGAATTTTGGGCAATTTTCCACCAAATTTGTTGAGAGGGGTATAACTTTATTGGATATATTGTGTGATGAAATGGATTTGAGGAATTTGAGACCTATAACATTGTTGAATACATATTATTCATTTTACACCAAAATGTTGGTGAAGCTTTTGAGTAAAGTAATGTCAAGTATTCTACATCCTCACCAAGACTGTACAGTCCCGGGAAGATGCTGCCAGAGAGTTTAATTATACCTATGGATGCTATTAGTGACATGAAGGAAAGCGGTTTGACATTATGGGCCTGATTTACAAAAGTACCTTTCAATGGGAAAACCCCATTGAAAAAGGTCCCATGTGTTTTAAATGTAGATCTTTGATAGGCTTATTATAGGATTGCTCATGTGTTTTTATGGAACGTATTAGAATATGTAGGAATAGCAAAGATGTTTATAGATTGGGTAAAGTTAATGTTTGCAAATATTGAAAGCTAAGCCCTATAGTATAGTTGGATATTTGATTTGTTCTTGATCAAAAGTGGGGTGTGTCCTTGAACAGTGTGTTGACCAAACGTATTCTGCATACTAGCAATGTTTTTATTTGAAACAGTTTTAACTTTGTTTAATCTTTTGTTATTGGTAGTACAGACATTACCCAGATGGGAAATCTGTTACCGGATGACATTTAAAGCTCTTAGTTAGTTTTGTCCCATCCCTGTCTTTTTTTATCAGCACCAAGACCTTTGTTTGCAAACTTTACACAGATAATACCAGTAAGACCAACAATGTTAACAGGATCCATTGCAAGGCAACCATTCTGTCCACAAGAAGGATGTGGGGATGAGGAATCAGCTGTCCAGATGTTGTGGGAATGTCCATTTTCAAAAGGAGATTTTGAAAGGAGCCAGTGTTTATTTACGCAAACACGTCAACCTATGAACATTGAAAAAGAATGTGGTCATTTACTGTTTGCATAAAGAGTCTTTGCCAAAAATGGAGTTGACTGTGACCTGGAGTGTGCTGTTTTGTGTTCAAATGAGTATTTAATGAGTAATAAAAGGACCTTCTATTATTGTCTAGCGTGTTGCTATCAAGAGGAACAGTGTGGAAAGTAGCTAAAGCTGAACTACTCAACAAAGCTACTTGAGATATGAAGTTGCCTGACCTCTCATGGGTAAGAACTACCAGGACAATGCATGTTATATGACAATGCACACCCTATATTAATACACCATGGGTTTTAGGATTGCAGATTAAATAGCCTGACTGTAACATTGGACTATGTTAAGATCTTGAAACAGTTGCTTATATGGACTGGTTTATGATGCATTTCATGATAGAAAGCTGTCATGCTTTAAGATACAAAAGATGGGAAACAAATAGCTTTCCTGATAAGACGTGGATGACACTTGTTTTAGTTTATAAATGATTATTGCAAGCTGTTTTTTAAACAGTAATCTTGGCGACACATTTTGACATTTTTTCCAGTGTTTCATGCATGTTCTTATCTGTGATAGTTTCCCCCTTTTTAGCATATTTAAAGCATATTTTTTTGTTGTAGTTGCCTTTTATAATATGTGATGTCATATACAATTACATGGATTTTATGTTTTTTCAAGTTCTTATGGCATGTACATATTGAATGTTGTCGTTCCCCACAATACAATTCTAGACAAATATTAAAAGACACACCCCAGGAGGGAATGAGACCAGGAGAAAGGTTGTGAGGAAAGTAACGTTTTTTAAAGATAAATGCATGCAGAGGACTATGCTGCCTCGAGAGCGCACTGACCAACAATACAAAATACAGTACAGTATATGCTTTAGAATCATCACTAGTGACGATTATCTATAGGTACATCAAGTTGCATTGCGATTGGTGGACAATATAGTTACAGTATGGCAGTATATATGCCGGCTCCACATGATTGGCTGGTGCAGGGATCTTACTTTGAGCAGCATGAGGTCAGCTGGGCTCATCTGGGTAGTGTAAAGGTGAGGTTGGTTCCACAGGAAGAGGTCATTCTTTCAAAGCTAAGCTACATACTATCTCCTGACATGCAATGAATAATATAGAATATAAACCATGTACTGGATTGTGGGGGCACCTATAAATCGGAGACACATATTTACATATTCCTGCCTCATGCCTTTGTAGTCGTGAAGGGCACGAGGGTCTTGATCCCCAGTTGCATTATCAGAGTGCTTGATTTAAGATTTATTTGCCATGGTTCCCCAATGCTTGAGTGAGTGGACTGATAGGTGTTGGTTTTAGGCGGGATGTATGATGACATAAACCCAGTTATATTGGGGCACTCTAGGGTAGTCAGTGGGGCTGTCATTGAGGGACCTCGTTTCTGCCATATTTGAACCTGAAGAGGGCAATACAATGTGTTAAGTATACAAACAAGCACTTAAAAAACTTTACACTTTTCTCTTCATGTGATATAGTTAATAGAACTGAAAGAAGGGTAGAGAGAGAGAGAAAGAGACCGAGAGAGAGTTAGCATTTTAATTACTTTATTACTTTGTACATTTAAGAACCTTTACATTTGCAATAATATTTACATGTCTTCCTCTATTACTGATTGTCGCTTCTACACTTCTTTTGTTAGCATTTCCTAATTATGGTACAGCTGTTTCTTGTTCTTGTGGCTGTTCACGTTCAGGCATTGTGCTGCACTGTGCTTTTCTCACATCAGAGGGGTGTATCCAATATTTCAGACCCTTAATCTTTACTGCAGAAGGTGTGCAGTATATTACTTCATAAGGCCCATGAAATCTTGGAGAGTTCCATCTCTGCACAAATTTGCACCATAGTTATGGGGTGCTGAGCACCCCATAACTATGGTGGCGCTTTTTTCAATTGAAAAGGCGGCGGCTGCGAGAGCTTGTCTGCACGCGAAATGCCCCTGCATCACAGAATCGATTGTGCCACTGTAGTATGCCAATGGCTTGTATTTATTTATTTTATTTATTTATGCATATATAAAGCGTTCAAAGCCCAAAGGCAGTTAGGCGCTGTTACAAAACTTAAACGAGATGGTTACAAGTTATTACACATAGCTTCAAAGTTACAGGTTACAAATTTTACAAATTGTACATGGGATACATTACGCATTTATGTACAGTTATATACAACTAGAGAAAATGTGTCTTACAGGCAGGTACAGCAGAAGATTCTAAACTGTTACTGCATGAGGTCCCTTTTGAAAAGTAGGGTGTTTAGGCTTTTTATGAAGGACCAGAAAGAGGTGTAATTTCTGAGGTGAGTAGGAAGGGCATTCCATAATTTGGGAGCTATGATCTGGAAGCTTGCTCCTCCTGATTTATGTCTTCTGTATTTAGGGGTGATGAGAAGATTGGTGTACTGGGAACGGGTTGGTCTGTTAGAGTGGACTATGTAAATGATATTGATATAGATATAGATATAGATATACATATACATATACATATACATATACATATACATATAGATATAGAGGTGCGTTGTTTGTGATACATTTGTGGGTAAGCATCACTATTTTGAAGTTGATTCTGTCTTGGACCAGGAGCCAGTCGATGTTCCTCCTAATGGAGCATATATGATCCTGTTTGGGAATGTTTAAGGCAGCTCTAATGGTGTTGTTTTGGACAACCTGTATTTTTTTGATGTTTCTTAGACTAGTTCCAGCAAATAGTGATTTGCAATAGTCTATCCTGGAAAGTATCAAGGCTCTGGCCAGGGTGATGAGATTATCAGCAGAGAGGAATGGTCTGCTGGCTCTAATCATTTTGGTAGTGTAGGCTGCTTATGCGACAACCTCATTAACCTGTCTGTTTAGGGTGAGAGAGGAGTCGATATACACTCTCAGTATGTTTATTTCATTAGCGACTTTAATAGTATTACAATCAATTTTAAAAGATTTGTAAGTCAGCGGGAGATTAGTGAGCTGAGTATTATTGCCTATGAGGATTAGCTCAGTCTTATCATTGTTAAAACACAATTCGTTAAGCGCCATCCATGCCTGGATGGCCAGATATATCTTGTTTACATTTTTTGAGTCGGTGTCATGGCATCCTGTGATGGGTATTAATATTTGTGTATCATCCGCATAGTTTGTGTACATGGTACCCATGTTGTCTAATGTATCAAACAGAATCTTGGTGAAGGCTTTGTATAGTGTGGGTGATACACAACAGCCTTGCGGTACACCACAGGTCACTGGGATTTGCGGGGCTGCTGAAATCTCAGAGAAGACCCTTGTGGTGGGATAAGTAAGGAATGGCTAAATCCACATGATGAAGTCTGCTGAGAATTGGGAGGCATGCTATAGGTGCTGGCAGAGAATGTCATGATTAACTAAATCGAATGCTGCAGAGAGATAGGAGAAGGAGGATGCACAATTCCCTCCTGTCTTTGCATTGATCCATTTGCGTTTTCAAATCGAGTAGGGCGGTCTCTGTGCCGCGACCTGGCCTGAATCCAGATTGTCTTAATCTGAAAAGGTTATTCTCTTCTAGATATTTTTGTATCTGCAAGAAGGCGGCACGATTGAGTATTTTTAATAAAAAAGGTGCAGTGGCGATAGGGCGGTAGTTAATGGGGATGTTAGGGTCTAGTGTTGGTTTCTTTAGAAGGGGTAGAACCCTAGCTGTTTTTAGGTCGCTGGGAACTATATTGGAGGTAAAGGAGCTGTTAATGAGGCTAGTGATGAAAGGTGCAAATTTTGATGCGCATTCCTTTATCACAGTTGCCGGGCAGATGTTACCATTGCATCTTGCATCTTTTAGACTATTGATGATGTTTGTGTTGTCTAAAATGGAGAGAGGAGAAAAAGAGAATTTATTAATCTCCACTGGGGGAGGTAGGGTTGGCTGATTTTGAATGAGATAAAGTTTTTTTTTTATTCTATTATGAATTGGAGTGGAATAATTTTGTCTGTTAGGGCGTTTTGAATGTTAGTGCACCATTGTTCATCTTTCACTGTGTGGTCAGAGGCAGGCGCTGGGGATTCTAATTCACGGAAGATGGTAAAATGTTCTCTAGTATTGGGCCTTGTTTCCCTGTTGGGGAAACGAGGCCGACCTGTGTAATTTGGATACACACCAGACCAAGGGATTGAACCCATTAATTCATGAATATGAACTTATACTAAAACCAAAGAATATACAGTCAAACAGTCCGTATTTCAGAAAGGCTAACCGTTTTAGCCGAAACACGTGTCATACAAAGGGCAAAAAGAATTAAAAACCTTTTCAAACAATGGATTTGGCGCTGTCTCTAGTCTGAGTAATTTTTCATACTATATATACCAGTGGTTTAAATGGCTTTTTTGTAACCACAACCCAGCAGAGACGCGACACAGTTCCTACTACTAATTGCTTGACAAAATTATCATTCTTTGCAAAATCTATTTTTGTCGCCTTGACAGATTGTGCCTACAAAGCCATAACTTGAATACAACTGTTCTCTAGTATTGGGTTGTGCATTAGTTATTTTTTGATTATATACTCCGTTTGTGACCTAAGGATGTTTTTTGTGTCAGTACTGTCATCATGAGTGTGCCATTGCAGTGCGAAAATAGATAGAATTCCTATGAAGACTAGTTCCAGCAATCATAATCAGGGGCGCCACAACGGGTGCCATTTAAATTAGATCTTTCAATTGGTAAAATGCTGTGAACATCTCTTGTGGCCATGTTAGTGCTGTGCTTTCCTTTTGTGCTTCTTTGGGTGCCTGAAGTAGGGGGTGTGTGTATGCTGCATAGTCACATATCCAGGCTCGGCAATAGTTACATATGCCAAGAAACTTTTGCATGTCTTTTACGGGTTTGGGCTTTATTGGTGCATGTATTGCTGCTGCTATGGCTGGAATTATTCATTTCCCATCTTTAGAAATTAACTGTCCCAGATACAACCCTTCGCCAGAGAGTACTGCAACTTTCCTTTGTCCACCTTGTATCCTTACTGTACAATACGTTTAGCAATGTTATAGAGTCTGCTCTGCACTGCTCTTCACTTTCACTACAAATCAGAAGGTCATCAACGTATTGAATGATTGTGCTTTTGACATCAATGTTGCCAAGATCTTCATGCAATATTCTGTTAAAAATACTCTGACTCTCACTATAGTCCTGGGGCCATCTGCAATGTTCAAATCTTTTCCCCCCTAGGGTAAATGCTGTCAGGTATTGGGAACTGGGGTCCAGTGGTACCGAGAAAAATGCATTTTTCAGGTCTGCCACTGTGAAACATGCGGCCTCCTTTGGAATGCTACACAAAATGGACGCAGAGTTCGGGACAAGGGGGAATTCCTTCTGTATGACGTCATTAAGTGGGAGTCCTGTATCATTCTCCAAATATTGATGGTGACGCGCTGACAATAGCCATGATGGGGTTATTTCCATTATAATCTCCCTGTCATTGTCATCGTCACTGAACAGCTCCTCGTCAGTTGAATCGTGCAGTGCTATGTCTTGGTCGATGCACAACACTGCCCTCCATTCATATCCATGAGTGTCAAGTCCTATTGCCACAATACATTTAGCTGATACTTGCACTCCCTGTAGATCTAAATAGAGTACGGTACCAGGCACAATCTCTGGGGCTGCTACTGCGCGGAAAATAAAATCAAAAGGTACACTCAATTCTTTTTGTGTTATTTCTGGCACCACTCTCGCTAGGACCTGTATCCCATAGATAAACATGTCTGCATTGGTAGGCACCCCCCTCACCGCTATTTTGTTGGTTAGGGTGTGGATCATAAGCATTGCTCTGAGTGGGCATACCCATGGAGTGAAGCATATCATGCCTCTCTCGGTAAAAGATATGGTCATATTGAGCTTATTAAGGTTATTTATTGGTGAGTCTTCATGGTATAATACGGGTGCTCGCACCGTTTTTCCTCCCACCGTTACATCCAAATCCTTAGTATAGGGAACCTTTAAAAGTGCCCCAGAGAATCCCTGTGTTTCCAAAATTTTGCCCAACTGTGGAAACCGTCCTTCCATGAGGACCGATTTTTCTGCCTTTGAGTCCACCTTCAGTCTCCGCCCACACCAGTGGTATCTCGTCTGGACTTAGGGTAGTTGATAGGACTGAACGCGCAAGTGCTCTCTGTGGGCTGTCCTAATCTGGATGGGTGTTTGTCCCTGGGAAGGCAAAAACGCTTTCTCCTACCACGGCTGTTCCATGAAAAGTTGCTGGTGCGCCATTCGCTGTTGTGACAAACAGATTTGTGTGTGTGTTCCACATTATGTTTTGACGTGTTAGTCTCTGTTGTAACCCTGGTTGTGCTGCTTGTAGTCTTTGCTGCGATTGCTGAGGGCCTGGTTGGTAATTGCTATGCTATTCTTCCTGTTGTCTGTTTCCTCCCATTGGCAATCCACACAGACTGCCTGGGTGGGGGTGGCCAAACTGCTGTTCGTTGCCAAAGCATTGTGTGTTTTGATAGTACACCATCGGTCAAGTTCAACATTCCCTTGAAAAGTGGCCCCACCTCCCACAGGTCCAACATACACCGTGTCTCACTCCACAAGGCCCCTGTGCTCCATACCCTCCTCTCTGCCCTATGTACCCACTTCTTCCTCTTCCAGACCTTCCCTGCTATTTGTGTCCCTCGTACTGTTCCTCTCCGACCCATTCCTCCGGCCCGTTTGCTGCCCATGTTGCTGCCATCCTTGACTGTAAATCTACTGACCCCTCCTCCTTTTCCCCCTGCCGCCAGACGGTAGAGCGGCTGTTACTGCCACGACCTTCACCAGCTTATTTTGCACAAGCTTTGCTTCATCTGCCAAACTTCTCTGTGTGATTTCCTTTTCCCTCTCTTTGATCCTCCTACAGTGGTGTACTATGATATTCTGTATTTCGGGCCAGCCCTTGCCATCTATCCCGGCAATTTTATCTAAGGCCTTCTGTACCTCCTTCGGGATGCCTCTTTTGATAATGAAGTAAAAAAGGGAGGTTGACTGGTCCCAAGCGGTGCCCGTCTCTGCCCTCCACATGTCCTGCACCCAAAGAATGTACTGCATAGCATCTTCCTCATCCCCCATTGTGCATTGCATCACAGAGTGTAAATCAGAAGTGTCATGGAAGGTTCTCCGCAGTGCATCCCATTCCTGGGCCCTTACATTATTGAAAGATGACCCATCATGGCGGGCACAATTGATTGTTACTGCCGGGAACCCTGCTTCCACCCTCAACCCACCTGCTTAATCACCAACAGCGGACAATAGCAAGATTTTTACATCCCCTATGGCCAGTGGGACCCTTGAGGTATTTTTCTCAATGGCATATATCCACTTCCCTGCCCCTCTCGACAGCAGACGCACTGCATTTAACAAATTAGTTTTGTCCATCAATGCCCAATGTACATAGTGGGGCCTTCCCGCTCCTTTGTGAATGAGGGGCATCTGTAACGTTGTCTTCCCCTTTGTCTTACTTACCTTTATCATTTCTTTTTTGTCAGTACCATGTTCCCTACTCTGCTCCTGAGTCTCCCCTGCCATCTTTCCCTCACCGGTTCCCCCTCCTCCGGCTCCCTTCACAGCAGTAGCCTGCTGCGGCCACTCCTTCCTCATATTCATCTGAGTCACTCCAACATTCTTCTATCTCTACTTCCTGGTCGGATGCTACACTGCCTTGTTCATCACTTGCTTTTTTGCTCCCTTGATCTGCACATAGCACTTTTGGGGTGTTATTGAGGTGGAAGAAGAATTCTCCGGACTTCCACTCATCCTCTGTTAAACTGGAGGGGTTCTTGGATGGGGCCGGCGACGGTGTGTCTCCCTGCCCCCTGGCAACGTTTGTCTCCTATCGCACAGTGTTCTTAGCCAGGTTACTTCTGCTTGTGTAGTGGTCAGATCTGCTTCTCAATCCCTAGTCAGATGTGTAATGTTTACTGGTGGTGCACATGTGTGACCGTACAAACCTCTAGGATCATAAGGGGCGGGGTGCTGCCGCAGGTGTTATGGGTGCACTTTGCTGTGGTAAATACGATGAGTCGCTGTATCCTTCAGCAGGCCAAGTTAGCAGGGGCTACCATTTTTTGAGCTGCCCTCCTTCGTTTTCTCCCCCCTCTACTGTTGGGCCAGATACCGCCTCAGGTGATGCTTCCTTTTCTCTGTTATTTGCAGGAGGGGTTCCTTCGAACATCCTCCAGAGATATAGGACCTCCCTTTTATTCTGGCGTTGTTTCCCTTTGTATTTGGCTAACAAATATGTTGTCACAAGATCTAGTACCCTTTTGTCAAATGATCCCCCTTCCGGCCACACTTGGGACGACCCCTCTCCCTTAATCTCAGTAAGCCACTGGTCATGATACTTTTTAATCTTTTCACTGTACAGATGGAGGTGTTGACAAATATGCCTCAAAGGTGTATTTGCACCCATGATTATACGTTGTTCACTGCTTGTGTGCATGTGTGGTAGTAACACTAAAAGTGCAAGTCTTAGGTTGCTTGTAAAACTTAGCAAAGACTTATAACATCACACTTTTAAAATATTTCACTTACACCTTGCTCGATTTGGAGCACTTCATGGAAATGTCAAAACAAATGAAACATAAACCCATTTAACGAATACACCTAGAAAAACTGATGTACTTCACTAACAACTTGGAACATAAGACAGATATCTGTAACACTTTTGTTTCTCAGCCCTACCCTTCTATGAAACTTGTTATGTTCTTTCCCCACATTCGTCCTTCTCACTCACCTCTCCCTAGGCCCCTTCTGGGCCGACCTGTTAGAAAGTTGTTTGTACAAGAAAAAGAGTGTGCTAATATCTCCTGAGTCTACTCAATATACTTTTATTATTATTATTACATTTATAAAGCGCTCACACAGCCTGCAGGCATCGAGGCGCTGTTACAGGAACTGTTTGTTTTTCTTAGTTGCGTAATCGTGCTTTTTTTTTTGTCTTAGTTACGTATTTATAACGCGCTAACACCCAGAGGTTTCTAAGCGCAGACCCGGGGATTGAACCTGTTGTTGCTTCGTGTCGTTTTGCTTCCAAGAAGCGCACGCTGCCACTGAGCTATTCTCCCGGGACAAGACTTTTATGTATTTCCTTTTTTATTTCTACGTATATCACTCCACTGGTCAAGACATTACTATGCGGCACAGCTTTCCAACCCCTTTTGGAGCTAGGTTCCCGTATTCTCCTCCTTATTCCATTACCTTAATATAAAAAACCTAATGGCCATCTGAAGAAAAGAAGAAGAAGAAAAGCACCCTAGACAACACTCATACAATCCCATACACACTTAATCTGAATCCCAGACCATTCCCTCACTGTGACCTTCTTGCTTTTTACCCCCTTTAATTGCTCTTGCTTTAATTTGTCTCCAAGGTGATCCAAGAGCCGCCGCTCACGGTCCATCCACAATCAGGGTGTCGCCCCCCCACAATCAAGTCGTGGCCGGCTCCGGCAAGCAGTCGGTATTTGCAAAGGCTGGGAACCTTGGAACTGCCCTGGTGCGTACGCTCTACTGGTCAGCCATAGATGGCAGTTGTCTTGATGGGGGCATCCTGGATCTTACTGCGCGGCACAGGGATCTTGTCAAGGCACCGTAAATCACATAGCCGGGGTCATCAAGTGAAGGTGCTCATTCCCCACAATACAATTGTAGATAAATAGTAAAGGAAACACCCCAGTAGGGAATGAGACCAGGAGAAAGGTTGATAGGAAAGTAAAGTTTTATAAAGATAAATACATGCCGAGGACTCTGCTGCCTCGAGAGTGCTCTGAACAACAATACAAAATACAGTAAATTATATGCTTTAGAATCGTCACCAGTGACGATTCTCTATAGGTACATCAAGTTGCATTGGTATTGGTGGACAACAAAGTTCCAGTATGGCAGTGTATGGGCCAGCTTCACATGATTGGCTGGTGCAGGGCTGTTACTTCGAGCAGCATGTGGTCAGCTGGACTCATCTGGGTGGTGTGAAGATCAGGTCGGTTCCACAGGAAGAGGTCATTCTGTCTAAGCTAAGCTACATACTATCTCCTGACATGCAATGCATAATACAAAATATAAACCATGTACTGGATTGTGGGGGCACCTATAAATTGTAGACACATATTTACATATTCCTGTCTCAGGCGTTTGTAGTCATGAAAGGCACCAGGGTCTTGACCCCCAGGTGCATTATCAGCGGTCTTGATCTGAGATTTATTTGCCATAGTTCCCCAATGCTTGATTGAGTGGATTGATAGGTGTTGGCTTTAGGCGGGATATATGATGACATTAGCACAGTTATATTGGGGGCACTCTAGGGTGGTCAGTGGGGCAGGGTCACACTTCAGCTAAATCAAAAGGGGAATGGTGGGGCAATAGGTTGTGCAGGCAATAACTCCCAAAGGTGGGGGTAAGAGGAGCAAGGGCAGGTTTGTGGAGACGAATGGGCAACAAGGCGAGATTCGCCCCAGTCACACACAGGGCAATGAGCCCAGAGCATCCGTGAGAAAGAAGCCTGGGCAGCCCAGACACGGGAGGAGGAGGTGGGGGCTGTCAGTGTGTGCGGTGTGCAGCACTGCAAAGGGGAGAGAGAGCTTTGCAGGGCTCGGGATGCGGCCTAGTCCAAAAATGGTCTCTGGGGGTACACAAAATTGAGTCCTAATGTGTCTTGCAGTAGCTCCACTACCACTGTAGCCAGGGACGGGCAAGGAGGACATCTCCCCATTATTGCATGAATATTAGCTTTCCTTTGTGCCGAATGTACGGGGGGGCAAAAAGGCCCTTCCTCCCTTACAGTATGCATGTTTTACCAATTTTTCCAATAACAAAATGTGTGTTGTAGATTGATTGCTACTTTCCCTTGTAGCTAGATCAAACGGCAAATCCTTGGAGAATTCTGGGTTGGCGGTGGCCATGCAAGAGCAATCAGGTTCTTCTTCGGCCTGAGAGGCCGTGCATGTGGCTGGGGCTGGTATGTGGGCAGGTTAAGAAGGCAACCTCCAGACAGTCTTTGACAGTAGGTAGCATAAGGGTGGATGAGTAAGTCCATTTCCAAAGGGTTTCATCGCAGAGTTTGATGGTTCCTTATCGATTGGTGGCTAGGTTTCCCTACCATCTCATTGTATTTATAGACAGGATTTCATAAAGGTGAAAGTTTAAGATCAGTATTCCCTACCCAGACCCCATTCCCACAGGCACACCACCTAGGACGCCGGTTGGTATTGTTGAGTGGGTTCAGGAGCTCATCTTTAGGAGAGACTCCTGGTGGTTGTCATGTGGTGTTCCTATACTGCTGCTCGGCTAATTGTATGTTTGGAAATATTTTTATGATGTTGTTTTTTCATCTTCTTGAAGGATTTTTTCCAATGTCTCGGATGTCTTCATAACACTTTCTATCGATCTACATGTTTCTTATATGGCGCTAGTCGCCAAAGGCCTTAGGGCGCTCAAAAGGCCAACAACAAAAATATAAAAGAATAGCGATCAGTCAAAACTAGTGGGTTTAGAGCAGTAACTGTATGATTTTAATCTATCCCTCTATCAAAAACGAGAGTTTTCAAAAGCTTCTTAAATTGGGTCATTGGTTCACAGCCCCTCATATCCAGGGGTGAAGCAACACTACTCGATTGCTTTGCTGAGTGGAGATGTGTGGGATTTACGTTTTGTTGGTTTGTCAAGGGAAGAACACATTTAGAAGTGTGTTACCTGAATACTGAATCCTTAATAGAGACGAGAAGGCAAATTATAGTTTGAAAACTTTACAATGTGATGGTTTCAGAGCGTGATCTAGTAAATGGTTGAAAAGACATGTGGAGAGCATTGTGAATGATGTTAAAGTAACCGATGTGGATGGTGTTTGGAATTGCACTTAGAGATTGTTGTGGGCCTGATTTATGGAATATTTTGCATGGTGCAAGTACTTTGCACTGCCAACAAACACGTTGTTCATGGAACAGTGCAAATTGCACTACAAAAATACACTTTGCACTGTTCAATGAATCATGGTGGATCAGTGCAACATGCATTTGTGTAGTGCAAAGTGACATTGCATGGCAAAAAGACACTTTGCACTGTTCCATGAATCAGGGTGTTTATTGGCAGTGTAAAGTCACTTTGCACCAGTGAAAAGTACTATGCACCGTGCAAAGAATTCCATGAATCAATGGCCGAGAATGCACAGGTTGTGTTGAAACATCTCCCCCTGCCTGTTCTCTGGTAGCATTCATTGTTCAGGTGTTTTGAGCGGTTCTGCATGATTCATTCAATTTTGCAACCTTGTGTGTTATTCTGAAGTATGCAACTTTATGTATGTGATTTGCACACTGGTATGTCTGCTATGCACTACATGTTCAGAAAAGAGGAGCCTTGGAAATACTGTAATACACCAAGAACGTACTTTCCAGAATTGACGTAACATATTGTCACGCCACCCAACCCGGGCTTGTTCCAGCCCACTTACCTGATGTGGCATGCCACGCCTTGGAGGGTTTACCCCCGCTTTCGCCTGGGGGGTACGGGGCGGTCCTGGGTACCGGTTGCTCCTGGGTCTTCCTGACGCTTTGTCTCACCCGTACGCGGTTGGCCGCTCCGGTTCCCGCGCTCTTCCGGGTTCCCGGGGCGTGCCGTTCCGCGCATGCGCAGCCGACCCCTTCCCGCTTTCCGCGCATGCGCGGTACACGATGCTCTCGGCTCCCGGCCGGTTTGCGGCCCAAGCCTCGCTTTGGGCCTCCCAGCACCTGGGAAACAGCACGGCTTGCGTTCCAAGCCTCCCGGGTGTGGGAGGCCCTACTTAAGGAGCCCGGCGGTTTGATCAAACCGCGTCTCAACGTGGTCTGACCGGATCGTTGTTTTGCTCCTGCCTTGACCTGAGTTCCGCTCTGTCCTGCCTGGTCTTTCCAGTCCCTTCTGTATAGACCTGCCCTTCCTTGCCCGGGTAGGGGGTCTCCCTGGTTCCCTTCTCAATGCTCCCTTCCTGCTGGGGTGGTTCCCCCCCTTCTCAGTTGTTCTCTGTTCTTCCTCTGGGTTCTTGGTCCTCCTTGGTTCCCTTGCCTTCCCGCCTTCCCTTGCATTCTGCTGCCTCCTGGATTCCTGCTCCTGGATTCGACTCGCAACTCTTCTTGCTCCAGTTGTCTGCAGAGAACTTCTAGCCAAAGACTATCAGGCTCCCCCTGTCAGTGCTTGCACTGTCCTGATGCCACATTAATCAGGGGTGAGCTAACCTGTGGCATCGGGAGCTGGTTCACCTCCAGTCCAGTATCCATTTGGACGGGAGTTGGGCTGGTTCCTTGTGTCACTCTCACATCACCACAGAACTTCTGGCATTCTGGCATCGTCTACTAAGCCGACTTCTGGACGAACAGGTACGCTGCGCCCTAGTGACGCCATCTTTAACACATATGCCTGCTTCCTTACACATGCCTGTCCGGTCCTTCTCCTTACTAGAATTGTGACCATAATCTTTGTTGTTATGTGTGTGTATATTTTACAAGAATGTGTGCTTTGTATGCATTACCCTCATACTGTTTGTGCCTATTTAGTATTGTTACATTGGACACATGTTGTGTGCGTTATCCCTGTGTACAGTGTCATACGGAGTGGGGGGGGGCAGGTGGGGCAAGCTGCCCCTCACAGGCACTTTTGGGAGCCTGACCGGGACTTTTGTCACCTCCCCCGCTCGGCACCTCAATGAGGGTGCCCAAAGGGAAAGGTGTCCCACTGGCAGGACAATGTGTGCTGAGCAATTCCAGGACACCTTACTTTTTCCGAACGGGAGAGGTGTCCCACTGCCAGGACAATCCCCGAAGGAGCTCCGGGCAGCAGAGGGGCTCTCACACGTTGCTCTGTGTAAACAGAGCATTAGAATGTGAGCCATTAGGCAATGATGGGAGGAGGGACTCTTAGCAGGGACTTTTGTCCCTTTAGAAATGTGCATGGGAGGGAGTGATCAGCAGTGAGAAGGGTGCATAATGCTGCAGGCTTTTTGAAATAATGGCTATTGCTTTACTCAAGTGGGATTTGTTAGGCTCACATTAATCTGCATGATGATATTGCGATTTGACATACAGGATGGGGAGAATAGAATTAAAGCCATACTCTTATTGCTCAACATATTTGTATGATGATTTATATAGTGTATTATAATAATAATAATTTTGAAAGGATAGTTTATTGTGTAATGTGCTTTGCTTAAAAGGCATAGCTATAAATAAAGTATTATTTGAAGCACATGAAATTCAAAGGGAAACCTTGACAACTATCTATATCAACCAAACCTGTGAAAATATGCCCAGTTGCTTACATTTCACCATTTAACCAAAGTGTGTGATCCTGGGCAGATCAGTTAATCACACTGTTTTATCTGCAGGTCTGTAAGTGCTTCACTTCAGAGCTTATGGTAATATATCATGCTCTTATTTTTGTTGCTATTTTTTTGTAAGCCTGACTATAGAGTTGCTCCATATATAACAATAGTGCAATTTAGGTATTTTGCACCACAAAGTTATTTGCCACTTGGCTTGATTATGGCAACTTATTCTAAAGTCACTTCCATGGTGCCTCCAAGTATCAAAGACTGATCATGCTCCTTGAAACGTCCTTTTCTGTGACGTCACTTCTGTTGGTGCAATCCATTATCACATTAGGAGGTTTGCATGTATTTTGACCCAGAGCGCATGGACAGAGCTAACAGTTGAGGTTCCTGCAGCTGTAATGATTCGGCAGTTTTAGTTTAGTTTATTCATTTATATTGTCCGCCAGACCTGAGGCTATGAGGGCGCAGGAGCAGTAAAGATATTCTCAGCTTGGTTACAATGCTGTACATAAGTTTACCGTATATGCATATGTTAATACAGTTGCGATAGATACAGTGATATACAGTTTACAAAATATACATCATTTATTTTGTTGTGTTAAAATGCCATCTGCCACTAATGTTACCAAAAAAGTAGATTGTGGCACGGGTGGGCGGCTTGGGGGCGCGAATGAGACTGTATGGAATTGCGCACTACATTTGGCGGGCAAGTCTTCAGCTACTTTCCTGACATCCATATTAGACTGCATTCTGGGCAGATCGTTTAGTCCGGACCTGCAGCTCCAGGTGCATGTGATTAATCTGGGCAATGCTGCCGTGCCTCACAAAGCGAGGCAGGGTAACTGTTTTACCATCAGCAGGCCCAGAGAGGGGCAGCCCAACCTCTCCCCCTCACTGCTCCTCTCCTCCCCCCCAGTCGAAGAGACATGCAGTCTGTTTCAGCACAATGCTGAGGAAGGGTGAGGTGTGAGCAATCACCTCACCCTTCCTTCAGGCAACAAAGGAAACCAACAGGCAGGCAGGGACCAGCTTCAAAGACCTGCCCCCCTCCCCCAGGGGGCCAGACAGTCCGCTATCCGGCCGGGGGCTGGAACATAACAGCCCCACTACTATACATATCAAAGACCCAGGGCTTCCCTGGGTCCTTTAAATACAGATCTGCATGCTCTGAGAAAACACAAACAGTTGGTGGACCCTGAACGGGGACCCAAGCACACAGGAGGTGCACTGTTTACTCAGTGCCTTCCAAAACCTTTGCTTCTATACCACAAAACCCTCCCATCCTACAAATAAACAAAGGAAAAGAAGTACAGGGCACTGTACCGTGCCCACAACAAGTCGTGGGACAAGAGAAGGCAGGCACGGGCCAGAGGGGGTAACCCCAAGACCCGGTGCCCAAAAGTATTGTTATTATTTTGTGATATGTGATTATTGTTATTTACATAACCATATCTGTACAATAAAACCTACGGCCTTTTATTGCCAACACTTGACAAACAATGTGTGAGCCAAATTATTCTGCATGAGGGTATGGGTTCGGCAATGTACAAATATGCATGCATATGGGTTCAGCAGTTATGAGCATGTGCGTGCGTTTACCTTTACCAGAGAGGTGTAGATCAGCTGTTGCAATGTACATACTGCATAGGTCTGAATTATAGATGTATTATTTTTATTTTCAAAAGTGAATAGCTAGAACAAGTTGATCCATTTCAAGGTAGTGCCAAAAATGACATTAATATATAATACAAAACATCAAGGGCTCAGCAGAGTATTTTAAGCTCACGCGCCCAGTCATAGCTATATTTATCTGCCTTTCATGTTTGTTCCACTATGCACCTACCCCTTCGATTTGCTTTTGGATGTTCAGTTTAACATCGATTGTGTGCAGGCACTGTCTAGAAAACGTCTTCCACTATCTAACTAAGGTATTGTAACATGCATACCTTGATATTAAATCATGTTCTTCCCTTGCCACATAGAATCCTCTTTTACAATGACTAATAAGTCAAGCGTCCGTGTATCGGGTGATATAGAAATAAATACATTAGTTAATGAAATCGTCCTTCTTACCCACTCCCGCTATTCTTGTGGCGCAGAATGCAGTGTGTTGCAGCAAAAGAAATCGTCAAAACAAGTTGACGCTGTTTAGAAAAGCTTACAGTATTGGACCGAATACTGCCACGCTATGATTGGTCAGATTTCGTCCTTTCAGTTATTAAGAAGGTGGTCTTCTTCCTTTAAATTATTCAGAAGCTGCCTTGTTATACAAAGATCTGCTGCCCGTGTCAAGGCTGCTCCCTCAGGTGCCCAACCTCTGAAGTACGGCGGAAGCAGCGTGCCACCCAGATCACCGTTCACCGCCATTCAATAAACTGCAAGATGATACCGTGTCATCGGCGCACCTTACACCGCTGCCCCCTCCCCCCCCACCCCCTCATCATGAAATCGTATCCCACGTGATCTCGCCAACAGGACTTTTTGTCCCGAGGGAAACAAAACGAATAGAATTACCCTTTTATTGTACGTCTGCTGCGGCAGGATCTCGCTCAGTCACAGGGACGATGCGTTGGGGCGCTGCGGGACGATGAACAAGACAGCCATTAGGCGCGCGTAAAGGCTTCTCCTTAAGGACGGGGGCAACACTTCCAAGGCAGATGCAGGTATACCCCCTGTGTGATGTGTTGCGCTCTTCTTTCTTTCCCTTAACCTAGACAACTGCAGGAATACCGTCAAATGCAGGCTCTTGTGGTATTAGTCTTTTAACAAAAATGACACATTACTAACAACGGAAACAAACGGAAACAAAGACGATGATGGCATCAAAAATGTGCTATTTGTCAGAGGATGTGTTCTTGTTGACTTGTTGTTTATGTGTGTGTGCGTAATCATTTTTAAATGGTCAAACGAACTCAGTTTCAACGATTACTCTTCAAAATGCTTCGTATTGCTTTGAAACACAAAGTTTATCAATCAACCGGTGTTTGCTGCGTAAGTGGCCCCTTTCGTGTTATTTACCCGAAATAGAAATATGCTGCCTTGAAAGATACTTTTTATTTATGTCGTGTCGAATGTTACACAGCTAGGTGCAAATTCCACCATGCAGCTTTATGGCTTCGAACTGCCTTAAGGCAAATTGGACAGGACAGATAACTGCCTGGGGCAGGAAAATGTACTGTAATGATTGCGACCGAAATGAAGCATTCGATGTATTTGAGATGACAAATGGATTGTGACTTGCAGAAACTCTTTCCACGTGCCTTATGGTGGTAGCTCAATTGGGGCGAGCGATTATAAAATCCGACTCCATTTTCTTGAAAGGGAAAGATGTAAAATAAAGAAATGATGTTCAAATGGATATCATTTCAAATCCAAAGGATATTTGTATTTATGGACCATAGATATAACATGTATTGGGAGACAGGCACGGCTGAGACAAACCAGATGGCCTTTCAGCCATCGTTTACAATATTTTATTTTGTTTTGTATTTTATTGTACAATACACAAAGTGTAAAAAAGAAAGCCATCTGCCTCACAGTGTGTTAGAGGAGTAGTGAACTGAAGACCGAAACCGTGCATTGCCACACGGTAGCCCCATATGCACTCCTATGGGGACAGAGTCCCAGACTGAACTTAAAGGATCTATAGCCCTAGGCAATGCACAGGAGTATCATAGATCCAAACACATTCGATATGCAGAAACTGAAACGCTAGTGACCCTCCTAAGGAGAGTGAACAGTTTTCAATAATGTGTGGTAAGACAGCCTATATCAACCGACTTGGCTGTACAAATTTCAAAAAAACAATATTCAGGTAAACTGTTTTTAATATAAAGACAAACATAAAGGAAATCAATTTTTTCAACAGATTGCATTTGATCATAACATAAACAATATTTGTCAGATGCTTCAGTTACACATCAATAGATGTCTCCAATTCAAATGCATGTCTTCTTGTCAGGCGCAAGAGGAGAAATAAGCACAGCACAATTTTCAAAGAGGGTGTATTCGAACACCATCCAGTGTATAATACCAAAATATAAACAGATAAGATGACCAGTGTTTACAACATCCACACTGAGTCATATAAGAAAAGCCTTATCAGTCCAAGTCAATATTCCCAAATAGCATTATCGGATCTAATCTGTTGCCAACGCGTTTCGGATTTACAAGAAATCCATCCTCAGGGCTAGAATTGCTATTGGTTCCAAATGAACAAAATTTGTCTCAGAGTGTGGGGACCTGAAGAATTAATAAGAGAACAATTACTAAAGGCTCAGAGTGTAATCTCAACTAAATGCCTTAAAGAGTAAGATAACGCCACCAACCTCACAATCCACAAAGATATCTTATCGGGGAGTCCAACCATGCAGGAGGGCAATCATTTTGAGAAATGTATATATTTGAAGTAAAGACAGAAGACAGACACTGTATGAATATAACTGGAAAAAGATGTGTGCAGTACAATCTGTGTATACATTGATTGGGCACCGATAAAGCCAAACGTGTCTGAGCAGAAACACAGCCAAATGTAGGTTTCATTCAGACATAGCAGCAAATAACACACACATTTAGAATTATTTTAGATATTTTTTTCCAGTTCAGAGGATATAAAGAAATAATTAAGCGAACTGGCCATAATGGCCATCTTGCAGGACAGCAGACATGGGTCCAGTTTCACCCAATTAGATTTGTCTGAAGAAAGGATGTGAACCGGAAGAGAGAGTCACGAGTAACTTATGCCAGTTTAGCAGTGGGCAGGAACAGGCACTTGTAGTTTTGATTGGCATATATTTTATTTAGTGTTTTTGGAAAATGCTGCTAGCCCTTTGAGTGCACCCTGCAAATAGTGCATGTGTCTTCAAATAGTTTTATGATGGAACGGAAGGGCATTACCACAGGAGTCGGAGACTTGTGTAGATAGGTATTTGTGATTAATTGAGGAAACATTTCCCAGTGTGTGTCAACCAAAGACTTTTCCCCATACCCATGGACACTCAGTGTACCGCAATGATGTGGTTTAGTGCAGTGGGAGAAGGGACAAGGAATATGTTGAGACATACTTTGTCGCAGTTTATTAGGCGGTCACATTCAACTCGGGGCGTCCCCCCAAGCAAGGTGGCGCACAATAAAATGCTTTTTATTTCAAGTTCACTTTGGTGAGGCCTCCAACCTGTCTCGCACCCACCCCACCAAACACATTGGGCCTCATTACGGGTTTGGTGGTAGCCATGCCACTATTGGTGACATGCTGCCACCAAAACCGGGTCCAGGTCCAGGTTCCATGAATGGGGAATTACCGGCACATTCTGAGTTCGGAGGGCCCGGTAATTCCTCCCTCTGAGAACCCAGAGCCGAACCTTCCCCATTCCCATTTGATCCCCCATAGGGCACAATGGGAATGGGAGAGGGAGCTAACAACGGGCCGATTATGACCGTCCCGTTGTTAGCTCCATGGTCCCCTCGCGGGACTGGGTAAGGACGCCTGGTTTTTACCAGGCGTCCTTACCGAGTCCCGCGAGGGACCTCGTAATTGTGTGGAATGGTGTTAACGGGTCCGCATCCATTAGTGGAACCCGTTAACCCATTCTGCACGGGTCGTAATGAGGCCCATTGTGTCATTAATGGGCTAGGAACCAGGCCGGTGTACAGTAAGAGTATATATGTATTTATTTATTTAAAGTTTAACATAAAGGACTAGTAGGCAAGGTCAGTCACCAATACTGTGGCAACACCCAATATCATGACAAAGACTCTGACATTCAATCAACACAGGTACAATTTTGAAACATGCAGTCACATTTACAACACTTTTAATTTCAATTGAACCAATGAAACATTCGCAATACAACAAAACATATTTTTGCAACACACATTCAAAGGACAGGCAGTGCTTAGGGATTCTGGTTTTGGGAGTTAAGGGCATCAATGGGAAAATTCGTTTTTAGGCTTTCATTTGAAAGGCACAGTTGGGAAAAGGAACTCGAAGGGATATTGTTCAACACACGTGAAAATGAAAAGCAATGCCTAAAAATTCTGGTCAGTGAAAATTAGAACAAAGGGGACATTTCGTTTTGCAACATACATACAGATGAGATGCAATGTTTTGCAATTCTGATTTAAAATGAATGGGGATGAAGGGAACATTTTGTTTTGCAACACACATACAGATGAGATGCAATGCTTTGTAATTCTGAATTAAAATGAATGGGGGTAAAGGGGAAATACCGTTTTGCAACCCACACACAGATGGGATGCAATGGGATGCAAAGCTTTGTAATTCTGATTTAAAATGAATGGGAATTAATGGGACATTTTGTTTTTGCACTCTCCACACTGACTTGAATGGCAGTGTTCTGTGGATTACGTCTTTTGGGATATGGCACAGGAATCAAGGTTTTCAGAAAGACCGTTTTCAAAGTTGTTATGGCCTATACCGGCTCTAACACACTAGGCATGTACTTAGTTTCGAACTCTAACAAAACTCATCCCATGATTCTTCTATAAGTGAATTAATTGATTTACTTTAATCAAATGTGCTAAGTGTCTACAGAGTGTATCCCCATTCCAACAATGTAATGAAAAGGTTGAAAGGGGGCTGTTCCCAACACAATTCACTTTCAAAAGAGATGGTGGTTTTCTATGGGAAAATCATTTGAATGAGATTTAATACATTGTGGGAAGGGCCTACCCAGTTCCCCCTCCTCAACCCCTTTAGCCCACTAATTGAAAGGGATAGAGGTAGATGGCTGACCATGCAATTACTGGCTCAGAAATCCAGCCAGAATGTTAGGACACTCTTTTGGTAGGCAGAGCTCACACCAGGGCTCTACACAGCAAAGTCCCTCCAGATAGGCCTCTCTCAGATAGGGCTCCCAGGTTTCCAGGCAAGGTTTACCCTGATGGACTTGGTCACTCTCCTTGCCTTTCCTACAGCAAGGTCCCTCCATATAGGCCTCACTCAGAAGAGTCAAGCAGCAGGCTATCTCCTAGAATAAAGTCAAAAAGCCTTCTTCTATGCAAACCTACCCTCTTATAGCACGGATGACATTCCAACCTTGTCATAATTCCCACAGTCAGGATTGGCTAGCTTGCACCCTTCACATCACCCCACCACACCCCCTGCCTGCTGATAGGACCAGGAATTGAGAGGAGTGTATGACGTAGGCTGAGGGAGAAGAAATTATACATTGCAAAATGACAGGGCGTTTCATATGTTATGTTCTAAAAAATCTCATAACGTGACACTCACTTGATCTTTCAGATAATCACATGAATATAGGTAGTTTTGGCCTCTACATTTTCTGGCAAGTAAGACATTACTAATTTATTTTGACCCGCCTTTGCTGGGCAGAGCTACTGTTTTTCGCTGTTTGCTGCTACGCCAACATAGCTAAAAATTGGGCCATTTCCAAATTAAACAATGCTTTCATGATACTTCCCTTTGCCAACTTTCCAATTTCTGAGGTGTATTAAAATGGCTGAATCATCATTTTTCGCATAACAGAGTTTGTGTACATAACACAAATTTCGTTTGTACAGGGTCCAAATGAGCTATTTGTTCTATTTAGTATAAGCTCGAATTGAGCTTGAACACCCGCTGCACTTTTGATTTAAGAAAACATGTTCAATGTTTAATCAATGGCAGAGCATGACATGGCCCTAAGTTTCACATTCAGATCAAATCCAAAGAGTTTCCATTTCCCTTAAAACATGTGAACAGCAATTTGGTTTAGTCATGTTTATCTTACCATTTTATCCTTGGCTTGAAAATGACTTTGCTTGGAGCTTAATACACATTTTACGTGGAGCCTGAGCTTAAAGGTTATTTGTGTTGGTCATGTTATATGTACATCACAAACTATCAATCTATGTCTTTGTATATTTTAGCATTTAACTTGATAATCAGACTTGTGTCCTGGGGTCTTTATCCAAAGGTATTGAGTTCAGAGCTAATGCACTTTTTATGTGAATATTTAACCTTACAGTTGCTTCTGCTGGCTGGCTTTATCTACATCGCCCACAGTTTAGATCTCTGGCTTTGTATTTCTATATGTTTTTACTGAAGTTACAGGCCGGTTCCCTCAGTGCACCCAACCACCAACGGTCAGGGTCACAATTCCAGATACGCAGCAGCTCAGTGGAGAAAAACAACAGCTGCCAGTGACCTGCGTGGTCCTAAATTAATAACATTTTCCACAGGTGCTGTATAGTTAACATGTTGCATTTCGGATTAAATTTAGGCCTAATGTTCATAAATATAATCTTTCTTTATGTACTGTATAAACAAAAATAAGTTCACTCTATCCACACAGAGAGTGCATTGTTACCTAAGGAAGCAGTATTCAAATCTACACCAAACAAAATAGGACTCTCTTACAAATGTCTTTTTAATGTGCTGAAATCAAGTCTCTTATTACTGGATAAAAGCAGTCTGCCATTCAACTTTATTTCTGAATTGCAAAGGCGTTATTTCTCCTTTTTAGATTCCAAATGAGCAACTGTTTCTTTTTATCCCATGTACACTGCTGCAATTTTTTAAATCTATCCATGGGTAATGTATTTCTTTAATATTAGAGTTGAAACGACATGAGTATCCCTTCAGTATTGTCTACACATAGGCCATTATTTACCATGGGAAACCGATGTCCCCTTTAATACTCCAAGTAGGCCTTCCCATTTAAATGTCAGTTCATTTGTGAAAAGTAATTGTCTTTCTCCACTTGTGCACTTGCCCATTTTAGTAGATTTCAACTAGACCCAGTTCTTTCCATGTCACTAGGCCTTAAGTCGAAAAAATAATGGTATAGACTGGCCTGCATTTTCCAGTGGATAGCACCAGCCAGCTTCACTCTAAAATAGTGGGCTGGTCTCTTTATTTATGATATTCAGGGGCAATATATGACCTAGAGGATGCAGAAGTACTGTTCCCTAGTTAATTGGGAGGGTGAAATGAGGGCCAGCTGCAGTCCACATATGCCCACATATGGTAGGGGTCTATAAGGAATACATGCATTTTGTCAACATTTCCTTAACATCCTGCAGTCATTATTGAAATGGTTGGAAAGAAGAAAAGACTTCTATTAGGTAGAGCCCTGTAGAGAACGCTTCTTTCCTGAATGTTGGCATCTGGCAGAGTCCAGATATAATCCTGTTTGGAATACAACCTTTGGCTTCTGACATAGAGATCAATAGAAATGTTACAACTCGAGGAAATGCTATTGCATCATCCTTTTATTTATGCTGTAAAATTCAATTTAGAGGAAGGCTGTTTCATACCTGTAGTCACACATACATCTAATCAGTACTTCCCAGTGGTTGCCCCAATTATGGCCCACAGGCCCCAGTTCAGTATTGCTTTACTATATCCCTACTTATCTTCCAAAGCTGCGAGTATATACTCCTCTTAACAATGACTTGAAAGACAGGGTCATAACCTTAACAAATCTGTCAAGTGAAACAATAAGGTTATTATACTCTTTATCAGAGGCATATTGCATTTCTCTTAGCTTTATACCATCCATGATGCCCTCGAGTTGGTAGAAGGATAGGTATTGTAGACTTTAATATTGCTGCAAAACCCATTCATAAACCCATCTTCTTCTATCATGACAAGAAATAGTTGACTGATGTTGACCATCATGGCCTGAAGGCTACCTAATGCAAAACAATTTCAGACCACATACGTGATCCACATGTCCTCTTTCTAAGATTATTTTCTCCACCAGTTAATCCCTTCGGTGAGCGAGTACTGACCTGTGTCAAAATTAATTCCGCTGCACCGGAACAAGGGTAAGTCGTTGCTAAACATGCTACAATTAACAGGATCTTTACCTCAAAATAATACACATATTAAGAGAGATAGTAGGAAGCGGGTGGGATGACTGGGAGAGAGGGAGAGGAGAGCCCAATAGGAGATCTATAAATGTTGTGATTAAATAATTATTTGTCCCAAGTATACACAGGAAAGAAGCACCTGGGTTTGAGGAACAGGAAAGAATGGTGTCGGGAATTTGCCTGGTGTCTGTAGAAACTCCGTACCATCTCTCAACATAATAAGAAATCCCTGTGAGGACCCCCAGATAGACCGGTGCCGGGGCTTGACCACCGGGAGGATCCAAGGGAAACCCTTGTGGTGAATAAAACCCTATGAAGAACTGCTATTGTGCGTTGTCTCCCTGAGCTGACCTGGTGTGGAAGGCTGGTCTGTTTAGAATTCTGGCAGGCGTAGAGGATCAGGTCCTGGGCTGGACTGTCAAGATGTGGAAAAGAGAATATACAAAAGTTAATCCTAGGGACCTGTCTAAGGCAAAAGGAACCCTAAGCTAGGATTCGGGGCTCTTACCATAGATGAGCAGAGTTAGAGAAGTTGAGGTCCTAATCAATGGTGGAAGTTACATTACCAGGAGTTAACCTACCTGTCTGCTTCTATGTCTTTCTGAGATAATATTTGAGGATAATGTTGTTTGCCACAAGGATACTGATCGAGGGTCCTAGCTGTGAGAAAAGTGTCTTGGTGAATGCGGGTTTCTATTTGATAAGAAACCTCAGTGAAAGAATACTGCAGCAAGAGACGTTACCTAAAGGTTCCCAGAGAGAAAGCGCTAACCGCGCCTTCTGTAGGCAGGGTTTCCGTTTACACTGATGCTGTCTGCCGGCGAGTGAATCCTGCGCTGTAATGGTAAGGGACCGAGCTGATTCCTACATTTAAGCAAAAGAAGAGGCAAGAGGTTTTAAGGATAGCACAAGTAAGGCACAAGTAAGGCGTTAAAGATCATAAGAAAATGAAGTCCTAAATAACGAACTCACGTAGCGTCTGCCGGCTCCTACGAGAGTAGCAACGGGTCATTCCTCTGGCGTTGCCTGGCAATATGCAAGTAAATAGGAAGTGATCTGAGAGGCTCGTCGTGCAGCTTCGGGGCGAACAACTAGACTGCGAATTGTGTTATAGGTAGGTGCCGGAGCGGCAGCCATGTTGGAATCACGCCAGGATGGGAAATCCATATTCATGACCATCACAGTATGCCCCCTTTTAGGGTTGTCTCCTCCCAGTTTGTCCGGGTGCTTCAGATGGAAATCTTTCACCAGTCGAGGAACATGAATTGCAGTTTCTGGTTCCCAGGTGCGATCAGCAGGGGAATACCCTTTCCAATCAACCAAATATTGTAAACGACCCCGGTGATACCTGGAGTCACAGATCTCCTTAACCTCGTATTCTGGCCCTCAAGGCATATATCTCCGGTGGAGGACGGACTGAAAGCACTAGGTAAAATGTACTCCGATTATCAGGTTTTAGTTGAGATACGTGGAACAGCGGATGGATATATGACCAAGAGTTAGGTAGAACAAGTCTGAAGGCAGCTGTTCCTACAGCCGAGGTCACCTGGAAAGGACCAAAGAACAGAGGGGAGAGTTTTGGATGGCACTAAATGTCGTGGAAGGAACAGAGAGGACAGCCATACCCAGTCCCCTGGTTTGCTCACTGGGGCTGGAGTCATATGCGATCAGCAAAATACTTCCTTTTTGCTTGTGAACATTGAAGTGCAGTTCATGCTGAGCGATGACCCTGATGTATCTGGTCCATTAAATGGTCCATATCAGGAAATTTGGTTTCTGATCTTTTCATAGTGGGGAAGGATGTAGGATTGAACCCATAGGTGCAATGGAAAGGAGTTGTGTGAATGGCTGAGTGATAAGAGTTATTATACGCGAATTCAGCCATGGGCAACAATTCCTTCCAGTCAACTTGGCTACTGATACGTAACTCTGGATGTAGTCTCTCAATGTCTTGCCATTGGATTGTGGGTGATAACCCGAACTGAGAGCCGGAGATATCCCAAGGAATTTGCAGACAAGTTTCCAGTATCGCAAAGTATATTGTGACCCCCTGTCAGAAATAATGGTTTTGGGTAGACCATGAAGGGTGAAGACATTATTGATAAAAATGCGAGCCATTTGTGCAGCAGATGGTATTCCAACCAGAGGGATGAAGTGAGCCATCTTGGTTAAAGTGTCTATAGTGACCATGATGGTGGAACAACTCCCCTTGACAACGGTTGGTCCACTATAAAGTCTGTTGATATTATCTGCCAGGGGCGAGAAGGTAATGGCATCTTGACCAATTCTCCAAGGGGAGATTGTCGAGGTACTTTGGTCTGGAGACACATACGGCATGATCTGATGTATTCCATAATGTCCTTCCGTACAGTAGGCCACCAAAAGAAACGTAAGACCAATTCAAGGGTAGAAAGCAACCCACGGTGTCCTGCTGTCTTGGAAGTGTGACACATGTCAAGAACTTCTTTCTGGAGGGATCTAGTGTGGATGAATACCCTACTTCCATGAAAGTAGCAATTGTCTTCCCTGGTTAATGCCAGTTTATCTGAACGTGAGAGATGATTTTATATGGTGTGTTTGGATTGAGATTTAAGCCGTGTCAAGAAATCTGGTGCTGTGTATAGTCCCATAGCCATTTTAGGAAAGATGGGTTCTGAATTGAAAAGCTCATTCTTTTTAAGATAAAGCATCTGCTTTTAAATTATCTCTTCCGGGAATAAACCAGTACTTTATCCTGTGTGGTGAAAAGAAATCTGCCCAACGAGCCTGGCGACTGTTACAGGTCTGTGCATATTGTACGATTCTGAGATTGTGATGATTTCTCCGGACTTCTACTGGAAGTTTCGCTCCTAGAAGTAAATTATGCCACTCCTCAAAGGCTCGTTTGATGGCTAGGAGCTCCTTTTCTAAGATAGTGTAGTTGAGTTCAGCTGGAGAAAGTGTCTTGGACAGATAGGCTACGGACGTTCTTGGTTTGAGTTGTCCAGTTGGAGTAGGAACGCCCCTAGAGCATATTGTGAGGCATCAGTTTCAACTGCGGGTTTGGTCTGGAGTTAACAGAATGGGAGCTGAAGTAAATAACTCTTTGAGTCTGTTGAACGCTTTGTCTGTGATCGGGACCATGTAAACTTAATTCCCTTCTTAAGTAGATTAGTCAATGGCTGTGCAAGTTTGGAAAAATCGGGAATAAACCTCCGGTAGAAGTTGGCGAATCCAACAAAACATTGAATATCTTTGCCTGAGGCGGGAGTGGGCCAGTTCTGGACTGCGGACAGTCTTTCAGGGTCCATTGGTCAAAGTTGTTATGGCCTATACCGGCTCTAACACACTAGGCATGTACTTAGTTTCGAACTCTAACAAAACTCATCCCATGATTCTTCTATAAGTGAATTAATTGATTTACTTGAATCAAATGTGCTAAGTGTCCACACAGTGTATCCCCATTCCCACAATGTAATGAAAAGGATGAAAGGGTGCTGTTCCCAACACAATTCACTTTCAAAAGAGATGGTGGTTTTCTATGGGAAAATCATTTGAATGAGATTTAATACATTGTGGGAAGGGCCTACCCATTCCCCCCCCTTTAGCCCACTAATTGAAAGGGATAGAGGCAGATGGGTGACCATGCAATTAATGGCTCAGAAAGCCAGCCAGAATGTTAGGACACTCATTTGGTAGGCAGAGCTCACACCAGGTCTCTCCACAGCAAAGTCCCTCCAGATAGGCCTCTCTCAGATAGGGCTCCCAGGTTTCCAGGCAAGGTTTACCCTGATGGACTTGGTCACTCCCCTTGCCTCTCCTACAGCAAGGTCCCTCCATATAAGCCTCACTCAGAAGAGTCCAGCAGCAGGCTATCTCCTAGAATAAAGTCAAAAAGCCTTCTTCTATGCAAACCTACCCTCTTATAGCACTGATGACATTCCAACCTTGTCATAATTCCCACAGTCAGGATTGGCTAGCTTGCACCCTTCACATCACCCCACCACACCCCCTGCCTGCTGATAGGACCAGGAATTGAGAGGAGTGTATGACGTAGGCTGAGGGAGAAGAAATTATACATTGCAAAATGACAGGGCGTTTCATATGTTGTGTTCTAAAAAATCTCATAACGTGACACTCACTTGATCTTTCAGATAATCACATGAATATAGGTAGTTTTGGCCTCTACATTTTCTGGCAAGTAAGACATTACTAATTTATTTTGGCCCGCCTTTGCTGGGCAGAGCTACTGTTTTACACTGTTTGCTGCTACGCCAACATAGCTAAACATTGGGCCATTTCCAAATTAAACAATGCTTTCATGATATTTCCCTTTTCCAACTTTCCAATTTCTGAGGTGTATTAAAATGGCTGAATCATAATTTTTCGCATAACAGAGTTTGTGTACATCACACAAATTTCGTTTGTACAGGGTCCAAATGAGCTATTTGTTCTATTTAGTATAAGCTCGAATTGAGCTTGAACACCCGCTGCACTTTTGATTTAAGAAAACGTGTTCAATGTTTAATCAATGGCAGAGCATGACATGGCCCTAAGTTTCACATTCAGATCAGATCCAAAGAGTTTCCATTTCCCTTAAAACATGTGAACAGCAATTTGGTTTAGTCATGTTTATCTTACCATTTTATCCTTGGCTTGAAAATGACTTTGCTTGGAGCTTAATACACATTTTACGTGGAGCCTGAGCTTAAAGGTTATTTGTGTTGGTCATGTTATCTGTACATCACAAACTATCAATCTATGTCTTTGTATATTTTAGCATTTAACTTGATAATCAGACTTGTGTCCTGGGGTCTTTATCCAAAGGTATTGAGTTCAGAGCTAATGCACTTTTTATGTGAATATTTAACCTTACAGTTGCTTCTGCTGGCTGGCTTTATCTACATCGCCCACAGTTTAGATCTCTGGCTTTGTATTTCTATATGTTTTTACTGAAGTTACAGGCCGGTTCCCTCAGTGCACCCAACCACCAAAGGTCAGGGTCACAATTCCAGATACGCAGCAGCTCAGTGGAGAAAAACAACAGCTGCCAGTGACCTGCGTGGTCCTAAATTAATAACATTTTCCACAGGTGCTGTATAGTTAACATGTTGCATTTCGGATTAAATTTAGGCCTAATGTTCATAAATATAATCTTTCTTTATGTACTGTATAAACAAAAATAAGTTCACTCTATCCACACAGAGAGTGCATTGTTACCTAAGGAAGCAGTATTCAAATCTACACCAAACAAAATAGGACTCTCTTACAAATGTCTTTTTAATGTGCTGAAATCAAGTCTCTTATTACTGGATAAAAGCAGTCTGCCATTCAACTTTATTTCTGAATTGCAAAGGCGTTATTTCTCCTTTTTAGATTCCAAATGAGCAACTGTTTCTTTTTATCCCATGTACACTGCTGCAATTTTTTAAATCTATCCATGGGTAATGTATTTCTTTAATATTAGAGTTGAAACGACATGAGTATCCCTTCAGTATTGTCTACACATAGGCCATTATTTACCATGGGAAACCGATGTCCCCTTTAATACTCCAAGTAGGCCTTCCCATTTAAATGTCAGTTCATTTGTGAAAAGTAATTGTCTTTCTCCACTTGTGCACTTGCCCATTTTAGTAGATTTCAACTAGACCCAGTTCTTTCCATGTCACTAGGCCTTAAGTCGAAAAAATAATGGTATAGACTGGCCTGCATTTTCCAGTGGATAGCACCAGCCAGCTTCACTCTAAAATAGTGGGCTGGTCTCTTTATTTATGATATTCAGGGGCAATATATGACCTAGAGGATGCAGAAGTACTGTTCCCTAGTTAATTGGGAGGGTGAAATGAGGGCCAGCTGCAGTCCACATATGCCCACATATGGTAGGGGTCTATAAGGAATACATGCATTTTGTCAACATTTCCTTAACATCCTGCAGTCATTATTGAAATGGTTGGAAAGAAGAAAAGACTTCTATTAGGTAGAGCCCTGTAGAGAACGCTTCTTTCCTGAATGTTGGCATCTGGCAGAGTCCAGATATAATCCTGTTTGGAATACAACCTTTGGCTTCTGACATAGAGATCAATAGAAATGTTACAACTCGAGGAAATGCTATTGCATCATCCTTTTATTTATGCTGTAAAATTCAATTTAGAGGAAGGCTGTTTCATACCTTTAGTCACACATACATCTAATCAGTACTTCCCAGTGGTTGCCCCAATTATGGACCACAGACCCCAGTTCAGTATTGCTGTACTATATCCCTACTTATCTTCCAAAGCTGCAAGTATATACTCCTCTTAACAATGACTTGAAAGACGGGGTCATAACCTTAACAAATCTGTTGCAAGTGAAACAATAAGGTTATTATACTCTTTATCAGAGGCATATTGCATTTCTCTTAGCTTTATACCATCCATGATGCCCTCGAGTTGGTAGAAGGATAGGTATTGTAGACTTTAATATTGCTGCAAAACCCATTCATAAACCCATCTTCTTCTATCATGACAAGAAATAGTTGACTGATGTTGACCATCATGGCCTGAAGGCTACCTAATGCAAAACCATGGTAGACCCCATACGTGATCCACATGTCCTCTTTCTAAGATTATTTTCTCCACCAGTTAATCCTTCGGTGAGCGAGTACTGACCTGTGTCAAAATTAATTCCGCCGCACCGGAACAAGGTTAAGTCGTGGCTAAACGTGCTACAATTAACAGGATCTTTACATCAAAATAATACACATATTAAGAGAGATAGTAGGAAGGGGGTGGGATGACTGGGAGAGAGGGAGAGGAGAGCCCAATAGGAGATCTATAAGTGTTGTGATTAAATAATTATTTGTCCCAAGTATACACAGGGAAGAAGCACCTGGGCTTGAGGAACAGGAAAGAATGGTGTCGGGAATTTGCCTGGTGGCTGTAGAAACTCCGTACCATCTCTCAACATAATAAGAAATCCCTGTGAGGACCCCCAGATAGACCGGCGCCGGGGCTTGACCACCGGGAGGCTCCCAGGGAAACCCATGTGGTGAATAAAACCCTTGGAAGAACTGCTAGGGTGCGTTGTCTCCCTGAGCTGACCTGGTGTGGAAGGCTGGTCTGTTTAGAATTCTGGCAGGCTTAGAGGATCAGGTCCAGGGCTGGACTGTCAAGATGTGGAAAAGAGAATATACAAAAGTTAATCCTAGGGACCTGTCTAAGGCGAAAGGAACCCTAAGCTAGGATTCGGGGCTCTTACCATAGATGAACAGAGTTAGAGAAGTTGAGGTCCTAATCAATGGTGGAAGTTACATTACCAGGAGTTAACCTACCCGTCTGCTTCTATGTCTTTCTGAGATAATATTTGAGGATAATGTTGTTTGCCAGGAGGATACTGATCGAGGGTCCTAGCTGTGAGAAAAGTGTCTTGGTGAATGCGGGTTTCTATTTGATAAGAAACCTCAGTGAAAGAATACTGCAGCAAGAGACGTTACCTAAAGGTTCCCAGAGATAAAGCGCTAACCGCGCCTTCTGTAGGCAGGGTTTCCGTTTACACTGATGCTGTCTGCCGGCGAGTGAATCCTGCGCTGTAATGGTAAGGGACCGAGCTGATTCCTACATTTAAGCAAAAGAAGAGGCAAGAGGTTTTAAGGATAGCACAAGTAAGGCCCAAGTAAGGCGTTAAAGATCATAAGAAAATGAAGTCCTAAATAACGAACTCACGGAGCGTCTGCTGGCTCCTACGAGAGTAGCAACGCGTCATTCCTCTGGCGTTGCCTGGCAATATGCAAGTAAACAGTAAGTGATCTGAGAGGCTCGTCGTGCAGCTTCGGGGCGAACAACTAGACTGCGAATTGTGTTATAGGTAGGTGCCGGAGCGGCAGCCATGTTGGAATCACGCCAGGATGGGAAATCCATATTCATGACCATCACAGTATGCCCCCTTTTAGGGTTGTCTCCTCCCAGTTTGTCCGGGTGCTTCAGATGGAAATCTTTCACCAGTCGAGGAACATAAATTGCAGTTTCTGGTTCCCAGGTGCGATCAGCAGGGGAATACCCTTTCCAATCAACCAAATATTGTAAACGACCCAAGTGATACCTGGAGTCACAGATCTCCTTAACCTCGTATTCTGGCCCTCAAGGCATACATCTCCGGTGGAGGAAGGACTGAAAGCACTGGGTAAAATGTACTCCGATTATCAGGTTTTAGTTGAGATACGTGGAACACCGGATGGATATATGACCAAGAGTTAGGTAGAATAAGTCTGAAGGCAGCTGTTCCTACAGCCGAGATCACCTAGAAAGGACCAAAGAACAGAGGGGAGAGTTTTGGATGGCACTAAATGTCGTGGAAGGAACCGAGAGGACAGCCATACCCAGTCCCCTGGTTTGATCACTGGGGCTGGAGTCATATGCGATCAGCAAAATACTTCCTTTTTGCTTGTGAACATTGCAGTGCAGTTCATGCTGAGCGATGACCCTGATGTATCTGGTCCATTAAATGGTCCATATCAGGAAATTTGGTTTCTGATCTTTTCATAGTGGGGAAGGATGTAGGATTGAACCCATAGGTGCAATGGAAAGGAGTTGTGTGAATGGCTGAGTGATAAGAGTTATTATACCCGAATTCAGCCATGGGCAACAATTCCTTCCAGTCATCTTGGGCTACTGATACGTAACTCTGGAGGTAGTCTCCCAATGACTTGCCATTGGATTGTGGGTGATAACCCGAACTGAGAGCCGGAGATATCCCAAGGAATTTGCAGACAAGTTTCCAGTATCGCAAAGTATATTGTGACCCCCTGTCAGAAATAATGGTTTTGGGTAGACCATGAAGGGTGAAGACATTATTGATAAAAATGCGAGCCATTTTTGCAGCCGATGGAATTCCAACCAGAGGGATGAAGTGAGCCATCTTGGTTAAAGTGTCCATAGTGACCATGATGGTGGAACAACACCCCCTGACGACGGTTGGTCCACTATAAAGTCTGTTGATATTATCTGCCAGGGGCGAGAAGGTAATGGCATCTTGACCAATTCTCCAAGGGGAGATTGTCGAGGTACTTTGGTCTGGAGACACATAGGGCATGATCTGATGTATTCCATAATGTCCTTCCGTACAGTAGGCCACCAAAAGAAACGTAAGACCAATTCTAGGGTAGAAAGCAACCCACGGTGTCCTGCTGTCTTGGAAGTGTGACACATGTCCAGAACTTCTTTCTGGAGGGCTCGAGTGTGGATGAATACCCTACTTCCATGAAAGTAGCAATCGTCTTCCCTGGTTATGCCAGTTTATCTGAACGTGAGAGATGATTTTTTATGGTGTGTTTGGATTGAGATTTAAGCCGTGTCAAGAAATCTGGTGCTGTGTATAGTCCCATAGCCATTTTAGGAAAGATGGGTTCTGAATTGAAAAGCTCATTCTTTTTGAGATAAAGCATCTGCTTTTAAATTATCTCTTCCGGGAATAAACCAGTACTTTATCCTGTGTGGTGAAAAGAAATCTGCCCAACGAGCCTGGCGACTGTTACAGGTCTGTGCATATTGTACGATTCTGAGATTGTGATGATCTCTCCGGACTTCTACTGGAAGTTTCGCTCCTAGAAGTAAATGACGCCACTCTTCAAAGGCTTGTTTGATGGCTAGGAGCTCCTTTTCTAAGATAGTGTAGTTGAGTTCAGCTGGAGAAAGTGTCTTGGACAGATAGGCTACGGACGTTCTTGGTTTGAGTTGTCCAGTTGGAGTAGGACCGCCCCTAGAGCATATTGTGAGGCATCAGTTTCAACAACGAATCTGCGGGTTTGGTCTGGAGTTAACAGAATGGGAGCTGAGGTAAATAACTCTTTGAGTCTGTTGAACGCTTTGTCTGTGATCGGGACCATGTACACTTAATTCCCTTCTTAAGTAGATTTGTCAATGGCTGTGTAAGTTTGGAAAAATCGGGAGTAAACCTCTGGTAGAAGTTGGCGAATCCAACAAAACATTGAATATCTTTGCCTGAGGCGGGAGTGGGCCAGTTCTGGACTGCGGGCAGTCTTTCAGGGTCCATTGCTATTCCATTGGCGGATAGCACATACCCTAAATAGGTAACCTGGGGTTGGTGGAAGGAACATTTTTCCAGATTGCAATACAAATGATTCTGTTGAAGCCGACGGAACACCTCTTCCAAATGCTTTAGGTGTTCCTCAATAAGGAAAGAAAAGATCAGAATGTCGTCTAAATAAACAATCATATTGTGAAGTAGCAAATCGGCAAAGATATGGTCCATAAACCTTCGGAATATAGCTGGGGCGTTTGACAATCCGAAAGGCATCATTCTATATTGGAAGTGACAAAACGGTGTTCTAAATGCCATTTTCCACTCATCACCTGGCTTTATTTGGATCAGATGGTATGCTCCTTTCAGGTCCAATTGGTGTATATGTTGGCCCCTTTGACTGCTTCCAGAATGTCCGGTACTAATGGCATTGTGTATTTGTCCGGGACCGTGATCTTGTTCAGGCCATGGAAGTCTATGCAGGGTCGAAGTTCAGCCATGTTTTCCTTAGAGACAAAGAACAGAGAAGCAGCTGCAGGTGAGGTGGATTCGGTGATAAGGCCATTTCTCAAGTTGGTTCTAAGGTATTCTTGGAGGACCTCCTTTTTTTCATTGTCCGACAAAATGTACATTCGCCTAAATGGCAAAGGTTGATCTGGAATTAACTCAATTGCACAGTCATCCCTCTGGTGGGGAGGCAATTGACTGCTTCTAAGCCTTTCCGAGACAATATTTAAGGATGATGTTATTTGCCAGGAGGATACTGATCGAGGGTCCTTGCTGTGAGAAGTGTCTTGGTGAATGCAGGTTTATATTTGGTAAGAAACCTCAGTGAAAGAATAATGCAGCAAGAGACGTTACCTAAAGGTTCCCAGAGAGAAAGCGCTAACCGCGCCTTCTGTGGGCAGGGTTACGTTTACACTGATGCTGTCTGCCGGCGAGTGAATCCTGCGCTGTAATGGTAAGTGATCCATCTGATTCCTACGTTTAAGCAAAAGAAGAGGCAAGATGTTTTAAGGATAGCACAAGTAAAGCACATGTAAGGCGTTAATGATCATAAGAAAATGAAGTCCTAAATAACAAACTCGCGTAGCATCTGCCGGCTCCTATGAGAGTAGCAACGCGTCGTTTCTCTGGCGATGTCTGGCAATAGGCAAGTAAATAGGAAGTGATCTGAGAGGCTCACGGTGCAGCTTGGGGGTGAACAACTAGACTGCAAATTGTGTTATAGTTAGATGCCAGAGCGGCGGCCACGTTGGAATCAGGCCAGGATGGGAAATCCATATTGATGACCATCACAATAAGTCAGTCAATCACTGATCACGTCATGAATGTTCTTTTGTCAATTGGGGCTGTGTTGGAAGGTGTCCTTTTGTCCTGATTGCCAGACAGTCTGAACTGTGTTGCTGCACCTCTATTTTTCTAGCCACCCTCTTAGTTTCGGGAATTTGTTGTGTTGCATATCTGTTATTGGGCCCTGTGTGTTGGGATCCCTTTCTGTAACTTTGCAACATTTTTCTTTTGTTTTACATTGTACTGTAACATATGGGATTGGTGTATAACCTGCTCAATCGGCTCACTCTACTGTCTGGTCCTCATTTGCTCTCCTGGAAGAGTATAAAACTATTGTTGTGCTTGTTTGCTTTTCCTTTGTCTTTTATTTCATCAGCAGTGGTCGACTTTACCATGTGCACAGATCGTTCTTCACGCTGCGTCCTTTGAGCGGGGTTGCCTCCGCATGCAACCTCACAGTGTTATTTCCTGACTGTTTCCAATCTTCTTCCTGTCCATGAGTTCCTTGAATGTGCTTCTTGATCACTTGTTTCAATCTTTAAACAATTTCATTGGTTTGGACATGGAATACAGAGCTAGTGAGGTGCTCTATCCCAATACTTTCAAGGAACTCACACATTTGCAGCTAGTCTCCGTTGTCTTTGATAATAATTGCGGGGTTAGGCTTCCCTGTGAAATACCTCATCCCCTTGATTATGTTCCTGACACATGTTACTGGAAAACACCACCATCATCCACTTGGAGAGGAGGTCTAGCATAAAAATACAGTACATTTTCACAGTACTGCTCTGTATGGGGTCCACAGTTTATATAACCACTCTCTTCCACATCATATGTGGACTGACACGACTGTTCATGGACATGTTTGTGCTTTCCAAACCTTGCTGCTGCCCTCACCCAAGCAACATATCTTGAGTATTCACTTTTCCTGCAGGTAACAGCCCTGTTACCAGTAGTCTTATCTAACCCTTTCCTTATTGTTAGTGATGCCCTGATGTTCCTAATGAGCTAGGTTTATGATGGATGCATTTATTCCCATTGGTTTTGTAATTAGTGTGACTAGTGTGTCCCTATGTCCTCAAAATACTTTTCAGGTTAATTCCTTGGTGACAGCCTCAAAGATCTGCTTGATCCTAAACAACACCTACTCCACACCGTATCAGACCTCATAACCTCATACTCCTATTCCTCCCTTCCCATCAGCCCTTGTGACACAGGAAGGATCTGATCTTGGTCAGCCTCACTCTCCTCTTTCTTCTCTCACAATCTACAATTGACTCCAAGATCTCATGACTATACAAGCCTTGGCGTATAGCTTGACCCTAGCTCCTCACAGCGCTTTGCAGCCTAGCTCCTTGATGACAGCTTCAACGATCTGCTTGATGCTACTCAAAACCTGCTCAACACCTTATCAGCCATCATAGCCTCCTCTTCCTATTCCTCCCTTGGCAGCACCCCATGTTACATGTTACACGGAAAGTATGATCTTGGTAGGTCAGCCTCACTCTCCTCTTTCTTGAATTCAGAGAAACAATTGGCTGCCCTCTCTTTGTTCCTGGACATATGTTACTTCAAATGTGTAACCCTGCATTTTGTCTTTTACATGAATTGACTCCATTCGGTCTTTGGTAGAAAGTATTTCCTTCAAGAGTTTGTTATCTGTGTTAACCTTGAACCATACATCCAAAATACATGCCCAGAACGCCTCTATAGCCCATTTGATTGCTAGAAGTTATTTTTCTATGGCGCAGTAGTATGTTTCTGTCTCTTTCAGGAGACGTGAATCAGATTATTTGATTAGTTCCTACCCATATACAACCTGCATGAGGAGAGCACCAAGGCCTTGGGTGCCTATGCCTATATTCCTGCAACGTTTTTAGTTCTTGAGGGAGGGTGGCTCATGTGTATTCTTTATGGGCTCCACAGACAGCTTTTTTGGTTGGCCACCTCTTACAGAGATTGTTCTAGATACCTATCTCATTCGAATTTACCTTTCTCTGTATAGAGTGGTGTCTGAGTCTACAAGCATCTTGATGCGTAGGTGAGGTGATCCTTATGTTTCCTGTCATCCTTGCCATGAATTCATCTTAGAAGCTTATGCTGCAATTTTTCTATTGAAACAAGTAGTACATAATTCGCTGGGGTGCTCCCAAAGCTGATACTAGACCAAATGGAAGTCATATGCATTGGAAAAGTCCTTTAGGTTTGATACATGCTGTCAAGTGTTTGGACCCTTGATGGTGGCATACCTCCCGAGATGCAGTTCTGAATGTGATGTTGGAAACAGCATAGCATCACTCTTACTGTACAGCAGTTGCCATTGGTTGGGCAATAGATAGTGATCTGCAATAATACATGTGTTGTGATCTCTCAAGTCAATGCACAGCTTGACAGTTGGGCCTTGACTATGGGAGAAACCCATTTTGATTTCTTTATTCTTTCAATATAATAAAAGGTATTTCTGCCTTGACCTCATTTTGCACCGTGATGGGTGTGTCGTACACCTTTTGTACTGACATGATTTTTATCACCTCTACAACCCAAGCCTTTCCTCCTACCCAGAGGGAGTGCGCTAGACCCCACCACAGTAGGGGTTTTGGTAAGTAAAGAGATCGAGAAAAACAGATACCTGTAACAGAGCATCAAAGAGACAGTGGACAACAAACCCTTGCAGTGAGCTAGCAACCCTCACACATCTACACAGGCCTGATTTACTAATGTCATTACATTTGTAGAGGGATTACTGTTAAACCCCATACCAACACATTCCTTATCAAAACATGCATGCTATACTTTAAGACAATGTTCTACAATATACATAGATGTCCATTATATACACTTAAACACATGTTTTTATGGTCATGAAGAGAACCTCAATAAAGAACAATCAATTAATGCTTTTACACACTCATGCAAATTTAATTTTTTTTTATTAGAAGAAAAGAGTCAAACAAAATCATAGCAATTATTGTGATTACACTTAACACATTCACTATAATAAATGTTGTTAATGAAAACGCTTCTATCATTTTTAGCCTATATCCTTACTTATAATAAGTCAATCAAATACAAAATCAAAACATCTTCTTAAAGGAAATTTGAATGCTAAATAGCTAAATAAACTTTTCATGCATATTAATAGATCCTCAATTGAATTGTCTCTTACAATACCTCATTTAATACCACTTATCTTTCTCAATGTGATATCAAAAAAGGTAAAACCTGATACTTATACCACTCCTTCATGATGGAAGCTTAGCTGACTGCCTGAAACTAGAGGCAGGCTTGAGTTGTACATCCCACAAAGCCTTAAAAACCCTCAAAATATCAAATCCGATGTAAAAAGACACAACTCAAAAGCCATCATGGTTTATAAGAGCCATACAAAAAAACGTTTAAATAGATTTGGTGTCAATTGGATTGATTATGAGGCAAACAAAAGTGAATCAGAATAATATAGTTACATGGGTTTAAGCTGCTATAGTAAAATGCTTGGTACTTCCATATAAATTTCAATGTCAAAGGATGGTTCTCTCAAAAATTAAAAAGCAGAAGCTTTTTGAGCCTTCATAATCCAAAATCGACTTTGATATTCCTTCCCTTCTGCACAGACCAGAATGGCGACAGCAATCCAGCTTGCTTTGGTCCACAGCTCAGCGCTGCACTCCGTCATGATCCCGAACAGCACTCTTCTGACTCCTCCCAGGAGCTCTCTTTATATAACTTCTGGACTTCAAAACATGTCCCCCAGGCCCTGGAGCTCTCAAAACATATTCCCTGTGAAGATTGTTACACAGTCTGAAGGAGAAGAGATGATGCACTTGTTCTCTGAGAATATGTTTACATATACTGAGGGATCATGGAATATAGGCCTGAGACTTCTGGAACACCTGACCTCTCCATGGATGCTACTGTATGCTACGTCAAGCTACATCCGGTAGTCAGGAATTCATTAGAAATTTGTTTATTATTTACAAGAACATAAGGAACTATTAACCTAAACAAAACATCCACTGGATCTCAACTCAGAACCTATATTTACAGTGTTCTCTTGTGTATCATAAACAAATAGTAAATTGAAAATTTTAATTGGTTATTTATAACGCGCTTAAAACCCTGAGGTTACTAAGTTTGGACCGGTGATCAAACCTGTTTTTCTCCATGCTGTCTTGCTTCCAAAGCGAGCATATTGGCCATGAGCTATCCTCCCGAGACAAGCTGGCTCAAAGGCCAGACTGTCCAATTTCATTCATGAATTTCTTTTGTACAGACAGTCAACAGTGGTGTGCGCCTTCTGCTTGACATGCAGACCTTTTCTTCCGTGTTTCTATTTTAAGATGAAATATCAGCAGAGATCCAACCCAACAGACACATCCACTTCCCCCCCCATATGGTACAAAGCTGTTGTCAACTTTTCTGAGGTTTTTTTCCTTTTCCAAACTTTGCATTGCATATCACTATTTCCATGAGAGTGCATTTGGTGCCCTGAGCCCGACATCATCGAATTGCACTCCCATCCATTTTGATGGTCTCAAAAGGCTTCACAGCATCCCTTGACTATTTTCAATGATATGCACTCAATCGTCCAGTTCTTCAAAAAATCCACTTTTAGGTTTGTGTTAGCAGGGCTCTGGCAACATATATCCCCTCTACTTGGTTTTCCTGCAGATTATTCTGACTGCCGGTCACAATTTGGTATTTGATGACACATCTGACAGTTTACATCCATTCATCTTACACTGGGCATCGTTAATTGCATTCTGGGAGGCCTCTGTTTTGAAAATCCTGGCGGCTCATTATACAAGAAGTTGAAAACATCAGAGTAGAATGTGAGCACTTGTTATATCAATTATTGTAGACACCCACTGGAATCATGGGGCTTTGATTATACTTTGGTTGTTGAAAATCCCTTTCTATACAACATTCAGTTGTGGATCTATTACTGGTGTGAAACAAAAAATGAGCTTGGAAAGTATAACAGAATGCCAGACTTATTAATAATTCATAAAATATTAGGGGTTTGCGCATCCTTTTGGAGAGAGTTCTGTCTAAGAAGTTTGGCTATACTATGTTAAGATTTAGGCTCAATATGTTCCCAAAAAAGACAACTGTAATTTATGGAACCAGGACATAGGTACAGGAATACTGTGTCGGTATTGTAAAAAAGAGGAAGAGAACCTCAGTCATGTTATTATTGAGTGTGAGGGACTGATGGATCTTCGAAAAGAGTGCTTTTAAAGATATGTACGTTAGCTGAATATTTTATTGAGGGATATCCTGTGGAGTAATTTACAAGTGCTAATATCCTGGAAACTTTGAAAAGCATTATATCAATTTCGAGCCAGGATGTATTTAACAACATGACAATTGGTGATTGTAAGGCAAAATAATTAGTACTATGTATTAAATGAATGAACAGTATTTGTGATAGTGTATATTAGATATAGGTTATGTTTTGTATTAAGTGTTCAATATGAAATTTGTTGGAAATGTGTAATATTGTGAAGGTGTTATATTATTATGTGTGTATGGTTTTCAAATTGGAAACCAAATTACATTTTGAATAAAATAAATAAATAAATAATACACAAGTATAGTTAGCCTGTCTGCGACAATCTTGCCATGATGTAGGGCACATATCCAGTAACACCAAAGCAATTAAATATATTCCTAACATTTCCAATCCTAAATAATACACTGCCACCTATATGAATCATCCTCACTTCTAAAGCAACCTTGCTGTGTATAAATCAGTATATTACAAACTTTCTCTTCAATTCAAATATTGCATGTGACTTGGTATTTTATGACAATATACTAAGCACTTTGTTTTCTCCAATGTGAAAACTAAGTTTTGGTATCAGGGACATTTTCCAAGAAAACTGCCATTTATTTAAACATGTTAACATCAGTTCACCATCCTATCTGTGTGAATTTAGGGTTGAGGGTTTTTAGACAATTCACATACAATTTGAGTGCAAAATAGACTTTAATCTAATTCTGCAGGTTTGAGTTAGAAATAGAGTGCTATCAATTCACAATGTACAGGATCTTGGTACATCCACCAAATGTAGCAACATGTCTTTATGATTTCCAAATATAAGGATGAGTAACCCTCCTACCTGACCTTACAAATCGGATCCCACTGTTGAAGAGCACCTACTCTGAAAATTAGGATGGGTAAACTCCCTTTCAGTTCCTCATTCACTTTTAAATATGGATACAAATTATCAAGCATTGTTCCATTCCAGGCCGCCACATCACGAGTCCTGCAGCGGGTCCCGCTCTGTTCGCCTGACCAGACCAGACATGCAGAGCAGGAACCACTAGCAGTACAGGATGCTAACAACGGCCCCGTCATTAACGGGCCCATTGTTAACATCCTCCCCATTCCCATTGAGCCCTATGGGTGCTCAAGTGGGAATGGGGACGTATATGGTCCAGGTTCTGTGAAAGGGAATTACCGGGCTCTCCAAGGTCAGAATGGTCCCGTAAGTCCATTTTTGCGGGACCTGGACCCGAGTTTGGGGTTAGCCATGCCAATAAACACAGCATTACTATCTCCAAACTAGTAATGAGGCCCTATGTCTCTGAAAAATGCAGTATTCAGGTTATTTTAACTATCACTTTCAAAAGGCTACACTATCAGGACTGACAACTGATCCCTGTTTTTCACAATGCACATAACACAGAACAAAGATTTGTGTTCTTATTTAAATATAGTCTCCCTTAGCTTTAGTACAATTAAAGTAGGATATAACTCAATCTAACACATTCCAGTACCCTACTCACATTCTAATTTATCAATTTATCCGCCAATGTGTTCTCTGTGCAACACAATGATGTTTTCTACAAGCAGTTAATCTCACTAGTCTTTAAATATAGTGAGAACATGTGAAAAATATAATTCTTTACTGCATAGCCCATAATGTCAAAACAAATTCCACTGCATATATATTTGTGGGAGACCCCCTGCACTCCCCATAGCTCCCCCACATTTATTATCACCTTAACCCATCCCCCCCACATATATATGTAGTGAAATAAGGCTTAAAATAAATGTGATGTTTTGGGCTTCACAGTGATGGTCTGTGTAGTAATGGGGTGATACCGAGAAAATACTGTTGCATTTTACACATAAATACTAAGGTATTCTATTTGGAATAAGTGCCCACTTGTGCACATTGCCCTCCCAATCTGTGCATGCCAGTGACTTATCAGAACTAATTATCACTTTGAAATATTCTTTAAATCACTTAGACAGTATGGACCCTCTTAAGAAATCCAAGTCTGCCTCTATCCCTCTTTGAATGCACCTCTGTTCCAGGTAATATTCTTCTCAGTGGTAGGGTCCAATTCACCAGGTTAATGTCCAGGTTCACCACTCATCCATTTGCAAGAGGTGGCATCCCTTATGTGCAGCTTTTCATTCCAGAGTCTGATCCCTATTCCCTGTGTGTATTCCCTGTGTGTTTATGTTTTTATCATGTGTCATATTCCTGTGGTTAGGTCACTCGTTTTGATTGGTAAAATCTTTCTGTTGACTTCATAGTCAAACACTCTTGTAGAATAAACATGTTAATTTCTTATAGGTTATTCATAATGTCTATGTATGTCAAAAAATAAAACTGGAAGGGGTGGCTGCTTGCTCTCAGTTTCAAATTAAAAAAATATACATGCACCATGACATGAGTATGTATGATAATTGATCATAAATCTATAGTTTTTTTGGATATTTTTTTAATATTCTTACAAATATTATTGTTGTATTTATTTGATAGAGAGGGTCCCCAGTGCAATAGCCCAAATGTCTGTTTGTTTCTCAGTTACATTATTTTGACATTACTTACTACAAAAGAGTGCTACATTTAAATGCACCCTCCATCTGACCTATGGACATGTATCCTTATTTTCAGCACATGAGTAAGTTAAACAACTCTCTGTACTGCCTTTAGTCAATGATTGATTTGACTGCTATAATAGCCCTCTTTGTTCTCCCTCTTTTAGGACAATGATTTGGCATGGCTTTTATGGTGAGATAGAGTTCAAAGGTGGTACTCTAAGTGCATCAAACATTGTCAGTTCAGATATTTATCTTTTCAAACAGCAAGCATTTAGGTGTCAGGCTTCAGCTCTACCACCCCTTTCTCCTCACCTGAATCTTCAGAAGATATGTCCTTGGAAGCTGTTACTGACTTCTGGCTGTTCTTCTTCTTGTCTGGAGACAGCCTATCCTTAGGCTTCCGGAACTTCCGTTCGTGTAAATGTCTGCCCCCCTGGAGGCCACCTTGGCAGAGATGGGAATCTGCACTCGGGGAACCCCAGGGAGCCAACCCCTAGTTCATGGAAAAATCCGGATGGCAGAAAAAACCCTGATGTTCAAGGATGCAAGAAGTAGTCCGTGGTTTGGTTGTTTTAAGAAGAATATGTTTAAATATATCCTGATAGTACAGTCTCCAGTAGAAGCAGGTCCGGTAATGTCCGGAATCAGCAAACGAGTCAACTACAATGGTAAGTATATATTAGTGTAGAAAGCACCAAGAGAGGGAATACAAACGCCAGGTAAGAAAAGCAGAAAGGAGAAAGCCGGGAGGAGTAGAATAGGAAGGGGAAGACTCAGAGGAGAATAGATGGAATGCGGAGGTAACAAATTGAGTGAAAGTAGCAATAAAGATATGACAGAAACAGAAACAAGAAAGTATGCAACTGAGTTCACTGGAACATGTTGTGAATAGCGGCAAAATGCCCGGGAGGAACACTCGATCCTAAGAGCAGATCAAGTAAGTAAGTAAGAAAGGCAGTAGAATGCAAACAGGAGGGAAATAAAAGAGGGATCGCATAGGATCGCGAAAGACTAGATAATCCGAGAGCGGATTGTGAAGTGTGAATGGCGGAAGGACGGCGAAGCTCAGAAAGTGTAAATGTGAAGGAGGAGTCACGTAGAGCCGTGGGGAACAATCGATTCCGAGAGCAGATCGATATGGCAAAGAAGGGCGGAAGAACGCCGAAGCTCAGAAAAAGTAAACAAACATGCACGAGATGCAGAAAGACAGGGACCACAAGAAAGGAAACTAGCAAGCGCAGAATAGAAAGAGTAAAGTAGACGTGGGGAAGAATCGATTCCGAGAGCGGATCGATAAGGCAAAGAAGGGCGGAAGAACGCCGAAGCTCAGAAAAAGTAAACAAACACGCACGAGATGCGGAAAGACAGGGAGTATAAGAAAGGAAACTAGCAAGTGCAGAATAGAAAGAGTAAAGTAGACAAATGTACAACTATAGAAGGAAACACAGAACTAAACTGACATGGTAGACAAGAGGGAACTCTACGAGTAAGCCACGAAGGAAAAACAGATACAGTGCACCGACAAAGGGGCGGAGTCTGAATATATAAGAGACTCTGCTATCTTGGGTGAGAACTAGAGCGGGGAGACAAAAGGATGTTAGTGTTTCCAGTAATACCACTGTTTCCACCCGCGATTTCTGACAGTATAGCTCCTTTTCCTCGGGGAGCCCCCTGGTTTACTGGGGTGAAGATGGTGAAATTTCCTTAACAATCTGGGAGCGTGTATGAGACTCTTTGGTTCCCAAGACCTTTCTTCGAACGGGTATCCCTTCCAATGGACCAGGTATTGGAATCCACTAGATAGGCAACCTCATATTCGTCCGGAACCTGAGTAACTGGAGTCTGCACTCTGTGGAAAGGTCGTTGAAAAGGATCATCCTTATACCTCTTAAGTAGGGAGATATGAAAGACTGGATATACCCTTTTGAGGTAACTAGGCAATTTGAGTCCATAGGCCACCGGGTTGACTTGGTTTACTAGGGGAAAGGACCCAGATAACGTGAGGAGAATTTACCGGTGCGGACCCACTTGGGTAGGAATCTGGTAGACAACCAAACTAATTGACCGGACTTCCAGTCAGTGTTGGAGCGTCTGCTCCTATCTGCCCATCCTTTCTGTGACTGTTGACTAGCCAAATGTGCCTTCTTCGCCACCTAATGCACCTCATGGAGGTCCTTTAAAACCCTGTCCAGGGCCGGAACTCTGGTAGACTATGCACTTGTCCAAGCTAAATGTTGAGGATGGTAGCCATATGCACCAAAAATGGGCTCATCTGGATGGATGTATGGACAGAATTATTATAGGCAAACTCAGCCTGAGGGAGAAACCGAAACCACTCTTCCTGCTGGGGAGTGCAAAAGCATCTCAGATATTGTTCAAGGCTGGCATTAAGTCTTTCGGTTTGTCCATTACTCTGGGGATGGTAACCCGAAGAAAGGGCTCGGTGAATCCCCAAGCTTTGACAGAGGGTAGCCCAGAACCTGGAGGTGAATTGAGGGCCTCGGTCAGAAACTATGGTCATGGGCAATCCATGAAGGCGAACAATGTCTCTGAGAAAGACGGCAGCGGTTTCCGGTGCTGAAGGGACCTGGTTGAAGACAGAGAAATGGGCCAACTTACTGTATGAGTCTACAGTTACCATGATTACTGTCTTACCATAGGACCTGGGGAGGTCAACTATAAAATCAGTGGAAATATGTTCCCACGGACGCCCAGGTAATGAAGGTTGTTGCAATAATCCAATGGGTTTACCAGTCTGATACTTGCTAGAAGCACACATGGGATAAGAAGATACATACTGGTATACATCCTTCCGGAGTGTAGGCCACCAGAATCCTCTGCAGAGTAATTCATAGGTCTTTCTAATACCAGGGTGCCCAGATAAAGGTGTATCGTGACACCAGGAAAGGACTTGATCCTGTAGCTTCTTGGTGGGGATATAGAGAGCATTATCATGGTAGTAGAGCCCATCGTTACCTTGAGTGATCGAAGAAGGTAGATCAATACAACCCTGATACTAAGGAACCAAGTCTCGAAGAAAAGGCGAGGCACCTGCTAGTATCTTCAGATCAGGGAAAACCAATTCATGACCCTGATAAAGACCGGAGTCTTCCCCGTGACTCTGAGACAAAGCATCCGCCTTCTTGTTTCCTGAACCAGGAATATAGGTATGACGAAGTCGAACTGCAAAAAGAAATAGGCCCATTTGGCGTGACGTGCATTGGTGCATTCCATTTGTTGTAACACTCGAAGGTTGCGATGATCAGTGGGGATAATGAAGTTGTGAGCCGTACCTTGCAAAAAATGGCGCCACTCTTGACAGGCCAACTTGATGGCCAATAGTTCTCTTTCGAGAACTGAGTAGTTTCGCTCACTGCTGGTCAGCGTCTTAGAATATTATGCAACTGGGTGTTCTAGTCCATCGTCGGCTCTCTGAAGCAAAATGGCTCCCTCGGCTCCAATCGATGCGTCTGTTTCTAGAATGAACGGCTTGGTCTGATCTGGTTGTACCAGTACAGGGGCTGAGGTGAACAATTTCTTGAGGAGTAGAAAGGCTTCTCTGGGTTCCTTGTCAAAAGTGAACTTGGCTCCCTTCTTTAGAAGAGATGTGAGGGGTAACACCATATTAGAGAAATTGGGAATAAATTGTCTATAGAAGTTCGCCAACCCCGAAATCTCTGTACCTCCTTGATGTTAGTAGGTTCCTTACATTCCCAGATAGCCTTGATCTGTTTCGGATCCATCTCAATGCCTTACTTCGACAGGATGAATCCTAGGTATGATACGGAGGTAGCTTCAAACTGGCACTTCTCTGGTTTGACTAGCAACCGATGGGATTGTAGACGCTGTAATACCTTCTTTACCTGCTGACGGTGATCCTGTAAGGTCTTAGAGAAGATCAGGATGTCGTCTAGGTAGACGACTACGGACAAAAACAACAGGTCAGCAAAGACCTTGCCCATGAATCTCTGGAAAATGGCTGGTGCATTAACCAGACCGAACAGCATCAACTTATATTCAAACAGGCCTAACGCAGTACGGAAGGCTGTTTTCTACTCATCGCCCTTCTTGATTCTTAAAAGGTGGTAAGCACCTCGTCGGTCTAGTTTGGTGAAATACCCGGGAGGAACACTCGATCCTAAGAGCAGATCAAGTAAGTAAGTAAGAAAGGCAGTAGAATGCAAACAGGAGGGAAATAAAAGAGGAATCGCGTAGGATCGTGAAAGACTAGCTAATCTGAGAGCGGATCGTGAAGTGTGAACGGTGGAAGTATGCCGAAGCTCAGAAAGTGTAAATGCGAAAGAGGAGTCACGTAGAGCTGCGGGGAACAATCGATTCCGAGAGCAGATCGATATGGCAAAGAAGGGCGGAAGAACGCCGAAGCTCAGAAAAAGTAAACAAACATGCACGAGATGCGGAAAGACAGGGACCACAAGAAAGGAAACTAGCAAGCGCAGAATAGAAAGAGTAAAGTAGACGAATGTAGAACTATAGAAGGAAACACAGAACTAAACTGACACGGTAGACAAGAGGGAACTCTACGAGTAAGACACGGAGCACTGTAAGGAGGAAAAACAGATACAACACACCTGCAAAGGGGCGGAGTCTGAATATATAAGAGACTCCGCCATCTTGGGTGAGGACTAGAGTAGGGAGACAAAAGGATGTTAGTGTCTCCGTAATCCCACAGTTTCCACCCGCGATTCCTGACATTAGGCTTGCTGAAATTAAATTAATACATGTTTAAATATTTATTCTTAAAGCAGGCTAATGTGTGTGGGACTGGCACCCTTCCACCCAGAGGCCTGTTTCAGGTGCATCATTGTTCTGGTGGTGTAATGGATCCTTCTAATGTGATAAATGAGACCTTCCCCATCAACAGCAACCACTCTGGGTTGACACTCTGATCAGCTATTTTGACAAGCTACCTCTGTTCTGAGAAGAAAACATGCTTTGGGCAAGCCAATACAAAGTATATTTTGCCATTTAAATTTGACAGTAATGTATTGTAACTTTTAATAGATATAGAATTGTCAGTTTACATAAAATGTAATCTCTTAACCATATTTTCTCTGTTACAAAGTTTAGACTCTGCATTTGGGTCATGTCTTCATGTACAACCGAAAGTTGGTTACTTTCAAAACATGGTAACATCCTAACAAATTACAGGATAGGTCACTTGACTTTCATAACTATAAACAGATGGGCTTTTTCACATTTTTGGATATGCAGTTCCATGATTTATAGGAAGTGGGCAGTACCTGTTGAAATGCAATGCTGCTCTCTATTTTATTACTACTTCGGCTTTGTATATTGCTCAGGTATATTGTTCCAGTGCATCAGGCATAGTTCTCCATGAACAAATAGAGTGATTTTCCAGAGGGACTTTCTAAATTTGCTGCTGTCAATTCAAAGTTGGTCAAGACCCAGTCCTTTAGCCAGTTCAATTGAGTGTTCCTGGAGTATTTGAAACTATGCCATTTGTAAGGTGTTGTCTCTCAAAGAAGGAGTAAAAAATGTGCCTCCCGCAGGTGTACCGTTTTCATGGTAGCTGAAACAGGAATCAAAATTGAAGTGAATGTTGTGTGTTGTGCATTGTATTGGAAACACCTTCTGATTGTTTTATATGTGCAAAATTGATCGACGCAATTGAATTGTATGCACCACACTTAAAAGCAGCAGTGCAGTTTTTCAGCATCTCATACTTTACTTGAATACTTTTGCGTCCATTTGTTTTTACTGTCCAGTTGGAGTCTTAAAATATTGTTTGGTACCCACTCATGACCTGGTGATTTACACTGACACTCTTTGCAAATTGGTACTTCATCTCTGCATTGTTCTTATATCTCTCCATGCCCAATTCATTGGTATGTCTTCACACTGTTTGCCAAAAAGTCCTCACATCCATCCCATTCACAGATTCACATAACTCCAATTTTTGATGAGAGATCACATTTCTCCAACTTACTTTTATAATCCCTTCTTTTATCCATTATCACTATTTGGTCATACATCGGGACATTTAGAGCACATATGCAGTTTTGAAATGCAAATACTGTACACTGGCAACATGTGTCAGCTATTCGCTGTGTGCCAGTGTTTTGTCCAAGAATGGTCTGGAAAAGCACACATTGGTAGTATAACTTTGAAGCACTTCATATCCACAGCACTTACACCTTCGTCTGTAGACTCTGAACTGCATCCAATGCAAAGTAAACCAATCAGACCATAAGAAGGAGGAGATAAGGGACTGTCACGGCCATCTCAATAAATCAGTGAGGAAATATTTTGCCTCAGAAAAGCAACAAACGTATCTTGCCACCCACAATACATGTAAGAAAGGTGACTGGGGAACATTTGGGCACCTCTTCCCTGTGGACCCACATGAAGAGGTATCATAAACATGCTTGGACATAGAAAACGCCCGCCACCCCCCAACTGCAAAATACAGGCACAATTAGACCACCATCCTGCACCTCTACTGAATTGTGATTACTTGTGAACATGATAAATAAAGCTTAGAAAAAAAGAGAAGAGTATAGTGGAAGCCTAAATGGGATACACACACAGACAAAATGGGATAAAGCAGGGACCAACAAATACCACAAACATCATGAAAAACGAATAAACTCCTCTGAAACACAACCAACATGCCTAAATTGACCAAATGCATCCCAATTATACTCCTAAACCACCAAAATGTGAGCTTGTCCTATCCATCCCAAACTCACCACCGAAGCAGAATCCACAAAAGAAGTAAGCTACACTTTTTAAAAGGCCATTAAACTCGGATTTGTAAGACAAATGCCTTTATAGAGAATCAGGCCTTGCAGTTGGATGGCAGGACTCAAACCATGCGTTTAGACTCACTGCTGAGTGCAAACCTCTACAAAATCTTGTGAGAATACCTTAGGGTGGGTTAAACCCACCCAGAAATGCTCGAATTTGAGGGACATATTTTGGGAAGTTTGTATTGACGCTGCTGCTTCCTGACACACACTCCATTTCCATGCAAGAAGCTTTGGAGCTGTCAAAGCTGGTGAGTGATTTGCTGAATGTTGCTTTTGCTTCATTGCTGCCTTGTACGGTGAGGTTTTCACTTTTGTGTACCTGTGTGCATTGGGGATAGATTTCGGTTTGCTGCCTGATGCACTTTGTTGTTTGTTTCCATGATGCTGGCACATCCCAGTACCACACGGGTGGTACTGCAGTGCCTGGAACAAGTAATGCATGGATAAACACTAACAATTAAAGTTATTGAGCCCACAGACTATGCAGCACATTGTGCAGAGTGGAGAGATTAATGTGAAATGCATTGAAGAAATGAAGAACTAAATGGAACATTTGGTAAAACTGCATCTGAGTGCATATATTCAGTCACTTTGTAAAGTATGGCCAAAGGATGTGGTAGCTTGTGTGCTAAGTAGCTTTCATTAGACATGTTATTATTCACATTTCTAGAATGCTTCCTTAGGTTTACACTGTCTGGTGAATTAATATTAGTTCCATCTGTTTACTGCATTTATATGAATTTGTATTCTTTTTTTAAAGTCAGCGGCTGATTCATGATAAAAGTCCAAACATTGAGAAGTATTCAGTGAGGCAGCGTGTCTATTAGGGGGAGGGTTCCCGAGACCCAAACATGCCCCACATGTGAACTAACTTAAAAACTTAGCGTACATCCTAGGCAAACGAAAAATAATGATGGTTTGGAAGGCTCAAACAAGACCTGTAGCACAGATATGGTGGAAGGACTTGTTGAAATGGGCCAACACAGAGTCTACTGTGTGGCAAGAAGCATCTAGAAGAAGGAAGAGGGGTAGAGGCATGCAGATTGCTCATAGCTACCTTGACCACCTCCAAATGTGAAACACAGGAACTGTTGGTGAACCCCACCTAAGAAGCTACTGTGGTTATACAAGATGTAGGTGGGGAATAGTATAAGAAGTAAGGGGTGCGGTGTAGGCCTAATTGAGAGGGAGTTGGGGGGAGGGAAAGGAAGTTGATAGGTTATAAAAATGTGTGTGGAGTGTTTATTAATAATGTGTAGAGGGCTTTGTGTATTTTCAAAATAAATAAAAATTGTTTTTAAAAAAAAGTCTTCGGTGAGGGGTCATTCTGATTGCAAGGGTAAACCACCTTTCTAACCACGTGCCATGCCAGTGTGCAATGCTGTGGAATATGTCACCCAGACTTACAGAAGTGTCTTATCACAGGTTTTACATATTGTATGTACAGGATTGCAGTAAAGTAGGTTGTTCATAAGTGGACATATGCCATGGAACTAAACGATGCCCAATACCCCACATGGTTAATGAGTGGTGCTGTGCAGCCTGACACAAGTAAAGTAACTACAGACACACTTTCCTTTCAGTCACATTTTCAAGGTGAAAAGCGGGACAATTAATGTACCAATCAGCCCCACTAAGGGGGGAGTACAGGGCCGGTAACGGCCTGCCATCCCGAGCTCAGTGCTTCAGCAAGGTCTCAGGGGTGATTTCTATTCACACCCAAGGGTTAGTCCGGTGTGCCAATAGTTTTTTTTTTTTTTTAGCTGGTGATGGGCTTCGCCCACATTGTGCACCCAATCTCTGTAAAAACAAATGCAGAACAAGATGGCCACCACCATTGAGAATCGGAAAGGGACTTATTTCATTTACGCTATTTTTGAAGAATCTGGCACCAGGTATAGTTCCTATCTTTATAAAAGAATACTATTGTCAAAAGGGTAATTAGGACCCAATTTATGCTAAGGTGTACAGGTTATGGCTAACTTAAATGAGGTGTACTAATTCACTTGAAGCCAGAGTGGCTCCGAAACAATGCTTATCATGCATCCGAATTAAGAGACACGCCATTGCAAGAGACCAGACTAGAAACTATTTGGAGTTTTCTCTCCATTACATTTAAAAATGAATGATGGTATGCACCCCCTTAATCGAAACATGTTAATGTGAATGCAAGTACACATAATGCCAGGTAAGAGCACAATTAAAGGAGGCTTCTCATGTAAGAGAAGTGAACAATGTTATGTAGGGTCATTCTCCATTTACAGAGAGTGTATGAAACATATCAATTACCTCAGTGCCATTCCCTCACTGCTTTACATCCTGCTTAGGCTGTGATCCTATAATCACTTTCTCCTTGGATCCAAAGTGAGGGAGCTCAGGTGGCTACACGCTGGCATCCAATGAACGTATGTCACACTTGAGCCTTCCCATATATTATTTTCTGGAGCAGGTGAAAGTGTGAGATTATGTTGATGGATGAAATGTAAGTAGATTATTAGGACATTATATTCTAACAGTTTTCTACAAACGTTGACTTATTGGGGAGTCTTTGATCAAGTTGGGTGTTATTTCAAGATTCTTGCAACATTGACAGCAAATGCTTGCTTTTTGTTTTTCTGCATATCTGATTTTTTATTTTCTGTATGGACTGGTGTGGATCATGATGTCGTTGTATTCCTTTCCATGTATGACCTGAAGTTGAAGCAGAATCTTGAATCGTAAATGTTCTGGACTGGGAAGACAATGGAGCAATTTGATTCTTGGGCTGATGTTGGATTTTGTTATTTGTGAGTGGCATGTGAAAGCATGCAAGACAGCTTTCAATGATGCTACGTTGGAGTTAAGTAGGCTGAAATCATTGCCTCAATAATATGAGAGAGAGCCACAGCGCTGTGGGGTTTGATGAAGCAGTCATGGTGGCAGATATCGTTTGATTCTTTTGAGGAGGCATTCCTAAATCTATCCTTTCTACAATGTTGTTCTTCAAAAGATTTGCAACCCATTCTACGGTCCCTTTAAGGCCATTATGCAGGAACTTAATTAGACTTTGTGTCCAAAGCATATTAATGAAACTGAATTGTATAGCTATGTGTGCAAGTTCAACGGCCGTGTAGTTATGGCTAAGTTGCTAAACTCACAGGAAGAGCACTTTTTCAGCAGCTTATAACTTCGCTCCCCCTGGACGAATCCTCACCAAACTTTGAAAAAAAGTATATGGGCGGCTCTGAATTTTTTTGCCAAGTTGGGCTAGGTTTCGTGTGGGGGGAAGTTATTGGGGGGTCCCACATTTTTAGACTGAATGGGGAAAACTTTGCGCATGATTACCGGTCGAACTGCTGGATGGATTTTCACCAAATTTGCAGCAAGAGCGGGGGCTTGGGACAGCAAGTGTGCTTTTGTGTGTTCGGTGGAAATCGGACTGGTGAGTTATTTGCGAAACATGGAAATCTACACCCCAAAAAATTAGTGATATCTGGGTCCTCTCCATGGTCCCATTTCCCTGTTCGAAGTGTCATTGGATCGCGGTACGGCGTGGTGTCGGAGACGTTTGGATGCGGCCGGTGGTTGGCTGAAGGGAAGCGTGCTGTGCGTCAATATTTTTGTGAAAAGCCGCCATGGTGTATCGGAGGACAGTGCGGCGGCGGAAAGGTCTGCAAGATGTACCGTACACATTGTGTTGGCAGCAATAAGGGAGGGAATGGCGAGGGGAGTGAGAAGTGGTTTATATGTGACATATTAAGGCTAGTATTTTCTGTGGTGGTTGGAGGCAGCTGTCGTAATGTCCCTTCGCTTCTGCCGCAACCTGTTTGCAGCGAACTCTTTTAGTGGTGAGTGGTGGCAGGTCATTTGCAGATGGGGAGTGAATTGCACATGATATAGGTTAGGTAGGAGCACGATTGGCGGTGTGCTGCAGATGGAATGCGATAGTTGGGCATGTGGAGGCATGCATGGGTGAATGAAGGTGCAGTGGGTCACAGTACTTTGTGAATGGGAGTGGGTACGCCTATAGTATGTGAATGAAAGTGTATAGGGGTGCAGACGAGAGTGTTTTCTTTCCACATTGTGTTGCTGCATAGCTACATGTGGTACACAGGTTGGGTAAGACTGCTGGTGGTAGTTGTGTGTATGTTGATGGTCGTAGTTGGTGAAATGGTAAAATGCTTGGTGGCATTATGTTGCTGTAGGTGTGTTCAAGCCCTATGCTGTGTGCAGAATTGTTGAAGTAGGCCGAATCTTGTGAAAAGTTTGTGGTTAGTGAAGCAATACTTTGTGAATGGCTCTGGGTGCAGGTGGTGGAGGATGTGGTATGTTTGTGCATTCTGGTGCGACCTGTGTTCGTGATTCGAGTGTTTTATGGTGTGGGGGAGTTGGGGTTAAGTGTTGCTACCTGCGTGTGGCACGTTTGTGCAGAATGGTAGCTGCCCACATGGCCATTATGTTAACTGTTGCCATTTGTTGCTGCGTAGTCCCATAGCAGTGTACAGGTTGGGTAGGAGTGTCGGTGGCAGTGGTGTCTATGTGGATTGTCGCATTTGCAGATATGGAGACATGCAGGGTGGCATTACGTTGCTGTGAGTGTGTTCAAGGCCTAGACTATTGGATGCATGGTCGAAGGCCGTAGGCCGTAGGCCATGCATTCAAGAGCCTAGGCCTTCAGGACATGCACGGTAGTAATGCTTTTTTCAATGTGCATGAGATAGAGGGTGGTGACATGTAAGGAATGGGTGTGGAGCACATTTAAGCCGTTATAGGCCCCTGTTGGAACAAATTGTGGGTAGTCTGGCAGTGGCACAATACTTTGTGAATGGTAGTGGGTACGCCCATAGTATGTGATTGAAAGTGCACAGGGATGCAGGAGGGAGTGTCTTGTTTGTACATTATGGTAACTGTTGCAATTTGTTACTGCATAGCTCCATGTGCCATGTGGTTGGAGATGCTCTAGTGAAAATCATGCTGGGCACTGGGTGCAATGCTTGTATACTGTCAGTATGTTACAGGGTATGGTTGAAGGGCATCATATAGGTGCTTGGATAGTGTGCTGTCTGCACAATTCTTGCAGTATCGGTAATGTTGTAAAGATGTTGTGTTTACGTTGCCAGTGAAACATTCCTTTCTGAGTGGAAGTGGGTTAGACAATAGTATGTGAATGATAGGCTGTAGGGGTGCCAGAGTCAGTGTAATGTTTATACATTATGGTAACAGTTGTATGTAATGATGTGTATGTCCATTGCAGTGCCAAGGTTGGTTAGGAGTGCTGGTGCCAGTGGTGCATATGTGCATAGTGGTAGTTGGTGATATGCTGACATGTATTGTTGAATTACAGTCGGGGGAAACGTGTGCAAGGAGCAGACCCACTGGAGCAATGCAGGTTTGGCAGTGTATGAGGCACAGGGTGGTGATCTTTGGAGAATGCGTGTGGAGCACATTGTTGATGTGCTACAGCAGCACAAGTGAGTTGCAAAGTTTGTATTGTGCATTCTATGATTGTGGTGATAGTTGGAACATGCTACAGTATTTGATGTGCAGCAGGAGATGGTGCAGTGAGAAGTTGGGTAGTGTGGCCACAGGGTGCAGTGCATACGTAATGTGAGTATGGAAGTGGGTGTGGTTGAAGGGCATCTTATATGTGGTTGGATAGTCTGCTGTGTGCAAATTTATTGAAGTAGGCCCAATGTTGTGAAGGTGGTGTGCATAGGTTGGCAGTGACACAATAACGTGGGAATGGTAGTGCGTAGGGGTGGTGCAGACTGTGCTATGTTTGTGGCTTCTGCTAAGTGTGACATATTTTTGTGAATGGGTGTTTTATGGTTTGGGGGAGATCGGTAGAACTGCTGCTACGTTTGTAACCTTTGTGCATAATGTTAGGTGCCTACATGCTTGCTTGCTTGGATGTGTAGTCTTGTGGTGTGTGTGCAAAGGGTTGCAATGTTGTGTGCATAACTAAAGGTGCGCTGGGGGCATGTTAGAATGTTTGCGGTTGCTACAATAGTGCCTTCTTTTTGCAGAAAATTCTGGTGCAGGTGCTTTGCAATCAAACTGAATGTGTACTGAGAGTGTTTAATGATAAATAAGGAGTGGTGTATAGAAATGACAGTGTGCAATGCAGAGGTTGTGTATGTGATTGGTGCATGCGTGTTTTGAAATATGATAGCACCCAATTTGGGGAGTGCTGCAAAAACTGACAGTGCAAAGGGAAGAAGTATTGTCAGAGCTTTACTGGGCCGTGGCCCTCACTGTAGATGGAAAAGTGCATATGCACATCCTCCCATTATGAGCAGGTTGCAAATGGAAATGGAATTGTGGGAAATAGGGAGTTAGGAGTTTAGGGCATGGTTCATAGGAAGGGGCGGTACCATTTAGTCACAATACTGTGTCGTGAGGGTGGTCGACATGGAGAGACGCACAGTGCTTATAGTCGGTGACACCTTTGTGCGCCATCTGCACAGGTGTTGCCGGCAAAGATGCATTGCTGGGAATTTCGGGTTGGAAGGAGTGGACACTTTCTGGACCTGTCAGGGTGACTATAGTTTTGGCAGGTTGGTTCATCTTTGCAGATATGTGACGTCCGTCACAAACGTGGACTGTGTTGTAGTGCACTATGGGAGTTCTCATTTGGGTTACATGTCGTATGGATGATTAATCCATCTACTGATGAGGTTGCTGAGCGCAGTGATGCATATTTTTCCTACTGCCAAGGTGGTTTTCTCATGCATAACACCAAGAGCAGTGTGGGTCCATTACGGTGTAAGTTGTCCCCAGCCAGCGGTCGAAAAGGTGTGTTATGAACAGAATTATGCATCAGTTTATGCAGACTGCTTCCATGCTCTCCACCCACTATGAGATCATGAGGTCACAAAATATGCAGGGGTTTCGTAGAAATGGCATTTATTTGAGCACCATCAGCAGACTATAGTTTTGGCAGGTTGGTTCATCTTTGCAGATATGTGACGTCCGTCACAAACGTGGACTGTGTTGTAGTGCACGATGGGAGTTCTCATTTGGGTTACATGTCGTGTGGATGATTAATCCATCTACTGATGAGGTTGCTGAGCGCAGTGATGCATATTTTTCCTACTGCCAAGGTGGTTTTCTCATGCATAACACCAAGAGCAGTGTGGGTCCATTACGGTGTAAGTTGTCCCCAGCCAGCGGTCAAAAAGGTGTGTTATAAACAGAATTATGCATCAGTTTATGCAGACTGCTTCCATGCTCTCCACCCACTATGAGATCATGAGGTCACAAAATATGCAGGGGTTTCGTAGAAATGGCATTTATTTGAGCACCATCAGCAATGTCGTTTTCTTTAACATTGTGCAAGAAGCATTGACCAGAATGTTGTAAAAATGTAAGGATAGGCAAACAAAAACACATATAAAGACAAAATACAAAAATAAATTGCTTGCATGCACGTTAAAAAAACAAAAGAAAAAAACACTTTATACATATACGCTGGAAGACTGAATCCCCTGCCCAGTTTTATATTGTTTACCACCCACCTCCCCCACCTTCACTATCACGAAAAGGTATGATATGATATGATATGGTATTTGTAACGCGCCTATACACAAGTGTTTCAAGGCGCGACGAGGCAGGGAGGGAGGGAAACAAGGGGAAGACAGACAAACGATCCTACTAGGCCAGGTGTCAATCAGATCGCGCAAGTGCAGAGGTAAGGGGAAAAGGAGAAAGTGCAAGGAGAGGAGGTGGGGGGGAAGTGCAGTACAAGGTAAGTAGCGTAATAAAATAATAAATAATAAATAATAAATAAAAAGGGCTTGCTGGTGGCAAGTGCGAGGTAAGTGCAGAGCAAGTGCTGGGAAGGGGGGCTGTAGGGATACAGTGACAGTCCCACAGTGCAGGGGGAGCCAGGGAGGCAGTGCAAGTGGAGAGTGGCTGGGCCCTGGACCGAGGTCGCTGAGAGTGGCCCAGATGCAGGTTTAGTGCAGAATTCAGTGGGGAGTTAAGCAGGTTTAGCAGGGGAGAGGGAGAGAGAAGGCAGAAGCGAAGAGGAAGGTTTTGAGGTACTTCCGGAACCGGAGATGGTTCTCCTCAAGTTTCAGGGAGGCAGGAAGGCTGTTCCAGAGGGAGGCCCCTGCTGCGGAGAGAGATCTACCCCCAGCTCGTTGCTTCGAGAAGCGGCTGACCATGAGGGAGTTGGAGACGGATGAGCGAAGGGCTCGTGAAGGAAGATATTTAGGAAGAGAGAGTTGAAGGTATTTAGGCCCCAGGCCCCAGAAGGCCTTGTGAACAATGCAGAGGGTTTTGAACTTAATCCTCGCAGCCACTGGGAGCCAGTGAAGAGATTTCAGTCCTGGAGAGATACGGTCCCTGGGCTTGAGGCCAAGGACAAGTCTCGCAGTTCTGTTCTGGATAAGTTGCAGAGGGCGGAGAGTGGAGGCAGGCAGATTAAGATAGAGGCTGTTACAGTAGTCCAGCCTAGAGAGAACCAGGGCTCGGGAGACAGTGAGCTTCTGGGGGAAGGAGAGGAAGGGAAGAATACCTCTGAGGAGGTGCAGCTGGTAGTGTGACTTCTTAGAGACGTCAGATATATGAGGAGAGAAGGAGAGTGTGGAGTCGAAGATGACCCCGAGGTTTTTAGCCTTGCAGGTAGGGGCGGGAAGGGGGCCAAGGGAGGCCGGCCAGAGAGCTGCAGGGAAGGAGGGAGTGGGTGTGCCGATGAGTAGAATCTCAGTCTTACTGGCGTTAAGGCAGAGGTCATTGGCGGCACACCATTCCTGGATAGCAGACAGACAGTCGGAGATGAGGGAAGGAGAGGAGGAGGCCGAGGGTAGCCTGAAAATGAGCTGGGTATCGTCCGCATAGCACTGGAAGTGGGGGCAGAGAGCGGCGATGCGGTGGGCAAGGAGTGCCAGATATTGGTTGAAAAGCCAGGGAGAGAGGATGGATCCCTGGGGGACACCACAGGTGGAGAAAAAGATGTCAGAGAGGAAGGAGCCCATTTGGACCTGGGAGGGTCGACCGGAAAGGAAAGAGGTCAGCCATGCCAGAGCCTGACCAGTGATACCCAGGTTATCACGGAGACGGTTGAGCAGGATGGCATGGTTGACAGTGTCAAAGGCAGAGGAGAGATCGAGCAGAATGAGAACGCAGGGAGTGTTGGAATCGAGGTTCAGGAGCAGGTCCTCACGGATGTTCAGGAGAGCAGTTTCCGTGCTTCTGGCCGCTCTGAAGCCGGATTGATGGTCATGAAGATTACCAACAGATTCAGAATGGAGGTTAAGCTGGGAGATGGCCAGTTTCTCCAGGAGTTTGCCCAGGAAGGGAGTAATGGAGATTGGGCGATAGTTGGCCGGGCAGGAGGGGTCGGAAGAGGGTTTCTTGAGGAGGGGGTGCACAAGGGAGTGCTTGAGGGGGGATGGGAAGACTCCAGAGGCGAATGAGTGGTTGCAAAAGTCAGCCAGGGCAGGAGCCAGGGAGTCGATGTGGTCCTTGATGGTTTTGGAGGAACAGGGGTGAACCTGTTTAGACGAGGCTTTCATAGATCGGACTTGTCTGGAAACCTCATCAGCAGAAAAAGGTGGAAAAGCAGAGAAGGAGGGCGGAGGGGCGGCTGCAAGAGAGCAAGAGGAAGAGCCGGGAAGAGAGGGAGGGAGGAGAGCGGAGGAGAGCGAGGACAGGATGTCCTGAGTTTTTGAGATGAAGTGCGAGGCCAGTGCAGTGCAGAGGGCCTGGGAGGGGACAGGAGAGGTAGAGACTGCAGCAGGGTTGGCCAGCTCCTTGCAGATTTTAAAGAGTTCGGCCGAGTTGTTAGATGCCTCAGAGATGCGGGCTTGGATAAGGGCTCTCTTCTTGGTGAGAACGGAGAGCCGGTATTGCCTTTGGAGCAGGCGGCAGGCCAGTTTGTCAGAGGATGAACATGAAGCACGCCATTTCCTCTCTGCCACCCTGCACTTGCGTTTTAGGGTGACGAGATCCGAGTCATACCAGGAGTTACATTTGGCTTTGGGCTTCAGGCGGATTCTCATGACGGGGGCAAGGATATCGAGAGTATCAGATATAGAGGAATAGAGCATGGAGAGGGCTGTGTCAGGGTGGGAGTCAGCCGGGGGGAGAGGAGGGGGCGAGAAGGTAGCAGCGAAGGCCTCAACTGACACGCGCTTCATTGGCCGGATGACCGAGAAGGTGGGTGGCAGTGAAGAGGGTGGCTTTGCCTGTGGGGTAGGGAGGGAGAGGTGGGAGGATAGGAGAAAGTGATCGCTCCAGGAGAGAGGAGTGGAGAGAGGGAGGGAGAGGGGAAGGTCAGAAGAGATCAGAGCATCAAGAGTGTGCCCTGCAGAGTGAGTAGGCCCAGAAGGGAGAATAGAGAGTGAGAGTTGCAGAGTTCGCGAAAGAGACCAGTGAGGGGACAGGAGGCATCGAGGTGGATGTTGAAGTCACCGAGAAAGAGGAGTTGGGTGGTTGAGGACAGGAGTGAGGAGGAGAGGTCAGCCCACTCAGAGAGGAAGGAGGAAATTTGACCAGGTGGCCGATAGATAGTAGCCACGGTAAGGGAATGGCTAGGAGAGAGAGAGAGTCGGCAGACAAGATATTCAAAAGAGGAGTAGGTCTGCGTAGGAGTGACAGTGGCAGGAATCCACTCAGGGAAGATAAGGGCAACACCACCCCCTGAGCGGTTGGGCCGGGGCACGGAGAGGATCTTGTAGCCGTCAGGTAGGAGTGTGTCGAAGCTGGTGTCGAAGCTGGTGGCAGAGCTGGCAGTGAACCAAGTCTCAGTGAGACCGAGGACGTCGAGGTCCAGTTCCTCAAGAAGGCGACAGATATCAGAGGAGTGCTTGATGGCAGAGCGAGAATTTAGAGTGGCAATGTGGAGAAGGTTGCCACCCTTGAAAAACTTCCGGGGAGGGGTACAGATCAGAGGTACGCCCTGCGGAGGTGTTAGAGAAGGAGTTGAAGAGGGAGCAAGAGAAGGGGCAGGGAGGGAGGGGAGAGGCAAGGTAGCCGAGGACAGAGGAGGGGGGACAGCGGGAGCGGAGAGGAAGTTGATGAGGCATGGGAAGCGTCTATCAAAGAGGTGAAGGTTGGCCTGAGGGCCTTGGACCAAGACGGTCCCGTTAGCATAGACATTAATGATGGCTTTAGAGGAGTGGAAAGGGGCCAAGAGGACATCCCAACGGGTGCCACCATTAATGGGAGAGGTGGAGAAAGGAGAGAGCACAGCGACCATGTGAGGGGTCCATAGGTCAGGTGAAGGCACGAAAAAGAGTGGATTACGTGGTACTTTCAGGGTGGCACATGCCATACCCTGGGTGGCTATGTGGATGTGAGCGGATGGAGAAATTGTGCATACTTTCATTGAACTTTGTAGTGGGTGTGCGTTGGAATGGCACGACATTTGTACTGTAAATGTGTAATGGTACATTTCAAGTGTTGTACAGCAGTGACAGTGTTTGATGATGGCAGCTTTATTGCGATTGGTGAATGCGTGTGTGCCTATTTACCAGTAACATAGTGAAGTAGAGCTACAAAGAAGATAGTGCAAAGGGAGGTGCATGTGCCAAAATCTGCCCTTTACACCACTTTGCCAAATGCTATGGCAGTGTGGGGATTAGCCAATCAGGTAGTGTGGGTGTGGTTAACAGGAAGGTGAGGTGAAACGGTTGCACATTATTCTCTGCGTACTGAGGGTGACTGACATGGCGAAATGTATTGTGTTGACTGTAGGTGATCCCTTTGTAATAGATCTGCACAACTATGCCCTGCAAAGAACCTTTGACAGCAATTTTGGTTTGGAAGGAGTGGACACATTGTGGAACGCTGTGCATGAGTGCCATTTCGTCCATATCCAAGCAATTTGCAAAGAACTCACCACGTTTCCAGTAGTAGATGTTATTATAATTCATTATAGTGGCATGCATATGGGTTACCTGCCTTGCTTACATTTGTTCCGCAGACTGAGGAGGTTGCTGAATGTCATGAGGATGGGTTTTTCCACCGCCAAGGTGCTTTTCTCATCTTTAATACCGCAAAGAGTATGGCCTACTGCACATGGATGTTATTTCGAGCCAGACGAAGGAAGGTGTCTCATCAACAAAAGCATATACACTTTTTTGTCAACTAGTGGAATGTTCTTTTGCAACAATGACCTTATTACTTGCGGAAATGCAGAGTTTTTCCAAGAAAATGGCGGTTTACTGAACTAATGTGCGTAGAAGATAACACAAAAGCTAATAACAACAGAGAAAAAAGGTGTTTTGTATAAGGATCTACACAAAAAAAACAGACTCTTTTAAGAGTCGCCGTTACTACAAGCTCCGCCTGCCCTCATTGCATGTTATTGCCCCACAGCAGCACGCAGCACAAAAGTCACATGCAGGGATTTTGCATGTGGCGTCCACGAAAATGGAACTGTGGGGATTGTCCAATGAGTTGCTTAGGATGTGCGGCAATAGGAAGAGGGACTAATGCTGCACTGGGGACCGGCCCTCAACATACTTTGGGACCTGCACATGCCACATTCGACGCTCCTCACCATGCTGGCCTATAGAAATGGGACTGTAGCGATGGTCTTATCATGTGCTGGCTAGGGTGTGCGTCAAAGGAAAGTGTGCCAATAGGAAGAAGGACTCCTTTGGCTTTACTGGAGCGCTGCTCTACTTACTTGGAGAAAGGAGCGTGCCAAATGCTGCGTTTGTGAGTATGCTGCCAATAGAAATGGGACTATGGCCTTTGGCCAATCAGGTGCTTTGGTATGAGCGTCACATGAAAAGGAAGCCTTAACTTTCCCCATTACTTTGTGCACTGCACTTGGCAAACATGGCAAGACGTACAGTTTTCATTGTGGGTGATGGCTTTGTGGAAGATCTGTGCATGTATGCCCTCCAAGAAGACATGTCTGGCAATTTCGGTTTGGAGGAAGTGGACGTTTTGTGGAGTAGTGTTGAATCGTGCTGTTTTGGGAAGACTGCTTCTAGAATGTTGGCGCGTGGCCTCTTTGTCAACTGTACATGTAGTGATTGTGCACTTTTGAGCCTTCTTCATAGGTTACATGCCTTGTTCCCGTGTGTTCCGTCAACTGAAGATTATGATGGAAGCAGTGCAGCGCTTTTTCCTAATGCCAAGGTGCTTTTCTCATGTATACCCTAGAGAATAGTGTGGCAGTATTCCAATGAATACTATCGCCAGCCAGAGGTCGGGAGGGGTCTCATCAACAAAAGCATGTGACTTCTTTAGTGCTGCTGTGATACTCTACTGTGAGAATGAGAACATTGGTTCGTGATACAGACACCTTTTCACGTAAGAATTGCATGTCTTTGTCATACAGTGGCAATGAAGTGTTGTTTCGCAATCTACACACTGCAATGAAGAGCCTACTGTAAGAATGTGAGCTAACACTGAAACCACATTTAAGTATTAAAAGTGCAAAAACAGTGTTTCTAGGGAAGCACTTTTAAAAAAATAAAAATAAAACACAAACAAAGACCCCAAAGGTTCTTTTCAGAGCCAGCACACCCAACGACGTCCACTCCCCTGGTTCAAAGTTATTCTCCCACTCCCGCATTCGCCAATTACGAAAAGTCAGTGAATATCATGATAGTTGCATGGTGGCACATGTTACATACGTCCCTTTTGCAGATGAAATTCATAGAAATGGGCCTGTAGACACTACAGACAGGACTGGCTAACAAAGTTTGTGGGTGTGGTGTGTACAGACAGACTGTGCTACACAGTGTATGTGTGGACAGAAATGCAGAGGGTGAGGCTATGGATGTATGTTTCACGAGGCACAGCGTACAGGTTTTAGGCGATTCTGACAAACATTGACTGAAAGTGAATGGAAAACACTGTTCAGTGGCTACTCATTTAGTAATCTATGATGTGAATGTGCAGTGCTATGGAGTAGCTACAATGAAGTGCCTGATTTTTGTTTCTCTGTGTGACACTTTGGTGGCAAGCAATCTTGCCGATATTGTTGTTGTTGATTGTGCAGGGAAAATTGCACAGCGTGTTACACGAGTTTCAGTGCCGTTTACGATGAGTTCATGCATTAGTTTCGGAAATTTTGCATACGTTTTTACCGCATTATGCAGTCACCAATGTGGGAGCATCTTTTTCTATTTGGTCCGTGATTGCAGAAAGCACGGTACATTGCAAAGAAGAGTATTTCTCCCTTTCTTTGACATGTGCCAATGACATACTTTGCTCGTTGGATTATAATGTTTCACAGCACAAATACTTTTTGCCAGCTATAAGGTTAATCTTAGTATGCCAGCCATCCTGATTTTTGCACACCGCCTTTACATTGGTTTGGTGCCCCTCTTGAAAGTATTCATATTTATTTGTAGTTAGTGTTGCGCTGCGACTCTCTTGAAAATGCTCTGCAGCACGTAAACAAACCTATTTGTACAGTGACCCCCTTTCTAACCGATTCCCCTAACGTGTTTCCTACAGTGCCACATGTCTAGCTGTGCATGTGTGTATTGGAAATTCCATTGTTGATCTGTGAAAGGTGCTTTCTTTATTTAACTTTTGTTCCTTTCCCAGTTTATTTTCATTTATCATGCTGTTCTCACACATGCCACAGAAGGAACGACAGCAAAGGTCAGGTACAGAAGGGGCAGCACCTTCATTGGATACTATAGGGGACATGCCAGGAGACAGAATTATTGGGTGGCCCTCACGTACATAGGAGCCAGTCATTGTAATGCTCCCGTAAGGACCGTTCCCATGCACTTCGAAGTACATTCCCTCTGTACAGTGGCGTGTTCCAGTACATGCACAATACAATGCCCTTTGTAGGGGTAAGGGACCGTAGTGTGGCCCATGGTTTGCTAAGGTTGTTTTAGAGCTCCGCTGGCCTACAGGAGTGCCCCTCTTGTTGCCCGTAGCAGTTGCTGTACATGAAAGTAGGATACGTAATTGTTGGCAGGGCAGTAGCCTGCCCACAGGTCCCCTGTTCTTTTATTTCAGTTGTTGTCACATCCAGTATAACCACTTTATGCTACACCATTACTGTTAGGGGTAGCATTCACGGATATGCATACATTGCGGAATACAATAATGTTTACAACAATGGGAAAAGCAGCTTCATTACGTGCAGCAGGAAGCCAGTAATTGAGTGCGACCCATGAAGCTAACGCGTTTTTCTAACCATCACTAAGGTCGTTTGCGCTCAGCATATTCTGCTGTTTCTTTTATTTGCGTTTACAAGCACTAGTATGTGCATGAGGAAGGTGCACAAGCTTTGTCATGTTGCAGACTTAGTACAAACTGTCCCACCTGCAGTTTCATGTTTTCTTCAACTGCACGAGCGGAAGTTGACCTCTTGATACTTACAGTCACACTGCTGAGTGCACACACAATGTATCTGTTTAATGGGTCATGGAAGGGCAAGCAGCAGATAAATCAAAGTAATGCAACATTTACCACACCCACGTGACATTGAAGGTTGCTGTTCCTTGTTTACCAGTGGCCGTTAAACAGTTATGAGTACTTTAGCCACACATTGGTAGGTTTGCAGAGCCACCCAGGAATTCGGCAGCAATACTTTAAATGCGGCAGCCTACTGCATGAATCCATAGGGCTAGCAACAGTGGCGGTGTTACCAGCATACAGTGGATGACCTATGCATGGGTCTAGGTGTGGAACGGAAACACGTGCCCTTCCACAACTACTTACAAGTGCATTCGAAGACATGGACATGCAGCCACTAATGGAGACCTACGGATAGCTGCAGTGTGATTGTACATATGACAACTAGGTGCAGTGTCCCTAGGAAACGTCCATATTGCTCATCTGTAGTTATCATGCACAGAAAAAGGGAGCCTCCTGACACACTAAACATTTACTATGTACATCTGTAATTGATACTATACACCAACTTCATTCGGAAAAGTAACAGGTAGCGCAAATGGATACATACACCAGACAATTTGCCCTTTCCACATGTTTATCATGAGGGCAGGCAAGGAATCAGTAACAAACCGTTGTTAACGGGACGTTATGGTTATGTTGCTGTACCAAATACCTATCCTCTTTACAGAAAACGGTATGCTAAAGCAACGTTCTGCTTACAGTACCCTACTAAAAACCTATGAAATTCACTGACAAAAACATTGTTAAAGGGACGTTATGGTTAAGTTGCACTAGCACAAACCTATGCAATTTGATGGAAAATACTGCTGCTTTTTAGCTTACTTTAAGTCTCTTGCATATGGTCATGTTTGTATGCATTATGCTGTCTTTATGGTTTCTGTGCAGTGTGGCAAATATGTAGTTATAAAGGCAATGGTAGCTACTTCTTACATGTTTCACAGTACCCGACACTCTAAAACGAATGCATTAATATTGTCACTATGTAACATGGAAAGATGTTGAAGGTTACACTTCCATGAGCCATGGTGCAGACAAGGGCTACGTTTCCACATGAGTTCCTTCATATACACTGAAAAAGTGTGTAATACTGTGGTGTGTATAGCAATGCATTCCTCCATGACATACTTATCTCATAATAGTTCTTCCAATATTCCTTTTTAGTTTTCTGCCATCATTACAATAACAATTCCTTGAGGAGGCTTCCTATGAAAAGTAAATGCACATGTGATGTCATGAGTGATGTCATGAATGAGATTTGTGATGTCATCTTTGATGTCATGGGTCTAAGTCCTTGCAGTGCACACTGGTGGCACAAGTTATGGTTGCTTAGCTTACCATTACTGTCGAATTTCGTGGGTTTTTCAGTTTTACCTGTAATCATAACGTCCCTGTAACAACGTTTTTTTCCATCTAATATGCTAGTGCAATTTAACCATAACGCCCCTTAACAATGTTTTTGTTAGTGATATATATATATATAGAGAGAGAGAGAAAGAGAGAGAGAGAGAGAGAGAGAGAGAGAGAGAGAGAGAGAGAGATGGAAATATGTGTTGCAACACAGGCGATAGATTTAGCCATCGAACACTCTATTGAAGAAAGCACAAAGGGAGAAGAAACATGTTCATCTGTAACAATGTGTTACATCTCACTTCATAGCAAGTAGTTCACAGTAGTTCTTTGATATGGGTCTGAAATCCTAAATCCACTACAGTCTGGTCCATAATACTTGCTTAACAGCATAATACTTCTGCTGTTGCGCTGGATGTAGTGTTGTAGGAACTAGTCATTGGAGGTTTTCAGCATATGTGGTTTCCTTTACATGCCGTTTTCCACGTTCCATTCAGGACTATTTTTTAACACTACCTCAAACTGCTCCTACTCCTGAAAATAAAAATATATATATATTTTTCTTTTGTTTTTAGTTTCAAAAAGTTTATTTACACATGCCCTAAGTCAATATGAGATGATGAGCTCAACATGTGTTCAGTACAGCTGAATCTATAATATGACATATGATGAATGCATAAAGCAATAGTTAAACAATAAGGCAAGTTCGAAATACCAAGAAATATAATGTAATACTTTCTTAATAGAACTGACAGATGCAAATTAATTGTCAAAATAAACAAAATTACAGATGATAGACATAAGCAATATGTGACTTGCAAGAGTGCCTGTTTATGGAGAGAAAAACATGTCAACTAAATGGTTAACCAAATTGAATGTATTCATGTAAATGGTCATATCCACAAAGAAAACAAATGTATGTCTAATCATGTTGTCTAATATGTGCATACTTTTTGCATTGCCATTTTGTAAGTTGCCTATTCTGAAAGTGTTAAAAAGGTGATTTTAATGTTCCAACTTTTGAAATAATTATTTAAACTGACCGCAATATTATCCTTATAACTGCTGTCACACTCTACACACATTGTGACAATTTGGCAGAAAAGGAAGCCCTTTTCAGTGCTTTTTAAGCTACCCCATACATCTCTTAGGCGGTGGAGATAAGTGTGGGAAATTAATTTGTAAATGTTTATAAATACTCAACAAGTTAAAACTTGATGTTGACCAACATACACATTGCCCTCCCCTTGTTGTGTCCTAACTAACTCTACAGAACTTAAACATGGGCGGGTGTGGTAGGTAATTATCTAGGTGTGAGTGTTGCATGTGCCCATACCTATCAAAAACATATATGTGTGTTGAACAGGAAGCACAATCAGAGGCCTTTACATGGATTCTTAAAGAATTCTTCATCTTTAATAGGGTTGGAAATGTTATTGGACTTGCACAGCAAAGCTTGTTTGAGGTGGCACATTTGCAAGTTAGGTTATGTGCCCTCTTTTACTACGCTAACACCAGGAAAATGACACAGAACTAAAAAAGCCAGTGTACATTTTTTCTGCATTAGTGTTATGAAGCGCATCATTTATAATGCACTCGGGCACCCTACAGTTGATTTTCTTTTCTGAATCCATATCATTTTTTCTTTTAAAAATGAATTTCTTATTGGCGTGGTTGCCTTTAGAAACACATGTTTAAAATAGGGGTGTACCGAATAGTAGATTTAAGTATTCAGCTGAATACCAAATAGTTGGACAAGTATGCAGCTAGAGCAGAATACAGAGCAGAATAGTTGCCTTTTTAATAAAGTTATGTAGAGAAGAAAAACACTTTGTAAATTTAAAACATATTTTAAATTATGCACATCTATTTATATTGCATGTATCTTCTTTGTTGTCTACTGAAGATGTTTATGTAAACCATGAAAGCAATGCAATATCAGAAAATAAACAGTTCAATAACGGCACAGTTTGTATTTGGATGTCACTTGTTGGGCAGGACCCCAGTAACTAAACTAGCCTAAAAGTATAGTATGCATATATGCAACCACTGTGAGTGGAGATTGGGATGTGTCTGCTTGTACCTTCAAATGTTCATTTTTTACCTTCCCATCTTTAGCCTCTGGATTGTAAGACTTGTTTGTGAGAATGAGTTCATTTGCCACAAGTTATGCTTTTATTTTGAGATCCTTGGCTAGTGACATACCAGCCTTATACTAAATTGGGCACACTATATCTTCACACCGACTGTACTTAATAAACCTGACCTCACACTATATGTTGTAGACTGAATAAGCAACTCAATAACAAACCTCCACACAGGCTTTCACAGTTGTGCCCTTAGGCACCTTTATACAAATTGAACAGAACCAAAGAAAAGCATGCAGCAGGGAAGCATCATTGTTACATCCTCAATGAACAAATGCAAGAAATAGGAACACGGTTGCACTGGAATAAAATGAACTAAAGTCAACACAAATCAATAGAGTTAGCCTTGCATGCTATCAGAGAGAAAAACAAATCAGAGTATGCAATTTGCAGAAACACAGCATTGATATTCACAGTTATGTTGGCCTTTTTTTAAACTTCGCTTGATAACCCCTACCCAAAGCAGTAATTTTGCTTTCACTTAAGTGAAACTAGCTACTTATTAGCAAACTTGGCATAAAACCTGCATTCTTTAGGCACAGCTTTGGAAGTGTAACTGACAGAGTTTAGCACTCCTGGAGACACCCCCTCAACAAATTACCATTTGCGCATGGGTAAACACATTTATCTTTCGGTAGCCCAAAAACAAATGGTTTCTTGCCCTTTTCTGCCTAATTTGACACTTCATTAATTAGACTATGGGGTGCCCTTATGCTTTATTTCTTGGCACATGTACTCCCCAAGAGCTTATTGTCTGACGATTCTGCTCTCTCTCACTCCCATGATCTGCTGCCCCTTAGAACTACAGCAAGCATTCCATCCAGCTCCTGTCTCCCACCTCTGCAGCAAGCACTCCTTTCCCCAGCCAGCAGCACTCACAGCTCAGCACAGCCAGCAATCGATCCAACCACCTTGATTTTAGTTTTTCTCCTTCTCCTCCACTCTCTATTCTTGCTCTTTGGGTGTCCAACCCCCTTCTCACTCCTTTCCACACCTGTGGAGCTTCATTACCTCCCCTGTTCCTATAGAAGCTTTATTGTTTTTCGACCCATTCTTGAATTCCATTGTGATGTCATGGACGATGGCTCTGGTCAATTGCCACCCCCCCCCCTTAGCCAACACCCCCGGTAACTTTCCAACCTTCCATGGTCTCTTCTACAATGACCTTTACATAGCAAATCGTGTTCAACATGCCATTATGAAACAAACGTCAGCGTTTTTTCCACGCTCGCACCAGCATAAACAATAAAGATGTTCTTTGCAGTGCATATTCTGCTATTTCATTGTGCTCCGAAACCAGCAGCTGCAAGGCACTGTTGTTCAGCTTTCAATTTTTGTATTTATTCCCTAAGCTAACATTGCAGTGTAAATGTCCCTGCACCTACAGCCTGCCACACGGCCTTGGCCCATGCAAACCCACTATGGCTCCAGTCTAATTGCTAGTGTCAGTAGTATTACAATTAGTTAGTATTGTTAGCAGTGTTAGTAGTTGGTTATGTTAAGGTCGTTAACCCCTTGCACTACTCTATGTTATGCTGGACCCCTATATCAACCCCATCTTTAGTTTGCCCTCGATGGCACAGATCTGTACTAGTATCGTAAAACAAACCTAATACATGCTACAACATTAGCATCAATTTAAAACGGTGCACATTGTCTCTGTTCAAATCAGTGGCACTGTTGAAATGAGTGTGCTGCTTTATTCCAACAGACTCCAGCAAAGCACTGAAATGCAAAAGGTTTGATAACATCAGTTTGCACCCAGCTGACATCTGACGTGCTACTGCATACAAACCTTTGGATGCTAAACCCATGATTTCTACATGTGGTACTGAGAGGAGATGAGGCATTTAAAAAATGGATTTTCATTTATAGATAATATTTTTGTTTGTTTTTTGGGTGTGGTATGGGCGTGGTATTTCGGGGCATGGCAAAAAATCCCAGGCAAAACTGTAGAGGGAATGCTGAGTCTTCCATGGTTCCCAGCGTACCCTGCAGGGAAAGAACAGTGCTGATTTTCAATTCTTTACGTGGCAGGTGCATGTTTATTTTACTTATTTGTTTCACTTGTGTTTCCAAGTTGTAATGTATCTCCTCATCGTTATTTCACAAATTTCCAATTTTTTTAACTGTCTAATGTTGAGAGGAATTTGTCTGCTGCCACAGACTGGGGCATTTTGGTTACACATAATTTTTGTAAAACTTCCAATCCTTTGGATACCACATATTTTACTAACATCCATCACTTTTACCTAATTTAAAGTGACTAATTTTGAAAGTTTTGCTTCAGCTCACTCCTACCCAGCAGACCACCAGATTCAAGTCTGTCTGTCCAGCACATGAAAGGCTGAGGCTTTGTTTGTACTTCCACACCCCTGCGCTCTCTGCAGTCAATCAAAAAAGTGATAGCAGATTTATTTGACTGAATGTTTCCCAGCATAGTCAAAGCAGTACCTAATGTATTTTGTCAGGGAAATGAATTGGCTTTGAGTGAAAATTAAGTATTCGGCCAAAGCCAAATAGCTCATTTTCAGCTGGAATTCAGCCGACTTCTTACTTGTAGCCGAATTTTAGTACACCCCTAGTTTAAATATGTTAAACTATACAAGAAAAAATGAAGCAAATAGAATGTAAGTTGGTAAAAATTAGAATGAAATATTTCAAAGCCAGCATTGTTCATATTGTAATTTGGAAATTATATATTCTTCAGCTGTGTATGCATATTGTTACCTTTTAATCCTGTGAAAGATGTAATTGAAATTCTTAGATAGTCTTTAAATATCTTCTTGACCATGTTCCCTCACAGAGAAACATGAACATGGCACTAGTCTCCCCTTGTATGTATAGATCATCTATGTTCTTAAAGTAGTCTATATGGCAGAAGGAGAAATTAAACATTGTAGATTTCTGTACTTGACATACTATGGTGGATGTATGGCCCACGTCCATAGGATAATGCCTCATAAATTTTGCTCATGCGCCTGAATGTTCAACAACTGAAAGTAATTTTGGAGTTACAGCACTTGCAGAGAATTTGCAAGCACAGCCAATGATAAGTCCACTGTTTGGCTGTTCTAAATCTAGGTACTCTTCACAATGATTACCACCAAGGTTTATTTGTGGTAGGTACAGAATTCACAGCCAAGTGCCCCAATGAACTACTTAAAATATAACCATCTTGTTGAGAAGATGTATCCTTCTCTGACCCAGTTTAGCTGCAGTAAACATACTTTCACCCACTGGGATAAAATACCCACCACCCTGATGGAGGGAATTTTGACATTTATGTTTTTATACTACAAAAGAAAAGGTTGAAATTCTTCCTCTTCTAAAGACATAAGCATAGCACTTTCTTAAGCAGCTGGCAGCTGCATATTCTCATCATCATGTAATATAAAGTATACAAGAACTTTAAACTATTATGTGTTGACGTGCTAACATACAGCTCCCTTGTGGGTACACACAATACCAGTCATATTTTGCTCCAGAATCAATTGATGGCCCCATACCTGCAGAAATTGACAGGTTATGTTGTTGCTCTTTAATTCACAGTCCTGAGATGTGTATTCTTCAGATCTGGCACTCACTACTTGTCTTCACATTTTCTCCTGTACATCGCTTATTACATTCCTCACTGACCTCAACACAATTGTGAATGTAATTGAAACATGTGGGCATAAAGGACTTGTTAAATGTTTGTTTTAAAAAATTGGCTCAACATTATTGACCGTCCATGACTTCAAGGACTCTTTACAGCTTGAGGGAGTTTGTGAGCAGTCAATACGGTACCCCACTAATTGAAATGTATCTGACAACATCAGATATTTCATTGCTGATATTTTCAAATGACACTGAGGTAAAAGTGTAGGAACCAGAGAGGATAGGGAAGGTATGTATCCCCTTACATTCCAGTGTGAGGTGGGTTTTGAAGAGAACTAATCTCCATCAGTTTCCTGAGGAGAGTAAATGATTCTGATTCAGTGGAGATGGTGTTAATATGCATAATGTATGATAATAGTCTGCAGTGGTGATTGTGCTGTTGTGGTTAAAGAAAAAACAACAACTGGAAAAAAATCTGTTTAAAATTGACATTAAACAGTCACCGAATATGTGAATAAACAGCAATTCCAAGAGTAATCCTATGTGTGATTCCGTCATACTTTGTTTCCCCCAATAAATATAGCAAGGCACACAGAAATACTGCAGTTTATGTAGGTTAAATGGATTATGTTAGTAGCAAATCCCTTAGATTTCACTTTTTCCACATCCAGAATGGTTTTGTCTCCTTTTCTTCTTGTGGCAATCATTCCTGGAGTCCCTTGGACAAATGTGTACAGGAACACACTTCTTTAATCAATCAACTGTGGTGTATTATAAAGACTGAAGGGGGTGGTAGAGGAGAGGCACAGAGGACCCCATCCAAGATTCTCTACTGTGGTAGCAATGGATGAGCAATCAAGGCCTAGATTCTCAGGAGGTGATGCAGGCTGGTTCTGAAGTACAGTGTTGTCCCCAAGCAGCCACAAAGGAATGTCTGCACACTATATTGGTTAAAACACAGTCTTTATATAATTAATATTCAAGGTTATGTAAACTATCACAATAACTTACTTTGTGCTCAGACAATGAACAATGGTAAATATATACAGTTCTACAGTGGTACCACAAATATTATTAGATATCATTAAAGTGCATCAACTATACTGTGAACATGTCACACAGATCAATAATGAGGGAATCAGCGGTAGAGAGAGGAAGGAAAGCAAGATATGAACAACTGGCAGAAATAATGGTCACTGCCGTTAAATACAGCTCTGTGTGTAGATCCCCCCACCTGGGCAACCTGTAGAATAAAGATACAAGCCCAGTCCATATATTGTTCACAATAGACTTCCCAATAGTTCTGCAACCCCAAAGTACCTGGCATTGTAGCGTAACCTTCCTTTAAGGCAGGGGTCACGGGTCGTTGAACGTCTGACGGAGAACAGGGTGAACTACGGTGGTGAAGTGGCAGCTTTGTTCCTAGCGGTGCTCGTCTATGATGGAGCGTTGGCGTCCTGCAAGGAAGAGTCGTGCGGGGCACCTCGGTGACGGTAGTTCTGGACCGCAAAGAGATGTTGAAGAACTCTGGCCCAGCAAGGGTGTCGAGTCGGCGTCTCTGTGGTCTTTAGGTGGTGGGAAACCCACCGGCGGATGCTCCTCGGCGCGTCGACGGTCGGGCCTTCTCCAGCAGGATAAAGTGGGCGGCGATACAGACGAGAGCATCCTTGGATCGAATGAAGTTCATAGGCAAACGGGAGCATGGCGGCACAAGAGTCCGGGTGCTTCTCCTTGGAGTTCCGCGGCAGTCCCCGTCTCGGGTCAGCAGCCTGTCAAAGGTCTGTCTACCAGGGAGCTTTGGCAAAGATCAGCTGGTGCACGATGGTCCCTCATAGCTCGGGAAGAGGGCATCTTATCAGGTCCTCTCTGGGTCAGTTCTTGGAGACACAGCAGCTTTCAGATTGTGAAGGAGAGCAACAGCAATTCTTCTCTTCCAGCAGGGCTTCAAGCTTAAGCTTCAGTTTCCCTCCAGCTACTCTTCAGCTTCTGAACACAAATTCTAGCAGTGAGAGGCCCCCCAGATATACCAGTTAGTCTCCCATTCACTATGCTGGGTCACACTCAGGCAACCAATCAGTCAGAAGGGCATTTATGCAGGCAGGCAGCCAATCAGGTGCATAGTGCATTCAGGACATTCACTTCTCTCCAGACACTCACAACAAGTTATGTGTATTGGGATAAGTACCCAGCCATTCAACACTCCACACTGCAGTCATACCAGTTTCGGGCGGGGATGTCTCAGTTATTGTGTCAAACACCAGATACTAGACACCCATAACACAGAATGCGTATTTGTCACACACTCCATTCACCCAGGTCCCACCCACAGGGTGTACCCACAACAGACAGTCACTGGGAAGGCTCCTGCCAGTCTGGCCTGGACTTCACAACAACACCATATATGGAAATTCCACTCAACAGCCGGTCAGGGGGAAGGGACAGAGTCAGGGCTTCCCAGGACTTTGGGAAAACAAGGTAATAGGCAATAGAAAGCAAGAGGCCACAGGGACCATCTTGTTTCCAATGGCAGGGCCTGGGTATCCTAAAATGGAGAACACTCAGGGCACCAGCCCATACCCTGCTCTGTGGGCCACACACAGGTGCCAAAAAACAAACATTAGGGGCACAGGGTTGTTCCCCCACCCATGGGTGCCATAAGGGTATCCTATGGGTCTGTACACCAAACCAACAGAGAGAGCTGCACCGCCAGGAGTCCCACATGAACTCCTGCATGAAAAACATGACAGAACACACGATAAAAAGCAGTAAAGGACAAGGATACGGAGGCTCTGTCCCTCCGATGCATTTCAAGCATCACATGTCTGATTTACATGTTCTGGTAGTCACCATTGTATGTACAGAAACACATGAGTAGCAAGGCAGATGTATGAATAACAATAAATAGAAGGAGAAATGTGTGTGCATTAGCAAATACACATATATGAACACTTACATGTCTGATTTCCACATCTGTTTTATACAGCACCACAAAGAGGTTGTAGATTCTACATCTGGTCAATTAGTACAGACTCACAACCCAATGTTTCATGGGTTAAAATGAAACAGAGTCACAAGTTTAACTCAACTGTTCTCCCAATAACTATGCCACACTGCACAGAGTCACCTATTAGCTGCTTGTAGCATTGCATTCCCAAACATCCAGTGTTGGTGCCCAAGTGTTCATGACTGGCTTATTAGAAGGATGCCGTATTGGCTTTTTCAAACTCTCTGAATTTTAAGGAAGGACAGATTCATAGTCCAATCTTTCATCTGTACAAATGTTACACAAGGGTAGCTTGTTTGCAAGTACCTTACTTGCACAAGACTACACAGTGTCACCTATTAAACATGCGTGGTACGCAACCGTGATAGGCTTGTTTTAATGCCAGATTGAATAGCATCACCAAATAACAACCCACAGTAGTGCACACTCAGGCATCCAATTTTGGTGCAAACTCCACAATGCTGCATATTAAAGGTTAGGAGAGAACACTCCTGTACAACCATTTCTGATGACTGGCTCCACAGAGGTTGTAGGGATGCACATACAGCTTCAAAGCCAGGCAAAGAAAAATATACAAGCACGAAATATTGTGGGACTAGGCTGAGATTTTTGCAGAAAAAGGCACAGGTATTGTCTAGTTAGATTTGACACATATTAGATTCTCACATAGAACAAAACAGAAAGAGCAACACAAGTATTACTGTTGCCATTGTAGAGGGTTATAGGTAGGGTAATATGATAGTGGTAAGTGAATGGTCCAACGATAACCTTGTTGTACAAACTGGGGCACAGCATAGGGCAAAACAAATTGTGCTTCTCATTCAATACAATTTTTTGAAATACTATCATATAGTCAATTATTCAATATGTACATATTAATTCATATTCAACATCTTTCATATAAAAGAAAACATTTATTTTTGTGTTTCCGACATTGCTTCATAAAGAAAATCAAAGTAGTGCATCATAAACAAAATATTGACACATTAACTCATATGTTTTTTACAATACACATGTCTTTCACATATTTTTCTCATATGTTTCCAACTGTTATTTGTTCACGTGATCCAATACTCTTGATAGATTTCCCAATATAGTTTCCTATCTTTAAACTACGCGTTTCCGGTAATTGATACCCTTCTTCAGGTTTAAGAGTATTGGATTGTTTTCTGTAAGACATAAATTGATATATCTAGATTACTTAGTTTGTAATATGTTTATTAAAGAATAATCTTGCAGTGGCTCAGTTCAGATAAACTAACCTTACAATTCGTAGCACCCTCTCAGGAAAAGCTTGCTGTCCAAACAGGGTAAATTTCAAAACCTGTAAAATAAGGATAAAACGTGTTTCACTAGTGAGTGATCTTAGTTGTAAGGAGCGCAGAGGGAACAGTCGCTATAAAGAGCGCTGGGTCCCCCTGCATATCACCAAATTCATGAGAGTTCTTAATATGGTACATAGTTCACAGGATGACATGTGTAACTCACCACCAATTAGATAGTCGAGTCTATTGGTAACTGCCACTGTCTTCTTAGGTTATTGCTTCAATTTTGGAAGAACCCTGAAATTAAATCAGGCGTGGTTCTTTTTAACATGTGCTAAATGCGGTTTACATGTTTAAGTTAATGCATTCTCTTGGCTGTGCACCCTGCTTTGCCCATTTCCTACCTTATGGGTGTGCACGATATAATTCACTTCTGCCATGCTGTGCTAGTCTTGAAGTTTTGGAGGGTTGCCGGTCAACCCGTAATGTTTCCTGCTTTAACACGCTCTTCACCCATAAATCTGTGATAACAGGGATTCGATTTGTTCTAAGGTATAGGGCTATGCTAAGAACCAGTTTTAATTGCTAAATTTGCTATCGAATGCAAACAGCTATTCTTACCCGTTCAGAGCTGGTATACGTGCATCTCCATTCCGCGAGCTCCTGCTTTCTGCAAAGTTCACAGACGCCGGGCTGCAGCGCGTGTCGCTAAGCAACCGTGGCGGCTCGTCGTCAGTTTTATTAAGGCTATACTATCAGGTGCCGGTTTGGGCGCCATGTTGGGAGAACTAGATTGTTAGTCTTACTGAGAGATTCTCTTTATCTGTAGATGTATCTACTAGGAATGACGCTATAAAATCTTGATATATTTCAACCAGATGTCCTAATTACCATAAATTCGCCTGAAACAGTTAAATGATGTTACACAGTCACGTTATTCGGCACTATTAGAGTCTAAGTTTTATGAGTTAGTAATCCTCATTCAATCTTCAGACATTATTCTTTTTACCCATTATTAGCCTTTTTACCCATTATATGTCAATAGAAATACATCACGCAAGTATACAGTTCTGCATCTTATACATCACGTGACCCTTCAATCATTGAAACACATTAGAAAGCATTTTTGCATTTGCAATACTCGTTTGTGACAAGTGGGTCCCTGTGTGTTTGCAACAATCTCAAGAATATTGCTTAAGTACTCATATGATCCCTGGTACCCTGGTTCACAGATGTCTTTGTATAAAGAAAGAACTCATCACGTTTCATTAGTCACACATTCACGTTCATTTCTTTTTTAATGGGAATGTCTATAGATAGCAATTAAGATCCCAATCTAAATTCATCCCTCTGGGGTTCATTGTGTTGAGCTTCTCCATCCAGAATATTCCTCTTTGTTGTAACAATCTGGTGATGTTACCTCCTCTTTTTGGTAGTTTTACATGTTCTAAGATGACAAACTGGATTTGTGCGATGGAATGTTTAGCAGCATCAAAGTGTTGGGCTACTGGAGATTTCAATGAATGATTCCGAATATTTGATTTATGTTCACCCCAATGGATTTTGGCTTTCCTGGTTGTTAATCCAATATAGTATAGTCCACACAGGCATTTTTTAGGGTAATATTATAGGCCTGGTGTTTAGTTGTTGTATTTTGAAGTTATGGACAGTAGTGAGGCACAGGAAGAGTCGACACAGGTGAAAAATTGAGTCTGAAAGGTACAGCGGTAGGAGCAAGTTCAGCGTGTTAACATGGCTGTGATATTGCCATATTGGAACTTAAGGTCTGGTACACCTTGGATAGAATAGAATAGAGCCTTGATGTGGAGCTGTGGCTCTGTGCAACTCAGCTCCAAAAACAAATCCTCTTTTTTGTCCCACAGGAGAGAAGCCAAACTAGATAAACACAAATTGTATCCAGCGACAGAGCATGAATAGGGTGGGAATGGAATGGGATATGTGGGACGCGTTGGTAGAGTTGTGCCCTTTGAGGGACACATTAATTAGAACAGGGCATTAAATGTCAATGGGCAAAGCAAAGATTTAGAGTGCCTCTGCCCTCTCCAATGAGCAGTCATCCCATATGAATTACAAGTAGACAAACAAACAAAATCAAATATACCCTTCAAATTCCGGGGGTATTTCATGGAATAAATGTGCGCCGAAATAAGTGGTGCAAGCTGGTGCAAGCGTGAAAAAGCTGGTGCATGCGTGCGAATCGCACGCGTGGGATTCATGGAAGGCCCTGTGCGTGTATTTCCCGGGATGTGCCCCAAAACCACCTGTGGCGCACACCGGCGCACATGTCACTTCCACATCCCGAACGCTGTGCGCGTTACGCCCAGCGGAATCGCACAAAGTCAGTGCACACATCAAAAAGGGGGCGGAACACGGGGCAGAACATGCGGAATGGGGAACAACGCGTGAAAATAAGGGCGTAACTGGGGAAGTACTGCTGGGAAGTACACAGAACGCTCACACGCACGCAAACTATACGTATTCATGGATTCGAATAGGGAAAACCTGCGCACGTCAAAACACACGCACACGCACAATTACATCCGCCACACAATAGCAGACGGAAGCGCTCCTGCGCCGCATAAAAGAGCGTTCAAAGAACAAACAAGCATATACAGCTACGAAGAATGTCCCGTTCCTCGCAGCAGTGACCGTGGGACACCGCAGGAGGAGGAGAATAGCCAGGCCCCACATTGTTTTGCCCAGGACAAGCCTTTTTTCGATGCCTGATGACCAGGTCTATGGCAGGTATAGGTTTCCACCTCATATCATCCTAGAGCTGGTCAGGGAGTGGGAGGATGAACTCACATCACCCACCCTGTGCTCCCAAGCATTGAGGCCCTTGGAGAAGGGGCTCAATGTACTGCATTTTTTGGCCACTGGGTCATTTCAGTGGACAACTGCCATAGTGGGGGGTGTCTCACAGCCCATGCAGTCACGCTACCTACACCAGGTTTTGACAATCATCACTGCATGCCCCTCAGTCTGCAGGCACTTATACATGCCCAGAACACATGCAGAAAGGAAGGCCGTGGTCCTGGACTTCTACAGGGTGGCACACTTCCACAAAGTGCTCGGTGCCATAGATTGCCTACGTCCACCTAGGGCCACTGAGCACATCTATCGAAACCGCAAGCACTGGCATTCCATCAACGTGCGGGTGGTATGCGATGGCAAGGGAATCATCACCCCTGTCTATGCAAACTATCCTAGGTCCACCCATGATAGTTTCATATTCAGAATGTACCCCCTGAGCCGGGCCCTGGAAGCTGAAGCATGGCGACACATGGCTCCTAGGTGAGCACAAATGCCTATGCACATGCATGCATGTCACACACATTCAAATACACAAGCCCAACTAATGACAACCATTATCACCTTACCAGGGGACAGTGCCTACCTTCTGAGCACCTACATGATGACTCCCATACGGAACCCCACCACACCACCCCAGGTAAGATACAACAAAGCCCATATTGCAACCAGGGCCATAGTGGAGTGCACATTCGGAGTGCTCAAGTCACACTTCTGCTACCTTGACTGCTCTGGCGGGCAGCTACTATGTGCACCCCCAGTAGTGTGCAGGATCATTGTGGCAGCATGTGTCCTGCACAATGTTGCAACATGGCATGGCACACCGGTGGACATGGTGGTGCCCCCACATCTCCAACCACATGCACGCCTGTTGCGCATGGGAGGGGAAGGGCATGTGGCGAGGCAGCCCGTACCCAGCTTGAGGCCACATTTTCACCTAAACTCCAACCCCTGCGGAGTGCACACAGGCATGGCACATACCAGGTCACAATCGATGATGAGAAAGGGACAGTTAACTGTCAATACCTTACCACCATGAGAATGTGTCCACGGAAGTGCCACATTGTGTGCATCCCTAGCTAATTAAACACAACCAATCCCACGCGACCAAAGTGAACACATGCATGGTGTTCCACCCCCCCTTGCTAAACAGGGCATGAAAGTACTGGTATGCCACCCAAGACCTCCCATCACCCAGTAATCCTGTCTGCCACACCATAACATCGTATGCAATGGCAAAACATCAAACCATATGCTCAACACATGACACAATAGTCATGAAGTGCCATGTGAGAAATGTAAATAGACACGAGGCAATTACACCTGACATGGAATCTGAAGAAATTACTGACCAAAACTTCACACCATGAAAACGGTGGCACAAATGCATGCCACCAGTGGTGCAACCAACAAAAGTCAGAATTCATGTTGCCATGCACATTGTACAATTGCAAATTGGCATTTCAAACACTACTCACTGGACAGCACAGTGAGTGTTCATTGCATTGGTGAAAACCCTTCAGCATCCTCTGTCATGCATGTACAGGATCAATGACTCAGAAGTGAACATGGATTGTTGTGACACAGCATTCCTGAGAAGGCAATCTAGTTGGGGGGGGGGGCGTTGCCTAAGTGTATTTGTCAGTAGGGACATGCATTGAATACATGCGTGTGAAATGAAGTGAGTGCCAGTGTCCCGTACACAGTACATGTGAATATTGCACTCAAGGACCCCTCCTGTGTGTTAAACCACACCCATCCCCTGGCACCTCAAAATAAAGCACAACATTGCATCAGCCATTGACCAGCAGAACATATCATGTACAGAGTACCCCACATCGACAATGGCATACAGTGACCCATCACTGAATCATAGAAATTCATAATACGACCTACACACAAAGTTCATAAAAGCGCATCAATAAAGGAGGTAACAAGGGAGAAGAACAGTACATTCCTACATGTCCTTCAAACAGTTTACAATGTGATAATGAACTGTAAAATCAAAGTACATATTACAAGTTCCTGGAACAATAAGGGAGAGTGTAGGGAGGGAATGTTGGATGACAAAACTAGCATCAACATTCCTATGCCTGACGGCAATAGTCACAGTGCAGGAGTCTCATAAGGAGGTGAGTGAGGGAAGAGGTGAGGAGAGTAGCAAAACAAGTGACAATCTGTGGTAGGTCGACAAAGAATCTAGATAGTGCTGGAGAGGGGGAGAAGAAACACAGAAGGCAATGGGGGAACAGCCAACCTGTAATCAGTGGTGGAGGGACTAATGCTAAAAGTAAGTGGCAAAATAATACTAAAAAAGTTGAAGGTGGGGTGCGGAAGGACAGAGGCAGAAGGGCAAATGTCTGCAAAGAACAAGTGCCTACGTATCACCTTGGCTGATGGCAATTGGGGTAGTGGAAAATGACAGACAGAGTACAAGGAGGAGGGCAAAGGGTGGTGGAGAGGGAGAGGGAGGAGAGAAGAGAGGAGGGGGCCAAGGTCAAAATGCATAATGGGGAAAATGGGGAAAGAAAGCACACACAGGGGGAAGCGGGTAACCAGACGGTGCGGAAGAGTAGGGGAAGTGGTGATGGAGGGGGGAGACAGAGGGACACTGGCAGGGACAGGGGAGCAATCAAGTGACTCAGAAGGCTGGTGGACAGGTCTAGGCAGGGTCTCCTTTGTGGACTTTTGGTAGTGGTGGCAGGCTCAAGCATCCTGGTTGGCCGGATTGTCACAAGGGCCAAGTGCATCCAATGGGAGGGGGGAGCAGGTCCAGGACACAAACATGACAATCAAATCAAGAGAAATGCTGACATACCTCAAATGGCACATCAAAACACCAGCCAGGGCTGCAAGATGGCCAAAGTGGTGCTAGCAAGGAATGGGTGGCATATCAAAATCACTGTTGGGAAACTGTCCCAATTCAACATTTTCGGCACATGGACCCCTCCCACCATCAGTGTGTCGTACACAGCCAAAGGGTGCATGGTACCACCTACAACAGGAAGTGCATTAACATAGACAGTCAATACATAACAAACATCTTAAACGACATAATGACATGCACACTCAGCATAATACTCACCAAAGTGAAGTTCAGACATACATTTGAGAAACCATCCAGAATAGCCACTAGGTGTGTACACACAAGTAGGACTGCAGGCTGGCCACAGATATGACGGAAGCCCAATGCCCATGTGTGATATGCTGTTACACCGAGCCATCTTTGTGAGCCTATGGAAAGGGGAAGCAGGAGTAGCATATGTGTCAGGACCCCAAGCAAAAAACATACACAAGACAAGCCTGAATGGGCCCAGCTGGAACACACAGTGGATGCCTTCCAATGCCACAAAGCACCACACTGTCACATGTATGCACAAAAGACAAAAGACAAAAATTTATTGTGAAAAAACAAAATAAAGTAAAATGAAAAAACAGGAAATATGAAAATAGAAAAAAAATACTTACCCAAAACCATACAATTTGGATGAAAAATGAAAAATGTTTGCAGAAAAAAAAACTGCTGGGAAAAAAAACTTTGCAGGAAAAGAAATGGCCATATTTGACCCGGGGGGTGGAGGGGGCACCCAGGAGGGGGGAGGTACAGGGTTCACCTCAAAAACCACATGTGTAGATGTTCCGATTTTTTTAAAAACAACCTTACTGGGCTCAGCGCCTGCACAGTCCAACCTATCTGGGAGATAGGTTGTCATCATCACCCTCTGGATGGAAATCAGGTGGATGTGGCTCAGTTGATCAATACGCCTCGCCGCGCCATGCCCCTCAAAGGCAGCATGCAGGCGATTCTGGTAAGCCAGGTCCTGGCTGGCAATGAGACTGAGGTCAGCATGCATTACCTCACGTGTCAAACGTGCTTCCTCCTGCAAGGACTGACATGTGAGACAAAGTTCTGCCTGCATGGCCTCACATGACAAACGGAGCGACTCCCGGCTTGCATGGAGTTCAGCTCAGATGGTTCTTTCAAGCTGTACCATCCTGTCTTCTGTCTGCCTACTCTCGTCCATCATGAGCTCAGCCATAGTAGATTGGAGGGATTGGTGTTCCACCCTCAGGGCCTCATGGTGTGCCTCTACTTGAGCATTAAGTGCTTCACGCAGAGCCACCATTTCAGCCCGGCACACCCTGTCAGACGCCCCCATGCCCAGCCTGAGTGAGCGGCATGTGGACTGTGTAGCCTGCTGCTGGAGCATCATTTGCCTTACAGAGGGAAGGATGGAATGGGCCACACTTTCCATACCTTGAGCAATCATCTCAACTGCTCCCCCCTGTTGCTGTGCTATGGCAATCATGGAACGCTCCCACTCAGTTGACCTCGGTGGCACACGGTCTCCACGTTGCCGGACACCACACCTGCTGGGCCCAAAGAGCCATGGTCCTTGCTGGGTTGGTTCCGCCCGCCGCTGCAGGCCTGCATCCCTCCATCGACCTGATGCCCCAGGAACATGGCCAACTGGTGTTGAGTGTGACTGTGCACCCGTAAACACCACAGGGGGACATTCCAACCCTGCCTGGCCCCCTACTGCAGGTGTCGCGGACAGAAGATCATCCAACACAGGATCACTTACCAGTGATGACACGTCATGATGCAGATCCGGCTCAACATAGTGGTCATAGGATACAACAGAGCCTGACACAGAGTCAGCTCTGGACACGATGGCCTGGAGCACCTATGGGATCTCGTGGGCTGCCACTCCACGACCACCACTGGTGCCTGGTTGGTCATGTGAACTGACCACCGTGTCTGGGATGATATCTTCATCCTCTGCCACCAGTGCGTCATCACCTGCAACATAAAGAAAATAAACAAGGACATGCATGTCAGTAGCACATACCACACACATACAGTTCACAACATTGACAGCCAAATAATGAAACAGCCATGTCACGAGCAACTCAAACCCCAACATGCATCCAGTGGCATTGCAATACAAGGCTTTCCCAAAAGCAGAAAATGATGTGTGCAAAATGTGAAGGCAACACATGTATTGCATGTGGCACATCACCTGCATCACGCACAACCTCTAGCAGACATATATCCAATGCCAAAATGAGAGATGGGCACAAAGAGATGGCACCTAGCATAAGCATGTGTGAACACATAAATCATCACAGCTAGAAATCTAACCAAACACCCCATGATACATGTAACATGCATGTCCATGTTGAGCAACCAACTACCATCAACTATGCACAGTACATGTGTCACAGGAGGCACCTACGGTAGTGCCTTTCCATACAGTGAAAGGAGGGACAAGGGTACATACATGTCAGATCAACATCACACAGCAGCATTGTGTTTGCATGTTGAAGGGCTTAACTTGGCACAGGAGTGGGTGTGTGCGGTGCAGTGACTGTGTAGCCCCCCAACTTAAAATATCAACACGTATGTCGTCATGACAATATTCAAACATGATGGCAGTGTAACAACAATTGCAGCCATGTGCAAATGGCATGCACAATGTAGCATGGTTTCCGTGAAACACCCATCCTCTGGGCAATAGCAGGGAAGCACTACATGTCAATGACATGTTCCATAAAGAACTGTGCATTGCCAGACAGTGTAGGCATGCGTCTATTGCATTTTGACATTCAAATGTCACTACAGCCAATGAGAAGTGGACATGATGGAGGAGAGGTGAGGAACCACCCATAGTACATCCATGCATGTAGAAGACAACACCAATTGAAAAGAGGCAGTGGACCTGTAACAGGGGGAGCCATGTGCATGATACAGATGTGCACAGCCTAAAGTTCTGCGTGATGACACACAGACCTACAGTGATCATGGCATGGCTGTCCAAATGAGATGACACTTGGATCTTCCTGGACAAATACTACAGTTAGCAGGTGATCAATGACACCCAGGGGCGTACATGGAATGCACATGGAACATGATCATGCACATATGTGCATGGGGAGTCACTGCCATCAGCACAGTCAGAGTGAGACACACTGCACCAAGGACAAAGGATGTATATGACATGATATGACATCTCATCAAGATTGCACTCGTACATTGGTGAATCAGAGCGCAAACAAGCAGAGGGAGGGGAACAAGGGAGAAAAGGAATTCAAAACAACTATCATATTGGGCACAGTGACATTGAGAACATGCAAGTGCATGGAGAAGGGGTAAAGGGTTGAAGAACCAGGAAGGGGGAGAAGGGGAACGTGCCAAAAAGAGGAGACCAAAGAAGGAAAATGAAGTCCAATGATAGAATAGCCATTCAAAAATTGGTAGTGCAGCCAGCAAGTGGCAAGTGCAAGATGATTTGGATAGGGCAAATCTTATAAGTGCAGACAAAGGGGGACTGTATGGGTACATGCACTGGACCCATTGATATGGGAGGCCTGTAGGCAGTGCAGCAGGGGGGAGGGGTGAGCAGGTACCTGGCCCGATGGACAGAGTGTGTGCAGGGGCACAGTGCCAACAGAGGAAACTGTTTAGCTGGGGAGAAGAGGGGCTAATGCAGTAGCAAGTAGGAAGGTGTTGAGGTGCTTCCAGAAGCAGAGATGTTTCTCCTCAAGTTTCAATGTGGCCAGTTGGCTGTTCCAAAGGGAGCTCCCAGCTGTACACACAGATCTGCTCCTAGCTTATTTATTCAATTAACGACTGACCTGGAGGGAGTGTGAGGTAGAGGAGCAAAGGACTCAAGAGGGGAGGAATTGGTAGAGGAATTGTTGAAGGTATTTTGTACCCAGTCCCAAATAATCCTTGTGCACAATGCAGAGGGTCTGACGTATCATCCTTGCATCCACTGGTAGCCAATGAAGGGATTACAGAGCTGGAAAGATAGGATCCCAGGGCTTGAGGCCTTGCAGTCCTGTACTGGAATAATGGTAGAGGGCAGAGTGTGGAGGCAGGTTGAATATTGAAAGAGACTGTCACAGTACTCCAACCTTGAGTAAACCAGAGCTTGAGAGACTGTGAGCATGTAGCTGAATGATAGGAAAGGAACAGTCCCTTGAGGAGGTGAAGCAAGAAGTTAATCCATCTCAAGATACATCAGAAATGTGTGTGGAAAAGGAATGTGTTGAGTCAAAGGTGACCCTGAGGTTGTCCGCCTTGCAGGTGGAAGTAGGAAGAGGGCCAAGTGGAGCTGGCCAGAGCTTGAGGGGAAAGGATGGCAAAGGTGTATCGATGAGGAGGATGTCAGTCTTGCTGGCATTCAGACACAGACCATTGGTAGTACACCAAAAGCAAATGGCAATGAGGTTTTCAGAAATAAGGGAGGGATAATTGGGGGCCAAGGGCAGCCAGGAAATGAGTTGGTTGTCATCAGCATAGCAGTGGAAGTCGTACAAGAAACTGATAATGCAGTAGGTCATTCCAGCGCTTGTAGCAGTCCTGAGCTGTGCACACCTGGAATTCCATGGATTTCACACCATCCGCAACATGCTGCCGGTGGACCCAACGCTGGTGATGGCTATGTGGGCCCACAAGCGTATCGCTTTGGTGTTCTGACACGTAGTCTACAAGGAAGTCCAGTTCCTGCTTGCAGAAAGGCTTCTTACTCGAGATCTGGAGGCTGGAGCTGTGTCTCGGGTCCCAGCCTCTTGTGCAGGAGCACGCTTCCTCCTTTTGGGCAGTGGTACTGACCCTGAGTGGGCAATGTTGCCCTGATCAGTGGGGGCGGTGGCGCTGGTGGACTGGACCAAGGCAGTGGTTGTTGGTATGAGGACAGAAGGACTGGCTTGGGTCTGACTGACTGCCGGGGTGGTGTTGCCTGCATCTGCACATGCAGTTACCACCACCTGGCTGCTTGGGGCAGCAGATGTCATAACTGCCCCAGATACGTGTGCCACAGTCACAGCTACAGTGGACACACATGACCCCAACCTCCGGACAAGATGGAAATCATCCTGGGAGTCCTCGTCACACAACGCAACATGCACTGCCTGATCCAGAGCCTGGGTGGAGGTGCCCACAGCTGCACCTGCAGCTACCACCACCGGTGGGCCCGTGACAGCAGATGTAAATTGCTGTTGGGTGATATGGGCACCAGGTTGTGATGCAATAGCTGCATCACCAGGAGCCACAGGGGGTTGTGGCATGTATGCACCAGCATGTGGCTGGGCATCCCGTCCCAGAGGGGCACCCCTGCCTCTTCCCCCCCTGTAGCCACCCTGGCCACCCTGGAAACCCCGTCCTCCCTGGTCTCCGTGCCCACGTGCCCGACCATGCCCAGCCCTGGAAGGTTGCCCAGCTTTGCCGCCCTTAGCCTTTGGTGGCCTCCCAACCATGGCACTGATGGAAAATAGGATACGGGAGGTTCACTCAACAATTGTCCTGGGCAATTGGCTAGAAGGGCACAGAGTACTTGATGGAATAGGTACCCCAGTGCCCATTGCAAGGCTGTCTGTGACCCCTGGGGAAAAATGACGGGTCACGCAACGCTCAGGCACCCCCCAAAAAAAAAAAAAAAAAAATGTACTAAATATAAGAACAGGAAATTGAAAAAAAAAAATTTGCACGCGACCCCGGTAGCCCACGTGCGTGGATTTTACCTCCAGCAGTACGGCAGTACGGTGTGGCACCCAGGAACACAAAAAACACATACGCGTGGAACACGCAGGCTACTATGACCTCAAGAACGGTACGCATGCACAGGGGGAACCAGAGTGGGAAAAATAGCGTATGCGCTTGTGCACATAGGCAACACCCCACCAAAAGAGGACTTCAGACGCTGTGAAGTAATCGTGTGTGATTCCAGCAGAGTAAACACATGCGTTGGTCTCCACGAACAGCACATACAGTGGTCTGCTGGCCTGTGCTCACCTTTAACCCGTGCTGAATGTAACACCCACGCGTGTAACGTCACTTATGTGCTAAGGCCCTTTCCTCGAATTGAACACATTCACACACGGATGTGATGTTTTTGCACATGCGGATGCACCTGTGCTAAGGGAAACGCCTGCACGTGTTACGTCACAGGTGCGCTTATGCGCTAAGGGGCTTTCCTCGAATTACACGCTGACGTGCCGTTTTTTTCACGTGCCAAATCACTCCGTATCAAGCTGGCCAGGGGACAACACATGGAAGACCACGCTCCTGCCCAGAAGGCCATTTTCCTGCCCCCCAGAGCCCAGAGCAGACTCCCACTTGCCATCTGCTGCTGCCTGCCTGCCTGCTGGCCATGTGCCCTGCCATTTGGTGTCTGCTCGTCAGCCATCTGCAGGGGTCCAGTTTCTGTGACCACCCCTGCCGGAACAGAAGACTCCCAACTGAAGTTCCATCGCTCCACAGCCCAGCACCAGGACCCAGTTGCCCACCCACACCTGCCTCGTGGGTTGCCATGTCAGGGGAAACACCATCAGACACCACTGGCAACCCCCAGCCAGAGAGGCAGAGGGCTGCCAGCTTCACAGCAGGAGAGGTTGGCATCCCGATGGAGCAAGTCCTGGTGCATTATGATGCCCTCTACAGAAGAAGATGTGCCGACAAGAATGGACGGGAGAGGATCTGGCTGGACATCGTGGTTGCCATCAACGCGGAGGGGGTGGCAACCCGCAACATACAACACGTCCTTAAGCGCTGGGAGGACTTCAGGTCCAGTGCCCTCAGGAAGGCCCGGCGCCTCTTGGAAGCAGCACATGCAGTGAGGCGCCGGGTCAACCTTACCACCAACGACATGAGGGTCCTGGAACACATTAACCCAGCACTTCACTGCCAGGTCCTTGAGAGGGAGACCGGTTCGCAGTCGAGCGGTAAGTGTCCATGCATACTTGTTGGACACAGTGCATGTTGAGGTGTGCCAGGAGTGTGCACCTTGGACATATGTATGAAAAGGTCCAGGTATGGATGTGTATGTGGAGGGACATGACCATGCTGCATGTGAGTCCTGTCATGAGTGATGCACATCAATGGTGCATGTGTTCCAAAGCATAATGCTCAACTGAATGTGGGGATGCACATATGTTGGTATTTCTGTGTATGTACTATGGCATGGTTGGGGTGTGACACATGGATGCTGGTTACACCTTCATGTATGTGCACGGCATACATGTGTGTGTGGCTTGCACATGTGCAACAGTGATACACCATGAATGCATGTGACATTGTGTGTATGAACCCGATTGGCAAATGCAACATAGTTGCCGATGATTGCACTGTGACAGGTAGTGGAGATGTACAGATGCATGTCTGTCTGTTGGCGTGTGTGCATGTGTTCGGCACTCCCCACGTTGCTTGTGACGTCATGCCAACCTTCGGATGTTCATGCTGGTGTGTGTGTGTATGGATGCTGCTGCCTGCTACACGATTTCTGTCAATTTCGGCATGTCTGTGGGTTCAAATGATATGAGTGTTGGGGAGTGTGATGGCATCTGTGAAGTTTGACACTGCCACTCATGTGCAACTGTCACGTGTGTATCCGACCATTGTACAGTGCCCCGAGGCCTGTGTTTTGTCTCTCCCTGTTTGCAGCATCGACTGATGAAGAGGGCGGAGACAGTACTGTGGAGCACAGAGGCAGGGATCCCACCGCCAGCCGGAGGCGCAAGGTCTACCTCTCCTCCCACGTTGTCATCTCTTCTGGGAGTGAGGAGTCTGGTGCCGCGTCCATGGCCGCAGCTGCCGAGGGAAGGTCCAAGAGGCGGAGGTTGGAGGTGGTCTCCTCGTCAGAAGTAGGGGCAGCTGAGACCCCACAGGGGCCTATGGAGGAAGATGGCACAGAGTCATCCAGGTTGGTGGGGAGTTTGGTTGAGGAGGAGGCCATGGAAGGCCCACGCACGGGGCCTGGAGGGGGGCCTTCCACTGGTGCTAGAGGTGCAGTCCAGGGGCAGGGACAGGAGGCAGCACAGGCTGCCGTGGAGGTGCCTGTGTATAATCCTGTCCCCGATCCTGTGACTGCATCATCCCGCATCAGCAGGGATGCCTTCGTCCAGACCCATTTTCAGGAAGGGCATGTGCAAACAACAACTGGCCTTCCTCTCCCTGCGAACGTGGCAATCCGTGATCAGATTGAGCCTGTCCTAGCTGGGGTGGTGATGCGTCAACGTGGTGTTTGGGATAATGTGAAGAGTTCTCGTGTGGACAATGCACATGTCAACCTACTAGGACGGGTCACCGGTGCTGGGTTCCTCCATGTGCTGGATCTTCTAGCGACCCCCTCCTCAACTGAACCCCCTATGTGCCAGTCACCCTCCGTGCCATCTTCCTGCCCAAGTATAACCTGGGCACCCTGTGGAGCTGCCCCTGACCCAGTGGCCAGGCTGGTGGAGGACACATCCCTACCACAGTCGGGAGTTGGAGGTCCAGCAGGGGTGGCCACCCCAACAACTGGACCCCAGCAAGAGGAGGACGTGCAGGCATCGACAAGCAGGGCACATGCACGGCAGCAGCAGGCTCAGGGTGGGAGCAATGATGGCCTGGGGCCTTCAACATCACAGGGGCAGGAATCGGCCGGAGGGCAGGAGGACCCTGGATTGGGAGTGTCTTCTGTGTGGCAGCGGTTGGGCCAGCGGATAGATGCAGAGCGGTGGTGGGCGGTTGAGGCACGGCTCACTATGGTTTGGACGTAGAACTCCATGAGCAGGGCATTGAGGCGGGCTGAGTGCCTCGAGGTAACTCGCAGGGAGTTGGAGGATGCATTACTGCATCCCTGCAAGACCTCGAGGCCAGGGAAGAGGCCCACCTCCGGGACATCGACGTGGAGTTCGATGATGCCCTGGCCCAGAACATCAACAAGTGAGCCGTTTGACTTGCCCACCGCCTCGTACATAGTTGTTTAGTGCTAGGTTTCCTTTGTTTTTTCTTTTTTTGGAGTTAATGGAGTTTGCTCCACTTCATGTACAGTGTTTTTTATTCATAGGTCTTTTTGGTAGGTTTCATTTGTTTTGGGGATCATGAACCCTTTGGATTCGGATTGTATATAATTGAAGAATTGTACATACTTTCTTTTTTGACATTTTCCATGGATCAATGGTTTTCTTTTTTTTGATTCTTTTTTTCGTATTGACATTCGCGATGGACCACTTTTCTTTTTTCATGACGTGGATTTCTGTTTTTCATTGGATTTTCTGTTATTTTTTTGGTAATATCTGTCATTGTTTATTCATTTTCAAGTTTGATTTTCATTATGTTATTTGATTATGTTTTTAATACATGTATTCTAACTTCATGATTGGTGTTGTGTACTATCGTTGGTTTTGTGCATGTCTCAATGAACATTGCCTCAGTCATGTGTTGGCACTGTGTGGCTCTGTTGTGCATTTATGCATGGGCATGGTGGTTCTTTTAAGAATGTCATGGTATGTGTAATTTGGGAGTGGGTGCAGTGGGTGGTTGCATGCTGGTACTGGGGGGCAAGGGGGATTTGGGTTGGCATTGGGGCCATGGGTCTGTTTTGTCATGACATGTTGTTTGGTGGGCCATGTGTCGGGGCCTGCTGGCAGGTGCCCGTCAATGGAAGTGGGTGGGAGGTGTTGGGGGACATGAGTCGGGGCCTGCTGGCAAGTGCCCGTCAATGGGGGTGGGTGAAGGGTGTGGGGGGACATGAGTCGGGGCCTGCTGGCTGGCAGGTGCTTGTCAATGGGGGTGGGTGGGAGGTGGGGGGGACATGAGTCGGGGCATGCTGGCAGGTGCCTGTCAATGGGGATGGGTGGGTGGTGTGGGGGGCCATGAGTCAGTGCCTGCTGGCAGGAGCCCATCAATGGGGGTGGGTGACTGGTGTGGGGGGACATGAGTTGGGGCCTTCTGGCAGGTGCCCGTCAATGGGGGTGGGTGGGAGGTGTGGGGGGACATGAGTCGGGGCCTGCTGGCAGGTGCCTGTCAATGGGGTGGGTGGGGGGTGTGGGGAGACATGAGACAGTGCCTGCTGGCAGGTGCCCGTCAATGGGGGTGGGTGAGGGGTGTGGGGAGACATGAGTCGGGGCCTGCTGGCAGGTGCCCATCAATGGAGGTGGGTGGGAGGTGTGGGGGGACATGAGTTGGGTCCTGCTCGCAGGTGCCCGTCAATGGGGGTGGGTGGGGGTGTGGGGGGATATGACTCGGGCCTGCTGGCAGGTGCCTGTCAATGGGGGTGGGTGGGGGGACATGAATCGGGGCCTGCTGGCAGGTGCCCTTCAATGGGGATGGGTGGGGGACATGTGTTGGTGCTCCCGAGTGCATGGTGCCACGTGGGTTGCCTGTGGGGCATGGTCTGGGGTGATGGGCTGCCTGTGGGACATGGTCTGGGGTGATGGGCTTCCGGCAGGGCATGGGGAGGGGGGGCACACCCAGGAGGGCACACACTGCCAAATTGCGTGTGAAAGTCCACCCGCACCCCGGAATACATATACCCCGCTCGCACTAGTGAAATAGCGTGTGAAAGTCCACGCGCACCCCCGGAAAACACGTAGGCCAGCAAAATTGCATGTGAAAGTCCACGTGCACCCTTCGGAATATGCGTACCCCACTCGCACGAGCATAAACGTGTGTAAAACTCCCTTTCCCATGCATTTTCACTGGCGCAAGTGGGGTACGTGTATTCCGGGGGTGTGCGTGGACTTTCACATGCTTTTTTGCTAGCGCGAGCGGGGTACGTGTATTCCGGGGGTGCGCATGGACTTCACACGCGATTTCGCTGGTGTACATGTATTCCGGGGGTGCGCATGGATTTCCACACGCGTTTTTGCCAGCGTGAGCGGGGTACGCGTATTCCAAGGGGTGCGTGTGGACTTTCACACGTGATTTTGCAGGCCTATGTGTATTCCGGGGGTGCGTGTGGACTTTCTCATGTGTTTTCACTAGCACGAGCGAGGTACGCATTTTCCGAGTGGTGCGCGGGGAGTTTTACACGCATTTTCGTGGTTGGGGGGCTGTATGTTGATCCACTGGCCTTTGCGCCATGTAGGGGATTTGTGCAATGTTTTTGGTGCACAAGGCGGGGTAGGGTGCATAACTGGCTCTGCTGCAGGGTCGCTGCTCCACTCTGCACCACGGATGGTTATGGATGTAAGTATCCATGAATACTCTGTGCGCTAAAATGGGTTTTGGCGCATGCGGCTGGCGCATACTGGCGCACGTTCCCTCTGTGTGCCAGCTGCGTGTGCCACTTGTGCGCTGAATTCTATGAATTACCCCCTCCTTCTCAAGAGATGTGCCCTAGTCACGTCATTACTGCACCTGGGTTTCGAAGGAGATAAGGTGGAGCCATGTCTAGAGCGTTCCATGATTTGGAATAGGAGGTGCAAAGGTGATGCCAATAAATTAAGTACAAGGTTGGGGAGGCAACGTGTGTGCACTGTGACGTTTGGGTTGATGAGAGGGCCTATTGTCTTATCAAAGCAGAGTCAGACTTGCAAGTTTACTTTGATCGTGTCTGGAATGGAGGGGCGTACATCACGTCTCAGTCTTAATTTATGAATATATCAATAAGGGGAAGTCCCCAATCACATACCTGGATTTGCAAGTGATGATGTAAGGGACTACGTGTATAGGGGAGTGGGCTTAGATAAGATGTGAAAAGTCAGACCAGTGACTGAAAGGCGACATTAGCATGTTATTTAGGTGGTAGCCATGAAGGGTGGAGGAATTATGTTGTAACTCATTATTATGTTAGTGTTGTTAAAGGAATGGTTCGGTCAAATTTTTTTATTGCCCCTACGGGTCAGCCATGTGTTTTTAAGCCTAAGTCGCTCGATTTTAGAAACATTTCCTATGGACCTTACCCGAGTTTTTGTCCATTAAACGCACGCGAAAACAGGCACCAGGGAGCTGCCATTTTGTGATAATCCTATCATTTCCCCCATCGCCCTGGCTGACCTGCTTTTGCGGCACTAAATCATATCTCCCGCTCCTGAGCCTGTCATCAGCAGACGTACTGCCCATTTCACAACGCCAAAGCACTTCTCGTGTCAACAATCGCTACGCTTCAGCTAATTTATTTATTTATTTATTTATTTATTTAAATTTTTGTAACGCGCCAACATGCCCGTGGGCTTCAGGGCGCACATAGAACAAAAACAAGACGAGGACAAACAAGAAAAAGTGGAAAAAGGAGAAATGGGGCAGGAAATTATTTCAAGTTGAATAAGTGAGTCTTGACGGCACGTTTGAACGCGGTGTAACTCTGGATCTGCCGTATACCTGCAGGAAGTGTGTTCCACAAAAGGGGACCCTGAGCATCCAATGTTGTGCCTCCAAATTTGGCTGTCCTGAATTTGGGATAATTAAGAGTGACCGTCAAAGAAGAGCGAAGGTTCCTCACGTTGGGTTTGATGCCTATACGGGATGACAGATAGGTTGGGCTGCTAAAACGGAGGCATTCATGGGTCGTAGTAAGCATCTTATGCGTTATGCAGTGTTTAACGGGTAGCCAGTGGAGTCTTTTCCTAAAAGTAGAGATGTGTGTGCGACGTGACTGATTGAAGATGTTACGCACAGCATTGTTCTGTGCCACTTGTAAGGATTGAATATTAGAGGCTGTGGTGCCCACCAGGAGGCTGTTACAATAGTCCAGTCTTGAATTTATCAATGCAGTGGACAATAGAGCACAGTTCTCTTCCGATATGAATGGTCGAATATATCTGATTCTCTTGTTTATAACACTACAACTAGATTGTATGCTAGAAATATGGGGTTTCATGGAAAGTACCTCATCAAGAACTACTCCCAAGGTCTTGACTTTCTTTTGAACTGTGATGGTGTTGTTGGCAATATGAAAAGAGGCGTAGTTAGGATCCAGTTTTGCCCGGGTGTTTTTAGATGCCACAATAAGGAGTTCAGTCTTTTTATCATTGAGGGCCAGGGAATTACAAGCCATCCAATCTTGTATGGCTTTATATATTCGGTTAATGGTAACCGAGTCACTACCGTATGAGCCACTCAACTGAATAACAACCTGAGTGTCATCGGCGTAGTTTGTATATTGCACTCCAAGTTTGTTCAAACGATCGAGAAGGGGCCGGATGTAAAGGTTGAAGAGCTGCGGCGACAGACAGGAGCCCTGAGGGACACCACATGTCTGAGAGATAGGGGAAGATTGTTTGTCACCCACGCAAACCCTCACCATTCTGGGACACAGAAAGGAAGCGATCCATTTGGATGTGATTGCAGATAATGACGTGTCGCCATGGAAATGGCAGGAGGCCTCTTTCCTCAATAATTATAAACAGACCGTTTCACAACACACAGCAGCAGATTTTCGATTCCATTCCTCTCTCTGTGTTACTTTGAGTATTCTGTGACTCGTTTCTGTGCTCTGGTCAGCTACCTTCGTTGCTTGTAGCCCGTGTGAACAGATACCAGTACCACCGCTATCAATTATTTTAGTTTGTTTAACACATAATGGATACAATAATGCCCTACATGTGCGAGCCCGAGTATACCGAGGAGGAACTACTGGAAAGTGAAACACGCGAAAACGATGGGTCTTCGGACGGCAGTTGAGAGGACGATTTAGCAGCTGAAGAGCCTGGACCTAGTCGCATGGACGGTGTTTCCACCTGGTGCACATGCAATCGGTGCAAGCAAATGCCAACCGAGGACGAGAACTGCTGCTGCTGTGAAAACTCGGGATGCGTGGCCTACATTTCGGAAGGTGAGCCACGACTGCAATGCATCACCGAGCTGCCAGACTTCAGGGCAGCCTGCCTCACACGGTCCGTGTTGAGGATAATGATGGTGCTTATGCACGAACTTCGCGCAACTGTTCGTCCTCCTAATCCGAGTAACGAGTAAGTATACTCTGCTTGTCATGCCACTCCCATTTCATGGTCTTCTACTATATCCAAAATGACATATACATATCATTGTAACGCATGAAAGTCGTTCAATAGTGTGCAGTGTCTAGATAGTATTTGTCCGAGCAGAATGCCATTAGTTACAAGAATTGTCATTGACAACAAACGTTTATCAAACTTATCTTGGTCATTTAAAAACAGTTTGTTTCATTCCTTTTCACAGGTGGTACAGGCTGGTGGCCTATCGTTCCTGTACATGGTGGCTTCACGGGAGGCTTGGGCACCGCGTTCGAAGAGTGATACCCGCCTGTGCCGTTCGTGCCATAAGAGAAACGTTCCCGAGTGACAGCGGTCAGTACAGGGGATTTTCTCTCGCTGTGCTGCAACCTGAACTGTACAATGTGTAAAGTTTTGTATTTTTGTGAAATCAAAATAAGCTACAAAATAAAATAAAACACCACATATATTTTTTAAATCAATCAAATGTACCTTCATTCAAGTATGGACGTCAGACACGTACATGTACACTTCAAAAGGTATCAAAAGATATCCCACGCCCAGGGGTCATCACTCACATGGCCTCCTCAGACCCCGTGTCTCCAGGCAGGCCTCCCCTGAGGCAGGCCGCCCCCCTGCAATCCACATAAGTGTGTCTCCATTCAGCAGTCTTCCTGTGTCTTATCTGCACGCCCCAGGCCCATCCATCCCACCCTCTCTATCAAAGGCGGTTTGCACCTGGGGATGAGCGCTGGTATCGGGGGCTGTGACGGGCACAAACGGCCAAGTTGCCAAACAGCATGTACACTTCAAAAGGTATCCCACACCCAGGGGCCATCGCTCACATGGCCTCCTCAGACCCGTGTCTCCAGGCAGGCCTCCCCTGAGGCAGGCCGCCCCCCTGCAATCCACAAAGAACATCTTTGTGCTTTGCAAGTCAACTCCTGAACCTTCTACCTGAGAAGCACTGATATCTATGCTAATCTGCTTGTCGCCGTGCTATCTGTGACCGCTTCGAACAAACTTGTCAGTGTGCTACCTGTGGCCATCTACCTGTTCTCCTGCAACATACTGCTCGGCCTCCTGAATCCAACTGTTTGTTGATCAAGTTAAGGCCATGTATCCTAGTCATATTTCGGTCATTTCTACATTTCAATCTATTTGCTATTACAGTACCCAATAGAGCTATGGTCATTGGTCTCAATGCTATTGACTTGAGTTTCAATTGTTATGCTATCAATAGATCTATTTATTTTCATCTGTGTCAATTGTCATCGAATTGCATTCTTCGGGGGTCCAGTCTATAATGTAAGCATGGTTCCTTTTCGTGCAAGACAGAACATCCAAGGGACGAGTCACATGTTCAGAGTTTAGTCACATAATTTAAAACATTTCTGTAATTTATGCAAATACTAAGCCGCACATGATGAACTGGTATAGTTCCGGCGACCAAAACAAACTTGCATTGAGGATGGTATGGTTCATTTACTTTTTTATGACATTTTTATTCATCAAGGTTTTATAATAATCTTGATATTTACTTTACAGAATTTTCAACAATGCCTGCCTGTTCGATTAGCGGTTGCCCTTCGAAGACCCATGCTAAATCTGAAGGCACTACAATGCATGTGTTCCCGAAAACTGTTGATTGAATAAGAGAATGGGTCAGACATTGCGGATATCCACTGGATTAGCTGGAAAGTAGAGTCCAACAAGTCTTTGAGGACAAGAGGGGTGATCGATACCGCATCTGCAGCCGGCACTTTCCCTCGAACATGTACACCACATCTTGGGTAACAAAGAAGAATAAACAGCGATCGACATGAAAATTGCTCGCAAACACTATTCCCACTCTATTCTTCCACAATCCGCCACTGGTGAGTCAAGCGTCCGTTTTTAGCTTTAGGCCTTGCGGTAGTGTGTAGGTAGCCGAATGGATTCATTGATATTTTAGGTGTTGTTTCCAATTTGTAATACTTTCGACATTGATATGAGTGTATAGCTTTTTGAATAATGACATTTATCAATATATTATTTTTAGATTTCATAACCCACAAATGAAATCTATATATGGGCACAGGGAACTGTGCTATATTGCGCATTACTCAAGTATTCTGTCTCCTTACATGGCAACTTTAAATATTGGCATTTCATTATCAAACAATAATTTACCTTTACAACTTCTTGACTATCCCTTGAATCTGAAGCAAGAACATTCTACTTCCGACACGTGCTCGCAGTTATCAACCACTTCTAGCGCGTATCAGGTAATCATACTTGGCTATTCCGCTACAGACTTGTTTTGTGCATGTCAAGTAATAGTTTGTATGTATCGTGTGATTATTTTACCAATTGTTTGGTTAGTGCTTTCCAATTGATATACACCTTAGTTGTCGTCCCCTGGTGTTTGTTTTCAGTTATAATTAGTGTTATCCATACTAATGCAAGTACTGTCTTTCAGGGAGATGCTGAAGCGTCCACCACATTGATAACAGCCCTAGATGTTCTTCAGCAGCCCGAGGTATGGATACTGACAGCTCAACTGACCGTGATCATCAGGACTGGAACACTTGTCGTTTGATTGTTCTACACCATGTTTCATTTGTGGTTAGCCATTGATATGTACCTGTGCGGTCGACCCCAAGCGTGTGTTGTGTTTTCAATATTGTAATCCTTACTAATGCAAATACTATGTTTCAGGCAGTTGTTGAATCGTCAACCCACGCACTTGATGCGGAGCCTGACATTCAAGTAATTCCGGTGGAAGCGGATACGAATCGGCGCAACAGCTTTCGGAAGTGCGCACCACATTGACAACAGCCCTAGATATTCTTCAGCAGCATGAGGTATGGATACTGACAGCTCCATCGAGCGTGATCATATATAACGTGATTCCATTTGCTATACTTTCTTCCCTATTAACGGAAGTACTGTGTTTCAGGGAGATGATGGAGCTTCCACTACAATCACAAGATCCCATTTAGATGATGCAGATGTAAAGAAATCGGAGAAATAAGTTGATTAAATCTGATCATTTTTAAATATTCCTTGATTCTTTTAGACAATGCAACATTTGTGGTTATCTCTTTATATGTACCTGTGCATTCGACCCCAAGTGTGTGTTATGTTTACGATATTGAAAACCATACTATCGCAAGTACTGTGTTTCAGGGAGTTGCTGATGCCTCCTCTTCAATACAATCATTCGTGGCAGTCCATGCAGAGCCAGAGGCATGGATACTGACAGCTCCATCGAACTAGGTCATCAGAGCTCGAATACTTGTCGTTTGATTGTTCCACACAATGTTTAAATCGTGTTTGGCTATTGAGATGTACATGTGTGTTCGTCCTCACGTGCATTTTATGCTAACAATATTTTGATACACAGTAATGAAAATACTATGTTTCAGGGAGTCGATGGAGCCTCATTCCGTGCTGTCTATGCGGATACAGAAAATATAGTCGTTGCAGCGCAAGAGGAAGGGGAGACATGCGGATACGTATCGGAGCAACAGTGTGCAGATGTTGAAGATCGAGTCAAAAAAGTTGCAAAGAAAAGAAACAAAAATAAGGTTAGTTAAAACAGTTCATAACTTTAGAAATGTATTCGTGCTTGGGACTATTTTATGTTTTTTTTAAAGTCAATTGTACTATACTTTATCTTGTGTTTAAACTGAACATCCCTTTTCCAATCTGTCCTCTAGTTACCAGTGGGTGTACGAACTATACATACACAGACAGTGAAGCAAATGAGAGATGTTGCTTGCCAGACCATTTACACTATGGAGGCTATGGAGGAACTATTAATTCAGACGCGGCATGTTGAGACTCGGGATGCTCATGTCCAATGTACAGAAAATGAAATGAATGTGTCCGGAGAATCCAGCAAAGTTGTATTGGACCATTGCTACAGTACGACCGCACCACCGCAACAACATGATACTGGATGTATTGAAGATAGCTCTGAAGTAGTCGCAGATCAATTTACACAAGCTACACCCGCCAAAAAATTGCCACCAGAAAAGCTCTCGACATTGTTGTGTTCTCCCATCAATGTTGAAGTAGCAGATGTTGAAATGACAGAGAATGAACCAGCAGCAGCATTCACTGACGCATCAGAACTTGATAGCAGCGATATTTCTTTCAAATGTGGTGATATTTCCTCAACGTCACAGGCCAAAACAACTTTGACGCAGGATGACAGTCTAATGAAAGAGGACAAATACATAGTATTCGACAGTTGTTTGATGGATATTATAAGTATACTGAAGTGTGGGCATTCCGTCAGAGGGAAAGTATGTGGGAAGCCATTGATTCATGTGACAATAACAAGGCAGTAACGTCACAATACATGCCGCCTGTAGATTACATCATACGTTCTCATGGTCTGCACAACCGATGCTGGGGAAACTGCCAGCAGGCAATCTACTGTGTGCAGCTGCATCACTTTTTAGTGGCTCCAGTTTTAGAAAGTTAAAGTCTTTCTTTCAGTTTGTGGGACTCCATTTCATTTAAAAAACGCAGTACTACAAATACCAACATGATTATCTGTTTCCGACCATTAGTGATGCTTGGAAAATTGAACAATTGTCTCTAGCAAGTACATTCGAAGGCAAACTATTCAGGCTAGCCCACGATGGACAGTGCGACAGCCCTGGATTTTCTGGCAAGTACTGCACCTACCACTTTCAGGACATGGATAGTAAGAAAATTGTGAGTTCAGTGGTCGTGCAGGTAACACAATGTACATCCTCAGTGGCCATGGAGAAACTAGGATTTATAAAATCAGTGGAATATCTGCAATCGAGTGGAATGCACATCGACCTCATAGCCACGGACAGACACGTTTCAATTGCCAAGACAATGAGAGAGCAGTTCCCACATATTAAACATCAATTTGACGTATGGCATCTTGCTAAATCAATCAATAAGAAAATCTCGGCTGCAGGGGAAAAAAAAGGTTTGGAAAGTATTTCAGAGTGGTCCCAGTCTTTCAGCAACCATCTTTGGTGGAGCTCCAAAACTTGTGTGGTCAGTGGAAATACTACTTGAAAAATGGCGGTCACTGATGCACCACTGTACCAACGTGCACCGCTGGTCAGAAAACCTACATTTCCACCAATGTGAACATGGCCCTTTATCCCCAGTGGAGGCACGGAAGAAGAAGTGGTTGAATCCATCTTCACCGACACACAAAGCCATTGAGAAGATTGTTTTCGATAAAACTCTATCAAGAGATTTGAGGTGACTGACAGAATTCTGTCACACTGGAGGTTTGGAGGCGTTCCACAATATGTGCCTAAAGTACAGGCCAAAGCGCTTGCATTTCAGCATACAGGGCATGAGACATAGGACTCTACTTGCCGTCTTGGCCCATAACGAGAATCTCGACCGTGAACAATCTAGGACTAATGGTAATGTAAGGATGCCTCGCTACACTAAGGCCTTTTCAAAAAGAAGTAAGCAATGGGTGATCAAACCAGTCTATGAGGAAATGGAGTTTGGCTTTGTCAAAAGCCTTATTGTTGCTGTATTAGAGAAGCACAGATATGGAATTTTGAACGTTTCTGTGCAGAGCACTGATCCATTGCCACCCAACATTGCCACTGTGCCATGTCCACCCAAAGGAGAGCTGGTTGTGAAGTACAAATCCCGGTTTAAATAATTGTAATACGATTGTCTTTTTGTAAATAAATGTTATTTTACAGTGTGCATACAAAGTACGCTAACCCTAACCCCTACCTTCACTATCCTGGGTGCCGAACTACCTGGGTGTAATTTTTGAATTCTCTCTCTATTCACCTCATATTGCTGACCTTGTCTATATGTGTATGTATATATTTTTGTTGATGTAACTAATTTTCGCAATCTCTTATAAATGCTGGCCACTGTTAACCGAGGGGAGGCTTGCGTATTGCAAATAATAAAACAAACAAAACAATAAATCTCACTTTCAACTCAACTCCTCAGGTACTTTATACTTTCCCTGACTTTCACCAAAAAATTAAAAGTCTCAATAGTTATGGTTCTTTGGGGCTTCAAAGAATTAAAAGTCTCAATAGTTATGGTTCTTTGGGGCTTCAAAGCTCGCAGACAACGAGGACAACATTGGGGGCCTTAGAACGTGCCAAGCGAGCCGTTGCAGATGGGAGAGAAGCCAGTTCACATTTGCACATTGAGGCGCAGTACATAGATGGATTCGAAACTTCAAGTTCTCACAGATGGCTTTACTACGGGATGTTGCAAAGAAAGAATGTATGCTCATTTCTAGTGAAGGTCAGCGGCTTGGATTTTCAGCTCGCGCCTTGAAGAGTCCCACAACTCGCACTGGCAGTATAAGGCTCTATTGTTTTTTGACCTTGCGAGACAGGGACCATGCCGAAAGAACTTCATTTGAAAGGTGGTTTGGGGGGTGCAATAACGTAAGAGACGATAAGGCAGAAAATTCTTAAACTAAACCGAATTTCATATTAGTTCAGTATACGAAAAATCGTTGTCAAGAGCACAGTGGGATTTACGGACTGCATTACGCAGAGACACAATGGAAATTGCAAATATAATGTAAGTAACTCTTTAGACGCTTTTATACCGGAATGAAGAATTAATGAATGGATGCATGAATAAATGAATGAATGAAGAGCTTTGAAAACGTTTGTGGGATCGTCCTTGTAGCGGGCACATGGGCATGCAGGTCCACATTCCACATGCATGTAGACAAAAAGTCGTTTCTCATTGTGTACTAACCTCGATTTATTTCGTTAGTTTTCGCATTGATTTTAGAGCTAAACATACTCCATTGCACTATCCTTGAAAGCAAATAGTTTCAGCTCGGCCGTAATAAATAAAATTATTAATATTAATAAAGATCGTCTGGCGAGACTAATTATACATTTTATGTTTTCAAAACAGGTATATACTTCCATTTTGCCACTGCCACCAGTTTCAGACACCGGCAGACAGTTTCTTCAGCCGCCAGCTGCAGCTTAATGTATACAACTGCACCATTCTGATGATCTTATGGGACGATCGCCAAGGGCCCATATGCCCTTACGTGGTACTAGCAGCTAGATGCAACATATCAACCTTTACGCTGGCCTTGTGCCTACTTGATGGAACAGCCTTGCGGTTCAACGTGCGACAAAAGTGCTTCTTTGAACGAAAACCAACACCCTGTGTACCTTAAAGGAACAGCGCATGACTCACGATAAAATATTACGGATTTGCGGATAGGGATAAAAGAAAATAAATGACTTTCGCAGTTCATATGGCAATTGATGAATATTCTATAAACATTTAATGTCAAATAAATGTACTTTACCAAATTTACCGTGTTGCTGTTTGATTTTAAAGTACAGTTTCATATTCCGAATTGTGGCGCGCTGTGTTGTGAGCTGATCTGTGTTGGTTTCCGGGTTCTGTGTGAAGTCGCGTAGAAGACGACTAGGCGCGTTTGCCTACGCAGCACAGAAACCTCACGGAGAGAGGCGGGGAATATGAATGTTTTGATAATGTCAGGCTCAGGAGTAGGGGATATGATTTAGTGCCGCAAAAGCAGGTCAGCCAGGGCGATGATCAGGATTATCACAAAATGGCAGCTCCCTGGTGCCTGTTTTCGCGTGCGTTTAATGGACGAAAACTCGGGTAAGGTCCATAGGAAATTTTTCTAAAATCAAGCGACTTAGGCTTAAAAACACACGGCCGACCCGTAGGGGCAATAAAAAATGTTGACCGAACCATTCCTTTAATTATGTTTTATCAGCCTATGAAAGATGTAACCCTTTGAAAAATCAGAGAGTTCCATGTCAGTCCGGTTCCACGGGACCTGTTTGCATGTAATACCATTTTTTAAAATTTGTTTATGGTTTCAAAAAAAACTTTACAAAGCTTTGAGTGCATATGCTTCAATAGTAAAACAAAATAAGTTGAATAGAATCGATACTTAAAACAAGTCAAAATGTCCATATACACAAAATACAATACTACACAAATTTGATCCATGTACATAAATGAGTATATCCTCATATAGACAATACAATACTTCACAATAAATGAAACAAAACGATTACCAGCATCTACAAATGCAAAGTGTGCAAATTATGCAAAAAGTGCAAATTATGCAAAAGTGCAATTGGTAACAGGTGTCGGGAGTTGTCATTCATACATCTTGTTTAGCCTTGCCAAGAGCTGCAGTGCTTATTTGATCTTTCAATTATTTTTCTTTGTGATTTTGAAGTTTCCTTCCCTTTCAAAAAGCACAATTCCAAAGTATAGAGATAAAATGATGTCTTCCCTAGGAAAATCTGAATGGTTCCCTCAGCAAATATTGGTCAGTGTTCAGCCGTTCATCATGGAGCAGCCTTCACCCTTCACAAAACAATAAATGAAATAAATATGCGTTCAGCACATAAGTGATACAAATCAGTGCACTATGCCAAAGCTTGTGAAAAATAAAGGAACACAGATTAATGGTTCTGCTTTTCACCTTGACAAAGTGACTGACGGGAAATGTGGCTGCTGTTAATTTACTTGTGCCTGACAGCACAGCACCACGTATTAACTGTGTGTGGTAGTGGACATTGGTAGGCACGGGTTAGTGCCATTGCATACTGCCACCAATGATTAGGCTACACTACTGCAATCATGAACATCAAAAATGTAAAACCTGTGATAACACACTTCTGTATATTCTTTAGAAAACACAAAATGAATACATTCGAGTTCAGCACATAGGTGAGAAAAGAATCGATGCACTGCAAACAAAAAATTGTGGAAAATAAAGAAACACAGATTTGCACCCAAGGACGGGTGCTCTGCCAATCAGGAGGCTTAAAACATGCACCAGAAGACACAGTGTTCATATTAAAGATGGACTCATTCAGATGTTCTTTTTGCACACATCTCCTCATGTGCACCAAAAAGAAAATGTATGAATCTGTCGAGTTTTCGAAGCATTATTCCCAAAGTCACTACACTGACCTTTGCAGGTCAGTCCCATTGAACGCCCTTCTCTATCTTGTACTATTACACTTACAGGAAGACCTATTTTCAGAGGGCACGTTACCTGATTCCAACCCTTTTATACATGTGTAATCTGTTTTAATTGCTATGTTATGTTGCTGTGAAGATTGGAGATCCTTCTATGAGCAAATAAAACAGAGGAAACGGTATTGTTGATTTGGAAGAGTAATGAAGAACAAGAGAAATGGTGTTCATTAGACGTATGGTGGTCATTGTTAATACAGATGTGAGATTGTGAACACCATGGGCCTCATTACACGGATGGCGGTAGGGATTTACCGGTACCGGTAAAATACCGGTACCGGTAAATCCCTACCGCCTTACTACGAGGTCCCTTAGCGGGTTGGTGCTTTAACGCCTGCTTTTTGCAGGCGTTAAAAACCAACCCGCTAAGGGACCTCGGAGCTAATTACGGCACCGCAAAATTGCGGTGCCGTAATTAGCGCCTTCCCCATTCCCATAGAGCCCTATGGGGCAGAAATGGGAATGGGGAAGGGCAATGGCGGAAGGGGGATTTACCGCCCCTCCAACCTTGGAATGGGGCGGTAAATCCCCTTTCCGCCAAGGCGGTGCCGGTATTTTACCGGCATGAGCCATGGCGCTAATAGCGCCATGGCTCACCGCCTACCGTGTAATGAGGCCCCATGTGCTATTAAATAAAATACAACCTAATTATGAGTTGAGATTGCATGGGATATTTTCATCATCGGTACATCAAAGGTACTACAAAGACGGGTAAATACGAGTTATTTACCCTATTGAATAGGATCATAAGTGGGTTGTATTTTAAAGCTAGTGATACTTAAAATGACACTTGGGTTTACCATTGCACAATACTCATAATACATGCCTGACTGTCTGTTTGTCTTACATACATCACACTACATAATTCACCCTTATGAGGAACAAAAAGAAAGACAAATAAGTCATGTGTTAATTTCTCTTTAAAATGATATGCATTGTTTTCTGACTTTTAAATTGGAAGGCAAATCTGTGTCCCAGCTTCTTGAAGGCAAGATCATGCAAATGCAACGTAGCTGTCTTTTTCAGCTGTCAAAACTCACTGATACCATTTGAGTACATATTTCACAGTTCATATGTTCAGTAAAATTGTTCTTAGGGCCTAGCCGTTCAGAATTATATCCCTTGATTTTTAATGACTGCATTGTATAGAATATCTTTACATTTCAAGGCCAGAAATACATTGCAATACTAATCCTGCCATTGCTCTTAAGAACAATCATGTGTTGTTGTCATTTATAGAGGTAGAAAAAGCATTGCAACGTTGTTTCCTTCTCAATGTTCTACATACATCAATACTAAAATACAATTGCATGTTTAATTAGTTTTTGCAGACTATGAATACTGATACATCTGACATTCAATGTGTAAACTGGCATTTTATGGATGAGATTCACAAGGCCTTTTCAGTGGGAATTGATAGTGTACACAAAGACAGCTAGCTAGGGACAGATTCTAAAAAAAAAAAAACACCACAACACAAAGAGATGCAGAGTTGTGCAAAGATGTGCTTGTGTCATTGTGCATCTCACTGCGATGTGCACTGCAACTCCATAGAAATTCCCATAAAACATGTGCCTTGTGCAAAAAAGCGCATGCAACAAGTTCAGATAAGAGAGCGTGCAAAGGCGTATTTGACACGATGCAGATATTTCTTATGCGTCACTCAGACGCATACAATTCCATGGGGGATGACATAAGACACATGGCTATAAGTGAAAATGTAGGTATTGCGTCAGATGAGCAAATAACATGTGCACTCACACTCAAATCGCAGCAAGGAGAATATCGCAAAATCCCAAATCACTGGAAATCCACAGGACACAATCTTCAAGCATCCGGCTCACCAGAATGCAAAGAAGGATGACAAATATGGTCATGAGAGGCAGAGGGAGGGTGCAGAGCAAAACGTTTCACTGAAGCAGATTCTAAGTGCATGGTTAAGTACAAGGTTCATATTGAGTTCACCCTCTACAAACTGCACATTTTAATGCCCATGGTGTTGTCAATTGCATAACCAGGGAGTTAAAGAAGAGGTCGTCAAAGTGAAAAGGGGGAGCCAAGGAGAACATTGCCAATAAGCAGGCATATGGCAGTTTCAAAGGAGGAGCTCAACCTGCATAGAAAACCCTAACACCAGCTGTGGAAGCAGTTGCAGTCTTGCTGCCCATTGATCCAATCAAAGACATTTGGGGATCAAACACAGCAACACAAAACTGAGATAATTTACTTCAATATCAGAAGGATGTAGTCTTGTGCCTCGAAAAACAATTTAAAGGGGCGTGCACACCAGTATAATGATGAAAACATGGGGTCACAACATAGCATGCATAACATCCTGCGATCGTCAAGCAGACCCTTTTCGTATACCCCCAAATCTCACACAGCAGACACATGCCACCTGTGGAAATGCATGTAATGGGCCATATCCAACAAATCTCCATTCCCCACGTAGACAATGTGGGATCATGTGGTCAAAGACAGCCATCTAGACAACATGGTCCTGTGACTACTCGACTGAACCCACAATGACTCCATCCCTGAAGAATGTGCGATCACATCTTTGTTTATAAGGGTATCTGATGTCTAAATGAGCTGAACGAGTGAAACCTCTAATATTCCATATTGACTACACCCCAGATATGCAGATGCCCTAGGACACCGAGTGGCAGATGATAGCCTTGTGATGCTGCCACTTGAGGGTGATAACAAGTATATGCAGTTGGACATCGACACATCACAGTCTTAAGGTCTGGCAGAAACCCCTGTCCCCATCCGTGCTTCCAGATGACAGTTCCCAGGATAATTGGGAAATCAAACCTCATTCGCTGACACAGATCTCTATGATGGCCGGCTTTATAGGGAGGCGGATCTGATCCAACCAACAACAACCAACATATAAGCCCATAGACATCATGAGAGGAAGAGTTACGGAATGCATCATCAGACTGTGTGTATACAGATTACGTCCATCTGCTGCACGCTATAAGAGGGAAGCAGACACGGGAGTGGCCATTGTACATGAAGCAAAAGCAACCAGGAATGAGTTGAGAACAGGCAGGAAAGCACAAAGGGATTTCACAATGGAGATTGGGGCACACAGGCAAGTACTAGTCGACTATGGACAACTGCATGCAGCACACAAACGACAGGATGGCCATACTTCAAATGCACCATCATTCTGAAGACAATCGCAAGACATAATAATAATTTGGCATTTATATAGCGCTACAAACCCACACATGAGTGTGACTAACCGCATAGCCACTGCCCTTAAATGGCATGCTTCTGGTTCCAGTCTGGGAGCAAGCGCCTCTACTTCTTTGCTAATACCCCTTACCCTCCTACATCTCTTATTATTCCATTTACCCTCTGAATGAGCAAGATGCATGTTCACAAATGGCTGGTGTTTGGTTTTGACCCATTGAATTTTGGGTTCCCTGGTTTGTTGGCCATGCATCCGGTTTCGTTCATCAATCTTGTTTGTAAGATGATTTATTTTGAAATATTAAATTAAGACAAATACATACTTGGAACTGTAGTTCTATATCATTTGTCTGACAGCTCACTTTCATGTGGAGAAGGGTTATGCCTTATAAATGTAAAGGTTTGTTGAGTGGCTATTTAGTTCATGTATGCCTCATGAGTTATGTGCATGCTGGTGTTGGGGGGTACTGTACAGTGTCTGCGTTTGATGACTACATCCCTGTTCAAGGACCTTCCAACTTAGAGTTGTCAGATTGATAATGAGGGAATAGGTTGTGGAAAGTCGTGATGCTTGTCTGAGTTGCACAGGAGTATATGTGCATTTCAGATACAGTCACTATCCTTCATCATTCATGCACAAGGGATTATGAGACCAGGCCTGTCCATCATGTTATCATGCTCAGGGGAAAAATCTACCTCACCTCATGCAAGTGCCTGCGCACCCATGGGGCCCAACTGCATCATGCGGGTAAAGCCTTGCCTTAGTGCTATATTCTACAGCACTGCACAGGCTACAACTGTGTTGCAGGTGTTTGGAGGGTCATAGAGTAGCACACCCTCAAATGATAGACACACCTGAAGTATGGCAGGAGAGTGCCAACATTATGCACAATTGGATTTCTGGTACATATGTGTGTTGCATTGTTACATAGGTGCAACCTAGCCAGTGGGTTCATGTATGGGGTGAGACTTCTTCTCTGTGGTAAACATTGTCACATGTGGATGAGAGGAGACTCATGGGATGTGTCATACCATGTTTGCATTTGAATGTGTGGGATATGTTGTTCGTTGTGACTTACCAATCAACCAACTATCCCCTTATTTCAAGCTTCAAATTGTTATGTGATGGTAGAGTGTCTATATGCAGTTCTCCTTAGTTGCACCTGAAAAGTGGGCATTAACATTCAGAATGGTGTTGGAAGCACCACACGCAATGTGTGCTTGTGGTATGTATTTACCCATGCATCCAAGCCCTACCATAAAACTGTGCATTACTGGCATTGAAAACATCATGATGGCCAGAACTCCCCAGAGAGTGCACAGGGAAAACATGAAGAATAGGCTGCCACCCATTTTTGCCTATGTTGTGAGCACAGGAGGGCACTGCCTAAAACCACCATTGGGCTACACACACAGTAGCCTGAAACCATTGGGAATGGCAATGCTGATTACCAAAAGCAACCCAGAACTGTGGGGAATTAATTTTCTTAATGTAAAAAATGGATGCAATACTGGTGCTCACCACTATCAGAAAGCCAGCGTTTTAAAACCACCAGACTTTTGTGTAAAACTGAACAAATGAACCCAAACCAGGCCAAGGAAAGACTTGCTAAGAGGTGGATACAATGTAAAACTATATTCTGAAATGACTTGAAGGAAGTAGTTATTTAATGTATACATAAAAAATAGCCGGTGATGTCAGCAGCTTAAGTGAATTTGGGTTTAAAGCCACTAAAATCGAAATGTTTAGAATAAATGAGTGACCTACTTGTAAGTGTCACATAGGTTGCAATTGTTTAAACGTCATAGTTTTGAACTTAGAATCAGCATTCTAGCTACATGTGCAAAAATTGTAAGTTGGATTTGAATGTAGAAAACTGGGAACTAAAGTGACATTTAGCTGAATTATGCCTGACAACTACCCCCGACAGGAGTTGAACTGGCTCAACAACTCTTCCCAGGCCTGGCTGCATCCTGCTGCCCCTGCCAAAAGGAGATGACACCTCTCTGATTGGATTAGGGGAGGAGCACCTGGGGACTACAGGAACTTAAACAAAGCACTGTCCCGGGCTCAGGCAAATGTTATATTAGGGGGGTCGTAAATGGCTTCCTCTTGGGAGAAACTGGGAGGGGCAGTGCCTGTGAGGGCAAGCTGAGCTTGGGGGAAGTGGATAAACCAGAAATTCCACCATGTGCTTTGGAAAACCACACCCCTTTGGGGCCATAGCATGATTTTAAAAAGATGGATTATTCACAGTGCAGACTTGTAAAAATTATATAAATAACATCATCATTCTTGCGATTTTTCTGTGCACATTTTAAGAGGTGTTAGGACCCTGTGGTATGTTCTTGGGGATAGTAGCAGAAAAAAAGGTTGTTACTCCAAATGTATGCATGTTAAAAATCTGACACTTTATCATCTGAAACCCATATCCCTGATGCACATTTGTGTGAAATCTGGAAAGGTTTAGAGGTCGTTATCTGGATGAAAAGGGGAGAATTCTGTCATAAGTGGACACAACATCGTACAAAGACAGGGATCAGATGGTTTGGTGCTACAGAAAATATGTTAACTGGACCTATACTATTAGAAAAATGGTACATAGATAAATATGTATTTGAGTCAGAAATAGATTTGTGTGCAATTTGACAAGGGGAGGTTCCTCTGACCATAAAACCTACAGCATCGCTCTGACACTCCATTTCTTTCCCCCAATCAAGGGAGAAAGGAAAGCTTGGCCAATGATACGTGAGAGGGGCAGGCTTAGCTAGGCCCAGGCACACACCCATTGTCAAAACACATAAAAAGAGCCACTGAAACCCAGGTAGGGACATTCACTTTCCACTTTCTTGCGGGACGCTTTGCCGGGAGACTTCAGATATCACATCCAGAGATCCAGACTTCAAATCCATCAATCTCCAGGGACCAGAAATTAACTCCAGAATTTGTAGCAGAGAGGCCTGAATCCACAAGCTGAATCCTCTTCAGCAGGCCTCAAAACCAACCAAACTATTCAACAGCCGGGCGAGCTGTTTGAATTCTTTGCCAAGAACTTTTGCAAGAACCTGTAGCAGTATCCAGAAAGCAGTACTGTATCCAGAACCAGAGAGAACCAGAGACCAGATCGCTGTGAAGAACTGCTAGCAGAAGTCCAGCCAATCCTGACCCGATCGGTGACGAAGTCACATTCCTGTCCAAAATCTAGCGTGAGTACCCAGCTAGCAAGGGGCCAAAACCAATCTCTTAGTTTAAAATAATCTAATCCAAACTATTTTAGCCTATTAGAACTGCCTCCTAAAATCGTGTCCTTCTGTCATTTTTAAAACTGAAAACTGTCATCTGTCATTCTGAGCTTTAAAATTTCAAATCTGAAAAACTACCTTTACTAAATCGGCCATATCTCCGGAACCATTTGTGCGAGTTTTAACTGTCATCTTAAAGCTAAGATTCTAGGCTTTCCAACGAGCCTAGAACCGACTTCCTACTCCTTATAGTTCCTCCGTAATTGTGCTCGACGCACACGACTAAATTTGCCGCGATTTCACATTTTGCTTAATTTCAGCCACATGTAAAAAGATTTGTCCTTGCTTTTCTTGCTGAAATTCGTGTGCAAGCTGACAATCATTCATAGAGCATTGCTAAAGTGATCCTGAACTAATACAAAGTAGCTATCACCTACTCTGAACCCCCTATAGGGAATTAAACACAATTTTAGCACATTTCTCACTTCATTGTCATCACATTCAAAGCATTTTGGGCCTGTGTTTAAAACTTCTACCTGTTTTCCTCTAAGCTTGCTAGGGGGGAACTGAATTATATTTGATTGCATTCCTGAGAACTGTGTGCTTTCCTCCCATCTCTTTAACTCGCATAGAGGGGGGTGAATTGTCAAAGAAAAGTGATTACATTGTCTTTTGTTGAGGTCATATCAAGTTGTTTTCTGTACTGCATTTTCATTCATCATTGCCTTGTCCTTGAAGCCATAAAAACATTCTCAGCTACTTTATCCTCTCTATATCACTTCTAAGCCATCAAAAAGAGTGTACCACTGTAACATTATCCATTGTTGATCACTATCATCTTCACAAGTGTGCTATCAAGCATTACTTTATTAAAAAAGTGTGATATATATATATATATATATATATATATATATATATATATATATATATATATATATATATATATATATATATATTGTTTAATTTTCAAATAAACCTTTTAATTTGCAAAACAAACCTACTTCTTGTCTCAGTGGGGTCATGGGGATTCTAAGAGAGGGGTGCTATATAAGGGTTGTCATCCAGAGTAAACGAACTGGACATAAAAATACATCAATAAGGGCTTCCATCAGCATCCCAGACTAGGCAGTGATTTAGCTGTAGTGTTGAATTGAAGTCGCTTACATACCTTCAGAGAATTCAAGTGTTTTCTGTTCCCATACGAGTGTTCTGTGTGTGCCAGTGGTGGGAGTGACACACTGGTGCAGCCTCTGTCACCACACACTGCAGGGAAGCTGGAAATGTCATAAAATGCCCTTGCAGTGGAGGGCCTTTTATGTCCATCCTGGTATATGCCTAAGTGTTGTCTGACAGAAGAGAGGAACACAGTGAAGAACTTGTGTAATGTCCTGAACCAGGAGGACTGGATAATCCCAAATGTCATGCACTGGTCTTCAGAAACGTGCCAGTGGGTAAAAATGTAGGGTGAAATGTAGCTGGACTATTGGGTTAAGGCATTTATGCATATACTTGTATGGTAGGTGATTTTAGACACCACCTCCTACCCTCGTAGCATCTCCAGTATAGCATGTGGCGGGAACCGGGACCCCTGCATTTCCTCGTTGTCTGACATTTGGAATAGGTTTGTCCCTCTCATGTATGTCCTTTCCCTACTCATCCGCCTCCTCATTCAGGCATCGAAACAGCATAATGCCGAGTGGACTGGCCATTTTGCTGAAGTGTTCATTGACCTGTGTGGTGGCGTCATATGCTGTGCTGTTGTATAATTGCAGTGGCAATGGTCAGCTCTTCTGGTCGAAGAATCAGCTGCACTCTTTTTCATGGCACAAGTGCTCTACTCTGTAGTTAGAGTAAGTGTTGAGGGTTATTTAATGTAGCAAATCGTGTGCTCGGTTTTTGTGTTTTTACGTTTTGGTGCCTTTTGGAGGACACTGTATTTGCATGCCTCTTGTCCACTTTGAATATGTTTTGCACTCTATTTGCATTGCTTTTTTGAGATGGTATATCTCAGAGAAGCATGCCTATGTGGCTCAGGAGCATTGCATTTCTGGTGCATTTCTGCTTTGCACAATTTTTGGTTTTGAGAATCTTGCTCCATATGTTTTATTGTAAATTGCACCTGCACGCTGTATGCATAACTACTTGTAATACTCATACACAACGTTCTGTAGGATTCACACAGGAAGACGTATTAAGACTTTCCATTGTAGTCCCACAGTTGAGTTAGGGAGCGCAATGCCGACCTTGTTAAATTCAGAAATACCTTGAAATACATTCCCCTCTGTGCAATCTACTTCGAAAGCGTAGGGGGTACAGAATATAACATGTACACCACCCTGTAGCTTCCTAGAAAGTTTGCTCTACACAAAACCCCACATACCAAGAGAAGGTTATGGGAAGGTGAAACAAGCCTTGGCAAAGACAACAGTTTTCACTGTGCTACATCGACCCCTTCCAATATCAGAGGCTTGTTCCCAGTACCCCAGCAGAGAGACTGAATCCTGAACACAGGAGAGGAGTGCAGGATTCCCAAACTCCAATAGCACAAACCTCCTTCCATGTTGTTTTCAGCGTGCATGTCACATTCCATATACCCATAACAACTTGCTAGCTCCCTCCATGTGGTGAACGGTAGCTGCTCTCAAGCCAAAATAGTAGTGGTGCTGTAGGGCCACCTATGAGCCAAAATTAAGAAAGGTGCTAAAGTGCCTCCTGAGCCTTAACTAAATATTCCAAGGACACCTTAGATCTTTGCTGACTCTGCAATGCGAATATTCTGTATACATGCAATACCACGATGTCTGAATCTTTAAGTATCACATATCAACCAAAACTAAAACGGTACCTAATATTGGCAATATTTGTGTTGGAAGTTACTAAAGTCATCAATGAATTATGTATTTTAAAAGGAAGAAAAATAAAATAAATCAATTTTTCATCCGTGTCTACTGTGTTTATAATATATATTATGCAGGGGTGGAGCCACGCATACACGCATAAGTGAACTTCCCTTTATTTCCTACAATGTACAATCATAATTTGGCACATAAGTAACACGTGTTGCAAGTGGTTCATTTGGAATTGCATGTCCATTTGCTCTCTACAACCACACAGAGGTGCAACATATACATTAAAGAAATAACATTTACAAGTATGTATGTTTGTGAATATGCCCCTATAAGCTTCAGCTTGTATGTGTTTGCAGCAAACATATGAAACAATGGAAAGCACTGTATCTGGTGATAGTGCATCAAACACAGTGAAAGTGCATGCAGTCATGCATTCGTGACAGATGGAGCTCACACGAAAAGCGTTGCCACCATGAGCAATTAGAGACCAGAAAACTCTCATTAATTGAAAAAACATTGAGAAGGTTAATATTCTTTTTTTTAAAGAAGTACATCTTGTGTGTATTCTTCTTCTTCCCTGAATGGTTAATGGGAAGCCACACAGAGGATGTGCTCTGAAGTGTCTCCTCTACCTGTGCCACATTACAAAACACAGGACTAATACAATGAATGAACCGATAAAAGTTCTCAAGCACATTTTATATCTGACTTCCATTTGTGATGCCAAATCCTTCAAATCATGGATAGATTTTGGATGCAGATTGAAAGTAACCTCCAGTGATCCATGTGCATCTAATTGTTGTAAAGTTTATTCAGATAATATAAATCCATCAACGCTCAAATACCAGTACATGCATACATATCGTTCCGGATGATAAAGAAATATAGAAATAGCACATATACATTTACATTTAGAATTAGAATTAAACATATGTGACATACATATAGATACACATAGGAGCAGAGGTGACCTGTGCATTGGTTTCTTATCTTTTTCAGTGCGTATTCTCTCCTTTGCAATACTGACCTCACATAGCATTCTAAGGTCCAATTTACCAATGGGGAATCAGCTGTTAATATATAGACCAGTACACATCTACTTTCTATAAAACCCGAATTTCTAGACAGGGGGACTAAAAGATTTTGGTGCAGGATTCAGTGGGCCCGGCACACAGCTATAACATGCAGTAAGTCTCCGACAGAACAAAGCAATCAATTATAACAATGTCCCCCTGCTTCAGCCATTTTGCTGTGATAAATACCAACTGGATTAAGTTGAGCCTAACTCTAACAATACAAACTTGTTCCTTTTTCTTATTTGCCCGCATAAGGTTGTTTGATATATTGTTGGGAGCTGAAATAATTATGGTGTAAGGGTTTTGGGAAGTTCTCGTGTTTATCTTTCCATTGTGAGATACTCAAAAAGCGTTCCCTTGGTCTTAGTGCTAAGTCTACTGTTTATGATGGTCAGATTCTCAAGGCAGGAATCATAATCATGTCCATTCAGCTGGGTTTTATCAATCAATCAATAATGCTTCTTTGGGATTATTAAAAGAAAATCCATAAAACATATGCAATAAAAGAAACATCACACAATGCATTAGACACACATTGCATAAAAGTGATTTGATTATTGTTTCTAAGTCTTAGGGCTATCCTAAGATAGGTCCACAATGTACAAGCAGTTAGCAGAGTATCCACCAGTAATGAAACATAGACGCCCGGTCTACATTATACAAACATTCACTTTCCTCAACAAAGTGACTGAAGTATCCTTTCTAATCGATGCATAAGCAAGACAAACAATACAAATATGTAATAAGTCCTCCTTCGACAAATTGGAAAGTGAACAATTAATATCATGCTGAAAGGGCATTGTACATTTAGCTGTGATCACTCACAAGCCAACATATACATTTTTGCTTTGGTGATGAGTGAGTGTTTTCTTTTGTCAAATTAGACCATAGTTAGAGAGCTGGGTTGTAGCAAGTATTATATAAGAGCTATTTAACTCTTTCATAATATCTCTATCTTTTCTCAATCGATGAACAGCCTCTTTCAATCTTTCCTTGGAAAACTAATGAACATGGACTACAAGTTGGGTTACTGACAAAAGTACATTCATACCAGGATATAGTGATATTTATATTGTTTAAGCTATCAATATCCTATATGCCTGATTAATCCTTTGCATAGCAAAACAAAAAAGTTGATGGCTGGAAGGTTTAGAATAAATCTTGACCTCTGGCATTGCTCTGGGCAACCCTCCAGACCATCGTTCTTCGCCTGCCAAGCCATTACAAAAGGGGAAAAACCATATGCAAATCAGGCTTTGTCCCACCCCCAAAGGGGTAGTCCAGCCCGAACTGCTAGGTCACATCCCTTTTGCACGAGACCACAAGCATCCCCAGACATGTTTCAGCCTTGTTGGTCGTCATCAGTGAGGAGTAGCTTGGGTCTCTAGGCCCAGCAGGCAAGGGACCCACGTCTGGGCATACCCTTCCCACTCGGGGTGACAATAGCAAAACAAAAGAGTTGATGGCTGGAAGGTTTAGAATACATCTTGACCTCTGGCATTGCTCTGGGCAACCCTCCAGACCATCGTTCTTCACCTGCCAAGCCATTACAAAAGGGGAAAAACCATATGCAAATCAGGCTAAGGTCTCACCCCCAAAGGGGTAGTCCAGCCGGAACTGCTAGGTCACATCCCTTTTGCACGAGACCACAAGCATCCCCAGACATGTTTCAGCCTTGTTGGTCGTCATCAGTGAGGAGTCGCTTGGGTCTCTAGGCCCAGCGGGCAAGGGACCCACGTCTGGGCATACCCTTCCCACTCGGGGTGACAATAGCAAAACAAAAGAGTTGATGGCTGGAAGGTTTAGAATAAATCTTGACCTCTGGCATTGCTCTGGGCAACCCTCCAGACCATCGTTCTTCACCTGCCAAGCCATTACAAAAGGGGAAAAACCATATGCAAATCAGGCTAAGGTCTCACCCCCAAAGGGGTAGTCCAGCCCGAACTGCTAGGTCACATCCCTTTTGCACGAGACCACAAGCATCCCCAGACATGTTTCAGCCTTGTTGGTCGTCATCAGTGAGGAGTAGCTTGGGTCTCTAGGCCCAGCAGGCAAGGGACCCACGTCTGGGCATACCCTTCCCACTCGGGGTGACAATAGCAAAACAAAAGAGTTGATGGCTGGAAGGTTTAGAATAAATCTTGACCTCTGGCATTGCTCTGGGCAACCCTCCAGACCATCGTTCTTCACCTGCCAAGCCATTACAAAAGGGGAAAAACCATATGCAAATCAGGCTAAGGTCTCACCCCCAAAGGGGTAGTCCAGCCCGAACTGCTAGGTCACATCCCTTTTGCACGAGACCACAAGCATCCCCAGACATGGAAGGTTGCCCAGAGCAATTGCCAGTGGTTTAGATTCATTCGAAACCTTTCACCCATCACTTTTGTGGTCAGTTTGTTAATTCTTTGCATAGGCATTTAGATGGCCGTGAGGGAATGCACCCTTTCTCACTACAAAACAGAGATAACCAGCAAGACTTGGGCGCTTAGGTGTCATTGTTATCAATGTCAAAGTTGGTCTCCTAAAGCAGATACTACCTCTTTAAAATGTAAAAAAAAATGTGAACAATAAGTTCTATTTAGGACAAACTGATAGCTCAGAAGCTATATATATATATGGACTCTTTTATAGTGTTTTATTTTAAAATGTTTTATTGGCATTTGCAATATACATTGACAGTTCGCAGCTCAATATCCAATCATCAGCCAACACGTACATAAACTAAACTGGTATCAACAAGTAACTTGTATAACAACAACAAACAGTTTATGCTTCAATGTACTCTTGTGGGGGCTCACAGCCCCATCCCCTGAGAGGTTCTGGTACATGGGGCCGCGCTGGGAATGCTGGGGTCCTGGCGCAACAGCCGGATTGTCTCATTCTAAAGGCTTAACCCACAATAATCCCTAGCCACTGTGTGGGTAGACCCGGGTCCCTCACAGGGGTTTGTTGTCCAACGGGTGGAACATGTCCCGGATTAAAGTTTTCCAGGCCTCGAAGGCAGGGCTCACATGCGCCCCCGCCTTGGGTACTCCGCCACCCCAAACCCTGGTTTCTGCTTCCGTCCAGTGTTCCAGTTCACGGTGCCATCTGGCGTACTGTGGACCCCCGCTGTCTTCCACGCCATTGTGATGGCCCTTTTGGTGAGCACACATACCATGTCCATAAATTTAACAACATGCCTAACTTTGTTTATTCGTGGGTAGGCCCCCAGGAGACATTCTTTTGGTGTCTACTCGAACCTCACCACTCCTGCCCTTCTACAAGCTCGTTCTATACTGGCCCAGAAGTGCTGTATTTTCGGGCACCCCAGAACTTGTGCGCATACATGGATTGTAAAGCCAAGTTTCCATTTTCCTCAAACTTCTAACGTATGCATTAAACAACGTGAGCATGTTCTGAAAACGGGACTAATTACTGCATTACACGCATTCATTCATCGTTTCATCCATTCACCTGTGGATAGTTCTTCCAGCAAACATATGTGCAGTAGCACCTGGATGCTTTTTAGTCATACCCTCACTTGTTCAGATGCAGAGTAAGTGCTCAATGAGCGCTTTTGTAGATCAGCCACTTGCCCAATGTTTCACTTGAAGAAAAAGATGATGTACACGCACATAAGCCATCTTCCTTTTCAGGTGCAACTGATGTACTAAAAAAGTATCACTCATTATTTAATTTATTAAAAATGCATTCTTGCTAGACATCGCAAGATCTCATTTCATGTTTATAGGGTATTCAGTGTTATTGATTTTGGCACATTTCCTTTCTTATCTCTCTCAACCTCCCTGTGTAACCTTTGTGCTGTCAGAAGCACGGAAACTGCTCTCCTGAACATCCGTGAAGACCTGCTCTTGAACCTCCATTCCAACACTCCGTGTGTTCTCATTCTGCTCGATCTCTCCTCTGCCTTTGACACTGTCAACCATGCCATCCTGCTCAACCGTCTCTGTGAAAACCTGGGTATCACTGGTCAGGCTCTGGCGTGGCTGACCTCTTTTCTTTCAAATCGACCCTCCCAGGTCCAACTGGGGTCCTTCCTCTCCGACATCTTTTTCTCCACCTGTGGTGTCCCCCAGGGATCTAATCTCTCTCCCTGGCTGTTCAACCAGTATCTGGCACTCCTTGCCCACCGCATCGCCGCTCTCTGCCCTAATTTCCAGTGCTATGCGGACGATACCCAGCTCATTTTAAGGCTACCCTCAGCCTCCCCCTCTCCTTCCCTCATCTCTGACTGTCTGTCTGCTATCCAGGAATGGTGTGCCGCCAATGACCTCTGCCTTAATGCCAGTAAGACTGAGATTCTACTCATCGGTACACCCACTCCCTCCTTCCCTGCAGCTCTCTGGCCTGCCTCCCTTGGCCCCCTCCCTGCTCCTACCTGCAATGCAAAAAACCTTGGGGTCATCTTCGACTCCACACTCTCCTTCTCTCCTCATATTTCTGACGTCGCTAAGAAGTCACACTACCAGCTGCACCTCCTCAGAGGTATTCTTCCCTTCCTCTCCTTCCCCCAGAAGCTCACTGTCTCCCGAGCCCTGGTTCTCTCGAAGCTGGATTACTGTAACAGCCTCTACCTTAATCTGCCTGCCTCCACTCTCCACCCTCTGCAACTCATACAGAACAGAACTGCGAGACTTGTCCTTGGCCTCAAGCCCAGGGACCGTATCTCTCCAGGACTGAAATCTCTACAATGGCTCCCAGTGGCTGCGAGGATAAAGTTCAAAACCCTCTGCATTGTCCACAAGGCCTTCTGGGGCCTTGGTCCTAAATACCTTCAACTCTCTCTTCCCAAATATCTTCCTTCCCGAGCCCTTCGCTCATCCGCCTCCAACTCCCTCAGGGTCAGCCGCTTCTCGAAGCAACGAGCTGGGGGTAGATCTCTCTCCGCGGCAGGGGCCTCCCTCTGGAACAGCCTTCCTGCCTCCCTGAAACTTGAGGAGAACCATCTCCGGTTCCGGAAGCACCTCAAAACCTTCCTCTTTGCCTCTGCTTTCTCTCTCCCTCTCCCCTGCTGAACAGCTAATATTCTTCACTGAAACTGCACTGATTCTGCAACTGGACCACTCTTAACGGCCTCGGTCCTGGGCCCAGCCACTCTCCACTTGCACTGATGCCCTGGAACCCCTCTGCACTGCGGGACTGTCTCTGTATCCCTACAGCCCCCCCCCCCCTTTCCAGCACTTGTTCTGCACTTACCTTGCACTTGCCACCAGCTGGCCCTAATTATTTATTACTTTACGCCACTTACCTTGTACTGCACTTCCCCCCCTCCCCTTCCCCTTGCACTTTTCCCCCTCCCCCACCCCTGCACTTGCGCGATCTGAATGACACCTGGCCTAGTAGGATCGTTGTCTGTCTCCCCTTGTTTCCTCCCCTCCCTGCCTCGTCGCGCCTTGAAACACCTGTGTATAGGCGCGTTACAAATGCCATATCATATCATATCATGTCATTCCTTTCCTCTTACACTGTCATGTCTCATACATTACACCTACACTTATAGCAAAATGCAATAAACAATTACAAACGAGCAGCTTCACTTAATTCTTTCCAAGTTACAATATACAATTGCATTTTACGTGCTGCAACATTTTTTTATAGGTTGCCCACACTGGATGTAATCTAGCTGAATCTATGACTGTGGACTTTGGCACAGTCAGCAGCTCCCTTTTTGCTGTCTGGATTTTTTTCAAACTATTGTTGGGAAGGGGGCTGCCCCACACTGCCCTCTATGTGCTTTAGAGTGAGGCAAGATGCATTCAAAAAGCAATATGGTCGGCCAGGGAGGACAGTGAGAGAACCACCTCCCAATACAAAAGTACTCTACTCCAATATAACCAAATATAGTATATCCACATAGTACAGCATAAGGCATGAGCTGTATTTTAATTTTTGCATAGATATTAGTAACTACAGGTAGAAGGGAAGGCCTGCCCGATAAATGCAGCATTGCATACACAATGCCCAAATTGCGAGACAAGAGAAATCCTCAGCCATGCCCGCGCTCCCATAAGGAATGCCCATACCCCCAACTGCCACAGCGTCTAGTCATTGTTCCAACAGTGTTGCAAAGATGTTTGAAAGGAATGTGCCCTACAAGGCCGTGATCATAGACCGGCGCCTGGTGTGTATGTTATCTCACACTGGCCAAAGCATGGGCCAGGTCATGAGTTACAGCTCATATAACTGACTAAAACCTACGGCCTCTGAATTCCCTGGCACCAGATGCCCTTTGACAACCAACCCCAAATTAACAAGTCCTATGATGTTCAAAGAAGAAGGGCAGGGCATATCATTGAAGTGACAATCGTGTCATTTGTATTGCAAGGTGCTGGGAGGGATACATTATAGTTAAAAACGAGGGCAGAGACCTTGGAGCCGAGTGGCGCAGACGGGAGTGAGTGAAATGTGTGTGTGAAGGTTAGAGAACCCCAGAACCTCCTTTTTTCCCATTTTAAGGCCTGCCTAGTGTACAGTATGAGTGATAAAATTGTTGTATGGTAGGAGTATAATTAATTTGTTTTCTGACCTTCGACGTGAGAAGATGATCACTGCAGCACCCACGTGATGGAAGACAGACGGACTGGGCTGGAACCAATGGCCTGGCATCCCTTATGGGGCAGGCGGATCCTTTATAGCTGCACACCAACCAGCCAGGCAGGATTTTACCATATTTATTGCATGATGTATGACAATGTTTTGCTTTATAAGATTCTTATTCTACTACTTTTTCGTCAGAACGTTCTTAGCAGTAGAGTTCTTTGCCGTTGCTCTCATCTACATGTGAGATTAAAAATGTGTTATCCTTACAAGATATACTTGGGCTTTACTTCCCTAGTGGCTGTATTCTCTCTGGTGAGAACGTTCAAGGACTTGCCTCCACTATCCTAAATTTGTATTGAACTTATATCCCCGACAGGTTCTAAGAAAGCTTTCAGACATGGACTTCAGAAGCTTATCATAATTCTCAAATAATTCCATAGGGGATAGTGCGGGCTCCAAGGAGCATAAATCTATATTAAGTTTTCCAAAGTTATTTTCTCTTTCATTTTTAGTTTGTTAGAGCAATCCCACTGAATACTTCTTTTTCTGACAGACATGATAACATGCATCATATTAGGCATGTCGACCCTATTTCCAGAATTGCATTGGCAGGATAAATGTTTAGAGATAGCATTCTAGTCACTGTACAAATCGGGGATTACCCAGCAGTTCAGAAAGGAACTCCATCTGGCTATGTATTCACAAAAAATAGAAAATTGTTGAACGATCTTGGTGACCTTTAAACATAAAAGTCCCTGGCTTATCTTTGGGAAAACATCCACTCGCCGTTCGAAGACCCCACTATATCAGCCAGAAATATAATTTGAATACACCACCCCACAACCGTGGGCCTAGCATTTCTGGAGGGTGAAATTGCGTATACACTATCTTCAGTGCCATCAAATTAGTGAATGGCAGGGCCATTTGCAATTTGCACATTAAAAGTTCTCCAAAAAATTGATGTAATACATACAAGACGTAAGGTCCAGAAGTGCTTAACTGTTGTTCCTACCCATAGGCCTATTTCAAATTCCCTCACAAATATGTGATCCTCTTTCACGTTTGTGAGCAACAACACTGACAGGTTGGGGGAGTTTGTAGGTACTATACTGATTTCAAGGGCCAAAATGTTTCTTATAAAGGTCAAGTTATGGAAGCTTTAATTTGATATGAAACAAAGCCATCGAAGTGAAAATGCCGTTTTCTTGCAATAAAAGGATATACAAAAGGACAAGTTCTTGACAATATCCATATCAGGTAGTTATTTTATGACCATCTATGTTCCATGAGACAAAGGTTACAGTTATTCATTGATACACTAACCCATGCTGTACAGGGTGCAAGGTAACATTATGGGATGACATTAAAGGCGCCTGCAAACATTCTTCGGGACATTAATTTTCCTATTGCCCAATATGAAGGAAATGTTGCACGGTCATATTCCCTGGGAAGTCCGTCTAACTCTTTTATCATCAACAAAACAGTTTTTCACCAATACCACAGCCAATACCACCAGTCATTGATGATTTTAAATCCCGAATGGTACTTCTCCCCAGCTAATGTTTTCAAAGGTATGTATTCAATGGGTGTCATGTCTAGTCAGGCCATTGGTGTGTTGTCCATCACTTTTATTATTATATGCATTAGTATTTCTGACTTTTAATGACGTACTGAGGCATCCACCGGGGTTAATTCCATATTAGCAGTATAGAAACCTTTCTCAGAAGATATGTTCAAATTTCTGTCTAGTGAAGTTTCTTTGGGTTCTGTAGTCATGAGGGTGTATCTCAGAGTTTATGATTGTTGGTCATTCTGCCACATTTGTTTCAGTCCAAGATCCACTTCATTTAAGTAATGGGTCATTCATTATTGGTAAAGCAAAGCTTCTCAAGTTTTTGTTTTGTTTTGTTTTTAGCTTAAATATTTGATTTTCGAATAGTAAAGGAATTAATTGAAGAAATACATTGGAATAATACAACTGTTGTTCTAGAAGGCATCTGCATAATATATCTGTAGTTCAAGAATGGTCATCATTACCCTGTCCAACTCTGGTAGTCCATTTGATAATAAGAATGAGATTGAGAATAATAGAACAAACTCACAAATATCCTTGGACAAATGACCACATATTATAGACCACGACTCTGGAGAGACCACAGGGCGCAGTATGCTTTCAATTACAGGTTGGGGATTTTGCATAGTTCTTATTTGTCATTTCCTCTGCAAGTAAAGTCTCACTTGTGCTTGAATCAAGAGTGAAAAAGACCTGTGTGCAGCAGTGGTGTTGGCAGATCTCGGATTAACCAGCTTATTCACCCATACAGTTGTTAGTAGGACAAACAAAGACATACATTGTTCCCCTAATCCTTTCCTTGTTCACCTAATTCTTTCCACCCCTTGCAAGGTCGTACTACATCCCTGCTATCAAAGTTTATCATTTACTCTTTTTGATCCTAGAAAAAGTTCAACTACAAAAAACCCTATAACTTATATTAACTGCAGTAAACTGCTACTTTAACTGATAATCAACTCATTATAACATGCCCTTTAAGTTCAATGAATCATATAAAGTCGGATTTCATGGAAAGAGAAAAAGTGAAACATGACGAATGGTACAGAGAAGGAAAAGGGGAGAAAGAAAGAGGAATATTCTGAAACACAGCCACAAATATGTACACAGATGCCTCAGAGTTACTTGTATTTTGGTGTGCAGCTGCTCATACCCCACAGTGGCAAAGTTGACCATAAGGGTTTGTGTCTGGTCAAGTATCCTCAGCCGACATGTATAGGGCTAATACCTTCCCCAGCTTCAAACAATCACTGGATTTGCAACATTGTGCAAGACAAGTCCCAAGTCAAAACAGCAAAATCAATGCAATGAGCCAAAAATTAATTAATGAGATGTGAGAAAAACAAACGTTTATTTCATACACGGCCCGAGCGGAGGAATAATCAAAAAGACATTGAACATGGCTCCTGAAAGTGGCTGCATTTATAGTAAATATCAGAGGTCAAATTTACAACAAATGTTACAGGTCATTCACAAATCCCCAGCATGTGATTGGGCATCATTATTTGCACTATAGTTGAATCTATACTTTAGCTAGCCCTTTAGTTTATCCTATCCTCATAACCATGACAAGACATCAATGTATTAATTAATTGACACTGAGATCATCAGCCTTTTCATGATGCTGATTGGATGCTACTCTTTATAATTTGTATCCTCTAAACGTAATTATTGATTGGCTGTTCATGTGGCGAGTGACCAATCAATCCCTGTGTGAGATTTGACAGTGCGGCAACACAAAATGATAGCTTGAAATGTTATTTTAAAGACATCATCAGTTGCCACCAACTTACCATTCCCACCATTATGAACTGTTCATTGACAGATAACATTGCAACTCCTCATTGGAAACATTACTCGCTTCCCCTTCAACACTTCCTTTCTCATAGCTTTTGCATGACTTAATTGCCTCTGTCTTTGAACCTATGAGCTGGGGGCTAGGATGTTCGCAAACTTCATTATTTTGCAATGATATGAATGCATATATAGAACTTGAAGTATTATAAATGTACTCCTAAATAGTATCGTGTGTGTGCTGTTAGGTGTGTTCATAAATTTCCTTGAAGGCCATTAATGCTAATCAATTCTACCCAATTTGAAATGATCTATTGTATGGTTGGATCTCTTTCAGTGAGATTTTTCTTGCAGAGGGCAGTGTTGCTCTTTGATCATTCTCCCTTAACCTGCATGATCCTCACTGCTCATTGTTTAACCTATACCAAATTTTGACATTCACTATGATATGTTTTGATGTAGTGGCTAGTAACCTATTTTGTTATATATCTTTTGAACACAGGCTTGGGAACTTGGTAAGCAGATGTGTCTTAGCCAATTAGTGTGCAGTGTTAGTCCCTTAATTCAATGGTCTATTACTTCATTCTTGATTTTGCTTGACCTCACTACTAAAATTCATAGCTTGAGAATATGTCCGCCTACCTGCCTTGACCAATCGCTGCATGGCATTCAGTCTTGTTGCTGGAAGATAGAGATTTGATTGTGCATGCTTTTTTGTAAAAGGCTTGACTGATTCTTTCTGCTAATTCATGATGATTCTTAGGCTACAAAGATGGCTGAGTTGGTTTTGAGGCCTACTTATGTATTGTTTATTCAAGTAGTGTAAAAGCTCACCTTCATATGCGTACCCTTAATGGTTGCTCGGCTAATGTTAAATCCTACTATACTTGTTAGAGATATGCAGTTTTACTCATGTATATGGTCTGAAACTTATAGCTTACTTGTCCCTCAGGACACTGCTTACTGAAGCATGGTTACTAGCATAGTTATGGGACTACACAGGGACCTCTAAATGCATTGGGCTGCTTTTTTTATAACCTTGTGTTTTTTCAAAGAGACTTTTGAAGCTTGTATTTTTTTACACATTGCGGGTGTCGGATGTACTCCCCAAAATGTGCTTACTGCCATACTCTATTTCAGCACTCCTACAAGCATGATCATGCTCATATCACTCATAACTTTGGTCAAGAGCCCCCTGCCACTTGGATGGAATTGGGAAACTCCTTTTGGTGCTACCAAGTAATGCAGTACTGAAAGGCTGAAGAGATACTTTCAGTTCAACATTATTATGTAAACTGTTATGGCTATTAGTCCATCAATTAGTTTCCTTTGGGTGACCCACCCACTGGACAAAAAGTGTGCACTTCCATAAGCACTCGCACTGAGGAGAATAGAATAGAGGTGCCACAAATGGGTAACATTCATGGCTAGACATCCACCCAAAAAGACCTTGAGAATTTACACCAAAATAACAAATGGGCCATTGCATACACTAGCCCCAAATTGCGAGACAAAATAAATCCCCATCCATGCCCAAGCTCCCATGAGGACAGCCCACACCCCCAACCGCCACAACGTCTATTCATTGTTAAACAGTGTTGCAAAGAGGCCCTACAAGGCCGCGATCACAGACCAGCACCTGGTGTGTATGTTATCTCACACTGGCCAAAGCATGACTCAGCCCATCGCAGAGAGTGCACTTTTCTTCTTTTCATGACCAGCAAAGTGTATTGTCACCACGTGTGACGAGGGCTCTATTACCTACTATACAAAGCATCTGGGTAGTGGAGTCCGCTAGTGTGGTGCGTCTGAATTTTTGCCTTAGGCTCAACCATGTGTTTTGTGGTATTGTAGCCCACAATCTTACTGTGTTCCCCACGCAATTGCATAATTGGATATATCTCAAGAATTCACTGGTAGGTAGGCAAAACATTTTCGGAAGCACTGAAAAATGGAGCTCCGCAGATGGCCTACTGTATCTGATGTAGGTAAAATGTACCTGCTTCCTACAGGTGGGCTCATTTAGGAATGTATCCAGTTTTCAGTTTTTTATAGCACCAGAGGGGCCAGCTACCAGGAGGGTGTAGTTCTCCTCCAGGTTTTCAACACAGCACAAGTAAACCTTATCAGGCCCATCCGCTGTAGTGAAGATATGGTCGCTATGTGGGGGATATCGCTTATTTTTTGAGAATACTCTAAGGCTGCTTCCAGGATGTCCCATTCCAATTGCTGGTCTGTATTTTCCTCTGAAAACCACCACATTGCCTGGCTAATTCAACATGCAGTAAGGTGTTCTAGTTCTATTTCACCCCCCCTTCCCTGGGTTGGATGCTGTTGGGGTCTATTGAGGAATATACTTGCCATATACCCTCTGTAGATTTCTTTAAGGAGGATGAGGGTCAATGGAGAGATATCATTGCATGCTATACATGATGATGGGAGAAATACACATTTTTAATCATTTCTAGTTGCCCCCACCAGGTGAGGAGTGACAGGGATCATTTGTTCAGTAACCCTTCAACCTTGGATTTAATCCTATCGCAATTAAGTTTTAGGGCGTGAAACGTTTAGTTGGGAAATCGATACCCAGGTATTTAATTCTTCCCTGTTGCCACTTGAGACTTCAGATGTGTGAACTAAAACATACATTGTTTAGGGGCATGTTAAGACGGATTTCTGAACTCTGTCCTGGTGGCGCAGAAGTTCAGAAGGCCAACCTAATTACTTGGAACAGGGTAACCTCTGGACGAGCCAGACCAATCAAGGTAGCGATTGCGGCGGTCAAGACTAGGTCTCAAGAGGGGTGAGGGTGACTGAAAGCACGCAATGAGCACACAAAGCAAGAGCGCTTACAAACTACTCCAAACAGTTGTTATATCAAAAATATATACACATTTATTTTAAGGCCTTTAAAACAATGACCGTAGCGAGAAAATCACAATATCACAATATTAAGCCAACACATACCATATCAACACAATATATATACAAATACGACAGTCGCAAGCATTAGAGGCACGAAATGTGTAGTCCACCTGCAAGGGAAGGAAAACAGGCAGTGCGATAACGCTTTAGACTCAGTTCGCCTTCAGAGGCACCTAACTAGATGGAAATCCGAGCCCTGCGAAGAGTGGAGCCTTGTGCTCAAAGTACCTGCACACGCTGGTGCCAACGGGCAAAAGGAGAAGCTCTTCGGAGGAAGTCAGGCAGTTCGGGTTAGTGCACAACAGAAGAAGAACAGGTTCCGCGACTCAAGCGCAGCCTCCAGAGTGAGCAGAAGCAGAGCGTGAGTACGGACAAAAGGGTGCTGTTTTTACACAGCGGGGAAAAGCAATGGGCTACTGCAGGAGGGCGACCAGATCCTAGCTATACTACTCACCGGTCCCCGATGCAAGCAGACCCAGGCTTCTCCACGTTAGTTTCAGCAGCTGGCAGGTTCAGAACAGCCGGGAATGCCTCGTCGTCGTGTAGAGAAAAAAGACGTCCCAATCGAAGAAACCTGCACAGTTTTGTCACCACCGCAGGGCAACGGAGCGGCCGTGTGTATCCGAGCCAAATGTACACTACTCACTTCAGACTTGGGAACGCCAAGTGTACGAAGCGTGTGAGAGTGACCAGGACTCGAAATACAACACAACCTGGCGGCGGTTACAGAGCAGGACTCCCTTGTAAGCTGGTCAGTCAACTGGATGGCCCAGAGACGCTTCCGAAGGCTTACTTGGCAGGAGATGATGAAGTCGCCGGGAATAGCTGTTCCTGCTATTCCAAAGGTCGAAGCACCAGTACAGGCCTTCTGGTTCGATCAAAGGAGGAAAGGGTTTCACAGGACGACAGCAGTGCAAAGGAGGAATCCTTCAGCGGGTCACCAGCGATTCCTCGGTCCAGCCTCTTGGTTGCAGGATACTTGGCTCCTGTATTCCTTCGTTCGTGAGAACTCAGGAGATCGACCTGGTAGTGGTGTTTCCAGCCCCCTCTTATCCACGGTTCCCTTCGCGCCAAAACGGAGGGGAGCCAATGGGAGATCCGCTCATCAACACACACCCCATTCATGGACCAATCACGGACCACGGTGGTCCCAGGCATTCACACTACCCTAGACTCTCTGGCACCCAGGATGTGTATTGGGACCAGACATCCCAGCCCACACCCTGGAGGCACACAAAAGACATGTAGAAGCCCGCGAAAGCAACCACGTTTCGCGGGAAAGTACATGCCCAAATAAGGAAGGCCCCGGGTCGCTCGACCTGGGGAAGGTGAAGGGAGCAAGACGGTCAGTGGACAGGACAAAGGAGCCTCGTGGTCTGGCCATTTTGGGAGCCAGGCCACCATTTTGGGTTCAGCGCGAAAAACGCGCTCAGAACGCCAAAAGGAGCTCAAAATACACAAAACGATCGCTGCCACCATTCCAGTCCCTGAATGACTTGCACCGATCAAATACCATCCTAAACGAGTATCTAGGGCCTGTAGAAGGCTAGAGACCCAAGAGAGCTGTAACTTAGCTTACAGTGCCCTCTTGTGTCATGTTGCACTAAAGCCGCAACATGATAAAAGAAACTACGGGAAACAGCGTTCCCCGGTACTGACTGTCTTAAGGGCATGTCAGTTTCCCCATAAGAAAAGGAGCGAAAGCCCAGAGGAGTGCGGCAGAAGGCTTCACTTCTCTGGCAAAGTCAAGAACAAGGTGAAAAACAACAGCAAAAAGTTTAGGGGTTGCCACATGGAAGGAAAATTACCTACAATTACGAAATCTTTCCTAACAGGGCATAACCTCTGTCTTGCCTAAATTGAGTTTATACCCGGATACACTGGAGTACCTCTCGATCTCTTCCAGAAAGGGGGTAAGAGAAGTCTTTGGATCCTCTAGATAAGCCAATATATTATCAGTGTATGCTGAAATTCTGAATGTGCACCACGAGGAAACTATCCCCTTAATTGATTAATCATGATGATCTGTTGGAGTAAGGGCTCTAAGGAGAGCACACCGAGTAGTGGGGATAAGGAGCATCCCTGCTTTGTAACACTATACAAGGGGAAGCACTGGGAGAAAACGCCACGTACATATACAGTGGCTTTGGGGAGCTTTTATATCATTCTAATGGACTTAGACTGGATTGAGACACTGGAGAGCAGGAGAAACTTGAAACTATATGAGAAACACATCACCGACCTAAGAGCCTGGGGCACTCTCCCAACCTATCTGTCGAAATTTCCAAGTAGCCACATGCAGAGTCAGTTCATGCATTTTCACTTTAATCTGATGCCAAAAAGGGAAGTAACAGAAGTGAGAAAAGTGAAAACACTGCGAAACTACGACTGCAGAATGTGCAAAACTAGGTGGGAGACACTATATCATCTAACTTTGACCTGTCCTAATTTGAGAGACATAAGATCCAAGTGGATGGGAAGGCTTTTCATTCCGTTGTATACTATCTCGGCTGAAGACTGGTGGAGGATCTTACTCCAAGGAGATCGGGTCTCCCTAACACTGGCATTACTAGGCTTTTTGAAGGAAGTATTTGTAGTAATTGAGGAGAAGACGGAAAAATAAGCTATGACTGTAAGACCTATCTGTTGGAGACAAGGTGTTATTGATCTGGGAAATATGAAAAAGATGTGACACAGAGGTCTTTACCCCTGGCAAAGTGTTTGGTTCTTGTTTTCTTAAAATGTTAACGTTGATTTTCTTGTGTTGCTTATTTCTCTTAATCATGTACATTGAAATGTAGAAAAAAGGTTTGACTTTAAAACCGTATGCTAGTAAAAGGAAAAAATATACAAATAGCGTCATTATCAGTGCTGTGGGCTCAAAACCATGCCACTGCAGATTCTCTTTAGGAATGCCCAGCTCACCCTGTCAAATGTCTTCTCAGCCTCTAGGGTGGCTGCCAAACAGGATTTAACTGTTTTTCCCTCCAGTTCCATCACTTCACAGAGGAGTTGGGTGTTAGCCAAGGATACTCTGCCCTTGACGAATTCCATTTGATCGTTGTTTACTAATGTAGGTAGTAGCGGATCCAGCACTTTGCAAAACATTTTCACATCCATGTTCATCAGGGAGATAAGCCTTTAACTTTTAACATCCCTACAATCTTTCCAGGGCCTGGGAATGACATGAATCCTGGCTTCATATAACATTCCACTAGGTGCATCCTCCGTAAACAGTGTCTGTAGGTTGGGTGCTAGTACGTTCACTAAATGTGTAGTAGAAATCAATCGACAGGCCAGTCAGGCCTGGAGTTTTATCCTTCTTCAACTTGTGAATGGCCTCCTTAATTTCAGCTATGGGTATTTCATATTCAAATAATATGTAGACGTCTTGGGGGATCCCTGCTCACCTTGGGAGAGCAGTGTTGTCTAAATATGCATCAATCAGTGTTAAGGGCAGATTGGATTCTGGGCTGTAGAGGGATTTATAGAATTTTGCAAAATCCCTTGCAATATCATTGTTCCTACAGAGTAGGAACACTTTGTGTTTAGAGACTATAGATAATGAAGTTATACTAAAGGCCCTGCATGTCCTGAAATTGGCATCACCCCTTGATGCAGTACCACTTTGTATCTTGAAAGCACTTTCACAGAGGGCCATTTTCATGTTTGCAGCAACCCTACAGTACTCCTGCACTGAATGAAACTGATGTAAGCTGTGATTACTCCACAGTTTTCAAAATTCTTGGAAAATAATAAGTGCATACAGCCATTTCAGTCTGGTTTTCCTCCAACAATGGGTACACAATCAGTTTTGATCTCACTGATGGATTATTTAGCTCTTCTCCAGGACCGCGGAGGGGCCGGAATGTTAATTCTCCCGGACCTCTTTGCAGCATTCGATACTGTGGATCATGACATCCTATTGACCCATATGGAGCAAGCTTGCATTGCCGGGCCCCTTTGGGCATTGTTTGAGTCATTTCTTGAAGGGCGGTCTAAGACTATTTCCTTTCCAGTCTGCCACTGTCCTACTTTTGGTCTGACTTGTGGGGTTTCGCAAGGGTCAGCCTTGTCTCCTCTTGTTTTTAGTTTGTATGTGCACTTATTGGCTTATCTAATTGCTGAGTCAGGTGTATGTTTTTACACCTATGCCATTGCCACACAATTAGTGTTTCGGCTTGACTCCCCTCAAACTGAACCCCCTAGAAAACTTTGTGACTGCTTGGATAAAATAGGCAACTAGATGTTGGCTAGTTGGTTAAAGCTGAATGGAAATAAAACAAAGGTTCTGGTGTTCGGGCCGCAAACGGCAGACAATCTTTGGAATGCTAAATACTGGCCTGAGTCACAGGGCCCCTGCCCATTTGCATGTGCGTCTGTGAAAAGCCTTGGAGTGAGGCTTCTTACCAATGGCTCACTAGAGGTGCAGATGTTAGACATTTCTAGTGCATGGTTTGGGAAATTGAACATTTTGAGGAGGATACTATCTCTGTTACCCCCATCCAGCCAAACAATGATGGTCACATCTACTATAATGGGGTCACTGGACTACTGCAAGATATGCAGGTCCTCCAGAATTCAGCAGCAAGACTTGCACTTATGATGCCTCATTTGACCCCATCTGCAGCCCTTCGGCGTCGCCTTCATTGGCTCCCGGTGGCGGCACAGATCGAGTGTAAGGTACCCTGTGTCATCCATTGGGCTGTGCATAATGTAGGCCCAGAGTATCTGAAGAATAACGCTGCTGTCCAACCATAGAGTTGCTCTCCACCTCGCAGTTAGTCCTTAAAATACTAAGGTATCAGAGGTCACCCTTTTTCCGTTATGGCACCCAGGCTGTGGAATTCACTTCCACTATCATTAAGAGTCATAGATGAGTACCTTTCCTTTCGCAGGGCATTTAAAAAGCACCTGTTTCAACTTAGCAATTGTACAAATCTGCGTAGGAGCTGTTTCTCACGGTACTGTTGACAACAGTGCCTAGACACCCTTGGCCCTTAGTGTGAGCTTTATAAATTCATAAATAAATAAATGAATTAATTATGTTCCACTTGGTTACAGAGGTCGAAAGTTTAATTTCCTGGTTCCGGGATTTGAAATCATTTGCCACCAGGGATCCCAATTTGGTGCTCCTTCGGAAAAATACAGAACTGTATTTGAGGAGCATTGTACTTTAATCAGTTAATCAGTTCTCTTAGCAAATGTTCAGAGGTAGCCCTCACATTCTGAACTACTAAGGCTTTTATCTCCCCAATTTTTTTCCGAGCAACCACTTTTGCCTCCTTGTTTTTCCCTTGACATATTGCAGGTTATCCTAAGCGTAATAGTCTCCATACTTTGTACGATGACCAATTTCCAAGTGATCGCTCTGTACCAGTATTTGGTTCTGGCAAAAACTTCTTAGAAGATTTCAGAGGGCACCTGGATTTGATACAATATGATATTTTATTTGTATCATGCTCATACACAAGTGGATCAGAGCAAGACAAGGCAAGGGAGGGGAAACATGGGGGAACACAACAACAATCTTACTAGGCCCAGTGACATTGAGAACGTGCAAGTGCATGGGAAAGGGAAAGGGGAAAAGTGCGTGGAAGGGGGGGAGTGGAAAGTGCGCAGCAGAGAACAGATAAATAATTACAAATAAAATAGATAATAGAGGCAATAAACAGAGGTAGTGCAGCCAGCAGGTGGCAAGTGCTATGTTTACGGCAGCAGACTGGGTAAGTCTGATAAGTGCAGAAAAAGAAGTGGATGGGAGGGTGGGGGACTGTGTGGGTACATCACAGTGCCCAGTGCAAGTGTGAGCAGGTACCTGGGCCCAGGGGACAGAGGGTGGCCAGGTGCACAGTGCCCAGAGAGAGCTGATCAGCAAGGCAGAGGGGGAGCGAAGGCAGAAGCAAAGAGGAAGGTCTTGAGGTGCTTCTGGAACCAGAGATGGTTCTCCTCAAGTTTTAGAGAGGCAGGGAGGCTGTTCCAGAGGGAGGCCCCCGCCGAAGACAGAGATCTACCCCCAGCTCATTTCTCTGAAAAAAGACTGAACCTGAGGGAGTTAGAGATAGAGGCACGAAGAGCTCGAGAGGGGAGATATTTGCGGAGGGATAGCTGATGGTATTTTGGAACCAGGCCCAGAAAGCCTTGTGGACAATGCAGAGGGTTTTGAATCTAATCATTGCATCTACAGGGAGCCAATGGAGAGATTTCAGAGCTGGAGAGATATGATCCCAGGGCTTGAGGCCAAGGACAAGTCTCACAGTCCTGTTCTAGATTAGTTGCAGAGGGTGGAGAGTAGAGGCATGTAGATTTAGAAAGAAGCTGTTGCAATAGTCCAACCTAGAGAGAACCAGAGTATGGGAGACAGTGAGCTTCTGGGGGAATGAGAGGAAAGGCAGAGTACCTCTTCGGAAGTGCAGTAGGAAGTTTGACTTTTTAGAGACATCAGAGATGTGGGCAGAGATGGAAAGTGTGGAGTCAAAGATTACCCCAAGGTTATTAGCCTTGCAGGTGGGGGTAGGAGGAAGGCCAAGGGAGGCTGGGGAAAGGATGGTGAAGGTGTGTCGATGAGGAGGATCTCCATCTTGCTGGAATTCAGACAAAGATCATTGGTGGCACATCAATCTTGATTGGCAGTTAGGCAATCAGAGAAGAGAGAGGGAGATGAGGTGGCCGAGGGTAGCCTCAAAATGAGTTGAGTGTCATCAGCGTAGCACTGGAAATTAGAGCAGAACATGGCAATGCAGTGGGTGAGAGTTGCCAGGTATTGGTTGAAAAGCCAGGGCGAGAGGTTAGACCCCTTGGGGAACGCCACAGGTAGAGAGGAAGATAGATGATAGGAACGACCCAAGTTGGACATGGGAGGGTCGATCAGAGAGGAAAGATGTCACAAGCGGTCCAGTTGCAGGATGGTTGCTGTGTCGGGTGAGCCAGACCTTGACCTGCCCATGGGGTATTTTTGGTACCTGTAGTGGAATATCCTAACCACAAACTGTGAGGTCCCATTTGGTATCACGTTGTAGATGATCCAGATCCCACACCATGCTTGATGTTAAGAGGAGGAGAGCTGTCCATGTGGAGGACTGAGGTCACATCTAAATACTACCACTGGTCTTGTGGGTTGACAAAGAACTTTGAGAAGCCTGACACGGTAGTGATTGCCATTTTAGCAGGGGCAAAAATTCCATTCCACTCCCCTCTTCAATGACAAATTGGGGTATATTGGGAGGAACTGTTTCCTTACAGTCACAGTCTGCTTTGAAATGTCCTGGGTAATATGAACTTGGTCACCCTCACAAACCAGCTAGTCTGGCTTTTTCTGAATGCCTGTAGAGCCTGGGCCATCTGAATATACTGAAGCAAGCATGCTATTAAAGGTCTTGGATGCTTGTACCGGTTGTTCATCACAGTGCCCACTATGTGTGACCTTTTCCATATACTGGATAGGGTTTGCCCCTTCTCTTTTTCAGGGATCCGATAGACCCTGATGTTGTTCCTTCGGTTCCTGTCTTCCAGTTGTGAGACTGCTGACTCCAGTTTTCCTATCCTGCCCTCAACGTGCTCCAGTGCTTCCATTCTATCCTCCAGTGAGGATATCCTCTCCTCTGCATGCCCATGCAGCCCACAAAAACACCCATGTCCTTCCTTTGTTCGCTTGTCTACTGAGGACACAGTTTTTCGTATTGGATGTCAATTCAGCCACAATTATACCTAATTCCCTTTGTAGTCATTCCATTGACAAGTTGTGGGGTGGGGTGTCTTGGGGAGTGCGTGGTGGCAATTTTTGTATGTATTCCAATTTTATGGCTTTCTTTGAGGAAATAACTCAAACTTGTTCCCACTACTTCATTGATAGTTATGTTCTCTTGCTTCTATATTCCTTACACACTTTACTGGCAGTTATCTAGACCCCACTGACCATATGAATGATCATGTGTGATGTGAAAAGTATCAGCAAGCAGGGCTACTTGCACAGACTTACAGAGCTGGTGCTAAGTCATTTTTCAGCAGGTGACTGACAAGTGTAACGTAGTGCTTGCATTTATTTGGCTGGGAGTTGAGGGCCTCTATTTCAGATTATGCAATGATGGAGAACAAAAATGCACCTAACCTTTAAAGCTCATAAAAGGGAAGGAATCCTGGTCCCAAGTATGCAAATAGGTTAGATTACCCTGTGTGCTGTATTAAGCAAGTCTGTTCCAAGATGGCCACCAGCCCAGAGACCGCTTAGGCATCAGGGCACACTGAAGAGGGACAACATGCTCTTGTGAGGCATCTACTTCTCACAATCCCTCACACCACCCTGCTTACACACAAAGCAGGCATCAATCTGGAGCTCGCTGCAGCAGGTGCCTCCTCCTCCACCATGCTCAGTCACTCTGTCGGTTCTTACCGGGTTGGGGTGCCCAGTGGGCAGCAGTGTGATGATCCAGGAAGCACTGCTTCTCCCACTGGTCTCCGACCTCAGACCATGCTCCACCAGCCAGTTTCACCAGGCGCTCCAGTGCCCGCTGTAACCCGCGCTTCATTTTCTTCACCACTGGCACCAAACAGCTTGAGCTGGTCTTTGGAGCTGATGCCGGAAAGCCAGGTAAGCAGGAGTTATTTGAAATCTGCAAACTTTAGTATTATGTATATGGAGCACACAGCTAATCTTGCGGACAGATGGCCATGCCCCCCAGATTCTCAAGTTTCTAATTAGGTCATCAATAATGGATAGTGAGTCTAATGCCACTTTCTTTCAAATGTGTTTGCGAATCTAAAATCTTGGACACATTCAAAGCCATGCTGCCAATCTTCTTGCTAAACCTCTCATACAAATGTACAACCTTTGAAAAAAGGTTATGGGATTTATTATCACCTCTATGGTGCAGTCATCAGGCTTCAGTATACTTGTGCAAATCCTAGCAGTGCCTTTCCATTAGTATCAACAATAGCCTCATTGATTATGTTAGAGAGCACTCTTGTTGTTAAACCACAGGGCTCCTCAACTGCTGAGCTAGGTCTGCCCTTTGAGGAGGTAGCACCACCTCCCCACTGGATTCAACCCTTCTCTGAAGCTCATATGGTGATGCTAACTCCACCATTATAAGGCTGTCTTTCAGAGCCTGTTCAGCTCTGAGATGTTTTTCTTTGAGCTTATCTGAGACTCTATTTAAGTAGGAATCAACTGAGTATTTTGGTCCCATAGATGTTACAGCACTGGATTTGCTGTGAACCAGTGGGGGAATGCTATGATCAAGTAGTGTTCCTCTTCTAGGCACTCACAAATGTCCACAGTGCACCCAAAGAATTAGGGCTCCAACAAATGCCCCTTAGAAGGTAAGTAGGGGCTGTATACTTGGCGTAGCATCCAGCTAACCTCTGTTCATGAGTCCACATGTGAGCTATATTAAAAGGTAACAGTGTGTAGCAGCAATCCAACAGTGATACATTCTTCTCACCAAGACAGTTCGAAGACGGTGAAAGGCAGATACAAGCCCAGAGTCACAGTCTTGGAGATGTTAAAGAGTAAGATATAATGAGAGAGGGAGCTACCATGTGTCAGCGATCCTCCAAGTACATTCACAGGCAAGCAGCCGACAAAAGGTAGCAACAGCCTCCCCAGCAGTACAAAGTCAAACCTGTGAAGGTAAGTGAACAGTCGCCGTCTTCAATGCACCTATACACTAGCCTTTTAGATGTTGAATGGCAAAATCACATGACTCAGAACAGTTATTCTGGTGTCATAAACCTGGCACACTCCCCGATCAGAGCTGCGGGCTGTGGCTGCTGATTAAATTAAAGCTGTAGTGAGCACGACTGCTTGCTGCGCCCTGTGATGGGAGGAGCTGTGCAGGTGATCTGTGAGAAATTAGCTGCACTGGTGCCTGAAAACCGGGCTCTGCTCCAATGAAATTGTGTGGATCAGACCCGGTGGATTTAAGGACAGAGGGCCTGGCACACATGTAAAGGCTCCTATGAGGTGTGTCCCATGGGTGCTTGTTAGCCGGCGGCGACTGAATTGGTTGGGCCATGAGGCAGCGCTGAATTGATGGAACAGGATCGCATGGACCCCAGAGCGCCAGCGGACAAACATGACTTACCCATGTTCACTGATAAAAGCTGAGAACGACGGATGCAGAGTAGGAGAGGGAGACATGGCTGCTCTCAGGAGGCCTGCGTCACCAGATATGAATGGGGGTAATCTGGATATTGTGATCCCAATGCAATGCATGAAGGGATCCTGACTCACAAAACTAGTGGGCTAAGTGGATCTGATTCAGCACTGTTGCTGATGTTATTTGAAGAAGCTTACAAGTATTAGCAACAGAGTAGCCTAGGGACCACAAGGTCTACTGTGGAGAGCAACAACGAGGGGTAAATGTTTAACTGACTATGGTGAGGGCAACTTTGAGAGGTGGTCACTTGCACAGTACCAGAGAGGTGACGGCTCACTACATTGGTACACACAGAACCTTTGCGCTGGTGGAGGTAGTGTGGAAGTGGAATGGGGCAAGTGCCTAGCCTCTTGAGGACAACCACTGTACTCAGGATAGTTGGGGTAGGCATTGAAGTGCTAACTTGCACAGCATTTGAATGGCACAACACTACTGCGCTGTGTCTCCCCGCTCACACATGATGAAGGGTGGAGTCAACCAAAATAAAAAAGAGAAGTATGAAGGCGTTTGCACGCTACTCTAAGAGACCATGGCCCTCATTACGACCCTGGCGGAAAGTAACTGACCTGACCGCCATAGCGTAAATAGCGTTTCTGCCATTGCACGACGGAGTAAAGTGCGGCTAATTCCGACCCATCGGGCACGAGCACTACGCCATGGCGGAAGTGCAAAGTCTGCGATGGCGGAAATGCCCCCAAAACGCCCCTCACCGCCGTCGTACGGCGCCCTAGGTGCAATTCCGCCACCCATCATAGCGGTCACCGTAATGAGCGGCAATCGGAAAATACGGTGACCGTAAATATACGGAAACGGAAGTAAAAACATGGTCCCGGAACGGGAAACAGCACGCCGTACACCTATAAAATCAGAATTCCCACACAACCATTAAAAATACTACCCTGAGACACATCCCAACCCGTCATCCACCCTAGTGAAAACAATAAAAATGGGAAAAGTAGCGAAAAAAGCGTGCGACCGCAAGCGGCAGGTCCACTTCTCCCGTGAGGAACTCACCGTGCTCACAGAGACCCTCCAGGAGAATGCTGCCGTCGTCTTCTCGGCGCAAATGACCAGGACGGCACTTGCGAACAAGAAGGCCATATGGGCCCTGGTGGCACAGCGGGTAAGTGCGGTGGGGACCGCACCCCGCAACCCACAGCAATGCAGAAAGCGATGGGACGACTTGCGGATACGCGTACGGAGCATACTATCCGCCAACCGTAACATTGCCACAGCTACCGGGGGAGGATCGGAATCACCCATCAAGTTGACCCCCTGGGAAGAAATCTGTGCCTCCACCATTGGAATGGAGAGTATAGAGGGAGTCGGAGGGATGGAGAAAGGAGTGCAGACATCCGAAGAATCAGGTAGGTGGCCCAAATAAAACAATGCTAAATCCACAATGTCCAATCATGTGAAGTACCATGTGTCCACATAGTGCAACAGAAACACATGTCCAGGAGAACGTCCACATACATTGGCCTGATAGCGCACTTTAAAACTCACATTAAATACATAAATAATTAAAAATCCTAAAAACACCCTCTACACGTGCAGCAGGCACACCCTAACTGCAGGCTGCAAAACAACTGCATCCTCAATCCACACAAAAATGAAACCACCTCCAAGGCCCCGACCCAAATCACCCTCAGGTACCACCCCAATGCATGTGATACATTGCCATTCCAATTTCCACAGACCCATTAATAACGCTCGCCCTCCTTTACTCCACCACAGGGTCCGATTCAAACGACGAGCTCCAGGACACCCCTACCAGCACACCTGCAAAGAGGGCCAAGACCAACGGCCAAAGACCCTCCACCTCAGCTGCACGGATCAAGACACGGCAGCAGCACAAATCAAGTGGCAGCACACAGGAGGGGACTCCAACAGGCACCCCAGCAGCCAGCATGCCCACAACAGCACCACCACAGGTCCCCCCAATGGATGCCACAGAAGGCACTGCTTCTGGTGGCAGCAGCACCATAGGTGACACTGCATTAATGGCAGCATGCTCCGACACAGAAAACGGTGATGTCGATGTAGGATCCATCCATGACCTGTCTCAATCCCCCTGTTTGTTTCATCCCGTACACCATGAGGATACCACGCAGGGGCACCCACAAGACGACGACTGGCCATCCCCCACAAGCCCTGTGGCAAGGCAACATGAGGTGATCAGCCCCTCTGTGACACCACCGCAAATGGCCATGGCACAGCAGAGGCAACAGTCCCTCGACCAGGTGATCGTGCAACAGCAGCAACTGGCCACGCTCCTCAAGGACCATGCTGATTAATGTGGGGGTACTAAGGCAGCCATAGAAACATCTACTGAGACACTTAGGGCAGAAATCGAGAGAAGTACAGAGACACTAAGGGCACAAATGGAGAGAAGCACCGAGAGCCTGAGGGTACAAATGGAGAGAAGCACCGAGAGCCTGAGAGTACAAATGGAGAGAAGCACTGAGAGCCTGAGGGGGGAACTGCATGCGACGTCCAAAGACGTATGTGCTGAACTTGCCGCTGTGCGCCGTGTGCTCACTGAGCTCTCACAAACCCTTAGGGACATGTATGGACATGAGCAGGCAGAGACATCATCCGTTGCAAGTTCCGTCCAGGGCAGCCCCCAACGTAGATCTGGGAGGAACCTGCGCTCCACAGGCAGGGGTGCCCCTGATACCCGGAGAGGGGGCTTGCAATAGCGTCTGCCCACTGACAATGAGCATCTTTGGACACTGGTGTTCGGGGGGGAGGTAGGAGGGTGGAGGGGGGGTGTTGGGCTTACTTGGGTGGCGGGTCGATGGGGTGTGTAACATAATTTCACATATGCTATAAACATTGCACAATCATCCAATGAGATGTGTGGACATTGATCTTTGTGTACGAGGCCTTTATAGGCGTACAGTCCATATTGTGCATGTACCAGACACACACAGTGCCACAAGTCCCGTGTCCATGTATCAGCCACCAGGCGTGAGTGCTAGAAGCATGAATCTATGATAATCTGACGAATTTCACGGCCCTCCTGTGCCTCGCGGACTCCTTGAGGTGCTGCCACATCCCCACCCTCATCATGACCATCATCAGGTGCTTGCAGTTCTGCGTCAGGGGGCATGGGCACATTTCTACGTACGCACATGTTGTGTAGCATGACACATGCCATGACCATCTTTGCAACCTTCTCATGGCGGTACAGGAGTGCCCCGCCAGACCTGCTGAGGCAGCGGAAACGAGTCTTCAGTAGGCCGAATGCCTGTTCTATGACTACACGGGTACGTGAGTGGGCATGGTTGTAGTCCTCCTCATGCTGGTTCTGTGGGTTCCGGAGTGGTGTAAGGAGCCATCTCTTCAGTGGATACCCGGCATCACCTGTATGTGGACAATAAAGGATGTTTGTGGAATGACATTGCTACGTACGCACCCCCCCCCTTCCTGCCAGGTCATTGCCGCATCACATACCCCACATTATCATGCATGAAATGAGACTCACCGAGTAGCCAGGATCTGTTCCCCGCGTGTCGCTCCATGTAGCGTGGTATTGTAGAGTTCCTCAAGACCATAGAATCATGGGTTGATCCAGGAAATCGGGCACAACAATGTGTAATGATCCTGTTGGAGTCACACACCATTTGTACATTAAGAGAATGATATTGTTTTCGGTTGCGGTACTGGGCCTCCATGGCATATGGGACAACCAATTCCACATGGGTGCAGTCGATGGCACCAATGCAACCCGGTATGCCGGCAAGTGCATGGAATCCCAGTTTTGTGTTCGTAATTTCCTGCTCCGAGCGTGGTAGAGAGATGTAGTCGTCTGCGTGCTTCAGGAGGGCATCGAGCACTTGCAATAGTGTCCGTGAGAACAGTGGCTGTGAAATGCCATGCAACTGTCCGACTGTGTGCTGGTAGGTGCCTGTGGCCAGGAAGTGGAGTACAGACACCACCTTCAGTAGGGGTGGGATGGCGGTTGGGCTATCTATCATGCTGACAAGGTCAGCGTGTGTCATGTCCACAATGGCGGTTATGGTGTCCCGGTCCAAACGGTAGAGGGTGTGGATCTGCTCATCAGTGAGGTTGAACGGATGTGCTCGGAGGCGTGGGATTGCGGGCTGCCTGCGTGGTGGTAGTGGCTGTGCTGGTGGGCCTTGCTGGCCCTGCCTTGCCCTCCTCCTCCTCCTGCGTCTCCTCTGTGCGGCCGGTTGTTGTAGTAGTTGGTGTTCGTCTTCTTCTTGAAGTTGGAGTACTTGCAGTGCTATCAGGTCCCCCAGGGCCAACATCGCTAGTCCTGCCGGTAGCATTTTGGAGTGGGTGTGGTTGTGGGAGGGGGTTGGGTGTGCAATTTATGTGTTTTCAGGCTTTATAGCCTCCACCTGTGGTGATTCATTCCACCTGTGCAAGCTGCAATCCCCTTTGGGCGTGCACGTCCCGCACACAACGCTGCAATTCGACGCATGGCATCTTGCTATTAAAATCATGTATTTAATCCCGATGGCAGTGAAATATTGGTTCATATGTTCATTCTGCTATGGTCCCATTGTTTCACATACTATCTTTGCAGTCGCAAACAAACTTGTGAAGGGTCAGTGGAATGTAGTACTCGATTGACGGTGGACCCTCATGCAGCACTGTACCGAGGTTCACCGACGGGCGGGGCGTCCCATTTGTGAGTGAAGCCAGTTGCCGTTTTCACACACTGCCGCACTACATGGATGGATTTGTGATTTCAAGCGGTCACAGATGCCTTTTCGACGTGATGTTGCAAATGAGGAATTCGAAGGACAGCGCTTTCGGTTTTCGGCTAGCGGCGAGGAGACGCCCACAGGTCTGACTGCAAATATAACGTTCTATTGTTTAATGTCCTTCGGACAGGGGCCATGGCGAGAATGCAATGATTGATATGAATAGTATGGGATCCGCAATGTCTATGCACGTTACTAATCCCATCTAATGGATTCTGTTTTGACAGACGCATGCACACAGAGACTCGTTTGTAATAGTGTTTTCACCTCGATTTATATAGTTATGATTCGCAAGTGATTTTTGGGTGGGAATAATCCTTTTGAGTGGGCTAGCATGCATATGGCTGTGGATTTAGTGTGATCATTGAAGTGAGTAATTCAAATGAAGTTCTGATGCCCATACTATTCTTTTTCATTTCATTTGGGTGACAGGTATCTCCTTCCCTTTTGCCGCTGCCATCTGTATGCCACTCCTGCAGATGGCTTTTACTCCCGACACCTGCTGCTTCGTGTTAATCAGTGGAGCACCATTACGATCTTATGGGACGATCGCCAATGGGCCACATGCCCTTACGCAGTACTAGTGGCTAGGAGCAACATATCGACCTTTCAGCTGGACTAGTGCCTACCTAATGGGACGGCCCTGCGGTTCTAGGCGCTTCCATGTTGCCTTTTTGAACGTGAATGTAGCCCCTGTGTACCATGAAGGAACAGGGCGTCACACAAGAAGAAGCTGGTCATTTATTGCGGATGCAGCCCACAATAATGAAATATATTTTGGAGTTCATGACCTAATAGCTGTATGGGCTTGGTGATTTTGTTGTGCATTAAATTTTGATAATGATATTGACCGTGTAGCGTTATTCTTTGCAAGTAATGTAGCATATTCCTATTTGTGGAGCGATGTATTGTGAGAAGATCTGCATTGGGTTCCGGCTTCTGAGTATAGTTGCGTGGTACTGTACTGGCCGCATTTGCCTACGAAGCCCAGTGAGGTCAGGGATAGGGGCTGCCATTATGACTGTTTTAATGATGTCATGCTCAGGGGCGGGGGATTAGCTTTTGTGTAACAGATGCCGGTCAGCCAGGTGGATTGGTGGAATGATGTGATTATCAGAATATGGCTGGTCACAGGTGCCTGTGTTTGCGTGCGTTTCTTGGAGGGAGACTGAGGTCATGTCCATTGGAATAGCTTCTGTATTCGTGCCATCTGTGCCCTGCAGCTCCCATTGGCCCCCTTGAGATGAGCCTGGCTGCTCAGTCACTCTGCCAACTTGTGTGATACATGCTTATGCTGATGGTTGGTTTGTTTACTGGCAGGAGTTCAGGGCTGGTGCAGTCTCACTCAGGATACTGCTTTGAATGTTGCCTTACACTGGTGTCAAGCGATGGGGGGCCTGTTTTTGTTTGTCTCATATTTCAGTTCATGTTGCTGGACTTGAACCTTCACATGCCTGTGCTGCATCAGTACGGCAATGGTGCCATGGCAAATATGGATGGCCACTCACAAGGCACTTGGAGCCCCTAGATTCATTTGTTCGTTGGCATGCATGGGTGACTTGTACATTTCACTGGTTGCATTGTGTGACTTCATTGCACCTACGAGGAGTTGGGCAATGTGGGCAGGGAGTGGTGTACAGGCACTCAGTAGGGCCTTTTACGGTTGGTTCGCGATGCCGTACTTCTCACCATGGCGGAATGGTACTTTCTGCCATGCTTGATGGCGTTAGGTATATGTCCGCTAGGGTCAGAATTCGCGTACCGTTGCGCCATGGTGGTAATTACGGTTTCGCATGGCGCGCGTGCCCGTACTTGGTGCAGTTAGCGTTGGCGTTCACTACGGTGTCGCTAATGGCATCGTACTTTACGGTGACGGGTCATAATCGCACCGAGCGCTATTCGATGGCGGTATTGCATTTCCGCAATCGTTTTTCGATTTCCGCCAGGGTCGTAATGAGGGCCCATGAGTTGAACCACCCCCTGAACCGAGTAATTAGCCAAGACAAGAAGAGGAAAATGAACCCCCATGTCTTCAGCAGGGAATAGAGAATATGTAGGCAGGGTTTGCTTCTATGACGGATAAGTTGGATGGCATAACTTCCAACATGGGCACCCTGAATAGTAAAATGGAAGAGCGCGGGGCACAAGAGTGATGGGGGTGGAAGCATGCATTGGCATGGTGCAACACTTCAATGCCTGCCCAAGACATTATGCTGAGGTTTTGCTCTCTGTAACCCACGAGCACACCCTTGTACCTTGTAACCAAGACACCTTCCTGCAACAGCGCCTCAAAGCCCTTGGGCTGTGGTGCGCTTTACAAATACAAAAATAAATAAATACATAAGACCACTTCCTTGCCCCAGATGTCTGGGATGGCTAGGGACCTTAAAAGAGTCTTGCTGAAATGCTATAACTTCGTATCCAGGTATCTAGGAGAAATAACATTCGCATAGTGAGCCTTTCTGAGGGGTTTTGCACGGCCCAATGGAAACTGCTGTTGAGATCCTGCTCAAAGATCTGCTTGGAAATCGGGACTTTTTCTAAAGCATTTGTGATAGAATGTGCACATAGGATGCCAACAATGAAGCCGAAACCTGGTGTTCCTCCTAGGACTGTCATTGTGAAACTTTTTAAATTACTGTGATCAGGGCTCCATCCTGTGGCTGGCAAGGGAGAATGACCCACTATAATATGAAGATACCATGATACATATATACCCAGAGTTCTGCACTGCGGTGCAGTTGAAGTGTAAATCATTCTTTGCGATTAAACAAATGCTCAGAGAAAGATCCATCCCTTACACAATGCTTTTTCCAAGTAGGATGCGGATACAGCATTGGGGTAAAATTCTCTTCTTCACTATATGGAGGAAGCTGTGGCCTTCAAAGAGGCCAAAATACAAATAGAAAAGGTAGAGAGAAACAATCAGCTACACCAAACTGTTATCACAATATATGAATTTTATTAATAAACTTTAACAAGCATCATAAAAAGCATACACATGTTAAAAACTTACAAAATATAAAGTGCAAGTGACACCAAGCTAAATGCTAACAAATAAATTGTAACAATTCATCACTAGTCTTTAGCTGGACTAGGACACAACTCCTGTTTACACCTTAGTATAACATATGCAGGAGAGAAAAAAATCTTGGTCAATAAAGACCACAATACACAAACCAGAAGATCTAGTAACTGGTATAATGCCTCGACGTGTTTCAGTTCGTATATTTTCATTCAAACTTTCTTCAGGAGGGTGTTTTTTGATCCATCACTTTCTCTTTATCAAACAATGTGGCACATAAACATTATAAGGTGCTCAAACCAAACTGGTGCTGCTAGCATCAGAGTGGAAGTAGTACAGGGGAAGGCTGGGTATAAATCCGTCTTCAAACACTTAGTACGCCCTTTACAGTTTTCAATATCTTGTAAACAAGGTTATTCAGCTGGAAAATTATTAGAGTGGTCTCCATGGGCCTCACAATTTAAGCTTGTTCTAAATACAATCCTTCACTGGAATCAGTGAGGAAACAACAATGCCAAAGTGGGGGCTAGCATCCACCTCACTGGCGCTTGTAGTCTACGTGCCTGACGAGTGCTGCGGTACGAAAACGCTCCTTGGGAGATACATTTTAAGGGACAGTGTAAGTGCGTTCCCTTGTCACAGAGGCCAACATTTTTATTTTTTTATTTTTTTTATTTTTTCAATGAACTGTACAAACAAAATATCATTTCCAAAGGTACTGCATAATCATAATAACTCCCCCCTTCCCTCCCTCCCCTTTAGACCAAGACCATAAGAGTGGGCTGCAGTTCAAATACGACGGGGTTCAGTGCTGGCTGTCCGGGTCCTCTCCGGAGGAGCTGTCTTCAGTTGCATAGAACAGAGACGTTGTGAGGGCCACCCATTGTAGTAGATTGTCGGAGGTGTCCATGTGTTGTTGTCGCTGTGCCAGTTCCCATGCTCGTGTTTCGGATGTGGACCATCTTTGTAGGTCTGCCCACCCCGTCGCGATGCTGGGGGCCGCGTGGCTCTTCCAGGCCATAGCAATTCGTTTTTTTGCCAAAATATACATTAGGTCCTTAAGTCTATACAGGGGCCTGTTCTTTTTGCTCCTGGGGTATGAGCCCAAGATGCAAGCTTTGGGTGATTGCACATCCAGTGTAATGTCCGCTTCGGCCACTTTTACTTTGATTGAAGTCCAGAAGGCATGTATGGCCGGGCAACCCCAGAACATGTGAAACATTCCGACTGAAGGTTCGCGGCATTTGGGACAAACATGGCACAGTGCCAGTACTACTGAATCTGGAAATGGTGTCTGGAGTGAGGTATGCCCTGTGAATGATGTAGAATTGTATGAGCTGGAAGCGGGCGATCCTGGATATCTTTTTGTGGTACTGCGTTATAGTCTCCCACTCCTTGTCTTCAAACGACGTGCCGAGTTCAAGTTCCCATTTTGCCTTGCTCTTGAGTTCGTGTTGTGAGGCGCAGTTGAGCAAGATCTCATAGAGCCTCGAGGTTTTGTGTCCGCCCTCTGCCGCGCTCAGCAAATTCTCAATGACCTCATGACCTGTATTGAGGGTCTCTATCTCGGGCCATCGTTTTGAGAGTCTTTTCACTGTCGCCCCATGTAGGAGGAATTGGCCTGGTGGCATTCCTGTGGTTTCCTGTAGTTCGGTGAACATAAGGATGCCTTGGTTATCCACTAGATCCCCCAGGGTGGCGATACCAAGGGTTTCCCATAAGGTCCTGATCACCTTCTGGCCCTCTGGTCTGGTCGACATGGTGGCGGCTATCAGGATTTGGGGGGAGAAAGGGTCTACCAAATTGGCGGATTTGCAGGCTCTTCTCCAGATTCGGGTGCCTAGTGTGACTAAATATGTGTTTTGTTGCTTCGCGACCGGCTCGATCCAGAGTAAGTCTCTGAGCAGCATCTGGGGGTCAGTGGGTTGTAATAGGCGTGTGTCCGAGGAGGGGTCGTCGGCCAACCATTGGATTACATGCTTCAGCTGGCCTGCTAGATAATAGTGTTCGAAATTAGGGATTTTGAGGCCTCCTTTGTCGTACGGTCTTTGCGTTACGTCTAAGGCGACTCTGTGCCTTCCTCCGTGCCACAGGAATTTTCTGAAGAGTTTGTTTAGCTCTTTAAAGAATTGCCGGGGAATGTTGTACGGGACATTGGTGAAAAAATACAGGAGTCTTGGCAACACCACCATTTTGAGAAGCCCTGCTCTGCCGGCCAACGAAAGGGGCAGCTTGCTCCAAAAGTCCATTGATTTGCTCAAGTCTTCTTTTGCATTCTCGGTGTTCAGTGCATGTTCGGTTCTGGGGTCTCGGTGGATCTTAATGCCCAGGTATTTAAATGAGGTGGGTTCACATTTAAGAGCTAGTTTGGCGAGGTGTTCCGTCTTAGTGGTGCTTAGGGCGGCTAAAGGGTACAAGCTAGATTTGTCGTGGTTGATTTGGATCCCTGTGCATTTGTGGAACCCCCCAAGTGTCTACAGTATGTAAGGTAGTATGTGTTCTGGGTCCTTTAGGTAGAGGAGCATGTCGTCTGCGTACATGGAGACTAGGTGGGTCACCCCGTTTATTGTTATGCCTCCGTCGCCATACTCCTGCCTGAGGTATGCCGCCACTGGCTCGATGGCTAAGATGTAAAGTAAGGGGGACAGGGGGCATCCCTGCCGGGTCCCTCGGGCAAGGTTCCATTTCTCAGAGAACGTGTTATTAGTTCGCACTCTGGCCATATGGTCATTGTAGGTGAGTTTGACCCACCTTAGGAAGGCTGGCCTGATTCCCATCTTGGCCAGTGTGGCGTAAAGCCACCACCACCGGACTGAGTCGAAAGCTTTGGAGGCATCTAAGGATGCCACCGCACTTCTACCTGGCTCACCGTCAGTGCTATATATGATATGATGCAGTTTGCGCAGGTTTTCCGTGATGAAGCGGCCCTGCACGTACCCCGTTTGGTCTTGGTGGATTAGGTGCGGGATGGCTACCTGTAGTCCCTTGCCATTTGTGCCGTTAGTATCTTGTAGTCCACGTTTAGCATGGACAAGGGCCTGTATGAGCCACAGTCTGTACTGTCTTTGTTGGGCTTTAACAGAGGCCAACATACCTGGTCACACACCATGAGAAGCTAAAGGAGAGTCAGCAATGGAGGCTTACCCCAAGTGAGCCAACACAATATTGTAATTCTCGGCATGAATTGGGAGGCTGGACCCTTTACGAGGTAAGGCATGTGTTGTCTTACTCAATTTTGGACTCGTATACTGTGCCTGTGAATTATGTGGAAACCTTTAGCGGGCAACCATATGAGATCTTTTGTTTTTTAATTTATCCTAAGCACCGCTGAGCAGGTTCGAATCAGAGTCTGATTGAAGCGTAAGCGGTGTTAGCCTATGCAAGGTTTCTGGTGCAACATTGGGGTTGATGGGAATTGTGGTTACGAAGAAGGGGTTGGAGGGGATTGCCATGGCCCTTGTACGGGGGGTGATGAGGGAGGGGGGTGTTGGGGAAATATTAAAATGATTTGGCAAGCATGTAGCGAAAACTCTCTGGGTTTACTGATGCTAATGGTTTAAACTCCCGGGACACACAAGGCGACTTGAGGACTCAATGGGGACTGTTAAAATACTGAACTGGAATGCTAGTGGGCTTGGGAATTACTCCAAGGCTAGGAAGATAGTGACTTACATGAGTAGGCATAAGGTGCACATTCTATTTCTGCAAGAAGTGCACACTCTGGATGGTGGAAAGGCTTGTTTTGCCAGAGGATACGGTGCTAATGGATTCTACACCAACTTTTCAACACAATACAGAGGGGTTCTTCCCCATATACATAAATGGTGTTTGTTGTGGCGAGATACAAGACAAGTGAGAATGAGGAATGGTACATTGTACAGAAATTATCGATGAGTGTGTGAAGAAAATCTGGGAACCAGAATAGAAGATATCTGGACTCCAACACACGAGAGGAGCTGCACGACGTGAACAGTCCTGCGTTTGTGTCCACTGATATAAACGCTTTGGAAGCGCAGAGCACGGCGCAGAGTTCGGTGGCGAGTTCCCAGTCTGCCACAGTCACTACAGTGTTTTTTTTTTCTACAGAGGAGCTGCACGACGTGGACAGTCCTGCATTTGTGTCCACTGATATAAACGCTTTGGAAGCGCGGAGTGCGGCGCGGAGTTTGGTGGCGAGTTCCCAGTCTGCCCCAGTCCGCTGCAGGTCGCCATGGCAGACTCAAAAAAATGTGTCTGCCCCAATAGTGCTACCTGAAGCCGCCTTGTTGTCCCTAAATAATTTGGAACCAATCGCTAATCCGATGCCTGAAATGAGGAAAGTGACAATCAGTCCTGATACTCCTGAACTCTTCTATACACCTTTTGAAATTACCGACGCTGATCTAATGTTGGTATCAACATCCAAATCTATATCAAATGATTCTGATAAAACCAATTTACAATGTGCACAAGGCTCACAGCGCAACACACTGGATATTCCTATCCAAGGCACACAACCTGCAAGTGCCTCTGCAGCCGTAAATAACTTCATTGATATGACATTATCTGAAGGCCAGAGAGATGAAGCTGATGCATGTGAGATGGAAAACAATTCTGAGGATATCCCTACTTTAGCTGATAAAGGGTTGCAAACGGCTAAAGAGGGGCACAAACTGATGGACGCACAGGCAATAAAAGATGTTGGGTTGGCGCCTAGTGGGAAAAAGCTGCTACGTTATCATGCAGTGCTCAATAAGTGTATTCAAGAGCCTTTTGTGAGATGACCACTAAAATTGCTAGACTTGCCCATCAATGACACAAATGAAGTTGAACACCCCCCACCTCATCAAATTGAGGACACTCTGCCAAAATCTAAACCAGCCGAAAAAACCGGAGGCTGTGGCTGCAATGACAGGCATGGGACCTTTATTGCAGGACAAAACAAAATTGTTTCGTCAGACCAATTTACATCAGCCTACCAAAACCAACAGCTATGACGGAAAGCCGGCATTCCCCGGAACGGCTCACTGTCCCAGAATCATCAGCTCTATATGCAGGGGCATTGGCTGAAAAAAACAACAAACATAAAACCCCTGATTCGTCAAAAAGACCACTGCGTGTTAACTTGCCTATCGATCTCTCAGAATTTGCGAAGACAAAGACAGGCACTCCAATGGCGATTGCAAGGAAGCAAAAAGACCACCGTCAGCTCAGAGCAATGGGCTTCTATCTGAATCCCAAATGCCAAACGAGGAGCTTTCAAATCATTCAAGTATTGGGGCAGAAAATATCTCTCATGCACCCGCAAAGGCTAGTCTATCATCTGCAGCTGCAATGTAAATCCATAACAACGTTTTGGCAGCATCACCTTTAGCCATGATTCCATTTGTGAAACTGTATGAAGCCCTAAGAGACACAATTCATGACCAAGGAGCAATGTTATCAAACTTAAACCTAAAATTGGAGCAAATCGAAAATTTCAATTGCCTCCTTAAAAACAAAATACAAGCTGAAGCTGACCTAACTATACAGTGGCAGCAAAGGCTATGCGACCTAGCGGCTCGACACCACTGCCAAAATGACAACCTAACTGAAGGCCTCTTGGAAGCTATCAAATGGATGCGAAAAAAGCAGGGCCCTGAGGCTGCTGTTTGTACTGGAAAATGTACTAAACATACCAACATAGAAGGATTCAATGCGGCGCATGCGGCTGCAGACTCCGAGGCCAATGCAAATCAAATCGGCAAGGATTCCTTGTCCAATGGTCGCCCTGTTCAGCTTCAGCAAATCTCAACCATATCTAAACCTGCGGACGGGTCTGACTGTCCCAAAAGTTTACCTGCTGAGAATATCAAAAATGGAAAGGGATTACAACAACCTCCTAACACCGGCACGGACAATGACGAGGGAAGTGAAGGAGTCAGAGGAATCGAATGTGTGGTGCCCATCCAAGAGCCATTGATTCTGCTGGAAAAACATTTCTTGTCATTTGGTATTTTTACTGGCACAGCAAGACCTATAATACCAATAGCAAGTTCTAAAAATCTGATTGCTATTAAAGAAATTGTAGGCACCGCTGAAGTACGAAAAACAGCAAAGATGGGCAAAAGGCCTGGTAACACAAAGGTAAAGAATTTTATAAGAAATGTATCATCACCACCAAAGCCCAGCCTATTTCAAAGAGACACTGTAGTCAAAACTAAAAGGCCCGATCTGGCTATAAAAAAAAACCTCTCAAGTCCAAAGCAAAAACCAGCTCAAAAACGAAGAAGAATTATTTCTGACTCTGAAACAAATGTATCCTCTTCCGCACCCTCTTCAATTGATCTGTGTGATTTTTCCACATACTCGATAGATGATGATCAAGAGGTGTCCATTGCTTCTAGCTCACATCAACATGCAACAAGGAGGGAAAGCGGCCTGAACTCGAAGGAAACTAAGACGGCTTGTGCGAAAACTATGTCCGAGCTTTTACCCAGAAAGCAGGAGACTGCAGTTAATGAACCTGATGAACGCGCAAATGACCAAAGGTTAAATCTGAAATTCACGGCAAATCAACGCAAACAGCGCGTTCACTTTAAAACAAGAGTTAATGCCAACAAAGTCACCAAAAGTTCATTGCAATGCTGCAAACAACGATTTCAAAATATTCAAAGCGATGAATCGGAAGTCAATCTAAATCGAACAAACATAATGAAACTGTTCAAATGTATCCCATTGTTGCGCACAATCGAATCAGATGACATAAAGATTGTAGAATACGCAACTGAAAAGTATTCAGACCAAGTGCTTCTACACATTAATTCGGCAGGAGTTCGAAACACTGTATTAAGAGCCAGCGAAGATCTTCTATTCTTCGGATTTGAGATTTCGGTTGAACCCGACAAGGATTGCGTCTCACGAGAAGAAAAAGGAACAAAGACTTCCCAACATAACCTGAAGCGCGTTGACTCAGTAAATTTACGGAAATCTATGAGGCTTGCGCAGAACACAAGTCAAGATCGACCTCTGTCAAACTCACTGTCAGCCAAAAAAGGAAACCTAAACAAGCATCGCACTTCTTAGCCATGACTAACAGATCACGATAGTCCATGTACGATCTTATCTTGGAATACACATGGATATAAACATCTATTTAATGATTTAAATATCTCTCTGGAAAATGTGTTTACAATCTGTTTACAAGAAACATGGCTATGCAATGCTCCAACGCGCGATGGGTTTACCTCCTTGCTCAATCCAGCTGTAAGAAATGTTAAAGGGCGTCCAAGCTCTGGTCTACTTACGATGGTGAGAATAACTCAATCATGGTCGGCCCCAGTTTCGGTCAATCCAAATCAGTTTGTGCAAGGCACAATTATTCACACGATGGAAAAACGTACTCAGTCCTGGAAGCATCTATTAAGAGTCAATGGATATTGGAACCCCGCAAAAATCAGCACAAATGATTTTGTAAATGCAATCACAAAGCTAATTGATGAATCTATGCTAGCTTATAACAACCTGTATGTGATTTGCTGCGGAGATTTAAACTGCACCTGGTTCCAGTACGATCAAAATTTGCAGGCCTATAAGCTTTTGTCAAAAGATTGTTTAGACACAAGAGGCACGCAATGGCAAAACGCCATGAGTACTCGTAACATCTTAATGTTAAATAGCACTGCAAAAGGGGATGTTCCTGCAAAAGCAACTTGGCATTGTGAAACATCACATAGCATTCTCGATTATATATGGGTCTCCAGAAATATCGAATCAAAATCCATAGATCTACAAATTCAACAAATGAAACATAGTGATCACTGTATTTTGAAATTTGGTTGTATGATGGATGTGACCACATCTGACACCACCTATAAATTGCCTATAGAAGTGAATGCTGACGGGAACCGTCTTCGAGTAAACGGAAACCAAATACACAACCTTGGCACTAAGCTTATGAATATCCCAGCTGGACAGGGAATTGACTACATTCCGCTGTTGACTGATTACATCATTGATGCAAATGCTTCCATGTGTTATGGACGATTACATAAACATCTATACAGCAACGCCTTGCATGAAGAAAAAAAGAAAATGCGGAGAGATCTGAGAGCAATAAAAAAAGGTATGCTGAGGAAAGATGTGCAAGAAGCGTTTAAAGATAGACGTGTGCAATATCGAAATTGGGCAAAATCTCACTCCATTATCATTGATCAAGACCGGGCGGAATTAATGCTAAACCTACTTGTTACTAAGAACACACGAGAAATTTGGCAGATCCTGAACAAGGACTGTTCGAAACATACACCTACGCCAACAAACACAATCTCAAGAGATGCTTGAGTATTGCATTTTTCAACGGTTTTTAAGAAACCATCATTCGAGACAACGAATATAGGAAATGTGGAGGAAACCCAATGGGCCGTCAAAATGTCACTGGATGAGATTGTGAGAGCAATAACAGCACTAAAAATCTCACGCGCGGCGGACCTGATTTGATCTCAAATGTGGCGCTTAAAAAACTTCCTCATGATTGGGCTTGCTTAATTGAAAAGTTGTACTCAAATATTTCAGCGTCAAGGAAACTACCCGAATCATGGACCACTGCAATAGTGGTTCCAATTCACAAGAAGGGCAACCAAAACGATCCTAACAACTATCGTCCAATTGCCCTCCTTGATACGATTGGAAACATTTTCGGATCGAACCTACGCAAACAACTTGCGAAATGGGCTGAGGACTCCCAGATTATAGACATCCGCCAAACTGGATTCACGAAAGGTGTCGGGGTAGATGTTAATCTGCTAATCCTTACCATCTTGAAATTGAAACGCTGAAGGAAAATGACAAAATTCATCTTGCCTTTGTAGATATGAAACAGGCTTTTGACAGTGTAAATCGCGGTTTACTTTGGGCAAAATGGGCAAAATGGGCAAAATGGCAATGTCCGGCAAAACTCCTTGAACCAATTATAGCACTTCATACTCAAACCTCTATGAAAGTAAGATTATATATTGGTGGGGATCTATCAGATACGATTGCAACGCAAAAGGGAGTCAAACAAGGGTGCCCTCTTGCTGCTGAGCTCTTCAAGCTCTTCCTCTCCAACCTGCCGAACCACCTTGCACAAGTTCATTGTTTTCCACCAATGGTTAATCGGATCCCAATCAGATGCATTATATATGCAGATGATCTTGTATTGGTGGACAGAACTCAAATAGGACTACAACAATTACTTGCACCCCTACACGAGTACATGGTTAGCAATGAGCTAACGATTAATACAGCAAAAACAAAAATTGTGTCAATTGGGAATGTAAAAATAAGAAAGACAAATCATTTAGGTGGATGGTTGCTGGAGAATTTATTGCTTCTGTAGACTCCATCAGATATTTGGGAATCCAATTTAACAACTCGGTTTGCGAATACCATTAGGTGAAAGAATTGAAAAATAAAATGCAGATACTTGCCTTGCAAGGAGCAAAACTCAATAGAAGATACAGAAAGTTTTCATTGGAACCCGTCCTCAAATTTTACCTACAAAAAGTTATGCCAATCATAAGCTTTGGTGCTGAGGCGGGGTGGAATGTCAATGAGCAAATCTGGCATTCGTTGGAAGGGCGGTTCTGGCGGTATGTGTTGAGACTGCCACAATCGACATCTATGATGGTACTGAGACATGAACTGTAAATAAACTCGTTACGTACAAGAGTAATATGGAACTCTATTGCGGCAATGCGAAAGATGTTTCTAGAGTCTATCGCCAGCATATCAAATATTTGGAAACAAGTACGATCCAAACTGCAAAAACCTACTCAGTCTTTGGTTCCACCGATTAAGGTCATTCTTGAAGGCAGCTGATATTAATAATCAAGAGCTACTAAATCGCCTGCAACATGCCAAGAAGAGATTTGAAAATTGGGCATGGATCATAAAACAAGAATCTCAAAACGAGACGGACTCAATTAAATTCTCGGGATATGACTACAAAAAACTAAATATATACCCACGATATTTGATCCAATGTCCTTCTCGTCACCATCGAGATCAATTTCTGAGGCTCAGGACAAACAACTTGAAAACAAAGGAAATGCTCTGGAAAAGAAAGGACAAGTCAATAAAAGATAATCTCTGTCGGTTTTGTGGAATGGCTATTGAAACTTCAAAACACTTGCTAATCGAGTGTGAACAGACTGTAATCCAACGATCACTACATCTTGGAAAGTTTGCTCCATTAGATGACGACATGAATGGGTGGTGGGCCAGATGCATCTCAGGGAAAAATATAAAACTTTTATATGCAACTGTAAACTATATGGACATGATCTTAAAAGTAGATGTCTAATCAACTTTTAATTTGTGCTCGATTGAAAGATTGCGACATGTTAGAACAGAGTGGGATGCATATCATTATGTTGGGAAACTTGAAAGCAAATGCTGAGAACTTTGCTTTTTCTTTTTTCTTTCTTCTTGTCTCTTTTCTGTATTGTCCTTGCACTTGTCTCTTGTATATTTTGGATGTTATCATTATTATTAGATGATGTAAGGATTTTTTTTTCTGTCTTTCTTTTTGAAACAAAAGTTTTTGCCTTGTGTTTAAACTGTAGTTTCTTTCAAATAAAAAATAAATAAATAAATGACTCACGTTTGAGCTACTACACTTGCATACAGACCTTGAAGGCTGTTATGTCATTATACATTGTAAACTACTAAACAGAGAAATACTACTTGCTAACACTTACGGGTCTACCTTGGATGACCTAGACATCTACACAAATGTGGTAAATCTCTTGGCTACTTACCCAATGGTATCCATAGTGTGGGGAGGAGATATGAATACTATACTAAATCTCCAATTTGATGAAACAGGCAGGGCCCCATGATCGCTTTCTAGGGTGGCACGCTGTATTTTGAGTCAGATTGATAGGCTTGATCTATCTGATGTATGGCGAACCCTGCACCGATTGCTACCGGGATTCTCCTTCTACGCTACGGCACTTGACATGTCATCTAGGATAGACCTTTTAGAGTTCAAAATGCCTAATGTGAATGTTGCCACTGACGGTCATACTCCCTCTTACTTAGTCGGACCACTCTCAAATAGTGCTGGCCTTAGACTGGGGTTTGAGGCCCGGGACGGTACAGCTTGGCAGTTTAAGTCAGCGGTGCTGCAGGATTTGGTGTTTCGTGTTGGCATAGAGGAGGATATTTGTATATGCTTCCAGATCAATGGCAATGGGGCTGTATCATAGGGTACCCTCTGACAAACTTTTAAGGCATTCATTAGAGGTATGGCCATGTCCAAAGTGTTTGGCATGCTTAAGCCAATCTGAGGAGATATAGCCATTAGCAAGAGTAAATTGAAGGAGTTGGAAGATGAATATATGGCTGTGCCCAGCCACATCGTACTGAAGGGGCCCCTGAGGGACCCTCGAATGTGGAAACAAGGCAGAGTCACCACACACGAACTGATACACCAGACACAAGGTTGTATTCCCAAAAGCTTGGGTTTATTGCAAAGGAGATAGTCTCAGTTGAACAACTGGTCTCATGCCCCGCGACGTGTGTCTAACAGACCTCGGGAGATGCAAGAGAGCGAGACACAAACATCAGTTACATATATACAAAACTAACATCTTACAATCAGTAGTGTCACATCAAAAACTGCCCCTTGCACATTTCCTTTGAACTGAGCACGATGATTGACAATCGTGACGAGTATGACACCTCAAACATTTGTTTTAGCAACAGTTTGCAATTTTGTAAGGCTGCAGACATAAGTCTTTGTTGAAAAGAACAGAATGCTTCTGTTCTCGCTAGCAAGCTGCATGTGGGGGGAGAGCCACATTCGAGTCCTTCCTATCTCCTAGTTTCTATTTGGGTCCTGGGGGTCAACTCGCTCTCCAGGAATCTACAGGGCTCGAGAAGGGGGGCCGCAAAGAAGAACATAATTCAAGCAATCTAATGTTCGTTCCGAGTATTTTCACGGTGTTTTCAACACACACTGGCACCTGTGGGCTGATTAGGATGCCTCGCTGCCCTCTTTCAAGGATAGCGTGCAGGAGGAGACCGGGTATTTCTATCAGGGTTTCTGCGTTATGTTTCAGCATATTTCCCTTGGCCTTGCATTGCACACTGGTAAAGCAGAATATCATGTCAGCAAAACATTTAGAACAGAAAGCAATAAGCAAACGTTAGAGAAAGCAAGATGGCGATTTCTGTCACCTTAAAATGGCTGCACTTCGGTAAAGCTTATGATTATGTATTACTAACACTAAGAGCATGAGACGGTTGGTCTTCGGCCAACATAGTACATTTCCCCATGATTGAGGGGTATCTGTTTTTCTGGATCGACCCATTTAATGCACAGACAGATAGACAAGTGAAGTGAAGTATTTTACAAAAACAGTTGTGATTAGAAAGTATGGCGAGGGAGCATGGCCTGGCAGTGCGCTGTTGAAATTGACACGAATGGAAAGGTGACCAATCCATATAGTCGGTGTCAGGGGCATATGTCAAAAAATGAAATACTCTGATGAAGACATCAATGGGTGTTAGGCAGAATCATATGCAGTACCCTTTGGGAACACCACACACAATTAAGACAACAAGTGCAAGTACAAATTCACCTTTGGTTCAAGCCTGTACTACACAGTAAAGTGGTAGCGATGGCTGAGCAGCCAGATTTATCTCAAGACCAAGAGTAAAGTGAGCAGTATCAGAAGTTACACAAAGGACAGTAATTACTATGGTTCAAACAAACACTGACTCAAGGTTTCTGAGTAAAAGAATATACATTTATTTACACCATCATTTGTAGAACAGTTCACCAATCTAAAGTAGCAGAAAATCACAATCTTAATATACTAAACAACCCCCAATCAATTCTGGACTAGTTAAGCTCAAAATGAAGTGTGTGCAAGATGGCACTCCAGCAATTTAAAAAGGGAGGGAAAGAAAAGGTTATACAAAATCAAACAGCACCAACAAGTAAGTATGCAAGGCAATCTAGAAAAGGCTTAGTACAACTAGGATTCAAATCAATAGGCCTGGTCCAATGTTAAAGGTTCAGAGTCTTTGCAGAGGATCACACAGTTCAGAGTAGTTCGCGGTTACGTCTTTGCCAAGAGTTCGATACGAAGTTGGTCGGAAGAAAAGTTACTTGAAAGAGCAGAGAAGGACAAGCCCTCGGATTGGCGAAAAAATTAAAACACTTTCACCGCGGTCGGACGGAATGAACAACCGAATTTGAACAGTACCTTAGAAGAAGAAGAATGCTGTAGCTGAGGCAGAAGTTCCTGGCAGGTCCTGCAGGCTCACGGTTCCTGGAGTGACTGTTGGACTGACAAGAAGGAGGAAGACTGGAGGGTCCTGCACTGCCCAGGGAAGAAACCGGCAGCGGAGCAAAGCGACAAATAAAAGGTGAGCTCCTTAAAACCCAAACAGGGTCCGGTCCTCCTGTCTATCCAGTTCACTGCAGCAATGCACAGCAAATTTGGCCAGGAGAGGGAGGCCTTGCTTGGTGTTTGGTGAACTGGTTGGTCCCACCAGCTCAAGGGGAGAAGATTCCTTGCAGATCTTCCCTGTCATTAAAATTTCAGGCAATTCGGACCCGCAGCAGGGCTTCACCGGGAGGTTCAGTAGTTGCAGCAGTCCTCTTCCTTCAGCTTCTCTTCGGTTCTCTCGATCCAGTAGCGACTCTGCCTTCCAAGTCCCAGGGACCTGCTTTTTATGCAGTGTTCCCTATTCACACAGCCTGGCTGTCAATCACACAGCAGGTTGGCTGTCCTGGCAGGACAGTCACCTAGCCAATCAAACAAGAGTGTGACTTGCGTCTCCAAGGAGACCCTGTGCAGGGGCCTAAAACCCATCCCTCACATCCTGTCTACCTAGACTCTCAGGTGTCTAAGGAGGGCTTCTTTGCAGAAGCTCACCAAAGGACGGTGAACAAAGGAACCAAACCTGTGTGGTTTGGCGCACAGAGTAAAACATGAGAAAGACCTTTACAAAAAGAAATGGCGAATAAACCCAGCCGGAACCAAATAAAAGTAAATGGGGTCCAGCGGATTTAAGTTCAAGGCTACTAGCATAGCCTAAAACAGTACTGAGGCTATTTTCATAGAAAATATGGTAGATACCACTGTCATGAGCCAAATCTTAAAGAAAGGGGAACAAAATAATGTTCCATGAGAGACAGACAAAAAGGGATAACTATTAACCCTTTCCAGTACTCTATGTAAGATAGTTTGTACTGGGTCTGTGAATTTAAAAATACTAATAAAGTCAATGGCAACTTTACATGTTCTGGGAGACAGTAGTCAGTCCCAGAAAATGGAGTTTAAAGTGGGAATTCTGAAAAAGACAACCCTGTGTCACTGCACTAAAGGTGTTCTGTGACACACAGTAAAAAGATGATGCCTATGGACTAGGTGAGGCTCCACAGTCTATGAACACAAACATTTAAAACACACAGCAAAACACATGTAAGAGTGGGAAAAAAAGGCTCACACTTACCAGGTGAAGAAAATAAATCCTAGAAATCCAGCAAAGCTGCTGAGGGACTCAGTAGGTAAGGGAAATTAGCCATTCTGGAGAATTCTCCCGAACACTGGGGTGTTTGCAAACTTTTCAAAGGCACTTTATCAGGCAGCCAAAACTAACAAGAGAGATAATTTAAATGCTTTATTGGAATCAATCCCGATGTTAATTCTCTCAAAGGGGGCTAGAACACAAATGAATACCCCGTTCACTGCAGAGGAGATACTGTAGGTGATATTGGAGCTACCAAGAAATAAGTCCTCGGGTCCTGACAGACTTACCACTGAATTTTATATGGAATATGGGACAATGCTGGTCCCATACCTCTTAAAGGTGTGGGAGGAAGCTGTGCAGAGCGGACAACTCCCTGAGATACTGCGTGAAACCACTATCATAGTACTTTTATAACCTGGAAGCCTTGTGAGGACTGTGGCTCTTATAGGCCACTATCCCTAATTAATGTGAACACTAAAATATATTCAAAAAAAGGTAGCAAATAGACTGTTACCCCTAATGCCCTTCTTAGACCATGGTGACCAATCAGGGTTTATAGCCGGGATATGTACTTCTCTGAAACTTTGATGTCTATTTAATGTTATGGCCAATGTCGCTCCCGCGGCACTGGCAGTGGAGCTAGATGCACGCAAATCATTTGATACAGTGTCCTGTTCATATCTAATTGTTGTTTTGAAGAAATGCAGCATGGGAGATCGAATCGCACAATACATTAAACTCCCCTACACCAATCCAACCAGCACTTTGTGCGTTAATGCAACACACTCTGCACCATTTGAACTCAGTAGAGGGACTTGGCAGGGCTGCCAACTTTTGCCTCTTCTATTTGCTCTGGCGATTGAGCCTATGGCAGATTTGATTAGAGACTGTGATGCAAAACAGGGCATTTGAATATTGGGCCGGCCAGAGATCATTTCACTATATGCGGATGACATGCTATTGTACAAGGAATCGCCAAGACAACTTAGACACAATTTTGGAAGACATCACTAAGATTTGTTATTTCTCTGGATTCACAGTTGATTACGATAAATCTGAGATCTTCCCTCACACGGATAATACGACCCAACCATGAGGGGAATATCCATTACAATGGGCACCTGACAGATTCAAGTATCTAAGAGTTACGATTTCTGGCGACAAAGACACACTAATATCTGTTAATTTTAAGGCAAATGCAACATATGTCATCACTAAAAAACGTAGCTCGAATCACATAACAATGTCATTGGGGGATGCCTGGCACTGGTCAAGATGATAGTATTACCCAAATAGTTATATCTCTTTTTCAATGTACTGCTATGGTCGGGTAAACAGTTCTTTCAGAACCAACACAATTCAGAAGAAATGGGAGAACATTGCTCAGCCCTACCACAGGGAGTTCACTAATCCACACATGGAAGTATACTTTGTGACTTAGTGGTACAGGACTGACATACTTTCACCGCATGTTAAATTGGAGTGGGCAGCTGTGGGGGAATTCAGACATGAGAACATTAGATTACACAAAATGACTGTCCACTCTACCCGGTGCAGACCATGTTGTTTGCCTGGAGAACCATTTTCAGGAGAATAGAAAGGACAAATCCATACTATAGATGGCTACCGCTAGGTCATTTCCAACCTCTACTACACCTGGGATGCCTCATTGATGACAAACTAGAGTAAACTTGGATATCATACAATAGGAGACTTGTTCCTGAATGGGAAGTTTTGTTAAGCAGCAAACATGGAGGGATGGATATATGAGCATGCCTATGGAAATCCTTTCGTTTTTTTTCATGATTAAGAGCTGCAGTGCAAAAATGGTGGGAATGTTACCCATTAGAACACCCTAATAACTGCTTACTGGTTACTATCTATATCAAACGCTTATGGCTGTCGGAGAATATTGGCCTCCTCCTATGCAGGTATAGTGGATAAGACCCCGCGAAAGAATGGTAAGGCATGTGGGAAATGGGCAGAGAACCTTGAGCTAGACATACCGAATAAATTATGGAAGAATATATGTTTATTTAGGTCTCTATGAATATGAGGTTTAAGCTAATCCAGTATAAGATCCTGCATATGCTACACTATGTACCATGTGCATTGCAGAAAATATATCCAGACCATGCACACGACTGTCCAAGATGTGGCCATGATGACGCAGGGTACATGCATATGCTATTTAGCTGCCCTAGACTGGACAATTTTGGGGACCAGATCTATGCTATATGTTCTGAGGTGGTGGACAGGTTTTTTGAGAGATCACCCATGAGTGTATTTATTGTCCACGGTATGGATGGGGATCGAAGAGACACTCTTGACCGTGCTTCTAAACATAGGTTGCCTGCTGGCTAAATGCTGTATCTTTAAGAGATGGAAAGGCACACTAGCCCCCAAATCAATGTGAGTGGTTGAGAGCGCTTAAGTGGGTTAATCTGACACATGCATTGCAATGCAGCCACTGTCTTTACGCCGTAGGGATATATGATGTGAATTTCGATATTCCTTATCAAAGGCTATTGTATGAAGAATATTTAGCTGCGTCTATGCTGAAGAATGGAGGCAACTCAACGTGTGGAACCTGAACAGTAATGCTATGACTTTAATGTGCAATGCTACGGCTGAACAACTAGATGAGAGTAAGGTTAGGCTGGCAAAAGAAAATTCTGACTGCATGTGTAAACTGCTCCTTGCAGATTATTATTCGAATATTAGTTAACAGTTACCTGCCTCCTGCACTTTGATGGTGAGTGCATCCCCAAGAGTAATTCATTTGAAAACTGTTAGAAAATGTAATTCAGGATAGAAGTAGACATTTTTAAGTAGGAGTGGAGTGCAGGATGTTGTCTGTTTTACACGAACACTTTTTTGCCATGCCAATTTAATCCAATTCATCACGTAATGGTGTCTTAATCTTCCATTCATATTGGATCATGCTGGGCCTTACTCAGTAAATAGTCATGCCCACTTGTGTGCGACTTGCACAAATGTAACTGGGCCAAAGACACACTCTGCGAGTGGGGAATTTCGAAAATGTTAATCGGCCCATGCTAAGTGATTTGGGATTCACATTCACCAGTGTAAATCAGCCCAACTCCAGAATGCAGACAGAGTAATCCTTCTGGAGTGGCTGCCTCAAAAAAAGCACATCTTGATTGACAATATGATGTACTTTCATGCGTGTCGCAGTTGTGAGACTCTTTTCACCTGCATATTGTCTCCCCTCTTAGATGGCAGGTATAGTGTGGCGCTCAGACTCCACTTTGCATTAAATATTAAATATACAAATATTAAATATACCTCAATCTCTCCTGCTACAACTACGTGGATGACACAAATCGTATCCTTAAGGTGCATGATAATTCCACACCACAGATGAAGATATCGGGATATATTAAGAACATTGCCACCTCACCTGGATGGCTCTTCATCACCATTCACTCAACAGAGAGAAAAAAGAATTCCAAACTTTGTGAAAAATATCACCTCCTTAATGCCAACATAAGTTTACTCTGAGATCATGAAACAGAGTTGCGTTCTTTGGTTGTGTAGTTGTGTAAGGAAGTGACTCAAAAATTCCAATGAAAAATAATGGCTTCCAGGAAGAAATGAATGCCCTTTGTCAGAAAAGCACATTTATTGCATGCTAACTACTGGGAGGGGCTAGTCAATTCCTTCCAGGTGAAAGCGAACCTGATTTTCTCTGAATGACAACAAAGTTCTAGTTTATATACACAGTTTTCAATTCACATAATCAAAAATATTTTTTTGCAAATTCTCTTCGGCTAACTCTAAAACCCCATTGCATACATTCAAAAAATACAACCCCCTTTGACATGTAATCATCTTTCATAGGGCCTCATCAGGGATTGGGCAGTATCCCAATGCTAATTGCACCAGGATACCGCCCAATGATTGTAGCGTTACCGCAACTCAGTCTAGTGCAATTTGTGCCGGATTTCGAGTTGCGGCGGGGAGGTAAATCTCCATTCCTATTGGGTCCAGTGGACCCAATGGAGGTTTCTTGGCGCAATTAGCACTGTGCTAATAGTGCAGAAAAAGGGCGAAAATTGTCTTATAACCCAAATCCATTTTTTGGAATCACCCAAAAGACTGTATCCATTTGTATGAATGGATAAAAGCCCGAAAACGGCCTGTACCATTTGTGCGAATGGGAAAATACCAAACATGAGGAGCGGTGGTTGCGAGGGTGTCCCCTGCTCCCCATGTTTGCCATTTTCAGATTCAGGGGTTGCATTGATGTCCTCTGCATAGGGGACACCCACTATGTAAAAAACGAAAAGCAAACAAAAATAAAATAAAAAGGAACGGACCCTGGTGTGCCAGTTCCCAAGAACAAGGAGGTGTGCCGCCCACAGGTAAGTAGGCGGTGGGGGCAAGGGCAAAGTCTGAAATGTTCAGACTTTGGGGTCTGAATAGGAGAGAAGGCCAAAAGTTATTTTGGAAAAATAACTTTGTCTTTTCTCCCTCAAACATTTCAGCTACGGTCTTACAACTCAAATCCAATTTTTACCTCCAGAAAAAAAGCTAGACGTAAAACTCCAATTATCTGCCCAACTCGAGATTAGGCAGAGCTATAAATGCAGCAGTAATAGCGTTACCACTGCACTGTACCGATCCACCCAAGATGTGATGAGGCCCATAGTCAGTTATGGTTTACCCCACATAATACATTGATCATTCATGAAAAACTATGTTTATTATTCAGACTGTGTGACAGAAACTCATTGACCCAGATGGTGATAGTGCAAGGCTTTCCATAAACACTTCAAGGCAAGGGGAGGAAGAGAAATAAATAAGTCATCCTTTGAAGCAGCAGTAAAATTCAGATTCTCCCAGATGCTCTGGTGTCCCATATTATTATTCCCTGCATTCTTTCACATTATCTTATTTGTGACTGCCACTTCAAATCACACAGCCTTCAGCATACATTCTGCTTATTACCCTGAAAGTCTATAAACCATCTGCTCTCAATTGAACCCTCCATGTTACCGGACCATTATGGTCATAAAAAAACAAGCATTCGTGCTCCGAGGGAAATTACACTTTGCATCACAGAACCCAAGACAGCCTTAAAAATAGAATTAACAGCTTTCCAATCTATTCTCGCCTTCAGCCCTTTGTGAAGTTATCACAACTGCCCATAGGCTGTTCGCTTCCTACCTCCTTCTAAGACCTAGTTCATCCAGCGCTCCAAACCAGGCAAAAAGAAAACATTCCTGTGAATCCAGGGACTCTGAGGCCTACTAAAATTCCAGGTAGGAAAAACCTGCATTCTGCAATGTCTCCTTGTACCAACAATGAACCCATATTTCCCAATGTCCTAAATGTGTCTGAAATCTAAACCATTGTTGAGTTCCGACATGTTAACTTCCCTTTCAATGAACTCCTCTATCATATGCAAAAAGCTCCCTGCTACATACTTTTCAGCGCTACAAATTATACATTGCACGATATATTGTATCCAGGCTACTGCTACTCATATTTCTGCCTACTGTAACTCTAAAATGTATCCAACTAAAACACAAAGTAACACTCATTTCAATTCTTCTAAGTTCATTGAACACATAGTTAGTTGAAACATCACATCTAACCAAGCTGCACCATGGCTTAGTACAATTTAGGTAGTGTGAACATCTTTCCCATGCTGGGTCCTAAAACTTCTACCTTGGCATTCCCCCTTTAGTTAATTTATTAACTACCAAATTCATTTCTCGTCCCTTGACAGAACCATCTCTGGGAACCCTAACGTTACAGACATCCTGCATGATCTTTCCACTTCCGAAATATTCCTCTGGTGTACAAGATAAAAACTACCACCACCCATTTTTTTCACAATCTACCAAACACTCCACATAATTATCTAAATCGGGTGGAGGACAAAAAATAACACCTGAAGGCCCAATTAATCCTGACTCAATCTATGTGCCTATATGACTTGAAATGGCAGTGGCCCTACCTGTTGGTATGGTGACCAACATAATAGCGGTTGTTTGAGGTAACTTAGCAGAACAGTAGCTTAAAACTACTTGGCAGGAACAGAACAGCACAAACAGAAAAACAAAAAGTGGCATCAATATCTTCACAGTCAGACTCAGCTATGATGGAAACCAGGCAAAGATTGAATCGAACCACTTGTCACCTTTGAAACCATCCTCTCCCTCCATGACCTCACGGAGATTGTGCAAGGCTTTGATTGTAATTGATAGGATCTTATTATTTAAATCATTAGACAGTACAAAATGTTCTTTTGGCACACCCTGCCTCCTGTTCTGAAGTGTCATCAGATGCAGGGCCCTCCTCTACTGGCATTAAAGATAGTCTCTGATTGATTAACCAGTTAAATTAGTTCATACCAGGTGATCTAGAGCTATTTAGCATTGACAATGGCTTGGACACCTGGAGCCAGGAGAAAGGCGAAGTTTATCTTACAAAAGAGTCTGAAGGGCTCAGGTAACTTTTTTTTTTTTTAAACTTTATTTTATTAACATTTTCGTAATATAACAAACAGGCTGGAAGCTTTACCATGAAATAAACATGTCACTAGCCCAAAAAAAAGGAAAGAAAAAGAGCCCCTCCCCCCACATCCTCCCAAAAAAGAACGAACCCTCCCCCCCATTAACTTGGATCCAGTAGAACCCCCTTCACAGGGAGACGCGTTGCAAACTTTGTGTGACCGGAGTTCGGGAAAGAGCAAGAATTTCAACTGCGTGTTTAGCTGCATGTCATCCGCTGTCCCCCGGGCCGTGGGCGCCCTTTTCCATCCACGTTCCCTCCCCGAGCATCAGTGGACCTCCCATCCCCAGATCTGCTGCACCCGTACCAGTTAGTCTGGAAAGAGTTCATGTCATTGTTCATCATCGCTGTTAATTTGTCCATGAAGAACATGTTTTTAACCTTGTGTAGCCAGTCCTCCTTTGCGGGCGTCTCCCTGCTCTTCCATTTCTGGGCCAAGGCCACCCTCCCGGCCCTCAGCATTGTTTCCCACATTCTCGGGTATCTGTATACCTCCATATCCTCTGGGGGAAGGCCCAGCAGCACTGTCAGGGGATTATGGGGAAGCAGTTCCTCCGTGACTTCAGCGATCCAACCCCTTACCCTCTCCCAGTATGTTTGCGCTTTCGGACAGTGCCACCACATGTGGCCCCTCGTGCCTGCCTGGTCACATCCCCTCGGGCAGGTGGGGGATGTTCCCGTGAACATTTTTGACAGTTTGACGGGGTCTCTGTGCCACCCCTGTAGGATTTTAAAGTTGTGCTCCATGTCCGCTGTGAACAGGTTCCCGTGGAATGCTATTTTAAATAGCCTCGACCAGGAGTCCTCCGAAATTTCTTCCCCGGCCAGGTCGTTCCAAAAAGTGCGGAACCCCCTCAACCGTGTTAAGGATTTTGTACATTGCAGATACCGCCCCCTTCCTAGAGGTTGCAGTATCGAGTAGTTTCTCAAAGGGGGTCATCTGTCTCTTTAGACTCTGGCCCCATGATTGATCGCACAGGATACCCTTCAGGCGGAGGTACTCGAATATGGAGATTGACTCCGGGCCGAGGGCGACCCTCAAGTCTTCGTATGGTAGGAATTCTCCCTCTTTAAACAGTTGTCCAGCCTATTCCATCCCGTAATCTGACCAGGACTGTGCATCACAGAACCCCCTGTTTCCCAGTCTAAGTGGGTGACCCCAAAGGGATGACATCGGGGACGGCCATGATGTCAGATGTGCCGTTTGGGGGCCCTCCCTCCAGATTGCCCAGAGAACTCCCAGTGTTGGGTGGGATTTGAGCCTGTTCGGGATGAATTTAGGTCTGGCCGATAGGAGGTCGCGTACCTTGAGTGGGTGCGCGTCCATGTCCTCCAGGTACGACCAGTATGTGCCCATCCCTTCCCTCATGTGTTCCAGGAGGACGCGCAATTGGGCGGCGCGGAAGTAAAGGTGGAAGTCAGGCAGCCTGAACCCCCCCTCCTCTCTAGGTAAGGTAAGAATGGCCTTCGCGGTTCTCGGGGTCCTGCCCTGCCATACAAACTCGCGCACCGCGTTCTGGAGGACCCTGAATGTTTGGTCGGTGAAGAGGTATAGTAAGCGCGGGAGTATATTCATTTTCACTGCCGTCATGCGACCGTACCAGGACAGGATCATGGAGCCCCATCTCCTTAAATCGGCGGTGACTTGTGACATAACGGGGTCATAGTTGGCGGGGGCGAGATTGGACAGGTCCCTCGTCAGAAAGATCCCCAGGTATCGGATTGAGGTCTTCCCCACCGCTATTCCCCCCAGACTGTCCCGGGAGTCTAGGCCTGGGTCCCGAGTTCTCATGGGGAGGAGGACTGATTTAGATGTGTTGATCTTTAGGCCTGAGAAGCGCCCAAATGCGGACAACAGGGACAGGAGGGGGGGGTGAGGATTTTGGGTCCACCAGATAGGCCAGGATGTCATCTGCAAACAGGGAGAGCTTGAATTCTACATCGCCTCTCCTGATCCCCTTGATGTCTGGGTGTGATCTGATTGCTATTGCCAGGGGTTCCATAGTTAGGACATAGATCAACGGGGAGAGTGGGCATCCCTGTCTTGTTCCTCGTGATAGGGGGAGTGGGTCCGACAATCTACCATTCACTTGGACTCTGGCCTTCGGGGCCCTGTATAATGCGGCCACCCAGTCCCTAATGTGTGTCCCGAAGCCCATCTTCTGAAGGGTGAGCTCCATGAACCTCCACTCGACCCTGTCAAATGCCTTTTCTGAGTCCAGGGAAAGGACGCTCGCGTCTAGGTCCGACACCTGGGCGTAATGCAACAAGTCTATGGTCTTGCGAATATTATCTGAGCCCTGTCTCCCCCTAACAAACCCCACCTGGTCACCGTGGACCAGCTTCAGTAGGACCCCCTCCACCCGGCTCCCGATGACCTTGGCCAGGATCTTAACATCAATATTCAGCAGGGAGATCGGGCGGTAGGAGGAGCACTCCGAGGGGTCTCTACCGTCCTTGGGGAGCACTACAATGATTGCCTCCATCATGGAGTCCGGGAGAGGGCCCCCCTCCAGAACCGCATTGAACACCCTGACCAGGTGGGGGGCGAGGGCCGACCGAAACCTTTTGTAAAAGTACACTGAGTAGCCATCTTCGCCCGGGGAAGTGCCCACCTTCATGCCACTGATCGCATGTTCCACCTCCTCCTCGGTCACCGGACCCTCCAACCCCTCCGCCATCTCCCTAGTCAAAGACGGGACCTGTATGGAGTTTAGGAATTCCTCGATCTCCCCCCCGTCCCCCCCTGTATTCAGACGAGTATAGCCTTTCGTAGTGTCGGCGGAAGGCCTCTCCAATGTGAGAAGTATCATGTCCCAGCTCCCCCACCTCGTTCTTCACTGCCTTCACCATTCTACTCCTCTGTACCTCCCTCAGCCTCCAAGCTAGGATCCTGTCTGCCCTGTCCCCTTTTTCGTAATACTTTTGTTTAACCAGGTGGAGGCTTCTCTCTGTTTTGTGGAGGAGGGGGTCTTTTAGTTGGAGCCTGTAGTCGTCCAGGGCAGCCACCCGGTCCCGGTCTAGGGGCTCCGTAGGGGGGCCTCCCGGTTGGAGTTGGGCGATTTTTCCCCTCAGATGCTGCTCCTGGGCTTCCCTTTCTCTTTTCCTCCGGGCTCCCAATTGGATCAGGACTCCCCGCAGGGTTGCCTTAAAAGCGTCCCACAGGGTGTGTGTTTGCACCTCAACGTTGTCATTAAGTTCAAAGAATTCTGTAATGGCGTCAAGGACCTCCTGGGCTAGGACCTCGTCCTTCAGGAGGGAATCGTTACACTTCCATCTTCCCCTGTGTTCATTAAGGCCCCCTCTTGCTATGGTGACTCGGACCAGGTCGTGGTCAGACCAGGGGACTGGGTCCACCCTGTGGCCAGTGACAAATGGGTACAAGGTCTCGTCCACCAGGACATAATCAATCCGGGAAAATGATGTGTGCACGGATGAGTAGTAAGTGAATGAGGGGGTGTCCGTTCTAGGGGTCGGGACCGTGTCCACCAGGCCCAGCTCCAAGTTGACCCTCTGGAAGCAACGTGCCATGATCTCATCGGGTGCCCTGGGGGCCTGTGGACCAGCTTGTTTCAAGTCCCGGGTTGGGTCCAGGACCATGTTAAAGTCCCCCCCACCACCACCGTCCCCTGGACAAAGCCTTTGAGTTTGTCCCTCACCTCCTCCCAGAACTGGATTTGGCCTTCATTTGGGCCGTAGACAACGGCTAGGGTAAGTGGGGCTCCCTGCAGGGATCCCCGTACCATCAGGTAGCGACCCTCTGGGTCCTTCAGCACGGCCTCTTTCTCGAGCCCCGCGTTCCTCGCTACCAAGATGGCCACCCCTCTCTTTTTATTTTTGTGGGATGCACTGAAGACCTCCCCAATACCTCCTCCCCGGATTTTGGGTTCCTTCCCCCGTGGCCAGTGGGTTTCCTGCAAGAAGAGGATGTCGAGGTTGGCCCTTCTGAACTCTCTACAGACCAGGGATCTCTTTGTGGGCGTGTTTAAGCCCCGTACATTAAGGGAGCCCACTCCCAGGGCAGGTAGACTATCAGCCATAGTCCCAGATTTCCTCCCTCTCGGTCATTACCCTCGTATCTCTTTTCTTCACGTGTTCCCTTGGTTCTACTTTGTGGTTCCCTTTCCCCCCCCCCCGGTGGGCCTAAAACACCCCAACTGCCCCCCGTGTCCCAACCATGTCTGAACAACCCCAACTCCCGAATACACCCCCACCCCCCTCCCCGGCGTCCAGCCAATTAGTTCTTCCATTGCTGGCTTTTGGCCGAACCACCAGCCTGCCCACCTCGGCCAGGCATTTCACACATAAAGCTCATCCCCTCGAACCCCCAATATTCCCCCCCGGCCGTAACCCGACCATGTGTCCCCTGTACTTGCTGTTCATGGGGACGGTAGTAGTGGTAGACTCTCCGAATCTGCGCATATCCGTCCCGGATTCGGTGGGTCACCCCCGTTCTCAGTCCTCGGAGTCATGTCGTTCTCCCGCTTTTGCTGGAGATGGGGTGTTCATTTTCCGGAATTTCCTTGCGCCGGTGCGCCTTCTCCTCTCTCCGGACGGGCCGGGGCTGTTCGTTCTGAGGTTCTCTGGTCCCACTGGACCCCTCCCGGGATGCGGATCCACTGTGTACTCTTGAATAGCACTCCGGATGTCTTCTTCCGTGATCAGGGTTGAGCGTTGGCCCATGTATTCAAAGTTCAGGGAGAAGGGGTAGCCCCATCTATAACGCACGCCCTTTTCTTTGAATAGTAGCGTGAGGGGTCGGCACAGTCTGCGCTTGGCCAGCGTGTAGGAGGAAAGATCCTGGTATATTGAGACCTGAGCATTGTTGTAGGTGATTTCTCTGGTCTTTCGGGCCTCCTCCAGCACCTTTGTCTTCTCCGAGTAATAGTGGAACCGGACCAAGATTGACCGGGGGGCTCCCGCTCTGCCCCTTGCCCTATGCACTCTGTCGAATGTGGGCTCGGTTGTCATCTCCTCTGCGAATAGGAGGGTGATGATGTCCTTCACTATTCGAATGACGTCCCTCTCCGTTTCCCCCTCTGCTTCAGGCACTCCGAAAATTCTGAGGTTGTTCCGCCTCTCTCTGTTTTCAAAGTCATCCATCTGTCGGCCCTTTCCTCGTCTCTCTTCTCCAGGGCCTCCATCCTCATACATAGTTGTATGTCCTGGGCTGCTGTTGATGATTGGTTGGCCTCCACTTGTAATAGTCTATCTTCGACCTTGTCCACCCTCTGGTCCATTTTTTCAAACTTCTGGGCTATATCGGAACGCATGTCCCTGATTTCCTGCAAAATCGAGGCGAAGCCTCTTTCCATTGCTGCCGACGAGGGGGCCGCATCTTCCTGTTGGGCCATAGTTTCCCTTGGGTTCATGCTCATGTTGCCTTTGGGGGTCTCCTGGAAACGGTATCCCTGTAGGGCTTCTCGCCAGTTCATCTGTTAATTACCTGCACCTGGCAGTATCGACCCCCGCCCGCTCCGGGTCAGTACTCGATCTCCCTCCGCGGCACAGATGGGTCTTGGCTGTTTCCTGGGGGTTAGTCTTTTCTTGGGGGGGGCGGGCACACGCCCCACCCATTCCTGGGTGGGGGCCTCACACCCCGCTCGATGTCTGCCGCAGTGATCCGGGGTTTCTTCTGGCCGCCCCGTAGAAGGGTGTCGCGTGTGGCCTGAGCCGGCGGGAGAGGAGGGCACCACGGCCTCGACGCCCTGCCCGAGGGCTCTCGTGGTGTGGGGGGGGCGGGCACATGCCCCACCAACAGTGGGTGGGGGCCTCACACCCCGACTACCCCAAGTTCTTCTGTCCGTATGGGGGGGCAGGGCGCCCAAGACTGGACCCCCCTGGGTGGAGTCAATGTGTTCCGGGGGTCCTCCCTGCAATTATCCGGGAGTGCGGGGAGATATCCCCACCCAGGGGACTCCCGGTGGGGGCGGAGGCGGCCGAGCGCCGGTCCGCTCCGCTCGAGCGGATCCAGCCGTGAGCGCTCCGTGACGGTCTCCCAGGCCGGGGCGCTGTTCCGCCCTTCTCTGGTCCGGGTGGTGGGGGAGAGGGGAGGGAGGAGCCCGTCTCCCGAGCCGCCACCGGGCTCTCTGGACCTCCGGCTTCACGTCACGGCGAGGGGGCCTCTGGTGCGAAGCCCGTTCGTCCGTGTTCACGTGTGCAGGCCGCGTCTTCTTCCGCTGGGGCCTTTCTCGGGAACCCCGGGGTCGTCGGGCTCCACTCTTTCTCCCACGGGGCGCCCCAAGGGTTCACTCGTCCCGTTCGCCATGTTGGCCCGCCAGGGGGGTCTCAGGGGGGCTCAATTCCCTCTAGACGCCTGGCTTCAGGGAGAGCAGCACGTTCAGGCAGCCATTGCCTGCGCGCCCCCTGGTGGCCTCCTCCCAGGTAACTTTTTTTAATGCATCTGAAGAAGCCAATGAGACATAGTTACTCTTGGTAGATCATCTCAAAAGTTCTACCCTTTTATGTCCTTCAAGAGTCTTAAGTCCAGGTATGCTCAATGAGGGAGGAGATACAAGGGGCACAAAAGTGGTGTGGGGTAGAACATTATAAACTACTAGAAGGGCTTTCGGGACAACCAGGACTGGGGCGTGCAAGGTAGCAATGCTGCACACACCCTTCCAGGCTGGTGGTAGTGGAAGGTATGCTGGGGTCCCACAGACCCAGTAGTGATCAAGTATGGCAGAGGTTCCACCGGCCAAGTCCGCAATACGCAAAGTAGTGGTATAGTTGGCATTAGTCCCGACTGGTATGGTACCATCACCCATAAAACATAAGGAAAAATGTGTAAGTAACTGGATCTTAAAAGGTCTTTCTTGCGGCTTCAGCAATGTCAATTCTTTTATATATATATTCCATATCTCTGAACATTCCTCATTAATTTTTTACAGTTGTTTTCATTCCTCACGCTTTACAGCTCTTCACCTCTGCTCCCATTTGGTGGGTATAAAAACAAAACCATCTAATTTTAACTGCACCTTTTCTCTCCCCTCCCTCTTTGTGTGCTTATACCATAAATTGTCAGTAGCAAAGCAATGCACATTCACCACACTATCCAAACCCACCCCTTCATCTCCAATAAAATCCTTTTTGATATCCCTTTGTGGCCAAGACATTAACACTTTAAACAAATCATACAATACTAGACACATTATTAATACTTATATCACTCATTGCACCTAAAAAAAGAGAGCAGAACAGAGAGAAAAACAAACATATATATATCCTAACATCCATATTTCCAAATGTTCGTGTCCAATATCTGCAGTAAGAAAAATCACTAACTGTCAATGGAATGAGCTTCGACTTCTACGAAAGTGGTGTATGCATTAAATGGAATACTTAACTTTTAAGTATTTCCTTTCTCTTTTGCTGGTGGAGGGACACGGGTATCCTTTGGTATGTCAGTGAGGTAAATCCAGCACGTATTGCCCTCCGCCTTCACAGCACTGGGAGTTGGATAGAAAACCTTGTGTGGTTCATGAAACCATCAGTCACCCCAATGTCGAACAAAAAATCTAACATATACACTGTCCCCTGGGTGCAGTTGCACCTGTTGTAGAACTTCTGATACTTGATTGACGCCCTATGCTGAAGCAAGCTGTTGATGAGAAGAAATTACCTGTGAGGATATAATTTTGACAGATCGGGTGAAGTCCCTAAGGTAGACCCTAAACTCCTCTCCTAGAATCTCTGATAACCTCTGAGGATCTGATGTTATGCATGCAGGTCAAAGTGGTGTATGCATTCTTATACCTGTGACTATCTCGTGGGGGATACACAGTGCTCTTTCCCCCGGCTGGCTAAAAAGATAAAGCAGAGCCTGGGGAACACAATGCACCCAGTTCTTTTTAAAATTAAAGCCTAACTTCGACAATCTCTTTTTCAGCTCACCATTCATGCACTCTACGAGTCCTTTGGCTTGTGTGTGATACACCAAATAAAACATGTCCTGTATGCTGAAATAAAGAAGTGATTTCCGTAACCAGCTCCTTAAAAAAGTGGGTCCCATTATCAAATTTCAGGACCTCACATACTGCTCACCATGGAAATACCTCCTGCACTAGAAATGTAGCTGCTGATTTTGTACCCGGGTGTCCAAATGGTTCGGCCTCAAACCATTGGAAAATGGACAAACTACAACAATAAGGTAACTGAAATTACTACACCTGTTTATCATGTCCTTGTAGGCATTATGAAGTTCTCTGAAAGGCAAAGTGCCTTTTAATGTCTTCAATGTATTTCCAGGGTTGAACTGATGACATGTCACACAGTTAGCCATGAACTTACTAACCTGCTCCTGCAAGTTCTGGATGAACCAATCTTCCTGGGGGTCTGCCACTATTTGTCTTTGATAAGTGTGTAATGGATAATGCAGCTGTTCCAGAGCCATGATAAGTAACTCTAGAGGCATAACTACTTTACCTGTAAGCTCCTGTCTCCACAACAAATATGTAGGCAAGGGAGCACACCCCCTCGTGGCTCATAGTTCCGTCTCCTCCTTTAGTGCTCGCTCCTGCATTTCTGTAATCTGAATTAAGGCAATATGGGACTGGCAATTGTACCTTTCTGTGATTTAGGTATCTCTAAATAGTAAACAGGCAGACTCCTTTGCTGCATCATCACCAAGCACTATTTGGTCAGTCCAGTGAGTATGCTCAGCACATTTGATAATGACTACCTCTGCTGTCATGTTTAGCAATTTGATTTGCCTGGGCAGTAATGCAACATGCTGGTCTGGTGTCCCATCTGATTGTTTAAACCCACTCCTATGCCATCTCGACAACCCTGAATATATGTTGAAGGTGACATAGGCAGAGTCAGAGTGAATGGTGACTCCCTTCCTCTAAATCATCTCTAGCGCTTCTATGAGAGCTTCCAGTTCCACCTCTTATTTATTTATTTATTCGTATTTGTTAAGCGCACAATACAGCCTGGAGGCATTGTGGCGCTAGTTACAGCAATAGGAAGAACTTATTTACACATATGGTAATGTACATACAAAATTAATGCAAAACATTGTCATTGTATATTGGATTGGCAGGTTTTGAGATTTTTTCTGAAAGCTGTGAGTGAACTTTCTGCTCTTAGCGCAGGGGAGAGTTTATTCCAAAGGGTAGGAGCTATGTAGGGGAATCCTAAGCCTCCGCCCTTGGCCTTGTTGATTCGTGGTACAGTGAGTTGATTAGCGTAGCATGATCTTGTGGGTTTGGTAGAGATGGGTCTGTGAAGGGTGTCAGAGAGATAGTGCGGCGTTGTGCTGTGGAGACATTTGTGGGTTGTGGTGAGAATCTTGAAGGTGATACGCTCTTTGACAGGGAGCCAGTGAACAGATTGTCTTGCTTGTGAGATGTGTTCCTTTTTTAAGATGCTCAAGGCTGCTCTGAGTGCATTATTTTGGGTGACCTGGAGTCTGTTTAAGTTTTTTACACAGGTGCCTGCTAGACGGGCGTTACAATAGTCAAGTTTAGCGCCTATAGTGGCTCTTGCTATTGACAGACAGTTTTCTTTGGTTAGGAAAGGTTTGATGGCGTTGATTAATTTGGAGCTTAATGCAGAGGCAGAGACAATTGCGCTAACTTGTTTGTCCATGGAGCGGGTTGCATCAATGTGTACCCCCAACGTTTTAACAGAGGCTAAAACTGGGATGGTGCAGTTGTCTATGTTAAAGTTGATGTAGAGACTGTCTAATTTGGCAAGTGTAGACTTTTGACCAATAATAAGGATCTCTGTCTTATCCCCAATAAGACATTGGCCGTTAGTGGCCATCCATGTTTGAATGGTGGCGTGAATTTGTTTTAGGGCTAGGGCGTCTGCGTGATAAGAGCCTGTTAGAAATAGGAGCACTTGGGTATCATCTGCATAGTTGGTGTATGCAATCCCAGGTGCATCCAGTTTATCAATAGAGGTTTAGTGAAAAGGTTATACAGCGTGGGGGCTGTACATGAGCCTTGTGGGACACTGCAGTGTAATATTGTAGGAGCTGCAGTGGAAGTATTTGAGAACACTTTCATGGCCCTCCCTTCCAGAAACGATGTAATCCATGATGTGGCGTGGTGGGAGAAATGTGCTGAGTGAGTGAGGTGTGTGGTGAGGGTTTTATGGTCCACAAGGTCGAACACCACTGAGAGGTCAAGGAGGAGGAGTGCGGGATTGCCTGTGTCCAAGATCTTGGTCATTTGGTTTTTGAGGTCCATGAGGGCCGTCTCTGTACCGTGACCTTTGCGGGTGCCAGACTGTCAAGATGGAATTTGTTTCGAGGTAGAGTTGGATTTGGCTGTGTGCCACTTTGTCTAATATTTTTAGAAGGAAGGGGACTGTTGTTATGGGTCTGTAGTTGTTTGGCTGCGTAGGATCTAAGGTTGTTTTTTTTAGGAGGGGGCGAACCCATGCTTCTTTGAGGCTGTCAGGTATGGTGCTAGTTTTGAAAGAGGCATTAATGAATGCAGTAATGAGTGGGACAAGTGGTTCAGCGCAGTCCTTTATTAACTTTGGTGGGCATGCATCACCTTTACAAGTTGATGGTTTTAGGTGTTTTAGAATGTCCATGACTTCAGATTTTGTGACATCATTAAAAGCAAATTTGGGGATGTTGGTAATGTTTTGTTAGTTGTGGTGACTTGTGAGGTCTGTTAGATTTTGGTAAAGTATTGCAGTTATCAAAGATTTTGTTTTGTAAGAGCTCTATTTTTTTTAGGAGAGCGGCCTGAATGCTGTTGCACCACGCCTCATCTTTGAGAATCTCGTCTGTGGAGATTGGCGGAGCTGTGAGCTCCTTAAAGATGGTAAAGAGTTCTTTTGAGTGAGACTTGGAGTCTGATATTTGACGGTTGTAAGCTTTTGATTTGGCATTGAAAATGGCAACTTTGTATTTTTTAGTGATATCTTTGAATAGATCTTTAGTGATGTTGCAAGGGTTAGCTTGCCAGTTATGTGCGCTTGCCGTTTCTTGTTGCGTAATGCTAGGAGGTCATCAGTGAACCATGAGTTCGAGTGGAAGGACTTTTTTTCTTTTTTTCTTCTAAGGGAGCAATTGTGTTAATAGCGTTGGTGAGCGTGACCTTATAGATATCTGCTAAGATATTGGGGTCTTGTGAGAATGGCGGGGCTAGGCATGGTGTATTGAGAAGGGGTCGTAGGTTAAGTGCTGTTAATTTTTTGGAACTTCTTGCTAGAGTTGCTGCTTTGTGCAAGGTGGTTTTAATGGTCGTAGCTGTAGGGATTGTGAATTGTATGCAGCTGTGATCCGTCCACGGGAGGAAGGTGTTAGAAGTTATGCATGAGTTGCTATTGTGGTCGAGCAGCCAATCCAGGGTTCTTCCTTTGGAATGGGTGGGCGACTTGATTTTTTGTGTGATGTCTAAATTAGAGATGTCTTTAAGGAACAAGGTTGCTGTTTTGTCATTAGGATCTTTATAACCTAGATTGAGATCACCAAGGAGTATGGTTTTGGTGGATTGTTTTAAGTTGTTGCTGAGAAGGTGAGAGATTTGCCCTTGAAAATCAGCTGGAGGTCCTGGGGGCCGGTAAGTGACGTGAATGTTAATAGTACTATTGTGAGAGCGCGGCAGTTTGACCAATAGAATGTCAACATTACCTTCCCATGTGTGTGAAATAGGTCTGACATGATGGATGTCTTTGAAGATGAGGGCCACCCCCCCTCCCACTTTGTTAGGTCTATCTTGCCTGAGGATGGAGTAGCCATTCGGGATGGCTAAGGTTATGGAAGGGCCTGAAGAATCATGTAGCCATGTCTCAATGATGGCTAATATGTCTAAGTCTAGACTGGTGATGAGGTCATTTATTTCAATGGCATGGGCCGTGAGGGAGCGAGAGTAATGTGAAAGGAATCTCTTTTTCACTCTGACTTGGTAATCACCTCCCATAAGGCCCACAACTGCCACTCCTGTGTATCTTTCACCAGTGTCCTAATTGTTTATTGAATAACCATCATCAAAGAGCACCTCCCCTCGCTCTAACACATCTTCCTTTTTTCGATCATACTCTCATTTCCTTCTCACTTATAAGTCGCACCATTGTGTACAACATCAGGTTTCACTGGTTCGCCTAAGACTGTTGCAGGATTGACTGTATGGCACCTCACTGGATGTATGAAGGCATTTGAAAAGATGATCTTATATCCTGAAACTCTCTGCATTGTAAACATCAATTTAGATGTTTCTAGGATTGCAAAAAACTGCATCTTCTACATACAGTGTGACCGGACAGCCCATAGTAATGGTTGAAGACTTATGAATAGCAAAGGCTACTGCCACCAACACTTGCTCACATTGGAAGTGCCCTTGCATAACTGGATCCAGGAGTCCTCTATAATAAGCCAAAGGCTTATGACTCAACAATGTTTTCTGGGTAAGGACCTGGGTAAGGACCACTATCATTCCTGTCCATTTAAATGCTAAAACAAATAGAATGGCTTCTTATAATCAGTCTTGAGCTCCTGCCAAACAAGTTTTCTTTTCTTCAGTCCACTTAATCAGACCTTTCTCTTTCTATGCTCCCTTGAGTCCTTGCAACAGGGGCCTCGGGTTACTAGAGTAGTAAAAATATCCAAGATCTACAATAGTTACAGAGTCCCAAGAATTGTTGCATCTGTTTTAAGGTTTCTGGTGGTGGTGTATTTTGTACTGTAGTGGCCCTTCTCAGGCATTACTTTCCATTCCTGCAGGCGATATTATTTTCCACAACTACACCACCTCTGTCTGTCAATACTGTAATTTCTCCTTGTCCACCTTGTATCCCTATTTGCAAGCCGAGTGAGAAGCATGATTGCATCTCTTTGACACTGCTACTCTGAAGTGTTACATACTAGCAAATCACTCACATCCTGAATCACTGTACTGACCATGTGTATATTTCCCAATTCCTATCCAATTAGAAAATACTAAGGGACTCAAAATAACCCTTTGGTAACCTTGTGTGCTGAAATCCTTGGCCTATATATGTTAATGAAGTAAGGTACTGAGTATCAGGGTGCAAAGGAACCGAGAAAAATGCATTCTTCAGATCAATTACAGTAAAGTGAGTGGATCCAGTAGGGATGTTACAGAGAATGGTAGCAGGATTTAGAACCACTGCAACTCAGCTTCACCAAAATTATTCAAAGGGCGTGAATCATATGCCATCCTCAAACTGGACATGGGGACACAGAAGGCTGGATAATACCTCTCATCCCCAATGCCATAATGGTATCACAAACCCCTTCATCCGCCTCCCTAGACATGTGGTACTGTCTCACATGTGGCAATATTTCACAAGGCTTTAATTTTTTCCTCACCGTTCCTGTGCTCTTCTGCAACCCCACATCATGAGGATCGCTAATCCACAAGTGACTAGGTACCTTCTCCAAATCTTCCTACAAATATGATGATGTATTTCTAATAATAGAGATAGTCTGTGGTATCTCCCTATGCTCTATTGTTGGCAATGTATACCAAACTCAAAGACAATTTCTCCTCTATCCTCAGCATCCTCCAAAAAAATTTCTTCAGACCCCTAGCTCAATGATAGTGCAGACAGATGCACAAAACTGTGTGTCATTCCTTTCCTTCCTTGTCAATGCCTGAGAGAACCACTTTGTCCTTCTTAACAGTTACTGCTTCTAAAAGTATTTGACAACAGTCCCTGGCACTTTATCCTATAAAACAGTGGGTCAAAACCAAAACTCTGTTGGTATCGAATCCCAGGAATCGACCCCAGCACTACCATTGCTCAACCATTGCTCCGTAGAGAAACAAATCTAAATATGCAGGCATCTCCCTTATCACACGGTCACTATGACATGCTCTAAACAGCGCCATAGTTCTTGCATGCTAGATACCAGGCTTTGAGCATAATGTACTGTGTTCTGTGAATGAGATCATCATATTCAGTTTACTCAACAAGTCTCTGCCAAAGAGATTCACTGGGGTATATGTACAGTGCAACAAATGAACTGATAAATCCTGAGTACCTACCTTAATAGGTAAAACCTCTGTGTATGGAACCAACAGAATAGCCCCAGAGAATCCCTGTGTGTCCAGCACTTTTCATGAAAGGGGAAACTTACCTACCTTGATGCAAGATTTAGTTCCCCCTGTATTGAACCTGAATGCAAAAGTTTGGTCACCATTCTGTACACCTACCTAGGATTCCTCTTCCGGATAGGTGTTAACGGACAGGACTGGGCACATCAGAGCTCTCTGTTGGCTGCCATAGTTAAGGTATGAACTAGCACCCGGTAGAGGAAAGGTGCTATTCCCCTGAAGCACCCGCTCCTGTGTAATGTGTAATGGTACCTTGAGGAAAAGGATTCCTCTCCCATGCCTGTAATGGTGCCTGTGCTGGCACAAGTGACTGTGGCACATAGGTCTGTGCAAGACTATGGGCTCTGTCACACCTGTGTTTTCTGTGGCTGCAGAGATATTGTGACACAAGGCATGGTTGTGGTCTGCATCTGTGGAAAAGGATAACCTGCAGGCATACCTGCTGATCCATTGTGATTAGTGCATGAGTCATAAAAATATGATGGTCTACTCCTACAATCCTGTGACAAATGTCCCATTGTCCTGCAGGACCAACACTGGACTCCATAATGTCCTCCAAACTGGCCTCCCATTTGTCCACAGAACCTTGACCTCAATCCTCTAAATGCACCAAATGCACCCCCATCTTCCCTCAGGAAACATCCTCAACCCCTTGAAAAACCTCCCATGTGTATGAGATCGGGAGCATATCCATCCATCTACCCTTATGCCGTATTTTATCCAAATTGCCCTGCTGTACCTGTTGTCCTTCGTTGGAGCTTGTGATCATGGCTCCTTCTAAGCTTATCTTGGCCAACTTCTTTTGAATTAGCTTAGCTTCCACTTTCTGCACCTGTTCTGCTATTTCCTTTACTTTATCCTGCCCCCTTTTATAATCAAGCATGATAAGTGCTTGAATTTCTGGCCAACCCTTGTGCTTCTATACCTACAACTTTATCTAAACCTTGCTGTACCTCCTTGTGGAGTCTGCTCTTTAACAAATGATAAAAAATAGCCACATTTAGGATATATCCAATGCCTCCTCTGTCTCTGCTCTCCAATATAGCATTTTTGACTACAATACAGTCTTTTCCTAGCTATAGGAAGGTCTCTTCTCACTACTTTAACTATCAAAAATAATAAACAAAGAAAAAACATGGAAAAAAGGACTTACAACATGAAAAATTCCATCCTACCGTCATACCCATAAGTCAAAATCTCTCACTTTCCTTCAGTTTCAATTAACTTCCTAACTCTCCAAAAAATCAACAACCCCTCTGACGCCACACCCCTCTTAGACAATCCTTGATTACACAGATCGATTACATGCTCTGTTATTTTGGAAACATTGTACTTACGTTGTTTGGGTTGCTACTGTTATCAGCTTGTGTCCCTCCTGTAGATATACCATGTGTTCCTCCTGCACTACCACACAAGGCAAGGTGATATACATTTCGGGATATTTCCCCGTCCTCTGCCACCACCTCACCACGTATGCTAATTTCTCTCCATGTGCCACTGCCTGGATTGCATCTTTCTTGGAAAGTAGGGTCATCAGGGTCTTTTCAGAGACTGCTAACGCCTCGCCTTCTCCCATCACTTGTTGTTTACCTCAAGGGTCCTGCATCTCCCCTAACCTTTACAACAGCTTTACCAGGCCACTAACATCTTATACTCACTCAGCATAGCCTACACCAACTATGCAGATGATGGTCAAATTCTGATCCCACTCTCAGGCAACTACGCAGACGACTTAGACACTCTCAACAACATCTACTCAACTATACAGGCATGGATGGCAGCTAATCATCTTTGTCGCAACAGCGACGACAGAAATACTAATTGTTGATTCACCAAATTCACTCAAATCCCTCAACAATGGATACACATTCCTCCAAATGGACAAATGCCAAATTCCCATCTCAACCTCTGTAAAGACTCTAGCTGTTTACCTCGATGCTTCACTCACTATGTCTAGACAAGTAAGCGCCATTCCCTATTCTGTAAACTATGCCACCAAGGTCCTCAACGCAGCTAGACCTTTCCTCACCAAAAATAACTGCCTCACGATTGCCCGTGCCATCATTGGCTCTAAGATTGATTACTGCAATGTCCTTTTCACAGGCTCCTCCTCTGGAAATATCCAGAAACTACAAGTCGTTCAAAACAATGCCTTGAGAGCAGTCCTCCATATCCCGAAAAGAGAACATACCGGCAAAGCTAGAAGGGATGCACACTGGCTCCCCACCCAGGAGCGTATCACCTTTAAAACACTATCCATTGCCCACAAGTACCACTCCAATACAGCGCCCCCATACCTCACACAAAGAATCACCAAAGCTCACTCCTCAAGACCCACTAGGACAACCTACACTGATTGACTAGTTGTGCCGAAAGTAAAGAGATGCAAAGCCGGAGGCTCAAACCTCCCCTACCTTGCAGCCAAACACTGGAATGACCTCCCACCCACTTTGAGGGCTGAGAATCTTAATCTTACTGGATCTTTACAAAAGCTCTCAAAACTCAGCTGTACACCTAACCATGCAACGCCATATTCACACTGCCCCTACTTGTCAAGCAAGGCTCACCATCTCCTCCAGACTATACCATTAACATGTGTGGTAATGCTCTCAATTTCGCAGTTGTGCTAAAATTGCAACCGTACCGATGCTACCCGTGTTGCTGTTTGGTTATGCCCATCAATTATGTAATTGTGCTACAATTGTAACTGCACTGAAGCTACCCTTATTGTTTCATGATTAAAAAAACACAATTGTATGAAAAAGTATGCTTCTGACTTGTACCTTCAACAGCGCCTCAATGCCTCCAGGTTGTATGTGCGCTTTACAAATTAAATAAATAAATAAATACATTGCTTACGAGTAGTGTGGGGCTGAGCAGTTAATTCAGAAATGGATACAAGACCTCATTGAAGGCTTCACATCTTGCTACCATCAACTCCACAGAACCTGAACTATAAAGGCTCTCTGTGGCCATGATACACCATTCTGACCCCTTCTGCACCACAGATATCCCACTGCCATATGAACTCACAGCTGTGATAGGACAGAATATATCTATGACTGCAACAGACACTACCTCAGACACCATCCCCATGCTTATTCTGATGGAGATGCAATACCAGCAGCAGTCTTCCTCGGAGAGGGGGTGAACAATGCCTTACTTCTGATACTGGCACGTGAATTACAGCTCTATGTCATCTTGCTGTAAAATTAAGGCAATAAATATGAAAGCCATAGTGTAAAAGTACATGAGAAGAAATGCAAAGGGACTTTTGCCCCTAGGAATGTCAGTGTGCATCATCAAGCTGACATTAATAATTCTGAATTAATGTATGCAGGTTTATTCAGGAAACATATATTTGCTATCTCAGCAAAAATATGATATAGAAAGAACTCTCGTGTATATAAAATATTCGTAGCTGATCCCAATATGTAATTTATTAACTATAGTTGTTTTCCGAAAGACAAAAAAATAGTTTTTGTCATGGCACATCATAATCTGTCCCTAGCCTGGCAACACGTGTTTTGAACAACATACCTACTTCAAGGCATACATTGTAATACAGTATTCCTGCATACAGTCAAATTCCAAATGTCGAATACATTTGAATGCATTTTTTATGTTTAATTCGGATTTCTCAATTCGAAATACATAACAATAAATACAATTCACATAATTATCATAGTTAAAATAAATACAATTACAATATGTGCAGGGCACCGATCTATCGTGCAAGAGTACACAAAACATAGTTATATAAATTATAATAAAACCGGTATCATTACAATTCATTACAAACGATAAAAATAATGGTTTACAAATGTCTTGCAGATGTTTCAGTAGCAAATACAGAGCAGTAAAAATGGCCTATGTCCACCGTCATGGCAAAATTACAGTGACCCTCCCTGTTCATCACATTTTTGTCCCACCACTTCCTATCATTCAATATCAACATATTCAACCGAGTCATAAGTACTATCCTCCGGTATTGCACCAAAAGCTTGTAAATAAAAAGTCGATTGCGATTTTAGTGCGCATTCGGCTCAGTAACAAAAACGTAGTCCATAATGCTGAACAAGGGGAGCAGGGGTTGTGGGGGTGTCCTCTGCTCCCCAGGTTTTCCATTATGGGCTGCAGGGGTTGCTGGGGTGTCCCCTGCATAGCAATGTAAAGCAGGCGACAGAAAGGCACATGCCCACCACCATATGGGTATTTTCCCTTATCACCCACTGCAGGATAATCTAATCCCCAGTATTTGCCTCCATCATCTCAGTCCTCCACCCCAGTAGATGAGAGGATGAATCGAACAATGCCTCCATGGGCTAGGATAGAAAAATGATTAAGAAATCAAGTGGAGAGCAAAGCCTGCAGAAGCTTTGAGGAAGCACTGCAGTAGTACATTATGTTACAAAATGTGAGCAAGTCGGTTCTGCTATTTTGTAACTCAAGCTTTTCCAATATGATCTTTTAATGTAGATCCCTCTACTCCTACATTCACCAGATTTAAGAGAACCTATTTTGCCCCCCCAATACATGATATCACTGAAAGCGGTATAGAGGGTGAGTGAGGGGAGAGTACTTGCTATCCTCAAATTCCTTTCCTGATTCCACCTTATTGCTTTCTGTTTCATTTCAATACAGCCACAAAATTGGGGAGTGAGGAATTCTGAGGGTGGTCCGTGTATGGAATGCTCCAAAAAGTCAATAAAATACATTATTTAACCCATTTAAATATCTTCTGTCAAACTAATAACATGTGCTCCGAGAATGATTATAGTTTTCTGCTTGTTTTATTCATTAATTGTTTGCTGTCATCTTGGCATTCGCTTGATTGGTGTAGTAGCTTTGGTCTGTGACCACATTTATGTTGGTGAAATGGTAGTCAATGGACACTGTGCTCTAGGTTTTTGGAGATGATTGTCTAATTGCAAATTCACTTTATTCAGAAACCAGTTTGAGAAGGCCACATGTTTGGGACTTAGCATCTGACACACATTCACTAATTCTGCAGTTACATATTTGTTAATTAGAGGCTTCGGAATTAGTGGACTTGTACATAGCACTTTATCCTAAGGTAAGTAGTGCACATAAGGTACTCAGTGATGATGTGAGGAAATCCCAAATGGCATGAGGATGGTGGACAAAATTGGAACCAGGCAGTTCCAAAGCTGTGTGGATCAATACTCTATTCTACATCACAGGCCGACCGGTTTCAGAAACTATCACAGCACCAAGATTGCCCTAACAGACCTCCAAACCAACATGCTAGATATGATTGAGATAACAACAGGTGCAGTATCTTGGTGCTGTTAGATATGTCAGCAGCGTTTGACATCCTTCTTCAAACACTTGAAAGGGTCAGCAGATGTACCCGACAGGGCTTATCATGGATTCACTTTTTCTCATCTGGTAAAACCTCAACAGTGTCTTGGGGCTGCTTCCATGCAGACTCTGTCACCACTGGTTGCGGGGTCCCCATGGGGCTTGCCTATCACCTAAACGTTTCAATGTTTATGTCAAGCCACTGTGTGACCTACTGGCCGAGACTAGCGCTCAATTTTCAAATTATACAGAAGATACCCAACTCTTACTCACCTTGGATGGTGACTACGACTGCATCGCTATCAAAGATAAGACCATTTACCTCTGGGCCAAGCAGTGGATGACCACTCACCAGATGTGTTTAAATAACTCAAAGACCAAGCTCTTACTTTTTGGCCCACAGCATGCAAGATCCAGACTGGAAATGCATTAAGCTAACTTCCGGATCGACAACTGCCTCATCGCCACCGTGAGCAAGGTTAAAACTCTTGCCAGATACTTTGATTCCTCCTTGAGTTACAATTCCCAAGTCAACCACCTGGCAAAGACCTTGAGTTACCTGCTTAAACTGCTAAGACAAGTTAAGCCTTTCATTTCAGAGAAAAACTGTGAAACCTTAGCAAGAACAACTATCCTCTTCCAGCTTGATTATTACAAAGGACTCCTGGTGGGTGCAACTAAAAGCAATATCGCAAAACTTCAGAAGGTACAAAACAGTGCAATCCGTAGCATCAAAAATGTGACCCGTGGCAAACACACAGCCAAACTTAGCCAAAATCTCCATTGGCTTCTAGTAAACTCAAGAGTACGATTCATAATGTTCAACTAAGTACATATTATCATTTACAGCAAAGATCCCGTCTATCTGAAAGAGAAACTAAACAACTGCCGCCCTCAGAGAATGCTTAGATCTAGCAATAGTTGTCTCCTGGTATGCCCTAAATCTAACAAGGTCAGTGGAAACGGAAGATCCTTTCCCCTACTTGCAGCCACAGCCTGGAATGCCCTACCCCAAGCACTGGGACAAGAAAAAACATTGTGGTTCTTTTGCAAAAAACTCTAAACCACCCTCTTTGTCTAATCCCCTTTTTGTTCTATTTTAACTATCCTCACTGTCCTGTGCCTTTGTTGTCACTCTTGTGTTTTTGTTTTCGCCTATAAGGTTCTCTGTGCGTTAGAAATAAATAAATAAATACAAATAAATAAGATAAATGGTAAATGTTAACCATTAATGACTATGATAGAAGAGACCAACATGTACCACTGATACAGCCCTCTAGCCCAAGTTACATTGGTGTCACCCATATATCCTGCCCCAGTCACCTTGACACTGTGACAATGGCTACTTTAAGATGCACAACATCAGATGGAAAAGGTCTCACAAGGGTGTAAACATTTTATATATATATTGTATTATATTTTTGCGGTAACAGAGTTAGTGCCATTTATACCACACCACTAAATTCCATGTTTGGAGGTAAAGTGGATGATTCACTTCTGGAAAATATCTGGAAGTTCACACTCAAAGTTACATTAAAAAATTGTCAGAATTACTGTGGCACGTTTTCTGCTTTCAGTAATTCCTTCAAAATTCACATTGAATCCTGTGGGCTCCGAAATGGTGATTTTCAGTGCCCCACCACCACTCACAAGCCTGTAGAATTGAGTGAGTGGTGATAGGGCACTGTAAATCAACATTTCTGCAGTCCATAGGATACCAAATTACTGTGAAACTCATGAGGCTCAGCAACGTTCACCTGAAAGTTGTAGCACAACATGTAAAATAACATTTTTTTTTTAAAGTGTGCCCCTCTCCAGTAACATAAATAACAGTAAATTAAACATACCTATCCAAAAGGAAAACATTGAACAAGTGTAATGGAAATTATAAAATGCCACCTTGTGGAGTCTTTCTTCAAAACACCCTCCCTTGGCTTCCTTATATTCCATCTGGTTTTGGAGTTCCAAGAGCTTCACATTTCCCTAAATGTCCATTATGTGCCTTGCAGGATGGTGCCAGAGAAATAAGCCTTGGTGAGTGTTGGGGTATTTCTTAAAGTAAAAAAATAAAAGAGACACCGTGCTGTGGGAAGCATGCTCTTGGGAATACAGGGATTTTATGAACATAACATCTTTACTGCACCCCTCCCTGAACTAGTGGGACATTTGGGGATTTGCCAAATCACAAATCCCCTCATAATGCAGGTGATTTGTGTGTCAGTACAATATATTTGCCCACACTTAGTTCTAAATAACACAGGGCAAAGATTTCAGACATGAACTAAATCATCTAGATCCATTTTGGTGACAGGCGCTGTTATTACTATTATTAGTCATTCAGGTAATATTATTTGGGTGCATGAAACTAAAGTGATATAAATAGGACAGATGTGGTTCAATTTTTCGGAACAATTTACTAAAGGAAGGGAATGAGCCAGGACGTTGCTAGAGTAGATGAGGGAATAGGCTTCTGTGAGGCTTCTGTGAGGAGCCAGAAATAAAATCGGACACAAAGTTGTCATGTTTTTGTTAAAGACTTTTATTAACATAAACGGGTTGGGAAAATGCCTTGCTGATCCTGCTCGAAGAGGAGTTTCCCTACTTAAGACCAAAAACTAAGCATCTGTCTAATCAGCATGTCAGAAATCAAAACCATCCTTGTGTCCAAACGTTCTTTCCTGACCCTCACACTACAAACAAAATAATAAAGTGAGAAGGGAAAAATGTTTAACCTGGTATTTGCAAAATGTGTTCGTAAATGAAAATAGAACAGCTCCAACATAAATGTTCTCCAAGGTAACAGAACCTTGGTTGCAGAGGGTGTTTTCCCTTCCCCTGGATTCTTCAATGGTATGGCAATGTATCTTGGTCTAACAGATATTTGTGTCTTTCTTCGTCTACAATAATCCTGTTAGTTACAAAGCTGCTTATCCGCGTAATTCCTTCTTTTCAAATGTTCCTACTTTGTTCAACCAACACTGTAGTTTCTTGGGAATTCTTGTAGTTTTGCCATTGCCTGGATTACTGCCCTGCCAGGAAATCATATACACTTCCAACTGTCTGGTATACTCCCCTGCACCAGGACTTCTTATGCACTTGCAAATGCCTGCTATACTCCTGCTAGGACTGCTCAAGTACTATGAACGCATCTCTCAGAGCTCCTCTTGGGGAAAATCCCTGCGAGCAGAACAGTTCGCTCTTCTGGTTGACACTGGTCATGAACAGATCCACTTAAGGGGTTCCCCAAAGGGTGAGGATCTCTTGATGGACCTTCTGAGCTAGATCCCATTCATATGATCTGTGCTCAGCCTACTTAGATTGTCCGCCACTGTCTTCTCCTCCTCAGCTAGGTGAACCGCAGATATAGAGATTCCCTCTTGAATTGGCCAGAACCAGAGCTGCATTGCCTCTCTGCACAGTGGTAGTGAACCTATGCCTCTGCTTTTGTTGAGGTATTACATGACCCCTGTGCTGTCCGTCATTATCAGGACCTTATTTCCCCATACACAGGGCAGACAGGTCTGATTGCCTCCAGCTCCAAAAGATTGATTTGTAGTTTGGACTCAGATGGAGACCAACGACCACTGACTGTCAAATCTGGCCATGGTTTCCAGAAAGGTTCTCCCTTCAGAATGTTGGCCTCGCAGGCCCACCACAGGAGATCCTTAATGACTCTGCTCAGAACCTGAAGAAGGTCTGACATCTTGCCTAAGAATTGATCTTGCACTTGCTTGATCTCTACACACTGCACTGAAGATCGCATGTCTGTCTCCCTTATCTTCTCCCCTAATTAAACAGTTTAAAACTGCAGAATCGCCATCAGGCCTTTTTGCTGTCCCCAATCTGTTAAGTGTACTTTTTACGTACTTACTCTGCCTGTGCAGACTATTATCATATCAGAATTTCAAGGAATCTGAGTGACTGCTTGTTTTTTCCCCATGTTCCCACCCTCCTTGAGCACTTTGAAACACTTGTCTGTGTAAAGGCGTAATATAAATAATACCATACCAACTGAGACTACTGATTCCTGAGGGCCAAATGGAGGGATCTCATTCCCAGGTGAGCCTCTGGAACCAGAGAAATGCCAGATGTTATGATGCCAAACTGGCTCAAAAAGCCAAAGGCCGGAAGACACTGGGCATTCTGGAATTTGGAGACCATCTGCAGAATGTGTTGAGCCCTTACCCCGGGTTGCGAGGCATTTCTCAAGGATGCATCTGGACTGCTCCGATGAACTGAAGTCTTTGAGACGGTATCATGTGGGACTTCTTGTAATTGAGGAAGAAGCCCAATCTGTGGAGAGAGTGGCAGGTTATGCTGATATGTTCCTGGGCGTGTTCGTGAGAGAGAGCTCTGATACAGCCAATCATCCAGGATGGGGAGAGACATGAATCCCCCCTCTCCTGAGACTCACTGCCACCAGCGCCATTAACTTGGTGAAAACCCTGTGGGGCGGAGCTCTGCCCAAATGACAGAACTCAAAACTGATAATCAGAACCGCCAACAACGAACTGCAGGCACTTTCTTTGCTTGTGATGGTTTGCACATGAAAGTCCTGGAGCTGGAGGGCCTGAAGGATATGAGAAAGGGTGACCATCTTGAACTTGTCCTTCCTGAGGAACATGTTCAAGCATATCAAGTCCAAGATGGGTCTCAATACTCTGTCCTTTGACTAGCCAGTACAACAGAGGAGTAGAGGTGAAAGGATCTACCACTCCCAGAGGATCCACTCGGGTGAGATGGCTGTCTAATATCTGAACAAAGAGATTTGGTTGCCGCCTTTGATGTATGCAGCTTCTCCAGGCTTTTGTCAGCCTTGCTGTCAAACAGGTGAGTGCTGTCAAAGTGAATTTTGAGCAGTCTAGGCTGCACGTCCGCTACAATTTCATGACATCCTCAACCAAGCAAACCTGTGCATCACAGTGCTTGATGCCATGGTTCTACTGATGCTATGAGCAGAGTCTAGTCCTGATTGCAGAGACTCACACATGGCCTCCTATCTGTCTCTTACAATATTCAGGAAGCCGTCTCTTTCTTCCCCTTCGGGAATATAATCAGCCGCCATGCCATCCCACAGTGTGAATGTCAATTTTTCTAGGGTGCAAGTGACATTTGCAGACTTAAGAGCCATGCTCCCAGCAGAAAACACCTTCCTTGCCCAAGCGTCAAAACACTTATCGTCCCTGTCAGGTGGGATGGTTGTGTTTGCAGCTGCACCGTGCTTGCTGCCATGGCCCTACTGATGCTATCAGCAGAGTCTAGTCCTGATTACAGAGACTCACACATAGCCTCCTTTTTGTCTATTAAAATATTCAGGAAGCCGTTTCTTTCTTCTCCTTCGGGAATATGATAAGCCGCTGTGCAATCCCACAGGGTGAATGTCAATTTTGCTAGAGAGCAAGTGACATTTGTAGTCTTAAGAGCCATGCTCCCGGCAAAAAACACCTTCCTTGACCAAGTGTCAAAACACTTATCATCCCTGTCAGGTGGGATGCTTGTGTTTGCAGCCTGTTTGGATGCAGACATTGCTGCCTGAACTTCCAGGATTTCTGGTGTAGGGTGTTTCAACAAGTAGTCAGGGTTGCTACTCGAAGGCCTGTCCTTTTTGGTGAGATTCTTATTCACTGTAAGACTTCACTCAGGAGCCTCCCAATTCACCTTAACCCTTTTTTGGGACATGAAAAGGAAGTACAGGATCCTTCTGTGGACCTTTGTTGAGAATGTCTGTCAGGTCATCTTGCTCAAATGGAGGACCAGGTCTGCCCCATCCCAGAAAATCAATGACTCTGGTGCTAAATTGCCTGTAAGAGGCATCTGCATGGTCTGCTGCGTCCGGTCTGCCAAAATCAAGTTCTGGAGAGGTGTCAATACCACTTTACGACTGAAGTCTCTTATAAGTCTCTTAGCCTAGATTCTTCTGAAATAAGGGCCTCAAGGACATTGGGAGTGCCAAACTCCAAACCAAAATGTGGGGAGTCTGGATCTGATTGCTCATGCACGTCGTAGAGGATGAGGATTTGAAGAAATCATTTCTAGGCAAGTGTTTATAGGATGTTTTATTTATTGGGTAACGGCAAAGATGGTTTCAAGCCCAAACACATCCATGATTTCAATGACGATGGCGTCAACAGTTTGGACACAGAAGGGGTCAATGGTTTTGATGGCGCTAATTTATTCGATGACTTATTCACCACCTGAGCCTCGAAGGACTTGAACCTCGACTCGATGGAGCCATCAATGTTTTTTCATCAAGTCGAGATCGCAAATGTTCTGGATGGTCCTCTGGCTTGCGTCTCAAGATCGAGGGCATGCAGGATTTAGCCTTAACCCTTTCCTTGTCAGTTTTATGCAGTGCGACAGGAGCATGGCTTTCTTCTTTTTCTTCGAGGGGGATGGGCATCCTTCTCTAAAATGTTTAGCATTTTCTGCCTGACCTCCTCTCATTGCATTTTACTTTTATCACCTTCCTCCAGAAGCTCAACATCTCCAGAGCCCTGGTTCCCTCTAGGCTGGACTACTGCAACCACCTCCTCGTCAATCTTTGTCTATCCTCCCTTTGCCCCCTTCAAATAATCCAGAATAAGACTGCAGGACTTATCCTTGGCCTCAAGCCCAGGGACCACATCTCTCCAGCCCTAAAATCTCTCTACTGAGTCCCAGTGACAGCAAGGTTCAAATTGAAGACCCTGTGCATCATCCACAAGGCTATCTGGGGCCTGGGACTGCTCTACATCCAGCTCTCCCTCCCTAAATACCTCCTGGCCAGAGTCCTTTGGTCCTCTGGATCGAACTCTCTGTGGGTCAAATGTTTTTCCAATCAGATTATTTCAGGATAATAATGTATGCACCAATGATCTAACAGTTTGCTCTTTTCACAGAATAATTACATGAGACACAGCCCAGTAGATGGTAAAACAAATCCAACTTATTAGTGCCGATGAAGGTATAATTTACTAAATATTTGAAGGTAGTATGTAGCAAGAACAGTGAGCAAACCTTTTTAATATTTTAATTGTTTCGTCAAATTTTAGAAACCATGTGATGTCTTTTAAACCACATCATACTCAGTCTTGGTTTACCAGAGAGTGTTGTTCTGCTAAGCAAAGACTGCTGTTTGCCCTACAAAAGAGTACCAGCAATAAATGTGAGATTATCCATTCATGATCTGCACATAGAAAGTTGTGGCATTGTGCAAATTGGAACTAGCCATCTTAGCCTGGGAAGTACTATCCCCTGCTGCATATAAGCTAGTCTAGACTCTTTTTGCAACCAGTGAATCATAGTCCCAAGCATCAAAATACACAAAACCAGGTTGAAACCAATATTAAAGTTCTGGATATGGATTGGGTTATCCACTTTACCAATTTATATTCCAACAATGTTTGTGATATTTCAAACCGCAGTTAGCCTAATGATATCACGGCCCACTCAGTTTACCTAGATTAAAGTTTGTTTATTGAATTTACAATCCAAGAAATTCGAGAGGTCTAGATAGAGGCCCAGGCATAGATGGAATTCCAGTTGATCTGTTTAGAACTCTAGAAGACTTGTGGGTACATTTACAGAGAATTGGTTTTAATTCAATACTAGTGTCAGCCAATCTACCCAATTCTTGGAAATCAGCAATTATTTTCCCGATATACAAAAGCGTATGAGAGAGTTACCCATTTCTTACAGCCCTCTTTCTCTACGTGATGCAACATTACAAATTCTGCTTGAGTTAAAACATAGCTAGATACTAATGGAATTTCAGCACATTTCCAACTGGAAGTTTAAGGGGCTTGCATGCAAACAAACCATCCCTGAATTTGTACCTGATTATCTAGAATGCCATCTATTTAAAGAAATAAATAGTATACATGTCCTTCATGGATCTTAGATCTGATTTTGACAAAGTTAATTGAGATAAGCTCAGGCTAAATTTAAGATCTTTGAATGTTCCTGAGTATAATCAGGTTCATATTTTCAATATATCTTGACAACAAGGACGTGCACTTTCAGGACTAAATGGTCATTGCACTCCTTGGTTCACAGTGCTTTCAGGTGCCCTTGCACCTTCATTATTTTCACTCTATATACATGATTTATAGAAGCACCTTGTTGATAGCACTTCTGATGTTCTGTGTCTTGGCAATGTACAGATCCCTGATCTGTCCTACTAGAACTCAACTAGCATGCCAACATTTAATAACTGCATATGTGAATGCAATGGGGAAATTAGATCTGTCAGTTAATTGCTCTAAATCAGCAGTTATAGTATGTCAAACAGGCACAAAAAAAACAATTGATGCCCAACTCTCGCGCTTAGACACACTTGTATACAGGCACGTTATAAATGACATATGATATCATATCATATTATTAGAGCTTGCAACGGGCTCATTAAAATCCGTAAGTCATATGATTACTTAGGAGTAACTTTTAACTGACGGCTAAGGGGTGTAGAGTACATTACAAAAGAGTACTCAGGAGGCTAGCTCAGCGGCAACGCGCTCGCCTTGAAAGCAAGACAACACGGAGCACCACAGGTTCGATCCCCGGCTCCACGTTTAGAAACCTCTGGGTATAAAGCGTGTTATAAATAACCTATCATATCATACATGAAAATGTCACCATCGATAGGAGGTATGTTTGCTAAGGATTTTGAAACCAGCCGCTTGCAATGTCTTATGTGTGGCTAAACCAAGGCCATAGCCCAATATGAAACCAGCCTATGTGCATTTGATAGCCTGACATGGCTGCACATAGAAGAAAACAGTTTTTCGAAAACTATTCTTCGTCTACCTCCTTCTGCTCCTACTTTCGCTGTGTATAGGGAGTTCATGGTATCTCATTTTGAGGATGATCTGCATTGTGAGCCAGTGAAGCTTTGGTTTAAAATATGGTCCAATGAAAAGACAGATTTTATGAATCCGATAAACATAACAGAGTTCGTAAGTGCTGAGACCGTAGGGACCGTGGGGAAATTGAGAATTATTCGATTCAAATAATGAAAAGAGCCAATTGGATATATTTAGATCTCTCATCTAAGACGCTCTCAGATTATCTAGTATGAACTAACTATACATTTGAAGACGTTTTGAATACTGGGGCAAGATTTCTGTATTTCCTCTTACAGCAATCACCGGGGAATAGCACAATAGCAGTAGATCTAACCTTTATGAGGTACATTATGTATTATACAAAGCCCCTCTGGAGGATCTGGTTCATTTTCATTTTATTCGGTCCAGCCTATTCAAAGGTCAGGAATACTACATTGATATCACTATTACAAAGCACAGCTATCAGAATGTAGGCCAGCGCTATATATGCTTCTGTTGCTGGATTCACCTTTGACTCTCCTTATGTATCTTAGGCGGACGCTCAAAGAAAGAGAAGGGCTGATGAATTGTATGCCGAATGTGATTCCTGTCCAATAAAATGTCTGCTCACTGACTGCATGAATAATACTACTTATGATTTGGTATGAACTTCTTTGCTAACTGTTTTAGATATATTGAGTGTCTAAGTATTAATTGTGATGTGAACAAAGCATTGCATTTGCACAGCTGATCTTGTCATACTAGCTAGCATGCTCTGAAGTCATCAACGAAAAATTATGTCATAAAGGAATGCTTTCACCAGAGTATCCACTAAGGGATAATAGTGAGCTTTCTGGTGCACATGGTCAGTATTAAGGCTGGTTGACCGAGAGGTTCCCGGCCTATTTCACTGATTAACCCCAAGATCCTAACAAAGTTCTGCTGCAACGAATAGAAGGATCCTTCCGCTCCTGATCCACAGGGATCAAACAGATTTTATCCACCATAGGCTCTCTGCCGACAATGTGTGATGGTTGTTGCATATCATTGCCACAGGGGCGGATCCGGGTGACACAGTTCTAACACTCGATGTGAAAAGCCATTTGATAAAGTTCAATGGGGCTTTATGTTTCAAGTGCTAGATAAATATGTGTTCCTGTCACCATTTGCAGACTTGGGCAGGCTTCTGTACTCCAACCCGGTGGCCGCTGTGATCACAAATGAGATCACATTAGCCCCCTTCTCCTTACACATTGGCACGCACCAAGGTTTCCCCCTACCCCCTCTTCTGTATGCCCTTACCATAAAACTCCTAGCAATCAAGCTTCGTGGGGACCTGGAGTGGTATGGCTTGCAGAGGGGGATTGAGCAACATTGAGTATCCCTATACGCAATGCCAGTAACTGTACAGCATCGCTACCACGTCTGCAGTATCTGTACAAGAATTTGGCCCCATGGCTGGCTACTAAATGTATTGGGATAACTCAGAGATCATCCCGCTGCGGCTAGATATTCCATGGGACCCCAGCGGGGTGGCCCACTTCAGGCTCCAAGCGCACAGCATGATGTACTTAGGGGTAAACGTAAATGCTACCATGGGCAAACTGCTTGAACTAAATTACCTCCCGGTTCTCCATAAAATTACACTGGACCTGGCCAGGTGGAACTCCCTGAACCTGTCCCTCACAGGCAGTATCAACGATTTCTAATGGATTCCCTACCAAAGCTGGTTTACCTGCCTATCATGCTATCTGTAACTCCCATTCTGCTGATGTTCAAAGAATTGGATGTACATATAGCTAAATGTGTGTGACAGGGTAAGAGGGTATGACTCAAATTGGAAGTGCTGCAGGCTGCCAAGCTGGATGGAGGGCTGCCCTTCCTTCCTGGAAGCTGTACTATCAAGCCGTCCAAGTGTGCTGGGCCAAGCGGTGGTTTAATCCAGAGGATGAGACCAGCTGGTAGCCAATGGAGCTGTCATTGTTTCTCCCCATCAGCTATCCTTGCCTTCCCAATAGCCAAGTTGCCCCGCCAGATTAAAATACATCCAATCATCGGGCTGACACTTGCTCCGTGGCACAGGATGGGGATTGTACTAGGTACACCCGACAAGGCAGTGCACCCTAAGCAAGACACTGTTTAGCCGCACGTCAGAGTTATAAACCACCAGCCATTCCACCAGCCAAGTTGCCCAGCCAGATTAAAATACATCCAATCATCCTGCAGAGGCTTGCTCAGTGGCACAGGATGAGGACTGGCACACCCTTCCACGCTGCGCCGGCTTGGATCAGTATCAGAGCACTCTTGTCATTCAGTCTTGATCACAGACTGCACCCTAAGCAGGACACTGTTTGGCTGCACATCAGGGTTATGGACCTGTACAAAGGGAATACCCCACTCTCCTTTTCTGAGGTGAAGCGGATCCTCAAAATGTGGGAGTTTGGCTTAGGTACAGGACCTTGCTGTCTCTGCTGCTCAGATATACCACCAGTCAATCCCTTCAAGCCAGATCAAACACAGGTGAATTGGAAATTGAGCGCAATGTTGAAGCCTTCCTGCTAACATTCACACCAACATGTTCGAGGCTCTGTAGGTATCTGGGCTCTATGGGGCATGTCCTATGGTCGTGTCCCCTTTTAGAGGCATACTGGCACATGTGCAGCGGAATGTGATGCGTATTGCTTGAGTGGAGCTCGAACGCGCTCCAGGCCCTATGTTATTTTCACGCTCAGAGTGGCATGAGGATCCTTTTGTATGAAAATGGATCCATGTGATGCTCTTCACAGCCCGAAAACTGCTAATTGTTCACTGGAAAGCTGAAACCCCACCCGCTGAGGCCTCAAGGAGAGCTCTACTTGCTAAACTGTGTTTAGTGGAATGACATACTTACAAGTGACTCTCTGGGTATGGACAGGCGGGCTTCTGGGAGATTGTAGATCTCTATGCCTAAATACCATGCCCTGGTATTTCATGAGGGGGACATCCGGTTGCCAATGGGACTGGGAGGGTGGGAGTTGGAGAATAAAGAATTATGATTATAGGTGTCAGTGGGCCTACGGTGAGGGTCTAGCTCCTGCAAATATTTTGTTTGCACCCTAAAGCACACCAGGCAGGGCATGACTGCACACAAGGCATTGGGGTGGACGTGGAACGAACGTCTCCTTTCCAGCATGGGACTGATTGCCAGATACAGGACGGGCCTGGCTGTCAATTGACTTTCGGTTCAACCATACTGTGATTACTGTAGCAGGTTATGAGTACACACACTAGGGGATCGGGGAATGGGGCAGGTGGGCGCAGAGAGGGGGTTTCAGTTTGTTGTAGTAAGCAAACAATGTTTGGCACCTATCGCAAAACTGGTCACCAAACGGCGCTATGTTGATGTGTCACCACTGATGTTAGCCTTACGCCTTCTGGTGTATGGTTTGAAAAAAAGAAGGAAACAAAAGAGTAAAGGCTGGTTGAACCCCTGGTTCGTAGCTTTAACCAAATGCACCCCTCTGCATTTAGTGCTCCTGTGGGATCTCATGTGACTCACTGGCAGCCAAAAATAGTGGCTAAAGCCGTCACAAACGTGTGTGCAGAGAGGTCTTTACTTGAATGGCCAATCAGAGCCACTGACTCTCCGAGTGAGATTTGATGTGATTTCGAAGATTTGTGGACCTCATAAAAGGAGCAGATCACTTCCAAATCGCTTTTTTGGGTCTTGTTAGCTGTAGGAGCAGAGGTTTACAGATCAAAACACAACATGTTTATTATTATAGTAGTTTTGGTAGATTTTGGGTGAACCTGGTAATATGTAGTTTGCGTGCAGCGGATTTGAGTACCTTTTCGTCTGTATTTGCTACACTTTGCCTTTGTGCATATCTTCCCCCTGGTCGTCTATCCATTTTCTCCTTACTTTCCCTTCAATAAAAAGTAGATGTTTTGCGATTTCTTTTCCACTTTGTGGCAGGAAATAGTAAAGCAGGAAAATAAAGCCCCTTTCCCTTTTTTATACTAATTCCAGTTTGGCTGTATGTGTGTCCTAATAGACCCTGTGTGTCTTGTTGTTTTTGTTTTCCTGACCTTGCCTTTAACCCTCAAAATACAAAAATACATGTGTTTCAATCCCTGGTTATTTGTATTCCTAATCCACTTCGGTTGTGATTTGGCCAGCCAGGGTTTTTGAGACGTCTTCCATTGGTTTCCCATACATTGCATTTAACCCATGGCCTGATGGACATCACAGACAATTATGTCAAGATGAACGGAAAATGTCTTGGTCTGAGATTCTCTGGATTGGCTAACCTATCCAAGCCTGCTGATCACATTTCTGACACCACCTGTCATGAGGTTGAGAGGGATGATACTTCAGATCAAGTCAAGTTTTCAAAGAGCTTACATTTTATTGTGAAGGCTATCACAATTTGGCAAAATAATGATGTTTGGGAATCGGATAAGGAAAGATAACTCAAGATGGAATGCTGCAATGGAACCCTAAGTGTTCCTAACTTCGGACTTAAGGTGATTCTTGTCTTGTAGTCGGTTCTCGTAACAAGGACCGTTTTGTTAAATGTATGCTGGGTTTTAGAGTTCTCACACACTTTGTCTTGCTCCCAGTCTGATATTCCGGTCCTTTTGTCGCTCGCGTCCTTAATCATGGGGATTCATGCACCCTTATCTACCTCTCAGTCTAACAGGATTTAGGACTTTCCCACACACACTTTGTCTCTGTTGGCTGCTTGGGCTTGAAGGGATCTCTGCACCTTCTATGTCCCTCTGTTGGTCTTTCAGGTTTACGGATTTCCTCACAATTATTTCTCTCTGCCAATTTACAGAGTTAAGGGCATCCCTCACACTCTTATCTTTCTGTTGATCTTTCAGGTTTCAACTCTTGGACCAGCTCTGAGGAGAATTAAATCCACTGTTAGTTCATGGGGCATTGCCTTTAAACTCTTTGTAATTGTGGGATAGCTTCCCCAAGACCATTAAGGGGAGGAGTATGGCCTAGTGTAATCTATGTTATTGACTCCAATAATAATTCATGACTTCCAAGGACATGTCCTCCTGGATCTTTCACTATGCAAGCCATGCTACGCCTCAATATATATATATATATATGTATATATATATATCACCTTCTCATCCCTCCTTCGATCGAGGTTTTGACCCTTTCGGATGAGCATACTTCTTGACGTTCTGTCTTCTGGCTACTAATGCTCTTGTCCAACCTCCTCCTGATCTTGAGTCTTCTTTTTATCTCCTTTACCTATCGCCTTCTGATATATGTCAAATTGTGCCTAATTTTTCTCAAGCACCTCTTCATATTATTCACCAAACTTCTCCTGAGATTAATCTGCCGCTTTCTAATCTTCTCAGCCACTGCCTCTTGCTATTTCCCAATCTTATCATGATATTCTCCCATCTCGTCCTTAACATCTCCTGTCACCTGCTCTGGCTGGAAATACTCATCAACTGCATCATTGTTTTCCCACCTATTCGATACCTTCTCCTACCACTTCCCCATACTGTTAAACAGCCTCCTGCTGATGTTCAGCCAAGCCTTTCTAAATTACTATTTCCACCTCATTATCCCCCTGTAGCTTGCAACCTCCTTGCAACTGGGCTCAGGAAAAGTAAAGAACAAGCCTCAGTGTAAAAGAAAAAAATACAGGACTCAGCGCCATCAAAATATGTATGTTTTTAGTCGTATTGCACAATTACACATTGCATGTTGAGCCCATGTACGATATCAGTGTAGTCAGCAAAATCAGGTTTCACAGGCTATGGGTGAGCAGCTTTCCTTGTCCAAATTCGTTCTCCTTTCTTAAGGAAGGAGCAGGTCACTAACTTCATAACATTCCTTTAATGGGACATGTCAGAGCCGAACTGCAATTGATTAACATTAAGCAAAACAATTTGACGGGTTCAGCGCCATTGTTTGGTACTGGTTCTGGGAAACACCCATGCAACATTGCCTGGGGCTACAATAGTAGATTGATTTGCAAATCACAGACTAATCATTCAACAACCATTTTAGTTCCTACAATCTAGGTGATAATATACATGTTTTACAGTCCTGTAGATGACTTGATTTGACACATCTTGATTTTAAGGCAATAAATAGACATACCATGTCCATATTTCCGGACCTGAGACTTCTTGTTATGAACGTCTGCTTGCAAACTGGTTGTATCTGCAAGAACCAGGCAGTCCTTGAACTATATCTGTATTGTAAGGAAAGAGCTATTGGTGCTGCGTTTTGTGCTGAACCCGTAAACCTAAGTTGACTTGCTCTGCATGATTGTGTGATGTAATTTCACGTCACTGCTGGCCTTACCCTCTTCTCTCAGGATCTGTCACACAGAAACCACCGAGCCAACATTGTGGATGTGGTCCATAAAACATGCGGTTAGTGGTGCACCATCAGAAACTAGGTTTGGTTGGTTGTTGTGAACACACTTTGTCACAGAATACACACAGTTCTACCCATCAGTCTGATCTCAAAAGCTATGTTCCTAGACCATTTTTGCATTTACCTTGGTTACCTATTAAATTTGCTGCAAATAACTGTCGCTCTGCTTCCCGGAAAGACGATCATTTAGCATTGTTAATTAGATCATTAGGAGAAATTCCCTTATTAAATTAATTTAAGGCTGCTCATTCGCTAGGGAGAATGAGAGTGCTGCACATGTTTATGTTTTTCAGCTAATTAATGTGACTGTTTATTCAGCAGATTATGCCCATAGGGAGTTGATTGGTTCAGGATGAGGATGCCATGCAATTGAGCTACAAATAACGTGCTCATGTTCAGAATATGTCATACATACATGAACTGTCAGGTATGTTCAATGTATAAGTTGATATTGCAATGCTAATTCAAGAAACAGATGTAAAATATACAACACTAACTTTTCATGAAATAATTACGAAAGATTCAAGTGGTAAGTCTGAATAATCAGCTACAACGAATTATGAGAAACAATAGGAGAAATCGTTCGTATTCCTGCAAAGATAGACAAAGCGTTTTTATCTGTCGTATTTTTAAATAAATATGACTGTAGAGGATCAGAAAGGCATCCAGAGAAAGGGGTTGCTTTATGTGTCAGGCTGCTAGACTCAACAGGCACTGGAAAAGCAAACAATGGCAATTCCAATTGGTATGGCTTTTCATTTTGTATGCAGGTACATATGGTTGTATTGGCGGTTCGCTCAGTGTAAAATATTGACGTAGATATAAATGACTGGAAGCATGAGTTGGTAAAAATGTTTGCGTGTATGAGTATGCGTGTATGGGTTGCTATTAAAGTACTTTTTGAGGCGATAGGAGTGGGCAAGTTTTTTAGGAGATTATCAGACTTCTACAGCTGCAATCTCGACCTTTTCTGGGAGGTGTGTAAGTTACATAGATATCTCTTCAGCAGGCATATGAAACCACAACTTGTCTCAACTATCTTAGGACAATTAATAGAGCCTGCACAAAGCATTAACAGAACATTCACACAGGGCCCGAATCATGGAATAAAGTGCATGGAAAAAACTGGACTTGCGCGCCTCTTTGGTGATTTAACACAATGTGCAGGGGTTACCTAGGACATGGAGGAATCCACGCCGGTCCACCACGTAACTGCTACGCGACGAACCCCTTGTGCGAGACTCCATGAGAAGGGCCGGCCGGGCCTGCATAGCCACCTAAAAATGGGATGGAACACGTGGAATGAGGAAGAAAAAGCAAAAATGTGGGTGTTACAAGGGACGTTCGACCGTCAAACAATCTCACCGCCCATACGCGTGCAAAACAAAGGTATTCATGGAACTGAACAGGTAACGCTGCCGTGTTAAAAAGCAAGCACAAATCCAGAGAAATCTACGCCACACGATAGCAGCGTAACCGTCAATGCGCACACTAACAAATGCATAAAAAGCACCCGCAATCAACAAACGCACATATACAGCAACGATGAATGCACCGTTTGTTGCAGCAATCATCCAGGGACACCGCAGGAGGAGGGGGATGGCCAGGGCCCGGGTCTTCCACCCAAGGACACGCCTTATTGGGATGCCTGATGACCAGGTCTATGCAAGGTATAGGTCCCCCAGCGCCCATATCATCCTCGACCTTCCCACCTGACTTCACATCACCCATCATGTGCTCCCAAGCACTGAGCCCCTTGCAAAAGATGCTCACTGTTCTGCATTTTTTGGCCACTGGCTCATTCCAGCGGACCACCGCCATAGTAGGTGGCATTTCCCAGTCCACACAGTCATGCTGCATACACCAGGTGTTATTGATATTGATGTTGATATTTTATTTCTATCGCGCTCATGCACATGTGTTTCAGAATGCGACAAGGCAACGGTGGGGAACACGGGAGAAACAAAACAACGATCATACTGGGCACAGTGACATTGAGAACGTGAAGTGCATGGGAGAGGGGGAGGGGAAAAGTGCAAGGGAGGGGGGAGAATTGGAAAGTACAGAGCAAGAGGAGAGCAGGAATAAATACTGATAAATACATAATAACAGCAAACAAAAATAGTCGTGCAACCAGCAAGTGCTAAGTTGAGGGAAGCAGACAGGGTAGATCCGATAAGTGCAAGGGAGAAAGAGGGGGGACTTTATGGGTACAGATACAGACCCCAATGCAAAGGGTGGCTTGGAGGCAGTGCGGGAGGATGGAAATGATAAGCAGGAGCCTGGGCCCGGAAGACAGAGGGTGGCCAGGTGCACAGTGCCAAGAGAGACCAGATCAGTGGAGGAGAGGGGGGCGAAGTCAGAAGCAAAGAGGATGGTCTTAAGGTGCGTCCGGAACCAGAGATGGTTCACCTCAAGTTTTAGGGTTGTAGGAAGGTTGTTCCACAAGGAGGCCCCAGCTGGAGAAAGCAATCTACCCCAGTTTGTTTCTTAGAAAAACGACTGACCCTGAGGGAGTTAGAGGTAGAGGAGCAGAGAGCTCGAGAGGGGAGGTATTTGCAGAGGGATAGCTGAAGGTATTTTAGACCCAGGCCCCAGAAAGCCTTGTGGACAATGCAGGGGGTTTTGAATTTAATCCTTGCATCCACTTGGAGACAATGAAGAGATTTCAGGGCTGGAGAGATACGATCCCAGGGCTTGAGGCCTAGGACAAGTCTCGCAGTCCTGTTCTGGATGAGTTGCAGATGGCGTAGAGTAGAGGCAGGTAGATTTAGGAAGAGGCTGTTAAAATAGTCCAACCTAGAGAGAACCAGAGCTTGGGAGACCATGAGCTTCTCTGGGAAGGAGAGGAAAGGGAGAGTACCTCTGAGGAGGTGTAGAAGGAAGTTAGACTTTTTAGAAACATCAGAGATGTGGGCGGAGAAGGAAAGTGTGGAATCAAGGATGACCCCGAGATTCTTAGCCTTGCAAGTAGAGGTAGGAGGAGGGCCAAGGGAGACTGGCCAGAGAGTGAGGGAAAAGGATGGTGAAGGTGTGCCGATTAGGAATATCTCAGTCTTGCTGGCATTCAGGCAAAGATAATTTGCAGAACACCAGTCTTGAATGGCAGTGAGGCAATCAGAGATTAGAGAGGGAGAGGAGGTGGCCGAGGGCAGCCGGAAAATGAGTTGAGTGTCGTCAGCATTGGCAATCATAACTGCATGTCCTCCTGCCCGCTGGCATATCTATATGCCCAGAACACCGGCAGAAAGGCAAGCAATGGTCCAGAATTTTTATGGCGTGTAGCACTTCGCAACAGTGCTAGGTGCCATTGATTGCACCCATGTTGGTCTACGTCCACCTTGAGCAACAGTAAACTCCACTGCAACCGGATACATTGGCACTCCATCAATGATCAGGTTGTGTGTAATGCCAGGGCATAATTACTGAAGTGTATGCCAACTATCCTCGTAGCACACATGATAGTTACATCTTCAGGATGTCCCCTTGGAAGCTGGGAAGCATGGCAACACATGGCTCATTGGTGAATATGAATGGCAATGTACATGCATGCATGTTGCACACCTACCAACAGACACTGTCACCCAATGGCAATGACAATCATTCTCACCTCTACAGGGGACAGTGCCTACCCTGTGAGCACATACATGATGCTACACAACCCCAGCACACCGGGCGAGGTAAGGTACAAGACTGCACATATTGCAACTCGGGACATAGTGGTGCGCACATTTGGAGTGTTCAAGTCACGTTTCAGCTCCCTTGACCACTCTGGTGGTGTGGTGCTATATGCACGACCATTAGTCTGCAGGATTATTGTGACAGCATGTGTCCTTCACAATGATGCCACACACTGTGGTGTCCCAGTGGACATGGTGGTGGTACCCCATCCACACCCACAGGCACACTGCTTGCGTATGGCTGAGAAAATGGCACGTGGAGAAGCTGCACATACCCAGCTTGTGCAATCTTATTTCACTGAAAATTCTTCCCCTCTGGAGTGCACATAATCCTGCCGAATCCCTGATGCTAGTCACTGATGACAAAGGGTCAATATACTGTGCTCACAAAACCACTCTGGGAAAGTTCCCTTGGAAGTGCACATTTGTATACATTCCATGCTTCATGGAGTTCATCTCTGTGTCATCCTATTTGCTAATTCTATTTTCAGCCAGTGCATCTCCCCATTGCAAGTCATGTGTTTTGTGGAATGCATGCTTGTGTGGTGTTGTTGCTGGGATGGTTGTGGATGTAGGATGCACATGTGTCTGACATGTGGAGTTAGGTCTATCAAACAACTGGCTCTTCACTGTATGTTTTCATTTCCATTAACCTGTGCAGTATCACTGTGTGTTTGGCACCAGTGTGGTTGGGGTGGAGGGAGGTGGGCTCACTGTGGAGGAGTTCCATGGTCACGTTAATAGCATGTTTGTTTGTCATTGCTGTGAAAACCCCATGTTGTGCAGATACACCCACCAGCATGTTCAGTCACACACTGCCTTCTCGCATGTGTCGCTCAACCTCTACCACTTGAATGCAGTAGTGGGCCATGTTTGCTCTTGCCGAGTGTCTGCATAATTCTCCAGTCTCTGTGACTCATGCTCTCTCTGACTGCCCTACCATCACCTATGCATGTCCCTGCCATGTGATGTTCCCTAACAGGTATTTTGCCACCCATTTCACTCAGTCACTGATGCTCAGGCTGTGACACACCTGACCATTGTCTGTGTATCTTGCAACATCGTTTTGTAGGTTTGCTTCTGCCGGGGAAAACATTCATTTACAGTGCTTTGATGCCTTGTCAATGTGCCATGGAAAACATGCACATGGATTTGAATTCACTTGTCACTTGTGTATGGGGGTGCCTTATTAAGGCCTGGAAGGGTGTGTGAGCAGATAGTACGCTAATGGATGGACTTCCGGTGCTTCCAGTTGGTTGTATTTGTGAAGTACATGTTGGTGCTGCACTTCATGGTGATGTCAGACTAGAGTAGGTCAGGTGAGCTGCAGACATGCATTGCACAAGTATTGTGTAAGACTGACAGGAGGATGCCTGTGGGGGGATGTCCAGTCTGGAATGGGCTGCCTGTGGGGGGTGTCCAGTCTAGAGTGGGCTGTCTGGGGGGTGTCACTGGTGAGGAAGTTAGGGGGTGCTGTCCAGTCTGGAGTGGGCTACCTGTGGGGGGTGTCCAGTCTGGAGTGGGCTTCCTGTGGGATCTGGTCTGGAGTGGGCAGACTGGGGGTGGTGTCACAGGTGAGGAGGGCTGGAGATTGCTGTCCAGTCTTGAGTGGGCTACCTGTGGGGGTGTCCAGTCTGGAGTGGGCAGCCTGGGGCATCACAGGTGAGGGGGCTGGGGGATTCTGTCCAATATGGAGTGGGCTGCCTGTGGGGGGTGTCCAGTCTGGAGTGTGATGCTTGGGGGCAGGGGAGTGACAGGTAAGGGTGACTGGGGGTGGTGCCCAGTTTGGAGGGTCCTGTGCCTGTGGGGGGTGTGAAGTCTGGACTGAGATGCCTGTTGGGGGTGTCCAGTATGGAGTATGCTGCCTGGGGGGTGTCAGAGGTGAGGGAGGCTGGGGGTGGCGTACAGTCTGGAGTGGGCGGCTGCCTGTGGGGGGTATCCAGTTTGAAGTGGGCTTCCTGTGGGGGTGTCCGGTCTGTAGTGGGCTGCCTGTGGGGGTGTCTGATCTAGAGTGGTCTGAATGGGTGGTTGTCTCTGGTGATGGGGGTGGTGTCCAGTCTTGAGGGGCCTGCCTGTGGGGAGTGTCCAGTCTGGAGTGGGCTGCCTGTGGGGGCTATCCTGCCTGCAGTGGGCTGTTTGTGGGGGTGTCCAGTCTGGGGTGGGCTGCCTGGCGGGTGTCATAGGTGAGGGGCGCTGGGGGTTGTTGTCCAGTCAGCAGTGGGCTGCCTATGGGGGTGTCCGGTCTGGAGTGGGATGCCTGTGGGGGGTGTCCGGTTTGGAGTGGGCTGTCTGGGTGGGTGTCATAGGTGAGGAGGGCTGGGGGTTGTTGTCCAGTCTGCATTGGGCTGCCTATGGGGGGGTGTCCAGTCTGGAGGGGCCTGCCTTTGGGGGGTGTCCAGTCTGGAGTGGGCTGCCTGTGGGTGGTGTTCAGTCTGGAGTGGGCTACCTGTGGGAGGTGTCCAATCTGGAGTGGGCAGACTGGAGGTGGTGTCACTGGAGGTGAGGAGGGCTGGAGGTTGCTGTCCAGTCTTGAGTGGGCTGCCTGTGGGGGTGTACAGTCTGGAGTTGGCTACCTGGGGGGCTAGGGGTGACAGGTAAGGGAGCTGGGGGTGGTGCCCAGTTTGAAGGGTCCTGCCTGTGGGGGGTGCCAAGTCTGGACTGAGATGCCTGTTGGGGGTGTCCAGTATGGAGTGTGCTGCCTGGGGGGTGTCAGAGGTGAGGGAGGCTGGGGGGTGGTGTCCAGTCTGGAGTGGGTGACTGTCTGTGGGGGGTGTCCAGTCTGGACTGGGCTTCCTGTGGGGGTGTCCAGTCTGTAGTGGGCTGCCTGTGGGGGTGTCTTATCTGGAGTGGTCTGCCTGGGTGGTTGTCACTGGTGATGGGGGCTGGGGTGGTGTCCAGTCTTGAGGGGCCTCACTGTGGGGGGTGTCCAGTCTGGAGTGGGCTGCCTGTGGGGGATGTCTTGCCTTCAGTGGGCTGTTTGTGGGTGTGTCTGGTCTGGGGTGGGCTCCCTGAGGGGTGTCACAGGTGACGGGCTATGGGGGTTGTTGTCCAGTCTGCAGTGGGCTGCCTATGGGGGGTGTCCAGTCTGGAGTGGGCTGCCTGTGGGAGCTGTCCAGTCTGGAGTGGGCTGCCTGAGGGGGCAGTCCAGTCTGGAGTTGGCTGCCTGGGGGCATGTCGCAGGTGAGGGGGCCATGGGGTGCAGTAAAGTTTGGAGTATTCAGCCTGTGGGGGGTATCCAGTTTGGAGTGGGCTGCCTGGGGGCGGTCTGGTCTGGAGTAGGCTGCCCGGGGGGTGTCACAGGTGAGGGTTCTGGGGGATGGTGTCCAGTCTGGGGTGGGCTCCCTGTGGGGGGTGTCCAGTCTGGAGTGGGATGCCTGTGGGGGGTGTCCGGTCTGGAGTGGGCTGCCTGTGGGTGGTGTTCAGTCTGGAGTGGGCTGCCTGTGGGGGGTGTCCAGTCTGGAGTGGTCTGCCTGGGGGTTTGTCATAGGTGAAGGGGGCTGGGGGAGCTGTCCAGTCTGGGGTGGGCTGCCTGAGGGGGCAGTCCATTCTGGAGTTGGTTGCTTGGGGGATGTCACAGGTGAGGGGGCCTTGGGGTGCAGTCCAGTCTGGAGTGTACAGTCTGTGGGGGGTATCCGGTCTGGAGTGGGCTGCCTGGGGGCGGCCTGGTCTGGTGTAGGCTGCACGGGGGGTGTCACAGGTGAGGGTTCTGGGGGATGGTGTCCAGTCTGGAGCGGGCTGCCTGTGGGGGGTCACAGGTGAGGGAGGCTGGGAGTGGTGCCCAGTCTGGAGGGGCCTGGCTGTGGGGGGTGTCCAATCTGGACTGGGCTGCCTGTTGGGGGTGTCTAGTCTAGAGTGCAGTGCATGGGTGGGTGTCACAGGTGAGAGAGGCTGTGGGTGGTGTCCAGTCTGGAGTGGGTTGCCTGTGGGGGGTGTCCAGTCTGGAGTAGGTTGCCTGTGGGGGGGTCCGATCTGGAGTGGGCTGCCAGGGCGGTTGCAACAGGTAAGGGCGGGGGTCGGGGTGGTGTCCAGTATGGAGGGGCCTGCCTGTGGGGGGTGTCCAATCTGCAGTAGGCTGCCCGTGGGGCGTGTCTGTTCAGGAGTGGGCTGCGTGGGGGTTGTTACTGGTGATCGGGGCTGGGCGTGGTGCCCAGTCTGGAGCGACCTGCCTGTGGGGGGTGTCCTGCCTGGAGTGGGCTGCTTGTGGGGGTGTCCAGTCTGGGGTGAGCTGCCTGGGGGGTGTCACAGGTGAGGGGTGCTGGGGGCTGCTATCCAGTCTGGAGTGGGATGCTTGTGGTGCGTGTCCAGTCTGGAGTGGGCTGCCTCTGGGTGGGGAATGTCCAGTCTGAAGTGGCCTGCCTGGGGGGGTATCACAGGTAAGGAGGGCTGGGGGTGGTGTCCAGTCTGGAGGGGCCTGCCTGTGGTGGTGGGTGTCCAGTTTGGAGTGGGCTGCCTATTTGTGGTGTTCAGTCTGAAGTGGGCTGTCTGTGGGGGGTGTCCAGTCTGAGGTTGTCAGCCTGGGGGGGGGGGGGTGTCACAGGTGAGGGGGACTGAGGGAAGCTGTCCAATTTGGTTTGGGCTGTCTGTGGGGGGGGGTGTCCAGTCTGGAGTGGGCTGCCTGGGGTGGTGTCACAGGTGAGGGAGGTTGGTGGTGGTGTCCAGTCTGGAGAGGCCTGCCTGTGGGGGGCGTCCAGTCTAGAGTTGACTGCCTGTGGAGGGGTGTTCAGTCTGGAGTGAGCTGCCTGTGTGGGGTGTCCATTCAGGAATGGGCTGCCCTGGGGGGTGTCAGGTGAGGGGATGTGGGGGGTGCTGTCCAGTCTGGAGTGGATTGCCTGGGGGGGGTGCCACAGGTGATGGGGGCTGGGGGTGCTGTCCAGTCTGGAGTGGGCTGCCTGTGGGGGGTGTATAGACTGGAGTGGGCTGCCTGGGGGTGTCACAGGTGAGGGTGTCTGACGGCTGGTGTCCAGCCTGGAGTGGGCTGAGTTGGGGGCTGTCCAGTCTGGAGTGGACTGCCTGTGGGGGGTGTCTCATCTGTAGTGAGCTGCATGGGGAGTGTCACAGGTGAGGGATCTGGGGGCTGGTGTCCAGTCTGGAGTGGGCTGCCTGTGGGGGTCACAGGTGAAGGCCACTGGGGGTGGTCCCCAGTTTGGAGTGGCCTGCCTGTAGGGGTGTCCAGTCTGGTCTGGGCTGCCTGTTGGGGGTGTCCAGTCTGGAGTGCACTGCATGGTTGGGTGTCACAGGTGAGAGAGGCTGGGGGGTGGTGTCCAGTTTGGAGTGGGCTGCCTGTGGGGTGGCCAGCCTGGACTGGGCTGCCTGTCGGCGTGTCCAGTCTGGAGTAGGATGCCTGTGGGGCGTGTCCGATCTGGAGTGGGCTGCCAGGGGGTTCTCACAGGTAAGGGGCTGGGGGGTGATGTCCAGTATGGAGGGGCTTGCCTTTGGGGGGGTGTCCAGTCTGGAGTGGGCTGCTTGGGGGGATGTCCGGTCTAGAGTGGGCTGCCTGGGGAGGTGTCACAGGTGATGGGGCTGGAGGTTCTGTCCAGTCTGGAGTGGTCTGCCTGGGGGGGTCACAGGTGAGGGGGGATGAGGGGTCCAGACTGGAGTGGGCAGCCTGTGGGCGTGTCCAATCTGGAGTGGGATGACTGGGGGACAGATGAGGGGTGCTGTGGGTGCTGTCCAGTCTGGAGTGGGCTGCCTGGGGTGGTGTCACAGGTGAGGGAGGTTGGTGGTGGTGTCCAGTCTGGAGGGGCCTGCCTGTGGGGGGCGTCCAGTCTAGAGTTGACTGCCTGTGGAGGGGTGTTCAGTCTGGAGTGAGCTGCCTGTGTGGGGTGTCCATTCAGGAATGGGCTGCCCTGGGGGGGTGTCAGGTGAGGGGATCTGGGAGGTGCTGTCCAGTCTGGAGTGGATTGCCTGGGGGGGGTGCCACAGGTGATGGGGGCTGGGGGTGCTGTCCAGTCTGGGGTGGGCTGCCTGTGGGGGTTGTATAGACTGGAGTGGGCTGCCTGGGGGTTGTCACAGGTGAGGGTGGCTGACGGCTGGTGTCCAGCCTGGAGTGGGCTGAGTTGGGGGCTGTCCAGTCTGGAGTGGACTGCCTGTGGGGGGTGTCTCATCTGTAGTGAGCTGCATGGGGAGTGTCACAGGTGAGGGATCTGGGGGCTGGTGTCCAGTCTGGAGTGGGCTGCCTGTGGGGGTCACAGGTGAAGGCCACTGGGAGTGGTCCCCAGTTTGGAGTGGCCTGCCTGTGGGGGTGTCCAGTCTGGTCTGGGCTGCCTGTTGGGGGTGTCCAGTCTGGAGTGCACTGCATGGTTGGGTGTCACAGGTGAGAGAGGCTGGGGGGTGGTGTCCAGTTTGGAGTGGGCTGCCTGTGGGTGGTGGCCAGTCTGGACTGGGCTGCCTGTCGGCGTGTCCAGTCTGGAGTAGGATGCCTGTGGGGCGTGTCCGATCTGGAGTGGGCTGCCATAGGGTTCTCACAGGTAAGGGGCTGGGGGGTGATGTCCAGTATGGAGGGGCCTGCCTGTGGGGGGGTGTCCAGTCTGGAGTGGGCTGCTTGGGGGGATGTCCGGTCTAGAGTGGGCTGCCTGGGGAGGTGTCACAGGTGATGGGGCTGGAGGTTCTGTCCAGTCTGGAGTGGTCTGCCTGGGGGGTCACAGGTGAGGGGGGATGGGGGGTCCAGAATGGAGTGGGCAGCCTGTGGGCATGTCCAATCTGGAGTTGGATGACTGGGGGACAGATGAGGGGTGCTGTGGGTGCTGTCCAGTCTGGAGTGGGCTGCCTGTGGGGGGTGTCCAGTTTGGAGTGGGCTGCCTGGGAGTGTGTCACAGGTGAGGGGGGCTGGAGGCTGGTGTCCAGTCTGGAGTGGGCTGCCTGTGGGGGTGTCCAGTCTGGAATGAGCTGCCTGGGGGTTCACAGGTGAGGGGGGCCCAGTCTGGAGTGGGCTGCCTGTGAGGGCCATCCAGTCTGGACTGGGCTGCCTGTGGGAGGTGTCCAGTCTGGAGTGGGCTGCCTGGGGGGGTGTCACAGGTGTGGGGGGTTTAGGGGGGGCTCTCCAGTCTGTAGTGGGCTGCCTGTGGGGGGTGTCCAGTCTGGAGTGGGCTGCCTGGGAGGGTGTCAGTGGTGATGGCAGCTGGAGGGGCTGTCCAGTCCAGAGTGGGCAGCCTGTGGGGTGTCCTGTCTGGAGTATGCTGCCTGGGGGGTGTCCGGTCTGGAGTAGGCGGCCTGAGGGGGTGTCACAGGTGGGGGGCTTGGGGGGTCCTGTCCAGTCTGGAGTTGGCTGCCTGGGATGTGTAACAGTTGAGGGGGGCTGGGGGCTGTAGTCCAGTCTGGTGTGGGCTGCCTGTGGAGGGTGTCCAGTCTGGAGTGGGCTGCCTGGGAGGGTCACAGGTGAGGGGGGCTGTGGGGTGGTGTCCACCTCGGAGTGGGCTGCCTTTGGAGGTTGTCCAGTCTGGAGTGGGATGCCTGGGGAGGGAGTCACAGGTGAGGGGGCCTAGGGGTGGTTAGGCAGAATTACATGCTGTACCCTTTGGGAACACTACATGCAATTAAGACTACAAGTGTAAGTACAATATCACCTTTGGTGCAAGCCTGTACTACACAGTATTGTGGTAGCAGTGGCTGAGCAGCCAGACTTATCTCAAGAGTAGAGTGAGCAGTACAAGGGGTTACACAAAGGACCAACAATTACAGTGATTCAAATAACCAGTTACTCAGGGCTTCTTGATAAATGAATATACATTTATTTACACAGTCATTTGGAAAACATCACACTAGCAAGAGCAGATCAATATCATATACTAATATACTACAAATACACAACCAATAAGTTATTGAACAAGTTCAGCTCCCCTGAAGTGTGAGCAAATTGGCACTTCAATTACTTTTAAAATGGGTAAAAAGACAAGGTTAAAAGAAATCCAGACACAAATACTTTCATAGGCAGGGCAAAAGGTTTTCAGTTCACTACATCCAACAATTCAATTCAATAGGCATGGGCCAAAGTCAATGGTTCAGAGTCTTGTATAGGGTAGCACAGTCCTGGTAGTAAACGGTTAAGTCTTTGCCACGGAACTTAGAAGTATTTGGTCAGACAAAAAGTTAGATGTTGGTTTATGGAAGGACGAGCCTTCAAAGTCGGGAAAGTTTCACAAACTTTCACCGCGGCCGAATAGATTTCCTGACCGCATTTGAACAGTACCTTTAAAGTGAAGAAGAGCTGTAGCTGAGGCAGTTGTTCTTGCCAGTTCCTGCAGATCTCGCTGTTCCTGAGCTTCAGTCGTGGGGACAAGAAGGAGGACATTGGGAGGTTCCTGCACTTCCCAGCGAAGAGGCCACAATCTTGGCAAAACATCGGTTTAAGGTGTGAGCGCCTTAAAGACCACAAACAGGTATCCTTCCCACTGGCTATCTGGTTTTCCACAGCACCTTGCAGAAAATTCGACTAGTATGGGGACGGTGTCCAGGCGGCCTGCGAGTTGGTTGTTCCCACCAAACTCAAGGGAAGAAGTTAAGCTTGAACGGCTTCTCTGTCGATGGAGTTTCAGGCAATTTAGACCTGCAGCAGGGCTTCACCAGTGGACCAGGAGTTGCAGCAGTCGTCTTCATTTACCTCGTCTTCAGTTCTTTCATTCCATTGGTCGACTCTGTCTTCCAAGTCCGAGAAGCCTGCTTTTAAACAGTTTCCTCCCATTCGTTCGAGCCTGGCTGTTAATCACACAGCAGGGTGGCTGTTCTTGCCGGACAGCCAGCCGGACTATCACGCCAGAATGCAATCAGGTCTCCTAGGAGACTAAGCACATGGAGTTTTGGGTACCTCCCTCACATCCTGTCCACCCCAGACACTCAGGCGCCAGAGGAGGGCTTCAGCACTGAAGCCCGCCAAAGGCCAACAAACAAACGGACCAAACCTGGTTGCACACTAGAAGGACCTTTCCTAAAAGAAACAGCAAAAAAAGATGATCGGAGCCTGTTTTTACAGATAGGTCTGGGGCGCCATATTGGAAAACATGGCTGACCCGATTTTTAGCTACCGGTGTTCGCGGTCATGGTAGTTTGTTTAAAACCAGTGCCACCAGCCATTTAAAGTAGGAAAGAGTAACATCCGACTGTTACATGAGTGTTCAGACTCAGGGGATGCTAGACAACCCCCCCCCAGCACTCTATAGTAAGATAGTGTGTGCTGGGTCTGTGCATTTAAAAAGACTAGTAAAGTCAATTTAGCTTTACAGGCTCTTGGAGATGGTAGTCCGTCCCAGAGAAGGTATTTAAACCTTGGAGAGTTTTAAAAGGCACCCCTGTGCCACTGCGCTAAAGGTGCTGTGTGACACATAAGAAAAAGATGATGCCTATGGAGTTTGTTTTAATAACCTCATAACCAAAGAACACAAAAGTAAAACACACATCAAAATACATGGAAGAGTGGGAAAAAAGGCTCACACTCTTCCCAGGTAAAAAATAAAATCCTAGAAATCCAGCAAAGTTGCTGGGGGTCTCAAAAGGTAATGGAAATTAGCACATTTTGAGAATACTCCCTAACAGGGGTGGTCCCAGTCTGGAGGAGCCTGTCTGTGGGGGGTGTCCAGTCTGCACTGGGTTGCCTGTTTGGGGTGTCCAGTCTCAGTCTGGGGTGCGCTGTCTGGGTGGGCGACTTTTTTTCACTATTTCTACAACCCTCAATCCCTATCTCACCCAGTACAACTGCTTTGATGCAACAAGCAAATGAACATAACAAATTCTTCCTGAATAAAATGTGCCTAAAACCTCACACACACACTGTCAATAAGGCCCCTACTTACCCTACGCTAGGCATATAAAGTCAAACAATTCTATCAGTTTGACCTTGAAACCTGTTTCATGTGCAATTTACTATATAATTCTGTTTTATGAAATGCGGCTCAACATGTAACTCTGTGCTGCACTATCACATGTGTAACCAATCCTGCATATATAAACTCAGATAAGGGCTAATGTAACCCAGCCCCCTGTCCAAGTATGTAACTAGGCCATTGTCCGTTCGGGCCAATGTACCTACCCGCCTATATATGTATTGTAACAAAGCCATTTTCTTGAAACAGCACCTCGATGCCCCTGGGCTGTGTATGTGCTATATAAATGCAAATAAATTAAAAAAAAGCATGCAATTAATTTAATATATTCAGGAAAAGATTGGTCTAGTCACGTCCAGACTGAGTGGACATCCATTGGTGGATTTATAATTTGACCTTAGTACTGTCTCCCATGATCTTATGAATATATTGTTAAAAAACCTGAAACCTACAAATTACATGCTCGATGTTCTGCCTGCGTGTGTTGCACAAACACACGCTACGTTTGTGGTCTAGCGCCTTACTACCTTTGTCAATCTCTCTGTAGACCAAGGATTACATCTGCCTGACCTGAAATTGTCAAGGGTCTCTGCATTGTTGAAAAAAACATATTTAGCTGCTTCCGACCGTCAGACCTATTATTCAGTGGCAGGCCTTCCATGGTCAGCCAAAATTCGGTAGAAAATAGTTATGCTACAACTTCAAGAACATGTAGAAAAGTAATTGTTGTTAGATTCCTTCCAATCAGGTTTTCATTCATATCATGAACAGAGACTGCCTTGATGGCAGTATGGGACAACATCCCAAAAATATCTGACAGAGGTGATTTAACCCTGCTGTTAATACTTGAGTTTGCCAGTGTGTCAAAATTGCATATTATCTGTCAGATGCAATACAAATGGAATGTGGAGTCTTGGCTCATCGTTGTCTCTGCTGCTTTTTAATATATACATATGCAACCACTGCTGGCCATGTTTAAGGAAATTCGATTGGGAAAACCCTTCATATGCAGATGACACTCAGATATACATGAGTGTAAGACAGCAGAGTCTCTATATCCCGTGGTGCAATGCATTGACGAGGTGGGTCAGCGGATGACAGCCAAAAGAATGCAAATACAACTGAGCTTATCTTATTTGGACCTAAACATCTGTTGACAGACCCAACTTGCAGTCCGGCTCCACCATGCATTTTTAGCATACCAATGACCTTCATATCTAAGGCCAAAAATGTATCCCTATAGCAGTCCAACCTGGGTTGTGATCAGCAAGTAATAGCTAAGGCACAATCTATCTTCTATTCTCCATGACTCATACAACATGCCCTCCCATTTACTAGCCCAGAAATAACAAGCGGTAGTGGGTGGTAGTGGTTGGTGCACTGGTCAATTCCAGGTTGGACTATGGGAATGGTACCCTCATGGGCATATTCACACTTAGGGGGAAATCAGCTATACTATAGGTAAACAGGGAGCAAACCTGACATATCTTATTAGAAAATGATAGACCATAAAGGCTCCCCTACCTAATCGAGGTTTGGACACTCAATTAACTGATTGAACACAAATTATCACACTGAAACATGGTTCAGAACAATTATGCTTAGAAGTTCATGGAAAATACAACCTAACTTCATTGCTAATTCTGTTAAAACAATTTTAATATAGAGCATATAAAATATACACATAAAAATTGGTCGATGAGCTGACAAATAAAGTGACCAGTGCTGTTGAATAAAGTGCTATTGAATAAAGTGCTGTGTGCTGATCACCAAAAAGTGCTAATAAAGTACAGAATACATAAAAACACTATAACTAAGAGAAGGCAACCTTTGACTTGTTACAATACACAAAAAAAGAAGAGCCACACGAAATACAACACATGAGACCTGTCTTTTTCGATTGTCTCATCACTTGGTGCTTTGGTTACAAAATACCTAAAACACACCTTGGTAGGTTTTTAGTCCTTGTAGAGGTACCTAGTGTTAGTATCTACTTTAGCTCTCATGTGCATGCCTGTCAGACACATTAATCACCTCCAAAAACTTTGAAGCACCCAGAACTGTGTATATTTCTAAAATGTGTAGGCCTCTTCATCGGCTACCAGTCAAGCAGATTATTGGCTTCAAGATCCTCTGCATGGTTTTTAAATTCCTAGATAATCTAGCCCCAAGTTACTTGTCCAGTAGGATGGTCGACTACAAGCGCAATCGTCTCCTTTGTTCTCTCTAATAAGCACATATTAGTGGTTCCATTATCTCAATTTGCCTATAGAGGTGACAGATGCTTTTTGATATAAGGTTCTAGATTATGGAACTCACTACCTTTGGCTATTTGAGGTCTCACATCATGTGGTATGTTCTGGAAGGCATTAAAAGTGTATTTGGTCATCTAGTGTCTGCCTTTGTATTCTCCCCTGTGTATGAGCATTAGTGATTTTGGTGTGGATGAGAATACAGAAACACCTGCTGTGATTTCAATTCGGCACTTCACCTAAGTCAACACCTAGCGTGTAATGCACAACTGAAATCCTTATTTATTTTGTGTCTAAAAGTTCTTTTATTCTGAACGATGTAGCACTCATATCACGCCCCTCTCTTGGAACCCCCCGACTGCCCCCGGTCACACTGAACCAGGAACCAGGCTGGTTTGCAAAGTTAAAATATTTATTTATGTATTCACAATTCAATCATACTATGTTTTAATGGGTATACAATAATCACCAATAGGGTGATGTAACACTAAGCAATCTCTTTAATCACAATGAGTAATAATGAGCAAAAACCATTCAAAACAGAAAGTATACTTTTGTGTATGTGTTCAAATCAAATAGCAGTATGGTCACTATTTCCCCCTGCGCACCCCTCAACCGGCAATGTAAAGAGTTAGGAGGAGAGAGAGCAGGTATTCAGGAATGCAGAATTCAAACAAAATGTCAATCCCAATTTCCCCCCAGCAAACACAAGAGAGAAACAGAATTGATTGGCAAACTGTCAAAATGGTTATCTTGAGAATGGATTGGGTAAAACACTAAATATGGCTTAAATTGCTGAAATTGTTTAAATTCTTATGGGAGCCACTTTAGATAGTTGCAGACAAACACTAGCAATGATTTGATACTAATAAGCAATGTGAAAACTTAAAACTGAGGTTGGGTGCAATCAAAAGCTGTTTTACACGTGTAATATTTTGCCAAAACGAAGATAGGAGCAAGAATGGGAAAACAGGGATGCACTTTTAAAAGACAAATGAGATTTCTTATACTAGATTATGACAAAAAAAAAGAGATTGCCACACATGAATCTCCACAGTCCTGGCCACAGACCTTTCACGTGATGGATACTCACTTTCTTTCTGGGATTCAATTTATTTATTCACAATACTAATGAGTTATGGTTTTAGAAAACAAATGAGAGAAATTTAGCACCATAAAATGCTCTGACAATTCAAAAATACTCCTAACAGTACAGGTTCTGAATACAAGAGAGGATGGGTTTAAGACAGGGACACAGCTCTATCTATAGATACTCACTATATGGGTTTCAAATGGAACCGTCAGGGATTCTGGTTCTAGGACTGGGCACACCAGATTGGACTGGGACTGCAATGGTTCTGGTCACAGCTCGGCACAGGACTGGATCAGGTCTGCAATGGTTCTCTGTTCACAGCACAGCACAACGGAATTGGATCTTTTGGTTCTGGTAATAATTCTATTTGCAGGAAAGCAGTTACAGCACAGCCCGGTGTTTCTTTTGTTCCCCTTAGGTTTTGTGGGATTCTTTCTGGTTCTGGAAATTCAAGGCCTAGTTGAAAATGGTTCAACTAATGCAATGGGACTTTCTGCTTGCAAGTTTCTGGAGTCTGGAGCAATGAATATGGATGGTTCTCTTACAGGGTGCTCCGCCAGCATTCAGTTAGTGGGTGAATCTGTGTGTCTTTCTAAGTCCTCAGCTGTCTCTATTCATGCTTATGATAAAGGGGGTGTGTGCTGGTTTATCCTAAGTGCGCCTCTTAGACAGGCGATTGGCTGAAGTCTCTTCTCTCCCTTGATTGGAGACGAAAACATGGTGTCACCATGATGATGTGGGTTTAAGAGTCAGAGAATCCTCCCCTTGCCCCTTTGAACATAAAAATGGTGGTTTTTCCCCGCCTCCTTCTTCTCCTGGCAGCTCGGAAGCAATCTCTTCCCAGTTCCTTCAGGGAGAGGCTATTTATGACTCTTCACACTTTGCATGTCCTTTCAGCCAGAGGATGTCCTTTGTCCCCTTCCCCTGCAGCCCCAAATTCTCCTCCCCTAATCTAATCATCACAGAGGTGTGATTTCCTGGTGGAGTGAAGCAGAAGGGAGATGCCTGGCCTATGTGGGGAAAGCTGTTGGACTGGTTTGATTGCTTTTAAGTAGTCTTAAATTCAATGTTATTCTGTTACATTTCTTTCTTGGTTTAAAACAAACATGTGATTTCAAAACAAGCAGCTAGAATACTTATTTCAGCTACTTTACCATGGGATTTAACAGTTACAACCTAGGATACTCTCAATAACAGGTCACTTAGTTTTCAGACATTAGATTTCAGTTGTACAAGTTTAAATTCTATCATGCAATCTATCTACTGACAGCTGTCATACAGGCGGCCACGGGTACTGTGCCCAGATTTTGACAGATTTCACACGCAGGCACATTTTTGCTGTGAATGTTTTGATGACAAATTCAACTTTTCAGGACATTGTCTGTTCATACTGATTTCTTGAATTAAATGAATTGTAGCACCCAGCAAGAATATTGGATGTTTGATGGTGTTTTATACCGTCATTCTGCAGTTTCAGCGACCAAGAAAAAGATTTAAAAACAAGATTCTGGATTTCTTTCAGCAAAGCACTGCTTTTCATGCAGGCTCCATTTTTTCTTGTTGTGAAGCCCAGTGACATGTTTCAGGTGTGAGATCTCTGTTCCACCACTGACAACATGCAGGGTAGATTTGGCAGTAATCTTTCCATGTTGTAAAGCGCGTGTTCCATAGGTTTTGTCGCGCACAGGGGTTTTGCAGCCATTTTGATGATTCTGGATGTCACAGGGCAGAACATAAGTGGGTTAATACATCCCACACTGCGCTTGAATGCAGTTAAATCTGCCTGAAGCATGTTATGAATACATCAAATCAAATCAATATGATGTTAGCAGTAATCCTGATACAATATACAATGGCTATCCATATGTCAAAAGAATTGGCTGTGTTGATGTGAGTTCAAGGAAGATATTGTCTGCTTCTGAGTGTTCCAAAGGGTAGCTATTAAAGCAAATCCTCACATAAGTTGGGGTGGCCATAATGTCTTGTGAAAACAGCATTAGAGACACTCATGTTGAACATCCTCAGAGACTCGTATCACTTTAACGGCCCAAATAGGTTTTGCATCACTTTGGTTATTTTTAATATTTAAATACGTATATATTCTGAAAACAAAAGGCAATTAATTAAACCCACTGATATCTGTCTCATATGGTTCAGTTGGGCCGACACAAATAATTAAAATGTATGAATATATGTACATGGTTGAAACCCTAAATCAAGCTTCTGGTGTCTTGCATTTATACGAACAGTCATTTGGAAGATTCTGATTTCTTCAGCCAAGACACATACATGCATGTATTGTCAATTCCACAAACACGTGAGCTGTTAGCAAACCATATTCATCTATGGTGTGCAGAGTCCCCACAGAATTGAGACTGCTATTCCTGACAGCTGGAATCATTTGACGCATGTATTTCAGGCCGAAGCACCTTTTGATGGCTTACAAATATAAGGCCTGATTCACAGACGTGTTTTATAATGGTGCAAACCCATTGGAAAACGCTCTGTGAATCAGGCCCATAATTATAAAGGGGATCATTTTATAGAGCGAGTGGATCTCGCTCTGTAAAGTGCTTGCGTTAACGCCAGGTGCTATGCATGGCGCCCATGACTTATTTGTATGGTTTTCCGCCTTACACGGTATCACATGGCGGAAAAGCCGTTCTGCGTTATCACAGTTCATAATGCATAAAAGCAAGGCAGACATGTCTTCCTTTGGTGCTAATACTGCCACACAAAACGATACATCATGTAATTTACTCATCTGGTGCCACCTCAGAGCAAAGTTAAGACGGGAGTGAATAGACACAGTCATCAAACGAATTGCCAAACCCCCAGGCCACCAAATTAAAACCCCCAACCACTGGAAAAGCCCTTAATCACCCATTTTCCCAAAAGCACAATTACATTTAAAAACAGTGGCTCTCCTTTGCTTCGGCGCCCTACACGGTGCATGAACCCTCTTTGCACTTTCAATGACCACTTGGCTGCACTGAGCCCATTTTGCTGCTGCACTCCTCCCTTACCTGCACCCTGCCCCTTTAACCCCGCCCCCTGCCTATACTAACACCTCTTTGCCCTTTATAATCCCATTGCTTGCACTGAAGCCCCTTCACCCCCACTGCTCCCCGTACTGTTTCAGTCCCAGCTGTATATGTCATATTCATTTATTTATTAACATTTTTTCTATACCGCAAACAAGGCAGAGCGCTGTACATCATACACACACAATAACACCACAAACACTATAAACAATACATAAAAGTAATAGTTAAAAAGGCCTGAACAGCACAAGGATAACAACAGGATAACAATAGATCTAACGAATGCATTCCAGAGCCATGCAAAAGTATTTTTCAAAATCTCAGGTACTCAGAAATGTCCCGAATATGAACCAATAAAGAGGGTTATTGAATAACAGCAGCACAAGAGAAAGATCTGGTTAATTTACTTAGAAAACATTTAATTAAGATACCTAAGTAAATCATTGTATTAAAATAGTGTATCAAATAAAATTTGCTTGGTGTGGCACAGCAAAATCATAATCATATTTATAGACCAAATCATATATTCAAGTTAGAAATGTCCTTTCTTTGACATAAAACGTTTAAGTAAAATTAGTTGCACAGTGGCCAGGAATGTCACCAAATACTAATTTCTCTATTTGTTTCAGACTCAAAATAGTCCTTCATCAGGAGCAATGACTCAAAATGGTCCTTCATCAGGAACAATGACACTTGATGTTATTTTATTTTAAGCATAGAAAAATAATAAATCACAAATTGCAATCATGAATAAAGGAATGACATCATGCCATGTCTTAAATGAATATCACAGTCAATAACCAGCAGTTCCATATATGGATTAAACTTTAAACTCAATCTATAACATGTAGTTAGAGCAAAAGTCACATCAGCAAAGTGCTTCAATGTGATCGTACAGAAATACAATAAAAAGATCAATCAATGTATAAACAAAACCAACCAATCTCCCTAAATAAAAATGAGATGCTACAATTTGAGAAACCTGGACTGTATAGTGGTAATCAGAAGCGAGTCTCCAAAAATTAGATTGCATGTCTAACAAGACAAAGACAATGGAAAACATGTAACCCAACCAAAAATAAAAACTGGACTTCTTTGAACAAATGCTAAATCATCCAAATATCGGTTCTGGGAAAGTGGCTTAGGTGAGTTTGACCTCAGATGTAAAAAAAAATAAGGCATGCATGTGTGGATTTGGTTCATGATCAGACTTGCAAATATAGACAGAGTCAGGATGTTTATAGAGTAGTTGAAGCAGAAGTAAACATTGACATTGGATTAATTTTCATGAGAAGTAGAAAACTAAATTAGGATTTATTGAGGCAGAACATGAACATTAATGAGCATTAACAAACAATGTAATTTAGGGAGAGGTAGATAATGAACATAGGATTTACTTGCAGGAGGGGGGCAATAAAAATAGGATTTAGTTGATTGACAGGAAATCAAAATGTCATTAATGGAGTGGAATATAATGAATGGTATTAAGTTAAAAGAGAGGCAGCCAATGAAAATAGGACCTAGATGAGGTATACAATATAATATAATGTAGGTGAGGGAGATTAAGAAAATTCAACTAGGATTTAGTTGAGTGTGGTAAACAATTCAAATAGAACTTATTTGAGGAGTAGTCACACAATTAATTTATTATCTCCTTGATGGAGAGGTACACAATGTAAATAGGATAGGCCATCCTTTTGTGACTTCCACACAAGCAAGAATCCCACTGACAAGCTAGCTTGACATATATGCATGTGACATGTCGTCACAGTGACACGTAGGGAGGAGAACATCTCATAACGGTTGCAGTCAGTCAGGAGATTACAGTCTGTAGTGTAAGCGATATTCAATCAACACTACAGCCAAGTCAATGCCTAGTCTGGGATGCTGAGGAAAACCCTTATTAATGTATTTTTATGTCTAGTTCAGTACTCTGGATGACCACCCTTGTATAACACCCCCCTCTTAGAATCCCCCTGACCCCACTGAGCCAAGAAGTAGGTTTGTTTTGCAAATTAAAAGGTTTATTTGAGAATTTAAACAATATATATATATCACACTTTATAATAAATTAATATCTGATAGTACACTTAGACATATGATGTTGATCAACAATGGGTAATCTGGCACTAGCACACTTCTTTACAATCAATGAGGAGTTAGTATAGGATGGATAAAGTAGCAAAAATACTTTTATGGTTTCAAGGGAAAAGCAATGAGGAATAAAATGCAGTACAGAAATACTTGATATGATTTTAGCAGAAGGTAAGACAATCACTTTTTCTCTGGCAATTCACCCCCCTCCCCTATGCAATGTAAGAAATGGAAGGAGATGGAAAGAGGAGCACACAGTTCTCAGGAATGCAATAAAATACAATATGAAATTCAGTTCCCCCCCAGCAAGCTTAGAGGAAACAGGTAGGAGTTTGAAACACAGGCCCAAAATGCTTTTTAAATGTGATTGCAATGGATGGGAAAATGTGCCAACTGATTTTAATTCCCTCTAGAGATTCAGGGTGAGTGGGAGATGCGTGTTGGTATTAGTTCAGGCTCACTTTAGCAATGCTCTATGAGTTATTACCAAGTTGCAACGGATTTTAACAAAAGAAAGAATGGAGCTGCTATTTTGACAAGTGGAGAAATTGAGCCAAAATCGCAAATCGCAGTAAATTTCGTGAGTGCGTAAATCGTGATTGCGGAAAAAGTATAAGGAGTAGGAAGTCGGTTCTAGGTTCGTTGGAGAGCCTAGATTCTAAGCTTTCAGATGAAAATTTCGTTCCTAGCCCAAATGGTGCCAGAGATACGGACGATTAAATAAAGGTAGTTTTTCGGATTTAAAGTAAACTCAAAATGACAGGTGGCAGCTTGCAGCTGCAGAATTGACAGGTGACAGTTGTGCAGCTTTAAAAATGACAGATGCCACGATTTCTAGGAGGCAGTTCTACTTAGGTTAAAATAGTTTGGATTAGATTATTTTAACTAAGAGATTGGTTCTGCACAGTTCTGCTAGGTTCTCACAATATATTTTGTGCAGGAATGGGCCTCGCCACGGATCTGGTCAGGTTTTGGACTGGACTCCGGTTCTGGTCTCGGCACTTCACAGCGATCTGGGTCACTGGTTCTGCTCACAGCGGTCTGGGTCAGCTCTGCTCTGCTGGTCTAGCCTCTCTGGATTCTGGATGTAACACTGCTTTCTGGGTACTGCTACAGGTTCTTGCACAAATTCTCGGCAAAACTTCAAACAGCTCGCCCGGCTGTTGAATAGTTTGGTTAGTTTTGAGGCCTGCTGAAGAGGATTCAGCTGGTGGATACAGGCCTCTCTGCTACAAATTCTGGAGTTAATTTCTGCTACAGGTTCTGGAGATTGATGGATTTGAAGTCTGGATCTCTGGATGTGAAGTCGCCGGTCAGCATGCTCCGCAGCAAATGGAATTGAATGTCCCCACCTGTCCCAGCAGTCTCTTTTTATGTGTTTTGGAAAGTGGGTGTGTGCGTTGGTCATAACTAAACCTGCCCCTCTCACTTATCATTGGCCAATTCCTCCTCTCTCCCTTGATTGGGGGAAGGAAATGTGAGTCAGAGTGATGCTGTAGGTTTTATGGTCAGAGGAACCTCCCCTTGTCAGATTGCACACAAATCTATTTCTGACCCAAATACATATTTATCTATGAACCATTTTTCTAATATTATAGGTCCAGTTAACATATTTTCTGTAGCACCAAACCATCCGATCCCTGTCTTTGTACGATGTTGTGGCCACTGATGACAGAATTCTCCCCTTTTCATCCAGATAACGACCTCTAAACCTTTCCAGATTTTACACAAATGTGCACCAGGGATATGGGTTACAGATGATAAAGTGTCAGATTTTTAACATGCATAAATTTGGAGTGAGACCCTATTTTCCGCTAGCAACCCCCCAGAATACACCACAGGGTCCTAACGCCTCTCAAAATGTTCACAGAAAAATCACAAAAATAATGATATTACTTATACAATTCTGACAAGTCCGCACTATGAGTTATCTATCTTTTTAAAATTATGCCCTGGTCCAAAAGGGGTGTGGCTTCCCACATCACAGGGTGGAATAACTGGTTTATCCACTTCCCCCAAGCCAGCTTGTTCACAGAGGCACAGCTGCCCCCCAGTTTCTCCCAAGAGGAAGCTATTTTACGACACCCCCAATATAACATTTGCCTGAGTCCAGGACAGGCCTTTGTTCAACTCCCTGTAGTCCCCAGTTGCTCCACCCCTAATCTAATCAGAGAGGTGACAACTCCTTTTGGCAAGGGGAAGAGTGGCTGAGCAGGTTTCAACTCCTGTCGGGGATAGTTGTCAGGCAGAATCCAGTTTCATTAAGCCAGGTTTCAGCTAAATGTCACTTTTTGTTCCCAGTTTAAATCACTTACAATTCTTACATATACATTAAATAATTACTTCCTTCAAGTCATTTCAGAATATAGTTTTACATTGTATCCACCTCTTAGCAAGTCTTTCCTTGGTCTGGTTTTGTTTCATTTGTTCAGTTTTACACAAAAGTCTGGTGGTTTTAAAATGCCGGCTTTCTGATAGTAGTGAGTACTGGTAATGCAACCATTTTTGGGATTAAGAAAATGAATTCCCCACAGTTCTGAGTTGCTTTTTTTGGCAATCAGCATTGCCATTCCCAATGGTTTCAGGCTACTGTGTGTGTAGCCCAATGGTGGTTTTAGGCAGTGCCCTCCTGTGCTCACAACATAGGCAAAAATGGGTGGCAGCCTATTCTTCATGTTTTCCCTGTGCACTCTCTGGGGAGTTCTGGCCATCATGATGTTTTCCATGCCAGTACTGCACAGTTTTATGGTAGGGCTTGTATGCATGGGTAAAAACATCCCACAGTAGCAGCAAGTGAATGTGACACGTTTTTATCATAAGGCTCAATGCTAATAGTGAGTGATCTTAGAGCTGTATATTGACAGATGATTATATTGAGCGGTCATCTATTTATGACAAAGGTACAGACTAGAGAAAATTGGACATTTGTTTGTATGAAGAAGATGACACCCAGTGCCTAACTGAGAGTGCAATATTCTTTTGTGGTGATGAGACAGTCAGAATACGGGTAGCAAAGGGAAACGCATACCATTCTTGGGAGGCAGGAGTACAATTTACTAATTGTTTGCAATGCGACAGAACGCTGGTGATGAAGGGAAGGACACATTACAGGTGTATGAGATTGCACATGGGCTGTGGCTGAGTGTGCCTTATGCTCATGATGAGACTGATTACTGGCAGCTTGGAAAAATGAAATTGTTTGGAGGAAGGGTATTGCACTCAATGGCCCTCATTACGACCCTGGCGTTAAGGGATTACCGGTACCGGTAAGGGTATTGGTACCAGTAATCCCTTAATGCCTGATTACGAGGTCCCTTTGCGGGTCCCAACCTTAACAGCTGGTCTGTACCAGTCGTTAAGGTAAGGACCCGCAAAGGGACCTTGAAGGTGATTATGGTACCGCAATTTGCGGTATCGTAATTACCGCCTACCCCATTCCCATTGATCCCTATGGGGCAAAAATGGGAATGGGGAGGGGCCAATGGTAAATGGGGAATTACCATTGGTAATTGGTAATGGGAATGGGGAGGTAATACCCCATGTCACCATGGCGGATCCGGTAAATTACCGGCGTTAACCATGGCACTAATAGCGCCATTCGTTAACGCCAGGGTCGTAATGAGGCCCAATGGCTTTAACTAAACATGCTATTTGTTTGCTATGGGACAGAATACTGAAGCAATTGAGGGAAAAAACATAAATCTGTTAGAAGGTATATCTATATGCTAAGGAGATCATTTTGCTCCATTTCGCAATTTGGCTGTGGGGATCTGTTAAGTGTTAACATAAATGTAGGCAGCTCCCCGCCTTCAAAGTTTTGGTCATTTGCATACGCCACCTTTCGCATGCACATTTGGACTCCTCTGTGCAAATGAATAAACAATGCCTGCCATGCTCGCATAGCAGACAATGTTTGATTGTAAAGACTTCCAGTTGTGTGAGCATGGCAGACAGTGTTTACAATGACGCATAAACCCAGCAGGATCCATAGAGATTCTCATCATTTGCGCCGGCATGAAGATACATGTTGGCGCAAATGCTGCGTCATTTGTGTCTCTGAGAGGAAGGGAGGTTTTGGGAATGCACGTTGTATTCCACTCCTCCTCTTCTCCATCCAAATGAATGAAAATGACGAGTGACATCAATGGAAAGCTTGAAAGCATTACACAAGGACAAAGAGAAAAATGTAACGTGAGGAGGCGTGGATGACACTTGTAGGGTTTCACTGGGTGTGCAAAACAGGTGTTGTCATCTATTGGCTAGTAGCACTAGGAAGGAGAGGATGACATAGACTACCATTTGTGACATACACACATGACATTTTCAGACAGTGACAGGAGAACTACAATCTTTAGTGCCCATCTGTATGTAGCAACTATGTTTCCCAGGATCATTTAGCCATAGAATATTTTATATTAACCACATCATCTGGTGTGTGCATAAGGGAAAACCTAGGGGGGTTCTGGGAGTTTCTCTACTACAGGCGTATATTCCGAGTTATAGTGTCAACCAGAGTCTTTAGAAGAGAAATGTCCACTACATATCAGTCTTTGTCCTGCCCAAGGGCAGTCCAGCACTGAAATGCCTGGCAATTCTCTTCTGAACAAGAGTAGCAACAGCAACCCCGGACACGTGGTTCAGCTTGGTTGGGCCTCGTCAGTGAGGTGGAGCTGTGCCTCTCTAATACGAGTGAGCAAGGGTTCCACGTCTGGATTACCCTAGTAATTTATGGTGAAAACCCAAAGCTACTTAATATGGAAAAACACGGGGGGTTCTGGGAGTTTTTCTACTACCGGCCTATATCCCTGGTTAGAGTTCCAACCAGAGTCTTTAGCTCACCATCCTTTCACAGAAGAGAAATGTTCACTACATATCAGTGTTTGTCCTACCCAAGGGCAGTCCTGCACCGAAATACCTAGCAATTCTCTTCTGAACAAGAGTACCAACAGCATTATATGTTGACAACTGAAGGCATCTATAGTGCATCCAGCAGCATCATCTAACGCATTTAACTCTTGTGTGCAAGATAGAGTATTGCTGTGTATGGTCAGGTATTGCAGCTAGAGAGTGAGAAGGTGCTATCTACGATGCATGATGCAGAACGGCGATTGGTGCGGGTTGCATCCACTGATGAGCAGGGAGAAAAATCACACAATGTAAAGCAGTGAAAGCACTGAAACTGAGCAGAAGGACAATGCCACAGCACGGTTACAGAAAAGGGAGGAAAAGTCACATCTACTTCTCCACTTCTACACAGTTAAATACAAACACAATCCATTAGTGAAAAACATAGAATATAGGGTTGCCAGAACACCATCACCTCCAGCAATATGTTGACTTGTATAGGCAGGTGAATATAGTAGCTCATGTCTTATTCAAGCATTCATATCCAAAGTGTGCCATGTTTGTTTACAGGACAGAGAGCACTACCGCCTTGCAACCTGTAGCCAGAAGCCAGAAATCTATGACCTGGGAAAGACCCGGTAACAAGTAGGATGCAGCATATTTGCAGTGCAAACGACATGACAACATGCAATGGACTGGGATACATTCACACGACTTCAACTGCAGCACTCCCCTGAGCAGCCTATCACAATGTAACCCGCATCTCACACCCAGAAAATACTGTTCTGGAAACCGCCCCTAGTGCAACACTGAGAAAAACTGTTTAATAAGATAGGGGCCCAAGACCTGGCAGGCAACGTGGATTTGTGGGGCTGTGAGGGATGTGCTCTCAACCTTGTGTGGGAATCTGCCCAGGGTCACAATGAAATATAACACAAAACACCAACGTGTGTTATTTTGTAACCCACATTTCAAAATAAAAGTGTCTTTTTTTCAGTGGCATTTGTAGCCAGGAGAATGTTATATTGTTACAATGTGAAAGGATGCACACATTTGACCGTTGAAAATGAAATGGCCTGAAAACATCGGCAGGTAGAAAATGTGACAGCGCATTCTCTCAACAAACCAGCAGAAGTGTCAAGAAAAATATCATCTCATTTTTTATCATTGGGGAAAATAGTCTTCGTGTCATAGATTCGGTGACATTGATATGCTGTGTATTGGAAGCCTGTGGAATAGAAACCGCACAGGGATTTACTACAACTCACAAGACTGTCGTTAGACACACCTTGCTGCTTCAATGGAATGGAAGCCAAAGGTATCTGATCTGGCTTGTCCTTCTACCCTCCTATGCTTGCCACTAATTCTCCTCCCAATTCCGTCTGCCCCACTTCAATGCCCTATCCTTCCTCTTCTTGCCCTGCCTCTGCATCATGTTCAACCCCCTGGCCTTGTATGCCATGCCCCTCATCCACGCCTCTGTGTTAATGTTTGTCACCTGCTGGCAAAATCAACACCGTCTCCCCTCTACTCCTCCTCATGTTTCACCCGATGGCCCATATCTGCCTCTTCTGAGTCCTCCCCCACGCATGTCCTTTCCACCCCTGAATCCTTGTGTTTTACCTCCAGCTGCCCCGATGTCTGTCTCCTGTTGCAAACTTCTGCTTTACCTCTGCCCATCCATCATGTCCTTTTCTAATTCTGCATTTGCCTCCTCATTGTCTTACTTCTCTTGCTTCCCTTCAGCCGGTCACAGCAACTTCTACTAGGCTACTCAACCTCATGCTCTTGCCCACAGCCTTCTTATCCTCCATAAGTAACCCTGATGGAGTTGGAATATCCCCCTGCATTAGTTGAAGCTCCAAGCTACACTTCTTCCATCGCATGCTCGTGGTGTTCTGACCATGACCTGGCAGCACACCATTGTTATGATCGTCCAGTCATCTATGTCTACATTCTCTGGCACAGTTTCATCTACCACAACATCCACAACGTCCTCCTCATCCGAAGATGAGAAACTATCAAAGGGATCATTTGTTTCTTAGCCTTATGTATAAGACTGTGTGGAGGGTTTCACAAAATATTCATTTATGTATGGACAGTGAATGTGCAAGGACTATTAAAATAGCACAAAAAGGATGAGACATACATTTATTCCCTAAAGGTTCTACAAAGTATTTCGCAAAGGTGTTCCTGTTCTCTAGATTTGGTAGAAAGAGAAAGGTTATATTTCACACTTAGGTATTCTCAAATGTTTCCACAAAGGGTTTGAAAAGCAATGCTTCTTTTTTTATGGAAAGAGGAAGCCTATAGGAGAGGGTTTTAAAAATGTAGTGTCTTTTGGCTTTTTCAGTGGATATCAGAATGATAACAGAAATGTTTTCAAAATTAAATCACAAAAGGCATCACACTAGATTTCACAAAGGATTTGCACAGCTGGTTTCACAGAATAGTAATAGTAACGAGAAAAGCATACACATGACTGGAGGCGTGATAACACTTGTAGGGTTTCACTGGGTTATTTAATCCTGGATATGTGGAAGGAGAAAAGGATAATGGACTTGTTTATGAAACCACATTCCAATGAGCATTGCAAGCGTTAACCCAAAAGATTCATGGGGGGGATTCAGGTTTGAGAATCTGGGAGGGAGAGAATCTCTGATTTTTAGGATTTGGGCACAAGGCACTGATGTGCCACCCAGTAGCGAATGGTGGGAAGATATTGCGCCATGGGGAAGCTGCAAAAAACAATTCACATTAGGTCTTACTGGGATTATGTGTTGTGGATCCCCCAGGTAGCATTTCCTTACACCTTGACTAGGCCAGAGCCATAGGTTGTTAATCACTTGAAACCCGAGCTGATACCAAATCTGGGGGTAATGAGTTGTGGACCATAACTTTCCAGGGCAGGGCCCCACATTACTGTCCACTTCATCCTCTGTGTTAAGATGGTTTTGAACAGGTCTCATAGCATAGGCCTGGGCTGAATGGTGATGAGGTTGTTAACACACTTCAGTACTTTACTCCTTCATCAACTTCATTTCCAACAGCACTGATAAAACTGGACTAAACCCACATTGATTGGAAGCAGTAGGAAGGCAATAAAGGACTCACATTCCACTTGTTGTGCCTAAGGCAGTGTGCCTGGGTTTAGTGTGCTAATTTCAGCGCCTGGCATCATGTTGTCACTAAGGGGAAGCTGCATGCTTGATCATTTCTCCTTGTGCTCTACCAATGTGCTGTATGGCCTTGTTTGTGTCCCCTGCTGATTGAATTTGTTTAATGTTTTTATTGTGCATATGGTTAGTCATACAACCTTTACACAAAGAAGATGGAAGTTTGCAATAAGTTACAGTTAAAATAAAAAAGCAAAATACAATAGATCACAATTGTAAAAAAAAGTCATAATTATGCAAACTAAGACAGTTCCCCCTAAAGTACAAATAGATATACACACTAATAACACATGTGTCAATCAACAAGTTAAGACAATTCAGATTAGCCTTTCACTTTCTAGCCAAATATGATAAGCAGCTGCAACTACCACTATAGGAGAGCCAGAATAAATTTGGGCCCAGAAATAATGAATAATGTTCTCGATATTCCCTACAAATATACTAGATCCTATTAAATATCTCTGACTGAGTTTCTCACATTGAGCAAGCATATGTCGAGCAGACCCTATTTCACTTCTACAATGTCTGCACACTGTCTTCGAGTATTCAATGGTGGCCCATGCACCAACATTATCCATGGTGTTAAGAGCTTTAAAACGAAGATGCATACAAAATGTACTAACTTTCTATTTTGAACATAAATAATGAATGTTAAATGTTAAAGATATTTGTACCATGCACCGTCACCAACAGAGAGGGTAAAGAGGCAGTAGGATAGTGAGAGGAGTGGTGTTCTGTTGGCAGCTTCAACTCAGCATACACTGTGTGCTGAGCTTTTGGTGCAAGTAGCGGGGTGATGTCAGTCCTCGTGTGATGTTGGTGCAGTTTATGTGTTGTAGTGTTGTGGTAAAGTGCATGCGGCTTGTGGTGCGAGAGGTGGTTGTGTTCGTTTTTGAGCGAGATAAGTATTTAGAATGTTTTGAGCTTTTTTTAGCTAGTGGGTTATAAGCTTTGCATATATTCACAGTATGCCTGAATGCCTGGATTTCGGGAATCCTGCCTGGTGTGAAAGCGGCTTGACTTGAGAGTCCTTTACAATGGGGGAGAGGCCCACGCCCAGCAGCGCAATTGAGTATAGTATCTCATTTTGCTGGATTTGAGAAACAATTAAATAATTCATTACAGTCCTAAAACACAGCTAGAATCTAGAGCTCCGCATAGGGAGAGAGAGGCCCATGCCTGGCAGGAATTCCGATTTTGGCACAACGCATTCCTTGTTGTATTCTTTTGAACTATGTATAGTGAGGTTGAAGTCTCTATTCTCCTCCTTGGATGCCGGAACAGGAGTAGCGGTCACCTCTTACCCTACCATCTATGTGAATATGTCTGCTTGATCTATGGGTGTGGTACGGGCAGGGATGCTGTGGATGAGTCGTCTAAGTGATTTCGTCTTGGTCTGTCTATGTGTTCAGACTATAGTGTCTTCCTCTTGTGGCTATCTCTCAAGATGTCTTATGGTATGTCGTGGGGTGTGTTCCTTGGATTCTGTTCGTGTTTGGTTGGTTGGCGGGGACCAAGGTCGGTTTCTTTATTCATCGTTGTTTAGCGGTGTGGGCATTCTTGTGGGTGGTCTTCTAGCTATGCAGTGAAGAGCCAGGATTTGAGCAGTTTCCTAAATACTAGGTGGTTTCTTGTGTTCCGTACATTCTTTGATAGATCATTCCATGTTTTCGGTGCCTGTTGAGAGAACGAGGATCTTTTGAGTTTTCTTTTGTTGTAGGGTTTTGGTTCTAGGCGGATGTCGTTGCTTGATCTGAGTGTTCTTGCCGGCTGGTGTAGCGTAATGTATCTCTCAGGAATTCTGCACATTGGTTGTGTATCAATGTAGGAAAAAGTATTAGGGAAATAAAACCTCTTTCTGACATAATCAGAAAACTTATTTTACCAACAAAATACTTTATCATCATGTTTCGGTCCCAGGTCGGAGCTTTAATTTTAAGCTCTCTCACAATTAATTCATAACTTAATGGCATTTTAATATTCATACCAATGAATTCATGGAAACCTTCGATTGCCAGCATCAATCTATTATAAATAAGCAGACTTTTTCTATAATGATAAGCAAAAAGACTCAGCAAGGATTAATTTTTACCTTCCATTGCAACCATCTTCAAATAGAACAAAGTACTTGAAATCTTCCATTGAATTAGAATCAATGTTAAACCTAATTGACAACAGTTAGCCTCATCTCGTATAGAGTTTGGTAGTCCCATTTTTAAGCACAAGTGCTTAATACAATCCACTTAATTTTCCAAAAATACTTACAAACCCATAGAGGCTGGCGGGGACTATACGAGTTAAATATAATCTCATCATTTCTCCAAGGTACTATCCACCTGTAAAAGAGGTAAAATAACTAATAAGTGTGCATTTAGCTAAACCTTCATAAATTCAATTTATACAAAACATTTGGTCCTGTTCGGTTGCTGATCATAATGCCTAAATACTTATATTCAAATACAACCGCAAGCAGCTACTTACCGAGCTTCCAAACAAACTTCTCATCTCCCGTTCTCTTACCACCAATTATCATGACCTTAGTTTTTTCAATATTAATGTCTAACTCATTTTCCTTGTAATTATAGAAAAGTGTATCCATATTACGCTGCAGACCCACAGCTGTCTCATTTATCACTATTGCGTCAAATTTGAGATGGATAATGATTAACTTGTTTAAAAGCAGACCCAATATCAGATACATAAAGCATAACAATGGGGCCAACACATATCCTTGCTTCACACCATGTTTGGTAGGTATGGATGAAGATAGTATGCCTTCATTATTCTCTCTAATCTTTATAGAGGTATTTATGTACAATTGTTTAAAAAGAAAGCAAGGTAACTAGACCTTCTCTAAAGCCGATCTGGTTGTAACTTAAAATATATATTTCCTTTACCCATAGCTTCATTTTGTTAAGAAAACAGGTGGCAAAGATCTTAGCCATTGAATATGTGAGTGCTAACAGTCTATAATTATCAGGCATTACTCTAGATACTTTTTCAAATACAGGTATAAGAAGGGCTCTTTTCCAACTGGATGAAATAATGCCAGTTCTTATAACATCCACAAATATTACATATAGTAAATCCGCCCCCACAACCAGGGTTTGTTTTTAATACAAACATTTACAATCCTATCTGGTCCTTGAGCTCAGGATGGTTTGAGCTTATTAGCAACATTCAAGATATCAATACAGTACATAATGAGCCATGACCTATCCATATCATAACTACTAGCAACGAAACATTCCTTAAATACTTTTTCAACAGACATTTCTTCTCTGGTAAAATAAATGGCATCCACATATTTCACCCATTTCTCTTCGAATATAGGTTTAACCTCTCCAACGTCCTTACTCAACATGTGTTTTTGTGGTAATAATGCCAACATTTGAGTCCATCACTGTTCCATATTGCAAGGAACACTATATGCCATTGAGCACTATTAACAGATCTTCTATGTGACGTTATTCAAATTTTATATTTTGTTATAAAGATCTCTGTCTTTTAGTTAAATACCTTATCTCACGACACACCTGTTTCTTCTTCTCAGCTATTAAAACATCATATGTTGGGAGCGTGGCCTGGAGCGCGGCCGGCACCGTATCCAAGATGGCGGCCGCTCCTCTAAGCCTGCGCCTCTGCACCTCGCCTGCTCCTCCTCCCCTGCCGACACTGGAGACCGGAGCCTTTCTGGCGCACATTAAGGGGGTACTGACAGCCCCTGCTCCTGCCTGCCTGCCACCTACACTCCGCTCTGGAGCAGCTCGTAGGAGCCCAGCTTGCATCCCGCCATTGGACCGCGCCGGTTGCCTTGGTGAGTCCACCATCAGTGTAATCCACGCACCAGTCCCCCTGGGGGCATGGGGTGGGGATCTGTGGGTGGCCTAGCCCTCTGAGGCTCGCAACATCTGCCCCCACGGTGGCCCGCCGAACCACACACCTCCATGCTGCTTCCCCCTTGCGGGGCCCCAAAACTACTGATGGTTGCTCCCCAGCCCAGAGCGTGATGCCTTCCTTGCTTTCCTGGGGCGCCCCTGCCCACCTCCCCTCTTTGCCAGCCGGGGAGAGCCTGCTCCCGCCAGCCGCATCCTGGACCCCGCCGCAGAGGGCCGCCTGGAACCCCGTGGCCATTTTGCTCTGTGAGGCCCACCCGTTACGGTGACCCAGACTGCTTCCTGAAGGCCTGAGATTCTCTCCACCTCCTGGGGTGCTCCGGCCCACTCCACCCCCAATCGCTTCTGTCATTTTGGACCCTGTGCCACGTGGATTCGGGGCCAGACCCCCAGAGGGTCCCCCTCATTCCAAAGCCATGTCCAGAGCGACGAAGTCCTCCAAATCGGCTGACATTTCCACCATGCTGCTGGCCGCAGATAAAGGAAAGAAAGCAGATTCCTCCAAACTTACACCCCAGAAGGCGACCAACGACAAAGGGACGCTCGCAAACAAAGAGGACCTCCAAGCCTTCATGTCGGACATCAAATCAGAATTTAGATCTTGCATGATGGAACTCACTGCTAAACTGGAAAAAACTGATCAAATGGTCGGTAGCATAGAGCAGAGGATGGGGGAGGCCTAGGACCTCGCCACAGATCACTCCAACTCGCTATCGGCTCTACAACGCACCGTTCAGACGTTAATGGAGAGAACCGAAATTCTTGAGCTCAAACAGGAAGACATGGAAAATTGCTCCCGCTGCAATAATCTGCGCATCTGAGGGGTACCTACTTCAGACTCTGAAAAGGAGCTCCCTGGATATGTAAGCACTTTCTTCCAGTCCCTGCTACTGGATCTGGACGAGGCCCAACTCTTACTTGACCGAACCCATAGGCTGCGTCCTCGCCGGGGAGTGGAGTCCGACTCCCCGCCGGACTTAATTGGAAGGGTCCACTTTTACACCTCTAAGGAGGCCACCACAGCAACAGGCCGATCAAAGGATGAGCTCTCCTTCGAGGGCGTCCCACTACAGATCTTCCAGGACCTCTCCCCTCTAACTCTCCAGAAGCGCAAGATGCTTCGCCCACTTTTGCTCTTCCTCCGAGACCAGCAGATCTGCTACCGTGGCTCTTCCCCACAGCGCTACAATTCTCCTACAAAGGCACTCCCCGCACCATCAGCCAGCTTGACGATGCAGCATCAATTCTCCATCCGAACTCCCCTGGGTCCTCAGATCCATCCTTCCCGGGCCGAACAAGCCCGGCCCCGAACACCAGCTCCCCAAGACTGAATCGGGCCCCTTGTTCAAGGGTGCAGAGAAACTGCAAACCCAAATGACGTGCGAGGATGCCCGTACAGGACACATAGCATTGGAACCACTTGAGCCGCTTAAGCTCGCAGCATGCCCGCAGCATGCCCTATGCGATCCAGACCCTCCTCCAAAGTGGATGCCACCTCTTTACCCTTGGAGAAATTCCAACCATGTTGGTTCTGTCCGACGACAGCCTGGGGGGCCAGGGGCCATGCTGATAGTTTAAAATCGGCCCCCTGGTCACAGTTTGGACCTCCCGTTGGAGGCAGTTGTTGAACGCTCATATCTCCCATTGGAGACTAGCCTTAAAATCCTCAACCACAGGAGAACCTGAAATAGCTATGCTCTCACAGCCATGGCTGACTTGACCCCCCCAGTCCTCCTCCCCCCAGCCAGCGAACTCCTTAAGCCAGCCGCCGCATTTGAACTGAAGTTCACCACCCTGAATGTTAGGGGCTTGAACTCCCCCCCGAAGAGGAAATACATTCTGCAAAGGCTACACACTTAATCCCAGTGGACTTCTCTCGTCTGCGAAGCAGACTCTTTCTGCTACAATTACTTGCTTCCAATGGAAGGGAGACACCACTATTCTATTCGCGAAAGACCTGAAGCCCCAGATCCCGGACTTGCTACGATGTCAGGATGGTCGCTTTATCGCAATAAAATGCATTGTCCTTGGTCAACTTTACACCCTCATCTCGGCCTACGCTCCGAACGAACACCAAGAGGGCTTCTACCAAGACCTGGAAGACTCCCTCCTCCCATTCATTGAGGGGCAAGTCGTCATGGGAGGGGTCTTCAACGGGGTCCCGGACCCCCTCAAGGATGCTGAAAATTGTGGACTCCTGGAGGGTATTATCCCCAGATGAGAAAGATTTCACTTTCTACTCGTACATGCACGCACCTTCTCCAGGATCGACCTACTCCTGGCCTCCTCCCAGATCCCGACCTTCACGGACGATGTGGTGATTGGCCCCCGGATTCTCTCAGACCACGCTCCAGTCCCTCTAACCCTGCGGTCTCATGACCCAGATCCCCCTCCTCGCCGCCAGTGGAGTCTATATGATCCTATTCTGGGGGACATGGCAGTGAGAGACTCAATCACCAGAGCAAAAAAAAACGTTTTTGCAGAAAAACGGAACGAGGATACTTCCCCGGCCAACACCTGGGATGCCATGAAGGCAGTGCTCAGAGGGGAATTGATTGCCCATGGCACCACATTCCACAAAAGAAAGCAGGCGACCCATGGAAGCCAAGGTCCGCAAAGCTAAAACTACCCACAAAAGAAAGGGCTGGCCCCAAAATCCTATAGGGTCCTGCAAATGACAAGGAAGAAGCTTGAAGCGCATTCCGTTGATGCCACTGTGAACCTTTTAACTAAAACTAAGCAATGATATTATGTTCATAACAATAAGGCTCCATCTTGAGCCTCTGCGACCCGCGGGGGGCGATCCTCTAAGCGGACCACGAGAAATTACACCTGGCAACCGACCACCACTCAAAGATAATGACGGCAGCCCCGAGGGACCCGGCCGAGCAGCGTGCGTACATCCAAGAGGTGGCCCTCCCGCATCTGACCTCGACGGCCATGGAAAATCTTGAAGCACTTATTACATCCGAGGAAGTGGAGGCTGCCATCAAAAGCTTGAAATCTAGAGCCCAAGGTCCGGACGGATTTTCCACCCGTTTCTATGAACTCTTCCGGCCCCAATTGGTGGCCCCCCTGGCTCGCCTCTTCAACTCATTCGCGGGCACTGGAACGGTCACTCCAACGATGCAGGAATCCATCACCGTTCTCATCCTCAAGCCTGGAAAGGACCCTCAAGAAATCATTTCGTATAGACCCATCTCTCTGCTGAATCTGGATGCCAATATATACTCTAAGATCCTGGCCAACCGTCTCACACCTATCCTTCCAAGCATCATAGACCCAGACCAAACAGGGTTTATAAGCCACAGGTCAACGAAAGATAACATCCGTAGAGCACTGGACCTAGTAGAGATTGTCAATCGGGGCTCCCAACAACTGGCCCTACTGGCGCTGGACGCAACCCAGGCCTTCGACAAGGTGGACTGGTCTTACCTACGCCTCACTCTAGAGGCCCTTAGCTCTGGTCCGACCTTCGGGAAAATGGTTTTCGCGAACTACTAAGCCCCTAAATCTAGGCTGAGGGTCAACGGCCGCCTATCGGATCCAATCCATCTCACATGCGGGACGAGGCAAGGATGGCCATTATCCCCACTGCTTTTTGCTCTGGCTATGGAGCCGTTGGCTCTGCGAGTTTGCGAGAACCCCCGGATCAGTGCCCCGAAGATCGGCTCCGAACAACATGAAGTGGCCCTCTATGCAGACGACATCTTGTTGACCATCACGGACATTGAAAGCTCCATGAGGGCGGCCCTGACTGAAATCCACGACTTTGGGAGGGCATCAGCATTTGCCATTCATTTTCAAAAGTCAGCAGCGCTCGGAGTGGGCCTGACCCCGTCCGAACGAGAGACTTTAGAGGAACGAGGCCCGTTCCAATGGAGCACCCACTCAATCCCATACCTGGGGGTCCAGATTCCCTCACACCCAATGAAAGTCTATCAGGCTAACTTTCCGCCGCTCTTCGAGGAACTGGAGAAGGACTTGGCCCGCTGGCAATCGCAAGAAATCTCCCTGTTGGGCTGCATCATGACATGTAAAATGAACCTTCTCCCCCGCTTCCTCTATGCCTGTGCCTCCCTTCCAACCCTAATTCTGTGTCCCCCCCTTACAGTGGCTCCAAAGGAAGATGGTCACCTTCATCTGGAAGGGGAAGAAAGCACGCATCCCGCGAAGATCGATGATATCCAGCACGCGACTGGGTGGATTGGGGGTGCCCGACCTTTGAAAATACCAAATTGCAGTCCAGCAATTTGGCGCATTTGGGGCACCCTTCAGGCATGGGGGCTCGCCACAGGGTGCCCCAAATGGGTGGACATTGAGCAATCCTGCCTCCCTCTCCCCCTCCGCTTTCTCCCGTTTCTTCCCACCGCCTTACGCCGGAGCTGGCCGGGAGTACTGACCGGCACAAAACAATCAATAAAGGCTTGGGAGTGGGCCCGCAGACATCGTGGCGTCCATGGAGACCTGAGTGCATTCTCTCCAATCTTCCTCAATCCAGTGTTCTCCCCCAGAGCCCATCCAAGGAACTTTAAGAACTGGGTCGCGGGAGGCCTTGAAACCCTGGGGGAACTCTTCGATGGGGACTCCCTCTTAACCTTTGAGCGCTGTGAAGCGGCATTCCAGCTGGCAGAGACGGATAGATACTCCTATGCCCAACTCAGGCACTGGTGCTCCCACCCCTAGACCCGGGCTGCAGCCATAAGACCCCTTACTCCACTAGAGCTAACAGCGAGCGACCTGCCAGCCCGGGAAATGATCTATACCCTTTATAAGCTGCTACAAGATGACCCCTTTCGTTCCAGGCCCTCCTATATGTCTCAATGGGAGACGGGCCTCGAGCACGCCATAGAAGACCACACGTGGGTGGACATCTGGTCCAGAATGCGCACAGCATCCCGCTGCATTACAAACCCGGAGTGCGCCCATAAACTGCTCCTGCGGTGGTATTACCCCCCCTCCGCCTCCATCACTTCCAACGGGCCCTGAACCCTCACTGCTGGCATCTCTGCGGCCTTCCAGGATCATACTTTCATATGTGGTGGACCTGTCTCAGAGTAAAGGAGTTCTGGACTCACTGCCTAGCCACTATAGAGAACGTCACACAGGTGGCCATTCTGCTCACGCCTGAGCAAGTCCTCCTGGGGATCCCGCTACCAGACGTATACCCGAGATCAGGGAGGAAAGCGGCGCTAGTATCCCAGTTCTTGCTGGCAGCCAAAATCACGGTGGCCCGCACTTGGAAATCCGCGGATGGACCCTTGATGACCCTCTGCTGGCTCAAACTCTGGGACATTCTGACCACTGAGAAGGTCACGGCAGCTAAAGCAGGACTGCTCCACCGATTTATGGACATTTGGACAAAGGTGCTGGACTATGATCAGAACTTCCCGGCCCTGACATATAAGCCGCGCCTGATTGCGAGAGCCCTTCATTCTATGGATGATCCGTCACCGCCGCCAGACCAGGCAGATAAGGCCCGGGAAGAGTGCCCACCGAGGGACTTGAGGGTATGGGGGGGGTTGTGCCTTATATGTTTTGAGAAGCTATAAGTACTGTGAATGCCTATGTTCCTGTGTGTTGAGTTATAAATAAACAAATTTTAAAAAAAAACATCATATGTTTGAAAGGGTTTATTGCATAATGTCACTCAAGGCGTTTTCACACCTAACATTGATGATAAGTCTCTTCAATCCTATATATCAACTCTTTACTAAGAACTGACAGAGACCTGCTTTTAGTATCAGTGTCGAAAATTCAATAGTAGATTTTTAAACAATGTTATATTACATTTCCCAGTATAGGATGTGTTTCCTAGCAATCTATTCCCCTGTATATTACATACTACATTGTGTGTCAGAGTGTTTGGAGAATGCACAGAGCATCGGAAAGCAACATTGTGGCAGCAGACCACTGGGAAGTCTTTCATCTCTTTCAACTCCAGCAGCCCGCCTACTAAACCTGCATACCTAGCAGAGTGTGTAAGAGTGATTGTTGTTCGATGGCTGGCGACTGCTGCCGTGGATTATCAAGTCCCAGAAATTAAGGTATTTTGCTTACCACTTCTCCACCACTTCTCCACTTATTGTGCCACACATGTTAAGATCGTTGACATTGTATTGGGTATAACTACAACATTTGATTGACTGTGGGAAATGCGTCTCCAATTTTCCTTTGAACTCGTTTTACTGATGGTCCTTTGTACTGGTCGGAGTGAAAGCAACTGCTGGCCAGAGTGCCTTTGAGCTTTCAAGAAGGTTAAATGTGTCAGATTTCAGCTGAATATTAATTATGCCTGGCATCAAATAGCAGAAATATTAAAATGTCACCAGCGTTGACAAGGAATAAGCAGACCAGTATGACTGCCACATTGCTGTGTGAGCAGACTTTTAGTACTTCTGTGTTAAATAATCAGTGGCAGGGATTAAAAAAATGCCTGAAACCAAAATGATGTAATTACTCATTCTGCCTGTGAACCTATGACTTCACGAACTAAGGCACAAATGGAAGAAGTGTTACTAAGTACCATACACATGGATCTGGTATTTCAAGATACTCCCCAACAGACATCCACAATAGAAGCTCAAAACCACACACCAGAGGCTTCAAAAAAAGATGAGAAAAGATCTGAAGCAGCAACTCAAGTAAATTCACTGACCACTACCCAAAAGATCATGGACTTTTATTCTCCAGCTCGAGCAAGCGTGGTTGCTTGGAAATTGACTGCACAATTGCCACATTGCATGGATACGGGCAACTTGAATGACATAAGCTTCCTAGAAAGAGTGGGTAGCGTAGGATGTGCAATGGAAGCATCCCCAAATAATATAAAACAGATATTGATCATAGAAGCAAATACAAAAGAATCAATCTAGGCCCAGGCTGGACTTTTGGAACCTACATTCTTGCATAATTGCAGGCTCACCATCTCAACTTGTAGAGCACTTCTCCCTGAGAAACCTTGGCCAAGGTCCAGATAATAGTAGATCAACTACACTACATATTAAGAGAAGTTGATAAATGCATACAATTGTCATCTCCTTCTATCTCAGCCTTGAATACGATATTGAGTGCTTCAGTTGAACTTATGACAACATAAGGGACGAAGTGAGTGCTCACACAACAATATTATCAGAGCTAAATGTAAAACTGGATAATCTAAGTAGTAGCATTTGTTCACCCCAAAAGTAACACCACCAATCAAACTTGACAAATCAGTGGGATCGGCCAATATGATTCTACCTCATAGTATAATGACTGAAAATGAGAAAATATCAAGTATGACGCTAGCACCAGCAATTTAAAAAAAGTCTTTAAAAAAGAAACCAACTGAGAAAAGATTACAGGAAGTATCTTAGCAATCTGGACACTCACATAGAAGAGTGGGATGAAGTAGTTTGCAATAGTGAGATATTGGAGCAACGTCACAGTAGTAATTATGTCTCTAAAAATCAAACTATGAGTAATATAACAAATAAACATGTATGTATTGACTTAACTTATTTAGGAGTGGATTCTGTACTTCCTCCAATAACAGTACCATACAGAAAAATTGACATAAATGACAGAAGAGTACTTTCAGCCAGAATAGTTAATGAACAAAGGATACAGCCTATACCTCCTATTGTTTCCAACACTGCCCAGGCAGTCAGCAAACTATATAATTTTTCTACCCACACAGTAAATGCAGTGTCTATGGACAGGGAGCTGTCGATAGGAATCAAGAAAATCAATGGATCTAGGGACGTATACAATGTCCTGGACCAATTGACTTCTGATCCAGGACCTTCTCACAATATTACTGAGGAAAATAAAGCAGATCATGCAATATCAAAAACACCCTTATTTTTAGCCTACAAGTGATGGACAGTAATTTTTGATATGCCGACATGTTCATAGCAGCACCAGCCTATTACAAGACCAGAATCTCAGAACCCATGTAAGACAAATACTCTAGACTCTATGGCCCATTTCTCTTTCGTAGACACAAGAATGCTACCTCAGCCACATTTCAGGGAGTGGCAAAATCAGTCATACAATCAAGAAGATATATCGGATTGTCAGGGGCATATTATTAAATTGTTTGGCCCTCTTCGAGACCCCTTTCAAGATAAACACCAGAATAGGCAATCATATAAAAAGCGACCATATTCGCTGGCACACACTCTTATCTGCTGGTTCTCTTTAGCATTCTTAATAGTCGCTGGCTCTGGTGCCAGCTACTATTAAGAATGCTAAAGGGAACACTGTGTTATATTTCAAAATTGCCTAGACATTGATTTGGATAGTATTCTTAACCATTGGTAGCCTGGAAAAAATGTCTACACAAGATGTAAAATATATCAATTTCCCCTTTGAAGAGCGCAGAACGTTAAACCCTTTCTGAGTATGAGTACAAATCAATTAAATAATAACATGACTAAGAGGGACTAGAAATTTTAAAATGAAAGTAACGAGCAAATGGTTGGTTCCTTGGGAAATGTGATGCCACAGTCTAATACCCCTGAGTTCTCAGGTCTGTGGGAAGGCCTATTGTATTTGTTAAAGAAATAATTGACAGACCAAAATGGCTCAATAAACAGGTTATGATAAAGTGTGACGTACGATGGAACACATGGAACACATGAGGCAAAATAGTTTCTTGTGGTACGAAGGTGAAAATCACATCTTTCGTACCTTCAATATCATCCTTTTCCAATAAACAGGGCCTCTTAATTGCTGCGAGAAACTTCAAAATAACATCATTGGAAAATATCTCCAATTCAGTTAAGGGCATTCTGGCTTTTTGCTATTGAAATACCTTGTGTAGATATAGTCAGACGAGTCGTAATTATTGATTTATATTGAAATCAGTCATCAGGGAGTTTGGATTCATTTGTAAATCACGTCTCGGAAATAGTGGCCATGTGGCTATTAAATCACAATCCTTTCATATTGATCTAGGGGTGTAAATTTCGGACTGCTTGAATATTAATAAACAACCTAAACCTCAGTGTAGATTCAATAGTAGGAAATGTAAAATCCTATGTCAAACTTGGAACTTGTACATTGCAAATTGTTTGCTGGATGCAAAACATTAATGACAAAACTTGGAAAAGAGCATAATTTACTGTGTTATACTGTCAAGATCAATGTTAGACCTACACAACCACTTTGAGGTCAAAGATACCAATCTGAGCTACCACAATCTGCTAGTCTCAAATTATGATATAAAGGTAGGTAAATGTACCTATAACATCCACATGAACCTGCTGGTAAAACCGGCAGGGAATACTATTTGTAGGTTTAAAAGAAAATATATTCCCTTGACAGACAAACTTGCACCATATGTTGATTCTGCTGACAAAAGCAGTCTGCGCTCAACATGCTCTATACAAACATTTAATGAGTTTCAAAAAGGAAATGACTAAAGCCATTAGTTATCCAAAATTAAGACATAAACATGATTTCGATAGAGAAATCTGATTAGAAAAGAAAAGACTTTGCCAACAATTGAGATTAAGAAAACTGAATAGGAACGATTTAGAAACGTATAAGAGGAAGAAACACGTTATTATGCAGTCCTATAAGCAGTGGGTTAGAGGTCATAAACATATCATGACACTAAAAGATGGAGATGCCATGTTAAAAATATGATTAAAAAAGGACACTAGGGATTTTCGACTATTGATAAATGATCACACTGGAACAAACTCAATGACATTCAACAATTAACACCTTATTTAGTGATAACAAGAAGGCAGGTTTCATGGCATATACAATTTGAGAGGGATGGCATTGAAAGGATAATCTCCAGGACATCTGACTCATCTGTAGCCGGTCCTAATTGCTTGTCCAATGCCATTCTAAAGTCTAACAAAAAACGATTATCTATAGTGCTAGATTTTCTGTTTAAAGACATAATTGAAAGTTGAGAAATACACAAATCATGGAAAGAATCAATTATTATTCATATCCACAAAAAAGGAGATTGCACCAACCCCATGAATGATAGACCGATTGCTCTCTTAGACCCATATAGCAAAATATGTGCAACTATAGTATTAGAACATCTAAATCAGTGGGTCAGAAACAAAAGTCTACTTTCGAAATTTGAAACTGGCTTCAGAACATGCATGGGAACTGCATTAAATGGGTTGATCCTCTCAGTTCTGAAAGATAAAATAAGAAATAATCAGTCCTAAAAGTACATTATTTCCCAAAGGAATGTCTGCACACTATGTTAGTTAATAACACAGCTTATTTATATAAAATAATAAATAACAATAATAATAATAATAATAATAATAATAATAATAATAATAATAATAATAATAATACTAATAATAATAATACTAATAATAATATTTTATATTCTAATAATAGAAGGTTTGCTACTTCTACCAACATTAAATAATAACACTTTTTACATGGACTACTGATTCATAGAATGGTAAATATATATACACTCTAGGTGATACCGCACACTACTTAAATTCACTAGGAATGAGTGCCTGCAACTCCCTGAGGCCAGCTGTATTTCCTCTTAAATCTGCATTGTTTTGCCATTCCAAGATGGCAAGCCACCATCGAGGTCACGGGAGGGCTTTGCCTTTTCCTGGATGGCTTATGACTGGCCAAGCCCATTCTTAACTGGGCCAATCATAGAGCCTGCGGGCTTGCCGGGCCACTAGCCTAAGGCTCCTGCCTGTTGCTTTCTGGTCCTTGCTGGGCTTTGTGGGCCCCAATACTCTGCCAACACTCATTAGGCATCTGGATGCTGATCTTCTAATCCAGGCGCTCTTGATCTATGTGATCAGACCCTCAGCCATCAAGTAAGTGTGGCCTATTTCTTTGCTCCCTGCATCTTCCTCTGGACTTTTTGCCTCTTCTGACAATCACTATAAACTATCTTCACAAAGCAGTGTCTGTTCTCTCTAGTTTATAATCAGCAAACCTTAACACCCATTCCTTCCTGGGCGTTCACCTCCACTGCCTTAACCCCTGTACTATTGTGCTGCCTTACCTGTTTGACACTGAAAGAAAATCGATTTTAGCTGTGCGTACATCCTGATGGTCTGTGTGCACATCCTGATTGTCTTGCTGCTGAACAAAATTGAAATTAGCTGTTTGCACATCTTGATTGTCTTGCTGCTGTTTAAAATCAAATTTAGCTGTGAGCCCATTGTGATTGTCTTGCTGCTGTTTAAAATTGAATTTAGCTGTTGCACATCCTGATCGTCTTGTTGCTGTTTAAAATTGTGTTTAGTTGTGCTAACATCCTGCTTTTAATGAGAATGTGATGACAAGTCTACCCCCCACGTTCTCTGTCTGGTCTGCTATCTGTTCCCTTACACTCATCATCTCCCATTGGGCCTCATTACGACCCTGGCGCTAAGTGAAAAACGATGGCGGTAAATGGTTACCACCATCGTTTTCCGCCAGGTCCGATCATGACCCGTGACCGTTAACTACGATGCCATTAGCGGCATCGTAGTTAATGCTGCCGCTAACTGTGCTAAGGGTGCACGCACGCGACCGCCCACACCGTACTTAGCGCCATGGCGGAAAGGTACGCAAATGCCGACTCAAGCGGACATGCACCTAACGCCATCACCCAGCCCGTTAAGTACCTTACCGCCATAGTGCTAATAACGCCATCGCGAACCAACCGTAAAGGGCCATGTTAAGTGAATGTAGCTGCCACAGGTGCACAGAAACAGCACAGGTAAAGGCAATACAGACTCAGGAAGTACAAAAAGAGCACACCCCACCCCTTCCCACACCCAGTCACACTCCACAATGATACCAATACGACTAGCAATGTTGGGACTGGAGGACCTGATAGCAATGCATGTGCTACAACAGCAACAACAACAACAACAGGCAGCACAGAGGAGACGCAGGAGAAGGAGGGCAAGGCAGGCCCAGCAAGCCCCACCAGCACAGCCAGTGCCACCACGCAGGCAGCCCCCAATCCCACGCATCAGAGCCAATCCATTCAACCTCACTGCTGAGCAGATCCACACCCTGTACCGTTTGGACCGGGACACCATCACCGCCATCGTAGACATGACACACAACGACATCGTCAGCATGATAGAAACTCCAACCGCCATCCCCCCCCTACTGAAGGTAGTGTCTGTACTCCACTTCCTGGCCACAGGCACCTACCAGCACACAGTGGGGCACCTGCATGGCATTTCACAACCATTATTCTCACGAACACTCATCCAAGTGCTCGATGCCCTCCTCAAGCACACAGACGACCACATCTCATTACCACGGACTGGCCAGGAGATTGCAAACACCAAAGTGGGTTTCCATGCACTAGCCGGCATACCCGTTGCATTGGTGCCATCGACTGCACCCATGTGGAATTGGTGGTACCGCAACCGGAAACAGTTCCACTCAATCAACGTGCAAATGGTCTGTGACTCCAACAAGATCATCACACATTGTTGTGCCCGATTCCCCGGATCAACCCATGATTCTATGGTCCTGAGGAACTCCACAATACCACGCTACATGGAGCGACATGCAGGGCCAAGATCCTGGCTACTCGGTGAGTCCAATGTCATGGAAGTGGGCAGGTGAATGACGTACCAATGCATAAACCACCTGGCTGAAAGGGGGGGGGGAGATGATGCATACTCCACCTGGCTGAAAGGGGGGGTTGATGCATACTCCACCTGGCTGAAAGGGGGGGGGATGATGCATACTCCACCTGGCTGAAAGGGAGGGGGATGATGCATACTCCACCTGGCTGAAAGGGGGGGGAATGATACATACGCCACCTGGCTGTGAGTAACACAGAGAACGGAGACAGAGGATGGGCACTCACAATGCACACAACCCCTCTGCATACATTGGGTGATGGCATGCAAAACAGGCCATTGGAGCCATGAGCATATACTGGTTGCATTGTGTGAATCAAATAGTGCATGTAGAAGTGAGCCAAAGTAACAGTTGGATGCAAGCCATGGTGGAACATCATGTTCTTGATCAGACAACATGACTGACACATACATTCTCGCCTACATACAGGTGATGCAGGCTATCCCCTAAAGAGGTGGCTCTTACACCAGTCCGGAACCCGCAGAACCAGCACGAGGAGGACTTCAACCGTGCACATACACGTACTCGTGTGGTCATAGAGCAGACATTCGGCCTATTGAAGGCACGGTTCCGAAGCCTCAGCAGGTCTGGTGGGGCACTCCTGTATGGCCATGAGAAGGTGGCAAAGATCGTCATGGCATGTGTCATGCTACACAATATGTGCGTCAGACGGAATGTGCCCCTGCCCCCTGACGCAGAACTGCAACCACCTGACGATGAGGATGAGGAGGGTGCAGATGGGGCGGCACCCCATGGAGGAGGCGATGCACAGGAGGGGCGTGCAATGCGCCAAAGTATCATCGACCACTGCTTCTAGCACACACGGCTGGTGTGTATCACATGGTGACTGCACTTGGGGCACTGTGTGGCTCTAGGACATGCACACTGTGGACTGTACACCAATAAAGCACACATACGCAATGAAAATGTCCACACATTTCTTTTTCGGAAAGAAAAACGTGTATTCAAACTATGAAACGTCGTGACACACCCCCTCCCACCTCCCCCCTGCACACCCCAACACACCCCCTCCCACCTCCCCCCTGCACACCCCAACACACCCCCTCCCACCTCCCCCCTGCACACCCCAACACACCCCATGTAGGTGTCAACAGATGCCTGTGACAGTGGCCACAGGCTGTTACAAGACCCCTCTCCCGGCCCCCGGGGCACCCCTGGCTGTGGAGCGCAGGTTACGTCCAGAACGTCGCACGGGGCTGCTCTGTGCAGAACTGGCAGTGGAGGATGTCCCTGCCTGCCCCCGTGCATGCACGTCCTGTAGGGTGTGGGTGAGCTCAGTGAGCGCACGACGCAAGCCGGCAAGTTCAGCACAGATGTCCCTGGACATGGCCTGCATGGCATCCCTCAGGGTGGCAGTGCTCTGCGCTACTTCGGCCCTTAGGGTCTCCGTGGCCTGTTCAATGGTTGCCCATTCCGCGGCATGCTCAGTCAGCCTCGTGGACAGTTGTTGCTGCCGTTCTGTGATGTCCTCGAGGGACTGCTGCCCCTGCTGGCCCATGGCCAGTGCTGGTGGTGTGATGGAGGGGCTGCTCCCCTCCTGTGGAGTGAGGACTGGGCATGGGGTGGAAGGCCACTCCTCTACCTCTGTGTGCCCCTGTGTGTGATCCTCATGGGGGCTGGCGTCTGAGAAACAGGGGGAATGTAGTAGGTCAGTGGGGCTTCTGACCTCGTGCTCCATGTCTGAGTCTGAACATGCAGCTATTGCAGCTGTCTCACCGATGTTGCTGCTGGCCGCTGACCCGGTGCCTTCTGTGGCAGGCAATGTCAGTAGAGGTGGAGCAGCTGCTGCTGGCCTGCTGCCTACAGGGGTGCTTGCCGGTGGGACGTCCGGTATGCTCGCAGTGGGTCCTGCTTGTTGTGGGGTCTGCCTCACTGCAGCTGAGGTTGAGGGTGCGGGGACGGTATTGATGGCCTTCTTCGTTCTCTTCGTCGCAGGGGTGTCCTGGTCCTCGGGGTGTGAATCTGTGCCTGTGGTGGAGCAAAGGAGGGAGGGCGTTATTGATGGGTCTGCGGACTTTGGAATGACAATGATTGACATTATTCTGGTCAGTAGATGAGGCAGATTTCAGGCAGGGCCATGCAGGTTGTCTCCTTTTAGTGTGGAATGTGGATGCAGGTATGCGGGTGCCAGCAGTGTATACAGGGTGGTGCTCGCATGTGGCTATGGGCAGTGTTGAAATGTGTTGCATTTACACTGTAGGGCAACCTTGTGCTACACATGAATGGACTGCAGTGCCTATGGCATGTCTTGTTTGAGGCACCTACCTTCATCGCCTGATGTCGGAGCTCCCCTTTCCATCCCTCCGACGCCTTCAATGGATTCCATGCCAATCGTGGTTGCACAGATCTCCTCCCACGGTTGGAGTTTTAGTTGGGATTCCGACCCTCCACCGGTACCCAGGGCAAGGTTGCGGTTTGCAGAGATGACGGCTCTGACCCGTATGCGTAGGTCATCCCAGCGCTTCCTGCACTGACACTTATGTCAGTGCTTCTGCCAGAGAGGCTCTCATCAGCATCCTCTTTGTCATTCTTTATCCCTACCTATGGACACCCCAGATGGCCGCTTTGGTCTCTCCTTACTCTTCCTCACACATAAATGGTGGCACTTGCTCGGAGGCCCTTCTTGCCTCCTCTTTCAGCTCCAGGGTCATCATAAATGTCTATTGAAACTGTACCATCCTAGTAAAAGGGTCTCAACCCAACCTCTTACTTTTTGATAGGCTCCTTCCTTGCCTTATCAACTTTCTTCTTTCCTCTTCATGGGCTCCTTTGCCACCTGCCTATATGTCCGCCCAGGCTCCCTTGCCATCTATGCCCACGTTGGCATCCTTGCCCCCTACTAACCTCACCAATACCCTCACAACTACCCCTGTGTCACATTCAACTGCTCGGGCTCCCTTGCCTACTCCCAGTACACTGACAGCCTCATCAGCCTCTTCCACCTGCTGCCCAGGCCATCCACAGCTGCCACACCTGGAGCCCTCTTGCCTCCTGTGGCCCCTCCCACACTGGCTCACTTGCCATCTTCCACTTTTCTGGTTCCCTTGCCTGCACCCTCCTCACTGACTCTCTTGTCACCCTTGCCTCCTCTGCATCCTCCTACCTCTATCTCTCAGGCACTCTCACCGCTTACAGGGGGGTCCTCTGTCACCTGCACCCCCGTAAAGCTTTCAAAAGTGGCAACCTGCTCCATGTTGACACACTAAACCCTTGCTCTGCTGTCAAACACTCCTCTGACATCTTCCACCTCCTTGAGCTCTTTGACCTTGATGTTCTTGCTCTTACTGAGACATGGTTTAAGGACAGTTCTGTCACAAGTTTTGGCACACTTCTTTCTGAAGACTACAAGATCCTCTCCATGCCCAGACCCAACAGGCCAGGAGGTGGCATAGCCTTGGTCTTTCCGGAGCAGATCCCTGTTTCCATTATTCCCACTCAGGTCTACTCCTCTTTTGAAAGCCTGGTCTACAGTCTCTCTCTCTCCCCTGTCACCTCCCTTACTCTGGCCAACTTCTATCGGCCACCGTGCCAGTCCACCCTCTTCCTCTGGGAATGGTCCAAACTGGCCCCTTCTTTCCTCTCCTTCTCTTCACAACTCCTCCTTCTGGGGGATATTAACATCCATCTCGACTCCCCAGACTCCTCAGGACCTTTCTGCAACCTGTGTGACTCCCTTTCTCTTTCTATTCTACCATGTGGTCCAATGCACACTGCTGGCCACACCATGCATGCTTTCATCTCCACAGATATCCCACTCTCTATTCCTCTCATTACCTCATTCTCATAGACCGATCATTCTCTTCTCTCTTCTCACTTGAAGCTCTCTTCTCCTTTAGCATTGGCACACCCTACACCACCTCCTGCCTTCAAGGTCATCTTACCCATGAAACGAGTGTCACTTTGCCTGCCATTGCCTCCACCTACTCTCCTCTGTTTTCTCCCACCCTGTCACAGCCCTCTCCAACTTTCATTGTTCCATCTTCAACACTCTAGACATTCTTGCCCCTGTCATCAGGGTCCGACTGAAGCCTGGCACAAAGTGCAACTCTTGGTATGCCTCTGATCTATCCACCGCAAGTGCAGAGCATTGGAACGGAAATGGGGATCTTCAGATGCACCATCAGACAAACTGACCTGCTGCCTTTTTCAAAGTCACTATAGACACTGCATCCACTCCAAGAAACAAGTCTACTTTCAAACCCGCTTTTCTGAGGCATCTAACAACATGACCAAACTCTTCAAAGTCTACAAGGAACAGACCACCCTACCACAGCTGCATCCTCTACTACACCTACCCAGGCCTTTTGCTCGGCCCTGGCTGCACACTTCACCACCAAAACACAGGACATCCTGTCATCTCTCTCTTCTGCTCCCCCCTGCACTAACATATCGTGGGCTCCCCTCGGCCATCACCCCTCCTCCCCCTCTTGTCTCCTCCCTCTCCCCTGTCATAACTGATGAGGTCTCTAGACAAGTCTGATTTATGAAGGCCTCCACCAAAACCATCAAGGACAATATTGACACTCTTGCTCCAGCCTTGGATGACCTATGCAACCTATCCTTTGCCACTGGAGATTTCCCCTCTCCTCTCAAGCACTTCCTTGTGAACCCTCTGCTAAAATAAATTCTCTGCCGACCAGTCCATTCCGGTAAACTATTGCCCGTTCTCAATCACATATTTCCTGGGAAAACTCCTGGAGAAGCTGGTTATTACTCAACATACTCCATACTGAATCTGTTGGTTATCTCCATGACCATCAGTCTGGTATTATAGCCTCGAGAGGCAATGAAACTGCTCTGTGTAACACCCGTGAAGACCTGCTCTCAGATCTTGACTCCAACTCTCCCTCTGGCCTCAATCTTCTTGACATCTCTTCTGCTTTCGATATGGTAAACAAAAACATCCTGATAACCCATCTCCATAATACGCTGGGCATCATAGATCAGGCCCTGGCATGGCTCGCCTCCTTTCTCCCTGACCAGCCCTCCCAGGTGAACTTGGGCTCTTTCTCTCCTCTACCACTCTCTCTACTTGTGCTGTCCCCCAGGGATCTAACCTTTCCCCCTGGTTTTTCAATATCTACAGGGCCCCCTTGGCCCGCAGGATCTCTACCTTTACCTCTAATTTTCAGTGTTATGTGAATGACATGCAGCTCTCTTTCAGGCTACCCTCGTTCTCCTCCTCCTCCTCTCTAATCCCTGACTGTCTATCTGCAATCTAGGCTTGGCGTGCTGCTAACAATCTATGCCCAAATGCCAGTAAGACAGAGATCATACTCATTGCGTCCCCTGCTCCTGCTTTCCCACTTTCTCACTGGCCTGCCTACCTTGGCCCCCACCTGCCAATCAGACAAAAAATTTGGGGGTAATCTTCGACTCCACTCTCTCCTTCTCTTCACACATCTCAGAAGTCTCCAAAAAGTCCAACTAGCAAATGCACTTCCTCACTCAGCGGTATTCTACCTTTTCTCACTTTCCCCCAGAGGCTCATCACCATCGAAAGTCCTGGTTCTCTCTAGACTGGACTATTGCAACAGCCTCTTTCTCAATCTTCCTACGTCTACTGTCCATCCTCGACAATGCATACAGAACAGAACTGCAAGACTTATCCTTGTCCTCAAGCCCTGGGACCACAACTCTCCAGTTCTGAAATCCCACCAATTGCTCCCTGTGCCTGCAAATCTTAAGTTCAAGACCCTCTGCATTATCCACAAGGCTTTCTGGGGCCGGGCCCACACTATATCCAACGCTCTATTCCTAAATACTATCCCTCTAGAATCCTCCACTCATCCTCCTAAATGTACTAGGATGAGTTAGTTCATCTGTTCAGCCTCCCCACTGTTTTTCCGACCCCCTGAGCTTGGTCTCAATTGTGCCACTTCGTGCACTTACCCACTGGAGAAATGTCATCAGGCCTAGTATGCTAGTTTTTCTGTTAGATCATTCAGAATCTTCAAGGCCTAAGAATGATTACTGTATTTTGTTGTTACCTTCCTGCCTGGAAGAACTTTGAAGCACTTCAACTGTGTATAAATGCTATATAAATAAACAATAACATGAATACATTAATTAGAACTGCACTAACTGCAGACAGTTTTAATTGGCAGGTGAATTCTTAAATAAGGTGTAACCAGCATAGAATAGGAAAGAAAGGCAGGGTAGTTATGAACACTGGCAGAATGTTTCCTTTAGACTAGACAAGTAATTTTAAGTTTGGATCCCCCCACCCGGGCAACCTATAATAGAAAACGCAGGGGATAACTTGTGTTATGTTTTACAACCCAGTCCAATATTGTTCAATAACGTTTTTCTTTCTTTTAAAAGGTTCTACTACCCCAAAGTACTTGAGAGGCCACAAAAGAAAAGAATCCAAGACGGATCTTCCTCATCACAGTAACGTTGGTGCCTTGGCAGGTGAATTGGCAGAGTTTCTCAGCTTTACTCAACGATTCCCTCTGAGGATTGACCCCCTTTGGAAGAAGGAGCCACTGAGATGCTGAGTCCAATAATGGAAAGGAACCAAAGTCTTTCAGAATGGCAGCAGTTTGGCTCTCCTATGGTCGGGAATTATTCTGACTGTAGAAGTCCTAAGAAGAAGGCTTGTTGGATGAAGATAAGATCCCTGAGACCCTTTGTTGACCTCTTGAGACAACTGGTGCATAGGTCATTTTTAGTGTTGGGTTTCGGTAATATCGCATTTTTCTGACTTTCGGTTCTTTTGTGCCACAGCCACAGCATGGGCCTCTAGATGGCTTGTGGTAACCTGGACTCTACCAATGGAGTGGACCTCAGACCTTCACCAATTCTAGGCCCTCGGGAGAACTTTGATACCTTCTGGTGGCCGGAAAGCCACTGGCAGTCCGTCCATAGCACCCAATGACTCTGGGGTCTCTATGGCGGGAAGAACTGGTCAGTGGCGACTGCAAGGATGTCCTTTCAGTGTTCTTAGGCAGTTGAAACATTTGCAGCTCCAGGTGCATAGCAGCACTATGCCAGGGTACCCCCTCTTCTGGGAAGTAGACAGCAATGGCTTCCAGTTCTCACAAAATGCACCTCCGGACCCTGGGCAACACCAATGGACTTCTTTGGCTCAAGGATCGCCTTTGGCGATCCTCTTCTGGACTTCGAAGACTCCTTCTCTGGACAGCAGGCACAGAGGACTGGCTTCCAGGATACTTCGATGAAGAGTAGCAGTTTTACACGATGGTCCCTCGTAACTCTGCGAGAGGTCTCCTTTGCACGTCCTCTCCTTGGGAGACACGACAGCTTTCAGATTGTTGAAGAAATTCAGCAGTAGACTTCTCTTCCAGCGGGGCTTCAAGGAGCAGCTTCTTCTTGCTACGCTTCGACTTCAGCTACTGAACAAATTTGTAAGTGAAAGGTCCGCAGATATACACATCTGTCCTTCATTCACTCTGCCCGAGCCAGGCTCAGTAAGCCAATCACACAGTAGGGCATTCATGCAGGCAGGCAGCCAGTCAAGTTCACAGTCATTCAGGCCATTCACTCCAAACAGACCCCCATAACAAAAGATGTGGGTTGGGGCAAGGACCCAGCCTTTCAGCACACTAAACTGCATGTATGTCAGTGTCAGGCAGGGGTGGTTCTTTCATTGTGTCACACACACAGAAACCAGACACCCACAACAGAGACACTTCAGACTCCACAGGTCCCGCCTCTATGGTGTACCAACAACACACAACACCTGGGAAGGCTCCAGTCAGTCTGACAGGAGGCAGTCCAGAGCTGTATATGGTATTTCTACCCAACAGTCAGTCAGGGGGAGAGGGACAGAGTCAGGGCTTCCCGAGACTTTGGGAAACAGCGTAAATGGCAATAGAAACCAAGAGGCCACAGTGGTCATCTTGCCTTTTGTCAGGAATTCATTGATTCCTATGGCAAGGCCTGGTTGTCCCAAAGATGGAGGACACTCAATGCCACTGCCAAGTCAGCATGTATCTGCCACCAGCCCATACCCTGCTCTGTGGGCAACACACAGGTGCCCAAAAACACACTTAAGGGGTGCAAGGGTGTATTCCCACCCATGGGTGCCATAAGCCTATCTTAAAGGTGATGTTCACTAAAAGATAAGAATGAAGAGCTGCACTGCCAGAGGGCCCGGTGCGCTCTCCATGGCAGAAAACATAGGGAAAACACACACAGAGAGGTGGTAGGTCAAGGACAGGAGGCCCTTCCTCCAATTCCCGCATCACATTGCTATTACTATGTGGGAAAAGTCATCCCTAAGATCTTATATGGTTTAGAAATCAGTCCCAAAGCTTTAACAGTTCCTTTGACCTCAACTTCCCTTCTTCAACTCGTATGCCTTTGATCCAATATGATCTAGGAATGTCTTCATCAGCATATTGGTTCCAATGGAGAGTTATTACTTTAAAGGCCAACATCTTTTTTTCCAGAAGAGAATTCCCTATTTGAAGATCACTCAAGAGACCTGTGTTTCAAGTGTTCAGGTTACTTAGGGGTTCTTGATATCTATACGGATAAGATCTTGAAATCGAGTGGGAAACAATGAGTCGATCTGATTACTGATCCAGAAGAAGCAAAAAAGGTTAAAAGAAGCAGACTGGATCAAAACGATAACAAGAGTATGGAGGCATAAAATGTTTTCTACACACCCGATAATAGATAAACCGTGTCATTTCTCCCAAAGTATCTCCTACAATCTCCCTGCGCGAGAGTAAGATCTCAATTCTTGCGCTTTTGTTTCAATCTTTTACCAGCGGGAGAAATGTTGTCAATATAAAGGAAGTAATGATGAAAACTCAGTTTGCCAACATTGTAGAGTACCGGCCTTGATCAAAACTCTTCGACATTTATTGGTTGAATGCCCAACTTTAAAAGTTCTATGAAAACAATGTTTACATTGTTTTTTTTTTTTTTTTAATGAAAGGACGTTTAATCAGTCCCCAGGAAGTCTGGTGCAGAATAAATATGTGCAATGAGATATTTTTAACTGTTGAGTGGTATCACACTAAAACAGTGAGATTGTTTAAATTATGCATTTTGTGATAATTGCTAAATGTAAAGATGAATTGAAGTTTTGTTTTATATTGATACTGTGTATTATTTATTGTGATTCACATAGTATCTATTGTATTTTGACATGACTGTTTCATTTTAAATGTGTCAAAGATCAGTGTATTGATCAATGCACAATAAAGACATAAATGGTCCATGATTTCATTTTGGTCAATGTCAATGAATATGTCACACCTAAGTACCCCAGGATCACAAGCAGAGTTATTAATATGGATAAGACCGCCCATAAAACATGGCAGTTGCTTGCACACATGAATATCATGAATTTGAGATTTCACTGTTTCATTGTATGAAGTATAACTTAAATCATTCTCTCTGTCATATGAAGAGTTGAAGTATGCATACCATAGCTTTCCAAGAGCAAATTCCTCAGGAATCCCATGCCAGCACTATGCTTGTCATAGTTGCCTTTAGTTTTGTAATTACTTTCACAGATGGCATTAAAATGTACAACCACCATAAAATATCCAGCTAATGAAAGGCCCAGTCTGCAAGCACAGTATAAACATAACTCTCTAGACCATGTAAGGCTTTTTCGTCAGAGGGTACATAAACATTAACAAAGAGGAATATCAAAGAACTGACTTTCAATCTAAAGTTTACAATGACCGGCAACACTGAGGGATGGCAAAAACCTGGAAAATCACATATGGAGTATTTAAATTGTGCTCCTACAATTATTCAACCAGAAGGTCTGCCCCTAGATCCTTTGCAGGCATATCTTTTGTATTTTATCAACTTTATATCCTTCAATACATATAGGATCACCAAGCCAAGAATCTTGTAAAGCAATTAAATCAGATTATTCGATCATTTTTAAACCAAATGCAGCATTTGAGAAATACGTGTACCCTCTAGTGATCCATAAAGAGATAACAAAACACAAGGAGCTAATAAACTGGTGTAGACCAACCGAGAAACTACTTCAATAACTACTCTCCTGAGTTTTTGTTTGTTCAATAATTGTCTTCATCATCTGCAATAATCTATCTTCAAGAGCTGATTGTCCATATCTTAACTTCATCCTCACCATCATCAGAAGATTTGCATTTAAATCCCATCTTTAAAAAATATTGCATGCAATTATAAACAACTCCTGCAATAACGGGGGATATAAAATAAACCAACGACTCATTTGAAGATGCCATCTAATCCAGAATTTTAACTAGAAGATACAAAAGTAGGGGAAATACAGTAAATTAGTTTCAATATGTTTTGACGATAAAGAAATGACTCTGATCAGAAGCAAGTAGTTCAGTAAACAGTACAATCTTATAAAACTTGCTAGAATAACTGCAGTTAGTTCCTGGCTCAAATATATTGTAGCCATTATTCCGATGAGGGAGCCTGGAGTCCAAAATTCCACCTGTTTTCTCCACAGAGTCAACTTTAGCTCTCATTGACATAGAACCATCTGCAACCTTCTCAGAATGTGTGTCCATAAATGAAATACATTTAATTTTCTCCATAGTCTCTGTCGTTGTCAATCTATCTGACTCTTCCATGGAATCAGTTTCTGAATCAGAGGAGGAGCTAATATCACTAATCGCTGCCTTCTTGTTCGTTATTACCGAACCGTTAATCCATTTATATAAAGGACCAAATGTACCAAGCAACTTATTAGTAGATCCTTTACCAAACACCTTAACACCTTAACACCTTAAAAGGTGTGATCAGAGTATAACCAGTTGATGTAGTTCCACAGGCTGTGTTAATAGAAACAATATTTGCACGCCCAGAAGAATTAAAACTGGAAGATATGCCATGTTGTACTACTTCATTCAAACCCAAAATTGTCCCCTGTTGTTGTCTCTTCTTTCCTTTCACTTTCTTAAAATGCCTTCTAATTAGTGGGCTAAAACTCATATTGGCATTTCTCTTTATAATATAATTTCTAGAATCTGGCTAAATGACAGTAGATTCAGTAAAACCTCCACAACTTCAGAAACCACTGGCACAGTCACTGGGACAGGGTCAGACACTACAGACATATTATTTACATTACATTTCTTTAATCCACACTCTCTTTGCTAGCATCTAATAAGGATAAATCGACATTAGTACTATTCTCTAGAATAATGTCAACAGTTGAACCGACTGTAATACTTACATCTTTTTGCTTCTGAGACATCATCACACATAATGTAAATACTGCCTTCACATTCATAAGCATTTACCTAATATCTCCATTAACAGCTGTTTCTTCAAATTGGTCCATAGAGTCACCCACCTCATTCTCTTCAATTAATTAATAAGTACTCTTTCCCTTGTCAGGATACTTAGAATCCTGACATAGAGTTCATTCCAACCAAGTCATTATCCATCACTCCACCCTTTGCTTAGTTGTACTGTGTCCCATTGCATTTAATTGCAAGAGATAACATAAATCCAAAAGCCAGTTGTTGGGTTACTAATAGAACAATCAACTTGCAATATCAGCGATGGATCAGCCTGCTCAGGTGCAGGTAAAGAAATAATATCATCAGCCACTTAACTTCCTCCCGTATTTGGCCTGTCACCAGGAATCTGATTTTCAATAAATTTACAATCAACTGGCTCAGGCACCAATAAAGACAATTCAGGCATCATGAGTCTGGTGCTGTTTGCAATAGAGGTACCAACATCTCTGTTTAATTGAGTAGCAGCAAACTAATACATGATATTACTTTTGTTCAACTTTGATGGCACATAATCCGGACACATGAGTCTGTCATCGGGGGAAGTTGCTTGACTAATGGTTTTATCTTTCTCGCTATGACGTCCTATTTTTGTAAGGTCTTTTGAGCATAGGGTTGAGATTTGAAACCCTTTTGCTTCTCTGAATGTAACCTTGTTTTTCCACTCATGCGGGATCATGAAGAAGAAAACAAATTAGATCTGACCTTATCGCCCAGTGCTCACAGCTCGCCTGCCAGTCTGCTGTCTGTCCTTACTGAAGCACTTGCTTGATGTGCACACACAATGCGTGTGGTGGCCTCTTAATATACTGCAGGTCCTTCATTGCAGTTAGCTGTTCCACAGTCGAGAAACAATCAGAACTAGAATGCAAAAAAATGTCCAGTATGTCTGTCTGTCTGCACTTACTGAAGCATTTGCTTGGTGCGTGCGTGCGATGCACACCATAGCTTATTAATATACTGCAAGTCCTTAATTGCAGTCAGCTGTTCCACAGTCAAGAAATGATCAGCACCAGAATGCAAAAAATACATTCAGAAAGTCTACCTGTCTGCACTTACTGAATAACGTGTTCCATACAATTTCATGTGTACTGGCCACTTAGTGAGGACCAAAACGGATAAAGGTAAGGGAACAAGCAGTGCTTCCAGTGGTGGAGTGGCAATGGTCAAAATATATATATATATTACATGGACGCGGTAGCATCCATGTAGTTATGGTTAAGTGGTGTTTCCATAGGAAGAGCATTTTTTGGGCGGCTTATAACTTCGCTCCCTCTGGACGAATCCTCACCTTTGCAAAAAACGTATATGGCCCACTCTGAATTTTTTTTCCAAAGTTTGGAGAGGTTTGGTCCAGGGGGGGCAAAGTTATAGGGGGGGTCCCAAAACTTTTGTTTTTTCCCATAGACATAATGGGAAAAAACTTTGCGCACGCCTACAGCCCAAACCACTGGACGGATTTACACAAAATTTGCAGCAGGAATGGGGGCTTGGTCCCGAAAGCGTGCTTTTGCAAATTTGGTGTAAATCGGTCCAGTAGTTTTTTTTTAAATGACCAAAATATAAGGCAAAAAAATTAGTGATATCTCCGTTCGCTTCGTGGACGGACTTCCCGGTTCGCTCCGCAGACAGTGCCGTGATTGGCCGAGCGGCTTGCACGATGTCCGCGGACATGCAACGTGTTCGCTGATTGGACGGCATGATGCGTGAAGCGCGTCAGATTTTCTGTGGCGCCTGCCATCTTGCATTCGCAGACGACTGCGGACAGCGCAGTGAAACTTGGATTAAAAATTGTATTCAGTGGAGTGTGTTGGTGGTAAGAGTGTTTGGGGAGGGTGGGGGAGTATAAGATAGGTTCAATGTTCTGTTTATTTTATGTGCTAGACACTTTTGTTGTGTTCGATTTTTCTGCGGACAACACGGCTGTTCTGAAATGTTCGTAAATAAACAGAATGGATTCGGTGAAAGTGTTCTAAGAAGACTCGTGGGGTCCTGGAATGTTCGCAGGGGGTGTCCTGAAGACGTCGTCTGTATTGTTCATTGTCAAGCTGAAAGTGTTCTAAGAACACTCGCGGTGTCCTGAAATGTTCGTACATAAAGAAAATGGGGGTGGTCTGAGGACGTTGTCCGTATTGTTCACTGGCAAGTTGAATGTGTTCTAAGAACACTCGCGGTGTCCTGAAATGTTCGAAACTAAACAAACTGGGGGTTTTCTGAGGACGTTCTCCGTATTGTGTGCCTGCTTAGCTGTATCCAATGAGGGAATGGCACAGAGAATGAAGTGGAAATGATAGAAGGGCTGTCTAAGAGGTATGCGGTCTGCGGACAGGGCGTGCTACATCCGGGGTTTTCCAGCAAACCCAGCATGGAAAGAAGACTGTAGGTATCAGCCAATCAGATTTTGAGGTTGTGGATTTGTGTTCAAAGAGACTGTGTGTAGTGAAGATGGCAGAAGTGGAGAAAGTCAGAGTGTTGGTGCTCGGAGATATGTTTGTGCATGGTTTACAACAGTATGCTCAATGCAGGCATGTTGCAAATAATTTTGATGTTAAAGGAGTGGAGGTGGTGTGGAGCACTGTGCCTGATTGCAATGTACAGGGAATTGTACAAGTTTGTGAAGATATGGGCAGGATAAACAGTCCCCATGTGGTAGTTTTGCACTATGGAGCTTTCCATTTGGGCTATGTCAGTGCCCCTACTTTGTTGGCAGATTTGGAACACTTGTTTCAAGCAGTAATGAACATCCTTCCAAATGCTAAAGTATTTTTTTCTGGATTAGTACCTAGGGCAATATGGGACAATAGTTCAGTTGTTTGTCCTCAGCAAAACAATGCTAGGTGTGTAATCAACCGAGGCATGTGTGCCTTCATGCTTAGAGCTGGTACGTTCTTCTGTAATAATGAGAATATTGATTCCAGTAATGCTGTTTATTTTAAAGAAGATGGCTTTTCCTTATCTTTTATGGGAAATGCCATTCTGTTTTGGAATGTAAGGGTTGGTTTGGAGAAGGTTATGTGAAGATTTTAGGAGTAAAGTAAGAAAAAAAAATACAAAATAACAGGTGTCTGACAAGCATCTGCAAAAAACCCCCAAAAAACGGCTCTTTTCAGAGCCAACCTCAAAGGGGAAATGGGGCACACTATTTAAATTTACATTCACCACGCTCAGATTTTCGATATGTCCGCGGACATGGTGGTAGTCCGCGGACATCGAAATCACTAGCTAGGGGTTCAGTATGTTCTATGTTACATGTATATAAAGTCAGGGATATTATGGTTAAGTTGTGCTACTAAAAACATATGAAATTCAGTAAAAAACGTTGTTAAAGGGACGTTATGGTTAAGTTGCGCTACTAAAATCCTATCAAATTCAGTAAAAAAACTTTGTTAAAGGGACGTTATGGTTAAGTTGCGCTACTAAAAACCTATGAAATTCAGTAAAAAAACATTGTTAACGGGACGTTATGGTTAAATTGCACAACTAAAAAGCTATGAAATTGAGTGAAAAAACTTTGTTAAAGGGACGTTATGGTTCCAAGTAAAACCGAAAAACCCCTGAAATTCGCCAGTTAAGCAACCATAACTCGCGCCACCACCGTGCACTGCTAAGCCTAACACCCAGGACATCAAAGATGACATCACAAATGTCATTGATGACATCACTGATGACATCACATGTGCATTTACCTTTCATGAAAAGTCTGTACAAGGGATTCTTAGTGTAATGTTAATTAAAAAAGTGTGAAAGATTATTGGAATACATTTCAAGTGCTAATCAGTGTATTAAACCATGCATTGATATAAATAGCATTCTATTATTAACTTCAATCCAGTATACTAGGGTACTCATGAAGAAACATAGGCATTGTGTGCAACATACATGATGGAGGTGCATTATTCATAAGCTTGCCATGTTGAACAGTGAAATGATAACTGTTTTCATATTAGAGTTTTGCATACAGTGAAACTTGTGATAAGTAGGTAATAAAACCCACTTACTACATAATTGCATTATTATAGACAAATCACAAAGGGACAACACCACATACAAATATGAATATATGCAAGGGAATTGACGTAAGAAAAGGGAATAGTAGCAGAAAGTGTTCATAACCTAACTGATTACATTTATGCAGAAAAATGATTGCTCTGTTTCCAAGCTGTTACTTACCCTATCTATATATATCACATGATGTGTCTGGACCCTAAGGAAAATAGTGTGAGTACAACATATAAAAATATGAGCATATACAGGGAAAGTACAGTAATAAAAAAACATCAAAAGTATCAGAAAGTGCTGATAAATCTACTGATAATTCGAATGCACAAAAAGGATTGCTGTCTTTCAAGTTGGTGTCTTCCCCTATTTATATGTTTCATATGACATGACTGGACCATAAGGGAATTATTCTAAAAACATACTTGAAGGATAAGTCTACGAATATAGTAATTTACAATTTTTAGTTCCTGACTGTTACTGAAGAAAATCATGTGCCCTAGATATGTCAGGAAAGGAAAAAAGGGGGAGTCAGACATGTGATGTAAATAGTGATGTCATCAATGACATTTGTGATGTCATCTTTGATGTCCTGGGTGTTAGGATTAGCAGTGCACAGTGGTGGCGCGAGTTATGGTTGCTTATCTTACCATAACTGGCGAATTTCAGGGGTTTTTCGGTTTTACTTGGAACCATAACGTCCCTTTAACAAAGTTTTTTCACTGAATTTCATAGGTTTTTAGTTGCGCAACTTAACCATAACGTCCCGTTATGTTTTTTTACTGAATTTTATATATATATATATATATATATTGTAAGAGGATTCAATTCAACACTACAGCTAAGTCAATGCCTAGTCTGGGATACTGAATGGAAACCCTTATTGATATATCTTTACATCCAGTTCATACGTTCTGGATGATTCCCCCTATATAACACCCCTCTCTTGGAATCCCCCTGACCCCACTGAGCCACGAAGTAGTTCTGTTTTGCAAGTTTAAACGGTTTATTTGATAAATTAAACAATATATATATATATATATATATATATATATATCACACTTTATAATAAATTAATAATTGAATATCACACTTAATCTGAGCAGTAATCAATAATGGATAGTCCGGCACTAGCACACTTCTTTATAATCAATGATGAGTGGTTATAGGATGGATACGATAGCAACAATACTTTTATGGTTTCAAATGGATGCAATGTGGAATGAAATGCAGCACAGAAAATAACTTGATAGGATTTCAGCAAAAGACAATGTAATCACTTTCGTGGACAATTCACCCCCCCTTTTATGCACTGTAAGGAGATGAAGATGACACAGTTCTTAGGAATGCAATCAAATAGAATTCAGTTCAATTCCCCCCAGCAGCTTATACAACAGATAGGAGTTTTGAAACACAGGCAAAATGCTTTGAATATGGTGACAATGCAGTGAGAAATATGCTGAAAATGGTGTTAATTCCCTTTAGGAGTTTCAGGGTGAGTGAAATATACTTGGGATGAGTTCAGGCTCACTTTAGCAAGGATCTAGGAGTAACTAGCAGGTTAAACAAATTTGTGGCAAAGGAAAGCAATGAAGCTACTGTTTTCACACGTGGCTGGATTTTTAACCAAATTGCAAATCGCGGTAAAATTTGTGAGTGTGAGAATCGTGATTATGGCAAGAGTATGAGGAGTAGGAAGTCGGTTCTAGGCTTGTCGGTAAGGTAGGATTCTAAGCTTTCAGGGGAAAGTTCAACCAAGTTCCTAGCCCAAACGGTTCCAGAGATACGGACGATTAAATAAAGGTAGTTTTTCGGATTTTAAATTTTAAAAGTTCAAAGCGACAGGTTACAGCTTGCAGCTAGAAAATGACAAGTGACAGCTTTGCAAATGACAGGTGACAGTTAGGAGGCAGTTCTGGTTAGATTAAAATAGATTGAATTATATTATTTTCACTAAGAGATTGGTTCTGCACAGTTCTGCTAGGTACTCACAATATATTTAGAAATAGGCCTCGCCACGGATCTGGTCAACAGGTTTTCTTCACTCGCCACGGACGGTTTCTGCGCACAGCGTCTGGGTCAGCTGTACTCTGCTGGTCTGGTCTGGGTCTCTGGTTCTGATCAGGTCTGTGGGTCCGGATACAGCGGTCTCTGGTTCAGCTGGTCTCTCTCTGGATACAACACTGCTCTCTGGCAAATGGCAAGAGTTCTTGCAAAGAATTCAAACAGCTCGCCTGGCTGTGAATAGTGGCAATGATTTGAGGCCTGCTAAAGAGGGATTTAGCTTGTAGTTGACCTCTCTGCTACAAATTCTGAAGTAAAGTCTTGGTCTCTGAAGGTGGATAGATTGAAGTCTCTATGTTGGCTCTCTGGAGGTTGATGGAGGTAAAGCATGGATTTTCCCAGCAGAGCGTCCCGCAGCAGATGGAATAGAATGTCCCTATCTGTCCTGACTGTCTGCTTTTATGTGTTTTGAAAGTGGGTGGAGAGGCTAGCTTTCTAGGCCCAACCCCTCTACACTTGTCATTGGCCACTTCCTCCTCTTCCCCTTGATTGGGGGAATGAAATGAAGTGTCATCATGATGAGGTCTGTTTATGATACAGAGAACCCACCCCTGTCAACTTTATACACAATCTATATTTGACCTAAAGACATACTTCCCCGATAGACAGTTGTTTGGCATTGCATACACACATCATGCATTTACTGATGGTAGCCCCTGTTCCAATTCTGTCGTTTCTAGGAGCTTGGGTTCAAAAATGGCAACATATTTCACTTTTTGGTCGGGTTACCAATATTGGATTTGTCCCCGCACTTACACAAATGTTCGCAAAGCATGCAGGCATTAATTGATGAAGTATCAGACTTTTCACATGCAGACATTTTAAGTAATACCCTTTTAACTGCTAGTTTGCCCCCAGATCATACCACCGGTTCTAAAAACCTCTTAAAATGTGGGCAGAAAAATCACAAGAATTATGGTATCATTTAAATAATTATGACAAGTCCGTACTATGAGTTATTCATCTTTTTCTAAAACCATATTCTGGCTACAGGGGTGTGTCATTTCAGGTCACATGGTACAGAAACCAGTCTTTCCACTTTCTTCAAGCTCAGCCTCTGTCTCCAGTTTCTCCCCCTCCCAGTTTCTGCCAAGAGGAAGCCACTTTTATGACCCCTGCAATAAACCATCTGCCTGGGTGAAGGGGGTTGCATTGTTCAGAGGAAGCCATTTTTACGACACCCCCAATAAACTATGTGCTTGGGTCCTAGAAGGCCCATTGTTCAAGCTCCTGCAGTCTGTAGGGGCTCCCCTTAATTCAATTATCAGAGAGATGGCATATCCTTAGTGTGGACAGCAGGAAACAGCCAGGCCTGGGAAGTTACTGTGAATCAAGTTTCATTCCTGATGGGGGTAGTTACCAGGCAAAATTGGAATCTCTTTAAGCCAGTTTTTAGCTACATGTCATTTCTGTTCCCAGTTTAAATCAAACATACAATTTTTGCACATGCAGCTACAATGCTGATTCTAAGTGCTAATCTATGACATTTCAACAGTTACAGACTATGTGACACTCAAAAGTAGGTCACTCATTTATTTTAACATTTGGATTTTTAGTGTCTGTAGTTCAGTTTAACTTAAAACTGCTGACTTCATAGCTCAGCTATTTCTGTTATAAACACTGTTCTGGGCTCTTCATCTTCCCGGATTCTGTAAGCACACAAAACTTCATTCTGCCAAATGTCTGCTGGTGTTCAATGACATTTTTTGAATATCCTGCAATGTTTAAAATGGGCATTTGAAGCTTGCATTCAAGGAAACACAGGGTGGTTTTAAAGCGCTTTGAAGCTAACCGGCGCTGCTGTTTTCCCTTTGGCAACCCATTTTACTCATGGCACCCCTGGCCCATCACGCTCGCACTGGTGGGTGGTAGGTCAGGTGACCATTTTAATGTGCGCAACAACTGCGCGGTTTTCCTGGATTCTGGCGCAAATGTGTGCTTTTCGCCATCTTGGATTTCCAGGGCCCACAGCACCAAATGTTGCAGCATAATAGTCCAAACGTGGGTCAGAACACCCAACAATATATATATATTGGCGTGCGGTAGCGGACATGTTGTTATGGTTAAGTTGCTAAATCCATAGGAAGAGCACTTTTTGAGCGGCTTATAACTTTCCTCTCCCTGGATAAATCGTCACCAAACTTTGTAAAAAAAAGTATATGGCCCACTAGAGTGAATGGAGAAAGCATTTCTGTCTTGGCTACAGTCCAAACCGCTGGACAGATTTTCACCAAATTTGCGGTAGGGGCAGCGGCTTGATCCCGAAAGCGTGCTTTTGTAAATTTGGTGAAAATACGTCCAGTAGTTTTTTCTAAAAGAACCAAAAAGTAGGTCTAAAAAAATTAGTGATATCTGTGTCCGCTCCGCAGACACACTTTCCTGTTTGCTTTGCGGACAGGACACAGATTGGTTAATCGACTTGTGTCATGACCGCGGGCATGCAACGTGTTTGCTGATTGGCTGCGGTAAAGTGTGAGGTGCTTCACATTGTTTTGATGCGCCCGCCATATTGGATCCATGGACAGCGCAGTATAGAAGTGAGCATAAATCCAATTTTGGGGAGTGTGTTGGTGTGTAGGAGTGCTTGGAGAGGGTGGGGGAGTAAGAGATGGGTCAAATGATGTATTTGTTTAGTTAGGCGAAGGCTGTGATGTGTTCGCAGTGTCTACTAAACACTGGGCACACTACTGGCTATTTCACTTCACTATGATGTTGGTTTTGGGTCGTTAGTAGAGAATTGGGTGAAGGGCGTATGCATTGAAGAGTTTGTGCATTGATTGTAATGATTATTTTAGAATGTTTATTGAAGTGGATAGGTTTTGAGGTGGATGTGTTATGTTTTTGGGTTGTGGTCAATCGGTAGGTGTTTGTTTCTATGGGTGTATTATGCTGCAGTGGTTGTGGCCAAGGCCTAGAGTCTCGGGTGCATGCCTTGGCCATGCACCCGAGACTCTAGGCCCTGGCCACAACTATCGCAGCATAATACATCAATGTTGCCAAACTTTTTGACTGTGGTATGTGGGCTGCTTAGGGGATATATTTTCAAAAATGTGAATAGTGATTGGCAGTAGTGTAATAGTGTTTATAGGGTAGTGAGATGATGTGTGTTAGTTTGTTTGTTAGATTGTGTTCAGAATGTTGGTATTCAAGACTGTAGGCATTGTGGGTTGTATTTATTGGTGAGGTGTTCTTTTGCATGGTTGTGTTATGTTGCAGTGTTTGAGAGTTCAATCATTATATACTTACTGTTTCCTTTGTTGAAGCTGCATGTAGAGTTTTGGCAGGCCATGCAGTCAAGATTGTGGGGTTTGGCAACAAGCACTACAGTATAAGATACCCATGGAAGCAAACATGTGGGATTGTGGTCTGTGGTCAGGTGTTTGCTTGGATGGGTGTGTTATGCTGTAGTGTTTGTGAGTCCAATCATTATATACCTACTATTTGACTTTTTGTGGTTCTATGCAGTTTTTTCATGACATGGGTAATTGGAGCAGACATTTGTTTTCAATATCTGTGATAAAAGAAAAGATCACATGTTAGTGTAGTTAGTTTATAATGAGTTATTGCATTGCACTGTAGACATTTCTGTATGTTGTCGACTTTAGAAGTACTATAGTTCTAACCAGTGTACTGTGCAATTTGTTTTAGAGTAATGGTAGTATCATTACATTCAAACCATCCACATTTCTTTTTTATATATGCAGTGTAGTGACCTGCATTAGTTGTGGCTCTTGAATGGTAGATTATACCTATTGTTGTGAAGGTTTTCTTACCAAGTGATACTTGACCATGTGTGAATCCAGTCAGTTTGCAGTTGTTTTTGGAACCATCTGCATTGTAACGTAAAAGCATTACTATTACGTATTCACCATGTGGCTGTATTTGTAAGGTGGAGCGCTTATCTGAATTGCACGTTTTACATAATCTGCTATGTTTTACATTTTGTACAAGTTGCTCAAATGGAATTAATTCACAGTTAGGTATGGATACATATACGAAGCCTGAATGTTTCTACATGTTTGAAATCTGGAAGATTTCATTTATAGGTATGTTTTTGTTTTCTAGTACTTGTAGTAAGTACATTAGACATTCTTGTGGATCTTCTTGTGAGTTTATAGTGAATTTGACCATTCCAGCACAGTAGTCCAATTCCTGCCTTATTCCAGAAACACTGTAAGCATTGTCTGGATTGTTGGTTGCATTTCTATGAAGGACTAACATTTGCAAACACAATTGGTCTGTACCGTGTAAGTAAATGTTGTCAATAATTGGTGCCAATTAGAATAGAAAATGTATTGCTACATTATCGTAGCAATTTACACCTGTTATATTTGAAAATTCGAATGAACCTGACAGTTCTGTCATTTGTTCAGAGTGTGCGTTGCTTCTTTGAAGAGGTAGTTGAGTTACTTTGAACAGTAGATTCTTCTTTGGTTGTGGCCCTTGATGAAGTATTAGCTTCTTTTACTTTCTGTGGAGGAATTGCTGTGAGATCCTTTTCTTTTACAACGTCTTGCTTTTTGCGTAACAGGATTGGTTTTTAGATGGGGGGGTGTCGAGTGAACGCAGTTTATTGTATTCTAGAATGTAAGGAATATCAGCGTTCACTCACTTGCATCAAAGTTGATTAGAAATAGTCTGTCAAGTGTACATAAGCACGATAGTGCTACATACCGCATGCCTTCTTTAAAGACTGTGCTACCAATATCTATCAATGCTTTATCTAGGGTAAGACCTTGTGATTTGTGAATGGTGACTGCGTATGCTAGAGTTAGAGAAATTGTTCTCTGTGTACATATATGTCTTTGAAAAGAAAGAAGCGGGCTGTTGAGCGTCCTACCCTTTAAACTTCTGATAATTTGTCAAAGAGAATATTGACAAACTAAATGTTGTTGTCACGTGGGTATGTTTGAAAGCCAACAACTGTACCAAGTGCTCCATTAACTGGTCCTTACTCCACATCAAGGTTACGTTTAAGCATTACTCTACAGTTTAAAGATCATTTTAATATTTTCTCCAAACCAACTGTGTTGGAGATTGAATTTTCTAAGGTATTTAGTCTTGTTGTGGCTTGTTGACACATGGGTTGTGTCATACCATGTACATCCAGTTTGTCTGTGGAGCAAATTTCAATTATTGGTTGCATTTCTTGTTTCAACATTGTTTTATTGAATTGTGCACAGCTTGTAAGAGTTGGCATCAAGGACATACAGTTTACATTTGTGTGTGCTAATTGTTCCATGACATCAGTAGCACATGAGTTATGGCCATAGAGTTCATGGATGTGCCTGGGTTTTAATAAAGATTGTGCTTCTTGAGATAGTACACCAACTCTAATACTTTTTAAAATGTTGGCGTATGTGAGGTCTGCAGACTGATGCATATTTTCAGTTAATTCTCTGTATTGGAAATGTTACCAAAGATTGACATTTCCTATGCTGCCAAGAGTTTTACGGCACAGTTTGTCCCCTAAGGTTTTAAAAATAGGTTCACCTTTCACTGGAGTTAATTGAAGAAGATCTCTGAAAACAACAATGTGTTTTCCTCCAAATAATTCTTCGTAGTCTGTTTTGAGGACCTCTTGTAATCTTAGGTGAATAAAAGCCAACATTAGGTTGGAGACCATGCTCACCTCATCTATTAGCAGCATTTTCATTTGTTTGATAACTCTGTGTATTTCCATTGCAGCTTCTGTAGAAAGTTTGTAATAGTCTTTTTTGTTTTGGTGTTCTACTGGAAGGAGTAGTAATCGGTGTAAAGTGACATTGCCTATGTTGTAGGCAGATAACCCTGTGGGGGCAGTTACAACAGCTGACAGTTTGTTGTTTGTCAATTGTTGGAGGAACTTGCTGATGATTTTGATTAAGAATCTTTTGCCTGAACCAGCTTGACCACTCACATATAGCAGTATAGGTTTGTAGTCTTGGCAGTTACAGTTTTTACTTTCATGTTGCACTATATGTTCAATTTGTTTTGTTACTTCTTGGAAAATGCTATGCTGCTCATTGTTTAGTTGTGATTTCAGTACAGCAAAGTCTTCTGTATATTGCTCATACTGACACATCGTCTTTTCTACGTCTGTCATGGCTAATTCTGCCTCAATTGCTATTAGCAGCTGTCGAAGTGGTTTTTGGCTTCCTGTTATGGAAGGTTGACTACTACTGTCAGCAGTGTCCACATCTAGTCGGGCCTGGAGTTCTTCTTCATGTTGCTGTTCATTGTTCATTGTTCATTGTGCAACATTGTTTGGTACTTTGTAAAGTTTACATCGGTTATAGTGCTTTCATTTGCTTTGAAAGCATCTTCATAGGAGTCATAGGTATCTAGTAAATCTTCTTCTTTTGTCCATGGTTTAAAAAGTTGTAGCAGCGACATGTAATACAGTTCTTTATGTTGATGAGTTTTTAATGACAATTTGATATGATTAATTAAGCTGCGTTTGGTAAGTTTCACTAAGCTGCCTTCACAATTTGCCACTCTGTATCTACCTTTCTTTTCATCTGGTTTAATATTATTTTTGTATGTGAAGTTTTGGTCTACGTGGTATAGACACATGGTTTCCAAAGTGGTACTTCTGTTTGGGTAGTATGTGTCTAGTAAATTGTTTTTCAAAATGTCTTGGCTGTTGGGATCACTTTTGGCTATTGTTTCTATGTCCCCATACGATTTGAGAACTCTTTTTCTAGATTTAGCAGGACCAAGACTTACTCTATTTTCAGATTTACTATACAAGGCAGTACCGGTTAAATGGTCTGCAGCTTCATAGGTCCCACATTCAATATGAGAGAGCATTTTATGCCTAAGCTGTACAATTTCTGTGATAGTGTTTCGTCAGATGATATGTCATACCAGAGGTCTTGAAGCTCTGTTTTGTCTGTTTTCATTAAGTAGGCTGTGACATATCATGCAACTCCAGTGAAATTGTCTGCAATGTACTGCACATCTATGTTTGCATTCCAAAGGAGGGCAATCATTACATTGTAATCATTGATATATGTTGATTCTTCTGTTCTTTTTATGTAATATGTGTGCTTAGGTGATTTACCTTTGACACTATGTCTAACTGAAGACATGAAGTCATTTACTTGACCTGTTTTAAGGAACCAAAGCAGCATTTAGTGTAGTATTTTCGTTTGTTTTTATATTTGCGACAACAATATTTCCCACATTTGTGTCTTTGAAATTGTGAAATATGTGCATGAAGGTCTCTATGGTCCTCATTACGAGGTGGGCAGAATGGGTTTAACGGTGCCGGTAAAGGTGCCGGCGCCATTAAACCCATTCTGCCCTATTACAAGGTTCCCTATTATGGGACCGTTGTTAGCTCCCTCCCCATTCCCATTGAGCCCTATGGGGGCTCGAATGAGAATGGGGAAGGTCTGGGGTCCCTGAATGGGGAAATACCTGGCCCCCAAAGTTGGAATGGCCCGGTATTGGCTGCCTCCAAACTCCTAATGAGGCCCTATGTGTTGTTTCTGAAGTGATTTCACAAGTTGCATATTTTTGGATGAATTGCAAAACAGTGGCCTCACTGTCCTGACCAAATTTAGGAGCATCTTTAATCCACAAATGCATGTGGATGTGTGTGCTCCTCTGGCTTGATATTCTTTTCTCCAAAAGAAGTGTTGCACTTCTCTGAGGGGAGGAATAGTTTTATTACAAATGAAGTGTAGCATAGCAATGAAGCGATGATGGAAATATCTTGATACATTTACAGGATCTAGAGAGCAGAGTTCTCTTGGTGTTTTTATGTCTATGTTTGTTTTGTTTTTGTTTGTTATGCGTAGGGAATTGTGCAAATCTTCCCATGCATATTCTGCACAACCTAGTGTCACAAACCAAGTGGGTGGGCCAAGGTTTCTTATTATAGAGTCTTGACTAGAGGAACTTTTTGGTGATATCACTGTGAGACTCCCGTGAATGGTTTCAAATAGCAGTTCAGAAAATGACGCATAGGTGTGTGAAAAAAAGGAGACTAAGAGTTCCCTTGCTCCGTTTGCTTATGAAGAGGTTTATATTTTTCAACACACCTTATTACTGTGCCACAGTTATATGAAAAAGAGTTCAATAGATGCCATATATTGGTTATCAAAAATAGGTTTATTAGTGGCCCTTTCTGATTACGCATGTTTCAGCATTGTCTATGCCTTTTTCAAATCAGAGCATACTAGTGATCTTTAGTATTGTGTGAAACCATGGAAAGCAAACAAAATATGTTATATTGTCAGCATATGATCATATGAGAAACCCAAATTATGCCCCCAAACCCCAATGGTACCAGAATACACTGTTGTTAAGCAAATGAACAATAAAAATAGCAATATCAATATAAGACCCAGATTTGGGATGGGGGATCAGGGGGGTGAGTAGTCAATTTGAGAATAATAAGAAAAATCAAACAAAAAAGGAGAGAGAGAGAGGAGGAGAAAAGTACAAAATCCATAGAAAATTATTATTTAGTCAAGTATCTCCATAATTGCAAAATACATAGAGTACATATTGTGATGGTACATGTATATCAATATATTATTTAGTACAACAAGGATTACAACCGGCTGTTTTACTAAGTGTGTTTGTATTAGTAGCCAAATCCCTTCTCATAGACTGTTGTATATCTAATTAACATTACGTTTTCCCTACATTTATGTGATCATATATTGCATTGTGCAAATGTTCATGAGGTTTCCTTATCCTTCGCCGTTTCTCATAGGTGCAAAGTTGTAGAGCTAATCCATTATTAGTGGGGTAAATCCCATCCATAGCAAAAAGAAACAGTGGGAAATATCATAATGTGAGCCTGGTGTAACACCCCTTTTATTAAAAATTATATAATTTGGGTGTCATGCATGAGTATCATTAGGGTGTGCATCATGATAGTTGATTCATGTATCCGTATGCTATTTTGGCAAAGTTTGTGCAATTATTCCCTTTGTGGTTGGGTTTGTGGTAACTTGTCAATAATTTGACTCTTGTTTCAAGAATATGTTGCCAAACTATTTTAGTACTGTTTCCTTAATATAATGTTCTACATCACAGCCTTTGCATCTTGTGCCCCATTTTACAATACACTTTGTGCTGAAAGATTAGACAACCGGTTCTTTAGACTGATTTTAAACAATGAAAAACTTTCTTTTGGGCAATGCGCAATGTTAGCATGCCCATGTCTTCATACTGATTTTTAACACTGGAAAACTTGCGTCAGGGACTGTCATGGGCGCTACTCCCGAGGGGCCAGGACTGGCCCAGCGCCCTCGGAAGCAGACCCGTCTTCCACTACTCCGGACCCAGCAAACCCCTACAGGGGCCCTTTGGACCGTGTCCTGGCGCCTTTGGCGCCAGGCTCATGAAGGGTTTCAGTCCCGGCACCATAGGCGCCGGGCTCATATTGATAAACAGTGTAATAATGCTTGGGTGGACTTATCTGAGACAGACCATGCTGCATATTTACCCAGAACAATCCAGTCTGGTTGAAGTCCCCACCCATCAAGGCTGGGAGGAACTATTCCCTCCATTCAGGAACTCTTTTCTTACCTGGGTGGAACCGGTGGAAGAACACACACTGGAAGCACTTCTCTGCTATTTAAACCACGCCCGATGGAAAACACGTGCTTCGCATTATTCTGCAGCAGCAGCAGGACGCTCACCAAGTCGGCTCCTGCATTCCAGATCCAGAGTCATCTTCAGCTTCCGCGCAGCAACCTGTGGATGAAGGAAGACACAGAACAATACTTACCAGATCCCGGAATCCAGTCACCGGCAAAACCTGCAAAGAATAAACATAAGGTTAGAAAAGTGCAACTCGCTCGCAGCCGCGCCCGCTTACCTGATCCATCCGCGATTGCAACGGAGCTAACCGCGGCCTTCTCTTCAGCAGCTTCTCTGCACCTGAAAGGCGAAGTTCATAATTAAAAAGGGGTTCGGGTGAAGGCAGTCGCATTCATCTTAACTTACCAGTTTTTGCACGCGCAGAAGCGGCCGCATCAACCGCAGCATCCCGGCACCTGAAAACTAGAAAAAGGACATTATTAGAGGTGCCATTAAAAACGGCCAACGAACATTATACTTACGTGCATCGGCACGTGCAGCGGCAACGGAAAACTACGCCCACAGCATGCCGAGGCCTGAAACAAAGGAAAAGGGACATTATTGAGGTGCCCATCTTTTAAAGCCTAAAGACTACAGTATACTTACAGGCATCCGCTCGTGCAGTAACGGCGGCATCGCTCTTCGGCATCCCAGCACCAGTGCCACAACTAAGGCCGCCAAAGACTTGAGCCTCAACACTGAACTCATCCAGTGACGTAACTGGAATCCACGCACCCCTGCACCAGACGCAGGATGGAGAGCTCAGCATTTATACGCCTAAGGTGAGAGCTCGCCGAGACAAGTAGAAAGCTAGGCTGTGGGAGAAACTGGCGATTGGTGGGAGAAGGAATCCCATCAAACGGTGATTAACCCTTTTTCTTCCACCTGCAGAAAACTTACCCTGCAAGTCAGACATTCGATAAGAGGAAGCCCAGTCCTGAGAGTCGTCCGAGCTCTACGCTTCTCAATTGAAGAAACGATAGCAGCCCAGCCGGGATCCGCGCCTCCGTGGGAATCAGGTGAGCGTTACAGAACGCGAAGCCCACCAATAACCTCCTACCCAGGCGCTATGGAAACTTCCGACACAGACCAACTGGCCCAGTTATTAGGGGAATTAAGAGCTGAAGTTCATGCTGCCCGCCAGGAAACGAATGCCCTTAGGAGGGAATTGATAATATCAAAAGAACAAACTGATGATCTCGCCAGACAGTTATTACAGACACAAGCGTGGCAAACCCCGCTACCTAATTCAGGAGGGAGCTATATCCCAGCGGCTTCAGCCAATCCTGTTCAAATCAACCTACCCGGAAATGTGCCATTGGCACCGCCTGAACGCTTCTCTGGTGACCCTAAAAGGTTTGCAGTGTTTATAAATCAATGCAGATTGCACTTTCTTTGTAGACCTGCAGCCTTTCCGACTGACCAGACTAAGGTAGCCTTTGTGCTTTCGTATCTTAGCGGCAGTGCCGCTGATTGGTAGATCCCTCTGGTTACACAGGATGACCCGATCCTTTGTGATTTCCCGACCTTCCTGGCAAATATGGAAAGACTTTTTGCAAGGCATTCCCAGGGGCAGGCCCTGGACAACGAACTCCTTTCCCTACGACAGGGCAATCAAGATCTTTTGGCCTACATTGCATCATTCAATAGGCTAATCGTGGAAACCAGATGGCCTGAGGACAAAAGAATCACGCTTTTTCAAAGGGGTTTGCGTGGCGAACTCAAAGACGTCCTTGCCCAGGTGGTGAATCCTCCTCAGGATTGTTCAGAGTACATTGATTTGGTGGTCCAATTGGATCACAGACTACAAAACAGAAAGGTGGATCGATCCAAGTTTGAAACACGAGTGTTCCCTAAGCCTCAAAGTCACACCAAAGGAGTTGAAGCCGTCGAACCTATGCAAATTGGGGTTGTAAAGGGTCCCCTAACCCAGAAAGAACGTGACAGGAGACGACAAATGCAACTATGTCTCTATTGTGGAAATTCAGGACATTTTCTTCGAGATTGCCCGGTGAAACCACCTAAGAAGACAGTGGGAGCTTCTGATAAGAGTTCTGAAAAGCCTGAGCCGGGAAACAACCTCGCCCGACAAGTGTAGAGGTCTGCTTGCTGAGCGTAAAAACCAGTTCTTTAACCTCGCACTTCATAATGCCAATGGTCCTCGTAAACCCAGAGCAACCGGATCGTTTGCATGCAATTAAGGCATACATTGATAGCGGAGCAGTTGGAAATTATGTGGACCGCGAATTGGCTTCCAGGATGAACTTACCTCTTTGTCCAAAGGTGGTTAAAGACGTCATTACCACGGTGGATGGGACAGAAATCGTCTCCGGACCAGTGACCCATACCACTACTGAAGTGACGATACTAGGTCAAGGCGGGCATCAGGAGGTAATTGTGATCAAGGCTCCTCAATTCCAAGTAATTCTATGGATTCCTTGGTTGGAGAAACACAATCCTCAGATTGATTGGCGAGCAAAGACGATAAAGTTCCCAGAGTGCACACCAACTTGTTATCCACGGCCCAACATTGGCCTAGCGTCAGTAACGGCTGACGGTCCACAATTACCTCTAGAGTATCGAGAGTTCCAAGATGTTTTTCAAAAGGAACAGGCTAACACCTTGCCATACCACAGATCATACAATTGTCAGATAGATTTGCTACCCGGTGCAACTCCCCCTTGCAGTAGGATTTACGCCCTTACCGAGCCTGAGAACCTTCATCTGCGACATTATTTAGACCAGTACCTGGCCAATGGCTTTATCCGTCCGTCGAAGTCCCCTGCATCCTCGGCTCTGTTCTTCGTACCAAAAAAAGAAGGTGACCTCAGAACCTGTATAGATTATCGTGCTCTGAACCAGATAACAGTAAAAAACCGGTACCCCTTACCTCTGATCCCGGAACTCCTTGACCAGGTAAAAAATGCCTGTATTTATACTAAGCTTGATCTCCGGGGAGCTTATCACTTGGTACGGGTCAAGGAAGGAGATGAATGGAAGACGGCCTTTCGCACTAAGTATGGGCTATTTGAATACCAAGTGATGCCCTTTGGACTATGCAATGCACCGGCCGCCTTCCAATATTTTATGAATGATGTCCTCAGAGAGCTCATTGATGTCTGCGTTGTCGTCTACATTGATGACATTCTTGTGTACTCATCTTCAGAAGCTGACCATCGAAATCATGTTAGGGCGGTCCTTGAAATACTTCGCCAACATAAACTTTTTGCCAAGCTCGAAAAATGTGTTTTTCATGTCACTGAGGTCGAATTTTTGAGATTTATTCTGACACCCAAAGGAGTCCACATGGACTCGAGAAAAGAAGACGCTAACCTCAAATGGCCGTCTCCTACTTCCGTGAAAGGCGTTCAAAGCATGCCAGGTTTTGCCAATTTTTACCGTAGATTTATTCCAGGGTTTTCACGAGTGGTACAACCCATCACCGCCCTCTTAAGAAAAAATAAACACTTTGAATGGTCCGCAGAAGCAGAACAAGCCTTCCAAGAGCTAAAGGCTAAATTCACCTCGGCGCCAGTACTGAAACACCCACGCCCGGACCTCCCTTACATCGTTGAAACCGACACCTCCAGCTTAGCAATGGGAGCAGTCCTATCACAAAGAGATCCAGAGACTAACCAACTGCATCCTGTGGCATTGTGGTCTCGTAAATTCTCGGCGCCTGAGATCGACTACACCAACACAGACAAAGAGCTTCTAGCGATTAAATCAGCCTTTAAGGCATGGCGGCATTATCTCCTCGGGGCCAGACACACCGTCACAGTGATCACCGATCATCGAAATCTGCAGTATCTGAAAACCGCCAAGGCTCAAACCTCCAGACAGTTTCGCTGGGCTCTATTCTTTGCTGAATTTGACTTTGTGATCACTTATCGCCCCGGCAACAAGAACGGCAAAGCGGATGCTCTTTCCCGAATTGGAATGGGAGATAACGTTGCCAATCCAGAACCTGTACCAATAATTCCTGAACAAAGGATCGTGGGTCTGATTTCTTCACAATCCATTGAGGATATTGAAGAAAAAACTAAACAACTTGTAACCTCACCAGACTTACTGAACTGGTTACAAAAAGGAAAAGATTTCACCGTAAGCAATGACTTGCCTTATTTCCAAGGACGATTGTTCCTACCACACGCCGATTTACAAAGACAGGTAATCTCCTGCTATCATGATTCATTAATTGAGGGTCACCCTGGCATTGCCAAAACCACAGAAAAGGTGAAGAGACACTTCTGGTGGCCTTTGTGGAGAAAGGACATAAAGGAATTTGTGATGTCCTGCGGTGTGTGCGCTCAAAACAAGGGTCAGAAGAAGAGGCCGGCTGGTCTTCTGCAACCATTAGACATCCCACCGTATGCCTGGCATACCCTTTCCATGGACTTCATCACAGACTTACCCTCCTGTTCCGGGTACAGCACCATTCTTGTTATTGTGGACCTGAATTCTAAAATGGCCCACTTCATTCCGCTAAAAGGCTTACCTTCAGCATCAGTCCTAGCCAAAGTATTTCTTGAAAACATCGTCCGGCTACACGGCTTCCCGTCAGTACTAATCTCAGATAGGGGGAGCCAGTTTATTTCCCACTTTTGGCATAGCTGTTGTCGATTAGCTCAAATCGATGTAAGACTTTTGACCAGTCATCATCCCCTGACCGACGGGCAAACCGAGAGAACAAACCAGACTCTCGAGCAATATTTACGATGCATGCTACAACAGTCGGAGAGTAACTGGAAGGACATCCTTTGGATAGCTGAATATGCTTACAACAATTCAGTTCATTCGGGTACCGGGAAGAGTCCCTTCTACATCTTGTATGGGATTCATCCTCAAACCTCCAACCTTGATCCACCTCAAGATCTTGGAACACCCGCCGTGGATCAATTGCACACCGTTATTACCCAAGCTTTTAAGGAAGCGACTGCACAGCTACAACAAGCTAAAGAGAGGTACAAAAAAGGAGCAGATCAACACCGAAGCAATGCCCCTCAATACCAGGTTGGGGATCAAGTCTGGCTGTCCACCAAACATTTATCGCTTAAAGGGCCTCACACCTTCAACCCCAATCCAATTACGGCCATAATTAATCCAGTGGACGTTAAATTAGAATTGCCAACCCATATGAGAATACATCCTGTATTTCACGTATCTCTTTTGAAACCCATGCAACCTGGAACCAGATTGACCAATCCTCCAGAGCCCATTCAAGTGAATGGGGAGCCCGAATTTGAAGTAAAAGACATTTTGGACTCTAAAATCATCAGATCGAAGCTATTCTACCTAATCGACTGGAAAGGCTACGGACCTCAGGAAAGGTCATGGGAACCCTATGACCACGTCCATGCTCCTCGTCTAGTCCAGAAATTTTACCGAACCTTTCCCGATAAACCAAAACCCCCGGGGAGGACAAGTTTGGTAGGGGCCTTGAGGGGGGGTGCTGTCATGGGCGCTACTCCCGAGGGGCCAGGACTGGCCCAGCGCCCTCGGAAGCAGACCCGTCTTCCACTACTCTGGACCCAGCAGACCCCTACAGGGGTCCTTTGGACCGTGTTCTGGCGCCTTTGGCGCCAGGCTCATGAAGGGTTTCAGTCCCAGCGCCATAGGCGCCTGGCTCATATTGATATTCAGTGTAATAATGCTTGGGTGGACCTACCTGAGGCAGACCATGCTGCATATTTACCCAGAACAATCCAGTCTGGTTGAAGTCCCCACCCATCAAGGCTGGGAGGAACTATTCCCTCCATTCAGGAACTCTTTTCTTACCTGGGTGGAACCGGTGGAAGAACACAGACTGGAAGCACTTCTCTGCTATTTAAACCACGCCCGATGGAAAACACGTGCTTCGCGTTATTCTGCAGCAGCAGCAGGACGCTCACCGAGTCGGCTCCTGCATTCCAGGTCCAGAGTCATCTTCAGCTTCCGCGCAGCAACCTGTGGATGAAGAAAGACACAGAACAATACTTACCAGATCCCGGAATCCAGTCACCGGCAAAACCTGCAAAGAATAAACATAAGGTTAGAAAAGTGCAACTCGCTCGCAGCCGCGCCCGCTTACCTGATCCATCCGCGATTGCAACGGAGCTAACCACGGCCTTCATTCCGGCAGCTTCTCTGCACCTGAAAGGCAAAGGACATAATTAAAAAGGGGTTCGGGTGAAGGCAGTCGCATTCATCTTAACTTACCAGTTTTTGCACGCGCAGAAGCGGCCGCTTCAACCGCAGCATCCCGGCACCTGAAAACTAGAAAAAGGACATTATTAGAGGTGCCATTAAAAGCGGCCAATGATCATTATACTTACGTGCATCGGCACGTGCAGTGGCAACGGATATAAAGCCCGCAGCATCCCGGCACCTGAAAACTAGAAAAAGGACATTATTAGAGGTGCCATTAAAAGCGGCCAACGAACATTATACTTACGTGCATCGGCACGTGCAGCGGCAATGGAAAACTACGCCCACAGCATCCCGAGGCCTGAAACAAAGGAAAAGGGACATTATTGGGGTGCCCATCTTTTAAAGACTAAAGACTACAGTATACTTACAGGCATCCGCTCGTGCAGTAACGGCGGCATCGCTCTTCGGCATCCCAGCGCCAGTGCCACAACTAAGGCCGCAAAAGACTTGAGCCTCAACACTGAACTTATCCAGTGACGTAACTGGAATCCACGCACCCCTGCACCAGACGCAGGATGGAGAGCTCAGCATTTATACGCCTAAGGTGAGAGCTCGCCGAGACAAGAAGAAAGCTAGGCTGTGGGAGAAACTGGCGATTGGTGGGAGAAGGAATCCCATCAAACGGTGATTAACCCTTTTTCTTCCACCTGCAGAAAACTTACCCTGCAAGTCAGACATTCGATAAGAGGAAGCCCAGTCCTGAGAGTCGTCCGAGCTCTACGCTTCTCAATTAAAGAAACGATAGCAGCGCAGCCGGGAACAGCGCCTCCGTGGGAATCAGGTGAGCTTTACAGGGCCATGCACAATGTTAGCATGCCCATGTGAATGACAGCACGGATAAGGACCGAATAGGCTAGAGTAGTAGGTGGGCTCACTAGGACCCCAAGGGCTTACCTGCAAATGTCTGTTTCACGCGGCTCGCGTCAAAAACAAAAAAGATGGACGTGAGTCCTCAATTTGCTATGTTTATCTCCATTGCCATGTAGTCCTACCATAGTTTCCATGGTTTGTTGGAGCACGTCGGCCATGTTTTGGGACTGGTGCTTGTACAATGTGAAAAATACGTAATTACGGCCAACCTAGCTTGTCAAGGTTTTGACAATCTAGGTGTATGGAGAGTGATTAGGCATTCACGTGACAATGTATTGTGATTTCATATTTTATAATGTATTTGTGTGTGCATCTCAATCGAAGATTGTAATAAATGTGTGAGATATATAATATATCCATAAGGTAAATCGGATTAAATATTTTATTTATGATGGTTGCCTGGGACTGACCCATGCGCAGAGTCATTTTTGGGAGCTAATTTTAAAAAAGATACAAGTAAAGGATACTGGTGTATTATGGGAGTTGTGGTCCCTAAAGGGATTAGATTGAGATTGTCCTAATGAATGTTGGTAATGGCATGAATTATACATGTAAATTAGATTCAATTTAGGCAATGTTGTCATTGTCAAGTGCACTGGGCTGTGCAAGTGATACAAATATTAATGCTGGTGTCTTGTGGGATTTTTAGTTCCCAAGAACTTTGTCCTAATACATATTGTTAATGGTGGAAATGCACATATTAATTAGGTTCAACTTGGTTGATGTTAACAGTACCCAAAACACTGGGTGGCTTGCCAATCCAGGATACCTAATTATTGTCCAGTATGACACAGTTCTGTTGAATGCCCTTGGGTTACTTGTCACATTTGTAATGTCATCTTTGATGTCCTGGGTGTTAGCAGCTCACGGTGGTGGGGTGAGTTATGATTGCTTAGCTTACCATCACTGGCGAATTTCAGGGAGGTTTCGGTTTTACTTGGAACCATAATGTCCCTTTAAAAAAGTTTTTTCACTGAATTTCAGAGGTTTTTTAGTGGTGTCCAGTCAAATGGTCGAAAAAAAAGGATCGAATGACCATTTGATCGACAGTGAAATGGTCGGAAAAAAATGGTAGATTTTTTTTTAATTTATATTTATTTATTTTTTAGTTTTGGATGGTAAAAAAATGTTTTTGATAAAGAAAAAGGGGGTTGGTGGGAACCCCCCATAAAGAAAAAACAAATAAGAAAGATCGACCCTTTTTTTTGATCATTTGTCTGTCGATCAAAAGGCATTCGATCCTTTTGTTTTCGACCATATGACCTACAACCGTTTTTAGTAGCACAACTTAACCATAACGTCCCTTTAACAAAGTTGTTGTACTGAATATATATGTATATGTTGGTTGGGCTGTTATTTTAACAGTAATTTGAGGAGCACTCCCCAGTCCAAATTCTCAAGAAACCAGATTTGTAGTATCTGTGGCTCTCCCATAGTGTATGGCGCATCATACTTGGCTAAGTTTATGCGTTTTGCGGTATCCTAACCACTTGTTCACAACCATATATATATATATATATATATATATATATATATATATAAAGCTTAATCCCCCTGGATCCAATAATACACATTCCACAATAATAACTTCACACAACTGAAATTGGAATACCACATGTTCTTCAATAGGAAACAATACACATATGCCTGTTTCTCCTTCTCCAGTTAGCATGCAAATTGTTCAAGACATAGATGATAGATGATCTCCCTTCATTAACCAGCATTTACCACTCTCAACAGAAGGAATGGTGATTGACCCACATCAGTTAGCACAATCAGCTTATTTATCACATGCAATGGATCATTCCTATTGATAGCAGGGATTCCATACATGAACACAAGTTCATGCATGTGCTTGCTCACAGGCTCCTCAAAAATGGTTGTGCTACGGCCATTCTACATGGCCTACCTGGCCATGACAATACTGGGGCTTCCAGTAGCAATGTTTGAGCAGTCTGCGTATGTCTGTTGCTGAAGCACCATCAGCATTTTCACTTTCCTGAGGTTTCTGAACCACCTAGGTTGGCATAATTTCAGTCACAGTCATCCGTAACAGCGGCAAGCTTTTGGCTATTTTTAAATTTTTGGTGGTGCTGTACATGCTAAGCAAGTTCAGTTGTTGTTAAGCAATTGATCTTGCATCACCTTTCAGGAACAGGGAGTTTCTCAGGTCTTCTTCAATCATACTAAATTCTACTCTTATTTTATCAGCCTCTTCTCAAAAATCCTATCCAAGCTCAGAATTAATCGATAATTCCCAAAGATTTTCTTCCAAATACTATTTGCAGTCATTGTTAACTGATGATATTTTCAAGGACATGCCTGTTGTGTATAATGATGACACTCAGCGGTTCAAAATAGTGCAGACTCCCACCATGTTTCCAGTGCTTTGGAAATGGTAAAGTTCCTGACTTTCTTCTTGGCAATGCAGCAAGTACATTTGTCACAACAATATTGAACATGCTACTTCAAATCTGCAGCACCAGACAGACTGTTTGGGTGAAATGTTTTGGTTAAGACTAATGGACATCTAATACTGCTACTAGAGCTAGCCCCTTATACTCTATGGCATCCAACCTGGCTGAGCTGAGGCTTGTTATATGTTCTCCCTGTGAAACTGTTGCTGTACTGCAGATAATGGAATGTCTTTATTACTACTCTTCTCCTCCCCACATGTGAAGAAGACAATAGAAGATTACAAGGAGAAACATAATATTGGGTAATGCACTCCTCTCTTAGGCTTTGATAGCATCGAAGTGTAGCTAGAATTGCAAAACTAGCATTGCCTATTTATGCATAAAGGCCAAGTTCAAGGTTTTTACCAAAATTACTGGAATGAAGGTCTGGACCTTTTCAGAAAGTCACCTTACCGAAATCTGAACGTGATGAAAATGGGGATCCTAAAAAGGTTATTTGGTCTTAGAGGTTTGTCTGGAGTGTAACGCTCGTGAGTAGGTACCCAATGGTATCTGGATCTTTTCCTCTGCACTATATTGACTCTGTGGGTGGTTATAGTGAATAAAAACTGAGGACATTGAATACGTTTCAAAAGGTGATGCTGATGGAGGAAGAAGTATGCATGGTTCATGGAATAGCTCAGTAGGGTTCAGCAGTCAGCTATTTCTGCAGTTTAGTCTTTCAGATCATAGCTTTTAAAAGCATTCACATATTGAAGATGGGTTTGAAGGTTTGCTGACTCCCCAAAATAGAGCCACCTTCCCACTTTAATGACAGATACAAAAAGAAAAAGCACTATTAAAATGTCGTCTAGGATAACAAACAGCGCCGTGGACCTGAACTGTCATACATTCACAACTGTGCCCACAAGGGCTGTCATTTTAATACAAGGACATGTTTTACAAGGAAATCTCACACTGTCAATCGTTAACATTTTGGGGATGTGATAATACATAATTGGTGGGTCTTCACCCCTATTGGTTCAAACACATTACATGTCCTGATTGGATACAAACATTTACTGAACATTACCCTCAACACCTCTTCATGACGTCATGACCCTTACCACCCCTCCCCACATTTATATAATTATCTGCTGACCTGCAGAAACTCTAGCATGCCATTGGTTGGAATCCGCTAAAGTACCCATTGATAAATCCCTCAATGCCTATTTGACCCCTGCATTGGAGACAATGTGAGCCACAGCATCCCCACAAATCTAACCCTTGTTACCCAGCCCAATGACCCTCAGAGTATTGTGTGGGCCTGCACATATAATTTGTCTGTAGTTCTTTTCACATGAGAAACAATTCCTTCTGCAAGAATTAATTAACTACTGGGGGCTTCTTGATGTCTCAGGCTTAGTGAGCTGATCTAGCATATCTGCAAATCTCAGCAGTACTTCAATTTCACAGTGGGCAGTGGCCTTTTGAAACCACTGGCGTCAGACTAGTCTGCCCTGATCCTGCACAAATTTAATCAAATTGTTGTTCATGAATGTATCTAACCCTTAAACTCAATACACTTCTAAGTAATATAAAAAAAAAACTATAACAGTATTGCACTTTGCTGCACATGTACCTTTTTATTGCTGCAGCCGTGCTTACCTATCCCTAGTTATCGGCCATTGAAAGCTACATATAAGTTCTTTGTTTTCATGCATGTCCTGCCCTGCGCAGTGCCCTATTCCCTAACTTGTGGCTCACTAGATGTAATATAGGTGTGATACATGTTTGTTAAGCGTCAACACTTCACCCTTCATGTTACCTTTGGTGTTATTAATTACTTCTTTATCATAAACTGTCTCCAACCTTGTGAGTACTGACTTTGCATGTTGACACCCCCCTAAAGCAACATGGCAACCTGAACTAAAATATATGATTATATGTTATATTCATATACTGCACTAATACAGGGTTGTCTTCTCTGCATAGAAAAGGGCAGTTCACAGGTGTATGACAAAACCTGATCAAGAAACCCTAGTGATTTGCTTGAGCATATTACAGGTGTTTCTGTTTTCAAATGAATTCCTCTCTATCAGGATTTCACGTTAGGTGAAGGTTCATTGTCTTTAGAATTATTGGATCAGGTCAACATTAGAGAATTCTGAACAGGTCAATGCAAAAAGATAGGATGGCTCATGCAAATAAAGTTGTATTTATTATAATATTTTATATTTTATAATGTTAATCCCTTCCTATACATTATAGATTTCACAAATTGTAACTTGGGATCCACTTTCAATATGCGTCCCTTTAAACCAACTGAAAATGTTAGTTGAGACTATGTAGCATATACATGTATATATGTATTCACTGAAAAACCTTAGTTAAGGTGCAGCTAAATTGAGCATATTGTATGCAACAAAACCTGCGCAATTACACAAATGGCGGAATTCATAACCAGCTTTACTCAGGGCGCTCCCGCCGATGTCCCCCATAATGCCATGTCCCCCATATTGCACTTTTGTATGTCATTGTGAATCCCTTCTTTTATAGTATGTATGTGCTCATTGGCTATGCAACAAGAACGTGCTGAGTTAAGCTGGTCATGCCTTCCCACATCTGCTGAATTTCAAGGGTTTTGTTGTGTTAAATCTGATCAATTTAACTGCACCTTAACTAAGGTTGTTTCAGTAATTTTCAAGGTGTTTGTTATACCATATTTCTTTTTACGGGCCAACTGTCATGTCCATTGGCCATTCCCACGGTACATGTTCCCCCTTGGGTACAACTAGCCATGGTGTGACCACAGCCTTTGGCTGTAACCACTATGAATGTTGCTTCAATAGGTTTTCTAAACATGCTTACTAGTCATGGCCTTCCACCTTGGCCAAATGCCATTGCCTTTGGCCGTGTCCATTGTACATGTTCCCCCAACAGTATGTTTTTTTTGGGCAAGCTACCCATGGCCTTTGGCAATAGCCAGTGACCACAGTCTTTGGCTGTGGCCACTCTACATGTACACCCAATATCTTTCCTTAGGTCCCACTTGCCATGACCTTCAGCCGTGGCCACTCTATGTGTTGCTCCAATAGGCTACCTAAATGGACCCACTAGCCATGACCTTTGGCCATGGCCACACCACTATGTTTCTTTTTAGCACACTTTGGTCATTTCTATTGTACATTTTCCCGCCATAGCTTTCCTCAGTTCCCAATAGCCATGGCCTTCAGCCATGACCAGTGCCCACAGCTGAAGGTCATGTCCACTATACAAGTTGCTCCAATAGGTTTCCAAAATGAGCCCACTAGCCATGGCCACTAGGTTTTAGCCATGGCCTTTGGCTGTGTCCACTGTAAATTTTCCCCCAATACCTCTCCTCTGGTCCCACTAGTCATGGCCTTTGGCCTTGGCCATTCTACATGCTGCTCCAATAGGTTTCATAAATGGGCCCACTAGCCATGGCCTTTGGCCGTGGGCCCAGCCATCTTGCCCCATTCAGTTTTGTTGGGGCAACTAGCCATGGCCTTCGGCTGTGGCCAGTCAGCCCTGGCCACTTTCCATATTTTACCATTTGGTTCCTTAAAGTAACCCACTAGCCATAGCCTTCGTTCACTCCCATTACGCAGCACATCACTCTTGCTGTAAAACACCCATTTGTTTGGTCTTAATCTCACTTTTTTAACTCTTTCCTTTAAGAAAAAATCATGTTTTTTCAATGTACCACAGATACCCGGGGTCTATAAATGCACACACATAATCATGGTTATCGGAAAATAAGTATGCCAAATCAAAAATTCTCCCCTGCCCTCCCAGACACTCAACAAGTGCTCCCTCCCTCTTGCTATGCCCACACACACTCCCTTCAAGTTCTTTACTGCTCCCTAGCCCTCTCCCATTCTGCACAAATACTTGTGATGCATTCCCAATCGCTTCTATTAGAACCAGGGATAACCTCGGTGAAATGAAAACGTTTGATCTCTGAACTTGGTCCCACCCCTCTCCCAACTCCACAATTTCACATGTAGTCCACTTTCTCCTGTACCCTGGTGCCATTTCATCCTTTCTCCTCCTCGAAATGTAATTCTTTTCATCTTTCGTTTTTCCGCTAAACCTTGTTATTTCCATTATAACCGTGGTTATCTCTCGCATTAAACAAAAAGAAAATGGCAGCTTTTTGATTTCTGAAAAGCCTCACTGATGCATAGTGGGATGCTTATATATAGCTAAATTGAACTGAATAATCCCAAACCCCTCCCGGAAATCGAGTTAACGCTCCATGCTCAATTTCTTTCGTACCTGGTCCAATTCCGTCCACCGGTTTTTGCTGTGCGCATGTATATGCGTGTTGACTTTTTTGCTATGGAGAAATGAATGGGAGTAGGCCGAAAATAGTGTTTTTTTGCTTTCATAATACATTCTTTTTTATCAAATCTTTCCCAAAATATCCAGTCGGGAGAGGAGGGCTGTGATAAACTTTTTGCTTGCAAAATATCAGACAAATGTGTACCGCAAATCAAAGGGTTTTAGCAATTCAATTTTCTGGTTTGCCATGAAACTTGATATTCAACTTAACTCTGCATTATAATATGCATATACATACATATTGTAGGGTGGCAATTGCCACCCTATAATTAAGATGATAGTCTTGAGTCATAGGAAATGCGAAGGGCGTCTCACAGCACCTGCAGTCACAGACTCCATAAAGAAGGTTTCTGCGGGATTGTTGCCCTTAATATTCCTGCATAGTACAGAAATAAGGATACACTATTCAACACATATATATGTGAGAAGTGTGATTTGAAACCCCACCTATGTGCAGTGATCTAGACAAGTCAATTGTTAAGACCAGTCCTAGGTTTTTCATACTTGTCAAACTACCTCTATTGAGTTGCTACAAACACATCTTCAAAATGGAAACACACGGATACATTTATGATTATTCTGCAAATAAAAAGAAGCAGGAACTAGCAACCACACTGAGGTTGGATTGGATCAGATTGTTCTTTTATATTGTGCATACTTCACATGAGGACCTCACAGGAGACCTCTATCTGGGCACAAAGATGGACCTAAATAACTCAAGAGGGGATTCACTGAAAAAAAAAAAATCACTTGCTTTTTGAAGAACAGAAGAGACTTTGAATGATGAAATGTCTGTGGCTGCTGATTACACAGTTTGGGAGGGTATTTCCAAACACACCGCTGCATTTGTGAACCTTCTCCAGCTTTTTTAATGCATTATTGGCAATCCCCATGTAATGACTATTAGCATAGTCAAGATATGGGTTCACATGGGCTCCAACCAAATGATCATGAAAACCCGCAGGGTTGAGCTGCAGTCTTTTTCCGTTGCTGCAGCCGATAAAAAAGATATTCTAACCACTGCCTTGATTTGGCCATCAAGGGACAGATTGGTATCCCATGTGAAGGCAAGATTATTAACTTTACTGGCATTATACATGGGTATGTCAAGGAGATTTGGAGGAGGAGTGTGTCTCAATGGATCGTTACTGAAATAGAGGGAAACTAACAGCATCAAATCTGCTTAGAGGGGTTCATGTGCAGACCATTTACCATCACCCCTTGTCATATTACTCGTAGACTTTCACCTAACGCTGCACATGTGGCAGGGGATACCTACTTTCATATACAGCTTCATATCATCTGCAAACAAATGGAATTTCATCTCTGGATAGACCACTAGATAACCACCAGGGTCTATACATAGACTTGATAGCAGTGGCGAAAGAGGGATCCCCAAAGTACCCAACGTTGATGGACAGTGAATCTGATGTGTATGGTCCCAACCTGACCACTTGCTGCCTCCCTGTAAGAACGTTTTTCAATCATTCCAGGTTATGCCCCTGCATCCCAGTCGGGGATTGCAACTGTGATATTAAAATGTCATGATTTGCAGTATCAAATGCTGTCAGAACGGTGTATTATCACCGGAAGTGGCCAGCGTCAGCTGCGCTATGAATATCCGAGTCATTCTGACTGCCTCACAGGACCCCAGTATTAGAAAATATACACCTTGCTGTCACTACTGCCAGATTGAATCCACCGTTAATCACATACAATTCAGCTGAGTATACTATCAATGAAACACTTAAAAGTCACATGTGGAGAGACATACAGGCCTAGCCTTCACTCTATGGGTTACTCATCAAAACAGTGTATCAGTAAAACAGGAGTCCACAATTAGGATGGGAGTGGCCAGTCCGGGGCAGTCTTGATATTTACAAGAGGAATCCACATTCTATGCTAGGAAATTGCACCATAGGTGAATGTCGAGGCTGTATAATAATCATTAAGGTGAACATGTTTGCCCACATAAACATGTCAAGTTTTTGAGCATCAATGCCTTACCTAGAAAACACTGTGATATTATTATCATTATTGACTCGTGCTCATAATGAAGCCCTGCGGCCATCCAAGGGGCCAAAATGTGGAACATGAACGCGGCACTCACTTTTCACAGCACGTACGCTACTTCGCATGGATGGGACAGGATCAATTCGAATTAATACCATTGTCGCTGCCAATACAGGTCTGTGGTATTCCACGTTCTGAAATGACAATTGCTGACATGTAGGAGGAGTTTCATGGGGGTGGGGGGGGTATAGAGGTCATCAAACCTATCAAAAGGCACTCCCAGAAACGGTGGAGTGGATGGAAGATTGAAACTGCACATGAAAGTCACAGTGCACACAATAATACAAGCCCAAGACATCAACATTCAGTAGGAGCTTGTTCTACACATGTCCCTTAAAACTGTACCACTTGCCCCATTACATTTCAATAGACGAATAAGCGATAGTGTGGATGGAAAGGAGCGTTATTTTGCCCAGTAAGGTCTCCACTACCCCTCAGAAAACGGCGATTGTATATGAATACAGCCAATTAAAATAAGGTTGCAAAAACATTAGTGAATCAAGGCGGCCATCATACCAATGGTTAATTACTGTAATCACAAATGAGTATAGCTATAGGTCGGTTCAACCACACAAAGGAAAGCTCCTTTAACAGGAAGTATTATTATTACAAGGTATTTATTGAGTGTGGACCTAGTTTCGGGAAGCCATGGATGAAGTATTTCACATAATTCTAGGTTGAATTAAAATGCACAACATTGAGAAACCTTGTTACTGTCACCTACGAAAACAATTAGAGTGCCTGCAGATGGCATTATGTGAATGCACCTTGGATTACAGATGTCCAGGCCTTGAGAATGTGGGTCACAGGTCTGAATCCTAGACCTTGGCGTGAAACGCGTCCAGCATTCCGTGCTCTGCTCTGTTTAGTTTGTAAAGGTTTAATTCTATAAGGCACAAACCACATTGGAAGCAAGAAGAGGAGATGACGACATACTTCGTGCGCTTTTTGTCTATGCTGAATGGTGCAAGGTCATGCATATGTTGTATATCACAAGCGCACTTTTAACAGAATAGTGGCCCGAAATCTGAATGGAATTCTCTAAAAATCATTGGCCCAATTCATTTGTTTTACATTTTGCAATGTACTTCTAATTCATTTCCGATCATAAAGAAAGGATAACAAGTGTCTCCCGTAAACCCCCATCACCCTACGAGTAAATAACAGTATGAAACAAGATTTTCAAAAGCAGACTAGCAAAGAACGTTTAAGACACACTTGTTGGAACAAACAGTTTCCATATCTCATAGCAACCGAAACAAGCGGTGGCAAAGCCAATACTTTTAACTTTTGAATAGGTCCTGTATTGGCATCCACATCATATGCACAGCTACATGCACCTTTGTACCTTTGTACCTTTGCACCTTTGCACCTTTGCTGGCTGCATATCTCTATGCACTTGTATCTTCCCGATAATTGTCTTCAAATGTCCGGGTGCACACAATGCACCCAGAGCATCACCATTATGCTGCCTCTGGCTGAATGCTCCAAATGCTCAACGATTTAAGTGTGGGTGAGGCACTTAGACAAAAGTACGCATGCATTGCCAGAGCTTCACTCACAGGAATAAACTCAACATTTCCACAGCACCGGACATTGCACTAAGGATGCGTGTGTGGAAATCCGGAACGGGAACTTCAAGACAGAAACTCCCAGACGTCCATCGTAGGGGAACGGAGGTGTCTGTCCTCTATCCATCATGAGGCTCTTCCTGACTGTCAAAAGGCAGTTTAATGTACATCAGGTACAAACACAAATGGCCGCTCACATATAGTTTAAGAAGAACCATCTGTTGAAGGGGAAAAATTCCACAAAGGTATGATTTCTGCTATAACATGCACCGTATTAGTCACAGATCTTCATGTTAGGACAATTATCACATGTACGTGCCTCATGTCTAGCACATCTGCAGTCCTGTAAAAGCATTGGTGTTTGTGGATAGAGAGAGCGAGGCAAGTTGAGGTTATGGTGCAACTTTCCGTTCGGAAATTAGCATCCCTGTTCTTCAAATATATATAAAAAGCAAACGAAAATAGGAATGTAGTTCAGGAGTAGCCATCCTCTGAATCCGGTAGCCGCCTGGTTGTATTGTGTGTGGAGTCTGTGTTACCAGAAAGGAGGCCCAAGTTTCTTCTGGATGTTGATATTGATCCCAGCCCTGTGAGTGCATTTCAGTTAAAGGCAGAAGGGAGTACAGGAGAGGGCAGTATTGCTGTGAGTGTTAGAAGCCTGATGAGGTTTACTAGCAGGCATACCTCTTCAGGATATAGGTGTCAGACTCGTGTTTGCGTGATAAGGCGGAAAGCAAAACTCTGAGGAGTTGGTGCGCGTGGGGAGAGAGGAACTGAGATCTATAACCTCATTATAACCTATTTCAAGCCGATAATTGAAACCTATGAACCACTGAGTTTTGTGAATATTCTGTTGCAAACATCTTCTGGCTCATTGGATGTATGTAGCTAAGGTTTGGCAAAAGAAATGCCTGGCATGGACGATCCTCGAATTGCAAAATGTGTGAGGAATTCTTAGAACAATGCAACAGTTATTAAGCTTGGAATAAAAAGCAGATTTTTGACGAAGTCAAGTCATGTTTGCATAGGCGAAAAGGTGCATCATTTTGACATGAAAACGGGGAATGCCGTTGGATGGACTTACACCAAATAGGAATCAAGGTGAGCATAAAGCGGTGCAGTTGTGCCTTTTGGTGGTTTGGTGTAAATATGTTCTGCAGGTCTTCTTAACATTGATGGAAAAAGGAGCACCCTGGGTCCAAATAAAAGTTTATGTATCTCTCATGGGGAATTGCAAAACTGATGCTTTTCAGAAATGACAGGACACTATTTTATTCTGTTCCCAAGATAATCTTGCAGGAATGGAAAGAAGATATTTGAAGGAGACAAAGTGGACGTTTGACTTCAGTAAGGATGTGGAGATGTTGACAGAGGACCATCGTGTAGGGATTTTAATTGTGCTGTGTTCATTATTAAAATACATTGGGCTTCATTATGAGTATGGCTGTAATTGGGTGGTCATTCTGCCAATTTACCACCAAACTCAATTCCCCTTTCTGCCACTTGGTCCTTTGGTGCCCCCCCTCACCCCCATTTTTGGTGGATTTACCACCGGTGGAATTAAAACAAAGTGAATCCATCCATTTTTTGAGTTAAAGTGGTGGATTTACCACCAGATTTACCACCAGCAAGTAATGAGACCCATTGAGTTTCCATATGAACCATTCTCACAGGAAGAAAGATCTGTGCAATGGTGTTAGGATAGAGCAGGACGAATGTGCAGTTTTGAGGGGAAGTGTGTTTATGTGATGGCACTGTGCACTTTGGATGTTTCGGTGCCGGCAGAGGTGTGCGAGGAATCAGTCTATGAGTGTATGTGTTTGTGACTACTAGTGTGTGTGGGGCACCATTTCTGAGGTCACTGAGTGTGTGCTGTCTGTGGCTAGTGGACCAGTGGGTCATAGCCTTTTGTCATGATTGGTGCAAAGTAGCCAGTGGCCATGGCCAAAAGTGTGAAATGCTTCTTTACTATTAATGTGTATTGTTTGAAGGAGTGGCCATTTGCCATAGGCCATATCCAGTGGGCCATATGTATTTACTATCTCAAGTGGGGTAAAGGTTAGCATAACAACACCCTTGATATTCAGTAAAAGACTCAGATAATGTGAAACAATTTCCCATGACCAACCCCATGAAATGCAGTGTGTTTTGTAAATGATGTCAACACTAACTCAGAGTTCCTCCGTTCACCAGCCCATGTTTGAAGTGTGTAGGTCCAGAACCCCTACTCATGATAGGACATTTATGTGCTCTCCCTTTGTTTGACACTTGCTTCCACACATAGAGATTCTATGACCAAGTGAATCTTCATACACCCCAGAGCTGCTGTTACATCAAAAAACGAACTAGCTATGTGGTTGTGTCACCTGCCGCTATAATCTAGCCCAACAAGGAAACCTATACCCGTCAACCTTTATGCCTTACCTTTCTGCTCACCCAAATACTCTCTCACTGATGGGCTGTACCCGTGCTCCACTATTCTCATTTGCCTACTTCTTTTGCCTTACCTCCTTGTGCACACTTTTCACCTCCTCTGTTCTCATATCCTTCAGCCACAATCCAGTCTAACTTTTACCTTACTCTCCAACTTTCCAAAATCCCTCCACTTCTGTTGCGCCTGCAGCCCTCAAACCCAATGCTCCCATTCTACCAGGATCTCCAACCTCACCTATACCCCTGCTCTGGCACAATACACCTGCTCCACCCCCTCCTCCCTTCCCCCACACCTCATTTCACTCTTTCACTTGGCTTCTGGAATGTACCATCCCTTTACAACAAGGCTTCCAACATCACCTTCCACTTTGATCCTCATCATTCTCAACATTCACTTCTTGCTCTCACAGACATCTGGGTTACCTTTCATGATTCTGGTGAACTAGCATCTCTACACACTATCTCTGCTACCTTCTTCTTCTGTCCTCAAGCCATCGAGGAGGGCAGTGGACTGATCCTTCCTTATCAATAATGCCCCCACCACTTCCCTGTGCACCTCCCTGATATAATATCCTCTTCTTAACCTTCTCCTCTTAACCTCCTCCCCCTACTCATCCTACTGTCTGGATCTCTAGCAACCCCTTGTCCTCTCAACTCCTTCCCTCACCTGAATTTTCTTCTTAAGTCACTTCCTAGCAAACCCCATTTGGGAACCTCAACCTTCGGAAGCACTTGACAGTTACCTGACTTGAACTTAGCTCTCTTCTATCTGACCATATTCTCTGCTGCCTCCATGATCAGCTTACTGGGTCTGGTGAAAAGCTCTTGGACTAGCCTTTCTTTTAAACTTCTTTTCAGAACTCTTCTGACCTCTCCATTGACACATACCCCCCTGATCACTCCATTGCTGACAAGCACAACTCACCCCATCCCAAAATAATCCTCTTCTCCAGTTTTCAATGATGAGGAGAAAATCAAACTCTCTTGCCCCTTTCCTTGAGACATGACAAACTGCTGGAAATTCTCTGGGTGGCTATAATAAGCCTCTACTGTTGAGACATTTCCAAGGTTTTTTGAGCTGATTGAAAAGCAGGATCTGAGGGATTCACCCAATGTCAATCAATTACAGAAGAAGCGGGTCTGACCTCAGATCAGCCACAAACAGGCAAGAGGATGTGGTGGAATCTGCAGGCATCCCTGCTCCAGTATTGATTGCAGAATAGGTAATGGGCCACATTGTGCTGTCTCCCAGATTGTCTAGAGGGGGCTGGACCCACCTGTAGTGTCAGGCTTGGGCATTCACAGGATGGAAGCCACAACCACTCCACAGCAGTCTGTGCAGTAGTAGTAACAAGGCTGTAGTACTAATTTCCATTGGTGTACTTTCAAGTATAATCATCAGGCTGCAGTGAGTCCAATAGCAAGTTCTGACAGTGCTTCTTTTACCTGTCAATGAAGAGATCAAATAGATTTTATGATGGTCTTACAGTATTTCAATATTCACTCATCTTCAAGGGGGGGTGTTCAGATAGTGTCCTGCCACCGGAGGAGATGTACTCATGATCATGGTGCATCCAGTGAAAACGTCATTAGGTGACATACCATGTTTCTTGTGAGAGTTTTTGTGCATGTTTTGCAGAACTAAGGGTGAGGCCTCTGGCCATTTGAGGCCTGTTTCTTGATGCACATTTGTTAATCAGAGTTAAATATCTCAGTTTCAGAGTTCCACTGTTACGCTAGGCTGGATGGTAAATGAAGTGAAATGGTTGAGAACTTTTAAGGGTTTTAAACAACTCCCATATAATTTGTCTGGTAAAATTAGTCCTTCAATTACTATCCATAACATAAGGAGAATAAACCTTGCAATTCAATTGATCAAGAACCTTTCTTGAGAGATTGGAAATCAAACAAACATCCTACTAGGGCAACACGGCCTGTTAGAGATATGATTTGGCTATATTTTTAGTATCTCATTGTATTTTGTGGTATAGTGGTATTTTTGTTAGCTCTTGGTAATATATTGTGGTAAGCTTGTTGGGGTATCTTTTTAGTGGTGAATCTAGCTTCAGAACATTGCCTAATAATTATTTTACCAGCATCACTAACAGTAAACAAGCACTGGACTTAATACACTCTGAATAATTAACTCATCCCCTCCTGTGGAATTGTATCTACAATACCAATTTATGCCCTTGTGGCTGTGTTTCAAAATACATTTATCATTTCACATCACAAAACAGTTGTACACACACGCATAGCACTTCTGAAAAACTCACTTACCACATGTGATAATGTGAATTACCGTCTTTTGTAGGGTGAGTTGACCAACTGTTGGACCCCAGTCTATGTGCCAACACAATAATTAAGACATAATGAGAATACTGAACCTAACTTGTATTTTTCTTTTGTGGCTTTATGAAAAGTTAAAATTCAAAAAATGAACAAATGGGTGCTTTATGCTGTGCTATATTTTTTACAGTAATTTATACTTGAACATGGATAAAATGTCTTTCTTTAGAGAGCTTGAACACATTAAATAGCGTTTCTAGTAATAAGCTTTGTTGAGGCTGGCTAAGGCACAGTCAACTGTAAACTTGAATGTTTCCCTCACAATTCTTGGCTGCTATGAGCCTCTTGTCTTAAAAACACATGTGAATTACTTTAAGAAAACAAACATATTTCTATTTCACAACAGCCTGTAAAATAGTTCTTCCATACATTAAACTCTCCTCAATTGACTGCATAATTACCTAGATTTGTTGGGGTCAGTGGATTCTCAGAAAACAGAGGTCAGGATAGCCCTTCACTAGTGAGCTGGCGATATTCCCCTTTTCCGACTACTGAACACAACAGAACATGAGAATTCTTATCGCATCCACTCCCTTTTCAACTGGAATAAACGAGCCAGACTTTCTGCTCCCGAATTCAACCACGGCACAAGCGTGCCTGAAGTCAGCCCTCTACCAGTCCTTTTGCTTTCTTTGCCGGTGAGTGAGTGAATGACGAACCCTCTCTGCTTCAAGCATTTTTCTAAAAACTCATGTGTCATTCAGAGAACCTCCCCCTGACAAACCAGCCCATTAAATAGCATGTGATTTCCTTTATGCCTTTAAACGATATTGAAGCTGCAGTGCTGAAGGAAAAATGTTACATTCATCCAACGCTATTTCCTCTTTCTCTACAAAATGAACTTGACCCTAACTACGCCTCTTTCCATATTGCCAATAACACCATCATAGTTCAAAAGAAAGTCAAAACCTTAGGAGTAGTACTTGATGAAGAACTCTCCATGAAATCCCATATTTCTTGCATTAAATCTAGTTGTGGCGCTATACACAAGAGAATTAGATATATTGGACCATTCATATCGGAAGAGAACTGTGCTCTATTGTCCACTGGATTGATACATTCAAGATTGGACTATTGTAACAGCCTCCTGCTGGGCACCACAGCCTCTAACATCCAATCCTTACAAGTGGCACAGAACAATGCCGTGCGTAATATTTTCAATCAGTCACGTGGCACACACATCTCTACTTTTAGGAAAAAACTCCACTGGCTACCTGTCAAACACTGCATAACGCATAAGATGCTTACTACGACCCATAAATGCCTCAGTCTCAGCGGCCCAACCTATATGTCATCCCGTATAGGCATCAAACCTAACGTGAGGAACCTTCGCTCTTCTTCTGCGGTCACTCTCAATTATCCTAAATTTAGGACAGCCAAATTTGTAGGTACTACATTGGATGCTCAGGGTCCCCTTTTATCTAACACACTTCCAGCTGGTATACGGCAGATCCAGACCTATACAGCGTTCAAACATGCCGTAAAGACTCACTTATTTAACCTGGAATATTCTCCTGACTCGCTTCTCCATCTGCCTCTTATGCTTGTTTGTCTTTGTCTTGTTCTTGTTCTTTGTGCACCCTGAGGCCCACGAGCATGTTGGCGCGTTACAAAAAATAAAATAAATAAATAAATGGGGCCTGTTTAAATAAATCAACTTGCATCTCAACCCTGTCACGTATTCACTGCAAAACAAACCTAAATCCACATTTCCTACACTTCCAGTTCCTGTCAATCCACCAATGTTTTTTTCGCTCATAAGCAATGGACTAAATTGCATTGAATTTTAGTAAGGGAATAGGTTATTAGGTCCGGGGGTGTCAGAATTAATATGTTAATATGTTAATTTTTCATTGCATTTAGTCCTTAACTGTGGTGTGGTGCGAATCATAAACACATGTTGTGCAGAGTCAAAATCAAATTAGTTGGCATGTGCTTTATGCAATATAATACTCACATCTACTAAGCACAACTTGAGCCTCACACATGAGCCTCACACCCTTGGCCCTAGTTAAAATTCCAACCTTTGCTATAATGTGGATGATGAAATGTGGAGCTACCCTTGTTGAAATTCAGAATAGGGAAAAGTATTTCCCTATTACATTTTCCTACACACTCTCATTTTATTTTCTGGTAGCACATAACCAAAATCACTGCAGGAAAAAGCAACCGTGCAATAATCTCGGCTTCAACACATGATCAATGTGTGATCTTGGGCACAATTGTACCTTGGTCTTCACAGTTAAGAAACCAACTACATGCAATTGGTACTAATAATACATGCAAACAGTATATATATATGGGGACGCAGCTGGGCGAGTGCCCTCAGGGATTTCTTACAGCTGGGGCGAACACAGGTTGAACCTATGTTTTGTAAACTGGGGCAAATGAATTCTTTCAAGTACCACAAATGCCATTAAAGAAAAACCTAAAATGAAACAAGGAGGGAGGACAGAAATAACCAAGGAAGCTCTGGGCACACTATCAACCCTCATGTTCCTTCAAGAAGGTGGAGAAGATATTTTTGATGACATTGAGATTGAACCGGAAGAATTGGACATACACATGGAATGGTACAAACCTATCAAACTCAAGGCAAAATCTAAATTCAACCCACCCATCATAACAGGGAGCTCGATAGAGACCTTCCAAAGCCTGTTTATAGAAGATCTGAAGAAAATAAGTCCCAAAAAGGTGAAAAAACACAAACCAAATATGGCAAATGAATACACAAAAGCTCTAAGGGAATTTAGTCTTTTGTCTAAATGCATCATTAAGTCATCTGATAAAGGACATAATATTGTGCTCATGGATGGAGATCAGTATATTCATGAGGCTAACAGACAATTAAATGATAGGGCCTGATATGAGAAGTTGACTGATAACCGCATGAAAAATCTAGAGCTCAAAGTACAAGACTTTCTCAATGAATGGCCAGAAAAGGGAATGTTGGAAGATCAGGATATCAAGTTCCTCTATAAACCATATTCCACAGTGCCAACAATATATGTCCTTCCCATAGTCCATAAAGGCATTTCCAGACCTCCAGGAAGACCTATTGTTACTCTCACAGGTTCTCTGTTATAGAATATGTCTAAATACATTGATGAATCCCTTTTTCCTTTAGTCCTTACATTGCCATCGTACCTAAGGGACACCAAAGATTTTTTTTTCAAACATCAATGATTTACTGTGTGATTCCAATTACATTTTGTCTATGATGGACGTAGTGTCACTGTACACTTCAATAACACATGAACAGGGTAGGAAGGCGTGTGCACATTATCTTAACACCAGATCATTGAATTACACCCTACACTCGGAAATTATCTTGGCTATGATTCATCTTTGTTTGACAAATAACAAATTCGTATTCAATCAAAAATACTTCAAACAAAAACAAGGTACTGGGATGGGCACAACCTTCACCCTACTTATGCCAACCTCGCGATGGGATATTGGGAGAAGTATGAGGCCTGGAAAGAGGAAAACAAAAAGTTCACGAACAAAGTTGTAATGTGGCATTGCTACATTGACGATTTATTCATTATTTGGAAAGGGACTCGCAGTGAATGGACGGACTTTGTGAAACACTTGAACATTAATAATTTCAATTTCAAATTCACTAAGACACACAGTCCTAAAGAGGTAGTTTTCTTGGATGTGACAGTCTTCATAGAAGATGGCAAAATTAAAACCCAACTCTTTCGCAAACCCACAGGAGTAAACGCTCCATTACATGCTAAGAGTGCGCATTGCAATAATCTGATTTGGTTCATGCCATACGGCGAATGTATCTGCTTAAGTATCAACTGCTCCGAAATCGAGACATATGACAAAGAAAGCAAAACTACAGCATGGGGTTTCAAGAAACAATGTTACCACAAACAAATTATAGAACGGGTGCATTTGAAGGCATGCCAATCCATTAGATCATCATTATTACTCGATCGGAAGAACATAATAAGGAGTGGGGGTAACGAAGAAAAAACACGTCTGGTATTAACCTATGGACAATCAGCCAAGACACCACCATTCGGAGAAATTGGAATTCACTTATGGTTGACAATGATCTTAAACAACTATTGGGTGCCTATCCCAATTTTTCATTTCGGAAATGCCAGTCCATCAAAGATAAGCTAGTGAGCAGCCAATCAACATACCTGGCTTAACCAAAGAAGCAGTGGCTTTTTTAAATGCACAAAATGCAAGATATGCAAATTCGCGGATGATTGCTCCTTATACCTACACTTGGTACTCCAAAAGTCCATTACCATCATGGAAAGAATCACTTGTGAATCAGAATACATTGTTTATGCACTTAAATGTACATGCAACAAATGGTATATAGGGAGCACTAAATGCAAACTGAAAATACAAATTCAACAGCATGTCACAGCAATCAAAAACAGAGATTTTGCATACCACATAGCGAAGCATTTTTGGGAGAAACATAAAGGCACATTATGTGACTTTTCGTTCTTCGGATTACGACAAATTAACATTGGACCGAGGGGAGGAAATAGTGAAAAACTCTTGAGGCAAAAGTAGACTTGTTATATCATCGATTTTGAGAATAAGATCCCATCTGGACACAATATTGATGAGGAACTTTATACCTGCCTAGGTGAATAATTAAACATCAGACCCATTGATCATGACATTCAGTTCTGCGGACTTGAGTTCCAAATTCACGTTTCTTTCAAGTCATCTTGAAGACATGGTTTTTCACTTAATATATGCTTTGTATATAAGTGGGGAATTTATATGAAGAGGCTTTTCATCTGTACCTATGAAGCATCTTTCTTTCTTTTTCTTCAGTTTTTTTTAATTTCTTTTTTCTTGCAATATTTTAACAGCTCCCATCATTGAAGTTGAAGTGTTGGGAGCCTTTTAGATTTAGGCAATGGCACAAGTTTGATCCTTTAGACACAATCTGCTGTATAGTACTCTGTTGCTCGAGACTCGACACTTGAAAGTGGTGGTCAACAAAGCTCTCTGCGAGCAATTAATAACTCATGATACCACACCACAGAATGTGTATCCAAAGATAATTCAGTAGCATGCAGCATATGTTAAGATCATGGTAGTGTACACTACACACTCACAATACCACAGATAAAGTATAACATGTGAACATGTGTATATACCATTCAATCTTTACCATCAGCATAATCACTAGAGAAATGAAGATCGGCATTGGTTCTCTATCATCATACAAATGTTAGAGCGTAACAGCTACAATGTACTTTCATATCCCACATACACAACTGCATTATGCACTCTTGGGATAGGATTGCCTGAGACTGATATCAAAGTTTGCACATAGAATTGCATTATGCACTTTATGATGTTATCATGGGATTTGGATATCGATCTAGGTATTGAGGCTTGCACTATGCACTTTATAGTATATGTGACAAATGTGGATATTATATGCCATGAGATTGCACCTTATGGGATTGTATGAGACAAATACAGAATTTTGCACACATGCATATAACATTGCCATGTGATTTGGATATTGATCTTGGCACTAGAGATTCCACTGTGCATTTTATCATGTTTATTATTCTGATGTTAAATGTGGATTGAGATTGCCCTGCATGTTTCTATTCAACTATGAATATATATTATGGGTCAAAAATAATATGGTATTTACTCATTTATTATGATTTTTGGTGGACTAGGTGTCTCTAGTATGCAGAGTGATACGATCATGCAGTATTTGCAACAATGGTGGGTGTAAATTCCACTCGCATACATAGTCAATGGGCAGTGGATGAAGTCTTCTTTCTATTCCCATGGACATTAGACTTGCGAGGAAATAAATGTGTGTCCATTGTGAATGCAAGATCATGTGACCAAGCTAGTCACGAAACCTGTCATTCATTGCTGGCTTTCTGCTGTTTGTCGGCTGGGCGAGGGCTGGAAGCAATTAATTTTAAAAATCAATCATTTTGTAACATTAAATGTAATTTTGATTGATCGGACTGAGGTGCAGTTTGTTCGGCGTACTGGAACTTTGTTTTCCTTTCCACTTCGTGAGTGCGTCTCAGGACTACACCGACGCATTGGTGTAGGCAACTTTTGGAATTTATATATATATGGACTCTTCAAAATCTGAAAGGGGCTGCATCGGGGTGACACATGCCCTGCTTTGGAGTGCCTCACTGTGGGCTACTCCCCCCCTTTCCCCACTGTGGGATTGGGTGTGAGCTTGTTCCTTGCAAAACTGATGACTACAGCTACCAGAAGTCCTTGCAGCAGAATCATCATGCAGAATCATCATCAATTGTTAACACCTGCACCTGCTGTGAGCTGCAAGCTAAGACTGCCTGCCTGACGATGTGAAGAGCACAGAAACCGGTAGGAGGAGAACACCAGTGGCTGAGGAGGTTAACTGTGCAGGGAACTGGAGTGCGCCCCTCTCCTCTTGTTCATCATATATATATGTATATATTTTCTTTTTTTGAAAAACTTTTGTTTTTCCTTTTTTCCTTTTTTAAATTTTCTGATCACCTTTATCTTTTATCATCTTTTTATTAATGATCTCCTCTTTGTTTTTTGCTTGTTTTTTGTTTGTTTATTGTTTGGCTGAATGAAATTCAACCTTTCAATTTTAATTATACGTACAATTGTGTTACACAATTATTTATGCACATTGTTTAACTTCATCAACAAAAAAATACATCTATAAAAACACAAACAACCTCTTATAAACTTGTGGCAATCCCACTATACCTTTTAGACTTCTTATGTTTAAAATAATACACTAAAAGACACTAAAAAGAGTTCCATTAAGCAATATAACATTTCACATAAAACATATAGTAGAAAGTATTTATCCTAGTAAGACACATTTATAAAAAAAACAAAGACATGACATGTTTATACACAGAGGAATTTGTCAAAATTACATATACTTTTAATAAAAACATAATTTTAAGACATATGGGATCCTTATTCTTACGTGATCAATATCAATACATACAGAATAATTACTACAATGACTATTTTAATTGCTGCCCATTCTTCATCTTATTCACATTGTCATGCTCATTCAATTCAAGGGATTCTAAGAATTGAAAAGTAGCTATTCTAACTGAAGCTATGTTTGTACAGGATATATTTTGCCATGCTTCGTTGCTCGACATAATTTTACAATCATTAAACAACTGTTACGTCTTTGTGATAGAGATGCACATTCAACCATCAGATGCTACAGTATTTCTTTCTGTGCTTTGTTTTTACAAAACCAACTAAGGTTTTCATCCTTATTGATGATACTGCTTCTGGCCAATATATCCCTCGCGTGCCAAAGATTAAATCTAAACCTCAAATATTGACTTCTAAATTGAGGCATTTGTTCAAGTATTCTGCCATAAAGTAGAACTATTTGTGACCAAATAGAATAGAGTTGAATCTACATAAGTATTACATTTGTTTAGGTTAAGTAGCCAATCGTATTGATACGACTTGAGTTGGGCACGTACAGGGTTTTGTAGCAGGAGTCCCAATCGAAACCTCAGCATCAGATAAGATGTTCAAAGTAAAATGTCTCAATTTCAGAGGGAATCCATGTTTAGATCTCAAAAGATAAGCTGCTAATATGCATAAAAGATTGTTTGAATTATTCGCTAATATACATTTCCTTAACAAAGAACATAGCTTCCATGAGTATATTACAAAGAGGGACCGTGCACCCAGTTCAAACCGTATCATTGAAATTGGTATACATTGGGGCAAATTAAGAACCTTCTGCCAGAAGTTGCCCTCCATTCTAATCCCAGAATGATTGGTCTCGAATTTGTTTTGTTTCGGCACCATATGTTAAGATGGGCACTGCTTTTTGATTGTAATATAACATCACTGAGATACAAGTAAATTTGCCAAATTTGTAAAGAAATGCATTAGCTTGCGAGCTAACTGTGGAGAGTTTACACTCACTTCTGACCAAATATAAATTATCATTGGGTTGATCATTTATAATAACACCTAAATATTTGTATTGTTGTACTACCAGGATCTTGATGTCTTGCAGCATCCATATAAATGATTTTTATATGCTGACGTTACATATTACATAATTTGTGTTTTTTCTAAGTTAATTGTCATATGATTCTTATCTGCATAAGAGCCCAATCCATCTAATAACCTCTGGAGACCCCTTTGTGTTTTTGCTAATAGCATGAGGTCATCGGCAGCCAGTAGCCAGGGGATCTACTGAGGGCCTAGCTTGGGAGCATCAGATGTAATTGCCACAAATTTGTCCTTCATATCCTGAATAAAAAAGTTAAAAACGGTAGAGGCCAGTATTCTCCCTTGCTTAAGGCCTCTGTACATTGGAAAGGAGACAGTCAGGAGCCCATCTAGGATCATCCTTACTTGCTTGGAAGTGGCAGAGTGTAGTAAATCAGTTAGAATCATCAGTGAAGCTGGACAATGTTGTTTTTTAGCTTCTTTCTCAACAATAACCTATCTATTCAGTTGAACGTGTTTAGAAAATCAACGATGGCTAGATATAATGGTTGCCTCTTAGAAATACAATGGGCCTCATTACGAGTATGGAGGTAGCCATGCCGCTTTTAGCGGCATGGCTACTCCCATACCGGGTACCGGGTCTGGGTTCCAGGAATAGGGAATTACCGGGCCATTCCGACCTTGGAGGGCCGGTAATTCCCTTTCCCGGGACCCGGACCGGTACATCCCCATTCCCATATGAGCCCTATAGGGCTCAAATGGGAATGGGGAGGATGATTACAATGGGCACGGTAATGACGGGCTCGTTGTTAGCATCCTGGTCTGCTAGCGGGTCCCGTTAAGGATGCCTGGTTTTACCAGACGTCCTTAGCAGGGCCCACGAGCAGACCTTGTAACGAGGTGGTAGAGGGTTAAATGCACTGGCAGGTCTACCGGTGCCGTTAACCCTCTACCGCCTGGGCCGTAATGAGGCTCGATGTGCCTTAATTGCATTAAAAGTGATTGTATTTATTGATGTACATAAACCGGCCACGTATCCTGTTTGAAAAGGGTCACAATTATTTGAAAGTAAAGTCCATTCGTTCAGATCCCTAAGAATGATGCAAAAATCTTACCAGGTGCGTCAAGAAGGGCGATCAGTCTATAATTAGATGGATCTTGCTGATCGCCCTTCTTGAACACTGCAATTATTATCGAATGGCGGCAAGATTTTGGGATATGATGTTTCCATATGAAAATAGATTTAAAAGGATTGCAGCCCAGGCTTCCGGAAACTGGTTAAGCATAGCATTCATGAGTTCATGAGGCCCAGGAGCCCTTGAGCAACTGGCCTTGTTTATAAAGTATATTATATCATGTTTAGAAAATTGTAGAGGAAAGCGTTCAATTGTCGGCAAGTAGCAGTCTTTTTATGTGGCTCCTTGTAGGGCATATACTTTAGAAAAATGCATCACCCATTGTTGCTCAGAGGCACTATTAATTTGGATTGCTAATTGTGGATCAGAGTTTGCCCGATTTATTAGGGCCCAAATTTGGGCAAAATTCTTGTTATGCATCAGCTTTAACATAGATTTGCCATCATTTTGGAATAAAGTAGCCACTCATGCGCACCCAGTTTCTATATTTGGTTTTCGTTGATTTAAGAGCGGAGCATCTAAGATCATCTAGGAGTAGCAAGGCAATCTTCTGCTCATGTCGGTATAGTGATTTTCTTTCTTTTATTATGGTGTTCAAATAGGTGCATAGTTTTAAATATCCTTTTGCCACTTTTGATGGGACAATTTCGTTATAGTTTTAATACGTTGTAATAAGTCACTACATTCAAAATCCTTATTCACATGGTGATTTAGTGAACTGTTAAAAGCATTTGTCAGTGATTTTTCCTAAGGAAATTTCCCACTAACAAAACCTGTTTTGGTTATTATTAAGAATTAAGATACCTTGAAATTTAATCTGGATGTGGTTTTCCTAATTTGCAACCATCTTCCACTTCAAAGTTAATATTTCATGATCACCTTCACTTGAGTGAATTACTTGAAATTGATCTGCCAAGCAGAATAGCATTCAATCAACGTAAATGTAATCAATAATTGCACTGATCAGGCCTCTCTTCCATGTTTTATGCAGAGGAATATCACCATGTAAAACACCATTTACCATATTTCTTGTTTTTATGAGCTTGTTTCATTGCATTAGCCATGTGTCAATCTGAGCTGCCAGCTTGTCGAAGCAATGTAAATTTAGTTCTCCGAAAAGGATGGTGTGAGATATAAATGGGGCGAGACTAATCAAGTCAAAGAGCATATTTATGTCTTTAAAAAACTGTTTGTCGGATATATGGTGTTAATTAAAGCAAAGTTAGCATCATTAAACTTTATTTTAACCAGCGTCATGAATAAATTGGGAGTTGGTCAAGGTTCAATTGTAATATCATAGCTAAGTTTCATCGTGATTAGCAATCCGGACATGGGTCTTCCCTTGTTGGCTCATTTAGCTGCATGCATGAGTATGTTATAATTATTCCACAAAGGGGTTTCAGAAAGCCATGTTTCTTGGAGAGTAACTATATCATATTTCTCTAGGCTATTTTCTGAATTATTCATTAAGTACTTGAAACCCCTAGTACTCTAACTCGCTAAGGTCACGAATAGTGTAGGTATGTTTATCACTAGTTACGCGTTCGTTTTACAACATGGGCTCAAAGTTATCATAGGCATTTGCCCGATTTAGGGGCCAATTCAAGGAACAAACATGCACCGAAAATCCCAGCGCAAGCAGGCGCAAGGTGGCGCAAGTGTGAGAAAGCAAGCACACGCGAACGCGTGCGATTCAAGGAAGGCGCTGCGCATGTATAGCACTGGTTGTGAGCCAAATCCGTGCGTGCCGCACGCGGGCGCATACGTCATCAAACGGCATGCACTACGTGCACAGAGAAAGCGCACATAGCGTGGCGCACACAACAAAAGTGGCGGAACAATGGGCGTAACACGCGGAATGGGGAATAACGCGTGAAAAAGAAGGCGTAACTGGGGAAGTACTGCAGGGAACTACACGGAACGCCCACACGCAAGCGAACAACCCGTATTCATGGATCCGAATATGGGAAACCTGCGCACGGCAAAAGACGCGCATAGGCGTCAACGCGTCCGCCACAGGAAGGCAGGCAGAAGCGTCCCTGCGGACAGTATAAAAGTGCGTGCAAACAACAAACACGTATATACCGCCACGTTGAATGCCCCATTGTCACAGCACTGATCGTGGGACACCGCAGGAGGAGGAGAATAGCCAGGGCATGCATTTTTTCACCCCGGACAAGCCTTTTTGGGATGCCTGACGACCAGGTCTACGGCAGGTACAGGTTTCCACCTCGTATCATCCTAGACCTGGTCAGTGAGTGGGAAGATGACCTTACATCCCCCACCCTCTGCTCCCAAGCATTGAGGCCCTTGGAGAAGGTGCTCAAAGTCCTGCATTTTTTGGCCACTGGGTCATTTCTGCGGACTACTGCCATAGTGGGGGGGTCTCACAGGCTACGCAGTCACGCTGCCTACACCATGTCTTGGCAATCATGACAGCACGCCCCTCGGTCCGCAGGCACATATACATGCCCAGAACTCCCGCAGAAAGGCAGGCCGTTGTCCAGGACTTTTACAGGGTGGCACACTTCCCCAAAGTGTTTGGTGCCATAGATGGCACCCATGTGGCCCTATGTCCACCGAGGGCCACTGAGCACATCTACCGAAACCGCAAGCACTGGCATTCCATCAACGTGCAGGTGGTATGCAATGCAAAGGGAATCATCACCTCTGTCTATGCAAACTACCCTGGCTCCACCCATGACAGTTTCATATACAGAATGTCTGCCCTGAGCCGGGCCCTGGAAGCTGGCCAGCATGGCGACACATGGCTCCTAGGTGAGTACAAATGCCTGTGCACATGCATTCATGTCACGCACACACACAAATACACAAACCCCAATAATCACAACCATCATCACCTCTCCAGGGCACAGTGCCTACCCTCTGAGCAACCACATGATGACGCCAATCCAGAACCCCACCACACCACCCCAGGTAAGATACAACGCTGCCCATATTGCAACCAGGGACCATTTGGAGTGCTCAAGTCACACTTCCGCTCCCTTGACCGCTCTGACGGGCAGCTACTCTATGCACCCCCAGTAGTGTGCAGGATCATTGTGGCAGCATGTGTCCTGCACAATTTTGCAAAACGGCAGGGCATACCGGTGGACATGGTGGTGCCCCCACATCCCCAGCCACAGGCACAGGTGCTGCCCATGGGAGGGGAAAGGGCAAGTGGCGAGGCAGCCCGGACCCAGCTTGTGGCCACATTCTTCACCTAAACTCCAACCCCTGCGGAGTGCACACAGGCCTGGCACATACCAGGTGACAATCGATGATGACAAAGAGACAGTCAACTGTCACAACCTTACCACCCTCAGAATGTTGCCATGGAAGTGCCACATTGTGTGCATCCCTAGCTACTTAAACATAACCAATCCTGTGTGACCAAAAGGTACAAATGCAAGGTGTGAATCACACAGACCTGCAATACAGGCCATGACTATCACTTCTATGTCACCAAAACCCTCCCAAACCACAACATGACATGCCAAACAATAGCTATTCACCAACACAGTACCAATAAGGTACACATTGACATTTGAAAAATGTAAAGTGGCATCACACAATGATGCCTGACATGGTATCAGATGAAATGACTGACCAACAACCTCCCACCCAAAATAAGTCATACCCAAATTCATTCCAACAGTTGTAGTTGTAACTTAACAATGAATGCCTGTCTACATGCACATTGTGCATTGCAAAATCAACACTGCAGCTTCTGTGTGCCGTGTCCACCTCATGCAACACACTGCTCAGCGCACAGCATAGTGAACAGCCATTGTGTGTGACGCACACCTTGAGCATCACATCCAAGCGACAAATTACATCAAAAAGCAAATTACGCATGTACAGGATCCACAATTGGTCATAGATCAAGTTCTGTAGGGACACAGTGGGCACCAGAAGACAAACAGAGTGTACATGTGGACATGGAAGGGTGGTTGTACATGTAGTGGATCATAGAGCGAGGGTGTGGGTCAGTAGGGACATGCACTCAATATATGCATGTGCAATCAAGTGACCATCAGTTTCCTCTACACATCAAATGTGAACATTCACCATGTGTACACCCCAGCATTTCAAGCCACAATATTCCCTCACACCTGAAAGGTAAACACAACACATGAACAGGCATTGATCAGCAGAATACATCATGTACATAGGATACTACAATTACAATGTCAAGGTGTGCATCACACTGTAGGGCAAGGCAACTGTCAACAACAAAACACCCTCCCTCCCTCACAAATCACCATGACCCACTGAACAACTGCACCTGGGTTATCTAGTCTTCATCCTTGAAGTTGACCTGGCCACCGGATCACCCTTCCCCGTTGTCACCATCTCCCACCTTGTGTGCAAAAAGTGTCCAGCACCCTCAGAGGCCACCTTGACTTGCAAAAACACCACATCAAAGAGAACTCAAAGCAGGCCAACACAGAAGCCAAGCAAAAAGCCTGCAGGCAGCAAAACAAACCAGAAGACCCTCCAGTAGATGACTTGAAGTAGCAGTATGTCACAAAGCCCAAGTACTACCACAATGACGTAACAACCAAAGTAGCACAGTAAAACAATGTCACAACAGGATGTGTACCATGTGTGGTACATAACACAGAATCATGCACCACGAACGGATGTGTACTGTCACTGCTCCCGTGTACAGGTGCAGGAGTGGCACGAACCAACCACCCCCACCGTGGCTGGGTGCCTGCAAGGTCAAACTCACACAGGCCTCTGAGACCCTGGTGGGGAAGGAGGGTCAGGGATATGCAGTCGGGACAGGCATTGCTATACTGGATAACCGGAATGAGGGGCAGGAGAGGGGAGTAGGATTCACATGGGAAAGTAGGAAATGCACAAACCTGTACTACTCACAGTAACACATACACAAGTACACCAAACTTGATCATCATGCACATAGTAACAAATTACTCAAATGGAAGACAAACAGAAACTTATCTCTGGTGTGAGTGCTGGCCTCCTGCCTGCGCACTCTCAGGTCCGGTAACAGGAGCAGTTTAATGCTAGAAAGAGAGCCACAGTTACTAATATGTGCATGCCTATAACACACAAACACACCACCATATATGCCCCAAAGCAACAAAATACTCTACAAACAAACAATCTGGTGTGGATACTTCGTACCCATACGTAACATTACCTCTGTGATGGTTCATACACAGTCAATGCAGTAAGTCATGCTCCGCTGGGTGCGTTGCAAATGGAAGACCAATGTGTTACGAATCACACAACATGCAATGTTCCCTGGGCAAGCAGCCAGACGCATATAGCAAGGAATGACTTCAGAACAAGTTGTGTTCCACCATGACCCAAATAAAGTAGGTAGTGCATGTGTCAAATTCTACATGGTAATGAAATGCACTTCACATGAGTCTGTCCCTTGCTGTCTGTCCCTGTGAGCTGCTTCTTTCAATGTCTCGGAATGCTACATGGCTAATACAAGTGCCTCAATGGACCATGGTGGACCAGAGGGTATGTGCCACTGGCCCTGCAGGTGCCCCAGACAACTTTCCCATCAATTAGCCATTAGTCCACCAACGCATCTCAGCTGTATTGTGCACTTCAACACCAATATTTGTCCAAGCTCACCGTCAGTGCTGCTACTAAGCATGCATGTGCAACTGGCCAGGTGGAAGGTCTGCTGTGTTGTGGCCCCCCTGTTCCGCTCACCTTGCCTGGAGTCCCTTGAAATACGTCAGCTGTTTTTGGGTGTAGGAGCGCAATCCCTGTGTCTCTGCTTGCGCAAACATGCGCATGTCGGCACCACCAAATGTGTCCACCTACCAGATGTCCAGTGGCCCATGTCTGCTGCCAAAGGTGGTCTGGAGGCTCATACCCCTGCAGAAAGGGCATGAAACACATGATTAATGCTTTAAAATCATCTTTGTGTTTCTCTTCAGGCATTACATGACTGGACCATGTCAGAGACGTACAACACAAATCACACCATCAATCCGTCTTTCACAGGCAAACACACCATCTACGCCATGAATTGCAACAAGCACATGTACAGTATAGATAATAAACATACTACACAATGAATAGCAATGAATGTACTCATCAATAATGAAACCCCCCATCTAGCGAATGAAGAACAGTGGTCAATAACACCCCTATCATCCCCACTAGGGGTGTTAACACAAATTTCACAGCAGCAGACATGCCACAGAGCCCTTGTGTAATAGGCTGTTACACCGAACCATCCTTGCGAGCCCATGGATAAGGGAAGCAGGAGTGGCATATGTGAGTCAAGGACCCCAAGCTGCAAACACATACACAAGACAAGCTTGAAGGGCCCAGCTGGAACAGACAGTGGCTGCTCTCAAAAGCCACAAAGCACCACACCGTCACATGAAAGCACAATAGACAAACAATTTTAAACTATATTAACTTATTACACTAACTATGAAAAACCTACATTACCTATTTAAACTAACTATCAAAATGAAACTAAACTAACTAAACTAAAAGAAAAATCAAAAATGGCCACATACGAACCGGGGGGAGGGTGAGGCACCCAGGAGGGGGGAGGTACAGGGTGTTGCTCAACACCCACATTCGATGATGTTGAGGAAAAACAAAAACTCCATGGGATCAACGCCTGCACAGCCCGACCTATGTGGCAGATAGATTGTCGTCCACGTCTGGCTCTTCCTGTAAAGGAGGACGTGGCACAGGAGCCTGACCACGCCTAGCCGCAGCTTGCCCCTCGTCGGCAGCAAGTCTGCCGGATGGGTGAGCATGGTTCTGTGCGGCGATCACACATTGTTCTGCATGCAGAACCTCCCGTGATACACATGCTTCCTCTTGCAAGGTAGCACGTGTAACACGGAGTTCATCCTGCAATGCATGTCTGGACAACTGCTGCACCTCCCGGCAAGCATGTAGCTCAGTCAAGATGGCACGCTCAAGCTTCGCAAACCTCTCCTCTGCCCGCTCCCTCTGGGACATCAGAAGGACACCCAGGGTGGATCTGAGGGAAGCATAGTCTTGCCTCAGGGCCTCCATGTGTGCCTCTGTGTGAGCAGCAATTGCTTTATGCAGAGACGACATTTCAGCCTGGCGGGCCCTGTCTGAGGCCGCCATGCCCAGCCTGAGCGAGCAGGCCGTGGACCGTGCCGCCTGCTGCTGGAGAAGCACCTGCCTAGCAGGAGGGAGCATGGATTGGGCCACACGTTCCATGCTCTCAGCGATGTCCTCCATTGCTGCCCCCTGCCATTCAGAATTGGCAGTCATATCTTGCTCCCACTCAATATACTGCGGTTGCGCGCAGCAACCACGTTGCTGGGCTTGACCCCTGCAGGACCCAAGGACTGGGTGTCCTTGTTGTGTTGGCACTGCCCGCGACTGCACGACTACATTCCCCCATCGTCGTGATGGCCCAGGCACATCAGTGACTGGTGTGGAGGGTGACCCTGCGTCCCGATCCACCACAGGCGGAGGTTCCAAGACTGTCTGACCCCTCAGTGCAGGTGTCGTGGACAGAGGAGTGTCCACATCAGAATCACTCACCCCTGACATATGGACCTGATGCTCATCCAACTCGACATGGACGTCAGAGTGGTCATCAGGGCTGGACAAGATGGACTGTAGCACATGTGGGTTTTCATGGCCTACCACCCCACAACCCCCACTTGTGCCGGGTTGCTGTAGTGATGGCAACCCTGTGCCTGGCATGAAAACACCATCCTCTGGCTCCATTGCGTCATCATCTGAAAAGTAGAGAGAAAAAAAGGTCACTACACATGTTAGAAGCACACAACACACACACACAGACACCAAACACATCAAGCAGACATGTCACACACAAAATAGAACCTGCCATTCATGGTGGGTCAACTTGAAATTGCTTCTGTGATTAGGCATGTCGAAAGGTGTCAGTTTGCACTGAAGTGGGTCGATGCAGTGCAGCAAATATGTACGTTACTCACTATCTACATGTACAAGAACTTCATGATGTGTGTCAGAAAATGTGAAGGCAGTGCAAGGTCAACTTCAATGGGTAGCATGTCTACAAGCAAACCACCTATCCCCCCAAGTGCAAATGCAGGGATGCCTAGCATGGTATCAAAAGGCTGAACATAGACATGTGTATTGACAGACAGTGTTGACTAGCATCAACTGCATCATGTGAGTCAAGTGACAACACAGCAAATGATGATGGGACAGTAAGCAGGACACATGATGAAACCTCTGGAGTACACCCAAGTGTGAAGAAGACACTGCACCAGTTGGACAGAGTCATTGGCCATTAAACAGGCTGAGGCCTGTGACCCACACAGACTGTCACACCCTAAACATGTGTGTGATGCAGGACTGAGCCACAGTGGAAATGGGAAGGCTGATGTAATGCCATGTAATGTAGGTCCCCCTGGACTCCTACTACAATGATCATCCAGTCAAGGACACATAGGGGCATGAGTGGAATACACATGGAGCATGAATGGCCACTCATGTTCCTGCGGGGCATCTGACCTCTGCAAAGTCCAAGTGAGACACCCTTCATCAAGTACAAAGGATGTACCACACAGCATATGTCTTGCAGATTGGCTGCTGGAAGTTAGCATGTACACAGGACGCATGAACAGGGAAGTACTCAACGGCAAAATTGAAGCATACCAGTGTTAAGGTGGAATTGGGGTGCAGAGGGGGGGTGGAGGGGCAAGGGAGCATGCCTACATGGAGTACCCGCATGCAGGCACAGGACACATGCATGTCAGTCATGCTATGACATAGTCCCTGGGCTGAGAGGAAGATCACCCCACGCTACATGCAGAAGGGCCAGTGAGCTGGAACATGGACTTGAGGGGCATCCTGGTGACCAGCATGTGAGTAGGGTGCAATAGTGGTGATGCGGACAGTCCCCATTCGCTCCACATGTCCACCATCCAGCAGAGCAGACATGCGTCAGGGAAGCATTGCATTACTTGCACATCAGAACCATGTACAGGTGACATGTAGTGGCAGTCATGCACAACACATCACACAAGTGAAACACACATGTCCACAACAAACACGCAGCAACACTCATTGGACTGGGCATCAAAGTCCGGCATCTCTCCCACTCCTTCGACCGATTCAGATGGTATGAACTCTGCAACGAGTGACTCATGCAGAGTGAAGTCTTCCTCCTCAGGTGCAGGCCCACTGCCAGTCACCAGAGTCAAGTTGTAATTTGAGGCACGCTTAGCCTTAGCGCTGCGTTTGAGGTCATTCCAACGCTTTTTGCACTCTTGAGCCATGCGCACCTCATGGCCGAATGCACTCACATGTTCCGCAACTTGCTTCCAGTGGGTATCACGGTGGGCAACCGTAGTCTGACAATTAGGACCCACTAGAATGTCACGGCTGTGGCCCAGCACGTAGTCCATGAGGCAGTCCAGTTCCTGGTTGCAGAAAGGCTTCTTCTTCAACGTGCTGGAGGTTGTGGCTGTGTGTGGGGTCTCAGCCTGTGCTGCAGGTGGAACCTTCCTCCTCTTGGATTGTGGCTCAGACCCTGGCTAAAAAATACCGCCCTGATCACTATGGCCAGTAGCACCAGTGGATTGAGTCAAGGGAGTGGCAGGTGGACGGTCGACCAAAGGCCTGACTTGCGTCAGTGGCAGCTGGGTGCCCTCTAATAGACCCTGCGCAGCAACATCTGCTGTGGCAGGGTCATTGACCGCGACTGTCCTGGTTGGCAGACTCACAACCATGGTGTTGTTGGCTGCATCTGCCCCTGCACTTGCCAACACCCTTATGACATTACTGCCCCAGGGACACGTGTCTTGGTCAGGGCAGCCCTGCGTGCACCTACAGTTTCCCTCCTGGCATGTTGGAAATCTTCCAAGGGCTCTTCAAGTGCCAACGCAGCCTGCGCTGGCAGACCCTGAGCCTGGGTGGTGGTGTCCACAGCTGCACCTGCAGCTACCACTACCCTTGAGCCTGTGGCAGTCGATGAAACAGACTGCCGGGTCACACAGGCGCCAGTGCCAGATGCAGAAGCTGCATCTCCCGGAACCGCAGGGGGTGGTGGCAAGACTGCACCGACCCATGGCACAACATCATGCTCAAGTGGCGCACCCCTGCCTCTTCCTCCTCTGCGGCCACCCTGGACACCCTGGAGTCCCCCTACTTCCTGGTCACCCCGGCCACGTCCCTGACCACGCCCGCCACGAGGAGGACGCCCAGCTGAGGCGACCCTCACCTTTGGTGGCCTCCCAACCATGGCACAGATGGAGTAGTGCCGGCACAGATGGAGGAGTGCCAATGGGAGGTGTACACCACAATTGTCCTGGGCAATTGCGGTGAAGGTGGTGGGATGCAAGATGTTAACAGCCCCACTGCACCTGCAAGGCTGTATGTGACCCTGGTGATGTAGTGACGGGTCACACAACACTCAGGCACCCCAAAACTGCAGTAAAACCGTGCACGCAACCCTGCAGCCTACGTGCGTGGAATCAACCTCCCGCAGTACGCAGTGGCACCCAGTAACATTGAAAAACACGTACGCGTGGGACACGCAGGCTACTATGACCTCGAAAACAGGTGCAATACACAAGGGCACCCGCAGTGGGAAAAATAGTGTGCGCGACTCACTGTCTGACTAGCGTGATAATGAAAAACATGCGTAGCCAATACCCCCGCCAAAAGAAGAGATACATCCTCGATCTGCTGTGAAGTTGTGATGGCGCGCGAAACAACACGAAGCAGCAACACACGTCGGTCTCCACGAAAGGCATGTACAGCGAACTGCTGGCCCCGCTCACCTTTAACCCGTGCTGAGGGAAACGCCCGCGCGCGTCACGTCACTTACGCATAGGCCCTTTCCTCGGATTACACGCATTCACACGCAGATGTCCAGGTTTTTTCACGCGCGCTGAACCACTATGTCCATCTCACGAGGGAAACCCCCGCGCACGTAAGGTCACAGATGCGCTTATGCACTAAGGGCCTTTCCTCGAACTACATGCAGACGTGCAATTTTTCAAGTGCCAAATCACTCCGTAACAAGCTGGCCACGCAACAACACATGGAAGACCACGCTCCTGCCCAGAAGGCCGAATTACTGCCCCCCAGAGCCCCGAGCATGCTCCCACTTGCCATCTGCTGCTGCCTGCCTGCCTGCTGCCCACGTGCCCTGCTGTTTGGTGCCTGCACGTCAGCTAGGGTTCCAGTTGCTGTGTCCACCCCTGCTGGAACAGAAGACTCCTGACTGGGATACCATCGCTCCACAGCCCAGCCACAGGACCCAGTTGCCCACCCAAGCCTGGATCGGGGGTTGCCATGTCGGGGCAAACACCATCTGAGACCACTGGTGACCCCCAGCCAGAGAGGCAGAGGGCCACCAGCTTCAGTGTGAAGGAAGTTGGTGTCCTGGTGGAGCATGTCCTGGGGCATTTTGATGCCCTCTTTGGAAACATCACGCGCCAACAAGGAAGGACGGGAGAGGATCTGGGACGACATAGTGGTTGCCATCAACGCGGAGGGGGTGGCAACCCACGACATCAAGCACGTCAAGAAGCGCTGGGAGGACTTCAGGTCCAGGACCCTCTACAAGGCCCGGGGCCTCGCAGAGGGGGGCCAGGACAGCATGAGTGACATCCAGATGAGGGTCCTGCAACGCGTATGCCCAGCGCTCCAGGCCCAGATCCTTCGGAGGAAGACCCGTCTGGAGTTGAGCAGTAAGTGGCCAAGCATTGGTGTGTGATACAGGGCATGTTGCAGTGTACTGGTAGTCTTATACTTGCCTGTATGTGTGACATAGGCCATGTATGGATGGGTGTGCAGGGACATCATGGTCATGTATGTGAGACCAGTAATGTGTGAACCACATGGTTGGTGCATGTGTTACAATGCAACATGGGGAGCTGGATGCAAAATGCACACATGAAAGCATGCCACTCTATGTTCTTGGACATGGAGGGGGTGTGAGGGATGGGTGCTGCTGTCATGTACATGTATGTTGCACATGTGTGTGTGTGTGAGAAGTGTGTATGTGACTTTGAAACACCATGGATGCATGACACATGTCAGTGATGATGTGTACATTCACTCATGCATTGCGGTCACCGTTGTATGCACTGTGTCTATCCACTGTGTCTGTGGTGTACAAGCCATGGTGCATGACCCTCCGGTGCTGTGTGTGCATGGGATCAGAGTGAGCCATGATGCATGTGAGTTTGAAGGCAACATTTTGGTTAATAGAGGCCCTTGTACATGGATGCTGATGTTGATTGCAGGCGCTGTGCCTGTTTCTGCATGTGTGTTGCATGCATTCACCCATGTGTTGTGGAGGGACAGGATGGAAGTGACGTTTGACACTGCCACTCATGTGTTATTGCTTCTTGTCTAGGGGAATATTGTACCATACCCTGATGCTTGTGTTCTATGTCTTCCTCTACGCAGCGTCAAGTGAAAAACAGGGCGGAGATGGCGCTGTGGAACCAAGTGGCGGGGATGCCTCCACCGGGCGGCAACTCAAGGCCCAGCCACCCTCCCAGGACTTGCCAGCATCTGGGAGCGAGGGGGCTGGTGCCGCGTCGGCCACTACGGCTGTGGCGGAAGAGCCGGGTGAGCCCCCACAGGGGCTTGAAATGGCGGAAGATGGTGTGGAGACATCCAGGTTGGTGGTCTCCACAGAGGCGGAGGAGCCCGCTACTGAGCCGCACATGGGGCCTGGTGGGGGTAGTACCACTGGTGCAAGTGTTGCAGTCCAGGGCCAGGGTCAGGAGGCAGCACAGATCACTGTGGAGGGGCCTGTGCATGTCGCTGTCCTTGACCCTGTGACTGCACCACCATGCACCAGCAGGGATGCCCCGTCCCAGGCCCGTCCACAGGAAAGGGAGAGTGCCATGTCATCTGCCTCTCCACTACCTGCGGACGAGGGGTCCCATGAATGTATGGGCTCCATCCTGATTGGTGTCACGTTGCGCAAGCGTGACATTTGTGATGACGTGCGTTCTTCCTGGGCAGAGAACGCACGCCATCACGAACAGCAGCGTCGCGACGTGGCACTGTTGGGAGGGGCCCTGGTCAGTGGGTTCCTACATGTGACGCGCACTCTGGCAGACCTCTCCTCCTATGTGTGCCAGTCGTTCTCCCTGCCGTCTTCTGGCCCAGATTCCACCAGGGCCCCCTGCGGACCTGGCCTGACCAACACAGCCAGCTTGGTGGAGATCCCATCCCTGCCAAAGTCGGGAGTCGGCAGTCCAGCAAGGGTGGACACCACAACTGGAGACCAGCTGATGGAGGATGTGCAGGCATCATCGGACAGGGCACATGGACAGCAGCAGCAGCAGGAGCAGGCTCTAGGTGGGAGCAATGATGGCTCGGGTCCATCGACATCAGGGAGGCAGGCATCGGCCAGACGGCAGGAGGACCCTGGAATGGGTGTGTCTTCCGTGTGGCTGCGGTTGGGCAAGCGTATAGGTGCGAAGCGGCGGTGGGCGGAAGAGGCGTGGCTCACCATGGTCAGGGCGGAGTTCTCCATGCGTCGGGCATTGAGGTGGGCAGAGTGCCTCGAGGCGACTCGCAGGGAGTTGGAACAGGCCATGAATGCCTCCCTGCGAGACCTCGGGGCCAGGACAGAGGCCCGCCTCCAGCAAATAGATTTTCATGTTAATGCATTTTGATGTTTTACTTCAATGTGTGGGATTCGCTCATTGGGTTCATGCATAGCGACATGTGGGTTTACTCAATCAATTGCAACCTGTGTGTGTGTGTGTGTGTGACGGATATGTGTTGATGTACATAGCTGACTTTTGGTTTGTGTCATGAGATGGGCATGTCACTGCTGGGTAGGTGAGTGGGTGGGGGGACATGAGTGGGACATGAGTGGGGGCCTGCTGGCAGGTGCCCCTCACTGCTGGGGTATGGGGTGCAGGGGGACATGAGTGGGACATGAGTGGGGGCCTGCTGGCAGGTGACCCTCACTGCTGGGGGGTGGGGGTGCTGGGGGATATGAGTGGGGGCCTGCTGGCAGGTGACCCTCACTGCTGGGGGATGGGGGTGCAGGGGGACATGAGTGGGACATGAGTGGGGGCCTGCTGGCAGGTGCCCCTCACTGCTGGGGGGTGGGCATGCTGGGGGACATGAGTGGGACATGAGTGCGGGCCTGCTGGCAGGTGACCCTCACTGCTGGGGGGTGGGGGTGCTTGGGGACATGAGTGGGGGCCTGCTGGCAGGTGCCCCTCACTGCTGGCGGGTGGGGGTGCTGGGGGACATGAGTGGGACATGAGTGGGGGCCTGCTGGCAGATGCCCCTCACTGCTGGGGGGTGGGGGTGCAGGGGGACATGAGTGGGGGCCTGCTGGCAGGTGACCCTCACTGCTGGGGGATGGGGGTGCAAGGGGACATGAGTGGGGGCCTGCTGGCAGGTGTCCCTCACTGCTGGGAGGTGGGGGTGCTGGGGGACATGAGTGGGACATGAGTGGGGGCCTGCTGGCAGGTGCCCCTCACTGCTGGGGGGTGGGCATGCTGGGGGACATGAGTGGGACATGAGTGCGGGCCTGCTGGCAGGTGACCCTCACTGCTGGGGGGTGGGGGTGCTTGGGGACATGAGTGGGGGCCTGCTGGCAGGTGCCCCTCACTGCTGGCGGGTGGGGGTGCTGGGGGACATGAGTGGGACATGAGTGGGGGCCTGCTGGCAGGTGCCCCTCACTGCTGGGGGGTGGGGGTGCAGGGGGACATGAGAGGGGGCCTGCTGGCAGGTGCCCCTCACTGCTGGGGGATGGGGGTGCTGGGGGACATGAGTGGGGGCCTGCTAGCAGGTACCCCTCACTGCTGGGGGGTGGAGGTGCAGGGGGACATGAGTGGGGGCCTGCTGGCAGGTGACTCTCACTTCTGGGGGGTGGGGGTGCAGGGGGACATGAGTGGGGGCCTGCTGGCAGGTGCCCCTCACTGCTGCAGGTGGGGGTGCTGGGGAACATGAGTGGAACATGAGTGGAGGCCCGCTGGCAGGTGCCCCTCACTGCTGGGGGGTGGGGGTACAGGAGGACATGAGTGGGGGCCTGCTGGCACGTGCCCCTCACTGCTGGGGGGTGGGGGTGCTGGGGGACATGAGTTGGTGATTACTAGTGCAAGGTGACATGTGGTCTGGCTGGGGGCATGCCCATGGTGGATGGACTGCCTGCGGGACATGTCCAGGGGTGCTGGGTAGTCCCCTGTGGTGTGGGTTGCCTGCAGGGTCCATGGAGGGGGGAGAGGGCACACCTGTGAGAACCCACACTGCCAATTGACGTGTGGGACTCCCCGCGCACCCCCCTGGATACACGTACCCCGCTCTGCCAGCGAAAGCATGTGTGGAACCTCCCCCATACCGCGTTATACACGTACCCCGCTCGCACAGGCCCAATCGCGTGTGAAACTTCCCACGCACCCCAGTAACCACGTACCCCGCTCGCACAGTCCCAATCGCTTGTGAAACTTCCAGCGCACCACAGTTATCCATGTAGCACGCACGCACAGGGCCAATCGCGTGTGAAACCTCCCGCGCACCACAGTTATCCACATAGCCCGCAGGCACAGGGCCTGCCGCGTGTGAAACTTCCCGCGCACCCCCCAAGTCCACGTACCCCGCCCACACAGGGCCAATCACGTGTGAAATGTCCCGTGCACCCCAGTAATCCATGTACCCTGCTTGCACAGGCCCAATAGCGTGTGAAACTTCCCACGCATCCCAGTAATCCGCGTAGACCGCATGCGCAGGGCCAATCACGTGTGAAAGTTCCCGCGCACCAGTTATCCACGTAGTCTGCATGCACAGGGCCTGCCGTGTGTGAAACTTCCCGCGCACCCCCAAAATCCACGTACCCCACACGCACAGGGCCAATCGCGTGTGAAACTTCCTGCGCACCCCAGTAATCCACATACCCCGCTCGCACAGGCCCAATCACTTGTGAAACTTCCAGTGCACCCCAGTAATCTACGTACCCCACTCGCACAGGCCCAATCGCACATGATACTTCCCACGCATCCCCCTGTTAGGCGGAAACCTGTGCAGTTCCCTCTGGGACCACTGCAAAAGATTTAGGACTACAGGTGTTTGGCAGTAAACACACTTGGTAGCAGTCTGTACCACACAGATTCACTTGGTAGCTGTGGCTGAGCAGTCAGACTTCCCTCAAGAAGAGTTAGGCAGTATGTGGAGTATACAATATAGGGCAATCCACACAGTAGAACAAGCAAATACGGAACAAGGCTTCGGTGTAAAGATATAAAGGTATTTATTTATAACGACACATCTATAGAAAACACTCTGGCACTAATACGGCAAACAACGTCAATCACAATACTATACGAAGAAAAAGATCAATCCCCCTAACAATAGTTCGACAAGTCTAGGTTTACCGGCATCACTTATTTGCAGACAGAGGTGTATGCTTTAACCTAGATGGCACTCTAGTATTCGTTAGGTAGGGAGAGAAAAAAATAAGACAGGTTATGAAGTCAACTCGGTACCAATACTTTACGGACAAATGCAAGGCAAGTAAGGCAGGGTCTACTGCAGATCACAAAGTTCAGAGGCCAGGCCCACTCGGAGAGAGGCAAGGCGATATGTCCCAAAAGTGTCTCAGTGGAAATGCGCTTCGAGTCTTTATCGCAAAGTGTTATGGAAAGTTTGGAACCAGTTCAGAACCACACATTAAAGAAAGCTTGGAGGCGACCCAATGGAAAGGCGAGGATTAAGACACCTCACTCGATCCGGCAGAAAGGGAAGCCAGGCGGACACGGTACCTTGTTTGTGGAGAGACAGCTCCGGCGGGGGTAGTTGTTCCTGGTGGTGGATGCACGTCGGGTCTTTGCCAAGAGTAGAGATGATCTCGTCGTCGAAGAAAAGTGAAGGCTGGTGCACCACCAGGGAAGAGACCAGCCGCGGAGTGCTCCGTCACAAGGCACCACCTTTTGGTCGCGGTACAGGGTAGTGGCTATCCGGTTGCCGAGGTGCTCTGCATGGGCAATTCGACCACTGCTTCCTGGAGCGAAGAAAAAGCAAAGGGGACTCTCCGGCAGGGAGATCTCCTGTGTCGTCGGGAAGTGGTGAGTCGGTTCTGCAGGGCTCCACCGGAGGTGTCGTCGTTGCAGGTCGGCTCAGCGTTACCCTCGTCGGATTCTTAGGTCCTGTGGCGACTTCTGAAGATCCAGTCCCAAAAGCTCTGCTTTTATGCAGAAACCCCCCATTCATTCAGCCTAGCTGTCAATCAACACACGCTAACTGGTGAGTGGGGAGGCTCACCACTTGGGCCAATCACACCAGAGTGCGACCGGTGTTGGCAAGGCAACTCGGTCCAGGGTGCCTAAACTTCCTCCCATACCCCTGTTCTAACCCAGACAGAATGGCACCACTTTGGAGGGTCTCTGTACAGAAGCCCGCCAAAAGTGGAACAATGGGCTCAACCTTTGGTTTAGGAGTCACAGAGACGAACACAGACGCCATTTTAAAAACCGAGTTCTGGCAGAAAATACCCTCCGATAAACCTATTTAAAATAAGTAAACCAGTGGTATGTTAGAGATTAACGAGGAAAAGTATCAATCTCCAACAATGGGAAGAATCCCATAGGGTTATGTTCGGGGTCGAACATAACAAGTAGTTTCCACTGCCACCAGCCAAAACTCGACGAGGGGGGACGGGACAGTGCCCCCTCGAGTAACAGACCTAGGAGTAATCAAATTACCCCTACTAGCACGTCCACAATAAGATGGTGTGTACTAGTTCTGTTAGTAAATTTAGGTCTAGTCAAGCCAATGGTGACTTTACATGCCCGGGGAGACAGTAGTCAGTCACCCGGTTATGGAGTCTATGGTGGAGGTCCGCTAGGACACCCCCAGTGTTACGGCACGTAGGGTGCGGTATAACACACATAGAAAAACATATGAGACCCTATGGAGTAAAAGACCCCATAGCCCATAGAACACATGGACATTCAAAGGAATTACACACATTCATGTCCAAGAGTGGGAGAAAAAGAGTCTCACTCTTGGCAGGATGGAAAAAAACAAACTCCAGAAATCCAGCAAAGCTGCTGCGGGACTCACGAGGTTAGGAAATCCAGCCTAAACAGAGAATTCTCCCTAACACTCGCCACCCCCAGACTAAGGGACAGGAGGATTTAATCCACTCCTGGATGAATCTCATACCTCTAGTCGATGACATACATCCTAGAGAGACCATCAGCATTTTGATGGTGACACCCTGACCTGTGCTCAATGGTGAAATCAAACCCTTGCAGGCAGATCGACCATCTCAATAGTTTTGGGTTTTCCCCTTTCATTTGCATTAACCATCTCAAGGGTTGGTGGTCAGTCTGAATGACAAAAGTAGAACCATACAAGTACGGCCTAAACTTCTTCAGAGCCCACACGATAGCAAAGCACTCTCTTTCGATTGTTGCCCACCTTGTTTCAGGATCCTTCAGCTTGCGGCTGATGAAGCAAACGGGGTGCTCCCTACCTTTCCCATCCAGTTGACTGAGTACGGCACCCATTCCTACATTTGAAGCCTCTGTCTGCACAATGAAGTGTTGGCGGTAATCAGGAGCTCTGAGTACTGGGGCTTGGCAAAGATCCTTTTTCAGGTTTTCAAAAGCCTGATTGCACTCCTCGTTCCATCTAACCTTTTTAGGAAATTTGGGCGAGGAGTTGACATTCAGTGGAGAAGCTATGGTCCCATAGTTCTCGATGAAATTCCTGTAATACCCAGTGATGCCTAGGAAGGCTCTCACTTGGGTTTGAGTAGTAGGTGTTGTCCAATTTTGCACAGCTTCAATCTTACTGAGCAAAGGCCTTATTTCTCCACCTCCTGCCTCATGTCCAAAATAGACTACCTTACTCTGTACAATTTGGCATTTACTCGCCTTTATGGTCAGATTGGCTCGTCCAAGAGCCTGCAAAACATCTCTCAGGTGGGTTACATGTTCTTCCCAGGAATTGCTGAACACTGCTATGTCATCTAAGTATGCCATGCAGAAGTCCTCCATCCCATTCAGAACCTGGTTTACCATCCGTTGAAACGTAGCAGGTGCATTCTTCAATCCGAAAGGCATTACCTTAAACTGGTATAAGCCAACGGGGGTAGAAAATGCAGTTTTCTCCTTGGCATGGTCTGTCAGGGCTATTTGCCAATAGCCTGACGTCAAGTCAAATGTGCTGAGGAACTTGGCGGCGCCAAGTTTATCCACCAACTCATCTGTTCTTGGCAAAGGGTGGGCATCAGTCTTGGTGACTGCATTAAGAGCTCTATAATCCACGCAGAATCTAAGCTCTTTAGATCCGGCCTTTGGTACTAACACAACTGGGCTAGACCATGGACTAGTAGAGGGCTCTATTACCCCGAGATCAAGCATCTTGCTGACCTCACCTTTGATGTGGGTTCGTACGTGTTCTGACATTCGGTATCCTCTGCTTTTGACTGGCAGACAATCACCAGTGAGTATGTCATGCTGGCCCCAAGGGGTCAAGCCTGGTGAAAGCGAGAACAGAGAGGCAAACTGATTCAGCATGGATTTGCACTCTTCTTGTTGCTCGGGTGTCAGATTGGAGGAGAGATTTACTCCTTCAATTTGTTCGTCTAAAGGTAAGCCTCTGAGGAGATCCGGAAGAGCTTCACTCTCTTCTTCTTCCTCGGATGATGCTAGAAGCAACGCTCCTACAACAGGTCGTGAGATATACGCTTTGAGTCGGTTGGTGTGGAAGACTGTCGGAGACTCCTTGGGATTGCCCAAGTCCACCAGATAGTTAACCTCTCCGAGTCTACCCACAACTCTGAAGGATCACATCCATTTGTCTTGTAAGGCCCTCTGCCTTGTTGGGATCATAACGAGAACGAGCTGGTCTTGAGTGAACTCAACCATGTTAGCCTTTTGATCGTGCCAGTGCTTGACCAATGCTTGTCCAGCTTTCAAGTTATCGCTTGCTTCTGTCATCATGTGCGACATTCTCCTCCGGAGACCTATGACGTAGTCAGTCACTCTGACTGGCTTGGGGGAAGGAGCACTCTCCAACCCCTCCTTAATCAGGGCCAATGCACCTCTGACGGGATGACCATAGAGAAGTTTGAAGGTAGAATAACCTACTCCCTCCTGAGGGACTTCTCTATAAGAAAAGAGAAGGCATGGCAGTAGAAGGTCCCACTTACGCTTAAGGGGTTCCTCTAAAGCACCTATCATGCTCTTCATGGTTCGGTTGAACCGTTCTACCAACCCATTGGTTTGTTGGTGGTAAGCTGTTGAGAACTTGTAAGTAACTCCACAGGTTTTCCACATGGATTTCATGTAGTGGGACATAAAGTTTGACCCCCTGTCAGAGATTACTTCCTTAGGAAACCCGACCCTAGTAAAAATACCAAGGAGGGCCTTAGCCACAGCCGGAGCTGTAACAGTCCTCATAGGAATTGCCTCAGGATACCTAGTAGCATGGTCTACTACAACAAGTATAAACCTGTTGCCTGAGGAGGTTGGAAGATCAAGGGGACCAACAATGTCAATCCCTACTCTCTCAAACGGGACTCCCACAACTGGGAGAGGCACTAAAGGTGCCACATTCTTGGAGCCAACCTTACCAGAGGTCTGGAAGGTGTGGCAGCTCCTGCAGTGTTTTTCTACTTCGGCCCCCATCTTTGGCCAATAGAAGTAGAGAGAGAGCCTTTCCTTAGTCTTCTTGAAACTCAAGTAACCAGCCAAAGGAATCTCGTGGGCTAACTGCAAGAACTGTGGTCTGTTCTCTTGGGGTACTACAAGTCGCGTGTAGTCTCCAGGTGCAGACTCGGTCGGTTCACTGTAGAAGAGGCCATCTTCCCAGTGCAACCTGTATTTCCCAGGCTCTTGCCCTTCAGCCTGAGCTTCTGCCTGGTGGCGAAGACCTTCCAGAGTTGGACATTCTCTCTGTCCCTTTCTGAAGTCTGCCCTGCTGGGTCCACCTTCTGCCAGTAAAGACTGCAGCTCAGGATGGTCAACAGGATCCAGATCTCCAATGAGTTCCTGGCCTTCCATTAGTTCTTCCTCAGAGTCTAATTCTACCACACAGGGTTGTACCTCCCTCTCAGCCTCAGCTGGAGGTGGAGTTACGGGTGTAACTTGGACAATCGCGGGGAAGTCTGTGTTGGCTGCACTGAAATGCTGGCTGCTGGTTTTGGGGTAGAAGTCTTAGGTTTCCCTTTCGCTTCTGGTTTCTTCGAGACAGCTGCCGACAATTCCAGTGGAGCAGGAGTGATCTCTTTCTTCATCATCTCCTCGAGAGTACTGCGCATGGTCCCCTCTCTTGCGGGTCTGGTTAGCTCCTGTAACCGTTTACTAGGAGGTCTGGGAGTATGCGATACAACTCTGAGAGTTTTCAAATCGTTACCCAACAGTACGCGTCCTGGTACCTCACTCTGTATGCTGACAGGTATCTTCACAGTCATGTCGTTACACTGGATGAGAACTGGTAATTGGGGAAGCATCTGCACATGCCCTCCAGCTAACTTGGTGAGGTGTTTGGGTGTCTTAGCAACATCCTCAGCCTGAAAAAATGATTTATCCACCACAGTTATGCTGGCCCCAGTGTCCCTAATGGCAGGAGTCTCCTGACCATTCACCTGGACACTGTCCTTATAATACTCTTTAGTATTATCGGGGATAGAATTATAGACATCTAAATTCTGTTGTTCCCACAACCCCAGAGATACTAAAGAAACGCTGGCTGAGACTCCAATGGGTTCGTTAGCTAGCAGTAGAAAGTTTCCACTTGCCATTTAGACTACCTCCTCTGGAGCGAAGGCTAAGGAGACAGGCTGGACCCCTGAAGGTGTACCCTTACATCTGGGATCTCCTTTCACGTGGTCAGTCGAGCCACAAACAAAGCATTTACCGAATGCTTTTTGGAATGGTGGCTTGTTCTGGCCCCCTTCCGGTTTGACACCAGAAGACACACTATTCTGCTGCGGTTTTCCTTGTGGCTTACCCTTCTGGTTTTGTTTGGGGCCCTCTTTGGAATTTGAGTTATTCAAATTCTCTTTTGAGTTTTTTTTAGGCTGTTTTCCCTCATCCTTCTTCTGAGTTGCCCCAGAATCCTTATGAGTAGCCCTGTTGGCAACCCATAAGTCAGCAGCCTTAGCTAGCTTCCGGGAATCCAATTCCTTCGAATCAGCCAAGTGCTGTCTGAGCTCAGGAGAACAGGCATCAGAAATCGACTCCAACATAAAAAGATTCTTCATACCCTCATAAGTGTTCACTTTGTAACCATTAATCCATCCCTCTAAGTTTTTCAACCCTTCACTCACCCAGGTAGCCCAAGGGGTACCATCATGCTTTTTGAGGGTTTTAAACCTCTTAAGATACTGGGAAGGGGTTTTCCCAAATATAGCTATCAAAGCTAGTTTCACACTTTCGTAATCCGTCCTATCCGCCTCCCCCAACTCCATTACCACATCACTCGCAATAGGGGGGAGCCTAGAGAACAACCAGGGAAGTAAATCATTCCCGGTGATGTCCTGGAGCCGATGATTGTACTCAAACAGTTTTAACCAATCCAACACATCCAATCTCGGTTCATACATACCCACTAATTCCTTCGGCATCCGGGGTCTTTTGGGACTGGAGCTCCTAGAGGAACCAGAGGAGAGAGAAGCACTTTCCACAGACAACTTTTTCATCTCTAACTCGTGATTAAGTTCTATTTCCCTGAGTCTCAACTCAGCTTGCTTCTGCTCAGCCTGGGCATTCATCCGTCTGAACTCGAGCTCTTGGTTTCGTTCAGATTGAGCCAAGAACCGTTTGTATTCTAATTCGAGCTTCATTTTTTCAAGTTCAAAATAAGCAGGGTTACTTGTGGGACCTGGTATGGGCCCCGTAGGCACAGCTGGTAAGGCAGGTAGAGGAGCAGGGGAGACAGTTTCGTTAGCCTCTCCGTCCTCGTCAGCCTCTTCATCGCTATCATCAGAATTACGATTTAGATCAACATCATCACTGTTATCTACATCTGCTGGAGAAGTTGGTTCCTCTGAACCAGTACCCAGACTTTGGTTTTCCAGCAATCTCGCTATCAGTTCTAACTTCTTGCCTCTTACAGAAAGATTCTCTTGCCTACAGAGAGCTCGTAAACTCTCAGTATTTTCACCTGACAAGGATTCTCGATTGTAAGCTTCCATAGTAGATATGTTTTTATCCGTTACTTGAGACACAATTCTCTTATCAGCTTTTCTGTTAATCTTAGCTTCTAATAGCTCAGAAGCTGCTATAATCAGTTCATCAAGCGGGCTATAGGGTAAGGTAGTTTTAGTTCTGGGGTCATTCGATCTTTTTTATTGGGTTATTTGAGAGTATTTTTTAGCACCGCATCTGATGCTTTGATTGAATATTTTTTGGGAAGAGGCATTGACTAGAAAAAATATTTTGTCGCAGAATTTGTTGTGAATTGCGGCTTTTTTGTATTTTTAGTTTTTCTTTCCTGTGTCACTTGAGTTCCCTTTCATTTTAGTTTGCTTTTATTAGGAGCAGTGAACATCGTATATTCGTGCTTATTGGGCTAATTATTTCGCCTGAGTCAAGGATCGGTTTGTTAACGTAGAATCCACACACTCTTGAAAATATAGCTCAGCTGGCTGAATTATTCTGTCAAAGAAAAGCTAAAACACCTCTGAAAGTGGTTACATTAACTTTTACCTTTCCATTTTTTTTGTATCTTATTATGAATACCCTGGTCATTGGGGAGTGCATTTTCTTTTGCTTGTGCATGAGCAACACGTGTAGGTTTTTCTGTTAGTATATTGTAGGATGATTGCCATTCCAGTATCTTATTTATTTGTGTTGCTTTTTATTTAATTTGAGATCAAGGGTCTCAAACAATTTTACAAGTGACATAATCGCCATATTCATTGCACATAGGGTAGTCTCCATAAGTGCGGTTGTTGCAAGTTGTTCTAGGGGAGTGGGAGTATATGGAATGTAGCCATTTAGTTTTTGAGGGGCTGGGATCCGTAAAATAAAGCCAAAACAGGCTTCTCTCGGGACAAATTAACAAACAAAATAGGTGATTGGGATAGGTTATTTAACTGTTCTCAAGTGGGGTAGCAGGAGCCGTTCAACTCTAACTCTATCACGGCTGCTTTAGAAAAATGTCTGCAGTTGAAAGATGATGGGGTGGCAGAATCACTTGCATTAAAAGCAATTTGGTTGTCCTGTTTGTATAGAATGGGGGCAGTAAAAGCAATTTGGGTTACTTTGTTGTTTAATGTAGGGATGAAAATAGGAGCAGAACTTTCAAACTGCTGAAGAGCAGGCAACAGCTCATGCACATTCAGGGCCACACGAGCGGCTGCTGGAATGGCAGTATCTCTAGTTGAATGCAGACAGGGAGTGCCTTCAAAGCCAGCAGTTAAGACAGAATCAAATGTAATTTCGATGCAGGCATCGATAGGTGGGTCTCCACAGGGTTCGTGCTGAGAGACTGGTGTGATCTTCATGGGAGCGGATGAACCTGGTACAATCTCCCGACAAAACAACCTAATATCCGCATTCGGTTGCTTTTTATTGTTGTTTGCTGAAAGCACAGGTGCAGTTTGCAAAGACGAGGCGGTACGCATTAGCTTGGCAGCCCACTAGCGGGGCATGCTGTCAGCCAGCTTACGTTTGCCGTGTTAGCAAAGTTAACATGAAGGTTTGGCATATCTGATTTCAAAGTGTAGATGCTGTAAGACATCAATTGAACACAAAAAAGGACTTACTCTTGAAGCAACCGGAGTTGCCGCTTGCCGCAGCCCTGCGGCGAAGTGGGACAGCGGTACTTTCGGATACTTGCTAGGTGCGCGCGACTTCTGGTTAACTAGATGTAGACAGCAGGGGTCATGGCACCAGTGATTAAAGTATACAATGTGATATATAAGCAAATTCAAAGTATATATGAGTATATTCATATATTTGTAGAGTCCTAATACGCTTGGTAGAAAAGTCTTTAGATGCAATAACCTCAGTAGTAGAAAAAAAGAGCGTAAGCAACAGATGAATGGTCACTAGCAGGGCAGAGCTCGCGGCAAAGCGGTACTTTCCAGTACTTGCTAGTTTTTCTTTTTTTAGAATTAGTTTTTTCTTTTTATATTTATTTTAATATTTTTTTATAAGGCATTAAAAGAACATATTATTAATTTTAAAACAAAAGTCCATACAACTGTGCCAGTGGCCTTAGTCCGATGTAAAAGTCAGTAAAAACCAGTTTGTAAAAATACGATGTTTAACAGTGAAGACAGGAATTGTTCAGGAAACTGATCTTGGTGAAATGAGCTTCGATCCTCTGTAGCTGGGACTTTTTTTGTGATCATCATCTTCACCGCCTTTTTCGGTCCTGGTTTTATTCCAGGGCACTCCATTCCAGTGGCATCCTCCAGAGATCGACGCACTCCAAGGATCTGGTACGCTGTCATGGAAAACAATTATTTTCCTAGAGTAAAAAGAAAAAGACAACTTAAGAATCAAGTACACCAATCAATTTACTTTTCCCTTTTCAAATTTAATTATGCACACAAAAATATGTACATTATACACAAAATGCCCTATGATACAGCGAGGACATCTCTTTAGGACCATATAAAAATAACATAAATTAGAGACACTAATACCAATGGCACTTTTTCAGGCAACCGTTTCAAACACAACCAATTTTAACACAACATCTAATAAAATAACACAACTTAACTAGGCCTTTACCTATTTACAATACCCCTTTTTTTAGTTACTTATTTATATTTTTGTTCACTAATTTGATATATCTTTCCCCTTTTATCCATTCAAACCCCATTTTGATATCATCAGATTAGTTTCACGTATTCGCCTGCTATGGTAAGTATATTTAAAAAGTAAGTGCTTTACTTTCATACCATTACATGTTTCACTCCCTGCTAGTCTCAATTCGCTCTAGCCTTTTCACCTCATGTGTTGGGTGGAAAGGCTTAATCTGATTAACATGGACAAACTGTTCCACTGTTAATTCTCCCTGATTTTTAGCAATTCTGTAGACCACAGGTGAAATCTCATCTAGAATTCTATATGACCCTTGCCATGCTGCAAGAAATGTACAGATTTATGCTTGCCTTTCCCAAAGTTGAATTTATATACCTGGTCTCCTATCTCATATTCTCTCACATATGTCTTCCAATTATAATATGACCTTGCACTGTCAGCAGCCTTTTGCAAATTTCACTGCTCAAATGCAAAAGCATATTGCAAGCACTTCCTCAGTTCTTCCACATATTCATGGATTGTGGACACATTTACAAGAACCTATTAAATTGTTCTGTAGAGCAAGTATGTGGCAAAACCATTTTCCTACCAGTCAACATTTAGTGGGGGCTGATATTTGTTGGTTTAGAGGGCGTCAACCTGCGAGCCATTAATACCAACGGAAGCCGCAAATCCCAGCTAGATCCCGCTTCAGCTACAAACTTTTTCAATGTGTCAACTATTGATCTGTTCTACTCCCCCTGAAGAGGAGGGCCTGAAAGAAATGTGTTGCTTCCTCTTCACACCCAAGATTAGCCAGATGTTCGTCATTACTGCACTATCGAAATGACTTCCGCTCTGATTCTATTCTTTGAGGTAAAAAAAATCTTGAAAAAATATGATTTACAAGAAAAGTGACTGCCTTTTGCACACGTCAGTCTAGAGCTGGAAAGCACTCCACCCTTTTAGACATTAAACCAATGACCATCAGAATGTACCTGTTTCCCCTTGCTGATTTCCTCTTAGGCCCTACATAATCTATTTGCAATCAGACAATGGGAGAGTCACACCCCTTTCCATCAATGGTGCTCTACGAGCTGGTGATGCAGGCTGAATCTGTGCACACACTAAACACCATCTGGTGTAGAGCTCCTCATCTTGAGACATGTGCGGCCAATAGGCAAAATCTTTAAAAATGTCCAAAGTCTTCTGTGAACTTCTGTGTCATGCCCACAATGACAGTTATGTCATCGTGGGCATGATGTAACATCATGCCAGACGCAATAAACTATTCCCTTACTAACATTTAATGCAATTTAGTCAGTTAAAGGCACAAAGGAAATCAAGTGCTATTTAATGGGCTGGTTTCTCAAGGGGAGGTTCTTTGATTGACACGTGAGTTTTTAGAAAAAGGCTTGAAGCAGAGATGGCTGGGTCATTCACTCGCTCACTGGCAAAGGAAGCAGAAGGACTCGTAGAGGGCTGACTCCAGCTGTTCTTGTCCTGTTTTTGACTTCGGGAGTAGAAAGGCTGGCTCGTTCGTTCCAGGCAAAAAGGGAACGGATGTGATAAGAATTCTCCTGTCCTGTCCAGTAGTCGGAAAAGGCAGACTATCGCCAGCTAACTAGTGTCCAGCTGTAAGGTCTGATGTGGTAAATACTTTTGACCCGTGAACCTAAGGCCCTGATCAATAAATGGAAGGGGCTATCTTGGAACAGGTACCGTTTTGTTTAATTCTCATAAATCTGCACACAAGCACCATTGGCCATTGGGTTTTAGCACAACTAATATAGGAATATATGATGTACTATGAATAGGCATAATGATTCCTCAAGATTCAAAATGTTTGAGTATTTCAGTCAGTGAAAGGGTATTCAGGCAGGCCAAGGGCAACGTATATTGTCACACAAGTACTGGCTCCGTACCATGTCCTTCTGGTAGTGTGGCAACATGCAATTCGGTCAACCCACTGCCATAAGCATCTTTGGCAAAAACCTGTTTGAACTCCATGAATATTTTCCTCAATTGGTCTTTTTCTTCTTCATTTGTGCAAGTATCTGCAGCTTGAATCTGCTCCTCTACCATTTTTGAAAACTTTGGGAAATCCTCCAATGGAGGGAACTCTCTACTTTCCTCTCACCAGGTAGCAGTGTCTCTTTGGAGAGTTGCTCCACTAAAATGTTTTGGAATATTGACCTCCACTTCAATATGCTGCTTTTCTCTCTTAGATTCACCTCATTTGAATATAATACAATCATCCTGATGACAGCATACCATTTCACTTGGCTCATTAGGATACACAGACTGAACTTTAAAGATTCCTTTATGCTTGGATGCCAATTATTCTGGTAATTCACCCTGTGCAGTCACATAGCTAGCAGAGATGTTCCCTGAAATCAGCAGTGCAGTAAGACGTCTGTACTGCCATTTCTAATGTTGTATTCCCTTCCAAATGAACGCCTTGACACGTTTTATTGTGCACCAGAATGTGAATCAGTGGGGAATATTCTCATTCAAATCCTTGCTACTTTATAGATTCATTTAGGCATACAAATGCATCCACATCTTGTATCTGTTGTCCCTTCCTGTATTTTAATGAATTGAATTGATTGTTTATTTGTAAGCTTGGTGACATTTCAGAGTGCGAGGAACAAATAGGGAAGGAGGGGAGGGTGGGGTTAAATGAGACAAAACAAGCAATTACATTACTATGTCTGCAGGCAATTGACCTAGTGCCGGAAAATTAAACAGGAGGGGAGGGGGGTATGGAGTGAGGGAGAAGAAGAACAACACAAGCAACTAACATACTAGGTCTGACGACGATTCAGAGAAGTTGCTGGAGGAGGACGTGGGAGGAGAAACAGGAGGGGAGGGGAGAGGAGAGACAAACAAGCTACTATCACAGGGTCAAGGGCCAAATGATAGAGTAAGTGCTAGTGAACAGTGATAGGGAGGGGAGGAGGAGAGTCGACGAGAAAGACGGGAAGCTACAATTACTATGCCTGATGGCAATTGAGGTAGTGCCAGAATTTAAAAAGAGGAGGGAAGGGGTGTGGAGGAGGAGGGGGCAGTAGGATGAGAAAGACAGGTGGCTACAATTACTATGCCTAACGGCGATTGAGGTAGTGCCGGAATTTAACGAGAGGAGGGAAGGGGAGGGAAGGAGGGATAAAAAGGTGAGGGGGAAAAGAAGGACAAAACAGGCAACCAACATTTTAAGCCAGACAACCTTTCAGAGTAGTGCTGGAAGGGAGAGGTAGGAGAAGAGCAGGAATAGGGGGGACACAGACAGACAGTTATCATACAGATCAGGAGGTAAGTATGAAAAACATGCTACTGCAAATTGTCTGGTGAATGCGGGAATGGTTACATCCGTTTTCACTTGAAGCTCAATTGCATTTGGAGTCATTTGGGCACACTGATATGCTTGTCTCTTGTCATAAAATTCTGGTGCAGCTCCACCCAATCTAGACCAGACCTTTTGATTTAGAAAGTCTAAGAACATAAACAATCTGTGCACAATGTCATTTTCCAAATAAAATGTTTTTTTGTGTTCCGCTCACGATCCACACATTGTGATGAATGCTCTTAGAGCCATTTGAAATCTTTAACATGCATCTTCCTACTTTTTTTTGTCCCAATTAAGGGTCATCTAGGCTAAAGATGTGTTGGTTCTTTATTTTAAACTTTGGAGTCTCTTCTCTTTCAGGTATTTGCCAGAGTACCTTTTCACTAATGAAACTGCTTTCATGGTCAAGCGCCAAGGTGGCTTCAATCATTTCAGAATTCCCATTCACATGGATAGGGATCCATGGCAGCCCTTCTCCCATGTGTATTTCTGCAATTGTTGAAATGTGTTGTTCCTGATTTAACTCTGGAGTAATATTTGGTTTGTATTTTTCTTCATTTAGATAAAAATGCAAGGTGTTTTCATTTATTTCTGTTTGCCAGTATTTCTTAGGGTCCAAATAAATCTCCAAAGACTGTTTCTCTTTTTCTCCTCGCCTTTCATCCTGACACATGTGAATGACAGTGACCCTAGGCACACAGCCATTCTGAAGATATAATTCCAAGACACTTTCTGATTTAGCAACAGTGTGGCATTCTTTTACACTGTTGCTTTGGGTCATTATGTTCTTAGGTTTCAATGGCTCCCTAGCTAAGGACCACAATACCTCATTTACCCCATCAATGAGGGGCAATAATCCCCTAATGTCCCTATGAGGAAGGGTATTTCATAAATAGGTGTGTCCAACACTTCCTGTCTCATCTACTTCTTCCCTATCTTTATGTCAACCTCATTGACACCTTTGATGGGTATTTCTTCCCCATTGAAATTATGCACAGGGCATTGACTTTGCCTCATCTTTACATGATTTTGTGGGGATCTCCCTTCATTGATACTTTTTGCCTTTTTTTACATTATTGTTGCTTGGGCACCTGTGTCAATCATTGCAAATACATTACATTTATCTTCAATAGTGATAGGAGCACAGTACCTATCCCCAACCTCTTCTAGTATGCATAACAAATGTGCATTTCTACTAATTTCAGGGCTTACTTTCCCTAGAAAATGTGTACTTTTTGCTAATAAATTTGGCATCTGAAATAGCATATTACCCTCCTTGTTTCCCACTTCATTTTTAATGTATTTGCCTAGTCTCCTGGGCTCAGAACCCATTTGGAGTATAGCCATTGACTTCCCCTCTGACTTGGGACCACTAGTGTCGACACCCCAATTTCTCATTGTGTCTTTCCCATTGGCTGGGCCTTCTCTACGTACTTCCACAGTTGTCTGCATTTTGTATGGAGCCTGTCATTTCTGTCCTTTGGAATATCTGTGGCTCAAAATACTCCTCAGGTGACTGACCTTCACCTGCCTTTTGGGGAATTGTTTCCTCTGTAGGGTTATCAACATTAGTTTGATTATCAAGTAAGGATAATCTATCTGTTGATCCTAATTCTTCATTTTGTGTTTCATTTTCACATTGGATATTCTTTTTAAATCTGCTTCTCTGATCTTTGGGGTTTTCTTGTTCATTTTCCCTTTTTTGCTCTTCATCTTCACACACCTGCATGGTTGCATTCAACTCCAAATTGAACCAAACTCCCTTTTTGTGTGTGTTATAATTCCCTGTCTCACTTTCATTAGTTTGTTTTCTTTTTTTTAAAATCGGCAAGCAATTCAGTATTTTTATTCAAAGGTGAGTCATGGGCATCTGTGTTTTCATCAGGGCAGAGGTAATTAGCTAATCACTTGTCACTACATACAAGATCACTTCTATGACCTTTTGCACCTTCTCCTGGCTGTTCCTTTTGAACTGCACATAATTTTTCTATCTGCTCAGACAACATTTTGACTTGGGCCTCTAAGCACTGAAACCTGTCCATGTTTCTGAATTCCTCTCTTTGTGGTCTGGGCCGGTAATGATCACATTTTCCCTGATTAGGCTTTTTATGATATCTTTCAGGAGATTGATTTCTATTTGTGTTACCTCTGAATTCACGTGACACAGGAGGTGGAGAACGTGGAGTGACCATCCTTTGACCATGGTCCACCTGGGGTGGGAACTGATTATACTGGCAAGGTAATTCATTCATATTTTGTCCTTCATTTGGTGGGAACTGTTCCCTATGCTGATTTCCATTTTCAATTCATCTATCCACATATCTTGGTCTTTCTTGGTGGCCTTATACCATTGTGTTAGGGTCAAATTGACTCTGGGCCCCTGGTGTCTGGTATGGTCCATTGTACATTTGATTATGATTGTTATTTAAGCCTGGCATAACATGGCGAAACCCCACTCTGGGAGAACTACCAAGGTATCTAGGACTAATGTAATAACTTCTGAGTTTGGGATGATGTCCTCTGTGGAGGCATACCCCTTTGATTGGGTGTCACGTCGTTCTTTGCCTGAGTTTGGGGTAAGTCTAGCAGCATCTTTACTGACTTTACCTCCACATGTTGTGGATTCCTTACACTTTGGGTTTGCCTCTTTATTCCTAGGCCCCTCTGCATTCTGACCAAATATCACTTCATACAGTTTAGTCCCCTGTTCTATTATCCATTCTAGTGGTTTTTCCCTGTCAAATTGATGGATTTATTGGGAGACAATTTGTTTTTGGAGTCCATAAAAGTATGTTTTTTAAATTCTATAGAGCTAGTGTTATAGGTCACATCAAAATGTGAAAATGCTCTTTTCAAGTTTTTAACAAACTGGCAAGGAGACTCATTTTGCTGTGCCATCATAGTATAAGTGACTCTCTTGGCTTTCTGTATAGACTGATAAGGTGATAATTGGTGTATAATCTCCTTCTCAAAGTCTGCCCAGGACAAGTATTCTGTTCATTGAGATTACAAATTATACTAGCAAATGCTGCATCCAGAGTGAGGTGAAATGACTGTCTATAGTGTTCCCTAGGACTCTGAAGGGCTTTGTATATATTGTGAAGCATCTCTAAATTATCTTCCATACAACAGTCCCCTCCCCTTTTGAATGGTTTACTGAAAGTCTTGATAGATTTCAACATTTTTAAAGGGCTACATGGTGCATTCTGGTATGTGTCATGTGTTGCTCATTCCTTTTCTCTTGTAGGAAAGAAAGTGTGTGAATATTTGCAGGTGATTCAGACCTTAACATTGGGTTAAAACCAGGTCTGGCTATGTGGATAGCTTCTGGTACATTTCCTTGGCTAGGGCTGTGATTGAGTTCAGCTCCAGTGAATGTAGTACCCTGTAGCTTTTCCTGAGACTTGAGTTTATATATTTGCTGTTCCAGGTTCTTGCACTGTTCTGCTTCATGACAGAGAGCAGAATTATCATCCCTTACCTTATTGATTATTGCTTGTAATTCAGTGATCTGTGTCTTACAATGATCAAGTGTTTTGGCTTTTGTTTTCATTTCATCCAATAATTTAAATATCTCCTGTTCATTAGCATCTGATTACTTATCTTTCTCCCTGTTATCTTCTCAAAGGGTTTGAATTTCCGAAAATGACATATCATTATCTTGCCTTATATCCTCCAATATTGTTTTTAAATGGGTTAATTCGTACTCACTCTCATTAAGTTGTTTCTCTCTCTAAGCCAATTGAGCAGCAAGGTTGCTACATTTAGCTTGCAGTTCCGTGTCCAGCTCTCTCTGCTTTTATTCTGTTTCCAGTTGATGCACCTGATCACATTCATTGCCCAAACTAACCTGTAATTTACTAATGGCCTCACTGTCTTTCCCTTGCATCTTTATGGATCTTTGTAGCAGAAACCAAAGTTGTGCGCACAGTTTGATGATGCAATTCTTCTCTGCTGTGTGTTCTGGTGCTCAGAACAGTCTAAGTAGACACACCTTCACAATGCTTCCCTCATCAAAAATACCTTCAAGAGCCTATTTTCCCACTTCTGTGCTAATCCTACTTTTCCATGTTTTCAGATTTTCGGATGGCCACTTCATGTGACCATAAAGATTCTCCTTGGTAATCTGATCATTCAGAAAATTCAGCCTCAATCTGGCACATAGCTGTACTATTACCAATGGCACTATACCAAGAGTCAAGTTAGCACATAGTACTGCACTACCTCACAGCTCTAATTCAGAGAAAGAGTAGACAATATGGTTTTGCTTTTTGATGCAAGGCCATGCCCAGTAATTATTTTACCACTTTCTGGCCAATGCACCAAAATGTTAGAGATCTTTTTGGGCTATATTTTTAGTATCTCATGGTATTTTGTGGTACAATGGTATTTTTGTTAGCTCTTGGTAATATATTGTGGTAAGCTTGTTGGGGTATGTTTTTAGTGGTGAGTCTAGCTTCAGAACACAGCCTAATAATTATTTTACCATTGTCACTACCGGTAAACAAGTACTGGACTTCGTACACTATGAATAATTAACTCATCCCCACCTGTGGTATCTTATCTTCAATACCAACGTATGCCCTTGTGGCTGTGTTTCAAAATGCATGTGTCATTTCACATCACAAAATAGTTGTACACACACACACACACACACACACACAGATAGCACTTACAATAATCAATTTACCTTATATTTTACCACATGTGTAATTTGAATTGCCGCTTGTTGTAAGATGAGTTTACCACATGTCGGACCTCAGTCTGTGTGCTAACACAATAATTCAGAAACATATTGAGAGCACTAAATCTAACATGTTTTTTTCTTTTGTGGTTTTATGAAAGGTTAACATTCTGAAAATGAACAAACAGGTGCATTATGTTGTGCTTTTTTTTTACAGTAACTTATATTTGGACATAGATAAAATGGATTTCGTTAGAGAGCTTTAAATAGCTTTTCTAGTAATAAGCTTCAACTGCATATTTGTTGCTGACTGACTAATGCACAGTCATCTGTAACTTGAATATTTCCCTCACAATTCCTGGCAGCTATGATCCTCTTATCTTAAGAAAAGCTTGCTTCCTAAATGTGAATCCACCTATAACATAGATTGTGAATAACTTTAAGAAAACAAATATATTCCTATCTCACAACAACCTGAAATATTTCTTCCATACATTGCACACTACTCAATTTACTGCATAATTACCTAGATCTGTTGCGGTCAGTGGATTCTCAGATCACATCGGTCAGGATATCCCTTCACTTATCAGCTGGCAATATTCCCACTTTTCTGACTACTAGACAGGTCAGGACAGGAGAATTCTTATCACATCCACTCCCTTTTTGTCTGGAATGAACAAGCCAGCATTTCGGCTCCCAAAGTCAAGCAGTGGACAAGAGCATCTGGAGTCAGCCATCTACCAGTCCTTTTACTTCCTTTGATAGTGAGTGAGCCCTCTCTTCTTCAAGACTTTTTCTAAAAACTCATGGGTCATTCAACGAACCTGCCCTTGACTAACCAGCCCATTAAATAGCAAATTATTTGCTTTGTGACTGTAACCGAGATTCAAGCTGCAGGGCTGAAGGAAAAATGTTACATTCACTCTGCGTTATTTCCTCTTTCTCTACAAAATGAACAATGGAGCCAGTTTAAATAAATCAACTTGCATCTCAACCCTGTCACATATTCACTGCAAAACAAATCAAATTCCACATTTCCTACACTTCCAGTTCCTGTCAATCCAAATTCAAATTAGTTGGCATGTGCTTTATGCATCATAATACTGACATCTACTAGGCACAGCTTGAGCCTCTCCTATGAGTCTCACACCCTTGGCCATAGTTAAAATGCCAACCTTTGCTAAAATGTGGATGATGAAATGTGGAACTACCCTTGTTGAAATTCAGAATAGGGAAAAAGTATTTCCCTGTTGCATTTCCCTACAGGCCACAATAAATGTATACGCTCTACCAAACAGAGAGAGTGATTTTGAAGCAGAAGAGGAAGAGTAATGTTTTGAAGATATCTTTTATAGATTCTTGGAACCGGATTGTGAATAAAGGACAACCTTCACATTGTTCAAGGGGGAAAGAAGAAGAGAAGAAAGGTGTTTTTTTTGTACTTTATTTTTGCTTCCAACTATTTACGCTCATGATTTCTGCAATGGTTTTATGTCTTGTATTTAAATTTTATTTTTTCTGCGGTATCAGATTCAGCTTTCCAGCATCTGGGGAACACTGAAAAGCCTATCTGTACATTCCGAAATGGACGTCTGGAACCAGATGTGCTGATGACATTGTTTTCACTGTTCTTCTCATGTTATGAGCTAAACACAAAGAATAATTATTGCAATAAATCTGAGCTATAGTGAGAAAATAGGGAGTGACCCACTCTTGGTTCACAATTTCAATCCTTGGCCACTTTTACGAGTGAGCTATATAGTGTGCTAGTTTGGCAACACAAGGGGGAGTCACTCTAGGTGCTACTAGGCGAGCATCGAGGAAGCACCAATGTGAGTCAAAACACAACTGCTTCTCTGGCTCGGGTGCTTAATCTTCAGATGCTTTAGGTGGGGAGTCCGATGCTCCTGTATTAACCACACATGAGGCATTCCTGCCACTGATAAGTTGCATTTTTGTTTAAACAATGTGAAAGTATCAGGCGGGAGAACAGCTCTCAATAATTAGTTGCGATCAGTACATGTAGGTTTATAGCAATTGATGATGAACTGAAATTCAAATTTTGGGACATCTTAGTATAATATTTAGTTGGTAACTAATGCATTTGCTTAACTGGTACCTGTTTTAAGGTGAATGCTGCAGCTCCATTTTGATGTGGCATGTTTGGGAATCCTTCAAAAGGCACAAGGATGCTAGAGGATGGGGAACCGAAAAGGAAGTTGCAGCCTATCGTGCAAGCTGTCAATTGTCAAGAGCAATTGCATGGCACTTCCAAGTAAATATATCAGTCTGGATTGACTGTTGGGTGGTGGTTCGCTCATGGGCTCAGTCTAGGCTTCGGATCAGCCTTTGCTCATCTTGCGGCAAAGTTGGAGCAGAAACAGAAGTCTGAATTTGGTCAGGTCTTTAATCTGGCACAAGATTCAATATGGCAGTATTGTAAGAGAGAACTGGATATAGTCTATTATAACACTTCATATTTTTAGGAACTCCCAGATTAGCACATTCACCTTTGAATAATTTTAACTAGTCCTGAAGTTTCTTTTGTATGTCTTTCAATGCCCTGGCTTTGGATTCGGCTTGTCATTTAGCGGCACAGATAGAGTGCCATTGTTGTTGGTGCACCTTTGAGACTCTATTTTGTAGGGCACCTCATAAGTGTATAATAAGGGTCAGCTCAAAAGTAACTATTTGTGGAAATAGTTTAGCAGAAAAAATTCTAGTAAAATAGTTGTGATGCTGGAAATGCATCGGAGGGACAGGGCCTCCGTATCCTTGTCCTGTACTGCTTTTTATCGTGTGTTCTGTGATGTTTTCCACATAGGAGTTCATGTGGGACTCCTGGTGGTGCAGCTCTCTCTCTTTTGGTTTGGTGAACAGACCCGTGGGGTACCATTATGGCACCCATGGGTAGGGGTACAACCCTGTGCCCCTAGTGTATGTTTTTGGGCACCTGTGTGTGACCCACAGAGCAGGGTACGGGCTGGTGGCAGCTCCATGCTGAAATGACTGCTGCCCTGAGCGTCCTCCATTTTGGGATGCCCAGGCCCTGTCATTGGAATCGGTAGATTCCGGATGGAGACAAAATGGCCCCCATGGCCTCTTGCCTTCCATCACCTGTTACCTTGATCGTCCCGAAGTCCCAGGAAGCCCTGCCTCTGTCCCTTCCCCCTGACTGCCTGTTGGGTGGAAGTTCCGTATATGGTAGTGTGGGGAAGTGCCGACCAGACTGGCTGGAGCCTTCTCAATGACCGTATGTTGTGGGTACGCCTGTCGGTGGGACATGGGTGAATGGAGTGCGTGACGAATATAATTCTATGATGTGACTGTCTAGTATCTGGTGTTTGACACAATGGTTGAGACAGCCCTGCCCGAAACCGGTATGAATGCAGCTTGGAGTGTTGAATGGCTTGGTACTTTTCCCAATACACATAACTTGTTGCGAGTGTCTGGAGAGAAGTGAATGGCCTGAATACCTTGTGTGCCTGATTGGCTGCCTGCCTGCATGAATGCCCGTAGTCGTGATTTAATGCTTGAGTGTGACCCAGCGGAATGAATGAGAGATCAACAGTATATCTGGGGACCTCTCACTGCTAGGAATCGTGTTCAGAAGCTGAAGTCCACTACGACGAGTAACTGGAGTAACTGAAGCTTGATCCTGAAGCCCTGCTGGACGAGAATAATTGCTGTTGCTCTCCTTCACAATCTGAAAGCTGCTGTGCTTCAAGAACTGACTCAGAGAGGACCTGGTAAGGCGCCCTCTTCCCGAGCTACGAGGGACCGTCGTGCACAGCTGATGTTTGCCTTAGCTTCCTGGTAGACAGACCTTCGACAGGCTGCCGACCCAATACAGGGACTGCTGCAGAACTCCAAGGAGAAGCCACTGGACTGTTGTCTGCCACTGTCGACGACAGCTGCTGCCGACTGGAGCCGCCGTGCTCCCGTTGCCTAAGAACTTCATTGATCCAAGGACGCACTCATCCGGATTCTATGATGTGACTGTCTAGTATCTGGTGTACCATTACCGCTGCATTGTACTGCTCTGCCCAACTTGTGATGAGGCCCATTCTAAGCTTTGCCGGCTACTTGTTATGATATGTAGTTGGATGCCAGATGTTTCCTTCTCATTGATGTTGCGGACGTCAGATGATTGTGAGATGTACCGAGGATCTGCTAGCAAGGTCCCCAGTAATGACCTCAAGGCGCATTTCTTATGGTAAAATAATAGCTTTGTAGTGAAATCACCGGGAAATGCACCTGTAGATTTCAGGACACTCAGACCCCCATTCAGAACTCGGCACAGTGAAGGTGCTAAAGAGCACGATTCACAGCCCAAAATGAGGACGTCCAGGCTTCACCAGTATTTTCAAGTGGGCTTGGGCGTCCTCATAGTGCACGATAGTGCACCATCAGGATTGCACCTGTTTTTTTCATAACAGGCACAATCGTGAAATCCTGGCAGCATTTTTGTAAAATAACTACATATTTGTTATTTTACAAAAATGCTGCCGAGAACACAGGTGTGTATGAACACATTCCTATACACCAAAGTAAGCAGCTTCAACATTGCAGGATACAACTTGAAGCTGCTTACTTTGGTGTATAGCAAAGTGTTCATATACACCCGTGCAGTGTATATGAACACTTTACACCAAAGTAAGCAGCTTCAAACGCAATATTGCAGAATGCAACGTTGAAGTTGCTTGCTTTAGTGTAAATGAAAGTGTTCATATACACCAAAAAAAGCCTTCTTGTTGCACTCCTCCACTCTAACGGCACCAAAATGGTACTGTATATGTGCGCTATTTTAGCACACATATTAAACTGGAGAAGTGCCACAAGAATACCCTTTAAAAATGCCAGATTACGGATGTGGCGGTTGCTAGGTTGGTTTCCAACCATTCCTAGCAACTGCCACATGTATTGCGAAAGTGGCCCATTCCTTCCGACTTTGGAAGAATGCGCCACTTTCAGAATAGGTCTTAATTACCTCAACACCAGGATGACAATAGGGCCCTCAACAGTGAACTAAGAAAAGAAATTACAATCTTGGGTTGGTAAATGAATTTAATCTTGCTGCTATATATTGTCTCATTTAATATGTTGGTCTCTGATACAACTCGTAAATTAATTAAGGAAAAATAGTTCTTTCTTTGTAAAACCCCAAACTGGCTAAAAGTAAAAGGTTTAATCATCCACAACACTGCATGCATTTAGAGGGAAAAAGGTCAGTTTAGTAGATAAGTCCGAATTTGGACACAAATGACGCATGAAAGTATATGGTGAAAACATGTCAGATTTAAGATGTGTTACTTTGGTGCTCTTGCACAGTAGTGTGAATACTGGAAATACAAAATGGACGATAATGGTTGGGGTAGTAGGGGAGTACAGAGTTTCGGCGGGCACCACAGGGTTTCTGCTAAAATGGTAATTATATTACTTGTTCTGTAATCTTTATAGATGTTTTGACCTGGAGCTTCCAGTCTGAAAAAAGATCCTATGGCATCCGGATCTCAATGAACAGTTTAGAAGGAAAGTAAGGTAGCATTACCTTACTAAAGGCTAGAGCTCTCAGTTGACCCTTGGCAGGGTTGCACAATCAAATTCAAAAAATTCAATAAAGTATTTAATATTGATTCATAGATATGCAAAAGTTGTAGTGAATTCTTCAACAAGAAATGTTTTATTCACATTTCCAGATTTAGTATCACCAATTCAATTCTCATATAGTGAGGCAACTTCGAAAAACATAGGTTGTTTCATCAGTAAGCACATATGCCAATGCATTTCAGTCTATGACCATCGTCAGGGCCATGCTTTAGTGAATATACCATCAACTGATCATTCGTATAACAATACAGTATTTCAACACAAAACATATATTAATGATTTAAGGATAATACAAAAATAGATAAAGCACATACCCCCAGGTGGATCCTTGTGAGTGAACAAGGGAGAAAATAAATGGAAAGTATATCAATATGGTTAAACTACTATGTATTTCCAGTGTTTAACTATTACCAACGTGCGGCAGTCTGTACCTGCTTTAAATTGGTTGTCCTCTCATATGGGTATTCTCAATAGTTGTCTCCAACATTCCTGTTGATTAACAGTAGGAGAGTCTGAGTGCTTCTATCTGTTCATTTGCATACAACCAAAATATCTGCTCTAAAGAGTATCTTATCTTCGTGTGCGGACCTCGCACGCAGAATCGATCGTGTTGAAAGCGAAAGTATAATGCGCGCGAGCCCAGACGCCATTTAAGATTGCCATGGGAACGTGGGCGGGGCGACGCTGAGCAGCGCGAACGTTGCTGCACGTACGCCTCGGGTTCCACCTCTCTGCAGAGCTGCAGATGGGCGGGATTGTTGCCAAGGCGACCCGTATGTCATAGAACGTTAACAGTGTGAAAAGATATGTTACTGTGCACAAATGTCAGTGTATATACGATCACTTCATTCCGTGATCCTGGACCAAGTTATAAAAAGTAGGCATAAGAAATAAGAAAGAAGAACATTAATGTTTAAAAAACCATATGCAAATGCTAATCCAAATGGAACATCTTAATAAAGGACAGAACGTATAGCCATATCTGGAATTCATCAACTATACATTATTATGATGACCTCATGATGTGTATGGAGAAAAAATTTAACAATTGCGTCCACAATGTTCTGGTTCGCAGAGCTACAGTTGGGAGCTGCAGACATACACTTGTTATCTAAATTAGAGAAATCACATATGATTGATACTGCTTCCCAGAAAATCCGTCCAGAAGCAACATCTGGTTGTGTTTATTACAGGAAACACATATAATTGATATCTTCATTAATTCCTTTTGGGGTGAGAGAACTCAATCTATCAATCCAAAACGTCTCACGTTGGTCCAGTCTTTTCTGTAAATCCTCATGTTTCTCTCTCCTTTGGACCCTCTCTAGGATCACGAATTTTATCTCTGCCAAATTGTGTTGTTTGTTCTGCCAATGTCTTGCCACCGTCGAGCTCACAGTATTGTTCCTGTAAGTCTCTGGACAAATGGCACTATTGTAAAGACCGGAGGGGGGGTCTGCACTTCCGCTCTCTATATGGTAGAGGGGAGGCACGGTGTCACATCCCGGTTAAATTGGAGACTACCATGGCGTTTGTCCGAGCGCTACCCGACACGCAGAACCCTTTGAGACTACAATTCCCACAACTCCCGCTACTTGTAGTCATGTGACACGTGCACTATGTTGTTGTGTTTCCTTCATTGTGGACCGTATTTAAATGCCGGCTATTCGGAGATCGGGTGCTCCTAAACTGTTGTTAGTTACGAGCTTCTGTTCCCGGACTCCTGTTTAAATCCTTGACTACCCAGCGCTCGAATCAAGTTGTTGTCTCTGCCTTGTCCTTGTCTGCCTCCCGACGCCTGCCTCCCTCGATTGTCCCCCTTGGATTATATGAACCCGGTTTACTCATTATTGACCTCCCATTTCTGAATCCTTAAGTTTTGGTGACCTGATAACCCGAACATTTCCGTAAGGGAACTAGCGTGAGGTGAACGCCCGCTTCCCTGGTCATTTAATTTCTTTTCCTTGTCCGCTTCTGTTATTTTGTAGACTTTTGGAACACCTTGCTGACTTAACACCGGATTGCTTTGAACACTTTTTGGGACGCTCTGCTGCTTTATCTCTGGATTGCTTTGAACACTTTTTGGGACGCTCTGCTGCTTTAACTCTGGATTGCTTTGAACACTTTTTGGGACGCTCTGCTGCTTTAACTCTGGATTGCTTTGAACACTTTTTGGGACGCTCTGCTGCTTTAACTCTGGATTGTTTTGAACACTTTTTGGGACGCTCTGCTGCTTTAACTCTGGATTGCTTTGAACACCTTTTGGACGCTTTGCTGCTTTCACCGTGGTGTTCCTAGGATACTGGCATACCTTCCCTTCACCAGACATCCTCCTTGTCTCTGCATTTCGATACTAGTAGGTTACTGGTATATTGTTCCTATGGAGCAGGTAAGAGTGGGTAATTGTGGGCGGTATTGGCTGTTTGTTCTCCGGCACTACTTGGCTGAATTTCCTGAACAAGTGTTTTGTTCTTTGTCCCTCTAGCTCTGACGATTCTGCTCTGGCCTTTTCACTCAAGCCCCCGGCCTGTCAGGTGTATTGATCCCTGTAGGCTGAGCTCTTGGGAGGGAAGTCTTTGGCACATCACCATAAAGGTTTCATATTCCTTGAGTGAAGGTATTATCTGCAACAACCAGAAAACAATCCCTGAGTTGTGACACATGGAGACCCCTGCCAAGATTCTCTATTATTGGTATCGTGGTTGAGCAATCAAGGCCTAGCTTCTCGGGAGGTGATGCAAGCTGGTTCTTAAGTACAGTGTAGTCCCCGAGCACCCACGAAGGAATGTCCACACACTGTATCGATTAAAACACAGTCTTTATATAATTAATATTCAAGGTCATATACACAATCACGATAACTCACTTTGTGCTCCGAAAATCAACAATGGTAAATATGTACAATTCTAAAGTGGTACCACTAACGTTATTAGATCATATTCAAGTGCATACACAGATCAAAATAAATAGGAAACCAGCAGTAGAGAGAGGAAGGAAAGCAAGATGGTTGAGCAATAGGCAGAATACTGGTCCTGCTACCTAGACACAGTTCTGTGTGTGCGTGGAGATCAACCTGGGCAACCTGTAGAAGAAAGATACAAGCCCAGTCCATAAATTGTTCACCCTTAGACTTCCCAATAGTTCTGCAACCCCAAAGTACCTTGGTGTTGTAGCGTTCTGCGTCAGGGAAATCGACAACTCTTCTTGAGTGTCGTCCCTTTGAGGCAGGAGTCACGGGTCGTCGAACGTCCGACGGAGAACAGGTCGAGCTAGGACGGACTAGTGGCCTTGTCGTTCCTAGCGGTGCTTGTTGACGGGGAAGCGTAAACGTCCTGCAAGGAAGAGGCGTGTGGGGCACCTCGGTGTCGATAGTTCTGGACCGCAAAGAGTTGAAGAACTGTGGCCCAGCAAGGGCGTTGAGTAGTTGGCGTCTCTGTGATCTTTGGGTGGCAGGAAACCCACCGGTGGCTGCTACTCGACGCGTTGATGATCAGGCCTTCTCCAGCAGGATACAGCGGCGACGATGCGGATGAGAGCGTCCTTGGATCAATTAAGTTCTTAGGCAACGGGAGCACGGCGGCTCCAGTCGGCAACAACGGTCGTCGACAGTGGCAGACATCAGTCCAGGTGCTTCTCCTTGGAGTTCTGCAGAAGTCCCCGTATCGGGTCGGCAGCCTGTCGAAGGTCTGTCTACCAGGGAGCTTAGGCAAACATCAGCTGTGCACGACGGTCCCTCGTAGCTCGGGAAGAGGGCGCCTTACCAGGTCCTCTCTGGGTCAGTTCTTGAAGCACAGCAGCTTTCAGATTGTGAAGGAGAGCAACAGCAATTCTTCTCATCCAGCAGGGCTTCAGGATCAAGCTTCAGTTACTCCAGTTACTCGTCGTAGTGGACTTCAGCTTCTGAACACGATTCCTAGCAGTAAGAGGTCCCCAGATATACTGCTGATCTCTCATTCATTCTGCTGGGTCACACTAAAGCATCCAATCACGACTACGGGCATTCATGCAGGCAGGCAGCCAATCAGGCACACAAGGTATTCAGGCCATTCACTTCTCTCCGGACACTCGCAACAAGTTACGTGTATTGGGACAAGTACCAAGCCATTCAACACTCCAAGCTGCATTCATACCGGTTTCGGGCAGGGCTGTCTCAACCATTGTGTCAAACACCAGATACTAGACAGTCACATCATAGAATGTATATTCGTCACACACTCCATTCACCCAGGTCCCACCCACAGGCGTACCCACAACATACGGTCATTGAGAAGGCTCCAGCCAGTCTGGTCGGCACTTCCCCACACTACCATATACGGAACTTCCACCCAACAGGCAGTCAGGGAGAAGGGACAGAGGCAGGGCTTCCCGGGACTTCGGGACGATCAAGGTAACAGGTGATGGAAGGCTAGAGGCCATGGGGGCCATTTTGTCTCCATCCGGAATCCAATGACAGGGCCTGACCATCCCAAAATGGAGGGCGCTCAGGGCAGCAGTCATTTCAGCATGGAGCTGCCACCAGCCCGTACCCTGCTCTGTGGGTCACACACAGGTGCCCAAAAACATACACTAGGGGCACAGGGTTGTACCCCTACCCATGGGTGCCATAATGGTATCCCACGGGTCTGTTCACCAAACCAAAAGAGAGAGAGCTGCACCACCAGGAGTCCCACATGAACTCCTATGTGGAAAACATCACAGAACACACGATAAAAAGCAGTACAGGACAAGGATACGGAGGCCCTGTCCCTCCGATGCATTTCCAGCATCACAACTATTTTACTATAATTTTTACAAGCTTTTTGCTGGAGGTAAAAATCACCATTTTCCACCCATTTTCAGTGCTATTAGCACTGCAAGAAACCCCCATTGGGTGCAATGGACCCAATGGGAATGGGGATTTACCTCTCCACTTCAAATTGGGATCCAGTGCAAATTACGCCAGACTCCATTGCGGTAACGCTAATAGCGTTGGCCAGTATTCTGGTGCAATTAGCACCGGGATACCACCCAAAAACGGATGAGGCCCATGTCCTATGCCTTGGGTGAAAGCCTGACTGAAAAAATGAAACAGGTTGTGTTCTTTGGCCTAATCAGGCAGTTGTGCAATAACAATACGTTCCATAAATATTAAGGGCCCAGGCCTACAACAGTATGGGTGTTCGTAAAGGCAAGAGGAAGATTTCTGAAGCAGTGTAGTGATGAGTAACTAGTGAGCCAGTTCATCACAGAATGATTTGCTGATAAAATGCAGGTGACGGAAGTCTCAGAATGATATCTGGCTGCAACTTCAGATGACCACACAGCCAAGTCAAAAGTTGGATATGTGGCCAGCATTTTCTTCACAGCCTTGGGGCATTATACCTGTTCTTCTAGAAGTAATATTCCGCTGAATACTTTTGATTTTTATTATTAAAAAAACGTTTCAGATCTTTACATTGCTGTTTCATTGTAATGAGGTTTCATGGATAATCTCATTTGAACAAGGAAAGGACTGGACAACGTGAAAAGTTTTCTTAGTGTTATATTTTACCAAGAATTCATATAATGAATTGTTATTTATATAGCGCGTATGCCTAAGCCCTGTACATATTTACATAAATCATCCCAACTAAGGTTCACACTCTTTTATCGACCTCGGAAGGATGTAAGGCTAAGTTGGCTTTGCTGGGATTCAAACCTGCAAACTGCTGTGAGGGATTCGACCATTCACACAAGGAGAGTGCGCGCGCCTTGGCTTTTTTGATTTTACAATAATGGAAAGGAATGATGGGAGATCAACCTTCGAGGAGTGTGTAAAGCCATTCCAGACACAGCCCATCTGCTTCCTGTACAAAACACATAGTTGCATGTACTCTGGGAAGACACAGTCTACTGGTGCTGTCTTCCCCTGTCTTATTCAGCTGGAATGTGATAACCCCGGGCACATCAAAGCATTTCCAGAAGGGGGAAGGCACACCTTCCTCCAGCCATGTGCAGCCTACTTTAAATAGCAAAGGCTCCATGGATCTGCATTCCTTTTGTCCTCTGGCTGGTGGCAGTGCATACTAATGAGAGATAATTGAAGCAAGCCTGAAGGGATTTGGTTGCTGGAATAGACAACAATAAAGGCAGGGCTAACTCCCCTTTGGAATGCAATGTGTCAACTTGAAGCTAGTTCCCACCTCTCTGTAGGAAAGCCAGTGAAATGCATGTCTGGGTCCACTATTTACCATAGGCAAACCCCTGCAGAGCTGACACATTTCAAAGGGGAGAATTATGTGGTTTGGGGGAGACAAGAAGTCTGGTCCCAGCACAAACTTCAAGGGAACCCTGTGCTTTAATCAAGAGTCACAGAGGGCTCAGTTAACCAGAGAGCCACGTTGATCTACAACAGAGAGAGAGATGGGTAGTCCTGACCTCATTCATAACAGAAGATCAATGGTGGGGACCCAGGATTGGTTTATTAAGGTAGGCTTAGCCTGCACCAATCACTGGGGCCCATTTGGCTTTAAAAGAGGGCTGAACCTCTCAATTAGCAGAGCATATGAAGACTTCAAAAGGGGAAAGTGAAGGACTCATTTTGACCCGACATGAAGGTACAGCCCACCGTACATCTTACACCAGAAAAGGAAAGCCAGGAGTTTCCCTCCCCTAAACATCTCCCAGGGAACAGAGGGAGATGCCAGACTCAGAGGACCCTTCCAGCAACACCAGAACCAGAATCCAACCTGCACACAGCATGCCCTGCTAGGTTCTGCCAGCAAGCTTCCTAGGTGAGAAGTGCCAGAGAGTTTCTGAACTAAGTACAATGCCGTTGCCTGTAATCACTCTCCTGAACGTTGGGCCGTCCGCCTCTAAAAGACATGAGCCCTGCAAAGAAGATAGGAGGAGTGCCATACAAGCATAATTTAGTGCCCATCTTTTAAGGACATTTTTGAGAGAGTTGAGTCCTCGAACTGCATCTGGCTGCACCGCTGACTGTTGTCCCACCGCAGTCACCAGAGCCATTCGAGACTCCTTGACCAGCATTCGAGATCTGCCAACCCGCACAGAAAAAATGATTCTTGGCCCCGAGCCGCCACGCCAGACAGCCTGAAGATGTCTGTGCGGTCTCGCTTGGTGAACTGCCTGCTTTCTGGTACCTGCAGCTGTCTCCCGCCACTAACTCTGTCTCAAGGGATGCAAAGTGCCCTGGAACTGCCTCGATGCTTTTGAGCACCAAGAACTTCTTCAGCACCAGGTACATTGTGGTTCTGCCCCCTGGTCCTTCTCCGAAGGCCCCTAGAGACAGTTAAAACCATTTTCCCTCTTGTTGCTGCAACCAAATAACCGTGAACTTTAAGACTGATTACTTTACCAAATACCCTCCTGTCAGTCTCCAGAGTACATCACTTTCCTTTGTGAAACTGTCTGTCCTCGGTGTTCCTTTGCAGGTTGGGTCATATTAGAAGTGTGCTAGAACTGACTGTTGTAGTCATAATAAAGTAGTGTGTATACAACCTTGACTGAACAATTCCTTTTATCATTGGGTAATAATTGTATTTTTGCTGTGTCGCAACTCACGAACGATCCACGACCTTGCGAAGATAAGCCTGCCGTTCCGTCCACGTTACCAGAAATTGGTCAAGGAGGTCTTATAATTCACTTGCATTCCAATCTGTTTGGATACCTTCTGGTGTACTAGCGGTGTGGGGTTTATTGATGATTTCGAAACCGACATTCATCCCTGGACCACTGGTACCCCGGAAGCTGATTTGTCACACCTGCAGATCACAAATATATTGCAGCAGCACAAATAAACCTGCTGAGCTATCTTATAAGCTGTCTGATCTTGAAGAAAGAACTTCTAGGCTTCAAAAATGTAATTTTCATAGAGTTTCAGGGTGCCTTTTATTGCTACCTCACCTTATATGGAAGGGTGTTCTGTTAAATGCGTTTACCCTTTGTGAAGGTCATCATTTCTTGACTTAAGTTAAAGGCTGACCCTAATAGATGGGCAATTGTTGATGTGCTTGGCCTGGAGAAGAGACAAATACATTCAGATGGAACACCCCATAGTTTAATCATTATTAACAAGGTCACACTGGGCATCCCTACATCAGGCAGAACAGCATCCAAAAGCTGATAGTTGTCATGTGGAGAAAGTGACTTAAGTTCACTTTTTAAAACTAGAAATCTGAAAGTCTCACATTATGCACACAGTCAGGAGGCATAGATGAGATATAAAATGGTTGTATTGAGTTCATTACAAGACCCTGACACAGTGGGACCAATGGCCGTTTGGACTGTCTCTAAACAACAAAATCCTCAAAATGAATCACTGGCGGTTGCCGTTAAAAGCGTGATTCCGAAAACTCGCGGCTCAGTGCTGAATCATTTGAATCTCCTCTCACTTTTACAGGGGGTACCTATATTGGCCGCACTTAAGACAGGATATGTTGAAAGAGTATTCTTCCCAGATCGGGCGAGGCTTGATTGCTCAGTGATCATCCTAAAATCCAAATTGATGATGGAAACTCTGATAAAGGAACGGGTCTGTCTGTGCTGTTTGGGATAAGACATATCTTATAAAATGTGACCAAGAGAGATCACAGAGGATTGGACAGGGTGGGGGTGAAAGTCATCTGCCTCATAGTGGGCAGAGATTGGTGGATGTCCACATTATTGCCTTAGAAAAACTAAATATTGGTCTCAGGGATAAGCCATGACTTGTCTAGCTATTTCTGCAGATTGTGCACTAGACTTTTGGACACTCATTTAGTGACTTACAGTCAAAAGAGGTACACTGTGATTTTCCTCCTACCTCTATTTCGATACTCTCATTTAACTAGCGAGGTAATACTGAACTATTGACAAATGGTGTACTATCTGCTTTATTTGTGAACCACTATCTTCTGCTGTTACAGGAAACATGGCTTAAGGAGCAGCCAGCCTTTGATGGATTTGAGGTGGTGCACCATCCTGCTTGTCAGGGGATCATAGGTCGCCCCTATGGTCCTTAGACAAAGACAACTGAGAGCTGGAAGGAGGCACATCAATAAAGATCCTTCTATCTCTTACCAGGAAAAAAATATTGAAATTAAGAAACTTGACCAAGCCTATAAGAAATGGTTGCAAGTGTGTAAAATGCATAGGCTTCAGTTAGATGGTGAACAAATGCTAGATGCACTGGTGGATAAAAACTCCAGATCTTGTTGGTCTTTGATTAAAGCCTCTGGTAAGGTTCAGCAGGGTAGACTTGTGAATGCAGTCGCAGAGAAGGACTGGATTGACCATTTTGAGGCACTATATACTCCACCCCCATTAATAGGAAAGGTTGACATGGAGAGAGAGGTGTCAAATAACAGACCTTTGGATTTTGATCGTTCACAAGAGAGCCTTGTAAAATTAATTGATGCCATTAGTAACTCGAGGGCACAAGTTCCAAATGGATTAACAAATCAACTTTTTAAGGCAAACCTGATGGTTTGGGCAGACATCATGTCTATTCTGGAAACATTATTAAGATGGTAACATAGCCTCCCTCTTGGAAAAGGGCACACATTATTCCCCTTTACAAAAGGGGGGATAGGTCTAAGCCAATGAACTACCATCCAATTTCCATTCTGGACACAGATTCCACATTTCTGTCATGCTTGCTACTGGAATATTTAGAGTCTTGGGCCACTATCCACAACTTAATACCAAATGGCAGACTGGCTTTAGAAAGGGGATGGGCACCCAGCTGAATGGTCTATTGCTGAAGAGCGTCCAGGGGCAGTCTTGGGCAATGAGGGGAATCAGGTCTTCTTTGCCTCAATTGATTTAGCGGCAGCAGTCGATGCAGTTGACCACTCACTGCTGTGGGCAAATCTTAAGACATGGGATATTCCTGCAGGGCTGCTTAGTCTACTGGTAGCACTTCACACTAATTCAACACACAAGTAACATTAAACTAGGATGGTCATCTGTCATGGCCAGATAAAACGCACAGAGAGGTTAGGCAGGGGTGTGTGGATCTTGGCCCCCTTTCTTTACACTTTATATATGGCAGAGTTAGAGCCCTTTTTTAAATCTAGGGCCTTGGCAACTCCCAAAATTGTAAATATAAGGCTACTGTGGACGAGACATGCTGATGATTTAGGGGGTAATTCATGGCATCAAGCGCTTAAGTGGCACATGCGGCTGGCGCTCAGAGGGAGCGTGCAGCAGCTCACGCCAGCCCAATCGTGTGTAAAACTCCCTGTGCACCCCTCAGAATATGCGTACAGTGCTCGCACCAACCCAATTGCATGTAAAACTCCCGTGGCTGCCCAATCATGTAGAAAAGTCCCAGCGCACCCCTCAGAATATGCATAGCCCACTCGCGCCAGCCCAATCACGTGAAAATCTCCTCGTACACCCCCTGCAATACGCATACTAGCCTGCGCCAGGCAAATAATGTGGAAAAAGTCCCCCCTGTGGTGTGGGCTGCATGTGAGGCATGGTCAGGATGGATGGGCTACCTGTGGCGCATGCCCAGGCGTGATGGGCTGCCTGTGGGGTATGGTCAGGGGTTACAGGGGTTCCACCTGTGGTGTGGGCTGCCTGCATAGCATGGTCAGGGAGGATGGGATGCCTGCGGGGCATGGTCAGGGGTGTAGCATGGACCCCTGTGGTGCGGGCTGCCTGTGGGGCAGGCAGCCCATCCATCCTGACCATGCCCCGCATGCAGCCAACACCACAGGGGGGACTTTTTCCACGCTATTTGCCTGGGAGTCTGAAAAGAACCATCATGCCCATGAATAAATGTCCTACAGAGCCACACAGTGGCAACACATGACTGAGCCAATGCTCATAGAGACATGCACGAACCAATGAGAGAAGACCACGCAAATAATATAGATCCAATAAATGTATTAAATGTAACATGTAAACTCAAAATCAAAAGCACACATGAAAATGGAAATTATTCAGAGTCAGTATGATAAAAACAATCAAATCCAAGAAAAAAGTGAGATCCATGAAAAGCCAAATGAAAAGTGGTCCATCGCCAATCTCCAAGAAACGAAATACAAAGGTCAAAATAAAAAAAAAACATTACTCCAAAAAAAAATAAAGAAAGTATGTACATGTCTGCAACTATTGACAAAGAAAGTCACAAGGGTCCATGATCACCAGAAGAAAGAAAATCTATACAAAAACCAATAAAAAACAAAACTATGTACAAAAAGGTGGAGCAAAGTCCAGACACTCCGAATAATAAAAAAAATAAAAGGAAACCTATGTCTAAAGAGCTGTGTGTAAAGGCGATTGGCCAGTCCCACGGCTCACTTGGTGATGTTCCGGGTTAGGGCATCAGTGAACTCCACGTCGATCATCTGGAGGTGGGCCTGTTCCCTGGCCTCGAGGTCTCGCAGGGATGCAGCCATGGTATCCACAAAACTCCCTGCGAGTTTCCTCAAGGCACTCAGCCCGCCTCAGAGCTCTGTTCATGGAGTTCTCCACCATTGCCATCCTGAGCCATGCCCTCTCTGCCCGCCAGAGCTCTGCATCTATCTGGTGGCCCAACCGCTGCCGCACGGAAGACACTCCCAGTCCTGGGTCCTCTTGCCCCTCAGCCAAAGCCTGTTCCAATGGATTTTGATGGCCTGAGCCATGATGCCTCCCACACTGAGCCTGCTGCTGCCTCCAATGCAACTGCCTCTGGCACCACAACAGCATCCAGGCTAATGAAATCCCCCGGCGCCGTCATGCACCTGCCCAACTTGTTGATGCTTGCACGTCCTCCATTTGCTGGGGTCCAGTTGGTGGGGTGGCCACCTATGCTGGACCTCCGACTCCCGACTGTGGCAGGGATGTGTTCTCTGTCAGCCTGGCCGCTGGCTCAGGGGCAGCTCCACAGGGGGCCCAGGTCATACTTGGACAGGAAGACGGCACGGAGGACGACTGGCACATAGGCTCTTCAGTTGAGGAGGGGGTTGAAGACCCTACAGCACACGGAGGAAGCCAGTGCCGACTACCTGTCCTAGTAGGTCGACGTGACCAAACAGATATTCAAAATGACATGCATTGTCCTGATGAGAACCATGCACGTCATCCCGAATACCACGTGCGTGCAACGCCAACCCAACTAGGACATGCTCAACCAGGTCACGGATTGCCATGTCCATACGAAGAGGAAGGCCAGTTGTTGTTCGCGCATCCCCTCCCTGAAAACTGGTCTGGACGAAGGCATCCCTGCTGGTGCTGGATGATGCAGTCACAGGATCGGGGACAGGATTACATACAGGCACCTCCGCGGCAGCCTGTGCTGCCTCCTGTCCCTGCCCCTGAACTGCACCACTAGCACCAGTGGAATCCCCCCTTCCAGGACCTGTGCGTGGGACTGTCACAGCCTCCTCCTCAACCAAACCCCCCACCAACCTGGCTGACTCTGTGCCGTCTTCCTCCATAGGCCCCTGTGGGGGCTCAGCTGCCCCTTCCGCTGCTGAGGAGTACACCTCCAACCTCCGCCTCTTGGACCTTCCCTTGGCAGCTGCGGCCATGGACGTGGCACCAGACTCCTCTCTCCCGGAAGAAATGATTACCTTGTAGGGGAGCTGAGCCTTGCGTTCTGGCAGGTGGTGGCATCCCTGCCGCTGTGCTCCACAGCACTGTCTCTGCCCTCTTCATCAGTTGACGCTGCTGACAGGAATAGATAGAACACAGGCATCAGGGCACTGTACAATGGTCTGATACACACATGACAGTTGCACTTGAGTGGCAGTGATAAACTTCACAGATGGCATCACACTCCCCAACACTCAGATCATTTGAACCCACACACATGCACAAACGGGTATTGTGCAACAGGCATCAGCATCCATACACACGTAACTGCATAAACAACCAACGGTTGGCATGACATCACAAGCAACATGGGGAGTGCCGATCACATGTACCCACGCCACCAGTCAGGCATGCATTTGTACATCTTCACCACCTGTCACAGTGCAATCATCGGCATCTAAGTCACATCTGCCAATCAGGTACCCACATGTCCAGGTCACATGCATCCTTGTTGTCTCACAGTCGCATACATGCCAAACACACACACACCCATACGTGCATGTACATGAAGGTGGGACCAGCATCCATGTGTCACATCCCAACCATGGCATAGTACACACACAGAAATGCAAACATGTGTGCATCTTCACATGCAGCTGGGCATCATGATTTGGAACACATACACCATTGATGTGCATCACACATGACTGGACTCACATGCAGCACGGGCATGTCCCTGCACACACACATCCATACATGGGCCATATCAGACATATGTCCAAGGTGCACACTCCTGCCACACCTCAACATGCACTGTGTGGAATGGGATAGCCCAGACACTCACTGCTCGACTCCAGACGGGTCTGTCTCTCTAGGACCTGGTGGTGAAGCACTGGGTTGATGCGTTCAAGGACCCTCATCTGGTCGATGGTAAGTTGGACCTTGTGCCCCCCTGCATCCGCTGCATGCAAGAGGCGCAATGAGGGTCCTGGACCTGAAGTCCTCCAGCGCTTCTGGATGTGTTTCAAGTAGCGGGTTGCCACCCCCTCCATTTTGATGGCAACCACGATGTCCGACCAGGTCCTCTCCCATCTATCCTTGTCGGCGCATGGTCGTCTGAAGAGGGAATCATATTGCCCCAGGACTTGGTCCACCAGGATGCCAAATTCTGTGGCTGAGAAGCTGACAGCCCTCTGCCTCTCTGGCTGGGGGTTGCCAGTGGTCTCAGATGGTGTTTGCCCCGACATGGCAACCCCCAAGGCAGGTGTGGGTGGGCAATTGGGTCCTGGCGCTTGGCTGTGGAGCGATGGAACAGCAGTTGGGAGTCTTCTGTTCCAGGAGGGGTGGTCGCAGCAGAAGAGGCAGGGGTGCACCACAGGGGCAGGATGTCCAGCCACGTGCTGGTGCAGCCATACCACCACCCCCTGTTGCTCCAGATGATGCTGCTGTTGCATCCGACCCTGGCACCCTTGCGTCCCGACAGTCAGTAACATGTGCTGACAAAGGCCCACCGGTAGTGGTAGCGGCAGGTGCAGCTGTGGCGACCACCACACAGACCACCACCCACCAGGTTTACTCGTAATATGCCAGTACAGTAGGGACGGTGCAGTGATGTACTGCCTCCGTCTATGGCGTACCACCATACTCATGATGACCACATTTGTATGTGTGGGAGATTTTTGCCAAGTAAGTTTATCAGGTTCCATGTCAAGTGTGAATGTCTTGTGCCTGTTTACATTTCTCAGGTTGCACTTAATGACGATAGTGTCATGTGTTGTGCATTTGGTTGGCTGTTTAGCTGTTGCATGCCATGGCATGGCATGGAGGACATGGGTCATGGGGGTTGGGAGGGTTTGTGTGACATACCAGTGATTTTCATGGCCTGTTTTGCAGGGGGGTGGTGGGATATGCACCTTGCATGTATTCCTTTTGGTCACACCGGATTGGTTATTTTTAAGTAGCTAGGGATGCACACAATGTAGCACTTCTGTGGAAACATTCTCAGGGTGGTAACGTTGTGACAGTTTACTGTCTCTTTGTCATCATTGATTGTCACCTGGTATGTACCAGGCCTGTGTGCACTCCTCAGGGGTGGGAGTTTAGATGAAAAATGTGGCCACACGCTGGATGTGGGCTGCCTCGCCACGTGCCCTTTCCCCTCCCATGAGCATTGCCTGTGAGTGTCTTTGGGGATGTGGGGGCACCACCATGACCACCGGTACGGCCTGCCGTGTTGCAACATTGTGCAGGACACATGCTGCCACAATGATCCTGCACAATACTGGGGGTGCATATAGTAGTTGCACGCCAGAGCGGTCAAGGGAGTGGAAGCGTGACTTGATCAGTCCGAATGTGCGCTCCACTATGGCCCTGGTTGCAATATGGGCAGCGTTGTATCTTACCTGGGGTGGTGTGGTGGGGTTCCGTATTGGCGCCATCATGTGGGTTCTCAGAGGGTAGGCACTGATCCCTGTGAAGGTGAGGATGGTTGTCATTAGTTGGGTTTGTGTATTTGTCTGTGTGTGACATGCATGCATGTGCACAGACATATGTACTCACCAATGAGCCATGTGTCGCCATGCTGCCCAGCTTCCAGGTCCCGGCTTAGGGCGGACATTCTGTATATGAAACTGCCATGGGTAGACCCAGGATAGTTTGCATAGACAGAGGTGATGATTCCATGGGCATTGCATGCAACCTGTACGTTCATGGAATGCCAGTGCTTGTGGTTGCGGTAGATGTTCTCAGTGGCCCTAGGTGGACGTAGGGCCACATGGGTGCAATCTATGGTCCCAAGCACTTTGGGGAAGTGTGCTACACTGTAAAAGTCCAGGAACACAGCCTACCTTTCTGCAGGTGTTCTGGGCATGTATATGTGCCTGCTGACTGAGGAGCGTGCAGTCATGATTGCCAACACCTGGTGTAGGCAGCGTGACAGTGTGGGCTGTGAGACACCCCCAACTATGGCAGTTGTCCGCTGAAATGACCCAGTGGCAAAAGAAATGCAGGACATTGAGCACCTTTTCCAAGGTGCTCAGTGCTTGAGAGCACAGGGTGGGTGATGTGAGGTCATCTTCCCACTCCCCGACCAAGTCTAGGAATATGAGGTGGAAACCTCTACCTGCCATAGGCCTCGTCATCAGGCATCCCAAAAGGCCAGTCCTGGGCAAATAAATGCAGGGCCTGGCTATTCTCCTCCTCTTGCGGTGTCCCACAATCACTGCTGCGAGAAATGGGACATTCATCGTAGCTGTATATGCGTGTTTGTTGTTTGCACGCACTTTTATACTGCCTACCTTCGTGTGGTGGACATGTTAATGCCTGTGTGTGTCTTTAGGTGTGCACGGGTTTCCCCTATTCGATTCCATGAATACACGCGTGTGGGCGTTCCATGTATTTCCCAGCAGTACTTCCCCAGTTACGCCCTCATTTTCACGCATTGTTCCCCATTCCGTGTGTTTGCCCCCTTTTTGGTGTGTGCACTACACGTTGTGTGCTTTTGCTGTGTGTGTCGCGCACAGCGTTCGTGATGTCGCAGCGACGTGTGCGCCATTCACGGTTTCGGCGCAGCTCCCAGGAATAACACACGCACAGACTTCCATGAATCGCTTATGTGCGATTCGCACACATGCATTGGATTTTTCTCGCTTGCACCACCGATTTCGCCACACAATTATTCCATGAATCAGCCCCTTGATTGTGTTTGATTATACTCTCATTGGTCTCCAAATACACTTTTGAATGGTGTTCTGGCCTTTGCAAAGGAAAACTCTTTAAACATCAATACGGCAAAGACAAAGGTCATGCATTTGACAAATGGTACCAAACAGACTGCTTTTAAATGCCGTGTGGAGTCAAATCCGGTGATGAAGATTGATTCCCTCATATCTATAGGCTTCAAGATGTTTTCCAAAACACCATGAATTCCAGTGAGATTATGGCTACTTTCTAAAAAAAACAAAGCTACTAAATCAGCTATATAAGGTGGATTCAAAATGTGGGAAATTTTCCTTATTGTCATTCAAATGTTTCTATGAAGGCAAAGTGGTACCAAAACTACTTTGTGGGATAGAGATTTTCCATTTCTTGAAGCCTTGATGTAGAGAAGAATCCTTTATCTCCCCGCCCTCGACACTGCAGGCAATTATTTGGTATGAATTTGGTGTAACCTCCCTCAAGGTGCAAGCACTTTATGATATGATATGTTATTTATAACATGCTTAATACCCAGACATTTCTAAGCGCGTACCCGAGGATCGAACCTGTGTTGCTCTGTGTCATCTTGCTTTGAAAGCGAGCATGTTGCCAATGAGCTATCCTCCCCAGACATTATTGCCATGATGGAAATATCTATCACTTTATGGGAACATGCTGACACTGCTACCCAATTCATTGTGGTGCAATTTTGAAAATGCATGCAAAGAGGGGGGTATCAGTGTGGTGGTTGAAATCAACAGCATCACACATTTACATAGGAATTGGGATGTACTGAGGGTGATTTGGTGGGCAATCCTGATAAAGTAAAGAAAGATCTAAATGGTTTATATTGGGCAAACACAGTGGATGAATTCGATGCTTATCCATCCCTTGGTCAGTTAAAACATGACTATAAAAAAATGGTAATCTTGGCTCCTTATTTATTAAGATATGCCAGCAGATCCACGTGTTCCCTTTTTATAAGATTTTGTCTGAATTTATTGTGTACAAAGGAAACTCTTTTGAGATATGGTCAGGTTGAGCTGGAAGCTGTCAACTGTAGATTCTGTACCTAAGTCAAAGAAACCAGTAGGCATTTACTGTTGGAGTGTGCTCTTGAATCAAAAAGATTAAGAGCTCTTTTTAAGTTTAAGAAGTTTCAGTTTTTATCAAGCAATCCATTTTGGAATTACTGATTTTCAGGTTCAACCACATCAATTGTGAACACACTGTATTCTTTGAATCACTTCTTCAATTTAATGAATCTCACTAATATTTGTTGATTTATTTGTGGTACTAAGGAAGGGGATTTTCTGTTTGTATTGTCATTTGTTAATTTAGAATGTATTGGATGTAACTGAATTCAAGTTTTCATTGCTTTTCTCATTTTCCTGATTGTTATATTTGAAAATGAATTTTGTGGATGATATCGTTTTAACATGGATTTTTTAAAGGATGGATTATGTTTGAAAAAAATAAATAAATGGATGTTTCATTTCAGAGGACAGGAATAATATGATATGAAAGGGCTGCTAAATCTCTGATTGTTATCTGTTCCGTACAGTGGGCCTCATGACAAGTTTGGTGGTATTTCAATGGTAAATCTGCAAAAGATACCACCAAACGGATTTACACCTACCTCTATGTAACCCCACAGATTTACCGCAGGATTACAAGTAGTAATTCTAAATTTCTGAAGTCCATACGACTCCATGGGAATTTTGGCAGAATTAATTCAAGGAATTCGGCTGGCAGTACTTCCACCGATTTTGTTGATTTTTGGCTGAAAGGTGGTGAATTTACCTCCAACTTTTTGCCTTCCACCTCACCATCAAACCTGTAGTATGGCAGTGCTGTAATGCTTTGTTAATGCAGTGTTAACAATGTAACAACTGCTTTACCACCCTTAATTCTTGGTCTGTCATACTCGTAATAAGACCCAGTGTCCTTTTCTATGTGGTGGTTCATTTGAGAGTATCTTGAGAGCATATTTAGAATCTAGTAAATCATATAAATGTACATGGTATCCGGGTCACTTCAGCATTTAAAGTAAACATTCAAATGCCCTAAAAATAGTTGATTTCTAATTTGTAAAGATGGAGAGGTCAATAAATGGTCAAGCCCTTCAAAAAAGTTATTGGGGTCAGCAAGGGAGGATTACCCTAATAGTCATTCATTTATTCACAACAACATTAACCATTAAGCTATCAGAAACCACTTCCCATGCAGGGAAAGAGGACATTAAAGATAATAACAAACCCCTTAATTGGATTGAGTTTTATTAATAGAAAAATTAAGTGCTGCATTCTAAAGGACTGGTATGCAGTATACATTAGGCCAAGATTGAGTAATGCAGTTTATGTTTAAGGGAAAAGTCCCTATACAATAGGCAATATGAACAGCATTCATGGCCACTCACATTAAATTTAGCAACACATATTTCAGATGGGAGGAATATTTGTCTTAATGCTCGGGATCTCTCTTAACATAAGTAATGAACTCAGTGACATAGGTGAATACGATGCCATTGAACCTTGTTCTGTAATTGTGGAGTCAAACCTATCGATCCATTATTTAAAGTACTATATGGACAGTCCAAGTAAACAATCACCACACAAGAGGATTAGCAGTTGAGTCTACGTTGACAGGCTTGGGTTTCAAGCAACAAATTCAAGAACCAACTGATAGAAAGGGAAATACTGTGCACTGGCTAACAAGCTGTAACATGTAACTATGCCAGGCTTGTGAAAGGATTATGAGGCCTAGCCTTCTTAAAATCAGTACAGAATGTAGATAATTTCTAATCACTTTTCAGGTATTTATGCATAGCAAGTGTAGTTTCTCTTGACTCCTTATGTTATACTTCTGCATTTTTCCTCCACAAAAGATTCTATTCTCCCAGATGAGAGGGGGTTGTGTCTGAGTCAGAACCTGAAGAACAAGTAAGAGGACATTTGGGAAAGGTTTAGAGTTCCTTCTTTTCAGTGTTTATTCAAATAAAAAGATCTCAAATTACTGGCAGCATTTTTCGTTTTTTTAAACGGATAAGAAACATGAAGACAAAGTCAATTTCACCTGGTTTTACACTTCATTTAAGGCTCTGATTTGTAAATGTTTACAATTGCTAGCAGGGGGCACATCAGCAGTAAGTACTAAATTTGGTGGACCCTTACATGGCTTTACATTTTTTTGCATAATGACCCACAGCAATACTTCTGTAATTCCTGTGGTTTTAGCATTAACACATCTTGCATCAATGAAAACTCATGATGGTGGATGTTCAGTTGTTGCAATGCACCACAGGAGAAATATTAAAGTTTTATTGGCACCCCATTCTATGTTAAATTCTTTCGAACAATATTGGAGGGATTTACACAAAACCAACAAAAGATAACGTTTTTGCTTAACTTGTTTCTTATTTGGTGTAAATCCATCAAGCGTTTTTGTGTGTGTTATGGGTGTTTGCACAATCTGCTGGCCTTGGATTTAAGTTTAGTGAAGAGAGTCCTACTCAGCTTTTACCTCATGCCATTGGTAAAACTCAAACTAAACATGAGGCTCCAACAACAAGGGTTTGCCATGGGACGGTGGGATATTTTTTGGGGTTATACCTAACTTGTGGTATTTTTATTATGGTGGTAAAGAGTGGTATGTGTAGTATCTCTTGTGGTAATTAATTGGGATATATCCTTTTACAGTGGTGAGATGAACTTCAGAATATTGCCTAACTGTTTTTACCAGGGTCACTTAATATAACAAAATACTGAACTTAGTACATCCAACAGTGAGATTGCAGTATAATATAATCAGCCATAAGAAATGTGGTTTGTCAACAAGAACATTAAAATCCTAATCTCAATGTCCTGATGAATACATACATATCTCTTGACCTCACTGTTACTAACAGACACTTCATGAGTGTCAGTGCAGACCGAGTGTCAAGTGTAAGTCAAAACACACCCAACATGTACAACAGCCCAAATGCACAAGCACAGCTGTTCGGTTATGCAGAATGGCCATTTAAGAAGATTGGGAGAAAAAAAATTGCTATGTACTAATGCCAGCACAGTAGGTTATATAAATGGACATTCAAAATCAAAGATCAAAGGCAGATGCTTAAGGGGAAACTGTGAGTTTCCTAACATGATCTTAGCCAGCATGATTACATTTCAGTTGCCAGTTTTTGCAAAATATTCAAATGATCCTTTAAAAGCCAACAGGCTTGGCTCACTGAGCAGTGTTGGAGGCAGAATGCAGATTCTACAACGCAAGATATAAACTACTGCTTAGGAATTTGGAAGAAAACCTCACAAATAAATAAAACATAATGTGGATAAGACATATTCAAGCTGGTTTGGCAAAACACAAAGTCAGATATATCTCTGCTCTTATCAACATTCTGACAACAATGGATACATGCCATATATGTCCACTTCTTTGATCACTGCTGAACTATCTGAAGGAAGTGCATCTCAATATCCCGAAATGGTCACAACACATGAAAACATGGCCACATGAGACAATTCACATTCAACACTGCAACCTGCAATCACTGACTGAGTAACAACTGGGTGGTTAATAAATGAATAACATGCAGCAGTTGCCAGAACAAGTCTGAGGATTGTCATCGAACAAACACAGCAACTGCCCAAGTTGAAAAATCATAGACATCTTTTGTACCTGCTGTTTTTACTAACAAGAGCAGTAGCAAAGAACAACTGCACTTGGAACGGGTCATCAAGGAGACAATTGAAGTGGGACTAGATTAAAAAATTCATAGAATAAGCTGATGAAGAAACCAATATTGACTCAAACCCTGGAATGGTTATATCTTCAAATTCTTGATGACAATAATGGACATTCCATGTGGTCTTTGAACAAAGTAACTGCTTTAAAGCTATGGAATTAATCTTTGGCATACTGATTCTGAAATACTAGTGCGAGGTTAATTTTGCTTCATAACACAATACAGATTTTCACACTTGAAACAATTTACTTTTGAAGTACACCAAAACATTTCAAAACCTTTATACCGAACATGGTTCTGGAACCTGAAACTTTGATAACTTGAGTGGTGACCATAAACACAAAAAGAATTTCAGTTTGGTGATGAGCTGAGAAATTTCATGCACACAATGCTTTTAGATAAAGACACCCCTTTACACTCGAACAGCTCCTAAAAGTGCACTACAACAATGTACACAATAATTGGTTTCCCTGATGGAAAATGATTTGAAACACACATGTATGGTGGCATTTAGATAAGTGCATTCTTTTATAAAAAAGACAGGGTCATATCACACTAGAGCCGTTTTAGGCAAATTTCCGAACTGGTGGTGATGGCATGTATTTTCAAGGCCTTGCTGATTGCAAGTGATTATAGATACACAGAAGAGCTTAGAGCAAGACCAAGTGCCGGCTAACATAAATCATATTGTAATAAATCCCATAGGTTGTTCGTAAAGGTTTTAGAGAAGAAACAAATGTAGCTGACTTCAACACATTAAAGGTGTTCCAAAGCATCCACATGCTTGCATTCATGTGCACAAACTGATTGAAGTAAAAAATGAAATGGAAGACAGATATGCTGAAATGTTTGCTACACCTGAGTATAGCAGAGAGTTTATTAAGAAAGGTAGGAAGGAGGTGTCAAGGTTGAATATGAAATAATCATGGCTGGGAGTTTTTCCAGGTTATACAAAGCATTTGCCGGTACCGGGACAGATAGGCGATAAACAAAGATTGCAGGTATGGGTAGGGGAAACAATGCGATGGATGTCGAACAAAAGAACGTCAGTAAAAGAAGTAAGTGAGATATGTAATGGGTACCCATTGGAGATGAGAAAGGAAGCGATGCAAACGATAGTAGGGGTGTTATTGCAGCAGGTCATTGGATACAATAGAGGTAGAGGCAACGCACAAGGCCGGGGAAATTCGAATAATATGCATGGGGTGTCATTGGGATTAAATCAATGTGAGTACTGTAAGGAGGAAGGACACTGGCGAGCGCAATGCCCGCACCTACAGAATAGAGGTGGGTTTGGTCAGAGAAGGCATCATAGAGGACATCAGGGGTCAAACGGCCCAAGCAGAAGTAACATGCAGCAAACCCAATCCTATGAGCAAAACCAAGCGCAACAGAAGCAGGCATTGAACCAAAGTGTTTCGAACCAAAATCAGGGCGCGCAGGGCCAACAGAGAAATGATCAGAGTGGAGGACATCGAGGGGGAAATGGGAAAATTTTTGATACACAACCAAACACGTATTACAGCAGTAGCGGTGACTACACATTGGACGATGCGTTATTTACGCAATAGGACAGCCCACGACAGGGGTCGGAACCAGTGTCTATTCCCGTGAATCAGAGAGGACCCTACGTAGAAATGAGAGTCGGGAATAAGGAGCACCTTTTCCTTGTAGATACAGGGGCACAGAAGTGTTCGATAGACCACCACTTGGTTCTGGAGATACCACTGTCGGGGCGGAAGAATGTTTCTGTAGGGTTCGCAGGTACACCAGTAATTAACCCCTTGTCTGAAGCTGTCCCAATCATAATAGGACCATTTACGGAACAGTGTCCATTGGGGGCAGTCATACATTGTACGGCAGATGGGGTGTTCCTCACGATGTGGCCGCACGATGCACCGGTGACGGAATTTATGTCAAAAGAGTTGCCAGAAGAGTTAAGTAGAGTACCAACCTGTCTGTGGGCAATGCATGATAACGATGTAGGATGCTTAAAAATAGACCCAGCAAAAATAACTCTGAAAGAAGGTGTAACACTACCACGAATTCCCCAGTATAACATTTCTGTTGAAGGTGAGAAGGGATTGAAAAGCATTGTTACTGACCTGGTGAGATTGGGGGTGGTTGAGGAAATTGCAGGTAGCACGTGCAACAGCCCGATTCTTCCAGTTTACAGAAAGGAGGCAATGAAGTACCCTATCGTTTCATAATTGATCTGCGCGCATTAAACAAAGTGGTAGACGCACAATTCCCTTTGGTCCCAGATGTCACAACAATACTGACAATGATACCGGCCACTGCAGAATACTTTAGTGTAGTCGATTTGAAGAACACAATTTTTAGCATCCCAGTGGATAGAAGCAGTAGATATCTGTTCGCGTTCACTCTAGGAGGTCGATCATTCACATTCACACGCATTCCACAAGGATATACAGAAAGCCCGAGCATTAACAGCAGAGCGCTAAAAGAGCAGCTAGACATGCTAGAATTACCGGAAGGTTGCGTACTCTTGCAGTACATAGATGGCTTGTTATTAGCTGCTGACACGAAGAGATTTGCAAAGAAAGTACTATATTACTCTTGACACATTTAGCGACCCATGGTCATAAGGCAAGTTTGAAGAAATTCCAGTATAATCAAAAGGAGGTGTCTTATTTGGGATACTTACTTTCGAAAGAAGGAAGAAGATTAACACCAGAACGCATAGAAAGTATTTCTAGTATGCCTATTCCAAAAACTCAAAAAGGAGTGAGAGCTGTAATAGGCATGGCCTCTTATTGTCGGCAGTGGATCAGTAATTTTGCGTTGATTGTGAAGCTGATGATAAAATTGACTAAAAAGGATGCAGAGATGCCTTTGCAGTGGGATGAGGAATGCCAGAAAGCGTTTGAGCAATTGAAAGTTGCATTGTGTGCTGCGCCAGTTTTAGGCACTCGCAACTATAAAAAGATCTTCAGACTATTTGTGAGTGAGAGTGAAGGATGTGCATTGGCAGTTTTGACACAGGAGCAAGGTGGAAGAAATAGGCCGTGCAGTAATTTTTCTTGCGCGTTGGACCCTGTAGCACGCGCACTGCCACAATGTTTGCGATCCGTCGCAGCGGCTGCTGCGTCAGTGAAACAAACGGAAGGAATGGTATTGGGGCACACTTTAATTCTGATGGTGCCACATGCTATAGACTTTCTATTAAATAGGACGCAGACGCAACACCTCACCTCAGCTAGACTGACAAGATATGAGCTCATCTTGTTTGCACCCCACATCCAAATTATGAGGTGTAGCGCATTGAATCCTGCAGAATTTATGCCACTGCCCATAGCAGAAATTGGTGACAACAAATCACCACCCCATGATTGTTTAATGATCACTGAAGAAGAAACAAAGGGAAGGATTGATTTGAGCGATATCCCACAAAAAGAGCCAGATGGGGAGTTATTTTGCGATGGCTCTTGTTTTAAATTACCTGATGGCACATCAACGGCTGCATATGCAATTACTACCCTAAAGAGAGTTGTGGAGAGCAGAAGGATCCCCTACAATTCGGCACAAGCCGCAGAAATAATAGCACTGACCCGAGCCTGTGAACTCTCTGAGAATTTGAACGTAAATATTTATACTGACAGCCAGTACGCCTTTGGCGTGGTTCACAATTTTGGCTGACTTTGGGCTGAGACGGGTTTTTTGACATCACATGGAGCCAGGATTCAGCATGGCCCTTTGATTGTGCCATTGTTGTCTGCGCTCACGTTTCCAAAGCGCCTAGTTATAGTGAAGTGCGAGGCGCATAAGAAAGTAACATGTAGAGTGGGAGAGGGAAACGCGTTTGCAGACAGGATTGCGAAGCTAACAGCCACAGATTTGGGGAATAAAATGATGACAGTACAAACTGAGGAAGTACCTTGTATGATAGAGAATGGAGTTGCCACAGTCAAAGAAATGCAGGCTGAGGCCACGACCGAAGAGATTCAGGGATGGGCTGAGGGCTCTGCTGAGTTAGATTTGGAAGGATGTTGGGTGGATAAGGAAACAAAGAACTGGATGTTGCCAAATTGGTACGTAACTGCAATGGTTATAATGGCACTTAGCCCTACCCATATTTGCGCAAAGAAAATGGTACAGCATTTATCCACAGTATGGAAGTATGAGCACATAAGAAAGAATGCAGAAAGACTAGTGCAGAATTGTATCACGTGCCTGCAACGCAATGTAGGGAAGGGAACCGTGACTCCAGCAGGTAGTTTCGGCCCACCCATGCCGTTTGAGGTGGTCCATTTTGATTTCATAGAAATGGAAAGGTGCCAGAACTACAAATATGTGTTAGTGGTAATCTGTGCATTCAGCAAGTGGGTGGAGGCATATCCTTTAAAAGACTGTACTGCCATGTCCACAGCAAAAGTAATGCTGAAGGAATATTTCTCCCGGTTTGGGTTGCCCCGTGTCCTGTGGTCAGACAACGGCCCCCACTTTGTGGGCGCAGTAGTGCTACAGATCTGTGCAGGACTGCAAATAGAGAAGCAATTCTACAGTTCCAGGCATCCCAGTTCTGCCGGGCTTGTGGGGAGACACAACGGAATCCTAAAGTCAAAGATAGCGAAGATTTGCACTGGGAGCAAGTTGAGTTGGGTGGATGCATTACCCCTTGCGCTGGTGTGTATGTGCACGTCCGTGCAGGTTAAGACTGGGCTCTCCCCCTATGAGATTATAATGGGGAGACCAGCAAATGTATGGTGCGCACCGCAGCCCAGAAAATTATGTGAGGTCCAGCATCCTATGTTAAGCACTTACTGTGGACTTTTAATACAAAATGCTGAGCGACACAAACCCTGCATTGCAAATACGAGCAGAAACAACGTGTGCACCACTTTGGCGCCCACCAGTTCTCGCAAATGCACCAAAGCCGGAGAAAGAAACTACATCATTGCCACGACGCCCATCACTGCCCATCATGGTGCCACAGGCTGACGCTGAGCCTGATACTGGAAATACAACGGCACTATTCACGGATCATACAATAGCAGGAGTGAATCGATATAATCTGAGGCCTCGACAGGCAAAGTGATCCACAGATCTTTGGTGCCTTTCTTTTTGGCCTTTGGTTCTACTCACGGACGGAGTAGGAACCAGGGGTGTAGAGGAGAGAAGTGTGAGAATTGTGCAAGTCGGACAATTCAAAACTCACAGCTCCTCGGTGTGCTTATAAAGTACATGTGTCAGGAGCCAGAGCAGGACAAGCTGGACGCACATAAGTACTAAGGCTGATAGAGTACATGTCTCCTAAACCAGAGCGGGACAAGCTGGATGCACATGGTACTCTATCAATAAAGAACTGTTCAGAAATCGTCCGAGCAGTGGGAGAAAGGACAACTAATCTTGCTCGCAGTGGATGAATGATCTAGGCTGTGAAAAGGCTGGCAGAATTGAACTGTGACATTTTTCGTTGAACTTTTCTGGCATCAAGAACGAGAGACATTCGCGACAAACTTTGCCAGCAAGAAGAAGGACGATGAAGAACAAGTCAGGACCGGTTTCAGCCTCCTCCTGCACCCCTGCTGGAAAGATAATAGATTTAGAGATTGTACATTTAGGGAAAAAGCATGGTAAAAGGAATAAGGTACTGATTTGGACATTCGTCCTATGTTTTTTAAGTATGATAGTACCAACAATAACAGCTATTACGCTATGGTTCCTGGAATACGTACAACCATTAGAAACACTTTTGCCAAAAGCAGCTACTGAAAGCCCGGTTCATGTAATCACTGGTACTTTGTCCCCAATGGAAGAAAGACATAGAGAAGGATATGGCAACAATACATTGTTGCTCATCATGAACATGACCCATGCGGTTTTAAAGAAAAAATATTGCTGGGTTTGGGCCCATTTACCACAGCACGGTAGGAAAGGTATAGGCTGGTATGTACAACCGTTGCCATTGATTTATTCATGTGAGGTAACATTAAGTGCAATGTTCTTTGGGAAATGGAACAAGAGTAATATGGGTCAGCTAGATGAGACGAATATGAATGAATTTGAGGAAGTGATCATGAGACCTGAGGTTGTTCCATATTCCAAAAAGCTTGCGTGTTTGCACTAGAACCTATGAGAAAGAATACACGAAAGATAACAAGACTAGATAGATTACATAGGCAAAATAGACCAACCCCGCCAGCAGAAAAAAACATCAGTAATGACATTCCAAATGAGGGATGAATGGAATAAAGATGCTGTGCCCCCTGCCTATACAGTGGATCACAGCCCCAAAACTGCTCCCCTATGTCTACAGAAAAAGGGTTCCTATAAAGTAGGAACGTTTAGCAACTGCCTGAACACAGTGATTTTAAAACACGAGATAGAACCTGTGTACGTAGGAGACCCTGTTTACTTTATATGTGGAGAAAAAGCATATCCATGGTTACCTAGGAACTGGGGAGGTACCTGCTACCAGGTCTACTGTTTCCAGGAGTGTTCCTCTTGGAGACAGCAGAAGTAGCCAGACGAACAAAAGGTAGAACTCAAAGGAGTAGTGAGGATGGAATGATAGCAATGGATATAGCCAAATCATTTATACCGTTCTTGTCCCAAATAGAAAATTCTTATAATATAAGAAAATTGTCTAGAATATTACAAAAAACAATAGATTCCACAACGGATATTTTATTGAATATGACGTTAGAAAAAAAAGGAATAAGACTGATGGCACTTCAAAACAGGATGGCTCTCGACATAATATTAGTTGATCGTGGGGGAGTTTGCAAGCTCGTAAAAACTGCATGCTGTGTGTATATAGATGACTACTCCCCTGCGATATTTAAAGCAATCCGGAAATTACATGTCATAAGTTCCACACTCTCTACTGAAACAGGAGGTTGGGGGATAGAATCCTGGTTGTGGGGATTATTGCGGTCTTGGGGATGAAAGTTAATTTCGATACTAATGATGGTACTCGGGATAGTCATAACATGCTGCTAATTAACAAACGTTAATCAAAAACTTTGAATGGAAGACAGCATTAGCACCCAGGTGGCACGGCCCATATCAAGTACTTTTGGCAACACAGACGGCCATCCGAGTCGATGGACGCAAGGCATGGATCCATGCTACCCATGCCAAAAGGTTCCCAGTGTCACTGAAAACTTTGCCTGATCCAGACGACGAGAAAAAGACAACGGTCTCGGAAACGAAAGAAACTGTTGCCAGTCCAGTGCCACAGCATCAGGCTGAGCGAGAAGTGAAAGTTGAAACAAAGCGCAAACGAGAAGTGAAACTCGAAACAGAGCCTGAGGAGGCTGCCAGTAAGGGGGAAGGGCGAAAAGTGCCCCAACGTTGCTCAGCGTAAACAACATCACTGCTGAGCGACACAAACCCTGCATTGCAAATACGAGCAGAAACAACGCGTGCACCACTTTGGCGCCCACAAGTTCTCGCAAATGCACCAAGCACCAAAGCCGGAGAAAGAAACTACATCATTGCCACGACGCCCATCACTGCCCATCATGGTGCCACAGGCTGATACTGAGCCTGATACTGGAAATACAACGGCACTATTCACGGATCATACAATAGCAGGAGTGAATCGATATAATCTACGGCCTCAACAGGCAAAGTGATCCACAGATCTTTGGTGCCTTTCTTTTTGGCCTTTGGTTCTACTCACGGACAAAGTAGGAACCAGGGCGTAGAGGAGAGAAGTGTGAGAATTGTGCAAGTCAGACAATTCAAAACTCACGGCTCCTCAGTGCACTTATAAAGTACATGTGTCAGGAGCCAGAGCAGGACAAGCTGGACGCACATAAGTACTAAGGCTGATAGAGTACATGTGTCCTAAGCCAGAGTGGGACAAGCTGGATGCACATGGTACTCTATCAATAAAGAACTGTTCAGAAATCGTCTGAGCAGTGGGAGAAAGGACAACTAATCTTGCTCGGAGTGGATGAATGATCTAGGCTGTGAAAAGGCTGGCAGAATTGAACTGTGACATTTTTCGTTGAACTTTTCTGGTATCAAAAACGAGAGACATTTGCGACAAACTTTGCCAGCAAGAAGAAGGGCGATGAAGAACAAGTCAAGACCGGTTTCAGCCTCCTCCTGCACCCTTGCCGAAAAGATAATAGATTTAGAGACTGTACATTTAGGGAAAAAGCATGGTAAAAGGAATAAGGTACTGATTTGGACATTGGTCCTATGTTTTTTTAAGTATGATAGTACCAACAATAGCAGCTATTACACTGTGGTTCCTGGAATACGTACACCCATTAGAAACACTTTTGCCAAAAGCAGCTACTGAAAGCCCGGTTCATGTAATCACTGGTACTTTGTCCCCAATGGAAGAAAGACATAGAGAAGGATACGGCAACAATACATTGTTGCTCATCATGAACATGACCCATGCGGTTTTAAAGAAAAAAGATTGCTGGGTTTGCGCCCATTTACCACAGCACAGTGGGAAAGGGATAGGCTGGTATTTACAACCGTTGCCATTGATTTATTCATGTGAGGTAACATTAAGTGCAATGTTCTTTGGGAAATGGAACAAGAGTAATACGGGTCAGCTAGATGAGACGAATATGAATGAATTTGACAAAGTGATCATGAGACCTGTGGGTTGTTCCACATTCCAAAAAGCTTGCGTGTTTGCACTAGAACCTATGAGAAAGAATACATGAAAGATAACAAGACTAGATAGATTACATAGGCAAAATAGACCAACCCCGCCAGCAGAAAAAAACATCAGTAATGACATTCCAAATGAGGGATGAATGGAATAAAGATGCTGTGCCCCCTGCCTATAGAGTGGATCACAGCCCCAAATCTGCTCCCCTATGTCTACCGAAAAAGGGTACCTATAAAGTAGAAACGCTTAGCAACTGCATGAACACAGTGATTTTAAAACACGAGATAGAACCTGTGTACGTAGGAGACCCTGTTTACTTTATATGTGGAGAAAAAGCATATCCATGGTTACCTAGGAACTGGGGAGGTACATGCTACCTAGGTCTACTGTTTCCAGGAGTGTTCCTCTTGGAGACAGCAGAAGTTGCCAGACGAACAAAAGGTAGAACTCAAAGGAGTAGTGAGGATGGAATGATAGCAATTGATATAGCCAAATCATTTATACCGTTCTTGTCCCAAATAGAAAATTCTTACAATATAAGAAAATTGTCTAGAATATTACAAAAAACAATAGATTCCACAACGGATATTTTATTGAATATGACATTAGAAGAAAAAGGAATAAGACTGATGGCACTTCAAAACAGGATGGCTCTCGATATAATATTAGTTGATCGTGGGGGAGTTTGCAAGCTCATAAAAACTGCATGCTGTGTGTATATAGAGGACCACTCCCCTACGATATTTAAAGCGATCCGTAAATTACATGTCATACGTTCCACACTCTCTACTGAAACAGGAGGTTGGGGGATAGAATCCTGGTTGTGGGGATTATTGCCGTCTTGGGGATGGAAGTTAATTTCAATACTAATGATGGTACTCGGGATATACATAACATGCTGCTGATTAACAAACTTTAATCAAAAACTTTGAATGGAAGAAAGCATTAGCACCCAGGTGGCGCGGCCCCTATCAAGTACTTTTGGCAACACAGACAGCCATCCGAGTGGACGGACGCAAGGCATGGATCCATGCTACCCATGCCAAAAGTTTCCCAGCGTCACTGAAAACTTTGCCTGATCCAGACGACGAGAAAAAGACAACGGTCTCGGAAACAAAATAAACTGTTGCCAGTCCAGTGCCACAGCATCAGCCTGAGCGAGAAGTGAAAGTTGAAACAAAGCACAAACGAGAAGTGAAACTCAAAAAAGAGCCTGCGGAGGCTGCCAGTAAGGGGGAAGGGCGAAAAGTGCCCCAACGTTGCTCAGCGGAAACAACATCACTGCTGAGCGACACAAACCCTGCATTGCAAATACGAGCAGAAACAACGCGTGCACCACTTTGTCGCCCACCAGTTCTCGCAAATGCACCAAAGCCGGAGAAAGAAACTACATCATTGCCACGACGCCCATCGCTGCCCATCATGGTGCCACAGGCTGACGCTGAGCCTGATAGTGGAAATACAACGGCACTATTCACGGATCATACAATAGCAGGAGTGAATCGATATAATCTGAGCCCTCGACAGGCAAAGTGATCCACAGATCTTTGGTGCCTTTCTTTTTGGCCTTTGGTTCTACTCACGGACAGAGTAGGAACCAGGGGTGTAGAGGAGAGAAGTGTGAGAATTGTGCAAGTCGGACAATTCAAAACTCACAGCTCCTCGGTGTGCTTATAAAGTACATGTGTCAGGAGCCAGAGCAGGACAAGCTGGACGCACATAAGTACTAAGGCTGATAGAGTACATGTGTCCTAAGCCAGAGCGGGACAAGCTGGATGCACATGGTACTCTATCAATAAAGAACTGTTCAGAAATCGTCCGAGCAGTGGGAGAAAGGACAACTAATCTTGCTCGGAGTGGAGGAATGATCTAGGCTGTTAAAAGACTGGCAGAATTGAACTGTGACATATTTCGTTGAACTTTTCTGGCATCAAGAACGAGAGACATTCGCGACAAACTTTGCCAGCAAGAAGAAGGACGATGAAGAACAAGTCAGGACCGGTTTCAGCCTCCTCCTGCACCCCTGCTGAAAAGATAATAGATTTACAGATTGTACATTTAGGGAAAAAGCATGGTAAAAGGAATAAGGTACTGATTTGGACATTGGTCCTATGTTTTTTAAGTATGATAGTACCAACAATAACAGCTATTACACTATGGTTCCTGGAATACGTACAACCATTAGAAACACTTTTGCCAAAAGCAGCTACTGAAAGCCCGGTTCATGTAATCACTGGTACTTTGTCCCCAATGGAAGAAAGACATAGAGAAGGATACGGCAACAATACATTGTTGCTCATCATGAACATGACCCATGCGGTTTTAAAGAAAACAGATTGCTAGGTTTGCGCCCATTTACCACAGCACGGTGGGAAAGGTATAGGCTGGTATGTACAACCGTTGCCATTGATTTATTCATGTGAAGTAACATTAAGTGCAATGTTATTTGGGAAATGGAAGAAGAGTAATACGGGTCAGCTAGATGAGACGAATATGAATGAATTTGAGGAAGTGATCATGAGACCTGAGGTTGTTCCATATTCCAAAAAGCTTGCGTGTTTGCACTAGAACCTATGAGAAAGAATACACGAAAGATAACAAGACTAGATAGATTACATAGGCAAAAAAGACCAACCCCGCCAGCAGAAACAAACATCAGTAATGACATTCCAAATGAGGGATGAATGGAATAAAGATGCTGTGCCCCCTGCCTATACAGTGGATCACAGCCCCAAAAGTGCTCCCCTATGTCTACAGAAAAAGGGTTCCTATAAAGTAGGAACGTTTAGCAACTGCCTGAACACAGTGATTTTAAAACACGAGATAGAACCTGTGTACGTAGGAGACCCTGTTTACTTTATATGTGTAGAAAAAGCATATCCATGGTTACCTAGGAACTGGGGAGGTACCTGCTACCAGGTCTACTGTTTCCAGGAGTGTTCCTCTTGGAGACAGCAGAAGTAGCCAGACGAACAAAAGGTAGAACTCAAAGGAGTAGTGAGGATGGAATGATAGCAATGGATATAGCCAAATCATTTATACCGTTCTTGTCCCAAATAGAAAATTCTTACAATATAAGAAAATTGTCTAGAATATTACAAAAAACAATAGATTCCACAACGGATATTTTATTGAATATGACGTTAGAAGAAAAAGGAATAAGACTGATGGCACTTCAAAACAGGATGGCTCTCGACATAATATTAGTTGATCGTGGGGGAGTTTGCAAGCTCGTAAAAACTGCATGCTGTGTGTATATAGATGACTACTCCCCTACGATATTTAAAGCAATCCGGAAATTACATGTCATAAGTTCCACACTCTCTACTGAAACAGGAGGTTGGGGGATAGAATCCTGGTTGTGGGGATTATTGCGGTCTTGGGGATGAAAGTTAATTTCGATACTAATGATGGTACTCGGGATATTCATAACATGCTGCTGTTGCATACAATGCTTACCAATAGTGTGCACTGAAATAACTGATGGATGTACTAAGGGATGTATGCACATGGTGTTGAAAGGAAAACAAACGCATGGCCAAAATAACAGAGACACGGAGGAAACAAAAACAGTAAAACAATTCATGGCGATCGACATTTATGATGAAGATGGTTCAGACGTAGATACCCCAGACTTATCCTGATTGGAGGAGGATACAATGAATGAATAAGAAGTTTGGCATACGGCCAAAAGGAGGGTTTGTCAATCTGGAAAAATGAATACCCTTCATTTGAATGACAGACATAACTTGATGGCCGTGGGCCAACCGTCTTATGCACCGAATTATAGAAATATAAACTGCTATGCTTGATCGACGAGCGGCCATTTTAAATGTAGCAAGAATCGCCATTTTGCTTGTTAACCATTGCTCATTGCTTTCTGTCTAAAAACTGCTTTGCAGCTTGCAATTCTTGCGGATTCTGCTTACTCTGCTCAACTGTTAACATTGTTGTCTGAATATGAAAGGACAAGGTCGCAGGACTGGAGAGTTTGCTGAAACTCCTCATGAGTAGCCCAGAGAGGAATGCCCACGCTCCCTCTCTGTAGCCTTGGGAGGAAGTTGCAGGGCATTTAATCACTTCACAGCTGCCAGCCACTCTCGTACGATGGTAGAATATGTTAGAATAAACAGTTAAAGGCTTGAATTATGCTTTTCTTACGGCCCCCCTTCGCAAAACCCTTTAGAACGTGTCGGCTCCCAGGACACAAATAGTACCACATAGATAGCAAAGCTTGGAATGTGGCTCTTCCCCCGTGTACAGACTGCTTCCAAGAACAGAACCACCGTGTTCTAAAAGATGCCTCCGCACTTTCTAAATTACACATTGTTACTAGAATAGACATCGAAAGCATTATAATCGACATACTCGTCGGCTATGTCCATCGTCATCCCGAGTTCAAAGGAACTTAATACAGAGGGGTGTTGAACATGACTTTGCTGATTGTATCATATGCATTTTGTATATATGTAACTGTTGTACGTAATTCGCTCTCTTGTGTCCCTCGAGGTCTAGGAAACTCACGTTGCGGGGCGTGAGATCAGAATTGGCCAATTGATACTATCTTTTGCTTGCAATAAACCCTAGCATTGGGAATTCGATCCTCGTGTCTGGCGCATTTTTTCGTGTATGGTTATTGCCTTGTTTCCATAGCACGAGGGACCCCTAGGGGCCCCTTTCACACTATTTCAGGAGGAATGGGATCGTTTTAAAATTCGCAAGGCTGTCACATCCTTGTGTCTGCCTTAGAAATCATATAGACAAAATGTCAACTATCTAAATTCTTGACCACCTTAACTTGTTGTAAATGACTAATGAAAATACAGTGGTGAGAAGCATCCTCACAAGTGTCATGTTGACAAGATAGAACCGTATCATAATCTGTAGTTTACATCAAGGAGAGGTAGCAAAACTTTCCCTATTAATTAACATTAGATATCCTTTATCAGAACTGAATGCCTTTATTACAATTTATAGACATTAAATCAGAACGGCAAGCAAGAGCTTTGTTACTGCTTAAGATGGAAGAGCAATGAAGCAATTGTATGCATCATTGTATTCTACATAACCAACACTGTTTATACCTAACAGGAATTCAGAGAAACAGAATTTGTGTCTAATGGTCATTAGACAGTTATGTGCCAGATCAATTTGCCCCTATATAGAACTGTATAAATACACATTATTTGTTTATATGAATTAAACAGAGACAGAGGTGAGAGGTGCAGTCAGGGCTTGGTTAAAATAATAATGTTGATGTAAGTTGTCAAATGCCAAAAGCCTGGAGGAACTTAACTTGAGAGAGCTACAGATGGCCTCTTCCCAATTCCGTGAAGATATGTAGATTGCAGGTGCGCTATGAGTCTAATTTTGTCTATTGGTAGATAAATTAATGACTGAGCACATACTTTTAAAAAATGTTTAAAAGTCTGAAAAAAGGTATCATAATACTTGTCCTGCTGCTCTCCTCTTCATCGATTGCCTGCTGTTTTATAACATTTACATATCCTCCTCTATTACCTAATCTCGTGACTCTACTTAACACATCTCTTCAATCTGGGTGCATGTCTGTGAACTTCAGACAGATCACTGCCCAGTAATAAAACAATATAATCTTGCCAAATGTACCCCACAACATATTGACTAATAGCTGTGTTGAAGCATGTATCGAAACTTCTAGAAACAATTGTTCATTTTCAGCTTTCTGATTATCCTAACTCTTACAGATTGTCTGCTTTCAATTGGGTTGTCTTTAGGTCACCCTACTGAAACAGTTATTTTTTAAGTCTTAAACTGTATTTGTAATGCTCATTGTTACAACATGTCTGCCATTCAGATGTTGTTGAATTGGACTGCAACTTTCAATACTGTCGGTCACCAGTCTCTTTTATATTATTTCTTTTCACTTGGTATTTTAGCCACTGCTGTAGAACAGATTTCTTTTCATCTTCTAAATTGCAAATGCAGAGTTTCTGGGAAAGTTTCTACTTTTTCTTTTGGTTCTTTGCTAAATAGTATTCCAAAAGGTGTGGTTCTTGATCCTATTGTGTTTACTTAATAGATTATCCTTATGGCTTTGGTAATTTGCACTTGTGGGTTTCATACACATTATTTTCCTATGACACTCAGATCTTTTTTTTCATTTTCTACTTACTGATTGTCTTGATCAGTGTCTCTCTGAGGGCTTAACCCTGGATTACTGCTTATTTATTATGATTACATCCTAAAAGATAAAATCTTGTTTGTCCAGCAAAGATGAGAATATTGATGCACTGGATGCAGAAATGTCCACCCAGGTGTAGGGACTGGATGGTAGATATGGCTAAAATCAAAAAGATTGAATCAAATTGTAGAACTGTTTCAGTTTACAGAGTACACCTAGAGCTATGTGTGGTAGATATGAATTACATTTGAGTAGGAAAAATAACAATGATGTCAACTCAAGTAAAAATGGTGTACTCTAAACAATACTGCAGTTGATTCTAAATGTATTTCCCTTCGGCCAGGATACAATATCTTCTCTGCCTTGGATGAACAAGAGATTGTTACTGTTCAATGAAGGTAGAAATGTTACATTATATCTACAGTTTATACTTACCTGACCTTGTCTGACAAAATATGTTTAATGTTTAAGAAACTTGAATAAACATATGGTTAAAGAAATGCCATTGAATACATCTGAATACATGTTTAAAAAAAAGTGTCAGGAGTTTTTGTAGGGGTGGGCGAAATTTTCACCAGGGAAAAACAAAATCAGTGAATTTTGCTTCCAAGTCCATTTCACTAGTAGTTGGTTAAAAGCCAATATCGTTTTCTTGGATGAAAACATTTTACACAGCGTCAAAAACCATATTCTGGGCACATTTTTCAGGTGGGAATTTTCACAAAATGCCTTTTACCCCTAAACATTTCAGACATTTCAAACGAAAATGTTCAATTACACTGCGGGTGAAATTGGCAAAGTGCACACTTTTTATACAGAGTGAAATGTTCGTTGTTTGCACAACGCTAGTTGTAAGGGGAATTATTCCGTAGTAGCTTTGTTTTGTAGCAAATGCAATTGAACAACCAACCCATTCTTCAGGTCATGTATCTATTGTTACCAAAGTCCTGGCGCCAGTTCATCAAAGATTTACACTGGTTCTAAAAAGGGGGCACATGCTTTGATAATACAAAATGGAAGAAACAGATTTTGTCACAATCCATATTATCTAAAAAAAAGTTTGCACCCGGGCAAACATTTATCAGGCTGGTTTTTTGTTTTATGTTTGCTGCAGGTAAAACATTTGAGATAATACGGATTGTGGTTAAACCTTTTTGCTCCATTCTCTTTGATCAAAGCAGCAAAATTGGTGCTAAATTCATTTGCTCTACTTTTCTTTGCAAATCTTTGATAAACTGGCCCCAGGCTGGCTAATATAAGGGATGTGTAATTTTAACTGTCTGTACTAGCTCCAAGCAAAGAATTATTCTTTCTGGGCAGAAACATGGTATATCTTTATGAAATGTGTTTGATTTGAAATAAACAGGTTAATTGATCTTCAAAAAAAAGACCCATATGTTTAACTTAGTATGCTGGGTTTGAGGGTTTCCCATGGTGTGTGCAGTTTCATGGGATGGAATTCTGAAATAGATGATCTCAGTGTTATTGCCAATTAAATACACATTGTTATCAGTAGTCCAGTCTTCCAACCGCAGAACACAGGCTCTGATTGTGTTAGGGGATTTTCATGATTTAGGGTTGTATAGTGGAATTAGGGAGTAATCGGCATAAAGTATGTCATTATTAGTGAATGACTCAATTTGATCAGACACGCCTTATAAGGGTTATTGAGTTTGTCAGCTCTACGATTTTTCTTGTGTAGATCGTATCTGTGAGTAAATTTTAAGTCATTTTAGCATGCACCTGTTGATGCCCAAAGCGTGACATAGTTTTGGCTCTTGTTTTATATGCTACACTGTGTTATAGGCAGCAGGAAGGTCTAGCAAGATCAGAAAATGTAGGTTGTTCCTGTCTAATGATTCTAAGATATTTTATCTCATAAAGAGTAAACAATTTGCTGTGCTATTTTGAGGTCTGCAACCTGAATGGTAAACATTGAACAAGTCACTTGAGTTGTAGTAAATGTGTATTTGGGAAGTCAATATCTCCTCCACGACTTTCCACATGCTGTTTTCTTTTCGGGATGGGAGCAATGGTAGCCACCTTTAATGCAGGTGGGATTGCTGCATTTGTAAGCAATCATTGCACTGAGATGTAATGGGATTAGCAAGCATGCAGCTTGCATCTTTAACGATGCTTGATGATTGATGTAGTCCGCGAAAGTGGATGCCATCGAGCCGGTTATGATTATGATAGCCTCCCTTGGTGGGGCCACATTTCAGGAATTACATTTGCTTGTGGTAGGATTGGCAGGTAATGGGGCCAGGTTGGATCTGACCTAGAGTTGAATGCAGTTTTTTCTTCATCTTAATCATAAAAGGTGTTTGCTACTTTAAAGGGCAACAATTCAGAAGGAAACTTTGTTCTGGGTTGCTCAGCTCAGGTATTGTTTTTTTTTTAAATTTCAACTGGTTTATTTTATAGGCGTGAATACCTGATTTTACTAGGATAGTATCTTCTTTCTCTTAGTTACCCTATGGTAGTGTTGTATTTTATTTGATTGTTGAATATATTGCTCTTCATTAAGTAATTTGTTGTCAGAATATTACTTTACATTAAAATGCCAAGTAATTCATGTTTAACAGGCAAGACAAACTGTTAACTGTTCTCAGGGATTGCAAACATGGCCTATTTATTAAGAGCTGCAAGTTAAAGGCATGGTCTAGTAAAAAATGTTATTGTCCCTACGGGCCGGCCATGTTTTTTTAAGCCTAAGTGGCTCGATTTTAGAAAACTTTCCTATGGACCTTAGCCGAGTTTTCGTCCATTAAACGCATGCGAAAACAGGCACCAGGGCTTTTGTGATAATCCTATCACTTGCCGCATCGCCCTGGCTGACCTGCTTCTGCGGCACTAAATCAATTCCCCCGCCCCTGAGCCTGACATTATCCAAACATTCATATTCCCCGCCTCTCTCCGTGACGTTACTGTGCTGCATAGGCAAACACGCCCAGTCGTCTTCTACGCGACTTCACACAGAACCCGGAAACCAACACAGACCATCTCACAACACAGGGCGCCACAATTCGGAATATAAACTGTACTTTAAAATCAAACAGCAACACGGTACATTTGGTAAAGTACATTTATTTGACATTAAATGTTTAGAGAATATTCAGCAATTGCCATATGAACTCCGAAAGCCATTTATTTTCTTTTATCAGTATCCGCAATGGTACACAGGGTGTTGCTTTTTGTTAAAAGAAGCACTTTGGAAGCACGGTGAACCGCAAGGCTGTTCCATCAACTAGGCACTAGTCCATCGTAAAGGTTGATATGTTGCTTCTAGCCACTAGTACAGCGTAAGGGCATGTGGGCCCTTGGCGATCGTCCCATAAAATTGTCAGTGTGCTCCAGTTGTTCACACGAAGCTGCATGTGTCTCACGAAGAAACCGTCTGCTGGTGTCTCAAACCGATGGCAGTAGCAGAAGGGGAGCAAATACCTGTTATGAAAACAAAAAAAATATAATTAGTCTCGCCAGCCAATCTTCATTAATATTACTCATTTTATTTATTACAGCCGATCAGAAACTATTTGCTTGCAAGGATAGTTCAATGGAGTATGTTCGGCTCTAAAATCAATGCGAGAAGTAACAAAATAAATCGAGGCCAACACACAATGATAAACAACAGTTAGTCTACATGCGTGAGGAATGATATCATATATGATATGGCATTTGTAACGCGCCTATACTCAAGTGTTTCATGGCGCGACGAGGCAGGTGGGGAACAAGGGTAGACAGACAACGATCCTACTAGGCCAGGTGTCTTTCTGATCGCGCATGGGGAAGGGGGGGGTAAAAGTGCTGTACATGGTTAGTTGAATACAAATTAAATAATAGGGCCAGCTGGTGGCAAGTGCAAGGCAAATGCCGGGAGAAGGGGCTGAAGGATACAGAGACAGTCCCGTAGTGCAGGTAGGCAGTGCAGGGAAAAGTGGCTGGGCCAAGGACCGAGATCGGTGAGACCAGTGGACCTGCATGCCCATGTGCCCACTACGAACACATTTTCCTTGCTTTTCCTAGCTCTTCATTCATTCATTTATTCATGCATCCATTCATTAAATCTTCATTCCGGTTTAAAAGCGTGTAAAGATTTACTCACATTATATTTGAAATTTCCATTGTGTCTCTTCGTAATGCAGTCTGTAAAACGGGCCGTGCTCTTGACAATGATTTTTCGTATACTGAACTAAAATGAAACTCGGTCTAGTTTCTGAATTTTCTGCCTTATCGTCTCTTACGTTATTGTGCACCCCCTTCAAATGTAGTTCTTTTGCATTGTCCCTGTCTCAAGGTCAAAAAACAATAGACCCTTATACTTCCAGTGCGACTTGTGGGCACAAGCTGAAAATCAAAGCCGCTGTCCTTCGCATTCTTTATTTGCAACATCACGTAGTAAAGGCATCTGTGAGAACTTGAAGTTTAGAATCCCTCTATGTAGTGCGCCTCAATGTGCAAATGCGACTGGCTTCTCTCCCAAATGCCACGGCCCGATTGGCGCGTTCTAAGTGCCCCAATTTTGTCCCAGTTGTCTGCGAGCTTTGCAGCCCAAATTGAGACATTTAATTTTTGGCGGAAGGTCAGGGAAAGTATAAAGTACCACAGGAGTTGAGATAAAAGTGAGATTTATTGTTTGTTTGTTTTATTATTTGCAATACGCAAGCCTCCTCTCCGTTAACAGTGCGCAACAGTGCTCAGTGTTTACATTTACATGAGATGAGATATGAGAAAAATATATACATACACATATATGAGGTGAATAGAGAGAATTCAAAGATGACACCCAGCTTGTTCGCCACCCATGATGGTGAAGGTAGGGGTTAGGGTTACAGGTACACTGTACAATAACCTTTATTTACAAAAAGACAATCGTATTGCAATTATTTAAACCGGGATTTGTACTTCACAACCAGCTGTGCTTCGGGTGGGCATGGCACAGTCGCAATGTTCGGTGGCAATGGATCACTGCTCTGCACAGAAACGTCCAAAATTCCATATCTGTGCTTCTCTAACACAGCAACAATAAGGCCTTTCACAAAGTCGAACTGCATTTCATCATAGACTGGTTTGATCACCCATTGCTTACTTCGTTTAGAAAACACCTTAGTGTAGCGAGGCATCCTTACTTTACCCCTAGTCCTAGATTGTTCACGTCCAACATTGCTGTTATGGGCCAAGACCGCTAGTAGAGTGCGATGTTTCATGCCCCGAAAGCTAAAATGCAAGCACTTTGGCCTGTACTTTAGGCACATATTGTGGAACACCTCCAAATCTCCTGTGTGACAGAATTCTGTCAGTCCTCTCAAATCTCTTCATAGAGTTTTGTCGAAAATAATCTTCTCAGTGGCTTTGTGTGTCGGTGAAGATGGAATCAACCACTTCTTCTTCCGTGCCTCCTCTGGGGACAAAGGGCCATGTTCACATTGGTGGAAATGTTGATTTGCTGTCCAGCGGTGAACGTTGGTACAGTGGTTCATCAGTGACCGCCATTTTTAGTATTTCCACTGACCCTTCACAAGTTTTTGAGTTCCACCAAAGATGGTTGGTGATAGAATGGGACCACTGCAAAATACTTTCAAAACCTTTTTTTTTTCCTGCAGCCGAGATTTTCTTACTGATTGATTTAGCAAGATGCCATACGTCAAATTGATGATTAATATGTGGGAACTGCTCTCTCATTGTTTTGGCAATTGAAACGTGTCTGTCCGTGGCTATGAGGTCGATGTGCATTCCCCTTGATTGTAGATATTCCACTGATTTCATAAATCCTAGTTTCTCCATGGCCACTGACGATGTACATTGTGTTACCTGCACGACCACCGAACTCACAATTTTCTTACTATCCATGTCCTGGTAGGTGCAGTACTTGGCAGAAAATCCAGGGCTGTCGCACTGTCCATCGCCGGCTAGCCTGAATCATTTGCCTTCGAATGTACTTGCTAGAGACAATTGTTCAATTTTCCAAGCATCACTAATGGCCGGAAACAGATAATCACGTTGGTATATGTAGTACAGCGCTTTAGAAATGAAATGGAGTCCCACGAACTGAAAGAAAGCCTCTTACTTTCTAAAACTGGAGCCACTAAAAAGTGATGCAGCTGCACACAGTAGATTGCCTGCTGGCAGTTTCCCCAGCATCGGTTGTGCAGACCATGAGAACCTATGATTTAATCTACAGGCGCATTTATTTTGACGTTACTGCCTTTTATTTGACGAGTCACATTAATCAATGGCTTCCCACATACTTTCCTTCTAATGGAATGCACACATTTCAGCATACTTATAATTTCCATCAAACAACTGTTGAATACAATGTATTTGCTCTCTTTCATTAGACTGTCATCCTGCGTCAACGTTGTTTCGGCCTGTGACGTTATGGAGATTTCAACACATTGGAAAGTAATATCGCTGATATCAAGTTCGGATGCGTCTATGGATGCTGCGGCTGGTTCATTCTCTGTCATTTCGACATCTATTACTTCAACATTGATGGGAGAACACAACAATATCAACAGGATTTTGGGTGGCAAATTTTTGGCGGGTGTAGATTGTGTGAATTGATCTGCAACTACTTCAGAGCTATCTTCAATACATTCAATTACATCTTCTTGTGGTGGTGCGGTCGCACTGTAGCAATGGTCCAATGCAACTTTGCTGTATTCTCCAAACACAGTTAATTCATGTTCTGGCCATTGGACATGAGCATCTCGAGCCTGAACACGCCTCGCCTCATTTAATAGTTCCTCCATAGTGTACATGGTCTGGCAAGCAACATCTCTCATTCGCTTCACTGTCTGTGTATGTATAGTTCTGACACCCACGGGTAACTGGAGGAGAGATTGGAAAAGGGATGTTCAGTTTAAACACAAGATAAAGTGTAGTCCAATTGACTGGAAAAAAACATAAAATAGTCCCCAGCACAAACATTTTTTTAAAATTATGAACTGTTTGTAACTAACCTTTTTTTGTTTTTTTTTCTTTGCAACTTTATTGACTCGACCTTCAACATCTGCACGCTGTAGCTCCGATTCGTTTCCACATGTCCTCCCTTCCTCTTGCGCTGCAACGACTATATTTTCTGTATCTGCATAGACAGCACGGTATGAGGCTCCATCGTCTCCCTGAAACATAGTACTTTCATTACTATGTATCAAAACATTGTTAGCATAAAACACACGTGAGGACGAACACACAGGTACATCTCAATAGCCAAACACGATTTAAACATTGTGTGCAACAATCAAACGACAAGTATTCGACCAGTGATGATCTTTTTCGATGGAGCTGTCAGTATCCATACCTCTGGCTCTGAATGGACTGCCATGAATGGTTGTATTGGAGAGGAGGCATCCGCATCTCCCTGAAACACAGTACTTGCATTAGTATGGTTTTCAATATTGGAAACATAACACACACTTGGGGTCGACGGCACAGGTACATATAAAGAGATAACCACAAATTATGCATTGTCTAAAACAATCAAGGAAAATAAAAGTATGCAGATTTCATCGACTTATTACTCTGATTCCTTTACATCTGCATCATCAAAATGGGATGTTGTGATTGTAGTGGAAGCTCTGTCGTCTCCCTGAAACACAGTACTTGCATTAGTATGGTTTTCAATATTGGAAACATAGCACACACCTGGGGTCGACAGCTCAGGTACATATCAACGGCTAACCACGAATGAAACATTGTGTAGAACAATCAAACGACAAGAATTCCAGCTCTGATGATGCTGCTCGATGGAGCTGTCAGTATCCATACCTCCTGCTGGTGAAGAACATCTAGAAATGTTGTAGATGTGGCGGACGCTTCAGCATCTCCCTGAAAGACAGTTCTTGAATTAGTATGCATAACACTAATTATAACTGAAAACAAACACCTGTGGACGATAACTAAGGTGTATATCAATTGGAAAGCACTAACCAAACATTCAGTAAAATAATTACACGATAGAATAAAACTATTACTTGACATGCATAAAACAAGTATGTAGCGGATTAGCCTAGTAAGATTACCTGATACGCGCTAGAAGTGGTTGATAACTGTGACCACGTCAAGGATGTAGAATGTTCTTGCTTCAGATTCAAGGGATAGTCAAGAAGTTGTAAGGGTAAATTAATGATTGATAATGAAATGCCAATATTAAAAATAGCCATGTAAGGCGACAGAATACTTGAAAAATGCTCAATACAGCACAGTTCCCTGTTCCCATATATATATACACTGCGTTTGTGGGTTATGAAATCGAAAAAGAATATATGATAAATGTCATTATTCAAAAAACTATACACTCATATCAATATCGAAAATTATTACAAGGGATAAAACACCTACAATATCAATTAATCCATTCATCTACCTACACACTACTGCAAGGCCTAAAGCTAAATCCGGACACTTGACTCACCAGTGGCGGAATGTGGACGAATAGAGTGGGAATAGCGTTTTCGATCAATTTCCGTGTCCTTCGCCATTCATTCTTCTTTGTTACCCAAGATGTTGTGTACATGTCCAAGGAAAAGTGCCGGCTGCAGATGCGGTATCGATCACCCCTCTTGTCCTGTAAGACTTGTTGGACTCTACTTTCCAGCTCATCCAGTGGATATCCGCAATGTCTGACCCATTCTCTTATTCGATCAACAGTTTTTGGGAATACATGCATTGTAGTGCCTTCAGATTTCGCATGGGTCTTCGAAGGGCAACCGCTAATCGAACAAGCAGACATTGTTGATAAATCTGAAAAGTAAATATCGACATTATTATACAATCTTCATGAATAAAGATTTGATACAAAAGTAAATGAATCATACAATGATCAATGCAAGGTTTGTTTTGGTTGCAGGAACTATACCAGTTCATTATGTGCGGCTAAGTATTTGCATAAGTTGCAGAAATGTTTAAATGATGTGACTAAAATCTGAACATGTGACTCGTCCCTTGGATGTTCTGTCTTGCACGAGAAGGAAACATGCTTACATTATAGACTGGCTCCCCGAAGGATGCAATTCGATGACAATAGACAAAGATGAAAATAGATAGATCTATTGATAGCATAGCAATGGAAACTCAAGTCAATAGCAATGAGACCAATGATTATGGCACTGTTGTGTACTCTACTCGCAAATAGATAGAAATTTAAAAATCTGCGAAATACGACTAGGATACATGGCCTTACCTTGACCAACAAACTGTTGGATTCAGCAAGCAGAGCAGTATGTTGCAGGAGAATAGGTGGGTGGCCACAGGTAGCACACTGATGGGTTTGCTCTAAGCGGTCACAGAAGCTCACGGATAGCACGACGACGAGTAGATTAGAGTAGATCTCAGTGGTTGCCAGGTAGCATGTTCAGGAGTTGACTTGCAAAGCACAAAGATGTTCTCATGAGACATATCAAGTGGTTTATAAAGTATTAGAAACAGGGGTGTGTTTGTGAATGAATGACGTATGTATGTCGTGGTATTAGGGGGGCGGCCTGCTTCAAGGGGAGGCCTGGCTGGAGACACGGGGTCTGAGGAGGCCATGTGACCGATGGCCCCTTGGCGTGGGATACCTTTTGAAGTGTACATGTAGTTTGGCACCTTGGCCTTTCGCGCCCCTGACAGCACGCATCCACTGGCGCGAACCGCCTTTGATAGAGGGGGATGGGCTGGATGGGCCTGGGGCGTGCAGATAAGGCACAAGAAGACTGCTGAATGGAGACACACTTATGTGGATTGCAGGGGGGCGGCCTGCCTCGGGGGAGGCCTGCCTGGAGACACGGGGTCTGAGGAGACCATGTGAACGATGGCCCCTGGGCGTAAGATACCTTTTGAAGTGTACATGTTGTTTGGCACCTTGGCCGTTCGTGCCCCAGACAGCCGCACATGCCAGCGCTCATCCACGGGTGCGAACTGCCTTTGATAGGGGGGGGTGGATGGATGGGCCGGTGGGTGTGCAGATAAGTGTGTGGGAACGAGGGGCCATCAGGCCCCTCTCGATGGCCCCTCTCATGCTTTACTTCTCAGTAGAAACTTGGACCAAGTGCCTCCAGTAGTGGGTTCACCCCTTGCCCTTATGTGATAACTTTGGTTGACAATCGCGTAGATGGGACCACTGAGCATGACTCTTCCTCTGAGATCACTGTCCTGCATGTGAACCAGCCTGAACTAAGCACATCGCTCGTTCATCTCCATAAACGTGTCCTTGCCCACACACCCTCGCCAGTGGAAACTTACTGCCATTGTGACCCTGTGTACCTGCAAGGTATTCTCTTCAAGTGCCAGACCACTGACCACGACATGATGCCCACCTAGCAGATCCCGAATTAACATTAGACCCCTACTGCAGTATATCGTTGCTTATCAATAACAAATGCCACATACCAGAGATTCTTGTGAGCACAGACCCACACTTCAACCGGTGTATTACAGTGGTCAAGACCCTTAACCTAAGGCCTGTATAATCCAATGTTAATTGTTAGTATAGATATATGTGTGACTTTTATAGAGACATAACCTACTGAAAGACTTTGAACAAGTGTTATTTAGTGCATCCATTATCGAGAATATGTTATGTTAGCTTAGATAGATAGTGATCACCCTGCTTCACAGCGACCAGACCTTCACCCATTCGGAGCACAGATGTCTGACGTCCATCCTTGAATGGAGACACACTTGATTCATTTAAAAAAATCGAAACAACCGTTGTTAAAATATATGTGGTGTTTTATTTTGTATCTTATTTTCATGACACAAAAATACAAGACTTTAAAGATTATACAGGTCAGGTTGCAGCACAGCGAGAGAAAATCGCCTGTACTGACCGCTGTCACTCGGGAACATTTCTCTTATGGCATGAACGGCACAGGCGGGTATCACTCTTCGAACGCGGTGTCCAAGCCTCCCGTGGAGCCACCAAGTAAAGGAACGATAGGCCACCAGCCTGTACCACCTGTGAAAAGGAATGAAACAAACTGTTTTTAAATGACCAAGATAAGTTTAAAAAACGTTTGCTGTCAATGACAATTCTTGTAACTAATGGCATTCTGCACGGACAAATGCTATCTAGACAATGCACACTATTGAACGACTTACATGCGTTACAATGATATGTAGATGTAATTTTGGATATAGTTGAAGAACATGAAATAGGAGTGGCATGACAAGCAGAGTATACTTACTCGTTACTCGGATTACGAGGACGAACAGTTGCGCAAAGTTCGTGCATAAGCACCATCATTATTCTCAACACGGCCTGTGTGAGGCAGGCTGCCCTGAAGTCTGGCAGCTCGGTGATGCATTGCGGTCGTGGCTCGCCTTCCGAAATGTAGGCCAGGCATCCCAAGTTTTCTCGGCAGCAGCAGTTCTCCTCCTCGGTTGGCATTAGCTCGCACCGATTGCATGTGCACCAGGTGGAGACGCCGTCCATGCGACGAGGCCCAGGCTCTTCATCTGTTGATTCGTCCTGCCAACTGCCGTCCGAATCCCCATCGTTTTCGCGTGCTTCTCTTTCCAGTAGTTCCTCCTCGGTATACTCGGGCTCATACATGTAGGGCATTAGTGCAGCCATTGTGTGGTAAACAAAGTAAAATAATTTACCGAGATGGTACAGGTGTTCACACGGGCTACAAGCAGCGAAGGTAGCTGACCAGAGCACAGAAACGAGTCACAAAATACTCTAAGTAGCACAGTGAGAGGAATGGAATCGAAAATCGTCTGCTGTGTGTTGTGAAATGGTCTGTTTATACTTATTGAGGAAAGAGGCGTCCTGCCATTTCCATGGCGACACGTCATTAGCTGAAGCGCAGCGAATGTTGACACAAGACGTGCTTTGGCGTTGGGAAAGGGGCGGTACGAGTCTGCTGATGACAGGCTCAGGGGCGGGGGAATTGATTTAGTCCCGCAGAAGCAGGTCAGCCAGGGCGATGCGGCAAGTGATAGGATTATCACAAAATGGCGGCTCCCTGGTGCCTGTTTTCGCGTGCGTTTAATGGACGAAAACTCGGGTAAGGTCCATAGGAAAGTTTTCTAAAATCGAGCCACTTAGGCTTAAAAAAACATGGCCGACCCGTAGGGACAATAACATTTTTTACTAGACCATGCCTTTAAGTTATGTATGTCTGCTGGGATATTTTGTTTGTTTTATTTTTCTTTGTTCTTTGTACAAGGTTTTATGGTATGTTTTACCAAAATAAATCTTCATTTACTGGCTGACTAGATATATTGGCACAGCTTTAGTAACAACAAAACAGGAAGAAGAGCAATAATGTCCAGAAACTGAGCACTAGGATGGATTAAAATGGGGCTAGAGCGCTGGTTCCCAAACTTTTGGGGTACCTACCTGGGTTGGGGTCCGCACAATGGGTACAGGATAAATGAATGTGAAAGCTATGACGACCATTTAGAATAACTCAGCATTTATAATTGTCAGAGCAGAATTGCACCCTAAGGCTATGGTGCTGAAACAATATGTGCTTGTGTGAAGCAGCATGCACGTCCTAATCAGTGAAGTTGTATGTCTGTGCACAACCTGTTTGCAAGAGAAGTAGGCATGTATTCCTGGCTTTGTCTCCTTGCCAAAACAGGAGATAAAAAGGTAGAAATAACTGAAAGGGTGAGATCAAAAGGTGCAGGAGACGCAGATATAATATTTAAAGAACAGGAGGGAGAGGAAGTGAAAAATCATAGCTGGTGCACATTTGACAAGATATGGGCAGATTACCTGTTAGCTCATAGTGAAAATTATGTGCCCGTGATGCTGTGTATGGGCCCTTCTGTGTTCTTCATTGGCAGGAGAAGTGTAATGTATGTGGCTAGAGGGGGATCTTTATATGTTAGGCCCCTTCTGATGCAATGTTCATTGGGCTGAAACTTTGGGTATCTGAGATGCTTTTGCTAAAAGGTGATCAAAGGAGGTATGTGTGTTTGGGCACTTTCTTATATCCATCATTCAGCAGGAGACGGTGCAGTAGGCGCTCAGTGCGTTCTTGGTTTCCCTTTCATAGGGAAGGATAGACCAGTAGCTCCCTATCCTAGTTGAAGAGGGCCAAGATATGGTTGCGCTTGTGCAAATGGAATAAAAAATAAAGAGGTAACTGCAAGAAGTGGTGAAATAGAACAGGAAGGAGAGGTAGAATGTGTGACAGAATGCAACTTATTTTCATTTTTAATATAAAATGATGTGTGTCTAAATGTGTCTAAGGAAGTGAGATCTGCTACTCAGACCCCACTTCCAAAATGCTCCATGTTGAAATATATAGTGCAAACATGTCCTCTGCTGAGCCTGTCTACCGACACCTCTCAGCAGTTGTCAGTTACAGAGTGACATATGCATACCTGCCAACAGTCTGATGTAATGTAAAGCACGTTTGACCTATGCCATCTGTGAGCCAACATTTTATAATTGTGCACTTCTTGAGCTTGGTGGCAGATTAAAATCTAAATATAAGCTATATCTAGTTTTGACATAGTGAATCATTTCACTGACAGTGCTTTGTGTTTATGATTGTCTGTGAACTGGGTTTCATGTAAAAGAGAAATGTGGGCCCAGCCCAAGAACCCCCTACTCCTGATCTTAACCGAGAAGGCTTGTTACCTTCTCTAGAAGACAGGTGATCTCTCTAGGGGTTTAGCTGGGAACCACTGCTTCAAACGAAAGTCCAGCAAGGACAAAGGAGAGATCACACTAGGATGGTAATTACCAGAGCCTCTTTGAGGCAGGACAGGTAGGAGATGAGACAAAGTTACAATATCTGGGAGAGAAATACGAGTGCACAGATGGGTTCTACGAATTTGAATTTTCCAGGTGCTCCAACCCTTCCTGTGCCCGCTACACACTTTCAACCGACAAAGCACTCTGGGACTTAATTCATCAGACAGAACACTCTAAACACAGCAACCAGAATTGGACCCTTCAAAAAAGGTAAGAGGGGGCCAATATACTGTTGCTTATTTTCCTTTTAAGGGGGCCGGATCACCTCAGTTGAATAATCCATGTCTTACTGCCGAAGGATTTCACCTGGAACTTTGTTGGGGTTACAGTCTGTCCCATATTCTACTTCCATATATTGGAAGACAAATACTTCCAAAAATGGAGCAGGTCCTTTCCTTCAATCATCAAAGCGCAACATTTGGGTTGCACCACTAACAGGACAGATTATACTGCAGGCTGAGGCCATTGGCACCTAGAAGCCTGCTCACTGGAGGTAACAACCCCTGGCAGCACTCTCTACTTTCCCGGTAGGGAAGTGCAGCAGAAGGACCTACATTATACCTGTAGATCTTGGATTGTGTTCCCCATTATCTACACGTTAAGAAGCAATAGTGGGCTTTGTTTGCACACTTCAATCTGCTGTTCAAGCCAGCTTTATAATTATGAGTAACTTTTTGAACTATTAAAAGCACCCTGAGCTGCCTTTAATGCTCAACGCTTTTAGAAATGCTCTTTGATCCATCTCGACACCAACCGAAGCAGTGAAATCCACTGACTCACTCAATTCGATGTCAACTTGACCCTCTAGAAGTAATTTTATTATTCTGTCTGGATGCCGACTCGACCCAGTGGAAACCATCCATTCGATAATCTTAATGCAGACTCCACTCCACAATTCCTAAGGAATTTCAGGGTCTTCTACTTCTGCGCATATTCTATGAGATTCTCCGACCTCCGATAGCACCTTCTTTTATTTATTTATTTATTTTATTCAGATTTGTAGAGCACACATCAGCCCTTGGGCATCATGGCGCTTGTTCCATACATATCTTAGTTACATACATAGCTAAATTGAATATACATAAAGAGCATAAAGTTACAGTATATCTGTTAATTTTTACATATTTACATAAGTTGTTAACATATTTACAGATGCGGTTACAGTTTACTGTGCAAGGAGTTGGGTCTTGAGTTTTCTACGAAAAGACATGAGTGAGTTTCCTGCTCTGATGTCTGTGGGTAGTGCATTCCAGAGTTTGGCAGCAATATATGGGAATCCTAGGCCCCCGGCTTTGGCTCTGTTAATACGTGGGACGTGGAGTTGTTTGGAGTATTGTGTCCTGGTGGGGCGTATGGAGGTGGGTTTGGAGATCGTTTCAGATAGATATGAAGGTGCGGTTAGTTTGAGGCCTTTGTGTGTGAGGGTGGTATTTCGAATGTGATGCTTCCAGACCTTGACCTGAGTGACCTCCCACCTGTTGTATTAGGCAAGGGCAGATGTCCACCTTAGTATTTCTCACACACACCAGCATCACTCTCACCGGGCCCACTGCTTCACAATCCACACTATCAAAACTCTTTCTCATCAATGTCACCCTCTCCATATTCCAAACTCTGCCATATTCCAACCTAATAGAATGCTTGAACACTTCTCTTAACTGTATAGGTTTCTGACCACCTATAACCCCATCTCTGTGTGCCAGATACACCTTGAGTCGCACCATGTCCGCCAAAAGCAGGGAGAATGTTGCCTTTCTTCACACCAGCACTGTCACATACCAACTTGTTTCTTGATTGAATTTTCCTTGTATTCTCCACCATACTTTGCAACTTAATCTCTGATACAGGTGCTCTACCCATCCAAGCAGGCAATAGTTTGGCATTTGCTTTTCTGCCCCTGCGGTGCTCAAATCGAGAATTTCCAGTGGTTCAATGAGAGGTAAACTTTGGGCCACAACAGAATCTCTCACTGCAAGCTTCCAATCTCTACCATTGGCCCAGGCCCACCTAATCGCTTCCTTTAGCACCCTATTGAAGCGTTCCACCAGTCTGTTGGTCTGGCGGTGATATATGGCACTCCTCCTGTGCATTATGGATTGCTTGTAACAATACTCCCCCAATTCCCTCGACCTGAATTGTTACTCATTGTCTTTCACTGTGGTATTTGTATATCCCTCACAAGCCCAAACCTCCTCCAAAATCTGAGTCACACTTTTCGTTGTCACATTTGGCTTAATTAAACCTTGTGCCCATCTGGTAAGCAGATCATTCACCACCAGACAGAATGACTACAAACCATTGTGCCAAATGGGACCAAGTACATCCATCCTCAACTTGACAAAAGGCCTCTCTGGAACATCGGTTCACCATGGGATGCCTGGAACCCACACACACTTTGTCATTTGTATTGCAAAGGATGCTATTCCCTACAGTCCTCGCAATCAGTAGATAACAGGCTGGTCACCGGTAATTGTTACTTATTCTTTGCTTAGTCTTTACGATACCTGGTTGCCATCATGTGCAATTTCCATGAGACAATCTCACATGATTTGGTCACCATGTCTCAGAATTCCATCCTGGACATAGAGGTCATCCTTCACATTCCAGAAGGAAGACAGACACAGTCCTTCAAATACTCTCCTATTAGGTTTATCCTCTGCCGATTGCTGCCTCACTTTATATAAACGGACACTTCGCCTCATGGCTTCGTCCCACTCTTCCCGGGGACTGGGCAGGGAGAAAACCTCCAGAACCACTTCCTGATCTTCCTCTTAATCTCCTGGTACTCCTACTGATGTCATCCTCGATAAGCAGTCTGTGCATATTTTCTCACTCCTGGTATGTACTTAACAATGCAATTATACTCTTAGAGACGAGACAACCATCTTCTGATTCGGGCCAAAACCTTGTCCAGCCCCTTGGAAGTTATTATTTCCACCAGCAAACAAAACTTCCAAATTTCTCAGCAGCCCATCTGATTGCTAGTGCCTCTTTCTCAATCATAGCATAATTGTTCTTGCACCTTTCAGAAGTCTGGTCCCCCTTGTTCTTGTTTCATGGCTGCCCCCAGGCCAATATTGCTGGCATCTGTTGTGATGACAGTTTCCCTACCCCTCCTGAAATGCTGTAGTTCAGGTGTACTTGCCAAAGCCCCTTTAATGAACTTTTATTCCTACTCATAAATTTCACCCCAAACAAAAGTTCCCTTCATTTTGATTAACTCACGCATGGCCACTGTGTGTTTTGCAAAATTGTGGATGAACTTTGAATAATACTCGGCCATTCCAAGAAACGTCCGTACATGTTCACAGAATTTGGGGCTCGGCATCCACTCAATGACCACCGCTAGATGTTTCTTGGGTCGTATGCCCTCTGCAGAGATGACATGTCCTAGATATTCAATCCCTCACCTGTTAATCTTGCACTTTTCTCTGCTTAACGTCATCCCTGCAGCATGTAGTTTCTTGAATACACTCTCCAGCCTTTCATTGTGTGCATGCAAATCATTTGCATTCACTATAATGTCATCCTGGAAGCACAAGATGCCCTGATCTCCATCAAACAGTTGATGCATATTTTTTTGAAAACAAAGGCCGCTGATATGAGACCAAATGCCATGTGTTTGTATTGAAACAACCCCTCTGGGGTAAAGAAAGCTGCCAAGCATTTGGGGTCTTCTTGTAGCCTTACCTGATGATATGCATATGTGAGGTCTAACATGGAGAAATATTTTGCAAGGCCCATGGTTGATATGATTTCTTGGATGTTTAGTAATGTGTCCCTCTCTGGGACTGTGATGCTGAAAATGCATCAGACTGACAGGGCCTCCGTATCGTTGTCCTTCACTGTTTTTATCATGTGTTCTGTTGTGTTTTCCAAGCAGGAGTTCATGTGGGACTCCTGGCGGTGCAGCTCTCTCTTTTGGTTTGGTGTACAAACCCTTGGGATAACTTTATGGCACCCATGGGTGGGGCTACAACCCTGTGCCCCTAGTGTATGTTTTTGGGCACCTGTGTGTGGCCCACAGAGCAGGGTATGGGCTGGTGAAAGCTCCATGCTGAATTTGACAGGTGCTCTGAGTATTTTCCATTTTGGGATACCCAGGCCCTGGCATTGGAATCAGTTGATTCCTGATAGGAAACAAGATGGCCCCTGTGGCCCCTTGCTCTCTATTGCCTGATACCTTGTTTTCCCAAAGTCCTGGGAAGCCCTGACTCTGTCCCTTCCCCCTGACTGGCTATTGGGTGGAAGTTCCATATATGGTGCTGTTGTGAAGTCCAGGCCAGACTGGCTCGAGACCTGCCCAGTGACTGTATGTTGTGGGTTAACCCTGTGGGTGGGACCTGGGTGAATGGAGTGTGTGACCAATATGCACTTCTTGTTGTGGATGTCTAGTTTCTGGTGTTTGACACAATGACTGAGACAGCCCTGCCCGAAACTGGTATGAATGAATGCAGTGTGGAGTGTTGAATGGCTGGGTACTTGTCCCAATAGACATAACTTGTTGTGACTGTCTGGAGAGAAGTGAATGACCTGAATGCAGAATGCACCTGATTGGCTGCCTGCCTGCATGAATGCCCTTCTGACCGATTGATTGCCTGAGTGTGACCCAGTAGAATGAATGGGAGATCAACTAGTATATCTGGGGGCCTCTCACTGCTAGAATTTGTGTTCAGAAGCTGAAGTCCACTACAAAGTGTTACTGGAGTAAAACTGAAGCTTATCCTTGAAGCCCTGCTGGAAGAGAAGTCTTGCTGTTGCTCTACTTCGTCGATCTGAAAGCTGCTGTGTCTCCAAGGACTGACCCAGAGAAGACCTGGTAAGGCGCCCGCTTCCTGAGCTACGAGGGAACATCGTGCACCAGTTGATCTTTTCCAAAGCTCCCTGGTAGACAGACCAACGACAGGCTGCCGACCGGAGATGAGGACTGCCGCAGAATCCCAAAGAGAAGCACCCGGACTGTTGTCCACCACTGTCGCCGACTGCCATCGCCGACCGGAGCCGCCGTGCTCCCGTTGCCTAATAACTTAATTTGATCCAAGGACGCTCTCACCTGCACCGCCGCCCGCCTTATCCCGCTGGAGAAGGCCAGGCCGTGGACTCGCCGAAGAGCATCCGACGGTGGGTTTCCCACCACCCAAAGACCACAGAGACACCGGTGACTTGACGCCCTTGCTGGGCCACAGTTTATCAAACTCTTTGCGGTCCAGAACTATCGACATCAAGGTGCCCCGCATGCCACTTCACCTCCGTAGTTCACCCTGTTCATCGCCGGATGTTTGACGACCCGTGGCTCCTGCCTTAAAGGGAGTGCACTCAAGAAGGGCCGTTGATTTCCCGACGAGGAACTCTACAACACCAGGTACTTTGGGGTTGCTGAACTATTGGGAAGACTCATGTGGACAATATCAGGACTGGGCTTGTGATATATCTTTATTCTACAGGTTGCCCAGGTGGTGGGATCTCCACACAGAATGTGTCTAGGTATTGGGGCCAATATTCTACAAATTGTTCTAACCAACTGCTTTCCTCCTATATCTATTGTTGGTTTCCTTTATAAACTGATTTGTGTGAAATTTAACCATACAGATGATGCATTTTAAAGAGATTTAATAGTGATTGTGGTACCACGTAGAACTGTATATTTGCCATTATAGATAACCAAGTACAAAGTGAGTTATCGTGATATTGTACATAACCTTGAATATTAATTATATAAAGACTGTGGGCCTCATTAGGACCCAGGCGGACTTCGCGGTGCTAAATGCACCGCGAAGCATGGCGGAAAGCCGCCGATAGCGCCATGGGGGTTGGCGGATTTACCGCCCCATTCCGACCTCGGCGGAGCGGTAAATCCCCAATCCCCATTCTGCCCTTCCCCATTCCCATTTTTGCCCCATAGGGTATAATGGGAGTGGGGAAGGAGTTAATTACGCCACCGTAAAATACGGTGGCGTAATTAACAACGAGGTCCCGTAGCGCCATGGTTTTCTCCGCCTGGTAAAACCAGGCGGAAAAGGCCGCCATGGCGCTACGGGAACTCGTAGTATGGCGGAGAGGTACGCCATGCACTACGCTGGCGTAACACCCTCTCCGCCAGGGTCCTAATGAGGCCCTGTGTTTTAACTAATACAGCGTGTGGGTATTCTTTGTGGGTGCTTGGGAACTACACTGTACTTAAGAACCAGAATGCATCACCTCCTGAGAAACTAGGCCTTGATTGCTCGACCACGTACCAATGATAGAGACTCTTGGCTGGGGTCCTCTGTGCCTCTCCTCTACCATATAGAGAGCAGAAATGCAGACACCACCCTCCAGTCTTTACAGGGACCACGCACTTTTTTGATTCCCTCATGCCCAAACAAATACTGAGTTTTCTAGAGGTCTTTCTCAGCCAGCTTTCTATGATGCATTGTTCTTGTAACTTCTTAATCTCGTCTCTCATTGACAGAAGAATGCTGCACAATTTTTGAGCCACTGCTACACAGTTTTCCTTCAACTGTATTTTAAGTACCACCAGAAGACATTTGCTTCTTGCACAATCAATGGCCAGCACTGCATCATCTGCATTGGAGTGTAGTGTTACTTGTTGTTTATTTTGATGTGCCCAGCTCAATATGGCAATACTACCTTTCTTTGACATGTATACTTTGCCTCTGGATTCCCTTTCCTTGAATTTCAGAGTTGCCCAGAACCATCCCAGTAAGTCTATTCTTGAACAACCATCGGTTCTTGGTCTTATATAAACTTCATTGAGGTACTTGCATCCTAGTTTTCCCCTTCATGCTGTGACATGAGAGTATATTTAGCTCTGAAGTCAATCATCATGGCTATCATGACATCATCAACCGAAACAGGAGACTGGGGCTATCAATACCATAGTTTGTTTCAATAGCAGGAAGAGATTATGCAGACACGCTGCTGCAGGGATGAGGGCTTGCCGGTCTGCAGCTGCTGGCTTATTACCATTTAACAGTAAAATTATATATGCATATATATGGGGAGTACTTGTGGCAGCAGTCTCAGGACTAATGTGGTCAGATGGAGCGGCTCACCTTGAATTCACAGTGCCATGATAGTGCGCTATGCACTGGATCAGTATGCAGGGCTTAGTTGGGTCCTCAGCGCTCGTTGGTCTCACATCCTTCTGCTTCCCTTCTCCAACCGTCTCTCACCCGATTCTCACTCAGAACCCTCTGGGTCACAGAGGCTTCATGTGGCTCCTCTGGTTTAAGCCACAGTACACTTTTGGTTCCACAGTACTATTTTTGTTTGACTGCTTCTGTGCTGGCTCACACCCTTTCTGAAGAATATAGCATGTCCTAGGCCAATTTACAACATGTGAAGGACATACCATTCATGTTATGTATGTTTCACCTCCATGAATATGATCACTGCTTGTATAGTAGTAGTGTAGTCGGGGGTCCACAAATTAGAGCATAGCAAGAACCACATATTCAAAAAGTAGAGCACACAGTGGATAGGCTCTGATCAAATGGCTGAAATCAGAATGGAATACGAACAGTCATGTTATACCAAGAAATACAATGGTTGGAAATTCATCGAAACAGTTACAAGTTGGAGAATTAACTTTTTCTATATTTCTCATGGATATCATTGGTTTGTGGACATCACCTCTTCGAAGCTTACGTTGATTAGTGAAGTGTGTAATTGAAGCAAACAGTTTAAAAGTTTCCCATCACAATGCCTTTCCATGTGGTACCACATTTATTCACACCTCACCCCGGAACAACTTGTTATTAATGAAGTAACATTTGTGCTGACCTCCTGAACTTTAATACACTGCAATTGGTTAGCACCATTAAGAACGCAACACAATACACCCTGCAGCTGGTGGGAAAGGGGTCATTCACATGATACCTGTTGGATAATGACTTTTGCAAACTTTGTAGCAGATACATCGGAGGCTGGCCACTCCCCCAGAGCTCAGGAACTTAGTTTCTGGTTCCCACGAACGCCACTCTCTCTAGTCTTCCTTTCCCACAGTGGCCTGCCGATAGACATCGGCAGTGATGCGACCAGAAAACTAGTACAGAACCTCCCTTCCTGTTGCCATGTATGGCGGATAGTTTGGCTGACCGCCCTGTAATTACATCACCCAGTTGTAGCTATGTTGGCTTGATCGTGATGAGCAGTTTGAGCCCCACACCCCTTTGCAGATCCCTGTTGTATTGGTCACATGATTCTGATCAAGGTTTTCCAGGTCCAAGCCGCCCCAAGGGATTTCCCACTATGTGTGTTTATGATATTGCTATTTTTATCCTTGTCCCTTCTTTAGTTAATCATAGGATCTTAGACTGTGCATAATCCCAATTCATCATTACCCCTAATGTTCCCGGTTAATCCCTTTGTACGGGCCATCTGTCGCTTAAAATACCTGTGTCATTTCCCATGTAGCTGCCCCCACCCTCCCCTTCCTTTACTCTCACAGTTAATAGGTGTGTCCCGCTGTCTGGTGCTGTATTTGCACCTTAAATACAGTAGTGAGGGGCCTAATACGAGTTTAGAAACCACTACTCAAACCCCTACTCCTGCAGAGGTAGAACAACCAAAACTTGATTGAGATTAAGAGAAGGGGTCCATAACAAGAGAGCTGAACGGGAACTTGAATCAGATTGGATAATAAATAAAGGAACAAGACATGGAACAAAAGTTAAAAAAAAGAGTAGCTACTAAACATTGAGACATAAGACAGTGGAAGCAGATTTATGGCTGAGAGAGTGACAACTGTGCACTGACTTTAAAATAAAGTTGGGAAAGATTGTTTGACTGGACAACACTGGCTCTATTCCCCCTTCCTTAAGTGATACCCCTTTTGATTTTGCCAAGTTGGGGCCAATGCTGCCTCGCACCTCTTGGAGTTAAAAAGCCTTATGACATGATGATCTTAAAACCGGCGTCTGATTCCCAACTGCGCTTCCACAAAGGCGTACATTTAAACGTTTGCCTCATTTGGACAGGGTTTCTTCTTGGACAAATGTTTACCTTCACAATAAACTGAATGTCACCTATTGACATCACTCTCAAAAACATGGGGTGCTTGGAGACTCAACGGGTTGAAAGTGATGGATTGAAGCGGAATGTGCGACTTATTGGCATACCACCTTCTCCTAGGCGCCTCTATGAGTAGGGCAGGAGGTCACTGGGAACGCTGCTCTCTCACTCTTCCTCCGCTAGACAGCAACATGTACAGTTCGTTGTGGGTGTGCAATTTACATTGCCCATGCTTAGTTTGCTTACACTGTGTTTAGTTTAATGTAGAACTGGTCTACTCCTATTTGATGTACTTGTGATCGTCCAGGTGGTATAACAACTTAGAATGGCAACGTGTGGTGGCTGCAGCTAATATCACTGAAATCTTTTAGCGTATAAGGCTGAAATAAAGAACTGGTGACATGGAAAGGCCTGGCCATAGCAATACATCTTTCACTGTTTGCAATATGCTTACCTGAAAACCGTCTGCCACATATAATCAGCGCCTATGATGCGCGCCTCCCTGGCTACTAAAATGGTGCTCACTAACCCATAACAATCTCTGATCACTCTCTTTTTCCTAAAAAATATCTCATAGCTCGCCTGACCACAGACCATAAAATATTTCACGTGTCACAGAGGGTGCGATGTTTTGGCAGGACCAGCACACATATAAGGAAAGTAATTCCGATATGTAAAATGTTTTCGGTCCCCTAATCAAGAAACGTCCAGAGGCTGCGCCCAGCCCTTGCTAATTCGCACAGACACAAAGTACACATTTCTGCCTTGCTCAGTCATGTGCATTGCAGTGACTAGGCATTTTAATTAACGGTGAGCACGTGTTTCCAAACAGCTTGACAACATCGTGACCAGATCATTAATTACAGCCCTTCTTCACAGGGTGAAAATATTACTGAAATTAAACAAGCACGCGTTGCCGACCGAGAAGTACATCTTATGTCAGCATTGTCCCATCACCTAAAAGTTCAATTAAACATTCAGCATTTTCAACTGTTCACATCGTTGAGGCATTATTGAGCAATTGAGCGACCCCTCATCTTGAGAAACAGCTCACGCCAGACATAATTCTTGTTGCCTTAGCAACAAGGAGGAGTGCAAATGGGGAGGTGTTATTGGGGACAGTTCACAAAAGGTTTCTTTGCGTAACTATGGCTTACCCTTTGCTGATACCTCGGAAGGCCTATTATACTAACACACAAGTTACAATTAGTAACGTCTCTTACTCCTTACTTACTAGGACTAATTGCAATGTGTTCATAGCAACTTCTTTGTGGATTAAATAGCCCTGCCCATGTTTACCTCAGGGGAAAGTGAGTTTCAATATGAATCCTCCCACTTGTTTCCTTTGTCAATTTTAGATTTTACTGAGTTCAATTTGAGTGATTACGCTTCGCTCTACGGCTTTCAAATTCTCCCATTGACAACGCATTTGTTTTTTTTTTCAAGTAAGCAAAATATTAAATGGAGGTTTTAAACTCGGATTTTTTCCCAACCTACGCATAAGTTTCAATGGCCTCCGTTAACAGCAGTGCACATTCAAGACTATAATGAGAGGAAGGAGTGTATTCTGTTGTGTAAGTCCTCGAGAAGCATGTATATCAATCAGGAATGAATAATATGGTGTTGACAGAGGCTTTATCTAATGTCAGTGGGTCAATAAATATTATTAAAAAAAGGACCACCTAGTGATGATAACATAGGGCCTTTTGGGAAAATACCAGTCACTCTGTGTTCTCTGATATTAACAGGAACATTTGGACATAATAAAGGAAACACGATTAGCGAGAATACCGTAGATGATTGTCAATTATTCGGCCAACGTTGAATATAATTTATTTAAAAAATAATTTCCCAAGCCTGAAAAAAAATCTTTTATTTTAAAAAAGAACTTTTTAGAAGTGTTCCTATGCTTCTTGTATTTGTCTTCATTTGCATTAACTCACTGGGCCTCATTAAGACCCAGGCGGAGGACCATGGTGCTACACCATAGTCCATGCCGGTGTCCGGCATGGCGGAATGGGGAATTACCACCCCATTCCGAGGTTGTCGGGGCGGTAATTCCCAAATGCCGCCATTGGCCCTTCCCTCATTCCCATTTTTGCCCCATAGGGCTCAATGGGAATGGGGAAGGCGCTAAGTACGGTGCCGCAAATTGCGGCACCGTAATTAGCACCGAGGTCCCTTTGCAGCACCCTACTTTAACGGCTGGTCTACACCAGCCGTTAAGGTCGGGTCCTGCAAAGGGACCTCGTAATTAGGCGCTAATAGGTTAACGGCGCCGCAGCCTTTTACGGCGCCGCTAACCCATTAGTGCCTGGGTCGTAATAAGGCCCACTGTCTTTTTTATTGCATACAAACCAGAAAATAATAGATCAATACAAAACAGGGTCCAGAAGTACGAAATATGTTGCACAAGCTATTGATTTGTCGGGATGGACCTTCAGCGGCCCAGTCGGCAAAAAGATACAGGTTGAGAAAAACCTGCTAGCACGATCTATTGTGGGAGCAGACTTAGGTTTGCACAGCAGAAGGAGCATGTTTTGTTTTAAGTAAGGTTTGACACATATTCAATACTGACAAATAGCAACACAGAAAGAGCAACACATGTATTACTGTTCAAGTTGCAGAGGTTACAGATAGGGCAGTATTATAGGCCCTGTGTTTAGTGGCTGTATCCAAAGGTATGGTCCAAAGTAAGGTATGCGGGAAGAGCTGCGACAGGTGGAAGATGGAGTCAGAAAGGTGCTGTAGGCGAAGCAAGGTCAGTGTGTTAACATGGCAGAAGTGTCACCATATTGGAAGTTGAGGCCTAGCACATTATGAACAGAACAGGAGATAAGGGAGGAGCTGTGTCTGGAACGTCCCGTGATTTGGGATAGGTGGAGCAGAGGTGATGCCAGTAAATTAAGTGCAAGGTCGGTGTGGAAACTTGTGTACTCCATGGTGTTTGGTATAATTATTAAAAGGCCTATTGTCTTATCAAAGCAGAGTTCCTTCTCAAGCTCACTTTGGTCACGTCTGGAATGGATGGGTGCACATCACGTGACCGTCTCAATTTATTAATGTGTCAATAAGTTTGAACAACCAATCCTTATCTGGATTTACTAGTGATGAAGCTGATGCAGGGGACCACGTGTTAGGAGAATGGGTTTCAATAGTGTGTGGCCAATCGGTCCAGGGACCATAGGGGCCCATTAGCATGTTCTATAGGCAGTAGCCAATGAAGGTGGTGGGATAACATTGTAACCTATATAACCACATTTTGTGGTTTTCCTCTATAAAATATGTAACCTTGGGGGTTGTGAAGAACTGTGTGTCAATTTGGTTCTTCGGGACCGTCTGAGAACTTTTGCATGCAATAAACCATGTTTTCCCTTGCAAAAGGGTTCAGTGATTATTTGGCCTTTTGGATTATTTTTATCATTCACTTTTTTGGCTGCTATTTCTTTACAGATTCTCAAATTGCAGGCTTCACGAATGCAGTGTCAGGGTGCAATAAACAAAACAGGCATTGTGATTTGCAATTGCCATTTCAAATTAAACACATTGGAACCCGTTGTAAGTTACAGGGCAGATTTAGTTGGCAGTTAGCTACCTTGCAGCTCACATTGAAATGTCCTACTGATTTCTGGCCACTCACACAGTCTCAAAGCATTGAATGGTAACCGACTGTCCATGGCAATAGGTAACCAGCCACACAGTGGAAGAAGTTTTGTAAACATTGTAAAGATTGTATGACAAGTAATCATGACCAAGATCTGCTTTGTCATGTTCCATGGTGTTGATTTAATATACATTTGAAATAATTGCCCCTTAATCTGCTCTATTTATTTTTATTTTTGTGGTTTCTCCCTCCACCATTTTCAGATCAAGATCCATATAAAGGGTCTGCCCGCCCCTATGTAATCAGTCCTCCTTAGGTGTCGTCATCGTCGGCCTACTCAGCAAGGAACGGGTGAAGGCAAGGACCTCCCCTGTTTGTGCCTGTTCAAGCCTGATAGGTCCATGGAACTGACCCACTATTCTGCATTTCACCTACAAACAAATCACTACTACTGCTACTCACCCGAAGACATCCCCATGTGTCTCTTCTCTCCACAGCCCTTCTCTACTCTCAATAGGGCTTGCAAGGCCTGGACAGCCCCGGCAAGCTACCCTAGTGAACCTCATCAATATTGCCTTTCCGAATCCAACACCCACGGACCACATCCCCACGCCCTCTCATGTTAAATCAATGCTTGCTCAGCAGTCGCTCACATTTCAGAGGTCAGTGACTTGATCTTGTACAACAACATTGATGCCCTATTCATCACTGAAACATGGTTTCTCCCATCCTCCCTACACGTTTTTGATGTACTCCTACACCAAGGCTACAGCATACAACATGCTGACCTGCCAGGAAGGGCAGGAGGTGGAGTCACTATCATCCACAGGAGCAATTGGCCAAGCTCCATCATCCCGTCTTCCCGAAGCTCATTTGAATCCTTTGCCTGCCGGTTTTGTCCATCGCATAAGGATCCTTTTTACCTCATCTACAGATCACCTCACAGGAGTGACTCTTTCATTTCAGACATTCCAACTTACTATCCTCTGCCAAATTAGCACATTCAAATAATGTCTTTATCAGTGATTTTAACGGCCCCAAGTCACATTCTGACAACCACATATGAAGCATGCTTTTCACACTGACTGCTTCCATGGACCTTAAGCAAATTGTGCTCTACCCCACGCACAACAATGGCAACACCCTAGACTTAGTTTTCACATCATCAACCTGAATCACCTGTGCAGACCCAATCCCACTTGTCTGGTCTGACCACGACACTGTCTCAATATTAGTCACTGTTAGGCAAAGTTTGCATGCAGTACCCTCTGGGATCACCACATACAACTATGACTACAGGTGTAAGCAAAACCAACCTTTGGCATAAGTCTGTACCACACAGTTTTTGGTAGTGAGCTGAGCAGCCAGGCTTATCTCAAGAGGGAAAGTGAGCTTGTAAGGGTGTTACACAGAGGTCTGCAATCACAAGTATTGAGATAGACAGTTATACTCAAGGTTTCTTGGTAAAACACTTCTTAATTACACAGTTAGTTAGAAAACATTCACTAAAAGGAGGTAATCAATATCACACATAAGTATACTAGAGTACTTCACACTATCTGGTTCTGTGACATTTAAACTACTTTGAAGGAGGAGCAAAATGGCATTCAGAGCATTTGACGTAGGATCAAAAAGGCATAAGATAATAAAACAAATAATAAAGTTACTATTAAACAGTGCAAATAGTTTGTCAATGGACTAGAGTCTTATATAGGTAAAAGCGGTTCTGGTAGTTTAAACGGAAAAGTCTTTGCCACGGTTCTCAGAAGTAGTTCATGGAAGAAAGGTTCATATGTCGGGTCACAAGCTGACTAGGGCTGCAAGTTGCCAAAGTTTCACGCACTTTCGCAGTGAGAGGTAAATTCTCTTGGTTGCATTTTCACAGTACCTTATGTTGAAGAAAAAGCTGCAGCTGAAGACTTCTGTTCCTGGCAGTTCCTGCAGTTCTCACTGTTCCTGAGCCTCAGTCATGGGGACAAGAGGGAGGAGGTTGGGGGACTCCTGCACTGCATGGGGACTGGTAACAAAGCTGGCAACTGGCAAATCTTCGATTCCGGTAGCTGTCGCCAAGCACACAAACTGGTGTCCTACTCCCTGGCTATCCTGTATCACTCTTAGGAAAATACAACCAGCTCAGAGAATGGTGTCCAGGTGGCTTACGAGTTGATTGGTCCCACCAACTCAAAGGGAGAAGTCGTCCTTGAAGGGCTTCTCTGTCGAGATGAACTTGGTGATTCGGACCCGCAGCAGGGCTTGACCGGGCAGACCAACGATCCAGGATCTGCAGCCGCCGTCCTCTTCCAGCTCGTCTTTGGTTCTTTCGTGCCAGTGGTCGACCTCTGCCTTCCAAGCCAAGAGACTTGCCTTTTAAACAGTTTTCTCCCATTCATTCCAGCCTAGCTGCCACTTACCCAGCAGGGTGGCTGTCCTTGCTGGACAGTCAGCCAGCCAATCACACCAGAGTCCATTTGGGTCTCCTAGAAGACTAAGCACAGGGAGTTTCGGGCACCTCCCTCACTTCCTGCCCACCTCAGACACTGGGACGTCCAGAGACGGTCTTTCATCCTGAAGCCTGCCAAAGGCGTAGGAACAAAGGGACCAAACCTGGTTTGTAGCGCAGAGACAAACTCTAGAAGGACCTTTCCAAAAAGAAATTGTGAAAAAAGTAGACCGGGACCTGTTTAAACAAAGAGGGCTCAAGCGCCATCTTGAAAAATATGGCTCCCGCGATTTTTAGCTCCCGGTGTTTGCGGTTGGAAAAAATCATGCTAATTTGTTGTAAAACCACTGCCACCAGCCATTTTGATAGGCAATGGTAGCATTGGACTGCTACATGGGTCTCTAGATATAGGGGATACTAGGTAACCCCTCCAGCACTCTATTGGAAGATAGTGTGTGCTGGGTCTAGGAATTTAAAAAGACTAGTAAAGTCAATTTAACTTTACTTTCTCTGTGAAACAGTAGTTTATCCCAGAGAAGGTACTTAAACCTTGGGACAGCCTAAAAGGCTTCCCTTTGTCACTGCACTGTGGGTGCTTTGGGACACAAATGAAAAGATGATGCCTATGGAGTTGTCTAAAACTCAATAAGCAAAGAAATAAACACAGAAAACAAACAGAATTAAAAAGTACAAAGTCCCAAAGTTTAGCAAAGTTGCTGGGGGTCTCTAAGGTGGAGAGAATTAGCACATTTATGAGAATTCTCCCTAACAGTCACCCACTCAACTATGGCTCACAAAGGTCAGGCTAAATGCCCCCGCACTTAACACTGCTCATTCAAAAGCTTCTCGTACAAGGAGCTAGAAGCAGACCTTTCAGTCTTCCCCACCACTGGGAATGCCTCGGGCCTCCTGGAATTATTCAGCAACTCTGCTATGAAACCGGTGGACACAAATGCCCCCCTAAAATCCATCTGGGATAAGACCTAACCATCCACCCCATGATACACCCGCGAGCTAGCCTCCAACAAATGCTCAATGATAGCCCTGGAGAAATAGTGGGCAAAAACATAACTCAGGAGACCTAACCAACCTCAAATCTCTGCACGCAAACCGTAGGGTTCTGATTACCGAAACCAATGCTGCTTACTACTCCACCGCCATTGCTGCAGCCTCTAACAGGAGCAAATCCCTCTTTGAAGTAGTGAAGCATTGTACCAAACCCTCACCCAATCCTGAGGTACTAGCAACTCAAGGAAAGTGTGTGTATTGAAAAATTAGACAAAATCTGTGAGACCATCGAATCAACCTCTGACAGCATTAGCAATGTCTGCATCCTGGCATGCACAATTTCCCTGTGGACCGAATTATCTCCTCTCTTTACCCTAGATCTCCTAAAAATGATTGCCTCCCTCAAACCTACTGCTTACTCTGATGATTTAATTCTGGCCTCCGTCATTAAACAATTGGGATGCCAGGCCCTCCATTCGCTCATCAGCATAATCAATGCCTCCCTCACAGAAGGATCATTCCTGGACACCCTCAAGACTGGTCTCATTTGACCTCTTTTGAAAAAAACAACCATAGATCCAGATGACCTGGCCAACTACAGGACCATTATTAACCTCACGTTTATTGGCAAAATCTTGAAAAAAGTAGTGGCTACATAAGTACTTGCCAAAATCAAACAACTCCACCTCCTAAATGACTATCAGCCAGGGTATGCCCACAATGTAGCATTGAAACAGCCACCATCCAGGAGGTGGATGAAGCTCTCCAAATCATGGATAAGGGTGACTCATTCCTCCTTGTCCTCCTTGACCTCTCGGCTGCATTAGACACTGTCAACCATTGCATCCTTCTCTCCCTCCGCCTTGCTGACAGGATGAAATTTCCTGGCACTGTCCTGAATTGGCTTACCTCCTTTCTCGCAAGCAGACACCAGATTCAATTGATGCGTTCTAACGGACTCCAGATCACCTGCAGAGTCCCCCAAGGCTCTGTTCGCTCACCAATCGTTTTTAACCTTTACATGGAGCCTCTGGTCTGGGAACTCTCCTCAAAGATCCCAATGTAGCCATCCACCAATTCATAGACAATACTCAGTTGTACATGAGTGTAAATAGCGCGCAGGACATAATTTATCTCCACGATTACATAGTCATCATCCAGTCCTGCATGTCAACTGCCTACCTCAAACTAAACCCATCCAGCACTGAATTTGTCCTCATTGGTCCAGCCACTAAAAAACAACTTGTCCAACAATGGCTCAATGAAATGTGCATAGGAGGATTTGATCAACAACTTTAAGATTCAGCAAAATCGCTAGGCATCACCATTTACAGCAATCTTCTTTCCAGAAACACATAGTCAAGAACGCCTAAATAGCCTAGATCAGAATCTCTACCCTACGAAAAATCAAACCCGTTATCCCGCCACAGGACTTCCAGACCGTAGTGCAGGCCCTTCTGGTTTCGCACAACAATGGTGGAAATTCTCTCCTGACAGGGCTCCCAGCTGCTGACTTGTCTCCCATAAAAGCAGTTCATCACACTGCAGCACGTCTTATTATGGGAGTATGGACATTTCACTTACCCCCATCCTACGTGCACTAGATTGGCTTCCACTCTAAGTCAGGATACTGTTGAAGACTGCATGCATCATCATTCAAAGCAGTCATGAGTAGCACACCAGCGTACCGTGTGGCTAAGCTTCACATATCTAGTAGCAAACACTCCTCACACAGTAAATGGACCAACCGGCTTAAATCACAACTCGTTTGCAAAGACAGGACCCTCAAAAAATACTTCTCTTGTCATGCATCCACCCCCTGGAACTCGATCCCTGTGTTGGCTCGGAATGCCCCACAAATCTCCAATTTAGCAAATCTCTCAAAACATGGCTCTTTCAACAACACCTGACCAAGGATTGATTCCAATGGATGCACATACCAATGCACAGACCTCACTGTACTGCACTACTGTTTAGAGATGGCAACCCAAATGCTGGCTACCCACACTCTGTACAGCGCTCCGCTGCTCTCGAGCTAGGCCAGCACTTTAAACAATCAAATATAATAGAAATCTCTTTCAGCAGTATGAGTTTTCAGTTTTTTCTTGTCATCCATGTGCTCACATGTGTGAGGCATCAGGATCGGGCATTATTACTCACTTTGTTGCTAGTCCTTTTGAAGATGCTTAGTGTGTTGTCATTGTAGATGTATCAGGTACTTCCTTGCTTTTGTGTTGAAGAGCATGAAATGATTGCATGCTTTTCCATCAGAACATGGGAAATAAGATTCAGACTAAAGATTCGCTAATAGACTGGGCAAGTTACTTACAGAAAGTTTTTCATAGAGATAAACATGAGTGTGATCTGAAAGAATGCACCAAGATGCTCAATGGAGAGGGCAGTCTCACAGCAGCTAGGTCAAACCCGTGTCCCCACCACCACACCAGGCCCCATGCATGTTATCTATACTCTTCCATTTAATTAATGTATTATTTTTCTGCACTTCTGCAATTTCACAAGCAGAAAACCTCAGCAAATTCAGCCATGAAAACTGGGAAAAGATTTTCCATTTTAAAAATCCATATTTTGTTGAATAGATTGTTAAATGATCTGGGCTATTTTGGATGTTACTCACACCTAACAATTACATTGGGCCTCATTACAAGTATGCTGGTCTGGAAATAGCAGGACTGCTTGCGCCGTACTGGCAACTTTTTCAGGTCCTGCATTTCAGTTGCGATGGCGCTAACACTGTCACCGCCAGTGACCTACCGTATCCGGCAAAACTGTGAACAGAATCTGTGGCAAAACACATCGGCCAAGCCTGAGACCCCGGCATGGCGTTAGTATGTGCACATTCCGAGCACCACATACACAGAAACACTGGCATAAGTGTGCCGGTATCACCATGATTTCCGTGCTGGAAACCCTGGCCTCGCGGAAGTCAGGTGTGCAGAAACAGCCCACAGGTAGCCCACTGAGCACTGCAAAAGCACAAAAGGACCGTTCCCACACCCAATACTCCTTACAACACTACCATGCTTGCATCAGCAGTAACAGTACTAGAGCTGGAGGCCCTGCGTGCAGGGCTACAAGTTGAAGAGGCAGAGAGGCAGGGAGGCAGAGGATGCAGCGGAGGCGCTGAAGGAGAAGGAGGGTCATCATGGCTATGAAAAACAACAATGGCCAGCAGGTTGCAGCCCGCAGGTAGAAACCCATAATACGCATAAGGGCCACACCTTTCAACCTGAGCCAAACCCATATCCACACCCTGTTGGGGCTAGAAATGGGCCACCATCGCATCCATAGTGGACCTGTGGACCTGATCCATGATGACCTTGTCAGCCTCATACAGATCCGTACTGCCATCCCCTCCTTGCTCAAGGTAGTGTCTCTGCTACACTTCCTTGCCACAGGCACCTACCAACACACTGTGAGTGAACTGCATGAGCTATCGCATCCCTGTTTCTCTTGTGTCGTCTTTCAGGTTATTGATGAACGTGTAAGATCACATAGGCCTACCCAGAACAGCTGACCAGGTCAATGCCACAAAAAATAGCTTTCCATGCCCTTGCAGGCATTCCCAATGTGATTGGTGAATTGGGCTGCACACATGTAGAGTTGGTTCTAGGCATGCCATTGAGGCAGTGTACAGGGACCGAAAACTATGCCACTCACTCAATGTGCAGATGGTGTGTGATGCACGCCACTTCATCACTCATTGCTGTGCCAGATTCCCGAGTTCAACCCACGATTCCATGGTGCTTTGGAACTCCACGCTGCCAGGTTACATGACAGGTCACAGAAGAGAGCGTACCTGGCTGTTGGGTGAGTGTATTTACCAAAGCATGTGCACTGTTGAAGAGGGGGCATGATACACTATAGTGTGCCTGGCTGTTGGATGAAGGTATTTACCAAAGCATGTGCACTGTTGAATGGGGGGCATGATACACCATAGCTGCCTGGATGGGTGCAGCAGTGCTGGCAGTGGAAGTTGTGTCCTGGGTGGAGGTGGTGGTGGTGAGGGTGGTCCATGGTGTCCTGCGGCAGTGACGGCTGTTGCCCCTTGAGATGCTTGCCTGGGCTTCTTCGTTGGCAGATGATGTGCCTGTGGGAGTCAGAAAAGCAGGTTGTCAGTGAACAATGTGGATTGATGAGACAGAGATACATGCATCATGTAGGTTGTGGCTGTGCTGTGTTGTGGACATGGCGGGTACATGGCATGGTGCAAACATGCTTGTGTCATGCCTACTGAGGATGTGTGATGTTCGTAAATGGTGCAGTAGTGCGCTGAGGATACTGTTGTGGTCTACTGCCAATTGCTGGTTACGGTGTTAGGGGTGGGATCTTCATGCTGTGGGATGTTGGGGTTGCGAGGGGTGTGGATGGATGGGGACAGCATGAGCCTGCTGCCTGTAGCATATACGGGGATAGTTGGGCATTTATGCTCCGGGCTCGGGCTGGCTGCGACGAGGGGGTCACATGTTGCCTTTGTGTGTGACGGCGGTCATTTGTGGGTGGAGATGGGGCTTAGCACTGCTGTGACTTTATGCCAGGGGAAGCACAGTGGGAACACATGCATTACGCTGTTGCAGCGTGATGTGTGTCTGTGTGGGAGCAGAAGCATGTTCTGTTGGTAGTACAGGGTGTCTGTGTGGTGTTCTATGTGTATTTGTGGTATTTGTCATGTTTTGCTGTCCAGGGTGTATGTCAGTTTATGCACCAAGATTGTTGGTCTCTTGGGGGGGGTGCATGAAGGGGTTTTTGGTGTTGTGGATGATGTAATTGACATTCATGTCATATGGTAAAGTAGTGAATGCAGGGTGGACAGGGAGGTTGACATTACATTGGCATTGTGTGTACTCACTGGCCTCTGCAGGTGTCCCGGGTCTGGCCTCCGCAGCACCGACCCCCTCAATGGACTATAGGTGTAGCACACTGTTGCACGTCTCCTCCCAGGGCAGCAGGCGTATTGGGGATGCGCTTGCGCCTCCTGTGGCCATGCCCTGTATGTGCTCAATCGCAGGTCTTCCCTCCACTTGTGGCAGTCTGACGCTGTGTGGGAGGTTGTGCCGACTGCAGAGACCTTCTGGGCCACCTCCTCCCAGATGTTCTTCTTGTGCAGCTGGGCCTGCCTGCGTTGGTCACAGGTGAAGAGCTTGGCAGCATGCTGGACAATGGTGTCCACTAACATGTTCAGCTCGGGCTCAGAGAAGCGTGGCTTCTGCTTTTGGGTCTCACAGACTCAGGATGCCATGGTCACAGTGGAGTTTGTCTAGTCAGGAGGGGTGGATGTGGCCTGTGCTATGCGGATTGCAATGGATAGTGTTTTTTAATGGCTGCCGTCCGATTTCCTGTTCCTGCGATAACTTTATTTCCTGTCACAGTTTTTGCGGGACCTCTGTTACCGGTGCCGGTGGGTCCGGGACAGTGTTGCTGGATTCGGAGGCACCGGAACAGAGGACAACAGTGTTCAATTTTTTGGGGGGATTTGATGGTGTTTCAGAATGCCGGTACTGCCATTTCCAGCATGCCGGAATGCGCATGCATGACAACACATAATCATCCGGAGATTCCAGCATCATGGGTTGCAGGAAATGTTGGCACCGGCATGCCGGAAACCGTGATTACTTACCAGCATACGTGTAATGAGGCCCATTGTCTGTCTATACCCAAGGCATTTTCAATACATTCTCGGACAGGTCTTCGCTTTAATGCAATTGTCTAAACTTCTGATCGGTTTAGAAGTGTTGAAGTTCTTTGATAACTTTGAGTGGGGATTCTTTCAGGGCACATTAAAACACGTGGGCCCTCATTACGACCCTTGCGGAAAGTAACTGACCTGACCGCCATAGTGTAAATAGCGTTTCCGCCATTGCACGACGGAGTAAAGTGTGGCTAATTCTGACCCATCGGGCACGAGCACTACGCCATGGCGGAAGTGCAAAGTCCGCGATGGCGGAAATGTCCCCAAAACGCCCCTCACCGCCGTCGTACGGCGCCCTAGGTGGAATTCCGCCACCCATCATAGCGGTCACCGTAATGAGCGGCAATCGGAAAATACAGTGACCGTAAATATACGGAAACGGAAGTAAAAACATGGTCCCGGAACGGGAAACAGCACGCCGTACACCTATAAAATCAGAATTCCCACACAACCATTAAAAATACTATCCTGAGACACATCCCAACCCGTCATCCACCCTAGTGAAAACAATAAAAATGGGAAAAGTAGCGAAAAAAGCGTGCGACCGCATGCGGCAGGTCCACTTCTCCCCTGAGGAACTCACCGTGCTCACAGAGACCCTCCAGGAGAATGCTGCCGTCGTCTTCTCGACGCAAATGACCAGGACGGCACTTGCGAACAAGAAGGCCATATGGGCCCTGGTGGCACAGCGGGTAAGTGCGGTGGGGACCGCACCCCGCAACCCACAGCAATGCAGAAAGCGATGGGACGACTTGCGGATACGCGTACGGAGCATACTATCCGCCAACCGTAACATTGCCACAGCTACCGGGGGAGGATCGGAATCACCCATCAAGTTGACCCCCTGGGAAGAAATCTGTGCCTCCACCATTGGAATGGAGAGTATAGAGGGAGTCGGAGGGATGGAGAAAGGAGTGCAGACATCCGAAGAATCAGGTAGGTGGGCCAAATAAAACAATGCTAAATCCACAATGTCCAATCATGTGAAGTACCATGTGTCCACATAGTGCAACAGAAACACATGTCCAGGAGAACGTCCACATACATTGGCCTGATAGCGCACTTTAAAAGTCACATTAAATACATAAATAATTAAAAATCCTAAAAACACCCTCTACACGTGCAGCAGGCACACCCTAACTGCAGGCTGCAAAACAACTGCATCCTCAATCCACACAAAAATGAAACCACCTCCATGGCCCTGACCCAAATCACCCTCAGGTACCACCCCAATGCATGTGATACATTGCCATTCCAATTTCCACAGACCCATTAATAACGCTCGCCCTCCTTTACTCCACCACAGGGTCCGATTCAAACGACGAGCTCCAGGACACCCCTACCAGCACACCTGCAAAGAGGGCCAAGACCAACGGCCAAAGACCCTCCACCTCAGCTGCACGGATCAAGACACAGCAGCAGCACAAATCAAGTGGCAGCACACAGGAGGGGACTTCAACAGGCACCCCAGCAGCCAGCATGCCCACAACAGCACCACCACAGGTCCCCCCAATGGATGCCACAGAAGGCACTGCTTCTGGTGGCAGCAGCACCATAGGTGACACTGCATTAATGGCAGCATGCTCCGACACAGAAAACGGTGATGTCGATGTAGGATCCATCCATGACCTGTCTCAATCCCCCTGTTTGTTTCATCCCGTACACCATGAGGACACCACGCAGGGGCACCCACAAGACGACGACTGGCCATCCCCCACAAGCCCTGTGTCAAGGCAACATGAGGTGATCAGCCCCTCTGTGACACCACCGCAAATGGACATGGCCCAGCAGAGGCAACAGTCCCTCGACCAGGTGATCGTGCAACAGCAGCAACTGGCCACGCTCCTCAAGGACCATGCTGATGAATGTGGGGGTACTAAGGCAGCCATAGAAACATCTACTGAGACACTTAGGGCAGAAATGGAGAGAAGTACAGAGACACTAAGGGCACAAATGGAGAGAAGCACCGAGAGCCTGAGGGTACAAATGGAGAGAAGCACCGAGAGCCTGAGAGTACAAATGGAGAGAAGCACCGAGAGCCTGAGGGGGGAACTGCATGCGACGTCCAAAGACGTATGTGCTGAACTTGCCGCTGTGCGCCGTGTGCTCACTGAGCTCTCACAAACCCTTAGGGACATGCATGGACGTGAGCAGGCAGAGACATCATCCGTTGCAAGTTCCGTCCAGGGCAGCCCCCAACGTAGATCTGGGAGGAACCTGCGCTCCACAGGCAGGGGTGCCCCTGATACCCGGAGAGGGGGCTTGCAATAGCGTCTGCCCACTGACAATGAGCATCTTTGGACACTGGTGTTCGGGGGTGAGGTAGGAGGGTGGAGGGGGTGTGTTGGGCTTACTTGGGTGGCGGGTCGATGGGGTGTGTAACATAATTTCACAAATGCAATAAACATTTCACAATCATCCAATGAGATGTGTGGACATTGATCTTTGTGTACGAGGCCTTTATAGGCGTACAGTCCATATTGTGCATGTTCCAGACACACACAGTGCCACAAGTCCCGTGTCCATGTATCAGCCACCAGGCGTGAGTGCTAGAAGCATGAATCTATGATAATCTGACGAATTTCACGGCCCTCCTGTGCCTCGCTGACTCCTTGAGGTGCTGCCACATCCCCAGGGGGCATGGGCACATTTCTACGTACGCACATGTTGTGTAGCATGACACATGCCATGACCATCTTTGCAACCTTCTCATGGTGGTACAGGAGTGCCCCGCCAGACCTGCTGAGGCAGCGGAAACGACCCTTCAGTAGGCCGAATGCCTGTTCTATGACTACACGGGTACGTGAGTGGGCATGGTTGTAGTCCTCCACATGCTGGTTCTGTGGGTTCCGGAGTGGTGTAAGGAGCCATCTCTTCAGTGGATACCCGGCATCACCTGTATGTGGACAATAAAGGATGTTTGTGGAATGACATTGCTACGTACGCATCTCCCCCCCCCTTCCTGCCAGGTCATTGCCGCATCACATACCCCACATTATCATGCATGAAATGAGACTCACCGAGTAGCCAGGATCTGTTCCCTGCGTGTCGCTCCATGTAGCGTGGTATTGTAGAGTTCCTCAAGACGATAGAATCATGGGTTGATCCAGGAAATCGGGCACAACAATGTGTAATGATCCTGTTGGAGTCACACACCATTTGTACATTAAGAGAATGATATTGTTTTCGGTTGCGGTACTGGGCCTCCATGGCATGTGGGACAACCAATTCCACATGGGTGCAGTCGATGGCACCAATGCAACCCGGTATGCCGGCAAGTGCATGGAATCCCACTTTTGTGTTCGTAATTTCCTGCTCCGAGCGTGGTAGAGAGATGTAGTCGTCTGCGTGCTTCAGGAGGGCATCGAGCATTTGCAATAGTGTCCGTGACAACAGTGGCTGTGAAATGCCATGCAACTGTCCGACTGTGTGCTGGTAGGTGCCTGTGGCCAGGAAGTGGAGTACAGACACCACCTTCAGTAGCAGTGGGATGGCGGTTGGGCTATCTATCATGCTGACAAGGTCAGCGTGTGTCATGTCCACAATGGCTGTTATGGTGTCCCGGTCCAAACGGTAGAGGGTGTGGATCTGCTCATCAGTGAGGTTGAACGGATGTGCTCGGAGGCGTGGGATTGCGGGCTGCCTGCGTGGTGGTAGTGGCTGTGCTGGTGGGCCTTGCTGGCCCTGCCTTGCCCTCCTCCTCCTCCTGCGTCTCCTCTGTGCGGCCGGTTGTTGTAGTAGTTGGTGTTCGTCTTCTTCTTGAAGTTGGAGTACTTGCAGTGCTATCAGGTCCCCCAGGGCCAACATCGCTAGTCCTGCCGGTAGCATTTTGGAGTGGGTGTGGTTGTGGGAGGGGGTTGGGTGTGCAATTTATGTGTTTTCAGGCTGTATAGCCTCCACCTGTGGTGATTCATTCCACCTGTGCAAGCTGCAATCCCCTTTGGGCGAGCACGTCCCGCACACAACACTGCAATTCGACGCATGGCATCTTGCTATTACAATCATGTATTTAATCCCGATGGCAGTGAAATATTGGTTCATATGTTCATTCTGCTATGGTCCCATTGTTTCACATACTATCTTTGCAGTCGCGAACAAACTTGTGAAGGGTCAGTGGAATGTAGTACTCGATTAACGGTGGACCCTCATGCAGCACTGTACCGCGGTTCACCGACGGGCGGGGCGTCCCATTTGTGAGTGAAGCCAGTTGCCATTTTCACACACTGCCGCACTACATGGATGGATTTGTGATTTCAAGCGGTCACAGATGCCTTTTCGACGTGATGTTGCAAATGAGGAATTCGAAGGACAGAGCTTTCGGTTTTCAGCTAGCGGTGAGGAGACGCCCACAGGTCTGACTGCAGATATAAAGTTCTATTGTTTAATGTCCTTCGGACAGGGGCCATGGCGAGAATGCAATGATTGATATGAATAGTATGGGATGCGCAATAGCGTAGTGGACGATAAGGCCGGACGTTCCCAAATACATGTTACTTCACAACACTGGAATTCCGGGCTGGAGCACAGTGAATTTTGCAGACTGCATTACGCACAGACTCAATGGAAATTTCACATGTTATGTGAGTAAATAATCAGGCGTTTTCATACCGGGATGAGGGAATGATGTATGGATGCATGGACAGATGATTTAATAGAGAGTTTGCCATGTACATGGCTTTTTGGAATCTATCCACTTCCCCTGCGCTATGTGATGCAGGGCTGCCATAGTGGGACCATCGTCTATCTTCCCTTGTTGAACCCTCCCTGTCTTGACGCGCCTTCAAACACTTGTGTCTATGCACGTTACTAATCCCATCTAATGGATTCTGTTTTAACAGACGCATGCACACAAACACTCGTTTGTAATAGTGTTTTCACCTCGATTTATATAGTTATGATTCGCAAGTGGTTTTTGGGTGGGAATAATCCTTTTGAGTGGGCTAGCATGCATATGGCTGTGGATTTAGTGTGATCATTGAAGTGAGTAATTCAAATGAAGTTCTGATGCCCATACTATTCTTTTTCATTTCATTTGGGTGACAGGTATCTCCTCCCCTTTTGCCGCTGCCATCTGTATGCCACTCCTGCAGATGGCTTTTACTCCCGACACCTGCTGCTTCGTGTTAATCAGTGGAGCACCATTACGATCTTATGGGACGATCGCCAATGGGCCACATGCCCTTACGCAGTACTAGTGGCTAGGAGCAACATATCGACCTTTCAGCTGGACTAGTGCCTACCTAATGGGACGGCCCTGCGGTTCTAGGCGCTTCCATGTTGCCTTTTTGAACGTGAATGTAGCCCCTGTGTACCATGAAGGAACAGGGCATCACACAAGAAGAGGCTGGTCATTTATTGCGGATGCAGCCCACAATGATGAAATATATTTTGGAGTTCATGACCTAATAGCTGTATGGGCTTGGTGATTTTGTTGTGCATTAAATTTTGATTATGATATTGACCGTGTAGCGTTATTCTTTGCAAGTAATGTAGCATATTCCTATTTGTGGAGCAATGTATTGTGAGAAGATCTGCATTGGGTTCCGGATTCTGAGTATAGTTGCGTGGTACTGTACTGGGCGCGTTTGCCTACGAAGCCCAGTGAGGTCAGGGATAGGGGCTGCCATTATGACTGTATTAATGATGTCATGCTCAGGGGCGGGGGATTAGCTTTTGTCTAACAGATGCCGGTCAGCCAGGTGGATTGGTGGAATGATGTGATTATCAGAATATGGCTGGTCACAGGTGCCTGTGTTTGCGTGCGTTTCTTGGAGGGAGACTGAGGTCATGTCCATTGGAATAGCTTCTGTATTCGTGCCATCTGTGCCCTGCAGCTCCCATTGGCCCCTCTTGAGATGAGCCTGGCTGCTCAGTCACTCTGCCAACTTGTGTGGTACATGCTTATGCTGATGGTTGGTTTGTTTACTGGCAGGAGTACAGGGCTGGTGCAGTCTCACTCAGGATACTGCTTTGAATGTTGCCTTACACTGGTGTCAAGCGATGGGCGGCCTGTTTTTGTTTGTCTCATTCATATTTCAGTTCATGTTGCTGTACTTGAACCTTCACATGCCTGTGCTGCATCAGTACGGCAATGGTGCCATGGCAAATATGGATGGCCACTCACAAGGCACTTGGAGCCCCTACATTCATTTGTTCGTTGGCATGCATGGGCGACTTGTACATTTCACTGGTTGCATTGTGTGACTTCATTGCACCTACGAGGAGTTGTGCAATGTGGCCAGGGAGTGGTGTACGGGCACTCAGTAGGGCCTTTTACGGTTGGTTCATGATGCCGTACTTCTCACCTTGGTGGAATGGTACTTTCCGCCATGCTTGATGGCGTTAGGTAAAGGTCCGCTAGGGTCAGAACTTGCGTACCGTTGCGCCATGGTGGTAATTACGGTTTCGCATGGCGCGCGTGCGCGTACTTGGTGCAGTTAGCGTTGGCGTTCACTACGGTGTCGCTAATGGCATCGTACTTTACGGTGACGGGTCATAATCGCACCGAGCGCTATTCGATGGCGGTATTGCATTTCCGCCATCGTTTTTCGATTTCCGCCAGGGTCGTAATGAGGGCCGTGGACTTTAAATTCAAATACATTATATCTCTACAAGCACTATGATCATGTCAAAGAGTTTCAAAATGTAAAAAGTTGGATTTCATCAGAGGTTTTGATTTATAAAAATTCATGAAGCAATGATGTCCAGTGTCCCCATTGTAGTTTAACATTTCTTTAAAACCGTTGTGGGTCATAGAGGATTAAGCAAAGATATCATTGTTTTTGTTGGGAAGTCAGTCAGTCAGTCAAAATACTTATATTCGGTATAAACCTTCAAGTTAATAAAAGCACACATTTCAACAAAATGTATACACATAATATAAACAATAAGCAGCAAAATCATTCTGAACACTCCACAATGAAAATGGTATACACATTTTAAAGGAAATTAAAAATACAAGGAGAGCGATGCTCACAGCCTTGACAGATAAAAACGGCAAAAACCTGATTCATAAAGTAGCTAATTCAGGGCCTTCTTTCTTAACAGTCATGCCAGCAGAATATACAAAGATATTTCAAAATGAGGTGAAATTACATCTACATACCGGGCTCACTATTATGGTCAATATAGTCACAGCCCAGTCTACACTTAGTGGCATCTGCCAAGAGTTGTTTCCTGGCTCTCAGCTTAGCTGTAATTTTTACTTTACTTAAATCTGAGTGACTACTACCCCTAGGAACATATACTAGTATATTCTTAATTTGAGCAAACCATTTAAGACGTTTCCCTCCATCCCTACACTTTTCCGGATCCGGCTGGTACCATACTCTTATCCAAAAAAAGTGTGGAACTAAACATAGCCAAAGTGCTCTTGAGAATGGTGTCATACTCCAAATGCGTGGGTGCTGAGGAAGCACTCATAGGAAGCAACAGCAGTTGCTTTCAGAATATATTTTCTTAGATGTTCAGCTGTCCAACCTTAGCATATCCCCAAAGCTCTGGCCCATACAGGACAGCTGGTAAAACTGGCGTACTATATAAATCCAAGGCCGGGGACACAGCACTGCTTCCATAGCTAATAAAATAATAAGACCTAACAGCCCCACTTAACTTTTCCAGATTGATTGCTGCCTTGCCAATCTGTGCCACCCAACCAGGATACTCCTGGAACCTCACTCCAAGGTAAACAAAAAGGGGAGACGGCTCAATTAAGACACCTTCAGCTTTTAGGCAGATCAGATTATGATTTGAAAAATGAGGACCAAACACCATCGACTTGGTTTTACCAACATTCAAATTTAAGTCATAACTTATATTTGGTCAAAAAAATAGACCCTGAGAAGTAGTTGATATCAAAACCGCATCGTCTGCATAAAACAGGGCCGGTATTTACCAAAGGCGAATTTCAGGCAGTCCTGGCACCCTTCATTAGTACATCAATTAGCTCCTGGATGTAAATATTTTATTTCTGTACAGCATGTAAGCTTAAGCACAGAACAGTACATTACTGTGCACTGAAAGCCACCTTGTCGATCGCAGTGAATGTCTACTCTGAAGAACAGCAGTGAATGCAACATGTTAAGTATGTCTAACACCTTTCCCATGTGAGTCCAGGGCAACATCATGGAGTGAGTGGCAAGGTGTTGTTAGTTTGATATTAAGCATACAGGTGTGGGAATGAAGTGTTACACTGTGGACTAGGTTACATTGGCCCTCATTACGACCCTGGCGGAGATCCATGGTGCAATTTGCACCATGGACCATGGCGCAAAGCTGCCAACACCGCCATGGGGGTTGGCGGACTTACCGCCCCATTCCGACCTTGGCGGGGCGGTAAGTCCCCAATCCCCATTTTGCCCTTCCCCATTCCCATTTTCGCCCCATAGGGCATAATGGGAGTGGGGAAGGCGTTAATTACGCCACCGTAAATTACGGTGGCGTAATTAACATCAAGGTCCCGTAGCGCCATGGATTTTTCCGCCCGGAAAAAGCAGGCGAAAAAGGCTCCATGGCGCTACGGGAACTCGTAGTAAGGCGGAAGGGTACGCCATGATTTACGCTGGCGTAAACCCTCTCCGCCAGGGTCGCAATGAGGGCCATTGTGTTTTGTCTATGAGAACAGTGTCCCTTCTTCTCTGATGTCTGGCCCAATTCCGCTTATGTGGGGCTAATTAAGTGAGTACTGCACTAGAACTCTGTAAATGTATACTCACAAATAATGGACATCTAGCGCATGTATATTAGTAATGCCAACCTATTCCTATGGTGTAATAACTATTACCTGAATTTCTACAGGAATCCAATATACATAAGGTCAGGGCCAAAATCGACTGCATGCACTAACCTCGTATAACGATTGTTATGCAAGATGGCACTTAGATTTCATAATGTGCTCTGTGCACCAAGAGTACTAATTCATTGTTATGTTTATTTTTTTTTACAAGGATGTATGCTGACTGCTCTATTACGATATCATGGGGAACCTTCACAAAGTTGTATGTTGTTCTGCCAGTACAGTATACATGTCTGAACGCAACATGTATGTGTGTGAATTTCTGACTCTAGATATGGCATCATGATCTCGGTAGATGTTGCATAGTTGTGATCATGGTAAGAGAACATTGTAATCTACTTAGGAAATGTTGATCATTCAAGTTTGTCGTGTTTATGTGTGACAAGAAGTGTAAAGAGAGCAAGGTCAGGAGAGAAAATATATGCTTAGAACAGAAGGAATCCATCATGAAGTGTTATATGGAAAAATATAATTGTAATTACTACTAGTAATTGCACAGTAAAAGCTTAGGTTTCAGTAACTTTGCAGAGTCATGTGATGCAGAATAACACAATATTTTAGATTACTGAATGCCCGTTTTAAAAATGTATGGATTACAATACATGCTGACTTTCTGTTCTATGTACATGAGTATTACCATCTAGAATTCTAGGATATCAACACATTCACACTATGTTTAATAAAGTTGTCCTTGAGGTACTTAAGTTATCAATAAAATAATTTCATAGTATAACAGTTCTCACATCACATGACAGTAGCACATATAAAAACAAAGGAACTTATTCTGTGCATAGTTTTTCTGAGAGTGTTCTCGTACACCATGTAAATGCCGAATATGGGATTGCATCAGGCAGTGACTTGCTTAAGCTTGAGTAGAGTGTTAAGTGACTGGCATCTAAATCACAGATTGACCTGCAAAAATTAATAAATGATCTTGCTAAATGGTATGCTCTTTAGGTGCCCCACAGGGATTCGGAGAACTGTGAAATGGTCATTGTGACAGGTCATGTGTGAACTTCAGGTGAAAGGAATTAGGTGGGCTATATTTTACTTGAATGAAGTTCTGTAACTCTATCTCTCTGCCATGAACTCTCTCAAGTCTACTCTTGATAATGTGAATAGGAAATTCTACCTACCCCTCATTAACTTTCACTTCAACCATTCTCGTGGCTACAGGGAACCCTAAACTCAATCCTCACTCCTCCTAAGTCTATGACTATCAACTCCACCCTCACAGCTAATGTCCTATCTGACCTAGCTGAATACTTTTCTGCAAACATTTCCAAAATTAGAGATTCTCTACTGACCTTCTACACACTCTCTCCTCCATTTTACACTCTGCCTACTTTTTCCATTGGTATCTGCCTCCATCTCCTACTTTAGCCACACTACTATTGAGAAATTGCTATTACTACTGATGAAGGCTATACACGTGTGTGCCCCATCAGACCATCTTGCTCCTCAGCTAGTGATGCATAGTACTTCTTTTTGTTTTACCTATGCTGGACAAATGTTGAAAAGTTCTCGGGTATATAAATGTAAATATTTTCCACTGTTTCCATACATGGTGTACAATGTTTCTTGTACACTTTGATACTAACTCACCAATTGTATGTTTATTGCACAGTTCATGAACTCAATTTTTTGTTAAACTGTTTTGATGTCTCACTGTCCTTTGTCCATTTTCATAAAAACAAGTCAGTCATTTATGTTGTCTTGTCAAAAGAGATTAATATGAACAATGAATAAATTGAACAAAATAAGTATTAATACAAGAATAAGGGATGTGTGCCTTATTTTGTCACACGTAGTGACTTCAGTGTGTATTGATAAAGATATTTGGCTTACTACTTGAAGCACAATCTCCTAACAATTTGAACACAAACTATTTAGACACCCCAACATAAGGGTGTGCTATGAACAATATCTGTGGGTGGTAACCTTTTTGTTTTCTAGTACTTTTGCTGGCTTCTAATCTGGTTGAACCCTTCTACCTGTCCTACGACAGAGGCTTGCTTTCCCTCTGTTTGCAAAACAGCCAGGGTCATGCCTCTCCTAAAAAAGCAAGGGACTGACACGAACCTACCAGCAAATTTTCACCCTTTGACTCTTCTTCCTGACTACCCCAAAGTGCTCAAAATGGTTGTCTTAAACCGTCTTACCAATTTGTTAGACATCCACAACCTATCCGACGAGCTGGAGCTTGCACCGCCCTGCAGGAGCAGTGTCACCCCCTCAGGACCCCTACGTAGGTAATCCAGAGGGCATTAACATGCACTTGTCAGCTCTTTCAGTGCTACAAGAATCCACTAATTAGAACAAGCAGCCCATATGCATACATTCTATCTTTGATGCTGCCAACTATTTGAAAGTGCTTGACTGCACTATACAAACGCACAACTATCATTTGAATTATGCGCCATTAGTAACCACGGGGGTTACGACACCTCAAGATGGCTGCCGTCTGATCTGGAGTCCTCCCTTCTTCATTTTATGAATGCTATGTCGCTGATTGCCTAGACCTTTCCACAAGAACCATTCAGAAATCGCTGGTAGGCGAAGCCGGCTTTTGCAACAAAGTGTCATCCACCGCCGTGATTGGCGGATACTTCCACATTGGCGATTGCGGCGCAGAGTAAGGCAAGAATAGCCCTCATGCTTTCTTTGTTCCTCTGAGCACCACTTTAGTTGTTCTGTGTGCGGAGTACGCTGGGGAATACTTAATCCTCTTCCGCCTGGCGTACTCTGCGTTGCAAACCCTTTGGAATCGCTTTCTGCCCTGGGTCTGACGCTCGTACTCTTACTTCACTTTGGAAGTATCTGTTTCGCTCCGCTTTGCCCCCTCTGCGAAGCTTGCTTTCCTACTGGGACGCTCTGCTTTGTAATTCAGGGCCGCATCTCCGTCTCCCCGGAGCGCGACGCCGTTCCTCTCCTACTCCACCTTTCTTACCTCCTCTTTCTCTCTTTTTCTCCTTTTCACCTTTGGCGCTTCAGTGCATTACCATCTCTTCCTCTTACCTGTTATTTGTGCTCGGTGTTGTCTGTTCGGTCCTGGACTTCAACCACACCTTCCGGCTGGAGGCTTCTACATTCCCGAAGATTCTTCCATCGGCGTTCACTCCACTACGCTGGAATTGTCTGATGAGAGGAGGAGGAGCCAACCATCCTACTGCATAAGGGTTTTTTTCTGCCTTTGTGGCTTTTTCCCTTATTTTTCAGCCTGCTCCCGGAAACGGAGCCACAGGTCTGCAGTTTCATAAGCATTCACTGTGGCTTCCCACGAGGGATACTACACCTCAAGATGGCTGCCGTCTGATCCGGAGTCCTCCCTTCTTCATTTCTTGAATGGTATGTCGCTGATTTGCTAGATCTCTCCACAAGAACCAATCAGAAATCGCCAGTAGGTGAATCCGGCCTTCGCAACAAAGGCCTGCAACTAAGGCTACACCTGTCTGAGCTTGTCCGAGCCAGGAGGGCTTGAGATCTGCCCCGAGCCTACTCCCTTACCTTACTTGTCTGCTACCCGCATCTGAATAGACTACGATCATGTGATGCATCATGTGCTCCCACCTCATTTAAACCTGCTGTAAGACATTGACTATCTGCCTGGAAACCTCTGTGCCAAGCATTTAAATAACAATTACAGTGACTGCCTAGCCTATACCGTATACCATAAGCACAATTTCCAGCCAGAGCCTTTATACTGCGGTTCTGATTATCCGCACAGCGTTCCCATCGTTCTGCCCTTTACGTAATCAGTGTTTATCACACCTAGCGTGACACTCACTTCAACTAACCTGTATGCAACACTGATCTGGGTAAGTTTGCATCTCGCACTGCCTAATGTTGTTGTCCTACTCCCATCACCATAACTACCTATTTTCGCTATATATTGTCAAACTTGTATTGTGAAACTATTTACATTCATTACGTGCCGCATTTTGATACTAATATGCTCTGTATACCTGCATACGTTGCACTGTGAATCTTACAAAAGTATCGCCTTACATTGCTTAATTGCACTTTAAATCCCTGATTTGAACTGCTAAGCAGTATTCACCAGTACCATCTCGCCTACGTATGCTGACATGCGTAGAATATGCACACTAGTCGCCTCTCTATTTTAATATACTTGACATAAATAGCATATCATGCAAACCAAATTATTATTATTGAATTGAAATGCTTCTATCATCTGATTACTCGTCTGCCTATGTATTCCATACTTCAAACTGTTCTTTTGCTTGCATATCTGTATTCTAATTCAAATGATCAACTGCTTGCGTATGTGTATCCTGCTTAAATAAGATCACTAGGTCGCACGTGTGTATTCTACTCCAATTTAATCACTTGGTTGCATAAGGTGTATTTTGTCTCTAATTGTACCTTAGCTGACCCTACATGATCTCCAGTGTAGAACAACCTGAACCTAGGTTCACAACTATCTTTCATACTACAGGCGTACCACCCACACTCCAACTTCATGCTACATCTTGATTGCGCTTATTCATGCTGCATCTTGATTGTGTTTATTTCACTACGTTGTTCAATCTAAACAGAAATCAGCCATGCATCTACCTTACCAAGCCATAGCCATCATCACAAACTGTCTTGTCTACTTGAATCTGTCCATACTAGTATTCATTACAGTCACTCCTCTCCTGCCACCTGTGATGGACCTCTATACCAATCCCAGAGTGTCCCACATTTGTTTGTCTCACCATCTATCCTCCCCCATCCTCCCTTATACCGCCATCAAGATTCCTCCCATCAGCTCTTCATATTGAACCTATCCACCCACAAAGGTTACTACCTTACTGTATATCTACTGAACGAAAGCCCAGTACACGACTAAGGCATTTCCTTACCACACTGCAGTACCATCTTACACAATTGATCCCCTTTGCAGCACAAATGACCAGCCACCTCAACCAACCACACCTATGCCACTGACCTCTGCACCATGCTCCACGCTATTCAGAAATCAAAGACTAGGTTCTAGATTCCCACTGCGGCACAACACCTCTATCACCAAAGACACTACATCAGAACCCTACACCCCAGTCAAACTAGCTACCATACCCCTGGCATCCAAGCACAGCCAGAGGCTACCTAATGGTAAACGAGACAACACAGCACAAGAAATTAAAGCTGGCCTCATCAATGCTAGATCCCTACCTGCACACGCATTAGGTATTGCTGACTTTATAATATCTCATGACCCTGACTTTATTGCTATCAATGAGACCTGGATTCACACAGCCTCTAGACCATCCCTTGCCCTTGCAATCCCAGACAACCATTCCATCATCCAAACGTACAGAGATGCCAAAGGAGGAGGCATTGCTTTCATTTACAAAACCTCACTAAGCCTAAGAAATGTTAAAAACCAAACCATGCCATCAGCAGAATTATTGTCTATCAAACTACCCAGCTCACCCACTGCACTATTACCATCCATTTACTCTACCATCCACCAGGACCGACCACCACCTACGAAAATTATATTTCACACCTCACACCTATTATCTGCAAACACAAAAAAGAACTCACAAGTTATCATCTTGGGAGACTTCAACTTAGCCTCCCAAGACACAGAAGACACCAAAGCTCATGACTTTAAGGACACAATCACTGAACTAGGCTTCACACACCGGATAACCGACCCCACACACAACAAAGGCAGAACATTAGCTTGGTTAGCTGACTTAAACTGTAACATCGATATCCTATCCAACACTCCATGCGCCTGGACCGACCACCACCTAATCTTGTACACCATAAAAGTATCCGAATCACATAATCTACAAAATCAAGCTCTAGCCATGATGGCTAGAAATAAACGCAATCTGACCATTGAGAAATTAATACCACTACTTCAAGCGATCTTTAACCCTACCACGACTCTCTCAGATCCTACGGCCTTAGCCGACCAGTATAATCATAATATCCTCAAGGCTCTCAATACTTTAGCGACACTTAATCTACGTAAATCTAAACCTCGCACACACCTCAACACCTGGTACACCCCTCACCTCAAGTCTCTCAGGAAACTGAAAAGAATTTCGGCGGTACTATGGAAAACTACCCCTTCCGTAGCAAATAAGGACAACTTCGCTATAGCTTCACTCAACTACAAGGTAGCCATTGTCCAAGCAAAAAAGATAACTGTAACGACTGCATAACTAAAGCTAAGTCCAGCACGAAGGAACTCTTCAACATTTTGAAAGAGTAAGAATCACCTGCCCTCACTTCCTGGCATCTGCACCAAAGATAACCTGTGGGGCACTAATATCCAGAATGCACCAAGACAAAATCACTCTGCTCCAAAACAAAATAGAAACTAAAAAACCCTTATCACCAATGCTGATCCCATTCAATACCCACCCTCACCCATTAGGAATGCACAACCCCAATTTAACATCACACCCTTGTCTTTCAAAGAGGTTGAGACCATCATCATCAAACTTAAACCGTCAAACTGTCAGGGAGACTCATGCCCCGCTCCTCTTATTAAGGAGTCTGTGAAGGACCTGGTCCCTTTCATCACATCTGTCATTAATTCTTCTTTCAAATCTAGCATAGGACCCAACAATTTGAAAGATGCATGGCTACTCCCACTCCTAAATAAAACATCCTTAGACCCGAACGTTCCATGAAACTATAGACCCATTACGACAGTACCTTTTCTGTTGAAAATCTTGGACTGAGCAGCCTGTGTGCAGATACAGCAATATCTTGAAACAAATCACAAGACCTTAGACAATCAGGATTCAGACCCAGACATGGGACTGAATCAGCATTGATTGACCTCAAGACTCAAATCCAAATCTTGAAAGATAAGGGAAAACTTGCCCTGCTTCTTCTATCTGATTTATGAGAGGTATTTTATCTGGTGTATCATAACATTCTATGTAGACACCTTACATCTGCTGCGCACTTCTCAGACCAAGCGAATGCCTGGATTGAGTCCTTCCTCAACAACAGATCCATGAGGGTCTTTGAACCCTCAGCCTCTGCTACACCCATTCCAGTTACCTCTGGGGCCCCACAGGGGTCTTGTGTGTCTCCTACTCTCTACAATGTATTTACCAAACCAAGTTTTGATTATCGGGATAATCTGGGTGTCACTTACAGTAATTATGCTGAAGACACCCAGGTACTCATCCCCATCATTGGTGATTACACTGCACACTGCAGACAGTAAGATTCTCAAAGACATTTACCTAATTGCACAAGCAAGGATGGTGAAGCATGGGCTCTGTCTTAACAACGATAAGACAGAGTTGCTCCTCCTGGGTTCACCAGCCAAACTGAACAAACTCGATATGCTTTACACCTCCTTTAACATTGACAGTAATATATTTAAAGTCTCCAATGTTGTGAAAACTTTTGGAATCCATATTGACTGCGCTTTAACCTTAACTAGAACAACCAACGCCATGGCTTCATCCTCTGCTTACACATGCAAGCTCATAACTGCCTGCTGCCCCTACCTGACAACAGCTAACTGCATTACAATAGAGGTCCTCCCCAAGCTCGACTATTGTAATGTGTTCTATCTTGGCACCTCACAACAGAACCTTAATAAAATTGTAAGTTATGCAAAATAATATCATTAGAGCAGCATTGAACACCTCTAGGAAACATCACACCTTGGAAACTAGACACTCACTAAACTGGCGTAACATTAAGCAGAGAATTGAACTCAAAACATTGTCCATCACCCATAAGTGTTTATCTGACCAGATGCCTAATTACTTGTCCAATACTATTACCCGCCACACTACAACTCGGCCTACCAGAACAGCCCAAACGTACTGCGTCAATATACCACGCTTTAAGAAAAAAAAGAGCAGGCGGGGTTAGCTACCCAGTCCTAGCTGCAAAGAAATGGAATGCTCTACCTTTAGCATTAAGATACGAACCATCTTACCTCTTATTCCAGAAAAAGGTCATTTCGGTGGCAGAACCGTTGCCTGCCCTGTATATATTTATGTCATTTTTCACTCCCTGATGTATATATTCAACTATTATGTATCATTCTGCTGTTTTTCCATGTTTTGTATTTGGTTGAAACCTGTAAGCATAATGCCCCGATGCCCATGGACTTGGCACACTCTATAAAGAAATAAATAAAATAAACTTTATGCTCTCATCACTCCAGACAATTGCTACATCCTCATCACACTTCTCTGTGACACCCTGGCAATCACTGATCGGCTCTGGCGTGGCTAGCCTCCTTCCTTTCCGACCGCCCATCCCAGGTGGAACTTGTGCCCTTTCTCTCCACTATCACTCTTTCAACCTGTGGTGTCCCCCATGGCTCTAATCTTCCCCCTGGTTCTTCAATGTCTACATGGCTCCCTGGCATGGGAGATGACCAGTTCCACCTCTAATTTCCAGTGTTTTGTGGATGACACGCACTTTCCTTTAGGCTACCCTCAGCCACGTACTCTACCTTTCTCATATCTAACTGTCTATCCGCAATACAGTCTTGGTGTGCTGCAAACTACCTCTGCCTGAACGCAAGTAAGAATGAGATTGTCTGCATCGGGACTCCTGCTCCTCTAGGGGGGAACAGGTACATGTTGACCGTAACATGCTTATTCACTAAATGGGTGGAATGTCTCCCGGCCCCAAATTGCAAGGCAGAAACAGCAGCTGCCCTGATGATCAACCACCTCTTCTTCCCACTCTCACTCTGGCCAGCCTCCCTTGGCCGTGTGCCTGCACCAACATGCAAGTCTAAAATCCTTGGGGTCATCTTCGACTCCACTCTCTCCTTCTCCTCGCACATCTCTGACATCTTTAAAAAGTTAATCTATCAGCTGCACCTCCTCAAAGGTACTCTTCCTTTTCACACCTTCCTCCAGAGGCTCACTGTTTCCAGAGCCCTGGTTCTCTCAAGGCTTGACTACTGCAACAGCCTCTTTCTCAACCTCCCTGCAACTCATCCAGGACAGAACCCACGAGACTTATCCTTAGCCTCAAGCCCAGGGACCACATCTCTCCGGTGCTGCAATTCCTCGACTGGCTCCCCGTGGCTGCAAATTCAAGACCCTCTGCATTGTCCACAAGACCTTCTGAGGTCTGGGACCCACCTATCTTCTCTGTAGCTTTCCTAAATATGTCCTTCCCGAGCCCAACACTCATCCACCTCCTACCTTGTGTGCGTGAGCCACTTGTCTAAGCAGAGATTTGGAGAGAGAGCTCTATACTCAGCAGGGGCCTCCCTCTGGAAAGCCACCCTCCGTCTTTAGCCTGATCTCCTTAAATTCTGGAAACTCCTTAAGACATTCATTTTCTCTGCTTCCTTTGCTCGCTCTCTACCCTGCTAACCTCTCTCTCCTCTCTACCCTTCACTCCCTCCTCTTCCACACAGCATGATGACTGGTCGCTGGGAGCACCTCAGAGTCTCACAGGTACCCGGCACCCTTTCCAGTCCTCCAGGACTTACCTCAGCGCCTGAACTTGCCTCACTGTTGCTGCACTCGTTCAATTACCCATTGGGAATGGCATCTCTCAGCACTTGCCCAGTTTCTGACCAAATGGGTGCATCTGAATTCCTCCCTGCCCCTGCACTTGTCCTCCTCCCCCATCCCTTGCCTGTACCATCTGTGTACTTGCACAATCTGATCGTACCATGCCTGAAGACTCCGACCAACCCCAGACCCAGAAGGCCCTAGTGCCAATCCCAAACAGGGAGCCAGGGAGGTAACCCCACAAATGGGACCCCTAACTCCCCTTACTACATTAGCACACACTACAAGGGAAATAGACCCATCCTGGCCCATGTGTGGACTCTTCCAGCCCAAGGGTGGGGGAATCCAACCAGACAGCAGGAAACCCAGGAAACTTCCCTCCTCACTTTCCCTAGGAGGGCAGTAATCCCCCAAATGCCAGACCAAATTTCTTTCCCCGGTACCTGCCAAACTTCAACCCCCAAAACAACCCTTCTTTCTTTCCCCACTTTCCTGAGGCCAGACAGCCCAATCCAGGAGAGGGGAGGCCAAGGGTGGAGGGGTACCCAAACTTTCCCAACCAGGGGTATTATGCGAGAAGGGATAGTTACCCGTCCCGGGATCAAACCAGGGTAGACCTGAGGACCCCGTACCAGCCAGAGCGGGTGTCACAACTACAGTGCCAGGTCCAGAACATGACACAGCATCTGGGTCGCATGCTGAGGGCTCAACAGAACCCTGAGATGAGCATGGCGGCTCAGAAAACCTCAAATCCAGGGTCTGGTGCTCCAGAACAATGACCGGGGAAGAACCCTGACAAATCACCAGTTCCCAGGGAGGAGGCACAAGGTGAAGGGGGGTGTAAAGCCTTAGAGGAAGCTTCCTTCCCCACTTGTGAAAAGCCCCTGGAAACCCAGGAACCGGAAACAAAACCTCCTGCCCCCGAAAGTCTGCAACCTAAGGAACAGAGGGGGGGGGGTAGGAGAAATAAAGAGCCTACAAAGGCCCGTTTTGTGGAGGGGGGGCAAATCTTCCAGTTTGAACGAGAGTGATCATCAGAGGATCCTGGGAAAAGGATTTTCTCCTTCAGGGATGGGGAAGAAAAATGGGTCCCAAAGGATCCAAATCCAGACTGGGTAGATGTGGGGCCCGAGTTAAAACCGCCCAATCATCAGTATCCAGAATGACCAGCACAAAAATTCCCTGGTTGAAATCCATCCTGGTGACTGCCTCCAAAAGGGGGGGGAGCCCAGAACCAGGGGAGCCCAAAACTTCCCCCATATCTAGCTGTCACCTTTTTCTTACTGGTTCCCAAGATCCCAAACAGAATCGTGCTCAAATCACCTCTATGTCGGTATCCAAAGCAAAGAAAGTAACCCACCAGTTGGCCAGAAATGTGCATTATCTTTGCCCCCTTGAAGAAAAGGAGGGAAGATTTTATGCCCCGGTCCAAATACAGGGGCAATGTACGGTTTTGGCACAGGTGGACACTGGATCCCAAGCTACCCTTCTGTCAAAAAGGGCCCTCGATAAGCTGAATTTAGGAAGGGGGGAGAAATACCAAATTCCTCTCACCCCTCTTCCTAGACAACTTCAGAACTTCGACGGGAAAGAAATTCCCATCGAGGGGACTGCAGATTTAGACATTAAAATTGGGCAACACAAGGTGAAGCACCCGGTCATAGTTGTGACTCCGAAGGGCACACCTTGTTTACTAGGGAATGACATCCTGCGTAGATTGTCTCCCCTCATAGATTGTGTAAACAAGGTCCTCTGGACCCAGAGTAACCGACCAATAAAATTGAAATGGAGTGTCAACCATGTTAGTTTAAATGGCACATGCCACATGGTTGAACAAAAACCTGACCAAATAGAATTTCACTTCCAGAATAATAAAATCCCAGACGTGACAGTAATTGCAGTAGGACAACAAACGGGTGATGGGGAGTCCTCTCTATTTCTGAAAATCAACCTTCCTTCAGTCTGAGTTGGCATTCCACACTGGAAGGAAACACTCTGAAATTCTATGCAAATTCACAATCAGAAAATCGCATTTCTATAGTCCAAAAAGGTGAGAAATCAGCTCAAAGCTGGGCTGATATTCAGAAAATTGGAGAACAGTTGTTCATCCCTATTCAGTTAAATGAAGGGAAGGACTCTGTTCTCGCCCAAGTATGTGTGAACAACGGTAAGAGCTTCATGAGCGAGGCCATGTTCCGCAAACTCCCAAAAGATCCAGCCATTCCCACATTTAAACTGATAGGCAAATGGTAAATGGACCTGGAAACAACCAATTCCAAACATCTCCTGCCTAGCAGGTGTATGCTCAAAATTTCCATAGGCAACAAGAGCATAGTCCATAATTTTTGGGTCGTGAAAGATGTCCCTGCTGCATTTTATTTAGGCAGTGACATTCTCAATCGCTTTGCCATTAGTTTGGAGCTAATAAACTTCAAAGCTTTGTCCCAATTAGCAGGTAATCCCATGGACTTTGATGACCCAGAGAAAGCATTTTGTCAGCTCAACTGCTGCCATATGCAGTTGAAATTCAGATTGGAGAAGAAGCCACCATCCCAGAATGGACCCGAAATTCTCACTGAAAGTAAAAATTAAAAGAGGACAGAAACTGAATAATCCTAACGCCTATGTCCATCTTAATGCTCATTTCCAAGAGCAAGGGCTGGGGGTAAACCCAACACCACTAGTCAACATAGAACACAACACCATTCCAATAGAGGTGGATAACAGCGACCTAAAGAATATCACTCTCTGCACAGGCACAATTATTCGAATGGCGGTTGATGACCGACATTTTTCCTTAGATTTAGGTAATGAACTGTTAGGACCAATCCCCAAGGACTGTTTTGACAGTGATAGCGACAATGACGCAACACCAGACACAATCTTCACCCGGAATGGGGGGAATATCCTGGTGTACTCTTCCTGCCCTTATGGTAAGGAAGATGTGACCTGTGACTTCAGGAGGGAATGAGGTGATCTTTCAAGTCCACGACGGCTGCCTTCCCCACCTGAAGCCATTAGTCCACATCAACACTTTGACCAGGGACTTCTCCACCCAGCTGGAGCAGGCCGCTGAAATAGCCAAACCAGAAGTCTTTCCAAGCTTCAGGCAGATGGTTGAAGAGAGAGTCAACCTAGCTGATGCCTGTGAGACTCTGGAGCAAAAGCAAAAATGTAAACAAGTTTTCTTAGATTTTCAAGATCTCTTTGCAGTGGACTCATATGACGGTGGTCGCAGCACCTACATCAACACAAAAATAATTCCCACAGACCCTGGCATGACTCCAGTGTTTGTGAAGCAATATCGCTTGCTTCTCGCATCAATGGAGTCCCTTAATGAAATAATTAAGAACCTTGAGTTCCGTGGGATAATTTGTCCCATCCACAGCACCTTAAATAATCCGGTGCTGGGGATTTTGAAACCAAACAGCCAGTGGAGACTCTGTGCTGACCTAAGGGAGCTCAACAAACAGGTCCATACTTCCCAATGGCCTCTTCCCTACATTGGCTGGCCCAGATCCAGGGGTCAAGGGTATTCACTGCCATTGACCTGACCAATGAGTACTAGACTGTACATGTCAGTAGGGAGTACCGATACAAGCTGGCCTTTACCTTTGGGGGGCAGCAGTACACGTGGACCCGAACTCCCTTCAGATACATCAACTCTGGCAATGAATTTAACATCTTTCTACATAAGGCCAAGTCCGACCTGGGTGAGAGGGTTACCCTGGCCTATGTAGATGATGTTCTAGTCAAAAGCTCAACTGTGGAGGAACACATAGCGGAGATCCGTTATGTCCTGACACAGTTGAGGGCTGCCGGAGCAAAACTCTCCTTTCAAAAGGAACAGTGGTGCAGGAGCCGTGTCAATTTCCTGGGACATGAGATAACTCCTCAGGGTCTCTGTCCCCAAGAAAAGAAAGTAGAAGCCCTCGAGAAAATAAAAGACCCTACAACTCTGCGGGAACTAAGGAGCCTCCTTGGACTGACTAATTACAGCAGAAAGTTCATTGAGGATTACGCAGAGATCACAAGACCCCTGATCCATCTTTTGAAGGTGGGGGTCAAGTGACAGTGAGGTCCAGAACAGGCCAAGGCAGTAAGACAACTCAAGAGAAGCCTCTCACAAGCGCCTTGCCTATCTTACCCTGTCAAAAACAAGGAGTTCTTCTTGGAGACAGGGTTCTCAAATACATGCTTGACTGCAGTACTATATCAAAAGCATGACCAGGTCAATAAAGTAATCTCCTATGCAAGTAAAACTTTATCCTCTGTGGAGGAAAAATTCACCAGTTGTGAGAAGGCACTCCTTGCAACGGTGTGGGTATTGAAGAATTACCACCCGTTTATCCAGGGGGAACACATCATAGTGGAGACTCCACAACAACCTTTGCAATATCTTCAAAGTGACAGAATCCGGGCCAGAAATGTGAGTAATTCCCGAATTACTTCCTGGACTCTGTCGATGCAAGGCTTTCCTGTGGAGGTCAGATAAGGGCAAAGCAAGAAGAGTCCCCTCGCGCAAGTTCTGGCTGCCTTGCATGATTGTGCCAGAGAAAATTGTCTCGAGGAGGAAAGTCTTAAAATCAAGGACAACATGGAAGCCTACCTTAATTCCCCGCACAAAGTCTATGAAGAAGACCAGTGTGAGGGAATGCCCACTGTCAATGTGGATGGGTGCTCCTAACATGTTGACAACAACGGGGAAAAGGAACTTGTGGCCGGCGTAGGGAATGCATGGGTGAATGATGCCCCAGAACCCTGCGCTGGGTACAAAATCGGTCCCCGAAGTAGTGAACTGGCAGAGCTGATGGCTGTGCATCAAGCCATCCTCACTGTTGTCCAACGCCAACTCCACGAACTGGTCATAATCACTGATTCAGATTATGTACGGAACGGGTTCGTGGAGCACCTGGTTAACTACGTGCTAATAACCAACCATTGAAACATGGAAAATCAATACAAAATATTGATGATCTGGTCACCTCGAATGGGTTGACCATCTACTGGAAAAAGATCAAGGGTCATTCTAAAGTAGAGGGACCAGATAACACTGGAAATGAACCAGCTGATCAGCTGGCCAAAACCGGAGCCATCCATGGGGATCTACTTGAGATCGAGTCCCTGTTGGGGGAAATCCAGGTCACTGCTATCACTAGGTCCCAGACAAATGCTCACAATGAACTGTCAACGGCACAATGGAGTAAGGAGACCCCAGATCCTGATTTGATTATGGCTCAAAAAGGGGATTCAATAATTGGTAAGTTTCATCAACACATTGAGGACCCTGAGAACTTTCCGCTGATGGATACCAATTACATTGGGAAAGAGGACCTGAGAGTGTTGATGAAATATTCAAAAATGTTCCGAATCCAAGATGGTTTGTTGGTGAGGAGATTCATAGCTGGCCATGACCAGTGGGCTGGCCCTACCTCATTCCGAAGCCTGATGTTAAGTCAGGCCCATGATGCGGCCACAGCCGGTCATCAGGGGTTTCATACGACATTAGAAATCTTGCGAGAGGTTGCATAGTGGCCACACATGGGGCAGGACCTCGACCAATACTTGAAGGAGTGCCTTATGTGTGCACAATTTCAGCCAACATCACTCAGATACTGTGCACCCCTCCAAAAGAGGGGGATGACACTGCCTTGGTCAGATTTACAAATCGATTTTTTCGGGCCCGTGATTCGCTCCTCTAAGGGGGAACAAGTACATGTTGACCGTGACATGCTTATTCACTTAATGGGTGGAATGTCTCCCGGCCCAAATTGCAAGGCAGAAACAGCAGCTGCCCTGATGATCCACCACATATTATCGTGTTTTGTACTGTCCCAAAGGATTGAGTTAGACCAAGGCAGCCACTTCACTAGCGAAGTGATGACAAAGATGTGGGAGATACTTGGGGTCAAAAGGAAACTACACATTGCCTACCGGCAAGCCTCTAGTGGTGGAGTTGAGCGATACAACAAGACTATTGTGAGCATATTAAACAAGTTTGTGGCAGATTCCAGGCCAAGTTGGGACATTCAATTACCTCTTGTCCTCTTGACCTCTTGTCCTGATGGCCATCAGATCTACCCCTTCTATACAAGCTGTGGAATTCCCTTGATGCTTTCTGCTAGAAGTATGAAACTTTATACACGTATGCCCAGGTTATACGTGCACACTTGTAGAAATTTGCTGATACATTGGACATTGTGTTCCAGATGAAAAGTGCAAAATTTTGTGAAAAGCAGACACAAGATCCCACAGCTATGGGGTTTGGAGGAGTAGCTGCTGTACAAAATAGGTAATCTGTATATGGGGTTGTTATAGAGGTTGCACATGTGTAAATATGTATTGTGTCAAAAGTAGATTTTGTGTTCAAGAGGCTAGGGGTGGACTAAGCCTCATAAACCCACACCATAAAGGTGACACACTGTTTTTCTCCTCCTATCAAGGCAGAGAGGAGATTCTGACCAATCCCTGTCAAAGGGGCGAGCTTAGGCTAAACCAGCACACACACACCCTTTATCATAGCATAAATAGAGACAGCAGAGGGCAGCTAAAAGCAACAGATTCACCCACTATCCGAATGCTGGCGGAGCACCCTGCTGCAGAACTTTCCATCTTCCTTGCTCCAGACTCCAGAAACTTGGCAAAGCAGAACCCATTGCATAGCTGAACCATTTTCAGCTAGGCCTCAATTTCCAGAACAAGGACCAACCCCATAAACCTAAGGGGAAGCATCATACTACAGCCGAGCTGCGCTCTATTTCTTGCCTGCTAAAAGAATTTTCATCAGAACAAAAAGGGCAGATCCAATCCAATCATGTGCCGTGCTGTGACCAGAGTGCCTTGCAGATCCAATCCAGTCCGGTGCCGTGCAGTGTCCAGAGCGCCTTGATGCTGCCCAATCCGGTGTGCCCAGCTGTCGGTCCCCGGACCAAATTCCCTTCTATGACCAGAATCTTGACGGACCAGAATCCTGACGGTTCTGTTTAAAAACGTATCTAGTGAGTATCTATAGATAGAACTGTGTCATTAGCATCTGTACTATCCATAGTCAATCCCTATCTTAAGCCCATCCTATCCTGTCTTCAGAACCTGAATTATTAGGAGTATTTTTGAATTGTCTGCTGCTCTTTTCTCATCTGAAGAAGGCGGGGCCACTGAAGGCGGGACCACTGCAGGCAGTCATTCTGATCAAGTGGCTGTGTTCTTGTGCAGTATTCGTCTTGTTCATAGTCATCCTCTAGGTTAGAAATACCATTAGTCATTCTAAAAGCGCATTCCCGTTTTCCATTCTTGCACCTATCTCGAAAAAACGACCTCCGCTAAAACGTCCATAACTTCCTCAGTTTTAGAAACAAAATTTCAACTTCTACTTGTAGCTAACATCCACAGCTTTAAATCACATCTAAAACCGCATCCCAAATCCATATGGTTCTCCCGTTATCGCGATTATCGCGCAGTGAAAAGTTTGCCGCAAATTTTCGTTTAGGGACATTCTGACACGTGTAAAACAGCTTTTGAGTGCTTACAACTTCAATTTTCAGGTTTCAAATTGTTTCTTGGTATTGAATCATTGCTTGTGTTTATGTGCAACCATCCAAAACGGCTCCCATAAGTATTGATAGCAATTTCAGCAATTTTGACCATATTATTGTTTTTGCCAATCCATTCTCAAGATACTTTAAAAGCCATTCAGACAGCTTGACAGTTAATTCTGTTTTCTCTTGTGTGTGCTGGGGGAAAGTTGGATTCTTATTTTGTTTGAATTCGGCCATTCCTGAATACCTGCTCTCTCCTCCTGTCTCTTTACATTGCCTATTGGGGGGTTGAGAGGTTTGCAGGGGGAACCTTTAACCACAGTGCTATCTGATCTGCACACACACCCACACACACACACACACAAGTATTATTTATGTGCTGAATTGTTTTGCTCATTATTACTCCATGTGTATTAAAAGATTATTTACTGCTACATCACCCCATTGGTGATTATTGAGTACCCATAAAAACATAGTGTGATTAACTTGTAAATACCTAAATAAATATTTTAACTTTGCAAACCAGCCTGATTCCTGGTTCAGTGTGACCGGGGGGGGGGGGTTCCAGGAGAGGGGTGTGATATGAGTGGTATATTGTTCAGAATAAAGAACTTTAGACACAAATAAATAAGGATTTCAGTTGTGCATTACATGCCAGGCTTTGACTTGGGTGAATGCCAGATTGAAATCACTTACACACCTGATTTGCTTCTTCCCATCTTGTCTCCTTCATCATCATCTGTCCGGCCAATTAGGGTATTAGCCAACATCCACGCTGGCTCCATGGATGAGCTAACCTCTAGATAGTCCATATCCATTTCGGTTTCCCTTATCATGTTTACCCTTGATGCCCAGTAAAACAAAATGGCATGCCACTGTTAGAAAATGTAAACAGACTTCCTGCAGCATTGTATCCCAGTCTAACCACATAATAACACTTATCATTTTTTGCTTTAACCTTGATGCCACTTACAAAATGATGTGCCAGAGTAAGAAAATGCAACTAGACCACTGTACCAATGTAATTGTATGTCAGTCTAACCACATAGCAAGACTTTGCAGGTTTGATTTCACCTTGATGCCCAGTAAAGCATGCCATGCCACTGTAAGGAAATGTCACTACAGAGGCTAGATTAATTAAAGCATGTCTAGCCACATAAGTACACTTAACATATTTTATTTAACCGTGATGCCCATTAAGAAATGTGATAGTAATAAAATGTAACCAGACTGGCTGCAGCAATGTAGGCCAATCTAACTACATAACAACACTTATCATGTTTGCCTTAACCTCGATGCCTAGTAAAACATGCTATACCACCTTAAGAAAACATAATCAGAATAACTGTAACAATGTAGGCGAGTCTAGCCATATACAACACCTATCATGAATGCTTTATCATTGATGGACAGCAAAAAATGCCATTACAAGGAAAGAAAATATAAAACGCCTAGCAGCAGCAATGGAGGTCATATTAATTGCATAACATTCATCACATTTTCTTTAACATTAATGCCTAGTATATCATGCCATAGCCAGAAATTGTACCCGTACCAATAGCAGACATTTTTTTTAATTTATTGTTATTTTCTTGGGTATTAATAATGTACCTATGTAGTAAAAGATGTTTCAAGGTGCAACAAGACAAAAGAGGGGGGGGCAAGGATGAAGAAAAACAAAAACGGTCCTACTAGGCCTTGTGTCATTCGAATCGTGCCAGTGCAGAAACAAGATGCATGGGGAGAGGGAATGGGGAAGTGCCAGTCAGTGTGGAAAAAAGGCCCATGAGTTAGGCGAGTGCTAATGGGAGGCAAGGTGGACAAGTGCCAGGGGAATGCAGAGAGTGCAAGTGAAAAAAGATCCATGTGCTAAGTGTGAGACACAGGGCAGGAAGGGCTCAATGGGGCGCAGGCCCAGCCAAGCCAGTGCAGAGGGAGGGAGACTGGAAGGGCAAGTGCAGGATATTTTAAATGTATTCCACTTTGACCGAGATGTTCAGTCAGCAGACATATGTTAGTGGATGATATTTCTACCTCACCCCGCAGGATTGTGAACAATTAGCAAATCATAGTGACTCACATGTTGATATTTGGACTGCTGCCATGCAAGGGTCAGTGCTATGTATCCCATACAATATTTATGCTGTCGACAACACCAACAACCCCAGGTGCCGCTTCCACTGTCAAGCAGAATACCCTGATTTATTACTGTTAGTTTGATTGCTAGATTTGATGATAGCATGTTGGGCTCCTGTTGGGAGGTGAGAGGGTTTTGTTGAAGTGAAATGTGTTACAAATGGTGCAACCCCAGTTCAAGTCGGGACAGGATTTATTAGAATAGTAGGTGGTGAAAACAACACATAACACAGTATCCCGCACATCCCCCACTGAGACTCTTCGTCCATTGAAAGTTACCAATACGGAACTAAGATGTGCATCCATAAACACTCAAGGGTTAAACGTGCTGGGTACTTAAAGTAGCGACTTCAAAGGCTGAAGAACAAAGACAAATCGATCTCAATGTTGCAGAAACCCGACCTCTGCCCCCACCCCCACGAGAAAAGACTAGTCAATAAAAGCTTCCCCATGCAGTTTTTCACATCTTCTGGATCAAAGCCAGGGGGTACAGCAAGTGCTGCAATCATTAACGCAAGTGCATGCATTTCAAGTTAATTGAAACATTGTGCACCCCCAAAGGCATATATGTATCCGTGAAGGGTGTGCTGCTGGTGCACCTATGCACCCTGATATTATACTATGTAAACTATGGTCCCACTAAGAGATTTCCTTCCTCATTCTAGCTACTCCCACGTTGATCCCTTGCATCCCAAGTATTCAGATTGATATCCCTATCCTGTCAGATGATTATTATGGGATGGACGATTGTGAGACTTAAGACCCCAACTAGGCCCCCATGGACACTGAATGAATCGATCTTAAACAGCTCATGTATTAATAATGAGATAGCAGAGGCAATAAACACTTACTTCATAGAAAACTCTAGGGAGGACAGCACGCCATGCCTAACATAGGATGCAATGAAAACTATAATATGGGGTAAATTCATCATGCGTACCTTAGTATATGTAAAAATGCAAATACACCACCGTCAAACGTTAAAGGGGGAAGTCCAAGTCTGTAAAACCTTGAACAAGCAGACCGCCTCATTCAAATCAATGGGAAACTTAAAAGAGGCCAGCGGCAATCTAGAACACCATTTGGATGACAACATGGCTTACACAATAAACAAAACCCAACAGTTCTATTACGCAAGTTGCAATAAAGCCACGAAAATCGTACATATACTGTGCAAATTACGCACTAGAAATAATATTTTGTGCCTGCAAGATAATGACAGGAGGGCCTATTAAGATGAAGATGAAAAGGGTAAGATTATTCAACAATATTTCTCTTACCTGGTGGCCAAAGAAAGACTAAATCACATCAGCGACAGGTTTACATACAAGAAAATCAATCTAACCCATATATCTGCCCAAGAGAGACAAGACCTCTACAGCCGAATAAGTGTTGAGGAGGTTGATGACATTCAAACCTCCATGAAAAATGAAGCCTCGTGCCCTAATGGCTTCACAGCAAGATTCTACATAACTTTTAAATCCCAGCTAATCAAACACATGATATGGGTATTCAGCTCATCCCTAGGGACCAGATCAATTACGCAATCTATGACGGAATCATCCACCATTCTCAGTATTAAACCATAAAAGACCCATGTAAATGTGCTTCTTAGAGGCCCATAACACTGTTGAAAATGGACACTATGATATGCTCCACAATGGTAGGTAGCACTAGATTGACGTCCCTAATTCAATCCTTGGTAACTCTAGACCAACCAGGGTTCGTAAAAAGCTGAAATACATTTGATAATATCTGAAGAGCATTAGATATAATAGCTTCTTCAAGGAAAAGATACACACAATTGGGTCTGGTTGCCCTTGGCGCAACTAAAGCATTTGATCAAGTTGACTGAACTTCCGTTACTTTTATTTGCATTACAAATGGAGCCCCTGGTGTCGGATATTAGAGAGAACCCAAATATTCAGTTTTTGGCAGTAGGAAGCGAGCAATATAAAATCTTGCTGTATGTGGATGACATTCTGCTAATGTTAACGGATACTGAGCGTTCCCGGTATCCAGTGATATAAACAAATTGAAAATAACGAAATACATTTTAAAGAAACCATGAATATTGAAAAACACAGAGTATTTTGTAAAATATATGTATGGGGGCTTGGGTAAAGGATTAAAATGGGTGGAAAAGTTGTTGCGGTGTGGTGGAGCAGGGTGTGGTGAGGTGATAAACTGAGGGAAATGGGATGGCTGGAGGGGGAACCAGTATTTTCTGGGTATTTCAGTATTGTTATTAATGTTTTAGTTATTTCATTTTTCGTTATGATCCAGCATTCTCTACATGATGCAATGTCAGAGATAAGAACATCTGGAAAAATGTCAGGGTTTGCAATTAACTTTAAAAAATCCTATGGCCTAAATATATCAATGCCGCAAAACTCACTCCAAGACTTGTGCAAATTATATCCACTCCAATGGCACACAGATTCCATAGAATACCTGGGAGTCCGGATTGCAGCATTGGCCCACAAGATTTATGATGTCAACTTTCCTAAAGCATTCTGGGAATGGAATGGACAGAAGACCTAAAAAGATTGGATAAATAAGAAATATCTTGGCAAGGCAGAGTAACTAGGATTAAAATTAATCTAATACCAAGATTTTTGTATCCCAGTCAAGATACTGAATCTGGCCCCCATGAACTCCAACATAAACCCGTGACCTTTATCTGGGGTGGGAAGAAATAACACAAGAACCGGATGTATCACGAACAAGGAATGTGCACTAAATCTTTGCTACCCTTTGCTATTTCTCCATACAAAACTTCATAAAATGCACCTGGTATGCCCCCACGATTGCTGGAGAGCCTGTGACACACATGGACGATTATTATCACATGTGGTGGTCTTGTCCAAATATTCAAAGATGCTGGGAGGACACGATGAATAACCTTAGGGCTATAAGAAGCATTGCACTACCTTTGGATCCACTAATGATACTTCTGCACGCCCCAGACAATGACCAATACCCTAGATCAGGTGGCATGGCTAAGCTCATTATGCAGCTGCTTCTGGTGGCGAAAATCACAGTTACTAAGCAGTGGAAAACACTGAAGGACCATTGGATTTCCATGTGATGGTATAAAGTTAGGAACATGCTGAAATCCTGGTTGCCCGTAACAGACTTTAGCCAACATTACCCATTGTTGTCTTGTAAGCCACTTTCACTAAGCAGCTTTACTCTGACCTGAGCATTTATATTGCCTGTAATAGAATGGACGTTGCATTCCGAGTATAATCATTAAGAAAGTTAGGAGGGTATCAGCGGGCAGGCAAAGTGCAGGGATGTGTAAAAGGGGCATTCTTTGATATAGTGAAACACCCTTAACTTGGATTTGCACTCCAAGAACAGCTGAATATGCCAGATGTGTTAAATAAAGTTTGTTAAAAGATATATTCACAGCATATCAACATGATGCATAATTTTGCTGTTTAATTCAATCAAACAACTGTCACAAGTGTTCCAAATGACACACACCATTTACAGATCAAAATGCTTTCTCTACATTAAATGTGGCAAAAGGGATTCTTGCACGTTTGTGCAATCTTCTCTGCATATGTGTGTGCAACTTTCAATAAACATGTGTTTGCAACTATCAATCGGCATATGTGTGTACAACTTCCAATCTATATGTTTGAGTGCAGCTTTTAGTTGTTATGTGTCTTTAGTTTTCAATCTATTCCCATTTATTTACAGCTCAGTAAACGCAACCATATTAAAACATCCTTCCCGTTCCACATTACACATAAGTGTCCAGGTAATTTTCAGGATAATAGATTTGAGGAGTTTAACACTTTGCATGTTTTTCTGTGAACTTGATGAATTATCTATGATAATTTCTGTTGCAGAAACAACTAATTTATAACTTGTCTCCCCTCCAGCTGCTAATTTGGAAGATATCACTTTAGGAAATATTATTTCATGAGGACACTAAGGTCTGCATGATCTACGGTGGCATGATCCAAGGATTCTACTTTAATTTGGAACAATTCTAAAAAACAAACTGCATTCAATTTGAACAAAGTGCTGTAAATTTTAAAATGGTGACTCTCAATACAAAAATGCATTGGGATTTAAGGAAATCGCATCTCACTTGGTTCTCAATTTAAATGGGAGACACAGGGAATCATATTTAACACTGCACATTTACCTTTATCAAATTAGCATCCCTGTCGGATCCCAGCCCCTTTGATTTCCAGTTTTATACCATGTATACACTATAGGGACAATTTTAAGTTATCTGAGAGCTCTACTTATATTATACACGTGGCTTCTCATTTCTGAGGAGGAATCAGCTTTGTCCTCAATCTGGAGTTCCAGGCTCAATAAGGTCCTTTTTGGTGGCTGTCTGGAACCCGGTATCCAACACGGCTTACTCCTCACTTCCTCGAAGGACTTCTTCTGTCTTGGAACCAGTCATCCAGATGATTTCAGCATCTGCCCAGTTGCATCCAGAAATATTCTTCACAATTATTCTCCCAATATAAAATCCCTCAATTCTGTGTCCAAGCTGTTATATGATCTTCAGCTCCTCCCTAAAGCTTGGGACTTGAAAGAAGGATCTCTTCCCTTCAAATCCCATGATTTCAAAAGTGGGCGGGAATGCCACTTTTTATTAATGGTGTAAGTTTGAATGTGGATGTGTGAGTTTGATGAAATAAAGATTGTTATAATCGATAGATCAAAAGAAATAATTCAAGTGCATTGGACTACAGAATCCGACCCCCAGAGGACAGAAGGGGGAGCAGAGTGAACCATGCCCTGCTCTGTCTCTACTATTTCATGTTGGCATCACTAAGTTATGTTCCCCCTCAAATGACCCTTCGCCAATGGGATCGTCAAGACCTAGCACAAATTATGTTTATGGGATTGTGTGGGATAAAGACCCAGCATAGTACATGGCTCCTGTACTCAACAATATATCGGTTGGGTATACAAGCTGAAGGGCAAACTAAAGTGGGAGAAAGTGTTGGCATATTAATGCCCTACTGTGCCCCCAACCCTCCATTTGTGGACCATGCCACCTGATGATTTCCCAGGATACTAATACCCACAAACCATGAATGCCATTACACACTCACCACCATCATCATTGAGAAAGAATTGGAATCCTTCAGCTCGGAACTTCCTTCCTCACTCCTACAGACTACAAAGTAACTAAGCTCACAGTTTGAGCGTTATGAAATAAATACATAGTAATTTTTTTTTAACATTTTTTTTTACTTTCTTTATTGTGCAATAGCCAATTTGACTTTTAACACATTTCGACGAGAAATAAAACAATATGCAAACCAACAAAAATGTACATATTCTAAATATAAATTAGTAAATTCAATGCAAACCAACAAAAATGTACATATTCTAAATATAAATTAGTAAATTAGTCATTCTCAATTCCAAAGTTGTGGTGTGGGATCAGGTCGGATCATGACTGCATCACTTCTGTTGCAGCTCCAGACTTGTAACACTTGACTGTGCCTCGGCCCCGTGTGATGTAATGCAATGAAAACCACTGTAACGTGCACTAAGGGAGGCCAGAAGCCACACCAATCCTGTTGCCTCTTTAAATTCCCTCCCAATATACGCTGTCACATGTGAGATTTAATGATGTCTTTTTTTATTTAACATAAACAAAATCTAGATAATGAAAAAAAAACTATAATTTCCCAGATGTTAGCAGGATTACAGAATGCATGTGGTTTCCGAAAGGAAATATGCCTTATATTGTATCAGAGAGTTGTTTTGTATACCTAAAATTAACTGTTCTAAATTCCCGTTTTGTCTGTAGATGAGAGTTGTTATGCAGGCTAGCACTTTCTTTCCTTATTTCAGGAATGTTGTACTGGCCTTTGATTGTAGGCTGTCCTTGCCCACGTCCGTGTAGATATGTTTGAGCAAACTAGGAAAAGATCATATGAGTAAGGGTTTTTCATGTTTCAAGGTCATAAGTTTTCACTTTGAACAAAACCAATGTCTTAGCAGAGGTAATATTTAATTACTTTTGCTATCTGTAATGTGCATATATTATGATGAGTTTTTGAATTAGTCTTCCATAATTTAAATCCCAAGTTTGTATGAAGACACATTTGAAACCGCTAATCTTCTGTGTGATAGTTGACCATTGATTCTATGTTGTCTATGGGCTCATGTTGACCTAAAGATGTCCATACTGGATAGTAAAAGTCCTTCACCATGGTCAGGTGCCAGGCTGTCAGTCAGAAGTTCACTAGAAAGTCTGGGTTGCAAGTAAAGCTGCAGAGGGGCCAGCAAACAACTTTACAATTATGTATAAGTGCCATGCAGCACTTTGAGGTATGTCTCCTCGGACGTTAGTAGCAGAAAAGGTATGAATTGTATTAAGAATACACAACCAAGGAACACCAGTAGCCAAATCCTACCACGAAATCGAGGGACTACAAGGAAGTGTCCCTCGATCTGAATGATACCTGGCCTAGTAGGATCGTTGTTCTGTCTTCCCTTTTTTTCCCCTCCCCTGCCTCGTCGCGCCTTGAAACACTTGGGTACAGGCGCGTTATAAATGCTATATCATATCATATCAAGTGCACTGGCACAAAATGATTATATTGATTTAGAGGGTATCCTCACAGAATCGACATCATTTCAGCTTAACATCATCAGGTCTCAGGATGGACATCTCTGTTTTCACAAGTCTTCGCTCTTAGCAGCAGAATCACATACTCAAATAGAGCTCCTGAGCAAGAAAGTTAATTTGTGATTATGTAGCTTGCCACTGTGGACATGGAAATTCAGCATCAATCTTGCTCTCACTCTAAATCAGGGTTCTGCAAACTTGGACTCTTCACATATTTTGGACTGCAACCTCCATCATTCCTTGCCAGCATAGTTAATGGTGAGGGAACCAGAGAATTGTAGTCCAAAGTTGCTAGAGATCCACAGTTTTCAGACCCCTGCCCTGGATGGTAAGAAGTGAAGTTCCTCATAACTTGACTATCAGGAATTCTTGGGGGGCCTTGCAATTTCATAATGCAGATTCCATATCTCATATTTGGGTTATCACCTTTTTGCGCACAACAGCAAGTAACTGGGATATTAATGGTCAATTGGGGCAGGGTAAATGTTTGCTTCTCAGTCCTTCAAATAGCCAGTTTGTAGCATATTTTCTGCTTTTATGGCGTCCGTGGATATGCTGTGGATATCTATAATCTTTACAAGCATTTTCATCAGCGTGTTACACAATTCCCTGCATGAATGTATTACTGCAGCCCTTCACGTGCCCCTGTGACCAATAATCATAATCTCAATATCTAGCGAGGCGAAATATATAACGCGATGAAATACACGGACATTAAATCGCCCTGGGGCATTGTCTGCTTTGCAAGCTTATAAAGAGTCTTTTTTAAGTAAATTAAAGTTATTGTTGCTTAAGTTATTTAAGAGTTAATATAAGAGTTAGAGAGTCAATGCCAGCCCCCTGTTCCTGTGACTTGTGCCCAGTGACTGGAAAGTTGCACTAAAGGGCCCTCCCGGCTCTAAGTGCTATAAAAGTGAAGGTATTACTAGTGAGGGAATTGGGGACGAAAGCAGCCACAACAGTCAAATTGCAACTCCTGTACTGGCATTTTACAAACGCATTGTGGGAAGTGAGAGAGGAAGGCGTGATAGCCATGTCTTCACTTTCGCCATTGAAGCTTCTACGTGGGGATATGGTGAATGCATCACAGTTAACATGCATAGAGAAAAAGGAAAAAATCCCCGCAAATGTTTTCTTTGGAATGGAACAAAAAGTATCCAACACTGGGCATTATGCCAGCGGAAGACAGAATAGTAAACCACACTGCAAAACCATCCACAAAAGTGTGAAAAGGAATACTGCCCCCCCTTTTGGGAACCAGTCAGGGGGACTGATTGATCTTCACAGTGAGCCCGCAGTGCTGCACAGTTTGCCAAGATGAGGGGTGTATGATGTAACCCTTGCCCTTATGAATCTAGCGCCCCATGGAGCACATCAGGAATTGCATTCCCGTTGCTCTCTGCTGCTCAGAACTCAACAGGGAAAAGTAAAGCAATGTGATAAGGAGCTAAGAAAAATGCCCGGATGTTGCCACAGGAAAGCAGTTCAGGATTTTCAGAGTTACACTTCACACAAATCGTCTTGACACTTTGGTTTGTTAGAAAATGTTGGTGGCAGTGTCTGCTGAATGACTATATTTCATTCCATTCATGCCTTAGTATTGTTACGTGGTATAGGACTGCGACAGATCAACTTCTGGGGTGCCAGTGGTCCCAGGGTGAATATCAGTTTCCAAGCCATAAATCAGCCCCACACATCTTGGACACCAGAAGGGATCCAAACAGATGGGAAACACAAGCTAATTATAAACCTCCTTGTCCAATTTGGGAAACGTGGACAGAACGACAGTGTGAAATGTCGTGAATCATTGGGTAGTTGCAACACAGCAAAAATACAGTTATTACCCAATGATAGAAGGGACTGTCCAGTGAAAGTTGTATAAAAAATCTACTTTATTACTATCACAACAGACAGTTTTAGCAACACAACGAAACTCAACCCACCCTATAAAGGAATGCAAGGGAACAACAGTTTCAAAGAAGGATAAGGGATGCACTCTAGATACTGACAGAAGGGCAGTCGGTATGGTAAATAAGCGCAACAGTTCAAGGTTACTTGGCTTCCGCATAAAGGGGTTTTAAAATGTCTCTGGTCTTTTTGGGAAGGTTTAGGGGGAGAGACCCACAATGTACCTTGTGCTGTAAGTGTCATTGGTGCTCGACAGGGTCGAGTCTGCTACAGTGTGCTTTGCAAGCTTCTGTGACAGAGTTCAAGATGGGAGATAGCTGCGGGTATCAGGTCACAATACCGTACGGCGATTGAAGCTGAACGAACCACTGCAGGCTGGCCTACATGGTAAATCAAGGTCAGGAATTGTTGTCTTAGTGCTGGTCGGTGGTTTTGAAGCACTGGTTGAGATGTCTCAGATGTCTTTAAGTGACTGCAGCATAACAACGGTCAACGTTGCAATCGGTTGCAGCTCGAGGAACTCGACTGGCTTGAAAATGTCCATTAAGGCAGACGTCGGTAGATCCTTGTCGAGACACTTCTCCCATCTTCTTCACTGGGCTTGTGTCATGCTTTAAGGTGGGCGGCTCAAAGATGAGGAGCGTGTTGCAGGCAGCTGCCTTGTCCTTGGTTTTGTGTTCAGAGACCTTCTGGCACTTCCCACGTAGGAAGCTTGCTTCAGAGCCTAGCTGTGCATGCTGTGTTCTGGCTGTGTACCAGTTCTGGAGCAGCTAGAGGGTCCTCTGGATTCAGTATCTCCCTCTGTTCCCTGGGAGATGCTTAGGGGAGGGATGTGCTTCCCTCTTCGGAAGTCCTGGCCTTCCTTCACTGGCGGAAGATGTAAGGCAGACTGTACCGTCAGCCAGTGTCTAATGATGTGTTATTCCTGCTACTACTTGCAAAGTCTGCAGATTACCTGCCAAAAGAGGGGCTCAGCTCTCTTTTAAAGCCAAATGGCCCACAGTGATTTGTATAGGCTAATCCTATCTTAATGAACCAATCCTGGGGTCATAACCATAGGGGGGTGAAACAATGTGATACTTAGTCCCCCCATCTTCCTGTCTTTTTTGTATCAAAGGGTCTCTCTGGTTAATGTATTGCTCTGTGGTTCCTGATTAAAGCGGCAGGTCTCCCTTGAAGTTTGGGTGAGACCAGACTCTCTGGCTCCTGCAAACCATATTCTTGTATCTTATGAATGGGGTCCCCCTGCGGGGTGGACTACTGTAAACATGCAGTCCCAAACATGACAGTTCACTGACATCATACTGAGGGTGGGAGCTGACTTCAGGTTGACACAGTTGCATATGAAAGGTGGTTGGGTTTTCCTGTCTCCTTTGATAACCTCTGCAGCCAAGCTCTGTGTGGCCCTGTTTGAAGTACACCCTAGTTGTATGATAATGATGCCACCAGCTACAGGACCCAACAAAAGAGCAAGGGCGGATCCATAGAGCCATTGTTAGTTAATCAGGCTGGCCATGGCAGGGGAAATGTTTGGTCCTCCCCCTTATGTTGTGTACTTCTGCTGTCATATCCCAAATAAATATGACAATGTGGGCTGTGCCTGTAGGCTGTGTCCACCCAGTGTACACGAGTCTATGCGTTTGTCGTGCTGTGAGCATAGGAAAATGTGTGTGGATTAGCTCCACACATTTTCCTGAGGTTGGTCTATTCTATTTAATAAAAAATGTCAAAAAAGCCCATGAGAGCACACGCCCCTTGCAGATGGTTGGTCGGATCCCTCACAAAGCCATGTATTGCCTACTGATGGAGACGGTGTTAAGTTCTTCTGCAGCCACACATCATGTGTTCCTTTCTTTCCTCTCCCATCTTGAGTGGTGCTGCTGCACACCTCTATGGATACACCTTGCAGATACTTCTCAGTGAAAACGCCACACGGATGAGCATCTGACCTAAAATCGTAGGTACAATGCTTTGCAAATCAAGGATGGCTGATGGTTTAGCGTTTTTGAGCTCCTCTGTATGATACCGTTTTAACCCCTTGCAATATGGTCGTTTTTGCCATCTGTCTTTTAATTAGATAGATTCACACACGCGTACACACACACATTTGCACACGCACAGGCCTTATATGTTCTGTCCACATCTGAGATATTCAGATGTGTTTGCCTTATGTGTCCGAAAGGCTTTTCATTTGGTATGCATTCATGTCGATTCTAGGTCCCACATGGGGAAAGGTGCACTTTGTCTTCCAGTTATATCGTCATGTGAGGGCCATCCCGAGGAGCACTGCAGCACATGACCTTTAACTGACTCTTCCCCGGCCCTACTGTCAGTCAGTGAGCTTGTTGGATGGGCACAGTCTGTGTTCCAATGTTTGTGTTTTCCTTATTTTTCACAAACTTGCTGTTTCTATGCTGTCCTGTTTGCCACCAGTCCTTAATCACTGCTTACCAGTGGACTGCCAAACCTACTGTCAACTAGAAATGCTGCAAGTAAACAGAACACAATGGTTGCCTCCTCTATTCTATTATTGCGGCAGTAATTGGCCGCATCGTCAATAGCGTATGGAAGAGCACTTCAGAAAACATTGCATTGCGTTTCCCTCAATAATATGGAACCAAACCATGGGAATAATGTGTTGTCAAGAGCAACGGTGTAGCTGTGAATTTGCCAATCACGTGTTGATTGCTGCATACATCATTGCTACTTTCAAGAGGCTATCACTGCCATCAATTATAAAGAAGGCTTGCAGTGAATTCAAAACCGCCACGATATTCTGTATTCTAGCCACCGGAAACGAGTGTTTCCACACATACTGTGTTGTTATTACAATAAGATAAATAGTATAAAATAAAATATCTTCAGTTTTAAGCAGAAAGGGAAAGCACTTCAAGCAGTTACATGTCTGGGCTATAAAACCCCACGATTGTTCTGCTCGTTACGTGTTAATGCAACTGCATGGGGTTTGGGTTATGCACAGTATTGTGTAATTTTACAGTGATCTGGCTACATGGACACTGCTGCAGTTTTAGATTTTCCTAAGAGTCTCGAAGTAGTACATACTGTATTAAAAAAAACTGATAAACCTAATATATCACATCTTTGAATGTTTATAAACTGTCTTAAACTTTAATTATTTTCCATTAATTACGAGGAGTTATGCCTTTCTTGAGGATTGTGGATTTCAACCAATGGGGTACCTAGAATATCAATCCGGACAATCAAGAGTCATGTTTCTCCCACGACTACCTTAAGTATTTAAAAAATATCCGCCCTGATTCACAAAGAGTTTTCCAATGGGGAATTGCCATTAAAGACCCTTTTCAAATCAGGTCCATCAACTCTCTATGCAAATACACACCCACTGCCGCACAATGTGAGCGGTCAATTGCGTGGGGACAGCTGTAAACTCATAATACTTATATTTGGTTGATTGGGGGGTTCCTGCTGATCTCAACCACACGCACATGTTTGTGAGAAATGTGTATGCCACTCCAATACAAAAATTCACCAGCCCCCACTGGGTAGCATGTGGTGGCATTTCGAAGGATTTATCGGAAGCGAGTTTCTCTCCTGCTCGTTCCTTCCAGGAGCCCCACTAAGTCAGCCTTTTCATGCTTAACCCCAGACACCCACTTTGTAACCAAGTACATATACTGCCTTGAAGTATGCTGCCATTTTAAGATGAAACACAGAGGCCTGATTCATGGAACGTTTAGTGCAGTGCAAAGTGACTTTGCACTGCAAAAGTACTCTTTGCACTGCGATGAAAGGGCCTAATTAAACAAAAACGTGTTTTGTGTGTGAATTAGGCACATTCAGCACGGTGCAGAGTGACTTTGCGCTGCAAAAATCCATTTTGCACGCTCTGTGAACTAGGCCCGGTTCAACCTGTGTGTTGGCAGTGCAAAGTCACTTTGCACCGTTCTAAACGTTCCATGAATTAGGCTATTAGACTCCTGCATGGTTCGGACCCTGGGACCCGGTGATCTATGTGAACTATTAGAAATGACTCATCCCTAGAAATGTAAGGTACAGAGTCCTGTTATAGCAACCTTTAACTATTTGCATATCTGGGGCAATGCACGTCTCTCCATCACTAAAACACACCAACTGTATGAGCACTGAAGTGGGAAAATGGAACACAAGGCTCCCAGCAATCCCCCCACGCCCCTGGCCTAGAGGATCACGGCCCAGGCACCCGCCACGAGAGGAGTTTGCCCATCTACTAGACGATCAAATACCCTGGTACAAGAACATACGGATGTGCCCACCAGCCTGTCCTGCCCATGCCAACACCTGCAGCATGGATGAACTCGACTGAACCATGCAGCAGTAAATTAACACATCGTTAGAGATGCCATGACGACGTAGCCACAGGTCAGCACACCCGTGCAAACATGCACACTGGACACTCCCACACCAATCCACACGAAGAACATATTCAGTGCTCCAACGTAGGTGACGGACACACTCACTGACGCGCACCTTTATTATTTTTCACATAGGCTTTTCAAAATGCTGAAACGCAAGACGCATAATGAACTCATCTATAACGCTTGCTCACGCTTCTCCTAAACCCATGCATTGCAATAAGAAATATAACGAAGGCACGATACTGGGGATAAAACAATATGATACCATAACCTAAAGCGCGGTGTATCAAACGTCTCCACCCATGCACCAGGCCCAAGTAGGCCACAAGCAAGAGCTTCCATGAACATTGAATGAGCAAGAGTACAGTTGCTGACCCTGCAGAATGAGCCCGGCGATGACTGACAGTCAAGGGCGCAATGTTGCATCTCGTATGCCGCAAGCCGACGCCAAGGTCACACCTGCAATTAAAACCAGGCACACAGTGGAAAATACAATATTAATTGTGCAGAATTCTGCCTCGACCACGGTCCCACCTCACGTGACCAAACCAAATCTGACAGGATGCCAGGCCCAGGAGGAGGGAGGCACCGAAACCCCCCGTTTCAAGACACCGGCAGATACAATGAAGTGATCCAATGGACATCTGCGGCGGTGGGAGTAGTCGGCCTTCAGGCATACCAATAAATCTTCACGTTGTCTGCACATAATCATAGTGAAACATTGTTGCAAATGACAGGTGCACCGCGAGCTGGGAACAATGATGGTCCCAGACTGGGGGGCTTGTGCGTGGACCAATCAGAACATGAGGCTCTTATCACTGACGCCATTAGCATTGACCAATCCCCAGGGATCCTCATGTAACAATTTTCGTGTATCAATTTGAAGGGACAACCCAATTATACCACCTGACTAACCCTTAACCACTAACAATGCTCTCTATAGGTATGCTATACTAACCCTACCACTCGAGGAGCCAATCCAGGGTGGCGATAGGTTTTTGCTAAACTTTCCCAGGGAGCGCAAGTAGCGCGTCATACTAAGATAAAAAGGGCCTGCGAGCCCACCGACAAAGAGAGTGTCAGGACGGACGCGTACGTTTCTCGACCCATCCCTGCCGTTTTGTCTAATAAACAGCAGAATCACCTTGCTTCTTGCGTGTGTCTCATACTCATTTTTTGGGATATACGGGAGGAGGTGGGGCCTCCCTGCCCGGAGGTCCGCGGACGGCCCAGCCAACCCCGGCAGAATATCCCCCCGACAAGTTGGAGGCACTGCTGAGATCTGTTTGAGGTCTGCTTTTATTTTATTTTTCCGAGTACTCCCGTTGCGAGGAGGCCCGGAGGCGCGGCCCCCTCTGCCGCTGCCCCCTTTTGAGGACTACAGGACCATCGCGGAACTGCGAGAAGACCGGACAGCGCAATCCGGATATTGGCCTTCGGGAGCCGGGTGAGAAGTATCCCGCCCGCGGTTGGCGAGTGTCCGGACGTGGTCCAGACGAGGGGAGGTGGCGAGCCGCTTGGAGGGGTGCACGCAGTCGAGCGGCCCCGCATCAAGAGAACTTGGTGAGTATGCCACGCACAACAAGCAATGTGAAATTGTGAGGGAGGGGGGAGGAATTGAATACGGGAGGCGGGAGGTGTTACACAGGTGCGCGGCGGAGGTTTTGATAACTTAGTGTTGACGGTGCAATGAATGGTAACTGGACACGTGTGAGAGCAGTCCACTACGTTACAGAAGAAAAGGGGGCAGAGCACGAAAACATCACGTGCGGCCGCTCGTAGACACTGATTGGCCTAGGTCGCGATCACGTGTAAGGGTGTGTGTGTGAGTGCGGTTTCCTACGATTTGGTGATTATTGATCAATGAGTAGATGAGGATCCCTATTGGTCGAGCAGGAAACTCGATAGATAGATGACGTTTCCCTGTAGGCGGTAGCTAGCTGGTTGCCTAATACAGAAGATAATTGGCTGGTTAAGCCCTCCTGTCGAGGGGCGTATCACACGCGAGGCGACGCAGTGTGTGCAGTCCGATTATACTGTTGATTACCTTGTTCCAGGCGTGACAGGAAGACAGCTGTGGGGTTAACGGGGGTAGATTGCAAGCATACTTTGAACTTTTAAAAACATATGAAGAACTTACCGGTAGTTTGAAGAGATCGGTGACGTCACCAGTAGGGCTTTTTATATATAGGTATATTTTATGAGAGTGGTGGGGAAGAGAATTATGGTAAAGGTGTGGAAACGGAGGTAAATGGTAAAGAGTTGATCGAGGGGAAGGTGAAAAGGGGGGCGTGGCTACGCACGGAGAACGCCGGCACGGCAAGCGAAGAAAGGGGAGGAGGAGTAAGAGAAAGCGGGACGGCTGTATAAGAACGTCACAAAGGGCACGGAGCCGCAGGGGGCTATGTGCACTTCGGCCGCAGGGGGCCGTACAGGTGTTCGGTAAAGGAAGAAAAGAAAGAAAAGAATATACAAATGCCAATGTTATATTTTACTAATTTTTCTTAGCAGACTATCGTAAGTCCCCAAACTTACGGGGCCAGGTAAAGATCTAAGGCTGTATAGTGTAAACTGTTAGTAAGACAACCGCTACCAAATAAGGGAAGGACAACAAGTAAAGCGCTACTATGTCATACGGGGCAGGATCGGGAGGGTGGGGGAACACCCTCACTACCGCGCTACAGCACATATGTAAACATGTAAACAACAAAATGACGACACCATGGCCGCCTAATGGCAGTTTCGATCCATATACCCAACATTCACTATTAAACCATCTGCATAACACATACAAGGGGAAGAAGTTAATGCACCACGTGGAGGTGTTTAACTTATGGAGGATGTTCCAAGGGTCCCGACCAGGACCGAACGGAATGTTTATTATGGGGGAACCAACGGAAGAAGAGAAGATTAAGGAGGAAAGAGAGAATGGGGAAAAAGAGAGTGAAAGCACACGGAACACGGGGAACGGAGAAGAGGGAGGAGAAAAGAGTAACAACATAAACGAAAAGGAAGTAAAAAGGGAACAGAGCAACGATATACCCCTAGCGAAGGTAGTGAAAAAGGAGGGAGGGGGGTTATATCCTCTAACAGAACTACGAGACATGGTCCAACTTAAGGCGGCTGAGGTGTACTCGAACCCGGCATACAGCCCGCCACCATATACAGTAATAAGGTAGCCACACCGGAAGGGAGCAGAGTAGCACGACGGGACCAGCTCACACAAAAATGCCCGCAGGGGAAGGGGGCATTGGCTAAGAACAGATCGCAGGGATAGGACAGGATGAGTGGGTAGCTGCGAAGGTATTATTAAAATTACAAGGTTCATTAACAGAAGAAGAAGAGAAGGTAGTAATGAAAATGGACGAGGAATGGAAAGGGGAAGAGGGGAAAAGAAAGGAGGAGTTGTTACGACAGAAGGAAGAGATTTTGGAAGAACGATTAGCAGAATTAAGGGATGAGCAGAATACACTGATCAGGCAGCTTGAGAGAGAGGAAAGGGAGAGAGCACGGGAAAAGAAAGAAAGCAAGAATGAATTGGACAAAATGAGGGAACGAACTGAGGAGAAAAGGAGAGAAGCAGAAAGGGTGAAGGCAGTTGCAGAAAGGGAATCGAGAGCAGCACTGCGTGAGGAGAAAAGGGAGGAAGAAGAGAAAGAAAAGGAAATAGAAATATGTAGAAGGAGATTATTATTAGAAATATGAAGAAGGGAGGATGATAGAGGGTATATTAGAGAATGAAAGAGCGAGATGGGAAAGAGAGAAAGAAGAAGAAAGGCTAATGAAAAGAATGAGTATTGAAGTAATGGAGGAATTCAAAAAGAAAAGAGAAGAATTTGTAGAGAAATAGCGGAGGAAAATGAAGGGAAAAGAGAAGAAAGGAGAGGGGGGATTGAAGGAAGGAGATATGTATACGGAGACACAGGAGTAACAACAACATCAGCACAAAGGGGGGGAATTGGAAATAATGACAGGGGAGGAACGGACCTAATAGACTTGGAATCAGTAACGATTATGGGAAAAAAGACAGACTGGGGGCTGGAATTAATGGAGGATTTTTGCAGTGAAGAAGGAGAAGGAATAGAGAAGGAAGGGAGAGAGAGTGAAAGGGAAAGCCTAGATACATTATACGTCACCCGGACAAATAGAGGGTCACCATGGATCTGCAGGAGAAAGGAAGAACTAGAGAGAAGTGAGGAGGAAGAGCAAGGAATAGCGGAAAGGCACACACGTACAGCCACACCGTCACCATCCCTTCCCACATGCTCCAATACCTTGCACTCATTACGTGCAACATGCCCATCTAAACTCGCGCTCTTCCCACACGAACTGACACCCTACACAGGTAGGCTTAGAGACCTCCCTGGATGCAGGCAGGGAGAACGAATGCACAGGCCCACAGTAAATGATAAAAGAAAGGGACAAGATGGTGGAGAAACAGTTACGAGCAGAAGAAATATAGACCCCATTGACGTTGTAGAAGACAGGTCGGATGAGGAGGGGTGTACGGATTCGATTGTGTGGGACCCAAAGGGCCTACCGGGACACAACCTAATGCCACTTCTGGAGAGGGGAGGGGTTAGACCACAATACGTCCCCTGGAAGCACGCAGACAAGGAAAATATAAAGTGCAGGCTTCCATCATTAAGCGGAGGTGCTGGAAAATGGATATATGAAATGGAAAAACACACTGCAGGGCAGAAATTGGCAGTGGGGGATGTAAAGGGTCTTTTAATATCAATACTAGGGGATGCAGCAGATGACATTTGGAAGAGAGCAGGCTTCCCCGGGGTCACAATAACAAACACCTCGCACGATGGGGCACCATTCGCAAACTGCAGATATGCATTATGGCAGGCGCTGAGGGTACAGTACCCGGACACGTCAGACATAGGAGCAATTAGCTCACGCAAGATGCATGAGAATGAAGATCCTGTTGATTATATCCAGGAAATTCAAGAGAAGTGGCGCATTGAAACTAGAGAACAATGGGACAAGACACCAGCAATATTCTATCATATACTAGTACAAGGGCTCCCAGAAGCAGTTTAGAAACAATTGAAGAAAGTGGTGGGGATGGAAGCAAAAGCCTGGCCAGAAATACAACTGACAATAGTACATCATTGTAGGACATGGCAAGAGAAAATGAAACAGAAGGAAGAGGATAGAAAAACGGAAGAGGCTAAATTAGTACAGAAAAAACTTACTAAATACACGATGGAAGGTGCACTAATAACTACACCTGCAACATTGACTCAAAGCCCCACGCAAGTAGTGGCTGCGCAAGATCCCTCCCAAATACAACCATAACAGACTGTAACACAACAGCTTCCGCCACCCCAACCATACACGGCCAACATGGGAGGAGGATACTCAACGCCAGGGGCGGGGTACTATAATTACAACAGGGGAAGGGGAGGAATGATGAGGGGGAGAGGGTACGGATATAACTCTCAACAGCAGGGGGGAGGACTTTCTATCCCACGGGACAACCAGCATACCAGGACAACCCAGGAAGCTTTCCATGGCAGAACAGGGAACCACCGGTGTGTTGGATTTGTGGATTGGTAGGGCACATGTCACGCACGTGTAGAGCAAGACCAGGCACACCGTCATGGAATGAACAGGGACAACAAGGGCCCGCACAGGACCAGCAGAACACTTGGCAACAACAGAACTTGCAACAAGGAAATGGGCAGCAACAACTAGTAACACAACAACCCCAAGTACAGCAAGTACAGCAACCTGCCCAAACCCAAGACCATAACATAACCTCTATCAATACACAACTACAGCAAACACAACTGGGAAGGGTGACGGTCCTGGGACACAACCCTTACACAGGAAGTGGTCAATCACTGTACCCTCAATAGGACAGCCCACAGACAGCCTTGGTGTGTCCCATCCTGTCGGTAACACCTAATAGTGCGGAGGAACCATGCATAGAGGTAACGATAGGTGACAAAAAATTATCATTTCTTGTTGACACCGGGGCGACCCGGTCTTGCATAAAGGAAGGTACATTTTAAATGTCAGATGAAGCCATGAACACCCAAGGATTCTCTGGGGCTAGGGGGTTGGTTCCCTTTACTGATAATGTTCCCTTATCAATAGGAGATTATGACATGTCAGTGCCACTTTTGTATTATAGGGCCTCACCAGTGAATATACTGGGGAGAGACATAATTAGTAGGTTGAATATGACGATCTCCTTTACGGAGGACGGCATAGTTTGCTCCAATCCAGGAATTAACATGCTCACTGCACGACAAATTATGCAAGCATACTGCGGACAGACTGTGATTAGGGCTGAGCCAGTATATGGTGAACTGTTCCAGTACGGGACAGACATGGCATTTGCATGGATGCCTGGAATAGAAGGAAAGATCTGGAGAAGGCCAGCAGCTTATTTTTTTAGACCAGAAACACCAGCCAATGAACCAGAAGGAAAGGTGATTTCAGTGGACATAGAGAGCATTATAGCAACTGCTGATTACATTGCAGTACAGGCCCAAGACAGAGGAGGAAGAGCAGGGAGGGCAGTGATAGCACTAGCAGAGGGATGTAGACTCACCCAGGTGTCAGACGAGGAGCCCTTCTCCAAAGGAAAGTGAGAAGGTGAAATGGTGTTTATGATGAGTGTAAAAATATGGCTAAGAGTGTCATACAAACAAGTGGCACAGAAAATTGCAATGGCACTTGAAGCACCCACATCCACCCCAGTTCCCTTCTTTGAGGAGGATATGGCAAAGGTACCAACATCATTATGGACTACTAGTCCCTATGACGTGGGGTGCATAAAAAGTATAGGGGGAGTAAGAATAAAATTGAAAAAAGGTGTAATACTCTCCAGAGTGAAGCAGTACCCACTATCAAAAGAGGCAGATGAGGGCATATATGAAACAATAATGGCCATTATAAATAAGGGCATACTGGTACCATCAGAATCACCATGTAACACAGCCGTATACCCAGTGCGCAAGGTTAGAGGGGGGTCTTGGCGCTTCATACAGGACCTCAGGCCCTTGAACAATATAGTAGAAGCAGAATATCCAATAGCAGCAAACCCGGCAACAATATTGTGCGGTATTCCAGCAGAAGCATCACGATTTACAGTGATAGACCTCAAAAATGCCTTTTTCTCAATACCCCTGCACCCAGACTCACAAGATTTGACAAGCTTCACATACAGAAACACAAAGTGGAAACACACCAGATTGCCACAAGGGTACTGCGAGTCACCCTCAATATTCAACAGAGTAATACAGATGGACTTGGGCAACATTGAAGTGGAAAGCACATTTTTGCAGTATGTTGATGACATAATAATTTGCATCACAAACGAAAGAAGATGCAGAGAGGACTCATTAAAGATGTTGACAATATTGGCTGAAAAGGGTTACAAGGTAGACAAGGAAAAGTTACAGTACTGTCAGGAACAGGTACTTTACATTGGTCTGCTCATATCCCAACACGGAAGAAAGATCGCACCACAACGAGCACAGGCCATTTCAAAAATGCCACTGCCCCGAACAGTGCGGGAACTACAACAGTTCCTGGGACTGTGCAACTACTGTAGAGCCTGGGTGTTTGATTACAGCTCATACATAGGTCCCCTACTTGAAGGGTTAAAAGAAGCTAACAAAGGGGAGAAAAAGTTGGGGTGGACAATGGAAATGAAAGAGGCTTTTGATGAACTGAAAGATGCAATATCAACTGCTCCGGTACTGGCCACCCCAGATTATGAATGACAATTTTTTATATTTTCACATTGCGACTCAGCAGTAATGAAAGCAGTGTTGGCTCAAAAAACAAGCATGGGCTACAAACCAGTAGCGTTCTACAGTGGCCACCTGGACCCTGTGATGTTAGGACATTTCCCTTGCGAACAAGGTCTCGCCGCAGCTGCCTTTGTGGTAGAGAAAGCATCAGCAATAACCATGGGGTGCCCAACCACACTATTTGTAGAACATGCACTATTTGCAATATTGAACAAACCTAAGTCCACACTGACCACACAGAGGGCGTCAGGTTATGAGATCATCTTATCTAGGCCAGAACTATCAATTGTTAGATGCAGCACGGTTAACCCTGCAAGGTTCATGGCAGAAGTAATTGAGGAAGGGGACTATGCACACGATTGTACGCAGACTACTGAAAGGTACGCATGTACTAGAAAAGTTGAAGAGAACGCACTAGATGGAGGTGAGCTCTTGTTCATTGATGGGTCATCAACAATTGACCAAAGTGATGGGATAAGGAGAACTGGGGCAGCAGTGGTAAAAATGACGGAGGTACCGGTGTGTGTGGCGATGAAATGTGTACAGTTACCACAGCATTACTCTACTCAAGCAGCTGAACTAGCTGCACTGATCTTGGCGTTACAGGAAAGCTTTGACAAACGAGTGACCATATATTCTGACAGCGCATATGTCACGTCTACTGTCCACTCAGGATTGTCCAAATGGAGGAGAAGAGGGTTTAGGAGAGCTGACGGCACCCCAGTGCAACATGCTCTCTTGTTGGCTGAACTAATTGAAGTAATAAATAACCCCCAAGAATTAGCATTGGTCAAATGCACCGCACACACTAATGGAGAAGATCATATCTCAAAAGGAAACGCAGCAGCAGACGCACATGCGAAGTATGCTGCATATTTTGGTGAGATATGGAACCCCCCAGAGTCAGAGAGAGGGAGAGGGAGGGGGATAGCTAAAGAGATGTTGATAAGAGAAGGGTTCACCCATCTCCCAGCCACACAGATAATGGAGCTACAAGCAGCTGCACCAATGGCAGAGAAAGAAATATGGGTTAAAAGAGGATGTACAATGTCACCAACTGACGCACTATGGCGCCAGGGTAACACTGGAAAGATGGTAATGCCATTGGCACTATTGAACACCGCCCTGAGCCAATTACACCACCCAGCCCATACAGGCAAGGAGGTAATTGCAGCACAAATTAGGGAAGACTGGTTCTGCCCCGAGTTAAATTCCCATGTGACCAATTTTATAAGCAACAGCCTCACATGTCAACAATTCACGGCCGGTCACACGCTGAAGGTGATAAAAGGTACTATACCCCGGCCAGAGGGACCCTTCCTACATATCCATATTGACTATGTTGATATGATCAACGTATGTCAAGGAAATAGGTATATGATTGTAGTAGTATGCCCGTTCTCCAGGTGGATTGAAGCAGGACCCTGCTCACACCCAGATGCATTCAGAGCAGCTACATTTCTAGTGAGGGAGGTCTTCCCCAGGTGGGGAGTGTGCGAAGTACTGCGGTCAGACAATGGCCCACACTTCGCCAATGAAATGTTCCAGCACATCACATCCTTACTGAACATCCAACATAAATTTGCATGTGCATATCACCCACAGGCTAATGGTATATGCGAACGCCTGAATGGCCTACTAAAAGAGGCAATTGCAAAAATACAACAAACAACAAAGAAGAGTTGGTTGTATTGCCTCCCACTAGCCCTATTTGAGTTGAGGAATAGGCCAGGCTCCGACCACCACCTCACTCCTCACGAGGTGGTGACCGGCCGTCAAATGCGCCTCCCCCTAACGCCAACATCAAGAGCATTCACCGACTATGAAAATACTGCAACTGTTCTCGGTGATGAAATGTACCAATATGTGTCTTCTTTGATTACTAGTGTAGTGTTTGTGTCTCAACAGCTCGAGCACATGCAAAGAATTGGGAAAAGAAAAACTGTGCAAAATTGCTAAAGGGGACCACGTGCTACTCCGCAATTTCAACAGAAAGTGGAACAGCCCACGTTTCACTGGCCCCCATCTGGTGGAGGAAGTATCAACGAGAGCAGTAAAGCTACAGGACAAACGCGCTTGGAATCACCTACACGACGTAAAGATCTGCAAACTCCAGACCCGCCCTAGCGTCACCGACAGGGCCATTGGGAGAACAGCAACGGCATTTCCAACGGAGGAAGAGACTTCTACCACAGCAAACGACCAAAGTGTCCCCCTACCATACCACCCCCCAGATTCCCCAGAGACAACTACTGAAATAGAGAAGGGCAATCCCCATACCGCCCACTCCATGGTCACACGATCAAAGAGTAAAGTGACCTCCACTAGTTGAGCCCAAAATCCTCTGCCTATCGATGTCCTACCTACTGCAGTAACCATCGGACTCAAAGACACTATCTTGCACATTTACACATGTAAACACTTGAATGTTCTCTTTTTTCTTTCTCGCACATGCAGGTATCGCATATTATTGTACTGTTTAGAAAACAGATAACTAACAAAGTCACTGCCCAGGAGTAGATGCTACCCTCAGACGATAACCACCCTGAAGAGCTATCACACCAATTTCTCTATCACATAAAAAGGCCAAAGTACCTGAAAAGAAGGAGGGTACGTGTCTACTACACAGCATTTCTCCTGGCCATAGAACAATCCATGCCCCACCTCCACCCATACTTGCCTGTCCTAAGAGATAGATCGCTTAGATTGGCGTGGGAACAGCTCTTCGCCTGGGCACTGAACGACTACTTGATAGGGAGAGCTTGAAACCAACAACTAACACCAATAACAAGCATATTGAGTATTTTCAGGCGGGCAACTTTAACGTCGCAAGAATTAGCTGCTGGACTGCAGCAAGGTAAGAGCAAAATGCCGGTGAGACTAGCATCTGTAATAAAAATGATAGGGATTTTGATGATCACCGGGTTCTTGGCTGCCTCTGTATGGCAGAACAGTTATGCTATCAATATTTTGGATGTTCCCAAACCTAATATACCCCCACCCCCGGCTGCAACAGGTGTTACGTCAGGTGGTACTAGCAAAATTCCACACAAGGGAAATAGAGTTAAACGCAGCACATACTCAGATAATAAAGGTATCGACAACTACATACAAGATTCAGCACACATCTCGAACAACATGTGGTACAAACACATGACTCAAATAGGCAAGCAGACAACTGAAGATAACTGCTACGTCTGCTCGTTGATCCCATACGCCATGAGCGCCTCCAGAACTTTCGTTGCCACAGAAATAGATGAAAAGACAGCACGATGTATAATATACTTGGCATTGTTCCAAACGAAAGGGAGATTTCAAGGGAGCACGGTGCACCTGGTATGGAAGACGCGAGACACATATCCATACGAAAACAACTTCCTCAAGACTTATTTGAGTTACCACAAGACCAGTTTACATGCTGAAGCATTCAGATACATAACAAGCGGCCTTGAAAAAGGAGAGACAAAGAAAGTAACACTACAATACCTACCATGTGATTGGTACGCCACTGAAGTTCCTGGTAAACAAGGATGTTGGGAAAGGCCACTGATAACAATAATAGGGAAGGTGTACCTGGATAACAAATGGGACATAGGAGTGGTTGGCAGCAACATGGTAACGAGAGAGGATACTGCAACTATTGCTGAACACAACAACAGATGCTGGACGATTTGGATCAAGTACGCACCCATGCTAACATGGATAGAGAAGGATGAAGACCCAATAACAATACTGCCGCTATCTGCACCTAAGGTATGCTATCAACATAGAGGAGAAGTGAACGTGGGGTACAACACCAACTGTGCAAGCGTGATGGAGTTACCTGAGGGGGGAGCGGGAACAGCTGTATTAATGGACCATTACTGGGCCTGCAGAGACAAGGCATACCACACACTGCCCCCTCTGTGGAATGGTATATGCACGATGGTACACGTTAATGTACCATCACTAGTGGTACCCCAGAAACATGTGAACATGGCAAGCTTCCCTAAAATGGATGAAGGAAACAAGAGGGATAAGAGATCTGTACAATCCCAGAAGGGGCCAGAGGACCAAAACAGCAGCGACGACACTGTCCTGAATAGAAAGAAAGGACAAGGAGAACCTCTGACAGGAAATTACCTATGTGGAAGGTCGGAAACAGCACTCACTTCAATCCCACCAGAACACAGACTATTCAGCAGAGCAGCGATATTTTTCTCTTCAATAATACATCCAGGACTACAGGCCTACGCAAACACAAAATGGCTCCAGATAACTCGATGGGAATTGATAATGACAATTAATTCCACAGTAAATGGATTCAACACAATAAAAGAGGAACTGCGAGCAGTGAGGATGGTAGCACTACAGAACAGATATGTACTGGACTTCCTCACAGCAATGGAAGGAGGAGTTTGCGCAAAGATAGGACAATCATGCTGCACATTCATTCCTGCTAACGATGCTGACAATGGTACACTGACAGAAGCAGTATCACAATTGGCCCAGATGCACTCCAACATGATGAATGAAAGTAAAGGTGTGAAGAAAGATGACAGCTGGTTTTCGCTATTATGGTCATGGATGCCATTGTGGCTGTCGGACGGACTGAAGATTATAGTTGGATGTACTATTTTGGCTGGAGCTGCACTGATCATAATAAGATTTTGGAAGGCCCGGAAGGCACGCACCACAGACGAAATGATCAAAATGGTTGGTATGCACCCCTTAATGCCAGCAGATGACGGCCAACACACATGCACAATAATAAAAGAGAGAGAGAAACTGCGCAACCAGATCATCACCAACCACCTGGACCCGCCGTCTGTTAAACTCGAAAACCCAAGAAACCCAAGGAGCTACGTAGGGAAATGGGTATACTGCACACCTGGAGGAACATGTGCATACATGTATTGGTCATTTGAAGACCATGTCAACCACTATGGACATTTGGGAGGAGTAACTAAAATATGGAGAGTGAGCGGAGATAAGGAAAAGGATATGTTTGTGGTCGACAAGTCGACCAGAGGGGGGACTGAAGTGGGAAAATGGAACACAAGGCTCCCACCAATCCCCCCACACCCCTGGCCTAGAGGATCACGGCCCAGGCACCCGCCACGAGAGGAGTTTGCCCATCTACCAGCCGATCAAATACCCTGGTACAAGAACATACGGATGTGCCCACCAGCCTGTCCTGCCCATGCCAACACCTGCGGCATGGTGAACTCGACTGAACCATGCAGCAGTAAATGAACACATCGTTAGAGATGCCATGACGACGTAGCCACAGGCCAGCACACCCGTGCAAACATGCACACTGGACACTCCCACACCAATCCACACGAAGAACATATTCAGTGCTCCAACGTAGGTGACGGACACACTCACTGACGCGCACCTTTATTATTTTTCACATAGGCTTTTCAAAATGCTGAAACGCAAGACGCATAATGAACTCATCTATAACGCTTGCTCACGCTTCTCCTAAACCCATGCATTGCAATAAGAAATATAACAAAGGCACGATACTGGGGATAAAACAATATGATACCATAACCTAAAGCGCGGTGTAATAAACGTCTCCACCTATGCACCAGGCCCAAGTAGGCCGCAAGCAAGAGCTTCCATGAACATTGAATGAGCAAAAGTACAGTTGCTGACCCTGCAGAATGAGCCCGGCGATGACTGACAGTTAAGGGCGCAATGTTGCAATCTCGTATGCCGCAAGCCGACGCCAAGGTCACACCTGCAATTAAAACCAGGCACACAGTGGAAAATACAATATTAATTGTGCAGAATTCTGCCTCGACCACGGTCCCACCTCACGTGACCAAACCAAATCTGACAGGGTGCCAGGCCCAGGAGGAGGGAGGCACCGAAACCCCCCGTTTCAAGACACCGGCAGATACAATGAAGTGATCCAATGGACATCTGCGGCGGTGGGAGTAGTCGGCCTTCAGGCATATCAATAAATCTTCACGTTGTCTGCACATAATCATAGTGAAACATTGTTGCAAATGACAGGTGCACCGCGAGCTGGGAACAACGATGGTCCCAGACTGGGGGGCTCGTGCGTGGACCAATCAGAACATGAGGCTCTTATCACTGACGCCATTAGCATTGACCAATCCCCAGGGATCCTCATGTAACAATTTTCGTGTATCAATTTGAAGGGACAACCCAATTATACCACCTGACTAACCCTTAACCACTAACAATGCTCTCTATACGTATGCTATACTAACCCTACCACTCGAGGAGCCAATCCAGGGTGGCTATAGGTTTTTGCTAAACTTTCCCAGGGAGCGCAAGTAGCGCGTCATACTAAGATAAAAAGGGCCTGCGAGCCCACCGACAAAGAGAGTGTCAGGACGGACGCGTACGTTCCTCAACCCATCCCTGCCGTTTTGTCTAATAAACAGCAGAATCACCTTGCTTCTTGCGTGTGTCTCATACTCATTTTTTGGGATATACGGGAGGAGTTGGGGCCTCCCTGCCCAGAGGTCCGCGGACGGCCCAGCCGACCCCGGCAGAATTTCCCCCCGACAGCACTGATGGGTCAACATACTCATACCCGGGCATAGAGCAAAATAAGAATAAGAATAGGCCTTCTCCTCGAAGGGTTTATGGTTAATGGTTGGTCGGCTCTTATCATTGTTAATCCCTGTAGCAAAGGGTGTGGGCAGGGAATGTGTTATCTTTCATTGTAGCACGGGTGGCATGTATTAATTAAATATTAGCTTTACCAATGAAATGATGTAATGCTGTGTACAGTTTGTTATTATTTTTATGGAATTTGGTATAAGCTTTGTAATTTATATGTGAAAGGTTGAATAAACTAAAGCACAATACAATACATATATACATAAATACATACATACATTGTTTTTGCCTCAGATGCATGTCCCATCCATTAATTCTTACTTGGAAGCATCCTTTGCTTTTATAGTTCTATTATGTTTTTTTGAGATTCCATTGGCTACAAAACAAACAGAAAAAAGGATGTTGTTCATAGCAGTTATTCTGATCGAAAATGTCAAATGATTGAGTAATATTTCTAATTTGAAGGCATATTCAAAAAAGAAGTGAGGGAAGGGAGTAGAGAGGTGGGTCAACTCAAAAAGGAAAAAGGGAAGAAAGTGACAATACCCGACAAGCAACATGGTAAACCTATAAAGTACAAGAACTTAACCAAAAGGGGGGATTCATGATGGGGGAAGTAAGGAGAAAGTAATCACCAAACAGAGTGGGTTACACTGCAGGCTTCAATAGAAATGGGAAATGGTGGTGGTGCAGGACCATGATGATATAGCATTCATCTGACATATCAGACATCAGGCGGCATTTGGCTCTTAAATTGTGGATTAATATGCCAGCACTGGGGAATCCTCAGTCCTTTGGTGCTTCAAACGTTGTGCACAAAACTATCCATGTGCAGCAGGGGTGGAGGCAGAGCAGATTGCACATTTCCAATTGGAGGCAGACAAGAGAAACATTTTGAAATGTTAGGCCTGGTCCTTTATATTTTAATTTGAAAAGCACCATATGACCTTTTCTATTTCAGCTGGACCCATAGTGAATTACCAGCGCTGGACTTGCCCGATGTACAGGGGCATTACAGCCCTGGTGGTCTGGTAAATCCAGCACCGGCAATTCTGTTAATGTGGTAATGGTGCTGGTGTTTCCAGGTCCGTCGGCCGGCAGGTGCCGTTACACCTGCCCGTAGAACTCGTAGTTTGCCGGTCCGGAAAACGGTGCCAGTATGGTTCTACCTGCACCATTAATTCCGGACCGGCAAACTCGTAATGAGGAATCTGAAAAGGTAAACCAGCATGAAAAAAGTTAAGGAATGGTGAAGGAGCAGGAAAGGTAAATTAGAATGTGAGTAGGTAATATGATGATGGAAAAGAATAGAGAAGTAGACCCACCAATGATGCAATCAAGTCAACCCACTGCAGGAGTGGTGCACATATTTTAATGGTTTGTGAGGGCAGGGCAGGGCTTATCCTTCAGTTGATACACAGGTCGATCTTAGCCCCAGTGGTAGTCAAAGGTATGCATTATTGAAGCCTATATTACTTGTCAAAGAGCATGCAGGTAATGAGGGCTGAAGTTAGTAAGATGGTGGTGAAGGACATCGATGAGGGGAAAAGAGGAGCACTGTGGGCAGAGAGAAAGATCACTTCAGTCTTCATTGTGTAAAGCATGAGAAAACAAAAGTTTATCCTGTGCCAGATTGCTGAAAGGTTGTATGAAACCCATTTCTAGAGCTCCGAATTGTGAGCAGGGAAAGAGAAGTAAGGTAGATGTGATGAACTCAACAGATATAGTAGAAAAAGTGAAATGGTGTTGCTACATGACCATGATGCCTCGGCATGGAGCAGGAACCAGGTGAAATTCAGCTATTTTGATGCAATCAATTGGTCCCCGAAGGTTATGTCTTCTTGTAGTTTTCTTTGTTGGAATATAACTTCACTAGCTTTTGCCGGGATAACATATGCTGTTCTGGCACATCTTAAAGGTCATTGTGGGGCGGTAATTTATAGGGTCACTTCTGTCCCCCTTCTTAAAAATCGGAATGACCACTGATTGCTATCAGGAAAGGGGCGTAGATTCCTGTGACTTATTAATGGTCATTGAAAAGGCTAAACATATAGGAAACTGTCTTCTAACTGTGCATTGACACTGGAACGTATGTGCCCTGTGTGAAGAGAAGTTGGGGTGGAAAGAAGTAACTTGAAATTATTCCAAGTGTTTGCAATAGTGGAAGGTGAAGGTAACCATGTAGAACCGTGCTCCTTCTTTTTGTTAAAATGATAGCTGTTATTGAAGTGGAAGGGGACACAAAGGTGCAATTTGCCGTTTGGACAGTAGAAGACAACCTAACACTGATACATTGCACCAGCTGTTTGTTAAAATGGTAGCTGTTGTTGAAGGGCACACAGAGGTTCACTTTACCATTTGGACAGCAGAGGGCAACTAAAAACTGATGAATTGCATCAGCCAATTACAGAAACATACATACGATTTTATATATATAAATACCTCTGTGCAGAAATGTGAATCAGTAGTAGATGGAGAGCATATGTGCTGATTTTTGGGTAGAGTTGGACAAGATCAAGATGATGAAATGCTAGGTCTGGTGTTTTAGAAAGGGCAGGTCCAAAATATTTTGATTTCAAAATTACTTTATGTAGTGATATATTACTCCTTATAAGAGTGACATGCTTCATTCATTTTCAAATACCATCTCAAGCACGCTTGACTATAGAGCACACATAGTTCTTGTGTACAAGTGACCAAATATTTGTTTAGCAGTGACAGCAAAGCAGAGCACTGGCAAATTTAGCTTTCTGTAGTATGGTTGGTGACCATAGGTGCATGCTGAGTAGCAAATAATGTAATTATGAAATTGCATATGTTGCTAGTTATGTAGTCATATTTCCTTCTATTTGAGCTAGTCATTACCCTGATGTGGGGCAGATTCCCGGCATTTCGCGCCTTGAAACACCTGTGTATAGGTCCGTTATAAATGCCATATCATATCATATTATCCTGATGTGAGATTTTTAACATCTATCAAACAGCCATATACTTTGGAGGTATTGTATCCGGAGGCAGACAATTCACACAACCAAAGTAGATATAGAGGAGCAGAGGGGCTATTTTTCATAAAATCCACAGCCTGCATTTCCTCTTTGGGTGTCAAACATATGAAAGGAATCAACTTTATGTGCAGTAAATCCCCTACCCACGCATTCATCTTTTAGTTTCTCGATTACCAAGATATCTGATGTAATCCATAGCAAGGAGAGGGCCGAACCTTGAATGCTTGTTTAATTTTCCTTCTCAACCACTATCAAGGTTGTTTTGGTTGATGGAATTTGATTGTCATGAGGTTAGAGGGTGTGAAAGAAGACGTCATGTCAGACTTCACTTTTAGCTACACGCGGGTTTGGCCAGACATTAGTGACTGTGACCTGGCATAGTATTGTATAATAATGAAGTTGATGTGATACATATTACAGGCCAGTTGCTTAAGGCTTCCATTTCCCTGTTTACTTTCATCCAGCTAAATTAATCGTGTGTCGTTTATCTTTCCACAGAATGCTTTAAGGATTTTGTCAGTCTTTTTTGAAGAGGGACTGAGAAAGGAAAGAAGAAGTAGACAAAGTGGACAGATGATCTGAGGTGCAGGTATCGTCTTAACACATCATATGACCCCATCATATGTGTTTATTTATTTTATTTATTGATTTTATAATTAATTATCGAACATTATGCTTCAAACAATATACTCTAAAATAAATCACAGTTTGTGGTGCAATTTTGAAGCTGGGTGCCAGGTACTTTTGAATGGGCTTTACAATGGGCTATGAGTATAAATCATTGTGAGTCCTAAGTACGGAGTTAGACCAGGGATCATACAACTATACATATGTGACTATGTAGATGTTAATATTTTGTTATCATTGGGGGGAAGGGAGTTCCAATGATGGGTGTTTAAGATATGAGTTGGGCCTGTCCTCTTTATTGGCCATAATGGAGTGGAGATGGATTTCGATGTATAGGTTAATCCTTGATCCTCCAGAGAGCTTGCTATATGAGGATGTAGCAGTATTGCTGAAACAAGGTGTCAATGCCTTATTATGAGCTTAGTTTAAAATGCGGTGAAATCCTGGTGAATTTGTATTGCTCTATTGATCTTCTTATCCAGAATCCGGAGAAAGTCAAAATGCATATGAAACAATGGGATTGGATTTGGACAATAAATCGAATAAGGAAGGCAAAGCTATCAGCATCTCATATGCTTTTTGACAACCCTAGATCTAGGCTCCCTCTTTATCTGAATAGATTTCCGGACTCAGTGGCGAGAGCTGAGTTTCTGAGATTTAGATTGAATCTGTGTTTAACCTTGAAGGTTCGCTCAATCTGAAACAGTGAGAAATACCCCTCTCCCATTTGTGATTAGTGCAATAACAATGAAAGGCAGTCTTTGAAACATCTATTCATGTACTGTCCAGGAACGTGGCCATTGAAACTGGTAAGATTCCAGAGATTTGTTCACGATCCTGATTGGTTGAATTCTGATATCTTTTGGGATAGACTGTCGTTAGGTAATGAAACACTCCTGACTTTCCAAGTGGTTGCTCTCTTAACAGATCTGTTGGGGGGGAGGGGCTCTCTCGGTTGAGGTGCTGGATGTTTGAGTTAGTTTTTGTGACACTTCCATTTGCTTTATTTTAAATTTAGTGTGTGATCAGTGGCTTCTTAATCTTTTGTATGGACTCTTGTGTTAAAAGGCATAAATATGTATTATATTGTTTATTTATATGGCTATGATACAATAAACAAATACAAAAAATGTAGGAAAAAGAATCGGTGAGAGAATGCACATTGTGGTTGACCAACATAACAAGTTTTTGCTAGAGGGCAAAGATAGAGTATTTGGGTATGGATAGAGTATAAGTATGCATATATATCTGCTCATTGAGAACCCTAAGTTAGGCGTTAAACCGGGGACCATACAACTATAACATACAGTTTGGGTTGGGGGTGGTATTACGATCACAGCAATCACAAGGATGGGCGAGGGAGGTTAATGAACAATCTTATAGGAGAGGAAGAACACATTTTGAAGGCAGATGATATAGAGTTTAAGTAATGATTTGAATATGTGGATGTTAATTTTATTTTTTATATTGAGGAAGGGAGTTCCAATGATGATGAATATCCAGATCAGATTGGGATGTGAGGCAAGATGAAGGATCAACACTGTTTAGGATCACTTTTTAGGATCACTGAGATGTGAAGGAGAAGGATTCATGAGGAGAGATTGTTGGGGGAGCTGTGGTGCTGCTGTTAGAGGCATGGCCAGTTCACGGAAGTGATGGACAAGGAATTCTCATTGGAGTATGCCCCATAAATTAGTGGTTGGTCGCATTTCTCCTACTGAATACTCCACATTCTGGAGCATCAGAGTAGTGGATAGAAGAGAGGCAGGTCAATAGAATGCAAACATTTATGGGTATGCTGAAAACTTCTTAAAGACCACCAAACAAACTAACAATAGACAAATGAGACTAATCTGTGTTAGCCTTAACACAAGGAAAGTCAATCCCATCCAGGGTTACCTCACTCTTATTCCCATTGCTTCTCTTTTGCATCCTATATCGAACAACTCCTTACACAAAGCAATCTCTTCACGAACACACTGATCACTCATCCCACTCCTACTCCCACCTACATCTCCCTCACTACGTTTTCACGAGTAATACCGTTCAAAATTCACAACACATCCACATATCTTCAGATAACTCACAAGGGCTAGCTCTGGGTCGGGAGGATAGCTCAGCATCAATTTGATTGTCTTAAAAGCGAGAGAACAGGTGCATCCCCGTTTTGAATCGCAGTTCCCCACTTAAAGCCTGTTCAACAGCATTAAGCGGGATATAAAAGTTCAATTCAATTATTATTATTATTCGCCCTTGTGAGTGAAATCAATGATCACATAATTTTCAAATTCATGTTGGTATATCCATTATCTACATTCATTTTAATATTTTCCCATGTTTTAATGCAACCTCTGAAATGTCACACAATTCATATAATGTCGACATGCCATGTTATTCATTCCTCTGTGAATAGTTTAAGGAGAGGAATTCATCTGTACAAAATGTCCCTTTTCCCTTGCTTCACTTAGTGTGTTCCCCGTTGTTATATCACTGATGTTCGACATTAGACAAAGGAAAATTAACAATTCTAACAATTAAAATAAAATCTGAAAGCTTATGTGAAAGCCTCCACGACATGTAAGGACACGGTTGTCAAATCTGAAAAAGTACCTGTTTCTTTAGAAGGGTAAAGGGCAGGAACCACACAATCATTTTCAGTGGTGGGTTTTGGGATAGGAAGAAAAGAGCAAAAGAGTATAAAGGGAAAGATAAAATGAATAGAAAGAGGAACAAAAGATTAAGGCATCATCATGGGTTGGACAGAGCGGATAAAATGCTGCAGTAGTGCTATTTCCGGTGCATTACCACTCTGCCCAATCCCGAGTTTGAAAGGAAAGTTGGAGGTTTACCTCCATGTTTTTGAGGGAAGTAAAACTGTCCACTTTCCACCCATTTGCGGCGCTATTACCACAGCGCTACTTGCATCAGCGGCAATAGCCGCAATAGAGTCTATAGAGACCTATGGACACTTAACAAAATAAATGGGGAATAACAGCCCTACCACAACTCGCGATCCGGCACTAATAGCACCGGATAGAGTTGCAGTAAAGCTATTTGCAATGGTGGTATCCCAGCATTATTACCGCCGGGATACCGCCAAGGTCGTGATGAGGCCCTTGTGTTTTTCTGCATCATAAAATGTTAGTACTTCTCCAAAATTCACCTGTCGGTGGAAAACCACCTGTATGCATTCCAACCTAAAACCCCAATGCCTTGTGCCATCAGGCAATTCATTTTGATGTTCTTGCTTTATGTTTGTCTGAGAATCAATTCATGTTACCTCCATACTTCTACGTGCCCAAACATATTGAAAGAGATGGATCATCAACCAAGTTGTTCTTTAATATACTACTGCTGGGAATATATAATCGTTAAATTTCATAACACCCTTCTGGGTGATTTATCTAACAGTTGAACCTACATATTGCAATCCACAGTGGCCTCAACAATCTGTTATGCACAAGTGTAGTATTAGAACAAATACAGCTCTTAAATTCTGATGTAACTTCCAGTGAAATCACTTCTATGGCATTATTCTTTTTTTTAACAAATGTTACATTTGATATATTTGAGAACACCTTTCGGTTTCTCTTGTATTCAACTTGTAGTCATAGGTATTTCAAACATTCTCTAAAGTAATTTCCCTCCAAGGAATGGCCATTTTGAAAATGAGTGAGTGTTTCCCACATACCATCACCCTTAATCCCTTATGCTATACATTCATACTTGGTGCAGGTGTTTATGTAAATGTGTTGTGAGCTTCTGTGCCTGTTTCTGTAGTGATTACTCTAATCCAACTATCCATCTCTAAGCTCTTAGCCCTTATCTCTAGTAAGAATTCCCTCACTTACGGTTTTGCCACTTTTGACTTTTCTACTGGTGCTACATTAGTTACTAATTTCACCAAGCTTGTCATTGATCTTATACCCTGTTGAACTCTTGAATCTATGAAAAATTAATTGATGCTGATACATAGTCTCTGTATTGAATTGAGTTAATTTTGGTATTGAAGATGCTCACTGTGGACATGTAAATGCAACACTATCGGGGGCAGTATCTCGTGACTCAAGTGTCACTCAAGTATGTTATATATTACCATCAGCTGCAGTTTCAATAATATGTTTAGCCCCATTTTTTAGGGTCAATTTCAGATTAGGGCACTAGTATTAAATTGTTTAAAAATTCCTCCCTTGTCACATTCCAGGTAAACTAAACCGGCAACCCATAGTGCTTCCTACTTTTTCTCTTTCCAGGTTCATGTCCAATGCCAAGGTATTTTCCAAGTTCCCCATAGTCGAGTTAGAAATCAAAATCTCTATGTGTGTGCCCATACCGAAGAACATCTATCATTCTTAAAATATTCCGGGGCTGTGACATAATCTTCCTACAAAATGTTAGTATGCAAGTGCAACACAACCATGATCACCAATCACCAACCAATAAACGGGTCACCATTGCACGCCTAATATTTAATTGAAAACCTTCTTTGGCATCAAGTACATATGATAGTAGGTATCATATATATGGAGGCAAAAAGGAGTTGTGAAAAATAGAGTTTCTCGTGACAAGAGCCTATAGATGAAAAATAGATGTACCTACAGGATTTAATCTTGATTTCTTTCTTCACTTTAGATAGAAGGCACACAGTAGGTACAATTGGACATGTATATGTGTGAAATGCATCTCAACTTCAAGATGAATACCATCCACATGCCAATATTCTAAGATGCTGTTCACTTCCATGTGAAAATTGTGTGTTGGGTCAATGACTAATCGCTCATAATGCATCGAATAGGTTAACAGCCTTTCTTCTTCAAGAATGTAGCCTGCCCTATTAAGGAGCAAATCAGAGGACTTCATAACTTTATATCTTTCGATAAACAAGCAATCATTTGTCTCTCATGTTCTCTCATTGTAAGTGGTAGTGTTATGCACCATTGTGGCTGTTCTTAATCTTCTTGTATTGCATATATCTTCCCAAGTCTTGTTCTCAAACACTGAAATCTGGGTACAAGTGATTGCCTTGTTTCTATGGTGACTATCTAGTCTTCCCAAATGATCTATTCTCCACTTCCTACATTCTGCCATCATCAAGTCATTGTTTTGTAGTTTAAAATAATCTGACATTTTCCACGGTGGAACATTTACTCATAGGAGGTGACACTAAAAACATACATCTATTAGGACAATGCCTTGTGAAATATATGGATATTTGTGAATTATCCAATTGCATACAACTTTAAACAGATCAATTCCTAAAATTACACAGTTCATGTTGTCACTCGGTGCAAATAAAAGTCCATACCATAACATTCATGTCTTTATTGGGGTGGTCAACAATACTGCCTTTACGTTGGCCATAGAAACCACTTTTAACTATTTGATTGGGGATAACCTCACTCTCTGAGCAAATTACTTTTGATGGGGACATGATGGTGTTGTTACTTTCCAACAGTCTTTACCCTGACCAGTTTCTTATCTTGTGTAAATAATCATATATGAGAGGAAACTTTGCACTCTGCCGGTTGCATAATCATTATGGCCATGAAGGAATTTGATGTCTCTCTGCTTCTAAATGGGTATTCACCTAAACTATAAATTCAGAAATATGTTAACTTGGTTAGTGATCAAATTCTGTCTCTCTCAACCTCATCTTTGTGGGCGGTGGGTCATAATCTGCTTAAACATTCCTTTAAGCAATCCTCCCATTCTTTATGCAGAAGTCATATTATTTATTGTTCATTACATAGATCAACATTTATAAGCATCCTTGTACAGTATTCTGTAAACCTTGTGGTGATTGCTTGATAAAGTCTCTCTCCACCATTCTGTTATTTATTGCATATATAATCCCTGAAAGGGAAGAATTTTATCATTTGGGAATGTGCTGTGACGTTCTTCAGATCTCAATTGTTTAGGTTTCTCCCCATTATGCTTTCTTTAAATATGTAAATATGTTCAATCGGCAAGGTGGATTTTAACAGAGATTCAAGCATTGTGATTGACTGGGTCACCAAACTTTCACCACATACTGGAGAGATGTCAGTAATGGCATGTGGCAATTGCAGCCATCCACCACCCCATACCCTTGTGATTGTGTGGCTGTCTTTTGGGCCATTGAACCATGCAGTGCCTGTGTTCTCCTGCACCATCATGGCCCCCATCTTCACTCGAGCAGTGAGTGCTCAGCTCCATGACCCTCCTTCTTTCTGATTGGCCCCTCTGCTGCTGAAGAGGCTAATCAGGAGCCAGCAGGTGTGAGCCAGCCCCTGACACCAAGGCCCACCAACTCAGGCATCTGTCTGTGCCTTCTTCATGCTCACTGAACATCACCCTCCTGGGAGAAGAGCAGCTGCATCTTGTGGGCTGCAGCTGAGGCCTACAATTTGGCATCACATTGGTGGTAAGCTCTGAAGGGCTTGGGGGCTCTTATTGTGCATTATTGTCCTCCAGAAGCATGTGTGGGAAAAAAGGAAAAAGAAATCTTGATTCTTGCATCCATGGCATGCATTTTACATCTGCTCTGCACCCATCCCCCCCCTACATGTCCTTGTGCTTGCATAGCTGTGTTTTGGGCCATTGAGCTATGAGGTGCCTTTGTCTCCGGCACCATCATAGCCGCTGCCTTCACTCGAACACCAAGTGCTCAGCTCCATGACCCTCCTTCATTCTGATTGGCCCCTCTGCTGCTGATCTGGCCAATCAGGAGCCAGCAGGAAGAAGCTGTCCCTGACACCAAGGCCCACCAGCTAAGGCCTCTGTCTATGTCTGTCTGAGCCTTGGAGGGCTGGGGGCACCCGTCTTTTTTCTCCCCTCACCACCGTATGCCCACCCCCACCTCATGGAACAGCCTCCCAGCATGCAGCCTGCTACCCCATGAACTTGTGCCTCTGGAACTTTGCTCTCCTACCAAGAAATCCTTTGAGCCATGTACTGAATATTGTTATGCCTTTTACTAACTCACACAGCTGTGAAACCTAGGTGTGCCTATGCCATTCTGCCCTACTATGCCTTACTTTATCGTTCTCTTTAATGCATTTGTCCCTTTTGGTAATTTGAATCCTGTTGTGTTTGTTTAACAACTCTACACCCCCATTTTGCATTCAATTTCTATGATTTTTGGTAATTAGAATCCTGGTGTGTTTTTTAAAAACTCTGCACCTCCATTTTGTATTGCATATCTGTGCTTTTTGCTTATTCTAATCCTGATGCATTTTTAACAACTCTTCACACCCATTTCTGGTATTCAAGTGTTTCGATTGCATTTCTTTTCTCGCATTCTTGGCTACTAGGCCACCTGGTGAGTTGGTGTTTGTGCTTTTCATTATCTCCTCTATCTTCCACCCTTATGTTTCCGCCACCACATGGCACTCACCATCTCCCTTATCTATTCTAACTGCAATACTATCGCCTATCCTCCCTCTCTCATGAGCTCTGGAAGGAAAAAGTTTAAAAAAGACATTCTGACCACTAAAACAGGCCTACCCATTGCAGACACCTACGTCAGTGCAGCTTCCAGAAAGATGGATACAGATATCCTCTTTTCTGTCATCCCTCCAGATCGTTGGACTTCTCATCTTATCTCTACTCTCTCTCCTCTCACATCTTCACCCTTTAATGGTGGCACTAGATGTGTGGTACTCTTGGAGGGCTTCTCGTCATCCAGGTTTATCAGTAATTTCTGTAGCAATGGCATTATCATGGCTCAGGGTCCTCAACCCAACCTCCGCCTCTTCGACCTGGTGCTTGCCATCCCTCATCAACTTCCTTCCCACACCTTCTACTACCTCTTCATCTCTCTCCGTCCCCCCTCCTCTGAATGGTGTACTATGCCCCTGTATCCCTCATTGGTGAACCTTCAAAGGCAGAGACATGTTTCATCTAGGCATGCTTATTGCTTGCTCTGCTATTAAACACTCTGCAGACATCTGCCCCCTTCTTGAAGTCGTTGGCCTCAATATCCTCGCTCTTACTGAGACCTGCTTTTGACTTCCTTTTCCCTGATGAATATAAGATCATCGCCAAGTCTCGCCCTAACTCTGTTGGTGTTGGGGTTCCCCTGATCTTCTCCGAGTGGGTCCCTTCTTCCCTCATACCCACCCCGCCATACTTCTCCTTCAAGAGTCTCCAATCTGGTCACCTCTTCCACTTCCTCCCTGACCGTTGCTACCTGGCTCTATCACCCTGTTCCTCTAAGAAGTGGCTGATTTCTCCTCCTCCTTCTCGTGGGTAACTTAAACATCCACCTTGACTCCTCAATCACGGCATCCACTCTCTTCCGTAACCTCTGCACCTCGCTCTCCCTCTCCATTCTCCCCTCTGGTCCCACCCACTCGGCTGGACACATGTTAGGAAAGATTTCTATTTTATGTGCACTTTTCCCTCCAGTTGTGTACCCCCCAACCTTTTGCTGCTTTTTACACCATAGTCTGACTTTGCCAGTGGAGCACAGCCTCCAGATGCACTCCCCTGGGCTTTTCACTCAATTTATTATGGGATAACTGACATGCCCTTAAAGACAGTGAGTACTGGGACAATTTGTTTCTCTTAGTCCTTGCCAATATTGCTACTTTTCTGCAACATGTTGCAATTGCACAATGTACCTTACAGTACAGTGCATTTTGGACTTCCAGTTATTTCTGGCCTAGCTCTAAAATGGCCATGCCACAAGGTTCTTTGTCCTGTCCTTTGGCCAGTACTGGGGAATCCTCAGTCCTTTGGTGCTTCAAACTTTGTGCACAAAACTATCCATGTGCAGCAGGGGTGGAGGCAGAGCAGATTGCACATTTCCAATTGGAGGCAGTCCTCCAATTGGAAATGTGCTTTGCCTATCCCCAGGTCGAGCCGACCCCGGTCAGTCCTTATTTGGGCATTAATTCTACCACGAAACGCCAAGCTTTCACAGGCTTCTGCAGGCCTTGTGTGTGTGCTTCCAGGATGCGGGTTGGACTGTCTGGTTCCAATACACATCCAGGGTGCCAGAGAGTCTGGTGTGCTGTGAATGCCTGGGACCACCGTGGTCTATAATTGTTTAATGTATGGTGTGCCTGCATGTGAACAGATCTCTCATTGGGTCCTCTTCATTTTGGCGCAAAGGAGATTCTGGATAAGAGAAGGCTCCAAACACCCATACCATGTCGATCTCTTGAGTGCTCACTGAACAAGAAATAGGATACAACTATCCTGAAACTAAGAAGCTGAGTCGAGGAACCGCTAGTGACCTGCTCGAAGGATGGCCACACTGAGCCTAATGTTGTCCCGCTGGACCCCTCTGCATCTGATCAAACTAGAAGGTCTGCGAAGACACTTTGACCCATTGGAATAGTGGGACTACCTGTTCTCGGCACCTTCATCAAACCCTGCAAGTAAGCCTTCTCGGAAGTGTCCCTGGGCCAACCAGTGGGTTGATCAGCTTGCTCACGACCTTTGCTCTGATACCGCCGTTTTGAGGAGACCCTTGAAACTTAGCACATCGCATGCTCTGTGTTCACAGTACTCTCACACTTAATATTGTACACTTGAAATTCCCAGGTCTGGAGTAAAGTGAGAGTGGCTGAACAAGAGTACACACGGTTACTGTGTCGCTCAAACATGGTGCAAACTTTGCAGGTGCCCTGCGGCTGTTCCCTCTGTTCCTTGAATCCTGCTACAGTTAAACTGACCTGATCCATCCACCAGGAGCAGAGAAATCACCACTGTCCCGTTTGGGAATCAACGCTTTAATTTCTTTGCTGAAAACCACAGAATTGTCGCATTTGAACTTGCAACCTAAGTCGGCTCGACTGCCGAAGTTTGGTCCTGAGTGCACCATAGATCGGTGAGTAATTGCAACCCTTACCGGTGGCCCATAGCGCATCCATCCATTTTTACACATGAGTGGCCAATCAGGGCACCTCTCCTTTCCACAGATAGCCTAAGCTATCAAACTATTCCCAACTCCTGGAATCTGTCCTGCCCTCACGGAGAGACCCTCCACGAATAGTGGGAACCTATTCTGCATCACCTCACCCACTTCCTGAGCTGCTACAGACCCTAAAAAAAAGACCCAGTTTTTCACCCAGTACATTTGACCAATAGGTTCCCCTCTTCTTAGGAACTGGACTGCCTTTCAAATAGGATTGTGATTACTGCAGAACTGCCTAAAGACTCTTTGCACTACCTGCTTCCTTCCCTTTTCTAGGTTGTGGACCCATTTTGTGCATTAACCATTTAGGCCACTTGGTTTTGTATATATGTATTTTAGTAAGATTGTGTTGGTTTAAAGGTGTTACTGTTAATAACTATTGTGTTGAAACTCAAAAACCTTGAATACATGCATTTGTATTTTTAATATATATATATATATATATATATATATATATATATATATATATATATATATATATATATATATCTGACTGGGAGTGATTTGTAAGTGTCCTTTCCTCTGTGTGCACATTGATGTCTTTCAGTCACCCTCCCCCCCCTGAGACCTAGTTTGACTGCTGCCAATGCTACCTTGATTGCTCTGGCTTGTCCAGAAGGTTACCCTGTTCCAAGAAACTAGGCTGGCCTTCTGAACCTCTGCCCACCAGGTCAGAGTTCAGAAATCCATCTTAACAACAAACTCTCGATGCCTTGATCCACACTGATCTTTTGCTCACCACCCCACTCTCCTGGTCAGAACACTCCCTCCTCCCCTCTCACCTGGGTCCTCTCTGCCGTCTGATCGCACCTCCCCCAGCTCTGCCAACCTCGTTTATGGACATCCGTCCGATAAAACGAATATCAGCTGTTGCCTTCACATCCACCTTCATCCCCCTCTTTCCCCCCACCGTAGACTCTAACTCTGACTCTGCTCTCAGGAACTTCCATCTTGCCATCGCTAGCACTCTTGACATTCTTGCCCCAGTCATGAGGATCCACCTGAAACATGCCTCCAAGCATCACAGCTGGTACGATTCTGAACGTACAGATCTGAAATGAAAGAGCAGAGCTTGTGGAATGGAAATGGCAGACCTCAGGCTCATTCTCTGTCAAATTGGCCTGTCACCTTCTCCAAAGGCAATACCGACTCTCAATTTGTTCCAAGAAAAGGGCCCACATCCAGGCTCACGTCTCTGGTGCATCCAACAACATGGCTGAATTCTTTAAAATCTGCAAGGAACTAGCCAACCCTTCCACAGTCTCAAACTCACATCCTCCCTCTCAGGCCCTTTGCAAAGTATTGGCCACACACTTCACTGCAAAAACGGAGGCCATCCCAGCACTCTCCCTTCCCTTTCCACCTTCCCTCTCCCATCCCCCTGCCACCTATGGCCTCCCATCCCCGTCTGTCTTTCTCTCCTCCTTCTCCCCTATCACATCCGATGAGGTCACTAGAGTTGTCTGCTCTATGAAGGTCTCCTCCAAGCAGGTCTCCCCCTGTGTTTCCAGAACTATTAAGGACAATATGAGCTCTCTTGCCCCTGCACTTTCTGATTTTTGCAAACATTGGGTCTTTCTCCTCTTCCCACAAGTGCTCCATTGTGTGCCCCTTCCTGAGAAAACCTTCCGCCAACCCCTAGTGTCTGGCTAACTACCTCCCCATCTCTATCACCCCCTTTGTTGGAAAACTCTTGAAGAAGCTGGTCTTTCCCCACCTGATCCAGCATACTGAGTTTGTTGTTGCCCCCACGACCATCAATCCAGATTCCGAGCATCGAGAGGCATGGAAGCTGCTCTCCTGAACACCTGTGAAGAACTGCTTGCATCTCTTGATTGTAACTCTCCAGCTGTTATCATTCTACTTGATCTATCCTCCGAATTTGATTCGGTCAACCACTCCATCCTCATAAAACGACCCCATGATACCCTTGGTATCTTGGAGCGGGCACTGAACTGGCTGACTACTTTCCTCAATGACTGCTCCTATCAGGTTATCCTGGGCTCTTTCTCCTTTCCCACTTCTATATCCATTTAGAAAATAGCAGTGGTGAGGCGCGCACTCTAGTTCCCAGCTTTGTGTACCTTCTGAGGTTCAGTTGCTCTTCTCCTTCAAGCGCTTTCATGCCTCTTGCAATCTTCAGAGAGACAGTCTGTTCGGGTGTTGCTGATTAGTACCAATTTCGGCCTCAAGGAATTCTGGTAGCTGTAGTCAATGCTGGCAGCCAAGAACCAACTCCCCCTCAATTGCACAATATAAATCCCACGGCGGGTTAGGGGGGAAAACCAGCAATATAGCTCTTCTACTTGGGGCATGGGTCACCCCGGTGCTGCACCTCTGGAGCCCAGGACACCCGAATCAATATTTAGAAAAAAGAGGGAGTGAGGCACGCACGCTAGTTCCCAGCTTTGTGTACCTTCTGCACCTCTATCTCTGCCTGTTGCGTTCCCCAGGGCTCAAACATTTTTCCGTGGCTCTTTAACATCTATCTTGCTCTGCTTGCACACCTAATTTCCACATTCTCCCCTCACGTCCATTGTTATGCAGATGAAACACAACTCTTCTTCATTCTACCCTCTGATCCTCTCCTTACTTGCTCCATCATTCCTGACTGGCTACCTGCCATCCAGTCCTGGTGGGCCTCCAATGATCCCTACCTCAACACCAACAAGAATGAGATCCTTCTCAATGGGACTCCTGCTCCCTCCTTCTTCCCCTCACTCTGGCAACTCTCTATGGGCTCTCCCCCTTCTCTTTCATCTGAAGCTAGAAACCTTGTAGTCATCTTCGACTCCTCTCATTCCTTCCTCTCTCACATCCAGGACCTTGCTAATGAGACCCACTTTCAACTCCACCTCCTCAAAGGAATCCTTCCTTTCCTCACTTTCCCCAAGGAGCTCAATAGCTCGTACTCTCTAGGCTGGACTACTGCAAGAGCCTCTTCCTTAATCTACCATCTTCCTCTTTACTTCCCCTGCAGATTATCCAGAATAGGACTGCAAGACTTCTCCTTTGCCTCATGCCCAGTGACGGCATATCTCCAGCCCTAAATCCTCTCCACTGGCTTCTGTTTGCTGCAAGTATCAAATTCAAATCCCTCTCCGTCATCCACAAGGCTTTCTGGGGCTGGGGACCACACTATCTACAGCTGGCTCTAACCAAAAACAAATACTCTCCTTCCAGATCTTTACGCTCTTCCGGTCCCAACTCTCTGCATGTCAACTGCTTCTCTAAATGGCTAGCTGGCAGCCTATCTCTTTCCTGGGCTTGCTCCCTGCCCTGGAACAGCCTCTGCTTCCTCTCCACCTTGTGCCAGATCTCCTCAAATTTCAGAAGCTCCTCAAGAATTCCTTTTCACCTCCTCCTTTCCCCTCTCCCTCCCTTGCTAAATCCCAGCAATCCCCTGCTAATCACTGAGATTGGTGACCAGTCCTTCATGGTTCCTTTCCCCCAAAAAGCCTCAGCCTCCCCCCCTCCCAGCACTTGCCGTTGGGCTCCCATCGGTCTGTGCTATCTCATAGGCCTGCACTTATTGTTTTTTCAGCTGTCCACTCTTACCAAGTGATCTCTGCCAGGCACTTAACAGCTGCTTGCAACCTACCCCCTAACACTTACCTCCATGGTACTCCAAGCACTTACCCCCCTCCCTCATCCCTTCTCTCTCTGCACTTGCACGCTCTGAATGCACACAAGGCCTAATAGGGCAGCCTCTCTCTTTCTTCATTGTTATTACATGTCTCTTTCATTCCCATGTTCCCTCCCTGTTGTCCTGTGGGCACTTTGAAACACAATTTACTTGATTTATAAGCGCCTTACAAATGCACAATAAATAGAATAAATAAAACACATGCACCAAATTAGAAGGGTAATAGTCAGGATGTATAATTATATATGTAGGCATATTCCTCTCTGAAACAGTCACCAGTGACCATGACGATGTGTCTTCTTACCCTTACCTGTCAAACATCAACCACACCGTTGCTGATCTTTTTATGTGTGTCTATTAGCTACAATGTGTGTGGGTGGACCTGCGATCTCCGTAACCCAAAATAGGCCCACCTCTAAAGAAGCAAGTGCACGTGTGTCCATAAGCAAGTTTTTTATACAAACTGACAAGAGGGGCTAGATGATGCCATAGTGTCAAACTAATCCGAGTCACCTCGAACCACACAAAGATTTCATATCATATACATTTTGCAACAGTTAACACACTCCTACACATTTTTGTTACAAAGTCATCCCCCAAACACGATTGGTCAACCATATACAAAGAAATCTAATCCCCTTCAGTTCCCGCGCTCTCATGGGATACATTTATTTAAACACTATTCTCTTTCGTCAGACATTTACATCATCTCATATTCTACAGCACGCCCCTTCTCAGGATCTTTCCATAGGACATCATGACATCATCACATGGTTACAACAATCCTAATTTAATACAAGTTCCAACTGGTTGGGACATCTAACACTGGTCATGCTGCACATGCCTTCATAAAGGATAATTCAACAATGTGATGAGGTAGAAAAGCAAACAAGTTCCCTTTGAACTGGTCATAAGCATCTTATCCACCCAGACCTACTGGCATCCTCATTTCACAATAATGTCTAACGACTACCATTTCAGCATGCATGGCCTCTGGCCACATCCTGGTCATTCCTGAGAACCTGATCGAAACCCATAAACCATATGTCTGCTCTGCCCTTACGCACCCTTTGCACCAGGTTTATTACCAAGCCCCTAAACTGAACCTACAAGGTTGCCATCAACAGATGAGTCAGCATGGGTGCATATCACCAGCATTTTACCAGAATCCTCTGGCATCATGCAGGAATATAAAACACATACAAAGGAGATATTGCCCATATACTTATTTTAAGCAGGAACGCATAACAGTAAAAAAAATAAAACAGAAAACGAAGGCATCCCTGGGAATTAAAAAAATGTTACTGTGTAAATTCAATAGCAAATGATTATAGAACAATAAATAAGGCATTTATTAATGTACAAATATCCAAAAAGGGTGTCAACACTGAGACACAATATTAAAATGATTTACAAATAATATCAGCGCAGGACGACGCAACAAAAGGCAATTGCAATGTAAACTCAGCAGTCTAAGCTAATGACACCACTGTGCCCACCTCCAAAAGCACAAACCACCAGAAAGGTGCTACCAACAGAGAAGAGAAGATGGTAGTAACACAAGGTTAACTAACAAAACTAAAATATAACACCATAAAATGACTGTTAAGTACACGTGGAGCTGCACATAAATGCCAGCCAGACACCTTGAGTTTAGCAAGTGCCGAAGTTATTCAAAACAGTAGATATTAATAGTATCTAATACTGATCTATCCCAAAAGATAATGTTTGTTAGAAGTGGTCAATCTTGTTCACAAATTGCCAACTGGAGTTTCAGATGAACATGGTCCAGATGGTTAAGTGGCCCAGCCGGCTTCATAGGTGGTGGCAACATGTTCTTGTGTACCATTGTAATGGCTTCCAAAGTAACATTCATACAATTACTAATAATACACAGTTAAGCAAAAACATGAAACAATCACAATAAAGACCTTTAGAAGGCCCACTTTCAATTTGAAAAATCATCAAAGCAGTCCTTTTGGTGCAGGTCAATTTCCCAAACATCTCATACCCTAACAGACTGGTTGAGTGTGCAAAAGAAGAACCATCATGGTTCCAATTAAATTCACAACAAATTAAGCAACACTCCAATTGTATTTGCTAAAAATGGTCTGTCCATTTGCAGAAACGAATAGATCAAGAATGCATGTTAACATTAGTTCCTTATTCTGCTCATCATGATAGAAGTAGTGTCCCCATATGTAGCAATGTTTCATCTGCAGAGTTTATTGTTCCATCTGCAAAATCCAACAAAGAGCTCTTTCAGCACCTCAACACCCGTTCCCCGCGAGAGGAATTAATAATTATGTAGCATCCTGTTAAAAGAGCCCAACTAACCTCCAGTTAATTGAAGGAACTCTTTAATTTAGTCCATCGAGCGTAAGTTACAGGGACCAGAGTGTACAAATGAAGTGTAAACTTCAGATGCTGCACACCATTTAGTAAAGGAGACTACATCACACGACTGTGTTCTTGTTTATGTTTATGTTTAATGCTTATAAAGCGCCATTTCCCGTAGGGATCAGGGCGCACACGGAACATGGATAAACTACACATGACACTGCATTTAACTAACCACACTACACTGCATCCAGATGTCTCCAACACCAAGCTATGCCAATCATCTGTATGATCCTCCAAACTTAGTAAAACCACCTCTTGCCGTATGCCACTGAGAAACCACTGACTTGGCACAAGATCATTGCTCAAACATACACAAGTTCTCATAGATAACACTACTGCCTCCACTCCCAATGTCAACTCTACTTGAAGACCCACGAAAGATATTAACATCCATAAATCTCAGATGCCTTTCCCTACATCCATGATAACACAATGAAAGCAGGACTCATTAATGCAATATTGCTCCAAGCTCATGTCTTGGATATAGCCGACATCCTAACTGTCCACGACCTTGACTTCTTTGCCATTATGGAAACATGGCTTTAATCATCAGGTCCCTCATTAGCATTGGCCATACTTGACAATTACACTATCTTACACTTGGATAGAGATGCCAACACCTCCAAGGGAGGAGGGATTGCTTTCATCCACAAAACAGCGGTAGACCTAAGAATAGTCAATAAGCAACACTCCCCATCTGCCGAACTACTATCTATCAAACTACCCACCTCCAACACATCCACTATCTCCATGCACTTGATTTACTGACCCCCTGGTACATCTTCTACCTTTGAAAACGATGTATAACATCTATTGTCCACTAACATCAAAAGCAAATCGCAAGTTATTATTCTGAGAGACTTTAATTTAAGCCTCAATGATCCCGACGACTCTAAAACAAATGCCCTTAAGGACACCACTACTGAGTTAGGATTCACACATCGCATAAATAACCCTACCCACAACAAAGGAAGAACGCTAGGCCGGTTAGCAGACCTTAACTGCAGTATTAATGTCCTTTCTAATACTTCATGCACATGGACTGACCATCACCTAATCACGTTCACCATCGACAAGGCAACACCTCACACTTCACAAACCCAAGCTCCGGCCATGATGACGAGAAGAAAATAGAGTCTCACAGTAGAGAATTTATTACCTTTACTACGACCAATTACAGATCCTAATACATTGCCTTCGTACCCATCTGAACTAGTGGACCTATACAACAAAACTATCCTCAAGGCTATTAATACCATAGCACCTCTTAAAATGCTGAAATCCATACCCCGCGCTCACATCCACAAATGGTACACGCCCCACCTTAAGTCTTTTAGGAAAGCAAAACGAACAGCGGAAACTGCATGGAAAAACTACCCCTTCGAATCCAACAAGGTTAATATCACTGCAGCCTCACTCAACTACAAGTGATCACATAGCCAAAGCTAATTCCAGTACAAAGGAATTATTTAACATATTGAAAGAACTTGAATCTCCTGCCCCTGTACCTAACACCTGTACAAATGACACCTTATGAAAAAATGAATTGACAATGCTATCCCACAGGATTTGCCCTCTCCCCCCTACCCAATATACCACAATACAACTTCAAGGCTCTCTCTATTAAAGAAGTGAAGATGATTATACTTAAACTCAAACCATCTAACTGCCAGGGTGACATCGGCCCTGCCATGCTTATTAAGGAGGACACCAATGAACTCGCCCCCTTCATTACTTCATTTATCAATGCATCATTTGACACCAGTACTGGAACCACCAGTCTGAAAGATGCCTGGGTACTGCCTCTGTTAAAAGAAAATAAAAAACCTTCATTAGACCCAAACAACCGATCATTGACTTAAAGACACACATTCAGATCCTAAAAGACAAGGGTAAATCTGCCTTTCTCCTATTACTTGACCTATCAGCAGCATTTGACTTAGTGAATCATGAAATTGTATGTAAACATCTGTCATCACTGCACACTTTTCGGACCAAGCCAACACCTCCATTAAATTCTTCCTTAGCAACAGATCAATGAGGGTCTTTGCACCTTCTGTATCTGCCTTACCATCACCAGTCACCTGTGGAGTCCCTCAAGGATCCTGTGTACCCCCAACTCTCTACAATGTGTTCACCAAACCTCTATTTGATATACTTGACTATCTGGGTGTCATGTACAGTAATTACGTAAACTATGCCCAGATACTCATCCCCATCATGGGTGACTACACTGCACATAGTAAAACCCTTAATGATATCCACAGCACCATACAAATTTGGATGGCTAAGCATGGTTTATGTCTAAACGATGACAAAACCAAATTACTTCTCCTCAGCTCCTCATCTAAACTCAACAAATTAGGGACCCTCTTCAACTACTTCAACATCGATGGTAACATCATCAAAGTAGCCAACGATGTGAAAACATTAGGGATTTACATTTACTCAGCACACACACTTATGAGACAGACTAATGCATTAGCATTCTCCACAGCCTATACATGGAAGCTCATTACAGCCTGCCGTCTGTACCTGACTACAACCCACTGCATCTCATTAGCAAGCGTTTTAGTCCTATCCAAGCTTCACTATTGCAATGCACTCTATCTGGGTACATCCCAACAAAATACAAACAAAATGCAAGTTATGCAAAATAATCAGATCAGCATGTAACATCCCCAGGAAACAGTACATCACCACAACTAGACAGAACATAAACTGGCTCAATATTAAGCAGAGAATAGCCTTAAAGTCACTCTCACTCACAAGTGTCTCCACAACCAGACAGCCACATATCTATCAGACACCTTCTTATGTCATACATTGACGCGACCCACTAGAACAGCGTAATCGCACTGTGTTGTCATCCCACGATTCAACCAACAACGCGCAGGCGGAGTCAGCTTCCAAGTCCTTGCCGCGAAGACATTGAATACTTTACCTATCTCCATAAGACAGGAACTGTCCTTTACATTATTCCGGAGCAAGGTTAAAGCCTGGTTCTATGAGCAGGACCACAAACCATCTGCTTTATAAAATAATCTAATCAATTCCTTATTCAATTGCCATTACCTGTGTATATATTTAGTTATATTCAAATTGTATAATAATCTGTATTTTGCTACCATATATGTTAACAGCCTGGATTGTTGTGCATATTTTATGTATGTGTAATGTGTAAGATTGCTTGTATAGTTTGGCTGCGCTTTACAAATAACTAAATACAAATACAAATACAACATGAAACTAAAGACTACTAATAACACCGAGAGACAGCAGGGGGGAAGCAGCAGCGGGATATTGAATCTAACTGAACAAAGATCTTTGCCGTTGGTCACGCTCTTTGCTGTTGGTCACACAGGAATTCTAATTCTAAGACAAGACTGGAGGCAAGTATTATGCTTCAAGTTCTTTGATTACTACTCCTCAGCAGTTTCAACAAAATATAAGAAAAACTGTCCATAAATAACTTTTCTTTCCTGAAACTACAAATCTCATAGTTTCTGTAGTCCATCTCAACACAGCCCAGCCATGACATACATCCTGTCTCTGGGCTCCTCTTCTTCTTTTACTGCTCTTCAGTAGATAAATACTATTTCTCACCTCTCTGTATACTGCATTAGTTTAGTGATATATGTATAATTAGGAGAGGGACTGCATGTGAGAACGTTATGTAGGGAGCATAACTGTAGGTATTTAGAATGAATGGCAAGATATTGCAAAATGAAATGTTTACATGCGCATGCGTCAATTAGACTTAATACCTAAAGCGTATCAGCCAGGGTGTGGCCGCGACTATGGGTGGTGCCGTGAGTATCAGATAAGTGTGGACGCTTGTATCCTGCGAGGCGAGCGGCCCCGTGCTGTATTCCCGGCACACCGGGGCTTAGCCCGGCCTTGCGTAGGTCAGCGACCAGCGCTCTTGCACCCACCCTTGCGTAGGCGGAGCAGAGGCACTCGGAGCGCTCTGGCCCCCACCCTCATTTAGGAGGAGCCAGAGCGTCTGTTCTAGCCCAACGCCACATTTACACTGCGATGGAAGGAAAGAACGAACGCCCGGCCGGGCGGTGAATCATTAAATACTTAGTTAATCGAATTAAGGGGATTTGAGCCCTTATTGTAGGCACCCTAGAAGTGATTGGCACAACAAGGAATTAGCAGTGCAGCGGGTCTACAGCCCGCAGGAGGGAGAACATGAAGCAGGCTCCTTTAACCTGCCCAGAACTACATAGCCTCGCAAGGGAGGCGAATTATACGCATAGCCTATTGCAGAGGCAAAAAAGAGCATAAACAGTCCGGTGCAAGCCACTATAAAAATATTTCAAAACAGGAAAATAAGGAAAGATAGAAACAGATTGAAAGTAAAAGATATACAGATACTCTGGTATCTGACCAGGAACCGTGGGCGTGCCAAGACACCTGCTCCAGGTACCAGGCTCACAGCACACTTCCAAAATGTCAGAATTTGAATGGAGCGAAGAGGAACAGCCTCTAGATCTCGCTACCAGCTTCAAGGAAGTTCTGGGGAGCTCACTTGTCGATGTGGCACAGGGTGTGAGACCACTGCAGGAGAAGCTTGAGACACTAGAAGCAATGTTGGCCCAGACCAAGGAAAGCACCAAGGAGACTGAGCACACGCTCACAGGACCGTCGGAACCAGGGTCAAAGGGGAGTAACCAGGCCCGAAAGAGAAAATCCTGTTGCGAACCCTAGAGCCCATCAGATGAAGGTGAGAGAAAAGACCCCAGAGGTAGCTGATGCTTTTTCGAAGCCTACGAAGCTTACCTGAAACATCAGGCAGTGCCAAATCTCGCGACCCCCACTCAAAGGGAAGATAATTCTGGAGAAGATGACCCAGACTCGGAAGAGAAGCCAGCAGAGAGTGGCCTTTCCTCGCAAGAGGGAGAGGAGGTAGCAGAGGGGGAATGGGTGAAACCCAGCGGGAGGAAGAGAACCCGCAAAGAGAAACATCTCGAAGAGGATCCAGATGAAATGTTTGACCCGGACAGTCTCCGGTACCTAAGTTCCTCAGACTGGGAGCCATCCCCCATGGTTGCACAGTACATGACATTGAGATTGCGAAAGGCCCTTGGCAAAGAAGTGAGTTAATGCCTGCACGGAATGCCCGTGCCCAAACATCATGGGGAAGGTAGCAGAGACCCCCGAGCTAGATCCTAAAATGTTAACATTTGTGTCCAAGGTATTGTACGATCGGACTGAAAAAAAAGGTCTGACCGTACAATACGACTGAAAACAACACCCCGCTCACTATACTGTGTGGTATAGTGAGCGCGGTGTTGCAGAGGACATCCCTGCTGCACACCCCAAAAAAACCCAAAAAAAAAACAGGGGCTGCAGGGGGTTTCCCCGCAACCCCCGCTCACTATACTTTATAGTATAGTATAGTACTTTATAGTATAGTTAGCGGGGGTTGCGGGGGAAACCCCTGCAGCCGCTGTAGTATATAAGTGTGTTCGCATGATAAATGTGCAAAATGTTGGTAGTTCGCACCTTTCTCAAAATCAGCCGTGGTCGTATCACTTAGAATTTTTTCCAAGACTAGTAAAGATCCTCGCTGTCATGAGAAAGTGGTGGATTTAACAGAACCTCTCGCGAAGATAATGGATCTGCTGGAGATGGCCAAAGATACAGGGGAAGAAGTGGACCCCGATGCACTGGCAGGCTGGGCACAAAGAGCAGTCTGCCTTCTAAGCAACGCTAATTGCGCCATCGCCTCAGAGAGAAAGAGAGGATTGCTGCTCAAGATTGACCTGAAAATGAGCCACCTATCATCATATGAGGCCGGGGTAGCAGCACAGGGCCTCCTCTTTGGAGAGACTTTTGGAAAGGAAATGGGATGGTTCGGCGGCACCTAAACTTCCCTGGAAAAAGCACAGGCCTGGAACCGGTCGCTTCTGGGGTCATGCGGCTGGTCGGAATCAGGGAGGAGGAAGACCCCCCAATCCCAGGGCCCAATACTGGGAAAACAAACTGCAAGATACTTTCTACCAGGCCGAGGGACGTTTCCCTAGAGGATGCAGAGGAAGAGGAAACTGCCTTGGTCAAGGTTTTACACCAGGTGAGAGTAATAGAGTATCCTCCGGTAGGGGGGAGAACAAATATGTTTTGGGAAAATTGGCACGCGCTTTCCAGCAATGCTTGGATATTGCAAACCGTCAGAGGTCTGCGGCTGGAGTTCATAGAACTGCCAGTGCATTAAGGCTGGCCAAACCAGCAGCTCTTGGCATGTGCAGAGCAAAAATGACTAGATTGTGAACTATCCCATATAGAAAGACGCCATAAAGAGGTGCACAGCGCCCCCCAGATTTTTCTAAGAAATATGTTTCTAGTGCACATAAAAGAGAAGGTCCGGCCAGTTATGAATCTTAAAGAATTAAACGGGTGGATAGTGTACCGCCATTTCAAGATGGAGGGTATCCATCTGCTCAGAGACTCCGTGAGAGATGAAGACTGGCTGACGAGACTGGACTTGAAGGGTGCCTACCTGACGGTACCAGTGCAGGAGGAGTACAAGACGTTCCTAGCTTTTTTTTTGCTGGAACAGTCAGCGCTGGCAATTCAAGACGATGCCCTTTGGTCTTGTGTCAGCACCCTGGGCTTTTTAGCAAATTGATGAAGCCAGTAGTGGCAGCGATTCTAGAGAAAGTTATCAGGTTGATTATATACCTGGATGATCTGTTACTCCTAGCTGAGGACCGAGACCAGGCGAGAGGGGTGCAGGATCTACTGTTGTCTCTGGGTTTCCTAGTGAACGTGGAAAAGTCAGAGACCACGCCAGCACAGAGGTTAGATTTCCTAGGGTTTGTCTTAGACACCAGGAAAGCTACATTAGAGAAGGCAGCCGAAAGAAAAGGGATATCAAACGGGAAATCAGAGTCTGCTTGAGCAAGCAGTGGATCTCTCTCAGAGTTCTAGCAAGGATTGTGGGATTGTTGGCAGCCTCGATCCAGGCCATATTTCAATGTCCTTTGCACTATCAAGCACTACAGAGGCTAAAAATCAAACACTTGCAGCAAGGTTTGAAATATCATCAGCAAGTGCCATTGCATTAAGAGTCCATCACGGAGCTGGAATGGTGGTTTAAGAATATGGATGCTTGGAATGGGCATGCCATCTTCGAAGACCGACCAGAACAAATAATAGAATCAGATGCCAGACGCATAGGCTGGGGAGCATGGTGCAGAGACCTGTAAACAGGAGGCAAGTGGAGCAAAGAGGAGCTTTGCCTGCACATAAACTGCCTAGAACTTCTCTCAGGGTCCTTTGCGATCACTGCATTCACAAAAGGAAGGTGAAGTTGTGCGTCACGCTGAAGATGGACAATATCTCAGCCGTCCACTACATAAATCACCTAAGCGGAACAAAGTGCAATGTTCTGGTGGAACTAGAAAAGGATTTGTGGCAATTCTGCCTCTAGTCAGGGACGTCAATGATAGCAGAATACCTGTGTGGGACACTGAATATAGTAGCCGACTGGAACTCACGATACCCGACAGACTCCAGCGACTTGAGACTGTATCCAGCAGTGTTTCAGATACTGAACATGAGGTGGGGTCGGTGCACATGGACCTCTTTGCGTCCCGACTCAGTGCCCAGACAGATGATTACTTCAGCTGGAGGTTAGACCTGGAGGCTCAAGGAACAGATGCAGTCCTACAGGAATGGTCAGGCAGCCCAAACTACGCATTTCTCCCCTTAGCAGAGTTCTAGCGACGTGTTGGAGAGAGAGAGCAGAGTTCATTTTAGTAGCACCATTGTGGAAGTCAAAAGTGTGGTCCCCAACACTAATGGAGCTAACAGCAGATCTGCTGAGGGTGTTCCCTGAAGGAGACCGACTGCTCACGGACCCAGCTGGGTCGTGTCATCCTCTGAGAGTACGAGGGATACTCCCGCTCGTCGCATGCAGGATATCAGGAGACGCTGGGCGCTGCCAGACATTTGGCTCAGGCTGCTGAGTTTATCGCAGAATCCTGGGCTCCATCCACTAGGAGGAGCTACGACGTGGCTTGGGCTTTTTGATATGATGATATTGGGATTTTTAAAGACATTTTCCACATGAACGCCTGCCCCTAGGGACTGATCTATACTCACTCCCAAGATTTTAACCTTGTCCATGGTCTTGATACAACGGCCATCAATAAAAAAATTCAGAATATTCAGGACCCAATTTCATTTTTGCTTGAGGGGACCCAAACATCAACAATTCGGTCTTTGCGCTATTAAGATAAAGCCAGTTAACTGTCATCCAGTTTTTCACCATTTTGTAGATGCTATGGACGTTTTGACATCGTCAGCATGGTCTCCACTCAGATCAATCAACAACTGAGTGTCATCAGGGTAGTTTGTGAATCTGGCCCATATTTTGCCAGAATATTACACAAGGGACACAAGTAAATATTCAAGAGGGCGGGAGACAGGCACGCCCCCTGCAGGACTCTGCAGTTAGGCAGTATTTGTGTGGAAGATGCCTGTCCCCAGTAAACTCTTGACATCCTACTCGACATGGAAGACTTCACCCACTCCACAGCTGATGGCGAACAATGGCCCACGGAAGATAGAGTGGCCGTACTTTCTTATTGTACCGGAGGTCAAAAGCTGCCAATAACTCAAGCAACATCAGAAACCCTAGATTACTCCTGTTCATGCAGTCCAGCATCTGGCTCTATAGTCAATTAAAGCACTCTCTTTGACATGGTTCTCTGAATCCAGACTGTCTTGAATAAGTATAGTGGCCTCGTCCAGCTATATTTACAGCTGCATGGTGGCTACCTGATCCACAACCTTGAAAAGAAACAGGACATTAGTGATAGGTCTACAGTTGTTGACATTTTTTTAGTATAGACGTGCCTTTTTTAACAAAGTTGTAACTACGACCTTCTTGACATCTTCCGAATGATTCCATGCCGGAAGGTGGTGTTATTGAAGCGTGTAAGGAATGGTGCAAAAGTATTGACATTAATCAGAATAATTTTAGCCATTACAGGAAGTAGGGCGCATTTTCCCAAGAACATCCTCCATGGTCTGTACTGAAATCGCAGAAAAATGAAAGAGTTGGAATTTCTCACTCAAGGGCTCTTCAGTATTCTTGTCTGGTATAGCTGAGGCCGGGTCTACCTCAATTTTAGCATATGCCACTGTAATTTTGTCTGTGAAAGCTTGTTGGATGTTAGAACAGTCATTCATTGTAGGGGAATACAGGTCTGATTTCAAGTGGGATTTCTCCAGAGTTTAAACATTTCAAACAGTTTTCTAGTGCTGTTGGCAGACCTCTCAATTTCAACGTTAAAAAACGTTTTTCTTAGCTTTAAAGATATTGTTCCTGTGCTGGTGACATGATGAAGAGCGTGTCCAGTGACCATTTTAGAATGGGAAGAACAACGCTATTCGGGTATGAGCTAGAATCTCTCCTTGCCACCAAAGTAAGCCGAAACTAAACAAAAATGAATAAAAATGAAGCACCAAATTAAAAAAAAGGAATAACTTCGGGAGTTAACCCAGTCATTGCATAAGATCATCTGGTAGCCAAATTAGACTAATTCACAATACCTTCGTCTTAAGGAGTAAGACAACTAAATGGCCCAAATATACTCATAATTATGCCGACCATTGGGGTTCTTCATTTAAACCCGTTTCATGGGTTTTAAGGAAAAGCATCCATTGTTGCTCGAGTCAAAAGAGCTGAGTCGAGGTGCTGAAATCATTTAAATCAGGCTTAACCACACTAATCACCATTCAATGCAACGGGCCCTCGGAATGAATCTGGGCCATATAATGTTGGACCAAAGGCGTTGCACAGATTTGGTCGTGTTTCCTCCTCGATCTATGCTCACAGATTTATGTAGTCACATTTCTGGATGTCATGCCTATACAATTCTTGTGACAAGGACACCGAATTATATGAATAGCATTCTTCGCATTGCAATTCAAATTAAATGTCAATGCCCATATTTTATAATTGTGGGTAAACACAGTGCCTGTTATACATAATTCACAGACACAGCAGTTTCCGCAGGGGAAGTGACCTGCAACCGGATTGTGAGGTAGATTCGAACAGTCCAATAAAGTGTGCTCTATGTCATAAACTGTGAAACTGTGAAGGCATAAGAAAGCAGACACAGACAACTGAGTACATCTTGGGCTACAAACGTTTTTCAAATCAAAAAGACGGTTGGAAAAAGGTCTAACTTGCCGTATGCTAAGGTGGGTTTCCCTACCTAACTGAAGCTAAGGATAATCTGTGTCAGGAAGTCTAAAGTAAATGCCTATCTGTGTCCAAAACCTGTACTTGCCCTCACATGTACTTGTACATAAAGTGTAAGGATGACCTAAGCCCTGCCCACCTGGTGCCTTCCATGCTGCCACTCTTTTTCCCCATTTAGCAAGCCCCGCCCACCTGCTGCTTTCCTGGTTGTCGCTCTTTTTCCCACTTATGGAGCCCTCCAGCCTCTTTTCCTTTGCAGATGGGGAGCAGGTGCAGGTGGATCTAGGTCACCTGGTCTAAGCACCACGCACCTTCTTAGGCCTGCCTCTTTCTTCCTGCTCTTAACTCTTAGATCAAGGGAGTCTCTCGCCCGGGCGTCCAAAGCGAAGGGCTGAGGAAGAAAAGGGCAATTGCTGTCTGTCTACATTACACCCTTGCGCGAACCTGTTCATCGCGGGATAGAAGCAAGGTAAAAACAAAGTGCCATATAAACAAAGTGCCACCAGTGGATGGCATTGATTCTCTAGGATATAAAGATGCACATGTAAAGAATTTGTTTACTAGAATACAGACCTTGTTGGAGCCAACGTATGATTCCCTCACAAGCTTTTCCAGTCCATGGCATTTGAAGAGTGGTAAAGTACACCCCACAATAGTTCTTTCTGGTCATTAGATGAATGAATGCACCAGAATTTTAATGAAGACTGTCCTGATGAAAGTGGCTTTATCAACGTTTTCTCCACTGAAACCAGTAGACAGTGGTTTTTGCATACTGGAGGCGCAATTTGGCCTGCCCTTAGTTTGAGCAATCTTTTACTTTCCATGCTCACTGCTAAGCCAATTCACTATAAAACAGAGAGTGAGGAGCAGTTTGTCTTCTTGTCTCTTTTCTTTCTTTGTTCTTTTAACCCAAGGTCCCCCAGGTTTAATCAGAGAGTCTATGGGTTATCAAATGTCTAGGTACCCACAATAGATTTCTGAACAAAGTGCCTTAGGTGTTCTTTTTTAACACTTTGTCTCTCTTCTCATATACTTATTTAAATGGAAGAGCATGGTCGAGGAAGGACAAGGCTGAATGTTTTGCATATTGAATATTTGCCAGTAACCCTTTAATTTCTTTATACTAGATAAGCGGCACATCAGCGCTACCTATTTGTAGACATGGAATAGGCAGGAATAGAAAGAAAATCACTCTATCCTTGTCTTCCTTCACAGCCTTGACCCCTGCAACTACTTTTGAGACTTAATATATCTCTGTGCTGTAGTCAAATTATACACAGATGTGTTTTGCCCTGTTGTTGTGTTAATCAATTCCTGTTTGGGCCTGTTCAGACACAGAGGACCCAGGGCCCAACCCCCTTCTCAGACAGCAGCTAAGCATGCACCTATTTGTGTTTAATCCCTCTGTCCCCACAGGCCATCCCCACCCTCTCTGGTCCCTCTGTGATGTTCCCTTGTTTCCTTGTGCCCCACTCCCTTCCTGCAAACAGGTCTTACCTGTTTTGCTTGATTTTTCTACCCTGCTCCCCCAACCCTCCAGCCTACTTCTGCAGGAGTCTGTCCTGATAAATTCTGGTTTCACCATCACCGTCTTGTGGCCAATGCTGAATTTGACTTTTATGAACTTCTTTGATTCACGGTGCATCACCCATTCTCAACACTCATGCTGGACTTCCGTTGCATCCTGTATTCATGGTGGCCCTGAATCATGATGTTCCCATCTTCATCTTGTATCCTTGCTTGCAACATTATGTGTTACTACTGAATTCTGCAATTGTATTTGCTCTTCCCTCTTGCTTCTTCACTCTTTTTGACTGTTTACTCTCTGTTCTCTCCTCCTCTCCCTTTCTTCCTTTTCCTATCTCCACCCCTCCTCCTCTTACTTTCTTCTGTGCACATACTCTATCAGAATTGTCCCTGGACCTAGTATGATAGCAATCTTGTCTATCTCCTCCCCTCTCCCCTTAGTTCTCCCCCTCTCCCGCCAGCACTATCTGAAATGTCATCAGGCCTAGTACGATAGACACTTCTTTTGTTCCTCCACTCCCTTTCTTCACCCCTCCCCCTCACCTTTTGTTTTTCTCTGGCTCTATCACAAATTTCTTCAGGCCTAGTACGGTATTCGCCTGTCTGTTTTCATTTCCTTCCCACTCTCCCCCTCCCTCCCTTATAAATGTCTTAGCTCTTACACTATCTGAAATGTCGTCAGGCCGAGTAGAATAGTTAATTTCACATCCTAACTGTTCATGGCCTGTAAGAAATGTCATTGTATTTTCCCTTGTTCCCTCCCTTGCCTTGAAGCACTTTGAAACACATAGGCGCTATATAAATAGACTATCATATCATATCAAGGATGTCAACATTAAACAGAAAAGTGTTCAAATAGAAGGTCAGAGAGAAAAGTGATCTCCCTTTCCCAGGATTCAAAATAGTTCACTTTATAATAAGGAGGGGATGCCTTCCCGAAGGTTTCAAGTCTCTCAATGTTAAAAGAAAATCCTTCCGAGCTTTTCAGGCTTCAGTGTCTTTCACCAATGTCACCAATATCACAAGTTTCAGTTCAAAATACACAAGTTTTCCTTGACTTTCAATTTACAAATTTATTGATGCATTAATTGGCTTTTCCTTTAGATGAGTGTCTTCAGTATAGGCACATTTTTCAGATGACACACTCCACCCATTACAGGTCATGCAACCGACACCCCTTACTTGCTTTTTCTTCACAGTTACGTTATCACTGTTTCTGCTTCACAGTGGAATTGGCCGTATTCTCTTGCAGCTTTCTCAATACTTGTTTTGCCACCATTCACTTGTTAGAATATCAAATCTTCTCAAAGCTTTTGCCACTCCTTATACTTCAAAAATTACACAGTTACTATTATTCGTATGACACTTGTCAATGCTTGTTCGTTTAAGCTTGAACAGTTAATTGTTCCTTTTTTATCAGGGAACTTCACCAATTGCTTTCAATTCAGTCACTCTTGCTTTCTTTTGGTTTGGTATTAAAATGTGTAAAGCTACCTCAAATTCCCATTTCCTCTCCTGTTGGAAATTTGCACCGTTCAAATGGTTATTTACACTTTCAAAGTTCACTGTTTCTCTGGGTCTTCCTTGGCCTTGTTAGTTTTATTTTATTCATAGCTTGATATTCACAAGAATCCTTTCATTCTTCTCTTTCCGCCTCAGGTGAGCGTATTTATCACTCATCTGTATTTTATGCTGGACCGGCATTCCAACTACTTACACTGCCCCTCGCTCACACGCAAGCGATCCCATCTGAATAAACCATGCGGCTCGTACCACAGTGTTCCGGAGTCATTCAGCCTGCTTTGACCTACCGGGTACACTGTCTCTGTGTGCTGCTCTCCATGTCGGCAGGCTCTCTGTGACTGTTGCTACTCCCATCTCAGCTGCCTCTCTTCCAGGATCTCCACCACCTTGGTTTAATGGAGAGGTTTCTCCCTGACTCCAGGATGTAGGCAGGCCAGCTCTGACAACGGAGACCTTCCGGAATCTCCTGCTACAATCTGCTTCCACTGCCACAACTCTGCAGCTCCTTGGTGCTTTGGACACGCGTCTCTCTGCCTTCACCTCTGGCTTCTCCTGCAGGCGTTCCACAGGCAACCTCATTTGCCTCACTTCAGCAGGCCATTTATACCACCCTCTAGGCCCCGGGTGCAGGTAATATTCCTCTGCTGCATAACAGTCTGGTTACTCAGCATCCCTCTTTCTGGTACCAGTATCAGAATAGTGTTTGTGTATGACTGAGTTAATAAAGCAAGGCTTGTAAGACTCTGTGTTGTCTCTTCCTCATCTCAGTACCAGGTTGGTGTGTTTTGGGAGTGTTTTCTGCAATCAGAGGGAAGAGACTGGTAATACCCTATAAAAGCCTTGTGGGCATTTGACTAATAAATAAATAAATAAATAAAAGGGATATGGGAGATACTGTGTTTCACTCAAGGGTGCCTCATCCCCACTCCCCAAGTCTCCTCCACCCAGGTGATCCTTCCTCACATATCCATGCCCAGGGTCAGGATCTGAAAGTGGTGTCCTTTGCCTGGCCACCTAGAAGGAGGATATATTGATGAATGAAGTGATGACCCCCTCAGATTCTTCACAGAATGCACCATGTTATCTCTGATATTCTTTCCTCACTTTAAGGAAAACTCCAGGGGTTGAGATGCACAGCCAGTGCTGCACACCAGATGTCAATGGATTTTGACAAGATGTTTAACTTGGGTGGTATTCTGGGGGAAAGTAGTGACACATCCAAGTCTGTTGTCTGTAACAGATTTGGGTTGAGTGGTTAAAAAGTTCTCCCTATTTGTCAAACAATCTCATTTATTTATTGGACATTTGGATGGAGCTTTACACAAGTGTTACCAGGTGCCGCAAGACAACAAAAAGGGAGGAGGGGAGCAAAGGGAAAATCCAACAGTAACAGTCGTACTAGGCCTTTTGACATTTGTACCATGCAAATGCAGAGACAGAAAGTGAAGGGAGGGTTGAAGTAGGGTGCAGGGCTAGGGAGCAGCAGGGGTGGGTGGAGTACAGGAGTGGGAGCTCAGGAGGATGAGCAAGTGCTGGATGGAGCCATGAAGGTTCAATGGATGGGGAAGACCAGAATCAGGCTAGTCAAGGAAGGGCTCGCAAGAGCAACTGCTGTTTGGGATGCTGGGGGGGAGGACTGGTCAAGGAGGTCCCGACCCTGGTAAGATTTATAAGGAGCCAGGCACTAGTCGCAGCGGCAGAGGGGCATTATCACAGGAGTGGGAAAGGAAGGAGGAGGAGAAAAGGAACGTCTTGAGAAGTTTCCAGAACTAAAGAAGATCCAGCTCAAGTCTGAGGGGGCAGGGAGGCCATTCCAGAGGGAGGCTCCTGCCGATGATAGGTATCTACCTCCCACTCTATGCTTGGAGAAACATCTGATCTGCAGAGAGTTGGAGCTAGAGGACTGAAGAACTCTAGCAGGGAGGTATTTAGGAAGAGAAAGCTGGATGTAGAGAGGTCCCAGGCCCAAAAATGCCTTGTGGATAATGCAGATGGGCATGAATTTGATCACTGCGGTCACCGGGAGCCAGTGTAGTCATTTTAGGGCTGGTGAGATGCCGTTTGTGGGCTTGTGGACAAGGGAAAGCCTTGCAGCCCTATTCTGGATTAGTTGGAAAGGGCGAAGGGAAGAAAGAGGCATATTGAGGAAGAGGCTGTTGCAGTAGTCCAGCCTAGAGAGAACCAGAGCTCTGGAGACATTAAGCTTCTGGGGGAAGGTGAGGAAAGGGAGAATACCTCTGAGGAGGTGGAGCTGAAAGTTAGACTTCTTGGCAAGGTCTGTGAAGTGTGGAGAGAGGAGTCAAATATGACCACAAGATTGTAAACCACACAAGACGTAGAGGGGAGGGGACCCAAGGATGGTAGAGTAGGAGAGATACAGGAAGCAGGGGTACCAATAAGAAGGATCTCTGTCTTATTGGCATCAAGGCAGAGATTGTTAGCAGAGAACCACACCTAAATGGCAGTCAGGTAGTCAGATATGAGAGAGGAAGGGGAGGAGGTAGAGAAGGAAACTTAAAAGAAAACTGAGTGTCATCAGCATAACACTGGAAGTGAGGAGAGAGGGTGAAGATCAAGTCAGCCAGAGTGGCAAGGTAGATGTTGCAGAGCCATGGCGATAAAATAGAGTTCTGAGGGACACCACAAGGAGAATGTGAGGTGGAGGAAAGAAAAATGCCCAATTACGATTTTGGATGGTCGATTTGAAAGGAAGGAGGACAGCCACACCAGTGCCCGGTCTGTGATGACTAGGGTATCACAGAGACGATTTATGAGGATTGCATGATTGACCGGGTCATTTAGCCATATGTTACAGAAGTGTGTAGCGGCACCCTCTGTCCAAAAGCCACCTAATCATGCAGGAGCATATCATACCACGGCCATAATACACTTGTTTAAATGGCCCAGTTGTCAATCATAGTTTAGTTTATGTATCACTTTGCAATACATCCTTGTGACCACAGTCATTGATTAAATAATGACTGCAAAATTCCATTCATATGTATATCTATTATTTACTTCAAGTGTATTAATTTCCCTTTAACACTTGTATCCTCTGAGTTGAGTAATAATTAATTAAACTAAAGCAAAACAAAAGAGGTGATGACTGGAAGGTTTACAATCAATCTTAACCTCTGCTATTGCTCTGGGTAACCCTCCAGACCATCGTTCTTCACCTGCCAAGCATAACAGAAAGGGGAAAGACCATATGCAAATCAGGCTTAGTCCCAGCCCCAAAGGGAAAGTCCAGCCCAAACTGCTAGGTCAAATCCCTTCTTCAAGAGACCACAAGCATCCCCAAACATGTTTCAGCCTTGTTGGGCCTCATCAGTGTCTTTAGGAGTAGTTTGGGTCTCTAGGCCCAGCAGCAGGCTATGTGAGAGAGGGTCCCTTCCTCAAAAGGCTTTACAGCCCCAACCACCAACCACGCACCAGCACAATCAGACAAAAGTTTCTGGCCCAATTACAGCATGAACATGAGAGTACCCCCCAGCTGCTTGCATTACATCTTGCTAGATTGTGCTTTCATTTCCTGCTATGCCCCACTACCTCCTCACTCCCATTTCTCACCTCCAGAAATGTTTTCCTGCATCTGCGCACTCAGCACTGTGTCCTCCATGCCACCACCATTCTTCATGTCACACTTACACCAACCATGCCACCACCCCCCACCAGCACTAATAAAAACATTACTGTACTGCACAATCAATCCAGCACTGCACCCTTCCCCGCTCTACCCCTATACTACCCCCCAAACACAATCTCATTACTGCCCCAAGCAATCTCAACAGAAAGCCCATCTTCTTAGCACCACCCAATGCACAACTACAGCCACTACCAACAGCACCACTTCCTCAACAACTCTCAGCCCCCAACCACACAAAATATCACACTCTCACTCCACTACCAAACCCCACTCTGAACCAACATTGCCATGCTCATCCTACCAGCCTCTACTAAACTGTGCTCTAATCAATGCTGGCTCCCTGCCCGCACATGCACTAGATATACATGACCTAATCACACAACACCACCTCGATTCCCTGGCCATCTCAGAGACCTGGCTGCACGAGGCCAAAAGACCCGCATTATCCTTAGCCATTCCTCAGAGTTACACTATCTACGGAAACAACCAAGCTTCTGCTAGAGGAGGCCACATTGATCTCATTGCCAGACATTCCCTCCACATTAGAGACTGTGAGACAAACATTGATAGTCCCTCAGACGGCTCTGCTGTTTTGCATCTTCTTTTTTGCCATCAACACCCACATGCTGTCCCTGCAATGCTCTGGATGCTTATCAATCCAGATCAGCTGTTTTCCACCGTCTGTTTCACCTTTGGCAACTGCAATTGATGCAGGTAAGCCTTGCCTCCCTCTCTGGCACAGGCACCCTTGTGAAGCCCTGAATGTGAAAATAGGGAACATTGCAAATGTTTTTGACTGATGAATGAGGAACAAGAACAAACCTACAAACTAAAGCAGAGATCTCAATATTTGCACAATTTTATTTGGTGTGCTGAAGAAACACAGCCCATTTCAGAAAAGCACACATGGTCTATCACCTGTTTTCCACCCAGCATTGTGCTGTGTGAGTGTTCTGGATTTATGTGTTATCTGCAAACTTTGCCCAGCATTGTATCAGCCATAATCTAGTCCCACAATGGCTGACTGATTTGCCACTCAGTGTTGCAGCCTTTCCTGGTCCCTTCCTATTGCCTGCCTGTGCATTCTTCTCCAATCAGGGTGGACCAGGAGGCGGGAGCTGCCCTGTTCATCGAAGGCGCACTTCTAAGGCCCTTGTCTGCTCCCTGTCTGCTTACCTGGATGCTACATGACACCACTAAAACAGCCCGACCCTCCCTGGGGCTGCCAGCTCAATCAGCCTTGTATCTGGACTACCAAGACTCTCTTACTTCCTTCTCCTTGGGCTTAGCTCCCCCTTCTTCTTACCCGTTCTCTTCCCTTCCTGAACCTTCACTCTCCCCTCTGCCTGTTCCAACTGTTCTCCCTGATATGCCCACTAATGTTCTCATTTCAAAACTCACCTCTAATTCATACATCATTTCTTTTACGTAGGGTGCCATAGCACTTGCCATTTAAAGTCAAATTTGGGCGTGTTTTTGTAAGCAAATTTGGGTGTGTTTTTGTAAGCAAATTTAGGGCATGTTTTTGTAAGCAAATTCGGGTGTGTTTTTGTGAGCAACTTTTGGGTGTGTTTTTGTAAGCAAATTTGAGTGTGCTTTTGTAAGAAAATTTGGGTGTGATTTTGTAAGCACATTTTGGGTGTGTTTTTTTATTTCACTTCAGCCCTCAATTGTAACCTGCTAGCCCAGTGACTGTTCCATACCATTGCACTTGCATATTTCTCCCACTGTCTCCTCTCTCTACCTGTCCATGGTGCTATCTGTTTCTCCTATTTACTCAAACTGCTTCACTATCAACTATCCTTCCCTTCTCACTAAATCTGGCAAGAGAAAATTTTAAAATTATATCTTGGCCTCCAACCCAGGTCTCCCCATTGCTGATACCTATTCCAGCGCTTCTACCAGACAAATCCTCACTGACATCCCCTTTGTCGTTCCTTCGCCAGATCTCTGTACCTCTCATATGATCTCTGTGCTCTGTTCTATCTCCTCCTCTCCCATTAATGGTGGCATCCACTGGGAAGTCCGTTTGGATTGCTTTGACTCCTCCAGGGTCATCATTAATGTCTACCTAAATGGCACTGTCATGGTGCAAGGCCCTCAGGGCAATCTCCTTCTCTTTGATAGGCGGTTCCCTCACCTCATCAACTTCCTCTCATCTCCAGCTGTCCCCTTCTCTCCTCCCTTGGCTACCTTGCCCATTTATCCTTCCTCCTCTGCCCCTTCTCATGCTCCCTCGATACCTCCTCAGGGAGTACCTCTGATTTGTACCCCTCACCGGAAGGTCTTTAAGGCTGGCAACCTTCTTCATCTTGCTACCTTAAACTCTCGCTCTGCTGTCAAACACTCCTCTGACATCTGCCACCTACTAGAAGAACTTGACCTTGATGTCCTTGGTCTTACCGAGACATGGTTCACAGCCAGCTCTGTCATGAGCTTTGACACTCTTCTCGCTGATGGCTAAAAGATCCTCTCTGCCCCTAGATCCACCTGGCCTGTAGGGGGTGTAGCCCTGATCTTCCCTGAGTGGATTCCTACCTTTATCATCCCCACTCAGACTTACTCCTCTTCCGAATGCCTTGTCTGTAGTCTCTCTTTCTCCTTGCCACTCTCTTACTGTTGCTACTCTCTACCGGCCCCCTGGTCAAATCACCTCTTTTCTCTCTGAGTGGGCAGCCCTCTCCTCCTCCCTCATGGCCTCTACCATTCAACTCCTCCTCCTTGGTGACCTCAACATCCATCTTGATTCTCCCTGTTCCTCATCTGTGCTCTTTCGTGACCTCTGCGATTCACTCTCCCTCTCTATCCTCCCTTCCGGCCCAACTCACTCTGCTGGTCACACACTTGATGGCTTGGGGCCTGATCATGACTTTGGCGGTAACCCTTAAATCCGGCAGTAGCGCTATTACCGCCGGATTTAAGGGTCCGCCAAATGAGGACTTCGGCGGATTTCGCCCCAACTCTGAGCTGGGGAGAAATCCGCTGAAAATCTGAGCTACTACCACCAGCGGGAAATCCGCCAGCGGTAAGAACGCACATTTTCCCCATTGAGCCCAATGGGGAATGGGGCATTCCCAAATGGGCTCAATGGGGAATGGGAATTACATTACCGCCGAACTCATGATCCAGCGCTATTAGCGCCGGGGAGTTCAGCGGTAGGGCTAGTACTGTTACGGCCAAAGTCGTGATCAGGCCCTTGATCTTCTCTGGCCTCCCCCTATCTACTCTCCTCACCACTCCTCTCTCCTGGAGTGATCACTGCCTCCTCTCCTCTCATCTTTCCATCTCCTCCCCTCAAACCAAGCATACCCCAAGATTGCCACCCACCTTCTCGCACATCCAGCCCATGAAGCGTGTGTCAGTCGATGCTTTTGCTGCCACCTTCTCCCCCACCATCTCCACTCCAGGCTGGCTCACACTCTGACACTGCCCTGTCTCTGCTCTACTCCTCTAGTTCTACTACTCTTGATGCACTTGCCCCTGTCATGAGGATCCGTTTGAAGTCGAAAGCCAAGTGCAATTCTTGATATGACTCTGACCTAGCTACACTTAAACGTAAGTGTAGGGCAGCCGAGAGGAAATGGAGTGCTTCTTGCTCATCCTCTGACAAACTGGCCTGCCGCCTGCTCCAAAGGCAATACAGACTCTCTGGATGACGCGCCATGAAGTGAGCCTACATTCAAGCCTGTGTCTCTGCGGCATCTAACAACTCGGCCAAACTCTTTAAAATCTGCAAGGAGCTGGCCAACTCTGCTGCAGTCTCCACACCTCCTCTTGCCTCCCAGGCTCTTTGCAATGCCCTTGCCGCACACTTTATCTCTAAAACCCTGGACATCTTGTCCACACTCTCCTCCACCTCCCCTCCTCTGCCCTCTTCTTCTCTGCTTGCTGACCCACCTTCACCTACCTCCCTCCCTCTTTCTCCTCCTTTCCTTTTTTCTCCCCTGATGAGGTTGCTAGACAAGTCTGATCTATGAAAGCCTCATCAAAACTGGTCCATTCCTGTTCCTCTAAAACCATTAGGGACCACATAGATACCCTTGTGCTGGCCCTTGCCAATTTCTGCAACCTCTCCTTTGCCTCTGGATCTTTCCCCTCCCCTCTGAAGCACTCCCTTGTGCATCCTCTCCTCAAGAAACCCACAGCTGATCCTTCCTGTCTGGCCAACTATCGCCCAATTTCCATTACTCCCTTTTTGGATAAGCTCCTGAAAAAGCTTGCCATCTCTCAGCTTAACCTTCATTCTGACACTGTTGGCTATCTCCATGACCACCAATCTGGCTTCAGAGCTGCCAGAAGCACAGAAACTGCTCTCCCGAACATCCGTGCAGATCTGCTCTCCAACCTTGACTCTAATATTCCCTCTGTCCTCATCCTACTTGATCTCTGCTTTTGACACGGTCAACCATACCACCCTGCTCAATCGTCTCCATGACAACCTGGGTATCACCCATCAGGCTCTGGCCTGGCTGACCTCTTTCCTCTCTGATCGACCCTCCCAGGCACAACTTGGGACCTTCCCATCTTCTATCTCCCTCTCTACCTGTGGTGTTCCCCAGTGGTCTAACCTCTTGCCTTCGTTTTTCAACCAATGCATAGCAACTCTCGCCTACTGCATTTCCATTTTCTGCTCAAATGTCCAGTGCTATGCTGATGACACCTAACTAATTCTCAGGCTTCCTTCAGCCCCCTCCTCTCCTTCCCTCATCTTTGACTGCCTAATCGGCATTCAAAATTGGTTTGCCGCCAAGGATCTTTGTTTAAATGCCAACAAGACTGAGATCCTCCTCATTGGCACATCTTCTCCATCCTTTCCTCTCACTCTCTGGTCGGCCTCCCTTGGCCCTCCTCCTGCCCCCACTTGCGAGTCTAATCTTTGATTCCACACTTTCCTTCTCTGCACACATCTCTGACGTCTCTAAAGAAATCAAACTTCTTACTACACCTCCTTAGAAGTACTCTTCCTTTACTCTCCTTCTTTCAGAAGCTCACTGTCTCCCAAGCTCTGGTTCTCTCTAGGTTGGACTACTGTAAAAGCCTCTTTCTAAATCTACCTACCTCCACTCTCTGCCCTTTAAAACTAATCCAGAACAGGACTGCAAACTGGCCTCAAGCCCTTAGATTGTATCTCTCCAGCTCTGCAATCCTGTCATTGGCTCCCAGTGATTGGAAGAATTACATTTAAAACCCTCTGCATTGTCCACAAGGCTTTCTGGGACCTGGGTCCAAAATAGCTTCAACTATCCCTCCGTAAATACCTCCCTTCTCAAGTCCTTCACTCCTCTACCTCTAACTCCCTCAGGGTCAGTCGTTTGTCAAAGAAACAAGCTGGCGGTAGATCTATCTCTTCGGCTGGGGCATCCGTTTGGAACTGCCTCCCTGCCACCTTGAAACTTGAGGAGAACCATCTACGGTTCCGGAAGCTTCTCAAGATCTTCTTCTTTGCTTCTGCCTTTGCCCCTCTTCTCCCCTGCTGATCTACTTTCTCTCTCGGCACTGTGCGCCTGGCCACCCTCTGTCCTTTGGGGCCAGGTACCTGCTCACCCAGCCAACCTCCTGCACTGCTTCCTGGCCACCCCTTGCAATGGGGCCTGTATCTGTACCCATGCAGTCCCCCACCCGCTCTCCTTCTGCACTTATCAGATACACCCTATCTGACTAACCTAGCACTTTGCCACTTACTGGCTGAACTACCACTGTTTATCACCTTTATTTATTTATTTTACTTATTATTTATTTTGTTTTCTCCTATGCTCGGCACTTTCCAATTTCTCCCCTTCCATGCACTTGCCCCCCTTTCCATTCCCCATGCACTTGCACATTCTCAATATCACTGGGCCTAGTAAGATTGTTGTTTTTGTTTCTCCCCTGTTCCCCTCCCGTCGCCTGGTCGTGCTCTGAAACACCTGTGTACAAGCGCGATATAAATAAAATATCATATCATATCATATCATATCATATCAGACATCCTATCTCTCAAATTCTCACCATCGCCCACATGCACCATCACCATTCACTTACTGTACCGCCCACCTGGCCCCGCACATGACTTTGAACAAAACCTACTGCACATTTTATAGGACAACCTGAAAGCTTCCTATCAAACTATTCTTCTAGGTGACCTCAACCTGGGTCTTCTCGACCCTAATGACCCTCACACATCCTCACTATCTGATCCCCACAACACGTTAGGATTCTGTCAATTTATCACCTCCCCTACACACTCCAAAGGACGTATACTTGACTGGATCACTGACCACAATTCCAACATCATTACCAGCGCCATCACTCCCTGCTCCATGTCCAACCATAACATCATCTCTTTCTATATCCCTCATCCTTCCAAAACCAGCACTACATCTAACCCTCGACCACACACAGTATCTTGGAGCTCACACAAGCTTACAACAAGGGACCACCTCCTTTCCCTTCTTAACTGTCCAGTGCTCCACCACCCTTTCATAACCAACCCTAAAACACTCTTGACAACATACACCTCTACCCTCTCCAAAGCGATGAACATCCTACCTCCCCTAATCCCGCACAAGGCCAAGACAGTAAGACACTGTAATTCCTGGTTCACACCCAACCTTATGGCCATCCGCTCAAGGAAGCGCTAAGCCGAACTCGCTTGGCAAAAGGACCCATCTGTCCTTCTAAAAATCCAGTTCAGAAAAATGGCCAAAGAATGCACGACAGTCATCATCACAGCCAAATCCATATAATTTAACACTAGAAAAAGCAAAGCATGTTAAAATTTATTGATGCATTAATTGGCTTTTCCATTAGATGAGTGTCTTCAGTATAGGCGCATTTTTCAGATGACACAGTCCACCCATTACAGGTCATGCAACCGACACCCCTTACTTGCTTTTTCTTCACAGTTACGTTGTCACTGTTTCTGCTTCACAGTGGAATTGGCCGTATTCTCTTGCAGCTTTATTAATACTTGTTTTGCCACCATTCACTTGTTAGAATATCAAATCTTCTCAAAGCTTTTGCCACTCCTTATATTTCAAAAATTACACAGTTACTATCATTCGTATGGCACTTGTCAATGCTTGTTCGTTTAAGCTTAAACAGTTAATTGTTCCTTTTTTATCAGGGAACTTCACCAATTGCTTTCAATTCAGTCACTCTTGCTTTCTTTTGGTTTGGTATTAAAAATGTGTAAAGCTACCTCAAATTCCCATTTCCTCTCCTGTTGGAAATTTGCACCGTTCAAATGGTTATTTACACTTTCAAAGTTCACTGTTTCTCTGGGTCTTCCTTGGCCTTGTTAGTTTTATTTTATTCATAGCTTGATATTCACAAGAATCATTTCATTCTTCTCTTTCCGCCTCAGGTGAGCATATTTATCACTCATCTGTATTTTATGCAGGACCGGCATTCCAACTGCTTACACTGCCCCTCGCTCACACGCAAGCGATCCCATCTGAATAAACCATGCGACTCGTACCACAGTGTTCCGGAGTCATTCAGCCTGCTTTGACCTACCGGGTACACTGTCTCTGGGTGCTGCTCTCCATGTCTGCAGGCTCTCTGTGACTGTTGCTACTCCCATCTCAGCTGCCTCTCTTCCAGGATCTCCACCACCTTGGGGTAATGGAGAGGTTTCTCCCTGACTCCAGGATGTAGGCAGGCCAGCTCTGACAACGGAGACCTTCCGGAATCTCCTGCTACAATCTGCTTCCACTGCCACAACTCTGCAGCTCCTTGGTGCTTTGGACACGCGTCTCTCTGCCTTCACCTCTGGCTTCTCCTGCAGGCGTTCCACAGGCAACCTCATTTGCCTCACTTCAGCAGGCCATTTATACCACCCTCTAGGCCCTGGGTGCAGGTAATATTCCTCTGCTGCATAACAGTCTGGTTACTCAGCATCCCTCTTTCTGGTACCAGTATTAGAATAGTGTTTGTGTATGACTGAGTTAATAAAGCAAGGCTTGTAAGACTCTGTGTTGTCTCTTCCTCATCTCAGTACCAGGTTGGTGTGTTTTGGGAGTGTTTTCTGAATCAGAGGGAAGAGACTGGTAATACCCTATAAAAGCCTTGTGGGCATTTGACTAATAAATAAATAAATAAATAAATAAAAGGGATATGGGAGATACTGTGTTTCACTCAAGGGTGCCTCATCCCCACTCCCCAAGTCTCCTCCACGCAGGTGATCCTTCCTCACATATCCATGCCCAGGGTCAGGATCTGAAAGTGGTGTCCTTTGCCTGGCCACCTAGAAGGAGAATATATTGATGAATGAAGTGATGACCCCCTCAGATTCTTCACAGAATGCACCATGTTATTTCTGATATTCTTTCCTCACTTTAAGGAAAACTCCAGGGGTTGAGATGCACAGCCAGTGCTGCACACCAGATTTCAATGCATTTTGACAAGATGTTTAACTTGGGTAGTATTCTGGGGGAAAGTAGTGACACATCCAAGTCTGTTGTCTGTAACAGATTTGGGTTGAGTGGTTAAAAAGTTCTCCCTATTTGTCAAACAATCTCATTTATTTATTGGACATTTGGATGGAGCTTTACACAAGTGTTACCAGGTGCCGCAAGACAACAAAAAGGGAGGAGGGGAGCAAAGGGAAAATCCAACAGTAACAGTCGTACTAGGCCTTTTGACATTTGTACCATGCAAATGCAGAGACAGAAAGTGAAGGGAGGGTTGAAGTAGGGTGCAGGGCTAGGGAGCAGCAGGGGTGGGTGGAGTACAGGAGTGGGAGCTCAGGAGGATGAGCAAGTGCTGGATGGAGCCATGAAGGTTCAATGGATGGGGAAGACCAGAATCAGGCTAGTCAAGGAAGGGCTCGCAAGAGCAACTGCTGGTTGGGATGCTGGGAGGGAGGACTGGTCAAGGAGGTCCCGACCCTGGTAAGATTTATAAGGAGCCAGGCACTAGTCGCAGCGGCAGAGGGGCATTATCACAGGAGAGGGAAAGGAAGGAGGAGGAGAAAAGGAACGTCTTGAGAAGTTTCCAGAACTAAAGAAGATCCAGCTCAAGTCTGAGGGGGCAGGGAGGCCATTCCAGAGGGAGGCTCCTGCCGATGATAGGTATCTACCTCCCACTCTATGCTTGGAGAAACGTCTGATCTGCAGAGAGTTGGAGCTAGAGGACTGAAGATCTCTAGCAGGGAGGTATTTAGGAAGAGAAAGATGGATGTAGAGAGGTCCCAGGCCCAGAAAATGCCTTGTGGATGATGCAGATGGTCATGAATTTGATCACTGCGGTCACCGGGAGCCAGTGTAGTCATTTTAGGGCTGGTGAGATGCCGTTTGTGGGCTTGTGGACAAGGGAAAGCATTGCAGCCCTATTCTGGATTAGTTGGAAAGGGCGAAGGGAAGAAAGAGGCATATTGAGGAAGAGGCTGTTGCAGTAGTCCAGCCTAGAGAGAACCAGAGCTCTGGAGACATTAAGCTTCTGGGGGAAGGTGAGGAAAGGGAGAATACCTCTGAGGAGGTGGAGCTGAACGTTAGACTTCTTGGCAAGGTCTGTGAAGTGTGGAGAGAGGAGTCAAATATGACCACAAGATTGTAAACCACACAAGACGTAGAGGGGAGGGGACCCAAGGATGGTAGAGTAGGAGAGATACAGGGAGCAGGGGTACCAATAAGAAGGATCTCTGTCTTATTGGCATCAAGGCAGAGATCGTTAGCAGAGTACCACACCTAAATGGCAGTCAGGTAGTCAGATATGAGAGAGGAAGGGGAGGAGGTAGAGAAGGAAACTTAAAAGAAAACTGAGTGTCATCAGCATAACACTGGAAGTGAGGGGAGAGGGTGAAGATCAAGTCAGCCAGAGTGGCAAGGTAGATGTTGCAGAGCCATGGCAATAAAATAGAGTTCTGAGGGACACCACAAGGAGAATGTGAGGTGGAGGAAAGAAAAATGCCCAATTACACTTTTGGATGGTCGATTTGAAAGGAAGGAGGACAGCCACACCAGTGCCCGGTCTGTGATGGCTAGGGTATCACAGAGACGATTTATGAGGATTGCATGATTGACCGGGTCATTTAGCCATATGTTACAGAAGTGTGTAGCGGCACCCTCTGTCCAAAAGCCACCTAATCATGCAGGAGCATATCATACCACTGCCATAATACACTTGTTTAAATGGCCCAGTTGTCAATCATAGTTTAGTTTATGTATCACTTTGCAATACATCCTTGTGACCACAGTCATTGATTAAATAATGACTGCAAAATTCCATTCATAGGTATATCTATTATTTACTTCAAGTGTATTAATTTCCCTTTAACACTTGTATTCTCTGAGTTGAGTAATAATTAATTAAACTAAAGCAAAACGAAAGAGGTGATGGCTGGAAGGTTTACAATCAATCTTAACCTCTGCTATTGCTCTGGGTAACCCTCTAGACCATCGTTCTTCACCTGCCAAGCATAACAGAAAGGGGAAAGACCATATGCAAATCAGGCTTAGTCCCAGCCCCAAAGGGAAAGTCCAGCCCAAACTGCTAGGTCAAATCCCTTCTTCAAGAGACCACAAGCATCCCCAAACATGTTTCAGCTTGTTGGGCCTCATCAGTGTCTTTAGGAGTAGTTTGGGTCTCTAGGCCCAGCAGCAGGCTATGTGAGAGAGGGTCCCTTGCTCAAAAGGCTTTACAGCCCCAACCACCAACCACGCACCAGCACAATCAGACACAAGTTTCTGGCCCAATTACAGCATGAACATGAGAGTACCCCCCAGCTGCCTGCATTACATCTTGCTAGATTGTGCTTTCATTTCCTGCTATGCCCCACTACCTCCTCACTCCCATTTCTCACCTCCAGAAATGTTCTCCTGCATCTGCGCACTCAGCACTGTGTCCTCCATGCCACCACCATTCTTCATGTCACACTTACACCAACCATGCCACCACCCCCCACCAGCACTAATAAAAACATTACTGTACTGCACAATCAATCCAGCACTGCACCCTTCCCCGCTCTACCCCTATACTACCCCTCAAACACAATCTCATTACTGCCCTAAGAAATCTCAAAAGAAAGCCCATCTTCTTAGCACCACCCAATGCACAACTACAGCCGCTACCAACAGCACCACTTCCTCAACAACTCTCAGCCCCCAACCACACAAAATATCACACTCTCACTCCACTACCAAACCCCACTCTGAACCAACATTGCCATGCTCATCCTACCAGCCTCTACTAAACTGTGCTCTAATCAATGCTGGCTCCCTGCCCGCACATGCACTAGATATACATGACCTAATCACACAACACCACCTCGATTCCCTGGCCATCTCAGAGACCTGGCTGCACGAGGCCAACAGACCTGCATTATCCTTAGCCATTCCTCAGAGTTACACTATCTACGGAAACAACCAAGCTTCTGATAGAGGAGGCCGCATTGATCTCATTGCCAGACATTCCCTCCACATTAGAGACTGTGAGACCAACATTGATAGTCCCTCAGACGGCTCTGCTGTTTTGCATCTTCTTTTTTGCCATCAGCACCCACATGCTGTCCCTGCAATGCTCTGGATGCTTATCAATCCAGATCAGCTGTTTTCCACCGTCTGTTTCACCTTTGGCAACTGCAATTGAAGCAGGTAAGCCTTGCCTTCCTCTCTGGCACAGGCACCCTTGTGAAGCCCTGAATGTGAAAATAGGGAACATTGCAAATGTTTTTGACTGATGAATGAGGAACAAGAACAAACCTACAAACTAAAGCAGAGATCTCAATATTTGCATAATTTTATTTGGTGTGCTGAAGAAACACAGCCCATTTCAGAAAAGCACACATGGTCTATCACCTGTTGTCCACCCAGCATTGTGCTGTGTGAGTGTTCTGGATTTATGTGTTATCTGCAAACTTTGCCCAGCATTGTATCAGCCATAATCTAGTCCCACAATGGCTGACTGATTTGCCACTCAGTGTTGCAGCCTTTCCTGGTCCCTTCCTATTGCCTGCCTGTGCATTCTTCTCCAATCAGGGTGGACCAGGAGGCGGGAGCTGCCCTGTTCATCGAAGGCCCACTTCTAAGGCCCCTGCCTGCTCCCTTTCTGCTTACCTGGATGCTACATGACACCACTAAAACAGCCCGACCCTCCCTGGGGCTGCCAGCTCAATCAGCCTTGTATCTGGACTACCAAGACTCTCTTACTTCCTTCTCCTTGGGCTTAGCTCCCCCTTCTTCTTACCCGTTCTCTTCCCTTCCTGAACCTTCACTCTCCCCTCTGCCTGTTCCAACTGTTCTCCCTGATATGCCCACTAATGTTCTCATTTCAAAACTCACCTCTAATTCATACATCATTTCTTTTACGTATGGTGCCATAGCACTTGCCATTTAAAGTCAAATTTGGGCGTGTTTTTGTAAGCAAATTTGGGTGTGTTTTTGTAAGCAAATTTAGGGCATGTTTTTGTAAGCAAATTCAGGTGTGTTTTTGTGAGAAACTTTTGGGTGTGTTTTTGTAAGCAAATTTGAGTGTGTTTTTTTGATTTCACTTCAGCCCTCAATTGTAACCTGCTAGCCCAGTGACTGTTCCATACCATTGCACTTGCATATTTCTCCCACTGTCTCCTCTCTCTACCTGCCCATGGTGCTATCTGTTTCTCCTATTTACTCAAACTGCTTCACTATCAACTATCCTTCCCTTCTCACTAAATCTGGCAAGAGGAAATTTAAAAATTATATCTTGGCCTCCAACCCAGGTCTCCCCATTGCTGATACCTATTCCAGCGCTTCTACCAGACAAATCCTCACTGACATCCCCTTTATCGTTCCTTCGCCAGATCTCTGTACCTCTCATATGATCTCTGTGCTCTGTTCTATCTCCTCCTCTCCCATTAATGGTGGCATCCACTGGGAAGTCCGTTTGGATTCCTTTGACTCCTCCAGGGTCATCATTAATGTCTACCTAAATGGCACTGTCATGGTGCAAGGCCCTCAGGGCAATCTCCTTCTCTTTGATAGGTGGTTCCCTCACCTCATCAACTTCCTCTCATCTCCAGCTGTCCCCTTCTCTCCTCCCTTGGCTACCTTGCCCATTTATCCTTCCTCCTCTGCCCCTTCTCATGCTCCCTCGATACCTCCTCAGGGAGTACCTCTGATTTGTACCCCTCACCGGAAGGTCTTTAAGGCTGGCAACCTTCTTCATCTTGCTACCTTAAACTCTCGCTCTGCTGTCAAACACTCCTCTGACATCTGCCACCTACTAGAAGAACTTGACCTTGATGTCCTTGGTTTTACCGAGACATGGTTCACAGCCAGCTCTGTCATGAGCTTTGAAACTCTTCTCGCTGACGGCTAAAAGATCCTCTCTGCCCCTAGATCCACCTGGCATGTAGGTGGTGTAGCCCTGATCTTCCCTGAGTGGATTCCTACCTTTATCATCCCCACTCAGACTTACTCCTCTTCCGAATGCCTTGTCTGTAGGCTCTCTCTTTCTCCTTGCCACTCTCTTACTGTTGCTACTCTCTACCGGCCCCCTGGTCAAATCACCTCTTTTCTCTCTGAGTGGGCAGCCCTCTCCTCCTCCCTCATGGCCTCTACCATTCAACTCCTCCTCCTTGGTGACCTCAACATCCATCTTGATTCTCCCTGTTCCTCATCTGTGCTCTTTCGTGACCTCTGCGATTCACTCTCCCTCTCTATCCTCCCTTCCGGCCCAACTCACTCTGCTGGTCACACACTTGATGGCTTGGGGCCTGATCATGACTTTGGCGGTAACCCTTAAATCCAGCAGTAGCGCTATTACCGCCGGATTTAAGGGTCCGCCAAATAAGGACTTCGGCGGATTTCGCCCCAACTCTGAGCTGGGGAGAAATCCGCTGAAAATCTGAGCTACTACCGCCAGCGGGAAATCCGCCGGCGGTAAGAACGCACATTTTCCCCATTGAGCCCAATGGGCTCGTGATCCAGCGCTATTAGCGCCGGGGAGTTCGGCGGTAGGGCTAGTACCGTTACGGCCAAAGTCGTGATCAGGCCCTTGATCTCCTCTGGCCTCCCCCTATCTACTCTCCTCACCACTCCTCTCTCCTGGAGTGATCACTGCCTCCTCTCCTCTCATCTTTCCATCTCCTCCCCTCAAACCAAGCATACCCCAAGATTGCCACCCACCTTCTCGCACATCCAGCCCATGAAGCGTGTGTCAGTCGATGCTTTTGCTGCCACCTTCTCCCCCACCATCAACACTCCAGGCTGGCTCACACTCTGACACTGCCCTGTCTCTGCTCTACTCCTCTAGTTCTACTACTCTTGATGCACTTGCCCCTGTCATGAGGATCCGTTTGAAGTCGAAAGCCAAGTGCAATTCTTGATATGACTCTGACCTAGCTACACTTAAACGTAAGTGTAGGGCAGCCGAGAAGAAATGGAGTCCTTCTTGCTCATCCTCTGACAAACTGGCCTGCCGCCTGCTCCAAAGGCAATACAGACTCTCTGGATGACGCGCCATGAAGTGAGCCCACATTCAAGCCTGTGTCTCTGCGGCATCTAACAACTCAGCCAAACTCTTTAAAATTTGCAAGGAGCTGGCCAACTCTGCTGCAGTCTCCACACCTCCTCTTGCCTCCCAGGCTCTTTGCAATGCCCTTGCCGCACACTTTATCGCTAAAACCCTGGACATCTTGTCCACACTCTCCTCCACCTCCCCTCCTCTGCCCTCTTCTTCTCTGCTTGCTGACCCACCTTCACCTACCTCCCTCCCTCTTTCTCCTCCTTTCCTTTTTTCTCCCCTGATGAGGTTGCTAGACAAGTCTGATCTATGAAAGCCTCATCAAAACTGGTCCATTCCTGTTCCTCTAAAACCATTAGGGACCACATAGATACCCTTGTGCTGGCTCTTGCCAATTTCTGCAACCTCTCCTTTGCCTCTGGATCTTTCCCCTCCCCTCTGAAGCACTCCCTTGTGCATCCTCTCCTCAAGAAACCCACAGCTGATCCTTCCTGTCTGGCCAACTATCGCCCAATTTCCATTACTCCCTTTTTGGATAAGCTCCTGGAAAAGCTTGCCATCTCTCAGCTTAACCTTCATTCTGACACTGTTGGCTATCTCCATGACCACCAATCTGGCTTCAGAGCTGCGAGAAGCACAGAAACTGCTCTCCCGAACATCCGTGCAGATCTGCTCTCCAACCTTGACTCTAATATTCCCTCTGTCCTCATCCTACTTGATCTCTGCTTTTGACACGGTCAACCATACCACCCTGCTCAATCGTCTCCATGACAACCTGGGTATCACCCATCAGGCTCTGGCCTGGCTGACCTCTTTCCTCTCTGATCGACCCTCCCTGGCACAACTTGGGACCTTCCCATCTTCTATCTCCCTCTCTACCTGTGGTGTTCCCCAGTGGTCTAACCTCTCGCCTTGGTTTTTCAACCAATACATAGCAACTCTCGCCTACTGCATTTCCATTTTCTGCTCAAATGTCCAGTGCTATGCTGATGACACCTAACTAATTTCAGGCTTCCTTCAGCCCCCTCCTCTCCTTCCCTCATCTTTGACTGCCTAATCGGCATTCAAAATTGGTTTGCCGCCAAGGATCTTTGTTTAAATGCCAACAAGACTGAGATCCTGCTCATTGGCACATCTTCTCCATCCTTTCCCCTCACTCTCTGGTCGGCCTCCCTTGGCCCTCCTCCTGCCCCCACCTGCGAGTCTAATCTTTGATTCCACACTTTCCTTCTCTGCACACATCTCTGACGTCTCTAAAGAAATCAAACTTCTTACTACACCTCCTTAGAAGTACTCTTCCTTTACTCTCCTTCTTTCAGAAGCTCACTGTCTCCCAAGCTCTGGTTCTCTCTAGGTTGGACTACTGTAACAGCCTCTTTCTAAATCTACCTGCCTCCACTCTCTGCCCTTTACAACTAATCCAGAACAGGACTGCAAACTGGCCTCAAGCCCTTAGATTGTATCTCTCCAGCTCTGCAATCCTGTCATTGGCTCCCAGTGATTGGAAGAATTACATTTAAAACCCTCTGCATTGTCCACAAGGCTTTCTGGGACCTGGGTCCAAAATAGCTTCAACTATCCCTCCGTAAATACCTCCCTTCTCAAGTCCTTCACTCCTCTACCTCTAACTCCCTCAGGGTCAGTCGTTTGTCAAAGAAACAAGCTGACGGTAGATCTATCTCTTCGGCTGGGGCATCCCTTTGGAACTGCCTCCCTGCCACCTTGAAACTTGAGGAGAACCATCTACGGTTCTGGAAGCTTCTCAAGATCTTCTTCTTTGCTTCTGCCTTTGCCCCTCTTCTCGCCTGCTGATCTACTTTCTCTCTCAGCACTGTGCCCCTGGCCACCCTCTGTCCTATGGGGCCAGGTACCTGCTCACCCAGCCAACCTCCTGCACTGCTTCCTGGCCACCCCTTGCAATGGGGCCTGTATCTGTACCCATGCAGTCCCCCACCCGCTCTCCTTCTGCACTTATCAGATACGCCCTATCTGACTAACCTAGCACTTTGCCACTTACTGGCTGAACTACCACTGTTTATCACCTTTATTTATTTATTTATTTTACTTATTATTTATTTTGTTTTTTCCTATGCTCTGCACTTTCCAATTTCTCCCCTTCCATGCACTTGCCCCCCTTTCCATTCCCCATGCACTTGCACATTCTCAATGTCACTGGGCCTAGTAAGATTGTTGTTTTGTTTCTCCCCTGTTCCCATCCCGTCGCCTGGTCATGCTCTGAAACACCTGTGTACAAGTGCGGTATAAATAAAATATCATATCATATCATATCAGACATCCTATCTCTCAAATTCTCACCATCGCCCACATGCACCATCACCATTCACTTACTGTACCACCCACCTGGCCCCCCACATGACTTTGAACAAAACCTACTGCACATCTTATAGGACAACCTGAAAGCTTACTATCAAACTATTCTTCTAGGTGACCTCAACCTGGGTCTTCTCGACCCTAATGACCCTCACACATCCTCACTATCTGATCCCCACAACACGTTAGGATTCTGTCAATTTATCACCTCCCCTACACACTCCAAAGGACGTATACTTGACTGGATCACTGACCACAATTGCAACATCATTACCAGCGCCATCACTCCCTGCTCCATGTCCAACCATAACATCATCTCTTTCTCTATCCCTCATCCTTTCAAAACCAGCACTACATCTAACCCTCGACCACCCACAGTATCTTGCAGCTCACACAAGCTTACAACAAGGGACCACCTCCTTTCCCTTCTTAACTGTCCAGTGCTCCACCACCCTTTCATAACCAACCCTAAAACACTCTTGACAACATACACCTCTACCCTCTCCAAAGCGATGAACATCCTACCTCCCCTCATCCCGCACAAGGCCAAGACAGTAAGACACTGTAATTCCTGGTTCACACCCAACCTTATGACCATCCGCTCAAGGAAGCGCTAAGCCGAACTCGCTTGGCAAAAGGACCCATCCGTCCTAAAAATCCAGTTCAGAAAAATGGCCAAAGAATGCAAGACAATCATCATCACAGCCAACTCCATATAATTTAACACTAGAATAAGCAAAGCATGTTCTAACTCAAAAGAGATATTCAACATTTACAGGGAATTAGAATCTCCCATCGCACCACCGTCCATCATCACCAAAGACGCATCAAGGTGCTCCGGCATCAAGATGCACTCTTAGGCAAAATCAACTCCCTAAATCAAAAAATTCTCCTTCATCAAGACACATTCCATAACAATCAAAGCAATACCAATTCTAAGCCAACTCGCCCCCCACTCCCTCTGAAAAACCCTTTGACTTCACAGACCTCACCGAATGCAAAGTTACTAAACTAATCCAAGGCCTGAAACCCTCCAAATGTAAAGGCAATATCTGCCCAGCCCCACTCATTAAAGATTATGCCGATGTCCTCACCCCTATTATTACTGCCTTAATTAATGCCTCCTTTCCCTGCAGCACCATACCAGACAGACTCAAAGAAGCCAGGGTTCTCCCACTTCTAAAAAAAAACACATTAGACCCAACCATATCTACCAATCACTGGCCAATTACCACTGTCCCCTTCCTTCCAAAAATTCAAGACAGTGCTGCCTACCTGTAGGTTCAGAAATACTTAGAGGACGTGCCAATCTGTTTTCCGCCCTGGCCATGGAACAGAATCAGCTCTACGAGACCTCAAGAACCAGCTAGATGACATTAGGGACAAAGGAAACTGCTCTGTGCTCCTCCTCTTAGATCTATCCACAGATTTTGATATGGTCAAGCAACAAATCCTCTGCCAGTAGCACTCCACCCACGCAAACTTCTCACCTTCTGCCATTGCCTGGACTGCCTCCTTCCTGGAAGGCAAAGTCATGAGAGTCTTTTCTGACAATGCCAATGCCTCTGCCTCCCCCATCACCTGCAGTGTCACCCAAGGCTTCTGCATCACCCCACCCTCTACAACATCTTCACTAGACCCCTCCTCAACATCCTAGACTCCCTCGACATAGCCTACACCAACTATGCCGACAACACACAAATCCTTGTCCCACTCTATGGCAATTTCACAGAAGATTCCAATACTCTAAACAACATCTATTACACCATCCAGGCATGGATGGCAGCAAACCACCTCTGCCTAAACAGTGACAAGACTGAAATTCTCATTGTCGGCTTGCCACATGCCCGTAAACCTCTACGCTCTAGTTGATCATCTGACTCTTGCTATCAAGCAAGTTGTGAATGAATTAGCCCCTTTGAAGATGAAAATAATTACATCTGAAGCCATTAAAAACACCTGGTTCTCTGAAGAAATTGTCCCCGCCAGACAATCCAAAAGGGCCCTAGAAAGAACTTGGAGGAAGAACCCAAACGCTAATACTTTATCTGCCTACAAAAAATCCATACAAGAATTAAAAAATCAACACACTATAACAAAATAATTATTAATGCCCAATCTAATGTTGGAGAGCTGTTTAAGATTCTGGCAGAATTTCAAGACCAACCGCCACCATCTAACAACATAACAAAGGATTCAGAATGATGCCAAGACATCCATGATGGCCTTCTGTCTTAAATCAATTATCATAAGGAAAAAATTAAGAAATCCCTTAACAACGTGGCCCCGTCGCTTACCACAAAAACTATAACTCATCCCGCCAATGCTCAGAGCAATATATCACAAGTCTCCTTCTCTCATTGCTCGAAAAAGGATGGGCTCAAAGTGATACAGGATTTAAAAGCCACCTCTTGCCTCGGAGAGGACTGCCCCAGCAATATTTTCAAGTAATCGACAGATCTGCTGGTCCCGTTGGATTACTAAATTAATAAACATATCTTTTGATGAATACACAGTACCGGTTGAACTTAAATCCGCCTGGATAACGCCCTTGTTGAAAAAAGAGAACTTTTATCCCACCAATAAAGACAATTACAGACCAATTACTAATGTACCCTTCATACTGAAGATTTTGGACAAACTAGCATACGTCCAACTTCAGGACTATGTCGAAGAGCACAACATCCTAGGCACTCGACAGTCGGGCTACAGGGCTCGTCACGGAACAGAAACCGACATGCTCGACTTAAAGTCCACTTTAGCTGGCATAGTTGATAAAAATCAAGCTGCATTGTTGATGCTGCTCGGCCTCTCTGCAGCCTTCGATCTTGTTGATCACAGTTTACTAGTGACAAGGCTCAGAGAGGTCGGAAATTGCTCCAGACTGGCATCCAAATGGATAGCGTCCTTCTTGAGCCCTTCTTGAGCCCTCGCATGGTAAGGGTCTGTGTGGGTAATAATCACTCCATCGCCATTTCTCAAACCTGCGATGTTCCATAGGGCTCATGCATGTCGCCTCTGCTTTTCAGTTTGTACATACGACCACTACTGGGTCTCCTAAATGAATTAGGTGTTCAATATACAAACTACAAGGATGACACTCAGATTGTCATGCAGCTGAGCAGTCACTATAAAAATGATGCTGAAACTATCAATACCATCTATAAAGCCATCCAGTACTGGATGGCCTACAACACCTTGACCCTGAATAACAACAGAACAGAGCTCATGATAGTATCCGCTAAGAACACCCGAAACAAGCTAGCCACAGACTATGCCAACTTCACTATTGCAGACAATGTCATCATGGTCCAAAGGGAAATAAAAACATTAGGCGTTGTTCTAGATGATGAACTATCCATGAAGCCTCACGTCTCCAGCATTCGATCTAGCTGTGGACTGATTAATAAGCGAATACAGTATATTCGCCCATTTATAACAACTGAAACTGTGCATTTCTGTCCACTGTGTTGATACATTCTATATTAGATTTTTGTAACAGCCTACTGTCCGGCACGACCACTGCCAACATACAATCATTGCAGGTGGCTCAGAATAATGCTGTGCGCACCCTCTTTAATCAATTTTGCCACACTCACATTTCCACCTACAGAAAGAAGCTACATTGGCTTCCAGTAAAACACAGAATAACACATAAAGTGTTAACAATGACACACACGTGTGTGTCCTTAAGCAGTCCCTCATATTTGTCAGAACGCATCAAAGTCAAGACAACCTGCAAGAACCTTCGCTCCTCTACTGCTACAGTACTTGTTTCCCCCAGATTCAAAATCTCTAAATTTGGAGGTACCACTCTCGATTTCCAGGGTCCTCTCCTATGAAATGTACTTCCATCTGCAATACGCCAGGTTCAAAACTACCCTCTTTTCAAAAGAGCTATAAAGACTCACCTTTTTAGCATAGAGTTATCCTAAGACTTCTCAACACTTCCTCTGCTCCTGTCTTTTAATGTTTTGTTTGTCTTGTTTTTGTTTTCTGTGCATCCTGAGGCCCACGGGCATGTGGCTCGTAACAAGAATTAAAATAAATAGATATACCTCCTTCCTAATCAGTCAATGTGCTATCGCAGTCTCACCAACAGTCAAGTCACTGGGGGTCTACCCAAACACCTCTCCAACCCTATCTAGGGAAGTGAGCGTGATTGTCTCATCTGCTGCCTATGCAACTAAAGTCCTTAACGCAGACAGACCCTTCCTCACTCAAAACAACGGTCTCACCATCACCCAGGTGGTCAGCGGCTCAACGTTAGACTACTGTAACGTCCTCTTTACAGGCACACCCACTAGCATTATCAGAAAACTACAAACAATTCAAAACAATGCCCTGAGATCTGCATTAAACATCCCTAAACGTGAACACATCTCCACAGCTAGGAGGGAAGCTCACTGGATGCCTATCCAGGAACAGATCCATTTTAAAACACTGTCCATTGCACACATGTGCCTTGCTGGCACAGCACCGCCCTACCTAACCCAAAAAAATTAAGAAAGCCTAGTCCACCAGACCCACCAGGACACCCTACACTGACAGACTGATTGTGCCTAAAGTGAGAGGTGCAGAGCTGGAGGCCCCAGCTTCCCCTACTGCGCAGCCAAACTTTGGAATGACCTACCCCCTTCCCTTAGGGCGGAGAAATCCTACTGGGTCTTTCACGAAACCCTCAAAACACAGCTCTTCTCCTAATCCGCACCTCCACTTAGCTTACCACAATTGTTCTCCCCACCCTCTTTTGCTCAGAATGACCAGCACGCATGCAACAGCTTCACTGTGTGACTTACATCGCACATCCACAGTGCGATGTAAGTATACTTACATCTCGCTGCTGTTCCACCCAGAGATGTTTTATGGAAGGGCAAAAGGGGCACTTGCATAGGGCCCCGACCTTGGAGGAGGCCGCACAAGGCTGCCTGATCTAAAGAAGTAAGATTCCTTTGTTCACCAAACTTCAGCACACATCAGGATATTGTATTGCAAGGCGCTAAGTGTCTAAACCTATTGCCTGTCTGTTTTGGCAAGTACATTCTGCCTCAATTAATTCATCATGCAATGTTTTCTGTGTTCACTGTGGTATATATAGTTTGTGTGTTCCTTGAGACACAACTCCCGTAGCATTCTTTCCTTCCTGTGGCAATTATGTTGATCATGTGCAATAGCCACATTTGAAATGCATACTGGTAAATTGAGTGCCACAATGGTTCAGAAGTTAGCTCAGTGAGTTAAGCACTGATTGCAGTGATATGTGTTCCTATGCAAGATTAGAATAGCACATTCCTGTAAGGCTGGATGAACCTTTCCTATGTCGGAAGTTTATAAACCTGCCTGCATATATACTTGGGCTTGCAGCACACAGGTGCTATTATCAGCAATAGACCTGTATCAGATAGGGATTTCTATAATAACAAACATGTCATCCTTATGGTGAAGGTCTAGAAATTGGTTTGTTCAGATGGCGTGCTGTAAAACCTAGGCAATCATCTTGAACGAAGAGCAGAAACTGGTAGTCCAATAGATGAATAAGTATTAGAATTTGGAACCAAAGCATTCATGCTTGTATCCTGGCTTTAGTAGCACCTATGAGGTAAAAACAAAGCAACTCGTCCCCACTTTAGGATCTTTTGCAAAACCCTACTGTCTCCACTGTCTGGAGACACCATGACAAAGTTATTTAGTATATAAAGGAAAAACAGAGCTGCTTGATATTTAACAAAGAAAAATGGTGTAACACAACTATATTAATTCAATTAGCACATCATTCTTATTATATAAAAAGATGTCATACTCTTAAAAAACTGTGGTACAAAATACACAGACATAAGAAAACCCCAAAAACCAGGTTTTTTGACAAGACGATTACATTCAGTACACAAATACAGAATGAAAAAACAACGAATTTGTATCAAAACAACGTTTAACATACTCAATAACACATGCAAAATTCATTTGTTGCATTTAGATATAACCCAACATGTTTCTGTCTGTTGACTCCTATGTGTCTGACATTCATCAGGGGTAGCTCTTGATAGTATTCATAAATAATCATCCCTTCCAGTCCTGGTCGGCATAGATCTTAAAATGATCTTCAATGCAATCTATAAAAACATATAGATATATTAAAAAATGCTGTGTGTACACACCACTCTTCCGTAGAATTCCATCAACATTACAAAACTAAGGCACCCTGAGTTAATAAAGCACCCTATATATAATACCCATTCAGGAATCCAATAGCACCAAAGAATCTGCTAAAGAAAAATATACCTTAAAATCCTCGTATTCCAAAGCTTCAAATGTACCAAGTACACAATAAGGTCCACAGCCGTAAATTCAGCCGCCTTTTTGATTAATCCTATTTGAATGGATATTGGGTAGGTAAACACTGTGTAGGGAAAAGAAACAAACAGACAAACACCACTGTGTCGCCCTCTAAAACATATAGAAAAATGATACATGTGTATGGGACGTTAAAACATAAAGCGTTTTCACATACCTCCCAAAGGGAAGACAAGCTGAATCTGTTCCAACAGATGAAAATTCCTTATGGTAAATACCCAGGTCCTCACAAAATATGCCCAAGTGCACAGGTCTTTAAATCACATAAACCGTATACCCAGGGACCACCTACAAGTAGGGTTAAAACAAAAACAAAAACAAAAAGGAAAACTCAGGAGGGGAAAAGCTCAAAAGTCGCATTCTCCACAGACCATTCTAAGAGAGCGATTTTTTAATGTCACATAGCCACGTTGTTACTTAGTTCGTTATGCGACCATGCACCCACCTCACTACGAGTTCTCATCCCGCAACCACATAAAATAAGAATATACGTATGAACACGATGTCACTAGGTTCATAAACAAGAAACTGCATGCATCTATGGAGAGTCGCAGTCCACCTACACGACGTGCAAGCACGGCCAAGTAAAACGAATCTCCGGTTCAACAAAGCGCGGTGATCGTAATCCAACTTGCATAATCAAGTGTGTCCCCCGTTGGAGTAACTTTTACCCACGAACCTTTGCAGCATGTATAGTAAACACAAAAAGGGGGCTAGCGACTGAAAATACAGTCGTACTCCAACCCATGGACAAGACACCCCCGTGTGAAATAGAAAACAAAGAAACACCACATAGTCACAGTATATATGTAGAAGAATGACAACAAATAATGACAAATAAATGAACCGGGAAAACCAAAGTCATTGGGACCACGGTAAACAGACCGGGTCATATAGACATAAGAGCCAATTAAAGAGCATTATTGTTGGGACCAGGGCAAATAAACATAAAGACCCCAAAAAAGGTGCAATATTTTAGAGAACACGGCATACAGACCAAGCTGGTGCTGATAAAGGGAGGGGGTGCCTGAAAAATGTGTGCGCAGCATCACACCTGGCTAAAACAGACCCTTTGTAGACATAGATTAAAACCAAAAAGGCTTTTGATGCTGTGGGGGATCCAGGAGTGTAAAACTGCATACAATCACAATTTTCCTCTATTAGACCAATGACACCCATCAGCAAAGCACAGGCAAAAGTATACAAAAATAGATACTCATTTTGACTCGGATGATTGAAAGGGCATAGAAGAAACATACCAGGCCAGGGGAAAACTGCATCAATATCTCTACATTCCCCTAACATTATGCCATTCGACATCTTCATTGAGCCCGACCAAATGGCTGAGGGTTCTAAAAATCAATTTTTGTTCCAAGGTGACTAATCTTTGATCAACAACTTCTTTGTTGGGTCCATTAACCCGCTTAAGAATCACCCATCTTAAATCTTCATGAGTATGGCACTTGTCAATAAAATGTTTCACCATGGGCGCCTGTAGGGTCTTGGCCTTGATACAGCTCCTATGTTCAATTGTCACGCTCACCTGATTCCCACGGAGGCACAGGTCTGGCTTCGAGTGCTGATGCTTCTTTAATGGTGAAGCGCAGGACTCTGAAGATGGACAGGAAGGGCCCCTCTACTCTGGCTTTTCTGGTTCGCAGGAATATTCCCCTGTGCGTGAAAAGGGAGTATTACCTACTGACGGAATAATGCTCAAGCCTCCCACTCCCTTCCAACCCTCCACGATACCCTTCCACGATTCCCTGTGAAGTCTCACCTTAGGGTCTGGAAGGATGAGTTCTCCATCCTGCTTCTGATGCAGGGGCGCGTTGAAACCCAGTTACTTCACTGGATTGAGGTTTGATGGGAGTTCAAAATAAGCTTGACTATTCAGGTGAGGCGCTGTAAGAGTTCTGTTACAAGTTCAAAAGTTCAAGCTTAATAATGTTCATTGTCTTATTGCAGCAAGCGCTAACGCTTATGTCTTTTTCCCCTTAGGGGCCGGGGTTCGGAATGCCGAAGATATGGCGCCGACCCGAAGTGAAACGTGCAGTTCCAGTAAATGACAGGTAAGTTCTGGATGAGCGTTCGGGTAATGTCTTTGCATTCGCTCATTCAATGTCTTTGTCTTTTGTCCCCATAGGGGCCGGGGTCCGGAATGCCAGGAAGCGGCAGGACCCGAAATTAAATGGGAATGACCCAACAGGTAAGTCTTAGAAGGAAACTGAGCTTTTCCTATTCCCTTCTTTCTCTCACCTTGTGTTCTTGTCTTTTTCTCTCTAGGCTCTGGGAAGTGGCTGCGGATCCGGATGATCGCTGCTGAAGATGGAGGTGCCCAGGAAAGGTGAGTGAAATGCAGCGCTGCAGCGATCCAAGCGAAATGCTTTTAAAAATGATGTCTTCCCTTTCAGGATCGTCGGTGTGATGTCTCCGTGATGCAGCTTTAGCAGGTAAGGTCTTCTTTCTTCCCCAATTCTCTCTTATCTCCCTTTGCAGGTGACCCAGGATGCTGACAGGCGTGGCTGAAGTCCAGATGCAGGAGCTGACACGGTGAGCGTCCAGCTGCGAGGAGCAGAACAACGCGAAGCGTGAGTTGCTGATCGGGCGTGGTTTAAATAGCTTTGGAAGAAGTTCCAGGTATGTATCCTTCCACCGATCAGGTATGTATCCTTCCCCGACCACACCCAGGTGGAAAGTAGTCCCACAGGTAAAGTAGTTCCATTCAGGCCTCAAGAGGGCCTGGATGTAGCAGCATGGTCTGCATCAGGTAAGTGCACATTAAAACACTTGAACACATGTCTAGCTTTATGAGCCTGGCGCCTAAGGCCCCAGCTTGGGCCCGCTGGCACTTCCCTGGGGGGAATGATGCCTGCCTCTGGGGTTGCTGGGTCGGACCTGGCTCCTTGGAGGTAGGCATCATGACATCAATCATCCGAGTCTTACATTTGTGGTTGGTGTTACCTAGGTAATGCAGGCCGCATGTTCAGGTTATCATGTAAACCACATTTGTGCTATTACAATTACAAAATTCAGTAATGTTCCAGGTGTTCTCCAGGCCTATGTCCACCTCCTTCGCAACTGACGTGAAATGACACATAATACAACCTCCACACGGATGGTTACCCACAACAGGTAGAAGGCCCCATAAAGTGGTTTGTTTAGCTGGCTGTCGATTCTCCTCTCTAATATCATTCCTAATAAGAATATTTCTCAAATTTTGGCTTCTCTTAAAAGCCACCAAAGGAGTCCCCATCTCTTTGTTGTATACTTTCTTCCAATTCCTGCAAAACACATTCTTTATTTTGGAGGAAAGGTTGGAAAAAGTATTTACAAAAACCAGATTGTTGTCTCTCTTTTTCTCTTTAAGTATCTGCTCTAACAGTGCCTCACGGTTGTTGTTGTACGCCCTCTTAGCTGATTGTTTGACAAGGCTTTTAGGATACCCTCGAGCAACCAGTTTGTTATGAAGGGTATTGGCACTTTCCACATAGTGTTCTTTGAGACTGCTATTACGTTTCAGCCGTAAAAATTGACCGAAAGGTAAATTGCGTCTGATGTGTTGTGCATGATGACTAGAAAAATGTAGGAGCGCATTACGGTCTGTCACTTTGCTGTAGGGTTTTACTCGCAACACCCCTGCTTGATGGAAAATAGTAATGTCAAGAAAGTTGATTTCAAAATCTTCTGTTGGTTTAACCAAATTATAAACCCTTCTGCCACAGCTCTATCACTTTCCCAAATAATGAAAATGTCATCAATGTACCGCGACCATTGTCGCAAGTTGTTTTTATATGGATTGGTATTGGCGTAGATGGTCACATTTTCAAAAATTTCAGCATATAGGTTGGCTAAATTTGGAGCCATTGCCACCCCCATTGGTCCCCTCTATCTGTTGATAAAAAGTGCCCTCAAACTGATTTTTTTTTTGGGTCAAAGCATATTTGGTGCACCACAAGATGAAACTATTGCTCACTGGATGGTTATCCCTACAGCCCAAAAGGGTTTCCTCTACCACCTCCAGGGTGGCATTTCGGGGAATGACAGTATATAAAGATTGGATATCTAAACAAATTAGTACACTTTCACCTGGTACAAACCTCTCACCCTCTATTTTGTTAATAGCGTCAGTTGTATCTTTGATATAGTTTTTCATCTGCCGGACAAAAGGTCTCAAATAAAAATCTGCAAATTTCGATAGTGACTCCAGGATAGAATTAACTGAGACTATCGGATGCCCTGGGGGTCTTGTTTGGTGCTTGTGAATTTTTGGCAGAATATAAAAGACAGGTATTCTGCCACTCGTCCTTCTTAAGTATTCTGCTTCCTGTTTCCCAATCATTTAATTTTCCAGGGCTGCAGATACCTTCTCATTAATGGTTTCAACCTTTTCCTCAGTGGGATCTTTTTGTAAGACCCGATAGCTATTCCTGTGTTCAAGTAGATTGTTACACTCTCTTATGTAATCCGACCTATTTAGAACCACAATGGCTCCACCTTTATCGGCCTGTCATATGATAATTTGATGATTATTGGCCAATTTTTGCATGAGTGATCTTTGCTAAAGTTGAAATTACCACCTCTCTCCACACTTTCCAATTAAGAAATCTCTTCAAGGGTCTTTTTTTCAAAAACAATGGATTCATGGGTATGGGTGTGCCCCGGAGCACAAAAAATCGAAGGATTTCGTAGTCCAATGAAGTTGGCACTCTCAGGTAATTCCTGATCTTCAAAAAATTCCTTGAGATGTAATTTATGCATGAATTGCTGGAATTACCTTCTAAATTCCAAAGGATCATGATGTTTAGTAATCACATAGTTTAAACCTTTATTAAGAGTACGTTCTTCGGAAGCACTGAGAGTGTAGTCAGACAGATTGACTACCATTGTTTCTGTCTTTACTTGGTCGGGATTCCAATCGTTTCTTCTCGGGCCCTGCTCTAAAAAAGGCCTACCCTGTCTCTGCCGATTTTGTCCTCTAGAACCTCTGCCTCTATTGGTATCACGACTATTACCATCACTGGTGCTAGGGCCACTACTCCCATCATCACTTGAACTGTAAGAAGTGTCCCGGAAACGGACTCTTCTTTGATTGTTATTGGGGTTGAAACTATTGCCAAACTTATGGTTCTCCATAGTATATGGAAAAATCTTTTCGTGACTGAAATTCTGTAAATCTTTTTCCATCCTTTTTATCCTCTCAATGGTGTTGTCTTTTTTAAAATCAGTCATCTCCTTGAGTAAAGTATCAAATTTATTTTTAAATACAACTAGTGTAAGCGATATTCAATCAACACTACAGCCAAGTCAATGCCTAGTCTGGGATGCTGAGGAAAACCCTTATTAATGTATTTTTATGCTTAGTTCAGTACTCTGGATGACCACCCTTGTATAACACCCCCTCTTAGAATCCCCATGACCCCACTGAGCCAAGAAGTAGGTTTGTTTTGCAAATTAAAAGGTTTATTTGAGAATTTAAACAATATATATATATCACACTTTATAATAAATTAATATCTGACAGTACACTTAGACATATGATGTTGATCAACAATGGGTAATCTGGCACTAGCACACTTCTTTACAATCAATGAGGAGTTAGTATAGGATGGATAAAGTAGCAAAAATACTTTTATGATTTCAAGGGAAAAGCAATGAGGAATAAAATGCAGTACAGAAATACTTGATATGATTTTAGCAAAAGATAAGATAATCACTTTTTCTCTGGCAATTCACCCCCCTCCCCTATGCAATGTAAGAAATGGAAGGAGATGGAAAGAGGAGCACACAGTTCTCAGGAATGCAGTCAAATACAATACGAAATTCAGTTCCCCCCAGCAAGCTTAGAGGAAATAGGTAGGAGTTTGAAACACAGGCCCAAAATGCTTTTTAAATGTGATGGCAATGGATGGGAAAATGTGCAAATGATTTTAATTCCCTCTAGAGATTCAGGGTGAGTGGGAGATGCGTGTTGGTATTAGTTCAGGCTCACTTTAGCAATGCTCTATGAGTTCTTACCAAGTTGCAAACGGATTTTAACAAAGGAAAGAATGGAGCTGCTATTTTGACAAGTGGAGAAATTGAGCCAAAATTGCAAATCGCGGTAAATTCGCGAGTGCGTGAATCGTGATTGCGGCAAAAGTATAAGGAGTAGCAAGTCGGTTTTAGGTTCGTTGGAACGGTTCCAGAGATACGGACGATTAAAAAAAGGTAGTTTTTCGGATTTAAAGTAAACTCAAAATGACAGGTGACAGCTTGCAGCTGCAGAATTGACAGGTGACAGTTGTGCAGCTTTAAAAATGACAGATGACATGATTTCTAGGAGGCAGTTCTACTTAGGTTAAAATAGTTTGGATTAGATTATTTTAACTAAGAGATTGGTTCTGCACAGTTCTGCTAGGTACTCACAATATAAATTTGAAATAGGCCTCGCCACGGATCTGGTCAGATTTTGGACTGGACTCCGGTTCTGGTCTCGGCACTTCACAGTGATCTGGGTCAGCTCTCTGGTTCTGCTCACAGCGGTCTGGGTCACTCTGGATCTCTGGTCTGGTCTCTGGCAATTGTTCTTGGCAAAAGAATTCAAACAACTCGCAAATCATTTTAAGGATGCTGAGGCCTGCTGGGAAGAGCTCTCAGTTTGTGGGTTTAGGCCCTTGCTTTAAGTTCTGAAGTAAAGTTCTGGTTCTGGTAAAGTTCTGGTCTTTGGAGATTGATGGATTTGAAGTCTGGATCTCTGGATGTGAAGTCGTCGGTCAGCATGCTCCGTAGCAAATGGAATTGAATGTCTCTACCTGTCTCTACCTGTCCCAGCAGTCTCTTTATATGTGTTTTGAAAATGGGTGTGTGCCTGGGCCTAGCTAAGCCTGCCCCTCTCCACTTGTCATTGGCCCAATTCTCCCCTCTGCCATGATTGGGGGAACTGAGTTGTGAGTCAGAGTGATGAGGTAGATTTTATGTCATCTTTACACACAAATCTATATTTGATCCAAATACATATTTTCCCAAATACACAGTTGTTTTTACATCACCTACACACATCATATATCACATGAGGCAGGCACTGTTCCGACTCTGGCGTTTCTAGGAGCTTGGTTAAAGAAATGGCAACTTATTTTCGATTTTAATGGGTTATGCAACATTGGTTTTTCATTAAAAATTATACACATATACACAGCCTTTCCATACATACTCCAGTAAATTCTCATGTCTCTAGCTTAAACACAGAGTCTGTAGTATCAATAAATAGCGGGGTTTTGCCCCAGAACATCACACAAATTGGAGTTTGGGCTTGAAATGTGGGCAAAGTTTTCATTTTAAGGATCCCCAAATTTCACATTTCTGTCATCTGGTTACCAAGATTTATCAGTGTTTCTGTAAAATATATATTTGCTTTCAATTCAAAGTACTGCAGTGTTTGAGTCCGCCCACAAAGTTTGGGGATGACAGTGATCACATGTCTCTCCTGGCTGGCAGATCTTTGTTGACAGGAAACAGTCAAAATCACCATATCCTATTCAAGGGAAAAGGTCTTTTGTGTGGGCTCCAGCAAGCTGAGGTCAACAGACCAGGGGGCCACTTTGCATTTGGTTAGCATGACCATGTGATATCCTGGGCTTTCTGAGGTGAGAAGGTTTCCCAGGCTTTTGGCCTGTTAATCAAATCAGATTGTCTCTGGGAACAGCAGGTGGTTAGATTTTCAATTAACCCACAGTCTTTTGAAGTCCCAATTGTCACAGAAGGCTGATTAGCTTCTGAAGTAGCAGTTCTCCTGTCAGAGTTTAGACCGCTAGTGCAGCCTTGAGTGCAAAGCGGGTACTGCATGCAATTTTTTTTTGGATCAGTCTTGAATTAATGCATTTCAAACAAGAGATTTTACATGGAAGTATATTATCCAGGTTCAGCACATGGCACTGGTGTGGTTCTGCAGTAAAATAATTTTGTGCCCATAATTTAGCCATATTTGACCTGAACAAAATGAATTCCCAATAGTTATGGGTTGCTTTTGGCAATCAGCATTGCCCCTTTTGCAATGGTTTAGGCTACTGTGTGTAGCCCAATGGTGGTTTTAGGCAGTGCCCTTCTGTGCCCACAGCATAGGCAAAAATGGGTGGCAGCCTATTCTTCCTGCATTTCCCTGTGCATTTTCTAGGAAGTTCTGGCCATCATGATGTTTTCAATGCCAGTAAGGCACAGTTTTTGTGGTAGGGCTCGGATGCATGGGTAAAAACATCCCACAACCCCCCCCTTCTTGCGATGGCCATTCTGATCCTTCACAGATGGAACTCGCAAGATCTGGGATGTTTTCCTCATCTTCTTCCAATTCCATGGATGGCACAGTTCAGCATCTTTTCCTCCCATCCGGTTAGATCGATCGGTTCTCCTCGCCGGTCCTGATGGGAATATTGGGTGGTACCCCGGGCCCCTCAGATCTTTGCTCCCGATCCTTGGATCGTTCTCCTTGGCCAGTCTCCAGGTTTTCTTTCTCCTAGGACGACAAAGGAAAAGCGGCAATACCTATTCGTAGACATTTTTCCATCACTACTAATGGTGTGGCAGACATATACATTTTATACTTTAACATACCTAACATTTTACTTTTGAGATACAAGTTATCATTCAAAGACAGTGGCTTACAAGAGTATAATATTTTAGAGACTATATGTGGGATATTTTAGGGTTGGAACTGAATTAATCTGGAGCGGCCCCCTCTGGTATTGCAGAGGACTCCTCCAGTTGCTACAAAGTGTGCCTGGGATGGCAACACTTTAGCTGGTTAATATGGACCCACTTGTCTTCCCCTTCCGCCAGACTGCCTTTGGGGATGCAGATCTTATAGGCAACAGGGGAGATCTTGTCTATAATTTCAAACGGTCCCTTCCATGTAGGCAAGAATTTTCGCTGTTTGGCCTGGTTCCTTTGGAAATTGTATAGATAGACCTGATCACCCACCTTATATTCCTTTCGGGTAGTTTTTAAATCATAGTGGGTCTTCATGCTCTCGGCTGATCTTTCTAGATTCCGCTGAGCATAGGCAAAAGCATGCTGAAGGTGTTTCCTTAAATTCTCCACATACTCATGAGTTGTGGAGGCATTTATAAGTGTCTGCTCTTGAGTCCTGTAGAGCAAATGCTGGGGAAGCACCATCTTGCGTCCAGTCATCAACTCAAATGGTGACATTTTGGTTGCAGATGAAGGGGTAGATCTGATGGCCATTAGGACCAGAGGTAATCGGATGTCACAACTTGGCCCAGAATCTGCCACAAACTTTTTTAAGATGCTCACAATGGTTCGGTTGTATCTCTCTACTGCCCCAGAAGAAGCTTCCCGGTAAGCAATATGTAGCTTTCTTTTGACCCCCAGTATCTCCCACATCTTTGTCATTACTTCACTGGTGAAGTGGCTACCTCTGTCTGACTCAATCCTTTGAGGTAGACCAAAATGGGAAAAGATGTGGTTAAACATCAGGGCTGCTGCTGTTCCTGCCTTGCAGTTTGGGGCTGGGAGACATTCCACCCACTTGGTAAACAAGCATGTAACAGTCAACATGTACTTGTTTCCTCTAGACGAGCGAATCACAGGGCCTACAAAGTCGATTTGCAAATCTGACCATGGCAGTGTCATCCCCCTTCTTTGGAGGGGCACACGGTGTGTGAGGGATGATGGCTGAAATTGTGCACACACAAGACACCCCTTCAAGTATGGGTCGAGGTCCTGCCCCATGTGTGGCCAGTATGCAACCTCTCTTAAGATTTCCAGTGTTGTGTGAAACCCCCTATGACCGGCGGTGGCCGCGTCATGGGCGTGACTTAACATCAGGCTTCGGAATGAGGTAGGAACCACCCACTGATCGTGGCCAGCTTTGGATTTCCTTACCAGCCAACCGTCTTGGATCCAGAACATTTTTGGACATTTCATGAACACTCTTAGGTCCTCTTTCCCAATGTAATCGGTATCCGTCAGGGGAAAGTTCTCAGGGTCCTCAAGGTGTTGGTAAAACTTACCAATAATTGGATCCTCCTTCTGAGCTGTAATCAAATCAGCATCAGGGGTCTCCTTGCTCCATTGGGCAGTTTAAATATCATTGTGAGCATTTGTCTGGGACCTAGTGATAGCAGTGACCTGGAGTTCCCCCAACAGGGACTCTGTTTCTATTAGATCCCCTTGGATGGCCCCGGTTTTGGCCAGCTGATCAGCTAAGTCATTTCCAGTTTTGTCTGGTCCCTCTACTTTGGAATGACCCTTGATCTTTTTCCATTCGATGGTCATCCCATTCGAGGTGACCAGATCATCAATGTTTTGGATTAACTTCCCATGTTTCAAGGGTTTGTTATTAGCACATAACATGCCTCTGGTTTTCCAATTAACCAGGTGGTCCACGAACCCGTTCCGTACATAATCCGTGTCTGTGATTATGACCAGTTCGTGGAGTTGATGTTGGACAGCAGTGAGGATGGCCTGATGCACAGCCATCAATTCTGCCACCTGACTACTTCGGGGACCAATTTTGTATCCAGCGGAGGGTTCTGGGGACTCATTCACCCATGCATTCCCTACGCTAGCCACCAGTTCTTTCTCCCCATTGTTGTCAACATGGTACGAGCATCCATCCACATAGACAGTGGGCATTCCCTCACACTTGTCTTCTTCAAAGACTTTGTGTGGGGAATTAAGGTATGTCTCCATGTTGTCCTTGATTTTTAGACTTTCGTCCTCGAGACAGTTTTCTCTGGCACAATCATGCAAGTCAGCCAGACCTTGCGCGAGGGGACTGTTCTTGTTTTGGCCATATCTGACCTCCACAGGAAAGCCTTGCATTGACAGAATCTAGGAAGTAATTCAGGAATTACTCACATTTCCGGCCCGGATTCTGTCACTTTGGAGATATTGCAGAGGCTGGTGTGGTGACTCCACTATGATGTGTTCCCCCTGGATAAACGGGCGGTAATTCTTCAATGCCCACACCGTTGAGTGTCTTCTCACAATCGTTGAATTTTTCCTCCACAGAGGATAAAGTTTTGCTCGCATAGGAGATTACTTTATTGACCTTGTCATGCTTTTGGTATAATACTGCCGTCAAGCACGTATTAGAGAACCCCGTCTCCAGGAAGAAGTCCTTGTTTCTGACAGGGTAAGCTAGGCAAGGCGCTTATGAGAGGCTTCTTTTGAGTTGTCTTACTGCCTCGGATTGTTCTGGACCCCATTCCCACTTGACCCCCCCCTTCAAGAGATGAAGCAGGGGTCTAGTGATCTCTGCGTAGCCTTCAATGAAGTTTCTGCTGTAATTAGTCAGTCCAAGGAGGCTCCTTAGTTCCCGCAGAGTTGTGGGGTCTTTCAGTTTCTGGAGTGCTTCCACTTTCTTTTCTTGGAGACAGAGACCCTGAGGAGAAATCTCATGCCCCAAGAAATTAACATGGGTTCTACACCACTGTGCTTTCTGAAATGAAAGTTTTGCTCCGGCGGCCCTCAACTGTGTCAGAACATTTGATGAGGACATCATCTACATAAGACAGGTTACCCCTCGCACCCAGGTCGGGCATGGCCTTATGTAGGAAAATGTTGAATTCATTGCCGGAGTTGAGGTATCCGAAGGGAGTCCGGGTCCATGTGCACTGCTGGCCCCCAAAGGTAAAAGCCAGTTTGTATTGGTCCTCCCTACTGACAGGCACGGTACAGTATCCATTGGTCAGGTCTATTGCTGTGAATACCTGTGACCCCTGAATCTGGGCCAGCCCTTGGTCAATGTAGGGCAGAGGCCATCGGGAACTATGGACCCGTTTGTTGAGCTCCCTAAGGTCGGCGAAGAGTCTCCACTGGCCGTTTGGCTTCAATATTCCCAGCACCGGATTATTGAAAGTTCTGTGGACTGGACGGATTATTCCCCGGGACTCAAGGTTCGTAATTATTTCAGTAAGGGACTCCATGGATGCGAGAGGCAAGCGATATTGCTTCACAAACACTGGAGTCATTCCAGGGTCCGTGGGAATTGTTGTGGTGTGGATGTCGGTGCGACCACAGTCATATGAGTCTACCGCAAAGAGATCTTGGAAATCCAAGAAAACTTGTTTCAACTTTTGCTTCTGTTCCAGAGCCACACAGGCATCAGCTAGGTTGACTCTCTCTTCCACCATCTGCCTGAAGCCTGGAAAGACTTCTGGTTTGGCTATCTCAGCGGCCTCCTCCAGCTGGGTGGAGAAGTCCCTGGTCAGAGTGCTGATTTGGACTGGAGGCTTCAGGTGGGAAAGGCAGCCCTCATGGACCTGGAAAATCACCTCATCCCTCCTGAAGTCACAAGTCACATCTTCCTTATCATAAGGGCAAGAAGTGTACACCAAGAAGTTCCCCCCATGCCGCGTGAAAATCCTGTCTGGTGTTGTATTGTCCTCACTGTTACTGTCAAAACAGTCCTTGGGGATTGGTCCTAACAGTTCATTTCCTAAATCAATGGAGAAATGTCGGTCATCAATCGCCATTCCAATAATGGTGCATGCGGCTAGAGTAATACTCTTTAAGTCGCTGTTATCCACCTCTATTGGAATGGTGTCATGTTCTATGTTGACTAATGGTGTTGGGTTTACCCCTAACCCTTGCTGTTGGAGAGAAGCATTTAGATGGATATATCAGGGTTTTTCAATTTAGGTCCTCTTTTAGCTTTCACTCCCAGGGAGAATTGTCGGGTCCTTTCTGGGATGGTGACTTCCTCTTTAATCTGAATTTCAACTGCATAAGGTAGCAATTGAGCTGACCTAAATGCTTTTTCTGGATCATCAAAGCCCATGGGATTATCCGCTAATCGGGACCAAGCTTTGAAGTTTATTAGGTCCAAACTAATGGCAAAGCGATTGAGAATGTCACTGCCTAAGTAAAAAGCGGCAGTGACGTCTCGCACGACCCAACAATTGTGGACTATGCTCTTGTTGCCAATAGAGATTTTGAGCATACACCTGCTTGGAGATGTTTGGAATTAGGTGCTTCCAGGTCCATTTCCCATTTGTCTATCAGTTTGAATGTGGGAATGGCTGGATCTTTTGGGAGTTGGCGGAACATGGCTGATGAAGCTCTTACCGTTGTTCACACACACTCGAGCGAGAACAGAGTCCTTCCCATCATTTAACTGAACAGGGATGAACAACTGCTCTCCAATTTGCTGAATATCTGCCAGGCTCTGAGCTGATTTCACATCTTTCTGGACTATAGGAGTGGGAGTTTCTGATTGTGGATTAGTAAAGAATTTCAGGGTGTTTCCTTCCAGTGTGAAATACCACCTTAAACTGGAAGGAAGGTTGATTTTCAGAAATAGAGAGGACCCCCCCATCACCAGTCTGTTGTCCTACTGCTATTACTGTCACGTCTGGAGTTTGGTTGTTCTGGAAGTGAAATTCTACTTGGTCAGATTTTTGTTCAACCATGTGGCAGGTGCCGTTTAAACTAACATGGTTGACACTCTGTTTTAATTTTATTGGTCGGCTAGTCTGGGTCCAGAGGACCTTGTTTACACAATCTATTAGGGGTGACAACCTTCTCAGGAGGTCATTCCCTAGTAAACAAGGGATGCCCTCTGGAGTCACTACTATGACCGGGTGTTTCACCTTGTGTCACCCAATTTTAATGTCCAAGTCTGCAGTCCCCTCAACGGGAATGTCCTTCCCGTCAAAGTTCTGCAGTTGTCCAGGAAGATAGGTGAGAGGAATTCGGTAATTCTCCCCCCTTCCTGCATTTAGTTCCTCAAAGGCCCTTTTGGACAGAAGGGTAGCTTGGGATCCAGTGTCCACCAGTGCCAAAATTGTACCCTGCCCCTGTACTTGTACCGGGGCATAGTATCTTCCCTCCTTCTCCTCAACGGGGCACAGATAATGCACATTTTTGGACAACTGGTGGGCTAACTTTCTGTTTTTGGACATGGCGAGAGAAGGGATTTGGGCAGAATTCTGTGGAGAGTCTTGGGAATCTGAAAGAAAATGTTGGCAACTGGAGATCAGAGCCATTGTGGGTTCCCCTGGTACCGGTTCTGGGCCACCCCCCCTTTTTGGAGGCAGTCACCAGGATGGGTTTGAACCAGGGGATTTCGGAATTGTGGGTTCTGGGATGAGATGATGGGCGGCGGTAGCTCAGTCTCCACATCTCCCCAGTCTGAATTGGCGTCCCCTGGGACCCATTTTTCCTTGGGAGGAGTTACCCCATCTCTAAAGGAGAAGATCCTTTCCCCAGGATCCTCTGAGGATCCCTCTCCCTCAAATTGGAAGATCTGTACCTCCTCCACAAACTGGGTCTGTTTGGGTACTTTGTTTCTCCTACCTCCTCTCTGCTCCTTGGGTGGCAGACTTTCAGGGGTAGGATATTTTGTTTCCGGTTCCTGGTTTTCCAGGGGCTGTTTACAAGTTGGGAAGGAAGCTTCCTCCAAGGCTTTACACACCCCTTCCCCTTGTGCCTCCTCCCTAGGAACCGGTGGGTTATCGGGGTGCTGCCCCCGTCATTGTTCTGGAGATCCAGGTCCAGAGTTTGGGGCATACTGCGGTGGCATGCTCATCTGAGGGTTCTTTTGAGCCCTCAGTATGTGACCCAGATCCCGTGCCATATTTTGGACCTGGCGCTCAAGTTGTGAAACCCGCTCAGGCTGATACGGGGCTCTATTTTCTCCCCCGGGCTGATCCCGGGAAGGGTAGCTATCCCTTCTCTGGTAATACCCCGGATTGGGAAGATTTAAGGAGTAGCAAGGAAAGCTTAGATTCGTTGGAAAGCTTAGATTCTAAGCTTTCAGATGAAAGTTAAGTTTCGTTCCTAGCCCAAACGGTTCCAGAGATACGGACGATTAAATAAAGGTAGTTTTTCGGATTTAAAGTAAACTCAAAGTGACAGGTGACAGCTTGCAGCTGCAGAATTGACAGGTGACAGTTGTGCAGCTTTAAAAATGACAAATGAAACGATGTCTAGGGGAATGGACACTCAATGGAATATGCATTTTCCGTCAATTACACTCGACCCCAAGTTACTGTCTCAATGCACATGCAATGTAATAAATACATTCTTCAGTACCATTTATTCATGAACATGGAGAAAGGCCTGCACGCCTCATGTGAGCAACCCTCTGCATGGGATGCAGCCATTGTTTTACTATCTGGGGCCAGTTATCACATTTCCAGATGCTCCCATAGAGTGTAATATACAATGAGCAGGTTCTTTGTAAGCGGGGAAGACTGAAAAGAATAGAAAATTGGTATTACTGGTTAGAATGGAATAACCAAGTGTGCTTTATACGGCACATAATGTTATGGAGTTGTGTATTTATGGTTAGACTTGGATGGTTAGTTCAGGACACACTGAAATGAACAACGGGGTGGGGGGTTCTACAATGAAAATTGGAGCAAATTGTGGAGTTATGTAGAAGACATACAAATAAATCACTCAGGGTAGGTGCCCTGAAAAGGCCTGTGTGTGCAAGGCCAACAGTTACCAGAAAATGTTCATCGCATGCCTGGACCCGGAATGAGGCCCAATGTGCAGCCAGACCAAGGCCATTCCACTTCCTAAAATGGCAGCAAGCATGGCTTATTTCTTGGCATGCCACGGATGCAGCACATTCCACACTGGGTGTGTTTCTCAACAGGCGAGATCCTGGCACACACTCGGTTACTCACCAACATTTAATGACATTCCCAGGGTTTATGACAATGCCATGGGAGAGAATGAGCCCTGTTAAGGGGGATAGCTGAGGGGCAACGTGTTTGTATTGCAAGCAAAACAACGCTCTGCAACATGGGTTCGAATCCCGATTCTGTGCTTAGAATCCAATCTCTTGAATTAAGCGTGTTATGTAAAAAAAAAAATACAATTATAATTAAGGTGAATCGGCCGTTACTGTAAAAAAATGTATAAAGTGGAAAGATGGCATTTCCTAAAGCACACCAAAGCGCATCCAATGTCGAGGAACACAACGAGCACTGTAAGCCGTACCAAGAGCAAAAAAAGAGGTTTGGCGGTCACTGCAATTGTACAGAGTTTGAAAACAAATGGAGGTGGCAGAACAAACACACCTGGCCCTCTTGCAGAACCACCCTTAACTTTGGCAGTGAAAGTGCTGTGCACCAGGACAGCAGGCAATTAGCCTTGTTTATCTAATCACCCTCATGAGTAGAGTCACAGTGACTCAGCTCCTTGCCTGCCCGGGCTGTAAAATCTGTGGTCGGCACGGTGGCTCTTGGGGCAGAGCATTATGCAAGGGAGTGTGACATGGAGTCACACACCCTTGGCATAATGCTCTGCCGGTCCACCCCAAGAGCCACTGTCCGTGCCTTATACAACATTTACAGCCAGATGCATGCCTTGCATCTTCAGGATAAATAGTATGCTAGTACACGGTTCGGCCCAAATCGAATGCTTGAGCAAGAAGCTTCACTTGGACCAAACCTATCATCAAATAACCTCAGCGACCTCCTGCCGGCCACTGGGCAAACCTTATGGAGAAGAGGTTCTACGTCTGAAAAGATAACTTAGACTTAAGTTACCAGCCATAAACGCATAGCTAGAAGAAGAGAAGCACCTCAAAATTCTAGCACTGTATGCAATTTGGATATTTTGTTATGGTTGTATCTGTTTTTTATATTCATTTTTTATTTAGAGGAGGTTTTGCTGTAGTAATGCCCTTATTGGCATATCACTGCAATACTCATGGGCTTATATCGCCGAGTGAATAGCAGACAGGTTAATCGCTACCCTCAGACAAGCAGGCAAGAATGCACTTCGCAGAATGTAATGTTGGCAGAACTGATTCAGCCCTTCATTCCTCAGAGATCGATAAATTGAGCATCCTTACATGGAGTGACAATCGTAGGCCTTATTACAGCTGTTAGAAAAGTGAAAGGAGTCAGGCATGGAACCCCTATATTACAAGCTATTTTTAGCATACATTGCGTGTCAAAAAACATTGATATCATAAATTAACTGTCTAGGCTCACAGTTTATGCACGCCCAAAGAAAATTAAGAGAGATTCGTAGTTCTAAAATGCCAATGAAAATAACTGCTTTTTGATTTGTTTTTGGTTTTTCAAATTGAAGACAATGTGAACGCTAAGTAAATATGTGTGTATTTTTGTGTGTGTTTCCTATTCAGGTGCTCCAAAAGGACTCGTAGATAGCACTATAAAATAGCCCCAAATAAATAAATAATCATAGGATATGAGGGTCAAGAGCGTGCATTACAATGAACAACTCGATTGTGCATCACTATTAGATTTATGGCTGGAGTAAAGCGTATTTTTGTGTGAAGCGAAAGTCAGGTTAACATTCTGAAGGTTCTGCCATTTTGCAACACAGCCAACCAGTGCATTTACTTTAGGTCAAAATCAGCAAGACGACAACCTCTCCCCTTTTTAAAAAAAAAACAAACAAATGCATTTTTGTAAAAGAACAATGGGCCTCATTGCGCGTCCGGCGGTAACCCTGCCAGTGTTACCGGCGGGTTGACGCCGGACCAGTAAAAATGTACTGGTGCCTGCCTTCCCGTTGTCACCGGCTCATTACGAGTCCAGTGGCCAGGAAGTCAGGCACCAGTAAATTTGTAAATCCCCATTCCCATGGGGACATGGAAACACTGACACTGTTGCTAACGGTGCTGGTGTTTCTGTGATAGGATTGCCTACCATGACTGCTGCGGTCAGACCTGTCAGGCACAGTGGCTCCAGCAGGCAAACCCACCAGTGAGCTTACCGGTACCCTTGTTTGCGGACCAGCATCTTGTCATGAGACCCATTGTTTGTTAACACATCGTTTCTTTCCACAACAGGTTCAATCGTTTTAGTTCTTCTTCCTGCCCTGAACCCCCCCTCCAAAGTCTGGGGCCCCCCTCAAAGGATCCCAGGATGGAGGTCCGGTGCATGATCCCCGTTTGCCCTCCCATGAAGATGTCACTGGGACAGAGGGACAATGAAAGATTTACACAGGCAGAAAATGTACAATACCCATAGCTGCGACAACCAGATTTACCCTGCCCATGGACCATAAAGAAGGCAAGACACAAAGTTGATGGGATATTCAAAGGCTGCAGGTTTTTATTAAATTAATTTAGAGTTAGTTTTCAGGAGATCCATTAATAATCAGCATATTAATATCTAATTATTGATGATTGTCTGCACTGGCACCTTGTTCATTTATTTATTGCTTCCAGGCAATTTTGTTCCGGGGGAGTAGATCACTTCTGAATCTATTAGTCCCAGGCAATAGTTATTTTTAACGACCTGGTCAGCCCCATTTGACAGTCAGTGATTTGACTGCCCTCTCGTCGCTGTATAGAGTGCAGTCACGTTCTTCTTGAGGCCTGCTGTCATGGCTCGGCCTCAGGGTCTGTAAGTGCAGCACAATCTTATTCTGTTGACATAGCTGCTGCTTTGGTTTGGGATCACCCTGTAACTTGCCCCTCTGCATCTGTAACTTCTGAAGAAAACAAAACATGTTAGGCATGCAATATTAGACAATTCCAAATTCCTTTCAGTCGGGGTTGTTTGGGAGGGAAAAAAAGCTATGTCCTTCTGAAGAGGCGGAGTGACATTAGGCCCACTTGATAAAGTGAGGTTCTCTTAGGCCCTTTCTTTCCTCCTATGACACTGTCCCTCTGCAGAAAGGGGAGGGGCTTGGGGAGATCCAATGAAGATGGCGAGAGGGGAATATCATCCAGGGGCAACACTAAGGTACCCATCCCCCTAATGTTCACCATTCAGTCAAACGGGGACACTTACATAGCTCTGACAACCAGAATGGCAATCCCGTATGGAACATAAAGAAGGCAAGACACAAAGTTGACTGGATATCCAAAGATTGCAGTTTTTTATTAAATTCATTTACAGTTCGTTTTCAGGCAATCGATAATCAATCTGCGTACTAATTTACATCTAATAATTGCTGATCATGTGCACTGACACTTTGTTCATTTACTTATTACTTCCGTGTGAAAGGTTTCACTTCCGGGCAATTTTGTTCTGGGGGAACAGATCACTTCCAAATGGATTACTTCTGGGCCATAGTTATTTTTAAAGGCCTGGTGTGACCCATTTGTCAGTCAGTGCGTTTGACTGCCCTCTCTTCTACTGATAGAGTGTAGACACATTCTTCCTGAGGTCATGGCTCGGCCCCAGCGTATGTGAGGGCAGCACCCTCTTATTCTATTGTGGTAGCTGCTGCTTTATTTTGGAATCACCCAGTAACTCCACCAATGCTCTTAGGAAGCAAACCGATGACTAAGACCCACCCCCCCACCTGTGAAAGATTCCCATCCGAGTTACAACCAAAACCCTTCCATGCCCCCATATTTTAAGCAGAAAAATGGCATTGCCTATTTCTGAGAGGTGTACCCCATCTGACAAGTAATTGGACGGGTCTTGTAGATCTATGGAATTATGTCTAAGTAAACCAATCCCTTGAATCTTGGTGTACTTCTCCAAAGCTCGTCTACCCACCTCCTGGAGAACTCAATCGCTTTAGTGATCTTGCTCCCCTCCAGGAGGCGCTGGGTATTATTTCTGACTATGTTATCTCTGTATTTCCCATTTAGGGTGGTCATTGCCATAAGAGTGATTTTAAGCTTATGTAGCAGCTTATGTAGCAGTCACCCTCTGCCCAGGTCAGTGAGGTTGTTGACCTCTAGATGAACTACGAGTACTTGGGGGAATGAATATCATAATAGCCTTTTCTTAACAATGCCCAACAATGAATCCCATTTCATGCTCGATGATCCAGCCCATTTCATGTCAGTGAACTTGAAACCGGCTACCTTCTCATTTTGTTGTGCCACTCTAATAATGTAAGAGTGTGCAATCACCCAGACACGTGTGCTTACTGTGAGAAATCAAAAGGACAATCACCATTTCAGCCATATATCAGTGTAATACCATCACCGCACACCACATACGGTTCATTGACAGTGGTGAATAACACACAGCGTTATATATTTCCAGAAATCAATTTTAATTGCACACAGATGTATATCATCCCGATACATCTTGCTATTTACTCTGCAATGCCCAAAGATATGGACGCCTGATGGTACCCAATGGAAACCCATCTATGGATATCATCCCTCTTAGATTTGGCACAAAATTCACTGATCCTTAAAGCTCCAAACAAGGCAGTGCAGAAGGAGGTGGCACAGAGCACAGTGTTGAATGGGGAGATGCAAATAGCCTGTAGGATGACCAATGGCAACTTCAATGTGCAAATATCTATTGGGGCCCTTCAATTCTTCTGCTCCGGTTCCTCCCTGGCCAAGCCTGTCAATGCTGTCCTGTTGAGAAAGTCCCTTGTGTGGTCAACACCTTTTTCCAATTTTGTGTAGAAGGCAACTGCAGCTAAGTGAGCAGACACCCATGATTTGTATTTGCCGTGCGTCCTTACTGATAAATCAAATTCTTGAATTTCCTCCCCGTATTTAAAGCAGTAGCTGTACCTAGCGAGAGTGTAACTTCTCGAAATGTACCATACTTCTTTTGGTAGCGAATCTTTGTTTGCGGGGTGAGTGATAGCTCTGCTAATGCACAGATTCTTGTGTCCACTGCACCACGTTCCATAGCTTGTTTGTGAAAGGAGCTTGAAGCCATGCCATGCAAAACTTTGTCACCTGACGAGGTGAGGGCATCTGCTGGCACATTTGTGACACCAGCAATGTCTCTTGCTCTAAACACCCAATTATCTTACAGAAAACATTTCACTCAATCACTTAGTAAACCTAGTGCTAGGTTGCAACGTGTGGATAGTAAGTTGATGGCCTGCATGACAGACTTGTTGTCAGACCAAAATAACACCTTTCTGGTGTTGAATGTACTGGGCCACAGGTGTAAAGCCACTATGATAAGAAACAGTTCCAGGACTGTTATGTAATGTAAGCAACCCTATCTCTGCCATGAATTGGGCCATGGTGAAGCACACCATGCAGGTCCAAGGATAACTCCAAATCCTGTGCCTCCAGCCGCATCCGTGAAAAGTTGCAACTCTCTGTTGGTAACCCATGGTGATTGCCACAGCAAAGTCCCATTGAAATGAGTGGGGAAGCTCAGCCACATGTGCACATCCTGTATTGCCACAGCAAAGTCCCATTGAAATGTGTGGGGAAGCTCAGCCACATGTGCACATCCTGTTTAAGTCCCAGCCTTAAACGTTAATATGTGATGTGTATCCGTTGTGCCAGTCGTAGCCCGTGCCATCTCCTGGCGAACACCCGACCTGTGGGTATGGGGCAAGGTGCAAAGTTGAGTTTACCTAAGAATCCCTGTATGGCCCCCAGTGTGGCCTTTTCTTTTTAGTGAGGACCAAGCGAATATCTTCAGCTAAAGCCTCAACTTTGTCAAGGTATAGCCTGCAAAAACCATGTAAAGTGTCAATTTTGATGCCCTGAAACATCCAAATTTCCAAGAGGCCTTGGGTCTTGTCAGGGGTAATGGGTACACCAAGTGCAGCTGCCGTTGACACAAAAGCAGCCAAAGTAGTTTGACTCTCATCGTTGTCCTTTCTTGACACAAAAAGGAAATCGTCCAAGGAATGGATCTTTGCGGCGCCCACTGCTTATTTCTCTCATACCACCCACTTCAAGAAACAGCTAAATGTTTTGAAGTATCAGCATGAGATAGAACAACCCTTGGGCTTGCATCTGCCATAATAGAAATCGCTATTGAACTGGAACCCTAACAAATGGAAGCTGTTGGCGTGGAGCGGCATGATCCTGAATGCTGATGCAATGTCTGCTTTCACAAGGAGTGCACCCATCCCTGCCCTTTTAACTAACTCTACTGCTTCATCGAAAGAGGTGTATGGCACTGAACAGTGATCCTCGTCCAACCAGTCATTGACTGAGTGTCCTTTAGGGTAAGACAGGTGATGTATTAGCCTGTATTTCCCTTGTTTCTTTTTGGGTGCCGTTCCCAGGGGTGGTCTAATGAGGTTTTGCCTGGCGGCGAGCTGAAAGGACTACAAATGCAGTCCAGTAGTCTTTCTTACTCAATTTATTCTGCTACAACCTCTGGCAATTCTGTTCCTGACTTCAAGTTTCTAGCATTTCTTTGTTTTGTGGACCTGTGTAGGAGGTTGTAAAGCCATCCCTAAAACTGTGAAAAAACAATTCCCTTTCCTTAACTTTGGGGTACATATTTAGCCACTGAATCGACGCATGCATGTTTTTGATGATGGTCATTTGCAGTTTCTTTGATGAATCACTATGTAGATGTTGGATGGCGTTGGGGCTTTGCAGAGTGTTTTCTCCCCATGGCTGTCTATGCCCTGGCCTACTAGTTTTTCCATTGCTCTGCCCTTTGGTGCATGATGTTGCCGGGTGCCCTGCGCCTCATGACGAACGGACATGACGGAACTTGCATGAGTATCCCCAGGAGCATGCTTCCTCATTGTAGAAACGACACACAGTTGTGGGTTTGCGGGCAGTAAAGTTCCTGCTCCTGCTTTGGCCTGCTAAATAGGACAAGTGATTTTGTGCCCATTTGATAAAGGGGAGTTCTCTCAGGCCCTCCCTTTCCTCATATGATGTTGTCCCCCTGCAGGAAGGGCAGGGGTTTGGAGAGATGCAGTGAAGAGATCGAGAGGGTACTATCATCTGGGGTCACCACTAAGGTGCAAATACACCTAATGTTCACCTTGGAGGCGAGCGGGCATGTTTACAGAGAGAGGGTTAATTCATATTTGTTCACATTACTTGCATTTTGAGTCATTGCTAATTAGTGGCCAGTCTTGTTCCAGCAGCATTGATGTATTAGAAGATATTTCTGGAATTACAAGTGTGATCGTATTTCTTACCAAAGGTTGAAAGGATATTAATGTTTCAATATGTTTTTTGTGTGTTAAGAAGCATGATTTACAATGTCAAACGAGAAAACTATACTGTACACGTTTTACCAACATGAATCCATAAAAAAGAAGTTGCTTGTCAGCCATCATGATCAGAGCCATTAGGTGATCTCTCAATACTGTCCAATAATAACATGCGGCAAAGACATGCCACCTTTGTTATTTTTCGATTGTAATTTCCAGGCGTGTCTACCTGTTGAACTAAATAAAGGTGGCAATAACTTAATCTGAATGTTTGAAGAACAAATTTGACATGCTTACAGGAAGTGCTCTGAAAAAGTAAAGGAATTTGGATAGTGTAGCAATTTCAATGAAATGCATCTTTTCAAATAATGTATTAAGAATTGTTCATGCTTTATTAAAATGTGATGGCATTTCTTTATAAATGTACATTACAATTGGACTTACAAATAGTATATATGTATAATTTAAGGCTATAGATACCCCTGGATAGACCCCTGTCCTTTGAAATGGAGATGAGTGGAAGATTCATTCTTCTGAGGACCGTTTAATGATTTGTGAATACTTAACTGAGTGTCCACTTTGCTGCTAAGTCAGGTGTCATTTGACTTTTCCTATTCTGCCCTCCTCATTTACAATCGGGCCTAATCTTAGCCTCCTTGTTTATACAGATCTTCTAGGCACCTATGAAAAGGCCGCTTTTTGCCTGTAAGCATGACAACAGTAAACTATTGCATCTCAAGATGCCACCTTAGCACTCTAGGTAGGTCGCCTTTTACAGAACACCCCTAACCATATTTGCAAGGTTTTGATCACATTTTTAAACTATTTTAATCATTAACTTTTTTAATGAATAGAGCAGTCCGCTACAACAAGCTCTCATGCTAACAACACTCTATATTGTCCTGACGACAGTTCGGAACATTGTATAATCTGCGTCACACTGTGACTTTGATGTTAAAACTACCTCCGAACCAGAAACACTTACTTGTTTTGTCGACAGTAATTACGTACTGTTAATGTCCTAGCAGTACATGCAATTTCACCTTGTTGTTACCAACTCACACAACGTACAGAATTGATTGCCTTTCAACTGCATGCAAGACCAATGGTCTAGGCCCTATTGTTTTTTTACATGAATCTTCATTATGAATAAACTTTGTTTTATCTGTACAATTTCCCTTGTTCAGCTGTGTGAGCTATCGGTTAGTCTATAAGTTAACCTAGCCTTCTGTAACTGGCCTGCACCTCCTGTGCGTTATATTGTATCACATTTCATTTAAAATTTGGTGTAGTTATCTTTAAAGTGCTTGAATGACTATTATTTAGTTACCAATGATGACTCCCAACATATCCAAACAAAATGGGCATAGAGAAAATATATATATTTTTTTAATTTTGATACTTGAAACTTAGTATTAAAATATATCTGTAGTTATGTTTAATTTGCTCAACCCATAGGAAGAGCACTTGGGCAGCTTATAACCTCACCCCCCCCGAATGAATTGAACTGAACATTGCAAAACAAGTATATGGCCCTGTCACATTGATCCTCCATAGTCTGCTGAGATTTTGTGCAGGTGGTGCAAAGTTATAGGGGGCATCCCAAAATGTGTTGTTTTTCCCATAGACGCAATGGGAAAAAAATGTGCTCATGTCTACAGACCAAACCGCTGAATGGTTTTTTTTCCAAATGTGAGGCATAGCTGGTTGGTCCCGAAAGCGTGCTTTTGTAAATTTGGTGTAAATCCGTCCAATAGTATTTTTTAAAACGAACAAAAAGTAGGCAAAAATAATGAGTGATATCTGGGTTCAGCCCGCAAACTGACATCCCGCTTCGGTCCACGGAAGAGCCTCCATTTGGTCTAGTGTCCGATGTGAGGTTTGCAGACATTGGACGCACCCGCTGATTGGATGGTGAAAAGTGTGAGGTGCGTCCGATTTTTGGGAACGTCTGCCATGTTGGATTCCGGACAGCGCCCATTGTCCACGACCATCGCGATACAAATATATTAAGAAACCCAAGTTTGCACTTGTCAAACTAATAAAAACAATATCTGGTGAGTTGAGGGGTGATGAGGATGGGATATGGCCTTAAAAAGTCCCAATACGGGCATTTTTTTCTCTGATGTCTGCAAACATGTTGCAGATACCATTCGGATTTCAATGGCTGGGGGTGAGTTTCATTAGTTCACTGTGTATGATACGTACTTGGTATGCAGTTAAGTGTGTTGTGGTCAGTGACTAGATGCACTGGAAACAAATGACTACAGTAGTAGTATGTGTATTGTAATTGTAGGCAATGTAGTAGGAGTAAGGCTAGAATGATCATAGTAGCAATATGTGTAAAGTAATTGTTCATAATGTAGTGGGAGTATAAAGTGTTTGTAATATGAGGTATTATGAAATTGAGTCATTGAAAAAAATGGTACTGGATCAAAAAAAAAAACATAAATACAAATACTACAAATTGTTGCAGATAAACAGTTGTGAGACAGTTTTGTAAATGCACTAAATGTTGAAACATATAAGCGTATTGTTACATAGTGGTGTGCAATAACACATGAATTGGTGTTTGGCAGTCGCGCTACCCTTACTTACACCCACGTCTAGTATAAATGACAGTTGACAGCTGTGATGGTGTGCTGGAAAGGGGGCAGGGTGTATGGAGACGATGAATGTGTGGTACACCATGTGCGCCATAAAGGTATTTTAGGCACTGTCACTATTATGGAAATGGACACTGCAGTGCTGGTGTGTGCAGACTTTCTTCTGAAGACCTTGTTTCTGCAATGAAGATATGTATGAATCCATTGATTGTTGTCCCAGCCCTATTGCGCTTACCCTATAAACTGAGGAGCAGCAATGGTCCCCTGGACCTTTTATGTTATTACCCCCCCACTCCCAAAATGGTTGGGTTGTTTGTCTTATGACTACTGACACATTGTAGGTAGTGTTGCCAATAACAGCCAGTGGATTTTACCACATAATTACATACATCATAATAAAATGTAATTGATAACATTTTGCATTAAAAACATGAAAAAAGTCCTTTTGAGCAGGGCAGTGGGTGTAACCCTTGGCCGTGCTGCTTTGTTTTTAACAACTGTGTGACAACGTTTGTTTTACTGTCATTCATTTTTGTGTCTGTGTTTTGTTTTTTTAATTCTTATTTGTCTGGGTGGGTGGGTTGGATGAAAAAGAAGAAGTGTTCTGTGGTTGCAGAACGGCTCCTTTGCGCTCCGTTCAGAGTGATGTCGAAATGGAGTCTGTTGCTGGCAGGGCTCCTTTAATTCCAGTAGTAGTAGGTGTATTGTAAATATAGATAATGTAGTAGGATTAGGGCTAGAATTATCAAAGTAGCAATATATGTAAAGCAATTATTCGTCATGTAGTCAGAGTCTAACGTATTTGTAGTATGAGGTATTATGAAATGGAGTCTTTGGGGTAGAACAACGGTACTGGATAAAAAAAAACGGCAATACAGACATTACAGATAATTGCAGGGAAACAGTTGTGAGACACTTTTGTAAGTGCAGTACACGTTCAAACAAACAAGTGTATTGTTACATAGTGTTGTGCAATAAAACATGCATTGGTGTATGGCAGTCGCCTTACCCTTACATACCCCGCAGTCTAGTATAAATGACAGATGGTAGCTATGATGGTGTGCTGGAGAGGGGGTAGGGTGGATGGAGACGCTGAAGGTGTGGTACACCATGTGCACCAGAAAGGTATTTTATGCACTGTGACTATTTTGGAAATGGACACCGTATTGCTGGTGTGTGCAGACTCTCTTTCGAAGACCTTGGGCCTCATTACAACTCACCCGGTATGGAAACAACGGTGGCGGTAAACTCAGTAAGTGGCTGAGTAACTCTTAAGTTAAACACATTAAAAAAGAGTTTAAAATGTGGCTTAGTAGACATATATATTCTGTTCGCAATAGACATTGGCAATCAACGCTCTCTGTACTTGGTAGTGGAAACACTAGATCTATCTGGCAAATGCTAGCAAGCGCCAAAGGTGACTCTTGCTTTACAATGGTGAACCATATTCCAGAATACTGATGGAGGAAGCATTTAAAGCTACATTTTGAGTCCAAAAAGAGAGTTACTTTTTGAAACTATCTATAATAGAAACTGGTTTTCATCCCCAGGTATTGCTGAAATACACCACGCAATAGTTAATCTGAAGAACTCTCAAGCACCTGGCCCTAACGGGCTGTCTAACGCAGTACTAAAATCAGATCCTGTAGCTTGGGCCAAGGCACTGTATGTCTTATATAGTAAAATAAGCTCTGAAAAATGTGTCCCTCCATATTGGAAGTCAGCGATTCTTCTACCCATATACAAGAAAGGTGACAGATTATGTCCCGTAAACTATCGACTCCTTTCTCTGTTAGATATCACTGGTAACCTGTTTACCACTTGTGTTGAAAGCAATGTAATCTTGGGTGGAAGAGAATAATATATTACATGAAACCCAAACAGGTTTCCGAAGTAGGTCTGCTACTACGCATAACATCAGACTGCTAGATGCATTAATGTGTGAAGCTGCACAAAAAGGAAACCCAGTACTTTATGTTATCTTGATAGATTTCAGTGCAGCATTTGATTCCGTCAACCAAGTTACACTGTGGAAAAAGTTGCAAAACTGGGGATGCCCAGCAATTATTGTACATTAATACTCTGACAACAGTGTGCAGGTACGACTTGATAATGCCAGTGACATCCCATATAGAGGTGAACATAGGGATTAGACAATGTTGTATCCTGGCTGCCCTTCTGTTCAATCTATATTTAGCAGATCTACTAGAAAAACAGTTGGCTGCGGATGGCTGCTCTTTAAAGCTACGTACCAGACATATTGAGCATCTGCCCTATGGAGACAATCTAGTCTTACTGGATCGTACAATTAGAAGAACTAAAAACACGTGTATTATTTGCTGATCAAAATGACTTAACCATCAATATGAAAAAGACAAAAATCATGTTGGTCAAATAACAGGCACACCAGAGTAAGTTTTCAAATGTATTGACAAGGTGTAGAGTACGTTGATAGCTACCATTACTTGCGAATTAAACTAAGTGCTGATAAAAACTATGAATATATTGTAGAGACCAACAAAAAAGAAAGGCAAGACAGTTGACCTGTTTCATTAGTGAATTTGCAAACCAGACAGCTGGATATTCTATTGAAGGCATCCTTAGATTTTATAAACAAAGTTTTATACTGATCATTTTACATGGTCTTAAGGCCTTAGCCATGCAAACATCTTGCTTGGCTTAATGTGGTTGAAGGAATCGTTTGGAGAACATTGTTATGCTTACCTCTATCTACCTCTGTGGCATATCTGTGCTTAGAATTTGGCTTGGTTTCACTGGAAATTCAGGTTCTAATACGCAGAGGTTATCTGTACATCAAATCCTGCTGCACCCCCCAATGTCCACTGTTATACTTCATAGGTGAAAATTGCAATTTGAAAATCGTTTAGTAGCTTTGTAAAACTAAATGATGAATGTTTCAAAGACTTGGGCTGGTGGCCAGACTATACACGAGGGACAACAGTTGGTGTTTTGAAGTGCATAACAAACATAAACTAGAACAGAAAGATTGGAACAATAATTATTTACATCTCAGGAAACTACATCATTTCAAATATATATCAACTATCAACCACCGGTATCTTAATACTCAGCAAGATCTTTTAAAATGCCCATGTCTGCTGTTCGTAATTTTGTAGTGAAACTGAGAGTAAACCAACTGCCAGTTCTAGCGTTTCAAGGAAGCCATTCTAACATTTCCATTGAACAAAGAATATGTAAAATTTGCAAATCTCAACTGAACTGTGAAACACCCAGATATGCCCTGACATCCTGTCCAATATTAGGTAGTCTTTACATGACCTTGCACTGCTAAGACTCACACCCACAAAATGACATCATATATAACATTAATTTTGATGAAAAGTCCCTTTGTTTTTATAATGTTGGTAACAAGATGGCAGGGGGGATTGGAAGACCTATCATGATATGATATGATATGATATGATAGGATATGGCATTTGTAACGCGCCTATACACAAGTGTTTCAAGGCGCGACGAGGCAGGGAGGGGGGAACAAGGGAAAGGCAGACAACGATCCTAATAGGCCAGGTGTCATTCAGATCGCGCAAGTGCAGGGGTAGGGGGAAGGGAGAAAGTGCAAGGGGAAGGGGAGGGGGGGAAGTGCAGTACAAGGTAAGAAGAATAAAATCAATAAATAAATAAAGAGGGCCAGCTGGTGGCAAGTGCAAGGTAAGTGCAGACAAGTGCTGGGAAGGGGGGGCTGTAGGGATACAGAGACAGTCCCGCAGTGCAGAGGTTGCCAGGGAGGCAGTGCAAGTGGAGAGTGGCTGGGCCCAGGACCGGGGTCGGTGAGAGTGGCCCAGTTGCAGATTCAGTGCAGTTTCAGCGAAGAATTAGCAGGGGAGAGGGAGAGAGAAAGCAGAAGCAAAGAGGAAGGTTTTGAGGTGCTTCCGGAACCGGAGATGGTTCTCCTCAAGTTTCAGGGAGACAGGAAGGCTGTTCCAGAGGGAGGCCCCTACCGCGGAGAGAGATCTACCACCAGCTCGTAGCTTTGACAAGCGGCTGACCCTGAGGGAGTTGGAGACAGATGAGCGAAGGGCTCGGGAAGGAAGATATTTAGGAAGAGAGAGTTGAAGGTATTTAGGCCCCAGGCCCCAGAAGGCCTTGTGGACAATGCAGAGGGTTTTGAACTTTATCCTCGCAGCCACTGGGAGCCAGTGTAGAGATTTCAGTCCTGGAGAGATACGGTCCCTGGGCTTGAGGCCAAGGACAAGTCTCGCAGTTCTGTTCTGGATGAGTTGCAGAGGGCAGAGAGTGGAGGCAGGCAGATTAAGATAGAGGCTGTTACAGTAGTCCAGCTTTGAGAGAACCAGGGCTCGGGAGACAGTGAGCTTCTGGGGGAAGGAGAGGAAGGGAAGAATACCTCTGAGGAGGTGCAGTTGGTAGTGTGATTTTTTAGTGACGTCAGATATATGAGGAGAGAAGGAGAGTGTGGAGTCGAAGATAACCCCGAGGTTTTTTGCCTTGCAGGTAGGAGCAGGAAGAGGGCCAAGAGAGGCCGGCCAGAGAGCTGGAGGAAAGTAGGGGGTGGGAGTGCCGATGAGTACTACTTAATCTATTAAAGAATGTACTCATCTGAACAAAACATTGGGCCTCATGACAACTGTGTCGAAATTGAGAGGGGGTTCTAATAATGGTCCTCTACACTGGCGTCCAGAGCATACTAGTATCACAGTACGGTGCTATTGAAAGAGCAATAAGAAATGCTTAAGACTCAAAATAACTGTGACAACATGACTATTGCCTACAACAGTACAGGGGGGAGTGATGGTTTCAAAAGCTTATGCTAAACATTATGTTCAACCCAGCACTAGTACTAGTTCAGCAGTGATGCAGTCATAAAGTTGAAAATGCCAACTAAATGAGGTTAGGTTATACTCTACTTGGATATATGAACCAATATGGAAGCATCCAAAAACCAAAAGCTTTGTGGGACCCAAAAAAATACTTTATTTAAAGACAGGTACGTGGCCATAAACATGAAAACAAAACAGCTAGTAACATCACTCAACAAAACTATACCAGCGACCGCTAAAATAAGTACGGCCCCTGTTCAAAAAACTAAAAGTAAAAAACAATGCATTCTTATTAATGAACCTAACACTATATCTAGCAATGTTAACGTAGTCACAGTAAAACATTCAACAAAAAAAAGTTAAATAAATGTCCATCATTGACTTCTTCACAATCTTATAAAGACAGCTGAAGAGTTACGATCTACCCGTAAAAATCTACCGCAGTAGAATAATCCTCAAAGCTCTGATTGACAGCGCTTTTCTACTAAAAAGAGAGAGTTGTTTATATTCATTTTAAACAGAATTGAACCATTAACTAAATGATTCGGTAATTTACAAAAAGGACTTCTAAACATGCACAATATGTCAATATGGATACCTTTTCAAACTTTTGTGAAGGTGAATGAATTCTCACAAGCAGCACATAACCATATTTTAATGAAGAGGTTTAGAAACAAGAGCAAAATTAAACAATTGCCATTTATTTATTTTCATTTGTTACATGCCCAGACCCTAGGGTATCACGGCGTGGTTACAGACAACTTAATAGCGTTGTCATACATTTGAGGGAAAAGGGAACAAAGGAAGTTTACAATCAAAGAGGCATACAATAACACTATTTAAACAATATCTACAGGTTAAGCAGAAGAGGGTGCACCAGAAAAGGTTTAGCAATGTACTAGTATTGGTTGAACAGCCAGGTTTTCAGCTGCTTTTTGAATCTGGGAAAAGAGGTCTCTCTTTTGATGTTGGTGGGGAGGGAGTTCCAATGTTTAGAGGATAGGATGTGAAAGCTGCTGCCTCCTGCTCTGGTAGAGTTAAAGACACTAAATATTGACTGTTGTTAGATCTGAGTGTTCTGATGTTTTCTTTTTTCTGTAGGGTGTTGTCAAGGTAGATAGGTGCTTTATTTGTTAGACATTTATACGCGATGCAGAGGGGTTTAAAAGATAATTCTGGCTTTAATGGGTAGCCAGTGGACATCTTTCCTAATCGTGGGGATGTGCTCATACTTTTTTATTCCTAATGCTGCCCTTAAGGTGTTAGAAATCCCTAGTAGCAGTACATTGCAATAGTCCAACTTCGATAATACCAAGGCTCTGGCCAGGTTGTGGCAGTTAGTAGGGGAAAGGAATTGTCAACTTAGTGCGATATGTTTGGACGTGTATGTTGTGGATGATGACAAGGTGCTGATATGTTTGGCATGGTGAGGTTTGCGTCTAGATATACGCATAGTGTTTTAACTTGCTGGAGCACTGGAATCAGAGTGCCGTCAATGTTAATTGATGAATAGTCTGAATGAAGGGTCACTATTTTGGTTGGTGATCCCACAATGAGAACTTCTGTCTTCTCATCATTAAGACATAGGCTATTCAGCACCATACAGTTTTGGATGATGGTGTATATTTTGTTAATGGTTGAAGTGTCCTGGTCGTAGGTGCCTGAGATCGGTATGAGCATCGGGGTGTCATCTGCAAAGTTAGCCATAGATAGTAATGGCCGAGCGTTTGAAATGGTAGGAGACACCATTATGGCAAAAGAAACCCTTATAGAAAAATGTCCCTCAACCAAATATTCCTTTCGCCCAAATAAAACATCCAGTGTATAAAGGACATGCAGCTCAATGTCAATCTTAACAACAATTGCTCAATCACTATGGGCCTCATTACGACCCTTGCGGAAATGGAAAAATGATGGCGGAAATGCAATACCGCCATCGAACACCGCTCGTTGCGATCATGACCCGTCACCGTAAAGTACGATGCCATTAGCGACACCGCAGTGAACGGCAACGCTAACTGCACCAAGTACGCGCACGCGCGCCTTGCAAAACCGGAATCACCGCCATGGCGCAACGGTACGCGAATTCTGACCCTAGCGGACATGTACTGAACGCCATCAAGCACGTCGTAAAGTACCATTCCGCCATGGCGAGAAATATGGCAACGCGAACCAACCGTAAATGGCCCACTGAGTGCCTGTACTCCACTCCCTGGCCTCATTGCACAACTCCTGGCATGCGCTATGTACTCACACTATGCAACCAGTGAAATCCACAATTCACCCATGCATGCCAACGTAGAAAAGCATGCAGGGGCTCAAAGCGCCCCGTGAGTGGGCATCCATGTACGGCATGTCACCATAGCCGTACTGACGCAGCACAGGCATGTGAAGGTACAACACATCAAAATGAAAATCAAGAACACATGACACAAAACAACAGTAGTCCCCCATCGCTTGCCACCAGCGCAAGGCAACATCCACAACAGCATCCTGAGGGGGATTGCACCAGCCCTGTACTCATGCCATTAAACAAACCAACCATCAGCAGAAGCATGTACCACACAAGTCGGCAGAGTGACTGAGCAGCCAGGCTCATCCCAAGAGGGGCCGATGGGAGCTGCAGGGCACAGATGGCATCAATACAGAAGCTATTCCAATGGACATGACCCCAGTCCCCCTCCAACAAACGCACGCAAACACAGTCACCTGTGACCAGCCACATTCTGAACAACCCATCATTCCACCAATCGACCTGGCTGACAGGCACCAGTCGGCCAAAAGCCAATCCCCCGCCCCAGAACAGCACATCATGTAAACAGTCACAATGGCAGCCTCTATCCGTGACCATACTGTGCTACGTAGGCAAACGCGGCCAGTACTGTACCACACAACTCAACTCAGAAGGCGGAACACAATGCAGATCATCACGCAATACATACCGCCACAAAGCGAAAATCGCCACATCACCTGCAAAGAACAACGCAACACGACAAATATCGGAATACAATTTAAATGCACATCCAAATGACAAAGGCCCCACAGCAATTTGCAAAATACCACCAAAACAACCATCATCACCGAGGGCTGCATCAGCAATAATTGACCGGCTTCCACTTGTGTGACGCCCTGTACCATCATGGCACACAGGGCTTACATCAACGTTCCAAAAGGCAACATGGAAGCGGCAAGAACCGCAGGTCCGTCCCATGAGGCAGGCACTAGTCGAGCTGAAAGGCCGAAATGTTGCACCTAGCCACCAGTACAGCGTAAGGGCATGTGGCCCATTGGCGATCGTCCCATATGATCGAAATGGTGCTCCACTGATTCACCCGAAGCTGCAGGAGTCGAGAGTAAAAACCATCTGGAGGAGTGGCGTAGAGATGGCATCTGCAATAGGGCAGGAGATACCTGTCACCCAAAAGAAACACAAATCAACCGATTGCATTACGGGACTCATGATGCATTACAATCTTCATTCAACACACCAAATCCACACCCATATGCATGCTAGCCCACTCCAAAGGAATATACACACCCCTAAATCAGTATCGAATCACAACGAAACCAATCGAGCTAAATACACCATTGGCAACGTCGGTTACTGTGCATGCGTCCGTCAAGACAGAACCCATGACATGGGATTAGTAACGTGCCTAGACACAAGTGTATGAAGGCGCGTCGAGACAGGGAGGATCCGACAAGGGCAGATAGACGTATGTCCCACTATGGCAGCCTTGCATCACATAACGCAGGGGAAGGGGAGTGAACCAAAAAACCCATGTACATGGCAGACCCTAAACGGATTCATCAGTCCATGCATCCACACATCATTCCCTCATCCCGCAATGAAAACGCATGAATATTCACTCACATAATATGTGAAACTTCCATCGCGTCTGTGCGTAATGCAGTCCGCCAAAAACCACTGTGCCCCTGGCCGGATCTGTAGTGTTGTGAAGCAAGATGGATTTGGGAACGTCCTGCCTTATCGTCCACTACGCTATTGCGCATCCCATTCAATTCATATCATTCATTGCCTGCTCGTTATGGGCCATGTCCCAAGGACATTCTACAATAGAACGTTACATTTCCAGCCAGACCTGTGGGCGTATCCTCGCCGCTACTTCAAAACCCAAAATGCTGGCCTTCGAATTCCTCACTTGCAACATTACGTCGAAAAGGCTTCTGTGAACGCTTGCATTCACAATTACATCAATGTAGTGCGGCTGTGTGTCATGATGCTAACTGGCTGCAATCACAAATGGTACGCCACGCCCGTCGGTGGATTACGTTACTGTGCTGCATGAGGGTCGCCCATCGATCGAGCCCTACATACCACTGACTCTTCACAGGTATGTAAGCGGCTGCAATCATAGCATGTGTAACAATGGGAGCATAGCATGAAGATCAGTCAAAGTACATCACACTGCCATCGGGATTAGATACATGATTCAAATCCCAAGATGCCATGCGGCCAAATGCAGCCTTACGTGCGGGACGTGCTCGACCAGAAGGGATTGCATCTGCCACAGATTCATTCAATCAGCACAGGTGGAGGCCATACAGGCCGACAGCACATATATTGCAGACCCAAACCCCTCCCACAACCACTCCCACTCCAAAATGCTACCGGCAGGACTAGCGATGTTGGGCCTGGGGTACCAGATAGCACTGCAAGTGCTACAACTACAAGAAGACGACGAACAACAACAGGTACAACAACCGGGCGCACAGGGGAGACGGAGGAGAAGGAGGAGGAGGAGGGCAAGGCAGGGTCAGCAAGGCCCACAAGCACTGCCACTACCACCACGCAGGCGGCCCGCAATCCCACGCCTCCGAGCCGATCCGTTCAACCTCACTGCTGAGCAGATCCACACCCTCTACCGTTTGGACCGGGACACCATAATCGCCATTGTGGACATGACACATGCTGACCTCGTGAGCATGATAGATAGCCCAACCGCCATCCCACCCCTACTGAAGGTGGTGTCTGCACTCCACTTCCTGGCCACAGGCACCTACCAGCACACAGTGGGACAGTTGCATGGCATTTCACAGCCACTGTTCTCACGGACACTCTTCCAAGTGCACGATGCCCTCCTGAAGCACGCCGACGACCACATCACACTACCACGCACGTACCAGGAGATTACCAACGCTAAAGTGGGATTCCATGCACTTGGCGGCATCCCGGGTTGCATTGGTGCCATCGACTGCACCCATGTTGAATTGGTTGTCCCACATGCCATGGAGGTCCAGTACCGCAACCGGAAACAATTTCATTCAATCAATGTGCAAATGGTGTGTGACTCCAACAAGATATTTACGCATTGTTGTGCCAGATTTCCAGGATCTACCCATGATTCTATGGTCCTGAGGAACACAAGAATACCACGCTACATGGAGCGACACGCAGGGCACAGATCCTGGCTACTCGGTGAGTCTCATTCCATGCATGACATCGTGGCCCATTTGATGCGTCAATGACCTTGCAGGGGGGGGGGGGGGGCTACTTAGCACTATCATTCCACTGACACCCTTTATTCGTCTCATACAGGTGATGCCGGGTATCCACTGAAGAGATGGCTCCTTACACCAATCCGGAACCCACAGAACGAGCATGAGGAGGACTACAACCATGCCCACTCACGTACCCGTGTGGTCATTGAACAGGCATTCGGCCTACTGAAGGCTCGTTTCCGCAGCCTCAGCAGGTCTGGCGGGGCACTCATATACAGCCATGAGAAGGTTTCTAAGATGGTCATGGCATGTGTCATGCTGCACAACATGTGCATACGTAGGAATGTGCCCATGCCCCCTGACGCTGGACTGCATGCACCTGAGGATGATGATGATGATGAGGGTGGGGATGTGGAGGCACCTCAAGGAGTCCATGAGGCACAGGATGCACGTGCAATCCGACAGAGCATCATAGATGCATGCTTCTAGCAACCACGCATGGTGCCTATTACACGGAAAGGGGACCTGTGGCACTGTGTGTGTGTAGTACAGGCACATTGTGGACTGTACGCCTATGAAGGCCTCGTACGCAAATATCAATGTCCACACATGTCATTGGATGATAATGAGGTGCTGTATTGTTAATGTGATTTGATTTATACACCCTATGGACCCGCCACCCAGTGAAGCCCAACACACCCCCTCCACCCTACTACCTCCCCCCCCAACACCAGTGTCCAAATATGCATGCTGTCCGTGGGTAGACGCTATTGCAAGCCCCCTCTACGGGTATCAGGGGCACCCCTGCCCGTGGAGCGCAGGTTCCTGCCAGATCTGCGTTGGGGGCTGCCCTGGACGGAACTTGCCACGGATGAGGTCTCTGCCTGCTCGCGTCCATGCATGTCTCTGAGGGTTTGTGAGAGCTCCGAGAGCACACGGCGCACAGCAGCAAGTTCAGCACAAACGTCTTTGGACGTCGCATGCAGTTCCCCCCTCAGGCTCTCGGTGCTTTTCTCCATTTGTGCTCTCAGGCTCTCGGTGCTTCTCTCCATTTCTCCCCTGAGGCTCTCACTACTTTTCTCTATTTGTGCCCTGAGTGTCTCGGTGGATGTTTCCATGGCTGCCCTGGAACCCCCGCATTCATTTGCATGGTCCTTGAGTAGCGTGGACGCTTCCTGCTGTTGCTCGATCAGCAGGTCGAGGGACTGTTGCCTCTGCTGGGCCATGGACATTTGCGGTGGTGTGACAGGGGGGCTGCTCAACACATGTTGCCTTGGCACAGGACTTGTGGGGGTTGGCCAGTCGTCGTCTTCAGGGTGCCCCTGCGTGGTTTCGTCATGGTGTAGGGGATGGAACATGCAGGGGGATTGGGAAAGGTCATGGATGGTACCTACGTCGCCAGCACTGTTTTCCGTGTCGGAGCATGCTGGCATGACAGCTGTGTCACCTATGGTGCTGCTACCACCAGAGGCAGTGCCATCAGATACGTTCTTTGGGGGGACCTGTGGTGCTGGGGTTGTGGACTTGCTGGCTGCTGGGGTGCCTGTTGCAGTCCCCTCCAGTGTGCTGCCACTTGATTCCTGCTGCTGCCGTGTCTTGATCCTTGCACCTGAGGTGGAGGCTCTTGGGACGTTGGTCCTGGCCCTCTTTGCAGGCGTGCTGGTAGGGGTGTCCTGCAGCTCGTCGTTGGTATCGGACCCTGTGGTGGAGTAAAGAGGGGCGAGCGTTAGTTATGGGTCTGTCGGATTTGGAATGGCAACGTATCAAATGCATTGGGGTGGTACATGAGGCTGATTTGGGACTGGGCCTTGGAGGTGGTCTCATTTTCGTGTGGATTGAGGATGCATTCATTTGGCTGCCTGCAGTTAGGGGGTGCATGCTGCACATGTAGGGGTTGTTTATGGCTTCTTGATTGATTTGTTTGTTCATTCTGACTTTTAGAGGGCGCTGTCAGGGCTAAGTATGTATTGCACTATGGGGTCACATGGTACTGCACATGTTCGTGGTTTGTGGATTTCGCATTGTTTCTCTTGGCCAACCTACCTGATTCTCCGGATGTCGGCACTCCTTTCTCCATCCCTCCGACTCCCTCTATGCTCTCCATTCCTATGGTGGAGGCGCAGATTTCCTCCCAGGGGGTCAACTTGATGGGCGACTCTGAACCCCCCCCGGTAGCTGTGGCGATGTTCCTGTTCGCAGAAAGTATGCTGCGAACGCGGATCCGCAGGTCGTCCCACCGCTTGCGACATTGCTGTGGCGTGCGGGGTGTTGTCCCCACCGCACTTACGCGCTGTGCCACCAGGGCCCATATGGCCTTCTTGTTGGCAAGGGCCGTCCTGGTCATTTGACTGGAGAAGACGACGGCGGAATTTTCCTGTAGGGTCTCGGTGAGCACGGTCAGTTCCTCTCGGGAGAAGTGTACCTGCCGCTTGCGGTCACACGCTTTCTTGGCTACCTTTCCCATATTTATTTTTTTAACTGGGGTTGCTAACGGGTTGGGATGTGTGTCAGGCTCGGATTTTTTATGGTTGTGTTGGGATTCGGTTTTTATAGTTGTGCGGCGTGCTGTTTCCCGTTCCGGCCACATGCTTTTACTTCCGTTTCCGTATATTTACGGTGGCCGTAATTTGCGGTGCACGCTCGTTACGGTGACCGCTCATTACGGTGACCGCTAAGATGGGTGGCGGTATTGCACCTGGTGCAGCGTACGGCGGCGGTAAGGGCCGTTTTGGGGTCATTTCCGCCATCGCAGCCTTTCGGATTCCGCCATGGCGTAATGCTCGTGCCCGATGGGTCGTGATTGGCCGCACTTTGCTCCTTCGTGCAATGGCGGAAACGCTATTTACGCTGTTGCGGTCCGGTCAGTCACTTTCCGCCAGGGTCGTAATGAGGGCCTATGTAAAACTAAAAGATGAAAGTAAAATGAAAACTTTACAAACCATGGACTCTTGTCCACTGCGCAGCCACACTGGACTTCAAGGACATTCATTAGCCTGTATGTCACAAAATACTTGCAAAAGCACCTTCCACCACATCAAAATGTTAGCAACACACCATTCCACTATATGGAATCGTGTGCATAGACTATACTATGCAGAAAGTCCTGTCCTAGAACCACACAATTTAAATAACATTCTCCTACATAGAACAGCCAAAGAACTCCTCAGATAAATAGAGCACACCCAAGTATGTACGTTGGAACTGAAGTTGACTCAGGAAATTCAGTACCTTCAGAAAACATTTGCAAAAACCTAGCAAACAACAGTCTCCTAACAAACACATACAAAAAAGAAATAGCTAAGGTTCAAAGCACATCTCCTGAAATACCATGGGCCTCATTACAAGCATGGAGGTAATGAAAACAGGAAGGTGGAATGGTATTACCGGCATTGTTAACGGGTCCGGGCCATTACGACTCGACAACTCACCAATTCCGCCACCGCCCATACAGTGCCCCTTCATACCGGCATGCGCACGTACACGCGCTCCTTCGCGGCAGACAAACTAGGATGGCGGTAATAGGAGGACATCACAAGATACGCGGGCATGCACTTACCAGCATCTCGAAGGCAGTAATTAGGGCCTGCATGACGGTGGCAATACAGGCATCGCAGACCACCCGTAAATAGCAACCAGCAGTGTAGGCAACTGCCACAGGTGCACATAATCACCACAGGTGGAGACAATGGAGCCTGTCCCAGTACAAAAGGAGTACACCCACACACCACACCCCTTCCCACACCAAAATGATACCACTAGCTGTTGCAATCATGGGGCTGGAGACATGCCTGTACTGCTACAACTACAGCAACAACAGCAACAACAGCAACAACAACAACAACTACAGCTACAACAACAGGCAGCACAGAGGAGAAGAAGGGTGAGACAGGTCCAGCAATTTTAACAAGTGCAGCCAGTGGTACCACGTAGGCAGCCACCAATCCCTTGCATCACACCCAATCTATTCAATCTAACCCCTGAGCAGATCGACACCCTGTACCGGTTGGACTGGGACACCATCACCACCATAGTGGACATGATACATGACGACATTGTCAGCCTCATAGAAATACGCACTGCCATCCGCCTGCTACTAAAGGTGTTGTCTGTGCTCCACTTACTGGCCACAGACACCTCCCAGCACACAGTGGGCCAGCTGCATGGTATATCACAACCACTCTTTTCACGCATGCTGACCCAAGTGCTGGATGTCCTCCTGAAGCATGCTAGCACCCACATATCGCTACCACAGACTGCCCAGGAGCTTGCTGACACTAAAGTAGGCTTCCATGCACTGGCAGGCATGCCCAATTGCATTGGTGCCCTCGACTTCACCCATGTCGAATTGGTTGTCCCTCATGCCATAGAGGCGGTGTACCCCAATCGCAAGCAATACCACTGCATCAATTTGCAGATGGTATGTGGCTCCAGCAAGAACATCACACATTGTTGCACCCAATATCCCAGATTTACACATAATGCCATGGTGCTGCTTAACTCCACGCTACCCCGTCACATGGACCGAAATGGTGGACGACGTGCCTGACTTCTCGGTAAGTTGCCTGCCTGGGCGATGGCAGTGCACCGGGGTGGTGAGGTGGGGGGATGCATACTCCACCTGGGTGGGATTGCGGGGGGGTGGATGCATACTCCACCTGGGTGGGATTGTGCGGGGGAATGCATACTCCACCTGGGTGGAATTGTAGGGGGGAATGCATACTCCACCTGGGTGGGATTGTGGGGGAATGCATACTCCACCTGGGTGGGATTGGGGGGAATGCATACACCACCTGGGTGGGATTGTGGGGGGGAATGCATACTCCACCTGGGTGGGATTGTGGGGGGGAATGCATACTCCACCTGGGTGGGATTGTGCGGGGGGATGCATACTCCACCTGGGTGGGATTGTGGGGTGAGTGGACCATGCACTCAGAACTGAACACTGTTGACCTGAACATCCCAACCCAAACATGAAACATCAATGCCATACATAAGAGCAATGCCGTACATCACTGACAAAATGCAAGACACACAAGCAGGCCATATTGCATTACACTGCATTGCATTAGTAATTCCTAAGGGTGTCAGCTCAGATTGACTCACACAAACCTCCTTGTGCCCCCATGCAGGTGATGGAGGATATCCTTTGAAGCCGTGGCTACTTTCCCCTGTGCAGAAACCGTGTAACAGGTACGAAGAGGAGTACAATCGGGTTCATACCCGTACCTGTGTAGTGATTGAGCAGACCTTTGGCCTATTGAAGGCACAGTTTCGCTGCCTAAGGTCTGGTGGAGCACTGCTTTATGGCCTTGAGAAGGTGGCAAAGATCACCATGGTCTGTGTCATGCTGCACAACATGTGCATCCGGAGAAATGTACCACTGCCACCTGACGTTGACATGCATGCACCATGGGAGAATGATGGAGACAATGATGGCGGAGAAGCAGCACCTGTGCCAGTACGTGATGCACTTAGATGGCCGTGCTATACGCCAAATTACTGATTGACGATTACTTCTGAACCACAGGGTCGTTGATGGTTATGTGTCAGTGCTACACTGAGCACAGGGGCCGTGTCGACATGGACACAGGGTGTGTGAGGAGTTAGGCACTGTGGGCTGTCATTGTCACGAAGTCCAGAATCCAAGGCGCAGGAGCGACGCAGTACCAACCACCCCCACTTTGGTCGTGGAGCCCGCAAGTCAGAGCTTACACGGGTTTCCTGGACCAGAGCAGGGAAGGAGGGTTAGGGTCTCGATGATTGGATAGGTAGGGGGAATTAGGTAAACCGGATTGAGGGTGAGGTAGAGGTTATGGGTGGGAATGGGGAGTTCTACAGGGAAAGTTTGGTTGCTGCTCACTTTTGTTCTGGTGTTCTCAGCCCTTACTAGCTACTTGTACATAAGCACCAATTTGCACATAAGAACAGTTTAACTCTGCCTAACCCTAAGTCATCGGAACAGTACAGGAGTTAGCATGCAACTTAGCTCTGGTCTTCTGTGTCCTGTCCATGAAGAGCAGTCACGTCCTTGGCACGTCTGAAGGGTTGTTTTCAAAAGGTCCAAGCTAAAAGAAATTAACAAGCATTAGAACATGCCCCCTGTTATTGTCTGCATTCACCTCATGCAGACTCACTCACACAGACACACTCTCTAATGCCCCCCTCAAGACCTGTATAGTGCTATTGCACTATGCTACGCAAGCGATCTCCTTGCAGATCCCTGCAAACATGTTCAAATGCACAAGCAATCTTCCTGCAGACCCTCGTGATCGATTTGTGCCCTAAAACTGTGGCAGGTGTCTCCGGTGCTGTGTTTTCGCCTCACGGATATGCTATGGTCTCCAAGAGGCGGAAACACCCCAAATGGCTAAACGCCCGTGCACAGGTCAATGTATCCCAAAAGAATGCCGCCGGCACATTGAGCGCCGAAGTTCTAAAAACTTAGCCTTTTCGTAGCTGTGCAGGGGTTCTGGGGTGGCAAGCATTCGCCCCCTGCACTTCCCCCTCGATCCCCTTGGGCCCTGAGCAAAGAGGAGTACTTATCTCGTGTGGGCGAGGGGCCGGGCTGCTGCTCGGGTGGGGCTGGGCCCCTCGCGTGTAGTTTTGCTGGAGCTCCGGTCCACACGTCTTGTCGGCATGGAGTCTCAAGCGCAAGCCCCGTGCTCGGGGCTCTGTGCATGCGCGATGGGGCGGCCGCGCCCTTCCTGGTTCCTGATTGGCCCAAAACGTCCCTGGGCATGCTGGGGATTGTAGTCCTTTGGCGCCGGCTGCTGGGAAACGCAGTCTTTAGTCCCTTTCTCCTGCACATGGGGCAAAGCAGCCTTTTGTATGGTTGCATCTTTGTTTGTCTCTCCCCTCCAGTGCCCAAAACAGTACCCACAACACCCCTACGCCTAGCCTGTCCTTGTCTCTGCCTACCTGAGTCCCTGACAGTACTCCCCCTCCCACAGAAGGCAGTTGTTCCGGGTTTACTAGGATAATTCCTGTGAAAAGCACGCAGCAACCTGGGGGCATGTACATGCTGGGAGGGTTCCCAAGTGCGTTCCTCAGGGCCATACCCCACCCAGTCAATGAGGTAAAACACCTGGCCCTTTTTATCTTGTTTAGAGTTCAATATTGCTCGAACCTCGTACTCAGGTTCCCCTTGCACCATAACGGGAGGTGGTTTTCTAGCAATTGTCCCATGTGGAGCGGGTTTCAGGAGGGAAGTGTGGAAAGTGGGATGTACCTTCATTTGGGGAGGTAAGGTCAATTTAGCTGCAACAGGGTTCACAATTTTAACTATTGGGAATGGACCCAAATATCGGGGTTGTAATTTCCTGGGTCCTTCCATGCGAAGGTTGCGAGTGGATAACCACACTCTATCTCCTACACAGTAAAGTGGGCTGGGTCGACAACGCTTATCTGCATAGCGCTTATATGCGTCCTTGGCCTTTGTGAGATTCTCCTGCACCTCCTTCCAAACCTGCTCTATGCCCAACCGTTGTCCAGCCAACGTAGGCAATTCAAATCCTGAAACTGGAATGGCCACTGGGAGGATCCGTGGATGTCGCCCATAAAGGCAGTAGAACGGAGTCTTTTTGGTGGATGCATGTGTGGCGTTATTATATGCCAATTCTGCCAACCAAGTATTCTGGACCCAGGTTGTCTCCCTACTTGTGGCAAAACACCGTAAATACTGCTCTAGGCATTGATTCACGCGTTCTGTCTGGCCATCTGTCTCGGGATGGTATCCGGACGACAAGCGGACTTCCATTCCCAGAATCTTGCAAAACTCACGCCAGAAGCGAGAGGTGAACTGTGGACCCCTATCTGTGACCACACAATAGGGAAGGCCATGAAGGCGGACTATGTTTTGCAGAACTAATTCGGCAATTGCACCAGCAGTCGGGACTCCCTTACATGGGATGAAGTGAGCCATTTTTGAAAAGGTATCCACAATTACCAATACAGAAGTGAATTCCTGAACCTCGGGAAGATCCACAATAAGGTCCATGGTGATCGTATGCCATGGCACCGAAGGGGTCGGTAGAGGATGAAGGAGCCCAGCAGGTTTTTGCTGACTAGCTTTATTTCGAGCACACACCTCGCATTGAGACACATACTGCAGAACATCGTGCCGCCACTTGGGCCACCAGAAATGTCTAGCCACCAACTCCTGAGTTTTTGACCTTCCCGGGTGTCCTGCCAATGACGAATCGTGGCACCAAGATAAGGCCTTTTCCCGTAGTTGCTTAGTGGGCAAGTACAAGGCTGACCCATGGTAGGGGAGTCCCTCAACGAAAGTATTCTGAGGATCTTGTTTGCACCACTGATGGACGTCCTGCATAGTGAGGTCTTTTAATACGGCCTCAAAGAAATCAGAAGTAGCTCCAACGATACGTGTTGGGGGAATAATAGGTTGTGGTGTAATGCCTGCCTCTCGCTCTGCTGACTCGGGATATCGTGACAATATGTCTGCCTTTCGATTGTTGGCTCCGGGTCTATACGTTATGATGAAATCAAACTCGGCAAAGTATTGAGCCCATCGCAATTGGCGCGGGCTCAACGTCTTGGCGGTTCTTATAAACTGGAGGTTACGATGGTCCGTTATGATCGTGGTGGTATGACGTGCCCCCATCAGGTAGTGTCGCCACTCACCAAGAGCTGCCTTAATTGCCAACAATTCCCGATCGGCAATGATATAGTTCTGTTCAGCTGGGAGTAGTTTCCTTGAGAAGTAGGCCACGGGATGTAGCAGGCCTGTCTGAGGATCCCGCTGGGACAGGATAGCACCTAGAGCGTAGCTAGAGGCGTCCGTTTCCACTACAAAAGGTCTACACAAGTCCGGGTGTTTCAGTACCGGGGCGTCGGTGAAGGCCTTTTTGAGCTGTCGAAACCCCTGGTCGGCCGATGTGTCCCACTCAAAAGGGCAGCCTTTACGGAGAAGCTTCGTGATTGGAGTGACCAATGCAGAAAAGTTCTTTACGAAGCGTCTGTAGAAGTTCGCAAACCCCAGGAATGACTGAATCTCTTTCACACTGGTAGGGGGAGCCCAATCCAAGATTGCCTGCACCTTTTTCTTGTCCATTTGTACGCCGGTTGGGGTCAGGAAGTAGCCTAGAAATTCCACGGTGGTACAATGGAACTCGCACTTCTCCAGTTTTGCATAAAGGTGGTATTCTCGCAGCTTTTGCAAAACTGCGCGTACATGTTGGACATGTTCCTGGAGATTTTGAGAATATATTAGGATGTCATCTATGTACACTACCGCACATACGTCTAAATATTCTCTAAGGACCTCATCCAGGAAGTGTTGGAAGGCAGCGGGGGCGTTACAGAGACCGAATGGCATAACCTGATATTCGTACAATCCGAACTTGGTCCGGAAGGCGGTTTTCCATTCGTCTCCCTCACGCACCCGCACAAGATGGTAAGCGCCTCGAAGGTCCAACTTGGTGTAGATTGTCCCGTCCCTAACTTGATCCAAAAGAACCGGGATGAGAGGAAGCGGATAACGGTTCTTAATGGTTATCTGGTTCACTCTGCGGTAATCTATGCAAGTCCGGAGTTCTCCAGACTTCTTCGGTACGAAGAACAAAGGGGAGGACACTGGCGAATTAGAGTGGCGAATAAATCCATTCTTCAAATTCGTAGCTATGTACTCTTGGAGGTGATTGTTTTCTGCCTCCGTTAGGGCATATATACGACTACACGGTAGAGTAGCCCCAGGCTCCAGATCAATTCTGCAGTCAAAGGGCCGATGTGGGGGTAATGATTCTGCAGCTTGTTTGTTAAACACGTCCATGAAATCTGCGTGTTCTTGGGGTATACTTTCAGGACGCATTTCCTGCTTAACCGAGACGTTGAGAGCACACACTGAAGGTGTACTTTCTTGCCGGCAATGTTCAAGACAATGCGGTGAGTCCAGACTGATTGACCCTGTGGTCCAATGAATTTGGGGGTTATGCTTTTTTAGCCACGGTAATCCCAAAATCAGCCCAAATTGCGGGGCGGCAATGATATCAAAGGCAATGTTTTCCCTATGCCAAGCTCCGCATTGTAACGTCACCAAACAAGTGTTATGTGTTATGGGCCCTGAGCTGAGAGGAGTGCCGTCTACAGCACGTACAGGTTCCGGGTCTGCCTTTTGCTGTACTGGGATACCTAAGGTAACCACGTACTGGACATCAATAAAATTACCTGTCGCTCCCGAGTCCACAAACATAGTGACCTGTTTCTTTTGTGTTTGGAACTCCAAACAACCCGTCAAGGTGACATGCGTAGCATAGTTCGAAATGCCTGCCATTGGGGCCCTACTACTCAACAGGCTCGATCGGGTGACCCCCACTACCGACGAGCCGAAGCGTTTCCCTGGGTCTTGGGCTTGCTTGGGCATTCACGAACAAAGTGCCCAGCCTTGCCACAGTACATACAGAGGCCGTCCTTCCTCCTTTGTTCCTTCTCCTCTTTAGTGAGGGGACCTCAAACTGAACCTATCTGCATCGGTTCTTCCCCCTCAGATCTGGCCGCCACCCCCCGGGATCCCCTATACAGATCCAACCGAGGGACGGGTCGTGAATCTCCCTTTCGTTTATCGCCCCGCCTTTCTGCCATTCGATGGTCAAGCCGTAAGGCCAGATCAATCATCTCTGAACATCCCCTTGGCTGTGGATCTACCTGGGCAATAAGGTCTTTGATGTCATCCCTCAAACCTTGATAAAAGAGGGACATCCGCTTATCACGGGGCCAGTCGGCTTCCGCTACCAGCCGATTGAAATGAGTGACGTATGTCACTAATTCCTTAGACCCCTGCTTGAGGCTTAACAGTTCCCGATCCTTGCAAAGGGTGGCGGCTCGCCGGTTAAATATTTTCTCGAATTCCGCCAGGAATTCATCCCAGTCATAAAGAATGGCATGGTCTTTTTGGACTAATGGGTTTGCCCATGCCGCAGCGTCCCCTGTGAGGTACGAAATTACAAACGCCGTTCGGGACTGAACAGACCGAAAGGCTGCAGTCTTGGTCAGAAAATGGAGACGACACTGAGTAATAAAAGTGGTAAACTTTTGTGGGTCTCCAGCGTAGCGCTCAGGAGGTGCCAACGGAACTATTGCCTCCGGACTTACGTGTACCTGCACCGGAGTGGGTGGTTGGGTAGGTAAGGGCGCTGTCTGAGCCGCTAAACTGCGCACCTGTGCGGACAGGGTGGCGTAGTCCTGTCTAGACGCTGCCAGTTCACCTTGTAAGTCCTGCAGGGCTTTGGCTATTTCTTCCATGGTTTCAATGGGGGCTGGCCACGTAGCTCGGGCACCTGAATATTACGTGGGCTTGCGCTTCTGTCACGAAGTCCAGAATCCAAGGCGCAGGAGCGACGCAGTACCAACCACCCCCACTTTGGTCGTGGAGCCCGCAAGTCAGAGCTTACACGGGTTTCCTGGACCAGAGCAGGGAAGGAGGGTTAGGGTCTCGATGATTGGATAGGTAGGGGGAATTAGGTAAACCGGATTGAGGGTGAGGTAGAGGTTATGGGTGGGAATGGGGAGTTCTACAGGGAAAGTTTGGTTGCTGCTCACTTTTGTTCTGGTGTTCTCAGCCCTTACTAGCTACTTGTACATAAGCACCAATTTGCACATAAGAACAGTTTAACTCTGCCTAACCCTAAATCATCGGAACAGTACAGGAGTTAGCATGCAACTTAGCTCTGGTCTTCTGTGTCCTGTCCATGAAGAGCAGTCACGTCCTTGGCACGTCTGAAGGGTTGTTTTCAAAAGGTCCAAGCTAAAAGAAATTAACAAGCATTAGAACATGCCCCCTGTTATTGTCTGCATTAAACCTCATGCAGACTCACTCACACAGACACACTCTCTAATGCCCCCCTCAAGACCTGTATAGTGCTATTGCACTATGCTACGCAAGCGATCTCCTTGCAGATCCCTGCAAACATGTTCAAATGCACAAGCAATCTTCCTGCAGACCCTCGTGATCGATTTGTGCCCTAAAACTGTGGCAGGTGTCTCCGGTGCTGTGTTTTCGCCTCACGGATATGCTATGGTCTCCAAGAGGCGGAAACACCCCAAATGGCTAAACGCCCGTGCACAGGTCAATGTATCCCAAAAGAATGCCACCGGCACATTGAGCGCCGAAGTTCTAAAAACTTAGCCTTTTCGTAGCTGTGCAGGGGTTCTGGGGTGGCAAGCATTCGCCCCCTGCACTTCCCCCTCGATCCCCTTGGGCCCTGAGCAAAGAGGAGTACTTATCTCGTGTGGGCGAGGGGCCGGGCTGCTGCTCGGGTGGGGCTGGGCCCCTCGCGTGTAGTTTTGCTGGAGCTCCGGTCCACACGTCTTGTCGGCATGGAGTCTCAAGCGCAAGCCCCGTGCTCGGGGCTCTGCGCATGCGCGATGGGGCGGCCGCGCCCTTCCTGGTTCCTGATTGGCCCAAAACGTCCCTGGGCATGCTGGGGATTGTAGTCCTTTGGCGCCGGCTGCTGGGAAACGCAGTCTTTAGTCCCTTTCTCCTGCACATGGGGCAAAGCAGCCTTTTGTATGGTTGCATCTTTGTTTGTCTCTCCCCTCCAGTGCCCAAAACAGTACCCACAACACCCCTACGCCTAGCCTGTCCTTGTCTCTGCCTACCTGAGTCCCTGACAGTCATGAATTGAATGAACACACACAAAATGAACAATGTCCAGGCATTACATTGTTTTGCACACAACGGGTGTATTAATGAAAATTACAGAAAAGTGCTTGCTCCCTCCACCACTCACATACTCTCCCCCCCTCACCCCAAAACACTGAAACACCTCATACCCCACAATGAACACCCCATACCCCCAATGAACACACCATACCCCCAATGAACACACCATACCCCCCTAATGAACACCGGCTTAATCCCCTATACACCACCAACACCACCTCTCCCCTCACCCATTGTCATCCCACACTATTTGCGGGCTTTTTTTGTGTCCGAGGGCAGCATTCCGGCCTGCCTGGCACTCCGCCTTGTCATTCGCACAGGGCTGGAGGGTGCAGAGGATGCAGGTGTGGAGGATGCAGTGGATGCAGTCGGGATTGGCACGGCCGGCGCAGGTTGTTGGTGCTGAATGTCATGTAATATGCTGGTCAGGACCTGTGTGACGACCCCCAGACTGTCACAAATCATGACTGCACAGGCATTGATTGCGGCAGTGTTCCCAGCAATGGCCTGACATATCTCTAGCCGATCCTCCTCGCCTTCAGCCACATATTGGCGCACAAGGCCAATCATGGATTCCTGCCTTGCCTCTACCCTAAACAGCCATGCCTCCAAGTCAGTGGGAGCAACAGAGGTTGAGGGTGCTGTGGCTGGGTGTGCCATTGCAGGGCTGGCCTCTGGGGTGGTACTGAGTTCCTAACTGTGCAGTAGAACTGCAGAATCCAGCATTGGGCTGGAGAGTGAGGCCTGAGTGGCATATTGGGGGGTAGACAGGGGGCTTGGGGTGTGTGGACATATCACATGGATTGTACCTGCTAGGTCCACGTACTCGTCCGCTCATACGTCCACGTCACTGAGGTGGGCTGTGGCTGCTGCCTAACCCACTGAACTTGTGGCAGCTGAATGGGTGCCACTGTTGTCTGCAGCTCTATGATCGCAGTCTCATACGCTGATGTGGGGTCCTCATGTGCCTGCATGGCCTGTGCACTTGCCCAGGCTTGCAGTGCGGGCTGCAATGCTGCCCCAGAGGTAGTTTGGCCAGTGCCAGGTGGTCTGGCCCGGGATGTGGATGGCCTTGTGGCAGGGTCCTGACTCCCATCTTCTCCATCAGTGCCTGTGGGGGAAGAAGAGATGCAGGGCATCAGTGATGGTGTTACATGCAAGATGCATGAGATGGTGTTGTGGGGTTTTTCATTAATCATGCATTGCTATCTTACAGGTGTGTCACACAGGGTAGTTTCGAGGGGGGCATATTTGCATCAGCGGTGGCGTCCCAATTCGGCACTGATGCGTGCCAGGTGGTATGCAGTTGTATTGGGGTTTGTGTGATGTATGACATGCAAATGGTCCCTGTGTGTTGGGTGTTTGTTGGTAATGGGATTGGCACACAGCATGCATTTCAGTGGGGCAGGGTTTGGGCCTCCATCTGGACATGGATCTGTGTGTATGATGGGCCATGCATTGCCTTGCCTAGGCTTAATTCCACATCACTTGTGCTACGTCATGGTTTGGCCTACTGGGGTTTGTGTGGTCACTCACCTCCATCTCCAGATGTTGCGGCACCCGTCTCCATTTCCCCGAAGCCCTCTATCGACTCCATCTGGATGGTTGTGCTGCATGTTTCCTACCAGCGCATGAGTTTGACCGGGAGTGGGCATCCCCGCCTGTGGCCATGGCCTCCCTACAATTGCTGGCCAGGATGTTCCGGACCCTGAGACGGAGGTCATCCGACCTTTTTTGCAGTCTTTGACTGTGCGTGGGGTGGTGCCAACCGCAAACATCTTACATGCTACCTCCTCCCATGAGCAGCAAGGGTATCTGCGAGCATATTTAACTCCTCATCAGAGAATCACTTCTTGTGCAGGCGGGGGTTGGTTTTCCGGGTAGCTTTGGGCATGTTGTGTACAGTGGCCCTGATCTCTCCTGTGAAGCACTGGTGGATTGGGAGGATTGCAATGGATTGTGTTTTTGAAGATGGCTGCTGGTGCGTTTCCCGTTCTGAAGCGATGACTTTACTTCTGTGTCCGGTATTACGAGCCCAGTATTTACATGATGTTATTACCGGGTCGGTATTAAGGGGTTGCTCCTTGGCGGAGGTGGTATCGGCGGGTCCCGTGATGTCGCTATCGGGGGGTTGGAGGGCCTTTAGTGGCATGGCGGTATGGCCATTACCGGCATGCAGGGTCACACATGCTCACGTACTCGTAATCAGCCGCTATTAGCACCGTCAAATGAGTACAGACCCGCTAATTCCTCCATGCCGGTAATAACCCCATTTTTAGCAGGATTATCGTAATGATGCCCCATGTGTCTGTTGTCACTGAACTTTTTATAAAAAGAGCAGAAAAATAATAGATATGGCCTACAAAACAGTGGACAATGAGTAATCCCAATGGTTACAATCAGCTTTATAGGTTTATATCTAACAGCAGAAAATGAATACAAAATAACTGACTCCTCAATTGTTTGCACGTACTGCAAATACAATGTTTGGCAATAATCAAATGCCATCATGTGCTATCACTAATAACTTTGAAATATTCCCACTTTCAAAGGCCCTCCAGCAACTGAACTTGTATTAGAGCATTATAATTCAAACAATACACCCATTTCAGGCCATAATACACCTTCCACCAAGAACAGCCAAATTGCCTCCATCTGAGTTATTAAAAGGCATCTGTGGCAAAGTAGTATATTTGCCATTGTGAGGTAAAATATAGCCCATCAATGTCCGAACTAAAGAGGCCATGCCAGGATTTAAGAGTGAAGCTGGCTGGTGCTATCAATTGGAAAATGCAGGCCAGTCCAAATCACTTTTTTTCTGAAATAAGGTCCAGTTACATGGAAAAAAATAGGCCTAGTTGAAATCTATTAAAATGGACAAGTGCACAGTGGAGAAAGACATATACTTTTCATAAATGAACAGACATTCAAATGGAAAGGCATAGGGACATCGTTTTCCATGGTAAATGATGGCCTATGCGTGGACAATACCGAAGAGATGTTCATGTTGTTTCAAATGTTATACATTACACATAGGCAGGTTTAAAAACTGCAGCAGTGCACATGGGATGATAAGAAATAGTGTGCATTTGGAAGCTAAAAAGGAGGAATGATGCCTGACATTTAGGAAATAAAGTTGAAGGACAGTGTCCATTCATCAGGAAGAAAGAATCTCATCAAAAAAAATGACAGCATGGACAAAGAAGGGCCTATTTCGTTTGGTGCAGATTTGAATAGTGCTTCCTTATGTAACTATGGCCTATCTCTGTAGATAGACTGAACTTATTTCTGTTTTTACAGTATGAAAAGAAAGATTGCATTTATGAACAACAGGCCTAAATTTAATCTGAAATGTAAAAAGTTTAAACATACAGTGGCAATGGAAAATGTTATTCCTTTTGGACCATGCAGGTAACTGGCTGCTGTTGTTTTTCTCCACTGAGCTGCTGGGTATCTGGAATTGTGAACCCAACCTTTGGAGGCTGGGTTCACTAAGGCAATTGGCTTGTAAATTCAGAAACAATATAAAGAAATACACAGCCAGAGATCTAAACTGTGGATGATGTCGATAAAACCAATCAGTAGAAGCGACCTCAAGGTTAAATCTTCACATAAAAAGTGCATCAGAAGACCATTGGCTAAGGACCCCAGGATAAGAAGCTCTAGTTGTCAAGTTAAATGCTAAGATATACAAAGAAGTAGATTGATAGTATGGGATGTACGGAAGTGACCTTTAAGATCAGTCTCCATATAAAAAGGGCATCAAGCTCCAAGCAGGGACCCCTTTCAATCCAAGGAGAAAAATTAAGATAAAGATGACTAAACCAGATGACTGGTCGAATGTTTTCAGAGAAATGGAAACTGTTTGGGTCTGATCTGAATGTGAAACTACGGCCATGTTATGCCCTGCCATTGATTAAACATTAAACATATTTTTCCTAAATAAAAGGAGCATCATGTGACCTATCAAACCCACTACAGCTTCACTTTAAAGGGGATTAAAAGCCCATTGGGACCATGTAAAAACAACATTTTTGTGATATATATCATTTAAATTTTTAGCAAAATTATGATTTTGACGTTAACATACATCTTAGAAATGGGAAAGTTGGCAAAGGTATAGATCATGAAAGTCAGGTTTGAATTAGAAATAGACCAATTTTTAGATATTTCGTCGCATTAGCAAACCATGAAAAACCATAGCTCCACCCAGGAAGGGCATGCTGAAATAAAAGTATTATTGTCTGATTCGCCATAAAATATAGAACTCAAAAATATCTATATTCATGTGGTTATCTGAAAGATTAAGGGAGTTGTCACATTATGAGATTTTTCAGAAAACAAAATGTAAAACTCCCTGTAATTTTGAAATGATATATTTTTTCGCCTCCCTCAGCCTACATCATATACTTCCTGGTCCTATCCACAGGCAGGGGGTGTGGTAGGTAGACTGGAAGGTAGTGAGCTAGCCAATCCTGACCGTGGGAATTATGACCATGTTAGAGTGTCATTAGCGCTCTAAGAGAATATGTAGCATCAGAACAGGGCTTTTTGACTTTATTTCGGGAGATAGCCTGCTCCTTGACCATAGCGAGTAACAACTAGCAGAAAGTCAAGGAGAGCTACCAAGAGAATCACGCTAAACCTTGCCTGGAAACCTGGGAGCCGTATCTGAGAGAGGCCTATCTGGAGGGACCTTTCTCTGGGAGAGGCCTGGTGTGAGCTGCCTACCAAAAGAGGGTCCTACAAATCTGGCTGGCTTTCTGAGCAGAGAGCTCCCATGTAAGTAAATATCCCAAAAACATCAATTGCTTGGGGGGCCATCTGCCTTTATCCGTTTCCATTAGTTTGTAAAAAAGGGGGGGTGAAATTGGGTGGGCCCTTTGCACAATTTATTAAATCTCATTCAAATTATTTCCCCATAGAAAGCCACCCTCTCTGTTGAAATTGAATTGTGTTGGAAACTGCCTGCCTTAATCCTTTGTATTAAACTGTGGGGTTAGGGGGAGACACAGGGGTTCATTATAAGATTGGAGGTACCCCTTACTGGGTACCGAGTCTGGGTTCCTTAAATGAGGAATTACCGGGCCATTCCAACCTTGGAGGACCCGGTAATTCCTCATTTAAGGAATCTGGATCTGCTACCTCCCCATTCCAATTCGAGCCCCCATAGGGCTCAATGGGAATAGGGAGGGTGCTAACAACGGGCCCGTTAATAACATTTCAAGCACAGATTCAACAAATGAAAGCTAGAAACAGCCATTTAGTCATTAGCGATGTTAATTCTCAGGGGGAATTCGATCAGATGCACCAACATCTGAACACTTTGAAACAGCAGAGAGAGCAGTTGAGGGAAGAAAATAACAAATTGTGTCAAGAGAATAGTTCCCTGTTTCAGGAAGTGCATCAGTTAAGGACGGACGTGGAGAAAAGTGAGTTATGTTCTCAGGAACTGACCAACACGAGGCTAGAATATGAAAAATGAATGGAACATGTGAGGCAAATAGAGGTTAACATAGAGCAGGCAACACAGGCCAAAATTGCACAATGGGAGGAGATCAGTCGCCTGAAAAAGAAGCAGTCTGAATATGTGCACAAAATACAAGCCTCAAAGAAGGAAAATGAGTCCCATTGTGAGGTGAACAAGGGATTAAGAGACTGATTAATAACTCACAATAAAGTGCTAGAAGCCACTCAAGCACTAGTGTCAGAATTGAAAACTCAGGCCTCTGTATATCACCAAGAGAGAAGGAATGAGCAAAGCAAAAGTAAGAGGTTGCAAAATGAACTAGCCAAATACAAACAGGCTTTGAGGCACCTCGACCAGTCAGAGTATGGAAACGCACCCTCTGATCACGGAGTGATGACCTCTCTACCAGGGACCTCAAGCCAACTCACCACCTCATAGACACAGGGTGCATCTAATGTCATACCTGCCAGTTTTTAAGAACAGGAAAACCTGAGGTAGCTGGACTCAGCCAGGCCTAGTAAAACTGAGCCAGAAGGCCAGTCCTTTTCAGATATTGATGAATATTCATCTCTACCCAGTAGGAGGTTAGGTGACTGGACCAGTGGGCTCTGGGAATTTGAAAATACACTGGCTTGTACTTATGACCAGGAGGGCTCCTATGATGAAACGATGATGAAACGATCAGGGAGTTGGACTGGCAGAAAAGTTACAAAGTGACAATCTGGTCCACTTTGTAGAAAGATAAGAACCAGAGTCTAGGCCTAAAAAGAGCATCTTAAAGACTTCCACAAATTCAGAGCGAATTACCCACCATACCCAGAAGGAGGGATGAGAAGGATGAGTACATCCCCGTGCAAAAAGGGAAGTACAAGGGAAATGACCATGAGAGCCCACAGCACCACAGGGGAGAAGAGACCAGATCCCATTATTCTGGGAGGGATTCTAAGTCTCATAGAGGTAGGGAGCACCTAGAGGACAGGGAGTGGACCACCAATGACAGCAGCTATGAGTCAGAGAGTGAGTGGACTCAGGTGCAGAGGAATAGAAAGACTGCCACACAGAAGAGAGTTCTCATGAAAGACCCAATCCAGCAGATAAAGGCCATACAGAGCTTTATGACACCCTACCATAAAAACACCAAATATTCAGTATGGGAGCATATAGAACGTTATGGCCAAATGATGACTTAAATTGGTATTAAGAATGATATAAATTCCATGGAGTTTGTCAAATTAACATTCTCCCCATAAAACTCCAGCTTCTTTGCGGGGCTGGATGACCAAGATCACCAGAAATGATCCACCTACAAGGTGACCATTTTAAAACACTACATTCATGGGAACCCTCAGGAGGCCGGCAAGGCGGCTTACAACCTGCAGTGTGGGGTAGACCAAGTGCCTAGAGAGGTTGTGCTGAAGTGAGCATTTGCACCGACCTCTAGGCAGGTTAACACTAACAGCTGGGAGTTAATTAACACATACTTCCATGCGCTCCCAAAATACATTATGACCCAACTAGTAAGTGATTTCCATTAGCATAGGACCCTGGATTAGGTGATAGAACAGATCAGCCAGATTTATGAGGTCCAAAAGCCCGCTGAAAACCAAAACAGCACTGAAAGACCCAAAGCATCAAATACACCTGTCGCTGCAAAGGTAGCAGAGGTGAAAAATACTGCCATATTGGACTTGGAAACGGGGGGGGCTTAAAAATATTCCCACTAATGCCAACAAGCATAATGAGAGGCAGAGGAGACCCTCAGATCCAACCCAATTCAGTGGTAGACAGGCAGGGTATCATACCAATTTTCCAATCTGACCCTGCACCCCATATTAGTCCAAGATCCAAGGGTACCAGACTCTGTTGGCTCCCTCGGCAGAAGGGGGGGCAATCAGGTAAGTACTGCCCCAGGAAACCTCCCTCCGAAATTCCCTCAGGGGGGTAGAAAATGTCTTTCCTAGATACCCTTCAAACCCCAATTTCCAGAACAATCCTCCTCTCGCTCCCCGCTTTCAGGACAATAGATTCCCAAATTAGGGAGAAGGGAGACCTAGGATGGAAGGGTATCAGGGAAACTCCCAAAACCTCTGGCAGAAGGGACTACCCTTTCTGGGAGCAGCAAAGGTATGAATTAAGACGTCCCTACCAACCAGAAAGGATTTCTCAACTTTAGCGACAAGTCCAACACTTAACACAAGACCCGAGTCGCATGTTGAGGGCTCAGCAGAACCTTCCACTGGAAACTGCTGCCCAGAATATCTTGACACCTGTGCCTGGTGCCCTCGAGCAAAGATGGGAATAAAGCTCCTACAACCAACAGGTTCCAGAGGAGGGGGCCCGGGTAGAAGGGAGATGCAAAGCCCTAGAGGAAGCTTCCTTTCCCACAGAACAAAATCCCTAGAAACCTCTGGACCTGTGCATAAATCTTCAACCGCTGAATATCTGGAACCTAGGGAACAGAGGGTAAATAGGAGAAATCGAAAGCAAAAGATAACCCACTTTGTGGAGGAAGCCTGCATCATCCTTTCCAAGGAGAAGAAACCCGCCAAACAGGTTTGGGTAACTGTCTCCAGGAAAATGGGGAAAGCAAAGAATCAGGGGAAAAGGGGACTTCCCAATCCCACTTGTTTCCTTTTTCAAAATATTTTTTACAAATTCCTGGACTCCGACACAGAAAACCCTCCAAGATCACAGTGTCAGAGATCAATATAAAAAGTTACCTATCAAGATTGCACATTTTCTTTGCGCCCTTAAGGAGAGAGAAGAAAGATTGTATGCTTCCATCGAGATACAGGGTCAGTGTGCATTATAGAGCTGGTGGATACTGGATCCCAAACCACACTCCTGTCCAAAAAGGCCTTTGACCAACTAAATTCAGGAAGCGGGGAGATGCACCGAATTCCCCTCAAACTGCATCCTGGACAGCTCCAAAACTTCAATGGGAATGATATTTCCGCCGAAGGAACTGCAGATCTAGAGATCAAAATTGGGTGACTTAGAATGAAACAGCAGGTGACAGTCGACCCACCAGAGGGCACACCTCATCTACTGGGGAATGATCTCCTTCAGAGGTCATCACCCCTGATTGACTGCATGAACAAGGTCCTCTGGACTCAAACTATCCTGCCAATTAAATTAAAACAATGTACAAATTATGTGAGTTTGAATGGCACATGCCACATAATTGAACATCAGTCCAACAAAATAGAATCCAGATAAAGGGTTAACAGCTGCTTTTCCCCATTCAGGTAAATGAGGAGGGAACATGCTTGAATAACAGGAGACGCCTCATCAGCGAAGCATTATTCAGGAAACTCGCAAAAGATCAGACCATTCCCACATTTAAATTGATTGATAATTGAAACTCCAAATTCCAATCAACTCCTGCCTAGCAGGTGCATGCTAAAATATTCCATTGGCGACAAAAGTATAGAACATAATTTTTGGGTTGTGAGAGATGTCTCATCTGCCTTATACTTAGGCAGTGACATTCTCAAATGATTTGCAATGAATTTGGACCTATTTAATCACAAGACCTGGTGCTGACTGGATGGTAACCCCATGGGCTTTGACAACACTAACAAAGCATTTTGGTCAGCTCAATTTCTGCTGTATGCAGTTGAAGTTCAAGTGAGAGAAGAGGTTCCCATCCCAGGACAGGTGCAACCATGTACAATTCCCCTAAAGATTACGCAAGGACAGATGCTCAAAAACAAGGACGGCTATATAAATCTGAATTATCATCTCCAACAGCAAGGTTTTTATTTACATCTGTCACCCATGAATCACCTAGAACATGACACCATTTGAATATTGTTCAATAACAGTGACCCTCAAAGTATTACTTTGGGTGCAGACACCTTTATTCGAATGGCGGTTGATGGCCGACATTATTCTATTGATTTAGGTAATGAGATAATTGGACTATTTCCAAATGACTGCTACAAATGTAATGATGATATCCCTACAGAAAAGATTTTCACCAGGCAAGGGGGGAATTTCCTGGTCTACTCTTCCTGTCCTTATGGTGTGGAAGAGGTGACCTGTGACATCAGATATGATATGATATGATAAGGCATTTGTAACGCGCCTATACACAAGTGTTTCAAGGCGCGAAGAGGCAGGGGGGGGAACAAGGGGAGACAGACAACGATCTTAGTAGGCCAGGTGTCATTCAGATCGCGCAAGTGCAAGGGTAGAGGGGAAGGGAAAAGTGCATGTGGGAAAGGGAGAGGGGAAAGTGCAGTACAGGGTTATTAGCATACATCATACAGGATAAATAACAAGGGCCAGCTGGTGGCAAGTGCGAGGTAAGTGCAGACAAGTGCTGGGAAGGGGGGCTGTATGGATACAGACACAGTCCCGTAGTGCAGGGGTTGCCGTGGAGGCAGTGCAGGGGAGAGTGGCTGGGCCGAGAACGGTGAATGGCCCAGTTGCAGATTCAGTGCAGTTTCAGTAGTATTAGCAGGGGAGAGGGGGAGAGAAAGCAGAGGCAAAGAGGAAGGTTTTGAGGTGCTTCTGGAACCGGAGGTGGTTCTCCTCAAGTTTCAGGGAAGCAGGAAGGCTGTTCCAGAGGGAGGCACCTGCAGTGGAAAGAGTTCTGCCCCCAACTCGTTGTTTGGAGAAGCGGCTGACCCTGAGGGAGTTGGAGGTGGATGAGCGAAGAGCTCGAAAAGGAAGATATTTAGGAAGAGAGAGTTGAAGGTATTTTGGCCCAAGGCCCCAGATGGCCTTGTGGACAATGCAGAGGGTTTTGAACTTGATCCTCGCAGTCACTGGGAGCCAGTGTAGTGATTTCAGTCCTGGAGAGATACGGTCCCTGGGCTTGAGGCCAAGGACAAGTCTTGCAGTCCTGTTCTGGATGAGTTGCAAAGGGCGGAGAGTAGAGGCGGGCAGATTTAGATAGAGGCTGTTACAGTAGTCCAGCTTAGAGAGAACCAGGGCTCTAGAGACAGTGAGCTTCTGGGGGAAGGAGAGGAAAGGAAGGATACCTCTGAGGAGGTGTAGCTGGTAGTGTGACTTCTTAGATACGTCGGGTATGTGAGGAGAGAAGGAGAGTGTGGAGTCGAAGATGACCCCAAGATTTTTTGCCTTGCAGGTAGGAGCAGGAAGAGGGCCCAGAGAGGCCGGCCAGAGAGCAGCAGGGAAGGAGGGAGTGGGAGTGCCGATGAGTAGAATCTCAGTCTTACTGGCATTAAGGCAGAGGTCGTTGGCGGCACACCATTCCTGGATAGCAGAAAGAAAGTCAGAGATGAGGGAAGGAGAAGAGGAGGCCGAGGGTAGCCTGAAAATGAGCTGGGTATCATCCGCATAGCACTGAAAGTAGGGGTAGAGAGCGGCGATGTGGTGGGCGAGAAGTGCCAGATACTGGTTGAACAGCCAGGGAGAGAGGTTAGATCCCTGGGGGACACCACAGGTAGAGAAGAAGATGTCAGAGAGGAAAGACCCCAGTTGGACCTGGGAGGGTCGATTTGAGAGGAAAGAGGTCAGCCACGCCAGAGCCTGACCAGTGATACCGAGGTTATCACAGAGACGGTTGAGCAGGATGGTATGGTTGACAGTATCAAAGGCAGAAGAGAGATCAAGCAAAATGAGAACACATGGAATGTTAGAGTCAAGGTTCGAGAGCAGGTCCTCACGGATGTTCAGGAGAGCAGTTTCCGTGCTTCTGGCAGCTCTGAAGCCAGACTGATGGTCATGAAGACTACCAACACATTCAGCATGGAGATTAAGCTGGGAGATGGCCAGTTTCTCCAGGAGCTTGCCCAGGAAGGGAGTGATAGAGATTGGGCGATAGTTAGCTGGGCAGGAAGGGTCGGAAGAGGGTTTCTTAAGAAGTTGGTGCACAAGGGAGTGCTTGAGAGGGGATGGGAAGACTCCAGAGGCGAAGGAGTGATTGCAGAAGTCAGCAAGGGCAGGAGCCAAGGAGTCAATGTGGTCCTTGATAGTTTTGGAGGAACAGGGGTGGACCTGTTTTGACGAGACTTTCATAGATCGGACTTGTCTTGAAACCTCGTCAGCAGAAAAAAGGGGAAAGGAAGAGAAGGAGAGAGGAGGGGTGGCTGCAGAAGAGCCAGAGGAAGGGCAGGGAATAGAGGGGGGGAGGTTATAGGAGGAGAGTGAGGACAGGATGTCCTGAGTTTTTGAAATGAAGTGAGAGGCCAGTGCCGTGCAGAGGGCCTGGGAGGGGACAGGAGAGGTAGAGACTGCAGCAGGGTTGGCCAGCTCCTTGCAGATTTTAAAGAGTTCGGCCGAATTGTTAGATGCCGCAGAGATGCGGGCTTGGATAAGGGCTCTCTTCTTGGTGAGAACGGAGAGCCGGTATTGCCTTTGGAGCAGGCGACAGGCCAGTTTGTCAGAGGATGAACATGAAGCACGCCATTTCCTCTCTGCCACCCTGCACTTGCTTTTAAGGGTGACGAGATCCGAGTCATACCAGGAGTTACATTTGGCTTTGGGCTTCAGGCGGATTCTCATGACAGGGGCAAGGATATCAAGAGTATCAGATATAGCAGAGTGGAGAGTGGAGAGGGCTGTGTCAGGGTGGGAGTCAGCCGAAGGGGGAGGAGGGGCAAGAAGGTGGCAGCGAAAGCCTCAACTGGCACACGCTTCATGGGTCGGATGACCGAGAAGGAAGGTGGCAGTGATGGGGGTGGCTTTGCCTGTGGTGTAGGGAGGGTGAGGTGGGAGGAGAGGAGAAAGTGATCACTCCAGGAGAGAGGAGTGGAGAGAGGGACAGAGAGGGGAAGGTCAGAGGAGATCAGGCCATCAAGAGTGTGCCCTGCAGAATGAGTCGGCCCAGATGGGAGAATAGAGAGTGAGAGAGAGTCGCAGAGGTTGCGAAAGAGTCCAGAGGGGGGACAGGAGGCATCCAGGTGGATGTTGAAGTCTCCAAGAAAGAGGAGTTGAGTGGTTGAGGACAGGAGTGAGGAGGAGAGGTCCGCCCACTCGGAGAGGAAGGAGGAAATTTGACCAGGTGGCCGATAGATAGTAGCCACGGTAAGGGAATGGCTAGGAGAGAGAGAGAGTCAGCAGACAAGACATTCAAAAGAGGAGTAGGTCTGCGTGGGAGTAACAGTGGCAGGAATCCACTCAGGGAAGATAAGGGCCACACCTCCCCCCGCACGGTTGGGCCTGGGCACAGAGAGGATCTTGTAACCGTCAGGTAGGAGTGTGTCAAAGCTGGTGACAGAGCTGGCCGTGAACCATGTCTCAGTGAGACCGAGTACGTCAAGGTCAAGTTCCTCAAGAAGGCGGCAGATATCAGAGGAATGTTTGACGGCAGAGCAAGAGTTAAGAGTGGCAATGTGGAGAAGTTTGCCATCTATGAAGGACTTCCGGGGAGGGGTACAGATCAGAGGTACGCCCTGCGGAGGTGAAGAAGGAGCACGAGAGGGGGTGGGGAGGGAGGTAAGAGGCAAGTTAGTCGAGGACAGAGGAGGGGGCACAGCAGGAGAAGAAAGGAAGTTGATGAGACGTGGGAAGCATCTATCGAAGAGGTGAAGGTTGGCCTGAGGGCCTTGGACCAAGACAGTCCCATTAGCATAGACATTAATGATGGCCTTAGAGGAGTGGAAGGAAGCCAAGAGGACATCCCAACGGGTGCCACCATTAATGGGAGAAGAGGAGAAAGGAGAGAGCACAGAGACCATATGAAGGGTCCATAGGTCAGGAGAAGGCACGAAAAGAGGATGTCATTGAGAGTTTCCTTGGAGGAGGCACTAGTGTAGGTGTCAGCGATATGGAGGCCTGGGTTGGAGACCAGGATGTCCTTTTTAAACTTTTTCCTACCAGATTTAGTGAGGAGAGCAGGATAGTCAATGGAGAAGCAGTTAGAAAAGATCGGTGAGATAGAGAGCACCATAGAATAGGAGGGAGTGGGTGGGGGAAGACAGGACAAGCGCAAGCGGACAGGAAGAGAGTGGCAGGCGTTAGTTTACCACAAATTCAGAACATATTAAGCGTATCAGGTACACAGTGGAGAGGCCACCTAAGTTTGTAAATCCTGCGGGTGGAGAAAAAACCCTAGTTTACCACAAATTCGGAACACGGTGAACACAGTAAAGGGTATCAGGTACACAGTGGAGAGGCCACCTAAGTTTGAAAATCCTGCAGAGGGAGAAAAACCCTAGTTTACCACAAATTCGGAACACGGTGAACACAGTAAGGTGTATCAAGTACACAGTGGAGCGGCCACCTAAGTTTGAAAATCCTGCGGAGGGAGAAAAACCCTAGCTTACCACAAATTCAGAACACAAAGAAGTGTAGCCACACTGCGAGGAAGTGAACAGGTAGGGGTGGGGTGGGCCGAGGGAGCAGGTGGAGCTCATAAAATGAAGCGATGGAATGGCCCTGGCGTCCCCTGCGGACACCTGCAGACACACCGGGAGCCGCAAAGGTGGGAGCCGCCCTTTGCCTAAGGGGGCCCTTAGCCGCTGGGGCTGCCGGGCAGGGGCTGCCCTGGTAGCACCAATAAGAGGAGGAGGAGACACGGGCCGGCAGCCAATCAGGGGGGAGCTGGGAGGATTGGAGGCGGGAGGTAGGGAGGGGACCAAGGAGAAACACGGAAGGGGAGAGAGGGGGGCTGGGGAGAACACACGAGGGGAAAAAACAATGGCAGCAGCCCAAGAATGGGCAGAAAAACAACACACGGCCCACGGAGGGCTCAAATACCTTAATCTGGGGGCCTGCAGTCACCGGCTCTGCCTGATGGAAGGATGAGGTGGTATTCTGACTGAACAGTAACTACTTCCCATCCTTAAAACCTCCCATCCCGGCCAATCCCATACCAAGAGATTTCTCCACTCAACTGGAGGATACCGCTGTAATTACAAAGCCCAAGGTCTTCCCAGATTTAAAGCAGAGAGTAGAAGAAGGAATCAATCTCACTAATTTCTGTGAGACTGAGGAGCAAAAGCAGAAGCTGAAACAGGTGTTTCAGGATTTTCAGGATATCTTTGCAGTGGATTCTTATGATTGTGGACACAAAGAGAAACATTCAAACACAAACTCCAAAGACCCTGAGATGGCTCCAGTATTTGTGAAGGAATACCGGTTGCCTCTTGCATCTATAGAGTCACTCACAAGAGTATTAAAAACATAGAATCCCGTGTGATAATTTGTCCAATCCACAGTACCTTTAACAAACCCGCACTGGAGATACTCAAACCCAATGGCCAATGGAGACTTTGGCAATACCTTAGGGAGTTAAATAAATGATTCCACATGTCAAGGTGGTCCCTTCTCTACATCAGTCAGGGACTGGCCCGGATCCAAGGGTCAAATGTATATAATGGCATTGACCTGACCAAGGGTTACTGGACAGTACCCATGACTAGGGAAAGCTAGTAGAAGCTTACCTTTACCTTTGGGGAGCAGCAATGCATGTGGACCCAAATCCCCTTTGGATACATAAACTCTGGCAATGAATTTAATAACTTCCTGCATAAGGCCATGCCCGACTTGGCCGAAAGGGGGAACCTCACCTATGTCGATGATGTCTTAATCAAGAGCTCAACTGTGGAGGAACACACAACAACAACACAGCTGAAATATGCTATGTTCTGACCCAGTTACAGAAAGCCAGAGCAAAACAGTCCTTTCAGGAGGCACAGTGGACCCACGTGAACTTCTTAGGGCATGAAATCACCCCTGAGGGTATCAGTCCCCCTGTGAAAAAGGTGGCAGCATTATTAAAATCTAGAGACCCTACTACTCTGTGAGAACTAAAACGCCTTCTTGGACTAACTAATTATAGGAAAAAGTTAATTAAAGACTATGCAGCGGTCACACAACCTGTGGTCCATTCATTAAAGGTTGGGGTCAAGTGGGAGTAGGGTCCAGGACAATCTGAGGCAGTAAAACAACTGAAGAGAAGCCTTTCTCAAGCCCCTCGTTTGGCTTACTCCATAAAGGACAAGGTGTTCTTCTTGGAGATGGGGTTCTCAGATATTTGCTTGAAGGCGGTATTATACCAAAAGCACGACAAGGTCAACAAAGTAATCTCGTACACGAGCAAGACTTTGTCCTCTGTGGAGGAAAAATTCAATGATTGTGAAAAGGCACTCCTGGCAACTGTATGGGCATTGAAGAATTATCGCCCATTCATTAAGGGGGAACACATTATCGTGGAGACTTCTCACCAACCCTTGCAATATCACAAAAGTGACTGAATCCTAACAGGGAACAGGAGTTATTCCAGAATTCAATTCCTGGATTCTGTCCATGCAAGGCTTTCCTGTGGAGGCCAGATATGGCCAAAACAAGTATAGTCCTCTAGCGCAAGGATTGGTTGACTTGGATGACTGTGCTTAAGAAAACTGTCTTGAGGATGAAATTCTAAGGGCCAACAAAGATCTGGAGGTGTACCTTACTTCCCCGCACAAAGCCATGAGGAAGACACATGTCAGGGGATAGCCAAGGTTTATGTGGATGGGTACTCAAACCATGTTGACAAGCACAGGGAAAAAGAAATAGTAGCTGGCATTGGGAATGCCAGGGTGAATGAAGCCCCTGAATCCTCTGCTGGGTACAAACTAGGTTCCCAAAGTAGTCAGGTGGAAGAGTTGATATCGGTACATCAAGCCATCTTCACTGCCATTCAACACCAATTCAAAGAACTGGTTATATTCACTGATTCAGATTATGTCAGGAATGGGTTTGTGGAACACCTGATTAATTGGAAGAATTGAGGCATGCTATGTGTGAATAACAAACCAATCAAGCACGGGAAATTAACCCGATCAATTAATTATCTAGTAACCACTAATGAGATGACCAGCCAATGAAAAAAGATCAGAGGTCACACCAAAATAGAGGGCCTCTGACAAAACGGGGAATGTCCAAAACCAGAGCTATTCATATGGATCTCCTAGAAACCGAATCCCTGTTGGGGGAAATCCAGGTCGCTGTTGTCACCAGGTCCCAAACCCATGACAAAAATGAACTCTCAACTGCCTACTGGAGTAAAGAAACCCCAGATGCAGATTTGATTACTGCACAAAAAGAGAACCAAATTATTGCCTCTGACAGAATCCAATTATATCGGGAAGGAGAATCTCTGGGTGTTGATGAAGTGTTCCAAAGTGTTCCAAATCCAAGACAGTTTGTTGGTACTGAGATCCATATCTGGATGTGACCAGTGCGTGGTACCTACCTCCTTCCGAAGCCTGATGTTAAGTCAAGCCCATGACACGGGTGCTGTCGGTCATAAGAGGTTTCATGCAACCTTAGAAATCTTGCGAGAGGTTACATACTGGCCAAACATGGGCCAGGACCGCGACAACTACTTAAAGGGGTGTCTTGTGTGTGCTCAGTTGCAGCCGAGTTCCCTCACACACAGAGCTCTCCTACAGAAAAGGGGATGGTGCTGTATGGTTGAATTTGCATGTCAATTTCATTGGGCCAGTGATTTGCTCCTCTAGAGGGAACAAGTACATGTTCACCGTGACATGCTTGTTTACCAAGTGGGTAGAATGTCCTTCGGCCCCAAATTATAAGGCAGAGACAGTTGCTGCACTAGTTATCAATCATGTTTTCTCTAATTTCCACCTTCCCCAAATTATTGAGTTAGACCGAGGAAGTCATTTTACCAGCGAGGTGATGACCAAGATGTGGGAGATACCAGGGGTAAAGAGAAAACTCCACATTGCCTAACACCAAGCCTCGAGCGGGGGAGTTGAGAGGTACAATAAAACAATTGTGGGCATCTTGAAGAAGTTTGTGACAGACTCTGGGCCTAGTTGGGACATCTGATTACCGCTTGTCCTAATGGCCATTAGGTCTACACCATCTTCTGCAACAAAAATGTCTCCTTTTGAGCTCATGACTGGAAAAAAGATGGTGTTACCTCAGCATCTGCTCTACAGAACTCAAGAGCAGACCCGGTCAACGTCCCCATGACCCATGAGTATATTTAAAATTTACGAAAAAACCTGTAGCACGCTTTTACTTCTGCTCAGCGCAATTTAAAAAAGTCGGCAGATGGGATGAAAACCCACTACAACTTAAAGACTACCAAGAAAGAGTACAAAGAAGGAAACATTGTCCTCCCCTCTTGGCATGGCACCTTTGAAATTGATAAAATCTCACCTGTCTCCTATAAGATCTGAATCCCTGAAGGAGAGCATATACAAGAGAAAGGGGTCCATATCAATCAGCTGAAGAGCTGTCACCCCAGACAGACTTTATGACTGATTGAGGAACCCAGTGAAGGTAGAGCGCAGGAACCATCGGAAGAATGAAAGGTAAGAATGGAAACCGAATGGAGTAAATCACACATTGCAGGCAATAAAACAATTCATACTTGGCATGTATCAAAATTAGAGAAGGTCGTGAATTGTCTATATCAAGTGAAAAGCAACATATAACTTGTTGTTTTGTTGTCAATTTGTATGTCGATACTACCGGGGAAATTAGTACTATATAAAATACTTAACCTATCTTATACTCTCTGTAGATCAAATAACTCCTTGCCTCAACAGCTCAGGGAGGGGTCCAGGACCAAAACCCCAAAATCTAAAAAGAGTATAGTGTAGACTAGAGCACCACTCCCTCAGGACATGAAAAAGAGCAGACGTGCTCCGACGAGGAATTTCATGGACTGAACCAAAGCCAAAAGGAAGCCCACTTTCTCCTTGCTCTTTTCTCTGAGTCACCTGAATCAGAGATACAGGGGAGGGGGATTTGTGTGGTAAAATATAGCACCTGAATGTCAGAAATAAAGAGGCCATGCCAGGTCAGGTATTAAGAGTGACGCTGGCTGGTGTTGTCCATTGGGAAATGCAGTCCAAAACACTTTGTCTTCTGACTTAAGGCCTAGTGATATGGAAAAAATGGGCCTTGTTGAAATCCACTAAAATGGAGAAGCGTGCAAGTAGAGAAAGACACTTTTTTCACAAATGAACTGATATTTAAATGAAAAGGCCTACTTGGAGTATTAAAGGGGACATCAGTTTCCCATGGTAAATGTCGGCCTATGCATGGGCAATACCAAAGAGATGCTCATGTTGTTTCAACTGTTATATTAAAGAACACATTACAAATAGACATGTTTCAAAACTGCAGCTGTGCACATGGGATGAAAAGAAATAGTTGTGCATTTAGAAGCTAAAAAGGAGGAATGATCCCTGACATTTAAGAAATAAAGTTGAAGAACAGAGTGTATTCATCAGGAAGAAAGAGACTTAATCTCATCACATAAAATGACAGCATGGACAAAAAAGGGCCTATTTCATTTAGAGTAGACTTTAATACTGCTTCCTTATGTAACTATGGCATATCTTTGTGGATAGAGTGAACTTATTTCTGTTTACACAGTATGTAAACAAAGATTTTATTTATGAACAACAGGCTTAAATGCAATCCAAAATGCAACATGTTAAACATATAGTGCGAAAGGAAAATGTCATTCCTTTAGAACCATACAGGTTACCTTCTGCTGTTAATTTTCTCCACTGAGCTGCTGGGTATCTAGAATTGTGATCCCAACCTTTGGGGGCTTGGTTCACCAAGGCCACCTGCCTTCAAGTTCAGTAAAAATATAAAGAAATACAAAGCCAGAGATCTAAACTGAGGGTTATGTTCATAAAGCCAACCAGTAGAAGTAACCTTAAGGTTTAATCTTCACATAAAAAGTGCCTTAAAAGATTGTTGGCTAAGGACCCCAGGAGAAGAAGGTCTGGTTGTCAAGTTAAATGCTATGCTGTACAAAGAAGTAGATTGATAGTGTATGATGCACTGATAACATGACCCACAGAAGTGAACTTTAAGGTCAGGCTCCAAATAAAAAGTGCATTAAGCTGCAAGCAGAGAGCCCTTTGAAGCCAAGAAGAAAGGTTAAGATAAACATGGCTAAACCAGATGGCTGGTCACATATTTTAAGTGAAATGGAAACTGGGTCTGATCTGAATGTGAAACTAGGGGCCATGTTATGCCCTGCCATTAATTAAACATTGAACACATTGTTCCTAAATAAAATGAGTACTGTGTGTCCTATTGAGCCCACCCCAGGTTCAGTTGTAAAGGGGATGAAAAGCTCATTGGGGCCATGTAAATACAACATTTTTGTGATTTGTATTATTTCGAATTCTGATCAGAATTATGATTCTGCTCTTTTTATACTCTTGAGAAATGGAAACGTTGGCAAAGGGATAGATCGTGAAAGTTAGGTTTGAATTGGAAATGGTCCCATTTTTAGATATTTCAGCGCAGTAACAAACTGCGAAAAACAATAGCTGTGCCCCGAGGAAGGGCGTGCGGAAATAAAATGAGTGTTGTCCTACTCTCACTAAAAAATAGAACTCAAAAGTATCTATATTCATGTGGCTATCTGAAAGATTAAGGGAGTTGTCAAATTATAAGGTTTTTCAGAACTACAAATGTAAAACTCTCTGTCATTTTGAAATGATGTATCTTTTCTCCTTCCTCAGCCTACATCATACACTCCTCTCAATTTCTGTTCCTATCCACAAGCAGTGGTAGGTGGAGTGGAAGGGAGCAATCTAGCCAATCCTGACTGTGGGAATAATGACTATGTTAGAGTGTCATCAACGCAATAAGAGGGCATGTTTGCATCAGAACAGGGCGTTTTGACTTTATTTTGGGAGATAGTCTGCTGCTGGATATAGTGAGTAACAGCTAGCAGAGAAGCAAGGAGAGCTACCAAGGCCATCAGGGTAAACATTGCCTGGAAACCTGGAAGCCCTATCCGAGAGAGGCCTATCTGGAGGGACTTTGCTGTGGGAGAGGCCTCGTGTCAGCTGCTTACTCAAAGAGGGTCCTTCAAATCTAGCTGTTTTCCTGAGCAAAGAGCAGAGAGTTCCCATGTAAGTACATATTACAAAGCCATCAATTGCGTGGGGAGCCATGTGCATCCCATTCCATTAGTGGGTAAAAAAGGGGAGGTGAAACTGGGTATGCCCTTCGCACAATTTATTTAATCTCATTCAAATTATTTACCCATAGAAAACCACCCTCTCTGTTGAAATTGAATTGTGTTGGGAACTGCGAGCCTTAATTCTTTGCATTACATTGCGGGGGAAGGGGGAACACTGGGTAGACCCTTAGCACATTTTATCAAAATAAATCAATGTATTGCCATATAGAAAATCACGAGATGAGTGCTGTTAGAATTTCAAACTAACACAGCTCATGCCCAGTATGTTAGAGCTGGTATAACTCGTAAAGACTTGGTTAACTGTTTTCAAAAATCCTTGATTTCTATACTAAAGGGAGTGGGAGTCCTGAATCCCAAAATTAGTAATGCACAAAACATTGCCTTCCAAGTCACTGTCGAGGGTGCAAAATGACATTGCCCATTCATTTTAAATAAGAATTACCAAGCATTGCATCTCATCTGTATGTGTGTTGCAAAATGAAATTTCCCTTTTGTTCTCATTTTCTTTCACCTGAATATTCAGGCATTGCTGCCCTTTGAATGGATGTTGCAAAACTATGTTTCCATTGTATTGTGAATGGTTTCTATTAGTTACATTGAAATGAAGCATGTCGTATGTTGTGATTGCATGTTTCAAAATTGTACCTGTGTGGTTTTAATAACAGTTCTTGTTCTGATATTGAGTGTTTGTCACAGTATTGGTGTCAGATATTGGCTGCTAGTTTGTTTGTTAAACATATATATATATATATATATATATATATATATATATATATATATATATATATGTCACAGAAGCAACAAATCAATCAAATCCAACCTTCCCTTCTTTAGGGAGAAACAGGCCCTGTGGGAATTACAAAACCTAAAAGACATTGGGCCTCATTACAACCCTGGTGGTGACGGTATGAACGGTGCCAGTAAGGCACCAGCACTGTTCATACTGTCCCGCTACATTATGAGATCTGCTTGCGGGTTCCTGACAGCCCGCCAGGTCTTAACTCATAACTCGTAATTGCGCCAGCACCGTTATCAACCGTGCCAGCGCATCCATGCTCCCCACCCTCATTCTGCCCCGGGGGATCGGGAGCCCGGCAATACCTCCACCCGTGAATGGGCAATTACCAGCCCATTCATCTCGTAATGGCCACCACCATGCTCGTAATGAGACCCATTGTCATAAAAGCCTCTGACAAGGGGACCAACATTGTTATTCAGGAGAGGACAGAGTATATTAAAGAAGCCCAAAGGCATCTATTGGACACTGGCTGTTATGAAGAATTATCAATCAATCCTACAGAGCAAATTACCTTTAAAGTCAAGTGCCTTCTGAACAAATGGTTAGATCAGAATATTCTGGATGAAAATTACTGCAAATTCCTTTTGAATAAATTCCCCACTATACCGACCATTTATTTCCTGCCTAAAGTGCATAAAAACCTCACTTGTCTCCCTGGCAGACCCATTGTCACATTTAATGGAGCAGCGCTAGAAAACATGTCCAAGTACATAGAGCAAAACTCTTTTGCTCTTGGTATTCACTTTACCCTCATATTTGTGTGATACAAAAGACTTTATAAGCAAAATTGATGGAATAGCATGGGAAAAGAATGTTATGTTGCTACACTAGATGTAGTTTCGCTTTACATGTCCATTTAACATGCTGATGGCAGAAAAAGCATGCAAACACTTCTTGGACAGTAGATCATTGAATTTTCTCAACCATGGTCAGATGATTAAAGAAATAATGGACCATGGTGGACTTATGTGTAACTAACAATGTATTTCTGTTTAACAACGAATGCTATAATCAGCTATGAGGTATAGCCAGGGGGAAATGCTTTGCGCCATCATACGTAAATTTGACAAAGGGGTGGTGGGAAAAGTCCATAGTTTGGACAGAAAGCAATAGCCAATATGCAAACCAAGTGGTCCTATAACTTAGATTCATAGATGACTTGTTCATCCTTTGGAATGGAGATGAGAAAGATTGGCTCAATTTTGTAAATATTTTGAACATCAATGATCTGAAAGGAAACTTACAGAAACATATATTTGGGAGTCAATAATCTTCCTGGATATTTTGGGTGAAATCGTATCAAAATGAAATCATCTCTGAGCTGTTACAAAAACCAACAAGCTCAAACATGCCACTTCTTGCCAGTAGCAATCATCCGACATCATTAAAATGGAGTATACCGTATGGTGAATTTGTGAGGATTCGGAATGTAAGTACATTGCAAACAACTTTGCAAAGCAAAGTTATCCAAAAGCTATACAAGAGAGAGCTTATTTGAAAGCTCGAAACCTGAGTCGAACCATTATACTTTCAACTAATCAAAAAGTAGAAGAAACAGTAAAAGACAGCGTAATCCGATTAATCCTCACATATGGGACACACTCCAATACTAGATGTTACACCGACATTGGCATGTGTTATTATCAGATGAAATGGTGTCACCACATTCTGAGGAAAGAGTAAACATTACCTTCAGGAAATCCTCCTCCATAAAGGATCATCTACCAGTTAGTAGTTACATGCCCCCTATGCCCAAAATATCAAACACTGCTGTCTGGCTCAACAACACGACCTGTGGCTTTTTTAAATGCACAAAGTGTGAGGTGTGCTACCAGGCATGGAGTAGAAGAAACTATATACATCCAGTGCTAGGCCACAAGGTGGAGTTAAAAACGAGGATTAATTGCAACACAGAATTTGTTGTGTATGCTTGCATGTGCTCTTTTGACCTCTGGTGCATTGGCAGCACCATTGGTAAATTAAAACTTAGAACTCTACAGAGCATGGGAGCTACTAAGAATTTTGATGCATTTTATCCAATGGCAGTACACTTTCGAGATGTTCATGAGGGATAAATTGAAAGTTTGAGATGTTTTGGTCTGTATCACATTAAAGAAAATCCTCGAGGGGCAATCGAGAACTTGAACTACACCAAATGAAAACCAGGTTTATTTTAGATCTCGAAACCAAGAAGCCAAAGGGACAAAACCTTAATGAGGAATTGTACAATATTCTGGGCACTTAAATTGCTTTTCTTATGCCCTCATCCAAAATAAGAGTTGCCTATCTTTTACTTAATATGATTTTCGGTTAGTCAGCTGTTTTTCTCATGTAACTGTCTTTCACTGAAATAACTTCTCCTCTTTTTTGATAACATTTTATATGTTAAAACTTTCTAGAAGATTCTCAAAATGTGTGATGTGATATGTTGTTAAATTGTGGTTTTTAGTCTTATTTCAATAGTTGTCCGATGTACATCAACCAAAACCCTCTTGAGGATTTAATGAAAAAATATAGTGAGTTATATATAGAGGTATGTCTTTGAGACTAGATAAGCACTATGCACTCTACCAACCATATAGGCTTGTTTATTCATTCGATTGTTTTTGGCTTAAAAGATATCTCCTTTAGTGTGTATTATCTCCCTTTGAAGCAGTATAATTCAATTATTGATTTACAGATATTGTTGAGGTTTCAATATAGCATTTGACCTACGCTACGGTGGGCTTTGTTGTAAAATCGGAATGTGTATCAAGGAGATAACTACACCTGACTTTGGTGATTTGGTATTTTGCACTTTAAGAAAATAGGGAATAGTCATAAACCAAGACATTATTCATGTTATCTTATGATAAAGGAGAGTTATCCAGTTTATGCATTATGCATTTCCAAAAAATTAAGCGGTGCTGTGATAGCAATAAAAACAACACCCTCCCTTTTTTATCTGTCTGCATTGAGCATCCTAGTAGAGTGGCCATGTGTCATTTTTTCTCGTGGAAGAGTATGATTATTTATGATTATTCTTTGAGTATGCTTATGATATATTTATGACAACTATAATAATAATTGTAAAGTTATTGCACTAAGCACTTTAAAATGTGAGATAAGACCATGGTAGCTATAAACCACATGCACTAAGCACTTTCGGAACAATGTTATTGCCAAATTCAGTTTTCAATTTAGGTTTGCTGCTTGAAGAGTTAGTAAACTCTTCACAAGTTTGCAATAATCAAACATCTTCGTACAATATCCAAAAATCACTTTGCGATTATTTTTGTATTGATATACGTTATCCTTGACTTTCTCTATTTGTAACTAAATGCCATAGGATGTATGAACCTATGCATAATCATTGTATGGGAAGCCTTTGCAAAATGGCTGGTGCAACGTGCAACGCTTTGTTTAACAAAGTAAGCCATTGAGTACTGAAAGAGAAAGAGGACAACTGAAAAAGTCGAACCATAGAGACTAATTGTGTATATATGTATTGCCACTGTGTGGTCTTTTATTTGTGTTAGAACAAGCGGCGAGGACGCTGCGAAATGCGTCGTACCATGTTTTTCTCTTTTTTAAACTTTGATTATGAAATAAACTGCACACTATAAGGACTTGCTAATTGTCTGGCTGGTTTCCTTATCTTCAGGAGTTACGTGCTGAAATCTTGGGTGCATGGCATGGCACGCAAGACTCTAGGCCATGGCCACAACCACTGCAGCATAACACACCCATGCTACCAAACATTTTGACTGTGGTATGTGGGCTGCTTATAGGGGATATATGTTTTCAAAAGTGTGTATACTGTCACATTTGTAGAGTCTATATGTGAAGTTTTGGCTATGCAGTTAAGATTGTAGAGTTTGGAACAAGCACTGTGGCATAAGATGCCAATGTAAACATTTTGGATTGTGGTGTATGGTTAGATGTTTGCTTGAATTGGTGTGTATGCAGCGGTGTTTGTGAGTCAATTTATTATATACTTACTGGTTGACTTTTTCATGGTTGTATGCAGTTTTTTCATGACATGGGTAATTAGAGCAGGCATTCTTTTTCGATCTCTGTGATAAAAAAAAAAGATCATATGTTAGTGTAGGTAGTTCATAATGAGTTATTGCATTGCATAATAGACATTTCTGTATTTGTTGACTCTCATATTTATTACTTTAGAAGTACTATAGTTCAAACCAGTGCACTGCACAATGTGCTCAGTTTCTGTGTTGGTTTTTGAAATCATTGGGTCTTTGGGGGAAAAAATCCATGCTGGATTTAAAAAAAAACATCTATTTTGTGGTAAAATATATTTCTTTCATTGATTTCAGTGTTTATTTCTTGTTTCTTGCTAAGCTAATCTTCTATCTGTTGGCTTATTGTAGAATCTTGAGGCAGTTAGATACCTGTTGGCGTATTCTAACTGTTTATTTCTTGTTACATTTTAGTGGTATTTATTTATCGGTTTACTTGTTGCAGAATCTTGGGGCAGTTATATACCTGTTGGCGTATTCTAACTGTTTATAGGTTTGAAATTTAAGTTTTGTTAATGTTTATACATAGATTAGCTATCACATTTTGGTTTTAAGAATATTAAATATAAGCATTTACAAGATTTTCTGGTAATCTCTGTTTTAGAGTAATGGTAGTATCATTACATTCAAACCATCCACATTTCTTTTTTGTGTATGCAGTGTAGTGACCTGGATTGGTTGTGGCTCCTGTGTGGTAGATTCTACCTATTGTTGTGAAGGTTTTCTTACCAAGTGATGCTTGACCATATGTGAATCCTGTCAGCTTAAAGTTGTTTTATTAACATCTGAATTGTAACGTAAAAGCATTAGTATTATGTATTTATTTTATTCTATGTGCCTGTATTTGTAAGTTCGAGCGATTATCTGTATTGCAGGTAGTACATAATCTGCCATGGTTTGCATTTTGTACAATTTGCTGAAATGGAATGGATTCACAGTTAGATATGTATACATATACAAAGTGTTCATTACGGACTTGTTCCTGTGCCACATGGTTGCAAAGAGTGCATGTATGTTTCCATATATATGAAAGCTGGAAGATTTCATTTATAGGTATGTTTTTGTTTTCCAGTACGTGTAGTAAGTACATTATAAATTCTTGTGGATCTTCTTGTGAGCTTGTGGTGAATTTCATCATTTCAGCATAGTAGACCAACTCTTGCCTTATTCCAGAAACACTGTAAGTGTTGTCAGGATTGTTGTTTGCATTTCTATGAAGGACTAACATTTGCAAACACAATTAGTCTGTACTGTGTAAGTAAATGTTGTCAATAATTGGTGGCAATTGGAATAGAATATTTATTGCTACATTTGCATAGCAAATTACACTGTCAGTTCTGTGTCGAAGTCATTTGTTCAGAGTGTGTGTTGCTTCTTTGAAGAAGTAATTGAGTTACTTTTAGCAGTAGATTATTCTTTGGTTGTGGTACTTGATGAAGTATTAGCTTCTTTTACCTTCTTTGGAGGAATTACAGTGAGATCCTGTATCATTTCAGTCTTAAGTAGTTTTCTTTTACAACGTTTTGCGTTTTGCAGACAGGATAAGTTTTTAGATGGGGCTGTAGAGTGAACACAGTCTATTGTATTCTAGAATGCAAGGAATATCAGCATTTACTTTACTTGCATCAAAGTTGATTAGAAATAGTCAGTCAAGTGTACGTAAGCGTGATAGTGCTACATAGCTCATGCCTTCTTTAAAGACTGTGCTACCAATATATATCAATGTTTTATCTAGGGTAAGAACTTGTCATTTGTGAATGGTAACTGCGTATGCTAGAGTTTGTGAAAATCGTTCTCTACGTACATACATGTCTTTGAAAAGAAGGAATCGAGCTGTTGAGTGTCCTATCTTTTTAACTTCTGATAGTTTGTCAAAGAGAATATTGACAAACTGAATGTTGTTGTCACATGGGTATGTTTGAAAGCAAACAACTGTACCAAGTGTTCCATTAACTAGTCCTTGCTCCATGTCACGGTTACGTTTAAGCATTACTCTACAGTTTAAAGATCATTTTAATATTTTCTCCCAACCAGCTGTGTTGGAGATAGAGTTTTCTAAGGTATTTAGTCTTGTTGTGGCTTGTTGACAAATGGGTAGTGTCATACCATGTACATCCAGTTTATCTATGGAGCAAATTTAAATTATTAGTTGCATTTCTTTTTTCAAAATTGTTTAATTGAATTTTGAACAGCTTGCAAGAGTTGGCATCAAGGACATACAATTGACTTTTTTGTGTGCAAATTTTTCCATGACATCAGTAGCACATGAGTTATGGCGTTATAGAGTTATAGAGTGCATAGATGTGCCTGGTTTTCAATATCGATTGTGCTTCTTGAGATAGTACACCAGCTCTAATACTTTTTAAAATGTTGGCGTATGTGAGGTCTGCAGACTGGTGCATGTTTTCAATTAATTCTCTGTATTGTAAATTTTGCCCAAGGTTGACATTTCCTATGCTTCCAAGAGTTTTACGGCACAGTTTGTGCCCTAAGGTTTTAAGAATAGGTTCACCTTTCACTGGTGTCAATTGAAGATCTCCGAAAGCAATAATGTGTTTTCCTCCAAAGAGCTCTTCATAGTGTGTTTTGAGTAGCTCTTGTAATCTGATGTGAATCAAAGCCAACATTAGGTTGGAGACCATGCTAACCTCATCTATTGGTAGCATTTTCATGTGTCTCAAACTGCGTAGTTCCACTGCAGCTTCTGTAGAAAGATTGTAATAGTCTAATTTGTTTTGGTGTTCTACTGGAAGGAGTAGTAATCAGTGAAAAGTGGCATCGCCTATGTTTTAGGCAGCTAAACCTGTGGAGGCAGTTACAACAGCTGACAGTTTGTTGTTTGTCAATTGTTGGAGGAACTTGCTGATGATTTTGATTAAGAAAGTTTTGCGTGAACCAGCTTGACCACTGATGTATAGCAGTATAGGTTTGTAGTATTGGCAGGTACAGTTTTATTTTCATGTTGCACACCATGGTTAATTTGTTTTGTTACTTCTTGGAAAATGCTACGCTGCTCATTGTTCAGTTGTGATTTCAGTACAGCAAATTCTTCTGTAGCTTGTTCATACTGACACATGGTGTTTTCTACTTCTGTCATGGCTAATTCTGCCTCATATGCTATTAGTGGCTGTCCAAGTGGTTCTTGGCTTTGTGTTACAGAAGGTTGACTACTGTCAGGAGTGTCCACTTCTAGTCGGGCCTTGGATTCTTCTTTGTGTTGCTGTTCATTGTGCAACATTGTTTTGTACTGTGTAAAGTTTTCATCTGTTATAGTATTTTCATTTGCTTTGAAAGCGTCTTCAGGGGATTTATAGGTATCTAGTAACTATATCTCTTTTCTCCATGTTTCAAAAATGGTAGCAGGGACATGTAATACACTTCTTTATGTTGAGGAGTGCTTAATGACAATTTGATATGATTTATTAAGCTTTGTTTGGTATGTTTCACGAAGCTGCCTTCACAATTTTCCATGATGTATCTACCTTTCTTTCCATCTGGTTTTATATTATTTTTTTAGGTGAAGTTTTGGGCTACGTGGTATAGACACATGGTTCCCAAAGTGGTACTCCTGTTTGGGTAGTATGTGTCTAGAAAATAGCTTTTCAAAAAGTCTTGGCTGTTGGGATCACTTTTGGCTATTGTTTCTATGTCCTCATATGATTTGAGAACTCTTTTTCTACATTTAGCAGGACCAAGACTTAGCCATACTATATTTTCAGATTGTCCATACAAGACAGTACCGGTTAAACAGTCTGCAGCTTCATAGCAGCCACATTCTCTATGAGAGAGCATTTCTAAGCTTAAGCTGTACAATTTCTGTGACCAGTGTTTTGTCAGATGATATGTCATCCAAGGGGTCTTGCTGCTCTGTATTTTCTGCTTTGTTTAAGTAGGCTGTGACATATCGTGCACCTGCAGTGGAATTGTCTGCAATGTACTGCACATCTATGTTTGCATTCCATAAGAGGGAAATGATGTCATTGTAATCATTGATATATTTTGATTCTTCTATTCTTTGTATGTAATATGTGTTCTTAGGTGATTTAGCTTTGACACTATTTCTAACTGAAGACATTAAGTTGTTTACATGACCTTTTGTTGTAACTGGTCTAGGGAAACCAAAGCGGCAGTTGGTGTAGTATTTTCCTTTGTTTTTACATTTGCAATGACAATATTTCCCACATTTGTGTCTTTGGAATTGTAAAATTTGTGTAAGAAGGTCACTATGTGTTGTTTGTGAAGGAATTTCACAAGTGACATTTTTTGGATAAACTGCACAACAGTAGCATCACTGTCCTGACCAAATTTAGGAGCATCTTTAATCAATAATAGCATGTGGATGTGTGGTGCCCCTTTGGCTTGGTATTCTTTTCTAGAATTGTTGCACTTCTCCGAGAGGAGGAACAGTCTTATTACAAATAAAGTATAGCATAGCAATGAAGCGATGATGGAAATATCTTGATATATTTACACGCTTTAGAGAGCAGAGTTCTTCTGGTGTTTTTATATCTATGTTTGTTTTGTTTTTGTTTGCTATGCATATGAAATCGTGTAAATCTTACCATGCATATTCTGCGCAACTTAATGTAACAAACCAAGTGGGTGGGCCAAGGTTTCTTATCATACAACGTACATCTCCGTGACGTTGGAACCAGTATTCATTTGTACCACACGTTTGCTTACCGATTTGTAATACTTGACTGTGAAACCTCATCATTTTCTTGCACTTTTGTAATAATTGCATAGCGGACATATTTTGAAAATGGGTACCTGATTGTAATGTGAGTGCAACTCCATAGCATAGAGTTGCTAGTTTACATTCAAATAGAAGTTGGAATATGTATTCCACGTTTTGTCTTAATCTGGTGTCATCAGAATACATTTGTAAAAAGCGATATTCTGATGCTGTTATCTGTGTGGGTCTATCATTGTACCCTCCTCCTTTTCCAGTAGGAAAGAGTAAAGGAAAGGCCTGTGCTTCTATACTTTTTTTCCATATGCTGATTGGAGATCCTTTGGCTTGTCACATTTGGTACGTTTCCAGTGCATCATCTATAGTGTCTTTAGAGTGTAAAGGATTAATTGTATAATGGTCTAAAATATTGGATTCTGTAGCAGGATTTAGAAGTTGAAATTGACCGGTTTCTGGTGACTCTTGAATTATTTCAATGGTTTCTCTCAGGTTTTCTTCAATATTAATTTCTTTGCAGTATTCATTGTTGTTTTTTAGATATTTCTGGGCTTGTCTAACTTTATGTAAGTTCACTAGTTGTTGCCAATTTGTTTTGTCTTAAGTAGGTACGCCATTTATTAAGAGAATTAAAGATTGATCTATTGGATGTTGCACTCCTAGAGTGTGTACATTTTCTTTTAAGATCTAATGGTAAATAAACTACTTTGCCACAAATGCCTTTCACTAATTGAGAGGGAGGTAATTTTGCTTTTTTTGGTTGAAGGTGTATTATTGCTTGAAATGGGTGCTCTGTTTGAATTATGATGCTCTCATATAAATTGTTGCATGAGTTGTTGCCGGGGTTTTGGTAGTGGGAATAATTCCAAGTTATTTGTGATAGCACGTGAAGCAGTTTGGTTGTTGTCAAGTTTTGCAGAGCAGTAACTGCAAAGTATTAAGTGATCAGTAATTTCGTATTTTTTTTCTGCTATAAGGTAGAGAGCTAATTGGAACCATTTTGAATCTTCACTGTCTTCTATTTTGTACGTTATGTCTACAGTTTTTGTGCTACTTTTATAGAAAGTCCTGCAGCAACACACGTACACATGGGTTGGTACTTCTGTGGGTGTAGTTTCAAACTTTAGTATTTCTTTTTTGTATGTGTATTATAGAAGGTTGCTATTTGTACAGTAGTTGCTAGTTTGTTTTAAAGCTATTGCATTTTGTAAGTGGCTTTCACTTCCAAAATATTTTCTCTGCATATTCTCTATTTCTTCGAGTAGTTGTTTGACTGTACCATGTAGAAGATTGTTATTTAAATTGGCTTGTGCTAAAGCAGGACTTTTAGCATAATAGAGTTTATAGACCAAATTTCTTATAGTTGAATGATGTGTTGATATCATTTTGATATGATGGAAGGTGCTTTTGCAAATAGGTCCTGAAATGCAGGCTAATGAATGTCCTTGTAGTCCGGTGTATTTGCACACTGGACAGGCATCCATATTTTGAAGTAGTTTCATTTTGAATTTGTCTTTGCTTTTTACATACTGATCGAGGAACTGGCATAAAGATTTGAATGTTTTTTTGGCAATGTTACACATTGATATGCACAGCCATTTGTAGACTGGACATTTTGGTTCAGTGGAATGGAGAGGTGATATTGTTCTCTGGGGATATTTTTGTGAGCAGAGTTTCCTGTTCTATAATGGTGTTATTAAGTGTTTCATACCCTCGTCCACTGCTATGTATGGCAATTGGGTTTGTTTGCTTTTGTTCATATGGTTCTTCATTAAAATATGGTTCTGTGCTCGTGGTGTGACTCCATTCACCTCCAAAGATCTTTAAGAAGCTATTTGTTGATATTCCGTTTATTGAGAAGTATTTTTTTGTAGTTTAGTAGTTAGTGTTGTTAGTGGTTTCATTCTGTTTAAAACTAAAATAAATAACATCCTTTTGAGATGGATTGCACGGTCTATTCGAGCTTCTAGGATTAATTTTCGACGGTAGGTTTTAAGGGTTGTGCATGATTTGTCTCCTGTTTTTATAAGGTTCTGAAGGACTCTGTGGTGGAACATTTTTTGTAAAATAATTTTTTTGGTATTGTTACTTGCCACTATATCAAGATTTATAGGTGCAGTGTTAACATTAGTGGTAGCTGAAGCATTGTTAATCACTTTCTGTTTTGTTTTGTTTTACATTTTGATAGAGGAGGCAAACTTTTGGTACTGTAACCTTGTTTTGTTTCGCTTAATGACTGCATTAGCTGTTTTGTTTGAACTTTTTGTACAAAATCTGGAGATGGATGCTTATTTTGGACACTTTTATTTTGAGTTGCTCTACTTCTGCGTTGCTTTCCACAGAGTTGCTTTTTGGTAGGCATTCTTTGGGGTCTGTTGGAGAAAGAAAGAAAGTGTGGGTTGGGCTGTTGTGTAGTCTATGCATACTTTGGGTATGAGTGTCTGAGTATGATGGTAAGGATGATTGTGGACGTGTGGGATTGTGCAATGGGCAGCTACATCAAGTTGGGAAGACTATTTGTGTATTTGTGCGTTACTATACTGGGCTTCAGATGACAATATAAAGTATGCAGCTGGTAAGGGGATGCACTAATACTAAAATGCTAGTGTGTTTGAGTAACAGTTAGAACATTATAGTATTGTACTTACTTTTTTGTATGGAAATAGTAGGTTTCTTCTAAGTTCTTGTTCATCCTTCAGACGCTGCTGCTTTTCAGGAGAGTGTACTTCACTGCAATTGTAAAAGAAAGAAGTTAGTGAATATGTGTGTTTATAGCACTTTTGTTAATGTAGACATTGTTTTTTTTTTGTTTTTGTAGTAGTAATGTTTTCTGATAACTGAGCATCATATGCACATGCACTTTCCTTTGCCTATGTGCATCCTGTATGTTTTACATAGAATCTGTTAGTTGAACGTGTTTTACAAATGAGTATAATGGTATAGAGCACACTTAGCATTTTAAGGCTATGTTATTGGATGTTAGGAGATAGAAGAAATAATCATATTCATTTTTTGCTATTTTTACAGGGTAAATGGCAGAAATTGTACAGAAAGCATGCAATGTATGCATTTGTGAAGGTGTGTGAAATAAAGCAGAATGATTTGATGTAGAGGCAGTGGTGTTGTTTCAGCTGGGAGCCTTTCTGATGATATTGTCTGACTGTGTGCATGAATGAAGATGCATGTACCCATCCTGGCTGCGAGTCATTTTATAATACACTACAAAGGAGAGCAGACAGGTTTGCAAGTGACACTTGATCATAGCAGATGGGAGAAATGACAGTAAGTTCATGTTACAGTTTATACAGGGTAATTGGCAGTTACTCTGTTTATATGCATTCATTGAAGAGCTGTTCATGTACATGCAAAATATTCATATCTGTAGTCTGTGGACATGCAGGTGGATGTGCATGAATCTGCAAGTAGAAATCTTGGGGAGTTTTATAGTAGTTGTTGCTGTAGGTCCTTTGTAGTCACATCCCAATTGTACTGAAAGTGATCAATAGTACATCTAAAGTCCTGATCTGTCATGATGGAGTAAGATGTAGAGTTCTTGGATGTGATTGGTGAATGGTTGGGTGACTGCTTAACAGTAGCCAATGAGGGAATGGTGTAGAGGGTGAAGTGGAAAAGGTATAAGGGATGCCTCAGTGTTACTCGCTCCACGGACACCGCGGCTGTCCGGGCATGCCAAAAACGGGACTTCTCAACACATCTGGCAGGGAAATAGGACTGTAGGGATCAGCCAATCAGGTATTGAGGTTGTGGTTTGTGTTGAAAGAGGCTGTGAGTAGTGAAGATGGCAGAGGTGGAGAAAGTCAGGGTGTTGGTGGTTGGAGATATGTTTGTGCATGGTTTGGAGCAGTATGCTAAATGCAGGAATGTGGCAAACAATTTTGATGTTAAAGGAGTGGAGGTGGTGTGGAACACTGTGCCTGGTTTCAATGTGCAATGAATTGTACAAGTTTGTGGAGATATGGGCAGCGTGAACAGTCCACATGTGGTTGTTTTGCACTGTGGAGCTTTGCATTTGGGCTATGTCAGTGCCCCTACTTTGTTGAAGATCTGGAAGACTTTGTTCAGGCAGTAATGAAAGTACTTCTAAATGCCAAGGTTATTTTTTCCTGGATCAGTACCTAGGGCAATATGGGACAATAGTTTTGTTTTTTGTCCTCAGTAAAACATTGCTAGGTGTGTAGTCAACCGAGGCATGTTTGCTTTCATGCTTAGAGCTGTCATGTTCTTTTGTAATAATGAGAACATTGATTCTGGTAATGTTGTTTATTTTAAAGAAGATGGCATGTCTTTATCTTTTATGGGAAATGCCATGCTCTTTTGGAACATACGGATTGCTTTGGAGAAGCTAATGTGAAGATTTGTAGAGGAAAATAAGAAAAGAAAAATACAAAATAAAAGGTGTTTCTGAAGCATCTTCAAAGAAAACAAAGAAAAGGCTCTTTTCAGAGCCAACTTCAAAGGAGAAATGGGGCACACTATTTAAATTTTCATTCCCCATTCTCAAGTTTTTCGATTTGTCCATGGACATTGTGGTTGTCCATGGACATTGCGTATTAGATACAGGGATTTGGGGGTTGAGAAGCATGCAAATGAGACAGAGCAGAGCAAGGGATTGGTCAATACGGTCTACTGGGTGTGTTGTGTAAGGAGAGAGTTTGTCAGAAAGTCTTTTTCCTGAGAGGAGAGAAGATAGCTATGGCTGTGTATTTCATTAAGCAGATTGTTTGGATTTGGGAGATTCATGGATAAATCGGTTAGAGGTGCATGCAGATCGCTGTGGAGTGGCTGCACATCTAGGATTCCCTCATGTGGAAGTGCACTGGCATGGACTGTGTGGATGAAGTGGCTGGATTTGGTACCTCTCTGTGCTACTTTGGTGACACAGCGTCATCGAGACATTATTATTATTCATTGTGGAGGGAACAGTTTAGGACATGTGTCTGGAATCTCTTTGCAATTTGCAATGAAAGAAGGACTTGGGAAAGTCATGGACATGTATCCAAACTCTAATTTTTTCTCGTATTGCGCAGAGACAAATGTGGCTGCGTTTTTAACAAGGATGTCTGTGCCTTTTTGAGAGATGTTTGTATGTCCTCTTTTCAGAAGGAAAACATTATGTTTCATAGTACACACATTTTTCTACTTAGGCCGGCAATCAGATTTTTCTGCAAAATATACAAAATGCATTGCAAACTTTTTTGGAATTACAACAATCCATTTTGCGGTAGGGGTTGACCATTTGAAGTTTTTGAAACACAAAAAACCCCCACAAAAGGCTCTTTTCAGAGCCACCACTTCCTCCCAGAGAAAAGTGCAATGATTCTGATAGGGCAGTACCTCAAAAATAATTAAATGTCCGTGGACTGCCCACAGACTTCTAAAGAATTCACAGGGCCCTGCACTATTTATTTGTCACTTCTATTTTTGAACTGTGGTTTTTGTTGTTTTATATTTGTTTTTTTTCTTAAACATGACACACAAGGAAATGAGGGAAAAGGAGGGATAAGAAAGGGCAGATGGAGAGAGGAAGATGTATGGTGGCCCTTATTCAGGAAGTGGTCAGACCTTCTCGTGCTCCTTGACCTCAGTCTCGAAAGCACTCCAAAGGTTCTCCCCCCCTGCAGAGTACTGCATCGCAGTACATGCACAATAATGTGATCCTCGAAAGGTAAGGGTCAACAGCATCATGAATGGCCTGCGAGGCAGCTGGAGGGATGCACTGTCCCACAGGAGTGTCTCTTATGGTGACAGGAGCGGAAACGGAGTATGCTGCAGGGGAACTCTACCTACTACGTTTATCACAAGGTACAACCTTACGAATATCCCCACCGTGGAACGACCTTAGGTGTCACTTCATTGATGTTGTACCATATATATATGAACCAGGATTGCCATGACTGAATGCAGATCACCTTGTTTGCAGAAGCTTTTAGCATTCCATTAACAGTGGTAAATAACTGCCACACCCAAGACTCACGATGAGTGCTAGTAGTAGGGACTTCCACTACCTAATCCTCTTCATCTTAATCATCTCTCTCTCCTCTTCATCTGCATGCCTGTTCCCCTCTGCAGGCCCTTGGGGTGGTGGTTGTGGTGGTGGAGGAGGTGGGGGTGGTGCTGAGACAGCAGTAGCACCAGCAGCAGCCATGGATACCATCAGGTTAGATGAAGCAAAAGCAGCAAGAGCAGCAAGAGCAGCAAAAGCAGCAAAAGCAGCAAAAGCAGGTCCATCTGCTCTAGTAGAAAGACAGAATGAGGATGAGCTCTGGGGTGTGGTCTTTTATTGGAGTGCGGGTGCACTCTTCGCGGACACCTGCGCTGTTCACAGACAAGTCGAGCACCAAGAAAGGGCTCAAAAGTTCCAAAAAGTATGTAGATCAGCAGGGACATTGTCTGGGACATGTGCAATGGTGAACTTTTTAAATGTTCGGGGGCCCGGGCAATGTCCGTAAGTAAGGACGCACGCTCAACGTGGGTGCGGTCACATGATGATGTCCTGGACACGTTCGCAAATGTGACGGCCGTTCGTAGGACACCAAATGCGCGTGGTCGGATGTGCGCATGCGTGTGGGTGTTCTATGGACAGTGTTCGGGTCCCTGTACTAATTAAAATTTAGACACACATGCGGCGGACAGTTATAGACAGGCGCGATGTTCAAAGCACCCAAGGTTGTGATGCGCATGTGCGCGGGTGTTCGACGAACAGTGTTGAAGACCCCGAATAAAATAAATGTGCATCAAAACTTTGTGGACAGGCGGATAGGATATGTGTTCTACAGACATATTCATTCTGATTGCGGACATTGCGAACAGGGGGGGTGTTTTAGGACACCTTAATTTGAATAGATACGGCATATGGATGGATTTAGTGTGCTGCGGACCCCTTCATTTTAATTGCAAACAGGTATAGTGTTCTTAGTACACCCCCATTTTGGTTAATTACGGACAGGCGGACATCGTGTGTGTCCTAAGGACACCTTCATTTTGATTGCGGATAGTACGAAAAGGTATAGTGTCTTTAGGACACCCCCATTTTGGTTAATTGCGGAAAGGCGGACATTTTGTCTGTTCTAAGGACACCCCCATTTTAATTGTTGCGGATAGTACAAACAGGTATAGTGTCCTTAGGACACCCCCATTTTGGTTAGTTGCGGACACCCCGTATACCTGCACTGTCCGCCGACACCCTAACTGCCTTTATTTTAAAAATAAGACACAGGCATACACTAAGAAAACACTTCAAATGTTATTATTGTATAACAGTATATAAATTATGAAAGTGAGGGTGAAGCAGAAACTTAAACAAATAAAGGGGAATTAGAGGTTTGGACATGATGTATGGGATGGGAGGAAGGGATGGAAGGCTCATAATAACGATTTTCTTGCTGGGGAGAGATTGGGGATAGTTGGCTGGGACATGAAGAGGGGGACCAGGTACATGTGGGACAGTGATATTCTATGTGGTCTTCCACAAAGTGTTTTATATGAATGACAATTTTCATTAACATATCCATTTTTAGTTCCATTCGCTGCAGAGTATTTTCTAATGTCTCTCTTGATATATTATTTTTAGTTTCTGTATGGTCTGTTAAAGAAATGGGTTAAGTGCACATAAAGTAATGGTTATCAATTGGCTTATATAGAGAAATGTTGTGTCTACCATTAGTATCACTGTCTTCACTCTTTTCATCCTGTGGGAAATTTTCTTACAGCCATTCCAAAGTACTGGACATTTCTGTGTAAAAGAAAAAATATATTAGTTTTAGTGTACCTAATACAGAAAGATTATAAATATATGAAATAAATGAGTGTACATACTAGTTCCTTTCAAACTTTTGGTGTTACTGCTGTGTAGGTGTGCTCTTGCTTTTTGCTGTGCAGTTTCTGTCGGGTAATTCTGTTGGAGGCATATTTATTTTGTTTTGGTATATTCCATTATATTGCAAACGCTATTTCAGTGGATGGTTGGTGTCTTACATATACATCTTCCACTTCTTATTTATTATTAAATGTAATGTATTTATGTGCTGCTTTTTTAACATGTTCAGTGTTTTTATTGTATGATACAATAATGTAAGATACCCCCTGAGTTTTTGGATGGTGTTGATGGTGACTGCGTCCGTCCGCGGACATTAAAATCACTGGCGGGGGCAGGGGTTCAGTGTTTTCTATGTTATATATATGTAGACTAAGGGAATCCTAGTAAATATTTATCAAATTTATATTATCTATATTCAGTGAGAAAACTTTGTTAACGAGGTGTTATGGTTAGGTTGAGCTACCAAAAACCTATGAAATTCAGTAAAAAAACATTGTTAAAGAGACGTTATGGTTAAGTTGCCCTACTAAAAATCTATGAAATTCAGTGAAAAAAACTTTCTTAAAGGGACGTTATGGTTAAATTGCGCTACTTAAAACCTATGAAATTCAGTGAAAAACTTTGTTAAAGGGACGTTATGGTTAGAAGTAAAAGCGAAAACCCCATAAATTCATCAGTTATGGTAAGCTAAGCAACCACAACTCGCGCCACCACCGTGCACTGCTAAGACTAACACTCAGGACATCAACAATGACATCACAAATGTTAACACTACAGTTAACACCAGTAAAAGGCCAGCCTACTTTCAAAACATTAGGTCACAAACAATGCTGAAACACACTGAGCAGCATTGGAAATGTAAATCTCTGGCAACATTTTCACTACAGAGAACTAACTCAAAACATGCGTCATTCTGCTGATCTCCCCTATGCTAACATTTTAAAAAGCGTTAGAACTGGTCTGCTTACTAAAGATGCAAAATCCATCTGAAATAGAAGATTAATCCATGAGCTATTTGGGCAAAACACATCTGCTCCTGATGTCATTGAACAATTGACTCATCAAAATGTAAAATATGCATCCTTAATGCCAACCGTGCAAGTTTTAATCAAGTCAATGAGACAATGTTAAAAAAGAAATGCAACCCATACTGCATATCAGCTTCACAGACAAACTAGAAGTGCATGGTGTGACACACGCCCTATTTGTCAACAAGCAACAGCACAACTAAATAGCTTAGAAAATATATCTCCAACACAGCTGGTTTGGAAAAAAAATTAAGTTTGTGTCTGAACTGCAGAGCAATTCTAAAACATATCATTGACGTAGAACAAGGTTTATTCAATGGAGCAATTGGTACAGTTGTTGGCTTCCAAACATATCCATATGACAACAACATTCAGTTTGTCAACATTCACTCTGACAAACTTGCAAAAGTTAAAGCAATTGGCTGCATGAGAGCGTGTTTTTTTTCTTTTCGAAGACATGCATGTAGAGAAAAATTCTCTATATCTCTTGCATATGCAAACACTATTCACAAATGGCAAGGTCTAACCCTAGATCACACATTGATTGACATCAGCAGCACATTCTTTAAAGAAGGTATGAGTTACATAACACTTCCACGTCTCTGTACACTCAATAGTCTATTCCTAGTTAACTTTGATGCAAACAAAGTCATCACTGATATTTGTTGCATCATAGAATACAACAGGCTACAAGCATTGAACATCCCGATGTAGATATGTATGCTGTACCTCAAAAAAGAAAACCTTTAAAAAGAAAACAAATACAAACAGAACCTATAACAGATCTTCCAGCAATACTGTTAAAGAAACAATGACCAGCTGCTTCTCCATCAAATAGTACAACCACAAAACTGTCTACTACAAACACAACTTCACATCCATAAAATATCTCTTCTCAAAAAAGATCTGCAAGCCAATCAAATGATGCAGCAGCACAACTCTCTGTTCCATTTAAATTCAGCAGCACAACTGAATAAATTTGCTATGCAAATGTAACAATCAATCTTCTCTTTCAATTGCCACCAATTGTTCACAACATTTATTTAAATGGCTCGGACCAGTTGGGTTTGCATGCTTCATAGAAATGCCACAAATTATCCTGACAACAGGTATAAAGCAAGAGTTGTACTACTGTGCTGGAATGTTCAAATGTAACACAGACACACAGGAAGATCAACACAAATTCCTAATGTACTTACTACAAGTACTGGAAACCATAAACATCCCTATAATTGAAATCTTCTAAATGTCATACATGTAGAACATACATGCATTCTTTGCAACCATGTTTCACAACAGCACATCTCCAATGAACAATTTGTGTATGTATACATCCATTCCATGATGCAAATCATGGCATATAATGCACTTTTTGCAATTCAGACAATCGTTCCAGCATCCAAATAAACTCGCATAGCCAATATATCATACTAATGCTTCTAAGATACAATGTAGATGGTACCAAAATATAACTGTAGACTCACAATATCTACACATGGCCAAGTATCTTTTGGCAAGAAAACCTTCACAACAGTAGGCATAATATATCACACTGATGCCAGATCCATTTCATGTCACTATACTGCATAGGTCAAAAATAGAAGTTGTTGTTTTGAATGAAACAACACCACTGTTAACCCAAAACATAGGTTCCCAGTAAATCTGACAAATCCCCCCTTAATATTCCTTCAACCCAAATGTACTCTCTAAACTGCAGCACAATAAACAGAGTATACTAACAGGTATCTAACTACATCCATAATACTGCAATAGTACTTAAAAGTCAAGATAGTTGGAATATGCCAACAAGTATCTAATTACTTCAAAAATCCCACTGATTGCAATACACTTCAAATATGTCATTACAGTTCTTGTTACTGTCTAATATAATTCGAATATGCTAACAGGTATCTAACTACTTTAAACATTCCCCTAATTACAACACACTTCAAACATATTATCAAGCTTACACTCACATAATTATAATAGTTTTTTTGTATCCTCTATAGTTTTTTTTCCCAATTAGCCAATTATTATTTTATGTCAATACAACAACAGTGTAGTACCTAAAATTTACTGTTTATGAGGCTCAAAATAATTAAATGTATATGTAGAATTGTATGCAATTAAAGCTTTTAAACTATCCTGCTTAAAAAAATTAAACAGTTTTTCTAAACTGAAAAAGAACCAGAGATTCCTGCTTCATTACTCTATCCAACTAAGTAACCATACCAAGTATAAACAAATACATATTCCATGAGCACTATCATCACTTGTACTACAATCATAAATACCACATACACTTCAATTATATAATTCCACCATATGACAAATACGGTATACCCACTCTACATTACCTATAATTAATATACACTTATTACTAAGGTGTGTGTGGCCAGTGGCCAGATGGGGGCATGGCCATGCCCCGCAAGAATCTCACCATTGGCCACAACCAACACAATATAATTAAACCATATAACAAGTAAGTACAATACACCTTCAAATAACAAAACATGGCCATGCTGCCAAGAATCTGGCCACTGGCCACAACTACCCCAATATAATTAAACCATATAACAAGTATGTACAATACACCGTCAAATAACAAAACTCACACTGAAATTGCTGCGGACTCAGCAGCATCTGAAAACCCTTCTTTCACCTATAAAAACAGCTCCATATCATCTTTATTGCATGCCCCTACCCTTTCCAGAACCTCTTTCGACCACCACATAACCGCAAATGTGTTTTAAAGACTTTTTCCCCACAGCGCTATCCGTGGACACCGGCCACTGTCTACAGATTCAACATGATGACGCGTGTACGTTGACCACGGACATCATGTCACCATCCTGATTTATCCAGATGTGTCCAGATACCCCGAATTGGGAAGTGAGTCTGCAATCCGGACCCAGAAATCATTTTTTTTTTTTCTAACCTACTTTATGGCTATTTTAAAAAGAAAAAAAACTCTGGAATGAATGTAAACCAAATTTACAAAGGCACACTTTTGTTCCAAGCTGCTGCTCCTGGTGCTGATCTGGAGAAAATCCGTCCAGCGGTTTGTGCTGTAGGCATGAGCAACTTTTTTTTGTTATTGCGTCTCTGAGGATTTCCACACATTTTGGGACCTCCCCTTTAACTTTACCCCCTCTTCACGAAACCGCGCCAAACTCCGGAGAATCATTTTGAGGGGGGGCATATACATGTTCTGCAGAGTTTGGTGAGTGTTTGTCAAGGAGGGGTGAAGCTATAAACTGCCCAAAAAGTGCTATTTTTATGAGTTGAGAAACATAACAATAACTACAGCACAGCTACCAGAAGCCCTGTAATACCCTTGGCTCTTGAGACAGTTACAACAACCTGGCCTAACTTAAAAAACATTATTACAGCAATCATTTTGAATTCTTACTATAAGTTAAAGTTGTGAATGGACTTCCGACCACTTTGACTTTATACAGTGGGCCCTAGAGAAAGATAGGAAAACCTTATAAATGTATGTATATGACATATGGGCTAATGAAGCCCCAGACATCACGGTAGCTGTGATCTCCCAGGAACAGTGTCGTAGCAAGGCTGCTGGATATGTATTGCGGATGGGATAGTGCCATTCAAAATGAAGGAATGGTAACACCTGGTTTTGCAGTGCTTACAAGCTAGAGGAATCTGGAAAGAAGCACAGTTTAAGAATACAATATTATCATGAAAGAAGACAAGCAGTTTCCACAAGCATGCACAATTATGCTTGGCAAACAGGCATTGCATATTGAATTACGCTGTATAATGACGCTACAGAATTAGGCAAAATGGAGTAGGTTATCTTCTCCATACATCTACTTCTTAATGTGTCCTAGTTGGTTTAGGCAGATAAAAAACATGGAGGTGTGAACATTCAACACATTACATTTGTAATTTTCGTGAACATGTTTAATCTAAACAATTGAATGCAAAATGTGCACATATGGGCAGGATACATGTTTGCATGATTTGAAGCATAAAGGCCAGAGAAAATGTTTTCATGCAGATACAACAATCATCTGGAAAAATGCATTATGCAGAAATAAAGTGTGCTCTTTACATGCATACTAAGCACATGTAATGGCTATGTCAATTTGCTTCCACTTCTAGGCTCATATATTGTGAAAACTAAACCTAGGAGTGGGAGGATGCTCTGTTTGCTAACAAGAATGGGGAAGTGCCCATTCCAGGTGCCCTAACAACCTGCACATCCACATATTCCACCATTCCCAGTTAACACATACACTGAGCAGCTTCTCCACCTGCGGCCACCTCCTACTGGAATATTATATTGAACAGGGGGTCCTGCTTCCCATCTTGCATCTAGCACCAGGCATCTATGAACACTTCAATGTCCAGACAGAGGCAATGGAAATTAGATGCCTGGGAGGATTTTCATCATGATCTTTATTTGCTGGAATATCAGGACACACCCAAAGACATGTTTTTGCTCTAACATGCTTTATAGCCTTTTAAGATTATGCAACATGCATATGAAAATGACCATCTTGTACAAGGTATGCTTTTGATAGCTCACTTTAGTCAGAGAAAATAAAATCCCTTCAGTATCATTGGATAGCTTATCTTATTAGTACAACAAGCCCACATTCGCATATCTGGCATCCACAATTTTCTCTGATTCAAGAAACAGATATGCTTATTTTAGACTTGGCTGGACACAACTATGACAGTGCTCAACTCCTGCCAAGAACATTTACATGCACTGATATATAATCCTTTTCTGATTGTTGAGGTCCTGCCAAGTTAGTTTAGTGCTTAACACCCTTTGAGCAGATATATGCTCTTATGTTATGTTAGAGAAACTTGTAAAGCGTACAGTCACCCTAGGGTATCTTGGTGCTAGAGAGTAAGGCACAATCCATAAGCAAAGCCTGCTAGAACAAATACATTTTAGCGGCCTTCTTAAAGGCCAAGTGATTGGATATTTTTTTTATAGCTAAGGACAGCTCATTCCAAAGCAGACCAGCGCCCGATGCATGATGCATAATGCTTTAAACCTGATGTGTCTGACAACTGGGAGCTAGTGAAGGGAACAGATTACTGGGGAAATGTGGGCCCCATAGGGCATGCTTGTTACAACGCAAGCTGCAAGATTTTGTAGACGTTTCATCCAGCGGATAATCCCCTTTGGCTGCACCAAGTAAAGAGAATTACAATAGTCCTGCTGGGATAACACCATGGTTCCCACCACCAGCGGACAAAGAAAGGCAGGTATCAACAGGAGCACTTTCTTTAACACTTTCAACTGAAAGTGACCAGACTGGAAAACAGCTGCTACCTGATTGTCCATAGACGGGATGCAGACAGGCCTACACCCACGATTTTCACTTTCTCCACTCGAACTGGGACAGGATCAAGAGAGGAAGGTCAGAAAGAGGACATCCAAATGGAGGGATCAGGTGGACAACCAACAACCAGAACCTCAGTCTTGTCACTGTTCAATTTTAGCCAGTTGTGGTTCATCCAATCTCCCACGGCCCTCAGGCAGCCCCATAGGCACGAAGACATCTCAGCCTGATCGAGATCTAAACGGATCTGGATCTGGGTGTCATTGGCATAGGAGCAGCACCTGACACCGAAGGAGTGGTTCAGACACAAAAATGCCCAGCTGTAAATACTAAATAGAATCAGAGACAAGGAGGAGCATGCGGCACCCCACAACTGAGATGGCAAGGAGCAGAATGAAAAGGGGGCATGGCAAGGGTCAGGGTGCGGTCCACCAGGAACAAAGTGAACCAGGCAAGCACTTGGCCAGATATACCGATCTGCGCAAGGCGGGACAGGAGGTTGGTGTAGTCGACAGTGTTGAATGCCGCTGACAGAGCTAATAAAATCAGGGCACCCACCCGAGCTGAGTCTATCAGCCTGGTCATATCGTCCTAGATGGAAACCAAAACACTCTCTGTACCCCTACCTGGCCTGGAACCAGACTGAGTGGGATCCAAAATATTCAAGAAAAGTAGAGAGTAGAGGTGACACCTGAGACTCAAGAAGCTTAGAGAGAAGGGGAAGAAAAGAAATGGAACAAAAGTTAGACAAAACAGAGGGGTCCAGTGATGGCTTTTTCAAAAGAGGAACAAACCTTGCAGCTTTAAGCTTCGGCGGCACCAGTCCTGACTGGCAGGAGTCATTAATAGCCGATTTGATCTCAGTCAGAATATCAAGGGAGATCTTTTTCATGATCGTCAGGGGGACTGCGTCCGACGGGGAACACAATACTGTCTCTTTGGAAAACCTTGGGAAAACTGACCATCTCATAGGGCCAACTTGGTAAACAGATTCAAGAGAACTATTCTCATTAATAGGAGGAATGTTCGTCAATTTGTATATATTGGTATGAATAGTCTCAATCTTGGCGACAAAATATTGTGAGAGGGCATCACACAATTCCTGAGTGGGAATAATATTATGAGTAGGTTTGGCAGATGAGGAGTGAGATTTAACTGATGAGAAAAGAGCCTTGGGTTGACATAATGAAGATTCAATCTTCTTGGTTAAATAAAGGATTTTTGCCACTTTAATAGCTAGCGCATATGCTGCTGAACAAGCTTTATATTGTCCCTTAAGGATAGGGTCATAGGCCTTGTGCATTTGCGCACAGCCTGTCTCAGCTTGAGCCACACAGCCTTCAGTAGGTCAGAAAACCAGGGCTCAGATGGGAGTCTGCAGGGTTGGATTAGGTGTTGTGGAGCCACCACATCTGCAGCCTCATGCAGTGTCTGAGAAAGTAGTGAAAGAGAGACACCACGGGTCGCCTTGCACTTGGCGGTAACAAAGGCAGCCAAACCTTGAGTGTCAGCAGTACATCATGAACACTGCTAGACTTTATCTGCAGGAGGTTTAAGCAGTGGTCCAGCTGCTTCAACCACGCAGGATACTAGACAGTGGTCTGTCCATAATACAGGTTCAGTAGACTGAAAAGTCAGTACATTTTCTTAGCCCAGATCAGATCTGATGTATTGCCTAGCTTATGTGTAGGTCCTATAACATGTTAGTTCAGCTCTAAGTCTGACACACTGTCAAAAAAAAGATTAAGAGCGGGGGGGTCTAGGATGGTTAAACCTCTCATTGAAATCCCCAAGTACCACTAAATGTGTGAATTGTAATTGAACATCTGCCAATGGGTCCGTAAAGGGTTCCAGAAATGAGGTCCAGGTGGGCAGTAAATGAGCATAAAATGAGATGTGAGAACAGGTGAAATGACCCATCTGAGAAATAAGGACTCTATGGCTAGCTCATGGGAGCAGCTGAGCTGGGTGACATTACATTCAGATTTAAAAATAACTGCAATCCCTCCCCCATGCTGGGGGGACTGCCGATCCACCTGGATAATACGATAGTCTGATGGGATAGCCTGGATAAGGGCAGGTACAGAGCTAGCTTGAAGCTATGTCTCTGTGAGACATAACACAGCCGGGCACCGGTCTGATAGAAGATAACAAATTTCATCAGCATGTGCCGGCAAGGAGCGAGCGTTAAGTAGCATCAATGATAAAGGGGAGATATTTTCTGTAGCAGCCGACCGTTGCTGCAGAGGAGATGTTTTGTCAACATTAGTACAGTTTCTCCAACCAGGCGGGAATACCATGGCTATGGAGGCAAATATCTGCAGGTATTCCCTTGAATAATGTTGGTTCCATCATCACCATCCTCAGCACACGCAGGTACAGATGGGCTTGCCTTAAGTACGCCTTCGGCGCACTGACAGCATGCCTGCTGTGCCCGTCTGCTGCAAGGGCGGCCGGTATGAAACATAAATACTGGACTGGAAAGGGGAGAGAGGCTAAGACTGCCTCCTCACCAGAAACAGAAAGTGGACTGCCCGCAACTGTGGCGTCCTAGTTGAATTACCCAAAGGTTTGCATACAGCTCACATACACATGTACAACATATGCTGTTGGAGAAATATATATATATACTCTATATTTTAGGGTTGCCAAAATAATACAGCTGGTCTTTCAGAATAGTTTGCATGACACATGTTGTACCATTTTCAATAAGAACATGGAGAAATGTATCTAAGCATCCCATACTTATCTGGCCTGATCACAGTCTTGTCTGCTTTTTCTGCCAATTTCCATGTTTAACCTAACAAACCTAATTATCTCACTGTGAGATGCTGCCACGACTGTCTCCAACTGCATCATCCTCTTTTGCTTGTCTGAAAACTCTTGGCATAGTTCATAGTCCTCCACACCTGGCTTAGGACTGGAAGCCAGTTTGCACTTATCATTATATTAGTATCCATTTTGAAATATATTTTTGTCTAACACTGTATTTTACTTCAGGGAGCTATTCTTTTTTTAATTGAGCATCTCTCACTGTGCATCTTTATTCATAATATATCCTTATACACTTACAGTATGTGAGTGACATTCAAAGCACCCTTCATTTCTCGGGCCATCACAACCCAAATGTGTGCAGTGCCATGTGTACTTTTTACTTTAAATAAAGGCAATCTAATCCTGATGTCTGCAATGATGGATGGGAGAGGGAATGTATTTGATCTGCCTATCATGGTATCTATATTCAGTTGAGGGGTAGGGTTTGGCACACCCTATACATTTCCCCCTATGGTCAATATTCGACCAGTATTCAATATTCGACCACTACGCCCAGTGTCCACCCTTCACATATGCAGTGTACTTATCCATCCCTAGCTCAGTCACCTCCCTCAATATGGGAGATATCATAAAAAACAATTCTAAAGATTCAATAGTGTCTTTAACCATGTAATATTCTCCTAATCTAAGATATATATGTATCTATTTTCTGTCCAAAGTTGATGGCATATGTTTTGACCTTTTTAATCCTTTTATGTACGTATCCCCAAACAGTAACTTTGTTTGCTCCCATCTGGTTTCCACCCCTGTTACCCAATAAAGTGTTTAAATAACATGCACAACAAGTGATGTCGGTCACCACGGGAATTAGGAGAGATCATTAGAACATTTGCTCATTCCTTGAGGGAACCCAACAGACCATTTTTACTGTTCCTTCCACTTGCAACACTTTTATTCATATATATATATATATATATTTTCTTCTTCCTCCCACCTCATAACACTTCCTTGGTCTCTGCCATCTCCCCATGCACATCTAGTTTTGTCTTCATCTTATTCATCGTCCATCTGCACATCTTCCACCCGATTCTTTATTTTCTCATTCCAAAACCAAGGACTTTCTCAAGTCAGTCAATTTCTTTTCTTTTCCTTATTCTTAAACCAAGGACTTTCTCAATTTAGTCCATTTCTGTTTGTTTTATTTGTTCTTTGGGTTGCTTTGCAGCAAGTTCAAGGGCCCCTTAATTCATATGCCAGTATTTTAGGGTTCACTGTTTTGTGACCAGAGAGGACTTGAACCCTCAATCTTCTGATTCAAATTAAATAGTCAGTTGGGGGCCATTAGATTGTTTCTGGGGAACACAAGGATGGAGGTGTTTCATAAATAGAGTCTTCAGTTTTATTTGCGGCATCGGGTCTGTCAAAAAAACCTTTTCATGACAATGAGGGCTGCTCTTCCTGCTCGGAGGATCAGTTGCCTTTAATCACACAGAGTGCAGGTGCTGCTCGTCCATCTGTAATATAAAAGCTGCATCAGTTTCTTGAAGAATAAGTTAATTTTTATCATCAGTACTTCCCCCTAAAACCTAAACATGTATAATACTGTGTCCCTTTCTTTAAAGCACTCCTACCTCCTAAAAACAATTGCAACTGAATTTCTTCTTTTTCTAATATAATACAATAGCTGCTTCTTTCTCTATTTTATGCATATCTTAGTGTCACCTATGCTATATATATTCTGGGTGTGTCTATGGCATGAGACCATAAAGCACATACATAATTGTTTTTCTTTCACTTGCCCCATCCTTTCACGAGCGCACATTCCACCTCATTCCTTATAGTGGGTTTATTTTCTAAGTGACAAAGGAAAACATTATTCTGTGGTTGTGTCATTCTTCACACCACCAGAGTTACACTGTTTCCTTCTTTATGAGAAACATTTTAAAAGATAAAACAGACAACATAACAAATTCAAAACATTTTTTCAAAAAGAAAAGCCTGCTGTCTTCTTCAGCCACTCCCCTTTTTTCTCCTTGGCGTATCCATAGCTAATACTGTTTCTTGCTCCCTGTAGAAACCAAAATAGAGGCAAAGTCATTATAAGCTAGCAAATCGACCAGTTATTTCCTTGAAATAGGCATTGGTTATTCATGTTGTCCTTCAATATGATGTTGCTGGGGTCATCTCTTTGTATCCTCAGCTCAATAAAATGCAAGGTTGCTTTCCTGGAAAATAATAACGATGGTGCACTTACATCTCTTCTTTTGAATTTTCATAAGTGTAGTGACACGCCTGTTTTTCATGTTTTCTGCTATGCTGAACATTTTCTCTGTACTTTTGTAGTCCTCCTCCTGATGATGTGGGACATTGGTCTCTTCTTGCTTTGTTGTATTTAATCTGTTAAAACATAATTGACATTTTTGTTGCCCTTTCTACACTAATCTGTTCTACTCATGGCATTTGGAAATAAGCACTGTTCCTATTAAGTGCATGCAAATGTGGCATATAAGCATACACTGTTTTGCCTATCCCTGACATTTCACGCATTTGCCAAATGTACATATTTGACATTCCTTATCGTCAGGATTACAGAAAGGGTACTCCACCTTTCATCCAAAGGTTTTCTTCATTCTCTTCATTAGATATGTCCATACTAGCATATATGTACTATTCTGTGCTCACAACGTTTACAACTTTCTTGGGATAAATGCCATCAATTTAAAAAGACAGTATTCTTTACTACCTTTTTCTGTACTCACCTGGGTCCGCTTTCTCCCGATAATGATCAATGAGGTTATTCACACACTTACTGTGTCCACTGGCACTTACCTTTTTTCTCTACTTGTCCATTAGTATTTACTTTTGTCATAATGTGTCTTTCCATTATAACGTTTTACTCCACTGAGGCCATGTAGACATTCCTCCTGCCCTCCAAAATAAAAAATAAAGAAGTCATTCGTAATGCATACATCTACATTTTCACGTAAACACAAACAATGTTCGTATTACTTACTCTCATATGATATGATCATTTGTGCAATTCTGCAAGACGTTCTCTCATACTGTGAGATCAATCTTGGCCGTCCATACCTTCTTGGCCTTTCATTAATCACATTTATTTGATCAAATATAATACAACAATCAATTTCAACAGGCACCATCCATTGCTGCTCGTTGTTTGAAAACCAATGTATCCACACATTCATCCATCAACCTTATGTCACAATGTTATTTTTGTCCCTTTATTTACACTTTCTATCAACTATAATACTTGCTCTATTAACAATGTTTATCCAAAATCACTCTACTACAATACAAAACATATTATTTTGTTCTAAAAAAATAAATGTTAAACATCTGTTTTTGTTCTCAATGTATTTTATGCATGGCCATATATATATCAGCTCTAGCCCTACTCATTCCTATTCATTGTGATCACACATTCATGAATGTTTATTTATTGTTCTGTCTCAGTGTTAATACACATATGTACATCTACATCAATCACCTCCTACCTTAAGATACATATCATTTTCATCACTGTCTGCATTTTTTCTGAGCTTTGACACAACATTCTCCTTAATTCACAGACATCTCTGTAAGCTTCCCATATTTTCTGGTGTCTTATAAAAGTATGTCACTTTACTAAAAAAAACAGCATATTCCTAATTTCCCATGCAGAGCTGATCCACAGCTGCTTCAACACCAGAGCTACCTCGTGTGTTTGCTTGTCTCTTGTCTTTCGGGTCAGACTTATCTCAGCTTTGAAAAAGTATTTGAAACTCTGTATTATTTTTCAAGGCAAAATAATGTTATATCCATACATTTCACACTGCTCTATGCGTGGTTCTCTATCAACTATGCACACATTGGGATTTGCAATACACTTCTGTTTTCCTTTCAATCCTAGGGCACGCCATGTTCAAACTGTCTTCATTAGTTCAAAGAAAAAGTAGAATCACTGTTGTTGTTTTAGCTCACACCCCAGCCTGAGGAATGCTTATCTCCTATTTGGCACAAAACACAGACTGCATACTTTCCTAACCAGAGATATGCTTGCAGAATCTTCTACTCCTGTCATATGTCATGCTTCATTTACATATTGTGTTAGTTGGATTTATATCGTTCTTGGTTTTCCAATCTGCCCAGTGTCTTATCTCTATGTATATTGATTGTATTTATTTTAACCCCTTGCTAGATGTCAATCCTTTCTTTAAAACGTGTAACACAAATGGTGTTTTGCATAGGTGCATGAGAGGGTGTCCTCCATAATGACAAGTCTCAATTGACTGTCAATACTTACCAGATTGTTAAATAAACATTTTACTTTAACGTAAATCACTACTTTTAACATTTTAAAACAACAAATATGATCAAGCCCCATCAATTTCTGCTCAATCCTCTTATTTCAATGACCTATCCTTTTGATTGGCACCAACAGTTCTGCTATACTTTATCTTTGATCACTGTTACTTTTCAACGCTTTACAGTTCTATTGCTCCTCGATATTTTATTCAACAAACAACATTCAGACTAGTCAAACATTACACATTATAAAACACGGTGGTCACCTTCCCTCTAATAGTTCTCATTTATAATAAGGGGTACTCTTCTTTCGTCTTTATTTTACCCTGTGCATGGTTTGAGACATCACCTTATACAGTCCTGACCTGCGAGTTTTTTTCTATTTCTACACCTGTTGGAGTTTGACATGTCTCCTTCTAATTCCCTTGAATTAGGACTCCTAAGTGCACACCATTTCACAATGTTTCCTGTTACTCAAAATATCACAATCCCCTTCATTTGTACATAAACATGTTTATTCATTTCTCCGGTCTCTGACTTTCACAATACATACCATAATCCATAGATGCCAGGTGTGCTATGCTTGTGGTAATAAGGACAGAAATGAGATCAGTCTACAGTTTGTCACTCACCTATCATCTTTTCAGTCATCTTGTCATACCCGCCAGCACATCACCATCAGGAAAAAGGGTCTTGGTTTGTTGTCCCTGTAATCTTATGAAAGAGTAGGGCCCCACGTTTGGGTGCCATATGAACAGGGGGTCCTGCTTCCCATCTTGCATCAGGCACAGGCATCTATGAACACTTCACTGTCCAGACAGAGGCAAGAGAAATCAGACGCCTGGGAGGATTTTCATCATGGTCTTTATTTTCTGGAATAACAGGACACACTCAAAGATATTTTTGCCTTTAACCTGCTTCATAGCCTTTTCAGATTATGAAAAGTTTTTATGCAAATGACCACTTTGTACAGGGTTTGATTTTGATTGGTCACTTTAGTCAGAGAAAAAACATTCCTTCTGTATCATTGGATAGCTTATCTTATTTGTACAACAAGCCCACATTAGGTAATCCACAATGTTCTCTGATATGCCTATTTTAGACCTTCCTGGACAGAACTATGACAGTGCTCAACTCCTGCCTAAACCATTTTTAAGCATTGACCTTTTTGACCTTAAGGGTCATTTCTGTTGGTCGTGCTATCTGTATTACCAGTTGAGATCTCTCTCTCATCATTCTTTGTCTTTTTACTGAACCAGGCCTGCTTTTCATGCTGGGCCCAGCCCCAATGGTAATGGTCACAGTTCCAGTTACCCAGCATTTCAATGGAGAAAAACAACAGCTGCCAGGTAAGTTCTAAGACAACCTCTCCTTCAAGTTGGTGTCTTTGTATTTTACTGATGTTGCAATGGGCCCATTTTTGTTCATTCACTAGGCCTGATATCGGAAAACAATGTTTTTACTGGCTTTTGTATTTCAATGGAATTCCACATTACCCAGCTTCATTCCCACAATAGGGGCCTAGCATGGCCTCTCTATCTCTGACATTTTGGGGCCATATTTTCACCCAATATAACATACAAAGGCATTTTAGGGAAAGTACATCTCTGCCAAGTGTGAACTCCCGAGTACAAAATAGCAAGCACATTACATGATCCATTTGGAGTGCAGCTTTAGGCATTGCAGCTTTTTTGCAGTAAAAACTGACTTTGCACTGACTTTCCACTGCATAAAAGCCCTTTGCACAGTTCCATGAATCAGGTTTTGTTTATATGCAGTGCAAAGTCACTTTTCAGCAGTACAAAGTTACTTTGAACCGTGCAAAACATTCAATGAATCAGGCCCCTGGTGTCAAGGATCTACAGCTAGACAAGTAAAATTCAACTGATGTGCTATCACTTACAAATAGTGACAAGCACCTCATGTGTGATTGGTGAGTACAATTCAACTGATGTGCTATCACTTACAAAGAGTGAAAGACAAGCACCTCATCTGTTTGTTTGTTTGTTTGTTTGTTTGTTTTATTATTTATAATGCATGATATACCCTCAGGTAACAGGGTGCAGCAGTTACAAGTATATGCAAAGCTTAGTTACAGCAACGTTACAGACAGGTATTACATACAAAGTATACACAGGTAAAACATATTTACATATTTACAGAAGACAGGAGCAGAGACAGGAGAGCAGATACTACATACAGTTCACTTGCATCAACAAAGTATGCAGGTGAACGAGCATACATCTGGATGAAGTGGAATGGAATCCGGGCAGTGAATCCTGGCAGAGAATCCTAGCTGCATACTATGTTAGTGGGCCTTTGCTTTCAGCCACAGGATGGCATCAGTTCTGAAGTTTTGGAAGGGTAGGTCAGTTCTCAGAGTGGGAGGTAGGGAGTTCCACAGTTTAGCTGCTTTCACCGGGAATCTATTACCATCAATTGTGGAACGATTGAATTTGGGAATGGAGAGGCAGTCTTTATATGCAGTTCTCGACGGTCTCAGTGATGAATGTCTGTGGAATCTGTCAGCCAGGTAGGTAGGCGCAGCATTATTAAGGGATTTGTGCATAAGTGATAAGGTTTTTAGGATGATTTTATCATTGATTGGAAGCCAGTTATTCTGTCGGCTAAACTCAGAGATGTGGTCTCTTCTGGAGATGCCTAATGCCGCTCTAAGAGCATTGTTTTGGAGAGTTTGGATTTTTCTAGTGGTAGCTTTGGTTGACCCCAAATAGAGAGCATTGCAATAGTCCAGGCGAAATAAGATCAGGGCTCTGGCTAAAATGATGCAGCTAGTGTCAGATAGAAATGTTTGGCAGTGCGGATAAGCTTACACGTATAGGCCGTGGAGGATGCTAACGAGTTAACTTGTTTACTGAAGGTGAGGTTAGAATCAAGACAGAAACCTAGTGTTTTTACCTCATGTCCAACTTTGATGCTGTTGCCATTGATAGTGAAGGCTGAGTAAGCGAGTCCTAGTTTGTTTAGACTGGATGTCGTGCCCAGGATGATAAGTTCAGTTTTATCATCATTCAGGCATAGACCATGCGTGGCCATCCATGCCTGGATGATGATGTACACTCTATTCACCAAGGCCAAATCCATTTCATAATCCCCAGAAAGCGGGAGGAGGATCTGGGTATCATCTGCATAGTTAGTGTAGGTGATACTGAGATGATCCAAATCATCGAAGAGGGGCTTCGTGAAAATGTTGTACAATGTGGGTGAGACACAAGAACCCTGAGGCACACCACAGGTAATTTGTATATGGTCGGCAGCTCCTGTGGGGGAAAAAACACTCATGGTTCTACCGTTTAGGAAAGATCTAACCCATGTAATAGCATTGTCAGAAAGGTGGGCCGCTGTGTTAAGGTGATTGCAGAGTATGGTGTGATCAACCAAGTCAAATGCGGCCGAAAGGTCTAGGAGGAGGAGTAGGGAAGCTTTACCGTTGTCTCTGAGCTCGTCAACTTGACTCTTCATATCAATCATTGCTGTCTCTGTACCGTGCTGAGGGTGGAAGCCTGATTGTCTATTACCCAATAGGCCGTGTTCTTACAGGTGTTTTTGAATTTGTACATAGGCAACCTTATCCAGGATTTTTAGAAGGAAGGGTTCTGTCGTAATTGGCCTGTAAATGGTTGGTGTGGAGGGATCAAGAGTAAGTTTTTTTTAAAAGTGGGAGAACCCAGGATTGTTTGAGATTGGAGGGGATAGTTCCAGTGGTGAAGGATGCATTAATTAACTTAGTGATGAAAGGTGAGAGGTCTCGGGCTGCATCTTTGATGAGCTGTGCAGGCAGAGATCACCCTGGCAATTCGATGGTTTCAGGGACAAGATAGTTCTTTCTACTTCAATAACGGAGACTTTAGAGAAGTTGAATCAGGTGGATTTGTTAGCAGTGTTGCTCTCAAATGTTTTGGAGTGGGTCATTTAAAGAGGCTCTTTTACTAGAGATTTTTTTTGTGGCGTGGATATTTTATTGGCTATTGCGTTTTGGATCTCTGATGCGGGTGTCAAGGGCAGCTGTGGGGTCTCTAATTCTTTGAGAATAGTGAAAAGTTATTTCATGTTGGATTTAGCTCTGTGATTGGTAAGATTCAACTGATGTTCTATCACTTATACATAGGGCCAAACATATTGTTTCTGGTGTGCTACATCATGACAGTAGTGCTAGGTCAAGCAGTGTAGACTAATGGTACTAGGCAAATGGTGATGCAAAGGAAAGAGAGCACAGCTATTGAGCTTTCGGTGTGGCCCACACACCCTATTACCCACCAACGGTTAATTTACTCAGTTCTCAATATATTGAAGAATTGTAGCAAAACGTATTCTCCTCTGGATAAATTGATGTTCGAGTTGCAAAGAGTAAAGGTTTTATTTAGGAAAATAATGAATGAAAATAACAGCAAATTTGAATATTGGCCTGTGCATTTCGCACACAATGTCCTTCGTCAGGGCCTTTTTTTCTTTCGCCTGATACAGATTATCCATAAATTGTCCACACATTAATCAGATGGCACACGTAAAACAATCGAGATGTACACAGTAAATCCCATTCAAAAGTCCCACCATTTCAGAGATGTAAGTTAATATCAAATAGTGCACAGCTTTCGCGTAGTCACGTGCATATTAATAACATATTTGCATAATTTATAGCCATCTGTAGGGCAAAAGGTGATCCAGTGTGATGGTATCTAGATGTTCTAGGGTGGGCAGGGATATATAGGAATCAACTCAGCCCTGCATCCCGTTGACTGGTAATTCACAATGATCACTGACGGCGTAACAGCTAAGAACAGCAACGATAACATGGAGTAAGACTAGACACGCTGTTCTATTCTCATAACCTTTATGACTATTTGCACAAACATGGTTATCTACCTGTACACATGTATTTTCTGTGGAGCTCATTTTGTTGCTGTGTGGTATTTGGCGGTGGGGACCTGGTACGTTTGCACTTCTGGGGAGCCAGGCCCCTGCTGCCAAATTTTAATTTTTTGCATGTAGAAGTGCAAAACGGGATGACAAACGACGGAGTACCAGTGGGTACAGTGTCGTGTGCCCTTCCCTTTTGCAGCTCTCCGTGCATAGCCATGTTCGCATGGCACGAGGAGTTTGCAATGAAGCCCTGTGCAGCTGGTGCTAAACGCCACGTGACTCCACACGGATGTCAAGGATGTGCTACTGGTGCGAATGCTGGAATATTTGTATGACAGAGTGGGAGGGAGCGTTGGAAGCATGAGCTGTATGCCATACAAAATGAGCAAAATGGGACAGGATGTGCATGGAATACGTTAATAAATTACGCAAGGCTTTTACGCCTGCCTCTGTTTACTTCACGCACCAAAGCAAAATGTGTTCCTGTGTGTTCTTTCTATACTTAACCGTAGAATGGAATAACATTACCAGGTGCATAAAAGTTGCATGAATGTTTTATGCATGGCTTGTATGTGCATATTGTACCCCTCTGGCAAATCCCAAATGCCCCGCCTAAGCATGCAGGTATGTTCCTGTATACTTCTGCAGGCATCACAAATGGAGAGGTGCTGCCTGGCAACGTTTAGCAATCACAATCAAGTGGCAGCTGTTTCCACCGGGGCATGTTACCCTGTCTACAGAAGGAGCCGGAGTCAGGTATTCTATCATTCCAATGTCTTCATGCACAGGCACAAACTCTCCAGTTCAAGGCAGCTATGGACATGCTGGTGCATGATAGCCCAGTCCTCATCGACATTGTTGCTAGGTGCATAATGACCGACTTCATTCCGCACGATTTTACCGTAATCAGGAGAACGATTTGCAGGGCTCATCCAGACTCGCAGTCATTAGTTATAGGCTGTATGCGCCGCTTCACTGGGGCGTGAACTTAGATATGCGCTGGGGTCCGTATTTTTTTTTTTAATTCGTGATACAGCTTGAATGCTATTTCATATTTCCGGATTTTCACGAGGCAGTGATCGTCGTGTGCTTGCTCACGTTAAACTGATAAGAAGAAAGCGAGGGGAACAAGCACTGTCTTAAAAGGCATTCATTATCCCAGAGGGCAGAGGCCACCACCTCTGCCGCGCTGGTCTCTCGCTCCACCGAACCCCCCCCCCCGCCACCCCACCTGTTTTCGCTCCTCGCCTGCGCGCTGCACAAGCGCACTGCACTTGCGCTCCCTGCGCCCTCCTCCCGGGCCTGCAGCCGCGGGGAGGTGGTCTGCACGTGCAGCAGCGAGCGCGGGGATGATCCTGCGGGCACCCCAGCGCCGCGCGTGGCGTTGCTGTCTGCGTTGCTAGGTTTGCAGGAGGCAGCAGCGCGGGGAGGGCTCGGCGAGAAGCGCAGAGCGGCCACCGCGCGCGCGCCTTCCTGGACACCGCGCGGGTCTGCGGGGATAGTTTCTGCTATTGATTCACCAGGAAGCTAATTCGTTTAGGACGGCTGCATTAAGGGTCTGTGTCAAGACAAAGTGGCATTTGGCCACAATTATAGGTGTGTTTACTCTCAGAGGGAATCATGCCTGCGATAATCGATTCTCAGAGCGGGAAACAACAGATATGATATGATATGATATGGCATTTGTAACGCGCCTATCTATGCACAAGTGTTTCAAGGCGCGAGCAACTCTGAACAGGGAAGACACCGGCTGCCGTGCGTGTAAGCGAACCCCGTGACCCACAGATATTGCAAGTTCCGAGTCACGTAAATAACAAAATGACGCTTCTGCCAGTGCGCTGACCTCAAGTCTCCGCTAAAAGCAGCAGACACGAGCACCTGCGCCCACTGTTATTTCCGTGTTTGCATTTGTATTCACACAAAGAGACGAAGCGGGTTTTGTTTGCCCCGAGGCTAAACGCAGAAGAAGAGGAAAAGTCCGTGGGAATTCTTGAATGAAGGCATTGGACCATTACCATCAACTTGCTGCCTTTCGCCGCGGTGCGCTGCACCCTGGTAAGTGGTGTTTACATTCTTCGAGGACCGTTTACCTTGCGATGTTGTTGCCCTGTGCTTTTTATCTTTAATGAACATGCCAGCTGCTAATGCGCGCATTAGAGTGTTCGAGGTGTGTGGTCTTTCTTTAACCATTCATGGTATTCACCCCGCACGCCGTACAAGTTACTATTGGTTACTGAAAAAGGCGACATCCTTGAAATAGGGAAATGCGTGTGTATGTTCGGTTCCGAGCGGGTGCTCCATAGCATATCCTTGGAATTTGATGAACTTGGGCGCTCTGATTACACAGCGACGCAACAGAGGCAAGCGTTGACACACTGTGATAGAGTAACTCATCTGGTGTTGAATAACCCACACATGACAACTGATAATCTCAAATGACGCGTATGTTTGTGTAAATTATATGCACTGCTATGGCATTTGTGCCAGTGAACCACGGCACACGTGCGTATGTTGGTGTGTGTGTGTGCGTGCGCGCGCGCGCCTATCGCTGTAGGCAGAATCTGCCCGTTGCTTCGTCCCTCTGGCAGTGCAGTGCTTTCTGCAATGCTTTGCTTACAGCAACATGTTTTGTCATGTGCTTGTTTTAATCACCTCAGAGACTCATAGCGCTGGAGATGCTTAACTCTGCAAGACAAAGGGACATTGGTAACCGCAGGACTTGAGATGGATACGTTTATTGAATGTAAATACGGTAGGTTATATGCCGTTTTGAAACGCACTCTTTCTCCTCAAAGAGGTGCCTTGCTAGAGGAGGCACGGAGTCATGCACTAACATTGGCCGTGGTCGTTAGTTTGGAAACGGGTCTGCTTTCAATGTAAATTGGGGCAAGAGGTGAGCCTTGAGAAGTCGCATGTTACAAGAAATAGTGCTATTAATAGAGCAGCGTGCGCACAACACGAGCATCCTCGCCACCTCGAGAGTGCGACACTGTGTTCCCAGCTGCAGTGGGGTGGAAGACCATCGCGGTCTAGATGGGATATCCTGCATCAATTCGGGCCCTTGATGAGAGGAGAGGGTGGACCAGGCACAGGGATTTAAATTCATGTGTGGATGAAGCAGGTGACCAGTGCAGGCAGGGGTCCTCAGGAGAGATGCCATCCTGAAGGCCTGATTTCTTTGAGGTCTTTGCTGTAGCATTTTGGACAAGGTGCAATGAGTGAAGGGTGCACTTGGGTAGCACCAGGTAGTCCCGTTGATCTGAAAGCCTTCATAGTGTAAATCGTTTGAGGAAAGGAAAAGTCATCCATAAACTTACAAAGGATCCGTATTCAAAGGTATTCTGGGCCGACTTTTTCACTTCTGATATATCATGATCGAACACTGTCTTTAGTTGGGGAAGCGGACCTTTTGGATATCTCGCCCAATCACTGCTGCTTGTTTCGAGTTCCTCACCGTCCGTTGAGTAATTTCGATGTCTTGTCCTCTCGGATTGGGATTGCGAACTAGTCAATTGCCTCTTCTCCTGGGTTTTTTTTAAGCAAGTGAACTTGTCGCTGATCAGACTTGCGGGCTCTAAGACTTGCGGGCTCTAAAGGAAACAACACGAGTTATTCACCTGTCAGGCTCAGTCTCGAATGGGCAGCTTAGTGTCCACAAATACATCCAAGTTGCACACGTTGGTAATTGACAAACGGCAGTATGCCACTAATTGGGTGAACATCTGTCTTTAGGGGATTACCAGTAGTGGACGGATGCAGAGTACCAGTCTGCAGGGTGTTGACATTCATCCTGTTCTGTTTCATCCAGGCCCTCACCTTGGGTCTTGCAATGTGCTTAATGGGTGATGACCAGAGTGCCATTGGCTTACATGTAGAAAGTCATGCGACAGGTGTCGATAAGATCAGCAAGGGCTCTCATGTATACGTTTAAAAAGATTAGACTGAGAGGTTGTCCCTGTGGCACCCCACAGGTGATGAACATCAGGAGGAACTGCGAAAGGAAATGGTGATTACTAGCTTAAATTATGTCATTTAGACAGTCCCTGTTTTCTGATACCCAGGTGGAAAAGGTGGCCTAGTACAGTGGACTTGTTAAAGTTATGATATGATACGATATTTTATTTATATCGCACTCATACACAAATATTTCAGAGCGTAACAAGGCAAGGGAGGGGAACATGGCAGAACACAAAAACAACAATCTTACTAGGCCCAGTGACATTGAGAACGCGCAAGTGCATGGGAGAGGGAAAGGGGAAAAGTGCATGGAAGTGGGAGAAGTGGAGAGTGTGGGGCAAAGGAAAAACAGAAAAATAAAATAAATAAATAAAAAAGGCAACAAAACAGTGGTAGTGCAGCCTGCAAGTGGCAATTGCTGGGTTGAGGCAGCTGACAGGGTATGTCAGATAAGTGCAAAAAAAAGGGATCAGGGATCTGTATGGTTACAGAAGCAGACCCCAGTGCAGGGATTGCCTGGAGGCAGTACGGGTGGGTGGCAGGCTGAGCAGGTATGAGGGCGCAGAAGACAGAGGGTAGGCCAGGTGCACGATGCAGAGAGTGAAAAAGATCAGCAGGGGAGAGGACAGGGGAAGGCAGAAGCAAAGAGGACGGTCTTGAGGTGCTTCTGGAAGCAGAGATGGTTCTCCTCAAGCTTCAGAGTGGCAGGGAGGCTGTTCCAGACGGAGGCCCGAGCTGAAGACAGAGATCAACCCCCAGCTCATTTCTTGGAAAAACAACAGGCCCTGAGGGAGTTAGAGGTAGAGGAGTGAAGAACTCGAGAGGGGAGGTATTTATGGAGGGAGAGCTGAAGGTATTTTGGATCCTGGCCCCAGAAAGCCTTGCGGATAATGCAGAGGGTTTTGAATTTAATCCTTGCGTCAACTGTGAGCCAGTGGAGAAATTTCAGGGCTGGAGAGATATGATCCCAGCGTTTGAGGCCAAGGACAAGTCTCGCTGTCCTGTTCTGGATGAGTTGTAAAGGGCAGAGAGTAGAGGCAGGTAGATTTAGAAAGAGGCTGTTACAATAATCCAACATAGAGAGAACCATGGCTCTGGAGACAGTGAGCTTCTGAGGGAAGGAGAGGAAAGGCAGAGTACCCCTGAGGAGGTGCAGTAGGAAGTTAGATTTTTTAGAGACATCAGAGATGTGGGCAGAGAAGGAAAGTGTGCAATGAAAGATGACCCAGAGTTAATGAAAGCTTCTGAAAGATTGAGAAGGATGAGGGCTCTGGTTTCATCTCCATAACTCTCATGATATTGTCCACAACTGCCGCTGCTACTGACTCTGTCGCAGGTCCTGCTCTAAACCCTGTTTGGTTGTTATAAAAAAAGGAGGTCTCCACAGTGCTGTTCTGGATAAGTTGTAGAGGACGGAGAGTATTATTATTAAGAGTTCTGAATTCCAGAGGGGGTGTTTTTTTTACCTTATTCCATTTATCTCTGGGCGTTCAACTCTACTCGCTCCGGTCGTACGAACCTCAAGACACGGTTTCAGTGTAGGTAACGGTCGCTATCTTGAGTGGGGAGTGTTATGTAGGATCCTGAGTCCTTTTTCAGTGTCTATTAATGTTGTCTATTCTAATCGCTGTTGCCAAACGCGATGTCGACTGTGTGTCTAAGAAGAGATGATTAAGGGGGTACTGACATCAAAGAGGCTTTCTTCTAGTCATAGATGTTAATTATTTTCATCACAACTTCAAAAATAGTGATTTAATTTAAACATGCGGCTGCGATGGAGGGGCCATGTTGATTAAGAAAGCCCAAGTAGATTCATATCTCTCTGCTAGTGTTAATTATTATTCCTGTGTGTATCTTATAGGACTTCTTGGTGGATCTATTTTTAGAGATTAATTCTAGAGGAGGCTAATAGGCGAAATACAGGTAGAACTGATAGTATGGGCCTTAATTAATAGGTTGAGTCCATACAGTGTATACCTACTGGGTGGGTATAATTTGCTGATAGATGTTCAGGTAGGCAGAGTGATCCATTTACATTTTATGACATTCTATTGCTGCGTTGAACCCTATTTTTGTCACTTTGAGTCTGGAAAATGAGTCTTTGCTCTTTTTCTAGTAATATTTTTTTTCTTTTTGATGGGATGCATTCCTGTGATAGTTAGTAGAACGGTCCATTTCAGATCTTCACTTAAGTGATTGTGTTCTAAATAATGGTTGACCATAGGTGCCATTAAGGTTTTATTTCTGATGCAGCTTCTATGTTCTATAATTCAGGTTTTTACTTTCTGAATTGTTTTGCCTATATTGTTTAGGCCACATGGTGTGTTTTTTCATAGAAATTGATTATTAAAAAAATGATTGAAGATCATTACAGCGCATATTTAATGAATGTTGACTGTAAGTTGTTGATAAGAGCTAACTACCTCCTATGTTCAACATCGTTGTTTCCCCGATAAAAGGTAGAGCTACTACCAATGTAGTAAAAATTGGGTTTCCCCCTTTATAGTATATATTTTTAATATAACACCTGTCTGGAGTAATTTGTAAGTGTCCTTGCTTTGTGTGCTCATTGAGTTCTTTCAGTCACCCTCACCCCTCTTGAGACTTAGTCTTGACCGCCAGCCATAGCTACCCTGATTGGTCTGGCATGTCCAGAGGTTACCCTGTTCCAAGAAACTAGGTTGACCTTCTGAACCTCTGCCTCTCCAGGTCAGAGTTCAGAAATCCCTCTTAACAATAATCACATCAATTGTAAAAGATAGGGATGCTAAGCACCCAGGGAGGGGTTCCAAGCAATGCACCACAATGCTAATGGTGATTAGTTCAAGTTAAACAAGGAAGTTATCAAGCCCAGCAAGGGTAACAGTGGTTTAAATTATCATTAGCACCCTTTAGATCGATAGCTGAGTCTTTAGTAAGTCCATTGTGCCTGTGAACCCAGTCCCATTTGACCTCCTCCTGACCTTGCTTCCACTCCACCACCATTTCAATTCCTCGAGGTTTTGAGGTGGGTGGGCTGTTCCTCCTGCATTGACCTCCTACCTTCATGTGAAGGCACAACACATGCCGGTGCATGCACCACTGATTGTACACACCATCCATCAGTGCAGCCATGTTTTGAAGACTGCACATTTCAGCTGATACCCAGTGTCCTGTCCCCACACCATTTTTCAGGAAGCTTACAAGAAATTCAGGATGTAGCAGGTGATACAAGCCTTGCTGCTAGTGGGGACTGGAATTCCCTGGCATTTAGTGCCGGAAGCCGTTCTTAACAGACTTGCTTCACTCTGGATTCCAAGTCAGGCTTTTATGCAACTAATTTCAGCTACTGCCAGCGATAGTAGATAGTCTGAACACTTATGCCAGATGGGATGGAGGAAGTATATAATAACATTTTGATTCTTTTTATGGCAAAATATCCCTTAATTAATGCCTGCCAACATGAAAATTCCACTGCAAAATGTAGGACAACAAACAGGCTGATTCTATTCAGAATAGTCTGTTTTATTTACCTGATTGAAGTTTAGGATTGAAGCTCAGGAGTAACGCAGAGACGAACGTGGAGACTGTGCAAACAGCAATCTTTCTTTAATTTCCACTCCACCCGCAGCTTCAAAGGATCAGCTGGCGAGCAGAGCAACGCAGTGCTGTATGCTGATTGAATTTTAGGATTGAAGCTCAGCAGTAATGCAGAGACGAACATGGAGACTGTGCAAATGGCAGTCTTTTTTTACTTGCCACTCTGCCCGCAGCTTCAAAGGATCAGTTGGTGAGCGGAGCGATGCAGAGTGCGCAAAGTGTTTGGTGGGTGTCCAGTGGACGCAGTGGACATTACCTCCTACCTTGACCTCACGCACTCTCGCTGCATCCCATGGACAGTATCTTCTGGAGGTAAGTCGCTCTGTTTTGTGCAATCTTTGCTGTCAGTCTTTGGTCCAAAGGACATTCAGGAACTTCACTTATCTGGTCTGCCAATTGATACAGCTGTTGAGAGTGACTGTGGGCTGAAAGCCTTTGAACTCCCCACCTGTTTTGCATCTGAACATTGTGCACAAACTTAGTTGAGAGGCGTCTGCAGTGCTCTTGATACTATCTGGTACCTGTGTCTACTCTACCCTGACGCCGGGGAAAGCTAGAAACCGTGGAAAAGTGGTGATCCATGGAAAAAAACCATATGGGCTCCGATCAGCTAAATTGCGTACAACACCTGTGGAGCCATCTCTAACAAGGATGCTGGTGCTAGAAAGGGGGCGAGTTCTATGGGGGTGAAGACTCTTTCCACAGGCCCCATTTATGCATTCTTTAGGGCTAAATCTGTGTGCCAAGATACGAGCTCACAACCGGTGGAATTGACTGGGCATAATCTGGAGGTAAACACTAGTTAGTGCCCACTGGACCTCAACAATGATTCCCTTCTACAACTGTGCTATGCCTTACAGGACCAATCTTCAGCTCTTGCAGGTAGAGGGGGGAAAGAAGTACCGCCTGGTAAAGCCCATCCCGCCTCGTCAAACCTCGGGTAACAGGAGACTAATGCAACTACGGAGCCATCAACCCTTACTCGCATCACTGAACAGGTGCGCCAAACTAAAACCTTGCAGCCACCGGCACTAGATGCATCCAAAATTGATCTAGGGTGTACACCTGTGGCTGCTTCATTGGGGGACACCAGAATTTCGGCAAGCCCTAATCTCTTGCCGGATTCTGTAGTGCCCATCAGTGATTCGTTCCAGGCAGACTTCAGTACTCATGATACATCGAGTACCACCCAAAATAATGGAATATTGAACTTTGCTGTAAAAATTCTGCTAAAGGTAAGTGGCACTATTCATGAAGATTTGAAACTGCAAGGAACAGCTATTGCAGCATTACACAGCCACTTGATTTATGTCGAAAAGTCAATACTGAAGTCAAAATTGGACTCTTTGACAGAAAATGTTAACAAACTACCACTGCCCAGTCATGAAGTATCTGTACTCATGATCCCTGTTTCCTTGGAAATCCCTAAAACAGTGATGACTGCTCTACCAGTTAGGGCAAACACAGGGAAAGGACAGGCAAGGCTTTCCAAACGCCAGGACACACAGAGGAAGGTAGTACATATACCCTCTGACTTACCTTCTCTGGATAATAACCCACCGGGACCAGAGCATCCTCTGAATTCCACACTGCGGCCCAGCAGTTCCAATATGTAAAAAACAACAGATAAATCGTGCAGCACGGAGAAAAAGGTGATCAAATCAGTCAGTAGGTACTCTTACCAGCTGGCTGATTGAGGAGGAGCCTCAGACTTCCACTCCTCCTGTACCGGATATAAATAGATCTATCTCAGATTCTGAGATGAGGTTGGGGGTGCAGCCTATCATTCCCGCTATTCGCCTTTCCCTAAATGCTGCTCCCGGCGTAACTACACCTCAGCCAAAGAGCCCTCCGACCGCAAGTCTCGACCCAAAATCCTTAACTATTTTACCAGTGCAGGGATCGAAAGGCACCTGCCGATCAAATCGACCTTCGCTGCTGGCCTTGCTTAACAAAATACCTTCCCTCAGAATCCTAAACTCCAATGATTTTGACTATGTTGAACCCTTTCGCACTGCTGGGTCTTTTGCTACTAAGCTGCATTGCATTTTCCTGAAACTATATCCCTTATTAGACTGCATAAAGACTCAATAGAACATCTGGCTATGTGTTGGATTAACCAACTGTGGAGGAAGTGGCCAAAGGTGGTTGTGCTAAATGTAACTGTGCCCAGGTAGCAGAACAAAAAGTTGCTATCCCAAAACCGCCGCTTGTAAAATCCAAGACGACCTGTAGTGATGCTCAGAGGTGGGAATGGTTGGAAGGCTATGATTGCATTGAAAACTGTTTCAGAGTGAAATTGGACGGTATCCAGTTGGAATACCAGAGGTTTTAGTCACTGGTTAACTGGCGCCACTTTTCTAGAATTACTGTCGATACAGGATGTGTTTATGCTGCAGGAGACGTGGTGCACGTTTGATGATGGATTTACCACCTTTCAGGTTGCAGCCACTAGGAGGGAATGGGGTCGCCCGAGTGGTGCTTTACTGATTGGTGCTAGATCCTCACTAAACCCAAGATTAGTTCACCAAGCAGCACCTGGGGGCAGTATATTGGCAGTGCAAGTATCTCCTCCTGGGGGACTCAGTAACTGACAGGACATTTTAACCTTTTAACTGCCATGGGTTTTCCCCCCAGTGCCAAGGCCTTTTTTGTTGATTTTGGTATTTTCCATTCAATGCCTTCTAACGTTTTCTGTTTCATTAACCCCTTAAGTACCAAGGACGAGGTATCTCGTCCTTGGCAACAGGGAGGTAATCCCAAGAATGAGATACCTCACCCTTGGCACTTAAGGGGTTTTGTATACGATCCACCTGGGGAAGCCTTTACAGAGCTAATCATTGACCAACTGGATATCATATACACTACCTGGCAGGGTTCTTCTCATGATCAAGCGGTCATTGTCGGTGGTGATTGGAATGCAAATGTGGTTGAGGAAGGTGGATGAGGGGCAGTGTTCGAAGTGTGCGAAAAGAAGTAGTGGAACGATGTTCCCTGCTGGCCTGCACCCACTCCCCACAAAACCCCATCACGAGGTTCCCTCCCACACACAAATCATACCTCCAAACACTTGCACCTGCTGTTTAAGGGAACGTTCAGTGCAGTGCACTGAAAGTGCAAGTTTCAACTTCTTCCTACACTTTTATTTTAAAAACGAAACCATTCCGGAATGGTTTCTTTTTAAAATAAAGGTATAGGACCTGTAAAAGGTCATTTAAAAAAGTAGAGGAGCACCGCTCCCGCTCACTTCGACCAGTGATGTGGGGGCTACCAACATGTCTTAGATTATTGCAGCATTGCAGCATTCCACACAAAAAATCCAACAGAAAGGGGAAGTTGTGGCTAGATCTGCATAAGGAGTGGTCTTGCACGGTTCTAAATGGGCGCACAGAGGGTGATCACCCTGGACACCCTGGACAGATGACTTGGGCCACTTTAGATTATATGGCTACCTCTGATTCCCTATTGGAACACGTCCTGGGGTTATAAATGGTACCTAATACCTACAGCGACCATGCTTTGGTCGTATTAGTTATGACTGGTTCCGTGTCAATCAGGCGGGGAACAGGATCCACGGGTCTGAAAAGACCATCGAGAGGGTGAACCTACTTGCTTTCCCTAAGAGCTGTAGCATAAAGCAGCTTCTCTGGGGCAAACACCCTGAGGCCATTGAAGATTGGATTCGGGGATTGTCTCTGATGCTTGCCATGGGGGAAACAGCTCCCACAATCAAATGGGGGAGCAAGGGTAGACAGGTATTTGACATACACATCCGGGACCGTAAATGCCAACTGAGACATGAACTTAGGGCTTGTAGAGGGGAAGGCTATCTCTTGGGTAACTCTTATGGGATAACTGCTCGCATAAAGCTTTTCAAACGACAGTACCACATCTGGCTTTATCATTACCGAAAATCACAACAAAGAGGGCAATGGGAAAAATTCATCCAGATCCTTAGCAGTAGAGACACACGTAAAATCTGGCAAACTCTCACTGGGACAGGTGGTGATGTGTCTCAGAAAATGATAAATCCAATCTCGTCTGATCAGTGGGTACAATATGTCAAGATTAAGTTTTATAATCCTAAGGCCCTCTCTTAATATAATACCGAATATGCAAAACCCTGGCCACTTCCTATGAACTTTAAAAGTGTAGAACAAGCTATTATAAATTCTAAGAGGTCTAATGCACCCGGTCCGAATGGTTTGGCAAACTCTGTCCTGAAAAAAGATCCAGATAACTGGGACCAGGTTCTTCTGACTCTCTTTTCCCAGGTTTGCCGATCTTGCTCCGTGCCTTCGACATGACAAAGATCAGTGTTAATCCCGGTCCATAAGAAAGGAGACCGTAGGGAGGTAACCAACTACCGTCTCTTGTCCATGCTGGACGTCATGGGCAAGGTTTTTGCAACACTGGTACTCAGAGAGCTGGAGACCTTGGTAGTTGCAGAGCAAGTTCTTCATCTCACCCAGATTGGATTTAGACCAGGACCCAGCACCACTCATAACATCAGAGTGCTGGACTCACTGATAAATACCACATTCAGCAACAAAGAAGACACTCTATACATGGTATTTGTAGGTTTCACTAGCGCATTTGACCAGGTAATGAGAGAGAATCTTTGGTCTAAGCTGAATAGCCTTAATTGTCCCAGCTGGCTAATTCAGATTCTAAAAGCATTGCACAGTGAGAATAGTGCTAAGGTTAGACTTAATAACAAAGGTGCAGTGACCAAACCCATTAGTATTAACACAGGAGTAAAGCAGGGATGTGTGGCGGCACCTATGCTATATAACCTTTACATCTCTGATTTACTCCAACGTATGGGATTAAAGTAAACTGCCCTCCCAAGTTGGGGACTACCTCAAAAGTAGGTATGCTGTATGCAGATGACCTGCTACTGTTCGACGGAACATTATCAGGAATCAAGGAGGAACTCGCACTGTACCCCTCCGAGCTGGGTCTTGCTATCAATTTAAGGAAGACAAAGATAATGTTGATTAGCAGAAAGGGTCCCACCCAGCTGGGAATTGAATCTAGACTCGGCCTGATAGAGTTTGCTGACTCCTATTCTTACTTGGGCTTGGAGTTTGATGTATCCCCAAATTATAACAGGATAATCGCACACACAAAATGACGAGCCAAATTACTGACACTACAGGCCTGCAAATTCGCAAGAGGGAACGCAGGATATAGCCTGGCGGGTACTGTAAAGTTATACCAACAGTGCTTTGTCCCAGCTATAATCTATGGCCTAGAAGTGCTGGCTATACAGGGCCTAAACTGGCTCAATATCTTAGAGGGCCAATATTGGCGAGCAGTACTAGGTGTGGGACCGTCCGGCCCTATGCAATACCTGAGGCTCGAGCTAGGTTTAACCTCTTTGAGGGGCGTGGCCTTGCGTGCCCGGGGAGTTTTCTACTTAAAATCTTGTACCGCACCGAAATATAAGCTGCTAGCAATAGTGGGAAACAACTAAGATGCTGAGAAGGTTTTGAGGAGAGACAATTTCAAAAATCTCAACTAATCACTTTTTATAGAGATTGGTTGGATCCATGCAGCAAAGAGAATGCAACCATTTACCCACCTGAAAAAATGTGTGCGCAAATTAAATCATGTGATTGGTGTGAAAACTATTCCCATCTTGAAATGTTGAAAGGGTACGAGGCTGTGGTCAATGTAATTCACAGATAGAGGAGAACACAGCCTTATTTATTACTCTGCCCTCACCCGGTGGTGAGGGATTTTCTGCTAAGGTTGCAAACTAACCAACTGCAGGTCCTCGCCATTATGGGTGCACATCAGAGTTTGGCTTTACGTGACAGGTCTTGCTGTATTTGTAAGAGACCAGACTCCCTGGTACCTGCCAGACATGTTCTTACCTCTTGCCCCAAATTGGGCCCATTATACATGAACTTGTTGGGAAGATTGGTACACAGATACAAGAGTATTGTTGGAGACTCTTTTTGGGTTTACTGTCTCAACTCATATGCAATATCATCCCAACTTGCCCTGTTTAGAGTGTGGCTACAGGTCAGAAAACTATTGCTACCAAATTAACTTATTGTTGGGATCTGACTATACCACTATACCCTGTTTTTCAGCTGTCAGTATTGACTTATAAGGTATGCTTTAGCACTGCTCTGAGCTATTCACTTGCTTGTCTGTATATTTACTCATTTAATTAGATATACACTCATTTTATGTAATTTTAAGTTTCTCTTAGTATGATGAGCTATGAAGTCTTTGGAATTTTGTATAACTGTGAAAGATGCTTCGATTGACTTTTATTTTAATTTGGGATTTGTAATGATTTTATGCAGTGGGGAACTCATTCTTCACATATTATGTATAAGGCAGAGCCAGATTATGATACATACATTGCTTTTCTTCACAGGATGAAAAACAATGTAATTGCCATGAAATATGCATTTGTCTCATAGTACACCTGCCAGCGAAGTGAGGCAGGAGAGGCATATGGGAGTTGAGGGGGGGTTGAAACATAATGGAAAGAGAGCAGGATCCAGAAAATGAGAGTACAGTGGGGACTGCATGACCACCATGAAGGATAACATAAGAAATACAGATGGAAAAACAATTGAGTGTGGAAAGCGGAAGAAAGGAAGAGCAGTAGTTGGAACTACAATGAAAGCGTAATGGGGAGAAAGGAAAGAAGTGTGAGAGGGCGCGAGAGAAAGAGTGTTAGGTCTAGAGCGATGGGAGGGAGAGTTGGAGAGTCAGAGGCGGTGAGGGATAAAGCAGGAGCGGGTTCAAGACTGAGTTAAGGCAATCAGATGAAACAACGCCAGGTTTATCAACTCAGGACACCAGTGTAGTGTAAAGACTGAGGTTGTGCAAAGTTACCATGTAGAAGTGGTATATAGAGAAAAGGAGAGGGGCGGGACAGGGAGAAAGGTGCAGGCGAGTTCTCAAATCAAGAACAGACTCCAGTTACTTTACAGGAACAATGTTTGGGAACACATATAACTACACACCATGGAGTATAGACACATGTCTCCAAAATAGACACAGATGATAGCCTCCTCCAAACATCATACATATGCTAGGGGAAATAATAGCCCCACTGACTGAGGTGGCCAAATCCCACAGAGGGATGGGAGATATATATACACACCTGATGATGTGAAGAAACCACTCACATTTGCAAAATGCGAAAGAAGAAACAGAAGGCATTTGTTGGAGGGCTTCCAGTGCATGCGGTCAAAATCCCAATGTTTACATAAAAAAATAATAATAATGACCCGCCCCCTTGCAGACTGACCATTAACATCACACAGCTCTGCAGACGGATCAAGCACATGGACCTTTTAATTTTGCGTCTCATAAATACAAAAGTTCTCCATTATAAATGGCGGGCAGAGCATCCCAGTCAGGATCACCGTGGGTGGTTCATCACATATCTATCCGCTCACCCAGGTGTCAGGCACACGTTACCTCCAATGCCTCACACCGAGCTCTCGAAGTTACAGGCAGTTGGAGCCAGAGGAAGTGGTTGCCACAGCTGGGCCACCCATCAACCAGACTTATGCAGCACTTTTATGCACAACAGCAAGAAAGGCGGGCCTTACAATTTTGCAGGTGTCCACCTTGCCCATCCCTTTATAAAGCCTCATAGTGGCTGGTGAGGTAGCTGGCATCAGCCTCCTCCTGTCTTGGTAATTCCTATTCCCTTCACTGCGCAGCTGCTACAGTCCTCCTGCAAGTGCCTCCCAGTGGAAGGATGAGAGATGCTCAATTTACAACAAAAAAGACACATTCACAACTAAGAAGTAAATGAAAAAAGTTTTGGGATTGTGGATATGTTATTGAAAAGAGGCAGCATTTGAAAAAAAGATTATACACATGAGATGCATGATATCTATCCCATTCAAAGATGGCTGGCTTGTTTCCAGAGAGCTTCCTTAGAGATATTCATGCAAGATGGCTGCCTCCATGGAAGAGCTCAAACAAAATCAAAGAGTTCTGAGATGGGCAGGAATGGGTAGGATTAGCCATATGGATTACATTGCCTAGTGGCAGAGAATGGGAGGGATTGCAACTGTGTATCCCTCATCAAATATCATCTACACTGGAAAAGCATTACAGACTCTGATTCAATGTCCATATTTGAAGCTCTCATGTTAATGACAATAGTTTTGGCTTTTAAGGTAGTGCTTTCATCGCCACCTAATAGCCCAAGCTAAAAAAGACTATATATGTATATTTCTTTTTTCTTAGAGCAGTAGTTGTACAGGGCCCTTGGGTCTATGAACCAATCGCCCGATATAGAACCCTGTAGGACCAACACATTCCTCCTGCAGGATGGAAAGTTGTACCAGCCCCATGTAGCTGTGCTAGGCATCCTTTGTATGGAGGATATTAGAATACCACATCTGCATGAAATCATCAGATCATTTTAGCAGATCCAATCACATCTGCAAACATCTTTCCAGTTGTGGTTTTTTTTAGTTACAATGATCCCATGTATTTCAGCAAAAACAAAAGGGATTAAGGGGGTGTCTATTTGTTAATTAGATGAGAGCTTATATAACTGAGGGAATGTTTAGAGCAGCAATTGTTTTCACTGAGGTGCTAGTATTCCAGCAGTGTTGTTATGTCGAGGCTCAAAATGCAGACACTTGTTACATGGGCACTAATTTCAATTGTGAGGCAATCCTACGTAGGAAGATGATTAATTACTAGTGCAGCACATCTTTCACCAATTCAACAATGCCCTGTTCTTCCCCAGAGCTCAATTGAGAACAGTTATAGTGAACTGGATGATCTCTCAAACAGCCCTTTAAGATGAGTAGCAGTACCCTCGAGATAGATGGGGATGCAGATTCATACTCATACATCAAATAACTATGACAACTCAATAGTTTGGCAAAGGGAATCCTTTTAATGACAAGTTCATAAAACAGGGAGTACAACGAACATCAGCAACCGCTCAATCTTCTCGCTCTCTTCACTTTTAGAAAAAACACAGTATTTATAGCAGTAATTTGTCATTGCTGACATCATTCTACGTGGGAATTCATAAAGACCTAACATGCAATGTGATGGGTTATAGGAAGGTAACTTTAACATAGGTACTATATCTGTATGTGGTAATGGGGAGAGGGGATTGCATAATCAATGTGGGGCAACTAAGCCCTCTCTTCAAAATGGTCACTATGAACATCACTAAAAGTACGACGTCCCATTGGCTCTACTCACTATAGGACCCTAGATTACATGGTCCACAATGATTGGGTTGCCATCAACCCCACTCATACCTTTCCGTCTACGTCTAGCAGCACGCAGAAAGAACATCCAGGTGCAGAGGAGCTCGCCTTCACCCCAGCTCCCCAACAATTATGTTACAATCAATCATCACTTCAGTAGCCATGTGTCAATTACTGCTTTGGATTTTGGCCTTGAGTCTGCTCTGTGGTCTTGAGAACTTTTAAGGAGTATGGGCATGGCAGAGATCCATGCCTAAGTGTGAAAGTCTCACTCTTCCAGCCTGACTTGTCACGTGACTGGACACCGTGAAATCGGCTCTTTCTCTGTGTCTTTTTGTATATTTGATTTAATTCTACCAGTCCTCCGCCATCTGTAGCTTATCTTGACCTTTCTGAACAGGATCTTCTGTTCATTTCTCCTGAATTGTATCCAATGTCGGCCTTTTACTGCCAGATAAGACCTCAGCTTCTTGCATGATCATCCTCAGCTGCGTTTCGTTCTGCCTTGATTCTTGATTTTCTTTCTGCGACACACTCCTTTCGAGGCCTTTAGAAACCTTTTGTTCAGTTCTGCTCATGTACGTAGTGGGATCATATTTATACATAAAGTGCTTTTGAGGTATATACTTGTACATGTTGCCACTTGCCACAATCTGTTTACTGTGAAGCATAAGCAAGGTTCACGATTTCTTTGCTTCTTGCAGTTACTTTCATCTGTCCACATTTAAGCTGACTGAATATCTTCATCATGTATGTGGCATGACTTTCTTCATTTTAACATCAACTTCTTCATCGCAGGCTCAAAAATGTCATTCATACATAGTCTCTTGTCAGAATTCTCAGTTCATTATATCTTCCAGTCTTCAGTAAGTACGATATTTTATGACGTCACCATTCATCTTCCTTCATCATCTTCTTGGCTTCTACGGATACTCGATTCTGACAACCGTCATTTTGTCTCGACTGTAAATATGGCTTTCTCAATGGATACCTTACTGTCCATATTTTCTTAGGTGCCGGTACTTCAATAGGTACTGGGCAGAGCCCATGTGCTGCTCTCTGCTGGTTTATTTGTTCATCATACATCACATATTTTGGTGTGAAAGTACCAGCACTACGAGGGGAGCAACTGGAGTGGGGGTGATACTTGACACATCCTCTTCACTCCCCACTCTGGGCGATTCATTGGCCACTCTTGCTTCTTTCGTTGTATCTACTTTTATCTTCTGGAGCCATACATTTTGGTCTGAAGAAATGCTTCTTTGGGGTCCATATCTTTATGACTCCCTTAAAGCATTCTGCTGTTCTTATGTGCACATCTTTATTCCATGTCATCAGTTGACATTCCCCTCTTGGGGTGCAATAGATCCATCTTCCCACTTATTTTCTATGATTTCTGGGATACAGGAACTTTGTTCCTTCTGGTGCATAAATGCTGGCCTTCACAAAGTCTCTTATTTATTCATCAGTCAGGTACTTGGGCTTTCATCCTGACTCATCATCAATCATAATCTTCATCCCTATGGCTTTCTTTGCAGTCTTCTGACATTGTGAGATTATTAGCTTGATCACACAGAATCCAAGTAATATCATCACCAACAGGGCTCCCAAATACTTGAATGCATCTGTCATCCATTGTGGAACCCATGAAAACAGTGCTCCAAACCAACTGTCATCGTCAACTTTGTCAACTTCATCTATCATCTGATTCTGTAGGATTGTCAGCATGCCTATGGCTTCTGTTTAGGTTCCATTCGTGTCGTCGTGTGAAGGTATAAATGTACAACATGATTCTACGATTTGTGCACAAACACCTCTATTCATACCTGTGATCACGTCTAAGACATATCTTTTCTGGAATGTCATCAGTCAGATTGCTCTCAACTCTTCCCTGATTGCATTGAATCCTTTTATGGTTGTGTTGATGGTCTGAAGTAACTCCCATCTGGTTATCTGCAACCATTTAGTATTTTCTCCGACATGAATTCTTGGCATCAGGATTGTTGTGAACACTGATATATGGGATTGCATCAAAGGCTTTTGTCGATTTGGTAGAGAAGTATTTTTCTCTTTTCATTCGGCTTATTAGTTCCACAGATCTTTTCTTTCTCAGGTGAGCCTCTGCTTTTGGGAAATTGTCAATATTCAGATAACTTTTTGGAATCACCAATGCAGGTACATGGACGTTCACCAATGTACATATGCCTCCCCAATTCTTTGGCAATCTGATATATGCTTTGGCTCCACACGCCCATTAGTGATCCATGATCACTGCAGTTCCATGCATCATTCCTTTTTCATCGAATATTCGTCCACAATTCTGATTCTCTCCCATTTTTCTTGTACCATTGTTTCTGAAGCATAGCTTGGAATTATCCAATGGCACTATCTACAAGGGTCCTCCGCTGTCTTCGACCCATGTTAGCAGTCTTGCAAGGTTTGGCCATAATGGCTTGCATATCATTTGCGCATTTTCAATTGTTTCTTTGTGGTATCCAATGATCATCTTTGCTCTGCAGATCACCACTCATTTATCCCAACTGTATGGCGACAATACCGTCCCCCAGATTTGCAGGTTTCCTCTGTTTTTCCATCTGCAAGTGTCTTCTGTAGTTTTTTCTTTGACGTCCAGTTTTTTGTTTGCTTCTCCAGGCTTCTCGTATCTGATCACAGTATTCTTAGTTTTGCATTTATTTCTCATTTTTATTTCTTGGATATAATCAACTTCATTTGGACCAGTTGCTTCCATCGCCCATTTGAGCAAAGCATCACTTCCCATAAACTGAGCTCTGGCCATGCATATGTGACAGACAGTGTCCTGTCTTAACATCTATTTCAACAGCTACAAAGATTTTCGACTTCCCCATGCTGTACGGTAAGAGGGCACAAACAAAGCATTCTTCATCAGAAGGTCGCCTTCCAACGTCCTTCATATCTTGGTACCATATGTTGTTTCCCAAATGTGCTGTGCTATCCAGGTAATCATTCAGTTTGATATTGTCTTCTTGTGTGCTCCTTCTGGCTCTTATCCTTTTGATATGCTTCTTTTTGCCGGAGGATTCTCAGGCATCTCCATCACTGATCTGGGTATTTTCATCTGTATTGTTTGAGCAGGAGAAAGTGCAATAAGCTTAAAATTTTCAACATACAAATCTGGCATGAAAATGTTTCTCAGAATTTCTGCTTGTGTCTTTCCAGGCACTATCATGATATCATGTCTCAGGTGTGCTTGCAGGTGTCATCTTTGTTTGTTCACTCTCTACAGCTTGTTGACTCTTTAAAAGTTCAGCTTTCTTCTTTTGTCTCTCAACTTCTTTTGGCATAAAACTTCTCATCGTTGTTTGTCCTGGATTTCCCCATTCTCTGAAATATGATTTTGAAATCATTGATACTGGGCCAGGTGTGGTTTCACTCACTCTCTGTGTAGGTGTAACTTTCATCAATCCCTTATCTGATTTGCTCTGCCGACCCAGTCTCCGGCATTTCAACTCATTTGTTAACACAGGTGTTGTATGTGTATTATTGCTTACCACATCCATCTCAAGCTCAGTCACTCTATCATTCTTTCTAGGAACAGGAATAACTATATAAGGTCTGGGCACCTTTGTAGGTCTCATGCTCACATCCTTAAGTGGGTGCACAGGGGTCTGAACACTTTGTGCACCTATAAAAAATGCAGTTCTAATTCATGACAACAGTATGATAATGAATTTAATGCAGGTTTTAATTATACACCTATAGGTGAGTTGACAGCATTTGTTCCTGGGGTAATATGAATGTCTCTCCTCATGGGCGAGAATGATGCTGCTGTTCTGGCTTCCCATCTTCATCATCTAAGGAAGCAAAAATCAGTTCTTTAATACAGTTTTATCATTATCACTTCTTGTTGACTCTGCTCTCTCTGCTTGTAGATCAATAGTTCTGGACCGATTGTCCTTTTGATCTGAATAATAGACTGTCTCTTGTTTGTAAAAACAGTTCTTTTTCCACAATCGAAAGATCCAAATGAGGCAAAGGTTCAGTAAGTCTTATACTGCATACTCCATGTAGACTAGTTCCCAGTCAATGCCTTGAATCTTCTTCACGCCAGATGTCAGCATGAACAAAAGTGAAGTGTTTGACAACACCTTCACAATCTGTCCCTCGAGTGAATGTTTCTATACGCTTCTGTGATTTTGATGCTGATCAGAAAGTGCAACCTGTATCACAATACTGTGCAAATGCATACTGAAATGCATAGTGTTAGCTGGGTCTCGGATGAAAGTGAGGACATCAACATTGGCATGTCTCCCCACAATCTCTAGGAAGTCTTCGATTAATTAAAAGAACACTGCATTTGCTAGTCTATGATTCACTTGTGATAGGGACATTTGTCTTGTCCTTGCTGTACTCCGGAAGTTAAAGAAACTGTTGTGTAATCACTGTGAGCAGCCTCTTTATCATCTTTGCATTCTCAGGATCTTGAAGAAATTCTGTTATGCTTGTGAGCCTTCCCATCAGCAATGGGTAAGGACCTCACTATCAATTCGAAATCAATCAGTATGTCTTTGGTGAGGTCACTATTGCGTGACACCATAAGTAAGTCCACACAAAGATTATGTGTCGAAGGAGTCAGGATACGGTATTCTTTTCCAGTTTATATATCCTCACTCAAAATTTGGCATAGCTTTTCTTATCAAGGCTTCAGTGTGCCTAAGTCCAAAGTCAACAGCTATTTGTGGCTTATGCACGTAGTTCTCTTTATTTCTCCCTGCAACTAGGATGCACAGAGTGATCATATTTGTGTCCCTTTTCCCTTATTTTGCTCAAAGGAAATGGCCAGAACGAAGCCACAACCTAACACAAAGAATCCCTGGCTTGTCAATTGACTGGTCATGTGTCCTTTTTCCTTGTCATGGATCTCGTCTGCACGTGCTGTGGTTATTCCCTGTTGTCTGTAGTCTCTTTGTGGTAGGGTGCGGGCAGAGAGGTCTCTCCGATATATGGCTTGATGTCTCCCAGGAAGATCCAAGCTCTTCTTCCATGTAACTGGACTTCAGATGGGGTGATATCCTCCACTATAAACGGGACGTGCAACCTTGGCTTGTCCCAACTTTTCCTTGTGTGATTCCGAACTAGGACAGTGTCCACAGGGAATAGTTGAGGTATGCGTAATTCTGGAAACTTATCTGTTGTAGCATCTCTTTCTGTGTTCTGTACTGCCCTACACACTTCCTGTTGTTGCTGCAGCTGTCCTGAAATTACAGAAAAACTGGAAGTCATACAGTTCAGATTGTTTTGCATTTCCAATAGTAACACTTCTCCTGTTGGCTGAGCATCTCATCTGGCTCTAGTTCGAGGTGTTAAAGTCGTCCGCATCCTTCTGCCTGTCACAACTTCGTGCGGCGTAAGATGGTGATCAGAACCAGGCTGGTTTCTTAGTGCATACAATGCCAGTGAAAGCATTCTCTTCTTCAGAGTCATCTTCAACTTGGCTATCCTTTCCTTTAACAAGCCGTTGAGCTTCTCGCATATTCCGTTCCCTTGTGGATGATACACCGAAGAAAACTTGTGCTTTATACCAAGCAGCAAGCTGATCTGTTCAAATACTGCATTAACAAAAGGAGGACTGTTATCTGACCTCATCACATCACACACTCCCCATCTGGAAAACACCTCGAGCACCAGTAATTTGGCTGCACAGGTAGAGTCTGGGTGTGTACATAGACCTGCTTCCATCCATCTAGAGAATGGACACACCACAACAATTAAGTACCTGTACCTGTTACATACTTGAATCATATCGGCATAATCGATATGCAAGTGCTGAAAAGGCTCATTAGGCCTTGGGATGACTCCCCTGCTCACACATAGTGTATGCCCAGCCATGAATTTCTGGCAGATTATGCAATTTATCATAGAAAATGCAACATGTTCTCCCCAAGTTCGGTTTAAACCAGTCTTCAGCAATTGTTGCTGCTAGATTCTCTCTTGTTATGTGTGCTGCATAGTGTAACTGTTCCAGTGCTATCTTCAACGTTTAAATAATGCATTATTGGAGTTGAACATACTATACCCTTCTCCATGAATGAGATAATCACATTTAATTTTTAACTTTGTCATCAAGTCTCTTCCCAATATATTTACAGGAGTCACACGTCACACTCTCCTATAGAAACTGGAAGTTCTTTTGTGAAAGGAACACAGCTTGTTGCTCCTGTAAAGCCCTGAGTATTCAAAGCATCTCCAGACAAAGAAAACTGCTTTCACGTATATACGAGCGTGTCGCACCCATGTCGACTAAGAACACATTTTCTTTAACGCCTATAGAGACATCTACCCTTGGTTCCTCATGAGGGTTTGGTGTCACTGATAGGAGGGAAGACATCAGGTCTCCCAGTGAGCTGTCCTAATCCATATATAATCTCATCCCACAATTGGTGAATGGATTTCCTCCATCACTACTGGTATTTCCCATTCCAGAATTCAGTACCTGTCCTGTCCCTGTCGTTTGTAGAAGTTGCATTGGAGACTGTTGAAACTGCCCTTGCAGAAAATTGGTCACATTTTGCTGCGGCTGCAAGCTTTGCTGCACTCTTGGAGCTTGCTGCTGCACAGTGTGATTCTGCGCAACTCCATTTCCACTCTGCTGCGAGAATGCAGGTGGATTCATCATCTCCCCTCTTGTGAATTGGTCATTCTGCACCATCCCTTGAGTTCTGCACATACGTGCTAGATGCCCTGTCATCCCACACGTCCAACACGTTGGCGGTGTGTAAGCGATATTCAATCAACACTACAGCTAAGTCAAGGCCTAGTCTGGGATGCTGAGGAAAACCCTTATTGATGTATTTTTATATCCAGTTCAGTATTCTGGATGACAACCCTTGTATAACAACCCCCTCTTAGAATCCCCCTGACCCCACTGAGCCAAGAAGTAGGTTTGTTTTGCAAATTAAAAGGTTTATTTGAGAATGTAAACAATATATATATATATATCACACTTTATAATAAATTAATATCTGATAGTACACTTAGACATATGATGTTGATCAACAATGGGTAATCTGGCACTAGCACACTTCTTTACAATCAATGAGGAGTTAGTATAGGAAGTAGCAATGAGGAATACATGCAGTACAGAAATACTTGATATGATTTTAGCAAAAGATAAGATAATCACTTTTTCTCTGGCAATTCACTCCCCTCCCCTATGCAATGTAAGAAATGGAAGGAGATGGAAAGGGGAGCACACAGTTCTCAGGAATGCAATGAAATACAATACGAAATTCAGTTCCCCCCCAGCAAGCTTAGAGGAAACAGGTAGGAGTTTGAAACACAGGCCCAAAATGCTTTTTAAATGTGATGACAATGGATGGGAAAATGTGCCAACTGATTTTAATTCCCTCTAGAGCTCAGGGTGAGTGGGACATGTGTGTTGGTATTAGTTCAGGCTCCCTTTAGCAATGCTCTATGAGTTATTACCAAGTTGCAACAGATTTTAACAAAAGAAAGAATGGAGCTGCTATTTTGACAAGTGGAGAAATTGAGCCAAAATCGCAAATTGCGGTAAATTTCGCAAGTGCGTAAATCGTGCTTTCAGAGGGAAGTTAAATCTCGTTCCTAGCCCAAACGGTTCCAGAGATACAGACGATTAAATAAAGGTAGTTTTTTGGATTTAAAGTAAACTCAAAATGACAGGTGACAGCTTGCAGCTGCAGAATTGACAGGTGACAGTTGTGCAGCTTTAAAAATGACAGATGACACGATTTCTAGGAGGCAGTACTTAGGTTAAAATAGTTTGGATTAGATTATTTTAACTACGCACAGTTCTGCTAGGTACTCACAATATAAATTTGAAATAGGCCTCGCCACGGATCTGGTCAGGTTTTGGACTGGACTCCGGTTCTGGTCTCGGCACTTCACAGTGATCTGGGTCAGCTCTCTGGTTCTGCTCACAGCGGTCTGGGTCAGGTCTGCTCTGGTGATCTAGCCTCTTTGGATTCAGCGGCCTCAGGTTCTGGAAACTGCTCTGCTTTCCGGTCTGGATCAAGTAGATTCTGGATGTAACACTGCTTTCTGGGTACTGGCAAGAGTTTTTAGCAAAACAATTCAGACAGCTCGTCCGGCTGTGGAATAGTTTGCAAATGATTTTGAGGCCTGCTGACAAATACTTTTGCTTGCAGTGGGCCTTCTTGGTTCAAAGTTCTGTAGTCTCTGTTTAGCTTGGAAGTCTAAGTGTTGGATCTCTGGATGTGAAGTCGTCGGTCAGCATGCTCCGCAGCAAATGGAATTGAATGTCTCTACCTGTCCCAGCAGTCTCTTTTTATGTGTTTTGATAATGGGTGTGTGCCTGGGCCTAGCTAAGCCTGCCCCTCTCTACTTGTCATTGGCCCAATTCTCCCCTCTCCCATGATTGGGGGAAGGAAATGGATTGTTATCATGATGAGGTCTGTTTATGGGTCAGAGGATCCTCCCCTGGTCAGTTTGCCCACAAATATATATTTGATTCAAATACATCTTTCCCAGATATACAATTTGTTGAAATTACATGTGCACATTATATATTCCTTATGGTCCATGCTTGTCCGCCTCTGATCTTCCTGGGGGCTTGCATTCAAAAATGACAACATTTTGCGCTTTTTAACTGGTTTTGCAATATCGGACATTTACCCAAAATTACACACATGTGCGCAAGGAGTATGGACATTAATTGATGAAGTGTCAGATTTTTAACATGCAGACATTTGGAGTGAGACCCTATTTTCCGCTAGCAACCCCCCAGAATACACCACAGGGTCCTAACGCCTCTCAAAATGTTCACAGAAAAATCACAAAAATAATTATATTACTTATATAATTCTGACAAGTCCGCACTATGAGTTATCTATCTTTTTAAAATTATGCCCTGGTCAAAAAGGGGTGTGGCTTCCCACATCACAGGGTGGAATAACTGGTTTATCCAATTCCCCCAAGCCAGCTTGTTCACAGAGGCACAGCTGCCCCCCAATTTCTCCCAAGAGGAAGCTATTTTACGACGCCCCCAATATAACATTTGACTGAGTCCAGGACAGGCCTTTGTTCAACTCCCTGTAGTCCCCAGCTGCTCCACCCCTAATCTAATCAGAGAGGTGTTAACTCCTTTTGGCCATGGGCAGAGTGGCTGAGCATCCAGTTTCAACTCCTGGGGTAGTTGTCAGGCAGAATTCAGTTTCATTAAGCCAGGTTTCAGCTAAATGTCACTTTTTGTTCCCAGTTTTCTACATTCAAATCAAACTGACAATTTTTACCTATACATTAATTAATGACTTCCTTCAAGTCATTTCAGAATATAGTTTTACATTGTATCCACCTCTTAGCAAGTCTTTCCTTGGTCTGGTTTTGTTTCATTTGTTCAGTTTTACACAAAAGTCTGGTGGTTTTAAAACGCCGGCTTTGTGATATTGGTGAGTACTGGTAATGCAACCATTTTTGGGATTAAGAAAATGAATTCCCCACAGTTCTGGGTTGCTTTTGGCAATCAGCATTGCCATTCCCAATGGTTTCAGGCTACTGTGTGTGTAGCCCAATGGTGGTTAGGCAGTGCCCTCCTGTGCTCACAACATAAGCAAAAATGGGTGGCAGCCTATTCTTCATGTTTTCCCTGTGCACTCTCTGGGGAGTTCTGGCCATCATGAGGTTTTCCATGCCAGTACTACACAGTTTTATTGTAGGGCTTGGATGCATGGCTAAAAACATCCCACAAGCCGTCTCATTACTTGCCCATTTTGCATATCCTTATTTCCGCCTTGCATATTTTGAAAGCCTCCCTGATTATTTTGCCATCCCCTTCCTCAGAAGCCTCTTCCTCTTGGGTTAAACCCATTATTGCTTTGATCGAAATGCCTTTGATTATTGACCAGCTGTGTATTTGACCCATCTGTGCCAATTATCATTGCCCCTTCAAGGGCATATTTCGATAATTTTTTCTGCACAAATTTAGCCTCTTCACCCTCCCTTAGAGCATCCTTTTGCAATTTTTCTCTTGCAGCAGCCTGCAATAATGCACAATGGTTAGTTGTATTTCTGACCATGGTTTAGCTTCGATTCCTACCAGTTTCTTGAGCTGCTTCTGCACCTGTTCTGGCAGCCCTTGACATAATATATGGTAAAACACTGGTATAGATTTCCCCCAAGATTCACACGTTTGCAACACCCATGCATCTTGGAAATTCTGAATGTAAAGCAACAGATCATCTCCCTCCTTCATCTTGCATGTCATTATAGCTCCCATATCAGAAGTGTACGGGTATAGCACTCGAAGCCCTTTCCATACCGCGGTTCTGCAATTGTTAAACAGCGATCCGTCATGCTCAGTATTAACTGTAGTCACACCAGGGTAACCTTCACATGTCCAAACATCATCAGCTCTATCACCAAGTATGGCGATCAAAACACCCTTAATATCCCCTATGGCCAGAGGAGGATGAGGAGGATGAGAGAAGCGTCTCTCGTGACTTCTCTCTTCTTCTCTTTCTTCACGTTCTTATCTTTCTGCTCCTGATATTGTCTGTGTACAACTCGTGCAGCTTCTCTCATCCTCCTCATTTCTATTCAGAGTCAGCTTATCTAAGGACAGCTCTTTAAGTCTGCTGCTTCGGGAAGCGTCCTCAGTATCAGACAACTGGTTGCTTTCAAGACGCTCATCCTCTCCTTTCCCTTGGGGTATCTTTTCTAGTCCCATCTCATCGTATATTCTATCCGTTATCTCTCTGATACTTCTGGTGTCAAAGTCATCTTCTAGATTTACTCTAGACATGCCTGGTACTAAATCGTACTCAGGAAAGAATTCTTCTATATCTTCCCATTCTACTACTGGATCAGGTTTTTTAACCTCTCTTTCCAGATATTCAAGATCCTGCGCTCTCTGTGTTCGCTTACATTCTATGTCGTCATCAAATTCTCTACACTTCCTTGCTTCCTCTCTAACCATATCTTCCTCTTGTTTCCTCGCATCTCCGTCTTTTTATTCTCTACTCTTGTATCTTTTGTTCTTCTTCTACTATTCTCCTTTGTTCTATTTTATCCTGATCATCAGCTGTTCTTTGTTTATTATCTTGTTTTCTTTGTTCTTCCACCTTTTCCTGTTTTCTGACCTGTCCGTCATGATATAACTGCTCTTGTTTCTGCTTATCCTTTTTCCTTGCCCCTTCGCCTCTTAATAGTCCTTCTTTTTCCTTATCTTTTCCTTCTAATTCGTCTTATTCTCCCCTTTGTCTCATGTCCTCAATTTACCATCGAGTTTCAATAAAATCTGGCCATCCATTTGTTCTGTGTGAATGACATCTCATCAGTTCTATCCTCATCTCCTTTCCATCTCTTTACCTCTCTTGCTGTACCTAGAGATGTACTTGCTTGCGTTTGTTCACCTTTTTCTTTTTTGCATCTCTCCTTGTCCCTCAGGTGGTGATATTTCTTTTCCTGTCTTTCTCTGGGCTTTCGTCACTACTTTGCTTGGTGACTCATATGACGGGTTGCTGTGTCCCATTGCTGCTTTAAGTTCCCTCAGTGGGTACAATCCTTGTCTTTACTAGCCTCATTTTTTAATTCAGACGGGGCGGGTGGCGCAGAAGGTTCTCCACCCCGCTCTTTGCATATATTCAGTATCCAATCTAATGGCAGCTCCTCCTCTTTTTCTTCTTGGGACATCTTCCAAAGTTCTAAATTAACCAGGCGCTTGTCGAACTTTTTGCCAGTATACGTGGCATGTAAATATGCCGTCATGTGCTGTAGGACCGTTTTAGATAGTGATCCTCCTTGGGGTCAAGGAATAAAGATTTTGTCTGCGGTCCCTTTAACCCATTCCGCACTGTACTGTTTAAGTTTTGGTGCATGTTTCAGCAGCTGTATGCACAAGTGTATTAGCGGAGTTATGTCTTCCATGTTTAACCGGTTTACCCCCTCTTTATATATCAATTTATTATATTTGCATTTCAAAAATCAACAGTATGAGCGAGCACCAATTGTCGTAAGCTCCAATCTCGTTATTTCAAAAATATTTTTATTTTAATATTGCTAAAAAACCACCATCATTCCATGCCATACAACATTTTCCCTTTACAATCATGCAATTTTCATGCTTTTTTTTCCACAAAAACAGTTTTCAATTGCGACATCACAAGTCGATTTAAATACGTAAAACAGACAGACATAGGGCCTCATTACGACCCAGGCATTAAGGGTTAACGCCGTCGTTAACCCTTAACGCCTATTCTGATTTTAACGGCTGCTCTTAGCAGCCGTTAAAATCCATGGCGCTAACCTGCCATGATGCTAATTACGCCACCGTAATTTACGGTGGCGTAATTAGCGCCTTCCCCACTCCCATTATGCCCTATGGGGCAAAAATGGGAATGGGGAAGGGAAAATGGGAAATGGGGATTTACCGCCCCACTCACCTTGGAATGGGGCGGTAAATCCGCCATCCACCATGGTGTAAACGTAGTTTACACCATGGTGGTAAAGTTGGCGCAATTAGCGCCTGGGTCGTAATGACCCTCATAGTCTCGCCGGCCACACACATTTTATGCCGTCTGCTTCCTTAGATGCATCTTGCCCCTATATTTATTCCAAAATGGAATTTAAGCCCATTTCTTTTGGATCATCTTTAATCGATTCCGGTCTTGTACATCATCCTATTTACGGGACCTTAGATTAAGGCTTCTGCTAGCGCTATTAAAACCGAGGCACTGGGCATATACTCTTATCACGGCCACACTCACAATAGCTCTTTATATTGATTGGCCACACTGGAGTCAATATTTTTCCCTTATATACATATATATATATAATGATACACTCTTACTCTGTTGTTCTATTTTGTATCGCCTCTCTCCGTTACCTTCCCTTTACTTGTTTTTTAAGGCATGCAAGCTTTGCCAAAACATTTAGTCTTTTTTACTCACCGTTCACATACTTTTCATCTACGGACACTCGGGATCACCGCCTTCGTTACCGCCTCTCCGTGCTGCTCGTCCGATCTGCTACTCATAGATGTGGGAGGGTTTTTTGGGAGAAAGCACCTATCCTGCAGAGTTTTCAATTAATCTAACCACTATCTATGGGGAGCTTCTCGTTCTATCAGCCAAATGACAAAGGACCTGTGATATTGCTGAGGACCCGAAGTTACTTATGTCGACGGCCGATGGGTATCTTATCTAATCAAACCATCAATCTCTGCTACCAAGTGAACTGGATGATCTCTCAAACAGCCCTTTAAGATGAGTAGCAGTACCCTCGAGATAGATGGGGATGCAGATTCATACTCATACAGCAAATAACTATGACATCATGAAACGGGGACTACAACGAACATCAGCAACCGCTCGATCTTCTCGCTCTCTTCACTTTGAGAAAAAACACAGTATTTATAGCAATAATTTGTCATTGCTGACATCATTCTACGTGGCAATTCATAAAGACCTAACATGCAACGTGATTGGTTATAGGAAGGTAACTTTAACATAGGTACTATATCTGTATGTGGGAAGCGTGGAGAGGGGATTGGATAATCAATGTCAGGTGGGGCAACTAAGCCCTCCCTTCATAATGGGCACTATGAATGTCACTAAATGTACAGTGTCCCATTGGCTCTACTCACTATAGGACGCTAGATTACATGGTCCACTATGATTGGGTTGGCATCAACCCCACTCATACCTTTCCATCTACGTCTAGCAGCACACAGGAAGAACATCCAGGTGCAGAGGAGCTCACCTTCACCCCAGCTCCCCACCAATTATGTTACAATCAATCATCACTTCAGCCGCCATGTGTCAATTATTGCTTTGTATTTTGGCCTTGAGTCTGCTCCGTGGTCTTGAGAACTTTTAAGGAGTATGGGCATGGCGGAGATCCATGCGTAGGTGTGAAAGACTCACTCTTCCAGCCTGCCGTGTCACGTGACTGGACACCAAGAAATCAGCTCTTGCTCTGTGTCTTTTTGTATATCTGATTTCATTCTGCCAGTCTTCCGCCATCTGTAGCTTATCTTGACTTTTCTGAACAGGATCTTCTGTTCTTTTCTCCTTAATTGTATCCAATGTTGGCCTTTTGCAGCCAGATGAGACCTCAGCTTCTTGGCATGATCATCCTAAACTGGGTTTCGTTCTGCTTTGATTCTCGATTTTCTCTCTGCAACACACTCCTTTTGAGACCTTTAGTAACCTTTCCTTCAATTCGGCTCATGTGCGTAGTGGGATTATATTTATACATAAAGTGCTTTTGAGGTATATACTTCTACATGTTGGCGCTTGCCACAATCTGTTTACTATTAAGCATAAGCAAGCTTTTCATTTCTTTAATTCTTGTGGTTACCTGCATCTGTGCACGTTTAAGCTGACTGAATATCTTCATCATGTATGTGGCATGACTTTCTTCATTTTAACATCAACTTCTTCATCGCAGGCTCAACAATGTCATTCACTCATAGTCTCTCATCTCTTGTCAGCATTCTCAGGTCATTATATCTTCTATATGTGCATCAGTATGATATCTTATGACGTCACCATTCATCTTCCTTCATCATCTTCTTGGCTTCTTCGGATGCTCCATTCTGACAACCGTAATTTTGTCTCGACTGTAAATATGGCTTTCTCAATGGATACCTTACTGTCCATGTTTTCTTAGGTGTCGGTACTTCAATAGGTGCTGTTATTCTGATAGGTTCTGTGCTGCTCTCTGCTGGTTTATTTATTCATAATACGTCAAATATTTTGGTGTGAAAGTACCGGGCACTATGAGGGGGCAACTGGAGTGAGGGTGATACTTGACACTTCCTCTTCACTGTTTTAACTAAAAGCTCACGAGAACAGCAGTACATTCATAGCTGAGGGAGGTGTCTTTCATATTTCTGTTAATTGTGGTGTGTGTGATACAGACTTTGCTTGTTAATGATGCTTGGGTCTTTGTAAATGGAGGATAATCAATGGACATGTCCGTCTTCTATGGTACGTAGAGCTGTGTAAGCTTGGGGGCAGGTGTCTTTATCAGTCCATATGTTTGTTTGTTTGTTTATTTATTTATTGTGCGCACCAGACCCTAGGGTAACAGGGCGCAAGAGAACAAGGAGGTTTACAGCTTAGTTAACGTTTACAGGTTACAGATTAGTTAACGTTACAGGTTACAGGCATAGTGGACATTTCGAGTCTGCAGGGTAGGGCAAGTGCAAGTGCAGATAAGGCGTAGCTAAACAGTCAAATCTATGGCGATCAAACAGTAAAAGCAGGTTGGTACAAACATAATAAGAAGACGTTACGTATAAAGTGACATACGCTATGTCGCATTCTCAATAAGCCATTTTATGGTGTTCTTTCTGAAGTTATTGAAGGTTTGGTCAGATCTGAGTGCAAGGGGTAGGGAGTTCCATAACTGTGCTGCCTTAACTGGGAAGCTGGAACCTCCAATGGTGGCTAGTTTGAATCTGGGCACTAGGAGGCAGTTGGGGCTGGCTGTCCTTGTGAGTCTCGTTGGATTTTTCCTGTTGAAGCGTTCTGAGAGGTATCGGGGAGCTTTGTTGTTTAGGCATTTGTGGATAAGGGACGCAGATTTAAGGTTGATTTTTTCTTGGGTGGAAAGCCATTTGTGTCTTCGACTTATTTCTGAAATGTGTGCACTTCTGGGGATACTTAAGGCCGCTCTAAGTGCATTGTTTTGGAGTACTTGGATTCTGTGGATGATTTGTTTGGTAGTCCCTATGTAGAGGGCGTTACAATAATCTAATTTCGATAAGATGAGGGCTCTAGCTAGAATAAGACAACTGTCCTCTGAGAGGAATGGTTTCCCAGCTCGTATTAACTTGCATGTATAGGCAGTGGATGATGACAATGAGTTCACCTGTTTGGTGAAAGATAGTGTCGCATCAAGGTAAAAACCTAGGGTTTTTACTTCTCTGGCGACCTTGATAGTGTTGCCATCTATGATGAAGGCGGAGTAGTTTTGGTTAAGTTTGGAGATACGGGCTGCCGTGCCCAGGATGATGAGCTCTGTTTTGTCATCGTTCAAGCATAGGCCATGGTTGGCCATCCATGCCTGAACGATGCTGTAGACTCTATTCACCAGAGCCAGGTCTTCGACGTAATCCCCAGTAAGTGGTAAGAGAATCTGAGTATCATCCGCATAGTTAGTGTAGGTGATACCCAGATTATCAAGATCGTCAAAGAGTGGCTTGGTGAAGATGTTATAGAGTGTCGGCGAGACGCAGGATCCCTGGGGCACTCCGCAAGTGATTGGGATAGGGTCTGCTGCCGCTGCAGGGGAGAACACCCTCATAGTCCTGTCACTAAGAAATGATTGAATCCAGACTATAGCCTCCTCTGAGAAGTGGGCAGCCGAGTCCAAGTGATTACATAGGACTTTATGGTCCACAAGATCGAAGGCGGCTGAGAGGTCTAGAAGGAGGAGGAGAGCTAATTTTCCCTCGTCTCTGAGTGAATCTATTTGGGCTTTTAGGTCGATAAGGGCAGTCTCTGTGCCGTGTTGCGGCCGGAAACCGGATTGGCGGGTGCCGAGGAGATGGTTCATCTCAAGGAAGTTCTGGATCTGGGTGTATGCTACCTTGTCTAATATTTTTAGTAGGAAGGGAACCGTGGTGATGGGCCTGTAGTTAGTAGGAATGTTGGGGTCCAATGTTTGCTTTTTTAGGAGGGGGAGTACCCAAGATTCCTTTAGGTTGCGGGGGATGGTGCCCGTAGTAAAGGAGGCATTGATAAGTTTTGTGATAAAGGGGGCTAAATCCCTAGCCGCATCCTTGATCAGTTGTGCGGGGCATTGGTCGCCTTTGCAATTAGAAGGTTTGAGAGTCAAAATGGTCTTCTCTACCTCAATTACTGAGACCTTGGAGAAGCGGAATTGAGTGGATTCTGGGTTGTTGGATGAGGGGGTTTTGACTATCAGAGGTAGAGTTGGCAGGGAGGCTTTCTTTAGGGCAATTTTTGTTTGGAGGTTAGATACTTTGTTGGTTAGTGCCAGTTGTATGTCTGTGCACCAAGTTTTGTCTTTGATGGAGTCATCCTGTACTGTGATAGGAGTTTCCAATTCCTTTAGGATGGAGAATAGCTCCTTCATGCTGGAGTTGGATTGGGAGATCCTATTATTATAGGTTTCTTGTTTGGCTAGGATGATGTCTCTTTTGTATTGCGAGGAGATGTTAATTAGGTTAGTTTTATTTTCAGCGGTCGGATGTCGGTTCCAAGCTGTTTCACATTTTCTCTTCTGTAGTCTTAAGTTTTTTAGGTGGGGTGTAAACCATGAGTTCAAGTGCTTTTTAGGTTTACTGATCCGAAGTTTGAAAGGAGCAGTACTGTCAAGAGCAGAGCACATGGCTGCGTTGAATGCATCCACTAGGATGCCTGGGTCAGAGTGGTCAGGTAGGGAATTTAGTTTGGGTAGGATGTGGGGCAGAATATTGTCGGCTGTAATGTTTTTCTTGTTTCTCGTTAAGGTGGGTGTGGCTGGCGAGGGTGTTAAGCTCAGCCTCGGTTTCAGGCCGCGCTGCGCCCGGCATACGCGAGTCAGGCGGCGTGTGGGGACAGGGTCAGGCAGGCCCTGTCCGTGTAGCTCGTGGTTCCTCGGCTGGGCTGGGGTGCTGGGGGGGCTCCTGCCCTCACCCCACGATGAGGAGGAGTGAAGTGAGGGGGTGAGCAGGCACCCAACAGGCCTTAGAGTGGCCTTGGAGCTGGCCGCCGGCGTGATCCGCCTGCCGGCGGTTCCAGCTGATGTTAGCGAGGCTCAGCCTCGGTTTCAGGCCGCGCTGCGCCCGGCATACGCGAGTCAGGCGGCGTGTGGGGACAGGGTCAGGCAGGCCCTGTCCGTGTAGCTCGTGTAGCTATGTGTGAATTATATCACAAAGGAGTTGTATAGAATTGCTAAACATAATTGTGGGGGCTTGCAATGGCATGCACCTATGTAGACGGATGGTATCCTAGTACAATGCTTCTACTGTAGGCCTTGCAAACTTTGCAACTCCCACACCAGAGAAATATGAACTATGAAGGACCATCTAAAATTAAGGCAACTTCTGAAATCCTGGCTCTTCAGCTCCCAACGGGATGAAAATGACGATTGATCAACATACACGCTCAATGAAACAAACACAAAACTGAAAAGGAGTGGGGAGTATACTGGACTGGAGTGGAAGGCAGAGGATACGAGAGGAGAGCTGAAATGTACCCATCCTGTTAGAGGGCCAAAGGTGGAAACAGGGAGGGAGATATGTGCCACTCAATCGGACCACCAAGGATGTGGAACAAATCATTAATAAATGAATAGGGCTAGATGCAGAAACCAGGCACTCAGTGGCTAGCCACAGAGCACAGGGAACACACTACTGCTGGAGGAACTCATGGGTCATACATTGCTACACTCAAGAATGATCAACAGGGAAAAGGATATGTATCACATTTAGTGAGAACAGTGGGGTTGGACATGTACTGCCACCAACAAACCGTACTAAAGTGAACCCTTCTGCATACACCTCTCAAACTCTGAACTAAACATAACCATACCTCTACAGCACCACAAACCACACATACTTCACAACACCATAACAATGAAACAAACCACACATAATCTCTCTTAACACCACATTGCATCCTCCAATCGAAAGCACACCCATGCTCAGTGAACGGTGTATCCAAACTGAATCTGCAAACCCCATGTCACAGCTCTCTTTCTCTTTTTCCTGCTCAATCCTACTAACAACTCCCATCCCTCCTTGCATTATAGATCCGCCAGCGCACCAAGAGACCACGCAGGTGGCAACCGTGTGTGGTATAAGAACCTTTAACATAACATAACATAACATAACATACCATAACATTGCTGGGGTGGAACACATGGTCACGAGGTTGGCTGCACTGGAGTGGTCTCTGTCCAGCATATCTGTCTTTGTGTTTTCCTTCAATAGCAAAGCAAAGGGTCAGGGTGTAGAACAAAGCCTTCAGCAAGGCTAAAGGCCACTTCCTTTCCTGTGCATCTTACTCCTTCTTCTCTCATTTGCTGGTCTTCCAATAAGTGGCAGTATGGCTCCAGATGTTTGCACAATTCGGCCGCACCAAGAGCAACCCTTATTTGGGATTCAGGTGCATTTGTTTGGAGTCATTCAATGACAGAGTTCCATGGTTAATAACGTGATATCACCATGGAGCTCTCTGGTCACAAAGCTGCATCACATGTGCTTTCTCATACACAAGCAAACAGTTTACCTATCACTGTGCCTTAATAAAGTGCTAAGTAAGAGCATGAAGCAGTGGCCAGTAACACTAATGCAATAAGCATTCCTATCAAATGCAATACAACAGATGGTGGAACTGCCTTCCTACCGTTGCTACCATGGTGGGAAAACATTTTGGAGGTCATTTTTGTAATGGAGTAGAGTAAAAGAAATGTATAAATGGCATGCATGAACTTTTCACTCATGCTTTTTCCTCTTCCCCCTATAATGTATTGTTATGACACAGCTAGGGTATGGAATTAAATTGCCATTTCCACCATCCCCATCCACTTCGCCACACAACTGAGCATGCAGTAAGGCCTTTGTGGTGTTTGCATTGGATTCCCTTGGGACCTGGCTGTTTCTGACATCTGTTAAAAGCGGAAGGATTCCATATGAATCCATTGTAAATGTGGCCTATGAGGTGTAAATGGCAGGCATGTAACTTTATAACTTCTTTTGAGGCATTCCTGTTCTATTAGAGGGCACCTTTCCACATATGTTTACACAACCAATAACTGGCTGACTGAATACATGTATCCCAGCACAACACACTGCTGACTCAAACCCTTTACACCAGCACAGAAAAGGCTCATCAGCCCAGCCCCCTCATTTGTATTTTGTACAAACATTATTTAATTAAAATCTCGGCCTACGGTGTCTGAGGATTCTACTAAAGGTCTCAACCTGGGAAAGCTTTAATGTGGAATATTTTCTTCTCTGGCCCTTGCATGCCCCACAGTTGGGTCATATCATCACCGTTTTACTATATATGTTAGTTAAAAGAGTATGTTCTCCCTCCTGCGGCCACCAAATCAAACAGTGCAGTCTAATGCATACAACACTTGGGAGGTATTTGCTTGGATTACCATAGGATGTATCAGTAAAGCAAGTTATTTTGGAAAATTTGATGGGTGTCATATGGATGGATCAAGTATTGGTATCCATGTGGAAGGTGCTCAGCCCCACAAACTATGCAGTATATGGAGCATGATTTCGATACAATATTCTAATAGGTATATGAATCTGTGAAGATGATGAACCAAAGACAGAAATCAAACGTGGTTATAATGTCTTTAGGAAAAATGTGATTGACCCTAAGCAAATTGTCTTTGTCACAGTAATGTGTTGTGAATTGTGTATTTCTTTTAAATGAATGAATGAATTAATTAATGAATGCAGGTTAGTTTGAGTAAGGAGTTCTATTATCAGAACGCTCAAGTGATCCCATGTCAAATTTAAGTAATTGATCCAGCCCTGTTTTTTCTTGCCATTTCCTAAATTTTAGTCCAGAATTTACCACTGGTGAGTCAAACTACAATCTCAGAGTGCAAAGAAACAGAACTAGCATGAGTTAGGTACATATTAAACTCACTTGCTTTTACAGAATAAGGATGGCTCACGCAATCCAATGGGAAACGTCCTTTCTGTGTGCATCTCTTGTATAGGGGTTTCTCGGGCCAAGCCTGAGGAGCTGCATGGAGGCTTGTGTGAGGAGGTAATGCAGTTTGGGGAGGGTGGTGAGCAGAGTATGGGGTAGGGGTGAGGAGGTTGTTTGATTGTCAGTGATCCGAGGCTATGGGGCTGTTCCCTAGATTAGGAGAAAGGCAAGTTGGGGAAAGCCAGGGGCAGCGGTTTGTGGGGTGTTCCCAGGATAATCAGCCATGGGTCATAGATGTCGGTGGGGGAGAGCATTACATGATGGAGGTGCAGGGTCTCTTTTACAAGACCCTGCGCAAGTCGTGTTTCAACAAGGGCTTATTTCGAATACTCAGCCTAGAGACAAAAAAAGTACCAGCTATTGGAAAACCTGAAATCTCTTTTTAATATGAAAGCCTAAAAAAAACTGTAAACGGCAACTCAAAATGACTAATTATTGATTTCAATGTATGACATCATAATTGGAATCTTTCCCAGAAAATAATCTCTGTAAAGTTTAATAATCAGAAGGATGAACCGAAGCCACAGATGCAATGACTGTTATGGGCATGATGTGGGAGCTCCCATAAATATCAAAGATTAAAAAAAAAAATAAGCACTTTACTCACCATATGACTATGACATGTTAAGAGCTAGAGCTGAGGTTACAATGCTGGTCCATTTGACAATCAATGTTTGTGTGGGCCACAGCGTGAACATCATGTTTCTTTACTAAAATAATAGTCTTTCCGATCGTCTATGTTTGAAAGCTGGACTGGAACAGCACACTACATAGGCCTGACAGTGCATCCCTTCTTTCAACATTACAGGTCTATTAAACAATCCACCAGCTTCCAAAGATTTTGTTGGGCTACGGTTTGGTCAGTCTAACAGTTGAACTGCGATAGGAAACAGGCCACACTCAGACAGTATATAGCTCTCTCCAAAACCAGAACGTTTATTATAGTATGAGTTATTTAAATGTAGAAGTATTTTTGGAAAATATAAACAGTTTCAATGAAAAATATCATGGAGCATGAAATATACATATATCATGAAAATCTACTGATAACAAATTCCTCAGACTCCCCTCTGTCAGTTGACTGAATACACCTGAGACAAGATGAAGCTTACTTTTTGCACACTGTCAATGCACCCTTTTCCCTTGAATTCTGAGTAAAACCTTCAGACTACTCTTATTTCCGAAATACACATTATTATTGTTTCTTCATATCATTGCCTATATTATGATTGTCACATCTGGGATTTGCAAAATCATACTTTTATAATAAATGCAAGGAAATACTATCCATGAACCCACTTTTTCTAGCCCTGGTTCACCTTTGGATTGCCTCCTGTTTTAAACATATTGGCTTGCCCAGTTTGATCAAGGTCCTCTCTGTGGCAATTTTACAAGAACATTTTATAACTTATTCACCAGAGACCTATCAAAGACGATTGCAGCAATGCACCACTTTACATGTTGCCTGCATTTAACATACTTATTAAAGGTTCGGTTGCCCCATCTGTTCTGAAACAGACCTTTCTTGAACATCACTCCTAATGCTAACTTGCAAAAATCTGTGCCAGAATATTAGAAAAAGCACATTTGTCACATTTAAGGAGCTAGTTATTCGTTTAGGGATACGTCTCTTATGAGGGCTTTCAGGGAGAAGTCTGCAACTACCATCTCCATTTCCTCTGTATGTCACACTACTGACCGGGAAGTTAGAGGAAATGGGCAGTCATGGATCACCAGGTGATGAGTACACCTCCACTCCACTTGTCAACAGTGAACCATCAGGGGAATAACCTTCCATGGATGACTCATCTCTCGGTTTCATACAGCAGGGCGTTGCAGATGCAATTCCTGTCCTGCTCCATGACATACAGCAGAGAATCAAGAGGGCAAAACGAATGGCAGAGCTAATGAAAATAGGCCAGGCCAAGTTTGATACGGCATAAGAGTGTTGGTCAGTCAGAAACAGTAGCATCGTTTGGTTATTTAAACTTAAAATGTCAACACATTGTTTTCGTCATCGGGCTTTTGCAGAATATAATACAGAACAAGACTATTCTATGGTTCTTGGTTGATACCATTATTGTTAGTGCCTTTCTGAAGTGGGGCACAACCTAAGTAGGATTGAAGGCTAGAGCCAGAATCTAAAATTCAATCTGAGTGAAGCCATTGGAAGAACACAGCCCTACTATAATCTGTTGAAAATGCCGGCAGGTAATTGTTTTTTTCCTCGTTTGTATCGTTCAATATTGCCTAAGTAGACATATGTGCAGTCCTAGGTGCCACTAAATGCAGTATCCTATTATTGTCAGTATCAATGCTTTAAACACACATGACAAAGTTATTTTTTTTTAGCTTTATCAGTGTGTGTTTGTGTGGTAACCGTTCTGAAAAATTGACACCAAAGAGCCTTTGTACATCTTATAGTTGATTGTAGTAAGATCAATTAAATGGGATACAGCATTTAGTATACTGGACATTGTTACAGTATAAGCTTATTTTTTAGAGGTGTTGTGGTGTGCCACATGTCATCTTTTGGTACCTTTGAGGACAATTGTATACACATAACGCCACATAAATGTACACGCAGTGTAGTTAGAGTCCACTTGAATACATGCAATGAATGCTTCCTTATCCAGATCTCCATAATCATTATTGGGCTTGAGGAAGAATTCAGTCAAAGGTATGGACGTACCCATCAGAATTAAATAGATTTCTGAAGCAGAAGTATTTGGGTTCATCTGTTAGGTGTATCCACCAGCATTCCAAATTCTGGGCTTTCTTGCCCCCAAGAAGCAGCTACCATGTTTCAGTAACTTAGAGGACTGCCAGTGATCAAATGCACATTTGTCAGAATGAGGATCCTGGCTTGCGTGTGGTGGACACCCAGCATTTGGTAGTAACTTCGGTGCTTTACTTCAGTATGTCTTGTGCATGGCAAATTGTGTCTTGAATTGAATCTTTGCGTTCTTTTTGAGCCAAGGGTTTTCAGAGCATATTTCATAAGATCTCCTATATGGAGAGTTAGACACACATTTGCAACTGAATTTTTCAACTTCTGAAAAATAGCATTTGTGTTTTTCTTTATGTTATAAAGGGGCAATGAACAAAGTCTTTACAAAACAGTCATGCTTTCTCTAAAAAACAGCATCACCTACCAAGTGCTCTATCCGTCAATAGGAAAAATCATGCATACATGTTCGGGAATATGTATGGTTGATTGTGCAATCAAGTAATAGGCAGTGGTCCTTCACATGTAAAATAAAAAAAAAAAGCAAGAATATGTGAAATGTATAAAGGATATTCCTGACCCTTCGATGCAAGTTACTTTTCTCGGAGCAGCAACAGCAGGAACCACCCCTGTATTGAATACAATTCTTATACTTTCACAGACATAAAATGTTCCCTTTTTCCCATTTTTCAATTTACAGGCTGTTAAAGGCTTGCCATTTTGTAATCTAATTGAACTCCCATGTGGATGATGGCAGAGTACTAACACAATAGTAATGTTTATTTGGTCCAGACACTTATTCATCCAATTTGGCAAGGAAGCATACTACTTAGCCGGTCCTCATGGATTGCATGGGTCAGGTTTGTGAATAAAGAAAACCTATCCTCCCTGAGAAATGGTGTTCCAAAAAGGGCATCTTTGTACATTATTTTCATTCCAGAACCCTTGACTCAAGTGAGACCCACCGTGGTGGGCAGCGATCTAGCTTGTCAGTGGCAAACTGAACTAGAGTTTGGCATCAAGAGAGACCCGCAATGTAACGGCCACTCGGGACATCTCACATCCAGATCACCCTTGGATAACATATGCAGCCAGTGAGAAGAGGATATCTGTCTCTCTGACACACTGGTACCAGGGGTTGATCTGGAAAGCGAAAAACACAGCTTGTTGTGTGCAGTCTCAGGCTCATCACCAACGCCGTTTCTGATATTTAGCCAAAACCAGAAAAAAAGAAACAGTAGAGTCCAAAAGGCCCTGATGCTAAAAACACAGAAAGCCTAACGTAACGCCACATCAAACGACTTGTGAAAGTTCTTCAGAAATGTGTCAGGACCTGTTGTTTCATCACAGCCTATTGAAAAATCCAAAAGGAAATAGATTCAGAGGCAGAAAACACCTGTGGAGGGGATGCCCTAAAGTCCTGAATCCATTGTTAAAGAGGAAGAAAATGAAGCAATGGCAGACAAAACTTCTGTGAGCTCCTTGATGGACTTGTCTGTCTATTCAATAGAGGACAATGAGTTTCAGTGTGGTGCAACCAACAAGCCTCAAACAATTCCCAGTATTCTGCAAGATCTTGAGGACGAAACATCTAATAGTGTTAAAGCAGGCCTAGAGCAGCCCCCTATAAGATTCCTAACTCTGGCGGAGAGAAGCCAAGAAGTGATGAAAAATTCAAACAAATTCAAATGATCGTCCATTTGGGCCAAGCAAGTAAAGATGAAGTCTCTGGTCTAGGGCCCTGCATTAGCTATTCATCATTGACCACGTCCTCCACTGTAAACCCTGGTGAACCATCAATGTTCAAAGTGAAGGAAGAACTTATTTTGAGAACCCCGCATTTATTAGCTCTGCCATACAATAAACCTGGGGAGACCACTACATCCTACAAGGATTGGAAAAACATCTGGCCCAAAAAATCAGACAAGGAATGACCTCCGCCTAAGGGGCCTGCAAATCTCAAACTTAGAGACAACTCAAGAAGTCTGTGGCTGGAAAGGTTAGTGGACAGAGAGGACAATCTAATTTTAAACGGAAGGAAGGCCCTAGAACTTTTACACTACATCCCTAACCTGCGACAGGTCTGTTCCAATGACTTACATTTTCCTGAATTTGTGTACAAGATATGCACATATCACGTGCCTTCACATCCACTCGCCAATCGTCTAGTTTGTGTTACTTGACACAGTGACTCGCTTTCAATTGTTAGGTTTCGGCCTGACAACTGTCAAAGAAGATTGCCTGGACCCGGGGAGTGGCACCTGCCACAAAGAAAATCTGATACTTTCTCCAGAGCCTTTCAAGGGTGACAGTCAAGATGCGAAGCAGGGGGCAATATTTGAGGGGGCGGAAGGTCCCCAGTGCCTTGACTGGTCTGTTATCTTGACTAATGAGAATGGAGGACGAGAGCTAAAGCTAAGTAAACAAAATCTCCTTATGACGTGTAATGCCAAAGAGATTGTGGAGTGGAGTGAATGGTTAAAATGCCACACAGTAAACCTACAGATGTACTTGAGAAGAATTCTTGGGCTTGGTTACACGGCACCCTGGTGGGCAGTTCATCGCAAAAGATACCTGGAGGCTACCAACAACCCAGGAGGATTATTAATGGCATCATTACCCAAGGGTTCAAACATTTGGTGACCAGAGGTGATGTTAGATTGGGCGATTTTGATCTTCTGTGTTTTCAGGAGATGTGGCTGTGCCAAAAACCATGGTTGGGTGGTTTTACAGTACTACTTTGTCATGCAAGAAGAGGCCCAAAGGGGAGACCGGTTTCTGAATTACTAATGGACATCAAGAGTAGAAGCAGTTCGGACTTAATAAATAAAGGCATGTCAGAGGATGACTTAATAGAAAGGCTGGCAACTGTAATTGATGAAGCATATCATTAAGATTGCCTTGGCTGTATTATTTTATGTGGTGACTTCACATCACATGTTTGAACAGAAGGGGTGGAACAATTTGAGAAGAGTCCCATTACTTAAAGCAATCAGAAAGAAGAGGGTTGGCCTGGATGTCGCTCATGGAGTCAAGAGACTTAAATATCCTGATTGGTCACTCGACGGAGACATACCGGGCTGCCCACCATGGTCTTGTGATGGGCAAAACTGCATTAATTCATTATATTTTTGTCTCTAGGGCTTTGTTAAATACTATATTGGATTTCAAGGTGGTGTGCACTACATGCAGTGATCACAACCTTTTAAGAATGCAGGCAGGGATTGAAAGTCTGGGGGCTGTGTAAAATGTGTGCATAGCAGCATCTAGCAGCAGAACCGGCCTTAAAATGTCTAAAAAGAACATTGAATAATTGACGGTCCAATACCTTGAATGGGTAGCCCTAAAGAATCTAGGGAACAGGGAAAACATGGTCGATACACACCAATGTTGTAATGTTTTGGAGTTAAGAAACAAGTCCAGGATGATGGCACGCAGAGGCTCTATCACTTTTATGACAGTGTAATTGTGGGAAAGAGGAGAGAAATGAGGAGAGCTCTTAGGCGGGTAAAAACTTCGAAGCCACCCAATGCTATCACAGCAGCTAATAAGATAAGAAAGAACCATAAAGCTTGGATGCGTTGCTACAAGGCCAAGATGCTTCAGAAAAATCCTGAAAATATGTTGAAAGCGATTTGTAAAAAAAACATGGGAGATTTGGGAGTTACTAAAAAGTACTGATGCATCACAGATAGCGATAGCGATAAATAGTTTTCCGGAGACACCAGGTTGGACCACTTTAAACCCATTTACCTAGAGAGTAGTGATCAGGAAAGTGTGATCATAGAGGGTGAGCCTATGAAGTGGCAAGTTCCACACAGTGTGGAAGACATTATGTCAAGGATAAAGAAGGCCAGTGGCTCTCGAGCTCCAGGTCCCAACGGTATAACCAATGACATGCTGAAGCAGGAACCTGAGGCCTGGGCTTGATTTTTTTATATTTTGTTTAGCCAAATTGTGTAATCTAGAACTATCCCTACTTCATAGAGGAGAACCACAATGATTCCAATATTCAAAAAGGGCAATAGGGATGATCCAAAGCACTATCGCCGTATTGTCCTTTTGCATGTGATCAGCAAGATATTTGGATTTCTGCTTTTGACCAGGTTGAATGCATGGTTCATGAGAGAACGCCGCAATTACATCTTCTAAACTGGGTTTGTGCAGGGCCTGGGAACAAGCGTAACTATCATGCTGTCAAAATATAAGACTTATATGGTCTTCGTAGACCTAGTACAGGCTTTTGACTGGGTCCATAGATCTTGGTTCTGGGGGAAGTTGGTGAAATGGAATTGTCATGCAACTCTATTAGGGCCACTGAAAGCCTGTCATACAGGTACAAGTCTAAGGGTTATATTGAATTCTAGCGGGTTATTGTCACAAGAGGTGTACACTTCTCACTGGGCTTAGGCAGAGATGACCATTGGCTCCCACACTTTTCAGTCTGTTTTTGTCTGACCTGGGCGCCACAGTAAGTCAAGCGAAGAGTGTCCCCCTCAGCTGGCTGCTGTATGCAGATGACCTGGTCTTGAAAGACCAAACTGCGGTTGGGCTGCAGCAGCAGTTGAGCAAATTGGAGGAATTTGTTAGGGAGAGCAATCGCTTAACAAACACCCAGAAAACACACTTTGAAATCCTTGAACAAGCCAAGACAGGTTTCTGAGGCGTTTTGTTTGGCGTCTAGGGTCGGCTAGGTTGGAGCAAGTGAAAACCTTCAAATATCTTGGAGTTTCTGTGAACACGAGTAGGGTAGAGGTAGAGGTTCCTAATGAAAGAATTCTATGAAGTAAGGCTACAATGCTGGCTACCAGGCTACAATTATTGATACAAAGTTTTGCTGTTTCTCATTGCTGCCGTTGCTGGAGTTTTACAAGTTGAAAGTGACTGTGGTTATGACATACTGCACTGAATCTTTGCCCTTTATACCTGAAAATGTGTGGTCTGTCTTAGAACGGCTGTTCTGGAAGAGGGTCCTGCAGTTCCCGATGTCAATGCTGATACAAGTCCTACGACAAGAGCTATGATTAATATCACTAAGGGCTATGGTACAATGGAAGAAGTAATAATTGTATAGGATATGTATTTGAGAAGCTACTCCAATGCAACGATTTTTGAAATTCTGAAAATAGAAATGGAGTCAGGTTGTGAAGGTCTGGGCTTTATCCTGCTGTCTGCTGTTGGGAAAGATATGTGTTTCGGAGGGGAATTTAAAGACCAATCCTAATATGGTAAAAATTAAGTTATGGAAAATTGATTGGATTGCAAGGAAGCAGGTAATTACAAACTGTTTTATCAACTGCGCCGTGAAGTAAGGGATTTTGGTTTAGTACCAAAAACTATTTTGCTCTGGCTTGACAGATGAAAGAACACAGCACTTTAAGGTCTTTATACATAGTTTAGGCACCTTATCATCCGAGGAATGGCAGAATGTTTTATTCAGTGGAGAAAGAGTATCCCTGGTTTTAGCTACTGTGAATAGATTGAACACTGACTTAGGTAGGGAAGTTGTTTAAGGATGTTTCAGAAGGATGGTTTTACTTTCTTTGATATTAAAGGAAGTGTGATATTTAAAGATGTAACATTTGCTAAAAGATTTATAATGAAACTAAATACAATAAAACATTAATTTCAAGATTTGTTTTGAATTGGAACTGATATCAGATTTTTTAAGATCAACTGTAAGTTACACTATCGCTATATTCATGCTTCAATAAAAAAAATAAACTGTTGCTCGAACTTTCAAAATAGGCAATTCGGGGATTTACGAATTCATGTTCATGAATTGCTAACTACGTAGATGTGGGGTAGTTATATCACTGCTCATTTAGGAAATGTTATCAGAGCAGAGCACACTGCATATGTGGGGTGAATATATGATGAAGTTAAAGTGTATTGATCAATGACTCACCAAATTCTTTGAGAAATACACTCATATTTAGGGTGCGACCACTGTTTCTTGATCTTTATTTTATTGACTACTTGGTTGATTACATTTATTTGCAAGGCTTAAATTCTGTACTTCCATTCTGTGAACACACTGCTAGTTGATCTTGAATCTACATGTAAAATGATTTTGAACAGGCACCGACAGCTATGTTTTAAAGATTTTTGGCATTCCTACTTTTTCTATCATGTTAATTGTAGCTAATCCAGCAACAGCAGATTATGGGTGTACTTGTTTTCCCAAAATGTGGGTGAGTGGCCATTGCATTTTCTAGCTCTGGAAAAAAAGGATTCAGTAGCATGGGCTGCATTCCAGTAAACATAATTACCAGCAATTTTTCTGCACTTCCAATTATAATTTTTGGCAGATTTACTGCCAGCTGAATTGCAATGTGGTAAATTCTCTGACATTTGGGGCCTCATTACACCGAAGGCGGTAATCCAGGGTGCTATTAGCACCCTGGACCATGCCAGTAAATTACTGGCACCGCCTTGGTGGAAAGGGGAATTACCGCCCTATTCCAAGGTTGGCGGGGCGGTAATTCCCCCTTCCACCATTGCCCTTCCCCATTCCCATTTTTGCCCCATAGGGCATAATGGGAATGGGGAAGGAGCTAATTACGGCACCGCAATTTTGCGGTGCCGTAATTAGCACCAAGGTCCATTAGCGGGTTGGTTTTTAACGCCTGCAAAAAGCAGGCGTTAAAGCACCAACCCGCTAAGGCACCTCGTAGTAAGGCGGTAATGGTTAACGGTCACCGCTACCATTAACGGTGGCCGTTAACCATTACCGCCTTCCGTGTAATGAGGCCCTTGGAGTAAAAAGCAGGTTCATCACCAGCTTGTCGGTGGAAATCCGCCACTTTAAAACCAAAAATCGACAGATCTAACACACAGAAATTCTTCTGGTGGTAAATCTGCCAAAAATCCCATGCACCACCTTACCACCACTTGTGATCCCATGGTCAATCCATGGTACAATGTGGTGGTATCAGCAACCAATGTATTGGTAATTAGGTGGATTTACTACCTATTTACCACCAAATTCGAAATCAGGCCCCATATGCCAAGTATTTCACAGCTGCCTGTCATTTTGAAATCATTGTCATATTAAAAATCATATCATTAAGCTGTGTAGTACATGGCTCTGAGTGTCGATGTCTGTAAACACAACCGTTGTCTCCCCCTTTTTTGTGTTAAGAAAAAGATAAGCCTTCTCCTAAGCAATGTGCTAGCAATGATTGCAAAACAGAGGCAATCGGGATGCCAACTAGAAATTGCTTCTTTGGAGTGGACTAGCAAAAGACTGAAAAAACTGGAAATTATTTTTTATTTTATTTATTTTATTTGAATTCCTTCTCAAAGGGCCTGGGAGGGCCTTACAAGTTTCAAAAGCTCAGCGGTGAAACAGATGTTAGAAATGTTTTTGGGATGTAATGGAAAGATTAGGTTAGACAAGTGGCAGCAGGAGAGCTCGAGGGGCTGGATTATGTGTGGGGAAACAGATATGGTTTGAGGCTCTTTAGGAAAGTGACAATGGTGGGTGCAGTGCAGATGTGAAGCAGTAGAGTGTCCCATGCTGTGGGTCCCCATGGGTTAACTTGTTTTGGAGCCATGCCAGTTTGCAAAATGGAATGTGTAGACGATGCTGACTCACTGGTCTGGGGTTTTTGTGGGTGATTGAGTTTGTCATTGAGGTAAAATGGGTTTTGAGGTGGATGACTTTGAATACTATGCAAAGTCCTTAAAGGCAATTCTCTAGGAAACGGGGAGCCAGTGGAGCTTGGCAAGTGCTCAGGTGATGTGTTAATGTTTATCTAGGTATTGGATGACTATTGCTTCTACATTTTATATGGCTTGAATGGGGGCAAAGGTGGCTGTTTGGGAGTCCAGTGAGGAGAGCATTATCATAGTCCCGATAGGACAGAATCTGTGCTTGGACTGTGGTGTGGAATTCATGAGGGGAAGTATATGTATAATCTTGCAAAGTAGGTGTAGTTGTAGATTACATGTTTTGGGGACAGCAGCTACATAGTGTTTGGAGGAAAGTTGGGGGTTGATTGGGAAAACAAAGGATTAGGTTGTTGCAGAGTTAGATATGTGTGATTTATCTGTGGCAAGTTCTTTGATCCAGCTGGTGACATTGGGTTTTTTCCTCAGAGGACAAGGAGGGATTCTGTTTTGGAAGTGTTAAGCCTCAGGAATTGGAGGCCATCCAGGTAGTGATGCTGTAGAGACAGTGTTGAGGTTGTGGATTTGTGCATGGGTTGAGATGTGGAAGCATATTTACGTGTCATCTAGATATTGGTGGAAATGGAAATTTTGTTTTCTAAATGTCTGTCCAAGGGATTTTACAAAATGGTTGAAGAATAGAGAACACAGGGAGTAACATTGCACAGCCCTTTACTTGACTGGGGTGAGGTTGGATCAATAAGGGGGCATGGAGGCAAAGTGTGTTCTGTCAGTGAGGACGGAGGTGAAAAGGACAAGGACTGTGACTGAGAGTTTCATCTTGTGGGAGAGGATGTTGAGAAGAATAATGTGGTCGAGGAGTATGAGAAGAGCTGCGAGCCCTATGTCTGTGATATTGTTGAGGACATTGAGGATATGAAGTGTAGGGGGAGATTTGTCCAGTTTTGAGTGCAGATGGGGCAGTACCATGTGAGAGACAGGAGTTACTGATTTTAGGCCAGTGCAGAACAAACGTGGTGGATCTTGAGACGGACATGTGTCACCCAGGAAGTGTGCAGGTTTTGCTTTGGCAATAAGGGTGATGCAGGTCTTTCTGTCAATGGCATGGAAGGTGGCTGAAGTAACGAGGACTCCTTCTTGCACAAGGCACAGGTAGGTATATTAGATGGAAACCCGGTGCCCTGCTTACATTCGCCGCCAACCAGCCAGTCCTCACAACTCCCACTCAACGCTCAACACTCTGCCCCAAACTCTCCCCGCATTCAACTCCAAACATTCTAGGCACACGGATGCATGAAGCATACAACAGTGGTCTATAATTTGGAATGTTTTGGAGTTGGGTATGGCTTGTCTGAATTTTGGTATTTATGAGATAAAGTAGTTAATGATGAAGGTGCATACTGAAGTGGATGGGGGTGTGGAAGGTGTGTATGGTGGTTTGGAGAGAGATTTCACGATGTTGAAAAGTTTCTGTGTATGATTTGTGGCAAAATGGTGTTCTTGGTGGTAGTGGTTGCTTTTGTTGGGTACACCCTGTCGGAAGAGGGCAGGAATCTGCACCAGATGCACTGGAGTAAGTGAGGGTGAATGACAGTGGAGTGAATGAACACATGAATCCAGATGAAGTTTCAACCCCTCTTTATTCTTCGTGCCGGCAACTGCCTAATGCAGGATTTCCTATTTCACATGTCGATTCTCCGTGATGCAGCATGGCCGCCCCATTAACTATGTCCTCTCTAGGAAACAACATCACCCCCCCTTCAAGCAAACAAAAAGTCTCTTACAGTTTAGTATCCTCATATCTCTTCAATGAGACGCACAGGCCTTCTGATGCACCTGGTGGTCCTGGTCCAGCGTTACTCCTGCTGGTCCTCTGGCTCTCCTTCTTCTCTCATCCACTCTTCATGTGTAACAGTCATGCCTTCCTCCTCTCAATCTTCTTGATCTTCTTATTTTTTATAGTTTGAAGTTGGAGACGTTCCGAGAAACCACTCTCCTGGGGGAGCAAGTAGTTATCATTGTTCCATTCACATGAGATAACTTCAGGTGCTCTGGAACAAACATTGCATCTGTCTTTTTATCTTGTCGTCTGCATGCAAGTACTTTGTCACCTATTTGCAAGTCAGAACTCTTTGCTCGCCTTATGTTGTCAGAGTACTCCTTCATCTCTTGCTTCTTGCGGGCATCCGCTTCTTAAATCTGCTTCACGTTGTCACTCACTTCATCCACGAGATGAAGAAGTCTGCTCTTTGTCTTCCCGCCAAACAGTAATTCTGAGGGACACTTTCCTGTCGTACCATGTGGCGAGTTTCAATAATCCCTCAGCAATTTGCACATGGCCTGGTTGAGATACATGTGCCTTAGTTCGTATGGTTGGAGAACCCTTTTCAAGCTGCCCATGAATCACTCCACCATGCCATTGGCCTGTGGCAATAGCGGCAAAATTCTTCTGCGTTGAATTCCCATGTATTGCTTGAATTTTGCAAACTCCAAACTGCTGAAAGGTGGACGATTAGCCAACTTCAGTACTTATGGAGAAGATGTTGTCCAGAATTGGTATGACAGTGATGGCTGCCATAGATGATATCAGGTGCACCAGAGGAAACTGACAGTACTTGTCCCTAATGATTAGCCAGTACTTGTTTTCTTCAAAGGGGCCGAAGAAGTCAATTGCGAGGTGAGTCTATGGTCATTCAGTCATGTCTGACATCACAACGGGTTCCGGCTAATTTGGTCTGGAGGTACTTTGACAGAGGTGACATGCAATGATTGTGTGCTCTGCCATTTGGTCCAGCCCCGGGAACCATATCGTATATCTTATTTGTCTTTTCATGCCCACTGTTCCACGGTGTCCTTCATGTGCTAGATCTATGGCCGATTGTCGTAGGTCCATGGGAATCAATATTCCATGTCCTGTCATGTCGAGTCCCTCCGCCGATATCAATAGTTTTTCTCACACATACTTGAATGCATGCATCTGCAGCAAAGTGAGTTTCTCGTACTCCTCTGGTGCTGTACAGATCTCTCCATCTCCCAGATCAGATTAAGTCCTGTACCTTCCTCAGTGTGACGTCTCACCTGGTGTGATCCAGAATGGTTTCTGGTGTGATTGGCCTGGGAGGACTGTGGTATGTGAGAAAGTTGACGTATTCTTCTGCAATACTCTTGTCAGTGGAGTTATATGGCAGCAGATGTCGCAGTATGAAGTCTGCTGGGTAGCATTCCTTGCCCGGTTTGTGGATAATCATCAAGTCGAAAACCTGTATCCTCAGGCCCCACCTTTCTATTTGGGGAGGAATCTAGCCTTGAGAACTTCTGTAGATGGTCACCATGGCCTGGTGATCTGTCACGGTCGTGAATGGTTTGCCTATGAGAAACGTCTGGAAATGTTTGCATGCCCAGACGATGGTGAGACCTTCCTTTTACATGGTCTCCACTTCTGAAAGGCTCTTGCTGGCATAGGCAATGACTGTCCAGGTAGATTCTCACCTCGGTTGATGTTGTGCTAGAATTTCTCCCCGGCCAACAGGGCTGGCATCAACAGTCATTTGTGCACAAGTTCACATCAAAATAGGCCATGTCCTCCGCTGATGCAATGTCACTTTTGATTTGCACAAATGCCTCTCCATTGGAGTGGTCTGTCTTGCTTGGTGAGTTCTCTAAGGGGTGCACTGGTTGTCGCATACTCTCTGAGGTATCGGCCACAGTAGCTGGCCATCAACAGGAATGACCTGACTTCATTGACGTGTGACTTGTGAATGACACATTTTTTGCTGTTGAGTGTCAAACCAGCTTCCACCTATATCAAACACACCTGACGTAGGACATGATCATGCTGTGCTAGCATGGCCCCAAAGATTAAGATATCATCGCTATAATTGATGCAATTGTTCAAATGGCGAATCACTAGCTGCAAACTCTCCTGAAATATCTCGTCGGCTGAGAAGATGCAGAAACAAAGTCTCTTATATCTGAAGAGTCCAATTGGCATGGCAAATGTTGTGATATATTGGGATTGTTTGTCTCCATGATCTGACGATATCCCTTGTTCAGGTCAAGCTTTGAGAACACCTTTGCGCTGATCACATCATCCAGGTGCATTCCGGGATGTCTCTCACACCCTATTGCCTTGTTCGCTTGGTGCATGTTTACGCATATGCGTATCTTGTTTGTGGATCCTCTCTTGGGAACAGTAACTATGAGGGAAACCCATGGAGTTGGACGATCAACAGGTTTCTTCTCTCAGCAGACAATGTATTTCCTCTTCCACGAGTGGTTGCATGTGTACCAGAATTCTCCTCAGTTGTTAAGCAACAGGTGGTACAGATTTATCAATGTGGAGCGTAATGGGACTTCCTTTAAGGCACCCAATGCCATGAAATAAGGTTGGAAACATCTGTCTAGGCGAGAACCTGTGCTGCATGTTGAACGTCACTGGCGCGATCTCCATCTTAATGGCTGTGGGGCGACCAAGTAGTTTGATCCCGGGGACCTCCCCTTGGAGCACATGGAACTAGGCTTGGGTGCACTTCTCTTTATATCATAGCGTTGTGGAGACCTTTCCATGATTTTGCACTGGCACTCTGGCTTTCCACTGGAAAACCTTCAGATCGCATGTATTTATTCATGGAGGAGACATCGGGCCTCATATGACCCAGGCGCTAAGTGTTTAACGGTGCCGTAAAAGGCTGCGGCGCCGTTAAACACTTAGCGCCTAATTACAAGGTCCCTTTGCGGGACCCGACCTTAACGGCTGGTTTTACCAGCCATTAAAGTAGGGACCCGCAAAGGGACCTTGGTGCTAATTACGGTACCGCAATTTGCGGTACCGTAATTCGCGCCTTCCCCATTCCCATTGAGCCCTATGGGGCAAAAATGTGAATGGGGAAGGGCCATGGCGGCATGGGGAATTACCACCCCACCAACCTCGGAATGGGGTGGTAATTCCCCATTCCGCCATGGCGGACTCCGGCATGGACCATGGTGCTAATAGCACCATGGCTTAGCGCCGGAGTCCTAATGAGGCCCATCATCTTGTGGTATACTGACACACACATGATGTTCAGAGTGGTGCCAGTGTCAATGAGGAATTTGGCCTAGTGGTCTCCCACCAGCAGGTTGAGGTCACCTTCATGCAGGGTCATCACACTATTCATCGTGTAGGCATAATCACGCTGAGTTACTTCTTTGGGGGGTGAATGCGAAGGGGACATTCCTGTCACTTGTCTGACAAGGCACATGAGATCTCACTTCGCACTTGCATCTCCCCTTGGGCCACTGCTGCATGCACTGAACTCTTATTTGGGCAGTGTAGAGCTGTACCCCTGCGATCATCCTGGCGGAGAGTTGCAGACAACAGCCAGGTGATTTTCCCAGCCGCATTTGGTGCAAGCACGCCCGAATGCAGGACACTTCACTCTTTCCTGATGGGGAAATGGAAGGCCACACTATTAACATATTTCAGATGATGCAGGTCCTCTGAACAAATTTCTGCTAGCGTGTCCCCCTCGGGCTGATGGTGAGGCTTGGTAAATTTGCTCTCTTCGGGGCACTTGTGCGTCCACCCTGGATTCTGGCCTGTCCATCTGCAATATGGTGGCCAGCAGGAGAGGTTCTTGGGCAACTTTTTCCTGAATGACAGGCACCCTCCTATTACCCTCAGTTGGAAGGCTTCTTCATTCGAGAGCATATGAAACTCACAGTGCGCTACCAACTTGCGAAGGGGAGTTGGAAAGGTGTCCATCGATTCACCCACCAGCTGGCACACCATGTTAAAAAGGTGTCTCGTGGTCAATGTTATGTTGGTTGTCGAAGTATGCCCTCAGCACTTTCTTGAGGCCTGTGTACATCTTAACTTCCTCTAGCTGGAACGTGGGTATAAGGTCTTCTACCCAATCTCCGACCAGATTCACTAGCAATCTTCTGGCAAACTTATCAGGTGCGCTTTCATCGTGGGCGTGCAAGTAATATTCAAATCTCCTTAGCCATTTCTCCCAGCGAGATCCTAGGGCTTACTGATCATTCATATTAAAGGGCCCATGTCAGCGAAAAGCTGCTGCACCACGTGTGTCCTCTTCACTTGGCTCATCTTCTGACATTTTGGAAAGTAGTTGTCCCTGCGAGGCCTCGAAGATTCAGTTACCAGGGAGTCTTGTGCACTTGGGTTGCTTTTACCAGCATCCCATCCTGGTCTCCATTGTTGGATACTCCCTGGGAGAAGAGGGCAGGAAGTTGCACTAGATGCACTGGAATGAGTGCGTGTGAATGATAGTGGAGTGTATGCACACATGGAGCTAGAGGAAGTTTCAACTGCCTAATGCAGGATATCCCATCACACATGCACGATTCTCCCGCATTCCCATTGGCGGTGTCTTCTGTGACGGTGCTCGGCCGCTCCGTTAACTGTGTCCTCTTCAGGACACAACATCTTTGGTATGGCATATGGCTCATTGGTATTTGTTGTGGCATTGTTTCAGGGTGGATCATGAGTTCTTCAGCCATGCTCTTTCGGGGTATCTGGCTTCCTGCTGAATAGAGAGGAGGGAACTGTTGAACCATGGTTTCTAGTTGTAGGTAAATGTTTTTGTAATTTGATAGGGCAATTTTGTTGAGGGCCTGGGTGATGATAGTGTTGTAATTCTTGAGGTGAATGGGTTGATGTGTGCATGGAGAGCAGGGGATGGTATAATTGACAAAGACTATGGGCCTCATTACACGGACGGCGGTAAGGGTTTACCGGTACCGGTAAGGGCACCAGTACCGGTAAACCCTTACCGCCTTACTACGAGGTCCCTTTGCGGGTTGGTACTTTAACACCTGCTGTTTAGCAGGCGTTAAAAACCAACCCGCAAAAGGACCATGGTGCTAATTACGGTACCGCAATTTGCGGCACCGTAATTAGCGCCTTCCCCATTCCCATAGAGCCCTATGGGGCAAAAATGGGAATGGGGAAGGGGGAATTACCGCCCCGCCAACCTTGGAATAGGGCGGTAATTCCCCTTTCCACCAAGGCGGTGCCGGTATTTTACCGGCATGGACCAAGGTTCTAATAGCACCTTGGTCCTCCGCCTACTGTGTAATGAGGCCCTATGTCTGTATTTCAGATACACAGTGACAGTTGAGCAGAATGCAGGTGTATATGATGAGCTGTTTCAGTGGAGTGCAGTTTAAGAGTTTGATTTGAATGCTCTTTGTGTGCTTTGTTTGAGGCATGTTTTGTTGTGCCCAGTGAACATCAGGGGCTATCAAACAATGAAACAGAGAAAGATAATTCCGGGAGGCCTTAGCTCTCTGTATGTCCTTTGCTCTGGATGCCGGGCGAGTGGAAGCCCTTGGGAAAGTTCTTAAATTCCCAAGTTAATCAAGAAGTTCATCAACAGAAAACAGATATAAACAGAAAACACGAAGTCAGTCATCTATTGGCAGTGAAAGCAGCATCAAAAGCAGAATGCTAGTAAGGAACTGGAGAGAGGGATGCAATGAGGTCTTCAGGCTGCAAAATGAAACTCTCAAAGGAGGGGGGGGGGTTAAAATCTACCCATGCGGCTGAGAGGAATAGAGACTGTAGTCAGATGCTCTTCAGGTGCAGGTTTCTAAAGAGCTGCTGTTGCATACATATTGGGGGGCTTCAGATTGTAAAATAGAACCCTCTGGGGGGGATAGAATCCACCCCTGTGTGTGAATGAGAGGAAAGGAGGATGCAGAGATTAGGTTGGGTAAAAGCTAGAACATGGCTCAGAAAACAGAGTCTCTCTAAATGTTGTGTACTATGCCCACTATGTTTTACAGTAAAACCCCATAGACCACTCACTACTTACTATGCTAGTTGGCTTATGGGAGTTGTAGTCCAAACATTTGTGTAAGCAAAGTGTGCAGACCCCTGGGCTAGGGCTGTGGAACCAAAATGTGCAGACCCCTGGGCTAGAGGTTGGCCATTTGACAAAAGAAGGTATATATCTCTTGAAAACTTCATGAGCTCTGCAAAAGGTACTATTATGTATACCATATTCCTGCATCAATGGTGAGGTCCACGTTGCTGCTAGAAATCACACTTTTCTTTTCTAGTAACTATCAAACAATGCAAGATTTGTCTTGAACCAAAAACCAACAATTATGGTGATTCAGGTCCAGGATCTGCTACCACAGTGGCTTGGATGCTACTGGAAAAGGTTACAAAGCATGACTAATGATTCTAGCATGGTTCCAGGGTTTCACCTACGCAGACGTGGCCGTTAAAATGGCACTCAGGGGCTTTCATTATGGCAAATAACTATGTTCCTCCTAGGTAGGGCATATTGGATTCAGAAAAGAGATTGGCCTTGGGGACAGCAATGGATACTCAAGAGGGATACTGCCGAAAATATTATGCCTTCATGCAGAGCTGCAGCACTTGTGCTGAAGCACCTCTGCATTCCTACAATATAACTGATCAGTCACATCCAGTGCTAGAACATATATTTTTTTTAAAATTTCCAATAGACACAGTTTGTTCTACCAGTACCACCATTTTTAAAGTTTGTGTATATTTATTTGTATTCTCTGGTGCATGTCTCACTGACAAAAACAAATGAGAAGGTGAAGCTGGATGTTGCATACACAGATCTGGTAATTCTCAAAAGTTGATACAATGGGGGTCATTACGAGTACGGCGGTAGGGGGTTAACGGCACCGGTAAGGATCCCGGTGCCGTTAACCCCCTACCGCCGCATTCCAATGTCCCTTAGCGGGACCCACTAGGGCCGGCTGGTTTTACCAGCTGCCCTTAGCGGGACCTGTTAAGGGACCAGGGAGCTAATAACGGGCCTGCTATTCGCGGGCCCGTTATTAGCTCCTTCCCCATTCCCTTTGAGCCCTATGGGGCTCGAATGGGAATGGGGAATGTTTTTCAGAATGGGGACTTACCGGGTCCTCCAAGGTTGGAATGACCCTGTATGTCGCCATTCCCATTTGAGCCCCCATAGGGCTCAATGGGAATGGGGAGGATGCTAACAACAGGCGTTAATGACGGGCCCGTTGTTAGCATCCTGTACTGCTAGCGGGTCCCCCCCGCACGTCTGGTCTGGCCAGGCGTCCAGAGCGGGACCCGCTGCAAACCTTGTAATGTGGCTCCCCAGAATGAACGGTGCCGGTCCCTTACCGGCACCGTTTGTTCCACAGCCGCCAGCCTCGTAATGAGGCCCAAAGTGTCATTACACATTTCTGAGCCAACTAGCCGAGCTTTTGACTCCTGTCTTTTGTCATTTAGATTGCCTAATCTAAAACTCAATCTAAGGTTTATGATCATTTGAAAGGCACGCAAAGGGCTGAAATAAATGCAGCACTTGCATTCCACTAACCGTCTGTGCCAAGCATGGGAAGCTGTAAGGAATTTTAGTGGTCACTGTGAAGCTGTGGATAATTCTGAGCAAAACGGTCCTTCATTTAGTAGAACGTTCTGTTCTTCAGCTTTACATGGACCTTTTGGATGTGTGCATTGCAGGAGATGATGTATGGTAAAGTACGTTTAATGACTGATGTTCTTTATTTTGTGATAAAAGTTAGTGAATGATGTTTAGTAAGTAGTATTAACGTTTACTTTACAAGCCTTAATGAGCTGGTTCAACTCTTGATTAATTGCTTGTTTACCATATATACATATCTCAATCTACATCGAGCAATCCAATCATGTAATTTTATTGTTTATTTTCTCTTTTAGAAAGTTTGTTAGGAGGAGAGTGTCAGGATCCATAAACACAAAGAAATAAAATAAATAGAATTAGGGGCATGAAAGATATGCAAAATAATGGAAACATAACAAATAACTAGGAAGCATGGTTAAAATCACCAGGAAAGGTCCACTACAAGATGAACACCACCTGTGACATGGAAAATAGGACATCTTAGATTCTCTTCCGACCGGGGAGGATGCTTTGGGATATAAATACGAGCATAACCAGTGCTTCATTCCTTGGCTATGTTGTTTTGACAACAGTCGATATGGCCCCTTCATTTTTGTGCGTAGCCGTCGCATAAAGTACTAAGGTTGACTATGAGTCCCGATGTCGATAAACTTCCTGTGTCAGTCTCTGTATGAGTCCTTCTGTTACTTTCCTCTGTCTTGAACAGTGCATATGCAACTCTCCTTTTGCACATCCTCATTGGGCTTGTATCTCGATTTTTATGCTGTGAGGTGTGTTTGGTTATTTGCAGTGCACTGTTCTTTTCTTCTTCTCCCTCCTTCATTGATCTATTTCTCTTACCCACTTTAAGAGCATCTTCACAAGTTGGGTGGAATCCTGGTGGTAAATCTGCCGGGATACTGCCCAACGCAATTAGCGTTACAGTAACTTGGTCCTGCACTAGTAGCGTTGGATCACAAGTTGCAGTACCAGAGTAAATCCCCATTTATTTTGCGCCCATAGGACTCAATTGTCATTTTTAAAAGGGGCAGAAAGTCAGTGCATTCACAATGCGCTCAGAGCGGGAGGTGAGTGCTCTGGCTTTCCCCCAAACTCGGGATTGGGCCGAGTGGTATTGCAGCAGTAATAGAATTACTGCTGCATTTTTACTGCTCCGCCCAAATCGTGATGAGTCCCTTTGTCACTGCATTGCCATCACATTTGCTCCACTTTCTTTTACTGGGGTCAAGCCCACGTTTGTAATCCAGAACCCTCCTTACCCACTATCTCGGGGATCACATGAGAGAGTTTCGAATGACAATGTCCTCAGCCTTTGGACTTGATCTGAACGGTTATCCCGAATGTTTCTGTCAGTGTACAGTGTGTGGGAGTGTCAAGTGTGACAATCAAGACAGATTCTATTTCATTCACAGAAGGATTTTTCTGCCCCACATTCCTAAACGTTATCAGTGCTTGCTGGATATAGGTTGTTGCCAGTGGAGCTGGGTGATTCGAGATTTTCTTCAGGGAAAGTACCATGTTCCTTTAACCACACCTGAGGTTCTGTCCTTTTAGGGACCATGGGGGTAATTCTGAGTATGGGGGTAGCGGGTTAACGGCACCGGTAAGGATGCCGGTGCCGTTAACCCCCTACTGCCACATTTCGAGGTCCCTTAGCGTGTCCCACCAGGACCGGCTGGTTTGACCACCGTCCTTAGCGGGACCCGTTAAGGGACCATGGAGCTAATAACGGGCCCACTATTTGTGGTCCCGTTATTAGCTCCTTTGCCATTCCCATTGAACCTTATGGGGGCTCAAATGGGAATGGGGAATGGTTTTCGAAATGGGGACTTATGGGTCCGCATAGGTCGGAATGTCCCGGTAAGTCCCAATTCTGACTAACCGAACCCGGACCCGAGTTTGGAGGCAACCATGGTCCTAATAGCACCATGGCTACCTCCAAACCCGGAATGACCCCCCATGTGTTATTACCAGGTAATGTGTTTTTCAATTCCCTAGGGATACTGAAAAGAACCTATATTCCTGACTTCACTTGTTTTGCTTCCCTGTATTGCCACTGGGTCACTTGAAGTTAATATCCAAGGAAGATTGACAGGGGCTTGATTTACTCACTCTCAGGACAGGTCATATGATTTGTCATTGGGGTTTCTGTATTGACAGCAGTTGTGATCATAGCACAGCAGGAGATTTCTTTGAAAGGTACTCATTTATCAAGAGCCCCTTTATGCTAGGGGTCTTGCTCAGTCTTCAACATATAGCTGCCAGTCATCCCTTTCTTCTGCTTTGCGAAAGGGCATGCAATGTATCAGTGTTGGCCAGAAGGCTTTGCATAGAGCCTTAATAGAGGACAGGCAACAAGCTCTAATATTTGGGAATGCATTGAGGCAATCTTCACCAGAAATGCTTTTCTTGTAACTACATGAGAATGTAAGTCTGTAGCCAGGAGAGTGCCTTTGGAACCAGTACCAGCTCACATTCCCACAGCCATAGGTTATCATTTCTCTTTAAAATACCTATAATGGACCACTTAGGGTGAACATTCTCTAGGCGCAGCACTTTGCAAAGTGAAACACTTCCTGCGTCGTCAAGTGTCCATTCATGAGTTGCTGTCCCTTCTTTATTGATTCATGGCAAATGCTCAGAAACCCATGTAGAATATCTGGCTAATAGTGAAGTAAGAATTTGCCAGGGAAGATCAGCAGAAATGTTTCAATAAATGCTCTGTTTTGCCTGTATACGATGCACATTAAACAGAGGAGGAGCTGAACAGAGTCAAAGCAAGAAATGTTGTCCTCTGGTAGGTTTGTTTAAGAACACCTTGACATCTATCAACATGATACAGCACCTATAGTGACACCTCTTCCAAATGTACACCCTCCTGTGACTTAAGACACATTTTGCATTGCAATACATGAAATACATAATTTTTTGTAGTACTTCAGGAGGACTCCTGTTCGGCTTAAAAAGCAACAACATTATTTTTAAATGTGTCTATGAGAAGTGTAGCTTGTAAAATAACTTTTTTCTAATAGTAGCTTTCAGGGGAATGTACTTGAAAGAGAGCAGATCCTTAACATCTGCTTTGGACATTAACAGTATCTTGTTGCACATGTAGCTACACAATTACACTTTTTCAAATCTTTCCTGGCAAAGGGACCAATCAAATAAGCTTCTGCTTGAGTATTCAAATAATTGCATATGTTGATTTCCACATACAATATTAAAAGAACATTAATTCATGAAACAATTAATCTTGTATGAATAATGACACAATATTCCAATTTATGAAACTCCTAATCTTCAAACCGAGTCCATATAAAGATAAACACCTATTAGGAGCACAGACTCTCTCCTATTGCTATGAATAGAATGAATGCATAAAGTTGTCCCTATTATCGCTTATTCAATAATAATATGTATATGCATTAAACAAAATATATGTTAGTTATATAGACATTCAAAATGCCTGATGTCGTTTTTGAAGTAAGTACATGAGAATTATAATGTGCATAATGACAAGCAATCGGAAATCTTTACAATATATGCAATGACAAGGTTTATTTAACCAGAACAGAAAGTCAACAAAGCTGACTGTGTCATATCATTCATTGATACCTGTAATACAACTTAATTCCAAAAAATTGACCCCATCACAACACTCATAGCTTGAAATTTGATAGTTTGCAATTTCTAATATGCCTATTGCAAGCCATGATAATATAGAGGATCATTCCATATAGAAACCCCCAGACTATTTTATCTATCACAGTTTAGAAAAACACATCATGTTTGTTAAGCTATTCTATTTGAGGAGCACAGATAGTTATCAAGGCTTGGACATGATATTGGGTCTTCAGCTGAGAGTGAATACAACTTGAAATGTCTATAGAGACAAGGTTCCTTTGCGGGTCCCTACTTTAACAGCTGGTAAAACCAGCCGCTAAGGTCGGGTCCCGCAAAGGGACCTCGTAATTAGGCGCTAATAGGTAACGGCGCCGAAGCCTTTTACGGCACCGTTAACCCATTAGCGCATGGGTCGTAATGAGGCCCATTGTGTGTAGGTGCTATATAAATAAACTATCATATCATATCTTTGAATAACATTACACCCCATTCCTATTGATTGAGTAAGCCTTCAACAATTTGGACTAGTTATATTGAATCATCTTAATCCACCGACACATGTGTAAAGGAGGGACGGACTCACCTACACTGCACATAACAGCATAGAAAGTAGCCAGTAAGGTTAATAAGAGTACTCAACTATGTTGCCACTTGTCAACTGGTAATTCATCCCAGACAAAACACTTATTGTATTTTCCTCTAAATTACCAATTGCATCATATATGTCTACTATGGAAACCAGGCCAAGCATCACAATATATTATTTGTCAACAAACTAATTCACAAGCATCGTTTCCATCAAAGTGTCTGCAGTGTTGCACATGGATTTGAAGTTTTTTATCCATTCTACACCTGGTATATAATTATCCAGTCTCAGTTGTGAAGTGCAGGCAATTGCCATTTGAAACAAACTGCCAGCCAAAACAGGTGTTTATGTGTCCTGCTGATTCACCTAGTGACAGCAAGGGTTCCCTCTCATAACTACTCTTGCACTGCATATTAGAAGTAGATGCCATTATGTTTATGTTTCTGCATGTTTTCATTGTGATCAGTTTGCCTAACTAACTCATCTTCACTTGCCTTTTGGCTTTGTCATACCACCCCTTAAGTATAGAACATGGCTTCCCTTTTTAGAGGGCAACAGGACATCCTGAGCGGTGTTGATTTCAAGGCCAACCATAATTTCATATTGGACCCTCACTAAAGATTGAAGAGTGCCTGTTGAACCTTTCAATACAGACATTGCCATGCTCTTTTAACTTGTGAAATGTTCTGTTGCTAGTGCGGCTGCTGTGTATGATGATATTTGCTGTTCCCTCTGGCAATGACAGGCATATAAATTCATTTAGTATATTTTTTTTTTTTATAGTGACATTGAGAATTGAAGATGTCCTCTGGTGATACTAAATAATAGCTTCCACTTTAGGGATTACATGACTGTTCCCCATGATAGCTCAATCAATTACAGGTGCTCTTTTCGAAGCTGCTGCGTGGAAGAAATGCCCAGGGATTAAGCTGTAGCTTCAAGCTGTGATACTCCTCCTTTCTAAGAAGAATGTTGCATTGTGCATTCATAGCGGAACATTTGATGAAGTGCGACATGAGCAGCAAACATAGATTTCTGCATAAGATTATTTTTGCTGAAATCTAGGTGTATGTCAATTTACATCTGCAGATGTCCTGGTTCTGTCGTTGTATTTCTCAGTACAGTATTTTAAGTGTTTTCCCAGTTGTGTGTAATGGAGAGCGTCACACTGAGAGTATAGATTATGTGACATAAGGCAGCAGAAACACAGTTATAGGCAGAGAAAGGTGCAAAGTGCACCATATGTAGCTGGAAAGTATTTCTTTTATAATACCTTAGGTAGTGTCCACAAAGCACAGTACAAATATGTTTAAAAGCCTGTTGACTGTATAGAATCTTGTTTGCATATTTGTGAAATAGGGCCCATCCTAGAAGCTGCTTCCTGGGCTATTTGAGATTGTTAGGCCACAGTAACACATGGATTCCTCTCTGCAGTAAAATACACTTCTCCAGCATGGGGTCTTGCATGGATTTACATGCTCATGAATATTCCCCGTCGTTAGGCCGGGAATCCTCTGTAAATAAAAAATCAGTATCAGTTTCGTTTCTGATCTGTCTTTCTCAGTAGTAACCAATCACTGGTCTCTGGGTGATACTGCCCCCAGCCAATGACTGTCCTCTCCCTAAGCCCCGCCTCTGGCAGCCATCCTCAGATTTGTACCGCATGCTCAAATGTTGGGAGTCCTCGTGTTTAGCTCTCGAGCTTTTGCTGCGTTTTCGCGCTTTTTTCAAAGAGAAGTTCTCATTTTTTGGTCAAATAGAGCCTCAAGCTCCACCGTCTCTACATCCGATTAACGGGGATCCGTGTCAGATTTTTAGAAGATATCATCGAGTTATGCTTCTTGGAGGAGTCCAGGAGTTTCTGCGGCCTACCCGAACATGGCCCAGGAGAACGGAAGCTTGACGCCCGGAAAGCTGTTCAGGGTTTGCCCTGGATGCCAGCTGCAGAATGTGTACAAGGAGGACGAGCACTCGAAATGTCTCTACTGCCTTCATGAGGACAAAACGCACGTGGAGAAGGACTGTGCGCTTTGCAGGAACATGTCGGAACGACCATCAGGGACCGACACCTTCGTCTCTCCAACTGGCCCGTCAGGTGAGAAGAAGAAGAAGAAGTCCCAACGGTCTTCTAAGTCCTGTGAGGGCGCCCTGGCGACGGGGGCCTAACAGAAGGCAAAGCACCACGAGTCTGTGGGCACCGGGAGCGCCAAACGGTCGGGCTCCTCGGCTGCCAGGCAGGGCGCATCCTCTCCAGCACCATCAACCACGAGCCAGTGCTCTGGCTCAGGGAAGAGGAAGGCCGAGAACCCGGCGAAGCTTCTGGAGAGGCCCCGGTCGAGCTCGAAGGATCCGGCCGAGGGGGAGCGAGGCGGTGACCCTCCCCCCAAGGTGAAGGCCACAGGCCCACATAAGGTGGTAAAGGCCTTGATTCACCCGTCCAAGGCCTCTATCGAGGAAGTTGCGGCGGCCCTGGCACAGCCCGTGGAGGCTACACCAGTGGAGGCGACCTCGGGGCCCAGAGTCTCCCTGCCTCCGCGGAGGGAAGCCTATTTCAGACCCATCGAAAAGACCCCCGTGAAGACGCCGGCGGAAAAAGAGGGGGTGGGGCAGTGGCCATTTGGGAGACGGACACAGCATCCGAGGAGGAGCTGGTAGAAGTCTTAGAGGGCCTCGACAAGGGCGTCGAAGAGGCCCGTTCTCATGGGAGGGATCCCGACGAAGGTGACGATGAGAGCGACGGCGGCACCGGAAAGGGTCCTAGACACCCGTCGCTTCCGGAACCGCAGGACAACTCGGCGGCCATTTTGTTGGCAATACAATCCTTAAGTTCGGAGATAAGGACGAGATTGCCCTTACCACCGACAGAGGAACCGGAACCAGGCTCGACAGAGGAGCCAGAGCCAGGCCCGGCGGGAAGCCCCCCGAACAAGAGAAGACAGATCCATCCAGTCCCGCCTTTTCAGCCCTTGCGGCCTACTCAACCTTTGCCCACGTCCCCCCGATGACACGGGAACGGACACGGCCACGACGGGTACCGACGCCGATGGCAGTGATGACGGGACGGAGCTCCCATCGCCCCCAGCACGGGTCTCCCTGCTCGACGAGATTGGATCTTTCCATGCATTGATCGCCAGGGCATCCAAGCTTTTTCAGCTCTGCCTCAAAGAGAAAAAACGATTAAGACGGCCAACGCCCTCGCGATCGTGGCCCGCTACAACAGGGAGTTATGGTACAAGATCGCCCCCCTGTTGGACTGTTCGGGTGGGGTTTAAATAGCCTTGGAAAAGTTCCAGGTATGTATCCTTCCTCCAATCAGGTATGTATCCTTCCCCGACCATGCCCGGATGGTAAATTAGTCCCACAGGTAAAGTAGTTCCTTTCGGGCCTCAAGGAGGCCGGGATCCTGCAGCATGGTCTACATCAGGTAAGTGCACCCAAGCACATCCATAATGAGCCTGGCGCCTATGGCGCCAGGACTGATGTCTTTTATGAGCCTGGCGCCTATGGCGCCAGGACACTGTCCAAAGGGCCCCTATATGGGGTTGCTGGGTCCTTCCTTGGGGACTGGATGTCCGCTTTGGGGGACGCAGGGCTTGAACCGGCTCACCGGGAGCGGGCATCATGACAGCGGGATCCACGTCTACCCCTATCTGGATGATTGGATCATCCGCGCAAGGACAAGGGAGCTTGCCGTGGAACACACAGCAAAGACCGTCCAGCTACTCATGGACCTGGGGTTCTCCATCAACTTCCCCAAGACCCACCTGGTCCCCTCACAAGTTGCACGGTTTCTGGGAGCCAAGCTCGACACAGTTGCGCGCCTGGCCTCACCGTCGGAGGAATGGACAAAGGCTATCCTAGGCAAGGTGCAGCGTCTGCTGGCCACAGACGTGGCCAAGGTGAGGTCCATCAAGTCCCTCCTCGGGATGATGTCCTCTTGTATGTATCTCATGCGCCTGTGCAGGCTTCGGATGCGCCCTCTACAGGAGTTCCTCGACGCCCGCTGTATACAGGCAACGGGCAGCTTCGAAGACAGGATCCCTCTCAACGTGACCTTCCGTCGAGCGATCCGGTGGTGGGGCACCCGCGGTCATCTGGTGGCAGGAACAGATTTTCAGACCCCCACCCACCAGGTGACGGTGATGACGGATGCCTCCCTGGAGGGGTGGGGAGCGCACACCGGAGATCTTCAAGCGAGAGGACTTTGGCTCCCGGAGGAGAAGCCGCTCCACATCAACATCCGGGAGCTCCGGGCAGTGTTCTGGGCCCTCAGGTCCTTTCTCCCGTCCCTCAAGGGCAAGGTTGTGAGGATCTTCACCTACAACACCACCATGATGTTTTACATCCGGAAGCAGGGCGGAACCAGGTCCCCAGCCCTATCCAAGGAAGCCCAGGATCTGTGGCATTGGGCTGATGCTCAAGGGATATTTCTGGTGCCGTTTCATCTGGCAGGGATAAAAAAAAAACATCGCCGACTCACGCAGCAGAGAGTTGCGCTCGTGCCACGAGTGGGAACTACGCCAGGACCAAGTGGACCGACTCTTTCAGCGATGGGGCAGACCCCAGATCGACCTGTTCGCGACGGCGACGAACTCCAAGTGCCAGAGGTTCGCCAGCAGGTTTCCCCAACCGAGGAGCATGGGCGATGCTTTCTCTTTCCCATGGGGTGGCCTGTTCCTATATTTGTTCCCTCCGTTACCGTTGCTGCTCCGACTCGTCAACCAGCTCAAGAAGTCCCGGTGCAGTATGATCCTTGTCGCACCGGCGTGGCCGAGACTGATCTGGTTCCCGGACCTTCTGGACTTGTCACGTCCCCACCAGTCAAGCTGTCGACGGACGCAGATCTTCTCTCCAGAGTAGGATGCGCCATTCTTCATCACGACCCAGAGTCTTGCAGGCCTGGCTCCTGCAGCACTAGAGTTGGGAGGGTACGATATCCCAGCCGACTGCAGAGAGGTTGTTGCAAAGGCCAGGGTGTCCTCAACTCTCAAGTGCTACAGACATAAGTGGAAGAGGTTCTCTTTCTGGTGCCGGGCACAGAAGATTAACCCTCTGCAGATTACGGCCCCTCAAGTACTGCCGTACCTACTGTTGCTAGCCAAAGCTGGATTATCTCACGCTTCAATCAAGATACACCTTGCAGCGATTTCCCGATACACCAGGACTACAGGGCGGTCATCCCTGTGGTCTCATCGCCTGGTTAAGGAATTTATGAAAGGACAGTTTCGATCATTCCCGCCTGTGAAGGCACCAGCCCCGGCGTGGGAGCTCAACATTGTGCTGACCAGACTCATGGGTCTGCCATTCGAGCCGTTGCATTCGGCCCCGCTGAAGTTTCTGTCGTGGAAAACAGCGTTCCTGGTGGCCATTACCTCCGCACGACGCGTGGGAGAGATCCAGGCGCTATCCTGCAAGCCTCCATACCTGACCTTTCACGATACAAGGGTAGTGCTGAGGACGACCCCTCCTTCATGCCCAAGGTGCCGTCGGACTTCCATCTCAACAAGCCCTTGGTGTTACCAGTCTTTTTCCCGTCGCCTTCGTCGCCAGCTGAGAGGACTTTGCACTCGTTGGATGTAGCTAGAGCGCTGAAGTTCTACGTGGACCGAACGAAGAGTTTTCGGAGGACATCACAGCTGTTTGTGAACTTTGGACCTGTGAACCAAGAGAAGGCTCTCTCGAAGGCTTCCATTTCCATATGGCACTCCGGCTGCATCATGCATTGTCATCGGTTGGCAAACCGACCGTTGCCCGACTGTCCAAGAGCCCATTCGACCAGAGCTATCGCTGCTACCACGGCGTTCTTGTCTGGTGTGCCCCTGCTGGACATCTGCAGGGCTGCTACATGGAGGTCGACACACACCTTCACGAGATTCTACTGCGTCGACCGGGATTCCAGGGAGTAGTCCAGGGTCGGCCAAGCAGTGCTGCGCAACCTGTTCGCCTAAGGTGAGCCTGTGAGGAGGTAAGAAATGCTTAATGTTGAGTTTTGATGTAATGCTTAATGTTGAGCCTTGCCACCTCCCGTGTTTGTGCATGTGTGTACTGCTATGTATTCTTATATTCATGAGCATGTGAATCCATGCCAGACCCCATGCTGGAGAAGGAACAAGTTACCTACCTGTAACTGTTGTTCTCCAGCATGGGTCTGGCATGGATTCACATGCGAACCCTCCCTCCTACTGCTCTGCAGCTCTTCACTTGGTCATACTGCCACTTTACGTGCTACCAAATCTGAGGATGGCTCCCAGCGGCGGGGCTTAGGGAGAGGGCAGTCATTGGCTGGGGGTAGTATGACCCAGAGACCAGTGATTGGTTACTACTGAGAAAGACAGGTCAGAAACGAAACTAATACTGATTTTTTCTTTACAGAGGATTCCCGGCCTGACTATGGGGAATATTCATGAGCATGTGAATCCTTGCCAGACCCATGCTGGAGAACAACAATTACAGGTAAGTAACTTGTTCCTTTATTCATATTCATGTTAGATGGTGCAGGAACAAGACCAGCGCCCTTGGAGGTAGGGTGAAGAGCCATGCAGGGATTGGTCAGGAAGGAAGGGCACAGAAGGTTCTCAGGCCTCGAGCGTGGAACATCAGTAAAATAAAATGTTGCAACTCAGTTTAAGCATGTGAAGGACAAAGGTTGGTGAGAATACGGTAATGGGAGTGGGAGTAATAAAGAGCAGATCAGGTTGTGAATACACTCTGCCCCTGGGGCAAAAAGGTCGCTTAGCATGGAACCACAGGCAGAGAGTTTGCAACGTGGTTGACAAATGAACAAGAGGAACTGGGAAACATGGTAGCAAAGGGAAATGTGTATCATAGCAAAGAAGGGGACTAAATAATAGGTCATGAGGAGGTGGGGAGAAATACTCCACCCACCAATCAATGATATTGTGGAAATCCAAGTAAATTAAAGCACACACAAATAAACTATTATCCAAAGAGCAGTGTTGTGTAGTGTGCTCTCAGAATTCATTTATTCGCATGGGAAAAGGAAAGAGGTGCAACATGTGTCCAAAGAGAAGTCGCATAATGAACTGTTAGTGGTACATTTACAAGTCTTAGAACCATTTGGGGGGGTGCCAACATTCTGGTCGCATGGGAAAAGGATGAGGTATTAATTTCCCAAATGTCACAGTGTCTGTACCTCACAGGGGATTGGTCAGGAATGAGGGGTGAAGCACACCATGAGACACCCAGAGGTGGGACAACCAATGGAGAAGGGGCTTGCAAATAGCAAAATGTATCACCAGAGTTAGCCAATAAGAATGAAGAACCATACCTAAGGAAGATGTTAGGTCCTATTTAGAGGGATAGTACTGATCTGGTCACAAGGGAGATGTTTGAGACAGTAGGGATAATTAATGTATACATTGCTAAAAGGGGACTTAAATTGTGAGCCAATCAATGTGTAATGATTTACATGTGGTTGAAACAATGTCAACTTACTCTTTTCCTCTACATACTGTCATTTAATGAAAATGCATTGAATGTGTCTTTTGTTCCAGGACATAATTGCATGTAATAATCTTTTGTTATTCTGGCAACTTGTGCACTCATTTTTGATCCTTGGATTGATTTTGACCCCTTTGCGGGTTTTGGGTCTACCTTACTGCATGGTCAATAAACAAAAGCACGTCTTAGCCCCAGGAAATGTATTGAATGCACTGTAGGTGGACAATAAATAATATTGATTAGAATATGTCTTAACACTATGGTGAGTGCCAAGAAGTATTTTTTAACAAACTTTTTGTTGAGCCTTTTGTGGAGACAATGCTGCCACCAATAGTACAGAGCAAATCAACTGTCACATTGCCAAGTCCACCCACTTGATGCTCCTACCTCCCTTCCCTCCGCTCCTCAGTTCACAGAAAACTCTTCTTATCCCCATCTCCCACTGCCCATGCCTGTGCCCCATTCTCTCCCTGTCTATCTCCCCTGATCATGAACCCTAGAGGCCCTTTTACTCAAGGTAACACATCATAGCATGGATGGGACAGAGAATAACTTTTCAAACTAAATAATAAGATTGACTCAGGAAGTTGGTAAACAACTCTGTTTTATTAACAATTGTCTAAAACAGGGAGTACAATGGACATCAACGTACATCGCACAGCATAATCTCGAATTATCTGATAAGAAACAACACATTTATACTAAACGTTTGTCATATGTGATGTCATACTACGTGGCAAACTAAGAAAACCTACAGGAGATTGTGGTTGGCTTAAGGGGAATGTCTAAGTATACTTTCTATATGGAACAGGATCATGATTTGGTCTCTATAGTCAGGTGAGCACTCACACCCTCCCTTCGTGCAAGTCATAGTGCAAGTCATCTTCAACAGTTATTAGAAAGACAACACTTCATTGGCTCTCAAACTATAAGGTTCATTGTAATAACGCCTTCTATAATTTGGTGGCACGCTTGTATCCTTCTGGAACATTTCATGCTCTAGCAGCATGTAAGCTGGTACCCCAAGTGCTGGTGGGTGAACTCATCCTCTATTTTCATCCTCAGATCACGTGATCAGAGACTTGAAGTTGCTCATATTTTGGCATCAAATTGTCTTTAATGAAGAAACTTTGCACTTATGGTGTTCTCTCTTTGCAACTTAACAAGGGATGCCTCTGATTCTCACGTATGCTGTTCTTCGCAGCTGATAACCAGTTCTTGGCTGCTTCCAGTCTTTGACATCAAGCCAGACAGCCTTTTTGGTATTACTTCGAATTCAAGCCTATTTTTTGCTGTGACACACATAGCTTCCAAATCGTCTACCTTCATGGAGACTTGCTTACTAAAAGTGTATCATCGAAATGTACAAAACTCTATATACATATATCTTTGCGACACCACCTGCAGTCCATATACTACGTATAGCCAGCCTTATAAATACTTAGTCTACTTGCTTTGCAGCGTCTGTACAATTGTAAAAAGGCTTGTGTTTACTGCATGCTCTTCACACGTGCAATCTTGATTTGCTACAAAAAAGCCTTCTCGATTATTTACTTCACCATCAGGTTCTATATCACCTATGCATTCTCTTCTCTGGTCATCCTTCCCAATGCATCACTCTCATCTTTCGTGACATCACCAGCTTCTCCTTTTACATCTTCACATTTCTTCAGGCACTTCTCTCAGGAGACCATCAGTCTTTCGGGGATACTTCACAAAGAGTCTTCTCAACGGATACCTTGTCTCAAAGATTCTTTGTGATATAGATACCATTACTGGCATTGCACATGTCGTATTATCCGGTTTCCTATATATAACAAAATAGGGGCAGGACTTCCTGTAGTGGCACTTGGCTGCTTCTCTACAATCCCAATACACTCTAAACTGCCTACCAGCCCGCTGATCATCCCAATGCACCACATATCTTCTCATATGTGTTCGGGCATCCGCTACCCTTATATATTAGCCAGTCCCAGCTCTTGATGGTGTTCCCCCCTCTCCGCAATCGAGAGACTATCTGGTGTCATCCCGTTTTCCTCTATACCCAACTTTGCTATTATGCAGGCTGTAGATAAAAATATTTTGGCATATCTGTCAGCCTCCATATCATTCCATATTCCCATTAGCACATGTTTAGGCTCCATCTGCACTGGTTCTCCAGTGTCCCTTCCACCTCCATCTGCACTTCAGTCCAGAACCTCCATAATTTAGGGCAGTGCCATTCCATATGGAAGAAGGTGCTTGTCTGTATGCTACATCTGTCTACCCAATCTGCACTCCTCTCTCATCTCTTTGAAGGTTGGTAGGCCGTGGTGTCTCAACACATCCCCCACCATCCTAATTTCTTTACTTTCCCTGCCCACCTTAGGTTTTGTATCTCTTTGATGTGTTTGTTCTACTAAAGTCTGGTCGCCATTGTAAGCCCTTTGTACCATCCCAGTTTCCTGTGGGCTTGATTCCACACCATCCCGACTGCCTGTGTCATCGAGGGCACCCATGTAGGCTGCCACCTTCTATACAGGAGTTTATCACATCCGCTAGATCCAAGTAGTGATTCTTCCACATCTACCCGAGTCCCCCTGCCTTTCAGATATACCCATTGGTTTGTCTTTGTGATCTGGGAGACCCAGTGGTATAGTTGCAGGTTTGGGAGACACAGTCCACCTTCACACTGAGAGTTATGGCTCTAGTTTAATTCTGCACATCTTCTCCTCCCACAAGAATTCCCCCAGGGCTGTATTAATGCTATCAAAATCTCTTGCCTTCAGCACCCTTGGAGCGTGTTGGACTATGTACAACCATCAGGGAAGGGTTACCATGTTGTAGAGGGATACCCATCCCATTAGCGATATACGAAGGGTCATCCACTGGTTGATATCCTTCTCAAATATTTTAATTGCCTGGTTGAAATTAAGCGCCCTGAAGAGGTTTTTGTCCTTCTGGACAAACACCCCAAGGTATCTGAAGCCTTCGTGACTCGTTTTCATTGGCAGGTATATTCTCTGGTTGCTCTCTTCCCACTCCACTGGGTAGTGTAAGGATTTGGCCCAGTTTATGTTCACTCCCGAGTATCTCCCAAACTCCTCTAGTATGATCACAGCCCTCAGTATTGATTGCTCTGGATTTGCCAGATATAGCAAGATATCATCTGCATACAGAGATAGCCTTTACTCCCTCCACTCTGGACAGAGGTAGCCCCTCAGCTCTTGATCTCCTCTGTCCCATTCTGCGAGTGGTTCCAGCACAATGGCAAAGAGCATGGGTGATAGAGTATACCCATGCCTTGTTACCTATTAAAAGGTGACCTTTTCCAAAACGTTGTGGTTTACCTTCACTCTGGCTGTTATTCTATAATATCCCCATCCATCGAATAAAACCTTGCCCAAATTCTATATGTTCAGGGCCATGAACATATATTCCCATTCTATTGAACCAAATGCCTTCTGTGCATCCAGTGGCTTGCATGCCTGTTTTGCTGAGCCCATGACCAAATGTAACCTTTGAATGTTCATTCTTGTCAATCTGTTGGGGTCTAATCTGCATTGATCATCTCACACTATCTCCATTGCTGCCTTTTGTAGTCTATGCGCCGACACACTGACGAGAATTTTGATTTCTACATTTATGAGGGAGATGGGTCTGCATGACCCACAATACTCCTTCAGCTTCCCTTCCTTTTGGAGTACTGCTATTGTTGCCTCCCTCAGAACTGGTGGGAGTCTCCCCTTGCTCCTGCTGTCCTGCAGCATTTCCTTCATGGGACCGAGAGTTTCCACTTTCAGTTTTATCCAGATCTATCACAGGAACCCGTTCGGACCTGCTGTCTACCCTTTCCCCAGCGGCGAGATGGCCATTTCCAATTCCTCTACCTGCAGGTCCTCATCTTGGGAATCCCTCCAGACGCACTAAGGATAGTCACCCTAGGCATCTTTGTATCTCTTCACCTGAGGTCTCCAATTGGGTCTAGTACAGATTCGGGTATTATGTAGCAAAGATCTGACCTATTCCTTTTGGGTCCCATGTGGTGCCCTTTTGATATATCAGCTAGCTCTTTTCCTTTCCCTGTGCCAGCCATGCTAGTAATTTGGCGGCATCTTTCCCCATTCGCATATACACACGACCTTGTGCCACCTTCCCACCGTAGCCCTTTCCAAAGCCCAATTCTAACCTCCTTGTTTACCTTGTTAAGATCCTTTAGTAAACCCTCCAACTGGTACTCTCTCCATTGTCCCTCTGATGTCGCCATTTTAACCTCATCTTCCTTGTGGTGCCTCTCCCTGGCTCTCTTCTTGGTGGCAGTCATTGCCATGGCTGCCCCCCTCAGCACAGCCCTGTATGACTCCCATAGCATTATCTTTAATTCCACCAAGGTTTCGTTGAGGTGTAAACATTGCTTTGTTTACTCCCTCAGTTCAGGCACTGTGTCCTCATCTAGCAAGCGGTAGGTGCCCAGCCTTTATATCCCCCCGCGCCACCTCCCATCTTCCTGAAATTTCCATGAAAGTGATGCATGGTCGGAGAGCTCACTGGGTATATACTCCACTCCTTCCATGTTATGCCTGTCTGAGTTCGGGGCAAAGGGTCTATCCTCGAGAAGGACTGATGTGCCACCGAGAAGAATGAGAACTCTGTACTTGTCGAATGGGCCTCCCTCCACAGGTCCACTAGCTCCATGGCCTCTATAAAGTTTCCCATTTTGGTGTCCCTGTTATCCACCCTTACAATCCTAGTCCACCTGTCCAGATCAGGGTGTCCCATGGCATTGAGGTCTCCCACCACTATCGTCGTTCTAGGTGGCCTTTCCACACTGCACGTTTTAACTCTTCCAGTGTCTCCACCTGCAGTGCAGGGGGACGGGGTGTAAACATTAATGAACAACATTTTTTCCATCCTCAATTTCTCAGACACTCCTACGACCCGTCCTCTCATGTTTTGGAATGTCTTTGTGACCTGGAACACTACCGCTTTCTTAATAAGTATTCTCACACCTCTTCACCCCCTCATGAATCTTCGCTGCACTACACACTTATATGTATCCCTTCCCAGCATCCACATGATTCCTGCCATAGATGCTTTTCCTGGAGTAACACCACATCCGGTTGGCAACACTTTAGGTACTGAAAATGCACACATATTTTTACTTTATCATTCAGCCTATTGCCATTCCAGGAAACAGATTTCAGTTTACCCATACTAACCATTCTGATAAAGTAGAAAATTGTGTTGATTCCCAAATCCCTTCCCTTACTGTTCCATCTCTCATCTATCCACTGTGTGATGGCCTTGCGCTGTTCTACCTATCCTACCCCAACTCCCTGCCCCCAACTAACTTCACGCCCTATTGTTTTAAATGCAATGAAAGAAGTGCACGAAAAACGTAGTGGAACTGTGACTCCAGCGCTGGACAGAGTAGGAAGCAAAGAGCAACGTGCAACGCATTTATTCAAGGATTGCAGTCATGCTGGTTGACAGACAATTGAGTTGAAATAGATTCCAGTTCAGCTGAAACTGATACCTGATGGTAACATGGAAATGTGTGCTTTAACTTCATAAATAACAGATCCGGAATAGTGAAAATGGTCGCAAAAAGTAGTGGAACTGTTAACAGTTAAAGGGATGGTCTAGTAAACATTTTTATTTAAAAAATAGATAGGCAACATAAAAAAAAAAAATACTAGCATTCTCTGTTTTAAAATTTCCTATGTAAAATTTTGAGCTATTCAAGCTCAAAATTCGCAAAAGCAAGCACATGGGCGCATCCATTTTGTGAAATGGAGGCCCTCCTGTGCTGGCTTTTGCTTTTGCGGCACCAATGAAGGAAAAGCCAGCCAGCTGTAGAAAACAAAAGCTACCGCTGGGTGGCTTTCCCTTCATTAGTGCTGTAGGCGGAGGACGGGGACCGGAGACCAGAGCAGGAAAGCTGCAGCTGAATCTCGGTAAGTGCTATTTTTTTTTTTTAAATAAGCACTAGCTGCGGTTTTTTTTCTAAGTTTTCCGGGCTGGAGGAGCCCGGAAAACTTAGAAATAAAACCGCAGCTTTAAATACGTATTTATGTTTGCGGTCGCTTTTGAAGCGACCGCAAACATAAATACAACGTTATTGTGTTGGAAAACGCTGCGGTTTTTCTTTCCAAGTTTCTCAGGCTCCTCCGGCTCGGAGGAGCCTGAGAAACTTGGAAAGAAAAACCACAGCGTTTTCCAACACAACCGCGTGTGTTTCTGCCTGCTGTGGCTATCACTTTGGGTCTCCGGTGCTCCCCTGGCAAAAAAGTGAAAGCCACAGCAGGCAGAAACACAACGTGGTTATGTTTACATGCCGCGTAGTGTTTCTACCTACAGCTGATTTCCCAAGACCCAAATGGGAAATGCTAAATGCTGCGTTGTGTCTGCCTAAATCTGCTTTCCCATTTGGGGGTCTCGGGCTCCCCGTGGAAAGCAGATTCAGGCAGAAACAAAGCGGTTGTTTTCCGCAATGCCCCGTTGTTTCTGCCTGAATCTGCTTTCCCATTTGGGGCTCTCGGGCTCCCCGGAGCCCGAGAGCCCCAAATGGGAAAGCAGATTCAGGCAGAAACAACGCGGTTGTGTTGGAAAACGCTGCGGTTTTTCTTTCCGAGTTTCTCAGGCTCCTCCGAGCACCCATGTGCTTGCTTTTGCGAATTTTGAACTTGAATAGCAGAGAATGCTAGTATTTTTTTTTATGTTGCCTATCTATTTTTTAAATACACATTTTTACTAGACCATCCCTTTAACAATAAAATTAGTACAACACCACTTCCGGCAGTTCATCCTCACTTTGACAACTGTTTAAATGTTTTTATGCTATTTATTATGAAAGTACATTTTGTAGTTTATTGTTTTATAGATTTATGTTGAAAATATGCTCCATCTGTAGAACCCCAATGAAATAGCACCACTTTTATGTGTGGCATATTTCACCCTAAGCCAGCTGGATTTCAAACAGATGATTCATGAAGGGCAAATGCATTCATTGATATGCACTATACTATCATGATTTCAGTTTTTTTATTGTGGTATAGTTAATACAAAAGTATAAACTTTTCACACATTGCACTTACTTCAAATTTCATACAAAGAAATAAGAATACAAAATAGAAATAAAAATATAGAAGGAAAAACGTGCGTATAAAAACGTATCATCAAAGCAAGCTATGGTTAAATCTTTCCATTTTCTTCAATGTAATTTGCAAAAAGTGACATAGAGACAATATCAAGCTTTGCTGTGAGTCCCACATAAGTCGTCCCCTGAGGAGTGCTGTCAGCACAGCAATGCCCATATGGTGAGTTATATCAAAGCATCAGCAGATGTTTTAGGTTTTCCTCAACACAACGATTCCCACAAAATCAACAAATAGAGTCTCCCCGGGTGTAATCCCATTTACTTGTATGTTGCAGCTTTGGCTGCTGGTTGAGGCAGAAGTGCAGATATACATATCGTAAAGTTGGCCATGGAAAGATGGAGATACATTCAGAAATGTCTTCCCTTTTGAAGTTAAACTTTGCATATTCACCATAAAGTGTATACATGCCCAATCTATCCGTGGGTCTGCCCAGTCGCACCTTAAAAGCTTTCTTGTAGTTAGAGTTGTGTTGGTTGTGAGTTCTTCCGTTGGGGAGACAATGAGTTGCAGAATATTTGACATCTACTGTTTGAACCTGGTTATGGTGAAGCCTGTGAGTCCTGTGTTTGAGTTGTCCCCTAGCGCTGATACAGGGAGTCGGGCGGTGGGTTCAGAAGCTTAGCTAACTCTGCCATTTTCCTCCACAAGGCTCTCACTGCTCAGGAGATCAGGCCAAACTCGTGTATTATAATAGCATTTGGAAGTGAGTTTGCCAGCCAAGGTTTATTTTTCCAGAACAAACCATGCATGGTATTAAGGTAGGAGCTCAGATCAATCAAAGAAACGTCCAGGCCATATAGCAGGGTTGGTTACACCTTGAGCAAGTAGAATGAAAGGAGGGTTTTGGGAGAAGCGACATTGCTGCAAATAAATTTGATTCATTTTGATTAGCAGTGGGGCAAATGTCTTTTTAAGGGAAAGTTTCCAACCTTCTTTAGCGCTTTTATTAGAAACCTCATAGCCCAGATATGTTAGTGTCCGTACTCTCATCAAGGAGTTTTCTCTGACTCTCCAATTAAAGGATTTTGGGCTCTTTTCTGTCGTGAAGACCATTTTTTTGGACTTCTGTCCATTAATTATTAATTTTGAGGTTATTCTGCAACGCATAGGTAAAAAAGAGGTTCAACTTTATTTGCAGACTTATTCGAGTGAAATCAAATAATACTATATCATCTGCAAAGACGATCCAATCGAGCGTTAACCGTGCCCAGTTTTACAGGGTTAGTAGTACCCGCATCCCAGATTTTGTGCATGTCTGCTAAGTAGAGGTTTAATAAAGTTGGCGCAACCACACACCCCTGTCATAGTCCCACAAAGGTAGATATTGTGTCAGTCAGGGCACCCTCCTCATTCAGCCTTACCCTCAGTGTTGTGTTTGTATGGAGCAGTGCCAAGAGGTGAATCAAGTGTATAGGGATGTTCCATGCAAGGAGTCTTGCCCACAGCCCGCCTCTAATTACAGTGCCAGGCGCATTCGACACGTCTATAGAGGCCAGTTTGACAGTTCCCACCCCATCTCTCTTTACAGCTACCAGTAAGAGGGACATGGTAAACGTGTTTAACAACGTACCCATACCAGATTGAAAACCTACTTGATAGGGAGATAGAAATATAGTATGGCCATTTTTGCTCTTATTTCCTTCAGCAAGAAGGTTGCAAAGATTGTACTTCATGAATCCAAAAGAGCAATTGGCCTGTAATTTTTGGGACAAACTTTGTTAACTTGTTTATAGATAGGGATGATGAGAGACTGTATTCATATTACTTTTAATTAGTACCAGGGGAATGTTATCAGGACCCAGCATCCTCGAGGCCTTAGCCTTCCCAATGGCCCAAGCAATATCCTCTTCATCCCAAATGTATCTAGTGGGGTCTCCCCTAGTTTAGTAGTTATGTATGGTGTAACTAAATCTTTGGCTAGAGTATATTTTGCCTAGGTAGCTGACCCATACAAGCAAAGGTATGGAACATATCATGCCCTCCTCCAGGTCTTAGATTTTACCTCCAATAAGAGACCAGAATCTAGAGGAATCTCCATCAATGATAATCTCTTGATTCATACCAATATGTAATTCCCTTCTAATTGCCTTCAAGGTACATTTATATGAGGCCTTAATCCAATTCTTAGCCATTTTATAACCAACTGTCCCCTTGGTATGAGGTGGGAGATACTTTAGCATCTTCCTCTTAACCAACCTAGCCTCTCTCACCCTTGAGTCAAATGTATGCTGATGGGCTTCCCCCTACGTATTTTACCCTTGTTAGTAAGGTTTTTTTGTGCATGCCTTCAATATCAGATTGCAATTTTCAACATTTGAGGAGCCCCCCGAGTGGCCTATCTTCAGCATCATTTATTCCCACGATCTCATAAAAGTCCTGCATGCCTTTGCATTCCACTTCACTGAGAGGCCACCCCTAGTCGGTGTAATGAAAGCAACACAGTAGTCTGTCTGTTGCATAGTCATTCGTAGGCCCAAGTTAAGGATTAACAGTGTATGGTCGCTCCTCTAGGATCACCTTTAACCAGGGATCATACAGGCTAACCAAGAAAGAGGAGATGTAAAAGTGGTCAATCCAAGATCTATTAAGGCTCCTGGACTATGTATAGAAACCATTTAAAATGTGTGCCTCCTCTGGCATGCAAACCTGCATTTCCAATTTAGAAGGGAACTTGTCCCAACAGATACCAAATTGCTCACTACTCGAACCAGCCCTGTCACAATAGAATCACTCTCTCAAGCCCTGTATGTCCACACGTGCTGCATTTAAGTTACCTACCAGAACAACAAGTTGATTATGGGGTTTTCCCAGGCATGACGAAAGCAGTGTGTCCAGCTCAGTGTGTATGTCCACTAGTGTTTTAGTAGCATGATTCCAGTATACATTTACAAAAAATATGTTTTCTTTAGGGCATGGAAGATGTATACTAATGGCCATCATGTCCAGAAACTTTACCTCAACCTCAAAGTGGGTACAGTTATAATTTAGATCCACTGCAATAGCAAGCCCCCTTTTGGCTGATGTGTATTACCTCTTGTTGCATTTTTGCAGTAAGTGTGGAACCCCTCCATTACAAAAGCCTCAAGGGACATGGTTTCATGCTGCAAGATTACACCTACTAATTTTAAACTCTCTGCATTAGATCTAATTAGCCTCTGGAACCCACACACATTCCATGAAACCACACTCAGGAGGTTTTCCCTAAAGACTAGTCTAGTTGGATTTGGATTTCTTAAGCATCTCTATTGCCACCTCCAAACCATGACCAGTTCTCCATACCACCTCTGGTGACCCCTTGGTCATCTTTTTTGCTGATTCTTGGTTTGGTAGCTCCGCCAGATCATACACCAAGGAGTTTAGGGTTTCCTGGTTATTCCACACAGTTTGCGCGATCAGACTGGTAGCAAAATAGCACACTGAGCTTGCCTGACTCTTTTTTGGAAAGGTCACCCTTTAAATGTCATCTGATCACAGCACACGCAGTGCAGAGATTGCTTGGAACCCCTTTATCATTTGGCCCCTATTCATGTGCAGTTGTCCACATATTTCGGATTGTATTGACCAACCCATTATTAACCCTTGAAATGTGTCACAAGTTAATTGTGATGGAGTTTCCTGATGATGAATTTTAGGTCAGTTAATTCCCATCCGATTTATCCAACACAGTTATCCCCACATTCGACTGTAGGACCTCAGTGCTGCTCTGCTCTCCCTCATCCACAATTATAGGTTCTGTTGTAGTTATCCAAGGGTGCACATCCTCAGCAGTGTTGATGTTTGGGGTTTCAAGGAAGATAGTTATTTTCGATTGCTTCTTACTTTTTGTGGATTTCTTAGTCCCCCACACTTTTGAGTCATGTTTGTTGTTGTCTGTTCGGATATACTTTCATTTTGACCCCTCACATCTGCCTGTTCTGACAAAGCACTGAAGAACTTTGAGCTATTTCTTCTGTTTTTGTTTGAGCTAGGGATTTTTTTTTGTGGAAAGCTGTTGTCTCCCCTTTCTTTTGTGTCTATTTATTCTAATCCAGCACACCTGGGCATTCTGAATGTTTGCATCATGTCCATCACTGTTTGGTAGTCCCTTCTTCGGTGCTACTACGAGACACCATGGTAGTTTCAATTCCCTGGGCACATAGATCTGCCAGCGGTGAGGGGCTGTCTGGTGATTCAATGATCCTGATGGATTGTAAGTGGTCCTCAGTGAATCTCCAACCCACAACCAGTAGAGATGCGTCTTGTAGTGTTCGATTATCCATTTTGGAAACTGTGTCTACTTTGATCCTCCTCTCTTCAGACACCGCAGACTTGTGCAGGTTGTGAGGATCTGTCGTGATTGACAGTAGCTGTGTGACACCCTGTTTCAATGCATTTAGCTTCTGGGTATTGACTTGTGCCAGAGCTTTGATGCTATCCCGTATATTTCACTTCTGTGTATTTTCTTGGACCGCACCTTTAATGATGTTCAATGTCTTTAGCTTCAGGGTGTTTTTATGAACCACCTATTTGACAGCATCCAGTATGTTTAATTTCTGGGCATTTTCTTGGACCGCCTCCATTATGTTGTTGTAGAGCCTTAATGAAGACTCTAAAGCAAGATGAAGAGCTGAAATTGAAGCTGCCCCAAGTGTTTCCATCTGTGGCATGAGGTTACAGTCCCACCTTTAACACATGTTTTTCTGTGTGAAGTAATTATCACTTGGTAGATGTTTCAGAATTGGACAAGACCTACTAGCACATGATTGGTCAAGAACTGAACTATGAAGTGGACTCAGCCCATAGTTCAGGGCAAGGCCTTCTGTCACAGCTTCTATTTTAGACCCCCGGTCCCTTTTCTGGCCTGTGCAATGGCTATGTTCCATGATGCCATCCAGGTTGTGGCATAATTGTTCAAAGGAGTGATCCAACACGCTGATGTTATTGCAGTTCGCAGTAGCCTGGCTCACGAATCCTAACCGGCCCTTGCCTGCATAATTAGTGGCCTCCGGGGATAGGTTTGTGTTCTCCATCTCTTTGGCCTTCGGGGGAGTATTTGTATCCTCGCTTTCCACCTCTGTGGCAATAACTGGCATGAGATGTTTGGCAAAAGTGACGTGCATTTTGTCAAAGACTCCATGTGAGTTAGTAAGTAGATCTTCCTGCATAATATGGGAGGGATTTACCAACTTTGTCCGCAGGGTAGGTTTGTTTCCCACTACTTCCAAGTAGAGGGATTGTGACTGCATGTTAGACCCACATTCATCTAACACACCAGCATTTGATGATTCATTACTCAACAGAGTCCTGTTACAAGCTAAAAAACAGCTTCAGAGACCAGTTCTCTGTTTGTGTGGTTGTTCACATTCGTTTGTATGCTGGCCATGATTTCATTTGCTTGCCTCGCCCGCTCCTCATAAGCCTTCGAGGCTAATCTACCTTTTTCAGTGATCAGCATTTCCCTGTTCCATAATTTGGGCATCAGAACGGGAAGATCGATTTTGAAGGGGAGGCGAGAGAGGAGGTGCAGAAGTGCCATCCGTAGCACTAGTACAGGAAAGAAATTGAGGATTTGTATGCCTATCTTTTTCACTATCCTTTTGAGATTCAGTAGATAGCAGCCCCCCCCCCAACGCTTCAACATAAAATTCTCACCTGCTTGCAAAAACAACTAGACAAATAAAATAAACAGGTGAAGCACCAGGAAGTCCACATATGACGGGGTTCTGAGTAGGAAACCTACTTTTAAGCACCTCCCCACCTTTGGACACTGGCAACCCACTGGCATCAGCACAGCGGCTCACAGGGAGACACCTTGATCTGGTGACATCATGATTCAAATATTAGATTAATTTTAATTGTCTTGTATTGTATATACTTATTTAGATCAATGCCATGTTTGCTGTTTCTGTAGTTGTTTTTGTACCACTTTTATGGAGTCAAATCCATTATAATGCCAGCTTGAATTGAATTGCAAACATTATTTACGTGTCAGCCTTTTCTTCATGTAATGGGCACTGGGATGAGGCTAACCCAGCAAGGCCTGCTTTTGTGCCCGGGGACATTCTATAGATATTGATTACATGTTGTTTGATATAGCTGGATGGACTCATGAAGTGAACTTTAAAATTATTCCACTGAAACAAAATGATCATGAACCCTTAAGGCACCTTTTAGAGAAGGAAATGAACATGCACTCCATGGACGTCAGCACTCTACTATGGTCAAGGTAACATCTAACAAATACATGGTATAAACTATCAGTTGATTCTGATATACAGAAACTATACAATGAGTTGTCACCTATTTCAGCAACTGTCCTGGGTGGTCCTTCTTCTTCCATGGACCCGCTAAATATTTATAATACTTTATACAATTGTTTAAAAAATGAATCCTAAAAGGATCTGCAGAGAGGCAAATGGCAAGAAATTCAAGCCATTGAGCTGGTTGTATGAGGAGGATACTAAACAAGAAAAGCCAGCCATGATCTGGGTCTGAAAGGCTGATCATTGTGCAAACCCAAAATATATAGGGGCAATAAAACGAAATTACACATCTGTGATTGCCAAGAAAAAAGGAACAAAAGGAAAAAAAGATGGTAAAGGCTTAGGAAGGACACTGTGACAAAGGGCCAGAAATGTTTTTGGGAGCTAGCAATCAAAGAAGATATTAATGTGCCTTTTCAAATTGATCATAAGAATGACCAATTTTAACCTGCCTTTCCACTGGACCATATGTTGTTGCTTCCCATTCGCCTGAGCAGGTTAAGGTAATATATATTTTGTTTTTATTGATATGGTTGTTAAAATAAATGCAACCTAGTCATGCAACATTTCAAAGTCATTACATGTTAAAAATCAAAATTTCTCTGTGGTAAAATACATCAATAAACATTAAATACATTATTGTGCTAAAGATTCACATCAAACATATTACGCAATATATCATATTACACAATATATCACAGTAGACCAAATGAATGCACTGCTAGGTCCAACATATTTAATTCTAACAATATAATTACTGCCAAGCTAACTGATACACGTTAACCATTGAAAATTATTTTCCACAATTTACCAGGTGTTCAAATTTTAAAATCTTTAAACAAATGCTGTAAATACATTTTTCTCTATGTCGAAAAGGCTGGACAGTACACCAAAATATGTTTCAACGTTTCAAGTTTGAGACGATTTCTGAAGTATCGACAAGCCCTATCGGCAAGCGTCACCTTAGTTCTTACTGCCAAGAGATCTCCAGTGGGCCATAGGTTAAGCCTCAATCGAAGAAACATAGGCATATATTGAGGCGACGAAAATCTGATCAAGTATGGCTCTGGGTTATTCAAGGGTATAAGGTTAAAACTACCACTTTTAAAACTCTGATACTTTAGGCAGAACTACCATGTCATCTGCCAGTCATGCCACCATCACTTAGTTTTTGCTCGTGTTGGGTTATTCATCAGCATTTCTGACGATATATCAGCGGCTTCCATGTACTTAGTTTCCAGACGTATCCAAGGCACCAGTGAGCTATCCATAGTAGAAGTAATCAATAAGGCTATACTAGTAACAAGGTCTTTGAGGCAGGAGCCAGCAGGCAATGTTAAAATTGTCCATACAACCATGATGTTGAGTGACAACAACCCCATCTCATATCTTATGATCCCCATAGGTTGACTAGATGGCAGCACTAACACTTTCTTCCAAAATAGACCTTCGAGTCTGGTCCAATATGCCATTCCTTGGTAAGTTCTAGTCTCAGCACTGTATGTCACAATAAGAACCACTTTCTGTTTGTAGTAGATTAATTATAGTTTATGGGAAAAATTCCCATATTTCTTATGTATCGATCTCGCTTGCGATACTGCTGTCTGCATTGTTTTTTCTTTAATTCAAGATGATAGGGAAGATCTGACAAGTTGTTATTCGTATTTAACTCAAGAGAGCAATACTCATTAACTACATTGACCGGGGTCTTATATAGTGTCCATTTAAACATTGCTTTTGTTGTGGTTTTTTCTTCACAGATTAGAATTTTAGTTTTTTTCCAAACGTAAAGATAGAAGGTTCTTTAAAGCATAGTTTTCTAAGGTGAACAGAAGAATTCCAGTTTCACTGCGCCGACACGAAAAAGGTAGGTACACACTGCTGAAGTTGCAGATTTATTATGGTTAAAAACAGCCTGACACGTGTTTCGAGCAGTCCTTGCTCTTCATCTGAGGCTTGTGGTTGAGAAAGATGCTCATATCAGTGCTTTAGCATCTGGAAAATATATCTCCTATTGTCAAATGCTTTGCAGTTGCGGTATACTCTTGATTTAAGAGTCGAACTAGGGTGGTATGCTCCTGGAATAGCTGGTCCCCTCGCAAAACACGTGTCAGGTCGTTTCTAACTATAATAAATCTGCAACTTCAGCAGTGTGTACCTACCTTTTTCATGTCGGTGCAGTGAAACAGGAATTCTTCTCTTTGTCTTTCATTACAGTGGTGTACCTGGGCAAGGTACCCACAACCACCAGTTAACTGCTGCCCTCCTAGGACCTATTTCATGGTGCAAGCGCGTGGTTCTACCTTTTGTGTTTGTTTTGCCCATACCCTTTCTCAGTAGTTTTCTAAGGTGGATAGCAGATTTAGTAGCCCTTCCGGTGTTTTAGACAACAGAACCAGATCATCAGCATATAAAAGCCACGGTAAAACACAGGAACCTCGCTTAGGGGAGTCTGTAACCACATCTTTAAAGAATTTGCCCTTAAACCTCATAATAGGTTGTGAGAGTTGGCCCTCTTGGGCTAAACGAATTTGTACCGAGTTATTGGAATACAATTGTGAAATTAAGGCCCTTATATAAATGGGACATGCTGATTTTTCTAGTCTATCAAATAAAGGTTCCCTCAAAACTGAATCGAAGGCAGTTTTAAAATCAATAAATGCCATGTAAATTGTTTGCCCTGATTGCTGCCCTTGATACTTTATTAGCAACAGTACCTATACATTTACTGATGTTCCCCAAGCCCGGGAAAAATCTGGTCTGAAAATTATCCATCAGATGCTTCATGTTCACCAAGCGTGCAAAATCCTTCAGCAGCAAACATTTTACCAGGAACATCAAGCAAAGCTATAGGGTGGTAATTCTGGATGTTTCCTAGGTTGGAGGAATTTGCTTACATGGTAATATGTTGGTAAAGAGATTGACTAATATGTTCCTTTAACATTAGATTTGTAGGGCTACCTGGGCATAGGGCCCTAGAACCACTCAATTTGGCCATCTGCAAGAAAATATCAACTCTGTCAAATACAATTGTCTCCCAGTGTTCCACATGTTGGTGTTTGTGTTGCAACATTGGTTGCTGGTGCCATAAAGCTGCTCAGAATATTGAATCCACCTCGCCTCCTGAACAGCATTAATTTAGAATGGCAGCTGATTTTAATGAAGAGCCCTGTTTGATGTTCCACAAATATGACAACTTTTCTTTAATGCAACAGCATTCAACATATATTCTCCATCTTGTTGCAAGATACGAGACTGATGGAATTTACACCAATTATGCTGCCTCGTCTTGAGTTGTCGAATTATAGGCAATCTTACGGCTAGATCATAATGAACAATTGCTCTAATTTCTTTCTGCAGGTGTGTTTTCTTATTACTCAATTCAGTGTCAAACACATGTTTGTGCTTGTAGCACGGTTTTAGTTTAGAAGATGGCTGTAATTTAAATAAACTCATATTAGCAACCAGGATTAGACTGCAACAACAAATAGGCCCGGACACCTAAAAAAAGTGACCCACCACTCACCACAAAAAAGTGGCCCTCAAACCATCATCCGTTAATCGCGTCAATTCACGACTTTACAGAAAATGCTACTTATGGAGGGTTAATGGTGTTTGTTGCATCTTATGTTTTGTGTAAACGCTTGAGAAAGTGATAACATTCCTTTTGGTCTTTTTTAATAAAATATCATCATCATCATCACATAGCTAAATGCTATACTTATTTTGCAGAACCAGACACAAGGCATGTCTACTAGTTGCCACCAGTAATGAAAATACAGCCAAATGATAACACCAGAAAGTACCTTGCCAGTCATATTTATGCTCAAATATTACATTACAACACAACTAGATATAACTTTCCACACATATAATGGACATCACCATAAATGTCTACGATTCAACATTCGGCTCATTCACTGCCCTCTATTTGACCTTCAGGTACTCTCAGTTCAGAGAACTTGCATTTCACAACAAAATCATAGTTAATCTGTCACCAAAAAAGGAATAGAGCATCCAGGATCATAAAAGCTGTGCATTAGCACTATTTGCCGGGCAAATAAATGACATCTTCCCCGATGATTTAACTAGCAAATGGGGAGTAATCTACCAGCATGCCATGATAAATACCCACAACAGAGATGGAGGTGTCATTTAAATCCTTGGTACAGCGTACCCCTGGTGCTTTTACAGAGCGTACCTTTAGTTCAAAGGCTCAAGAAGAAATAAGCCCTGGGTGCTCTCACTTTCTCCCGAGGCAGTTATAGAATCAGCTCAGGCCGCACATTCAAGCACTGCTAGTTTCCCAAGTCACAGCTAGGCACACACTCACACACATAGCGTCTGTGGCTCTGCAGGTGGTTAAGGTGCCCAGGTTGCAAACTTTTATCAGAGGCAGAGCCTGTCATATGCATGATGGAACATTTCAGCTCAAAGAGCTTGCAGAGCAACGCAAATCTATGATAGTTAAAATGAGCAACCTAAAGCACCCATGTAAAGATTTGTTTATATCCATGATGTCTACTATCTTGAAATGCAAAAAAATTCATTGCTTTAGGTCACTAATCAAATGTTCTGAATATCATGAATAACAATGAGCTGTACGTTTTGTGACAAAGAATCTGCATATCTATCCATCTTTGTTCATTACACACACAACTTGTTTTACTCCATGTCTTAAATCGCGGAAAGTACAGTGGGGTTAACTAGATTTTTCAGGTTGGCATTATCTTGCATTCTGGGACTTATTTTTTACCATTCAGGATGTGAAAATGAAAGCCACAATGTGATGCTTTTGGTTTAACATGTTGCTATAAGGATTTACATGTTGTCATGTGGCCTTATGCAAGTTGTGTTTGTCAGAAAGTCTTTTAAATCCACATGCCGTGCACATGACAGCTCACACCTGTCTTCAATTTGATCACACGCTCGACAGAATGGTAAAATGCGTGTTTGTAAAGGTGCATTGGGTGCATTCCATATAAAAGAGCAAACATGTGTTGCACCCAGTGCTCGAAGTGTACGAAAAGAAGCAATGGAACTATGTTCCCTACTGGCCTGCCCCCGGTCCTCACAAACCACATCGCCACGCCTCCTCCCACGCACCATACAAACCTCCTAAACGCATGCGCCTGCTGATTAAGGGAACGTTCAGTGCAGTGCACTGAAAGTGCAAGTTCCACTACTTCCTACACTTTTATTTTAAAACTAAACCATTCCGGAAACGTTTCTTTTTAAAATAAAACTATAGGAACAGTAAAGCTTAATTTAAAAACGTAGAATAGCACCGATCCCAACCAATGGTTACACCTAAAGCTTACTTCAAACGAGATGCAGTATTTATTGATTAAAATTTAGATTGTGATATAAATTGTTTTGAAATTATTCCATAAATAGTGTGGTCCAATTTGACTATGTTTTCTCTTTAGAAGGGTGGTGTGGGTTTTGGTTCCCTTCTTGCATATTGATGTCATTTACATGGCATGTGAACTTTGAATCGTGATTCATTTGGCAATCACCTTGCAAGGGCCTGTACCTTTACAAATGCGTTCTTGTCACTAGACACTGGGCCTTATTATAAGTTTGCCGGTCGGGGAACTACGGTACCGGTAAGCATGCCGGTACCGTAGATCCCGGACTGGCAAACTACGAGTTCTGCTCGCAGGTGCCATTGCGGCTGCTTAGACTGGCCTGGTGGCCGTAACGGCCCCTGCGAGCAGTGCATGTCAGATGCACTGGCACCGTTTATAACGGTGCCGGTGCATTCAACCTCCCCATTCCCATTGAGCCCTATGGGGCTCAATGGGAATGGGGAGCATTCCGTTCCGGCACCCGCGAAAGGGCAATTACCGGGTCTGGCAGGGCCGTAATGACCCAGTAATTGCCCATTCGCAGGCGCTGGAAATATTTTGAAGTTTGGCGGCAGCCTGCCGGTTTTACCGGCAAGGCTACGTCAAACATCTAATGAGGCCCACTGTCTTGAATCTACTGAAAACCAATAAAAGGTCAGATTGATCACCCAGCAAAGACAAAGCCTAACACCTCTGCAGTCCTTCTAGAAGACATTTATCGAGTTAACAAGACAAGCCTGGTGATCGCAACCTGCAATGTCTCGGAAAGCTGGTTTGAGTTCTCACACAAACACACATCTTCTGCCCCAGGCCCGGGCGGGGACAGTGTGGCCCATAATCGTTTGACATAAATTGTGCCCTTCAGTTGAATGAAGGCAAAGGCCTTATGAGCCCTGTGGTTCATCCCTGTTCCAGGGGGTCACGCCCAGTGGAAAATTGGCTGGATTGGCAGGGGCAGTAACAGTGGTACAGTGTCCTTTAATCGCAGGATTTTTTTTGCTGGGTTTTTACTGCAAATTTTTCAATGAAAAACCCATCAAACTTCTTAGGGGGGGTTAGAAATTATATATATGGGGTGTGGGTGTAAGGCAATACCTAAACATTTAAAGGGAATGGGGGGTTTGGGGGGCAACCCCCTCCCAAAATAAAAAATAAAAAATGCAATGTTTTTTTTGTAAATAAATTTGCTGTAAAAAACCCCACAAAAAAACATCCCGCGATGAACTGACATGGAACCTGTAACAGCAAATCCCTAAGCAGTGACCAGAACAAGGCAGCCATTTGGGTTTGATCAGTAGGGACAGGGCATGTGCAACATTGGGTAACATGGGACTTTCATTGAAAGTGATGTGCGTAAAACTTACATCAGTGTGGTGCTGTCACAATTCTCCAGCTCACACTGTGGCTGTATGATAAATAACAGATTTTAAAAATGATAACTTACAGCTAAAATAGCTAATCAAAGCCATGTTTCTAACTTCAGGAAAGCTCACTGGAATGAATCATCGAGGCAAGACAATTTTACAAGGTGTCCCAACTTGGAAAAACACCTTGTTTTGATGGCGGTTAAACGGGGACAGGCGAATTCACGGTCTCCACGGGCGGGTGCCATCTCAGTCACTGTAGGGAGAACTGAAAAGGACAACTCATGCCCTTAAAGGGGTTTTAAATTACTTCCTAGATGTCACGCGGGTAGGGGGGCGGTCAGCTGATCGAGTCAGCTGATCGCTGCCCAGTTCTGATGTAAAATCACAGAGACAAGCCGTAACTGCAAGATAATGAATAATGAAAGATAATAATAACTAGGTACATGGTCGCATCACTGGCGAAAAACAAAAGCACAACAGTGCGCACTCCGATTCCGATTTCCATATTGACATTTCGTAACATGGCATGTCTTATAACATAGATATAGAAAGGGGACTCACTTTGAGGTAAAGGAAGGCAAAAAAGCCCGAGACTCAGTGTGTCATCTACTAATGAGAAAAAAGGGGAGATCTTTTATATATATATTAATTAGGGGGCATGGGGCTGAGAGGGCGCACACCCGTGGAGATGGTGAATTCACCCGCCCCTTTTTACCCGGCAAGCAAAACAAGATGAGACGTGCACTGCGCACATAGCAGCTGCCTTTTTTCGAGACCCTGCTCGAATGAGTCGTCTACAGTGTCTGGGAATCCAAGACACAATGCAGGTGAACGGCCTAGGAATGTTTTTTTGAATAAATGAACACATGGGATAGTTTTCATGCATTTAAGTTGTGAGCAACATCGGCACGGACGTGTTTATAAAAACATCCCACAACAGCTGTTGTTGTAACAGATGGATATTCCAAAACGGAGAGAAATAAGAGGCTTGAACCGAAGTATGAAAAATACAGCACGGTCTTAACCAGTGTCTTTTTGGCCTCTGCAGGTCCGTTTAGGGATGCTGTCCCCATTGCGAACTCATCGTGACTGAACAATATCAACTTTGGTTCTGCTTTGCTCCTCAGACCCCCACAAGTTACCGACAAGGTATCTTGGGGTGCAAGCCCTGAATGCATGTCATCTGAATTTGTAAATCAGTATGTGAATTTATTTCGACTCAGCCCATAGGCACTAGCATGTTTTTCCTTGTGCTTTGTCGTCCTATAGGGCACCAGTCATGAATTGGTGATTTACAGAAATATTAAGTTAGCCTGTCTCTGCAAGTTCACCACTTAAAGATGAGTGCACCACAATCAAGGAACCCCCTTTTTTGTTGTGCTCTACTTAGAGTACTGGACAAATCCATAAGACTCTTTTCTTTTGTTTTTATGTTTTAGATAAAGAAGCTATTGGGTTTTGGAGGTTTTATTCCTCACTATTTTATTAACTTTCTGTCCTGATGAAGGCCTGGTTCAATTAAAGAGGAGACCAATTTTGGATGCGGTCTACCTCGACTGTGTGGGCCGAAATGCACTGCGTTGACACTATTCTCTGCACATCCATCCCTTGCTAATAAAACACCCCTGTGCGGTGATAGGTACTTAGTACCTTGTAACTATCAAGAAATCAATCTATCACTGTTTACTTATGTGCTGTTCTTTTTCTTCTACTTTTGTCTGATCTAACACACAGGACAATACTGTATGCTTTCTCCAAACCACTTTGTGATATGTTTTATGTGATGTATCTATTTTTAATACTAAAAGAGAAAAGAGAGACTCAAGATGAGTCAATAATAAGAATAGTATGTTATAATTGAAAAACAGTATGGTTTGTCAAACTAGAAGTTGATATATGTTATGACTTCAAGGGGTACACTTGGTCCTGACTATTGAAAGTCGGTGAGTTATGCAGAAGTAGGCGGTAGTTTATGGTTCTTTTTCTTTCTCTTTCATATCAATAGATTGTACATCTTCTAAAATATGTACACCCTGAACACATTGATCTATTTCGTACATATTGTGGATATGGAGCAGCTCTACATTGTAAGATTAAAACATGATCGTTATTTAAAGTGATTGCTGGAATCGCCATTTGTAATGGATTTACAGCTACTTTCTGTTCTCCAGCTGAATAAAACTGCTTTTCATTACCAGCATTTAAGCTAGATGTGGCACTGTATGTGTAATTATCTGCATAAGGTCTCAGAAATTCGAGATTCTTTTGTGGTGGCGCAGGTATTTTACAGATTTTCTGTGTCTCATTTCTTCTCTGTTCTATTATTCTGAAAAGCTTCAACTAATCTTCAAATAGAACTATTTGGCAACTTCCTAAAGGATGTAATGATCATCATGGCTGAAGACTGGTGGCAGTTACTTAGACAAGGAGAAAGAGTATCAACTATCATTGCGGTGAGCTCATTCCTGCATCAAGTCTTTTGTGCGCATTGACAAAGTGTAACTTTGACTGACATGGACAAAGAGAGTCAATGCGCTAGTAACAAGGTCTTGTATTTTGTAACTAGGTTTGTGCATAAGGTGAAAGACTTAATAAGTAAAAACACCATAAATAAATAACAAGAATTTCTTCTCTGTTCCAACATTAGGAAATGTGCCTTATTTAGCCATATCACTATCACCATTACTAGATTGATATTTAATAGTAGGTTGAGTGATGTCAGAAACGTGGATGTGCAGGGGTTCCATATGCATAGCTGCTCAACAGATTCTTTTACTCGGCTGCCTGAATCAATTCATGCAGAGGCTCTGAAATCTCGGTTTCTCCATCTGGATGCATTGTCTCCAAGGCAGGCAACATTTTTTTAGTGCCTCTTTGCAGTCTCACTGTTTTCCTCACTCTTTTCATTTTTACGTATATTGGATCGAAATCTCTGTTTATCAGGGGTAGTTAAAATTCGAATAAATTGTCTCGATCCTAATTGTGACACCTTAGCAAGTGCTTTCTGGTGCTGAGGCTTTTTTTTTTTACTTGTGTAGGTTTTACATTATTTTTATCTCTTTCAAAAATGTCAAAGTTTGGTTTCGCCAAGTGCGAGAATGGTTACCTAGGTTCTAGATCCGTTACTTGATAGTCATTACTCAACTGTTCCGCAGTGGTATGCGTGCAGCCTCATTAATTACAATACATGACAAGGTTTTATTGGTGGGCTGGGTTGCAGGAGGCGAACTTGGCATTATACAATTGCACAGTTAATTTCTAATTGGCTGCAGGGCTACGAACTTATGAGAATCTTTATCTAATAATCAATCGTAAAATGTATTTATAATTTCAGTTTGTACAGTTAGTTTAGTATCAAGTGCATCATATCATTTGGCTAAATACATTAAAGCTGTGTTCATAGATCCCAATGTAACTTCTACCAGTGCAACCAGCTCCTGCCTACAGTTCCCAAGTCTCTGTGGGATTGGATTAACATAGGAGGCTGACGAGCATGTCGAAGAATCTAGCGAATTTCTACACAGTATTAGAGATTGAGATAAATCAAGAGGATGAAATGAGGAGACAGGTCTCCGTAAGTTCAACAATTGTGTGTCTGGAACTAGGACTTCTTCCAAGTCCAGCCGCTCCAGGGGAACATTGTTAACAACCATTCCATCCTCATGACTTACTGTAATGGTTTCCTTTGGGGTTTCAGGCATCATAGGAGTGGGACTGGGGGTGGGACTAAGCCCACCTACATCATCGCTCACAGCGCCAGGGGTAAAATTCATGGCTATTTGATCACCAGCAAGAATTTTGGCCAAGGTAATGTTCGGTATAGGGATGCCTAAAGGTGTTCCCAAGTGATCTCCAGTCGCACCCACTTTTACTAACGGCGGCTGGAATGATTCACTTTGTAATGTAGGTGCAGTGGGTTCTTGTTCCAAAGAGGTTCCAAAGATGACAATGCTGCCATTATCCGGGTGTCTGAGATTTCAGTAAAATCCATTAATAATGTCTTTCAGCCCCACCCCGCACCAGCGGTGTCACATGGGAGGCATTTCCAGTCATACTCGCCTTTGCAAAAGCTTTAGTCATACAGAGGTTCCCTATATACCACAAGGATCCTACATCGCCCCAGCACTATACAATAGCTTTGCTAGGCCCCTATTCAACATCTTAGACTCCCTCTGCATAGCCTATATGCAGACGACACCCAAATCCTGTTCCCTCTCTCAGGCAACTAGACAGATAACTCTACCACCCTTTACAGGATTTACCCACAATACAGACATTGATGGCAGCAAATCATCTTTGTCTTAACAGCGACAACACGGAAATCCTAATTGTTGGCCCAACGAGTGCCCTTTCTTCCAAACTGACTATTGCTCATTTCCCATCTCAAACACTGTAAAAACTCTAGGGCTCTACTTGATGCCTCAGTCACCATGACCTGACAATTAAGTAAGCGTCATTGCCACCAAGGTCCTCAATCCGGCCAGACTCTTCCTCTCTAAAACAACTGCCTAACCATTGCTTGTGCAATCATTGGCTCCAAGATCTATTACTGCAATGTCCTATACAATAGCACCTCCTACAGAAAGATCCACAAACTCCAACTCATCAGACTAGTGGTGTTAGAGCAGCCCTGAGTATCCTGAAAAGAGAGCACCTCTCCATAGCTGGGAGATAAGCACATTGGCTCCCCATCCAGGAGCATATCACCTTCACAACACTCTCCATTGCCCACAAATGCCTTTTTCCAACACAGCCTAACTTTTAGTCCAAACAAATTACCAAAGCCCACTCATCAAGACCCACTAGGTCCACCTACACTGATCGACTAATTGTTCCCAAAGTAAACAGATGCAAAGCCGGGGGCTCCAGCTTCCCATACCTTGTTGCAAAACTCTGGAACGACCTCCTACCCTCCCTGATGGCAGAGAAATCCTATTGGATCTTCCGTAAAGCACTAAAAACTCAGCTTTTTACCTAAAGCTGAACTGCCCACCACCCCATTGACTCGCTTGATATTTTTCCTTGCCACACCACCCTACTGCTTTTTATTACGTACAATCATTGCCACTTGGTTAATGTACCTGCGTTACCATTGATATTGTATGATGAAACTATGTTTGTATGACACTAGCGCCTGAAAGCCTTCGAGCTGTATGTGCGCTATACAAAAGAAATAATTAAATGAATACAATAAATTATATTTCATGTCAACGATTTAGCTCGTCTACTTGTTTCAATCATGGGATGCACCGGATCAGCGATTTTACTCCCATCTAGGGTGTTTACTAATACAGCCGCTGGTCCATGAAACTTCAATTTATTCGGCATGGCTGTTTTTAAAGTGTAGGCATCACTCATAGTTACAAAAAAAACCAGCTGGAAAGTAACATGCACAAACAATAAAGATTTTTACCGGTGAGCAAGGACAGCTCCCAGCGCCCACCTGCCCAACTGCGCAACTGCACTCTCCAAAGGCACTCCTCAATGGACGCGCAGAGATGAATGCAGCGGGCTACCTTTTTAGTTAGATGCAGCTGGAGTGGGCAAGGCGATTCAATTAAGAAACAAAAAAGATGTAAAAGTATCAAAACGTATCCAATTGTGCAGAAGACAATCACCTGTGGAATTGTGAAAAACTATAGGAGAAGTCATTTAAACCAATGGAAAATATAAATAATGAAGAAAAACATCTGAGAGGATAATTATAGAGAACAGAAGACAATTACATGCGGAAATTAAAGGCATGGTCCGGTAAAAAATTTTATTTAAAAAATAGATAGGCAACATAAAAAAAAATACTAGCATTCTCTTTTTTAAAACTTCCTATGTAAAATTTTGAGCTATTCAAGCTCAAAATTCACAAAAACAAGCACATGGGCGCATCCATTTTGTGAAATGGATGCCCTCCTGTGCTGGCTTTTGCTTTTGCGGCACTAATGAAGGAAAAGCCAGCCAGCTGTAGTAAACACAAGCTACCGCTGGGTGGCTTTCCCTTCATTAGTGCTGTACGCGGAGGACGGGTACCGGAGACCAGAGCAGGAAAGCTGCAGCTGAATCTCGGTAAGTGCTATTTATTTTTTTTAAAAAAATAAGCACTAGCTGCGTTTTTTTTCTAGGTTTTCCGGGATGGAGGAGCCCGGAAAACTTAGAAATAAAACCGCAGCTTTAAAAACGTTGTATTTATGTTTGCGGTCGCTTTTGAAGCGACCGCAAACATGAATACAACGTTATTGTGTTGGAAACTGCTGCGTTTTTTCTTTCCAAGTTTCTCAGGCTCCTCCGGCTCGGAGGAGCCTGAGAAACTCGGAAAGAAAAACCACAGCGTTTTCCAACACAACCGCGTTGTGTTTCTGCCTGAATCTGCTTTCCCATTTGGGGCTCTCGGGCTCCCCACGGGGAGCCCGAGAGCCCCAAATGGGAAAGCAGATTTAGGCAGAAACAACGCGGCATTGCAGAAAACAACCGCGTTGTTTCTGCCTGAATCTGCTTTCCCATTTGGGGCTCTCGGGCTCCCGAGAGCCCCAAATGGGAAAGCAGATTCAGGCAGAAACAATGCAGCATTTAGCATTGCCCATTTGGAGCTCTCAGGCTCCCCACGGGCAGCCCGAGAGCCCCAAATGGGAAATCAGCTGTAGGCAGAAACACTACGCGGCATGTAAACACAACCGCGTTGTGTTTCTGCCTGCTGTGGCTTTCACTTTGGGTCTCCGGTGCTCGCCTGGGAGCACCGGAGACCCAAAGGGATAGCCACAGCAGGGAGAAACACAACGCGGTTGTGTTGGAAAACGCTGCGGTTTTTCTTTCCAAGCCGGATGAGCCTGAGAAACTTGGAAAGAAAAACCGCAGCGTTTTCCAACACAATAACGTTGTATTTATGTTTGCGGTCGCTTCAAAAGTGACCGCAAACATAAATACAACGTTTTTAAAGCTGCGGTTTTATTTCTAAGTTTTCCGGGCTCCTCCGGCCGGGAAAACTTAGAAAAAAAACCGCAGCTAGTGCTTATTTTATTTTTTTAAAGAAATAGCACTTACCGAGATTCAGCTGCAGCTTTCCTGCTCTGGTCTCTGGTCCCCATCCTCCGCGTACAGCATTAATGAAGGGGAAGCCACTACAGCTGGCTGGCTTTTCCTTCATTAGTGCCGCAAAAGCAAAAGCCAGCACAGGAGGGCATCCATTTCACAAAATGGATGCGCCCCTGTGCTTGCTTTTGCTAATTTTGAGCTTGAATAGCTCAAAATTTTACATAGGAAGTTTTAAAAAAGAGAACTATAGTATTTTTTTTTTTATGTTGCCTAACTATTTTTTAAATACATTTTTTTACCGGACCATGCCTTTAAATATAACAATAAAGAAAACCATTTGAGAGGACATCACATGACAAAGAGGACAAGCACAAAAGGAAGAAGATAACCACATCAAGAAACTGATTTATTATATGCCAATTACAGCCAGTGCTGGTCATTGGGCTGTCTCGGCGGATCCGAGATCCGGCACCAGATGTGTAGCCGGATCTCGGGATCCGGCCAGAGACAGCGCCCAAGCCCATGAACCGCGCTGGAAAAAAGAAAAAGAACAAAAAATGCGCCTGCGACGGCAGCATTGCCGTTTACCGCAGCTCTGGCACTGATGTGTAATGCACAATGCTCACTACATGAACAACTGAAAGTAATCAGTTGTACATGTAGCGAGCATTGTGCTTTACACACCAGTGCCAGAGCTGCGTAAAAGTCAATGCCGCCCTCGCGGGCGTTTTTTTTTTCTTTTTCTTTTTTTCGAACAACAAAATGAGCCAGGGCTCATCAAGGGGTTCTGGCCTAACTGCAGGGGTCCTGCGGGCCCGTTAGGCCACGCCCCCCTGACGAGCCCCGGCTCAATGGGCTACTGGCATCCCTGCCAGGCAACCTTTTGTAGTGATACAACACCCTCGCCCCAGGTGGGAGAGGGTGTTGATCTCTGCATTTATATTCTATAGGCTTGCCTGGCAGGGGACAGGGTCTCACCTATTCAGCCTTAATGGTGGCGCTGCCCCTTGCCAGCTGCGTGGGGGCAGCGTCACCATTAAGGCTGAAGGGGTGAGGCCACTGGAAGCTGAGGCCGTTTTCCTGAAGACTGAAACTCCACGAGTTTCAGTCTCCAGGAAAACGGCCTCAGCTTCCAGCGGCCTCGTGTTTTCTCCATAATGGTGGCGCCGGCCCACGGGCATCTCCTGCTTAAAGGGATGCCTGGCAGGTGCGGCGCCACCATTACAGCTAAAAGGCTTTTTTTTCTGGAGCCTGAAGCTTTCGCACACGAGCGAGAGCTTCAGGCTTCAGTAAAAAATCCTTTTTGTGTAGTGGCCGGGGCTGGCAGGGGAGATTAGTGGGCCCCACAGGGCCCCGCCTCAAAGGAAATTTTCAGAGCCTGCCGGGGCTGAGCCCCGGCAGGCCCCGTCCCACTTAAAGCCCTGGCCGGCGGTAAAAGGCAATGTTACCATTGTGGGCACTTATTTTTCTTTCTTTTTTTAAAAGTATTTATTTGATTGGATGGCCACTACCAACCCCGCCCCCTCTGGACCACGCCCCCTGTGCCCCCCAACTCCTCCCCCACCCCGGCACTTGTGGTATCCCCCACCACATTTTTTCTATTTCCACCACTGATTACAGCAGGAAACAGCGTCATAATGTTTATTAAAACCAATTTCTGTTATAAATCTACTACCATTTCAATCCTTATTTTTCAAGTAGAAATGTACTCACCCAAAAGAGAAAAAAAACACTTAGTATTTGGCGCATCTTTGTAACAATCTAACATGTGAACACTGGACAGGCACAGCAGTAGAGGCCAACCTGCAACGATACATTCTCCAATCCAGAATTTAGGATTTTATCGCCAAAGGTATTTATATACCTGCACAATATTGCTAGTCCTTCAAGTAACCTACTGTTGGATTAGGCAATCTAACGTTCCCAAGTGTCTTTAAAGCAATCTCCCTAATTGGCTTATATGCTCCAGTAAAGTTCGTCAGTGGACTTAATGTGGCCTATCTCTCTCACTCTCTCGCCCTCCTTCCCTCCTTCCCTCCGACTCCCCCCCTCCATCCCTCTCTCATTTGGTCACATGTCAGTGTAACATGTAGGTCCGCCTCTCATGTATTGTTCACACGCTCTTCTTAGCCCTCCTGGATGTGACAGCAACTATTTAATCAACATCATTACAATTTGCCATTATTTGTTTGTTTGTTTGTGCATTTATATAGCGCTACGAACCCTCAGGTATCTGAGCGCTGCTTATTTCCCACGGTGTGTGGTGCTCATTTATCGACCTTGGAAGGATGAGAGGCTGAGTTTGGCCCTGCCGGGATTCGAACCTGCATCAGCAGGCTGTGCACGGATGTCAAAGCGGGCACTCTACTCGCTGTGCTATCGGACCGGCACAGTCTTTTTGGACACAAAATATTGCATTCAGTCGAGAGAGTTTACACAAGAGGGAGTGTAGGAAACACACTCCCATTCGGTTACAGAATCCATGTAATCACAGCTGAAGACGCCTGTGCATAATGTGAGGGGACGGGTTCGAATATCAGCAATTGAAACTCTCATTTTTATTTTCTTGAATTCGATTGATGCGATTGGTAGTGTTAAACACCAGGGGCCAGATTAGCAAACTCCAGGCTGCTTTGGACACAAGGTGCACCAGGTGCGACACGGCGAGAGGGGCCTCTTACCCCAAAAAGCTACTTGGCTGTGCAGCAGCGATCGAGAATGGCGCAGCTGCATTTTCAGGCCCGAGCGCGCGGGTCATTCTTCTTAGCAACCAATGATAACAGAGTCACTACGCATGGCCATTGTTCACGTGGGTGAACTGGCCCTGTTAAGTATGGTGAACAGGCCGGACCTCCACACCATGGATTGTATTCTGGGACTGCAGCCCTATATAAGGGGGCGTGAAGGGGTCCCGGGACTCCCCTTCTTAACGGATCAATGCGCTGTGGTGGTGCCTTGTGGGTGTGCTCCATTTTTCGGGTGGTTCACATGCCAGAGCCTGAATGTACAACGACATGCTCTGCTAATGCGCTCCCACAACGCTAGCAGGTGCTCATTCCGTATTGAATAAGTAGCCTTAATAATAATAATAATAATCATATTAATAGTACTTTTAATTCGTACTGTAGCTTGACTTTTATGGACTTCATTCATTCATGGTGCATCACTCTTTCTCAACTCTCATGCTGGACTTCCTTTGCATCTTGTACTCATGGTGGCCCTGAATCATGCTGTTCCCATATTCATCTTGTATCCTGGATTGCAACATTATGTGTTACTACTGACTTCTGCAATTGTATTCGCTCTCCACTCTTGCTTCTCCACTCTTTTTGACTGCTTACTCTTTTCTCTCCTCCTTTCCCTTCTCCCTTTTCCTATCTCCTCCCCTTACTTTCTTATATGCACTTACTCTATCAGAATTGTCCCTGGACCTAATATGATAGCAACCTCGTCTGTTTCCTCCACCCCCCCATTACTGTTTTTTTCCTCCCCACCACCTCTCCAGCACTATCTGAAATGTCGTCAGGACTAGTATGATAGTCGCTTGTTTTGTTCCTCCCCTCCCTTTCTGCACCCCTCTCCCTCACCTTTTGTTTTTCTCCGGCTCTACCAGAAATGTCATCAGGCCTAGTACGGTAGTCGCCTGTCTGTTTCCATTTCCTTCCCACTCTCCCCCAACCTTCCTTATCTATGTCTTAGCTCTTGCACTATCTGAAATGTCGTCAGGCCAAGTATGATAGTTAATTTCACATCCTTACCGTTCATGGCCTTTAAGAATGTGGTTGTATTTTCCCTTGTTCCCTCCCTTGACTTGAAGCGCTTTGAAACACATTGTGTATAGGCGCTATATAAATAAACGATCATATTATATCATAGCTACAGTTCGTTCTTGTGGGTAAATGTTTTCCCGATATATTTCATTTTCTGCTTTTCTTTTTGTTTAATAACCACATATAAAGTAAATAATATCTTTTCGTCATTAAGAGACAGCTGAACATGTTTTTTTTTTTTTTTTACCGATAGGGCAGCAATGAAAACTTTGAGAAAAAAGATGGCATAGTAAACGATAGCATGGATGTCGTAGAAAGTCTTGGACTATGTGGGTTGCTTACATTTCAGCGAGTCAGTGACTGCTTAGAAATAGAGACCGTCTTCAGCTCGGGTGGATACGGACTGAAAAGCCGTGATGCCGTGAGACATGACGTTTGGGAAAGATGTCTTCAAGCATCCTTCACGACAATAAATAGGCTTCTAAACCAGGCTGCGGGCTGGCAGGAAGCAATAAAACTGTTCCCCAGGGAAGGCATCGTGAGATGTGCGGGGACGATTACCGAGGAAACGGGCATCAGAGTTCAAGACACCCTATAAAGAAAGAACAACACAAGCAAGAGGGTCGATACCGCTGATGGTGGAGAGGCGTAGGGGCCGAGCCTGCAGCATGCCAATAAAGTCACGACTCGAACAAACCATTTCTGAACAGAATACAGCTAGGAATGTCCAAGGCAGGGGAAACTAGACGAACAATATCCTGTCCGCGTGCACCATATTGTGAAGATCTGACAGGGGCGCACTGGATGGAACATAGGGGCAATTAACGCCATCTCCTTGGGAAATCATACGCTATGACGATAAACAGAGGACAATGGCAGATCAGTCAACGCGAACATCAGAGTTGATTGCACATGGTTTAAGGAATTACACTATATTTCCTAGTCGCGCGTTGTCGATCCTAAAGCAAATATAAACATTTGCAAATCAGCACAATGCAACGCATTGTAGTGGCGAGAAATGCTGCACACGTGGTTGGAGAAGGAACAACCTAAATATATATTAAATAATCTGTCCCGCAGGAGTGCACCTATTCTCACCACCACCCCAGGACCTTCCGACATTCCTTGTCACTTCCTCCGTTGACACACTTATGTTTGAGACCGAACCAAGTGTTAAGTCTTCCAGACGTCTTTAATGCCCTCGATCTAGTAACCCGCAGTTTGCATGCTTGATGCTAGAATCTACATGTCCTAATTCTCGGGAACCTGATTGGCAGAGTTCTTTCTTGCCATGTTCCCTGCCCAGTTTCTTCCCCTTGAATGTGTCCATCTGCAAGCTGCTATTCTACTTTCACAGTCCCCGACTACTTCCCTTCATCACATTTTCTGTGATGTGCCAGAATATCAATTTCTTGCCATATTTCACACATCCACTGGCCCTCTCCATCATCTCAGCTCCTGAGATTTCCATGACTCGCACCATCCTTCTACTCACTACCTTTCTCAGGGCTTTAAGTGGGGTAAGAAATCATTTGGGGGCGTGGCTTGTGGGAGGGGTGTGGCCTAAAAAGTACTATCTAACATATTTCTACGTTTATAAAAGATGGCTTGCAAAGTACACAAACCATAGTAAGGTACGCACACAAATATATAACATTTATATATATTTGTGTGCATAGCCTACGGTTTGCCTAGTTTTCAGGCCATCTTTTTTAAACATTTCGGGTTTATAAAAGATGGCTATGAAACTACACAATTCAAGCCATCTTTTATACTGCTTTGACTACGGACAAAATTGTCGTCGGCAAAGCTTTATAAAAGATGGCTTGAAATGTGTACTTTCAAAGCCATCTTTTATAAACCTCGAAATATGTCGAGGAATCCCCAGGTTCGCTGAGGGTTAAAGACGCCTCAGCGACCTGGGGAAACAAAGGGATAGTAACTGCCTCTGGAGACCTCTCCCGCGAGGGGTCACCAGATGCAGTTAATATGACTAACGGAAGTTCAGCTTGCCTGACTTCATTGCAGGCGCATCTCCCATCGCGGCTGCGGCCGCGACGGGATAATGCATCCCGCCAATGTTGCAGTAGGACGGGGCCCCGGCAGGGCCCCGACTCAGTCCCACTTTTTGGAGACTGCCGGGGCCCGGCCCCGGCAGGCCCCGGCCCACTTTAAGTACTGACCTTTCTGCCCAGACCGTCCCCCACATTATGTCAGTTACTTTGCCCCACATCACGTGACCAGGCCCTGCCACTCATTTGCTCCACCAACCTCCAGTTTCCACACCTTCCAAGCTTCTACTTAAGGACTTTAGGCCAGCTCCAGGCAGACAGCATTGAGTAGGCTACTGGTCACATGACCAGGCCCTGCCACTCAGTTGCTCCACCGCCAACTGTTTAATCAGTCATCCTTAGACGCCCTCATCACCGGCATTTCCAGCAAATAACATGCAATGAGAAGGACCTCACCTGTTTGTGTCTGTTCTGGCCTGATAGGGTCAAGGACCTGACCCGCTATCCTGCATTTCACCTACAAACTAATCGCTACTACTGCTACTCACCAAAAGACATCACCATGTGTCTCCTCCCACCACATCCCATCCCCACTCTCACTAGTGTTGGTATGGCCAAGGGCCCTGGACAGCCCCAAAAGCTACTCTAGGGAACCTTATCAATAATGCCCTTGTCCCCATCAAACACCCGTGTACCACATGCACACACCCTCTCATGTTGACCAATGCTCGCCCAGCAGTCACTCACGCTGCAGAGACTGCTGACCTCATCTCATACAACACCCTTTATGTCCTGTTCATCACTGAAACATGGTTTACCCCATCCTCCACACATTTTCCATGCCCTCCTTCCCCATGGCTACTGCATCCAACATGCCGACTGGCCAGGAAGGGCAGGAGGCGGATTGGCAATCATCCACAGGAGCGATTGGCCAAGCTCCATCATCCCCTCTCCCAGAACAAGCTCATTTGAATCACTAGCCTGCTGGTTCCCTCTATCACACAAGGAATCCAACATATTTCACCTCAACTTACTCTCCTCTGCCAAATTAGCAAATTTAAATAATGGGGCTCATTACGAGGTTGGAGGTAATGGAAAAACGATGCCGGCAAAGGATTGCCGGCATCGCATACCACTCCATGCTATTCCGACCCAAGAACCTGGTATTAGAGGCACCACTAATAAAAGGTGCCGCTAGTAGCAGTAAGGCCACGGGCACGCGGCCCTTCAGTCCGGCAATACTGGGATGCCGCTAACAGCAGGACATCACAAGTCAGGCAGACGTGCAAATACTGGCATCATGAAGGCGCTAATATGGGATACCGGCATGCTGGCAATACCGGCATCGCGAAGCACCCGTAAACTGCTATGTGAAGTATTCCCAACTGCCACAGGTGCACACAATCAGCACAGGTGGAGCCAATGGAGTCTGGGCCAGCACAAAAGGAGCACACCCACACACGACACCCCTTCCCACACCAAAATGATACCACTAGTAGTAGCAATACTGGGGATGGAGGACATGTTTGCATTGCCACGCCAGCAACAAAAACAACAGCAGGCACCTCAGAGGAGACTCAGGAGCAGAAGGAGGGGTGAGACAGGTCCAGCATGCCCCACCAGTGCATCCAGTGCTACCAAGAAGGCAGCCCCCAATCCCTCGCATCACCGTCTGGACCAGGGCACCATCACCACCATTTTGGACATGATACATGACAACATTGTCTGCCTCATTGAAATACGCACCGCCATCCCCCCTCTACTGAAGGTATTGTCAGTGCTCCACTTCCTTGCCACAGGCACCTACCAGCACACAGTGGGGCACATGCTTGGCATATCACAACCCTTATTTTCTAGCATGCTGAACCAAGTGCTGGATGCCCTCCTGAAGCACACAAGAGACTCCATATCCCTACACGGCCCCCCTGTGAAAACATAAAAAATAATATGAGGCCGGGTAGCCCAAAAGAAACACACCAACACAGGTTACAAAGAACATACAAGTGCTTTATTTAAAAGCTACAACAGTTACCAAAGTCAATTGGCAAACGGATAGCTATTCGGCTCTCAGAGTAACGTAATGAACTTCAACGAAGGTTCGATGTATTAGTAAGAGAGACCGTACATTGGAATACTTGGGTCTTTTATATGATTTGTCCAGCCCTTGGCCAACCCCCTCGCGGGTTAACCATTCTAGGGATCGGGCCTAAGGGTTCCTAGCCAGGTCAATCCTATCATTTATGCATTTTGATTAGTTTTGCTGATATAGTTGTACATTTACACATAGGTCAGCAATAGGACAAGGTCTCAGTTCGCGACCCCAACAAGTGGCCTGCAGGCATATAATTATTCGTGTGTGCGGAGGACACAACGGCCAGAATCTTACTCAGAATGTCATTCGGCCTCCATTTTGATGTTCAGGGTGACTTCCACATTACAAGAGAACCTAAAATGGCGGCTTAATCCAAGATGGCGACTTACATTACTTTCTCTAAGGTCAAGACCTTGCCGCGGAGTTTGTTTGCATATGATGTTTTAGACAACTTGGCGTAGGCCAATACACATACAATTGCTGCAATAGGAGGCATAATATTGTTTCAATTCCGACAGACCCTCCTTTTGGCCTATGCCAAGTGCTAATATCATTTCTAATACTTTTGCAAATAACTCCATGCATTGTCGTCCATACATCCTGAATCATCATCTGTAATGTCTATAGCCATTAGGTCATTCATCAGAATCTCTTGTAACACAAACTCTTTAGATGCTGTATCTGGGGCGTATATTTTGTGCCCCACTGTGCTCACTGCTTGAGCACAACATCCCCCTAGCATTACACATATACTAGGTAGACATTGAAAACAGCAACAAAGGAATAGCAAGATCCCCGAAATAACCAGGATAACAGAAAGCACCTTCCAACCCCAGGATCGTAGAGAATCCCAGAACCAGGCGCTAATATTCCAATCTCCCACAGGAACGTGCACTTCAGAACTAAGAATGTGCAAGTTCTGTATTGCTTTGAAAATTGTCGGCGAGGAATCTGGACAAGCGGACCCCACTAATTTGCATACTCCACCACGTTCTGCCAAAGTGACATCTAATGCCATCCGATTTTGGAGTGCTACCAATCTTATTGCCTTTTGTTCTAGTGTAATATTGTAGAGTATATCCGTGGTCCGGATGATGGTTCTCTCCAGTACTCTTGCTAGTCCCCTAATGTTTTCAGAGTTTGCTATCTGTCCCCAAAAGGGCACAACTGATTTTGCTATATCTCCCAATACTTGCCCAGGGGTATCTCCGTTCTCGTCCCGCAGTGGGCGAGCCTTAGAAACCTCCAATGTACTAGCTACAAATACCCCAGGTAACAGGATTCCTAAATAACAAGTTCCCTTCCAATCCTTGGGCAACCAGGGAAATGCTGAACTACCACAAATGAAATAAACAGGCCCCCCTACATACAGAGGCCTGTTCTCTCCAGTCAAATTTACAATGTTCATACAACCTTCAAAATCTCCCATTGGCCGAGTGCCATTTCTTTGTACACAAAAGGGGACTGAATCAGGGCTATGATTTATAGAGTAGGAAGGAGGCACGGCGTCCTTATTGCCTATCGGAGCCATTTTAAAGGAAATTAGAGTTTGAAAAGGAAGAGATAGTTTATCAGATGGCCTAATAGAAGCAACATTAGGTTTACTTCTATTTGCAAAAAGCGAGCATCCCAGGGGAGTCAATTCACGTTTCTCGAAATCATTTAAATTAGTTCCATCAAAGTTCCCTGAGATGCTATCATTCCAACGGCCAAAGAATAGTGCTCTAAGAGAGGCATAGCAAGCAGTCGTTAAAGGTAAAGGGTGAATATACCATCCTAGCCCCTTGTTCCCATGTTGCGGTAAATGAGTGCAAATCCAACAATTACTCTTATTAAAAATGGCGTGCGTTGCATTCATTACTATCATTAAAGTGTTATTATGATACTTTCGTCTATGCTGGGAGTCTCTAGGTGACAGAGTGTGAAGGTGTACAGAGGGAGTCAAAGCAGTAGGTACAATCTCAATTGGCAGTAGAGGTTTTAGAGGGTAAATTTCTTCGAAGTACCAAAGTCCCACAGCAGTAATTACACAAATTCCAATTATTATTAACACAACACAGCAATACGTTTTCGGGGCCCAGGCACATTGTTCGTTGTCCGAGTTGGTCACCCCCTTATTTACAAGTCCAGTGCGGGGAGCAGCGGTGGAGGTGGCAGGCATTGCAGTTTCTCAATCGATGACCCCAATGTTCGTTGCTGGCGACACTACGGTCGCGCGACTTCTTAGTCCTTCCCAACCCTAGCCAGCAGAATCCCTTTTTTTTTCCTTTTGTTCGAAAGGAACTTTCTTTTACAAGAGAAAACTTTTAATCACTTCTTCTTTCCAAATGCACGGAAAGACCCGTGTGGCACTTCTATTTTCTTCATCGAAGGTCGTACCTGGTGGTACCCAAAACTGTTTGATCCGGAAACAAGGTAACGTCACTTCCTGAGGGAAGCGACGTATCGGAGGCGACGGAAGTCACAGAACTTGAAACAGTGTTTTCCGGTAATGACTTTTTCAAAGAGTGCGGAGATGAAATGGACTGTTCCCCAAGCTCCACGGGCTCAGAGAAATTCTCCGACGCACTCACAGCGCTGTTTGCTACTCCAAAATCAGAGATTGTAGCATCAGCGAGGGGTTCTGCTTCTTCTGTAACGTGTGGCGTCGGGTGAGAAAGTTTCTTGACGTGCGTAGCGTGGATCCAGTGTTTTTTTCCAGCCACCCGCACTGCTGTCCGAGTGACCAACAGCACCTGGTAGGGTCCCCTCCAACGAGGAGCGAGACAGGAAGACCTTTCGTAGGCCTTCACTAGGACCCAACTTCCAGGCTGAATATCGTGTACTGGGCCCGTGAACCGTACAGGTAAAGCTGATTGAACCTGATGATAAATGAAATACAGGTTTTTAGTCAACTGGTTGCAATAGTCTACGAGCAATACATTCTCCACCTCCCTCAGGGCTTTAGGCTTCGGAAGACCCCAAATGTTAGCAGGTCTCCCCATCACTACCTCAAATGGAGAAAGCCCGGTCTTAGTTTGAGGTGTGGTACGCATGGCTAATAATACAATAGGTAAGGCATCTGGCCATTTCAATTTGGTGTCGGCACATGTTTTTGCAAGCTTATTCTTTAAGATACCGTTATGTCTCTCTACCAACCCAGCACTTTGAGGATGTCTAGCTGAGTGAAATCGTTTTTCAATATATAACGCTGTGCATATCTGCAAAATTACTGCTGCAACAAAATGGGGACCATTGTCCGACCAAATTACCCTTGGAAGCCCAAATCGTGGAAAGAATTCTTTTACCATAGTCTTTGCAGTGGTCATGGCAGTAGCATCTTTAACGGGGAAAGCCTCGACCCATTTACTAAAAGCACAAATAATCGCAAGAACATATTTTAGATTGTTACACCGTTCCATCTCAATAAAATCAAAGTGGATGACCTCGAAGGGAACAGAAGGGGGCCCAAAGCTACCCCTTGGAGTTACTGTCCCCTTCCCCACTTTGTGCTGTAAGCAAATCATACAATTCTGAACATGTCGCTGTGCAGTCTTGAAAATTTTATCATTCACCCAGACTTGTTCTAGCATCTTCGTGATCTGTTGAGCACACACATGCGTAGGACCGTGTGCCATCGTAACCATTGCCAGCACATATGAATCAGGGAGCAACCATTTTCCTTCAGATGTATCCACCCAACACCCATCATCATCCAGTTTCCCCATTCCTTCGGCCCACCTTTTAGACTCTTCTAATGTGGCATCAGTTTGAATATCTCGCACAGACCCAATACCTTCATCCATTACATAGGCATCTTTTGTTTCCCTTAGAGCATACATGTCTGTGCTAAGGTCTGTAGCCGTTTGCCTGGCTATCTGGTCAGCAAAAGCGTTCCCTTTTCCCAAATCATCTATGACCTTACGATGTGCTGCACATTTCATGATCGCTAACTGCCTAGGGAGTGAGAGTGCCGAGAGCAATTGCACGATCAGGGGACCATGCTGGATCTTGGTCCCATGTGAGGTTAGGAACCCTCTTACCGACCAGAGCCTCCCAAAGTTGTGAGCCACCCCAAAGGCGTACTGGCTATCAGTATATACGTTTACTGTACGCCCTTCGGAGAGTTCACAAGCTCGGGTCAATGCTATAATCTCTGCGGCCTGCACGGAGTTATGCGGAATTCTCTTAGTTTCAACAACCATACTCAACGTAGTAGCTGCGTAGGCAGCTGTAGATGTACCATCTGGGAGTTTGAAGCAGGAGCCATCACAAAACAGCTCCCCTTCCGCATTGCCCAAAGGAGTATCTATAAGGTCTATCCTGCCCTTCGTTTCCTGTTCAGTAGTATACAGGCAGTCATGTAATTCTTCATCACCGCAAGCAGTATTTTGCGGGAAAGGTAGAAGTTCAGCCGGATTAAGAACACAACACCTCTTAATTTGAATGTGAGGGGCAAACAGAATTAATTCATACCTTGTTAGCCGTGCAGAGGTGAGGTGTTGCGTTTGGGTTTTATTCAATAGGATATCTACAGAGTGAGGTACCATCAAAATTAAATCATGGCCTAGGACCATTCCCTCACTCTGTTTTACAGACGCGGCAGCAGCGACAGCTCGCAGACATCTTGGCAAAGCGCATGCAACACGATCAAGGGCGGAGGAGTAGTAGCCGCACGGCCTATTCTTCCCTCTGTGTTCCTGTTTTAACACAGCCAAAGCACATCCATCATATTCATGCACAAACAACACAAAGGCCTTGTCATAATTTGGAGTACCCAGAACCGGTGCAGAGCATAACGCGGTTTTGAGAAGCTCAAATGATCGTTGATGTTCCGATTTCCATGGCAGTGGCAGAGAAATGCCCTTCTTCGTCAAAGCCAACATCGGTTTTATCACTAGTGAAAAGTTCGGGATCCACAACCTGCAGTAAGAAGCCATACCTATTAAGGCTCTGACTTCCTTCTGTGTATTCGGAACAGACATGCTAGAAATGTGTTTTATTCTTTCAGGTGTCAATCTTCTCCCCTCCTTTGACAGGAGGTAGCCTAAATAGGCGACCTCCTGACAACAATATTGAAATTTTTGGAGCGAAGCTTTATGACCATTTTTAGCTAGATGAACAAGCAACAGTACAGTGCCTTCCTTACAAGCACTTTCAGAATCTGCAGCCAAAAGCAAATCATCGACATACTGAAGCAGTGTACAAGTAGGTGGCAATTCAAGGGTGTCGAGCTGCTCTTTCAAAGCTCTACTATAAATGCTTGTACTTTCAGTATACCCTTGAGGTGCCCGAGTAAATGTAAATGAGCGTCCTCCCAAGGTGAACGCGAACAAATATCTACTCTCCTTGTGTATAGGAATGCTAAAGAAAGCATTTTTTAAATCCACAACACTAAAGTGCGTAGCCGTAGCAGGGATCATTGTTAGTATCGTTGTTACATCAGGCACAATTGGAAATTGTGGGGCGACAACTTTGTTAATAGCACGAAGATCAATTATGAACCGGTATGGAATTGCATTGTCACCTTTCTTGTATACAGGCAAAATCGGGCTGTTACATAAACTACCTGCAATCTCCTAAATCACCCCTCGATGCACAAAATCGGAGACAATGTACTTCAAAGCACCCTCGCCCTCAACTGATATTTTATACTGAGGAATGCGTGGTAATTTAACTCCACGTTTCAAAATTATTTTGATGGGCTCAATCTGTAGTACCCCTACATCATTGTCGTCAACTGCCCATAAACATTCCGGAACAACGCTAAACTCAGGAGGCAATGGTCGAATCAGAAACTGAGAATTGGGAAGTTGCTGTGGTGAAACCGTCAGTCGTACTCCATCAGAGGAACAATGAATTACTGCATTCAATTTCTTCAACAGATTTAACCCCAGCAAATTCTCTCCACAGATCGAAGTCAGAAGGAAGGGACAATGGTCCGTAAAGGGACCCAAAGAGACAGACACCGGTGAAGAAACCGGACAAACAATTGGTATACCAGAAAACCCTACAGAAACATTTGTTTGCCCTGACAGTGGAATGTTTGGAACCCGGGAATGATCAATGGAGCACTTCTGTGCTCCAGTGTCTATCAAAAACTGGTGTTTCCTATTCCCCACTAACAATTCAACGTAGGGACCTTTCTGATTAACGGGAATAGGTGAAGGTTCCAAACCCTGCTTCGGGCAGTCCTAACGAAATAAAATGTCGTCGGAAGGAAGCTCTTCAGAAAGGTAGGCAGCAGAAGGGTGATCAAATATGTTTCTTGCGTCCACACTCAAAGTCTGATTTTCCTGTGAAAAAGGTTGCTGAGGATCTTGTGAAAACAGACCTCTATCAGGGCCCTCTGCTCCAGGGCGACTTCTAGGTCGTCTACCCATACTCCCAAACGCATTGTTTGACCTTTGTCGAAGGAGGGGCACTGTGCTCGCCAATGACCTTCCTGGCGGCAATAGGCACATTGATTAATATTCACAGAACCCAAAGGAGCATTTCCTTTTGGGACATACTGACCTCTGGTCTGTAGCGTACCTCCTCTGGGGTTTCTAACAATTTGTTGTAACAATACTTTAGTCTTCAGATCTCCTTTCCTCTTCTCTATGTTCTCCTTTTCATTATTAACACGGTTCTCATAATACTGAGCCATGTGCAAAACTTCAGATTGAGATTTCGCCTGCCAAGCGCTCTCAGAGGACATAATCTGTGACTGGATGTCGGGCAACAATCCACGTACAAATTTGTCCACAAACAACCTTTTCCCAGACTCTGTACCCAAGTCCTGTCCACTGAAGTCAGAAAATACCTGTTCGAATCTATTAAAGAATTCGGTGGCACCTTCAGTTTTTCCTTGAACACAGTCCGTAAGCTTGTCCCAAATAATTCTTTTCTCTGGAATTATAGTTTTTAATTTTGCGACAATTCTATCAGGCAAAGTGAGTATTACCTGAGGTGGTTTCTCACCAGCTGGTCTTTCCCCATCAAACCTAGTCAAGTTAGCCCACGTATCTCCCAACCCTGGCACATCGTCTAGTGTCCGAACCTGCTTCCATAAATCTGCGGGTAGGAGTACAAGGAATAGCAAGTCAATATCACTTAAGGTGAACACAGAGGACTGCAGAACGGACTCTATCTCTTTGTAAAACCCTGTCGGGTTTTTCCTGATATCGGGAATCGATTGTCTAATAGTGTTCACTTCCTGTCGTGAAAACGGGACGTGAACAAATTGCGATACATAATGCGCAGGGATATCCACAGCGGGTGCACCAGTCCCAACGTTAGCAGGAATCTCAACCTTTGGGACAAATGTCGGAGGAACCTCTCTCATAGGCAACTGAGATATAGGTAACTCCGACCGCTTACTAAGCAACAGAGCCAGGTCGAGCGCTAAGGCAGTCAAAGAAGTGTCGGGCGAAAAAGCCTTTTTACAAATCCCCAATAACTCTATAGGACAACTAACCTTCTTCCTTACACATTCTTCCTGCAGGTACTGTACCATTACCTGAATCACCTTCCTTTGCATTTCCACTGTATATTGACTATACGTGTCATATACTTCATCTGGCGATATCGATGAATCCGAGATCCATCGAATCGCATCTTTGGTACAAATTCGTACTTCCTCAGGTGCCGATCTACGACACGGAAGGAACCGTTTCTGCACATACATACTGTCGTCTTCATCATCCTCATCTCGTGATTTTTCAAAGTCCCTCCTATACTCAAACAATCTTTCAACATGACCGTGTACTTTCTTCTCTGTGTCCCTCGAAAGTGCTAAAGCATTTAGATCACTCACCCCTTGTGGGAGATCCGAATTTTGTAATCTACCCCACATCACACATAAATGAGTCCCCAAACCTTCGATAAAAACATTTTTCTCGGGAAAACCGTTCAAATTCGATAATGTGGAAAAAACATTAACTTGATCACCTTTCTCCATACAGTGCTTAGCCCATGCAAACAATTCCTGTTTCTTGTCTGCAGAAACAGTATTACGAGTGACAATCTTTGACCCTGCACCCTGATCAACTTCAGTCAATACAGAACCACTCGGGAGCAGAGGTGCAGGCAAATTCAATAAAGGTGCAACTATCGGCGCGGGAGGAAGGGGTGGTGCGATAGGTGCAGGAACAACAACCAGAGGAATAGGAACAATAGGTTGTACAGGGGGAACAGGAATAACAGCAGGAACAACAGCAGGAATGGGCAGAGCAACCGGGAGAGGATCATACGGAGGTGGCGCAGAGGCACCAGGCCTGCATTCGTTTAACAATTTTTCAATAAATTCTTCAGAAACATGGAAATCTTTAGAGGGATACATTTTCTGGATTCCGAGTGAAAAAGCCCTATCCATATTTTTAACTGACTCTGAATGTTTTTCCTTATCATATAACAACACCTTTTCGGCATTTGTTTTATGACGGCGTGTATGTTTATCCCTACTTTTAAGCTGCTGCAATGCTTCTTTTTTCCAATTCTGCAAAATATCAAAGGCTGCAGGTCTGGCCTCCTTTTTTAGCAAGACCGATTCTAGGTATTCAATACGGGGGATCTCAAAACTACCATTGATTGGCCACAGAAATTCCGAGGCATGTCTGGTTTGTCTGTGCCAAATATCATTAAATACTATACTTCCAATGCCATACTTACAGTACATAGTACATGCCGGCGACCCCTCCTGTGGTGCCGGGCGGCTAAATTCCAAAGATTGTCGATCGCTGCGGAACAGAGCCCTAAAGCAGCTAGACAATTTCCCAGGCATTTCACAAAAAATTGGTGTTACTTGGTCAATAATTGTGTCTGCAGATACAATACGCCAAATTCAAATTGTCAGGGTTAATTTAAGAGCCGGGTCACGACTACACCTGACCAAACCTAAGGAGGACCGTACGGTTTACCAAAGAACTTAACTAACAAATTTTACCTCGTGTTTGGTGGTTTCGACAAATCTGCCCGCCTCAAAAATGGACCCTCGTCAAGATGCCGTGTCAGACCACACGACTATCGTCCAAGGATCGGACCGTGCAGCGCTGCCGAGGTATCGCGTCTCGTTCGGTCGGGCCCGCAGTATCACACCGTCCGATCCCGGTTCGATAGTCTGCGTCAACCTCCAATGATCCGGCAGCAATCTTGAGGGTCCCTGTTCGGGCGCCAACTGTGAAAACATAAAAAATAATATGAGGCCGGGAAGCCCAAAAGAAACACACCAACACAGGTTACAAAGAACATACAAGTGCTTTATTTAAAAGCTACAACAGTTACCAAAGTCAATTGACAAACAGATAGCTATTCGGCTCTCAGAGTAACGTAACGAACTTCAACGAAGGTTCAATGCATTAGTAAGAGAGACCGTACATTGGAATACCTGGGTCTTTTATATGTTTGTCCAGCCCTTGGCCAACCTCCTCGCGGGTTAACCATTCTAGGGATTGGGCCTAAGGGTTCCTAGCCAGGTCAATCCTATCATTTATGCATTTTGATTAGTTTCGCTGATATAGTTGTACATTTACACATAGGTCAGCAATAGGACAAGGTCTCAGTTTGCGACCCCAACAAGTGGCCTGCAGGCATATTAATTATTTGTGTGTGCGGAGGTCACAACAGCCAGAATCTTACTCAGAATGTCATTCGGCCTCCATTTTGATGTTCAGGGTGACTTCCACATTACAAGAGAACCTAAAAAGGCGGCTTAATCCAAGATGGCGACTTACATTACTTTCTCTAAGGTCAAGACCTTGCCGCGGAGTTTGTTCGCATATGATGTTTTAGACAACTTGGCGTAGGCCAATACACATACAATTGCTGCGATAGGAGGCATAATATTGTTTCAATTCCGACACCCCAGGAGATATTTTATACAAAAGTTGGCATCCATGCACTGGCAGGCATGCCGAGTTGTATTGGTGCCCTCGACTGCACCGACGTGGAGTTGGTGGTCCTGCATGCCATGGAGTTGGCGTACCGCAATCGCAAGCAATACCACTCCATCAATGTGCAAATGGTATGTGACGCCAGGAAGATCATCACACATTGTTGTGCCCGATATCCTGGATCAACTCATGACTCAATGGCCCTGTGGAACTCCACGCTACCACGCTACCTGGAGCGACATGCAGGATGACGTGCCTGGCTGCTTGGTAAGTTGCATGACAGGCACATGGCAATGAAATGGGGGGATAGATGCACACACCACCATGGTGTCATTGTTGTTGTGACAGCACGATGTGCACATCCCAAAACACTGTGCCCCAAAGCATCCTAAACTGAACATGACAACCAAATCCCATAGCAATGAAGTAAACTGTACACCTATCACAACATGCCAAACAGAAAACCATTGCACATCCCACAACACGTGCACCACCCATCATCGTACCTCACCCTCCGTAACACAATCCAGCAACATGCTGTGAATATACACTGTGTAAATATCTGCAGCAAATGACCACACAGGACAAGCATCCATGGGAGTGCACTGAACAAAACCACCAAGGGAATCCACTGCTTGTCACAGGGCCGCCACCACCACAGAAGTGCAGCAGGTCACCATGGGAATAATCAGCGCTGAATGGCAAATAATGCAGAGAGTACTGCCAACGCTGCCAGTCAGAAAATCATACAGAACAGTACACATCACATATGCAACACAAACACAGTGGTATGCATCCACAATGCATGAGCAACATCAAGGCAGTGTACAACATGTTTCATCTTGAAGATGTAACCCCCAGACCATATGTCCGTGGCACAGAACCCATCGAGGGCATGAGAAATGTGTGAATACAACCAGGGACATGTGCATGTGACCATCAATTATCAGCAGGCATGTGTGACAAGTACAGCTGGCCATCACGAATCGACTAACATATACCCTTAGCCGTTTGGGTGGGGCACTCCTCTACAGCCATGAGAAGGTGGCCAAGATCATCATGGCATGTGTCATGCTGCACAACATGTGTATCCGACGGAACGTGCCCCTGCCCCTTTACATTGAACTGCAAATACCTGGTGATGATGAAGGGGATGAAGATGTGGGCGCACATCATTGCGGTGTCGATGCACAGGAGGGACGTGCTGTGCGTCAGTCAATGATAGCACAATATTTCTAACAAACATGGGTGCAGAGGGTGACATGAATGTGGGACAGAGGGCACTGGGTGTGGGAGTACATGTACATTATGCACTGTATATAAATAAATGACACATATATAATAAGGAATATCCACTCAAGATTCATTTTTTACACAACGGTTGTATTAAAGGCATACTCTAGTAAAAAATGTTATTGTCCCTATGGGTCGGCCATGTTTTTTTAAGGCTAAGTGGCTCGATTTTAGAAAACTTTCCTATGGACCTTACCCGAGTTTTCGTCCATTAAACGCACGCGAAAACAAGCACCCGGAAGCCGCCATTTTCTGATAATCCTATCTTTTCCCCGATCGCCCTGGCTCACCTGCTTTTGCGGCACTAAATCAATGCCCCCGCCCCTGAGCCTGACATTATCAAAACATTCATATTCCCCGCCTCTCCCTGTGACGTTACTGTGCTGCGTAGGCAAACGCGCCCAGTCGTCTTCTGCGCGACTCCACACAGAACCCGGAAACCAACACAGATCAACTCACAACACAGCGCGCCACAATTCGGAATATGAAACTGTACTTTACAATGAAACAGCAACACGGTACATTTGGTAAAGTACATTTATTTGGCATCAAATGTTTAGAGAATATTCATATGAACTCCGGAAGACATTTATTTTCTTTTATCTGTATCCGCAATAACTGTTCCGTTTCATCTTGGGTCACGCGCTGTTCCATTATGGCACACAGGTTGTTCATTTTCGTAAAAAGAATCACTTTGGAAGCACGGTGAACCGCAAGGCTGTTCCATCAACTAGGCACTAGTCCAGCCTAAAGTTTGTTATGTTACTTCTAGCCACTAGTACAGCGTAAGGGCATGTGGGCCCTTGGCGATCGTCCCATAATATGGTGATCGTGCTCCAGTTGTTGACACGAAGCTGCAGGTGTCTGCTGAAGAATCCGTCCGCCGGTGTCTCAAACAGGTGGCAGTTGCAGAACGGGATCAAATACCTGTTAAGAAAACAAATAAATGATAATTAGTCTCACTAGCCGAACTTCATTAATATTACTCATTTCATTCATTACGGCCGATCAGAAACTATTTGCTTGCAAGGGTAGTTCAATGGAGTATGTTCTTCTCTAACATAAATGCGAAAAGTAACGAGATAAATCTAGGGCAACACACAATGATAAACGACACTCTACATGCATGAGGAATGATATGATATATGATATGGCATTTGTAACGCGCGTATAGTCAAGTGTTTCTAGGCGTGAGGAGGCAGGTGGGGAACAAGGGCAGACAGACAACGATCCTACTAGGCCAGGTGTTTTTTTCTGATAGCGCATGGGGATGGGCTGTACAAGGATAGTTGAATACAAATTAAATAATAGGGCCAGCTAGTGGCAAGTGCAAGGTAAATGCCAGGACAAGGGGCTGAAGGACACAGAGACAGTACCGTAGTGCAGGGAAAAGTGGCTGGGCCAAGGAGCGAGATCGGTGACACCAGTGAACCTGCATGCCCATGTGCCCACTACGAACAGTTTTAACATCTTTTACAGTCATCATTCATTCATTTATTCATGCATCCATTCACTAAATCTTCATTCCGTTATAAAAGCGTGTAAAGATTTACTTACATTATATTTGAAATTTCCATTGTGTCTCTTCGTAATGCAGTCTGTAAAACGGACCATGCTCTTGACAATGATTTTTCGTATACTGACCTAAAACTGAAACTCGGTCTAGTTTCGGAATTTTCTGCCTTATCGTCTCTTACGTTATTGCGCACTCCCTTCAAATGTAGTTCTTTCTGCATGGTCCCTGTCTCAAGGTCAAAAAACAATAGACCCTTATACTTCCAGTGCGACTTGTGGGCCTCATCTGTGCACTGTTCTTCGCATTCTTTATTTGCAACATCACGTAGTATAGGCATCTGTGAGAACTTGAAGTTTAGAATCCGTCTATGTAGTGCGCCTCAATGTGCAAATGCGAACTGGCTTCTCTCCCAAATGCCACGGCCCGCTTGGCTGGCGCGTTCTAAGTGCCCCAATTTTGTCCCCGTTGTCTGCGAGCTTTGCAGCCTAAATTGAAACATTTAATTTTTTGCGGAAGGTCAGGGAAAGTTAAAAGTACCACAGGAGTTGAGTTAAAAGTGAGATTTATTGTTTGTTTGTTTGTTTTATTTTTTGCAATACGCAAGCCTCCCCTCCGTTAACAGTGCGCAGCATTTACATTTACCTGAGATGAGACATGAGAAAAATATATACATACACATATGTGAGGTGAATAGAGAGAATTCAAAGATGACACCCAGCTTCTTCGCCACCCATGATGGTGAAGTTGGGGGTTAGGTTTACTGGTACACTGTACAATAACATTTATTTACAAAAATACAATCCTATTGCAATTATTTAAACCACGATTTGTACTTTACAATCAGCTGTGCATCGGGTGGGCATGGCACAGTCGCAATGTTTGGTGGCAATGGATCACTGCTCTGTACAGAAACGTCCAAAATTCCATATCTGTGCTTCTCTAACACAGCAACAATAAGGCCTTTCACAAAGTCGAACTGCATTTCATCATAGACTGGTTTGATCACCCATTGCTTACTTCGTTTTGAAAACACCTTGGTGTAGCGAGGCATCCTTACTTTGCCCCTAGTCCTAGATTGTTCACGTCCGACATTGCTGTTATGGGCCAAGACGGCTAGTAGAGTGCGATGTTTCATGCCCCGAAAGCTAAAATGCAAGCGCTTTGGCCTGTACTTTAGGCACATATTGTGGAACACCTCCAAATCTCCTGTGTGACAGAATTCTGTCAGTCCTCTCAAATCTCTTGATAGAGTTTTGTCGAAAACAATCTTCTCAATTGCTTTGTGTGTCGGTGATGATGGAATCAACCACTTCTTCTTCCGTGCCTCCTCTGGGGACAAAGGGCCATGTTCACATTGGTGGAAAAGTTCATTTGCTGTCCAGCGGTGAACGTTGGTACAGTGGTGCATCAGTGACCGCCATTTTTCAAGTAGTATTTCCACTGACCCCTCGCAAGTTTTTGAGCTCCACCAAAGATGGTTGGTGATAGAATGTGACCACTGCAAAATACTTTCAAAACCTTTTTTTTTCCTGCAGCCGAGATTTTCTTATTGATTGATTTAGCAAGATGCCATACGTCAAATTGATGTTTAATATGTGGGAACTGCTCTCTCATTGTCTTGGCAATTGAAACGTGTCTATCCGTGGCTATGAGCTCGATGTCCATCCCCCTCGATTGTAGATGTTCCACTGATTTTATAAATCCTAGTTTCTCCATGGCCACTGAGGATGTACATTGTGTTACCTGCATGACCTCCGAACTCACAATTTTCTTACTATCCATGTCCTGAAAGTGGTAGGTGCAGTACTTGGCAGAAAACCCAGGGCTATCGCACTGTCCATCGCCGGCTAGCCTGAATCGTTTGCCTTCGAATGTACTTGCTAGAGACAATTGTTCAATTCTCCAAGCATCACTAATGGCCGGAAACAGATAATCACGTTGGTATGTGTAGTACAGCACACTAGAAATGAAATGGAGTCCCACAAACTGAAAAAAAGCCTCTAACTTTCTAAAACTGGAGCCACTAAAAAGTGATGCAGCTGCACACAGTAGATTGCCTGCTGGCAGTTTCCCCAGCATCGGTTGTGCAGACCATGAGAACCTATAATTTAATCTACAGGCGGCTTTTATTTTGACGTTAGTGCCTTTCATTTTACGAGTCACATTAATCAATGGCTTTCCACATACTTTCCCTCTAACGGAATGCACACATTTCAGCATACTTATAATTTCCATCAAGCAACTGTCGAATACAATGTATTTGCTCTCTTTCATTAGACTGTCATCCTGCGTCAACGTTGTTTCAGCTTTTGACGCTGTGGAGATGTCAACACATTGGCAAGTAATATCGCTGCTATCAAGTATTGTTGCGTCTATGGATACTGCGGCTGGTTCATTCTCTCTCATTTCAACATCTGCTAATTCAACATTGATGGGAGAACACAACAATGTCGACATGTTTTTTGGTGGCAATTTTTTGGTTGGTGTAGATTGTGTAAATTGATCTGCAACTACTTCAGAGCTATCTCCAATACATTCAATAACATCTTCTTGTAGTGGTCCGGTCGCACAGTAGCTATGGTCCAATGCAACTTTGCTGTAGTCTCCAAACAGAGCTAATTCATGTTCTGGCCATTGGACATGAGCATCTCGAGCCTGAACACGCCTCGCCTCAATTAATAGTTCCTCCATAGTGTACATGGTCTGGCAAGCCACATCTCTCATTCGCTTCAATGTCTGTGTGTGTATAGTTCTGATGCCCACGGGTAACTGGAGGAGAGATTGGAAAAGGGATGTTCAGTTTAAACACAAGATGGAGTGTAGTAGAATTGACTAGAAAAAAACATAAAATAGTCCCCACCACAAAATTCTTTTTAAAGTTATTAACTGTTTGTAACTAACCTTTTTTTTGTTTTTTTTTCTTTGCAACTTTTTTGACTCGACCTTCAACATCTGCACGCTGTAGCTCCGATTCGTTTCCGCATGTCCTCCCTTCCTCTTGCGCTGCAACGTGTATATTTTCTGTATCCGCATAGACAGCAAGGAATGAGGCTCCATCGTCTCCCTGAAACAGAGTACTTTCATTACTATGTATCAAAATATTGTTAGCATAAAACACGTGAGGACGAACACACAGGTACATCTCAATAGCCAAATACGATTTAAACATTGTGTGCAACAATCAAACGACAAGTATTCGACCAGTGATGATCTATTTCGATGGAACTGTCAGTATCCATACCTCCGGCTCTGCATGGACAGCCATGAATGGTTGTATTGGAGAGGAGGCATCCGCATCTCCCTGAAACACAATACTTGCATTAGTATGCTTTTCAATATTGGAAACATAACACACACTTGGGGTCGACGGCACAGGTACATATAAAGAGATAACTGCAAATGATGCATTGTCCAAAAGAATCAAGGAAAATCCAAATATGATCACATTTCATCGACTTATTTCAACGATTCCTTTACATCTGCATCATCTCAATGAGATGTTGTGATTGTGGTGGAAGCTCCGTCGTCTCCCTGAAACACAGCACTTGCGTTTATAGGGAAGAAAGTATAGCAAATGGAATCACGTTATATGATCACGCATGATGGAGCTGTCAGTATCCATACCTCGTGCTGCTGAAGAATATCTATGGATGTTGCAAATGTAGTGCGCACTTCCGAAAGCTGTTGCGCGGATTCGTATACTTGAATGTCAGGCTCTGCATCAAGTGTAGGGGTTGACGCTCCATCGACTGCCTGAAACATAGTACTTGCATTAGTGAGGATTACAATTGTGAAAACATAACATACACCTGGGGTCGACAGCACAGGTACATATCAACGGCTAACCACGAATGAAACATTGTGTAGAACAATCAAACAACAAGAATTCCAGCTCTGATGATGATGTTCGATGGAGCTGTCAGTATCCATACCTCCTGATGTTGAAAAACATCTAGAAATGTTGTAGATGTGGCGGACGCTTCAGCATCTCCCTGAAAGACAGTACTTGCATTAGTATGGATAACACTAATTATAACTGAAAACAAACACCAGTGGACGATAACTAAGGTGTATATCAATTGGAAAGCAGTAACCAAACATTCGGTAAAATAATTACACGATAGAATAAAACTATTACTTGACATGCATAAAACAAGTATGTAGCGGATTAGCCTAATAAGATTAGCTGATACGCGCTAGAAGTGGTTGATAACTGCGACCACGTCAAGGATGTAGAATGTTCTTGCTTCAGATTCAAAGGATAGTCAAGAAGTTGTAAAGGTCAATTAATGATTGATAATGAAATGCCAATATTGAAAATAGCCATGTAAGCCGACAGAATACTTGAAAAATGCTCAATACAGCACAGTTCCCTGTCCCCATATATATATACATTGCGTTTGTGGGTTATGAAATCGAAAAAGAATATATTGATAAATGTCATTATTCAAAAAACTATACACTCATATCAATATCGAAATTATTACAAGGGATAGAACACCTACAATATCAATTAATCCATTCGGCTACACACTACCGCAAGGCCGAAAGCTAAATCCGGACACTTGACTCACCGGTGGCAGAATGTGGACGAATAGAGTGGGAATAGCGTTTTCGAGCAATTTCCGTGTAGTTCGCCGTTTATTCTTCTTTGTTACCCAAGAAGTTGTGTACATGTCCAAGGAAAAGTGGCGGCTGCAGATGCGGTATCGATCGCCCCTCTTGTCCTCTAAGACTTGTTGGACTCTACTTTCCAGCTCATCCAGTGGATATCCGCAATGTCAGACCCATTCTCTTATTCGATCGACAGTTTTCGGGAATACATGCATTGTAGTTCCTTCAGATTTCGCATGGGTCTTCGAAGGGCAACCGCTAATCGAACAGGCAGGCATTGTTGATAAATCTGAAAAGTAAATATCGACATTATTATACAATCTTCAAGAATAAAGATTTGATACAAAAGTAAATGAATCATACAATGATCAATGCAAGGTTTGTTTTGGTCGCAGGAACTGTACCAGTTCATTATGTGCAGCTTAGTATTTGCATAAATTGCAGAAATGTATAAATGATGTGACTAAAATCTGAACATGTGACTCATCCCTTGGATGTTCTGTATTGCACGAGAAGGAAACATGCTTACATCATAGACTGGATCCCCGAAGGATGCAATTCGATGACAATAGACACAGATGAAAATGAATAGATCTATTGATAGCATAGCAATGCAAACTCTAGTCAATAGCAATGAGACCAATGAACATAGCACTATTGTGTACTCTACTCGCAAATAGATAGAAATTAAAAAATCTGCGAAATATGACTAGGATACATGGCCTTACCTTGACCAACAAACAGTCGGATTCAGCAAGCAGAGCAGTATGTTGCAGGAGAATAGGTGGGTGGCCACAGGTAGCACACTGATGGGTTTGCTCTAAGCGGTCACAGAAGTTCACGGATAGCACAACGACGACCAGATTAGCGTAGATCTCGGTGGTTGCCAGGTAACACGTTCAGGAGTTGACTTGCAAAGCACAAAGATGTTCTCATGAGACATATCAAGTGGTTTATAAAGTATTTGGAACAGGGGTGTGTTTGTGAATGAATGACGTATGTATGTCGTGGTCTTAGGGGGGCGACCTGCTTCAAGGGGAGGCCTGGCTGGAGACACGGGGTCTGAGGAGGCCATGTGACCGATGGCCCCTTGGCGTGGGACACCTTTTGAAGTGTACATGTAGTTTGGCACCTTGGCCTTTCGCGCCCCGGACAGCCCCCCCCCATGCCAGCGAGCATCCACCGGCGCGAACCGCCTTTGATACAGGGGGGTGGGATGGATGGGCCTGGGGCGTGCAGATAAGGCACAGGAAGACTGCTGAATGGAGACACATTTATGTGGATTGCAGGGGGGCGGCCTGCTTCAAGGGGAGGCCTGGCTGGAGACACAGGGTCTGAGGAGGCCATGTGACCGATGTCCCCTTGGCGTGGGACACCTTTTGAAGTGTACATGTAGTTTGGCACCTTGGCCTTTCGCGCCCCGGACAGCCCCCCCATGCCAGCGAGCATCCACCGGCGCGAACCGCCTTTGATACAGGGGGGTGGGATGGATGGGCCTGGGGCGTGCAGATAAGGCACAGGAAGACTGCTGAATGGAGACACACTTATGTGGATTGCAGGGGGGCGGCCTGCTTCAAGGGGAGGCCTGGCTGGAGACACGGGGTCTGAGGAGGCCATGTGGCCGATGGCCCCTTGGCGTGGGACACCTTTTGAAGTGTACATGTAGTTTGGCACCTTGGCCTTTCGCGCCCCGGACAGCCCCCCCATGCCAGCGAGCATCCACCGGCGCGAACCGCCTTTGATACAGGGGGGTGGGATGAATGGGCCTGGGGCGTGCAGATAAGGCACAAGAAGACTGCTGAATGGAGACACACTTATGTGGATTGCAGGGGGGCGGCCTGCTTCAAGGGGAGGCCTGGCTGGAGACACGGGGTCTGAGGAGGCCATGTGACCGATGGCCCCTTGGCGTGGGACACCTTTTGAAGTGTACATGTAGTTTGGCACCTTGGCCTTTCGCGCCCCGGACAGCCCCCCCCATGCCAGCGAGCATCCACCGGCGCGAACCGCCTTTGATACAGGGGGGTGGGATGGATGGGCCTGGGGCGTGCAGATAAGGCACAGGAAGACTGTTGAATGGAGGCACACTTATGTGGATTGCAGGGGGGCGGCCTGCTTCAAGGGGAGGCCTGGGTGGAGACACGGGGTCTGAGGAGGCCATGTGACCGATGGCCCCTTGGCGTGGGACACCTTTTGAAGTGTACATGTAGTTTGGCACCTTGGCCTTTCGCGCCCCGGACAGCCCCCCCATGCCAGCGAGCATCCACCGGCGCGAACCGCCTTTGATACAGGAGGGTGGGATGGATGGGCCTGGGGCGTGCAGATAAGGCACAGGAAGACTGCTGAATGGAGACACACTTATGTGGATTGCAGGGGGGCGGCCTGCTTCAAGGGGAGGCCTGGCTGGAGACACGGGGTCTGAGGAGGCCATGTGACCGATGGCCCCTTGGCGTGGGACACCTTTTGAAGTGTACATGTAGTTTGGCACCTTGGCCTTTCGCGCACCGGACAGCCCCCCCCATGCCAGCGAGCATCCACCGGCGCAAACCGCCTTTGATACAGGGGGGTGGGATGGATGGGCCTGGGGCGTGCAGATAAGGAACAGGAAGACTGCTGAATGGAGACACACTTATGTGGATTGCAGGGGGGCGGCCTGCTTCAAGGGGAGGCCTGGCTGGATACACAGGGTCTGAGGAGGCCATGTGACCAATGGCCCCTTGGCGTGGGACACCTTTTGAAGTGTACATGTAGTTTGGCACCTTGGCCTTTCGCGCCCCGGACAGCCCCCCCCCATGCCAGCGAGCATCCACCGGCGCGAACCGCCTTTATATCAATATACAGTATATCGCCTTTATATGAATGATAGTATATCGTTGCTTATCAATAACAAATGCCACATACCGCAGATGCTTGTTAGCACAGACCCACACTTCAACCAGTGTATTATAGTGGCCCAAGACCCGAAGGTCTGTATAATCCAATGGTAATTGATAGTATAGATATATGTGATTCATTTAAAAAATCGAGACAAACGTTGTTAAAATAAATGTGGTGTTTTATTTTGTATCTTGTTTTCATGACACAAAAATACAAGACTTTAAAGATTATACAGGTCAGGTTGCAGCACAGCGAGAGAAAATCCCCTGTACTCACCGCTGTCACTCGGGAACGTTTCTCTAATGGCACGAACGGCACAGGCGGGTATCACTCTTCGAACGCGGTGTCCAAGCCTCCCGTGAAGCCACCATGTATAGGAACGATAGGCCACCAGCCTGTACCACCTGTGAAAAGGAATGAAACAAACTGTTTTTAAATGACCCAGATAAGTTTAATAAACGTTTGTTGTCAATGACAATTCTTGTAACTAATGGCATTTTACACGGACAAATGCTATCTAGACAATGCACACTATTCAACGCCTTACATGCGTTACAATGATATGTAGATGTAATTTTGGATATAGTAGAAGAACATGAAATAGGAGTGGCATGACAAGCAGAGTATACTTACTCGTTACTCGGATTACGAGGACGAACAGTTGCTCGAAGTTCGTGCATAAGCACCATCAAGATTCTCAACACCGCCCGTGTGAGGCAGGCTGCCCTGAAGTCTGGCAGATCGGTGATGCATTGCGGTCGTGGCTCGCCTTCCGAAATGTAGGCCAGGCATCCCGAGTTTTCTCCGCAGCAGCAGTTCTCGTCCTCGGTTGGCATTAGCTCGCACCGATTGCATGTGCACCAGGTGGAGACGCCGTCCATGCGACTAGGCCCAGGCTCTTCATCTGTTGAATCGTCCTCCCAACTGCCGTCCGAATCCCCATCATTTTCACGTGCTTCCCTTTCCAGTAGTTCCTCCTCGGTATACTCAGGCTCGTACATGTAGGGCATTATTGTAGCCATTGTGTGGTAAACAGAGTAAAATAATTTACCGAGATGGTACAGGTGTTCACACGGGCTACAAGCGGCGAAGGTAGCTGACCAGAGCACTGAAACGAGTCACAAAATACTCAAAGTAACACAGAGAGAGGAATGGAATCGAAAATCTGCTGCTGTGTGTTGTGAAACGGTCTGTTTATACTTATTGAGGAAAGAGGCGTCCTGCCATTTCCATGGCGACACGTCATTAGCTGAAGCGAAGCGAATGTTGACACGAGACGTGCTTTGGCGTTGGGAAATGGGCGGTACGAGTCTGCTGATGACAGGCTCAGGGGCAGGGGAATTAATTTAGTGCCGCAAAAGCAGGTGAGCCAGGGCGATCGGGGAAAAGATAGGATTATCAGAAAATGGCGGCTCCCCGGTGCTTGTTTTCGCGTGCGTTTAATGGACGAAAACTCGAGTAAGGTCCATAGGAAAGTTTTCTAAAATCGAGTCACTTAGCCTTAAAAAAACATGGCCGACCCATAGGGACAATAACATTTTTTACTAGAGTATGCCTTTAAACTGTCCAATGGAATTAAGTGCTCAAAACCCCCACCTCACACACCCTCTTCCCCTGCCCCTCCCTCCACAACTCCCCCACACACCCGCTCTCCCGTCCCCCCCTACAACTCCCCCACACACCCTCTCCCTCCTCCCACCCCCACAACTCCCCAACACACCCTCTCCCCACTCCACCTCCCCCCACAAATGGTGTCCAAGCAAATGCTTCATGTGTCAGAGTCTATTGCCTTAATCAGGCTGCCCCATCTACATCCTTCCACTTCCTGCACCTGGTGGCGGCATTTCCGATCTGCGCAAGGTGCACGCTGACCTGTGTAGGGAGCTGGTTTGGGTGGAGCTGGATGAGGAAGGGGTGGCCGCTTGCTCCAGTCTGGGTGCCAGACGCTCAGCCTCCAATGAATACGCTATGCGTGAGAGGACCTGCCTCAGTGCAGACACCTCCTCGCATATTCTTGTGGTGCTTGCCTCAATGGCCTGCCTCAGGGAAGCAGTGTTGTCGCACCCCTCCTGCCTTGCCTGGGCACTGTCTGCAACAAGCTGCCTCACTGGGGCAATGAGCTCCTCCTGGCGCTGCACTGCATGTCCTATCTGCTGCATACCTGCCTGTACACCAGTGGAGGTGGAGGGTGCATATGTGACATCCCCAAATGTGGCTCCTCTGTGGGACTCATGCTCCCTTGTACGTCCTCCCTTCCAGACTGCTCCGGTGTGGTGTCATGCTCGGAGTACACATGTGTGACCTGGGGGGATGGTGCGGGACTGGGTGTTGCAGGGAGGTCCGAGGAGTCGTCCTCGATAGGTACACACACCTGGACCTGAGCATCATCGTCTGTGTGGGGTGCCGTAGCTGCTGCCTACCCAACAGAGCTGTTCTCTGCTGAATGGGCCCCATCGCCCACTGACTCCTGTGCAGGTGACAGAGGTGTTGTGGGGACTGTGACAATGGGCCTTGGCAGCACCAGTGACGTGGCATCCTGTGCTGTTAGGGACTTCAGTGCCTGTCATGGCATGGCTGGGGCTTTCAATGTGGAAGCCCTATTGACTTCTTCCCTGGCCTCATCTGGGGAGTTGTTGCCTGTCGTGGTGAGTCCCGGGCCTCGCTGTCAGGATCTGAGCCTGTGGGGGACCAAGAGAGGGACGGCATGAGTGATGGTTTGACAAGCATCAGGCTTACATTGGTATTATTGCTCTTCGGCACATTAGAGGGGATGTTGAGTTTTGGTGATCACATTGCTTGCTATATGGGTGGAGCATGCAGGTATCCGTCAGGGTCACTCATGTTGGAGCTGGCGTATGCTATGTGAAATGCATTTCTGTTGTGGACTGCGTGCAGTGTGACTTATGCCATTTTCGTATTTGTGTGGTGTGTGTCAGGTATGGCATTGCCATGCAGCATGCATGTGCATGTGTCTGTGCTGTGCACGGCATCTAGGCAGGGATGTGTCAAATATGTATGTATTGGGCCATGCATTGCCTCTTTCGACGGGAACATTGGTGGACTATCATCATACTTTGCATTACAGTGTTTTCTTAGGACACTCACCTCCATCCGCCGATGAGGTGGCGCCACGTTAAATCTCGCCGACTCCTTCTATGGCCTCGATACCAATCGTACTGGCGCAGATCTCCTCCCACTGGCTCAGCTTGATGGCTGAGCAAGGACCACCACCAGTAGCCATGGCCTGGCTCCGGTTTGCAGACAGGATGTTCCTGACTCTCAGGCGCAGGTCATCCCATCGCTTGAGGACATCCTTGATCGTGCAGGGGGTGTTGCCTACGGCACTGAATTTTTGGGGCAACGAGTTGCCAGATCTCTTTTTTCTTTATCTGTGCCTCCCTCTTGAGGCTGTTTGCAAAAACAACCTCTGCATTGTCTGCCAGTGTCTCTGCCAGCATAGTTAGTTCATATTCATTGAAGCGCTCTTTGCGCTGCCGGGAAGCACCTTTTTTTAACTGCCTTGGCCATGATGCTGGGTCAGAAAGTTGATTTCTGTGGTCAGAAAAGGGATAGAGATCCTGTGTGGTGTGTATGACAATGGATTGTGTTTTTCAAGATGGTGCTGTGCTCTTTCCCGTTCCTGTGCGATGACGCTACTTCCGGTTCTGCTTATTAGCGGTCACCGCTATTAGCGGTGACCGTTAATAATGGTGACCACTAATGCCGTATCCATTGATGTCGGTTATGCAGTCTGCGGTTTCAATGATGCTGCTAAGGCCCATTCTTTGGACTTTAGTGGCATGCCGGTGATGTCGTTACCGGCATGGTGCAAAGCTTGTGCACGCAAACTCATAATTGCCCTCTATTAGCGGGCTCTTTACTACACGGACATGGTATTTGCTCCATGCCGGTAAGGACTGTTACTTACCTCCAACTTAGTAATGACCCCCAATGTCTTTCTTGGTGATTTTAACATCCCCAAGTCACATTCTGACAACCACACTGGAAGCATTGTTTTCACACTGGGGGTAATTCCGAGTAGGGCGCAAAGGGATACCGGGCACCGTTAAGGACATCAGTGCCGGTAAACCCTTTGCGCCCTACTGCGAGGTCCCTTTGCGGCCCCGTCCTTAACGCCTGCTTTTACCAGGCGTTATGGACGGGATCTGCAAATAGACTTCAGAGCTAATAACGGTACTGTAATTTACGGTACCGTTATTAGCACCATTCCCATTGAGCCCTATGGGGGCTCAAATGGGAATGGGATTGACATTTTCAATGGGGACTTACCGGTTCCTGCAAAGGTTGGACTCGACCGGTAAGTCCCCATTGAACGAGGGCGGACACGGTACCGGTAATGGTGCTAGTCATGGCGCTAATAGCGCCATGACTAGCACCAACCTCGGAATGAGGGCCACTGATTGCTTTCATGGGCCTTAAGCAAATTGTGCTCCCCCATGCACAACAATGGCAACACCTTAGATTTCGGGGGTCATTACGAGTTTGGAGGCAGCCATGGTGCTATTAACACCATGGCTGCCTCCAAAGTCGTGTCCGGGTCCGGGTCCTCTGTATGGGGACTTACCGGGTCATTCCAACCTTGGAGGACCCAGTAAGTCCCCATTCAAAAAACCCTTCCCCATTCCCATTCAAGCCCCCACAGGGCTCAATGGGAATGGGGATTGAGCTAATAACAGGCCCATAAATGACGGTCCCGTTATTAGCTCCCTGGTCCCTTAGCGGCTCCCGCTAAGGACGGCTGGTTTTACCAGCCGGCCTTAGTGGGACCCACTATGGGACCTCAGAATGCAGTGGTAAGGGGTTAACGGCACCGGCATCCTTACTGCCACACTCGTAATGACCCCCTTAGTCTTCACATCATCTCCCTGCATCACCAGTGCAGTCCCTATCCCACTTGAATGGTCTGACCACACTGACATGCCTTTATCAGTCACCCACTCGACAATGGCTCAGGCTAAACGCCCCCTCACTCAATGCCACTCATTCAAAACCTTCAATGAGCTAGAAGCAAACTTTGCAGACTTCCCCATCAACCAGAAACCCTAGGGCCTCCTGGAATGATTCTGAATTATGCTATGGAACTGGTGGGCACTCATGCCCCCCTAAAATCCAGCAAGGCTAAGACCAAACCATCCGCCCTTGGTAAACCCCTAAGCTAGCCTCCAACAAACGCTCAATCAGAGCTCTGGAGAAATGTTGCCAAAAAACATAACTAGGGAGACCTCAGCAACCTCAAATCTCTGCACGTAAACCGTAGGATTATGAATACCAAGGATAAAGCTGCTTACTACTCCACCGCCATTGCGGCAGCTTCTAACAGGAGAAAAGCCTCTTTGAAGTAGTAAAGCATTGTACCAAACCCTCACATGACCCTGAGGTACCAGCATCTCAGAAAAAATGCAACAGAATCAATACATTTGGATTGAAAAAATAGACAAAATCCTATAGACCATCGAATCAAACTCTCACAGCTTTAGCATCCACTGCACCCCAGCACACACACTGCCACTCTGGAACAAATTCTCTCTTCTCTTTCCCCCAGAAACCCTAAGAGTGATTGCCTCCCTCAAACCTATGTCTTACCCTGATGATATAATTCTGATCTTCATCATTAAACAATTGATGGGCCTGGCGCTCAAAGCGCTTCTCAGCATCATCAATGCCTCCCTCACAGATGGATCATTCCCGGACACCCTCAAGACTGATCTCATACAGCGTCTTTTTTATCAACCCAACCCTAGATCCAGACGACCTGGTCAGCTAAAGGCCCATTACGAACCTCCCGTTTATTGGCAAAATCTTGGAAAAAGTAGTTCCTATACAACTGCTCGCCAGAATCGAAGAACACCACCTCCTCAGCCAGGGTTCCGCCCAAAGTGTAGCATCGAGGCAGCCACCATCCAGATGGTGGATGATGCTCTCCAAATCATTGATAAGGGTGACTCATGCCTCCTCGTCCTCCTTGACCTCTCGGCTGCATTCAACACAGTTGACCACAGCATCCTTCTCTGACAGGATGGGATTCTGTGGCACTGTTCTGAATTGGTTTACCTCCTACCTCTTAGGCAGACACCATGCTGTCCAGATTAACTAATTGCTTTCTAACCGACTCCAGGTCTCCTGCAAAGACCCCAAGGCTCTGTCCTCTCACCAACACGTTTTAATCCTTACACGGAGCCTCTGGTACTCTCCTCAAAGATCAAAGATCCCAATATAGCCATCCACCAATATGCAGAAGATACTCAGTTGTACATGAGAGTAAATAGCGTGTAGGACATAATATGTCTCTGTGATTACCTAGCCATCACCCAGTAGTGGTTTATCGACTACCTACTGTTAAGATGGATTTCTGAACTCTGACCTGGTGGGCAGAGGTTAAAAAGGCCAGCCTAGTTTCTTGGAACAGGGTAACCTTCTGCACAAGCCAGACCAATCAAGGTAGCTTGGCGGCGGTCAAGACTAGGTCTCAGGAGGGGTGAGGGTGACTGAAGGACCTCAATGAGCAAACAGAGTAAAGGACACAAATTTCTCCAAGTCATGTTTAGATATATAGAAAATACATATACATTTATTTCAAGGCCTTTGAGTTTCAAACACACAAATAAAATCACAGTAATACTTATTAGGCCAACACAATCCTATCTAAATACATACATACATACAAGACCAATGGGGTATAAAGGGTTAATGCACAAAATGGGTCCACAACCTAAAAGGGGAAGGAAACAGGCAGTGCAAATAGTCTTCAGTCCCTTCTGCATCCAACACACTTCTAACTAAGAGGCAGTCGGTTTATAGTCATAATATCGACTGAAAAAATGTCGAAAGTCATAAAATCGAAACAAAAATGTTGAAAAAAAAAATGTGAATTTCTTTTTTAATATGTTTTATAATCGAAATGAGGGGGTAATCGAAATGAGGGGGGTTCCCCCCAACCCCCCTTTTTTAAATTATTTTTTTGTTTTTACCTTTTTTTTACATCCCAAACCCCAAAAAAAGATATAAATAAAAAAAGAAAGAATTCGATTTTTTTTTTTGACATTTTTTTTCTCGAATGTATTGTAATTCGACATTTTATTTTCAATATTATGACTGACCACCGAGGCAGTCCAATCCCTTAGAAGAGTGGAGCCTAATGCTCAAATTTACATGCAATGCAAGCGCACGTGGTAGTGCAATTGGGCAAAACAGGGTCTCTTCAAGGGTCTGTAGCAACTCAGGAATGTGGGTGAGGTGATGAAGAATAGGTTCCCACTATTCGAGGAGGGTCTCCACTTGAGGGCATAGTCGATTCCAAGAGTTGGGAATAGTTCGCTAGTTCGCACTAGCAGTGAAAAGGACAGGGCCCCCCAGAGGCCACTCGTGCATAAAAATGGATGGAGGAGCTAGGGGCCACCGGCTAGGGTTGCAATTATTCACCGAACCCCGGCACACTCTGGACCAAACTTCGGCAGTCGAGTCCACTGCGGTTGCAGGTTCAAGTGTGGCAATTTGGCGGCTCTGCGGCTTTCAGCAATGAAGATACAACGATGATTCCCAAACGGGACAGTGGTGATTTCTCCGCTCCTGGTGAATGGATCAGGCCAGTTTCACTGCAGCAGGCTTCAGGGGCAAGAGGGGCACAAATGCAGGGCCCCTGCAAAGGTGGTCACCACAGCGGGGCGACACGGTAACCGCGTTTACTCTGGTTCTGGTGCACTCGTCTCACTTCAGACCTGGGAATTTCGGTTAGAGGGTGCCGTGAACACAGAGCTAGTGATATACCAAGGTTCGAGGGCCTCCTCGAAAAATCAGCTGAGACAGAGCAAAGGTCCTGCATAAGCTGGTCAGCCCATTTGTTGGCCCAGGGACATTTCTGTGAAGGCTTACTTGGAGTTTTTGATGAAGGTGCTGAGAATAGATGGTCCCACTATTCCAATGGGTTGAAGCGTCTTCACAGACCTTCTAGAACGTACAGATGCAAAGGGGTCCCAATGGATGACAGCGGGCTCAGGGTGCCAAACCTTCCAGCGGGTCACCCGCGGTTCCTTGACTCGGCTTCTAAGCTTCAGGATACTTGGATCCTATCCTTCATTCAGTGAGACCTCCAGAGATGAACATGGTATGGCTGTTTGGGGCTTCTCTTATCCAGAATCTCCTTCAAGCCAAAATGAAGAGGACACAATGGGAGATCTGCTCTCATACAGGCATAACATACATGGATCAATCACGGACCACAGTGGTCCCAGGCATTCACAGCACTCCAGACTCTCTGGCACCAAGGATGTGTATTAGGGACAGACACCGCAGCCCACATCCTGGAGGCACACACACAAGGCATGCAGAAGCCAGTGAAAGTTTGGCGTTTTGCAGAAAAATGCATGCCCAAATAAGGACTGACCCGGGTCGGCTCGACCTGGGGAAGGCAAAGGGGCAAGATGGCCAAAGGACAGGACAAAGAACCTCGTGGCATGTCTATTTTTGGAGCCAGGCCACCAATTTGTGCCAAACGCTTACCTAGCAGTAAAGGGTTAAAATTACATGGAAAGATAAGCTGCCACCAGCCCTGTCCATGACACATCTGCACATCTCCTAAAAAATCCTAGTCCAAAGTTAGACTATGGTGTTACACAAACCTGAAAAAATTGTCCAGAGGGCAAAGTTATTTACCGCAATGGTGTATCAAAGTTTATTTGAAATGATACAAAAATTCAAAAAAGTCAAGTTAATCTCAAGCTATTACACACTTCATTATTGTATAACATGACAGTACAGCAAAGATGTACATAAAAATGGCAAAAAAAATCAACCACGATAAACATTCAAAGTGCAGCATTTATACCATACTCAACCATTAGTGTCATTCAATCATACAACAAATAATAAAAGACCTACCAAAATTCATTAACAGTAGGATGAGGGATATAAAAATTCTACCCACAACCAATCTGATTATTTTTGTGGTTTTTTATAAAGACAGCAATAGAACTAATTCGAACAACAATCTATCGTAAAGGTGGATCGAAAAGTAAAAGATTTTTTAAGATTGCATCCCTTTGAGATTAACTCAACTGGTTTCTACATGGAATGTAGATTTAAACATTGTCTTCATCAGGAGAAAAAAATGCAAAGGAACTGTAAGACAAGAGCATAACTGCATAAGTGGACGACAGTGCCCTGCCCCAATCCATAACTTTAATACAAAAGATGTCTACATCACATGCAGCCTGTATAGTTAAAGACAACTCAAAAATAAAATAAAAATGCACAATGGGCTTCTAAAGAACCAATAAAAGACGTCCCCAGAACCCGGAGTTTAAGGCGCAGAACAAGGGGTTAGTGAGACCCAAATGAAACAGTGCTAGGTGGTGGTAGTCGGGTGACACCATGAAGAACCTGAGTTGGATAAAAATGATATATTTGAAGAAGGTGAGAAGGTTCATGTGGTGCCTGCAGCAATTAGGGTTGCACACAAAACCTGACCTCATGTATGTGAGCTGTCGCAGTCAAAATGGAGCTGTAATGGGATGACTACTGGCGGTGGCCCAACTGGTCCCAAAGAAATTTGCAGAACCTGATCGGAAGATCGAAATTTAGGCAAATAGGGCTAAGAGCGCTAAGCAAGATATGCCATGTATTGTGCGGGAACTCACCTGAATATTGTTCTGCTGCAATACGATCTGCCCTTCTGTGGCAAACGTCAGGAAATAATCACTTTGGTGGTGTAGGCGCAGTTTTTCCAAAAGTTAACTGGGCTGGTTAACTGAAAATTAGAAGCCAGACCAGAACTAATCAAATACCCTCGGTTCGTAAGGGCTAAACAATGCTAATCAGCCAATGTTAGCTTATTGAGCCAGAAAACATCAGAACGAAGCTAAGGTTAACTCGACTAAATTAGTAATTGACTGGCCGACTTCCATATTGAAAACACTGGTGCCGTGTCCGCTAGATGCTAAATGTGTTCACTAGTCGGCAAAGTGGCAGTAATGGTATTAAAACCGTAAGTGCACGCCACAGTGCCCTGCCAATTGCCTAACTCCCTGAAGCTTTATTAAGAGAGACAACGGTACAACTTAAATAAAAGTCGTTCTGAAAGTGAACTTAACTAAGCACGGACGTCTGACCAGAAAACAAAGGGTCCAGACAGCCATACATGCACAAGTTGGCGTCTACTGACAAGCTTCACATAACGGTACAACAATTAGGATTGCCCAGTTCGAGCAGAACTTACTTAAATTGCAGTCCATGCGCAAGTCGCTAGTTCGTCCTCCACAAGTCTCTGTAATGGAGTAAACCAATGACATTCTCCATGTACGTGAGAGCCTGAAGGGGCTGAAATAGCCCAACAGCATGACGTGCTATGCATCTAGCTAACTGCGACCTGCCGTAGCACGTTAAGCTGTAGAGGTAGAAAGCAGTCTATGCTAGAGGGGAGGAAAAAGACCGGGCTGCAAAACCGGGCTGCAGGACCAGTCGCACAAACTCAGTCACGTGACAGCTAGCCAAGCAAGCAGCCAATAGGTGGCTGTCTGTGTTTAAAATTGGATGAATTATGCAGAACTCAGCAATAATACCTGGTAAAAAGGAGGGATCAAATGTCACATAAATGAGAAGGAAAGATTTGAATCCAGGACACGTGCAGCAATAAGGCATGTAGTGAATCCAAAAGAATGGAAACTGGGAATAACTAGCTGGCATTAAAATCCCCAGATTCCAATGTGTTGAGGCCTTTGTGGGTGTATTTAAATTAAAAATCCACATTTGTTCTTTATAGGCCAATTAGCGGTTTGCAGTGGCCCCATAGCGAAGATTTTTTCAATGCAGAACCATGTCAGTGTTTCTATATCATGGCCTATTTTAAAAAAAAAATGAGATACCAATGGAGCAGTAATTGTGCACGTCCTAATCTTGGAATGATGTTTGTTAATGCAGACATGGACCTCTCTTGAGGTCTTGCCCACATAGAACAATTGACACGGGCATTGGATGGCATACACTACATTCCTACTTTTACAGGTAGTGAAGGTGCGCAAGTCCCAGCACCTTACATCATTAGAGAACTCTGTCATTTTTTTAGAGAATTTACACACAGTACATGTAATACATGGGTAATGACCTTTGACTGGGTTGCGGTTGATATCTCTAACCAAATTGAGTCATAAAGGTACTCTATTAGCTTGTGTAAGTTTCTGTCCCAAAATCTTGCTTTTTTAAAAAGCAAAAAGTGGTTTTTGATACTTAAGGCTGGTAGCATTTAGAATTCTACAGTTCTTCAAGATGAAACCTTTAATAGTTTCACTGTGTTGGCAGAAAGTGGAAACACACACAATTTGTTCTTTATCTGTATTTTCTGGTTTTGCATTAAGCAGGGCATTCTGGTTAGTATACCGCACTCTTTTCCTCGAGTGTTTAATCAATTTCTTAGGATACCCGCAGAGTAGGAGCCTAGCATGTAGGACATTTGCATGTTTATTGAAGTCGATGATACTGAAACAATTGTGGTGTAGCCATAAAAACATACCATATGGAAGATTCCGTAACAGGATTTTTGGGTGTTGGCTCTCAAATTGCAAAGTGGTATTTCTTTCCGTGGGTTTTCTATACAACTTTGTTAGTAAAAACCCACCTTCATCAAAAATTGATGAATCCAGAAAGAATATTCGAGAGGTGGAAAATTCAAAAGTACATTTTATGTTAAAGTCCACCTGATTAAGCCAAACAATAAATCTTGCCAATGTATCACCTTCCGAGAGCAGGAGGATATCATTTATGTACAGACGAACCAACTTAATATGTTTCACAAAGGGGTTAGTATCGTTCAGCACGTTATTCTCTTCAAACAGGGACATGAAGATAATCAACAAATTGGGGGCAAAAGTACAGCCCATCGCCGTTCCTTTAGTTTGCAAGAAAAAGGTGTCCTTAAACTTAAAGAAACAGTTGGCCAAAACCAATTCAGCGCAGTTGGTCAGAAATTCAGTTGGAACAATGTGAGGTAGAGGGCGTCTGTCTAACACAACATGCAAACTTGAAATAGCTTTGTCCTGTAGAATATTAGTATAAAGGGCCTCTATATCTAGGGAGACCAGGATTTGTTTAGATGCATCAAAAGGGCAACCTGCCACAAAATTGATCACATCCCTAGAATCTAGGAGGAATGTAGGTGTAGCCATTGCTAATGGTTTGATGAAAACATCTATATATTTAGACAAAGGTTCTAGAAGAGAACTACAACCAGAAACAATTAGGTGGCCCGGAGGTCTAAAAATATCTTTGTGAATTTTAGGAATGATGTAAAAAAGAGGAATTTGTTCTTCTGAAAAGTTGATAAATTCGAATTCCTTATTTGACAAGAAGCCCTCTTGGAGTGCCCTTTCACTAATTGCAAGTATTTTCTTTTTTATTGAGAGTGTGAGATCACTGTTAATTTTCTGATAGTGGCCGGGAATGTTAAGCAATCTAAGAACCTCTTGATCGCAGAGTTCAGCGTCCCAAACCACAATACCTCCACCATTATCGGCTGCCTTGATAACTACAGACAAATCCTGTGACAGAGATTCTATGGCCTGAAACTCGTGATGTTTCTCGAGTGCGCTAAGAATTTTTCCAATTCCTTTAGGGCAATTCTTTTGAAGATTAAAACCTCTGGTAGAAGCTCCACAGAGTTAGGCGTAAAAGAAGAAGATTTTGCCAGTCCAGAGTTATTAAGTTCAGAAATGTTCACTTTATTGGAAAAAAAATACTTTTGATCTAATCTTTCTCAAAAACTGTTGGATCTCGCTGGTACAATGCATCACACTAGGGGTTTGTCTAGGAACAAAGGAGAGACCTTGCTTTAATATAGCCAATTAAGATTCAGTAAGCACTCGTGATGATAAATTGAAAATCGGTAGTATCTCATTTACCACCTGTATGACCGGTTGCATGTTTGAATGTCCCGGTGCCCTTGGCCTTGCGGGAGGACATTTTGCATCTGCATGTAAGGCTGCCTGTATGCTCCTCTGCCTTGTTGGAAATTCCTTCAGCCTCTGGGGCCGCCCCTTCCTCGAAAAGACTATGGTGTTAAACTGCAGCAAAAAAGTTGGGGGATAGACAACTGGTGAGAAAATTACACATAAATGGAAATCTTTCCTAACATCTACCTCAAACTAAACCCATCCAAGACTGAATTTGTCTGCATCAGTCCATCCGCTAAAAACAACTTATCCAACAATGGTTCAATGATATGCACCTAGAAGTATTTAATCCACAACTTTCAGACTCTGCAAAATCCACAGGCTTCACCATCGTAAGCAATCTGTCCTTCCATAAACACTATCAAGGAAGTCCCAAATAGCCTGGCTCAAAATCTCTACACTTTGAAAAATGAAACATTTCATCCCGCTGCAAGACTTCCGGACTGTAGAGCAGGCCCTTGTGGTCTTGCACATCAATACGGGGAATGCTCTCCTGATAGGGCTCTCAGCTGCTCACTTGGCTCCCCTAAAAGTAGTCCACCATATTGCAGCATGTCTTATTATGGGAGCATGGACATTTGATGGAATTACATCCATCCTACGCAAGCTACATTGGCTTCCACTCCTAACCAGGATACTGTTTGAAAGTGCATGTGTCATCTACAAAGCAGTAACGAGTAGCACACCAGAATACTTGGCAGCTAATCTCCACATATCTGGTGGCACATGCTTCTCACACAGCAAATCGACCATCTGGCTTCAATCACAATTCATCCACAAAGAGAGGACTTGCAAACAATCCTTCTACTGTCATACACCCAACCTCTGGAACTCGATCCCGGTGTCGTTTCGGAATGCCCAAACAATTCTCCAATTTCTCAAATCTCTCAAATCTGTCAAAACATGACTCTTGCAACAACACCTGGCCAATGGCAAATTCAAATGGATGCACATACCTCACAGTACTGCAATACTGTTAAAAGATGCCAGCCCAAATGCCGGCTACCCACACTCTGTACAGTGCTCTGCAACTTTCCAACTAGGTCAGAGCTTTAAACAATAAAATAGTTTAAACAAATAAAATTAAAAAATAGCCTCCCCGCACGCATTATTAATGGTGACAATACGAGGAGGAGCACATACAAAAGCCACTTACAGCACAGAGCGCAGCACAGAAGTGCATTGTAAAAGTTCAATCAGTGGCTTGGAGAGCTGCCTCTGGAGGTTTTTGTTTCCTTACGAGCATTATTCCCAGTGACAATACGTGGAGGAGCACATGCCAAAAGCCACTTCCAACATGACTGGTGGCATGGAAGTGCATTGAAAAAGTGCATTCAGAGAAGTCTATAGCAGGAGGTGCTTCAATTGTGGATGCAATCAAGGTAATAGATCCTTGGACTAACTTCTAAAATATGACTCCTTGAAGGGTTGTACTACTATTTCTTGGTCTACCTGCCTAAAAATCCACATTATGCTTATAATCGTAGAAGCTTAATGGCTCTAACTGATGATTCAAATATATTTCTCCTCATATTGACCAGACTCCAATATGCTCTCCTTATACTTATCCAGGAAACAAATCCAATCAGTATGAAGGGTTAAGGGAACAAGGTAGCCGCAGTGGTGGTAGCTACTCTCCATTGAGTTTTGATCAAACAAGCAGAGAACATTATATACTTTTTCCAATAAACCAATGCATTAAGTTCATCCAAGCCAAATGATCTTAGCACTGCAAAGGCTCCTCCCTCTTCAAAAGAAGTACAGTCAGTAAATCAATCAACATCGTTAGGTGTATCCTTTTTAAAACTCTGTAAAAAATATTGTTGGTAAAATGAGCCAATGTTGTGGCAATAACCGCCGAGCTGGCGGGCCATTACACCTATCGTAATGCCCCTGGGCCTGAATTTACAGGCCCGAGCGTAGTGAGGGCCTTAAAAGTGGCCCTGTGGGCATTACCATAAGGCGGTAATGGCCCGCTGGCGAGGCAGTTATTGCCATTAGTATTCTGGGGTCTGCAGGCTCGGGATAATAGTTTTCCTGAGTTTGCAGCCCTGCAACACTAATGGCTGACAAAACCTTTTCAAGCGGCATTTCTTTTGTCACAGTACGCGTTGGTTCTAGGAACACTAGAACACGCGTACTGCTTCATTAGTGCAGAGCAACAGGGCGCCATTTTGGGCCAACTTGCTCTGTACTAATGAATGGGAAAAAATAAAAATAAAAAAGGCCACCTTGGAAAAGGGAGAAGGGCTACGTGTGGTCCTTCTCCCTTTTCCAAGGTGGCCTTTTTTATTTTTTTTTATTTTTATTTTTAAAAAGTGTACCTGGCATGCGAACGACGTTTGTGCGTCTAAGGATTACACTGTGGTATGGCTCAGAAACGTGCCAATCCACGTTTAGTGTTTCCCACGGACACGGCGTGTCGAGTACTAATATACAATAACGGACATAAGGAGGTTCCCAATCAAACGGACAATTCTTCCAACCAAGAGGGGAACATCTTACTTATCTGGATGTTCATACTTCATTTAGGGGGAATGGATTTTCTTGGTTATCCAACTGTTATACTGGCTAGGGCCATTCTCAATTTCTGCATTACATTTGGTTTTGCAATTCCTTGTATGACAATATAAAAGAAGCAGCTCAACAGAACACAAGCCTACTTCCCTCTATTCCATCAACTCTAGGATAGGAGCAAGGAGGCAAGTCATCCATCAAGATAAAAGATATGAAGCTTAACTTTGATTTCAAAGAGAAATCTAGCAATAAACCTCCTTTGCCATCAAAATCTTCTGGCGCTTTGAAACACTATTCAGTTGTATAAGCGCTGAACAAACAGTGGTCGAAGTCTATGAAAAGAAGTAGTGGAACTATGTTCCCTGCTGGCCTGCCCCCACTCCCCACAACCCCATCACCATGCCACCTCCCACGTGCAATACAAACTCCCAAACAAATGCACCTCCTCCTTAAGGGAAAGTTCTTTGCACTGAACTGAAGTGCAAGTTTCAACTTCTTCCTACACTTTTATTTTAAAGCGAAACCATTCCATAATGTTTTCTTTTTAAAAGAAAAGTATAGGAACAGTAAAACGTAATTAAAAAAAAAAGTAGAGGAGCAATGCTCCTGACCGCTCCTGCCCACATTGACCGCTGGCGCTGCTAGCAAATGAAAAGATGAAGATTCAATCTACGAATCCTCCCGTCCCCTGCACACTGTCCAATGTTGGTAAAAAACAATTACTGAAATGTTAGATGAGATATATAAACATTATCATGTACATATTGATCAAAAAGAATTACATGACACATCAGTTTGTATGAAAAAAAAAAAAAGAAAATATATATATATATATATATATATATATATATATATATATATAGTTAAATTTGCCAGTATGGAATATACAAAGTAAAGCAAAAACATTAGTCCGTTTTCTGTGGCGATGCGTTTTGAGGAGTCTTTCCTCTTCTCCATAGGCCTTAACGGACTGTTAGGAAGGAGTTAAATAAAAGAGCTGAGTCAGCAAATGCTGAAACAAAAAACTGAATTTCGTACCATCATAACACTCTATATAAACAATTCAGAAATACATCAAATTAGTTAATGTCAAGTCTAGTTCATTTCAATTCATGTAACTGCCAATTAACATGTGGAGAGCACTTATAACAATCCTCAAGGGTAAAAGTATCTAACATGGTTGATAATGTTTAGTGATGATAGATCTGATTAGGTATATGTCTTCAAAACTCAAGATCAACAAATGATTATTAGTTGATCATAATATTGAGAGCTGCAGCTAAGTTATCACTAAGTCACCATGCAGCCATCCTGGATAAACCCAATGTATTAGCTCAAAAAGACTGGGGTAACAAAATTGCTACCTCATATGTACTGCAAGCTTGATAAAGTCAATGTTCCAATCCACAAAACGGGCATTGAGTATGGAAGTTCCCAAAGTTGCCTAATAGCACGTCCCAAGAGACAAATAATATTAGGAGATGTAAATCCACCAAATTCAGTCCAGAACCTGCCAGAGAGAACTGGATCTGAAAAGAAGTGCTGTAAATTTAAAAGTAAATATACCATAAAGCTATCTCGAGTATGTAAAGGTTTAATGTTGAAAAAACCAAGAAAAGTGGGAGACAGACTAGACTGCTATCTGTGACCCATATACATATAAATACAGAAAAAAGCCGAAATTAATAAATGGTTTCAATAGGTGCTCTCCTTAAAACATCAGTGGCACCAATCTTCCTTAAGTAAGAGAGGATATATAACGTGGGTGAACAATGAGTGATAGTCTGGGATGCCGAGGCAAGGATAGAAGCAACCTGGTAAAACACAGATGTAAAGAAATGATTCCCAAATGTACAAAATGTGTCAGGCTAAAATCGCAGTATGGCTGTAAAACAGTCGGGCATCAATTCTGCAGTGAATGGAGACTCAAACATACCTTTACCCCGGTAAACACAAGCAGAAAGCCCCTTCCCTATCTGCACAGTATGACTGTCTCGAAGATGCGAAAACAATACAGACAGCTGTATCTTCCAAAGCACTGACAGGCAACCGTGGAACACGGGCTGACAGGGAGTAAAGGAAAGTACAGAATGTCAGTTAAAGTCAATAGTTTTCCGAAGGTCCCTACTACCTTAACGCCGAACAGAGAGACATACCTTGAGTGGTGAGAGCGCGATACACAATCTGACCACGAGTGACTGGCGGCAGTGTGCGTATTCACAGTAACATCAGATGCCATTTTGGAAAGGGTATATATGCAAATGTTGCACAACTAAAAGAAGGACTAAGTGATAATAGATATTAAATCAGAGGGAGTACATATTAGTGTGGACTCGATTCCTAATCACTCCAATGGGTTCAACGCCATAAAGGATAAAGTAGACAGAAAGAAATGGGTACAGCGACTAGGATGATCATGAGGAAGGAATTAAAAATAAAAATAGAGTACTCCGTGTACAATGAAATACAAAATGGTTTAAGGAGTTACAATAAGATGAGCCAATTGTTCATAACTTTAATGACCAATATTCAAATCATGGAAAAAGAATGATAAGAAAAAATTGACGAAAAGTTGAATAGCTAACAAGGTCTGAAGACCGAATCATTCCAGAATGAAAACCAAGAAAAGAATGTATTTGTAAAATCATGTTAATTATATGACGGGTTACACCAAGATGACTCACATGTGTAAGGTACATCAACAGGTACAATGAAACATGATGATAATTTAGTGAATAATTTGCTTATGTCCAATGGATTACATGAACAGGTTCCATCACAAGTTGTCAGTGTCATAAATTGTCATGCACATGGCGGTAAAATAATAAAGACATAAAAGAGATAAGCATATGGTGACCATGCAATGCATTAGAATGCATAGTCAGAACATTCATGGGGATGTGTAATATTGATATTAAGTAAACCCAAGATATTAATGGGTGAGAAGATCACACAACATCATAAAAACAATGCAGTAAGCATTCACAAAAAGCAATTCAGTGAGCATTCATCATTCAACCCTCTTAGTTGAATGGTGTCTAGCAGATTAATCCAACAGAGTTCTCTTTGTAGGAGGAGGGAATGGTAATCACCACCTATCCGGGTGTGTTTGACCACCTCAAGGATCTGAAATTTAATCTGAGCAATCGTATGTTGTTGAGTAGTAAAGTGTATAGCCACTAGTGAGCGTTGGTTCTTACATTGTATGTTTGATGTATGCTCAGTCCATCTTTCCTTTGCAGGTCTCATGGTCTGACCCACATATAGTTTACCACAGGGCGTTTGATCATGTAGATTACTCCTGACGTCATGCAGGTAGAGTAGTCTCTGAGCTTTATTTTCTTACCTGTGTGTGGGTGAGAGACCAGACATCCCTTAATGATGTTGTTACAGTGCGTACAAATTAGGCACAGGAAAGCGCTATTTACTCTTTGTTCTCAAAAGTTGTTGTTTCTCCTTAGAATGTTTATCAGACCTTACTAGTTTGTCCCTAAGGTTTCTTCCTCTCTTTAAACACATCATTGGGGCCTTAGGGAATAACTTAAAGAGTAGAGGGTCATTATGCAGAATATTCCAATGTTTTTTTATGCTTCTACTTATTTGAAAGCTTTGTCGAGAACATCTGGAGATGAACAAAAGTGGTTAACTTTCTCATGTATCTTGGGTCTCAACAAATCAGTTCTTGTAACATTGAGAGATATTGGGCCTAATTCCGAGTGTGGCGGTAAAGGGTTAACGGCGCCGGTAAGGATGCTGGTGCCGTTAACCACTTACCACGGTATTCCGCGGTCCCTTAGCAGATCCCGCTAAAGCCGGCTTTGCAAAACCAACCGTCCTTAGCGGGAGCCGCTAAGGGACCAAGGAGCTAATAACGGGCCCATAATTAATGGGCCAATTATTATCTCCCTCCCCATTCCCATTGAGCCCTATGGGGACTCAAATGGGAATGGGGATGGGTTTTTTGAATGGGGATTTACCGGGTCCTCCAAGGTTGGAATGACCCGGTAAGTCCCCATTCAGAGAACCCGGGCACGGACATGATTCTGGAGGCAGCCATGGCGCTAATAGCACCATGGCTACCTCCAAACTCATAATGACCCCCATTGTCTTGGCTTCACTAAGGATATTGTTGGGGTAGCCCCCTTTGCTTAAATTTCTCAATGAGGGTAGAACATTCAACATCCAAACCTTCAGGATCAGATATAATCCTTTTTAGTCTTAGAATCTGGCTATAAGGTAAGCTCTGTAGCATAGCTCTCGGAGGAAAACTGTAATAGTTAAGTAAATTATTCACGTCTGTAGGTTTATGGTAAATGGTTGTGACGATGTTTGCATTAGTGATTTCAAGATTGACATCAAGGAAGTGCAATGAGGGGTTGCCCATCTCTATAGTAAATTTAATCCTTGGATGTATAGAGTTGAGATACATGAAAAATAATGTTAAATCTTCATGTGTCCCACAGCAAACCCCAAAAATATTGTCAATGAAAAGTTTCCAAATGTGTATATTTGGTGACCTTACAGGGTAATTCAATACATGGTCACTTTCAAATTTAAACATGAAAGTGTTGGCATAGACTGGGGACATTGAAGAACCCATAGAGGTCCCAGAAATGTGCAGGTAGTATTTCCCTTGGAAGCCGAAATAACTGTTATGCAGTATTAAGTTTAGTAGCTCTGTAACAAAGTGAGCATTACCTCTAAGGTTAGGTGTATTAAGAAGAAGCCATTCAACCGCTTTTAGTGCCTCACCATGAGGGATGGACGTGTATAAGCTACACACGTCTAGACTGAACAAAATACAGTCTGAGCTTAGTGCTGTGATGTCTTTCAAGCAATTTAGGAATTCAGTAGTATCTTTAAGGTATGTTGAGGTTACCTGAATGAGTGGTTGAAGTAATCTATCTATGTAGATATCAAGAGGGTCCAAAATACTCTTGGTACCAGCGAGTATAGGTCTCAGAGTGAGATTAAGGCGATCCTTGTGAATCTTAGGTAAGCCGTAAAAAACGGGAGTGATCGGATATTTATTCAGTAGTTTCAGTTTTATACTCAATGCCCATTTTGTGTATTGGGATATTGACCTTATCAAGCTCGCAGTACACATTAGGTAAAGAAATTGTTACCCCTGTCTTTTTGAGCTAATACATTGGGTTTATCCAGGATTGCCACATGGTGACTTAGTGATAACTTGGCTGCAGCTCTCAATATTATGATCAACTAATCATCATTTGTTGATCTTGAGTTTTGAAGACATATACCTAATCAGATCTATCGTCACTAAACATTATCAACCATGTTAGATACTTTTACCCTTGAGGATTGTTATAAGTGCTCTCCACATATTAATTGGCAGTTACATGAATTGAAATGAACTAGACTTGACATTAACTAATTTGATGTATTTCTGAATTGTTTATATAGAGTGTTATGATGGTACGAAATTCAGTTTTTTGTTTCAGCATTTGCTGACTCAGCTCTTTTATTTAACTCCTTCCTAACAGTCCGTTAAGGCCTATAAAGAAAAGGAAAGCCTCCTCGAAACGCGTTGCCACAGAAAACGGACTACTGTTGTTGCTTTACTTAGTATATTCCGTACTGGCAAATTTAACAATATACATATATATATTTTTTCATACAAACTGATGTGTCGTGTAATTCTTTTTGATCAATATGTTTAAGATAGGTATATTATACATCGTGCTGTCTTTTCATCTATTTCCGTGGCAACAAATGTTCGAGAAGCACTCATGGCGTATGGGATCAATGAGCAGACGTAGCAGCTGTCTTCTGTTGTCTGCTTACCTATTTGGGTCAGGTGTTGGTACCACATGTTGTTTGAGACGTGTGCTGAATCTGTTATGTAATTATCAATACCTTTATTATCTGAGTATGTGCTATGTTTAACTCTATTTCCCTTATGTGGAGGTTTGCTAGTACCACCTGACGTAACACCTGTTGCAGCCGTGGGTGGGGGTACCTTAGGTTTGGGTACAGCCAAAATATTGATAGCATAACTTTTCTGCCATACAGAGGCAGCCAAAAACCCAGTGATCATCAAAATCCCTATCATTTTTATTACAGAGGCTAGTCTCACCGGCATTTTGCTCTTACCTTGCTGCAGTCCGGCAGCTTATTCTTGCGACGCTAAAGTTGCCCGCCTGAAAATTCTCAATAGGCTTGTTATTAGTGTTAGTTGTTTTTTTCAAGCTCTCCCTATCAAGTAGTCATTCAGTGCCCAGGCGAAGAGCTGTTCCCATGCCAATCTAAGCGATCTGTCTCTTAGGGCAGGCAAGTGTTGGTGAAGATGGGGCATTGATTGTTCTATGGCCAAGATAAATGCTGTGTAGTAGACACGTACCCTCCTTCTTTTTAGGTACTTTGGCATTTTTATGTGATAGACAAATTGGTGTGATAGGGCTTCAGGGTAGTTATCGTCTGAGGGTAGCATCTACTCCTGGGCAATGGACTTTGTTAGTTATCTGTTTTCTTAGCAATACAATAATACGCGGTACCTGCATGTGCGAGAAAGAAAAAGAGAACATTCAAGTGTTTACATGTGTATATGTGCAAGACAATGTCCTTCAATTGGGTGGTTACTGTAGTGGATAGGAGGTCGATGGGCAGTGGGTTTGGGGTTCAACTGGCGGGAGTCTCTTTACTCTTTGATCGTGTGACCATGGGGTGGGCGGTATGGGAATTACAAGTTTCTATTTCAGTAGTTGTCTCTGGGGAATCTGGGGGGTGGCAGGGTATGGAGACACTTAGGTCGTCAGCTGTGGTAGAAGTCTCTTCCTCCGTGGGTGACGCTATCGCTGTTCTTCCAATGGCCCTGTCGGTGACGCTAGGGCGGGTCTGGAGTTTGCAAATCTTTACGTCGTGTAGGTGATTCCAAGCACGCTTATCATGCAACTTTACTGCTCTCGTAGATACCTCCTCTACAAGGTGGGGACCAGTGAAGCGTGGGCTGTTCCACTTTCTATTGAAATTGCGGAGTAGCACGTGGTCACCTTTAGCAATTTTGCACAGTTTTTCCTTTTCTGGTCCTCGTCTTCTTGTTGGTAACTCTTAGACCCGCCCTGCGTGCGCTCGAGCTGTTGAGACACAAACACTACACTAGTAACCAAAGAAGACACATATTGGTACATTTCATCACCAAGAACAGTTGCAGTGTTTTCATAGTCTGTGAATGCCCTTGATGTTGGCGTTAGAGGAAGGCGCATTTGTCGTCCGGTCACCACCTCATGAGGAGTGAGGTGGTGGTCGGAGCCTGGTCTATTCCTCAGCTCAAATAGAGCTAGCGGAAGGCAATACAACCAACTCTTCTTTGTTGTTTGCTGTATCTTTGCAATTGCCTCCTTCAGTAGGCCATTCTTGCGTTCGCATATACCGTTGGCCTGCGGGTGATATGCACATGCAAATTTATGCTTGATGTTCAGTAAGGATGTGATGTGCTGGAACATTTCATTAGCGAAATGCGGGCCGTTATCCTACCGCAGTACCTCGCACCCTGGGGAAAACCTCCCTCACTAGAAATTTAGCTGCTCTAAATGCATCTGGATGTGAGCAGGGTCCTGCCTCAATCCACCTGGAGAATGGGCATACTACTACAATCATATACCTATTTCCTTGACATACCTTGATCATATCAACATAGCCAATATGGATGTGCAGGAAGGGTCCCTCTGGCCAGGGTATAGTACCTTTTATCACTTTCAGCGTGTGACCGGCCGTAAACTGTTGACATGTGGGACAATTGCTGATAAAATTTGTCACATGGGAATTTAACTCGGGACAGAACCAATCTTCCCTAATTCGTGCTGCAATAAGTTCCTTGCCTGTGTGGGCTGGGTGGTGGAGTTGGCTCAGGGCGGTGTTCAATAGTGCCAATGGCATTACCATCTTTCCAGTGTTACCCTGGCGCCATAGTGCGTCAGTTGGTGACATTGTACATCCTCTTTTTACCCATATTTCTTTTTCTGCCATTGGTGCAGCCGCTTGTAACTCCATTATCTGTGTGGCTGGGAGATGGGTGTACCCTTCTCTTATCAACATCTCTCTAGCTATCCCCCTCCCTCTCACTCTCTCTAACTCTGGGGTGTTCCATATCTCACCAAAATATGCGGCATACTTCGCATGTGCGTCTGCTGCAGCATTTCCTTTTTAGATATGATCTTCTCCATTAGTGTGTGCAGTACATTTGACCAAAGCTAATTCTTGGGGGTCATTTATTACTTCAATTAATTCAGCTAATAAGAGAGCATGTTGCACTGGGGTGCCGTCAGCTCTCCTAAACCCTCTTCTCCTCCATTTGGACAATCCTGAGTGGACAGTAGACGTGACATATGCGCTGTCAGAATATATAGTTACTCTTTTGTCAAAGCTTTCCTTCAACGCCAAGATCAGTGCAACCAATTCTGCTGCTTGAGCAGAGTAAGGTTGTGGTAATTGTACGCATTTCACCGCCACATACATTAATTCCTCTGTCATTTTTACCACTGCTGCCCCAGTTCTCCTTATCCCATCACTTTGTTCTATTGTTGATGACCCATCAATGAACAAGAGCTCTCCTCCATTTAGCGCGTCCTCTTCAACTTTTCTAGTACATGAGTACATTTCGGTAGTCTGCGTACACTCATGTGCATAGTCGCCTTCCTCAATCACTTCCGCTATAAACCTTGCAGGATTAACTGTGCTGCATCTAACAATTGATAATTCTGGTCTAGATAAGATGATCTCATAACCTGACGCCCTCTGTGTGGTTAGTGTGGACTTAGGCTTGTTCAATATTGCAAATAGTGCATGTTCCACAAATAGTGTGGTTGGGCACCCCATTGTAATTGATGATGCTTTCTCTACCGCAAAGGCAGCTGCGGCGAGACCTTGTTCGCAAGTGAAATGTCCTAACATTACAGGATCCAAGTGACCACTGTAAAATGCTACTGGTTTGTAACCCATGCTTGTTTTTTGAGCCAACACTGCTTTCATTACTGCTGAGTCGCAATGTGAAAATATAAAGAATTGTCATTCATAATCTGGGGTGGCCAGTACCGGAGCAGTTGATATTGCATCTTTCAGTTCATCAAAGGCCTCTTTCATTTCCATTGTCCACCCCAATTTTTTCTCCCCTTTGTTAGCTTCTCTTAATGCCTCAAGTAGGGGTCCTATGTATGAGCTGTAATCAAATACCCATGTTCTACAGTAGTTGCACAATCCCAGGAACTGCTGTAGTTCCCTCACTGTTTGTGGCAACAGCGCTATTGATATGGCCTGTGCTCTTTGTGGTGCAATCTTTCTTCCTTATTGGGATATGAGCTGGCCAATGTATAGTACCTGTTCCTGACAGTACTGTAACTTCTCTTTGTCTACCTTGTAACCCCTTTCAGCCAATATTGTCAGCATCTTCAATGAGTCCTCTCTGCATTGTTTTTCGCTTGTGCTGCAAACTATTATATCGTCAACATACTGCAACACTGTGCTTTCCACTTCAATGTTTCCCAAGTCCATCTGTATTACTCTGTTAAAAATTGAGGGTGACTCGCAGTACCCTTGTGGCAATCTGGTGTGTTTCCATTTTGTGTTTCTGTACGTGAAGCTTGTTAGATCTTGTGAGTCTGGATGCAGGGGTATTGAGAAAAAGGCATTTTTGAGGTCAATCACTGTAAATCGTGATGCCTCCGCTGGAATGCCACACAATATTGTGGCCGGGTTTGCTGCTATGTGGTATTCTGCTTCCACTATGTTGTTCAAGGGCCTGAGGTCCTGGATGAAACGCAAAGACCCTCCTTTAGCTTTGCGCACTGGATATACAGCTGTGTTACATGTTGATTCTGATGGTACCAATATGCCATTGTTTATAAGGGCCGTTATTGTTTCATATATGCCCTCATCTGCCTCTTTTGATAGTGGGTATTGCTTCACTCTAGGGAGTATTGCACCTTTTTTCAATTTTATTCTTACTCCCCCTATACTCTTTATGCACCCCACGTCATAGGGACCAGTAGTCCATAATGATGTTGGGACTTTTGCCATATCCTCCTCAAAGAAGGGAACTGGGGTGGATGTGGGTGCTTCAAGTGCCATTGCAATTTTCTGTGCCACTTGTTTGTATGTTACTCTTAGCCATATGTCTACACTCATCATAAATACCATTTCACCGTCTTCCTTTTCTTCTGAAAAGAGCTCCTCGTCTGACACCTGGGTGAGCCTGCATCCCTCTGCTAAACACATCCCCTGCTCACATCCAGATGCATTTAGAGCAGCTACATTTCTAGTGAGGGAGGTTTTCCCCAGGTGGGGAGTGTGCGAGGTACTGCGGTAGGATAACGGCCCGCATTTCGCTAATGAAATGTTCCAGCACATCACATCCTTACTGAACATCAAGCATAAATTTGCATGTGCATATCAGCCGCAGGCCAACGGTATATGCGAACGCAAGAATGGCCTACTGAAGGAGGCAATTGCAAAGATACAGCAAACAACAAAGAAGAGTTGGTTGTATTGCCTTCCGCTAGCTCTATTTGAGCTGAGGAATAGACCAGGCTCCGACCACCACCTCACTCCTCATGAGGTGGTGACCGGACGACAAATGCGCCTTCCTCTAACGCCAACATCAAGGGCTGTCACTGCCCTCCATGCTCTTCCTTCTCTGTCTTGGGCATGTATTGCGATATAATCAGCAGTTGCTATAATGCTCTCCATGCTCACTGAAATCACCTTTCCTTCTGGTTCATTGGCTGGTGTTTCTGGTCTAAACAAATAGGCTGTTGGTCTCCTCCAGATCTTTCCTTCTATTCCTGGCATCCATGCGAATGCCATGTCTGTTCTGGAACAGTTCGCCATCTACTGGCTCAGCCCTAATCACTGTCTGTCCACAGTATGCTTGCATAATTTGTCGTGCAGTGAGCATTTTTATTCCTGGAGTGGAGCAAATGATGCCATCCTCCGTAAAGGAGATCGTCATATTCAACCTCCTCATTATGTCTCTCCCCAGTATGTTTACTGGTGAGGCCCTAAAATATAAAAGCGGGACGGACATGTCATAATCCCCTATTGATAAGGGAATGTTATCAGTAAAGGGAACCAACCCCCTAGCCCCAGAGAATCCTTGGGTGTTCATGGCTTCACCTGACATCTTAAATTTACCTTCCCTTATGCAAGACCGGGTCGCCCCGGTGTCAACAAGGAATGACCATTTTTTGTCACCTATCGTTACCTCTATGCGTGGTTCCTCCGCACTATTAGGTGTTACCGACAGGGTGGGACACACCAAGGCCGTCTGTGGGCTGTCCTATTGTGGGTATAATGATTGACCACGTCCTGTGTAAGGGTTGTGTCCCAGGACCGTCACCCTTCCCAGTTGTGTTTGCTGTAGTTGTGTATTGGTAGTGGTTATGTTATGATCTTGAATTTGGGCAGGTTGCTGTACTTGCTGCACTTGACGTTGTTGTGTTATTGCTACCTGTTGTTGTGGTAGTGAATATGCCTGTGGCTGTTGTTGTGTTACTAGTTGTTGCTGCACATTTCCCGGTTGCAGTGCCTGCTGTTGTTGGGTGTCCTGCTGTTCCCTTGTAGGTCCTTGTTGTCCCTGTTCTCCCCATGATGGTGTGCCTGGTCTCATTCTACATGTGCGTGACATGTGCTCTAGTAATCCACAAATCCAACATACCGGTGGTTCCCTGTTCTGCCATGGAAAGCTCCCTGAATTGTCCTGGTATACTGGTTGCCCGGAGGGGTAGACATTTCTGAATCCTCCCCCTTGCTGTTGTGTGTTATAGCCGTATCCCCTCCCCCTCATCATTCCTCCCCTTCCCCTGTTGTAACTATAATATCCAGCTCCTGGCGTTGAGTATCCTCCTCCCATGTTAGTCGTGTATGGTTGGGGTGGTGGCAGCTGTTGTGCTACAATCTGTGATGATTGTATTTGGGAGGGATCTTGTGCAGCCACTACTTGTGTGGGGTTTTGAGTCATTGTTGCAGGTGTAGTTATTAGTGCACCTTCCATCGTGTATTTAGTAAGTTTTTTCTGTACCAATTTAGCCTCTTCCGCTTTTCTATCCTCTTCCTTTTGTTTCATCTTTTCTTGCCATGTCCTACAATGATGTACTATCGTCAGTTGTATTACTGGCCATGATTTTGCTTCCATCCCCACTACCTTCTTCAGTTGTTTCTGAACTGCTTCTGGGAGCCCTTGTATTAGTATATGATAGAATATTGCTGGTGTTTTGTCCCATTGTTCTCTAGTTTCCATACGCCACTTCTCTTGAATTTCCTGGATATAATCAACAGGATCTTCGTTCTCACGCATCTTGCGTGAGGTAATTGCTCCTATGTCTGATGTGTCTGGGTGCTGTACCCTCAGCGCTTGCCATAATGCATGTCTACAGTTTGCGAATGGTGCCCCATCGTGTGATATGTTTGTTATTGTGACCCCGGGGAAGCCTGCTCTCTTCCTGATGTCATCTGCTGCATCCCCCAATATTGATATTAGAAGGCCCTTTACATTCCCCACTGCCAGTTTCTATCCTGCGGTGTGGTTTTCCATTTCATATATCCATTTTCCCGCACCTCCATTTAATGATGGGAGCCTGCACTTTATAATTTCCTTGTCTGCATGCTTCCAAGGGACGTATTGTGGTCTAACCCCTCCCCTCTCCAGAAGTGGCATTAAGTTGTGTCCTGTTTGACCCCCTGGGTTCCACAAAATCGAGTCCGTGCACCCCTCCTCTTCTTCCGTGTCTTCTACATCGTCAATTGCGTCCATATTTCCCCTGCTCGTAACTGTTTCTCCTCCATCTCTTCCCATTCTTTTATCATTTCCTTTATTTAATGTGGGCGTGTGTATTCGTTCTCCCTGCCTGCGTCCAGGGAGGTCTCTAAGCCTGCCTGCATAGGGTGTCAGTTCGTGGGGGAAGGGTGCGAGTTTAGGTGGGCATGTTGCACGTAATGAGTGTGGGGTGGTGGAGCATGTTGGACGGGATGATGAGGGTGTAGCTGCATGTGTCTGCCTTCCCGCCATTCCTTGCTCTACCCCCTCACTTCCCTCCAGTTCTTCCTTTCACCTGCAGGCCCATGGTGATTCTCTATTTGTCCGGGTGATGTATAATTTATCTAGGCTTTCCCTTTCACTATTTCTTCCTTCCTTCTCCATTCCTTCTTCTTCCTCACTACAAAAGTCATCCAGGAATGGCAACCCCCAATCTGTCTTTTTCCCCCTAATCGTTACTGTTTTTAAATCTATTAGATCCGTTCCTCCCGTTTCTTTTTTACCAATTGCTCCCCTTTGTGCTGATGTTGTTGCTACTTCTGTGTCTCTGTGTACATACCTTCTTACTTCACTCTCCCCTCTCCTATCTTCTCTTTCCCCTTCATTTTTCTCCGCTATTTCTCTACCAATTTCCTCTCTTTTCTTTTTCAATTCCTCCATTACTTCACTACTCATCTTTTCCAATATCCTTTCTTCTTCTTTCTTCCTTTCCCATCTCGCTCTTTCCCGCTCTAATATACCCTCTATCATCCTCACTTCTTCGTATTTCCTTTTCGTTTCGGATAGTAATCTCCTCTTCCATATTTCCATTTCTTTTTCTTTCTCTTCTTCCTCTCTTTTCTTGTCACGCAGTGCTGCTTTGGATACCCTTTCTGCTACTGCCTTTACCCTTTCGGCTTCTCTCTTTTGCTCCTCAGTTCGTTCCCTCATTTTTTCCAACTCATTCTTACTTTCTTTCCTTTCCCGTGCTCTCTCTCTTTCCTCTCTCTCGAGCTGCTTGATCAGTGCATTCTGCTCATCCCTTAATTCTTCTAATCATTCTCCCAAAATCTCTTCCTTTTGTCGTTACAGCTCTTCCTCCATTCTTTTCCCCTCTTCCCCTTTCATCTCACTCTTCCTGGTATTATCCTCGTCCATTTTCCTTACTACCTCCTTCTCTTCTCCTGTTAATGAACCTCGTAATTTTAATAGTACCTGCGCAGCTACCCACTCATCATGTCCTATTTCCGCGATCTGCTCTTCGCCAGTCCTCCCCTCCCCTGCGGGCATCTTCCTATGAGCTGATCCCGTCGTACTAGTCCGCTCCCCTCCCGTGTGGCCACCTGTAGCTGTATATGGTGGCGGGCTGTATGCCGGGTTCGAGTACCCCTCAGCGGCCCTTAATTGTTCTCTTACTCTTTCTCCTAGTTCTCTTAAAGGATACAACCCCCCTCCCTCCGTTTTCACTACCTTCGCTAGGGGCATATCGTCGCTCTGTTCCTTTTTTATTTCCTTTTCGTTTGAGTTGTTACTCTTTTCTCCTCCCTCTTGTCCGTTCACCGTGTTCTGTGTGCCTTCACTCTCTTTTTCCCCATTCTCTCCTTCCTCCTTAATCTTCTTCTCTTCCGTTGTTTCCTCCATAATGAACATTCCGTTTGGTCCTGGTCGGGACCCTTGGAACATCCTCCATAAGTTAAACACCTCCACGTGGTGTGTCAACTTCTTCCCCTTGTATGTGTTATGCAGATGGGTTAATAGTGAATGTTGGGTATATGGATTGAAACTGCCATTAGGCGGCCATGGTGTCGTCATTTTGTTGTCCGTCCCCTGTGTCCATTCTATGCTGTATTTGATCAGTTTCTCCCTATGGGGTGACAGTGTTTTAGATATATGCTGTAGCGGGGTACTGAGGGTGTTTCCCCACCCTCCCGATCCTGTCCCGTGTGACATAGTAGCACTTCAATTGTTATCCTCCCTCTATATGGTAGCGGTTATCTTGCTAATAGTGTACGCTATACAATTTCAGATCTTTACCTGGCCCCGTAATTTTGGGGACTTGCGATTGTCCGCTAAAACAAAATAGTAAAATATAGCATTTGCATGTGTATAATCTTTTCTTTCTTTTCTTCCTTTACCGAACACCTTTACGGCCCCCTACGGCCGAGGCGCACGTAGCCCCCTGCAGCTGCGTGCCCTGTGTGACGTTCTTATACAGCCGTCCCACTTTGTTTTACCCCTCCTCCTCTTTCTTCACTTGTCGTGGCCGGCGTTCTCCGTGCGCAGCCACGTCCCCCTTTTCACCTTGCCCCGATCTACTCGTTACCGTTTATCTCCGTCTCCACTCCCTTACCATTATTCTCTTCCCCACCACTCTCCGAAAAATGCCTTGTGTTCGAGATATCCTATGAAAGCCCTACTGGTGACGTCACCGATCTCTTCCAAAACTACTGGTAAGTTCTTTACATGTTTTTTAAAAGGCCAAAATACGCTTGCAATCTACCCCCGTTAACCCCACAGCTGTCCTCTTGTCACGCCTGGAACACGGTAATCAACAATATAATCGGACTGCGCACGCTGCGTCGCCTCGCGTGTGATACGCCCCTCGACAGGAGGGCTTAACCAGCCAATTATCTTCCGTATTAGGCAACCAGCTAGCTACCTCCTACCGGGTTACGTCATCTATCTATCGAGTTTCCTGCTCGATCAATAGGGATCCTCATCTACTCATTGATCAATAATCACCAAATCGTAGGAAACCGCACACACACACACCCTTACACGTGGTCGCGACCTAGGCCAATCAGTTTCTACGAGCGGCCGCACGTGATGTTTTCGTGCTCCGCCCCTCCTCTTCCGTAACGTAGCAGACTGCTCTCGCACTTGTCCAGCTACCATTCACTTCACCGTCAATACTAATTTATCAAACCTTCACCGCGCACCTGTGTAACACCTCCCGCCTCCCGTATTCTATTCCTCCCCCCTCCCTCACAATTTCACATTGCTTGTTGGGCGTGGCATACTCACCAAGTTCTCTTGATGCGGGGCCGCTCGACTGCGTGCACCCCTCCAAGCGGCTCGCCACCTCCCCTCGTCTGGACCATGTCTGGACACTCGTCAACCGCGGGCGGGATACTTCTCAACCGGCTCCCGAAGGCCAATATCCGGATTGCGCTGTCCGGTTTTCTTGCAGTTCCGCGATGGTCCTGTAGTCCTCAAAAGGGGGCAGCGGCAGAGGGGGCCGCGCCGCCGGGCCTCCTCGCAACGGGAGCACTCGGAAAAATAAAATAAAAGCAGATCTTAAACAGATCTCAGCAGTGCCTCCAACTTGTCGGGGGGAAATTCTGCCGGGGTCTGCTGGCCGTCCGCGGACCCCCGGGCAGGGAGGCCCCAACTCCTCCCGCGTATCCCAAAAATGAGTATGAGGCACACGCAAGAAGCAAGGTGGTTCTGCTGTTTATTAAAAAACGGCAGGGATAGGTCAAGGATCGTACCGTCCGTCCTGACTCTCTCTCTCTCTATTCGTGGGGCTCGCAGGCCCTTTTTACCTCAGTATGACGCGCTACTTGCGTCACCTGGGAAAGTTAGCAAAAAAACCTATCGCCACTCTGGATTGGTTACTCGAGTGGTAGGGCTAGTATAGTATACGTATAGAGAACGCTGTTAGTGGTTGAGGGTCAGTCAGGTGGTATACTTGGGTTGTCCCTTCAATTAGATACATGAAAATTGTTACATGAAGACCCCTGAGGATTGGCTAATGTTAATGGCGTCAGTGATAAGTGCCCCATGTTGTGATTGGTCCACTCGCGAGCCCCCCAGTCTGGGACCATCGTTGTTCCCAGCTCGCGGTGCACCTGTCATTTGCAACAATGTATAACTATGGGTATGTGCAGACAATGCGAGGATTTGTTCATATGCTGGAGGGCAGACTACTCCCATCGCCGCAGATGTCCATTGAGTCTCTTCATTGTTGCTGCCTGTGTCTCAAAACGTGTAATCCAGGCGCCTCCTTCCTCCTGGGTCTGGCACCCTGTCAGGTTCGGCTTGGTCACGTGAGGAGAGACCGTGGTTGAGGCAGAATTCTGCACATTTAATATTGCATTTTCCACTGTGTGCCTGGCTTAGTTTGCAGGTGTGACCTTGGCGTCGGCTTGTGGCATGCGAGTTTGCAACATTGTGCCCTTGACTGTCTGTTCTCGCCGGGCTCACTCTGCAGGGTCCGCAATTGTACTCTTGCTCGTTCAATGTTCATGGAGGCTCTTGCTTGCGGCCTACTTGGGCCTGGTGCATAGGTGGGGATGTTTGATGCACGACGCTTTAGGTTATGGTATCATATTGCTTTATCCCCAGTATCATGTCTTCGTTATATTTCTCATTGCAATGCATGGGTTAGGAGAAGCGTCAGCAAGCATTTTAGATGAGTTTGTTGTGCGTCTTGCGTTTCTGCATTTTGAAAAACCTATGTGAAAAATAATAAAGATGCGCGTCAGTGGGTGTGTCCGTCACCTAGGTCATAGCACTGAATATGTTCTTCGTGTGGATTGGTGTGGGAGTGTCCAGTGTGCATGTTTGCACGGGTGTGCTGACCATTGGCTAGGTCGTCATGGCATCTCTAACAATGTGTTTATTTACTGTTGAATGGTTCAGTCGAGTTCATCCATGCCGCAGGTGTCGGCATGGGCAGGGCAGGCTGGTGGGCATGCTGGTGGGCACATCCGTATGTTCCTGTACCAGGGTATTTGGTCGTCTGGTAGATAGGCAAACTCCTCTCGTGGCGGGTGTCTGGGCCGCGATCCTCTAGGCCAGGGGCGTGAGGGGATTGGTGGGAGCCTTTTGTCCCATTCTCCCACTTCAGTTCGGAGGAACAAAATGCCCCTACCTCCATGGATAAGTGTAGGCGTTCTTGTTTTCACACAAAATAACTGTGCCACACAATAGTAATTTTCAAGGATTTGTATTAAAAAGGTTTGTGCAAATGACTTGAGTGCCCTTTATATGACATGTGTTTCGGCTTCACAAGAGCCTTTTAAAAAATAAATAGGGCATATTTTCAAATTACATTTCTTTACATAAGTGCACAGGTTATAAAGTAGACATGCATGCATGCATGTGGTCAATTACATACGTACGTACAGACAGACAGAAAAGGAGGGGGAAAGGGTTGGATCAATTGGGTTTAACCTAAAGGAAAAGAAAGAAAAATAAAGAGAATTTCGTTGCAGTAATCGTATCTAATTATCCATCTCATTTGCAATACATCTTTGACATTCGATCAGTCCATTCTTATAAAGTTGTTAAAAAACAGCTGGGGTTTTATGAGATTAAAATAGAAAGTACAGGGAGCAACATCATCCATGTTAAATTGATATCTAGCCCTAATCACAGTCTGAACCTAGTACGTCTTTACCAGCCACCTGGGGATTCAGACACCTTTAATGATGATATGTTAATATTGTCACACCCATGATAACCACTAATGCAGGTTTGGTCATTCTAGGCGATTGTAATTGATGGAAAGGCAATAAACGGAAGAGACATGCACTAGAATTAGAAAAAATGCAAAAGAAAACACCATATTACAGTTCATAACACTGAACCCACGCACAATAAGGGTCATATATAAGATTCGATCGGCAGTGGAAATATACAGATTGAAAACATTACAACCACACCGTGTATCTAGTCTGACCACTTCTTTGTCACATGTGTGCTGAGACTTCCAGCCAGAGCACAGAGAGTGCATGAACCCTCATACAGAGTTAAAATTCGAAACTTCAAGGGTGTTACTGCCCCTATTTTAGCTGGATTTATGCAATCTTTAATGACCAAAACCAATGATATCGATGGTCCAGAGACTCTTATAAACAACTATAATGAGGAGATTTCAGAAAGGCTTGCCAAACATGCCCTTATGCAAGATAAACCCGTCAGAGACCTACCTAACCACTATAAATGGTTCTCTCCAGCTTTGGCTGAACGTAGGACCAGTAAAAGACAGGCTGAATATACCTGGGGTAAGGATAATTCTGCTATGAACTTGTTGGCCTGGAAATCTATAGAGAAGCAGTATAAGGTTAAGATCATTGAGGCTAAGAAAACTTTCTATAACAATCTAATTAACCTGGCCAGAGACCAGACGAAAGAACTCTTTCTCCTCTTTAGATCATGGGAAAAACCTGCGATTTCTAGTCCCTCCGTTAATCCCACAGTTGAGGACTGCAACAGAGTACAGAAGGCCTTGGCAGACAAATTACTGAAAGCACAAGATAAAATTAAGAAAGAAGCCTTGACATTTCCCCCACCAATCCTCATATCTAATCAAACTTCTTTCGAGACACAAGAAATATGTGCTAACCCACTGAAAACCTTGATAAATCACAAACCTGAAACCATAACTGTACCTGACCTGTCCATAGGATTCAGATTTAAGAAATCGACTACAGTTGAAATACTTAGTATACTTAAAAGTATGCATCCCACCAACTGACTGGGAGAACTGCGCCCATCAAAATACACATTGGAACACAAGGATTTGTTTGCACCTTTCTTTTGTAGATTCGCACATTCCTCCTTTTGGACTGGTGTTATTCCCCAGTCAATAAAAAGTGTAGCAGTCACACCGCTGTTGAAAAAAGTGGGACTGGAACCCACTGATGCAGCTAACCTAAGACCCATTATTACCACCCTCTTTTTTCTTAAGCTCATTGACAAAGCAGCTACTATACAGTTACAGTCCTATGTCCAGACTGCTGGCCTACTACATGCAAAACAGTCAGGGTTCAGGAGTTATCATGGCACTGAGAGTGCACTTCTAGACCTACAGACATGCTCTATAGCAAGTCAGGGCTGCTGATGTTGTTAGATCTATCGGCAGCCATTGACTTGCTCAATCATAAAATACTACTTGATCGTATGCAAACCGTTGGGGGCCTCTCAACGGATGCTATTATTTGGCTGAGATCATTCCTTGAGGGTCGTCAATCGCGAGTGCATTGGGGGGATTGTGCTTCCGAGTCACAAACCATAACATTTGGAGTGCCCCATGTAGCGTGTCTTTCCTCCTTGCTGTTTAACATCTACATCTTCCCCCTTTGTGGTGACATCGAATGATTCCAGCTATTCTTCTGTAATTATGCCGATGATTTTCAGTTGGTCCTAGATATTACCAGGGATCATGAGAAAGATCAACATATGCTGAACATGGTATATCTTCTCATCAAATGCTGGATGTCTAAAAATTGGCTCTGTCTAAATGCGGCTAAGATCGAGCTTATGTTATATGGTTCACGGCAGGCCCAAATCAAGCTAGGTCAGGAGTATACTGGCTTCATTATAGACAGTAGCCATATTAAGGTAGTACAGAAGGTAAAGACACTAGGCACATACATGGAAGAAAGTTTAGATTGTGAAGCCCATGTAACAGCCATTACCATCAGTACTAATTATCATCTTAAAGTACTTAGGCAAGTTGCACCACTGGTGTCAATAGAAAATCGCACCAAACTTGTGAGAGCGGTTATCCTCCCACGTGTAGATTATTGTAATGCTCTTCTAGGAGGTGCAAATAATACTGATGTTCAACAACTGCAGAAAATTCAGAACGCTGCCATTCGCATCATCTTTCAGATAAAGCTTTTGGCGCCAACAACTGCAGCAAGGAAAAGCTAAATTGGCTCCCAGTAGGAGCAAGAATTCAATTTAAACTGCTATCTACATGCCACAAGTGTATTTTTGGTAACGCTGCAGTTTACTTGAAGGACAAAGTAAATCCATACCAGCCTAAGAGAAATCTGAGATCAGTAGAAGGCTCCTTACTGGAACTACACCGGGTAAAACGAGCCTGGGGTTTTGGCCGGACCTTCAATGTTCAAGGAGCCAAGGCATGGAATGCCTTACCTCTACAGCTGTGTAAAACAGAGAACCATCTTGCTTTTCGGAAACAGTTTAAAAAGTTTCTGTTCAATTAGTATGAACCCTCTATGAGTAGTCCTTTTTTTCCCCACCTATTGATCTCTCTGCACCTGGATGCCCACGGGCTTTGGCGCGGTATAAGCATAATAAAATAACATAACAATGTGAAATACATGACTTAGTGCTACATGAACTCGTAGTTAATAATTAAAGACCCTTCCAATTGTAGGCATAACTATGCATTCAACTCAAATTAATTACAATACGCTTTGATCTATAAACATGAGTAACATGGATATGCTTGTAAATATAGACATGAAATGTCATTTTACCCGGTCTGCTAGGTAATCGCATGTGGCTTTAATCCACCTTGTTTTCTGAGAAGTCACAGATTAAAATCCCACCTAAAATATATCAGTTCTGTATCATACATGGTGAAATGGCATTGCCACCCATTAAGAAATGTGCGAGCCAATCTTAATACTCAAGCTCTCTGTATTGGCCAAGCATTCCATTCTTTGTGCACACTAAAAATGATGATTATGGCGAGATTGCAACTTTAAATAAACGTAAATGTTATCAGATAGTTCCCCAGGGGTTACATTTTAATGGCAACAAATGACTGTCTTTTAAATGTGGTTTGTGTTATATTACTTGTTGTTTATATTGTGGGAGTCCTTACGAGGTAGGTGGTAAGGGGTTAATGGCGCTGGTAAAGGTGCCGGAGCCGTCAACCCCTTACCGCCCTATTACGAGGTCTCCTTGCGGGACCCGGTAAGGACGCCTGGTAAAACCAGGCATCCTTAGTGGGTACGCAAGGAGACCAGAATGCTAACAACGGGCCCATTATTAACAGGCCTGTTATTAGCATGCTCCCCATTCCCATTGAGCCCTATGGGGGCTCGAATGGGAATGGGGATGTTCAGGGTCTGGGTTCCTTGAATGAGGAATTACCGATCCCTCCAAGGTCGGAATGGCCCGGTAATTCCTCATTCAAGGAACCCGGACCCGGTACCCGGTAAAGGGGTAGCCATGCTGCTAATAGCAGCATAGTTACCTCCTACAGTGTAAGGATCCCCTGTATGTCTTAGTTAACTAGTGCCTGTAATCATTCTTGGATAAGAGTATCGGTGCGGGATAAATGATTAGTGTCTCCCATCTCAAACAGTCCTCAAAGAGGTTGAAAATGTCCCCTCTAATTGCTTACCTGTAATGCGTATGTTCCTATTTATGCACGTCGGCTGTGCAGTTCCAGATGATGGCACGGTAGATCGATCTAAGTATATACTGAAATTGCCACGGCAACCCAAGAAGACCTTCCTCAGTTACGCTGTCTATGATGCGGCCGCCATCTTTAAACAGCCAAGTGTGCATCATGACTTCCAAATAAAGTAATAATGTGTGGTCATGAACTGTGAAATAATATAATAACCCAGTCACATATGTGATGCGATTTGAAGGTAAAATGTGGCATTTGTTTTATGTCATTATGACATGACGTATTAAATACTGCTCACTTCGCCTATGTAATGAATAAATTGGTATTAATCTAATTTGGCGGACTTAACAGTGTACAATAAAACAAGCTAAATAAATATCAAATTATGGGTCCTGGTAACCCATTGGTGTTCTACTAAGAGTGTCAATTTTATAAGCATAAGAGTTAGACTGGATAATATAAGTCTGCATTAATCATCATGTTTTTATTTCAGTGTAAAATGAGAAACTCTGGTAACCATCCTAAAATTATGGATCATATATTTCTCTTGGTGTCCGCTAATCATGTTCATGAAAGTCATAAGCACAGTATTATGGACCATTTTTAAAGCAGTTATAATTACAGGGTCCCTCACTAGAGTCCCGGGCTCCCCATTACAGAATATATTTCATCATAGAGCGTACTTGTTCAATCATTTGCGACCTAGTACTGAGTGCAGTTGTTACCTGTAAGCAACCAAGTTCATGAGCATAGTGCAAGAGCAACAAAAAATGTAAGGAGGATCAAATACCTCCTCCTCATAGTAAGACTAAGGGCCTCATTACATGGTAGGCGGTGAGCTATTAGCGCCATGGCTCATACCGGTAAAATACCTGCACCGCCTTGGTGGAAAGGGGATTTACCTCCCCATTCCAAGGTTGGAGGGGCGGTAAATCCCCCTTCCACCATTGCCCTTCCCCATTCCCATTTCTGCCCCATAGGGCTCTATGGGAATGGGGAAGGCGCTAATTACGGCACCGCAATTTTGCGGTGCCGTAATTAGCTCTGAGGTCCCTTTGCAGGTTGGATTTCAACGCCTGCAAAAAGCAGGCGTTAAATCCCCCAACCCGCAAAGGGACCTCGTAGTAAGGCGGTAAGGATTTACCGGTACCGGTACCGGTATTTTACCGGTACCGGTAAATCCTTACCGCCATCCGTGTAATGAGGCCCTAAGTGCATTCATTATGATTATAATCACTAAAAATGAACCATCTCATTGTCCTTATTTAGTCCATATTCAATTGTTCTAAATTTGCAAATTAATCTTGCTTCAGCGTGTCTGAGTAGTCGTTCCAGGTTGCCACCTCTTCTTCCCAGTTTCGCTTTCTGCAGACCTATGAATCTAAGGTCTTGTTTGCTCTCCATTTGATGTGTTTGTTGCCAATGTAGTGCCAAGGGTAATGACACGTTTTGGCTCCGATTGTCAAAAGATGTTCACGAATTCGGGTTCTGACTTCACGTATGGTACTTCCAATATACAATCGTTGGCATGTGCATATTATATACTTTGATCTACAATTTATATTCTCGTTGATTTTGATTTGGGTTCCTCTTGCATCCTGAAATGTCTTTGTACTCGTATAAGTATATTGACATAATGTGCATGTGCCACATTTTCTGAATCCTGACACTTCTGTATCAAGCCAAATTCATTTTGAGTCTTGCCTTTTTGGAAGTAATGATGGGATTAAAGTCATTTTGAGTGTTTTTGCTTTTCTATATAGGATTTTTGGTTGTTCCTGAATATATTTGAGTAAGTGTGGGTCGAATTTAAGGAGGTGCTAATTTTTCCTGAAAATCTTTCTCAGCTCTGAGTTATCAGTGCAATACGTAGTAATAAAATTCACCTTCTCATCTTCCTGATTGTCTTTATTTACCTTGGCCATTAAAGTTTGCTCTCTCGTCATATTCTTAACCTTTTGACTAGCTGCACGAATACATGCTCTTGAAAAACCTCTCTGTTTGAATCTTTCTTCCAATACATTACACTCTGCGAAAAAAGTTTCTGAATCCTTACAATTCCGTCTTGCCTTGATGAATTCACCTGTGGGTACATTCCATTTGACTGGCCTATGGTGGCAGCTGCTAGCATGTAATGTAGACTTAACTTCCATGTCCTTACGATATTTGTGTGACAGTTTCCCGTTGGATACAACAATCATCAAGTCTAGGAAATTGATTGTTGACTTGCTGGTAGGTCCGAGAAACTCAATTGCATAGTCGTTCCGGTTTATTATTACTGTAAAATTGTCCAATTCCTCTGTTGTGCCATCTTAAATTAATAAAACATCATCAATGTATCTGGCCCATATTATGGCTTTTGTTATGAATGCCTCATCTTTGTACACTAGCTCTTCCTCATACATACCCATAAACAGGTTTGCCACTGCGGGAGAATACTTTGTGGCCATGGCTATTCTTCTTTTCTGTTGATAGAATCTATTATCAAACATGAATATGTTGTACTTTAAAGTTACTGTAAGCATCTCCTTAATCATCTGTACATAGTGGTAATAGGAAGCAGGGTCCTCTCTGAATACAAAATCAATAGTTTGTATGGCTGCATCATGTTAGATGATCGTGTAAAGTGCCTGAATGTCCCAGGTGGCTAGCAGGTATGTTGGTTTCCAATCAATATTTTCTATAGTATTTATAGGGCCTCATTATAAGGTTGGCACTCCTGGAATGAAGGGGCCCATACAGCGCCGGCCCCCTTCATTCCAGGAGTGCCGATTACAAGCTTCCCATCGCGGGACCCGGATCACACGCCTGGTAAAACCAGGCGTGCTTTCCGGGTCCCGCGAGGGGAAGAGGGAGGCATAATGGTCCAGATGTAATCTGCCCATTATTACCTCCCTCCCCATTCCCATTAAGCCCTATGGGGGCTCAAATGGGAATGGGGATGGGTTCCTGCAAGGAGGAATCACCGGCTCCTCCTATGTCAGAGTAACCCGGTAAATCCCCATTGCAGGAACCCGGTAATGGAGCCCGGAACGGAGGCAGCCATGGAGCTAATAGCTCCATGGCTACCTCCATTCTCGTAATGAGGCCCATAGTGTCTGTAATGTCTTTGATGACTACTTACAACGTAGGTACTAGTGCACATAATATGCTGTCAATATATTCATATATCTTCTTTGTGGCCCACCCCATGCCACTTAGTATGGGAAGTCCTTCTGGAATGGTCATGAAAGCTTTATGTACCTTCGGAAGGAAGTACATAGTTGGTATGATTGGTTGTTTGATTGATAAAGCAGATTTCTCATCATAAGTAATACGACCTTTTCTATGCCAACTGATGATTTGCTCATCAATTTGCTTTAATGTTTCATTTTTTGGATTGGAAGGTAATTCTTCATAACAAAAGGGTATTACCAGGTGATTATTTGCCATTATAATGTAGTCTTTTCTTATCCATAATAACATTGTCTCCACCCTTATCGGCTTCCTTGACAACTATTCCCCTATCCTCCATCAGATTACGTAGTGCCATTTGGTCATGCTTGGTTAGATTGTGTCTGATGTTCAATTTCCTTGTATTTCTAATAAGTCGTAGATATCTCTAGTAATAGCCCTGTAGAAAACATCAATAATGTGTTCTGTCGGAAATTGTGGTGTAAATCTCGACTTTGGTTTTAATTCCTCTTCCAAAAGGCATATCGGTGTAATCCATAATTCTTGCAATGTAGTATGCATTTCTAGCTGAAAACGGACCTGTTTAAAATTAGTATTCCTCGTACCTTTCCTATACCTTCTAATCTGGTTAAGGAAACCTGCACCATCCGTATTCCTATCTTTGTCTCTCTCTTCTTCACATTGTAACTCTTTATCAATGTCTGAGTCCACCTCAGTAATACCTCGAGCTACTCAACGAGGTATTAGACGTACTGGCTTTTGATAGTGGCTTGGTGTACTGGTTAACCTTTTCTTGAAAAGTATAGACTCTGGGCCTCATTACGACCCTGGCGCTAAGGGATTACTGGTACCGGCAAGGGTACCGGTACCGGTAATCCCTTAGCGCCTGATTACAAGGTCCCTTTGCGGGTTCCCACCTTAACGGCTGGTTTTACCAGCCGTTAAGAAATGGACCCGCAAAGGGACCTTGGTGCTAATTACGGTACTGCAATTTCCGGTACCTTAATTACCGCCTTCCCCATTCTCATTATGCCCCAAGGGGCAAAAATGGGAATGGGGAAGGGCCATGGTGAAATGGGGAAGTACTGCGCCACCAACCTTGGAATGGGGTGGTACTTTCCCATTTCACCATGGCGGACTTGTTACAATACCGGCAGCAACCATGGTGCTAATAGCGCCATGGTTTAGCGCCGGTGTTGTAATGAGAGCCTCTGTCTTCTTGGTAGCCCCATTCATCCCTAAAGAATTTTCTTAATTTTCTTAATTTTATATCTGTCAGGGATGGCACTCTATTAAGAGTGGCACAGGACACCCAGCAAGGGTTTGGGTGGTTGTGCCAAAGTAAAGTGGACAGATAAGTACAGACACAGCTGAAAGGAAAGAGAACGAAGAGTAGGCAAGAGTAGCAAGGAAAAAGGTACAGAATGAATTCCCTCTTGGGGTGTATGCAGATATAGGAAAAGAGTATTCCACGAACCTTAGGAAAACTCTAGCCTTCTGCACAGTTTGCTATAACAGAGGCCCACGCTGCTTGCTTATAGCTTGGAACAACAGCTAAGGGTGTCTGTAATGCAGAAACGATACAAGGGAAGGGGCAGAGGTTGCCTGATGGAAACCAACAGACAAGCTCTGTGCAAGGGGTTTACAAACAGTACAAGAGAAGACACTAACAGATAAATCCAGGAAAAAGGAAGTTGAATAGCAAACTAGCAGAAGGAAATGAAGGGAAAGTCCTGTAGCAGGATTGGATAACAGAGTAACAAGGTTGAGAGCTCAGAGGAGCAAGAAAGCAATGAGCAAGCCCACAGGAGCAGGGCTGTAAGGTAGAGAGCCCAGAGGGAAAGGGTTTAGGGCAGCGGAGTAAAGCAGGATGAGCAAGCCCACAGGAGCAGGGCTGTAAGGTAGAGAGCCTAGAGGGAAAGGGCTTAGGGCAGCGGAGTAAAGCAGGCTGCACGGCAAGGAACCCAGAAGGGCCAGGCAGCAAGGTGTGAGCCCTGAGGGGCAGGGCCGCTGACCGTAGAAGGTTGCAGAGGACTGTAGAGGGCTGTTAGGCCGAGAACCCAGTGGAAAAAGGTAGATAGTAAGCAGCGGAGCGTGATCAGCTGCAAGGTAGAAAGCCCAGAGGACAAGGGCTGTAGGCAGCCGGAGTGAGGCAGGCTGCAGGGCAGGCTGCAGAGGACTAGGACTGTAGGCAGCAAGAGTGAGGCAAGCTGCAGGGTACGGAGCCCAGAAGACAAGGGCTGTAGACAGCCGGAGTGAGGCAAGCTGCAGGGTAGGGAGCCCAGAAGACAAGGGCTGTAGACAGCCGGAGTGAGGCAGGCTGCAGAGCAGGGAGCCCAGAGGACAAGGGCTGAGGCTGGAAAGCAGCAGAGCGTGATCAGCTGCAATGTAGAGAGGCCGGCAAGGCAAGGGCGGAGTCTGGAAGGCAGCAGAGCGTGATCGGCTGCAATGAGGAGAGCCCGGCAGGGCAAGGGCGGAGGCTGGAAGGCAGCAGAGCGTGATCAGCTGCAAGGCAGGACGCCCAGAGGAGCAGGGCTGAGGCGGGGAGCCCAAAAGGCTAGGGCTGAAGGTAGAAGGCAGCAGAGCGTGATCAGCTGCAAGGCTGGAGCCCGCCAGGGCACTGGAACAAAAGCAGGTGAAAGCAGGAAACAGCATACAAAGTTTGTAGCTCGAAGCAAAAGGTGCCGGAAGGACTCTCAATGCAAGAGCCTGAGCTCTCGCAGGCAGCAGCTTTTATACTGCCCAGCCCAGCACAGAGGCAGGCTAATAGACAACCTCCCTCTCTGTTCCTGAGCTGGTGGAAGCAGAGAAAATCCCTAGGGCTTCTGGGGATTGTAGTTCTGATGAAGAAAAATAGGAATAGCCAGGAATAGATGATTATAGCCAAGTGCATTATGGTAAGTGTAGTTTTTTGGGAAAAATAAAAAAGCACCAAAGTCTCGCAAATGGGAAATAAAGTCCAAATAGTGAATAGCGGTTGATCCAAGAGTTTTCTGTAGATAAATGAATAACAATTTGTCCATATTGATCGCCAATGTATGCGCCCATGGCGCAGGCATGACAATATCATCCTGATATTCTTTCAAGATTTCGTACATCTTTAAGTAGTTCTTTTCTTTTGTCACTTCCAGTGCTTTAGTCTCAGATATGTCTTTCTTGATAGCTACTATTACTTCAGTTGCACATTTATTTTCTCTAGTGGCGTGTTCCACTAGTAACTCAAGCATATTTTTGGAACTAGTATTCCAATTGTGCTCCCATTCATCTGCTAAATCCTTGTCTTCATCTTTAGAAAAGTCCAGAAAGATGAGTATACGTAAACCTCTCTGTATTTGTATTTATTTTTTAGTTAAGTAATTCTTCAATGAGATTAGCTCACAATATTTATCAACTTCCTTCCTCGAGGCCTGTTCTAATTTAATACATTTGAATCTCAAATGTTCTGGTTTATGTTGAGTTGTGCCTGCTACCTCCAAAGTCGTAATGAGGCCCTATATGTACAAGCATATCAATGTTACTCGTGTATATAGATCAAAGGTTTTTGTAATTCGATTTGAGTTGAATGCACAGTTATGCCTACAATTGGAAGGGTCTTTAATTATTAACTATGAGTTCATGTAGCACTTGTAGCACTAAGTCATGTATTTCACATTGAACAACTTTATAAAAATGGATTGATTCAATGTCAAAGATGTATTGCAAATGAGTTATGGATAATCAGATACGATTATTACAACAACATTCTTTCTTTTTCTTTCTTTTCCTTTATGTTAAACCCAATTGATCCAACCCTTTCCCCCTCCTTTTCTGCCTTTCTGTTCTGTACGTATGTAATTGACCACATGCATACATGCATGTCTACTTTATAATCTGTGCACTTATGTAAAGAAATATAATTTGAATATATGCCCTATTGTTTTTTTAAAGGCTCTTGTGAATCCAAAACACGTGTCATATAAAGGGCACTCAAGTAATTTGCACAAACCTTTTTAATACAAATCCTGGATAATGACTATTGTGTGGGACAGTTATTTTGTGTGAAAACAAGAACGTCTACACTTATCCACAGAGGTAGGGGCATCTGGTTCCTCCGAACCCTTTCACACCAATGCAACACGTTTGAACAATAAGAGTAGATAGGTTGCAAGGCATAAGGAGTTATACCCCCATAAAAATAAAAACTCAAAACAGTTTTTGGACACTCAAAAAAGTGGGACAACAACCTGCGGACCATATTGTAGCAAGACAAGTGAAGAACATTTACCACTAGGGTGGCAGAATATATGTTAAGTCAGGAAGAGGATGCTACCAACCTGTTTACCCCAAAAGAGGGCATGGCACACAGATTTGCAAATGGCTGCCTCCAAAATCGTGTCCGGGTCCGGTCTGGTGGAGTGGGGACTTACCGGGACATTCCGCCCTTGGCTGTCCCGGTAAGTCCCCATTACAAATGCCATTCCCCATATGGCTCAATGGGAATGGGGAAGGCGCTAATTACGGGCCTTCTATAAGCAGGCCCGTAATTAGCACCCTGGTCCCCTAACCGGACCCGTAAAGGACGTGTGGTCCAACCACACGTCCCTTGCAGTTCAGGCTAAGGGACCTTGGAATTGGGCGTTAAAGGATTACCGGCACCGGTCCGCTTACCAGTGCCCGGTATCCCTTACCGCCCACCTTAGAATGAGGCCCATAGACGTGAAATGTTGTCTTACCCGGTCTGGTAGGTAATCGCATGTGGCTATAATCCATCTTGCTTTCTGAGAAGTCACGGGTTACAATCCCACCTAAAATATATTAGTTCTGTATCATACATGGTGAAATGGCATTGCCACCCATTAGGAAATGTGCAAGACAATATTAATACTCAAGCTCTCCGTATTGGCCAAGCTTTCCGTTCTTTGTGAGCACTAAAAATGATGATTATGACGAGATTGCAACTTTAAATAAATGTAAATGTTATCCAATGTTATCAGATGGTTGCCCAGGGGTTAAATTTTAATGGCGCCAAACGACTGTCTTTTAAATGTGGTTTGTGTTACATTACTTGTTGTTTATATTGTGTGTTTTAGTTAACTAGTGCTTGAAATCTTTCTTGGGTAAGAGTCTAGGTACGGGATAAAACGATTAGTGTCTCCCGTCTCAAACAGTCCCCCAAGAGAGTAGTATTGTGTCTATTTTACTGCCACAGGGTACTGACTTCACTGTTCACACTTTCTTCAGAGTTGGGTCATATCGGGGGGCATGCAATTTACTAACCAATGGGTTCAGGTTGTAAAGGGTGTCTTTAGATTTTTGTATTGGGGCCAGCAAATAGAGAGTGTGAAATTGACACACATCTGATATTGTAACAACTGTATTTTTTTTAATTTGTGTCTTTAAATTCTCATCTCAATTGTGGGTAGACAGAGAGTGTTTTCAGTTTTTCAGTTGACTGATCTTCTGTTTTTCTTGAAACTCGTGCACTCCTTAATGATATCGGTCTTGTTTTGGGCCTACCACACACTTTGGAAATTCTGGTGAAGAAGATAGAATTAACAAAAAGCCATTAGATGGTTTATTTGCTAAGAGAAAGGGCGATGGTTGTCATATTTACCATAATGGCTAGAGCTAGGCATGGCAAGTACAAGGGCCCTTGCAGAGGGCCAACATTGGGAATTCAATGCATTAGAATGATACCCAAAGACTTCACCTCTCTCTTGTCAGAGGTAATTCTCAAGGAATTGGCATCGATCAAGCAGGCCACTGCTGGCAGACAAGAGTGAAAGTGGAAAGAATTGTCTCTCTGCGCCTCAAGATGGACAAAGAACTGGGTGCCATTAGCATATATGTTGAAAGTAAACCCCTAAAGGGAAACTAGACCTGCCAGCATTTTAACATATATTTTGAAAATAATGGGAGACAGGTAGTGGCCTGGGTGAACCCCACAGAGAAATAGGAATATGAGGAAGAAAAAGGAGTGAGAGTGATTTTCTCAGACCTATTTGTGAGAAAAGCCATGACCAACATTATCAAAGGCAGGAAAAAAAAGCTCAAGCATGACAAGGCCAACCACTGCACCCTAATCAGTGGCACAGTGGATTGTGTTGAAGACTGATGACAAATTCCATTCTTTGTCCTTCGCAAAATCCCGATTACCAAGAATGTAGATTATTTGTGGATTCTGAAGATGGACAGTGGCTGGGATTTCCACGAGTTTAGAGAGTGATGGAAGAAGAAAAATGGACTGATAATTGGAAGGGACTTTAGAATGCAGTGATGGTTATTTAATAAGAGGTGTAACAACCACAGTTGGAAGATGCAAGGGGCAGCACCTAATTTAAGAGACGCCATAGGAAAAGAAAGAATTGTTTCACAGACAACTTTTGGGACGAGTTTCAGAACTTTCACAGGACAGGGATGAGATGAGACCCAGTTCTTAACTTAGTGAGGAATCAATAGCTTATCAAGAAGCAGGGTTTTGGACATTAGAGTCAGGAGCAGAAGAGGCGCGAATGCAATTGGGCAATTGGGAACTGCCAACTGTATTCAAGAAGAAAATATAAAGAGGATGGAACTGAAGAAGACATTGTAGATGGACATGAAAATGTGTTAAAAACCAGGAAAAGCTCTTCATGAAGGTGTGGGTGGACTCAAAACATAAAGAAAAATAACGAAATTTGATTATAATCATTTCTTTGTAAAGGGAGAGTTAACTACATCAGAGAAACAGGAAAATAAACATAAACTAGTGAAGGGTTGCAAAAGATAAGCTCAAGGGTCAGGCCATGTGAGAGGGAATGGGTGCACACTGTGAGAAGCTGATAGTGGGCGTAGTATTAAGGAAAGAAAGAGTGAGAGTGAGATTGGGAAATTTAGTCCAGATATTAAAATCACATGCAACGAGTAAATGAGAAGTAGAGAGATCCAGTTTAGAAAGGGCCTCCAGCAAGGCATTGGCAGAGTCAGTGTCCATTTTAGGGAGACCTTAAACTAAAACAATTGACAGTGGTAGAGAGGGGGAAATGGGAGCTCAGCATTCCCAATCTAGCAAAGGATGTAATGAGTGAGTGAAGGAAGCATATCCCCCAAAGACCAAAAGAGGATAACAATGCCTCTACCATTAGAAGATTCTAGAACATTACAGCTTTTGGCAGCATGCTGCCAATGATATTTGAGTACTCTCCCAGTGACAGCGTCCCCCAGAACCACTGGTAGAACATTGTCCCATAAATCAATTGCTGTATGATGTCACTATTACTCTGTACTTCAACCCACAATGAATTATAGAGTGTACTCTTGAGCGAATATGCTATGCATACAAAATATTAAGTATTTTATGAATTATAACAATATAACATGTATTACCAAATGTTAGCTATGCCCTTATTATAAGACTTCTTGGGCCTCATTACGAGGTCGGCGGTAAGGGGTTAACGGCAACAGTAAGGGTGCCGTTGCTATTAACCCCTTACCGCCGCATTACGAGGTCCCTTAGCGGGTCCTGCTATGGGCGCCTGGTTAGCGGGCCCATTATTAGCTCCATCCCCATTCCCATTGAGCCCTATGGGGGCCTGAATGAGAATGGGGAATGGTTCTCAGAATGGGGATTTACCGGGTCCTCCAAGGTTGGAATGACCCGGTAAGTCCCTATTCCAAGAACCCGGACCCGGGATGCAGTAAGGGGGTAGCCATGATGCTAATAGCACCATGGCTACCTCCTACCTCGTAATATGGCCCCTTGAATCCTTTCTGAACTAGCTATATTCATTCCTTGGTATGCTTTCTGTGCTTCTTCTTGTCCTTCTCACTTGTCTCGTTTATAAAAAAATGCTCAGTTCTGTATCACGTGACTAATGACGCTTGCAATTCATTGTTTTTGTACGCCTCTGTCAGTGTGTACTGTACACTCAATAGATGCTTTAAAACTTATGACGCCAACTGTGCTATCCATTGTAAAAGATGATGTACTATTCCAGCAAACCTTGATTCATTATCCTGTTGCCTTGGCCTACATTATCCTGTTGCCTTGGCCTATATGTAGAATATGCAAGCTATAAAAATGCCTTTCTTAACATATGTCTTTACATGTGAATACGTGAAGGTTGTTGAAAAAACTGTTAAGTTGAGGTTTCCTTCCAAATATTATTATAAATTACATATGTAACATTAATGGTTGTTGAATACTTTCAAAAAAAAAAAAGGTGTATTTATTGCATTGATAAATATGTTTTCCTAGCAGCGCCTGTAGTTGGTGTATAGCAATGTTCCTAATTAATCCCATGCAGGGGTTGCAGCTGTGTTTCCTGTCGTTTTACAATGCTTTGCAGTTGGATGAGTCAACTTGTGTATGTCGTTCTATGCCATTGGAAATCATTCTGTTATGTATAAAAAAAATGTATTATTGTAATAACGTCTATTGGCCACCACCCTCAACCAATGGAAAATCAGGCTATGTGTAACATTTATCACATTGTAGGTGCTTCATTTGGAGGCCAAAAAGTGTTGCAACTATGACCTAAATAGTCTCTCTTATAACGCATGTGCTAACCATACATCTGGTGCTGTAAAATGTTGATTTTATTTCAATTAATGTCATGCATAATCTGGGATCTTCCTATGCACAATCTCTTATTTGGTGTGAAATGATGATTTGATTTGAATTAATTCCATGCATAATCTGGGATCTTTCCATACACATTCTATTATTCCCTTAGATTTAAAAGTTGTGGATTGTCCTTTCCTGTGAAACCATTTGGGGGGAAAAGTTAATGATATTTCTATGTCTGTTGTGTGTTCAAATGTGCGACGTAGCTCGCTGAAAGTATGCCGTTCTATGCCATTGGAAATGATGGCGTTATGCATTAAAATATATGCCCCCATAGTGGAAAGTACTGCAATGACAGTTGTTTTCCGGTTATCTAAACTAAATGCATCCATTGTTCACTCTGGCACAAGCTAACTTTATTGTGCCCCATGACTTTTATTATGTGTCCAAAGATAGATTTATTTGTGGATTTCCATGCCAGAGCAATGCAGGAGTTTCTTGTTTTCGAAGCATATAGAATGTTCCTGAGTGGTTGGTTTCGGATGTGGCTGCCTAGTCAAATGATTGTTGAATGAAAGTGTCTGAATTTGGGTTGTGTCTCCTGTATTGTTCATGCATCTATGGGTCAGTTTTTCATAGCCAGCTTTGTTGAGGAATCATCCCCGTGACTACCATAAGCGGCTATGTTTCAGTGGCATGGCAATCTCCCAGAAATCTCTGCAACCATATATGTCACACTCTCCAGAGCAATGGGATGATTTACTGTCTGGGTGGGTGAAGGCACGGCAATCCAGCCAGTTCCCGAGTTCCCACCCTGTCTATTAAACCAGCAGTAGCAGCAGGAACATGTGAGTTGGTCGGCATTACTTGAATCCCTAAAGTTTACACCACCTTTTTCACAATCAAAAGCCAGTAGTTATCCATGGGTATTGAAACTTCTCAGCTGCATTAAAATTAGATACGGACAGGGATGCTTGTCCCCCCTCACCGAGCACCATATTTCCTACTCCATGCCCTCACTCTGTCAGGAAATCCTAACACTACAGAAAGGGATGGTAAAAAAACATTCTAAGAACTTTTCCCTGCCACTTCTATGTATGTATTCATTTCTTTTACCGTCTCAGCCATTTCAGTTCCACGGAAACAGAGTCGTAGTAGTCTTGTCCAGTCACATGTACTATGGCATTCTGTTTTCTACCCTATCTTCTCCAGTGGTGATAATGCCCTACTTTTGATGGCTTTTATGGTGGGAAGGAAGTACATTTTGGAAGCTTCTCTGTTGTGTCGCTGTAATACTTTCTTTTTGGAGATCAGTCAATGCAGAGAGAAGCAGAAAACAAAGCAAGTCCTCCGGACAGAGCAATGACATTCTCCATGTTCTCGTATTTTTGAAGAGGTTCTTATAACATTGATAACTTTGCAGATGCTTTCTTTCTGTAAATGTAACACTTTGTAGCATTCCTATTGGGGGTGTGGAAATTCTATTTTCTTGGACCCATGACGGTTTCTTTCTTTTGTAGAGTATATGCTAAGATAACGTGTCAGCTGGGTTACCAGTCATTTGGTCGAAAACCAAAGGATCGAATGCCATTTGATCGACAGTCAAATGGTCGAAAAAAATGGTCGATTTTTTTTTAATTTTTATTTTTTTTATGGGGGGTATCCCCCAAGGCCCTGTTTTCTTTATTAAAAATATTTTTTAACCAACCAAAACTAAACAAATATATATAAATAAATAAATAAAAAATGCGATCTTTTATTTTCGACTATTTGACTGGACACCGTCAGCTGTAGAGGGACCCTTGTCATTGCTATTATAGTTGCTCAATTTATTTTTGGGAAACAGTCATTAATGTTTCTTTGTAGAAGATTTGAATAAGAGTAATTGCTCACTATTCCATACATTTTCTTCCATAGATTGTATACGATTCTCAAACCCAAGTTTCTGTGTGTTCTGGGTGAACTTTGATACACGTGCCCCATGAATAATGAAATGTAACCTGTGAATATTGAAACGTGACCCTTGAATACCAATGCGTTATCCCATATAAAAATTCAGGAGACACGAGAATGTGTACAGGTGAACCTGTGCTCCGGGATTTTACAGGAATGTATCTCTAACCCACAACAGGAATAAGAAGAATGATAATTATAGCTGGTTTTGTATGTCTGAAATAACTTTAGTCTTTCTTTGCAGTTGAGCCCACTCTTGAAATAGAAAAAACATGCCTCTCTCATGAGTGCGGTTTATGTCGAAAATATCAACGTTCTATTTTTTAGCTGGAAATAAACGGGATCTAGCACAGGCGGGATTTGTGCCAGAATACTTCCACACGACTGTTCCTTGTTAAGAAAATGCAATTGCTTTTGACTTAACAGGTCAAGTACACTCTCATATAATGTGTTGGTCCAGAAAATGCAAAATAATAGAATATGCAAAGTGTTTCTTTAGGAACAAGTTACAAAAATAATATTGTGCAGGGTCATGCATGACAACATACAGTCTGAGTTTGCAGCAATACGATTCTGCTGTTACAGTGCTCTACAACTTGTGGCTCACTTTAGACTCCCATGATCCCTCACCATTGACAATGTTGGTTAGGACTGTGGGAATTTGTAGTCCACAACCTCTTGAGAGAGCCCGAATTTGCAGATCCTGAAATCATCAGAGATTGTCTGAACTGCCTGCAACTGGTTTATACTTAAGAAGGAACCACTGAACTTGTTAGCTACTGCATTGACTCATTGTCCATCTGAACTCAGGAGTAGTATTTTAGTAAATCGCGGCTGTTGTTCTCTTTCTAGGACTTTTCACGTGAAAATGACACAACAAATGCAAAGCTTACATCTTTCCCAGTCAAAAAAGACAAGCGCTCCATCATCTCCAAATGCAGCGAAGCGGCTATATCGGAATCTTTCAGAGAAACTTAAAGGAAGCCATTCTTCTTTTGATGATGCGTATAGAACAAGATCTGACCATTTCCGGAAATCTTCTGTGGTAAGTACTAATTATTGCATGGCTTTTCTCTTGTACATAGCTAATAGGCTGTGCGTGGGTAGTGAAGAAGGATTAAGACACTTGCTAAACTTGAAACTACGGGTGTGGATTGTCAATAGGACAATTGCTAAATCCCCAACCAGACATCACAGTCCTTTAGGTCCAAATGGGAATAGATAGCAATATAAACCCACACACACCTAACATGATTGCTGGAAGCTGTGTAATTATTCTTTTTCTCAGTAAGTAATCTGGGCAAGCTTCCATGCCATTGTTCTGTAGCCTTTCTACACCCTTGCAGAAGAGGACTAGCAATATGCAAGCCAGTCTTGGTAGCAATCCAGCCCGAAGAGTTAGGCCATGTCCCCTGTGCAAGGCAACACAAGCAACTCCAGACATGTTTTAGCCTTTTTGAGACTCATCAATAAGGTTCAGCTTGGTTTTCTATGGTGCAATGAGCAAGGGACCCACGTCTGGGCATATTGCCTCTCACATGAGGAGACACACTATAACCAACAATGTGATGGGTGGATGGTTTTGAATGATTGTTGACCACTGGCTGTGCTCTGGGAAACCGTTCATGCCATTGTTTCTTAGACCATCTGTACAATTGCAGATGTGGAACAACAATATGCAAATCAGTTAGCCAGAACCTATGCAACATCTGCTATAATGACCTTTTACAGTGGCATGCTAGCAGTTTCTTACCAGTGTGATTATGCAATCCCTGTTCTGAACGTTAAGTAGCCTGAAAAACAATTGTAAGTAGGCAATCTTGTAGGGATTTAGAATAGAAATTGCAATGTGTGTCTTATTGTTTTCCCTTTTAACGATTACAGTAGTAGGTTATTGATCATTAGTCTAGGTAGGATAATTGTATGTTTAGAAGTCCTAGGAGTCAGGGAAGACATCTGACAGGATGCCAAATTGCAGCCCTTGTGCGGTTTGTTAGTAGAAACCATTAGGTTGTATTGTGTGTGTCCACCTTACATTTTAGGATGTCAATGTTTTGATGTTTAGTTATAGGAGTAGGCTTGAAGGCCACAACATGTGAGGCTTGGACATTTTTTATGAACAGTGTAATAGGCAAGATTCATTTCACTGTGGTTATTGCATTCCAGGAATTTCAAGCACTAACATGATTATTATATTTTCGAAAATGTTAATTATGAATTAGGGGATGCAGAAAATGAGCTAGTTTGGATTGCATCCCTATCACTTTATAGGCGTGCTTGCTGTGTATTCATAATTCTATGCAAATGTGTAATGTATTGATTTGATTGATCAATCATTACAGTTACTGTTTTGTTTGTGTATGTGCTATCTGTGACATAAACAATATGCACATACAATGACTTTTGCCTGCAAGAGGATTCCTACAGGTTGTGAGACAAGTTCTGATTTACTCACATAATTAGATTCAGGCTATTAAATACTAAGCGTGCATTTTCGGGCAAACGATGTACTTGACCTACGTAACAACAATATTGGGATATAACTACCACCTTAGCATACACATGCACCTATTTTAGTGGTGGCCAAGCAAGCAGAAGTCACACAGATTTCATTCTGCCTGAATCATGTTACCCTTGTCCCCCCTTGCACCCAGAGACGTGTATTCGTGTAAAGCCTTAATTTCAAAATATCTAGTTGCTAAGCCCTTGTAAGGCATTTTGAGGCAGCAAAAACTACCTACGGAATTTCCTGTGCCCTTTGCAAATGCTTGATTCCATATTTATTCAGACTGAGATTCAGATGTCTGCTGTGTACATCATTGTAGCATGGGCACAGGAGCGTAAATGCTGTACTGTGTCCCTTGCTTGATTGCACCCGTAACACAATGCTGTGGTGAACTGATGAATCTGTTGAAACGAGTCACTACAGGTAGAATGTCAAATCTGAACTTAAAAATAGCGATCGTGCAAAAGGAGTGGGAACGGCATCAGGATAAAATTCATATGCAAACTCCACCGATGTCTTCAGGTATGATATATGATATGGCATTTATAACGCGCTTATACACAAGTATTTCAAGGCGCAACGAGGCAAGGGGGGGAAACAGAGGGAAGACAGAGACAACGATCTTACTAGGCCAGGTGACATTGAGATCGTGCAAGTGCAGAGGAGGGGGTCAGGGGGCAACAGTGCAAGGGGAAAGGTGGAGGGGAAGAGCAGTACATAGGATAACAGTAAATAAATAAAAATAAATAAAAACAATGAATAAGAACAATAAATAAGAAGTGCGGCCAGCTGGTGGCAGGTCCAAGGGTAAGTGCAGACATCAGGTATCAAGTGCTGGTAGCGGGCTCTGGGGATACAGGAACAGCCCCAGAGTGAAAGGGTTTACAGGGGGGCAGTGCAGGTGTGCAACTAACGGGGAGGGGACCTGGGCCCAAGAACAGAGGGTAGCCAGGTAACCAGTGCAGTTTCAGTTTCAGCCAGGAGATCAGCATGGGGAGAGGAAGAGAGAAAGCAGAAGCAAAGAGGAAGGTCTTGAGGTGCTCCCGGAACCGGAGATGGGTCTCCTCAACTTTCAGAGAGGCGGGGGGGCTGTTCCAGAGGGAGGCCCCAGGCGAAGTATGAGATCTACCACCAACTCTTTGCTTGTAGAAGCGACTGACCCTGAGGGTGAGTAAAGAGCTTGAGAAGGAAGATATTTAGGAAGAGAGTTGAAGGTATTGAGACCCCAGGCCCTAGAACGCCTTGTGGACAATTTCTCATTTGGTTGATTACTAAGGACAGTGCTGTGTATTGTTCCAGTGTCAAAATGTCATATCCAATTTTAATCGGTGAAAAAGATGCAGACATTATGGCCATTTGGTTAACGCACACATCTTGGAGGTCAATCTATTCTAGCATAAGTCTTTAATGCACAAAACATGCTAACAAGCGGCTTCCTTTTTTAAATAGCAGGTCTTACATTGCTTCTTTATATTTACAACAGGGTTCGTCCAGAGTGTTGCCCAGTGCAACTGAGGCTTCAAGGCTGCTAGATGTTCCCTATAAAACCTGGTCAGCTCAGGACATTGCATAAGAGCCCCAATTCAAAAATAATGATTCCCTACAGCACCCCTTCCCTTTCAGGGAAAGAAACACATAGGGCTGCACAGAAGCTCTAATTATTAATAAAATAGAAATAATTGAACTAATTTAGTTATACCCAAATTATACATATATGAAATTCCAAAGTCAATAGGGACTTCAATGAAGAATGATAAATGCACAGGCCATATTACTTTATATGATACATTTACCTGAATGTGGACTTCTATAACAATCACAAAGCGTGTATATATTTTATTTCCCCTGCGCGCACATGTACCATAGATTGAAAAATGCATGAGGGACCAGGATAAAGCTTTCATTTGTTAAAAACCAAATTAAATCAGAACATCCATGCCTATCTAAGGGCCCGATTTACAAAACATTTCCAATGGGTCTTTCCCATGTTAAAACATTTTTGTAAATCAGCCCTAAACCTCTCCACTTCCCGTTTTTTAACATAGATACCTCCCTCCTTTACTCAACGGACAAACAGTGTTCTAGGAAACACAATTGAAATGACAATCTAGTTAACATTCCAGAATGTAAGTCACTTACAAAATGAAACTGTGCAATGGCTAAATTCCCTTCAATTATATTTCTATTGCATTAATGTAAACATATGTACATTTGTACTTGAAGGTGGGGAAAATGGGTAGTCGTTAATAACCCTTTTCCCTTTTTCTTGAATGATTTAGCCCTAGTAACATGACTTTCTTTGGTGATGTAATCAGAGAATGACTGCAATTGCATGGCCCTTCTAGGCATGTGCGAAGTGAGATATCATTGAACTCCTAGTCTGGACTTGGCCATTGCACAGAGAAAGAGAGATCTCCTGTTACACACACCCCATAGGATCTATTCTACCAAATCTAAAGTCTCTAGACAAACATACACCTAGGAAAAATGTATCAATTTCTCACGGTGTCTAGTCAATTATATACCACCGCCCCCTCAAAACTTACAATAATGCAAAGGGCTGGGATTTAATATATTCCCCCTCATACTAATGCGCCCATCAACATTATTTCCCCTAATTATACTTAAATATGAGTGCCTTTTGGCTGTCTCAAAGACCGGTGGACACCATGTTAAAGACTGGTTTAATTCTCCTCCTCTGGAACAAGTGGGCATCAGTCATCAAGATGGTGTAAGCTTCCATGTACAGTCTGGTTCCCTTCTTTCTGTATTTGGACCAGTCTGTTGTATTTCCCACTGAAGAAGGCCAGGGACTTTAAATTGAGGTATACTTCTCTTGCAGTGCTCTCTTGGTTATCCAGAAATGGGTCCAAAGGAAAGCAATGTATTCCATGTTCCCTTCTGTTGTTATCAAATGTCTCTAGCAAAACAGAAAGTTGATGGCTCAAAGGTTTTGAATTAATCATAACCACGGGCAAAGCTCTGGGCAACCCTCCAGACCATCGTGTTTCAGCCTGCCAAGCCATTACAGAAGGGGAAAAACCATATGCAAATCAGGCTTGGTCCTACCCCAAAAGGGGCAGTCCAGCCCAAACTGCTAGGTAACATCCCTTCTGCACGAGACCACAAGCATCCCCAGACATTGCGTTATCAAATGTCTCTCCTTCAACCTCTGCGTCAACCAGTCGGTGAGTGAGCAGGCGAGGCCCCCAGATCTATGGGTTTGAACAGAAACCTCTCCCTTTAGAGGAGTGAACAGATGGGCCAACATCCTGAAAAAACATAAAAAATCAGTGATGGAGTGCTTGAAGTGCATGATAAAATCATACTTTATTCAAATACACATGATAGTGGCCACAATTGAATGCAAGTATCTCTCAACATAGTGCTGAGAGTGATCATTTTTTGTATTACAAATATGTCACCAACAAAATCATACCACGATTTTGGTTACAAAACATATAAGCGGTTACGATTGGTAAGTACCTTAAGATAAATTACATAAGCAATAATTTCCCCATAGGGTAGGTATATCTGATTGATCCTCCTGAGCCCAGCCCAATTTATATATAATTCACACTATATCACTACATTGTCCACTGATTGGCTGGCATTATTCATCCTAGGCAGTATGGCATGAAGGATTTTTACTGGTTGGCAATTTGCTAAAAAACGTTGGGCATTTCAAGGAGATTTTAAATGTGAGAATCACATAGGTAGGGAAGAAGAGACCTTCATGTTCTGCACTAAGTCCAGTTAAAGTACTCCTCATCATTACCTAGCCACGTTGCTTATCTGTTACTTTGTATTTTGTGTTGTGTATCATCTTGTGTCTGTGTGTGCGCTAAGGGGTTTTACCAGGTGTCTTACTTTTATTTGGCTTCCAATGAATAGCTAGTGTTTTTATGTCTTGATCACATGCACGGGTATCATGCAGGAAAATGAATGTCTTTTTATTTACTGGGGTTTTAGCTAATTCTAGTTTGCATGTTGTACTCCTTGTGACCACTGGAGACCCTGTTCATCCACCCACAACTAAGTATTTTGTCCCACGGATCTCATGCACCTGGATATCAATCGCTGTTTGTGCTCTTATTGTAACTCAATTCGCTTGGGAGTCTACTACTTCTCGTTTTATCTCGTCACTGCATTCTGCATCTCAACTACCCCCTTCTGTGCATTTGTCCTTAGCGTCTGCTATGAACTATTGTCTGAGCAGCTTCAAGCTTCTAAAATAAACATGCTTTGTGAATTCAGCATCGTGTCTGAGGTCTGAGGCCTTGCAAACTCTTATGCCTGCTGCAGCCTATGTGTTTGGAAAATTGCAAACTTTGGCACTTCCCTCCTCCATATTGGTGACCTATATTTGTGTCTCTTTATGCTACATTCACTTTGTGCATCTGCCATAAGTTGATTTCGCTGCCTGTAGTCAGCATTTATACTGCCTATAATACAATCGTCCCTATCAATGTAGTGAGTCCCTTTCTTGGTATCCTGGATTCATCCTCCCTTTTGTGTTATATACAGCACACTACTTGTGCTTTGTACTATTTTAACTGTGATCCTTATTAGTGTCAATCATACTAACTACTTCCTTATCGAAGAGGCTTGTACAATGTCTTGTACATTGGCTATTTAGTATTGCTTCTAAGGACCTGGCTTAGTTTGTCTTTTCTCTCAGTCTTCTCTCTCACTCCTAGATTTAGTGGGCGTCTGGACCACATGTCATAAAACAACAATCGTTATCCCCTTTCACAATACACCCAATATTCAGTGTAATTGTTGGGCTCAACAGTACATTCAAACATTGTCCCAGGGGTTTCAATAAGATGCTCTATCAGGCTATCTGGTTGGGTATACCTGTCCTTGTGATCACCCACATTCACTATTATTCTCATTTCCAGTGCTGTTTTGCTTGTCTTCTTACATTGGTTCAGTGATAATTTCAGGACACAGACAGCTGTCAGGACCAGTAATAGTATGGGCAGTAATATTTTAAATGTTTTTGCCAAACAGGTGGGTACCCATGAAAACAGATAATTAAGCCAGTCGTCATGTTCAATGTCCTCCACCCCTGACACCATCTTAGTGTGCATCTCCCATAAGGTTGTTATGTCCTCTGTAAGGGACCCATTCTTCTCATCATTTGCTGGTGAGTACATACCGCAAGATGAGTCGATCGTGGTACAAACACCTCCCTCCATGGTCGTGATGAGATCAAGAACATACCTTTTTTGGCGAGTCATCAATCTTGCTGCTCTCAACTCCTCTTTAAATGCATTAAACCCCTTTATTGTGGCATTTATTGCTTGCAACAGCTCCCATCTGGTTATTTGCAACCTCTTGGCGTTTACCACTGTTTGCAAGCCAGGGATAAGATATGAGGTTATGGGCATTGCTGCTTTGCTGACAGTTTATGCTCAACTGGTATGTCATTATAGGCCTCTATTTATTTTTCAGAAAAATAATTCTCTCTTCGGGTATATTTTAGGGCAAAAGACCATTTCTTTCTGGTGCTTGCACTCATCAGGCAAAAATTGCCAATCTGCACCTTACTTTGTGGCACCACCAGAACTGGTTCACTTATTCTTGCTATGGAGCATACGCCTCCCCAACCTGCCTGGTGGGTCCACAATATGTTGGAAACCCTCATTCACTCCCGCTTTTACCAAACCACTGTTTATGAAAAACAATGTTGCATTTTTTAGTGATATCATGGGTACTCTTCCTGCTACATCTTGTACCCAGGTAAGCAATTTGGAATCTTCAGTCCACTCTTTAAGGCACACCCTGTTTGCATTCTCCACAACCTCCTTCAGTGGCATAATGAGTGCTTGTGCTTTGCAAACTATGAGACCATCAAACCATCCTTCTGTGGTCTGTACTCTTCTTGCACTAGCAGGTAGACATTTTCCTCATGCATCAGTAGACTGCAACAATTTATGGTCCTCTATTTTAATCTATCTGCTGTGTGGGCCTGACAAAATGTATTTACTTACCTTGTGTTGCATTTCTGCCTTAATCATCAGGGGCATTTGATTCATGAGGATATATTCATGAAGGAATTCTGCCTTTGTTACCCATTCTATGTTAGCCTGTAGTCCCTAAATTGTCCTTTTGCAGTGCCTAGTGTGAGACGTGTTAAGCAATGTGATCTGCATGTGTTTACTTCTGTTGCTTTGAACACTTGGGAGGTGCTCATGGCATAGGGACAAAACAAAAAATATCTCTCTTCCCACCCTCTGCATGTGTTGATACCACATGTTCTTTGTAACATGGAAGGAATTAGCAAAATAACGCATCATATTGTTCATGCCATTTTGCACACTTCTTTTTACTCTTTTACTTGATGTGCCTACTTCAAGGTACTCTTCGGGTATCATTCTTATGGCTGTTATTTCAGGACCTATATGTGTGTTATCATTACTGAATGATGCCCTTAACATATAATTGGTGTTAATCTCTTTTGTTGCAATACAATAAATAAAATAGAAACAACAAAATGTTAAAAAGGTTCCCAAAACCATGATAGCCAAAGAATATACTTGCTCCATAAATGTGGGCTTATAAGCTTGTTTGGACAACAAAAGAAAATAAATGATGTTGTTTAAAAAATTCATTGTTATGTCAGAGAAAATGGCTCTTTTGTTCTTAAAAGTATAACTGTTCACAAGAAGAACCGAGTTAAGAGTGAGAGGACATTTCTTTCTAAAACCATATATGTTTTCAAGTTAAAGCAACAGAATCATCATGCAGATGTTCCAAGCTCCTCAAAAAAGGATAAGTGTTCAGGAAAAATGAAAGGACCAGAACAAACAGAATGTCTATGGGAAACATCTGATATCCTTTTTGGGAAGGAAACCCCCACCCACTGTGTTGAATAAAAAAGAAAACATCTCTGGAGCATGCTGAAAAATGTTCTTGAAAGTGAGGAACAGTATGTTGTCTCTCCTTCTGCTGCTGCTCTTGCTGCTGATTAACTCTGGTCTTTGTCCTCATCTGGTGTCTTTGCACCCCTTCTTATTCTTGTTCTGTATCATGTGACAGGGGGGCCTCACCACAGTACCTCTTGGTGTCACTTAAGTGCGCCAAGCACACCTACCACTAATCTTTACTGCCAAAGGCGTGGCTATCTCGACCATGTATGGCTGTCACACATCAGCTTATGCCACTTTCTAGTGAAGTTTCTACACAATACTTGCTCACCTGGGTATAAAGGGAGATGCTGTAATAAACTAGCAGGATCAAAATGTTAATTGAGCTCTTCAGTGATTTTTCTTTGCCCCCCACCTCGCCTACACCTTTTTGAGACACATTTTAGGGATTTAGTTATAGCAATCAAATAATCATGCATTTCTTTATCAAGCACCGCTGCGGAATTCTCAACATCAATGTGTGTACATGTAGGAGGAGCAAATGGGACATTCTTTCTGTGTCCTGTCACCACTTCATGAGGTGTCAGGTGATGGTCAGAGCCTGGCTGATTGCATAAGGCAAAAAGAGGCTGCGGATGGCAGTACAGCCAATTCTTGTGCAAAGTGTCTTTTATTCTGTCAATCTGTTCCTTCAAAAGGCCGTTGAGGCATTCCCAAATTCCATTCACTTGGGCATGATAGGTACATGCGAATTTGTGCCTTATTCCCAATAGAGATGTGAATTATTGAAACCCCTCATTTACAAAATGGGGGTCTGTTGCCAGACCAGAACACTTTGCACACTCATCATCTGGGAAATACCTCTCATACGAGGAATTTTGCAGACGATATGGCGTCTTGATGTGTGCAGATACCTTCTTTCCAGCGAGAAAAAGGGCAGACTACCACAATCACATACTGGTAGCCATTGCAAGTTTGAGGCACATCCACATAGTCAAAATGGAAATGCCGAAATGGTCCAGTAGGGCCCCATGCTCCTCTCACCATCTTTAACATATGGCCATCAGTATATTTTTGGCATATTATACAGTTAACAAGACAATTGGTTACATGTTTCCTAGCATCCGAAAGAGACGCTGCAAGACTCCCTTGTTGTGTGTGTTGGGTAGTGTATTTTCTCCAGTGCTACTTTGTGCACATTTATTTGCATGACTGGTTTCCCTGTACTATCCTGTCACCATATTAGCTCTGCAGTGGATAATAGGCACCCCTATTACTTCCACAATTCCTGCTCTTCTTGTGGTGTGCGTCCCTGCAATTCTACAATCTGTGTCACTGGCAATGTATTGAACCCTTCTTTCATTACCATGTTTCGTGCACGTATGCAATTGTTTGGAGTAGTTGTGATATCTAATATTTTGGGAAAATATGCTGCTCTATTAGTTTCTGTGTCGTTGGCTTCATTGCTGCCGGAAATCTATTCTGTACCTCTCTTTTGTGCTGCACACTTCACCAGGGCTATCACAGAGGGCCCTTCAAGTGCATCTAATGACGTCTCCAACAGTGGCACCTGCTGTACTGGTGTTCCGTCTGTGTGCTGGAAGTGCCTCCTTTTCCAATGTGATAGTCCTGAGTGTACTGTTGATGTCACGTAGGCAGATTCAGAATACACCTTTACCACCTCATCCTTATGCTCTTCAAGCGCTAAAATATGGGTGACCAGTATTGCCTCTCGCACTAAAAAATGTGCTGGTAATCTTGCACTTGTCACTATTTCAAACCTTCCACTCTCATCTGCCTTCACCACTACTGTAACTCTATGCCTTTCTCCAGAACTTTGATCTATCATCGAGGAACCATCAATGAAGAGAATTATCCCCCCTCAAAGGGCATTTTCTTTAACATGGGGCACGTCATCATACTATTCAGTGTAGGTAGTACAGTCATGTACATTATCTCCCTCCTTCACTGGCTCTACTATGAACCTTTCAGCATTCACTATGTAGCATCTCACAATTTTGAATGATGGATATTATATGATAACTTCATAATCTTTCAGGAATGGGAAAAAGCACATGTTCAACATATAATGTAACTAAACAGCCCATCAATATATTGGGTGACATCTCAATTGCACATTCTGCTGCAGTCAATGCTTGTTCACATGGGTAATGACCTCTCAATACTGGGTCTGTGATCCCGCTGTAAAATGCCAGTTGTTTATATCCATTGAGCATTTTTGTGTGAGGACAGCAATAATAACAACACAATATTTTGAGAAAACAGGAAAAAATCTTCTTTTTACTCCGGGATCGTTAATAAGGCAGCTTTGCTTATTGCTTTTTTAAACTCATCAAAAACATCAATCATCTCACCTGTCCACGTAATGTCGCTATTGTCCTTCTGTGCTTACTTCAGCCCTGCTAAAAGAGTCTGAACATATGCAACATAAGTACTATAGTCAAAGACCCATACACAACAATGATTGGAGAGCCCCAAACAATGCTGTAACTCTTTTATTGTCTCAGGATATTCTGATAATTGCTTCTGCACTTTCCAATGTCACCTTTCTCCCCACTTTTGATATTATCTGGCCTAGATATAATACTTCTTCTGACAATATTGCAGTTTCTGCTTGTCTACCTTGTACCCTTTTTCAGCTAATACCGTCAATAATTCTACAGAGTCCTTTCCTCACTCTGTGGTGTTGCATACTAACAAGTCATCTACATACTGAATGAGTGTAGATTTCCCAAATCTTCCTGCAGCACCCTAATAAAAACACTGGAGGATTCACAGTACCCCTGGGGGAGGTGACTGTGCTGTAATCTGATCCCAGAATAGATAAACGCGTTCAAATATCGTGAGTCTTCATGCAGGACAATGGAGAAAAATACATTTTCAAGGTGGTTCACTGTAAAACATTTGGCTTTAGTTAGTATTTTACATAATATTGTGGCTGGATTTGACACCAATGGAAACCAATAACAATGTTATTCAAGGGGTGTATATCTTGTATAAATCTCCAATATGCCCCTTTCCTTTTTTCACTGGCTACCCCACCGTATTCCATGGTGATTCTGAAGGCACTAATTTACTTAGGTACAATTAATCTGGCTGGAATGATATTTTCCTTGAGGTATTCGTGCAAAAAATGCCTATGGAGCTCTGTCCTAGAAGTTTTCACTTTAGTTTTAAAAGCTCTACACTAGACGAAGCACTGGAAATTGTTTGATTGGAGACCGAAAGCTCAAATAAGGATGGGCCCCTTAGAATTGCACTGATTTCATTGTCATTGTTGCTAAGGGTGAAATAATCAACCATGCTGCACCCTGCAGGGTGCCAAAAAACATAAAGAATGCAAACTCAAATACCTAAATAGATAAAAGGGGACTTTGGCTAGAAGTGCATGAGGTGTGTAGAGATGCGTGAGGCTGGAGTGGGGTCCTCTACCAAGCATATAAAGCAACATGTAAAAATAAACATTAAATGAAGAACAATAACGTGGTCCCTACAGACAGACAAGGGGCCTCATTACGAGTCAGGCGTTAAGGGGTTAACGGCGCCGTAAACGGCGCCGACCCTTAACGCCTGATTCCGAGGTCCCTTTGCGCCATGGTGAGTTTAACGCCTCCTTTTTGCAGGCGTTAAAATCCATGGCGCTAAGGGACCATGGTGCTAATTACGCCAACGTAATTTACGGTGGCGTAATTAGCACCTTCCCCACTCCCATTATGCCCTATGGGGCAAAAATGGGAATGGGGAAGGGTAAATGGGAAATGGGGATTTACCGCCCCACTCACCTTGGAATGGGGCGGTAAATCCGCCATCCACCATGGTGTAAACGTAGCTTACACCATGGTGGTAAGGGTACAACCCAGGCGGTAACTTTCCTCCTGGGTCGTAATGAGGCCCAAGGTGTCAAAAATGTTGTACTAAGGGAATTACTACTTCAATATGTGGCACTACAGAGTGCCCCCAACAGGAATTAATGATATAATTCACATAATTGAATCCTAATTTAAATCCTCAATTACTTTGTATACTGCATTAAAGCCAAAATGAGGTTGGAAGCCATGCTTACTTCATCTATCAGGTGCACTTGTTCATTTTTTCAGAATTATGTATGCTTCAGTAGCAGCTTCTGTTGAGAAATTGTAGAATTCTAATTTGATTTGTTTTGGTGTTCTACTCGGAGGAGCAGTAGTCGGTGTAAAGTTACACCTCCTAGGTTGTAGGCAGCTAAACCTTTGGGGGCTGTTACAACAGCTGAAAGGTTGTTGTTTGTTAAGTCTTGTAGAAATGTACTGATTATTTTAATCAAGAACGTTTAGCCAGAACCAGCTTAACCACTTACATACAGGAGGTATATAATTATTACAGCTACAACATTTAGTTTCATATTTAGAACCATATTCAATTTCCTTAAGTGACTTCTAGATAAATGGTGAGTTGTTCATCATTTAGCAGTGATTTGAGCACTGACAAGTCTTCAGATTGTTTAGATTGATACATTGTTTTTTTCTAGCCCTAGCAATTACTGTTTCATTTAGAATAAGTGGTTCTCCAGGTGGTTCCTGGCTTCCTGTAAGGGAATGTTGACTGCCCTCAGGAGTGTCTTTATCTAGATGAGCTTCCATTTATTCTTCTTGTTGGCGTTCATTGTCCAACATTTCTGTGCATTCTTTGAAATTGACATTTGTTATACTGCTTTCATTTGCTGTGAATGAATCTTCAAATGATTCATAGTCACCTAAAAATTCTTCTACTTTTCTCCACGGCGTAAAATGTTGCAGTAGGGACATGTGATAAAGATTGATATTCTGGAGATTTAAATGATAACTTTATATGATTAATTAGGCTGGGTTTGATAAGTTTCACCAGGTTTCCTTCACAAGTTGAGACTGAATATTTGCCAGTTATGTCATCTGGCCTGACATTGTTTTTGTAGGAGTAGTTTTGGGCTATGTCATTCCGGCACATGTTTTCCAAAGCAGGACCTCTTTTTGGGTAGGATCAATAATTGTTTTTTTTAAATGTCCTGGCTGTTGAGAATATTTGTGGCTATTGTTTCTATCTCTTGGTAGGATTTTAGAACTCTTTTTTGGGATGAAGCTGGCGAAGGTTTAGCCAGACACTGTTTTCATAATTGCCATATAAGAATGTACCTGTTCAATGCTCTGCAGCATCGTAACACCCACATACTCTAGGGAAGAACATTTTTGTACCGGAGCTGTACAATTTTGGTAACAGTGTTTTGTCAGATGAAATGTCATCTGATTGGTCCTTTAGCTCTGTGTTCTAAGCTTTGGTAAAATAGGCTGTGACACATCTTGCAACTGCAGTGGAGTTGTCTGCAATGTATTGTATGTCTATATTTGCATCCCATGGCATTTATTGCATTGTAATCATTGATGTACTTCGATGCTTCATCTATTTTAATGTTGTATGTGTGTTTAGAGGATTTTCTTTTTACATTGTGTCTAACAGAAGACACCAAACTGTTTGCTTGTCCTTTTTGCAAACTGGTCTAGGGAAGCCAAAGTGACATTTGGTATGGTATTTATCTTTGGTTTTATATCTACTTCAGCAGTATTTGCCACACTTATGTTTTTGGAAGCGTAAGATGTGTGTACGTGGGTCACTATGTTTGATTTCTGTAGAGGGATGTCACAGCTAATGTATTTTTCAATAAACTGGATAACAGTGGCATGACTGTCATGGCCAAAGAGCATGTGGATGTGTGGTACTCCTATGGATTGATATTTCTTTCTTCAAAAGAAAGGTTCCACTTCTCTGAGCGGAGGGGTAGTTTTATTGCAGATGAAGTGCAGCATGGCAATGAAGTGATGGTGAAAGTACCTTGATACATTGACAGGGTCAAGTGAACAGCGAATCCCTGGTGTTTTTATATCTATTCCCTTTTGGTTTGCAGTGCGTAACAAGTCATGCAAGCCAATCCGATCAGTATTCTGCACAACTTACATTAACAAACCATGTGGGTGAGCCTAGGTTCCTTAGCATTGAAACATACATTGGCGTGTATTCTTTTGTACCACGCATGTTTGCCAAGAGATTTGTTATACTTGACTGCAAAACTTCATCTTTGTCTTTTATCTTTTGAAGCAGTTGGCTAGCAGACATGTTTAAACAATTAAGGCCTATTTTTAATGTGTTTGCAACTCCATAACATAGAGCTGCTAGTTAACTTTCGCACAGGAGGTGGAAAATGTATTCTAAATTGTGTCTGAATCTGGGGTCTTCAGAAAACATTTGTAAATGCAGTAATTTGTGTGGATATTTCATCATATATTCCTCCTTTTCTTGTAGGAAAGAGTAGAGGAGAAGCATGTGTTTCTACACTTTTTCCCATATGCTCATTGGGGATCCTTTGGCTTGACACATTTGATATGTTTCTAATGCATCTTCAATGGTGCCTTTCCAGTGTAGTGGGTGAATTGTATACTGGTCTACAATGTTGTCTGCACTAACAGGATCTACACATTCAAATGTGTAAGTTGCTGGTGAATCTTGAATTATTTGTGTGGGTTCTCTTAACTTTTCCTCTATGTTTATATTCCTGTAGTATTCATTGTTTTCTTTCAGATACTGTAGGGCTTTTCTAACTTGGTATAAATTGACTCGTTTTTGCCAAATTCTGTTGACTTTTGCTGGTACACCATTAACTAGTACAATGATGATTGATCTATTTGTATTTTCTCCTGCTGTTAGATATAAAGCTCATTGGAACCATTGGGATTCCTCATTGTGCACTATTTTGTAGGCTATGTCTACTATTTTTGTGCTCTTTTTATAAAACGTTCTCTGACAATAGACACATACTTGGTCTGGTATTTCAGCAGATGTGTTTTGAAATTTAGCTATTTCTTAGCTATTTCTTTTTTCTATGTGCTTGTTAGGAGTTTGGTGTTTGTAAGGCTTTCGCACATTTTTTCTGAGGTTACAGTAGTTGCAAAATATTTACTTTGGATGTGCTCTATTTCCTGAAGGAGTACTTTGGCTGTTCCATGTAGGAGAATATTATTTATGTTTTTCAGTTCTAGAGCATGACTTTTTGCATAGTCTATGCACAAAATTCTGTATAGCGGAATGGTGTGTTGCTAACATTTTGATGTGGTGGAATGATCTTTTGTAAGCAGTTCCTGAAATGCAGGCTAATGAAAATCCTTGCAGTTCAGTGTGGCTGCGTACTGGATAGGAGTCTGTGGTTTGTAAAGTTTTCATTCTACTTTTGTCATTTGAGTTTCACATCGTGATTGAAGAATTGTCGTAAAGATTTGAAGGATTGTTGGCATACTTTACACATTGAGCTACATGTCCATTTGCACACTGGATGGTTTGGTTTGTTTCCCGAAAGGAACAGTTTTTGGAAGGTTTGTTGGGGAAGTTTCTTCTATAAGGGTTTCTTTTGCCATAATGGTGTCTTCTTCCATTTCATACCTTTGGACATTACTGTCTATGGCTATTGTTTTATTGTGTTCTTCATTGAAATATGGTTGTAGTACTACTTGTGTGAATCTATTCACCTTCACAGAAGTTTGAAAAGGTATGTATATTGACATTACACATGTTTAGAAGTACATTTTGTAATTTATTGATGAATTTAGTAAGTGGTTTCATTCTGTTTAGAATCAATGTAAACATTGTTCTTTTTACTAGAAATGTGCTGCCAATTAGAGCTTCGAGGATTAGTCTTCTGCACTCGTTTTTTAGGGAAGATCATGACTTTTCAGCTACCTTCATAAGATTGTGAAGATCTCTACGGTGGACATTTTGTTTGTAAACATGTTTTGGATGCGTTACTGTGCGTTAACATTGGTAGATATAGTGTTAGGTTCATTGGTAGTTGTGCTTTTGTTTACACATTTTTCTTTCCTTTTAGTTTTTGCAAGAGGGACCTTACTTTTTTTAGCATTGGCTGGTTTTGTTTTGTTGAGTGAGGTTACTAGCTGTTTTGTTTTAGTGTTTTCTATAACTTGTTTTAGAGGTGGATGACTATATGGCTTGCTTTTATACTTATCTGCTCTATATTTTCCAAGTTTTCTACTGAGTTGTTTTTTAGTAGGCATTCTGTTGTGTCTGTTGGAAAAAAAGAAAGTTTGGGTTTGAAAGTTGTGGAATGTATATGCATGTATTGTGCATGGGTGTGCGGGTGTGATTGTAGAGATGAATGGAGTTCTGTGTGATTGTGTAGTGGGATGATAGGTGTGGGTAGGAAGGTTGTAAGAGTATGATTCTGTACATGTGTGATGGGTTTGGGTTAGTGAGTAAGGGAGTGGTGGTGTTATTTAATAAGTAGGGACATTATGATGTTTTGAGGAGACCAGTGTGTTCTATAATGGTGGTGTTTAAATGGTGGTGATTAAATGGGAATAGAAAGAGACTGAATGTTGAAATATAATGAGTACGGGTGAAATAAATGTTAGAAAATAATACTCTCGACTAATATATAGTGAAAGTACATTGTTACAATTATAAAGTTATACATGCTATGTTAATGTACTTAGTTTGTAGGAAAATGCTTACCATTTAAAAATGTTTCATTTAAGGAGCATTTTCATGAAAGTTAAAAAATGCATATCTTCGTTTATAGCAGCACTGTGTGTAACTTGTTTGCAAAAGAAAAGTAAAGCAGATGAAAAAAATGTGTAGAACATTTGTAAATGGCACTTGTGTGGTAGTTTAATATGTTGGCAGTACATGTTTACTTGCCGATATGATGCTTTCAATATGTAGGTGCTTATTAAGTCTTGTTTTTTGTCTTTGTATTGTGTGAGTTGTAGTTGCACTTTTTCCATTACAAAACGTGGACTACAGGTCCTAGAATGCAGAAAATAAACTTGGACTGGACAAACACCTACAGTTTGGAATGAGTTATGTTACCAAGTATGCACACACTGTCAATTTATTGCATTTCCACACACCAAGTGGCACTTAAAAATGTTGTACACATCTTTTGCATCTGCTTTTTCTTTTTTACAAAATAGTTACACCCAATGCTGTTATAAATGTATACTGGCATTTTTTTACTTGAATGAAAATGTTTTAAATGGGCAGCATTTTCTATTTTCCATTTCATATAAATGTCATTCTTTCGAATCTAACACTACAGTACTGTTTTTTTTTTGCATTCTGGTATTTTGTAACGTTCGAGTTGTGTAATGGGAGAAGTGGGATTACAAGTAACAGAATGAAGAAAAATTGATAAGCACCTATAGATTGGATTGGGTCATGTTGGCCAGTATGGATGTACTGTCAACAAATTAAACTTACAGACACAAAGTGCCATTTACAAGTGAAATGTTGTACAAATCTTTAAAATCTTCTTTTCCTTTCTTTTACCAAACAGTTACACACAGTTCTGCCATAAATGCACATATGCATTTTTTTTTACTTTCTTGAAAATGCTCCTAAAAGAAACATGCATATATTTGTTCATTTATTTCAAATAATGATTTGTACAAAAAAGGTATATTTGGCTGTGGTAAATATAAGTAATGTTGTATATGTGTTTGTTGGTTGAAGGGTACAACATTTTCTGTTGTCCCCTTTGCTTCCGGGCTTTGTAAATGCTACCTGATGTCCACAAACTATCGTACTGTCTGTGGGCTCTAGAGCTGACACATTGGGGTGAGTGTAATACAAGGAACTTGTATCAAAGTAAGGGTGCACTGCTAAAAACCTATGAAATTCAGCGAAAAACATTGTTAAAGGGACATTATGGTTAAGTCGCACTAATAAAAACCTATCAAATTCAGTGAAAAAGGGACTTTATGGTTACAAGTAAAACTGAAAAACAGACAAATTCAACAGTTATGGTAAGCAAATGAACCAAAACTCTGGCTGCCACCATGCACTGCTAAAACTAACACCCAGGACATCAAAGATGACATCACTGATGACATGACATATGAAATTATGACCTGACCGGACCAGACCCAAGTTATCACTAACTTTTTTGTACCTAATTTGTGGCTGTTTTGAAAAAAGTAGTGGACAGATTTACCCCAAATTTACAAAAGCACGCTTTCGGGACCAAGCCGGCGCTCCTGGTGCAAATTTGGTGAAATCCGTCCAGCGGTTTGGGCTGTAGTCCTGAGCAGATTTAGTTTTCCATTGTATCTATGAGGAAAAGCCTAGACACAATGGTTCGGTCCACGGACGGGCTTCCGATTGGTCCAGAGGGCCGCGTGATGTCTGCGGACATTGGACACACCCACTGATTGGTCAATTACGAATGTGAGGTGCGTTCGTTTTTTTTATATGGTCCCCATGGTGGATTCACGTACTGTAGCCATAGTCCCTGAACATTGCAGTAAAAACATATTAAAAAACACAACATTGTACTTGTCAAACTAATAAAACAATGGCCCTCATTACGACCCTGGCGGAGAGGGGTTTACGCCAGCGTAATGCATGGCGTACCTCTCCGCCAGAGTACGACTTTCCGTAGCGCCATGGCGCTACGGGACCTCTTGTTAATTACGCCACCGTAACCTACGGTGGCGTAATTAACGCCTTCCCCACTCCCATTATACCCTATGGGGCAAAAATGGGAATGGGGAAGGGTAAATGGGGATTGGGGACTAACCGCCCCGCCAAGGTCGGAATGGGGCGGTGAGTCCGCCAACCCCCATGGCGGAGTTGGCAGCTCTGCGCCATGGACCATGGTGCAAATTGCACCATGGTCCTCCGCCAGGGTCGTAATGAGGCCCAATCTCTGGAGAGGTGAGTGGTGATGAGAATGGGATGGGATATGGCCTTAAAAATCCCAAAAAACATGTGGCTTTCCATCTCCGATTTCCGCAAATGGTCCACATTTCTGGGGCATTTATGCTTATTTCTGCATTACATGGTTGGTGAAAAGAAGTTTTTTATATGGTTTATAACATTGGCAACACTCAATGAAACTGCATGGTATTTTGGAATTTTCAGTCTAGACCTGGCTCTGAATGGCTCTGCAAAGTGTGGTGCTGTTGTGTCAAGAGGGAACAAAATTAGAGGGGATCCCAACATTTTTTAAAGGCTTATAAATGTGGTGTGATTTGACAAATCTGCACAAAGGTTTGCAAATAGATTGCAGACCTAGATATGAGTATTTTTGTGATGTTTGGTGGGATTTTGTCAAGAGGGCGGTCTCAACATTTATAGATGGCTTATACATTTGTTGCCATTTGATGAATGTGGACAAAAGTTTTCAGAAAGATTATAGACCCAACCTTGAATGTTTGTGCAAAGTCTGCATGGATTTTGTCAAGTTGGGGCTAAGTTATATGACTATTGTATGTCAGTAAATTTTGACACTTTCAAAAAAATAAAACATGGGTAGATTTGCAACAATCTTGTGTAAGGAGCATTGGCAAGGACCTGGAAGTATGGTTTTGCAAATGTGTCTGTGTTTTATTTATTGAAATGTGTCATAATGTAGGTACAAAAAGTAGTGATATGCCTTTGGTGACTGAGGTATAGCCTGTGGCCATGGGCAGTGGCCAGATTGTCTGGGCCATGACCCTGACAATCTGGCTACTGGCCATGAACACGAGGGACCAGCAATGAGGTTAAAGTGGGCATGGCCACCAAGGACCAGCTATGTAGTAACATTTTTGGAAATTGGGATAGGTTTTAATGGGAAGGGAATCTGCTTGTGGGTACCGGTTGAAGTGCTGTATGAGATTTCAGCAAATATGCATGAGGAGGGGCAGCAAGAACTTGAAAGAATGGCTTTGCAAATATGTCCTATGTTTTATTTTTTTCAAAAGTGTAAAATATGAGTACACAACACAGTGATATAACATTGGTGTCTGGGCAATGGGCCTGGCCATCAGCAAGGATAAATATGCACTGTAATTTGCTCATTTGGGGCTTGCGGCATGGCCGAAGCAGTAGGTTTGAATGTGAACACATATTCTGCTTGTGGTCACAGCCTGAAGTGCTGGACTAGATTACAACAAACTTGCGTGACGAGCATTAGCAAGGACCTGAAAGCATGTTTTTGGAAATATGGCTTGTGTTTTATTTAATGTAAGTAGAAAAGCTAGTGATATACATTTCATGTCTGGGTACTGGGCCTGGCCTTCGACAAGCGCAAATGTGCACTCTGATTTGCTTTTTGGGGAATGCGTCATGGATATGGAAACTGCCCATGACTGCAAGCCATGAGCACTGGCCATTGGTTACATTATTAGCATATAGTGGACACCGAGCTAGGATGCAGGCTAGGTGCAGTGAATAATAGGGGTGGTTTGGTTTGGCTGGGGTTATGGTGGAGCCTTATGCCGTGGGCAATTGAACAATGATTTCCATCCCCAGCATGCACTGCTTATTATGACAGATTTATGTATATCAAAAGTGGAATTATTAATAATTAATATACAGTGATGTAACACCATGAAACATTTTCACTTATAAAAACCTATTAAATTGACAGGCACCATGTTTTTAAAGAGTTGTTACGTTAAGATGCATCCCACCCTTGGGACTCCTCTGCGCCAGTAGTTAGCCAGTGGTGTCTCTCCTTGGCATCCGCAATACAGATGCAAAAGATTTGTAGAAGATTGTTAAGTGGCAGTTGGTGTGTGGAAGCTTAATATGGTCATAGGGTAATATGTACAGTTCTTGGAAGTGATTGGTGGATGGATGTGTGACTGTTTGAAAGCAAATGTAAAATTAAACAGGGTAGAAGGGCTGCCCTGTGCAATAGTGGGCACAGTCCATCACATGGTGTTTTAATGATCAATGACCTGGAAAAGGGAATGTGGAAACTGTGGATAGGTTATAAAGGTTCATCAATTGTGATGAGGTCAAAAAGTAAGGTGGGGAGAGATTTGAGGGGCAGGTGGACAGGGGAAGATTTTGCGCGTGTGTTACATCTAAGGTAGGGGGCAGTGTGTCTCATGCTCCTTGATTACAGCTTCAAAAGCACTTCGAAATTGCTCCCCCCTGCAGAGTGGTGTGCTGCAGTATATACAGTGTACTGTTGTCTTCGAAAGATATGGATCAACAGCATCTTTTATCACTTGCAAAGTAGCTGGTTGGATTTCGTGTCCTACAGAAGTAGGCTGTGTGGTTACAGTATTGGTTGAGGTAGATGAAGACAGCCTACTACTTGCTAAAAAAGGAAAAACCTTTCAGAGAGCATTGCAGTGGTTGAATTTGGTGTGGTGGCTCATGGAGGTGGTCCCATCGGAGTACTGTCCAGGTATTCTGCGACTGAGTTCAACGTTGCATTCAGTGCATTTCACTTTGGTAGTTTTAGCCTTTTGTACATTCCCAACAGTGATAAAGAACTGCCACACCCATGATTCTCTCTGGTGCTAAAAATAGGTACTTCCTCTACCTCATCCTAATAGTCCTCTTCCTTGTCTTTGGACGTAGTGCGATTTTCTTGTTCTGTAGGTCCTCCAGCTGGTGGTGGTGCTGGCTCTTGGGGAGGAGGGATGGCAATAGCTGGTGCCATTTTTAAGATAAATAACAGTTTTGCTAATATCCTTCCAAGTATGTGCTCTGTGCTAGATTGTTAATGGATAATGAGTAAGAATAGGTGTAGGAGCTGTGCAAGGGTCAAAGTTGAGCTAGCAAGTTCCAAGATCATCAGAAAATGCAGTTCTGAACTGTCTGCAAAGCACAGACCTGTTAATGAAGTGGGGATGCGTTTGCGGACACGTCATCATGCCATGCGCGTATGGTCACATGACACTGTCCGGATAGTCTGCGATGATATCAGATTGTTCGCGAATGTCGACGAACACAAAAACATTGGAAAAAGTTGCAAAAAGTGTATAGAAGTGTTAAAAATAATTTTAGAAGGGGGGAATGACACAGTTTTAAGGTGACACTGTACACTGGACAAAAAAATTGCTATATTGGGGTACGTATGATATTAGTAAGTTGTAGGAAATTAGTGTGCACTGGTAAAAACCTATGACGTTGTTAAAGTGAGTTTATTGTTACAAGCAAAACCTACAAACCTGGTAAGCTAAGCAACCATAACTCACGCCACCACCATGCACTGCTAAGACTAACACCCTGGACATGAAATATGACTTCACAAATGTCATTGATGGCATCAGATATGCAATTTATTTTAATAAACAGTCCTTATAAGGGGTTGAGTTTATAATGTTGGAAACAAGATGCTAGGGATGATTAGGAGAATTATCATGAACTACTTCATGTATTAAAGAATGTTATCTTGTAAGCAAATCAATGTATTCTAGTGCTGTTGTTAGTAGAGGAACCTATTCATACACACATGTAGGTAATTGTTGCAGCATCCACCATAGAAGTAGAATATTTTTAATCTGGTAATTTCCAATAGTAAAATAATGATTGCTACCTTAAGAGAGTTTTGAGAAAAGTTAAACATGGAACAAATAGGTAAAAATTGAAAACTTACCACACACTTGTTGTAGATACAATGCATATTAAAAGGTACAATGCATACAAATTAGATGTACATACAGGGAAACTAAAGTAAGGAAGTAAGAAATAACAGCACCAAAACATGACAATAACATTAGAGTTACTCATCTTATACACAAATTAATTGTGTGCTTGAGGCGTGCTTATTTCCCCATGTATGTGCACTATGAGCTCAGATTAAACTCTAAGGAAAGTACTTTAACAACATATAAAAAGGTTAATGTGTAGATATGTAGCACGTTTTGGAAATTCTCATTGTCACAAAAAACAAAAAACAATCCTATTCATGTCAGTAAACAAAATCCAGTGGCCGAGATATGTGATGTCATCAATGCCATTTGTGATGTCATCTTTCATGTCCTGGACGTTAGCCTTAGCAGTGCACAGTGTTGGTGTGAGTTATGTTTGTTTAGCTTAGCCTAACTAGCACATTTCTGTGTTTTTTTTGGTTATACCTTGTAACCATAACGTCCTTTTAACAACATTATTTCATGGAAATATATATACATATCAGTGAAAAAACATTGTTAACGATATTTTATGGTTAAGCTGCACTAATTAAAATATATCAAATTTAGTGAAAAAATGTTGTTAAAGGGACGTTATGGTTACAAGTAAAACCGAAACCCCCCAGAAATTCACCAGTTAAGGTAAGCCAAGCAACCATAACTCGCACCACCACCGTGCACTGCTACGACTAACATGCAGGACATCAAAGATGACATCACAAATGGGATTGATGACATTACATATGAAATTATGACCAGACCAAGATATCACAAATTTGTTTTACTACTTTTTAACTGTTAAAAAAAAATACCTGATGGATTTACACCAATGTACAAAAGCATTCTGTACCAAGCCACCACTCCTGGTGAAAATTTGGTGAAAATCCGTTCAACGTTTTGGGCTGCAGGCGAGAGCAAATTTAGTATTCCTTTGCATCTATGAGGAAAAACACACATTTTGGAACAACCCCTATATCTTTGCGCTCCTGGATGAAACATCACCAGACTTTGCAGAATCAATCTAAGGTGGCCATATACACAGTTTAGTGAGGATTAATCCGTGGGGGAAGGGGGAAAAGTTAAAAGGCACCCAAAACGTGCTCTTCCTATGTGTTGATCAACTTAACCATAACTAGATGCCTGCTGTCACAGGCTGTGTAATATTTGACTGGATAACTATATATATATATATATATATATATATATATATATATATATATATATATATATATATATATATATATATATATATATATATATATATCGATTTATGTATGTACATAAGTTATAGGGGGGTCCCCAATTATATTTTTTCCATAGACTGAATGGAGAAAAGGTTTGCTTTGCCCTACAGGACAAACGGCTGGATGGATTGTCACCAAATGTGTGGCAGGAGCGGTGCCTTGGTCCCAAAAGCATGCTTTTTTCAATTTGGTGAAAATGTGTCCAGTACTTTTTTAAAAACAGCTAAAATGTACACCTCTAAAAATAGTGATATCTGACTCCGCGGTCCCATTTCCATGTTCGGTCTGTGGTCCAAAGTCTCTTTGGCCTGGAGTGTGGTGTGCTGTCGGCGAACATTGGACACGCCCGGTGGTTGGCTGGAGGGAAGCGTGATGTGTGTCACAATTTAGGGAAACGTCGCCATGTTGTATCAGAGGATACTGCGGTGCCGAAAGGGGCTGGAAAACATGGTTTGTGGCATCTGGTGCCGGGAAGAGGGGATGAAAAGGATGGAGGAGTGAAATGCGGGTCATATTATATATGTGTTTAGGTGCAAGAAGATGTGCAAGCGGTGTCCGCAAGTACTGTGCCAATTGGTGGGTAGCTCGTCAGGTGACTAGCTTCTGTGGTGACTACAGGGAGGCTGAATTGGGGTGGGGAGTGCATTGGAGATGATAGCAGGATATTTGCATTGGGTGTAGTGTGCTGTGTTGACTGTGGTAAGCACCTAGCGCCTTCGGTGCATGGGTGGAGCCCCTGCAGTGAAGAGTATTCCCACTGGCGGCAAGTATGTTTCCCCCTGTTGGCTTTTGTGTGTCGTTTGTAGCTAGTGTACACATTGTTGATTGCGTGGGTGTGTCCATTGTTAGCACGTCCTACAGTTTTCAGACCATGGCTGGAGGTGAAGGAGTTAATAGTCCTATAGTGGGTCTACTGGGTGAAGTTGTGCAATACTGTAGGTATAGAGGTGGATAGGGTTCCAGTGGATGGATTATGTGTTTGGGTTGTGCCCATTGGTCACATGACCGAGTACTTTACTGTATTATTATGTATGTTTTATCAGTATGTAATACAGTCGGTGATGCAGGGGCAATGTTTGCAAGAGTTTGTGGTTTGCTTAGAAGTAAAATAATAGTATGTAATCTTAAGTGGGTAGGGGTGCTGGAAGTTGTGCTATGTTTACGGGTTTTACTAAGTGGCTACATGTTTGCATGTATGGATGTATTATGTTTTGGGGTTTGGTAAGGGTGACAGTGCCTATGGGATGTTTGTGGGTTGTGGTAAGTGGCCACATGTTCCCAGGACGGCCTCCGAATGCACCCAAGAGGCTAGGCCTTGGCCACACCTACCACAATGTAATGCAGCCATCCATGCTAAGACTGTGAAACTGATATATGGATTTCCCTAATCGGTTTATTGAGTGCATTTTGTTTCCTTTGCTGGTTTCGGTAAGCGTTAATAAGCATAGCATGCTCCCTTGCACACCCTTTCAAATATGCATCTCTCCTTTGGGTGGTTACTTTTACAGAATGGTTGTTGATTAGATTTTAGACTTCGTAGGTGGTGACTAGAAATGTGTGGACTGGAATATGCACTTTATTGCACTTGTTGGCCTTTAAGGAGAGATATGCCACGATTTCCGTTTGGTATGGTTTGCCCCTGATGACAGTAGTAGGGAGTGCAGTAAAATACTGTGACATCCAATACGTTCCTTACCATCACACATTTCAAATATGGATAATGCACACAGATGCCCACATACAATTGAAGGTGTACTTCACATAAATGTGTAACCAATGGTTGCCTTATGGACATGGTTTGAAAAGAAAACATATCCCAGTACTAGAAAAGGAGCACTTCACAATCACATAATCTTGCACTACGCAATTGGTAACAGAAATATGTTCACGCAAATCAGTATGCTGTTATTGTCCCCCCCCCCATCCACCATGGAAGGTACAGCAGTACTGACCACACTGTTGTTGGAGAAAAAATGTACACTTTACTCTGCAAATTATACTCTTAATTGCCAGGCACCACGTTCCACTGTTGCTTCCATTCACTCTGAGTGCCCTTTTCTTATGGGACAACAGTCCCTGCTAATATCCCCCTTTGGCCCCTATTGATGTTCATCTGAAACTGGTGCAGTCCTCTGTTTACACAGAGGAACAGTTCAATTGGCACACATTCTCAGAGAGCTCCCCTACTGCTTTTCTGCATTGGTGTACAATTATCACACAGAAGTGTGAGGTCATAGTAGAAAAGCTTTTACACAGGCAGGAGTTGAAGGAAGAATTGGCATGTTCAGAGGTCTACTGACATTGTGAATTAATTATTGGAGCAAACCATATATGCCGCTACATCCCAAAAAAATACAGGGCGGTTGCCTATCGCACGTACATGTCAATATTCTGTGCCCAAAAATCTGTAGGATTGTTAACGTTTCACAAACAGTACTTAGTATAATGATGGCGTCCCGAGAAATGATGTCACATTACCTTCACCTGATTAAATGACAGGACATGACATCACAGGACATTATGACACAAGACCTTTGACCTTATACCATCACAGGAAGTTCCTCCACTTGACATATGGCCTTGAAGAGATCACAGGAAAGGACTGCCTATCTTCTCACCCAATATGACAAAGAAATGTTCCCAATTGTGTGAGCGGTGAGCACTGTGACCAGCTTTGTCCTCATTAAGACATATTTTCATCTACAAACATACAGTGCAGTGATTACAATTCTGTATAACCCAAATTAAGTGACGTCCACAAGCGCAAATTCAGTTTGTAAAGATAGCACTGCAAAGCGCACATTTAATGCCCCAGAACAAAAGTAATGTAGAGAGAAATATATTGCTCTTTCATTACACTGCTGACTTGCAAGATGAGGCACTTGATGAGGGCCTTCCTGAGCCTCATGGGCACTTTCCACTGAAGGACTGGAAAGGCCCTGATGCCATCCCTACCTTTGAGACATCACTTGCCAAATACTTTTTGGAAAGTATGGCAGTGTGAAAAGGTAATAAGGTGATAACACTTCTGTATACACAAAGGGAAATGACAGCTGCAAAGGTTCCTGCAAATGCAGCTTCTAAGATGAGATCTGCAAACCGGACATTTAAAGCCCTACAGCAAAGGTTATATTGAGAGAAATATATTCTGTCGCCTTCTTGAGGAACTGGACCTCGACGTCATCGGTCTCACTGAGACTTGGTTCACTGCCAGCTCTGCCACCAGCTTTGACACACTCCTACCTGACGGCTACAAGATCCTCTCCGTGCCCAGGCCCAACCGTTCAGGGGGTGGTGTTGCCCTTATCTTCCCTGAGTGGATTCCTGCCACTGTCACTCCTACGCAGACCTACTCCTCTTTTGAATGTCTTGTCTGCCGACTTTCTCTCTCTCCTAGCCATTCCCTTACCGTGGCTACTATCTATAAGCCACCTGGTCAAATTTCCTCCTTCCTCTCTGAGTGGGCTGACCTCTCCTCCTCACTCCTGTCCTCAACCACCCAACTCCTCTTTCTCGGTGACTTCAACATCCACCTCGATGCCTCCTGTCCCCCCACTGGTCTCTTCCGCGAACTCTGCAACTCTCTCTCACTCTCTATTCTCCCGTCTGGGCCTACTCACTCTGCAGGGCACACTCTTGATGCTCTGATCTCTTCTGACCTTCCCCTCTCCCTCCCTCTCTCCACTCCTCTCTCTTGGAGCGATCACTTTCTCCTATCCTCCCACCTCTCCCTCCCTACCCCACAGGCAAAGCCACCCTCTTCACTGCCATCCACCTTCTCGGTCATCCGACCCATGAAGCGCGTGTCAGCTGAGGCTTTCGCTGCTACCTTCTCAGCCCCTTCTCCCCCCTCGGCTGACTCCCACCCTGACGCAGCCCTCTCCATGCTCTATTCCTCTATATCTGATACTCTCGATATCCTTGCCCCCGTCATGAGAATCCGCCTAAAGCCCAAAGCCAAATGTAGCTCCTGGTATGACTCGGATCTCGTCACCCTAAAACGCAAGTGCAGGGTGGCAGAGAGGAAATGGCGTGCTTCATGTTCATCCTCTGACAAACTGGCCTGCCGCCTGCTCCAAAGGCAATACCGGCTCTCCGTTCTCACCAAGAAGAGAGCCCTTATCCAAGCCCGCATCTCTGAGGCATCTAACAACTCGGCCGAACTCTTTAAAATCTGCAAGGAGCTGGCCAACCCTGCTGCAGTCTCTACCTCTCCTGTCCCCTCCCATGCCCTCTGCACTGCACTGGCCTCGCACTTCATCTCAAAAACTCAGGACATCCTGTCCTCGCTCTCCTCCTCTCACCTCCCTCCCTCTCTTCCCTGCTCTTCCTCTTGCTCTCTTGCAGCCGCCCCTCCGCCCTCCTTCTCTGCTTTTCCACCTTTTTTCTGCTGATGAGGTTTCCAGACAAGTCCGATCTATGAAAACCTCGTCTAAACAGGTTCACCCCTGTTCCTCCAAAACCATCAAGGACCACATCGACTCCCTGGCTCCTGTCCTAGCTGACTTTTGCAACCACTCATTCGCCTCTGGAGTCTTCCCATCCCCCCTCAAGCACTCCCTTGTGCACCCCCTCCTCAAGAAACCCTCTTCCGACCCCTCCTGCCCGGCCAACTATCGCCCAATCTCCATTACTCCCTTCCTGGGCAAGCTCCTGGAGAAACTGGCCATCTCCCAGCTTAACCTCCATGCTGAATATGTTGGTAATCTTCATGACCATCAATCCGGCTTCAGAGCGGCCAGAAGCACGGAAACTGCTCTCCTGAACATCCGTGAGGACCTGCTCCTGAACCTCGATTCCAACACTCCCTGTGTTCTCATTCTGCTCGATCTCTCCTCTGCCTTTGACACTGTCAACCATGCCATCCTGCTCAACCGTCTCCGTGATAACCTGGGTATCACTGGTCAGGCTCTGGCATGGCTGACCTCTTTCCTTTCCGGTCGACCCTCCCAGGTCCAAATGGGCTCCTTCCTCTCTGACATCTTTTTCTCCACCTGTGGTGTCCCCCAGGGATCCAACCTCTCTCCCTGGCTTTTCAATCAGTATCTGGCACTCCTTGCCCACCGCATCGCCGCTCTCTGCCCCCACTTTCAGTGCTATGCGGACGATACCCAGCTCATTTTCAGGCTACCCTTGGCCTCCTCCTCTCCTTCCCTCATCTCCGACTGTCTGTCTGCTATCCAGGAATGGTGTGCCGCCAATGACCTCTGCCTTAACGCCAGTAAGACTGAGATTCTACTCATCGGCACACCCACTCCCTCCTTTCCTGCAGCTCTCTGGCCGGCCTCCCTTGGCCCTCTTCCTGCCCCTACCTGCAAAGCTAAAAACCTCGGGGTCATCTTCGACTCCACACTCTCCTTCTCTCCTCATATTTCTGACGTCTCTAAGAAGTCACACTACCAGCTGCACCTCCTCAGAGGTATTCTTCCCTTCCTCTCCTTCCCCCAGAAGCTCACTGTCTCCCGAGCCCTGGTTCTCTCAAGGCTGGACTACTGTAACAGCCTCTATCTTAATCTGCCTGCCTCCACTTTCCGCCCTCTGCAACTTATCCAGAACAGAACTGCGAGACTTGTCCTTGGACTCAAGCCCAGGGACCGTATCTCTCCAGGACTGAAATCTCTTCACTGGCTCCCAGTGGCTGCGAGGATTAAGTTCAAAACCCTCTGCATTGTCCACAAGGCCTTCTGGGGCCTGGGGCCACAATACCTTCAACTCTCTCTTCCTAAATATCTGCCTTCACGAGCCCTTCGCTCTTCCGTCTCCAACTCCCTCATGGTCAGCCGCTTCTCGAAGCAACGAGCTGGGGGTAGATCTCTCTCCGCAGCAGGGGCCTCCCTCTGGAACAGCCTTCCTGCCTCCCTGAAACTTGAGGAGAACCATCTCCGGTTCCGGAAGCACCTCAAAACCTTCCTCTTCGCTTCTGCCTTCTCTCTCCCTCTCCCCTGCTAAACCTGCTAAACTCCCCACTGAAGTTTGCACTAAACCTGCATCTGGGCCACTCTGTGACCTCGGTCCAGGGCCCAGCCACTCTCCACTTGCACTGCCTCCCTGGCTCCCCCTGCACTGTGGGACTGTCACTGCATCCCTACAGCCCCCTTCCCAGCACTTGCTCTGCACTTACCTCGCACTTGCCACCAGCTGGCCCTTTTATTATTATTTATTATTTTATTACGCTACTTACCTTGTACTGCACTTTCCCCCCCACCTCCTCCCCCTGCACTTTCTCCTTTTCCCCTTACCTCTGCACTTGCGCGATCTGAATGACACCTGGCCTAGTAGGATCGTTTGTCTGTCTTCCCCTTGTTTCCCCCCCTCCCTGCCTCGTCGCGCCTTGAAACACTTGTGTATAGGCGCGTTACAAATACCATATCATATCATATCATATCATATTGCTGTGTTATGAGACTGCTGGCTGGGAACATGGGACAGTTGCTGTACCCCACACCCTTCGGGCTCAGGGCTATTTTCAAGTGAAAAAGTGGAAAGGCCCTGATGCTGTACTGAGAGATAGCACTGGCTCGGAGTTCTGAACAAACAGTATGCACAGAAGACCTGGGACAGGTAGCTCTGAGATGCACAGGATGTTTGTGGCCGGAGCTACTACAGGAGTCTTCTACTTTTGCATCTCCAGATGTTTTGAACTACAAATTCCAATAGCTCTTTGCATTGACAATGACAGTTAGTGCATATGTGTGTTGGAGCCCAAAACATCTGGAGCACCAAATGTTGCACACTTGCATGGCATTGTATTATATGTGGAACAATTTTAAGAAAGTGATTTAAAAGACAGAATCGTTGTTACTGTACCCTGGAGCTGGGAAGCATTGAATTCGAAAATTGATAAAAAACAAATAGTAAAGCATGCTATGTTGATTTGCCATTGTCATTTTACTTTTGTGGTGAATATTTCTTTTAAAGGGAAACAAAACATGTGCGGTGTAATGTCGCCCTCATGTACAAACCCCTACCTGCTGAGCTACTGACCAGGACAGAGCATGGGAAAAGTGTCACAGAACGCGTCACAATAGTGAGTGGCAGTGAACAAACACTACAACACACAAAGGGTCAGAATCATGGAATATTTGCACAGTTGAACGTCAGTGCACGTGGTTATTTTTGCTATACTGAACAACTTTGTACTCAGTATACACTGGAAAAATACACTTTGCACAGTCCCATGAATCAGGGTTCGTGTCGGCAGTGGAAAGTCATTTTTAAGCAGTGCTAAGTCACTTTGAACTGTGCAAAGTGTCAAGAAATCGGCCTCTATGTTCTGATTACAAACTAAGAGTAGTTGACGAAAAGTACTGTCTGACATTACGTAACCAGTTTCCTGGAATGTTTTTACACTTGTTCAAAAATGTGTAAATGTTGTACTATTGTTCTATCTCTTTGCACGCCTCAAGACAAATGTACTTTTCCAAAGCATTTTAGAGTGCTCTGTTATGTAAACAAATCTGTCCCAAAACATAAGCTTTCCTACTTCAGATTGTGCTGTTTACTTACTTGTGCTAATATTTAGTTGTATGTAAGTAAGCAAGTAGCAAGTAGCAAGTAGCAAGTAGCAAAAGCAATGCCATTTTGCAGACTGACTACAGACACACTTGCAGTAGAGGGTGAAGTGTATGAAAAGAAGTAGTGGAAGTATGTTCCCTGCTGACCTGCACCGACTCCCCACAAACCCCATCAAGACGCCCGCTCCCACACACAATCAAAACCCCCAAACACATGCACCAGATGTTTAAGGGAACTTTCAGTGTAGTGCACAGAAAGTGCACATGTCAAGATGTTCCTACACTTTTATGTTGAAACTAAACCATTCTGGAATGGTTTCTTTTTCAAATAAAAGTATAGGAACAGTAAAACTTAATTTTAAAAAGTAGTGCAGCTTTGCTCCTAACTGCTCCCGCTCACTTCCAACACTGATTTGCAGTGAACTCCTTTCTCCGGCTCTACAAACTGCAGGCACAGTTTATCTCACTTTGCTCAGTGCAGAGACACTGTGTCAGTTTCACGGGTTGTTGGGTGTCCTGACCCACGTTTGAGCTATCATGCTGCAACATTTGGTGCTGTGGGCTTAGAAAATCCAAGATGGCCAAAAAGCCCACAGGTGCGCCAGAATCCAGGAGAACCACGCAGTTTGTGCGCTCACCAAAATGGTTACCTCACTTGCCACCCACCAGTGTAAAGAAAGATCTTTGTTAACAAAATCCACTGTTACTGATGTCAAAAAGTTGCTGAAATCGTGGCTCACCGGACCACTTTAAAGATTCAACCCTTTTGTGGGGTTCCACATAACCATTTTACTGTAAGGAGCCCCATAAAAACAATGTTAAGCAAGGATTATTTACTACCATGTAAGAACCATGCCTGTTTGGAATCCATTAATCCAAGAAAGATCCCAAAAATGGATGCAGTACCAACAAAATCCTCAAGGCGGCGCTAGCGGTCTAAACTCTGACAGGAGAACTAAGTGCAGTTGCTGACAAAGGGATTTGACTCAGCTGACTTCAAAGGCTGCATTTTAATTAAAAATTAGCCACCTGCTGTTCCCAGAGGCCAGAAGCCTGGGAAACCCTCTCACCTCAAGAGATTCACACCACAGCCCAGGATATCACATGGTCATAATAACCAAATGCAAAGTGACCCCCTGGTCTGCTGACCTCAACCTCCTGGAGACCACACAATAGGCTATTGCACTTGAATAGAATATGTTGATTTTGACTGTTTCCTGTCAACAAAGGCCTGCCTGCCAGAAGACACATGTGATCACTGACCCACCCAAGTCTTGGAGGCGGACTCCAACACCCTGAGAACTGAATTGAAAGCAAAATATATATTTTACAGAAACACTGATAACTCTTTGTAATCAAATGACAGGAATGTATAACTTTGAGAGCCTTCATTTAAAAAATGTACCTTCGATTCAAGCCCAAACTCCAATTTGTGTGATGTTCTGGGGCAAAACCCTGCTATTTATGTATACTACAGACTCTGTGTTTAAGCTAGAGACATGGTAATTTATTGGAGTATGTATGGACAGGCCGTGTACATGTGTATAAATCTGGAGAAAAATCCGATGTTGCAAAACCCACTAAAAAGCACCAAAGGTTGCCATTTCTGAATGTAAGCCCCCAGGAAGAGCAGAATTGGAACAGGGGCTACCTCATGTGATATGTGATGGGTGCATGTAATTTCAAACCACTGTGTATCTATGAAATATGTCTTTAGGTCAAATATAGATTGTGTGTAAAGTTGACAGGGGTGGGTTCTCTATCATAAACAGACCTCATCATGATGACACTTCATTTCATTCCCCCAATCAAGGGGAAGAGGAGGAAGTGGCCAATGACAAGTGGAGAGGGGTAGGGCCTAGAAAGCTAGCCTCTCCACCCACTTTCAAAACACATAAAAGCAGACAGTCAGGACAGATAGGGAGATTCTATTCCATCTGCTGCGGGACGCTCTGCCGGGAAAATCCATACTTTACCTCCATCAACCTCCAGAGAGTCAACATAGAGACTTCAATCTATCCACCTTCAGAGACCAAGACTTTACTTCAGAATTTGTAGCAGAGAGGTCAACTACAAGCTAAATCCCTCTTTAACAGGCCTCAAATCATTGCCACTATTCACAGCCAGGCGAGCTGTTTGAATTCTTTGCAAGAACTCTTGCCATTTGCCAGAAAGCAGTGTTGTATCCAGAGAGAGACCAGCTGAACCGGAGACCGCTGTATCCGGACCCACAGACCTGATCAGAACCAGAGACCCAGACCAGCAGAGTAGAGCTGACCCGGACGCTGTGCGCAGAGACCGTCCGTGGCGAGTGAAGAAAACCTGTTGACCAGATCCGTGGCGAGGCCTATTTCTAAATATATTGTGAGTACCTAGCAGAACTGTGCAGAACCAATCTCTTAGTTAAAATAATATAATTCAATCTATTTTAATCTAACCAGAACTGCCTCCTAACTGTCACCTGTCATTTGCAAAGCTGTCACCTGTCATTTTCTAGCTGCAAGCTGTAACCTGTCGCTTTGAACTTTTAAAATTCCAAATCCAAAAAACTACCTTTATTTAATCGGCCGTATCTCTGGAACTGTTTGGGCTAGGAACTTGGTTTAACTTTCCTCAGAATCTCAGCTTTTCAACAAGCCTAGAACTGACTTCCTACTCCTCATACTGTTGCCGTAATCACGATTCTCGCACTCACATATTTTACCGCGATTTGCGATTTGGTTAAAAATCCAGCCACGTGTAACCATCAGCAGTCATCTCTTTCCTTGCTAAAAATTCGTTTGCCTCTTAAGAACCATCCCTGAATCATTGCTAGAGTGAGCCTGGACTAATATTAACTAGATACCACTCACCCTGAACCTCTAAAGGGAATTAAAAGCATTTTAGCATATTTTTCACTTCATTGCGAGCACATATAAAAGCATTTTGGGCCTTTGTTTCAAACTTCTGTAGTCTAAGCTTGCTGGGGTGAACTGAATTACATTTGATTGCATTTCTGAGAACTGTGTGCTTTCCTTCCATTTCCTTGCATTGCATAAAGGGGGGAGTGGATTGCCAGAGAAAAGTGATTACATTGTTTTGTTGAGATCATATTGAGTATTTTTGTACTGCAATTTCATTCCACCTTGCATCCATTTGAAACCATAAAAGTATTGTTGCTATCGTATCCATCCTATAACCACTCATCATTGATTATAAATAAGTGTGCTAGTGCCGGACTATCCATTATTGATTACTGCTCAGATTAAGGGTGATATTAAATTATTAATTTACTATAAAGTGTGATATATATATATATTGTTTAAATTATCAAATAAACCGTTTAAACTTGCAAAACAGAACTACTTCGTGGCTCAGTGGGGTCAGGGGGATTCCAAGAGAGGGGTGTTATATAGGGGTAGTCATCCAGAACGCATGAACTGGACGTAAAGATATATCAATAAGGGTTTCCATTCAGTATCCCAGACTAGGCATTGACTTAGCTGTAGTGTTGAATTGAATCCTCTTACAAATTGGGGGCTCGAGCCGGACGTTTGGGTTAGATCTATCACTTTTGCAGATTAATACAGCGTGCCAGCTGACCACATACACATATCCGGTCGGATCACCACGCTGTGTTACGCTGTAAAGCACTCCTCAAAGGAACGCTCTAAGGAAAAGGTCTGTTTTGCAAAAATAAAATACAAACTTCTGTAAGTCAGGACAGAGACCAATCTCTAGAATGACGACCTTGGTAGATATGAAAATAGCCAGAGAACACTTCTTACATAAGCTATTTGTGAGAGGTGAGTGGACTCATCAGGACCAAACGGTCTGGTTGCAGGCAATCGCGCAACAGGTCACTGAAACAGGGTCAGATATATGGGGAGATCAGGGTCCCCTACATGTGGCCCTGAGTGAACTATACATGGCCCCAAAGGCCAAGGATGAGCACCACAAGATTGCCAGGGTAGCGGCATATTTATATTTACATATGGGAGCCATGCAGGACAAATGTGCTGAAGGCCAAGATCTGGCGAGTAGGCAACTGCTGGCATTACAGAAGGCCCAATCTGATCTGGACTCTTCTGAGCAGAGGCTGCTCAGGAGCCAGGAGTCAGAAAATGACAGCAGACGGTACATCACTAAAATAAAGGAGGATATGGATGTGCTGCAAGAGGAAAAGGCGGACCAGGATACCAGATTTCTGGCCTTGCAGAAGGAGTACCAAGAAGGTTTGGACTCCCTACTGCAGAGCCAGAAAAAGCTGGAGCAACAGTTAGACTTCAATAGGGCATGTGCTGAGCAGGTAGTCACCCTGCAAAGCCACCTAGATAGGGAGAAGGCAGAGAGCAATAAACTGATTTTGAAAGACCTGGATACCCAGGCAGAGTTTGACCAGGAGCGCCAGAAAACTGGTGCCTTCCAAAGGCAAAGGGACGACCTGGCGGCACAGATGCAGGCTCTTAGTCAGGAAAGGGATACCTTATGCCAGGAAGTCTGCCACTTAAAAAGGAAAATGGAAGAAAATCACCTGGCCCTCCAGGGACTGGGTGACCTCCAAAAAGAACACCAGAACTTGTTAGAGCACACCAGGAAGGTGGAGGATGCTCTGGCAAGAAAGGAGCAGGCCAATAGGGGCACAGCTCAGGAGGTAACCCTCCTGCAGCAAAGACTGGCCCAGTGCTCCAGGACCAATCAGGAAACGCAGAGAGAGAATGAGGCTCTCTGCCAGCACAATGATAGGCTCCAACAACAGGTAGCGATGCAGGAGAGACTGATAGAGTCTAGTAAGGCCTTAACTGAGGAACTGAAGGCGCAGGCTCTTGCATTGCAACAGGGAGCAGGAGCGGATAGAGACCAGGTTCGCTGGGAAAGGGAAACTCCTGAGCATAACCTCAGGAGCCCTAGTACCAGAGGCCTTTATCTCTCTCAGTCCCTGGACTCTGCCACCCCCATGTCCCCTGGTGCACATGAGCACTGGGCCACAGGGATGGCAGATTACTATCCAGCCAGAAGCATGGGGCTCATAGGCCAGTACCACCCAGGTATGGAGGGGCGGGCATCCGGGTATGGGCACCCAAGCACAGTGCAATTTAGTGGGGAACCCCAGGAGAATAGGCCCATTAAGGGCATCCTGAAAACTTCTGCCCAGTTAGGTCAGTGGGGGGGGGGTACCCATCAAATCCTGGCAGCAAGGAGGAATCTGAAGACTCCTCTGAACGGCGCAGGACACAGGAGACCAGGTCCCCACATTCTGCCAGCCATTCCCAGGCTCGCAGAATCCGGGAAAACCTGGAAGATCAGACAGGAACCTCTGGGAGCAGTGCCTCTGAGTCAGAGGATGAATGGACAAGGGTTACCCGAACCAAAAAGGCCAATAAGGCAAAAAGGGCCTTGCTTAAGGACCCATTGAAACAGATTAAGGCAATCAGGAGTGTCATCACGCCTTATCATAAGAACGCCAAGTACTCTTTTTGGGAACACTTGGAGCTCTATGAGCAAATGATGGAGATTTTCCATTTGAAGGACAGCAGTAGCTGCATCCAGTACGTCAAATGGACATTCTGCCCAGAATACTCCAGTTTCTTTGCGGGGCTGGAGGACCAAAATCATTTAAGATGGTCCACCTATAAGGCGGCCATCTTGAAACATTTTTCTGTTCACAGAAATCCTCAAGAGGCTCGCAAGGCAGCCTACAATTTGCAATGTGGGGAGGATCAGGCCCCACAAGAATTCGTGCAAGAACTGAAACGTGCCTTTGCGCAGACCACCAGAAGGGTGCGCACAGACAGCAGAGAATTTGTCAATACATTTTTCCATGCCTTGCCCAAATATATAATGACCCAGCTCGTGAGAGATTTTCATGAGAAAAGATCTTTAGACTGGGTCATTGAACAGGCTACCCGGATCTATGAGGTGCAGAAGCCCATAGAAAATAAAAGCAATACCCAGAAAAATCCCAAAACCAACAGCACGCCTGCTGCTGCCAAGGTGGCAGAGGTAAAGGTCACCCCCGTTTTGGATTTGGAGATGGGGGGGCCTAAAAACCTACCTGCACCTAATAATGCTAGGCCCAGAAGGTCCTCGGGCCAGTCACAGACAGGGAGTGAAAGAGGTAGTCCCACAAATGAGGTCCCTCGCTCTCCTGACTATGTAAGTCCACGTTACAAGGGAAACAGACCAATCCTGGGTTATGTGTGGACTCCTCCAGCCCAAGGGGGGGGATCCAGCCAAGCACCTGACCCGGGGAACTTCCCTCCTAACTTCCCCAAGGAGGGCAGAAATTCTTCAAATCCTGGGCAGAACTTTTTCCCCAGGTATCCACCCAAATTCCAGCCCCAAAATCATCCATCCTTCTTTCCCCAATTCCCTGAGCCCAGACAACCTAATCCGGGAGAGGGGAGGCCAAGGGTGGAGGGGTACCAAAATCTTCCCAACCAGGGGTACTACCAGAGAAGGGATAGCTACCCTTCCCGGGATCAGCCCAGGGGAGAAAATAGAGCCCCGTATCAGCCTGAGCGGGTTTCCCAGTTAGAGCGCAGGTCCAAAATATGGCACGGGATCTGGGTCACATACTGAGGGCTCAACAGAACCCTCAGATGAGCATGCCACCGCAGAATGCCCCAAACTCTGGGCCTGGTGCTCCAGAGCAATGACGGGGGCAGCACCCCGACAACCCACCGGTTCCCAGGGAGGAGGCACAAGGGGAAGGGGGGTGTAAAGCCTTGGAGGAAGCTTCCTTCCCAACTTGTAAACAGCCCCTGGAAAACCAGGAACCGGAAACAAAATCTCCTGTCCCTGAAAGCCTGCCTCCCAAGGAGGAACAAAGTAGGTAGGGGTAGGAGAAACAAAGGACCCAAACAGACCCGTTTTGTGGAAGAAATACAGATCTTCCAATTTGAAGGAGAGGGATCCCCAGAGGATCCTGGGAAAAGGATCTTCTCCTTCAGAGATGGGGGAACTCCTCCCAAAGAAAAATGGGTCCCAAGGGATTCCAATACAGACTGGAGAGATATGGAGACTGAGCTACCGCCGCCCATCATCTCATCCCAGAACCCACAATACCAAAATCCCCTGGTTCAAACCCATCCTGATGACTGCCTCCAAAAAGGGGAGGGCGGCCCAGAACCGGAACCAGGGGAACCCACAATGGCTCTGATCTCCAGTTGCCAACTTTTTCTTTCAGATTCCCAAGGCTCTCCACAGAATTCTGCCCAAATTTCTTCTCTTGCAATGTCCAAAACCAGAAAGTTAGCCCACCAGTTGTCCAAAAATGTGCATTATCTGTGCCCCCTTGAGGAGAAGGAGGGAAGATATTATGCCCCGGTACAAGTACAGGGGCAGGGTACGATTTCAGCGCTGGTGGACACGGGATCTCAAGCTACCCTTCTGTCCAGAAGGGCCTTTGACGAACTGAATGCAGGAAGGGGAGGGAATTACCAAATTCCTCTCACCTCACTTCCTGGACAACTCCAAAACTTTGACGGGAAGGAAATTCCCGTCGAGGGGACGGCAGATTTGGACATTAAAATTGGGCGACACAAGTTGAAACACCCGGTCATAGTTGTGACTCCAGAGGGCACCCCTTGTTTACTAGGGAATGACCTCCTGAGAAGGTTGTCACCCCTAATAGATTGCGTAAACAAGGTCCTCTGGACCCAGACTAGCCGACCCATAAAATTAAAACAGAGTGTCAACCATGTTAGTTTAAACGGCACATGCCACATGGTTGAACAAAATTCTGACCAAGTAGAATTCCACTTCCAGGATAACCAAATTCCAGACGTGACAGTAATAGCAGTAGGACAACAGACTGGTGATGGGGGGTCCTCTCTATTTCTGAAAATCAACCTTCCTTCCAGTCTAAAGTGGTATTCCACGCTGGAAGGAAACACTCTGAAATTCTATACTAATCCACAATCAGAAACTCCCACTCCTATTGTCCAGAAAGATGTGAAATCAGCTCAGAGCCTGGCTGATACTCAGCAAATTGGAGAGCAGTTGTTCATCCCTGTTCAGTTAAACGATGGGAAGGACTCTGTTCTCGCCCGAGTGTGTGTGAGCAACGGTAAGAGCTTCATCAGCGAAGCCACGTTCCGCCAACTCCCAAAAGATCCAGCCATTCCCACATTCAAACTGATAGACAAATGGGAAATGGACCTGGAAGCGCCTAATTCCAAACATCTCCTGCCAAGCAGGTGTATGCTCAAAATCTCCATTGGCAACAAGAGCATAGTCCATAATTGTTGGGTTGTGCGAGACGTCACTGCCGCCTTTTACTTAGGCAGTGACATTCAAATCGCTTTGCCATTAGTTTGGACCTAATAAACTTCAAAGCTTGGTCCCGATTAGCGGATAATCCCATGGGCTTTGATGATCCAGAAAAAGCATTTAGGTCAGCTCAATTGCTACCTTATGCAGTTGAAATTCAGATTAAAGAGGAAGTCACCATCCCAGAAAGGACCCGACAATTCTCCCTGGAAGTGAAAGTTAAAAGAGGACAACATTTGAAAAACCCTGATGCTTACATACATCTAAACGCTTCTCTCCAACAGCAAGGGTTGGGGGTAAACCCAACTCCATTAGTCAACATAGAACATGACACCATTCTAATAGAGGTGGATAACAGCGACTTAAAGAGTATTACTCTAGCCGCAGGCACCATTATTGGAATGGCGGTTGATGACCGACATTTTTCCATCGATTTAGGAAATGAACTGTTAGGACCAATCCCCAAGGACTGTTTTGACAGTGACAGTGATGACAATACAACACCAGACAGGATTTTTACCCGGCATGGGGGGAACTTCCTGGTGTACACTTCCTGCCCTTATGGTAAGGAAGATGTGACTTGTGACTTCAGGAGGGATGAGGTGATTTCCCAGGTCCATGAGGGTTGCCTTTCCCACCTGAAGCCTCCAGTCCAAATCAGCACTCTGACCAGGGACTTCTCCACCCAGCTGGAGGAGGCCGCTGAGATAGCCAAACCAGAAGTCTTTCCAGGCTTCAGGCAGATGGTGGAAGAGAGAGTCAACCTAGCTGATGCCTGTGTGACTCTGGAACAAAAGCAAAAGTTGAAACAAGTTATCTTGTATTTCCAAGATCTCTTTGCGGTAGACTCATATGACTGTGGTCGCACTGACATCCACACAACAACAATCCCCATGGACCCTAGCATGACTCCAGTGTTTGTGAAGCAATATCGCTTGCCTCTCGCATCAATGGAGTCCCTTACTGAAGTAATTAAGAACCTTGAGTCCAGGGGAATAATCCGTCCTGTCCACAGCACCTTCAATAATCCGGTGCTGGGAATATTGAAGCCAAACGGCCAGTGGAGACTCTGCGCCGACCTCAGGGAGCTCAACAAACGGGTCCATACTTCCCGATGGCCTCTGCCCTACATTGACCAAGGGCTGGCCCAGATCCAGGGGTCACAGGTATTCACTGCAATAGACCTGACCAATGGATACTGGACTGTGCCTGTCAGTAGGGAGGACCAATACAAGCTGGCTTTTACCTTTGGGGGCCAGCAGTACACATGGACCCGGACTCCCTTCGGATACCTCAACTCCGGCAATGAATTCAACATTTTCCTACACAAGGCCATGCCCGACCTGGGTGCAAGGGGTAACCTGGCTTATGTAGATGATGTCCTCATCAAAAGTTCATCTGTGGAGGAACACATAGCGGAGATCCGTTATGTTCTGACGCAGTTGAGGGCCGTCGGAGCAAAACTTTCCTTTCAGAAAGCACAGTGGTGTAGAACCCGTGTTAATTTCTTGGGGCATGAGATTACTCCTCAGGGTCTCTGTCCCCAGGAAAAGAAGGTAGAAGTACTCCAAAAACTGAAATACCCCACAACTCTGCGGGAACTAAGGAGCCTCCTTGGACTGACTAATTACAGCAGAAAGTTCATTGAGGGCTACGCAGAAATCACCAGACCCCTGATTCATCTCCTGAAGGGGGGGGTCAAGTGGGAATGGGGTCCAGAACAAGCCGAGGCCGTAAAACAACTCAAGAGAAGCCTCTCACAAGCGCCTTGCCTAGCTTACCCTGTCAGAAACAAGGAGTTCTTCCTGGAGACGGGGTTCTCTAATACGTGCTTGACGGCAGTATTATACCAAAAGCATGACAAGGTCAATAAAGTAATCTCCTATGCGAGCAAAACTTTATCCCCTGTGGAGGAAAAATTCAACGATTGTGAGAAGGCACTCCTGGCAACGGTGTGGACATTGAAGAATTACCGCCCGTTTATCCATGGGTAACACATCATAGTGGAGACTCGACACCAGCCTCTGCAATATCTCCAAAGTGACAGAATCCGGGCCGGAAATGTGAGTAATTCCCGAATTACTTCCTGGATTCTGTCAGTGCAAAGCTTTCCTGTGGAGGTCAGATATGGCCAAAACAAGAAGAGTCCCCTCGCGCAAGGTCTCGCTGACTTGCATGATTGTGCCAGAGAAAACTGTCTCGAGGACGAAAGTCTAAAAATCAAGGACAACACGGAGGCATACCTTAATTCCCCACACAAAGTCTTTGAAGAGGACAAGTGTGAGGGAATGCCCACTATCTATGTGGATGGATGCTCGTACCATGTTGACAACGACAGGGAGAAAGAACTGGCGGCTGGCGTAGGGAATGCATGGGTGAAGGAGTTCCCAGAACCCTCCCCTGGATACAAAATTGGTCCCCGAAGTAGTCAGGTGGCAGAATTGATGGCTGTGCATCAGGCCATCCTCACTGCTGTCCAGCATCAACTCCACAAACTGGTCATAATCACAGATTCGGATTATGTACGGAACGGGTTCGTGGAGCACCTGGTTAATTGGAAAACCAGAGGCATGTTATGTGCTAATAACAAACCCTTGAAACATGGGAAGTTGATCCAAAACATTGATGATCTGTCACCTCGAATGAGATGACCATCTATTGGAAAAAGATCAAGGGTCATTCCAAAGTAGAGGGACCAGACAAAACTGGAAATGACTTAGCTGATCAGCTGGCCAAAACCGGGGCCATCCAAGGGGATCTAATTGAGATTGAGTCCCTGTTGGGGGAAATCCAGGTCACTTCTATCACTAGGTCCCAGACAAATGCTCACAATGACCTTTCAATTGCACAATGGAGTAAGGAGACCCCTGATGCTGATTTGATTACTGCTCAGAATGGGGATCCAATAATTGGTAAATTTTACCAACACATTGAGGACCCTGAGAACTTTCCCCTGACGGATACCGATTACAACGGGAAAGAGGACCTTAGAGTGTTGATGAAATGTCCAAAAATGTTCCCGATCCAAGACGGTTTGTTGGTTAGGAAATCCAAAGCTGGCCACGATCAGTGGGTGGTTCCTACCTCATTCCGAAGCCTGATGTTAAGTCACGCCCATGATGCGGCCACCGCCGGTCATAGGGGGTTTCACACAACACTGGAAATCTTAAGAGAGGTTGCATACTGGCCACACATGGGCCAGGACCTCAACCAATACTTGAAGGCTTGTCTTGTGTGTGCACAATTTCAGCCAATATCCCTCACACACCGGGCGCCTCTCCAAAAGAGGGGGATGACACTGCCATGGTCAGATTTACAAATCGACTTCGTAGGCCCTGTGATTCGCTCGTCTAGAGGAAATAAGTACATGTTGACTGTGACATGCTTGTTTACCAAGTGGGTGGAATGTCTCCCAGGCCCAAATTGCAAGGCAGAAACAGCAGCTGCCCTGATGATTAACCACATCTTTTCCCGTTTTGGTCTACCTCAAAGGATTGAGTCAGACAGAGGTAGCCACTTCACCAGTGAAGTAATGACAAAGATGTGGGAGATACTGGGGGTCCAGAGAAAGCTACACATTGCTTACAGGCCAGCTTCTTCTGGAGCAGTGGAACGCTACAACCGGACAATTGTGAGCATATTAAAGAAGTTTGTGGCAGATTCTGGGCCAAGTTGGGATATCCGATTACCTCTGGTCCTAATGGCCATCAGATCTACCCCTTCATCTGCAACCAAAATGTCACCATTTGAGTTGATGACTGGACGCAAGATGGTGCTTCCTCAGCATTTGCTCTACAGAACCCAAGAGCAAACGTTGATAAATGCCTCCACAACTCATGAGTATGTGGAGAATTTAAGGAAACACCTTCAGCATGCTTTTGCCTATGCTCAGCGGAATCTAGAAAGATCAGCTGAGAGTATGAAGACCCACTATGACCTGAAAACTTCCAGGAAGGAATATCAGGTGGGGGACTGGGTCTATCTATTCAATTTCCAAAGGAACCAGGCCAAGCAGCGAACATTTTTGCCTACATGGAAGGGATCCTATGAGATATAGACAAGATCTCCCCTGTGGCCTACAAGATCCGCATCCCCAAAGGCAGTTTGGCAGAGGGGGAAGACAAGTGGGTACATATAAATCAGCTAAAGTGTTGCCATCCCAGGCACACTCTGCAACGACTGGAGGAATCCTCTGGAATCCTAGAGGGTACTGTCTCAGATTAATTCAGTTGTAACTTAAAATATCCTACATATCGCCTATCAAATTCTGAGTTTCTCAATGTGGGTGTTTTCGTTTTTGAATGCAAAAAGAAATGTGCATGTTCATATGTTTTGACTATAAATTTATATGCCACCCCACTATATCAATGGTGGGGGAAAAATGTCTATGAATAGGTATTGCCGCTCTTCCTTTGTCGTCCTAGGAGAAAGAAAACCTTGAGACTGGCCAGGGAGGACGATCCAGAGACCGGGAGCAGAGACGCGAGGGGCCCAGGGTACCACCCAATATTCCCATCAGGACCGGCAAGGAGAACCGATCGATCAGTATCGGATGGAGGAAAAGATGCTGAACTGTGCCATTTGCAGAATTGGAAGAAGATTATGTGGACATACCAGTGCGTGGGTCAAAACCCTTGTGCACCCGACTCCCCATCGACTCAAATTCAAAGGGCAGTCACGTGGGGGGATTTGTTGGGTGTCCTGACCCACGTTTGAGCTATCATGCTGCAACATTTGGTGCTGTGGGCTTAGAAAATCCAAGATGGCCAAAAAGCCCACAAGTGCGCCAGAATCCAGGAGAACCACGCAGTTTGTGCGCACACCAAAATGGTTACCTCACTTGCCACCCACCAGTGTAAAGAAAGATCTTGGTTAACAAAATCCACTGTTACTGATGTCAAAAAGTTGCTGAAATCGTGGCTCACCGGACCACTTTAAAGATTCAACCCTTTTGTGGGGTTCCACATAACCATTTTACTGTAAGGAGCCCCATCAAAACAATGTTAAGCAAGGATTATTTACTACCATGTAAGAACCATTCCTGTTTGGAATGCATTAATCCAAGAAAGATCCCAAAAATGGATGCAGTACCAACAAAATCCTCAAGGCGGCGCTAGCGGTCTAAACTCTGACAGGAGAAATAAGTGCAGTTGCTGACAAAGTGATTTGACTCAGCTGACTTCAAAGGCTGCATTTTAATTAAAAATTAGCCACCTGCTGTTCCCAGAGGCCAGAAGCCTGGGCAACCCTCTCACCTCAAGAGATTCACACCACAGCCCAGGATATCACATGGTCATAATAACCAAATGCAAAGTGACCCCCTGGTCTGCTGACCTCAACCTCCTGGAGACCACACAATAGGCTATTGCACTTGAATAGAATATGTTGATTTTGACTGTTTCCTGTCAACAAAGGCCTGCCTGCCAGAAGACACATGTGATCACTGACCCACCCAAGTCTTGGAGGCGGACTCAAACACTCTGAGAACTGAATTGAAAGCAAAATATATATTTTACAGAAACACTGATAACTCTTTGTAATCAAATGACAGGAATGTATAACTTTGAGAGCCTTCATTTAAAAAATGTACCTTCGATTCAAGCCCAAACTCCAATTTGTGTGATGTTCTGGGGCAAAACCCTGCTATTTATGTATACTACAGACTCTGTGTTTAAGCTAGAGACATGGTAATTTACTGGAGTATGTATGGACAGGCCATGTACATGTGTATAAATCTGGAGAAAAATCCGATGTTGCAAAACCCACTAAAAAGCACCAAAGGTTGCCATTTCTGAATGCAAGCCCCCAGGAAGAGCAGAATTGGAACAGGGGCTACCTCATGTGATATGTGATGGGTGCATGTAATTTCAAACCACTGTGTATCTATGAAATATGTCTTTAGGTCAAATATAGATTGTGTGTAAAGTTGACAGGGGTGGGTTCTCTGTATCATAAACAGACCTCATCATGATGACACTTCATTTCATTCCCCCAATCAAGGGGAAGAGGAGGAAGTGGCCAATGACAAGTGGAGAGGGGTAGGGCCTAGAAAGCTAGCCTCTCCACCCACTTTCAAAACACATAAAAGCAGACAGTCAGGACAGATAGGGATATTCTATTCCATCTGCTGCGGGACGCTCTGCCGGGAAAATCCATACTTTACTTCCATCAACCTCCAGAGAGCCAACATAGAGACTTCAATCTATCCACCTTCAGAGACCAAGACTTTACTTCAGAATTTGTAGCAGAGAGGTCAACTACAAGCTAAATCCCTCTTTAGCAGGCCTCAAATCATTGCCACTATTCACAGCCAGGCGAGCTGTTTGAATTCTTTGCAAGAACTCTTGCCATTTGCCAGAAAGCAGTGTTGTATCCAGAGAGAGACCAGCTGAACCGGAGACCGCTGTATCCGGACCCACAGACCTGATCAGAACCAGAGACCCAGACCAGCAGAGTAGAGCTGACCCGGACGCTGTGCACAGAGACCGTCCGTGGCGAGTGAAGAAAACCTGTTGACCAGATCCGTGGCGAGGCCTATTTCTAAATATATTGTGAGTACCTAGCAGAACTGTGCAGAACCAATCTCTTAGTTAAAATAATATAATTCAATCTATTTTAATCTAACCAGAACTGCCTCCTAACTGTCACCTGTCATTTGCAAAGCTGTCACCTGTCATTTTCTAGCTGCAAGCTGTAACCTGTCGCTTTGAACTTTTAAAATTTCAAATCCAAAAAACTACCTTTATTTAATCGTCCGTATCTCTGGAACCGTTTGGGCTAGGAACTTGGTTTAACTTTCGTCTGAAAGCTTAGAATCTCAGCTTTTCAACAAGCTTAAAACCGACTTCCTACTCCTCATACTTTTGCCGTAATCACGATTCTCGCACTCGCGAATTTTACCGCGATTTGCGATTTGGTTAAAAATCCAGCCACGTGTAACCATCAGCAGTCATCTCTTTCCTTGCTAAAAATTCGTTTGCCTCTTAAGAACCATCCCTGAATCATTGCTAGTGTGAGCCTGGACTAATATTAACTAAATACCACTCACCCTGAACCTCTAAAGGGAATTAAAAGCATTTTAGCATATTTTTCACTTCATTGCCAGCACATATAAAAGCATTTTGGGCCTGTGTTTCAAACTTCTGTAGTCTAAGCTTGCTGGGGTGAACTGAATTACATTTGATTGCATTTCTGAGAACTGTGTGCTTTCCTTCCATTTCCTTGCATTGCATAAAGGGGGGAGTGGATTGCCAGAGAAAAGTGATTACATTGTTTTGTTGAAATCATATTGAGTATTTCTGTACTGCAATTTCATTCCACCTTGCATCCATTTGAAACCATAAAAGTATTGTTGCTATCGTATCCATTCTATAACCACTCATCATTGATTATAAAAAAGTGTGCTAGTGCCGGACTATCCATTATTGATTACTGCTCAGATTAAGGGTGATATTCAATTATTAATTTATTATAAAGTGTGATATATATATATATATATATTGTTTAAATTATTATTATTATTATTACTTGTATTTAATCTTTAAAAGATTTTTACAAGAGCGCTTTCTGGAATGGATGAAAACCTTTCCAATGTTGCCTAGTGGATGGTTCGAACCTTACGGTTTAGTTCCTTGTCCATGCATCTATCACCTAGCTTCCGGATTGCGATTTATTCTTTCCAAAGCCAGGTTTAGGAGTTTAGCAGTCGCCGTATGCCATCGAGGCTTTTCGCCTGTGATTAAGCGGTTCCACCAAATATCTTCATTTCCTACAAATGATGTAGCCGTCAGGGGGGTAAAGTAGGTGCACCTGGCCTGGTGAAGAGCTGGACATCTCATCAATAGATGTTTTATAGATTCAAAGTCATCTGGATCTGCACATAATCTGCAGGGTGGTTTCTCCAAACCCGCTCTTATCGCTAAAATTTCTCCGGTCGGTAAGACATTTAGACGAGCTCTTAAAAGGGTTCTCATCAGTCGCTTATCTGGATATTTTTTACAGTACATCATCGGTTCTTTTAGTTTGTTGGGGTTCGAGGGAAGATGAGCTAGGAGTTTGCACGCTGAAACTGAATCAGCTGTATTGATCCAGTCCCAACATTCAAATTTCTTTTTTATCCTCGTTGGATTTTCTTTAAGTTCTGTCTCAGTACATGCTATTTGCCGTAGTTTTTGTTTTTGCTCCATGGCCCATTGATTCATAGACTGATTTGAGCCTTTTTCCAGTTCTTCTGCCATTATTTGGTAGATTGTGAGACTCTCCGGATGAATGATTTTCCTATATAATTGCAAAGAACTGTGATCCACTACGGCCTTCAAAGAAAGTAGACCCAGCTCTCGCCTGATTGGAGCTATCGGTGTTGAATTTGGGAGACCCAAAACGGCTCTCCATATATGGCCTTCCAATTCTTGCCATGTTGAAGGCGGAAAAGAGGGTATGGCATCCATGCCGTAGGTCAAAGATGGAACAATCTTAGCTTTATAATAATTTATAGCCGGTTGGAGTGAAAACTTTCCATATTTCCGATCGACCATTCTTAACTGTGCTGTAAGATTTTTTGTTTTCGCCCATAAACTGGCTTGCATAGTTCTCGATTTCTTCGAGGTATCTAAATGGACACCCAGATATTTAAACGAGTCTACAACTTCAATTTGTGTTCCCCTGAGGTGCCAATGGAACCTCTCCTTTTTTTTGGTGGCAATTTTTTGTAGAATCAAAATCTTAGTTTTTGCTTTGTTGATCTCCAGATTGTTATCTTGAATGTATGTTGATAGATTATCCAGTTGGCGCTGGAGACCCACTTGGGTGTGATCGAGTAGAATCAGGTCGTCAGCATACAGCAATCTTGGAATCGATGTCCCACCTATCTTAGGCGGAAATGTTCTGATGTTACTTTGACTCTCCTTAAAGTCTCCCAGGTATGTTATAAATAACGGCGGGGCCAAAGGGCAGCCCTTATTGACTCCACGACCTGTTGAGATGGGTTTAGATAGGAGGCCTACGTTGTTTAGGCGAACTCTTATATGTGTGTCTGTGTGGAGGCTAATTATGGGTTCCAAGATTTCGTTTGGACAGGCCCAGGATTTCAATTTTATCCAGAGCTTCTGTCGATCCACTCGATCAAAGGCCTGAGATAGGTCAACAAATGCAAGAAAAATTCGGGGACCACCCGTCAAAACTTTTTCTTTGAGTAGCGTCAAACACATTATGTTTGCGCTGGTGCTTGCATTCTTCTGGAAACCAGTCTGTAGAGGGTCAAAACAAGCCGCTGATAGCGCCCATTTTCGAAAGTAAGACAAAAGCATGGAGGCAAAGATCTTCCCAATGACGTCCAAGAGAGCTATTGGCCTGTAATTCTCCGGATCCGCACGTGAGCCTTTTTTGAAAATAGGAACGATCAAGGCTTTAGACCATGAATCCGGAACTGTTCTTTTTTTCCTGCATAGACTAAAGATTGCAGCGATGAGGTTAGACCACTCATCTGGATGTTCCTTAAGGTTGCAATTTGCCAGGCCATCCGGTCCCGTAGCTCTAGATGAGTTTAATTTCATTATCGTGAGTTTGATATCGCTCACGTCAGATAAATCCACCCATGATGAGTCCGCCATTCTAATATACTCAACCTCGTTTTCTTCCGGTTTTTGGAAAAGCTTCGAGAAGTGTGCATTCCAGGTTTCTTCTGGAACTGGATTTATTATGTGAGAGTTTGCTGTCTTATTTGATTTATTTATCAATGACCAGAAGTCACAAGACTTTTTGTTAGCTAATGTCCTTAGCATCTCCTCTGCGTCCGCTTGATATCGCAGGTTTCTTGAGTGTTTCAGCCATTGTTTGTAATTTCTGGTTTCCGCTTTTAGGGTGTCCCACAGTGATGGAAGATTTAGGGATTTAGCTTCTCTTCTTTTTTCCGTATAGCTCTACGTTTTGAGACCAGCATTGCATTATATTCATGAGTGTGCTGGGTCGGGTGTAGATTCAGTAGTTTTCTTGGTTTCTTAAAGGCCACAAGAAGAGGAATGTAGCTTGATCTGGCCACGTCATCTTGCACTGTCCGATCTAAAATAAGGGTTGTGAACTGAACTTTCAGTTTCGAGACATCTGAAGCGGTCATTCGTAAACGAGTATTTTGTGAATTTGTTTCGATTTCTGGGATGTAAAATTGCGATGCAATCGCCTTATTTTTAAGTTTTAGATGTAGCAGGTTATGATCACTCTGCTTAGTTTTAATCACACTGAAAGAAACAATGTTGCGATGAAAAAATTCAGAGACGAAAATATAGTCCAGGGTTGCCGCAGATGCTCCTCGTTCCCAGGTTGGAAGCAAAGTTTCGGAGTTCGTCGCTGAGGCCGAATTATACATGTTACGAGATTTCATGATTCCGTTCCATGTCGCACCCCTATTTGACACATTCGAGATAGTAGATGGGTTTATCTGGTTCATACTGTGCGCTGCACAGTTGGCATTAAGATCACCACAGATGATAATATCGAAGGATTTGTAGTTCATGGCAATTTCGTCAATTGTGTTTATTATTTCTTTACACATTTTTTCCGTTGAGGTCTTTTGGGGGTTCCAATATACGTTTATTATAGCTACCGCATCTTGTGTTCCAGGGTTTTGCTTTGGTTTTCTGGAATCCCATATGGTCAGAATTGCCAAAATTTCGTATGTCCTCTTTATCACCGTTAGAATTTCGACCCCCGAGCCCATCCGGATTGCTGTAAGTAGGCCTGAAGAAGGGCGGCCAAATGGTCCTTTGTGGGCCGGGGATAATTCAATGCAGTAGCCGTCGAGCGCTGGTTTTTCACATAGCCAAGTCTCTTGGAGGCATATGATATCATATCGACTGAGATCATGACTCTCAGAATTAGTGAGATGTACATACCCTCTGGTGTTCCAAGATGCTATACTTAGGATGTCATTTTCTAAGCATGTCGTTGACACGTCAGTTGGGGATTTCCTAGGGTATTCCACCCCCAATGATTGCTATTTTCCATGCCCTTGTAATAAGATGCTGCGAAACCAAGACCATTTATCTTTCTTTGATGCTTTTTCTGTTTCACCGTTAGTTGTATTAGTTTGTTTTCCAGGTGATGGAATCTCCCTCAATGGCGCTCCGCGTTCTTGATGACGACAGGGCAAGAATGTATCTGTTTTTTTATCTCGAAGAGATTTATAATTTTGTCTCCTCTCTTGTCTGTATTCAGAGCTTTCGTCCCTTCTTGACTTTGGAGGCCAGTAGGGTATTTTCACTGGACTTTGCCCTCTTTTGCCAGTTCTGTATAGGTCTTCAGTTCTAGATTTATACCTATAGTTCTTTTTTGGGGAGTTATTGTAGATGTGTCTATTATCATCTTTAGGTTTTGTGGTTGGCATCTCAACTAGATTAAATCCCATACTAGCTAGTTCCGCGTAGACATCACACGAGAGTTCCTTCAGGGCGTTCCGTTTAATATGCAGATTGGCCTTTGCTAGTTGTTTTCTATGATATGGCTCGATTAGTGTGAAATCGTCCGATTTTAAATTTCGCAAAGTTTTGGACTTTTTAAGAATTTTCAGCACCGTATTCCGGTTTAGTATCATGTACTGGTCAACTGAAGATGTTTGTTCGATCTTAAAGAGGCGTGTCTTCGATACAAAGAAATCCCTCTGTCTCATTTGTTCGTCCCTCCCCCTTCTCTGGGGGGTGTTTCCACAGTGGGCCTTCTCAGTCGGTTCATCCAATTGTCTATGAGGGACACAGGGAGTTAAGCCTATCGTCTGGCTTGCGTCAATTCTTTCTGGTGATGATTTTTTTTTTTTCATGTGACCGAGTGTCGGGTACTCTGGTGGAATTTGTAGGTTGAATATGCAGGACATTCATGTTCGTAGTGTTCATTTTGCCTTCTTTAGGTGTCTCTAGATGCTCACTAAGATCCATTAATGAGCTTTGCGCTATGAACTCGTCGACCGATCTCGGGGAGGAGGACGTACAAATTACTGAGTTGTTTAAATTCTCATTTTGCACAGATGAGCTCTTAGTTGGTTTTTTTGGTTCCTTTTGTTTATTTCTCTTTATCATCAGGCGGTCCAGAGCCGACTCCATTTGTTTTTCGTTTTCGTTCAGATCACTAGTTCTTGAAATTACCAATACTGATTTGCTTTTTGTTGCGGATGTACTCATTTCCGATGCTTTATTCGTTTGTTGTTGGTCGGACATTGTTCCGATCGTTTGAGAATATTTTTCTGTTTTCTTTTTGAAGTTCGGTGCTAAATCTCGAGACACAGAAGACCCTTCGGTCTGAGCTTCTCTTTCTATTTTGACTGGAGAGGCTTGATTTAGACGGGACATTAGGTCCTCTAGCCTACTCAACTTTTTGTCCCAAATGTCACTGCATTCTTTGTTTTTTTGATCCATAGCTGTAATAAAGCCTTCCACGAAGATCAATTTACTGTGCATCATTGCAGTCAAAACCGTACTATCTTTGATTGAATCGTTAATAGCTTCATAAAGCTTTCCAAACGGAGCTAAAGCGATGGTAATAGCTGACATGATGACTGAGAGGTCGGTTTTTTTTGATGGAGATTCTTTGTTTCCTGGGGCTGCAATTTCACTTAGTCTTCGATTCTTTGGAGGGGATCTAAAGTGGGATGTTTGTAAAGGTGGTTGGATTGCAGCCAGACTGAGCTCTTCCAGAATTGGGGTCTCCACATCCGGATTCCGAAGTTCTAGAAGGGGGCATATGTCCGATGGCATTGCGGTTAAACTAGGTTTTCTTGGTTGCGCTTTTTTGGGCGTCGATGAAATTTGTAAGTCTTGTCCACGGGTTTTGGGACTCCACACTTTGTGCACTTCTTGTTGGATTGCCTCCTGGTTGTAGGATTTTTCCGTGGGAGCTTGAGATTCTCCCTCTATATTCCTGCTTACTGGATTTTTCTCGCTTTGCATCACTGGGACACATATATGATCTTTATTTCGTTCTCCTCTCACAGCATGGTTTTTGTTTTCCATAATTTCCAAAATTTCTTTATCTGCACTTGGATGTATTCTTTCAGGTATTGATGTCAAAGCCTGGTTTCGTAGGCCAGACGTCCCCAAAGTTATTTTCCGTGATTTGCTCACAGTTTGTAAATCCTGGATGGCCTCTAGGATTTCTTCATCTGACAATTCTTTTGGGTGAGCCAATTTTATTTTAAATTGTTTGTTTATGAAATCTTTCAGGGCACTCGACAGAAGAGGCGTCGGAAGGTTTGATTTGCAAGTCTTCTTGGCTCTCGATGTTTTTATTTTTGCATTTGCCGAGGACAGTTTCTTTCGTTTTTGGCTTTGTTTGAAGACACCCTGGGGGCATTTAATTGAGGTTGCCCCTTTGGTAACTGTCTCGGGTTCTAAAGTGGAGTCCGGGAATGTAAGTGTACATGGGCTCCTTTGTTCAGTTGACATATCCATTGAGTTATCACAAGTCTCGTTAGCCCCTACCTCGTATGTTCCAGGTGCAGTTAGGTCCTCTCCGCCTACTGCTAGGGAGACAGAGCGAACATAAGGATTTTTTTCTGGCGACATTTGTGAGGCGTGGTATTGCACTTCTACCAGTTTGGTCGTTGAAACCACACCGCGGTCTTCGCCCGTCGCGGCTCCCCCTACGAGGCCCCGTGTATCCGGCTGCGAGTTCAAGCTGCAGTGGGCGTGCTTTGCGGACGAAATTTTCTCCGTGTTTGGGGTCCACTTTTTCGCTGTGTCTGTCCGTTCTCTCTGGATCGTCCTGGTTTCACTCTCCTCTATCCTCCCTCCTCCCGGGGCCACACACCCCTTACCGCTAGCCGGATGCCCAGGTGCACGGGCCGTCCGTCCTTCGACGGGAAAGTCCCGAGCACCACTCGTCTCGTTGCCGAGGGGGACAGGCAGACCCAGCCAGGCAGGGGAGAGGATGCCACACGGTGTGGAGGGAGAAGGCCGTACTCCTTCAGAAGTCGCCGGATCCATGGGTCGCGATCCATGAGTTCGGGACGCTGCGGGGGCGGGGGACACAGGTAGGGGTGGAAAAGTATGTTTATTTTCAATCATTTTGCCGGGTGAATCTATTGTTTCCGCTTCTTGCTGGGTGTTTGTACTATTCCTCCTCATTGGAGTTTTGTCCAGTAACAGGTTTGTTGACGTGTTTACTGACTCAGGGGTGGACTTCGAGACACACTGAGATCCTGTCTCGATCTGGTGAAAGCATTCGTGCCCCTGTTGTATATTTCCTATAGCCTCTGGTGGTCGGTTCGGGAAGAAAAAGTTTTTCGCCGTGTTTATTGAGGTTTTGCTACACAGTGGAGTGATTATCGTTGGTTTCGTTGTTTTCGATGGTGGCCGCTGATTTTTCTGTTCTTTCTGTTTTTGGGTAGGCAACATGGATTTGGGTTTTGGCTTCAGATCTTCATTCGGCTTCAGTGAACTACGTAGAATTCGGGGGGATAGTTCTGGGGTAAGGTCCGTTATTGTGGTGTTCACAGAGTGCAAGAGATGTGTATCAGGCGCTATATTTAAATTTCGTACCTCTGTTGACATCTCTGTTGAAGCCATTGTCCGCGTTGTCTGCAGCGGACTGCAGGTGACTGCTCTCCCTCTGCTCTCGCTCCGCTCTCCGCTCCGCGGGGAATAGAAGTATTAATGGACTCTCACAGGATAGACAGAATAGACAGTGTAGAGAGACTGCAGGTGACTGCTCTCCCTCTGCTCTCGCTCCGCTCTCCGCTCCGCGGGGAATAGCAGTATTAATGGACTCTCACAGGATAGACAGAATAGACAGTGTAGAGAGACTGCAGGTGACTGCTCTCCCTCTGCTCTCGCTCCGCTCAAATTATCAAATAAACCGTTTAAACTTGCAAAACAGAACTACTTCGTGGCTCAGTGGGGTCAGGGGGATTCCAAGAGAGGGGTGTTATATAGGGGTAGTCATCCAGAACGCATGAACTGGACGTAAAGATATATGAATAAGGGTTTCCATTCAGTATCCCAGACTAGGCATTGACTTAGCTGTAGTGTTGAATTGAATCCTCTTACAGGGTCATGGAAGGGCAGACAGTTCATCAATCAAATTAATGGGCCATTTAACAGGCCTATCGTACACTGGAGGATGATGCTCCTTACTCCCACTGGGCCTCAGGTGGCAGGCGTGCAGCAGCCATAAATGGGAAGGTTTAGACAGCAAAATCAGAAGGGGGTAGGACTGCTTGAAATGCAGTAGCGTACTGCAGGAATTGGTAGCGTTGGCAAGTATGAGTTAATATTAGCTTTCTTTTGTGCACTTTTTGAGATGCGCAAATAACGCGGTCTGCATTGCAATTTTGTGCTATTCTTATTACACTAACTTTACGTGTGGGTATGCCACATCATCACCACAATGACCTTCGCAACTCACATTAGTTGTTGACAGCAGTTGCTGAAACCGTGCACTCCAGGTATTTTCATGACGTACATGCTAAGCGTCGCTGACCTGTCATGTGAGGACGTAGGTCCGAAATCGTGATACATAAAGAGAAGCTACAGCAGACATTAATCCACACTGGGCCTCATTACAAGGTTTCTGGTCCGGTAGCAACGGTACTGGTAAGCTTGCCGGTACCAGACCGGCAAACTACGAGGTCTACTCATGGGTCCCTTTCAGCCCGGCAGGTCTGACCTGCCAGGCGGAATGGCACCCACGAGCAGACCTACACGGTAGCACCGGCACTGCTAATAATGGTACTGGTGCTACCGGCCTCCCCATTCCCATTGAGTCCTATTTGACTGAAAGGGGAATGGGGAGTAACTTTTACCGGCTACCGCCTCAGTTATAATGACTCCCATTGTCTCATTTAAGTACCCATCATTAGACTTCGACCAAAAATTCACAAGTGCAAACCGATATCAGAAGCAACAATGACAGGAGAGCTACGCTCCCCAGGGATGTCGCGGAAAGAAAGATGTGTCTCCGGGGGATGAGTAGATGAGTGACACTCATTGCTTCTACAAGGTATATTACACCCCTGTTCAGAACCCAATGTGCCAAACAAATGTTAAATACAGACTCCGGGCCTGCTGCCGTGCATGGGCCAGCTCGGAGTTACTGTCAGACCAGAATTAGCATCGCAGTAGGGCGCTGGAGCCTGCATCCTTTAACTAATTGTCGATTCTGTACGCCCACCTAATGCGGCCCCACTGTCAACAGTATTGTACGCTTCCTTACCTGTGCCGCGGCACTGGGCCAGTTCCTTCACAGCACTGCTGTCCCCTTGGTCATGGCCATAGTGGTAGAGTATGATGGCTGACCCTGAATGCTCTCAGAGGCGGGTATACGCTGGCAACAGTACTAGAAAAGAGCAGAGAGTTGTCTTGCATCATAGGTATCCTGTCGCATCCAACTATTTGCTGTGTCATGTGCACAAGTACTGTTGAAGAACTAGAGTGCCCACTTTCTATCAAATACTGTGCCCAACCAGGACACCGAGCTGGTGAACAAAACAACCATGCAATGCCTCTGTTTCCTACACAGGCCAGCAGCATGTATATATAACCAGTAACTTAATGCCAGGAGGTAAAGGGAGGAACGTGCAGCAAGGGGGAGAGGGGAAGACAGAACCAGCCCAGGGAGAATTCCAAGAATGAGAAAGGATGGATACACACATGGCTCAGGCTGGAGAAGGAAAAAAAAGAATGTACGAGAGGATGTGTGCATGTAAAAAGAAAAGAAATGCAAGAAATATTTGTATAAGTCAAAAAGAGGATTAATCCGTTTTTTAACATTAATTATTGTTTTTGTGAAATCGTATCTTACATATATTTGAAATTTGCTCTACATATAAATGGAAGAAATGCGGTAGTCACATGAAAATGCATCATTTTATCTTGAAGATGCATGGTATATTAACCATTCAAAGATGGTCTTGGAGATAGTCATCCAAGATGGCCACCACAATGGAAGAATTCAGAGCTCAAAGAGTTTCGAGATGGGCAGAAATGGGTGCGATTAGCCATAGGGATTGGCATGGCTAGGGGCAGGGAATGGGAAGGATCCATAACCAAAAAACACCAAATACACTGTGTATCCCTCCTCAAATGTCATTGCCATTGAAAAGCATTAGAGACCCCTCATGCAAAGCACATATTTGAAGCTCTTATGTTAAAGCTCTTACTTTAATGGCAATAGTTTTGACTTGAAGGTAGAGCTTTCAGCGTCACCTACTAGTCCAAACTTAAAAGGAATGCCATGGATCTCATGTTATGGATGCCTCTTGGCTGCAGCCAATGTCTCTCCCTATTGTATGCGTTGACAGTATGTTTGGATTTCACAATATTAATGTGACTTGTGATAGTAACAGGGTTGTGTTAGTAGTTTCATGTTAAGATTATATACTGGATGCTGGATAATATTGCATGTGTTACATTACAAAAGTATGGACAGTATTACATTATTGTTCTTTATCTTAAAAGAGCAAATTAGGTTTTAATGGAGCACGCCTTTATGTAGAAGGTTGTTAACATTAATGAGTTAGAATGTGTCTTATTCACTGTGTAAAGAGGCTTTACAAACATTGGCCCTCATTACGACCCTGGCGGAAATCGTGGCGCAATATGCACCATGGAGCACGGCGGAAAGCTGCCGATAGCGCCATGGGGGTTGGCGGATTTACCGCCCCATTCCGACCTTGGCGGGGCGGTAAATCCCCATTCCCCATTTTACCCTTCCCCATTCCCATTTTTGCCCCATAGGGTATAATGGGAGTGGGGAAGGCGTTAATTGTGCCACCGTAAAATACGGTGGCGTAATTAACAACAAGGTCCCGTAGCGCCATGGATTTCTCCGCCCGGAAAAACCAGGCGGAAAACGCTCCATGGCGCTACGGGAACTCGTAGTAGGCCGGACGGGTCCGCCGCGAATAACGCTGGCGTGAACCCACTCCGCCAGGGTCGTAATGAGGCCCATTGGGTCTCATCACGGGTCCAGTCGTTTTCTTAGTCCCCATTCCCATGGAGTGCCAGAGGATTCCATGGTAATGGTGACAAGGGAACACCCACACCATTAACAATGGTGCCGGTGCTCCCGTGAAATCTCTGCAAGCAGGTGCCATCCAGCCCAGTATGTCTGACCCTCGCGGGTGGTACTGTACCCGCCCGCAGAGTTGTAGTGTGCCGGTCTGGAAACAACAGTGCTGGTAGGCTTAATGGCATTATTGTTTCCGGACCGACACAATTGCAATGAGGCCCATTGTATTCATGACAATAGTTTAATGAGATAATGACAGCATATATGAATGCATTTGTCTTTATGAAGTGCAAATATAGCTGGAGAACAATAGAGTGTTGTACATTGATAACAGAATATGTACTAGTGGGTGTACAATTAAGGTATATTTGGGTGTTGTGGGCCTTTAGCATAGGATTGGTTCTCCTAAGGTGGGTGCTAGGTATTGCCATGTGCCTATGTATTCCTTAAAAAAGTAAAGTCTTTAGCCCTTTCCTGAACTGAGTGGATGTTGGAGTATTCAAACTGGGATGTTGGTCCTATAGAATCACTAAGTGTGCTATGTACATTAAGGGCTGGTGGAATTGCTTGTTGTAACAACACACATGACAACAAATTAACTGATTTCACTTACCGTATTTGTGTCCAAAGTAGAACATATCTACTAAAAGTAGAAATGGAACCCTGTTGTGTCCACGACATATAGCGGCAAATAATAAAAGAGTATTTATAAAACTCTGCCCAAGTGTATTTTATTTATGTCTAATGAGGATGAAACAATGTAAACCTGGGACAAAGCAATTCTAAGCCCCCTCGCTGAATTTGGTTGCTAAATAAACAGAGAAACGTGCAAGGGAATTAGCAATGCTATTTTCCAGTGTGTAGTGAATCCATGTTTGTCTAACCCATACATCTCATTATATGAATTGATTTATGTGCTAGAGTTAAGAAAGTTATGATATCAAGGCTTTAAGGTGCAGGCTCAAGTTACATCCCAAGATACATTGGTGTGTTTACTAAGCTGTGTCACCTGATAGTTTGTAATCGTGATCGTAATAGCCCATCATTGCCATATTGTGATAAAGCAAGCCAATTCTATTAATCTGCCGATGAGACGATGGAAACATTGCACATGAAATCAACACCTATCCCAACTCAAACAAAGATTGTTTTAACAGAAATGCATGTATGAAAAATCAAGAACTTTACACTATTTTGCAAACAGTATTTTACAACAATCAAAATGTTGTGACAACTGTAGAACAAACAAATTCTCAATACAATCAATCTTACTTTCCAATGCTTACTTCCAAGGTTACACTAAAGTCAACTTTGGGAACATCTCTTCCTTTACAATGCTCCCAGTTTCCAATCCATCAACCCCACTAAATACTTCTGGTCATGAAAATGATCCTCTGTTCTACTCTGCCCATGATTGTTTCTGCAGTCTCAGGGAAGAGGTGTTTGATATTTTAAATCACTGTCCACCTACGCCTTCTTCTGTGTTCACTAACACAACTCACTGCAGTGTTCAATGATCCTGACTTTGACTTTACTTTTTGTCTTGCCAAAATTCAATTTACTGCATCCACACCAAATTGCATGGACTACCTTTTTGCTATTGAGATCACTAAAGTCTGCCTGGAACCATGGTTTGGCAAGTCCTATGTCTACCTCATCAGTAGATATAGTTTTTTCGTTTGTAGATTTATTTTGTTTACACACTACGCAGGATCCACAATGATGGTGTCCCGATACCTCTGGTAACCCCCATGGGGTAATTATTGTGTTTGATTTTCTCCTAGGGGTCCTGGATCTGATATCACTGCAATCCACTTATCACAAATAGATCGGCTCAGCTTAAAGACAAATAATAGAGGTTCTATCTTTGGTATTCCTGTGCTCAAAAGATCCCACTTTTTATTTATCATCCATTTTATTTGCATTTACAAGGTGGAATATGTACAAACAAATACCAAAGGAGGATCTTTGTCACTCTTATTTTTCTTCTCTACAATGGCTTCACAATTGTTATTCCTGGCTCACTTACTGGAATTTCTAATCATTTTCCCATAGTATCCTCTGGCTTACAATTAAGTTGACAATTGTGTAGCTTAATATTCATAATCTTCTCTCATGGTGCTATTTCCAAACAACCTTAGAAACTGTGCATGAAATACATTCTCCCTGAGGTACTTGGGATATAAAGAATCAAATCTTCACATGCATTCCTGTCAGTCTTCCTTACAGATTTAAAAGACATTCTCAATATATCTTCTTCACATTAAGATGTTATGATTGTATGGGTTTTGTTTCCTGTAAATCAACTGTTTCTCGAATGCTTCAGCATAAATAGTTGAAATACTGGAGGCCACAGGAAACCCCATTGCTGTGCTGTCCACTTGGTGATATAATTGTTCATAAAACCTGAAGACGTCTTCTTGGAGTGCCATCTCTGTACACCAAACCACAAAGTCCCTTGTAGGGTGGTATTTGTTCTGAAGGGTTATTATGGCATAGTATTATCTGCCGGTAACACGGTTCCTATCAGTTTTAGATTATGCAGACAATAGAATACATATAGTTCGAGCAGATTGGTGAATCTAATTCATCAGAATTGGTGACTCCCTTTGTAGCAATTGCTACTGCATTCTTGATTCAATTAAAACGTGCTTTTTAATACGATATATCTCCTTAAGCACATAAGAAATATTGTCATATTTAATTACTTTGTTAATAGTCTTTTATTGGTATTACATCTGTCTTCTTTAAAAAAAATCACAGGTGCCAAAGACAGTGTACAGACGGTCTAGTGCATTCGATGCTATATGGACTTGAGTGCTCTGAAAACACAAAAATGAAGTGGTTAGATACTTTGAACGCCCTCATGCTCCAACGTGTATTGGGTCTCCTCAATCTGCGCCTATTTGTAGTATTGGCTCTTATGGCCTTGAAAACTTCATTGAATGTCAGTTGTGTTTACTTCTTAAGATAAAGAAATCAACTGCTATAAGTATTCTTAGCTTTATGAACAAAGCCACAAAGAAAACTCAATGTTAAATGAGTACTTAGACAATGTAATACCCTTTGTAGACAGGATAGAGTGGAGAATTGATTGGTCACTTGATTGTTCAAAATTAAGAAAGCAATTATTGCAAAAAGCATCTCTTTGGGACAAATGCATAACATCTCTAAACTGTCCCAATATAAGTTGACACAAGAATGCATTTTTCCGGCACACCTATTTAAAAAATAGACCTCAAAATTCCTGTGTCATTGTATATGTAAGCTGTTTATGCAACTACATTTTAATTCGGTCCCCTATATGGCTGTTACGGGAACACAGATACAAATATAAGATCTGGCAGAATCTGTGAAATATAAAATAAAACAGAGACATTCAGAACCAAGATAAGAATATCATATCTTGATAGTTTGTCCATAAATTGGAACAATTAAAAACAAATCCGCTGTATACCAGGAAAATATACGCCGCTAACCATTGCACTAATCTATCTGTGGAAAGCTATTGCAAGGCTTGTAGTGCATACAAATGAAGGAACATTTGACAAATTGGCAATGTAAACAGAAGGTTTTAACATGTGCAAAATATGTTGCGTATATTTATATTTATTTATTTATATATAATTTTGTCATTATTTTGTAACTATGCAATTGTTTAACTTGTAATATTTTATAATGTGTAAAAGGTTATTATGATAAATGTATTACAATTAATAATACATAAAAATACATAAAAAATATATATGCTTTTAGCATGGCAGATTCCCTTTTGTTCCTATCCATTTAGTGATAGGTGCTGGGTCATCCCTATCGAGTGTATATTAGTGGATAGAATGAAAATACATGTTTCCTTGTCTCATTGCAGGCTATTATGGCCTACAAAAATGTAGATATTGTGACTAGTGTACATTGCAGCAGAATTAGAGCGTTTCAAAATTAGGTCAGCTAGTGCCAGGTTAATCACACCCTTACATGTAATGCATGTTGTCTTTATTTGTGTTTAGAATGTGTGGCTGCTACACATGTTTTAGGGCTGGAGAAACATGGTCACATCTTTTGCTCTTTTCATAAAACCCTCTATGGCATGATGGAATGCCTTTAGGTGGTCGAGATGGGAGGTAGTGACTTGAGCGAGGATGGAAATCACAAGGGTTTTAACTGTAGTATATGGTTTTGGAGAAAGTATTTACTATTCTAGCAGAGAGCCAATTTGTACAAGCCGGTTTGGGATTTTACTTTAGACATAGAGATAGCTATCAATGATAAGCCAAATCAATTCTGCTTATGATGACAGTGATGTGAGATCCCTTCCAATTGCAAATAATGTTGGATGTGTTGAGAGGTAGACTAGTAGTATTAATTCTGTTTTCACAATGTTTCGCTTCAAGTATGTGCTCACCATCCAGGTTTGGATGTTTGTGAGCCAGTGCATAAGGTGTGAGATTTCCTATGCACTGTTTACTTTAACACATAACTGTGTACCACCTAAATACTCATGCATTGATATGCTTGAGTGCCTGAGGTGTGGTCCTATGTGTAGATCAGTGATTAAAGTGGAGAGAATGGAGCACAGAGTTACTCCACATGAGAATGGAGGGTGGTAGATAAGTAGACAGTGAACAAGCTCATGACTGTGCTGGTGAATTCCTTTCTCTCTGAAAGTAATTTGATCAACAGGGTGTGATCTACAGTCTGCAGTGTTGAATACAGTGGTGAGCTCCTCTAGGACCAAGAAGCAGGAGTCTCCTTTGTCTGTATGGCATTTTCAATAATGTGTTCTGCATTTGAATCTGAAACCAGAATGGTAGTCATTGGGGGTCATTATTTACGGCGGGATACCGGAAACGGACCTACCGTTACCCGTGCCTTATATCCTGGTAATTCTGTAATATTCCAGGTGCCAGCAACGGCGCTTAATCCCCATTCCATGCAGGGGGATTTGCAAGTATTAACAGCACCGGTAATAGCGGTGCCAGAAATACCTGTTGTTTTTTTGCCAGCAGATGCCTGATTAACCTCCAGCTGCTGTCTATATTGTGATGAAATAATCTTGAAAGTGAGGGTTAATGTTTGTGTTTCTCCTTTCTTCTGCCTACAGATGTTACACTTGCTGCCTACTAAATACTAAGTGCACAAGGCAGCATAGAGTTTACTCGTATTGTGATGATGTTTTAATGGTGCAAGGGAACTGTATGTACCAGTTGTTTCATAGTTCAATTAAACGTTGATAGTTAAGTGCTGATGCTGGAGTTCTTTGCCTTTGTTGTGACCAGGCTCAGTAGCCTTTGTCATCATGGAGGTTTCTGAAGAAACACCACAGTGACATTGGGGGGATGCCCTGCCCCTTATAATTTGGGAGTTTTGTGGCTGGATAGGGTGGTCGCATTTTACAAGAGGGGACATGTTGAATTCGAGGTTCAGTGTGTTCCATTTAAAGTAAGTGAGTGTTATTACAGGTTGATTTATGTCTTTTAAGAGGTCACTTAGGTTCTACCCAATCTTCCTGTTGGCCTGGGTTCTAGGCACATTAAAGTTTCCAAGAAAGGCATTTGTGAGAATGAGGCCGTTTTTAAGAGGTTGGTGATTTCATCCAAAAAGGACCCACTCCTGTTTGGTGGGCTGTAGATGAGATGGAAAGTGGCAATGTTGTATTTATTAGTTATTATTATTTATTGTGCATATTTAGTTTAATTTACAAAACATTAAGCACATATACAAGAAGATTAATAAGGATAATAGATTACATATGTGTAAACATTCACGTAAAATGTACATGCATAACACTTTTCATAAAACATCAAACATAAAAGGTGATTTTAAAAGATGTTCTATTACAGTCTACCTCATCTCCAATTTCTTTTCCATTTCTTTCCATATACCAAAAGCAGCGATGGTCACAATTTTGGACTGTGCTCCATATAATATTGACCAAAACTGATCATGCTGAATACTTTCTGTATTGCTTACATAATGAGAATACCCTTTGGAATAAATTTCAACCAAGTATGGGCAAGCAGTTATAACATGGCGAGATGTTTCAATTTCACGATGGCATAGTCTGCAGCGGTTATCGTAATCAATGTGAGATGTTTGCCCTGCCATATTCCTGTATGTCCATTGGTCAGGAGAGTGGCATTGTATATCTGTCTAAATAGGCACTAAATAGACCGACACTGTGTGCAACCATAGACGTGGTGTATCAAAATTGGATAGCAGAGGTCTTGCCCAGTGCCATGCTAACGGTAAGCCCCTTCCGTCCGGTTATCATGAATAATAACGGACGATAACATCTTTGCGCTTAGCAGAAATATAAACGGGTGTTTTAATTACACACGCGGCTGCCCACTTTCATGTTTTGCAGAAAGTGACAGAAGCAGAGGCATAACGCCACGTAGATGAAGTCGAACAGGAAACCTATGTACTGTGGAGGAGTTATTCACGCAGTTTAGTATACTAGATTGCATAACCACTCCGTACAGAGGTAAGCCATACATCTAGTTTATTCTGAACAATTAATTCACATATAATAGCGGCTGGGATATATAGTTAGTTATATATTATATTTTATACCAATTTTTGACTTATAGCACGTTGCGAACCACAGATATCCCAGTCGGAATTTGATAGCCTGGCAACCCGGAAGGTCCAAGAAATAACTCGACACCGGGATTGTGGTAGGCAATTACATATTACTACACAGTTTAATGAGCATGCCTCACAAGGGTTTGTTAACACAGTCCTGGATTGAGTGATATGGCCTAGGTATTTATTGTAGTATGAGGTGGCACACTGATCTTTCACTCCCTTCCCCGCCTTTATTCCAGTTGTATGATGAGGTGGCTTATGGGACAGGTAGTTCCTGTTTTTAAGGCACCAGAACGAAGTCACTAATAAATAAATGACACACAATTTGAGCTCACTAAAAGCCTGATTCGTAGAATTATTTGCGTGAAAAACGCAGATTTGCACGCCTTTCTGCCCGAAAATCCCCATACTTCAAACATGGATTTTCGGGCAGAAAGGTAAGCATGAATATACATAGTGCGCTTGGTCAGGGGGATATTTACTTACCCCCTGTCACCTATCTCTGTCTCCTCCCCTAGGACACAGAGGGCCTCATTACACGGATGGCGGCAAGGGTTTACCGGTACCAGTATTTTACCGGTACAGGTAAATCCTTACCGCCTTACTACGAGGTCCCTTTGCGGGTTGGGGAATTTAACGCCTGCTTTTTGCAGGCGTTAAAAACCAATCCGCAAAGGGACCAGTGGAGCTAATTACGGTACCGCAATTTGCGGTACCGTAATTATCGCCTTCCCCATTCCTATAGAGCCCTATGGGGCAAAAATGGGAATGGGGAAGGGCAATGGTGGAAGGGGGAATTACCTTGGAATAGGGCGGTAATTCCCCTTTCCACCAAGGCGGTGCCGGTATTTTACCGGCATGAAGCATGGCGCTAATAGCGCCATGGTTCACCGCCATCCGTGTAATGAGGCCCAGAATCACTGCAGAGGCCTGAACTGACGGCCCACAAGGAAGAAAATCCCCTGTGTTTTAATATTTTGTCCTGATTAAGATGACCACAACCATCAAGGTCAACGAAACCGGTCAAATAGATTGTGCAGGAGTTGGACCCATGCAATGATTAGATTGCACAGGAGTTGGACACATGCAATTGACGACCTGTTAACTTAAGAAATGGTTACAGACATCAACAATTTAATGTGTTAGGCTAGATAACAGTGCTATGTCTAGCTTGTGTTTTTAAGGCTCCTGGTGGCAGGAGCTGATATTTTTAGTACCAGAACAAGTCAATAGAGTTAATAGGAAGACTTCTCTTTACTGGTGATTAAATTAGTGAGAAATTCCAGAAAGTAGTATGTTTCATGATACTCATGACACAGACATTATCTAATGTAGAAAGTCTCAAGGGATTTGTGACTTTGTGTGTTTCTTAACTGTATCATAGGTTGGATAGGGACAGTCCCTTGTTCTATCCCTTTTAGATAGGCGGTGCATCATCCGACCCCTAGGAAGAGATTCTCTGTGCTAGGGACAGGGTGGTCTTCCTGTAGCACAGACTGTTTCATTGTGTTTCTGGATATAAGTAAGAAGTTGGCTATTCTAAGTATAATCTACTTACCTTACAATTATCGCCTGATACCATTCTATAATGTTACCAGTCTGTATTCTAACGGTAGGAATGCAATGAGGATGGAGAGGTCATTTAATTTGCCCTAGGTGTTATAGTACTCAGAAACCCCTCAACTTGTTCATCTCTTCAGAGCCCAGACTAGCACTGCACCCCTTTAAATGAATCTCCTATTCATAATTCCTCACTCTTGTCCTATAAATGCCCAATCCATGTTCTCTTTACATGAAGATAGCAAAGGAGTGCAATGCAGTTCCTTTGGGAAGTCTCTTCTATTTAGGTGTATCCTGACTGTTGCAGACTGCAGTTTAATGTTCACGCTGCGACTCTGCAAATGTCCTTATGATAAACGTGGAGTGTAGCCTTCTAAAACCACTGGGAACTCATTATCCTTCTTTTTCATTCCAGTAAGATTCATCAATATGAATTCCACTCCCCTTTACATATACTTCCCCTTCATTATTCCAAACAAACTTTTCATGTACCCCCCAAGCTATACTCCTTTCACTTGAACTTAGCCAAGCAATCCTATGCAGATATATATTGATGCCATTTCTTTTTATATCCAGAATAGTGTTGGACAATTTTTATCAAAACTTCACAAGTCGAGCACTTGAGTTTGTGTTGTTTCTCTCTGGTTCTCAGCATATACACATTTGGGTTTTTGGGCACACACAGACAGTTCTCCCATTTCTGGGCAGTTATAGAAAGCTTTTGTAGCTGTGACTGGAAGTCGAAGAAGGCAGTGGAATGAGGAGGTAGTCAGGAGCGTAATTTGTGGCAGTACGAGTTGTCTGCAGGGAACATCATGAAGGAGGTGCTCGGTTTTGGACCTGATTAAGTTTTGACCTAAAGCGAGAAGTTATCTCTCACCACAGTGTAAGAGTGTTGCTGCAGATGAGAATGAGGACAGTTAGGAGGAGGCTCAGAGGGAGGACCAGCCTGCAGATGATGAGCCTCTCCCTGGTGTGGTGGAGGAAGAAAAAGCCAGTAGAAGCAGAGGAGAAAAGCGACCTTCACCCCTCTCCACATATCCCACAGGTTGGGGAACTTTTTTTCCGTATCATATCGAAGACCATCAGGTGAGAGGAGCTTGAGGACTGTGGTCAAAGGTTTGGCAATCAAGTCAAGTGGAGGAACACGCAAGTGGCAGAGGGGGCAACAGCCTATGGACAAGTGATGTAGACCCACATGAACTGGAGACTCAAGAGATTGTAGAGGTTCATGTGTATTCAGAGGCTAGCCACCATACAGCCACTATCACTACCCACTCTATAAGTGGTAAAGAGGGTCTTAGCATGTCCCAGAGCTGGAGCGCAGCTTGGCAGTGACAACGGGCATGCTGTTGCCAAATACCCACACCTATACAGCCTGCTCAATTGGCATTAGTGGCATTGGCAATTATGGACAGCTTCAGGCCCCTTATACTGGCGCCACCCCACAAGCATTCGGAGGTGATGCAACACAACCAAGAGCATGTAGCTATTGGGAAGTCCCCCCTGGACTGGCCATATAGTATTGAGGGAAGTACTGCCTTTATTGCAGGTCGTAGGTTAGTTCTGGTGAGCTGGACCACTTAGTGGTGGTGGGCAATCTGAGGCATATGAAGCACCACCTGTCCTGAAGGGCTTTGAGCAGGGGATGGCTTTATGCAGTCATGGGGGAGGTACTTGCCTCACATGGGAACTCTCCCACACACAAGAGAGCAAACAGTATTTGTGAGGGATGAATAACTTTATGAAACAATCTGTGCGAGAAATTCAGAATTTGAATGGGTATTCTGTAAAAGAGCCTAAGAACCTTGTGAAAATACTTGGTACTCTTAACAGGTGGATATGTCCTATGAAAGAACCTGAGAAAGTTACTGAAAACCTTAGCAAGCAGTTGCACCCTTTGAAAGCTCCTGAGAATGTTAGGGAATTGCTGTGACCACTGGAAAAAGAACCAAGAACATTAGTGTGCTGCTGTGCCTTTCGGGTTAACTTGAACAAATTGTACCAGTATATGATTAGTATCAAAAACATTACTTACAATATAGTCAATGCAATGTAACGTGAATGGCAAAAAAGGGTCAAGACCACTAAGTCACTGTCGCTACTACAAATATCCATATAACAACAAAACACACCTCAAAATAACCTGCTTCACTTGTGTCTGACATGTTCTGCCTTATCAGTATAACCATCCAAGCTGACAGATTGGTTACAGATATGTGACGTTCCACATTCTTCCACTGCGAAACGTTTATGAATGTCAATTTTTCAACATGCAGTCCTAAAAGGCTTCTCTTGTAGTTAGACACAATAACTCGGCCATATTAAAACACAAACAAAAAACTACTGAGGTCTGCAAACTTGCAGGTGGCAGTTAGCAATTCTACAGCAATTTACACAACGTACACTGGATAGAGGGACCATTTGCTCTGCCAATACTGCAACAGGCCATCATCCCTGCGCACAGGTAAAGTGTTCAGTAGATAGAAATCATCTTGTGGCTGTTAGTTTGCTGTCTGTTCCTGTTGATATGCCTCTGTACTCAAAGTGGCTGAGCAAGCTGCAGCACAGATTCTCCTCCCTGTAGGTTGTGCCTGCACTACTTTAAAAGTGTTCAACAGATGTTAGTGATGTACTGCTAATTGATGCCATCACTCATGAGTTTGACACGCCTGCTACATTTGGCAAAGATTCTGCTGCTTAGTGTTCGTCCTGCTGCCTGTGTTCTTTTGCCAATTGATGGTTCAAGTACAGCAGCAAGGCACCCTTGCACATATCAACACTGTTGCCTCCGTGTGGTGCTTGCTGTGAAACCTTATTCCTTTGAGACATGGGGATGAAAAGTGGCCAATTGTACTTTGAAAAGTGTGTCCACACAGGAGGACAGCAGATATTCAATGTTGCCTTTAAATCCAACAACCCAGATTTCGTAGCACAAGGTTGAAATACCATCCCTTATTGACCATGCAACACGGGTATGACTTGCAATGGCTCAGGCCATTACAATGTTGGTTAGTCTGGCCCCAAGCAGGTACACTAGAAGGGGAACCTTAGTGAGGGATGAGTTGTGATGTCTAGCCCACCTGGTGGCGTCCTCAAAAGGTTGTAGTGCAGATCAGGCTTCAGGCAGCAGCTACCACTGAAATGTTTAATCCTATTTATGTGATTGTTTTATTGTTTGTATAGTTTTTTTTATTATGTTATTATGTTATTGCATCTGTTGATGGGAAAAACTGTTTCCAAACATAGAAGATATGTGTGTTTCTTTTGCCACTGAAACTGTATTAAATAATGCCCACTCTAGAACTCTGCTCACAATGCTGGAGTAATCTGTGATAACACTGCACTGCTCACAACGTAGAGATCTATTGGGTGGCAACTGAGGGCTTCAAACTGTAAAGTGAAAACTTGTTACACACATGCAGTTGGAGCAGTTGGTTTTTGGAAATTAGATCTCATATTTTGAGCTGTAGTGGCCATTTCCTTTACAGGATCACAAGTGTTGATAATCAGGGCTGGACTGGGAACCAAAAGTGGCCCTGGAAAAAGTTTTCAAAGTGGCCCCATATTTCACTAAAGGAGCGAGCACAGGGTGTGAGCCCAACCCTTCTATAAGGGGATTGGACGTATCCCCCAAGAAAACACAAAGACGGGACAGATCAGCATGAGCAGCAGCAGTGCAAGCTTCACTCGCATTGAACTGGTACAGCACGGGCAAGAGCCAAGCATGCTTCCCTCATACACAGAACAGATCAGCAGGAGCAGCAGCAGTACAAGGTTCTCTTTCATAGATACAGCATGGGCCACAGCAATTCACAATTTCCTCATACAGGGCAAATCAACACTGGCTCTCCACAGGGCAAGATTGCCTCACATAAAAGAGGCACAGCATGGGCCATATCAGACACTGCAGTTTCCCTCAAAGAACAAGCATCATAGACTGCAATCTCACATGTTTCCCTCCCAATGAACAGGCACAGCAAAATCTGCAGCAAATGATAGAGTACTTATTCCTTAAGCATGCCACGAACATCACCAACCCCTGTAAACACATATGCAATTTGCCACACAAATGACAAATATGCAGAATACACAGAGAGAGCGTACTGTAGAAAGAAGCACGTCAATGTTTAGCTTGTTCTGTGTTGGAAACCAATTTGTAAAGTGTTTAATCATGTTTGTTTTGAAAGTAGCTATATTTTAAGATGTGTAGTAACATTGCAACAGAATATTGTCTTCTGTACTCACAGCACGCAATGCATTAAATAAACATCCTTCCATATATAAATATATCTTATTGTTAGCTAACTATATTGAATTGTGATGGGTAGGCAGTTCAGAATTAAGGGATCTAAAAAGTGGCAGGTGGTATTCTGCTCAGGGCCCTGCTTTCAACACTTTGAACTGGCTTTGGCAGGCCAACATGCATTTTGCCAACACAGCTGAACTGTAAAATAATATTACAGTAGGATACTTATGACATTTCCTTATTTCAGGCAGGTAGTGATATAATAAGACCACTACATAGATGCTAACATGCCCTAATCCATTCTGAAGATGCTCATCCATTCCTGCTTTTATTGTTGCATTCTCAGATTTATAGTTCTGGATTCATGATTGTCAGTTCTAGGAAAATTACTCACAGAATGCAAAGAAAAAAACAGGACTGGACTAGCATCTCCCAAACGGAATTGAGCCATGCTGGCGCTCATGCTGCTAGGAAAATGTGTTATAGTGCTGGTTAGATTTAAATATACATGACTGTATACAGTATGCCCCACTGGTGAAACGCTAATACATACTAAAAGCCCACTGATAGCAAATAAATGAGCATAATACCATTTACCAGGGAATGCTTTGGGTATGTTGTTGTGGGATATTAAGCTGGGTGTTGGCTCAGGTTCTACTGCTGTCATCATGCACCCAATAGGTCCCCACACTCTGTCTCTGCTCCTCCAAAAATCTATGCATGGTAGGTGGCTGACTTCCCTGGGGTCTGTTGGCCCCTGTGCCCTGTCCCCCCCTCTGGCACAAAGAAAGAGGTAATTTTGCCACGTGGTGTTTGTTTTTGACCGTGTGTTTAGGAGGCCTCTCCTCCAAGGTGATATGCAGTGTGTTACAAGGGGTTTGGTGAGCTGCTGTCACCTTCAGAGTTTTGGCTGCATTTCCAAATGGCTTATACTTCCTTAAATTGTAGTGTTTGTGTTTAGCTGCTGCTTTACCAGGCACAATAATAAAGCTGTCTCAAAAGTCTGCCCTAGACGTAAAAGGGAAAAATACTCTGGAGAAAAACCCCTTAACAAAGACAACAGCGCTGCTTTTCCCACAGATATTACACCGACCCCCTAACGCGGTTGTGATCAGTACCTTTTGCAGAGTCAAAGGACTACCGAGTTCAAAGCACTGCCAACCAAAATGTTAACCTGCAACTTTGCAAAAAGGACTTCCTTCTCGTCTTTCGCAGACTGCGATGACTGCTCCAAACTTGTTCAGCAAACGTTCCTCCTCTTAGTTTTCCCAAGGTGTCTCCATGTAGGTACCATCCTGTAAGTCCATGTTGTGAAATCCGTGTGTTGTGCCGATCGGCAATAGGGCAGGAAGATTGATCCACATTACTGATGGGTGCACAGTGTTGAAGGGCAGAGAAGGGGGCAAGATAGTCCTGTGTGGAGTGGGCCACCACAGCAGGTTCCGATCTGAGGAGCAGCAAATCAGCTTTTGTCCTGGAGTTGGGGGGCAGAGGTACCAGAGGATGGGGTGGGGTTGACTTGGGACGAGCCTAGGAGCCTGGGTGTAGCAGGGCCGGAAGGTGGGGCCCGGAATGAGGAAGCAGGAGTGTAGGGGGGCTGTGCACAGGAAAATGGGGGTTACAGAGGTGTAGGGGCAAACAGGGGGCAATGCATGGTGTAGCTATAGAGGGGCACATATGTCATCAAAGGGGGCAGTGACAGCCAAGGGGTAGTCAAAGGGTTAAGGGGTGTCACTAGAGTAAGGGTGTAGGAGTCCAGGGTTCAGATGCAGTGGGTAGCGGTTCATAGAGGGCAAGGAGGCAGTAGTAGTCAAAGGTCCAGAGGCAGTCTAGAGAGTCACAGAAGGTAAAGGGGGACACAGGAACAAAGGTTGTAGGAAGTAGGGAAGAGTGCCTTTTCTGTCTGAGGTACAAGGTAAGTGGCATCAGCAAGTGGCAGCCGTCTGCAGTTTTCTTTGCTCCTGCTGGTGACACTATGGGCGGGCCTGATTCACAGAAGCGTTTTATAATGGCGTGATGCTACAGGAAAACGCTCTGTGAATTAGGCCATATATCTTTAATTCTGCTGCAGCACCCTACAAAACATCCTGCATGGAGCGCAGGCTGGTGAGCCTAGTGCTGGATTACTAACTGAGGCTAATGCTTGCTTAGAGTATGAGGCAATTCGGCTGTTAATTTCTGACCTGCAATTAAAACTTTTCTCTCCTTCATGCTCCACAACATGTGTGCCAAAAGCTGCGGCTGATAAAATGACATCTTATTTCCAGAAATCTATTCCCCGCCTCTGCCTTAACCGCACGCAGAGATTGCAGAGCCTCTGAAGGTTCCTGAAATACCGGACGCAGCATTGTTACCTGGAGTGCAAAACTTGGAACTGCATTGTGAAGAGCAATTGAAAATGAATATTCCGTTCTGCACCGCTTATGTATTAAATGAGGCAGTTCTGAACTTGTTACCCACTGCTACTAATGAAAGACCTGCCTCCCCTTTGCAAGAACAAACCCCACAAAGTCAACACCCATTAGAGTGTAATTAAAGGAGGCCCATTTTAATGTTGGTCCAATGAATATGTTGAGAGAGATAACACTCAGATTGCCTTGTCGGTCCTTTATCCTGACTCTTCTTCATCTAGCTGAAGTATCTCCATCACAAGCACTAACTGAGGGTTGTGAAGAACAATATCAATGGGAAGGCACAGCACTAACTGACAACTCGGCCCTCCTCCAGAGAAAAACTAGATGCCCCATTCACAAAACATTCCATCACGCAACATAACTACGTGAATGTTTAGATGAGATCTTCCAGCTGCATGCAGCTTTCAATGTGTGAACACTGGTGAGCAAAAATAAATGTATTATACATACGTCGATAGTCGACGTATACTAAATGCATTTTTTCAAACCGTTCACATTATTGCACAAACAGCCAACATTCCTGCCGGTGGGCCGCTGCCCACAGTGTTGGTTTTCTGGTTTGTTAAGTGCTATGTCTGTACGATTGAAACACAGACTTAGCACTTAAACAACAAAACCAACACTGAGGGGTGGGCCGGCACGACAGTCACTATGACCGCAGCCAGTCGGAGTGAGGTGAGCAGCTCGGTGCTGCCTGCGGGCAGCCTGGCTGCTTCCTCCATCCCAGGTCAGCCAACAACTGTACACCCACCCCCACCTACCATAACCACCAACAATCTATTTCTTAATTCTTCCTTCTCTTTCAACATGTGAACCGTGTGAAAAAATGCATTTATTATACATCGAAAATCAACCTATAATAAATGCAACGTATAATAAATGCATTTTATTACACGTTCATACCCTGTTCCGGAACCACCACTAAGCAATCTTTTCCGTTCTTAAATTCTAATCTTACCTGAACTTAAATGCCACTTGTCATTGTCATTAGAAAGTAGGCCTGTCGGAAAGCAGACCTGGCCAGTGCACGTTAGCCGCCCAGCTGCACCTGCGCAATGTGTGTAAAGACTCGACTGCGAGCACACACAGCCGGCTACAGTCAGCATTGCAGGCAGGGCACGGGCGGATCCCGGGGCGCTGCCCCTCATCATGCGCAGACGCAAACCCAGTCAGCGTCAGCCCAGCCTTGCTGGGAAGAAAACAAATGCACAGAGTACGTGGAAGCCAATTAAATGTAAACCACCCAGGCTGCTGGATGTTCGCAATGTGTTGGTTGCTTTGTTTTACGTCCCCTAATTGTGTATCCTTCCTCTATGCCAAAGAGGCCCTAGGCCCTGAGGCCTACCGGGGAAAGGCCCGGTGTCCCGGTGGGCCAGTCCAGCCCTGTTGATAATGCATGTAACCATGAGGTGAAAGCCATGTGCCATACAAGCGACATGCATCGATAATACATTTCATATTGTAAGAAGGTTCTGTCACTGTGCTTGCACCTACTCCACTTTCTCCAAGATGTCAACCACACCTGGTATGCACGCCTGGTTTTCCCAGGCGTGCCTAACGTGTCCCGCGAGGGGGCCTCGTAATATGGTGGAACGGGTTGAACGGCGCCGCAGCCTTTTACGGCGCCGTTTAACCCGTTCCCCCAGGGTCGTAATGAGGCCCAATGAACCTTGTTTAAGTCAACCTCCACCCACACTGATTTCCCAGAAGCCGTGCTGTCTTTTCCCTGTGGCTTTTAAAAGTATTTTTTTTTCTTTTGCCGTGTGTAACGTGCTGTGGTTCACATGAAAGTTAAAACAAAGGCGTTTCTCATGGAGTGTTGCATTTATTGCCCCTCATGTGCACTAAAAGTCAAACAAAGCTATTTTTGAGTGTAATGCATACTTATCATTTAGATGAAATCAGAGCAACGCAGGGCCGTTCTTGATGAAAGGTATTTGAATGCTTGCCCCACATGTGCCAGGGAAAGCAAAGAACAGCGTTTTTGGTCGCAATGTATAATACAGCTTTTCAGGTGACAGGGATTGCTGTTTCGGGCTTTTAAATGCACCCTGCAATTAGACATGGCAATATATTGTAAACATGTACAACAACAAGAAACAGAATCAGAAATTGCAATAATTCACACAATTAAAAGACAATGCTTGGGGATATTCAAATAAAACTCAAGGGTACCCCACCCGTACCAACCAATACACCCACCGGTCATACAAACCCAAACATTCCTCTGTATACTCACCTCAATCACACCACATCACAAACAACATCAAAGGTAGAGATTATGTGCATTATAAAATATAAAAAAAAACAAATGAAAACCTGATTGTTAAGGGCTTAGCATATAATTGACTTCAATATAGTCTTGCAGCTGATAGGTAACTAAGCCTCCAAAATCTTAGCTAACCAGGGAAATCCTGAAACAGGTACAACAGTCCTGAAGAGGGCTTTTTTAGCAAGGGAGATATGATCGCTGACTGAAGCCAAGCAGGGACTATCCCATTCTCTAGTAATGTATTGATAAGTGTCCAAATGGGCTATATAAACAATGTATTCAGTAAAGTATCCAGCCGTCAGTGATGGAAGGGGTTCCTCGGGAGACATAGCAAGCTTTCATTTTCTTAGCAGTGTATGCAGATTCAATTCAACACTACAGCTAAGTCAATGCCTAGTCTGGGATGCTGAGGGAAACCCTTATTGATATATTTTTATGTCCAGTTCGTTTACTCTGGAGGACAACCCTTATATAACACCCCTCTCTTAGAATCCCCCTGACCCCACTGAGCCAAGAAGTAGGTTTGTTTTGCAAATTAAAAGGTTTATTTGAAAATTAAACAATATATATATATATATATATCACACTTTTATAATAAATTAATATTTGATATCACACTTGAGGATATGATGTTGATCAACAATGGATAATGTTATAGTGGTACACTCTTTTTAATGGCATATAAGTTGATATAGAGAGGACCAAGTAGCTGAGAATGCTCATCTGGCTTCAAAGACAATGCAATGATGAATGAAATGCAGTACAGAAAATAAATCAAATATAATTCAGTTCCCCCCTAGCAAGCTTAGAGGAAAACAGGTAGGAGTTTTAAACACAGGCAAAATCCTTTTAAATGTGGTGGCAATGAAGTGAAACATATACTCAAATTGCTTTTAATTCCCTATAGGAGGTTCATGGTGAGTGAGAGATGCTTTGTATTAGCTTTGTATTAGTTCAGGATCACTTTAGCAATGCTCTATGATTGTCAGGTTGCAAACGAATTTCAGCAAAGGAAAGCAAGGACAAATATTTTTACACGTGGCTGAAATTAAGCAAAATGTCAAATCGCGGCAAATTTAGTCGCGTGCGTCGAGCGCAATTACTGAGTGAGCTTGTTGGAAAGCTTAGAATCTCAGCCTCAACATAAGAGTTAAATCTCGCTTCTATCACAAACGGTTCCGGAGATACGGGCGATTTAGTAAAGGTAGTTTTTCGGATTTGAAATTTGAAAGCTCAGAATGACAGAAGACAGTTTTCAGGTTTAAAGATGACAGAATGACACGATTCTAGGAGGCAGTTCTAAATAGGTTAAAATAGTTTGGATTAGATTATTTTAAACTAAGAGATTGGTTTTGGCACAGTGAGTACTCACACTATATTTCTGAAATAAGCCGTCAAGGTCTGGTCAGGTTGGACGGGATTTCCGGCGGGTGGTTCTGAAGTCCCGGCTATCTGGGTCAGCTCTGCTCTCTGGGTCTGTCAGCACCGGTTCTGCTCACAACGGTCTGGTCTGTGGTTCTCTCTGGTTCCGGTTACAGCACTGCTTTCTGGATACTGCTACAGGTTCTTGCAAAAGTTCTTGGCAAAGAATTCAAACAGCTTGCCCGGCTGTTGAATAGTTTGGTTGGTTTTGAGGCCTGCTGAAGAGAACTCAGCTTGTAGTTTAGCCCTTTGCTTTAAATTGTGGAGTCAGAGTTCTAAGTTCTGGTCTCTGTCTAGCTGGAGTCAGTCTAGGTCTCTGGAGTTCTGGATGTGAATTTGTCCCCGTCAGCATGCTCTGCATAAAATGGGAATTGAGTGTCTCTACCTGTCCCAGCAGTCTCTTTTTATGTGTTCTACAAGTGGGTGTGTGCATGGACATAACTGAGCCGGTCTCTCGCAAACTATCATTGGCCACGTCCTCCTCTCTCCCTTGATTGGGGAGCTGGGTTGTGTGTCATCTTTATGGCTTACAGAAAGACACTCCCCTTGTCAAATTGCACACAAATCTATATTCTGATCCAAATACATATTTATCTATGTACCATTTTTCTAATATTATACGTCCAGTTAACATATTTTCTGTAGCACCAAACCATCCGATCCCTGTCTTTGTAAGATGTTGTGTCCACTTATGACAGAATTCTGCCCTTTTCATCCAGATCACGACCTCTAAACCTTTCCAGATTTTACACAAATGTGCACCCTCCTTAAACACACATTCCAGTAATCTACTAGGTCTCTAGCATAAACCCAGTGTCTGTAATATCAATAAATAGCGGGGTTTGGTCCTAGAACATGGTACAGAGTTGAATCAAGTCTTGAATTGTGGGTACATTTCTTAGATTAAGGTTCTCCAAATTTCACATTTATGTGAGCTTAATACAATATTTTAGAAGCATTTAACTTAAACATATATTTGCTGCAATATGATTCCACAAAAGTCTCTGAGTCCACCCCCAGAAACTTGGGAGTACCACATGTCTCTCCTCTCCCAGGCAGGGCTCTGTTTACGGTCCACACTGAAAATCAACATGCCCCATTCAATTGCAAGAGTCTATTGGGTCGGCTGAGGTCAGCAGGCCAGGGGGCCACTCTACATTTGGTTAGCATGAACCTGTGATTTCCTGGGCTGTTGTGTGGGTCTCTGAGGTGAGAAGGTTTCCCAGCCTCTTGGCCTGTTAATGCAATCAGATTGTCTCTGGGAACAGCAGGTGGTTAAGAGTTTTAATTAACCAGCGGGCCTTTGAAGTTTCCAGCTGTCTCAGGAGGCTGATTAGCTTCTGAAGTAGCAGTTCTCCTGTCAGAGTTTAGACCGCTAGTGCCGGTTTGTGGACAAAGCTGGTACTGCACCCATTTTTGGGATCTGTCTTGAATTAATGCATTTCAATAGAGTGGTCTTTTCCTTGATAGTATAGGATCCTTGCTTAACATTGTTTTGATGGCATCCTTACAGTAGAGTGGTGATGTGGAACCCCCAACAAGAAGGTAGTATCTTTAGAGTGGTCTTGTACCCATGATTTTAGCAACTTTTTTACATCAATAAAAACGGATTTTGAACAGAAACATCTTTCTTTGCACTGGTGGGTGGCAGATTAGGTGACCATTTTGGTGTGCGCAAACTGCGGGGTCTCCTTGATTCTGGCGTGAATGTGGGCGGTGACAGCTCATCCCCACATCTACCCAGTCTATTGATTTAGTTTGTTCTGGGATAGAATAATGGTACGGCGACAGCTCATCCCTACATCTACCCAGTCTATTGATTCAACATGGGTCAAAACCCTTGACAAGCCCCCCCGCCCGACTGTGCTTTGATTTGGAGTCGAGGGGGAGTCGGGTGCAAAGGATGTTTTTGATCCACGCGCTGGTATGTCCGCATCATCTTCTTCCAATTCCATAGATGGCGCAGTTCAGCATCTTTTCCTCCATCCGGTTGGATCGATCGGTTCTCCTCGCCATTCCTGATGGGAATATTGGGCGGTACCCTGGGCCCCTCGGATCTCTGCTCCCGGTCCCCGGTCGTCCCCCTTGGTCAGTCTCCATGGTTTCATCTCTCCTAGGATGAGAAAGCAAAAGCGGCAATACCTATTCGTAGACATTTCTCCCCCACTATTGATCTAGTGGGGCGGCATGTACATTTTATAAATCAAGAGACATAGCATTCTTATTTTGAAAAACAAGATATAATTCAAAGACAGTTGCATACAAGAATCATAATATTTTAGAGACTATATGTGGGATATTTTAGGGTGGAACTGAATTGATCTGGAGCGGCCCCCTCTGGTATTGCAGATGACTCCTCCAGTTGCTGCAGAGTGTGCCTGGGATGGTAAGACTTTAGCTTATTTATATGTACCCACTTGCCTTCCCCTTCCGCCAGACTACCTTTGGGGATGCAGATCTTATACGCTACTGGGGAGACCTTGTCTACAATTTCAAACGGTCCCTTCCATGTAGGCAAACATTTTCGCTGTTTGGCCTCGTTCCTTTGGAAATTGTATAGATAGACCCGGTCTCCCACAGTGTATTCCTTCCTGGTGGTCTTCAGGTCGTAGTGGATTTTCATGCTATCAGCTGATATTTCTAGATTCCGCTGAGCATAGGCAAAAGCATGCTGAAGGTGTTTCCTTAAATTCTTCACATACTCATGAGTTGTGGAGGCATTTATCAGTGTCTGCTCTTGGGTTCTGTAGAGCAAATGCTGGGGAAGCACCATCTTGCGTCCGGTCATCAACTCAAATGGTGACATTTTAGTTGCAGATGAAGGGGTAGATCTGATGGCTATTAGGACCAGAGGTAATCGGATATCCCAACTTAGACCAGAATCTGCCACAAACTTTTTTAAGATGCTCACAATGGTCCGGTTGTAGCGTTCTACTGCCCCAGAAGAGGCTGGCCGGTAAGCAATATGTAACTTCCTTTTGACCCCTAGTATCTCCCACATCTTTGTCATTACTTCACTGGTGAAGTGGCTACCTCTGTCTGACTCAATCCTTTGAGGTAGACTAAAACGGGAAAAGATGTGGTTAATCATCAGGGCAGCTGCTGTTTCTGCCTTGCAATTTGGGGCCAGGAGATATTCCATCCACTTGGTAAACAAGCATGTGACAGTCAACATGTACTTGTTTCCTCTAGACGAGCAAATTACAGGGCCTACGAAGTCGATTTGCAAATCTGACCATGGCAGTGTCATCCCCCTCTTTTGGAGAGGCGCCCGGTGTGTGAGGGATGTTGGCTGAAATTGTGCACACACCAGACACCCATTTAAGTATTGGTCGAGGTCCTGCCCCATGTGTGGCCAGTATGCAACCTCTCTTAAGATCTCAAGTGTTGTGTGAAACCCCCTAAGACTGGCGGTGGCCGCATCATGGGCGTGACTTAACATCAGGCTTCGGAATGAGGTAGGAACCACCCACTGATTATGGCAAGCTTGGGATTTCCTTACCAACAAACCGTCTTGGATTTGGAACCTTTTTGGACATGTCATCAACACTCTTAGGTTCTCTTTCCCAATGTAATCGGTATCCGTCAGGGGAAAGTTCTCAGGGTCCTCAATGTGTTGGTAAAACTTACCAATTATTGGGTCCCCCTTCTGAGCTGTAATCAAATCAGCATCAGGGGTCTCCTTACTCCATTGTGCAGTTGAAAGATCATTGTGAGCATTTGTCTGGGACCTAGTGATAGCAGTGACCTGGATTTCCCCCAACAGGGACTCAATCTCTATTAGATCCCTTTGGATGGCCCCGGTTTTGGCCAGGTGATCAGCTAAGTCATTTCCAGTTTTGTCTGGTCCCTCTACTTTGGAATGACCCTTGATCTTCTTCCAGTAGATGGTCATCCCATTCGATGTGACCAGATCATCAATGTTTTGAATTAACTTCCCATGTTTCAAAGGTTTGTTATTAGTACATAGCATGCCTCTGGTTTTCCAGTTAACCAGGTGCTCCACGAACCCGTTCCGTACATAATCCGAATCTGTGATTATGACCAGTTTGTGGAGTTGATGTTGGACGGCAGTGAGGATGTCCTGATGCACAGCCATCAATTCTGCCACCTGACTACTTCGGGGACCAATTTTGTACCCAGCGGAGGGTTCTGGAAAGTCCTTTACCCATGCATTCCCTACGCCGGCCACCAGTTCTTTCTCCCCGTTGTTGTCAACATGGTACGAGCATCCATCCACATAGACAGTGGGCATTCCTTCACACTTGTCTTCTTCAAAGACTTTGTGTGGGGAATTAAGGTATGCCTCCATGTTGTCCTTGATTTTTAGACTTCCGTCATCGAGACAGTTTTCTCTGGCACAATCATGCAAGTCAGCCAGGCCTTGCGCGAGGGGACTCTTCTTGTTTTGGCCATATCTGACATCCACAGGAAAGCCTTGCATTGACAGAATCCAGGAAGTAATTCGGGAATCACTCAAATTTCCGGCCCGGATTCTGTCACTTTGGAGATATTGCAGAGGCTGGTGTGGAGTCTCCACTATGATGTGTTCCCCATGGATAAACGGGCGGTAATTCTTCAATGCCCACACCGTTGCCAGGAGTGCCTTCTCAAAATCATTGAATTTTTCCTCCACAGAGGATAAAGTTTTGCTCGCATAGGAGATTACTTTATTGACCTTGTCATGCTTTTGGTATAATACTGTCTCCAGGAAGAACTCCTTGTTTCTCACAGCGTAAGCTAGGCAAGGCGGTTGTGAGAGGCTTCTCTTGAGTTGTCTTACTGCCTTGGATTGTTCTGGACCCAATTCCCACTTGACCCCCCCCTTCAAAAGATGAATCAGGGGTCTGAATCAGGGGTCTGGTGATCTCTGTGTAGCCCTCAATGAACTTTCTGCTGTAATTAGTCAGTCCAAGGAGGCTTCTTAGTTCCCGCAGAGTTGTGGGATCCTTCAGTTTCTGGAGTGCTTCCACTTTCTTTTCTTGGGGACTGTGACCCTGAGGAGTAATCTCATGCTCCAAGAAATTAACACGGGTTCTAGACCACTGTGCTTTCTGAAAGGAAAGTTTTGCTCCGGCGGCCCTCAACTGTGTCAGAACATAACAGATCTCCGCTATGTGTCCCTCCACAGATGAACTTTTGATGAGGACATCATCTACATAAGCCAGGTTACCCCTCGCACCCAGGTCGGGCATGGCCTTATGTAGGAAAATGTTGAATTAATTGCCAGAGTTGAAGTATCCGAAGGGAGTCCGGGTCCATGTGTACTGCTGGCCCCCAAAGGTAAAAGCCAGTTTGTATTGGTCCTCTCTACTGACAGGCACAGTCCAGTATCCATTGGTCAGGTCTATTGCTGTGAATACCTGTGACCCCTGAATCTGGGCTAGCCCTTGGTCAATGTAGGGCAGAGGCCATCGGGACGTATGGACCCGTTTGTTGAGCTCCCTAAGGTCGGCAGAGAGTCTCCACTGGTCGTTTGGCTTCAATATTCCCAGCACCGGATTGTTGAAGGTGCTGTCTACTGGACGGATTATTCCCCGGGACTCAAGGTTCTTAATTATTTCAGTAAGGGACTCCATGGATGCGAGAGGCAAGCAATATTGCTTCTCAAACACTGGAGTCATGCCAGGGTCCATGGGAATTGTTGTTGTGTGGATGTCGGTGCGACCACAGTCATATGAGTCTACCGCAAAGAGATCTTGGAAATGCAAGAAAACTTGGTTCAACTTTTGCTTCTGTTCCAGAGTCACACAGGCATCAGCTAGGTTGACTCTCTCTTCCACCATCTGCCTGAAGCCTGGAAAGACTTCTGGTTTCGTTATCTCAGCGGCCTCCTCCAGCTGGGTGGAAAAGTCCCTGGTCAGAGTGTTGATTTGGACTGGAGGCTTCAGGTGGGAAGGGCAGCCCTCATGGACCTGGAAAATCACCTCATCCCTTCTGAAGTCACAAGTCACGTCTTCCTTACCACAAGGGCAAGAAGTGTACACCAGGAAGTTCCCCCCATGCCGGGTAAAGATCCTGTCTGGTGTTTTATTGTCATCACTGTCACTGTCAAAGCAGTCCTTGGGGATTGATCCTAACAGTTCATTTCATAAATCAATGGAGAAATGTCGGTCATCAACCACCATTCCAATAATGGTGCCTGCGGCTAGAGTAATACTCTTTAAGTCGCTGTTATCCACCTCCATTGGAATGGTGTCATGTTCTATGTTGACTAATGGTGTTGGGTTTATCCCCAACCCTTGCTGTTGGAGAGAAGCATTTAGATGAATATAAGCATCGGGGATTTTCAATTTTTGTCCTCATTTAACTTTCACTTCCAGGGAGAATTGTCGGGTCCTTTCTGGGATGGTGACTTCCTCTTTAAGCTGAATTTCAACTGCATAAGGTAGCAATTGAGCTGACCTAAATGCTTTTTGTTGATCATCAAAGCTCATGGGATTATCCACTAATCGGGACCAAGCTTTGAAGTTTATTAGGTTCAAACTAATGGCAAAGCGATTGAGAATGTCACTGCCTAAGTAAAAGGTGGCAGTGACGTCTCACACGACCCAACAATTATGGACTATGCTCTTGTTGCCAATGGAGATTTTGAGCATACACCTGCTTGGCAGGAGATGTTTCGAATTGGGTGTTTCCAGATCCATTTCCCATTTGTCTATCAGTTTGAATTTGGGAATGGCTGGATCTTTTGGGAGTTGGCGAACATGGCTTCGCTGATGAAGCTCTTACCGTTGTTCACACACACTCGAGCGAGAACAGAGTCCTTCCCATCATTTAACTGAACAGGGATGAACAACTGCTCTCCAATTTGCTGAATATCAGGCAGGCTCTTAGCTGATTTCACATCTTTCTGGACTATAGGAGTGGGAGTTTCTGATTGTGGATTTGTAAAGAATTTCAGAGTGTTTCCTTCCAGTGTGGAATACCACGTTAAACTGGAAGGAAGGTTGATTTTCAGAAATAGAGAGGACCCCCCACCACCAGTCTGTTGTCCTACTGCTATTACTGTCACGTTGGGAATTTGGTTGTTCTGGAAGTGAAATTCTACTTGGTCAGATTTTTGTTCAACCATGTGGCAGGTGCCATTTAAACTAACATGGTTGACACTCTGTTTTAATTTTATTGGTCGGCTAGTCTGGGTCCAGAGGACCTTCTTTACGCAATCTATTAGGCGTGACAACCTTCTCAGGAGGTCATTCCCTAGTAAACAAGGGGTGCCCTCTGGAGTCACTACTATGACCGGGTGTTTCACCTTGTGTCGCCCAATTTTAATGTCCAAGTCTGCAGTCCCCTCAATGGGAATTTCCTTCCCATCAAAGTTCTGCAGTTGTTCATGAAGAGAGGTGAGAGGAATTCGGTAATTCTCCCCCCTTCCTGCATTTAGTTCATCAAAGGCCCTTTTGGACAGAAGGGTAGCTTGGGATCCAGTGTCCACCAGCGCCAAGATTGTACCCTGCCGCTGTACTTGTACGGGGGCATAGTATCTTCCCTCCTTCTCCTCAAGGGGGCACAGATAATGCACATTTTTGGACAACTGGTGGGCTAACTTTCTGGTTTTTTACATGGCGAGAGAAGAGATTTGGGCAGAATTCTGTGGAGAGCCTGGGGAATCTGAAAGAAAAAGTTGGCAACTGGAAATGGTTTTGGGTTCTGGGCCGCCCCCCCCCCTTTTTGGAGGCAGTCATCAGGATGGGTTTGACCCATGGGATTTTGGTATTGTTGGTTCTGGGATAGAATGATGGGCGGCGACAGCTCAATCCCCACATCTACCCAGTCTGTTGATTCGGTTTTAGGTTCCCCTGGTTCCGGTTCTGGGCCGCCCCAGCCTTTTTGGAGGCAGTCACCAGAATGGGTTTGAACCAGGGAAGTTTGGTTTTGTTGGTTCTGGGATAGGATGATGGGCGGCGACAGCTCAATACCCACATCCACCCAGTCTGGATTGGAATCTCTTGGGACCCATTTTTCCTTGGGCGGAGTTCCCCCATCTCTGAAGGAGAAGATCCTTTTCCCAGGATCTTCTGAGGATCCCTCTCCCTCAAATTGGAAGACCTGTACCTCCTCCACAAAGTGGGTCTGTTTGGGTCCTTTGTTTCTCCTACCCCCCTCTTCTCCTTGGGTGGCAGACTTTCAGGGGTAGGAGATTTTGTTTCCGGTTCCTGGTTCTCCAGGGGCTGTTTACAAGTTGGGAAGGATGCTTCCTCCAAGGATTTACACCCCCCTTCCGCTTGTGCCTCCTCCCTGTGAACCGGTGGGTTATCGGGGTGCTGCCCCCGTCATTGTTCTGGAGCACCAGGCCCAGAGTTTGGGGCATTCTGCGGTGGCATGCTCATCCGAGGGTTCTGTTGAGCCCTCAGTATGTGACCCAGATCCTGTGCCATATTTTGGACCTGGCGCTCAAGTTTTGAAACCCGCTCAGGCTGATACGGGGCTCTATTTTCTCCCCTGGGCTGATCCCGGGAAGGGTAGCTATCCCTTCTCTGGAAATACCCCGGGTCGGGAACATTTGGGTACCCCTCCACCCTTGACCTCCCCTCTTCCGGATTAGGTTGTCTGGGCTCAGGGAATTGGGGAAAGATGGATGGATGGTTTTGGGGTTGGAAATTGGGTGGATACCTGAGGAAAAAGTTCTGCCCAGGATTTGGTGAATTTCTGCCCTCCTGGGGGAAGTTAGGAGGGAAGTTCCACGGGTTAGGCACTTGGCTGGATCCCCCCCTTGGGCTGGAGGAGTCCACACATAACCCAGGATGGGTCGGTTTCCCTTGTAGCGGGTACTTACATAATCAGGGGAGTGAGGGACCCCATTTGTGGGACTACCTCCTCGACTCCCTGTCTGTGACTGGCCCGAGGGCCTTCTGGGCTGTGAATTATTTGGCGCAGGCAGGTTTTTAGGCCCCCCATCTCCAAATCTAAAACGGGGGCAACCTTTACCTCTGCCACCTTGGCAGCAGCAGGGGTGCTGTTGGATTTGGGGTTTTTCTGCGCATTACTTTTATTTTCTATGGGCTTCTGCACCTCATGGATCCGGGTGGCTTGCTCAATGACCCAGTCTAAAGATCTTTTCTCGTGAAAATCGCTCACGAGCTGGGTCATTATGTACTTGGGAAGAGCATGGAAAAATGTGTTGATGAATTCTCTGCTGTCCGGGCGCACCCTTCTGGTGGTCTGCGCAAAGGCACGCTTCAATTCTTGCACGGATTCTTGTGGGGGCTGATCCTCCCCACATTGCAAATTGTAGGCTGCCTTGCAAGCCTCTTGGGGATTTCTATGTACAGAAAAATGTTTCAAGATGGCCGCCCTATATGTGGACCATCTTGAATGGTTTTGGTCCTCCAGCCCTGCAAAGAAACTGGAGTATTCAGGGGAGAATGTCCATTTGACGTACTGGATGCAGCTACTGCTGTCCTTCAAATGGAAAGTCTTCATCATTTGCTCATAGAGCTACAAGTGTTCCCAAACAGAATACTTGGCGTTCTTATGATAAGGCGTGATGACACTCCTGATTGCCTTAATCTGTTTTAAGGGGTCCTTAAGCAAGGCCCTTTTCACCTTATTGGCCTTTTTGGTTTGGGTAACCCTGATCCATTCATCCTCTGATTCAGAAGCACTGCTCCCAGACGTGCCCGTCTGATCTTCCAGGTTTTCCCGGATTCTGCGAGCCTGGGAATAGCTAGCAGAATGTGGGGACCTGGTCTCCTGTGTCCTGTGACGCCCAGAGGAGTCTTCAGATCCCTCCTTGCTACCAGGATTTGATGGGTACCTCCCCCCCACTGACCTAACTGGGCAGAGGTTTTCAGGATGCCCTTAGTAGGCCTACTCTCCTGGGGTTCCCCACTAAATTGCACTGTACTTAGGTGCCCATACCCGGATGCCCGCCCATCCATTCCTGGGTGGTACTGGCCTATGAGCCCCATCCTTTTGGCTGGATAGTAATCTGCCATCCCTGTGGCCCTGTGCTCATGTGCGCCGGGGACATGGGGGTGGCAGAGTCCAGGGACTGGGAGAGATGAAGGCCTCTGGTACTAGGGCTCCTGAGGTTATGCTCAGGCGTTTCCCTTTCCCAGCGAACCTCATCTCTATCAGCCCCTGCTCCCTGTTGCAATGCAAGAGCCTGCGCTTTCAGTTCCTCAGTTAAGGCCTTACTAGACTCTATCAGTCTCTCCTGCATGGCTACCTGTTGCTGGAGCCTATCATTGTGCTGACAGAGAGCCTCATTCTCTCTCTGTGCCTCCTGATTGGTCCTGGAGTACTGGCCCAGTCTTTGCTGCAGGAGGGTTACCTCCTGAGTCCCATCCCTAATGGCCTGCTCCTTTCTTGCCAGAGCCTCGTCCACCCTCCTGGTGTGCTCTAACAAGATCTGATGCTCTTTTTGGAGGTCACCCAGCCCCTGCAGGGCCAAGTGATTTTCTTCAGTTTTTCTTTTTAAATGGCAGACTTCCTGGCCTAAGGTGTCCCTTTCCTGACTAAGAGTCTGCATCTGTGCCGCCAGGTCATCCCTTTGCCTTTGAAAGGCACCAGCTTTTTGGCGCTCCTGATCAAACTCTGCCTGGGTATCCAGGTCTTTCAGGATCAGTTTATTGCTCTCTGCCTTTTCCCTATCTAGGTGGCTTTGCAGGGTGACTACCTGCTCAGCACATACCCTATTGAAATCTAATTGTTCCTCTAGCTTTTTCTGGCTCTGCAGTAGGGAGTCCATACCTTCTTGGTACTCCTTCTGCAAGGCCAGAAATCTGGTATCCTTGTCAGACTTTTCCTGTTGCAGGATACACATGTCCTCTTTGATTTTAATGAGATACTGTCTGCTCTCATTTTCTGACTCCTGGCTTCTGTGCATCCTCTGCTCAGAAGAGACCAGGTCAGATTGGGCCTTCTCTAACACGATCTGTTGCCTATTTGCCAGATATTGTCCTTCAGCACATTTGTCCTGCATGGCTCCCATATATAGATACAAATATGCTGCTATCCTAACCATCTTGTCGTGTTCATCTTTAGCTTTAGGAGCCATGTATAGTTCACTCAGGGCCACATGTAAGGGACTCTGATCTCTCCAGATATCTAACCCAGTTTCAGTGACCTGTTGTGTGATTGCCTGCAACCACGCATCCTGGCCCTGCTCAGTCCATTCACCTCTCACAAATAGCTTATGTAAGAAGTGCTCTCTGGCTATTTTGATGTCTACCAATGTCATCATTCTGGAATTAGAGTTCCTTCCTGACTTACAGAAGTTTGTATTTTATTTAGCAAAACAGACTGTTTCCTTAGAGCGTCCCTTTGAGGGGTGCTTTCACAGTGTAAAACAGCGTGGTGATCTAACCGGATATGTGTATCCCGTCAGTTGGCACACTGTATTAAGCTGCACAAGTGATAGATCTAATCCAGAATCCCCGGCTACGAGCCCCCACTTTGTAAGCGGATTCAATTCAACACTACAGCTAAGTCAATGCCTAGTCTGGGATGCTGAGGGAAACCCTTATTGATATATTTTTATGTCCAGTTCATTTACTCTGGATGACAACCCTTATATAACACCCCTCTCTTAGAATCCCCCTGACCCCACTGAGCCAAGAAGTAGGTTTGTTTTGCAAATTAAAAGGTTTATTTGAAAATTAAACTATATATATATCACACTTTTATAATAAATTAATATTTGATATCACACTTGAGAATATGATGTTGTTCAACAATGGATAATGTTATAGTGGTACACTCTTTTTAATGGCTTAGAAGTTGATATAGAGAGGATCAAGTAGCTGAGAATGCTCATCTGGCTTCAAAGACAATGCAATGATGAATGAAATGCAGTATAGAAAATAAACTTGACATGATTTCAACCAAAACAATGTAATCACCTTTCCCCCTGGTAGCAATTCACTCCCCCGCCTTTATGCAATGTAAAGAGATGGAAGGAAAGCACACAGTTCTCAGGAATGCAATCAAATATAATTCAGTTCCCCCCTAGCAAGCTTAAAGGAAAACAGGTAGGAGTTTTAAACACAGGCAAAATCCTATTAAATGTGGTGGCAATGAAGTAAAAAATATACTCAAATTGCTTTTAATTCCCTATAGGAGGTTCAGGGTGAGTGAGAGATGCTTTGTATTAGTTCAGGATCACTTTAGCAATGCTCTATGAATGATTGTCAGGTTGCAAACGAATTTCAGCAAAGGAAAGCAAGGGCAAATATTTTTACACGTGGGTGAAATTAAGCGAAATGTCAAATCGCGGCAAATTTAGTCGCGTGCGTCGAGCGCAATTACGGAGGGAGTATGAGGAGTAGCAAGTCATTTTAGAGCTTGTTGGGAATCTCAGCCTCAACATAAGAGTTAAATCTCGCTTCTATCACAAACGGTTCCGGAGATACGACCGATTTAGTAAAGGTAGTTTTTCGGATTTGAAATTTGAAAGCTCAGAATGACAGATGACAGTTTTCAGGTTTAAAGATGACAGAATGACATGATTCTAGGAGGCAGTTCTAAATAGGTTAAAATAGTTTGGATTATATTATTTTAAACTAAGAGATTGGTTTTGGCACAGTGAGTACTCACACTATATTTCTGAAATAAGCCATCAAGGTCTGGTCAGATTGGACGGGACTTACGGCGGGTGGTTCTGAAGTCCTGGCTATCTGGGTCAGCTCTGCTCTCTGGGTCTGTCAGGCACCGGTTCTGCTCACAACGGTCTGGTCTGTGGTTCTCTCTGGTTCCGGATACAGCACTGCTTTCTGGATACTGCTACAGGTTCTTGAAAAAGTTCTTGGCAAAGAATTCAAACAGCTCGCCCGGCTGTTAAATAGTTTGGTTGGTATTGAGGCCTGCTGAAGAGAACTCAGCTTGTGGTTTAGGCCTTTGCTTTAAATTATGGAGTCAGAGTTCTAAGTTCTGGTCTCTGTCTAGCTGGAGTCAGTCTAGGTCTCTGGAGTTCTGAATGTGAATTCGTCCCCATCAGCGTGCTCTGCAGAAAATGGGAATTGAGTGTCTCTACCTGTCCCAGCAGTCTCTTTGTATGTGTTCTAAAAGTGGGTGTGTGCATGGACATAACTGAGCCGGCCTCTCGCAATCTATCATTGGCTATGTCCTCCTCTCTCCCTTGATTGGGGAGCTGGGTTGTGTGTCATGGCTTACAGAAAGACACTCCCCTTGTCAAATTGCACACAAATCTATTTCTGATCCAAATACATATTTATCTATGTACCATTTTTCTAATATTATACGTCCAGTTAACATATTTTCTGTAGCACCAAACCATCCGATCCCTGTCTTTGTAAGATGTCATGTCCACTTATGACAGAATTCTGCCCTTTTCATCCAGATCACGACCTCTAAACCTTTCCAGATTTTACACAAATGTGCACCCTCCTTCTACACACATTCCATTAATCTACTAGGTCTCTAGCATAAACCCAGTGTCTGTAATATCAATAAATAGCGGGGTTTGGTCCTAGAACATGGTACAGAGTTGAATCAAGTCTTGAATTGTGGGTACATTTCTTAGATTAAGGTTCTCCAAATTGCACATTTTTGTGAGCTTAATACAATATTTTAGAAGCATTTAACGTAAACATATATTTGCTGCAATATGATTCCACAAAAGTGTCTGAGTCCACCCCCAGAAACTTGGGAGTACCACATGTCTCTCCTCTCCCAGGCAGGGCTCTGTTTACGGTCCACACTGAAAATCCACATATCCCATTCAATTGCAAGAGTCTATTGTGTCGGCTGAGGTCAGCAGGCCAGGGGGCCACTCTGCATTTGGTTAGCATGAACCTGTGATTTCCTGGGCTGTTGTGTGGGTCTCTGAGGTGAAAAGGTTTCCCAGCCTCTTGGCCTGTTAATGCAATCAGATTGTCTCTGGGAACAGCAGGTGGTTAAGAGTTTTAATTAACCAGCGGGCCTTTGAAGTTCCCAGCTGTCTCAGGAGGCTGATTAGCTTCTGAAGTAGCAGTTCTGCTGTCAGAGTTTAGACCTCTGGTGCCGGTTTGTGGACACAGCTGGTACTGCACCCATTTTTGGGATCTGTCTTGAATTAATGCATTTCAATAGAGTGGTCTTTTGCTTGATAATATAGGATCCTTGCTTAACATTGTTTTGATGGCATCCTTACAGCAGAGTGGTGATGTGGAACCCCCACAAGAAGGTTGTATCTTTAGAGTGGTCGTGTGCCCATGATTTTAGCAACTTTTTGACATCAATAAAAACTGATTTTGAATAGAACCATCTTTCTTTGCACTGGTGGGTGGCAGATTAGGTGACCATTTTGGTGTGCGCAAACTGCGCGGTTCTCCGGGATTCTGGCATGAATGTGGGTGGCGACAGCTCATCCCCACATCTACCCAGTCTATTGATTTAGTTTTTTCTGGGATAGAATAATGGGCGGCGACAGCTCATCCCCACATCTACCCAGTCTATTGATTCAACATGGGTCAAAACCCTTGACAGCAGTCCCACTATTTCTGCTGAGGTAAATGAGAGAACTGCAAACATGCTGTGGGTCTGGCCTTGATCCAATTGGGTTGACTCTCTTTGTTCAAACAAAGAACAATTTCTGGCTTTTTTTCTGGCTACGCAAGTAACACTATTCTTCTGCATTTCTTAGATGTAATATCATTCTTACCACTGGGGATGTGGGACATGTTTCATGCCACCTCATAAGAGAGCCGATTGATCTTCCTTGCACATCTATAATTTTCAACCGTTGTTGGACAGGACCATCACAAAAGCTTGGTGGTTTGGCAAGACTCTTCATCGCCCTGAATGTCCATTCTCAAATAATGTTTAAACTGCGTACCTGATTCTGAAAAAGGCACACAAAAAAAAATCCACAGTGGATGAGCTTGTTCTTAGTTTGACTTAGAGAAATGATAAGGACACATTAGTCACACAGGTGTCAACAAAAATAAGAAAAACATTACTTCCACTGTTTGGAAGACAGAAACGTAAGGGGTACAGCAGCGGTTTACACCACTACTGTTCACATAGATATCAAATTGCATGAAAAGATGAATAATTACTCTTTGAACTTTTTTTGCGATTGTTTATAAATTACGCCCTATTTCTACTGTTTAACGTTTTATAATGTCATGCAATACATACAACATTCCCTTCTATTAAATCCATTATAGGACACATTTTGCCACTAAAACAAAATAGACATTTTAAAAATGTGCCACCTTTTTTGCTTAATGGAATCCACATTTGTTCAGCAGTATTGGGAATAGATAGGAGTCCCAGATCTCAGCAGAAGTCAGCTCTGATAAGGTGGAGACCTGGTCAGAATTAAAAGATGTTCTGGTCATGGAAACAACGTGAAGTGTGTAATGTGTTGCTTACAATTCAGAAGTGTGCGGGAACTGGCAAAGACTGGCTTGGGGAGTGGTTCTATACATAGATTCATGCTTAGAGGCCAGCCACTTTGTAGTATCCCTTTGATATCCAAGCAATGCTTTCGAGGGCAAAGCAAGGGCTACCAAAGAGAAAGTCAAGGTTAACAGCAGCTAGCTTTGCCAATCCTTCATTTTCTTTCTGTGGGGACAGATTAGGACAACATTGGTGGTTGATGCCTAATGGGCTACGCTGCAGCCAAAAGTGTTGCTAGTAACATTATGCCATATATTCAAGACTGCCCCTTGCGTAATGTGTTGGTTCTGTCCCGTACAGAGAGTCTTCTTTCCTCTGAGCACTCCAGGTTCATCATCTAGGAGTGTAGTAATCTGTCCATTCAGTGGAATATGTTAGTACTTTTGCATAAAATCTTGGTCCCAACTCAACGTACTATCGATGTAGCCCGAAACAATGGTTTGGAATCTGATAATAATATGATGATTAACGAATTAGCTGACACATGTGATATTTTATTGTTTCAATTGGAGAAGAACAGAGACCATCTCATCAACATCTTTAGAATTGTTACAGGGACATTATGGGAGATGTATTTGATTGCAAATTGTGAGAAACTAGGACAGAACAAGTTATATCTCCGCCAACCTTGAAGTAAAGAAGTTGGGTGGTTTAACTATTTCCCAGTCTTCGCTTCAAAGATATTATGCTCCGATTTCCTGTGAATACTTTAATTACTGGGAACATCTATAACATTCAATATTGTTTTATTGTTTCTAAGCCCTTTTGAGGATTTTATAAACTTAAAGGTCACGTCAAATCTTAGTGACATTTGTTGGGGGTCTGTTTCGGTACTTTAGAAACTAGGCATACTTATCAATGTACTTTTGTCAATTCTGATGAGTTTTTAATGTCTGGCTTATTTTGGCAAAGGATCAACTCGGGTCAACAGGTTTCGCTAACTTATCAACATATGAACACCCTGACATCCAGACCTGGCTCTCTGCTATGAACCTCGAGGGATTCACACCTGAACTGTCCACCTGTTCCAAGTCTCTTGGGTTCAACATCAGCAAAGACCTCACATTCAAACAGGACTTAGAAAGGAAGGCACAAATGACCTGCTGGTAACTTTCTCTCCTGTGGAAAATCAAACCCTTCATCCCAGAAAACAACTTTGTTGTCCAAGCCTTGGTCGTCTCCCACCTGGATGGTGACAATGTCCTTTTGGAAGGCCTTCCGGTGACTACCCTGGCAACCCTGAAATGTGTCCTGCTACTGCAACAAGACTCATTAAAGGACTCCACAAATTCAACCAAATCACCCAACCCTCATCAACCTGCACTGGCTTCCACTGCAAGCCTGTATCATCTTAAAATCCTGTTGTGTTATGAAGTTAGCTCACTGAGAAACTCAGCATCTCCAGAGGCCTGTGGTCCATCAGAAGTAAGGAAATGTGCAATTTCGACAGTGCAGAAAGGACAAAACCAGAAGACATGTCTTCCCTGTTTACGCTCCAAGACTCTGGAACCTCCTCCGTGTCAACATCACACTTGACCCATCACTTCTACAGTTCAGGAAAGAGCTCAAGAACTTCCTCTTTTACACCTAGGTCTACACACCTTGCACTCCCCACCTATCTGAGACTCAGTGATATGCTCACCACTGTCTTCCCCCATGCTGCCTATTGCCCGCCCTCTCCTGTTCTGCATGTAAATATATGTTTTGTAACTGTTTGAAATATAATTCTGTTCTAGGAAATGTTTCACAGTGATTTTATCTTATGTATATATAACTGTTATTTTGTCATATTGTGAAAGGTTTATTCCAAACCAAAACACAAATAATAATAAAAAAAAGTAATCCAAGTGAAACTAACCTAATGCAGGGAGGGGGCCTAAGGACATTAAATGCTTACCAGAACTTGTCCGCTGCAAGATATGTTTTCTATCTTTCTTCAATAAGGCTGTCTTTCAAGCTACCCCAGTACTCCAAGCAACATAAGGCATTGCTAAGGTACCATACTAAGAAAAATCTACGCAATGATTTCTGGGACTGAATTAGCGACTGCCTTGTCAGCCGTGAACACTAACACTGGAAGTGATGAGTACTTTTTTAATGACTATGAAAAACTTAAATTAAATTGCAAGCATTTAGTCTGTGGGGTTAACGAATATCAACTTTAGATGCTCTGCGTCCCCATTCAATTCAATAGCTTTTCCGTGTCACGTGCGCTTGAAAGAAAACAGAGAATCAGTTCCCCAGCTCTGTGATAGTCATACAAGAAAAGAACTTTCAGACATTAACCGTGCCACAGGTGTACAAAAAACCTTTGTCTGGTTTTATTGATTTGTATTGTTATTGAACTCCCGTAGGAGGGCACTTTGTGAGACACGTGTTTCGGCACGTCCTGTGCCTTCTTCAAAATGCTACTTTGTCACACATTCCCATGTTTCTTCAGTTTGTGTTGGCTACGATCTTAGTTCTTAAGTCTTTGGTTGTCAACATTGCTGGATTAAATCCCACCTTATGTAACTCCAAGATACATGTCTGGCAGGATTGTTTACTGTAAGCCTAAGCGCCTTTTATGATCTCTTGACAAGCACTTATTAGTGATTCCACCATCCAGGTTTGTATATTGAGGAGTTAGATGCTTATTGATATATAGACCTATATGGTGGAACTTTCTGACTTTGGATATTAAAGAATTACATCACTTGCTTTATTCCAGAAGGCTTTAAAGACCCATTTGATGACCTAGCGGTGCATCCTTTTTCATTGTCCCTGTGTCTATAAGTATCAGTATTACTGGTATCTGCACTTGGATGCTGTTATTATTGTTTGAAGCGCATTAGAAATACATCAAATCAAATTCCCCATTTTACTAGCATACATAGTTCGAGGGTTTTAGCCAGCAACTTCATCTCATCCTTATTGCTGAGTATGTTCTGCTATTTGCAATCTCTTTCTTCCATTAATCCACCAGGGCATTGTTGCAATTCATATGGGTCTTGATAACATAGTCTGACATAGCTAATCAGATCGAGGTGTGACTAATGTTGATTGTAACCTGGAATTAGGTAGGTCTCTTGGGCTTGCATCATGCCTCTCTAGGGTTTGTGTTCAGCTGCTTCCGAATAATAATAATAATTGTTAATTTATAACACGCTAAGTACCTCTGCGTTGTCTTGCTTGCAAGTCAAGTGCGTTGCCCCTGAGCTGTCCTTCCTCCCAACCATACTTCTACTCAAAAAGTTTCTATCCCTCTGACCTTTGCATCAATTGATATGCATAGGTTATTTGGGGAATTGTGGCATACTTCCTAATAACATTCCCTTTGGCACTTGCTCTTGAGAGTGCTTATTTCTGATTTGGTTGCCATGATCCTATGTCGTTAAAGAGGCCTCTGAAACAGGGGAACGTTTCAACAAATTCCAACTTTGAAATCTTTAAATGGAAACTAATTATTATATCGACTACTATAATGTCTACTTTCCCACACTTACTAACAAGCACCAATGGCTGTTCACTGGCAACATTTCTGTTTCACATAACATGAAAGAGTATGATATGCAAACATGTTACAAAATCTGCGTGTGTGTACATTTTGTACTCATACGTTAAAACCTGCATACAAGGGATCCATTTGCTAATCCGACAAATTGTACTCATCCTTAATTTAAACATTTTCCCAATCATGAGTCAGTGTCTCCAAACAAAACAAAAGAAGCACTTTATAACACTGCTCCTAAGTTATGAAAGTACAAAAAGACAAAGGGTCTTATTAACAAAAGTGTTTTCCAACTGTTTAATCCAAGTACGTTCTTTTCATATTATTGTCCTTATGTAAGTTTGCAATTCTAAGCAGTCACATTTTCCCAATAATTGTCATAATTAAACTGTTATGGGTTATTTAACAATTAAGAAATGACTTGATTAAGCTCATTTAAATAATCAGTGCAAGCTATGAAAGACCTTCTGAGTGTTCATTTTAGTCAGTTGAAGAATAGCACTATTATTAAATGTGTTCGGGTGTACCTACATCTTATAATGATGCACGTGTTGCATTAATTAGGTTGCCATTCAGTGCCATGTAGGAGAGGGAAACGGGAGGTTAAAGAATGAGAGATGGAGCATGGAGGTGATGTTATTGGATGCAATGGGATAGGGAAGACAGAACGGTCTGTGTGCAGTAAATTAGCATTATTCCACTATCGTTCTATTTTTAAGTTGCCAGTGGTGCCAGAATTCATTACCATCCTCTCAAAATTTGATAGAGAGATTAATGGGTTCTTAGAATGAACACATAATGGAAAACCGACCCAATGTGAAAGATCAAGTCCAAAAAGTAAAGTGTGAGCATAAAATATGTTGTTCTTTTGAATTCAGAGTTATGCACATATGTTTATTATAATGTGCTCGCTGCAAGAAATCATGAAAGCTGCTTGAGATAATCAGTACATTTGCCTAGCCTATGTGTGCCAACTAAATCTGACATTTAATGTGACTCTAAGTTTCTGTGTTATGCGGATAACACGCAGCTCTCTTTCAGGCTAACCTCAGCCTCCTCCTACTCCTCGCTCATCCCTGACTGTCTATCCATTATTCAGGCATGGTGTGCCTCTAATGTTCTCTGCCCTAATGCCAGTAAGACTGAGATCCTTCCCATTGGGAACCCTGCTCCTGCTTTTCTTCCCTCACTCTGGCCGCCCTCCTTGGCCCCTCTGTCCTCACCCTGTTGTGAGGCAAAACACCTTGGCGTTATCTTGAACTCCACTCTCTCATTCTCTCCACAAAACACAGACCTTGCCAAGAAGTCCCATTTCCAGCTGTTCCTCCTCAGGGATTTTCTCCCTTTTCTCACTTTCTCCCAGAAGCTCACTTTCTCTGGAGACCTGGTTCTCTCTAGGCTGGACTACTGCAACAGTCTCTTTCTCTAGTCTTTGCCCTCTTCAACTCATCCAGAGCAGGACCACAAGACTTATCCTTGGCATCAAGCCCAGGAAATGCATCTCTCCAGCCCTGAAATCCCTCCCCTGGCTCCTGGGGACTGCACAGATCAAGTTGAAGACCCTCTGCATCATCCACAAGGCTTTCTGGGGCTGTGGCCCTCACTACCTTCAACTCTCTCATCCTAAGTATCTTCCTCCTAGAGCCATATGCTTGTCTACTTCTAACTCTCTGTGGGTCAGTCGCTTCTCCAAGCAGAGAATGGGACGTAGATCTCTCTTCTCTGCATGTGCCTACCTCGGGGATGGCCCCTGTCCCTCATTCCACCTTGTGCTGGATCTCCTTAAGTTCTGAAAGCTCCTCAAGTCCTCCCTTTTCTCCTCTTCTTTCTTTCTCTCTCTCCATTGCTAAGTGTTATATAAAGGGACTAATGCTTTATGTATTGTTATCGTTGTTGCTAAGTGCTAATGCCTTTTCTGTGTTCTGAGAGGCAGGGCATCAGTGATTCTAGATTGTATCCCTTGTGTTTATACCATTCTTGAATGATATGTCATCAAGGTTTATGCTTGGATTTATTCAGTTGTAGCCTGGATGCTGACTGTGTTGGGGGTCTTATGCTTTACTGCTGGAAACTAAGTAAATAAACTGTTTCCTACTTACCTTGGCTTGCGGCTTCTTTACAATGGCGACGAGGATGGGATAAGGATGAATCCCTGCTGAAGCCAAGACCCCCAACTGCCCAAAAGAGGTGCTGGAGAAGAACAGTCCAGGGTGGCCTGCGGGACCCGGCATCCAGGAGGACTATCCCCTGAGCTTGTGGATTAGCTCACACCATCAGATGCTGGAAAAGTTTGTCTGAGGGGTATTAGGCGAGCCCTGCCGCACGGGGCTTGGAGGAGCCCCGTGCCAGCCTCAAGTTTGGCTCGAAACGGAGTTGCCAGTCTCAAAAGTCTGACTGCCTGAACATGGATGTGGTGCCGGCAGTAGCGTAATACAGGAAAATAACGAAGGCTCGCCCAGGGCCCCCTTTGGGAAGGCGAGCGAGTTGAATGATACTCAGATGCAACGCAGGTGCGAAAGTGTGCGTTCCCTGAGGATGGAAGTGTGACTTCTCAGATGAGGAAGTGTTCCTAAAATTGGGAAACTATTTTACTCATGCAGGAAGTGTGATTTCTCAGATGAGGAAGTGTTCCTAAAATATTTTTCAGGAAGTGTGATTTTCAGATGAGGAAGTGTTCTTAAAATTGGAAGACTACTCTACTTTTGACTGGGAAAACTAGTCCCACAGAGGATCTGTAATGGGAAGTTTCCTCAATTGGGAGAGTATAGGCTCTCAGTGACATCTGACACACCTCCACAAGTTCCTAGTTAATATTTGGACGCTGGTGTAGTGAGTGCATTCCTTTGCATTCCAATCCCAATTGAAGTTACTGCTTTTCATACTTTCTAAGAGTGAAAGACAGACATGGCTTTGTCTGGGGTACCTGGTCCTCAGGTGTTTATGCCTACACCAGGCCCGCCAAAAATCAAGTGGGCACCTTGGAAGAAAGGTTTTCTTCATTATCTTAAAGCCACGTGTGGAAATGGAATGTCAGTAGAGCGCAAAGTAGCTATGTTAATGCATTTCTTGGGCTATGAAGGTCAGAGGATATATGACACTCTTCCTGATATTGCTGAGTTAGATTTGGAAGAGGGGACAAATGATTTTGATCTAGCGTTAATCAAACTTGATAAGCATTTTGAATCCAAAACAAGCACTATATTGGAGCGATATCGCTTTGGCCAAAGGTGGACGTGGTGAGCACCCTAACAAACGCTCTCAAAGAGATACTACCCAATTTAATGTAAAGAGAGAGAATAGATTGTGTTTTCGTTGTGGGAGTTCACGACACCTATCCACATCTCCCATTTTCCCTGGAAGACGTGTGAATTGTAGTTTGTGTAAGAAATGGGGGCACTTTGAAAATTGCTGTAAAAATTATCGAAGTGGTGGTGGGAAGGGAACACTTTTAATTGAAGAATATGATGGTATGTCGTCTGAAGAAGCTGATGTTTCTGAGAACGAGATAGTTACAGTCCACATGGTAAAGTGCTCGGGGTCTGATGAATGTGAGCATCCCTCAGCATGGATAGAAGTAAATGGTCATTCAGTTGAAATGCTTGCCGATTCATGTTCAAAATTTACGTTGGTATCCAAAATTGTCTTTGAAAATGTAATTGGAGGTGATATTAGGCGTTTAGTTCCCTCGGATAAAACACCAGGAGGATACAATGGTGATAAAATAGAAATTTTGGGATGTTGTGTAGCGGAATTCAAGTTCAAGGGTAGGATGACACACGTGAAAATATATGTCACAAAAAGAGGTGAAACTCTTTTGGGTTGGAAGGAACAAAGGGGTTTGGGAATCAAATTAGATCCCAATAGTGAGGAACAAGTTCTCAATGTAAGTGATCCATTTCCGCTTAACAGCAATAGAGCCAAATGTGAGATGGAAGCTAGATATCCTGAAGTATTCTGTAACAAAGTGGGATGCCTCAAGGTGATGGTACACAAGATTGAGATAAAAGGAGGGAGCAGGCCCGTTGCCTCTAAGCTTAGACCGTTGCCTCTGTCTATGCGGAAGGCTGTGCGTGGTGAGTTGATAAAACTGGAGAAAGAGGGAATCATTGAGCCGGCTAGAGCGGTAGAATGGATATCCCCCGTTGTAGTGGTGAAGAAGAGTAATGGGGATTTGAGAGTATGCATCGACTTGAGGGAACTTAATCGATGTGTGGTAGCGGATCGCCATCCTCTTCCCAATATGGAAGAGTTATTGAGTAGGATAGGGAGTGCAAAATACTTTGCTAAACTTGATATGGCGAGTGCGTATCATCAAATCAGTTTAGATGAAGACTCACGAAAATTGACAGCTTTTATTACTTATGAGGGAATCTATCAGTTCAAGCGCATGCCATTTGGATTGGTATCAGCGTCGTCTGTATTCCAGAAGGTTATGGACAGATTGTTGAAGGATGTTGGTGGAGTCTGGTGCTTTCAGGACGATGTTTTGATATGTGGGAAGGATGAGTCTGAGTTGAAGACAAGATTGAACCTGGTCCTTAAGATTTTCAAAATGAGAGGAATAACATTGAGGCGTGAGAAATGTGTTTTTATGACACAAACTGTGGATTATTTAGTTCATGAAATTTCTGAGAAAGGTTTAAAACTGAAAAGAAATTTGGTTGAATCAATTTTGCAAACACAAACACCTGTGAATAAGGCTGAGCTGAGATCATTTCTTGGCACATTGAGTTTTATCACCGATTTGTGGACAGATTTGTTGACTCCATAATTAATTTAAGAGCTTTGTTAAGGAAAGGTGTTGAATTTGAATGGAGTAACAAATGTCAGAAAGAATTCGAAGAAATGAAAAAAAAATTGACATGGCTAAACCTTTATCAATGTTTGATACGAGAAAGAAAACTATTCTGGCTGTTGATGCCAGTGACACATGAATAGGAGTAGTTATGTTGCAGCCGGATGTGGATCGCACAGAAATGATTGTAATGCATGCATCCCGCATGTTGAGAGGGGCAGAATTGAACTATTCGGTACTGGAGAAGGAAGCATTGGCATGCCATTGGGGGATAGAGAAAATGAAAAATTGTGTTTGGGGTCAAGATTTTATGCTGAGAACAGATCATAGACCACTTAAGGCGATCTTTGAAAGTAAAGGTCTTGACAAGGTTTCAAGAAGAGTTTCGGGCTGGGTAATCAGACTACAATGTCATAAGTTTGAGATAGAAGTAGTCGCTGGTAAAGAGAATGTACAGGCCGACCATGCCTCAAGGGTGAAGTTGGAAGATAAAGATGATGACAGAAGAAGTAATATGTGTGGTGAGAATGAAACGGTTTTTTCAACCGTGGAAGGTATAATACAGAAACAAGAGTGGATTCAAATTCTTAAATCAAATGAAATGTGGAAGCGTATTATGGCTTTTGTGGTGGAAGGATGGCCAGAGAAAAGACTTTTAGTTGTCGAAGAAAGGGCAATGTGGGAAGTGAGAAACGAACTGTCCGTAAAAGGAGAGCTTCTATATAGATGGGATAAATTGGTGGTTCCAGGTAGTTTGAGGAAGAAATTAATAAATTGCGCCCACCAAGGACATATTGGAGTGTATAAGACAAAAGAGGTTGTTAAAGCTGATTACTGGTGGCCAGGGATTGATCGTGAAATTGAGACGGTAGTTGGTGCGTGCAATGATTGTATCAAGTCAGGTAAAAATGTGATAGCTGTAACACAGCCTATGGGAAAAACAAGTATACCAGAGGGAGTGTGGCAGGATTTGTCCATGGATGTGCTAGGTCCAGTTGACATGGGTGCTGGTAGAGGAAGATTCATTTTAGTCATGGTTGATATGTTTTCAAAATGGACGGAATTTAGGATTTTGAGGGAAGTTACTTGCCGGAGTATCATTGAATTCATGGAGGATGTGTTTGAGAGGGAGGGTTTACCTAGAAGTATACTCACTGACAACGGTCCACAATTCGTGGGGAAGTTATTTATGGAGTATCTTCACAAATGTGGAATTAAGCACAAAAGAACGCCTTTGTATTGTCCTCAAGTCAACGGCATGATTGAGAGAGTGAATCGATGCATTATGGATGCCATTCGTGGAGCCAATGCATGTGGTTTGGACAAAAGAGTTGCAGTGAGAGACAGGTTGTATGCATTGAGGATGGCTCCGCGAGTAGAAACAGGAATTAGTTCATTTGAACTTATGAGAGGCCGAAAGGCGAATACCTGTGTGGCTCCAGCTTGGTTGGGCAAGGCAAGAGCGATAGATGTGGTTGTGGATGCCATAAAGAAAAAGATGGGTGTTCGAAAGGATAAATGGGTGGAAAAAGTGAATGAGAGACATCCTAGGAAAACCACTGTGGTCGAAGCTGGAGATTTGGTGAGGATAAGGAAGGCGGTCATCTCCAAGAAAGGGGAACCACTTTACATTGAACCAGTTAGAGTTACACGAGTTTTTTCAAAAATGCTGTGTGTGTGGAAAGTGGACAAATATGGTGTTTGTCCAGAATTGCAAAAGTAAAGTGATAGAGTATTTGCATTTCATTTTATTCTTCTTGATGTTCATTTTACTGCTGTTTGCTTTTATCAATAAAGAATTGTATTTTATAGGGGAGGGGGATGTGTTATATAAAGGGACTAATGTTTTATGTATTGTTATTGTTGTTGCTAAGTGCTAATGCCTTTTCTGTGTTCTGACAGGCAGGGCATCCGTGATTCTAGATTGGATCCCTTGTGTTTATACCATTCTGGAATGAAATGTCATCAAGGTTTATGCTTGGCTTTATTCAGTTGTACCCTGGATGCTGACTGTGTTGGGGGTTTTATGCTTTACTGCTGGAAACAAAGTAAATAAACAGTTTCCTACTTACCTTGGCTTGCGGCTTCTTTACACTAAGCTTACCGTGCACCTGCTCTATATCCTCAGAGTCCAACAGGACACCAGCCCTCCCACCCCCCGACCAGTCCCCCTGCACTTGCCTCCTGGCCCAACTTGCACTGCTGCGTGGCTAACTTTGCTCTACCGGGCTGGGATTGCCCCCTCTAGTCCCAGCCTTCCTTGCACTTAACTCAGGGCCCTGCTGCTCGGGTGCACTTCTCCCTGCACCTTCCCCCTGCACTTATTGTTGCTCACTTGCACAATCTCCACAACACGAGACCTAGTCAGATTGTTGTCTTGTCCTCCCTTTGTTCCCCCTCCCTTGCTATGTTGCACCTTGAAACACTTGGGTATATGTGCATAATAAATAACAAATCAATCAATCAATCAAATTTGCGTTTAATATTGTTAAAGCATTCACAGACGTGTTTAAGGTCTTATACGAATTTCAATGAGGTCCTAGACATGCATAATGCTCTTCAAAATATCAGGCAATTTAGACAGGTAGGGCAGTACACGTGAATGAAAAGAAAATATGTAAACATGCTCAGCAAAATAGGAAAAAATGCTTTACTTTGTTGTAGCCAAGAAAATAGTTAAAACAGTGTTTATATCTTCTATTGCCGAACCATTCAATTATGTGGCTCTTGAATTCCCAATACCAGTCACATTGTTTTTGTTTTTATAAGTCTGTATCAGACTGGTATCTGCCATTACTAATATCAGAAATGTTTTTGGGTAGGAGTGTAACCAGTGCAATAGGTCAAAATCGATAATGTCAATGTCAATGTCAATATCAATATATATAAATTGCAGGGATATGAGATTATTTCCATTTTATTTAGTGACTATAGAGGGTGGCACATGAACAAGATTCGAGCAATAGAAATAACAAGCTCATGAAATAAGATACATCTGGTATTTGGAGATCAAGTGTAAAAGTCCAAAAGCTGATTCTGGCAGGAACAGCTATCATTGCATGGTGAGCGTCTCAGTAATGCACCATCCGGGCCATCCTCAAAGAAGGCAGTGGATGCCAACTCCCTTGCAGTAGAAAACTCCCAAAGGAGACAATGGATGTGGTGATGGTGAACCCCAAATTTCCAACAGGAACAATTTGGACCACTTCAGGTGATCAGGACCTTCGCTGACTTCCTTAGCGCCCTCGACCCATAAGTGTCCGTAGCTCTAATAAAGCTGTTCCAGTGTGCAAATGCAGGGTTATCCAACCTTGCAGCCAGCACAAGCCAAACCTTTGGGTCAAGAGGCAGGCATATGGAGGGATGTAAGCCTGTCACAAATGGAATGGTATTATGAGAAGAGAAGCTGGGACAACGGATACTCCATGGGGTGAGGCAGTGGATAAGGAAACAAACACCAATGCAGCAACAAATGTAGCAGCAAACCTTCCCCACAATGATGAGGGTAGAGAAAGGGAACAGTGACTCCTGACACAGTCTCCCCCATCAATCATTCAAGCCATCAGCAGTTCTCCTGTCAACTCCTTCAGCATTTCCTTTGGAAGTGTTCCACACACCTCCAGACAATCTCAACACCACAGGTTCCGCAGACACCAAAGACCTGCAGCCGACTGTCTTCTTCCATCTTGGGTACTCATATGCCCCACCTTTTGCTCTTCAAAATGGCTGTGCAACAAAGGCATCGAAACATACCAATTGAATTGCCAAAATATCTTTCGAAATGTTGGTCATTTAATGAATGCATCCTTAGCTGCATTTCCAACAAAATGCCTGACTTTTTTGGAAACATAAGGGGACTTTTTTGATTTGTGTGGTTTGATTAATAATTGATATCTCCACTAGTAACTTTTACTCTATTGAAAACTGCCCATCCTCACAGGAATAGCCCTGCAGGGTGCCGAACTAAGGGGTGTTTGATGTAATTCCGCTGCATGTCCATAGGGAAAACAAGGACATTTCAGATAAATAAAAGAACTAGGGCAGGCAGTACTCAGGGGGAGAAACAGCTGGGATTACACAATCATTAGACACATTCTGCATGCGGACGTATGTTTGCTAAAATCGTTTTTAGGGTATGTGTGAATTCTAATTCGTTCAATTGTAATAATTAGCCTCAAGTTCAATGTTCTATTGAGTATTGCTGCTGTTACCAATACTACTGCAGCGTCTACTAATATTAATCACAATAAGAGCTGCAATAAAACAACCATTACTTCGATTGCAGAGTCCCTGCACTTTGTGAGCTTGTGAATGAACCACGACACACACAAGAAGACTATTACAAATCAATATCAAGTGAAATGTAAGGCCAACAACAGAACACTAATGTAAACTCCCTCCCTACATATGCAGGAGTGGCTGGAAGAACCGAAGCTGCTCATTTGCGTTTTGCACCAGAGCAATATGTACAGGGTAACTCAGGGATCCAAGGGCAGAAGTGGCGCGCGCGTCTGGCGCACAGAGGGAGCGTGCGCCAGCTTGCGCCAGCCATGTGTGCCAAAACCCATTTTGACGCACAACGTATTCATGGATACTTACATCCATAACCAGCCGTGGCGCAGCGCGGTACAGCGACCCTGCAACAGCACCAGTTACGCCCCCAACCCCAACCCATGTGCCAAAAACATCCGCCCAAATCCCCTACATGGCGCAAAGGCCACTGGAGCAGCATACACCCCCCCAACAATGAAAAAGCGCTAAAAACGCAACTCAGCTCTCACGCGATAACCCAATCGCATGTAAAACTCTCGGAATATGCGTACCCCACTTGCGCCAGGCCTATCGTGTGTAAAACTCCCTGCGCACCCCTCGGAAAACGTATACCCCTCTCACGCCCAGCCTATCATGTGTAAAACTTCCCACAGGCCCCTAAGAATATGCGTACACTGTTTGCGCCCGGCCTATCACGTGTAAAACTCCCTGCGCACCCCTCAGAATACGTGTACCCCGTTCGCGCCCGGCCTATCACGTGTAAAACTCCCTGTGCACTCCTCGGAATACGCGTATCTCACTTACACCCGGCCTATCGCATGTAAAACTCCCTATGCACCCCTCGGGATACGCATACCCCACTCATGCCCAGCCTATCGCATGTAAAACTCCCTGTGCACCCCTCAGAATACGCGTACCACACTCGCGCCAGTGAAATAGCATGGAAAAAGTCCCCCTTGTGGTGTGTGCTGCCTGCGGAGCATGGGGATGTTTGATGGGCTGTCTGCGGGGCATGGGGGGGACTAGGGGTGGACTGTGGTGTGGGATGCATGTGGAACATGTGCAGGGGTGATGAGCAGCCTGTGGGGCATGTACAGGGGTGATGGGCTGCCTGCGGGGTATGGGGAGGGGTGTAGGGTGGACCCCTGTTGTGTGGTCTGGCTGCAGGCGGTGCATGTGGCTCCTCACCACACTGCTGTGTGGATCTGGGGGTACCAAGTGAGAATTACATGCAATTTGGCAGTGTGTGCCCTCCCGGGTGTGGCCTCCCCCCTCCCCATGGCTCACAGGCAGCCCACACCACAGGCCACCCCCCCAAACCCCTGACCATGCCCATCATCCCTTTACATGCCCCACCGGCAGCCCACATGGCACCATGCACTTGTGAGCCCCAACACAAGTCCCCCCCACCAGTGACAGGAACCTGCCAGCAGGCCCGACTCATGTCCCCCCCACCCCACCCCCATTGACGGTAACCTGCCAGCAGGCCCTAACTCATGGTCCCCCCACCACACCCCCATTGACGACAACCTGCCAGCAGGCCCCGGCTCATGTCCCCCCACCTCACCACCATTGACGGAGACCTGCCAGCAGGCCCCGACTCATGTCCCCCCAAACACCACGACATAACTATACAGACCCATGGCCCTAATGACAACCCAAATCCCCCCCGATGCCCCCCAGTGCATACAACCAACGATCCACTGCACCCACTCTATAGTAAATTACCCAAGCCATGAGAGTCTGAAAATAACCAGCATGCCCATCAACAAATGTCCTGCAGAGCCACACAGTGTCAACACATGACTGAGCCAATGCTCATGGAGACATGCACTAAATAAATCATAGTAGACCACACCAAGAATGAAGAATAATGAAATGTATTCAAAATTAAAACAAATGACAAAATGAAAATCACACATGCAAATGAAGAAATAATGATTGCAATATGAAACCGAAAGTGAAATCCAAGGAAAAATAAAAATCCAAAACATGAAAAAATGAAAGTGGTCCATCCCCAAAGTCCATATAAATAAATCCTAAAATGAAAAGAATAAAAAAACATTACTCCATGTGAATATCTAAAAAAATAAAAGTATGTACATGTCCGGAATCTGAAAACGAAAGTCTGAAAGGTCCATTATCCCAAAACAAAAGGAAACCTACCAAAAATTGTATCTAAAATACAACTATATACAAAAAGTGGAGCAAAGTCTGTGGACTCCAAATTATAATAAAAACCAAATGAAACCTAAACCTAAATAACTATATACAAAGGCGGCGGGCTAGTCCGATGGCTCACTCATTGATGTCCCGGGCCAGGGCATCATCGAACACCATGTCGATGTTCTGGAGGCGGGCCTGTTCCCTGACCTCCTCAATGCCTGGTGAATGGAGTTCTCTGCCCTGACCATTGTGAGCCGTGCCCTCTCCGCCCTCCGCCGCTCCGCATCTAGTCGCTGGCCCAACCGCTGCCACACAGAAGACATTCCCAATCCTGGGTCCTCCTGCCCGCCGGCCGATGCCTGCCCCTGGGATGTTGATGGCCCGGCCATGATCACTCCCACCCTGAGCCTGATTCTGCCATGCACGCGCCCTGCTTGTTTATGCCTGCACATCATCCATTTGCTGGGGTCCAGTTGGTGGGGTGGCCACCCCTGCTGGATCTCTGACTCCTGACTGTTGCAGGGATGTGTCCTCTACCAGCCTGGCTGCTGGCTCAGGGGCAGCTCCACAGGGGGCCCTGGTGATAATTGGGGGGAAGATGGCATGGCCCAACCGCTGCCACACAAAAGACATTCCCAATTCTTGGTCCTCCTACCCGCCGGCTGATGCCTGCCCCTGGGATGTTGATGGCCCGAGCCATGATCACTCCCACCCTGAGCCTGATGCTGCCGTGCACGTGCCCTGCTTGTTTATGCCTGAACATCATCAATTTGCTGGGGTCCAGTTGGTGGGGTGGCCACCCCTGCTGGATCTCTGACTCCTGACTGTTGCAGGGATGTGTCCTCTACCAGCCTGGCTGCTGGCTCAGGGGCAGCTCCACAGGGGGCCCTGTGATATTTGGGGGGAAGATGGCATGGCCCAACTGCTGCCACACAGAAGACATTCCCAATCCTGGGTCCTCCTGCCCGCCGGCCGATGCCTGCCCCTGGGATGTTGATTGCCCAGCCATGATCACTCCCACCCTGAGCCTGATGCTGCCGTGCACGTGCCCTGCTTGTTTATGCCTGCACATCATCCATTTGCTGGGGTCCAGTTGGTGGGGTGGCCACCCCTGCTGGATCTCTGACTCCTGACTGTTGCAGGGATGTGTCCTCTACCAGCCTGGCTGCTGGCTCAGGGGCAGCTCCACAGGGGGCCCAGGTGATAATTGGGGGGAAGATGGCATGGCCCAACCGCTGCCACACAGAAGACATTCCCAATCCTGGGTCCTCCTGCCCGCCGGCCGATGCCTGCCCCTGGGATGTTGATGGCCTGAGCCATGATCACTCCCACCCTGAGCCTGATGCTGCCGTGCACGTGCCGTGCTTGTTTATGCCTGCACATCATCCATTTGCTGGGGTCCAGTTGGTGGGTGGCCACCCCTGCTGGATCTCTGACTCCTGACTGTTGCAGGGATGTGTCCTCTACCAGCCTGGCTGCTGGCTCAGGGGCAGCTCCACAGGGGGCCCAGGTGATAATTGGGGGGAAGATGGCATGGAGGACGACTGGTGCATAGGGGGTTCAGTTGTGGAGGGGGGGGCGCAAGAAGATCTAGCACACGGAGGAACCAAGTGCTGACGACCTGTCCTAGTAGTGTGGCGCAGACAAACAGCCATTCAAAATGGCGTGCATTGTCCGCACGAGAACGCTGCACGTCATCCCGAATACCACTTTGGTGGAACGCCACACCAGCTAGGACAGGCTCAATCCGGTCATGGATTGCCAAGTCCGCAGGGAGAGGAAGGCCAGTTGTTGTATGTGTATCCCCTTCCTGAAAACGGGTCTGGACGGAGGCATCCCTGCTGGTGCCGGATGATGCAGTCACAGGATCGGGGACAGGATTACACACAGGCACCTCCGCGGCAGCCTGTGCTGCCTCCTGTCCCTGCCTCCTGACTGCACCACTAGAACCAGTGGAATCCCCCCTTCCAGGCCCGTGCATGGGGCTTCCACGCCCTCCTCCTCAACCAAACCCCCCACCAATGACTCTGTGCCATCTTCCTCCGTAGGCCCCTGTGTGGGCTCAGCTGCCCCTACTGCTGCCGAGGAGACCACCTCCAACCTCTGCTTCTTGGACCTTCCCTTGGCAGCTGCGGCCATGGACGTGGCATCAGACTCCTCACTCCCAGAAGATATGATTACCTCGGAGGGGAGCTGGGCCTTGCGTCTCCGGCTGGTGGTGGATCCCTGCTGCTGTGCTCCACAGCACCGTCTCTGCCCTCTTCATCAGTCGACGCTGCAGACAGGGAGAGACAGAACACAGGCATCAGGGCAATGTACAATAGTCTGATACACATATGACAGTTGCCCATGAGTGGCAGTGTCAAACTTCACAGATGGCATCACACTCCCCAACACTCATATCATTTGAACCCACACACATGCACAAATTCACATGGATCGTGCAGCAGGCAGCAGCATCCATACACACACAACAGCATGAACATCCGAAGGTTGGCATGATGTCACAAGCAACATGGGGAGTGCCGAACACATGCACACACACCACCAGACAGACATGCATCTGTACATCTCCACCACCTGTCACAGTGCAATCATCGGCAACTATGTCACATCTGCCAATCGGGTTCCTACATGTCTGTGTCACATGCATCCATGGCATATCACAGTCGCACACATGTCAAACACACGTGCACATGTACGCCATGCACGTACATGAAGGTGGAACCAGCATCCATGTGTCACACCACACACATGCATACTACATACACAGAAATGCTAACATGTGTGCATATCCACATGCACTTGTGCATCATGCTTTGGAACACATTCACCATTGATGTGCATCACACATGACTGGACTCACATGCAGCACGGTTATATCCCTGAACATACACATCCATACATGGGCCATTTCATACATATGACCAAGCTGCACACTCCTGGCACACCTCAGCATGCACTGCGTCCAATGAGTAAGCATGGACACTTACCGCTCGAATCCAGACAGGTCTGCCTCTCGAGGACCTGGAGGTGAAGTGCTAGGCACATGCGTTCCAGGACCCTCATCTGGTTGGTGGTAAGGCAGACCTGGCACCCCACTGCATCCGCTGCATCCTAGAGGCGCTGGGCCTTCCTGAGGGTCCTGGACCTGAAGTCCTCCCAGCGCTTATGGACGTGTTTCAGGTCGCAGGTTGCCATCCCCTCGGCATTGAAGGCAACCACGATGAACATCCAGATCCTCTTCCATCCATCCTTGTCGGCGTGTTGTCGTCCGAAGAGGGCATCATAATGCACCAAGACTTGCTCCACAAGGATGCCAACTTCTCCTGCAGTGAAGCTGGCAGCACTCTGCCTCTCTGCCGGGGGATCGCCGTGGTCCCAGATGGATTTTGGCCTGACATGGCAACCCCCGAGACAGGTGTGGGTGGGCAACTGGGTCCTGGTGCTGGACTGTGGAGCGATGGAACTGCAGTCGGGAGTCTTCTGTTCCAGCAGGGGTGTTCGCAGCAACTGGACCCATGCAGATGGCTGACGTGCAGGCACCAAATTGCAGGGCACGTGGTCAGCAGGCAGGCAGCAGCAGATGGCTCGTGGTAGGCGGTTCGGGCTCTGGGGGGCATGAAAATGGCCTTCTGGGCAAAGCGTGGTCTTCCGTGTGTTGGCGTGTGACCAGCTTGATGCTGAGTGAATTGGCACATGAAAAAACAGCACGTCAGTGTGTAATTCGAGGAAAGGGCCTTAGCGTGTAAGCACATAAGTGACGTGATGCGCACAGGAGTTTCCCTTGGTACGGGTGCATAGTGAACCCGCACATGCAAAAACAGCACATCCCCGTGTGAATGCATGTAATTCAAGGAAAGGGCCTTAGCGCATAAGTGTGCCAGTGACGTCATGCACGCGGGCGTTGCCTTCAACATGGGTTAAAGGTCCAGCAGGGAAGCAGTCCACTGTACGTGCTGTTCGTGGAGACCGATGCATCTGTTTACTCTTCTGGATTCACACGCAATCACTTCACAGCGTTTGAAGTTCGTACCTCTTCTTTTGGCGGGGTGTTGCCTACACGCACAAGCGTGTGTTTTTCTTTTTCTTTTCCACGCAAGGCAGGTGGTGAGTCGCGCACACTATTTTTCCTCTGTGGTTCTCCCTCTGCATCCCGTACCATTTTCAAGGTCATAGTAGCCCACGTGTTGCATGCGTACATGTTTTATGTGTCCATGGGTGTCACACCATACTACTGGAGGTTAAATCCACACACGTGGGCCACCAGGGTCGCGTGCATGTTTTTCTTTTGAAATGTTACTATTTTATTTTATTTTGTGTCAATTTATTTATTTATTCCAATTTTTGGGGGGACCTGAGCGTTGAGTGACCCATCATTTTTCCCCAGAGGTCACAGACAGCCTTGCAGGAGCACAGGGGTACCTATTCCATGCAGTACCCTGCCCCCTTCCACCCAATTTCCCAGGACAATTGTTCAGTGCACCTCCCATCGGCTATTTACCATCTGTGCCATGGTTGGGAGACCACCAAAGGCTAAGGGCGGCAAAGCTGGGCGTCCTAACAGGTCTGGGTGTGGTTGGGCACATGGGCACAGAGATCAGTGGGGGACAGGGAGTCCAGGGTGGCCAGGGTGGCTACAGAGGGGGAAGAGGCAGGGGTGCCCCACTGGTGCAGGATGCCTAGCCCATGCTGGTGCAGACATGCCACCACCCCCTGTGGCTTCTGGAGATCCAGCTGTTGCATCACAACCTGGAACCCATATGAACCAACAACAACTTTCATCTACCATGACAAATTGTAAAACGAAACAGGCAGTGTACTGCATTCAATGTCCCTGCGGGCTCCGTTATGTCGGACAAACCTCTCGACCTGTTCATATCAGAATATCGGGGCATCGCTCTAGAATCAGGTACAGTACAGCATCTGCACCTTTGATCAGTCACTACCTGGATCTACAACATTCCACCAACGATATATTTTGGTGGATATTGGACGTGATAAAAAATACCCTGAATGTTTCTCAATGTCTCCTTCAGAAGGAGGCACGATGGATTTATAGCTTATCCACTCACACAAGCGGACTTAATGAGGACTTTATTCCAATATAAGTTACCTCTGCTTCCTTATTCATCTTTCTGTGTCTTGCTCCATTCCTTATCAGTATGATCCCTTTTCTTAATCACAGACTGGGAATTCTACCTCCATTAATGTGTTCCTTCCATTCATTAGTTGTCTTCATTACGCATTTTTCCAGCGCTGCTTTCCCTTCTTTCGCTACCTCCTTTCATCCACTGCGATTGCATGCGGCTTTTTGCACTCTTTTCATTTCCTTTTATGCATGCACAGTGTGGTTCATTCCACCCTTGAATTATATTTGGGAAGGTCTGTAGGGCTCCTTCATCACTTTTCAGCCACGATTTAGACGTGTTCTTTCGATTACTTACCCATACTCTGGCTGACTCACCAGCGCCAGCCATGCTCGTTGCACTCCTCCCAGTCTGCCTGCGCATCTCTCCCAGTGATCTGCATCGTGACTCAGCGTTACAGAAGCAGCCGCCGAGCAGGCAGCTCAAACCCAATCTTTTGATTGACGTGTAGGCATGCCAATCCCCAGCGAATCATGTCGCGGGAGGGAGCGAATCATGTCGCTCCCTTCCGCGAACTGCGCCGTTACAGAAGCAGCTGACGTGCAGGCATCTTACACCCACCCATTTGATTGACGTGGAGGCACGGCCATTCCAAGCGAATCCTGTCACTTCCAGGACCAAGCTCCAATGGGATGAGGCCATACGGACCCACGCCCCTGTTGCATCCGACAGCCCACACGCGCACATATCAAAAGCCCCGTAAGAGCATTGCGATTAGCAGGGAATAGGAGCTCCCGGCCAGACGCGAGTTCGGCTCTTATCCAGGTAAGACACCGTTAGTCACAGACTGTCCCACCCTGTCCCACTGCAGCATGAAATGACTGCAGACATTCAAGCTACATCTCTTTGGTATGTATGCTGTAGAAAATGACGCACTTTGCAATATCATTTTGCCTCTATTTTCATTTTGTAGAGGCAGCACCCAGCGCTTCTTCCATGCAACCTTGAGGTGACAATACAGCGGTCCTTGCCCTCACCCAGCACTAAAGTGATTACTGAGCTGGGTATTCTTCCGGTCACCGCGCCTGAGGTCACCCCCCGTTATGGTATCCCATGGACCTCACAAACCTTTCCCGATTACCTCACCGAATGCCACAGTGTAGGATCAATTACATTGGATACCCTTCTGCGAGCATTCTCTTATAAAGGTAGCTTTTCTATGTGCTTTTCCTTAATTAACCTTTTCTAGCTTCACATTCTAACTCAATCTATCTCCATTTTCAGTGAGTGTTTCTCCGGTGTGACCTCAATTTTGATGCAGCCACTCCGTGGATCACCCCGGGTCCACTCTTCCAGGCGCCCACCACTGGGCTTCCCAGACCCCAACGCGCCTGGCCATTTCCATTTCATCCACAGCCAACTAAACTATTAGGTATTTCCCTTTTTTTCTCTTAGAGCAATCAGGGCATTTTTTTCATGAAGGGGGATTGTCCCTATCATGTTTTATTTACTCTTCTCATGTCTGCTTCCCCACAGGGTCCAGTTGTTGTGAGGTATCTCGCCCTGAGGAAGGCAATCTTTTACTATGTTATGGAACTCATGGCCAGAAAGGTGGCACTTTCGCCAAAACGTTGTTTGATGATGTCAATTTGAACTTTCTTAGTTCAGTATTCTGTGACACGTACACGTAGGCAGACCTGTCATTGGGATACAGGAAACAGAACAAATTTGGACTCTGCCATTTCATTCAAGGAAATTACAAAACTCATGTTCATTGGCTTATGACTAGGCCATTTTTGACTATTGGCAATCCATGTATCTAGTTTCCACTAGTATTTCCCTTTTTGTGCAATCAAATTGATAATTGAATTTTCTTTTTGCTTTCTCTTCAATTCAAACAAATTGATAATTGAACTTCTGTGTGTTTTCTTTATTATAGTCCGTTTTTTACTAATATTCTCAAACCATGAAATCCTTTGTGTTCGCATCTATTTGTTTTTTGTATTATGTTTTTCATTGTTGATAAACCATTCATGCTTAATTCATTTAATTTCTCTTTGTGAAATAATCACGAAAGAATTATTTTACAAACTTGCCCTGATTGTTTTCAGAGAACCCTAAAAACGAGAGACACCATTTTGGTACGCCTTGAGAAATAATCTGTGATTTGAATCTATTGCAAATTTTGTTTATAGCAGTAGGGACCCTCTTGTTATAATATGATTTCCAGTCCCTTCCCTTACTGCTTTTGGGACATTCCCCCGCTCTTTTGTATTTCCCTGCCAGTCTCCACCTGCCCTCGCCAGTCTCCCTCTGTCTCCCCCTTCACCATCACACCCCCTCCCCTTCTGCACCGTCTTATTTCCCTCTGCCCCCTGTGTGTCATTTCTTTCCCCCTTTCCCCCTTCCTGCCTTTACAACTTGGCCCCCTCATCCCTTCTCTCCTTTCTCTCCCTCTCCACCACCCTTTCACCTCCTCCTTGTGCTCTGTCTGTCTTTTTCCAGCACTACCCCAATTGCCGTCAGGCATGGTGATACGTAGCTGCTTGTTCTTTGCAGACACTTCCCCCTCTGCCTCCGTCCATCCACCCCCTACCTTCACCTTTTTGAGTTTTATTTTGGCACTTACTTTTATCATCAGTCCCTCCACCACTGATTACAGGTCATCTGTCCCCCTTTCCCTTCTGTGTTTCTTCTCCCCCTCACCAGCGCTATCTTGATTATTCATCCACCTTCCATAGTTTGTCACTTGTGTTGTTACTCTCCTCACCTCTTCCCTCCTCTCCCCCCTCCTCCTTATGTGACTCCTGTACTGCAACTATTGCCGTCAGGCATAGCAATGTTGATGCTAGTTTTGTTTTCCCACATTCCCTCTCTAGACTCTCCCTTATTGTTGCAAGCATTTGTACTATGTGCTTTGATTTGATTGTTCATTTTCACATTCTGGACTGTTTGAAGGACTTGTAGGAAGGTACTGTTATTTTCCCTTGTTCCCTCCCTCCTTGAGGTGCTTTGATGCACTTTGTGTGTAGGCCCTATAAGGATTGTCAATGAATCAGTGATTGCTCACTGTCTGCTTTTGTCATTGTGGGGTGTTCTGTACATGATATGTTCTGCTGGTCAATGGCTGATCCTATGTTGGGTTTGATTTTGAGGTGTCAGGGGATTAGTGTGGTTTAACTCACAGGGGGATCCTTGAGTGCAATGTTCACATGCGCTGTGTACAGGACACTGATGCTCTCTTCATTTCACATGCATGTATTCAATGCATGTTCCTACTGACACAAACACTTTGGCAACACCCCCCTCACCATCTAAAATGACACCATGCACACAAATGCACCAAGATTGCCTTCTCAGGCATACTGTCTCCCTACAATCCATGTTCAATTCTGATTCATTGGTTGTACTTATTTTTCATGATGCTCAAGGGGTTTCCCCAACGCAATGCACACTCACTGTGCTGTCCGGTGAGCGGTGTGCTGCAGGGGCACACACACAGCACACAGTGTTTGTAATGCCAATTTGCTATTGTCCAATGTGCATGGCAACAGGTATTCTGACTTTTGTTGCTTGCACCTCTGGTGGCATGCATGTGTGGCACAGTTTTCAGGGTGTGTGGTTTTGGTCAGTCATTTCTTCATATTCCATGTCAGGTGTAATTGTCTGGTGCCTATTTACATTTCTCACGTGGCACTTCATGACTATTTTGTCATGTGTTGTGCATATGGTTGGATTTTTTGCTGTTGCATACCATGGTATGGTGTGGCAGAAAGGGGTCATGGGGGTTGGGAGGGTTTGGGTGGCATACCAGTAATTTCATGATCTGTTTTGCAGGGGGGTGTTTGGGATATGCACCTTGCATGTGTTCCTTTTGGTCACATGGGATTGGTTGTGTTTAAGTAGCTAGGGATGCACACAATGTGGACACATTCTCAGGGTGGTAAGGTTGTGACAGTTAACTGTCCCTTTCTCATCATTGATTGTCACCTGGTATGTACCAGGCCTGTATGCACCCACAGGGGTTGGAGTTTAGGTGAAAAATGTGAGCACAAGCTAGGTACGGGCTGCCTCATCACATGCCCTTTCCCCTCCCATGTGCAGGGGCCGTGCGTGTGGTTGGGGATGTGGGGGCACCACCATGTCCACCGGTACACCCCGCCGTGTTGCAATGTTGTGCATGACACATGCTGCCACAATGTCCTGCATACTACTGGGGGTGCATATAGTAGCTGTCCGCCAGAGCGGTCAAGTGAGCAGAATCGTGACTTGAGCACTCCGAATGTGCACTCCATTATGGCCCTGGTTGCAATATGGGCTGCATTGTATCTTACCTGGGGTGGTGTGGTGGGGTTCCGTATTGACGTCATCATGTAGGTGCTCAGAGTGTGAGCACTGTCCCCTGGTAAGGTGATAATGGTTGTCATTAGTTGGGCTTGTGTGACATGCATGCATGTGCACAGGCATTTGTACTCACCTATGAGCCATCTGTCACCATGCTTCCCAGCTTCCAGGGCCCAGCTCAGGGTGGACATTATGTATATGAAACTGTCATGGGTGGACCCTGGATAGTTTGCATAGACAGAGGTGATGATTCCCTATACAACCTGCACATTGATGGAATGCCAGTGCTTGCGGTTGCGGTAGATGTTTTCAGTGGCCCTAGGTGGACGTAGGGCCACATGGGTGCAATCTCTGGCACCAAGCACTTTGAGGACATGTGCCACCCTGTAGAAGTCCAGGACCACGGCCTGCCTTTCTGTGGGTATTCTGGGCATGTATATGTGCCTGCGGACTGAGGGGTGCGCAGTGATGATTGCCAACACCTGGTGTAGGCAATGTGACTGTGTGGGCTGCGAGACGCCCCCACTAAGGCAGCTGTCCGCTGAAATGAACCAGTGGCCAAAAAATGCACTCCATTGAGCCCCTTGTCCAAGGGGCTCAATGCTTGGGAGCACAGGGTGAGTGATGTGAGTTCATCCTCCCACTCAGTGACCAGCTCTAGGATGGTATGAGGTGGAAACATATACCTGCCATAGATCTGGTCATCAGGCATCCCAAAAAGACTGGTCCTGGGCAAAAAAATGCATGGCCTGGCTATTCTCCTCCTCCTGCGGTGTCCCACTATAACTTCTGCGAGGAATGGGACATGCATCGTAGCTGTATATGCTTGTTTGTTGTTTGCGCCACTTTTATGCAGCGCTGGGGTACTTCCTCCTGCTTTCGTGTGGCAGACGTATCTGTGCGTGTGCGTGTGTTTTGACGTGCGCAGGTTTTCCCTATTCGATTCCATGAATACAGGTTGTTCACTAGCGTGTGGGCATTGCGTGTGTTTCCCAGCGGTACTTCCCACGTTACGCCTACATTTTCACGCGTTGTTCCCCATTCCCCGTGTTCTGCCCCCTTTTTAGGTGTGTGCGTGAGAAGTTGTGCGCTTTCCCCATTCCTGTCGCGCATGCGTTTGGAAAGTCACAGTGACGTGTAAAGTAAGCGCGGATTTGGCGCACATCCCGGTAAAAACACGCGCAGGGCCTTCCATGAATTGCACGCGTGCGATTTTTACACGTGCGCTAGCTTTTTCACTCCAAGAATTACCCCCCTAGTGTTGAAGCAGTTGCAAAGAGTGTGTTCCGAATGTATTAAAATCGTTATAGTCGGCATCAAGTACTTTGTATGAATATGGATTCTGAAGTTGATTGTGACATTTGTCACTGGATGATTCAGTGAAAGTGCCTACTTCCAGTTAACAATGCAGTAATTCAAAGGGAACTCTATTTACAGATCTGTAATTTCTCCTTAACATTTTCACATGTTTGATTAATGATAAAATGATAAAAACTCTAAAACGGAGTCGAATAAGAATTTGGAATTGAATATTTTATTTATGTTAACTGTAATAGTCTGTTCATGTTTGTCATGTATTTGTAACTGAATGATCGTTGGTGTAAGAATGGCGAAAGTCGAACAAATACTGCTAATCTGTGCAGAAGAGGCCATTCACTGTTTGATCAAACTAGAATTGGTGGCACAGAGAGTTCGCATGCTAGGGCTCAAGGATGCCTCCACCAGGTTGTGTCTGGATTTCTTCAGCAGGTGCATGCATTCCCAGAACCATCACATCTGTCTGCTTTTCAGAGGTAGCATATGAACGTGCTTCCTTGTTAGCATTGCATCTGTTGATTGCTAATCTTTTAAAGAAAATAATGATGTGACAAGGTTTTGGGAGAGAACTAAAGACTCTGCTGTGGTGCGTGCCCTGTAATATATGGAATAAACCTGTTTTATCATCTGGTAAATGTTTGTGGGTTGCATAGCAATCCTCTCTAATTCCCGTCTGCAGAGGATAATTTGCAGGAGGCATTTACATTCATTTTTAAAAGGGGAGAGTAAAAATTAAGGCTTAAGGAAATTTCGTCTAGTTTTACTTTTTTTGTTTTGTTTTGTTGGCACATAGTTTGAAACCAAACCTTCACCAACAAAGCACATACACATCCATCTTTATGATAACTGTAAACTAAATAAAAAAAAATTGACATTAAACAAAATCAAAATTATCAAAATCAACAACAATCCTTCTTACAAGGGCGGGGTATGTTCTGGTAAATCTAGTTGTTTTTGCGTGCCAAAACTAATTGTGACCACCGGCCAGTTTTTCGCCAGATCTCCCCAATTTACTCTTCACTTTTAAACTCGGGTTTGGGAATGTTTGCAAAGGCAACAATGTGATGCAACAGCACGTAAGTATAATGTTGGTGATCCCCTGCATGTAATTAACATTTTCTGCAAAATGACCCGGTCGGTGTTCAGCATACATTTTGGAAGTGCATTTTTGGGAGCCTCCCTATGATCTCCTGTAGATTTACTTTGAAATTACCATGAATTTACTGCTAAATTACTGTCATTTTACCAAGAAGTTAGAGCAAAAAAAGCCTGCAACCATGAAAAAACAAGCTGTTGGGTTTCATTTCCGGAAATCCTGTGTTGCAGCAATGTACCTGGAAGATACATACTAGTTTCTTTTGGACTGGGGTCACCTCATTCTATATTACATTTTTGAAAAACTACTTAATGGATTTCCACCAAACATAAAAAGGACACATCTAGAGTGCTTTGTGCCCAACTTCTTTCTTTTTTGGTGCAAATCCATCAATCTGTTTTCACGCTACAGATTTTCAGTGGGGGCCCTTTTACTCCATAGGAGTCTGACAAAAACAGATGTTCATTCTTTTCTAAATAACTTTACAGCACTTAACTGATTTTCCGCACATGTACATTTTGGAGGGGACTTCGCCTTACTGTTGGAGAATTTAATTAAAATCTATCTACAAGTCAATGATTATTAGCAATAGAAGTTTAGTAAAAGTCTAGGCAAATATTATTTTTTTTCCTTTTGAAAAAAGCTGCTTTTAAACAGGTTGTTGAGGCAGACTAAACTCTTTAATTTAAGAACAATTAGTATTGAACAAATGTTATTTTTCTAACTGGTATAGAGTGCTTGAGTCCATGAGCTCCACTGAACAAATTGCCCCTTTCAATTTCTCCATATTGCAAACCACAATGAACAATGTGCTGACACCGCCATGCTAATTAATTTGATGGTTGTCGTTTGCCAGAAGAGTGGTGAACTATTTTGTGCGATTCATACAGAATATAGGGATGGACTTGGCTGCAGAAATGTATTATAGTATGCAGAATTGTTACTAACAGACATTTTTTCTTACTTGTCCAAAGAATTTCCAGTGCAATGAAGCTCTCTTTGAAGCAGTGGAACAGCAGGACCTGGATGCAGTCCAGATACTCCTCTACCAATACACAGCGGATGAACTGGATCTGAACACCCCGAATAGTGAAGGGTTAACCCCACTGGATATTGCCATCATGACGAATAATGCACCTATTGCCAGAATGCTTCTAAAGGCAGGAGGAAAAGAGAGCCCCCACTGTAAGTAAAATAAAATAAAAATACATATACAAAGTTAGTGGAAAAAAAATATATATTGTGCCCAGACTTTTTATATATCATTATTTTTTTTCTAACCAATGATTCCAAAATTAATAGGGCTAAAGTTCATGAATGGGATCACCTGAATTCCAGAAATGTACATACAAAGTGCCTAATTAACAAAAGAGTTGTATAATGGTGCAATCCTATTGGCCGCCTTGGGAATTGGGCCCTACGTGTTTTCTGTTAAATTTAGTATATCAAGAAGTGTTATTGGTGACAGACGTCAACTGGTATCCTTCCCCACGGTCTAGCAGGAATTAAAGTTAGAGATGTATCTCAGCATCTAAATAAAACATGTTTCACAAAATGTGCTAGGGAAATTCAGTGATTTATCACCTTTTTTAGTGATAGTAGCAAAAATCAATAAATGCCACTTACACTAGCTTCCTCCATGAGTCCTCCCTTCTTAACCACTTTTATTTTGTTGGTGAAGTCTATGTGAAACACGATCTCAGCATGTGTGATGGCTTATGGGTAGTGTGTTATTCCTAATAGAAGAAAGCAGTCAATTGATTTGAATTTTGGATCCCGCCACATTCAGAAAATGCAGAAAAGTCATCAGAGCACAGAAGGAGATGATACAAGAATGAAAATCAAAGACACGCAGCAAGATATCCTTAGCATCCGTGAATGCAGGAAGAGTGGTCTGGGTTCCTTCACAGAAAGACCATAGATAGCATTCCAATTGCTAAAACACAAATGCCGGGATAAGAATGATCTAATAGGAAACATTCACATATTCTTAATGGATATACACCATGAGAAAGACATTATAGCTTGAAAATGGCAGGACGAAAACAATTCAATTTCATAAATGAGAAACAACTTTTTGTGCTGGAATAATTCTTCTGTTAAGGACAGCTATCTCCTAAATGGGCGCTATGGGTGATAAGGTGAGGCAAAGGAGGCAGCCGCCATTGTAATTTTAATTAAGAGTCATAATCCCTTATTACAAGCTTGACAATATTCCGACAGGATACTGGCAAACTGACCTACCATTTATTTTGATTGATATCCTGGAATTTCCGGGATATTATAGGTGGTGGAAAGGGCGCTAATTCCCCATTCCATGGATCCAAGGAATATAGAAATGTGCACCCTTTAACAAATTTGGTATCAGACCTCACCTTGAATACCATCCGGTATCACAATACAACTTGAATACCTCAGGATCTAAATACATTTGCAAGACTTTTATACCCACAGTCTCGGGAGTGTAGCTCAGGGGCAACATGCTCATATTGGAAGCAATACGATGCGGAGCAACACAGGTTCGATCCCAAGGTCCACGCATAGAAACCTCTGGGTATTAAATGCATTATAAATAACCAATTACAATTGCTTTGCATAATTCTTTAAAGGCACAAAGCCAGCAGAGACCTTCTATTGTTCCAAGGGAATTCCAAGTGAGCAGGCTCCTCCATTTTTCAGAAAATCAAATCTTCCTCAGGCTAAGTTGCTCGCATTCTATCATGGATAAGGCCCTGCCATCTCCAGATAATTTCCATATTCTGCACTCATCCAATATGAACCGATGGTGCTCTTTTCTGCAGCGTTGAATTCTAGAGTGAGTCTGTTCCCTGTGTATCCTGCCTTTCAAAATGTGCAATATTCCCCCATTCTTATGTTACACTATTTCATTGGCCAAATATTTCCATTGTCTTGCTTGATAGTCAAACACTGTGTGACGGGTCAGAAGAAGGATGCAGATTTGTTAAGGACATTTTATAACAAGGTTTATTAAATAATAAGGAGTAAACCTAACTATCCCTATGACTATGGGATATTCCTTACCTAAAGGAATGACTAAGATGCCCGCCAATCGTCTGTTCCAATGTCCAAAAAGAATACTATCTGACCCCCTCACTATTCCAAACAAAATAAAAGGAACTGGAGCATGACACCCTTCTCCTGCTCAGTGCTGTCAGCACTTGTCTTCTAAATATGTGCTTGTTCAATAGTTCTTGTTAACTCTTTTTATCACTTCATTCCATTCTTTCCTCACGCTACTATATGTATTCTTCTCTTTAGATGTAGTTTAACTTGGTTAAGATTGATTTATCATAAAGACCGCTTTGATTTCAGCTCTTCATCCTCTTTCTTTCTGAGGTCCCACTCTTCTGCTTGGGACACAGGATTTGTCTTTCTTCGTTTCCAGGACAAAGTGTTATTCACTTTATTATTCCGACCTTCTGGTATCTATGTGTCTTTCTGTCATTTATTAAAAACACTTACATTTATTAAGGTTGATGTTAAGCTTTTCAATCTCACCTTCACCTCACTTTTTGGGACTGTTATTATTCAATGTCTTGTATTTGCACAGTTTGGTTTTAACACGGATATCACATTTCCATTCTCCTCCCCTTCAGAGATCAATATTGTTCTCTTTCTCAGACTGTCACAGTTCACATTCAACAGTATTTTCTATATGCATTGACATTTACGTTATTTGGTTTGCATAATACACATCTATGATCTTTCTGTGCCTCCTCTCTCACCCGTTACATTCAGTGTCACCAGGAAATGTCTTCCGGGATCTTACGGGTCCAGTGATGAATTTATTTCTCCACTGCACTATTGAGCCCACTTCCTCTGCTTCTCTCACATATGCTCATCACTCCTCCTCTCTGTTATTCAGAATCTCAATGGGGAGATTGTCGATTCCATGTGGCTTCAACATCATAGTTGCATGGTCCGATTGCCCACCATGATTCTCTCGTGGTCACGCCACCACCAACTCTCAACCCCCATTTGGCTCACCCCTTCTCAGGCTCTCAGTTACGCTGGATTCTCAGCACGCTCTCTGCTGCTTCCCAGCAGATTTTGATTTCATAGGCTCAGTGTCCTCCCGTGGCTCCACCTCTTCCCAGGTTCACATTACCAGAATACCTCCCCTGCTTCTAAACACCTTCCTCTCTCCCTTCTTGTCTCTGTTTTTGTCTCATACTTGATGAGTGTTCCTCTTTCAATCCACTCGTCTAAGTGGATTGGCCACTTTTTCTTAAATAGACAGTTTCTCTTTCTTGAGACTAATAGCATTGGTTATTTTATTTAGCCCAGTCCTGATAGTAGATAGGGTTTGACAGACCCATATATGCCGTTATGTTTACTGGTGAAGGGAGTTCCTCACAGGAATGGGAGTCCTTGGCCCTTAGGGGGATTTTCTCCAGGTGAGATCCCACCTTCATCTACCCCTAGAGAGGGTTTTGTGGGGCAGGTTCGCAGGCTCACCTCCCTATTCTCACAGGGGGGGGGTGCTGCCCCTTGGGGAGAAAGGATGAATTCCCTTGATTCGTCACAGTGACCTCACAATACTTACCCCCATTCTTCATAATTTCTATACTTTTGACCAGAAAAAGATGCGGGAACCAATTTGCTGTTAAAAAAATGTGAATTAAAGATTGTTTTTATTATTTATGGTAGCACTCTGTCACTTATATGAAATATGGAATTCTGGAATTTGTTGTCTGGATATGTGGCATGTCCTTAACAGACATTTATTCATAAAGTTATGAATATTAATAGTTTTTCCAATTATTAAAATTGCAGGAAATGTACATTTAGACCCATCTGATTGTGAGGAGTCCCACTATTACAATGCACCATTTCATTTGATTGTGAGTGGTACACTGTCCGAGTTATCTTAACACAAATGGCCTCATTACGATTTTGGCGCCAGCCATGCCGCTATTGGCGGCATGGCTGGGGCCAAAATCGGGTCCCGGTTCCCAGAATGGGGAATTACTGGGCCATTCTGAGTTCGGAGGGCCCGGTAATTCCTCCCTCCAGGAACCCGGGCCCGGACCTACCCCATTCCCATTTCAGCCCCCATAGTGCTGAAAGGGGATGGGGGAGGAAGCAAACAACGGGCCGATTATGAGCAGCCCATTGTTTGCTCCCTCTTCCCCCCGCAGGACCCAGTAAACACGCCTGCTTTGACCAGACGTTACTTAACGGGTCCCACGAGGGGAGCTTGTAATGAGGTGGAACGGGTTTAACGGGTCCGCCTCCTTTAATGGGTCCCATTAACCTGTTCCGCCTCACTTGTAATGAGGCCCAATATGTTTACCTGCAACTCAAAATGTTGATTTCAATGGTCACTAATATTCTAGTTGTGTTTCTGAGGTAATTAAACTCATGATGCCATTAGGTCTTTCATTCAGTGATTCATTTGCGAAATATGACAGCTAATGTTATTGCATTAGCTGGCCATGCTGTTGACTTCTATGAAAGGACAGACTGGCAGATAAGTGCAATAATGTTCATTTGAATTCTGAGAGTAGGGAAAACAGAGAATTGTCCATCTTGTCACTTCAGATCTTAATATATGTGAACACTATTCATTTAATGTTGCTTGTATTTCATCCTCCCCTTGGATAGGCTTGCAAATGTGAGGGCTGTTCATTAAATGGCAAGACCTTTTTTCAAAGTCCTGGGGATTTAATGGTCTTTTTTGATGTTATAAATGAGCATTCTCCCAGGACAGAAATGTCAGATGGCAGCCGGGCTTACATGCAAACCTGTGTTCTGTTAACTTGAATATCCCAAATGTCTTAATATTGCCACTGCCACAAGTTAAATAATTGGTTTATCATCGATTTAAACTTTAATATGTTATTGTTTAAGAACACCACATTGCAATAGACTTTGTACAGTAATTTGTCAGTTGTTGGAAAAGAAAATAATGTTTTCCATTGCCTGCTTTACATAAAATATGTGGTCATATTAATGGGCTAAGAACACAACAAGTTTTGGAGACAGAAGGCCACGCCTATTTTATTATTTAAATTTGACAATAGGGCAAATGCAACCCTTGCTGCATCCTCCATTGACTGTTTAAATAAAACATCATCTTGTAAGCATATTGCCTCTAGTATAAAATTGAGAATCTGCAATTGAGCCATTTCTTCCTTGTACAGTAATTGGGTTGTGCAGCTTCATGATTTGTAAGGGATGAAGCAGCATCTGTTGAAATGTAAAGCTGCTCTATATCTCACCAATACGTTAATTTTGAATGTTACTGTTAATCACATGTTTCCACTGTGATAAGCATAGTTCTCCAAACATAAAGATACTGTTTCTAAAGGAGCTTTCAGCTGTTCCTAATGTCAATTTAAAGTTATTCAAAACTCAGTCTTTGATATGTGTGAAACTCTATACCATTTGTTGGGTGGTTTCTCTCATTGAAGCAAGTTACTGCCTACATTCATCAGGCACACCCTTGTCATAGTAATTTAACAAGAATGTATGTACACATGGGAATAAAACAAGACATTATTCTGGTTCCTCTCCACTTTAAATTGAGGCAGTCACCTTTTGAGTTTGATTCACCCCTGCAGGGTATACAAGTGTTATTGCTGTACGGGTAAGTACTGGTGATCCTGTGGTAATGCCATGGAACTAACCTTAGTAGGCAACCAACATACAGAAGCCCTTACAATGATTGACTTTTTGTTTTGATGATTTTTGTATGTGCATGTAATCATGCAAACATTCCCTCAAATGCCTATTCTCTTGTCTGTTTTTGATAGTCCTTTTGAATTTAAAAAAAGCATTGCATTTTAGACTTGACTGTATTAAGTACTACACTCGAACACTCGATTGCTTGAACACAACAATGTGATTTACCAACATTTTTGCATGACCACGATACTTAAGTACTGGTGATTCATTCAGTCTAAATAAGCCTGTCTGGGACTGTCCAGTTCTCATATACAGTTGGACCTTTTCCCTTTGGTGCAACACCTGTGGTAATTGCTAGCATAGTGATAACGTACTGTTGGGGAGATGGCTTCCTGTTTAGTGTTTGACGTTGGATGAGCTTGTGATTTGCAGTCTGCTTGGCTGTAGTGTGTATTATTTAGGGCTAGAAATGATATAAATATATTTAATAGACATTGTGGTGATTACATTTGTATGTGCAACCTCCTTGCAGCACACTCACAGGTAAGCAACCTTAATTGGGTAAATATTATGCTATGAACCATGTTAATGTGTATCTCATATATTTTGGTGAATTCCCGTGCATAATGTAAGAAGGCCACCTTTGACTGTCTTTTATTTAAATTCATTTGAGTTTGAACCATACAACACACCCTGTTTCTTGTCCCAGAATTGTTTGGTGGCACTGTATAATAGGGGGTGTTCAATTAATGATTGCTACTTAATTAATCAAGCAATATATTAACACATTTCTCATCAGTGGCCATTCTCCCTATTGGGCAATTTATCTAAACATTGGGTCATTTGACTGAATACATGGGTTTCTGCTTATAATATATTGCCTTCCTCAAACGGTGAATATAGGAAAGGATGGAGCACAATGGAACAAATATACACGCATTATTTGTTGTTATCTAAAATCATGTATATACCTTTTATAGACCTTGGCTCAGCATTTGATATGGTTAATGGAAACCATTGGAATTTTCTGGAGGGTCTGTTGGTACTATACACTATTTTGGATCTAATTAATACATAATGATACATGCACCACTGTAAGATTTGATTTATATGGGGAATGTACACAGGATTATAAGGTCACTAGGGGAGTATGGCATGGGTGTGCTTTAGCACCCATGCTTCTTAATATTTATACCAGTACTGTGGAAAGTACTCCCTTTGATGGTTTTAACTTCCAGAAGGCTGGTTGCAATCTGATACTTGTGTTAATCTATGCTGATAATACTGTTTTGTTGGCTAGAACACCACATGCCCTGCATGGAAACTAGCTATGTGGAACATGCAGAAGAGAAAGTGTCCCCAATTAATTGTAGCAAAATGAAAATCATGATTGTGGGTGGTAATTATAAATTCAACTGCCACTTCTCCCTAAACAGCACAAAACTTGAATCCTGTTAAAACATTCACTTCTTTAGGAGTTGTCTTTTATTCAACTGTACAGCGATTAGCACATATTGTAAAATAAGTAGCTTGTGCAAAGCAATTAAACAGGGCTCATGTCATACTGTTCAAGTACCAAAGCAGGCAGTCAACTTTGGCAGTCCAAAAGCTTTTTGAAGCCTGGCCATGTTCTATTGAACCGTATGGCAAAGAACTCTGGGGCTTTGGGTATTATCTTCTCTTTCATATTTGATGCATAAGTAAACCAAACATGCAAAGTCGAAGGCCAATGTGTAGTTTTTTTAGTCCAATTGTTCTGCACCATTGCTGTTGGCTATTATGAAATACATTTTTAGCTTGACAGCTTTATGTCACGGTTCCATGGTTAAAACATGTCTGTGTATCATCAATGATAGTGTGTTACATACTTTACTTCGCCTAGATATATGACCAAATGTGAGGTTAGAGAATTATTATAAAGTGTAAAGAGAAATTGACATGACGAAAGAGCTGGATTCAAAGTTAGGAAATTGACTAAAAGAAACATTGCTTCCATATCTAAATATGGCTCTATAAATGTATATCTTTTTTGGGTTCTAGATATTCCTTTAAAATCACATATGAGCCGTTTCTATTTTGGTCCTAATCCTATTGGATGCATCATGCCATAATGGAAGTGTGAGCCTGTTAATATACACATTTGACCTTTTTACACCGAAAGCGTGATTTACTTGTTATCCCTGTGCCACAGGTGTAAATACATTCATAATCACACATGAAAGCCTGCTAAAATTAAGGGGATTTCAGTATGTTCATCTAGCCCTACTTCATCTACAAATACTGGGCTGAAGATAACTATTACAACATTACTTTGATAATGAGGCCTGAAATACTGTCTGAAAGTGGTCAAATAGTAAAACGCCATTTGAATCTAATTTTAATATTTGCATTAGTATTTCATTCTATGGAAGGTAGTGTTTTACATGTAATTGAAATATGAAGTTATTATGGATTTTTAATTGATTGTATTTTAACATTTGTATTTCATTTGTTATTGTTATTGGTTTTATTGTCTTGTTTTGGTTTTATGAGCTTGTTCTGTGTATATTTATAAATACGTACATACTGGCACAATAGGCAATGACATGCATATGCAAGTGAAGAACTGGTCAGGGCCACTCCGTCGCTAGTACAGTATCCGAACACACACACAAACCAAGAAATTACTCTACCTCGACTTTCATCTCTGACACATACGTGAGGAAACATTCATTATATTGTGAACAAGTGTTTTGACTAATGGTATATGTAGTCCCATAGTCTTCTGCAATTAAGTGATTGTGAATTTTATAAATGTCTGTTAGGCAGAATGGCATGCAGTACCCTCTGGGACCACTACACACAATTAGGACTACAGGTATTAGCCAAACCAACCTTTGGTATAAGTCTGTACCACACAGTTTTTGGTAGCAAGCTCAGCAGCCAGACTTTTCTCAGGAGTGAATGTGAGCAGTGCAACTAGTTACACAGAGGACTTTCAATCACAGTAGTTCAAGTAAAATTTTATACTCAAGGTTTCCTGGTAAAAACACTTAGTAATTTATTACACAATAATTTAGAAAACATTTCACTAGCAGAAGTCAACTTAATATTATATACCCATACACTTCAATACAAAAATGTAAGCTTTTGAGACAGTTTGAGCTCCCCTGAAATAGGAGCCACATGGCAGTTCAGTTATTTATCAGTGAGCAAAAAGGAGAACAGTAAGTAGAATATATCACATATAATTTCTAGGCAGTGAAAATAGTTTCAGTTCACCAGAAGAATTAAATTCAAGTCAATAGGCCAGGCCAAAGTCAATGGGCTAATGTTCTGGATAGGTAGGAAAGAGCAGTTCTGGTATAGAATGTAAAGTTTTGCTAAAGTTCTTAGAAGTAGTTTAGGCGAAAAAGAATCATATGTCTGGTCACAAGCTGAAGTCGTGGTGCCTGGCAGGTCCTTCAGATCTCGCTGTTCCTGAGCCTCAGTCATGGGGACAAGAGGGAGGACGTCAGGGGATTCCTGCACTGCAAAGGATCGTTGAAGAAAGCAAACAGGATGGAGTCACTTCAGTCCCATTAGCTGTAGATTCAAGAACACAAACTGGTGTCCCTCTATCCTAACCACCCTTGAGAATGGTATTGAGGTGTCTTATGAGTTGATTGGTCCCACCAACTCAAAGGAAGAAGCCTTCTTTGAAGGAGCTTCTCTGTCGAATGGAGTTTGGCAATTCAGACCTGCAGCAGGGCTTCACCGGCCAAACCAACGGTCAAGGAGTTGCAGCAGCCGTTCTCTTCCACCTTGTATTCGGTTCTTTCATTCCAGTGGTTGACTCTGCCTTCCAGTCCTGGAGACTCACCTTTTAAACAGTTTTCTCACTTTCATTCCAGCCTAGCTGTCACTCACCCAGCAGGGTGGCTGTCCTTGTTGGACAGTCAGCCAGCCAGTCATGCTAGAATGCATTTGGGTCTCCTAGGAGACTAAGCACAGGGAGTTTCGGGCACCTCCCTCGCTTCCTGTCCACCCCAGACACTCAGACGGCAGAGGCGGTCTTCAGTCCTGAAGCCCGCCAAAGGCACATGAACAAAGGGACCAAACCTGGTTTGGCGTGCAGAGACAAACACTAGAAGAACCTTTCCAAAAAGAAACAGCGAAAAAAAAGACCGGGACCTGTTTAAACAAAGGCGTTTAAGGCCCCATCTTGAAAAACATGGCTCCCGTGATTTTTAGCTACCGGTGTTCACGGTCAAGAAAAATCATGGCATTTCATTGTAAAAGCACTGCCACCAGCCTTTTCAGTAAGAAAGGGTAGCATTTGACTGCTGCATGAGTATTTAGACACAGGGGATACTATGTAACCCCTCCAACACTCCATTGGAAGATGGTGTATGCTGGGTCTATGAAGTTGTAAACACTATTAAAGTCAATTTCACTTTACATTCTCTGGGAAACAGTAGTTTATCCCAGAGAGGGTATTTAAACTAAACCTGTGAGAAGTCTAAAAGACACCCCTGTGTCACTGCACTGCAGGTGCTGTGTAACACACATGAAAATATGATGCCTATGGAGTTATCTAAAACTCCATAATCAAAGAACACACATGTAAAACACACATCAAAATACATGAAAGAGTGGGAAAAAAGGCTCACACTCTTTCCGGGTAAAAAAAAAGTCAAGTCCTCAAAATCCAGCAAAGTTACTGGGGGTCTGTAAGGTGAAGGGAATTCGCACATTTATGAGAATTCTCCCTAACAATGTCAATTGTTCAAGATACAGTAAAGTGATGTTTCTCTCCACTAAGAACTCTCTCTGACTGCACACTGAAGGCAGTTTAGCAATTCAACAGTAACTCAAACTCACAAAAGTGATGCTTGACAATCAAACTGTTAGTTGTACTGTAAGATTAATTGGCGTGTTTTGGGAGCACAGAGCACAGCACCACTGCACAGGATCAATGTATAGCATGTTTTTTGTATGCAGCACCACTGCATGGGTTTGGTGCATTGCTATGATGAAATTGTTTCAAGATACGTGTTGCCAGTGCAACCTATGGACATGTAAATGAAGACAGGCTACACAGGTAAAAAACAAACCATTTTCTCATTTTAAAAGAACACATTTTTTCACATTCAAAATGCACATCATTTTATCACCTGAAATTCCTCTGTTGCAAGAGACACATTTGAGAATTAATAAACTAACCTCATTAACAAAACTAACCTGATCTTAACTTCTTAATAATATAATGTGTTCTCCACTGCAAAATGAGGCAGACTCTGAAAGTCATTTTAAACCCACATCCAGATTTTTTTTTTCTCTGTGCTGCTTTGTCCACAGTATTTGCAGGAAGCAAAGATTCGAATAAACAGGAAATCAGTTTTGTCACAGTTGCTTACTGTAAAAGATTTCTATTGTGTGGAGGAGGAGGATAGGACATAGGGGATTCTTATTGGACAAGCATTATATTAGAGGCTGTAACCAAGTTTTCCTGTAGAATCTGGGGGAAGGAGAGAGGGAGAATACATTTTTACCCAGCTCGGAGAAAGACCTGACTGGTGGCTGTGGAGTTCCTGATTGAAAAAGCAGATCCCAGCTGCACTGCTGCAGAGACTGGGAATCCCAGACAATAATCCCCGGTTTGAGTAACGGCAGATGCCTGTTCTCACTGGGGGTGCTTGAAGAGGGAATTGCCACATCCAGAAGGCGTCCAGCCGAAGAATTTCACATGCTGAACAGGTAAGGTAATTATACATTGCAAAGCACGGGGGCAGTGTGAATGTGTGCAAAACTATTCAGTCAGTGTAGAAGAAAGAATTCCAGTATTTTATCAACAACTTTAATCTTGCGACTGTTCTCGTCGCCCTCTTCTCATTTTGTTACAGATAATGTTGACTGTGCTATTTCATTTATTTCTGTAAAAAGAGTAAGATCGTGTTTAAATGCAATTTTTATAACACACAAAAAATATCTGAAAGCAGACGGGTAGTGTGTTTATATTTTCTCTTTCCTTTGTGCATTTACCATTACAGTGCTGATGATGTGGGGAGATGTTTAGACAGTGCAATTGTCAGTTTTAAGGTAGCTAAAAATAAGACTTGGCTGCAGCTGTGTGCACAATTTCATTCAGTATGAGCAATTATAAATAACAGTGTGTGAAATAGCCTGCTGAAGGTAAATGAGACAGCAGAAATAGAGACCCGGGACATAGTTCACTATTGTATATAAAATAGTGAGTGTTGTACCACATGTTAGCTCGCTGTTGTAAATAATTCAATGAGAATTGCCCATGGTGGCACACTAAAAATGAAAATGTGGTATTTCTGAAATGTAGGCCTGAGGTCTCTCTAGTGATCACACAAACAATCTAAACAAACATAAGGGGTTCTGGATATTGTGGCCACAAATACAACAAAGGAATTATGCTCACCAAAAATACCACCAACCACGCATACCAACCACGCATACCAACCACACATACCAACCATGCATGTCTGTGTACTGAAATAATGCATATCCACTGTGTTATTATTATATCTAACCTAATCTGAGTACAAGTAGTGATTGTTGCTAAATTATTTTGGTGGTAAGAAAATACTGCCAGGCCCCAAATCTACACAAAATACCCAACATATTTATGATGCGTTGCAGACCGGGAAAGTGATCATAGAGCACCTACTGGGCGTGGCAAGTGTGTCTCACACTGCCATCTGTACATTAAAGGGAACCCATTTCATAATAACAGTGTGTCACCAAAAACGAATTTCAGAATGTCACAAAGGGAAACCACATTCTCAGACTTAGTGCAATATTTAGAGGCAAAGTTGTTTGCACATGGGGCGTGGTCATCGAACAGTACCTCAGAATGGCATGACCGCATTCAGGGTGAGGTGCAGAAAGAAAAACTAGACAATATTTTTGCAGAAGGCAGCATAATTCAGGTCTGCCTTACAAGGTTATTGAATGCAGCCGATAAAAGTGCAGAGAAAGACTGTTTAATACGATTATGCGCCAAAATATGGTTTATTTTGAATAGGTCCCTGCAAATGCAAGAAAATGATACCCAGCTAATTAACAGGTTAAAGACTGACTTAGATGGGGCAAGTAAAAAAGAGGAGATGTTAAGAACAGAATTAGAAGGATGTCAGAAAGACATGCAATTAAAATGCAGAGATTTTGATATTCAGTTGTCCAAAAGCAAGAAACATTTTGAAGACAGTGAGCATGAATTGGTACACTTAAAAGCCTTAGTGGATCACATTAGACAGGATAAAAATTAGATTGTTTCAGAAATGCAGATTTTACAAAAAGAACATTTTGAAAAAGAAAGTGATCTCCAAGGTGCAGAGCGAGAAATGGTTAAAATGATTCAAGAAAAAGACAAGAGAAACAAAGAATTCAATGAATGACAAATGCAAATGTGCGACATGCAGGAGGTAATAAATAAAATCAGTGATGAAAACAACTATCTGCAAAATGAAGCACACAGGCTCCTTAAAAAGTGCAAAGACTTAGAACAGCAAATGTGCATTCCCAGGTCCCAGGAGAGGTGGCAGGGTACTACATTCAATGGAGTGGAGGTGAATTCTAGTTCTGCCCAAAGAGCTAGTGCTCCAGTGACAGGGCCGGTGACTGAACTTGGTTACAGCGCCCTTGGGGGATTTGATACTCCGACTGGGGGCAGCCACCAATCCCATACACCTGGAACTAGGATTGAGTCACCAAGTAGTGCAATTCCATGCATTGGAACAAGTAGCCCCATAAAAATAATGAAATTTATTAAAGCTCTGATCAAACCATTTAAAAAAGGAGGGGAGTGATGCATTGAGGATCACTTAGAAGCTGTTCATGACATTTTTAAAGCACTCCAGATATGTAAGGAACAGTACAGACAATATTTTCATTTAACTTTAGATGCTCCGACAGCAAGCATCATAAGGGGATTAAATGAACAGCAGAATATGACATGGGTGGAGTTTGAAAAATAAATTAGGCGTCATTTTTCTCCTTTTCAGTCATTGCAGGAGGCAAAGAAAGTTGCTTATACACTTACTGCTGGGCCTAATACATCCCCTCACCAATTTTATCAAGTCTTAAAAAGAGCATTTTCTCGCTTTGATGTATCTTTTGACCCCAATTCTAATGAATTTAAAACCGCCTACTTCTATGGGCTACAGAAAGACATCATATCCCAATTGGTTCGTGAATTTGATCGTCCCTTGAGTGGATTGTGCATCAAAGCACAAAACTATATGAGGTATTCTATTGTCAGGGTAGAGAAAGTGATAAAATGAAATATACTAGACCTAAATCTAAAGAACCCTCAGCAACAGTGATGGAAATCAGGTCAGCCAAAATGTCCCTTGAGTCTGCTCAAAGTCCAGGTAAAAATAATTCAGCACCTGAACAAAGGGTTAATCAACAAAGGTCATCACACTCTGCACCAATGTTTCAATCACATGAGCATAGTAATAGGGAGAGCTACATCAGTCCTAGGTATTTAGGAGATAGGCCCCGGGCAGGCTATCGGCCTGATATGTCAGGTATGAACTATAATCAGAGACAAAATCAAGATCTAAGAAATGATGGTCCCTATCAGATATTGGGGACACAGAGCAAATTTGATCCCAACACCATGATATATGGTAATCAAGATAGACCCCGATATGTGGATCAATTTGCTGATAATGGGAATCAACATGGGGGTCAGTACCCACAACATGAGAGACAGGACATGAGACAGAACGTCAATTATACTCCACGTCAGTACAATAATACCCCACCAAGGGGCTACAACCAAAGGATGGGTGCACCCCGCTCCCCTCCACAAATGAAGCAAGAGTTCAGAAACTATCCCAATAGAAATCACTCACCTGAGAGGTATCAGAATAGATCCACTATACCACTATACCACCAACCACGCATACCAACCACGCATACCAACCACGCATGTCTGTGTACTGAAATAATGCATATCCACTGTGTTATTATTATACCTAACCTAATCTGAGTACAAGTAGTGATTGTTGCTAAATTATTTTGGCGGTAAGAAAATACCGCCAGGTCCCAAATCTACACAAAATACCCAACAGTACCAACACTGCACTGTGTCATCATCCATTCCCATAGGTGAAGTGCCCAGTAGATAGGTATCAAGCATCTGTGGTACTAATGTTGTACTCTCGTTTCGTATTGATGCCCGTCTGTATCTCTGTATCAAGGATGTCTGAGCCACTGAGGAGAGAGCCCACAGCCCCCCCCCTCTTTGCAGGCTGCACCTGCACTGACCACAAAGCTTTCAATGTATTATCCATCAATGAAGTTAATCTTGAGAATTAAATTCCTACCTGCATTATTTCCCCGATTGATGTTGCAAGCAGTGTATAAAAGGGCCCATGCTCATTTTCAATGTGTCTATTCCCCCAACTCATATAAATGAAAACATATAAAGTTTCCCTTCAAATTTGGGTTCATATAGAAAGCCAGTGGGTACTCAATGTTACCTTCAAAATCCAAATAATTGTGGATCACAATTCAATGTCTCTCACCAACTGTGCCTAATCTGCACCAGCTACTACGGTAAAGGCCCTCTTCATGTTGGACATGTTCAATTCAAGCCGGCATATAATGGGATGAATCTCTCTGCGGGAGTCACTGTGATGGCTAATCCACTTCTGGGTCTCCTTGAAAGGTCATAGAGCAGAGTAAACATTACCCAATAGATGCTAGTGGCACCATGTTCAAACTCCACCTAGATCTCTACTGTGAAACTTGCAGTAATCTGTGTTGGCAATGTACTGCTCATGTATGCGGTCCAACATGGGCAAAGCTGAATTCCAATGCATGGCCACTGATGTTTCCAGATAGTGAAGTGGCAACATGTGTGCACATGCCGGCACTGTTGGCAACTTCTATGAGGGATATGCACAATGATGGATATCCCACTTGGGGGCCTCCTTGAAAGGTCATTTGGCAGAGTAAACATTATAAAGTAGATGACCCTGGTACAGTGTCAAATGGCACAATCCATGTCAATTTTGCAGTAATTTGGGCTGTCTTTGCAATGCGTATGTATCTGGTCCAATTTGAATTCCAACATGTGGCCACTGAGGTCTTCATGTAGTGAAATGGAAGCATTTGTGCACCTGAAGTTGCAACAGCAAATTTGTGGTCATGCTGAAATGTAAGCTGATTTTGTATGCCACAGTTACCCTTTTTTTCACAAGCTGACAATCGCTACAAAAGTGACCGACAATGAGGTGAAGGGCATGTGAAGGACATGTGCAATCAAGGGGACACACATTGCCTTAAGAATTGCATCAAGGAAATTAGATCGATTGTCTGCTGCAATAAAAGCCAATTACAAAGCATTGGCCACTGTGCCTCTATCTCCTCCACCTTCTCTCTCATGACATTTTCCCTTTGTCTTCTGCTTTTAAACAGTTAAATGTACAACTATACCTGGTTCCAGGCTAAAAATACCTCATGCCCCTTTGAATTACTCCAATAGACCTCTTTGCTGTTGGTGTAAGGGAAGGGCAGCCTGTAGCCTCTTCAAGGGATGGTTGTTCCCTAGCACTGCACACACTCCACTACCAACCATTCCTGAGACTGGGTTGCTTGTAGATCCCTTAATGCCAAATAGCCACCCCCCCCCCCCAGTTGCTGTTGTTAGCTCCCATCTCAGCTGTTTCTCTGGTTTGCAGGTTTGGTCTGTGCTAAATAAATATACCAATAATATTAATAATAATCACATCTAACTACCGCTTTAACCACTCGTCCACGTGCCAATTCTGATGTTCAGTTTTTGTCCCATGGACTGCTGAAATACCCCCATGCCACACCCCACCGATGGTACAATTTTGATACTACTGTGTGGGAAAAAAAATTACAGCTGAAAACTTACAATCAGTGATTGATGTTTTCCACAAACACAAGATTAGATCAAGGGGTATTTTCCCCATGTGGTAGCCAAGTTAGCATTGTTTGGGCACTGTCTAGCATGTGAAATGTGATAAATTCAGGCAGGCTTAAATACTTCCACAAAATTGGCCTGATCAAATGGTAATCACTACTGTACATCACCGAAGTAAAGAGGGGGCAAAGTTTGGTGTTCTACTCCCAAGCTGCTTGCCTGATGGAATAGGGAAGGTTTGTCTTTACTTCTTCAATAGCTGCTCATAAGGCTGCAGCATGTGTGGTCACATAGATGTAGTACTCAATTTGGTCCCTACCTTTCCTCAGGATATTTTTTGCCAGCATATTGTGGAAGTGGCCAGATTCAATTGTTCATTCTACAATTTCGGCTTTCATTCTCGGCTAACAAGACACAGGGTCTGCGTTGGCTATGATGATGCTGGCAACAGTGGTTTCCTAGATGCTTCATAATGGTTCAGTCTACTTTAGGATCTGTGAAAGGATGTCAGTTACATTATGAGATTGCGCACAGGTGGGATGAGCTGCTATTACACAGTCTGTTTCAGTCATCTCAGTCTACTCCTCCTCAGTACCACTTCTTTCGAGAAGCAATGGATTGTAATATTTGTCTTCATCCTCATACATATCCTTGTCATCATAATTATTGTCTGAGTTATCAGTGCCGTGGGTGCCATTTTCAATCTCTACCTGCTCTTCAACTTCACCATATGTTGTTCTTCAGTATTTAAGATATTCACAACTTTTGTCACAGAGCTAGTGGAAGGAACTGAAAGTGTAATATCCTAAGACACACTCAGTGGATATTGATCATTGTGGTGCATTATCATGTAATACCATGTAGTCCACAGCAACTTGTTTCAGATGCTGGAGTGTGAGTTGGGGAGGCTTCTACAATTACCCACATGATTTTCTGGCATGCCTGGTGTAAACAACAAATGATGCTGCACAATTGAATAGACCTTAAGTAGCAGGTGTCCCACTGTCTCTGGCTCATTTGGATGCAGACATGTAGTCCCAACTGTGTTGTTGTGCACTTACTGGCTGTGTTGTATCACCCAGCTCGACGACTCTGTGCTACTTCCCACCTATGAAAAAGTGAGCATTAATCTTGCACAAACAGCCATCAAAGTTCCCTTCTCCTACTTTCACTTTTATCTGTCAGCCAACGGCACATAGAGGCACAAGGGGGTTGTCCTGATGTCTGAAATCAAGGGTTTACCTTTTGGTTTCTGTAAACACAATATGCCATGATCAACACAATCCAACTTATTCTGTGTGTGATGGAGCTCAAATGACTAAGTAGACAGACACTAATATGTAGCAGAATCAGCCTTTAATTATTTAGCTGTTCATATGCTTTTTTTGATATGCATACTTCTGTATCATTTTCTTGTTTTCTTATTTCTTAATTTTTCAGCACATATTTTCCTTTGTGAAAGTATCATCAACAAAACTTTTTGTCTTTTTAAAAATATTTACACAAGGGTGCAGTGAAAATTGTGCGCAATCACCACCTATAGTGACTTGTGATAAAACATATACAAATTTCATCCGTAAAGAGCAACTAATAGTAATAATCTAGGTTGTGCTGCCAGGCAAGAGGTTGACCTAACACGTGGTCTACGTCTTGATGTAAATCAAACAGTTTGTATGAATTGTAAGGGGGCTAAAATAGCACAGTGGAGTGCGCTGTCCTAAGACGTTTGGGCGGGATGCCTTCTTCTTGGGCCTTGAGTAGGTCTCCCTATAAGTGGGACATAAAATAGGTAAGGGGCTCTATTAGTGCCTGGTGTTGTTAATTTAAACTCTGTACATGACATAAAAATACCATAATTGTAGTACACCTATAAGAACTAAAAACAGGATAGCAGAGGACAGAGCTTTAAGGTATTGTACGTTGTGAATCCTTAGGTTGTGTCATCCACGTGTGTAGTGTTGGGTGTTATGGGGGTCAAACGTTTTCCAAAACTGTGACTGCTGTGAAACAAGGAAATACACAGATGTCTGGTTTATAAGGGCACTTTGGCATCTATAGGTTATGTGGTACTAAGATAGCAGTACCTATGGTAAGTGGCAGAAGCAGTTTTCTCACCTTGCTGGGTGGACGTGATTTGCTGGCTTGTCTTGAAACCATGGAGGACTTTACTTCATTATGGCTGCGGCTCATTCGGTTAGAGTCACCATGATGCTCTGCCTGGAGAGGGGAGAAGCATATGGTGGTTGATGGGGGCTGATGTAGGAAAGGCATTAGATCTATGTGGGATAAAGTTAGGCAGGATGGATGTCTGGGAGAAAGCTCTTACCTGTGCGCTTGTGTCCCGCTCGAAAACGGTGCAATGAGTTGCTTGCTGTAATGCGAACAAGCGGGATCCTGCTCGCGTGTTAAAGACAATGCAATACTTCAACTATCCACAATGGGGACAACGGAACAGGAGACGACGCACCAATTTGATATACTGAATGACGTTCCGATATTCAATCTATCAGGCATCCAACTCTCTGCAGAAGAAACATCGATTCTAACTAGGGGCCTGTTGTTTTATATTTCCTGCTCCTCCTGCATCTCCTCCCAGCAAGCACTCAATGGCATGCTTCTTATGATTCTTTTCAAGAGATGGTCATTCTTAATGGTATCACCTGCCTTCCTGCACATCTGCTAATTCCTTCATCAAAAAGCACATGAGCATGACCCTCACACAGCCTACTGTCAGAAATTCCCTGATCCTTCTGTTTCTCCTTCCAGTTGTCTCCCAATGGCACATGCCCTGTCCATTCACTTGAAGAGGCAAACAATGACTGTGGTGTATCACCCACCTCCATGAATCCATGCACAAACGTCACACAAACATGAATCTCATAGCACTTGTGTTGCTTACTGTCACTTAGACAGAAATGCCTGTACCACTAACAGTTTCGCCTTTTTTTCTGCAGACTCTAGTGTGGTCAAGAGTGGTCACACAAAATCAAGACTATCATAAGTGTGTGTGTTGTGTGTCACTACAGGCACCAATACCACTTTCCCTCTTCTTAAGTGCACACTCGAGGCACCTCTGTTTTGCACCCACTTCAAATAACTGAATATGCCACACAGTGTTGCACAAGGACAACCTGTACAGTTCATATACATACATGTACAAGGCAATAGTTTGAGGGAGAATGATGGAAAGGAAAAAACATTTAGGTACCATCAACAAATAATTTGGAGTGGGTATCTAAGATCCAACAGCTGGTGAAAGCTCACTTTGATAAAATGGCTACTCCCTAGCAATAGTTCCAGGTGAGTAATGGCTTCTAAGCACTAAACCTAACCCTGCACTATTACTAGCACAGCAATCATCCAGTCAGGCATGCAGTGGACTGTATATCTGCTTTGCCTCTTTTGTTAATGTGGCAGTCTATACTCATCTGAGATGTGTGAAACAGTATGGAAACCATCAAACAACAATAGTACAAGAGTACAGCAAATACAAAAATAAAAGAAAGGCCAAAACCAATATTCTTATAATAAATGTTAGTTTTCTGAAGCACAGACAAATGATTAAGAACGCAAACACACCCCCAACCCTATAAAACAAATACAGATATAATGCATATATATCTAATTATCAAATCAACATGGCCAACAATATCACAGTAAAGCACCATTAGTCTGTGCATATATATATATATATATATATATATATATATATATATATATATATATATATATATATATATATATATATATATATATATATATATATATATGTTCAGTAAACAAACTTTGTTAAAGGGACGTTATGGTTAAGTTGCACTACTAGAAACACGTTGTGTGTCCGTGGACATGACACAGGTCCATTAGCCAATCAGTGTCCTGTCCGCGGAGCGAACAGGGAAGTGTGTCCGCGGAGCGGACATAGATATCACTATTTTTTTTGCCTTACATTGTGGTCATTTAAAATAAAACTACTGGACCGATTTACACCAAATTAACAAAAGCACGCTTTCGGGACCAAGCCGCCACTCCTGCCACAAATTTGGTGAAAATCCGTCCAGCTGTTTGGGCTGTAGGCGTGAGCACACTTTTTTCTCCATTCAGTCTATGGGAAAAATATAAATTTAATGGCCCCCCCTATAACTTTGCCCTCCCTTGACCAAACCTCACCAAGCTTTGCAAAAAAAAATAAAGTGGGATAGATACTTTTTTTGCAAATCTCGTGAGGATTCGTCCAGGGGGAGTAAAGTTATAAGCCCCCCAAAAAGTGCTCTTCTTATGGGTTTAGCAACTTAACCATAACTACATGGCCGCTACTGCAGGCCATGCAATATATATGTATATATATTACATGGCCACAGTAGTGGCCATGTATTTATGGTTAAGTTGCTGTTTCCATAGGAAGAGCACTTTTTGGGTGGCTTATAACTTCGCTCTCCCTGGACGAATCCTCACCAAACTTTACATAGAAAATATATGGCCCACTCTGAATTGCAAAGTTTGGTGAGGTTTGGTCCAGGGGGGGCAAAGTTATAGGGGGGGTCCCAAAACTTCTTTTTTTCCCATAGACATAATGGGAAAAAACTTTGCTCATGCCTACAGCCCAAACCACTGGACGGATTTACACCAAATTTGCGGTAGGAGCGGTGGCTTGGTCCTGAAAGCGTGCTTTTTTTATTTGGTGTAAATCCGTACAGTAGTTTTTTTAAAAATGTCAAAAATGAAAGTGAAAAAAATTAGGGATAGACAGACACACTTCCCTGTTCGCTCCACGTACAGGACAGGGATTGGGCAAGCGGCTTGCGTGATGTCCGCGGACATGTGACGTGCTCTCCCATTGGCTGCGGTGAAGCGTGCAGTGCATCATATTTTGAAAGATGCCTGCCATCTTTGTCTATTGTTTGCATGAGAGCCAAGGAGCAGGATCTGCTGCCTGCATAGTAAGCTCATGCCCCATGTCTTCCTCACGTTCCCCCACCCCGCTCATGCTCGTGTCTTCCTCCCATTCCCCCACCCCCTACTCATGCCCTGTGTCTTCCTCCTGTCCCACCCAAACCCCCGCTCATGCCCCGTGTCTTCCTCCTGTCCCACCCAAACCCCCGCTCATGCCCAGTGTCTCCCTCCTGTCCCCACCACCCCCGCTCATGCCCCGTGTCTCCCTTCTGTTCCTCCACCCTCCGCTCATGCCATTGCCACACAGTGGCCTGTGGAGGGTTGAAGAGCGGGATCTGCCGCTTGCACAGTAAGCTCATGCCCGTGTCTTCCACCCATTCCCCCACCCCCCCGCACCTGCCCCATGTCTCCCCTGTTCCCCCCACCCCCCGCTCATGCCCCGTGTCCCCCTCACGATCCCTCCACCCCCCGCTCAGGCCCAGTTTTTCCCTCCTGTTCTCTCCCAACCCCGCTCATGCCCCGTGTCTACCTCCCGTTCCCCCCACCCCCCGCTCATGCCCCGTGTCTCCCTCCTGTACCCCCGACCCACCACTCATGCCCTATGTCTCCCTCCTATTCCCTATGAAATTCTGTAAAAAAAACTTTTTTGAAGGGACGTTATGGTTCCAAGTAAAACCGAAAAACCCCTGAAATCCGCCAGTTATAGTAAGCTAAGACTAACACCCAGGACATCAAAGATGACATCGGAAATGGCGAATTTCAGAGGTTTTTCGGTTTTACTTGGTGATGACATGTGTGATGTCATCTTTGATGTCCTGGGTGTTAGTGTTAGCAGTGCACAGTGGCGCTAGTTATGGTTGCTTATCTTACCATAACTGCTGAATTTCAGGGGTTTTTCAGTTTTACTTTGAACCATAACGTCCCTTTAACAAAGTTTTTTTACTGAATTTGATAGGTTTTTAGTAGCGCAACTTAACCATAATGTCCCATTTAACAACGTTTTTTCATTGAATTTCATAGGTTTTTATTAGCGCAACTTAACCATAACGTCCATTTAACAATGTTTTTTTACTGAATTTCATACGTTTTTAGTAGCACAACTTAACCATAATATCGCTGACTTTATATACATGTAACATAGAACATAATGAACCCCTAGCTAGTGATTTCGATGTCCACGGACTACCGCCATGTCCGCGGACATATCGAAAATCTGAGCGTGGTGAATGTAAACTTAAATAGTGTGCCCCATTTCCCCTTTGAGGTTGGCTCTGAAAAGAGACGTTTTTTGGGGGGTTTTTTGCAGATGCTTGACAGACACCTGTTATTTTGTATTTTTTTTTTATGTTTCTTACTTTACTCCTAAAATCTTCACATAACCTTCTCCAAAGCAACCCTTACATTCCAAAACAGAATGGCATTTCCCATAAAAGATAAGGAAATGCCATCTTCTTTAAAATAAACAGCATTACTGGAATCAATATTATCATTATTACATAAGAACATACCAGCTCTAAGCATGAATGCACACATGCCTTGGTTGATTACACACCTAGCATTGTTTTGCTGAGGACAAAAAACTGAACTATTGTCCCATATTGGCCTAGGTACTAATCCAGAAAAAATTACTTTGGCATTTGGAAGGATGTTCATTACTGCTTGAACCAAGTGTTCCAAATCTGCCAACAAAGTAGGGGCACTGACATAGCCCAAATGGAAAGCACCATAGTGCAAAACTACCACATGGGGACTATTCATCCTGCCCATATCTTCAAGAACTTGTGCAATTCCCTGTACATTGCAATCAGGCACAGTGCTGCACACCACCTCCACTCCTTTAACATCAAAATTCTTTGCAACATGCCTGCATTGAGCATACTGTTGCAAACCATGCACAAACATATCTCCAAGCACCAACACCCTGACTTTCTCCACTTCTGCCATCTTCGCTACACACAGTCTCTTTGAACACAAATCCACAACCACCACCTCAACATTGATTGGCTGATCCCTACAGTCTTCTTTCCATGCTGGATTTGCCGGATGTAGCACGCCCTGTCCGCAGACCGCATAACTCTTAGACAGCCCTTCTACCATTTCCACTTCACTCTCTGTGCCATTCCCTCATTGGATACAGCTAAGCAGACACACAATACGGAGAACGTCTTCAGAACACCCCCATTTTGTTTATTTTCGAACATTTCAGGACACCGCGAGTGTTCTTAGAACACATTCAACTTGCTAGCGAACAATACGGACAACGTCCTAAGAACACCCCCATTTTCTTTATGTACGAACATTTCAGGACACCGCGAGTGTTCTTAGAACACTTTCAGCTTGACAATGAACAATATAGACAATGTCTTCAGTACACCTCCTGCGAACATTCCAGGACCCCACAAATCTTCTTAGAACACTTTCAACTTGACACCGAATCCATTCTGTTTATTTACGAACATTTCAGAACAGCCGTGTTGTCCGCAGAAAAATCAAGCACAACAAAAGAATCTAGCACATAAAAAAACAGAACATTGAACCTATCTTATACTCCCCCACCCTCTCCAAACACTCTTACACACAAACACACTCCACTAAATACAATTTTTAATCCAAGTTTCACTGCGCTGTCCGCGGTCGTCTGCAAATGCAAGATGGCGGGCACCACAGAAAATCTGACGCTCTTCACGCACCACGCCATGCAATCAGCGAACACATCGCATGCCGCAGACATCACGCAAGCCGCTCGGCCAATCAGGGCACTGTCCGCGGAGCGAACCGGGAAGTCCATCTGCAGAGTGAACGGTGATATCACTAACTACTGGACGGATTTACACTAAATTAGGAAAAGCACGCTTTCGGGACCAAGCCCCCGCACCTGCCGCAAATTTGGTGTAAATCCGTCCAGCGGTTTGGGCTGTAGGCGTGCGCAATGTTTTTTCCCATTATGTCTATGGGAAAAAACAAAAGTTTTGGGACCCCCCCTATAACTTTGCCCCCAATTGACCAAACCTCTCCAAACTTTGCAGAGTGGGCCATATACTTTTTTTGCAAAGTTTGGCGAGGATTCGTCCAGAGGGAGCGAAGTTATAAACCACCCAAAAAATGCTCTTCCTATGGAAACACCAATTTAACCATAACTACATGGACGCTACCGCGTCCATTTAATATATATATAGATACACATATATATATATAAATATATATAAATATATATATACACACGCGTAAAAGGTTTGCATTGCACAATGTGAACACATACACAACGACAATTGTGGTTGCATAATTGTGGTCGGAATCTGATCCAGTAGGTGCAAGAACTTAGCACTTAGAGGACACATTTCTAAACTTGTATTTATACATTAATAATGTGTGCACATATTGAAATGATTGACTGATGATTTATGTAACTCCTTAATCTAAATGTTATGTTCAGTAATTAAACCACTCCATAATGGCGGGCGGCTTCAACAGGCATCTGTTACTGAAAGAAAAGGTATAGTCCTACCTCTATTTTGACTGTTATCCAAAGGGGAAGGATTCAAATACTGTGTGTTGTGAAACTGAATTCATGTGAACAAACTACAAGTCGTAGCGAAACGCGCCATCGTCGGGGTTTACCTCTGTGTTGCTGGGCGACGGCAGGAGGTTTCCACATGGAATTTTTCAATTTTATATTCAATAAAGAAGATATTTTAAATTGAACAATGGCGCAGCTGGCTTTCTGAGAACGTTTGGACTAACTCTGAGATTTTTGCACGACACTCCGGGAGTGCGGCTCATGTGGCCCTACGTCCACCTAGGGCCACATGAGCACATCTACCGCAACCGCCAGCACTGGCATTCCATCAACGTACAGGTTGTATGAGATGCCCATGGAATCATCACCTCTGTGTATGCAAACTATCCAGGGTCTCCCCATGACAGTTTCATATACAGAATGTCCACCCTGAGCGGGGACCTCAAAGCTGGGAAGCATGGCAACACATGGCTCATTGGTGAGTACAAATGTCTGTGCACGTGCATGCATGTCACACATAGGCAAATACACAAACCCAACTAATGGCAACAATCCTCACCTCCCCAGGAGGTGCCTACCCTCTGAGCAACCACATGTTGACGCCAATTCGGAACCCAACCACACCACCCCAGGTAAGATACAACGCTGCCCATTTTGCAACCAGGGGCATAGTGTAGCGCACATTCGGAGTGCTCAAGTCACGCTTCCGCTCCCTTGACTGCTCTGGTGGGCAGCTACTATATGCTCCCCCAGTAGTGTTCAGGATCATTGTGGCAGCATGTGACCTGTACAATGTTGCAACACAGCATGGCGTACTGGTGGACATGGTGGTGCCCCCACATCCCCAACCACAGGCACAGGCACTACTCTTGGGAGGGGAAAGGGCACATGGCGAGGCAGCCCAGACCCAGCTTGTGGCCACATTTTTCACCTTAACTCCCACCCCTGCGGAGTGCACACAGGCCTGGCACATACCAGGTGACAATCGATGATGACAAAGAGACAGTCATCGTTCACAACCTTACCACCCTGAGAATGTTGCCACGGAAGTGCTACATTGTGTGCATCCGTAGCTACTTAAACATAACCAATCCTGTGTGACCAAAAGGAACACATGCAAGGTGCATATCACACCACTCCCCTGCAAAACAGGCCATGACAATCACTGGTATGTCACCCAAACCCTCCCAACCCACATCAGCCTTGTCGGTCACACCATGACATGTCATGCAACAGAAAAAGAGCAAACCTAAAGCACAATACATGACCAATTAGATACAAATTAACACGTAATAAATGGAAAGAGGCCTGAGACAATCACACCTGACATGGAATCAGATGAAATGACTGACCAACAACCTCCCACACATACAAAGTCATACACAAATGCATGCCACCAGCAGTACCATCAACAGAACACAGAATGCCTGTTGGCATGCACATTGGCCAATCCAAATCCGCAAATCCCAAACCCATGTGCTGTGTGTGTCTCCTGCAACACACCGCTCAGCACACAGCACAGTGAGCAGCCATTGTGTTGGGGATACACCTTGAGCATCATATAAAAAAGACAAGCAAATGGTAAGTGATCATGTGCTGCAGGGACACAGCATGCCAGAGAAGGCAGTCTGTGTGCAAGTGTGGGCATGGAAGGGTGGTTGTATGTGTGGTGGAGCATTATGTAAGTGTGTGTGTCAGTAGGGACATGCACTCAATACATGCATGTGAAATGAAGTGACCCTCATTGTCCTGTACACATCACATGTGAACATTTCCCATATGTACACCGCAGTATGTCAAACCACAACAATCCCCTGAAACCTGAAAAGTAAACCCAAAACAGGAACATCCATTGACCAGCAGAACACATCATGTACATAGTACCCCACAATGAAAATGTCAGAGAGTACCCAAACACTGTAGCCCAAGCGTACTGTCTGACAACAAAAGCCCCACCCTCATTTACCCATCACCATGACCTTGAGAAGAACTGTGTCTGGGGTCCTTTGGCTTCACCCTTCTAGTCTACCTGGCTTCAGGACCTCCCTTTCGCTTGGTTTCCTTGTTCTTCCTTTTGTGTAAATAGGGTCCAGCCCCCTCAGAGGCCACCTTCAATGGTAAAAATACCAAATCGCAGAGAACTCCAAGGAGCCAAACCCACAAACCAGCGAAAAAGCCTGTAGATACCAAAAAACCCTGGAAGAGTCTCCAGTAGATGACTTGAAGTGGCAGAATATGGCCAAGCACATGTCCAAGCACAATGATAGAATAACTACCAAGGTAGCACAGTTGAACAATGGATCAACAGGATGGGTAGCAATTTCAGTACACAATAATCAATGAGGATGCCACAACTGATGGGTAGTGTCACAGCTCCGGTCTCCAGGTGCAAGAGTGTCACGAACCAACCACCCCCTCCGTGGTCTGGGCACCTGCAATGTAAAATTTACACAGGCCTCCAAGACCCTGGTGGGGAAAGAGGGTTAGGGATCCGTTGGTTGGATAGGTATCGGTATTTAGGATAACTGGAAAGAGGGTCAGGAGAGGGGAGGTGGATGGGCAAAGGAAAGTAGGCAAAATACAAAATACAACAATTGAAAATTACACATACTCAATCACAGAAACCATGTTCTTCATGCACATTGTACTAAATGGCACAAAGGTGAGCCTAAGAGAGACTTATCTCTGGAGTGAGTGCTGGCCTCCTGCCTACGCACTCTCACATCTGGTAACAGAAGCAGTTCAATGCTGCAAAGAGAGCGTGAGTTACTATTCTGTGTGTGTTTTCCCCACAAACACATAACACCATTCATGCCTCAAACTTAGTGACTCCTCCCCAAACAAGCACTCTTGTCTGCTGCTTCATTCGTTTAATTTTGCCCCTGTGATGGTTCATACACTGGTAATGCTGTAAGGTCAGCCTCCTTGGTACGTGGCCCTGCGGTAAATGGAAGACCATGTGTTAAGAATCACACATTAGAGAATGGGCCTTGGATGAGCTGCTAGCCGCGTGTGGCGAGGTGTGACTTCAATACAAGTTGCGTTCTGCCAGCCGCGCCTTTCTATAGGCAGTGCACATGGCAAATTGCATATGCTAATGATATGCACTGCACTCGAGTTTGTGCGTTGCTGGGTGCCACCGCTTGCACTGTATTAGCTTGTGGCTAGGCACACTACTGCACTAATAACTTAGCTTCTCTGGAGCAGGGGGACTCGAGGATATTGGTGACACCCCATGCGTGTGCCCCTGACAACTTGGAAAGCTTCTTAGCATTTGCTCCTCATCGCGGCTTAGCTGTACTGTATGCGTCTTCCCCAATGCCTGGCTAAGCTCCCCAGCACTGGTGCTACTTAGCGTGCATGTGCAAGGGGCCTGGAGGAATGTCAGCTGGGGCTTGGATCCTCGTGCTGCTCACCTTGCTCGGAGCTCCTGGAAACACGTCTGCTTCTGTTGGACGTCTGAGCACAAGCCCCATGCTTCTGCTCGCGCGCACATGCGAAAGTGTACCCCACCCAACGTGGCCAGGGTTTTTGTAGTTCTTGGCCCGGTGTCTGCTGGGAAAGGAAGTCTGGAGTCTCCTTTTCCTGCAGAAAGGGCATAAAAGCCTTTTATGAGGCTGGAATATTTTCTGTGTGTGTGTCTTAATGCTGTTTGTTACTGGGCCATGTCTGAGACCTATATCTGACCTCCTCCCACACAACCCCACGGTCTGTACCCTGACAAAGTAGAGCTGGAACTTGAGTAGAAAATAACCAAGGAGGCTGACACAACTGGATGGTTGAGCTGAAACCCAATCAATCCTTTATAGTGTTAACAAAGAAAGGCAGAGACAGTACGAGTCTGGAAAGGCACAGTGAATGCTAGATAGCTGGAAACAGCTGGCAGCAAGTTAAGAGCCGCAACAGTTTAATAGCATTGTTAAAAGCCAAAACTCAACATAAAGGCATGAATGTAGTAGATGAAAGACAGGAGGAGCGACATAGAGATGCTGTTGAACAGAAGTGTATGGAGGCAAACCGAGGCAGTGTAAGAGTACGTGGAGATAACTGCCAGAGTTACGGGTGGGCAGATCTGCAAAAAGGACAGTAGCAGGAAGAAAAACAGGGACTAAAGGCACCAGAGTGTGAAAAACAAGTAAAAGAGCTGTAGTCCCATAGGAAAACTGTGCCATCAGGCAGCATCAAATTCCCAGAGGGAAGAGAGATACAACGTGCCGTCCAAACGGAACGGAGCATAGTAGTAGTATAGGCGGACATCTCAAGTGAGGACTGGACCAATCTTGGGTCACATTCCTAATGCATCCTCCTTTGACACAATCCCCAGGGGATGAACTCAACATGTACCAACTTGACATTGTCACCACCCGACCCCCTCCCACCATCAGTGTGACTTTGACAGCTAAAGGGTGCAGGCTACCGTCTACAGCTTGAAGTGCATCAAGCACGTATACAGGCAAGAAATGAACATACATCACAATCAACATCAATAAATGGACAGTTCAAAAATGTACTCACCAAAATTGATTGCAGAAATGCCGTGGAGAAAACATCCATAATCCCCACTAGAGGTGTAAACACAAGTAGTACAGCAGCACACAGGCCACAGATATGACGAAAGTCCAATGCCCTTGTATAAATGGTTGTCACCTCAAACCATCCTTGTAAGCCCATGGAGGGGGGAAGCAGGAGTGGCATATGTGTCAGGACCCCAAGCCACAAACACATACACGAGACAAGCTTGAATGGGCCAGCCGGAACAGACATCGGATGCTTTCAAAAGCCACAAAGCACCACACCCTCACATGAATGCACAATAGACAAACAATTTTAAACTATGTTAACTAATTAAACAAAAAAACAAAAAATGGCCACATACAACCCGTAGGGGTGGTGGTACCAAGGAGGGGTGAGCGACAGGGTGCACCTCAACACCCACATGCGATGATGTTGAGATCAACAAAAAAAACCTCCATGGGCTCAACGCCTGCACGGCCCGACCTGTGTGGGAGATAAGTCATCGTCCTGCTCACCCTCGGGATGGAAAGCAGAAGGTGGACGTGGCACAGTACCCTGAGTAACCTCTCCTCTAACTGCTTCCTCTGGGACACGTTGAGCACGCCCAGAGTAGATTTGAGGGATTGATGGTCATCCCTCAGGGCATTCCTGTGTGCCTCTGCGTGAGCAGCAAGTGCTGGACGCAGAGACACCATTTCAGCCCGGCGTGCCCTGTCTGAGGCCGCCATGCCCAGCCTGAGTGAGCAGGTCATGGACTGTGCTGCCTGCTGCTGGAGATCCACCTGCCTATCAGGGGGGAGCACGGATTGGGCCACATGTTCCATGCTCTGAGCAATCTTATCAATAGCTGCCCCCTGTTGTTCTAAATTGGCATACATGGATTGCTCCCACTCAGTATACCCCGGTGGCGCATGGCCACCGCGTTGCTGGACTTGACCCCTGCGGGGCCCAAGGAGCTGTGGTCCTCGCTGGATTGGCACCACCCGCAGCTGCAGGACTACATCCCTCCGTTGATGTGATGCCCCAGGCACATCAGCAACTGGTGTGGAGTGCGATTGTGTGACCCGACCCACCACAGGCGCAGGTTCCAACACCGTCTGGCCCCTCAGTGCAGGTGGCGCGGACAGAAGATCGTCCACATCAGAATCACTCACCATCGACGAATGGACATGACACACATCCAACTCAACATCGTTGTCAGAGTGATCATCCCAGCTAGACTGATTGCCAGCCATGGACACGATGGTCTGGAGCACATGTTGGTTCTCGTGGCCTACCATCCCACGACCCGCACTTGTGCTCAGTTGCTGATGTGATAGCAACTCCGTGTCAGGAATGACATCACCATCCTCTGGCTCCATTGAGTCATCATCTGTAATGTGGAAAAAACAAACATGAGTACACATGTCAGAAGCACATAACCCACACACACATAGACATCACATCAACAGCCAAGACATGAAGCAGACATGTCACACACAAATGAAATTCCGGCATACATCCAGTGGCATTGATATGCAAACACATCCCAAATGCAGAAATGGATGTGTGTAAATAACAAAGCCTACACATGTACTGAATGTAGTAAATCACCTCCATCACACACCGCCTCTGTCAGGCACATGTCATAGGCAGAATTGACAGATGGCAACAAAGAGATGTTACATACCATGAGCATGTCTGAACTCCCAAATGGCCACAGCTGCAAGTGAATCCAAACACACCCTGACACACGTAATATGCATGTAAACATGCAATGCTAAATCATTATCACCAATATAGCTACACCCATCTGCAGCTCGGCCCGTACCGGGTGTCATGGGCCATGTAGACATAGTGAATGTCCCGAGCAAGGCGAGGGCCTGCAACCAGGCATGAGGGACCATAATGGCCAGTACGGTCCGAGCTGCCGGCCACGCTAGCCTCCAGGACACCCCTCAGTGCCTGATTGAGCACATTGTGCATTGATTGTGCCCTAAATCATTATTCAGTGTGTCAAATCATCACAGCCAGGCCCTACCAGAATAGCTTAGAGGGCATGGGCGTACACATACTGCATGACAGTGCACCTTCAGGATTGTTTCAGTTGAACATAACGGGCACAATGCTGAAATCTCAGCAGCATTAATGTTAATGAACTACATATGAGTCATTCAACAAAAAAGCTGCAGAGGACACATGTGTAAATGAACACTATCACACACACATAAGTGGGTAGCCACAATGTTGCACTACACAACGTTGAAGCTGCTTGCATATGTACATGTGAAAGTGTTCAAAAACACCTGTGTCAATATAGACCCGTATGGTGATTATGAACAGCATCCTGTAGAGCAAAGCAAGCAGCTACAATGCTACTTGCTTTGATGTATGTGAAAGTGTACACATACACACATGCAGGCAGCTCCAAGTCATTACAACCCGATTGGCAGGCTATAGTTAATGTGCAGCTTATACCAGTTAGTATAAGCCGCAGATTGACCAATCAACTTTGCTAAACACCCGCTAGAGTGTTCCTATACTGAGTGCATGTGTCACAGTAAGCACCTGTGCCTGTACCTCTCATAACAGTGAAGGGATGACAATCTGACCATACATGCCAGGTCACTTTGACATTGCAGCAGTGAGTCGGCATGTAGAACGGTGTAACATGGCTCAGAAGTGGGTTGGTGCAGTGCAGAACATGTTACATAACTGACTATCTACATGAACAAGTACATTATGATGCCAATCAATAAACATGAAGGCAGTGTTAGGGCAAGGTCAGGCATCACATGCTATGTGCATGCAATGGGTTGCAAGACTGCAGGCAACCCCCCCCACCCCTTAGTGAACATGCAGAAATGCAGGGAGGCATAGCATGGCAGTGAAAGGTTGACCAGAGAACTGTGTATTGGCGGACAGTGTTGAGTAGCGTCAATGGCATCATCTGAGTCAACTGACAACACAGCAGATGAGAATGGGACAGTAAGCAGAACACATGATGAACCCTCTGTAGTACACCCATTTGTGCAGAAGTCAATACACCAGTGGGACAGAGTCGGGGGACTTGAAACCGGGGGAGGCCTGTACCCCACACAGACCATGACACCCTAAACATGTGCGAGATGCAGGACTGAGACAGAGTGGGCATGGAATGGATGATCAAAAGCCATTACATGTATGTCATCCTAGACACGTACTACTATGATCACTGTGCCAAGGACACATAGGGGCATGCATGGAATGCATATGAAGCATGAATGGGCACTCATGTCCCTGCGGAGCACCTGCCATCTGCACAGTCCGAGTGAGACACCCCACATCAAGGACAAAGGATGTACCCCCCAGTATGTGTCTGGCAGGTTGGCAGGGGGAAGTGTGCATGTACACAGGAACTTTGAACAGGCCATTGTAGTAGTCCAACATGTTACCCACCACTGCAATGGTGTAATAGTGGTGCACGGGGGTGGAGGGGCAAGGGAGCATGCCTACATGGAGTACCCGCATGTAGGCAGAACACACATGCAAGTCAGACATGCAGTGACATAGTCCGAGTGCTGAGTGGAAAGACACCCCAGGCTACATGCAGAAGTGCCAGTGAGCTGGAACATGGACCGGAGGGGCAGCCGGGTGACTAGCATGTGAGTAGGATGCAACTGTGGTGATGAGGACAGTCCCTGTCTTCACTACATGTCCAGCATGCTGCACAGCAGGCACGCATTAGTGAAGCATTGCATGACTCGCACATGAGAACCATGTACACATAGCATGTACTGGCAGTCAAGCACAACACATCGCACAAGCAAACCACACATGGCCTGGACAAACACACAAAAACACTCACTGGATGGGGCGTCAAAATCCAGCATCTCTCCCACTCCTTCGACCAATTCTGCCGGGATGAACTCTGCAGCGATCAATTCGTGCGAGTGTGTTCTTCCTCCTCAGGTGGTGGCTCACTGCCAGTCATCCGAGTCATGGCATAATTGGAGGCACGATTTAGCTTAGCACAGTGTCGGAGGTCATCCCAACACTTTTTGCACTCCTGAGCTGTGCGCACCTCATGTCCGAATGAACTAACACCCCCTGCAACATGCTTCCAGTGGTCCCAACGCTGGGCAGCCGTAGTGTGAGAATTTGGGCCCACTAGCATATCACGGTCGTGTTCTGACAGGTAGCCCACAAGGAAGTCCAGTTCCTGCTTGCCGAAAGGCTTCTTCCTTAACGTGCCAGAGGCCGGAGACATGTCTGGGGTCCCAGCCTCTTGTGCAGGTGCAACCTTCCTCCTCTTTGGTAGTGATCCGGACCCTGACTGGCAAATGCTGCCCTTATAAGTAGGGGCATCAGCGCTGGTGGATTGAATCAAGGGAATGGCAGGTGGAACTAGGACGGAAGCCCTGACTTGTGTCAGTGGCTGCTGGGTGCTCTTGACTGGACCATGCGCAGCAACAGCCGCTGTGCCAAGGCAATTGACCGAGACTGTCCTGGCTGGCAGACTCACAGCCGGGGTGGTGTCGGCTGCATCTGCCCATGCAGTTGCCAACACCCGGCTGCTCGGGGCAGCAGAAGACAACACTGCCCCAGGGACATGTGCCTTGGTGAGAGCAGCCCTGGGTGCACTTACCACGTGCCTCCTGATCACCTGAAAATCATCCTCAGACTCTTCAGGTGCCAACGCAGTATGCGCTGGCAGACCCTGAGCCTGGGTGGTGGTGGCCACAGCTGCACCTGACTCTACCACTACCCTTGGGCCCGTGGCAGTCGAAGAAACGGACTGCCGGGTCACATGGGTGCCAGTGCCAGATGCAAGAGCTGCATCTCCCGGAACCACAGGGGGTGGTGGCATGACTGCACCAACATGTGGCAGAACATCCTGCCGAAGTTGTGCACCCCTGCCTCTCCCCCTCTGCAGCCACCCTGGACACCCTGGAGTCCCTCTACTCCCCCTACTGCCTGGTCACCCCGACCACGTCCCTGACCCAGGCTCCCCTCACCTTTTGTGGCCTCCCAACCATGGCACAGACATAGTAGTGTAAATGGGAGGTGTACACGACAATTGTCCTGGGCAATTGGGGTGAAGGGGGTGGGGTGCTACATGTTAACAGCAACCCTGTGTGCCTGCAAGGCTGTATGTGACCCCGGTGAGAAAATGACGGGTCACGCAAGGCTCAGGTACTCCAAAACTGCAGTAAAACCATGCACGCAACCCCCGGTAGCCTACGTGTGTGGAATTAACCTCCCGCAGTACGCAGTGGCAGGCAGGGACACGAAAAACACGTACGCGTGAGACACGCAGGCTACTATGACCTTGAAAACAGGTAAGCGATACACAGGGGGACCCGCTGTTAGGCGGAAACCTGTGCAGTTCCCTCTGGGACCACTGCAAAAGATTTAGGACTACAGGTGTTTGGCAGTAAACCCACTTGGTAGCAGTCTGTACAACACAGATTCACTTGATAGCTGTGGCTGAGCAGTCAGACTTCCCTCAAGAAGAGTTAGGCAGTATGTGGAGTATACAATATAGGGCAATCTACACAGTAGAACAAGCAAACACGGAACAAGGCTTCGGTGTAAAGATATAAAGGTATTTATTTATAACAACACATCTATAGAAAACACTCTGGCACTAATAAGGCAAACAACTTCAATCACAATTAATATACGCAGAAAAAGATCAATCCCCCTAACAATAGTTCGACAAGTCTAGGTTCACCGGCATCACTTATTTGCAGACAGAGGTGTATGCTTTAACCTAGATGGCACTCTAGTATTCGTTAGGACGGGAGAGAAAAATAAGGCAGGTTATGAAATCAACTCGGTACCAATACTTTACAGACAAATGCAAGGCAAGTAAGGCAGGGTCTACTGCAGATCACAAAGTTCAGAGGTCAGGCCCACTTGGAGAGAGGCAAGGCGATATGTCCCAAAAAGTGTCTCAGTGGAAATGCGCTTCGAGTCTTTATCGCAAACTGTTATGGAAAGTTTCGACCAGTTCAGAACAGAAAGTGAAAGAACGCTTGGAGGCGACCCAATGGAAAGGCGAGGATTAAGACACCTCACTCTATCCGGCAGAAAGGAAAGCCAGGCGCACACGGTACCTTGTTTGTGGAGAGACAGCTCCGGCGGGGGCAGTTGTTCCTGGTGGTGGATGCACATCGGGTCTTTGCCAAGAGAAGAGATGATCTCGTCGTCGAAGGAAAGTTGAAGATCGTTGCACCACCAGGGAAGAGACCAGCCGCGGAGTGCTCCGTCACAAGGCACCACCTTTTGGTCGCAGTACAGGGGGAGTGGCTATCCGGTTGCCGAGGTGCTCTGCACGGGCAATTCGACCACTGCGTCCCGGACCGAAGAAAAAGCAAAGGGGACTGGTTGTTCCCACCAGCCAGGGGAAGAGACTCTCCGGCAGGGAGATCTCCTGTGTCGTCGGGAAGTGGTGAGTCGGTTCAGCAGGGCTCCACCGGAGGTGTCGTCGTTGCAGGTCGGCTCAGCTTTACCCTTGTCGGATTCTTAGGTCCTGTGGCGACTTTTGAAGATCCAGTCCCAAAAGCCCTGCTTTTATGCAGAAAACCCCCATTCATTCAGCCTAGCTGTCAATCAAAACACGCTAAGTGGTGAGCGGGGAGGCTCACCACTTGGGCCAATCACACCAGAGTGCGACCGGAGTTGGCAAGGCAACTCAGTCCAGGGTGCCTAAACCTCCTCCCACACCCCTGTGGTAACCCAGACAGAATGGCACCTCTTTGGAGGGTCTCTGTACAGAAGCCCGCCAAAAGTGGAACAAAGGGCTCAACCTTTGGTTTAGGAGTCACAGAGACGAATACAGACGCCATTTTAAAAACCAAGTTCTGGCAGAAAATACCATCCGATAGACTTATTTAAGATAAGTAAACCAGTGGTATGTTAGAGATTAACGGGAAAAAGGTATCAATCTCCAACAATGGGAAGAATCCCATAGGGTTATATTCGGGGTCGAATATAACAAGTAGTTTCCTCTGCCACCAGCCAAAACTCGACGAGGGGGGACGGGACAGTGCCCCCTCGAATAACAGACCCAGGAGTAATCGAATTACCCCTATTAGCATCTCCACAATAGGATGGTTTGTACTAGTTCTGTTAGTAAATTTAGGTCTAGTAAAGCCAATGGTGACTTTACATGCCCGGGGAGACAGTAGTCAGTCCCCGGGTATGGAGTCTATGATGGAGGTCCGCTAGGACGCCCCAGTGTACGGCATGGCGGGTGCGGTGTAACACACATAGAAAAACATATGAGACCCTATGGAGTAAAAGACCCCATAGCCCATAGAACACATTGACATTCAAAGGAATTACACACATTCATGTCCAAGAGTGGGAGAAAAAGAGTCTCACTCTTGGCAGGATGGAAAAAACAAACTCCAGAAATCCAGCAAAGCTGCTGGGGGACTCACTAGGTTAGGAAATTCAGCCTAAACAGAGAATTCTCCCTAACACCCGCAGTGGGAAAAATAGCGTGCGCGACTCTGTCTGACTAGCGTGGTAATGAAAAACACGCATAGGCAAAAACCTGCCAAAAGAAGAGATACGTCCTTAATCTCTGTGAAGTAGTGATGGTGCGTGGAACAACCAGAAGTAGCAACACACGCGTCGGTCTCCATGAAAAGCACGTACAGCGAACTGCTGGCCCCACTCACCTTTAACACGTGCTGAGGATAACGCGCGCACATGTCACATCACTTACGCACTTATGCCTTTCCTCAAATTACATGCTTTAACACGCTGACATGCTGAATCACTATGCAACCGTGCCGAGGGAAAAGCCTGCGCGTGTTATGTCACATACGCGCTCCTGCCCAGAAGGCCATTTTCCTGCCCCGCAGATCCCCGAGCCGACTCCCACCAGCCATCTGCTGCTGCCTGCCAGCCCTGCTGGCCATGTGCCCTGCTATTTGGTGCCTGCACATCAGCCATCTGCAGGGGTCCAGTTGCTGTGACCACCCCTGCTTGAACAGAAGACTCCCGACTGCAGTTCCATCGCTCCACATCCCAGCACCAGGACCCAGTTGCCCACCAACACCTGCCTCGGAGGTTGCCATGTCGGGGGAAACACCATCTGAGACCACTGGCAACCCTCAGCCAGAGAGGCAGAGGGCTGCCAGTTTCACAGCAGGAGAGGTTGGCATCCTGGTGGAGCAAGTCCTGGTGTATTATGATGCCCTCTTCGGAAGAACACGCACCGACAAGGATGGACGGAGGAGAATCTGGATGGACATCGTGGTTGCCATCAATGTGGAGGGGTGGCAACCCGCAACCTACCACACGTCCATAAGCGCTAGGAGGACTTCAGGTCCAGGACCCTCAGGAAGGCCCGGCGCCTCTTGGACACAGCAGATGTAGTGGGGTGCTGGGTTCACCTTACCAACGACCAGATGAGGGCCATGGAATGCATACGCCCAGCGCTTCCCCTCCAAGTCCTTGAGAGGCAGACCCATCCGAAGTCGAGCGGTAAGTGTCCATGCGTACTGATTGGACGCAGTGCATGTTGAGGTGTGCCAGGAGTGTGCAGCTTGGACATATGTCTGGAAAGGCCCATGTATGGATGTGTATGTGCAGGGACATGAGCCTGCTGCATGTCAGTCCAGTCATGTGTGATGCACATCAATGGTGTATGTGTTCTAAAGCATGATGCACAAATGCATGTGGAGACGCACACATGTTAGCATTTCTGTGTATGTACTATGCCATTGTTGGGGTGTGACACATGGATGCTGGTTCAACCTTCATGTACGCGCACAGTGTACATGTGCGTGTGTGTGTGTTTGACATGTGTGAAACTGTGATACGCCATGAATGCATGTGACACAGACATGTAGGAAGCCGATTGGCAGATGTGACATAGTTGCCGGTGATTGCACTGTGACAGGTGGTGGAGATGTACAGATGCATGTCTGTCTGGTGGCGTGTGTGCATGTGTTTGGCACTCCCCATGTTTCTTGTGACGTCAGGCTAACCTTCGGATGTTCATTCTGTTGTATGTATGGATGCTGCTGCCTGCTGCACCATTTCTGTTAATTTGTGCATGTGTGTGGGTTCAAATGATATGTGTGTTGGGGAGTGTGATGCTATCTGTGAAGTTTGACACTGCCACTCATGGGCAACTGTCATGTGTGTATCTGACCATTGTACAGTGCCCTGATGCCTGTGTTCTGTCTCTCCCTGTCTGCAGCGTCGACTGATGAAGAGGGCGGAGACGGTGCTGTGGAGCACAGCGTCAGGGATCCCACCGTCAGCCGGAGACGCAAGGCCCAGCTCCCCTCCCGGGTAGTCATCTCTTGGGAGTGTCTTCCGTGTGGCAGCGGTTGGGCCAGCAAATAGATACAGAGCGGCGGCTTGCGGAGAGGGCACGGCTCACAATGGTCAGGGTGGAGAACTCCATGCGCTGGGCTTTGAGGCAGGCTGCTTGCCTCGAGGCAACTCGTAGGGAGTTGGAAGAGGCCAGGGAAGAGGCCCATCTCTGGGACATTGAAGTGGAGTTTGATGATGATGATGCCCTGGCCCGGGACATTACTGAGTGCGCCGTCGGACTAGCCCGCTGCCTTTGTAAATAGTTATGTAGGTGTAGGTTTCCTTTTTGTTTTCTTTTTTTCTTTGGGGCGCATCGACTATGCCCCGCCTTTTTGTATATAGTTTTTTATTAGGTAGGATTTTGGTTAGTTTTCCTTTGGATTGTTGGGCTCATGGACCCTTGGATGTTCTTTTGTATATAATTATGGAACTGGATTGATTTTTTTTTATTACCCATGGTGGAATACTTTGCTTTTTTTTAAACTTTGGATTTTGTTTAATGGACGGACCCATTGGAGCCATTTTACTTTGGATTTTATTGGTTACAGCATTCATTTTTTTTAAATCATTTTGGGAGTTCCGGTATTTGATTTTTTTATTTTATTATTGTGTGCTTTTGTTTTATTCATTTACTTTATGATTTAATACATTATTTTTCTCTACTTTACTTGTGTGGTCTTCTCTCATTCGTTTTGTGCATGTCACAAAGTGGGTTTTCTCAATCATGTTTCGCCATTGTGTGGGTCTGAGGGACGTGTATTCATGGGCATGCTGGTTATTTGTTTTCTATCATGACATGGGGAATTCTATGTGGAGTGGATGGAATGCTTGGTTGGGTGTTTGGACTGGGGAGGCATGGGGTGGGATTTGGGTGGTCATAAAAGTCATGGCTCTGGATTGTATAGACGTGTTTGGTGGGGGGACATGAGTCGGGGCCTGCTGGCAGGTGCCCATCACTGGGGGTGGGGGACTTGAGTCGGGGCCTGCTGGCAGGTTGCCATCAATGGGGGTGGGATGGGGTGGGGACATGAGTCGGGTCCTGCTGGCAGGTTGCCGTCAATGGGGGTGGGGTGGGGGACATGTGTCAGGGCCTGCTGGCAGGTTGCCGTCAATGGGGGTGGGGTGGGGGACATGAGTCGAGGGCTGCTGGCAAGTTGCCATCAATGGCGCTGCGGTGGGAGACATGAGTCGGGGCCTTCTGGCAGGTGCCCATCAATGGGGGTGGGGTGGGGCAGGGGACATGAGTCGGGGCATGCTGGCAGGTGCCCATCACTGGGGGTGGGGTGGGGGACATGAGTCGGGGCCTGCTGGCAGGTGCCCATCACTGGGGGTGGGATGGGGACATGCGTCAGGGCCTGCTGGCAGGTTGCCGTCAATGCAGGTGGGGAGGGGGACATGAGTCTGGGCCTGCTGGCAGGTTGCCGTCAATGGGGGTGGGGTGGGGGACATGTGTGAGGGCTCCCAAGTGCATGGTGACATGTGGCCTGCCTGCGGGGCATGCCCAGGGGGGATGGGCTGCCTGCGGGGCCTGCCATGGGGTGACAGGCTGCCTGTGGGGCAAGCCCAGGGGTGATGGGCTGCCTGCAGGCCATGGGGAGGGCCACACCCAGGAGGGCCCACACTGCCAAATCGCAGGTAAAACTCCTGCGCACCCCTAGGAATATGCCTACCCCGCTCGCGCCAGCAAAATCGTGTGGAAAACTCCCTGCGCACCCCTCGGAATACGCGTACCCTGCTTGCGCCAGCAAATTCGCATGGAAAACTCCCCGCGCACCCCTCGGAATACACGTACCCCACTCACACCAGCAAAGTCGCATGTTAAACTCCCCGCACACCCCCAGAATAAGCGTACCCCGCTGGATCAAGGCCGTTCACATGTAAAACTACCCGCACACGCCCAGAATACACGCAAGCTGCCCATCCACCCTCCCCCTGCCCACAGACAGCCAATCACCCCTGGGCATGCCCCGCAGGCAGCCCATCCACCCTACCCATGGCCCACAGGCAGTCCATCACACCTGGCAATGCCCCACAGGCAGCCCATCACCCCAGGGCATGCCCCGCAGGCAGCCCATCCACTGTTCCCATGGGCCACAGGCAGCCCATCACCACTGGGCATGCCCTGCAGGCAGCCCATCCACGCTCCCCATGGCCCGCAGGCAGCCCATCACCCCTGGGCATGCCCCCAGGCAGCCCATCACCCCTGGGCATGCCTTGCAGGCAGCCCATCCAACCCTCCCCATGGCCCGCAGGCAGCCCATCACGCCTGGGCATGCCCCACAGGTAGCCCATCACCCCAGTCCATGCTCCACAGACAGCCCACACCATAGGGTGGACTTTTTCCACGCGACTTCGCTGGCGCGAGTGGGGTATGCATATTCCGAGGGGTGCACAGGGAGTTTTCCACGAGATGTCGCTGACGTGAGCGGGGTATGTGTATTCCGAGGGGTGCACGGGGAGTTTTCGATGCGATTTCGCTGGCACAAGCGGGATACACGTATTCCGAGGGTGCGCAGAGAGTTTTCCATGCGATTTTGCTGGCGTGTGAGGGCTGTGTGGCGTTTTTAGCGCATTTTCGTGGTTAGGGGGCTGTATGCTGGTCCACTGGCCTTTGTGCCATGTACGGGATTTGTGCGATGTTTTTGGCGCACAGGGTGGGGTTGGGGGCGTAACTGGCACTGCTGCAGGGTCGCGCCACGGCTGGTTATGGATGTTAGTATCCATGAATACGCTGTGCGTGAAAATGGGTATGTGGCGCACGTGGCTGGTGCACGCTGGCGCACGCTCCCTCTCTGTGCCAGCCGCGTGCGCTACTTCTACGCTAAATTCTATGAATTACCCCCGTAATCAACCAACACCATGCAATAAATGTGTTTACCTTGTCTCCCCACTGGACCAATAATATCAAAACCAAATTGTTCACTATGGGATCGACATGACAGTAATATGGCTGGGTCTGCTGATGCACCCCTTATTAGAATTCTCAAATGTACTGCACTCTCAAATCATTCTCTCAATCTGTATATCCATCTCTGGTCACCAATAATCCTGTCTAACCATCTGTTTGGTTTTCATCATCCATTGATGACTTTCGTGAGCAACCAACAGAATGTTCTTCCTCACACCAACCGACGGGAAAATCTGATCACCTCTCAGCACAGAATCATTCTCAGTATCTAATTAATTATGCACCATTTTAACTACTTCTGGTTGGAAGCCTCTACACAGTTATTCACTCATGCTCCCAGACTCTAAAGCATCTCGCAATTTCTGAACTTTTGTTTGATTGACCACACCTTTGATCTCTTGAAATTCGCTCCCACAATGGTCATCCCACTTGAAATTCACTTCTTTCTTTAATATGTGATAGGTCCCACTAGAAAATGCTGGAATTAATTTGACGTAGTATTCAGCCATGCCCAGCCATACCCAGAAACAAAGATAATCCTTCTTTGGTCTTGGGGCTTCGAAAATCACTAATGCCGTTAGCTAGGCCATCCAAGCTTTTCCCATATAGTAACACATCGTTGTGGAAACACATGATTCCTTACTCATTCAAAAACAATTGATACATTATGCACTGGAAAACAGTTGCTGCTGAAACTAATCCAAATGGCATATGGATGCATTGAAATGAATCCTCAGGTGTGATAAAAGCAGTGTGATTTTTTGATAAAGGGTGTACCTTAATTTGATGGTAGGACGATTTTAAGTCTAATGTGGGAAACCATTCAGCTTCCCCCATGGTACTCAACATTTATGTGATATTTTCAGGTACTATACATTTATTAACCACTCTCAAGTCAATGCACAGCCTAAGCATACCATTTGGCTTCCTCACTACTACTATCAGTGAAACCCATTCCGCTGAATCTTCCCTTTGTATAGCACCCAGTTTTTCCATAAGTGCTATTTCTTTCTGAACTTGCTCTCTCACAGCAATGGGAATGCTCCTTGCTTTGTGAGCTACGGATATAACATTTGCATCCTCCCTTATTTTGTGTGAGAAAGTTTGGAGGTAAACTTATTCATCCCTGAATACCGGATGTTGTATCAGATATTCTTGAAGTTGGGGCCAGCACGTCATTTCATCTCTGTCTGCCTTCAACCGCAAACACAGATTCAGCAGCATTAGGGTCTAATTTGATGTAGAGTTGCTTCTGGTGAGGCCATGTGAGAAGTGGAGAACTTCCTTTAGTTGACACATACACCTTCCCATTTGAAGAGTGTTCTTTAAATTCCATGGTTGCACAAAACCATCCTAACAGCTGCATACGTTTCCCTCCACATGCCACAGGATTTATGTCAATTTTATTCAGCAACACACTGCCCATCCAAACTCTTTTAAAAGCATTCTCGGGCATGAGAGTACACTTTGCACCTGAGTAAATGACAATTTCTACTGTAACTCCTTGTACCTTTATCTGCATCATTGGTTTCTCTGTATTTGCATCATTGTCTTGTATCCAGCATATATTGATTTTGGAGTCGCTCCTCTAAGGTAGTTCCGAAATCACATGCAGTGGCAAGATCCCTAAGTGCAGGTATGTATTGTTGAATAGTCTCACATTGCAGCTCCACCCATTTGCCAAAATGATACCTCTCCAGCACAATACTGACTTTCTTGTCATAGTGCCTCCAGCATTATTGTGTAAATCTCATATCCATTGAGACCTTCTGACTCCCCTTCATGTGACGCTGGAAGGTTTTCAAATTGTTCTTTGCCATAATAATTGCAAACACAAAGTATCAACAGTGATTTCTTTCGTTCATTGGAGTCATTTGGGACATATATGCCTTGTACATAATGATCAAATCATTTCTTCCACCTCTTCCATGGCCCTTGAGGCTCTCCCTGGTTCTCAAGAAAGAAGTTGGGAGTTTGCTATCCTTGCATCTTCCTTGTTGAAGTACCACATCTCCTTGCTGAAGTATTTGCAACACATCTCTTTCTCCTTATACTAGTGCAACCATTCTTTTAAGGACTTTATTTTAATAGTGTTGCTTTACTAGGATACTCCAATATGCTTGAGGCCATCTCTCATTGCATGGCCTTACTATGTTAAACTCTCATGTGCACCTTTACACTTGTTAATGTCTTAGGAAAGCTTCAGTGTTTATCTAGAGCTTTCAGTTTTCCACGCTTCCGATGTAATAAAGCTGATACAATTGCCTTGATCGTCGAGCCAGCAAAGCGCATGTGCGACATGTGAGAGAAGCCAGTATTTCCCCAAAACACTCAAATGGGCTCAGCATAACCGGCTTGCCAGTAGTAGAGAAGCAGAAGTCCATGACATATGCCACTCCTCAGCTCCTCTCTTTCCCATGATGCAAGGCCCTTGCAACAGGCATCCCACCAAACATAGACATCAGCACAACGGTGCACAGGAGGTGTGACTACTTGGTGTGGTGCTGCCGATCTCGAATCACGCTCATCGCCAGTGAAATGATTGACCCTCAACCGTATGTGTGAAAATAGGGTTTTATTGTTACGTCATGTGCCCCACCAGCTCCTTCGAACTGACAATCTTCCTCATTGGAACCTGGAACCATATGGGATTCCATGTTCCGAAAAGGCACATCACATAAGAATGCTACACAGTTGTAGTGATTTCTCCCAAAACTTGCTCTGTGGTATTGCAATGAATGGTACATAATTTGCCCATTAAGAGGGCCCCTTGAATGATCATGAATTTAAATATTTGGTCATGATTTTACTTTTAGTTGGCTGAGATTCCAACTAGTAAGCTCATCTATTAATGTAGTATGATATGATAATTGAACCACCTTCCTACATCTCCTGCCTTTATCCCAATTTCTTGCTTCTTTTATCGTTCTTTCCTTTTACCTCTCCTTCCCTTTCTTATTCCTTCCTTCCTTTCCTGCTTCCTTCAATATTCTCTCCTATTTCCCTTCCTCCTTGGATGCTTCCCTGTCTCTCTCCATGTTATTCTTCCTACCCTCTCTGCCTTTTTTTTCAAATAATATTTACTTGTTTTATACAAAAAAGAACAAATAACACTTTCTTGGCATAAGTGTCGAGTTACAACCTTTTAACAAGAGAATAAAAACGATTATTTATGTGTAACATAAGACTACACCAATGCACTTAACTTGTCAACTCCCTTTCCCTCCCCCCTTGCCCCAAGACAGGCTATTGGCACAATTAAGATTTGTTGACATATATGCATGTGCACATTGTGTGGGGACACGTTTTCAGTATATAGATGTTTGTTAGTGAGCTGATTGACTCTGGTATTTCGCCAGGGTCTTTTCCGGATGCTCGGGCTGATGGATTCAAGTCTGTTATAGAACGTTACTGGTTTTGCAATTCTCCTTTATCGGTGTAATGCCTTCCCAGATTGGAGAAGTCGCTCCAGAGTACTTTGTGTTGGGCAGATCTTGTGGGGGGCAGCAGTGATTTTCTCCATTGTATATATGTTTGTGGCTACCTTATCCATTCCTTTTTTGAGGGGGATGTGGTGCCTTCCATCTGATCACCAGGCACGCACGTGCTGCTAGTAGCAATGGGACCACAATTCTGCCTACTCTACACACTTCATCTTCCTCCAAGCCAAACAGTACTAGGAGGGGTGCTGCCTCTCGAGCGATGCCATTGACCTGTTTAATCCAACCTAGAAGTTCCTCCCAGTAGATGCGGACTTTAGGACAATCCCACCACATGTACTAGTAATTGGTGTTCCTCCTGCATCTCTGCCAGCACCTAGGACTCGTGGCTTAGAACATTTTGGATAATCTGTGGGGATCGTACGGCCATCTATGTAATAGCTTAATGGTATGTAACTTATATGGTGCAGCAATTGATACCCGTTTGGGTGTTCTGCATATCGTGTCCCATGTGTGCTGATCAAATTGCCTATCAAAGTCTTGCTCCCATCTATTTTTAAGTTTCGAGATTGGGTTTTGGCCTTTGTCCAGTAGTGCTCGATACATGTGAGTGATCAGTCCTTTAGTTGTGGTTACCGTGTCAAGAATGTTTTAGAACAGTGTGAGTTCCCTACATATCTTTGCATGCCAGTCTTGTTTTGATAGCACACTTTTGAGTCGTAGGTAAAGGAAGACCGGGATTGGGTTCAACTAAAGGGCTTCCTCTAGTTCAGGGATCGTCAGAAATTTTCCACCTCTCCACAACTGTCCAACCCTCTCCAGTCCCTCCTCAAACCAGGATTTGTATCTTGAGTGTTCTGGGATCTCCTCTCTAATTCCTGGGGCCCATAGGTGGCTTAGGGGGAATGGCCAGGTTGTAACCCCTACCATTTATTTCCCCACCCTCAATATTTCCCATGGCATGCTCACTGAGTTTTTGTGTGAGTTTGGATCTCGGAACCCATAACCATTCTGAGAGCGTGACCGGGGTTAGGTTATCGTTGTCCAATTGGACCCATTGCAAGTCCTTTTTATCTCTTAAGTGGGGGATTAGTACTCTCAATTGGACCACTTGGTAATATAATTTGAGATCCGGGAGGCCTACTCCGCCCTTCTCTTTAGAGAGTATGAGGATTTCATACAATATTCTTGGTTTTTTCCCGCCTCATAGGAATTGTAGTATAGCTCTTTTTACTTCTCTTAAAAATTCTTCTGGGATCTTCATGGGGAGGACCTGAAATTGGTATAAAAAGCGAGGGAGGCTAAACATTTTGATGGCGTTCAACAGCCCCATCCATGAGATCGTGAGGAAGCACCATTTAGCTAAATATGTGTGGAACGCGGAGAGGAGCTGTGGGAGGTTTGCTTCATATATATCTGCAATATTCCTAGTCAGGTTAATCCCCAGGTAGCGGAACATTAGGCCCCCCATCATCAGGCCTAGCTGGGAGAGTTCCAAGAGTGATTCTGGGGTAGGTTCATGTATAGGGAAGAGGATAGACTTGGACCGGTTGATTTTGAACCCTGATAGTGACCGTATATCTCAATAAGTTGTATGGCGCGGGGCAGGGAGGTCAGGGGGTTATGTACATGGAGTAAAATGTCATTGGCGTATAAGGCCAGTTTGTATTCTCTTCTGTGTACATGTAGTCCTTCCACCTGTCTGTTGGCTCTGAGTGTTTTGGCAAGGGGTTCCAGAGATAGGGCAAACAGTATTGCTGAGAGGGGAATCCCTGTCTTGTGCCTCTCCACAGGGAGAACCAGCGTGAGTATTCTGAATTCACCATGACCAATGCCCGGGGTGAGGTGGATACTGCCTTAATACCCCTCCGGATTATCGGGCCGAGTCCTATCTTGCATAGTATTGCGTCTAGAAAGCGCCATTCAACTCTATTAAACGCCTTCTCAGCGTTGATCGATAGTAGTGAGGGGGTGTTGGTCATTTTTTTGGCCTCATGTATTGGGTGGAGAGTTTTATGGGTAGAGTTGGCACCTTGTTGTCCGAGTATGAACCCGACCTGGTCGGGGAGTATTATTGAGTGCATATGGGTTTCGAGTCTGGCTGCCAGGACTCGTGTGTGTATATTTTAGCGTTGATGTTAAGGAGGGAGATGGGGCGGTAGGATGCACACTGCTTGGGGTCCTTACATTCTTTGGGAATTACCAAGATTAGTGACTCAGCGAATGATTTGGGGGGCCATTCCTGTCTGGAGAACATGATTAAATAATTCAACCATGATGGGGAGCAGGGGCCCCAGGAAGGTTTAGTAAAACCCTGCGGTGTAACCAACGTTTCCTGGTGCCTTTCCCGTCGGAAGTTTCTGATGGCGTTCTCCACTTCGTCAGGGGCTATGGGGGATTCTAGTATATCTGCTTTGTCCAGGGAAAGCTTTGGCATGGTGATCTCTTTCATGTATTGGTTAATTTCTCCATCTCCCTGTGTGGTTTTGGAGGCATATAGCTCTTCGTATAAATCAGCGAAGGCCTCAGGAATATTATTGGGATCTGTTGTCTGGGAATTGTTAACATGTTCTATGGCCGTGACCCATCTATCCGCCCGTTGCCCTCTTAATCTGGCAGCCAGTAGTGCGTTGGCTTGATCTCCTTTCTTGTAATGTTTTTGTTTCAGAAATAAGTTTACGGACAACTATACCTTCCTCTAGCCGGCTAAGTTCTTCCCTCTTCTGGACCGCCTCCGCTATTCTTTCTCTCCTCTCGGCGTCGTTGAACTGCGCCAGGAGGTCTAAATGTGAAATCTCATTTCTAAGTTTATTTTCTATCAGGCAGGGCCCTCTCTCTTTTTTTAGCTGCCCCCTCTCTCATCAGTATACCCCTCCATGTCGTCTTCCCCGCCTCCGACACTGTGTTTCTGTACACTTCCCCCATACTATTCCGTTCAAAGTATTCCGTGATTTCTTTCGCTAATTGTTTGCGGAATACGGGGTCTTTCCAAGGTGATTTGTTACAATGCCATTTTGAATTTTTGTGTGGAAATGCTATAAGTCTAAGGGTGACGGTGACCATATTGTGGTCCGACCAATAGATCGGGGCGATTACTGATGTGGACATTGCATCAATTAAGCCAGGGGTGAGATATACGTAGTCAATTCTTGTATATGTGGTGTGTGGGGCTGAGTAAAATGAGTATCCCGCCTGGTGGGGTTGTGAGCATCATGTAATCTGTATACGTTCATCATTTTGAGCACTTCAGTGCGGCCGCCATCGGCCGGTTCGTTCGCTCATGGATTGCCAGCTTGTCTGTCGAGTGTAGGGTCTGCCCACATATTAAAATCGCCTCAAAGAATAACTTCCCCTTCGTCCTCAAGCATCACCTTTAGAACCATATGCTGGAGGAAGCGGGACTGTCCCGTGCTATGCAACCGGTAATGCCCTTTTCGGTTTTCAGTTGTATCGTGTTTCCCTCCCATTCAAATGACAGTGAGAAAGGGTATCCCCACCAATATCTTACTGACTTATCTTTTAGGAATTTGGTGAGTGGGAGACATTTCCTCCTCATAGCCAGGGTAGGAGAAGAGAGGTCTTGATAAATGGTTATATTTGCTCCTTCTAAGGGGATCTGCGTACCATGCCTGACCTTGTCGAGAACTCGAGCCTTGACTGCGTAGTTGTGGAATCTGGCCAGTATGGTTCTTGGACCTCCAGCCGATCTGCCTGCGCGATGAATGAGGTTGAGTTTTGACTCGTCTATTGAGTCACCTTTGTTATGCTGGAAATGCATTAGAGGGCCAGGGCCTCCCTGTCCTTGTCCTGTAGTCCTTTTTCATTTGTGTTCTGTATTGGTTTCTGGCCAGGAGTCCATGTGGGACTCCTGGCAGTGCAGCTCTTCCTATTTTTGGTTTGGTGTACAGACCCATGGGATACCCTTATGAAACCCATGGGTGTGGGTACAACCCTCTGCCCCTAGTGTATGCTCTTGGGCACCTGTGTGATGCCCACAGAGCAGGGTATGGGCTGGTAGCAGCTCCATGCTGAATTTGACAGGTGCTCTGAGTATCCTCCATTTTGGGATACCCAGTCCCTGACATTGGAATCAGTTGATTCATGATAGGAAACAAGTTGGCCCCTGTGGTCTATTGCTTTTTATTGCCTGTTACCTTGTTCTCCCAAAGTCCTGGGAAGCCCTGGCTCTGTCCCTTCCCCCTGACTGGCTGTGGGTGGAAGTTCCATATATGGTGTTGTTGGGAAGTCTAGGCTAGACTGGCTGGAGCCTTCCCAGTGACATTATGTTGTGGGTACACCCTGTGGGTGGGCCCTGGGTGAATGGAGTGTGTGACCAATATCCACTTATTGTTGTGGATGTCTGGTTTTTGGTATGAGAGACAAAGACTGAGACAGACCTGCCCCAAACTTGTATGAATGCAGTGTGTAGTGTTGAATGGCTGGATACTGTCCCAAAACATATTCCTTGTTGTGAGAGTCTGACTGACTGCCTGAATGCCCTTGTGTATGATTGGCTGCTGAGTGTGACCCAGGAGTGTGGATGAGAAGCAGAATAGTATATCTGGGGACCTCTCACCACTGGAAGTTGTTCAGAAGCTGAGTCAACACTTGAAGAGTAACTGGAACTGCTGTTCCTCGACGCCCAGCTGGAAGAAGAAGAACTGCTTGTGCATTTGCTTCGACCCGATCCGAAAGCTGTCGAATTCGCCGAGGACTGATCCGAGAGAGGACCTGGCTAGGCACCCTCTTCCCGTGCTCCGAGGGACCATCAAGCACCGCCAACCTTCGCCGAAGCTCCCTGGAAGTTAGACCCTCGAAAGGCTGCCGACCGGAGACGGGGACTGCCGAGGAGAATGGAGTGAAGCACCCGGACACCGAAGAAGTCCATTGCCGTCGACCAGGGATCAGAGTATCACCGTAACCACTAGAGGCCCGTTAAAGCCGTGTTTCCCAGAATAGAGGACCGCTTGACGCTATGCCACCGACGACCGGAGCCGCCCGCTCCTTTGCCTAAGACTGTTGACTCGAAGGACTCCCTTGTCCGCACAGTCGACTGCTTTATCCCGCCGGAGAAAGTCGAGGATGCCGACGCACCGAGGAGAATCTGCCGATGGGATTCCCGCCACCCAAAGACCACAAAGACTTCGACGACTCGATGCCCTTGTCGGGCCCCAGTTCTTCAGAAACTCTTTGCAGTCCTGAACTATCCAACGCTGAGGTGCCCACCACACATCATCCTCGCCGGACGTCGTCGACAAGCACTGCCTGGATCGACGCCATGGTCGTGGCACCCTTGAATTTTTCATCTGTGCCGTCGACGCCAAGTTCACCTTCTTCAACGCCTCTCGACGATCATTGGTTCCTGCTTTAAAGGGAGTCACTCAAGAAGGATCCATTGACGCCTTTTCAAAGATCTCTGCTCTATCAGGTACATTGGGGTGGTTGAAACATTATAAAAGGAAATAAGACTTGTAGAACAATATATGGACTGGGCTTCTTATATCTCTTTATTTTACAGGTTGCCCAGGTGGGGGGATCTCCACACGGAACTGTGTCTAGTGATAGGGGCCAGTACTCTGCCAATTGTTCTAACCAACTGCTTTCCTCCTATGTCTATTGTTGGTTGCCTTTATTAAGTGATCTGTGTGACATTTGACCAAGAGTGTAGTTGATGCACTTTAATGAGATCTATAATAATAATTGTGGTACCACTTTAGAACTATATATATTTACCATTGTTGATTTTCTAAGCACAACGTGAGTTATTGTGATAGTGTACCTAACCCTGAATATTAGTTATATAAAGACTATGTTTTCAGTAATAAAGTGTGTGGACATTCCTTTGTGGGGGCTTGGGGACCACACTGTACTTAAGAACTAGCCTACATCACCTCCTGAGAAGCTAGGCATTGATTACTCGACTACGTTACCAATAATAGAGAATCTTGGCTGGGGTCTTTTGTGCCTCCCCTCTACCATATAGAGAGCAGGAGTACAGACACCCCCTTCCAGTCTTTACACTGGTGGCAGTGGTGGGATGCTTATGGTTTTAAGAATCAGTGTATAACCATGCCACTTACACAATATCTGCACTTTGTTAAATTAAGGTTTAGTTGTGTACAAGATAACTGCATTACAAGCAATGGAGTCTATTGCAAATGGTAAATTGACTAGGATGAGCTTAGAGGCCCTCCAGAGTGCTTGTGAAGCCAGGGAGTTAGACTTTGTGGATAAGTCTAGGGCTGAGCTGATAGCTGCCCTGGTGGACTACCAGACTGATTGTGAAACTCTTGAAGGGGCGGATGCAATCAATGAGGACTCTGCCCCTGGGGTTGTTGCTGAATCTGTTTCTGGGAATGCCACCATTCCTGCTGCCTCTGTTCCAAACCCCAGCAATTCTGTGGAACTTGAGTTATTAAGATGAAATTTGCCTTTGAATACCGTAAGTTGGAAATAGAAGCTGAGCTTAAGAAAGAGGAGCTGGCACAGCAAGTGGAACTCAAGAATAGGGATCTTGAACTCAAAGACAAGGACACTGAATTGTTGGGTGTTCTGACCCACGTTTGGACTATTATGCTACAACATTTGGTGCTGTGGGCTTAGGAAATCTAAGATGGCCGAAAAAGCCCACATGTGCGCCAGAATCTATGAAAACCGCGTAGTTGTGCACACTAAAATGGTTGCCTAACTTGCCACCCACCAATGCAAGCAGGATGGGCCGGGGTGCCATGAGTGAAATGTGTGCCAAAGGAAAAACCGCACTTTAAAATCACCTTTTGTTTCTCTGAATGCCAGCTCAAAATGCCTATTTGCAACACATCCAAAAATCTCACTGAACACCAGCGGACATCTGGCAGAATAAAGTATTGTGGGCATACAAAATCTGGAAAGAGGATGAAAAGTTATATTCTGAAGTGACTTGAAGGTTTATAACAAGACTGGCTGAGCTGTGGATTTCAGCAGTTTAAGTAAATTTGGACTGAAAGACGCTAAAAATCTAAATGTTTAAAAGAAATGAGTGACCTACTTTTGAGTGTCACATAGGCTGCAATTGTTTAAATGTCATAGTTTTAAACTTAGAATCAGCATTCTAGCTGCATATGTAAAAAATTGTTAGTTATTTGAATGCAGAAAACTGGGGAACAGAAACGACATGTGGCTAAAAACTGGCTTAAAGAGATTTCAATTTTGCCTGGCAACTACCCCCATCAGGAATGAAACTTGATTCACAAGTAACTTCCCAGGCCTGGCTGTTTCCTGCTGGCCACACTAAGGATATGCCATCTCTCTGATAATTGAATTAAGGGGAGCCCCCACAGAATACAGGAGCTCTGAACAATGCAACCCCCTTCACCCAGGCAGATGGTTTATTGCAGATGTCGTAAAACAGCTTCCTCTTGGCAGAAGCTGGGAGGGGCAGGGTCTCTGAGCTTGGCAGAAACTGGAAAGACTGGTTTCTGTACCATGTGACCTGAAAAGACACACCCCTGTAGCCAGAATATGGTTTTAGAAAAAGATGGATCATTCATAGAGCGGACTTGTGAAAATTATTTAAATGATACCATAATTCTTGTGATTTTTCTGCCCACATTTTAAGACGTGTTAGGACCCGGTGGTATGTTCAGGGGGGTTTTAGCGGAAAAGAGGATATTATTCAAAATGTGTGCATGTGAAAAATCTGACACTTCATCAACTAATGTCCATACTCCTTGCGCACATGTGTGTAAATTTGGGTTAATGTCCGATATTGCGAAACCAGTTAAAAAGTGCAAATGTCGCCATTTCTGAATGCAAGCTCCCAGGAAGAGCAGATTTGGACAGGGTATACCTCCTGTGATGCATGATGGGTGCATGTAATTTCAAACAAAGATGTAGCTATGAAATATGTCTTTTGGGTCAAAATATAGATTGTGTGTAATTTGACAGGGGTGGGTTCTCTGTATCATAAACAGACCTCATCATGATGACACTTCATTTCATTCCCCCAATCAAGTGGAAGAGGATGAAGTGGCCAATGACGAGTGGAGAGGGGTAGAGCCTAGTGATGCTGCTCACACACCCATTTTCAAAACACATAAAAGCAGACAGACAGGACAGATAGGGACCTTCAAATCCATTTGCTGCGGGACGCTCTGCCGGGGAAATCCATACTTTACCTCCATCAATCTCTAGAGAAAGCTGTGCAGAGAGATCCAGACTTCAAATCCATCAATCTCCAGAATCCAGAGAGGCTAGAGAGAGAGCTGACCCAGATCACTGTGAAGTGCAGAGACCAGACCAGAGTCCAGTCTAAAACCTGACCAGATCCGTGGCGAGGCCCATTCTAATTCAAGAATATAGTGTGAGTACCTAGTAGAACTGTGCAGAACCAATCTCTTAGTTAAAATAATATAATTCAATCCTATTTTAATCTAAGTAGAACTGTCTCCTAACTGTCACCTGTCATTTGTAAAGCTGTCACCTGTCATTTTCTAGTTGCAAGCTGCACTTGTCTTTTTGAACTTTAAAATTTCAAATCTGAAATACGACCTTTATTTAATCGCTCATATCTCCGTGACCGTTTGTCCTAGAGACTAGCAGTAACTTTCATCTGGAAGCTGAGATCCTAGGCTGTCCTAGGACCCCAGAATGATAGTGCTAGTCATTGTAGTTCCTCCGCAATCGCGAAAAACGCACTCGCGAATTTGCCGCGATTTGCAAATTTCTCCACGTGTGAAAACAGAAGCTTCTTGCTTTCAGTTGCCAAAAATTTGTTTAACCTGCTAGTTACACCCTAGATCCTTGCTAAAGTGAGCCTGGACTAATATTAACTTGATACCACTCACCCTGAACCTCAAGAGGGAATTAAAAGCCTTTTAGCATATTTTTCACTTCATTGCCAGCACATGTAAAATCATTTTGGGCCTGTGTTTAAAACTCTGATCTGTAGTCTAAGCTTGCTGGGGTGAACTGAATTACATTTGATTGCATTTCTGAGAACTGTGTGCTTTCCTTCCATTTCCTTGCATTGCATAAAGGGGGGAGGGGATTGCCAGAAAAAAGTGATTACATTGTTTTGTTGAACGCATATTGAGTATTTTCTGTACTGCATTTTCATTCCACCTTGCATCCATTTGAAACCATAAAATATTGTTGCTATCTTATCCATCCTATAACCACTCATCATTGATTATAAAGAAGTATGCTAGTGCCAGACTATCCATTATTGATTACTGCTCAGATTCAGTGTGATATTCAATTATTAAATCATTATAAAGTGTGATATATATATCTATTGTTTAAATTATCAAATAAACCTTTTAACTTGCAAAACAGAACTACTTCTTGGCTCAGTGGGGTCAGGGGGATTCAAAGAGAGGGGTGTTATATAGGGGTAGTCATCCAGAACGCATGAACTGGACATAAAGATATATCAATAAGGGTTTCCATTCAGTATCCCAGACTAGGCATTGACTTAGCTGTAGTGTTGAATTGAATCCTCTTACAAATTGGGGGCTCGTCCGGGATGTTTGGATTAGATTTATCACTTGTGCAGATTAATACAGCGTGCCAGCTGACCAGATACACATATCCGGTCGGATCACACGCTGTGTTACGCTGTAAAGCACTCCTCAAAGGAACGCTCTAAGGAAAAGGTCTGTTTTGCAAAAATAAAATACAAACTTCTGTAAGTCAGGAAGGAACTCAAATTCCAGAATGACGACCTTAGTAGACATGAAAATAGCCAGAGAGCACTTCTTACATAAGTTATTTGTGAGAGGTGAGTGGATTCACCAGGACCAGACGGTCTGGTTGCAGGCCATCACGCAACAGGTCACGGAAACAGGGTCAGATATATGGAGAGATCAGGGTCCCTTACATGTGGCCCTGAGTGAACTATACATGGCTCCTAAAGCTAAGGATGAACAAGACAAGATGGTTAGGATAGCGGCATACCTGTACCTATATATGGGAGACAGGCAGGATAAATGTACTGAAAGCCAAGATCTGGCGAATAAGCGACAGATGGTGTTAGAGAAGGTCCAATCTGACCTGGTCTCTTCTGAGCAGAGGCTGCAGGGGAGCCAGGAGTCAGAAAATGAGAGTAGACAGCACATCATTAAAATAAAGAGGGATATGGACATCCTGCAACAGGAAAAGGCTGACCAGGATACCAGATTTCTGGCTTTGCAGAAGGAACGCCAAGACAGTTTGGACTCCCTACTGCAGAGCCAGAAAAAGCTGGAGCAACAGATCAATTTCAACAGGGCATGCACAGACCAGGTAGCCACCCTGCAAATCCAACTAGACAGAGAGAAAGAGGAGAGCAATAAACTGATCCTGAAAGACCTGGATACCCAGGCAGAGTTTGATCAGGAGCGCCAGAAAGCTGGTGCCTTCCAAAGGCAAAGGGACGACCTGGCGTCACAAATTCAAGCTCTTGGTCAGGAAAGGGACACCTTAGGCCAGGAAGTCTGCCACTTAAGGCGAAAAATGGAAGAAAATCACCTGGCCCACCAGGGACTGGGTGACCTCCAAAAAGAACACCAGGACTTGCTAGAGCACACCAGGAGGGTGGAGGATGCTCTGGCAAGAAAGGAGCAGGCCAATAGGGACACAGCTCAGGAGGTAACCCTCCTGCAGCAAAGACTGGCCCAGTGCTCCAGGACCAATCAGGAAACGCAGAGAGAGAATGTGGCTCTCTGCCAGCACAATGATAGGCTCCAACAACAGGTAGCGATGCAGGAGAGACTGATAGAGTCTAGTAAGGCCTTAACTGAGGAACTGAAGGCGCAGGCTCTTGCATTGCAACAGGGAGCAGGGGCGGATAGAGATGAGGTTCGCTGGGAAAGAGAAACTCCTGAGCATAACCCCAGGAGCCCTAGTACCAGAGGCCTTTATTTCTCTCAGTCCCTGGACTCTGCCACCCCCATGTCCCCTGGCGCACATGAGCACAGGGCCACAGGGATGGCAGATTACTATCCAGCCAGAAGCATGGGGCTCATAGGCCAGTACCACCCAGGAATGGAGGGGCAGGCATCCGGGTATGGGCACCCAAGCACAGTGCAATTTGATGGGGAACCCCAGGAGAGTAGGCCCATTAAGGGCATCCTGAAAACCTCTGCCCAGTTAGGTCAGTGGGGGGGGTACCCATCAAATCCTGGCAGCAAGGAGGGATCTGAAGACTCCTCTGAGCGGTACAGGACACAGGAGACCAGGTCCCCACATTCTGCCAGCCATTCCCAGGCTCGCAGAATCCGGGAAAACCTGGAAGAACACACGGGAACCTCTGGGAGCAGTGCCTCTGAGTCAGAAGATGAATGGACAAGGGTTACCCGAACCAAAAAGGCCAATAAGGCAAAAAGGGCCTTGATTAAGGACCCATTGAAACAGATTAAGGCAATAAGGAGTGTCATCACGCCTTATCATAAGAACGCCAAGTACTCTGTTTGGGAACACTTGGAGCTCTATAAGCAAATGATGGAGACTTTTCATTTGAAGGACAGCCAAGGCTGTATCCAATATGTAAAGTGGACATTCTCCCCAGAGTACTCCAGTTTCTTTGCAGGGCTGGAGAACCAAAATCATTCCAGGTGGTCCACCTATAGGGCGGCCATATTAAAACATTTTTCTGTTCACAGAAATCCCCAAGAGGCTCGCAAGGCAGCCTACAATTTACAATGTGGGGAGGACCAGGCCCCACAAGAATTTGTGCAGGAGTTAAAGCGTGCTTTTGCACAGACCACAAGAGGGTGCGCACGGATAGCAGAGAATTTATTAATACGTTTTTCCATGCCTTGCCCAAATACATAATGACCCAGCTCGTGAGGGATTTTCACGAGAAAAGATCTTAAGATTGGGTCATTGAACAGGCGACCCGGATCTATGAGGTGCAGAAGCCCATAGAAAATAAAAGCAATACCCAGAAAAATCCCAAAACCAACAGCACCCCTGCTGCTGCCAAGGTGGCAGAGGTAAAGGTCACCCCCGTTTTGGATTTGGAGATAGGGGGGCCTAAAAACCTACCTGCACGTAATAATGCTAGGCCCAGAAGGTCCTCGGGCCAGGCACAGACAGGGAGCCATGGAGGCAGCCCCACAAATGGGGTCCCTCACTCTCCTGATTATGTAAGTCCCCGTTACAAGGGAAATCGACCCATCCTGGGTTATGTGTGGACTCCTCCAGCCCAAGGGGGGGGTCCAGCCAAGCACCTAACCCAGGGAACTTCCCTCCTAACTTCCCACCGGAGGGCAGAAATTCTCCAAATCCTGGGCAGAACTTCTTCCCCAGGTATCCACCCAATTTCCAGCCCCAAAATCCTCCACCCTTCTTTCCCCAATTCCCTGAGCCCAGACAACCGAATCCGGGAGAGGGGAGGCCAAGGGTGATGGGGTATCCAAATCTTCCTAACCAGGGGTACTACCAAAGAAGGGATAGCTACCCTTCACGGGATCAGCTCAGGGGAGAAAACAGGGCCCCGAATCAGCCTGAGCGGGTTTCCCAGTTAGAGCGCCAGGTTCAAAACATGGCGCGGGATCTGGGTCACATACTGAGGGCTCAGCAGAACCCTCAGATCGGCATGCCGGCGCAGAACTCACCCAACTCTGGACCTGGTGCTCCAGAACAATGACGGGGGCAGCACCCCGACAACTCACCGGTTCCCAGGGAGGAGGCACAAAGGGAAGGGGGGTGTAAAGCCTTGGAGGAAGCTTCCTTCCTCACTTGTAAACAGCCCCTGGAAACCCAGGAACCGGAAACAAAATCTCTTGCCCCTGAAAGTCTGCCTCCTAAGGAGCAGAGGGGGGGTAGGAGAAACAAAAGACCCAAACATACACAGTTTGAGGAGGAGGTACAGATCTTCCAATTTGAGGGAGAGGGATCCTCAGAGGATCCTGTGAAAAGGATCTTCTCCTTCAGAGAGGGGGGAACTCCTCCCAAAGAAAAATGTGTCCCTAAGGATGCAAATCCAGACTGGGGAGATGTGGAGACTGAGCTACCGCCGCCCACCATCTCGTCCCAGAACCAACAGCAAGAAAATCCCCTGGTTCAAACCCATCCTGGTGACTGCCTCCAAAAAGGGGGGGGCGGCCCGGAACCGGAGCCATGGGAACCCACAATGGCTCTGATCTCCAGTTGCCAACTTTTTCTTTCAGACTCCCAAGGCTCTCCACAGAATTCTGCCCAAATCTCTTCGCTAGCAATGTCCAAAACCAGAAAATTAGCCCACCAGTTGTCCAAAAATGTGCATTATCTGTGCCCCCTTGAGGAGAAGGAGGGAAGATACTATGCCCTGGTACAAGTACAGGGGCAGGGTACAATTTTGGCGCTGGTGGACACGGGATCTCAAGCTACCCTTCTGTCCAGAAGGGCGTTTGATGAACTGAATGCAGGAAGGGGAGGGAATTGCCAAATTCCTCTCACCTCACTTCCTGGACAACTCCAGAACTTTGACGGGAAGGAAATTCCCGTCGAGGGGACGGCAGATTTGGACATTAAAATTGGGCGACACAAGTTGAAACACCCGGTCATAGTTGTGACTCCAGAGGGCACCCCTTGTTTACTGGGGAATGACCTCCTGAGGAGGTTGTCACCCTTAATAGATTGCGTAAACAAGGTCCTCTTGACCCAGACTAGCCGACCAATAAAATTAAAACAGAGTGTCAACCATGTTAGTTTAAACGGCACCTGCCACATGGTTGAACAAAAATCTGACCAAGTAGAATTTCACTTCCAGAATAGCTAAATTCCAGACGTGACAGTAATAGCAGTAGGACAACAGACTGGTGATGGAGGGTCCTCTCTATTTCTGAAAATCAACCTTCCTTCCAGTCTAAAGTGGTACTCCACGCTGGAAGGAAACACTCTGAGATTCTATACTAATCCACAATCAGAAACTCCCACTCCAATAGTCCAGAAAGATGTGAAATCAGCTCAGAGCCTGGCTGATATTCAGCAAATTTGAGAGCAGTTGTTCATCCCTGTCCAATTAAATGATGGGAAGGACTCTGTTCTCGCTCGAGTGTGTGTGAACAACGGTAAGAGCTTCATCAGCGAAGCCATGTTCCGCCAACTCCCAAAAGATCCAGCCATTCCCACATTCAAACTGATAGACAAATGGGAAATGGACCTGGAAGCACCTAATTCCAAACATCTCCTGCCAAGCAGGTGTATGCTCAAAATCTCCATTGGCAACAAGAGCATAGTCCACAATTGTTGGGTCGTGCGAGACGTCCCTGTCGCCTTTTACTTCGGCAGTGACATTCTCAATCGCTTTGCCATTAGTTTGGACCTAATAAACTTCAAAGCTTGGTCCCAATTAGCGGATAATCCCATGGGCTTTGATAATCCTGAAAAAGCATTTAGGTCAGCTCAATTGCTACCTTATGCAGTTGAAATTCAGATCAAAGAGGAAGTCACCGTCCCAGAAAGGACCCGACAATTCTCCCTGGAAGTGAAAGCTAAAAGAGGACAATATTTGCAAAACCCTGATGCTTACATACATCTAAATGCTTCTCTCCAACAGCAAGGGTTAGGGGTAAACCCAACACCATTAGTCAACATAGAACATGACACCATTCCAATAGAGGTGGATAACAGCGACTTAAAGAGTATTACTCTAGCCGCAGGCACCATTCTTGGAATGGCGGTTGATGACCGACATTTTTCCATAGATTTAGGTAATGAACTGTTAGGGCCAATCCCCATGGACTGCTTTGACAGTGACAGTGACGACAATACAACACCAGACAGGATTTTTACCCGGCATGGGGGGAACTTCCTGGTGTACACTTCTTGCCCTTATGGTAAGGAAGATGTGACTTGTGACTTCAGGAGGGATGAGGTGATTTTCCAGGTCCATGAGGGCTGCCTTTCCCACCTGAAGCCTCCAGTCCAAATCAGCACTCTGACCAGGGACTTCTCCACCCAGCTGGAGGAGGCCGCTGAAATAGCCAAACCAGAAGTATTTCCAGGCTTCAGGCAGATGGTGGAAGAGAGAGTCAACCTAGATGATGCCTGTGTGACTCTGGAACAAAAGCAAAAGTTGAAACAAGTTTTCTTGGATTTCCAAGATCTCTTTGCGGTAGACTCATATGACTGTGGTCGCACTGACATCCACACAACAACAATCCCCACGGACCCTGGCATGACTCCTGTGTTTGTGAAGCAATATCGCTTGCCTCTCGCATCAATGGAGTCCCTTACTGAAATAATTAAGAACCTTGAGTCCCGGGGAATAATCCGTCCAGTCCACAGCACCTTCAATAATCCGGTGCTGGGAATATTGAAGCCAAACGGCCAGTGGAGACTCTGCGCCGACCTCAGGGAACTCAACAAACGGGTCCATACTTCCCAATGGCCTCTTCCCTACATTGACCAAGGGCTGGCCCAGATCCAGGGGTCACAGGTATTCACTGCAATAGACCTGACCAATGGATACTGGACTGTGCCGGTCAGTAGGGAGGACCAATACAAACTGGCTTTTAGCTTTGGGGGCCAGCAGTACACATGGACCCGGAATCCCTTCGGATACCTTAACTCTGGTAATGAGTTCAACATTTTCCTACATAAGGCCATGCCCGACCTGGGTGCGAGGGATAACCTGGCTTATGTAGATGATGTCCTCATCAAAAGTTCATCTGTGGAGGAACACATAGCGGAGATCCGTTATGTTCTGACCCAGTTGAGGGCCGCCGGAGCAAAACTTTCCTTTCAGAAAGCACAGTGGTGTAGAACCCGTGTTAATTTCTTGGGGCATGAGATTACTCCTCAGGGTCTCTGTCCCCAGGAAAAGAAAGTGGAAGCACTTCAGAAACTGAAAGACCCCACAACTCTGCGGGAACTAAGGAGCCTCCTTGGACTGACTAATTACAGCAGAAAGTTCATTGAGGGCTACGCAGAGATCACCAGACCCCTGATTCATCTCCTGAAGGGGGGGGTCAAGTGGGAATGGGGATCCAGAACAATCCGAGGCAGTAAAACAACTCAAAAGAAGCCTCTCACAAGCGCCTTGCCTAGCTTACCCTGTCAGAAACAAGGAGTTCTTCCTGGAGACGGGGTTCTCTAATACGTGCTTGACAGCAGTATTGTACCAAAAGCATGACAAGGTCAATAAAGTAATCTCCTATGCGAGCAAAACTTTATCCTCTGTGGAGGAAAAATTCAACGAGTGTGAGAAGGCACTCCTGGCAACGGTGTGGGTATTGAAGATTTAACGCCCGTTTATCCAGGGGGAACACATCATAGTGGAGACTCCACACCAGCCTCTGCAATATCTCCAAAGTGATAGAATCCGGGCCGGAAATGTGAGTAATTCCCGAATTACTTCCTGGATTCTATCAATGCAAGGCTTTCCTGTGGAGGTCAGATATGGCCAAAACAAGAAGAGTCCACTTGCGCAAGGTCTGGCTGACTTGCATGATTGTGCCAGAGAAAACTGTCTCGAGGACGAAAGTCTAAAAATCAAGGACAACACGGAGGCATACCTTAATTCCCCACACAAAGTCTTTGAAGAGGACAAGTGTGAGGGAATCCCCACTGTCTATGTGGATGGATGCTCTTACCATGTTGACAACGACGGGGAGAAAGAACTGGTGGCCGGCGTAGGGAATGCATGGGTGAATGAGTCCCCAGAACCCTCCGCTGGATACAAAATTGGTCCCCGAAGTAGTCAGGTGGCAGAATTGATGGCGGTGCATCAGGCCATCCTCACTGCTGTCCAGCATCAACTCCGCGAACTGGTCATAATCACAGATTCGGATTATGTACGGAACGGGTTCGTGGAGCACCTGGTTAATTGGAAAGCCAGAGGCATGTTATGTGCTAACAACAAACCCTTGAAACATGGGAAGTTGATCCAAAACATTGATGATCTGGTCACCTCGAATGAGATGACCATCTATTGGAAAAAGATCAAGGGTCATTCCAAAGTAGAGGGACCAGACAAAACTGTAAATGACTTAGCTGATCAGCTGGCCAAAACCGGGGCCATCCAAGGGGATCTAATTGAGATTGAGTCCCTATTGGGGGAAATCCAGGTCACTGCTATCACTAGGTCCCAGACAAATGCTCACAACGACCTTTCAATTGCCCAATGGAGTAAGGAGACCCCTGATGCTGATTTGATTACCGCTCAGAAGGGGGATCCAATAATTGGTAAATTTTACCAGCACATTGAGGACCCTGAGAACTTTCCCCTGACGGATACCGATTACACTGGGAAAGAGGACCTAAGAGTGTTGATGAAAAGTCCAAAAATGTTCCGGATCCAAGACGGTTTGTTGGTAAGGAAATCCAAAGCTGGCGACGATCAGTGGGTGGTTCCTACCTCATTCCGAAGCCTGATGTTAAGTCACGCCCATGATGCGGCCACCGCCGGTCATAGGGGGTTTCACACAACATTGGAAATCTTAAGAGAGGTTGCATACTGGCCACACATGGGGCAGGACCTTGACCAATACTTGAAGGGGTGTCTTGTGTGTGCACAATTTCAGCCATCATCCCTCACGCACCGTGCGCCTCTCCAAAAGAGGGGGATGACACTGCCATGGTCAGATTTACAAATCGACTTTGTAGGCCCTGTGATTCGCTCTGCTAGGGGGAATAAGTACATGTTGACTGTGACATGCTTGTTTACCAAGTGGGGTGGGTGGAATGTCTCCCAGCCTCAAACTGCAAGGCAGAAATGGCAGCCGCCTTGATGATTAACCACATCTTTTCCCGTTTTGGTCTACCTCAAAGGATTGAGTCAGACAGAGGTAGCCACATCACCAGTGAAGTAATGACAAAGATGTGGGAGATACTGGGGGTCAAAAGGAAGTTACATATTGCTTACAGGCCAGCTTCTTCTGGAGCAGTGGAACGCTACAACCGGACAATTGTGAGCATCTTAAAAAAGTTTGTGGCAGATTCTGGGCCAAGTTGGGATATCCGATTACCTCTGGTCCTAATGGCCATCAGATCTACCCCTTCATCTGCAACCAAAATGTCACCATTTGAGTTGATGACTTGGTGCAAGATGGTGCTTCCGCAGCATTTGCTCTATAGGACCCAAGAGCAGACACTGATAAATGCCTCCACTACTCATGAGTATGTGGAGAATTTAAGGAAACACCTCCAACATGCTTTTGCTTACGCTCAGCGGAATCTAGAAAGATCGGCTGATAGCATGAAGACCCACTATGACCTCAAGACTTCCAGGAAGGAATATCAGGTGGGGGACCGGGTCTATCTATACAACTTCCAAAGAAACCAGGCAAAACAGCGGAAATTCTTGCCTCCATGGAAGGGACCCTTTGAGATCATCGACAAGATCTCCCCTGTGGCCTACAAGATCCGCATCCCCAAAGGCGGTTTGGCAGAGGGGGAAGACAAGTGGGTCCACATAAACCAGTTGAAATGTTGCCATCCCAGGCACACTCTGCAACAACTGGAGGAATCCTCTGGAATCCTAGCGGGTACTGTCTCAGACTAATTCAGTTCCAACCATAAAACAAACCACATCTAGTCTCTAAAATATTGTGATTTGCATGAAACTGTCTCTTAGTTATACTGTTTTTTTTTCAAAATAAGAATGTAATGTTTCGTTATGATGAAATGCATATGCTGCCCCACTATCTCAACAGTGGTGGAAAAATGTCTATGAATAGGTATTGCCGCTCTTCCTTTGTCGTCCTAGGAGAAAGAAAACCTGGAGACGGGACAAGGAGGACGATCCGGAGACCGGGAGCAGAGACGCAAGGGGCCCGGTGTACCGCCCAATATTCCCATCAGGACCGGCGAGGAGAACCGATCGATCAGTGCCGGATGGAGGAAAAGATGCTGAACTGTGCCATTTGCAGAATTGGAAGAAGATTATGCGGACATACCAGGGCGTGGGTCAAAACCCTTGTGCACCCGACATCCCCTCGACTCAATCCAAGTGCCGTCGGGCGGGGGGGTTTGTTGGGTGTTCTGACCCACGTTTGGACTATTATGCTACAACATTTGGTGCTGTGGGCTTAGGAAATCCAAGATGGCCGAAAAAGCCCACAGGTGCGCCAGAATCTATGAAAACCGCGCAGTTGTGCACACTAAAATGGTTGCCTAACTTGCCACCCACCAATGCAAGCAGGATGAGCTGGGGTGCCATGAGTGAAATGTGTGCCAAAGGAAAAACCGCACTTTAAAATCACCTTTTGTTTTGTTTGACGAGTGGAGAGGGGTAGAGCCTAGTGATGCTGCTCACACACCCATTTTCAAAACACATAAAAGCAGACAGACAGGACAGATAGGGACCTTCAAATCCATTTGCTGCGGGACGCTCTGCCGGGGAAATCCATACTTTACCTCCATCAATCTCTAGAGAAAGCTGTGCAGAGAGATCCAGACTTCAAATCCATCAATCTCCAGAATCCAGAGAGGCTAGAGAGAGAGCTGACCCAGATCACTGTGAAGTGCAGAGACCAGACCAGAGTCCAGTCTAAAACCTGACCAGATCCGTGGCGAGGCCCATTCTAATTCAAGAATATAGTGTGAGTACCTAGTAGAACTGTGCAGAACCAATCTCTTAGTTAAAATAATATAATTCAATCCTATTTTAATCTAAGTAGAACTGTCTCCTAACTGTCACCTGTCATTTGTAAAGCTGTCACCTGTCATTTTCTAGTTGCAAGCTGCACTTGTCTTTGTGAACTTTAAAATTTCAAATCTGAAAAACGACCTTTATTTAATCGCTCATATCTCCGTGACCGTTTGTCCTAGAGACTTGCAGTAACTTTCATCTGGAAGCTGAGATCCTAGGCTGTCCTAGGACCCCAAAACGATAGTGCTAGTCATTGTAGTTCCTCCGCAATCGCGAAAAACGCACTCGCGAATTTGCCGCGATTTGCAAATTTCTCCACGTGTGAAAACAGAAGCTTCTTGCTTTCAGTTGCCAAAAATTCGTTTAACCTGCTAGTTACACCCTAGATCCTTGCTAAAGTGAGCCTGGACTAATATTAACTTGATACCACTCACCCTGAACCTCAAGAGGGAATTAAAAGCCTTTTAGCATATTTTTCACTTCATTGCCAGCACATGTAAAATCATTTTGGGCCTGTGTTTAAAACTCTGATCTGTAGTCTAAGCTTGCTGGCTGGGGTGAACTGAATTACATTTGATTGCATTTCTGAGAACTGTGTGCTTTCCTTCCATTTCCTTGTATTGCATAAAGGGGGGAGGGGATTGCCAGAGAAAAGTGATTACATTGTTTTGTTGAACGCATATTGAGTATTTTCTGTACTGCATTTTCATTCCACCTTGCATCCATTTGAAACCATAAAGTATTGTTGCTATCTTATCCATCTTATAACCACTCATCATTGATTATAAAGAAGTGTGTTAGTGCCAGACTATCCATTATTGATTACTGCTCAGATTCAGTGTGATATTCAATTATTAAATTATTATAAAGTGTGATATATATATCTATTGTTTAAATTATCAAATAAACCTTTTAACTTGCAAAACAGAACTACTTCTTGGCTCAGTGGGGTCAGGGGGATTCAAAGAGAGGGGTGTTATATAGGGGTAGTCATCCAGAACGCATGAACTGGACATAAAGATATATCAATAAGGGTTTCCATTCAGTATCCCAGACTAGGCATTGACTTAGCTGTAGTGTTGAATTGAATCCTCTTACAGAATGTCAGAGAATCCAGTGTGGAGACTTCAGCTAAACCCGTTGAGAGTGTCAGGTCCCTATCCACCAAGTTTATGAAAGATTTGGTTGGTGTGTCTGTGGAGGGTTCAGATATCCTCCAATGGATTGAAGCGTTTGAAATGGCTTGTGCAATTCATGATGTAGATAAGAGAGAATGGGCTAAGTGTTTGTTAAGCAGAGTGCCTCAGACTGGATATGACTGTATTCTGAAACTAAGTGTGGAAGAAAGGGCTCAGTATGAGTACATGAAGTCTGCTTTCATTGCCAAATTTGGCAAGACACCTACCCAATACCTTAAAAGGGTCAGGGAATTCAAGAAAAGAGAGAATTTGTCTTGGGTGAGCTCCTTGTTAGTGAGCCTACTAAGCCTGAACCTGGTGCCCTCAAGAGGTTGGTCGTACCCCAGGTTTACAGGCCCTTCCTACTGCAGTTGGCGCATGAGATGCCCTTAGCTGGTCATCTTGGTACCAAGAAGGCCAAGCAGAGGCTCTCTGCCCATTTCTACTGGCCTCGGATGGGAGTAGAAGTGGAGTCCCACTGCAGGATCTGCCTAACTTGTCAGTTGTCTGGCAAGACTGGAGGCAGTGTCATTGCCCCACTGCAGCCATTGCCAGTGGTTGGCACACCGTTTGAGAGGGTGGGCATCGACATTGTCAGTCCCCTTGACCCTCCCACTTCAGGTGGACATCGGTTCATCCTGGTCTTGATTGACCATCCCACCAAGGTACCCTGAGGCTATACCCCTTCGGACTGTTACTGCCAAGGTAGTTGCCAGGGCTCTCCTGGGCATTTTCACCCGTGTTGGATTCCCTAAGGAGGTTGTCTCTGACAGAGGATCCAACTTCATGTCTAGTTACATGAAAACCATGTGGAAAGAGTGCGGGGTAACCTATAAGTTCTCCACTCTTCCCCCCCAGATCAATGGTCTGCTTGAGAGATTTAATAAAACTCTCAAAGGCATGCTAGGTGCTTTGGAAGAGCCCCTAAGGAGGAAATGGGATCTCCTCCTGCCATGCCTGCTGTTTGCTTACCGAGTGGTACCTGAAGTGTTGGTTTCAGACCCTTTGAGTTACTCTTTGGACATCCCGTGAGGGGGCCCATTGCCATGATCAGAGAAGGTTTTGAGGCCACCCCTCCAGGTCCCGCCAAGCAAGTGGGGGACTATGTGTTAGGCCTCAGATGGAGGATGACACAGATGATGTGTCAGGCAACAGCAAACCTCAAGGCCAGCCAGGAACTGAATAAATACTGGCATGACCTTAAAGCCTCGCAAGTGGATTGGACTCCGGGACAAGAAATCCTTGTGATGGAGCCTACCAAACCTAGAGCTTTGGCAGACAATTGGACTGGACCCTTCAGGATCATCTCCAAGATGGGCGAAGTCAATTATCTGGTTGACATGGGAGCCCCTGGGGTAGCCCCTTAGGTATTCCACATTAACAGGCTCAAGCCTTTCCAAAGCCTTTCCACAGGCAAGCAGAAGTCTCATGTCTCTTGCTTGCTTCAGAGCAAGAAGAGGATGAGGGTGAGCCCCTTCCTGATTTGCTGCATAGCAACCCTCAGGATGGCTCAGTGGAGGGAGTACATCTCTCTCCTGATCTGACGACAGAGCAGCAGAAGGCCAGCAGGGCTTTGCTCCGGCAGTATGCCTCTCTGTTCTCACTGACACCAGGCCTTACAACGTGGTGTAGGCACGAAATTAACACTGGTGACAGTGGGCCTCTCAAAAGCAGGTGCTACCGTATGTCAGATACAGTTAAGAACCACATCCAGGCTGAGGTCGCCAAGATGTTGGATCTGGGTGTTATTGAACCCTCAACCGGTCCCTGGTCCAGTCCTGTGGTCCTTGTCCCCAAGGCAAGTTCCCAGGCAGGTACCAAGGATTGGAGATTCTCTGTGGACTACAGAGGAGTCAATGCCATCACCAAAACTGACGTGCACCTATTGCCCAAGGCTGATGGACACCATAGGTGCTGCCAAATTTGTAAGCACCTTTGACCTTACCTCAGGCTATTGGCAAATAGCTCTGACGGACCATGCCAATGAAAATACGGCGTTATCAACACCTGAGGGACTCTACCAGTTTAGGGTCATGCCTTTTGGGTTGAAGAATGCCCCTGCCACTTTCCAGAGATTGGTCAATCATGCGCTCAGTGGGCTGGAGGCCTTCTGGGTGGCCTACTTAGATGACATTGCCGTCTACAGTTCCACCTGGGAAGAGCATTTGACACATCTGGATAAGAAGGGCAAGAAGGGCAAACTTCTGGATAAGAAGGGCAAACTTCACTATCAAGGCCACCATGTGCCAGATAGCTCAGGGGAAATTCACATATCTTGGTCATGAGGTAGGAGGGGGTCAAATCCAACCTCTTGTCATGATGCCTACCCCCGGGCATCCGGATCAAGCCCATCAGCCCCGAGAGCAGGCATCCAGACATTTACAAAAGCCCCAGCAGCCCCAGCTAGAGGCTGTCTGGGTTCAGTCCTGGCGCCTAGGCACCAGGCGCATAATAAAAATCAGTCCTGGCGCCATAGGTGCCAGGCTCATAGACATTACTTACCTCATGCAGACCATGCTGAAAATAAATCCAAGCCAATGTGAGGCCTGGATGGGACTATTTTACTACAGGGACTATTTTTTTCTCGGGTGTGGTCCTGGGGAACTTCTTTCCTGGGACTACTTTGGAGGCTATTTAAACCACGCCCGAACAGCAGCACATGCTTCGTGTTATTCTGCATGCAGCAGCGTGTCTCTCACCGTGCCTGCAGCCAGCATCCAGTCTTCTGCCACGCCCGCCTCAAATCCGGAGCTCCTAGAATAAAGAGGAAGAAAAGGACAAGGTTAGAAAACAAACTTATTTCAAATTCCTCACCTGATTCCGGATCCATCTCATCTCCCGACCGGAAAGTACATCAGTCCTGCACGCGTCGCTTCGCCAGCTCCAGCACGGCGCCATACTCACCAGTTCTCACAGCATCTTTCGATCTGGCACTGTCTCTATCATTTCTTCGCCGTACTCGGGCACCTAGGGGCACAAGAATAACAAGGTGAGCCAAGGGAATCAACAAGTACCTCTTACCACCATAGACTTACCTGATTTACCACCGGCGGTATTATTCTCCATATCTTCATATGCCGCATCTGTAAAGAGGGAGAAAAACAACACGTTAACGCATGCAATAGTTACCGGACAGCGTTGGGTAACACAGACTCTTACCTGAACGCCAGCAGCAGCTACGAGACCTTCTTCTCACAAACTCAGTTGCAATTTAAGAAAGGAAGGGGACAAGAGTGAACATCGGGCACATTGAACTCTTTGAACTTGATACTTACCAATCCCGCCTGGGACTTCAGAGTCAATGCTTACCGGAACTCTCCCAACGCCTTCAAACCAGTGAAGTAACTGGTATCTACGCGCACCTGCAAGACACGCAGGATGGAGAGCTCATCTTTTACAAACATAAGGTGAGGTTACTAAGGAGATATCAGAGGTGATTAGTGGGGGAGAGCGAGAACAGTTGGGAGGCCATCACTAAAACCCACAGGTGGCTAATCCCTGTCTCCACTTGCAGGAAAATACTTCTTCAGGTCCAGCAGACAAGACTAGGCGGGCCAGTCCAGACATTCATCTCTGCATTACGCATCACGTTGACAGAGACCGCAGCTGTCCAGGTCCGATCGACATCCCTTTGGGGTCCAGGTGAGCATAACAGAACACGAAGCCTTTCTAAAAATACCCACCCGGGTGTTATGGAAACCTCAGAAACCGACCAACTGGCCCAATTATTGGGGGAATTTAGGGCGGAGGTACATGCCGCTCACCAAGAGACTAATGCCCTCAGGAGAGAACTGATTGTCTCAAAGGAGCGCACCGATGATCTGGCTAGGCAACTACTGCAAAACCAAGCTGGGCAAACGCCCCTACCTGGATATGGGGGAAAACCAACCCCTGTTTTATCAAGCAATCCTGTGCAAGTGGTTTTACCAGGAAATATTCCGTTAGCTCCACCCGAACGCTTTGCTGGGGACCCCAAAAGGTTCGCCGTGTTTATGAACCAATGCCGCTTGCACTTTTTATGCAGACCAGGAGCCTTTCCAAATGACCAAACCAAAGTAGCCTTTGTATTGTCATATCTTAGTGGCAGCGCAGCGGATTGGTCCATTACGTTAGTCAACCAGGATGATCCTCTTCTCCGGGATTTTCTAGGTTTTCAAAGGAGCATGGAAAAACTATTCACCAGACACTCACAGGGTCAAGCCCTGGACAACAAACTTTTATCCTTACGACAGGGTAACCAGGATCTGCTAACCTATACTGCAACCTTCAATAGGTTGGTGGTGGAAACCGGGTGGCCGGAGGAAAAACGAATTACATTGTTTCATCGTGGACTTCGGGGAGAACTCAAAGACGTCTTGGCTCAAGTTGTGAAACCACCTCAGGATTGCACAGAATTTATAGACTTAGTGGTCCAGCTAGACCACCGACTTCAGAACCGAAAGACTGATCGATATAAGTTCGAGAATCGGGTATTGGTTAAATCCAACGTTGCCCCCAAAGGAACAGATGCATCTGAACCTAAGCAGATCGGGGGGGGGGGGTTAAAGGACCCTTAACTCAAAAGGAAAGAGAAAGAAGACGACAGATGCAGTTGTGTCTGTACTGTGCAACCTCAGGACATTTTCTACGGGATTGCCCTAAAAAACCACCCAAGAAGGTGGTAGGAGTTGCTGATAAAAGCCACATAGAGCCTGATTCGGGAAACGACATTGCCCGACAAGCGTAGAGGTCCGCTTGCCGAGCTTAAAGAAGGACACTCAGACCTCGCATCTGATCATCCCAATGGTCCTACTTGATCCCAGCAGCCATCACGTATGCACGCAGTAAGGGCATACATAGATAGCGGGGCCGTAGGAAACTATATGGACTACGAATTGGTGTCAGAGATGAATCTACCTCTTTGCAAAAAGACCACTTCGGATGTCATCACCACAGTTGATGGAACTGCGATTGCCTCGGGGCCTGTAACTAATTCCACTACAGAGATGACACTGTTGATTCAAGATGGGCATCGAGAGACTATTGTGTTTGATCTAATTATAGCCCCACAGTTCCAGATAATACTGGGGATGCCATGGTTGGAAACACATAATCCTTGTATAGAATGGCGAGAGAAGAGAATAACCTTCCCGGATTATGCACACACCTGTTACCCGGAGAAAACTTTGAACAAAGGCCTGGCTACAGTTGTTAACCCAATCGTGCAGTTACCTCAGGAATAACAAGAATTTCAGGATGTTTTTCAAAAAGAACAGGCCAATGCATTACCTCCTCACAGATCATACGATTGTCAAATCGACCTCCTACCCGGTGCACAACCCCCATGCAGTAGAATCTACGCCCTCACGGGACCTGAAAATCTTCACCTACGGCAATACTTGGACTAATACCTTGCTAATGGCTTTATTCATCCTTCCAAGTCTCCTGCATTCTCAGCTTTATTCTTCGTGCCAAAAAAGGATGGTGTCCTTAGAACGTGAATAGATTACTGTGCATTAAATCATATTACGGTAAAAAACCGATACCGATTGCCTCTGATCCCCGAATTACTAGACCAAGTAAAGGATGCTTGTATCTACACTAAGTTAGATCTCCGAGGGGCATATCATCTGGTACGTGTCAAGAAAGGCGACGAATGGAAGACTGCCTTTCGCACCAAGTACAGATTATTCGAATATCAGGTGATGTCCTTCGGGTTGTGCAATGCACCAGCAGCCTTCCAGTATTTTATGAACGATGTCCTTCGTGAACTCATTGACGTCTGTGTCGTCGTATACATAGATGATATTCTAGTGTACTCCTCCTCAGAATCAGACCATGTTAAGCACGTGCGTGCATTCCTTGAGAAACTACGCCAGCACAAGTTATATGCAAAATTGGAAAAATGTGTTTTTCATGCTACGGAAGTTGAATTTCTTAGATTTATCTTGACTCCAAAGGGAGTCCGAATGGACTCTCGAAAGGTGGACGCAATTCTCAAGTGGCCATCACCCAGTTCAGTCAAAGGGGTACAAAGCATGCTCGGATTTGCTAATTTCTACCGCAGATTCATTACGGACTTCTCCCATGTTGTACACCCCATCACAGCACATTTGCGAAAAAACAAACGCTTCTTGTGGACCGAAGAGGCTGAAAAGGCCTTCCAAGAGCTGAAAGCGAAATTGATATCAGCACCTGTCTTAAAGCATCCACGCCCTGAGCCTCCATACATAGTAGAAACTGATGCAGCCAGTTTAGCCATGGGAGCTGTCCTGTCCCAGAAGGATCCTGAAACCGGTCAACTTCACCAAGTAGCGTTTTGGTCCAGAAAGTTCTCAGCACCTGAGTTAAACTATGCGATTACCGATAAATAGCTATTAGCTATCAAATCCGCCTTTAAGGCTTGGCGGCACTACCTTCTTGGTGCCAGGCATACCATTACCGTAATCACTGATCAACGGAACCTGCAGTATTTAAAAACAGCTAAAGCCCAATCCTCGCGACAACTTCGATGAGCATTGTTCTTTGCTGAATTCGATTTCGTGATCACTTATCGACCAGGCCGCAAAAATGGCAAAGCAGATGCCTTATCCCGAATAGGGATGGGAGAAGCATATGCAAACCTGGAACCAGTGCCAATAATTCCCGAGCAAAGAATTCTTGGCATAACTACTCAACAGACACTAGAAGATATTCATTCAAAAATCCAACAACTCTTCGATCCAGCAACCCTGCAAGACTGGGTAAAGAAAGGCCCGGACTACTCCGTCGTCACTGACCTACCTTACTATCAAGGACGACTATTTCTACCACACAAGGAAATACAAGAACTAGTCATCTCCAATTACCATGACACCCTGATGGAAGGGCACCCAGGTATCTCAAAAACTGAAGCGAAAATTAAGAGGCAGTTCTGGTGGCCCACTTGGCGAAAAGACGTAAAGTAATTTGTGATGTCTTGTGGCATTTGCGCCCAAAACAAAAGCCAGAAGAAAAAACCTGCTGGCCTTTTACAACCTTTGGATATTCCACCTACACCATGGCACACCTTGTCTTTAGACTTTATTACAGATCTACCTCCATGTAATGGATTTAACACCATCCTAGTTATTGTGGATCTTTTTTCCAAGATGGCCCACTTTATTCCTTTAAAAGGATTACCTTCCGCTTCAATTTTGGCCAAGGAGTTCCTCGAAAACATTGTTCGAATACACGGATTTCCTTCCGTATTGGTCTCTGACCGAGGCAGTCAATTCATTTCACAATTTTGGAGGAAATGTTGTCAATTGGAGCAAATCGACGGGAGTTTATCAACCAGTCACTATCCCCAGACAGATGGTCAGATGGAGAGGACCGACCAGACCCTTGAACAGTACCTACGTTGCATGCTACACCAGACCGAAAGCAATTGGAAGGATATTTTATGGATTTCCGAATATGCATACAATAACTCAGTACATTCTGGAACCGGACAAAGCCCCTTCTATACCATATACGGACATCACACTCAAACCTCAGAACTCGATTCGCCTCAGCACTTAGAAATGCCTGCAGTTAGTAATTTACACTCTACTATTACACAAGCCTTTAAGGAGGCAACAGAACATTTGAAACAAGCGAAAGAGAAATATAAGAAAAATGCTGATGAACATAGAAGCAATGCTCCACGATATCAGATTGGCTGACTACAAAACACATACCTCTAAAAGGAACTCAGACTTTTAATCCTAGGTATTTTGGACCTTACACTATTAAGGCCATTATCAACCCGGTGGCCGTCAAGTTGGAATTACCCTCTAATATGCGGATCCATACTGTCTTTCATGTTTCACTTCTGAAACCAGTTCAACCCGGGACAAGACTTGCCAAACCACCTGACCACATCCTAATAGATGGAGAACCTGAATTCGAGGTAAAGAATATCCTGGACTCTAAGTTGGCTAAATCAAGACTTTTTTATTTAATCGACTGGAAAGGTTACGGACCACAGGAAAAGTCATGGGAGCCTAGTGACCACGTTCATGCACCTCGGTTGGTGAAGAAATTCCATCGTAACTTCCCAGACAAACCAGGGCCAAGGGGAAGAACAACTTTAGGAGGGGCCTTGGGGGGGAGTGCTGTCATGATGCCTACCCCCGGGCATCCAGATCAAGCCCATCAGCCCCGGGAGCAGGCATCCAGACATTTACAAAAGCCCCAGCAGCCCCAGCTAGGGGCTGTCTGGGTTCAGTCCTGGCGCCGTAGGCACCAGGCTCATATTAAAAATCAGTCCTGGCGCCATAGGCGCAAGGCTCATAGACATTACTTACCTCATGCAGACCATGCTGCAAATAAATCCAAGCCAACGTGAGGCCTGGATGGCACTATTTTACTACAGGGACTATTTTTTACTCGGGTGTGGTCCTGGGGAACTTCTTTCCTGGGACTACTTTGGAGGCCATTTAAACCACGCCCGAACAGCAGCACATGCTTCGTGTTATTCTGCATCCAGCAGCGTGACTCTCACCGTGCCTGCAGCAGCATCCAGTCTTCTGCCACGCCCGCGTGCCTGCAGCCAGCATCCAGTCTTCTGCCACGCCCGCCTCAAATCCAGAGCTCCTAGAAGAAAGAGGAAGAAAAGGACAAGGTTAGAAAACAAACTTATTTCAAATTCCTCACCTGATTCCTGATTCATTTCATCTCCCGACCTGGAAAGTACATCAGTCCTGCATGCGTCGCTTCGCCAGCTCCAGCATGGCGCCATACTCACCAGTTCTCACAGCATCTTTCGATCTGGCACTGTCTCCATCATTTCTTCGCCGTACTCCGGCACCTAGGGGCACAAGAATAACAAGGTGAGCCAAGGGAATCAACAAATACCTCTTACCACCATAGTCTTACCTGATTTACCACCGGCGGTATTATTCTCCATATCTTCATATGCCACATCTGTAAAGAGGGAGAAAAACAGCACGTTAACGCATGCAATAGTTACCGGACAGCGTTGGGTAACACAGTCTCTTACCTGAACGCCAGCTGCAGCTACGAGACCTTCTTCTCACGAACTCAGTTGCAACTTAAGGAAGGAAGGGGACAAGAGTTAACATCGTGCACATTGAACTCTTTGAACTTGATACTTAACAATCCCGCCTGGGACTTCAGAGTCAATGCTTACCGGAACTCTCCCAATGCCTTCAAACCAGTGAAGTAACTGCTATCTACGCGCCCCTGCAAGACACGCAGGACGGAGAGCTCATCTTTTACAAACATAAGGTGAGGTTACTAAGGGGATATCGGAGGTGATTAGTGGGGGAGAGCAAGAACAGTTGGGAGGCCATCACTAAAACCCACAGGTGGCTAATCCCTGTCTCCACTTGCAGGAAAATACTTCTTTGGGTCCAGCAGACAAGACTAGGCGGGCCAGTCCAGACAGTCATCTCTGCACTACGCATCACGTTGACGGAGACCGCAGCTGTCCGGGTCCGATCGACACCCCTGTGGGGTCCAGGTGAGCGTAACACCTCTTCCCAGTAAATTACAGGATGTTCCAGACTGGGAGAGTCCCGTCACTCAAACCCAGGTGAGAGCCTTTTTGGGCCTCACTGGGTATTATCGCAATTTCATGGCGGACTATGGAACCATAGTTGCACCACTGTCAGCTCTTACTTCACCCAAACATCCTAGGAAGGTTAATTGGACTGAAGACTGTCACAGGGCCTTTGACAGCTTGAAAGAAAGTCTGTGTAGGGCACCTGTGTTGTGTGCGCCTGACTGCAGCAAACCCTTTATCGTCCAGACGTATGCCTGCAACACCGGAATTGGAGCTGTCTTGTCCCAGTTAGATGACAAAGGGGTGGAACACCCGATCATCTTCATCAGTAGACAACTCAAGGGTAGGGAACTTAGGTGGGCTACTGTTGAAAAGGAGTGTTTCAGTATAGTTTGGAGCCTTAGGCGTTTAGGCCTTACCTTAGCATTCTGCATTAGCCTGCAAGGGCTAGACTTCACCATAGAGCATAGACCAGGGAAGAGTCACAATAATGCAGATGGTCTTCCCAGAAGGTATGTTGACGCTCTGGATGAGGGTGGCTATCTCGTGGGAGATTAGGCACCCTAACCTCAGTCTTTGGGGGGAGCGACTGTGATGCTGGAAATGCATTAAAGGACAGGGCCTCCCTGTACTTGTCCTGTAGTCCTTTTTCATTTATGTTCTGTATTGTTTTCTGCCCAGGAGTCCATGTGGGGCTCCTGGCAGTGCAGCTCTTCCTATTTTTGGTTTGGGGTACAGACCCATGGGATACCCTTAGGGCACCCATGGGTGGGGGTACAACCCTCTGCCCCTAGTGTATGTTTTTGGGCACCTGTGTGTGGCCCACAAGCAGGGTATGTGCTGGCGGCAACTCCATGCTGAATTTGCCAGGTGCTCTGAGTATCCTCAATTTTGGGATACCCAGGCCCTGCCATTGGAATCAGTTGATTCCTGATAGGAAACAAGATGGCCCCTGTGGCCTCTTGCTTTTTATTGCCTGTTACCTTGTTTTCTCAAAGTCCTGGGAAGCCCTTGCTCTGTCCTTTCCCCCTGACTGGCTGTTGGGTGGAAGTTCCATATATGGTGTTGTTGGGAAGTCCAGGCCAGACTGGCTGGAGCCTTCCCAGTGACATTATGTTGTGGGTACACCCTGTGGGTGGGACCTGGGTGAATGGAGTGTGTAACCAATATGCACTTCTTGTTGTGAATTTCTGGTTTCTGGTATGCGAGACAAAGACTGAGACAGCCCTTCCCAAAACTGGTATGAATGCAATGTATTGTGTTGAATGGCTGGGTACTTGTCCCAATACACATTCCTTGTTGTGAATGTCTGAGAGGGAGGTGTATGGCCTGAATGCACAGTATGCCTGATTGGCTGACTGACTGCCTGAATGCTCTTCTGTATGGTTGGCTGCTGAGTGTGACCCAGCAGTGTGGATGAGATGCAGAATAGTATATCTGGGGACCTCTCACCGCTGGAAATTGTTCAGAAGCTGAGTCAACACTTGAAGAGTAACTGGAACTGCTTTTCCTCGACTCCCAGCCTGAAGAAGAAGAACTTCTTGTGCATTTGCTTCGACCTGATCCAAAAGCTGTTGAGTTTGTCGAGGACTGATCTGAGAGAGGACCTGGCTAAGCGCCCTCTTCCCGTGCTCCGACGGACCATCGAACACCGCCAACCTTCTCCGAAGCTCCGTGGAAGTCAGACCTTCGAAAGGCTGCTGACTGGAGATGGAGACCGCTGAGGAGAAGTACATTGCCGTCGACCAGGGTTTGGCGTATCGCCGTAACCGCTGGAGGCCCATCGAAGCCATGTTGCCCAGAAGAGGGGACCACATGACGCTGTGCCGCCGATGACCGGAGCCGCCCGCTCCTTTGCCTAAGACTGTTGAATCGAAGTCAGACCTTCGAAAGGCTGCTGACTGGAGATGGATACCGCTGAGGAGAAGTACATTGCCGTCGACCAGGGTTTGGAGTATCGCCGTAACCGCTGGAGGCCCATCAAAGCCATGTTGCCCAGAAGAGGGGACCACATGACGCTGTGCCGCCGATGACCGGAGCCGCCCGCTCCTTTGCCTAAGACTGTTGAATCGAAGGACTCCCTTGTCCGCACCGTTGACCACTTTATATTGCCGGATAAAGTTGAGGACGCCGACGCGCAGAGGAGAATATGGCGATGGGTTTCCCAAGACCACAAAGACTTTGACGACTCGACGCCCTTGTCGGGCCACAGTTCTTCAGAAACTCTTTGCGGTCCTGAACTATCCAACGCTGAGGTGCCCCGCACAACTTATCCTCGCAGGACGTTGTCGACGAGCACCGCCTGGATCGACGCCGTGGTTTCGGCACCCTCGAACTTTTCATCGACACTGTTGACGCCAAGTTCACCTTCTTTGACACCTCTCGACGATCCGTGGCTCCTGCTTTAAAGGCAGTCACTCAAGAAGGATCCATCAACACCTTTTCAAAGATCTCTGCTCTACCAGGTACATTGGGGGGTAGAAACATTATAGAAGGAAATAAGCCTTGTAGAACAATATATGGACTGGGCTTGTTATATCTCTTTATTTTACAGGTTGCCCAGGTGGGGGGATCTCCACTCAGAACTGTGTCTAATAATAGCCAATATTCTGCCAATTGTTCTAACCAACTGCTTTCCTCCTGTATATTGTTGGTTAAAAATATGTCTATTGTTGGTTACCTTTATTAAGGGATCTGTTTGAAATTTGACCAAGAGTATAGTTGGTGCACTTTAATGAGATATGATAATAATTGTGGTACCACTTTAGAACTGTATATATTTACCATTGTTGATTTTCTGAGTACAATGTGAGTTATTGTGATAGTGTACATCACCTTCAATATTAATTATATAAAGAATGTGTTTTCAGTAATACAGTGTGTGGACATTCCTTTGTGGGGGTTTGGGGACTAGACTGGACTGAAGAATAAGCCTGTATCACCTCCTGAGAAGCTAGGCCTTGATTGCTTGAATTAGTTACCAATAATAGAGAATCTTGACTGGGGTCCTCTGTGCCTCTCCTCTACCATATAGAGAGCAGGAGTACAGACACCCCCTCGAGTCTTTACAATCTTAAAAGAGTATTTTAATCAATGCATGTTCTTTTTAGCTCCAAGTCTGTTTCCCCCTCTCTTTCGGGAACACCAAAAACACATATGTTATTGCGTCGCTCGCGGTTCTCGAGAGCAACTTTCAAGCGAAATTCTTCCTCTCTCAGTTCTTTTTCCGCGATTCTGACGTCCATTTGTGTTTCGAGTGCAGACAAGGAGGTCTGATTATGTTCCACTTCCTCCAACCCCTCCTCCAATTTGTCGATCCTGTGGGTTATTTTGTCTATCTTCCCACTGATATCCGCTCTCATGCTCTTCATTTCAGTTAATAGATCGGCCACCCCAGCTTTAGTGGCTGCAGCCTCTGGTCCTTAAGATGCCATTGCGGTGCTGCGAGTGTGGACACTGTGTGTTTTCTGCAGGAAGAATTTAAAGGGTGTTAGCTTTTCTTGGATGCTCATGCGCACAGGGTTCTGCGCGTGTGGTGCTGGCCTCCAGCGCAGTTCTCCTGCTTCTTGTTGCTTGTGGTGTGTGCTGAGTTGATCTCAGCTTTTAAACTACAAAGGGGTGTCTAGCCGTGGGTTCTTGCTTCTGCTGAAATGAGCTAGGATGCCTTCAGACTGATTCCAGGAATGGGTCGGGAGGTTGTCATTGTCAGTTTTAGCTCTACATACAAGGGTCAGCGTGTTATGCCACCCTTGTAATAATTCCAGAATGGCCAATCGCTGCACCCACCATCCAGAGTGGAAGCGGGTGTCTCCAAAATGATTCCAGGACAAGGGTGGGGCCTGCTCGCAGCTTTGCTTTCCTTCTCTTATGTGGCAGGTCAAATGCAATAGCTTCTGAGAAGATTTGTGTTGTGTACTAGGCTATGAACCCACAGTGTCATAGAAGGTCAGCCTGTATCTCACAGGGGCGGTTTGGGTTCCCCAGGTGGTGACAGTGGTTCAGTTTGTTTGGGTTCTATTAAAGGCCTTATCTTTTCTTAGGAATCAGGGTATCGGCGGGTCGCCAGCCGGCAGAGGCTGCGTTGTTTGATTGTGGAACGAGGGGCCTCCAGGATGTGGGCCGTATCAAAGGAGGTTTGATAGTTCAGGGCGGGTTACGCACCATGATTCATGTGTCAGTTGGAGTCAATGGGTGTAACTTTAGTGCGCTACCATACAATTAGATCATCAGGACGTGTCACCGAGCTCTCATGTTTGTGAGGCTCACAGGGTTCAGAATGCTCTGACCACGCTCCGTGTGTGCTCCACATCGGACCCTCAGCTACCCCTGCCTTGCCCGTACCAGCTGGGAAATGACACGGGCTACCTTCGAAGAGAATGGGGACCGCAGCGGCATGCGGGGGAGGCAGGCTCCCCTTACCTCCCAGGGTCTGGTGCACTTCGAATGGCCTCCGGGTGCGTTCTGCGCCTATTGCTAGGCTCACTGTCTTCCCCGGGGTCCAGTGCAACACACAATCTCCTCGCTCGTCCTGTACCAGGTCACTCAGGCTGTACGTCGGGCAAGAGTTCGATGATCAGTGTGACGGGCTGTGTGTCTTGCGAGAAAGGAGTGTGGCATCACACAGAAGCTCAGTTAACTCACTGGCAAAGCGCTGGAGCATGGGGCCAACGTCTGCTCCGATTCACTTCTGGAAGGTTGCGGCATCCTCTTTGTGTGTTCTGAGGGGCCGCCCGAGTTTGTGCAGCAAAAGATATTCAGTCTGCAAGTGCTCAAAATCTCCAAGGGGCCTTGCGCTTGCCGCCGGCTTCTGGGCCCTAGGCAGTGTAGAGTTCTCCTCGTGAGACGGGCATGTAGAAATTGCTTTTAGTTTCGGCATCGCAGTGTGCCTGAGCGCGACGGTCTCACTGACTTTTCTCCTGCAAAGCCAAACCAATTTTTGGCGGGTTTCGCCCTCTGGGGGAGGGGGTGACTTCATCCAGTCATGTACCGCTTCCAGCAATTGGGGGGGGGGGCAGAAGTGGGGGCTCAAGCCACTTCAAGGACCCGTGGGGGCAGAGCTCACACGGTGATGACGATCATCCATGCGCCTCCTGGTGACTAGTCCCTCCCCGCCTTTTTTCTCTCAACTTTCCTGCCATTCTTCTTCTCCCTCACTTTTTCCTCTATTTACAATTCCTTATGTCTTCCTTCCTGTGCTCTTTAGGGAGGCTTATGTTATATGAAACAAGGCAATCATAAACTTTCCAAATAGAGACCAGTGCGACGGAGAACGTTATTTTAGTTCTTCACTTTAGCAAAACAAGCTACGAGTTGCAATATCTGCAAGAATTTAAAAAACAACATTTATTCAGATTGTCAAGAAGATAGCAGCCAGCAGGGAGATAAAACACTAAGGGTCTCATCACGAGTTGGGTGGTATCCCGGCGGTAAATGTGCCAGGATACTGGCCAACTCTATTACCTTTACCGCAACTCAGTACAGTGCAGTTTGCGCCGGATCCCGATTGGCGGTGGCACTGTTAATCTGCAATTATTCGTAGGGTATAGGACTTTTTGGGGCTTTTCGCCGCTATTACTGCTGGAGGGATTAGCGCCGGCAGAAATAGTGCCAAAAACGGGTGGAAATGGGAGATTTTTAACTCCAGCAAAAAAGCTGGAGGTAAACCTCCCACTTTTCGCCCAAACTCAGGTTTGGGCAGAGCGATAATGCAGCAGTAATACCATTACTGCCACATTCCTATCGCTCTGCCCAACCCCTTATGAGGCCCTAAGTGTCCGCAGCCACTGAACAGCTCTTTGTCAGCAAGGCACTAATTATATAGACAACTCAAAAAGCAAAGCGATATGAAGAGAAGAACTGAGATGCAGAAGAACACTGCCTGGAAACTTAACAGTGCAAGGTGACAGCCTAGAGGCGCCAGAAGGCAACCTGTAAAGTGGGTGCTCTAAACTGCACATTGAAAATCCGTAGTAATACGGGAACAGACAAGGTCAAGGTGAAAATAATTTAAGAATCAAACCTGCTTGTAACACTCTAGGTCCAGAGAGGTTCAAAGACAGGCTGTAACATGCAAGTCCATGCCGCAATGTAAAGTCTAGATGAATGTCCTAATGATGAAAGGTGTTTGCTGCCTATGTCATAATACTGGGAACACATGGGGCTGTTTGAGGCCTATTTATTTAATTTCCACTCGGACGGTTGAATGTAGCTTCCTTACTTTCCTTATTTCCCCTTCACTCTTTCTTTCTAGTCTCGAGAGGATAGCTCAGGGGCAACGTGCTCGCCTTGGAAACACCACAACACGAAGAGAAACAGGTTTAATCCGCGGGTTCGCGCTTAGAAACCTATGGCTATCCAGCGCGTTATAAATAACCTATCATCATCATGTCTTTCCTTCCTTTCGTCTCCCTCCTGTTTCTCTCATTCTCTCCATTGATTCCTTACACTCAGTTTTCCTTCCATAAGAATCGTGATCCTTCACCAACTCTGTTTTCTCTCTCCTCCTGTACTATTCCTCATGTGTTCCTTCCAGTCTTGTGTTAAGGAATGTTTCAATCGTTTGACTTTTAACTAAATAAGGCAACACTATTATACTTAATTTGCATGGGACAATGTAAGTTGGTTACTTTAAGTTTTTGAGAAACACGTCTTGCAATGTTGTACTGGTGGAAATAAATAAAATACTTCTGCCACTTGTCTTTTTTCTAGTTTCCAATTCGTATGTGATAACGTCAAAATACTAAAAATAAAGTACCCATCGACTTCGCCTTACCTTGTCTGCATAATCACAACTGTGTTTGCTGCCCCTACCATGCTGTACTGGCCTCTCAGGGCCTGCTGATGGTGCCTGATTGCGGTGAGTGGGGCCTGCAGCTTCCTGGCTTCACAGAGAATCCTGCCCCACTGTTTGCTCTACTGCCCAGCCCTCCGCTGCCATAATATGTGAGGCTCTGCCTTTCACTGATTTCACCCCAAAGTGTCGGGTTGGATGTTGTTAATGACAGCACATCAGTGGTCGAAGTGGGTGGGAGCGGTTGGGAGCGGTGCTCCTATACTTTTTTTAATTAAGTTTTACCGTTCCTATACTTTTATTTTAAAAAGAAAACATTTTGGAATGCAGGGCTTTATGTGGGCCGGGACCTGCCGGGAATCGGCTCTAGCAGGCTCAGAAATTTCGTTTTGAGGCGGGGCCATGCCAGGGACCTCCATTCTCCCCTGCCAGCCCCGACCACTACACGAAAAGTATTTTTTTCTGAAGCTCTCGCTCATGTGCGAAAGCTTCAGGCTTCAGAAAATGCATTTCAGCCATAATGGTGGCGCCGCACCTGCGAGGCATCCCTTTAAGCAGGAGATGCCCGTGGGCGGGCGCCACCATTATGGAGAAAACGTGAGGCCGCTGGAAGCAGAGGCCTTGTTTTCTAAATCCTGAAGCTCCCGCGGATTCACGGGAGTTTCAGTCTTCAGGAAAATGGCCTCTGCTTCCAGCGGCCTCACCCTTTCAGCCTTAATGGTGACGCTGCCCCTAACCAGCTGGCAAGGGGCAGCACCACCATTAAGGCTAAATAGGCGAGGCGCTGTCCCCTGCCAGGCAAGCCTATAGAAAATAAAGGCAGAGATCAGCAGCCTCTCCCCATTGGGAGAGAGGCTGCTGATCTCTACAAAAGGCTGCCTGGCATGGGTGCCAGTGGCCCATTGAGCCGGGGCTCAGCAGGACCCCCACTGTTAGGCCACGCCCCCTTGATGAGCCCCGGCTCATTTTGTAGTGCCACTTAAGGCACTGCTGGAATGGTTTTATTTCAAAATAAAAGTGTAGGAAGCAGTTGAAGCTTGCATTGCACTGAATGATACTTTAAACAGCGGGTGCATTTGTTTGGGGGTTTGTACTGTGTGTGGGAGGGGGTGTTGTGATGGGTTTGTGGGCAGCGGGGCAGGGCAGCAGGGAACATAGTTCCACTACTTCTTTTCATACACTTCGACCCCTGCAGCACATAGGCAGTGGTGCAGCTGTGTCTCTGTCCGGATCTTCTGCAGTTATTATAGCGCTGATTTATCAGGACATTCCACTGTGACCTGATTAGCAGTTAGTTCACAGCTGAAGGCGGTGGTTCCCAATTATTTGCCTATTTAAAGGCCTTTGATTAAAAAATCGTTCTGTCACATACCCACCACCTAATCCCCCATGTCACAGACCCTGCCTGGCCAACCCGGCCTCTACTCTTATAAGCCAAATTGTAAAGTGGCGGTGCATCTTTCAATCGCACTCTTAGTCTTTTTACTCCACTTTTGTCACAGTTGCTGCAGTGCTCGCCAGCTAATGTAACACAGCCATAATTACCTGGGATCCACATTAAAGCGTACACTTAATTAAATTAATGAGCGACTAGCACCCCAAGAACAACGTACTAGTGGAAACATCCATCTTACTTGTAAAGGTTGAACCCTCCTGCCTTCTGTTCTCGAGTCAGTGAGCCCCTCTTCCTCATTCTTTTTCGCTGCTTGCCCGGCTACCAGATGCTGCTGCCTGCCTCCCTTGTCTCCTGCAGACTGCACTCATTAGCTAGACCCATAGACTGCTGCCGGACTGCTGTGTCCTGGTGCCCAGCAGCATGCAGATGAGCAGAAACATCGATATTGCTGGGTTGGGTTTAAATAAAAACCTAACACAAACCCAAACTTGCCAATTGCAATTTGCAAGAGCTGACTGACAGTGAGCCTGTTCCTCCCGGGTGGGCTGCTGCTTCTGAGGCTGCCTGGTGAGGACCATGGTGCCATAGTGGTGGGGGCAGAGCATCACAGATTACACGGCGGGGTGGATTGGGTGATGGCCTGGTATTCTTTGGTTACCAATTCAAGTGTTCAAAAGGTTATGAGAAAGACACGAGAGAGAAAGAGAGAGCACCTCACGCACCTGCCGATACTGCAGGCAGTGTGAGGAATAAAAGTTGCATATGCAGAAGTTTTAAACACACATGGATGGATGTGATGTTGTGTATTTTCTCAGCCCCCACAGATTCTTGAAAAAAAACTGGCCGACACGAAGCTCAATCTGAATCGTCCCAAGGCCGAATGACCAAGCGGCCTGTCCACCTCTGCTCCAGTGACACAACCATTATGGCTACTATTACTGGAATTGACCTCAGGACTTCCCACTTAACCCATCAGTGTACTATACCTGGATTTTGAGCTTGTCCTTAGTCAACTCGATAATTGCTCTGGCCTCCACCTTGGTCTTTCTATCTAGTCCTTTGAGCTTTTCAATAAAGTGCTGTACTTTGCTACTCATTACCTCTGCTACCACACACAATCATCTCCATAATTACAAAGTCAGATGGCTGAGCATACTTTGTCATTCCTTTTTCAAATTTCTCCTCTTGGTCTATAGACCACCGATTGTCCCCACACCCTCAGCTGGCTTTCTCTGTATCTTGATAATCGTTTTCATGCAGTCTATGTTCCCAAGCACTCCTTCCCTAGATATCCCCTTTCCACTTGTGCCTACTCCATTTCTGATCCGGAGTGGAGTGGTGTGAGAGTGGCAAGTCTGTGGCAGTCCCTCTCAGTCTTGCAGTCTTTCTACTGTGACTACTGTTTTGGCGCCTTATTCTACAAAGAGTATTGTTGGGAGCGGAGCAGAGCGGAGTGGTGTGAGAGTGGGCAGTCTGTACCCGTCCCTCTCAGTCCTGCAGTCTTTCTACTGTGACTACTGTTTTGGCGCCTTATTCTACAAAGACTATTGTTGGGAGCAAAGCGGAGTGGAGTGGTGTGAGAGTGGGCAGTCTGTGGCAGTCTAATGGCAGCTGGGGCGGATGGCGGCGAACCCTTGGACTCCTGACTCACCACATTTTGCCTCAATGAGGAGCCCCGTAGGTTGCGAATCTCTCGCTCTGACAATGTCCCCTTAAACTCTTCCACAGTGACGCCTCCCAAAAACAAGCCCACTATACCCCAAGTTGGCATTTTAGCCACTGCTAAAGCGGCCGGGAGGCACGTTACAGAATCTTCCCTCTAAAAGAGCGCTGGTTGCTAAACAAACACAGCAGCCGCATATTCAAAAATAAAAACAAAAACAACTGCCAACGGGCTGGTTTCAGCCCACGTCTGGACTCACCTTGCTAGCTGATGTCGCCTGCACCTTGGATCAGATATCGGGGGCCCCTGGAGAGACACCGGAATGTGCGAGGCACCCAGGAGACCTGGGAGAAAGGGGACCCGTGGCGCCCTTGCCCCTCCTCGTGGAACGCATGGAGGTGCAGTCCCTGGAAGGAGGGAGGGCAACCCATGCTGGGAGACAGGGGGGGCGGTGGTTGGGCAATGCAGGCACTCAAGCCACTGCCTTGGAAGGGCGAGAGTCGGCAGAGGAGCTGACCCCGACCCAAGCTCCCAGCAATCAGATCTCCGACGCTCAAAGCAGAGAGTCAGGGGCGGCTACGACTGGAAGGTGGTGCAGCCACCCCTCAGTGCCATCTGGCGGCCGCCGAAGGTAATGCAACGGCACTCGTAATTACAAGTGCACAGATTCAGGATCCACTGGCATCCATACCTGCCACACAGCCGGGCCAGCCAGCTTTGACCTCACATACTGGCTCAAGCCAAGCACCGGACCCCGAGGATGACCACAAGGATGAAGCTCAGCCACACAGTCATAATCCAGCCACTTATGAGCCTTTACCAAATTCAGAGGACATAGAAGTTCTCCATGCTTTGAATAAAGAACGGAGGAATGAAGAAAGGAAAGAGGGAGACAGGCAAGGCCCTCCAACTCGCCAACTGCATGGCATTCCTTTCCACCTACTTACTAAAAAATTCAACCTCCCAACTGTAAACAAGAGATCATCTACAAAAAAGCCTAATAAAAAGGGCCCCTCGCCAAACCCATGTACAAGCATGAGCCTAGAGAACTCTTTGAAACACCTCTTTCAAAGGCAAGCTAAAAGAAAACAAAATGGGCTAGGTGAAATTTCGACGCTGACCTAGTGGAAGCACTTCTCGAACCCTTGTTCACTCCCACAATACCTCATTCAACGAGTGAACCTAGTACTTCGTTACAAGTCCCTCCACCAACGGCAAAAGAGCAAGGAATAGGAGCTAATAGCTCCATTCCAGCGGTTCTACTACCTACCTCTGAAACACAGGGGGGCCGGGTCCAGCTAACTCCTCCAGTGTCAAAACTGGCCCCACAACCAGATCTCTCTCTTGCGGACTCACCGCCCCATCATATTGGCCAAGCTAGCCGATATCCATCTGGAGGTCCTGTACCTCAAGCACAGACTGGCTCCATAGGTCTGTCAACAATACCTACAGGTCCAGTACGCAAAAGCAACTTTCGACCTCAGGTCACCTTAACCTTACCGATTCAAACTCATGGCCAGGGGAAGATTGATAACGTCCAAATCTGTACTATGACTCCAGCTTCTAGTTCCATCCAAGGGGCAACTAAAAGAAAGGAGCAAGACAGAGAAGCACCTGTGGAAACACCTCCCTTGTCTGCCGCACCTCATCGCAATTCCCAACAAATTCCGCGGCCGTGGCCACCAACATCACCACCAAGATTCTCTGCTAACAGAAGATTAAGTGACACATCTTATAACAACCCGAAGGACACTCCTTCCAAGAAAATTGACATCATGTCCATCAAGTCTTCCGTGACTATTGCACTGTCACCATTTTGCAAGTTATATGAGACGATCAATGATTCTTTAAAATATCATACATCTATCTTTGCAATGATGAACTCAAAACTCATTTATCTGGAAGGCTATATCAATGCCCTGGAGAGATGGAGAAATGATCCAGGCACCATGTCCCACATGTGCTGACCCGATTGCTTTGAGACCTCCAGCGACATCAGGAAAACCTTGAACCAAGGGACAACGGTGGACTCAAGCTCCCAAACAGAAGCACAAGAAAAGCTTTGGGCGGAGGCCCTCCAGACTGATTGCGGAACAAGACCAAAAGCTACCTCCAATCACTCTGCAGGCTACGTCAGTTCATCGTCAACCAGACCTCTCCCACCGTCTCACAAACCCAGGGATAATGACGTGATGTGCTTGGATGATCCCCCCTCGCCTAAAGAAAACAAAGGAGCAAGGCTGACTCAGGAGAAAAAAGTAACACAGATGGCTCATGTGGTGGCCAACAACAACATCTTGTCTATGGAAAGCAAGACTCAGGCCTCTTCTCCACAGGTGTGCCTCAAAACGGCCCCCATGTTCAAGCCAATTGCACCTTCACCGAAATACATGAGGGCGTTCTTCAACACAAAAACCTAATACCTGTCGCGAAAGTCACAGATCCAAAAGAATCCTTAAGGCAGAAGAAACCATCCAAACTCAATCCTCACTCTCCCAAGTCGATAAATGACTTTCTCAATCACAAGGAGCTGATGCACCTTGATGCCAGCGATGACAGTCAGCCAGAAGCGGTTAACCTCCACTCTGCTAGTGAGACGCCCTTTCTCCAAACTGTCACCCTAGATCTCTCAAGCTTCTGTTCGTTGAGTGATCGCTTCAAACACTTGTGAAATAACCCAGGGTCTCGACCTCTCAAGTACAGCGAAGATCGCTCACAACATGGCCCTCTGTCAGACCCGCCAGCTCGATGGACAGTGACCAAATACACTTTGAGGGTCCCCACGCAAAGACAAACAGAACTCTCGGACAAGGCTGCCAATAACATCCATATTCAGCACAGACAACCTCACCATGATAACTGCGCACAATCGAGATCCTCTTATAAAACTCAACAGCAGAAGCCCTCTAACCAAGAGCATCATAAGCACAGGCTGAGCCCTTCCTTCAAACTGAGCCAACGCACAGGCAACCAAAAATACTTAGTGCTAAATAGACGCAAAGAAGACTTCAAAACAGTGGAATCATCCCACGAAGGGCAAAAGGCCTCCTGTTTTCTCTACACTACATCTGATGGAGTGGACAGTCTGCTGGCAAAGGCAACAGACGTGATGTACAAACAAGGATTTGCATTAACACGTCTCAAACCAGACAGAAATGAGCACACAGACCTGAAGGACGGAGGCATGGACTCTATGCAAACCGCCTCACAAAATCTTGAATCGTTGCAAAGAGAAGGGCCACACTCAGGGTCCTCGTCAGACAACAGATCAGCTGCAGCTCAGTCATCTTCCGAAAGGGAAGACCCAATACCCCGCTCAAAAAATGACCCAATACCTTCGAGGGTACCAGGAAAAGAAGATGGCCCCCTGCAGACCAGATCTTCAGTCCCAAACATGGTCCTGGCTCACGAAAGCCCTCTAAACTCGCCTTCACAAATAGCCATCATCGCATGCCTCCACTTACACAGATCCTCAGCTACTTTCTTATCTAGCTGGAATACAAGGGGGTTCCTTCACCTAACAACCCCAGGCGACATCAACCTAGGGGGATACGACATTTTGTGCTTACAAGAGCTGTGGCTGAAAACAAAACCAACGCTTGATGGGTTCGAAATTGCTTTCTCAGAGGCACTGATGGGGGAAAAAGCAGACCTTCTTCGGGATTAATGATCGCAGTTCGGATGGGCAGCGGCTTACAAATAGTTAAGACCATCTTGAAGTCCCCTTTTGTCCTTTTGGTCCTCATCTCATGGCTTCATAAAGAGGCTGGTGCAGAATCTTTTACGCATACATGCCTGCTGGTTATGACCATCTACTCGAACCAAAAGGCAATCCAAAGTGACTCACTGTTCGACCAAGTGACTAGTACGCTGGACTCTGTATACTGTAGGGGAGGACTGGTCCAGGAGACCCTTCCCGTCTGCGTTTCTTCCCCAGGTGAGGGCTATGGCCCATTGGGCGTTCCCTCATGCCACCCGGGCCCAGGTGGTGGAGGGCTCACCCACTGGAGACATTGCCCACACGTATCGAATGCCCACATGTATTGATCACAACACAAATTTAGTTAGGCCCAAAAACCATTCTCTGCCCGGTAAAGATGGTGTGAGCTCAGCGCACTGTAGCGCGGCCCCCACCCGTGGAGAACATCCCTGTTGCCGCAGCACCCTGGCAGATCCGCTGCGAGCACATTCCCACGAACAAGACGGACATGAGCTAGCGCAATACGCTAACATTGTAACAGTTCACCTCCCGCAGTGTACCATCACTATCAGCATGACCCAGCCAGCCGGCCCGAACAATGAAATGAACAGCAAAATGGTCCTCTGATGGCAGACAATCTTTACATATATGTATATATGAATGTCAAGTCCTCTTGCATTATTTCTTTCTTCCACAAAAACATACACGCCTGTAGAATGTATTAAAATGAGAGAGTATGCTCCCATGATATAAGCTATAGCGAGCCCGCACCATTACAGGTGGATGCTAATGATAAAGGGACGCTCCAGGGATCTGTTCGTCGCGTGTATCACTGGGCAGCCTACCTCACATGGTTTCGCGCCATTACTAAAACTAATGCTGCTAGAGTACGCGAGAAAGCGGATGCAACTATACTATAAACTCATGTCAAGAATGCGCGAGAGTGCACGTATCATGTGTGAATGTCTGAGCCCCTCATATGCCACCACCGTCACGTACAGTGGCGGGTCGTTTTCTATGTACTCCACTGATCTAACCACTACCTCATTTACTGCGAATGTATATGCATGTAACTGAAACACTGTAGCTGCTAGAATATAATGTACAAATATGGTGCTCGGACTGGGTATAATCGAAACGCACCCAGCAAAGGTTAAATGCATGTTTTGAAGTGATTTTAAATAAGTGTTATAGAAAGTATTCAAATGTTTGCGATGCCTTTACCTATATTTGGCAACACACGAGGGAGATACCTTTGTGAAAGCGTACAAGGTCTCGACGTATCCCCCTCCCTCCCCTTAGACGACTGCCAAGACATGAGAACAGAGCCCCGCTCTGTGCCATCACGCCTCCCCCGACCGGACTGGAGCTGCTTCAAAGACTTGTAACCCCACTGCAGCACCCAAGGCCGCGGCCAGCCACCTGCATTATTTACAGCATAGCAGTAAACCTTAGTTTAAACTCAAGCGCCCCCTCGTAACCCCACAACCCACCGGACTATCTTAGACTTATGGCCCTGTGCAATCAGGACACCCAACACTTTGACGACACACAGCGAAACATCTATAACCTCTTCTAACAAGACAGAAAGACCTGTACCACCCGCCCCAGTCCCCGAAGCTTAGCCCCGCGACCCACGGTCCCGGTCAACAGATCACGAGTAACCAGGCCTCGATATATTATCCCCAGACTCATCACAAGGTGCATTCCTCCTGTGTTGCATTAATCTATTGAAAGGTTTACTAAAGAGAATAGAACTGTAAATGACTGAATGGCTGCGGGGTGCATGGCAGAGGGCAAGTAAGTCAGGAAAGGCATTCATCTCTGCCACAGGCCGCCTCAGCACACCAACACCGCCCGGATGAACTCAAGCCGACCTGCCAGGCCCAGCCCAACCCACGAGGGTGACCAGTGACGTCTTCTAGCCAAGACCAACCACGCCGCAGCAGCACCTAAAGTTAGTCGTCGCCACCCAATCCCAATGAACTTGTGCCCCCTATAGTATGTAGGTTTTGATGACGTTTTTTGTAAATATATACGCCTGTCTTTGCTATTGTCAGACAGAGCGCTCTCGGAGTTTGCAGAGTTCTTTGCATGCCCAATTCTGATTGATAAACTCCCATTTACGCTCACCCGCACTCTGTCTTGGCCTTATTCCCATTTTTGGGAGAGTCCTTCATTGTCTCTCATTGCGGGGAGGATCGTGCTGTTTGGGGACGCTTGCTTTCAGTGGTGACCCCGATAGCGTGATTTTTATTTCTTCCTAAAATCCTTTTAACCGTCCCCGTTTGGCACGAGAATCTCCGGTCGAAAAGGGATACGCACGGTGAGCCGGCTCCGGGAGGCTGCCCGCCAACGGCGACCGGTACACTAAGAAGTGCGCACTCAATAGAAAGGGGGTACGGGATCCCGGTTGAAAAATCCCCTTTGAGTACCGCTCGCCGGAGCCGGGGCTGACTGTAGAGCTGACGGCGACACTGCCTGGACGGACCCAGTTTCGGAGAGTATCGGTTCAAGACGGGCACGTGAGTACTGAGTGCGAGCGATCTTAAGGGGAGCGGGGAGTGAAGTGTAGGACAGGAAACGAAGAGGGGGTACGCAGATCTACTAAAGATCATCCTAAACTATCCTTGCTTTTTCTTTGCATATGGCCATTAGGATTAAGAGGTGAATAAGAGATAAAAGTGACGGGAACCTAGCTCCGAAAGGGGGTGGAAGGCGGCGCCGCATAGTGCTATCTTAACTAGTACTGGGAATATATGAAGAAGTGGAGTATAAAATAAAAGTGTTCAGCAAAAGGGGACACTGAGAGTACATTAGTGACCGCTATTACTTTTTTCTTTTTCTTAAGGGTAGGGGGGAGAATAAAGAACTGTGATTAGCACAGACTTGGGGAGGCAGTAAGAGAGACAAAGTCCTACTAGAAGGAGGGGAAAACAGGTTAATATCTATATATATATATGCGCATCTAGGTACTCAAATAAGGCGATTAGGGACAGCCGGCTAGGGAGGAAAGGGAGGGCAGCTTGAATGGTGAATGGTGCCAAGAGGTGTGTGCACCTCGTATGTGCTAGAAGAGATTTTGATGCTGTGAATGTGTGAGCGATTATAACTGCATAATAGTTAAATGGTCATGATAAGTGTGGTCGGATAAAAAGTTTTTTCCTCTTCAGATAACGCCAATATAGCGGAGTGAGTGAGTACCTTTTTGATTTCCAGTCTGACATTGTCAAACCAAAGGATGGGTTGCTCTTGTATGTGCCCCTCAAAAAGAACATATTAGATATTGTGTACGGCCAGTTTTGTATTGTGCAGACAGGAAGGGGGGGAGCCCAAAGGGACCCATCGTTGAATGTGAAGTAAAATATAAAGAATCATATTGATACAACATTTACATTGTAGTTGCAAACACACGAGGCACATCAGCACTAGGAGGGCACAGAGATGGGGGCTGAATCACCCTTATCACACATTTGTAAGAATCTCCCGGGATACATGGAGCGGATTAAAAAATATCATGACCAATGGGTGACCGAGCTAAAGGGGGAGGGGTTACCTCAGATTTGGCCCGAGGGAGGGTCGTTTGATAAAAGTGACCTGGATACAGTGGCCACATGCATTTATCTGAAATACAAAGGAAAGCAGCTGCAAAATAGGAGGGAAATATTAGATCTTTGGAGGTTATTTGAAGAGATACCACCGCCTAAGACACCAGTACTAAATACTGATCTCCCGTCCACCACAGACAATCCACTGTTAATACAAAGAGATGTCAAAGAAAGCTCAAGTGTAGCGCCACCAGTAGAGGTAATAAGTTTGTACCCGATAATAAAGAAGCCTGTGCCCGCAGAGGGGTACAGTGATCCCACTTACATACCTCCCCCGAGAGATACCACACCCCTCCGGCCCACGGCACCTCCGCCATACGAGAGCACGAGGGAGCCAGCCCAGGCAGGCGCACAAAGGGTAGATATAGAGAAGCTCACAGATGATTTAGAATCAAGACTGACAATAGCAGCAAAGGATGAGCTCTCGAGGATAAAAGACATATGTGAACGGACAGCACTAGATGCAACTAGATCAGGGCGTACGTCCAGAGCGCTAGGTGAAAATAAAAAGCCTGAAGAGGGGTGGAAAAAGGGCGAGATTTTGTTCAGAATTGAGGAAGAACCAACGCGAATAATAGAGGTAGGGCCCGGAGAGGGAGATGGTGCAAGTGAAGAAAGGCGGGGGGGAATTAGAGAGGAGTTGCTGTGTGATATAAGGGACGAGGTAGAAGAAAGTGACAGGTTGAGTATGGCAATAGGAGGGGGAAGCGAGGGGGAGGAAGGTACGTGTTCGCTGAGAACCCTGGATGATGAGTGGACGGGCCGACTAAGGAACAGAGTGGGAAAAATGGCATCACTGGGGACATCAACAGCTCAAACGGGTCCGGATGGAACGACAAAAGGAAGGCTACAGCTCCCGTTGATACACAGGGGAGGAGGGAGGCCTAACTATATCCCATGGGCACAGATGGATAAAGCCAATTTATTAAAGCTATTGCCCCCGTTGTCAGGAGGGGCAAGTAAGTGGATATATGCCTTTGAGAAACATACTGCCGGGGTACCCCTAGCCATAGGAGATGTGAAAAGTCTACTCGTATCAGCGGTAGGTGACCAGGCTGAAAGGGTATGGGTTAAGGCCGGTTTCCCGGGAGTAACGCTAGACTGTGACCGCCATGATGGGGCATCATTTAACACGGTGCGTGCCAGGGTGTGGGATGCCTTACGCGAAACATTCCCAGACACACCGGACTTGCAGTCAGTGATGCAGTGTACAATGAATGACGGGGAAGAGGCTATGGATTATATTTTCCGGGTCCAAGAGATGTGGAGAGCAGAAACGGGCACGCCCTGGTATCAATCGACATCTTTATTTTATTTTATTATAAAGAGAGGGCTCCCAAAGGAAGTGCAGAAGGCGCTTGACAAGATAGCAGGTATTGAAGCGAAAGGATGGCCAGAAATTCAAAGCATAATAGTATACCATTGTAAACGAATAAAGGAGAGGGAGAAGGAGGTGGCGCAGAAAAGATTGGCAGACGAGGCGAAGTTAGTACAGTCAAAGTTAGTGAAGGTTGCAGCAGCAGTAGCCGCGCTCCCACACAGTAGGGAGGGAGATGAAGAGGAGGAGGGGCTGATAGCACTCCAAGGAAGGGTGGCAACTAATTGGGCTGGACCAGCGCAGCGGCAGTGGACTGAGCAAGAGCAAGGTGGAAGCCCGCAGTGGCAAGAGTGGACCCCTCGAGGGGGACGAGGTGGGTACAGGGGCCGGAGAGGAGGCGGACAGGGGTATGGAGGAATGGGAGGAAATGGATGGCAGGGTCCCAGGGGCCCCCAAGGGAGTTGCTGGAACTGTGGAAGATGGGGACATTACTCCAGGGAGTGCAGAAGTAGACAAAACAATGGGTTCCAGGAGGGGGAGGCTTATGGTCATCCACACCCGGGAAGCCCATACGGTCTCCCAATGGGACAACAGCAGCTAAGGAACCCTGGCCAGGGTACCACGGACCAACAACAAGGACACCAGTATAGGACACAGAACCACCCCCAAAACAATGACAGTATGCAATACACGCCAGGTAACCCTTTCGCGACAACAGCAAACGGGGCCCCCGCGCCAGCACCTTACAGCGGCATGTCGATAGTGTCCGGAAATGTCTTTACTGAGGGAGGGGCGTCGAGATACCCCGCATAGGACAGCCCACAGAGAACACTTGCGTGTCCAGTTCTATCCACCACCTACAATGCAGCAGAGGAACCATTGGTAGGGGCGCAGATAGGAGACAAGCAATTTATATTCATGGTTGTTTCGGGAGCGGAGAAATCATGTATTAGAGAGGGCCGATTCCCGTTATCTAACAGGACGTTAGAGACGCAGGGGTTCTCTGGGGCTGTAGTTGAAGTTCCTTATACAGAAGCTTTGGATGTAACAGTGGGGGGTAAGACTGTGAAGGCACCCTTATTGTATTACGAACATTCCCCAATTAACTTGCTAGGGAGGGATCTCCTGAGTAAACTCAACATGACCATATCATTTACCGAGAGAGGAATAGTGTGTTCCACACCCGGGATATGCCCCTTGCGTGCAATGTTGGTAGTGCAAGCCCACACAACCACGCAGGAAATACGAGGACTGCCACAAAATGAGGAAATGTTTATCAAAGGGCTGAAGACTCTGGCCCTCATAATTCCCGAGCTGAGAAGCATGGACTGGAGGATCCCGGCAGAGTTCCTCTTCCGCCCCATAGTTTGTCCCAACGCAGCACCAGGATCAGTGGTATCGTAAGATTTGCACGCTGTGCAAGTGTCAGCAAAAAGAATAGCTGTGATCGGAGTGGATGAGGAAAGTTGTGAGTGGCGCACAGTGCTATGCACAAACGCCAACATCGCCCTGCGAGAGGTAACAGATGAGGATCTCTTCTCAGACTCAGAAGGGGATGGCGAAATAGTGATGGAAATAGCGATGCCCTGTGATATTTTAATACAAGCCAGGGAGACTCCCGCCCAGTTGATGACAGTGGTAGGAGCACCACCGTCGTTTTTTGATGACGACATGAGGCTCGTACCAAACAACTTATGGACGACGGGCCCCCATGATGTGGGACTGTTACATGGGGTACAGCCTGTGGTAATAAAGCTAAAGCAAGGAGCAATTTTGCCACGAGTTAAACAGTATCCTCTGTCTCGTGAAGCTGAAGAAGGGATAAAAGAGACAATAAATGCCCTACTAGCACAAGGGATAATAGTGCCTTCGAACTCCCCATGTAACACTTGCATTTATCCGATCAAAAAAGCAAAAGGGGAGTCGTGGAGGATGATACAAGACCTACGCCCCCTCAATGATGTAATTCAGAAAGAGTTCCCTCTAGTCCCGAACCCCGCATCAATACTATGCAGCATCCCGAAAGAGGCATCACATTTCACAGTAGTGGATTTAAAAAACGCATTTTTCTCTATACCCCTGGCTGAAGAGAGTAGATACCTTACCGCCTTCACACTGGGGGGTAAAAGATATGAGCATTGCAGATTACCACAGGGTTACTGCGAGAGCCCGAGCATCTTCAATCGTGTATTACATGAAGACCTAGGAAACCTATCAGTTGAGAGCACCATTATTCAGTACGTAGACGATTTACTAGTTTGCGCACGAAACGAGGAGACATGCAGAGCAGATTCCGTAACATTGCTGACCTTGCTGGCCAACAAGGGGTACAAAGTGGACAAGGGAAAGCTACAGAACTGTCTGACAGAGGTCCTGTACCTAGGGCAGTTGATTTCAAGAGATGGGAAAAGAATAATACCAGACAGGGTAGAAGCCATAAGATCAGTACAAGAACCCACGACAGTAAAAGACATGCAGAAATTTTTGGGAATGTGCAATTATTGCCGAGCATGGATATTAGATTATGCGGCATACACCAGGCCCTTATTACAAGCATTAAAGGTGGCCCAACAGGAGAACAGGAAGATGGAATGGACAGAAGAGATGAGTTCCTCCTTCCAAACACTAAAAGAGTTGATTTCAAGCGCCCCAGTACTCGCAAACCCTGACTATGGACGCGAGTTTTACCTATTTTCACACTGCAAGGAAACACTGATGACAGCAGTCCTGACACAAAAAACATCTTTAGGACACAAGCCATTGGTTTACTATAGTGGCACTTTAGATGCCGTGATGCAGGGCCATTTCGCGTGCGAGCAATCACTCGCTGCAGCCGCGTTCGCGATTGAGAAAAGTGCCACAATAGTAATGGGTTGCTCTGTGACATTGTTTGTGGAACATTCATTATTTGCAATACTTGAGAGATCAAAAAGCACACTGACCACACAGCGAGCGACTGCCTACGAGGTTATACTGTCCAGTGCCAACATCCATATAGTGAGATGCAAGACAGTGAACCCCGCCACATTCATTACAGAAGCGTGCACGCTCGAAGACATGCAGAACCACGATTGCGCAACCTACACAGGGGAAAGCGGGGAGGAGACAGTGGTGTGTGAGAACGCTCTAAGCGAAGGGGAAGTGTATTTTGTGGATGGGTCCGCATCAATTGACGCGGACACGGGAGAAAGCCACGTTGGCATGGCAGTGGTGAGGTTAGAAGACGGTGAGTATGAAACACTGGTACAATATCGTCTCCCATCACATTACTCCGCGCAGGCAGCAGAACTGATTGCACTCATAGAAGCACTACATGCAGCAAAGGGTTGTGCAGTGACGATATACACAGACTCAGCTTACATGACAACAACAGTACATGGAGGACTAGCAAGATGGGGGCGGAGGGGCTTTAGGAGGGCAGATGGAACACCTGTACAGCATGCAGAATTGTTAAAAGAGTTAATTGAGGCCCTGCAAAACCCCACTGCAGTAGCAATAGTAAAGTGCCAAGCACATACGTCCAACACAGATGTTGTGTCTTTAGGGAACGCAGCAGCGGACGCGGCCGCCAAGGAGGCTTCCTATTTTCAGAAAAATGACACAGGTGAGTACATGCTTAGGGACAAAACAAACGAAGAGCCCCCAGAGGGATACAATATCATGCCCATACCACAAATAATAGAATTACAGGAAGGAACCAGTGAAGAGGAAAAACTCTTGTGGACAAAGCGAGGGTGCAGCAAGTCAGGAACAGACCTACTGTGGAGGCAAAATAACTTGGGGAAGGTGGTAATGCCAATTCAGCTACTAGAGATTGCATTTCAACAGCTACACTTCCCTGCACATAACACCAAACAACACATCGCAGCAGAAATACAGGAAGAATGGTTTGTGCCCTGTCTCCAGGAGCATGTGTCTCGATTGGCAATGGAATGTACAACATGCCAAATATACAATTCAGGGATGACATTACGCACTCTCCGGGGAACAATCCCTAAACCCATTGGCCCATTCAAGGAACTACACATAGATTACGCAGACATGGGGGAAAGGTGTAATGGTGCACGGTACATGATTGTGGTCGTGTGCCCATTCTCAAGGTGGGTGGAAGCAGGACCCTGCGCGCGACCCGATGCCAAGAGCGCCGCCAAGTTCCTAGTAAGGGAAGTATTCCCACGCTGGGGAATTTGTGACGTGATCCGCTCAGACAATGGCACTCATTTTGTGAATGAGCTGTTTAAAGAAGTGACTACATTGCTGGGAATAAAACATAAATTATGCTCAATTTATCATCCTCAAAGTAATGGCGTAGTGGAAAAGATGAACGGACTGTTGAAAGGCAGGTTATCAAAACTATGCTTCTCATTAAAAAAGAATTGGATTTACTGCCTACCGCTTGCGCTATTTGAGCTGCGAAACCAGCCAAGCAAAGACCACCATTTGTCCCCGCACGAGATCGTGACCGGGAGACGAATGAACACAGCACACTCACCACTGCGCGAACACTCAGACGCTCACAGAAGCACCGCGATATTGGGAGATGAGTTCACAGACTATTTAAAGAAACTGACAAGGGCAGCGCGCGTGATAGCAAAGCAATTGTCCCCACCCTTCACTAGAGAAGAGGGAAATGTAACAGGCGCTGTCACGGAGCCAGAGCAACAACTACAGCTAATGCCAGGCGACTGGATATATGTCAGAAGTTTTGTGCGTCGGTGGAATGCACCACGATTCCATGGCCCATATGAAGTAATATTTTGCACGCCTACGGCGGTAAAGGTCAAAGGGTTGAGGTACTGGGTGCACTTGACCGATGTACGGAAGGCATATAGCAACGTACAAGAGGAGGTAGATGGGGAGGCACAGACAACAGCAAACGCTGCAACTGAGCAGAATGACTGAATATGAACTTGCATGTATGTGCTGGTACTGAATTTGAAGAAATGCACAACTGATAAAAAAAAAAAAAAAAAGAAGGGAAAATTTTGTTTTAACTTTGATCTTGTTGAGTATGAATAAACATATATTAAATGAAATGCCAAACTTTGAGCGTGTATACACCCTTGTCTGTGAATACCCCTCCCCGTATCCCCACCCGCTTCCATTCCCCGTCACATGTATATTGGCACTGATGGTGCCAACAAAAATGTTTACATGTATGCACTCAATGCACTTTTATATCTTAAAACAGGAGCTTCCATGGCATCTAACGGGCGGCCTGCAACGGATAAATGTACTAGAATTAGAGAATGGTTAACTGTGAAATGTATATATTCATATGAATGTGGACTATCTGCGTGCATTATATTGTTTTTTACCTTATTATTTGGTCTGGTTACATACTGGTTCATAGCGTTAATCTCTATCGAGATGAACGAGGGGGGAGGGAGCAACGCAACTATTGGGACCAATACAACTGCAAGTGTCAACGCAACTACAAGGGAAGGTGATTTTTTGATATGGGATGGAACTAAACTTGTGTGGGGCTACTATACTACGTCACCCAATGTTGTCATCTCACACGATGGAAAGCCAAAAAGTGAAATACAAAACAATACACTGTCCCCACCTGAGATGCCTAATTACAATGCTCATAGTTTAAACGACCGAAACCCCTCTGCCATATCCTGGTTGTATAATACCCCCACCAGCCAACCTGCCCCCACGGCCATAGAGAATCAAAGATTGAGAGAAACACATGAAATATTATATGATGACTGGGTGAAGGGGGGCGGGAATGAGAAAGGGGGGTCTATTTTGTCTCTCACCCAGGGAATCAGGAAGAATATGAGGAATAAGAACAATAGACGGAAGAGGGAAGCAGGAAGGAGGAAGTATGATGAGTACTATGGGCTAGGCTTAGATAAGATGGAAGACCCGCGACACCCCCACCAAACAAATAAGTGGTACGCAGATATGAGTGCCACAGCTAAACAAACAACAAACGAGAGCTGTTATGTTTGCTCCCTCATCCCTCACGCATCAGGTACACCCAAAGTACTGTTACCCAAAGAGTTGCCGATTATAGATGCCCAGTGTCTCCTTCATCTCACGTTGTGCAGAATTAAGAACACCTTCCAGGCACATGAAGTGACTTTTCAAATGCTGCAGAACGAGAAGACGTGCTACCCAAAACCGTCAGGGGTTGTATGTCTGAAAGAACCATTTTTTGCAATCGAAGGAACACTTTTTTCTGATAACAAGTGGAAGAATGAAGAAGTCATGTGTAAAGCTGAAGCACTGAGGGGTGTGGCACCGGAGAAATTGCAATGGATAGAAGAAACATGCACACCCGTATGGAGAGAACACATTTCAAAACTAACCTGGGTCACGCCCATCGAAAAGCCTTTCAAGTTGCAGAATGAAATAGACTATGACCTATGTTTCAAAGGAGAGGGGAGAACGTCCATGGGGACGAACAAGAAGTGTAACAAAACCCTCACTATCCCAGACCTAAGGAAAGGGACTGCGGCCCTTATGGACACGTATTGGGTATGTGGAAACCAGGCATACCTACACCTCCCCCCGTCGTGGAGTGGCAGCTGCTCAATGGCCACTCTGCACTCAGCTCTAATGGTGATACCAGAAAGCCACATCGATGGAAGCAAAAGGGCACAGGAACTCACACAACCGAGTGTGGGCCAACCAACTGCAGAACCACGAATGTATGTCCTGTCTTCTGGAAGCAAGGAAGAGGTGCTGACCCGCAACAGACGAGCATCAAACTATATATCGAAGGCATCATCAGAACTATTGGCCCAGATCCCAGACAAATATCGATTATTCAGCTCAGCAGAAACATTCTTTGCCTCACTCGTATCAAGTGTCCAAGCAAGGGCTAACGCAAAATGGCTCCAGATAACACGCTGGGAATTAATTCAGCTGGCGAACGACACCGAAGAAGGTTTTAACATAATAAAGGTCGAACTAAGAGCCTTGCGACTGATGACCATGCAAAACAGGTATGTCCTGGACCTGTTGACGGCGATGGACGGCGGTGTTTGCCGAAAAATAGGAAGTGCCTGTTGCACTTTCGTACCTTCTGAAGACGCAGAAAACGGCTCCCTGTCCCATGTGATCGAAGCAGTCCACAACCTAGGAGAAAAAATGAAGATGGAAGGCGGAGCAGAAGATAGTACATGGTTCGATAACCTCTTCTCCTGGGTCCCCTCATGGCTTGGAACAACGATGAAATTTTTGATGCCAGCTGTGGTGTTCCTCCTATTGATTTTCTGCCTATGCCAGGTGGGTCTTCGAGTCTGTGCTAACGCAGTACCAAATGGTGCAATGATGATGGTGACAATGGGCAACTCACACGGAACAATAAAAACGGTGCAAGAAGCACAAGTACAAACAGGGGTAGACAACACACCAAGGTACCAACTGGTGCCCATGTACCATGACAAGGATATTGTAGACAAGCTTTGGCACACCACCATCAAAGAGCCCCGCATACTAGAATGGTACGAGGAAGTGTGGGTAGATTTGGAAGGAGATGGTGGGTGCATATATCTTACATGTACTCCAGATGAATACGCCAGGAGGGGTGAGAGTTTAAGGGGGGTGTGCAGAGCATGGATGCCTATCAAAGGAACTCCTGCATGGGATGAGGCGGTGATGGACGAAGCAGAGTGTAGGAGGATAGAGGAGTTAAAGAATTCGTTACTTTAGTAACGAAAGGGGGGAAATGTAGGGGAGGACTGGTCCAGGAGACCCTTCCCGCCTGCGTTTCTTCCCCAGGTGAGGGCTATGGCCCATTGGGCGTTCCCTCATGCCACCCGGGCCCAGGTGGTGGAGGGCTCACCCACTGGAGACATTGCCCACACGTATCGAATGCCCACATGTATTGATCACAACACAAATTTAGTTAGGCCCAAAAACCATTCTCTGCCCGGTAAAGATGGTGTGAGCTCAGCGCACTGTAGCGCGGCCCCCACCCGTGGAGAACATCCCTGTTGCCGCAGCACCCTGGCAGATCCGCTGCGAGCACGTTCCCACGAACAAGACGGACATGAGCTAGCGCAATACGCTAACATTGTAACAGTTCACCTCCCGCAGTGTACCATCACTATCAGCATGACCCAGCCAGCCGGCCCGAACAATGAAATGAACAGCAAAATGGTCCTCTGATGGCAGACAATCTTTACATATATGTATATATGAATGTCAAGTCCTCTTGCATTATTTCTTTCTTCCACAAAAACATACACGCCTGTAGAATGTATTAAAATGAGAGAGTATGCTCCCATGATATAAGCTATAGCGAGCCCGCACCATTACAGGTGGATGCTAATGATAAAGGGACGCTCCAGGGATCTGTTCGTCGCGTGTATCACTGGGCAGCCTACCTCACATGGTTTCGCGCCATTACTAAAACTAATGCTGCTGGAGTACGCGAGAAAGCGGATGCAACTATACTATAAACTCATGTCAAGAATGCGCGAGAGTGCACGTATCATGTGTGAATGTCTGAGCCCCTCATATGCCACCACCGTCACGTACAGTGGCGGGTCATTTTCTATGTACTCCACTGATCTAACCACTACCTCATTTACTGCGAATGTATATGCATGTAACTGAAACACTGTAGCTGCTAGAATATAATGTACAAATATGGTGCTCGGACTGGGTATAATCGAAACGCACCCAGCAAAGGTTAAATGCATGTTTTGAAGTGATTTTAAATAAGTGTTATAGAAAGTATTCAAATGTTTGCGATGCCTTTACCTATATTTGGCAACACACGAGGGAGATACCTTTGTGAAAGCGTACAAGGTCTCGACGTATCCCCCTCCCTCCCCTTAGACGACTGCCAAGACATGAGAACAGAGCCCCGCTCTGTGCCATCACGCCTCCCCCGACCTGACTGGAGCTGCTTCAAAGACTTGTAACCCCACTGCAGCACCCAAGGCCGCGGCCAGCCACCTGCATTATTTACAGCATAGCAGTAAACCTTAGTTTAAACTCAAGCGCCCCCTCGTAACCCCACAACCCACCGGACTATCTTAGACTTATGGCCCTGTGCAATCAGGACACCCAACACTTTGACGACACACAGCGAAACATCTATAACCTCTTCTAACAAGACAGAAAGACCTGTACCACCCGCCCCAGTCCCCGAAGCTTAGCCCCGCGACCCACGGTCCCGGTCAACAGATCACGAGTAACCAGGCCTCGATATATTATCCCCAGACCCATCACAAGGTGCATTCCTCCTGTGTTGCATTAACCTATTGAAAGATTTACTAAAGAGAATAGAACTGTAAATGACTGAATGGCTGCGGGGTGCATGGCAGAGGGCAAGTAAGTCAGGAAAGGCATTCATCTCTGCCACAGGCCGCCTCAGCACACCAACACCGCCCGGATGAACTCAAGCCGACCTGCCAGGCCCAGCCCAACCCACGAGGGTGACCAGTGACGTCTTCTAGCCAAGACCAACCACGCCGCAGCAGCACCTATAGTTAGTCGTCGCCACCCAATCCCAATGAACTTGTGCCCCCTATAGTATGTAGGTTTTGATGACGTTTTTTGTAAATATATACGCCTGTCTTTGCTATTGTCAGACAGAGCGCTCTCGGAGTTTGCAGAGTTCTTTGCATGCCCAATTCTGATTGATAAACTCCCATTTACGCTCACCCGCACTCTGTCTTGGCCTTATTCCCATTTTTGGGAGAGTCCTTCATTGTCTCTCATTGCGGGGAGGATCGTGCTGTTTGGGGACGCTTGCTTTCAATACTTAGAGCTGGGAGCTTGCAAGGTCATTATTTGTGGAGACCTTAACATCAAATGCTCTATGTATCCACCAGATCCTACAGTGTCTTCACCCAACCAAGCCTGCCTATGGGGAAAGGAGTGGTCTAAGCTAATGATATCAAGACAACTTTACAATACAGCAACTACGATACCCGATATTACCAATACAACAACGTGGAAGCGTGGGCTGGATCACTCCACCATTGATTACATCTTCGCCTCGCAGCTTCTTCTTGCTCGGTTGACTGAATTCAGTGTTCAACAGACAACTCAAAGCAACCACAACCTTCTGTTTATAAAATGGTCATCAGTAAAACCACCGAACAACCACTAACTGGGAGTAGTCGAACCGGAATGCAAGGGAAACCGGGTAAGGGTCAACCGGGCGAACATCCGAGATATCACAGTCTCTTATGGAAGCAGTGGAAACTACCTCAAAGTGGACTATAGAACGCTCCTGGAACCCTACAGATCCGTCACTACCGGTGCAAAGGATCCCAACTCGGAACCTCTGTGTCATACACACACATTCGACGCCTTGTTGGTGACGAAGCGTAACATGCTCTGCAGAGCCAAAAGAACTGCTGCACGACACAACACGACTACCAACAGAACCTATGCAAATGAGGCGATAAGAAATTATAAAAACTGCTTGAGATCATATCGGCTCGCTCTCTATCAAAAAGACTCTGAGGCCATGTTGCAGCAAATCAAGAACAGTAACTCTAGAGACTTCTGGAAGCTGATCAACCCACAAAGCAAAGCCACAGAATCAGTGCTGTCAAACAGTATCCCTGAGTCAACATGGATACATTTTTATTCAACACTGTTTAGCCCCCCCAGACGCGCTTCCTCAAGCTGCTCCGCCAGCGGCATCTGTTCCCTGGGTCAACCTCCATGAGCAAACAGACATATTACGACCGATAACCATGTTGAAGAATTCAAGGGCACCAGGGCCTGACAGCATCTCCAACACAAACTTAAAATCTGCTCCAGAAGACTGGACAAATCTATTAAGCTTGATCTTCAAAAGATGCTCGATACACAGCAGGATCCCGCCTACTTGGACTTCAGCGGTGATCATTCCGATATTCAAAAAAGGAAGAAAAGACGAACCAAGGAAATTTCGCCTGGTGGCTCTACTTGATGTCATAGGGAAGGTTTATGGCTCGTTACTCCTGGAACACTTCAATTCATGGGTAAAATAATCACCCTGCAATGACCCTCTACAATCAGGGTTTAAAAAAGGAATAGGAACTAGCATCAACATCTTCCTATTGAGCATACTAAAATCAAAAGTCCTGGAAGGTAATCAGAAACTATACCTGGCATTCATAGACCTTACCCAGGCTTTTGACTTAGTTAACAGAAGAAAACTTTGGGAAAAATTAAGAGACTGGAATTGCCCAGCGGTGATCCTGGGCCCGCTACAAGCCTTACATGCCTCCACCACCATCCAGGTCTGGCTGAACTCAAGGGGGCTGCTTACTGCAGTGATACCAACCACCCGAGGAGTCAAACAGGGCTGCCCTCTCGCCCCGGCCCTATTCCTGGCGTATTTTGGGGACTGTAAAGAAACAAATGCCGAGACACGATCTTTTCTCCCAGTAATGGGCAACATGAAAGTTCCAAGACTCCTGTACGCTGATGATTTCATTCAACTTGACCAGACCCCAATTGGTTTACAACGCCAGCTGGCCTCCTTAACTGAATACACTGAAGACAACGATCTGGAAGATAACAAACAAAAAACAAAGATCATGGTCTTTGAAAAAAGGAGTAGAAAAAGATGCAAAGCCTCATGGTTTTTGGCTGGAGAAAAAGTGGAACAGGTCTCAGAATTTAAATGTCTTGGTGTGCTGATCGACTCTACAAGCAAAGATGTAGCAATGCAATTACACCTCCACGCTGAAAAGAGAAATCTCATCTCACAAGCCAAAGTCTTAGACAGGAAATATGGCCATTTTTCTCTGATGCCCCTACTCAATTTCTATCATGGGAAAGTAATCCCTACAATCACCTATGGAACAGACGTCATGCCCTCTCTGTCGGACAACTTATGGCCCAGATTGAAGAGCCTTTTCTGGCGTTCAGTCTGAACCTTCTGATCTCTACACCTTTAGCACTGATCAGACGGGAACTTTCACTCTCGACCTTGGCGTCAATAGTAATGAGAGCTTCTATTATGCTATATCGAAGATCAAGGATCCATCCTCTCCTATGATTTTCTCCATGGTACAAGAGGAGATGAACACAGACAAATGCAAATTGCTGACCACCTGGAAGACTAAATGCAAACTACATCTAGAAGTCTGTGGCAGCTCCACTGAAGAACTGGTGTGCAATCCTACAAAAACCAAAAAAACGCTTAGATGAAATGGACTTGATAAATACGTTAGAGAAGGCAGCTGCTTATAAATTGACCCAGCATCTGCCCCCAATGGCCAGAAAATTGAACGAAGTCCAACCATTTCTCATAAAGCACCCAAACAGAAAAACACAATCAACAATTCTTCATGCCATGCTGAATCTATTGCCCACAAATGAGATCCTGCACATAAGACGCCTCTCTGCGACAAATAGCTGCTGCTTTTGCAAATCTAAACAAACCTTCGAAACGCTCCGGCATCTCCTCCTATCATGTCCAGGCACATCTCCACACAGAACTCCCTATTTGCTTCATCACTTGGAGAGAGCTGTCTTGACAGGCGAAGCTCTCTGGTGGGAACGATTAATAAGGGGCCCCAGACCTTCATGGATGATAGCAGCCACCAGAATCTTAGACTTAATCTTTAAAGACAAAGCAACGGAGCCCTTGGCGGAAATTTTAGAGTCCACATAAACTTTTCGAATGGGCTGTGCTTTCTCTTTTCTTCAATTTCTGATTTATCGTGCTGAAACTATTAAAATTCTCACTTCTTTCTGTCTTCTTCTTGCCTTTTACCTACGCTCTGCTTTTTGTTTCGTCTTCTTCACTTGTTTTTTGATTTTACTGATTCTATGTCTATCTTGTAAAAATCACTTCGGTGATTAAATACTCGTAATAAAAAAATAAAAAAATTCTGATCCTCCTCGCTCCTGCTGCATTTTTACTGGAAAGACCTACCACCACCCAACCTCCACTAATCCTCTGCTTCCTCTCAGTTATCATTATAAATACTGTTCATTAATGTAAACTAATGGTTAGTGTTGTATCTACTGGTTCATATTGATCCTGTGGGGTGGGCCAATGTGTCCCAGCCTCATCTGATTTTGCCATCTGCATGTGCACCCTATCACTGTACGACTGTAATGAGCCACATTAGAGGAATGGTCGGCTTTCTATGTCGTTCCTTCTATACAATGTGTCTGGCTGACACACTGTCCCCTATAAGTAAAGACATACTAATGCAATTCATATGTCTACGCCAAAGCCCAACGTTCTGACATTTCCAATGACTGTGGCCGCCTGGTCTGTACTCACATCTGCCTCATTTTTCCCACACCCTTTAACAGGTTCGAATTCATTTGAGATAACTGGGCACGTTCGCTCTGGCTGTTGTGTACACATGCGTTATACTAAAATTAATATATGCATATGTGCAATCTGTATTTTCTATGTTTTAATTGTGTTTTCAATTGAGGACAAAACTAGAAGTGCAGTAACTGGAACTTTCATATTTATCAGCCGTGTTCCATTGATAGTAACAGTTACCAATATGTAGCTCTGTGCTGTTTTACCCTATAAGTGTTCCCTTTTACGATTTCGTATTTTGCATTTTTATTTAAGTTGCCAAATCCGTTAATCAACCAGTATCATGACACAAAGTCAGACGCCTAACCGGTTGCAAAAAATGCACCAATTTATAAGAATGAGCTAAAGCTGTCAACTGCTAAATTAAGGACCTTGCTGGTAAGACTATAATGAGACTGTGTGCGCTGTGTTCAGCACGAGCAGCCTCAAACATTAATTTGAAGCTAAATAAATTAACAGCATTTAGCACTGGCATGTCAATCTCATTTCTTCAGGAAATTGCACCTTCAGGGCCATAATATTGCCAACTTTTCCACAGGGGTGTTTTCTCCTTGCCAGACCCTCACTGTTGGTAGACCTTTATTGCTTTCCTATGTCCACACCACTTATGTTATCATTTATTCTGGCCTACCCCGACCTTCCCAGGGGTATTTGAATAGAATATCTGCTCAGTGAAAGAGGTTTTTTAGCTTTCTATTTATTTGTTTGCTTTTCTGTCATGGTTAATGACCGAGGCGTTAAAAAAACTGTGACAGTATTTGGAGGGAGTGATTGACTGCTAGAGCAGCATTCATTAACCATGACAAATCTGCAGGAAACACAGTCTTGAGTGTTCTAAACAGCAGCAAAAAAAAATGACACCGCTAATTTTTTGTTGACCTCATCAGTAAATAAATCTGTACTGATGGCAAGAGGGGGCAATCATAAATTACTTCTCCTCTCCTGCAAGTAGGGTAAACACAGTCTTAAAGATAGCAAACAAGGTTGGATAGGCCACCATATTGACATTTCAAAACATGCATGAAACGCATTTAAACTGCTGATATTAAGTGTGTAGTTTCAATTCAATGTAAAAGTTACTTTAAAATAGTTAAATGATCTGCATTCTCTCTCAGAATTATTGTTGAGTAATTTTAGTTTGAATGAGGACATGGTATGGAATCGCTTAGAGTACACAGAGATATTACACCCTCATATCCCCCTGACTCTGATTCGTGTTGTCCTGTCGTGTTCGTTTTGTGTGCGCCCTGAGGCCCTGGGGCGAGTTGGCGCGTTATCAAAAATGTAAATAAATAAATAACTTATGCAGCACGTCACAAAGAATACTGACAATTATTTGAAATAAATAATTGCCTTTCAAATCATCAATATTTGAAACAGGTCTCCCCACCAACCTCTTAACCTTTAATTTCCTTCTTTTGTAAGTGCTTCTGTTCTTTCCTCATTCCTTGTTTATTTATTAATTCATGTGTGTTTTATGAAGCGCCAGCAATGAGCTGAGTCGATTCGTTGGTCACCAATACAAGGGAAAGTACGGTATATAATTTGATGGTTCACAGGCTGCTCAACAATCAGGATCGTCTACGTGTATGGCTATACAAATAGAAGAAGTGCAGTAACAATATAAGTGCAAAACGAGGTGCGAGAATAAGGGGTAGGAGAAGAGCAGTGGAATGATAATTGCAGATCCCCAAATGCAAAGAGTACAAAGAACAAACGATGCAGAAGTGGGTGGCTGAGACAACGCTCGGACTGGCCTATAGGGCAATAGGCCCATGGCCGAACCAAATACGCAAAATGCTGGTGTGGGCCAGTTTCTGGGGTCAAAGTGGGCCACTTTTTTGGGCATTGTGTATGCATATCTTAGAGTAGTGCTCTGCAGGAGAAAGCAATAGCAGTGCCTGCACTGCATTAAAGATGGTCACTAGGGGTGTTGCTAGGCCGTAAATCAGGGTTAGGCATGACAGTACACTGCATGCGTTCTTTCTAAGAATATGGTGATTTTAGGATAAGTGTTTTAGGATAAGTTCCTTCCAAAAATACAAAAAAGCATATGGCTGCAAACTCTCAAAGTGATTAAAAACCACTGAATAGGTTATCATGCCTTATTCTTTCAAGAGAGGGGCGCCTGCTACCTTTTTTGTATTTTTGGAAGGAACTTGGGGTTGGTCACCCTATGTTACCTGGGGGCAACCTGACGTGGACTCCCTGCTCACTGTGCTCAGAGAGGCACAGCTTCACCTCACTAATGAGGCCCAACAAGGCTGAAACGCGTGCATGGGGTTTCTGTTCGTACTCTTCTTCAGAAGAGAATTGCCACAGCATTTCAGTGCTGGACTGCCCATGTGGGCGCGACAAAGACTGATATGCAAATGGTTATTTCCCATCTGTGAAAGGTACAGTGAGCAAAAAGCGTGTGCTGCAAACTCTCATCTCATAACAGGTTATCATGCCATGTTCTTTCTGGAGAGGAGCGCCTGCTATCTTTTTTGAAATATTTGCAAGGAACTTGGGGTTGGTCACTGTAAGTTACCACGGGGCAACCAGACGTGAACTCCCGGCTCACGGTGCTCAGAGAGGCACAGCTTCACCACACTGATGAGGCCCAACAATGCTAAAACACATGTATGGGGTTGCTATTGGTACTCTTGTTCAGAGGGGAATTGCCATAGCATTTCGGTGCTGGACTGCCCATGTGGGTGGGACAAAGACTGATATGCAAATGTATATTTCCCATCTGTGAAAGGTACAGTGAGCAAAAAGCATATGCTGCAAACTCTCATCTCAGAACAGGTTATCATGTCATGTTCTTTCTGGAGAGGAGTTCCTGCTACCTTTTTTGAAATATTTGCAAGAAACTTGGGGTTGGTCAACCTAATTTACCTGGGGGCAACCAGACGTGGACTCCGTGCTCACTGAGCTCAGAGAGGCACAGCTTCACCTCACTTACGAGGCCCCAAAAGGCTGAAACACGTGTATGGGGTTGCTGTTGTTACTCTTGTTCAGAAGAGAATTGCCATAGCATTTCGGTGTTGGACTGCCCATGTGGGCGGGTCAAATACTGATATGCAAATGGATATTTCCCATCTGTGAAAGGTACAGTGAGCAAAAAAGTGTGTGCTGCAAACTGTCATCTCGGGAACAGGTTATCATGCCATGTTCTTTCTGGAGAGGAGCGCCTGCTAACTTTTTTGAAATATTTGCAAGGCATGTGGAGTTGGTCACCCTAAGTTACCTGGGGGCAACCAGATGTGGACTCCCTGCTCATGGTGCTCAGAAAGGCACAGCTTCACCTCACTGATGAGGCCCAACAAGGCTGAAACACGTGTATGGAGTTCCTATTGGTACTCTTGTTCAGAGAGGAATTGCCACAGCACTTCAGTGCTGGACTGCCCATGTGGGCGGGACAAAGACTGATATGCAAATGAAATTTCCCAACTGTGAAAGGTACAGTGAGCAAGAAGTGTCTGCTGCAAACTCTCATCTCAGAACAGGTTATCATGCCATGTACTTTCTGGAGAGGAGCACCTGCTACCTTTTTTGAAATATTTGCAAGGAACTTGGGGTTGGTCACCCTGAGTTTACTGGGGCAACCAGACGGGGACTCCCTGCTCACTGTCCTCAGAGAGGCACAGCTTCACCTCACTGATGAGGCCCAACAAGGCTGAAACACGTGTATGGGGTTTCTGTTCGTACTATTCTTCAGAAGAGAATTGCCACAGCATTTCAGTGCTGGACTGCCCATGTGGGCGCGACAAAGACCGATATGCAAATGGTTATTTCCCATCTGTGAAAGGTACAGTGAGCAAAAAGCGTGTGCTGCAAACTCTCATCTCATAACAGGTTATCATGCCATGTTCTTTCTGGAGAGGAGCACCTGCTATCTTTTTTTAAATATTTGCAAGGAACTTGGGGTTGGTCACTGTAAGTTACCACGGGGCAACCAGACGTGGACTCCCGGCTCACTGTGCTCAGAGAGGCACAGCTTCACCTCACTGATGAGGCCCAACAATGCTAAAACATATGTATGGGGTTGCTATTGGTACTCTTGTTCAGAAGGGAATTGCCATAGCATTTCGGTGCTGGACTGCCCATGTGGGTGGGACAAAGACTGATATGCAAATGTATATTTCCCATCTGTGAAAGCTACAGTGAGCAAAAAGCATATGCTGCAAACTCTCATCTCAGAACAGGTTATCATGTCATGTTCTTTCTGGAAAGGAGTGCCTGCTACCTTTTTTGAAATATTTGCAAGGAACTTGGGGTTGGTCACCCTAAGTTTACTGGGGCAACCAGACGTGGACTCCCTGCTCACTGTCCTCAGAGAGGCACAGCTTCACCTCACTAATGAGGCCTAACAAGGCTGAAACACGTGTGCGGGGTGCTGTTGGTACTCTTGTTCAGAGAGGAATTGCCATAGCATTTTGGTGCTCGACTGCCCATGTGGGGGTGACAAAGACTGATATGCAAATGGATATTTCCCATCTGTGAAAGGTACAGTGAGCAAAAAGCGTGTGCTGAAAACTCTCATCTCAGAACAGGTTATCATGTCATGTTCTTACTGGAGAGGAGCGCCTGCTACCTTTTCTGATATATTTCAAACAAGAATGGATCAACATATGTATCATTAATATCTGCATGTATAGGCCCATATTACCAAATAACTGTGAATGCAAGCAGACGTCGAAGGACAAATTATAATGATGTGCTATTTTCTAGCACTTACACTTTCGTGATTCAGATAAAAAAAAAATATTTCAATATCACCCAACCTGTGTTGGTACTCATTTATCAACCTCAGAAGGATGAAAAGCTGAGTTGACCTTGCCGGGAGTCAAACCTGCAACCTGCAGATCACACACTCAGTGCAGCAGTGAGCACTCAAACCAGTGAGCTATCTTACCCACTATAGCCATCAGAAAACCAGCTACTGCAGAAACAAAGAACCACATGCTGCTGCCCACAGCACAGGAGCCTCCATTTAAAATAAGTGTTTTTTCTGGTATTTTTCGTTTTGTTTTTTTCAGGGGTAGCAAGGGAGACCACAGGGGTTGCAAGGGAGACCTCACGGGTCGCAGGTGCGATGCCTGGCAAACCCTAAATGACGTCCCTGTAATCCACGTGTTAAGAGGAACTGAGCTGAAAATCTAACCTTCTCCACAGCCATTCTTGGTATATGTAATTCCTTTCCTGTTTCTCTTCACATTGCTCCATCTCTTCTTCTGTTCTGTAAAAAAAAATGTTGGTTTAGTCTATAGCACTATTTTACATTTTTTTTAGTACATTTTCACCCAAAAAGGTGAAAGGAACCATAAAAAAACATGGATATTAACACAGTACCAACAGTCAATTTTCACCCCCACACAATTCCACACCAGGATGCGGAAACTTCCCCAACCATATACATTAGAGCATAAACTTACATAACATAAATGCCCAAATCCTAAATCAGGGGAACTTTGACCTTCTACCCTCCCAGACGGTAATGCACCCTTCCACGCAAGTGTCAGGGAGAGGGGAGTATTATACAGACATCACCTCAGACATTATCCACCCTCAGTTTAAAGGCTACCACACCCTATACATAGTTCGATCCTTCTTCCCCTCAAATGTTTCAAAAAACGAGGACCATTCCCCTTCCAGAACAGAGCTCCCACCATGGAGCAATGAGGTGATATTCTCTGTTAAATATATCTCCTTGTCTTTAGCGGCCCACTCCCTTGCCAATGGAAGGTATTCTCTCTTCCAGTGCATTGCCAAGTAGGCCCTATCAGTCACTTACATGAAGTGGACCATGTGCAGCAGGGACTTCCACCCTTCTTTGTCCAATCTCCAAACCAAAAAGTCCAATAAGTTCTTCGTCGAATCTCCTTTCAATGCCATCAGCCCCCTTTATCCACCCCAAGACCTATGTCCAATACATCTGCACCATCCCACAGAAACATCATATACGCCACAATGTTGCATGTTCAAGACATTTGCGCCAACAATGTGGACTCACTTGCAGGAATATCTTTGGCATCCTGACTGGGCCATACTACCACCTATGCAACAGTTTCACACTGTGCAATTTATATTGGAAGGCAATAAAGGTCTTATGGACTCTCCTACTCGTACAAATGTTCTGCCACCACTCATCCACCTCCCTACCCAGATCTCTTTCCCATGTGGCACTGAGACCAGCCATATCATTTCCCCCTGCCAATACCAATGCAGAATATAGTTGAGAAATCAATCTTTGTGTAATCCAATATTTATTTTTTTCGGCGTGAGCTCCCTCTATATTTCTAAACTCAGTTTTTCTGCCATTACCACCCCCTTCAACTTTAAATATGACAACACTGACAGTTTCCAAATGTACAAGAAGGATTCTAGCTTCTGGATGTTGATAAATCTCCCTCCCCCACAGTTGACCCATTCTCTCCAATCCCACCTTAAACCATTCTTGCAATCTAGAAGGGTCAACAATATCACCTCAAACTGGTGTAAATGACTCCTTAGCAAGGGCCAACGCAGTGACTCCTTCCATTCCTGGTCTCTTACTCCAAATTGTTCCAAATCAACCCCAAAATAAAATGTTCCTGGTCCTCTTTGGAAACTTCCTCTTTGGAACCCACAACCACTCACCCACTGTTACAGGTCTTAAAATATAGATTTGAAAGTAAACCCATTACTTATCCCGATCTCCCTGTGGTGTGTCACCAACACTCTGATATGCATTGCCGTGTACTACAAACTCAGATCTGATAGCCCAACTCCTCCTCGATCTTTATGGAGCACCAAGTTGTCATAGGCAATATGTGATTCCTCTGCCAGAGAAGCGGGGCATACTGTGGGATATATTGATCCACTACACGGCATTGCACCACATCACTAAGCTGCATTTGCGCAACAAACTACAACCTGGCTGTGCTGGCTCCTGTGCGCACCAGGACCTCAAAACTGCATTTTGGCAGCAACAAAAAGGATGGCCGCACCATCCTGCCTAGCACACTTCAGGCAAAATGGAACAAGGGAACACCCTGAAAAAGTATGCCAGTGTGTTCTGAAACATATATGTGGAATCAAGTGGAAAGTCAGCACTGCATTGCTGCAAAAGCCAAAATCCCCTTCAAAATTAAACTTTTTCACCTTTAAATATGCTGCACTGACACTATTTTCATCTGTTCTTCCTCCAACCACTGTGGTTAATAAGGGCCTGCCATGCCCATGCATATCCCCAGTGTCCCTCAGCAAAACCAAGCCTTATTCCAGAATGACAGGTTGTGCCAGCCGAAACTTGGAAACCAACACAATCTGTACTTCATCAAACACGGAAAAGTGCTTAAGTTTGGCTAAAAATCATCAAACTCACGGTTTGAAAAGGAATCAGAGCTGTTGGTACATTTGGCAATTTTATGGAGACCTTTGCTTTGACCAGACTGTTGTGTAAACCATATTGGAAAGACAGATGCCAAACCAAATTTAAAGAAAGCAATGCTAACAGTTTTTAACATATGTTGAAAAATGGGCTTTGTTGACTGAAGAAAACAATTGCCTATTTAAAAATAAATTGTTGAATACAAGCTGCTTACTTACCAATGTAAAGGGATTATGTTAGTGGTGATCCTGTCCCGCTGATTTTGTCCGGCTGTCCTTTGTTAGACCAGATCTGTGTGGTGACCAGAATGTTGACTGTCCAAAATCCAAAAACTAAAAAGTGGACTGTGAGTATCAATAGGAACCATAGCAATTCATAGTATACCTTCCTGTGCTTTATTCTATCCAACTCTCTAAGCTATCCTATTCTGACCCTGATATCTTGTTAACATTGGCAGCATTATCTGTGAAACCGTGCCTTTGATTCCTAGTGTCAGTGCGATTTTCTCTTCATTTTCGTTTTGCACAGAACATAAGCCATTAGCGATTTTGACTAAATAAATTAATTTTCCATGAAGGAAACGGGGTACCCCATGTGAAGGATTACAACGGCTGCGTAACTGTGGAGATTCATGGGCGTCATTCTCTTTTTCTTAGTAATTAAATCCAGTTTAAGTAAAATTTGCAATCCATTTTAAAGCTGCTTTTCTATTTTTCTCTGCTCTATTTTCCTAAAAATGAACCTCACTCTATCTAGCATTACTCACTCAATTTACCAGCTAGAGACCTAATTTCACTTCCATATTGCACCTATGATCTATAGCTACACCCCAACAAATATTTCACCCGTTTTTTATTAAAAAACGTTTTTGTAATTTCAGGCGGGAATTGCAAAAGTTTGCAATTTTCCAATGTGTTATTTGCTGCAAATATGTTTTAAAACCTGCCACTCATTTTCGAACTGTATGCTCTTGGTTATACATTGCTTGTGATTGTTTGTACTTCTACATGGTTGCTGTAGTGAGGAATAATATATGTTTCAAGGTTTTTACCCACATTCATTCATTTATTCATCCATTTCCGATTGTCATTTTTAGCATTGCCAGGGTTTGAAATCTGTTTTTCTCTCTTGTTTGGGCAGGGAAGGTCCGATTTCAATTCTGTTTTCCATTTGTCATTCCTGATTACCTGCTGTTTCTTCATATCCATTTAAAATTGATTATTTGTGGGTTGAGGGAACATTGCCGGGGATAATTCTAACTCAAGTGCTATCTTAACTAAAATCAAAAAGTGTTATTTTTCCCTGGTGTGTTGTAGGTATGCAGTGATAAAATCGCAGCAAAAATATTGCCTGTAAAAAAAATGGTGGCAAAAATGCTGTGGTTTGACCCGTTAAAGCTGTATCCCTTTACACCATTTAAGGGGAGCGGGGGATGCAGGGGTGTCCCCTGCTCCCCTTAAATGGTATAATGGGTCCAGAGGTTGTGGGGGATGTCCCCCGCATCATTTACATGGATATTTTGTGTTCACGGCCATTTTTGCCACGATTTTAACACATGGAACCGTGTTGTAGATGTGCCAATAGAAGGTTAACTAAGTGCATTGCAACATTCCTATTGTTCTTATTACCCATTGGTGATTGCTGCCCCATATTAAAAATGCTATGATTTCTTTTCATTTTCAAATAAATAAATATTTATTATAGTTTACCAACCAGCCTGGTTCATGGTCCATTGTGACCCGGGGTATTTGAAAAGGGTGTGTGATATGATTGGTGTACCATCTCAAAATTTAATCTACTATACACATAGGCATTTCAATTGTGCACTGCATACTAGGCCGAGACTAAGGTGTGCGTCGCCTGATTGAAATCCTTAACAAATTGACTGTTCACTTCACGCAACAGTGAGTCGGGCACCTTAATAGGCAGCATCTGAAACAAATAAAGGACCCTGGGCAAAAAAGTTCATTTTCAGCGCATAAAGCCGACCTATCCAGGAAATGGTGTTCTTTCTACAAAAGGTCATTTCCCCATATAGTTTCACAAAAAACGGAGGAAAATGTACCATACACAGATCTTCCAGAGACCTGACTCACCCACAAATATATGATGCTCTCAAATTGGATATCCATTCGCAAGGATTGGAGGGCAACTATATCCCTTCTTTTGTCCACATCAAATGGAAACAGTATGGATGTCTGCTGGTTAATTTTGAATCCTGAAAGGGACCCATATTCCCCTATCACCTCCAAAACAGCCGGGACCAAGGTATGTGGCTTACGTTGATGTAGGAGGATATCATCAGTGTACATCTGACAGAAACCCAGAATAATTTAAAACCGTTTTCATAGCCTAGACAAACTGTAGATCTATAATGTTTTAATGGGGCAGCCCCTTTAACGGACAGTAAAATAATGCAGACAATGTATGAAACCCTAAACACATGGGTGACAGGGCCTTAGCAAAATGTGTGTAAGGTCTGACACCCAAGCCAACGACAAGGACATTGTTTGTTTCTGGCCTTGATGCACAGAGCTCACCAAAAACTATTGGTTACAGTTAAAGTTTCTTATCTGATACAGTTAATGACCAGTTAGCAAACAAAGCGAAAGGGACAACTCTCTACACTTGCAAACTCAAGTGCCCATAGGATAGAATGAGAGACAATGAGTAGCGGGTGAAAATTATCACACCTTGAGATAAATACATGGCCTGTTCTGCATAAGGTTAGAGTACTACCTCTAATGTGCCTCCCTTTACTTTTGAAAAAAGCGGATATGATGAATCTACACATGCTGGGTGGCCATCTTGCGTGTAATAAATAGTTGGCCAAAGGAGATGAAGAGGACAGATGAGAGAGCTCAGTAAGGCCTGAGGAGTTGGGGAGAGCAGAGAATAGCCAGGTCCACACCAGGCAGATCCTGTGCACCACAAATGCAGCAGCCTGCGCTGCAACAGAGTCCTCTCAAGTGGATGTTTCCTATGTGCATGGAGACTAAAGGTGTGTAATGCATAGTATCATAGCAAGAGATATAGGTTATCAATGTTTTTAAATTAAGCACCACTTGTTCTAGTATTTACCCATTCAAACATGTTCTTCACTTACATGGCAATATTGTTAATGGGTGTGATGTTATGTTATGTTATATCTGATTTTGCTATAGCTTGTCTAATGAGGTTGAGAACCCTCACAAGATAAAACATCATATTAACATGCATTAAAATAATGATTCTTTTGTCAAGTGTATATTTAATGGCAACTGGTCTCGGGAGGATAGGTCAGGGCAATGCTCTTGCCTCGGAAGCAAGACGAGACAGTGCAACACATGTTTGATCCCCGGGTGAATGCTTAGAAACCTCTGGATATTAAGCTTGTTATAAATAAACAATTACAATTACAAGTAGGTGTAATGTTAACTCTAAGTAAGTCACAAACCTAATGTCTTTGAGAGCATATGTTTAATCAGGTTCACAATGCCAGACAGTAAGCAAGCTTGTCTCTTAGTGCTAGATACATGGCCCGGGGCCATTTAAACATAAAAGACAGATGACCACAGATCCATGCTCACAGCCTCACACGAGGTGGAGAGAACAGAGATTGTGTTCTCGCCTGAACCACGGGAATTCTTGTCACGTCCCTGACTTGAATTCCTTCTCCCCTATCCATATTCGCTCTATCTGGGTGAACCTTCTTATTTTCTCTGCCAAATTTCCAGGGATAAAGCAAGCAACAATGGAGACAGTGGACAACCCTTCTGCGTCCCCCTCAACGTGGACTCCCTTGAGATGGTCCAGTTCACAGCCATCTGTGCACGTGGATTCATATAAACCACCCATATCCTGTTGATGATTCTGTCTCTAAAACCACCTTTTCAAAGAACTGCATATAAAAAGTTGGGTGTCCCCCCTTTCCTCAGGCAAAGTCCATAAGGTTCAAAGTTTTCCACAAAGTTTCAAACCCCTGTCTTCCCAATATAAACCCCACCTGATCTGTGTGAACCAATCGATGCATGAACTGTTAAATTCTGATGGCACGCACTCATGTAAGGTTCTTCACATCAACATGTAGGAGCAAGATTGAATTATAGGACATGCTAGACTGAGGGTCCTTCCCCTCCTTGAGTATAGCTGACCCCTCATTGGGGATAACTGATATTAATGTCCGACAAAATGTGTGGTGGGGCCGTCCATTATCCAGAACAGAATTATATAATTTCACCAAGTGCAGAACCAACAATCCCTCAAATATTTTATAAAAGCTGACCGTAAATCCATCATATCTCCCAGGGCCTTTCTTGCCTGCATTATTCCAATACCCAACAGGAATTCCTCCAAAGTGAAAGGGGCATCAACCCCAGTTGCATCCTCTCTGTTTAACTTAGAGAGTGTGAAGCCCTTCATAAATAGTGGCATCACTACTACTTATATCCTCTGCGGAAGAGTGGCTCTTTCAATTTGCATCTTTTATCCCCTCCATCCATTTTGCAACCCTCTGCCCCCGAAGACTTCAGATAATATCGAGTCTGCTATGTCCCCTTCCCGTAATATTTCTTTCGCATGTTTTGAAGTTTCCTAACCACATCATCCACCTCCAGGATTTTTAATATTGTCTTTTTCCCTTCACCTCCAATAAGAGATCCTCATCTGGTTCCCCTAGTCCCTGCAGCTTTTCCACTAATGAACGAATCTCTCCATGCATCCTCTCTCCTTTTTTATTTGCCCCCTCCCTTATGAAGAGGTTGCGTTTACAACTGTTCACCTCACTGTGTCATTGACTTGGAAGTATTCTTTAATTGCACTTCATATGTCTTTGGGCAGTTGGGCCTTTAATCACCTTTACCTAAACAGGACGACCACTTAAGATGGAAGTGCACATTTGTATTTAAAGTAAGTTTAATGTATGATCGTCTGGGGAGTAGCTAGATGACTCTATGTAGCCAAACTAACCCAAGTCTGAACGAACCCCAACAGTTGACACCTTATACACATTTTTTACAACAGTTAAAACACTCCCAGATACTTTTTTATAACCCACCCCCCACACATATGATGGACAAAACATCTTCAAAGAAATCCCTTCTTTCTCTGATGCCTACATTTTCATTGTTTGCCGTTATCTTAACTACCATCTACAAATTGTATACTTAGTACACCCCTTCTTGGAATTAGACTGTGGTAAATCATGACATCATCAACCAGTTAAACATTTGTATGCAAACATAATGTATTACTAGCAACAACTAGCTTAAGCCCTTTTAACCTTAACTCATAATTGTACATGGTTTGCATAAATACTTCAAGCAATATGAAGAAAACTGGGAAAACAACTTCTCTTTGAATTAGCAATAACTATCTGATTCCCCAGTTCACTGACTTCCATTGGAAGATTCCAATCTAAATAACTGCCATTTCATTGCATGCAGTACATCTAGAAATACAATTGAAACTCCTTTAGACTCAAACACTTTAGCCTCGAGCATTGATTCACCCCATGGTTTATCAGTGGTTAGAATAAATAGCGAAACTATCTGTCAAACTCCCATAATTTCAAGAGATTACATCTACCTTCAGCGTTCTTATCAGACCATAAACCCTATTGCCCACTCGTTTAACTCAGTTTACTATTGTGAAGGTCGAAGTTACTTATTTACTCATCCTCTGGCTAGTTTTTCAAAGTTAAAGTTCACCTTGCAAAAAAAACCCCCAGAATGCTGTGTATTAATTAATTCGTAAAAAAGCCTACTACATTTAGATTCATGAATTCCCTGTGTATTTGTATCAGTGTGCATGCACGTTTAATAACTTGTCATATTTTCTTTACAGTAGGCTCTCTGGCTCCAGTCCTCTCCCTTGCATGCACATTAAAACCCTCCCTGTCTCTCAGTTTTCATGTACTTCAGAGAACCCCATGCATGAATCGTGTTCATGTTACATTTGGTGGTTTTAACATTTTATCTTTTTACACGCATACACATCTAATATGTATCAGTTTCTCAATAAAAAGTAACACTAAATAACATATCCCATTCACATTTAACTATACTGGATACATATGAAATTGTAACTTGCGCCCAGTTTGCGGCACCCCATCACAAATATGGTGCACGCAATGAAAACCCCTCTTGATTATGGGGACCTTTCCTGACCACACCAACATTTTCCATAAACACCCTATCCTTCCATAATCTATCATTACATCTCCAAAGTGAATCATGTGTATTCAGTCTAATAAGAGCAAGCCAATGCTGACCATATCATGGTCCAACCATCTAATGGGAACCAACTCACAGGAAGCATCCCTGCCTACGATCCCACAAATAATCAACCCAGGTGTATGTACCATGAGGGGGCAAATAAAAGCAGAAACCCATTTCCTCTGGATGCAACCAGGATCCAACCTCCTGCAAACATCCAACAGCCCCTGCAAATAAAAATAAAACTTTTGGAGCACACCTACCCTAGCATTCCTCTCTTTCCTCAGGACAAGCCTGTCCAACTTCGACTCCCCTTCATGTTAAAGTCCAATCCAAGTATGAATGGACTGCCACTCTCCCAGAGATTCTGACCCAGCGCTACCATGAAAAATCCCAACTGCACTTGATTGGGCAGTATACCATTGCCACAGACATCAACACCTCCCATGATACCCATTAGCACCAATGCCCATCAGTCAGCCCTCCTACACACTGTGTATCAACCCTCCTCTCATTCCCCCAAAGCAAGAAGACTAGAAGGAACATTGTGGGCCAATTCTACCAACCCAAACCATCACCCTGTGCTACTAGAGCAGCGTAGACATGTCAGGCAATTAGGTAAGCTTTGTTGAGCCTCACACCCTCAAATGAAGAAAAATTCAATAATTGTTCCACAAGCATTCTAGGCTGCCCACATTTCGCCTGCAATCTCTGGAAGGCTGCCTGCTGTGATTACAGATGTTTGCAATATGCCACCAATGTTCTTTGTTGTTGGCCCAGTTGGGCTGAGTAAATCTTGGTCTTGTGTGTGAACTATGAAGATGTCCGCTGCATTGTTCGTGGTGAAGTGAAATCCCACAGCCATCACTGCTGCCTGGCTATTGGACAGCTCACTATACAAAGAACCAATTGTGTGGCACCAGAAGGCAATAGCCCGCCCACATCCAAAGGCCCTACCCTAAACCCCATCTGCCCATACCTCCTCCCATTCCCCCTCAGCAAGAAGACAAGAAGGAACATCCTGTGCCAGTTCTACCGACTCAAACCATCACCCTGTCCTGCAGGAGCAGCTCAATCATTTCAGGTAACAATGTAAGCCTTGTTGGGCCTCACGACCGCAAATGAAGAAAAATTAAATAATTGTTCTGCGAGAGTTGCACACTGCCCACATTTTGACTGTAATTCCCGGAAGGCTGCCTGTTGTGATTATAGGCATTTCCAATATGCCACCCATGCTCTTAGTAAATCCTGGTCTTGTGTGAGAACTTTGAATATGGCCGACGCATTGTTCGTGGTGAGTTGACCTCCCACAGCCATCACTGCTGCCTGGTCATTGGACAGCACACTATACAAAGAAACATTTGTGGGGTGCCAGCAGGTGCCGGCAGGTGATAGCTGGCCCACACCCAAAGCCCCTGTCTGAGCCTGTCCAGGACTAGGCCCCTGTCTGAGCCTGTCCGGGCCACACTCACCAAACTATGCTGCAACCTGCTGTGTACAGCCTACTCTCCCACAAACTCAGTCCTCAGCACCCTTACAAACTATGAGCTGAGCCTTCAGTGAGTGATGGCTGAACTATTCTCTTGCCTCCTCAATTACCATCCTGATCTATATCTTTGTATATCTCACTTTTCTTAACCTCTTTACCTTTCTCTTCTCTCTCTGGTGTCCTGTCATTGTGTCCTCTGCACAAAATGTAGCTGTGTGTACTTACATCTTGCACCCTAATTTACTGCGTTTGTGGCCTTGCATTGAAATGCGAATTTAGCTGTGTGTACTTACATTCTGCACCCTAATTTACTGCATGTATGGCCTGCCATCAAATATTTGCCCTTTCCAACCCTTTAGTCTTTTTGCTGTATCGCTGAAACTGAACCACCACAGTTCTGGTGCATTTTCCTCCAGCGATCCTGCCTCTGTGCGCTCTGTCAATCTCTACATATGTCCCGCCTTTGTCAGCAAACAGGGAATTCTCAAGCGCCTTCACCTTTCACGTGACATCTCCAGCCGTCTCACCTTTTTGATTCTTCATCTCTAACAGGTCCGTATTGAGTTGGTTGTTTTCAATCCCTTCCATTTTATCCTCCAGTACGTCCAATCTCACCTGCAGATCTGATATCTGATATCAAAGCATGGATATCCCCTCTTAATGCCTTAATCTCCTGCAATATGTCACAAATATTTACTTTACTAGCCGGGGTTGAGCCCCCCCCTTCACCTTCCCATGGGTGTCCAGAGTTCTCCCCACTGGCCATCTTCGTCTTCAGAACAGCACCCACTACACTCAACTCCCCACTGCTAGCTGCTACCCCAGTTGTACACCCTGCAGCACTAGGCCCATTCTGCCCTTATTACCTGTACTAGTTCAGTACAATGTGCTCCAACGGGGTGCCCCGTGTTTCCTCTGTGCACTCCCGTGCGCCTCACAGGGCATACAAAACTCCTCTGTCCTTCGGCCAGCCTACCACAATATGTCCCCTCATCGTCCATTAAATTTTATTATCTGCTCTTTTGCATCCTGACTTTCGGTTAGGAGGCCTTGCTCCTTTTATATGCCTGAGGGAGAACAGACCTCCATTTCACATGGTTCAATATGTGCCACTAATTCTAGCACAAACAATGCCTTGGGGACCAGCGAATCACTTTCCATCACCCTTGGGCTGCCACCTCCACCTCTGCGACGTGCTACAACTCCTGAGTAACCAACAGGACTCAAGGTTATTCTCGGCTATACGCAGCCCAACTAACTGGGGCCTGCGTCAGATACCCATCCCTGTTCTCTTCCCAGAGCCCTGCATTCTCTCTGTGCACCAGCACACGTCCGGGGGTCTACACGTCCCAAACTCTAGGCAGAGTTACAGTGGGTAAATCAATACCTCATTTTGCAGGGCAGGCCATCTCGGTCTTCTATAGAACTTTTTAAAGAATACATATCCAGTATTTTTTTCTCTTTATAAATTGTGTATGCAGTATAGTACTAATTTATATATTTGTGTACTGCATTATCTTTTTAATTGTACAGTACTCCAAATGCCTTCAGCAAGGTTTGCGTTTAATCAAAAACATAACAATAGAGTTAAGAATTAAAAATAAATAGTGCACCCTTATCAAATTTGATCTGAGTGTGAGTGGTCAGTAAAAAGGAACAGCTACCTCATTATATATGACTTAATTTTGTGAAGGGGTGATTAGCTTGACATGACAGTTGTTATATGCACAGCCAACTTGATTCAATGAGTAGGAAGAGACTTTTTAATTCTGGTCCTAGGGAATCCAGTTGACATAAGACTGTTCAATGTGTTATGATGCCAGGAGTGAGATGAGGATTCTGTTTGGCTCCCATCAGATGAAAATGCATAGTTTGTTAGACCAGAATCACCTTAAAGGTGTTACATACTGTATCTCTTACAGAGAAACAAAACTTGTGTGAAACAGAATAGAATGTGTAGGATGTGCCCATTTATATTTAACATGATCACCATCTGCTAACCCATGTGATGCTTTCTTGGCAAGTATGAATGATAGCAATTGGCTTAGGCAGTCAATTTGCCTTTGTCCAGGCAGTCATCGCTCCCTGCTTCCTCCTGCCTTCCTGATTGTAGCCTGCAGGCATCCTGCATAAGATTCACTTGGTAAGCACTCTTAGGGGCCTAACTGGTGCTTTGTGAGTGTTTTCATTTGATTCCAATCTGTTTTTTTACTTGGTTTTTGGTGCTTTTGGACAGACGTGTGTGTATTTTGCAAACCATTTTCTGAACTGGTTGGTGGTTTTCTGAGGGGCTTATTTTGTGTTTTCCTTTGACTCCCAATGTGTGTTTTGAATTGGCCTGCATCTAGAGTCTACTGCCTTTGTGCTGATGTTTATTTCTGGCTTTTGACATTACCCCACCCAACCCCTTAGCATTTGCCTTGGGCAGTCAATTGTCTATTTGTCTTTTTCCTGATGGCCATCTCCCCCTGCTTCCCTTTGCCTTTCTGACTGTAATCTCTAGCCATCCTGCACAAGAACCACTTGGTAAGCAGTTTTAGGACCTGGCTGGTGCTCTGTAAGTGTTTTCCTTTGTGAAGCTCCTGAGAGTTGATGTAGATTCCTCAAGTGTGATTCTTGCTGATGATTCCAGGTTGTAGATGCATGAATATATGTGGTTAGGACCCCGATTTATTGGAAATATCTATCTGTTCTTTGAAGGGCAGATTGTTATTAATTTGATGTTGGTCTAGTTCATAGAATTAGAAGTCCTTACTGGGCTGCACAAACCATATGTGATATTCAGATTACAAAGCCTTAGTCACATCATAGGGAATATTTTACTTGCAATGGTGGAAGTGGCAAAACATTTGATCCTAACAATCTTTTCCATAGCCCTGGATCAGAGACCAACCATCTCAGCTGCTAGACAAGGAACTTATGGTTTCCTCTCATCAGTCTAGGGAGTCAGCTTGTAAATTGCAAACAGCTTGTTCTGGACACCATCCTCAATACCCCTAAGCCATATTATACTGTTCTCTGATTCAGAGAAACACTGGTTAGCTCTTCCATCCTAGTGAGCAAGATTGACTCCAGGTGTCTAACTGCTGGTTAAACCTCAGAGTTTGTCTATCTCTGAAGAGTTGGTATGCAGCACTGTGCAGCTGTGTGTGGCCATGTGTCACTTATAGCTTATTAGATGTAATCTCCTTGGGAAAGAAGCTGCATTTTCTAATAGAAGCACTGGTCTGCCTATGCATATCTTTGGGTGGTGGTGCAGTGCCCAGCAACACAGTGATGGAGAGTGTCAAGCATGAGTAATCATATGAGGGGGCATTTGTTTTATGCTGATGCTGGACACATGATTACATGGCACACTGGTGCTACCTCACACCTACTGCACTCAAGATTAATGGTGGTTTTTTACCTTTGAATTTCATGTGGGACTCAGGGGAGTAGGAACCAGGTACACATTCTGACCGTTATGTCTTTTCTAGATTGGGAAAAGCTGGAGTGGAAGACACAAGTAGAGGAACTTCCTCCCAGGTCTGAAGATCAGAGAACCAACCTGAAAGTTGAGGTGGCTCCCTCTAATTGGGTTAGGTTTGGCAATCTGGGTTGCATGATATGATATGATATGGCATTTTTAACACGCCTATACAAAAGTGTTTCAAGTTGTTGCAAGTTGTGAATGAGGACCCTGGGTGACTTAAAAGTCTGGTCCCAAATAAACAGAAATACATTCTCTTATCTTCAGACCATGTGGCTGTAATGACCTATTTCATATTGTATTGTTTTGAAATGGGGGATAGAAAAGAGGATTCGAATATATTATTTATCAGTTGTTTATTTCACAAACTATTCACTGCTTTTCCTATCACGGATGATGTTCCTTTAAAGACAGCACCAATATAGTTGAAAACGAGTGGGCACCAGCACACAACTCGATATGCACATTAAAAGATGCATTGTCCATAAAAAAGTTCTGCACATTTCCCAAATTGCTCAATCAGCTTAACTAGAGCCTAATCCATTGCTGTCACGTTTAGGAAATGCCAAAGTTGTTTATGGTCAACTCCCTCAATAGCACATTAAGGAATAATAATAATAATAATAATAATAATAATAATAATAATAATAATAATAATAATAATAATAATAATAATAAATAATAATAAAAGTTATATGCAAGGTTGCATACTTTCCAATAACTGCATTAAGCCATGCATATGCTTAAATCAACCCACATCCCTGGGGATCCCAGCCTGCGCAGATCATAAGATCTTGTTTTCTTCTTCCAACTCGGGATTCTCACTAGTAATAATTTAAATAAATGTATCTTAGTTTTTGTATCAGATATAGATGTAGGTTGATTGCTTCTAGGATCTATCTCATCAATCTGTTTGTAGATATGTATGTGCGGGACAAGAGCCCATCTTATAATGGCATTAACCAAATTAAGTATTACTGAATATTATGAATACATCCTAATCTAAGGGTTATTCTATTATTTCATTGTTATGCTATTACTAGAGCTATTCATATTGTGTGTACATAACAAAATATGTTGTGTTCCGTAATCCCAAATTGTTTGATAAATGCTAATGCCCTTATTTCTGTCAAGCAAGAGATAAGGACAATAATTGAAATCGCCATTACAATATAGTCAACACACTTAATTACAGATGAAACCTCAAAAAATAATTGGCATCATCACTGTTTGAAACACCTGTGAAATTAAATGGTCATGTTGCCCTTTTTTTCATATACCTCTGGGATCTGACTTGGATCCATCATATCCTAATTTTGGAATTAATACCATGTACATCGTTTGCAATAGTCTGTGAGGTTACTACAATATATGGGGCATTAAATCATTTCCTATCTGTAAAGCATAGATGCATTGAGCGTCTTGAATACCTTGGGTGAAGCTCGCTCTCTCCCTCTGAGTAACAAACCGTTGATGTTCTAGCCTAGAATGTTTATCTCAGCCATGCTATGGATTCCAAATTAGCCTTGTCTTCTCTTTAGTATACTTTGATGTAAAATTGATCTTGTTTTACTCTCCGTCCCCATTTGCAGCTCTCATCCCCTTTCTTCTCTTCCCTGCACAATTCCTCGTGACCCGATTGCTGAAGATCGATGGTGGAACCAAAAGAAGGTTTCTCCCCCACATCCCTCTCCAGACACTGAACTCTAGTCCTATAATACCCAGAAATTGAAATTTGTATTTCACCATGGAAAATAATTGGGGGGTGAGGGGGCCCACAACACTTTAAAATGTATGAGCAGATTTGATAAACCTATGTCAACAACCTCACATGTTTATCCTGCAGAGACCTCTCTACCAATTTACACATTGTGCCTATCAACATATCTCATTTAATAGACTGATAGACTAACAGCCACATCCATTTCTGTCTTTAATAGTTCCAGATATGGAGTCAGGTACTTCCTAGACCGATTTTTCTTTCAACTGAGAGTAGTCTATACCTATTTTGGTCAAGAATATCATTATAGCCAGGTGTGAATTACCTTGAGAGTGTTCCCCCCTATCTTGGGCTATGGTGAGCTGATGTATATTACTTTGCAATGTTAGGACACATGCCACAATCCATTATATAGTTAGTGATTAGCTTAGCTTGGCCACTAGCATGCATATACCCGTGGGAATTCCGTTCAGCTTTTCTGGGACCTCGAAACAATTGAAATTGACTCCACTTAAGTTTTAATAGGGACATTCTAGAATCTATCCTGCTAGGCTGCATTTGCAAAACGTTGAAACCTTCCACTATGTAAGCAAAGTGCTCCTCATTGCTGTGCAGCACCTCTTTTACCCCAGCAAACATACTGGCCCCTGCCCTGGTTACCTGAGGAATGCCTGACATGCTCTGTTCTTGCCTGACGAGCATTGCCTCATGTGCAAACATACCAGCAGACCCCAGTGAGCGCAGCATTTGAGCAAGTTAGAGTTAGGTTTCTGATGGTTTATAGAATGCCAAACCACCTACTACAGAAGGGGAAATGAACTTCTATGGTGTTTGTAGCTCATGCAGATCTTAATTTCTCCCATACCCCTTAGCAATTTGCACACCGTAAGTAGGCCAATTCCAGGGGCGTAGGAGACCCATAAAATCTGGGGAGGGGAGCAGGGGACACCTTGGGGGCTTTTTTTAATTTATTTATTGTGTTTTAGTCAAAGAACTCAACTTTTCACAAAATTCAAATAGCAGTAGGTATTAAATTACATATATCATCACTGTATAAAACAAGAGAAAAGACGAAGAGAAAACAGAAGAAAAAGAAAAGCAGCTCAGAGTATAAAATCCTCCCAGCGATGGACATTTAGAGAGATCTTTTATAATACTCTCACCTGCGCTTTAAGTGCAGATGCTTTATGGAGTTTCACCAACCCATCCTGTCCTATTTCACTTGAACCCTCAATGATGGAACATGAGTGTACCCCTTTGCAGCAGTGCATGGACTGCAATCATATCTCGGCACCAGGGTATTCACTGGATTTACATGGATAGCGGAACGAGTGCTGTTGTGAATCTCGAGGCTCTGCTTTATTTTTTTCTGGGTCACCCAGATGGCTTATGGTGGCCTCTATTAAAACTTGTCTACAACTCATTATTCAGATGGTGGTGGGTACCAAAAATGCAGTTGCATGCCTATTTTAAAACAAGCATTGGCAATGCCAACCATTTGGGCTTTAATGTAGGCATGGAAAAGCCATTTGCCAAGCACCGCCATAGTGGTATTAGGTACCCACTGATGGCAGCAGCTGCAACATGGAGCAAGTACCTGGATATTTAATATACACAAGCAAACCCTTGCCATTGCTGGTTTTTAGCAGGACTTCAGTGAAGGAAATGCATAGTGGTAATAGAGTGGCTGAAGGCATCCCTGGATAAGACATTTGTATTACACCAGTAGTATGTTCCTAGCTCCAATTAAGTTATTAACTCCACAGGGCTTTGTAGTAAACATGCCTAAATCAGCGGCTTTATCTAACCCAGAACAGGCACTTTGTGTGCCATTTATAGATAATTCTAGTGTTTTTTAAAGGAAAAGTTATGGCGTAAAATGAGTCTGTGGCGTGCGTGGCATCCATCCACCAAAAACCCATGAAAGTTGCTAAGATAGCCCAAATGATGCCACACACCCTGGCACCAGCTCCCACTACAGGACAGGTCAGAGGTGAATATATACCTAATTTAAGGTTAGTCCGGACTTCAGACCTAGGCTGCAGGTAGGACTGAGTGAAAAGGGAGTTGATGCAGGAACAGCCTGCTGTGACTGTCTCTTCATGGAGAGGAACCAGACAGGAGTGCAGATGACACTGGGGCAGTGGGAGAGACCCGAGCCCGAGCTCCCACGTACCCACTAATAGATCCTCCCCATGCCGGCCTGTACCTGAGAGAGGGGGCGCCACTGTGTGGATTATCAGGCACAATCAGTGAGCAGACAGATATGGTGTAGTGTATATATCTGCAATTATTTCAACAAACTACTTCTAATAGTCCTCGTGCAGGCCTCGTGAGATGGATCACGTGTTAGAAGAAGACGCATTCGTGACTGCACCCTTTATCTGGGAACATGAGGCGAGGCACCATTCTTCCTTGTAAAAATCTCCCCTCTGTACCCTTCTCTACCCCACATTCTCATCGGCTGTACACCCTTTTCTCCCAAGTCCCTTCCTTGCACCCCACACCAAGTCACTCCTCTGACACACTGTCCTCTGCACTTTCTCACTTGTCTGTACTTCTCTCTCATTTGCAAAACCCAAAGCACCTCCTATGCCATTGCTGCCCTAAACCACTCTCCCTTTGTTCTGGTCTTTCCTGGACCCCTCTCTCCCCAGCACACACTGGTCACCCCATGCTGCAAACCATCCCTATCTTTCATCTGCACTCCGTCCTTGTTCCCATCTGTCCCCTCCCTTGCTCCTCTCTTTTTCTGCCCTCTGCACCCTTTCTACCCCTTTTCACTTTGCAGTCCCACACTCTACAGCACCCCAGTCCCTCGATTCCCATTTCCCCATGGCCAGCACCCCACACAACTCTCATCTGTACACTTACTCAGCACTGTCTCCCCAGTCTTCGGAGCACCCTCGATATCCTGGCTTACATTTCACAGGTTTTCTCTTGCATGCCTTGCATGACCAACCACTCCATATAGCTTCTCAGAATAAGCTCAAACAGGCATGCCAGATCCAGGACCTAAAAAGGGCCCATTGATACCTGCAAGCATTAACTCTTAAGAAATAGTCAGGAGCATGGATTTTTGGAAGTGGGCGACAGACACAGAAGTCACTAAATCCACGTACTACTGAGGCTCTAACCCCAAAATCTGATCACACTGCGACCACTCAGGTATGCTGACAAAAACAGCCAGGCTGAATAAAACAGGGTGAAGCTTAGCCAAGACCTACATAAGATTAACGCTTGATTTCTTTTGAGAGATGCGCAGGATGGGCATCAACAAAAGGTTTATTATGGGCAGGGACAGAGCTCAGGTCTGGTCTGGTAATAGTTTGTTTTATGGAATATAATAATACTTTGGTCATAACGCTTCATGCTAGATGCTTTCAGCTTCTATGCAATGTAATATCAGGTATTATTACCCTCATTTGAACGGTACTGAATTTATGAAAGGTTAAGTGGACCTGGCTGCTGCTGGGTTTGAACTAGCGAAATGCAGGTACTCCTCATGTCAGAGACCAAGCTTTAGGTGTAGTACCATCCAAACCTCAAGCAGGTGTGAGTTGGTGTGAAGAGGTGGAGGGGTGTGCCTCAAGTTCTACTGATATTAGAGTATACATCAAATGTTTTCCCTTGCCTACCTTAGACATTACTATGGAAAAGAGCACACATTCCACGAAGCGGCCCTTCTTGCGATTGGCTCATCTTCATTTTACTTCATATGGTTTCATGAGTATTTCGTATACATTGTCAGGCTGATATCTCAGGCAGTGTCTGCACTTTACAAGCAAGGCCTGGGGTACAGGGACATCTTGTAGAAAATCCAGTCTTTGCATGATTGTGTGATCCTGAGCGAATTGTGTGAGCCCGCCACTGTGCATTATTTTCTCTATAGGTTTACTTGGGATCACCTAGAAGTGACTCAGTTGACAGCGTACACTATAACGAAGTGCTTGATCGTAAATGTTCTAACCGAGTTTCTTGTTGCTCCATGTATGCTAAGCATGTTGAGTGAGTGCGCAGAGGGACAAAGTGTCACAGCAATAGATGTCACCTCCAGCTGGGGGACCGGGTCTCATTTTGGGAAGCAGTTAAATATACATTCATAGAATTTGTAATGTTCTTTTTGCAGAGAAGCGTGTTGGTGCAGACTTTGTGACCCAACTCTAAGGAAATAAACTAGAAACAATCTCAAAGTAACCTGACAGTTTAGGGGCGCAAGTGTAAGCAGCAAAAATAATCATCATGCCATTCTCCTTAAAAAAGGCAATACATAATATATTAAACAGTGTTGTGCCTGGCATTTGTATAGAAACTGCATGTGCATGTCAATACCAGCTCCCATTGTGCACCCTTGATCCTCCGCTGTATCAGTGAATGGCCTCTGTATTTTGTTTGTGCTGCCTAGCAAGCCCGTGTTGGCCAATGCTTGGAGCTTAAATGTGACCCCTACTGCCCAAAAGTAAGGAACAAACAAAGAGCTGTTCCAATGTGTTGTTCCTCTTTGGCAGGGACACCCTTTCATGAATTGAAAAACCTGAGGGCGGCAGGGCCTCAGGTTTTTCAATTTATGAAAGTGTGCCAACGTCAGATATACAGTTTCTAAACACACGCAGTGCATTGCAAACTGATCAGGGAATCCTGGCTTCTTAATGTTTCATCATGAAACATTAAGAGGCCAGGATTCCCATCAGTTTTGCAATGCACCGTGCGTGTTTAGAAACTGTATATTTGACATTGGCAGTGGCACATTCCCTTTAATAAATCCTCCCCATGCTGCCCTGCCCTTGGGATAGGAGGGCCACACCACTTGACTTACCTTACGGTAGCTGAGGTCTCAGGTGGAGGTTGAGTCGCAGTTGGACTCAGAGTCTGTCTCACCCTGTCTCCCTCAATACCACACGCTCTCCCAGAGTCAATGGAGCACGGGTCGCTGCCTGGCTTCTACTTCATTGTGGAAAAACGAAGGCTGAGGCTCCACAGCAGTGCACTGCTCAGGCAGGGCATGTGCAGTTTGTTCCCCGGCCTGGGCACATTCATTATGCGCAGGCCCAGGGCACCGCAGCAGAAGTTACAGACAGTCTATTTTTAACTTTTGCAAGCTGACATCGTATTTTACATGCTGCAGATACTTGCCTGGTGTTCCAGGGCCAGCTAAACCACCTGTCCCTTCAAGGTGGCCGAAATCTGATGTTGGTAGTGGTGATCCCCTTTAAAAGCAAATTAGATCATATATATTCTGGAGGTAATTAGGGATTACTAGTCCGCCCACCCCATTGTAGATTATGAAAAACCTTTGGCTTTTCGTGAGGGTGAAGCTGATCCCAAGGAGGGTGCCGGTGGCACCCCTCAAATGAGGTTGATGTGAGAGGTGTGGTACTTACATTTTGCCCTTTGCGCAAACACATTTTGGAGAAATCTTTATTATATTTTGGCCAGTTTGTCAGGGGCGCAATGAAGCCATTCTAGTCGGCACCATTTGAGAATGGCCTTAAATACTACTTTGTAGGAAGCCTGCACAATTAAATCTTCCCCATTTCAATGTCTCTCATTTTACTGTTCTAAGTGAGATAAAGGGCTGCGTTGGGCACATGGTACATGTGATTGACTCCTCCTCTTCTCTACTGGTCTTTAAGAGGGACCTGTGTTTAAAAAGGGCCACCTGAGTGCATCACCTATGTACAGGGGCTGCTTTCCACATAGGTTTATGCTTTATAAAATCCATGCATTCATACATTACACAATTCTGTGGCAGACATTTGATGGCCGTCAAAAGAACAGAAGGTTATGTAGGCACACCCAACATGTAACTGCACTAGCACAGTCTCAGAAGTTTCAGCATCTATAATACTTCTGGAATATTATAATTATTTTACTGCCCGCAGAAAGATACATGGACGCACCCGACCCACCTGACACGCGACTGCCTGTACTCCCCCAGCTCTACCTTTCAACTACAGCATAAGAAATGCGCGAATTTCAATAATATGCGACCCCCCTCCACCTACTAGTGCTGTGCTGCAGTTCTATTATCCCCTCCCTCCTTCTCTCTCATGGCCGCGTATCGCCCCATGTTTGTACGAGGCAGCGTATACTGGTTCTCCAAATATTGGACTATCTGAGTATTGTATAGTGCCAAGAATATACAAAAGCACTACAATATCGCCACAAGGGGAACATTTTTTCTTTTGGGACTAGGCTCGTCTTTCAAGGTGAATAATTTGTTATCAAAATGTTTCCAAAAATATCTCACAGGAGGCGACACAGAGTGTTGGCATGGCGACTGATGGGGCCAACAAGGGACAGCAATGCTGACACAGCGGCCTGACAACAAAAGCGCACCCTGGCATTGACCGGTCGAGGGAGTGGGGGCATCCGTGGCAGTGGCACATGCAGCTATCCGTACAGAGGCGATGCAACGCCCAGGGTGGCTCAATGGTGGGACCACTGCAGTTGAAGGGGATGGAGGGTCCACAGGTGCCGCTGTGGCACTGCATACAGCGGGGAGCAGTGGGTGAGACACCTTGTGTGGCAGTGCATGCATTGTGGCCAAGGGATGAAGGGAGGAGGCAGGGCCGGCAATAGTGCATTGCCGGATTAGGGAAAAAGGAGTCGGAGGGGTGTGTGTTCTGGCTTCACATGCACTTCATGGGGGAGAGAAAGGGTGTGTCTTCATACAGTGCGTGTAGTGGGGGTGCAGTGAAATAGATGGGCTGTATTCCGTCACTCCATGCAAATGTTAAAGGGACCTAGGTTGCGTGTGTTCTAGGGGTGCTTTCTTCAGGCATCGCATGCATTGTGTTGGGGAGTGTGGGTGATCTAACAACGCATGCATTGGGGAAGAACGTTGTATGGTGTGTGTGCTGGCACTGCATGCATTGTGGAAATAAAGGTGGGTTTTGTTGGGGCACTGAATGCAGTGGTAAAAATATGGTGTGGTCTGCCACTGCATGAGAGCAAGGAAGATGAAGCAATTGTGAACGGGGGCAGTCAGCAATGCACCCCCCTTCCTCGCCACAGCCCTTAACCCGGGACTACAGCGACAAAGACACCGGATGAAAAGGTGTGCGTGCTCTGGCACTGTGTATACGGGGCAACAGGGAGAACACCCGGCGTGCTATGTCACTGTGGGCAAAGGGCGGGGGAGTTCTAGTCCTGGACCCTGTGAGGTGTTTTATGGAACCGCAGGAATGAGACACACACACATGTCATTGAGGTGAAGGCGCTAGAGGCACATTCTGGCGGGATACAATCTATTATATCCCCCCTCTTAAAATTGTGGGGGGGATTTGTTCCCCCATACTTCCCATGTCCTACACCGATGGCCAATTCCCCCGATCGTCCTGTCTATGTATACACCAATCCCCAAATTCTTGTTGCACAGTGTAAAACATATATATTTGCTTCAGTAAAAGAGAGGCAGAGAGATAAAGAAAGATGGAAATATATATATATATATATATATATATATATATATATATATATATAGAGAGAGAGAGAGAGAGAGAGAGAGAGAGAGAGAGAGAGAGAGAGACAGTGGCCCTCATTACAACTCAGGCGTTAAGGGTTAACGCCACCGTTAACCCTTAACGCCTGATTCCCACCTGAGAATGAGAAAGAGAGAACGTGCCACACCATTGGACTAATTGAACTTCTGCTTCTCCACTTGAACTTCAGGACCGTGTACCCCAAGATAGGTCCTCTGCCACCTCCAAAAATATCAGGATGAAAATAGGATGCCAATAAAGAAAGTGTGCCTGGGAAATTGTGGGTTGGAAGAGCTTAACAAATAAACTTTTGAAAAGTAGTAACGCAATCCAGCCCTAGGTGGCTCTTTCTATTTTTGTAAGGATCCTGCATTTGTAGGGAGTGATAGGCTGTGTCACTTGTGGGAAAAGTATATCCACAAAAGCCTGTGCAAAGTGCTAGGGACGTCTTATTATGACTTTGTTCAGCATAATAGTATTTACAACATAATTCCTTGTTCTCAGGAGTAGATATCTGCTGACCATGATGTGGGATGTGAACCCAGTTCAAAAGATGGGTGTCGTTCTACACATGATCTTGTGTCAATGAAACCTGGACTCTGCTGGATCAATGCACAACTACTAGATTTACAACACTGAGAAACTCTACCAAGATTGTGTTTTGAGGGGTGTGGACTAAAGAACCTTATGTGCCATCAACCCATTTGAGAGCACCTCATTGTGGGCATAATTCATTGGTTTCTAGGCATAAGCAAAGCATATGGTTATGTTGAGTCTTTTCTTTTTTTCTTTGTGTTTTCTTATATAGCGCGAAACAAAGGTCCTTGGCCATAAAGGCGCGTAGACAGGACAGGAAACAACAATCAAATCTCTTAAATCAAGTCGAGTATTATTAATTGAATCCATAAATCAGTTCGCAGGAGCTGTTTTTTAGTCCACAAATGCTAACCCATATCAAGCACTGCACTGTAAGGAGTTTTGTCAATTTCAGAAGGCATCGCGGGGGTCATTTTGAAATGGGTGTAGTGGGAAATTGAGTCATAAAAACAGGGTATAATGCTTTGAAACCTACATGTACACCTCCAGAACATGTTGTAAATGCACACAGGGTGGTAGTGGCTCAGAGAGTGGATTCTGTGTGTTTTTATTCTTCAGTTGTACACACTGTACAATTACTTGCAGGAATCCCAACAGCATGGAAGTGTTAAAGTTGGTGGTCCCCTACATACAATAAACTGGTTTAATTAAATGACCCTCTATGTTTGGCTGAGAGAATGTTTCCAAGATAATTAACAGTTGTAGCTCTGCAACATTTCCATGTAGTGTGTATTGTATATTCAGTATCTTAAGGTAGAGAATGATTTTACAGCGATTTATTTTTATATATATATATATATATATTTGGGGTGGAGTTAGGGGTTAAAACGGATGGGGAGGACATGAGGGTGGTTCTAAAAGCATGGGGAAATGGTACGCTTGAGGGGGCAACCCCAAAATAAAAAATTATTAAAGTGCCGTTGTAAATTCATTCTCTGTATTTTCATTTGTTAAAATCACATAGAACCCTAGCTTACATCTTCTTCCTGGAAAGACATTTGCCCATATAAGTATTACTGTCTCCACCCGACTATACACCACACAAATAAAACTTGGATCTAGTGCAAATAATAGTGGTCTGTAAGCCCACAATACGCCTAAGCAGTAGAGGGAGCATGACAAGGTGGCGTTGTTGCAATTTTGATGCAACGCTGACATGTATAAATCTGAAACGAGAGGGCTGTGATGTATGTTTTAAATATTTTCTGGAGCAGGTGTTAATGTACACTGAATTTACTTTGTTTTGTTGTTTGCTAGAAATTACGTGATCGAATGTAATACTTTCCATTACATTGGGCCTCATTACGACCCTGGCGGAACGGGTTAAACGGCACCGTAAAAGGTGACGGCGCTGTTCAACCCGTTCCGCCACATTACGAGGTCCCCTCGCGGGACACGGTAAGCACGCATGGGAAAACCAGGCGTGCTTACCGGGTCCCGCGAGGGGAAGAGGGAGCAAACAACGGGCCATCTCGTAATGTAAGAGGATTCAATTCAACATTACAGCTAAGTCAATGCCTAGTCTGGGATACTGAATGGAAACCCTTATTGATATATCTTTATGTCCAGTTCATGCGTTCTGGATGACTACCCCTATATAACACCCCTCTCTTGGAATCCCCCTGACCCCACTGAGCCAAGAAGTAGTTCTGTTTTGCAAGTTAAAAGGTTTATTTGAGAATTTAAACAATATAGATATATATCACACTTTATAATAAATTACTAATTGGATATCACACTTAATCTGATCAGTAATCAATAATGGATAGTCTGGCACTAGCACACTTGTGAATAGGAACAGAAGAATAAGGTGGTAGAGAATACTTTATATAAGTTCAGATGGATGTAATGTTGAATGAAAAATGCAATACAGAAAATACTCAATATGATTTCAACAAAACAATGTAATCACTTTTCGAAGGGATTGTGTCCTCCGACGTATTCCTTATCTTAGATATAAATCCTTCAGCTTTGCTGGCCTCGGAAAATTTTTTCGCCAGAGGGCGCTGCGCGTCGATGATCGCCGAGTCGATGACCCTCGACGGCCTCCGTGCCGACGTCGACGTCATCCTGCCTATAAAGGCCGCGCGCAGCGTCCGTTGCTCAGTTCCGTTTTTCCGCGCTTCGTTGTGCCTCGGAACACCGTTGCTCAGTTCTCGTCAAGATAACGTATATAATAACTACTATTTACCTCGATATCGATGGCATCCTCCTCCGACCCGACGACCCCTCGGTCCGGTTTCAAAAAGTGCCGAGACTGCGGGAAGAAAATGTCGTTGACGGACCCTCACAGGGTCTGTTTGTGGTGTCTGGGAATCACGCACCAGAGTTCGGAGTGTGAGGAATGCCTTTCCATGACGGCGAAAGCCTTGAAGGAGCGTAGGGGGAAGCTCGAGAGAGGTAGGTCAACTTTAACTTCCTCGAAAGCTTCTTCGGTAGAGTCGAGACGTTCGTCTCCTCACCATAAAAAACACTCTCGATCTAGATCACGAAGTGGCTCCCACCACTCGTCGACATCGAGACACTCGAAGAAGAGACGTAGGAGATCCCCTTCGTCATCTTCGTCGAGTTCTCCTGAGAGAGTTCATTGCCCCACAAAACGCAGCTCGCAAGCTGAGTGGGAGGAATTCAGGAAAAAGATGCTAAGCGTCTTCGAGAAAGCGGCCTCGTCCCCCTCGAAGACAGCTGAGGGTGATACCCCGGGTAAAAAACCCAAAAAATCTAAACGCCGCGAGTCGCAGTACCCGGCGGAAAAGTCAACCCGAAAGCGCCTCGAGCCATCGGGAGATAAAGCATCATCGACGCCATCGTCGAAAACTCCTTCGAAACAGAGGTCGGCGCCATCGACGCCGTTGTCGAAGGATTCATCGGCGCATCAGTCGATCGAGTCGACGCCGACGTCGACGCCGATATCGACGCCGGTGAAGGAAAGAACCACGGCTACTCCACAGCCAACGGTTAGACAAAAGACCTCCGACTCGACGCCGAGAACGTCGACGTCGTTCTCGAGCAGGACTCCGATCCTTTCGAGTTCTTCGAGGCCTAGTACACATTTCTCGACGCTTTTCACGGCGCCTTCGAGTACTTTCACGTCGGTGTCGACGACATCGACGTTTTCAAGGCCTGTGATGATGGCTCCTTCTGCATTGGAAATGGGGTTTATACCATTCCAAAAACCAATGTATCCCCCTTTAACCTCGATTTTTGAGGAAAGGGAGGATTCAGACCAAGATATTGATTTACAGAGGACCACATCACCAGAGCCAGAGACTTTCGCCTCTGAGGAAGGAAGATTAAAAAATCTTCAGGATGCACTTCAGGAAGCTAGTGGCTTGGACACTTCTCCTGAAGCAGAATTTATCAAACCAGACCCAGGAGAACATGCGGAGACTCCATATAGAGCTCTGATGTCTAGAATCATAGAATTTATGGGTTGGTCTGCACCTTCTCCTGCCTTTCAGCAGGATGACCTCACTGACATACTGGACAAGGGCCCACAGGAGGATCCTGTGGTTCCATTTCACTCTGCTCTACAGAGAAGGATTTTGACAAACTGGGAAACGCCAGAAATTATCCCGGCAGTAAATAAAAAACTGTCAACAAAATACAGGGTGGCTAGTTCTGACCCTGAATATTTGTCAAAACACCCTACTCCTGAGAGCTTGGTTGTACAGGCTGCAACCTCATCAGGCAGCACATCTGCATACCCCACTGCTCCGCAGGATAGGGATGACAAAAAGTATGATGCCATGGCTAAGAAGGTTTTTTCTGCCTGTAGCATGGCGTTAAAGTCTATTAACGCGACCTGTACGCTCGCTAGGTTCAGCCACACCCTTTGGGAGTGCGCTTCATCAGCGGCTGACTGCCTCCAAGAAGGAGAGGAAAGGGACGCATTTTTAAACATCATCAGGGATGGTAAAGATGCGATGTGCGAGACCCTACAAACTGGCCTAGATTCTGCTGACAGTATCAGCAGGGCCATGGCGGCAAGTACCACAATCCGCAGGCATGCGTGGTTGAGGAAGTCTGGTTTTGCCTCTGACGTGCAGACCAGGCTTTTGAATATGCCCTTTGACGGTTCTACCCTCTTTGGAAAGAAGGCGGATGACAGTTTGGAGAAACTGCAAACATCCAAGGCAGCAGCCAAGTCATTGGGAGCTGCTATCCGTCAGAATACCTTTCGTCCTTCGGGATCATCGTGGAGAGGACGGTCCTTTCGTTACTATTCCTCATATGGAAGGGGCAGGGGACGACCGGCTCAAAGAGGCCAAGGAAGATTTACCCGTGGTGGACGGGGTAGGGGAAAGAAAGCCGCACCCGCAGGAGCAGGAGCCACTTTACCTTCGGCAACTGCATCAGCCGCTTCAAAACCACTCTGAGGTCTCCCCTCACAGAACACCAGTAGGGGGCAGGTTAACTCACCATCTGACGGAATGGCAGGCTATTACGTCAGATGCTTGGGCTCTGGAGACAGTGGCCCAAGGTTATTGCCTGCCCTTCCTACATATCCCTCAGAGTCATCCACCGGGGAACAACCCTTTGAAGCTTCCAGATCCGCTCCTCTTGCAGGAGGTTTTAGACCTGCTAGAGAAAGGTGCCATAGAACTGGTACCTGTAGCGGAAAGGAACAAGGGTTGGTACTCCCCCTACTTCATAATACCGAAGAAGGACGGAGGACTGAGACCCATCTTAGACTTACGGGAATTGAACAAATTCCTCCGAAAGGACAAGTTCAAGATGGTGACTCTCTCTCAGATCCTTCAGGCCCTCCAGCTTCAGGACTGGTTGGTATCTCTAGACCTCCAGGACGCTTATTTCCATGTGCCGATCCATCCCAGGCACAGGAGATACCTGAGGTTCGCAATTGGCAGCTCTCATTATCAATTTCGAGTTCTGCCATTTGGGCTAACCTCCGCCCCGAGGGTCTTTACCAAGCTAATGTCGGTTGTGGCTGCAAGTCTAAGGAGGGAAGGGATTCATGTCTACCCTTACCTAGACGATTGGTTGATCAGAGCTGTATCTTCGGAACAGGCTCAGAGACAACTAGATTATGTTTGCCACTTCCTTCACAAGCTGGGCTTCTCCCTCAATTTAAAGAAGTCACAGATGATACCATCACAGAGACTCCAATTCATTGGAGCAGTCCTGGACACTTCCCTGGGAAAAGCCTTGCCACCAGAGGTGAGGGCTCGAGATATTCTGCAGATGGTCATCAGATTTCAGAATGCCCAATATCTCCCAGCCTACGACTTTCTGAGGTTGCTAGGCCTCATGGCATCCTGCATATTCCTCGTGCCGGAGGCTCGCCTGAGAATGAGATCCCTCCAGTGGGCACTGAGAACTCAGTGGTCACAGTTCTCAGGAAGGATGACAGATCTCCTTCGGATCCCGGTCAAAGTAGCCCGAGACCTTCAGTGGTGGGCCTGTCGGGAGAACATCCTGAAAGGAGAAATGTTTTGGCAACCATGGCCGGAGATAACAGTAGTCACGGATGCCTCACTCACGGGGTGGGGAGCTCACGCCAACGACTTGACCATCAGCGGTCGTTGGTCTCCATCGGAGTCCAGACTACATATCAACCTGTTGGAGCTGAGAGCCATCAGACTAGCGCTGAAGGCTTTTCTGCCGTCTGTACGGGGAAGAAACGTCCTAATAATGACGGACAATACAGTGGCCATGCACTACCTCAACAAAAGAGGAGGCGTAGGCTCACTACCACTGTGCAGAGAGGCGATGCAGCTCTGGTTTTGGGCAATTCAGGAAGGAATCTCTCTATCGGCAATTCACCTAGCCGGAGAGAAGAACTTGACAGCGGACGCTCTGAGCAGGCAGAGCACAGTCTCTCACGAGTGGGAGATAGCTCAGGAAGTCCTTCAAGAGATCTTCGCCCTTTGGGGAACCCCTCAAGTGGATCTGTTCGCCACCAGTATCAACAGGAAGTGCGACAGATTTTGCTCAAGGGAATTTCCCCCGAGAGGAGCTCTAGGAGATGCGTTCGTAGTGGACTGGGAGTTCCCACTTCTGTACGCGTTCCCTCCGGTCCCTGTCATTCCTCAAATGATCAGGAGGTTGAGAAGGTTTCGGAAGACCATGATCCTAATTGCCCCGGATTGGGCCAGGAGAACGTGGTACCCGGACCTTCTAGACATGTCCATCTGCCCTCCAATTCGACTGCCATACAGAGAGGATCTTCTCTCGCAGAAGGAAGGTCAGGTTCTCCATCCAGCCATCAAGACCCTCAACCTTCACGCTTGGTGTCTGAAAGGTTGAGGTACAAGGATTGGGACCTTCCGGATGATGTTATGGAGGTGTTGCTTTCGGCCAGAAGGCCGGCAACTAAAACTCTATACCGCTGCCGTTGGAACAAATTTTGCAGCTGGTGCAGAGAAAAGAATATTGAACCCTTTTCTTGTGGTACACCTATGGTGTTGTCATTCTTACTTTACCTGGCTAATTCAGGCCTACAGGTTGGCACAATTAAGGGCTATCTCGCAGCGCTATCAATCTTTAAGCGCACTGCAGAGGAGCCTTCATACTTCAAAATTCCATTGGTAATACAATACCTAAAAGGATTAACTAATGTTTATCCCCCGAAACCTTTTCAAGTTCCCTTATGGGATTTAAACCTAATTTTAAACTTCCTAAAGGGTGCCCCTTTTGAACCACTACACTCTTGTTCATTGAAGCTTCTCACCCTCAAAACTGTTTTGCTAATAGCATTGACATCTGCTAGAAGGGTTAGCGAGTTGCAAGCCTTATCGTGTAAACCTCCACATACAATCTTTTACAAGGACAAAGTTGTTCTTCAGGTGAAGCCTAACTTCCTCCCGAAGGTAGTCTCGGAGTTTCACATCACTCAGAAGATTATATTACCTTCTTTCTACCCTCCTCCTCATCCGGGGAAGGAGGAAGAGAGACTGCACAGGCTGGACCCTAAGCGAGCCTTGAGCTTCTATATCAGCAGATTGGCTAAGATCAGACAAGCAGACCAACTCTTTGTAGGTTATGCAGGACATAAGTTGGGCCTTCCAATAACAAAACAAACCATCTCCAGATGGATTATTTTAGCCATTCTGGAGTGCTACAAATTGGCAGGAAAGGAGCCTCCTCAAAATCTAAGGGCTCATTCTACCAGGGGTATCGCAACATCCTCAGCCCTTCAAAGAGGGGTGCCAATTCGAGATATATGTGCGGCTGCCACATGGTCGTCCGCACATACATTTACCAAATTCTATAGCCTGGATTCCTCCTCTAGTCAAGAAACTAGATTCGGCAAGGCTGTGTTACACTCTGTCCATTCTGGAAGGGTAACATAACTTTTATTACTCCCGCCTCCAGTCACAATACCACTGCTATGGGAGTCTATCTAAGATAAGGAATACGTCGGAGGACACAATCCCTTCGAAGAACTAGTTACTCTTACCTTGTAACGTTCTTTCGATGGGATGTTCCTCCGACGTATTCCTTATCGACCCTCCCATCCATCCCCGCAGTATGACTTCCTGTGGGTTTGCAGCCTATGCTCCTTCAAGGTGATTAGTCTAATCCAAAAACATTACTGGGGACTACAAAACGGAACTGAGCAACGGACGCTGCGCGCGGCCTTTATAGGCAGGATGACGTCGACGTCGGCACGGAGGCCGTCGAGGGTCATCGACTCGGCGATCATCGACGCGCAGCGCCCTCTGGCGAAAAAATTTTCCGAGGCCAGCAAAGCTGAAGGATTTATATCTAAGATAAGGAATACGTCGGAGGAACATCCCATCGAAAGAACGTTACAAGGTAAGAGTAACTAGTTCTTCTCTGGCAATCCCCTCCCCCCTTTATGCAATGCAAGGAAATGGAAGGAAAGCACACAGTTCTCAGAAATGCAATCAAATGTAATTCAGTTCACCCCAGCAAGCTTAGACTACAGAAGTTTGAAACACAGGCCCAAAATGCTTTTATATGTGCTGGCAATGAAGTGAAAAATATGCTAAAATGCTTTTAATTCCCTCTAGAGGTTCAGGGTGAGTGGTATCTAGTTAATATTAGTCCAGGCTCACTCTAGCAATGATTCAGGGATGGTTCTTAAGAGGCAAACGAATTTTTAGCAAGGAAAGCAAAGAAGCTGCTGTTTTCACACGTGGAGAAATTTGCAAATTGCGGTAAAATTCGTCAATGCGTTTTTCGCGATTGCGGCAAAGATATCGGGAATAGGAATGCGGTTCTAGGTTCGTTGAAAAGCCAAGATTCCTAGCTTTCAGAGGAAAGTTACTGCAAGTCTCTAAGACAAACGGTCACGGAGATATGAGCGATATGGTAAAGGTCGTTTTTCAGATTTGAAATTTTAAAGTTCAAAGTGACAAGTGACAGCTAGCAACTAGAAATGACAGGTGACAGCTTTGCAAATGACAGGTGACAGTTAGGAGGCAGTTCTACTTAGATTAAAATAGCTTGGATTAGATTATTTAACTAAGAGATTGGTTCTGCACAGTTCTGCTAGGTACTCACAATATATTTAGAAATAGAATGGGCCTCGCCACGGATCTGGTCAGGTTTTCTTCACTCGCCACGGACGGTCTCTGCGCACATCGGTCTGGGTCAGCTCTACTCTGCTGGTCTGGTCTCGGCACTTCACAGTGATCTGGGTCAGCTCTCTGGTTCTGCTAACAGTGGTCTGGGTCAGCTCTGCTCTCTCTGGGTACAGCACAGCTTCTGGATCTTTCTGCACAGCTTTCTCTGGAGATTGATGGATTTGAAGTCTGGATCTCTGGATGTGGTATGGTCCGGCAGCATGCTCCGCAGCAAATGGAATTGAATGTCCCTATCTGTCCTGACTGTCTGCTTTTATGTGTTTTGAAAATGGGTGTGTGTGCAGCATCACTAGGCTCTACCCCTCTCCACTTGTCATTGGCCACTTCATCCTCTTCCCCTTGATTGGGGGAATGAAATGAAGTGTCATCATGATGAGGTCTGTTTATGATACAGAGAACCCACCCCTGTCAAATTACACACAATCTATATTTTGACCCAAAAGACATATTTAATAGCTACACAGTGGTTTGAAATTGCATGCACCCATCATGCAGTTACTGATGGTAGCCCCTGTTCAAACTTTGCTCTTCCTGGGGGCTTGCATTCAGAAATGGCAATATTTTTCACTTTTTGGTCAAGTTACCAATATCAGATTCTTACTCAAATTTACCCAAATGTGTGCAAGGCATGCAGGCATTAATTGATGATGTATCAGACTTTTCACATGCAGACATTTTAAGTAATACCCTCTTAACTGCTAGTTTGCCCCCAGATCATGCCACCGGTTCTAAAAACCTCTTAAAATGTGGGCAGAAAAATCACAAGAATTATGGTATCATTTAAATAATTTTCACAAGTCCGCTCTATGAATGATCCATCTTTTTAGAGTTATGTTCTGGCCCCAAAGGGGTGTGGTTTCCCCCCAGCACAAGGTTGAATTTCTGTTTTTTCCAGTTCTGCCAAGCCAGCTTGCTCTCACAGGCAGTGCTCCTCCCCTTTCCTTCCAGGAGGAAGCCACTTTTACGGCCCCCATAATAAAACATTGGCCTGAGTCAGGACAGGGCTTTGTTCAATTTCCTGCAGAGCCCAGGTAATTCAATCAGGGAAGTGTCATATCCCTTTTGGTGGGAGCAGCAAAAGGCAGGTAGGGCTGGGAACACAAGTGTTGTGCAAGTCTCAACACCTGTCGGGGGTAGCTGGTGGGCAGAATTCAGTTCCTTAAGCCAGGGCCCAGCTAATGTCACTTTTAGTTACCCAGTTTTCTGTATTCAAATAAACTAACCATTTTTTACATATGCAGCTAAAATGCTGATTCTAAGTTTAAAACTATGACATTTAAACAATTGCAACCTATGTGACACTCAAAAGTAGGTGACTCATTTCTTTTAAACGTTTAGATTTTTAGTGTCTTTCAGTCCAAATTTACTTAAACTGCTGAAATCCACAGCTTAGCCAGTCTTGTTATAAACCTTCAAGTCACTTCAGAATATAACTTTACATTGTATCCACCTCTCAGTAAGTCTTTCTTTGGCATGCTTTGGGTTCATTTATTCAGTTTTACACTAAAAATAAAAAGTCTGGTGTTGTTTTAAAACACCGGCTTTCTGATAGGGGTGAGTACTGGTAATGCACCCATTTTTGGGATTTAAGAAAATGAATTCCCCACAATTCTAGGTTGCTTTTGGCAATCAGCATTGCCATTCCCAATGGTTTCAGACTACTGTGTGGGTAGTCCAATGGTGTTTTTAGGCAGTGCCCTTCTGTGCCCATAACATCGGCAAAATGGGTGGCAGCCTATTCTTCATGCACTTCCCTGGGCATTTTCTGGGAAGCTCTGGCCATCATGATGTTTTCAATGCCAGTACTGCACAGTTTTTGAGGTAGGGCTCGGATGCATGGGTAAAAACATCCCACAAGCCCCCCTCTTGCGATGGCCATTGGGTTTCACTGATGGAACTCGCAAGATCTGGGATGTTTCCTCATCTTCTTCCAATAGATGGCACAGTTCAGCATCTTTTCCTCCATCTGGTACTAATCGATCGGTTCTCCTCGCCGGTCCTGATGGGAATATTGGGCGGTACCCTGGGCCCCTTGCGTCTCTGCTCCCGGTCTCCGGCTCGTCCTCCTTGGCCCGTCTCCAGGTTTTCTTTCTCCTAGGACGACAAAGGAAGAGCGGCAATACCTATTCATGGACATTTTTCCCTCACCATTGATATAGTGGGGTGGCATATAAATTTATAGTCAAAACATATGAACATGCACATTTCTTTTTGCATTCAAAAATGAAAACACCCACATTCCGAAACTCAGAATTTGATAGGCGATATGTAGGATATTTTAAGTTAGAACTGAATTAATCTGAGACAGTACCCTCTAGGATTCCAGCGGATTCCTCCAGTTGTTGCAGAGTGTGCCTGGGATGGCAACACTTCAACTGGTTGATGTGGACCCACTTGTCTTCCCCCTCTGCCAAACCGCCTTTGGGGATGCGGATCTTGTAGGCCACAGGGGAGATCTTGTCTATAATCTCAAAGAGTCCCTTCCACGTAGGCAAAAATTTTCGCTGTTTGGCCTGGTTCCTTTGGAAATTGTATAGATAGACCCGGTCCCCCACCTGATATTCCTTCCTGGAAGTCTTCAGGTCATAGTGGGTCTTCATGCTATCAGCTGATCTTTCTAGATTCCGCTGAGCATAAGCAAAAGCATGTTGAAGGTGTTTCCTTAAATTCTCCACATACTCATGAGTTGTGGCGGCATTTATCAGTGTCTGCTCTTGGGTCCTGTAGAGCAAATGCTGAGGAAGCACCATCTTGCGTCCAGTCATCAACTCAAATGGTATCATTTTGGTTGCAGATGACGGGGTAGATCTGATGGCCATTAGGACCAGAGGTAATCGGATATCAGAACTTGGCCCAGAATCTGCCACAAACTTCTTTAATATGCTCACAATGGTTCGGTTATATCTCTCTACTGCCCCAGAAGAAGCTGGCCGGTAAGCAATATGCAACTTCCTTTTGACCCCAGTATCTCCCACATCTTTGTCATTACTTCACTGGTGAAGTGGCTACCCCTGTCTGACTCAATCCTTTGAGGTAGACCAAAACGGGAAAAGATGTGGTTAATCATCAGGGCAGCTGCAGTTTCTGCCTTGCAATTTGGGGCTGGGGGACATTCCACCCACTTGGTAAACAAGCATGTCACAGTCAACATGTACTTATTCCCCCTAGCAGAGCGAATCACGGGGCCTACAAAGTCGATTTGTAAATCTGACCATGGCAGTGTCATCCCCCTCTTTTGGAGAGACGCAAGGTGTGTGAGGGATGATGGCTGAAATTGTGCACACACAAGACACCCCTTCAAGTATTGGTCAAGGTCCTGCCCCATGTGTGGCCAGTATGCAACCTCTCTTAAGATTTCCAGTGTTGTGTGAAACCCCCTATGACCGGCGGTGGCCGCATCATGGGCGTGACTTAACATCAGGCTTCGGAATAAGGTAGGAACCACCCACTGATCGTGGCCAGCTTGGGATTTCCTTACCAGCAAACCGTCTTGGATTCGGAACATTTTTGGACATTTCATCAACGCTCTTAGGTCCTCTTTCCCAATGTAATCGGTATCCGTCAGGGGAAAGTTCTCAGGGTCCTCAATGTGCTGGTAAAATTTACCAATTATGGGATCCACCTTCTGAGCGGTAATCAAATCAGCATCAGGGGTCTCCTTACTCCATTGTGCAATTGAAAGTTCGTTGTGAGCATTTGTCTGGGACCTAGTGATAGCAGTGACCTGGATTTCCCCCAACAGGGACTCAATCTCAATTAGATCCCCTTGGATGGCCCCGGTTTTGGCCAGCTGATCAGCTAAGTCGTTTCCAGTTTTGTCTGGTCCCTCTACTTTGGAATGACCCTTGATCTTCTTCCAATAGATGGTCATCCCCTTCGAGGTGACCAGATCGTCAATGTTTTGGATCAACTTCCCATGTTTCAAGGGTTTGTTGTTAGCACATCACATGCCTCTGGTTTTCCAATTAACCAGGTGCTCCACGAACCCGTTCCGTACATAATCCGAATCTGTGATTATGACCAGTTTGTGGAGTTGATGCTGGACAGCAGTGAGGATGGCCTGATGCACAGCCATCAATTCTGCCACCTGACTACTTCGGGGACCAATTTTGTATCCAGCGGAGGGTTCTGGGGACTCATTCACCCATGCATTCCCTACGCCGGCCACCAGTTCTTTCTCCCCGTCGTTGTCAACATGGTAAGAGCATCCATCCACATACACAGTGGGCATTCCCTCACACTTGTCTTCTTCAAAGACTTTTTGGGGGGAATTAAGGTATGCCTCCATGTTGTCCTTTATTTTTAGACTTTCGTCCTCGAGACAGTTTTCTCTGGCACAATCATGCAAGTCAGCCAGACCTTGCGCGAGGGGACTCTTCTTGTTTTGGCCATATCTGACCTCCACAGGAAAGCCTTGCATTGACAGAATCCAGGAAGTAATTCGGGAATTACTCACATTTCTGGCCCGGATTCTGTCACTTTGGAGATATTGCAGAGGCTGGTGTGGAGTCTCCACTATGATGTGTTCCCCCATGGATAAACGGGTGGTAATTCTTCAATGCCCACACCGTCGCCAGGAGTGCCTTCTCACAATCGTTGAAGTTTTCCTCCACAGAGGATAAGGTTTTGCTCGCATAGGAGATTACTTTATTGACCTTGTCATGCTTTTGGTATAATACTGCCGTCAAGCACGTATTAGAGAACCCCATCTCCAGGAAGAACTCCTTGTTTCTGACAGGGTAAGCTAGGCAGGGCGCTTGTGAGAGGCTTCTTTTGAGTTGTCTTACTGCCTCGGCTTGTTCTGGACCCCATTCCCACTTGACCCCCCCTTCAAGAGATGAATCAGGGGTCTGGTGATCTCTGCGTAGCCCTCAATGAACTTTCTGCTGTAATTAGTCAGTCCAAGGAGGCTCCTTAGTTCCCGCAGAGTTGTGGGGTCTTTCAATTTTTGGAGGGCTTCCACTTTCTTTTCCTGGGGACAGAGACACTGAGGAGTAATCTCATGCCCCAAGAAATTAACACGGGTTCGACACCACTGTGCTTTCTGAAAGGAAAGTTTTGCTCCGGCGGCCCTCAACTGGGTCAGAACATAACGGATCTCCGCTATGTGTTCCTCCACAGATGAACTTTTGATGAGGACATCATCTACATAAGCCAGGTTACCCCTCGCACCCAGGTCGGGCATGGCCTTATGTAGGAAAATGTTGAACTCATTACCGGAATTAAGGTATCCGAAGGGAGTCCGGGTCCATGTGTACTGCTGGCCCCCAAAGGTAAAAGCCAGTTTGTATTGGTCCTCCCTGCTGACAGGCACGGTCCAGTATCCATTGGTCAGGTCTATTGCAGTGAATACCTGTGACCCCTGGATCTGGGCCAGCTCTTGGTCAATGTAGAGCAGAGGCCATCGGGAAGTATGGGCCCGTTTGTTGAGCTCCCTAAGGTCAGCGCAGAGTCTCCACTGGCCGTTTGGCTTCAATATTCCCAGCACCGGATTATTGAAGGTGCTGTGGACTGGACGGATTATTCCCTGGGACTCAAGGTTCTTAATTATTTCAGTAAGGGACTCCATTGATGCGAGAGGCAAGCGATATTGCTTCACAAACACAGGAGTCATGCCAGGGTCTGTGGGAATTGTTGTTGTGTGGATGTCGGTGCGGCCACAGTCATATGAGTCTACCGCAAAGAGATCTTGGAAATCCAAGAAAACTTGTTTCAACTTTTGCTTTTGTTCCAGAGTCACACAGGCATCAGCTAGGTTGACTCTTTCTTCCACCATCTGCCTGAAGCCTGGAAAGACTTCTGGTTTGGCTATTTCAGCGGCCTCCTACAGCTGGGTGGAGAAGTCCCTGGTCAGAGTGCTGATTTGGACTGGAGGCTTCAGGTGGGAAAGGCAGCCCTCATGGACCTGGAAAATCACCTCATCCCTCCTGAAGTCACAAGTCACATCTTCCTTACCATAGGGGCAGGAAGTGTACACCAGGAAGTTCCCCCCATGCCGGGTAAAAATCCTGTCTGGTGTTGTATTGTCATCACTGTCACTGTCTAAGCAGTCCTTGGGGATTGGCCCTAACAGTTCATTACCTAAATCGATGGAAAAATGACGGTCATCAACTGCCATTCCAATAATGGTGCCTGCGGCTAGAGTAATACTCTTTAAGTCGCTGTTATCCACCTCTATTGGAATGGTGTCATGTTCTATGTTGACTAATGGAGTTGGGTTTACCCCCAACCCTTGCTGTTGGAGAGAAGCGTTTAGATGTATGTAAGCATCAGGGTTTTTCAAATGTTGTCCTCTTTTAACTTTCACTTCCAGGGAGAATTGTCGGGTCCTTTCTGGGATGGTGACTTCCTCTTTGATCTGAATTTCAACTGCATAAGGTAGCAATTGAGCTGACCTAAATGCTTTTTCTGGATCATCAAAGCCCATGGGATTATCCGCTAATCGGGACCAAGCTTTGAAGTTTATTAGGTCCAAACTAATGGCAAAGCGATTGAGAATGTCACTGCCTAAGTAAAAGGCGGCAGTGACGTCTCGCACGACCCAACAATTATGGACTATGCTCTTGTTGCCAATGGAGATTTTGAGCATACACCTGCTTGGCAGGAGATGTTTGGAATTAGGTGCTTCCAGGTCCATTTCCCATTTGTCTATCAGTTTGAAGGTGGGAATGGCGGGATCTTTTGGGAGTTGGCGAAACATGGCTTCGCTGATGAAGCTCTTACCATTGTTCACGCACACTCGAGCGAGAACAGAGTCCTTCCCATCATTTAACTGAACAGGGATGAACAACTGCTCTCCAATTTGCTGAATATCAGCCAGGCTCTGAGCTGATTTCACATCTTTCTGGACTATAGGAGTGGGAGTTTCTGATTGTGGATTAGTAAAGAATTTCAGGGTGTTTCCTTCCAGTGTGGAATACCACCTTAAACTGGAAGGAAGGTTGATTTTCAGAAATAGAGAGGACCCTCTATCGCCAGTCTGTTGTCCTACTGCTATTACTGTCACGTCTGGAATTTGGCTATTCTGGAAGTGAAATTCTACTTGGTCAGATTTTTGTTCAACCATGTGGCAGGTGCTGTTTAAACTAACATGGTTGACACTCTGTTTTAATTTTATTGGTCGGCTAGTCTGGGTCCAGAGGACCTTGTTTACGCAATCTATTAAGGGTGACAACCTCCTCAGGAGGTCATTCCCCAGTAAACAAGGGGTGCCCTCTGGAGTCACTACTATGACCGGGTGTTTCACCTTGTGTCGCCCGATCTTAATGTCCAAGTCTGCAGTCCCCTCAACGGGAATTTCCTTCCCGGCAAAGTTCTGCAGTTGTCCAGTAAGAGAGGTAAGAGGAATTTGGTAATTCTCTCCCCTTCCTGCATTCCGTTCGTCAAAGGCCCTTCTGGACAGAAGGGTAGCATGAGATCCAGTGTCCACCAGTGCCAAAATTGTACCCTGCCCCTGTACTTGTACCGGGGCGTAGTATCTTCCCTCCTTCTCCTCAAGGGGGCACAGATAATGCACATTTTTGGACAACTGTTGGGCTAACTTTCTGGTTTTGGACATCGCTAGCGAAGAGATTTGGGCAGAATTCTGTGGAGAGCCTTGGGAATCTGAAAGAAAAAATTGGCAACTGGAGATCAGAGCCATTGTGGGTTCCCCTGGCTCCGGTTCCGGGCCGCCCCCCCCTTTTTGGAGGCAGTCACCAGGATGGGTTTGAACCAGGGGATTTTCTTGCTGTTGGTTCTGGGATGAGATGGTGGGCGGCGGTAGCTCAGTCTCCACATCTCCCCAGTCTGGATTTGCATCCCTAGGGACCCATTTTTCTTTGGGAGGAGTTCCCCCCTCTCTGAAGGAGAAGATCCTTTTCCCAGGATCCTCTGAGGATCCCTCTCCCTCAAATTGGAAGATCTGTACCTCCTCCTTAAACTGAGTCTGTTTGGGTCTTTTGTTTCTCCTACCCCCCCCTCTGCTCCTTAGGAGGCAGACTTTCAGGGGCAAGAGATTTTGTTTCCGGTTCCTGGGTTTCCAGGGGCTGTTTACAAGTGAGGAAGGAAGCTTCCTCCAAGGCTTTACACCCCCCTTCCCTTTGTGCCTCCTCCCTGGGGACCGGTGAGTTATCGGGGTGCTGCCCCCGTCATTGTTCTGGAGCATCAGGTCCAGAGCTGGGTGCGTTCTGCGCCGGCATGCCGATCTGAGGGTTCTGCTGAGCTCTCAGTATGTGACCCAGATCCCGTGCCATGTTTTGAACCTGGCGCTCTAACTGGCAAACACGCTCAGGCTGATACGAGGCCCAGTTTTCTCCCCTGGGCTGATCCCGGGAAGGGTAGCTATCCCTTCTTTGGTAGTACCCCTGGTTGGGAAGATTTGGATACCCCTCCACCCTTGGCCTCCCCTCTCCCGGATTCGGTTGTCTGGGCTCAGGGAATTGGGGAAAGAAGGGTGGAGGATTTTGGGGTTGGAAGTTGGGTGGATACCTGGGGAAAAAGTTCTGCCCAGGATTTGGAGATTTTCTGCCCCCCGGTGGGAAGTAAGGAGGGAAGTTCCCTGGGTTAGGTGCTTGGCTGGATCCCACCCCTTGGGCTGGAGGAGTCCACACATAACCCAGGATGGGTCGATTTCCCTTGTAACGGGGACTTACATAATCAGGAGAGCGAGGGACCCCATTTGTGGGGCTGCCTCCCTGGCTCCCTGTCTGTGACTGGCCCGCGGACCTTCTGGGCCTAGCATTATTAGGTGCAGGTAGGTTTTTAGGCCCCCCCATCTCCAACTCTAAAACGGGGGTGACCTTTACCTCTGCCACCTTGGCAGCAGCATGGGTGTTGTTGGCTTTGGGGTTTTTTTGCGCATTATTTTTATTTTCTATTGGCTTCTGCACCTCATAGATCCGGGTCGCCTGTTCAATGACCCAGTCTAAAGATCTTTTCTCGTGAAAATCCCTCACAAACTGGGTCATTATGTTTTTGGGCAAGGCATGGAAAAACGTATTAATAAATTCCCTGCTATCCGTGCGCACCCTTCTTGTGGTCTGTGCAAAAGCACGCTTTAACTCCTGCACAAATTCTTGTGGGGCCTGATCCTCCCCACATTGTAAATTGTAGGCTGCCTTGCGAGCCTCTTGAGGATTTCTATGAGTAGAAAAATGTTTCAAGATGGCCGCCTTATAGGTGGACCATCTTAAATGATTTTGGTCCTCCAGCCCCGCAAAGAAACTGGAGTATTCCGGGGAGAAGGTCCACATTACATATTGAATACAGCTTTGGCTGTCCTTCAAATGGAAAGTCTCCATCATTTGCTCAAACAACTCTAAGTGCTCCCAAACAGAATACTTGGCGTTCTTATGATAAGGCGTGATGACGCTCCTGATTGCCTTAATCTGCTTTAAGGGGTCCTTAAGAAAGGCCCTTTTTGTCTTATTGGCCCTTTTGGTCCGGGTAACCCTGGTCCATTCATCTTCTGACTCAGAGGCACTGCTCCCAGAGGTTCCCGTCTGTTCTTCCAGGTTTTCCCGGATTCTGCGAGCCTGGGAATGGCTGGCAGAATGTGGGGACCTGGTCTCCTGTGTCCTGTACCGCTCAGAGGAGTCTTCAGATCCCTCCTTGCTGCCAGGATTTGATGGGTACCCCCCCACTGACCTAACTGGGCAGAGGTTTTCAGGATGCCCTTAATGGGCCTACTCTCCTGGGGTTCCCCATCAAATTGCACTGTGCTTGGGTGCCCATACCCAGATGCCCGCCCCTCCATTCCTGGGTGGTACTGGCCTATGAGCCCCATGCTTCTGGCTGGATAGTAATATGCCATCCCTGTGGCCCTGTGCTCATGTGCACCAGGGGACATGGGGGTGGCAGAGTCCAGGGACTGAGAGAGATAAAGGCCTCTGGTACTAGGGCTCCTGGGGTTATGCTCAGGAGTTTCTCTTTCCCAGCGAACCTCATCTCTATCCGCCCCTGCTCCCTGTTGCAATGCAAGAGCCTTCGCCTTCAGTTCCTCAGTTAAGGCCTTACTAGACTCTATCAGTCTCTCCTGCATCGCTACCCGTTGTTGGAGTCTATCATTGTGCTGGCAGAGAGCCTCATTCTCTCTCTGTGCCTCCTGATTGGTCCTGGAGCACTGGGCCAGTCTTTGCTGCAGGAGGGTTACCTCCGGAGCTGTATCCCTATTGGCCTGCTCCTTTCTTGATAGAGCATCATCCACCCTCCTGGTGTGCTCTAACAAGTTCTGGTGTTCTTTTTGGAGGTCACCCAGTCCCTGGTGGGCCAGGTGATTTTCTTCCATTTTTCTTTTTAAGTGGCAGACTTCCTGGCCTAAGGTGTCCCTTTCCTGACTAAGAGTCTGCTTCTGTACCGTCAGGTCGTCCCTTTGCTTTTGGAAGGCACCAGATTTCTGGCGCTCCTGATCAAACTCTGCCTGGGTATCCAGGTCTTTCAGAATCAGTTTATTGCTCTCTGCCTTCTCCCTATCTAGGTGGCTTTGCAGGGTGACTACCTGCTCAGCACATACCCTATTGAAGTCTAACTGTTGCTCCAGCTTTTTCTGGCTCTGCAGTAGGGAGTCCAAACCTTCTTGGTACTCCCTCTGCAAGGCCAGAAATCTGGTATCCTGGTCAGCCTTTTCCTGTTGCAGGATGTCCATATCCTTCTTTATTTTAATGATGTGCTGTCTACTCTCATTTTCTGACTCCTGGCTCCCCGGCAGTTCTGCTCAGAAGAGGCCTAGTCAGATTGGACCTTCTCTAACGCCATCTGTCGCTTATTCGCCAGGTCTTGGCTTTCAGTACATTTATCCTGCATGTCTCCCATATATAGGTACAGGTACGCCGCTATCCTAACCATCTTGTCTTGTTCATCCTTAGCTTTAGGAGCCATGTATAGTTCACTCAGGGCCACATGTAAGGGACCCTGGTCTCTCCATGTATCTGACCCATATATCTGACCCTGTTTCCGTGATCTGGGGTGCGATTGCTTGCAACCAGACCGTCTGGTCCTGATGAGTCCACTCACCTCTCACAAATAGCTTATGTAAGAAGTGCTCTCTGGCTATTTTCATGTCTACTAAGGTCATCATTCTGGAATTTGAGTTCCTTCCTGATTTGCAGAAGTTTGTATTTTATTTTTGCAAAACAGACCTTTTCCTTAGAGCGTTCCTTTGAGGAGTGCTTTACAGCGTAACACAGCGTGGTGATCTGACCAGATATGTGTATCTGGTCAGCTGGCACGCTGTATTAATCTGCACAAATGGTAGATCTAACCCAAACGTCCCGCTCGAGCCCCCAATTTGTAAGAGGATTCAATTCAACACTACAGCTAAGTCAATGCCTAGTCTGGGATACTGAATGGAAACCCTTATTGATATATCTTTATGTCCAGTTCATGCGTTCTGGATGACTACCCCTATATAACACCCCTCTCTTGGAATCCACCTGACCCCACTGAGCCAAGAAGTAGTTCTGTTTTGCAAGTTAAAATGTTTATTTGAGAATTTAAACAATATAGATATATATCAAACTTTATAATAAATTAATAATTGGACATCACACTTAATCTGATCAGTAATCAATAATGGATAGTCTAGCACTAGCACACTTGTGAATAGGAACAGAAGAATAAGGTGGTAGAGAATACTTTATATAAGTTCAGATGGATGTAATGTTGAATGAAAAATGCAATACAGAAAATACTCAATATGATTTCAACAAAACAATGTAATCACTTTTCTCTGGCAATCCCCTCCCCCCTTTATGCAATGCAAGGAAATGAAAGGAAAGCACACAGTTCTCAGAAATGCAATCAAATGTAATTCAGTTCACCCCAGCAAGCTTAGACTACAGAAGTTTGAAACACAGGCCCAAAATGCTTTTATATGTGCTGGCAATGAAGTGAAAAATATGCTAAAATGCTTTTAATTCCCTCTAGAGGTTCAGGGTGAGTGGTATCTAGTTAATATTAGTCCAGGCTCACTCTAGCAATGATTCAGGGATGGTTCTTAAGAGGCAAACGAATTTTTAGCAAGGAAAGCAAAGAAGCTGCTGTTTTCACACGTGGAGAAATTTGCAAATCGCGGTAAAATTCGCGAATGCGTTTTTCACGATTGCGGCAAAGGTATCGGAAATAGGAATGCGGTTCTAGGTTCTTTGAAAAGCCAAGATTCCTAGCTTTCAGAGGAAAGTTACTGCACGTCTCTAAGACAAACGGTCAAGGAGATATGAGCGATATGGTAAAGGTCGTTTTTCAGATTTGAAATTTTAAAGTTCAAAGTGACAAGTGACAGCTAGCAACTAGAAATGACAGGTGACAGCTTTGCAAATGACAGGTGATAGTTAGGAGGCAGTTCTACTTAGATTAAAATAGCTTGGATTAGATTATTTAACTAAGAGATTGGTTCTGCACAGTTCTGCTAGGTACTCACAATATATTTAGAAATAGAATGGGCCTCGCCACGGATCTGGTCAGGTTTTCTTCACTCGCCACGGACGGTCTCTGCGCACAGCGGTCTGGGTCAGCTCTACTCTGCTGGTCTGGTCTCGGCACTTCACAGTGATCTGGGTCAGCTCTCTGGTTCTGCTAACAGTGGTCTGGGTCAGCTCTGCTCTCTCTGGGTACAGCACTGCTTCTGGATCTTTCTGCACAGCTTTCTCTGGAGATTGATGGATTTGAAGTCTGGATCTCTGGATGTGGTATGGTCCGGCAGCATGCTCCGCAGCAAATGGAATTGAATGTCCCTATCTGTCCTGACTGTCTGCTTTTATGTGTTTTGAAAACGGGTGTGTGTGCAGCATCACTAGGCTCTACCCCTCTCCACTTGTCATTGGCCACTTCATCCTCTTCCCCTTGATTGGGGGAATGAAATGAAGTGTCATCATGATGAGGTCTGTTTATGATACAGAGAACCCACCCCTGTCAAATTACACACAATCTATATTTTGACCCAAAAGACATATTTCATAGCTACACAGTGGTTTGAAATTACATGCACCCATCATGCATTTACTGATGGTAGCCCCTGTTCAAACTCTGCTCTTCCTGGGGGCTTGCATTCAGAAATGGCAATATTTTTCACTTTTTGGTCAAGTTACCAATATCAGATTCTTACTCAAATTTACCCAAATGTGTGCAAGGCATGCAGGCATTAATTGATGATGTATCAGACTTTTCACATGCAGACATTTTAAGTAATACCCTCTTAACTGCTAGTTTGCCCCCAGATCATGCCACCGGTTCTAAAAACCTCTTAAAATGTGGGCAGAAAAATCACAAGAATTATGGTATCATTTAAATAATTTTCACAAGTCCGCTCTATGAATGATCCATCTTTTTAGAGTTATGTTCTGGCCCCAAAGGGGTGTGGTTTCCCCCCAGCACAAGGTTGAATTTCTGGTTTTTCCAGTTCTGCCAAACCAGCTTGCTCTCACAGGCAGTGCTCCTCCCCTTTCCTTCCAGGAGGAAGCCACTTTTACGGCCCCCATAATAAAACATTGGCCTGAGACAGGACAGGGCTTTGTTCAATTTCCTGCAGAGCCCAGGTAATTCAATCAGAGAAGTGTCATATCCCTTTTGGTGGGAGCAGCAAAAGGCAGGTAGGCCTGGGAACACAGCTGTTGTGCAAGTCTCAACTCCTGTCGGGGGTAGCTGGTGGGCAGAATTCAGTTCCTTAAGCCAGGCCCCAGCTAATGTCACTTTTAGTTACCCAGTTTTCTGCATTCAAATAAACTAACCATTTTTTACATATGCAGCTAAAATGCTGATTCTAAGTTTAAAACTATGACATTTAAACAATTGCAACCTATGTGACACTCAAAAGTAGGTCACTCATTTCTTTTAAACATTTAGATTTTTAGTGTCTTTCAGTCCAAATTTACTTAAACTGCTGAAATCCACAGCTTAGCCAGTCTTGTTATAAACCTTCAAGTCACTTCAGAATATAACTTTACATTGTATCCACCTCTCAGTAAGTCTTTCTTTGGCATGCTTTGGGTTCATTTATTCAGTTTTACACTAAAAAAAAAAGTCTGGTGTTGTTTTAAAACGCCGGCTTTCTGATAGTGGTGAGTACTGGTAATGCACCCATTTTTGGGATTTAAGAAAATGAATTCCCCACAATTCTAGGTTGCTTTTGGCAATCAGCATTGCCATTCCCAATGGTTTCAGACTACTGTGTGGGTAGTCCAATGGTGTTTTTAGGCAGTGCCCTTCTGTGCCCATAACATCGGCAAAATGGGTGGCAGCCTATTCTTCATGCACTTCCCTGGGCATTTTCTGGGAAGCTCTGGCCATCATGATGTTTTCAATGCCAGTACTGCACAGTTTTTGAGGTAGGGCTCGGATGCATGGGTAAAAACAGCCCACAGTAATGGCCCGTTGTTTGCTCCCTCTCCCATCCCCATTCTGCCCTATGCCGTGCTCCTCATCCCCATTCTGCCCTATGGGGCAGAATGGGGATGAGGAGCACGGCATTACCGCCACCCGCGAATTGGCACTTACCAGCCCATTCAACTCGTAATGGGCTGGTAAGTGCCCATTTGCGGGTGACGGTGACGGATGCGAGTTCAGCATTAGTCGTGCCTGTAATGCAGGCACTGCTACCGTTCGAACTCGTAATGAGGCCCATAATGTGATTTCACAAAGAATTTCTACTCAAATGTCATGCAGTTAATGTTAAAAATAAGTTTTTATTAAACAACAAAAATGAGCTGGTGCAAAGGTGTTTCTGTTTTTCTACTGCCAAATTGCATGTAGAATATACTAAACTGTGCATTTGTATTGTAGTATTCTGAAAGCAAAAATAGACAAAAAATAACTGCAGATCACATGAGAGTTTTATTTATGGTAATATCTCACTATTTAAATGAAGACAACATACAGAACACATTTCTGTTATATGGGACACAACTGTTAAAATGGATTTCTGAACTCTGACCTGGAGTGGCAGAGGTTCGGAAGGCCAGTCTAGTTTCTTGGAACAGGGTAACCTCTGGACAAGCCAGACCAATCAGGGTAGCAATGGCAGCGGTCAAGATTAAGGGCCTCATCACGACTTGGGTGGTAACGCAGGCGCTATTAGCGCCGGCGCTATCTGCTCTACCGCCGAACTCTCCGGCACTAATAGCGCCGGATCACGAGTTCGGCGGTAATGTTAATCCCCATTGAGCCCATTCGGGAATGCCCCATTCCCCATTGGGCTCAATGGGTAAATTTTGTGCTAGTACCGCCGGCGGATTTCCCGCCGGCGGTATGAGTGTGAATTTTCGGTGGATTGCACCCCAGCTCAGAGCTGGGGTGAAATCCGCTGAAGTCCTGATTTGGCGGACCCTTAAATCCGGCGGTAATAGCGCTACCGTCGGATTTAAGGGTTACCACCAAAGTCGTGGTGAGGCCCTAAGTCTCAAGAGGGGTGAGGGTGATGGAAAGACTTCAATGAGCACACAAAGCAAGGACACTTACAAATTACTCCAGACAGGTGTTATATTAAAAATATAAACACATTTATTACAAGGCCTTTCTAACATCGACCATAGCAAAGAATCACGATAATACTAAAGTAAACCAATACATCACAATCAATACAATATATATACAAGACCGAGGGGTCTAAGGAGTTAGGAGCATGTAATATGTAGACCACCTAGATGGGGACGAAAACAGGCAGTGCAAGTGATCATTAGACCCAGTTCGACATCTGAAATAGACCTAACTAAGATTAAGTCCGAGCCCTACGAAGAGAGGAGCCTTATGCTCAAAGGTACCTGCACGTGCTGGTGCCAATGGACAAAAGAGGGCCTCTTCGAGGATATCAGGCAGTTCAGGAAGGTGAATGAAGCGATGCATATCAAGTCCCCACTACTCAAGCAAGGCCTCCACTTGTGGGCAGAGGCAGGGTGAGAGTGCGGGATAGAGTCGCTATTTCGCAACAGCGGTAGAAAAGAAATGGGCTCCTGCGTGAGGAGCCACCGGTTGGGGTATGGACTACTCACCGGACCCCGACGCAGGCAGATCCAGGCTTCTCCAGTTCAGTTCACGTTGCTGGCAGGTTCAGCTGTGATGATCAGGACGTCTTGACACCGTGTTGATTCTGCGTAGCAGGATGCAGGGTCGAGGGTGTCCCAAATGCAGTGGACGTGCACAGGATGTTACCACAGCAGGGCAACACGGCAACCGCGTTTACTCTGGTTCGGGCGCACTCGTCTCACTTCAGACCTGGGAATGCCCCAAGTGTACGAATTCGGCGTGAGGGTTCCGTGGACGCAGAGCAAGCAGTAGACCAAGTTTCGAGGGCTTCCCGAAACGGCGGTGGTGACAGAGCAAAGCGTCCTGCGTAAGCTGGTCAGCCCACTGGTTGGCCCAGGGACACTTCTGAAGAGGCTTACTTGCAGGGTTTGATGAAGGTGCCGGGAATAGTTGATCCCACTATTCCAAAGTGTCGAAGCGCCTTTGCAGACCTTCTGAGACGATTAGATGCAGAGGGGCCTCACAGGACAACAGCAGTTCAGGGTGCCAAACCTTCAGCGGGTCACCAGCGGTTCCTCGACTCAGCTTCTTGTTGCAGGATACTTGGCTCCTTATCCTTTGTTCGGTGTAAACTCAGGAGATCGACATGGTAGTGGTGTTTTCTGCCTCCTCTTATCCAAAGTTCCCTTCGCGCCAAAACGGAGAGGGCCCAATGGGAGATCTGCTCACAAACCCTCACACCATACGTGGACCTATCACGGATCACGGTGGTCCCAGGCATTCTGGACACTCTAGACTCTCTGGCACCCAGGATGTGTATTGGGACCAGACATCCCAGCCCACATCCTGGAGGCACACACAAGGCATGCAGAAGCCCGCGAAAGTGTTGTGTTTCGTGGGAAAGTGCACGACCAAATAAGGACGGCCCCGGAACGGCTCGAGCTGGGGGGAAGGTGAAGGGGCAAGACGGTCAGCGGACAGGACAAAGAACCTTGTGGCATGGGCATTTTGGAGCCAGGCCACTCATTTGTGCCAAACGCGGTAAGCGCGGATAACATGGCGAAAAAGGGTTCAAAACACAAGAGAAATGATAGCTGCCACCAGTCCCGTCTGTGACACACTTGGACAGTTCATAATAAGTCCACCGAGAGTTTCTAGGGCCTTTGGAATGACTAAAGACCCAAGAGTGCGGTAATGTAAGTTTTACGGGGCACTCTTGTTTCATGTTGCACAAAAGCTGCAACATGAGGAAAGGACTAAGGGAAACAATGTCTCCCAGTACTGACTGTCTTAAGGGAATGTCAGTTTCCTCATTATAATTGAGCGAAAGCCCAGAGGAGTGCTGCAGAAGGCTGCACTTCTCTGGCAAAGTCTAGATCAGGGTGTTAAACAACAGCAAAAGGTTTGGGGGTTGCCACATGGATGGAAAATTACATACAATTATGAAATCTTTCCTAATAACAACGTCGAAGGGATCCCATCCAAAGTCAGTAGCAGCCAGTGAGGCTCTACCCCAAACTGATTGTTGTAATGGTGCTGGGCAATAGTGGCCTGCACTTGGCAGTGGCTTACTGCCGAACTCAAAAGTCCCAGACTTCATTGTAGGCAGACGGAAAGGAAATGGAGGTGAGTTTACTCCTCCTCTGACCGTGCTCAATACCGTCTGGCCACTTTAGAATATCATAAAGCCATCTTGGCTGCTAAGCAAACTCACTTTAGCACTCAAATTAAACAGACAATTAACCAACCTAGAGACTTATTTGTAGTTGTCCAGTCGTGAACCGCTCAAGCTAAGCCTCAGCCATGACCATCCACCCTCTCAGGAACTGTGTGACTAACTGTCTTCTTTTTTTGATGAGAAGATAGTTACCATCCGCAAAGCTATTAATGTGTCCCGCTCTTCTGAAATGCAGCATGAGCTTCTTTTGAGCCCACCCTAATCTGCTGACCCCATGCCCAGTTTTTGCCCAGTGTTTGGTCCTCTTTGTCAGTGTTCTCTGACCAGGAGGACCTGGTAGCCTTCAATTGTCTAAAATCAGCCTTTCCTAGTGTCCCGATTCCACTCTTTTTTTTAAGAACATCTCTGATGACATCATCCTGTGGCTCACCAAGGTTGTTAATGACTCCTTTTCTTCAGGGTTAATTCCCGATAATCTCAAGAATGCTCTTGTTATACTGCTGTTGAAAAGAACAAGATTGGACCCTGCTGTTTTGTCCCATTTTCACCCAATTTCTCTGCTTCCCTGTCTCATGAATAGCTTGAGTCTCTTGTTGCCCCTCTTTTTAGTTCCTTTCTGCAGACCTCCAATTTCTTCGATCCATTTCAGTCAGGCTTTCACAACAGTCGAGGCAAGGAATCTGTATTGGTTTCTGTTTTGGATGACCAGACTCGCCTGGTGGGATGGCGCCCTGATTCTGCTCGATCTGTCAGCAGCGTTTGACACCATGGACCGTCTTACCCTGATCACCTGGCTTTCCTCAACTGGCCTCTTTGGCCCAGTTCTTGGTTGGTTCTCGTCTTTTATGGCGGGCGCTCCCCATCTGTGTCTCTTTCTCCATTTTTCTCTTACTCGATCCCTATGCTGTGTGGAGTTCCCCAGGCCTCCTCATTATCTCCTACTTTATTCAATCTGTACATTCAACCTCTTTTTGGCATAATACACGCCTTCGGCTTTCTGTGTTGCTCCTATGCCAACGATACGTAAACTATTGTGCGGCTAGACCTAACTCAACTTGAGATTGTGGGTCAGCTGAGGAAATGTTTGGAAGCTGTTGGTATTTGGATGGCCTTAAACTGGCTTAAATTCAACAAGGAGAAAACATAGGTGTTGGTGGTGGGCACTACATCGCTCTCGCTGTTCTGGACGCTCAGATCCTCGGCCCCTTTCCCCTCCCAGACACCTCATTGAAGCACCTGGGGGTCAAAATATCGACCTCTCTTTCTATGGCCAAGCAGGTCTCTCTCGTATGCCAGACGGCGCACTTTAAGCTCTGGACTCTTCGGAAAGTACTTCTGTGTATTTCTGTGAAATTCCATTCTCTGGTTGTTTCTTCCTTAGTCATCAGTAATACTGATTACTGTAATGCCCTGTATCTTGAGATCCCGCAGCATCTGGTCCAGCGTCTTCAGCTGCTGCAGAATATGGCAGCAAGATCCACCCTCCATTCTCTGTTTCGTGCCCACAAGACTCTGTTCTTTCGCCAGCTCCATTGGCTTCCTGTTGAGCAGCGCATTAAATTCAAATCACTCTGTCTGGTTCACAAAGCTTTGCATAAAATTGGAGCAGAGTTCCTTCTAGCCAAGTTCTGCATTTACATACCTGTTAGGTCTCTTTGTTCACAATCTTTGAAGACTATTCAGCCACCTAAGGCTAGACTTGCGTGGATGGTGGGTGGTGGTGCATTTTCAGTGGTGGCTGCTAAGGCTTGGACTATTCTTCCCCTTCGACTTCATATTATCGACGATCATCTCGGCTTCTGTTGGTCTTTGAACACCTTTCTCTTTTAGCCTCTGTTCTTGGTTGACTTTACCTTGGTAGCTTCAGTGCCATGATGCCTCTGGGCATAGGCTGTGCTTTACAAGTGCTGATAAGATAAGATAAGAAAAGACAAGTTGACAGTGCCACTCACAGTGATTGGGCCAGCTCGATGGGTGCAGGGTATTTCTTATGCCTGCATGAAGACACTGCACCCAGCCCCTGTAAAATGTTAGGGCATTCCCCGTTCTCACTTATGCGGGAGGGGGTAGCACTGGCAACTAGATCACTAGCAGAGTCTGCCAGGTAATGGGAGTAGTATGACTGGCACTGTTTTTGTGCCACCAGCAAATATGGTTCTTAATGACCGTTTTCCTTATAGCAAGGCACTTGCACGTTCCATGTAACCCTCACATCTTTTTCCAACACTCCTTCACCATGCAGAAGGCCTTGATCGCCTCACCCCAAGATGGTCTTTCTTGACGATTGGGAAAGATAGTCCCACACTTAGGACAATGTGATTTGTGTAGGGAGGGCATTGTTACTGATCCCTGTGTCACCTCCTGTGCATCAATGCCACATCATTTCTTGAAAGAGACTCCTCCTCCTTCATCTCCTTGACCCTCTTCTCTACCCTCTCCAACTCTCCAACCTCAGGTAGGTCCACCGCCTGCTATGGTACCACCACCTAACATACCTCCCCCTCATGTTCAGCAGTATTCTTACTCTGCTTTGTGTGGATCAATTCTTAATGCCTCCACCCAGACAGGACCCACCCCAAACTCCTCCTCTAGATTTCTTGTGTGACCACCCCTACTCCCTCATGAGGGAAATGCCCTACAACTTCTCTACTGACCTTGGCAGCTGTAGATCATCCGCGGGAGGCCATGCAACACCGGCCTTTGTCGGGGTGTCCATACACTGCCTTTGTTTCCGTGCCTCCATGCTACTAGTAAGGGGTCTCATCTAATGACCCTGCTTCTGCTTCAAATCCTCCTCAGGCCTCCCCCAAATACTCAGTCTCACCCTCTCCATGAGAATCTCACTGATTATGCATGGCCGTGCCACAAACTGGCATGTGCAAACACCACTAGGATGGCCCCTCCTTATTTAAATACACATTTCAATCCTGAGAACCATGTGAAATGAAGCCCTCCCTGAGAATTCAAAATTGTACCAAAGGGAAACATTACATTCATACATAATCATTCAGAGACCAGTAAACCATTACAAAAATACTAAACCGCTAGAACTGTGTTCTGTCATATCCTTCACTCACAGCCTTTCACAACCAACAAAGAAACAGGTAGTGAGGTATGTCTGGTGTAGAAGGTTGGGCTTTATTTAGTAGCATCTGGGACTCTAATTGGCTGAATGAACTTGGCAAATCTGCTTAAGTGGGCTTTTATTGGCTGGGCAAACTTGACAAATAAACCTGAAATTAGATCCAAGAAGTGAAGCTTCTAATTGGATGACGAGTCATCAAGTGAGATCCTGATGCCTGTTGTTTGATCATCCATGGATTGTCATTGACAAAAGACAATCCAATACCCGTGGTAAATGAACAATATTCCCTAAAAGACTAGAAGTCCTGCAAGGTCTATAAGTGCTATACCATGTATGCGCATGTCGTTGTAGTTCCATTGGTTTCTGGGAATGGAGGCTATAGTACATGTACACAACAATTTTCAATAGGAGTAGGACTATAATTATATCTGTGAAGTTAATATTGGAAAGAGAGATTTCTGTATTGTTCAAAATATTCATGCATTGTTCAAGACATTTTTTTAAATGAGCATATCGTGCAGAAAATTATATGGTGCTACAGAGTAATTGTATTAGAATGGAATAAAAGGTACAATTTGTATTTCTTCTACATTGACGTGGATCTGGTGTATAATTATTATGTAACATCTGTAGGGGTGCAGAAGTTTTCAGATTGGTCGAGGCTGCAGTGGTTTACTAGAAGGATGCTTGAAGGTCATCTTGTTATATATATATTAGTAGGCATCAAAATTGCTGTGATATGTCCGGGTTTTTTAACTTGGAAGTAAAGTACCATTAGGCAAAGGGCCAAAGAAAGTCAAGCATTGATGCCCTTCTATTTATAATGCAATGCTATGGTGTGTTAGGTAAGGCACATGAGTCATTTATTTTATCATTAAGTCATCATGAAGCACCAAACGAAATTGTACAGTAATACTTTTCTTTCGCTAATTGGACTAAAAGAACATCAACATTCAACTTACATTTACCAAGACACATTGGCAGATAATGTAAATCGATTGTTGGAAGACTTTGAGCCTCATTACAAGTTTTGCACTGCTGGAAAAAAGCAGCAGTAATTCTATTACTGTCACCATTTCCAAATTATATTTTTTGGTGACCTAGCTCCAGCAGAATTACCATATGGTCAATCTGCCAAGCTTGTTGCTGGAGGTAAATCCTCTGCTTTACCTCCAAAAATCATCGGATTTACAGTGCAGTAATCATACTGGTGGTACATCCACCAAAAATCCCAATGGAATTCTATGGACTACAAAATCACTTGTAACTCCACAGGCCCAAGTGGCAGTAACAGTAATTGAGTATGACAGTATTCCGGTGGTCATGTCATGTTCAGAAATCCAAACAAACCTTGCTATTTAAAAATAAAAACAGCCAAAGATGAGAAACCCATGAAACCCGAAGAGGCAATCACAGAGAAAAAACCGAAAGAGGTTAAAACAATCAGATTAACCAAATTGACACCTGGGATGAATGTAGAAGAGTTGAAAAAGTTGAAACATAAGAGTTGTAAAAACAGAAGAGAGGAAGACCTGACCAAACTGAAAAATCAAATTCTCTACTAGTGTACAATAGGGTATAAGATGTGTGGACCTAGATCTTATATACTGTAAATATGTTATGTGTGCTATATTATGGAAAGACCTGCGTGGATCCCTGTGATACACATTAAACTAAACCCAATTATGCAAATCATCCCATACTCCGATGTATGACTCACATTAATGGCTATTTCACATTGCACTGTGATACATCATGTCAAGGTAAGCTGCAATGAAATGAGATGCATCATAAACAAAATCACTTTTTCAGAATAGATGATTGAATAGTTAACCACAAACATTGTTCTATTAACACCAGAGTCCATGCAAAGCCCCGGACTGTCTACAGTGTTTCCTTTTTGGAGGTGGGTGTGGCGCTGCCCGATGACGGGCGCGCACGCGGCGGCGTGACGTTGCATGCCGTCGCGTGCAGTATAAATAAACGGGGCATTTCCCGGCCGCGTGAGAGCGACCGGGAAGCCCGAACCAAGACGGACATGTGGGTCTGAGTTCTTGGGGCCGGGGCTTGCGGCGATGCGCGTGGGGGGCGCCAGTCACCCACAACAGTGGCGACGAGTGGGGGAAACGATGCCCGGGCCCGGCGGTGATCATCGGAATAATTTTTCACCGAAACGAGGTCGAAGGACAGACTTCGTTTCATGCCGCGGGTAGTGCGTTGCCCACGCGGCTGGCGGCCATTTTGTGCAACGGGCTGTGGGATTTTAAGGAGCTCCGGTTTGGGCCCTGAAATGACCCCAATTTTTGGACACTTCAGTAGCTGACAGCTACATCTACACGGAGGTATGCCCAATTAGTGCATCAACTCAATTTTGGGTTTCCTACGTCGAGTGGAAGCTAGGAGAAGGCCTATCATGGCTGGGCCTGCTGAATCCAGTTATTATTTTGGCTACCAATTTTTGGAACACCCAAAAGGCATTCTGCTTTTTCATCCCCTTCATCATCATCCTGGTGACTCCACCTATCTTCATCCTCTTCATCATCACAGAGGTGGCAGGAGTCACTGCATCCAGAGGTGGTCCATGCTGAGGATCACTGAATGTTTGAGTTGCGGCCCCAATCAGCATTATGGGGGTGCCTGTGTGCTCAAACTCATGAGTGACACCGAGGACCAGGACGGAGCACACGGTGTGGCGGCGCAGTTTCATCCTCGTGCACCAGTGGCCCCGCAGGGTCTACTACCTCCAATGCAGCAACCAACAGCTCCAGCAGATGGTCAGGCAGCGGATCCCGCCCTTCAACCCCCAGTTCAACCTGCTGCTGCTCCTGGTGTTCAGCAGGCAGCGCCTGCCATGGCACAGGTACGTGCGCATGCTGCCCTGCAGCCCATCCCCGAACTCGATGTGTCGGGCCCGCCATCCAGCTTGGGGCCCAGATGGAGAAGGTGGGTGGACCGCCTGGACATGTATTTCAGGGCTGCGCAAGTGGTCGATGATGACACCAGGCTGGCCACGATGTTGTACTCGGCAGGGCCCTCTGTCCAGGAGACTTTTGAATCTTTGCCACAAGGGAATGGAACCTACGATCAAGCAAAGGCCGCCCTCCAGGCATATTTTCTGCCCTTAGCCAACGCAGACTATGAGCGATTCGTGATGCTCTCTGCCAAACAAAAAGATGACGAGACCTTGGACACGTTCTATGGGCACCTAAGGCGCCTGTCGCTCGCCTGCGCCTGGGGCGATGCAGAGGACATGATCAGGACCATGCTTATCCAGGCGTGCTCATCAGGCAAGCTCAGGCACCAAGTGCTGAGGGAGCCTGGGATAACGCTCCAGCGCATCCTTGAGCTAGGAAGGTGCAACGAGGTGTCAGAGGCGCGAGCTGCAAGAATGGAGGGTGGGTCGCGCTCCTTTAAAACTGAAGAGATCTGTGTGATGTGGCGAGGGGGGAGAGGTGCTAGGAGATATGGCGGCGGCACACGGGACAGAGCGGGAGGGCAGGCGAGATTTGCCAAAAATGCGGATATGACCTGCCTCACCCAGCGGAGTGCCCGGCAGCTGGAAAGACCTGTGGACGGTGCGGGTTGCCAGACCACTTCTCAAGGGTGTGTAGGGCGGCCTTGCCCGTACTGGTGCCAAGGGGCCAAGGCCGAGCTGTCTCCACTCGCCAAGGTCGGCCGTCCAATGTCGCCCAGGTGGACCAGGGCGAGGAGGAGGCTCAGGTGGAAGAAGCAGAAGAAGAAGATGAAGAGAACATATTCTTTGTCTCGAGTGTGGAGCTTCTAAGAGGCAGGAACCGACGACAACCAAGGTGCGTGGTCGAAGTGAACCAGTCTCCAGTCCCTGTACTCGTGGACACAGGGGCATCGGTGAACGTCATGGCCCGAGAACATTACAACGCCATGGATCAGCCGCCCAGGCTGGTCACGCCAAAGGCCCGCATCTTCGCATTCGGTGGTGTGGAGCCCATCCCTCTGGACGGGGCTTTTGTGGCGAAAGTAGAACACAATGGCTCCCACATCACAGCCCGCTTCTACGTGACCCCAGTGAGTAAGAACACTTTGTTGAGTTGTGCAGCGGCGGAGGCTCTCGGCATCGTAAGTTTTGCGTACTCCGGCTACCTGGAAGACATTAATGACTTGCTGGAGAAGCATCATGCCCTATTCAAGGGGATTGGGCAGATGGCCGGGGAGCCGGTGCGGCTGCACATTGATGATTCGGTACAGCCGGTGGCCCTCAAACATCGGAGGGTACCTTTTCACCTCCGTGAGCAGGTAGACAAAGAACTGGACAGCCTCGTCGATCTAGACATTATCGAGAAGGTGGAGGGACCAACTCCTTGGGTGTCCCCCATAGTGGTGGCAAGGAAACTCAAACGACCGGGCGCAGTCAGGATCTGCATAGACATGAGAATCCCCAACAAGGCCATCAAGAGGGAGAGGCACCTCACACCGATGCTGAATGACATCATTGCGGAGGTGCAGGGGCGCCCGTTTCTTCTCGAAGCTCGACCTCAGGGCCGGATATCATCAGGTCGTTCTCCACCCCGATTCAAGGTACATTACCACCTTCACCACACACCGGGGACTATATCGCTACAAGAGGTTGAGTTTTGGGGTGTCCTCGGCCATGGAAGTATTCCAGAACATCATTCGGGGTGCCCTAGCCGACCTCGAGGGCGTCCTAAACATAAGCGACGACATTCTGGTCTTCGCAAGGATGGAGGTGGACCACCTGAGGCGTCTGGCGACAACATTCCAGAGGCTGCAGTCGCTGGGACTCACACTACATAAGGAGAAGTGTGAATTTCTGCGCCCCTCCCTGGAGTTCTTCGGGTTTGTGTTCAAGGAGGGGGGGGGTGTCTCCTGACCCAAAAAAGGTACTGGACATACAGAAGGCCCAACCACCGGAATCTGTGTCGGAGGTGCGAAGCTTCTTGGGCATGGTCACGTTCTGTGGCCGGTTCATCAAGAACCTGGCATCCAGGTCGGAGCCCCTCCGGGCCCTGACAAGGAAGGACACCAACTGGAATTGGGGTCCGCTGGAACAGGTTGCTTTTGATGACATTAGGGGTGCCCTCACGGCCGAGGACACAATGTTGTTCTTTGATCCCGTCCTATCATCGGAGATCATCGTTGATGCTAGCCCATTTGGCCTGGGTGCGGTGTTGACACAGATTGACCGTGACGGCGGCGTCCGGCCAGTCGCATATGCCAGACGCCGAACAACGCTACTCGCAGATTGAGTGCGAGGCGCTAGCTGTGCTGTGGGGATGTCGCCACTTCCGGCCCTATGTACTCGGACGCCCGGTGACGGTGGTTACTGACCATAAACCACTGCTGCCCATCCTAGCAGGGTCGTCATCCAAACCGCCTGCACGCATTGAGAGGTGGATGCTGGATCTTTTGAAGTATGGGTGACCCGGGTTTACCGGCCAGGGGTAAACAACGCAGCTGACTACCTATCCAGACACCCCGGAGCGCCTGGAGAAGGAGACCGTGACATCTGTGAGCAAGTAGCTGAGGAGCACGTCCAAGTCGTGGTAGAAGCAGCCACACCGAATGCCATGCCTCTCCAGGAGCTAGAGGCTGCGGCTGCACAGGATGAGTGCTTTAAAGTATTGAGGCAGTCCATGCAGCAAGGCTCCTGGAAGTCAGCGCTCGAGGCCCTGGCGGGACGCACTCAGGAGGCCCGGACTGGCTTAGAACAACTATGGAAGGTTCGTGAGGAACTGTCTTTCTCTGTGTCGGGCCTGCTGCTTCGGGGTGACCGGATCGTAGTTCCCCAGTCAAAGGTGGGTGAGGTGATCGCACTGGCACACCGGGGCCACCAAGGGGCCACCAAGGCCCACCTCCGGATGAAGGTGTGGTTCCCCGAGCTGGAACGCAAGGTGGACGAATTTGTGGCAGCTTGTGTCTGGTGTCAGGCAGCCTCGCCCTTACAGCGGGAGCCGGTCATCGAGGCGATGCTGAGGAGGACCCATCCGTGGGAGGTGGTTCATGCCGATTTTGGGTCCACCACCATGGGCACCCACTTCCTGGTCCTGGTGGACGAGTACTCCCGGTACCCCGAGGTGGAGTTCCTGGAGTCTGTGGCGTTTGAACACGTGGTAGTGGCGGTGGAAAAGTTGTTCACGGCTCACGGATTCCCTCACACGCTGTGCTCGGACAATGGTGCGCCATTTCAGGGTGAACGATTTGCTGAACTGATGGTGAACTGCGGGGTGGTGCACCGGAAGATCATGCCTCTGTGGCCTCGAGTGAATGGGGAGGCAGAACGCCTGCTGAGGACCCTCAATAAGACATTTAGGATTGCCCAAGGACAGGGGCAGTCCCTACAGAGAGCCCTGTACCAATTCTTGAGGGTGTACCGCACCACGCCACATGTGTCCACGGGGGTGGCCCCGGCAGAGGCAATGTTCAGAAGGTGTCCACGAGGGCTGTTGCCGGAGGTCGGAGAGCGAGAACCTGCTGTGATTGACAACCAACGAGTCGAAATGGACTGGCAAGCAAGAATTGAGCAAGAAAACGTGCGGAGGGGGCTTCGCCCATAACAGCTGGAGCCGGGCGATGAGGTTCTCATTCGCAATCGACACCCGCATGGAAAACTCTCTTTGCCGTACGAGCCTGAGCCACTGGATGTCGTGGCCGTCCGGGGCTCCTTGGTGACTGCGTCGGATGGACGGGCGGAAGTGACTCGCAACGTGAGTTTCTTCAAAAAGATCAGAGACCCTAGAACTGACCCACCTCCTGATCCGGACCTGGGAGTAGTCCTGGAGAACGAGGGAGACCCACCCTGCATGCCTGGAGTCCCCAGTTCGTGGTCCTTCGGCGGACAGATCACCCGTGCCGGAGGCGAGCCGGAGTTACCCCCAGAGGGCTGGGCGAGGAAACCAGCTCGCCTCACCGATTACGTGCTGGGACAATTGGCTGAGGATCCGGAGGGTGAGAAAGGCTAGCTAAGGGGACCCGGGTGGATGCCAATAAAGGGGTGTTCATGGAACAGGGGTTTTGTGATTTGTTTTCGTTGTCCCACTGTTTTCATGACTTGTTTCAATTGCAGTGTTGTATAGTTTGCAGTGAATAGTTCAATGATAGTTGTTGGTTCTCCCCGAAAAAGGAGTGTGGCGCTGCCCGATGACGGGCGCGCACGCGGCGGTGTGACGTTGCACGCTGTTGCGTGCAGTATAAATAAACGGGGCGTTTCCCGGCCGCGTGAGAGCGACCGGGAAGCCCGAACCAAGACGGACATGTGGGTCTGAATTCTTGGGGCCGGGGCTTGCGGCGATGCGCGCGGGGTGCGCCAGTCACCCTCAACGGTGGGATGCTGCGTTAAAACTTAGCCGCAGGAGCGGAGCGTGGCAGAGTCCACGCAGAGTCCTTGAAGTCTTTGCAGTACACGCATAGTGCGCAAGCAGGAGTTTACTAGTGCATCTGTCTTCTGATATGATTTTCCGGTGCACAGAACATGTGGTTTATATTTATTACACGGAACTGTAACTCTGCCATCTGATTAAGTGGGCACATTGATGTTGCCATTGACAGAGTTTGCTGCATCAACGTGGCTGCTGTTGTTGCTGTTATTCTATACTGATTGCCATTTTCCAAATGTACTTGTCTTTAGTTCCAAGGGACAGGGGGGTGGGGGAGAGAGATGGACTCTGGCAGCTCCTTAAGCCACCAGGCGTGCCCTGCTCTTGGTATTAGACGTACTAGTTTTGTTTCATGCAAGCTCCTTTCCCTTTGCTTTACTGGCTTTTTGAAAAATTGGTGACTGCCCTTCTATTGTCCTCTATTGCGCTTCAATACTTTAACATTTACCAAGCCTATCATTTTTGTCTGGCCTCCCCCAGTACCTTAGGAGCTGCAAGTTGTTCTCCTGTTCGGTGGCAGTAGTTGGACAGTGGGGTCAGTGAAGGCTGAAAGCAGTGGACAGTCAAGATTATAAGGGTACAGCCTGAACCAGAATAAACCAGTTTACTTCAACTATAAATGTATTACATCACCGGATTACTGGATTACGGGATATACAATCTTTTTCTTTTTATGTGGCAACACTGATTGTTCACACATTGGACTGCCTAAAATTAGTCTTGGCTAACTCTAGCAAAACAACGTGGAAAACGGAATTAGCTATTAATTTGAGTATGTGAACTAATTGTTTAATTGCCTTTGACTGTTTTTATGCTACACATTTTTATCAATAACTCAGCAACATTTGTATACATGTTTGGATATTAACGACCATATCATATTCATTTATATTGTGATATTTATGGTTTTAATGTATTCTTTGTGGTAATGATATTTTACGGGTCAACGTATTAGTAGTATATTACACTCAAGCCCCTATTCAATTGTACCAAACCAACCCCCAGTCTGTTCAAACAATGGTAAAAAGATAATCGAGGGAAAATGTGGTTCGGGAAATATGGCAACTAGTGCCAAAATATGAAATAATCTAGAGCCCCCAAACCTACCGTTAGGACAGTAATGGCCAGGCGGGCTGCATCCCAACTATCATTGGATACCTAGGCGAGAAGGGGAAGGGTGAGGGTTCACCTGTGGCCCGCACTTTGAGTAACGTAAGCATTTAGGACATTGGTGTGGAGGGGATGGCTGGATCTAACCCTGATACCATTGAGATAGCCTTGAGTACTTCCCTGTTTTATAATAATGGGGATCCAATAGCACCAATAGGTGGAGGATATGGGGGTATGGATGAGGGGGTGATGTGGGAGCAGAGGGGGAGTTGTGGGTTACACCCTTTTTGGCGGATATATCGCTGGCTTCTATGGTGATGGAGAATGATAAGGTTTGGCTAGAGTCCCTAATTGATGAAACTTAAGCCCCTTTATCAGCTTTTGGCCTCTAAGCAGGGTATATTTAACGAGGGACATACTCCAAGAAACAAAATGGTTGGACAAAATTGAGGCCACTCACGCTCTACTTCAATCTTTTAAAAGTGGGACAATGAACACATTAGCAATTTTGGATTGCTCCATTAGATATTTAAACATTAAAAATGGAGGAACTTGGCCGTGCTAGAGAAAAGGGATTAGGGGGGAAGTGTTGGGATGTGCTTCGGTGGTAGTCCCCAATAAGGAGGGTAGGGTGGTGTGGTGGGTATCAAAATAGGTGGTATGATTGCCCACGATGGTGGAGACAGCCCATGTGGAAGGAATAGAAGTTCAAGGAGAAAGGCTCCAGGAAGAATCCAGCATACGCAGGGAGCCCTGGTTAGTGCTCCTGGTGTAGGGCTGGCAAGTAGTAAGAATAGTGTGCTAAATCTTCCCCCTACAGCGGCTTCATTGGTGGGGGTGATAATGGGAGTAAGTGGCTTGCCCAATAGTTTTTTTTAAAACCACAAAATCACTGATGAACAAAGGTATGAATTGGATCAATACCAACCTGATGGGCCCAAGTATTGACCCAAACCTAGTCATAATGACTAGAAGAGTGGGATAGGTGGGCCTCACCCGAAAATCAGTGGAAGGTGACTACATCGTGGTTTCCATCACAAATCCACAAATTGTTAGGTACATGGTACATTCAAATTTAACGCGAGAGGGTTAAGGGAAAATAGATCTAGACTGGACAGTAGGACGGTCGGCTTGAACTTCTTCTACCCCCCAATTGGGTCGCTGGTGTTACCTCCTGAGGGGCTCATGGAGAGGGCAGCATACAGGGGCAAGGGATTAGGTGATGGGGTATCCTAGTTATTCGTAATTTAACCTGCATGCAACCATGGGCCAAGATGGGTAGGAGTGAACCATTGGGGCAAGGAAGGGGTGAAGCCTTCAGGGATTTGGTGTCGCAGAATAGATGTGATCCCCTACTATCTCTGAATGAGCAGGACAGACGGATGGACCTTTTGCCTCAATCTATAGAGGGGGTCCAAGAGAGTAGGACTTGGAGTGGGCAGGGCATGGGGGTGGTGGGCACGATCTTGAGAAGGGTGGATCCAATGTTAAGATTATTTCCTGGAATATAGCAGGAACTAGGGGAAAACTGGAGCAGGCAGATAACCTGTATTTCTTGTGGTCTCACAATGTGATCCTCTTGCAGGAAACCTGGGCCCTAGAGACTCCCCTACTAGATGGCTATGTCTCCTATGGCATACCGGCCAAAAGCAATTCGGGGAGAGAAGAGTTATGGGTGTTTGGTCATCATGGTTAAGGTGTCACTATATTGCAGGGTTAAGGTGGTGGAAACGCAGATGGACTTTTTACAACTACTAAGGTTGAGCCACCTGGGTAGAGATACGTTTGATATTTTACATTGCTACAATAGTCCCCACAAGGCAGAGGGGAATAGATGGGAGAAGGTAAAGGGGTTTGTGGATAAGTATCAGGCGGACAGAAGGCGTACCAACACTAGGTTGACCTGGGGGGTGATTTTAACCTTAGAATGGGGTGTGGAATTTCAAAATATCTCTATGAACCATTGGAGGATCAACATGTCTGGGAACCTCAAATGGAGGACACCAGGGTATGTGTCAGGAACTTCAACTAAGTGCTTGGCTGATTGAATGGGGCATGAGATTGGTGAATGGCCATATTGAGCCGGACATCCCAGGGGAGCAAACGTTCCATAACATCTGGGTTCTTCTACCATAGACTATTTCTGTCTATCAATAGACATGTGGAAAGATATAGTGAGTTTTGAAGTGGTTAGAGTGGGCAATTACAATCATAACCCCTTGGTTTTAACAATCAGGGGACTGTTTGGATGGCGGGTCAATTTGACAGTGTACCGTGTCAAGTGGACATTGAAGCAGATTCACTAAGAAGGATAAACTGGGGGGAAATTCAAGCATCTGATTTGCATCTAAATATTGTGGCTGGGTTGACTACAGAAATATGTGGAATCCTTGAGTACTCTGCCAAACCTGAGGTGGTGGCGGGTTTATTTATGGTTATTTTGGAGGTATTCACAGGGGGCTTTACGGTAGAGCATAAATTAAAGAGGAATTTCGGGAGGAGGGGATGGCTTGACCAGGCCTGTAGGATGAGTAAGCAGGCACTTTTAAATGCCCCAAAATCCCCAGTGACTGCTAGAGGTAACATTGTCCAAGCTAGATCCAATTTCTGCAGGGTGACTGGACACAGGAAAATGGAGCTTGAAGAATGGGCAGGGGAAGAGTTTCTTGAGGCAAATTGGACCAATAACGTTAACGGTTTTGGTGAATTTTTCAAGGGGTGGCCTGTTTACATTGGGAAGGAGGGTCATAAGGGTACCCCTGTGGTGGCGGAAGACTGGGTATCCCCAGTGACATCCAGGCTCAGTTTCCTCCCGAAGTAGAGTTATCTTCCCTGCAACTGATCGTTTATAAGGAGGCAGTGCGTCAGGGGATTTCAGACAAGCGGGTCCTGACAGTACAGGTCACATATCATGAAAGTCAACATAGGTTGATTGACAGGGTCCCCGATTTACAGCCGTATCTTGTTTGGGCCACGAAAAAGCAACGCAGTTGGCTCATTATGAGGGTGAGATTTGAATGCCTATTGTTGAGAGGAAATACTGAAAATTGACCAGGATACCCTTATGACACCAGCTGCCCAGCGTGTGAAGCTCCAAGAGAAGATTTGAAACTTTTTATACTATTCTGTCCCGAATATGGGGATATCAGAAAACAAACAATTCTGCAGATTATGAAGCACAATGATATACGCTGCTATAGGCCGGCTTTGCTGATGCTTCTTACGGCGGAATCGGAATTGACTGCATGTTCCCTTTTGTCCTATTTGAAAAGTGCTATGTACAGAAGAAAGGGGATTTTAAAGGTATAAGACCCTGTTTTATTATTTTTAGATCTATGGTTCTAATGTTTTTGTCTTGAGGTAGTGAATTTGTTATGGTAACTGTTTTATTTAAACACTCTATTCTGATTAATTTTATGCTATGTATTGCTTGTGTTTGATGGATGTTTTTATATCCTAATAAACATAATTGACTGAACTGAAACACCCAACCTTCTGCTCTACCCAATACCCACCACACCCTACGATAGCACCCTACACTGGTCTCCAGGTTAAGCATCACACAAATCAAGCACTTGATAAACGTCTCAATTCTATCACCCACCACTATAACCTCACCACACACTAAACTAACCAACGCCAAGCTGACAGACACTTGCTGGACACCAACACCAACAACCACCAAGACACAAATTAAAACCACACATGCACACACAAGACTCACAAATACACACACACACACACATACACACACACATGCTACAATAAAGGTCCACTGTAAACATCTTCCCCCTCTACTTCCAATAATCCACTTAGTTGACAGAGCTCCACAGATCTCACAGTTAAACAAGACTGATGAACAGAGATAATGTGTGTATTTAGAGTTTTTTTTGTTGATATGTTCATGAATGTTCAATGTCTACCTTTACCCATTGATGGACATACTAGAAAAACAATACATCCGTTTCCAATCATGTACTGACGATATGCAGCTCTACATCAGACTTGATGATGTGGATAATGCATTTATCAAGGTGGGTGGATGGCTGGAAGAAATAGGGGCATACATGCCACTAATTTGGCTGCAGCTTAATCTAAATAAAACAGAGGTGATCCTCTTTGGACCAAAACACATATTGGAGGGGAATAGAAGCCCTCCTCTACGTCTAATTCTGGGTTCGAGACTGAAGTATGCCTCTAAGGTAAGTCAAGTCTCAGCAAAAGTTCAGTCAGTATTTTATAACATCTGGCTGTTACGACAAGCCCTCCCCGATGTGCCTGAGACTGACCAAACTCTCGTGGTGGGAGCCCTAGTTAATTTGAAATTGGATTACTGCAATGGACTCCTTGCTGGAGCCCCTGCCAAACAGATTCATTGCTTGAAAAGGGCACAAAATGAAGTGGTTAGATTAGAGTTTGGAGCACCGAAACACACCTCAACCTCAGGCCTCCATCGCTCTCTCCATTGGCTACCAGTGGAGGATCGTATAAAGTTCAAGGTTAATTGCTTGGTGTTCAAATGTATTAATGGTCTGGCACCAAGTTACCTGAGAGACAATTTGAAACTATACCATCCCACTCTGGCCCTAATGTCGTAAGACAAACTTTTCCTCATTATCCCCAGGACTAAAATGTGTCTTCAGCGGAGATTGTAGATTCTCGCTCTTCCGTCACAGATTGTGGATCAGTCTCCCTTTGAACTTAAGGTAAATTAATTTGCTCTTAACATTCGGAGCAGGTTTAAAAAAGTATCTTTTTAAATAAAGTTTACTTGTTTTGACCTCTCGATCACTACCATCATGTGATTGACTATTACATTTTGTCTTGATGACACATTCCATCGGCAAAAGGATTCGATTTGGTTTGTTGTGTGCACGGTTATAAATATCTCAATCAATCAATGTATTTACCTAAGAATTTGTGATAGCAATGTGCCTTAATGTTTTATCTACACAGGATTACTTGACTTGCATCAGTTCTACATGTGGGTGATTGTTGCTTGGAACCTGCCCTTGTTAGAGCCATCTACTTGCTCCAGTGTCCTGGAAAAGTGGGCCAAGTATATGTAAAGACTTGAACAAAAGACTGCCTGATTGCAAAACGGACCGAGGCAGTCAAAACTCACGATGTTGCTACTACCAGAGTCAGATGATGCAATAGGTTAAGGCTATACTATTTAATGGCAAAAGTAGCGTTACTACTCAGTCTTCTTCTCAAGGAAAGGAATCTTTCAGCATCTACTCCAAAATGCTTTTCATGCAAGGATTCAACCCGCATATCTTTGGCGCTAATAGCTTTTACACTCCATTAGAGGTGAGCACATTCGATTTTTCAACGCTAAATAGTATGCCTTATCATAGTACCACTTCTGACTCTTATAATTCTTGCTCTGCTTTCAGAGGATACCATCAATTGAGCAGCTTATTTAGACTGTGCTTTCTGTGTTTTTTGCGAACAGGCACGACCAAGTGTTCGCCCAGGCGATTTGATGGCTGTATCAGACATCACATACATTTCCTTTCAATACTTATTCATGCGTTTTATCCAGCAGTTGTTAACTTATTGGCACCAGAGACTGACTCACGGTGCTTTTTCATCAACATTTTGTATTCACCCATACAGAACTAAAACCAGCCAGACTGAAACTGATCATTGGTTCTTTTTTGAGAAGTATCCTCAATCCGCCTTTCTGAATAGGCGCTTCAGATTCCTTTTTCTTGACAAGTCGCTACATGGTACAACAGATCCTGTTTTGGAGTATTATTTTTTTTTTTACCTCTCGGCACATACTTATTTTCAATATCACCACACATCACTCTATTCATCACATGTCTCACTAGTTTATTTCCTTGTTTTTTCCTTGCTCTAGAAACAACCGGTCTACTTTATGCTTGTGCAGAAAGCTAGATATGCTCATATTGGGTCACGAGACCCTCTCGATGAATGCATGCTCCATTAGATTCTTCATCTCCAATCTACTCATGGATTTAGCACTGCTTTTCGATCTTTACACCAGATATGGCCTTTCTTCTCTTTCTAGTCATCCCTTCATGTGGGCCATGAAGCAAATGAGGTGCTTTTATACTAACGTTTAAGACAATGTATGCCATAGATGGCATTTTGAATTTCTGAATGTTATTTCAGTTGTTTTTTCCCTTTCTCCATGTTCTCTTTCATGTGCGTTTCCCACAATCTCCAACCTCAATCCCCGACCTGTGATATGTTATTTTTATCTTTTTTATACCTCATATGGTGAGATAACCATTTTTTTCTGTTTGTGGGATTGATATTTTTATGTTGATTTTCAAATGTACTACGCATATTATTTGCATTCTGTTCCGAAATCAATTTCTTTGCCTTTCGAGATAATTGCGAATATTTTTGTTGCCTATCATGATTCTGTATATGCACTACTCAGCCTTGAGAACGACCTGCGGTGTCGAAACAGGTGTCGGCTGTTCATGACATTATTAAAAATTACTTACACATCTGTATGTGTGATTATAACTTGATTTGTGAAATAGGATTTTATGGACAACATAATTATTCCCTTGGCAGTGCGCGCCTTAAATTACTTCCAACACCATTCTTATTTGCTTTCAATTGATCTGGGCTTTGTTTGGGGGATCCCAGTGCAAGTATCAACGCAGCAGGCCACTGTATTTCTATATTATCAACATCCATTTTTAAGGTGGAGACTCTAGCGCACTGGTAGTTTTTCGAGTGAACCCCTTACTTTCCTATCCACAAGGATTGTGCTTCTCTTGCCCTTTGAACTTGCATGAAAATGGACAGTGACAGGCCTTTCCAGGAGTAGTTCATTCTGTGAAGGGGTGGCCTTGTAAGTTGTGAGATGGAAAAATATCAATATAAAATCAGTGACAAATGAAGATGTACCACAACTACCAAAGCTCTGTGTGAAGTTGTCTTGAGGTTTACAATGAGAAGATGAAGGTATTCCATGCTCTGAAGAATATATAGTAATAAATAGGTTGGGCTGAAGAAACAGCATGGTACTGTTTCATCGCCCACATTTAGATGATTATTGGACTTGTACCAGAAATAGAAGTTGATGTTGTTACATTTAAAACACATTCATGTAGAATGTCTATGGGGTTACAGCCCTTTGTAGTGGGAGTCAAGTTGGTAGACATTCTATAGATTATTATGAGTGTGATTATTATTATTATTATTATCAATATTATTATTATTATTATTATTAGATTACACTGTATTAATTGATATCTCAAATTGAGTGAGCTCTCCTAAGTCATTTAGCATGCCCTCCAACTAGGCACTAGGCCTACATATACACACTGGACACAGGTCCAACCTCCATTCATCATGGTATCAGTATTTTGCTTGTTCACTGAGTGCAATGATGCTGGAATTTGCAGCATTAAGAATGCACAATCCAGTATATTTAATCTGGTTTTGTTATACTGCCCAATGCTTTTTATTTATTTTTATTGTGTTTTGGTTTGCAAAAAAACGTCCACAGAATAAAAAAAAACGTAGATAGTCAACATAAAATCCAATCTCGGTTTGTACAAAATAATAAAAGTTAAACACATGTCAAATAAAACAAACTTTCCTTTACGTAATCCAGAAACAGAAAGGAGAAGAAAAAGATGAATACAATTAGCAATTAAAATCGTTTCCATTAAGAACGTGAACAAGTACAATAATCAAAGAAATATTAGTTCCCCACATCAGTCTACACCAAAACAATTCTTTGGAGAACTCAGAAGAAATACTCTCCCATTCCTTGACAAAAGCACTCTGTCTGAGCATACACAGTATTCTACAGTCTAGTACCCAGTGTTTAAGGGTCTCGGGTAACTTTGTGTAGTTTGCAAAACCGGCAATTTAAGGGAGTCCCTGTACCATGAGAAGGCATAGACCAGTGCTAGTTCGCTCTCTAGAATGGAATTGATTGAGTATGAATCATAAAAAAATCTGCCTGGTCTTAAGGAAAGAACTTCAGGTATGTAGGCCCTATTTTTCTGGGGAATTTGGATTATTCTCTGTAAAGTGAATATTTAGACAGAGCCTCAATAGTCAACCTCCAATCATCCTGAAATAGTTTGAATTTTGCCTTATCTGAGGAACCAATTTCTTCTAGTATTGCCCTCTTACCAGTTCTAAACTTAATCACAGAAGGAACTGTCCCTTTTACTGCCATAGATTGAAAATCAAAAAATAGTGAATTGGCCGGGTTCTTAAGAACTTGAAATATATCAAGAATTGTTTCCATTGATATCGGGCATGGAGAGTAGTAATGTTCAATTCATGGCTAATTTACCGCTTTTGGGAGTGATGATGCAAGGCCCAGTATATTTTTCCACATCATTCCTTGCAAACTATTAACAATATCTCACACATCAACAGATGCCATGTCAAGGCCAAATAGCAGCACCAGTTCTACCATGCCCAGGTAATATGTGACTGCTGGTAGAAGTAAAGAGCAACATACTCTCCTAAATATGCGTTTCATATGGGACCTCAGGGGGTTCAATTTGGCCTTAAGTGATTCACACCACATCTTGATTGAGGATACATATGTCAAGATATACCCCAGGTAATGGATAGAGTCTACCCTCTCAACCTGGCCAGTGCCCAATACCCAGCGTTTCACCATAGACTTTCTGATTTTAGAGAAAACAACCACCTTAGACTTCTCACCATTCACCACTAGATTGTTGGACTGTGCAAATTTATAGAAAATATTAAGCTTACGTTTGAGACCTTGTCCTGTTCTGTCGAAGATGACAATGTCATCAGCAAAATCCAACCAATGGATAGCAAGATGGCCCAGCCTATTTATTTATTTATTTGTTTATTCACATTTGTTAAGCGCACAGCAGCCCGTAAGCATTGTGGCGCTGGTTACAGTGGTTACTCAAATCTTAGTTACATACAACATACAGTAGGCGCAATGGAGATGGTGCGCTTGTTACCGTGGAGTGACCTAGCCTAGTAGCATAGAAAAACATACCATAAAAAATGTGTATACTGGCAAGGCAATCCAGGTTGTGGTGCCTGGAGGTGCAGAAGGAAGGTGGGTGAGCAGGAGTGGATACTTAGTTGAAGAGGGCAGTTTTTAGGTTTTTACAGAAGGCATGGAGAGACGTTTCGGCTCTGTGGTTGGTAGGGAGCGCGTTCCATAGCTTGGGGGCAAGATGTGGGAAGCCTATTCGTCCTGCCTTTGACCTGTTAATTCCGGGCACTGTATGTTGGTTGGTGTATCCACATCTGATGGGCCTTGTTGATAGTGTTCTGGGTAGTGTGTTCGATAGGTATGAGGGTGCAGAATGATTGATGCATTTGTGGGTGGTGGAGAGAATTTTTTGATACAGTCTTTGACTGGGAGCCAGTGGGCCGATTTTCTTGTGTAATGTGTTCTCTTTTGGGTATACTAAGAGCTGCTCTAAGAGTGTTGTTTTGGTGGTTTGGAGTCTCGCTAGATTTTATTTAGATGTACCAGCTAGGAGGGCATTGCAATAGTCCAATTTGGCTCCTATGGTGGCTCTGGCAATAGAGAGACAGTTGTCCTTGGTTAGAAAAGGCTTTATAGCATTGATGAGTTTAATGCTCAATGCGGAGGCTGAGACAATGGCGCTAACTTGTTTGTCCATGGATAGTGTATCATCTATGTGGACTCCGAGCATTTTGACCGAGGAGAGAACTGGGATGACACAGCTGTTAATACAGAAGTTGAGATATGTAGCACCTAGTTTGGCTAAAGTAGCCTTTTGACCAAGAATGAGGATTTCCATTGTGTCCCCATTAAGGCAAAGCCCATTGGTGGCCATCCAGGCTTGGATAGTAGAGTAGATTTGCTGAAGGGTAGTAGCGTCTAGAGATAAATCCCTGTGAGGGGAAGGAGCACCTGGGTATCATCAGCATAGTTTGTGTATGTGATCCCAAGTGCATCCAGTTTATCAGAGAGAGGCTATGTAAATAGATTGTACAGAGTAGGGGCAGTACAGTAGAGAAGTGCGCAGCATGCGTGAGATGCTTGATGAGGGTGTTGTGATCAACCAGATCAAACGCTGCTGAGAGGTCAAGGAGCAGGAGAAGGGCAGGCTTGCCAATGTCCAGGATATTAATGATTTGGTTTTTTAAATCTAGTAGGGCGGTTTCAGTTCTGTGTCCTTTGCGGAACCCCAACTGTCTCTTTCCTAAGATTGAGTTAGTTTCGAGGTACAGTTGTATTTCTCTGTGAGCGTCCTAGTCAAGTATTTTGAGGAGAAACGGGATGGTAGTTATGGGTTGATAGTTGTTAGGTTGAGAGGGGTATAGTGTTGGCTTTTTTAGGAGTGTGCGCACCCAGGCCTCTTTAAGGCGGTCTGGGACTATGCCTGTTTTGAATGAGGTGTTGATGAAGGCGGTAAGGAGAGGCACGAGTTGCTCAGTGCATTCTTTGATGATTTTAGGTGGGCATATGTCGCCCTTGCATTGTGAGGGTTTGAGATGTTTGAGGATGTCTATTACATCTACTTCAGTGATTTCTGTAAATGAGAATTTAGGAAGGTTGCTCTTTATGGGTTTGGGCCGGTCCTGCTTGTGATGATTCTGTTTAGGCAGAGCTTTGTAGTGGTCTAACATTTTGTGTTGGAGAATATCTATTTTTTTTAGCATAGCGGATTGTATGCTGTTGCATGAAGCCTCATCTTTAACAATCGCGTCAGTGAATATGAGAGAAACTGTTAGTTTTTTAAAGATAGTAAAGAGTTCTTTCGTTTGGGAGTTAGCAGAGACGATCTAGTTGTTGTAGGCATCCGATTTAGCATTGAATGTGGAGTCTTTGTATTTTTTGGAAATGGAATGGAAGTTAGCTTTGGTAATGTCACAAGGGTTGGTCTACCATTTTTTAAGTGCCTAGCGTTTAGAGTTGCGCATGTTTTGGAGCTCTTCGGTGAACCAGGAGTTTGAGTGGAAGGATTATTTCTCTTTTTTACTTTATAATGGAGCGACAGTGTTGATAGCATTGGTGAGTGTATTTTTGAATAACTCTGCTACAATGTTGGGGTCTAGTGACAATGGTGGTGCTAGGCATGGAAGGTTAAGACAAGCACTAACGTTCTCAGCAGTGATTTCTTTTGCACTTCTAGCTAAGGTAGCAGGTGCTGGTATAGTAGATTTGGCGCATGGTGTGGAGGGGATGGTGAATTGTAGGCAGTTGTGGTCTGTCCATGGGAGAATAATATTAGATACAAGGGCTGTATCACAATTATGGCCTATGATCCAGTCAAGGATTCAACCTTTCGAGTGTGTGGGAGAAGTGACTTTCTGTGTGAAGCCCAGGTCGATAAGGTCTTTAGTGAGGGAGGAGGCTGTTTTGTCATTTGAGTCGTTGAAGCCTAAATTGAGGTCGCCTAGGACTAGTGTCTTCGTGGATTTTTTGATATTTTTCCCTAGGAGGTGGGTGACTTGACACTGGAAGTCCGTAGTGGCTCCTGGTGGATGGTAGATAATGTGGATATTTATGGTGTTTTTTGAAGAGAGAGCTAGTTTAGCTGATAGGATGTCTACAGTTTGCCTAGTTTTGCAGACGTGGGTCAAGTAACCTGTAAGCCATTCTTAGGTCCTATTGTCCCATCTACAGGAGCAACCGTTACTAGTAGGTTTAACAGGTATCAATATAGACAAACTAACACATCTGTATGCAGATGGCAATATGGAAAAATAGATGATTAAGTTGTCACTGCTCCCTGGATCCAACAAACACATAGCGGTACACCTATGAAGAAGACACAAAAAAGTAATCAATCCATGAGGTACTGGAGCCCCAAGCCAGGTATAGAGGGGGGTTGCCGGATGAATAAGAAGCCTCCATAAGCAGGAGATCCCAGGACGTCATAAAGCAATCCCATTCCATGCCTCGCCTAAGATTGATGGAAGCGTCACAAGGTCTAGTAGATTTTCCATTTTGAAGATGACCGTCCGCACAGTAGGCATTGAAATCACCCCCCAAAATCATGGCATGCTGATAGCCGTCAGCCAGCCAGTGGTCAAATAAACAAGTATCTCCTAGAAATATTGTATAGTATGTTTTGTCGCATTGCAGTAGACATTAATCAACAAAACATCTCCCATGCCACCCAGGAAACAAACATGAACTGCCAAAATGCCTATGGACGCATGCCATAAAGTAGAGGAGGGTGAAACATTGACATCATTGGCAATAACCATACCACCACAGGGACATCCTGACCCATTTGTTGTAGCTGGACAAAGAAAGGTAGAATAGCCATCCAGTTCAAAGCTCCCCAAACACATGGTTTCTTGAAACAAGAGAATAGTGAATTTTGACAATTCAGGTGCTGTACACCAAGCCTGCTTTAAATTAGTCATACCACAGACATTCAATCATAACAGATAAAGATTGCCTATGTTAGGACTGAGAGGGTCTAGCACCCAAAGCTACAAAGGTTTTAATAGCAGCCTCGATCCAAGAACAATCTTGATTTTCCAGGGGTCTTTACCTGTACCTAATTCAGTCTGCATTGTAGCCAAAACTCGCGAAGTAACACTGTCGGGAATAAATGCAGATTATTGAAGAGATTCAGGCAGAGTCAGGTACCCCTTGACTGTTTCTTAATTTGCTAATTGGCAAATATCATAGCCTAAAGTGTGGAATATGGCTCCCTGTTCCTATACTGGATTAGAGACTATATTGGAAAAGAATATGGAGACTATCCGGTTATTGCCATTAATAGACAAATACATGGAATTAATATCTCCAGAATGAAGTTAGTGAGGGAATTTTTGTAAATACACACAAAACACTGGTCCTGTTCAATCTCTTTGAACCATGTTTGCTTTGGTCGACCTCCCAACCAATGAACCTAAGATATGGAGAGTCAACTTGTTTAATGAGTCTAATGAGTGGCTCAAAGAATGCCTCCCCAGTACCTGTCTGTATCACAGGTGAAGAAACACCCACATGTGTAATAGTAGCAGATGGAACATTGGCCCACTTACTTTTGGGGTCAATGTTCCATATCGAGGTTAACTTGGATTGAACCCCATTACCCAATGACTCAATTCGACCAGGATCTGTAAAGATTGAGTTACTATTAGAATTTAAACAGGGGACAGGTTCAAAATGGTTATTATTCTTTTCAATTTCCATGCAACCATTTACCTGTGTTACGCTCACCTGGCTCCCACAGGGACGTCGATCTGAACTGGACAGCTGTGGTCTCCACCAATGTGACGCGTAGTGCCGAGATGACAGACTGGACTGGCCCACCTAGCTTCATCTTGACCCGTAGGAGTATTCTTCTGCAAATGGAGAAAGGGAATTAACCACCCGTGGAGTTGAGTGTTAACCCCCACCCCTGCTGTTCTCCCCACTGATCACCTTTAATGTCTCCTCTTATAGTCTCATCTGATGTTTTGGAAAGATAAGATAAGCTCTCCATCCTGCATTGAGCGCAGGGGCGCGTAGATAAACAGTTGCTTCACTGGTTCGAAGGAATTGGTGAGTTCCAGAACAATAGTTCATAAGAGTTCAAATGTCTGACTTTCACTCTTGTCCGATTCCTTGCAGGTTTCAGCTTGACCCTAGCGAAGAGTTCCTCGTGGCAACCGGTAACATTCAGGTAAGGATTTTTATTATCCAACACGGGTTCGATAAAATAATGTCAGTATGTAACCTGTTGCTTTCTCTCTTATTCAGGTGCTGAGAGAAATTATGAAGTCTCAGGGAATAATGCCTCCGGCGGTAAAATTAGGTAAGTCTATTGGGGTGAGAAGGATTCCCCTTGTTTGTCCCTTTGTTTCACCTTGCTGTCCTTTTGTTCCCCTTAGGGGCCTGGGTGCGGCGAAGATGCGGTGGAGGCTGTGCCGACCCGTGAAGAGGAATAGTACCCCCGGCGGTAAAATCAGGTAAGTCTATCGGGGGTAACTAATATTGCCTCTGTTTATTCCCTTGGCTCACCTTGCTGTTCTTGTGTTCCCCTTAGGTGCCGGAGTGAGGCGGGAACATGCAGATGGATGGGGTGGATAGCGAAGATGCTGTGAAGGCCGGTGAGTTCAGCGCGGGTCTGCAGCAGGTGAGGCAATGCGCATAAAATAACTTCTTTCTTCCAGCTCGAAGGCGCAATGGATCGGGAATTCAGGTAAGGATTAAAGGTATTGCTCTTGTTCTAACCTTTTCTCCTTCTTTCTCCCTCTTTCTACGAGCTCCAGAGTCGAGGCGGGCATGGCAGAAGACTGGATGCAGACTTGCAGGCACGGTGAGCATTACGCTGCTGGATGCAGAATAACGTGAACCGTGTGCTGCTCTTCGGGCATGGTTTAAATAGCCCCCAAAGTAGTCCCAGGTGGTATTCCTCCTCGACCCCACCCGAGTAAAAAAATAGTCCCTAGGTAAAGTAGTCCCTTTCAAGCCTCTTTTGGCTTGGAGCTCTTGCAGCATGGTCTGCATCAGGCAAGTTTGCAGCATGGTCTGCATCAGGTAAGTTTTAATCTATGGGCCTGGCGCCTATGGCACCAGGACTGACTCTCCATATGAGCCTTGCGCCATAGACGCCAGAACTGCACCCAAAATGCCCCTAGCAGGGGTTGTTGGGCTTGCTTGGAATAACCTGATGCCTGCTCCGGGGTTGCTGGACTTGATCTGGATCACCGGGGGTAGGCATCATGACAGCACTCCCCCCCAAGGCCCCTCCTAAAGTCGTTCTTCCCCGTGGTTTTGGTTTGTCTGGGAAATTTCAGTGGAATTTTTTCACCAATCGGGGTGCATGAACGTCGTCACTAGGTTCCCATAACCTTTCCTGTGGTCCGTAACCTTTCCAGTCGATTAAATAAAAAAGCTTCAACTTCACCAGCTTGGAGTCCAGGATGTTCTTAACCTCAAATATGGGTTCCCCGTCTATAAGGATGGGGTCTGGTGGATTGGTTAGTCTTGTCCCTGGTTTCACTGGCTTCAAAAGTGACACATGAAAGACGGGGTGAATTTGCATACTAGCAGGTAAGTCCAACTTGACGGCCACTGGGTTGATAATGGCCTTAACAGAGTAATGTCCCAAATATCTGGGGTTAAAGGTCCGTGTTCCCTTTAGAGGTATGTTTTTTGTGGCCAGCCATACTTGGTCCCCTATCTGGGATTGTGGAGTATCACTTCTATGCCGATGAGCATTTTTCTTGTATTTTTCTTTCGCTTGTTTTAAATGTGCAGTTGCTTCCTTAAAGGCTTGTGTAATCGTAGTGTGCAGATGGTCCACTGTGGGCATTTCTAAGTGTTGGGGTGAGTCAAGGTCTGAGGTTCGAGGATGGTGCCCATATAAGGTATAACAGGGGCTTTGTCCAGTTCCAGAATGTACTGAATTATTGTATGCATATTCGGTGATCCAAAGAATGTCTTTCCAATTACTCTCAGTCTGATGTAACACACAACGCAGGTATTGTTCAAGAGTCTGGTTCGTCCTCTCCGTTTGACCATCGGTTTGGGGGTGGTAACTGGTCGATAACCTCACATCGATTCGCGCCAATTGACAACATTTCTTCCAAAAATGTGAAATGAATTGACTGCCCTGGTCAGAGACCAATACGGACGGAAATCCATGTATGAGAACAATGTTTTCGAGGAACTCCTTGGCCAGGATTGAAGCTGAAGGTAATCCCTTTAAAGGAATAAAGTGAGATCGATTTGACAATCGTACGATCTATGAGGTGGTAAGGTGTTTGCCTGTTCTTTTTGGAAGACATCCTGGAATTCTTGATATTCCAGAGGTAATTGCACGACTGATGTGGTGACAGTGGCCAGGCCTGCGTTCAAGTTTTTCTTTGGGTAACAGGTTTGTGCACAATCCGGGAAGGTTATTCTCTTCTCTCGCCAATCAATATAAGGATTATGTGTTTCCAACCAAGGTATCCCTAGTATTATTTGGAACTGTGGGGCTTTTATTAGATCAAACACAATAGTCTCTCGATGCCCATCCTGACCCAATAGTGTCATCTCTGCGGTGGAATGAGTTACAGGCCCAGAGGCAATTTCAGTTCCATCGACTGTGGTGATGACATCTGAGGTGGTCTTTCGGCAGAGAGGTAGATTCATCCTGGAAGCCAATTCATAGTCCACATAGTTACCTATGGCCCGCTATCAATATATGCTCTTACTGCGTGCATGCGTGATGGCTGCCTTGGATCTACAAGGACCATTGGCATGATGAAATGCGAGGTCTGAGTATCCTTCTTCAAGCTCGGCAAGCGGACCTCTACTCTTGTCGGGCGTGGTCGTTTCCTGAGTCTGACTCCATATGGCTTTTATCAGCAGCTCCTACCATCTTCTTGGGTGGTTTTACTGGGCAATCCCATAGAAAATGCCCAGAAGTTCCGCAATATAGACACAATTGCATTTGCCGTCTCCTTTCTCTTTCCTTCTGGGTTAAGGGTCCTTTAAGGGTCCTTTAACCCCTCCGATTTGCATGGGTTCTGAAGCATCTGCTCCTTTAGGGTTAGCATGGGTTTTGACCAACACCCGATTGTCAAACTTGGCTCGATCAGCCTTTCTGTTCTGAAGTCTGTGATCTAACTGGACCACTAAGTCTATATATTCAGCGCAGTCTTGAGGTGGGTTCACAACTTGAGCCAAGACATCATTGAGTTCTCCTCAAAGCCCTTGATGAAATAACGTGATTTGTTTTACCTCGGGCCATCCAGTTTCCACTATCAACCCATTAAAGGTCATGATGTAGGATAGATGATCCTGGTTACCCTGTCGTAGGGACAAAAGTTTGTTATCCAGGGCCTGTCCTTGGGAGTGCCGGGCAAATAGTCTTTCCATGCTCATTTGAAAGCCCTGAAAATCCCTAAGAATTGGGTCATCCTGATTAACTAGTGGAATTAACCAATCAGTTGCACTGCCGCTGAGATATGACAATACAAAGGCTACCTTGGCTTGATCGTTTGGGAAGGCTCCAGGTCTGCATAAAAAGTGCAAGCGGCATTGGTTCATAAACACAGCAAACCTTTTGGGGTCCCCGGCAAAGCGTTCGGGCGGAGCTAATGGAATAGTTCCTGGTAGGTTTATTTGCACAGGGTTACTCGATGACACAGGAGCTGGATTTCCCCCGAGTCCTGGTAGGGGTGTTTGTCCAGCCTGGCTTTGCAGTAGTTGCCTAGCAAGGTCATCAGTTCGCTCCTTTGACAAAATCAGTTGTCTCCTAAGAGCATTGGTTTCTTGACGGGCGGAATGCACTTCAGCCCTCAGTGTCCCTAGTAATTGGGCCAATTGGTCAGTTTATGAGGTATCCATAACGCCCGGGTGGGAATTTGTGGGTAGGCTTCGCATTCTGTTACGCTCACCTGGCTCCCACAGGGACGTCGATCTGAACTGGACAGCTGCGGTCTCCACCAATGTGACGCGTAGTGCCGAGATGACAGACTGGACTGGCCCACCTAGCTTTGTTTGCTTGGCCCGTAGGAGTATTCTTCTGCAAATGGAGAAAGGGAATTAACCACCCGTGGAGTTGAGTGTTAACCCCCACCCCCGCTGTTCTCCCCACTGATCACCTTTAATGTCCCCTCACCTGATGGTTTGGAAAGATGAGCTCTCCATCCTGTATTGAGCGCAGGGGCGTGTAGATAACCAGTTGCTTCACTGGTTGAAGGATTTGGTGAGTTCCAGAACAATATCGACTCTGAGATTTCCGGCGAGACGCCGTAAGTATATAGTTCGTAAGAGTTCAAATGTCTGACTTTCACTCTTGTCCGATTCCTTGCAGGTTGCAGCTTGACCCTAGCGAAGAGTTCCTCGTGGCAACGGGTAGCATTCAGATAAGGATTTGTATTATCCAACACAGTGCGATAAAATAATGTCAGTATGTAACCTGTTGCTTTCTCCCTTATTCAGGTGCTGAGAGAAATTATGAAGTCTCGGGGAATAATGCCTCCGGTGGTAAAATTAGGCAAGTCTATTGTGGTGAGAAGGATTCCCCTTGTTTGTCCCTTTGTTTCACCTTGCTGTCCTTTTGTTCCCCTTAGGGCCCGGGGTGCGGCGAAGATGCGGTGGAGGCTGCGGAGGAATAGTACCCCCGGCGGTAAAATCAGGTAAGTCTATGGGGGGTAACTAATATTGCCTCTGTTTATTCCCTTGGCTCACCTTGCTGTTCTTGTGTTTCCCTTAGGTGCCGGAGTGCGGCGGGAACATGTAGAAGGATGCGGTGGATAGCGAAGATGCTGCGAAGGCCAGTGAGTTCAGCGCGGCGCTGCAGCAGGCGAGGCGATGCGCATAAAATAACTTCTTTCTTCCAGCTCGAAGACGCGGTGGTTCGGGAATTCAGGTAAGGATTAAAGGTATTGCTCTTGTTCTAACCTTTTCTCCTTGTTTCTCCCTCTTTCTAGGAGCTCCAGACTCGAGGCGGGCGTGGCAGAAGACTGGATGCAGACTTGCGGGCACGGTGAGCGTTACGCTGCTGGATGCAGAATAACGCGAAGCGTGTGCTGCTCTTCGGGCATGGTTTAAATAGTCTCCAAAGTAGTCCCAGGTAAGTATTCCTCCTCGACCCCACCCGAGTAAAAAAATAGTCCCTAGGTAAAGTAGTCCCTACCAAGCCTCCTTTGGCTTGGAGCTCTTGCAGCATGGTCTGCATCAGGTAAGTTTGCAGCATGGTATGCATCTGGTAGGTTTTAATCTATGAGCTTGGCGTCTATGGCGCCAGGACTGACTCTCCATATGAGCCTGGCGCCATAGACGCCAGGACTGCATCCAAATAGCCCCTACCAGGGGTTGTTGGGCTTGCTTGGAATAACTTGATGCCTGCTTCCAGTGTTGCTGGACTTGATTTGGATCCCCGGGAGTAGGCATCATGACAACCTGGCCCACATGATTATTGAGCTGAAAGGGACTAGTGGTTTGTCCACCAAAATAGGGGCTGATTTACCTTGTTTCCCTTGCCTCTCATTTGGGATTTTTTCACCCCACCCCGTAGAAACGCTAGTATAAGTAGTTGATATTTCTGTTAAACTTGCATAATCATTTTCCACAGCATTATGTTCAATTAGAGTGTCAACAGTAGAGATCAGTTCCACATTTTCTTTGCACCATTCGCAAATCTATGTTTACCAGTAGGTTGGTTTTTAGACTTCTTACCCATATTGGCTTTTGCCTTTTCCTTTTTACATTTTTGTCCGGTAAGGGCCAAATGGAGGGGAATGAGCCCCGACTATGGTAGCGCTGTCCAAGTTATCACCGGCTTCCTCCACAAGCAACCTTGTGTCTGATGTAATAGCAGGTGTGGCCCCATAGATTCAATATACTCTACCAGACTGGAAGGGGTTCTAGACACATAAGGGAGTTTAGATCAAGAGATACTTCACCCACACACACAATCTGCAAAGATTTAGGGTCACAGACATCTACTCCACTATCAATCCACACCAGTTTTATTGCTCTTAGATAATGGGGATCCACAGCTCCCGACTAGTGTGGTAGTATTGGCCCTCACAGCAGTGGAGACCAGCTCCTGTTGATCATATAGTGCTGTAAGCTCTTTATTCACATTGGATGAAAATTGACCACATGATGCTTTTTTTCTGGTCATAAAACAATCCCCAGATGGAGACTTGGTCTAGACGTCACCTGTGGGAGATGTTGGGGACCTCTGTGAAACCAACACCCTTACCTGAGTTAAACCCACAGTTCTGGTTCCCACAGCTTTAGGTGCCACACCTTGTTCAACATGTAGACCATCTTTGGTCGATGAGAGACAAAGCAAGCTGAGACTTTCAGTCGATTAATTTTTGGCACTGCACAGCATGAGAACCAAGTCCAGCCCCTGAATCAGAGGTCCCAGTGATGATCGCACTGACCCCAGAAAGAGAAAACTTATTGACCATATCTGTAGCAGACCAGGCAATAGCTGTAACATAAAATACACACTGCCCCTGTCGTGTGTTTTCCCTACAGACAGAACAATTAGACCCCTCACAGCCTGTTAGAAGCTTGCAGTCTGTGATTTCTTTGCAGTTTGTGTTTCTCCAATATTCAAGCTTCTATAGTAATCATCATTATAGTTCATCTGGACAGGGCCAATAGCAAAATCATCCAGATCAGCTTGTTCCATTGTCATTCAATCTTTGATCTGTTCATCAGCACAGTTTGACATAGTCTTTTGATTACACAAAAAAGGTTCTCTTGTTCCGAATACAAACGGTTCAGCAGAAGGATGGTGTTGCCATACTGAAGGAGCCGAGTGGGGAAGACTGGTCCTATCCATCAGCTGTTTAAGTGTACAAGCAGGAATGGCCACATGGAACCATACCTGCTTGGATAAGAGTGAGTTGAAAGGACCATTTAGCATAGTCCACAAAGTACCCAGACACATATTCACTTGGTTGGAACCTCCAGAAGAGGATGTATCCTTAGGAGGAACAGAGAAATGTCAGCCACATTAGTCGACTGCTATTCTAAAGGTATAGGTAACAGAGCGCATGAGATCTCCACCTTTTCAACCACCATGCTCTCCTCCGTAGGGTCTATTGTGACTATTGGTTTGGTTACAGCACTCTGTCACTCATTAGCAGTAGTCACCATGCCAGACCTTAAAGTACGTTGGACCATGCTTCCTGGAATCGGTTCAAAGGCACTGTTCAGCCCGCAGTCACCAATATTGTATTGCAGCGATTTACAGAGACCCAACCGCAGCAGTCGTATGATAGAATACCTGCCTAAATATGTGAAACTCTTCAGTATATCACCAGCTGAAAGGCACGTTCAAGCCTGCAGCCACAGATTGAATTCCAACTAGGTAAGGAAATCAGGGGATTATCGAAGTATAACACTGATGCAAAATCTAGAAAAGGCAAAATCCTCAAGCAGTACTTCCGACTGCAATCACAGTGTAAGGAGCCAGCAATGCCCCTCTTTCCCCCAAGCAGATGGCTCAAAGAGCAAACAGCAATACCTAGCCTTGCAGTCACCAAGTGCTAGATAAGGAAACCAAGCCATAAACAAACAGACCAGATGACAAAGTCACTGAGGGATAGGTAGACAATGAGGGTCAGACGTAGAAGCAAGACAAAAGCATGCAATAACAGTAGTCCACACGTTCTGTTTTTCAGAAAAGAGCTAAATCTGATTCTCAGGGGAGAGAGTGAGATGAAAACCGCACAACTCCCCTCACCCCCGAACACTGAACTCTCCTTGCACTCTCTGCTTCGCTTCCGTTGCCCCAGTGAGCCTTAAAAGGCAGGTTCGGGGAGTAGTAAAGAGAGATGAGGGAATCTACGAAATTTTGCCAAATGACCCGTGAAACGTAGTAGAAACACTGAACACTCCTCACACCCTCTGAAATGTCTACTGCCCAATGCACAATGCCCCTTTTGATTCCTGATGAGACCCATTGGCTCGTCAAGTGACAACTGCAAGATACATTTTTTTTTCCCTACTATGAATATGCCTAAGAGAAACTAAATGCATTGAATTGGCAATAGATATTAAAGTTTGTTATTATTATGTATTATGTATACAGTGCTGCAGGCCCTTAGGCCTAAAAGCACTAAAAGAGAAGTAGATTAGAGCAGGCAGGGAAATGTCACAAAAAAGAAGAAACAACATCAATCGAAGGTCAACCAAGGAAACAAAAGTGTATGCAGGAACAGATATGTAGGTTTTAAGGGATTTTTTAAAACATGAGATAGAAGGGAGAAAAGGAAGGAAGAGAGGCAGGCTGTAAGGGAAGCAAAATCAATCATGGAGTTGCCACTGCGTTGCAACTTGAAACGACCAACGTCAAGCTGCAAGGAATTCTCAGAGTGAAGAAATCTCCTAGCAATAGAGCATGTATTGCCACTGATGAGATAAGCAGAGCCAGAACCGTGAAAGCATTTATGAGTCACGGTTAAAATCGTATGTTTCACACATGCCTGGACTGTAAGCCAGTGTAGGGACTGCCTGGCTTGGATAACATGATCCTGGCAGTAAAGATAACAGAAAATGCGAACCAAACTATTCTGGAAAAGTTGCGACTTCAGAAGGTTAACTTGTGAAGTACCTAAAAGAAGCCCATTGCAGTAATCCAGCGTTGAACCCCCAATTGCCCTAGCTATAAGGTCGCAGTTGGTTTCAGAGAGGTAGGGTCTAATGTGCCTAAGTAGTCTGAGATAATATGCACAAGAGGATCTAAGCTGCTTAATATGAGGAGTCAGAGAGAGCTCAGAGTGCAACATGAATCCTAGGTCCTAATTCACAAAGTGTTTTATGATGGCACAATCCCATTTTAAAATGCTCTGTGAATAAGGGCTCTAGTGTCTTTGCTTTGTCAGCTACTTTATTGGTACAGCCAGTTATTGAAAAGGAACTGTAACCGGCATCTAGCTTCTTTTTGCATTGGCTAGTAGTAAGCATAAGCAGTTCAGTCTTTACATTGTTCAGTGCAAGAGAGTTGGTAGCCATCCAGGCATGATAGCCTGAAGTGGAATACACTTGATTAATATCCCGGGAATCATTGTCATAATCACCAGATAGTTGTGACAATATCTGGGTATCATCGACATAGTGTAGATAACACCCATGTGGTCAAGTAGATTGTACAGAGGCTGGGTATAGATGTTATATAGGGTTGGGGCTACACAAGATCCCTGAGGGAAGCCACAATCGAGAAAGGTAGGAGGAGCAGAAGCAACATCAGCAAAGGTGTTGGCTTGTATGTTTGAAAGGAATGAATTGACCCAAGCACAGGCAGATGGAGAGAGGTTAGCAACAACAGCCAGTGATCGACTAGGATGGAATTATTAACCAGGTCGAAAGAAGTATTTAAGTTCAATAGCATAAGGAGTGCAGTGTGACCATGAACAATGATACCAGCGATGTTAGATCAAACAAGGCAGTTTCAGTGCCATGGCATGCTCAGAACCTGGATTGCCTAATGCTCAGAATATTATAGGCTTCCAAAAAGTGCTGAACCTGTAAATAAGCCATCCTATCAACAGGCTTAAGAAGGAAGGTGGCCTCTAGTTGGAGGACATTAATGGGTCCAGAGGGTTTCAGAGATTCCTTCTTGAAGCTGTGGGTAACCCTAGCCTGTTTAAGATCGCTGGGAACAGAGGCTCCATCAAAGGATGTATTGATAATCCTGGTTATGAGCGGGATTAATGAGTCAGTGCAAGATTCTAAAGTCTTAAATTCTACTTCTTCTTTCTTCACCTTTATGTTATTGAAGCTTGCTGAGCTGGGTTCAACTCTCACCTCCTCGAACATATTTATGGAATTGGATGTCTCGAAATGTTTTTTGGTGCCTTTGTTTTGATGTCTTCAAATGATGCAAATATTAAATAAAAGGATACAGAATGAAATTTTATTTGTGATTAAATCTGCACTTAACATCATGGCTTGCATACCAAGGGGATAGGTCAGTGCACGTGAATGCTCACGTGGATGTACAGTGCAAACAGTTTCTTCCCAACACACATTTATATAAAATCCACATTTTGTGATTTTCCAAAATACTAACAATTAGTTTAGAAAGGTCCATTGTGTTGCTTATTTTGTTTTACTACCCTGCGAGGGACAATGAGATTGTAACAATGGATCTCATTGGCCCTCGCCAAGTCCTTAGCAGCCAATCACATTTTCAAATGACCGTTACTCGTTCCATGGCAGCCATCTTCTTTGTCTACTTTTTTTCTCCACTTTTGAATAGCTGCCATGGAAAGAGAGAAGGCACTAAGTGTAGTCCCTTCACCCCATGCCAGACCCTTGCATTTCCTGCCAAAAACAGTCAAAGTACCTGAGCCCCACAGTTGTCGTGGAAAGACGACTGCCTCATCTGCAAAGAATAGTGCAGGTCCCCTATCCACACCCAACCTTGTCCAATTAAGTCACTAATTACCTCATTAATATACACACTGATACATAATTATAAGGAAAATTAAGCAAATGTGAGGCATCATTACCCATAGTACATTTACAAACTAAACATTGTACTGGATTACTCCAAATACTCCTCTGCTACAACAGGTGTTCACGTGTGTCCGACCTCCACCATAATATGCTGACATAAATCCTAAATAGTTGATCTGGGCTAAAGCATGTGTATAACACAAAATCGTTTTGGTGGTTGGTCCCTACCTGAAATACCTGTGCCAGGATGATAAACCACATGAAGAAGTGGCTCCCTTGGTCAGCAATTGCAACGAGGAAGTAACCAATATGTAAATGTAATGTATGGACCTGGTACTCAGCTGTTATACTGTGCCGGTAACCCAATAAGTACAAGTAACATTTGCATACTATAGATTTTTGAAGCTTTCACTAAACTTACCTGGGGGTTATAAACATTTTCCCTACATCAAGGACAATTATCGGTTTTATTAGACAAATAATCACCAGTAGGCCTCTATATTATTGGATACATATTTGGAATACCCCTGCCCTTGTAAAATTTAGGGAGGCACTCCAGGACGTCCTAGAGCAGGAGTGGGGGATGGGGTAGAAACCAGCCCTGGTTCAAATTCGTGAACAACATTTTTTATTACCTGGGCTTTGATGATTACTGGCTGAATCCTCACATAATCACATAATCGTCCCCAAGCACAAAGTAATGTTAACCTCAGAAACACAACAGCAATTCCTAATCGAAGAAATTAGGAAGATTTTAAACTGCCCAATGATAGCGCAATATTGGGACTCTAAATCTTGAGTAGGATACAAGCAGGATTTGAACTATCCTTGGGCCTAAATTAGCTCGTTCACTTTTTTTAAACTCATCTCAGGCATTTTGCCACTAGCGATATTTTCCGTTAGCTGGGGGTCAATTGGGACAGATCTTAGTCCGCATTGTGAAGATGTTAAAGAGACCACATACACTTTTTATTGTTTTGCCCTAGCTATAAGAATTTAAGAAAAACATATCTGAAGCCCTTCTTCTTACACGCTAATGTATGCAGTTTCTCTGAAACCTTTTTGATTTGCAAGCAAGCAGAAAGAGTGACTTTTGAATTTGTGGTGACTATCTTCATCCCTGAAGCCTGACTACTCAGAAAGAAAGTGATGAAACTAGTTACCTCCTAATATAATCAGTAGTAATATGAACGTTTGGAGGTTCTTTTATGAATCATTAGATTGTATTATTCCTAGTGCTGTTATCATATATTTGTACACACAACACTTCATTAACACAATTTGACAGTATTTGCTCCATTTCTGAATGATGTTTGTGTTAATGATATGCAAACTGTTATTTAGTAGTAGAAGTGTACCAGAAAAATAGCAGAACTGTAACCCCGCAGAGGAACTGTGTAGGCAGGAGTGGAGCAACATGCAACATATTTTTCTATTGTGGCATTCATGCTCTTTGACAGCCAATTGAGTTGAAACAGCTTTCAGTTCATGTATAACTGCTATTGGGTAGTAAAGTGGAGAAGTTTACTTCACAAACAGTTCCGGAACAAAGAAAATGGTTGCAAAAAGTAGTGGAACTGTTAACAGTAAAAAATACAAGTAGTGGAACGTTTCTCTGGAACACTCCCGCACACTTCGACCACCTAAATTTATTTAGAGTCTCAGTACTCAAGACATTTACAGTTTTATTTAGCTCCTTAAATCAATGAACCTTCACTATATATTTGTGTACACATCACTTTATTAACACGTGTGCACCGTATCAGTGCTATTTTGTATGTTGTTTTTTGTTAATACTATGCATTTTATTACCTTCCATGTGTTTATAATTTCAAGTTCCTTATGATTTTATTTTGCTTCATCCATCAATTAGCTTTTAATCTCTGATGTTTCCCTAAATTACCTATCAAACCGCCATGGGCTTGTTGGGTGTTAGTACTTTGAACTTTTTAAAGTGGTGGTAGGAACTGGTAGTCTAGAAATATTATAGTTACATATACTTTTTTATTGGAAATGTATTTTTTGAAAGTGCATGTTGCCTGTATTTTTTTATTGCAACTGTATTTGATGTTGTGTTTGCTTTTATGACAAAATAAAGTTATCTTTGATTGATCGAGAGAGAAAGGGAGGGCCCTAGAGCCAAAAACGGCAAGCTCGATTGGCCTTAAAAAGTTCCAGAGAGTTTCCACCAGCATATCTATTTCTACAAAATAAACAACGTCAAAACATCATCGGAACCCTGCAATATTGATTATTTGTTTCAATGTCATCACATGATCTCATTAATTAAGGTTCAGGAAAGATCTACACGCAGAGTACATGAGAAGTGGGAGGAGATTGAATATCCCAGGTCTCTCTGTCTGCAGCCTCCAGCCACTAGGGAAGACAGTAATGATGATTAGATAGATGATGGTCAATGCAAAGATTATGCTCATTCAGAGTCCAGACCGCAACATGCTTTGCTACTGCAAAACAGTGATACTAAGGAGGCAGAGGAGTATGACGCCACAGATGCAGAGACTTTATGCAGTAATAGTGCCGTCCCAACTTTATACTGTCTCAATGAGAAACAACCTTACCGATAATCATTAAACAAATATTGTTTCAGTGCATCCAGAACACAATCAGCACCACCAAAAACCTGCATGATCCCAGCCTATGTGACAGCCCACTATGTAAGTTAAATGTATGGCAGTAAGTCACATATAATGTAGTGCAAATGAATCTGGCAATGTGCACTTTCGATTGGAAAAGCTTGTGTGGAGACAAGGAAGCGACCAGGTTATGCACCACATCTATTCAGAACCATATGCACCAGCACCATGGACAGACATGGGAAGAAGCCAAAAGATCAGGGGGCATCCCCTCCCATACTATCAGACAAGCAGCATACCTCCACCAGTCTGCACTTTTACCCAGTGTGATTTGTATCAGGACACCAAACTGAACCCTGTGTACCTCAAATACACATAGGGCCTCATTACACGGTATGCAGTAAGGGTTTACCGGTACCGGTAAGGGCACTGGTACCGATGAACCTTTACCGCCTTACTACGAGGTCCCTTTGCCGGACCCGACCTCAACGGCTGGTTTTAGCAGCTTTTTAGGAACGGACCTGCAAAGGGACCTTGGTGCTAATTACGGCACCGCAATTTGCGGTACTGTAAATAGCTCCTTCCCCATTCCCATTGAGCCCTATGGGGGCAAAAATGGGAATGAGTAAGTGCCTTGGTGAATGGGGAATTACCGCCCCCGCTCACCTCGGAGTAGGGCGGTAAATGCTCCATCCACCAAGGCGGACACAGTAAAATACCGGCGGCAACCATGGCGCTAATAGCGCCATGGTTACCGGATGCTGTGTAATGAGGCCCATAATAACGACCCCCATTGTTTAGGAACAGTTTATGTTTGTCTGTTTATTTATTTGTATAGTGCTCCAAGACCTTAGGTATCTGGGCGCATTGCAATTTACTTAAGGTTACAAGTTTACAAGCATATATACAGATAGGCCATAGGTAATAGCCTTAACAGAGAGTGCAGATTTACATGTTACAGGCATTTATATTGAATTAGGTGACATGCTGGAAGCACAGAAGTGTACAGTAACGGTAATGGTAGAAGTTCATTTGCTACAACAGTCCAGTGTTAATTATTAGTCACAGGAGACGAGAAAACTTTTAGTCTTATTTCTGAAGCTGTACAAGGAAGGGTCTGCTCTAAGTGATGAAGGCAAGGCATGGTGTTCCACAGTTGTGCCGCCATGACTGGAAAGCTATTGCCTCCAGGGTTCTTGAGTTTAAACCTAGGGATATTAAGGCAGTGCTCATGCACAGTTCCTCTAGGGTGTTCAGATCTATATTTCTTAAATTTGTCCACTAGGCACATATATTTATGAGTAAAGGTTAATGCTTTGAACTGAATTCTGTCCTTAACTGAGAGCCATTTAGTGTTCCATCTGGTCTCCGAAATATGTTGCGATCTAGGATTACTTAGCTCTGTTCTGAGAGCATTATTTTGAAGAATCTCTAATTTGTTGACATTTTGTTTACTGGATCCGAGATAAAGTGCATTACCGTAGTCTAACTTGGAGAGGATTAGTGCTCTAGCTAGTGTGAGACAGCTATCTGCGGAGAGGAACTGCTTGCAGGTATGGATTAATTTGCATGTGTATGCTGAGGCAGATGCATTGGCATTAATTTGTCAACCCAGCGTTTTTACCTCCTTGGCAACTTTAAAAGTGATGCCGTCAATGTTAAATGAATGAAATTGAGTGTTCTATTTGAGAAGTCATGCCGGAGCTCCGATCATGTCCTCATGATCCGAGCTCCGTCATGACTTCTCAAATTGAACACTCTGTTTTTTCATCGTTAAGAAAAAGCCCAGGTGTGGCCATCCACACTTGAATAGTGTGATAGATTTTGTTCACCAATATGGAGTCAGTGTCATAGTCACCGGTCATAGGTATGAGAATCTGGTTGTCATCTGCATAGTTAGTGTAGGTGACACCCAGATTATCTAAATCATTGAATAAGGGTTTAGTGAAGATGGTGTACATCGTGGATGATACACACAAGCCTTGTGGTACTCCACATGTAATAATTGTGGGTTTGGCTGAAGCAATGGGGGAGAAGACTCTCATGAAGCGATCGTCTAAGAATGATTGAGTCCAGGCAGTGGCTTCAGGGAGGAATTATGCAGTTGTAGTAAGGTGCCTATATAGTTCTTCATGGTCCACTAAATCAAACACGATGGAGAGGGAGGAGAGACAGTTTCCCTTTGTCCTTTAGCTGATCCATTTGATTTTTCAGATCAATAAGAGCAGTTTCAGTACCATGTCTTGGTCTGAAATTTGACTGGCAGAGGCCTAGAAAATTGTGTTCCTCAAGGTAAGCTTGTATTTGCAGGTAGGCTGCTTTGTCCAATTTTCTATTAAAAATTGTACTTTTGGTATATGTCTGTAGTTTGCTGGAATATTCGGATCAAGGGTGGGTTTCTTTAGAAGAGGTAGGACCCAGACATCCTTTAAGTAGGGACAGTGCATGAGTCAAATGATGAGTTGATTAAGGTAGAGATGCAAGGGGTAAGGTCCCTTGCTGCTTCTTTGATGGTCATTGCTGGGCAGATGTCGCCTTAACATCTAAACAGTTTAAGAGAGCCTATTACGTCCTCCACTTCCTTACTGGAGACTGGGTTAAATTTGAATTGATTAAGTGCTTTGGTTGTAACTGACTAGGATCCCTTTGTAAGTGAAATATTAGCGAGGTTCCATTTTTTTATTCTATTTTTTCTGTAGAAGGGCTATTTTGTTAGAGACCGCCGACTGAATATTTGTGCACTGGGTTTGGTCCTTGGTGCAGGTATCAGTCGGAGGTGAAGGGGATTCTAGTTCTCTTAAAATGATGAATAATTCTCTTGTACTAGAGCTGGCCTTATTTATCCTATCGTTGTAAGTGTCTTGTTTGGTTCTTAGAATCTCAGACTTGTACTTGGATGCGATTTTGGTGAAGTTCTCTTTATTTAGTTCTGTAGGGTTATTTTTCCAGAGGTATTCAGCCTTCCTTTTTTCAAGCCTTAGACTTTTTAGGTTCGGGGTGTACCATGAATTGAGGTGCGCCCTCGGTATGCTTTTGCACCATTTTAAAGGTGTGATTTTTTTTAATAGCTTGAAGAAGTGTGGAGTTGCATAACTCTACTAAAACTGCCGGGTCTGAGCTAATCACCATAGGTGATCAGTCCAGGCACATGGCTCGCTAGATGTTATAGTCACCTCACAGTTACAGTCAGAAACCCAGTCTAGGGTTCTGCCTTTAGAGTGAGTTGGCAAATGGACCCTTTTTCGTAAAGCCTCGTTCGGAAATAGTACTGGCAAGTGCCGTGGCATTGGCATCCTTTTGGTCCTTAAACCCCAGGTAGAAGTCTCCCAGAATCATAACTTGTGAGATGGGTTTTGTATTGTCGGTGAGTAGCGCTGTGATATCCTCCTCAAACGTTTTGATTGGGCCAGGTGGCCTATAGATAAGGTGCATAGTTATAGTTCGGGAGTCTGAGATTGGCATTTTAACAGAGAGAAGTTCACATGATCGGTGCGGGGAGTGTACTGCAACTCTGAGTCCCAGTTTAGTTTTGGCGATGAAGGTGATGCCTCCACCTCTAATCGTTTCCTTGTCTAGGCTAAGCAAGGCATAGTCTTCAGGTATAGCAAGTGAAAGAGTCGGTCCTGCTGCTTCATGGAGCAAGGTCTCTGTTATTGCTAGGAAGTCAAGATCATTGGAGCTGATCAGGTCGGCGATGTCTAACGTGTGCATTCCAATGGATCTGCCATTTATAAGGGCACCTTTGATAAGTCTAGGGTTGGTTTCTGAGGCTTTGGGAATGTTAGGTCAGTTAGTCTGACCAGGAAGGTTGTTATTGGTTTGGCTAAATTTATAGTTATTTGCAGGTGAATGTTTCCCCATCTTTTTAAGTTTAGGATTGAAGTTTGAGATATGAGTTTTGTTCAGTCTAGCCGACAGCCTTTGGTTTCTAACTTCAATGGAACACGGAAGGTTAGGTGTGAGCTTGGTAGCATGTTGCGGAATCCATTGGTGCAGAGTTAAGGCACAACTAGGAGTAGGACTGGGTTCTACGGCAGGCAGGGTGGTTTGGTTAAGTGGGGACAAGAATTTGGATGGTACTATGTTTAGTACTAGGGGAGCTTTTGTAAGGTTAACTGTGAATGGGTTAAGTGGAGGAAGAAATTAAGTTGGTCTAATGCTTATTGGCTGTAGGGTGGTCTGACTTGTGGTTGGATGGTTCATTATAGAGGTCATTCTCAGGTTCCAGGGGGTGTGTACTGAGGGTAATGCCTTATGGTTTAGCATACATTTGACTGGGGTAGAGAAGCTGTTGCTGCAGATTAGAATTAGTAAGCCTATAACACCTTGTATGCCGGTGTCCATAGCTGGGAGAGTTGAAGTATGGAGACATATCCTTGTCTCGGGAGGATAGCTCAGGGGCAACGTGTTTGTCTTGGAAGCAAGGCGACACAGAGCACCACAGGTTCGATTCTTGGGTCCGCGCTTAGAAACCTCTGGATATTAAGCGCGTTATAAATATCCTATCATATCATATCATAGCATCCGTGTGGATACTGTTTTGGATGTGGATGTGGATGAGGATGAGGATGGAAGGAGAGGGTGGTCATAGAAAGGTGAGCAGGTGTTAGTTGGCACAATCCAGTTCACTTGTACGTGGGCAGAATACCTAGCACTTGGCAATGGCAAAGTACTCCCAAAGGTAAACTTACAGCTTAAATCGAGGCAGGCGAGCAGGTATAGGCTAGCTATAAAGGTGATTAGAGTTTTCAGTCACAAAGAGGCTCGTAATATGTAAGCATAACATTTAGGCTTAGCAGTCCTATTCTTAGCAAAGGCACGTATGTCATATACACAACAAAAAGTGTTCCGGGATTTTAAACAAAACACGTAGGCCTAGCAGTCATGAACTTCGTAGATCGTGCAGGCAATGAAAAGAAGTACAAAGATCCTAAGCACAGCACAAAGGCAAAATTGTCATGTAGATAGCAGCAGGCTCGATGAATATCTACGCAATACAATATTATAACATTGTGATATCACCACATATGAGAGTCAATGTGCCCACCTCTGGCCCTTGAAGGTTGACAAATAGGCTAGGCATTGACCGTATTAGCTTATGTGATAGTCGAGACATGGTCACTTTACTTATAGGTGACTAAGCTATGACTATGCATGGAGTGTGAATGTGAGGTCACGTATCAGTGATCTAATGGGCATGTCAGTTTACTTCAGACGAACAAGAAGCAGGGTGCACGTGTGTTGCACAATGAGACAAGAGCCGCGTAGGCCTGTTATACAGTTGTAACGCATACATAGCAGAGCAAACTGGCTAGACCTAGTCTGATAAGCGGTGGGCTAGCACTGATGTACATAATGTTTTAGGCAAATACTAATTATGGTATGTTATGCACTTACCACAGTATAGCTGATGGTATCGCTGATTTACATACTTACATAACACTGTTATGTAAGTATGTAAATCTAGCCAAATCAATCACAAGTATCATAACAGACAGCACCAGCTATCAATAATGTTGGTAACAAATCCCTTCCCCTACTCATTTGTGAAAATGTCTGGATGCTGTTGCCTTATGGGAAATATTGATAATTAGTGGGAAATTCCTGAACATAATTTTCACTCTCACAAAGTGGTAGCAGAATTGTACAATGAGGATCTGTCTGCAGGGTGGTGGGAGGAGTACTACTACAGTTCGTGGGGTAAAAAACCCTTGACATGTTCATGTGGACCAGTGGTCAGAGCACTGTGTATTTGACTGCCACAGTACTGTAAGTGGCCCCTCCTTTCTCCAACAGCCAAGATCATTCCTCTAGTAATACAAGGGGCAGCAGGGGTGTGCATCCAATGCTAAGATACCTTGTACATGCAAGGGTTTTAGGACAGAAGCCACTGGCAATTTGGCATCTGGGAGAAGATGGTGGAAGATGAAGCACAGTAGCGAAGGCCTCACAGTTTGCATTTGACTGTTGTTGCAGCAGACATCCCATCAAATGTCCTTGCTGCCTTACACATTGGTTAGACCATACACACCCCGTGACTTGTACGTCTGTCCCCATTGGGTCATATTTTTTAACAGCAATTGTGAGCCTGTGAAAGAAATTATTGATATGGCACAGGCAATCTGATCCCATTTCAGCTAGTCTTACCATGTCATAATGCCATGTACCAACTGAAAGAAGGTTAGCCAATAACATACATCCCCAAGTGAGGTTCTTCCTCTCCATGCCTATAGTGTACCTGCTTGAACCCATCCTGACCTCCATGGATAGGGACCATGTCTTGTGAGGGAACAGCTATCAGTCTTGTGTTGTGAACCACCTGGCATTTGTATTTAAAGGTAAAATTGAGAAGCTGCTGACTCACACTTGAAAGTATATAGGGCAACATTCAATACATCATATCTCCGGGGAGGATGATTTGCAGAAAACATCAACAGTAGGAGACACTACAAATGTGCAAGGGAGCTTTGCTCTAGTATTTGCAACAATAATTGGAATAATAACACATGCAGCAGGAATAACACCAACGAGCCCAAATGATATCAAGTATAATTAGCATATCAAGTTCACAGAAGATGATAGCATCAATAAGCAGAACATCATTTGTCTCCTGTTGAAAGTTTTGTTACCAGTGTGGGCATAGCTTGCAGCATGGATGAAATGTGATTTGAGCATATAGGTGTGTTATCAGCAGCCACATACACATACTATAAGATGCATAGATGTTTGGTGCCAATCAACAGAACAATAGACCCATGGGAATGGATTATTACCCATACAGCATTGGTATGGAAAGTGGTCATTATGGCAAGCAGCACATGTGCGCGTTGCTGTAGAACTGATAATCGGACTCCCTGCTGCAAGAGTGTAGTCTCTGAATGTAGTATGTTCACAGCTATTGTCTCTAAACACAGGAGATGCATTGAAGTGTTGCATATTAAACAGTTGATATTATTATTATTAAAAATAATAATAATAATAATAATAATAATAATAATAATAATAATAATAATAATAAAAATAAATTAACAGTACGCTGTGGAGGAATATGGATCGATATCTAGTCACTGCCAACAAACCAGCTTGGATGATGATGAAGATGATTTGTTACCCATAACACACCAGGTACTGACAAGTAGATGAGTTATGTTTGTTGTAGGTGTTGTTGGGAAATTGATCATTGTCATAGTGGCCGTGATTTAGAGGTTCTTACCACTTGCTGTCTCACACATGACATTACATTGACTATTTTGTTTTCCAATCCCGATCACACACTTGTCAAATGATTTGAGGTTCCCCCACACGATGAAGTCACTCTTTAAGGTTCTTAGGATCTTTCAAAAGGCACAGCCACAAACTAAATGTCTTTGGCTATATTTTACAGCGCTCAGCTACCCCTTAATGTTCTCAGATTCTGGGGGTGAAGCCACCGACTGAGTTTTTTGGACACTTTCACAAGACACAAAATGTCACTAAGCTTTTCAAATTCATTCCCAGAGCATAGTCACTCCATAGGGTTCTCATTTTATATTTGTCTTACCGTTCTCAAGTTAACCCAAAGGGCAAAGCCACCAACTTAGGCTCTTTGGCTACTTTACAGGTTGCAGCCCCCCACTAAGGGTTTTCACATTACTTAGCGATCACATAAGGTTCTCTGGTTCTCCCAGAGGGTACTGCCTCTCTTTAAAATTCTCAGTTATACTCTTACGTTCCGTCCCCTTTCCTCATACGGTAAGGGCATGCCTCGCGAGAGACGGAACAGGCAGGGGTGCGGCCCTGGGAGCATGCGCTGCCCTGACTCCATCATCTGGTGCCACACCTCAGTCCCCTTTTCTGCGTCGATGGGAACAAGCCAAATTCACCAGCGCTCTTGGGTTTGGCTTCGGCCATGTAATTCCAAGCACGGATACATCTTCTCTTTTTTTGTCTTTTTATCATTCAGGTACTCGTTCCTCAGATGTCACGCTCCTCCCCGGCACATGTCGACTTCTACAGAGTTCAGCAGGTGTCCATCCGGCGACAAGCTCTTCCCAACTAAAGACCCCCACGGCTTCAGCCTACGGTGTCTTGGCCATGACCATGGCTGGCAATCTTGTACCGCGTGCAACGCGCTTTCCTCAAGATCTTTGAAGAACAGACTGGCCAGGTGGAGGGAGCTCTTCTACAGATCACCTCCAGAGGACCTAAAGGACTTTGTCTATCATTGATTCAGGGTCAAGGTAGGGCTGCTCTTTCCCAGGGCACCCCACAAGGGAGACTACTTCCCAAGAACTCGCCCATCTTGGGAGGGACCGGTCAGGTCCTCGTACCAGCACAAGTACTGAGGCTGTATCAGCTACCGGCTGAGGGATCTGCAAATCCTCCCGGTGAGGGTGCTGAGGGACCAGAAGGTCCTTTTACCAAGTCTTCACCCGAGGGTCTATGCCGTAGTACCGGAATCATGTCCAAGGGGTGCCTTTACGCAGTTCTACCGGCAGATCCGCCAAGGGAGAAACGCCTACCGGGCTTAGGCCTGAGAAGCAGGTAGGCCCCATGATCCAGACTCAAGAAGAGTCCTGGACGGGGCGGCCCAGTGAGCCGAGCAACACAACGCAGGCACATGGAAGGCAGCTCGACAAGATGGCCGCAGCGCCAGAAAATCCAGACATCTGGCCGTTGCCCTTCCAGGGAAGGCAGGCGGAGGACCGTGTGTCGAGGTGGAACTGGTGTCAGCCAGGTATGTGACCTACAGCATATACTTACTTTGGGCAAGGCAGGTTCCCGCTGGGTCCATATGGGCAGTGCACGCACTAGTAGCCGCCTGCTACCCTGTCAATATCGCCTACCACCAATCCAGCCTGTGAGGACGGGTTCTTTGAAAAGTTCCTCAGGCTCATGAAATCTCCACAGATAGGGGTCATCCTCAGGGATGCCATCAGGGACTTGCTCCCTCCAATTGTCCTGCTGGCATGTCAGGCCCCAGTACAGGCTCCTCCAGTCCCTGTTCAGCCTCAGCAGCCTGCTCCGGCCCCCTCAGCAGATTGCACAGGGGGTTCCGCACCAGACTCTGCCGCATCCTCCGGCTCCGGTCCCCGTACAGCAGCCCCTGGCTCCTATCACACCCCCTCCAGTGCCGGACCCTCCGGATCCACAGGTGAGCACAGATGAGGAGGAGGACCCTGACACACCGTCTTCAGCCAAAGCCTTCCATGAACATCTGGCAGGGCTGGCCGAGTACTTGGGCCTTCCTCAGCCCGATGTTTGAGAAGCCAGCAGAGGTGGTCCTCGCAGAAGTCATTACGCTACGTCCCGTTGCCAGAACGGGGATCCCCATGCAAAAGGATGTAGTTGCCTTGTCGAAGAAGGGTTGGTCCAAGCCCCACTCAGCCCAGCCAGTGAATAAACACCTGGATGCCAAGTACAGGCAGATGGAGCGGGATACACTCTTGTTATCGGTCCATCCTCAGCCACTCTCCTCGGTGATCGCTGCTGTATCACTGTACTCCAAGCCTCAGTCGTCCTCAGCCTCCTCCTCTGCGACACTGCTAGGCAAGGAGGAGTAGATCTTGAAGGCGTACGGGAAGAAGCTGTATTCCAACTTGTCCTTGCACCTGCGTCAAGCCAACGCGGATGCCATGCTGGCAGCCGTTAACCAGAGGCTCTGGCGGGAAATTGTGGATTTCCTCCAAGAGCCTCCGGCGCAGAGCCAATCATGATTAAAGGTGGGATTGACGGAGGCAAAGATAGTGGTGCAAGACATCATGGAATAAACCGTGGCCCACATCTACACCTGTGACCGTGCCATCTGTATTGCCATGGAGATGAGAAGAACAGCATGGTCCGTGTTACAAAATTCAACCCGGATGTCCAGGAACGCATACTAGATCTTCTGTTCGAGGGGGTGACCTCTTCCACTTCACAACGGACGAGGAGCTGGATAAAAAGAAAAACAGCTCTTAAACGCCAAGTCTTTATCCATCCTTACAAAGACCACCCCCAAACCATACACCCAGGCACAGCAGCGCTCTGAGAAGGGGCGCATGTACAGAGGGTTCCATGGCTTCGAGGAGCAGAGGTCCAGGCAGCCTGACCGTTCACCATCCCAGCATCGGTGCAAACAACAAAAAGGTAGGGAGTAAGGGCTTTTTCCAGACTCCTCCCCTGCAGCAACCTCAGAGGGAAAGAAGACATGACACATCCCTCCAGGTCCATGTGTCTCAAGTGGGGAGCAGGCTTGCTCTCCATACACATTTCTGGCACCACAATTTTGCTGACCCATGGATCCTCTCTGTAGTCTCCACGGGGTACTGCCTCCCTATCCCAGCCTCTCCCCCACTCCACTCCCACAGGTTGGGACAGCATCTCTTTTGGCAGAGATCCGGTCGCTCATCAAGAGCAAGGCAGTGGAGGACGGCCTAGCCTCCCAGTGAGGCTTGGGCTTTTACGCCAGGATTTTTGCCATTCAGAAAAAGAACCAAGTGGGCCTGAGAGTTGTGCTGGACCTTTCCACTCTCAACCTCTCCCTACCTCTACAAAAATTCAAGATGATTATGCCAGCTTTGATAGCGGAGACATTGTGCAAGGGAGACTGGATGTGCTCCCTGTAGCTGAAGGACACGTACATACACGTCCCGATCTGGCCGCCTCATCGTTCCTTTCTACAATTCAGGATCATGGGCTACCATTTCCAATACAAGATGCTTCCTTTCGGCCTCAACTCAGCCCCCAGGGTCTTTACCAGGCTAATGAACACAGTGGCAGCCCACCTCAGTTCACAAGGCCACCGCATTTACCTGTACCTAGACGATTGGCTTGTCGGGGCATTTCTGGAAGCAGTGCACCATACTTCCCACGTTCTTATGAACACACTACACAAGCTGGGTTGTTCACTGAACCTCAAGAAGTTGCAGCTGCAGCCCATGCAGAGACGGACCTTCTTGGGCCTCATTTAGGACACATGCTCCAAGAAAGTTTTTCCCTCGGTGGGCAAGATCACAACACTCAAGAGAGCCACAGCACACTTCCTCAGCGGAGAAGTGACCTTGGTCTGATGGACCAACACCTACTGGGTCTCATGGCAGCAGTCCTCTTGGCCGTCCCCCACACGAGACTCAGGATGAGGAGGATACAGCTGCACTTTGCAGCATTCTGCAACCAGGAACGGGGCGATCAGTCAGAGTTTATCAACATTCCTCCGTTGCTCCACGAAGACCTCACATGCTGGTCTGGGGACTGCAACCTGAGGACTGGCAAGCCTTTCCGGCAACCTACACCACAGGTCACCATCACCACAGAACCCTCTCTCGAGGGTTGCGGGTCCACTCTGGGTGAACATTGCGTCCATGGCACCTGGACCAGGCAGGAGTACCACATCAATTGGCGCTCAGGGCCTTCCTTCCGGTCATCAAGGGCAAGGTCATCCTCATTCAGACAGACAACTCAACCAGCATGTTCTACGTCAAAAAGCAGGGAGGTACCTGATCCTCCCACTGTGCAGCCTGGCAGTCAGCATTTGGGAATGGGCCCTGGAGAACAACATCTACCGCACTGCGGTCCACCTGCCATGAGAATCCAACCTGGAGGCAGATAGGCTCAGCAGACTGGGAGCGGACAACTACGCATGGCAGCTGAACGACCTAGTGCTGAAGGAGATCTTTTACAAATGGAGTCACCCCCAGGTGGACCTCTTTGCCTCCCAGAGCAACAAGAATTGCCAACTGATTGCCTCCTGGCAGGGTCAGGGCCCAGGCTCCCTGGGGGATGCCTTCCAGATCAGGTGAGACAGGATGATAGCATATGCCTTTCTACCCTCTCCCCTGATTCACAGGGTAATATGCAAGATCAAGGAGTCGCACAGCATCATCCTAATAGCGCTGTGGTGGCCAGCCAGGCCATGTTTTTCAGAGCTGCTCAGCCTCTCGGAGAGGCCTCCTCCATCTTTTGGTGCAGCAGGGGGGCAGGGTCATCCACCCCACACCAGAGTGAGTAACTTATAATTTTTCCCCACATGCACAGCCACCTACTAAGGTTCTTACAGTCTGTATAATATTTCTTTTGACAGTTGGGCTACATAGTGTTGTTGGTGATTTTTCCTGGTTGTAATCCAATTCTCGGCTGCTTTCGATACAGTAGACAACCAGGCACTTACAGACACCCTAAATCGGCACATAAGGATCAGCAACCTGTCCGACACTGGTTCAAGTCCAACATCGCCGACCACCAGCAGTTTGTTCAGAGGGACTACTCTAGATTGCCATTGCTACCCGTCACCTGTGAAGTACTGAAGGGTTCCATCCTCTCCCCAGTGATCTTCAATCTATACATGCAGCCACTGTGAGCCATCCTAGCCACGCACAACATCCAAATTTACCAATACGCTGATAACACACAGCAATGCCTCAAGATCGACTGTATCATGGTAATCCATAGGCTCAAAACCTGCCTCTCAATGATCCAGTTTTGTATGTCCAGTGCATACTTGAAGCTCAACTCCTCCAAGAACGATTTTCTACTCCTCACCAAAAACACTGAACACCCAGACATCTAGACCTGGCTATCAACCATGAAGTCTGAGGGCTTTACACCTGAGCTCACCTACTGGCCAAGTCCCTCGGGTTCAAAATCAAAAAACAACTCTCCTTCAAGACACACATAGCTAAGAAAACTCAGGTAGCTTGGTATCAGCTCTCCCTCCTACAAAAAGTCAAGCCCTTCCTCCATCCGGACAGCTTTAGATACATCATTCAAGCACTGGTCCTATCCCACCAGGATGGGGCAATACACTCCTCGAAGGTAGGGGTCCCAATGAGAAGGATCTCTGCCTTACTGGCGTTCAGGCAGAGTTTGTTAGAGGCACACCATTCTTGAATTGTGGGTAGACATCAGGAATACGCAAGAGAGGAGAGGAGGCTGAAGGGAGCCTGAAGGAGAGCTCAGTGTCATCCACATAACTCTGAAAGTTAGGAGAGAAGGTAGAGATGAGATGGGCTAGAGGTGCCAAGTAAATATTGAAGAGCCAGGGTGAAAGCTTATAGCCCTGGGGAACACCACATGTGGAGATAGAGGTGGTGGAGAGAAAGGACCCCAGTTGAACCTGGGAGGGTCAATCGGACAGGAAGGAGGTCAACTAGGCTAGGTCCTGATCTGTGATGCCCAGATTGTCACAGAGACAATTGATCAATATGGCATGGTTGATAATGCCAAAAGCAGAGGAAATATCAAAGATAATGAGGACAGAAGGAAGGCTAGAGTCTAGATTTGAGACCGGTCTTCACAGGTGTTCAGGAGAGTAAGCTGGGAGATGGCCAGCTTTTCCAGGAGTTTGCCCAGGAAAACAGGAAGGATCAGCAGAAGGCTTCTTCACAAGGGGGTGGTGAAAGTTTGCGTGGGAAAAGAGTGATTGCAGTATTTGTTCCAGATTGGAGCGAGGGTGTCGTTGTGGTCCTCGATGGTTCTGGAGGAGATGGGGAGCACCTGCTTGGACGATACTTTCATATATTGTACTTGTCTAGAAACATTGTCAGGAGTAAACACAGCGAAAGAGGAGAACGCAGAAGGAGAGGGAGAGGCTGCTAGATAGGGGTCGAAAGAGGTAGAGGGAGAGTCAGAGGGGAGAGAGGACAGGATGTCCTGAGTTTTAGTGGTGAAGTGAGAAGCCAATGCCATGCAGAGGTCCTGGGAGGGAACAGGAGAGGTGGAGACTGCAGCAGGATTGGCCAGCTCCTTGCAGATTTTGAAGAGTTTGTCCATGTTGTTAAAGGCAGCAGAGACATAGGCTTGGATGTATACTCTTTTCTTGGATAGGACAGATAGTTTGTATTGCCCTTGGAGCAGGCGACAGTCCCATTTGGATGAGGAGGGTGCCAGAGAGGTGGCGGAGGAAGAAAGTGGCAGAGTAGCCAGAGTAGTTGAGGATGGAGCCAGAGAAGTGGTGGAGGAGGGAGGTGGCGGAGGAGGAAGAGGGGTGTAGATAGGAGAAGCCTGAGAAGGAAGGAAGTTGATAAGATGTGGGAAATGCCTATCAAAAAGGGTGATATTGTGCTGATGGCCCTGGACAAAGACGGTGCCATTCAGATAGACATTAATGATGATGGAGGAGTGGAAGGGGGCCAAGAGGACCTCCCACCGAGTGCCACCATTAAAGGTAGAGGTGGAAAAAGGGGCGAGAACAGAGACCATATGGGGGTTCCATAGGCCTGGAGAGGGAACGACAACGAGGATGTCAGTAAGGGTCTGACTGGATGAAGCACTGGAGTAGGTATCAGCGATAGAGAGGCCTGTGTTGGCAACTAGGATATCCCTTTTGAACTTCTTTTGAACTTCTTCCTACCAGACATAGTGAGAGGGATAGGATAGAAGAGAGAGTAGCAGTTAGAAAAGATGGGAGAAATAGCGAGCACCATAGAGGGTGCAAAGGAAGTAGGAGGGAGGAGACAGGCCTGTGGGAAGGGAGAGAGACGCACAACCCTGTGGCACACAACATCGAGATGGGCAGTGGGGGGAGGCCAGGTTCACAAAAAAGGAAGACACAGGTGGAGAACAAGTAACACACAGCAGTGAATGGAACACCTTGCGGGAGGATCTAGGGAGTGAGGGAGCTGAAGAGACCCAGTAACAGTGCTACAGTTACCAGAATGCAAACACCAGATTCCACTTCTGATTGATTACTAGTTTGTTTGTTGATGGTTTATTTCATTGTACATTTTGAAAACTCTTTAGCTTTACAATGTGCAGCACTGATACAGTTTTGATGGATAGGTGTGATATTTCTTACAGTGGTCCAGCGGGAGACCCAGCTATGAATATTTCCTATAGGTTTGTCATTAGACGGTTGATTTCTTCCATGTGTTTTCTAAACTGTGGCCTGCACTGGACATTGGCAGGGACCTCTGTGGAGCACAAACAGTGATGCAATGCACCCTGGGGCCTGTGTACTGAGATGTAGTACTAACTGTAAAGAGCAGGTTCAATGGTACTTTGGGGAAGATACAAACTCCACTGTTATGGTCCCACTACGACGGTCCACGTCTAGAGTATATGCAAATTATATACTTTTTAGACAATCTTAGAAGCGACAAAAGAACACGATCAGGTAAAGAACATAGCCTTGCCGGCATACCTTTTCATGCACTTATTGATGGATACTTGCTTCAAGGATAGCGGGCTGCATAGCATATAACTGCTATGTTTGCGATTAAAGTGGTGAATACAGGGATTGGCTGGTCCTACTACAGTAGCCATTTGAAATTGTGGCAGAACTGCGCTTTACAAATCTTACCTTTAAAACAAACATTGAGCCAGAGCACAAAATGTAGAAACCGGACCAAATGTACTGTCAGAAGCCTCTACTTTCTATAAAAATCATTTTTGCAAAACTACAACTCCCATAAGATGTACATGCCATGGTAAGTTAGTGCTCAAAATAGGAGGGCAGTGGCAGGGACTGTGTGGAGCAGCACTACCACACCCTTCTGTGTTAATGCTTCAAACTTTCCTACACAGTGTTTTTTCTGTAGGGGTGGGTGTTTATAGTTATTTCCATTCAGTTATTGCAGTTGGTCTGTTTAATTAAAGTATGTATATTGTATTGACTCTTGATTGGACAATCCATTATTTTGGACTGCTATACTTTGCTGTTTGGGTCAGCCATACTCTTGGGAGTATAGCCTTCGTTGGGTCAGGTTTCAACAAACGGCGAAGTAGGCACATCCCTTAACTTTGCCTGTTTTAGCTTTATGTTTTTCAAAGAGCTACACAGAGAACCCAAGCTACTGCAGTGTCACAAGAAACCACTTTTACCTGGTCAGGAGTCTGAAGTCTACGTGTGTTCCCAGTTTGTAAGCTGTCTGCATGAAGGTGGATCCGGTCACTTTCTTGATCGTTCCCCTGTCTGCTGCCTTGTCTATCTGGAATTTGGTGATGAGATGGCAACATTACAAAACATCTCCCAAGTTACCAGTGGAGAAAACAAAAAAAGTACTGAATATGCTCCATAAAACGATTACAACATTTCTGAGAAATGGCATTGGCATTGACCGTTAAGAGGAGTGGGGGCATCAGGTGCACCTGCTTAATAATCTGTGGGATGTTGCCTGTAAGCAGGACAAATATGGGGGAGAGGATTTTAAGTTGGCCGAAGGTGGCAAAATAGGAGGGAGAGGTGTCACACTTAATCTGACTGCCGAGGGTGTGAAATGCATCACACATAAAGGAATGCGTTTTGGGGAAGAAAGAAACTGTGCAGCTCATGGAATGACCTTGGGGGACAGGGAACACATCTCTCCTGGAGGAACTTGTGAGAGGTGCTTTCAGGTATAGTGTGGTCATAAACTTGATTCTATATAGTGCCGTCACTTATCTTTACATGACCAAACTAGGTAAGAAAGGGTGCATGTGCCACTCCATTGGCAGACAGCTCTTAATTAAACAAATAATGGAGGCTCCTTTATAGACACTAGTAATGTGCTCTCTGCTGCTTAATTGCTCACGGACAGCCCTTGTGAGGGGTACATGTTACGTGTTACCCAACCCCATCTCATCCTACAGATTAACAAGCATACATCATACATACACACATACAGACAGATCCAACTTCTCACCCCATCTCAGTATACAGAATAATAAGCATACATCATATACACATACAGACATATCCGACCCCCCACCCCATCTCAGCGTACAGATTAAAAAGCATACTACATACATACATACATACACACATACAGACAGACCTGACCCCCCACCCCATCTCCGCATACACAGATTAACAAGCATACATCATACATACATACCCCCCAACCCCGCATCACAACATACCTGGTCCAAACACAGAAAAACAAACATACAGACAGTATGTGCAGACAGACAGACCCAACGGCTCCCTCCCCCCTCAAATATGTACTCACCAAAGCAGACACACTGGAAGGCAGGCATAGGCAAGCTAGCTGGATTGCTGGTGAGGTTTCTTGTACTACGGCTGGCATGGCAATGCTGAAATGCCTTCCGGCATCAAGCCTTATTGACCACACCAGCTGTAGCGCTGGCCTTCCATTGGTGCAGCACACACTCACTATGTGACTCGTAAGAGCTATGTGGTGTGTGTGCACTGAGCCAATGAGAGTCAGTGTTTGCCTGGAAGATGAAAAAAGAGTTTCCTAATGGAGGGCGGCCGATGCTGCTTGCAGGTTGCACTCCATTAGGACATTCTTTAACCTTAGCGGGCCAGACAAAACAGCATGGCGGGCCGCACCCGTATTTTAAATTCAGTTCAGTTCATTATTAAACCATTTGTTCTTGATTTTAGCAATGATTTTTCTTTTTTTATTTTCTTTGGTGGGATAATGTCTATCGAGTGTATTGGTGATATTTATGTTCAGTTTTCCTAGTAAGAGGGAGTGGTTGTTGCCTGCATTACTCTCCTTCTTGGGAAGTATGAACATTTCATCAACATTTATTTGATGTTTTTATTCATTTGTTTGAAAAGGATATGGGTATTTGATTGTCCTTTTTAGTTTGATTATTTATATCATGGTTGTGGATTTCCCATTAATTTAGCAGCAGATGGTGATTAAATCATGACGGTTCCACATGTGTGATCGATGTGAGGTGATCTCAACTGCATGCCCATATTTGAGTGTAGGCGTGTTAATCCATGTTTGAAAACCAGATTATTCATGGTTTGGGTGAATAGTTTGGAATTTTGATTATCTAGTTTGTTAGCCCATATGTTAAAATCTCTAACTTCCCAACTGCAAGGTTTTAATTTGAGTGTACTTGCATATTAGCTAGTACCTCTCACAATTGCTAGAAAATGTAGTGGTTGCCACCTGTTGAAGGTTAGACCACAATAATTGGGACAGAGATGTTATAGTTTATATAGCACTAGTTATGATATATACACTATATTATCAAACCTATGAGGGAGGTCTGTGCATCTGGGTAAGATTCAGGGGGTCATTACAGTGTTGCCGGTCTGGAAAAATTGCTGGCAGAATTGCTGGTGGTGCCAGGTTTTCTGGTGGGGGCACTGATTTAACTCCAGCCAAGAGCTCTAGGTAAACCAGGCCCCTACCATCAAATAAATTCCAGACCTGATGGCACCGGTGTTTCTGGTGCCATTAATTTTGGCAATCCCCTGCTTGGAGTCCCATCAGACTCCCTGGAATGGGGATTTACTGCCATTTCCAACACCTAGCCGAGAATATCCCTGTAATATTGGGATATGAGGGCCCGGTAATAGTAGGAGCAGTCTGGCGGTATAATGCTGAAATTACAGGCGGGATACCAGCAAACATGTGATAAGGTCCTTAGTCTTTCTCATTACACACAAGCTATTCCTCCTCCACATTTACTAGTTCTATTTGAGACAATTGCTGTTAATATTGTGGGTTTGTGCGGGTTTAGGCAGATAGGTGGAGTAGAGTCATGTATAGTAGGCAGGGCACCCCTGGAACATTTGGGGAGTTGGTAACTTAGTACCCTTTCTCAAGTTATGTACAGTCCTCCTTTCTGCAGTTTTCTGTGGGATGTCCTGGGTTATTGCCATTTGTTGATTTCATGTGTTGGTTAGGGGTAAGGTTCTTTGAGTGTTAAGGGTCAGTTAAAGGTTCACATTTCATTGAATAATCATATAAATTTGGATAGTCTCTCATCAAGTACAATAATATTGGGGTTTTAGCCCAGAAAGTAACAGTTGCATTATCACATGTGTTTATGTTCATTTTGTCTTTTTGTGGTTTGGATTGGGCTGTTTATAGGGGTTTCTAAACATTCCTTGTCAGAGAAGCAATTTTAGGTTGGAAATTTAAGTAGTTAGAGTTCTTACGGGTATTATGGTGATTATTATCCATTTCAACAAATGGTTGTTAATGAGGTGGTTTGGGCACAGGGGGATCGGGGTACAGTAATAACTTTAATCTATAGAACATATCTCTCTTTTGCAGATATGTTTCGTGATCTAACACCCCAGCAATGACAATCACACCTCAACGAAATACAACCTGCCTGTTATTATCCCACTAATGTTTACATTCACAGTACATTCAAAGTGCACACACACATCTGGTCAGACAAAAGCAAATCTGAAAAACGATTGTATATGGAAGTATGCAATTTGCTCCAATATGATACTTCAATTATATTTCAATGAAAGCACACACGATTCTATAATTCACTTAATGTTCACTGACACCATCAGCAAGTATTGGCATTTCATAAAAACATTGGATACCTATTAAAAAAAAAATGTATTCTACAGCTGATTATACTTTACATGTTGGCCATTGTTTTCTTCGATTTTGGACATAATTGCAAGAATACTGGGCTGGATATGGTTGGCTACTTTGTCTCCATGTTTGGTTTTGGGATTGAAATGTTAATTTTGGAGATCACACGATCTAGATCCCTTTAAAGGATTACATAGCTTGAGTCTATACGTTAGAATATATAATTACAAAAAGATTCCCTTACAGGCCCAGTCTTCATGCCAGTTTCGTGGAATAGTGTGTAAAATATTCCTTGAAAGGGGTTGATATTGCTATCTGGGTTTTATCTAATGCTTGGGACATATATCTAAAGGCATATGGGTTGTTGTACTTTGTACAGACCCTGGAGAGTTAGGGGTAGTAACAGCTCCATGCAAATCCACCAGATAAGCTCTGCCGCCAGTCTGTGCCCTGTGCAATGGGAATCCCTCTCAGGCAATTGGGTACTATCTTGGGAAAGGCTTCCTCTGGAAAAAGGACTTCTTAAGAAGAATTTCCATGAGCTATATACAGGTAGAACCCCAATCAGCATTGCACCTGTTGGACAAGCTCTGATCCTCTGCATGTCTCCTAAGAACTCTCCCAACTTCTTATGTATGTGGCAGTACTTAATTAATCAAACCCATGCAGCATTATTTAATGTTGCAATTCCTAATTGGGCGGGGCCCATGATAGGTTTTCTTCATATACTGACACTCCCAATAATCCTTCCCTTTACTTTTATTTGCACATTGTATTTTCCCATGTGACAAGGGGATATATTTCCCCTCTCAGGAATAATGATTAAATTGCACTGAAAAAACCTTTCACGTATCATTTGATTTATGGACCTGCACAAATGTCGAGGCATATACATTTGGATTTACAAGGAAACTTTGAATAACCACACATCCTCCGGTGTGTGTGGTTCTAAGCATGATAAAGTTACTGAAATATTTAAATGTGTGAATAAGTTCCACAAATTAATAAATCATGTTTATAGGGATGTGATATAGAATGTTTTGCTGAATCCAAATGTAGTATTGTTTTAAATTGGGCAAAGGACTCAAACATTGGGCAAAGGACTCAAAGGTTTAGTTAATCATGTAATGTCATTATTTGATAATTTTAAATTAACAAATATATTCATTTTCAAATATGTGCATTACATGTTTGATAGGGTTAGTCATTAACCAAAAACATTTGCTGAACAAATATTCTTAGATTGCAGGCCATGAAGCAGACACATAATAGGAGGCTGAGTATCTTTCTCCACAGGTTACGGGTTCAGAGATTACATGTGGCTCTGTTCTTTTGACCCATCAATTTACTAAAGAACCAAGGCTATGACTTTGTATACTGCTTCCATCAAGCTGTAGAGATCCACAAATGTTTATTTTGTGTAGTTTTAAGACCAAGGCCGATGCTTGGATTACCTACAGCTGTGTGTGTTCATCTCAGCTCATTGATTAATTACTGTTCAATGATGAGTCTGTTTTACCAAACAAGCTTAGCTTTGAACATTCTGTCTTGAGAACTAAACTTTGGATAAACACAGGCCAGATTCACCTGATGCAGTCTTCATTAACCATTTCAAAGTGGCATGTGGAAAACATTTGTTATGGTGTGTTTTCATTTAGTAATGATGGTTTAGTAATATACCCTTATCAACAAATGTAATTAAATGTGTATGATATATACTTCAGTATCACTTAAGTGTATACATTTCCTATAGCCCAATACCTCTGATCCACAAATGACAGCTTGTCTAGTTTATTTAACATGCATCTAAGGCTGGTCTCACTGTCCTATTACCATAAATTATAGTGAAATTGGCTATTGTCTTAGAGTACCTTAATTAACAAATTTCTACCTTTTCCAGCTGACGGTCCCACTTACCAGTGGAAGCAAATCTGACACCTAATTAATCAAACATATGTGCTTGATCAATCTACAGTTCATCTGTTGTCCAGTCAAGGGCACACAACTACCTTTCGATGAGAACACCAATTTGATTTTTCATAAATTATTTCCAGGCCTTTGTCATAGCAAAACTCTTTAACTAGGTGGAGCTTCTTTCTAAGACCTGCTGGTGTCAATGATATGAGTATGGCACGACATGCATAAAGCAAGATTGGGCATCTCTCTTGGGCTAGGGTAGGGGCAACAATAGGTAACAATGGCTTGTCAATTACACTTTTGATGTAAAGTAAAAGCAATAGAGGAGCAAGTACAAAAGTCTGGAATGCTCGCTTTTGTATTTTAATGGGTGCTGTAATTTCCCTACCTAGGCCCCATCTAACTGCAGCCTCAGTGGTATTATACAGCAAAACAATGGTTGAAAATAGGTTGTGGGATGTTATTACACCCCTAGTCCAGGCCCTGCAACCTTCCTGTGCATTGCTTGCATCAGGAACATCAGAATGGCCACCGGAGAGCATTCTGCTCGCTAAAAATCACCCAGAAGTACGCAGGAAAAATCTGAAAAATAGGCCGCCGTCCACTTTGCCTTTGTCAGTGGTAACAAGGGAGACCACTGCCAAAACCCATCATATGGCTGCCCACAGAGCAAAATGACTGCAAAAGAAACACAGAGCTGTGTGGAAATCCGTTTTTCTTGGTTGTCAAATTTGCAAAAATCATGGCTCACAAACCACTCAAAAGATCCAACCTCCTTGTTGGGGGTTGAACATCATTCTACTTCAAGCATCCACATAAATATAATGTCAGCAGAAGTATATTTTATCAGAACACAATCCACTTTTAAAGAAGCTTGCTGGAAAGAAATATGTCAAAAATGGGTGCAATACCGTTACTCGCCTCTGTCAGACGCTGGCAATATCTAAATCTGTCAGGTGAAACGTGTGTCTCAAAAGCTAAATATGCCAAAGAACGGACTTCCATCAAATGCAATGTAGGATGCCACACATTGATTTTCATGTTGAAAAAGACTGAAATTGAAGATATTTTAAATTTGTAACTGTAATTTTTAACAAGGAACAATGTCACAATTGACTATAAGGTAACCTGATTCAGCTAAAACTTCAAAGAGGTGTTCCCCCACTGAGAGCACAACACCCTGTTCATTCCCACCAGAAGGAGAGAATATCTCATGAGGTTGCTAATGAGAAGAGGAGGAGACTTCCTCTGCTGCTCTGGGAAAGAGACAATGGGTTCCTTGAACTGAAAGAAAATTCTAATTCGGGTGTGACTGACACCAACTGCCCAGGAAGACAAGCCCATGTGACTCTCTAGCCCAGCCAAGACATTGGAGGCGGTCACAAACCGTGTGTGTATTCAGAGAGCACAGAAGATATTGTTTTGGGAAAAGATTTATAAAATATTGTACTGAACTGACAAAAATGTGGAATTTAGAGATTATTAAAACGAAAATATTGTTCACAAGTAGAAACTACTCTGGAAATTTTGCGACATTAGGAGACTGAACCACAAAAAAGTTCATATTTTAGCTATTGTGATTATGTTAGGAACATGAACATTTCCAGCAATATGCCCAGATGGTATGTACATGCATGTGTAAAAACTGGTACAGAACTGACACTGAGTAACCACCTAAAAGCGCAAAAAATTGTCATTTGTGAACCAAAACTCGTAGGAAGAGGAGGCTTGGACAGAAACGTACATTAGTCAATCTGTCATGTAATTATGTATTATTAACAAGTTGTGCATATTGGAAATATGTTTTTTTCGGAAAAATAGAATTTATTGGTAAGAACAAAGGGGAGGGATGTTTTCTGGACCCTAAACACAGTGTCACTCTGACACATGATGACGCATCATGACACACTGTTCCCTTCTCAAATCAGGAGAGGGGGAATTATCTGACCTATCAGATTCTTAGAGGGTTGGGAATTGTATAATCAGCCTCCCCACCCCTTTAGAAGATGGATACATAGGGACTGTTGAGACCCACAAGCTCTCCCAGAGTTTTATACATGGTACTCCATCAAAGGCAGTACATATATATTAATGAATAGTGTGTATAGGTTAATTATCCTTACTGTAGCATATTTGCAAACTAACATATATAATCTAAAACATTAATCCATTGTGCTTATCCATGCCTGTAAGTGGTTTATCAATGAGTTACTGTTGGGATGCATGTTCAATCTTCCTAAGACTGCCTGGACAAAGATTGTCCCGGCTGTATTGAGCAGTGAAATTGGATGATAAATTGTGGGATATGTGTGTCCCTCTTTTTTTATATTATATACTGCACATCGACTAATCATCTTCCAAATTAATGAAATAATAAAATACACTTCATGGTCATTTATGTAACATGGCCATACGTGTATTTCATTATTACACTATTTATGTAACATTGCTGCAAAAATACACACTGTCTGCCTCCGTCATTTTGCTGAGTAAAATAAACATATGTTGTTTAGCTGACATGGAACTTTTCACATGGAACTTTTCACATATAATACAAAAAAAGAAGAACACAAAGCTATCAAATCTTTCTTATTTAACATAATAGACAAAATAAAATATATATGATAATAGAATTAAAACAAATCTAAACAGAGTTAGAGTTCAAGCACTTCTCCACTACAACCCACAGACGATATAAAGCAATTTGTGAAAGTAGCAGACTTAAATCTAACAATAAAACAAGATGTTTTCACTCTTGATCTCTTGATGTCTTCGCAATCTCCCACAAAACACCCAAAGTGTACATGTAGACATGTCTGAGTTTTAGTCATCTAGTCATTACCTGCCTAGGAGTGTCAGGCATGTGAGGCAATTTACAAATCCTGCAAGTTCAATTTTGGACCAGTCAAACTTGTCTAGGGCCCCTGATTGAAAGAACCTGGCAGCTGATGGGTGCAGAGTTGCAGCTCAGGACACTCCATTAAATACTTTTGGGGAGAGAGGGATTTGTAAGTTAACCACCCAACATATGATAAGAGGGCAGTTTTCCTAAGTGTATGAAATTCAAATTCCAGTGCCACAGCAAGATTTTATTGTGGAAAGCATTTTTGAGCGCATAATAATCTGTTCTTTCTCCACCATTTCCCTCCGCTATGGGCCAATTGTTTATTATAAATAGAGATTGATTAGCCAATGCAAGATTTGATAAACTAGTTTAAGCAAATCAGAGCGGTTAAGCCATTTAGGGTTTTTTAACTGCTTTACAAGCGAGGGTGAATGACTCAGTAGCCAGATTTGTCCGTCCTCTTGTACCTGGTCCAATGGCACCAAGAGAATAAAGAATAGACTCAGGCCTGCTGACATTTTGATTAAGTGAATCATCTGAGGAGAGTGTTGAATCCTCCAATGACTACGCAAATAAAATAGCCTCTTACACTTTCACTATTTTATTTGCAGTCCTTGGTGCCCTTTTAGTCTGTGCTGCTGGATTACTCTCCTCCACTAGTCCACTCATAAGTGTTCCTTTGGTCTTCTGTGCAAGTATCTTAAGATGGTAAGCTCTTTGCCTTCCTTTTTTGGACATTCTGCAAGATTCCGAGATCTCAGTAGATTTAAAAGGGTCAGCTTGGGACAGCAGCTCAGTTTGCTTTATTTTTCTCTCCCAAATGAATTTACGTTTTGCCAGTCTATGCTACTTCCCTGTTAAATATATAGTGGAACCTGTTTTGGAGTTATCTCCTTCCTCTCTTTTGGCATAACTCCACCACTGGCTCAATAAAGACTGCTTGTTCCTCAGCCAGGGGGACAGGTATTGAGGGCACTTGCACCAAGGCAAGCAATGTGGCTGGCATTGCTCGCTTGAGAGTTTTCCAATCAGTTTTTCCAGATGAGACAAATTTCTCCATGACTATGTTGGCTTTCATGCGTCCTCCCACGTAATTGCAGCAAAATCTTCACTACAAATAGATTGTGGCAATTCTCAACCCGATGTCTACTGCTTCATGATCTATTGCATCATCAGAATGTACTGAACTGTGATATAGGTTAGGGGTAGCTGATAAGCTTTCTTTAGCATGAGGTACAGTTTTGATATTTTCATCTCACCCCACTTGTGCTTGGGGTGATCTCATGGTGGGAGGAATAGAGGCCATAATAGAGGAAATACACGGGAAATAAGTAACCATTGGGTGTTCCATGTGTTAATAGCCCCGCAAAAATATCGCCATACAAAAATATAGCCATATTTTTGCAGCAATATTAAGGCATGGAGCCTGCGGGGGACACCCACGCAACCCCCATATTATTTTAAAGGGAGCAGGGGACCCCCCCCCCGCAACCCTGGCTCCCAAAAACCACAAATATTATCCTCACTAAAAATATCGCCTATGGCCGTCCCACTACCATATATACAGCAATATTTTTGGTGAGGATAATATTACCTGATAACCCATTGGGGCTACCGAGCTCTGAAGTGAGTAGCAGAGATCCAAAAGGGAGTTGTTGTCAATAGGGAGGGAATGGTCTTTACTGCTGTTCGCGCTCTCCCCTGCCGAAGCGAGGCAGCTGCAGTTTGAGGAAATAGGGGTGGGGGTATGTGAACGTCTATAATTGCGTGCCCCGCTATAAAGAACGAGATCATTTTAGCACGTTCTATATTTTTACCCGTTTGCTCCGAGGGCCACTCTTACAGTGTAATATGTGAAATATTGAGAGGTTTTTGGGAGACAGCAGAGGCTTTTGGTGTCTTGGACGAGGTTCCATAGGGCTTGTTTTTCCGCAAATTATAATACTTGTTTTTAGTAACCGTTTTACCCGGCATAGTTATACGACTCTCTCAAACAGAAATAAGTCTGGTGTTTATGTTTGCTATGAGTGCAAGGTCCCCCCTACAAACACAAGTTTAAAAAGGACTGCAGTTAAATTACAATACCTTAAGTGGAGGGCCGGATGCGCTGTACTAATACAACTTTAAAGAGGAGCTTCCAGTCATTCATGTCATACACACACTGAGCTGACTGCTAGAACTCAGCTGAACATTTAACATTCGTGGGATGAATTGTAAGCACAATGCACCTTGTTCAGTGAAATGCATTACATTTATATTTAATAAATAGTGTCAGTGATAATATAGGGCTTTTAGGGTCAGATTAAGTTTTCAAATGCATATCAGATGCGGATTATATACACCCTCAGTAATGCAAGAACTCAGAGGGCCTATTCAATTGTTTCAATGCAGGTCAGATGCACATTAAGAATATGTGCAATAAAACAAGGGTGTATGGATCAGATTATTTTTTTTTTTTACATGCAGGTCAGATGCAATATAAGAAATGTGCAGGCAATAATACTGGGCTTTAGGTTCCCAATTCAGTATACCATCAATAATACAGGGTCTCTGTAGTCCTCATCTTCCACTAGCCACAAAGGTGTGTCTCTAACCAATCTTCCTACCCATTCTTGCCCTGTTCACATCCTTAGTTTAAAAATGACATCATCCCACACCTACTTTGGAAGCAACTTTTGAAGCAACACTTTCTTATGCACACTGGCACTGACAATTGCATAATCGTGTTCCTTTGCTTCCCCATTCTTATACATTTTTGCTAAATGCATCCCTGAAAGAAAATCTGTTATGCAGTTCACATAAACAACTATATTGTTTTGATAAATAAGGCACCCCCTCAACCTCCTCATCATGTCTGTCATAACTTTCTAAAATACTGCTGTCATTGATGCTGAGAAAAACGTCAATCTGTAGTATCTAAAGACCTCAGAATGAGAGCTAAAGGACAAGTGTTATGATATGATGTGGCATTTATTACACGCTCTGACGTACATAAGTGTTTGTAGACACGATTTGTTATTTGCTCTCGTCCACTAGGGCTCTGTGCTAAAAGGCTGTTGATGTGTTAAATCACAAATGTGTCAATTTTTAAGTGACACGCCTACAAATTGACTGTGTTAATAAATGGTGCCTTGGAAATGTTAATGTTAAATGTTAAATGACATTTGTACCATGCTCTATTACGACCTGAGTGCTCCCTTTGCGCTCTGGCAGATCTGAAAAGGAAAGGGGGGTGGGGTCAGTTAGTGGGACCGAGTGGGGAAAAGTGCAAGAGGACAGTGATGTGCTGTTGGCAGCTTCAGTGTTAACACCATTCGATGAGCTTGGGTGTGCTTTTTGGTTGGTAGCCATTGTGTTCTGTTGTGCGAGGCTATGTGTGTTTTTTTGTTTTTTTTGTTCCAGTGTGCTGAAGTATGTGCGTTTTGCTGCACTTTAGATGTGTGATTGTGTTTGGTAAAAGTTTTGGAGGTGTATGCAGAAGGGTAACATTTTTTGTGGGTTGGTTAGTGGCATTGCTATCTAGATGTGATGCATGCTAATTTCTAAATTGTTTCTCGATGTGGCACGTGAATATCTCCACATTTCTTTCTAAATGTGGCACTGGCTAACATTCACAAACCTGTCAAGATGGTATGGAAACTAATATTCACAATTCTATCTAAATGTGGCCCTGGCTAATATTGACAAACCTGTCTAGATGTGACGCAATCTAATGTTCACAATTCTATCTAAATGTGGCACTGGCTAATATCCACACACCCGTCTAGATATGACACCAGCTAATATTCACAATTCTATCAAAATGTGGCACTGGCTAATATTGACAAACCTGTCTAGATGTGATGCAAGCTAATGTTTACAATTCTATCTAAATGTGGCACTGGTTGTGGCAAGCTAATAATCACAATCCTGTTTAGATGTGATGCAAGCTAAAATTCACAATTATATCTAAACATGGCACTGGCTAATCGTCACAGTCCTGCCTAGATGTGACGCAAGCTAATATTCACGATTTGCTGCACTTTAGAGGTGTGATTGTGTTTGGTTAGAGTTTGGGAGGTGTATGCATAAGGGTAACAATTTTAGTGGGTTGGTTAGTGGCATTGCTATCTAGAGGTGATTCATGCTAATTTCCAAATTCTTTCTAGATGTGGCACGTGGATATCTCCATATTTCTATCTAAATGTGGCACAGGCTGATATTCAGTCCTGCCTAGATGGGACGCAATCTAAAATTCACAATTCTATATAAATGTGGCACTGGCTAATATTCACAATCCTGTCTAGATGTGATGGAAGCTAATATTCACAATCCTGTCTAGATGTGATGCAAGCTAATATTCACAATCCTGTCTAAATGTGGCACTGGCTAATATTCACAAACCTGTCTAGATGTGACACCACCTAATATTCACAATTCTATCTAAATGTGGCACTGGCTAATATTAACAAACCTGTCTAGATGTGACTCAAGCTAATGTTCACAATTCTATCTAAATGTGGCACTGGCTAATATTGACAAACCTGTCTAGATGTGACGCAAGCTAATGTTCACAATTCTATCTAAATGTGGCACTGGCTGATATTCACAGTCCTGCCTAGATGGGACGCAAGATGAAATTCACAATTCTATCTAAATGTGGCACTGGTTAATATTCACAGTCCTGTCTAGAGGGAACACAAGCTAATATTCACAATCCTGTCTAAATGTGGCACTGGCTTATATTCACAATCCTGTCTAGATGTGACTCAAGCTAATATTCACCATTCTATCTAAATGTGGCAATGGGCAATATTCACAATCCTGTCTAGATGTGACATAAGCTAATATTCACAATTCTATCTAAATGTGGCACTGGGTAATATTCACAGTCCTGTCAAGATGTCACGCAAGCTAATATTTACAATCCTATCTAGATGTGACACAAGCTAATATTCAAATTCCTGTCTGGATGTGACACAAGCTAATATTCACAGTCCTGTCTGGATGTGACACAGCCTAATGCTTGCAGTTTTTTCACCATTGGCTAGCATAGTTAGGGTACATTCATCTAGATGTGAGGCATGGCTAGACAATACAGTTTACAGCTTAATGGATATATATGTGGTTAAGAAGGGATTGTTACATCTCGCAGGCTTCAAACTAATGGGTGGTGGGGAAGATAAGGTAGGAGAGAGGTGGGCCAGTTTAGTGGGGTGCAGTGATTGCTGTGCCCCCTGTCTCCACCACCCTTAGCCGCAGGGTGTTGCAAGACAGAAGCGCGGCCCTGGGAGTTCAGGGATAAATAGGGCGGAGAGACTAATCACAGTACTTTGGTGGTGGGAATAGGCTGCAACAACATAGAACACAGAGTGGGGAGGGAGACATGGTGCATGCTGTAGTGCTAGGAGAGGGCACCATGGAAAATATATTTTAGGCCAAAGGGGAGCCAGGGGAGCCCCCAACTTACCTCTGAGTGGATCCAAAAACTAAAGGTGGCTCGCAGCTTCTAGAGCGAGGTGGACCAAATTCAAAAGCCCACTGGGCTGAGGGACCAATCACGGTGCTCCAGTGGGCGGTAATAGGCCACAACAACACAGAACACGGAGTGGGGAGGGGGACAGGGTGCATGCTATAGTGTTAGGAGAGGGCCCCATGGAAAATACATATTAGGCCAAACAGGACCCATGGAGCCTCCAAATAACATCTGTTCCAAGCCAAGAGCTAAAGACGGTTTGCCTCAGCTGGGTCAAGGTGGAGCACATTCAAAAACCCAGCAGGCTGAGGGACCAATCACTGCTTTCTGGGGCAGGAAAAGGCTGCAACAACACAGAACACAGAGTGTAAAGAGGGACAGGGACACAGTGTGCACTGTAGCATTAGGAGAGGGCATCATGGAAAATACATTTTAGACAAAAAGGGATCCAGGGGAGCCCCAAGTTACTTCTGCTCTGAGCCAATTGTTAAAGAAGGCCGGGGAAGCTGGGGCAAGGTGTCAAGGGTTTTGACCCATGTTGAATCAATAGACTGGGTAGATGTGGGGATGAGCTGTCGCCGCCCATTATTCTATCCCAGAACAAACTAAATCAATAGACTGGGTGCATGTGGGGATGAGCTACCGCCGCCCACATTCACGCCAGAATAGGAGAACTGCGCAGTTTGTGCGCACACCAAAATGGTCGCCTAACCTTCCACCCACCAGTGCGAGCGTGATGGGCCAGGGGTGCCATGAGTGGAATGTGTGCCAAAGGAAAAACAGCAGTGCCAGTTAGCTTAAAAAGCCCTTTGAAATCACCTTGGTTTCTCTCAATGCAAGCTCAAAATGCCTATTTTCAAACATTGCAGGATATTCAAAAATCTCACTGAAACCAGCATACATTTGACAGAATGGAATTTTGTATACATACAAAATCTGGAAAGAAAAAGAGCCCAAAACCATGTTCTGAACTGAACTGAAAACCACTAAAATCGAAATGTTTAAATTAAATGAGGGACCTACTTTTGAGTGTCACATAGTTTGTAACTGTTGAAATGTCATAGTTTTGAACTTAGAATCAGCATTCTAGCTGCATGTGTGAAAATTGTCAGTTTGATTTAATGTAGAAAACTGGGAACAAAAAGTGACATTTAGCTGAAACCTGGCTTAATGAAACTGGATTCTGCCTGACAACTACCCCCGACAGGAGTTGAAACTGGATCAACAGCTTTGTTCCCAGGCCTGGCTGCATTCTGCTGCCCCACAAAAAGGAGGTCACATGGCCCTGTTGATTGAAAGGGGAGTGGTAGCTGGGGCACTGTTGGAAACTGAACAATGGACTCAGGCAAATGTTATATTGGGGGGCCATAAAGTGGCTTCCTCTTGGGGAAACTGGGAGGGGCAGTGCCTCTGCTAGCAGCTGAGCTTGGAGGAAGTGGATAAACCAGTTATTCCACCCTGTGATGTGGGAAGCCACACCCCTTTTTGACCAGGGCACAATTTTAAAAAGATAGATAACTCATAGTGCGGACTGGTCACAATTATATAAATAATACCATTATTCTTGTGAAATATCTGTGCACATTTTAAGAGGTGTTAGTACCCTGTGGTATGTTCCTGGGGATAGCAGTGGAAAAAAGGTTGTTACTCCAAATGTATGCATGTTAAAAATCTGACACTTTATCATCTGTAACCCATATCCCTGGTGCATATTTGTGTAAAATCTGGAAAGGTTTAGATGTCGTTATCTGGATGAAAAGGGGAGAATTCTGTCATCAGTGGACACAACATCGTACAAAGACAGGGATCGGATGGTTTGGTGCTACAGAAAATATGTTAACTGGACCTATAATATTAGAAAAATGGTACATAGATAAATATGTATTTGGGTGAGAAATAGATTTGTGTGCAAATTGACCATGGGAGGATCCTCTGACCCATAAACAGACCTCATCATGATGACAATCCATTTCCTTCCCCCAATCATGGGAGAGGGGAGAATTGGGCCAATGACAAGTAGAGAGGGGCAGGCTTAGCTAGGTCCAGGCACACACCCATTTTCAAAACACATAAAAATAGACTGCTGGGACAGGTAGAGACATTCAATTCCATTTGCTGCGGAGCATGCTAACCGACGACTTCACATCCAGAGATCCAGACTTCAAATCCATCAATCTCCAGAACCTGTAGCAGAAATTAACTCCAGAATTTGTAGCAGAGAGGCCTGAATCCACCAGCTGAATCCTCTTCAGCAAGCCTCAAAACCAACCAAACTATTCAACAGCCGGGCGAGCTTTTTGAATTTTTGCCAAGAATTTTTGCAAGAACCTGTAGCAGTATCCAGAAAGCAGTGCTGTATCCGGAACCCAAGAGAACCACAAACCAGACCGTTGTGAGCAGATCCGGTGCTTGACAGACCCAGAGAGCAGAGCTGACCCAGATAGCCGGGACTTCAGAACCACCCGCCGGAAGTCCCGTCCGACCTGACCAGACCGTGACGATGCCTATTTCAAATTGATATTGTGAGTACCTAGCAGAACTGTGCAGAACCAATCTCTTAGTTAAAATAATCTAATCCAAACTATTTTAACCTAAGTAGAACAGCCTCCTAGAAATCGTGTCATCTGTCATTTCTAAAGCTGCACGACTGTCACCTGTCAATTCTGCAGCTGCAAGCTGTCACCTGTCATTTTGAGTTTTACTTTAAATCCGAAAATCTACCTTTATTAAATCGTCCGTATCTCTGGAACCGTTTGGGCTAGGAACGAGATTTAACTTTCCCCCGAAAGCTTAGAATCTAGGATTTCCAATGGACCGACTGCCTACTCCCTACACTTTTTCTGTAATCGTGAGACACGCACTGCAGAATTTACCGCGATTTGCGATTTGGCCCGATTTCTTCATCTATAGAAATCAGCAGCTTTTTGCTTCTCTTTGCTAAAATTCGTTTGCAATCTGCTAATCCTTCATAGAGTATTGTTAAAGTGAGCCTGAACTAATATAAAGTAGCCATCACCTACCCTGAACCTCTAGAGGGAATTAAAAGCAATTTTAGCACCTTTTCACTTCCTTGCAAACCACATTAAATTAATTTGCTGTGTTTAAAATTCATCCCTGTTTTCTCTAAGCTTGCTGGGGGAACTGGAACTGTGTATTGCATTGTAAAGTGTGATTTGTTGGGATTCTTGAAGACTGTGTGCTCTCCTTCCATTTCTTGTATTGCATAGGGGGGGGAGTGAATTGTCAAAAGAAAAAGTGATCATATTACCTTTTGCTAAAATCATAACAAGTTATTTCTGTACTGCATTTTATTCCACCTTTTTTCCTTGAACCATATAAAGCATTCTTTCCCACCTTATTCTTCTGTTCCTATTTATAAGTTATCTCTTGCGGACTACTACTCACATTCACAAGTGTAATATCCATTATCAATTTATTTATAGAAGTGTGATATATACATATATTGTTTAAATTTTCAAATAAACCTTTTAATTTGCAAAACAAACCTACTCCTTGGCTCAGTGGGGTCAGGGGGATTCTAAGAGGGGGTTGTTATACAAGGGTTGTCATCCAGAGTACTGAACTGGATATAAAAATACATCAATAAGGGTTTTCCTCAGCATCCCAGACTAGGCATTGACTTAGCTGTAGTGTTGATTGAATATCGCTTACAAAGGTGAACCAAATTCAAAAACCCAGTGAGCTAAGGGACCAATCATGGCTCTCCGGGGGTGAGAAATGCTGCAACAACACAGAACATGGAGTGGGTAGGGGGACACAGTGCACGCTGCAGCACTAGGAGGTGGGCACCATGGAAAATACATTTTAGGGCAAAGGAGACCCAGGGGAGCCCCCAACTTGAAGGTCCAAGTATTTAAAGTCGTCTTCTGTTGGTAAAGTGACAGGGCTAGGGCGTTGAAACTAGTATTTTGGCATCAACATATTGGTGGGTGGCCATATTGTCTGATTCCTCCCAAGAGTTGGATTGATCAATTCAAGTTTTTTGTTTCATGGCTGAAGTGAGTTTTCTTACAGAATTTAATCGACAGCAGTTGTCGCCGGTACATGAGGTGACATAGGATTTTAACTACGCTTACCTGAAGGTGTATGGTTCGTCAGGGTCTGTGCCTGGCTCTTTTCTGCGGAACACTGTATTTTATATAAGATCTTTTTTGCATTCAGGAAAGACAGATTCACCAATCACAATCTGCCGTTCCCGGGCACGAATGTGCATTCACCCCACGTGACAGAGACATTTTTTTTTATAAAAATGCCTGCTGCCATCAAAATAGAAAAAGGAACCAGGTCCCCTTTCGCTAACTAACAGATGAATACACGAATAAATAACTAAAGTGATATTGAGAATTTTTGATATGATGAACATGGAAATCTGTCTACAATAGCGTGGATATTCATGTTTCTAAGATTCACAAATATTTTGATGTTATCATTGGATTTGCACACTATCGCAACTGAATCTTTTGGCAATTTCTTCTCTTATGACCTTGGAATCAATCTCTTTCAACCCTTCTTTCATAAGTGTGAATGGTCACCTACCTTTGACACCGTAAATCATCAGATCATGGCAGAACGGATCGGGCAGGTGGGAAAAGCTTCTGAGCAGGTTGTGAAATGGTTTGATTCATTTCTAAAAGTCAGAACTCAGAGGGTTATACTGGATGGTTTCACCTCACAAATGCTGGAACTTGATTGTGGGATCCCACAGGGCTCCTCTTTGTCCCCCCTCATTTTTAATGTTTATTTTTGTCCTGTCTTTAGGATATTTAGGAAATATGGGCTGCTGTTTCATTCATATGCGGATGATATGCTGTTGTACATTGAGTTACAAAATAGTGAAGAGGTTTTTGAGAGAATCAATCAATGTATGAAGGAACTGAATGAATGGATGAATAACAACCATTTACAACTAAATGCAGCAAAAACGAAATCATACTGTTCAGCCCAAAGGACACAAAACCATCGGAAATACAAAATCCTCCTCCACTGATTCTAGGGGAACAACTGCAATATGTAAAAAAAGTTAAAAAAAATCTAGGCTGCTGGTGGCAGGAGAATTTGAATAGTGAAGCACAAGTAGGAGCTAAAGTGAAAACAGTCCACTTTGCACTACGATCACTATGAAAAATACTTCCCTATATTCCGATGGAAGACAGGGCAGTTGTGGTGGGGGAAATGACTAACCCCCACCTGGACTACTGTAATAGTTTGCTAGCGGGGATCCCTCAAAAACAAATAGGGAGACTCCAAGGAGCAGAAGAATGCAGCAATAAAAGCAATTGGAAATGTGAATAAAAGAGATCATTTGTCAACAATGTGGAGATCGCTCCACTGGCTGATGATGGAAGACAGAATCAAATTTAAGATGGCATGTCTAGTGTTTAAATGCATTACAGGCCCTGCCCCCGCATATTTAGCTGATAAAATTGAAATTGTATAATATCAACCGAAAAGGAGTTTACGCTCAGAGGACAAGCTCTTACTCTGTACCCCACAAACAAAATGCATCTCGACAGGAGATAGAAGTTTTAGTGCCTATGGCCCTAAAGTCTGGAACCAACTTCCACTTGAAATTAGAAAATGTGAAACTCTGAATCTTTTTAGAAAGAGATTGAAAACATTTCTATTTAAATAAATGCGAAAGTTAACTATGTTAGACTACCAGCTATTGCGTTTTCCTTTAGTTATCATCTGCGCCAGAATACAGTTTATTCTGTCTTGTGCGTGTAATAAATCATTCAAAATCAAATCATAAGTCTCTGGTGTGGCATAGTTGTTTAGTGTTATTCTTCCATCTTCCTATGCTACTGATAAACGCTGTAGAACATTTATTTTCCCAGATTCCGCTTTGGCCCTTGCACGCATCCCTTGCTTGTGGATGTTCAGTTCTAATTCATGTATAATTTAATACTCAGGCTTGCTTGATCCTTCCATCCACTCTAGCGTGTGTATTACTTTCTTAGCTGTGTACACCCTCATCACTGTCATGTGCTCTATAAAAACTTTGGTTGAACCCAAATATTATTATCTTAATATATTAGACTCTTTGCAACCGCCTAGCTTTTTTCTGTCTGGTCTTTTGAGCATGCTGTTTGGGCTTGTCCCACCCAGTGTTTCCCACGGTAATTTGGTTAATATCATGTATTGTCAACACAAGTCTGCTAACAGTTCCACATCGATACTGTGCACTTTACATGTGCACTGCCATTGCTCTCACTTATAATGGCTCCCATTTCTGAGTTGTTATTATCTAGTACACAGTCCATTCTCGATTTTCCTCTGCATGTGGCATGAGCTTTATGTAGCAAAAAGCCCTTTTATCCACACCTGAAGCACTTTATCTTTTTGATGTCCTCAATCAAATTGTATTACTTTATCTTTGGTCCCTGCTTTTCTAGTCTCTCTTTGTTGCGATCATCACATTAATGTGGGCCAGTTCCATCTTCGCCTCTGTCTTCTTGTCCCTCTTTCACTGCCTTGCTACATGATTTGGTGTGCTTCTCTATTTTGGTAGCGCTATAGTCTCTTCAATGACACGATGTCCACACATCCACAGGTGTTCCTGTAATATGCTGCTATTTTCACGCATAATGGTCTGGACAAGGATGCGTTTATTCATCTCACACCTGTGTCAAAGCAGCAGGACACTGCGTTGACACAGATCTACGGTGAGCTTGTTTTCTGTTATAAACGTTTTGCTTATTTATGGCCAGTTTGGTCTTTGGAAAATAGTCATAAAATGGCTTCAATGCTGTCGTGTTATGGGTCTGTTCTCCCCTGCTAACACAGCAAATACACCCATATATTTCTTCCAATATCCACTCCATGCTTGCCAAGTTATAGCTGATACTCCTGGTGTTGCCATTAATGCTTACATTGTCTGTAGAATCCTCCCTTTCACTACACCCACTCACTCTCTGGTTACTTGCGCGATTGTTCCCTTTCTTCCAATGTTATGGAGCTTTTTGAATAATGGGCTGGCTATAACAGTGCTTGTGACATCAGCGTGCTATGAATTTACTAATGTAATGCTTTGGGATTTGCAATGAACAATGCTCTGCAGAGTTGTGTCACTACGCCAGTGGAACTATTTAACAACATCTCTGGGATGTTCTTGTGCTCAATGTGTGCATTAGTGACTCAAAAAAAAGCTTTCTAAGCGTGCATTCCCGCATAAGCACTAGTCCTTGGACTGATATGTCTGACAGCTTGTTTCTAAAATGTTCGTGCGACTTTGCACGTGCATGCCTCCTCAAACGCACGTGCATGTCACCTCAAACGCGGAGGTCCAACCTAATTTATTTGATATGTTTAAAACAGAGATGGGAAAGTAGGTGAATGGCACGCATCATAGAAGGCTGTTTCTTGGCATGAAGGGTGTCTGCCAACAGTGCAGACGATGCCCTCTCTGCGCACCCCAGTCAGCAGGTTAGTGGCACACGTCGTTGAAGGTTGTGCTCTAGCAATGTACGATTTCCTTCGGTGTGCCACCATTCCCAATGATGCCTAGTCTCTCTAGCAGTGACCTTCAGTTTTGAAGCACTTGTTTGTCAATGAGGGTAGCAGTATGATACAATCCTGTAGGCAGAGGCTGATTAACAATCCAACAATTCCTTTTTGTTAATGGACAACAAGATTGGGTTAATGCATTAGCCAATACATGATCCCCACTTGGTTTCAGAGATAGGATGGAGCTTGCAGATTGGTGATGAAATAGACTCTGGAATTTGTGGGCAAATATCGCACGGTGAGATGTAGCGATGTTTAATTTAATGTATTTAATGTTTATTCTCATAACACTTTTAGCAACAACAAAGTTTAAACAAGTAATCGCATGTAGTATGATAGCATATAATATAATACATAGATCAATAGCATACATTTATTGTACACACAGACATAAACATACATAGTACAACATTATTACACTGTACATTATTTATGAATTCCCCTTTGTCAATGCATTCTTACCTAACCTTGCTCCACGGACATATTCGGAGACAGCTGTTATTACTACATTATTTGCAGTCCATTTACAAAGTTCATGGTGTCAATAACAGTTCTAATAGAGTTGTGATTTAGCACAATTTCAGATAATAAGATCTTAGGTCAATTTAAAAGGGAAATAACAATATAATATGCTGCGCTGTCCCTTTTACAAATATGCATTATTTGCATAAATCCGTTTCTGCAGCAACACGTTTATTTTAAGTCTGTTAGGGGACGAATATCTAGCCTAAAAAAATTAAAAAAAAGAAAAACATCTAGCAAATGGCGTCCAAAGCAAGTCTAAATAATCCTCAAACCCAAGTGCATTTTTACACAACCAATATTCTGGCAATAATGCTGCGTTTGACAATACTCATTTAATTGGCTGCTTCCTTGTGAGCCTACAATCTGTCTACCAGCGTCAGAGAATGCGCAATGTTAATGGTTAGAAACCTGAGGGTGAATTTGTTTGTTGGAGAATTAGAAGGAAGAGCACAGAGGCTGTTGATCTCCAGGGGGGTCAGGGAAGGACTGGCCTCGGGGGAACTCTGGAGATTTCCAGGTAGGCCTCTGTGGCCTGGGTTTCTTTTGTATGGTATTTCCAAAAGTTTCCATAGGAAAAGGTTGGGGCTTGCTGAAAATGTGTAATATGGGGCCACTTTGACAAATATTGCCAGGGCCTCTTTTGGCTCACAGTCCACCCCTGTCCAGGTTTGCGTCAAAAATACACTTTTTTCCTTTACCTGAAACTCAAAAGTATTTAGTCACTGTGGTGGTTTTTTACTAATCTTTCCACTTTTTCCAGTTGACTCCATTTTGATGAATGAGTCGGGTGGATATGATAAATGGATTTTAGTAAATTCAATCAGTGTTTCCTGGTTGTGACAAGGCTAGAATCTGGGATGGCTATGTTTTTGACTTTTTTTGATGGGTGCTAAAATGTCCTTTGTCACTCTAGTCTAACTATGCATCATTCTCAAAGCTATGCATCATTCTCAAAGTGCGTTTCTCATTAGCCAGGACCTACATCATTAATGCATTTATTTTATTGTATCAATTAATCAAGGATACACAGTGTTTTACTAAGAAGCACTTACAAATCGGACACCACTGAGGCAGTCCTGTAACAGGTACCTTATGGCAGAGGGTGAAGTGGTGGAGCACTAATCAGCATGTTAAGGGAAGTAATACATAGACCAGGGACAACTCTCCCTGCCCAAGACAGGAGCTCAACACGGCCCTGGTCTAAACATGTTAAGTTTATGTTAAAACACTTAGAGCTGTGGGTGAATCCGTCCAGTATAAATGACATGACAGACAAGGATCAGAGAGAGAGTAAGATATGCACAGAAGAATACGTATGCTTGTGTTAGATAGAGTGTAGATGTGGAAGTGGGTAAAATGACTGTGATTGAAGGATATGCCTTCCTGTTTTGGAATTGGCGCCATGAATTGTAGATCAAGAAGTGGATGGTAGTGCACTTTTTGACATGAGTAAGGAAGTTCCAGTGGTGTGGACCAAGAAGTGAAAAGGAGTACAAGTGAGGAAATGCACAGGTTGGATGGGAACAGATATATTACAGAGGCTGACAAAGCAGAAGTTAGGCAGGGGAGTGCAGTTGGAGATACATTCAGCTAAGTCAGGATTGGCATTTCAGGTAAGGATTTGAAGACTTGTAGAAGGAATTTGAAAAGTGACCAGTTCCCCAAGGAGAGCCATCTAGCATGGAGGCTGTGAAGACAGATTCACCAATCACAATCTGCCGTTCCCGGGCACGAATGTGCATTCACCCCACGTGACAGAGACATTTTTTTTTATAAAAATGCCTGCTGCCATCAAAATAGAAAAAGGAACCAGGTCCCCTTTCGCTAACTAACAGATGAATACACGAATAAATAACTAAAGTGATATTGAGAATTTTTGATATGATGAACATGGAAATCTGTCTACAATAGCGTGGATATTCATGTTTCTAAGATTCACAAATATTTTGATGTTATCATTGGATTTGCACACTATCGCAACTGAATCTTTTGGCAATTTCTTCTCTTATGACCTTGGAATCAATCTCTTTCAACCCTTCTTTCATAAGTGTGAATGGTCACCTACCTTTGACACCGTAAATCATCAGATCATGGCAGAACGGATCGGGCAGGTGGGAAAAGCTTCTGAGCAGGTTGTGAAATGGTTTGATTCATTTCTAAAAGTCAGAACTCAGAGGGTTATACTGGATGGTTTCACCTCACAAATGCTGGAACTTGATTGTGGGATCCCACAGGGCTCCTCTTTGTCCCCCCTCATTTTTAATGTTTATTTTTGTCCTGTCTTTAGGATATTTAGGAAATATGGGCTGCTGTTTCATTCATATGCGGATGATATGCTGTTGTACATTGAGTTACAAAATAGTGAAGAGGTTTTTGAGAGAATCAATCAATGTATGAAGGAACTGAATGAATGGATGAATAACAACCATTTACAACTAAATGCAGCAAAAACGAAATCATACTGTTCAGCCCAAAGGACACAAAACCATCGGAAATACAAAATCCTCCTCCACTGATTCTAGGGGAACAACTGCAATATGTAAAAAAAGTTAAAAAAAATCTAGGCTGCTGGTGGCAGGAGAATTTGAATAGTGAAGCACAAGTAGGAGCTAAAGTGAAAACAGTCCACTTTGCACTACGATCACTATGAAAAATACTTCCCTATATTCCGATGGAAGACAGGGCAGTTGTGGTGGGGGAAATGACTAACCCCACCTGGACTACTGTAATAGTTTGCTAGCGGGGATCCCTCAAAAACAAATAGGGAGACTCCAAGGAGCAGAAGAATGCAGCAATAAAAGCAATTGGAAATGTGAATAAAAGAGATCATTTGTCAACAATGTGGAGATCGCTCCACTGGCTGATGATGGAAGACAGAATCAAATTTAAGATGGCATGTCTAGTGTTTAAATGCATTACAGGCCCTGCCACCGCATATTTAGCTGATAAAATTGAAATTGTATAATATCAACCGAAAAGGAGTTTACGCTCAGAGGACAAGCTCTTACTCTGTACCCCACAAACAAAATGCATCTCGACAGGAGATAGAAGTTTTAGTGCCTATGGCCCTAAAGTCTGGAACCAACTTCCACTTGAAATTAGAAAATGTGAAACTCTGAATCTTTTTAGAAAGAGATTGAAAACATTTCTATTTAAATAAATGCGAAAGTTAACTATGTTAGACTACCAGCTATTGCGTTTTCCTTTAGTTATCATCTGCGCCAGAATACAGTTTATTCTGTCTTGTGCGTGTAATAAATCATTCAAAATCAAATCATAAGTCTCTGGTGTGGCATAGTTGTTTAGTGTTATTCTTCCATCTTCCTATGCTACTGATAAACGCTGTAGAACATTTATTTTCCCAGATTCCGCTTTGGCCCTTGCACGCATCCCTTGCTTGTGGATGTTCAGTTCTAATTCATGTATAATTTAATACTCAGGCTTGCTTGATCCTTCCATCCACTCTAGCGTGTGTATTACTTTCTTAGCTGTGTACACCCTCATCACTGTCATGTGCTCTATAAAAACTTTGGTTGAACCCAAATATTATTATCTTAATATATTAGACTCTTTGCAACCGCCTAGCTTTTTTCTGTCTGGTCTTTTGAGCATGCTGTTTGGGCTTGTCCCACCCAGTGTTTCCCACGGTAATTTGGTTAATATCATGTATTGTCAACACAAGTCTGCTAACAGTTCCACATCGATACTGTGCACTTTACATGTGCACTGCCATTGCTCTCACTTATAATGGCTCCCATTTCTGAGTTGTTATTATCTAGTACACAGTCCATTCTCGATTTTCCTCTGCATGTGGCATGAGCTTTATGTAGCAAAAAGCCCTTTTATCCACACCTGAAGCACTTTATCTTTTTGATGTCCTCAATCAAATTGTATTACTTTATCTTTGGTCCCTGCTTTTCTAGTCTCTCTTTGTTGCGATCATCACATTAATGTGGGCCAGTTCCATCTTCGCCTCTGTCTTCTTGTCCCTCTTTCACTGCCTTGCTACATGATTTGGTGTGCTTCTCTATTTTGGTAGCGCTATAGTCTCTTCAATGACACGATGTCCACACATCCACAGGTGTTCCTGTAATATGCTGCTATTTTCACGCATAATGGTCTGGACAAGGATGCGTTTATTCATCTCACACCTGTGTCAAAGCAGCAGGACACTGCGTTGACACAGATCTACGGTGAGCTTGTTTTCTGTTATAAACGTTTTGCTTATTTATGGCCAGTTTGGTCTTTGGAAAATAGTCATAAAATGGCTTCAATGCTGTCGTGTTATGGGTCTGTTCTCCCCTGCTAACACAGCAAATACACCCATATATTTCTTCCAATATCCACTCCATGCTTGCCAAGTTATAGCTGATACTCCTGGTGTTGCCATTAATGCTTACATTGTCTGTAGAATCCTCCCTTTCACTACACCCACTCACTCTCTGGTTACTTGCGCGATTGTTCCCTTTCTTCCAATGTTATGGAGCTCTTTGAATAATGGGCTGGCTATAACAGTGCTTGTGACATCAGCGTGCTATGAATTTACTAATGTAATGCTTTGGGATTTGCAATGAACAATGCTCTGCAGAGTTGTGTCACTACGCCAGTGGAACTATTTAACAACATCTCTGGGATGTTCTTGTGCTCAATGTGTGCATTAGTGACTCAAAAAAAAGCTTTCTAAGCGTGCATTCCCGCATAAGCACTAGTCCTTGGACTGATATGTCTGACAGCTTGTTTCTAAAATGTTCGTGCGACTTTGCACGTGCATGCCTCCTCAAACGCACGTGCATGTCACCTCAAACGCGGAGGTCCAACCTAATTTATTTGATATGTTTAAAACAGAGATGGGAAAGTAGGTGAATGGCACGCATCATAGAAGGCTGTTTCTTGGCATGAAGGGTGTCTGCCAACAGTGCAGACGATGCCCTCTCTGCGCACCCCAGTCAGCAGGTTAGTGGCACACGTCGTTGAAGGTTGTGCTCTAGCAATGTACGATTTCCTTCGGTGTGCCACCATTCCCAATGATGCCTAGTCTCTCTAGCAGTGACCTTCAGTTTTGAAGCACTTGTTTGTCAATGAGGGTAGCAGTATGATACAATCCTGTAGGCAGAGGCTGATTAACAATCCAACAATTCCTTTTTGTTAATGGACAACAAGATTGGGTTAATGCATTAGCCAATACATGATCCCCACTTGGTTTCAGAGATAGGATGGAGCTTGCAGATTGGTGATGAAATAGACTCTGGAATTTGTGGGCAAATATCGCACGGTGAGATGTAGCGATGTTTAATTTAATGTATTTAATGTTTATTCTCATAACACTTTTAGCAACAACAAAGTTTAAACAAGTAATCGCATGTAGTATGATAGCATATAATATAATACATAGATCAATAGCATACATTTATTGTACACACAGACATAAACATACATAGTACAACATTATTACACTGTACATTATTTATGAATTCCCCTTTGTCAATGCATTCTTACCTAACCTTGCTCCACGGACATATTCGGAGACAGCTGTTATTACTACATTATTTGCAGTCCATTTACAAAGTTCATGGTGTCAATAACAGTTCTAATAGAGTTGTGATTTAGCACAATTTCAGATAATAAGATCTTAGGTCAATTTAAAATGGAAATAACAATATAATATGCTGCACTGTCCCTTTTACAAATATGCATTATTTGCATAAATCCGTTTCTGCAGCAACACGTTTATTTTAAGTCTGTTAGGGGACGAATATCTAGCCTAAAAAAATTAAAAAAAAGAAAAACATCTAGCAAATGGCGTCCAAAGCAAGTCTAAATAATCCTCAAACCCAAGTGCAATTTTACACAACCAATATTCTGGCAATAATGCTGCGTTTGACAATACTCATTTAATTGGCTGCTTCCTTGTGAGCCTACAATCTGTCTACCAGCGTCAGAGAATGCGCAATGTTAATGGTTAGAAACCTGAGGGTGAATTTGTTTGTTGGAGAATTAGAAGGAAGAGCACAGAGGCTGTTGATCTCCAGGGGGGTCAGGGAAGGACTGGCCTCGGGGGAACTCTGGAGATTTCCAGGTAGGCCTCTGTGGCCTGGGTTTCTTTTGTATGGTATTTCCAAAAGTTTCCATAGGAAAAGGTTGGGGCTTGCTGAAAATGTGTAATATGGGGCCACTTTGACAAATATTGCCAGGGCCTCTTTTGGCTCACAGTCCACCCCTGTCCAGGTTTGCGTCAAAAATACACTTTTTTCCTTTACCTGAAACTCAAAAGTATTTAGTCACTGTGGTGGTTTTTTACTAATCTTTCCACTTTTTCCAGTTGACTCCATTTTGATGAATGAGTCGGGTGGATATGATAAATGGATTTTAGTAAATTCAATCAGTGTTTCCTGGTTGTGACAAGGCTAGAATCTGGGATGGCTATGTTTTTGACTTTTTTTGATGGGTGCTAAAATGTCCTTTGTCACTCTAGTCTAACTATGTATCATTCTCAAAGCTATGCATCATTCTCAAAGTGCGTTTCTCATTAGCCAGGACCTACATCATTAATGCATTTATTTTATTGTATCAATTAATCAAGGATACACAGTGTTTTACTAAGAAGCACTTACAAATCGGACACCACTGAGGCAGTCCTGTAACAGGTACCTTATGGCAGAGGGTGAAGTGGTGGAGCACTAATCAGCATGTTAAGGGAAGTAATACATAGACCAGGGACAACTCTCCCTGCCCAAGACAGGAGCTCAACACGGCCCTGGTCTAAACATGTTAAGTTTATGTTAAAACACTTAGAGCTGTGGGTGAATCCGTCCAGTATAAATGACATGACAGACAAGGATCAGAGAGAGAGTAAGATATGCACAGAAGAATACGTATGCTTGTGTTAGATAGAGTGTAGATGTGGAAGTGGGTAAAATGACTGTGATTGAAGGATATGCCTTCCTGTTTTGGAATTGGCGCCATGAATTGTAGATCAAGAAGTGGATGGTAGTGCACTTTTTGACATGAGTAAGGAAGTTCCAGTGGTGTGGACCAAGAAGTGAAAAGGAGTACAAGTGAGGAAATGCACAGGTTGGATGGGAACAGATATATTACAGAGGCTGACAAAGCAGAAGTTAGGCAGGGGAGTGCAGTTGGAGATACATTCAGCTAAGTCAGGATTGGCATTTCAGGTAAGGATTTGAAGACTTGTAGAAGGAATTTGAAAAGTGACCAGTTCCCCAAGGAGAGCCATCTAGCATGGAGGCTGTGCTAAGAAGTGGGAGAAGAGTAGTGTAAATTATAGAGGGCACAGGTTTCAAAGTTGCAAATCATATCAAGTGGGAAGGGTAGAGGAGGAGGCTGGAAATATGTATTTATTTATTTATTTAATCAGATTTGTAAAGCGTGCAATAGCCCAGGGGCATTGTGGCTCTTGTTACATACATGGCTTAGTTACAGATGAATGAACATTTGCAAATTACCGAAAGGTTGTTATTGTTACAGACAAATTATAGCGACATTTAAAAACAAGTTGCATTTTACAGGGCAAAGAGTGAGGTTTTGAGTTTTCTTTGAAAGGCAAGGAGCAAGTTTTCTGCTCTGATGTCTGTAGGTAGTGCGTTCCACGATTTGGCAGCAATGTATGGGAAACCTAAGCCGCCGGCTTTGGCTCTATTGATTCGTGGGATGTGGAGTTGATTAGAGTATTGTGTCCTTTTGGGTCGTGTGGAGGAGGATTTGGTGATTGTCTCTGATAGGTATGATGGTGCAGAGAGAGTGAGGCATTTGTGTGTGAGGGTGAGGATTTTGAGTGTGATAATTAATCTTAATTGTGATAGTTAGTGTGAATGCAAAAAAGAGTAAATATGAGAGTTTTGGCAGAGTGGTAAGGGAGGAAAAGGTTGATCTTCCTATTGTTGAGCATGTTAATAGGGCCTCATGTTTGCAAGTCTCAGGATAGGAGCCAATAAGAGGACGCAAAGGAGGTGATTAATTGACCACAAAGGATGTTTAGATTGTACAAAGTAAATGGCAAAGGATGCAGCTTTCAGGAACATTATTAGGTTAGGTCTGTGGTGTTGCAGATACCAAAGATGGAGAAGGAACTAACAGAGAGGTCGTAGGAAACCCAATCAAGAGCAATGCCCTTGATTCTAAGGCTGGCAAGGATAAAGTAGAGAGGTGAGCAAGGCACACATTTGTTTTTAAAAATTGATTACCATAATCTGCTACTCAAAATATTTTTGATTAGCAAACAAACGTTTTTGATTAGCAATTTGTATTCATATTTTAAATGTGACCAAAAGTTATTTGTATCTAAGACATAAAATTAGCGACACCACAGAATTTTTGTGTACCACTGAAGGAAGGCATTTTTAAAAGGAGTGTCTGTAATATGTTAGCTGCAAGAATGGACACAAATAAATATGATAAGAAATGGGAGCTGTGCAGGTGCAGTCAGTGTTGCACAGGGCAGTGTCTCGTAATGTAAGCTTGACCCATCATTTAATGTGTAAAGTGAAGTTCAAAAGTTTTATAAAACCAAAAAGTTCTTGCCTGTCATTCATATGAACTGCTTTCAATATAGTGTTAATTACCACCCTTGGGGGGGGTGGGGTGGCGGGGGTGGCAGGGCCCTTAATGGTCCCCAAGACGAGTCAGGTAAGCCCTGTGCATCTATGAAATCAGTATTCTATCTGGGGTGATGATACTTTTTTGTTTGTTTTTAAGGGAACCAAGTTTTATGCAATTCATGTTTCCCTTAATACAAAATAAATTACCCACATATCCATGATTTAAAATAAGTATTTCCAGGAACTGCATGTGAGCGAGGAGGTGTGTAGGTGAGTGGGTGGGGGTGGAGGTGTGATGCGCCAGTGGAAACATAAGTCCAAGGACAGGGTGAAGGCTGGGCAGAGGGGCAGTGGGCTTGCATGAAATGCAGGCAGCTACTTGCAGATTCTGCTTGCGCTCCCAGCCTCCGAATTGGCCTGCTCTCTCGTACAGGTGCTGATGTACAATGCAATCATAATCCGAGAGCAAAGCGAGCTCTTTAGGATAACTACAGTTTATTATATTTCCTCAGGTCTATAGATGTACAGAATGGATGGAACTATTGATCACTGCTTTGCGTAGACATCTAGTTAACGTTGCATATTCCTTATGCATGAAGAAAGAAACCAAAGAGACTAAGTAGAGTGAATGGCATCACAGTCAGAGAACTGGGAAAACTAGGTGGAATAATGTGATTTTGCTGACACCTCATTTTCAGGCTATCTGGTCATTAGCACCAGTGCACAGATTAATGCAACCAGCAGGTCACAAAACTTGGTTTGCCATCAAAAGAATTTGGCCGTGTGATCATGTACATTTTCAAAAGTGTTCACTCGTCAATATGATGCCCTTCCCTAATAAAATGAAACCTAGTTTATACTATGAGATTTAGATACAATAACTTACAATAACTTAAACTTTATTGAAAAACATTGAGACAATGCAGTGTTTTACAGTAGCAATACTGTAATTATGCACTATGTAACAACTTATATTTTTAGAAAGTGAATTGCTTGACTGTGTTTTAAGAAAGCAAAGCAAACACATACTGGTCTTTGCCAGACAGGATAAACTTGGTTCAATCAGAATAGCATCCCTATTACTTCTGTTTTTTCATTATTTGAAGATTTGGAGATGAGGGAACCTTTCTTGCCTAGTACTCCCAGACAGACCTTTGGCAATTTTAAGAGTGGATGAGATGATTACTGCTGCACTCACTCTCCAATAGCCTATATGAACTTGCAGTAAACAGATAAGAGAGTGGAGGGAGCCCCGAAGGTCAAGAGAGGAATTCCAGGTAAGCTGTGATTTCATTGAACAAGGTAGTTTAATTAACTAGCTTTGCTACACAAGAGTGAATTTAATAAGCAAACCTACAGAATTGCATAACACATTGCTATGAGATACTGCTTATTTTATGTCTTGGGTAAGGTCTGAGGTGACAAAGGCAGTTCAGTGGTCAAGCAGGATAAGAATACAGGAGAGCTTCTGCAGGTCAGAAAGTGGTCGACATGGGTGGGAACAGTAGTCTGATAGTTAGCATCAATACTCCACATACTAAATTACTAAAATAGTGGATGTAAGTAGTTTTTTCTATGTTTTAACCAACTGGTCTGGAAATACTGGGTTTGTTGAAACTAACTCTCACCATAGCCCTTGAGGTTTTAAGCTCCATATGTACTCTAAAACAAGATAAGCCCTACCATCTAAGTCATTCTAATCTTGAGGGGAAAACCTAAAGTATGTGCCCTTTTCGGTCTATCTCCCTGCCGGTTTAGCCTTGTGTCTTCTCCATAGTTTTATAGCACATCATATTTCTCAATAGTTTGTTAGCGTATCATACTGTACAGTGTTTTTTTTCTGGAATATTACCTTAGTTTTCAAGCACTCCAATCTCCTTTCCTTTGAGCCCTCTACTTGGGACCCCCGGAATGTATTTAATTATGAAGAAAATGTGTATGATGGAAATAACCTATGTTTATTGTTTTGGGGAACTATGCTCTTTCGGTATCATTTTTAGATAAACATGAAGGTCCTTATTCCAAGAGATCCACCATGTTTACATAAAGTCCTGTCTGATTTCCAATCCAAATAGAAGATTATTCTCCTGCATTATCCTTTCTTTTCCTCTTCCCGGAAGTTGAATAATCTGCATTTATTGGGTATATGCCTTTTCTGTCTATTTTTCTCAGTAACTTTATTTTATTCTTTTTTTTAATTCATATCATTTATGTAGCGCAAACCTTATAATAGATTATATATAAGGCACTTTACAACATTTAAATACACAATCAAACGGTAAACATGAAAAAAGAATTAACCATGATTAATGATTAGTTATCTAAAAAACAAGTTTAATTCACTGATACGGAATACGTTGGTTTGTTGGACTGCCAGATGTCACTGGAGTTTCTCTTCCAGGCTTGTCCATTCTCACCCCTTTCTTTCTCTAACTTTGTCTCCCCTCGCCTCCCTTCCTGATCATTCTCATCTCCCCCTCTTCTTATAGTCCCTTCCTTTTTCATCTAACGTCTCTCCCTTCTCAATATCCTTTATCTGTTCTCCTCTCCAAAGTCTCCCATCTCGGGACCCCTGAACTCTCACCTTGTTCCATTCTGTGTCTACCTGCACCCCACTTTTCTCAACTTCAAATTACCACTGACTGATGCTCTGTTTCCTGATCTGACATACTCTCTCCACCGCTCTCTCCACACTACCACACTTTACTTGACTGTTACCACTACACAAAATACCTCACCTGCACTATCTCAGGACACTGGAACAGTCTCCTCAGCACTCTCATCTACTGTACACCTTCTGCCTGGTCTCATGAGCAGCCAGCAAATCACTTGTTCTCACCCAGACTCCTTTTAATCTCCTGTGAGCTGGCTGTGATTTTATAGTCCAGCTGGTCCCCTTCCAATATTCTTCCCATTCCCATTTGTTGTCCTGATTCCATGCTTTCCTTGGCCAGGTTCTGGGTAAGCTACCACTGAAAGAAAGGATTCTCAAAGGCTTTTAGCCCCACCACATTGTCAATCTCCATTTACTCTTTAGCAACCATTTGCTCAGGCTGCTGATTTTCCTGGTGGCTTTCTTCATGTGCTGCTGAGTTTTGCTTCCAGATCAATTTGGAGAGGATTTCTGGGTCTTCCTGCTCCCCTGCATGCCTTCATCATTTGCAGATATTTTTGTGTTGCTCCATCATTCCCTTGGGGTCTCTCTGGGGTTTCTTGATCAGGTGTTGGGGGCCTCATCTTTGTTTGGTATGACAATGGCCCTCATTACGACCCTTGCGGAAATCGGAAAACGATGGCGGAAATGCAATACCGCCATCGAATAGCGCTCGGTGCGACTATGACCCGTCACCGCAAAGTACGAAGCCATTAGCGACACCGTAGTGAACGCCAACGCTAACTGCACCAAGCACGCGCGCGCGCGCCATGCGAAACCGCAAACACCACCATGGCGCAACGGTACGCCAATTCCGACCCTAGCGGACATGTACCTAACGCCATCAGGCATGGCGTAATGTACCATTCCGCCATGGTGAGAAGTACGGCATCGCGAATCAACCGTAAACGGCCCCACTGAGTGCCTGTACACCGCTCCCTGCCCACAAAGTACAACTCCCCGTAGGTGCAATGAAGCCACAATGCAACCATTGAAATGTACAAGTCACCCATGCATGGCAACGAACAAAAGAAACACAAGAGGGGCCAATGGGAGCTGCAGGGCACAGATGGCACGAACACAGAAGCCATCCCAATGGACATGACCACAGTCCCCCACCAAGAAACGCACGCAAACACAGGCACCTGTGACCAGCCATATTCCGAGAATCACATCATTCCACCAGTCCACCTGGCTGACCGGCATCTGTTACACAAAACCCAATCCCCCGCCCCTGAGCATGACAACATTCAAACTGTCATATTGGCAGCCCCCATCCCTGACCTCACGGGCTTAGTAGGCAAACGCGCCCAGTACAGTACCACGCAACTAAACTCCGAAGCTGGAACCCAATGCAGATCTCCTCACAATACATCGCCCCCCAAATAGGCATATGCCACATCACTTGCAAAGAAAAACGCTACACGGGCCAAATCAGAATAGAAATTTAATGCACATCAAAGTCACCAAGCCCATACAGCCATCAGGCCATGAACTCCTAAACACCAATCACCATTGTGGGCTGCATCCGCAAGAAATGACCAGCCACTACTTGTGTGTCGTCCTGTTCCCTCATGGTACACAGAGCCACATTCACGTACGAAAAGGCAACATGGAAGCGCACAGAACCGCAGGGCCGTCCCAATGGGGAGGCACTAGTCCAGCCGAAAGGCCGAAATGTTGCTCCGAGCCACCAGTACAGCGTAAGGGCATGTGGGCCATTGGCGATCGTCCCATAAGATCGTAATGCTGCTCCACTGATTAACACGAAGCAGCAGGTGTCGGGAGTAAAACCCATCTGCAGGAGTGGCATACAGATGGCAGTGGCAAAAGGGGAGGAGATACCTGTCAACCAAAAGAAAAGAAAAAGAACAGAATGGCCATCAGAACTACATTCCAACAACTCACTTCAATGATCACACGAAATCCACAGCCATATGCATGCTAGCCCACTCCAAAGGATCATCACCACCCCAAAACCACTTGCGACTCCTAACCATCTATATCGAGGTGCAAACACCATCACAAACGAGTGTACCTGTGCATGCGTCTGTCAAAACAGAATCCATCAGATGGGAATGTTAATGTGCATGGACACAAGTGTCTGAGGGCGTGTCGAGACAGGGAGGGCTCAACAAGGCCAGATAGACGATGGTCCCACCATGGCAGCCCTGCATCACATAGCGTAGGGGAGGCGGATAGATCCCAAGAAGCCCTGTACATGGCAAACTCTGTATCAAATCACCTGCCCATGCATCCATTCATCATTCCCTCATCCCGGAATCAAAACGCCTGAATAATTACTCACATAACATTAGAAACATCCATTGAGTCTGTGCGTTATGCAGCCTGCAAAATCCACAGTGCCCCAGCCCGTAATTCCGGTGTTGTGAAGTAACATGTATCTGGGAACGGCCGGCCTCATCGCCCACGTAGCAATTGCGCATCCCAAACTATTCATATCAATCATTGCTCCCTCGCCATGGGCCCTGTCTCAAGGACATTGAACAACAGAACGTTATATTTGCAGTCAGACCTGTGGGCATCTCCTCGCCGCTAGCTGGAAACCGAAAGCGCCGCCCTTGGAATTCCACATTTGCAACATCACGCCGAAAAGGCATCTGTGGCCGTTTGAAATCACTAATTATTCCATCGAGTGCGGCTGTGTGTGAAAATGTCAACTGCCTTCACCCACAAATGGGACGCCCCGCCCGTCATTGCAACTCGGTAAAGTGATGCATGAGGGCCCACCGTTACTCGAGTACTACGTTCCACTGACCCTTCACAAGTCTGTTCGCGACTGCACAGATAGTATGTGCAACAATGGGACCACAGCAGAATGAACATGTCAACCAATGTTACACGGCCATCGGGTACAAATACATGATTGCAATAGCAAGATGCCATTCCCAGATTTGCAGCGTTGTGCGCGGGACGTGCTCGGCCAAAGGGGAGAGCAGCTTGCACAGGTGGAATTAATCACCACAGGTGGAGGCCATACAGCCTGAAAACACATAAATTGCACAGCCAGTCTCCTCCCACAACCACACCGAAATGCTACCGGCAGGACTCGCGATGTTGGCCCTGGGGGACATGATAGCACTGCAACTACTCCAACTCCAAGAAGAAGACGAACACCAACTGCAACCGGCCGCATGAAGGAGACGCAGGAGGAGGAGGAGGGCAAGGCAGGGCCAGCAAGGGCCGCCAGCACAGCCACTACCACCACGCAGGCAGCCCGCAATCCCACGCCTCCGAGCACATCCGTTCAACCTCACTGATGAGCAGATCCACACCCTCTACCGTCTGGACCGGGACACCATAGCCGCCATTGTGGACATGACACAGGCTGACCTTGTCAGCATGATAGATAGCCCAACCGCCATCCCACCCCTACTGAAGGTGGTGTCTGTACTCCACTTCCTGGCCACAGGCACCTACCAGCACACAGTCGGACAGTTGCATGGCATTTCTCAGCCACTGTTCTCACGGACACTATTGCAAGTGCTCGATGCCCTCCTGCAGCACGCAGACGACTACATCTCTCTACCACGCTCGGAGCAGGAAATTACCAACACAAAAGTGGGATTCCATGCACTTGCCGGCATACCGGGTTGCATTGGTGCCATCGACTGCACCCATGTGGAATTGGTCGTCCCACATGCAATGGAGGCCCAGTACCGCAACAGAAAACAATTTCATTCCCTGAATGTACAAATGGTGTGTGACTCCAACAGGATCATTACACATTGTTGTGCCCGATTCCCTGGATCTACCCATGATTCTATGGTCTTGAGGAACTCTACAATACCACGCTACATGGAGCGACACGCAGGGAACAGATCCTGGCTACTCGGTGAGTCTCATTACATGCATGATCATGTGGGGAATGTGATTTGGCAATGACCTGGCAGGAAGGGGGGGGGTGTGCGTACGTAGCAATGGCATTCCACATCATAGGTTTCTCGTCCACATACAGGTGATGCTGGATATCCACTGAAGAGATGGCTCCTCACACCAGTCCGGAACCCACGGGACCAGCATGAGGAGGACTACAACCATGCCCACTCACGTACCCGTGTAGTCATTGAACAGGCATTCGGCCTACTGAAGACTCGTTTCCGCTGCCTCAGCAGGTCGGGCGGGGCACTCCTGTACCGCCATGAGAAGGTTGCAAAGATGGTGATGGCATGTGTCATGCTCCACAACATGTGCGTACGTAGAAATGTGCCCATGCCCCCTGACGCAGAACTGCAAGCACCTGATGATGGTCATGATGAGGGTGGGGATGTGGCAGCACCTCCTGGAGTCTGCGAGGCACCGGAGGCCCGTGACATTCGTCAGCATCTCATTGATGTATGCTTCTAGCACTCACGCCTGGTGGCTGATACATGGACACGGGACTCGTGGCACTGTGCGTGTCTGGGACATGCACAATATGGACTGTACGCCTATGATGGCCTAGTACACAAAAATCAATGTCCACACATCTCATTGGTTGATCGTGCACTTTATATGGCATATGTGATGTCATGTTGAACACCCTATCGACCCGCCACCCAAGTGAGCCCAACACACCCCTCCACCCTCCTACCTCCCCCCCGAACCCCAGTGTCCAAAGATGCTCATTGTCAGTGGGCTGTCGCTATTGCAAGCCCCCTCTGCGGGTATCAGGGGCACCCCTGCCTGTGGAGCGCAGGTTCCTTCCAGATCTACGTTGGGGGCTGCCCTGGACGGAACTTGCAACGGATGATGTGTCTGCCTGCTCACGTCCATGCATGTCCCTAAGGGTTTGCGAGAGCTCAGTGAGCACACGGCGCACTGCGGCAAGTTCGGCACATACGTCTTTGGACGTCGCATGCAGTTCCCCCCTCAGGCTCTCGGTGCTTCTCTCCATTTGGACTCTCAGGCTCTCGGTGCTACCCTCCATTTGTGCCCTTAGCGTCTCTGTGCCTCTCTCCATTTCTGCCCTAAGTGTCTCAGTTGATGTTTCTATGTCTGCCTTAGTGCCCCCACATTCATCGGCATGGTCCTTGAGGAGCGTGGCCATTTGCTGCTGTTGCACGATTAACTTGTCGAGGGACTGTTGCCTCTGCTGGGCCATGCCCATTTGCGGGGGTGTCACAGAGGGGCTGTTGTCCTCATGTTGCCTTGCCACAGGGCTTGTGGGGGATGGCCAGTCGTTGTCTTGTGGGTGCCCCTGCGTGGTATCCTCATGTTGTACGGGATGGGACAGACAGGGGGATTGGGACAGGTCATGGATGGATCTGACTTCGACATCCCCGTCTTCTGTGTCGGAGTATGCTGCCATCAATGGGGTGTCACCTATGGTGCTGCTGCCACCAGAGGCAGTGCCTTCTGTGGCATCCATTGGGGGGACCTGTGGTGGTGGTGTTGTGGGCATGCTGGCTGCTGGGGTGCCTGTTGATGTTCCCTCCTCTGTGCTGCCACCTGATTTGTGCTGCTGCCGTGTCTTGATGCGTGCAGCTGAGGTGGAGGGTCTCTGGCCGTTGGTCTTGGCCCTCTTTGCAGGTGTGCTGGTAGGGGTGTCCTGTAGCTCGTCGTTTGGATCGGACCCTGTGGTGGAGTAAAGGAGGGCGAGGGTTAATGATGGGTCTGTGGGAATTGGAATGGCATTGTATCACATGCTCTGGGGTGGTACCTGAGGGTGATTTGGGTCGGGTCCTTGGAGGTGCTTTGATTTGTGTGTGGAGTGAGGGTGCAGTTGTTTGGCAGCCTGCAGTTAGGGTGTGCCTGCTGCACGTGTAGTGCGTGTATTAGGGGTTTTTAATTATTTATGTATTTATTGTGGGTTTTAACGTGCGCTATCAGGCCGATGTGTGTGGCCGTTCTCCTGGACATGTGTTTCTGTTGCACTATGTGGACGCATGGTACTTCACATGGATGGACTGTGTGGATTTGGCATTGTTTTATCTGGTACACCTACCTGAATCTTCGGATGTCTGCACTCCTTTCTCCATCCCTCCGACTCCCTCTATGCTCTCCATTCCGATGGTGGAGGCACAGATTTCTTCCCAGGGGGTCAACTTGATGGGTGATTCAGGACCTCCCCCGGTGGCTGTGGCAATGTTGCGGTTGGCAGAGAGTATGCTGCGGACGCGTATCCGCAGGTCGTCCCATCGCTTGCGGCATTGCTGTGGGGTGCGGGGTGCGGTCCCCACCGCACTTACCCGCTGTGCCACCAGAGCCCATATGGTCTTCTTGTTTGCAAGTGCCGTTCTGGTCATTTGCGTGGAGAAGACGACGGCAGCATTCTCCTGGAGGGTCTCTGTTAGCACGGTGAGTTCCTCGCGGGAGAAGTGGACCTGCCGCTTGCGGTCGCACGCTTTCTTCGCTACTTTTCCCATTTGTCTTGGTTTCGCTAGGGTGGGTGACGGGTTGGGGTGTGTTTCAGGGTAGTGATTTTGGTGGTTGTGTGGTTTTAGTGGTTTTATAGGTGTACGCCGGGATGTTTCCCGTTCCGGCCCCATGTTTTAACTTCCGTTTCCGTATATTTCCGGTCACCGTACTTTCCGGTAGGCGCACACTGCGGTGACCGCTAAGAGGGGTGGCGGTATTGCACCTAGGGCGCCGTACGGCGGCGGTGTGGGCCGTTTTGGGGTCAATTCCGCCATCGCGGACTTTGCACTTCCGCCGTGGCGTGGTGCTCGTGCCCGATGGGTCGGAATGGGCCGCACTTTGCTCCTTCGTGCAATGGCGGAAACGCTATTTACGCTGTGGCGCTCCGGTCAGTCGCTTTCCGCAAGGGTCGTAATGAGGGCCAATGCCTAGTCCATCCCATTTCTGTTCTCGATTTCATTCCGGTGGTCCCAGTCCGGGTTTCCTTGGTTAGGCCCAGGTGCATTCTGGATGCTCTGGCATACACCCTGTTAGACATCCCACCACAGTTAGGGAGGGGTACCTCTTTCGTACTGACAGGTCATGACCATGATCAGGTCACAGGAGAATGCCGGCTACTGATACCAGATTGCAGAAGGTTGCAGAGACAATTATTTTCTGAATAGGTGAAGATCCTATTTAAGACAAATTGTTCTAAAATGTCAGAGTAGTAGGGAATGATCTGGACAGGAAGATAGCTAGCAATGTTGTTATGGTATGCCACATTCATCTTGGTGATCAGTAGGATAGTGTCTGCTTTCAACAAGGCTGGGACATTCCCAATAGACAGAAAGGAATTAAAGAGGGAGAGAGAAGTAACAGTTCAGGAATGCCATTTCCTTCGTTAGAGGAGAAAACTGGGTTCCAGAACGGTTTGCCAGATGACAGGATGGGCCAATTGGGGGAGAAATTGCAGTGATAGGATGGAAGGTACAGGAGTGAGAAAGAAGCAGAAGCAGAGAGGGAGAAGAGAGGTGTGATAGTGTCTTGGATGAGAATTAGTGGACAAAAACAATAGCAGAAAGGTAGCCAGAAAGATCTGCAATTCAGAGTAACTTTTCAGAGATCAAGTTTGGAGAGTAGTGATAAGATTAGTGAATTATGAGTTTAGGCTCTTAATGAATGTGAGGTTGGCATCTTTGTAGGATAGGAGAAGAGGAGGGCATGTTCCTTTCACCACCTTTTCTGGTGATTTTTCATAGTGATATGGGTTTATGGGCTGATTGACAGCTGGAGGAGAGGGGTAAATATATTAATGTTATAAAAGGGATAGTGGTGTTTGCAAGGATCATAGAAAGCCAGGATGGAATCATAGAAGGCCTCTTCAATAGTGGTTAGTGTGAGGAGGAGAAAGCGAGCTAAATTAGATAGAGCCTAACTTTGGCTAGATAAAGGGCCAGGGAATCATATTTGAATTTACATTTCTATATAGAGCAGATGAGGGAGAGAGTGTGGGGAAAATGCAATAATATATTGGATAATAGAGTGGTCAGAAATAGAGGTACACATTGTGAGATTGGATATGGAGGGTGAGGAGGAGTAGATGACAGGTCCAAGAGAGTTACTATGGGAGTGATGAGGTTGTTTGTAAATAGTGATAATAAAGGGAATGGTCAAGAACGTAATTGGGAAAGTATTTGGGGTCAGGTTGGTTAGTGGGGTCGTTTTTTGGATGGTGGAAGTCACCCATGAGCATGAGCGAGGTTTCAGTGGAAATGGTGTCCAGGAGCAGGTCTAGCTCAGAGAAGAAGGGTTGGAGAAGGGCTGCATGCCTGTAGATCACAAGGATAATTTTAAGGGTGTGATGGAGAATGTGAATAGTACATTATTTAAATGAGGGTGGGAAAGTGATGTTTTGAGGGGTGATCTATGTTTTGGTAATACAAAGGGCCCTGCGCATGGAGGGTCAAAGTGAGCAGTTAATAAAGAGGTTTGCTTGCAAATTGATTCACCACCCTAGAGCCTGATGGACAGAGTGTTTGGATTGGGCAGTGAGCAGGATTAGGACATGATGGGGAGCGAAGGGTGGAAAAGATGATGAAGATGGTGCACAAGAGGGGGTTCCATGGAGAACGAGAAATGTCTAAAGAAAGAATGAGTAATGGAAGTGAGGGATGCTTTGTTGACAAATGCAGAGAACAGGAAGAAAAGCAGAAATAATGCGGACCAACTGGTAGGGAAGAAAGGGGTTTAACATTGTGGGCCTCATTAGGAGTTTGTCGGTCCAGAAACAAGGGGTCCAAATGAATGGCAGATCCCTCCATGCAGTACCCTTCCTTGCACACACCACAAACAAGGGTGTATTCAACAAATCATTCACTTCTATGAAGAAGTCCTAAAAGAACAAACAATGAAAACACCTAATTCAAAATAAAATTAAAAACCCTCTCCCAACGATTCATTTTAATCATTGATCAATGTTAATCATATAACAAACACCTCCAAAATCACTGGTAATATCTGTTTCCTTTTTCACAATGGTACACATCACAACACAAAGGTCAGATGCACTTTAATTGTGCAAACTTCTTTAACAGACCAGTAAAGGACACAGCCATGTGCTGAAAATGGGATTCAAGTCGAAAAATACCATTGACCCTAATCAAGCACTGATGGATGGTAACCCGCCAAAAAAATGTCACCAGCCTCTGAAGAAACCCAAAAGGCCTTTTTGAAACACAATACTATGTGCTACTTATGGAGGATAGACAGACACAAACCTCACTGTGGCATGCAGATATTAAACCATGGCGGGACCTTAAAGTGCCAATAATTTATTTATTTTATTTATTTGTTAATATTCATTCAGCCAACAAAGGCTTTACATATATCATACAGAAAGAAACACATCCACAGTAAATAGATCACAAATATTAAAAAGAATCACCTAATACAGCAACAATGCTAAAAGGGGCTATTATTAAAAAATACCATTGGACAATTGTTTAAGAATATTCAAACACAGTTCATAAAAGTTCATCGTGTGAAAAATTAAGTTAACTTAATTTCCTTTTAAAATAATTTCCAACAAATCATTAACATCTTCAAGGTCACAAGAGTTGTCATCTGCCTTCAAATGTTTCAATCTTAGGATATTGATACTCTCACATCGACAGATGATATGCTCAGCAGTTTCAATAGTTGGAGTCTCACATTGCCTGCACTTCCACATTTGGCACCCACTGCTTCTAAAGTATCACACATATTAAATTTGAATAGTAAATATTGGCTGATTATTTTATTGTCAGAAAACGCAGACTGGTATTTGGATATTCCAAGATAGCTCAACCATTGTTGAATGAACATACCACTGTTGACCTTGGTTGCCCCTTCTATCATGTCCCTTTCTTTACCTAGCTCACGTATATCATATTTTAGTTGGTGCTCACTCCTCACATGAGTATATTCTAAGCAGTCATATGCATTTTTATTAGCCCACTTAAAATAAGTAGATCTCCAATATTTTAGCGCACAAAGGTAATCAAAGTTGTCAAGATCACTGAAAGCTCTCATACGTACGACAATAAACATGTCATTGTCCAATGTATACAATTTAAAATAGAGCATAGCAACTTTATATTCCATGATATTGCCTGTGAGCATCAGGTTACATTCCAATAATAAGTACTCACATGAAAGGGATTTTGGCATCCTGAATAACATTTTTAAAATCTTCCCTTCAAATCTATTCAACTCATGTTTGAGTTTCTTCCCCCATATTTCAGCACCATATACTAAACAAGGAAACACGTTGGTGGAATATAACAATAAAATTGTGCTCAGAGAGCATCTTCTTTGTGTGCCAATAAAATGACTTAATGTCATTGTCATTTTCATGCATTTACTTTTGGTTTCAGCCCACTGTTGTTTCCAGCACAATTTCCGATAAATTACGACACCCATATATCTATAGCAGTACACCATTTCAATGTTCTGACCAGAAATAGACCACCTTAGGCCATTTGCAACTGCAAACTTCTCCAGAGCACTTAATTTGTGCTGAAGTCCTTTAGGAGTGTAATCTAAGAGCAAGAGGTTGTCTGCATAACCTAACCAACCTAGTTTGGACAAGCCTATTTTGATGTCATTTGATAGTATAGCTTTGAGTGCTAAGGGTAAATCTGCCAGGTATAAGTTAAAAAGGGTGGCACATCCAGGATACAGCCCTGTTTGACTCAGAAGAAGTAGGAATCCATTCAGAGACTTTACCTTCACCATCAAGCCTCACTCTAAGAGAGGTGTTAGTGTTCAACAGTCTGATCATGGAGAGCAGCCCAGCCAGGATGCCCCATCGATTCAGTTTGCTCCACAGTCTGTGCCTCAGGATGGTATCAAAGGCTGAGGTAAAGTCGATGAACACACCATAAACTGGGAGCTGCCATCTGTTCCACGAATATTCTATAGCTGAATTCAAGATGGTAATATTTTCAACTGTGGAAGATTTCGCTCTATAGCCAGATTGTTTTGTGGGAAAGATATGGTTGTCTGTAATCCATTGATTCAACTCCTTCAACAGAACTTTCGCACATATTTTGGCTGGGATGACTAAGATTGGTAACATGAGCCTTTTTTGTGGATAGGCAAAAAATGGATCTCTTCCGTCAAGTTTTAGGTACCTGGCCATACCTGCCTATCCACTGAAATAATAGATAAAGGGCGTGTGCCCATTTCTCAGGGGACAACCTGACTAATGCGTTAAAAATGCCGGCAGGCCCTATTGCTCGTGATGAGGGGAGGGTTTTAATCATTACTGTGTATGACTTCCTATCCATACGGCCTCATTTACAATTGCTAATTCACCAGTTTTGGCTTGTGCCCCAAGTGTCTTCTTTATATGTGCGATCCAATCATATTCACAAACACTGTTAATGGAAAAGGATTCATTTTTTGTTCTATTGACCACATCACAGCCCATATACCTGGATTGTTATTAGGTCTGGCAAAGTAAGCCAAAGACCGCCAAACCTCATTGGTGAAAGAAACAGCCCAAAATGGATGCGCTGACTCCTGCGAGCGCCAAAATCTGCAAAATCGCATTTGGGTCAAAACCAAGGAAAGGCTGCGTCCCTGCAACACACAGTCAAAGTGGGGGTGAAAACAGAGTTATCACTACAGGAGCATGACAGTGGGCTTTGCCACATTCAACATGGAACAAAGCAGCAGAATTGTGATAAAAACCGAAAATGCCTTTCAAAATGTTAGCTTTGCAACCTTCAAATGTGCTTCAAATTTTGCCACAGAACTTCATGACGTTTAACTTGGTGGCAAAAATAAGTAAAGGAATAAAAAGTACATACATTGAAATCTGAATGTATGATAGACATTTGAAGACTTGGTAGGATTTCTTACTGTGTAAGGAACTGAAGTTATGCAAAAAGACTAATTGTGCCAAAACTATTAATGCTGCAAATCTTATATTGTGTACCCATGTACTAGGGGTGATTGCACATATATATACCGAATTAGGAATTGTTAGGCCAAACCTTTATGATTAAAATTCCACAGAAACACAAAGCCAGGTCCCACCGACATGGGAGTTGGATGTAAAGGTAACCCACAAAATATGTAATGTATGTCTCTGATTTTATTAGAGGGAATAATTATAGAAATATGTATTGGTGGAAAAGTTAAATTGTGGTCCAAATAACTGTGGCAATGCTTTCTGTCATCCAACCCCAAAAAGCAAGGCAGAAACTGTGCCTTTGACCAACCATATCCTTGTGGGTGTGGGTTGTAAGTCTGCCCCTACCATTAACTTAGTGATGTCACTTGGCAGGATAAATAGGGGAACCTCATAACACACAGACACACTCGGATTCCTGACTCCATCCTGATTTCCGCGTGGCGCTCTGTTCCTGACTTCTTCATCTTGTTCCTGACTCCAGATTTCTTTTGCAAAGCCAAGGCCTCAGCATTTGCTGAACTGTTTTTCAGCTAGGCCCAAATCCTGAAACCATCTCAAAACCAAAGGGAAGAAATTTTAATGCAGTTTGGCTTGATACCATTAAGGCTTGCCTGCTGAAACTCGCCATCCCACTGATCTACAGTGTCCAGAAGGGCCAATCCAATCCAGTCCAGTCCAGTCTGAGGTGCCAGTCCAATTGACCAGAACTGCCCAGCTGATCCAATTCCGCCAGTGGTGCCCTGCTGTCTGTAGACCCGATCCGTGATGACCAGAACCTGACGGTGCAATCTTAAATTACAGTGGACTGTAAGTATAAATAGGAATCATAGTAAACCATAGTCTATTTAACATACTTGTCCTATCCCAATCTATAACCCATCCTCTCTTTAACTTAAGAAATTGTAATAGTGTCACACCAGTCTTGAAACCTTGCTTTGATTTCGTTTGCTAGCGATAATTTCTTTAAAGTCCTTTTGTCTTGTGAAATCCCAAACCCTTAAATTCTCAAACAGGTAATCAGACTGAGTCCTCCAAGGTGGACACCGAGGTGCTAGGGTTGGTTTTGGCAGACCACTCTGGAGTGTACTGTGTTTCAAACTGGCAACCAGCCTGAATACCCTGGTTTACCCTAATTTGCAGCATAATTGTCATTGTAAAAACTGATTTCTGTTTTCATTTTGCAAATTTATTTTCAAAAACACCTCTCATTCACTCGTATAACTTCGTCAATGTCATAACTAGAGACTTAATTTCAACTCTGACTTAAACATAAGACCTGTAGCTACATCCACAACCAAAAACCTTATAGTATATTTGACCCGTTTTTATTAAAAATCGCATAGTGAAATTTAGGTGGGAATTTGCAATTTTGCTAAAGTTTTACACGTGTGTTTTCCCATTCAAAGTATTTTAAAGTATTTCCAAATGTCCATTCTGATTCTAAGTGTGTATTGTTGCTCATATTATAGCTTATGTTTGTTAGGTTCTTTTCATGTATATCAATTTAAGGATTTTTGCATACTTTTTATTTGTTTTTCTAAGCCATTTTCGAGTGTCATTTTAAAAAGTGTAAAATTTCCAAAACGTTTTTTTCTCTTGTTTGGGTCGGGAAGATTGCATTCAAACCCTATACACTGTTGTATATTCCTGAATACCTGCTGCTTACTTACATCTGTGTAGAATTGCTTCTTTGCGAGTTGAGAAATTTGCATGGGGAAATCTTAACCTAAGCGCTATCTGTTCAACAAGCCAACACTGTTCTTTTCTCTGTGTTTTATCTTTTGTGCTGCTCAAAAGTGAATTCTACAGCCTTATCTACTTACTGATTGTACTGTCACCAAATTGGTGATTGCTGCCCATATATTAAAACTTGTGTTTGATTTGAATTTTATATAAATAAATAAATCTTACCTTTACCAACCAGCCCGATTCCTGGTCCATTGTGACCTGGGGGTATTTTGAGGAGGGGTGTGATATGTTGGTATATCACTCAGAATATTGAACTTACACACACAATAAATAAGTATTTGATTTGTGCATTGCATGCTAGGCTGAGACCAGGGTGTATTGCCTATTGAAATCCTTAACTCCATGTAGGCTCTGTTATAGCTTAGCCACATTTGATAATCTTTCTTAACTGTTTTAATTGAAGTGGAGCATCGGCCTGATCAGTATTTTTGATTATACTAATGGCAGTTCTGAGGTTTTTTTCTTTTCTCGTGAATTTCTCTATAAAACTGTGGTTTCTTATGGTGAATAATATTCCATCTTTCGGTTATGCTGGTATAGCAACGTTTTTGACATGGTACAGTTTTAATGGCTGCTAAAATATATTCGAATGCTGCAATCTCAATAGTATCACCTTTATCTAGCTGCTCTCGCATGTTACCTGTGAAACTTGTTAGCTCTTGTTCTGCCACCTTTCTTACCTTTTCTAATTTAATAGGATTACATTTAATCAGATAATCTCCATTGTTTATGGAGATATTTCAGTTTTATTCATAGTTGCTTTTATCTTCGGATTTGGCAAGCCGAAGGTAAAGAAGAAGATGGTCACTTTCCTCATGGATCCCTACTGCCATGTCCTGCTCATATTCATTAGCGCTGTCATTGATTATTATATAATCAATAGTGGTCACACTTTGCCCGATAACTCGGGTTGCACTTCTACTATCGTTGCTCGGTCTATTTCCGTTCAACATGTTCAAGTAATGTGCTTGGAACAAGTTTGCTAAGCTTTTAGCTTGTTGGTTGGAGGAATTAGAGCCAAAGGGACCAGATTCATGTATATCGTCCTCACAGTTCTCAATGTTGGCATTACCATATCCAATAATAGGAATCACTACATCACATTCATCCAGAATACGAGCTACCACCATTTGTTTTATTATGGAGTCCATTCGGGGGATTATATATATTAACCACTAAAATAGGGGAGGCTGATACCTGAGCGAATCGTACAAAGACTGCCAACAACATATCAATGGACCAGAAGGTGTCAAGGCCCACCCATGGATGTCTAATTGAAGTCAGAAATCTTCCCTTCGGGCGGCCCCAAGGCCCTTTAGTGGCAAGTCTTTGTACGGTGTTGCGGCTGTCTATGTCACAATACTTCCACAGCCAAGTTTCTTGTAGCGCTACTACAACGAAAAGCTGAATATTGGCAAGGTGGCCATCTTCCGACGTAAAGTGAGCGTTACCTCTGGTGTTCCAAGACATGATAATGTCAGTGTCATCGATGTTGCTTACCTAAATGAGATTTAAATGCAACCAGTAGTCATTGCCAGTAGCTCTCGGGCGAATCTACAGAGTGTTCCACTCTAAGCTCACCATTTAATTTGTTATTTCCTGGTGATTTTACATAATAGTTTTTCTCATGTTTCATTTTCATTTCTTGTCTAGAGAGGCATTTTGGTGCGTGGTAATGTGGGAGCTACCACGACTGGGTTCATATTTGACTGTGTTCATAGATATCTCTTCACAGGAGTATCCAAGGTTCCTAAAATAATTGTGATGTTGTTCTATGTTCTAATATGGATAACTTTGCACACCATACATTTGTGGTCACAGTCGTGGTGGCTATAAGTTGATCGACGATTCTGAGATCTTTGGAGGTCTTTTGGAGCGAAAAACACAAGTCGCTTACACATGAGTCACCAAAGAGGGATAGAACACTTGTGTACTTGCACAAAGAGAGATAGAACACTGCCATTAAAGGTGCGACTCTAACACACATTTGTGGGTACTTCGGACCATAATACTTATTGATTCACAGAAATTAGGAGCTCTCAATTGGCCAAGTAATATGAGTTGGCAATGACCTGATGACCTCTTATCTTTTAACATACCAACTGCTGCAACTCTCTATTGTATTCACCAATTTTGATATCACACCTATTTATCTGTTCGGCATCAAACTGAAGTCGCAGGACTTTTAGGCCTTAAGGACGACCTGTTTGGTCGAAACACATGTCGGTTGCTCAACAATCAAATTCAATATCTGTTGCAAACTTATTGAAGAACATTTATGACTGTAATATAAGAACTTTACTAGTGAAATTTCTTCCTGGCAGTGCGCAAATTACCTTACTTCCTAATCAATTCAACCCGACTTTCATGGGATGCATTGGTTTTATTATCTTGTTGACCATTGTTCATATCAATAACGGTGGTTCTACCTGGTTATTATGGGAGTTCAGTCTAGAATTGTTGTTAGAATTATTTGTAATCGCCACAGAGCTCTTTAAGGCACAATCAATATCAGCTGGCTCTGTAAAAATATTCTGGATATCAGCTAATACAGTATCCAGAATACCGTTATCCTTAAAACCTTTCTTCCTTCGCTTTGCTGTTAATTTACGTCTGCCCTGCCAAGAAAGAGAAGGAGGAATATGCTCTTTCTCAGTGGGACTCATCAGAAAACCCTGAATGTCAGTGGTCTTTTTAGATGTCCAGTTTTTATGTTCAGGGGACTCTCATAGGTAGCATGAATCGCAGCCACATGGGAATTGTGACTAATATTCGCACTAGTTATTGTACTGTTAGTCTGTGGGTGTCTCTTGACATGATTCGATTCTGAGAGTATGTTAACTGTATCTCCATCTATCCAAGGTGTATGTTGATCAGAGATAATACAGCAATTTTTAGTCTGTGTGTTTCTTTTATCCTTATACATCGCAGCTTTCGCAACTTTCTTACTTTGTTTTTTGGTCTTTTTAGGTTTACTTTTTTCACCTTCCTCTTTCGAATGCTTTTTCTTTTTAGAAAGCCCCTTTTTGGTATTCTCACTTACATTGTATCTCCCACCCGATTAATTCTGCAACACATCTCCTACCGTACTTGCATTGGTATCATTCTTCTGTGTTTATACTGCAATCTTTCATCACTTTTCTTCCTTTATTAATACTTGTGTGCAGTAGTAGAAAATGCACATCTAGCTTACGTTCAATGTTCTCACATTTATCAACCCGGGTAGATAGTAGATTTTCCAGAGCCTCAAACATGTCATTAGACCTCATACTAGCAGTACTCATGTTTAACTGGTTATCGATTAAACTGATGTCAAGCACATTCGACTCTAAACAGCTCAGTGTATATGAACAATGTATATCATCAGGAGTGGCCAAAAGGTACCTCTCAACTATTTGGCCAGTGGTGGCATCAATTTCAAATCTAGTATTGTTCTTTCTACTCATCTGCTCATCATCCATACATGGCGCTACTTCCTTTATGGTGGGAATGCCCCGTAAACTATAGCACAGTGCTTCTTCACCAATCATTACATCAAACCACTTAACATTCGACATGGATTTCTTGAGTGAGACTGCAGGTTTGTGTGGGACAGTCCACACCTATTGATTCAGACTCATCCTGGGGGAATGACAGGGGCCAAAACAACAGGCCGGAACTCAGCCGGCACATTGATAGCAGGGGTGGGGCGGGGCAGCCAGGGTTTCACACACCAAACAGAGCCCTAGTTTCAAGCACACTCACATCACCATCCTTGATCCCAGCAGAAGCTACGGGGGCAAGCACCATCTGATTGCCACATCATTTTTCTACAAACCCTGTGACACAGGGTTGGTTCAGTACCTGGCAGATTAGTTTGGAGCCTACACAAGGGAGAGCTGAACTCACCTCCTCGGCGATGGAGCAGAGAGCATTCGCTTCTTCAGTACTACTTAATTTGATCAGCTGTCGACCCGCCAGACAATCTTTTTTCACAAAGAAACAGGTCAATTTTGCTAATTTTGTGTCATTAAGCAGACATGGTTTAGAAATTGTTTTGCAAGTGCAGGCTTGACTGGCTCGTTTTGACCGTTCTACCACTAATATTCCCAGGCGTCTTTTGTGAAGAATACAATCAGTCGTTTTTTTGATGCGACATTTCGGGAGAGGCTAGGCCTGGGATCTCAACTGACTTGGGCTTCAATCTTAGATAGGATACGTGAATAAACAGTAGCTATGGCTCCAATCGGCGAGAGATGACCGCTCACGAGAAAGAGAATCTCGTGTACAAGCAGCAGGGCTGTTTCTGAGCTAAAACAGCATTCAAATGGTACTAGTAGGAAGGATGAGGGAGGGAGGGGAAAGCAGACCAGCGCACAGAAACACAGTGAGACAGACTTACTTCAAGCAAGGTCTGTGATAAATGGATTCCGTGAATGAGATTCAAGGGGAAACTAAACTCTATGCGAGTGCCATGGGCAGATTCCAAAGCGGAGTGTGAACCGCAAACAGCACTTCATGTGCACTTCCACTGATGTGTGCGCGCTGATGCGCGTGCAGCTATGCTTATATAGTGGTGCCGGGTCAGGGGGGCATGGCTAGCAATGTATACAGCAGAGTGCTGTAAAAACTGCCAGAATCTGCAATAAAGGGATAAAATGAAACAGGGTAAGTAATCTAATGCACAAAGGACATAAAAAGCAGGGTCTAGTTGATACAACTAAAAGTGTCTATTGAAGGTTGCAGCAGATTCACCTTTTTCTTCAGGGGTTCTCAGCAGCAAACATCACTTCACGTGCGCTTCCACTGACGTGCGCGCACTGATGTGCGTGCGCCTGTGCTAATATAGTGGTGCCGGGTCAGGGAGGCATGGCTAGCAATGCCCACAGCAGAATGCTGTAAAAATAACCAAAATCTTTTTCTTCAGTGGTTCTCACCAGCAAACAGTACTTCCCCGTGCATTTCCACTTATGCGTTGAACACAACATAACCATAATGGCTCCCAATCTGATAAATCAAAAGAAATCGAATACACTCACCAAATGTTCTCAAAAGCACTCACCACATCTCCTAGGTGGTCTTTGGCAGGTCACCACTTCCCCTTTCGTATACCATGGCAGAGTACTCCCTAACACTTTAATGTAAACCCCCTTATCTAAACTACTAATCATTCCTATTGCTGTCAAATACCTACCCTGAACATATATACATACATCAAATATATGTAAATGTTATAATCACAAACATATATGTACATTAGATTACATGTGGTGGCTGCTGCAGTCAGCTACCCCTTATCGGTACCTGCATAAGTACTTGTATTGCTGTTTTGATTATGGTGGGTGGGGTTTTGGTGGAGTCTGTCTCATGCATGTGATGCCACTTCCAATACCTGGGGCACAACAAGCGTCTGACCCTTAATGCTTTTATCTTCTGGGTGACCCTGTGAATAACATGGGGCCACCCAATAACAACAGAAGGACTTGTGTCATACCAATGTTTCAAGGTGGCCACCATGCCATAGGGTGGCCTGACTCTCACTGTTACACATGGCCTGGTCGATGCTGCACTTAATGCTGCTCCCCAACATGATCTGTTCTCCTATGGTGGCTGTCATGCCCTGAGGGGCAGCCTGTGTCACTGCCGTACCTCACAGAACATTGTTACAGTAGGCAGTGTCCCCATTATTATGGGAAGATGCCAATATCGCCCCTGCATCCGTGCACTTTCTTGGGCTCCAGCAGGCATGTCAGAGTTCCACTACTTCATCACGGTGGCCTGGGTGCTTACCTTCACTGCCACACTCAAAATGTGATGGGCCTTCATAGGAGTATGGCAGCGTTGACCAGTTCAGGCTGCCCGCCACACATCACCCAGGCTGGGTAGATCTGCTTATCCCTGAACTGCCCCACGTATGAGGACTAGGGGTTTTATTTTTAGGGACAGTCTGGTCTGACAGCAGACAAAGCTCCGTGACTGCCCATGCTGCTCTGGTCTCAAGCCTGGGCCGGCAGAAGATTCTGGGCCAAACCCACACACACAACCACGTTCATTTAAGTCATTAGGCTTTTGGGGGCCCCTCCTGGACACCACCGGCCAGAGTGATGGGCTACACCACCTCCTTGTCATTGTCACGCCTTCTTTCAATGATTACTTTCCAATAGTCCTCTTTAAGAAAGTTCACTCACTGCTGACAACCCAAACTTGGGCAGAGGAGCTCTGTCATGTGTTTTCTCTGTTCTGTTCTGTTCTGTTCTTTTCTTTTCTTATCTTTCATTTTGTTTTGTTTTGTTATCTTTTCTTTTCACATTTCATCCAGCCCCATTATGGACTGGATGGTTCAGTCCAGGTATGTCCTTTTAAGTAAAAACACGGAATCTTTACATGCACATTAAATACAATATTTTTCCTTGCTCCCTGCTGGCTGTGTTATTATTTCTACAATTCTCTCAGGGGACACGTGTGCATGGATATAGAGAGTGTCATATGGCAATCTCACAACCCTTCTGTTGTTGTGTTAATGGAATCCACATCGCTCGTTGCAGTTTCTTCGCTTTCGGTTCAGCTAGCTACCATGTATATTTCTGGGACCCTTGAGAGAGTATGCAGCGAGGATTTGCTTTTCATCTTTTCCATGGTTTGTTAGCACATCACATTTCTCCATAGTTTAAGTTAGCACATGACTGTGTACAGCACTGTGTTCTATTTCTGGAATATTACGTTTCAAACACTCCAAAGTCCTTTCTTTTCAGCCCTCTACTGGGGATTCACTGAGTGTATTCTGAATGTATTAATTATAAAGATTTTATGATGGAAATAACCTCTTTTATTCTTTTTGGGGAGCTATGCTCTAAGCTTCGTCTTTCTTCTCTAATTTTTGTATAATTTTTAGATAAACATGAAGGGTCTTATTCCAAGATATGTAGGGCAACTCCCACTATCAGACCAAGAAACCAAGAACAATGTAGGGAAAGAGGCTAGGTGCACCCTTTTTTAAGAAAGACAAGAGCTTTATTTTGTATTCAAAAGAATAAAACAACAGGGTATTACAGATCCACTGCCAAAGAGCTCTTTGACGTCTTTCGTATAAGATTCAGGTTATACACACACAAATCGTCATTTATGGAGCACTCCATATACAGTGTTAATCCTCCACCCTCATTAGCTGCCACCTATATACATGCTAATTCTTTGATATAGCTCATTGCCCAATTAGTTCCACTGTCTTCTTGCTTGTCTTCACCACACTTGAGTAACGTCCTCATCCATTATAGAATACTGTAAGGAAATTGTTTAACAACAACTGGCACAACACTGCCTTTGATCCTTACTATATGACATGCCCTGGTTATCAGCGAGAACTCAGTGGGAAACTTTGAGGTCAGCCTTGCAAACTAAGCAGACGTTTTCTCATCTTGGGCACGTTGATGCCCACATCATGCACTCTCCACTGTATGGGCATCATTCTTAGCTCTCCTTGGCACAAATGTAGATCATGTCATTCTCCACTTTCCCCTTTATCAGTTGCCCTTCCCAAGAGTAAAGCTAATGTCCCACTTATCAATCCAGTTCATGAAAGATTTAGAGCCCAATTCCCTGCACATCTGGCATTTCAAACAGAGTGACCATTATTCTGAGGGGCGTTAGTGTCTTAAATCTTGGTTCGTGTTTTGACATCCCCAGACCTTTGCCTTCACCCCCATGAATACGAACTTGCCACTAGGCCACAACCCTTCGCTTCTTTGACTGCACACATTCCTACCTAATTGGTTGAAAGGCCTAACTGATGTGAGGGCATATGCGTGTTCTTTGCCACACCTGGGAATCTGGATGCAGTGGTGAGGCGAAGGATAAGGCCTCATTGTTCTGTGTTTCTGTGAAAAGATGGCCTGCAAGGGTTCAGGCCTACTCATAGATGCAGTATTAGTTTATGTTATACTGCGTCCTACATGGTTTAATTGCAACACTACTGGTAAACTTCCCCATATGTAATTTCCCACTCTCCACACATAACACCCCCTCTTTCCCCCTGCACCGTCCTATGCTCATTTCCATATTTTAGGAACCTTTTTGCAACTTAAATCATCTAAGAGGGGTGGTGGTCTGGACGTGCATCCCAGCATCCCCTCTTAAGTTAGTCCTTCATTAACTAACTTATCTCTCTCTGTCAATCTGCTTCATCCTTAGGGTCTCATGTCCAACATACATGATGCAGACTTCTCCCGTGTCGTGCATACTTTTCCAGGGTACATGTAAGAAAGATGCAATCCCCATCACCCGCTAAATCTACCCATTACTCAGTGTAGTTCTCAGGATCTGGTGGGGGTGATGTTAATGTCCCTGGGGGTGAAGGGGTTGTTCAATTCTGACCATACATGGCTTATTCAAATCCTCAGCTTTAACCTACCCCTCTTTTGTGCCCAGGGGAGCTATCCTCACCCCATTAGTAACCATCATGTGTGTGCTGCTCGGTATATTCTTAACACAGCTTTGGAGCATCATCTGGCATGTGCAAAACACCACCAACACGAACACCATGATCGGGACCAGTATCTCCAATTTTCTTGCACACGCCCCCTTCCCTCGCAGTTAGGAGATCCAAAATATATCTGTTTAGGCGTGTCATCAACCAGATCACTCTCACCTCACTTTTGATTGCATTGAGACTTTGTTCAGTGTCATTCACCAACTGAATCACCTCCCAAAGAACAATCTGCAGCCACTTGGCATTCGCAGACACCTAAGTTCCTGGAGTCATACCGGACACGAAGAATACTTATATTTTGGTCTACAATCAATATTTATCTGGAACAAGTTGGATGATTCTTCAGACAAATAGTATGACCTCTTTTTTCTCAACTTCAATGACCACTTATTCTTCTTCACTTGGGGGGATTGGATGGATTATGAGACAGATTGCAACACCTTACATTCAGATGCTATTTTCAAGTGTACTTCTGGCACCACCAGGTTAGCTGAGGGCAGGTTTTTCAATGCACAGGTGACTCACCAAAAGGGTGGAAGATCAGGGATGTGTGCTGACTGCATACCCAATAGATGTCCATCAATGCCGCTGTTCCTTTTGCAAAATCTGGAATGAACACTGTTTTATTGCACTTTGTGTTAGTGTCTACTGGAACAGTTCCATGCCATCAAAAACAAAACTGGTATTCATCCTCTGGTTACAGTTTTACCAGTGTTTCACGTGCTTCAACCCATGTTAGTTTGGATATGTCTTCTCTCCCTTGGCCTCTGCAGACCCTTCACCAATTACATGTGGAGTACCACAAGGTTCTTGTGTATCACCCATGATGTACAATATAAACACAAAGCCATTGTTCGACGATCTTGACCGTCTGTGTGTCACTTACACAAACTAGGCAGATGACACCCAGATACTCTTACCCCTCTCTGGTGTCTATGATACAGACTTGGCCCTAGTGAATAATATGGATCTAATAATTCAGGCATGGATGGCAGTTCATGGCCTGTGCCTGAATGATCAATCAACAAATTCCTTACAGATAGCAATTTCGAGATACAGCCCTTAAACAGATATAGGCTGCATTCTGTGTTTCAAATCATCATCAGAAAACATTTTCTTCACAAAATATCATTTTTAATATATTAATCTCTTGTTAAGCACAAGTAATACAAAAATTATTTAAAAAGCATATACATATTACACAGTCATATACAAAGTAAAAACACTACACCCTCACAATATCAAAACTAGTATGCTGAAATATTCAACCAGCACACCACACTCATGGCAACTTAATAAATCTCATTTTCCATTGTGTGACAAAGCCCAACTTATATAAGTTTCTGTCCTCTGTGTTCAATGTAACCGGACATTCATCAGGGGCAGAAGTGGTCCTGTGCTTTGGGTAGAATCTTCCTATTCATACATCCATTGCTATCTCTAAGGATAAAAAACAAAACACAAACCTATCACTAATACGGGCATCATAGGTTAAATTTATACACCATAGCCAATCCCTCATCACCAAAAGGGTGTCCAGTATACAGTAAACCATATACCTGAACCATGGTACCAAGAATTACATGTCTTGTACCTCACAAGTCAAACACATTCAGACTCTTCACTACTAGAATAGGCAGAAAACACTATAGAGTACCATGAATAGTCTATTGACAAACCTAATATGGTGTCTCCAATTCATACTGACTGGGCCAATACCCCAATCATCGGTAGATGTAACATATCCAATAACGTGGGAGTCATATTGGAATTAAAGATTTTATAACAAAGCTACTTGGCAGAGTGTTAATGTAGCCCCATATGTATGCCTGACCCTGGAAGTTCTTACCTCCCACGGGCTATTCCAAGAGTCCTCCAATCTGCAAACGAATCAGCATCCTGCAAAATCGGACCTCTTCCCTCTAACAGGCAGGAATCTCACTAGTTCTAAAATCAATATGAGCCGTGTAAGCACAACATAATGGAAACAATGTCAGCGAAACACTCCCTAACACGATCCCCAATTTCTCAGAACAATATGTCCTGGCGCTCACCTATTCCGGGAAAGGCGCACGTCCCATCATACATTAAATGTAGAAGGCTGGAATCAAAAACCGGCAATGTGGACAAATCCTCTATCATCCCGGCGAACAGCCGTTCAACAAAGACCATTGCGGGAAACATCCGCAACGTCATGACGGCATCACGCTGAATAACGCACGATGACGTCACACGTCGTAACCTACGTCCAAGCCAGGCAGAGTCAGGCAACAAGTCAGGGCAAGGAAAATGAGGCTAACACCATACCACCAATATTGTGATTGGTCAAAAACGGAGTATCCTCATACCAACCCAGTGGATTACTAAACCCAAAGGATGGGTATAACAACCCCGAAAGGACAGACTGCCCCACAGTATTACACTGGAACCCTATGGGCCAATAGAACACTCTCTAACCGTCCGCGTACAGTCCACAGTTCTATCCTTGATGTATACCCCTTGTCACCAGGAACACACAAAGAGGCAAAGAAAGGCAACCCTCCTGGAGCGGGTATAAGTCTGAATGAAGCAAAAACCGATCAACCCAGCCATCGCATTATGACAATTAACATTTTTCTTCACTCATGAGCCTAGGAATAAATCAGGTTACCAGCAGAAAGTGCAACAATCACATGTCCTTAAGGAACCCGAGACGTTCTTATTTAATATTATGCCACTCAATATTCTCGTTCAAACCTGTAATGTGACTATTGCTGAGAAAAATTAACTTCTGCTCCAAATTAATTAATTTCATGTTGATTTCGTCTTGGGATCTACCCCTGATCTTTTTTAGTATACACCATTGGAAATCAGAGAATGAATGTCCTTTCTCATCGAAATGTTTCACTAACGGAGCTTTGTCAATGTGGTTCCTAAGGCAACTCCTATGTTCGATCATGCGAGTCTTGCACTTTCTGTTAGTTTTCCCTATGTAAATTAAATCACATGGACATTTGATCATGTAGATGACATTTTCCGTTTTACAATTAGTGTGTTCTTTTAAGACCCATTCATAAGGTAATCCCAAATTAACAGATGTTATCTTCTTGGTAAAGGGGCACATAACGCATTCCCCGCAAGGATGATGACCCATTACTCGTGGCAAACCCCACAATGTACTTTGAGCAACCTCTTTGCCTCTCTCCTTTTGTACCTCATTTTTCATTGCAAGATTTTGAATGTTGGTGCTCTTTTTAAAGGCTATCAACGGCAGTGGGCTGTTCATAGTTTTTTTCCAATTTTTATGTATGATGTTCTTAATCTTATAAGACATATTGCTAAAGGTGTTGACAAACACCAGTGGGGTGTCTTGTTTAGCAGTGTCTTTATTTTTCTTTTCCAAAAGTGCTTCCCGGTTGTTATTAAAAGCTCGTTTGGCAGAAAGCCTAATGACCTTTCTAGGGTAACCCCTGTCAATCAGTTTGTTCATTAATATGTTCGCCCCAACTACATAGTCATGTTTGGTGCTGCTGTTACGTTTCAACCGTAAAAATTGTCCAAAAGGCAAGTTGTCCCGGACATGCTTTGCATGATGGCTTCTGTAATGCAATGAAGCATTTTTGTCAGTACTCTTGACAAACGGTTTTACCCCAAGTTGGTTATTATGGTGGTAAATTGTCAGATCTAAATAATTCACCTCCATGGTGTGCTGGTTGAATATTTCAGCATACTAGTTTTGATATTGTGAGGGTGTAGTGTTTTTACTTTGTATATGACTGTGTAATATGTATATGCTTTTTAAATAATTTTTGTATTACTTGTGCTTAACAAGAGATTAATATATTAAAAATGATATTTTGTGAAGAAAATGTTTTCTGATGATGATTTGAAACACAGAATGCAGCCTATATCTGTTTAAGGGCTGTATCTCGAAATTGCTATCTGTAAGGAATTTGTTGATTGTTCCTTCCTTTTGTAGAAAAATATATCTTATATCCTCACTTAGTAGGAGGGAATATCACCAAAGTGTGGGGTTTCCCCTGTAGAATATTTCCTGTTTGTGAGGCAACTTTTGTCTCGTAGGGTTCCACGATATTAGTAAGTAGGGCAGTTAAACGTTTGTTTAGAGTATTTTATGAATTATCTGTAACTAGAGAGAGTATTATGGCGACATCCGCAGACAAAGGTCTGGCTTATACTGAAGATTACATTCTTCAACTTCTGAATTCCATACCGGAGTTGGGGTTAGACAATGATTTGGTAGACATAGGAAAAGATGACAAATGGGATGAACTTACCCAAACACGCAAGAGATTGGTACGAACAGAGCTACATGCCATAATCATGTTGGAATATTTAAAGAATCAGGCGTTACCTCAAGGCCTCATAGTACGTAATGAGCCGAGGCTGTTTCTAGATAACGCAGAATTCAAATTGAAATGGAGCTATATAGCTAATAAATGTGGTAGGGACTGGGTGGTTCTTATTATTGAGACAGCGCAGGAAACCACCAAAAAAATCCTGGTAGACCTGAAAGGACTAGAAGAAGAAATGAAAAAGAATTTCGATATTGAAGTATTTAAAACGAAATTGGAAGCCCACATGAAAGACATGCAAACATTTAAAACGGAATCTAGTGCAGAGAGAGTCAAAAAACTAAAAAAAGATCTGATCAACTTTGCTCATGAGAAGGCCTTCCAATATGTTACTAAAGACTATAATTTTGGAGCACCGACGGGAGGTCAGAGACCTAACCGCAGGGTGAGATTTAGAAATACATCATATAGTTCAAGTGAGGAAGGTGGTACACCTGGTGAGGATGAAGAAAATAATTGTGTAGGGCAAAGAGGAAGTAAAAAGAACACGGCTGTGCAGAGGGGTCGTAATACAGGAGCCAGGAATGGATCAAGACGCCCACCTTTTTTAGGCAGAGGGAACAGTCGGCAGGAATGGCAGATAGACAGAATGCAGACACACAGTTACCGGGGCTGGTAGTTAATTTGTCTAGTGTGATTTTGACCAAGGATGAAGAACGATGTCTCAATAAAGGCCTGAATTTTGTAATATCCAAACACCACAATCCTTTTGAATTCAGGCTAGAGTTTAGTGCTTTTATGCGTAAGGTACATCTAAGAGAATTTTTTGAGGATCAACCAGCCAGTCCACATATCAATTATAGTGGCTTAAGGAATCCCTCTACTTGGAGCCCACCTCACCATACTAATTCTCCTGAATCAGTGGTTTTTGAAAAGAAGGTTTTACAGGAATTAAAGAAACTTGAAACCAAGGGCATTCCTAGACATTCCAATTTGAGTCAACAAGAAATTGCGATGCTACAGAGCCTAGGTAAGAATGAGAATATTGTCATTCGCCAGGCTGATAAAGGAGGGGCTATAGTCCTCATGAATAAAAAGGACTATATTGAAGAATGTTACAGACTATTGGCAGATAACAGTAGCTATAGTAAAATTGATCAAGATCCTAGCCCGGACCTCATCAAAATGATAAAGGAGAAGGTTGACAAAGCTGTCGATTTAAGACAGATTAGTAAACAGGAAGGGGAATATTTAACAAGAGAGACAGCGAGAATTCCTATCTTTTATATTCTACCTAAAATCCACAAGGACCTGGTGAGACCCCCAGGTAGACCCATTGTATCCGGTGTTAATTCCATCTTGGAACCTTTATCGAAATTTGTGATATCTATTTACGCCCTTTCGTAATGAAAATGAAGAGCTATGTCCAAGACACTAGAGACGCTATTGGTAAAATTGAAGGGTTGAATTTTGATCATACCCAGGATTTACTCATTTGTTTGGATATTCAATCTTTATATACAAACATTCTGCAACGAGCCACCTTAAAAGTGGTTGAGGAGACCTTGCTTCAACGGGAAGATACTCATCCTGTCAGCAACGCCTTTATCTTATGGTGTACAGAGATGTTATCTTCTTGGTAAAGGGGCACATAACGCATTCCCCGCAAGGATGATGACCCATTACTCGTGGCAAACCCCACAATGTACTTTGAGCAACCTCTTTGCCTCTCTCCTTTTGTACCTCATTTTTCATTACAAGATTTCGAATGTTGGTGCTCTTTTTAAAGGCTATCAACGGCAGTGGGCTGTTCATAGTTTTTTTCCAATTTCTATGTATGATGTTCTTAATCTTATAAGACATATTGCTAAAGGTGTTGACAAACACCAGTGGGGTGTCTCGTTTAGCAGTGTCTTTATTTTTCTTTTCCAAAAGTGCTTCCCGGTTGTTATTAAAAGCTTGTTTGGCAGAAAGCCTAATGACCTTTCTAGGGTAACCCCTGTCAATCAGTTTGTTCATTAATATGTTCGCCCCAACTTCATAGTCATGTTTGGTGCTGCTGTTACGTTTCAACCGTAAAAATTGTCCAAAAGGCAAGTTGTCCCGGACATGCTTTGCATGATGGCTTCTGTAATGCAATAAAGCATTTTTGTCAGTACTCTTGACAAACGGTTTTACCCCAAGTTGGTTATTATGGTGGTAAATTGTCAGATCTAAATAATTCACCTCCATGGTGTGCTGGTTGAATATTTCAGCATACTAGTTTTGATATTGTGAGGGTGTAGTGTTTTTACTTTGTATATGACTGTGTAATATGTATATGCTTTTTAAATAATGTTTGTATTACTTGTGCTTAGCAAGAGATTAATATATTAAAAATGATATTTTGTGAAGAAAATGTTTTCTGATGATGATTTGAAACACAGAATGCAGCCTATATCTGTTTAGGGGCTGTATCTCGAAATTGCTATCTGTAAGGAATTTGTTGATTGTTCCTTCCTTTTGTAGAAAAATATATCTTATATCCTCACTTAGTAGGAGGGAATATCACCAAGGTGTGGGGTTTCCCCTGTAGAATATTTCCTGTGCCTGAATGATGACAGCACAGAGCTGTTGATCCTAGGAACCCTGCCTAACCTCAACAAACTTAGTGACAAATACACTTCTTTCGATATTGATGGTATTGTCATCAAAGTTCAAAACAGTTTTCATCACCCATAAATGTCTAAATAATGCTGCCCCACAATACCTAAGAGATACAGTTGTCAAAAAATGATCAACACATCCCACGAGGACTGCCAACTCCTTCTGCTTAGCAGTTCCCAGATTCAATCTGAAAAGAGCAGGTGGCAGTAGTTTTCATGTCTTGGTCGCCCATCACTGGAACACCCTCCCTTCTTATCTATAAACTGACCGGACTCCCATAGCTTCAGGAAAAACATTAAAATATGGTTAGTGAATGACAAATGAGCTCCATTAGGTCATCTACTACTTTTGACATCTTAGCTACGTAGATGGTTGTAATGTACCTTCTTTTTGTATCTTACTTTATGACACCTGTTTTATTATTGTATATAATGCTTCTAACTATTCTATGTGTAACTGTAACCTTGAAATCTCTTGTAATGCGCCCAGATATCTATGGTTTTGGTGCGCTATATACACCAATAAACAAACAAAAAATAAAACACCAGGGTATTACAAATCCACTGCCAAAGAGCTCTCTGATGTCTTTCGTACAAGATTCAGGTTATAAACACACAAATTGCCATTCATTACACACTCGATATACAGTGTTAATACCCAACCCTCATTGGCTGTCACTCATCTGGCTGGCCTCCCTTTGCCCTCCTCCTACCCCCATCTGCGAGGCTAAGAACCATAGGGTCATCTTGGGCTCTACATTGTCCTTCTCACACATCTCTGACGTTTCTAAAAAATCTAACTTCTTTCAGCACGTTCTCAGAGGTACTCTGCCTTTCCTCTCCTTCCCTCCGAAGCTCACTGTCTTCCAATCACTGGTACTCTCCAGATAGGACTACTGTAACAACCTCTTTCTAAATCTGCCTGCCTCCACTCTCCACCCTTTACAACTAATCCAGAAAATGACTGCGAGACTTGTCCTGGGCCTCAAGTCCTGGGATCGTATCTCTCCAGCTCTGAAATCCCTCCATTGACTCCCTGTGGATGCAAACATTAAATTTAAAACCCTCTTCATTGTTCACAGGCTTTCTGGGTCCAAAATACCTTCAACTATCCCTCCGTAAATACCTTTTCTCTCGAGCACTTCGCTCCTCTACTTCTAACTCCATCAGGTTCAGTCGTTTTTCAAAGAAACATGGCGGGGGTACATCTCTGTCTTCGGCTGGGGCCTCCCTTTGGAACAGCCTTCCTGCCACCTTGAAACTTGAGGAGAACCATCTTTGGTTCCGGAAGCACCTCAAGACCTTCCTCTTCGGCTCTGCCTTTTCCCCTCTCCACCCTAGCTGATTTGTTCTCTCTCTGGCATCGTGCACCTGGCCACCCTCTGTTATTCGTGCCAAGGTACCTGCTCAACCTGCAACCGTCCTGCACTGCCTCCGGGCCACCACTTGCACTAGGGTCTGTATTTGTACCCATACAGCCACCCCCCCACACTTTTCTTCGGCATTACCAGATATACCATATCTGACTAACGTAGCACTTGCCAATTGCTGACTGCACTACCACTGTATAGCTTGTATTTATTTATTTTATTTATTTTACTTTCAACATCTCCCCCCTTCCATGCACTTTGCCCCTTTTTCCCTTTCCCATGCACTTGTGCGCTCTTAATGTCACTGAGCCTAGTAAGATCATTGTTTTGTTCACCCCTGCTCCCCTCCCATTGCCTGGTCGCGCTCTGAAACACTTGTGTATGAGTGCAAAATAAATAAAATATAATTTAATTTATATGCATGCTAATGATTACTTATAGCCCGTTCCTCAATTGGTTACGCTGTCTTCTTGTTCGTCTTTACCACACACCAGTAACGTCTTCGGCCATTATGGAATACTGTAAGACAATTGGTTAACATCAACTGGCACCACACTGCCTTCGATCCTGACCATGTGACATGCACCTGGTTATAAGCGAGAACTCAGTGGGCAACTTTGAGGTCAGTCTGGTCCTTGCGAACAAAGCAAACCTTTTCTCATCACAGACACACTGGCGCCCCATCATGCCCTCCCCACTGTATGTGCATCATTCTTAGCTCTCCTTGGCACAAAACGTAAATCATGTCATTCTCTACGTTCCCCTATAGCAGTTCCCCTCCCCAAGAGTGAACCTAACGTCCCACTAATCAATCCAGTTCATGAAAAATTTAGATCCCATTTCCCTGCACATCTGGTAGTTCAAATAGAGTGACCATCATTCTAAGTGGTGCTAGTGTCTTAAATCTTGGTTTGTGTTTTGGCATCCCAAGACCTCTGCCTTCACTCCCATGAATTTGACCTTGGTACTAGACTGCAACCCTTTACTTTTCAACTGCACACATTCCTAATTGGTTCAAAGGCCTAACTGATGTGGGGCCATATGGGTGTTCTTTGCCGCGCTTGGGAATCAGGATGCAATGGTGAGGCGAGGGATAAGACCTCTTTGTTCTGTGTTTCTTTCAAATCAAGGCCTGCGAGGGTTCAGGCCTACTCATAGATGCAGTATTATTTTGTGTTATGACTGAAATGCAGATATGTATACTGCGTCCCACATGGTTTAATTGAAACACTACTGGTTAACTTCCGCCTATGTAATTTCCCACTCCTGCCAATTGTCCCCACCCATAACAAACCCCTCTGCCCTCTAAACCATCCTATGCTCATTTCTATATTTTAATACATTTTATTATACAATCTAAATCGTCTAAGAGTGCCGTTGGTCTGGACAAGCATCCCAAAAGATATCCTGTTTGTTCATCTAAAGTCTTGTCTGATGTCCAATCCAAATAGGACATGTTTCTCATGCTTTAGCTCATTCCTCTTCCTGGGAGGGGTATAGTCTGCGTTTGTTGGATGTACGCATACATATACTCAGTTAGGGGAATAGAACCTCTCCATTTTGTGGTTCATATGTCATTTTTGTGAACGGTGTGGAGTTTCAGCATGGTCATCACCCTTCTGCCGGCACTTAAGATATGATATGATATGGCATTTGTAGCGCGCCTATACACAAGTGTTTCAAGGCGCGACGAGGCAGGGAGGGGGCAACAAAGGGAAGACAGACAACGATCCTACTAGGCCAGGTGTCATTCAGATCACGCAAGTGCAGCGGGAGGGGGAAGGGGGAAGGTGCAAGGGGAAGGGGGGAAGGGGGGAAGTGCAGTACAAGGTAAGTAGAATAAAAATAAATAAATAATAAATAAAGAGGGCCAGCTGGTGGCAAGTGGAAGGTAAGTGCAGACAAGTGCTGGGAAGTGGGGGCTGTCGGGATACAGAGACAGTCCCGCAGTGCAGGGATTGCCAGGGAGGGGTTGCCAGGTAGGCAGTGCAAGTGGCAGGGCCCAGGATCGGGGTCGGTAAGAGTGGCCCAGTTGCAGATACAGTGCAGTTTCAGCAAGAATTAGCAGGGGAGGGGGAGAGAGAAAGCAGAGGCAATTATGATGCAAAAATGCACTTGCATTATGATGTTGTATTTTCAGATAACTGACTCCTTTTTCTGTCTGGCATGCTCACTTGAATGAAGAGGAATTCTCTCGGGATTCCATTAAGGGGCACTGCTGCCATATGTATGTAAGATACCTATTCCAGCTTCGTATTTTCTATAAGTGTTTGTAAAATGTAGTTACATCCAGTTCGTATTTGGAGATGGGATTGTTGAAAGTGTTCTAACGCATATGTTTATAGTATTTTTTAATATTGTTATGTTCTCCAATGCAGTGTTTGAAATGAATTGCTGCAATTATGCAATATGGCGTAGCTCGATGTTTTAAAATATCTTATAATATTTTCACAATGACTGATGGAATAAGGATACAGCAGTTATTACCTATAGTCATATGAATTAGTAGTAATCAAAGGCATGTTGTTCCTCTACCAACTTACTGTGACCCGACCTATCTGCCTAAAGTTTGTCCATCCATCCACAATTCGATAGCTTCTGTGCATTCAGGAAATATTGTGACATGATTTCATTCAGGAACTGCTCAGTGACATTGGGCTTTATGAGTTACTCAATTTAGGGGAATATATTATTTGCTTGTGCAACCTATCCACATTGAGTATCAAAGGGAATAAGTAGGAGTAGAACATGGATAGTGTAGTTTACCAGAACAGAACATTTCCCCTGTGGCTCTGCACAAAATGTGATTTACCAAAGTGTGATACAAATGCGATTATGAACATTTATCTTGAATTCTGTGGCTCTGCACTAGTAGAATCATGCACACCAATGGCCCCCTAGACACAGTACTGTGAATAAAATAAATGCACATCGTGACTGCCTGCTGCTAAATATGTGATTACAGTGAGACTTTTGAATTGACCATCAGCCGGATGAGCTTAATATTTAGATCAATGTCTCTTGGTAGCCTTTTAGAAGTTGCTTCGAATTACGGCTACTTTTATCATGCATTTTGAAGCCACAGTTTCTTGGGAATCACCAAGCACCCTCTACCTCTCATGAGGGGTTCCACCACTCCGCAGCAACTGCCACATGACACTTTGCTCACAGCCACCCACCCCAACCATTCTTCCTGGACTACTGACCTGTACCCTTCTTTTTCTCCCACTTCTTCCCCTTCCAGCTGTCTTCTGTGGGTGATGTTTCCTGTGTAGCCTCCTTTGTGGATGGCCTAGGGACTACCGTCAACACAAAAATCATGTTTATGTGTATGTTTCCAGGTATCATTTTTCCTACCTTCAATTTACAGATTTTTTGTTTCTTTCACAGTTGTTAGTCTTGAAAGTAGATCGATGCATCTCAACAGTTTGGTCCAAGAAGCACAACAGCGTGTTAGTGAACTGTCTGCACAAGTACTGAGCGAAAGTGTGAATATGGAAAATGGAGACAAAGAGAAACAGCTCAAGTCCTGGGAGTGGAGATACCGGTTATATAAACGGATGAAAACAGGTTTTGAACATTCAAGTAAGTTGAACAGAAAAATATAGTAGAACATCATTGTATGTTGTATACATTTGAACTGTTTCATAGCCATCCAAGTATTGAGGCCCTTGCTGCATAAACTAAGTTTTATTAAATACTCTACAGACTGAGACAGATGATATAAACAGGTGTAATCACCATAAGAGTGATGGCAGACATTATGCTAGTAGATGTATATTAAAAAGCAGTGTGGAAAGAAGGAAGCACTGAGGAACATTGTGTATAGAACACATTTTATGGCTTCTTCTGACACAATGGGCCTCATTAGGAGGCAGGTGGCCACGTAATGAATGGTGCCGGTACGGGACCAGCACTGTTCATTACGGGCTGCCCAATTACGACGACTGCTGCAGGACCCGCTAAGGAACGCCTGCTCAGACCAGGCGTCCTTAGCGGGTCCCACTAGCAGTCCAGGATGCTAACAACAGCGGGCATGTTGTCAGCATCCTCACCATTCCCATTGAGCCCTATGGGGCTCGATCGGGAAAGGGGAATGTTTTTTCCGGAGCCCAGAAAAGGGCAATAACCGGGTCTGCTACGGCCCAATGTCTAGTAAAGGTATCATACCACCCTTGGCTCTATCCCGTTGCTCATAGCTCTTCAATATCTATCTAACCCCTATTACTCACTCGATCTGCTCCTTCTCTCCTCATTTCCACTCTTATGCCGATGGCACACAACTTTCCTTCAAACTTCACTCTACTTTCCCCACTTCCTCTTCCCTCATCCCGACTGTCTGTCCGCCATTCAGTTATGGTGTGCAGCAAATGATCTCTGTCTCAATGCCAGTAAGATGGAGACCCTCCTCATTGGGACGTATGTGCCCTTTTTCCTCCTACCCTCTGACCAACCTATTTGGGCACTTTACCCCCACCATATTGTGAGGCCAACAACTTTGAAGCCATCTTCGACTCTACTCTCTCCTTCACTCCTCTCATCATGGACCCTACCAAGAAGTCCCACTTCCAGGTCCAACTCCTCAGAGCCATTCTTTAATTTCTCACCTTCTCTCAGAAGCTCAATGTCTCGAGAGGTCTGGACATTTCCAGGCTGGACTACTGCAACAACCTCTTTCTCAATCTCCCTCTTTCCTCCCTTCGACCCACTCCAGCTAATCCAGAACAGGGCTACAAGACTTTTCGTGGGTCAAGTCCAGGGCCCATACCTCCCCATCCCTAAAATCTCTACACTGGTTCCCAGTGGTTGCAAGGATCAAATTCAAGACCCCCTGCATCATCTACAAGGCCTTCTGGGGTCTGGGACCACACTTTCTCCAGCTTTCCTCCCTAAATACTGCCCCACTAGAGCCCTACACTCCTCCAATTCCAACTCTCTGACTGTCAAACGCTTCTCCAAGCAGACAGTGGGCGCAGGTCTCTCACCTCAGCTGGTGCCTCCCTTTGGGACAGCCTCCCTGTCCCTCTCAGATGTGAGATGGCTCTTCTTAAGTTCTGTAAACTGCTCAAAATTCTGCTCTTCTCTACCCCTTTATCTCTTCCCTTCCCTGCCATGTGCCCCACTGCCACTATGACCAGTGGCCTTATCCTTGTCAATATCACAGGATCCCAGGTCCTTTCTCCCAGCACCAGCACCCCTCCCACGCATTGCACTGCCCTTCGGACCCCTGCTGGGTGGCTCCACTTCCCACCTTTGAAAGTCGCCTGTACTGGCACTTAGCGTGAGGTTCTCCTCCTTGACTCCCCTTAGCACTTCCCTCCCATGACCTCCACCAGCACTTGTCCACTCCTCTGTCCCCCCTTCCGTCCCCTTCCCCTGCACTTCTCCTCAATACACTTGCATGGCCGAATGCCACAAGGCCTAGTAGGACCACCACTGTATATTACTGTTTTTGCAATTATTATTTCCCCTTTCCCCTTCCCATTTAGCCTTGTGGTGCTTTGAAACACAATTATGTTGTATAAAGTGCCTTACGAATGCACAGTAAATAAATAAATAAATAAATAAATAAATAAATAAAATCACACTCTACAATGGCAAGCGAGCTGATATTGGAAAACACACTGGAGTTAGGGAATACCTTTGCATATTGGTATTTTAGACTAGGCTGATAGGAGAAAATACTCTTGTCACCTGAGCAGGACAAATCCAATCTAGACGATCTAGATTATATAAATACGTGCTTTATGTATTCCTACAGCTGGTATGTGGCTTATTATTTCAATTGGCTTATATAAAAAGAAAATGCTCCTTTCGGGATCAACTTTTTTTCTTGTAAGGAGAGCGGCATATTATATGGCCCTCTGCAGCCACAGCTAAGTCCCAGATGACAAGTCTTATGGAATCACAGCACCATGTGATTTTAAGCTCGCAATTATATGCCATGTTTCATTCCCTATCTGAAGCTATGCCTAGTGTGGTAACACACATGAACAATCAATGCCCTATTTCTAATAGAACAGGTACTCTTTTTATTAATGTCCTTACCTGACACCTGACCGTTTTCTGAGCGTCAGACAACCTCTTTTTATGTATCCAATGGGTATTTTCTTTGTGAAATATCAAGAGGCATTAAGGGTGTTAAAGTTGAATAAAGTTTTTAATAGGAAGATAATGTTGCATAGGCTTCCAAACGTTATACAATGCACATCTGACAGTTCTTTAGCAATTCCTGTCCATCCTGGTCAGAGTCTTTTGCCAATGTTACTGAAAAAAGATACATGGATATACACTCCAACACATCTTTTTTCTATTCAAGCACTGTATTTTTGTTTCAAAAGACACCAGTATGCAAGCTTTGTTTATGTTTTTGTTTCAAACTATAAACATATTCAAAAATGTTGTATGATCTTTACATAGACAATGACATATCTTTAGTTGAAGTGAATGAGCAAATGTTAGTGTTGCATGCCATGGAGCCATGCAACCTGGTCACTGGTCACTTTACACAAAGCATGGGCTGGAGCCTTGCCTCAGACACCCTAAAGTGTACTCTGTGGCAAACCTGAAGATGTTCTTTAGTCGTTTGTTGGCATATTGCAACTCGTTTAACTGCTTTATTGTTTAGTGTTAGAGAGTAATCTATTCCCCTTTTCAAAGCATTTACAGCATTGTTGGGGTTGATATGTTCTTCAGCCTTGCACTTCCGTCTGTACACTTGCATGTCCTCAATTTACTGGGCCTAGTAAATTCTGTCTTGTCCTCCCTTTGTTTCCCCTCCCTAATCTGTTTGCGCCTGATACACTTCATGCACTTGCACTAGGAGAAGTGCTGTCAGGTCTAGCACGCTAGTTACTTTTTTGTTAGATCATTCAGAAACCTCAAGACTAATAATAACTACTATATTTCCTGGATCCCTTCCCGCTTTGAAGCACTTCACTTGTGTATACACACTCTACAAATAAACAATTACAAACAATTACAAAAACATTTACAGCATAAAACACTACTTGTTTCATGACGCCTTTTTGCTGATCCTGATTAATACAACTCTCACAGAAGTAATGTCAGATGTATGGCATCACCTTGACCTGGGGCTGTTGTGATGATGCATTGCCTCTCCGAAATCTGCTGCCATTAGCAGTTCCAGAAGCTGTACATAATGCTCTGTTAATGTCACAATGTGATCATTGTTCCTGTTTGGCTTTCAGAATTCTAGAAACTCTGTTTGTTTCGGTGCACATATTTGAGTCTTATTGAGTGTGTGTGAGAGAGAGAGAGAGAGAGAGAGAGAGAGAGAGAGAGAGAGAGAGAGAGAGAGAGAGAGAGAGAGAGAGAGAGAGATAAAGGATCTCTGGCTGATTATGTCACAGCATTTAGGTCCTGCGTATTCATGGAATGTTTGCTGCAAAGTAACCCTATGAGCAAGTAGCGGCTGGAACACCCATGACACGTGAGAGAGAGAGAAAGAGAGAAAGAGAGAAAGAGAGAGAGAGAGAGAGAGAGAGAGAGAGAGAGATAAATAAAGGATCTCTGGCTGATTATGTCACAGCATTTAGGGCCTGCGTATTCATGGAATGTTTGCTGCAAAGTAACCCTATGAGCAAGTAGCGGCTGGAACACCCATGACACGCCCCCACGCAAAACAATCCCAGCCACAAACACATACCTTTGCTGGCTCTTCGTCTGCGAACACATTCACCCTGGTAATCCTGCGTAGGGTCCCTCACAAGCAAGACAGCACCGCAGCAACACCACATGGGGTCCCCTATAAATGTAAACAGAAACTCGACAATATGCATACCATTTTCCGTAACTCATGTAATATCCAGGTAAATATGCATGCAATCCCAGCCGCAAACACCTACCTTTGTGGGTTCTTCGATCATGAACACCTGCACATCTGTAATCCTGCGTGGGATCCCTCACAAGCAAGCCCGCACCCAAGCGACACTGTGTGGGGTCGCCTGTACTGTAAACAGCAACCCGACCATATGCGTACCAATTTCTGTAACTCATGTATTTCCCCGGTAAATCTGAGTGCAAACCCTCGTAAACCCTGGCTGCACTCCGCTACTCTGCATATACGCATCCCTAACTCGAATCAACACCCCACCTGCATGAATGCACCCCTAGATTCCCAATTGGACCATTGCACAGTGATTCCTATGCAATCAAAACTATACGCATACCTTCAGGTGGTGGTGAGATCGCAATCTTTACGTGTTGAGTTCTCTGATGTGACGTTGCACGATTGGATCCATGAATACGCTTGGTTGTGTCCAATTTTGGGTGTGCAATTTCTTCATGCAGGACGTCCCTCAACACACAACTACATGTTCCCTTGTTTTTCCTCATTCTGCATGTTCGAGCCCCCATTTTGATCTCTGCATAGGCCAACCCACACTCTGCGGGGAGTCTCGCACAAAGCGCTCAACCGCTCGCAGAGACAATCCAGGGCCTGTGCGAAGTCCATGCAAAGTCCAGAAGAGTCCTGAAAAGTCGATTCCATGACTCGACGAATGGGGTTTTGTGTGCAGATTTGCCCCGCAAAGTCCAGATTCTCCCTGCAAAATATTCCATGAATCGGGCCCTAAATCTTTAAGGGCCTAGTTCCAAGTCCGGCGGTAACCGAGCCGGAAAAACAGGCAGGTTGCAACTGGACCTGGAATTAATTACCGGCTCTGGATTTGCCGGAACTACCAGAGCTGGCATTCTGTAATTCCCCATTCCCGTGGAGTCCCATAGGACTCCCATAGGACTCCACGGGAATGGGGAAGTGGAAACACTGGCACCATGCTGTAATGGTGCTGGTGTTTCTGCATCCTTCTGCAGGCGGGTGCCGTTACTCCCGCCAGTTCAGGCCTGGCGGGCGTAACGCCACCCACCTGCAGAACTCGTAGTTTGCCGGTCCGGAAACAAGGTGGCGGAGGGTTTACCACCACTGTTGTTTCCGGACCGGCAAACTCTGAATGAGGCCCTTTGTCTCTTCTTTTTATTTGTGGAGGGGTTGTTTGTGCTTAAGTGGAGGCACATGCATGACTCATATGCCATAGTTTGTGGAGGAAACCCCCATCATGTAGGTGCAGCCCCTCAGTATATGTTTCTAGCACTAAAACAGATGATTTAAAATAAGTATAGCATTACAAGTTTTAGACTTGCAATAAGTGGCCAATTTAATGTTGACAGCAATATATCTAATCAATCTAATCAATACGTAACAAAACATGTGTATTTCTTAAATATCAGACATCAATTGTCTTCTAGATTGGACACCTCTATATGTTTACCAAATGGTACAGTCAGTCTAAACATATTTGTTTTCTCCAGAACCACTGAACTGCATGCCAATTCGCCTAATCCAGAGGCACGGGTGGAAAAGCCCCAACAAACCAATTCAGCTAATGAAACCACTTTTTCTTTACAACAGGCAGATCCTGCAGAAGAGGTTTGACCTACCAATTGTTGCTGGTTAAACCTTCCTATTCAGGACCACTTTGTTTCCTGTAATAGAAGTGCAGAGAAGTGCAGAGAAAGTGTTTATGGGTGGGCAAAAGGGGCATGTGCCTTGGGCACCCACCCTTGGGGAGCCCCACCTGCTGTCCAACCTGGGTGAGTGTGGAATGGCACTTTTTTGGGATGGGCTGGTCGGCACTTCATAGTGTGGCAGGTCTCATTTACATCATCATTTATAAACTGAAAAGAACATATGCTTTATGTGTGCATGCTTTCGGACACATTAGACACAAAAAACAAGCATTGGCAATGCCAACAATTTGTGCTTTTGTGTAGGCATGTGAAAGGCACTTTACAGGCACTCATAAGTCGTATTAACTGCCCATTGATGGTAGCAGGTGCAAAATGGTGCCAGTACCTTGACATCTAATTGCAGTGCCTGGCAAATGCCTAATACTTATACACAAGCCAAAGCTGTTGGTTTGCCAGTGCTTGTTTTTGGCTGGACTTCAGTGAAGGGCACGCATAGTGCTTATAAATCGAGTGGCTAAAGGCAGACCTGGCTGACATTTGTATAACACCAGTAACATCTTTACAACTCAAATTAGGTCATTAACCCTCAGATAGTGCTTTGAAAAAAACACTGGCAGGCAATTTGAGAGCACAGTTTCATGGTAAGGCTTGATTAAACAAGCTGAAATGTTCCCTTGAAGAGGTGTCTTGGATTTAGAGGGGCAGGAGTGAATGACCATCACAATTACCCTAGCCCTGGGCATCACAATTACCCTAGCCCTGGGCAGTCAATTCGTTGGAAAATTTCCAAACAGCACCTTCAAGATTTGTGTCTATCCTCAGATGCCATTTCCCCATACCTGTACTGTAATGCAATAGTTTTGGCTTATAGGTGGCTCTGCCATCTAATAGCCTAAACTATTGAGATGACTCATTGATCCCCTTGGATTGTGCAGCCCCAACCATGTGCCAACCGATCAGTTTGCTGAATGGACATTTGTTGCCATTGCTAGCACTAGGGGATGGCAGCCAGGAAATAGGAAGAAGTAAAAATAAGCATTGGCAATGCCAACTATTTGGAATTGTGTGTAGACATAGGAAAAACACTTGCCACACACTGCTGCAGTGGTATTTAATGGCTATTGATGGTAGTGGGTGCCAAATGGTGATAATACCTGATAATCTAATAGCAGTGCCTGCAAATGCCTAATACTTATACACAAGACAACATGATTGGTTTTGTCAATGCTTGTTTTTACAGGACTTCAGTGAAGGACATGCATAGTGCTTATACATTGAGTGGATGGAGGCTGACCTGGTTAAGAAATTTATATGACACCAGGAGTATGTTTATTAATCCAATTAAGTCATTAAATCTCAGAAGACTGCTTTGAGTAAACACTGGCAGGTGCGCTGGGTGCAATGTTTGATCATGCTTAATCAAAGCAAGCTAAATGAGTTCTCGTGAGGAGGTGTTTTGGAAGGTGAGGGGCAGGAACTGGGTTGGAACAGCCATAGGGATTAGCATGACCATGGGCAGTTAATTTGGAAATAACCAAACAACACCCACACGCTATGTGTCCTTCCTCATATGCTAATTCTCCCAATCTGTACTCAAATGCAACAGTTTCTGCTTATAGGTGGTGCTAAAGCTTGACCTAATAACCCTTACTAAAAACCAGTAATGATGATTGACATGGAGGTGCTTGTGTTGTCTGATGGCTCCACCTCTCCTGGCAGTGAGCCAATCATGCAATATTGTTCTCTCTGCCTTCCCTGTCTGCTGGATGTGGCTGTGTGTGGAAAAGCAAGTGAGCACAACTGTGCAAGCCTAAGGGCTAAGCAGCATGAGCTCCCACATTTGAGAGGCAGCAGGCCATAGGTTTGAATCTCGCCTTTGTCCCTGCCGCTCAATGTTGGCAATCATTTTGAAAAACAAAAAACACTGATATGCTTACTTCTCTGCGAGTGTGTGCTTTACAACACGCCTGTTAAAGTTCATCTTTGGTGCAGGGCTGGCAACCACACTCTAGCCATTAGAACCTTGTAAATTGCAATCAGAGCCTAGCTAAGGCAATGGCTGACAACAAAAGGAGAGTGATAACAGGCAGGACAAGTGTGATCTATTTGTCTGCATACACTGAGGTATTGCACTATGGGCGGTGCCTCCACCTGTGTTCCCAATAATGCATAGTGTGTTGATGAGGTATTACAACCAAGTTCAGATCAAATTAACTGAACCTCTAAATGCCCAATTTGTGCATTCACTACTGCACAACTAGTGTGGCAATTGCATCTTTCTTTGGGTAATATATTGCTAAAATACAATAATCAAAGTTGAAATGAATATTGATAAGTTTGATTTACACCATGATGAAGAAGATAGCTCATTGAGTTAAGCACTTTTTACAGAAATCTATGTTGGTGTGTGTTTGAGATGTATCTTTCATATTATCTGTCCACTTTAATCAAAGTCCTCTTTTTAATCAATTCCTGAGCAAGACGTATATCACATTTTAGAATGTAGACAGTTTGAAGAATTGCCATCTGGTCAGGGGCAAAGCCCTGACTTTTTTGATTTGTGTTAATACATAACATGATTAAGGCAATTCCATCTCCAAATGGGTAATCTGAGAACTAGATTCCCCTTTTCGTCAACTCCATGCCAGCAGCATAGTGTACTGGTGCCCTGTTGCATCAGTAACCTTATCCACAGTACCTGATCTGCTTGTGGCGTAGAGCAGATTCAAAGGTACAAGATGCCCACTCGACAGCCGCAGCCAAGTATCTGCCATGCAGGCGAAGCATTTAAGATATGCTTATACACAGCATACCAAAGCTACCATGGTCATGAGCAACCCATGCTGGTGGCAGGGTCAACTCTGAATAAAGCTATGCCTGAGTTTAGGCATGTTATGTTATGTATATTTCGAAAGCACTTTTATGTCCAGGGGCATCATGGCTCTGGGTAGAGCAGAGGGATGATGGCAGTAGGAAAAAAGCCTAGTACTAATAAGTTTTCAAAGACCGTTGAAAGATCATATGGTCATCCACAGCTTGAAGAGGCAGTGGCAGATCGTTCCAGGCTTTTGCAGCCATCACCGAAAAAACATGTCCGCCTATGCGAGAGAGTCTGAAGCGAGAGACAGATACCAAGAGCGCAGACTGAGATCGCAAAGGACGGGACGGAGCATAGCAGGGGAACTTTTCTTGGATGTATTCTGCACCGTGTTTATAAAGGCACGGTTTGTTTGTTTGTTTGTTTATTATTTATAGCGCGCGCCAGACCCGAGGGTAACCGGGCGCGTTGTTCAAGGATACTTTAAACTTTACAGGTTGCGCATGTTTACAAGTAGTGGTTATACATCGTAGAAATTAAATAATGCAGGACAGTAAGGAGAATATACATTGTGCATAATATATACATATAGCATAAAATATACAGGAAATATGCAGTAGGAAGATAGAGAGTATATAATTATGTACATAGTACGTCTGTAGAACAGTGGTTATGTTGGTGTAGGGCAGGACTATCGGTCATTTTCTTTGATCCAATTGATACAGTTAGATCTGAAGAGAGCGTAGGATTGGGTAGATCTCAAGCCGGGCGGGAGGGAGTTCCAAAGCTGGGCAGCTTTGACCGGGAAGCTGTTTCCTCCGGCCGTACTTAATTTAAATGGGGGTATCACTAACTGGTTGGAGTATGCTTCTCTGGTGGGTCTAGTGGAGATTTTTCTGTTGAATCTAGCAGCTAGGTATTTGGGTGCTAGATGGTTGATGCTTTTGAAAGTTAGAGAAGCTGTCTTGAGTTTGATTTTGTCCGCTGTGGAGAGCCAGTTGGATTGTCTTCTGGCCTCTGAAATATGCTCCCTTCTTGGAATTCCTAAGGCAGCTCTGAGAGCATTGTTCTGTAGTGTTTGAATTTTTTGCAACGTATGTTTATTGGCCCCTATATATAGTGCGTTGCAATAGTCCAATTTCGACAGCACTAGTGCTCGAGCAAGGGTTAGGCAGTTGGCAGTGGATAGGTATGGTTTTGCGGCTCTAATCAGCTTGCAGGTATATGCGGTGCTGGATGCCATTGCGCTCACCTGTTTGGTTAGGGTGAGGTGGGAGTCAAGGTAAAACCCTAATGTTTTTACCTCTTTTGCCACCTTGATAGTGTTACCGTCTATGACGAAGGAGGAGTATTCTTCTTTTAATCTATTGATGTTTTGTGTGTTCCCCAGTATGATGAGTTCCGTTTTGTCATCATTCAGGCATAGCCCGTGGGTGGCCATCCATGCCTGAATGATGAGATAAATCTTGTTCACCAAGGCCAAATCTTGTTCATAATCCCCTGAAAGTGGTATGAGAATCTGAGTGTCATCCGCATAGTTAGTGTAGGTGACACCCAGATTATCTAGATCATCGAACAAGGGCTTCGTGAAGATGTTGTACATAGTGGGGGAGACACAAGAACCTTGTGGGACTCCGCATGTGATGGATACAGGGTCAGCAGCAGCAGAAATAGAGAAGACTCTCATAGTTCTACCGGTTAGGAATGATTTGATCCATGCGATGGCATGTGTGGAGAAATGGGCAGCTGTTTCTAGGTGGGTGCAGAGCACATCATGATCCACCAGGTTGAAGGCTGCAGAGAGGTCCAGTAAGAGGAGTAGGGCCATCTTTCCGGAGTCTCTCAGCTCGTCGACCTGAGTTTTAAGATCGATGAGCGCGGTTTCAGTTCCGTGCTGAGGTCTGAAGCCTGATTGTCTTGTGCCTAAAAGGTGGTGCAACTCGAGATGTTTTTGGATCTGCAGGTAGGCTACCCTGTCTAGGATTTTTAACAGGAAGGGTACCGTTGTGATAGGCCTGTAGTTAGTCGGGATGGATGGGTCCAATGATTGTTTTTTTAGGAGGGGGAGGACCCAAGATTGCTTGAGGTTATCTGGTATAGTGCCTGATGCAAAGGAGGCATTGATGAGCTTAGAAATGAATGGGGAGAGGTCTCTGGCCGCGTCTTTTATTAGTTGGGCTGGGCATAGGTCGCCACGGCAATTGGATGGCTTGAGTGAAAGTATTATCTTTTCGGTTTCAAGTATAGTTACTTTCGAGAAGTTAAATTTAAGGTCTAGTTTAGTGCTGATTGGTGGTTTGCCTCTTAGGTTAGTTGAGGGTGGAATATTCTGTTTCTTTATCTCAATTTTTGTTTGGAGTGTGGCAATTTTGTCATTTAGTGCTTTTTGGATGTTCGAACACCATATTTTATTTTTGTCACAGTTATCCTGGACAGGAATAGGGTTTTCTAGTTCCTTTAGTATAAGGAATAGTTCTTTAGTTCCAGATTTGGCCTGCAGTATTCTGTTGTTGAAATTCTCTCTTTTTGCTTTCTTTATTTCATTTTTGCAAATCTTGGAGGCATTGATGAGTGTACTTTTATTTGTCTCTGTTGGGGTTAGTCGCCAAGCAGATTCGCATTTGCGTTTTTCAAGTCTTAGAGATTTGAGGTGAGGAGTAAACCAGGTGTTTAGGTGGGCTCTAGGCTTACTCTTTCTCAGTTTCAGTGGGGCAATAGTATCTAGAGCTGTAGCCATGGAAGAGTTGAATTCATTTACTAGTGATGAGGTGTCCAATAAGTCAGGTAGAGAGTTTAGTCTGGGGAGGATGAGCGGTAGCAGTTTTTCTGTAGTTATAAGTTTTTTGTTTCTGGTTGGCAAGGGGGGAGCCAAAGCAGTTTCAATAGGTAGGGCCAAGTTGACATTTAGGAGGAAAGTTATCAGTGCATGATCAGTCCAGATTTGTGGGGTGATATCGACAATCGTTGTATTGCAGTTATGGTCAGCAACCCAGTCAAGTATACGGCCTTTTTCGTGTGTGGGTTGTAGGATTTTTTGGGAGAAGCCTAGTTCTGAGATGACATTAGTTGCTTGCAGGTCTTTAGGGTCATTGTAGCCTAGGTTTAGGTCTCCCAGAAGGATAGCTTGGGATGAAGTTTTTAGGTTGTTTGAGAGGATCGTGGAAATGTCCTCCTCGAACGTGCCAATAGGGCCTGGTGGTCTATAGATAAGGTGAATAGTGATAGTTTGAGAGGGAGATGCGAAGAGTTTAGCCGTTAGTGATTCGCAGGAATTAGTCGTTGAACTTGATTCAGTTTTTAGGGTGAGATTATTTTTAGCAATAATAGCTAGGCCACCTCCTCGAGAGTTGACTCTGTCTTCTCTAAGTATGGTGTAATTATAGGGTAAGGCAAGCATTAGGGCAGGTCCTGCAGCTTGGTGCAGCCAAGTTTCTGTTATGGCGAGGATGTCGTAGTCTCCTATTTGAATAAGATCCGCAATTTCGGTAGCGTGTGCTATTAGTGACCTGGCATTAATAAGGGCGCACTTCAATTGGATGTTCGGCTTTGCTGTGGCCTGGGTGGCATTACTTTTCTTTTTAGGTATGCTATTATTAGCATTGGGCTGCTTATTTGGGCGGTTATTGCGATGGAGGTCCATTTTTATAGGGGGAGTGTTTCGGATGTTAGTGTTACTTCTATTGTAAGAGGTATTGTGTCTAGCTAATGGTTCGTAAATTTTAGGTAATCTTGAACGTAGTTTTGCATTTCTACTTGCAATGTCACAGGGAAGGTATGTTAGCGATTGGTAGGTAATAAGTGAGTGTGAAAGTTGATGGCTGGGCTCTAGGGGGGGAGTTAAGAGTCCTTCCTCCACGGGCGGTATGCCCTGTAGTGTAGGCCTCGGATGGTGGTTTACTTTAGGCATTGTGATCCAAAAGGCTGACAGGTAAATAAAAGTTAGTATCATTGTGATCTGGTTTTAGGCGTGGGCAGTTGGTTTGCAAGAGTCAGGTACCTCTCGGCTAGACGGAGCAATCATATGTAGGCTAAATGCAATCAGAGACAGGCTAAATGCAGTCAGAGACAGGCTAAATGCAGTCAGAGACAAGCTAAGTCCTAGGCGACCATAAGGCACAACACAGTTCAAATGTGGTCTGGGGGCGACCATGGGGCACAACACAGTTCAAATGTGGTCTGGGGGCGACCATAGGGCACAACACAGTTCAAATGTGGTCTGGGGCGACCATGGGGCACAACACAGTTCAAATGTGGTCTGGGGGCGGCCATAGGGTACAACACAGTTCAGATGTGGTCTGGGGGCGACCATAGGGCACAACACAGTTCAAATGTGGTTTGGGGCGACCATAGGGCACAACGATACACATAGATTTGAAAAGAGCCTCTTCTCAATGGGAAGCCAGTGAAGCTGTCTAAGGAGCAGTGACATATGTGCTTGAAAAGAGGGGTGAAGCATTGATCTGGCAGCAGCATTTTTAAGTAGCTGAAGCCAATTTGTGAGGTAGCATGGCTGTCCCAGATAAAGCGAGTTACAGTAGTCTGTAGTGCTCAGCACTAACGTGGCCACCAATGGAGCATGATAGTTGGCTGGAACAAAAGAAAGGACTTTGAGCAATATGCATAGTTTAAAGTATCCAGATTTGCACACAGCTTCCACTTCATATGCCATAGATAAAGAATATGACATTATAACCCCCAGATTTTTCACTGAGGTAGAAGGCATAGGGCAGGGGCCCAGTGAAACTGGCCAAAACTCAGATGTCCAAAAAGAGAGAGGACAAGGGGCACCTACAACCAGCACTTCTGTCTTAGAGTCATTGAGCTTCAACCAATTTGCTGCCATCCATGAACCCAGATCTTCCAGACATCTCCTCAGCTGGACCACAGTGTCAACACAGGTAAGGTCCAAACGGACCAACATCTGTGTGTTGTCAGCATAGGAATAATATCTGAAACCATGAGAAAGAATAAGTAGAAGGAGCAGCCAAATGTACATATTGAACAAAATGGGGGACGATGAGGATCCCAGAGGGACCCCGCACAACAGCAGAAAGGGGGCAGAGATACTGACTGGGAGAAGTCTGCCAGAAAGACATGGAATCAGTCCAGTACCTGACCAGAAATGCCTGTGTCCGATAACTGGGAATGCAGAGTGGGGTGGTCTACTGGTGCATGATACTACTTATGATCATGGCCACCACATCGCTATTGAACATGTGTCGGCTCCTGTGAATCAGCACTGCTGTGGAAGGGGATGTATATTCTGTCCAGCTTTGTGGAGACTGGCAAATGGCAGGACAGGAACCTGGAGGACTGGGTCTCTTCTTAGATCTCTTTGTGAAGGCAGGTAACACCCTCTGCCAGAGGCAGCTGTCCTAGGGCCGGGCATCAGAGGAACACATACATTCAAAAGCAGTAGCCACAAACCAGGGTACTGTATCTCTAAGGGCCTTTGTTCTAGGTGGGAAGGGAAATGGGTGGGATTAGGGTAGGCAGGTCAAAGGAAGGAGACTTCTGCCATGTTGGTTCTCTCCTTCTCTCATTCCTGTCCCCTCCACTTCCTCTAGAGCAAAGAATTTTGTCTGTTATTTCAGAAGGGCAAAGTACACATTCAAAAATAGGGGTTGGATCACTAAGTCAGGCTAGTTTTAGTCCAATCACCTGTGCACTTTTGCCTTTTAAATAAGGGTTCTCCCACCCCTTCTTTAGATTCTCTCGAATCCTTTCAGTGCATGAAGATTTACCTGAGAAGAACTCACTTGACTTCCTTTGGGAAGGTTGTGCTTTCCAAAGACCTCAGTCGGTGGTGAAAAAGAAGCCGTCCAAGGGGGAAGGAAGGTCTGTCCCTGACCCACTCCCAGGGCACATTGCTGTTGACCAGGATCTACCACTCTGCATCAAAATCTCTTGAAGCTTTGAGAGGAGAACCATCCTGTACTTGAGTCCTACTGAGTGGGTGTCCCTGCAGCTGGAGGGTCAGACCAGCCAAAGCTCTCTTTTCTACCAAACCGGTTGCTCCGTGTTTATTGCACCATGAACGAGAGGGAAGGCACTGGCTTTTGAGCTCCACCACCAAGTCGAATTATTTCTTGCACTTCGAACCAGCTTGACGCTGAGCCTGTCACCTCATAGGCCGAATCGACTTCTCAACAACGAGACCCAATCCGAATCACTGGTGAGCCACACACAGACTATGGCCAGGGATTACAACCATGACTCAGCCTAGCTAGCCCTTTAATTGCTGACTCATCAACCCCACATGGACACCCCCAAAGTCACCACTTCGACGACTGTGGCCTGCTGGCACAGACCACTGGAGTGTCACTCATCAACCCCTCCCAGCAGCTAATGTCCTACTTGGCCAGGCTCAACTGTGGCGCAATCCTCAGACCGCTCTGACCTGTGTCATTGAGAGCACCCCTTTGGCTGCACAGAGCAACCACATTCATCACTATTCAACACCCACCGAGAACTGAATCCAGGTACTGTTCACCCTGAACTGCCCCCTCTGTCCACTCGGGACCTAGAAACTGGTTAGGTCACAATCACACCACTTTTCAACATTGGCATATGCTTTTTGTGGCGAGTAATTCTACTACCAACCCTGCAACCATGCTCAGAGTGCTAATTTCTTCTTACAACTTCTGTGTTCTTCCTTCAGGGTGGGCATTTGTACAGTATTTTTGTTCTGTTACAGGTGGTGTGTTTATTTAAAGTATATAAATTTGTATAGATCCTTGATTGGATATTCCCTTTATTTTGGACTGTGATCCTGTGTTGTTTTGGTCACTAGTGGTTCACCTTCACACCCCTCTAAAGAGCATAGCCTTAACTCGGCCCACGTTGCCACAAAAGGTGAAGGAGGTATATCTCTTAACTGTACCTTTTCTACCATGATGATTGAAGCCAGATTGAATTCTTTGGTTCTGTTAAGCATTGAGTATGTAATGATTTAAGAAATAGAATTTTCTGAGATAGTTAATGATTTTGAAATATGCAAATCTAAATGGAAATATATAGTTTGATCTTGGGAGTGTTTCAGGCATATCAGCCTTGGGCACTGGGTGCTTCTCATTTCATTCTTTCTATTATTACTTGGATTTGTCTGTGGGTATGGACTGAAATGCTAAGAGAATGTTGATGTTTTCTACATGTCTTTTTGTTTTCTCTGCTACCTAGTTAAGTAATGTTTGTCCAACAGCATGTAATTTGGACGCATTCATACAGAAAACAAATGATCATGTTGAAATGTTAGGTTATCATTTTATTAAATAAATTAATGGAAAAGCCTGTGTGCCCAGGCTAATACGCGTAAGGAAGACTTTTTCAGGGTGTAAATAGTTTATGTACTGTATTTTAGCGTAATATAGGTTAATAGAAAAACATTGTAAATGATCTTCCTCCTTTTACAAAATCTCACAGAATCTGTTGAAAGTTCAACATAGTACATCCGGCTAATTGTTGTATTTGCTCCTCATTGTTTTTGATTCCACTTATGGGTTTTCGACTCAAATATATAATGTCGAGGGATGTCCGAGTAATACAATTCACGTGCAGCATGATTCAAAGTAGATATGAGATCATAAAATAAAGTAAACTGAAGTCAACTAAAGTTTAAATGTACATGAAGAATATTATTGATACAATAATACATACCAAGAAATATTACAATGAATAATAACATAATACATAAGTACATTAAAAAAGGAATTTATTGTGTTAGAGAAATAGAGCTTAATCAAATGAATTTGTGTTTATATGTATTTTTTTAATGTATATATTTTTCTGTATATCATCATTGTTAGAATTCACAATTTGTTTGTCTGGAAGATGTACTTGAAGTCTTATTGTTGTATGCTTAAGGCAACACCTCTATCTAGCGTTGATAACATGAAATACAAATGTTCTCACCTGGAAGATGCACTTGAAATCATATTGCTGTATAAATAAGGCAACATCTCCCTCTAGCGGTGACAACAGGCAAAGCGGGCAGAGTAGCTTCAGACAAACATCCATCTGGCCTTTTATTATATAATATAATCATTTTCCCTTATTTTATTTCAAAATTAATATATTCAAAAAACAAAGTGTAAATGTCTTCAGTATAGCACCCTCTTGGGGAAACAGTCAAAGAGATGCGCAATGTTTATATTTTATTAAATAGATATGAGTTTCTGTTGAATTGTACTCGTTGATATGTAATCCCTTCATTTTGCAGATTGGGAGGGGACATGGGTTTCAGGGGGCATGGCATTGATTTCAAGGGGTTGGGGGGCAAGGCTGTCTGTGCCCTCGGCCCCCAAAACTGTTAAGATGACCCTGTACATCTGACAGCAATGTGTTCACCTTCATGTGTACTGCAGATGCCTACGCACGCCCCTGTATGCTGATGCCAGAAAAAAACAACCCGCTAGGAAAAAAGGCCAAGAGATCTCTTGCAAGGATAACAAGATTTAATTGCACAAAAATAAGGGTGGAAACAAAGAACTCTGATGCTCAAGAATGTTCTGCTAACAATTAGTACAAGCAGAAGCTTATAAGGCAACACATCATCATCACTTTAGAGTAGAAATGGTACAATGTTCATCCATCGCCATTTTTTTCGTGGCACTTTTTGCTGAACATATTGGCTGAAAGAAATCTTTGAAAAATATGGGAGGGCATCTAAGGAGTAGGGTGGGGTGTCCTATGGGGAATAAATAATAGGGGAGGGAGGATTAGGGGATCCCCCCAAATATAAAAAAGTGAAGATTTTTTTCAGAAAACTTTTTATTCAGCAAAAACGTCTGATGAATTAACTTAGAACTATAGAAACCCACGTGGCTGGTTGGTGAGACCCTATACATGGGCCTGTTCCATAGGGGATGCCAGGCTGAAATTGGTCCCAGCCACATACATCCGTCTTCCATCACGTGGGGTCCGCTGGGGTCATCTCTCCGTGGACTAATTGTCATACTCCTCGTAAGTTGCTATTACAGAGTTACTGTTGTGAGATAATGCTACTCTATCATTATGGCATGCACCTGAAAAATCAGGGACTGACACAGGGGGAGGAACACGATCATGCTGACCCACACATTCTTTTCTCAATTCATTTTGCACTCTCCGCACCCAGGATTTCCACCCTCGCTTTGGACTATCATGTATTCTTCCTTATACTTCGTATTACAAAGTGTGTCATTATAGGATAAGGTGAAATGGTTGTGTTTGTTCAGATCTTTTATGACCACTGGTTTTATGGTTGGTGGTCTGAGGTCATCTACTATTGCAGAATTCAGGGGTCTTAGACTGGGTCAGTTGTGGGTGCCATTCAGCCTGGTGGGCAGGGTGGTGGTTGGAGGTCTGCTAGCGGCCTGGCTGTGATGAATGTGCAAAGTGAGGAGCCTTGTGCTGTCTCGTGGCCTTGCAGGGCACATTCCTTTTCAGGATAAAACTTAATTGCAACAGTTAAGGAACAAAGGGAAGCGTCTATGGGAATTAGGAGTGCAGGTCCTTCTACCATCAGCGATTGGGCCTATGCAGGTTTTATCTATCGAGCCTACCTTTATTCGGCTGCCAACCAGGACTGCATGTGACTACCATAACTACAAAATGGTGTCTCTTTATAGGCACGCTCTAAGTCTATACATCTGCAATACATGCAATATTGTGTTTGTGCAGGGTTTCTTATCACTGCCCTCTCCCCCCTGGTACATTGCACGTCTTCTATGGGACTCACCTCACTCTAAAGTGCCTATGGGTTGGGAAAGGTTAATTTCGTTCTCAACACTACACTGCCTCTTGCGTAGTCTTTGGCTATTTGCAAATTTTTTTCAGAAAAAGCAGTTAAACCCATTCACTTGCAGAGGCTGAACTTTACATTAACTGACTACACTTGAACGTTAAACACACATGGTCGTTTTGTCAGATGGGGAAGATATGACAGTCATGTGGAAGAGGTGACTGACTGAATGAGCACAAATGAAGAGAATTCAGTCCTTTCAATGTTAAGAAGCTACAAAACATACCATGTATAGGGAGAAGCACACAGCTGTTGGTCACTCATAAATGACCCATGGCAGCTTCTCTATGCATAGGGATTGTTTCATTGTGCGAATTCATTGCAGACATCAATCTCATACTCATCAATGCCTGAAACATGCCATGCAGGTTTTCAGAATGCACCAGAACATACACAAGTATTGCAAACTCATTATATGACTCAAAGGTACTGTTGGCTGCAGCAAGAGCAAGATGTTGCCTAATTGAGAGTATAAAATGTTGACAACACGGCACATGGGGATTTTGTTCCTGGAAAAAGGTGCAACACATGGTGCTATAAGTACATTCAATTGAGTGAATTAAAACAACTCCAAGGCAGTTTAACCACTGGAACCAGAACCGAAGACAACAAAATTGTTTACATTTGGTTCTTATACGGCCCTGATAATCTTGATATACAGACTACAGAAATGGCAATCCCACACCACAATGTAGGAGAAGAATCAGAATTGGTTCAATATTTTGCTTCTTTTGTTAAAACCAATTAAATGAAATAATAGCACCCCCCCTAAATCAATGTTGGAAAGGTCTCCCAAAACACTATGGCTCTCATTACGACCCTTGCGGAATAGGAAAAACGATGGCGGAAATGTAATACCGCCATCGAATAGCGCCCGTTGCGATCATGACCCGTCACCGTAAAGTACGATGCCATTAGCGACACCGCAGTGAACGCCAATGCTAACTGCACCAAGTACGCGCACGCGCGCCTTGCAAAACCGTAATTGCCTCCATGGCGCAACGGTACGCGAATTCCGACCCTAGCGTACATGTACTTAACGCCATCAAGCATGGCGGAAAGTACCATTCCGCCATGGTGAGAAATACGGCATCGCGAACCAACCGTAAATGGCCCTACTGAGTGCCTGTACTCCACTCCCTGCCCACATTGCACAACTCCTCGTAGGCGCAATGCAGTCACACCATGCAACCAGTGAAATGCACAAGTCACCCAAGCATGCCAACGAACAAATGCATGCAGGGGCCCCAAGTGCCCTGTGAGTGGCCACCCACAATTGGCAACACACCATTGCCGTACCGATGCAGCACAGGCATCTGAAGGTGCAAGTACACCAAAATGAACTGAAGATACCATCATGACACAAAACAACAACTGTCCCCCATCGCCTGCCACCAGTGCAAATCAACATCCAAAGCAGCAACCTGAGGGAGACTGCACCAGCCCTGTACACATGCCAGTAGTCAAACCGACCATCAGCATAAGCAGGTACCACACAACTGTACCCAGGAGCCGGAACCCAATGCAGAACACCTCACAAAACATCGCGCCACAAAACGGAATATGCCACATTACTAGCAAAGAATAACGCTACACGGTTAACATCTGAATACAAATTTAATGCACATCGAAATCACCAAGGCCATACAGCCATTAGAACAGGAACTCACAAATGATCAGCATTACTGTGGGCTGCATCCGCAATAAATGACCAGCTACCCCAAGTGTGACGCCCTGTACCCTCATGGCACACAGGGGCAACATCAACCTCCAAAAAGGCAACATGGAAGCGCCTAGGACCGCAGGGCCGTCCCATGAGGTAGGCACTAGTCCAGCTGGAAGCTAGGTATGCTGCACCTAGCCACAAGTACTGCGTAAGGGCATGTGGGCCATTAGCGATCGTCCCATAAGATCGTAATGGTGCTCCACTGATTAACTCGAAGATGCAGGTGTCGACTGTAGAAGCCATCTGCAGGAGTGGCGTACAGATGGCAGCGGCAGAAGGGGAGGAGATACCTGTCACCCAAAAGAAAAAAGAAGATAGAATGGGCATCCGAACTTCATATGTATTACTCACATCATTCAACACACCAAACCTACAACCACATGCATGTTAGCCCACTCATAAGGACCAATTGCACCCAAAAACCACTAGCGAATCATAACGACCCAAATCGATGTGAATACTCCATTACAAACGAGTGTCTGTGTGCATGCGCCTGTCAGAACAGGATGCATCAGATGGGATCATCAACGTGCATAGACACAAGTGATTGAAGGCGCGTCGAGACAGGGAGGGTACAACAAGGGCAGACAGACGATCGTCCCACCATGGCAGCCTTGCATCACATAGCGCAGGGGAAGGGGATAGATTCCAAATACCCATGTACATGGCAGACTCCCAATTAAATTAACTGTCCATGCATCCATTCATCATTCCCTCATCCCGTTATGAAAACGCCTGAATATTCACACACATTACATTCGAAATTTCCATTGAGTCTGTGCGTAATGCAGCCTTCAAAATCCACTGTGCTCCTGCCCGGATTCCTTGTGTAGTGAAGTCACATGTATTTGGGAACGTCCTGCCTTATCGTCCACTACGCTATAGCGCATCCCATTCAAATCATATCATTCATTGCATTCCCGTCATGGGCCCTGTCCCAAGGACATTCAACAATAGAACGTTACTTTTCCAGTCAGACCTGTGGGCGTCTCCACGCCGCTAGTCGAAAACCGAAAGCGCTGCCCTTCGAATTCCTAATTTGCAACATCACGTTGAAAAGGCAGCTGTGAACGCTTGCATCCACAAATACATCTATGCAGTGCGGCTGTGTGTGAAAATGGTAACTGGCCAAAATCACTGATGGGACTCCCCGCCGTCGGTTAACGTCGGTGCAGTGCTGCATGAGGGTCCACCGCTGATTGGGCACTACATTCCACCGACCCTTCAGAAGTCTGCTCGCAAATGCAAATGTAGTATGTGCAACAATGTGACCATAACAGAATTAGCATATAAACCAATATTCCACTGCCATCGGGATTAAGAACATGAATGCAAATGCAAGATGCCATGCGTCTAATTGCAGCGTCGTGTGCGGGACGTGCTCGCACGAAAGGCATTGCAGCTGACACAGGTGGAATGAATCACCACAGGTGAAGGCAATACAGCCTGAAAACACATAAATTGCACACCCAACCCCCTCCCACAACCACACCCACTCCAGAATGCTACCGGCAGGACTAGCGATTTTGGGCCTGGGGAACCTGATTGCACTGCAAGTACTCCAACTTCAAGAAGAAGACGAACGCCAACTACTGCAACAACCGGCCGCACAGAGGAGACGCAGGAGGAGGAGGAGGAGGGCAAGGCATGGCCAGCAAGCCCCACCAGCACAGCCACTACCACCACGCAGGCAGCCCGCAATCCCACGCCTCCGAGCTAATCCGTTCAACCTCACAGCTGAGCAGATCCACACCCTCTACCGTTTGGACCGGGACACCATAACCGCCATTGTCGACATGACACACGCTGACCTTGTCAGCATGATAGATAGCCCAACCGCCATCCCACCCCTACTGAAGGTGGTGTCTGTACTACACTTCCTGGCCACAGGCACCTACCAGCACACAGTCGGACAGTTGCATGGCATTTCACAGCCACTATTCTCACGGACACTATTCCAAGTGCTTGATGCCCTCCTGAAGCACTCAGACGACTACATCACTTTACCACGCACGGAGCAAGAGCTTACAAACACAAAAGTGGGATTCCATGCACTTGGCGGCATACCGGGTTGCATTGGTGCCATCGACTGCACCCATGTGGAATTGGTTGTCCCACATGCCATGGAGGCCCAGTACCGCAACCGGAAGCAATATCATTCTATCAATGTACAAATGGTGTGTGACTCCAACAGGATCTTCACACATTGTTCTGCCCGATTTCCAGGATCAACACATGATTCTATGGTCTTGCGGAACTCTAGAATACCACGCTACATGGAGCGACACGCAGGGCGCCGATCCTGGCTACTTGGTGAGTCTCATTAAATGCATGTTTATGTGGGGTAGGTGATGCGTGAGTGACCTGGCAGGAAGGGGGGGATGCGTACGTAGTAATGACATTCCACAAACATCCTTTGTTGTCCACATGCAGGTGATGGCGGGTATCCACTGAAGAGATGGCTCCTTACACCAATCCGGAACCCACGGGACCAGCATGAGGAGGACTACAACCATGCCCACTCACGTACCCGTGTGGTCATAGAACAGGCATTCGGCCTACTGAAGGGTCGTTTCCGCTGCCTCAGCAGGTCTGGCGGGGCACTCCTGTACCGCCATGAGAAGGTGGCAAAGATGGTCATGGCATGTGTCATGCTACACAACATGTGCGTACGTAGGAATGTGGCCATGCCCCCCGACGCAGAACTGCTAGCACCTGAAGATGGTCATGATGAGGGTGGGGATCTGGCAGCACCTCAAGGGGTCCACGAGGCACAGGAGGCCCGTGAGATCCGTCAAAATCTCATAGATGTATGCTTCTAGCACTCACGCCTGGTGGCTGTTACATGGACACGGGACTTGTGGCGCTGTGTGTGTCTGGAACATGCACAATGTGGACTGTACGCCAAGATAGGCCTCGTACACAGAGATCAATGTCCACGCAACTCATTTGATGGATGTGAAGATTTGTATTGCAGATGTGAAATGACATTACACACCCAATCGACCCGCCACCCGATGAAGCACAACACACCCCCTCCACCCTCCTACCCCCCCCACACACACCAGTGTCCAATGGCGCTCAATGTCAGAGGGCAGACGCTATTGCAAGCCCCCTTTCCGGGTATCAGGGGCACCCCTGCCTGTGGAGCGGCGGGTCCTCCCAGATCTACGTTGGGGGCTGCCCTGGACGGAACTTGCAACGGATGATGTCTCTGCCTGCTCACGTCCATGCATGTCCCTGAGGGTTTGTGAGAGCTCAGTGAGCACACGGCGCACAGCGGCAAGTTCACCACATACGTCTTTGGACGTCGCATGCAGTTCCCCCCTCAGGCTCTCGGTGCTTCTCTGCATTTGTCCCCTCAGGCTCTCGGTACTTCTCTCCATTTGTCCCCTCAGGCTCTCGGTACTTCTCTCCATTTCTGCCCTAAGTGTCTCAGTAGAGGTTTCAATGGCTGCCTTGGTACCCCCACATTCAGCAGCATGCTCCTTGAGGAGCGTGGCCAGTTGCTGCTGTTGCTCTACCATCTGCTCGAGTGACTGTTGCCTCTGCTGGGCCATGCCCATTTGCGGTGGTGTCACAGAGGGGCTGGACGCCTCATGTTGCCTTGCAACAGGCCTTGTGGGGGTTGGCCAGTCGTCGTCTTGTGGGTGCCCCTGCGTGGTTTCCTCATGGTGTACGGGATGGAACAAACAGGGGGATTGTGACAGGTCATGGCTGTGTCCTGCTTCGACAGCACCGTTTTCTGTGTCGGAGCATGCTGGCATGTATGCAGTGTCACCTGGGGTGCTGCTGCCACCAGAAGCAGTGCCTTCTGTGGCATCCATTGGGGGTACCTGTGGTGCTGATGTTGTGGACATGCTGGCTGCTGGGGTGCCTGTTGGAGTCCCCTCCAGTGTGCTGCCACTCGATTTGTGCAGCTGCCGTGTCTTGATCCGTGCAGCTGAGGTGGAGGGTCTTTGGCCGTTGGTCTTGGCCCTCTTTGCAGGTGTGCTGGTAGGGGTGTCCTGGAGCTCGTCGTTGGAATCGGACCCTGTGGTGGAGTAAAGGAGGGCGAGCATTATTCATGGGTCTGTGGTATTGGAATGGCAATTGCATCACATGCATTGGGGTGGTACCTGGGGGTGATTTGGGTCAGGGCCTTGGGGGTGGTCTCATTTCTGTGTGGATTGGGGATGCAGTTATTTTGCAGTCTGCAGTTAGGGTGTGCATGCTGCACATGTAGAGTGTGTTTGTGGGAATTTTAATTATTTATTTGTTTAATCTGGCTTTTAAGGGTCGCTGTCATGGCAATGTATGTGGTCGTTCTCCTGGACATGTGTTTCTGTTGCACTATGGGGACACGTGGTACTTCACATGGTTGGTAAATGTGGATTTGGCATAGTTTAATTTGGGCCACCTACCTGATTCTTCTGATGTCTGCACTCCTTTCTCCATCCCTCCGACTCCCTCTATGCTCTCCATTCCAATGGTGGAGGCACAGATTTCTTCCCAGGGGGTCAACTTGATGGGTGATTCCGATCCTCCCCCGGTAGCTGTGGCAATGTTCCGGTTGGCAGAGAGTATGCTCCGGACGCGTATCCATAGGTCGTCCCATCGCTTTCTGCATTGCTGTGGGTTGCGGGGTGCGGTCCCCACCGCACTTACCCGCTGTGCCACCAGGGCCCATATAGCCTTCTTGTTCGCAAGTGACGTCCTGGTCATTTGCGTGGAGAAGACGACGGCAGCATTCTCCTGGAGGGTCTCAGTGAGCACGGTGAGTTCCTCGTGGGAGAAGTGGACCTGCCGCTTGCGGTCGCACGCTTTTTTTGCTACTTTGCCCATATTTATTATTTTACCTGGGGTGGCTAACGGGTTGGGAGGTGTCTCAGGGTCGGATTTTTAATGGTTGTGTTGGGATTCTCTATTTATAGGTGTGCGGCGTGCAGTTTCCCGTTCCGGCCCCATGTTTTTACTTCCATTTCCGTATATTTACGGTGACCGTATTTTGCGCTGACCGCTCATTACGGTGTCCGCTTGGATGGGTGGCGGAATTGCACCTAGGGCGAAGTACGACGGCGGTGAGGGGCGTTTTGGGGTCATTTCCGCCATCGCGGACTTTGCACTTCCGCCATGGCGTGATGCTCGTGCCCGATGGGTCGGAATTGGCCGCACTTTCCTCCGTCGTGCCGTGGCGGAAACGCTATTTACGCTATGGCGGTCATGTCAGTCACTTTCCGCCAGGGTCGTAATGAGGGCCTATGTCTACAAGTCCCCCTAAATCAGTGTTGGAAAGGTCTCCCAAAACACTATGTCTACAGGTCCCCCTAAATCAGTGTTGGAAAGGTCTACAACATACATTCCTAAACAGGAGCCTGTCTACTATTGTCTTGCTAATCAGAATCGATAAACAATTGGAACACTGAACTTACATTGCTTATTCAAGCAGTCATCCATAAATTAATGTTCTCAAATAAAACACTAATCCAAAAACTCTAAACAGTATTTTCACTTGCATAAGAAACATTTAAATGATAACATGTTTGTGGAAACTTATTTTAAACAATATCAAATCTACTTATAAACAGAGATAGTCACTATATAAATATATTTATATCTCAATGATTCACAATTAGAACACCTCAACTGTTTGGTTGGTTATTCAGCTTGAAAATCCATGAAGTGTGAAAGTGTACTCTCTCTAACTAGGTTGATTTGAAGGTTGGATTTCAAACCTTATTTAGTTCTGAATAAATATGGTTTACACCTAAGGGCACAATGGAGTATAATATTAATGACGTTTTGAAGTAAGAATACATTAAAGGAAATTCAATGTGGTTTGTATTGTTTTTGGAATTAGTCTAAACAAATTAAATTCAAAATGGCTTTGGTTTCAGATTTTAGGGAGATTGAGAAAGGGACTCAATTAGATATACTAGTTCTTTGTGTCTGATTTTCCTAAAAAAAAACCTTTCCCAAATTCCAAACACTAGGGAAAAGATATTTTTTTTGGAAATTAATTTTACTAAGGTTGTTACTTTTAATCGTGTTTCCAAATATGTAAATCCATATGCATATTTCAGGAGACCTTTCCGTTATTCAAAAATCATGGAAATGAATGGTCTCAGTCTCTAAGTTTGGTGTTATTTCATCAGTAAGTCTATTGAAATACCACCAGAATCAATTATGCTTACCAGCATTTAGTCCCATGTGTTTTCCACGGGGTTCCAAGTGGTGGTAGAGCATTGTTAGTCCTCCTTAATGGAGTCCATATGACTCCAGACTCCACTGGGGATTTATGGCAGAATTACCACCTGTTTGGAGGACAAGTGGAGGATTTACCAAGTAAATGCACAGCTTAGAGGGAACATTGGTCCCTATATATGTAAAATAAGTTGTGATTTCGATTCATATATTCCTATTTTTGCATAGTTACATTTTTGTTCAAGTGAAGTTCTGCTAAATGACATAGAATTGTTTATCAGTATGTGTTAATATGGACTTAATGTTCATTGAATTGTGTCTACAATAGTAAACTAGTTTTATTATAATGGCGGTAATCCCCTGTTCCAAGGGCTGGAACGGGGGTAATGGCCCGGCAGCCCAAGTTATCGGCCCAATTGAAGCAAGGATGGAATGGGGTATTAAGGCTATTAGCAACGCAGGTTGCCAAAGCAGACCACAGAAACAGTGTTGTTTCTAACTTAATTTGATGTGTTTTGTGATGTGAAAATTACTAAATATCTGCTGGAGAATCAACCATAAAGGTTTATGAATATTAGTTAGATAGAAGAGGCTGACAGGTTAATGACTTTGAAATAGTATTCTTTTGAATGTGATGGAAGTCTAATCCTGTTTTACTATTTAAAGAAAACTAGAACAAGTTCATATCTCTGTCATGTTTGTCAAATGGAAGGAAATTCAATGTGTCATTATAATTTCCAAAATGAACAAATAATTATCCTATTTGGATTGAATCTGAAAACATATCATACAAGAGCTAATGATTCAGTATCTGCTTTCTGTTCTCAGTAAGTTAGTTTTCAGCACAGTAACAGCTTTAGCTTGTGTTTTTTTTACAATATAAAATGTAAAGCATGACCAATCAGTCCATACAAATATTTACTGCATTTGTATCATTCTCTATTACATCCAGTAGTTAACCCCATTAAGAGCTGCTGTCAGCCTGATTAATAACGACAAGCACTTCTCACACAACTACCTCCTCCTCAGATGAGCAGGAGCTAAACAATTCCTGAAAATCACAATCCAAGCCATTATCAAACTTTCCACAACTCCTAATATCACAAAACCAAAAAAACAAGGAATTAAAATATGAAAGTTATATAGAATAAAGGGCATAATGAATAATATATATTGGCTCCTCAGTTCACCCACTATTGGGGCTTAACAGAGAAATAGTTTGAGAGGGGCTATACCTTTTACAGTTGAGACATTGTTATAATGACCTCTGAATAATTGGTTAAGGCACAGAGCGAGTAAAGACCTTCAAGAATGTCCAGGCAATTCGCAGTCAGATAGGACCCTTCAGGTCTCTTTCTCCCACTTCTAGCAAAATAGGACTGCCTCAAGGAAAATCTGCCTCAGGTTTATCATGGAGAAGGACCCAGGAACTCCAGATAACATGCAAGCTCAGTCTTCATCAATTTGGAACATTGTTCCCTTTTTTAGAGCTGTCACAATCCTGAGGTAATTTGAATTACCTTTGTGTTTCTGCTAATATAATGGGTAATATTCCCAGGCCATGCCATAATGGACCTCACCATTTTTGATTGGCTGACCCTTTTCGTTTGCTTGCTTAACAGGCAGATGACACACCCTGAGAATACACCTTTAATTTTAGTAGTTGGACATTTTAATTTTAACTGCACGCTTTTGGAATCCTAATCATGTGTCTTCCATATCTCATTTAAGTAACAGATATATCAATGAAATATGGAGTTCTGGGTTTCCATGACCCTCACAAAAAGCTGGATCTTTAGTATGAACCTGTGTAATAAAATATGACTTAATTATTAATATTTTTTGCAAAACATATTTTCTGTTGATTTTAAGACATAAGGTTGTGAAGTTAGAGCCATGCTTGAAGTTTTATTGCATGAATATCGCCAATTCAAAGGGACCACTACATGTATTCTTGTGTCAATTGTGGCACACCAGAATAAGGAGTTGGATCAGTGACGGTCATGTTCAAAGGTTTTATTTAAATCAAAATAAAAATGCTTAGCTATCCTTTTTGCTATAAGGGATGTTCCCTACCTAATAAACTAAAGCTAAGGGTGAAGTTAAAGTCCAAAGAAAAAAGTCCTGATCCTAACCAAATAACTGGCCCTGCCACTTCAGAAAAGAAAATAGAATGGATCCAGGACAAAGCCTATGCCTAGGACAGCTGTTTGGACTAACACTGGGACTCTTCTTCCTTTTTGGTTTTACAGGTTCTTCTTGTTTTTCTCAAGAAGCACGGTTTTATAAAGTTCCACAAAGTTCAAGCTGTATCATTATAGTAAGGCAGTTCACAAGATTCTTGCAGACTTGCTTGCTGAAGAGAAAGTGTTCTCTGTATGGTTCCCTCTTCCTCTGGAAAATAAGGGTTTTTCTCAGAACTTCTCCAGGCTCCCCTAGGTTTGTGGCTCTTGGATTCCCTGAAATCCTAGAGCCCTCTGGCAGACTTGTTTTCTCTTAATGAAGGTAGTTAAGACAGAGCACTTGTCCAAACAAGTTTCTCAGGCTCCGGTGACCTAGTCGGCTTTCTCAGCTTTGGTGCAAAGTGTTTGTATCTCTTTCACTCTTACTCACATACGGCCTTTGCTTGTTTGGGTTTCTCAGGGTTCCATAACCTTGATAACCTTGTTGGCTTTCCCAGCCTTGGATGCAAAGTATGTGTAACTCCCCATTGGGGAAACACTTCTCGTACTAGAAATGTAGCTGCTGACTTAGCGTCTGGATGTGCAGAAGGTCCAGCCACAACCCAACGGGAGAAGGGGCAGATGATGAGAAGCAGATACCAAAAGCTGTTGCACAGTTCTCCCATGTTGGCGAAGTCGATGTGTAGTTCTCTAAATGGCCTGCTGGGGGTAGATAAGGTGCCTCGCAGCATCCATAATGTTTGCCCCATATTGTATGTTTGACATATTATACAATTTGAAATAAATACATTCAGTAACTCCTCTAGGTTTGGCACAATCAAATCCTCCTGAATGTCTGCTGTGATGTGCGGTTTCGACACATGGGAGGGGTGGTGCAGCTGCTCAAACTCCACTATCACTAGTTTCTGGGGTAATTGCAACCTTACCTGTGGTGCCCTTTCTCCATATGAGGCCAGTCTGAGATTGTTTACACCCACTTTTCTGCCATTAATGTTTTTCAGCCTGTGGTTCTTGACTTGTAGCTCTATTATTTGAGTGGCTGGTAATGATGTGCATGGGACCTGCAATTGTAATGGCTTACTCGCTATCTCTGGGTATCCTTCAATGTCTGAAACTGTGATATAGGCTGCTATCTTTGCAGCCTGGTCTGCTGCACCGTTCCCAAGAGGAATATTGTTGGTATGCACAGTATATTTGACCACTGCTACTGCAGTGGGCCGAAACATAGCATCAATTAATCAGTCTAACAGGGAAGCATTTTGCACTGAAGAATCATCTGCTCATTTAAATCCCCTTCTCTTCCATTGTGCCAGGAATTAGTGTACTTTGGTAATGGTGTAGGCTAAATCGGAGCAGACTCAGCATCCTTGAGATGCCTCTAGCGCTTCTATCAAGGCAATGAGCTCTACACCTTGGGCTGAGTAATGCATGGCTAACCTCTTCTGTACCAATACATTATACTCCCCATCCACAAACCGGACCACTGCTGCACCCATGTCTCATGGACAATAGTCGCTGACCCATCAACAAAGAATACTTCACCGTCATCAAGAGCACAGCCTCGAGCCTTTGGGATATCATCATCAGGACCTTCGTATGTGGCACAGTCATGCACTATGTAAGCATCAGTGATTGGTTCAGTGAGGAAGGTAGCTGGGTTTACTGTCTTACATTGGATGATGTGAATGGATGGGCTGAATATTATGACCCCATATGCCGCCATCCTTTGTGTATTCAGGGTGGATTTGTACCTCTCTAGGATGGCAAATACAGCATGCTCTACGTATAATATTACTGAGCATCCCATTGTGATAGTGGCAGATTTCTCTATAGCAAAGGCTACTGCTTGAAAGGTTGGTCCCCTTTGGAATTGCCACTGCATAAGTGAGTCCAGCATACCACTGTAGTACGCTAGAGGTCTGTGGTCCATAGTGCTCTTTTGTGTCAACACTGCCGTAATCATTTGGCCATCTGAGTTTGAATAGTCAGGGGTTGCTAAAACTGGACCAGTAGCAATAATGGCTTTGAGCTCTTGTAAACTAGTAAGCATTTCTTGAGTCCATGTGATGAGGCTCTTTGTTTTTTTGGGCCTCTTTGGGTTCCTGTAATAATGGTCGAGTGGCGTATGATCAAAGATCCATGTTCTGAAGTAATTACACAAACCTAGGAGCTTCTGCATGTTCGTTACGATCAATGGTTGGGGTGTGCAGTGCACTGCTGCTGCGGACTCTGGTGTCACTCTCTTACCATTTAAAGAAATCAGTTGGCCAAGGTACAATACTGCAGTTTTGCTCTGTCTACTTTATAACCCTTGTCCGCCAGAAGGTTTAACAAGGTAATGGAGTCATCCCTGCCCTGTTGTTCATTGGCGCTACACACAAGCATATTGTCTGCATGTTGAATGAAGGTACACTGTATGTATGTATTGCCCAAATCTGTATGTAAACCTCTGTTAAATATACTGGGGGATTCATAGAACCCCTGTGGGAGCTTCGTTTGCTGGAATCTCCTCCTGCCATGCGTAAACGTGGTAATGTATTGTGAGTCTGGGTGCAAGTGGACAGGAAGAACGTATTTTTCAAATCAATGATGTCAAGTGAATTGCTGCAGTGGCATTGTTACATAATATGGTCACGGGTTGGGCAGAACTTTGAACTCTGCCTGTACTATATTATTCAGAGGACGTAAATCCTGAACCATTCTCCAACTAGACCACTTGATTTTGTGATCGGTTATATGGCTATATTGTTGGGAGAATTAGATGGCACAATGATGCCTTGGTGCCCTCCTCTGCTTCTTTGGACAGGGGATACTGCTTGGCCCTGGGCAACACTGCCCCCGGTTTGAGCGTAATCTGTACAGGTGCAACACTACACAAAAGTCCTACATCATGGGGATTGTTCATTCACAAGGGCCAGGAGAATAGCTCAGGGGCAACACGTGTGTCTTGGAAGCAAGACAACACAGGTTTCAATCCTGTTCTCATGTTTAGAAACTGGTCTTTGGGATTGAGTAAGCGCTCTATAAAAGAACAATTATAATAAAAACTACCTGCGCTGTCACTTTGAGCAAAGAGTTGCATGGTTTCTGCCACGAACATGGGGCATGGGACATATCGATATTGTATCATGATCGTGCATGGGACACATATCACCTGGATAATTTCACCCTTTTTGTCTCTGTCCTCAAACAGGTCAACGTCTGTCACTTCCTTTAAGGGCTTGATTGGGTCTATGCACAAAACTGTACACCACTCTCCTTCTGTGTTCGTCCCAATCAGGACAACTTTTTCTTTGGACATTAATACCCCTTCTAGGTCCAACATAATGATGGTCCCTGAAATATGTTCTTGGGGATGAACTGGTCTAAACAAGAATTCAGATGGTACCCTCCAACACTGGTTGGCCATGTATGGCAGTGCAGTCATCAATACTGTAATGCTGCAAATAAACCCACTGAGGGGCACAGGTATTCCTCTTGCTTCTGTTTTACTCCCTAGTGTGTGTATGACAAGCATTGCCCTTATGGGGTAAGTTCCTAGAGTGGAACACACCACTACCCTCTCAGTGAAAGAGATGGCCATGTTAAATTGCTGAGCATATCTCACCCCAACAAGTTGATGGGAGACACTGTTGAAAACGACAACTGGGCCCATACCACCCTATCTCCTACTTTGGTAGGCAACTCCTCTGAAAATGGAACCAATTGTATTGCCCCAGAGAACCCATGCGTGTCCAAAGCCTCACCTGACAAAGGGGATGTGCCCCTTGCTAATGAAATATTGTGTTGCGCTTGTGTCTACCATGAAAATGAATGGTTTCTCTCCTATTGCCACGCTCACCAAGGGTTCCTCTTCTGGATTGGCAGGGACTGACAGGACTGGGCATGCTAAGATCCTCTGTGGGCTGTCCTAATCTGGGTAGTTGTGTGTCCCCGGGAAGACAAAAGATTTTCCCCCACCACACTAACCCTTTGGTAATGTGTTACTGTGCCATGAGGTACTGCATTGTTGTTAGGCACTTGAGGAGGTTGCTGATGTGCGGGATGTATCGCATAAACTGGCGTATCACTGGGTGTCGGTGCTTGCAACTGCAGAAACTGTGGAGCGGGAGCAGGTAAGGCCCTTGGCAATGGTGCACCATATGGGGCTGCTGGGGTTATGGAGGCATAAGGCTTTGGGTATGAGGCAGGGGCTCCTTGCAGATACAGGTGCATCTACGGGTTATATGCAGCCGCTTGCCTGTTTCTGCATTCCCGTGAGAAATGCCCCATCCTCTGACATGTCCAACACTGCCCCATATTTCCCCCCTCAGACCCATCCCTCCAAAACCTACCCTTCCACCTGAGGGTCATTCGAATCTTCCTCTACCCTGCAGGTGCCAGCCCTGATATTGTGGTTGAAGCTCACCATTACACTCATAGCCACTTATCCATACAGCTGTGGTTCGCACCTCTGCCTGGACTGTCCTGTGTTCCACCTCCGCATCTTGCAGTGCCTCCGCTAGTGATCATTCTACGGACATTTGTGCTAGTTTCTTTTGTACCAGTTTCCCTTGCACTGTCTGTACCCTTTGTGCTGTTTCCTTTTCCTTCTCTTTCAACCGCTTATAATGATGTGCAATTATAGACGGCATCTCGGGCCATCCCTTTGCTTCAATCACCACTATTTTGTCGAGTGCGTTATGGAGCCCTTTTTTAACCATGAAATAGAAACATGGGATTGTACGATGCCATGACTTGCCAGTTTCGGCCCACCACATCTCCTGTGTCTGTAAAATATACTGGGAGGGATCCTCGTCATCCCGCATTGTGCGATGCATTTTGGAATGAAGGTCCAGTGTGTTAGGGTAAGCGTGTCACAGCGATGCCCACTCTCGGGCCCTGATTTCATTAAAGAGGGCCCCATCATGATGGCCATCTCCCAGTCGCAACTCGGAGTACCCTGCTTGGGCCCACATGTCATCCGCTTGGTCTCCTAATATTGCAACCAAAACATTTTTCAAGTCACAAAGAGTATTACCAGCTGTCTGTTTTTCAAATAAGTAAATCCATTTTTCCCCTAGCTATAAGGGATGGCAGTGCCTTTATCAAATGATTCTGGTCCAGTTGTGGCCATGGTACATACTGTGCCCTCCCTGATCCTTTGTGCAATAGTGGGAACTGTGCTGCACCTTCTTCATCACCTTCCTTTTCTCCATCTGCCTTCCCACAGCCACCACCATGCACCCATACCACTTACTCAACCTGGACTCCAAAAGGCTCTCCACCCCCGGTGATCTGTGGGCAGGTCTTCTTCCTCTTCCATCACGTCCACTGTATCCCACTCTCCATACCTGCTCTTCCTCTCACCTCCTCTTCAGATCACACTGTCCTTTATCCAAGCTTCCTGTCCACTGTCTTCTCTGTCCTTTATCCTCCTTCTCATCTGGTCTCAGCCCCCTTAGCACAATCCCATAGGAATGACAGACGAAGAGCCACAATCGGGAACCCGTACATAAATCCTTGCAATATTCCTGTACCACGTCAAGTATATGAGAGGGAATGTGCACTTAGGCAACCATTTAGAGTGTATCCACAAGCTGGCATAGTGTGGGAATGCTTCCAAGAAAGATGTCCCTTGCTGAGCTGTCGAAATGCAGCCACAAACATAATGGATGTACGTTAAAACAAAGTCTGATGACAGCGAAAGAATGTCATAAAGAAGATGTGAGAACCTGTGCTGAGATGATATGAAAATACATAAGAATGACGATGTAACTGGAGCACTAACAGAAACTTGTACCCAATTTACAGTAAACATAAACACAAAGAAGAATGAAGTGACTCACTGGTCTCTAACTGTAAATACATTGTAACACAAGGTAGAAAGAACATATAGAAGCTTGCTTATAGAGGTATATATTCAACATTTAGGACAACCATTAGAAGAAGATGAATGACGGCTTATGTCAATCAACCCAGTTACCTTAAAATATGAGCCCATAATCATGAAGTGAAAAGACGATGAAGAGGATATTTTTTCCTTGCAAAATAAAGGAGTACATTGGCTGGGACCAAGGATGGTATTTTGAGAGATTAAGGCAAATTACGAAGGGAGACCAACGAGCCGATCATGTGCATAGGACATATTTCTCAAGATTAGAAGGAACAAGAACATTTACAGAGGCCAAATATTGGACAACTAAAACCTTATAAACTTTATATGGGATAGAGTGAGCAAGTCTCTAAAGGCCAAGAGTAGCAACTGCACCCAGTATAAAATGGTATTAAATACTCTGTCGAAATGGACAGATTTGGGGTCTCTTAACATGTGATGAAGAGCTCACAAACATACGCTATTCATTAGGTTCAAACAGAGGACTCTGGCATGAGGCCTACCGATGAGAGAGGAGAAACTAATTGGAAAAACAAGGGGAGAGCTGACGTATTTCAAAGCACCTGGGTTTTGTACATACTGCTAGCGAATGTCCAAGGTTGAATTTGGGTTTCCAGCTAATCAGAAAAGTCTGCCATGCACTTTAACATACAATGTTTCAAGTTGCTATTCTGCTGCCATATTGTCTGCTGTAAGCAGTATACAAGGTATGCAGAAATAGCTCAGGGTGTATCTTACAGACAAGGAGCCGCCAATGAGAGACTAACAGTCACGCATTCTATATGTAGACATGTTCCCCTAGTCCAATCCCACCCCTCGATAGGTTGTTGTAATATGTCACATGGAATGACGCCATAGATGATGCATCTAGTATTATATAAACTAAGCATAATCAAGAAAACGTGCAATCCTTCATACATCGATTTGATGAATGATGATTAACCCTGCTTTATTTATTTAATTGAGATAAAAGCAGCATTTTACCATCTTCTGTGAGTCTGTCTGGTTATTTAGTCTAAGACATTTTTATTGATAATTCCATCTAGCACAAGGACACTTCAAGGCGCTATAGCAAATTTTAGTAGTGGGGCGGATGGTTCAGGTCTAATTGACCATGAGCCCAGACCCAGACTCCCGGACTTTCGACGGCTACCGCCAAGAGCAAGACAATCACAGAGTTTCCTGTGGAGTGCAGCGCGTAAAGAGAACATACTGTCGGCTGGTCACCCTTTGATGAAATTCCTGTATGGTCTCTGCAGGTGCCCTGTGGACGAGAGGCAAACTGGTCAATTGTGGGAGAGTCGGTGCTGAGGGATTTGAGCTGAGTGACGGATGTAAGTAGACTATTGCAGCTGGTAAAAATATAGAGGGGGATGGACTGTGATTGTGTTATGTTGTATGTACAAGAAATGTAGAGCAGCAGCTGTGTGCATCTGCAGGAGATCCCACCCCCCTACTTCCCATGTATTGGAGACATGAGACTGCGCCATGTCTAACACCAGCTATAACGCCAATACCGCAGCAAGTGTTTGAAAGAAAATACCCATTGGGACAACCATACCGAATGTACCCTCGACTTGATGATAACCTACAAAAGTAAAAACCTGAAAGAGTATGAAAAGAAGCTAACCAATGAATTGATGATGTCATAAAGAAGGATGCACAATGTACCGAGATACTGGCTGAAGATGATGCATTGATCATGAAGAAACTAATGACGAAGTAAAGAATCGAGTGAGCTTTTCCAATATAAAGAAAGATGATTACATGTGCATGAAGTGCTGCAGAAAACCAACCAGTCAACAAATGTACACACAGTGAAACGCAATGTAGATTAAGTCACCATAGAATCTAGCTATGAGTAGTGAATCAAATGAAGGAAAGCTGCCATTGTATAGAAACTGGAAATTGGTATCATGAATTTAGTAGGCCAGAACCCATGGAGCTGGAATGGAAAACTGTGTCACAGCAAGAATAATAGACTTGTGAATCTACATGGCAAGGCTGCCTGGCCTGGAATCAAGATTTTAGAGGCAAGGTCAGCTATCTATACTGAAGAAGAACGAGTATGCAGAGGATGAACCTCCTCACATCAATGTGCAAGACAGAACACCAAGGATGCCAAACTTTAATTCATTTAGAGCATTTAAAAGCTGCAAAATGGACCAAATCGTGGTCTCCTCTCACGTGAGCCAAGGGTGGAAATAGAGCTTGAACTTGAAGTCCCAGACACAATATCGAGTGCCCTCACTCCCGTGCATTCTCAAAGACAAGGATACTATGCAATGCCAAGTAAAAAGACAATTTGATGGCAGATGACATGGGCAATGAGAGATGCTGGACTAATTAGGTGGTGAGGTAGTTTCATGTCATATCTCCCTGCACCTGGGTCTGGTTTTACGTTCTGCTAGATGAACCAGATATTCCAGACATGGTACAGCGTGCCAACCAATTATATCAATCCATATAACGAAGGACCTTATAGTATGAAAACCAATAAGAAACAGTGTATCTAATGTTTCTGAAATTATATGTTTTAGGAGGTAGGCATACGTTGTCCAACTGATAACGGGCAGCCAATAACAATCCTAGCTCTTATAGAAATGTATACTTAGCTGTTTCGTTTAACTACTTCCGACCCTTGATAGGTTTTTTAGTATTGCCACGTAGCATGTCATTCGGATGCATTTATTTTGATTTTTTATTTATTACATTTGTTAAACGCCCAAACCCTCTGGTATCACAGCATTGTTGCAGTCATCTTACAATAACATTCAACAGTAGTCCAATTACATCCAGTGAGGCACTGGTACAGAAAAAAGTGCATAAGTTAAGACATTGCATGGTCACTTTCATTATTTACAGATTCTGATAATAGGAAGACCTACGGAGGCATCTAACTAGGTCTACGGTGGGTAGGTATTTTAGAATATGTGTGGTTTAACTAGTATTGGTTGAATAGCCTGGTTTTTAGTACTTTTTTTAAGCAAGGGAAGGAGTCTTCATTTTTAATGTTTAGTGGAAGCTTGTTCCAGAGTTACAGGGCCATGACTCGGAAGCTGTTACCTCCTGCTCTGGAGCTTTTGAAGCAGGGAACCGCAAGGAGCAACTTATTGTTGGATCTGGGCATTCTGTTGGTATCCTTTTTACTTATTGAATTATTTAAGTAGCTGAGAGCTTTATTGGTGAGGCATTTGTGGGTAACACAAAGTGATTTGAAAATGATTCTAGCCTTGATGGTTAACCAATGGGTCTCCCTCCTGATGTTAGAAATATGGTCAGACTTCTTGATTCCTAAGGCTGCTCGTAGTGCTTTGTTTTGCATTAATTGTAGTTTCCCTAGGTTGGAGTTGAAGGTCCCTAGTAGGAGTACATTAGAGTAATCCAACTTAGATGGTATTAAGGCTCTGTCTAGGGTGATGCAGTTGGTGGGCGTGAGGTACTGGTGACTCAGGGCAATTAATTTGGGAGTTCAGGATGTGGACGACGATTGTGCGTTTGCATGTCTGGTCATTGTTAGATTAGCATCTAAATAAACTCTTAGTGTTTTGACCTGTTTTGATACTTGGATCAAAGAACCATCAATGTTGATAGATGCATAGTCTGAATGTAGAGTGCTGATTTTAGCTTGGAAGCCCATAATGAGAATATCTGTTTTCTCATCGTGAAGGCAGAGGCTATTCAGCACCATCCAATTTTGGATTATTGCATAATTCTTGTTGCTAATCATCGCGTCCTGGACATAGTCCCCCTGAGAATGGGATGAGGATCTGGGTGTCATCTGTGAAGTTGGTGTAGATGACACTCATAGCATCCAAGGCCGAGAAGAGAAGCTTAGTGTACGCGTTGTATAATGTGGGCGAGGGGACTGGTATGGGATCTGCAGCCTCTTTACCAATGCTTACTCTAGATGTGCGTTCGGCTAAAAAGGATTTCACCCAAAGGGTGGCATCTTTAGAGAAGCAGAAATCATTGGCTAGAGTATCACATAGTTTATCATGGTCCACTAAGTCAAATGCTGCAGATAAATCTAACAGCAGTAGTATACAGAGTTTGCCTGAGTCCCTGATGGTGTCTATCTGGATTTACAAATCCAGGAGAGTTGTTTCTGTGCTGTGGTTGGGTCTGAATCCAGATTGTCTAGCTCCAAGGAGCTGATTTTGTTCCAGATGGGCTTGAATTTGTTTGTAAGCTATTTTATCAATAATCTTGAGCAAATACGGTACCGTAGTTATTGGTTGGTACTTAGTGGGTTCTGTTGCATCAAGAGTTGTTTTTTTTAATAGTGGGGTCACCCACGCTTCTTTTATACTTGCTGGTACAGTATTAGTGTTGAATGAGGCATTTACGAAGTTTGTGATGATAGGGGTGAGGAGAGGGGCGCAGAGTTTGACTAGGTGGGCTGGGAAGTTGTCCCCTTTGCAATTTGGGGCTTTTAGATTCGAGATAGTGTCTGCCACTATGTCTGGGGTCATTGGGTCATCGGGGTAAATTGGAATTGCAGGTTCACTTTTTCCTTAGTTTTATTGAGGTTGGTATTCAAAATATTTTTATCGGCTAAGGTTTTTCTTTTAGTGAGGATTTTATTTTGGAGTAGTACAATTTTGGAGGCAAACATGTTTTGGATGGTAGTGCACCTTAGCTTTGTGAGATATGATTCCAGCTTTGTAGATTTTGTTGGCAACTCTGAAGGCGTTGGGCGAGTCTGTTGTAGGAGATCTTTTGTTAATATGTTCCAGCGATCTTTTAGTTTGTCTTAGCGAGAATAATTCCTCATTAAACCAGAGACTTGTTTGTTAGCACGTCGTGTTTTGGTTGTTAATGGTGCTACTGTGTCAATAGTAGCGGTAAGGCACTTGTGGTAGGTCTCTGCCAGGAGACAGGGGTTGTTGCTGGTGACCATGTCAGAGGTCAGCGCATGGGTTATGATGGGGCTAGATTCTCAGCTGTTAGCTTACAAGTATTTCTTGTTTCATAAATATCCATTGCCTTAGTCAATGAAGGACTTATCTCATTTCTAGTAAGGGAAAAATTGTTGCTATGCTGGTCAGTCCAATCAAGGGGTACAATTTACTCGATGGATATTTTTGAATTAAGTGTAAGTATCCAATCCAAGGTACGACCTTTGATATGGGTGGGGACATTCACCAACTGTGTGAAAATCATATCTTTGAGTGCGGTATGTAGGGCTTCTGCTTTAGTGTCCTGCTTATCATTGAAACCTAGATTGATATTGCCAAGGATAATACATTTAGTATTAGGTTTGATGTGGTTGGCTAGCAGTAAAGGAATGTCTAGGTCCGGGTGGGTATTGCTGTTGGGTGATCTATAAATGACCACAAAGTTGAACATAGTTTTCTGGTCAGTGGAGAGTTTGGCTAAGAGGAGTTTGTGGCCTACTATTTCTTCGATGGGGGAGGATCTAATTTGAACAGTAGCTTTGGCTATTATGGCCACACCACCTCGTTGTGCATTAGATCTGTCAGTCCTAATAATGTTATAATCTGGACGGATGTCCAGAGCTAGTAGGGGTCAAGAGGCTTGGTGCAGCCAGGTTGATGTCACTACTAACAGGTCCAATTGTTGTTCGACAATAAGGTCATGGATTTCAATGGCATGGGCTCCTAATGATCCGGCATTAATAAGGGCACCTTTAACATTACAAGATGGTTCTATTGGAGGCTCTAATGTGATGATTGGAATCTGATCATCAATGTCACTTGTGGGGTGTTTGGCAGTGACTTCAGAGGGCCTTGTATGTTGTTTGTTGCTGGGGCGAAGGATTGGGCTTAGGCTGTTTGTGAAGAGCACAAGCTGAGTCAATTTGGTACGTGATCTTAGGTGATGTAGTCTAGTGGTACCCTGAGTGGGATAGGTGGTCCAGTCAATCGTATTAATTTGGGCGTGATCCTGATCTGTCAAAGATGTGAGCTTATTAGGAAGTACATTTCTTGAGTTATTAGTCATGCTATGAGTATTGAGGTAGTCCTGGAAAGGCAAAAATGGAGGTGTAGTAGGTAGAAAAGGTGTGGGACAATGGATGGGATTATGGCAGTAGCAGGCTATTCTGGAGATGCTATTTCCATAAGTGATATAGGAGCTACCTTAAGAAGGTAGGTAGTCTTGTACAATGCAAAATGGAAACATAATGGAAAGTAGCAAACCAAGCATTACTATAAGCTCGGGGAGAGGGCAACAAGGGCTGTACTGTAGTCTACCCCTTAATATCAGCCACCTGGGTCAAAGCGGGGATACTCTATGCAAAAGTGGGAATGCCAATTAAACACAAACTAAACAGTCTCGGGAGGATAGCTCAGCGACAACGAGCTCACCATGGAATCAAGATGACATGGAGCAACACTGGTTCGATCCCAAGAGAAACCTCTTGGTATTAAGCGCATTATAATAACCAATCATATCATATCAACTCCTGAGTGTAGGTGTGAGTGTGTTAAGTAAGGATATTATTTATTTATTTGGATTTGTTAAGCGCCCCACGGCCCGGGGGCATCATGGCGCTGTTACAGAATATTTGACTTGGTAACCAGCTGACAAAAATGGTTACAGGCATAGATAGGTGTATGGAGTTCCATGGTTACAGTGGAACAAAGTGAGAACAATTGTTATTAACGATAACAGAGATGGTGTTCCGTGGTTACAGTAGAACTGCTTATTTATTGTAAGGGGTAGTATTGGAGCATTATGTATCACAGTCAGACTGTGTGTGAGCTCAAAGTAGCACAATACAACCAAATAGGCCTATTCAGTAATGATATAGCAGTATTATGATATTATAGTTATACATTATCTAGTATAAGGACTGTATTTTGTGTCAAGACCATTGAGCGCCTGAGCGTATGTCCATTGATGTTCGTTGTAACCTGCCCGTTTTAGATAATTGTCAATAAAACAGTACTTTGCTATCTTCCTGAGTGGGTTCCTTTATTTGGACTCAGAATTACTCTGGTGTGATCTCATCCATACCATATGTACGTTCTTAAGTGCCATAAACTCACAAGGTAGCAGTGCAGATGCAGATGGTTTCAAGATCCAAACCAGTTCATTTCCAGTATTTCAGATGATCAGGCATCCTACGCCATTAGCTGGAAGATCACAGAGATTCCTGTGGAGAGCGGCCGATAGAAATACACTTGCAAGAAAAATTGAGATGGTGGGCAGCTACCTCTTTGAAGAAATCACTGCTCAGTTTCCACGGGGGGCACTCTGCGGATTCAAGGAAAAGTGGTTGGATTTAAGGAGAAGGCTATACGGAAGGCCTCGAGTCAATTAACGAATATAAGTAGATTAAGGGAAATGGCAATTTAAAGGGGCGGGATTGTGATATTTTGAGTAACGGAAAATGTTGTGTAGACAAAGATAGCGCTTATAAATCCTAGTTCAAGGGAATAGGAAGAAGACACTTCAAACTCCAACTGGAGTACAGATAATATGAGAAAACACATGTTCGGGACCATGAAAGGTGATGTCTTAAACCTCGCATATTGTAAAATAGGTATAAGCGAGAGAAGTATACACCTTATTATAATGGTTAATAAATAAGGGAAGGTGATCATAAGAATTATTAATGTGTGAGTGGGTGATTAGTCTAAAATATTATTTGTTGCATAAAGTATCAAGAAGCAATAGAACTGTGCAGGGCTGAGAGCAATAATGTTTGAAGTTAATGTGAAGTAAATGATTGGCACCAGTCAAAAGATAGATAGGTAACTGAAATAGAAGAGGATTGAGCAGCGATTGATGGTGCTTGCTCATATTTATTGTTTTAAAACACTAAAGGTGGTGATTTGAGTTGAAATAAAAAAGTTTATTTAGCGATCAGGGGCCATATTACAAAAACTTTGCACTAGGGCAAAGTTGCACGGTATTAGCACAAGGGTAAAATGTGCCCTATTTTTAAAAACACTAGGACATATTAGAAAACTATTGCACTGTGACAAATGCACCTTGACATTGTATAAGCACCTAGGAAAAAATTGCCCAAGTGCAAGAAAGATACATTTTGGATGCGTTTTTTCACGAGGGCAAATTTTGCCCTATTGCTAATACCATTCCATATTAGCACTAGGGTAAACTTTGCCCTGTTGCAATAATGCAGTGAAAATCTATCTTTTTTGCCCAAGAGCAATTTTTGCCCTACGCCTACACCTTGCCAAATTGCACTTGTCATGGTGCAATCGTTTTCCAATATGTCCCAGTGTTTTAAAAAATAGGGCAAACTTTGCCCTAGTGCTAATACCATGCAACTTTGCACCTGCACCAGTGCAAAGTTTCTGTAATCTGGCCCCTGGTAAGTATCGACAGTCAATTGAGACTTGTCGTTATGGAAGACACTCACCTTTGTAAGACACTGCCAAAACATCCACCCAAGCTCAAATAGTACAGTGTAGAATGGGTAAAGGGCACAGCGGATAAAATGTTCATGCCATGACCACAAGGGGGATCATTATCAAAAGAGGTATTGCAACACATGACCACATACGTGTATGCTGCAGACACTGGAAAGAAATTAGAAAAAGGACTGTAGCAAGAGGAAAAAGAGGACACGCCACCGGAGGAGTGGATGCTTAATCAGCATAAGGGAAAGAGCGTTGAGCCCTCAGCTTCTCTTACCTTGCCTGAAAGTAAAAGTGTAAATCTAGAAGAGATAGGAGTTTATTCTTAAAGGAGTTGAAGGCAGCGGCCCGGTATAGTAACCCAGCATATGAACCCCCAGCTTACACTAGTGATGACAGTTCAGAAGAGAGTAAAAGAAAGGAAGACGCTTGTAAATTTACACGAAGAAATAGGTGACAGGTCAAATTTATCAACAGACATAGATCGAGAAATTAAGCGATGGAAGGGAGAAAAGGATAGGGCTGACGCGGTAACGCTCGTACAGAACAAATGGATGGGAGGACAGATACTACTCAAGTTAGATGTGAAAAGAATCCAAGAAGTCAGGCAAAGAGAAGATAAGGACAAGCAGGGAAAAAAGGGCAGGGAATGAGAAAAAAGATCGAGGGAGGATGAGGAAGGAAGGAAAGGCAGGTATCGACGGGAACAGATATACAGGGAGGAACAATAAAAGGACAAAAAATGGGCAGAGGGACAAAGAAACTGTGACAATAGACAAAGAGCGAGAGAAGAAAGGGACAGGAAGGAAACACATAGATAGGATGAAGAATCACAAAGAGTGAAGGACAAAAGGTTACAAAGAAGAAAAGAAGAATAGGAATGAAGAGAAGGAGTAAGGAGGGAAGAACAAAGGCAGCAGGAAGAAAATGCTAGAAGGGATGCGAGAAAGCAAAGGGAAGTAGATCAAGAGATAGAACAGAATAGGAGGCAGCAAGGAATGAATGCCAGTCTCATCCACAAGGATCAAATGAAGCTGAGCGCATAGATATGGTGATATAGAGTAAAATTGATTCTCCCGACAAAGAAGGTAATACCAGAAACACCTAGAGTAGCACTAGAAGAAGAAAGATATGATGCGGAAGGCATTGGAGAAAGCATGGATAAGGTCTATCAGCAATTAAGATGAGATAGCGAGTAAGGAACTAGAAGGAGCGGTATCGGTCCCCGGTACCTCAACTACGAATTGAAGATGAAAACATGTTTGGTCACTGTCTTTGAGCAGATTAAATCTAGATAGAGGTGAGGGGGATGATAGTCACACAAGTTAGGTTCGAGGAATGTTAGACGAGGAAAGAGAGTCAGGTCATGAGGCAGAAGAAGAGGGTCGATGTGACAATAGGGGGCAAACCCTTTTCTTTTATTGTAGACACTGGAGCAACTCATTTGTGTATACAGGTGGGAAAATACCCAATGTCAGGTATTACCATGAATGCTCAAGTGTTCTCTGGAGCTACGAATTTAGTTCATTTTACTGATAAATTATCGGACTCCATAGGGGAATGTGACATGTCCGTTCCTTTGTCATATTCATGACAGAAACCAGTTAAAATTTTGGGAAGAGATTTAAAGGAATAGTATGCTCTAAAATATTATTGGCTAAAAAGATGACCCATAATCAAAAATATATCTAAAAAATAGTTTTAAACAAAGTCCCTATGTGAAGTATTGAGCAAATGAAGATCAAAATGAAAAAATGTGAAGCACTAGGAGGTATCCATTTTGTGAAATGGATGCTTCCTGTGCTTGCCCTTGCGGCACTACTGAAGCTAAAGCCGCCAGCTGTAATAAACAAAAGCTACCACTGGGTGGCTTTTGCTTCGTTGGTGCAGGAGACCAGAGAATGCAGGCAGGAAAGCTGCATCGGGGTAAGTGCTTATTTCTTTTTTTAAATAAGCACTAGCTGCAGTTTTGTTTCTAAGTTCTCCGGGCTGGAGGAGCCCGGAAAACTTAGAAAAGAAAACCACAGCTTTTAAAATGTTGTATTTATGTTTGCGTTGGCTTCAGCTTGAAGTCGCCTGGGCTCCAAGTTGAAGCTACTGCGAACATAAATACAACATTGCTGTATTTAAAAATGCTGCAGTTTGCTTTCGAAGTTTCTCGCGCTCCTCTGAGAAAGAAAAACCACAGTGTTTTTTAATACAACCACGTTGTACTTCTGCCTGCTATGGCTTTCACTTTGAGTCTCCTGGGTTCCCCCAAACCTGGAGGAGCACAGGAGACTCCAAGCGAAAGCCGCTGCAGTGAGAAAAACAAGGTTGTTGTATTTGTAAATACAGCAGTATTTAGAAATACAACAATGTTGTTATTCTGACTGCAGCGGCTTTTGCTTGGAGTCTCCTGGGCTCCCCCGTGTTGGGGGAGCCCAGGAGACTCCATACAACATTCTTGTAATTATGATTTCTGTGGTTTTCCAAACACGGCACTCACAAATACAACAATGTTGTATTTGTAATTGCTGCACCTTTGCTTTTTGCCTTCATTTTACATTTTCTGTGCTTCCCTGGGCTTGGGGAGCACCAGAAATGTAAAATGAAAGTGAATGCAGCCTACTCAGCTCATGCAGCTTTGCTCTGGCTGCAGTAAGCAAAAGCTCCCAGTAGGGGGCTTTTGCTGCTTGTTTAGTGCTGCCAGGGCAGATCTGAAGAGGCTGCCTGAAATGACAAAATGGATGCTCCCATGTACGCTTTGAGCCTCGTTTGCTCAAAGGTTCACATAGGAACTTTCATTAAAAATATGTTTAAAGTATGTTTTAGACTATTGCCCATCTTTTAAAGCAACAATATTTTAGAGCTCACTATTCCTTTAATGACAAAACTTAAGATGACGATTTCATTACTGATCAAGGTATAGTGTGCTCCACTCCAGGATTACACTATTTAAATGTGGAGGAGAGTTCATACTGACGTTCACAGTGCGAGGTGTCCTGGTAGATCCAGAAGTCTTTTTATATGGAGAAAGCATTTTGCTCACATGGCTGCCTGGTCTACTATAGATGATTGTGAGGATACTTGATGAATTTTTATTTAGACCACAAATACCTATGGATGAGGAAGATGGACAGACAATCCCTATAGATTTGGAAGCAGCTATAGTTTGAGGCAAGATAGCAACGCCTGAAGGGGTAGATGATGAAGGCAGATCATGGATAACAGTTATAGCTCTTGAAAAGGGGTACAGATTGACTGACATAACAGTTGAAGATATATTCAGAAATCTCACAGCGAATGGCGATAATACAGCAATGACCAACATTTTTTTCAGGATGATCTAGAAAAGGTGCCAAGTGTCCGATGGACCATGGGGCCCTATGACGTAGGTCTATTGAGGGGAATAGTGGAGGTCAAAATAAAGCTTAAACCAGAAGCAATTTATACCCCGAGCGACACAGTACCCCATATCCCGAGAAGCTGATGAGGGCATGTGTCAGACTATTTCAGCACTGATGAATCAAGGTATCCAAGTGCCATCAGAGTCATCATGCAATACCGCGGTGTATTAGATAAAAAAATCTAAAGGGGGTCACAGAGATTTATCCAGGATTTACAATCTCTTAACCAGATTGTAGAGGCAGAGTTTCCTTTAGTTCTGGATCCTGCGACAATATTGTGCAGCTTCCCAGTCGAAGCTCAGTATTTCATAGTGATCGATTTGAAAAATGAGTTTTGCTCGATCCCATTGCAAAAGGACTCACAGAACCTGACTTCCTTTATGTTTAGACAAAAAGCCTCAAACATTCTTGTCTTCCTCAAGGGTACTATGAGTCCCAATCGATCTTTAACAGGGTCCTACAGATGGATTTAGGCAATTTTGATTAAGAGTGCAGTGATGTCATATTGATTTGTAGTGCAACAAAGGAAGAGTTGGGCAAGGCCCTGTCCAACTAATGACTATTTTAGCAGGCAAAGTATAGGTGGACAAGGAGAAATTACAGTATTACCAGGAAGAGGTGCTGTACATAGGTCAGTTGATTTCACATGAAAGGAAGAAAATGACACCCAAAAGGGCTGAGGCAATTATGAAAGCTATGAAACCAAACACAGTGAGACAGATGCAGCCGTTTCTGGGCTTGTGCAATTACTACACAGCGTTGGTGTTTGATTACAGCACATATACCAAGCCACTTTTGCAATCATTAAAGAAAGCACCAGTTGGTAAGGAAAAGATAGAATGGACTGAAAAAAATGAGGATGCATTTGAGGTGTTGAAAAGAGCAATTTGTACAGCTCCAGTTTTAGGGATTGCCAACTATGGTGAGGAATTTTATGTATTCTCGCACACTAATGGGGCAATCATGACATCAGTGTTTACACAAAGGACAACATTGGGGTACAAATGTTTTTAGACCCAGTTATGAGAGTACATTTCCCTTGCGCACAATCTTTAGCATCTGCCGCATTTACAATTGATACGTCTATAAGTATTGTCATGGGCTGTTCTATGACTCTTTACATGGAGCATGCCTTATTTGCAATTTTAGAGAAACCCAAGGGCACACTAACATCCCAAAGAGCTTCCACTTATGAAGTAATGACTACTAATCCAGCGAATAAAGTTGTAAGATTTAAAAAAGTTAACCGAGCCAGGTTTGTAGCTGAATCCATAGAAGAAGGGGATTATGTGCATGACTGTGCAAATTATGTTGAATTCAATGATGACATGCCCTGTGTGAAAGAAAATGCTTTGGACAGGGTGGGGAGATTCCTTTATTGACGGTTCTTCGAAAATTGACCAAACTAGTGGAGAGAGGCATTCAGGCTCTACCGTAGTAAGACACAGATTAAATGGTGAATTTGAAGTAGTGGCGAATGCAAGACTACCATCTAACTTTTCAGCACAAGTGGAAGAATTAGTAGCACTTATTGTCGCACTTGAGAAACATGAAGGACAGGAAGTAATGGTGTATAGTATCTCTGCCAATTTGATGTCAACCATCCATGCAGGGCTGTCACTTTAGAAAAGGATGGTCTATTTCTGCTCAGACGGCTTTCCAGTACAACATGTACTCTTATTGGACAGGCTCATAAAGGCAGTAGAACTCTGAGTTGCCATAGTGGTCGCAAAATGCGCAGCCCATACTAAACAAACAGACTTTATCTCTCAAGGAAACAATGCACAGACATAGAAGCCAAAAGAGTTGAATATTCCCCAGATATTTCAAGTTTCGATACTGAAGATGTTAAAGAAGGTTTAACTAGAACCATGTTAGTACGAGAAGAGTTTAATATGCCATCAATAACTCAATGAATAGAGATTCAGGAAGAGCACCACAGGAAGAACAAGAGCTATGGAAGCGAAGGGGGTGTTCTTTATCCCCCATGGAAGCTTTCTGGTGACAGGAAAGCACTGGAAAGCCAGTAATGCCAACAGCATTATTGAAAGTCACCCCTGAACCACTGCATTGCCCCACGTATATAACCAGAGAAAGTTGTGCTGCCACTATTGCAGAAAACTGGGTTGTTCCCAATTAACTGGAACACTTTGCACAGTTCATGGTAAATTGCATTGTGTGTCAAATGCTTACTGCTGGGCATACACAGAGAAAGTTAGAGGAGTAATACCTCGACTGAATGGTCCACTTCAGCATTTACATATCAACTGTGTGGTTATGCTGCCGACATGTAATCGATACAGGTATCTAGTAATGGTGGTGCGTCCCTTCTCTAGGTAGATCGTAGCCGGTGGATACACACTGTGTGCAACATGCGCAGCAAAGTTTTTAGTGCAAGATGTCTTCCCAAGGTGGTGTGTGAGAAGTACTAAGATCCTATAATGGGCCACATTTTTTCAAAGAACTATTCAAACAGATAGGGCTTTTATTGAGCATAAAACACATGTTTTCTTATCACCCGCAAGCAAACAATATATGTGAGAGTCCCAATGTCCTACTTAAAGAGAGGATTGCCACGATGAAATTGGGCCTCATTACATGTGTGCCGGTCTGGAAACAACAGTGCTGGTTAGCCTACCGGCACCGTTGTTTCTGGACCGGCACACTACGGGTTTGCAAGCCGGAGCCGCTGTGCCTGCCAGGCCAGACACTGCCAGACACAGTCTACCAGGGTAGGCAAGCTTGGCTAATGACGTGAAGGTTTTTAAAAGTGAGACCCTCCCTCCAATGCTTCCTGACCTAGAAGCAAGACAAGAAGAATAATTTCCATGTGTGCAGACTAGATCAATGACCAAGAAGAAGGACGATAAAGCAGCAACTGATTAGCACATATTTTTTGGGGATTGGTCTTCAATGGATACTCCTTATATATATTAGCAGGGAGTGCAAAGACTTGCAGAGAAATTTTGTAGGCTGAAATGAATGAACATTTTGAAATTCTGTGAAGAAATAAATATTGCACCATCATTATGCCTAAATGCCAGTTCCTGATTAGAAATTGGAAGAGAGATCAATATCCAAATTCATTTCATGGAGAATATCTGTTTTAATGAATAAGATATATGATAGCTATTGGCACTAACAGAAACAGCCTTGTGGTTGCTATGGTTGTGTTCATACTCCAATCTTACCCTGCCCTTGTTAGGAAATACTTTGAAAATCACACCTTTTTGCATGATCCCTTGAATGGTCCTGTGATAAGGAGTCTATTGACAGTGATCATTGAGCAAATTGTACAATTACAGATGTGAAAATGAATACTAAGAGTAAAAATGATTTGAGAATAGGGAAATGTGGTTGTAGAGAGAGCACTAGCTCAGCAGGCATTGGGATGGCACAACAAATGGTTCTCCAGACTGGTAAGCGTAATATACATATTCATGTGTATTCTCTTTATTTTTCTGTATCTCACATTTCTGAACATCTATTTTCCTGCTGATAAATTTGATAAAAGATTGTCTATGATTCTTCTAAGTGCAGATATAAATGATGATAATTGTGTTAATCTCAATGAGCTTGTTAAAAGACACAAGAGCGCAGCCCACCTGGGGAATAGTATATTGTATCAGCATATGTAAAAGGTGGGGAAAGAGCATCTTATGAGAATTGCTATATCTGCTTTCTCATCCCATATGCCATGAACACTGTCAAAACGTTCATGTCAAAAGAGATGCCGGTGAAAGATGCGAAATCCCTGAGTCACCTAGCAGCACGTACTACTAGAGGATGGTTCCAGTGATGTTGGGCGACATTGCAAATGAGATCAAGACAATTGTTCCCATACCAAGATGATTACATCAAAACAACACAAATGGAGAAGGAACCTGGATGTACAGATAGGATGCTTGTGTATCCTGCTGCAGGCCAGGATGAGGTTATCATTCAAGAAATGAAGAGAATTAACTGTTCTGATATGACATAGAAGACTGGAATGTCTGGATGCTGTGAACGGTCACAGCTGTTAATCTATGGGCGAGTACACACCAGTAAAGGATGGGAAGATGTAATGATGTCCTGTACAGCTAATCTACTAAGAAAAGAAGCAGTGCAAGGAGTGCAGAAAGTGAATGATGATTGTTTGAAGTCATGGTCTAAATACTCTAAACTAGTGACATGAGTGGAGGATGAATCTGGGCCAGTATCCGTAGCCCCATTAATGAATGTGACTAAGTGCTTTCAAAGCAAGGGAAAGAATTATGTAGGACATAATAAGGGGTGTAAAAAGACCATGGACGTTCCAGGAATGAGGAGCCGGACAGCTGTCCTAATGGATCGGTATTGGGCCTGCGGATCTAGAGCATATATGAAATTACCCAGGAATGGGGATGCAGTGTGCACTTTTGTATACATCCATGTTCCAGTGTTGGCAATCCCACAAAGTGACCTGAAGATTGAAGAGTTTCCAAAAGTAGATATTCACCTGAGAAGAAGATCAATAGAACTCCAGTGAAGAGATCGAATGACTACTCAGCAAATTCACAATCAGCTTTTGATGACATTCCTTATAAGCATGAATTGATCAGTAAAACTGCAGTGTTCACATCCATGTTCATACCTGGGGTTCAGACTGCTGTAAATGCCAGGTGGTGACAAATCACCAGATGGGAGCTGCTCCAGACAACAAATGCTACCATAAAATGAGTTAACGTGATAAAAGAAGAATTCAGTGCCATAACGCTGATGAACCACCAGAAAAGGTAAGTCCTCGATATGATCACAGCTATGGAAGGAGGTGTTTGCGCCAAGATCGGGCCATCATATTGCACATTTAACCATCTCATGAAGAAGAGAACGGGGCATTGACACTAGTCATATCAATGTTGACAGATTTACACATAAAAATGGTGGACAAGACATTGTATTGTATTGTATTTTGTTACTTATATAGTGCTCTTTACCTATTTTTATGACCTCAATGCGCCTTGTGGTTGGAACACGCTCGGTGGCTGTAGTCAATGTGCTGGAGATTTTAAGAATTTTAGATTAGGTGATGTGTGTGTGCTTTTTTTCTCAGGTCTAAGACTTACCTGGATGGCTAGGCTCGTCTAAGCAGCCCAAAGAGGTCAGCCACATGTGTGGGTGCTGTAGGAGGTTTGTGATAGAGTGCTATTGTTGAAAAAGAGTCGATGTGTGACCACCTATACCGTATTTCTTATCTTAGGCTGTAGCCCTATACTAGTGATAGAGGTACTGAGTTACATCACGTTTTTCAGTTCGAATGTTAAATGTGCTGCTAGACCGGAAGACCATATCTAGAGCTGCATTCTATGGTGCATGGATGTTTGGCAGTGCCGGGAGCCTGTATCCCCAGATTTGGTGCAATGTATATGTACCATAGGCTTCGATGTTGTTCAGCTGCAGCGATCTTTGTCCAGTGCGGAGAAGGCAGATGTAATAGGCATATATGGATATATGGCCTACGTTTCATCATACAGTAGGTTTAGCAGTATAATAGGCGGATATGGGGAACACACCTAGATTTGAGAGTCCTGTATATTGGGAGAGAGGCCTATGTTTCACAGTACAATATTGGTATGGGGGGACATAGCTAGGTTTGAGAGTCCTACACATTGGGCGAGAGGCTTAGGTTTCACAATACAATATGGATGCGGGGGAACACACCTACAATTGTGAGTCCTGTATAGTGGGAGAGAGGCCTAGGATTCATAACACAGTAGGTTTCACAATTGTCAGAATCCGAGGTAGGAGAACACGAGGTTGTACCCATAGTGTAGCCGTCGAGTTCTTCCTACCAATGTAACCCTCTGGAGACACTGGGTAAAATACAAAGAGATCGATTAGTTGAAAGATAAGGAACACTGTACAAAAGACCAGGCACTGCAAAGGAACAAGAGCAAGTTACTTGGAGAATCAATCTCATGTTATGCAATGAACAATATAAGTAAAAACACCAAAGCACTGACCAGAGTAAATAACACTTCCTGACTGCTATGGGTCAATTGGGAGCATAAGACTGGATTGTAGTGGGCAATCTAGTAAGACATAAGGAGTGACATCATACAAGGAGAGCATTTAGGATCAAGGAATAGGAACATCAGTTGCAGAGACTTACCAATATGAGTCTTTCTGAGAACACTCCTCTACCAATGTAACACCCAGTGTATTCTATTCCTAAATCGATGGCACGAGGACGCCTAAATGATTAGAGGAAGTCTCCCAGTTCTATCCTGCCAGCACAAGGACGGCTAACGACTTCAGCGCCAGTGGTGGCAGTCTCAAGTTCCAGCGTTCTATCGTAATACACTAGGGTGTAGTTGGTATCTTCCAAGATATGAGTGATGAGAAGTTGGCAATCCAGGTAGTTGAAGTATGAGTGTTCCTGATCGAGGTAATCGGTCCAAGTTACCGATGGACAACGAAACCATAACTTTTAACTGGTGAGCAGTCCAAACAGCATTCCGGGGTCGTAAACAGAAGGATCGAAAATGAATGGAATCGGCAGGCAGCTGGAAGTCAGGAGTTAGAATGGGTTCGGTACACGGGTAAGCAGAAAATTCCAAAACAACAGGCAAGCGGGATGTTGGATAGCAGATTGGGTTCGGTACACAGGTAAGCAAACAGGTCCAAATTGGCAGGCAAGCGGGATGTCAGTATAACGTTCCGGTTCACGAAGGATCACAGGGGTACAAGGCAAGGAAACAGGAGCAAAGTCGAAAGTTCACAACAGACAAGAATGAAGCAAAGCAAAGTCGTGATTATTTCAAAATCAAAATTGGCAAGGCGAGCAACCCCGAAGTGTTAAATAGGTTGCCATGGCAGCTAAACTCCACGCCTTCAGCGTGACACAGTGTAGAGAGAGCGTACTGGATGCCCGAGTCGCCATGGTAACCCATGTCCATTGAATCTATGGAATCGGGTACAGCGTAGATGAAGCAGGAGATTAGACGACCTTACACACAGCAGTCTTTTGCAATCCAAGTACTGTTTTACACCCTGACACCTATGTCTGATTGATAGGGAATGGCCTGATGTAGGGTGAAACCTGACAACAATATAATAGGAGGTAAACTCACCTAAAATTGATCGTCCTGGGTGGTCAGTCATGATATTGAAAAAAAAAAATTAGAATTACAATAAATTCGAAAAGTTAATGTCGGAAAAAAAAATCGAATTCTTTATTTCTTTATTTATATATTTTTTTGGGGTTCCGCATGTAAAAAAAAAGGTGAAAAAAGGGGGGGTCGGGGGGAACCCCCATTTCGAATAAAAAACGTATTAAAAAAGAAATTCAATTTTTTTTTTCGACATTATTTTTTCGATTTTTTGACTTTCAACATTTTTGCATTCGATTTTATGACTATAAACCATTGTCCTGTATAGTGGGAGAGAGGCCTAGTTTTCACCATATAATATGGGCATGGGTAAACACAACTAGAATTGAGAGTCCTTTATAGTGGGAGAGATGCCTTGGATTCACAACACATTAGGTTTCACAATATAATAGGAGGGAGACACACCTAGAATTGAGAGTCCTGTATAGTGGGAGAGAGGCCTAGGTTTCACAATACAGTAGGTTTCACAGTATAATAGGCAGATATGGGCAACACACCAAGAATTGAGAGTCCTTTATAGGCAGAGATAGGGAGAGAGATTTAGATTTCACAATACAATATGGGTGTGGGGGAACATCCCTAGAATTGAGAGTCCTGTATAGTGGAAGAGAGGCCTAGGATTCTCAACACAGTAGGGTGCACAATACAATATGATAGTAGAGAAAACACATGTACAGTCCTTTATAGGGGAGAGAGGTCTAGGTTTCAACATACAGTAGGTTTCACAGTATAATAGGGAGATATGGGGAGTACACCTAGATTTAAGATCGCTGTATAGAAGGAGAGAGGCCTAGATTTCGTATAATAATATCTATGAAATTGTGAGAACTTGTTCCTACCATATCTGTAGATTCTGGTTGACATTGGTCAGTTCCCCGTAAGGCGTGTCTGTCCACTGGAGCCGGCTGCTGCTGCTGGTTTGTAGCCACGGATGGGCCGCCACTGGTGCCAGTCACTTTGTGAACACCCTGGGTGCCGACTACAGTCTCTAGGGAAGGGCCTTGAATATGGTAGTGCATTCTTTGAACTATGAAGTACAGGAACTTTCGATGCTTCATGTGAATGGGGATGTGGAAATACGCGTCCTCCAGATCCAGCGCTGTCAAGAAGTATCCTTCCTCCAGTTGGTTGAGCATGTGCTGTAACGTGACCATCCTGAATATTTGTGACTTGAGGTGTTTGTTGAGACACCACAGGTCTAGAATGGGCCTCCAGCCCCCCATCTTCTTGTTTACCAAGTAGTACATTCCGGAGCCCCGAAGCCACTTTGGAACCAACACCCCTTTTTTTTAGCATGGCTGTACCTCCTGCAGGAGCTGAGGGATGCGCTGCACCTGCCAGGACACTGGTGGTATATGCGGACACTTCTGTTGGAACTCTAGTGTGTGTCCATGGGTGAGAGCGCCCAGCAACCATCGGTCGGTGGAGATTTTTTCCCACTTGCTAATGAAGTCTGCCAGCTGGCCTCCCACCGGGGTGCATGGGTGGGGGCCGACGACCTGGCCCGTTCAGTCTTGCTTTGGGGCCTGCATGCCACCTTGGGTGCGATGACAACATCGGCCACCTCCGCCAAAAACCTTGAAATGGCCCCTGTAGGCCTCTTGGGCTGTAAACTGGGAGGGTTGATGGTACAAAGAGGACCCGCCACTGAAAACCCTTTGACAATCTGATTTTCCGCCAAAGGCACAAAAGGATGGGCGATGCTGCTGAAGAGTGAACAGGGTACGGGCCATCTCTGTGTCCATATTAATGGTCAGCAATGATTCGTCAACGACTTTCCCAAAGAGTTTGTCCCCATCGAAGGGCATGTCCAGTACCCTCATCTGGACCTCCTGCCAGAAGTCGGTGGCCTTCAATCATCCTTGATGACAGAGACAGACACCATTCCCCATCTGTCAGAATGCTGTATCTGCGATATCCAGGGCCACAGTGATGGCATGCACTGATGCCACCTCGCCCTCCAGGAGGATCTGAAGCACCTTGATCCGTTTGTCATCTGGAGAAATTCCAGCAATGGGGCCATCTTAAACCACAGCTCCCTGTCGTATCTGGCCAGGATTGCAAGCACATTTGCTGCATTGATGGTCGTCGCCGCCCAATAGATCACTTTCCTACCCATAGCATCCAACTTCTTCCCCTCGCTGTCCGGGGGAATGGAGACTGAAGATGAGGGATTAGAAGACTTCTTCCTCGCAGCTGCCGAGGCCACCAAGTACGGGGAAGGCTGCAACAGTAGGCACTTTGGTGCAGACTCCGGCACCCAGTACTTCTTTTCCAACCTGTCCCCCATCGCCGGGGCTGAGGGCGAGTTTCTCATCAGTGCCAGGCCCTCATCCCAAACGTTGTCCAGGAGAGGCACCGCCAACATGGTCTTCCTCTTGGCCTCACGTCATTGGTAAAGGAAACCTTCCTTCTTGGTTTCTTCTGGCATCAGCTGGAAGAGCTCAGAAGCATGGGTGAGCATGATATGGAAGGACCCCACTTCGTCCGGGGGAGAAGCCCTCAGTAACGGAGTCTGTGTCCATAGTCGCTGTGTCCGTCCCCATATCCATAGGGGGAGGGCATGTGCGGTGGTTGATGAGGCGGCATAGGGTGCCATTTTCTCTTCTTAGCCGGCGGCGGGGCTGCTGCTACCGGGGCCTGTGCCGTGGGTGCCATCGCCATCCTCTTCTGGCTCTCTGACAACAGGGTGTGGACAGTTGAAAGGATGTCCAGCGACATGTCCCTGGGAGATGTCGGGGGTAGGCTTGCTGGGCCCAGCGCTCACATCGTCGTCAGCATTCCTGCCATCATCATCTTCCTCCTTGACGTTTCTGCCATCGTCATTCCCCATGTCCTCCAGGACCATGTGAACAGACAAGAGGCCCTCCTCATCCAAGAAATAAATATCTGTGCCCTGGAGCATGGTTGAGGCTTCCACTCCCCCCTTTTTTGCATCCTGAGGGGTCAGTCTCGGGCTTAGGGATGGCATCCTCTTCTCCAGCGTTTTCTCTACCGGCTTGGCAAAGGCCTCCCTTTCACTTTCGAGAGGGCGGCCACCCCCATCTCAATCGTCGAGGATTACTTTGTTTGGACCACCTTTCCCTGCACCTTGGTGTTCTCTGGCTTTTCCCGCAGATTCCCTCGGTTAGCCATTTTCCACTTCGAGGAGGAGCTGGAGCGATGACTGGAAATGGAGGCAGAGGGCGAAGATGAACTTGCCCTGCCCGTCGCGGGTCCCACTTGCACGGCGATCCCTACGGAAGCGGACTTGCGGTGCATGGCATTGTCTTGGGACGCCACAGATGGAGTGCCCTCAAAGGGCTTAGAAACCCGCTCCTCGGACTGGCCGGTCCTGGAAGAGGCATGTCTCAGCTATTGAAGATGACAGTTGGTGAAGAAATATGTGGGACCATGGGTCTACTGTACCACAAATGGACAGTGTAATTACATGACTTGGAGTGTGAACGAATACATCAAAACAGCAGGCACCCTGAGGAGGTGACGAAGATATGGACACCGAAGAGACATTTCCTCAAGAGAAAATACAAGGACCCCGAGAGAATTGAGGTGGTCAAGGACTGGACTGGTGGAGAATGTAAAGGAGCAGTTGTGTGCATCTGCAGGAGATCCCGCCCCCCTACCTCATGTGTATTGGAGACTTGAGATTGTACCATGCCTTACACCAGCCATATTACCAATACCACAGCGAGTGTTTGAAAGAAAATACCCATTGAAACAACCCTACCGAATGTACCCTTGACGTGATGATAGCCTACAGAAGGAAAAACCTGGAGGAGTATGAACAGAACCTAACCAACAAATTGATGATGTTATAAAGAAGTGTGCACAATGTCCCAAGATACCGGCTGAAGATGATGTCTAGATCCTGAAGAAACTAATGACGATGTAAAGAATCAAGAGAGCTTTCCAATTTAAAGTGCCACAGGAAACAAACCGTTCAACAAATTTACAGACGCTGAAACACAAGGTAAATTAAGTCACCATAGAAGCTAGCTATGAGTACTGAAAAGAATGCAGGCAAAGCCACCTTTGTATAGAAACTGGATTTTGTTATTATGAATTTAGTAGGCCAGAACGCATGAAGCTGGAATGGAAAACTGTGGCGCAGCAAGAATGATAGGCTTGTGAAACTGCATGGCAAGGCTGCCTGGCCTGGAGTCAAGTTTCAAGAAGCAAGGTCAGCTATCTGAGTTTTCACGCGATTACGCTGGGGTGTGACTGCGGCACGTGATTTGGCTTGGGTGCGGCTGGGGTCTGTGCTGAGTTTTCACGTGAAAACGCTGGGGTGCAACCGTGGGTCACGTGGAATTTTCACACTATTATGCTGGGGTGCGGCCGGGGTATGTGCTAAGATTTCACGTGATTATGCGGGGTGCGACCAATGTACGCACTGAGTTTTCCTGCCATTATTCTGGGGTGCGGCCAGGTTATGCACCGAGTTTTCAAGCGATTTAGCTGAGGTGCGGCCAGGGATTGCAAGGTGTTTCCAAGCAATTACGCTGGGGTACAACCAGTGTACACGCTGAGGTTTCCCACGATTACGCTGGGGTGTTTCCGTGCAATTACTGTGGGTTGCGGGCAGGGATTGCGCGTGGTTTTCACACGGTTTCACTAGGGGGGCTGTATGCTGGTCAAAGGATGGTGCGGGGTCTAGTGCCGTGTTAGGCATTTCGCTTGCTTTTTACTGTACATGGGGGCAAGTTGGGGGTGTTACTGGCGAGCTTGATGTTCCTTGCACCACAGCTACTGATGCCTTGGAAAATCCATGAATACGCATGCTGTGCAATTGTTTCTCTGCACCACGGCTGGCAAACGCTCCTTCTTGGCGCGTGGTGCTTCTTCTGCGTAGGATTCTATGAATTGGCCCAAATATCTTTTACTGATGAAGGCATAGTGTGTTCAACCCAGGAGACACATTATATGAATGTAAGGGAATTTATATTAGCCTTTACAGGAAAGAAAGCCTTACGGGGAGTCCGTCTAGCTGAGTAGGTGTTTTTATATGGAGCGACTGTTTTATTATCATGGTTATCTAAATTGGCAGATACGTTATTAGGGATACCTGATACATTTTTGTTCAGGCCAGAAATTCCTATGGATGATGAAGAAGCGCAAGTTATTCCTTTGGAATTAGAAGCAGCAGTGGTAAGAGAAGAAACGGTGATGCTTCATGAGACAGATGATGAGAGAAGGGGATGGAGAATGGTGATAGCCCTCATTGGAAGATATAGACTGACAGACTTGACAGATGAAAAACTGTTTAGGGATGATTATTCAGCCAATCAGTATTCTTTATAAGTCTCACTTATTGGATTAAAACTGAGTACATAGAAGTACCATAGAGAAAGGCGTTCGTAAAAAAGAAACCGCAATGTTTTCAAAAAGGTGTCAAGTATTTTATGGACCACAAGTCCATATGACGTGGTCCTATTGAAAGAAGTAGGAGCAGTGAAAATTAAGCCTAACCCAGGAGCTATTTTGTCACATGTCACAAGAAGCGGTTGATGGGATATTCGAAATTATATCTGCCCTATTGAAACAGGGCATTCTAGTACCATCAGATGCTCCATGTAACTCGGCAGTATACCCTGTCAAAAATCAATGGGGGGTTGTGGAGATTTATACAGGATATTCTTCCCTAAACAATATAGTTGAAGCAGAGTTTCCTTTAGTTCCAAACTCTGTTAAAATATTGTGCAATATTCCGTCATAAGCCAGGTATTTAACTGGTATCGATTTGAAAAAAATGCTTTTTTCTCAATCCCCCTACATGACGACTCACAGGATTTGACTTTGTTCTCATAGAACGCTTTACCTGAAACATGCATGCTTGAAAGCACCACAATTCAACACGTGGATGACATGTTAGTGTGCAGTGAGACAGAAGAAATATGCAGAGAAGACTCTGTCAATCTTATGACGATACTTGCAGAAAAAGCATATAAAGTAGAAAAATATTACAGTATTGTCAAGAAGAAGTATTATATATAGGGAAGTTACTCTCGCATGAAGGAGGAAAAGTGACACCTGAAAGAACAGAAGTCATTATGAGAACTATACAGACTAAACTGGTGACAAATACAATTAGGGATTCCAAGTTATAGTGAAGAATTTGACTTTTTTTTTCCAAGGAGTCAAGACAGCAGTCCTTACATAGAAAACAACGTTAGGATATGTCAAACCATCACTTATTACAGTGGGATTTTAGATCCAGTTATGAAAGCACACAATCCTTGCAAACAGTCTTTGGCAGCTGCTACAATTGCCTAGAAAAGGCTTCAAGTATGACTGTTGGGTGTTCCGTAACTCTATTTGTAGAGCATGTACTATTTGCAATTCTAGAAAAACACAAAAGTACATTGACTACTCAAAGAGCATTGGGGTATGAGGTAATTATCTCAAACCCTGCGATCAAAATTGTTAGGTGTAGCTCATTGAATCCATTAAAGTTTATAGCTGTACCAGTGGGAAAAGATGATATTGTGCGTGACTGTGTTACATATACTGAATGCTATAATGTTATTCCCCATGTTTGACAGAATGCTCTAGGAAGGGGGGAAGTAGTTTTCATTGATGGGTCATCTAGATTCAACAAGAAAATGGGTGTGAGACATTCGGGATCAGCAGTAGTAAAGATGACCTGAGTGGGTACAGTTAAAGAACTAAGTAGAAGATTGCTGTTAACCTATTCAGAGCAGGCTGCAGAATTAACCACGCTTATTGATGCACTTCAAAGTTTTGAGGATGAGGATGTGATGGTATACTCTGACTCTCTGACTCCTCCTATGTGATGCCAACCGTACACACAGGCCTGTCATGTTGGAAAAGGAGTGCTTCCTCCGTGCAGACAACACTCCAGTGCAACATGCAGGGCCTTTAGACAAGCTCATTGAAGCCTTACTCTTTCCAGGAACCATAGCCATTGTGAAGTGTGCAGCACATTAAAAAAGAACAGATTTAATCTCTCGCGGGAACTAAGACACAGATTTAGAGGCCAAACGTGCCGCATATTATTCAACAGCATTTGAAAAGGAGATGAAATATACAAAGAAAGTTGCAGGGCAATCAATGCATGTCGGTTAAATAAGGGTTTTATATGACGTGCATTGTAAGAATTAATTGAGGGACAGGACGAGCATCGCAAGAACCAAAGGAGCTATGGAAAAAATATAATCTCACTCTTAGGCATCAAGCATAAGTTTGCTTCAGCCTATCATGAGAAAGCCAATGGGATATGTGGGACATTAAATGGCCTTTTGAAGGACAGAAGAGCAAAGCTTAAAATAACATTAAAGAAGGGATGGCTGGGACGGCTGCATTGCCAACCCCGTGCATTGTATGCATTATGACAATCAACCTAGTGCAGATCACCATTTAACGCCCATGAGTTGGACACTGGACATCACCATGAGTACTCTGCTTACCCTCCCAACAAGGGTGGTGAAAACTTTAGGTGACGAGATGCATGATTATTTGAAAAGGAGGACTCAAATTATTTCTTTTATTTCCCAACAGATCAAGAATCAACGTGAGGGGTCAAAAGTGAACAAAACAGACAATTTGCCTCCCGTACAAGTGAGGAAATATGTGCATACCTGGAGTACCCCTCGATTCAATGGACCTTACGAGGTGGGGGAAGTAAGCCCTAATGCTGTGAAACTTAAAGGCCGACGGGCTTGGATCCATCTGCATGATGTCAAACCCTATAAGAGTGAAGCATTGACGTCTCCTGCATCTACCTCCCAAAGTAGCAAGTGCCTCCAGAGAAGCAAGAGAAGAGTGGCAACAGATGACAGCGCGATCTGTGACCAAGAACACAGATAAAGAAAGCAAAACATTTTTAGATTAGGGTTGTCTTGTGAACTGGTTAATTTACAGTGATATTGGAACACTTTCCCTAGATAAGCCTAAATAGACAATTAGAGAAGGGGTTGAGCATTGGAAAAAAAGAAAAAAAACATTTCTGATATTTGGTTATGAAACCCATCATTACATGGATATATACATTTTTAGTTATTCTTTTTTTTCTAAATTTCTCAAACATATCCAGCTTTGATTCAAAGAGGAATACACATTGCAGGATTCCTTGAGAATCCTAAGAACAATTGCATTGGTTGGAGAGCAATAATTGAAACAATACTCTAATTTCTGATATAGAATTGAGTAAAAAAAGGTAACACATTTGCATATTCATACAATGGAGAGATTCCAAAGTTTTAGAGAAGTATTACCATCCAGAAGATCAATTGGTTTCCATGGCATATTGATGATAGTGTCAATTTGTATTATGAATTGTACGTTTTTTCTTATTATGGCCATACAAACAGTTATAAAAAATGATATAAATATGGAGGGGGAGAATGGAACCTCTACTATTGCCCCCACTATAGGCTTGGATAGCTTGTTATATAATATAACTAGAAGGTTATTTCACATTAAAAGAAATGTAGAAGAAAACTATGAAGGTATAGATATGTACCTTGCAAATGTGGTTCAATTAAACATAACCTATGGTATCAGCATATGAAAGAGCTGGGAAGGAGAGGTCAGATGAAAATTGCTATGTCTTTTAACTAAAACCTTCTGCTTTGGGAACATCTAAAATATTCATAGTACAGTAAAAAGGCACACTGTTTGACACACCCTATAATTTGACTAACCAGAGGACAATTTCAGGTATGAACAGCATCCCTAGTATGGATGACCAAGAAAACATCCCAGAGAGAAGGTGATTATGTGCAAGCAACAAAGTCAAGAGAAAATAAAGTTATGATGCAATCTTGTGATTAATACAACAATACAACGATGTAATGCAATCAGAGAAGAATTGAAGGCAATAAGGTTTATTGCCCTCCAGAACAGATACGTCTTGGACTTAATTACAGCATTGGAGGGAGGCGTGTGCACCAAGGTCAATCCTTCTTGCTGTACATTTGCACCTACTCATGATTAAGAAAATGGAACCCTAACAGAAGCAATAACTATTCTAACAGACCTGCACGCAAAGATGGTGAAGCAAGTCGATCCAATTCAAAATGGTGATTGGTTTACATCTTTGTTCCCATGGTTTCCAACTTGGCTGGCTGTGTCTTTCAGGTGCCGCAACGTTTTCAGCGTGGATGCCCGTTATGAAGAAGAAATGCGGTGAGTAAGCGCGGTATGCGGCTCCTCTAGATGTTTCCACTCTAACCTAGAGTGTCTTTTCCCTCTTGCAGATGGATGAGAAGTTCCGGAGACAGAGTTCCCTGAGAGCGGCTGGGTCTCAGGTAAGCGTTTGAAGCCCGTACAGTCTTTAAAAATAAGCGAAGATTTGCTGAATGCTTAATAATGCCTTTTTTCTGTTCTTTTCCCTTTTCCTTAGGCAGCAGTGTGCCGGGAGGGGAATGACACCGTCGAAGATGCCCGCAGAACAGAAGAAGCAATGAATGATGGGCAGAAGCGCCACAAGGTAAGGCTGTTCCTAACAGTGTTCTTGTCCTTGCATGAGCTGAGCGCAGAAGAAAGATGCAGGCCTACCTGAGACCGATCCGAACACGGTGAGTGTCACGCTGCAGGTGCAGAAAACACAAAGCATGTTTCTCAGCCTGGGCGTGGTTTAAATAGTCTCTGGGTATCCCAGGTGTCTCTGGGCTGAACCACACCCAAAAGACTAGACTGCACATGCAGTTCTGGGAACCGAAATATGTGGGGGCATCCATCTTGTCCCTATCAATGCATTAGAAGTCCAATCCCCAATGTTATCCTATGTGAGTGAGTTAGTCTGGTGCCACAACTCCAAGTCTGACTCCAAGTGGGTCTTTGGAGGGATGGAGAGGCCCTTGAGGGCCATGTAGGTGATCGTGGCCTGGCTCCAGCCTGACATCTTGGAGGGCTGGGGACATGAGGGGCAGGAATCATGACACATAAGGATCAGAGTGGGACAATGTAAAAAGACAGCCAAGAAAGCTATTGGAATGAAGACAATGATTGACATTGATACTGTAACTGGTGAACACGTGCAAAGTGAAGCCAGTATTCATGAGAACATAAAGAAAGGTACCTTTGCAAATCCAGGAACTAAGTTCAATTATCCTAAATATCGGAAGAAATGTGTGGGACGATAGATATTCTTTGCACCAGCAGGAGATTGTCGTCTCATGACCTGGAGTGTGGATGAACATATAAAAAATGCTGGTCACCTGAGGAGATGACAAAGATATGGGTCCCAAAGAAAAGAAAATATGAGGCATGATAGAAGAAGATGAAGCAGGAATTACGGGAAGAGGAAGCAAAGAGTTTGGTTGAGAACTCGACCAGAGGGGTAATGTAGAGGAGCAGGTTGACACCTTCCCCCTTGCTTCCACCCCCTTAGCACTATCCCATTCAAGTAACAGACCATGTGCCACAATTGGGAACCCATGCATGAATCCTTGCACTATTCATGTTCCACGTTGAATATATGAGAGATAATATGAACTAAGGCAACAATTTGGAGTGTACCTACAAGCTGACATAGTGGAGGAATGCTACCAAAAAGTATGCCCCTTGTTGAGCTGTCAAAATGCAGCCATGAGCAGAATGGATGTATGTTAAAACAAAGTCTGATGACAGCAAAAGAATGTCATAAAGTAGATGTAAGAACTTATGCTGAAATGATATGAAAATACTTAGGAATGACAATGTAACTGGAGCACTAAGAGAAACATGTACACAACATTACAATAATCATGAACACAACGAAGAATGAAGTGATTCACTGGTCAATAGCTGAAAATACAATGTAACGCGAGTTAGAAAGAATATATAAATGATTGCTAATAGAGGTATATATTCAAGGTTTAGGACAACCATTAGAAGACGGTGGAGGACGGTTTATGTCAATCAACCCAGTTACCTGAAAATATGGGACCAGGATCATGAAGTGAAAAGACGATGAAGAGGCGGTTTTTCCCTTGAAAAATAAAGAGTACATTTGCCTTGGACCAAGGATGCTATTTCGAGATATGAAGGCAAAGTACAAAGGGAGTTCAATGAGTGTAGGATATATTTCTCAAGATTAGGAGGAACAAGAACATTTACAGATACCAAGAATTGGACAATTAAAAACATATACAGTTTATATGGAATAGGCTGAGCAAGTCTCTAAAGGCCAAGAGGAGCAACTGCACCCAGTGTAATTGAATCAAATGGTGTTAAATACTCTGTTGAAATGGACACATTTGTGGTCTCTTGACAAGGGAGGAAGAGCTTGCAAACAAAGGCTATTCATTAGGCTTGAAACTAAGATAATGGTGGGCCTATACTCCCTTAAATGTTCCAGGACAGTGCAAACTGACAAGATCAATCTTCAAACAGAGGACACTGGCATGAGGCCTACTGTTGAGAGAGGCGAGACTAATTGGGAAAACAAGGGAAGAGCTGACGTATCTCAAAGCACCTGGGTTTTGTTCCTATGTACGTGCTGCTAGAAAGCCAAATGTCCAAGATTGAATTTGGGTTGCCAACCAATCAGAAAAGCCTGCAATGCCCTTTTACATACAATTTTGCAAATTACTATTCCGCTGCCATATTCTCTGATGTAATCAGTAGACTATGTAAGTAAAAGTATCTCAGGGCATGTCCTACAGACAAGGAACCACCAATGAGAGACTAACACTCATGCATTCTATGTGTATACATGATCCCCTAATTCAATCCCGCCCGTCAATAGGTTTTTGTAATGTGACACATAGGATGACTTCATAGATGATACATCTAGCATTATATAAACTAAGTATAATCAATACATTTGATGAATGACGATTAACCCTGCTTTCCTTCTTTGAGATAAAAGCAGTATTTTACCATCTTCTTTGAGTCTGTCCTGTTATTTGGTGTGAGACATTTTGTTGCTGATTCCATCTAGAACACGGATGTTTCAAAGTGCTAGAGCACAGTAATATCAATTTTGAACAAGATATCTTCCACCCTCCACTCGTCCACCGCAATAGGTGCCTTCTGTCAGTCCCTCCTATCCACTCTCAATCTTGCCAATTCCTCCACTGTCCTCAATGCGTCCTGCAGCTCCTTTCTTGGCTTACAATCTAGGTGCCCCTGTGCTTGAGCGCGAGTGGCTGTAGAGGCTATGGGGTTCGTGAGATTCTTATACTGTGCCTGTGAAGACAGAGGGGGAGGGGCGATGGTGGGCACAGGGACAGATCGGGTTTGTGTACTCTGATGCTGCGCATGTGGGGTAACATCATAATGGGGGTTGTTTCTTGTGGTGGCTGTATGATTGGGGCCATCCCCGATGGGGCTGTGGGTTCCTAACTCAAAGGGTTGGTGGGCACAGTCAGGGTTGGATCATCCACTAAAGGAGAACCAACCGCTATCTTTTAAGTAAGTCAAACTTAGGTGTACTTCTATCTGTGCAGCCATTTTGTTTTTGTGTTTGTTTGTTTGTTTATTCATTTATATTGTGCTCCAGACCCGGGGGTATCAGGGCGCACAGGTTACAAGGATATTCAAAGCTTGGTCGCACAGTAAAGTGGCATATATACATATATACATAGCATTATATTCTATACCTTACATATTTACAATATGGAGAGGCGGAAATACATTACAGGTATATACACGAGTTGAGCAGGGGGAATAGGTAACAACAGATAATTTACAGATTATATTTTAAGGAAGGATAGATAGAGTAAAACCTTTTAAGAATCAATTGAGTTGGGACGATCGATTAGTGGTTGGTTGATTTAAACAATTTAATGCACTTAGATATGAAGCTCTGATATGATTGGCCTTCACGAATAGATGGTGACAGGGAGTTCCAGAACTGGGCTGCTTTGATTGGGAAGCTGTTGCCTCCTACCTTTCAGAGTTTGAAGCTGGGGACGTGGAGGCAGTGGGTCTAAGCTAGTCTGGAAGGTCTGGTGGCGGTCCTTCTATGGAATCTTTCTATTAGATAGCTAGGTGTGGCATGATTCAGGGATTTATAGGTAAGTAAAGGAATTTTCAACTTGATTTTGTCATTTGTGGAGAGCCAATGATGCTGTCTTGTAATTTCAGCAATATGGTCTCTCCTGTCTATTCCAAGGGCCGCTCCCAGGGCATTATTTCGAAATATTTGGATTTTATTATGACAGATTTGTTGGAGCCGAAGTAGAGGGCATTACAATAGTCCAACCTCAACAGAATAAGGGCTGTGGCTAAGATAGTACAGCTATTGTTAGAGAGGAAGGGTTTGCTAGTTCTTATAAGTTTGCATGTATAAGCAGTGGTAGAGGTCAGGGTCTTAGTTTGTTTGGTGAAGGAGAGGGTTGAGTCGAGGTACAAACCAAGAGTTTTTACCTCTTTGGCCTCTTAGATAAGGTTGCCATCAATTATAAAGGAGGCATATTCTAGTCCTAGTTTCTTGAGGTTATTAGGGGTGCCCAGGATGGTGATCTCAGTTTTGTCATCATTCAGACATAGACCATGAGTAGCGATCCATGCCTGGATGATGAGCTACACCTTATTCACCAAGGCCAAATCCTCATTGTAATCCCCTAAAAGTGGTAGGAGAATATGTGTATCATCTGCATAATTAGTGTAGGTGATGCCGAGATTATCCAGTTCGTCGAAGAGGGGCTTAGTGAATACGTTGTATAATGTCAGAGAGACACATGAACCCTGGGGGACCCCACAAGTGATAGGTATGGGGTCGGCAGCTGCTGAGGGAGAGAATACATGCATGGCTCTCTCACTGAGAAATGATTTGATCCAAATTATGGCCTCCATGGAAAAATGAGCTGCTGAATCGAGATGACTACATAAGACCTTGTGATCTACAAGGTCGAATGCAGCCGAAAGGTCGAGGAGAAGAAGGAGGGCTGATTTCTGCTTATCCCTGAGTTCATCGACTTGAGTCTTCAAATCGATGAGGGCTGTCTCTGTTCCATGTTGTGGCCGGAACCCAGATTGGCATGCTCCAAGAAGGTGATGTAATTCCAAATAATTCTGGATTTGTGGGCATGCAACCTTATCGAGAATTTTTAAGAGAAACGGTATGGTTGTGATGGGCGGTAATTAGTGGGTATTAGAGGGTCAAGGGTTTGTTTTTTCAAGAGGGGGAGTACCCAAGATTCTTTGAGGTTGGTCGGGATACTGCCAGATGCAAATGAAGCATTGATAAGTTTAGAGACAAAGGGAGCTAGATCCCTTGCAGCATTGTTGATGAGCTGCGCTGGGCAAAGGTCACCCTGGCAATTAGTGGGTTTGAGAGAAAGTATCATTTTTTCAACCTCCAGGATGGATATTTTAGAGAAGCTGAAATGAGAGGGTAGAGGGTTGATGAGAGTCTTAGTAGAGGAGAATGGTGCATTGGGATGAGAATTGTTAGGGGTGGTGACTTCGAGGGTGCATTCAGAGATGGGTTCAAAGATGCTTTTTTTTGTTCTATTTTATTTTGGAGAGTAGCTACTTTGTTGGAAAGTGTATGTTGGATGCCGGAGCACCAACTTTTATCTTTGGTACAAATATCTGGCGTAGAATTAGGGTTTTCTAACTATTGTATTGTATTGTATTGTATTGTATTTTGCATTTATATAGCGCCTTATATACCATTGGTATGGTCTGAAGGCGCTGGTAGGTTGAACGCCCTTGGGAACCGAGGTTCGAGTCAGTAGAGAGGGTGAAGAGAGACAAAAGGTGCGTGTGCGCACAGAGTATGTGTGCAGCTGGTGCGGGGTTATTGTGGTAGCTGCTTCTTAGCGGTAGGTGTGGTGGTTGAGAGGTCAGGAGAATGTGTACGCTCTGGCAGAATTAATCCAGCTCGAGAGTGGCTGCGTTAGGCCTGAGGAGAAACGCCTGGCTGGGGGTGTTAAACCAGCGGTGGTTACTTAGAGTGATGGGGAGTGAGCGGGAGATGTTGATATGAGAACAGTTATACCGAATGGTGTCATAGTATTTGAGTGATGGTGTAAAGAGGAGAGTAGGCGTGAGGTGTGGTATGATATATGTTCATTCGAATGTTCCCGCATATCAATGGATATTATGTACGTTCCTCTCACTCAGCTATTCCCTACACTCAGCCATTCCCCACACCCAGCCATTCCCCACACCCAGCCATTCCCCACACCCAGCCATTCCCCACACTCAGCCATTCCCCACACTCAGCCATTCCCCACACTCAGCCATTCCCCACACTCAGTCATTCCCCACACTCAGCCATTCCTCACACTCAGTCATTCCCCACACTCAGTCATTCCCCACACTCAGCCATTCCCCACACTCAGCCATTCCCCACACTCAGCCAGTGCCCCACACTCAGCCATTCCCACACACTCGGCCATTCCCCCACACTCAGCCATTCCCCCACACTTAGCCATTCCCCACACTCAGCCATTCCCCCACACTCAGCCATTTCCCCCACACTCAGCCATTCCCCCACACTCAGCCATTCCCCCACACTCAGCCATTCTCCACACTCAGCCATTCCCACACTCAGCCATTCTTCATATTCAGTCATTCCCCACACTCAGCCATTCCCCACACTCAGCCATTCCCCACACTCAGCCATTCCCCACACTCAGCCATTCCCCACACTCAGCCATTCCCCACACCCGGCCATTCCTCACACTCAGTCATTCCCCACGCTCAGCCGTTTTCCATACTCTGCCATTCCCTACACTCAGCCATTCCCCACACTCAGCCATTCCCCACACTCAGCCATTCCCCACACTCAGCCATTCCCCACAATCAGCCATTCCCTACACTCAGCCATTCCACACACTCAGCCATTCCCCACATTCAGCCATTCCCCACACTCAGCCATTCCCCACACTCAGCCATACCCCACACTCAGCCATACCCCACACTCAGCCATTCCCCACACTCAGCCATTCCCCACACTCAGCCATTCCCCACACTCAGCTATACCTCACACTCGGCCATTCCCTACATTCGGCCATTCCCCACACTCAGCTATTCCCCACACTCAGCCATTCCTCACACTCAGCCATTCCCCACACTCAGCCATTCCCCACACTCAGCCATTCCCCACACTCAGCCATTCCTCACATTCAGCCATTCCCCACATTCAGCCATTCCCCACACTCAGCCATTCCCCACACTCAGCCATTCCCCACACTCAGCCATTCCTCACACTCAACCATTCCCACACTCAGCCATTCCCCACATTCAGCCATTCCCCACACTCAACCATTCCCCACACTCAATCATTCCCCACACTCAACCATTCCCCACACTCAGCCATTCCCCACACTCAGCCATTCCCCACACTCAGCCATTCCCCACACTCGGCCATTCCCCTCACTCAGCCATTCCCCACACCCTGCCATTCCTCACACTCAGTCATTCCCCACACTCAGCCATTTTCCATACTCAGCCATTCCCCACACTCAGCCATTCCCCACACTCGGCCATTTCTCACACTCGGCCATTCCCCACACTCGGCCATTCCCCACACTCAGCCATTCCCCACACTCAGCCATTCCCCACACTCAGCCATTCCCCACACTCAGCCATTTCCCACACTCAGCCATCCGCTCTCCAGACCCATACGCTCTCCAGACCCATCCGCTTTCCAGACTCATCCGCTACTCACACTCATACACTCCCCACACTCATATGTTCCAACCATTCATACGGTCCCCACACTCAGTCTCTCCCCCCATTCGGTTGTTCCCCACATTTCTCCGCTCTATATGTGCCTCTGTTCTCAGCGCTCTTTCGTTCTGTATGATCTTGCGCTCTGCATATTCTCCAGGCTCATTTGCCAACAGCATTTATCCTCACATTCATCCATACTCATCTATACTCATCCATACTCATTCGTTCTTTCTACTCATCCGGTCGTGCCCTCTATGCTCATCCACTCTCCTTGTTCATCCGCTCTCCACGCTCTCTTCTTTCCATTATTCAGTGATTCTTTTTCTATTTAATCATTATTATTTAAGGATTGTAAACAGCTCCTTCATACTGGAGTCAGCTTGGGAGAGCTGATTATCATAAGATTCTTTTTTAGCTAGTAAAATTTCTTTTTGTACAGGGTGGAAATCTTAGTGAGTTTCACTTTGTTATCTACTGATGGGAGCAGATGGCACGCGGCATCACATGTTCTTTTTTTTTGCCTTAGATCTTTGATGTATGGGGTAAACCATTTATTCAGATGAGATTTAGGCTTGCTTGATCTTAGTTTGAGCGGCACAATTAGATCTAGGGAAGTTGCCATAATTATGGTATGCTCATCAACCAGAGTTTCTGGATCAGTTTTGTCCGGGAGGGCATTGAGTGTAGGTTGGATGGCTGGGATGAGTCTGTCTGTAGTAATGTTTTTATAAATTTCTGTTTAAGGTTGGTGATGCGTTGGGGATCATGGTGGGGAGGGGTCTGCTGGTATTGAGAGCAAAAGATACAGGGAATTGTCTGTCCAAGTTAGTGGGGAGATGGATGTGATGTTGGCTTGGCAGTTGAAATCAGACACCCAATCTAGAATTCTTCCTTTATTGTGGGTGGGTAATAAGACTTTTTGGAGTAAGCCAAGTTCAGTCAAGATGGCAGCGATATTAGTAGCAGACCTATTAAGCAGGTCATTGAAACCTAAGTTAAAATCACCAAGAAGTAGGACTTGCGATGTGGTTTTGAAGTTGTTAGAAATTATAGTAGATATATCCTCCTCGAATGTACCAATGGGACGAGGTGGTCTGGAGATCAGATGGAGGGTTAGGGTTTGTGAGTTCACTAGCAGGAGTTTACCTGTGAGTGTTTCACATGAATTTAGATTTTGGGAGGGGACAAGTCTCATAGCTAGGCTAGATTTGAAAATGAAGGCAATGCCTCCACCTTGGGCCTCATGTCTGTCTTGTCTCACAATGGAATAACCATTGGGTACTGCTCGCATGAGTATGGGACTTGCTGCATCATGTAACAAGGTCTCTGTCAAGGTGAGAAAGTCCAGGTCATTTGCTAAAATCAGGTCTGCAATTTCTATAGCATGGGCCACCAAGGATCTGGTGTTTAGGAGGGCTCCCTTTAGTGAGGGGGTATCTTTGTCAGTAGTGTGGCCGGGTACGTTGACGATTTTAGGTTGACAATTGCAGAGTTTGGTAGATGCTGTGCTATTGGTGGCACGATATTTGGAATTGGTGGTAGTTTGAGTAGGGGTGCAGTAAATAATTCGGTTGGGTGTGGGTGTAAGTCTAGCAAGAGGTTCATATATTTTGGCTAATCTAGATCTAAGTTGTGAGTTTATAAAAGAAATGTTACAAGGGTTGGGAGTGGCTGTACTCCCTTGAGTGGCTTGACTGGCTTGCCATGTGTTAGCTGTGTGCAATATAGAGCCGGTCAGTCTAAGTGTAGCACGGAGGAAGGGGCTGCTGGCAAGGCAGGGACTGGTAATGATAGTGAAAAGAATGGCTAGTCTTATGGGGTCAGCTGTGGTAGGCATACTACAGATATTACAATAGTGTGCTTTGGTGTGAACGCCCAGTACAGAATATGGAGTGGGAGGCCTAGTTGAGATCAGTAGAAATCTACCAGCTTACCAGCAACAAGCTTTATAGTGCCTTTTTTAAAAGTCAAACTTAGATGTTATTTCCCTTTGTGCATCCATAGCGTTTTTGTGTGCTTTATAGTGCCAGTGCCTTTTACAAAAGTCAAACGTAGCTGTACTTCCATCTGTGCAACCTTTTCGTTTTGTGTGCTTTAGAGTGCCTTTTTATAAAAGTCGAATTTAAGAACATTACAAACTTGTCTATGATATATAAGTCTGTTCCCTTGCAGTGCACCTATTGTTTTCTGTATGCTTGGCCACCTGATGTGATTCTATTGTGACATAGTGCCTCTGCACCTCTGCCTGCTATCCTCAGGCGTCTCTCACCATCTTGTTCCCTCCCCCCAGGGTGATCTCATCTCTTCTATTTTTTCAAACTGTTTCTCCATCTCTTACCCCACGGCTCCCCCACTCACAAAGTCTGGAAAGAATCAACTAAAAAAGACACTCCTAAGATCCAACCCTGGTCTGCCCATCACATACACCTACATCAATGCTTCCTCCAGACAGACTATCGCTGACATCCTATTTGCTTTTCCTTCAACTAACCTATGGACTACTCATATGGTCTCTGTCCTCTCACCTTTCTCCTCCTAACCCATTAATGTTGGCACTAGATGGGAAGTGCTCTTGGCTCACTTTGCATCTTACAAATGCACCATTAACGTCTATCACATTGTCACTATCATAGCCCAGAGCTCTCAGCCCAACCTTCTCCTGCTGTGCAGGCATCTTCCTTCCCTTTTCAACTTCCCACCCTTGCCTTCCACCCCTCTTACCCTCACCTCCCATTCACTTCCCCCACAGGGGCATCCCGCACCCCTGGATCCCCTTGCAAATCTTTTGAAGGGGTTATCAGCTTCACTTAGATACCCTCACCTCTTGCTCCGCCATTAAACACTCCTCTGACATCTGTTGTCTCCTTGAAGACCTTGACCTTGATGTCCTCACTGAGATATGGTTCAAGGCCAGCTGCATCAATGCTTTTGACACTCTTCTTCCTGGTGGCTACAAGATCATATCCAACCCCACACCCTCCCGATCTGGTGGTGGAGTGGCTTTGATCTTCCCTGAGTTTTCATCCCCACTCAATCCTACTCTTCCTTTGAAAGCCTAGTCTACAGGCTGTCTGTCTCCCCTTCTTTCTCTGTGCCTCTCGCTACCCTCAACAGACCCCTTGGTCCTTCCTCCCTTTTCTTCTCTGAATGGGCAGACCTCTCCTCCTCTCTTCTTGCCTCCTCCTGCAAACGTATCTTCCTTGGTGACTTCAACATCCATATTGACTCCCCTGATGCAGCCACTGTTCTCTTACACAACCTCTCCCTCACTAGCCTCCCCTCTGGCCCAACCCACTCTGCAGGGAACACGCTTAGTGGCCCTCATCTCGACAGACATCCCTTTTTCCAACGCCATCAATACCCCTCTCTCCTGATCCGACCACTCTCTTCTCTCTACCTTCCTTGACCTCCCCTGTGCCCAGTCTCCTTCCCCCGCACCTGCAGTCTCCTTCTCTGTCATTCAACTGTTGAAGCATGTGTCAGTTGCTGCATTTGCTTCTTTATTCATCCCTCCCCCTCTTTGAACTCTCCCCCTGTCTCGGTCCTAACTAACCTCCATCTCTCTATCACTAACACCCTGTCATGAGGATCCAAATGAAGCCTGCCTTCAAATGCAACTCTTGGTATGACTCTGACTTAGCTGCTCTGAAAAGAAAGTGCAAAGCGGCAGAGCTTAAGTGGCAGACACCTAGCCCATTCCCTGACAAACTGGCCGTCCGCTTACTCCAAAAGCAATACAGTCTTTCCATCTGCTCAAAGAAAAGAGCTAATTTCTAAGCTCGCATTTCCGGAGCCACAAACAACACGTCTGAACTCTTTAAAATTTGAAGGAACTCACCAATCCTATAGCAGTCTCCTCTTCTCCTGCTCCTTCCCAGGCATTATGCTCTGCACTGGCCTCACACTTTTCCTCCAGAACTCTTGACATCATGTCCTCTCTGTCATCTGCTCCCACCCCCACCTCCCTCCTTCTTTCACCCCTTTGAATCCGCCCATACTCTCTTCCCTCACTCCCATTGCACAAGATGAGATCTCGACAGTTGTCCGCTCTATGAAAGTCTTCTCTAAACAGGTGCTAACCTGCTCCTCCAGAACCATCAAGGATGACATTGACACTCTCGACCCTGCCTTGGCTGACCTCTGCAACCACTCTTTTGCGATAGGCTCTTTCCCCCAAATACTGAAGCACTCCCTTATGCAACCTCTCCTAAAAAGTTGCCTGCTGACCCCTCTTGCCGGGCTAACTATTGACCTATCTCTATCACCCCTTTCTTGGGCAAACTCATGGAGAAACTGGTCATCCCTCAACTGACCCTGCACACCAAAGAGGCACTGAAACCTCTCTCCTGAATACCCAAGTAGACCTACTCTTTAATCTGGACTCTAACTCCTTCTGTTCTGATTCTCCTCTCCTCTGCTTTTGACACTGTCAAACACTCCATCCTAATAGACAATCTCTGTGACACCCTTGGCATCATGGCCAGGGCACTGGTATAGCTTACTCTTTTCTCTCTAACAGACCGTACCAAGTTCAAATGGGTCCCTTTCTCTCCTCCACCTCACTCTCTACCTGTGGCATCCATTCGGGTTCTATCATATTTCCATGGCTCTTCAACATATACCTGGCCTCTCTGGCTCACCTGATCCCCACCTACTCTCCTCACTTCCAATGATACGCATATGATACACAGCTCTCTTTCTGGCTGCCCTCCCCTACTGCCCTCCCCTACCTCCTCCTCCTCCTCTTCCTGCCTTATGCCTGACTGCTATTCAAGCATGGTGCTCTAACAATGATCTCTGCCTCAGTGGCAGCAACACAGATATCCTTCTGATTGGGATGTCTGCTCCTAGTTTCCAGCTCACTCTCTGGTCAGACTCCTGGCCAGATTATTTGGGACCCCTTCCATCACTTGGGAACATCTTTGACTCTCCTCTCTGCTTGTCTCCACACATCACAGACCTTGTCAAGAAGTATAATTTTAGCTCCATCTCCTCAGGGGCATTCTACCATTCATCACCTTCCCCCAGAAGCTCATTGTCTCCATAGCCCTGGTTCTCTCTAAGCTTGACTACTGCAACATCCCCTTCCTCAACCTTCCTCTTTCCTCACTTCGCCTGCTCCAAGTAATACAGAATAGGACTGCAACACTTATCGTTGGCCTCAAGCCCATGGACTGCATCTCTCCATCCCTAAAATCTCTCCTCTGACTCCCGGTGACTGCAAGGATCGGATTCAACCCTTTGCAAAATCTGCAATGCTGTCTGGGGCCTGGGACCTCTCTACATCCAGTTTTCCCTCCCAAAATACCTCTTAGCCAGAATCCTTCGGTCTTCTGGCCCCAACTGTCTGCAGGTCAAACATTTCACCAATTAGAGAGTGGGAGGTAGATCCCTCTCCTCGGCTGGTACCTCCCTCTGGAACAACCTCCCTCGCCGTCTCAGACTTGAGCCAGATCATCTTACGTTCCAGAAACCTTTCAAGACCTTCCATTTCTCCATTTCCTTCCCTCTCTTTCTACCATGCTAAACTCTCCATCTGCAACTGCAACAGTTGCCTGGTCCCTTCAGAGTGATACAGGGACCAGACCACCCCCTTACCAGTCCCTCCCAGCATCCTTTGCCAGCACTTTCCCTCGGACTCTCTTTCTCAGACTATCCCAACCCAGTCCTCCTGTCCACTGCACTTTTTACTCCCCTCTCGTTTCCCCTGGGACTTGCCGCCTTTTCCTGAATAGTACTTGCCTACCCACATGAGTGGGGTTCCCCAACTCTTGCACTTCTCCCTCAACCCCCCCTTGTAGGATTGTCACAAGGCCAATATAACCGTTTCTTTGTTCTTATGATATCCCATGCCCCCTTCTTGTCTTGTGGCACCTGGAAACACATGTGTATAGGCACCATACAAATGTCCAATAAATAAAATGTTTGCAGGCTCAGGACCTCTGCTTCGGCTCCCATAGGTTTGTCCTTCAGGACGGGTGCTGCCCTACCCGTGCTCGGCCATTCACATTCAATTCTGGTTTTGTAGGTCTGCAACACAATACGATATTAGGCCTTAAGGCCTCCTTGTTCTGTTCTGTTGCTGGAGAATGGGATGGGAAAGTGATGTGGGACTCATACCATAGTGCGCTGCTTATTCCACCGCTGCTGATTCCACTGTGACCTCTGGCAGACCAGGCCTCTCTTTAATGTGGCAGCTCTTCCGTATTTCCCGCAGTGGGGACTAGCGCTGGTTGTTATGTTAATCTTCATTGTCTCTTCATAACTATATTCTACTAATACACGCACACAACGCTCCCTGTTCCTGTGCCTACTTAAGGCTTTACACTCACTAACTTACTGCCCCGCAAATTACACCTACTTTGCATGTTTCACCCGCTGCAGTCACACAGATCCATTTCAAGTCGCTTGGGGAGACATGGGAGCTGGACATGCATCCCAACAAAACGCATGTTGTAACACGCCCTAAAATTCAACATGGTGCAATTCTTGCTGCCTTAGCCCCCGGACATTGCCTTTTATAATACTATTGACCTCTCTCTATCACCCCTTTCTTGGGCAAACTCATGGAGAAACTGGTCATCCCTCAACTGACCCTCCACACCAAAGAGGCACTGAAACCTCTCTCCTGAATACCCAAGTAGACCGACTCTTTAATCTGGACTCTAACTCTATTTCTGTTCTGATTCTCCTCTCCTTTTGACACTGTCAAACACTCCATCCTAATAGACAATCTCTGTGACACCCTTGGCATCATGGTCAAGGCATTGGTGTAGCTTACCTCTTTTCTCTCTAACAGACCTTCCCAAGTTCAAATGGGTCCCTTTCTCTCCTCCACCTCACTCTCTACCTGTGGCATCCATTGGGGTTCTATCATATTTCCATGGCTCTTCAACATATACCTGGCCTCTCTGGCTCACCTGATCTCCGCCTACTCTCCTCACTTCCAATGATACGCAGATGATACACAGCTCTCTTTCTGGCTCCCCTCCCCTACTGCCCTCCCCTACCTCTTCCTCCTCCTCTTCCTGCCTTATGCCTGCCGCCTATTAAAGCATGGTGCTCTAACAATGATCTCTGCCTCAATGGCAGCAACACAGAGATCCTTCTTATTGGGATGCCTGCTCCTAGTTTCCAGCTCACTCTCTGGCCAGACTCCTGGCCTGATTCTTTGGGACTCCTTCCATCACTTGGGAACATCTTTGACTCCCCTCTCTGCTTGTCTCCACACATCACAGACCTTGTCAAGAAGTATAATTTCAGCTCCATCTCCTCAGGGGCATTCTACCATTCATCACCTTCCCCCAGAAGCTAATTGTCTCCATAGCCTTGGTTTTCTCTAAGCTTGAGTACTGCAACATCTCCTTCCTCAACCTTCCTCCTTCCTCACTTTGCCCGCTCCAACTAATACAGAATAGGACTGCAACACTTATCCTTGGCCTCAAGCCCACAGACTGCATCTCTCCATCCCTAAAATATCTCCTCTGACTCCCGGTGACTGCAAGGATCAGATTCAAAACCCTTTGCAACATCCACGATGCTGTCTGGGGCCTGGGACCTCTCTACATCCAGTTTTCCCTCCCAAAATACCTCTTAGCCAGAATCCTTCGGTCTTCTGGCCCCAACTGTCTGTAGGTCAAACATTTCACCAATCAGAGAGTGGGAGGTAGATCCCGCTCCTCGGCTGGTACCTCCCTCTGGAACAACCTCCCTCACCCTCTCAGACTTGAGCCAGATCATCTTAAGTTCCAGAAACCTTTCAAGACCTTCCATTTCTCCATTTCCTTCCCTCTCTTCCTACCATGCTAAACTCTCCAACTGCAACTGCAACAGTTTCCTGGTCCCTTCAGAGTCATACAGGGACCAGACCACCCCCTTACCATTCCCTCCCAGCATCCTTTGCCAGCACTTTCCCTCGGGCTCCCTTTCCCAGACTATCCCAACCCAGTCCTCCTGTCCACTGCACTTTTTACTTCCCTCTCGTTTCCCCTGGCACTTGCCGCCTTTTCCTGAATAGTACTTGCCCACCCACATGAGTGGGTTTCCCCAACTCTTGCACTTCTCCCTCTACCCCCCTTGCACTTATCACCTTGTCATGCACTTGCACGGTAGGATTGTCACAAGGCCAATAGAACCGTTTCTTTGTTCTTATGATATCCCATGCCCCCTTCTTGTCTTGTGGCACCTGGAAACACATGTGTATAGGCACCATACAAATGTCCAATGAATAAATAAAATGTTTGCAGGCTCAGGACCTCTGCTTCGGCTCCCATAGGTTTGTCCTTCAGGACGGTTGCTGCCCTACCCGTGCTCGGCCATTCACATTCAATTCTGGCGGGCGAAGTGAGGAAAGAGGAAGGTTGAGGAAGGGGATGTTGCAGTAGTCAAGCTTAGGGAGAAACAAGGCTATGGAGACAATTAGCTTCTGGGGGAAGGTGATGAATGGGAGAATGCCCCTGAGGAGATGGAGCTGAAATTATACTTCTTGACAAGGTCTGTGATGTGTGGAGACAAGCAGAGAGGAGAGTCAAAGATGTTCCCAAGTGATGGAAGGGGACCCGAAGAATCTGGCCAGGAGTCTGGCCAGAGAGTGAGCTGGAAACTAGGAGCAGGCATCGCAATCAGAAGGATCTCTGTGTTGCTGCCATTGAGGCAGAGATCATTGTTAGAGCACCATGCTTGAATAGCAGTCAGGCATAAGGCAGGAAGAGGAGGAGGAGAAGGCAGGGGAGGGCAGTAGGGGAGGGCAGCAAGAAAGAGAGCTGTGTATCATCTGCGTATCATTGGAAGTGAGGAGAGTAGGTGGAGATCAGGCGAGCCAGAGATGTCAGGTATATGTTGAAGAGCCATGGAAACATGATAGAACCCCAATGGATGCCACAGGTAGAGGGTGAGGTGGAGGAGAGAATGGGACCCATTTGAACTTGGGAAGGTCTGTTAGAGAGAAAAGAGGTAAGCTACACCAGTGCCCTGACCATGACGCCTAGGATGTCACAGAGATTGTCTATTAGGATGGAGTGTTTGACAGTGTCAAAAGCAGAGGAGAGGAGAATCAGAACAGAAGTAGAGTTAGAGTCCAGATTAAAGAGTAGGTCTACTTGGGTATTCAGGAGAGAGGTTTCAGTGCCTCTTTGCTGTGGAGGGTCAGTTGAGGGATGACTAGTTTCTCCATGAGTTTGCCCAAGAAAGGGGTGATAGAGAGAGGTCAATAGTATTATAAAAGGCAAGGTCCGGGGGCTAAGGCAGCAAGAGTTGCACCATGTTGAATTTTAGGGCGTGTTACAACATGCGTTTTGTTGGGATGCATGTCCAGCTCCCATGTCTCCCCAAGCGACTTGAAATGGATGTGTGTGACTGCAGGGGGTGAAACCTGCAAAGTAGGGGTAATTCGTGTGGCAGTAATGTCGTGAGTGTAAAGCTTTAAGTAGGCACAGGCTCAGGGAGCGTTTTGTGCGTGTATTAGTAGAATATCGTTATGAAGAGACTATGAAGATTAACATAACAGCAAGTGCTCGTCCCCACTGCGGGAAATACGGAAGCGCTACCACATTAAAGAGAGGCCTGGTCTGCCAGAGGTCACAGTGGAATCACCAGCGGTTGAATAAGCAGCGCACTATGGTATGAGTCCCACATCACTTTCCCATCCCATTCTCCAGCAACAGAACTGAACAAGGAGGCCTTCAGGCCTAATATCGTATTGTGTTGCAGGTCTACAAAACCAGACATGCATCCCAACAAAACGCATGTTGTAACACGCCCTAAAATTCAACATGGTGCAACTCTTGCTGCCTTAGCCCCCGGACCTTGCCTTTTATAATACTATTGACCTATCTCTATCACCCCTTTCTTGGGCAAACTCATGGAGAAACTGGTCATCCCTCAACTGACCCTCCACACCAAAGAGGCACTGAAACCTCTCTCCTGAATACCCAAGTAGACCTACTCTTTAATCTGGACTCTAGCTCTACTTCTGTTCTGATTCTCCTCTCCTCTGCTTTTGACACTGTCAAACACTCCATCCTAATAGACAATCTCTGTGACACCCTTGGCATCATGGTCAGGGCACTGGTGTATCTTACCTCTTTTCTCTCTAACAGACCTTCCCAAGTTCAAATGGGTCCCTTTCTCTCCTCCACCTCACTCTCTACCTGTGGCATCCGTTGGGGTTCTATCATGTTTCCTTGGCTCTTCAACATATACCTGGCCTCTCTGGCTCACCTGATCTCCACCTACTCTCCTCACTTCCAATGATATGCAGATGATACACAGCTCTCTTTCTGGCTGCCCTCCCCTACTGCCCTCCCCTACTTCCTCCTCCTCCTCTTCCTGCCTTATGCCTGACTGCTATTCAAGCATGGTGCTCTAACAATGATCTCTGCCTCAATGGCAGCAACACAGAGATCCTTCTTATTGGGATGCCTGCTCCTAGTTTCCAGCTCACTCTCTGGCCAGACTCCTGGCCAGATTCTTTGGGTCCCCTCCCATCACTTGGGAACATCTTTGACTCTCCTCTCTGCTTGTCTCCACACATCACAGAACTTGTCAAGAAGTATAATTTCAGCTCCATCTCCTCAGGGGCATTCTACATTCATCACCTTCCCCCAGAAGCTCATTGTCTCCATAGCCCTGGTTCTCTCTAAGCTTGACTACTGCAACATCCCCTTCCTCAACCTTCCTCTTTCCTCACTTCGCCCGCTCCAACTAATACAGAATAGGACTGCAACACTTATCCTTGGCCTCAAGCCCATGGACTGCATCTCTCCATCCCTAAAATCTCTACTCTGACTCCCGGTGACTGCATGGATCAGATTCAAAACCATTTGCAACATCTGCAATGCTGTCTGGGGCCTGGGACCTCTCTACATCCAGTTTTCCCTCCCAAAATACCTCTTAGCCAGAATTCTTCGGTCTTCTGGCCCCAACTGTCTGCAGGTGAAACAGTTCACCAATCAGAGAGTGGGAGGTAGATCCCTCTCCTTGGCTGGTACCTCCCTCTGGAACAACCTCCCTCACCCTCTCAGACTTGAGCAAGATCATCTTAAGTTCCAGAAACCTTTCAAGACCTTCCATTTCTCCATTTCCTTCCCTCTCTTCCTACCATGCTAAACTCTCCAACTGCAACTGCAACAGTTGCCTGGTCCCTTCAGAGTCATACAGGGACCAGACCACCCCCTTACCAGTCCCTCCCAGCATCATTTGCCAGCACTTTCCCTCGGACTCTCTTTCCCAGACTATCCAAACCCAGTCCTCCTGTCCACTGCACTTTTTACTCCCCTCTCGTTTCCCCTGGCACTTGCCGCCTTTTCCTGAATATTACTTGCCCACCCACATGAGTGGGGTTCCCCAACTCTTGCACCTCTCCCTCTACCCCCCCTTGCACTTATTACCTTGTCATGCACTTGCACGGTAGGATTGTCACAAGGCCAATATAACTGTTTCTTTGTTCTTATGATATCCCATGCCCCCTTCTTGTCTTGTGGCACCTGGAAACACATGTGTATAGGCACCATACTAATGTCCAATGAATAAATAAAATGTTTGCAGGCTCAGGACCTCTGCTTCGGCTCCCATAGGTTTGTCCTTCAGGACGGTTGCTGCCCTACCCGTGCTCGGCCATTCACATTCAATTCTGGTTTTGTAGGCCTGCAACACAATACGATATTAGGCCTGAAGGCCTCCTTGTTCAGTTCTGTTGCTGGAGAATGGGATGGGAAAGTGATGTGGGACTCATACCATAGTGCGCTGCTTATTCCACCGCTGGTGATTCCACTGTGACCTCTGGCAGACCAGGCCTCTCTTTAATGTGGCAGCGCTTCCGTATTTCCCGCAGTGGGGACTAGCACTTGCTGTTATGTTAATCTTCATAGTCTCTTCATAACTATATTCTACTAATACACGCACAAAACGCTCCCTGAGCCTGTGCCTACTTAAAGCTTTACACTCACGACATTACTGCCACACGAATTACCCCTACTTTGCATGTTTCACCCCCTGCAGTCACACACATCCATTTCAAGTCGCTTGGGGAGACATGGGAGCTGGACATGCATCCCAACAAAACGCATGTTGTAACACGCCCTAAAATTCAACATGGTGCAACTCTTGCTGCCTTAGCCCCCGAACCTTGCCTTTTATAATACTATTGACCTCTCTCTATCACCCCTTTCTTGGGCAAACTCATGGAGAAACTAGTCATCCCTCAACTGACCCTCCACAGCAAAGAGGCACTGAAACCTCTCTCCTGAATTCCCAAGTAGACCTACTCTTTAATCTGGACTCTAACTCTACTTCTGTTCTGATTCTCCTCTCCTCTGCTTTTGACACTGTCAAACACTCCATCCTAATAGACAATCTCTGTGACACCCTTGGCATCATGGTCAGGGCACTGGTGTAGCTTACCTCTTCTCTCTAACAGACCTTCCCAAGTTCAAATGGGCCCCATTCTCTCCTCCACCTCACTCTCTACTTGTGGCATCCATTGGGGTTCTATCATGTTTCCATGGCTCTTCAACATATACCTGACATCTCTGGCTCACCTGATCTCCACCTACTCTCCTCACTTCCAATGATACGCAGATGATACACAGCTCTCTTTCTTGCTGCCCTCCCTTACTGCCCTCCCCTGCCTTCTCCTCCTCCTCTTCCTGCCTTATGCCTGACTGCTATTCAAGCATGGTGCTCTAACAATGATCTCTGCCTCAATGGCAGCAACACAGAGATCCTTCTGATTGCGATGCCTGCTCCTAGTTTCCAGCTCACTCTCTGGCCAGACTCCTGGCCAGATTCTTTGGGTCCCTTCCATCACTTGGGAACATCTTTGACTCCCCTCTCTGCTTGTCTCCACACATCACAGACCTTGTCAAGAAGTATAATTTCAGCTCCATCTCCTCAGGGGCATTCTACCATTCATCACCTTCCCCCAGAAGCTCATTGTCTCCATAGCCTTGGTTTTCTCTAAGCTTGAGTACTGCAATATCTCCTTCCTCAACCTTCCTCCTTCCTCACTTCGCCCGCTCCAACTAATACAGAATAGGACTGCAACACTTATCCTTAGCCTCAAGCCCACGGACTGCATCTCTCCATCCCTAAAATCTCTCCACTGACTCCCGGTGACTGCAAGGATCAGATTCAAAACCCTTTACAACATCCGCAATGCTGTCTGGGGCCTGGGACCTCTCTACATCCAGTTTTCCCTCCCAAAATACCTCTTAGCCGGAATCTTTCGGTCTTCTGGCCCCAACTGTCTGCAGGTCAAACATTTCACCAATCAGAGAGTGGGAGGTAGATCCCTCTCCTCGGCTGGTACCTCCCTCTGGAACAACCTCCCTCACCATCTCAGACTTAAGCCAGATCATCTTAAATTCCAGAAACCTTTCAAGACCTTCCATTTCTCCATTTCCTTTGCTCTCTTCCTACCATGCTAAACTCTCCAACTGCAACTTCAACAGTTGCCTGGTCCCTTCAGAGTCATACAGGGAGCAGACCACCCCCTTACCGGTCACTCCCAGCATCCTTTGCCAGCACTTTCCCTCAGGCACTCTTTCCCAGACTATCCCAACCCAGTCCTCCTGTCCACTGCACTTTTTACTCCCCTCTCGTTTCCCCTGGCACTTGCCGCCTTTTCCTGAATAGTACTTGCCCACCCACATGAGTGGGTTTCCCCAACTCTTGAACTTCTCCCTCTACCCCCCCTTCACTTATCACCTTGTCATGCACTTGCACGGTAGGATTGTCACAAAGCCAATATAACCGTTTGTTTGTTCTTATGATATCCCATGACGCCTTCTTGTCTTGTGGCACCTAGAAACACATGTGTATAGGCACCATACAAATGTCCAATAAATAAATAAAATGTTTGCAGGCTCAGGACCTCTGCTTCGGCTCCCATAGGTTTGTCCTCCAGGATGGGTGCTGCCTTACCCGTGCTTGGCCATTCACATTCAATTCTGGTTTTGTAGGCCTGCAACACAATATGATATTAGGCCTGAAGGCCTCCTTGTTCAGTTCTGTTGCTGGAGAATGGGATGGGAAAGTGATGTGGGACTCATACCATAGTGCGCTGCTTATTCCACCGCTGCTGATTCCACTGTGACCTCTGGCAGACCAGGCCTCTCTTTAATGTGGCAGCGCTCCTGTATTTCCCGGAGTGGGGACTAGCGCTGGTTGTTATGTTAATCTTCATTGTCTCTTCATAACTATATTCTACTAATCCACGCACAAAGCGTTCCTTGTGCCTGTGCCTACTTAAGGCTTTACACTCACTACATTACTGCCCCGCAAATTACCCCTAATTTGCATGTTTCACCCCCTGCAGTCACACACATCCATTTCAAGTTGCTGGGGAGACATGGGAGCTGGACATCCATCCCAACAAAACGCATGCTGTAGCACGGCCTAAAATTCAACATGGTGCAACTCTTGCTGCCTTAGCCCCCGGACCTTGCCTTTTATAATACTATTGACCTATCTCTATCACCCCTTTCTTGGGCAAACTCATGGAGAAACTGGTCATCCCTCAACTGACCCTCCACAGCAAAGAGGCACTGAAACCTCTCTCCTGAATACCCAAGTAGACCTACTCTTTAATTTGGACTCTAACTCTACTTCTGTTCTGATTCTCCTCTCCTCTGCTTTTGACACTGTCAAACACTCCATCCTAATAGACAATCTCTGTGACACCCTTGGCATCATGGTCAGGGCACTGGTGTAGCTTACCTCTTTTCTCTCTAACAGACCTTCCCAAGTTCAAATGGGTCCCTTTCTCTCCTCCACCTCACTCTCTACCTGTGGCATCCGTTGGGGTTCTATCATATTTCCTTGGCTCTTCAACATATACCTGGCCTCTCTGGCTCACCTGATCTCCACCTACTCTCCTCATATCCAATGATATGCAGATGATACACAGCTCTCTTTCTGGCTGCCCTCCCATACTGCCCTCCTCTACCTCCTCCTCCTCCTCTTCCTGCCTTATGCCTGACTGCTATTCAAGCATGGTGCTCTAACAATGATATCTGCCTCAATGGCAGCAACACAGAGATCCTTCTGATTGCGATGCCTGCTCCTAGTGTCCAGCTCACTCTCTGGCCAGACTCCTGGCCAGATTCTTTGGGTCCCCTCCCATCACTTGGGAACATCTTTGACTCCCCTCTCTGCTTGTCTCCACACATCACAGACCTTGTCAAGAAGTATAATTTCAGCTCCATATCCTCAGGGGCATTCTACCATTCATCACCTTCCCCCAGAAGCTCATTGTCTCCATAGCCTTGGTTCTCTCTAAGCTTGACTACTGCAACATCCCCTTCCTCAACCTTCCTCTTTCCTCACGTCGCCCGCTCCAAGTAATACAGAATAGGACTGCAACACTTATCCTTTGCCTCGAGCCCATGGACTGCATCTCTCCATCCCTAAAATCTCTCCTCTGACTCCTGGTGACTGCAAGGATCAGATTCAAAACCATATGCAACATCCGCAATGCTGTCTGGGGCCTGGGACCTCTCTACATCCAGTTTTCTCTCCCAAAATACCTCTTAGCCAGAATCCTTCGGTCTTCTGGCCCCAACTTTCTGCAGGTCAAACATTTCACCAATCAGAGAGTGGGAGGTAGATCCCTCACCTCGGCTGGTACCTCCCTCTGGAACAACCTGCCTCACCCTCTCAGACTTTAGCCAGATCATCTTAAGTTCCAGAAACCTTTCAAGACCTTCAATTTCTCCATTTCCTTCCCTCTCTTCCTACCATGCTAAACTCTCCAACTGCAACTGCAACAGTTTCCTGGTCCCTTCAGAGTCATACAGGGACCAGATCACCCCCTTACCAGTCCCTCCCAGCATCCTTTGCCAGCACTTTCCCTCGGGCTCTCTTTCCCATACTATCCCAACCCAGTCCTCCTGTCCACTGCACTTTTTACTCCCCTCTCGTTTCCCCTGGCACTTGTCGCCTTTTCCTGAATAGTACTTGCCCACCCACATGAGTGGGGTTCCCCAACTCTTGCACTTCTCCCTCTACCCCCCTTGCACTTATCACCTTGTCATGCACTTGCACGGTAGGATTGTCATAAAGCCAATATAACCGTTTCTTTGTTCTTATGATATCCCATGCCCCCTTCTTGTCTTGTGGCACCTGGAAACACGTGTATAGGCACCATACAAATGTCCAATAAATAAATAAAATGTTTGCAGGCTCAGGACCTCTGCTCCGGCTCCTATAGGTTTGTCCTTCAGGACAGGTGCTGCCCTACCCGTGCTTGGCCATTCACATTCAATTCTGGTTTTGTAGGCCTGCAACACAGTACGATATTAGACCTGAAGGCCTCCTTGTTCAGTTCTGTTGCTGGAGAATGGGGTGGGAAAGTGATGTGGGACTCATACCATAGTGTGCTGCTTATTCCACCGTTGCTGATTCCACTGTGACCTCTGGCCTCTCTTTAATGTGGCAGCGCTTCCATATTTCCCCGCAGTGGGGACTAGCGCTGGTTGTTATGTTAATCTTAATTGTCTCTTCATAACTATGTTCTACTAATACACGCACAAAACGCTCCCTGTGCCTGTGCCTACTTAAGGCTTTACACTCACTACATTACTGCCCCGCAAATTACCCCTACTTTGCATGTTTCAGCCCCTGCAGTCACACACATCCATTTCAAGTCGTTTGGGGAGACCTGGGAGCTGGACATGCATCCCAACAAAACGCATGTTGTAACACCCCCTAAAATTCAACATGGTGCAACTCTTGCTGCCTTAGCCCCCGGACCTTGCCTTTACCACAATACCTCCATGACTCCATCTCTTACTCCTACCTATGTCAACTACCTACTCGCACATCCCTAAAAACATAACACTGCCTACTATCACTAAATGCAAAATACACAACCCTAACTTTGACCTCTGCAACCGCAAAGTGAATACATTGTTGCTCTTTCTGTATCGCTATATTGTGTTTCGTATATGTGTCAGAACTAACTACAAATTGATACATGGGCTTCTGCCACGCCCAGCGAGAACTGCGAGCACTAGGCAACCTGTTAATATGTTTTGTGCACTCTAAATCTCTCTGCCTGGGGCCTTGAACTTGCATCCCTACAGCCTACTTAAAGAGGTTTCCTTAGCACATACGGTAAAATCAAGAGAACACTTGGCTCCCTGCGCTTCAAGCTCTGTACTTCAGTTAAAGCTTACTTTGTCAAATGTAAGAGGATTCAATTCAGCACTACAGCTAAGTTAACGCCTAGTCTAGAATACTGAATGAAAACCCTTATTGATATATCTTTATGTCCAGTTCATGCGTTCTGGATGACTACCCCTATATAACACCCCTCTCTTGGAATCCCCCTGACCCCACTGAGCCAAGAAGTAGTTCTGTTTTGCAAGTTTAAAAGGTTTATTTGATAATTTAAAATATGTATATATCACACTTTATAATAAATTAATAATTGAATAGCACACTTAATCTGATATGATCAAGATCAACAACGGAGAATCTGGCACTAGCACACTTCTTATAATCACTAATGAGTTGACATGAAATGGATAAGGTAGCACACTGGTAAATAGGAACAAAAGTATAATGCGGTAGAGGATGCTTTAAGTAAGCTCAGGTGGATGCAATATTCAATGAATGCAGTACAGAAAATACTCAATATGATTTCAACCAAACCATGTAATCACTTTTCTCTGGCAATCCCCTCCCCCCCTTGATGCAAGGCAAGGAAATGGAAGGAAAACACACAGTTCTCAGAAATGCAATCAATGTAAATCAGTTCACCCCAACAAGCTTACACTACAGAAAACAGATAGGAGTTTTGAAAACACAGGCAAAATGCTTTGATATGTGCTAGCAATGGGTGAGAAATATGCTGGAAATGCTTTTAATTCCCTTTCAGAGGTTCAGGGTGAGTGGTATCTAGTTAATATTAGTCCCGGCTCACACTAGCAATGATGCAGGGATAGTTAGCAGGTTAAACGAATTTCTGGCAAATGGAAGGCAAGCAGCAGCAGTTTTTACATGTGAAGAAATTTGCAAATCGCGGCAAAATTTGCGGATGCGCCGAGCGCTATTACAGAGGAACCACAAGGACTATCTCTATCGTTTTGGGGTCCTAGGAAAGCCTAGGATCTCATCTTCCAATTGAAAGTTACTGCAAGTCTCTAGCACAAACGGTCGCGGAGATATGAGCGATTAAATAAAGGTCGTTTTTCAGATTTGAAATTTTAAAGTTCAAAAAGACACGTGCAGCTTGCAACTAGAAAATGACAAGTGACAGCTTTGCAAATGACAGGTGACAGTTAGGAGACAGTTCTACTTAGATTAAAATAGGATTGAATTATATTATTTTAACTAGGAGATTGGTTTGGTACAGTTTGGCGGTACTCACAAGAGATTTTAAACAGGAAGGCGGCTTTGTCACGATCTGGTCAGGGTTTTAAACTGGACTCTGGTCTGGTCTGGTCTGGCCTCTGCACTTCACAGTGATCTGGGTCAGCTCTCTCTGCTGGTCTGGGTCTCTCTGGGTACAGCACTGCTTTCTCTCTGGTCTGGTCTCTTAGTTCTGGATAGATTGAAGTCTCTAGTTTGGCTTTCTGGAGGTTGATGGAGGTAAGTATGGATTTTTCCGGCAGAGCGTCCCGAGCAGATGGAATTGAAGGTCTCTATCTGTCCTGTCTGTCTGCTTTTATGTGTTTAGAATGTGGGTGTGTTCTAGTATCACTGACCCTACCTCTCTCTCAGCTTCTAATTGGTCAAACTTCCATTTATCATTTGATTGGGGAATGAACTGTGAGTCAGAGGGATGTCATTTTATGGCTTGCAGATAGGACACTCCTCTGTCAGATTGCACACATTCTATATTTGATAATAAAAGACATATTTCACAGTTACACAGTTGCTTGAAATTACATATACATGGTGTGGCTGAATTTAGCCATGTCTCTGTCCAAATCTGCTGTTTCTAAGAGCTTGCATTCAGAAATGGCACATAATTGACTTTTTAACTGATTTTTCAATTTCTGACATTGACCCAACTTTACATACATGTGCGCAGGGAGTATGGACATTAACTGATGAAGTTTCAGACTTTTAACATGCATACATTTAGAGTAATATCCACTTTTCCGCTAACACCCCCCTGAACATACCACCGGTTCTAAAAACCTCTTAAACTGTGGGCAGAAAAATCACAAGAATTATGGTGTCATTTATAAAATTTTCACATGTCCGCTCTATGAGTTATTCATCTTTTTAGAGTTATGTTCTGGCTCCAAAGGGGTGTGGTTTCCTCTCAGCACAAGGTAAAAATACTGGTTTATCCAGTTCTGCCAAGCCAGCTTGCTCTCACAGGCAGTGCTCCTCCCCTTTCCTCAGGAGGAAGCCACTTTTTACGACCATTTACGACTCCTGCCAATAAAACCTTTGCCTGAGCCAGGACAGGGCTTTGTTCACTTTCCTGCAGAGCACAGGTAATTCAATTATCAGATAGATGGCATATCCTTAGTGTGAGCAGCAAAAGGGCAGCTAGGCCTGGGAACACAGCTGTGACTCAAGTTTCACTCCTGATGGGGGTAGTTGCCAGGCAGAATTGGAATCTCTTTAAGCCAGTTTCAGATAAAATGTCACTTTTTGTTCCCCAGTTCCTGCATTCAAATAAAACTAAACATTTTTACATATGCAGCTAGAATGCTGATTCTAAGTGCAAAACTATGGCATTTCAACAGTTACAAAGGCATGTGACACCAAACATAGGTCACTCATTTCATCTAAACATTTTCGATTTTAGTGTCTTTAAATCCAGTGCAACTTAAACTGCTGACTCCATAGCAGTTTTGTTATAAGCACTGTTTTGGGCTCTTCACTTCCCAGATTTTGTAAGCACACAAAACCTCATTCTGCCAAATGTCTGCTGGTGTTCAGTGAATATTTTGCACATGTTGCAATGTTTAAAATAGACACTTTGGCTTGCCTTCAGAGGAACACAGGGTGGTTTTAAAACGCCGGCTTTTGGATAGTGGTGAGTACTGGTACTGCACCCATTTTTGGGATTTAAGAATGAATTCCCCACAATTCTAGGTTGCATTTGGCAATCAGCATTGCCATTCCCAATGGTTTCAGACTACTGTGCGGGTAGTCCAATGGTGGTTTTAGGCAGTGTCCTTCTGTGCCCATAACATCGGCAAAAATGGGTGGCAGCCTATTCTTCCTGCATTTCCCTGTGCATTTTCTGGGAAGCTCTGGCCATCATGATGTTTTCATGTCAGTACTGCACAGTTTTGAGGTAGGGCTCGGATGCATGGGTAAATACATCCCACAAGCCCCCCTCTTGCGATGGCCATTCGGTTTCACTGATGGGACTCGCAAGATCTGGGATGTTTCCTCATCTTCTTCCAATAGATGGCACAGTTCAGCATCTTTTCCTCCATCCGGTCGGATCGATCGGTTCTCCTCGCCGGTCCTGATGGGAATATTGGGCGGTACCCCGAGCCCGTTGCGTCTCAGCTCCCAGTCTCCGGATCGTCCTCCTTGGCCCGTCTCAAGGTTTTCTTTCTCCTAGGACGAAAAAGGAAGAGTGGCAATACCTATTCATAGACGTTTTTCCACCACCGTTGAGATAGTGGGGCAGCATATGCATTTCATCATCACGAAACATTACATTCTTATTTTGAAAAAAAAAACAGTATAACTAAGAGACAGTTTCATGCAAATCACAATATTTTAGAGACTAGATGTGGTATGTTTTATGATTGGAACAGAATTAGTCTGAGACAGTACCCGCTAGGATTCCAGAGGATTCCTCCAGTTGTTGCAGAGTGTGCCTGGGATGGCAACATTTCAACTGGTTTATGTGGACCCACTTGTCTTCCCCCGCTGCCAAAGGACCTTTGGGGATGTGGATTTTGTAGGCCACAGGGGAGATCTTGTCGATGATCTCAAAGGGTCCCTTCCATGTAGGCAAAAATTTGCGCTGCTTGGCCTGGTTCCTTTGGAAGTTGTATAGATAGACCCGGTCTCCCACCTGATATTCCTTCCTGGAAGTTTTCAGGTCATAGTGGGTCTTCATGCCATCAGCTGATCTTTCTAGATTCCGCTGAGCATAAGCAAAAGCATGTTGAAGGTGTTTCCTTAAATTCTCCACATACTCATGAGTTGTGGAGGCATTTATCAGTGTCTGCTCTTGGGTCCTGTAGAGCAAATGCTGGGGAAGCACCATCTTGCGCCCAGTCATCAGCTCAAATGGTGACATTTTGGTTGCAGATGAAGGGGTAGATCTGATAGCCATTAGGACCAGAGGTAATCGGATATCCCAACTTGGCCCAGAATCTGCCACAAACTTCTTTAATATGTTCACAATTGTCCGGTTATATCTCTCTACTGCCCCAGAAGAAGCTGGTCTATAAGCAATATGCAGCTTTCTCTTGACCCCCAGTATCTCCCACATCTTTGTCATTACTTCACTGGTGAAGTGGCTACCTCTGTCTGACTCAATCCTTTGAGGTAGACCAAAACGGGAAAAGATGTGGTTAATCATCAAGGCAGCTGCTGTTTCTGCCTTGCAGTTTGGGGCTGGGAGACATTCCACCCACTTGGTAAACAAGCATGTCACAGTCAACATGTACTTATTCCCCCTAGCCGAGCGAATCACAGGGCCTACAAAGTCGATTTGTAAATCTGACCATGGCAGGGTCATCCCCCTCTTTTGGAGAGGCGCACGGTGCGTGAGGGATGATGGCTGAAATTGTGCACACACAAGACACCCCTTCAAGTATTGGTCGAGGTCCTGCCCCATGTGTGGCCAGTATGCAACCTCTCTTAAGATTTCCAATGTTGTGTGAAACCCCCTATGACCGGCAGTGGCCGCATCATGGGCGTGACTTAACATCAGGCTTCGGAATGAGGTAGGAACCACCCACTGATCGTGGCCAGCTTTGGATTTCCTTACCAGCAAACCGTCTTGGATTCGGAACATTTTTGGACATTTCATCAACACTCTTAGGTCCTCTTTCCCAATGTAATCGGTATCCGTCAGGGGAAAGTTCTCAGGGTCCTCAAGGTGCTGGTAAAATTTACCAATTTTGGATCCCCCTTCTGAGCAGTAATCAAATCAGCATCAGGGGTCTCCTTACTCCATTGTGCAATTGAAAGGTTGTTGTGAGCATTTGTCTGGGACCTAGTGATAGCAGTGACCTGGATTTCCCCCAACAGGGACTCAATCTCAATTAGATCCCCTTGGATGGCCCCGGTTTTGGCCAGCTGATCAGCTAAGTCATTTCCAGTTTTGTCTGGTCCCTCTACTTTGGAATGACCCTTGATCTTTTTCCAATAGATGGTCATCTCATTCGAGGTGACCAGATCATCAATGTTTTGGATCAACTTCCCATGTTTCAAGGGTTTGTTGTTAGCACATAACATGCCTCTGGTTTTCCAATTAACCAGGTGCTCCACGAACCCGTTCCGTACAGAATCCGAATCTGTGATTATGACCAGTTCGTGGAGTTGATGCTGGACAGCAGTGAGGATGGCCTGATGCACAGCCATCAATTCTGCCACCTGACTACTTCGGGGACCAATTTTGTATCCAGCGGAGGGTTCTGGGGACTCATTCACCCATGCATTCCCTACGCCGGCCACCAGTTCTTTCTTCCCGTTGTTGTCAACATGGTAAGAGCATCCATCCACATACACAGTGGGCATTCCCTCACACTTGTCTTCTTCAAAGACTTTGTGGGGGGAATTAAGGTATGCCTCCATGTTGTCCTTTATTTTTAGACTTTCGTCCTCGAGACAGTTTTCTCTGGCACAATCATGCAAGTCCGCCAGACCTTGCGCGAGGGGACTCTTCTTGTTTTGGCCATATCTGACCTCCACAGGAAAGCCTTGCATTGACAGAATCCAGGAAGTAATTCGGGAATTACTCACATTTCCGGCCCGGATTCTGTCACTTTGGAGATATTGCAGAGGCTGGTGTGGAGTCTCCACTATGATGTGTTCCCCCTGGATAAACGGGCGGTAATTCTTCAATGCCCACACCGTTGCCAGGAGTGCCTTCTCACAATCGTTGAATTTTTCCTCCACAGAGGATAAAGTTTTGCTCGCATAGGAGATTACTTTATTGACCTTGTCATGCTTTTGGTATAATACTGCCGTCAAGCACGTATTAGAGAACCCTGTCTCCAGGACGAACTCCTTGTTTCTGACAGGGTAAGCTAGGCAAGGCGCTTGTGAGAGGCTTCTTTTGAGTTGTTTTACCGCCTCGGCTTGTTCTGGACCCCATTCCCACTTGACCCCCCCCTTCAGGAGATGAATCAGGGGTCTGGTGATCTCTGCGTAGCCCTCAATGAACTTTCTGCTGTAATTAGTCAGTCCAAGGAGGCTCCTTAGTTCCCGCAGAGTTGTGGGGTCTTTCAGTTTCTGAAGTGCTTCCACTTTCTTTTCCTGGGGACAGAGACCCTGAGGAGTAATCTCATGCCCCAAGAAATTAACACGGGTTCTACACCACTGTGCTTTCTGAAAGGAAAGTTTTGCTCCGGCAGCCCTCAACTGTGTCAGAACATAACGGATCTCCGCTATGTGTTCCTCCACAGATGAACTTTTGATGAGGACATCATCTACATAAGCCAGGTTACCCCTTGCACCCAAGTCAGGCATGGCCTTGTGTAGAAAAATGTTGAATTCATTGCCGGAGTTGAGGTATCCGAAGGGAGTCCGGGTCCAGGTGTACTGCTGGCCCCCAAAGGTAAAAGCCAGCTTGTATTGGTCCTCCCTACTGACAGGCACAGTCCAGTATCCATTGGTCAGGTCTATTGCAGTGAATACCTGTGACCCCTGGATCTGGGCCAGCCCTTGGTCAATGTAGGGCAGAGGCCATCGGGAAGTATGGACCCGTTTGTTGAGCTCCCTGAGGTCGGCACAGAGTCTCCACTGGCCGTTTGGCTTCAATATTCCCAGCACCGGATTATTGAAGGTGCTGTGGACTGGACGGATTATTCCCCGGGACTCAAGGTTCTTAATTATTTCAGTAAGGGACTCCATTGATGCGAGAGGCAAGCGATATTGCTTCACAAACACAGGAGTCATGCCAGGGTCCGTGGGGATTGTTGTGGTGTGGATGTCGGTGCGACCACAGTCATATGAGTCTACCGCAAAGAGATCTTGGAAATCCAAGAAAACTTGTTTCAACTTTTGCTTTTGTTCCAGAGTCACACAGGCATCAGCTAGGTTGACTCTCTCTTCCACCATCTGCCTGAAGCCTGGAAAGACTTCTGGTTTGGCTATCTCCGCGGCCTCCTCCAGCTGGGTGGAGAAGTCCCTGGTCAGAGTGCTGATTTGGACCGGAGGCTTCAGGTGGGCAAGGCAGCCCTCATGGACCTGGAAAATCACCTCATCCCTCCTGAAGTCACAAGTCACATCTTCCTTACCATAAGGGCAAGAAGTGTACACCAGGAAGTTCCCCCCATGCCGGGTAAAAATCCTGTCTGGTGTTGTATTTTCATCACTGTCACTGTCAAAACAGTCCTTGGGGATTGGTCCTAACAGTTCATTTACTAAGTCGATGGAAAAATGTCGGTCATCAACCGCCATTCCAATAATGGTGCCTGCGGCTAGAGTAATACTCTTTAAGTCGCTGTTATCCACCTCTATTAGAATGGTGTCATGTTCTATATTGACTAATGGAGTTGGGTTTACCCCCAACCCTTGCTGTTGGAGAGAAGCGTTTAGATGTATGTAAGCATCAGGGTTTTTCAACTCTTGTCCCCTTTTAACTTTCACTTCCAGGGAGAATTGTCGGGTCCTTTCTGGGATGGTGACTTCCTCTTTAACCTGAATTTCAACTGCATAAGGGAGCAATTGAGCTGACCTAAATGCTTTTTCTGGATCATCAAAGCCCATGGGATTATCCGCTAATCGGGACCAAGCTTTGAAGTTTATTAGGTCCAAACTAATGGCAAAGCGATTGAGAATGTCGCTGCCTAAGTAAAAGGCGGCAGGGACGTCTCGCATGACCCAACAATTGTGGACTATGCTCTTGTTGTCAATGGAGATTTTGAGCATACACCTGCTTGGCAGGAGCTGTTTGGAATTAGGTGCTTCCAGGTCCATTTCCCATTTGTCTATCAGTTTGAATGTGGGAATGGCTGGATCTTTTGGGAGTTGGCGGAACATGGCTTCGCTGATGAAGCTCTTACCGTTGTTCACACACACTCGAGCGAGAACAGAGTCCTTCCCATCATTTAACTGGACAGGGATGAACAACTGCTCTCCAATTTGCTGAATCTCAGCCAGGCTCTGAGCTGATTTCACATCTTTCTGGACTATAGGAGTGGGAGTTTCAGATTGTGGATTGGTATAGAATTTCAGAGTGTTTCCTTCCAGCGTGGAATACCACTTTAGACTGGAAGGAAGGTTGATTTTCAGAAATAGAGAGGACCCCCCATCACCAGTCTGTTGTCCTACTGCTATTACTGTCACGTCTGGAATCTGGTTGTTCTGGAAGTGAAATTCTACTTGGTCAGATTTTTGTTCAACCATGTGGCATGTGCCGTTTAAACTAACATGGTTGACACTCTGTTTTAATTTTATTGGTCGGCTAGTCTGGGTCCAGAGGACCTTGTTTACACAATCTATTAGGGGTGACAACCTTCTCAGGAGGTCATTCCCTAGTAAACAAGGGGTGCCCTCTGGGGTCACAACTATGACCGGGTGTTTCAACTTATGTCGCCCAATTTTAATGTCCAAGTCTGCTGTCCCCTCGACGGGAATTTCCTTCCCGTCAAAGTTCTGGAGTTGCCCAGGAAGAGAGGTGAGAGGAATTTGGTAATTCTCTCCCCTTCCTGCATTCAGTTCGTCAAAGGCCCTTCTGGACAGAAGGGTAGCTTGAGATCCCGTGTCCACCAGTGCCGAGATTGTACCCTGCCCCTGTACTTGTACCGGGGCATAATATCTTCCCTCCTTCTCCTCAAGGGGGCACAGATAATGTACATTTTTGGACAACTGGTGGGCTAATTTTCTGGTTTTGGACATCGCGAGAGAAGAATTTTGGGCAGAATTCTGTGGAGAGCCTTGGGAATCTGAAAGAAAAATTTGGCAACTGGAGATCAGAGCCATTGTGGGTTCCCCTGGTTCTGGTTCTGGGCCGCCCCCCCCTTTTTGGAGGCAGTCACCAGGATGGGTTTGAACCAGGGGATTTTCTTGCTGTTGGTTCTGGGATGAGATGGTGGGCGGCGGTAGCTCAGTCTCCACATCTCCCCAGTCTGGATTTGCATCCCTAGGGACCCATTTTTCTTTGGGAGGAGTTCCCCCCTCTCTGAAGGAGAAGATCCTTTTCTCAGGATCCTCTGAGGATCCCTCTCCCTCAAATTGGAAGATCTGTACCTCCTCCTCAAACTGAGTCTGTTTGGGTCTTTTGTTTCTCCTACCCCCCTCTGCTCCTTAGGAGGCAGACTTTCATGGGCAAGAGATTTTGTTTCCGGTTCCTGGGTTTCCAGGGGCTGTTTACAAGTGAGGAAGGAAGCTTCCTCCAAGGCTTTACACCCCCCTTCCCCTTGTGCCTCCTCCCTGGGAACCGGTGAGTTATCGGGGTGCTGCCCCCGTCATTGTTCTGGAGCACCAGGTCCAGAGTTGGGAGCGTTCTGCGCCGGCATGCTGATCTGAGGGTTCTGCTGCGCCCTCAGTATATGACCCATATCCCGCGCCATGTTTTGAACCTGGCGCTCTAACTGGGAAACCCGCTCAGGCTGATACGGGGCCCTGTTTTCTCCCCTGGGCTGATCCCGGGAAGGGTAGCTATCCCTCCTCTGGTAATACCCCGGGTTGGGAAGATTTGGGTACCCCTCCACCCTTGGCCTCCCCTCTCCCGGATTCAGTGGTCTGGGCTCAGGGAATTGGGGAAAGAAGGATGGATGGTTTTGGGGCTGAAAGTTGGGTGGATACCTGGGGAAAAAGTTCTGCCCAGGATTTGGAGAGTTTCTGCCCTCCAGTGGGAAGTTTGGAGGGAAGTTCCCTGGGTTAGGTGCTTGGCTGGATCCCCCCCCTTGGGCTGGAGGAGTCCACACATAACCCAGGATGGGTCGATTTCCCTTGTAACGGGGACTTACATAATCAGGAGAGCGAGGGACCCCATTTGTGGGGCTGCCTCCCTGGCTCCCTGTCTGTGACTGGCCCGAGGACCTTCTGGGCCTAGCATTATTAGGTGCAGGTAGGTTTTTAGGCCCCCCATCTCCAAATCCAAAACGAGGGTGACCTTTACCTCTGCCACCTTGGCAGCAGCAGGGGTGCTGTTGGCTTTGGGGTTTTTCTGGGCAGTACTTTTGCTATCTACCGGTTTCTGCACCTCATAGATCCGGGTAGCCTGTTCAATGACCCAGTCTAAAGATCTTTTCTCGTGAAAATCCCTCACGAGCTGGGTCATGATATATTTGGGCAAGGCATGGAAAAACGTATTAATAAATTCCCTGCTATCCGTGCACACCCTTCTTGTGGTCTGTGCAAAAGCACGCTTTAACTCCTGCACAAATTCTTGTGGGGCCTGATCCTCCCCACATTGCAAATTGTAGGCTGCCTTGCGAGCCTCTTGAGGATTTCTGTGAACAGAAAAATGTTTCAAGATGGCCGCCTTATAGGTGGACCATCTTAAATGATTTTGGTCCTCCAGCCCCGCAAAGAAACTGGAGTATTCCGGGGAGAAGGTCCACTTTACATATTGAATACAGCTTTGGCTGTCCTTCAAATGGAAAGTCTCCATCATTTGTTCAAACAACTCTAAGTGCTCCCAAACAGAATACTTAGCGTTCTTATGGTAAGGCGTGATGACGCTCCTGATCGCCTTAATCTGCTTTAAAGGGTCCTTAAGCAAGGCCCTTTTTGTCTTATTGGCCCTTTTGGTCCGGGTAACCCTGGTCCAATCGTCCTCGGACTCAGAGGCACTGCTCCCAGAGGTTCCCGTCTGTTCTTCCAGGTTTTCCCGGATTCTGCGAGCCTGGGAATGGCTGGCAGAATGTGGGGACCTGGTCTCCTGTGTCCTGCGCAGTTCAGAGGAGTCTTCAGATTCCTCCTTGCTGCCAGGATTTGATGGGTACCCCCTCCACTGACCTAACTGGGCAGAGGTTTTCAGGATGCCCTTAATGGGCCTACTCTCCTGGGGTTCCCCATCGAACTGTACTGTACTTGGGTGCCCATACCCGGATGCCCACCCCTCCATTCCTGAGTGGTACTGGCCTATGAGCCCCATACTCTTAGCTGGATAGTAATCTGCCATCCCTGCAGCCCTGTGCTCATGTGCGCCAGGGGACATGGGGGTGGTAGAGTCCAGGGACTGAGAGGTATGAGGGCCTCTGGTACTAGGGCTCCTGAGGTTATGCTCCGGAGTTTCCATTTCCCAGCGAACCTCATCTCTATCCGCCCCTGCTCCCTGTTGCAATGCAAGAGCCTGCATTTGTGCCTTCAGTTCCTCTGTTAAGGCCTTACTCGACTCTATCAGTTTCTCCTGCATCGCTACCTGTTGTTGGAGCCTATCATTGTGTTGACAGAGGGCCTCATTTTCCCTCTGTGCTTCCTGATTGGTCCTGGAGCACTGGGCCAGTCTTTGCTGCAGGAGGGTTACCTCCTGATTCCCATCCCTACTGGCCTGCTCCTTTCTTGCCAGAGCATCTTCCACCCTTCTGGTGTGCTCTAACAAGTTTGCATGCTCTTTTTGGAGATCACCCAGCCCCTGGAGGGCCAAGTGATTTTCTTCCATTTTTCTTTTTAAATGGCAGACTTCCTGGCCTAAGGTATCCCTTTCCTGACTGAGAGCCTGCATCTGTGCTGCCAGGTCGTCCCTTTGCCTTTGGAAGGCACCAGCATTCTGGCGCTCCTGATCAAACTCTGCCTGGGTATCCAGATCTTTCAGAATTAGTTTGTTGCTCTCCGCCTTCACTCTATCCAGGTGGCCTTGCAGGGTGACTACCTGCTCAGCACATACCCTGTTGAAATCCAGTTGTTGCTCCAGCTTTTTCTGGTTTTGCAGTAGGGAGTCCAAACCTTCTTGGTATTCCTTCTGCAAGGCCAGAAATCTGGTATTCTGTTCTACCTTTTCCTGTTGCAGCACATCCATATCCTTCTTTATTTTAATGATGTGCTGCCTACTATCATCTTCTGACTCCTGGCTCCTCTGCAGCCTCTGCTCAGAAGAGTCCAGATCAGATTGGGCCTTCTGTAATGCCATCTGTTGCCTATTTGCCAGATTTTGGCTTTCAGCACATCTATCCTGCATGTCTCCCATATATAGGTACAGGTATGCTGCTATCCTGGCAATCTTATTGTGTTCCTCTTTGGCTTTAGGAGCCATATATAGTTCACTCAGGGCCACATGTAAGGGACCCTGATCTCTATATATATCTGACCCTGTTTCAGTGACCTGTTGTGTGATGGCCTGCAACCACACATCCTGGCCCTGTTCGGTCCATTCACCTCTCACAAATAGCTTATGCAAGAGGTGCTCTCTGGCTATTTTCATGTCTACTAAGGTCGTCATTCTAGAGATTGGTCTCTGTCCTGACTTACAGAAGTTTGTATTTTATTTTTTGCAGAACAGAACTTTTCTTGGAGTGTCCCTTTTGAGGAATGCTTCACAGCGTAATGCAGCGTGGTGATCCGACCGGATGTATGTATCCCGTCAGTTAGCACACTGTATTAAGCTGCACAAGTGGTAAATCTAACCCAACGTCTCGGCTCGAGCCCCCAATTTGTAAGAGGATTCAATTCAGCACTACAGCTAAGTTAACGCCTAGTCTAGAATACTGAATGAAAACCCTTATTGATATATCTTTATGTCCAGTTCATGCGTTCTGGATGACTACCCCTATATAACACCCCTCTCTTGGAATCCCCCTGACCCCACTGAGCCAAGAAGTAGTTCTGTTTTGCAAGTTTAAAAGGTTTATTTGATAATTTAAAATATATATATATCACACTTTATAATAAATTAATAATTGAATAGCACACTTAATCTGATATGATCAAGATCAACAACGGAGAATCTGGCACTAGCACACTTCTTATAATCACTAATGAGTTGACATGAAATGTATAAGGTAGCACACTGGTAAATAGGAACAAAAGTATAATGCGGTAGAGGATGCTTTAAGTAAGCTCAGGTGGATGCAATATTCAATGAATGCAGTACAGAAAATACTCAATATGATTTCAACCAAACCATGTAATCACTTTTCTCTGGCAATCCCCTCCCCCCCTTGATGCAAGGCAAGGAAATGGAAGGAAACACACAGTTCTCAGAAATGCAATCAATGTAAATCAGTTCACCCCAACAAGCTTACACTACAGAAAACAGATAGGAGTTTTGAAAACACAGGCAAAATGCTTTGATATGTGCTAGCAATGGGTGAGAAATATGCTGGAAATGCTTTTAATTCCCTTTCAGAGGTTCAGGGTGAGTGGTATCTAGTTAATATTAGTCCCGGCTCACACTAGCAATGATGCAGGGATAGTTAGCAGGTTAAACGAATTTCTGGCAAATGGAAGGCAAGCAGCAGCAGTTTTTACATGTGAAGAAATTTGCAAATCGCGGCAAAATTCGCGGATGCGCCGAGCGCTATTACAGAGGAACCACAAAGACTATCTCTATCTTTTTGGGGTCCTAGGAAAGCCTAGGATCTCATCTTCCAATTGAAAGTTACTGCAAGTCTCTAGCACAAACGGTCGCGGAGATATGAGCGATTAAATAAAGGTCGTTTTTCAGATTTGAAATTTTAAAGTTCAAAAAGACACGTGCAGCTTGCAACTAGAAAATGACAAGTGACAGCTTTGCAAATGACAGGTGACAGTTAGGAGACAGTTCTACTTAGATTAAAATAGGATTGAATTATATTATTTTAACTAGGAGATTGGTTTGGTACAGTTTGGCGGTACTCACAAGAGATTTTAAACAGGAAGGCGGCTTTGTCACGATCTGGTCAGGGTTTTAAACTGGACTCTGGTCTGGTCTGGTCTGGCCTCTGCACTTCACAGTGATCTGGGTCAGCTCTCTCTGCTGGTCTGGGTCTCTCTGGGTACAGCACTGCTTTCTCTCTGGTCTGGTCTCTTAGTTCTGGATAGATTGAAGTCTCTAGTTTGGCTTTCTGGAGGTTGATGGAGGTAAGTATGGATTTTTCCGGCAGAGCGTCCCGCTGCAGATGGAATTGAAGGTCTCTATCTGTCCTGTCTGTCTGCTTTTATGTGTTTAGAATGTGGGTGTGTTCTAGTATCACTGACCCTACCTCTCTCTCAGCTTCTAATTGGTCAAACTTCCATTTATCATTTGATTGGGGAATGAACTGTGAGTCAGAGGGATGTCATTTTATGGCTTGCAGATAGGACACTCCTCTGTCAGATTGCACACATTCTATATTTGATAATAAAAGACATATTTCACAGTTACACAGTTGCTTGAAATTACATATACATGGTGTGGCTGAATTTAGCCATGTCTCTGTCCAAATCTGCTGTTTCTAAGAGCTTGCATTCAGAAATGGCACATAATTGACTTTTTAACTGATTTTTCAATTTCTGACATTAACCCAACTTTACATACATGTGCGCAGGGAGTATGGACATTAACTGATGAAGTTTCAGACTTTTAACATGCATACATTTAGAGTAATATCCACTTTTCCGCTAACACCCCCCTGAACATACCACCGGTTCTAAAAACCTCTTAAACTGTGGGCAGAAAAATCACAAGAATTATGGTGTCATTTATAAAATTTTCACATGTCCGCTCTATGAGTTATTCATCTTTTTAGAGTTATGTTCTGGCTCCAAAGGGGTGGGGTTTCCTCTCAGCACAAGGTAGAAATACTGGTTTATCCAGTTCTGCCAAGCCAGCTTGCTCTCACAGGCAGTGCTCCTCCCCTTTCCTCAGGAGGAAGCCACTTTTTACGACCATTTACGACTCCTGCCAATAAAACCTTTGCCTGAGCCATGACAGGGCTTTGTTCACTTTCCTGCAGAGCACAGGTAATTCAATTATCAGATAGATGGCATATCCTTAGTGTGAGCAGCAAAAGGGCAGCTAGGCCTGGGAACACAGCTGTGACTCAAGTTTCACTCCTGATGGGGGTAGTTGCCAGGCAGAATTGGAATCTCTTTAAGCCAGTTTCAGATAAAATGTCACTTTTTGTTCCCCAGTTCCTGCATTCAAATAAAACTAAACATTTTTACATATGCAGCTAGAATGCTGATTCTAAGTGCAAAACTATGGCATTTCAACAGTTACAAAGGCATGTGACACCAAACATAGGTCACTCATTTCATCTAAACATTTTCGATTTTAGTGTCTTTAAATCCAGTGCAACTTAAACTGCTGACTCCATAGCAGTTTTGTTATAAGCACTGTTTTGGGCTCTTCACTTCCCAGATTTTGTAAGCACACAAAACCTCATTCTGCCAAATGTCTGCTGGTGTTCAGTGAATATTTTGCACATGTTGCAATGTTTAAAATAGACACTTTGGCTTGCCTTCAGAGGAACACAGGGTGGTTTTAAAACGCCGGCTTTTGGATAGTGGTGAGTACTGGTACTGCACCCATTTTTGGGATTTAAGAATGAATTCCCCACAATTCTAGGTTGCATTTGGCAATCAGCATTGCCATTCCCAATGGTTTCAGACTACTGTGCGGGTAGTCCAATGGTGGTTTTAGGCAGTGTCCTTCTGTGCCCATAACATCGGCAAAAATGGGTGGCAGCCTATTCTTCCTGCATTTCCCTGTGCATTTTCTGGGAAGCTCTGGCCATCATGATGTTTTCATGTCAGTACTGCACAGTTTTGAGGTAGGGCTCGGATGCATGGGTAAATACATCCCACACAAATGTTCCAGTTTCTCCAGAGGATTTAGCTTTCTTATGTGTGTATTGTGCTTGATGTGAATAGCATAATAATTATCATGTTTTCCCTAAAACTGAAACAAATGCAATTTTGTGATATATTGTCAGGGATGTGTATCATGTCTAGTGGTACCAATATCTGTGACTTATTATTATCATGTCTCCGTCATTAATAGAATGATGCAATTTTCTTAAAAACAGAAGACATACTATTTAACTTTAAACTTTAGATCAGCACCAAACAAAAGTGGTGACTGGTCATACTGCAGAGGGGAGAGTTTGTTCCAAGCCTGTGAAATATATCTGCTTATGCTTTCATATATATATATATATATATATGCATTTATATATATAAACAAAGGCAACAGAGGTGACATCAATGAACATATTTTGGAATGCAAATTGGGAGGAATCGTTGAGTTGAGTAAATGTGAGAGTAAAAACACATAGCACTTTATACTATAGCATTATCGAATGTTGTTTCATTGGTATGTAGAACTATTGCATACAAATACCATTTGCTTAGCTGTGTACAAATTGTGTTTAACAAAGTGCCATTGTTGAGTAGTTCTCAATGATTGATGTCAGTTCGAAAAAAATGTGGGTCGATTGTACAAAACGTTTGCGCTGATTCAAGTGCAATGAGGAATAGGTAAACCATTCTGTAGTGCAAAAAGCAAAATGTACCATTTATATTTGCACCAGGAGAAATTAGTAGGACAAACATTGCTCAAGTGTAACATGTACTCAAGGAATAGGCTTCTAGCACTAGGTAAATGTTTGTGCCAGTGCTAAATGCATTGCTCTGGTGGACGGTTTCAGTAATTCCGCCCTTATGGGGAAAAGGTATCATGCAATGCATGGTTAAATTGTTCCATTTTCACTCTTCTTTATTGTTATTTAAATTTGAGTTTGTGTCTATTTTAAATCGTCCCCGTTTAACTCTTTTTAGATGCCTAGTTTAATTACTATTTTGCATTGCTATTTTATTAATTCCTTTTCATTCTGCATTTTCAAACTTTCACTTAATTTTCTATGCTCTGTATACAGACATAATTTGCTACAGATTACTGTGCTGAAATATTTAAAACAAAACATTAAAACAACATGTAATTGTTGCTCCCATGGTCTGAAAAGTAAAGCAACCGGTTAATAAGATAGTCATTATAATGGCCCAATCCCATATGAAAAAACGCTCTTTGAATCAGGCCCTCAGTGTGCTGTTGTTGTCTGCGCTGGTTTATGTTTACATGGCACTTTTCCGCTTTGGGGGTACCTGGTGATTAAAAATCTCTGTTTTGTGAAGGGGAATCTTATTGCATGGGCTAACTGTATGTGCCTTGGAGAAAGGCGAAGCCAGAGCACACTGTGCAGTTAAAAAGCACAGAAGCACCGCTGTTTTCTTGCAATAATTGAATGAAGTCTGCACTTTCTTTACTCAGCTCGTGCTCTTTCTTCCTTGCTTCCCAGGAGCCCCAGAGGCGCCGACCAATGTCTGTCTCATGGTTACAAGCAGCACATCACTCACTGTCAGTTTCCAGGAGCCTCTCAGTCTCAACTCGGCCGTCGTGACTAAATATAAAGGTAATGCCCTTGGCAGCTTATAGCCGCGCGAGATTTGCATGCAGAGTCGGATTTAATTACATTGTAAATTGGTCCTGCTAGGTATGGATTCCCGTAAACCTGTTATCCCTCGCTTCCATGCTGCCCCTCTTGCCTTCGCACTGGGCCGGGTTTCCATACAAATGACATTGTTGGCAGCAACATTAGAATGATGGCAACCCCAGCACAATGGCATTCATTAAATACACTGGTTTCAAAGCGACAAGCATCACATACTGAGTTTATAGATGTGTGAATGATAAATTGCTGGGCTTTATTAAACATTTAATTTCTACCGTGTTAGGTTGAAATGACTAACACATCTGACAATCTTTACATACATGGCAGAATGTCATGCTACACCATTCTCTAATTATATTTTCAATGTTTTGGTCAGGATTAGTAGTTCAGTGCCTGGTTGTGCAATTTTTAAATCGAATCAAAGCATGACATATTTACTCTATGAAGGACTACAGATAATCTAGTAGTGCACGTAGTGCACATCTGCGCCATGTGAATCTAATATTTATAAACTACGAAATTGGAGATATTTGATGAAATGTGTATTAGCTTGGGCAAGAATATTCAATACCGTGTAACCCACGGAGGTCTTCTAAAGCATCTTATTTCAAAATATCTGAATGAAAAGTTCTAATTTCCTCATACCAGCTGCTGTAGTTCCTGACATGTATAACGGATGAACACGGACCCACTACTTCAGTAAACCAATTACAATGATTACAAAGCAAGTATTATTTAAGTTTACAATGCATCCGAGTTTTTTAAGTTGTGAACACTTATGGTCCTTTTGATTGAGGTAAGACATCATATGAAGGATGGGATGCAGAATAACTCCAAATAATAAGACCGACTCAGGACGTTGGCAAAATGTCTCTGTTTTATTCTCATTTGTCTAAAACAGGGAGTTACAATGGACATCAAAGGACGTTGCACAGCATACTCTCTCTTCCTAAATGTCTTCCTTCTCGATCTCTTCGCTCATCCGCCTCCAACTCCTTCAGGGTTAGTCACTTCTCCAAGTAACCCGTTGGTGGTAGATCTCTTTCTTCAGCTGGGTCCTCCCTCTTGAACAGCCTACCTGCCTCTCTGAAACTTGAGGAGAACCATCTCCGGTTCCGGAAACACCTCAAGACCTTCCTTTTTGCTTTTGTTTTCTCTCCTCTCTTTCCTCCTCTCCCATGCTGAACCTGAAACTGCACTGGTCACCTGGCTACCCTCTGAGCTCGAGCCCAGGTCCACTCCCCTCCACTTGCACACCTACACTGCCCCCTGGCAACCTTTGCACTTGGGACTTTTTCTGTATCCCTACAGCCCCTTACCAGCACTTGACACCTGATGTCTTCACTTACCCTTGCACTTGCCACCAGCTGGCCACACTTTGTATTTATTTAGTCTTTCATTTGACTGTTTATCCTATGCAGTGCACTGCCCCCTCTCCATGTCCCCCAGGCATTTTCCCCATTCCCCCCTCCCTGCACTTGCGTGATCTCAATGTCACCTGGCCTAGTAAGATCATTGTCTCTGTCTTCCCTCTGTTCCCCTTCCCTTGCCTCATCGTGCCTTTAAACATTTGTGTATATGCGCGTTATAAATGCCATATCATATTATATGATTTCATTAAAAATAAATTCTTATATAACAAAAATGTGTCATACATGACGTCATACTACATGGCAAACTATGAAAAACTATGCAGGATTGTGGTTGGTTCAAGGGGACTATCTAAGTATGCTTTCTATAAGGGATTGGATTGGGATTGGGTCTCTACAGTCAGGTGGATAATGTATGCCCACCCCTAGTGCAAGCCATCCTCATCAGTTACTAGATACACTGTACATCATTGGCTCTCATACTATAAGGCCCTTCGTTATATGGCCTCCTACAATTAGTTGGCACACGTGTTCCCTTCTGGAACATTCAATTCACTAGCTGCATATAAACCGGTACCTCAGGTACTGTTGGGTGGACATGACCCTACCTCTCCACCCAATTAGCCCATCATCTCTCATCACTCATGCCTTCTGCCATTCAGAGTGTCTTTGAACTTGACCTTGTAGTAGGTTTTCTTCTCTGGGAATATAGTGGAATGTGAGCATGTTCTTATCAAGGTTCAGGTCTGCCTGCACACTTTTATTTCTATCCTCGACTCACGTGACAAGAGACCGTGAATTAGCCCATTTTAAAGCATTTAAATTTCTTGAATAAAGAAATTTAGCATGCATGGTGTTCTCTCTTTTCAACTGACAAGGAATGCCTCTGCGTCCCACATTCACTGTTCTTCAAGTACTGCTAACCAGTTGTGGCTGCCTTAGCCTTTGACACCAGGCAAAACAGCCTTTCTTTGGTCTATCTTCGAGCATCAGCTTATTTATTTGCTGCAACACTCACATAGCTATCCATCCTTCTTTTTCCCCGGGTTGAAGTTAATAAGGTTGTTACATTGAATATCCAGATTCTATATATAATGGTGGCACCGGCTGCAGTCTATTCACTATGTATAACCAGCATTTATGGATATTTAGTCTACTTTCGTTACAGCATTTGTACAGTTATAGAACAGCTTGCATTTTCTGCAGTGCTTCTTTACACATGCAATCTTCATTCTGCACATGAAAGTCTTCTCAATTCTTTACTTTGCCATCAGATTCTATAAGGTCTATGCATTTTCTTATTCGGTCATCCTTCTAAGTGCGTCACGCTCATTTCTTGTGACATCACCAGCATCTCCTTTTCACATCTTAACACTTCTTCGGCGATCTCCCTCAAGAGACCGTCATCTCTTCGGGGATACATCATATAGGGTTTTCTCAGTGGATACCTTGTTGCAAAGGCTCTTTGTGGGATAGGTACCATTACTGGAATTGCACATGTCGCAATTTCCAGTTTCCAACCTATAGGCAGAATAGGGGTAGGACTTCCTGCAGAGGCATTCAGCTGCTCCTCTACCCTCCCCCTCTGGTGGATTTATCAGCCACTCCTTCACCAGTATCCACATCTCAGTATCCTCTCTTGAAAAAGTGCTTCTTTAGAGTGCAGACCTTTACCACTCCCTTCAGGAATCTTGCTGATTTTACATGTTCATCAACAATCCAGGTCATGCGGCTGCATTGTCCATTGGGATTACAGTAGATCCATCATCCCATGTACTTCCTGTGATTTCTCGAATGCAAGAACTTCGTTCCCTCAGGTGCTAAAATGCTAGCATCTATATTTTCTGATTTCTTCTCCTTGGTCCAGACCCTGATTCAACATTGATCATGATCTTCATTCCTACTGCCTTCTTTGCTGTCTTCTTAAACTGTGTGATTATTATCCTGATCACACAGAATCCAAACATCACCATCACCAGTATTGCTTCCAGGAATTTGAAGATATTCACCATCCATTGTGGAACCCATGAGAAGAAAGACATGGACCAGCTATCATCTGCAAAATCTTCTGTCTCATCTTCAATTTGATCATGTAGCTTTGTTAGCAAAGTTATAGCCTCTGTCAAGGTCCCATTCTCGTCATCATGAGAAGGTATGAACATGCAACATGATTCTCCGATGTTGGTGCAAACACCTCCATACATTGCTGTGATCATATCAAGGACATATCTGTTCTGCAAGGTCATCAGCCTTATGACCCTCAATTCTTCCTTGATTGCATTGAATCCATTTATGGTAGTGTTGATTGTCTGTAGGAGCTTCCATCTGGTAATCTGTAACCATTTGGCGTTGGCCATCATCTGGATCCTAGGCATATAAATAGTTGTGCATACCACTGAAGTCTGGCTGAACAACCTGTGCTCATATGGAATAGAATGGCTTCTATCGATTTAGCTTAGAAATAATTCTCCCTGTCCGGTTTAGAATTTCGGGTGATCTTCTCTTTCTCAAGTGAGCATCTGCTTTTGGAAAATCTCTGATGTTCAGGTCGCTTATAGGAATTATTAATGCTAGAACGCGAATAAGCACTATGGAGCACATCCCCTGCCAGTCTTTGGGGAGCTTCATATAAGCTCTAGACCCACACGGCCCAGTAGTGGTCCATCAGAACTACTGTCCCATCCTTCATGCCTGGTACATCAAAAATGGTGCCACACTGATGATTTACTCCAACTTTCCTCGTGCCATTGTTTTGAAACACAGAGCTGCACTGGCCAAAGGTACTATCTGCAATGGTCCTCCTTTATCATCGACCCATGTCAACAACTTCAAATAAATTTCACACAGTGGTGCTTATGTTCATTCTCGGCAGTTTCTATAACTGGCTCATAATATCCTGTTAGTGCTGCTGCCTTACACACAGTCAGTACTGTTCTTTTGATTTGCAATGTGTCTCTTTCTTTACATTTCCTTCTGATCCGGCTCTGTTCATTCCAGGCTGTCCATATCTTATCACTAGATTCCTTGTTTCTGGCTTCTCTCTTGTTTTCAAATCTTGAACATAGTTATCTTCTCTTTGGGATGTCTTTTCAGTTATCCATATCAAGGATGCTGTTTGACCCTGGAACTGTCCTTACGTCTGGCAGAGTGTGAGATGAGTTAGGAAATTAGCTTTTTGGACTGGTACCTCTGTAGCTTTGAATATCTTGGAGGTCACCATAGCATACAGTATGAGAGCACAAACATAGCAACTCTCCTTGGAAGTACTCTTTCCCACTTGTTTCATGTGCTGATACCCCATTTTATTAACCAAATGTGCTGTACTATCTAAATACGTGTTAATCCCATTATCATCTTCCTCTGCACTTCTCCTGTGTCTTCCTAACATAATGGTTGCGGTCAATGGAAAAAACTCTAAAGAAGCTCTGCTCTGGGAAGAAAACACTTGAGACCTTGGCTCATCGGTAATGGGCAAACCTACATGAGTTACTGGAGTGGGGAGAATCAAAATAACTTCTACTTTCTTTGGATCAATACAATAAAGAGTGTGAACCAGAAGAAACAGAAAGACAAAGATAGAAACTGAGCATGCATATATTAAACACCACAATATTAACCCACACCATTTATGGCATTCTGGAATTTCTTGGACTTACTCATTCCTTAAAACCGTACCATTTTCAAGATTCTTCATTTTAACTGTTAAATTGTTTAAGGACGGAAACACACTACTCCGGCAACTGTAGTATATTTAGTACTTGTTAAAATGTGTGGATATCTACATCTCTTCTAACAAGTGACGGATAAGCTCAAAGAATAAACACAAAAATAGCGAGCACGATACGATGCACATTACTTTTGGGGAAAACCATAAACTCAGTCGAACAAGTATTCCGTAAGAAATGAATTGGGTACTGCTCCCGATTCCAGTTATCAAAGACAAATTTGAAATCCAGTTCAGGCATACCTATGATGCATCAGCAACTTTCTAAAGTTCATTTTCAAAGAATTCTGTGACTCAAGCAATGAGTTTGCACAGCTACTATAATATCTATAAGGAGTGTCCAGGAGGAGCCACAGTCCAAATGAAAATCTGCATTTTTCGGTCAATCAGTTGGTGTATCATCCTTCTTCTTTGTCATTGAGTGAGTCTGCACACCCTGAAATCCTTCCTCTTTTCTTGCTTCTGTACCGATGGCTGGGGGTGCTGCAGCCTCGACTTTGTAGAGCTTAACGTTGTTCAGGTGGATCCAAGCTCATTGAACATTTACTGCTTAGGGAGTAATGTCCTCCACCACATAAGGTCCACTGAATCTTGGCTCCTGCCACTTCCTAGTGAAGTTTCTGATCAGCACAGTGTCACCAGCAAATAGTCTCGGTGCTCATAGTCATTCTGAAAATCCAGTTGCTGAATGGTTTTCATCTGTGTTCTGAGACCGACCGCCCTGACGCTTGAGTTGATCTGAAATTACAGTGATACTAGCAGTTATACGTGTCAAATATTCATTTAATTCATTTCGTAACATTTTTGCTGTACTCTGGTGTTAGGGAGAATTCTCTCTTTAGGCTGAATTTCCTAACCTAGTGAGTCCCCCAACAGCTTTGCTGGATTTCTGGAGTTTGGTTTTTTCCTCCTGGCCAGAGTGAAACTCGTTTCCTCCCACTCTTGGACATGATTAATGGTATTCCTTTGAATGGTAATGTGTTTTATGGGCTATGGGGTCCTTTACTCCATAGGGTCAGCTGTGTTTTTCCTATGTGTGTTACACAGCACTCTCCGTGCAGTAACACCGGAGTGTCATAGTGACACCCCACCATAGACTCCATACCCTGGGACTGACTACTGTCTCCCAGGGCATGTAAAGTCACCATTGGCTTTACTAGTCCCAAATTATTAACAGAAACCAGTACAAACCATCATATTGTGGACGTACTGGTCGGGGCAATTCGATTGCCCTGGGGTCTGTTAGTCGAGGGGGCACGTCTCCGTCCCCCCTGATCGAGTTTTGGCTGGTGGCAGTGGAAACTACTTTTTATATTCGACCGCAAATATTTTCCTATGGGATTTTCCCATTGTTCGAGGCTACCAACTTTAATTATTTAATTCTCATAGCCTCGAACAACCCGCCGGTTTATTTAATTAATATTAATTCTCCGGTTGGTATTTTTGGCCAAGACTCGATTCTAAAATGGCGTTTGTGTTCTCTTCTGTGACTCCAACCCAAGTCGAGTCCCTTGTTCCACATTTTTGGCAGACTTCTCCACAGAAACCTCCAAAAGTGGTGGCACTCTGTCTGGGTACCACAGGGGGTGTGGGAGGGGGTTTAGGCACCCTGGACCGAGTTACCTTGGTAACTCAAGTCACACTCTTGTGTGATTGGCCCAAGTGGTGAGCCGGCCTACCAAAGTCGCCACAGGACCTGAGAATCCGACGAGGGAGAAGCTGAGCCGACCTACCACGACGACACCACCGGTGGAACCCTGCAGAACCGACTCACCACTTCCCGACGACAGAGAAGATCTCCCGGCTGGAGAGGCTTCTTCCCCTGACTGGTGGGCACAACCAGTTTTCCTTTCTTTCTTCGCACCCCAGCCCGGTTTGTGGTCGAACTGCCCGTGCCAAGCACCCTGGCAGCCGGATAGCCACTCACCACTGAACCGCGAATCACCGGACCGCTCCGTGTACCTGAGAAACTCTGTGGATGGTTTCTTCCCTGGCAGTGCAACGGACTCCTGTCTTCCTCCATGACGAGATCCTCTCTTCCCCCGGATGAAGCACCGACTTGCACCCGCTGCCAGGAACAACTGCCCCCGCTCGAGCATTCTCACCAATTTAAGGTACCGTGTCCGCCAGGCCTCCCTTTCTAAAGATTGCTACAAGGTAATAATAACTCTTACCCTTCAGCACTGGGCTGGCCGTCTTGACCCTCTAACTGGTCCCTTTCTATGGTCCAACTCCTTTTTGAACCTTTACAAGACTTTTGTGCACTGCAACCGTGTGACCCTGGACACATTTCGTTTGGATCCTCTGAAAGTGGATCCAGCCTCTTGAACTCTAACTTCAGGTTTTTACTTTGCCTTCCCTCCTTGTTGTGTGTTGAAAAAAGTGTTGGGATCTGTTTCAATGTGTTCTCTGCTTTTCTCTCCCTTTTTAAAACAAACTATTAGAGTGCCATCTACGGTAAGCGCTCACCGCTGTCTGAAAATAAGTGGGGCTTTACTTAAGACTTATCTAATATTCTTTTAAGGGAGTGTATATCTATTAGTGACCATGCTTTTGAATTGCTTACTATTAGTGCCTGTGTGTTTTTCTAGATGTGGTTTTAAATAAATAATTATATCTCTTTTACACCAAGCCCTGGTCAGTGTTTACTTGTTCTATTGTGTGCTCTTGACCTATTGTAAATAATCTGTATGCTGCCTAACTCTTCTTAAGGGAAGTCTGACTGCTCAGCCACAGCTACCAAGTGAATCTGTGTGGTACAGACTGCTACCAAGTGGGTTTACTGCCAAACACCTGTAGTCCTAAATCTTTTGCAGTGGTCAACATCTGGGCATCACGTCTGCTCCTCGATGGAGGAGTTAAAGGCATTGCCAGTTCTCTTCCTGCCACTAGCTTGTGAGGTGTGAGGTGGTGGTCCGACCCAGTCTTATTCCATAGGGCATATAAAGCTAGGGGTAGGCAATATAGCCATCCCCTTTTCAGCATCAACTTAAACTTGGCGACTCTTTCTATTAGAGAGCCAATGAGTTTCTCACATAATCTGCTTGCTCGCAGGTGATAAGCAGAAGAAAATGTGTGTTTAATGCTCAACAATAATCCCATTTGTTCAAATACTTAATTAACATTAACATTATCAGATCTCAGCACCTCAGACACTCCCCACCTTGGAAAGACTTCACATACTAAAAACTTTGCTGTGCAAGCGGCATCAGGGTGTTTACAAGGACCTGCTTCGATCCACCTGTACAAGGGACACACCATCACTATCAGATACCTGTATCTGTTACATACTTGCGGCATATCAACATAATTGCTTGATTGGAGTTGTGGGATCGATCTCTACAAGTGCACTAGTTATCACTCACAAAATATTATTGTTTTAAAACCACTGTGTTTCCAAGAAAAAGACCGGTTGCAGCGAGTACACTAATTCCCTCAAACTTCCTACAGAGTTTGTAAACAGTTAACACACTAGAAAACCCTTGATTTAAAAAATCAATCACTATCAAATTAATATATCGCTCCGCAGAATAAGATAGTAATATAGATGATATTTTTTCTTCTGAAACAGAGACAGCCAACACATGTTTTGACCCCCTGGTCATTGTCAAGGCTGTGTCAAATCAGGCACAAACAGAATGATTGTACATAAAGTAATTATAAACAGAAAAAGTTCAACATTCATCCCATGGCAAAAATATGATAATGTTCAAGATATAATCATTGTTAGATTATTATAGCATATACCATATTGTGTCACAGATCAGGTCAAACGATGGAGGGATGGATTCAAATGTTGACAAGTTGGATTTGAAGAGAAGTAATGAGAAAACACATATAAGAACAGGAACCATACATTAGCAGACTAATCAAGATATGCAGCAGTTTTCTTTTAACATTAAGATTTAACTTTCTCTAAAAAGACATAATTACAATTTGATCAGCATAGGCAGCTCATTTACGGCTCATGGCAATCTATTATTAATTGTTAATTCATATATATACATTCTTTTCTCCAATATCTTTCAGAAAATTTGAATAGCAGAACAGTGGTATAATCAGCAATAATTGTGTTCCTCATTAATTAATGACCAATAGGGTAAAATTATTCTTCATTTACTATTTACACACAGAGGAATTACATCTCTCTTAACTGCACGAGGAAGTGATGTTTCGGACACGTTGTTTACTTATGACGTCAGGTGCCATGTTATGCATGACATCATGACGTTCTAGGCGCCATTTTAGATTTCTCATTTCGCCGCATCTGTGCATCGTGGTAACCAGAGGAAACAAAATCTTGTTACGGGCACCAGCCGATCAAAATCTTTGATGGGATCTATTCCAATTTTTTAGTTAATGGCTACAGTAATGACTGAACAATTCCCTACTTGGGCTTTTAGTGGCTTTACTCAATAGTGTACCACAGGGGATTTCATTTCTATTTGCTAGCAGTTTATTAATCATACTTGGGGGCGAACCTCTTATACGTTATACTTATTCAAATTAGGCAAAAAGGCAATGGTCAAAGTACCAAATGCAAACAGTGAATCAGTGATTCATTATTTAGCTTGACATCCAATCAATATAGAATAAATATGTAACTTATTAACTCCCTTCTTCCCTTTTGAGTAAATCACAAGTTGTGGTAATCTCCAATTGTTTATAATGTTTATAGGAGATATGATATGATGCACTTTTGTGATCACCGGTAGTACTGACCATGAACAAGGTTTATTCCAGTGACTTAAAATATATTACAACAATTATTGGGCCTCATTGCGACCCGAGCAGTAAGGGATTACCTGTACCGGTAAGGGCACTGGTGCCGGTAATCCCTTACCGCCCAATTACGAGGTCCCTTTGTGGGTCCCTTCCTTAACGGCTTACAAGCCGTTAAGGAAGGGACCTTCAAAGGGACCTTAGAGGTAATTACGGTACCGCAATTTGCAGTCCCGTAATTACCACCTTCCCCATTCCCATTGAGCCCTATGGGGGCAAGAATGGGAATGGGGAAGGGCCAATGGTGAATGGGGAATTACCGCCCTGCCAACCTTGGAGTGGGGCATTAATTCCGCCATTCACCATGGCGGAATCCGGCGTCAACCATGGCGCTAATAGCGCCATGGTTAACGCCTGGGTCGTAATGAGGCCCATTGACCAATACGACCAATCCATCTCTTGGCATTCATGCCTGTATTCAACGAACAATATGTTTTGTTGAGAATTGTATTATTATTTTTTTCAGTCTTTTACAGAATCCTATCAATCTGAACATTAACAGTTACTTATATTGGAACTGCTGCTTTAAGCATCATATTTGTGACTTCTTCGGCCCCTTCAAGGGGTTATGATCTTTGGAAAACATATAGGGTGAGCCTTATTATTTATACTATCACTTCTGGTTTTCTTTCAGTGTTCTTTGCACTCGCCATTAATAAGATCATAGTAATCAAGGACATCATCCACTATCTCACTAGGCAGGTGCTCATAGCTTTAATGATACCATGGTAGAATTTGCACCAGACTTATAATGGATATGGCTATGTGGTCTCACGTTTCTGAAATACTAATAAATTGGTACTGATCATTATGAATATACCATTTATTCTAATAATAATATTTGGCTTTGCATGTATGTTAGAAGCACAGTGTGTATGTAATGGTGTTTCAAATCCATTGTTGGGATACTGTCACATTCTGTAGTGACTATCAAACAATACCTTGATTAGTCTGCTAATTTATGGTTCCTACTCTTATATGCGTTTTCTCATCTCTTCAAAACCGACCTGTCAACATTTGAATCCATCCCTCCATCTTTTGACCTGACCTGTGATACAATATGGTATGTGCTATAATAATGTAACAATTATGATATCTTGAACATTATCTTATTTTTGCCACGGGACGAATGTTGAACTTCTTCTGTTTATAATTACTTTATGTACAATCATTCTGTTTGCGCCTGATTTGACACAGCCTTGACAACGACCAGGGGGTTGAAACACGGGTCTGACGTCTCCATTTCAGAAGAATAAATATCTATATTATTACCTGATTCCGCGAAGTGATATATTAATTTGATATTGATGGACTTTCTAAATCAAGGGTTTTGAGAGCGAAAAACCATTCCGAACCTCAATCTAGTGCATCAACATATTTGATATGTAAATGCTGAAAAGGACCATTTGGTCAAGGAATTACTCCCCTAATCATCCACAGTGTATGCCCAGCAGTAAACCTTTGACATAAAATGCAGTTTACTTCATAAAATGCAATGTGTTCTAATAGGTTTGGCACAAACCAGCCTTCTGCAATTGTTGCAGCAAGACTTTCCCTAGTTACATGCACAGGATAGTGCAGCTGTTCAAACGCTACCTTTAACAATGCTACTGGCATCACCGGCTTTCCAGTACTGTCCTGTCACTATAATGCTTCTGTGGGGGATAGAGAACACCCCCTTTACTTCCATAGTTCTTGCTCTCTCCTGCTGTGGTGCACTGCCTTGAATTAACTGCCCCCAAGATTAAATCCTCCATTCACTACCATAATCATAATTACCTTCTCTTTAACATCTTGAGCATCAAAATTTAAACTATCTGAAGAATATGCTACCCTTTTGGCTTCTGCGTCTGCGGCTTCATTCCTGCAAGACATAAAGTCAGTTCACTTAGAATGCACTTCTAGGATATTCTGTGGAGGGTTTTATACAACTCTATAAAAGTAGTATAGTGCCAGGGGTAATCTATGCATTAGAGACACTAGAGATGACATATTTATCATGGTTTGACCGACTGGCAGGTAAAATATGGCGACCATTTCTTAAAGTCCCCATTGAAGCCATCAGATGTGAATTGGGGTTAATTTCCCTAGATACACTACGGAAAATACAATGTTGTAAATTGCTCATAAGAATACAAATGTCTGAACGGAATGGGGATAGCCTAATGAGGATCATAGCCTCTAATATTCACGAAAACCCTAATAAAAATGATGATTTTAAAGAGTTGCAAAGGAATGTGACAATGTTTATGCACAATATTGGGATAGTGATGCCCAGGGATGATTAGGCGGTTGGTACCTTCCAGAAATGTCTCGAAAAGAGAGCTATGGAGTGGGCCATGTGTAATAATATGACCAAACTTAGTAGGAAGAAAAGATATAACCAGTATTTACAGATGGGATATGAACTTGGGCTAACAGAAAGTGATATCACAAAAATCTGCAACCTGGGATGGTTACGATTCATACTATTGCTTCAGTTTTATGTACTACCTTGCTATACATTTCTGGGGAGTTGGATGGCTGTTATATACCAAGACAGATTGTGTCGCTTGTGTAGGATGGAGGTGGAAACCAGCAGACACTTCTGGGTATTAAGCGCGTTATAAATAACCAATCATATCATATCATAAATTGCTATTTTTATGAGGGATGTATAAAAACATTAGGGTTAGAAGAATGAATTAGTAGAATGGTAACATATACATCCATGAACAGTAGATACATATATTTTATGGTATGTTTTAAGAACGGTGAACTATGAATTGATTGTGCCCAAGTCAATTGGATTGATGGACATGTTTTATTTATGTCTTCTCTTATTGTAATATGTTTGTTTTTAATGCAAAATATTAATCTTATTGTTGTTTATATGTATAATTAATATACATAAGTGTATAAGGTTTCAATTAACCAAATTGCACTATAAGTAAAAAAATAACAAATAAAAAAAAAATGTTAATGTTAAAGAACATTTGCACAGCACACTATCACCACCAGAGTGGTCCCCTGGTGCTCTGGCAGATCTAAAATAAGAAAGGGGATGGGGTGAGCTAGTAGGACTGAGCGGGAAAAGAGCAAGAGAGCAGTGATGTGCTGTTGGCAGCTTCCGTTCAGTTAACACAGCTCGCTGAGCTTAGGTGTGCTTTTCGCTTAGTAGCCGTCATGCTCTTCTGTGCAAGGCAATGTGTGATTTGATTAGTTGTTGCAGTGTAGTGAAGTGTGTGCGGTTTGGTATGCATTAGAGGTGTGGTTGTGTTTGGTTAGAGTTTGAGAGATGTATGCAGAAGGGTGAGAATTTTAGTAGGTTGTTTAGTGGCATTGCTATTTAAATGTCATGCATGCTCATTATCACAATTCTATCTAAATGTGGCACAGGCTAATATTCAAACATCCTATCTAGATGTGATGCAAGCTAATACTCACAATCCTGTCTAGATGTGACACCATTTAATATTCACAATCCTGTCTAGATATGATGCAAGCTAATACTCACAATCCTGTCTAGATGTGACACCATTTAATATTCACAATCCTGTCTAGATATGATGCAAGTTAATATTCACAATCCTGTCTAGATGTGACGCAAGCTAATATTAACAATCCTGTCTAGATGTGACGCTAGTTAATATTCACAATCTTGTCTAGATGTGATGCAAGCTAATAGCACAGTCCTTTCTAGATGTGATGCAAGCCAACATTTACAGTTCTATCTAGGTGTGATGCAAGCCAATATTTACAGTTCTATCTAAAAGTGCCACAGGCTAATATTCACAGTCCTGTTTAGATGTGGCACAGGCTCATGCTCACAATGATTTCTGGAGTGGCAAGCACAGTTAGAGTACAGTTAATCTAGATGTGAGAAAAGGCTAGGCAATACAGTTGACAGTGGGTTAACAGTTGCCAAAAGAGATTGGTACATTAAATAGGCTTGAAGATTATTGGTGGTGGGGAAGATGAGATAGGAGAGTGCAACAACAACAACAGCGGAGCATCCAGAGAGCAACACATTTGTACAATAGTGAAATGCAAAAGATGTCATCATACCAGTCATTACACAGTCCACTAGTGGGAACAGCCTGTCCCGTCAGCGGTCATCTACCCGATACCCCAATAATGAAAGAAATCTCATTGAGAACTTCACCCGAAAACTTGACAGCTGCTGTACATTTAAGTGCTAAGTGTACAAAGTCAGCTGTACTTGTCTTACATCCTGCACATCCGTCGGCACTTCTGGGTAATATATATATGCCATTTAGCTGGGGTGTGGGATGTCTGGTGTACAAAATTTAACTGAATCAATGGAAACCTAGAGGTTAGTGAGACCTTTTTAGTCAGAAGGAATACTCACTTCCAATCTGCGCTGAAAATCCCTTCTCCCAGACCACTCTCCAATCTGCGCCTGGGGGTATCCTCACCCAATGGGACATCTGATAGAAGACCACTGTATAGCTGAGAAACCAGGAAAGCCCTGCCATTAGCCTGAATGATCTCCTGCAGCTGAGGGCAATCAAGGAAGGCGGGGGACCTCTCCTTAATTACATTCCTTACCCTGAAATAAATAAATATATCAAGCGAAGTGGAGCCCCTCTCTCCTTGAGCTGATCTAAGGACATACATTTCCATTGGGATAAAAATCACCAAAGTTATCCACCCTGACTTTGGAAGCCTGTTGTATGTTTGCACGTTCTCTTGTAATCCACAAACCCGCCACATGTCCGGCTGGTATTAGTGGTGTGCAAAGGGTCCCTACTACATTACCCACGCCTGGTTCAGGCTTACATTTCTGCATTATCGCCGATCTCAATAAATGTGGTGCCATCAGAGCCGTCTTGACCTGGCCAGGCAGCCTAATGGAGTGTGTGGCACACCAGTAGGAAAAATGGCGTGTTTGTGCCACCCAGTAGTAGCTCTCAAAGTACAAAGGGATATTTGTAAACAAGTATGAAAATCTAGGTAGCATTGCCATTTTCTCTCTCTCTTTCTCTCTCTCTCTCTCTCTCTCTCTCTCTCTCTCTCTCTCTCTCTCTCTTTCTGGCCCAACCTTTGTATTTTCTCCATTGCTTGCAGCTCCTATAAAATGCGGCTCACATCTGCACAATTACATCATACAGTGCCCATATTTCTTTCGTTCTCCACTCCTTTAATTGGCTTCCTGACCTTCAGTGAGTTCACTCTAAATTGCTAGTGATAGTTCACCAGACTTTTTATGGATCTGGAGTTGAATCTTTGCAGCAAAAGTTCTGCCCATATGTGCCTTCTCGCGAGTTACGCTCTAAAGGCTCTTGTCTCGATCCCTCGCTACCAGTTTGAGCGGGTGGGTGGCTGCTCCTTTTCTGTGGCAGATGCTAAATTGTGGAACTCCCTGCTTGCCTCACTGCGAGCCACGGAAAACCTTTTTTAAAAAAAGATTTTATTGAATTATACAAACAATCAAACAATACAAACCAAACAAACAGTGCATGTTCCTACAGTTTCATTACACTTTCTTAACTTCTAACCACTACTTCCCCTAACCCACCCCCCATTATGAGTCTATTACATTAAACCTTCAGTTTCCGCAACCTGTGGCTCTGTCTCCTCTTCTGCAGGCTCCGCCGGGTCAGCTAATGACCCAAACAGTTCGGCTATCAGTGATTTCCAGGCCATCAGGGACTCATTCTCCTCCTCCCCCCCTGTGCTACTCGCTTCTTTCCATGCCATGGTTTCGGCTTCCGCCCATTTTTGCAAATCTCTCCACCACACCTCTACCTTTGGCACATGGCATGACTTCCATCCCATGACAATCCTCCTTTTTGCAAGATCCCTCAGCTTACTTACATGCCTGAGCTTCTGTGGTCTGGGGAACCCCCCCCCCCAGCAGACAGGCCCCCACTGTATCTGTTACCATCTTGACCCCTTTTTCTTCCAGTTTCTCTTTCACTCCCATCCAGAATCGCGCTATGATCGGGCATGACCAGAACATGAGCACCATGCCCGCGTTCTCCTAATCACACTTGGGGCATGCTTGCCGCCCTGCATTTTCAAACCTCGATATCCTCCAAGGCGTCATATAGGCCCTGTGCGTTATGTACAGCTGAATCTGTTTCAGCCTCGCATTTCTGGACACCTTCTTATGATACCCCTGCACCCATTCCCACATCCCGTCTCCCATCGGGGCCCCAACCTCCATTTCCCAGTCGAGTCTCATCTGCGTGACCTCCTTCCCCACTTTAGACATCAGCATTTCATACAATCTGGAAATCTCGTGACCCCCTTCAGCTATGTCATATATCACGTTTATGGTGGCGTCTGATTCTTCCTCCAACACAGTTTCAGGCCATGTTCTCTTAATCCTCAGTACCACTCTATGATACGTAATGTACTGGCCCTCGTGCAACCCTGTTTCTCCCCGCAGCCCCTCAAAAGTAATATTAGAGCCCTATTTCCAAATATCACCCAATGTTGCCACCCCAGCCGGTTCCCTGTGGTTCCTGAGTATCAAACGTAGCTGCGCGTCTGCCCCCGTCAATACAACCAGTGGCATCTGCGGTGAGCATGGGGACGGGTCCTCCATCATTTGACATGCCCTGCGCCACACCTTCCACCCCAGTATCTTCATTTTAGGGCGCCCTCCCATTTCCGCCCTGGGTACCCACATCATCTCTTTTAAATAAAAAGGTGCACACTCACGCCCAAACAACCTGGATTCAGAGGTCTTTTCGTCAGAGAGCCATTTAGCAACATACTGTAACTGGCTTGCCACATAGTACGCCTCATAGTTGGGCAGCTTTATCCCTCCTTTGTCATGGAAGTTCTGTAGCTTCCATAACGCCACTCTATTTCGCGTGCCATGCCACAAAAAGCCCCTACACTTGCTATTAAATTTGGTGAAGAACTTCTTAGGAATCAGGTACGGTATGTTCCCGAAGTAGTGTAGGAGCCTTGGCAGGACCACCATCTTTAGCATTGCTCCCCGCCCCATCATCGCCATGGGCAGCTTTGCCCAAAACTGCATGCACTTCTCAATTATTTTAATGCCTACTTCTGTATTGCACCTATGCTCTTCCTCCACGGTGTGGTATATATCTGTCCCCAGGTACAGAAATGTGTTAACCGCCCACGGCACTTGCAATACAGGTAACCGCTCTGCTGGAATCCCCATGTACACCCTAATGGGAACAATCTGGACTTCTGGGGGTTCACTGCTATGCCGGACAGCGCAGCATATCTCACCAGCACTTCTAGAATGTACTGGAGATTTTCTTCTGGGAATCGCAGGTACAGCAGCATGTCATCTGCATATAGGGAGATCAGATGCCGCTCCCCTTTCACCTCAATGCCTATGGTGTCATATTGCTGCCTCAGATATATTGCTAGAGGTTCAAGGGCCAGTATGTAGAGCATTGGAGACCACCGGCATCCCTGTCTAGTACCCCTGCTGAGCTGCCACCTTTCCGATATCACAGATCATGTCCTAACTCTAGCCAGCGGTTTGTTATATAAACTTTTCGCCCACCTTACATATCCAGGCCCTAACCCGTAGTGCTTCAGTGCCGCCAGCAGCCATGGCCATTTAACAGAGTCTAAGGCCTTGATCGCATCCAAAGACACAATTGCCATTTCCTCCTCTCTTTCCCTGCCAAACTCAATGATTCTCTGGAGTCGACTATGATTATTGGTAATGTTTCTATGGGGGACATAGCCCGTTTGATCCGGATGTATTAATTTGCTAATAACCTTTTTCAGTCTATTAGCTAAAACAGCAGTTAATATCTTGCCGTCTTGATTCAGCATTGACAAGGGTCTATAGGAACCACAGCTGTGCCCAGGTTTATTAGGTTTGGGGAGAGGTATAATGACAGCCTCTCTCAGTGACTCTGGTAAGCGTCCCATCTCGAACGCTTCGTTTAACATCTCTAGCAGTGGGGGGAGGACCTCTTCCACGTACACTTTGTAAAACTCACTTGGGAGTCCATCAGTCCTTGGGGCTTTACTAGTAGGCAGCTGCCTTACCACCTCCCCCAATTCTTCCAAGGTGATCGGGGTATGTAGTTCCTCTCTCTCCTCCTCGCTTATCTTGGGCAACCCCAAATCCTCAAGCGTTTCTTCCATCATAGCGCGACTACTTTCCCCGTCATCCCCGTATAATACTTTATAATAATCCACAAATGCTTGATTAACTCCCTCCTGGGTGTCCTCTACGCTACCGTCTTCTCTCTCTATAGTCCTGATTGTGACTCTGGGGGTCTCACTCTTATATAACCACGCCAAAAGTCTCCCCGGTTTATCAGCTCCTGCATGCTGTCTCTCTATGTATTTTTTATAATTAAGGTTACACAATCTCTCCCAATATTCCACACATTTTCGCTGTAGCCTAAGTGTCAATTCTAGCTTCGCTGCTGTATCGTCTCCGCCCCTTAAGGCCTCTTCCAATTTTTCTTCCGTCTCCTGCAGTTCAGTCTAAACCCCACCTTGTAGGCCCTTGGATTTCGCTATGGCTACTCCCCTTGTGACAACTTTAAAGGCCTCCCATAGTGTTCCCGCGGAATCCACGCTCCCAGTATTTGTTTCAAAATAATTTATGATCTCCTCCCTCAAGTCCTCCCTAAAAAAGGGGTCCCGCAACGCCTCCGCTCGTAGGCGCCATGTCGGGATCCTGGCTCTCGGGGGGCAGTATTGCTATACAATTTGAATATATATACATGCTACTATATTCCAGTCCTTCAAGTTTGTTACAATCAGCAGTATTTTATCAAAATATCAGCCTCTTACAGCCGCACCCATTTTTCTTAGTCTTCGTCTAGGCACCCCTGGGGTGTTCACTCGACACCTTAACATTATGCATACCGTATCCCAGTCACTTATTGCGTCCCTCTTGGGTCTCTTCCATGACTTGTTCCGGGCAGCCCTGCAGATCCAGCCACATTGTTGCTTCTTCCGGAGTGTCAAAAAAATACATTTTGCTCTTGTGCACCACCTTCAATTTCGCGGGGTACAGAAGGTACAGAAGCATATATTTTATCCCAGCCGCACGCAGCCTCCTTTTGATGGTCACATAGCTGTACCGTTGCCTCTGGACCAACATAGTGTAGTCCGGATACGCCGTGATGGTGCTCGAGGCCCTTTCGATTGTTCCACCTTTCCGAAAGTACTCCAGTATTTTCTTGTGGTCTTTGTAGTTCAATATTTTGGCGATTATCGCCTGGGGAGGGGCCCCTGGTCGCAGCTTCCTCATAAGGGCTCTATGTGCACACTCCACTGCGAATCCCTGCAAGAGTTTGCCAGCTCCAATTCCTTGTAGGAGTAGGTTCTCGACATAGTCTGTCGGGTCCTGGCCCTCCTCACCCTCCGGCAAGCCCATCACACGAATATTGTTTCTCCTCGCTCTCCCTTCTGCTTCCTCTGCTCGAGACTCCAAGTTAGCCACCTCTTGTTTGAGTACATGGATCTCCTTTGCGTTGTTTGTGCTGGTGTCCGTGTTAGTTTTCACTGCACATTCCAGGCTGCTTGTTCGTTCCGCCAGCCCCCTGACATCTTGCCTCAGCAGGGAGACTTCTATGCCCACTGCATCTATTTTAGCCTCCAGGGAAGTGCGCAGGTCCAACATCGCAACCGCCCAAGAGTCTTTCAGCTCTGTGATGGCCTCTAGAATCTGATGATTATCAGCCACTGTGGTGCCCTCCGCTGGTACCATCGAGCCTTTGGGTGCGATGGCCGCAGGAGAATGTTACGTTTTGGCGAAAATATCCATTGTGGGTTGTTTATTCTTATTCTTGCCCACAGCCCCACGCGCCGACATTGTGCGGCCTCCGTTGGGCCTCTCTATCAGGATTCAGCGTCCTCGTGCCTTCCCGACAGTCTTTTCCACCCTAATCAGCTGTTAGTAGTAATCTTCAAGCAGTCGCACCGTCCGCCACCTCTCGCCGCAGCTTACTGCTCATCAGTGCCGGGCGAGTGCTTCCCATGCCAGTCGTTTGCACCCCCGCTGCCCAGGGGCTCTTGCCTTCCGGGTCAGCACGCAAGCCGTTGCGACACAAGGCTTACCGCCACAGGGGTTTCGCTCCGTCTCCACTTCGCCATCCTCATTCTTTCCACGCGGCTGCCGTCTCTATTCTGCCGCTCCGGGTGCTCCAGTTTCGTTTCCTTTGTTGTCGGCCATCTTGTGTGAAATGGACCGAGCAGTCGCCGTCGTTCTCCGAGCAATTCCTCCAGAATTCCACTCACAATTCTCTCGGTCTTTATACAGTGAGCAGAACACACGTTCCCATGCATTTATAGTCAATCCTGGAACCAGCAGCGCGTTTTTGAAGGTAGTTTTCATGGATCATATGTCGGATCCTCCAGAGCTGCTCAGGAAGCACGTCCTACTCCATGGCTGCCCAAGCCACGCCCCCACTACTTAAAACCTTCTTTACTTTCACCAGTTGTTAATATATCATTATATTAATATCTGTTCTAATAGTTATTTTTTCCTGCTAATTTTTAAAACTCCCTTTATCATTCTTAGCATCAAAATGCATTGGCATGCGTGCGCTTTATAAAATGTATTAAAATAACATAATATAACATAAACATTTTTTCACAGCGATCCGTCCCATCATAGAGAGTGGAAGGCAGGACCACCTCTGAGTCTGATTTTCTCAAAAGAGGATGTCCAGGTCTCGTGAAACCTCTATGCCCAAATATCTTGTGTTCTCCCGCTCACAACACAAGCCAAATTCGTCAAGAAAGGTCTTAGTATTCACGTGAGAGGGAACACCACTGATTTACTATGATTGATTCTCAAACCCAAAAAGCCCCCAAATGTAATCACCTGCCACATTACTGGCATCAGATTACCAGCATGGTCCTTCAGGAACAAGAACACATCATCAGCGTAGAGAGAGATTATCACCATATGGGGCCCGAGTTGTATACCTTTATGCAAGCACTTGTCATGCAGTGGGGCTGCCAGGGGCACCATTGCTTATAAAAAAGAGCAGTAAGAGAGGGCAAATCTGTCTGGTCCCTCTCCCCATCTCCAGGTCTCCGGACATGTGGCCACCTATAGATATCCTAGTAGATAAAAAATCTGGTCCCCAAAAGCAGTTTCCTTAATACAGAGAAGAGGAAGCGCCACTCGACAGAGTCTAAGGCCTTCTCGGCATCTAATAGTATGGTAGCAGCATGCAACCCCAGGTACAGAGCTGCTAGAATACAAAAGAAACATCTTAACCCACAGGAAGTGTTCCTGCCTGGCACAAAATCTGATTGATCTGCCAAGACCAGTGGAAGGAGCCGATTAGCCAATACCTTGTTGGATATTTTTTTATCAACATTGATGAGGGAGATTGGGCGATTTTTGTGTAATAGTTTCATTTTCACTTTCCTAAGAGTTGATGGGAATGATACAAGTTCCAGAGACTTTGCAAACACCTCGAGGAGAAGCAGTGCAAATATGGCTGCATATTCTTTATAAAATGTGCACGAGATGCCATCAGGCCCCAGTGCCTTGGCCACTAGGAGGCCCTTAATGACGGAGATTATTTCTGACAGAGTTATTTCCTTATTGAGTGGTTCACTCTGGAAAGGGCCGAACCATTAGGGTTCAATATCCTCCAAATATGGTTGTATGGAAGCAACATCGTGGGTGGACCGTGAGGCACATAAGAACTTCTATAGAATGCCCAAATGGATTATGAAATGTCTGCTGTGTCGTGCTGAAATGTCCCCTGAGTTTCCTTAACTACCTCTATTTGTGGCAGTGTCTGGTCTGAAGGCGACATCCTGGTCATCAGGGATTCAGGTTTCTGACCCTCCCCATATTGCCTTACCAAGCACCTGCCCCCTGCTGAGGTATTTAACTACCTGCAGCGCATTCTCATTGAAGCGGTTTAGTTCCATCCTGATCTTATTGCCCTGAAGGTGCAAGTCTAATCTCATCCCATTCACCATGTCTATTGTTTCCTTCCCAATACCATGGGTGATTTGCATGCCCAGCAGAGACCCCATGCAACTGTTAACCACTTGTTCCAGATGCTCAAAACAAGCACAATTATTCCCACAACCCCTCGCCCCCTTGAGCTACCCCAATATGCCTGATGCCCCACCCCATTCAACATACAACAAGTAATTTGACAGTGCTCGGGGTGGCAGTGCCAAGCCAAACATCAGTCTGACAATGTACTAAGCGAATTATCTTCATCATTAGAGACATATTCAGCAGTTTCCAAAGGCCTGACAGAGTGGATATTTCTCAGCAATGTAGAGTGTTGATGAGAGACTGCTCATCTCAGAGGACCACCTGATCTCCAGGTGTGCTATTCTGCTCGTTATTTTGAAGCCCATGCCCTCCCCCAGGAGCAGCTTTGTCAATGTTGTCCAGAAAGGTGCTGGTATTTTTGGGGTTTGTGAAAAACGTTACTTTTCCATGATACTGAATGCACAGCTTGGCTGGGACCAGCATGGAGTATTTGATGATGCTATCTCACAGCTTTGGTTTCACCCCAACAAACAACCTCCTGTACGCCTGGACCCCAACCAAAAAGCCTGGGAATATCTGAAGCCAATCACCATCGAAGGATAGGAGCCCCATCTGCCTGGCTAGGCACAAGACCATGTACCAGTCCTGGTAGTGCGGGTGAGGGGTGCCCTGCATCAGATTAGTGGCTGAGATCCTTTGTGCCCTTTCAACAACAAACATGGAGGTGTTGCCAAACACTGACTTACATAGGTTCTCAACAAACTCCTCCATTTAGGTCATCCACTGCTATTCCCAGATACCCACCAGCCAGATGTTATTTTGCAGGGCCCTTCATTCGAGATCATTCATCATCATTCTTGCACACTACTGATTGTATGGTGGACTCGAGGGCTTTGACTTTGGACACCATTGTGTTTGATGCATCTTGCAGCTCTGATATTATGGTTTCCGCTTTATCAAGCTGGCCATCGTGTTTATCCAGCCACAGTTACAGCATTTCCTCCTTGGTGGAGAGGGCATCCATTTTCGAGTCGAGGCCGCCAATTCCATCTTTGAGTTGAAGGAGAAGTTTCTTGATGCCAGTGTCCTGGTCCTCTGTGACCTCTGCTATCTCCTCCAGGTCATCCCTGAGTTCAGAGACCTTCTGAAGGGTCTTGGGCTGCTTTGCAGTGGGTCCACCCTGTGTCCTCTCGATCTTAACCATGGGAGGGGGCTCTGTCAGCTAGAATGTGGTGTGCCTTGCTTGTCGCTATGTATGTTTTGATAATGAGAATAATTTGTTATTTATATTGCACCTTAAGCCAAAGTGCTTTGCAGAGAACATATTTACATACATGTATCATCCCAACCGAGATCGATACTCATTTATCGGCCTGTGAAGGATGAAAGGCTGAGTTGGCCATGCCGGGATTCGAACCTGCAACCTGCAGATCACACAGATCATAGCAGCGAACGCTCAACCCAGTGAGCTATTTTACCAGCCGGTTATGGCTGGTTAATTGCTGCACCGACTGTGGCGCCCAACAAGTAGGCCACCTCTCCCTGGCACAACCAGCAGGTGCTTGCTCGCATGTGCTTTCATGTCCCCTGGACCTTCTCTGTTACTTGGGGACTTGTTGTTTGTTGTGCAGTATGGGGTAAAATATAGCCACTGAATGCCATAAATAAAGAGGCCAGCCCTGTATTTAAGAGTAAAGTTGACTGGTGCTATCCATTGGAAAATGCAGGCCAGTCCCAAAACACTGCTGTTTTCTGACTTAAGGCCTAGGACATGAACAGAAATGGACCTCTTTTAACCTTCCCAAAATGAACAGGCACTCGAGTGAAGGATAATGTGCCTGGAAACTTAAAAAGTGCTGGATGTGCCCAATGCATGGCAAAAGACATGTGGCTGAAAATGCTGTTTTACTAAGTAGATGGAAAGCTACACTTTCTACTTAAAGAGAAAGATAGCAGCGTTGACATTATCTTCAACACAGCACAATACTGTGATCCAGAAATCTAAGGAGAAGCCAATCACTGTGCATTTGTCACATATAAAAACACTTACTGTTCAACATTACAATGACATAAGTGAAAAGGAGAGGCCTACTTGTGGTCACAGTGAACACTGGTGCTCTCTGTAATTGGCCTATTAAAGGTGACAGAAATCTCTTTTAAACCATGCTAACAGGATTTTTATGTGATAAACACAACATAAGCTATTAAGGAAAATCTGATTAAGGCCTTCCTATAATTCTGTGAAGATTGAAACTTGATGAGGTGATCAGTGATGGAAGTAATACGGGACTATGAAGTGTCATATTTTTCACTGATGCGGCTCCTGAGTAAACGTAGAAAAACTGTATCTCTGCATAGGAAGGATGTGCCGACTTCAGATTGGCATCATCTGATTTTCCTTAAAATGTAGTTCTTATAAATGTATCCATACATGTTAAGATTTGAAAAATGAGGGTAGTTGCAATGTTGATAGATTTTAATCACTTAAACATGCAAAACCCACATGTCAGTTTGGGATGACAAAGGTTTCTCGTCCCTCAGCTTTCCTAACCAACACTCCTCAACTTCTTGTCCTATTAGAACACAGGAGGGAGGTGGGTGGAGAACCAACCAATCCATACCTCGGCAATTCTGATGAAATAGTGTTGTCATTTGCCATATAATAAGGCAATTCTGCTTGGACATTTTGTGAATTATTGTGGGAGAGAGCTGCTGCTGGACTCTTGTGAGAAACAACTAGCAGAGAGGCCTCAATCCTTGCATTTGAGACACTGGGCATCATTACAAGTTTGCCGGTCTGGAAATAATGTTCCTGGAAAGCTTACCGGCACAGTTGTTTCCGGAGCGGCAAACTACGAGTCTTCTGGTGGGTGGCGTCCCGCCCACCAGGAACGGCACCCGCCAGCAGATTTTGACAAAAGCACCAGCACTGTTGCGCACTGTGCTGGTGCTTCTGTCCTCCCCATTCCCATTGAGTCCTATGGGACTCAAATTGGAATGGGGAGTAACAATTGCCGCCGCCTGATTTACCGGACCGTCGGGGCTGTAATGCCCTGGTTATTCCGGCAATACAGGTGGCAGTAATTCACCATGAGTCCGGTGGCAGCCTGCTGGTTTTACCGGCACACCTACCGCCAGCCTCTTAATGAGGCCCAGTGGCTGGCTGGAACTTAGTGAAGCTAGAAAGGAACCAAACCAGAGGAGCAGTAGAAAATCCCTGACTGAATGCCCTTGACCAGACTTCCGCTGTCCCCAGAGGAGGCCTGCTGTTTTCCCAGACCAAAGCCTCATATGTAAGTAGATATCCCAAAGCCATCAATTGTGTGGGGAGTGACCTGCCTTTTTCCTTCTCTAGTGGTGGGTCAATGAGGGGATGAAACTTGGTAGGCCTTTGCACAATTTATTAAATCTTAATCAAACTTATTTCCCCATTAGAAAACATCCCTCTGTTGAAATTGCATTGTGTTGGGAGCAGCCATCCTTAAACCTTTCCATTAAAGTGTGAGGAGGGGGGATACTGTGTAGATCCTTAGCACATTTGATTAAAGTAAATCAGTTAATTCCCAAATAGAAAATCAGGGGATGAGGGTTGAAACTAACAATAGTTCATGCCAGTGTCTTACACCCGGAATAGCCCATAAAGACCTGGTTGACTGTCTCTGAAAACCTTGACTTACACATAGAAAGGGGGGGGTCAGTGTCAATCATGCCAAAAAGAAGTAATCAATAAAACACCACCTTTCAAGTCAGTGTGGAGTTAATTAATTTGAGCCATTAATTTGAGTTCATGTTCCCAACCTTGCCTTTTAAATAATAAGTCCAACATGATTTTTACCCATTGAATTTCTTTCCTAAACAGTGACGTTTAAATCAGCATCAACACGATTTTTCCATTGTGTCCTCACTCTCTGCATCTTGCCTTTCAATTGAAGGGGTCATATTAAATTGAGGCCTAGAGGGTGGGGTTTGCTGGGAGCAAAGCATTGTTTAAAAGTAAGTCATTCATATGGACCCTGTATTAGATTGGAATGTTTCCTGTTGGTTACATTAAAATTAAATCTGTGTATGCTATTATTGCATCTTTAAAAATGTCACCTGTGTTGTTTTATATAACCGAGTTATTGTGTGATCTTGGTATGGACTGCTTGGTTCTCTCCACCCACCTGTATTCTAATAGGACAAGGAGTTGAGGGGTGTGGGTTGAGCCAAACTGACATGTGGGTTTCACCACAGCATTGGTGGCTGATGTTAGTCTGTTTGTCAATTTTTTTGTAAATAAATTAATAAATATATATTGTTACTATACACCAGCCTGGTTCCTAGTCCATTGGTGACACTGGGTATCTGTCGTGGGTTAGGCACAAGACGGGTTGGAGGCCTCCCCAAACTGAACTTGAATAAACCGTGCTTTGTTGTTCGCCACCTTGCTTAGGGGGAAAAGGAACTCCCAGAGTTGAGTGTGACCGCATAATAAACAGTGACAACAGGACCCTACGAGTGTGCTGCATGCCACTATTGAGTCCTCCTCTCCCTTCTTTCCTCTCTGCCATTAAGCAGTCCTCAGTATTCAAGTGGCTCAACACCTCCGCCATGCAGCGGACCTGTCACACTGGAGCCTGGCTACAGCGTCACCTACCGCTCGGGCCCGCCGCAGCTTCTCCACTAGACCTCCACCCGGGCCGCTGAAGTTGGGAGTGGCAGGCCACCTAAGGCCTCAAGGATCAGGATCTGTGACCCGGGTACACTTCAGGCTGGTCTCCAGGGAGAGCGCCCCGATGTGCGGCACCTGTGCCGCACTGGCTGACTGTCTCTGTGTTGGCAGCAAATTCATGTGCTGCCGATGTTCTCGTCGGTACGGGGTCTTCTCCCCACCCAGTTTCCATCCTGCACTATAAAGCGGGTCTGAGGCCGCCAGTCTCAGTTAGCGGACCGCACGCACCCCTATGTGTGGCATGGATGGCAATTGGTCTCTCTGACCACAGCTGTTCCAGAATGAATTGTGCTGGTTTTGGAGGAGCTGACAGGAAATCCACCATGCTTGTGGTGTTCTCTAGCACCCACACTAAAACAAAAGAAGTTGTCCAGTTCTGACATGCTTGTGAATTCGGGGGTTGACAGGCCAGTAACTACAGGGATGAAATGGGAGCCAAAAGAGAGAGCCCTGGAAATAATTTTCGAAGTGGCTTCATATTACACAGTTTCAGCAAGCCCAACCCATTTCCTATGAGAACATTTGGAAATAAATAGGTTGCCACACAAAAGAGGGGCGGGGTGCAGAGGCCTAATGGGAAATCTCCAGAGTTCCAGTCCACCCTTTAGCAGGGTCGGATTGGCCCATGTGGCCGGGCCAAAATCATTTCTATGCGGCCGAGTCCCTGGGGGGCCGGTTTCTACCCACGCCTGTGCCGGTTTGAGGGATTTCAAAAAAGAAAAGAAAGTACCTGCACAACGGCCCACCTTCTCTTCTTCACATGACTTTCCTACATCAGCTTTGTAATTTTTCGGAGCAATGAAGCGGTCAGCATATGACATTTCTACCAGCCTGGCCCTCTATCTTCCTGAACCTGCAGGAGCTGTCAGTGGGGCATCTTTTATTTTGTGGGAATATGAGCCTTGCCATGCTGCCCTTGCCAGTTCCTCTGTCATAGCTCAGCCACTCCGTAGCTGTACAGCTCCCCATCTGCCCCAGTGTTCGAGTGCCCCAGTGTGTATGGTGTGGCACAGCCTTCTCCATTAACCCCACCACAGGCAACCCAGCAGGGCACTGGGTCCATCCCCCCACACCCCTTGCCCTCAGCCCACCAGCCCCAAGTCTATTATGCCAGTTCCGCCCAGGCTGGGCAGTTCCAGATTCCATTGGATTTATTCAGCGCTAAACTCCAAGCTGGGCCGCCATGAAGGAGAAGTCCAAGTACGCGGGCAAGAGCAGGCTCGAGAAGGAGAACAGCGAGCACCATGAGTTGGCCAAGCTGCTGCCGCTGCCCGCCACCATCACCGACCAGCTGCACAAGGCGTCCATCATCCACCTGACCACCAGCCACCTCAAAATAAAGGCCGTCTTTCCTGAATGTAAGAGGGGGTGCTCCCTGCACGCTGCTGCTTCTGTGTGCCACCTATGGGGAGCCATGTTCAACCTGCTGCGGTGTGTGTTAGTCTGTGTACATGCATCCTGTTGTGTGCAACCTGCTGCTTTGTGTGTCTGTGTGCATGCATCCTGTCATGTGCACACCTGCTACTGTGTGTGTGTCTGGCAGCGTGCATCCTGTCGTCTGCATCCTGCTGCGGTATGTGTGTGTCTGTGTGCATGTTCCTGTCGTGTGCAACCTGCTGCAGTGTGTGTGTGTCTGTGTGCATGCATCTTGTTGTGTGAAACCTGCTGTGGCGCTTGTCTGTGTGCATGCACCCTGTTTTGTGCAACATGCTGCGTTGTGTGTGTCTGTGTGCATGCATACTGTTGTGTGCAAGCTGCTGTGGTGACCTACGTGCAACCTGCTTCGGATCATGTACAACCTGTTTTTGGCTGTGGGCAATCTGCTGGGAGCAGAGGGCAAGCAGCTGGGGTCTCCTGTCTGCTACCTGGCAGTCTACATGCATGCAACCTGAAGCGGACTGTCTGTACCCTACTGGCCTGTACTTTCAATGCCCTGGGAGCTGTGTGCACGCTGCTGAGCTGTATGTACAACACAATGACTGTATACAATCTACTGTGTGGGGGTGGGGGGTCTACAACAGACTTTTCGGAATTGTTTACCCTGCTGCATAACGGTGTTGCCATTGTTATCTGGAGAGAACATAATGGAAATATTGTACTATTATGTATGCTTTTATATTATTATTATTATTATTATTATTATTATTATTATTATTATTATTATGTGTGTGTCGCGTGGTTAGGGAAAGTGGGAGATTTATAGACATCAGTGCTGCATCTCATTAATTTCCTTTGTGATTGAACACTACCCCCACCATCCTACCCCCAGCAGTCTGAACAATGCATTCAATTGACTTATGGGCGTGTGTCGGGAGGAGGAGGGGTGGGGGCAGAGACAACTTCTGGAGCATTTTCAGTGAGCGGGAAGCGGGAAGGCTCTGGCTGCCGGTGCAAGTGCAACAGGACTCTGCGTGAGCTGGAAATCGGGGAGGCTATGGCTGCCAGGCTGCAAGAGCAGCAGGAATCACGGAAAGGTTCTGGCTGTCGGTGCAAGTGCAACCAGACTATGCGTGGCTTTGGCTTTCAGCGGTTGCGGTGGGCAGTTTCTTTGGCATACCGGCGGGAACGTTTCTCCAAGAACCTGGAGCATCCGACTTCATGTCTGAGTGGGAAACCGGAAGGCTCTGGCTGCCATTCTGCAGGAACAGCAGCAATCCGTGTGCTCTGAGTCTTGGCTGACTGAAAATACAATTATGATTTTCGTCGGGATACCGAGAATGTTCCGGCAAGACAACAGATTTAGACAGGGGAGCAGAGAATTACATTTACTTTAAAAATCATGTTCAGCTATTCAACATGAAAGTTATGAAGGGATAAGAAAAGGAACAGGTAGACAGTGGTGTTTAACTGATCAAAGGGGGCTAACAGAGTCATTTGATGTTTCATGAGGGTGTGTTTAGGATGGGTGGTTTTGGAGGGGGTCGGCTAGGGCTATCTGAGTGTGATTCGGGAGCGGCACATGGGCCTCTGTTGCACGGGGAAGGGGCATGTTGCTGGGCATCTTGCTATGTGGAGGGAGGATGGGGCATTATGGTATTGGTCTAGAGGGAGGGATGGGGCATCTTGGTGAGATCTGAATGGTTGGATAGGGGCACGTTGGTATGGGTGTGGTGGGATAGGGCAAATTGGTGTGGGTCTGGAGGAAGGGGACACCTTGGTGTGAGTCTGGAGTGAGGCAGAGTGACATAGTGCTGTGGGTCTAGGAGAGGGATAGGGACACTGTCGTGTTGGTCTGGAGGGAGGGTTGGGGTACATTGGTGAGGGTCTGAGGGGAGGGATGGATGGGACATCATTATTGGTACATAAACAAGACACCTTTCCCCCATACCTCCAGCCATGTTTCCCCTACTCAGATTCTGGCTATACCCATCCCACTTTGCGGTGCACCCAGGACACCAGGACAGCAGGCCTTCCTAAGGTGGCTGGCCTGCATTTAGTCCATGCCATCTTGAGGAGCCAGCACCGCAACGTCATCGTCTGGAGGCTGCTGCTGGATTTGCCATCGTCTGGAGCCTTTTGCTGGATCTGGCATCGCCTGGAGCCTGCTGCTGGATCTGCCATCGTCTGGAGCCTGGAGCTGCCATCGTCTGGATTCTGGCGCCGCCGACCTCGCCAACACCGTCACTATTGGAAAGAGGTAAGCACTTTTCTTTTCATTCAGTTTTACTGGTCTGTTCCTAAGCTTTTATTTTAAAAAGAAACCGCTCCAGAATGGTTTCGTTTTAAAATAAAAGAGTAGGAAGACGTTGAAACTTGCTCTTGCAGTGCACTGCACTGAACGTTTCCCAAAACCGCAGGCACGTGTGTTTTCTGGGTTTGTATTGTGCATGGGAGGGTGGCGGCAATGGGGTTTGTGGGGAGCGGTGCAGGCCAGTAGGGAACATAGTTCCACTACTTCTTTTCGTACACTTCAACCACTGATTGCTGGATGTTTTCAGTTCTGACAATACAAATTGTTACCCAAGCAGTCCGACTGGATGCAATAAAAAGGAGCACTATTGAGTAGTTCTGGTTATTAACTTCCAAACTTTCAGTAAACAATTTTGATAAAATTTCTTATGCATAGAGACATTGTTTTCTGTCTTCCCAGGTTTTGTCATAAAAAAGACGCAGGTGCTCACAGCACACGAGATACAGACAGTCTATGCTATGCTAAGTACTCAAATCATACTTCCCACCCCCTCTCTGCCACGCACACACAACCACACTCTCTCTCTGACGGATCAGGGTGCCGGGGCAACACCATTTTGCCTCATGTTCCCCCTGGATTGTGGTGTGGCCCGAGTCCGGAGGGCACAGATGCCCCCTTCCTTTTATTACACACCCATGGACACTTTATGCCAAAACGAGACCAAAAACAGACCTTAAACGATCAGGCCTAAAATACATGTGACATACAAGAATGGCTAAGTAAATAATGTGCACTAGGTGTGCAGTCATCTGTCAATGGTCGATTGCTCTGCACCCAGTGTGGAAAAGACAGTTAAACATCAGAACAGTCATAAGTAAACAAAAGTATCCCTGTGTTGGTGCAAACAAATGGCGCTGTATAAAATCTTGCTCACTTCAACCCATTTTTTGAGCCTCTGCTCGTAAAGTGTCCTCTGAAGCCATTTTGACAAGTCGGCCACCCTATTGCAAATGGAAATTTATCCAGGTGTGAGTTTTTGGGATAGCATTTTCTGTAAAGTCATACATTGACGCGATTCACAGATGATGGTTTGAGGGCCCCTTTTTTTAGGCGAGGGGTGGGCCACATTTGTTTGGGTGTCCGGGCCTATTTCTTGTCCCACTCGACCCAGCCCCTTAGAAATTAAGGGTTGCGGCTGAATGTCCGATGATCAAAAAAGCTGCAATGGTCCCGCATTGCCATCTTCCTGCTTGCATCTGAATAGCTGGTTCTTTCCCGAAAGCGCCATTCTGCAAGAAAACACTACTTCCTGATGATAGCCTCCACATCACAATCTGGCTCCTTAAAATGACGATTGCTGTGAAGTACAGGTCGTGATCGCTCCATTGCCAAATGGAGGACGCTGCATGCATGTGTCTCCACATACACAGAAGGCATACATTTGTTTCAGTGCTTCAGAAAATGTATCACTTATCATACTTCAAACAACTGCGTGTGTTTGCAGTTTAAAGTGTGTCAGAGCGGTTACTGCATGTGCCCTTTAGAAACCACCATTTACTCAGCTAACATACACCCACTCCTTGACAGCCAAGCGTCCTTGCTAAAGCTCTGGGCAGACTTCAAGTTATTTTCCCTGACAGCTGTCATGTTCATAATTATTGCATGCATGTTCACTTGCGGGGCCTAATTATATATTAACCTCAGAGGTACGTGATGTCCTTTCCATTCTCATGCAGCGCTGCTGCACGCGTTCACGCACATGCCGATTATCTACGAGGCACAAAGGTCACTCTTGCTGATGCATTGGGCAAATGGGTAGTGCGTATCTCTACAATAAAAAAGGGACGCTTCGCTCCTATGGTAATTATTTAATAAAACATGGTAATAGAAAACTGAGTCGCAATCCTTTAGTTGAAGTGACATTAATGTTTAATGCGAACCAAAAAAAAGGACGCAACTCTGCTAGTTATGGTGAGCAGCACAACCATACAACCCCCAACATCCCCCACATGCACTGTCCCTGATGTTACAGATGGGCACGGCTATTGGCTTCATTAATGGCATCATTAATGGCATCATTGATGACAACACTGAAGTGCTCGCATATGGCTTCGTCACTGACATCACCTGAAATATCATGAGTACAAGGCGCGTGGCTTGTGCTGTAACAGACCTACATGTACAGCACCTACAGTAGGGAGCTGCAGCCTTCTCAGTTTTTCTGATGTTTTGCACTAAAACTCCCACCAGCCCAGGTTGGCATTGCTAATGGTATGGGATCATGGGAGTCGTAGTCCAAAATATTGAGCATGCCACAGTCTGCACAGCTCTGAACTAGAGTATGCACAACGATTTCCGAGTACACACAGTACTGAAAGTGCATGCTTTAGATTTCATGAACTTGCATAGTGGGGCTACCACCCAATGGAGACATCTTAGTACTAAGTCTCAAACATCCCAGTAGCGACACAATTAGATGAAGAGAAAAATATAATAAGATCATAACACGTCATGAGGAGAGGAGGAGGAGGAGCCGTTCCACTCTTCTCATCATCAAGAAAAACAGCTCAGTGGGTTTGTGTATCAGCTGCAGATATGTATACAGACCACATGTCCAAATCCCTGCGAGATAGAGGATAGGTGGGGAGCCAACGAAGTTCATCCTCAAGAGGTTTTTAATGAATGTATCATTAGGTTTTCAATAATAGCATATGCTAGTTACATCAGTAAAAAGCCATACCTACCCACCCTACCCTCATTCTCTCTACCACCACCAACCCTACCCCACTCTTTCTACCCTCACCCAAAATTCCCCATCTCTCTACCCCACCCTACCCTATCTCTCTACCCCCATCCACCCATACTAACCCTACTCTCTCTGCCCCCACCCACCGTACCACCACTCTCTCTACATATAGAGCGCCTGGAGACTGCCCTTGGGGGGCAGTGGTGCATGGTATAAATCAACATAACATAACAAAAGATACACCCACCCATCCTACCCCCACTCTCTCTCCACTCACCCACCCTACTCCCACTCTCTGTAACCACCCACCCACCATATTCCCACTCTCTCTATCCCCATGTACTCACCCTACTCCCACATACTCACCTTACTCTCACTCTCTCTCACCAACCACGCACCTACCCTATTCCCACTCTTTCTACCCCACTCTTCCTAAGTCCACCTACTCACCCTACCCCCACTCTCTCTATCCCCACTCTTTATAACCCAACCCACCCAACCCCCACTCTCTATACCTACACACAACCTGCCCCAACTCACCCACCCTACCCCCATTCACTCACTTTAGCCCCCTTACACACCCTGCCCGCACTCTACCAAAATGCACCCACCATACCTCAAAATTCTGTACCCCACTATCTCTAACCCCAATCCACCTACCCTAACCCCACACTCTCTAACCCACTCTCTATACTCCCACCAACCCCCATTCTCTCTACTACCAACCACCCTACCCTCACTCTCTGTACCACCAAACACCCACCCTATTCCCACTCTCTCTATCCCCATGTACTCACCCTACTCCCACATACTCACCCTACTCTCACTCTCTCTCACCAACCACGCACCTACCCTATTCCCACTCTTTCTACCCCACTCTTCCTAAGTCCACCTACTCACCCTACCCCCACTCTCTCTATCCCCACTCTTTATAACCCAACCCACCCAACCCCCACTCTCTATACCTACACACAACCTGCCCCAACTCACCCACCCTACCCCCATTCACTCACTTTAGCCCCCTTACACACCCTGCCCGCACTCTACCAAAATGCACCCACCATACCTCAAAATTCTGTACCCCACTATCTCTAACCACAATCCACCTACCCTAACCCCACACTCTCTAACCCACTCTCTATACTCCCACCAACCCCCATTCTCTCTACTACCAACCACCCTACCCCCACTCTCTGTACCACCAAACACCCACCCTACCCAACTCTTTCTACTCACACCTACTCACACTATCCCACTCTCTCTACCCCCGCCCACCCTGCTCACTCTAGCCCCACCTACCCTACCCCACCATCTCTACCCCACCCACCCTACCTCACCCAACTCCCTCTAATAACCCAACTCTCTCTACCCCACCCATGCAGCCTACCAAATGTCTCTACCATAACCCACCCACTCTAACAAATTCCTCTAACCCACCCACCCTACCTACCATCTCTTTCTACCACCACCCACACACCTACCCTCACCCTCTCTACCCCCACCAACCCACCTTACACTCTCTGGCTCTCCCCCACCCACCCCACCGACTCTCTACCCCTATCCACCCGCCCTGACCCCTGTCTCTCTATTCACACCCAGCCTGCACCCTCTTTCTCTACTCAACCCAACCCCCTCTCTCTTTACCCCACCACACACCTGGCACCTAAAAGCACTTCTGTACAGGTGTGTTAAAAATGGCATATCATATCATACCCTACCCACCTCTCTCTAGCCCCCTCCACCTTACACTCTTTCTTACCCAACCCACCCTTACCACCCAATCCTCCTATTCCCCCACTCACCCACCCACCTTACCCCTTCCCGTTCCCCTCTCATCCTTCCTCTAACACTCTTGCTTTATTGCTTACCCACTCACTCTCACCCTTTCCCACTCATAATTCCTCTTGCTCATCGTCGATGGCTCCCTCTATCAATGGCGTCCAGTCTTGTGCTATTCCCCTGATCATTCTGTTGCACACCTGCACCCCTTATCACATCCTCCTTTGAAACTTGGCATACTCCCCCTTGCATCCTGGTGCAGAATTTAGAGAGCAGCTATTGCTATTGGCATTGCCAATGCTTGTCTTAACATTTCTCTCTGGCTCCTGTTCACAGTCAATGACCTGTGATGACCAGTATAAGTGTACCTATTCTCACACTACCCACAGCCCACGTCCACTGGCAATTGCTTGCCAGCCCTGTGCTGGCACAGGGCCTTTGATCAGTGCCCAGATGCAGGACCCCTATTAACAGTAGCCACCAGTGTTGCAATGCAGCATTCAACTGACTCAAGCTTCAATGAAAAAGTGGCCCACAGTCACTCATGGCAATGTGTTCCTTTCGGTTTAAGTAGTACTCAAGAGAGTTTAGTAAAATGCGTTAGAAATAGTGCATTTTAAAGAATATGTGTACAGCAACAGCTGCAAAGTGAAATAACATATCAAACTTGCCCACGTTGTACAAGTAAAAAAAATGTCCCACACTGTTGGGTCCGGCCTTCAGGCACTTTAGTCTGAGTCTGGTAGCAACAACAGTCAATTGCCTGGTTCATAGCATGTTTGAATAGAACCTATTGGATGCCACGCTTCCAGGCGGCATCAGATATGCCTATGTAAACACCCTTGAGGTCAGTGGTGGCATAGGATGCAGGGCACATCAATACAATTTTCTGATTTCTTCACATTTTTATCGAAGTATGTGTACTTGATCACCTTTTTTTTATAAAGCCCAATGACTATAAAGAAAAGCATACCATGCAAAGATAAATTTGTCTAGTTACATGCTAAGACTACCCTTTCCCTGGGCTAATAGGTCACGATAATTATAGTGATTCTGAGAATATATGCATTTAAGCATAGTTTAATAGCTGTCAGTCCGGTAAACAACATTCAGCTCTTTGACAAGAGGAAGTACAATTTCAACGCATTATTGCAAATTCCAAAAAAGCATATATTCGTAAAACTAAGTCCAAGCAAAGTAAAGGGGGCCATAGGGTGACCCTTTCTTTTCTAGAGTGCAGTGTCGTTAAATCCAGATCACGAGACCAAGACCACATATGATACACGTGTTCAATCGCTATGCGTTTTCTATGAAAGTAATTCATGTGGGACTACCACCAGCATCAACATTCCTACTGCCTTTTAATTCTAAAAAAAACACTTGAAAAAAGAATGCAACTTCCAGGCTTGCAAATGGACATCAAACAGAATAATAATTTAGCCGTTCTCCACATAAAATCATCTTATTTGAACAAATGAACCCGCAGACTTATAAAGGCCTGTTGCCAAGCAACTGCAGCAAGGATACCTACATGAAAGCACTATTGCAGTATTTTTTTATTACACATTTTGCACATTCATTTATGTAGAGCTTCATGTGCTGGTGAAGAATTGTAAGCATTTAAAGTTAATGGGTCCTCCTCTCTTAAAGGTGCTCTGTATTGTAGTGTTTGGTTATGCAGCTAATGTGTTGTAGTTTTCTCTATATCTATGGCAATCTTTAATTTTGTTTTTATTTCCTATTCACTGATCAACCTATTATCGAGCAATTCATAGATGCTGGCAAAAATGGCATGATCCGATAGCATAAACAAACCATTTCAGAACAAAAACAAGCATTCCAAAAATCATTAGGTTTTGCTTTTTGCAGTAGCTCATTGCAATTTACTGTGATAGGCATGACTTAGTGTCGGCCCCAAAAAATGGACCCAGGCCGAAGAACCTGCAAGCTGAAGGGCCAGTTAACCCCAGGCTATTATATTTATGAATGGCTAGCCTCTGCTTGCTGAATACATCTTCGAAATGTTACATCAGCAGCTTGGGGCAAGAATCATTGCATTTCTTTGCAGGTCCTTAAAATGATTTTGATATTTATACCATCCTGCAGCTCCTCATCAATAATGTTTTCCCAGAGCAATGACAGATTAGAGCAAAACCTTCTAGCGATCAATCTGCCGCTTTTCCAATTCAGCAATAATGTTTAAACCCACCTCCATGTCCCTGTTATCTAGGATGAGGATGTTGTGCTGTAGAACACACTATCCTGAGAGTCCGCTGCACTGTATCCACCTTGCCAGCCAAATTATGGCCCCAAAACATTTTGGATAGGTTGAGTTCTTGCACGAACACTAGTGGCAGTACCTACTTTTGTGATGCATGATGCTGCCCACATGCTATATGATCTCTTCAAAAGGAAGAGCATACAACAGGCATTAGACAGGAGTGACCACTGTTGTGCCTTAAAGATACCCAATTAAAAATCTCTGATGTGCCTGGAAGAATAATTAGTGATGGAACGGCATTGTTCACTTAGCTGGTCCAACCAGTGCAAAGAAACAGGTTGAAATTGCAGTATTCTGAACCTGCAAGCGTGGCAGCACATTCCATGCATGGCAGACACATCTCAGGCGTGAACTGTTCTTCTGAGTCATGCCTAACTTGTCCTTCATGGGCTGGGAATTGCTGATGAAAAGTATCACCTCAAGGTCATATGCATGCAGAACGCAATGAAGATGCACAGACTTTCCATTTTGTAGGGCTTAAAGATAATAAGATAATTTACAAATGATCAGCTGCAAGATAGCTCAGTTCCCACTCCGCCATTTTCATTAGCTTCTGCTATCTGCAAACTCTCCTCTATCCTCTGCCTTAAAATCCTTGTGCACAGAAAGGGCCTGATTCATGGAATTCATATTGCAATACAAAGTGAGTTTGCACTGCCAACAAGCACTATGATTCACAGTGCTGTGCAAAGTGTATTTTTGGAGGGCACTACGCTTAAGATTCCATGAATCAGGCCCCCAGTGTCCTTAGCCAGACTGGGTGCACTTGCTGTCCCGTAGGAATTCCTATATATTAGTTTAGATCTGTCTAATCTAGCTGGGGAGGGATGATCACTGAGTGTGTGGTCATATACACGTACTGTTAGGGATTTTGTCAGAGGGCTATTACATAACTTGGGTGGTATTTTAGTATCATGGTAAAATAGTGGTAACGTGGTAGCACAGCGTTTTTATAATAATGCCCTCTATGATGTGACAAGAAACCCCTCTTATATTTGTATTCTATTTAGGGTTGACTGTAAGCGCAAGATAGCAGACTTTGCACTTGCAGGGACAAGACAGCACTAATTGTCATTCCAGTCACTTATTTACAAAACTGGACTACCGTCTTTGATGGACTGTTCATAACACTATTCATTATGTTCAATGATCCACAATACACACACACATCATACATTTTCTAGCTTGCTAGCTGATTCCCAAATGTTTACCTCCAACTTTACCACATGTGTTTAAATATTTACTGCTTTTGATACACTGGGGTGCTTCCCTGTGATTTTCCCTCTTTGTAAATGAGTCACATAGGAACAGAAAACGCAACCCCACTGATTCAGTTTTAAAAATGTGTTTTCTTTTCATATGCGTTATTATTTGAAAACTTGCTGGTTGCCTACGCGACCATCAATCCGGAGAAGTGTCCACATGTTAATACAAGTGAACACTTCTTTGATACATACATAACCAGCCTGTGTTCATAATAAGAAAATTGACTTTCCATCTCTTACCCAGACCTTGACCCTGAGACAGTCGACAAAATGTACCATCTAAAAGAAGAGACAAAAGCACGTTTGCACAGCAGCATGCTAATATTTCCTTTTTCTGTTACACTTCAGTGTTTCTCAATTACAAATGCAAAAGAAATAAAACGCTGTACAAAAATAGCAGCCTAATTCTGACTTGACTGAAAATTCATACACCATCCTCCACACGCTCCTCAATTCCACAGATACTTACATTCAACTGTGAAACTTCTGTGCTGTTATCAGGAAAGCCCCCTCTCTGAAGTGGATTATCTGCAAGTAGGATTGTCAGAGATACTGCACAGCTTTCTCCCCCACAAAGGTCAGCTCACAAATTCAGCTTCATCTAAAGGCCTGCACTGCCTGGCTCAGCACTCTGTCTGCCGCTCTCCTGTTCTCCTCCGGATGGAAAGAAGAAGACTGACTGACCCACCTCTTCTGCCTCCAGTGTTTATGGAATAGCTTTGTCACTCAAACTACCTCCTGCCCTTTCTCCTGACATATCATGTCACCCCAGCTGATTTGTCTAGAATCATGGCATTTGTTCTCTACGAACACCACCTCCCAAGTGCATTAATTACTGGGCAGTGTTATTTGATGGGAAAGTGTTAGTTGATTAATTTGGGTTAACATATGTACTCAGTACAAACTGGACAGATGGCCCATTCACCATAAAACAGATCAATTTAGCGTGCATAATTGCATTTCCATTTGCTGTATTTTCACACACAGTGACACTGCACCATTCAGTGTGCTGCCTCCATTGAAAGGAATGTTATGTACTACTGCATTCAGTTTACTGCCACCACAGAAGGTAATCCATTTATCTTTCCCTACATATCTCCCTCGTTTTTCTCCTGTAGGGATCGCTTGCGATATCACTGCAGGAGAAACAAAAATCAACCCTTTCAGAATGCCAACATCCTCATCTTAATGGTGATAACAACCAGCCTTCCCCCCATTAAAACAATTGGAATTGCTTGAAGCAACCACCATGAAAAATAAGAATTAAAAACAATAAAAAGCCATCTACATGTGTTTCTCCCATTGAAGTGTCCATATATAAATGTCCATAAATAAATGGAAAGTACACATTTCAAAATTAACACCATGGGCCTCATTACGAGTCAGCCAGTCCGGAAAGAACGGTGGTGCTAAATCGGCCAGGACTGGTCTCTCCAGGACTGAAATCTCTGCACTGGCTCCCAGTGGCTGTGAGGATTAAGTTCAAAAGCCTCTGCATTGTACACAAGGCCTTCTGGGGTCTGGGGCCGCACTACCTTCAACTCTCTCTTCCTAAATATCTTCCCTCTCGAGCTCTTCGCTCATCTGCCTCCAACTCCCTTAGGGTCAGTCGCTTCTCCAAGCGACGAGTTGGTGCCAGATCACTCTCTTCGGCAGGGGCCTCTCTCTGGAACAGCCTTCCTGCCTCCCTGAAACTCGAGGAGAACCATCTCCGGTTCCGGAAACACCTCAAAACCTTCCTCTTTGCTTCTGTTTTCTCTCCTCCCCTCCGTTGCTGAATTCCTGACTGAAAGTGCACTAGTTACCTGGCCACCCTTCTGATCTCTGGCCCAGGCCCTGTCAATTATCCACCTGCACTGCCTCCCTGGCAACCCCTGCACTTGGGGACTGTTTTTCTGTATCCCTTCAGTCCCCCTACCAGCACTTACGTGCTGGCATTGAGGCAGAGATAATTGGAAGTACACAAGGACTGATTGGCAGATAGGTAGTCAGGAATGATGGAGGAAGTAAGGAGAGCATCAGAAGGACGTTTGAAGAAGTGTTGTGTCATCTGCAAAACCTTGAGGTTGGGGAGAATGTGGAAATGAGGTGTGCAAATGGAGAAAGATAGGTGTTAAAGAGCCAGGGAGAAAGGTTCGAGCCCTGGGGGATGCTGCAGGTGGAGATAGGTGTGAGGGAGGCGAAATAACCTGGGACTGACGGTCATTGATGAAGGAGTTCAGCCAATCCAGTGCCCGCTCTGAGATACCTAGAGTATTGTGGAACCATTTTATGACGATGGAGTAGTTGACCATATCAAATGCAGTGGAGAGATCACGTAGAATGAGAACAGCTCGAGGGTTGGAGTCAAGAGATGCGAGCAATTCCTCACAGGATTTCAGAAGAGCAGTTTCTGTGCCTCTGGAGGCTCATAATCTGGATTGATGGTCGCGTAGGCAACCAGCAAGTTCAGTGTGCTGGGTCAGTTGGAGAAGACCAACTTCTACAAGAGTTTCCCAAGGAAGGTAGTGATCAAAATGGGGCCGTAGTTGGCTGGACAAGACGGGTCTGCAGAAGGTTTGTTCTGCAGGGGGCGCACCAGGGAGTGCTTGAGGGAGGAAGGGAAAGATCCAGTAGTAAAAGACTGGTTGCAGAAATCCTCAAGTGCAGGGGCAAGAGAGACAATATTGTCCTTAATTGTTCTGGAGGAACAGGGGTAGGCCTGTTTGGAGGAGACCTTCATGGAGCAGACAACTCCGGTGACCTTCTCAGGTGTGATAGGAGAGAAGGAAGAGAGAAAGTCCGAGGGGGGATGGGAGGCAATAGGAGGCAAGGGGGTGGCTGAAGGGGAGGGGGGAGGTACGCAAGGGTGCTCAGGATGTCCTAGGTTTTTGCAGTGTAGTCTGTGGCCTGTGTGTTACAGAGGGCCTGGGAGGGAAGAGTGCGAAATGGTTGGCTAGTTCCTTGCAGATTTTAAAGAGTTCAGCGGTGGTGTGGATGCACCAGAGACGCAATCCTGGATGTGGGCCCTTTTCTTGTAGTGAATGGAGAGTTGCTATTGCCCTTGGAGCAGGCTACAGTTTGTCAGAGGGTGAGCCTGAAGTCTGTAACTTCCGTTCCGCAGCTCTGCACTTGTTTTACAGGGCTGCAAGGTCTGAGTCGTACCAGATGTTACGCTTGGAGGCATGTTTCATGTGAATCCTAATGACTGGGGCAAGACTGTCAGCGGTATTAGTGATGGCAAGATGGAGGATGCAGAGAGCAGAGTCAGAGGTAGAGTCTGTAGTGGGGAGAGAGCAGGATGAAGGTAGATGTGAAGGCAACAGCTGACACTCGTTGCATCTGACAGATGTTCGTGAACGAAGTTGGCAGGGCTGGGGGAGTTTCAGTGAGATGGGCAAGAGGCCCCCAGTTGAGAATTATTTAACGAGGAGTTCCACCATAACGTGTACTGTGTTAAGTTACGTTAATAGATTTCCATACCACTATAGAGGCCTTACAGTGCTGAGACGATGTCAGATAAATAGGGGTGATTCCACCAGTGATACTGGGATGTTGCTCCCTTCTGTCCCAGTGTAATTGTGTGACACTGTATTCCACAGGGATTTATGTGTACTGTAATTTTGCCAGCTGGCATCCCACTGTGAGGTTATCTCCCTGGTGACCCAACTTAATGCAGTCCCAGATGGCCAATTTGTGCAATACTGTGATATCTTTCTCTGCTGCTGCACATGAATTCGTTCCTCTGTGTCCCACAAAAACATTTGCTATACTGTGATTTAGCTCCCTGGTGTCCCTCTGTAACTCAGCCTCTTAGTGTCCCACCATAGTTTGTATCAGACTGCAAATTCTATCCATGGAGCCTGAGTATAATTTGTGCTATGCAGTGATTGTTCACCCTGATGCCCTGCCGTAGTCTTTGTTATGCTGCAGTCACAGCAATCGCATAATAATTGTCCCCCCTGGTGTCCCACCAACATGTGTTCAATAATATGTTTCTGCGTCTTCAGGCCACACAGTAATTCTGAATCGTGGAATGCCCACCATAGTTGATGCAGTACTGAGATTGTCTGGTTCCTGACCTTTATTTGTGCTGTACTGGAATTTTTCTTGCTGGTGCTCCACTGTAGTTGATTGCCCTAGTGGAAAAATATTATTTCAGCTGTACTGTGAATTCTGTCCCTAGTTTTGCACAATAATTATTTCTCCTGAGAAAAGTCTGGGGTTGCTAAAGAGCCAATCAAGGTTGTATGTTTAGAGACAGATGAGTTTGTAGTAATCAGCACTTGAAGAGGTGCTTCTATTTCTAATTCATAATACATTTGATTAGATAAGAATACAGAAAGTTGGGAAAAGATATACTTTACTATATTATGGGGAATTCAATTGGTTGTATTTCACCTTAGTCCGTAAGGTATGTGACATGGTCAGTTGGAATGTGACATGGTCAGTTGGAATATTAAGGAAACTATTTGTAAAGCCAATAGCAAACAATTCCATATAAAAATTCAAAGAATAAATGAACAAGCTCAGTAAAGAAAATATTGACATAAACTAATATTCAGGTACATTGAAGAGCAAACTTTGCCCTGCATTTAAAAGGTCTGCACAAGTAGAATAAACCATCTCACACATGCCACAGTGCCACCTATTAACCATCACTCGAAGTTCACCTACAGTTCTGAATCAGATGAGCAAGGCATTGTGGGTATGCAAATTAGGCCAAATGCAATGTTTCGCTCCAGAACATTATCTTTGTCTTACAGGGCATTCCAATGTTATTCATAGCTTAATTAACCCAAGACAGGCATTTCCAAATTCTGGTTTCACCCTTTTTTGGGATCACTAAGGTCTGTACAGTAAAAATCTAAGCGTATATTGCATTTTGAAAGAAAAAGGACGGAGACAAAATTAGTATTTCATTGACGAATTTGAAAATATTCTATTTGTTTGAATGCATTCTTTATGTAGATAATATAGAATCGTTTGACCGTTGCAATGTTTGCATTTTGGTTTATATTTCAAAAGCAAGACAACATAAAATGTTCATCTAAAACACGATATTTAGTTCTAACTAGTAAATGGCTGTGTTTTACAAAGACATATGTCCCGATTCATGAGATTTTGAGCACGGTGCAAAGTCACTTTCAACTGCCAACACACACCCTGACTCATGGAACTGTGCAAAGTGTACTTTTGCAGTGCAAAGTAACTTTGTACTGCAAAAATGACTTTGCACTGCAATAATACACTTGGCAGTGCAAAGTGACTTTGGAGCAGTGCAAAATCGCTTTGCACCGTGCTACAAATTCCATGAATCGGGCCCACAATTTAAGATTTGAAGTGTGCATTCCGTTTTTTCTAGCTTTGAGGATGTATCAGTTCCAAGGTGGGCACAGGTGGGGGTAGAGATAAAGAGTCTGATTCATGGAATATTTGCCTGGTTCAAAGTGAAGGCTGGCTGCAGTGCATAGCATTCTTGTATCCATCAAAATGGAAGTAATTGTTAATGATTTGTATGACAAAAAATCAGTAAATGGCATGAAATATTTCAGGGAATTCCTCTTTGGGTTATATATGTTCTCCTAAGCAGCATTTTCATGCTAATATAGCATACACGTAAAGACTTGCGAAACTCAATTTGCCAGTATTTGATAACGTCAAATAGTGTGCATAATCGAGCAAAATCCAGCAACTTTGCACACCTTAATATTTATTAAAGTCGATGGCAGCATGTATACACAAAATGGTGCACACTTGCCACATTCGAGAATGGGAATCATATAAAAATGAACAATGCTTTGAGAAGGTATATCCCCTACTCGTGCTTTTATTGACAATGAAATGTGTGATGCAGGAAACCTTTCGTTATGACTATATTGTACTATATAGTGAGAGCCACAAGACAATATAGTTTCATATTGCAACTATTGCTTAAATGAACCTGGTCTTGACAGAATTGCATTTGGGGGTGTGTTGTTTTCACTGCACCCCCATAACCTCTCCACTACACACATAACTGAAATGATATATTACATGGTCTGCGGTAGTGGCAATGTAGTTATGGTTAAGTTGCTAAACCCCATAGGAAGAGCACTTTTTGGGCGGCTTATAACTTCGTTCCCCCTGGATAAATCTTCACAAGCTTTGCAAAAAAAAAGTATATGCCCCACTCTGAAATTTTTTTGCAAAGTTTGGTGAGTTTTGTACAGGGGAGGCAAAGTTATAGGGGGGTCCCAAAATGTCTTTTTTTCCCATAGACTGAATGGAGAAAAAGAGTTGCTCACGCCTACAGCTCAAACCGCTGGACGGATTTCCACCAAATTTGCGGTATGAGCGGCGGCTTAGTCCTGAAAGTGTGCTTTTGTAAATGGTGGAAATCCGTCCAGTAGTTCTTTTTAAAACGACCAAAAAGTAGGTCTAAAAAAATGTGTGATATCTATGTCCGCTCCACGGACACACTTCCCTGTCCGCTTCGCAGAGAGGACATTGATTGGTTAATCCGCTTGCGTCACGTCCGCGGACATGCAACGTCTTCTCTGATTGGCTGGGATGAGGTGTGAGTGTGCGTCACATGGTTTCGATGCGCCCACCATATTGGATCGCGGACGGCACAGCGTCGAACTGAGCAAAAAAGCAATTTTGGGGAGTGTGTTAGTGTGTAGGAGTGCTTGGGGAGGGTGGGAGAGTAAGAGATGGGTCAAATGCTGTATTTGTTTAAGTGGCAGGAGGCCTTGATGTGGTCGCGGTGTCTGTGGTCACTGAGGTTGGCCACGGACATACTAAATACTGGGCTCCCTACTGGCTATTTTACTTTAGTATGATGTTGGTTTTGGGTTCTTAGTAGAGCATTGATTGTAATTATTTCTAGAATGTTAATTGAAGTGGATAGGTTTTGAGGAGGATGTGTTATGTTTTTGGGTTTTGGATATTTGGTAGGTGTTTGATTCTATGGGTGTGTTATGCTGCGATGGTTGTGGCCAGGGCCTAGAGTCTAGCACCCAAGACTCTAGGCCCTGGCCACAACCACCATAGCATAACACACCCATGCTACCAAACATTTTGACTGTGGAATGTGGGCTGCTTATGGGGGATATATGTTTTCAAAGGTTTGTGTACTGTTTCATTTGAAGAGTCTGTATGTAAAGTTTTGGCTAGGCCATGCAGTTAAGATTGTAGGTTTTGGTAACAAGCACTGCATCATAAGATACCCTTGGAAGTAAACATTTTGGACTGTGGTCTATGGTTATATGTTTGCTTGAATGAGTGTGTTATGCAGCAGTGTTTGTGAGTCCATTTATTATATATTCACTGTTTGGCTTTTTGTGGTTGTATGCAGTTTTTTCATGACAAGGGTAATTGGAGCAGACATTCTTTTTCAATCTCTTTGATAAAAGAAAAGATCATATGTTGGTGTAAGTAGTTCATAATGAGCTATTGCATTGCATAATAGACATTTCTGTATTTTGCCGACCCTCATAGTTAGTACTTTAGAAGTACTATAGTTCAAACCAGTGCATTGTGCAATTTGCTTCGTTTCTGTGTTTATTTATTAAATCATTGGGTCTTTAGGAAAAAAACCCATGCTGGATTAAAAGAAAAAACTTTCTATGCTGTGGTACAATATATTTCTTTCATTGTTTTCAGTGCTTATTTGTTGTTTCTTGCTATTCATCTATCTGTTGGGTTGTTGCAGATATTTGGGGCAGTTAGATACCTGTTGGCATATTCTAACTGTATATTTCTTGTTTGATTTTAGTGGTATTTATTTATCAGTTTGCTTGTTGTTGAATTTTGGGGCAGTTAGATACCTGTTGTTGTATTCTAACTGTTTATTTCTTGTTACATTTTAGTGGTATTCATTTATCTGTTTGCTTGTTGCAGAATCTTGGGGCAGTTAGATACCTGTTGGCCTATTCTAACTGTTTATAATTTTGAAATTGAAGTTTTGTTAATGTTTATGCACAGATTAGCTATTAAATTTTGGTTTTAAGAATATTAAATAAGCGTTAACAAGATTTGCTGGTAATCTTTATTTTAGAGTAAGGGTAGTATCCTTACATTCAATCCATCCGCATTTCTTTTTTTATGTATGCATTGTAGTGACCTGCATTGGTTGTGGCTCCTGCTTGGTAAATTATTCCTATTGTTTTAAAGGTTTTCTTACCAAGTGATACTTGACCATGTGTGAATCCAGATTGCAGTTGTTTTTAGTACCATCTGCATTGTAACGTAAAAGCATTAATATTACGTATTTACCATGTATCTGCATTTGTAAGGTGGAGCGATAATCTGAATTGTAGGTACTACATAATCTGCCATGGTTTGCATTTTGTACAAGTTGCTGAAATGGAATGGATTCACAGATAGGTATGGATACACAAAGTGTTAATTAGGGACTTGTTCCTGTGCCACATGGCTGCAGAGAGTGCATGTATGTTTCACCATGTATGAAATCTAAAAGATTTCATTTATAGTTATGTTTTTGTTTTCTAGTATGAAACCACATTAGAAATTCTTGTGGATCTTCTTGTGAGTTTATAGTGAATTTGACCATTCCAGCACAGTAGTCCAATTCTTGCCTTATTCCAGAAACACTGTAAGTGTTGTCAGGATTGTTGGTTGCATTTCTATGGAGGACAAACATTTGCAAACACAATTGGTCTGTACTGTGTAAGTAAATGTTGTAAATAATTGGTGGCAATCGGAATAGAATATGTATTGCTACATTTGTGTAGCAATTTACACCAATTGTATTTGAAAATTTGAATGGACCTGACTTGTTCTGTGTCAAAGTCATTTGTTCGGAGTGTGTGTTGCTTCTTTGAAGAAGTAGTTGAATAACTTTGAGTAGTAGATTCTTCTTTGGTTGCGGTACTTGATGAAGTATTAGCTTCTTTTACTTTCTTTGGACGAATTGCAGTGAGATCCTGTATCGTTTCAGCTTGAAGTAGTTTTCTTTTACAATGTTTCCATTTTTGTGGAACAGGATAGGTTTTTAGATGGGGGTGTACCGTGAACACAGTCTATTGTATTCTAGAATGCAAGGAATATCAGCATTTACTTTACTTGCATCAAAGTTAATTAGAAATAGTCTGTCAAGTGTACGTAAGTGTGATAGTGCTACATAGCTCATTCCTTCTTTAAAGACTGGGCTACCAATATCTATCAATGCTAGTGTAAGACCTTGTGATTTGTGAATGGTGACTGCGTATGCTAGAGTTAGTGATAACTGTTCTCTGCGAACATACATGTCTTTGAAAAGAAGGAAGCTGGCTGTTGAGCATCCTATCTTTTTAACTTCTGATAGTTTGTGAAAGAAAATATTGACAAACTGAATGTTGTTGTCACATGGGTATGTTTGAAAGCCAACAACTGTACCATGTGCTACATAAACTAGTCCTTGCTCAACGTCAAGGTTACGTTTAAGCGTTACTCTACAGTTTAAAGATAATTTTTATATTTTCTCCAAACCAGCTGTGTTTTCTAAGATCTTTAGTCTTAGTGGCTTGTTGACACATGTATGTCCAGTTTGTCTGTGGAGCAAATTTCAATTATTGGTTGCATTTCTTTTTTCAACATTGTTTCATTGAATTTGTAACAACTTGCAAGAGTTGGCATTAAAGACATACAATTGACATTTTTGTGTGCTAATTGTTCCATGACATAAGTAGCACATGAGTTATGGCCATAGAGTGCATGGATGTGCCTGGTTTTTAATATTGATTGTGCTTGTTGAGATAGTACATCAACGTTAATACTTTTTATAATGTTGGCGTATGTGAGGTCTGCAGACTGAAGCATGTTTTCAGTTAATACTCTGTATTGGAAATGTTGCCAAAGGTTGACATTTCATATGCTGCCAAGAGTTTTACAGCACAGTTTGTGACATAAGGTTTTAAAAATAGGTTCACCTTTCCCTGGTGTTAATTGAAGAAGATCTCCAAAAACGATAATGTGTTTTCCTCCAAAGAAATCTTCGTAGTCTGTTTTGAGGACCTCTTGTAATCTGAGGTGAATCAAAGCCAACATTAGGTTGGAGATCATGCTCACCTCATGTATTAGTAACATTTTCATTTGTCTATAAGCTCTGCGTAGTTCCATTGCAGCTACTGTAGAAAGTTTGTAGAAGTCTAATTTGTTTTGGTGCTCTACTTGGAGGAGTAGTAATTGGTGTAAAGTGACACCACCTATGTTGTAGGCAGCTAAACCTGTGGGGGCCGTTACAATAGCTGACAGTTTGTTGTTTGTCAATTGTTGGAGGAACTTGCTGATGATTTTGATTAAGAATGTTTACCTGAACGAGCTTGACCACTGCGTATATCAGTATAGGTTTGTAGACTTAGAAGGTACAGTTTTTATTTTCATGTTGCACACAATGTTCAATTTGTTTTGTTACTTCTTGGAAAATGCTATGCTGCCCATTGTTCAGTTCTGATTTCAGTACAGCAAAGACTTCTGTAGATTATTCATACTGACACATGGTTTTTTCTACTTCTGTCATGGCTAATTCTGCCTCATTTGCTATTAGTGGCTGTCCAAGTGGTTCTTGCCTTCCTGTTACAGAGGTTGACTACTGTCGGGAGTGTCCACATCTAGTTGGGCCTAGAGTTATTCTTCGTGTTGCTGTTCATTGTGCAACATTGTTTTGTACTGTGTAAAGTGTACGTCTGTTATAGTACTTTCATTTGTTTTGAAAGCGTCTTCATAGTAATCCTAGGTATCTAGGAAATCTTTTCTCCATGGTTTAAAAAGTTGTATCATGGACATGTAATACAGTTCTTTATGTTGAGGAGTTTTCAATGACTATTTGATATGATTTATTAAGCTTTGTTTGATAAATTTCACTAAGTTGCCTTCACAGTTTGCCACTCTGTATCTGCCTTTCTTTTCATCTGGTTTAATATGATTTTTGTATGTGAAGTTTTGGGCTACGTGGTATAGACACATGGTTTCCAAAGTTGTACTCCTGTTTGGGTAGAATGTGTCTAGTAAATTGTTTTTCAAAATGTCTTGACTGTTTGATCATTTTTGGCTATTGTTTCTATGTGCTCATATGATTTGAGAACTATTTCTCTACATTTAGCAGGACTAAGACTTAGCCATACTATATTTTCCAGATTTTCCATACAAGGCAGTACCGGTTATAAAGTCTGCAGCTTCATAGAAGCCACATTCTCTATGAGAGAGTATTTGTATGCCTAAGCTGTACAATTTCTGTGACAGTGTTTTGTCAGATGATATGTCATCCCAGAAGTCTTGAAGCTCTGTTTTTTCTGCTTTGGTTAAGTAGGCTGTGACATAATGTGCAACTGCAGTGGAATTGTCTGCAATGTACTGCACATCTATATTTGCATTCCATAGGAGGGCAATGATTGCATTGTAATCATTGATATATTTTGATTCTTCTCTTCTTATTATGTAATATGTGTTCTTAGGCGATTTACCTTTGACACTACTTCTAACTGAAGACATGAAGTTGTTTACCTGACCTGTTGTTGTAACTGGTCTAGGGAAACCAAAGCGGTATTTGGTGTAGTATTTTCCTTTGTTTTTATATTTGTGACAACAATATTTCCCACATTTGTGTCTTTGAAATTGTAAAATTTGTGCATGAAGGTCATTATGTGTTTTTTGTGAAGGAATTTCACAAGTGACATATTTTTGGATAAACTGCAAAATAGTGGCATCACTGTACTGACCAAATTTAGGAGCATCTTTAATCTATAAAAGCATGTGGCTATGTGGTGCTCCTCTGGATTGGTATTCTTTCCTCCCAAAGATGTGTTGCACTTCTACGAGGGGAGGAACAGTTTTATTACAAACAAAGTGTAGCATATCATTGAAGCAATGATGGAAATATCTTCATACATTTACAGGATCTAGAGAACAGAGTTCTCCGGGTATTTTTATATCTATGTTTGGTTTTTTTTTTTTTTTTTTGCTATGCGATGGAAATCATGTAAAACTTCCCATGCATATTCTGCACAACTTAATGTAGCAAACCAAGTGGGTGGGCCAAGGTTTCTTATCGTACGGCGTAAATCTCGTGACGTCGGATCCAGTATTCTTTTGTATCATGCATGTTTGCTAAAAGATTTGTAATACTTGACTGTAAAACCTCATCTTTTTCTTGCACTTTTTGTAGTAATTACGTAGCTGACATATTTTGAAAATGGGTACCTGATTTTAATGTGTGTAACTCTGTAGCATATAGTTGCTAGTTCACTTTCAAAGAGAAGGTGGATTATGTATTCCACGTTTTGTTTGAATCTGGGGTCGACAGAATACATTCGTAAAGAGCAATATTCTGATGCTGTTCTTTGTGTGGGTTTATCATCGTACCTTCCTCCTTTTCCAGTAGGAAAGAGTAGAGGAAAGACACGTACGTCTATACTTTTTTCCCATATGCTCATTGGAGATCCTTTGGCTTGTCGCATTTGGTACGTTTCCAGTGCATCATTTATGGTGTCTTTAGAGTGTAATGGATGAATTGTATAATGGTCTAAATATTGGATTCTGTAGCAGGATCTGAAAGTTGAAATTGACCAGTTTCTGGTAACTCTTGAATTATTTCAATGGTTTCTCTCAGGTTTTCTTCAATATTAATTTCTTTGTAGTATTCATTGTTGTCTTTTAGATATTGCAGGGCTTGTCTAACTTTACGTAAGTCTTTTTTAGGTACGCCATTTACTAAGACAATTAAAGATTGATCTATTGGACGTTGCACTCCCAGAGTGTGTACATTTTCTTTGAGATCTAGTGGAAAATAAACTATTTTGACACAAATGCCTTTCACTAATTCAGAGGGAGGTATTTTTGCTGTTTTTGGCTGAAGGCGTATTATTGCTTGACATGGGTGCACTGTTTGAATTATGATGCTCTCATATAAATTGAGTTGTTGCACAGGTTTTGGTAGTGGGAATAATTCCAAGTTATATGTGATAGTACGTGAAGGTGCTTGGTTGTTGTCAAGTTTTGCAGTGCAGCAACTGCAAAGTATTAAGGGGTCAGTAATTTCGTATTAGTTTTCTGCTATAAGGTAGAGAGCTAATTGGAACCATTGGGAATCTTCATTGTCTTCTATTTTGTACGTTATGTCTACAGTTTTTGTGCTACTTTTATTAAAAAAAAAAGTCCTGCGCAACACACACACACACACACACGGTTTGGTACTTCATTGGATGTACTTTTAAAATTTAGTATTTCTTTTTGTACGGGCGTAATAGAAGGTTGCTATCTGTACAGTAGTTGCTAGTTTGTTGTAAAGCTATTGTATTTTGTAAGTGGCTTTCTCTTCCAAAATATTTTCTCTGAATATGCTCCATTTCTTCGAGTAGTTGTTTGGCTGTACCATGTAGAAGATTGTTATTTAAATTGACTAGTGCTAAAGCAGGACTTTTAGCATAGTAGAGTTTATGGACCAGATTTCTTATAGTTGAATGATGTGTTTATATCATTTTGGTATGATGGAAGGTGCTTTTGCAAATAGGTCCTGAAATGCAGGCTAATGAATGTCCTTGTAGTCCTGTATATTTGCGCACTGGACAGGCATCCATATTTTGTAGTAGTTTCATTTTGAATTTGTCTTTGCTTTTTACATACGGATTGAGGAACTGGCATAAAGATTTGAAAGATATTTTGACAATATTACACATTGATGTGCACGGCCATTTGTAGACTGGACGTTTTGGTTGAGTGGAATGGAGAGGTGATACTGAGTTTTCTGGGGATATTTTTGTGAGCAGCGCTTCTTGCTCCATAATCATATGATTAAGTTTTTCATACCCTCATCCACTGCTATGTATGGCAATTGGGTTTGTTTGCTTTTGGGTTTGTATGCTTCTTCATTGAAATATGGTTCTGTGCTTGTGGTGTGAGTCCATTCACCTCCAGAGATGTTTAAGAACCTGTTTGTGTTGATATTCCATTTATTGAGAAGTCTTTTTTGTAGTTTAGTAGTTAGTTTTGTTAGTGGTTTCATTCTGTTTAAAACTAAAATAAATAACTTCCTTTTGAGAAGGATTGTACTGTCTATGAGAGCTTCTAGGATTCATTTTCTATGGTTGGTTTTAAGGGTTGTGCATGATTTCTCTCCTGTTTTCTAAGGTTTTGAAGGACTCTGTGGCGGAACATTTTTTGGCAAATAATTTTGTTGGTATGGTTACTTGCCACTACATCAAGATTTATAGGTGCAGTGTTTGCAGTAGTGGTAGTTGAAGTCTTGTTAATTGTTTTCTGTTTTCATTTTACATTTTGAAAGAGGAGGTAAAGTTTCTCAACTGGAAGCTTGTTTTGCTTCGCTTAATGACTGTATTAGCTGTTTTGTTTGAACTTTTTGCACAAATTCTGCTAGAGGTGGATGTTTATTTTGGGGACTTTTATTTTGATTTGCTCTACTTCTGCGTTGCTTTCTACAGACCTGCTTTTTGGTAGGCATTCTTTGAGGTCTGTTGGAGAAAAAAGAGAAAGTGTGGGTTGGGCTGTTGTGCAGTGTGTGTGTGCTTTGTGCATGAGTGTCTGAGTATTATGGTAAGGATGTATGTGGAGGTGTGTGATTGTGCAATGGGCAGCTACATCAAGTTGGGAAGGCTCTTCTTGTATTTGTGTGTTACTATACTGGAGTTCAGATGACAATACAAAGTATGCAGCTGGTGAGGGGAAGCACTAATACTAAATCTAATGGTACAGGGTTAATTCAATTGTTTGTTCTACAATACTAGAATTCTAGTGTGTTTGAGTAGCAGTTAGAACATTATGGTAGGATTGCACTTACATTTTTGTATGGAAAGAGTAGGTTTCTCCTAAATTCTTGTTCGTACTTCAGACGCTGCTGCTTTTCAAGAGAGTGGTCTTCACTGCAATTGTAAAAGAAAGAAGTTAGTAAATATGTGTGTTTATAGCACTGTTGTTAATTTAAACATCATTTTTTTTGTTTTTGCAGTAGTATTGTTTTCTGATAACTGAGCATAGTATGTACATGCACTTTCCTTTGCCTATGTGCATCCTGTATATTTTACTTAGAATCTGTTAGTTGAGCATGCTTTACAAATGCTTACCATATTAACCGTACAGAACACACTTGGCTTCTAAAAGCTGTGTTATTGGATGTTAGGGGATAGACGAAATAATCATGTGGTTTTTTTGCTATCTTTACAGGGTAAATGGCAGGAACTGTACAGAAAAAGCATGCAATGGAGGCATTAGTGAAGGTGTGGGAAATAAAGCAGAAGGATGTGATGTAGAGGCAGTGGTATTGTTTCAGCTGGGAGCCTTTCTAATGATAATGTCTATCTGTGTGCATGAATAAAGATGCAGGTACTCATCCTGGCTGTGTGTCATTTTATAATACACTACAAAGCCTTTTTCCACAATTATACTGTTAGTTCTCTTATCTCTTAATATGAAATGGCACTTTTTTAGATAGCTGTGTGTGTAAACAAAAATTTGGAGAGCAGACAGGTTTCCAAGTGACACTTGATCATAGCAGATGGGAGAAATGACAGTAAGTTTATTTTACAGGTTTTACACGTTAAGTGGCAGTTACTCTGTTTATATGCATTCATACAAGAGCTGTACGTGCACTGCGCAGAAAATATTCATACCTGTAGTTTGTGTTCCTGCATGTGAATGTGCATGAATCTGCAAGTAGAAATATTGGGGACTTTTATAGTAGTTGTTTCTGTAGGTCCTTTTCTGTCACAGCCCAATTGTACTGAGAGTGATCAATAGTACATCTAAAGTGCTTGACTATCATGATGGAATTAGATGTAGAGTTCTTGCATGTAATTTATGGATGTTTGTGTGGCTGCTTAACAGTAGCCAATGAGGGAATGGTGCAGCGAGTGAAGTGGAAAGGGTAGAAGGGCTGCCCCATTGTTACATGCTCCACGGACACCGTGGCGGTTCACGGACAGGGCGTCCCACATACAGGACTTCTTAACATTTCTGGCATTGAAATGGAACTGTATGGATCAGCCAATCAGGTGTTGAGGTTGCGGTTTGTATTGAAAGAGGCTGTGTGTAGGGAAGATGTCAGGGGTGGAGAAAGTCAGGGTGTTGGTGCTCAGAGACATGTTTGTTGATAGTTTGGAGCAGTATGCTAAATGTAGGAATGTGGCAAAGAATTTTGATGTAAAAGGAGTGGAGGTAGTGTGGAGTACAGTGCCTGGTTTCAATTTGCAGGCAGTTGTACAAGTTTGTGAAGATATGGGCAAGGTGAACAGTCCAGATGTGGTTGTTCTGCACTGTGGTGCTTTGTATTTGGACTATGTCAGTGCCCCTACTTTGTTGAAAGATGTTGAAAAATTGGTTCAGGCAGTAATGAATCTACTTCCAAATGCCAAGGTATTTTTTTTTCTAGTTTGGTACCTAGGGCAATATGGGACAATAGTTCTGTTTTTTGTCCTTAGCAAAATATTGTTAGGTGTTTAATCAATCAACCGAGGCATGTTTGCTTTTATGCTTAGAGCTGGAATGTTCTTTTACAACATTGACAACATTGACTCTGGTAATGTTGATTATTTTAAAGAAGATGGCATGTCTTTATCTTTTATGGGAAATGCCCAGCTGTTTAGGGACATAAGGATTGCTTTAGAGAAGCTAAAGTGAAGAATATTTGGAGGAAAATCAGAAAAATAAAAAAAAATAAAAGCTGTTTTTGAAGCATCTTACAAAAAAAACAAGAAAAAGGTTATTTTCAGAGCCAAGCTGAACGGGGAAATGGGGCACACTATTTAAATTTTCATTCCCCACTCTCAGATTTTTAGATTTGTCCATGGACACTGCGGCTGTCCGCGGACAACGTGTATTACATAAGGGGATTTTGAGGTTGAGAGGTATGCAAATGAGACTAAGCAGAGCAAAGGATTGGTCAATAAAATGTACTGGGTGTGATGTGTAAGGGGAGAGTTTGTCAGAAAGTCTTTTTCCTGAGAGGAGAGCAGATAGCTATGGCTGTGTGTTTCAGAAAGCAGATTGTTTGGATTTTGGGAGATTCGTGGATAAATTGGTTGGAGGTGCATGCAGATCGCTGTGGAGTGGCTGCACATCTTGGATTCCCTCATGTGGAAGTGCACTGGCATGGAGTGCGTGGAATGAAGTGGCTAGATTAGATACCGCTTTGTGCTGCTTTGATGACACAGTGTCATCCAGACATTATTATTATACATTGTGGAGGGAACAGTTTAGGACATGTGTCTGGAATCTCTTTGCAATTTGCAATGAAAGATGGACTTGGGAGAGTCATGGACATGTTTCCAAACTCCTGAGTAATCTTTTCTCGTATTGCGCAGAGACAAATGTGGCTGCATTCTTCTTCATTTGGTCTACAAATGGAGAAAGCAAGACGCAATGTCAACAAGGCTGTTTGTGCCTTTTTCTGAGATGTTGGCATGTCCTCTTTTCAGTAGCACCCACATTTTTTTCAGAGATTGAGTACATATTACTTATGCTGGCAATCAGATTTTCTGCGAAATATACAAAAAGCATTGGACCCCTTTTTGGAAACATAGCAATCCATTTTGCAATAGGTGTTGACCATTTGAAGTTTTTGAAACACAAAAAAAACCCACAAAAAGTCTCTTTTCAGAGCCACCACTTCCTCCTGGAGAAAAGTGCAATGGTTCTGATGGGACAGCACCCCAAAAATGATAAAAGTCAGCAGACTGTCTGCAGACTTCTAAAAATGCACAGGGCCTTGCAGCATTTCATTGACAATTCTATTTTTGAACTGTGAAAGGTGGCTCTGAAAGGAGCTTTTTTGTTTTTGTTTTTTTAAACACAACACACAAGAAAAGGAGGGGAAAGGAGGGTAAGGAAGGGACACCAACCACAGGGATAAGAAAGGGCAGGTGGAGAGAGGAAGATGTAGGGTGGGTCTTATTCAGGTAGGTAGTAGTCCTTCTCATGCTCCTTGACTGCAGCCTCGAAAGCACTTTGAAGGGTCTCCCCCCGCAGAGTACTGCATTGCAGTACGTGCACAATACTGTGACCCTCAAAGATAAGGGTCAACAGCATCACATATGGCCTGTGAGGCAGCTGGAGGGATGCGCTGTCCCACAGGAGTGTCTCTTGTGGTGGCAGGAGCAGAAACGGAGGGCTACATGGGAACTCAACCTACTACGTTTATCGCAAGGTAAAACCTTACGAATAGCCCCACCGTGGAACGACCTTAGGTGTTGCTTCATTGATGTAGTACCATAGCTATAGGAACCAGGCTTGCCATGACTCAGCACCATCTGGCACTGAGTGCAGCAGACCTTGTTTGCACATGCTTTTGGTATTCCATCAAAAGTAGAAAATAACCTCCACACCCAAGATTCACAATGTGTGCTAGTAGTAGGGACTTCCACTACCTCATCCTCTTCATCCTCTTCATCACTCTCCTCTGCATCCTCATGCCTGTTCCCCTCTGCAGGCCCTTGGGGAGGTGGTGGTGGTGGAGGGGGTAGGGGTGGTGATGAAGCCGAAGCAGCCATGCTTGCCATCTGGAGGACAGCAGGCAGAAGTGACCAGCAATGCAGTCAATGCAGGTCAGGAGCAATGCTCTGTCAGCTAGCCAGAAGCACAATGAGGAGAAATTCTAGGGTGTGGCCTTTTATAGAGGTGCTGTGGTGCGCTTTGTGGACATTGTTTGCGAACACTTGGAACACCCAAAAAGGGCTCAAAATGTTCCAAAAAGTATGTAGATCGCCTGAGACATTGTCTGGGACATGTGCAATGTTGAACATTTACTGGAAAATACCTTGGATTGCTCAAAAAAGCACTTTTTAACTGTTCAGGGGGCCCGGATATTGTGTGCGAACAAGGACCCACGTTGGGTGCGGTCACATGATGACATTGCAGACACGTTTGTGAATGGGATGGCTGTCTGTAGAACACGAAATGCGCAGAGTCGGTTGGGATGTTCTACGGACAGTGTTCCAGTCCCCAAACTAATTATAAGTGAGACACACGTGCAGTGGACAGTTACGGACAGCTGCGCTGTTCGTAGGGCCCAAGAGTGTGGTACGCATGCGCGCGGGTGATCTACGGACAGTGTTCAAGTCCTTGAATAAAATAAATGTGTGTCACAGCTTTGCAGACGGGCGGACGGGATATGTGTTCTACGGACATATTCATTCTGGTTACAGACATTGCGAACACAGGAAATGTTCTTAGGACACCTTCATTTGAATAGTTACAGACATGCGGACGGATTTAGTGTCCTGCGGACACACACATTTTGACTATGAACAGTGCAAACAGGTATAGTGTCCTTAGGACACCCCCTTTTTCATTAATTGCAGACAGGCGGACATCTTGTGTGTCCTAAGGACACCTCAATTTTAATTATGAACAGTACGAACAGGTATAGTGTCCTAGGATACTCCCATTTTGATTAATTATGGACAGGCGGGCATCTTGTGTGTCCTAAGGACACCTTCATTTTGATTGCGAACAGTATGGACAGGTATAGTGTCCTTAGGACACCCCCATTTTGGTTAAATGCGGAAATCCCAGACAGCCGCGCTGTCCGCGGACACCCTAACTGCCTTTTTAAAAAAATAAGACGCATGAATATACTAACAACACACTTAAGATTGTATTATTGTATAACAGTATAAAAATTATGAAATAGAGGGGGAAGCAGAAACTGAAACAAATACAAAGGAATTAGGGGTTTGGACATGATGGTTGGGAGGGGAGGAAGGGATGGAAGTCTCATTGTAATGTTTTTCTTGCTGGGGAGGGTTTGGGGATAGTTGACTGGGACATGGAGAGGGAGAACAGGTACATGTGAGACAGTGACATTTAGGGGGTAATTCATAGAATTCAGCGCACAAGTGGCGCACACGGCTGGCGCACAGTGTGCGCGTACGACTTTCTGCACCAGCCTCGTGCGCTAAAATCCATTTCCGCGCACAGCGTATTCATGGATTTTAACATCCAAAACCAGCCGTGGGGCAGAGTGGCACATCGCCCCTGCAGCCGCGCCAGTTATGCCCTCAACCCCTCCCTGTGCGCCATGTATGGTGCACAAATCCCGTACATGGGGCACAGGTTCACAACCTTGAAAACGCCTGTAAAACTCCCTGCGCACCCCTCCGAATACACGTACCCTGCTGCGCGGGTAGTCTCACACGCGATTGGCCCTGTGCGAGTGGGGTACGTGTATTACTGGGGTTCGTGGGAAGTTTCACACGCGATTGGCCCTGTACGAGCGGGGTACATGTATCACTGGGGTTCACGGGAAGTTTCACATGCGATTATCCCTGTGCGAGTGGGGACATGTATTACTGGGGTTCGCGGGAAGTGTCACACACGATTGGCCCTGTGCGAGCGGGGTACGTGTATTACTGGGGTTCGTGGGAAGTTTCACATGCGATTGGCCCTGTGCGAGTGGGGTACGTGTATTACTGGGGTTCATGGGAAGTTTCACACACGATTGGCCCTGTGCGAGCGGGGTACGTGTATCACTGGGGTTCGCAGGAAGTTTCACACGCGATTGTCCCTGTGCGAGCGGGGTACGTGTATTACTGGGGTTCGCGGGAAGTGTCACATGTGATTAGCCCTGTGCGAGTGGGGTACGTGTATTACTGGGGTTTGCGGGAAGTTTCACACGCGATTAGCCCTGTGCGAGCAGGGTATTTGTATTACTGGGGTTCGCGGGAAGTTTCACACGCGATTGGCCATGTGCGAGCGGGGTACGTGTATTACTGGGGTTCGCGGGAAGTGTCACATGCGATTGGCCCTGTGCGAGCGGGGTACGTGTATTACTGGGCTTTGCGGGAAGTTTCACACGCATTTGGCCCTGTGCGAGCGGGGTACATGTATTACTGGGGTTCGCGGGAAGTGTCACATGCAATTGGCTCTGTGCGAGCGGGGTACGTGTATTTCGGGGGTGCGTGTGAAGTTTCACATGCGATTTTGCTGTCAGAGCGGGTTACGTGTATCCAGTGTGGTGCACATGGAGTCCTACATGTGATTTGGCAGTGCGGGTCCTCCCAGGTGTCCCCTCTACCCCTTCACGTCACCTGCAGACAGCACACAACACAGGGGACTACCCTGCACCCCTGGTCATGTCCCGCAGGCAGCGCATCCACCATGGGCATGCCCCCCAGCCAAGCCACATGTCACCTTGCAATATGATCACCAACTCATGTACCCCAGCACCCTCATGCCCCAGCAGTGAGGGACACCTGCCAGCAGGCCCCCAGTCATGTCCCACTCATGTCCCCCTGCACCCGCACCCCCCAGCAGTGAGGGGCACCTGCCAGCAGGCCCACACTCATGTCCCCCTGCACCCCCACACCCCAGCAGTGAGGGGCACCTGCCAGCAGGCCCCCACTCATGTCCCCCACCCACTCACCCACCCAGCAGTGACATGCCCATCTCATGACACAAACCAAAAGTCAACTATGTACATCAACACATGTCCGTCACACACATACAAACACACATGTTGCAATTGATTGAGTAAACCCACATGTCAACATGCATGAACCCAATGAGTGAATCCCACACATTGAAGTAAAAGATCAAAATGTATTAACATGAAAAACAATTGAAAGTACTTAAAGCATAAAATAATGCAAACATGAAATGAAATGCATGTCCAAATTTAAAAAATAAAAATCCTCAAAAAAACCCAAGTAATCCAAAAAAAAAATGGCCAAAACTCTCTGTCCACCAAACTAAATCCAAATGAAAAGCAAAAAGGTAAACCCATTGATCCATGGTGAAATGAAATTAAAATGTCCAAATAAATCCAACGTCCAACTATGTACAATACAATTTTCAAGGGTCCATGGGCCCAACAAAACAAATGAAACCTATCTAATAACCTACCTAACCAAAAAACTATTTACAAAAGTGTGGGGCATAGTCCAAAAGGCCCAAATTAAAAAAAAAGGAAACCTAACACTATAAACTGTTTACAATGGCGACGAGCAAGTACTGCGGCTCACTCATTGATTTTTTCAGCCAGGGCATCATCGAACTCCATGTCTATTTGCTGGAGGCGGGCCTCTGTCCTGGTCCCGAGGTCTCGCAGGGAGGCACTCATGGCCTGTTCCAACTCCCTGCGAGTCGCCTCGAGGCACTCTGCCCGCCTCAACGCCCGACGCATGGAGAACTCCGCCCGACCATGGTGAGCCGCGCCTCTTCCACCCGCCGCCGCTCCGCACCTATACACTGGCCCAACCGCAGCCACATGGAAGACACATCCATTCCAGGGTTCTCCTGCCCTCTGGCCTATGCCTGCCCCCCTGATGTCGATGGCCCCGAGCCATCAATGCTCCCACCTAGAGCCTGCTCCTGCTGCTGCTGCCCATGTGCCCTGTTCGATGATGCATGCACATCCTCCATCAGCTGGTCTCCAGTTGTGGTGTCCACCCCTGCTGGACCGCCGACTCCCAACTGTAGCAGGGATGAGATTTCCACCAAGCTGGTGTGTTGGTCAGGTCAGGTCCACAGGGGGCCCTGGTGGAATCTGGGCTAGAAGACGGCAGGGAGAATGACTGGCGCATAGTCTCCACAGAGGAGGAGAGGTCTGCCAGAATGCACGTCACATGTAGGAACCCACCAACCAGAGACCCTCCCAACAGTGCCACGTCGCGACGCTGCTGTTCATGATGGCGTGCGTTCTCCACCCAGGAAGAACGCACATCATCATGAATGTCACGCGTGCGCAACGCGACACCAATCAGGATGGAGCCCATACGTTCATTGGACCCCTCATCCGCAGGTAGTGGAGAGGCAGATGGCACTTTCCCCTACCTGCGGACGGCCCTGGGACGGGGCATCCCTGCTGGTGCATGGTGGTGCAGTCACAGGGTCAAGGACAGGGACATGCACAGGCCCCTCCGCGGTGACTTGTGCTGCCTCCTGACCCTGGCACTGGACTGCACAACTTGCACCAGTGGTACTACCCCCACCAGGCCCCATGTGCGGCTCAGTAGCAGGCTCCTCCTCCTCTGTGGAGACCACCAACCTGGATGTCTCCGTACCGTCTTCTGCCATTGCAAGCCCCTGTGGGGACTCACAGGGGCTTGCAATGGCCACAGCCGTAGTGGCAGACGCAGCACCAGCCCCCTTGCTCCCGGATGATGGCAAGTCCTGGGAGGGTGGCTGGGCCTTGCGTCGCCGCCCAGTGGAGGCATCCCCGCCGCTTGGCTCCACAGCGCCGTCTCCGCCCTCTTCTTCACTTGAGGCTGCGTAGAGGGAGACATAGAACACAAGCATCAGGGTACAGTACAATATTCGCCTAGACAGGAAGCAGTAACACATGATTGGCAGTGTCTAACGTCACTTCCATCCTGTCCCTCCACAACACATGGGTGAATGCATGCAACACACATGCATAAACAGGCATGGCGCCTGCAATCAACATCAGCATCCATGTACAAGGGCCTCTATTAATCAAAATGTTGCCTTCAAACTCACATGCATCATGGCTCACAATGATCCCATGCACACACATCACCGGAGGGTCATGCATCATGCCTTGTACAGCACAGACACATTGGATAGACACAGTGCATACAACGGTGACTGTGAATGTACACATCATCACGGATATGTGTCATGAATTCATGGCGTATCAAAGTCACAAACACACATGTGCCCCATACATGTACATGACAGCAGGACTCATCCCTCACACCCCCACCGGACACTGGCATGCTTTCATGTGTGCATTTGCCATACAGCTCCCCATGTTGCAGTGGAACTCATGCACCAACCATGTGGTTCGCACATTACTGGTCTCACATGCATGAACATGATGTCCCTGCACACACACATCCATACATGGCCCATGTCACACATACAGGCAAGTATCAGCCTACCAGCACACTGCAACATGCCCTGTCTCACACAACAATGCTTGGCCACTTACCACTCAACTCCACACGGGTCTTCCTCCGAAGGATCTGGGAGTGGAGCGCTGGGCATACGTGTACCAGGACCCTCATCTGGTTGTCACTCATGCTGACCCGGCCCCCCTCCGCAAGGCACCGGGCCTTGTGGAGGGTCCTGGACCTGAAGTCCTCCCAAGGCTTCTTGACGTGCTTGATGTCGCGGGTTGCCACCCCCTCCGCGTTGATGGCAACCACTACGTCATCCCAGATCCTCTCCCGTCCTTCCTTGTTGGCGCGTGATGTTCCGAAGAGGGCATCATACTGCCCCAGGACATGTTCCACCAGGACACCAACTTCCTTCACACTGAAGCTGATGGCCCTCTGCCTCTCTGGCTGGGGGTCGCCAGTGGTCTCAGATGGTATTTGCCCCGACATGGCGACCCCCGAGGCAGGCGTGGGTGGGCAACTGGGCCCTGGGGCTGGGCTGTGGAACGATGCTATCCCAGTCGGGAGTCTTCTGTTCCAGCAGGGGTGGACACAGCAACTGGAACCCTGGCTGATGTGCAGGCACCAAATACCAGGGCACGTGGGCAGCAGGCAGCCAGCAGCAGATGGCAGGTGGGAGCGTGCTCGGGGCTCTGGGAGGCTGTAATTCGGCCTTCTGGGCAGGAGCGTGGTCTTCAGCTTGATACAGAGTGATTTGGCACGTGAAAATCTTGCACGTCAGCGTGTAAATCAAGGAAAGGCCCTTAGCGCGTAAGCATGTCAGCACACGTACGTGGTTTCATTGGACCAAAGGCCCTTAGCACGTAAGCGCGTCTGTGAAGTGACACGGGCCGGAGATTACCTCGTGACGTGGGCATAGTGGCTCATGGCGCGTGAAAAAACTGCACGTCCATGTGTGAATGCGTGTAATCCGAGGAAAGGGCCTACGCGTCTGTGACGTGACGCGCGCGGGCGTTTCCATCAACACGGGTGCATGTTCAGCGTACACGTCCAAAAACTGCACGTCCGAGTGTCAGCTCGTGTAATTGGAGGAAAGGGCCTTAGCACGTACACGCGTAAGTGCCGTTGTATGTGTGGGCCGCTTTAAAAGGTATGTGTAGGACCCCATTTCCTTGTGCTTTTCATGGAGAGCGAGTGGGTGAATTCTGTACTTGTTGTCGGTTCATACGAGATTACTTCACAGCGTTTCAAGTTCATACTCCCTGTTACCTCTGACAGCGTTCATTTTTTTTGTTGGGCCTGTTTCCTCAAACAGCGTTCACGTCTTCTTTTGTCCTGTCTCCTCAGACATCGTACAATTCTTCTTATGGCGGGGTATTGCAAACGCGCACACGCGCGTTTCTTTCACGTTCTTTTTCCAGGCAGACGGTGAGTCGCGCACGCATTTACCAACTGTGCTTGCCCCGTGTGTCGCATACCCCTTCAGAGGTCATTGTAGGCTGCGTGTAACACGCATATGCTTATTTTTGTGTTCCTGGGTGCCACAGCGTAGTGCGGGGTCATTTTTCCACGCACGTGGTCTACGAGGGGTTGCGTGCACTTTATTTTTTGTTTTCGGGATGCCTGTGCATTGCGTGACCCGTCATCTTCCCCCAGGGGTCACAGTGCTAAAGCACTAGGTTACGAATTCCATCTAGTACCCTACCCCTTTCACCCCCAATTGCCCAGGACAATCGTTTACTGATACTCCCATACGCACAACAACATCAGTGCCATGGTGTGGAGGACCAATCAGGGACACCCATGACCCCCCCCATGGTTGTGGGAAACGTAGCTGACACCATCCCAGCTCAGCCCTTGTTGGACCAGCCCATTGTGGCACCTGACCCGGCACAGGATGACTCCCAGGCTGACTTCCAGGTCAGCAAGTCTAAGCCACGTGTGGTGGTGCAAGTTGGTGTCACCAGGCCACCTGGATCTGGGGCAGCGATGTCATCTGCTGCCCCAAGTAGGCAGGGTGGGGAGGCTTTAGGGGCAGCTGCAGCTCTATCCACCCCATCTCTGAGTCTCCCAGCCGGGACAGTGTCGGTCCAGGTCCATCAAACCGACGTTGCCCCTGCCAACATCACACTTCAGCCAATGCCTGCACCAAGACCTATGGTCATTGTGCCTTCGCACAGTCCTAGTACCCAATCCACCGGCGCTTCTGCCCCTACTGACCAGAGCGGCGTAAGCCACTCAGGCTCAGCTCCACCTTTGAAAAAGAGGAAGAAGGGTGCTCTGGCAATACAGGCTGAGACCCCAGATACGGCTACACACTCCTGCACGTCAAGGAAGCCTAGCTTTAATGACGCTCAACTTGATGCATTTGTGACCTATGTGTCAGCACATAGCCCCGAAATGGTGGTGACTGCATGGTGCAAGACCACACCTGGTCAACGTAGGGCACACTGGCAGACCATCGCGGACCGCATAAGTGCCCTTGGATTTGTGAGGCGCACAGCTGATGATTGCTACAAGCGGTGGAATGACCTGAAACGCAGAGCAAAGAACAAGCTGGCCTCAAATCATGCCGCTACTCTGGTGACTGGAGGTGGTTCTCCACCAGAGGACAACAAACTCACTGAACATGAGTCTGTTGCTGGGACCTTCTTCACAGAGGAACATATCCAAGGCGTGGGAGAGCTCACTGATTATGACGCAGTGTCCGGTGAGTGCCCATGCATGTGTGTGTAATCCATGTGTATGTTGTTTGGGTGACGGGTTCTGATTGAGTGCCAGGTGAGGGTGTGTACTCCTAAGTGTTATGGGTCACCCATGTGCTTCCTCCAATACATTCACGTGCCTTTGATTTGGGTATGACAGTATCCCTTCTGCCCACAGTAGCCAATTAGCCCCACATTACTGCTTTTGCCCTTGAACTATCATCTTGCAACAACATTGTTCTGATTTTTTCTGTTCATTCAGGCTGATTGTTTAGATCATCCCATTTTTTGTATGCTTTTTTTATCCCTAATGCCACATATGTGGCATGCTTCTGTCATTGTTTACACCCCACATTGTGCCACTTTAGTTACCTGGTTATGTGAATGATTAGACCATTCAGGGTGGCCTGCTGAAATTTATTTTTAGGGCCTGTTTGCATGTGGAACATGATAGTTGTTTCCTGTCATGTTGAAGTGACCAACCATTGATGTGTACATCTGCCTACAATCAATGTCTTATTGTACACTGGATGTGTTGCAGTGTGTGGCACATGCATATTTTGCAACACTATTCTGCATTAATCTTCTCATCATCTCCATGTGACATGGATGTGTGACAGTACTCATTCACTGACATATTGCTGTAGTTGCTGTAGGCAACATGTAGGCAACATGTGAGGAGATCCGGGCATCCCCCGAGGCAATGCGTGCAGAAGTGCAGGCAACCCGTGAGGTGCTGCATGGGGATCTCCGCATTTTAATCTTCCAGAATCAGACCTTCCAGACCCACATGCTTGCTGGCATGGAGGACCATACCAGGGCTTTGCGTGGACTGCCTCCCATAGTGCCACCACCTCCTGATGCAGCAGCAGAGGGTGAAGAGAGCGACAGCAGTTCTCCCCCAATGGCATAGCCGTGCAGGCCATGAGCCCATGGAGGTATTTTTTTTTTTTGCAACATGCACGCAGGTGGGTGTTGGTGTGCACCCTGTCCTCGAACTTCTTGGGTGCCCCCCCCTAGCCCACACATGGCCATTTTCTTTTGTTTTTTTTTTTACAGTGTGTTGCCTTGTGTGGCTCCCGTGGGCATCCACTGTATTCCGGCTGGGCACATGCAGGCTTTTCCTGAGTTTGGGTTAGATGCTTGGGTTCGTGACACACACACCCCTCCTGCTTCCCGTTTCCATGGGCTTGCAAAGGGTGTGACTAAGTGACAGTGACTTACACAGTGACATTGGGCTCCCATGAGCTGTGTGGGCAGTCTGTAGTCAATACTGTGTGGACATCCCTAGTGGGTATTGTTGTTGTATTGTACACTGCATGGTGTATTGATATGTGCTTCTGCATCCATGTTTTCCTCATAATTCTCAGGTTCCTTCCTCATGTCTTCACAAGGCCGTCTTCTTTGCAGATGGAGTTCATGTTGTATGCAGTACACTGACACATTTGCGTGGCAGAAACACTCTAAAGTTGGAAGGGGTCGATGTGCTGGCTTATTCAGGTTGTAAGACTACCACTACTTTGACTTAGTACTGTCATGTTTTTGCAATGTTTCATTTTGTGTTGCTGTATTGTGTTGGGGGTAAGTATTTGTTCATGTGTGCTGTTTGTTATTGATTACTGGGAGCATATTGTCTGTGTGCAGTTTCCATTTGGGACAGTGCACTTTGTGACACTTGTGTCAGGTCTTGTGCATTGCTTTGTTTGCTTTCACATTGCATGACATGCCATGGTGTGTTGGGTGGAGGAGCTGGGGAGGGGTTGGGTGACATGACGCTGTTTTCATGTTGTATTTTGCAAGGGGGTTGTCAATTTAGCAGCATAGATGTATGTCTTATAATGACACAGCATTGGTGGTGTTTCGGTAGGTAGGGATGCACACAATGTAACAATTCCAGGTGACCAATCTCAGGCTGGCATGGTTGTGACAGTTGACTGTCCCTTATGTCATCATCATTGATTGTCAGCTGGTATGTGCCAGGGCTGTGTGCACTCCACAGTGGTGTGATTTTAGGTGAAGTAATTAGCCACCAGCTGCATACGGGCTGCCTCACCACGTGCCCTTTACCCTCCCATGCGCAGAGCCCGTGCATGTGGTTGGGGATGTGGGGGCAGCACCATGTCCACCGGCAGGCCCCGGAGTGTTGCAACGTTGTGCAGGACACATGTTGCCACTATGATCCTGCACACTACTGGGGGAGCGTATAGCAGCTGCTCACCAGAGCGGTCAAAGGAGCGATAGCACTCCGAATGTGCACTCCACTATGCCCCGGGTGGTGTAGTGGGGTTCCGAATTGGCGTCATCATGTTGGTGCTCAGAGGGTAGGCACTGTCCCCTGGGGAGGAGGTGATGTGTATCATTAGTTGGTTTGTGACATTACTCAGTATCTGACATGCATGCATGCATGCATGTGCAGTGGCATTTATACTCACCAAGCAACCATGTATCGCCATGCCGCCCAGCTTCTAGTTCCCGGTTTAGGGTTGACATTCTGTAGAAGAAACTGCCATGGGTGGACCCTGGATAGTTGGCATATACTGAGGTGATGATTCCCCTGGCATCACATACTACCTACGCGTTGATGGAATGCCAGTGCTTGTGGTTTCTATAGATGTGCTCCGTTGCCCTGGGGGGACGTAGAGCCACATGGGTGCAATCAATGGCACCTAGCACTTTGGGGAATTGTGCCACCGCGTAGAAATCCTGGACGGCAACCTGCCTTTCTGCAGGTGTTCTGGGCAGGTATATGTGCCTGCAGACTGATGGCCGTGCAGTCATGATGGCCAACACCTGGTGTAGGCAGTGTGACTGTGTGGCCTGTGACACCCCCCTCCGACTATAGCACTTGTCCGCTGAAATAATCCAGTGGCCAAGAAGTGCAGTACATTAAGCACCTTTTCAAGGGGGCTCAGTGCTTCGGAGCACAGGGTGGGTGATGTGAGGTCATCCTCCCACTCACTCACGAGGTTGAGTATTATGTGAGGTGGAAACCTGTACCTCCCATACATCTGGTCATCAGGCATCCCAAAAAGGCTGGTTCTGGGTGTAAAAATTCTGGGCCTGACTATCCTCCTCCTCCTCCTGCAGTATCCCACGACCACTGCTGCAAGGAATGGTATATTCATCTTGGCACCTGAGCTTGTTTGTTGTTTGCGCGCACTTTTATGCTGCGTGGGTCCACGTACGCCTTCTCCTGCTGGCGTACGTGTTTCCGGATTAGCGCGTCTTTTTTGGCACACACACTAGCCCCGTTTGATTCCATGAATACGTGTTGTAGGCGCGCGTGTGGCCGTTCCGCGCATTTGCATTTACTTCCCCTGTGACGCCCACATTTTCACACGTTGTTCCCCATTCCGCATGTTATGCCCGTGTTACGCCTACTTTTGTTGTCTGCACTGCGCTATGTGCGCTTTCGCTGTGTGCGTAGCGCACGCTGTTTGAAGACGTGTGTGCCAGCGTGCGCCACGCAGGATTTTAGCGCACATCCATGGATTTACATGCACACAGACTTCCATGAATCGCTGTGCGTGGGTTTCGCTGCGATTTTCGCACGCTTTCGCACGCTTGCGCGGAAATTTTCAGCGCACATTCATTCCATGAATCGGCCTGTTAATGTTTTCTTTTATGTGGTCCTCTACAAAGTGTTTTAAAAGAATTACATTTTTCATTAACATCTCCATTTTTAGCTCCATTCGCTGCAGAGGATTTTCTAATGTCTCTCTTGGTATATTATTTTTAGTGTCTGCATGGTCTGTTAAAAAAATGTGTTAAGTACACATAAAGTAATGGTTATTAATTGGTTTATATAGAGAAATGTTGTGTCTACCATCAGTATCACTGTCTTCACTCATTTCATCCCGTGGGAAATGTTCTTCCAGCCGTTCCAAAGTACTGGACATTTCTGTGTAAACAAAATAAATATTAATTTTAGTGTACCTAATGCAGAAAGTTTATAAATATATAAAATAAATGTAGTGTGTTTCTTGGTAAGTTTTGCTGTTACTGTTGTGTAGTTCTGCTGTTGCTTTTTGCTGTGCAGTTTCTGTGAGGTAATTATGTTGGAGGCATATTTAATTTGTTTTGGTATATTCCATTCTGGTGCATATTCTATTTAAATGGACGGTTGATGTCTTACATATACAGTTTCCACTTTTTATTTATTATCAAATGTAATGTGTTTATGTGCTGCTTTTTGAACTTGTTCAGTGTTTCTATTGCATGATACAACAATTTTAGATACCCCCTGAGTTTTTGGATAGTATTGATGTTGTCCGAGTCCATCCGCAGACATGTGCATAGTCTGCAGACATCAGAACCCCTAGCACAGGTAGGGGGTTCAGTATGTTCTACAGTGGTTCTACAGTGGTGGTTCTACAGTGGTTCTACAGTGGTGGCATGAGTTATGGTAGCTTAGCTTACCATAACTGGCGAATTTTAGGGGGTTTTTGGTTTTACATGAACCATAAGGTTTTTAGTAGTGCAACTTAACCATAACGTCCCATTAACAATGTTTTTTTACTGAATATATATATATATATATATATATATATATATATATATATATATATATATAATGCAGCCTTGTAGTTATGGTTAAGTTGCTAAACCCATATGAAGACCACTTTTTGGGTATTTCTAACTTTGCTCCATGTGGACGAATTTGGATAAAACTTTGCCAAACAAGTTTATGGGTCCCGCTGATCTTTCTTGGAAGGTTTTGTGGAGGGTGGGCATAGTTATAATGGCTCGATGGATTTTAACCAAATTTGCGGCAGGAGTGGGGTCTTGGTTCAAAGCGTGCTTTTGTGTGTTTGGTGGAAATCTGACCAGTACTTTTGTTGCAAAGAACTAAAATGTACATCTAAAAAAATTAGTGACATCTGGATCCGCTCCGCTGACCCATTTCCCTGTTCGCTCTGCGGACAAATGTCTCACTGGCTTACAATACGCCGTGATGTCAGTGAACATTGGATGTGGTCCGTGGTTGGCTGGAGGGAATTGTGCTGTGCGTCAACATTTTGGGAACACCGCCATGGTATATTGGAGGACAGTGCGGTGCCGGAAGGGTCTGGAATAACATACTTTACTCCATGTGGTGGTGGGAAGAAAGGATGGAAAGGGTGGGGGAGTGACAAGTGGTTAATCTGATATATCTCATTAGGTGGAAGAAGATGGTGGTGTGCTTGCAGTATCCGTGCGTATTGCGCCAAATCGTGGGTACCTCCACATGCACTCTGTGTAGTGAATGCAGTCAGCCTGCCTAACGGCACGATAGCTGGTGCAGCAATCTCTTTCCGTGGTTACTGATGGCAGATCAATGACAGTAGGGGAGTGCATTGCACATGACATGAACGTTTTAACAAACAGTGTACTATGGTGTGTTGCATGTGGTAAGGCCTGTGCACCTTCGATGCATGGGTGGAGGCCTTGCACCGACAACTACGTGTCCTAGTTGCAAGTAGGTTTGACATTGCTGCCTTGTGTGTGTGTGGTTTGTCAACACTGCATACACTGTTGGTTCCATGGGTGTGGGGATTGTTAGCACATCCTATAGTATGTAGTCCATGGCTGGACCTGATGGAGTGAACAGTTCTGAAGTGTGTCCAGTGGGTGCAGTGTTGAAGTACTGTGTGCATAGAAGTGGATAGGGTTGAACTGCATATTATATCGGTACTGTCCATTGCGCTGACTTCTGTACTGCACCATGAAGTATTGGTTTTGTGCACTTAATAGAGTGCTGGGAGCATGGCCACTGTTGTGGTTGGGAGTAATACAATGCTATGTGAATTGAAGTGGGTAGGGGTGCCAGACACTGGTATGTTTGTGGATTGTGGTAACTGTTACATGTGTGCATGTATCGCTGTATTATGGTGTGGGGGTGTGAGGGTGGGGCTGTGGGGTTGTGGTAGAAGTGTTGGGGGCTATGTTACGTTTGTGGATTGTGGTACCTGGCTACATGTTCACCTGCATGGCTCTGTTATGTTGTGCTGGGTGTGGGCAAGGCCTACACTGTTAGGTGCATGGAGAAATGCCATGGATCCCAAGAGTGTAGGCCTTCAGTATAACCCCTGCAACATAATGCAGCCATGTAGTTTTAAGTCTGCATCTCTTTGAGGGTGGTGACCTTTAAGGAATGGCTGTAAAGGACATTTTAGACGTGGTAGAACAGCAGAAGTGAGCTCATATGCGTACATTACCATATGGTGTAGGTTATTGCACGTGTTGCTCATTAGGGAGCCACATGTGACCATTTGCGTTTGCTATGGTTTGACTTTATAACACTCTTCCTATGTTACGTTTGTTGATTGTGGTACGTAACTACATGTTTGCATTCATGGCTCTATTATGTTGTGGTGGGTGTGGGCAAGGCATACACTCTTGGATGCATAGGCCTTGAGGATAGCTACCACAACATAATGCCACCATGCATGTTTAAGTCTGCATCTCTCCAGTGGTGGTGACCTTTGAAGAATGGTTGTGGAGGACATTTATGACTTTGTAGAACACCTGAAGTGAGGTGATAAGCGTACATTACCATATGTTGTATGTCATTTCACGTGTTGCACATTAGGGAGCCACATGTGAGCATTTGTGTTTGCTATGGTTTGGCCCTTATATGACCCTTGCTGTAGGAAGTGCTTTAAGATATTTTGCCATGTAGTACTCCCAGGACCCCCTTGTTAATTTGCATATTTAAGTAACTTTGGGTCTCACCCTAACTTACTAGGGGAATCCAGGTGTGGACCCCTTGCTCACTATTCTTGGAGAGGCACAGCATCACCCTACTGATGAGGTCCAACCAGACTGAAACACGCGTCTGAGGTTGCTGTTGGTACTCTTGTTCAGAGGAGAATTGCCTAGCATTTTGGTGCTGGACTGCCCCAGGGCAGGACAAAGGCTGACATATTTGGGATATTTCTTCTCTGTGAAAGATAGTGTGCTAAAGACTCTGGGTAAGTCTCTCATAACCAGGACTAATGTCTGGCAGAGGGACTCCCAGGACCCCCCTTGTTAATTTGCAGGTGTACATGAAGCAATCGATATTAAATATTTCACTTTTCAGACTGCGGTGCGTACCAATGGGGTTACTATCGTAAGTATTTTCGTCATAAGGGAAATTCTTTTCCTGCCACTCTAAGGTGCTAGCCATTGCTGCGTACAAAAATAAACGTTATGTTTATCTACCATTGTATACTGCACCACCTGTAACACTTTAATGTGCTTACTACGTTTTAGTGACATTCTGGTCTTAGTACACTCCAGTCCTTACTGTGGTCGTTGGTTCCTTGATCCTAAGTAAAGCAGCAGTGCGGTAAGATTGTCAAAGGCGGATGTCACTTCTTTTATTGGTACATTATGTTATAGTGCACTACCGATGCCTTTGTGATGTCATCTCTCATGTCATGGGTGTTAGTCTTAGCAGTGCACAGTGGTGCTGAGAGTTATGGTTGCTTAGCTTACCATACCTAGCACATTTCTGGGGGGTTTCGGTTTTATGTGTAACCATATTATGGATAGGTTGGTATTACTACAGAGAAACTGCAATGTCTCTTTACAAAATGTTTTTCTTCGGGCAACTGAACCACAACGTCCCCGTAACAACGTTTTTTCAGTGAATTTGATAGCTTTTTAGAAGGGCAACTAAACCATAACGTCCCTTAAGCAACGTTTTTTCACTGAATATATATATGCACCATCTGGATGCCATCACGGAGACCACACCTCTTGATCATGTACTTATTCGTTGTAGGTCAGCAGGTTGACGGTTAGGACAGCAGCAGCTCTCCTGTCATTTTCTCCCAACAGCAGAAAACACACTTCTTTACAGCCATTTTATAATCTATTTTTAAATGCGGTCTCATTCATTTCCGGCCAGAATAATTAATCCCCTGGGATAGGTGAGTACTCAGTGACACGCCCTGCTATGGTCAAAGTTATTTGGTTTGTGGTAATAGTAATGGTAGGCAGCGAGCAGGCACAGAGAACACGTGTTGACTTAGTGATCAACATGCTTGACCTCTGATGATTCCATCGCACAGTGCCGGCGGGGTGTTAATAGATTATATTGTATTGCTCTTGACATCCCGTGCGTGTTATTCTCTATTTGCATTCACATTAGCAATTTGCCAAATATTTTTGCCATAATTGTAAATACAAGGCGATGGAATCCTTTGAACTTAATGACCACTAAACATGTTTATTTGAGAAAAGGCATAGGTTGAAGCATGTCTTTGATGAATCCGGATTTCTCTGTGCAGTCTGCACGTGCTGTCCAAAGTCATGTTTATTATTGCAGCCGATGAACATCACTCCCTCAATACATTTTGTAAAACATACTCTGTTGTACATCTGGTTTGTTTTATATAGGGACAGGGCAAGACCGATTGAATGAGTTCAGCATCCCAACTGATGACAGGAAGCGGGAACGTGGCCACGCATTTACTTTCTTCAACGTGTACTTTGCACAAATACACAGACATCTACAGTTCCCTCGAAATAAACAAGTTAAGGTTTACTGTTATCTTCATTCTCTTCTTCATTCTGATCCACATGTGTTAAGGTGGTGCATATGAGGACAGAGGCAGGTCTGCATCTGCCAGGTTTTTGAATAGAAAGCTCATTGGTCGTAGCGGCCAGCGTTTCTTCCTGACACATCAATTTTTTTGTTGTCGTATTTTTACATTTATAGAGCGCACAAAGACCACTGGCATCAAGGCGCTACTTACAGGCTATTGAAATGAGCGTTGTCAAAAACAATTGGTTGGCATTATGCAAAGGGTAAGATTTTGTTTTCATATTTCTGACAAGCAGTGGCAGAGAAATTCGTTTTAGCATTTACTGCAGTTCTTTGCATTTTGCATTTATTGTCACCATGGTGCAAGGAGAAGAGTGCGAAGTTTCAGAGGTTGATGCAATGAGCGGCATGGGTGTGCAAGAGAATGAGAAGGAAGGCAAATAGAAAAAGGCAGGAAATGATTGAGCGAGGGTGCCATTGACGATGAGCAAGAGCAAATATGAGCTAGAAACAGTAGCAGAGGCAGCTTTTAGGGTCCACTGGGCTCCAGGGGGAGTCAAGTGGGTGGCTGCACCCTCTGCTACGTCCCTGGCTCTGCCACTGATGAGAAAAGTTGTGAGTGAGAGGGTAACAAATAAAGTACGAGTGTGAGGGAAAGATGAGGGGATAGAGAGAGGGGGGTGGGTTGTAGAGAGAGTTGGGTGGGTGGGAATAAAGAGAGTGGGGGCAGGTTGGGGGAAGTGAGAGGTGGATGGGTGAGGCTAGATAGTGGCGATAGGGTGGGTGGAGGTAGGGTGGGTGTGGTAGAGAGAGTTGCAGTAGGATGAGTGGATGGGGTAGAGAGAGTGCAGGTAGGGTGGGTGGTTGTGGGTAGACAGATAGGAAGGGCAGAGAGTGTGGGTAGAGAGAGGGGGGTAATGTGGGTGGGGTAGAGAGAGTGGGGGTCAGGTGGGTTTGGGGGTAGAGATAGTGGGATTAGGGTGGCTGGGGTGTAGAGAGTGGGTGTAGGGTGTCTGGGTGGTGGTAGAGAGTGTGGGGATAGGGTGGATGGGTGGGTACAGTAGAGTGAGTCGGTTTTTTGTTAGAGAGAGCAGGGATATGGTGATTGGGTTTCTGTTAGAAAGAGCGGTGTTAGTGTGAATGGGTTGGGGTAGAGAGAGCAGTGTAAGGGTGGATGGTTGAGGGTAGAGAGCAAGAGTAGGGTGGTGGGGTAGCGATAGTAGGAGTAGGGTGGTTGGGTGTGGTTAGAGAGAATGGGTTAGAGTGAATGAATGGTGTAGAGAGAGTGGGGGTGGGAGAGTGTGGGTAGGTAGGGTGGGGAGGGGTACAGAGAGTGGGTTTAGTAGAGTAGAGTTAGTGGGTGTAGGCTGGGTGGGTTTGGGGGAGGGAGAGCAGTGGGTAGGGTGGCTGGGCTGGGGTAGAGAGAGCATGGGTAGGGGGAGTGGGTTGGGGTAGAGAGAGCCATGTATGGGTGGGGTGGTGGGGTAGAGAGAGTGGAGATGGGTGTCTGGGTGTGATTAGAGAGAATGGGTGTAGGATAAGTGAAGGGGTAGAGAGAGTGGAGGAAGGGTGGTGGGTTGGGGTAGAGAGACAGGACGGGAGACTGGGGGTAGTGTAGGTGGAGGTAGAGAGAATGTGGGTAGGGTGGGTGGTGGTAGGGAGAGTAGGGGTTTGGAGAGTGGGTGGGCATTGAGAGTGGGTACGGTGGGTGGGTTGGGGTAAAGAGTTGTAGTAGGGTGGGTGGGGTAAAGAAGGTGAGGGTAGGGTGGGTGAGGGTAGAGAGAGTGGTCACAGGGTGGGTGGGATGGGGTAGAGAGAGTGTGGCCAGCTGGGTGGGTTGGGGTAGAGAGAGCGGTGTAAAGGTGGATGGGTTAGAATAGAGAGTAGTAGTAGGGTTAGTGGGGGTAGAGAGAGTGGGGTTAGAGTGAGGGTAGGGTGGTAGGGCTTTGAGTGTAGAGTTGGTGGGGGTAGGTTGGGTAGGTGGTGGTAGATGTTGGGAGTAGAGAGAATGGGGATTGGATGGTGAGGGTAGAGAGGGTGGAAATTGGGTGCTTGGAGGTAGAGAACGTACAGAAGTTAGAGGTAGGTAGGGTGGGTGGGTGTAGGGAGAGTAGGGAGAGTGGGGGTAGGGTGAGTGGTTGGTGGTAGAGAGAGTGCAGGCAGTGTGTTGGGGGTAGGAAGAATGAGGCTAGGGTGTGTGGGGTAGACAGAGCATGGCTAGTTTGGGTGGTGGTAGAGGGAGTGGGGTAGGGTGGGTTGGTGAATATAGAGACAATGGTGGTAGGGTGGATGGGGTACAGATAATGGCGGTAGGGTGGTTTTAGAGAGAGTGGTGGTAAGGTGGGTTGGTGGTTAATATAGAGGTTTGGGGTTGGTGGGTGGGTGTCAGTAGAGAGACAGGGTGGTGGAAGACAGGGTGGGGTTAGGGTTGGCTTGTTGGGGTAGAGAGAGTGGGGATTGGGTGGGTGATGGTGGAGTGGGTGCGGGTAGAGAGAGTGGGATTGGGTGGTTGGGGCAGAGAGGGAGGGGGTAGGGAAAGAGATTTGGGTAGCATGATTAGTGATGGGTGGGTAGTTGGGGCTAGGGAGATTAGCAGTGGGTGAGTGGGTGTGGTTAGGTGAGAGTGGGTGTGGAGTGGGCATATGGTTGTAGAAAGTCAGTATAAGGAGGACAAAGAAACAAGCTGGCAGTCAAAGGTAGCCCAACAATAGCCCAAATGTCCTTAGTAAATAGCCAAAAACGCCCAAAATGAAATCACTGCACTGCTGGAAAATGGAAGGCCTTGAACGCAACTTACCTCTTACAAAGCTGCTGATTGGTGCACTTGTTGTTGGGGACCTTCTCATTGTGTAGCATGGCAGAGGAGTTTGCAACACACATTTTCTTGTTATTTGGCAGTTTCATGCCATGGAATTGTTCATTGCCTTGCCAACCAGATATTCTCAGTTCAAAATCCCTGTTCAGGCTCTCATCTGTACAAATTGTTTGGGCAAACACGGGGAGCATCAACCAATACTGCCAACTCAAGAGGGCTTATGGCACCGACCCCGGGTAGGTAGGGATCCTGCACAAGAAACCAAGAGAGGTACCCAAAACCCTTAACTTAATCATACCTAGCGAAGGGGTGGGGGGAGGACATCACAACCTCTCATGCCCAAAAACCGCAAAAAAGCTACAGCGGAAAGCCACCCCCCTACACAGCGCCTATCAATTAAACTGCCAGATAATAGCCAACATACAGGACGGACAGAGATGATGAGCACTGTAGTCCAACCCAATGAGGTAAGTAAAATTCCCAATAACCCAACAATAAAAACCTACATTTCCACAAATACTTTGCTAACACAAACACACACAACCACATCGCTGCACAGCAGTTTGCACGCACTTCACCACACTGCAACTTCAAAATGAACAACACAATATTCATGCACAACAGCATATGGCAATTATACCGACCCGAAAATTGGCCCAAAGTTCAGTGAATGATGCAAACCAAACTGAGGCTGTCAACAGGACATCGCAACTCTCACAGTAAATATTCCTGCTATATCCTACTAACTATACCCCTCCACACTCTACTTTCCGATCTGCCAGATAGCCAGGGGACCATTCCGATGGTGATAGTGTGTGGTACAAGTGCCCTTTAACATTAACATATTTGTGGTGCAAGCACCACAGAAAGTCACCAATACCAAAAAAGCTTACAATCTACATTTGAAATGCCAGACCTATTGATATTGCTGGTGGAGTGTATTTCTAGATGTGCCACAGTCCAAAATTGCCTATGCTTACACAAGACTGCCAGATTGCCACAGCACATGTTTGTTTGGCAGCATTATTTATTACATTTCTCTGACCAGCACCTATTGTGCATCCTCCAGAAACCAGCCCTTGTCTCATCTGCTTTCTTACAAATCTCTGTTATTTGAATTTGACACTGCTACCTTCTTCCTGTAAATGAATGTATATATTCACAGAAAATGAACTGGCGAGGGATATTCACAATGTATACAGTGCACACTACAAATCCCAATAACATATCATGCATGACATAACATCACTAAACACACGTTTCAGATCTTATAAGCTGTTCTGATGGAATGTCTTCCTCTCTGCCTATCTAACTGTGGCATTATGCACTTATATATCTTCTGATACTTCATTGGTTTCCAAAAATAAGTATTGCGTATAAGTCTTGGATGGGTCATCACTGTGTTTCTTATTAATCCCCAGCACCTTCATCACGGTTATTGTCAGACCCATCATCAGTGGATGTGGGTGGTAGTGGAGGAGACCAGTAACACCCTACACTCTGCACCTATCAGTCGCTAGTGGCTACAATCTCTAATTCTCTCCATTGTCCCCAAGGTCAGTCTGCTGAACTTCCTCAGAATGCTTGCCTCTCACCCTTGCACTTTAGGTTTCCCCTACAGGTCTAGCCTTCCAAATCATCACTTCTCCATCTTCACAACAAGTTGGCACATTGCAGAAACAGTTACATGCAGTGATCATACTTCCTTGCCCAAAACAAGTAATTCTAATAATTTGCTTTAACAACTTCAAAAGCAACACGTTTCTGACTTGGCCACAAATGATGGCACACTGGATTTACAGCCATTGAATTTAATATGCTTTACACAAATGTTTCTATGCAATGAAAATGCCTTTTGTAAAGTCGCAAAAGACAGCAACTCAGTTACGTTCACTAAATGCACCAGTCTTCTTCGAAATAATTATAAGTCGTTTACTATACAAGCAACAAGCATTTCCACTGGCCCCAACCAGGAGGAACACTTAGTTACAGCCTGTGAATGTATTCTCGTGTTTCCAAAGAATTATTAGACATGTTCTGTGTAATTAGCACAGTTTTGCTAGCCACAAAAACATGACACATTCTGTTACAGTTAATAAATGTGCTATTCTAACTTTAAAAAATGATAGACTTTTCTATGCAAGCAATGTGTATTTTCTCTGATCACTAAACAATGGTCCAATGTATTTTAGGCACTGAAAGTAATGCACTGCCAGCCTCAGAACAGTTCTGTGATATTCTTCTTTTCACTGTGACAAGAAATTGCACATGCATTTATGCCAGGCCGGGTCATTATCGGGACTCTCTCCTCCCTAGTACTAAAATTAGACACTTACTTATAGTAACTAAATATAACCTCCTCTTGCCTGTCAAGAATTATAATAATTAGCTCTGCAGCTATTCTTTCCACGAGCCACAAAAAAGATAACACGCTCAGTTATAGTCCCTGAAAATAATCTCCACCTAACTACTACGAATTATAAAATGCAGAACTATGACACACTGAGTTGCAGCCACGGAATGCATTGTCCTGTCTCTAAATAAGTATACACCTTTGTCTGCACAAGCCACACATTATTTCCTTTACCATTAAAAGGTGGTATACTAACTTACTGCCACTAAAGGTAAGCTGCCTGCCTCCAATCAATGTTGGGATGATCTTCCCCTCACTGTGTTAAGAAATGTAACATCTGTTTATGTCATGTAAGGTGTCATTATGATTCCCTAAATCATAGGATTAAAAAGGCACTTACAGTAATTAGAACTTAAGACAGACCAGACATCATTTTTATAATATGTTTAGGTCTTGAACCGTGTTTGACCAATAACCAACCTTTTGTAGGATCTCCATTTTCTTTTGGAATCCCTGATGACCAGCTGTCGCTGAATTGTGGGCATAATGTAACAATATTCTTTGAAATTAGCTAGTTACCAATCACTTATCATAACAAGAGTGTGTTTCTTGGACCAAAAGTCCATCATGAGTTGTAAACGTGTTCTGGAATTTCATTAAAGCTCGAACACATTCCTTTTCTTGCAAATCTGTTTCAGATAAGGGAATGTTTTCTGGATATTCGAGATGTTGGTAGAATATTCTTATAGTTAGGTCTCCCTTTTGGGCAGTAATGAAATCTTTTTCTGGAACATCTTTTTCCCTTACAGAGCAGAAATCTCACTTTCTGCTTGAATTTGGGAATGAGTTACTGATGTTTTTTTATCCCACTTCTCCAAAGAGATGTTCCATATCAATGTATTCACTGTGGATTGCTGAGACTTGGCTAGTTGCAAACTAGTTTTGGCTAGTTGATTAGGCATATTGTTTCTTACCTAATCGGAACTTGAGCTTTTGTGTGACCCTTTATCTTTTTCCAAAATAAAGTCATGTTTTTTCACATGTTGTTTCATTTCACAAAATCATTTATTGTTTGGATTCAATTTCTGTGTTTTGTGCAATTGTTATTCACACAAAGCTTACCTCTGGCTCTCCAGTTTATTATGTTTTTACAAGGTGTTCAACAAATACGTTGTGGCCATCGTCTGAATCGTTTATCAATAGTTCCTGGAGACATTCCCAGTGCATATGCAGACACTCTGCAAATGTTATAGAGGCTGGTGGGAGGTCTCAACACTGAATGAAATTGTTTTCCAGTAAAATAGGTGTGCTCGTAGGAGCCAGAACTATGACCGGATAGCTAAGTCTGTGTACCCTATTTTGCTTTCTATTTGTGTAACTCAATCTACTGGGGTCTGCTTTCCATCAACATGGTGTGGCCCTCCAGGGAGGGTGCGAGGGCAACACAGTGACTTTTCTCTCTTCCTTAGTTCAGGGTTTCAAGTACTTCTCGAGATATCAAAGTCACTGAGAGTCTGTATCTATGACATCCAATAATTCACACTGTCCTTGAACTTAGATAGGCACGAAAAACCTTCCATCGTCCATCTCCAATTTACAAAGAAAAAGTTAGTGGATAATTCAGACTGGTCTTTGTTAATGTTTGGAATTTCATAAGTTTGACCTTCTGCAGCCCCTTCAGGGATATTCTCCTCGGGGCCAAGTTCATATAGATTGGTCAAGGACTCTGTATGAATTAAAATACACTTAGAAATAAACATTTCCACTGATGCAGGTTCTGGGTCACTGCTACTGCTTGTATTGTGATACTTTGCAAAATTTGAAGAGGTGAGAAAATATTTTGGTTTTAATATATATGGTGGCATTCTCTGGTTCAATTTTCCTTGGGTCTCATAGCTAGGGTTTCCTTGCTACTCTCTTGCTTTTCATTCAGGTTCTTTGTCATAATTCACGTAACTCAGATTCTCTGCTGTTTTGGAAGCGACATTGCATTTGAGAAGGAGGTCTTTCTGCGTTCTATCTCCCCAGCTCTCTTCTTTTCCATTTGTAATTGTCGCAGTCTCCTCCTCACTAAATCTCACTTTCCTATTTGTTTCTGTTTTTCTTTTCTCAAGGAGTAAAGAGAGGCCACCTTTGGCCAGTTTTTCAGCAAAATCAATGGTATTTCAGGTGCGATGAAAAGGGATTGGCATATCTTTTCTGTCATTTTCCCTCTTTCCTCTTCTCCTTGAAAAATGTTCTCTTGTCATTCTCTACATTGAACTAGTGTTTCATCCAGGTTAAGGTTTCTGTGAGTATTAGAATCAGGATTGTTTAACCGGTTGATAAAGTTGTGTGAATTCATCTCCACTTTCCAGACTGTGGGGTTATTTTTGATCATATCCCTGTTCTTCCATAGATGGGTAATTATCTCTCCTGCGAGAGTAAGTTTGGTGATTCTGATTCTGATAATGCATATTATATGGTTTGCTTGATCCCCACTCCCCCTGTTACTGGGATCAATTATCCTGGAACTTAGGAGGTAGATAATGTTAATAGTAATTGGTTCTAGAGGACAGTGACTTGAATTTCCCAGGAACTTAATCCTGTGTTCTAAGCATTTCTCTTAGAAGGAGAGACATAGTTGTAGCGCAGGATAGGCCTAAACCTTGGTCATTGTTCATTCCAAATGATGTCATCATCTGTTTGTGCAATTCTACATTTTACCAATCAGAAAATTTAGCATTTTTATGGTATAGAGACCCAAAGCTTTTTGTAGCCTTAATCTGCTTGATTGGATATTTCACAAACTGTGATTGGGGATTTCTTTTTATGTATCTTCACTTGGGTCATCCTACTCTTATCAGAGTAAGATCCACTACTGGAATCTTTTTCCCTGCTTGCATATTTGCCCCCTCTATCATAATGATGGTAAGGAGGTTCCCTATGAGTGCGGTAAAAGGGATCCTCTCTTTCCCATTTGTCTTCTGTGTTATGGGGTTCAAATAATATCTGAGGGGATTGATATTAGGATATGTGTTCATGTTGTCACTCTGAATCAGAGTTCACCAATATACCTAAAGGTTATGGGTTATCCCTATTATATGTGGCACAGATAGGGGTTTTTCAAAATTCCTTATTAGGTGTCATTTTCTGTCTCTCAATATCAGCCAGAAAGGGCACAGTGCCACTCTGATGGATCACACACTATAATCCCTGTTCTCATAACTAATTTTTATACCTTGATTGACTAAGTCTTCATTTTGGGATATATTCTCATTTCTCTCCTGTAGACTTCTGGCAAACTCGGTGTACAACTGCCCTCTCACCAGAATTCCTTGATAGGTCTTCCTGTGATCTGGGTGAGTTTCAGAAGAGAAAATACTATGTCTGGTGCCCCCTATATCCTGACTATGGCTAAGTGTGCCAAAACCACCACTATGAAGTAGAGACTTTTGGGCTTTGGAGAGGTATTCTCAGGGACCGGGGCTACTCTATCTTCTTTCATGAAACATATCTGTCTGTGAGTTTTAGATTGTCACTGTGAACTCCACTGAATATCTTTGAGTTCTCGTCTTAATGTAGCATTATGCTCCATTTCACTCATCAACTGTTGGTTAGCGTGTACCAGTTGTTCGCTAGATGCATTCAGACTAGTCTGACTAGTGTCAAATGTTCGAGTTTTGGGAGTCCATTTTTCGTTAATATTGTGTAGCTCTTTCTGCAAAGAATATTTTTATTTTTGACAAATATTTGTTTTTCCACTGATACTTGGCTGATAATCTGCCAGCTAGCTAACTCTTTCTGCAGGTGCTCTATCTCTGTTATTGTATAATCAAGATATTTAATTACTGTTTCTGATTTCTCTTTCAATTTACATTCTCTTCTGTTCTTTGCATACATTCTTATGTAGCCACATTACTTCGTCAACTGTGGGGTTGTGCCTCTGTCAATTTCATTTTGAGTTGATGCATTTCTTGAAGTTTCTCCTTTCCTAACTGAGCCCTTTGCTTCTTAATTATTGATGAACACATCATTATATCATTATATAGCTAATCAAATTCGGCTCGGAAGTCTGTATAGTCCACAATAGGTTTCACTTTTGTTTCTTTACTCTTTCAATTGTATTTTTAGCTTCACAATGTCATCCAATACGCCATCAATATACATCACTTGATCAGTATTATGGCCTTTTACTTCTCATGTGCCTGTAAACAATGACAATGAATGTCTTTAGTATTTAAAAGGTCTCTCTTTAAATATTGTTTGGCTGTGAGGCCCACTTTCACTTCATTATCTATTGCCTCTCTTGTACTGTATTGTTTCTGAAGTGACAATTGCGTGTTACTCAGAGATTCATTTAACTTCCATATGTTTGTTGCATGAATATCAATTTTGCTGAGGCTTTATGGGTATTCTCTGTAAGCTGGTGAAAAGAAAGTACATTCTCAGCCAACCTGCTCTCCATTATCTTATGGTGAAAGAAAATGATGGCAGAAAAATTCATTATTAATTGCTTTTCCCTCTGGACTATAGCTGTGGAAGTCAAGTACACATCATTTAAGGCATCATCTGACGGGCCTTCTGGACACTCAGATATATGTTCCCACATTGTCATCAGCATTTTTCATTTCATCTTTCCATTGCTGGATATACTGTACTGACAATTTCCCATGCAGGATATATATGGTAATTACATCATCAAAAGCCACTTCCCGATCAGCTATAATCTATCTCAATCACTAAACTCTAATCAAAATAAACAATCCACCTAAAATATAATTCTCTTTTTCAAGTTCCACTATTTTTCAATCTACAATTGAACAAATGCCAATAATATCCACAACCTGTACACTCTTATGATACTGTACAACAGGGCCCATCTAATTCCATGCACTAATGCAACTTCACACGCAACTTCACAGTCTTCTGTGGCCTTGAGCACATTTTGTTTTTCTCTACACACGAGCGCATGGATGTCAGCGATGTTATCTACCTAATGTACTGGCCCAACAAGCCCCCAGTTTCCTTTTAGATATATTTCGATTAATATGTTAATATTTGCATTGCTCTTTAAATAGGAACCCCAATCTCATGCCCACTAATATGTAGTCCAAACAAACACTTGTGGACACGAAACAGGTGGGTTTGATAAAAAAACAGAATTTAATTAATAGAGGAGTTAATGGTGGACCCCAGACTTTATGCAGGGCAAAACACCACAATGTTATACAATAACAAGCAACTTTTCTAAAGAAAACAAAATTAAAACTTTTTCTCACATACATGCATTCATGTTCATGATATGTTCTGAATATATGTTAAGTTCAGAATAACATTAGACATTGTATTTGAACTTTTCTACGCTTGTCAGTCAGTTTATCATAATCTGTAACTTCACAAAAATGTCTCTAAATTATACACAAAGTCACATTCACACAATAATCAAATACATTTGCTTGCACCAATAACACCAGCGATCTATAGAATTAGAGAACTGTTGCATGTCTCTCATTTCCCATGTGCATCCGGTGCTTTGAGTTACTAGCATGTGTGTGGGGTTTAAAATAGTCTTTCAATAACTTAGAATTCTGCAGTTTTTGGTTTCGGAAAACTGTTTTTGATTCAAAATCCAAAAGCATGCAGACCTCCTAATGAAGCATGGGGCCCTTCAATATGTATCCAGGATTGCTAGTCTGAAAAGGAAAGGCAAGGACAACTATTCAGTGAAGCTTATAATATAATCATATATTACAACGGAATACGAAATGTCAAGGTGCTTATTGAGGCACTCAAACTGCACTTCAATGCAGGAGTCCTTGGGACTGACCTTAACCAGTGCACTAGCAAAATTGAATAACTATAAACCCAATCAGGGGTTTGACTACTCAACCAGGCAATCTTGCTTAGATCTATGTATAGAGTGTATCCCAGCCTTGAAAAGGACCAAAACACGGTTGAAACACTTGTTGCCTAGTGGGATATAGCATGATGTGAATTGTGAGCTAAACTAAATCCTATGCCGTAAAATGTACCCGTGTTAGTAATTTGATTAGTGGATGCGAACGTGGTTTTTCGATGAGATTATATCCAAATGCTGATTTGTTAACGGTGGCTATTGTTGCAACTAGGTATCAGGACAATATCACAAATGGATTGATCATATTTATATATTGTAGTAATTAGAATTGAATAGAGCGTATACGAGATTGTTAGGCCATTTATGTGCAGAGTACACAATGTTCATCCTTTGTTATTAAAACAAAGATAGACATTAGTACTTTCTTATCTATTGTCTCAGTGCGCTATTTTGTGTGGTGATTATATTTATGTGCTAATGTTGAAAGTATATATTAAGAAAACCAGCATATGGTGTAAGGTGTAGCAAAGATTCAAATCTATTTCTCTTACATGCATTCATTGTCATGATAATTTGTGTATATATGTTAAGGTCTGAATAACATTGGACATTTAGTTGAACCTCTACTCTTGTCGGTCAGTATATAAAAATCTGCGACTTCCCAAGAACATCTCTAAATTATACATAAAGTCACATTCACACACTTATAAAATGCATTTGCTTACACCAATAACACCAGCAATGTATAGACTCAGAGCACTGTTGAACGTCTTACATTTCCCATGCAGATCTGATGCTTTGAGCTACTAGCATGTGTGTGGAGTTTAAAATAGGCTTTGAATAACTTGGATTAGAATTCTGAAGGTTTTGGTTTAGGAAAGCTGTGTTTCTGCTTCAGAATTCTTCGAATTTCAGTTTCCCTGCACACCTTGAAGAATGATTTAAGAATGTCATTACAAAGCTATAGGTGTCCCTTCCCTCTCACTTCACTGTTAGATTCACATTGTGCAATGTTAAGAATTAGGGTTATGTGGGATTTACACTTGATCTATCATTATGAAAATAGAAATTAATCCTTTAAACTTGGTCTCACCCCCCCTTCCTAAATAAATAGCGATGGTCTCCACTGCATACACATTACCAAGCATGTCCTTATTAGGAACTGCTAGGGTTGTTATCATATGACAGCCCAATGTTAACTATTTCTCTGAAAACACTTTGGGTAAAATTGTGAGATCTTGATTTTTAAAGAGTTGCTTGCCATAAAAAACAGATAGTTTAAGTTGGGTTGAACTGACATCGCACTTGAATTTACATCCACTAAAATGTCATGGTTTATTTGCCGTTCAAATCAATGTATTTTGATAACATCTTCCCAAAACACATCCTTTAAAGTCCTTATTAGGGAAATAGTTATAGAGAATATAGCATTCATTTTTGGGAAAGCTCATACTTTTTATTAGGTGTTCAAGGCATGAATCCAGGAGAAACCCTTGTGTGTTCCTGGGAAATCTCAACCATCATCAGGTTCTCTTCTTCAGGTTTCCTTGTGAACAGACACCGTCCCCTGGAACAGGAACCTTCCCTTCCACAGCCCTTAAGTTGGTATCTCTATTTAATCCATTCAACAGGAACACGTGGTGTTCTTTCCTGCATCTCGTCCCAGTGTCATCATGATCTCCCCTTCACTCCCTCTATTGTAAAGTGTTCAAAATTCCCATGCTTATGTCATAATTATGTCACGCTAAGTTCTTCCATTGGTCTACCTCATAGTTAGACACTATTGAATACTTTCCCCCAATCTTCATTGGATGATCATAATTTTTATACTTGTGATCAGAAAATGATGGGGGCCAAAAACGACTCCTATAGTTTACATGCTAAATAATGATTCTAATATAATTCAGTGTAGCAACATGCACACTCAATGAAACCTAGATTATTTGACTCTGGGCTTGCATACAGACAAGCTCTTGGTAATGCAACTTATTTATCTGGCATATTACTTCATAAAGTTATTGATTGTTCTCACGGTACCAATTATTAAAAAGCCTAGGCCATGCAAATTTGGTGTTTGTTAAAATGAAAAAGAGACAATTAGCACTGCAACACAGTGTTTTTTTTTCAAAGCCATATGGTTACAGAATTATGGACATAATTAGTTTATCTACGTAAAAGTTAATATTTGAATCATGTCACACATTTCAACTGTGTGCTCCCGTGCTTCTGCCCATGATTCAAGTAAACAAAACTCTCTAGTGCATTCAGTTCTCATGGCATTAGACAAACTCACAAATTGGATTTTATGATGATGGAAGCTCCAGTATTAAATATTGAGGAAATAGAACATTGACAGGTCTGGAAGGAAACTAGTAACATACAATATCAAAAATGTTTAAATAAATTAGGACATGAGTGAAACAAGTATTAAATCAACATATATATAAATCAGCAATAGAAATATGGGTACTATGACTGATATTTCAAAACATAGGAATGTAATAACATGAAGCCAAAAAAGAGGCTAGAATTCGATTGTGGAATAAGAAAGTACACAGTTGTGATTCACTGTCTGTACTGGTTAATCTATTAACAAATGATGCCAGTTCAAATCAATGTATTTTGATAACATCTTCCCAAAACACATCCTTTAAAGTCCTTATTAGGGAAATAGTTATAGAGAATATAGCATTCATTTTTGGGAAAGCTCATACTTTTTATTAGGTGTTCAAGGCATGAATCCAGGAGAAACCCTTGTGTGTTCCTGGGAAATCTCAACCATCATCAGGTTCTCTTCTTCAGGTTTCCTTGTGAACAGACACCGTCCCCTGGAACAGGAACCTTCCCTTCCACAGCCCTTAAATTGGTATCTCTATTTAATCCATCCAACAGGAACACGTGGTGTTCTTTCCTGCATCTCGTCCCAGTGTCATCATGATCTCCCCTTCACTCCTTCTATTGTAAAGTGTTCAAAATTCCCATGCTTATGTCATAATTATGTCACGCTAAGTTATTCCATTGGTCTACCTCATAGTTAGACACTATTGAATACTTTCCCCCAATCTTCATTGGATGATCATAATTTTTATACTTGTGATCAGAAAATGATGGGGGCCAAAAACGACTCCTATAGTTTACATGCTAAATAATGATTCTAATATAATTCAGTGTAGCAACATGCACACTCAATGAAACCTAGATTATTTGACTCTGGGCTTGCATACAGACACGCTCTTGGTAATGCAACTTATTTATCTGGCATATTACTTCATAAAGTTATTGATTGTTCTCACGGTACCAATTATTAAAAAGCCTAGGCCATGCAAATTTGGTGTTTGTTAAAATGAAAAAGAGACAATTAGCACTGCAACACAGTGTTTTTTTTTCAAAGCCATATGGTTACAGAATTATGGACATAATTAGTTTATCTACGTAAAAGTTAATATTTGAATCATGTCACACATTTCAACTGTGTGCTCCCGTGCTTCTGCCCATGATTCAAGTAAACAAAACTCTCTAGTGCATTCAGTTCTCATGGCATTAGACAAACTCACAAATTGGATTTTATGATGATGGAAGCTCCAGTATTAAATATTGAGGAAATAGAACATTGACAGGTCTGGAAGGAAACTAGTAACATACAATATCAAAAATGTTTAAATAAATTAGGACATGAGTGAAACAAGTATTAAATCAACATATATATAAATCAGCAATATAAATATGGGTACTATGACTGATATTTCAAAACATAGGAATGTAATAACATGAAGCCAAAAAAGAGGCTAGAATTCGATTGTGGAATAAGAAAGTACACAGTTGTGATTCACTGTCTGTACTGGTTAATCTATTAACAAATGATGCCAGTTGTGTGACTCTGTTAGTATACAGAGACCAAGGGTCTCAACATGTTTCAGTTCATCGGTGTCACAAATACAGAACTTTCTTGAGGAAAGAGGGTTTCACATCGAATTCTTATCCAACATACAACTTATGTGTGGACAATGAACAAGACCTGTCAAAATTAAAAAGAGAAAGAGTCTGGATAAGCTAACAGTGCTAATTTACATCTCAGATTGTTCAGCAAATGAACAGTGAACCGTATCTCAAGGACAAACGTTACCTTGAAAGTGTTTGTGTGAGGGCGTACAACTCTTGGGGTTGTACAAGGACGAAGAATTTGCTTTTCATTTGCTCACTGTGCTCGTGGAACACACAAACAGACAAAACAGGGTAGGCAGAAGAGGACATAAATTGTAGCGTACTGGACCGACCTGTGGTGGCTTGGGTTCCAAGCTGGGCAAAATAAGGATCTAGCCGTGACAAATTGGGTAGGTTCACAACATGCTAGAAACAGCCGTTGGTACAGGAGAAATGGTTCCTGGCAGCAACCAGCTTGTGGCGGTTCTGTGGCCTGAAATCACATAGCTAAAGGCTCTCAGGGAATCGGCGTAGTAACACAACATACCCCCCGTAATGGTGGGTGGACAGTGTAACCAATTATATAGTAATAATACAATATAATATATTATAGTCTACCTGAAATTTCTCAGCAAAATCCATCTTAAAGAATTCTTCGAGCTGAACGATGCTGGACCCACAGATAGCATCTTGAACCCAACCGGCCTACGGAATCCTTCCATGTTCTGCCCTCCTAGTCACAGTCATTCATCTGAATCCCAGGTCTTTGAAAGAATAGTCCTAGTCGACATTGCAAAACTGGAAAAGATTCAACATAAACCTTTTCAGAATCTCAGAAAACTTGAACGAGAGGCCATTCAATTTCTAGCATCCAACACCAAAACACTGATTAAAAAGGCTGACAAAGGCGTCGTCATTGTGATTCTTAATAGGGCAGACTATATCAAAGAATGCGAACAACAACTTTTCAAACACTATTTACTATTCCACACTGGAGGAAGACCCTACTAAACATATGCAATTACAAATCACCAACAAAGTCCCTAAAGCTCAAGTCAGTAGATGGATATCCAAACAGGAGGCAGAGTTTCTTATTAACACCAAGCCCTCAACTCCTACATTCTACTGCCTTCCTAAAATCCATAAAACACTGGTAGACCCACCGGGATGCCCCATCGTGCCAGGGATCAATTCTATATTGGAACCCCTCTCCAAGTATGCTGACCACTACCTTAAGGGCTATGTTAAAAATATGAGATCTTATCTGAAGGACTCCAGAGATGCCAGGAATCATTTTGAGAATTTGGAATTTGACCCTGAGGCATCATTTCTACTTGGCCTAGACATTGTATCACTTTATACCAATATCCCTCAACAGGCTACTCTGCAAAATTTCGAAGAGATTTTACTCACCAGAGAAGCTCACGACCCTGTACCTACCTTTTTTCTCATGTGGTGCATTGATATGGCATTGACTAAGAACTTCTTTGAATTTAATGGCAGATTCTATCAACAAGTGGAGGGGACTGCCATGGGAGCTACTATGGCACCCAGCCTGGCAAACCTTTATATGGAGATTTTCGAGAAAACTCACATATTTAGTGAGACCAAGCCACATAAACCCCACATTACCAAATGGACATGGTACATCGATGACATTTTGGTCATCTGGGAAGGATCCCTTGAAACTGGCCAAGAATTTTTTCAATGGAGCAACAGTCTAAATAGACATTTACAATTCACAATGACGACTGATCAGTTCACCACCAATTTTCTTGACCTTATCATTTTTCACCAACAGGTAGTATTAAAGGTGAAACCTTTTCATAAACCCACGGACAAGAACTCATTGCTAGACTACTCTAGTCACCACGTAAAGCACCTCAGGGACAATCTCCCTTTTAGGAAATTTTTGTGGCTCAAAATAAACAGCTCTAACAACGCTATATGCGAAGCAGAGGCTAAAACATTGACAAAAAAATCTCTGCCAACGGGTTTACCCGAAGAGGTTGGTCAGAAAAGCTGCCAAACGCACATTCCATGACAACAGGGAGGCCCTACTTGAAGAGAAACCAGCTAAAGAACAAGAAAGAAGGTTGGTTTGTATAAATATGTTTACTAACCACAGTATGAGAATCAAATATATCATACAGACCTATTGGATGATTTTTGAAACTAAAGATGTGCCCATGCCTGCCCCAATTTTTGCTTTCAATAAGAGCACCTCAATTGGTAACAGGGTGAGCAGCAACAGTAAGCTCAAATCTAACATCACCTCCCAGCCAAGTATCACTACCCTATTGGGGATGACTCCTATTGTGGGACACCACCCCTGCGGGAATTGTGGGGTGTGCAAACTCACTACCAAAACTACTGAGGTTGATATTGGCACCAGCAGACCGTGGAAACAAAATACCATGACGAATTGCAATACAGACCACATTGTGGACCTTATCCTATGCAAATGTGGCCTACCATATGTTAGAAAAACTACTAGAGAAGTAAACACAAGGATCTTCGAGCACAGAAGTTGTCTTAAAAACAGAACTGAAAATGCACCCATGGTTCAACATTTCATCATCATGGAGCATGGATTCGAAGACTTCACATGGACAATTCTTCAAGCACTAAAAAGTGGTCAAAGTACCATTCAGGACCCCAAATTATTCAAAAGGGAACAGAAAATGATCTTCAGAATGAGAAGTGATCTGCATGGTTTGAATGAATCAATTGAATGGAACAAGATCAAAAACGGACTTCTCTCTTTCTCCCATTAGAGTTGGTATATGATGGTGCGGGGCATTCCTAGATGTGGATGCCCTCTTCTTGATCTAATTACAGCAGTTTTTAGCACTCTTGGCCCACCCCTTACACAGTATAAATGTAGGGACACTTGGGATTGTAGACTAGATCACCTTACTACCACCCTTCACCACCCAACACTATCAGACTGCAGGTACAAGTTGTTGGGTTGTCAAGGAACATTGATGGTTGAGAATGGGGTGTACCAATCAAGAGGACTGTAGATAAACACTGGTGTTACTTGTAGACTTCATAATTAAGGTACATACCAGCATGTCCATTAAGTGTTTATGACTAAGGGTATAAACAATACGAGCTAAGAACATGTTGCTCAGTGGCAGATTGTTTGCCAACTAGTCATAATCCTTGAAACCTGCGACCTGTGACATACATCTTGTATTCGTTACTGTGGGGAATTAGACATGGCCGGCATGTGATTACCAGTGTCCGTATATAACATTGTGAAACACTGTTATGTCTACTAATACATGCTTATTGTTCTTCTTTGCTATATGTTATATACATAATGAGTGCCTGTATACCATGCCCGCTTCATCTACCTCATTGAGGAGTTCTCCCTCCTTTAATGGCAAGTTTCTATTTAGTCTAGGTTGGTCAAACACAGCTAGGAATAGCGGCTGCTGTTTTCTCATCTCCTTCCGCATTCAGTGCGGGCCACTAACATTGAAAAGGGCCTCCTTTGTGTCTCGTAACCATAGTTACCAGCACACCTACATCATGGCGCATCCCACATTACAGAGGCTATCCACCGCTAGGACAGTGTTTTATTACACTGTACGCAGCACCCCCGAGGGATTCCCCATTGAAGGAGCCATGTTGCATTTACGCGAGGTAAGTCTTGACTACAGACTTCCGATTTACGTACTACACGCGCTAGACTCTCTAATTTATAGCCTGCTTTTAATGTTTCTCCCCACAGCGGGGTAGCTGACTGGGCCCACCGAGTGCCCTAGAAACATGACTTATCTTGAATGTTGAAGGCTGTCTTCCAACTAAGGTACTTTTCGACTTTTTGGCTCTCTGAATTATGGAGGGGAGAGTTGTTCATCTATTGAGTTGAATGCCTATGAATATTGACCTATGTGGACTCTACTCCTGTGCCAATGTGTTTCACTGTTTCTTGGCAGGGAGATTCTATTCCTGAAAGTCGGTTGACTTTCAGGTCCACCAGGTGTGCCGGATTAGTACTTTCCGAACTATGAGCCAGAAGCTGCACGTTTGGCTTTGATCCATTTTAGGTAGACTATATTAAATTATATTGTATTATTACTAAATAATTGGCTATACTGTCCACCCACCATTACTGGGGTATGTTGTTTTACTACGCCGATTCCCTGAGAGCCTTTACCTATGTGATTTCAGGCCACAGAACCGCCACAGGCTGATTACTGCCGGGGACCATTTCTCCTGTACCATCGGCTGTTTCTAGCATGTTGTGAACCTACCCGATTTGTCACTGGTAGATCCTTATTTTGCCAAACTTGGAACCCAAGCCACCAAAGGTGGGTCCAGTATGCTATATTTTATGTCCTCTTATGCCTACCTGGTTTTGTCTGTTCGTGAGTTCCACGAGCACTGTCAGCAAATTTAAAGCTAATTCTTTGCTTTTCTTGCAGCAATGCCCAAGGAATATCTTTTTTCCTTCTACCTTTCAAGGTAACTTTTGTCCTTGAGATACGGTTCACTCTTCATTTGCTGAACAATCAGAGATGTAAATTAGCACTGTTAGCTTACCCAGACTCCTTCTCTTTTAATTTTGAAATGTCGTGTTCGTTGTCCACACATAAGTTGTATGTTGGATAGGAATTCGATGTGAAACCCTCTGCTGAAGAAAGTTCTGTATTTGTGACACCGACAAACTGAAACATGTCAAGACTCTTGGTCTCTGTATACTAACAGAGTCACACAGCTTGCATTATTTATTAATAGATTAACCTGTACAGACAGTGAATCACAACTGTGTACTTTCTTATTCCACAATTGAATTCTAGCCCCTTTTTTGGCTTCATGTTGTTACATTCCTATGTTTTGAAGTATCAGTCATTGTAGCGATATTTCTATCGCTGATTTATATATATGTTGATTTAATACTTGTTTTACTCTTTTCCTTATTTATTAAAACATTTTTGTTATTGTATGTTACTAGTTTCATACCAGACCTGTCACTGATTGTTCGATGTCCTCAATATTTAATGTCTATCCTATCCAGAATTAGATAGAACGGACACTTGTTACATGGTCTTTTTCCTGTGTCCAATGGGATTCCTCTCATAACCTTCGGATGATGCTCCAATATGTCATGATAAGAGTAACAAAATTGTTTGAAGCTGGGCGTAACAATGAACACATTTTTACAAGCAGATATTAATCTCTACATAGGCTGCAAAACTCCAACTATCGGAATTTTAAGTTATTTTATGTGTACCCTGTAAAATATTCATAAAGATGGGAGCTAGCTGGATCCAAGTTAAATCCAGGTCAACTTTAAGTCAGCACAATATCAGTCTAAATCAAACACTAATTTTATTAAAACCAACACAAGGCTTTCACTGTTTTCTTGATATTGTACTATATGTTCTTACTTAAGTCCCCTAAATTATTATAAGCTTTGTACAATAATCTGTTGTTGGAGAAATAAAACATTCCATTAAATGACTGAATGAATGGTGATCACTGTCATTCAATTGATGAAAATGCAAGAGTGTTATGTCAAGAACACTTAAAATCATCTTACAACTGGAATGTTATCATTTAAACATTTCTGTAAAATAGTCTGTGTTCTCTAGTTACCAGGATTACATTTTAGACAGAACCAGGGCTCTATGCACTTTGAGAAAATAAGGTCAATTTTTAACTAGTTCATTCTGCATCTCATGTTTACACTTGACATTGGTATTAACAGAGTCTTTGGGTGAAATCTCCTCAAAGCCCTAAAGTGTCAGAGTGCTATCTCTCAGGTGCGCAGGTGAATGCTGCAGGTGTACCCTTTCTGTGGTAGTAAGGGGGAAATCATATCTAAAATGATGTATTTTTCTGGTGCCTCTCATTTAATCTTGAAACGTCTACATTGATCTTTGATTCCACCTACATTGAGTGATCTGCCTCACACTTAAAGTTAATTTCCAGTTTTTCAGCATCCATTTGCTTTAGGAAAACAGTCGTGGGTTTCATTTACATTGACAATATGTGTACAACTATATAATATACAGTATATAGAACAATGCATGCAACTACACACTTTATAAGTATCCACAATATTTTTTTTACTATGACAAGAAGGTATGTGGTTATGTTCTGTTAACTATAGGGCAATATGTATCAGCTTCAAATGTTTTCAAAAAGGTAATGTTTCTTTTCAATAGGGTGAAGGAAACTTTCCTGAAACAACATACATGAAATGGAACGTTTTTATATGTTTTCAAAGCTGACTAAGGCATGATCACCTCTCTGACATCTGACCCAGAGTTTGTCTCCCTCTCTCTTTTAGTTGAGTGGAGCTGCTCGTCTGACTTTTCCTCATCGATTGGTGAAATGATAATGGATAACCTTCAGTTCTTGAGGTGCATCATCACAGGCCTGAACACGGTAAATGCCAAATTGTTTGATTACATCTCGAAGTTTCCAGATCACATGGGGGCAAACATGTACAAGCCAGCATCCACTCACTGATTGTCATTGCTCAGTCAACAACTGTCAATCATTAAACTTGATTTGTCTGGTAGCAAGGAACTAAAGTTCACAAAGGATCAGTCCAAGATCAGGAAACATTGTCCATGTTTTTTTTTCAAAGGGGGAGCAGAAATGGTTTGCCTAATGCAGCAAATGGAATGTGAGTATCACAGAACAAACTTCCTTGGGAGATCAAGAGAGGGAACATTATGATTATGCATGGTTATTAGCAAAGCACCTGCCAATCAATAAATACCACTTAATTGCAATATATATTGCAGGCATTCTATTATTATTCTTCATCTTGGCCTTTAATGACTTTACAACTTTTTGCCATATGTTGATCTACTCACTCCCTTTCCTTACAACTGAGTATATGTATTGTCTTGATGTCGAGGCTATGTACCCTGATCCACCTATGTTTTCTAACTGTTTTGTGCCATTTGCCCAATTCAGTTAGGAAAAAATCTGCAATTTTCAGGTGGCACTATGTACCAATGTGGATTTGCCAGTTCAGATTGATTTGTGCTGACAGATATGTGCATTGCAGAAATTACAGGCAGTGGAGTTGTTTGGCAAACTGATTGTAAAAGCGAACTAGAGCAACTTTTCATTACAGGACCCTGGTATCATAGATTTGTTCCATGCGGATGCTCATTCAAGCCACATTGTCAGCGATTTCTTTCACTTCTCCACCCCTAGAAAAGGGATGGAAGTGTATAAACGACAATTCCTATGACAAACCAACCATTGCTCTGACAAGCACATTTTGGCCAAATGCACTCACTAAATAATGTCCCAAAATACCTTATGTCATGTGAGGCTGCAATGAAACTCGACAGCAAAATATAAGCTGTATATGGAATGGTATAGTGTCCCCTTCCATGAGTGTGTATCTGGGGATGGAAACCTGATAACAGCATATACTTGGAAAGTTTCCCATGGCATTCCTCTCTAATGCCAACCCATCTCACTGTATACAGTACACCCGCATGGCATTGCCATTGCTCCAAACCCCATCCACTCTTGATAAGTGCTTAGATCAACTATTGGTTCCTCCGGACACTGCAACATCACTAACCCCCTGGACTCTGGCACAGTGGCCTTGCGTGAGTTTCCTCCTTTTCCCTGAACCATTCTTAACTCTCCTCTTCTTGGCAATGGTTCTCCCACATTAGTTAAACAGCAATGCATGCCTCTTGTACAACATGATATTAGGGATTTAGTCGCAGAGTAGTGCATTTTGTGTGTGTTTGTGTGTGTGAGAGAGGAGAGATGAGAGGGGGTCGTATTTGTGCTGCACTGAAAGATCATCCCTTCACGATACATGAACTTTCATATGTATGCACATATAAAATCCTGTGTTCATAGGATCTGTTTTGATGTGTTCCGGGAAGAGTTTTCGTGTATTGTTGAGCATTTTATTTAAGATCGGTGTGTGTGAATATGAAAATAATCTTGATGGTAATGATTGTATCATTATTATTATTAGTATTAGCAACTCGCAGAATTTTGTTTAAATGGAAATGTAATCCATGTGGCTGTGATTAAAGTGGGTCGATCCACTTCACAGAGATTCCGTTGGTTGCCCACAGTACAGGGGGGTAATTCATATTTGTGCCAAAAAAAACGGGATTTGTGCCCCATTCTGCCCACAAATTCCCATGTGTTAAACACGGATTTGCAGGCAGAATGGCGCACAAATCCCATTTTCTTCAGCGCAAAGAATCCATGAATCAGGGCACAGGTATTTTCAATCACATCACTGGAGGTTAGGGGATCTCCTTGATGATGTAATATTGTAGCCCACTATATTCAAATTTCATGTTGGTACTGTCCATACCAAGTTCCTTTAGGAATGAATGATACTTCCCTTCAGAGTAGAACTGCCTGCACCCTCCCTCTGTCCACAGAAAAGTTGTGCCTCCCGCACTCTTAATGGAGAAAATTAGACTTATTTGAAATTAACACACTATTTATAAAAGTTGTGAATATGTATTTGCAGCTGTGGAGACCCAGACTATTTTGTAAATAGAAAAGTACGAGCGATGCCATGTCAACCCAATCAGGTCTCAGGAGAGACAAGCAGACAATTGCATTGGTTAGTGAACGTGTGCTGTGTAGTCATTCGGCTGAATTTTCTGTGGAAGCGTTAATTAAACATCGTAAGCAACAACCACTTTGTGAGCAATGCATGGTGTCCAACTGAGAGCAGTGCATACCTGCCAGAATGACACTACTATCGTCACTCTCTAACACTCTCTCATGCATGGGCTTAATTTAAGCGGGGGAGGGGACAAAGGTGTCTGTCCCCCTCAACCATGGTGGCACTGCAGATTGCCTCCATTATTCAGCACATAGCATTTTTAAAAGAAGCATGATAACATTTGCATGTTGCAGATGGAATTACTCTTCATTCAATTAAACGGTTGAAACTGATAACAGCACAGGTGCATCATTGCACCCCTGGATGGCCTTTTAAGATTCAATTTGCAGGGCCCCCTCCCATGTATAGAAAAGAGATGTGATTAATTAGCCAGAAGATAGGCAGGCATGAGAACACCAGGGGGAGCGACAGGAGCGAGATGGGGCAAAAGCGATGGGCCACAATGACGACTATTTTACATCTGGCAACACCCCGGTTGGACCCCCAGAAAAAAACAAGACACTCCCTAAATCATAAAGACCAACTACAGACTACCATGATAGAAGGAATTGATCTGACTATGCCAGTTAATTACTGGCCCAACAGTGATCGATCAAGGAGTAAGACACTCCCTAAAACGGTAAATCGCTCTTCCCTAAACTTTAAGACCTGGAAATCTAGGGTCCAGAACAGAAACGAGGGGCAGACTGGAGGTAGACCAGTGGAAAATCGCCTGAGACTAGAGCTGGTAGTCGACAAAGGCCTGGAGCTGATCCTGTACAGAAGGAACTTCCTGAGGCAATGTCAATGTATCCCAACTCTGCGACAAACAAAAACACAGATGATCTAGCGATAGTGGAATTTGAAAAAGAATAACAGTTGGGCCTGGTCTACCTGCATCTCCACTCCATTGTGGTGAAAAACCTGATGCTTTCAGCGGCCTCAAGCTTTCTGCTGCTGGGCTATGATCTGACGAACTTAACTGAGGATCAGGGGCAACACAAACCGCAAAAGAAAAGACAAAGTATGTAGCCGAGAAAGATCAAGTCAGAAGATCTGCAGTACTTCCGTAAATCGGATTCAGTCTCCAGAAAGGTGCCCTCAAGGTCCCAGAGCAAGGACCATGGTTAAACCAGGTGATCCTATTGACAGCGCTGCTAGTACCTCTTTTAAACATCCTGGGTTACAACGGACGCAGACTATAGCTCAGTGTGACACTGTGGCGGAGACCGATAACAAGGACATACAAAGAAATTTAAAACTATCAAAACCATGAGAGAAGTTCAACTGGTCGTTGATAACTTTCACTCTATCACCAAGTTTGTCTCACCACTTTGCTAAAAGGAGTTGAATTGAAGTGATTTGGACTTTTGTGTCTACCTGGTTGCGGGCCGGCCCACTCTCGGGTTCAGTGCTATCTTGAACCCAGTGGTGATGGGTACGGAAGGTCGCCCTAAAGTGGGACCACTAACATTGTTTTGGAATGGTATGGACTTCGAAGTAAGATCCCATCGCACAAGAGGCCCATTCATCCAAAAAAACATTTTGGGAACTAAAGGGAGCCTACGGTCCCCTAAGAAGGTAGGCCAAAAAATACTAACCATTTTAAATATCTACTGGAACTTGACAAGGACTAGCATACAAGAAATACTGGAGGAAGTGGCACAGGCGGGGGATGAAGCATCTAATCAAACAAAGCCTTCAATAATACTGCAGTGACTTAAACTTCCACTGCTCCGACGACCAACAAAAAACCACCCGAGACCTTGGGGAAACCTCGAAGGTTCAAATCCAGAGAGGAGACCTCTGGATGGAGTTAATGAAAAGCAGAAAACTTCATATCATAAATGGACACTTTGAAACAGAATCATACCATAATGTTGCCACAATTGTGACAACATTACTAAAATTGCACAGGGACGTGGTCAGAAAATCTTGACCCCAATTACTGCGCCAAAGCTGAGCTGGGGTTGCAGAGGTGTCCCCGGCTCTCCTTGGACACAGTAACATGGGCGCATTAACGGGGGTCAGGGGTTGCAGGGGTGCCCCCCACTTACCATTATGGTAAGCAGGGGGATACTGACACAGCAGTGGTACAAGGATGTCACCGGTGCACAAAGGAGTGTGCCTTAGTAAAGGTAAGTGAGAAGAGGGGGTGGGAGATTGCAGGCCAGGGCAAGTGCAAGCAGGCAGACGTGATCTATCTGATCACTGCACCGCAATTGCAGCTGACATTTTTGGTGGCGGAATTACAGGTGGTGCAGTAATCACATAGATTGTTTGGAACAGCGGGCCATCATCACTATACCTGGAAAAGAGGCTGTCAAACCTCAGTTACAGATTACATCTTCTTCGCCAGGGATTTGATTGACTCTAAAAATGTCATAGTCTAATGACATGTCTGTAAAAAATCATACCAGGTCCGGCATCTTGGAAGTAAAAAATAACAGCTGCATGCTGAGAATGAGAAGGAAACACATTCAACTAGCAACTACTGCTCTCAAAGAGAAAATCGCAGAATCATCAAACCTGCTTACACCAAAGCCAGTCAACTATGTCCAAACACTGACTCCGTTCCTGGTAAAAAACAGGGTCAAGAGGAAAACCTCCAGTGTCCAAGCTCATGTATACAACCGACTGATAGTCATAAGAAAAAGGGAGATGAGGAACGCCTTCCGATGAGCTAAAAGGGCTGCTCCATCAAACTGGTACTTGCCGGTAAGAAGGATTAAAAACACCTACAGGAATTGGTTTAAGGGCCACACAAGTGCTATCCTACAGCAGGAGTTGGAACTGATGCTGAAATCTATCAGCGCACCAAAAACACATCTGGAATGTGGGGCCTGTTGAACCTGACAAAGCAGGAGTCCAGCCTCTCACAAATAAGCAGAGTGTCAGAGGTTGACTGGGTGGCCTTTTTCAAATCTTTATACACTGCCTCTGTGATGTCCCCCGGAATAGCGCATCAAGCACAAAAGACCTGGAGCTTGAACTTTGACTGCGAAGATCTTATCCACTTAATTAAACCTGCAAATCACTCCCGAGTCCCAGGACCTGATGGCCTCTCAAATGCATCATTTAAAGAAAATCTGGGGGAATGGGCAACTATGCATGAGATAATTCCGAAGAATTTATTGAAATTGCAGAAAATCCCGGACTCCTGAATGATGGCCAACGTGATACCAATCTTCAAAAGTGGTAACAGACGAGACCCAAACAACTACCAGCCAATTGCCTTAATAGATGTACTGGGCAAAATCTCCTTTTAAAGCTATTAAACTCTTGGGCGAGCGAGGCTGGCCATCTCAACAACTTCCAGTCTGGATTTGTTAAAGATCTGGGCACAACTCCCCCAATATCCACACTTTTGATCCTAAAGGACAAAACCCTCAGGTCCAAAGGCAAGCTGTACTTGTTGATTTTAAAAAGGCGTTTGATAGCATTGACAGGGAATGCTTATGGGGCACACTAACAACTTGCGGATCCCTGTAAAACCTTGTGGAGCAAATAAAGGCCCTGCAATCTGACACCTCTATCAAAATATGCCTAAAGACCAAGGCATGGTTAACAGAAGGAATTCCCATACAGAGAGGTGTAAAGCAAGGGTGCACGTTGGCACCAACCTTATTCCACATATACATTGCAAGCCTACACAAATCCAAAGAAAGGTCTCAATGCTTCCTGTCAACAATAGAGGGGGTAAAGGTCCTGTGTCTACTTTATGCAGACGACTTAGTCATTTTGGATCAAACTGCCATAGGTCTGAAGAGGCAGCTACAGGCCCTAAGAGATTACACAGCTGAACACAACCTACAAATCAACAGCAAAAAACCAAAAGCAAAAAAACAAAAAATCCTACAACTTAAGAAAGGCATCACATCAAAGAAGAGAGGATTCCAATGGTTTTTGGGGAGGGAAGAAATTGAAAGTGTGAAATCCTTCAAATACCTAGCGATGTACAGAACAGCTCTACTAAAGGATGATGGGAATGTGCTGGCCATCTAGGGAGCAGAATGCAAAGCTAAATTAGCAGAACTAGGAGCATCATCGGAAGATCTTCATTGCACGCCACGGACAGTAAAGAAGAAGCTGTAGACACTGCACTGGATCTTAACAGCCAATGAAACAAGCAGCTGCACACTCTATCATAAGCGAAGAAATGATCCCAGACGCCGGGGTAACCTACCTGAATATCTAAGAAAATTCCCAGAATCCATAATTCAGGTCGGATTTCATGAAGATACAGTTGACTCTGCACAGAACCAGGGCCCCCAAGAGACTAACCTATACGGATTGCAGATTCTGTCAAATTGTTGGACAGACGGAAAACCTTTGCCATCTATTCACGGAATGTATGTATATACATATACTTTGGTTGGTTCCTTGAAGGGTATGTAACGATGTCTGCTGAAGAGTGGTGGTCAATACTGTTAAGAGGAAAGGAAATCGGACTATCATTTGCAGACATAAAATTCATAAAATAAACACTTAACGTAATAGATGAGGACTGTGATCTGAAGTGAACGAAAGAAGTGTGTGCCCTCTCACGATGCATTTTTGCAAAAGTGTTAAACTAAACTAATACACAATAAAACATATATATATATATATATATATATATATATATATATATATATATATATATATATATATATATATATATATATATAGTTGCTCAAAGATTTTAATTGGATTTGTGCAAGCTTTCAAACCTGAATAAACACGTATTGGCTCGATTCATGGAATGATGTGTGCAGTAAATCAGGAATTTGCATACCAAACTGCCTGCAAAATCCCATTTGTTGATTCATGGAATTGACGACTGTGTGGCACTTTTCCGTACTTTAAGGGGCTTTGCGCAGACTTAGCATGTCTCTGCGAGCAGCTAAGTGCCTTGCACGAGACACCACACAGAGCGTGGGCGCGGCCTGCACAGAGGGAAGGGAAGGAGTTGGAACTCGTAAAATGCAGGCATTACGAGGGAATGGCCGCATGCAGTCCATTGCATGTCCGCTATTGCGTGGAACAAGACTTATTCATGGATCGAACCACGCAACTTCTCGCCAGGGAAATGGCCATGCAAGGCCCTCATACTATCCGCAACCGAAGGCAGGTGTACAGAGACATGCGTATAGGATTCACCACTGAGAAGTAAGATCGCTTGTCAGATTTAGGGGTATGTGCATGCAGCCTGGATTCAGATCTAACTTAACAGTGCGTGTACGAAGTATAGCAGGATGCAGGAATGGTTTCCGGGGTTTTGCACGCAGATTTTCTGAGATTTACCCCTATTACGATACATTTTACACATGTTGTCGGGATGCTGGTAACAGTTACGGGGGAACCCATGCAGGGTCCCCGAAATGCAGATCTGTTTGTGGGGGACCCCATGCACTGTTTTGAGGGTGCATGTATTTGCGCCCAGGGAGCATGCAGAGGTAGCTGTTTTTGCATTGGATGGGAGTGTATCGGGTGTGGTCCGGCCGCGACTTGCGTATATGATTAATTTGCACAAACAATTCCATGAATATGCAGAGCGCACCAGCCTCACTTGGAGTTATTCTCATCACACATGCTTTGCAGGATCTCTGCACACTATTTCATGAAACAGACCCTTTGAGTCAAGAAGGGTGATGCAAGTGCTTTGATCCACATTTTTTGTCTCATTAATCATAGCTTCAAATAAAGATCTTAACTTCTACATATGTTTCTCCACTGTGGTTCTAGTGGGTCATTAAGTGGTTTTATGTTAGGATGACCAGACGTCCCGGTTTTCCCGGGACAGTCCGGGGAAATCACCCTCCGTCCCGGGGTCCCGATAGTTTTTTTATTTTGCAAACCCTGTTCGGGGTTTGCAATAGTGGATGCCCACGGTCACTGTTTGTGCTGGGACCCGATTTCGAAATCCCAAAATCCGGTCCCGGCGCAACTCTAACTGCACGAATGGGGGCGTGAAAAGCATTTCACTCCCACATTTCCTTCCCCTTCCCGTCCCCGGCCACTTTCCTCCAATGAGAGGGGTGTGCATGTGATCACACCCCTGCCGAGCCCCCGCAAAGGGCCATAGACATAAAAGTAGGGCTGTATTTTTGTATTTATTTATGTTAGTCCTACTTTTATGTCTATGGCCTGTCCGGGTTTTTTGTGTGAAAAATCTGGTCACCATATTTTATGTATAGTGATCTCAACTTTAACATGTCCTTATTAGTGTTGTGATGCAAGTAATCTTTCTGCTCAGCCTTTTTTCAAATTAGTTCTTAGTATTTACGGGGTTGGGGAGATTATGAAAGATACAGTTGTCCCAGAAGGGACCGGTAAATGTGGAACCACAGTGGATAAACACGTGTAAAGGTTAAGATCCTTATTTGAAGCTATGATTAATGAGACACAAAATTTGGATTAAAGCACTTACTTCACCCTTCTTGACTCAGAGCTCTTAATTATGTTGTCTCAGCTGGCTTAGAAGGGGATGTCAAAGATAAATAGGTATTGTACCTATGAACATTCATTTCATATGATCTACTAGTAACACCTCAAATATATCACTGATGTTTATAGGAAACATAGGGTTATTAAGTGAAGGCCCCATGCATGTTCATTCATTTTCAGGCAGTTCTCAACATCCTGTAATACCTAATGCATGTGCACGGTTAATGCAGCCTGATTGTTTGCTAGGCGGTTCATAGAATATGTGCACTCATTGGGCTTTCTATCAATGGGCAAGAGTTTCCTTCTTCTGCTACCTCTAAGGCACCCTCCTCAGCTTCTCTGGCTGCTCTTCCTTCTCCTTCCTCTGCCACCTCTCTGGAACCCTCTTATTCCTCTCTAGAACCCTCTTCTTCCTCTCTGACTAACTTGCCATCTCCTCCTTCCTCCTCTGCTCATTCTCGGGCACCTCTAATTATTCTGATAGAAGTATCTCATGACCGTACCCCTCACCGGAAGTCTTTCAAATGTGGCAAACTGCTCCATGTCGCTACTCTTAACTCTCGCTCTGCTTTCAAACACTCTTCGGACATCTACCGTCTCCTCAAACAGCTTGATCTGGATGTACCCGGTATCACCTAGACTTGGTTCATGGCCAGCTCTTTCATAAGTTTTGACTCTCTCCTCCCTGATGGCTACAAGATCCTCTCCAAACCCCCAACCAACCGTCCTGGATGTAGAGTAGCCCTGATCTTCCCTGAGTGGATCACTGCTTCTGTCATTCATATACAGGCCTACTCCTCCTTTGAATGCCTGGCCTGCAGGCTCTCTATCTCTCATGGCCTCTCTCTCACTGTGGCCACCATCTACAGGCCACCTGGCCAGTCACACTCTTCCTCTCAGAGAGGGTCGACTTCTCCTCCTCCTCCCTCCTTGCCTCTACCTCTCAACTTCTCCACCTCAGAGACCTCAACATCCACTCGGATGCTTCTAGCCCCTCCTCTTGGCTCTTTTGCAACCTCTGCCACTCTCTTTCTCTCTCTATTCTTCCCTCTGGCCTGGCTCACTCTGCAGGGCACACCCTGGATGTTCTGATCTCCTCAGACCTCCCCTTCTCCAACCCCCTCACCACAACTCTCTCTTTCACTGACCACCTTTTTCTGTCCTCTCACCTCTCGCTCTCTGCCCCTCAGGAAAGCCAACCCCACCCCTGCCACCCACCATATTTCTCTCCTCCTCCTGCACCTGTGGCTGACTTACACTCTGACACAGCCATTTCCAACCTGCATCTCTCAATTCTCTAATACTCTAGATGTCCATGCCCCTCTCATGAGGATCCAAGTGCAACTCTTGGTAAGATTGCGAACTCAACACCCTTTAGCACAAGTGTAGGGTGGCTAAGGAGAAATGGCGTGCATCAGGCTCATCCACTGATAACCTGGCCTGTGGCCTGCTCCAAAGGCAATACAGACACTCTAAGACTAGAGCTTACATCCAAGCTCACTTCTCTGCGGCCTCAAACTACTCGGCAGAATTTTTCAAAATCTGCAAGGAGCTGGCTTATCCTATTGCAGTCTTCACCTCTCCTCTTCCCACCCAGGGGTCTCTCATTTCACCACTAAAACTCTGGACACCTTGTCCACGCTCTGCTCTTCCTCTACATCCTCTTCCTCTCCCTCTACCACTTCAGGCCCCTCTCTGGCTGTATCTCCTCTTCTTTTCTCTTCCTTCTCCCTGTTCACTCCCAATGATGCTTCTAGACAAGTTTGATCTTTGAAAGTCTCATTAAAGCAGGTGCTCCCCTTCTCCTCCAGAACCATTAAGGACCACAACAACCCCTTTTATCCAGTCTTGGGCGATTTCTACAATCAATTTTTTGTCACTGGAACCTTCCCTTCCGCCCTTAAGCACTGCCTTGTGCAACCCCTCCTTAAGAAGCTCTCTGGGAAACTACCGTCCTATCTCCATCACTCCTTTCCTGGGCAAACTCCTGTAAAAGCTGGCCATATCCCAGCTTAATCTACATACTAAATCTGTTGGTTGTCTCCATGACCACCTGTTTGGCTTCAAAGCAGCCAGAAGCACGTAAACTGTTATCCTGAACACCCGTGAAGACAGCTATCCAACCTAGACTCTAACCTTCCTTCTCTCCTCATTCTCCTTGATCTATCCTCCACTTATGAAACAGTCAACCACGCCAACCTGCTCAATCGTCTGTGTTACAACCTGGGTATCACTGGTCAAGCCCTAGCCTGGTTGACCATTCCCTCTACATGTGGTGTTCCCCAGGGGTCTAACCTCTCTCCCTGGCTCTTTAACCAGTACCTGGCATCTCTGGGCCACTACGCACCTTCTGTTCTAATTTGCAGTGTTATGCGGATGACACCCAGCACTCCTTCAGGCTCCCCTCAGCCTCTTCTGTTCCTTCTCTCATACCTGAATTCAGGAATAGTGTGCCTCTAATGATCTCTGCCTTAATGCCAGTAAGACTGAGATCCTCCACTTTGGGACACCTGCTCCTGCCTTCCCTCTCTCACTCTGGCCACAGACCGTGGGCCCTATACCTGCACCTTCCTATGAGGCTAAGAACATTGGTGTCATATTCAACTCCACCCTCTCCTTCTCTCCTCACATCTCTAACGTCTCTAAGAATTCACACTGTCAGCTGCACCTCCTCAGAGGTATTCTTTCTTTTATCCCAGAAGCTCACTGTATCCAGATCCCTGGTTCTCTCTAGGCTGGACTATTGCAACAGCCTCTTTCTAAATCTGCTTGCCTCTACTCTTCGCCCTTTACAACTAATCCAGAACAGGACTGCAACACTTGTTCTTGGCCTCAAGCCCAGGGATCGTATCTCTCCAGCCCTGAATTCTCTTCACTGGCTCCCTGTGGCTGCAAGGATCAAGTTCAAGACCCTCTGCATTGACCACAAGGCTTTCTGGGGCTGTGGGACCACACTGCATCCAACTTCATCTTCCTAAGCGTCTTCCTTCTCGAGCCCTCCGCTCATCCACCTCCAATTCTCTCAGGGTCAGACGCTTATCCAGGCAGAGAGTGGGGGGGTAGATCTCTGTCCTTGGCTGGTGGCTTACTCTGCAACAGCCTCCCTGACTCTCTCATACTTGAGCAGGACCAGCTAAGGCTCTAGATCAACTCAAGACCATCCTTTTCACTTCTGATTTAGATCGCCCTCTCCCTTTCTGATGCTCCTGTCAGATGCGCAATCTGGCTACCTGGCCACCCACTGAACTTACGGGACCAGGCTCCTGCACAGCACATTGCCCTTGCACTGCCTCCGGGCCTCCCAACCACTCTCGGACTGTATCTGCAACCCTACAGTGCCCTGACTCCCTGCACTTATGAACCACCTCCCTGGAAGCACTTACGCGTTCCATAGCACCCCCCGGCACTTCTCCCCCCCTATCGCCTTGCACTTGCACGATCTGAATGGCACAAGGCCTAGTAAGATCGTTGTTTTGTCCTCCTTCTATCTTCCCTTCCTTGTCTTGTCGTGCCTAGAAACATTTGAATTCTGCCTATGCTGCTGTATCTCTCACTGAGATTTGGGAATACACATTCAGCATATGCCTTTCAGGGAGGACATTTAAGATACCAAGAGGGTATTTACTGTCAGGAAATGCACCCACCTTTGTTGTGACTCCAATGCCACACTCAAGGAATGGCATGCTCCCTTCCTCATTGGGATAGAGCGGTAGGTGAAGGTGGGACTTTTTGATGGTGTGGATATCATTACACAGAAAGGCTGCAAGCACTGCACAGCAAAACAAAGCTCTGATGTGAAATGTGCACAAAAGGAGCAAAGTTATTTTCATAGTAGACAACCGTTTTGAGATAATATATAAAATCACCAAATACTGTTATACATCACATCGAAAAAAAAAGTTGTACCGTAAGGTGGTGAGTTGCAACACTTCCAAAATAAAAGTATCATCATCTATGCCGCTAGTGATATTTATTTTACATCTCAATTCAGGTGATTTTTCAGGTAAAAACCAGTGCACGATGGTGCACTTGGATGGATAATGTAAGCTGTTAAGCTTGGTGATCAACCTTTCTAGCTCTTTACCGGAAAACCTAGGCCACAGTAACTTTGTACAACAGATATTGTGAATGCACAGCATGATAGACCACAGAAACATGAAAACAATCAAGTTAAAGAGAAGAATCTAAGGCACTGCAGCCCACATAAACTGCAATGTTCAAAAAATTCTGCTGATTGGAGTGAGCAAGAAAGGAAGAAATAACTCATAATATGAACCTTCTCAAACTTTCTTTGTCCGGCATGTGACTAGTGCTAGGGTTCTTGCTGCTCACTGTGGCAACGTAAGGGGAGAAAGGAGGAGGTCAGAGTGGTGTCAGGTAGGGGGAGTCCTCTACTTAGAGACCCCAATAGTGCCCACCACTGTCCGATCCTAACGCTGCCGGGGGCTGGAGCCTACTACTTTACCTGCATGTTACACACATATCTCTTCAGAAGGTGCTATTCCCATTGAGCCATCTTGTTTTGTCATAGATCACTGTGGGTTTAATTTATCATCGACACCATACAGACAGGTGTATCCTCTCCTGACAATCACTGGACAGCCAGCTAGGACCTTGCCATTCAGAAGGATTAACCTGAATCCTATTCAAATCACAGCCCAGACGAACAGCCACATCAGCGAATAGCTCAGCTCTGAAGATGGAATCTAATTCTGAAATGCATTGACGTATGATCTAGCACTGCTGAGAATGATTATTCCTTCTAATAACAATTAAAAACAAATGTGGGCACTTTACCAGAAGCGCTTATGTACTGTTCTCATACTTCACCATCAATGGAAAGCAAATCCAATGAATATTGAAGCTTTACTACAAGAGCACGTTGTGAGCGCTTCCTTAGTGAGTGGATTCACCCAGTTTTTTGTTTATGACCATGAAAAACATTCAACTGAAAATCCCCTACATTAAACACTTAATTACCTTCCTTTGCCCTGCCTCTTCACCTACCTTTCCACTTTCCTTAAAATATCATGTCCCCCTAAATACTCCTCTGCTCCCACGTGATCCACTAAAGAACGACTGCTTATCCTGGTCATTCTGCTAGTGCCTTTCCTGCTCAGATGTTCTTCATCTGCAAAGTTCTTTGGAGGAGTACCTGAGATGTTGAAAACCTCATGGAAGACCCCTACCTATATCAAGACCCCAACTGGGAAAAACTGCCACATTGTCCATTAGCTGCATATAAGCATACACCTAAGCCTCATGTTGTCCTTTTAAAACCATTTCAGTGAAGGGATTTGTAAAGGTGGTATAGGGTGACTGAACACACCAAATTAAATGTGTTTTATTTGTATTATTTTAGATTGCTCTGATATTGTTGACATATAGTACATAGTTCCCCTTTATCAGGCTACCACCCACAGTCTTAGTTTATTTCTGGTTCATGTATGCATAGCGCAGCACCGCTGATGAAGTTAATCCTTGAGTTAAGCAAAGGTAAACTCTTCTCAATCTCAATGTATTCTTTTCCTTTTCCTATTTTGCTGTGCCCCCTGCTATCTGATGCGTCGAATGAAACTCATATAACACAAAGGTCAAAGAAAAAATAAAACTAGCTTGTGCCATTTGATCAGCAAAATAAAGCAAGGCAAGATTATAAATGCACCATCTATTTGTATTCGTAGTGTAGGGTCAAGTCAAGATTCAAAGAGCTGAAAGAAATGCACATCCTTATTTGACAAGGTATGGCTAAAAACTACAATGACAAACAAATGTAATCAAATGTTGAATACAACCAATAACATCGACCACTCCTCCATCAGTCTTCACATCCTGGTATCCTCTCTTGAAGAAATGCTTCTTTGGAGTCAAAATCTTTACTACTCCTCATGTAACCTGGTCACATGCACTTACTGTCATTATATTGTATGTACATTTGTAACTTGTTGTAAACTGCTCTAAGTCTATGGTGCCCAGTTACCTCAGGGTTCGGCGCGAGGTACCAATAAAGAAGCTAAAGTAAACTAAACTACTCCCTTCAGATCTCCTGCTGATTTTACATGTTTATCAACGCTCCAGCTCAAGTGGCTGCACTGTCCATTAAGGCTACAGTAGATCTATAGCCCAAGATACTTCCTGTGACTTCTTGGATGCAGGAACATTGTTCCCTTAGGTGCAAAGATGCTGGCCTCTATATATTTTCTGATCTCTTCATCTCTCAACTCCTTGGGTCCAAACCCTGATTCAACATCGATCATGATCTTCATTCCTACTGCTTTCTTTGCTGTCCTCTTGCACTGTGTGATAATAATCCCGATCACAGAAAATCCAAATATTATCATCACCAATATTGCTCCCAGGAGTTTGAAGATATACGCCATCCATTGTGGAACCCACGAGAAGATAGACGTGAACCAGATGTCATCTGCAATATCTTCGGTCTCATCTTCCATCTTGTCGTGCAGCTTCATCTGCAACGTTATGCCCTCTGTCAAGGTCCCATTCTTGTCATCATGAGAACGTATGAACGTGTAACATGATTCTCCGATTTTGCCACAAACCCCTCCATCCATTGCTGTGATCATATCAAGGACATATCTGTTTTGGGTGGCCATCAATCTTATTGCCCTCAGTTCTTCCCTGATAGCATTGAATCCCTTTATGTTGGTGTTGATGGTCTGCAGGAGCTTCCAGCGAGTGATCTGTAACCACTTCGCATTTGCAATTGTCTGGATTCCTGGCATAAAGATAGTTGTGAAGATCGAAGCAGTGTTGCTGAACAGTCTGTGCTCATATGGAATTGCATCGAAGGTTTGTATCGATTTAGCAGAGAAATAATTCTCCCTCCTTGTTTGATTGAGGAATTCAAGTGATCTTCTACTCTTCAAATGGGCATGTGCGTTTGGAAACTCTGCAATGTTCAGGTCGCTTTGAGGAATCACTAACTCTGGAACATGAATAAGCACTACAGAACACATCCCTCCGCAGTCTTTGGGCAGCTTCATTTAGGTTCTGGACCCACAAGCCCAACAGTGGTCCATTAGAACTACTGTCCCATCCTTCATGCCTAGTACATAAAAAATTCGGCTACACTGATGATTTACTCCAAATTTCCTTGTACCATTATTTCTGAAACACAAGGATGCACTAGCTAGAGGTATTATCTGCAACAGTCCTCTTTTATCGTTGACCGATGTCAACAACTTCACAATTTCCGGCCAATGATGTTTGCATTCGTTCTCTGCAGTATCTATAACCGGTACATAATAGCCGGTCAATGCTGTTGCTTTACACACAATCAGGCCTTCAGCCCCTCCTTCCAAAGTCAGTACTGTTCCTTTGATTTGCAATTGGCTTCTTTCCTTCCATCTCTGTATCTGTTCAGTATGCTTGACTGACAATCTGGCATTTTGTTTTCTTCCCTTCTGATTCCTGCTTTGTCCCTACCAGGCTGTTCATATTGTATTACTAGATTCTGTGTTTATGGCTTCTCCTATGTCTTTAGATCTTGCACATAGTTATATTCTCTTTGAGATGTCTTTTCAGTTACCCATATCAAGGATGCTGTCCTGCCTTGGAACTGTCCTCTTCTCTGGCAGAGTCCGAGATGCGTCAGGCAATGAGCTTTTTGCATTGGTACTTCTGTAGCTATGAACATCTGAAAAGTTCCCATAGCATACGTTATGAAACTGCAAACATAGCAACTCTCTTTGGAGGTTCTCTCTCCCAACATTTTCATGTGTTGATTGATTGATTGATTGATTGATATTTTATTTCTATCGCGCTCATACACAAGTGTTTCAGAGCGTGACCAGGCAGGGAAAGGGAACGGGGAGTGCAGCCAGCAAGTGGCAAGTGCTGGGTTTATGGCCGCAGGCCGTGTAGGTCTGAAAGTGAAGGAAGAAAAGGGGAGGGCTGTATGGGTACAGATACAGACCCCAGTGCAGGGGGTGGCCCAGAGGCAGTGCGTGAGGGAGGCAAGATGAGCAGGTACCTGGGCCCAGAGGACAGACAGTGGCCAGGTGCATGGTGCCGAGGGAGAGTAGAATCAACAGGGGAGAGGGGAGGAGAAGGCAGAAGCAAAGAGGAAGGTTTTGAGGTGCTTCTGGAACTGGAGATGGTTCTCCTCAAGTTTTAGAGTGGCATGGAGGCTGTTCCAGAGGGAGGCCCCAGCCAAAGACACAGATCTACCCCCCGCTCGTTTCTTTGAGAAACGACTGACCCTGAGGGAGTTAGAGGTAGAGGAGCGGAGTGCTCGAGATGGGAGGTATTTGCTGAGGGATAGCTGAAGGTATGTTGGATCCAGGCCCCAGAAAGCCTTGTGGACAATGCAGAGGGAGCCAATGGCGAGATTTCAGAGCTGGAGAGATACCATCCCAGGGCTTGAGGCCAAGGACAAGTCTTGCAGTCCTGTTCTGGATAAGTTGTAAAGGGCGGAGAGTAGAGGCAGGTAGATTAAGAAAGAGGCTGTTGCAATAGTCCAGCTTAGAGAGAACCAGAGCTTGGGAGACAGTGAGCTTCTGGGGGAATGAGAGGAAAGGAAGAATACCTCTGAGGAGGTGCAGTAGGAGGTTTGACTTTTTTGATACATCAGCGATGTGGGCAGAGAAGGAGAGTGTTGCATCAAAGGTGACACCAAGGTTCTTGGCCTTGCAGGTGGGGATAGGAGGAGGGCCAAGGGAGGCCGGCCAGAGAGTGAGGGTAAAGGAAGGTGATGGTGTGCCAATGAGAAGGATCTCTGTCTTGCTGGCATTAAGATAAAGATTGTTGGTGGCACATCAATCTTGGATGGCAGTTAGGCAATCAGTGATGAGAGAGGTAGGGGAGGTGGCCAAGGGCAGCCTGAAAATGAGTTGAGTGTCGTCTGCGTAGCACTGGAAGTTTGAGCAAAAAATGGCAACACCACCTGTTATTACCCAAGTGTGCTGTACTGTCTAGATATGTGCTGATCCCATTATCATCTTCCTCTACACTTCTCTTGTGTCTTCCCCTTCAAATGTGAGCAGCCCATGGAAACAGCTCTAAAGCAGCTCTGCTCTAGAAAGAAATCACTTGAGACCCAGGCTCATTGGTAATGATATGATATGATAGTTTATTTATATAGCACCTATACATAATGTGTTTCAAACCGACAAGAGTTCCTGGAGTGGGAAGAATCTCAGGGACTTCTGCTTTATTTGGACCAATATAATAAAGAGTGTGAACCTGGAGAAACAGGAAGACAAAGATAGACACTGAGCCTGCATATATTACAAACCAGAATATCAACCCATACCATTTATGACATTCTGGAATTTGTTGGGCTCGCTCATTCTCTAAAGCCGTATCTTTTTCAGCATTACTCATGTTTGCTGTACCTAATTAATGCAGGAAGAACACTTTACTCAAGTATTTGTAATAGGTTTGGCAGCTGCAGTAGTTCCTCTATTATTGTCACAAGCAGCCTTCTAATCACGGTGCCATTTTTAGGATCCTATAAAACGGTGTGGATGTCCACATCTAGTCTAACAAGGGCTGGATAAGCTCGGAGAATAAAAATTAAAATAGCAAGCATTATATAATGCATATTACTTTTAGGGAGATCCATAAACTCAGTCGAACAAGTATTCAGTAAGAAACGAATCGGGATACTGCTGACATTTCCAATTATCAAATTCAAAATCCAGATTAGGCATATTCGTGATTCATCAACATTTCTCTAAAGTTCATTTTCAAAGATTTCTGTGTCTCAAGCAAAAGGTTTGCACGCCTGCTATAATATCTATAAGGAGTGTGCAGGGGGAACCACAGTCCAAATGCAAATCTACATTTATAAGCCACTGGTTTCTCATCCTTTTTCTTTGTCTTCTATCAAATCTGCACACGCTGAAATTCTTCTTCTTGTCTTGCTTCTGGATTGATCATTGGGGGTGCTCCAGTCTCACCAGCATATAGCTTGATTTCTTTTAGATATAGCCAAGCTTGTCTGCCTTGGACCTTTACTGCTGAGGCAGTGATAGTCTCAACTATGTAAGGGTCATCAAACCTTGGCTCATGCCACTTCCTAGTCAAGTTTCTGATCAGCACGGCGTTGCCAGCAAACAGTCTCAGTGCTGATAATAATTTTGATGATCTGGTTTCTGAATAGTTTTCATCTGTGTTCTGAGACCGACCCCCTGGCGCTTGAGTTGATCTGAAATGACAGAGATAGTAGCGGTCATACATATCAAATATTCATTCAATTCATATCCATTTTTGCTGCACTCTGGACATCACTTCTACTCCTCGATGGAGGAGTTTAAGGCATTCTCATTCGACTTCCTGTCACTAGCTCGTGTGGTGTGGACGGAACCAGGCTGATTCCTTAGGGCATATAGAGCTAGGCAATATAGCCAACCCTTTTTCAGTGTCAACTTAAGCTTGGCAATCCGTTCTTTAAGGATGCTGTTGAGTCTCTCACATATCCCAGAGACTTGTGGCTGATAAGCAGAAGAAAATGTATGCTTAATGCTCAACAATATAACTATCTGTTCAAATACTTCATTGACAAAATGTGGCCCATTATTGGATTTGAGCACCTCACAGACAGCCCATCTTGGGAAGACTTCACATATTAAAACCATTGCTGTGCAAGTGGTATCAGGGTGTGTACACTGACCTGCTTCTATCTAACAAAAGAAGGGACACACTACCACTATCAAATACCTGTATCCATTACACATTTGCAGCATATCAACATAATCAATATGTAAATGCTGAAAAGGACCAATCGGTCGAGGAATTACTCCTCCAATCAATTGCAGTGTACGTCCAGCTTTAAACTTCTGAAATACGATGCAATTTACTAATTAAAATGCCACGTGTTCTAACAAATTTGGCACAAACCAGTCTTCTGCATGTTGCAGCAAGACTTTCCCTAGTTACATGTGCAGGGTAGTGCAGCTGTTCAATCACTACCTTTCACAGTGCTACTGGCATAACTTGTTTTCCAGTGCTATCCTGTCACCATAATGTTTCTCTGAGGGACACAAAACACCCCCTTCGCTTCCATAATTCCTGCTCTTCCTGGGGTGCACTGCCTTGAATCTCCATTAATTGTATTTTCGTTAAATTATTAAATCCCTCTTTACTATCATTGCAGAAACTTTCTCCTTGAAATCTGGAGTATCAACACTTAAAATATATGGGGCCTAAGCAACCCTTTTGGCTTCTGCGTCTACAGCTTTGTTCCCATAAGAGTTAAAGTCTGTTCGCTTAGTATGCCCTGAGAATTTAACTATTGCTATTGCTACTAGGACTTGTAGTGCCTTAATAAGCCTGTCCATTAAGGATGCGTGCTGCACTGGAGTGCCGTCCACTCAGAGGTACGCCTCCTTTTTATATGTGGTAGTCCTGCATGTACGGTCGATGTCACATAGGCGGAGTCACTGTACACCATCACTTCCTGCCCTGCATGATTTTCAAGCGCGACAATAAGAGCTACCAATTCTGACACTTGCACCGAAAAGTGAGACGGTAGTCTTGCACTTCTTACAACTTCAAACTCGCCATTTGCTCTGTGTCTCACTACAGCTGTGCCAGAATGCCTTTCTCCACTTGCTTGATCTATTTTTGAAGAAGCATCAATAAAGAGAATCTCCCTTCCTGACAATGCATTCTCTTTTACGCGTATTATATCATCATAAAACTCTTTATAATTTGTGCAGTCATGCACATGCTCGCCCTCTGTCACTGGTTCAGCTACAAATGTGGCAGGGTTCCCTATCTTACATCTGACAATTTTAAGCGCTGGGTTTGAGATGAATACTGTGTATGTCAAAGCTCTCTGGGATGTTAATATACCCTTAGGTTTCTCTAATAAATAAACACATCATGGTCTACAAAGAGTGTCAGAGAATCCCATTACAATACTTGTGGATTTCTCAATAGCAAATGTGGCGGCTGCCAATGACTGTTCACAAGGAAAGTGCCATTTCATAACTGGATTTAAAATCCCACTGTAATATGCCAGAGGTGTATGCCCTAATGTAGTCATCTGCGTAAGCACTGCTGGCATGACTGTTCCATTTGTGTGTGAAAACAAGAAAAAACTCCTCACATAATTGGGAATTCCTAAAACAGGAGCTGTAAAAATTGCTTTTTTCAACTCTTCAAATCTTCCCTCCATTTCCTCAGTCCATTCTATGTTCACCTTGTTCACCTATGCTTTCTTTAGAGCCTGCAAAAGAGGTCTTGTGTATGAACTATTGTCAAACACCCATGCTCTAACCCAAGAACTGTTGCATCTACTTCACTGTGTGCTGTTTTGCAGTTTTCATGATTGTCTCAGCTCTTTCAGGTGTTTTCCTCTTTCCCTCATGTGAGGTCAACTGGCCTATGTACAACACCTCTTCTTGACAACACTGTAACTTAGCTTTGTCTACTTTGTATCCCTTGTCTGCTAGGATAGTCATTAACTGAATCAGGCCTTGCCTGCACTCATATTTTGTGTCGCTATGAATTAAAATGTGAACTATATACTGTATCAGAGGACTCTTCAAATCATATTGCCTAGGTCCATCTGTAGGACTCTGTTAAAGATCGATGGGGACTCACAGTACCCTTGAGGCAAACAAGTGTGTTTCAGACAATTTTAGTGGAATGTAAATGAAGACAAGTCTTGTGAGTCCTTGTCCAACAGGATTGAGAAAAACACATTTTTCAAATCGATCACTGTGAAGTATTGAGCTTCTACTGGGGTATTGCATAGTATCATAGCTGGGTTAGGAGCTAATAGAAACTCTGCCTCTACAATCTGGTTAGTCGGTATCATGTCTTGTATAAATCTCCATGCCATCCCTTTTATTTCCTCATAGGGCACACAGCGGTGTTGCATGAGGACTCTGACGGTACCAGAATACCTTGTTCCATCAGTGCTGAGATAGTCTTAAAAATACCTTCATCAGGCTCTGAAGACGTTGGTTAGTGTCTTGCTCGATGTCATATTGCTCCTGGTTTCAAATTTATTTCTTCCTCTCCTACTCTTTTCAATAGGCCTACGTCATAACGTCCTATAGTCCATAAGGTTGATGGCAACTTCTCCAAGTCTTCATCAAAAGATGGTGGGCACTGCTGCATTATCACCATGCGCTGTGGGATCTCACCTTTCTCTATTCTAATACAATATGTAATGCTCAGAAAGTACACCACTTCATCATCTGTTGGGTCATCTCTAAGCATGTCATCATCAGTGACATCAGTCAACCTACACCCTTCCTCAATAGCAATCACTGTTCTCCACAGTCTACCCTCGTCATCCGTTCCTTCGAACATTGCCATTTCCCCTTTTACTATGGTTGCATCTAATTCTTTAGGGGTGGTCTGTCCCCCTTCTTCGTCGATGAGTATCTGTGGTCTAAACAATAATTTGTCATGTATCCTCATAATTCTTCCCACTAAGCCAGGTACTCATGTTAACAGAATGCTCACACCATGAAGGAAAACTTCTGGCTCCATAGGTACACATCGCAGAGCCATTTGCCCTGTAAATGCCAGTATAAATTCACCCACATTTATGTAATGTATCCCTGGAGTGAAACACACTATCCCTTTGTCAGTAAAAGAAATCTTCATTAAGTCGCTTCCCAAAATGTTAACTGGCATCTGCCATGAATACAATAATGGAACAGACATGTCACATTCTCCTATTGAGACTGGTAATTCATCAGTAAAAGGAACTCAACTTGTACCTTCAGAGAACCCTTGAACATTCATGGCAATTCCTGACATTGGATATTTTCCCTCTCATAAACATGAACGAGAATCTAGTGTCTACTAAAAATGCAAAAGATTTGCCTCCTATCATCACATCAACCCTTGGTTCCTCTTGGGGGTCTGATGTCACTTATAGTACTGGACGCATCAAGTCACCCTGTGAGCTGTAAAATTTTGGATACATACACTCCCCTGTACCTGTGAAAGGGTTTCCTCCCACCACAGTGGTGCCCCCTATTCTAGGTGTCCTGTGTTTGCATTCTGCTGTATCTGCATGGGGGTGTGCTGTGACTGTCCTTGCAGTGGATTCAATGGTGCTTGCTGTGGTTTCTCTGCCTGTTGCATTTGCGGTGTTTGTGCCTGATACACTGTCTAATCTTGGGAGAACCCTTCCCTAGCTTGTGAGCTATATATTGGAAGATAAGCAGTCCCCCCTCTTGAAAATGGGCCATTCTGTACATACCCTTGGCTCCTGCATACACACGCAATGTGCCCTGTCATCTCACATGTCCAACATATAGGAGGAGCCGTCTAACTAGTCCCCCTTGGTTGAACCCTCCTTGCGCATTCTGATTCTCATTCTATACATTCTGAAACCACCTTGATTATTTTGGAATCCACCTCTACCTATGTAGCCCATTCCTCTACCTGGTGGTACAAACCCGTTCCCTCCTTGCTCCATCGGGAGGTGATTATTCGCCTGCAATGTACTTGTTGATGCTGTACTACCAGCTCTTCTCTGATTGTCAATACTGCTCCTTCCATGGCATATTTTGATATTTTTCTCTGAACTAGTTTAGCTTCCTCAAGTTTCGTAAGCTCTTCTTTCTTCTTATTTTTCTCCTGCATCTGCGACAGTGATGCACTATCATCAACTGTATTTATGCCCAGGGCTTTTCTTCCATTCCCACTTATTTCTTGAGTTGTCTCTGTACCTCCTCGGGCAACCGTTGACTTAAAAGGTGGTAAAATAATGCCACTGTTTTTTCCCATGGCTCGCATGTTTCAAGAGTCCAGCGCTCTTGAATGTCCAGAATGTAAGCAAGAGGATCCTCGTCTTCTTTAATCTTACGTGTCATAATTTCACACATGTCTGATGTGTCACGGTACTGTACTCTGAGAGCCCGCCAGTCTTCTTCCCTATAATTATTAAACAGCCCTCCATTGTGCGCTGTATTCTGTGCTGTCATACTTGAGTAGCCTGCTCTCTTCTAAATGTCATCAGCTCATTCCTCAAGAATGGCACCTAGGAGACCCTTAATGTGCCTTATTGCCAAAGTATTTCCTTCTGTCATTTTTTCTAATTCATTAATCCATTTTCCTGCACCCACTGTTATACTGGAGAGTTTGCACCTTAAATTATCCTTATCATCTGCGGCCATGGAATATACTGTGGTCTTGCTCCTCCTTTTTCCAATAAGGGAAACTCCATAAATCCTGACCCGCAATCAGCTCCCATCGTCAGCCTATCCATAGTAGGGTCAATGGTACCTGATCGCCTCCTCCTGGCAATGATCTTAACCTGCTCACATATGGCAGTGTTTTTCCCTTCTCGATATACAATTGTCCATTGGGACACTCTGGATATGCTATAGGATCTGGCATCCTATCCTTGGGTTGCTCTAGATCAGACCATTTTACTTCCTTGTCCGCTTGCAGGATTCCCTCGGGGGCACATGCACCTCCTCCCTCTTCCCCATGGAAGGATTCTCTCTCCTCGTCTGACATGTCTAGTCCCCAACTAGTGTGACTTTCATCCCCTTCACCCTTGTCTAAGATCAGTCTGCTTAAAGACAAGGTTCTATGCTCAAGGCTGAATGGATTATTCTCTTTATTTCATGATTTAAAGACTAGGGTTTGATCTCCCTTCCCTTCGCCTCCATATTTGCTACATTTACTTTAATTCTTGATAGGCTTTATCAATCGTATCTCCCATTGTATTGTTGTATTGTTTATTCATTTATAAAGTGCACCAGGCCCTTAGGCATCTGGCCGCATACAAGTTTTCAAGCAGTACATATTTTGCATGTCACAAAGTAAATAGGTAAGATACATTAGCATACATATATGTATATATATATATACATTAAATACATTAGTTACAGTGGACTAGTGGATATATTCTAGTCAGGATTTGTTCATTAGGCAAATGTGGAGGCGAAGGGAAGGGAGATCAAACCCTAGTCTTTAAATCATGAAATAAAGAGAAGAGTGAAGTCGGGGCCTTAGGCATCAAGGCGCATTACCTATTTCCAACATTACAGGTGGCCATAGTTACTGATGAAATGGACCTAGGATACATTTATATCCTATGTCCATATCCCATGCTTCCTATATTAAAGTTCTCTTCTAAGGTTAATCTAGATGGCCCTGACGTTGCTCCCTGTGACGAGAGGAACTCTTCTATGCTGCCCCATTGTATTACTGAGCTTGGCTCCATTAATTCCTTTTGATTGCAGTCAATATCGCGTTCCCGCTGTCTTCCCCTTTGTTCCAATTCTTCATCTAATTCGCTTTGCTTTTTCACTTCCCATTTAACTCTTTCTTCTTCCTGTCTTATTTCTTCTCTCCTTGCCCCTGCTCTACTTCCTTCCTCTTCTTTTGTCTCTGTATTCTTTTGTCCATTAATTTCTGTGGTTCCTCCTCTTTGCTTTTCTTTTCTATTCTATCCTGTTCTTCCATTGCTCTCTGCCTGTTGTCATACTTTCTTTGCTCCTCTGCCCTTTCTTCTTTCTTTTGTTGCTCCTCCTAACACATCTGTTCTCGCCACTGTCTGCCCTTTCTTTTATGCTCATCTTTGTACAATGTTTATTCTCGTTCCCTGTGTTTTCTATCTTGTTCATCTTGATCTTCCCTTTGCCTAACTTCCTCAATGGTTTTCCCATCTAGCTTGAGTAATATCTGTCCTTCGATCCATTTGTTCTGTATGAGCGTTACCTTGTCTGCTTTATTTTTCTCCCACTTCCATCTCTTCATTTCTCTTTCTATGTATGTCGATGCATTCTATCGCTCACTTTTCTCTTCCTTGTTTTGCAAGATCTTAGACATCTCCTCTTTTCTCATAGTCTCTTCTAGACTGTCGTCACTGCTATATGCAGGTAGTTTGTATATCGGATTACTATACCTTGTCACCGCTTTCAGTTCCTTCAACGGATACAATCCTACGTCTTCCATACTATTGCCTTTTACCTCAGTGAGGCACAGGGAGCAGAAGGTTCAACACCCTCCTGCCTGCACTGATTAAGCATCCACTCCTCAGTTGGTAGATCTTCTTTCTCTTCTTGGTACATCTTCCAGAGCTCTAGAATAGCTAACATTTTCTCTTATTTCTTTCCCATGTACGCAGTGTACAAACACGTTGTCATGTGTTGCAATACTACTTTCGACATTGATCCCCCTGTGGCCATGGCATGAACATCCTATCTGCTGTGCCTTTCACCCATTCCACATTATACTGTTTGAGCATGTTTTTTTTGTTGCAACATCTTACATAAATGAATCATAGGAGTAATATCACCCAGTGTGACGAGTCTCAATTGACTGTCAATACTTATCAGTGTTTACAAAATACCTTTATGAAAACGACGAATATGAGCGAGCTCCAAAAACGCTGCTCAAAACCTTTATCTATCCAATGTTATACTTTTTAAACCCTATTGTCTCAATATTCATACAATAGTTTATGTTGTTCCTCAACACCTTAATTTTGACACAAAATACATAAACATACAGACAAGTCGACTCTTTACATAAACCTTAGTGTTCAATTTTAATTGCTGCCCCTAATAATACCCTGATTACAGAATTTAGATTGTCTTCCTATGTGGACCTATCCTGCAGATAGCCTGAGTTACTGGAATGTAAGACAATCTCTTCTAAAACCCCTTGGGTTAGGACTCATGGGCTCTCTCTCTCGTTACAAAATGAATCTCCTGTTACTTTCCTGTTACTTTCCCCATTACTTTCTAAATTACCACAATCCCATCCCCTTAGTTTGCCATTCCATTCCCCTTAGTCTACTCACCATTCGATTTAGCTCAAGGCCTTCAGTATCGACTCCCTCCTCCAATCGACCACTTATGCCTGCTGTCCGCAAAGCGCCTGTGAAAATCAAGCAGGAATTTTGTCAAAGAGAGACCCTGCCCACCGTCTCAATTCTACTTGAAAGTTTTCTGTTTGGCCGCTCGCCACAGGAAATGCGGCAATCTTCCAGCGGGATGGCGAAGGATGAATGATCATCCGAAACACTGAAGTCTACAAGTCGATGGGTCTTATTTCCAACCATCCGACATGCTACCGAGGGAATCCTTATGGTCCTTTTAATTGAGGTAATACATTGTACCATGGAGGGGATGCAGAATAACTCTTACACCAAATAACAAGACCGACTCAGGAAGTTGGCAACATGTCTCCTCCGACTATTTTATTTTTAATTGTCTAAAACAGGGAGTTACAACAGACATCATCGGACGTTCAATCGTGCTCTCAATCATTTTGCATAAAAAGCACACTTAAGTACTAGAAATGTGTCATAAGGGACGTCATACTACATGGCAAACTGATAAAACCTACATGGGATTGTGGTTGGCTCAAGGGGAACATGTATACTTTCGATAAGGGATTCGATTGTGATTGGGTCATCCTCATCAGTTACTAGATACACAGTTCACCATTGGCGGTCAAACTATAAGGCCCTTCATTATATGACCTTCTATAAATTGGTTGGCACGTTTGTGCCCTTCTGGAACATCACTGGCAGCACGTAAGCTGGTACCCCAGGTGCTGATGGGTGGACTTGACCATATGTCCCCAACTAATTAGCCCAACATCTCTCATCACTCATGTTGTCTGCCATTCAGATTGTCTTTGAACTTGGCTTCGCAAAGTATCATTGCTCCTGAGAATATAAGGGAGTATGGGCACATCCTTATCGTAGTTCAGGTCTGCACTTCCACTCCTATTTTCCTTCTCAGTTCACGTGACTGGAGAACATATTTGGGCCAGTTTTGCAGCATTCAATTTTTTTTACAAAATTGGCACTCATGGTGTTGTTTCCTTGCACCTTAACAAGTGCTGATTCAGCTTCTCACGTCTACTGTTTTTCAAGGATAGATAACTGGTTCTTGGCTACTTCATCCTTGACACCAGGCTAGACAGATATTTCAGGCCTCTACTCAAGCTTCAGCTGTTTTCTTGCTGCGACGCAGCCCTCTGATTCTTCTTTCTCTGCGGATCTGAGCTTACTAAATATGTGACACCGATGTCCAGAATTCTATATAATGGCTGCAGTCTATTAACTATGTATAGCCAGTCTTATGATTACTTAATCTACGTGCGTTGCTGCGGCTGTACAGTTATAAAACGACTTGCATTTTCTACAGTGCTTCTTCAAAGGTGTAATCTTCTTTCCGCATATGAAATTCTTCTCAATGCTTTACTTTGCCATCAGATCCCATAAAGTCTATACATCCTTTCCTTTAGCCACTCTTCTCAGTGCATCACGCTCATTTCTTGTCACATCACCAGCCTCTCTTTCTCTTATCTTAATATTCCATCAGGGATCTCCTGCAAGAGACTGTCATCTCTACCGGGATACATCATATAGACTCTTCGCAGTGGATACCTTGTCTCAAAGGCTTTCCGTGGAATAGGCATCATCACCGGCAATGCGCATGTCACAATTTCCGGTTTCCAGCGTGTTGGCAAAATGGGGGTGGGACTTCCTGCAGAAGCATTCAGCTGCTCCTCTACACCATCATACACTCTTGTCTGTCACAATGTACTAACCCCGCTGCACTCCAAACTGGACAAATCTACCACCTCCTCAAAACAAATTCTCGACCCCAGACTCTGAAAACTTCTGCTCATTACCCCCATACCATACCTCACAATAATAATGGAATGCTTCATCAGATCCCAAATGCAACAAGACATCTCCACAAACAACCTCCTCAAACCCTTTTTGGCTTTTGCCCTGGACACAGCACTAAGACTGCTGTGCTTCTTATCCTTGAAAACCTCCACAACATCACAGCCAAGGACACACAGTCCCACTCATACACCTGGACCTCTTTATAGTCTTCGATACCATTGACCAAACCATTCGACCCAACATCCTATTGCACAGGAAGAAACTCTCTGGCAACATCCTCAACTGCTTCACCTCCGTCCTCACTGACAGAACACACCTTGTCACCGTGCCCTGTTTTCAGTCAGATCCCACCTAAACCAAGTAGCGGGTGCCACAAGATTATTCCCTGTCTTCACCCCTCTTCAATCTATATGTAGAATTCCTTGAACAGACCTTACCAAATCACCATAGATGATTTCAAATTTCAAATTGGTGTGAGTTTAATAATTGCGTGCTCTTATCTGTCACCATATCATAACCAGGTATGGGTTTGCTTTAGAGATGAACCTGCCACCAGATTGATACCGCATAAATTATGACATGATGAACAGAGGTGCACTCATAAAAATGATACATCTGACTGCAGTGGCTATGGGTCACAGAAGCTGTCAGGATGGAACATGTGATTTTTTAACCTGAGTGTACCACTGAAGAGCAAGTGTTGCAGTTGTCAGGAGGCTGATGCAGCAAATGCACATGTCAGATTTATTTATTTGGCATTGAGCTTTATGAAGGGTGACTGATTAACAGATACCCCTTTAAGGAACAGAATGACCCAAATCATTATATTATTTAATAACAAATAAAAAAATAAAAATGCTTTCACCCCCATCACATTTCATGATGTCACATGCATGCAATTCCGCTATCTCCAGAGCACTCTGTCGCAGCATATGCTGCAAAGATGGCAAAAGACCATTAACAAAATGTCTGTCCGTGACTTTGGCTCAGTTGGGTGCTTCTGACATGTTGTCAAAATGCTTGATTCATACATTGACTTTTTCATAACACGCCTCCCTGAACCTCTGCTGCTTCCCCAAGAAGCTGACTTAAGTGTGACTCATCTATTAACATCTCTATGGAATTGCTGGCTGCCGCTGTTACTCCTACCAGGTATCACTCAATGTCATGTGTCTTGTCCACTCACATGATACAGATACTGACTGGTGTAACACGTACCCGCTGAATCTCTGCATCTTCCTCCCATCAGAATTATGTTAGAAGGATTCTACTGCAAGCTGAACTCAGGGATTCCTGGGTCCCCCTGCTCTTCCTTCCAGGTGTCAACCAATGACACGTGGCTCATCTACTTGCTCAAGAGGTGGATACTGAAAGCTATATACCCACCTCCCTCATTCTGCAGCTTCTTCCCACTAAAATGTCTTGAACATGACTCTCCCTCACAATTAACCCTATTAATACTGCTCCAGCTATTTTGAAGTGCAAAATGTTTGCAGTTGTTCCGTGCAGCCTGCAGTTGCAGTCCTCTTGTTCCGTGCCTCACATGAAGTCATCAATGCATAAACAAAACTTAATAAACACTATTTCTAATTGTATGACACCGCAGTTACTCACTTGCATGTCGTAAACGTGTTCACACTCATTCTAGGCCTCTCTAGTGTATTACCGTTCTCTAAATGCCCTAAGCCTGCCTTCACCAATGGCCACTTGCCTGGCTGAAGGCTACCTAAAGCAGATACAGAAGTCCTTCCACATGTGCCCCTTGTTATACCACCTGATTGAACGTGATCTACATTCTTAAAATGTTTGTCCAAAACGTAGGTTGTTTGAGGTTCTAGCAAATAAGTTCATCCAGGCCTATTTGTAATTGCCAACATGTAATACACATTTCACATTGTAGCATCTGATGACTATGGGTTTGAAAGTATTGATTCTGCTCAGAGATGCTTTTATTTTTTCTGGTTTTGTCCATTATGTTCAGTGTAATTGGGTTTGGAAGTGGTAATACAATTACCACCAGTGTACATTTCTGCCACCAGCATTAAAAGGGGTTAGCCTACTTAATAGTTTGGTTTATTTCTCTCCTGTAACTGACAGTTTCTTATCACCAGGAAATCGTCTGGCTTACCAATTGCAGAATCCATTCCTTCGTGTCTAGTTCCAGTCACTAAGAACTTCAACAACAGGTGTAAATAACCAACTCAAGTGTACTCTACCTATCAACCTTGCAAGGATTAACATTTGAAACAGTACTGCCAGGATTCAACCCAGTTGTACCAAAAAGATTGAGCACATTACTCACTGAGCTATCTTACTTACCATCTATTAAGAACAGGTTTCTTTCGACGTCACAGTTTCTAGGTTTGGTTAAAGAATGTAAATCACTACTGGAAACTCGTGCTTGAGCATGAAGTGGGCTCATTGCTGGCCCACATTTGAATAGAGATGCATCCTCTCTATTTACAAGTGTTCACAGTATGAATAGACGTATGCACTGAAAATACCCACCTATGAATGGAATAATGAAGCTATATCCAAACTATACGATTTTTAGAGTTGTGGTTATGTGTAGCATTCATGGCAAGTTATTGAGAGCTTTTCTTTTTAAACATGCATATATCTTCTGGTTCAAAGTAAGATGTAACGTTATGTGTTAAGCTTTGCTTTATTGTTTACACTAAAACCGTTTTATGAATCTATATTGTTTTTTTTAATGTTTTTTGTTCGCATTCACAGGGCCAGGCATATTTTGTTCAAGTCACTGCACACAATATGAAAGGATGGGGACCTCCTGAGATTTCAACTCCAGCGTGTGCTGTTCCTTCTAGTAGGTTGTTTGTTTTGCTTTGTCATTTGTCATTGTTGGTTCAGAGTACTAGTTAATAATACAACCTAAAATTAGAAATCAAAAGAAGGTCAAATATGTTAGCGAGCACTACGTACAGAGTTACTATTATTATTATTATTATTATTATTATTATTATTATTATTATTATTATTATTATGAATACAATGATGATTGACACAAATCAAAAATGATATCAAGATTAATCTCAGAAACATATTTCTTGAAATCAAATAACTACACATTCATGATGAAGTTGTGATAGCACTATGTGTCTTTTTAGGAAGGATTGTGTGCATTAGTGGCCCAAGTTACAGAATATTGCACTGGTGCTAATGAACCTAGTGCTAATACCATTGGGTTTTACCATGAGGGTACATTTTAATCTTGTGCAAACTGCACTGCAAACCTTGACCCAGGAAGCATTCATTGGAAGGACAGAGCTTTCCCTTATGGATAACTGCAAATACCTAAGCCTGGGCAAATAAATGTGCCAGAACCATTAATTGCCATCATGTTCGCAGCCTTTCTAAATTAAATCTCTATTTGCAGCTTACAAATAAACTGTAAACTGTGAGGATGCATATTTTAATTTGCATTACTTTGAGAAATGTGCAGGTCATTTAATTCTGAAAGGTGTCATGCACCTTTCCACTGGGTTGTGCTAAAACTGAAATAATATGCTGACAGGGTACCTTGCATACATTTGTATTGGGAACATGTATGGCGCTCTCTCCCCCCAGGCCTCTTACTGTAAATAAATGGTATTCTTTTTCCACAGGTACTGAGCTCATAGCCTTGTAATCCTACCTGGCTAAATAGTTTTCCTTGAAGTAACATCAGGCTCTACATCAATAATGCTTGATTTGTGAATGACTCTGACTCAGCCCTACTGGCTTTTCTGAAGCCATTGATCTGCACCCATGGACTATCCCTATTGTTAAATAAATGGCCTATGTATTCCACATGGAAACAAACCCAGCATTATGTAGCTTCTTGCACCCCTATTGCTTGATTAAAACGTCCCCAGTCCTACAGGACTTTCAGAGGTCCATGTATTTTATGAATTCCCTACATTATAATATTGATAAACCTCAATAATGCACAATGTGTTGGACTCTGAATCATGAAAAGCAGACCCAGACACAGTATTCCCGTTGGAAATTCTAACATTCCAGCAACCCTGGCACTTCAGTTAGAAGAGCTGTTGCCAAGGGAAACCTCCATGGATTTATCAAGAAGACAAAGTCAATAGAGAGGATGCACAGGGAGGGATAATGCTTGCCTCCATTATTAGAATTCAAACTCCCTTTCATAACTTACATAGAAGCAATCGATTATTAATTATTATATGGAAGAGACTGCCTATTATGCAACTATAAAGCTCATCTTGGGTTTATTGTGTGCATTAATGGGTTCTAAAGCTATTTAATATTTAATATGGGAAACTTCTGTTGTACCGAATATTGCTAAAAGACATACTCCATTCTTTCATTTTACCAAGGTATTACCTGCTAAAACTGAACCTACATTAAGTAGTGTTTTGCAGGAATGTAAACATTTCTGTGATATGCATGGGTTCATGATCAAAGCAATTGCATCAAAACGAATGATCGTGGGAGCTCCTCGCCTACAAAGGTTAACATTAATGTAAATGGATCTAGACTGGAGGTAGTTAGGACCTTTGATTATTTAGAGGTTTGCTTTTCCTCCAAGTTTTCATTGGCCACTCATGTAGCTTTGGCAAAATCAATTAGTTGGGAGTATACTATCACTACATTAAAAGACTGTGGGATTTCAGAAAGTGCTGCCTTAGGGGTACATAAAGTGAAGTCTCTTGTCCAGCAGCATATTGAGCCACAGTAATGTAGTTTCGAGGTAGAAAGAGATTTATGTGTACGTAAAAAGATTTCCTAAACAAACTGTTGGTAGTATGCAAAGTGGTAACCAATGTATGATATTGGGAACTTAATCTGGACACTGTTGAGAACATATTGCTTAAGGTCACTGTAATGCAGAGGACCCTGAAAACCACCTTAATGAAAGATGATAGGATTATTCACCTCATGTATTTGATTGGTATGGCTGGCATGAGAATTGCTCTTCTTAGTTCTTTCTTGCTCGACTACACCTCCACCTGGGGGATCTACATTAAAATGCCGAATCTTTTACTCTGAGGACAAAACCCTTGCATGTAAAACAAAACATTTTTGGTATTTTTAATGTGGTGAAGACTCCCCGCCCTGGCCCAACCTTTATTGTATACCCCTACCCAACCCCCATCTCTTTTTTGGGGGAAAATTGTTGTTTTGAATGCAAGGTTTTCTACCTCATAATAATGGGATTCAATGTCATTAAACTCAACAGCTGAACCCCGGGATTCCAAGATGGCGGCAGGTAACAGATAGACGTGCCTGCCGTGTGCTCCGGAATAGCGAGCCTCAGCACTGCGGTCCACCACACCACGGCACCCTGGCAACCCGCTAAGAAGAGTGGCAGGACCCCGGCATCCAGCGGGGGAATATGCGGCTCGGGCGAGAAGAGGAGTGGCAGCCAGCAGAGTCCTTTTCCCGACCGGAGTAGCCCGGGAAGATTGCAGCGCTGCAGGCGGGCTGCCGCTGGGCCCGGACACAGGAGGAGGGGCAGAGCGACTCACCCCCGACGAGCGCTGGGCTGCGGGAGGCCCCGGTCGAGGAGTGTCTCACCCCTCGGGGGCTGGCTGTGGCATCCGTGGGACCACCAGAGTGGCCCACTGGCAAGCGTGGTGGCCTATCTCCCCTGGGGAGACTGTGGGGAGGCGGTCCCCTCTGTGTTTGTTCGCAAGCGGAGCGGAAAGGGAGAAGCCCCGACGGATATCTGCTTGGGGCCTTGCTGGTTCTTGGGCCCCGAATCTTGGTGCCCTCCGCTTGCCGTGACCCTGTGCGGAGGAAAAGCTCCGCAGGAGCCGAACTGCGGCCTGCACGTACGTGGGCAGGGGAGAGGAGAGGAGGAGCGGCCCTTGCTGCTGGCAGAGGGTGCACCCCCGCTCTGGACAACACAGTAAGTGGCAGGCGGGAGGAGATAGTGGGCCCTACCGCCTCTGGAGCCCTAGGGCCTGGATAGAGGAGATCACTTGGACCCGGAGGAACCAGGGACCCAAAGGACAGCCATAAAGCAAATAGTGACTGTTGCCATCCCCCTGGGCCCGCCCCCCGTTTTTTTTTTTTTTTTTTGTATGCAGCCCTCAGAAGGACGCCCGAGGAGCTGCCCTGTTAAATTAATGTAGCCCTTACTGTGGGGCAATAAGAGAGGCAAGGTGTCAGGATGCACCCACAGTACGGCGCAGGCCAGTAGGCAGCGCTAAGTAAGCTGCTTGCCCCTCGTGGTGGACACGTGTGGGGGTCATCCTTAGCTGGGGGGAAGGAGCGCTGACGAGAGGATCCAGCGGCACTCAATCGCAACTACTCCGCGCTGATGGCCACGCACCACAAAGGGAGAAGCAGGAAGACTGCGCAGTGTCCTTGGGACTCTCAAAGCACCCTGCATGCTATGTGGCCAAAGCAGGCCTTGGGTGAGGACCCGGTGAGAGGAAATGAGGGGACGGATGAGAGAGCTACAGCAGAGGGGGCTCAGGAGCTGGCCCAGGTTAATGGACAAGAGTTTTTGGGGGAAATCCAGGCGCTCCATGCAATCCTGGCCAAGACATTTCAGGAACAATTTCAGCTAATGCGGACGGACCTGAATGAGGCCCTGGGGGAGATTAAGCGTGATATGAGACAACTTGGGGAAAGGACAGATCTTCTAGAAATGGGGCTCCAAGAAGTTGAAAAAGGATCGATGGCAAATAGTGAGGCTATAGAGCGCCTGGACGCGGCGACCCAGAATCTGGAGATTCAGATGGAGGACATCGAGAACAGGTCCCGGAGGATCAATATCAGAGTGAAGCAGTTACCGGAATCGGTCACGGACAGGAACCTGAAACAGGAAATTCAGGGCATCTTTGCGGATATCCTGGGAGAGGCAACCCGTACTGCATTGAGTTGGATCGAGTACACAGAGTTGGAAGACTTGCTAAGGGCACGGGCGCAAGGCCAAGGGATGTGCTGGCTGCCTTCTCCAGGTACGCGCAGAAAGAGGCAGTGCTCCAAGCCGCACGGAAAAAAGAGCCAATAGTGTTCCAAGGCCAGCAGATAGCCCTATTCCAGGACTTGGCCAATGTCACCTTAATAAAGAGAAGGAAGATGGCGTCGGTCCTGAAAGTTTTAAATGAACGCGGAATACGGTACAGGCGGAAATCTCCTTTCGGGCTTGTATTTGAGTGGGAAGGTTTTCAAAAAAGGATAACCTCTGCCCAGGAGGGAGCTGGCATATTGGGGATCGATCTGGAGGAGAGTCCCCTGGGCGGGGGAGGGGACCTACTGTGAACCGGCTGAGGGAGAGGCCTTGGGAGTGGTCTATGGTGGAGGAACGGAGATGGAGGGGCCGAAGGGTTAAAGGTGGGTCGCTGAGGGAGGGCGATGAGGCCATTGCAGAGGGTGGTACAGATGGCAGAAAGTAGCAAATGAGTAGGAGTACGATACGCAAGGGGTGGTGGACCCGAAGGGGTGGAAGAAGAGCTCAGTGTGAAGGAGTGTGCCATATTGGGATCGGGAAGGGCGATGAGGCCCGGTGGGGGGGGGCAGAGCGGTGGCACGGCTGGGGCGGATAAATTGGGGGGGCGGGGAAAGGGAAAGGGGGGATCTCACCCTAAGTTGGGGATGAGGGGTGGGAGAGGGAGGGAGGGAGGGTTGCCTGGGGTAGGGATTGTGGCACCCAATGGGACATACTTGGTCTCATGGCCGGCGGGCAGGGGGATGGGCGGTGGAGGGGAAGCTATGGCTCAGAGTATCCTCTCTGGGGGGAGGGCAAAAATAATGAAGGTGAGGCCGGGGGAGCAGAGGGGGACTACCTCCGAGGAGCATACTACTTGCTGGTTTACCTTTCAAGTGGCTAACACATAACGTTAGGGGATTGAACTCCCCCCTCAAGCGGTCTAAACTGGAGCAAATCATTAGATCCCATAGGCCTGATGTGTTGACACTTCAGGAGACCCACCTGTTACGAAAGGACCAGGGGCGGCTGAGGTTGAAAGGTTTCCCGCAGATTTTATTCGCCTCCGGCCCTACAAAGAAGGGGGGAGTGGCATTGGCATTCGGGAGGGGGATAAATTTCCGCATCGCTGACACCCTTCGGGACAAGAATGGGAGATATATCATGGTGAGGGGGGATCACAGGGGGTCACCCTATACAGTTGCTTCGGTGTATGGACCTAATGTGGGCCAGGACCAGTTCCTGCGGGAGGTGCTGGGAATCATACAGGATTTTGCAAGGGGTCAGGTGATCTTGATGGGGGACTTAAACTTGGCATGGGACAGATCTAGGGACCACACGCAGCAGGAGGGGGATGGTGGGGGGGCAGTGGCCTCATATGGGTTGAAGGAGAAATGGGAGGATGCGGGTCTGAGAGACGTATGGCGAGCGCTGACGGGAGGGGAGGAGGGGTTCACTTTCATCTCTGATGTTCATAGAACTCAATCTAGAATCGATTATATCTGGGTGTCGGCGAGTCTGGTTGGGCGGGTAGATTCAATAGACGTCGGCCCGGTGGGGATAGCGGACCATAAGGTGGTCCAGGTGCAGCTTCGGTTGGGAGGACGTAGAACCGGGGTATGGAACTGGAGATTTCCGGAGGCACTGCTGAGGGACCGGGCGATGCGGGAGGAGATAGAAAGTAAGATTCGGGGCTACTTCGAGCATAACAATAGCATAGACACGAGTCTCGAGACCAGATGGGACGCTTTTAAGGCCACTCTAAGGGGCGAGCTAACCGCCTTGCAGGCGGAAAGAAATAGGCAGCTAAGGGAACTTGAGGCGCAGCTGGAAAGAGAAGTAGAGGCCGCCAGGTTACGGTTGGGTGCTAACCCCTCTAGAAAAATATATAAGGAAAACAGGACAGCCGAGGGCCATTTGAGGGTCTTAAGAACTAAAAAGGCAGAGGCTGCTATGCTTAGGGTTAGACCAAAATTCTACGCAAAAGCAAACAAGGCAGACTCGCTCCTGGCTCGTCTCTTGAGAGGATATCGGGAGCGTAAGGTTATAGTAGCCATGAGGAGTAAGGAAGGGGTCAGACTCACTAGGACAGAGGAGATAAAGGGGAGACTAGCAGAGTTTTATGAAGAATTATACTCCACACAAAGCCCTTTGCCGGGCCCTCAAAGGGAGTTTCTGGGAGCCCTTCCCCTCCCGTGAATGTCCAAAGACAAGGCGTTAGAACTCGGGCAAGCAGTTTCGGAAGATGAAGTGAGGGCGACCATAACGGCTCTCCCCCATGGCAAGGCACCGGGCCCGGACGGCTACCCAGCATCGTTTTATAAACTCTTCTCTCCTCTATTGGTTCCTCACCTAGCATAATTATTCAACTCCTTTAGGACCTGAGGTGGTATCCCCCCCTCAATGGAAGAGGCTAAGATAACACTTATACATAAGGCAGGCAAAGATCCCGAGGAGTGTACGTCCTACCGTCCCATCGCACTTATAAATACGGAAGCAAAAATCTACATTAAAATATTGTCAAAGAGGCTAGAGAAGTTTCTACCCACATTGATCCATTAAGACCAGTCTGGCTTTGTGGCAGGGAGACAAACGGCCGACAACATCAGGCGGGTTGGCCCATATAGTAGAGAAGGCACGGAAAACAACCACTCCTGCGATACTTTTAGCGCTCGACGCTGAAAAAGCATTTGATCGGGTGGAGTGGTCGTTTTTATTTCAGGTTATGGAGAGGATGGGTCTGGGGTCAGAATTTATCAGCATGGTCGAGGCAAATTATGAGAACCCCCGGTCTAGAATTTTGGTTAATGGGGAAACTTTGAACCGGTCAGACTGCGGCGAGGTACGAAACAGGGTTGTCCCCTATCTCCCCTGCTTTTTGCAATATATTTAGAGCCTCTCCTAGTGGCCATAAGGGAGTAGGATGGGGTCAGGGGCGTACCATTTGGGGGGACCAACATAAAGTAGCAGCATTCGCAGATGACATGCTGCTCATGTTGACACAGCCGAATGAATCCATTAAGGAGTGCATAGCGGTGCTGACCAACTTTCGCGGGAGTATGCGGTTTGAGGATCAACTGGCAAAAATCGGAATTGATGAATTTATCTCTGGGGGAGAGTGAGGCTAGGGAGCTGAAGGTGCTCTCCCCGTTCAAATGGAGTCCGGGTGGGATACGATATTTGGGAATTCGGATAACTCCCTCCCTGAATGGGTGGATTGGGGCGAACTACTCCCCTCTGCTAGCGGAGGTTAAGAGGGACCTGAGACGGTGGAGGGCCCTCAGGATTTCCTGGTTAGGAAGGAGGGAGGCGTTTAAAATGGTAATCTTACCTCGTATACTCTACCTCTTCCAGGCGATCCCGCTGTCTGTCCTGGCAAGCTTCTTTAAAGAACTTGACCTGGTGGTTGAAGGGTTCATTTGGGGAGGCAAACGGCCGCGTTCATCATGGCGTCTCTTAACAGCTGCAAGGGGATGCAGAGGCCTTGGGGAGCCCGACTTTAGGCATTATCACGAGGCAGCACTCTTCCAGTCGCTCGACACCATCTGGGTGAAATATTGTGGCTACCACGGAAACTACGGCCGTCACATGTATATCTGAGCGACATTACAAAGGGGATGGTGTCGACTTGGGATAAGGTAGTGGAGAGACGAAAGATATCGTCGTTCCCATCCCCTTTCACGCCCATTTTCAACAATGGGGACTTCACGCCGGGCCTGGAGAAAGGGGCATTTCGGGCTTGGGAGAGCGGCAGATGCAGAACGCTGAGGGATATGTTCAGCAATTGTAAGATCAAAACCTTCGAAGAATGTAAGCAGGAATTCGGGCTGGGGGAGGTGGAGAGACATAGATATTTTCAAATTAGGCATTGGGTGCTGTTGGCGGAGGTGAGGAGGGCTGCCACACGGGACCTGACACATTTTGAATGATTCCTTCTGTCCCACAATGGTTCTAAGGGTCTGATATTGGATCTATATAAGCTTCTTGAAAGCGCAAGCTCAGTAATGATATGGCCATATATGAGAACGTGGGAACAGAGGATGGGGGTGGAGAGGGAAAGAGAGGATTGGGAAAGATTGTGGAAGACAATCCCCAAAATGGTCAAGGCAACCCAGTTACAAGAAGCTTGGTATAAGTATATCTTCGGCTGGCATTATACCCCGGCCAAGCTACATGCGATGTACCCAGCTATCTCAGGGGACTGTTGGAGTGGTTGTGGGGAACGGGGCTCGCGGCTCATATATGTGGGACTGCCCGCGCATCAGACCCTTCTAGCGTGAGGTCGCGGGGGCTCTCTCCTAGGTCATAGGGCAGGAGGGCAGTCAAGACCGTAGGGACATTTTGTTGGAAATGAGGGGGCCAGGAGAGGAAGGGGACACGATGGGGAGGGGTAAAGCAAAAACAGTATTCATCCTAGTAGCAATGAGCTTAATCACACACAATTGGAAGAGCCCAACAATCCCCACGGAGCAGGACTGGTTAAGGAAAATGTGGGATATTGTTTCACTGAAATGGTCAACATGCGCAGTGGAGGGAAAGCTGGAGAGCTTTGCGGCTGAGTGGGGAGAGACACTGGGCTATCTGAGGGGGGAGTTTCGGGAACAATGGTGCCCACAGAGACTAAAGCTATTGGACCTTTTTGGTTGAAGGACGTACGAGGAGGTATCGAGAACAGTGGACTTTTGGCGTGCTACAATTGAGGGTAGGTGGGAGGGGGGCGAGGGATGTGATTTTTGAAGTTGACTGGTAATATATGTTACATTTTAATAAAAAGAAATAAAAAAAAAAACAAGATGCACCCTTGTCCAACACTCCTAACGTGTATTCAAAAATGAGAAAATTGGTAAAAAGATGGTTACATTTCATTTCATCGCAGGATGAAACAGCAATGGGTTTTTCTCTGTGGATATTTCAACGAGAAAACTCATAGTTTTTTGTTTATTTTTGGGGTGGTTCCCCCAACCCCCATCCCCTTTAATTATTTAACTAACACCCACACCTTATCTATATATTTTTTAACCCCCTACAAAGTTCAATGAGTTTTCTCGTTGAAATGACGGAGAGGGACCCGGCGTCCTTTCATCCCACGATGGAAGGACATTGTACCAAAAAGATATAACTGGCTTAGGGAGTAGACTAAAATCTATGTTTTTCACCTGAGCAGTTTTTCACCTGAGCAGTTTTATTTGTTTGGTTTTTGTATCATTATTATTGACCAGACTTGTGGATAAATATGAGGCCTTTTTATCGTGAAATTTGCATGAATAAGTCTTTTATGACACCCACTTCATCAACATGTTCCATGCTTATTACATGGGCTCGGATCTGTGGGTTTGAACACTGGTCTTAATCTATTTTTATTGTGTTTTCTATTCTTCACCATAATTTGTGATGTTGCATGTTGTGGGCATTCAAACCTTATAAACATTGCATCACATATTTGGGACAATAATTAGTTATAATGGTTTAGAGTGATAGGAGGTATATACATATGTTTGCCTAAATCTATTTAATTACAGAGGTAAATATATATATATATATATATATAAATATATATATATATATATATATATATATATATATATATATATATATATATATATATATATATATATATATATACACAAATGTATTCTTCCAATCATGGTTGGTTTCACTGACAAATTAAAATTGCTTGCTTTTGTTGTTTTTGCTATTATATCCTTTTAGGGAACTTGTTTTCAAAATAAAGTATTTTTTGGCTTAAAAAAAACAAACAACAAAAAAAAAACAGCTGAACCCCTTTGCTCTAAGAAATACTGCTGTTATTTGAAGGAGTTTTTTAATGCACCAGGGAGCTGAGGCTCTACAAAAGTGGAGAGACTGAATCTGGCATGAAACACCTCTCAAGGGAATGTAAGGCATTATCTGTAAAATGTGCAGAATGTGGCTGTGTATGCATTTAGTAGGTCCAACCACATAGCCACTCTCCATCATCAATATGTCCCACACTCGTCTCCTGCTATGACAATAGTAGGCAATATTTGCGTTGAGATTCCTGAGGTTGATGACTGAATGATATGTTTTCTCCTGTGCCAACTAATGTTTCTCGCTATACCCTTTTGGTTAAAGCTGGCTTGCTCCATGGCTTCTTTCTCCAACAATCCCTTCACTTCTTTGGTGCTCCGTTCTTTCCTCATGGGACATCTGATCACTCTTTGAGGAAAACAATACATCTGAGTTTGTCTGAAAACTAGTACAAAACCGTATACAGTTTGTAGCATCCATGGATCCATTTAAAGTATCTCTGTATCTGGCCACCAAAGAGAAATCATCTTTAAAATTGGTGTAAGTGCCTACCCTGGACAATATTTCTGAGACTTCCATCGCCTCTGTAAACTCTGTTGCTAAAGTTTGTGTCATGTTGCTTGAGGACATTGGGATGAGGATACTGGTATTATTGTTGTAACCTGACTTGTCCTGTCATGACACCGGAATGCATAAGACACTCAATTTGGGACAATATTTTCACACAAATCCCCTCTTGTGTGCTAGATAGTCATTTACTTTGACCAAAAAGCATAAGACCCTCTGTGCCCATCTGCTAATCTCGGCAGAGTGTATGGCATACATTTAAAACCTGGAATCCTAAAGCGGGTAACAGATTTTAACCAAAGGACCATGAGCATTTAAAGTTTTCTCTTGGTAGGTAAACCACATTTGGTAACCCATTTGGAAAGGTCACACATATAGCTCTAAATAGAAAACTTAAGTCACAGGATGCATTGAAGGAGGAAACAGTGGATTATTTGGGGACATTGGGACAAGAGCGTTAATCCCTCATTCTAACTCTGGTATTGAAACCCATCCTGTTCCTAAACCAGTTGTCAGTAACTCTTAGAAGGGGACAGTTTTCTGGAATTGGTAGGATAAATGGACTCAGGGTAAACATGGGGGCTCCTAAAATGTCTGCTATTCTCGACCCTTCACCCAGGTCTGTCCTATACTCATCATCATATACTCGTATCACTGCCAGCAGGCTCTCCAATAGCTTCCCCTGATCCACCTCCATCGCTTGTCCGTCCCCGAACTTCTAAAGAATAATGAAATAGTGTGCTTACCTACCGAACTGCCACATTAATTTAAGTTTGTTTTATATGTAGCTTGATATTTTTAACATCCACTATAAATTCCCTATGAGCTTAAGGTCTAATTAATCAAACACCATTGAAAACGATATGCATCCTGCCCATCATCTCTGCAAATATGCATATCATTGTGCAGCTGTGAGTGCTTATGTGATAGTGTTGAGAACAGTGAGAAAATAGGACAACTGATAGGACAGAACTGGTTAAAAAGGATGACTGCGGAAATCCATGCATACAGGATTGTGGATTCATTATTAAGGGGGAGTTCATTGTGGGAGAGTAATGACAAGGGAAATGCTTTGCTTCTGTCACTTTGTTAGTGCAATAGCTAATAAATAGAAAAAAGGCAAATGCATAACAGGAAGGCTCTGTGACATATCGTAGATGCAAAGTGTTTTATAATGGCGCAATCCCATAGGAAAACGTTCTGTGAATCAGGCCCAAAGTATAGAGCAATAACTATGGTTGGATCTGTTTTCTCTCATAGCCGTTTTTCTTGCCACTTCCCTGCTATACCCAAAATAACTTCACAAGCCATCTCATTTCAAGTAGAGTATGGGCACAGGTTTGCTTTGCTTCTCAACAATAAACCATCCACCATGCATGAAGGAAGGGTAACTGTTTGGGTTTAATTTGGCCCTTCTTAACCAAAGTAAATGGAGCCTATCAAATGGAGAAATTACTCTGCGTCTGGCCTGGAGAGCAGCTACCTCCTCTCATTATCCTGAAAAAACATAGTTTACTGGAACTTAAAATAGACTAAAAGCAGAACTAGCCCGCCCAGAATTAATAAGAATTTCTAAAGAGAAGCAGCCAACCCCAAACCACAGCGTGGACAGGGCACACCTACTCGCAGCCTCACTTTCTAACAACAAGGACGTTGTATTCCCAAAGGTAGCTATTTGCTTCGTAAGTATGTCACGTCTCGAAATACTACCTCCCAAAGCCTGTGTTTCTTGCTAGCCGTGTTTCCTGCTGTGTAATAAACCAGTGCTTGGACAGTAAAATGATCAGTAAATATCGACTTCCCGTTTCCAGCGGAATGTTCCAGAATATACGTGTACGGTAATGGCTGCGGCCAGAACACACTGAAACAGTAACATGAGGGACAACAATGTGTTAAAAAAAAGGTTCATGTGATTTGTCTCTTCTCACTTCAAAATATCTTTGGCTTTTGGTCTAACTCTGTTCACATTGTCATTACACAACAAACATCTGATTCAATCCAGGTGCCGTCGGTTTTTCATCCTTTGCACGTTTATCTGATGTGCATATCTCACACAAGAAAAGATAATAGCATTTATATGGAAATACTGCTCAAATGTTAATTTCACGAGGAAAATCGTTACGTTAACGAGAAGGCATTCAAAGGCGCGTTTTCCTCACATTTCCTTGTCTTTATCTGTGCCTTTGTTTAACAGACTGGAGGGACTGCGACGGCCGGGAAAGTAAACACAGGGGACAGATGGAAACTTTAGAGCGTCTGCTTCAGCAAGTCCGCGCAGTGCATCAACACTACACCAGCCGAGGTGAGACCAAATATCTTGAGGTTTGTGTGGCGCCAGAAATCCAGGCGCTTTACCTAACACGTCATACCCTCCCATTCGCAGGGAAAATTAAAGGTATTAACATCGCTCCATCTGAAATCGCTTTAACTTCATATCTGGCTTTCAACAGTTAGGACAACTTTGCTGCTAATGCTCCTGTGCTACTGCCCTGGTACTGTTGGTCGCCTTTTTTATACTGCCTGTGGTAAAATACGATTACTGTATTTGATTTCATTGATTCCAAACAGGATAGTTGACTGCATCTTGGGTCTGATTTCTTCTATACAGTGGTGCCATTTTGCATTCAGTTATGATAATTTACCGCTAGTCCTGGTGTACAAAATCAGTTGGCATGAAAACTCAAATGGGCTCCATCATAGGACATCTTATGTTTGTATCCAATTATAACCATGGTGAAAAATAACGCTGGCAAAAATAACTTTTGAAAACTACTTTTTTATTAAAACCCTCTATCTATACCAGGAAGAGAAATATATTTCAAAAACATTAACACCGTTTTATGTATAGTTGAATGCTTCTTAAGAATGCACACAACTGTATTAGGCCTGCCCATTTCTCCATGAACAATTCTGTTTTTGCCACCACGTGTGTTTATATATACTCAAGGAAAACACTTTAGTTGCAGGGAAGTTAAGGTGGGCAATACCTTGTACCAAAACCCTTGCAATCAAGGAAACAACTTCAGTTGCAGGAACTTTAAGGTGAGAACGTGATGCAACAAAACCCCTGAAATTCATCTAAAGCCACCTTAACTTCATGCCCCCCCTGTTGCAGAGCCTATGACGACAATGATGTCATCACAGATCACATCACTGATGACATCACTAATTACATGTTGTATGAGAACACTGATGACGTTCCTCATCACTGATGACATCACTAATTACATGTATGAGAACACTGATGACGTTCCAAATCACATCACTGATGCCATCACTGGTGACAACACTAATTGCATTGAATATAACTGATTACATCAAAAATTGAATTAGGCATAACATCATTTATAAATTAGCTTTTGAAAACTTTTGAAAACTTTGATTAGCTTAATAACAATTTAGGATATGGACTTGACCCTAACAAAGGCTTGGGTGACTGGCCATTACCAAAGACCAAAGGTAGTGGTTGGTTACTGTTAAAAAATAACAATGTGCATCATTAAAAGCCATGCCTAGTAGCCCGTCACTGTTTTCAAATATGCAATGGGCAACATGCAAAGCTATAGTCAGTCACCATATAGATGAAAACCGAGGCCACTGGCTAGTATAGTGTTCAAGACCATGGCTACAGGCTGGTTAGTGTATATAGTATACAATGGGCACGGCTCAAGGCAATAGCTAGTGGCTGGTTAGTATTCTATAATACACAGTGGGCACGGCCAAAGGCTATCGCTTATTGCATTTTATTATTGTAAAATATACAGTGGACACGGCCAAAAGTTGTACAAACTGCTCGAGGTCAAAGGCCATGGCTAGTGGCCCATTTATATGTTAAAATATATAGTGGGAACATCCAAAGATAGTGGCCACTGGCCTTTATTGTGCAAATGTCCATGACTAGTGCCTCACCAGTGCATATGAAATAATATGACATGATATGATATATGATATGGCATTTATAACGTGCCTATACACAAGTCTGTCAAGGCGCAACAAGACAAGGGAGGGGAAACAAGAGGGAAGACAGAGACAACTATCCTACTAGGCCAGGTAACATTGAGAACGTGCAAGTGCAGGGGAGGAGGCAAAGGGGAAAAGTGCATGGGGAAAGGGGAGGGGGCAGTGCAGTACATTGTATAACAGTAACATAAATAAAGACAATAAATAGAAGTGTGGCCAGCTGGTGGCAAGTGCTAGTAGGGACTGTAGAGATACAGAAACAATCCCCGAGATCAGAGGGTAGCCAGGTAAACAGTGCAATTTCAGTTTCAGCCAGGATATCAGCAGGGGAGAGGAGTAGAGAACGCAGAAGCAAAGAGGAAGGTTAGGGCCGGTCTTTGCATCAGGCAGTGCAGGCAGCTGGCTGAGGTTCCAGGCTCTATTGGGCAATAGTATAACTCCAACAACACCATTGTCATCATTTTAAGTACCCTTTATCACCAGACATGAAAAGCCCTTTCTTGGAATGGGTGTTTGGAATGTAGTAATACCACAAGGTAAGATTGGGGGTGCGGACCACAGAAGCAACAATCTATGTTTATAAGTCCACCATTTACGTTTCTGCCTCACATCCGTGTTGTCACTGAAATAATGCAATCAACTTGAATATTAGTGACTGTCTGCAGGCCAAAAGGGACCTGCAGGGAAGTGATACAACACCAACATGCGCTTATATATATTTTGTTGGTCATCCTCGCTTCCTGAGCACTGTTAAATCTGTTGCAAAGGTGCCCCCAGGCAAGACTTCCCCATGTTGCTGATGTTTGCTAATAGACTGCACAGGGCACACATAGACACAAAGCTGCACCCATCATTGCGTTGCACCTCGTCACACCCTGAGGCACACACAGGCACTGGAGAAGCACCAGGTCATACACTTATGAGACAGTGGGGATAATGGGGATGGGGGAAAACCGGCACCGGTTAGACTGCCCAAAAATAAAACCCTGACACCCCACCCGCCCGCCTTGAGTGAATTAAGCAGAGCCCAGGCAAATACCCCTGATCTGACACCTGGAAACTTAAGCAAAACACATGAAACCTAATGAACCCCTCTTCTTATCTTTGTAAGACATTTCAGACTCCAGCAATCACCCCTCTTGTACTTGCATGACAGGAGAGTGATTGGAATGAGAGGCCCAGGAGACCATTAATTCTCACAGCAGTGCTTAAGTGTGTGGTTTCCGACTTGAAGGAGAGAGTTAACTGATTGTAACATTGAAGCTGTACTAGAATAGTTGCATAAGAATGTGTAAAGAAGTTAGATGCCCCCACACAAGTAAGTCCCTCCCATATTGCCTCTGAAGTTAACACTTCTCCCAACATTTAGGGGGGGGGCAACAATGCTTCCCGCCTGGGTGAAATCTGGTCTAAGACCAGCCCTGGAAGAAGGTCTTGAGGTGCTTACAGAACCAGAGATGGTTCTCCTCAAGTTTCAGAGAGGCAGGGAGGTTATTCCATTGGGAGGCCCCAGCAGAAGAAAGAGATCTACCACCAACTCGCTGCTTGGAGAAGCGACTAACCCTAAGGGAGTTGGAGGCAGATGAGCAAAGAGCTTGAGAAGGAAGATATTTAGGAAGAGAGAGTTGAAGGTATTGAGGTCCCAGAAGGCCTTGTGGACAATGCAGAGGGTTTTAAATTTAATCCTCGCAGCCACTGGGAGCCATTGCACAGATCTCAGTCCTGGAGAGATACGATCCCTGGGCTTGAGGCCAAGAACATGTATTGCAGTCCTGTTTTGGATGCGTTCCAGAGGGCACAGAGTAGAGGCAGGCAGATTTAGAAAATGGCTGTTGCTATAGCCTAGAGAGAGCCAGAGCTCTGGAGACAATGAGCTTCTGAGGGAAGGAGAGAAAAGGAAGAATACCTCTGAGGAGGTTCAGCTGGTAGCCTGACTTCTTAGAGACATCAGAGATGTGAGGAGAGAAGGAAAGTGTGGAGTCGAAGATGACCCCAAGGTCTTTCGCCTCACAGGTGGAAGCAGGAAGAGGGCCAAGAAAGGAAGGCCAGAGAGTGACAGGAAACGTGAGAGCAGGTGTGCCGATGAGGAGAATCTCAGTCTTACTGGCATTAAGGCAGAGATCATTGGCAGCACACCACTCCTGGATGGCAGACAGTCAGAGATGAGAGAAGGAGAAGAGGTGGCAGAAGGGAGCCTGAAAATGAGTTGAGGGTCATCCACATATCACTGAAAGTTAGGGCAGAGAGTGGCAATGCAGTGGGCAAGAAGTGCCAGGTATTGGTTGAACAGCCAGAGAGAGGTATTAGACCCCTGGGGAACACCACAGGTAAAGATAGAGATATAGGAGAGGAAGGACTCAAGTTGGACCATGGAGTGGCGATCGGAGAGGAAGGCGGTCAGCCAAGCCAGGGCCTGATCGGTGATACCCAGATTATCACAGAGCCGGTTGAGCAGGATGGCATGGTTGACCGTGTCAAAGGCAGCAGAGTGATCAAGTAAGATGCGGACACATCGGGTGTTAGAATCGAGGTTGGAGAGCAAGTCTTCACGGATGTTCAGGAGGGCAGTTTCCATGCTTCTGGCAGCTCTGATGCCAGACTGTTGGTCATGGAGGCAACCAACAGATTCAGAGTGAAGATTAAGCTGGGGGATGGCCAGCTTTTCCAGGAGTTTGCCCAGGAAAGGAGTGATGGTGATTGGATGATAGTTAGCCATGCAGGAAGGGACGGCAGAGGGTTTCTTCAGAAGAGGGTGCACAAGGGAGTGCCTCAGGGTGAGGGGAAGACTCCAGTGGTGAAGGAGTGGTTGCAGAAATCAGCCAGAGCAGGAGCCAGGGTGTCAATGTGGTCCTTGTTGGTTTTGGAGGAACAGAGGTGAACCTGTTTTGATGATACTTTCATAGATCATACTTGTCTAGAAAGCTTGTCTGACGAGAACAGGGGAAAGGCAGAACATGGCTGAAGAAGGGCCAGAGGAAGAGCACGGAGTAGAGGGAGGAGGGGGATGTACAATATACAGTGGACAAAGTTGAAACCTGTACCACTGGTAAAGGCCAAAATCTACGGTTGATAGACTGTTAGTGTTTTGAAATATTCAGTGCACATGGGTGAAGGCTGTCACCACTGTCCATAACTGAAGGCCATGACTAGTTGTCCCCTTGTTACACGCAACTCATTCTATACCATGCCTATGTGCGAGTTAATACTGTAGCCTTATGCCATATCAAAAACACATCATGTCACCTTTATTTGCTAATCACGGTTACTGCCAGTAGGAAACATTAAGTTGCATTGTGCCACAACTATTTATCAATGACTACTATTGCCTGTGATGAACTACCAAATTTGCTTCTAGTTTCCTGTTCTGAACGTATGCAGGGCCATCTTCACCTACTAGCTGACCCTGCTTCAAACATGTGCATCAAACCGGTATTCCAAGTCATGCACTCCCTCAATATAACCATATGGGCATACTGGTATTAATCAGCCGCATTAGCATACCTTCCCCCGCCCCACACACCTTGAGCTCCAGGAACAACTCTCAGACATACACTTTCTGGGATATAGCCAATACCACTATCACTATCTCCTTCCATGACTTTACCACTACCGCAGTCAAAATGTCTAAGACCGACAAAATTCTTGCCACCACTAAATCTAGTCACTGACAATCTAACGCCACTACAACAGTCAGAACATATAAGACTTTCAAAATGTTTGCCACCACTAAACCCAGTTGCTGATATTCTTACCCCCATTGGCAGTATAATCTCTAGCCCAACCTCCCCACTAACTCCAGAGCAATGGATTCAATGATATGCCACTAAGCCAACACCCAACACACCTTGCCCTATTAACTTCAAAATTATAGGCTTGGATCTGAATAAGATCTACATACAGTCCTCCAATCTGAGTGACAAACTGAATAATCAACTCACATCTAAGAAGAGATTTAAACACAAACCAAACCATGATACCAACAACTCTACCAGTCAGAAAACCTAACTCTATCCTCCCAACCTACCTAAAAATACCTCACCACATATTAAAGGTGCACTTATTAATGTCAGATATATGGTAGTACAAGCACTGTGCAGTGTCTAATAATGACCTAATCATTTCTAACTAATTAGAATGTCTTGCTATAACAGAGACCTGGCTTCATGCAGCAGCAGGACCAAGTCTTTCCCTTGCTATACCTGAGAATTATACCATTCTAAGGCTAGATAGAGAAACATCTAGAGGAGGTGGCATTGCCTTCATTGCCAAAACAAAACTGGGACTGAGGGTCTCGACACATCCACTGTTCCCCTCAGGAGAACTCTTGACAGTTAAACTGCCATGCCACTCACTGCATCTCGAACTATAACTAAGCACCTTACATACAGACCACCTGGCCCTATTTCAAGGTTTGAGGAAGATGTCACTTTTCTTCTTACCACAAACACGAAACCTATCTCTCAAATTATAGTACTTGGAGACTTTAATCTTGGTCTCAATGACTTGAATCATGACTATGCTCTGCATTCGTTAATACTATTAATGAACTAGGCTTCATCAACACGCCAACACATGCTAAAGGAAGAACCTTAGACTGGGTTGTTGACTTCAACTGTGAGATCACAATAACGTCCAATGAACTGTGCGCTTGGACTGATCATCACCTTATATCCTTCACACTTCAAGACAGTCCACAACCTAATCTGTCAAACCTCCTGGTGCCACCATGATTCACTAGAAACAAGCGCAACATAACAGTGGAAAATGTACTTCCGCTACTCCAGTCTATCACTAATCCCACATCCATCTGCTCAGACCCGGCAGCTCTGGTAGATTTATACAACTCAACGCTCAAGCACCCCTAAAATTGTGCAGAGGTAAATCACGAGCTCACCTTAACTTCTGGTTAACACCAAATCTTAAAGCCATACGGAATTAAAAAAGGAGTGCAGAATCCCTAGGGAAAAACAACCCTACAGTGTTGAACAAGGATAATCAATCCTTTTTGGATAATCGCTCCATGAGAGTCTTCTCACTCACTGCATTAGTGGAGCCAGCACCGAAAGCCTGCGGAATACCACAGGGCTCGTGTGTCTCTCCCACAATGTAAAATATTTTCACAAAGCTCTTTTTGATGACCTTGACAATCTGGGTGTCACATACACTAACTATTCAGATGATATTCAGATTCTCATTCCCATCTCTGGTGATTATGACACAGATTCTACCCTGTTGAATAAAATGTATCTCACTATCCAAGCGTGCCCTAACAGCTTCTGTCCTAACACAAAAAGACAGAGCTCCTTCGCATTGGCTCGTCAGTAAACCTAAACATACTAAGCAACCAGTTTAAATTATTCAACATTGACGGTATAAATAGCAAAGTAACTAAGGAAGTAAACACCTTGAGTTTTTACTGTGACTCTGCATTGAACTTGAACAGACAAGTCAATGCTACAGGCTCAGCTACAGTTTACAGATGTAAATTAATCAATGCCTGTAAACCTTTCCTTTCTACAGTTAGCTGTACTAACCTGGCAAGAGCTCTAATTCTCTCAAAATTAAATTATTGTAATGCACTCTATCTTGGGTCAAGTAAACACAATGTTAATAAACTGCAAAATAATGAGCTAAGAACTGCGCTAAGCATTCCTAGAATGCAGCACAACTCGGATGCAAGACGTAACACTAAATGCCTATCAGTCAAGAATAGAATCAATTTCAAATCATTAACCCTCCTTAACCCTCACCCACAAATGTCTCTCCAACTCTCCAAAAATACATCCGCACATCCTACCAGTACCTTGTACCCACACTGCCTCAAGGTCCCCAGATACAAGCTCAAGAAAGTAGGGGAACTAGCTGTCCTGCTATGGCAGCTCAGCTGTGGAACTCCTTGCCTGTAGCCTTAAGATCAGACCCATCTTTCTACAGCTTTGGAAAAAAGACCAAAAGCTGCCTCTTTTCTCTTGATATATAATCTGCATTAGTCCATATCTATATCACTATCAAAAAACGTCGTTAAAGGGACGTTATGGTTAATTTGCACTAGCACAATCCTATGAAATTCAATGGAAAAACGTTGTTACAGGGACGTTATGGTTACAGGTAAAACTGGAAAAGAAAACAAAATCGAGAGTTATGGTAGTCTAAGCAACCATAACTCACGCCACCAGTGTGCATTGCAAGGACTAACACCCATGACACCCATGACATCAAAGATGCCATCACAAAGCTCATTGATGACATCACTGATGACATCGCATGTGTGGCTGCCCCTTTTTTGTTCACTGACATAAGTAGGCCAGGTACTTTTCTGCACTACCAGTCAGGAAGTAACAAATCAAAAGGTTCTATCTTTGTGTACGAAACCCTTTTCAAATGTTCTTGCTCTGCATGAAGGTAATCAGTTATGTTATGACACTTTCCAGTAATATTGCTCCTTGTTTGCCCATTGTAATTTTCCTGTATATGCTCATATTTGTATGCTTTGTGGTTTCTTTATATGTTCTGTGCAGTAGTGCAATTAAGCAGTTAGTAAGGCAATGGTACCTATCCCTTACAAGTTTCACAGTACCTGAAACTCTAAAACAAAAGCATTCATGATGTCATTATGTACCATGGGACGCTATTCAAGATTACACTTCTATGGGGCATGGTGCAGACAATGGCTATGTGGCCACAAGAGTTGGTTTATGTACTGCAAGGAAGTCTGCAATACAATGCTGTGTATAGCAATGCATTGCTGAATGAACTACTTATTTCATGATAGTTCTTCAATAATCTTTGATTGTTTTCTGCCACCATTAAAATAACAATCCCTTGTGGAGGCTTTCCATGAAAACTAAATGCACATGTGATGTCATCAGTGATGTCATCAATGAGTTTTGTGAGGGCATGTTTGATGTTGAGTGTTGCAGTGCACACTGGTGGTGCGAAATATAGTTGCTTAGCCTACCATAACTGGCAAATTTTGGGGTTTTTCAGTTTTACCTGTAACTACAATGTCCCTGTAACAATGTTTTTCCATTGAATTTCATATGTTTTTGCTAGTGCAACTTAACCATAACATCCCTTTAACAAAGTTTGTTTGTTAGTGAATTTCATAGTTTTTTATTAGGACACTGTAAACATAACGTTGCTTTACCATAGTGCATTTAGAAATGATACTATGTTTGTAGTAAGTAGTATGGCACCTTCACCATAACATCCCTTTAGGAATAGTTTTTGTGGCTGATTATGATATAAAGCTTGTTTCAGAGTGTCACAATGCAAGTGGCAATGAAGGGAGGCAGTGTGACGTGCATCGTCTACCCTCCACACAATTGTGTGCTAAATGGAACGAACCGTGGTACTGTAGAAAACACTGCAGTGCAAACATGTGGAAACAGGTGGCTGTTTCAAACAGATGGTTGTGCGTGTTGCAGTGGGTTTTCAGGAGCGCAAGTGTGCAACAGCAAGCACAAACATTATTCCTATACTTCCAAAAAGGGCAGCAAGGCAATGTGTGCAGAGCGTGCAGAATTCAGAAATGCATTAATATCAACAAGAATGCTATTTGTGGGGAAAACTCTTTGTGCTGTGAAACGATAGATTCCCATTTCTACAGTACGACAATGGCACAAGTTGTTAAAAGACACAAATACACTTCTTCACAATGTACCGTGGTTTCTCCATTTACGGACCAAATAAAAAATGACACGCCTCCATTGGTGTCTGCATATTGGGATACAAAATTATGCAGGAGATCGGAAACAGAAGCATTACTTGGCCTACTGCCTCCCTCAACACAAACGGCACTGAAAATCGTGTTACATGGTATGCATTTGTCCCTCCACAATCAACAATAAGAATATCGTCACGATCGAGCATCACCAAAGTCTCACACAGACAAACCAAAAGCAATCACGTCATTTTAGGTGCTCCATACCTGTACATACCCACATGATACACTCCACACATAACTCCCACCAGACTCTGTTTTCCATTCACTTTCAAGTAATGTATGTGCAATTCACCCACAAAGCATGCACTGTGGCTCGTACAGCAGACAGCTATAAGTTCAACCTCTGCATTTAGGTCGACAAATATACCGTATGCCACATCCTGTGCATCCATTTCCCACCCAAAAAGCTTATTGCGCAAACCCGTGTCCTCCATAGTCCAAAATATAAAATGACCATGTGCAAAAGGGGCATATGTTACACGTACAACCCTGCAACTGTCGCGATGTCCGCAGACTTTTCCAGGTGTGCACGTGTGGGAGTAGGGGAATACATGTCAATGAGGGTAGGGGATGTCCTTTGTAGTGGTGGCTCTTAAAAAAGCCATTTTTTTAAAAATACAGCTTCCACAGTAACAACTCTTTTTTCAGGCTTTTATAATAGTTTTTATTTGCACTGCGCCTCAGACTCTTACAATAGCGTTTTATGTGCAGCCTGTAGATTGGAAAACCAAATGTCATTGCCACTGGGCGACAATGAAATGCCATTTCCATTGAGAAGGTGCACATATCGATAACCAAGTGGCCACTCGTCGACATTCTGCAAGCAAATGGTCGAACGTACGGATAGGGACACCGCACCACAAAGCCTACACTAAATTCAAATTGCCATTAAGGCCTCTTTCCATGGCATAGTGGAGAAGATCTGCCACAAAGCGATCACCCACTATGAAAACTGTGTGTCTCACCATCTCCGCCAGCCTCACTACAAAAACGAATAAAAGAAATATGGCCACCCTTTTCTGTGACGCACACTCTAACCACCTGATTGGACAATTGCAACAATCGCATTTCCATTGGCCAACATGTTGAAAAGCGAACAATGTAGCACGCGCACCTCACAAAGTATCGAGAGAGCCCCAACCCGGTAAATCATGAACATTCCTTCTTCCCTTTCCAATATCCTCTTCCGACCACACCATTATTAGGTATGCCTAAGTACTCACACGCATCCACCATGCCCTCCAAGACTTCAGCATCTTACAATGTCAGTTATCCACAAGACTTCATATCTACCATTACAAAATCAGCCTGCACGTGTGCTGTTATTGGAAAGCATGTCCAGTGGAAAGTTCAGTGAAACATTCCAGGATTTATACATGCACATTCATCCACATAAGCGCCCATCACCACAAAAGAAAGGTCTGACATTTTCTTTGGCAGTATGTTCTGCCTCTGTGCACAATAAATGCCTGTAAGCGTCCACTACATGTTTAAAAAGCATACTGATGTTCTTCCCATCTCCTACCATGAATTGGCAATTTGTTGTTATGTGCTTGCAACGTTTTCATTTACCCATATCATAGACTATATTAGCGAAACAAGAACTCTGTTCTTTCCTTCCCACAATGCTACAAATATTGTTCCCCACTAACCCACCTACTACATAACTCCTAAAAAGAAGGCACTAGAGCCCCCACTGAATGTATCTTAGGAACCTACAGTCACTTTCCAAAAGGTCGGTGTCTGCATGGCTGTGGTGCTTTGTACGCTGCACTGTTGCCACAGGCTCTTTTTAAATCTGCCAGCTTCCACTCTGCGCCATCAGCAACTCATCCATAAGATTAGTGCGCAACATGTCATTGACCTGAATGGCAGGGATTGTATCTCTGGTGGACTAAAATGTCTGCAATAGCTCCCAGTGTCTGCAAACAATAAAATAAGAGCCCTGTGCATTATGCAGAAGGCCTTCTGGTCCCCGGGACCTCAATACCTTGTACTCTCACTTCCTAAATATCTGCTTGCTCCAGTTCTTCCCTCATCCATCTCCTACTCCCTCCGGGTCAGTTGCTTCTACACGCAACCAGATGGTGGGAGATGAGTTTCTTCTGCTGGGTCCTCCCTGTGGAACATGCTCTCTGTCTCCCTGGACCTTGAGGAGAAGCATTGTAGGCTCTGAAAGCACGTGTAAATCTTTTGTGTACTTCTACTTTTTACCTTCTTCTCCCCTACTCACTTCCTGGCTAAAAAGTATTGTGCACTCGTTTACTACCCACCTTACAATCTGTGCCCCAGGCCACCTCCTTCCCTACAGTTCCACCCCTGCACTGGCTTTCTGCCAACCCCTGCACTTTGGGACTGTTTTCTAGAACCCTAACAGTCCAGCCACCACTTGATGTCTACACCTAACCTTGCACTTGCCAGCACCGGCCGTGGTTGCACGTATTTCTATTTTGTATTGTTCCCATGTACTGCATTTTGCCCTTCCCCTTGCCATTCACTTGCGCACTGTCAATGTCAGCTGGCCTAGAGGAATCAATGTCTCTGTCTGACCTCCGTTCCGCCTCCCTTTCCTCAGTGTGCCTTCACACACTTGTATGTTGGTGTGATACAAATGGCACAAAATACCATAGCGCATCATATTTTATGATGCACACACTGCATTCATTAGAACATGATGCCTGCCACATACCTTGTACACTTTACAATATGGTCTTCCCATTGTAATGCATGCACTACAAATGTCGCAAAAGTGATCCCACAAAAGCAGCATGTAATGTATATTAGCAACGGTAAGCAAGTGTACACACCACAATCAGCAACCACATTGCCAATGGCTTCATCCTCCACAGTGCCAATGCTATAGCTGCCATCGTAAAAACAGCTGATGTGCCATGTCTAATCGTCAAAATCCAGTGGAATCCGCAGCAATACCATGCTAGAAACTGGAGGGGGAGGGTGTTGAGGGGTTGTTGTGGAGGGGTGGTTGGGGTTTAATGTAAAACAGGGGGGGGATTGTGTCATTAGGATTGTCTCTAAAAACACATTTTTTTGTCGTGTTTTTGTTATGTACGTTTTTTCATCTTTTTCTTGTTTTTCTTGCTTTTGCTCACTGTCTGTTTGCTACTCCTTCTGACATCTTTCTCGACTGAATATGAACGCTTATCTTACATTTCTACAGGATTCTCTGCAACGCTTCTTGCAGAGTGTCAAACACAACAGCATTGCCAATGGAACAATGGAAGTCAAAAAAATGCCATGTCCTTGGAACCACTGGAAATCTTTCTGGTTTTTAATGCTTTCATAGACTGTGCAGAACATCGCAGCACTGCACATAAAGTCACACATTCTTCTGTTTATCCTACATCTCCCAACCTCTGGCTGTGGACAAAATACACAGGCTTGCTCCCATTGTCCTCTTGGTGTCATCGATGAAAAAATCACATTTGCAGTAGGAAATATCTGCATCACAGCTGTCATCAACTTCTTGTAAGCGAGCAAACGTGAGCCTGGCGTGCCCCAAATGTAGTCCTCCAAAATGCAAGACCACCACATCTACAGTACCATCAGAGACCACACATTTGAAAGAAGATCCATGTACCCGAAACCCCACTCATGAACTGTGCCCGAAAAAGTCTGCACTCCTTCCAACTGAAAGTCAGTATCAAAGCCTATCGTGCACAAAGATATCACCGACTATAAGCACTCACTGTCTGTCCATCTCTGCCAACCTCACTGCATCAAACTTTGGGTAAATATGTCACTGCCCCTTCCGGTGAACCACACCCTCGAATCCTCATTGGAGAATCCCCACAGTTCCATTTCCCAGCTAGAGCTCGGGCCACACCCTAGTAAAGCAGACACAATAATTCTTCCCTTTGCACTCAAATTTTCCAACAATCCCTTAGTAGCGCCTATTGGTCACTATGAATTGTTCAAAAAATGCCTGCACCAATCACATACTGAACCTCAGCATTGCACACTATCATTACTGTACACGACTCCATATTTCCTGTTAAACACTCTGAGAACACGTTCCTTTTGCATCCAAAGCCCCTTCACCAGAAACTATTCCTACATGATGCCCTATTACAGCATCCACAATTATTCTACGGCGCACCCAGCACACCTCTCGCCATGCATACAACAGTCCACCCTTGCCCACACCCAGCACAACACTATGAATACATGCATGTAACCATGTGGGCAACTAACAATGGTCACAAAAGTAATATACGTAGCAGCACTTCAACCCAACTCCCTCACACCACACAGCACCCTTTCACGAAAACAGATCGCAGCATCCACAATCATACCACAGCCTCCATCACCCCTACCCACTGGCATTCACAAAGTATTGTGTCACTACCAACCTAACCACAACATGTTCACAACATTGGCCCTACTTCAACAAATATGCACACAGCATAGTAAAGAACCCATAGAAGCTACACTTCAACCATACCCTCTAACCTCTGCCATACTGCCAGTATGCACACACTGCCCCCAGTGCCCACACTGTGTGACTTTTCATTGCACCGTCTCTAATCACACATCTAAACCTTTACCGTATTCTACCAGTGACCTCACCTGCACAACCAAACATACACACCTGCCAACTCACTTCTACTGCTCTATGTCATGGAATAAAATGTACTCCACAACCATTCTTTACAGGTCACCACCCTAGACCACATGCATAGTCAAAACTGCATGAGTGGCGTGGGTTTCCTCAAGTCCTATGCTCTTTAATGGATCGCCTACGGCCTATAACCTTCGGCCATGCACCCAATAGGCTGGGTCTTGAACACAGGCACCGCAATGTAATGCCACCATGCATGTGACCATATCACCATACACACCACTGCCACCAGCACTCCTACCCAACCTACACATGTATTCACCAATCACATACTGAATGTCTGCATTGCACCCATTCACAAAAACCAGTCGCTATCAGCAGAATCCACAAACATACCAGAGCCTCCACCACCTCTACCCACACCCATTCACAAAGTATTCTGTCACTACCAACCTACCCGCAACCTTTGCACAACATTGTCCCTACTTCAACAAATCAGCACACAACATAGTAGCCAAGCACATTTAAGGTGCACTTCTACCATATCCTCTTCCATACTGACAGTATGTAAACCCAGCACCCAATGCCCACACTGCATGACTTTTCACATCACTATCGCCAAGTACACATCAAAAAAGTAACCATCTTGTAAGACTGTCCTCACCTGCGAAACCAAACATGCACGCATGGCATCTCATGTTTGCTGCTCTATTGCACCCAATAGGCTAGGCCTTTAAAGGATAGTTCCGGGACTTTTTTTTTATTGTTCCTATGGTTCGGCCATGTGTTTTTAAGCATAAATCGGTAGATCGTAGAAAACTTTCCTATGGACCTTACCCGACTTTTCGTCCATTAACGCACTCAAAAACATCCGCCATTTTATGATAATCCTCTCACTTGCCGCATCGCCCTGGCTCACCTGCTTTTGCGGCACTAAATCAAATCCCCCGCCCCTGAAACAGACTTGATCAAAACATTCATATTCCCCGCCTCTATCCGTGACGTGACTGAGCTGCGTAGGCAAACGCGCCCAGGCGTCTTCTACGCGACTCCACACAGAACCAGGAAATCAACACAGATGAGCTCAAACAACACAGCGCGCCACAATTGGGAATATGAAACTGTGCTTTTAAATTAAACCGCAAGATTGTAAATTTGGTAAAGTACATTTATTTGACATCAAATGTTTTGAGAATATTCAGCGATTAGCATTTTTATTTGCTCACGTTCCAAAAAGTTCGTTTCGAGGCACACGATGTTCATTTGCTGTACACAGGGTCTTAGATCATCTCACAATACAGCGCCACAATTCGGAATATGAAACAGTGGTTTAAAAGCAAACGGCAAGATTGTACATTTAGCAAAGTACATTTATTTGACATCAAATGTTTTGAGAATATTCAGCGATTTGCATTTTTATTTGCTCTCGATCCAAAATATTTCGTCTTGAGGCAAGCGATGTTCGTGTGCAGTAGACAGGCTGTTGGTTTACGATAAAATAAGCTCTTCGGTCGCACTGATAATCGCATGGCTATTCCAACAACGAGGCACTAGGGCACCACAACGGTCTGTATGTTGCATCTAGCCGCTAGTACCGCGTAAGGGCATACTTGTACTTGGCGATCGTCCCACAAAATGGTCAGGGTGCTAACGTTGTTCACGCGGAGAAGCAACTGGCGGTTGAAAAAGCCATCCGCCGGTGTCTGGTACTCGTGACACATGCAGTAATGCATGATGTATCTATTTGAAAAACATAAAAAAAGGAAATTAGTCTTTATCTTTATTAAAATTATTCATTTTATATATTAGGTCTGGAAATTATTTCATAGCTAGGACAGTGCAACTGGGTTTTATACGTCAAGGGGGGCTGTAGGATACTGAGACAGTCCCCCAGTGCAGGGGTTGACAGGGAGTGCAGGTGGAGAGTGGAAGGGCCCAGGACCGAGGTCGCAGACAGTGGACAAGTTGTAGCAGGGGAGAGGGAGAGAGAAAGCAGAAGCAAAGAGGAAGGTTTGGAGGTGCTTCCGTAAAAGGAGACGGTTCTCCCCAAGATAGTGCGCGGTACAAAACAATATGCCACATAGAATGAACAAGTACAACTTAACCCGTCTTTAAAGCTACTGTATAGTAATTAAATTGCGGTATAAACTCATCTAAAGAGTTACTTACATTATATTTGCATTTTCCATTGTGTCTGTGCGTAGGGCAGCCCCGAAATACCACTCCTTCTATGCCGACGTTTTATTTCTTCTAATGAACGAACATGAAATGGCTTTCGTTTCTGAAATTATATTCATTATCGTTTCTTACGTGGTCCCGGCCTGTCAAGGTCAAATAACAATAGAACCTTATACTGAGTCGTGGGCCATTCTGGCACTCGAGAAAAAATCAAAGCAGCTGACCTTCACTTTGAACGAACACACATTCCTAGTTAGCTAAATTCAGTGTACGGCCGTTTTACAGGACTTGAAATTTACACTCCATCTTTGCATTTTGTCTGCTTGCTTTGCTGCCCCACAGAACCATAAATACGGAGACATTCTATATTTTTGGAAAAATCATTTATATTACTGTTTGGTTTAATTTAATGCGCAAATGAACAAGGTTGGATATATAAACACATTCAATGGGCCTGCGACATGAGGAGACTCGAGAGAACAGACAATCAAATTACAATCATTTAAACCGTGATGTGTATTTCTCAATGAGCTCTTCTTTAGGTGGACATGGAACAGAGGCAATGTTGGGTGGCAATGCAGTTGTCACCTGCACAGGTTCGTTCACAACTCCATTTATGTGCCTATCTAGGACGTCAACAATAAGTCTCTCAATAAACTCATATTGCATATCCTCAAACACTGGTTTGATCACCCATTGTTTACTTCTTTTAGTGAAGGCCTTATTGTAGCGAAGCGTCCCTAAAGTTCCGGTCGTCCTACTTTGTTGACGTCCAACGTTATGGTTATGTGCCAAGACCACCAGCCTGTACCACCTGTGAAAATGAAAGATGCAAACTGTATTAAAATGACAAAACTTTATCACTATCGATTCAGGTAAAAAATGTCATTCTGCTTTGAAAAAAATTCTATCTAGAAAATGCACAATATGGAACCAATTTACATGCATTCGAATGATATGTAGATGTAATTTTATATGTGGGAGACGACCATGACATAGTAGTGGCATCACTGACATCACAACCAGAGTATACTTACTCGTTACTCGGATTACGCGGACGAACAGTGCCGCGAAGTTCGTGCATAAGCACCATCATCATCCTCAACACGGTCCGTGAGAGGCAGGCTTCCCTGAACTCTGGCAGCTCGGTGATGCATTGCGGACTTTGCTCGCCTTCCTGCAGACTTTGCTCGCCTTCCGAAATGTAGGCCAGGCATCCCGAGTTTTCTCGGCAGCAGCAGTTCTCCTCCTCAGTTGGCATTAGCTCGCACCGATTGCACGTGCACCAGGTGGAGACGCCGTCCATGCGACATGGTCCAGGCTCTTCATCCGTTGACTGGTCCTCCCAACTGCCGTCCGAATCCCCATCGTTTTCGCGTGCTTGCCTTTCCAGTAGTTCTTCCTCGGTGTACTCGGGCTCGTACATATACGGCATTATTGTAGCCATTATGTGGTAAAGAAAGTAAAATAATTTATAGCGGTGGTACTGGTATCTGTTCACACGGGCTACAATCAACGAAGGTAGCTGACCAGACCACAGAAACGAGTCACAGAATACTCAAAGTAACACAGAGAGAGGAATGGATTCGAAAATCTGCTGCTGTGTGTTGTGAAACGGTCTGTTTATACTTATTGAGGAAAGAGGCGTCCTGCCATTTCCATGGCGACACTTCATTAGCTGAGGCGCAGCGATTGTTGACACGAAACGGGAAATGGGCGGTACGCGTCTGCTGATGTCAGGCTCAGGGGCGGGGGATTTGATTTAGTGCCGCAAAAGCAGGTGAGCCAGGGCGATGCGGCAAGTGAGAGGATTATCATAAAATGGCGGATGTTTTCGAGTGCGTTAATGGACGAAAAGTCGGGTAAGGTCCATAGGAAAGTTTTCTACGATCTACCGATTTATGCTTAAAAACACATGGCCGAACCATAGGAACAATAAAAAAAAAGTCCCGGAACTATCCTTTAACACACACACTGCAACGTAATGGCACCATGCATTTCACCATTTCACCAACTGTACCAATCCACATACACGCCATTGCCACCAGAACTCCTACCCAAACTGCACACGCATCCACCAATCACATACTGAACCTCTACACTGCACCCATTCACGAAAACAGGTCGCTATCAGCAGAATCCACAAACATAACACAGCCTCCACCACCCCTACCCACACCCATTGACAAAGTATTGTGCCACTACCAACCTAAGCACAACTTTTTCACAACATTGGCCCTACTTCAACAATTCAGCACACAGCATAGTAACCAAGAATAATTAAGGCACACTTCTACCACATCCTCTTCCATACTGACAGTATGCAAATCCAGCACCTAGTGCCCACACTGCATGACTTTTCAAAGCACCATCGCCAAGTAGACATCAACAATTTTACCATGTTCCAACAGTGTCCTCACCTGCAAAACCAAACATACACACATGGCAGTTCACTTCTCCTGCTCTATTGCATCTGAAATGTGCTCCACACCCATTCTTTACAGGACACCACCCTCTAACTGCTGCAGAATCCAAAATGCATTACTAACGTGTGTGCCCTAAAGTCCTAGCCTCTTGAGTGCATGGCCTAGGGCCTGTGGCCTTCAGCCATGCACCCAACAGTCTAGGCCTTCAACACTCTCCCTACTACATAATGGCACCATCCATTTCACCATGTCACCAACTTCGACTATCCACATAAACAGCACTACCACCAGCACTCCTACCCAACCTGCACTCCACCATGGAACTATGCAACAACAAATTGCACCAGTTAGCATAATGTAGAAAGAAAACACTCTCTCCTGCACCCCTGTGCACTTTCATGCACATACTATGGGCGTCCTCACTTCCATTCCCAAACTATTGTGTCACTGCCAAACTACCCACAATGTAATGCACCATGCATTTCACCATATCACCAACTACGCCAATCCACATACACACCACTGCCACCAGCAGTCCTACGCAACCTACACACACAGCAATCACATACTGAACCTCTGCATTGCACCCATTCACGAAAACAGGTTGCTATCAGCGGAATCCACAAACATACCACAGTCTCCACCACCCCTACACACACCCATTAACAAAGTATTGTGCCTCTACCAACCTAACCACACTTTTTTCACAACATTGGCCCAACTTCAACAATTCAGCACACAGCATAGTATTCAAAGACAATGAAGGTGCACTTCCACCATATCCTTTTCCATACTAACAGTATGCAAACCCAGCACCCAGTGTCCACACTGCATGACTTTTCACAGCACCATCGCCAAGTACACATCAAAAGCTTTACCATGTTGTCACAGTGTCCTCACCTGCAAAACCAAACATGCACACATGTAGCTCACTTCTCCTGCTCTATTGCATCTGCAATTTGTTCCACACTCATTCTTTACAGATCACCACCTTCTAACTGCTCCAGAATCCAAAATGCATTACTGCTGTCTATGTCCTAAAATCCTAGGCTTTTGAGTGCATTGCCTGCGGCCTACGGCCTTTGGACATGCACCCAACAGTCTAGACCTTCAACACTCTCACTGCTACATAATGGCACCACCCGTTTCACCATGTCTCCAACTTCAACTATCCACATACACAGCACTACCACCAGTACTACTACCAAACCTGCGAACCACCATGGAACTATGCAGCAACAAATTGCACCAGGTACCATAATGTAGAAAGAAAACACTGTCTCCTGCGCCCCTGTGCACTTTCATTCACATACCATGGCCGTCCCCACTTCCATTCCCAAACTATTGTGCCACTGCCAAACTACCCACATTCGGTTTGCAACAGATACCTACATATGTCACATGAACCACTTCTCACTCCCCAACCCACTCCCTCCCTTCTTTCCACCAACACATGGCGTACAATACATTTTCCAGACCACTCTGCGGCCTGACTGTCCTCCGATACACTATGGCGGTGTTTCCAAAAAACGTTGACGCACATCACGCTTCCCTCCAGCCAAACACTGGCCGCGTCCAAAGTTCGCCAACATCACGGCGTACAGGGAAATGGCTCAGCGGAGCGGACCCAGATATCACACATTTTTTGGGACATATATTTCAGTAATTTGCACCAAAAGTACTGGTCGGATTTCCACCAAACACACAAAAGCACGCTTTCTGGCCCAAGCCACTGCTCCGCCGCAGATTTGGTGAAAATACATTGAGCCGTTCGGCCTGTAGCTGCACGCAAAGTTTTTCCCCATTCAGTCTATGGGGAAAAAAATGTTTGGGATCCCCCTATAGCTTTGCCCCCCCGCACGAAACCTCACCCAACTTGGCGAAAAAATTCTAAGCCGCCCATATACTTTTTTTGCAGAGTTTGGTGAGGATTCCTACAGGGGAACGAAGTTATAAGCCACCGAAAAAGTGCTCTTCTTATGAGTTTAGCAACTTAACCATAACTACATGGCCGCTACCGCAGGCCGTGTAATTATTCTGCCTGTTTTTATATATCTGTAAAGTAACCATGTATATTCACAATGTAATGTAATTCTCATATAATGCTATGTAAACAATCTCAGGTATCTGCACTATTCTGTAACCTGATCTAAATGACCATGTAACCTGTAACGCACCCAGATACCCTTTGGTTTTGTACGCTATATAAATAAACAAACAAACAAACAAACTAGTACCCATTCATGTGCTAAAATATATTTGCCTATTCACACTGACCATGGCTGAAGGCCATGCTTAAGGTCAGTTATTGTTGTAATGTAATTAGTGTTGTCACCAGTCATGGCATCAGTGATGTGATTTGAATTGTCATCAGTGTTCTCATACAACATGTAATTAGTGATGTCATCAGTGATATGATTTGTGATGTCATCATTGTGGTCACAGGCTGTGCAACAGGGGCTGCTAAGTTAAGGTGGCTTTAGCTGAATTTCAGGGGTTTTGTTGTATTCTCACCTTAACGTCCCTGCAACTGAAGTATTGTCCTTGAAATTCAAGGGATTTGTTACAAGGTATTGCTCACCTTAACTTCTCTGCAACTAAAGTGTTGTCCTTGAATTTCAAAAGATTTGTTACAAGGTATTGCTCATATTAACTTCCCTGCAACTTAGGTGTTTTCCTTGAATTTCAAGGGTTTTGTTATTGCATACACAATTCACATTAATAATACACACAATTCATCTAATCAAAACACTGTATTATGTCTAGAAAGTAAAATAAAAAGAAACTGAAGAACCACATGCCACCAAAATAAACCTGTTGTTACAAAAAAAGAGTTTGCATATGTACTTAACACTTTAAAGTATTTACATGTATATGTACTGGTCATTAATAGTAATTCAAATATTACAGTAACTGCAATATATTTAAAACTCAATATTTACTAGACTACTGGCCTTATATATGTAGCTATATTTATATTTTTGTTTTAATTTTTTTTTATATCCGCTTCTACTAAGGATAAATGCATGGCTATGCTGCATGACTGGAGGGGCGGGGATAACCCGCATGCCTAAAATGAGCAAATAGAACGTCCACATCCTTCGACGCCGCTACGCATCTTTGCACCTAAAATGCCTGCCAATGGTTTGAAGCGCTGCGCTTCTGCGCCCACACGTTATACACGCCAATAAACGAAACAATCATACTTTATGAAATATGGATGCGATTATGCCCATGCTGTTTCACATAAACCACACACACAAATAATCCAATGAGACGTACAATTCGAGTGACGCGGCTGTGCCTCATCTCAAAAAATGCATTAGCTAATCATAATAAACACTGCGTCTCCACACCTGTACGCACGCCAACTAATCATCCAATCAAATGTTGCATTCAATGACATCTGCGCATGCAAGACTGTCCAATCAGGTGGCACAGCAGTTTGTAGTCACAAATAATCACCACATCCACAAAAACATAACTTTATATTAATTATTGCTTTCTGTACTTGCTAGTGAAAGGTTTTCTGAGTAACCACAAGCACTTTTGGCACATTACTCCTTAATATCCTCATCCTTTTTAACCAGTTTTCCCAAAATGAAATTTTCCTTTGTCTTGTGATTTGATTAGTTTGTCTATTTTTTGTTTTACTTTTTTATTTATTTATTTTTAAAACATTTTCATTTCTTTTGCAGCATTGTCTTTTTCGTGTTGTCATTTTTATTCTTTTCATATTTTCCTCCCCGGTTGGGCATTGTAACATGTCTGACCATGACAGTAGGAACAGTGAGGATGACGTTATCATTTGGGTGGACAATCCTTCACCACCAAAGTAGAAGCATACAGGCATGAAGAAAATTGCAGACAGTTGGTGCTTCTTTAAAGTGAAGGAACACCACTCCAGCAAAGAGTTGGAAGAGGTACTGTGCACCTTATGCAACATGAATCTATGCTGTGGGCCTTCCTATATTCTGTCTCAAAGTCCGCGAAAATCAATAATGATTAACCATCTGGTGAGAGTCCACTGGGATGATGTCAATGATGAATATCGTAAAGCCCATGAACATCACAAAGGAAAAAGGCATGGAAACCCATTCTTTGTACAGACAAAGATCAGCACAGTCTTCAGAACCTCCATCCACCAGAACAGCAACAATGCCAAGTGCAAATGAAATGTCTACATCAGCAGTAGTATCCACTACACTGACTCCTCTATTGCCGACACCCAACCTTTCCAGTATGCAAGTCATGTGTAAGGGATGCTGCGAATGGGTAGTCAAGGGAGATGCCTCAATTGAGCAATTGCTAAAGTTAATGAACCTGTTTAAGGCTCTAGTAACCAGGACAAATGTCTGGCAGAGAGACTCCCAGTACCCCCTTGTTAATTTGCATAATGTAAGTAGCTGTGGATCTCACCCTAAGCTACTAAGGGATTCCAGACATAGACCCCTTGCTCACTATTCTTAGAGAGGCACAGCTACACCCTACTGATGAGGTCTAACCAGACTGAAATACTTGTTTGATATTGCTGTTGGTTCTCTTGGTCAGAAGAGAATTGCCTTGCATTTCAGTGCCGGACTGTCCCAGGGCAGGACAAAGACTGATACATTTTGGATATTTCTCCTCTGTAAAAGATAGTGAGCTAAAGAATATGGGTAAGGCCCTCGTAACCAGGACTAATGTCTGTCAGAGAGACTCCCAGGACCTCCCCTTGTTAATTTGCATAATTTAAGTAGCTTTGGGTCTCACACTAAGCTACGAGGGGAATCTAGACGTGGGCCCCTTGCTCACTATTCTTAGAGAGGCACAGCTCCACCCTACTGATGAGGACCAACCATACCAAAACGCGTGTCTGGGGTTGCTGTTGGCACTCTTGTTCAGAAGAGAATTGCCTAGCATTTCAGTGCTGGACTGTCCCAGGGCAGGACAAAGGCTGATACATTTTGGATATTTCTCCTCTGTAAAAGATAGTGAGCTAAAGAATATGGGTAAGGCCCTCGTAACCAGGACTAATGTCTGTCAGAGAGACTCCCAGGACCTCCCCTTGTTAATTTGCATAATTTAAGTAGCTTTGGGCCTCACACTAAGCTACGAGGGGAATCCAGACGTGGGCCCCTTGCTCACTATTCTTAGAGAGGCACAGCTCCACCCTAATGATGAGGTCCAACCAGACCAAAACGCGTGTCTGGGGTTGCTGTTGGCACTCTTGTTCAGAGGAGAATTGCCTAGCATTTTGATGCTGGACTGCCCCAGGGCAGAAGAAAGACTGATATGTTTTGGATATTTCTCCTCTGTGAAAGATAGTGAGCTAAAGAATCTGGGTAAGGCTCTCATAACCAGGACTAATTTCTTGCACAGAGACTCCCAGGACCCCCCTTGTTAATTTGCACAATTTAAGTAGCGTTGGGTCTCACTCTAAGCTACTAGGGGAATCCAGACGTGGAACCCATGTTCACTATTCTTAGAGAGGCACAGCTCCACCCTATTAATAAGGTCCAACCAGACCAAAACGCGTGTCTGGGGTTGCTGTTGCTACTCTTGTTCAGAGGAGAATTGCCTAACACTTCAGTGCTGGACTGCCCCAGGGCAGGACAAATACTGACATATTTTGGATATTTCTCCTCTGTGAAAGATATTGAGTTAAAGAATCTGGGTAAGGCTCTCATAACCAGGACTAATGTCTGGCAGAGAGACTCCAAGGACCCCACTTGTTAATTTGCATAATTTAAGTAACTTTGGGTCTCACCATAAGCTATTCTTAGAGAGGCACAGCTCCACACTACTGATGAGGTCCAACCAGACCGAAACACGGGTCTCGGGTGAGACTTGCCCAGTACTTCAGTACTGGACTGCCCCGGGGCAGGACAAAGACAGATATGTAACCAGGACTAATGTCTGGCAGAGACACTTCTAGGACCCACCTTGTTAATTTGCATAATTTAAGTAGCTTTGGGTCTCACCATAAGCTACTAGGGCAATCCAGACATGGACCCATTGCTCACTATTCTTAGAGAGGCACAGCTCCACCTTACTGATGAGGTCCAACCAGACCGAAACACGTGTCTGGGGTTGCTGTTGGTACTCTTGTTCAGAGGAGAGGTAAGGCTCTCATAATCAGGACTAACGTCTGGCAGAGAAACTCCCAGGACCCCCTTGTTAATTAGCAAAGTTAATGGCTCAACATCAGATTACCGGTCATGCTTTGTGTTTTTTCAAGTGGCAATTTTTCCCCCCTTTAAAAAAAAAAAAAGAACAAGAAACATATGTTGTATTTTATTTGTATTCCTTTTGTTAAATGTTTCATCCTTATTTATTTCCCCCCCTATTCCACCCGCCTCTTTCCATCCCCTAAAACAGGCATTTTAAGATCCACCTTTTATGTTACAAAAATAAATAAAATGAAACTGCAGAAATATATTACAATATCTATTGTAATTTTTTATGCAGTTTCAGTACTCAAAATTGTCAATAGTTGTCTATAGTTGTCACTATCAGAGCTGCAAGTAAAAGTGCCCCAGTCTTTGCTCACCTTATTCGCGCCAAAACAATCCTGCTATTGATTGGTTTGTAGCCTAACTGCAGCTAACAATAATATAATGAAAAAAATAAACAATTCTTTGTATGTGCATATATACATTACACATATATATATTTATCCAAAGTCTTAACAAATACTTATGTCTTTCTTCCATATATAACAAAATGTAGTTAATATTAATGGTAAAGGCCATTTATACTATGCACCATCACCATTGCATTGGTACTATGGCTTTCATCATAACAAAAGAAATACAAAATTATTTGTTTTTTTCTCATAATGATATTAAAAGAATACTGATTGTATTCCAAGAATACAGCCATTACCAAGTTGTGTTCATTAATCATGCTATAGAGGAAAACAACTGCTCAATGGAGAAAAAACAAATACTGTTCTGTTATTTAAAATACTTAACATTTTGGTTATTATCAACTACTTTTCACATCAGCAAATTTGAAAATTGCCTACAAAATCCATAGTTCCTACACCAATGCATGAATTTCACTACAATGCACAAGTATTACAATACTATACAAAGATTACGTTATGCTACAAGATGACTAATTTACAGATTACTTTATGCAACCTTCACCAGGAAACCAAGACATATAACATAACTATTTCTTCAGTTTTAAAAAGAAATAAATGAAGACATGCCAACACGGTTACATTATTTTGAATAGTAATCTGTTTAGACTATAGTCATACCTATATTATAAATAATGTGTACACGATAAAAAATGTTGTCAATAAACATACATTAATAACATAGCAATGTAATGTCCATACCTCTAAGACAATATGTGTGTATCATTTGTTTGGCCACCTACGCACATGAGAAGTTCATAATGACATGTCATATCATACACATCATATTTTAAAAAAAAAAACAAAACTATAAATTATTACCTAAACTTCTGTTACCACTGATACTGCTACACAGTGTGCAATACCTATTTTTCTATAATAAATGTATTCTAAATTATAAAAATTGTATCTAGAGTAAAACTTCATAACTTCTTACAACATTTGGTGTGTGTCCTTTTTCTGGCCACCTGCACACGTTAGAAGCTAATAATAATTATCTTGAACCTACCATACAAAATGAAATAATATGCACAGATTAATGACTGAATGGATTGTCTATGTTTTCTAAAAACTCCACACTGCACATAAAACATATTTATACAATTAAATGTCAATATTCAATGGATGCACCTGCATGAAAAATAATTGCACATCTTTTACAAGTTTTCTTACTAAAAGAGCCCTGACTATTTACAAAATACATTATTGACGTGTTAATTTACCTGCCCTCTACATAATCATTAAAAACTAGATTGTGCAGTGTTGATTATAAATTACAACCAAAGTCACTGCATTGTATGTCACGGGATGCTTTAGTTACAAGATCAGAACATTTTACTCATTTCTGATTAGGCAGATGCATATACACAAATCTTTCACAAAGATCTGTAATAGAATACCTTTTCCTACATTTTGGACAGATATGGTTCCACCTGTAACTAATTCCAACATACTTATCCACATTAACAGTTTCTTTCACTAATGTCTCAAAGACATTCATTAAAATGTCTTGACTATCCTCCTGTGTATTTTGAGATAATTGTTAATTTCCACTTACAACAGTTACTACATTTTGGATTGACATTGCCGAATGTAAACTGCGTGGTTCTTCATCTACAGACAATTTAAGAAATGTAAGTTCAACACATAGCTGCTTCTCTGCTGTAGAAGCTATTTCTAGCATCAGCAGAGTCATTTGAAACAACATACACAAAGCTGAATTATAATAGCATTCACCTCCTGTTTAATTACTAAAGCTGCAATGACAATGTGTTACAGTTGAACAACTCTCCAACTCCATTAAATTCCATTGTTTTTCAGTCTTACAAAGACTGATTTCATTTGAATGTGCTTTCATTCACTGCTTATGTTTCCTGTATGACTGCTTCACAGGTACAAGGTTCAGGTGAGGAGCATACAGTACACTCAACCAATTATAGTCTACAATGCAAGGAATGTCAGATGTAACTTTTCTTTCATCAACGTTTAATAAAAATAAACGTTCTGCATTTTTCACATGTGGCAAAGCTACATATGACAATCCTTCTTTAAACACTGTATGACCAATGTCAATAAGTGCTGCTTCTAACGTCAAACCTTGTGATTTATAAATAGTTATTGCATAAGCAGAGCACAATGGAAACTGTGCTCTTTTCACAAAGGTATCCTTTAAAAGCATAAAACGTGCAGAGCTCAGAGAAATCAAGTAAGTTCCTTCAACACAATCAAACATAACTCCAACATGGTCAATACTTGGACTTTGAGGATAAGTGTGAAAGGCAATCACTCTTCCCATTGCTCCACTGACTAAACCCATGTCTACATTCAAATTCCTCTTCAACATTACTTGTGCATTGATGCTGTTTTAAAACCCCTTCCAGACCTGCAATTTTAGAAATTGAATTCCCTATTTGACTTAATGCAGCTTTTGCTCTCTTATCCAACTCTAAAGGTATAACATGACCATCTAAAACATCATATGATTGTATCTCTACAATATTGTGCTTCTCTGACAGTAGCATTGGAGAGATAAACTTGTTACACTCTGAAAGTGTGCACATCAAAGCAACACAACACATGTTTCTGTCCTTACATGTTAGAAATCAGTCTTCCCTTTAAGACTGCTTTCACATATTCCTCTATACAAAACCTATTAAACATTTCTGCATACTCTTAGTCTCCAGATTGCTTCAAATTAAGGGTAGGTTCTTGGAATTCAAAACAATTCCAAAGGTTAAAATGAACAATGCTTCCTATACTTTGTTGAGCATCCTTAGATTGCAGCATTCTTAAAACTGGTTGACCTTTCACAGGAGTTAATTGTAACAAGTCTCCAAAAACAAGTACATGTTTACCTCCAAACAAAATGTTGTAGTCAGTCTTTAAAACCTCTTGCATTCTCAAGTTAATGAAAGCTAGCATCAAGTTAGACACCATACTTACCTCATATACAACCAAGGTATTTCATTTTCTAACAACTTTTTTTGTGCTGCACTTGATACAAGTTTCTGATTTTCTAGTTTGTTGTCATACTCCACTGGTAACATTAGCAGATGGTGTAAAGTAACACCTACATTACATGCTGCTAAACCTGTTGGAACAGTTACATGGACATGGAGTGGATACATGACAAAGAGGAATCTGTTACATTTTGGATCATACCTCTTATTGCATTAATTAAAAAAAAGATGTACCAGTTCCTGCTTGTCCACTAACATACAACAAAACAGGTTTGTATTGCACACAAGAGCATTCACGCTTGTCATGCAGTAAACCATTTAAGAAACTATCTTTAATTTTATTGTAAAATTCTTTTTGCTCTATATTAGGTTTTCTAACAATTTAATCACATTTCACATCTACAATTTTACTTTGTTCCATTGCAGTTTCTACTTCCTCCATAGCAAGCTCAACCTCAGTTTGAATAATTGGCTCACCAAGAACATTTTGACTTCCTGCTGCAGATTGTTGACTGACCTCAGGAGTCGCTTTTGCCAATTCAGCTGCCAAAAGGTCTTGTTGTCGAAGGTCTTTTTCCACTAAGTCCAAATACTACTAAAACTTTGGATATGTAATTAAGCATTTTTTAGCAAAAAAATGATTTTTCAAATGTTTCAAAACTTCCAAGTAAATCATTCTCTGCACGGCAAGGGAAGAACAACTGCAAAATACAACAATTAAATAATTCCTTTTTCTCTGCACTTTGTCAAGACAGTTTCATGTGCTTAATGAGACTTGTCTCACTAGACAACCATTACATCAATGTACTTTAAACCATCTTCTATCACTGTTTGCTTCAATATTTTGATATGAGTAGCATTGTGGCACTTCATATAAACAAAGATTCTCCAACAATTCAGATCGATTAGGATAATATGTTTCAAACAAGTTGATTTTTAAAATCTCTGTACTGTCAGGTGCTGATTCAGCTAACTGCTCAATTTCAATCAAAGGCTTCAATACCCGATTTCTAGTACTAGCTGGTTCAAGACTTAACCAAACTACATTAACACTACGTCCATACATCGGAAAACTAGTTAGCCGATTTGCAGCTTCATAGCTACCACACACTCTTTGTGAAAGCATTTTCAAACCAAAGCTTACATGTTTCTGACTGAGACTTTTATCTGATGATACACCTGCTCATACTTCAGCTGCATTGCTCTTTTCTGCTTTTGGCTCTATTATTATTATTATTATTATTATTATTATTATTATTATTATTATTATTATTATTATTTTTTTTTTTTTAATATGCTGTAACATAATGAACAACAGCTATTGAATTATCAGCAATAAACTGTACATTAGTAGTTGCATTCCATAGCTGAGCAATGGCAGTATTGTAATCATTAATACATTGGCATTTCTTATTCCTTTTTAAATGATAGGTATGTCTCGGAGACTTACCAGCAATATGGTGTTGAACAAATGACATTAAACTATTCACTCAAGCAACTGGTTTCATAATCCTTGGAAACCTAAATCTGCACTGAGTGGAGTACTTGTCATTAAGTTTGTATTTTCTTTGACAGTACTTTCCACATGAATGCCATTGAAACCTTTCCACCTTGTTCCATAGATCAGCATTCACATGCTGAGCTGGAATAGAACAACTAACATATTTTTCAATGACCTCCATCACACAGCCATAACTTTCCTTATCAAACGGAGGAGCATCTTTAATCCACAACATATGTATATGTGGAGCCCCACGTGCCTGGTACTCTTTTCTCCAAAAGAAATGTTCTAAAGGTCCATGTGAACCATTGCCTTTATTACAAATAAAGTGTAACATGGCAAAACATTGGTGATGAAAAAACTGTGATACACCTTCAGGGTCCATAGACCCCAATTCTCCCGGTGTCATGTGTTCTATGTTGTCTTTCTCTACATTACTTTCCCGAATCCACTCTGCAAGATCATCCCAACCATACTCAGCACAACGTAAAGTCACAAACGTGGAGATCCCATGTTTCTGATCATGCATCTTACCTCAGTGTGTCTCCTATGCCAATATTCTTTAGTTCCTCTCATTGTAGCAAGAATATTCTTAAGTTTACCCTCTAAAACTTCATTTCTTTTCATTTACCTTTTGCTGCATCTGACTTGCAGACAGATTTTTAAATCTAGTTCCGGTCTAAAGTGTATGAGCAACAGCATAACATAATGTTGAAAATTCACTTTCATGCAATAAGTGAGAAATATATTCAACATTGGTGTAGAATTGTGAACATTCTGAATACATTCTTGTACAATGATATTCTGAAGAGAGATTCACACCTTCTGATCATCTAGTCGCCCTCCAGTGACAGCTGTAAAAAGCATAGGGAAACAAAGGGGTTCTAATGTCTTTTCCCAGATACTAATTGGTGCACCTTTCTTTGCTTTCATTTGAAACAATTCTAAACTGTCACCCATGACTTCACGTGAGTGTAGAGGATGAATAGTGTAATGTTCATACAAACTATTCCCGTCTGCAACAGATACACACTGAAAAGGACCTTCATTGCTCTTGTTTGTTGACTCAACATCAAGCATAGACAAGTCTGGTACAGTCAGACTGCCCTTATATAAATCAATGTGCTCCAATAGAAAAGTGTGTTTTTTACTTTTCCAATATCGATAAGCTTCTGCCAAATCCTCTTATCTTTAGGGGCCATACCATTTACTAAAACAAAGAACATACAATATCACACTTCAGTCCTAGAGTATTAACATTGTATTCCAAATTCAGAGGTAAATACACAGCTTTGCCTCTCACACCTTGCACTACTGACTTCTTAGGCAGATTTGACATCTTTATTTGCAGTCTAACAATAACTTTTGCAATGCAATCACTTCAAAAGTATAACATTTTTAAAGCACAAGAGGGATATCATGCATTACCATATTGTTTAAAACACTTATTGGCGGAATACGTGTTTCATTATAAAATCCAAAAAAGTATTAACTGCCTCACTTGTGTCAAATTGTTTTTCTACAAATAAATGCAGATACATTTCTTTCCAAATAACTTCTACATTGTGTTTAATTTTGTTCTCAACATACACTAGTTGCACTTTTGACTTATAAAAAGTGTGTCAACAAAATACACAACCAATGTCAGGTCTTTCAGTAGAAGACAACTCAAACATTATAATACTTCATCATTTCCGCTTCATCTAAGTGCTTTATCTATGTACACATAGGGCCTCATTACGAGTCTGGCGTTAACCGAGGCTGTAAAACCGCCTGGTTAACGCCGGACTCGTATTACCATTCCGCCTCAGTGATTCCCGGAGATACCAGGGCATTACAACCCCGGTTTTCCGGAAATCACGGAGGCGGAATGGTGTAAATCCCCATTCCCATTGAGTCCTATGGGACTCGATGGAAATGGGGATCATGGAAACACCGGCAGCATCTCGTAATGCATGAGGGAGGTGTTAAACCCGCCAGGTCAGACCTGGCGGGAACATCACCTCCCGCCTGCAGGGGTCGGACTCAGGCGGTCCGGAAACAACAGTGGCGGCGGGTTTACCGCCACCGTTATTTCCGGACCGCCTGGGTCGTAATGAGGCCAATACTCTTTTAAATGCATCATATTTAGCACTTGCATTGTAGAAACTACACTTTCTATAGTTCCAGTCAAAAGTATTTGATTTAAAACGGCAAGAGACATACTTGGTGTTTTGCACTCATAAGTTTAAGCAGAAGGTATCTCATTTTGGTATGATGTGCATCCCACATCCATATATGATGAAACTGACACTTACATCTACTTTTATCAAGACAAGTTAGAGAGTGACCCATAAGTCATTTTTTTTCACAAACTGCACAGTCATCTATTCTTTGTAGCATCTTGATTTGTCTTTGAACATTATTAGTGTTGTGCAATACTTGCAAACATTTCTTTAAAACTTTACAAGAAAACAAATCAATATTGCACACAAAAGTCCATACCTCACAATCCTTTTTTTGTTTCGTTTTGACTGAATTACAGTTTCCATTCCCATATTATTACACTGTATGATTTCTTATTTTTTAATTCATAGCTACGTCCACTCTCATCAATGGCTAGTGGAATATTCTTTCCTTGAATGTAACTCTCCTCATTAAACAATCATTCAGTATGAGAAGTGTATTTCCACTCTCCACCAAAGATGTCACAAAAGTTGTCACGTATAAGCATGTGAACTGTTTGTATATTTGTATACAATGGTGCTGTAACCTTAAGCAATTGCTAAAGTTTATTTAATACGAAAATGAACAATTTTCTTTTCATATAAAAATCGTTCATGCTTCTCCAAAGATTGGTAAAAACACTGAAGTGATACATTCTCCTATATATCCTATATATCCTTATTCTTCTGTTCAAATTGATAGCATATTCAATACCTTTTTTTCTAAAAATCTTTCTCTTTTCACTAGCTGGTAACACCTTTGAAACATGATCTGTTACAGCAAAACCTTGTGTTGGCATATCTCTTTGTTCAACTTCAACATTTCTAAAACTATCCTCAACACTAGACATTGTTGGATTATATACAGGATTTGTATCTACAGATTTGAAAATATTACTTTAAAAATATATACTATTTAACTACTTCCCTGCAGACATCCCTTTGTTATAGCTTGTTGTTCTTTTCTTGATGGCATCCTACAAAAATCTGTATATACATTTTTTTTGGGGGGATGATTAAGTTCACACATTGTTTTCTTTATATTTTCAATATAAAATGTAAGTTTCAAGCCCAGGCTAACAGGTGCAGATGCATTTTAATGGCTGCCAACCCAGGATTTCTAAGGCCAAGCAGAACAAGACCATCGTTCAAAGCTACAGAACAGATAAGCCTGTGTCGGCACCTCAGCACAAGTATAATAGTTATTTGTACCCTGTGAATTTTCCTGTGTGCAGATAATTTTCTTTGTTTAATTCCTGACAAGATATCTACTATATCGAGTCCCCTCCCACCAGGAAAAAAATATACCATCATGCTTTAAATCAAAAAGACCTTTGTTCTCTTTTCAGATGACAGAAAATATAAAATAATTTGTTTCCAAATTGGCCACCACAATAAAACAAGGAACCTATCAAATAAAATGACTACTACTCTACAAAACATATCATCATGTCCACCCTCCCTCCACTACCCATCCCCAATATCACTACAGTTTCAATGAAAACTCTGAGTACACACCATTAAGTATATTAGTGTTCACATAACTAAACCCTTCTCCAAGCACCCATTTAATTATTCCCCCTTAGCCATCCTCAATAAATAAACATGCACAATTTACTATGTCTCCTGATTCCAGCTATTTCAGCATAATAACACTAACCTGCCTTCCCCCGGGGTGTATTTGATAGCTCACAATTATCAAATATACCCCGAGGAACATTCCAAACGATATAATATCATAGCTCATTTTTAACGCACCTATACACAAGTATGACTAGGCACAACAAGACAAGGGAGGGAAGAGAGAGGGAAGACAGAACAAACAATCTTACTTGGCATGGTGTCATTCAAATCAAACAAGTGCAAACAGGAAAGGAGGGATACAGTGCAAGGGAGAGGGGAGGGGAAAACAGGACACATTCTGTAAGTGCCACCAGGGCAGCACAGCGCAAGGACACTACTCACTGCTTATCCTCTTTCAACTACACTGGGATTATTCTCAGTAATTCTGTCACCTGTTCATAAAGAGAGGTGAAAAAGATGCACTCAGTGCTTTACTCAAACATGATAGTGATAACATGTCTGCAGAAAATCAGTCCGGTAAGAGAGTTGTACTGGATGATTACACCTTTGCCACCACTCATGCAGTAATAGCAATCACTGCATGTAAAAACACAACAAAATTGCATGTGAGAAAACCAGTAATGTGTCATTGCTTATAGTAATGCTCATACCAGAAGCAAGAACACCACAGATACTCAAGTAGACACCTCAGAGGGCAGCCACCACAGCAGTTAAATCCATCAATAATGTCAACAAAGAAAAGGCATCAATTGTTTAGGATATTCTGCTTAGTTTACAGTGATTAGCAAGTGTACATTAAACAAGAACTCTTGAGGATAACATTTATGTTTAAAACCTCTATGCCCATTGTATGCACCCATGTTCCACATTAACAAGTACAGTATAACATTTTTGTTTCTATAACAGACCCTACTATACTCTTGCTTCTCCCAGCACCTATTTAATTACTCTTCCTTAGCCATCCTCAACAAAAAGCATACACAGTTAACTAGTAACCTGATTTCACCCATCTCAGCATAATAACACAGTAGCCTAATGCACTATCATGCCTTTCGTCTAAACTAATAACTATTACTGCTAATCAGCAAAAAGATATCAGCTTATATGCCTCCCTTCACTGTCCAACTCCACTGTAGTAAAGTTTCAATTGCCATATGCCCTAACAAGCCCCTGAAAACCTTCTTAACAAACCTCATCAACAAAACTGTTTCCCCAACCCACTATGCAAAACCATTCATTTGACATCTATACACCAGATTACCCATTTCATACATACCATAACAATTGGACATCCAGACAACTTCCAGACAAAAAGGGTGTGATATATCAAAACCCAATACATGCCATAACAGAGAAAACAGGATTTAGAAAAAACAGGATTTAGATAACCTGACACAACAGATGCTTGAAAATTAACCATTTGGTCTTCTTGCAATGCCAAATATAAAAAAAATAAACTACCAACATAACCTCCACCACTAAAGAGGTAGGCATGACTGTCAGGTGCTCTGAAAGGAAACAGAGGTACAACTGGCCATTAACCTTTCCAACGTCTAATATATCTGTGTTAGGCAAGATTGCATGCAGTACCCTTTGGGTGCACTACAATAACCCTGACCTCCTGGCAATAGGGACCCAACATGTTGGTGGTGTGGTTGAGCAGCCAGGCTTATCTGAAGAGGGGTCAATGTGAGCAGTAAGGGTGTGACAGAGTTTCACAGTACAGTTATCCAAATAAACACTTACACTCAAAGTTTCTTGATAAAACAATGTATTACTTGATTTCACAATCAGTTATATAAGCCTTCTTCAGAAAGGGAGAAAAAACATGGAACACTTAAATATACTTCAAACACACACTCTTAGTGTCTCTAAATCAGATGACGCCCATTTGGGGATGCCACACAGACACTTCCTACACCCTCAGGTGACTTAAATAGCTAGGACACTGTGGACATTGATTTATCACTGATACATTTAGAGCAATACTGAGTTTGGTGAAAGGATAGACTAGAGGAATAAAAGGCACACAGTCAGATGTAAGAAGAGTCACTTAGGGAGCCAGGACAGCCACTGTTAATTGCACAATGTCAAGCGGAGCTGAAGATCTTCTTTGCAGGTAGGCAAAAAGTCTTGCACAATGTTTGTAGAAACTAGAACACCTGAAGGGCCGCAAGGTGGGAGGCTTGTGAAGGGCAACTCTTTAGCAACTCTGCAAAGTAACCAAGACAGGTCTAAACTTAGATCAAGTAAGGCTACACAACAAGAGGTAAATTCTCTTGGACTTTACAGTACCTCTCGTTAGAATAAATGGTTCCAGCTGGCTTCTGTTCCTGTGCAGCGCTGCTGACCCTATTGTTCCAGGGCCTCAGTCGTGGGGACAAGAGGGAGGATGTCTGGTGACTCCTGCTCTGCAATTAGACGGTCAGCGGCAGCAATGGGCAAACTTCATTTCAGCGGTCCTTCAGTGTTTCAGCTCTGCTTGTCTGACAGCAAATAGCAACACTGCAGTTCTCGGATTCCACTTCAGACTTTCCTTGTTTCTGGGGTCCAGCACTCTGTTGAGGTGGCTCAGGCTTGGTCAGTCCTGCAACAAGGAAGTCCGGAGGATCTTCCTTGGTCTCGGGTCTGACTTAAAATCAACGCACGTGATCTGGTGTTCCTCTCCCTGGATCTTCGGTTCCAGCAGCAACTGCAGTCAAAATGCAACCAGCTTCGAGAGGATGTCCAGACAGGCTTATTTTGGAGTTGATTGGTCCCACCAACTCAAAGGGAGAAGTCATCCTTGCAGGGCTTCTATAGTTGAGGTGAATTCGGAGCTTCAGCACAGCAGCAGGGCTTCAGCGTGCAAACTAATGGTCCAGGAGTTGCAGCAGACGTCTCTTCCAAGTTCTTCTTTGGATTCCTTTGTCCTTCAATTGTCCAAGCCAAAAAGCCTCGCCTTTTATGCAGTTTTCTCCCATTCATTCCAGCCTAGCTGTCAATCACAGAGCAGGATGGCTGTCCTTGCCAGACGGTCAGCCAGCCAATCACCTTTGGGTGCATTCTTGTAACCAAGGGGATTAAGCACTGGGAGTTTTGTCCACCTCCCTCACTTCCCGCCCCTGCCAGACATATTGGAGCCAGAGGCAGGGTTCACTCGTGAATCACGCCAAAGACTAAATGAACAAAGAGACCAAACCTGGTTTGGTGTGCAGCTTAAATCTCAAGGACGTTTCCAACAGAAAATGGCGAAAAAAGAAGACCATTGCCATTTTGACGAAATGGGTGCCCATGGATGCCGAACGCAGCCCGTGGTAAAAACACACAATGGTAGTAAACGTAAACCACTGTCACCAGCCATTAACTGTAGAAAGGTAACATAAAAATGTTACATGAGAAACTAGACAAAGGGTATACTAAGTAACCCCTCCAGCACCCTAATGTAAGATAGTGTGTGCTGGGTCTAAAAGTTACAAATTGTAAGTAAAGTCAATTTCAATTCACTGTTCTTGGAAATAGTAGTTTCACCAAGAGAAGGTATTTAAACATTTGGGAAACCTAAGAGACTTTACTGTGCCACTGCTCTGAAGGTGCTGTGTGACACCATGTGAAAGGTGATTCCTATGAAGTTTGTCAGACTTCAAAGTAAAAAAACACAGAGAATAAATCACATTAAAATTACATGAGAGATAAAAAGTCCTAAAGTCCAGCAAAAGAGCTGGGTGTCTCTAAGGTAGAAGTGCATTAACACATTTCTGAGAATTCTCTCTAATAATCTGCGCTTGAAACCAAACATTTTTCAATGATAATTCAAAGCACCAATAAAGGGTCACAAAAAAACAGCTTAATATCCATCTAAAAAGCACACACACAGCCACATAAGTTGTCAAGGGAAGAGTTATACTGCTTGGTTCACATTAGGATTTCTTATGCACCCTCTTTCATATCACATCTTCCAATGCCACTAAGAAACAACCTTTATTTGCAAACATAAGCATAGCATATTATGTCATAGTGCTTCATCACTCTCCTAAAATCACCAATTACCTCACCAAACACTCACAACACCAACAAGTAATGCATAGCTGAAAATACATTAGAAGTACAAGAGGTACAATCAAAGAAACCATCAGGTTTAATAACAAATACAAAAGCTATGCATCCACATTTTTCAAACTTAAAAAATATAGTAAGAAACAGTTGCCACTCAAACACAGCAACTGAATAAAATAATATTGAGCACTATCTGATATCAATAGCCACTACAACTAACACACACACCACTGCAAATACACCTTCAAATCTGTAAATACAGAGTAACACTTACTTTCAAATACACCTTCAAATCTGTAAATACAGAGTAATACTTACTTTCACATCAGCCACACTCCTGCCATGTGCACAGACAGAATTGAGGAATCAAAAGGACAACATTGCAGAAAAATTTTGCTTTTATACTTTCCAAAAGAAACACCAAAAAAAGAGAACTATATTCCAAGAAAGTTACTAAAATGGCTGACACATTGCCAACACAACCTATCACTAAGCCCTACACAAATGCAAAAGTAACAACAACCAATAACAAACAATAAAACTGACACAAACCCACCTAACATCTTTTATAGCCACGGCTATTTGACGCGAAAACAGATCCTGATTTGTACCCACGGCTACACGCACAATTTCCTGAAAGCCACAAATCAAGATAAATTGGCATTCAAACCTTCAAATCAAACATGTGAACAACTAAGTACATAAAATAACACACACAAATACAGCTCTGACCTGAATCATGCACATGAACCTATGATTATTGCACAGAAAATGTATATTTGTAGACGCGGCTGTAAATATACCCGCGGCTCCAGCTGCAAGAAATGAAACACAGAATAATATTGATGCACATATCCAAGTGCTTTTTATAGACTTGACTATTCTGGCACCCATCCTACAGGCCTGGTGGTAGCCGCAAGTATTCGCAAAAACTTTGAATTCAAATTTGCATTTGCATTTGCACTGCAACAAACCCCAAAAACTGTCCCCAACATACCTAACAGCACCCTGCCACTCCTCATAGTCCTCCTCCACTCCCCAAGTGTCTTACAATCCCCCAAAACACAGAATGCATATAAGATGCCACCCCACCCAAACTCCTGGGTAGTTACGGCTACAACACGTCCACAAACACATGAAGTGTCACTTGCTCAAATATAGCAGTGGCTACAATGGGGGATGTGTAGCCCAATCCACCAATTAGAAAGTACAACACACACACGTCATACATACCCTGCTCATATAAAGTACTAGAAATTCAAACTAGCAATAATTTACTACAAATATCATGGCTGGTTTGAAAACTATGTGGCTGATTGGAGACAGTTGGCTGTTTTGGTTGCTCGCTTTTTGTGAGAAACTAAATATTAACATGGACCTAGGTTTGACAGATTTTACCATTAAATGGTTTGGATTGCGGGGAATGCGTTAGTTGCAGGTTTTTCCAAAATTGTTAAGTCTGAGAAGTACAGGGCACCCAGATGTCATACTATTTAATTGTGGAGGCAATGATTTGGGGAATGTACAAGGGGTGCCCCTTACTTGATGAAACAAGACATGGGAAAACTAATGGAACAATTTCCTCACGCCATCTTTATCTTTTCATTGAGAAATCCCAGAGAAATGTTAATAAAGCAGTTTCAGCATTCATGACAGACCACAACCAATTATGGATTGTGAACAACACCATACAGTTCTACATAGACAATTTCTATAGGCATAATGGAGTACACCTAACCGATAAAGGAAATGCAGTGTTCCTGCTTAACATCAAAACAGTACTCCTGATGTGCTAAGTCCTTTTAAGGACTACTCATCATATATGAATACACAAATGCAATACATAATAACTAAAACTTTATTTTTTTATTTTGTCTTCGGAGAATAGCTCACGGGCACCTCGTTCGCCTTGTAAGCAAGACGACACAGAACAACATAGGTTCGATGACCGGATCTGTGCTTAGAAACCTCTGGGTATTAAGCGTGTTATAAATGACCAATTATAAGTATTATAATTATACCTGTGGCTACAGTTCATTGACTTTAACCTTAGCCACGGCTTCAAAAAGTCAGTTAAAAGGGAAACTGACTTCAAGTTTTATACTACAATCCAACTTAAATGATGAATACAGAACAACACTACTTGTGTACTAATGTAAAGTAATTGAAAAATAAGAATCTTAAAAAAACACAACTGTAAACTAGATAGGCAAAGATTGCACACAACATAATACAATACGTGAGAATACACAACCTAAAATATATAAAACTAGACTACAATTGCTTCTTTTTATATTAATTTTGCAAAACTATTTTCTTCTATCTTTCTCTAAAGTCTCACATGCTGAGAAGTCTGGAAACACACATCCAAAATAAAAAGACTCTCTAATACATACCAGGTCACTGACCATGACCTTTGGCCATGGCCAGTGATTTTCCACCCTGACATCACTATACCTAGACAAAGTACTTTCAGAAAAATATAAAACACTAACACCTCAAATTATATAGCTGTGGATACCGAACTACACCTACCCTCGGCTATCTGTAGTCCTTTTTAGCCCCGGATAGAGCCACGAAATCGGCAAAACAGGTGAAAAAAAATCTTTCCTGCCCCCACCTTCTGCACCTCACCATGTGCCCCCCTCATCTGTGCCAGCACCTTCCACCCCCCACATGGCCTCCTCACCTCCCCTGAGCACACGCTGCTTCTGTGACACAGTTTGCTTTCAGATGTCGCCCACTCGCAGGTATAGCCGAGACTACAGAAAGCTTTGTGTTGCAAACTCAGTTCCTGGACCCCCTCCAACTCCCAAATTTCACTCAGTGCTTTCTAGCCATTCCCCCACCTCTACCCTGATGGCATTTGTACATTTTATTACCCACAAATAGCTTTTTACTTTCATTTTTCCATAACCTTGGCTACAGCCGCGATTATCTCTCACATCGACAGAAAAACAAGTTGGCTGTCGTTTCATTTCTGAAAACCATGATCCTGCAATACACCATGGGAGATATAACTATAATTTTTGGGGAAGGGGGCATCCCCTTCTCCGTCGTATGGCTGGGCAAGTCAACACTTCGTGCCCAACTTGTTTCGGACCTGGTCTTTATGAATCTTTGCAGCCTTGAGGGGTGGTGCAGACTTTTAATCACTTTTGAAATTTTGGCCAAATCTGTTTCTCAAATCAAAAGTTATTAACAATAGAATTTTGAGGGGTTCCTATGTGTCTTCGACTCACCTTAACTATAGGGCGGCTATCACCGCTGTATAATAAGTTGATGAGGAAACTTAAGTTGTTGTAGTATCAGTCCCCAACAAGTTTGTGAAACAACTTGGATTTTTTTAAATATCATCCAGGAACACATTTGTGATATTATAATATCATCAGTAGAAGATGGAACCAATAGTAACGCATATTCCATTCTTCTTCCAGCAAGGCTGCAATTGTTTTGAACAACATGAAGCAACTTTTCTAGGATGGTAACTATGAGTTGATTTTACAAGGTTTCGCCAGCAGACACAGGAGAATGAGTTGGCTGCTGATATTTCTATTGACATATGATAGGGTGGAAGATGTGGCCTCAAGCCTAAATCCCTTTTCTGTCCACAAATGAATTGCACACATGTTGATACTAATTTATAAACTGAAGAAAAGGATTTAATGATTTTTAAAGAAAATTAAGCCATCGAAATCTATTAATAAATGTGCATCACTGAAAGGAACTACTTAATTTTCAACAAAACAAAACCCCTTTATTGGTATTAAGCTCTCAGACAAGGGAGATGGGGTTGCAGTGATGGAGAATGACGTTTCTGTTTAATGCATATTATATCCTGAGGGGGTGATGTAGCACTCCCCATTGACCAATTTCTGGGCTGTACAAGCCGATATGGCTCTGGAAATCCATTTAGCCTGGAGATTAGCCAATGAGGGAATGCCACGCCATTCCCCCAGGCTTGCTGTTCTGCCAGCATGGATCTCAGCGAAGGCCTCCTTCATCACAGGAAGGTTGTGCTGACAGCCATGCTGCCAGTATGCATGGCTCTCAGCACAGTGCTACTGTGATAAAAGGGAGCACTGCACTGACAGCCATGCTCCCTCTTATCAGTGAAGAACCATGCTGACAGCCATGTGACCATGACTCTCAGCATAGTGCTCCTCTTTACGGGGGCACCATGCTGACAGCAATGCTGTTAGTGCATCTCTCCTCCTTGTCCGGGCCACACACGACAGATGTGGCCCAGGCACCTAAATCATCTGCTCCCTCCCCCTCTCTGTACCTGCATCAGGTGGCAGGAGAAGCCCCCTTGGCAGTGCTGCTCTCCTCCTTGCCTGCACCCAACAGTTGTGGCCTGGGCACACGTGAAATCACCCACCCACTCCTTAACTTGTCAGGGTGGGAATGGCCATCCATGCCCTCTTCCCCCTCCGCTACCCCTCGTGCTGCCTTCAGTGTTTGTCAGACTGCATCTAAAAGTTGCGGCCAGGCTTTTTCTAATCTTTGCTCCACCCCCCTCAAACAAGGTTGCTGGGAACTAGCCAGCTGACAGCAACCAGACTAGGCATGAAGCCTTTTTTTATTTTTTTATGTTTTAATTTTTTCAAAGGTGCATTTATAGACCACACCCTCAGGCTGTACCTCAGGCTGTACCAGGAGTTATGGGTTCTGCAGACCCCTTTTTATTTATTTATTTATTTAATTTTATATAGCGCCCAGACCCATAGGTATCACAGCATTTGTACAAACTAGGTGGTTACATAGTGAAAAAAAAAGATAATGAGCATAGTACACAGGTTATACACATTTGTTCAATAGCCATGTTTTTAGGAGTTTTTTTAAAGACAGTTCATTGTGGATGTTATCTTGGAGGGAATTCCATAGAGTGAGGGCAGTGAAGCTAAAGCTGGAGCCCCATGCTCGTTCGAGGTTGAAACGAGGAATTTGTAGGGCCAGTTTGGAGGAGGAGCAGAGCGAAAGTTGCACCACGTGTAATTGTCATGTAACGGTCAACAAATGGTCACCCCCAGGTACAAGTCCATTCTAGGGCTGGGTGCACAGCTGTTTGCAGGAAGCCCTAGAATGGACCTCGTGGTGACCATGTGTTGACCGTTACATGACAATAACACATGGTGCAACTTTCTCGTAACCTTACAACTTGCTAGATTTTCTGACTGGCCGTATTCTAACGGCATTTTGAAAACAGCATCGAGACAACAGCTGTTTCTATCCACTCTAGCATTGTCAAGCCGTCGTTTTGAATAATCCCACAGTGCCTTTGCACCCACCAGCTACTCTTTGGGCTGTGTAGGAACCTCCTTTCTAACTACTCAGAAGCAGAGCTCCATTGTGAACACGACATTAGCGTTCTACTATTGCAGCATCAACTAAGACGTTTAAAAGACAAGATGTCCCCTGCCTAAAGTCCAACACTGGTACCTCTCTTGCCATCCCTAAAGAAATTATTCTTAACCAACTCATGTCCACCTTTTCTCACCTAGCCTGGAAAAGAAAATCAGTGATGCAATTTTGGCATTACAAAACGGGGTAAATCATTTATTTGAAGATTTCCCGGAAGAAATCTTTTGTCCTGAAGATGGCCATGATAACAATCTCCGAAAAGACACCAGAGATAGTGTCTAATTTACTGTATGGCCGAAATATGTCGACTATCTCCTAAAAAGACTACTAATGATAGTAGTCTCATGAATTAATTATGTTTAGTATTGTTCATCTAGTGATCCACTCCCCTGTTTTTCTCATTCTTCAAATCTTTGTTTTGAAACTTTGGCAATATCCATGTATTTATTTGTTCAGTCTTTTTTAGTACTGTTCTTTTAAACTGTGCATTACGAATATTAAAATAAGCTTGATTGTGTTCTAAAATTGTTGTGTTGTGTTCTTGTCATTTAGTGACCACTGTGTGATTTGTTTGTTAAGCTATTTGTAATAACCACCCCCATCTCCTTCTTCTAGGCTGGTGTAGAGAGGGGTACTCAATTCTTCCTTTTGTCTTTAGGCTGAGGGCCTGATCACGACTTTGGCGGTAACGCCGGCAGTATTACCGCCAGCGGTATTAGCCCTACCACCGAACTCCCTGGCGCTTATAGCGCCGGATCACGAGTTTGGCGGTAATGTTAATCCCCATTCCCCATTGAGCCCATTCGGGAATGCCCCATTCCCCATTGGGCTCAATGGGGAATTTTCGCGCTCTGACCGCTGGCGGATTTCTCGCCGGCGGTAATAGCGGGAATTTTCGGCAGATTTCCCCCCCAGCTAAGAGCAGGGGTGAAATCCGCCGAAGTCCTGATTTGTCGGACCCTTAAATCCGGCGGTAATAGCGCTACTGCCGGATTTAAGGGTTACCGCCAAAGTCGTGATCAGGCCTTATATCTGCATTCCTGTTTAAGAATTGATCCCCCTATGACAAAAAATCAGGGAGTTTACCTTTCCTTTGTGATACCCGGACGGAGGGGGGTCCAGGCCGCCAGTCTCAGCGGCAGTCGGTGGATTATCAAGACAGGGAGAAAGGGAAAGAGGTGGAGAAAAGAAAGGTCTTGAGTTGTTTGCAGAACTTGAGGTGCTCCAGTTCAAGATGTAGAGAGGGAGGGAGGCTGTTCCAGAAGAGGGAGTCAGCCGAGGAGAGAGATCTGCCCCCAGCACTCTGCTTGGAGAAACATTTAATCAGCAGAGATTAGGATCTGGAAGATCAAAGGGATCTGGAAGGAGTGTATTTAGTGAGAGAAGGCTGAAGATAGCCTGGTTCCAGGCCCCATAAAGCTGTATGGATAATGCAGAGGGTCTTGAATGTGATCCTTGAAATCACCGGGAGCCAGTAGAGAGATTTTAGAGCTGGAGAGATAACGTCCATTGGCTTGAGGCCAAGGATAAGTTTTTCAGCCCTATTCTGTATCAGTTGAGGGGGGCGAAGGTAGGAAAGTATAGGTTATGGTAGAAGCTGTTGTAGTTATCCAGCCTGGAGAGGTCCAGTGCTCTAGAGACTTTGAGATTCTGGGGGAAGTTGAGGAAAGGGAGAATGCCTCTGAGGAGGTGAAGTTGAAAGTGGGCCTTCTTGGCAAGGTCCAAGATGTGAGGAGTAAAGGAGAGAGAGGAGTTGAAGAGGGCCACAAGTTTTATGACCCCAGTGGAAGGAGAAGGAGGAGAGCCCATAGAGGGTGGCCAGAGTGCTGTAGGGAAGTGGGAAGCAGGTGTCCGATAGAAGGATTCTCTGTCTTATTGGCATTAAGGCATCATTTGCAGCACACCAAGATTGAATAGCAGACATGCAATCAGGAATGATAGAGGAGGAAGAGGAAGAGGGTGCTTGAAAAATAGTTCTGTGGCATCCTTGTAACACTGGAAATGAGGAGAGAAGGCAGAGTTGTAAGGAAGATGTTGAAAAGCCAAGACGAGAGGATAGAGCCCTTGGAAACACCAGAAGTATAGAGATTGGTGGGTGAGGAGAAAGGACCCAAGTGCACCTGGGAAGGACAGTCAGTGAGGAAGGAGGTCAGCCAATCCAGTGCCAGGTTCTGAGATACCAAGAGTGTCTTGGAGCCGTTTTATGAGGATAGTGTGGTTGACCGTGTCAAAGGCAAAAGAGAGGTCAAGGAGAATGAGAACAGCAGTAGAGTTGGGTCAGAGATTTGCAAGCAATTCTTCACAGGTGTTCAGGAGAGCAGTTTCCATGCCCCTGGATTCTCGAAATCCTGATTGATGGCCATGAAGAAAACCAGCAAGTTCAGTGCGATGGGTCAGTTGGGGGAAGACAATGTTCTACACAAGTTTCCTAAGGAAGGTGGAAGTAGACATAAGGTGATAGTTGGACGGGGATCGGCAGAAGGCTTTTTAGGAGGCAGTGCACAAGGGAGTGCCTGAGCGAAGGAGAAAAAGAGCCAGAGGCTAAGGAGTATGTGAGAGAGGAGATGTTGTCATTAATGGCTCTGGGAAGAACAGGGAGACACCTGTTTGGATGAGAACTTCATACAGCAGACTACTAAAGACCTCATCTGTTGTGATGGGTGAAAAAATGCGGGCCTGGATGTGGACCCTCTTCTTGTAGTGTATAGAGAGACACTATTGCCTTTGGAGTAGGCGACAAGTCAGTTTGTCAGAGGATGAGCCCGAGGCCTGCCACTTCCGTTCAGCAACTCTGCACTTGCATTTAAGAGAAGCTAGGTCAGAGTCATATCATCTGTTATGCTTAGAGGAGGTTTTAGGCAGATCCTTATGACAGGGGCAAGAATGTCAATAGTGTTAGAGATAGCAAGGTGAAGATTTGCAAGGACAGAGTCAGTTTGAGAGTCAATAGCGGCAGTAGGAGGGGAGATGAAGGTGGAGGCAAAGGATGTGACTGATGCGCATTACATCGGCCAGATGACCACAAAGTAGGCTGGCAGTGCTGGGGGGTGGCTCTGTTATAGGCCCGAAAGGTCCCAGGTGGGAAGTGAGGAGATAGTGGTCAGACCAGGAGAGAGGAGTGGTGACTGGGTGGGTGATTGGAATCGCTGAGGGCATAAAGGCATCAAGAGTGTATCCGGCACAGTGGGTAGGGCCCAAAGGAAAAATAGTGAAGGAAAAAAGGTAAAGAGATTGCAGAAGAGTGAGGAGGCAGAGACAGTGGATTCAAGGTGCATCTTGAAGTCTTCAAGGAGGAAGAATTTAGGGTAGAAGTCAGGTGGTGAAATTAGCCCATTCCGAAAAGAAGAGAGATGCGGCCGAGAGCCTATTGATAGTGGCATGGGTGAGAAAGAGAGAGCTGGAGAGACACCATGTTTGCAGACAAGGCATTCAAAGGAGGAGTAAGGCTGAGTGTGTATGATAGAAGCAGGGATCCACTTGGGGACGATCAGGGCTACTCAACCACCAGATCCTTTGGGCTGAACTTTGGAGACGATCTTTTAGCCATCAGGGAGGAGGGAGTCAAAAGCATTGACAGAGCTGGCATTGAACCACGTCTCGGTATGAGCAAGACTTTGAGATCAAAGTCTTCGAGAAGGAGACAGATGTCAGAAGAGTGTGTGAAAGCAGATCAAGCATTCAGAGTGGCTAAGTGAAGCCGGTCACCACCTTTGAAAGCTTTCCAAGGAGGGGCAAAGTGGTGTGATATACCTTTCGGTGGTGGTGAAGGAGGTGCTGAGAGAGAGGAACGAGGAGTAGCAGGAGAATGTATGAAATTGATGAGGGCCAGCAGACTCCAGTCAAAGAGGAAAAGTTTGGGTTGAGAACCCTAGGCCATGACAGTGCCATTGTGATAGACAATAATGATGCACCTAGAGGTAGAAAAAGTGAGCTAAAAGTACTTCCCATCTAGTGCCACCATTAATGCGTGAAGAAAGGGAGAGGGTAGAGATCAGATGGGGGGGTCCATAGGTCTGGAGAAGGGACAGAGAAGAGGATATCAGTGATAGTCTGTCTGGAAGTAGCACTGACGTAGGTGTCAGCAATAGGTAGGCCAGGATTAAAGGCCAAGAGATCTTTTTTTAACTTTTTTGTTCCAGACTTTGTGAGACTTCCAGACATCGTGAGAGACGGATTGGTGATGGAGTAGCAGTTAGAATAGATAGAATAGATGGGGGAAATGTAGAGCACCATTGAAGTGGAGGAAAAAGCGACAGATGGAGAGGCTGCACAATGCACAAGCAAACACACAAGGCAGCCTAGCAGCCGAGGGAGGTAGGTGGGGGACCAGTAGAGTCTTAGGCCAGAGAAGGGTACTAAAAGAAGCAAAAATACAAATCAGTGAACAAGTCTAAGGCACAGCTAGATTTGAATTTCTAATAATGCACCAAAAATGCAGCAAAAATACAAATCACTGAGCAGGTCTAACGCACAACTAAATTCAAAATGTCTAATAATGCACTAACAATGCAGCAACAATACAAATAAGTAGGCAGGTCTAAGGCACAGCTACATTCGAATGTCCCGGGAGGATAGTTCAGCGGCAGCATGCGCGTCTTGGAAGCAAGACGACATGAAGCAACAACAGGTTCGATCCCCGGGTCTGCGCTTAGAAACCACTGGGTGTTTAAGCGCGTTATAAATATGTAACTAAGACAAAAAAAAACACAATTACGCAACTAAAAAAAACAAACAATTCCTGTAACAGCACCTCAATGCCTGCGGGCTGTGTGAGCGCTTTATAAATGTAAAAATAAAATAAAAAAAAAATTAAAAAATGTCTAATGATGCACTAACAATGCAGCAGAAACACAAATCATGCGGAGGCTAGAGACACAGCGAGATTCAGGTTGCAGAAACAACAGAGGTCAAGAGGCACAAGATGCAGCGCAGTCAGTCAGGGCATACTGGCAAAAAATGATGGCAGTGAGAGAAGAAAGGGAACAAAATGAATATGGGAGTAGTGAAGGAGAGGAAGACACAATGTGAAATGCACTGTTTAAACAGGAGGAATAAAGAGATGCAAAGTTCATCAGCGCTGCGTAGAGGAGTGCATGCTTCCATAGACTTCCAAAAGCCAAAAATACAGTAGATAACATTAATTATTTGCCTTCGGTAATGCACCAGATTTCCAGCCCCCATTGGCCACACAGACTGCAGACTGCTCCGACACTTTACTCACACATCTAGCCAATGTCATTGTACTTTTGGCATCCTCATGCATAGCGTAGTGCAGCGTACCACTGCTGTGTTCTCCATGCTACTACTGGGAACTGGCTCTGCGAGTATAATAAAAGTTGCAGTCGGGACATGTTGAAAATTCTGGGGGCACCTCCACGACCCTCCCAGGCCCAGACATGGCCTGACAGGGAGGGACGTGGCCCTTAGATGAAGACCCTTTGAGGGGGACGGCGATCGCCTGCCAGCTCCGTGGGCTCGCAGCCAAGTGAAGAGGGCAAGCAAATCAAGCTCGCCGACATCAGCAAGGGAAACATCTGATTAGACCGCCTCCGGCCATGATGGAGGACACATTCCGGTTATTCTCTTTGACAACAAAACCAAGTCAATCATTTTTTGTTAAGCCTTCGTAAAGGTTGGCCTTAAACATTTTCTTGAATGGGTTTGATCTACTAACTAGAGTATCTACTCATATATTTTGTGAATCCTTCCACATGGAAAGTGTCGGAGGAAGGACCTGCATTCCATTTCACTCTCACATTAAAAACCACAGTAGAAGGGCAGACTTTCCCCATGCTCCATGCTCCCCACACTTGTCTTCCTGGACCATGAATTTCTCCTAATGCCAAGCCATTTCTTTGGACATGCTGTCAAAGGTGGGAAGGTAGGCAAAGTGGGTGTGTTACAGGAGGCACAAAGACAGTGTATGCCATCATCACTGTACATGTCCTGCCCCACCACCCTCACTGCTTAAGCTGTAGTAGGATGAAAGACCATTGAAAAGTAATGCACTGGGGGTATGCAGAAACCACACACTTACATTATCGCTACTTTTATTTTATATTACCACAGCCACCACCCCTGTTCCACTACAGCATATATTTTACTGACCTCTTGATTCTGGCGCCTGAGTGAAATAGGGTCCCTTTGGATCACTTCAAAGATTAACTTAGTGTCTGGGGGCCTATTCTGTGTAGGTTGTTAAATGCACTTATACATCTCAGTAGGTCCTGCCTTCATGGCAATGTGCCTTTATAGTTCTGATAAATAAAAAGGGAGGTAGAGAGCATCCGGACAATTACAGGCCGATTTTGCATTTCAATAACACAGGAAACATCTTTGCGAAAGTAATCTTGTCTTATTCACAAACCTCAGCAGAGGAAAACAATGACATTAGTGATCTCCAGGCATGGAACCAAAAACAGAAGAGTACCATGGACCAACGTTTTAGATTGCTTTTAATGACACCGAAGTATATTTTAATTAAGAGGATGAAACTGTATGCTGTCTTTGTTGACCTCAAGACAGCCTTCGATGGTGTGTCTATGGGAATACTTTGGCATGTTTTGAGGAAGGGAATGTTCCAGGCCATCATGTGATTTCTCTAATACAGGCTCTATATTTTAATAACAAAGCAGCAATGAGATATGGTGTGGGTGGTGAAGTAACAGACACTTTTGATGTATTAATTGGTGTAACACAAGAATGTGTCCTCGCCCCCCTTCTCTTCTGCATTTAGGTAGAGGAGGAAAGTGCATTATTGATAATAGACTGCTTAGATTGCCCCAGAATGGGAATGGACAAGTACCCCCATGCTGTTTTATGCTGACAACACAGTTTTCCTGTCCACTTCCCCTCAAGGTCTAAAACATAATTTGGGCATCTTTGTAAAGAATTGTGGTTCACTGAAGCTTAACCTGAATATAGGGAAAAGAAAGGTGCTGGTTTTTAGACACTGGTTTTCTAAATATTGTAAAATAGATATTTCTGTGGCGGAAATCTTTTGCAACAGGTGCAATCTTATGATTACCTAGGAATAGGGTTTAATGACAATGGCTCCTGGGTCACGCAATTGGCTAAGGACTATTGTGGTCTTAGGAATTATGCTGGTACACACATGACCTTTTTTATAAGACATGGCAGAGGCGCTATCACCCATGTCGTAGAACTATGCCCCAGTCAAGCTGTTCCAGCAGCACTATATGGTGCAGAACCCTGGGGACATGCGAAAGTCACTAATCTGGTAAATATGGAAAATAAACATCTGAAAAGATTAGCTCAAGTTGCCATCACCTCACCTAATGCACTTGTTGAAGCCCCAACATAAAAAACACTTTTACAAATATACATATAGATAGATAATTGTCTTCTTCATCAATTCTTCTGTGCTAGAATTTGTGTGAATGTGTCATTTATATTTGTGTGTTATTCATGCATACTTTTATGTTTCTCGCTTTTATTGATTACCCTTGCATTACTGTATATGGGGTCCTATGAAGGCATGTAATCAATGAGTTACCAGTGGTAGTCCAAGAAGGAGTATACAGCAGGAAAGAAGTAACGTTGTTTATTACAGCTGGGCAAGCACAAATCAATCAGCACAGTTTAACCAAATTAGTTGATGTGAGCTGACAAATTGGCTCACTGCAAACAATAATTGCATCCTGATAATACAATGGGCCTCATTACGACCCGTGCGGTCCCGTAATGACGGGTGCCGGTATGGGACCGGCACCCTTCATTACGGGAGCGCTGATTACAAGGTTCCCTTTCCGGGACCCGGAACAGATGTCTGGTAAAAGCAGACGTCCTTTCTGAGTCCCGCGAGGGGAAGAGGGAGCAAATAATGGCCCATTTGTAATGTGCCCGTTATTACCTCCCTCCCCATTCCCATTGAGCCCTATGGGGGCTCAAATGGGAATGGGGAATGGTTCCTTCAAGGAGGAATTACCGGGTCCTCCATTGTTGGAATGACCTGGTAATTCCCCATTGAAGAAACCCGGTAATGGAGCCCGGATTTGGAGGCAGCCATGGTGCTAATAGCACCATGGCTACCTCCAACCTCGTAATGAGGCCCAGATATGTGTACAGTTAGAAACAGTTGCACTACAAACTTCACGTCTTTGCTGTTCTCACGAAGCTCACTGGTTAGAATCCATCATGCCCCCATAACACGTCATTGGAGCAAAACAGACCTGCCCTCTCCTGGTTTGATCTCCCCTTCAGTGTTGTGCCACATTACCTCCTGCTCTACCCCACAAACTATTTGCAACTAGTAATAAAATAATTGTGCTGACCTCTGGATCTTTATCCATCTGCCATTGTCAGTACCGAGAAAGGAAGGAACATGAGACAACCTAATCTAATGGGAAGGGAGGCATTCACATGGCACCTGCTCTGTGAGAAACATTGTGGAAATACTGTGTACTTGTTGCTTTTCAGGGGCACCAAAACTCACCATTTGATTGGCTCTTATCGTAGTGCCACCTCACTCCACATCTTTTTTCCCATACCCACTGGCCAAGGGGAGGTTTAAAACCGCCCTTGGTGTTTTGCGTGTGCTTCCCCAGGTAAGGTCAATCGCCCCAGCTACTACAAGTAACCGTGGGTTTGGCTCACCAACCTTGATTTTATCGTCCGGAGCTGTTCCCAGCAACGGTGGTTTGCTGGAGACATGCTATCAAAGTTCAGCTTCCTCTACCCGTCAGCCATGGTGTTTTCGTGTTCAAACTGGCCCTCTGTGAAAGGCCCATCTATGGCGTCCCCCTGGGTTGCGCTTGCCTGAGTTCTTGCCTTCCTTGTACTTACACTGCAGAGTTCTGAGCATCCATAGTGTTATGTATACAGTGCCCCCCCCCCATTGGTCTGGGTACAGCGTCCAGTAATCTCTTGTCCCTCCCTTTGGGGTGTCCCCATCTGCCTCTATTATTCCTGCAGTTGGTAGGTTCGTCCCTCTGCCTGGTACTGAATCAGCACCTTCATTGCATTACAATTATATATTTCTATGCATTTCAACAGGTTACTGAACAAGAACTCATGTATCTGATCTCTCAGGCTTACCATAGAGCCTTACGAATCCTATAGGTATATGCAAAAGCCAAGACAATTTCTTTTTGGCTGTCATCGTGAGTCAATCTGCACACAATAATATCAAGATCTCGAAAGAATATCTAACTAAATGTCCATGCTTCAAGCATGCTCTCCTTGCTCTGTCCATGGCCCAGTTTACCCTTTTTTTCAGAGCTAATTGAACACACCATAATAAAAAGGTCCGTACATTGTGTAAGGAAAGATGTGAGGATAAGTGGGAAGATTCTGAAAGTAGGACGTTGACTAGCCACTCACATTATATTGTCACTTACTATGCCCAGATGCAAGGCTACACGTTGTGAGTTAAAAAGCACATCACTACATGCTGGCTCACGAGATTTAGATTCATGATCCTCCCCATTGGTGGGATAATGTGGATGAAATAGAGAGAAAACGCCTTTGTCCTTTTTTGCCCATCTATGTCCAGAAACGGAAATCCACTTTTTTAATATGCCCCACATAGGGTTCAATGGGAATGGGGAGGTCGGATGCACCGTTATAAATGGTGCCGGTGCATCCGGCATGCTGTGCTCTCGGCAAACTTAGAATAAGGCCAAGTGTGTTGTGGCCATAATATATCTAAAACAAATAACGGGTCCATAGGTTGCAAGGGTACTTGCATTTTACATCAAGACTTCTCTTAGAATTAGTGCTAAGGAGAAAAGATTTAAAAAGTACGTACTTTTCTTCAGAGTGTTACATCTTTTTCTTTTACATGAAGTTTCATTTGGATTCTCTTGTTGCCGTGTTTATGCATTTCATTGCTAGCTTGTGTCACTGATTGTATTTTTTACGTTCATGGTGTCTTTACAGCAGTCTTCATAAGCATGCATTTTTCTCCCCATGGTCGTTTTTCGTCAATGTATTTGTGTTGGTGGGTGATTTGGGGGTGGTGGGTTTACGGGCGAGATGATGGGTGGGTTAGAAGGAGGTTTGCGGGACCCTCAAAAAATTATGTTAGGCGGAAAACAACCATAGGCAAAATGCATGAGTGATGTGCAGACGAGGAAACGAGGAAAATAGCCTTGTTAAATACACATACAAACACATCCTTTTCCCTTTCCATATTTGATTACTTAATATCATCTCAGATGTATCATAAACATTATGTTCTCTTAGTGCAATATAAACAATAGTGTAAACTTTCTCCATGGTTATGATGTCCTTTTGTTCTTTGTTTAAACCAGTAAGCAATAAAGGTTTTCTTCTTTACGGCAACTTCTTGTGTTGATCTCCTCCTATTCATATTTATTTTGCCTAGTTATGGACTAATACCGCCCATTACTTTTGCATTTAATTTACCAACTACTCAACTTCCAAGATCAAATTACCAAATTACCAAATACTTGTGCCTTCCGCTTTAGTACTTAGAAAAGATTGTTTCTTAAAGTTCCATATCATCTGTACAGCTCCTCCTTCAAACACCAGCTCTTTCATGCACCAGTGTTTGCTTTTCTCTTGTTTTGACCTCAGAATTTATGCTACAACATGAGTGAATGCATGCATGGGAGAATGAGGTAGGGATTTCATGAATGAGATCATGAATGATCTCAGGTTGTCAGATGACTGTGAGAGTACAGCGAATGTCAGTTACATCCACTTATGACTGGTTCAGATGGCCATGTAGTTATTATAGTTTACCAGATAATGACTGAAGAAATTACTAAGGAACATGGAGAATGATAATTTTGCAACCTCGCTCCAGCATCATCGTTTAATGCAAGGCAACCACATAAGAAATGTTGGCAAGGTAAACCGGAGCACTGCTGATAGGGGCCAGCTTTAACACAACAATCACTAGCTCCAAGTAAGAAGAAACACATATGTTATTGATTTATTTTTACAGCACACTAAACCCGAAGGCATCAAGGCACTAGTTACAGTACAGGTATTTTGCAGACAAAACAAAGTTCATAGACGGATAGGAACTGAGGGGGGACTTTATGTGAAGAGCCAAGGATTTAGGACTCCAATAGGATTGTTCAGATCTCAAGGTCAGAGGTAAAGTGTTCCATAGTTTTGTTGCAATGACTGGGAAACTGGATCCTCCCGCTCTGATCAGTCTGAATCTCGGTGTGTTGAGGTGGTGGGCGTAGGTGATTGATTGATTGATTGATTGTTTATTATTATGGCGCCTAGACACAATGGGCCTCATTAAGAGGTTGGAGGTAACCAGGCCCTTAATAAAGGCATGGCTACCCCCAAACTCGGGTCCGGCTCCGGGTCCTGCAAAAGGGGAATTACCGGGCCATTCGACCTGGGCGGGCCCGGTAATTCCCTTTTGCGGGATCCGGAGCCGGTACGTGCCCATTCCCATTGAGCCCCTATGGGGCTCAATGGGAATGGGGAGGATGGTAGCAGCGTAACCATTTATAACGGTACTGTTGCTACCATCCTGTTCTGCTCGCGGGTGCCGCTCTGCACGCCTGGTCTGACCAGGCATTCAGAGCGGCACCTGTGAGCAGAACTCGTAATGTGGCGGTACAGTGATAATGGGGCCGTCAGCACTACCAGCACCGTTATCACTGTACTGCCACTGTTGTAATGAGGCCCAATGTGTTTCAAAGCACTTCAAGGCAAGAGAGGGAGAAAGGGAAAAATAAAATGACATTCTTACTGGGCTCTTTTAAATGCTTGGGAAAGGTAAGGAGGGGCAATGTTGTATAGACATCTGTGCATGATGGAGAGAGTTTTGAAGGCAATGCGTTCTAGTGGGTTATATGTGCTCTCATTTGGGAATGTTAAGGGCAGCTTGGAGAGCATTGTTGTGGCTTACTTGGAGTTTATGGCTGTTTCTTGTTGATTGATTGATTGATATTTTATTTCTATTGCGCTCGTACACAAGTGTTTCAGAGCGCGTCAAGGCAAGGGAGGGGAACAGGGGAGAACAAAACAGCGATCTTACTAATCCCAGTGACATTGAGAACGCGCAAGTGCATGGGAGAGGGGGGAGGGGAAAAGTGCATGGAAGGGGGGAGAAGTGGAAAGTGCGAAGCAGAGGAGAAACAGATAAATAACAATAAATAAATAATAAAGGCAACAAACAGTGGTAATGCAGCCAGCAATTTGCAAGTGCTAGGTTTAAGGCAGCAGACAGGGTAGGTCCGATAAGTGCAGGAAGAAAAAGGGGGGGCTGTATGGGTACAGATAGAGACCCCAGTGCAAGGGGTGGCCCGGAGGCAGTGCGGGAGGGTGACGGGATGAGCAGGTACCTGGGCCCAAAAGACAGAGGGTGGCCAGGTGCACGGTGCCAAGAGAGAACAGATTAGCAGGGGAGAGGGGGAGCGAAGGCAGAAGAAAAGAGGAAGGTCTTGAGGTGCTTTCGGAACCGGAGATGGTTCTCCTCAAGTTTTATAGTGACAGGGAGGCTGTTCCAGAGGGAGGCCCCAGCCGAAGACAGAGATCTACCCCCAGCTCGTTGTTGTGCCTGAAAATAGTGCATTACAGTAGTCAAGGCTGGAGCCGGTCACATGCCAGGCTATGGTGAGGCAGCTTTTGGTGGATATGAAGGGTCTGCATGCATTAATATGTTTGGAGGTGTGGGCCATTGAGCAGGCGATTTAAGGAGAGGGTGTTATCCAGGTAAACACCCAGTGTCTTCACTACTGTAGAGATGGTGATTGAGTTGCTGTCAATAGAGAAGGACCAATATAGTTGGTTTAGGTTCCTGAGCACAGTTGGACAGACTACAAGGAGAATTTCAGTCTTATCATTGTTGAGACACAGTAGATAAGCAGCCATCCAGGCCTAGATGGATTGGTACACTGTATGTAAAGAGTTGGAGTGGGCTGAGTAGTCACCAGAAAGGGGAAGGAGGATTTGCGTGTCATCTGCTTAATTAGTCTAAGAGATGCCATTTGTGTCCAGGAGGTCTAATAACAGTTTAGTGAAGATGTTGTAAATCGTAGGGGCAGTGACTGATTCATTCACACTACAGGCTAGTGTAACTGGGAACCGTCGTGCACATATGTGCTCTGGCACTTTCCCTGGCGGATGGTTGTCTATATGCAGTGGGGCCCGACGCTCATAGCGCGGATGTGCCCACGCTAATATGCCTTTCTTCCACTTCATTTAATTTTTTAGTCCTCACTTACCGGGACTAACTACAAAGTAATCAACACTTTGAGGATGCAGACGCAGTCCATGCGCACTTCATCCAGATCTACCCTGCCTACTTTTGATCAATCGCTACTGGGCTAGCAGGCCTTCCATGTGATACTTCTTCCGAGGCCGGCTTCGCACTGCCTCGGCCAACTCTTCTACTACTCGCCTTGAAGGGTACATTTATTTTCCCCTTGCTACCAACACACTACTTAATGTGTGTACTGCGCACTACACGTTGCATTTTCACTCCAATTCACACATTATCTTTGACTTTTTTTATCTTCCCTGCCTACTACCATGTGACACTAGAGGTGGCGGATGCTCCCTACCGGCACCCGCGACCGTCACAGTCTGCCGTCTACTACCTCGCGGGATCCACTAGAATAGCTCTGCATATTCTAGGAGCAGTAAGCGTTTCCCCAATTCCCAAATTCGTTTTTTCTCTTTCCACCTTTGACTTCGAAACTGACACTGACACAAGGGCTCTACTTGACAATCTTTTTCACTCCTGGCCCCCTGGTGTCACACTTTTCAGTTGATTTTCATTTTCAAGTTTGATTTTCACATACTTTCATGCAAGAGACCGAAGTGTACAATGTGGCACGTTGCTTGTTTGCTCCCTGTTCAGTGGTGAGTTTTCGCCCTCTTTTCCTTTTGCCTTTTTATCTCACAATTCCTTGGCTGAATTTCTACTTTTGGAATATAAGTTGTTGTACAGCAAGACTTAGATGTTGTTTTTGTCCATATCTCACAGTGTCCATTATTGGCTTTTGGTCCTGAAGAAGGTGGTTCTAAGCATTCAACTCCGCTGAAACGCCACTTCTGACATACATGTGTCTTACGACTTTATTTCCCTAGAGCTTTTGGCGTAGACCCTAGACACTGCTTACTTAAATTACTTATGTCCATGCTTCTTGTGCCATGTTGACTTATGTTCTTTAGTTCCTACTTCTGATGAGCATTCAACACACAGATGTTTTCATAATTCATTGTTGTCTTCAATGTTTTGTTTGTATATGCATGTAAACATGTGAACATATTTGATTTATTTTTTGTTCTATATGTTCTTTATTGATCTTCTTTGATTTTATTTATTGTCCTTTGTACAAAATAAATCATTCAATTCTAGATTTAATCGCATCAGTACTAATTTGCTTTGGGTTGTCTGAATACTTGAAATTATGTAATTTATTGACATTGTTGCTTGACCAGGATGCCTAAATGCTGGTGATGTATTCAGTTTAATTAGGCCTGTATGGGAACAAACCTTCTGTTTGGTATATTTAGACTGTCCAGTTCCCAGTTTACAGTTGGGCATTTTTCCCTCCGCTGCCACTTAAATCATAGGGGAGTCTTGGGGTGCGCCACAATTGATGGCCGACAGAGAGGTGGAGTCGGTTTCTGAGAATACTCTGATAGACCTGTCTGCCAGGAAGGAGACGATCCAGCTAGTAGCTTCCGAGGAGGAGTGGACATTCTTATCTGTACTGACAAGCTGCGCTCAGAGAAGGCAGAAACTCATTCCAAAGCCCTATGAAGCTGTGAGCCATTGAGCCCAGTGCCATCTGGTAAAGGATGAAGCCATTGAGGACTCCCAGCACTGAAGACAGACTAGTAAGAAGCTGTTGATACCAGCTAAGTTGAAAGGCACCAGTGAAAATACTGGTGCGAACATATCAAGCCCTGCACAAAGGTTGCTGCAATACTGCATGGATTAACTTGCTACTTGAGTGGTCAAGCCTCTCTGTTAAAATGTCATGGTACTGTGCTTCACACCAGTAGACCATATTTGCAAGCTGTAAGTGAAATTGGTAATCCATGATGATACATTACCGAATGATGAGCCATTGAGCTTCTGCCCTTTACTGGATAAGCCGCATATTTTTATAGAGTGAGATTGTCCTAGTTGCCAGGATAAACAGTCTAAGAATACCCGTGGACCAATGTAGTGTCAAGCACTGCAGTGGAATTTGCAGCCACTGCTGTAACATAGTTGAAAAAGCAGTTCCTCAGCGAGTATCAGGCCTGCACATGACTTTTGGAGGGTCCCAGGAATGACGGTGGACGGGTGGTTTGCAATACCTTCTAATAAGACCCACCTGAGGCCTATCTCTGTAGGACCTAGACTGTACCAACTGTCAATTAAGTCAGTGCGATGTCTGGGTTAGAGTTGCCCCATTTTGGTAATGCTCTCTGATATATTCTATATCTTCATCCTATATTACAACCAGTGTTAGGTTGCGCTGAGCATTTGGTTGGCAGTTTTAAACATTGTTAGTGTAACATGTTTTATATAGGTTTTTAAATCAGTTTCAAACGTTCTTAGCATGTCAGCATTGGATTTTAACATTACTATTGGAACTTACCTGTGTTATCTGAACTTGTGAGAAATTACCTCCTTGAAACAACCTGATTGCATGGTTTGGGTTTCATCTCCCGACGGGCTATGCGTCGCGCACACTGCAGACGTCGGTGTCAGGGGCCACAGGCCTTAACTGACTCACGTCTGCAAGCCTGTTTTGGCTTGTTCAGGCTGGTTCCTGGTATCCTGTGGTAGATGCTGGTGGTTTTTCTCTGATTGATGGGTTGCTCCTTTGAGAATTGCCTTATTGTTGTGCCAATGTTTACATTTGGTAAGGTGAATTCGGATTACTTTGTGAGTAAAAATGATGTCTGAAGGGACAATGAGCAATTCCAGGTTAATGCTTATGGCCTTAAAACATAACCGAGTTTCTCTTCTTTACGAAAGCTAAACAAAATCTGTGAAAATAAGTTAGAGATTCAGCACTATGAACTCTCCCCTTTTCATACAGAGACCTTTGCATCTTGCTAAAGGAGCCTTAGTAAATGACAGAATGGAAGTTTCACAGGCCTCTGAATTACACTACTTACTAGAACAATACGAATGAGATGTTCTGTTCCTCAGGGAAACATGCTTTAACAAGACAGCGTCAGATAATTTCATCTTCTAGTCCCTTCAGAATACACTATCAAAATTACTAACTGGCCGCTACAAAACGGTAGGGGAATTGCAGTCATCTACAAGTCAATTTCGAAGATTTCTCATATGGAATCATTAATGTGAGATCCCAAAGAGTGCATTTGAACATTTGGCACTTTCCTACAATGTCGGCCAAAGTTAATCTGTGCTATAGATAACCGAGTCCAGCCAAAAATGTTCCACACAATGTTGACCCTTTTCCAATAACTATAGGAAGCAAACATGAAGTGGAGCCTTCACCCTCTGGGTAGATAACCCCACAGCACTGCATATAGCCGAGCTGTGGGAGATTTTGGATAATTATGAGTTGAAACCTCTTACTATCTCTTCTTCCCACCAACATGGTCTTTGTCTCAAACCTTATTTTAGCTTGTGGCTCAGTAACCTTGATGATTAATACTCAGCCCATATCCTCGTCAGATCACTTTGTCAGGTTTTTCAACCTTAACATTGATAAGAAAAAGGCAGTGTTTCACTCCACCGGTGCAGGTTTTGTTTATTTCGGCAGCAGGGAGCTTGGAGCTCCAACTTTGGTCAACTATGAGCCATCAGTCCTGCTAAAATACACTCCTGCAGCCCGGAGCGGTGAAGCCTGGGCTGCTAAGGGCAGGTGATGTTTCCCTCCGCAGGTGTGGTTGTCATCCATTCTGGAAGCAGAGATCTGGGTGCTCCACCGTTAGTCACCTGTGAGCCATCAGTCCAGCTAAAACACATCCCTCCAACCCAGTGCAGCAAAGCCCGGGCTGCTAAGGATGGGCAGTGTTTCACTCTACAGGTGTTCCACAACGAAGGGTGTGAGCACGGAGGCATTGCGAAAAACACAGAGAATACGCTGGACCTTCCTGTTGTGTATTCGTTTATACAATGATGAGGCATGACATTGTATATAAAGTATTAATTAGATTTAATCGGGAGAGCCCCCGAGCAGCCACTTCACTCTAGCGACATCTTCGTGTATGATTCCATCAACATTCTGGAATCATACACGAAGCCGTCACCACAGTAACCTAGCATAACATCCTCACATCTCCCTACCTAAACATCATCAAAAATCTATAATATTATATTTGGAATAACAAAAAAAAACTTTTTATAGTAAAGCAAAATAACATATTATCATAAACATTCGAATACTGATAAAGGATACAGATCTTCCAGCTTTTAGATAATCAGCCAGTCTTGGTTCATGCCACAAGTTATTAACTTCTCAATAATATACATAGGGCCTCATTACGACCCAGGCGGTAAGTTACCGCCTGGGCCGTGACTTTACCACCATGGCGTAAACTACGTTTACGCCATGGTGGTTGGCGGACTTACCGCCCCATTCCGACCTTGGCGGGGCGGTAAGTCCCCAATCCCCATTTACCCTTCCCCATTCCCATTTTTGCCCCATAGGGCATAATGGGAGTGGGGAAGGCGTTAATTACGCCACCGTAAATTACGGTGGCTTAATTAACTCCATGGTCCCTTAGCGCCATGGATTTTAACACCTGCTAAAAGCAGGTGTTAAAACCTCCATGGCGCTAAGGGACCTCGTAATTGGCGGTAAGGGGTCGGCGCAGCTAACGCTGGCGTAAACCCCTTACCGCCAGGGTCGTAATGAGGCCCATAGTCTTGTTTGTAATTCCATATTCTTTTCCTACATCTAGATCCTGACTGAACACTGTCGTTTCTTCCTTCAATAGAATTCTCCTGAACGTCCTTTCCTTGTGACCTTCCTTTGACCAGTATGCTGGGTTCATCAAAACTACTCTTGAAATTCTCAACATCAGCTGAATTCTCTCTTCCATATCTCCTCACTTCCATCTCCTTTGCCAACACAACATCATCACATGACCATTTCTTGCCATCCTCAAGTATCACAGACTTCCTTGAGCAATGCATCACTCTCTGGGGAGCGCGAAACCTTGACTCCCCTTTCATCACCCGTTTTGGTTCTCTTACTCTCACCAAATCTCCTTCTTGTACCTTACTCTCTTGGACATTCTTATGTTTGTCATAATAACTTTTGTACTTCTCTTGTTTTCTTTTCACAGTGTCAACAATGTCCTTCATGTTAATTTTTTTTACTTTCATTGCTCATCATCCAAGCAGGCCTCAACCTATTTGTGAAAAGTCTTCCTCTCATCAACGTGAATGGTACTTCCTCAGTTATTGAATGTGGCGTAACTTTATATGTAGTGAGAGCTTCCTTCAGAGTCTCCTTCCATGGTAATCCATTCACACAAGCTAACTGTATAATTCCTTTAATGAAACGGTTCATTCTTTCTACAAGACCATTACCCATTGGATGGTACAACGCTGTGGTACTGTGTTTAACAGATCTGTCCTTTAGAAATCCTTGAATTTCCGACGACATGAACTGAGCTCCATTATCTGACACAATTTCTTGCGGGTCTCCTTCTCTACTAAAGATTTCCTCCAAAAACTTCACCACTTTAGCAGCTGACACCGACTCCTCTACGATGCCACACTCCACCCATTTGGAGGTATAGTCAACCAACACTATAAGATAGATCCTTTGAGACTCTAAAAATTCATATGGACCAGCTATATCAATAGCCAATTTTGTCCAGACAGTAACTGGAATGTTCACTGGTTGTAATGGAGTTGACCGTATGGATTTACTCTTATCGCTTACAGCACAAGCAGTACAATTCCTAACCAAGTTTTCCATATCACCCCACATGTTAGGCCACCAGTATGCCTCTCTTACTCTTCTTTTAGTCAACATTCTACCCACGTGGCCCTCATGGGCAATATCCATGATCCTCTTCCTTAACACTGTCGGGGGTATTATACGATCTCCTCTGTAAACACATATTTCATCACTGGACAACTCATCCTTAAATCTTTCCCATGACTTTGACTTCTCATCAACATCTCTCCAACCAGATTCGATAGCTTTTCTCAGCATCACTTGTTCAATGTCACTATCCCTTGCTTCTATCCATTCTTTTTTCGAGCAGCTGGGATGTACTTGAGCTATAATACAATCCATATTCTGTTCTTCGGTTAACACTTGTCCATCTTCACAGTCATCTACAACACCTTCACATGGTAATCGGGAAAAACAATCCGCAACCACATTGTTCCTTCCCGGAGTGTACTTGATGGTCACATTAAATTGCATAATAATCAAGGTCCACCTTCTTATGCGCGGAGACATCATGTGGGAATTTTTCGAATTCAAAACATGAACAAGAGGTTTATGGTCTGTTCTAACATCCACCGGAATGCCCCAAATGAGACTTTTAAAATGCTCCAATATCCACTTCACTCCAAGAGCCTCCTTCTCTATTGTCGAATAACTTCTCTCAGCACCTCTTAATGTCCTTGATGCAAATGCTATGGGAACAACTTCACCATCTTGGACTTGTTCTAAAACACCACCTAAGCCTACATTGCTTGCATCAACTGCTATCCTTGTTCTGGCACTCGAGTCAAACATTTTCAAAGCCGGTGCTCTATTAATCATATTCTTTATCTGTTCAAATTCCTTTTTGCATTCTTCAGACCATTTAAACTGCATTCCTTTACTCATTAAACTCCTCATGTTTTCAGTGTTATCAGAGTAGTGGTCAATGAATTTGGAATAATATTCTGTGAGACCCAAAAAACTCCTCAGCTGGTCTTTATTATTCGGTTCTTGAATTTTGAGAATGGTGTCTACCAATGGTTCTTTAGGCATGATACCCTTGGCATTTATGCGATGTCCCAAATGTGTCACCTCATTTTTCTTTATTTTGCACTTTTCAATTTTGAGTGTCATTCCTTTCTGCTGTAATACTTGCAGAACAGCTAATAACTTTGCATCATGCTCCTCTTGAGTCCTTCCTGACACCAAAATATCGTCCTGGAAACAATATATTCATTGTAAACCTTCAAACAGATGATGCATTAACCTCTGGAATACAGCAGCAGCCGAAGCTAACCCAAAAGGCATTCTCTTGTACCTAAAGGCTCCCAACGGCGTTACAAAAGAAGTCAAATGTCTAGATCCTTCCTCTAGTACCACCTGATGGTAGGCCGATGACAAATCTAGCGTCGTGAAATACTTTGCAGGACTCATGTTGGACAACATTTCACCAATATTCGGTAAGGGATGTCGATCTACCCATATGTTAGCATTTAAATCTCTTAAATCGACACACATCCTGATAGAGCCATCTGTTTTTTTAACTAATACAATAGGCGATAACCACTCTGAACTCTCAATTGGTTCAATGATATCTTGCCTGCATAGTCTCTCTAATTCAACCTTTAATGCATCTCTGGTGCCGATGGGTATACTTCTCACTTTGTGTACAACAGGTGTCACACGTCTTTTGAGAATGATGCGATGTTCAAAACCTTTGAGTAATCCAATTTTGTCATTAAAAACTTGTGGAAAACTTCTTGCCAAACTCTCTGCATTGTCACACACATTCTCAGAAACACAAAGGATGGGTACGCTCTCTCCTGGATGAATCTTGATATTCAAGGAAGCTTGCTCCCACCATCCTACTATTGAAAACCCATCTTCCGCCACATACAGTCTGCAGTAGGTTTTGCGTCCTTCAAATTCCAATTTCACCCAAACACACCCTATAATATTGATAGGTGTCTTTCCATAACCTGTTGCTCTGGTGTTTGTCACCTGTAGGTCTTCCACATTTTTTTTAAAAACATTGACGTATGTCTGTACATCGACCATAGTATACGGAGACCCTGTGTCCACCATCACTTGTAAAGTTGTACCATCAATATCCATAGGAACCCAAGATCCTACACATTTATCTCTTGGTGTGACTGTAAGTATCTGAACCCTATCTTCAGTTTGGTCTGTTATTGCTATCAAGTTACCGGGACCAGCACTTCCCTCCACTGCTCTCACACCCATCGTAGTTGCGCCTCTGCTTCTATAAAACCGACCGGTATTTCTGCCAAATCTGCCATTATAACGGCCTCTACCTCTATTGCTGCGACACATTTTTCCAAAATGCCCTGTATGTCCACACCTAAAACACTCTGCCGATATTGCAGGACAATCTTTTTCCGTATTTTCATGTTTGTACCATCCACAATATGTACATCTATTACTCTGTTTGAATGTACCACCTCCATCTTGTCTGTATCCGCTGGATGCATCTGACCTGACCATCCTTTTAACCATGGCAATAATTTTTTCTTCTTGGGTGTTATGTTGTTCTTCATTTATCTCTTGGACTGACTTAATTCCTGTGTGTTCCAGTTTACTTTGAACTTCTCTCATACATTTTTCACCCATTTCAATTGACCTGGCTATCTCAACAGTTTTTTTTAATGTAGGGTTTTTCGCCTGCCATAGACGTTGCTGAATGCGCGGATCGGCCACATGCAACACAATCTGATCTCGCAAATATTCATCAGTAACCCCGGTGAATGCACATGTGGCCATTAATCCTCTCAATGTAGCCAAATATGAATCAATACTTTCCTCTTTACCCTGTTTTCTTGTGAAAAACCTGTATCTTTCCAATACAATGTTGGACTTATTTCCAAAATGTTTATTCAATTTAGCGACTGCTATGTCATACTTCCTTGAACCACTTGATGCTTCACTCCATGTTTCCTCATCATGCTCTAGATCAGGCAATGACCTGAATATTCTCAACGCCTCCGTACCAATGCAGTGCAACAGGGTTGCTTCCTTCTGGTCATCATTAAATTTTGCCCCTCCTATTGCTCTCAAATACACTTGAAAATTGTCTTGCCACTGCTCCCAAGGGCATGTTGGACTCCCAGGTGCTGGTAAGAATTTTATTGGGGCAGCCGTGTTTTGCATGACCAAAGCTTGATGTGGATTCGTGTGTAATATCCTCCTCATAAGTAATATGCTTCAATATATAGTTTGTTCCTTTCTTTGTATTGATATATATTATTTCCTCTTCAACAACATTTCACTTAATATTTGTATGTCACTTAAAACTTCTCGAGCATCCATTAGTATCAAATGTATCCAGCGAACTAGTTCCAACGTCTCATGCAGACGCGTGCAGGCGTTAGTTTTTCACCTGCTTTGTTTACATAGGCCCCAACCAGCTGGTATTCGTAATCATGAACGCAGGACATCGGCCTTGTACGTTCAAAAATGGCGGCACGCATAGCACGTTCGAAGGTCCTTTTTTCTAATGCCCAAGGACGGTTGACTAACGCTCGCGCCAGCTCGACGCTACTCCTGCCTGCAAGGTTATAGCAGTGTTTATTTTCCTCCTCAATGTCCTGCCGCTCACCTGCCCTTCGTCCATATATAATTACACCACAGTTAGTGGCCGCAGGCTCACACCCTTCATCACCGACATTGATCGACGTTCATCACCGCATTTTTCATATTTATCTCCGGGGGCTCTCACCACGTAGCTCGATCCTCGTCGCCAATTGTTGTGTATTCGTTTATACAATGATGAGGCATGACATTGTATATAAAGTATTAATTAGATTTAATCGGGAGAGCCCCCGAGCAGCCACTTCACTCTAGCGACATCTTCGTGTATGATTCCATCAACATTCTGGAATCATACACGAAGCCGTCACCACAGTAACCTAGCATAACATTCTCACACTTCCCTGTTCCACTTGGTCTTGGTCGTTGATTTTTCCTGCATTGAGGTAGTTTAAGCGTTGACCATCGGTTGTTATTTGGCCAGTGGCTTTTGTGGTGTTGAAGATCAGTTTGGCCCCCTTGGTTTGGCAAGTGTTTTTGTGTTTGTGCAGGGGGCAAAGTAGGTGGGCTCTGACAGCCCCTTCATCTAGGAGGGCACACCATTAGTGTTTTATAGTGCTAGTGCTCGATTGATTTACCCCCACCTTTACTCGTATCACCAATTGACATTAGTTGACACTTTGCATTTACAACGATTTACCATTATGTCTAAATGGAAAGCTGCTACCCAAACTTCTCCCATGGACCGTTTTAAAATGTTTGTGCCAATCAAGGAGTTCAATGTTCTTATTTCTGAAATCAAAGCTTAAATACAGGATATTGACTGCCTAAATCCCCCTAGGAAGAAGGAGAGGTCTTCTATTGATAGGCTGACAGCGATTGGTGCTACTGGTCCCAGTGCAGGCTCTAATTCTGTAGTTATGGGTGTTGGATGTGTGTCATTTCTACCTCTGTTATCTCTGGTATTACATGTTACTCTTGCTCCAGGACGCCTGCTAGCTATCCCCTAGAAGATTTTGAGGTTAAGTGGAGAGCGGATCAACTACAGCGGAGTAACTTTGTGTTGACAGCTGACCCATGGGACAAAAGTATCCCAGGTGATATGGTGGAAATAAATCCCCAGACGTGTGTGTGACGACTGCTAACAATTCATCTGTAGTGTCTATTTACCAGTATGAAACAATGGTAATTATGGATAGTAATGATCAATGTGGTGTGGTTATCCAACCACCTATCCTCAGCAAACTGTACTACCACATGATGTTAAAGTCAAAGAAAACCATCTCCAGTTCAGGCATGTTTTAAAAATCTTTCTCTTTTAATGCTCTGGCTGTATCACCTCTCTAGTTGGATTATCAGTGCCAAGATGCCGCCGGTGAATGTGCGCTCTACAAATTTAGTAACATAATGAATTAGATGATGCAGGTCCTAATTCCAGTTTTGTGAATGATCCTGCTCCCCCATTATTCAATCATTTTTCCCCATTGATTACACTGAGTTTATTGAGTAACCAGGAAAAGCCATGCATGTGCAAGCAGGCCATTAAATACGTAAAGGGAACTTGATAAAGATACTGTTAAGAGGGTACCTTCCCATAGAGCAAAACACATGAGAAGTAAGGAGAAGATGACAAATACCAAATATACATGCAGTTCTCTCACGTCTGATCTTGGGGATCACTTGTCCTACGAGGGGGCTAATTTTGTAGACAACCTCCTGGGCGTCACGAGGGAGGCTGTTTCTGCAATTAAGCACTTGAAGATATTGGAAATAATGGCTGGATTATTTACTGATGTTAGGTCATTGAATAACAGCATCCAAAACCTTGTAACTAAAATCAACTAAGGAAGGGGCAACCCGTCCATAACACTCTATCGTTCATGTATGATCTCTGCAATGGCATGTTGACATGGGAAGGGGTATAAGTTACAGCCAGGTATTAAAGATCCTGGTTCTTGTGGTTCCTGGGTGGAGCGTCAAGCCCAATATCAAGAGCCCTTTAATTGAGTCAAGAGCTAACTCTCTTCTGCATAGCATGGCTCAAATCATAGATGTTATGAAGTATCCCATTGCAACAAATGTTGATGACATCCAGAGGTTAACCTTGGTAGAGGTCATGTGAGGGTGGGTGGTATAGCTCGGGACTCTAGTATACCTTGAGGACCAACTAGAGGACCTGGATTTGCCCCCATCTGTGCTGATGTGTAATGTCGCCAGATTGCATCAGTAACCGATAGGATCAGACATGTCAGAGAGGATATAGTAATGTGTACCCAGAGTGCAGCTCCAAATGGCTCATTTCATAATGGTCAGATCTTCACGAACAGGAACTGGTGGAAGGTCTTTTGGCTATTGATTTCAGAACATACCCTCCAGAAGCTTCATCTATAAGTGTGAGACTGTATGCCCTTCACTCTCGGGTCCCTCTGTTGAGCCCTAGTAGGTTTGGCACTGGTGTTGGGGGATCATTTGAAGGGACTATTGCTGCTGTACCTAAAACCCTGAGTACTGAGTGTGATTTACAATGTGTTTGATTGGGTGGAAGGGAAGATTGCCTTGAGGGCATTGATTGACAGCCCTTGGGGAGAGTGGGGCATGGCCAGGTCCAGCATTGTCATCAGGTATTCTATAATATAGCAGGACTTATCAAGAACGTGCAGTCTTCCAGCTGACAACAATCCATCAGAGTGCACCAGCTGATTTGATTCCAGTAAAATGGACATATAGGGCTACCAGGTATTTCAGATTCCTCCACAGACGGGAACCAAGGGGTGCCCATGTGGTGGGTTATCAATATAGGTGGAATCCTTCTTCTGCCACCAGCCTGGGGTAAAAGCTGAAGCTGCCTTTATCCCCACATGGCAGAGGCAGCGCAAATCATCATCAACCAATAAAGGTGAAACTTGTCTGGCATTACGGGCTTAAGTGATTGCATTTTCATCACTCCGGCGAGCGACCTCTGTTGTTCTGGGCAATTGCATCTAAATTACATGTGATAGGGCCTATGCAGCCTCAGCTGTTTTTGTACCCATTTAGAGCATTGGACTTCGTAAAACCCAGTCCGGCTTTGCTTTTTGGGGCCTGGCTGGAACTTCCATCATGGCTGCTGCTGTTTGCCCACACCAGAGTGCCTGTTGTGTGTCTCCAGCCCTGCCATGATTGGGCCAGCTGGTGCCTTCTCCCAACCAATCACGGGAACTGGCAGGCAAATGCCAGCCACTGCTCAAGGCCCACAACTATGGCCCCTGTCTGTGCCTGTCCAGGCCTAGGAGGGCTCCGAGGGCCCAATCCTCCTTTTCCCCTACAGAAAACCATGGCACAGTCTCCAGGCAGATATAGTGTCCTAGGTTATTGACCACTCACATCCCCTGAACACCTTTTGTACTGCTAATAGTGAAATGTTTAGTAAATAGGTTCTGAATCTCTGGTATCCCCAATAAAAAGGCTTTCTATTGCAAGGTAATTTCACAATGCATTTCAATTCTCAAACATGCAATATTCAATGTTAAATTTATATATTTATTTTGTTCACAACAAAAAGACAAAAAACATAAAGTATAGTTAAATAAATCAAATTAAGAGCTCACCGTGTTTCGGGCTATGCCCTTCCTCAGGAACAAGTATCTCTTGTGGTCAGTGTATCTTCACTTTCTATTTTTTATCTAAGGAATGAGTACAAAAATATACATCAGTCAATCTTATCTGTTATACATTTGTCATTTGTTCACAATATATGTAACACATACACATTGTGGAAGAGTGTCCCCCTTAATCACCTGATTACATTGGATAGATCTATGCAATCCTTTCTGTTCGTCAACCGGTGTAATTGTCCAAATGTTCAAAATAGAACCTAACAGAAATTATCAAAGGAATATATCTATAAGTAGGCGGCTAGGGCCTCTCTATATTTATGACATTCCAATAGAGGTCTTGATAATTACCTGGTCTTTTGTAGAAGGCAAACTCTCTGTGGCAGTGTCAGATGTAGTTGTCTGTAAGGTGTAATGTTGCTCTAGATGGTAGAGAAATTCACGAGTGGGAGATACAACCTAGTAGGAATGGTCAAAGGTTTCTGCAAGTAAACAGCTTGCACCTCTCTATGTATGTACAATTACAAATTAAAGAAATGGATAATTACCTGATCTCTGATTACGAATGGATGTTCTAAATCTGTGGGCATCAATTACTGCTGTCTATCAATGTCACGGTGAGAACTTTGACTAGCGGTCTATTCGTGTGAGCATCTCTGAAAGAGTAAATAAATCAAAATCAGATAGTAAAACTGAGAAGCTGTCTAGGTCCCAAGCCACGCTGGTATCTAGTGGCGTGTGATCTTACCTGCCTTGTTCTCGATCATGCCATTTCCTGGCACACAGATGCTCCAAAAATGGCTGCTTAATGTAAAACATCACATGCATCTGACATCAGTGCGTCATTGCGTCACTGTGCTATTGGAAAACAGACATATTTCGCGTCTTAAAGGTATCTTATCTTGTTGTCTGTAGTGAGCATCTGACGATAAGACATCCTTGTGTCACCAGAACGCTAATAACGAGGTAAAGGATGTAGATACATCTCTATTTCTCATATAATGGCTACAGCTTAACTGGGGATGTTAATAATAACAAAGATGCGAACTAATTATCCTAACTATCTCTAGTGGATAATTGAAGTCTGTACTGGGCGTATGATGATGAAACTCCATTGCATCACCGGGACGCTAATAACTAGATAACAAAAGTTGTTACACCAATACTTCATAAAATGGCTACTGGGGCATCACTGGGGATGTGAATTATAGCAGAGTTAAGAACTAATTTCCCTAACTCTCTCTAGTGGGATAGGGATTAATGAACAGTGATGTTATAAGTTAACCCATCCCCTAGATGATGGAGTTGGGCATGTCCAAGACTATGTTACATCGAGATCATTGCCTCTCCACAAACCCTGAAAGGTTCAATGTGTTAATAACCCAGCAAAAATATCGCCATACAAGAATATTGCTATATCTTTGTGGCAATATTAAGCCATGGAACCTGCGAGGGACACCCCTACAACCCTAATGTTTTTTTTATGGAGAGGGAGACACCCCGACAACCCCAGTCCCATTAACCTCATAAATGATCCCCACTAATAATATTGCCTATGGACTTAACCCATGGCCATATATATGGCAATATTATTGGTGGGCATACTATTACCTGATAACCCCTGAAAACTGTTGAACCAAGGTTTGCCTACACTATTCTGCCTTCCTGCCTTATTTGATCTTGCATATTCCTTTCTCATCACATTTTGTGTCCCTTTTGCAAATTTGTAGCATGGTGTTTTTTATTTATTTTGTATCTTGTACCCCTTTTTTGCACTGCGGTTTGTGTCTCTTTTTGCACATTCATAGCCTGGTGTGTGTTGTTTATCTTCTCTGCACACATCTGTAGTACTAAAGTACTACCAGTGCATCTGCTCTCTTTTTTTGCCTTGGTTACTGGGCCACCTGGTGAGTTTGTGCTTGGACTGGGCTGTGCAGCTCTCCTATTTCTTCAAAGTATTCTCTACTGCCGCTATGGCACTTAACAACGCCCCTATCTTCTGTAAATGTTACACTATCGCCTATCCTCCCTCTCTCACAAAGTCTGGAATTAAAAAGCTTAAAAAAGACATCCTATCTACTAACCCTGGCCTACCTATCGCAGACACCTATGTCAGCGCAACTTCCAGACAGATCTTCACTGATATCCTCTTTTTTGTCCCCTCTCCAGATCAATGGACTCCTCATCTCATCTCATCTCTGCTCTCATATTCTCACCCTTTAATGGTGGCACCAAATGGGAAGTCCGCTTGTCAGGCTTTACATCATCCAGTTGTATCATTAATGTCTATCAAACTGGCCCTATCTTGGTTCAGGGTCCTCAACCTCTTTGACCGGCGCCTCCCATCCCTTATTAACTTCCTTCCCACATCTGGTACTCCTTCTTCCACTCTCTCTGTCCCCCACCCTTCAACTGGTGTACCACACACCTGTACACCTCCTCGGAAAACCTTGAAAGGTGGAGACCTCTTGTATCTAGCCATGCTAATGCCATCAAACACTCTGCCGACATCGGCCTCCTCCTTGAAGACATTGACTTTGATATCCTTGCTCTTATCGAGAGGTGGTTCAATGCCAGCTCAGTCACTGGTTTTGATTCCCTTTTCCCTGATGGCTAGAAGATCATCTCCAAGCCTCACCCTAACCGTGCTGGCAGTCGGATAGCTCTGATTTTCCCTGAGTGGGTCCCTTCCTCCCTCATACACACCCAGTCTTACTCTTTGTTTGAGAGCATGGCTTGCAAGCTGGTCATCTCTCCCATATCCTCTCTGATTATTGCTACTATGTTCAGGCCACCTGTCTCTACCAACATGTTCCTCTCTGAATGGCCTGATTACTCCTTCTCTCTCCTCACAACCACCTCTAAAGTCCTTCTCATGGGCAAGTTCAACATCCACCTTGACTCCTCAATCATGGCATTCACTCTCTACCATGATCTTTGCACCTCGCTCTCTCCTCAATTCTCCCTTCTGGTCTGGCCCACTTGGCTGGACACACTCTTGATGCATTCATCCACACTGATCTTTCACTCTCCTCCCCACTGATCACACCTCCCTCCTTTTAAGACCACTCTCTCCTCTCCTCTCACTTGGGTCCTCTTGGCCCTCTGACCACACCTCCCCCAGCCCTGCCAACCTCATTCACGAACATCCGTCTGATGAAACGAGTGTCAGCTGCTGCCTTCACATCTACCTTTAAACCCTGTATCCCCCCACTGCAGACTCTCCTCCATCTTGCCATTAGTAATATCCTTGCCCCAGTCATGAGGATCTGCCTGTAACATGCCTCCAAGTGTAACACCTGGTACGACCCTGAACATCCAGCCTTGAAATGCAAGTGTAGAGCTGTGGAATGGAAGTGGAAGCGCTCAGGCTCACCCTCTGACAAACTGGCCTGTCGCCTGCTCCAAAGGCAATACAGACTCTGCATCTGCACCAAGAAAAGATCCCACATCCAGGATCACATCTCTGGTGCATCCAACAACACGGCTGAACTCTTTAAAATCTGCAGGGAACTAGCCTACCATTCTGCAGTCTCCACCTCTCCTCTTCCAAACCCAGGCCCTCTGCAATTCATTGTCCACCCACTTCACTGCAGAAGCTCAGGACATCCTAAGTACCCTTGTGTCCCTCTCTCCCTCCCCGTTTCCACAACCTCCTGCCACCTATGTCCACCTATCCTCCCTCTGGATTTATCTCTTCCTTCTCCCCTATCAGACCTGATAAGATCACGAGAGTTGTCTGCTCCATGAAGGTCTCCTCCAAACAGGTTCTCACTGCTCCTCGAGAATCATTAAGGACAATGCTGGCGCTATTTCCCTGGCACTTGCTGATTTCTGCAACCACTTTTTTGCTACTGGATCTTTCCCCTCCTCCCTCAATTACTCCCTTGTGCTCCCCTCCTGAAAAGAACCTTCTTCAGACCACTCTTGTCCAGTCAACTACCACCCCTTATCTATCAACCCCTTCCTTGCGAGCTTTTTGGTTGCCTCCCTGACCAACAATCTGGATTCTGAGCATCCAGAGGCATGGAAACGGTTCTTCTGAACACCCGTGAGGAAATGCTTGCATTTCTTGCCTCCAACTCTCCAGGTGTTCTCATTATACTTGATCTCTCCTCAGCATTTGATAGGGACAGCCACTCCATCCTCATAAAATGGCTCGATGATACCCTAAGTATCTTGCAGCGGGCACAGGACTTGCTGACATCCTTCCTCAATTACTGTCCACCAGCCCAAGCTTATTCTGGGCTCTTTCTCCTCCACCACCTCTATCTACACCTGTGGTGTCCAAAATCTCTCCCTGTCTCTTTAACACCTATGTTGCTCCACTTGCACACCTCAATTATCACCTTCTCCCCTAACTTCCAGTATTATGCAGATAACTAACAACTCTTCTTTAGACTTCCCTCTGACCCTCCCCTTACTTCCTCCATCATTCCTGACTGCCTATCTGCCATCCAGTCCTGGTGCACTTCCAGTGCTCTCTGCATCAATGACAGAAAGACTGAGCTGCTTCCTATTGGGACTCCTGCTCCCTCTTTCTTCCCCTCACCCTGGCCATCTTCTGTGAGCTCTCCCCCTTCTCATTCATCTGCAGACAGAAACGTTGGAGTCATATTCAACTCCTCTCTTTCATTTCTCCCTCGCCAAGAAGGCCCACTTTCAACTCCACCTCCTCAAAAGAATTATCCCTTTCCTCACTTCCCCCACAATCTCAATGTCTCTAACGTCCTGGTTCTCTCTTGGCTAGACTATTGCAAATGTATTTTCCTTAATCAACCCCTCAATCTAATCCAGAATAGGGCTGTGAAACTTATCCTTGTCCTCAAGGCCAGGGACCGCAATCCTTAAAACTCTCCACTGGTTCCCGGTTGCTGCAAGGATCAAATTCAAATCCCTCTGCATCATCCACAAGGCTGGCTGGGGCCGGGGAACATGCTATCTACAACTTGTTCTTTCTAAATACTCTCCCCGCAGATCTTTACGTTTCTCCTGCACCAACTCTCTGTGTGTCAAGCGCTTCGCTAAACAGTGTGCTGGTGTCTGAACTGTTTCCTCAGTAGGCTCCCTCCTATGGAACATCCTCCCTCTTCCTCTTTGTCTTGAGCTGGATCTCCTCAAATTCCTTTTCACCTCCTCTTTCCCTCGCTCCCTCCTCTGCTAAACCCCACAGTTGCTGAGATTGGTGACCAGCGCCCTTATATGTCCTTGTGTGCCCTGGCCTCCCACACCCAATCGCCCTCATCCTCTGCCGCTCTCAACATTGGCACTCACTGGCCTATGCCGCCACAGGCCTACAGTTATTTATTTATTGGCAGCTGACCACTCATCTAGGCACTTAGAGATGCTCACTCGCTAGCACTTCCCTCTTGGTGCACCTATCACTTACCCCCTACTTCCTCATCCCTTCTCTCTGTCTCTGCACTTGTACGTCCTGAATTCTCACAAGGCCTAGCAGGTCCGCCTCTATCTTTCATTGTTATATTTTATTTGAATTCCTATGTTCCCTCCCTGTTACCCTGTGGGCGCTTTGAAAGTCAATTTACTTGATGTATAAGTGCCTTACAAATGCACAATAAATATACAATTTTTCTTTGAACTGGCAGATAGTTTTGAGAGAAACCAGCCTATTAGATCTTCAACACCTGGTCGTGTATGCGCCGGATGGTTTCTACTTTCTGTTATTCAATGTGTATAACAGATCCAACTCCATTATTACTGTTGATGTGATATGTGAACATATAACAACATGTGAAGGATACGACCTGCTAAACACTTATAAAGTGGTTGTGGACAATTCGAATTTACAAATCAAACCCCTGGTCAACCTGAAAGGTATCCGGGGCAACCATGATGCAATGTGGAAGACACCAATTTTTGGGGATTTCCAGCCTAAGTGACCCCGTAATTTGGCCGTCGAAACGGTTTGCACATTGTATGTGCTTAGATTATTGCTGTGTAATGGGTGTTTTTGTGAAGACCAACCAGCTGCCCATACATTGTTATGGCCTAACAGTGCTTCCTTAATAAAATACATCATAGTATCTCTTGGGGCTTGCAGATTTCTAGCTATGTTTGAGACTCTCGAAAGTGACCATCAACCGTTATTAACCTCTGTCTTGCTCCACTCCAACTCTCCCTCTTCTCATAGGTCTTCATTGCCAACTTAAGCTGTGGCTATTACAGGGCATGCTAGGAAAGGGGTGAAATGGGTGAAACTCTTGAAGCAGGACATGTTGAAGTATTTTGTGAGCCCCAGAGACACAGGACTACCTATTGTTATTCTTATATTGGGATCATGAGTGTCAAGCAAAAAACTGGACCTGGTGCACACAAGGTCACAATGTCGCCACCTTAGTGGTATTGCATTGGTTGTATTGTATTGGTGTTTTATTGTTGATAGAGGCTCAGAATAGACTAACCAGGTCACCTGGTAAGTGCAATATGGATAATCAGCTCCTTATGATTTGACCCAGCTCACAGTATTTTGGTATACTTCGCTTTTTACCACGGGCGGTAATAGAAAATGCCTCCTTATCTCTGTATCTCTATGAGTTATCATGAGTGATTATGGCTCACAATAAATAGAAAATGCTGAGATGTTTCATTCACATACTTTATAAGCAACTGAGATTCATGAGTGACAGAAAACAGCATATGTAATGCAATGAGTTCAGTATGACATTTTCTACAATACAGAAATGAAAACGCACATGCTATTTCATATTTTTCCTTTGCAGTGATAGTAGACTGCACACTTCAGGCCAAAGCAGAGCTGTGGGCACACTTCTTGGGAATTGCTTCCCCTGATCTTCTGAGTTCACACCGAACTTAGAAAAGGAGCCAAGTATCCTGAACCAGAAAAGCAGATCTGTGGAACCGCTGGTGACCCGCTGGAAGGTTTGGCACCCTGACCCTGCTGTTGTCCCATTGGAACCCCTGTTTCTCATTGATCACATAAGGCCTGCAAGGGCGCTTTGAGCCGTTCGAAGTAGTGGGACTAACTATTCTCAGCACCTTCTGCTTTACCTGAAAACAAGCCTCTTTAGAAGTGCTCCTGGGCCGCCCAGTGAACTGACCTGCTCGTACAGGACCTTTGCTTTGGAACCACAACCATCTCGAGTTTTGACCTGAGAGTTTGGGAACCATAAGCTCTTAGTAGGAGGCACTCTCCCATTAAGTTTCATACACCTAGCATTCCTAGGTCTGGAATAAGAAGAGTCCACCTGAACCCAAGACTATGCAGTATCTGTGTTGCCCCGCTGTGGTGACGAGCTACTTGGGTGCCTTGCTGCTGTTTCCTAAAATGAGCTGCAGTGGAACTGGCCTGATCCCTTCCCCAGAAGCAGAGAAAATGTCACTATCCCATCACGGACTGAGGTCCCAGAAAGGCAGTCCCTGAAAGCCGGTGAGATGCGCAACTGCTGGACTCAAATTTGCAAGCAAACTGGACATGACTGGCGAAGTTTGGTCTAGAGTGCGTCGAGGGTCGGTGAGTACTTGCAACACATACCACTGTCCCCTGGCGCATCCATAGAATTCTACACACAATTGTCCCCCAAGGGCTAATCTCCTTTGTTTGGGAAGACTCTGCTACCATCCTATTCCCAATTCCTGGAAATTGCTATGCCCTCTTGTTGAGACGCTCATTGAATAGTGGAACTTTGTTTTTCATCACCTTACCCACCTTCCTGAGTCACTACAGCCCCTTGAAGAGACCCGTTTTGTACTTAACCGCACAATCGAGTGCACTTGCGCTGAATGTACTTTTGAGCACATGGCTCCACACATCGTAGGGATTGGACTGCCTATTAGGGTTTGAGTTGTCCTGTCTGACTCCCTTCTGTTTCAGGTTGTGGATCTCTGGTGTTTTGGTTATTACTTTAGACTGATAGTTACTGTATATATGTTTCCTAGTGTAGTATTGTGTTAGTATTGTTAATGTTGCTGTGGTTTCATCTTGTGTATTTGATTTAAAATGCCTTTAATAAATGTATATTTTTGATATATACACCTGACAGTCATTTGTGGTGTTGTTTACTGTGAGTGCTTATTGTGGGCTTTTAATCACCCTCACCCCTCCTGAGAACTAGTCTGGACAGCCAGAAATGCTACCCTGATTGATTTGGTTAGGCTGGCCTTATGAATCTCTGCCCTCCAAGTCATAGTTCAGAAATCCATCTTAAATGTTTTGTTCAAATAGTGTATAAGCAACTGAGATTCATGAGTGACACAAAACAACATAAGCAATGCAATGAGTTCAGTATAACTTTTTCTGCAATACAGAAATGAAAACACACATCGCTATTTCATATGTTCCCTTTGCAGTGATAGCAGACTGAACACTTCTGGCCAAAAAGGAGCTGTAGGCACACTTCACGGCAATTGCTCCCCCATGATAAAGCCCTTTCTCCCACAATAGATTCCAATTACACTAGTGTTGCATTTCAAAACACTGTTATGTAATGGCCTTTAAACAAATCATTCACTTTAGCAGAGCATTGAGCTTTCAGTTTATATATTTGAAATCTGCTTCTTGGATGGAGCAAAAGTCAAATGAAAATAGCTACTACATTTACAAGTGTAAATGTTTGTCAGCTTGCAGCTCAGCTGCCCACAATATTCAAACCCTCAAACACACACCTCACTTAGTACTTCGTCCTCACCTAAAGAACGCTTGAAATATTTTCACCAGTAAATTCTGGGAAGGATCGGTTTTGTGTACCCTCAGTCTGCTGGGTTCAGAACACCCCTCTTTCCTCTGCTGCTGAGAGTCCCTTCTCTCTCCACTGGCTTCCACACGGTAGGCCCTTCTTATATGCTTCCCTCCCTTCTGCAGGAAAAGCCCAGCAAATAGCCACAGTCAGCAAAGACATCCAGATCCTCTGAGAGACATCCCCCTTTCTCCCTCTGCACCTCCCTTTTAAGGCCTCTCTTTTCAACCTGTCCCTTGACATATGTTCTACCTACAGAAAGTGTAAGAACTGCCTGCCCCTGGCTGTGATGTCACATGGCAATCAGACACCATCCCACAATTGGCCAAACCTCTAGAAGGTTCCAGAGAACATGTGTTTTGCCTCTCACCTTTCCACAGAGATTCAGGGCAGCAAACTGATGCCAAAGAGTTACATTTCTCTGTGCTGGCTTCCTGCAGCAGAACATTTATTTTTTTATTTATTTTAGTGAATTGGTTTTTCATAACACGCTTAATACCTACATTTGGTTTCTATGCGCAGATCTGGGATTCAAACCTCTGTTGCTCTGCGTGTTCTTGCTACAAAAACCAGCACATTGCCCCTGTGCTATCCTCCATTCACGAACATGCACAGTGGAGCGACTTTGAGCAATGTGACTTTTCACATTCCTCAGCACACCTCATCATTGCAGAAGCACAGTTGTGCACTGTGCTATGGTATGGCCACCATGCAAAGTTAGATCATACCCCCTTTTCTCATTGTCTGATATGAAGTCACAGAACTGACTCACACCAGATGCACATCAGAGTCTCACACTTAAAACTCTTCCTCCAGCTGAAATTCGGAGCTTCACTTTCCCTACAGTCTTCATCCCCGATCTCTACAAGGTCACTCTCTAATGACCTTTCTGATTTTGGAAAGTTATTCTTCCTCTTGTACCTCAGCCAAGATAAGTAGTAAAAAGACATGCACTAACAAAGGAGGATTGGTATGACCTTGAATGTGGCCAGACCAAGCAGTTTTTTGGTGGATTGCTTGTCTTCAGCTCCACCTATTGAAACATATTTGCTGCAAGCTAGACGCATGCATTATAAAAGTACCATCAAAAAGAAAAAAGGGAAGTACCTAAGTGTTGGGCAGATTTAGCAGAAGACCATGAAAACAGTGAAGCCATCACCTTTTGGAAGTTGGCCTCCAGAACTGAGTTCAATGGGAACACAAATATTTAGTGTAATATTACTTCTGATGCTTTGCAGAACCATTTTTCAAATCTATATGGTGGTGGCCAGGACAGCTGCAATTTTAGTAATCCTGAAGAGAACTTAGAAGGTTATATTAGTGGGTGGACTATTATTTTGGAAGAGGTCATTAGGGCTATCATCAAGGGTGTCAAAGCAGCAGCTCCCGATAGGATCCCTGCAGAAATGTTCAAAGGCGAGCCTCTAATTTGGGCACCAAAAACGTTTTTTCCGCTGGTATAAACCTGGCTCTTGTATCTGATTCATGGTGACACGCCAAAATAATCCCAATATATAACAAGGGGGGACCTACCAGTAAACTACTGCATGATTTCTTTGTTGGATAGCTTGCTGAAGCTATTTGCCAAGCGAATACTGTATGTTATGCAATCATGCATGGAAAGTAACAGATTCATTAGCTTCCTCCAAGTGGGGTTAGAATCGGTTGTATGAGTATGACTGACCAAAGTTTTTGCCTCAGTCTGCTGGTTTAGAAGAACTCTGTCTTGTGTAAAATGAAAATATATTTGCTGATATTTGCCAAACTTAAAACAGCTTTTGATAGTGTACTGCGTGATCTTCTTTGGCAAGTGCTAGAAAGGAGAGAAATGCCACCCCAGTTGATGTCGTGTGCCAGACTGCTTTACTGTAATAATAAAGACGTGTCAAGGTATGGTTTAGCCGGTGAAACCACCCCACAGTATGATGTCACCAAGCATATTACGCATAGGTGTGTGTGGCCCCCTGCTTTTTAGCGTCTATATTAATGAGTTGATAGTAGCCTTTTTACAAAAGAATGTGGATTCTCCTAAAATGGGTGCAGCTATTTACCCCTGTCTATTCTTTGCAGATGATGCTATATTGTTAGCTACATCTCCAGATGGTCTCAAAGCTACCATGGTGTAATTCACCAGGAAATGTGAGGAACTAAGACTGCTCTTGAATATCAGTAAAACCAAATCCCTGTTTTCTAAGCCTAGGTATGCTAAGTTTTGGGATATCAGAGTAGATGGTCATAACCTTGAGCATTTTATGGTTTATGAATACCTAGGCAGCTGCTTTCACGAGAATGGTCAATGGTCCACACAACTTGTTAGAGCTTGTTATAACCTTGAAAAATATAGTGGAGGTCCCCATGCCTTCTTCATTGGGAATTGTAGGGGCAGAGAAAAGCTTTCTAAAAAGCCTGCTCCAATTACCACACAGTGCAGCCAACATGCTAATCTGGATGGAACTTGATCTGAGTACAATAGAAAGTAAGGCGTATATGAAGCTTGTATTGTACGGGCTAAGATTATGGCACTCTGTCACTTGAAAAATGAAGAAATGAACTGATACATGTTATGAGTTTGGAAAGGGGAAAGAGTCTGCCATGGATTGGACATGTAAAAAAAAAGGTTTTAAGAGTCAGGAGACCAAGATCTCTGGTGACATCCTGAGATTATTACTAGAGTCCTGACTAACACATTTAAGAAAGAGGCAATGGTATCTCATATAAAATGGGGAATGGCCTTGGCAAGTGACACGCTAAAACTGAGTGCTGTTTATCAAAGGATAAAGCAGGATTTTGGCTCTGAACATTATCTTGACCAACTACAACCTCCTTTTGCTTGTACCATTTTCATACATTTTAGGATGGGAAACTGAGGCACATTTCCTCTTCTTGTGTTTGCAGCTCAGTTCGCTGAGGTATATCTACTTAAGGCCATTTTTAAGATTAAAAGGTACTTGTTCCGCCATTGAAGCCCTGGAACTCAGCAAATGGACAGATGATAAGGACAAGGTTTGATTTAAAGAATGGAATTTACTTGCTGGGTGTTTGCTGATTTAGGATTTCGGGAATTAATGGTGGTATGATATGCTACCGTTTTTAATCTGTGTGTTAGGTTATGTATATATTATTTTTTTATTCTTTAACCTGCCATACAGCAGAACAGTGGGCCTCATTACAACCTGCCAGTCCGGGACCGTGCAAAATCCGTGACGGCGGTAAAAACTTTAACGTGTCCGCAAGGTTGCGGAAAAATCGTCCGATTACACGCTGTCGGTCGCGCGCACCTCACAGACTCGGAAACGTTGTTACCGCTGTCACGGAAAACCCCACAGAAATGGAAATATCGCAGCCACAAGTGCCGCAAAACCCGTGTCCACCTCCGCCGCCACGGACACGGAACCGGAAATACCATGATCGCCAAAACAGGAAACAGAGAGGCGGCCATCATATAAAAGCACAATCCATTGCCATCCAGAGCCAGCACAAGCACAATCCTAACTCTGAGAAGCCAAAAGGGACCACCAGCATGTCTGCCAGGATTCCTGCTCAGAGGCAGCGCAAACAGCGCTTCAGCGAGGCGGAGCTAACCGTCTTGGTGGAGCACATTGTGGACAATGCGGAGATGCTGTTCAGCGCCGACCAACAGCGTGCCACACAGCAGCGGAGGAAGGAGGTGTGGGCCGAAGCTGCACGCAAGTGCACCGCTGTGGGCGTGACAGCGAGGAGCGTGAAGGACTGCCACAAGCGGTGGGACGACCTGAGGCTGAGGGTACGCAACCTCATTTCCACGCACCGCCAACGCAGCAGTGGGACAGGCGGAGGAGCCCCTTCCCCACTGAGGCTGCAAGCATGGGAGGAGCGTTGCAGCAGCGTCCTCCACCTAGAGGGAATCCATGGGATCGGGGAGGCTGAGGCAGGAGTGAGCCCACCTGCAGATGCTGGTAAGTGCCCAAACATGAATGCCACATGAAAATATGCAGTTGTGAGTACTGGGCCAAAGGACCCATTAACAACCCCCCCCCCAGGCAGTTCATGTGTGGGCCAAAGGACCCATTAACAACCCCCCCCCAGGCAGTGCATGTGTGGGCCAAAGGACCCATTAACAACCCCCCCCCCAGGCAGTGCATGTGTGGGCCAAAGGACCCATTAACAACCCCCCACCAGGCAGTGCATGTGTGGGCCAAAGGACACATTAACAACCCCCCCCCCCCAGGCAGTGCATGTGTGGGCCAAAGGACCCATCATGATCAGTATGGCAACCAATATCACAGAATGCATACACCAGCAATCAGATGCATGTGACTAACACTATTCAATGTACAATCTTAATGACACATGTAATGCACCCATCTGCCACCACAACAACACTAATTGCATGCCCTTTGTGTCCCCACAGCCGTTTCAAGTGACAGTGATACTGCACAACAGGCCAGCCAATCTGCACCGGCAAGTACACAAGCCACCGCCACCACACAGGAGGATGCTGCCGGCAGTTGTGCACCTCTGGCCACATTACCAGCCACTACAGATGTGCCGCCCACCACCATCACAGACATCCCCACCGTCTCCACACTGCCTGAGTCTAGACAGGTGCCACGGGAACCTATCATGGCCACCCAACACAACACCGAAGGCAGCAGCACTGCAGAGGGGGCGGCCTGCAGTGATAACAGTGCCCTGAAAGAGCACTCGGAAACGGGGCCACAGGGGGAGATGCCCACATTGGAAGACCTGGGCTCCTTCCATGAGCTGGAGTTCAGCCCCACATCACTGGGGAGTCCCATGAGGTCGCCCACCCCATCCATGGTCGAACTGAATGCCCACATGCAGCGGATGGAGGACCAGCAGGCTACCCTCACCCAGCTGGTGGAGAGGCAGCTAGAGGAATCCAGGCCTGTCGAGGTTCATCAGACGTTTTGCGAGCACTATCGTAACCCTTGCACGCCATGTGCGGGAGGGCAACGACCACACCTCCAGGCTTGTAGAGGCCATGTTGGTTGGCCAACAGGCAAATCTGGCACGGATGCCCTCAATCCCAGATTCTGCGCAATCAAACACAACCACCCCATCCAGCTCCACTACTGCCAGTCCAAGGAGGCGCTCGAGTAGGCTAACGGGTCCCTCGGGCAAGGTTGCACAAGCAGAGAAGCGCACACGGAAGTGATGGCATGTGTGTGGGGCAGTGCAGGACACATGTGGACTACAAGGGTGTGAGAGGGGTGGGCACGTTTGGGTGGTGGGGTAGGTAGTTTTGGGGGTTTGAACAATGGGGCCTGGGTGGGGGTGGGCACGTTTGGGTGGTGGGGTAGGTAGTTTTGGGGGCTTGAACAATGGGGCCTGGGTGGGGGTGGGCACGTTTGGGTGGTGGGGTAGGTAGTTTTGGGGGTTTGAACAATGGGGCCTGGGTGGGGTGGGCACGTTTGGGTGGTGGGGTAGGTAGTTTTGGGGGTTTGAACAATGGGGCCTCGGTGGGGGTGGGCACGTTTGGGTGGTGGGTGGCCCCGGGTGTACAGGTTCCCTAACCAATGCACCTCCTTCCCTGTTGTTATTACATCAATACATCACCATTTCGAATCAAGACATACATGTGTGGACATTTATCATTTATTTTGCAGTGCAACTATTAATTCTTTGTCATCACCATGTTCGTGCATTTCTGTGAACGTGCTGTGACTCAAAAGTAAATGCGGATCAGGGCATCCCATGCTCTCTGGCCATCATGTGGACCCCCAGGGGGAGGCGGTGCTTTCCCATCCCCATCTCCATCCCCATCCCCATCCCCATCTTCCTCACCTGCGTCTGGTGGCATTGGGATGTTCCTGCGCAGGCATATATTGTGCAGCATGGCACATACGAGCGTGATTTTACCCGTCTTCACTGGGCTGTACAGCAGTGAACCGCCAGATCTGCTCAGACAGCGGAAACGGGCCTTCAGCAGTCCAAATGTCCTCTCAATCATTCCACGTGTGCGGATATGTGCCCTATTGTATGCCTCTTCATGCCTGTTCCTTGGTCTCCGTACAGGTGTCATCATCCATGGCGTGATTGCATATCCCGCATCACCTACATGGGATGTAGATGGGGGAACATGTCAGTGCTTGTGGCATCATGTCCTCATCTGCTGCTGTGCATTCTTGTATCATCATTCATTCATGCATATGTACCATGTAGTGTATGGAGGTATGTTTTGGGCATCACGATGTATGTCGCTAACTGGATATGGGCCTACACATTAACTTGCATGTTTACTGTGCCCTGCGGGTGACATTTGATTGTGTGCATGTCACGGTGCAGTGCTGTCCACAGATGGCAGAGTGACTCCACTGTACGGAAGTAGTAAATACACGTCGTCTCATTTACACGCCTCTCGTGCCTTTTGAGGCAGTGTTTCAATTGAGGGTGGGTGTCTGCAGTGGCACAAGGTTCATGGGACAGTGACGGGATTGGCTGTGCCAGCGTGTGCACGGGCACATTGTGGTGCCCTGTCATGTCTTCCTTCATGATGTTTGGCATCCGTTAGTGTATTTGGTAGATGGAAGGGGGGTGATGCATGTGCGGTTACAGCGGCACACTCACAATGCTCATTGGCCTGGACACACACCACTTTGACAGGGTTGTAGCATCGTCAGCTGTACAGCCATGTGCTTTGTCCGGCATAGCGTTCCATGTACCGTGGCAACGTGGAATTCCGCATTACCATTGAGTCATGTGATGAGCCTGGGAAACGTGCGCAGCAGTGTGTAATCAGTTGCATGGCATCACAAACCATCTGGACATTCAAAGAGTGATACTGTTTCCTATTGCAGAACACCGCCTCAATTGCACGTGGTACTGTCAGCTCAACGTGGGTGCAGTCAACTGCGCCTATGCAATTTGGCATGCCTGCTATGGCATGGAAGGCCAACTTGGTGGCAATGACCTCGGGGAGGGTGCGGGGTAGGGCTATGTGTTCCGACACATGGCGCAACAGGGCATCCAGTACCTGTACCAGGATTTTTGAGAAACAGGGTTGTGATATGCCGCGCAGCTCACCAACCGTGTGTTGATAGGTGCCAGTGCCGAGGAAATGCAGTACTGAGACAACCTTCAAGAGGGGGGGTGGCGGTGGGGGTGTCAATTTGGCTGCTGATGTTGTCCTCAATCATGGCGGTGATGTTCAGGATTGTTGCACGGTCCAGCCGGTATAGTGTGTGGATCTGTCCTGGGGTGAGGTTCCAGGGTGAGGCCCTGATGCGTGGTATTGCTGGCTGGTGGCGGGGTGGAGCTGGCTGAGCAATGGGGTTTGCCATAGCTGCAGGGTTGGCTGGTTGCCGCCTGCGCCTCCTCCGCCTATGCCTCCTCCTCTGCGCCATTACTGCCACCATGTGCAGTGCTGCCTGTTGGTTGAGTAGGCCCAGTCCAGTGCTACTAGACCTGCTGCCTGCATGGTTCTGTGTTGTGTTGAGCTGGGCGTGGCCCTTTTGTAGGCTCCCAGTGGCCTGCTAGGTCCAGCGGGGCTGATTTGGTGCACCTGTGCCCTGATTCAGTTCAGCAGGCAGTGTATAACGCCATGTTCGTGGTGGCGGCGGTTCCGCCACTGTGATCACGGTATTTATGCCATTTTTTTGCCGGTATTTCCGTGTCCGCGCTAGTTGTGATGCTCACAGTGTTTCGTGTTGACGGTAACGGAGGGGATTCCGTGCAGACGGACTTAACGGGACCCCTATTTCTGCGGTGGCGGTTGAGGGTGGTGCTATTACCGGGGCCGCGGGTCATGATTGGGCGGACATGGAAACGGTGCCGGTATGGTTTTACCGGCAGTGTTAATTCCGGACCGGAGTACTTGTAATGAGGCCCAATGTCAGCTTTTTAACACAACACATCAAAAAAAATTAGCCCATTGCCCAAAATAAAAACAAAGAAAGAAAAATCTTTCAGCATCACAATTACGTCATAACCACAGGCGTCATCATAACCATCCCACCCGCCTGTACCTTGCCCCACTCATTCTATCACCCCACACCTGATCAATCCTAGCCTCCTAGCGCTTTCAAGAGCAATGCTAACTTCCTCCTCAAAGCTGTGAATAATATAATGCAAGGCTCATCATTCCTGTTCATCAGATGCACCCATAACTCCCCCTCTCCCAGGTCATCACAATTACCAGCAGATCTCACAGCACTCGTTTGGATAACTGACAAAGCTTTGCACTCTGTCAGTAAATGCTTCACTGTTTCCAGCTCCCGATTTCCACAAAGACGGCAAGTTCTTTCACTATGCGGGATGTTGGTCCATGACCCAGTAATTTCAAATGTATTAACTGTGTTGGTTTTTAGTTTTAGGTAATCCCAGGCCAGCTGGTTTCCCACAAACTGCTGGATATAGGCTAGTGCCTTCGGTCTATTTGCAATATATTCAGCAAAGTGAAGGCTCTTGCTGCTATTTCGAAATGTGCTTTTATGAATCTCTTGGTGAAAGGCGACGACCTTAGATTTAATTTCCTGCTCATAGTGCAAATGTCTATATGTTAGGGGATTCACCGGGAATACAGAGTGCCAGCTAAGGGATTCAGAACAAATATTAATCAAACTGCTTTTTAGAATAAATGCACTTTTGATTCGAGCTGCCTCAAAGATGGATTGATTGAGGCTTCCGATTGGAGCATTAGCCAGTTTTCAATTCATGTATGTCTTGTACAGCTGTACTCGCACCATGCTCATAACCAGCCCTAAATCCAGATAAACCACTTCAACCGGGGTACTGGCTGGAAGGCGAAACAGTTTCTAGAGAAGGGTTCACTCTAACTTGGCAATGTCATCCATGTTTTTATTTGCCCAACAGTCTGCCCCATACAAAAGGTTAGGAAGGTGTTTTGCAGAGTACTGTTGCGCTAGTATGTCCAGCGAGTAGACTCCACCCTTAAATGCTAGTTTTTTTTAAGCATATTGGGCATTCTTCAATTTCAAGGCTACAGAATACTGAAGTATTTGTATTATTCTATGACTTCCAATGCTCTCCCTCTTAGGCACCAAATCGTCCGCTTAGTTTTGTGGAAGCGGGGGATAAAGACCATCACCTTTGTCATACTAATATTGATGGCTAGGGAGTTCAATTCAAAATACGACCTCAGGGAGTCCCGTGTGCTTTCATGCAGGGCAATGTTCATTGAGAGTAAGCAAGTTGGAATAGTCCAGTCCATCAATTTCTGCCCTAGTCACATAATCAAATGCCGCGCTGTAGTCAATGAAGCCACATACACAGGCCCTTCCGCGGATGCCCCATGCCTGCTGTATTAAGGTTGTTAAAGCAACACAATTGGTGGTGGTACCCAGTCCCCTATTGAAACCTGTTTGATTCGGGGGGATAAGGTTGGCCTGCTCTGCCCATTCCCGAAGTTGACTGAACAATAAGCGAGAAACATTTTTGGACGGAGTGTCCAACATTGCGAGCAAACGTTTATTGCTCGGGTCCGCCCGACTGCCTTTTTTCCATATGGGGATGATGATACTGCTGTGCCATGAGAGGGGCAGGACCTGGCACTCTGCAATACAATTAAATAGCTAGTCAAGGGTTATTGCCCAATGAGCTGCAAATGCCATCCGGGCCCGGGGCTCTTGATGAGTTAGTACCCGTTATCAACTTCAGAATGGCACTGGGCCCCTTTTTATATTGCCATTTTGCTTGTTTGATAAATGGTAAGGCCATAGCATTCCTGCCATTTTGCAAGGTTTTAGTAAGGAAATCAATCCAGGCTGGTACGGCTGTCCCAGGGTGGCTCTTGGTGGGCCCCCTCTACAGCCTTGCTGAACTTACGGGCATCATTTTCTAAAGCTAGGCCAAGCAAAGAGCGGCAACGTCCACATTCAAGGTGGTAGAAATGGTTTTTTAACCATTTGCGATAATTACCCTTTTCTAGGTTGGATTGAAAAGAATGTGCTGCGGCATCCAAGGAAGATTTTGACAGGGTGTGCAGAGTGACCAGCAAGGACCTTCTTTTGCTAACGACCAGTTGATTGAAGAGGTGGCTATGAACAACATGTGTTGTTTGTTGTGCATTAGAATTTCTCTTAGAGAAGGTCTTAGTAATCACCTTTGCTACCATCGCTCCATATTATTTGATGGCTTCCATTGCAAAGTCTGCCAATTTGTTGGTCGCACTTGTTTTGCCAACTCAATGTAGGAGACTAAAGCGACCTGCATATTAGGTACAGATTTCTCCAGGCGACAGTTGTTCCAAGAGATATGACTCATATCTGTATTAACACCCAGTTTCTCTGACATGATAGTTATCGGGGGATAGCAAGACGTTCAAACTGATAATCAGGGGCAGGGGGTTGCTCTCAAGCCTAAGCGTTATGGTCAAGTTGTGGATTAGAAGGGGTACATTAGCCACAAAGGCATAGTCCAGAATACTACTGTATTTATGACCCATATGCGTGAACTGGGCTGGGGATTCAGATGGTGCAGCGCCATTGATCATCCTGAAGCAAGAAGGATATATCGCACCCACCCACTGCAGTCCCCGCCTGCAGTATTTAGTTAATAGGTCATCGCCTTAGGTATTGGGGATGATTTGTGTTCCAATGACACTGGTTCCAGTTCCTTAGGGATCTTAGAATTGAAGTCACCCCAGATGATAAATGGGAAGCTCCCCAGGTAGGCTTCAAGCAGTGCTTCAACCTTCACTAATACAAGGCCATGGTCTAATCTATAGGGAGGGTCATAGACATTGATTACAATGAGACCACTGATATCTCCGTCATTCAGTGATTGCCCAGACACTTTGCCCACCAAGATGTTAGAGAAGGTAGCTATGCCACTAGCAATATTAAAACAACAATGTCGTCAACTGGAAAGAATATGGAGGGAAGCCAGGAATCCATGCACACTTAAGAATGTGAAACATGCTATCAATGGCTATAAAATCACAATTTACAATGCTAAATCACAATACCTCCATAATAGAACAAACCTAGAGAGCTTGCCTCCACTGTCTCAAATTATCTGGGTCGCAGCAGTGTCTCAGTTTTTATTACCTGACATGTTGCACAAGCTAACATTTATAATGAGTTCTTTGTGAATAAAATCGAAATATTCAGAAGAATATTGATCAGAAAGTGGCACAACTGGTGATTTTCCCAAGTGGGTGCACTATTTAATTTCAGTTTAGTTACTCAAGAGAATATTTTAGCCCTAATGAAACATTTGAAACCTATGAATGATGTTGTTTTTTATTTGTTTTAAATTATAGTGCATCTTGATTAAAAGTAAAATACATAAAACCGGTGCACTAATTACACTTTCATGAAAATAATTATTATCAATGAAAACACTTAAAATACTTTATTTATCATTTCATTCATTATTAAACTCTATATCCCATAAAACCAACCCTAATAACATTACATATATATTACATAACCTAGTTTTCCTGTTATTATACAATATACCATCAAAAATGAAGTATTCTTTAGTGTGAATTAATACAATTCCAGTGAGTATTAAATGTTCAAGTAATATCATTATCTCCTTTGTGTGAGAAACCTGAAGGTGTCTCCTTGACTAGTCCCCGGGGATCTGCATCCAGGTTGCCAGGACACGGCCATCGCTATTGGATCCAGTTCCTGGGGGTGGACCAGTGAGGGAGGATCACCTGGATGGGTGATTTTCAGTGAGTGGAAGTGGGACACCAATGAGTGAGAAACAGTATGCCCCTTCTTTTACTATCTTTTCCCCATCCTACCACGTAGGACATTCAAAACCACTGCCTCCTCCTTTTCCAGCATGAACACTACCGCACAACACACCAGAGAAGGAAGGCAGACCGCACAATGAGACAGCTTTCCAGACCCGGCAGTTCAAAAAGGAGGAGAAAGGCAGCAAATATCGAGAGACTGACAAGGAGGGACACATCCTTGCCCTTTTTGATGCATTCTGCGAAACATCAGCAGAGCAAATCATAAGATTTAGGACAATAGCCCAAGTGTGCTGCAGCAGACGTCAATGGTAGAGACAGTGTATTGACGCCGATAAGCCGGAGCAAGGGAAACTCCTGCTTCTGTGGCAGTGGCCAGGACTCAAGCAAAGAAGAAAGCTAAGCAGTTCATCACAGCTGCTGAGTCGAAGGGAGAACCAATAAGAACTGGGCTGCAGTGAATGCAAGTTGCACAGTGGCAAAGTAAGAGAAACGTAAAGAACTGTGCAATTACAAAGGGGAGACCAGCTACAGTGGGGGACCAGCACCACATGGGTGCTGCTCCAAAAAACACTGGTTGATCCCCATGTGAGTGAAACTACACATACCAGAAGGCCATAGGAAGCCCCCAAGACAGGACACAATGGTCATGCAGGAGGTCAAGCAAAATCCCTGTACAGTTGAAAGCCTTTGACCTCAGAACTGTAAGTAAGCAAAAGAAGTGAATCCCGCAAACATTTGTGAAGTTGGCTAGAGTGTACCCGGAAGAGCGACGCTGACAAGAAGGGGTAAGTCTAAAAATCCCAAGAAACAGTGTGTTGACAAGAGTGAACCCCGCCAAGGGATGTCCACTGGAACTGTTTAAAAAGACATTAAGATTTGAGAAGGGGTCTGTGCCCAGAAGAACGGGACCCAGGGGTGAGTCAGTATCACTCTGATCAAGTGAACCCAAGGAAGGGAGGTTTAGAGCGAACTGTTGAAAAGTCTTTATATGAGAACAGTAAATGAACATTGTTGAAAGCCATATTGAACCCAGTGAAGGGAGGCCAACCGTCGAGAGAGATCAGATACCGAACGAGGGAGATCCAGGGTGAATCGATCACCCAAAAAAAAGCCATAGTTAACCCGGACGATGGAGGCTCAAAGCAAAGAGGGGTCAGCGCCCAGAAGAAGGGGACCCAGGGTTGAATCTATCACCCAAGAAATATGTAGAATGGAACTTTGTGTTTGTTGGTTGTTTTGCTATTTGAAAACCTATCAGGCCCCTCTGAACCAGGAGACACAACCACTGAGGCCCTGATATTGATAGGAACAAGGGACAGTGCCCGGAAGAGGGGGACCTATGGGGGTTAAGAACCCTCACTCTAAGTAAAACCAAGAAACACAATTTTGTTGAAGGAACATTTGCATAATTATTAGACTATGCCAGGCCCTCAAAGGCAATAGACTTTCAAGGGAAACTAGACTTGGCTCCTGATAAAATGGAACAGAACTGTTGACTCATGCTGAGGAACCTCGAGTGTTTGCTGGGTGCCATGATTCCACCTTACTCCTTGCTGAAAACATGGGGAAGGAAGATCCAGGCTACCACATCCTGACATATTATTTGCAAACACTTCTTTCTTTTCTTGAGATCTATCCCTAACCCGTTTGTATTAGTTGTAATGTTTGGCAATAGGTTTGTTAGTATATGCCCTTTTTATTTGACTCAAGGCCACTAGGACTGCCTTATTTTCATTTGATGGTCGACGCTTGCTCCCATCTTAGATTTAGGTTTAGGTTAGGCATTTTTCCACCCTGCATACAGTTTAATAAACACCCTTGAACTGTGATCACTTGTTTCTGTCTTTAATATTTCCACCATGAGGTCCTTACATTACATTCATAAAAAGTTTCAGTAGTTATTACTAATTATTCCCCTTCTGTGAGTGTACTCTAAAATTGATCTGATTCATGACCTATTTTTGGATGGACAAATCTTTCATTACCCACCTTGTATTTTTTCACTAACTTTTCATATTTTGTTAAAAGGTGTTTACTTGTCTCATTCATCTGTTCACAGAGGTGACAGAGACATTCTTTTTTATTTACTTTGTACCAAGCCCCTGTATAATGTAATATAGAGAGGTATTTTGGCATAGATAGATAATTAATAATCTCACCTCTAGAGTGAAAATCTTAGTCAAGCAGGATCGAGGCATTGTCTGCTAAATTCTTCAAATCTTTTTCTTAGAATATGAACTATCCACGTTTCTGGCTCTATCCCAAATCAAAGTTTTCTTTTAAAAACAGTTTACAAAAACTGGGAAAGAGCTTTCGTCATCAAGGTCCATATTTTTATTTTCTAAATGGTTCTTCACTGAATATTGTAGATCTATAAAAAGGTTGTTCCTTTCATTGTTACTGCTGTTTTTTTTATAAAGATAGGCAATTGCATATTACTCTTAGCTCTAGCATTACTTAGTGTAATATAACTTTCTGTTCTTCATATTCAACAGAGTGCAAACAAAGAGGGTGTTCACAGTTCACATCTGAGTGCCCACACAGAAACCGCCTGTTGAACACCCAGAACCAAATGAAGGAGTTTACCTTCTAAGCTCTCCAATAGGCTTCCTTTTGTTTTTTCAGTCTGTGGAGCACAAACACATGCAGCGGAACTCACTTGTTAGATTAAAACATCCATTCATTTTTTGTTAGAATAATGTTTAATTCCTTCTGGACTGAAATTTTCTACAGTAACTCCACTATTGAAAAAGTCTATGCTCGATCCAAATGTCCTTCACAACTATCACCCAGTGGCGGGTTTCCCCTGGCCAGTCAAAACTTTAGAGAAAGTGGTATCCATCCAATTGCAGGAACATGTGGAAAAATATTCCTTGCTCGACAACTGTCAGTCCGATTTTCATCCTGATCATGGTACTGAGACCGCATTGATAGCGGTCTAGGATGACCTATTAACAGTGCCTGAGTAGGACCAGAGGTGTGCAGTCCTGCAGTGAACGCTTTCAGAGTCTGTTCACCGTGGTGTTTCTGACGAGGAGGCGTGAGGAGGAGCCTTCATAATGTGAGACCGCAACGCAAAGCGTTCATGGTGCCTGAGTTGTGCCAGAGGTGTGCAGTCCTGCAGGAGGGTGGAAGAGGTGGGGCAGTGACCCCAGCACCATGTGGCTGGAGCAATGGATACCACTGGGAGAGTGACGCTCGACCCGCCCCCTTTTTTTGAGGCCACGGCTGACATTAGAGCCTCACCAATCTCCTCATCAAACTCCAGTGTGTTCGTCGTGAAGGAAAACAGCTTGAGTATGACAGGGGAAGGATCAATGATTTCAGGTAACACCTGTGAACTCATTTCACATTCTCTGCCTCTGTCACCCCCACCATCCCCATTGATTGTTGATTTGGCAATTAACGCTAGTACAGCCATGTACATTGACAGCATGAATGGTACGTCTAACTTTATCCCACACCCCTCAGGGGACACGTGGACATGGAGAGGCTCTGTGGGGATGCTTGTGTGACAGAAATTCAGCGCCTGCCCTCCTCATGATCAACTGATTCAGTGCAGTCATTGAGCAAAACGACTGCCCCTGGATAAAACATGGGGGGGTCCTGTATAAACTCTATAGCCCCTAAACCTCAATAGAAATCTGTCAAATTACAGGAGCCTTTATGTACTAGACTGAATATGACTGCTTTGGGTGTACAGCAGCCCCCTCCGCACCCCCCACGCCTACACCAGTCCCATCAAATGGTGGCCTGAGAGACACACAGATGGGAACCCATCAACAAAGAATTGATACACCATCCCACTGGGGGCCGCAAGGTGCCATAACTCCCTTCATGAGACAGTTCTCTATGAACAACAAATGGAAACCTTTTTATAATACATTTACAGTCACTGTTGGCTTAATTCCCTTGGGTGATTCCTTTTTGAATGTTTGGGTTGCTATGATCAGCACTGTTTGTACTTATATTCAGTTTAGTACCAGTTGTGCGCTCAAAGTCCTTCAGAAGAGAAAAAATTCACTTTCAGACTTGATTGTGGTGTTTAGATTAGGTTTATTCCTATGTTGTGCAGATTCATTGTATTGTTTGCCATACAATATCCTGTTATTCCAAAGATCAATGTTGGTCATACAAATTGGTTGTATTTTATATCATACAGTATCTTGTATTTCCAAAAGCAAAATTAACCTATATTAATGTCATACATTATATATGTTCATCCCTCTCTCGACAAGTTTATACTATGGTTCACCAGGAGAGAAAAAGCTTATATTTTAGTGAGGGTGTTCACTCCTTGTTATTGTTTAGTCAAACTTGGCTTTAAAGGTTTTGTCTTCCTTTAGAACTCAGTCATAGGATCCTGTCAGTGGATCTTCTGTGCAGTATTAGCCTATTTTGTTTTTTTTCCTGTTCTTTAAATGGAGCAAGGAAATACGGTTGTCTCCCTCACAGTGCCAGGATTCAATAGGCTTAAAACCCCATGAACTACCAGGTGGAAGGTGCTTCTTCTACCAAGTGCAAGGAGTTGATGACGCACCAGCTCACCAAGTTTATACCAGCTCTTTTTGCGACAATGAAGACGCATTGAACGGTGAAGTGCCGGACCAATTGCTACTTGCAACATCTCTGGTGATGGAGCCTGGGGCAGCTAATGATGGGGGTGCTTCTTCTAGCAGGCCAGCCTTCCACCCATAGTGTGTAGAAATGACCGAATCCATAGCGGACCATCTTGGCCCAACTCATCATCTCAAGGGTTCAGGAATGAGGACCATCGCTGTGGTACAGAGCAGTAATATATGGAAATGTCCAGCAATCCAAGCAGGTTCCTCGCTTCGAGTGAGCAATTATTTCACAGGAGAAACAACAAACATGGAAGCAAAAGGTACTCAAACAGAAGAACATATGTTGGATATGCCTCGGGGTGGAGCTTCATTGTGGTTGCAACTTTGACTTCCATTCTTGCACCCTTCATGAAACTATATGAGCAAAAAGGCGATCAAGTGAAAGACCAAACTGCTATGCTTGCAATGCTCCACTCTAAAATGGTCTATGTCGAGGGCTTTATAACTGGTACCCAACATGACCTTGAAACTAGTACTGAGAAAGTGTTTCTACTGCTACATACGATTCTGGACCCTATAATCATAGAGAGGCAAGAAGACTATCCAGAGCATTCGAGGTGTCCGAATTGTCGACAGTAGATTCACCAGTCCTGAAATCGTTGGCACCCAAACCAACACAAACTGATACATCAGGACAGGTGGACACGGAAGCTGGTGCTCTGGGGGTCCCGTCACCGCATTCGAATGATGGGTCAAGGCAACCAGCCTGCCCAAACTTTGCTCATGACAACGATGAATATCAAAATAACATCATATTCCATGAGAAGAACGTACCGCCCCCTCAACAAGAGGAGCTACAGAGGCAGTCGACCCACAAGGAAACAGTAGAGGGGGAAAAAGCTGCAAATGAAACAGCCGCAATATTGGAGGCCTCCTTGAATAACCCAAAGAAAATGTATAACATTTTTACTAAGGTCAGCACGAATCGCAAAGGAGCCATACCTGTGCGTATAGATGGAGTTAATGACAAGGAGAATAAACAGCCTGTTACAAAAACAGGTCCTAGGGCCAGCCATAACCAGACGATAAAACCTACAAACCAACCTGCCCCTACAAGACAAAGATCAAATGGAGGGAAGACTTTTGTAAAAAAACATCTCCCTCCCGAAGTCAACAATATGTTCGTATATATTTTCTGCGAAGACCAAGACAGCAAACGACACAACCAAATTGCTGAAGCCTCAGCCTCTGGGAATAACGACAGTCAAATCTTTCATTACACCAGAACTAGAAGGAATCAGAAGCCAAGACTGCACATTAAGACATCACCTGATCTGAGAAAAACGACAACTGAACTAAGCACTGAACGTCAAAGCAGAGGTCAGTCAGTGAATCGACCTGACCAGATGACAGGACTCAACCCTGTTAATGACGATAACTAAATGATATCCCCTCTCAGAATAGTCAATCTAAAAATGGGGTGCACCAGACGTAAAGCACAAAAATCAGATGCCTTAGAATCCTCATCAGAAAGACAAAACCAGTTTAAAATAACACTGGACAGATTGATTCCATCTAATTATGGTTTAATTCTAAACGGGGCACACGTGATAAGGTTGTTTCATCACATACCAGCGCTGAGACTCCTGACCTCTGATGATTCAGTCACAATTGAATTTCCAGAGGAAGACTGACTGAACCGGGTGATCCTACATCTGTCAAGTCATCTCATCAAACATATATTAATCGAGGAAGCAAGGTACTTGAGACCTATGGGCTTCAATTTAAGGTCCCTGAGTGGAACAAGCCTAAAAACCATAGAATCTGCATTGAGAAAATTAAATTGGACACATCACACAATAGGAAAAGGTCGCCAAACAACCAAAGAGAGCGGCCGAATATTAAAGAGTCCAGGGAGAGAGCAAGGAGGACGTGCAACCATAAGGATTCACCTTCGGTCGCCACGAGGCAACAGACAAAAAAAGGGGAAGGTTCAGAAGAAAATTGGAAATGGCTAGCAGGGTTACTAGCTTTGAAATTGAATAAAAATTAACAACAAGATCAGGACGAGACATACACGTACATTAGTAAGCTGGAATACTAGAGGTTCTTCCACCTGTTTCTCAAAGAAGATTTACTAACAAATGAATACAACATTATCTTCCTGCAAGAAACATGGTTGAGAGTGCTAACCATACTGGAGGGATATACTGTACACCTAAATCCAGCTCTAAAAAGTACTCGGGGAAGACCTACGTCGGGGCTTCTAATATCTTTAAGCAACTCCTTACCTCTACAAATCCTGGAGACGAGTGACATCCATCCCCACTTACAGGTTTTGATTGGCAAGATTCCTGTAGGACTGGGTAACGAAACTAAAATATTAGCTATCATGAACGTATACTGGAATCCGGCAAACAAGAAGCTAAACAATCTACCGGAACAGGTGGTCGACTGAGTGGACATTACGAGGGAAAAATGGGGAAATCCCCATTTTCTTATATGCAGTGACTTAAACGCCCATTGTTGGTTCGTTGATGGCTATGAGACCGAAGAAGGCCTATTAAGAACAGCAGCTGCAAGGAAAAGGGGCAACCAATGCAACCAATGGAGAAAGACCATTTGCTTGAGAAACATCCACATATTAACTGTTAATACCAGTGGCAAGAGGTCTTACACTAACACATGGAGAGAGAAGAAAGGGGGACAAACAATTGACTATATTTGTGCATCTGAAAATCTAATGATGGCTGAATTTGGTCTTTGAAATAAAGTCTCAAAGTGACCACAATCTTTTGAAACTAAGCTGGTCTTTTCCAATAAGAAGACCGGAACATATCTACCCGCTGGACCCCGAACTAACCACAGGTAGGAATCATCTATGGGTCCGCCAAGACCAACTAGTAACCCTAACGGGTAACCTAAATGAAGTAATACGGTCCACAAAGATCAACAGAACCTCCCAAATATTGGACTACACAACCGTGTTTAAATCATACAAAAGCAAGAATGGGACTGGGGAAAAACCGGGATATAAATATTGGCATACTTTTGACATGGTGGGAGAAGAAGAAAGCCATCGCTCAACAGATACATAAGTAAAAAAAAAGAAAGCTCAACTCTGTCGCTCATTAAAATAGCTAAAACGAGACAACACTATAGGACTTGGCGGAAACATCGGGAAAAGGACATCTTGAAACAAGATGCTGAAACTATGCTACACCACGTTAGATCCAAAAACACGTCAGAGATCTGGTCCATCATTAACACTCTTGATTCCCCACAATGCCTTGTATCAGAGACATAGATGAGGGACTCTGGTCCATTCCTGACTGAAGACAAAGACGAACAAACCTGTGACAGACAAAATGCTTCATGAGTACAGGGCAGAGTAACCTGTAGGTTTCCACACTCATGCTCTAGTACAATAACCAGGGGAGTTGCTAGGTCTGGAAAAGACCCGGGGCCACGCTGGTATCGGAACTGTTGGGACTGGGGGCTAGCTAGTCTTTTGGCTGTAGCGCCTGAGATTCTATCCGGGCTACAACCAAAAGATCAGGGGCTATAGCCCCCTTAACCCCCCCTAGCAACGCCCCTGACAATAACCCAATTTAGCCTTGGCAGTATTAAGGAGTTTCAGCCAGGATTTCTGTTATATCTTCATGAGGTTTGTTCTAGAGGAAGGTCACTTTTACAGATTAAGCAGGAATATATTAAAAAGTATATGGTTCACCTACATACAACTCCCACATTAGAATTGATGGTGAATGGTGAATGCTATTAAGTTAAGTTAAGGCCATTTTCCACACTATGGCCCTCATTAGGACTCCTGCGCTAAACCATGGTGCTATTAGCACCATGGTCCATGCCGGAGTCCGCCATGGAGAAAGGGGGAATTACCACCCCATTCCAAGGTTGGCGGGGCAGTAATTCCCCCTTTCTCCATGGCCCTTCTCCATTCCCATGTTTGCCCCATAGGGCTCAATGGGAATGGGGAAGGCGGCAATTACGGTACCGCAAATTGCGGTACCGTAATTGCCATCAAGGTCCCTTTGCGGGTCCCTACTTTAACGGCTGGTCCAGACCAGCCGTTAAGGTCGGGAGCTGCAAAGGGACCTCGTAGTAAGGCGTTAAGGGGTTAACGGCGCCACAGCCTTTTACGCCGCCGTTAACCCCTTAACGCCAGGGTCGTAATGACCCCCTATATCACTTAGGTTTAACCATACAGTTGCATTGCATATCATTTACATACATATTTATTATTTATTATTTCTAAAGTAGTTTATGTATATTTACTGTTGCAGTGCCCTGATGCAGATTTTACATTGCATCAGATATGTTTTCTTAATACTGGAGTTGAGTGCATCTTCGAATGGTTCGGCTCTTTATTTTGAATGAAACAGATACTGTCAGCATAATAATGTTTTAGTGGTATATTTTAGCATGCCTTTTTTTTGTGCATCTGAATTAGAACTTTGGACTTATTATTATGGTTGGATTCCCCACGCAATATTGCCAGAGATAAAGTTCAACCTGTTAACAGTTTCACATTCACAAACAAAGTACACCCTCTTGGGTGCACGTAAAAACCAAAACGTATGTAGTTCATATATTTGTTTAAATATGTTTATGCAGAGAAGAAAGTGCAAACACTGCTCCCTCCTTCCCTCACTCTCTCCCCATACCGCTCTCTTCCCCCATCCTTCTACCCCTTCCTCAACCAGCAGTAATGTGCTAAATGCTGGCACCCTCCCCTTCTGAACAACTCTGCTGCTATCAAGCTAGGTTTGCGTTACAAGCAATGCAGTAAAATAAAATAGAACTTTCTTTAACACAGGGAATTCTTTTTTATGGAAACATTTTAAGGGGTCAAAAGGTAAGCTACTCTAATGCTCACCACCTGGCTTATATAATGCATAAATGGGTAACAATTGACTCTTGTGTGTAATAAAGAAATATCGGCAAAGCTATCACACATTATGGTACATTATCGATGCCTAACAGTGCGTGGAAATAGATAAAGAAGACATTGAAGAATACAGCGAGTGCATTTCTGCAATTCCACGGGTGGATGCACAGGGTCCCAACAACAGAGGAGGTGGTGGGCTTCAGCAAATGAGCTGATTACCTGCCCCTGAGTTTACTTTTATTCTCCTGAGAGTGGCAGGGTGGCGAGGCAGCGATATGTGCTGCATTAAAAGTGAGAAGTTCCAGTAGGACCCCTGAGAACATGACTAAATAAACAGAATGAACCCAGTGCAGTGGTTAGGGCTGCTAATGGCAAGCATATCCTGAATGAAATATTCGTTCTTAATTCAAATGCAGGACAGATTTTCCAGATCTGTGGGAGTAAAAACTCCCGACACTTTAGGTCTGTTTTGTTGCCTCGCCGAAGCAGATCGAGTAAACAGATTATAGAACCCACAGAATGGTATTGAGCGTTTGTCACCATGGAGACCTCCCTGCCATCTGGCCGCCGCCCGGGGGTGGCGCACGAGGCGTACGTGCTCCAGCCCTTCAGCTGGACCACGACGCCAAACACTGTCTCCATGACGACCCATAAAAGCACACGGAGCCTGCGCGAACGCGTGTTCGCGAGGCTCGCTTTGATCGGTCCAAGAGAGGAATACGAGGTGAGTGTTTGAGCGAACAGTGAGATACGGGCAGAGGTATTGAGAAAAGAGTCTGGGGCTTATAGTATCTTTACTTTTCAACAGGACAGCTCAGTTTACTATCGGTCACTTGAAATAAGAAGTACAATATTTGACACGTGCGATTACACGCAGCAGTACGTTTAGCATTGGACTGGGTATGTGTTTCTATACATTAAGCAAATACAGGTACACAGTAAGAATATTTAAAACTAAAACTCATTGGCCACCAGGGGGCGCACGGACAATGATCGCCTCCGTGTGAGCTCCTAGCCCACAGGCCCCAAAAGTGACCTGAGCCCCCACTTTTGCCCCCCGGGCCCAACAACGGCAGATTAAGTCACGAGAAGCGCCCCCCCTACGCCCTGAGCGAAAACCCAAAAAAAATCGGACTTGCAGGACAGGAGAAAGCTCCGTTGGAATCTGTCCCCCTCTCGCCCATGAGGACACCAACTGGAGACGACGCCCGCGGCGCCCGCCTACTCCCTCTGCTTCCTCCGCGGTGGGGCTGCGCCAGGCGGAGGCTCCGGAGGAGGCCACGGAAACCCAGCTGCCCCGGCGTGATTCGAGGGCCGGCCACCCCAGGCGTCCCCGTGCGCACTCCCTGTGCGGTGGCAGCCGCATCTCTGGACGTCGGCCCGCCAGGAGCGGGCCGCGGAGGTAAGTGCCCGCCCTGCCCCTTAAGCGCTCCCACACACTGCGCTTTGACAGGGGCCTACTCCCGCCCGGACCTGAATACCTGAGCGTGGGGGGACCAAACTGACCACTCCTCACACGCTCTCATTGAGGACCTGGCAGCACATAGCACAGGGAGGTGCGCGAGCCCGTGGAGGCCTTCTACCGGCCTGCTCCCGCAGGCACCCCTCTTCTGACGTTCACAGGGGGCCCCATCAAACACAAGGGCCCAGCTGGAGGTGGCCCCAAACTCGGTACGGACCCGCTCGCCGAGCGCAAATCACACTCTGGCCCATCGGTAACTGTTGCGCTACGCAGCACCAACCCCAGTGGACCACAAAGTCGCCCGTGCCTCCCAACAGCAGGGACCCCACACAGTAAATGAAGTGCCGCTCGCACCCCGGCCTCGTCTGCCCCTAGCCAGTGCTAGGTGAGCAATCCCTGCGGACTTCGTTACTCAGAGCCTCCCCCCACGCAGCAGAATATTCACCGGTGCACCGTGGCAGGACAGAGGGTTGGGCCCCCACTCCTGGGGCAAGTGCCCTCCTCTGGCGAGGCCCCGGCTCACGACTGGAACAGGACACGGATAAGTGGCCGACCAACGGAGAACAGCGAAATACCTGGAGGTGCTCACCCTCCCGCCTCACCGGTACCCGACACCCACATACTCCCCCCGAATCCCCATTACGGGTCCTGCACTGATACTCAGACCCCCCGGACAAGACATCGGACCCACTGAATGAGACAGAGCGGAACGGAGAGTAGAGCCCCTGGAGACAGGGCGTGTGCCTCCTCTCACTCCTCCCGCCAAAAGAATTCCCGCTACCAGAATCATCACCCCAGTGCCCGCCAATATTGTCAACACACTAGGCCCGAGGAGACGGCCCCCGATCCTGAGGCGTGCACCTCCACGCCTGAGAGGGCTCCATAAACACTCAGAGTAAGCTTGCCAAGTATGCCTATACTCCGCTGTCACAGGCCCACGACCCCAGACCAACGATGTCAGTGGAGGCCTCCAAAACGGGGCAGCCGCTACCAAAGGAGACATCGCCGCCCTTCTGACTGAAATTCGGAACATGGGTGCCATCCTCGGCGGTAAAATGGACAAGATGACCTAGAGGGTAGACAACATTGAGGAGAGACTAGAGGGAGTCGAGAACAATCAAGCTTCAATCGACATCCTAGAGACCCAAATGAACCTAAGAATACGAAACATAGAGAAGTTTTTTTGGAATTCCGGAGAGAGAAGGGGGGACAGAAGAAGATCTCAAACAAACGATACATGATATTGTCAAAATCCTGACAGCGGATGAGGACATTGATGAACTCAAGATCGAAAGAATTCACAGAGCTGGTGGCCCCCCGGGTGGCCTGAGATCGGTCCTCGCCAGATTTCACAGGTATCAGGACAGGACAAGGATACTAGCTAAAGCCAGATCCGGAGGCACCCTTACCCTTGGAGGGGCCCAGATTACTATCTTCCAGGACCTTTCATCGTTGCACTGGCCCTACGCCGCCTCTGTGGTCCTCTCACGAGATGGCTAAAAGAACAAGGCACAAGATATAGATGGGGATATCCCTTCTCTCTCGCGTTTGAACACGGGAGCAGGAAGATCCTACTCCGCTCCGAGGAAGAGATTCGGGAATGCATCGCCGACCTCCTCGGACCGCCCTCGGGTGAGGGAACCCAGAATGCTCCTGCACGCGACAGATCAGGATGGTAACTTCAGGGCCCAAGAAGGAAACGAGTAAAGGGGTCCAGGAAGTACAGGCGACCCAATGACACACCGGATAGCAACAAATGACACTGCAAACCCAAGCTCTATACTCCGGCGACCTTTGTTTCCACGATACCCGCAGGGGACCTACCTACATCCTGGACCATGGCACTCCTGCATCTCTGATTTCATCATGTGACAAGTGAACTGCCTGAACCGCAAACGAAAACTGCCGAGGGACGTAGACGTCGGAAACCGCATGTATCACAATATATATTTGCCTACAGTTTAAATTGTTGGTGTTCGACATATTGCCGTTTGTTACATAATTTCTATGAGTGGGGGCTCAAAAATGCTATTTTGATGTTATTAGTTGACGGGGTCGTGCGGTTACGACCACTGCTAGTGGTCCGACAGTAGACCGGCTGTTCACATCCAGTTCAACTCGGACGCCATCACAAATAGACACAAATCCTCATTGAAGAACCAAAGAGCAACGCAAGAGAAAACAGGGCAAAGGGTATGATGTTCAATACCCTACAGGGGTGGGGGGGGATGGCACAGCCTCAGGTAAAGCCTCAGTTAAGGAGAGGCAGCTACGACATCACTTCCATCAAGGCAATTTCCTACAATGGGCAGCGTGACATTGCAAATGCTTGCTACGAACCTGACAATGTCCCGCAGACATGACAAATCAAGTGACGGGCAGGGCATACTCAAAATTGGCACGCTAAATGTTAACGGTCTCAACTCCCCCACCAAGAGATCGTTGGTAACGAGAGAGTTCAAGAGAGCCAAACTAGACATACTTTTCTTACAAGAAACCCGATACAGCAAGGGAGAAGAGAGGAAGGTTTTATATGCTAAACTGGGCTCTGAATACTGGGGCTCTGGCCCACTGAAGAAGGCGGGAGTCGGCATATCAATCAACAAAAAGATCCGAAACTCATGAAATCATGGATGGATGTCAGTGGTAGAGCGCTGGTCCTAGTGGGCAGGATACAAGGCACTGTCGTCACCCTTGCGGCGATATACCCCCCAACACAGGACAAGATAGATTCCTGCAGAGGATAATCCCGAAAGTCATGAGTGAAGCAGAAGGCGACGTAATACTTGGTGGTGACCTGAACAAGTGGATGGATCCAGAACAGGATAGACAATCAGGACGCACCTCTATACCCCGTCCAGCGATTACCAGACGCCCACCAGTTGCAGATATGATGGCTGCCTACAATCTTACCGATGCATGGAGACATACCAATCCCAACCGAACTGGCTTCACTTTCTTCGCAGCGCCACATGCAACCTTTTCCAGAATAGACTATATATATCTCACTGCAGATCTCATCACAGCAATGACGGAAGCCATTATAATCCCTGTCTCATGGTCAGACCATGATATGGTCACGGTCACCCTTGATCAAATAGCCCTCCCTCGCAGATGCTCCAAATGGCCCTGTAACGAGACCCTCTTTAAGGACCCAATTTTTCCGGATCAACTAGAGCAGGACATCACCCAATACTTTCAAATCAACAACACAGGGGAAACTTCTATGAACACAATTTCGGAGGCAGGCAAGGCGACCTGGAGAGGGCTTCTTATTAAAGAAGGAGCAGCGAAAAGAAGAGAAAGACAGTTGATAGAAAACAGGCTCCGAAAAGAGATTACCCAACTGGACCTCATGGCACAGTCAGCTCACCAGGTTAGACTACAAAAGATTAAAGAGGCCAATGAAAAGAGGGAGGAACTACGACAACTGGAGGTGGGTAACATTGCACACAAGCTTCAATACCTGAAGCAGAAACACTATGAACACGGAGATGAGGCGGGCGCCTTATTAGCCGCAAGACTGCGAGGTCAACGCCAAGAGTGGTGGATGCCCACGATCCAAACAGAAGGGAGCTCCTGCGAACCACTTCCCCCCAGCGTCCCGGAAGCCTTCGCCAACTTTTACGAAGAGTTATACACGTCACGCGCTGCCTCGCATCCAGAAGCGATAAGTGAATATATGGACAAAGTTCCACTGCCCTCTCTCCCATCTGATATTGCAGATACCTTGGAAGCCCCCATCGCAGGAGAAGAAATTGAAGAGGCAATCAAAAGACTCCCAACGGGAAAAGCCCCCGGAAATGACGGGTACACGGCAGGGTTCTATAAGACCTTCAAAGATGCCCTTCTCCCATTCATGGTTGACCTATTCAACAACATCCTCCAATCTGGTGTGGCACCCGAATCCTTCTCCGAAGCATTGATAACTGTCATCCCTAAGGAGGGTAAGGACCCAAAATTGTGTGCTTCCTACCACCCAATATCCCTTCTGAATATCGATGGCAAAATTTATACGAGAGTCCTTACTGCAAGACTGGAGTCACACATGCCTGCAATAATCCACGACCAGGTGGGTTTCATCCTAGGCAGACAAGGAGCAGACTCCACCTGGAAAACCTTGCACCTAATCCACGAGGCACGAACATCATCGAACAAACCGGCGTTACTCTCAATTGATGCCGAGAAGGCGTTCGACAGAGTCGAGTGGCATTTCCTAGAGGCCACATGAAAGAAGATAGGCCTAGGCCCCACACTCCTTCGAGGGATCAATGCAATCTACACATCCCCAAGAGCCTCTGTCATGGTGAACGCCCAGTTCTCCCGCTGGTTTCTCCTCAGCAGGGGCACGAGACAGGGATGCCCACTCTCGGCAATACTTTTTGCACTGTCCCTGGAACCCCTAGCCGTAATGCTGCGAGCAGACCCTGCAGTAGAAGGGATATGGGTGAACGGCAAAGAATATAAGTTAGCCTTGTATGCTGACGACATTCTACTCCATGTGTCAAACCCAACATCTTCCATTCCGCGAGCGATCCAGCTGATAGAGGAATACGGCACACTAGCAGGATTCAAGATCAACAAATCCAAATCCACTCCCTTCCCACTTCACGATCCAACTCTGGAACATCAAATCGCCCTTGAGCACCTCGGGCTGATCATCGGAGGCCCAACACTGAGATACTTGGGGATCAACTTAACGCGACACCTCGACGACTTTTACGAAGCAAACTTCCCTTTGCTTCTTGAAGCCCTCAAGATTGATCTCAAAAAATGGAAACCGCTGACAATCTCCTGGATGGGGCGCTTAAACGCAATTAAAATGGTGACTCTCCCACGGTTCCTATACCCCTTTCAGGTCTTACCCATTACAATCCCAAAGCACGTCTTCAGACAAGTCAGAAAGGCCATACTAGACTTCCTCTGGAATGGAAAGAAACCCAGAATCCCCTCTGATGTCTTAATATTACCAAAGGATTTGGGAGGAGTGGGGCTGCCGGACATAGAACGCTATTATCAAGCTACACAGCTCAGAATTCTAATCCCACACCTTCGAGATAGGAAGGACCTCCAATGGGTCCAACTGGACAACAATGTTTTAGCCAACGTAACTCTGGCAGAATGCCTATGGGTACCCAGATCGAAACTGACGAGAAAACTGTGTAACCACCCGATACTGGGCACAATGTGGAGCATATGGAAGAAGGGGAGAGCGATGTTGGGAGTCACCACGTGGCCTTCACCCCTGAGCCATCTCTGGTCCCCCGGGATCAGAGAAGAAATCCCGGAACATGCTAGATACCAATCCTGGTTTGATGCCGGCCTTGAGAGAGTCGGTCAGCTGTGGAGAAAAGGGAAATTCATCTCAATAATGGATCTAGAAGAAGCCCTCCAAATCCACCCAATACCAGTCTTCCTGTACCTGCGATTGAAGGGCGTCTTATCCAGGAAAGAATGGAAAGCCACCATACAGAGAGAACTAACGCCTTTTGAGATGATCCTAGACACAACTACCTCCTCCAAAAGCCTCATAGCGCGAATGTACAGGGCCTTAAGTACCAAAGACGATGCACCAAGCCACCGTCTCAAAGCAAGATGGGAACGAGACTTCGCCAGAGTTCGACCAAAAAGCCTGGGAAAAAATGTGTGAGACGCCATCCAAAACATCAATCGCAGCCCAGTACAAATTGCACGCTATAAAACTGCTTCACAGATGGCAGTATGATCCATACAGACTGTCTAAGATGTTCCAGACCTCCAGTCCGAGATGTTGGCGACAATGCGGTATGAATGCCGACTACTGGCACATGTGGTGGGCCTGCCCCAGAGTGCGCATTTACTGGCAGGAGGTCCTGGGATGGATCAAACAACTGGACGGCATAGAGAGGGAATTGACACCCCTCCTGATCCTTTTTGGCCTTGAGGAAGAAGACAACAACATGATCAGGGTAAAAGGTCTTATATCCCCTCTGTTACTCGCGGCAAGAGCTGCTCTAGTGATAAAATGGAAAGCCCCACGCCTACCGGATAAGAAGGACTGGATACAAATAGCTACAAACATCTACAAAATGGAAAAAATAACTGCAATACTACATGACAAAGCCGCAAGACAAGAGGAAGCCTGGTGCGATTTCACCCTACAATATATCCCACGCTCAACCATAGATGACTCTACACAGCAAGGATCCTAACGATTAACTTACGCCACCACTGGCGGAAAGCAGGACGACCCACTGCCAGTAACCCTTGCCCGTCACAGTACGTATTGGAGATCTGTGACCTAAGGACGGTTGAAGAGGAACGCCATGCAGCCTACGTCGATTCAAAGTAGCAACGCCTTGAAAGGAGGGGACTTGAGAATCCGGAGGGAGGTAGGGGGGAGGGGGCAGGGCTTTCATTTTCTCTCCTCATTGGAATAATGAACGTTAATGTTGATACATTTTGTTAAGGTGGACTTGAACGCTGACGCGAGATAGCTCTCAGTGCATAATATGTACCCATCTGTATGTTCAAATCCAATGTTAAAATTAATAAAACTTAAGTGAAAAAAAAAATAACTAAAAATCGATCTCTTTATATTCCCTATCCGATCCATGTTGGTATTAATCGGACGACACAAACATTGATGGTATGTGCTTTCGGTTTGTTTATCTTTATTTATCTTGCTAATGTTGTGATTATCTGCATATTTGTACAGAATGAAAATTTCTAAAAATGCCATATATATTGAGCAAGAGTATGAATAATCTATGTACGCCCATGCAGAAGGTCATACCGAAATGCATTGGCTATTGTACATAACAATACCTGTGAGGATAATGCTCAATGGTTTATCAGCAACGAATGCTAAATATAACAAAAAATCAGGAATGTGAATAAAACATTTCGGACTACAGACTATATGAGAGAAATAATTTGCTGACAGAGATTTAACCTCTCAAAATATTTATACTATAGCCCCTTTGGGCTTATAACTGTGAGCGCCAATTTTAGTAAGGTGTAGACACCTTATTTGTTTTGTTGGTTCATGTATGTATATGGTCTTTGTGCTATAAGACCATTTATAAGTTGGCTGCTCCAGTCTAATACAATATGGAACAGATGTAAAAAATAGTTCATAAATATACATAACAACAAAGTTGTGGTTCCCACCGCTCCTCTCCTATTCTCTGATTATTGCCTGATATGCAGCCCCTGCTTTCACTGCAAAGAGCAGGTTCAGGTCACAATTGATCTTTTAATAGTTAATGGGGGGCCCATCTCTACTGTCCATTTTTAGATTCTGAAAATATATATTTGTTATGTGTTAGGTCTTCTACTGAGCTGTGATGTAAACATTCCCCCCAAAATTATGGGTGAAAGGTTCAAAGTGTGATCAAGTAATGTCACCCGCTAACACTCAGGTAAATTAATCTCAAGAGGCTTGTGCAGGCTGGGACAGTACGTCCTGATCAACACAGCACTCTGCACATGTTGCAATGCCCCACCTGCGACGGGCATATTGCTATTAGTAGCCTGGCCTGTAAAACCAGGGTACTAAAAGGATTTTTGGTTCAATTGTGAAACGCTGCAGTGTTACGTAACTGAAAAAAGAAGACAAAAATGGCAGAAAAAGGGGGAACAAAGTCCCTTCTCCCTTTCCATTGCAGATATAAAAAAAATATGGAAAAAAGTTACCAAATAAATGGCTGCCATGGAGAGGAAGAAGGGACTACATGTAGTCCCTTCTGTCCATTCCATGGCAGCCATTTAAAAAAAATATGGAAAAAAGTAACCAAATAAATGGCTGCCATGGAAAGGAAGAAGGGACTACATGTAGTCCCTTCTTCCTTTCCATGGCAGCCATTTATTTGGTTACTTTTTTCCATATTTTTTTTATATCTGCCATGGAAAGGGAGAAGGGACTTTGTTCCCCCTTTGTCTGCCATTTTTGTCTTCTTTTTTCAGTTACGTAACACTGCAGCGTTTCACAATTGAACCAAAAATCCTTTTAGTACCCTGGTTTTACAGGCCAGGCCACTAATAGCAATATGCCCGTCGCAGGTGGAGCCTTACCACTTCAGGTAATGCCCCAGGGTATTTCCTGAAGCGGTAATGGCCCCCCGTGCAGCGCTTATTGCTTAAATAATGTATCCGATGGCTTGCTCAGGACACTGCTGTGATGTCACAATGACAGACCCTGTGTCAAAATGCAGGACATTTAGTGTGGAATGGACCTTTCTCGTGTGAATAGTCAAAATTCAATATGACCACCTATGCTGTTGGGACTCTTAACCATGGCAGAGCATAGTGAAAGAAAGCACACATTAAGGCACACTGTAAAACCAACTGTCTGAAGTAGGACACAGGTGCACTCTAGCTGGTGGCTACTATATGCGTTTCCCCAGCCTCCACCTACTGTCCCCCCATTCCTGCTGCTCCCTCAGGAACAGAATCTGGTATCAGGCAGCTGGCAATAGCAAAGCTGCTCTCTCGCCACAACCTGGTACCCAGTTGCTCTGCTGCGGTTCCATTGAAGCCTAGTCTCACATCATCATTGTTATGAAAAACGAGAAGAGGCAAGCCCACACAAGGAACAGTAGTTGAAAACACAGGTGTACCCTCCGGGGCATGGCCCCACCTTTTCCCCAACTATCCTCCCTAGAGTCTCATTCTAATTACCTCTCAAATGCCAGTTACTATACAATTACCCACGTTTCTTTCATTTGACACAGATTAATTCATAGTACTAGGCCCAGTAAAGTCCCACTTCTGTAGTCCATTACCTAGCCCCTACTTAAGTTATTGTGGAAAGCAGTTGGGTGAAAGCTTTTGAAGTCATAGAAAATATTCTCTATATATGCTAAAAGAGCTATTATTATGAGTGACAATATACTGACACACAAAACAACAAATGGCAATGCAAGGAATGTGGAGAGAGCAGATTGAATCATTTAGACTACATGCTTATATTGTTTGCAGAGGTTCACAAAGACTAAAAGAAATGGAATCAGTCATAGATGAGCTGTGACATTTGGACACAACAGCGCATACAGGGCTCTAAAAACAGTGAGAAAAATCCCAAACCCTATCACTTTGTGAATTGGGAAAGTTTCCTGGATGCAGCAGCGCACACCTCACATGCGGGTTGACAATCGTTTGTCACACTAGTTCATGGACCCCTATTTTTACCATGAACAGCTGATCAGATCTACTCTTTTTGAAAACACAAGATGTTAATGGATATTATGGAACGGAGACTCGAAGATGTCACCACTGTGTATGCAGAAAACATCTCATTTTCTGTATGTCATAAATATAAGTGCTGTATTCGTAGTGTTTGTATTTATTTCAAGTAAATGTATCTTTTGTGTTCTTGTTGCTTGCCTTAAGAGGAATAAATGATTAGAACAGCAGGCAATCACGGAAAATTAGAAACATGTAGTATTGCACCTGATTTACAATTGCACTGCTGCTTTCACGAGAATCAGGTTTTCTGTTTTCCAGCCGTTTTATACATTTTATAGTAAATTATAAGCTTTAGGCAATTAACTCAGATTTCCAGCTGCTCTCTGGGACATACACTAAGACCTAAACTGAAGTTGAGCGATGCAGCACAGCTGTTTGGGTACTATCATGTGACAATTTAGATTACTACAAGGACTTTTCTTTCACTGTTACTATGGAAACTGCATTCACTGAAAAGACAAAAAGGAGAGGCTTAGTAAAAGCCATTGAAGTAAAAGGGGAAAGAAATATGTTTCTCCTTCCAATTCATTATCATTCCGGAAATGTCAAAGCCACCTCTTACACCCCCTTAAATCAGCCTTACCTTGGCAGCAGGATTTTGTGTTCACTAATATGGAGACCTGTCTGTTGAGACCCTGCTTTCCATGCTGTCCCTCGCTCTGTGTGAGCATTTCTAGCAGTTCCCAGGCGCCCTTTGACTACTACCAGCTTCAGACTCGACGTGGCATCATTTACGCTGAGCATCCTTGCCCCCAGGGCACTCTTCATCTCAGCTGCAGAGCAGAGTTAAGGAAAATAATGAAAAGCGCGACAGTAGCATTGGTGTTCAGATTAATTGGTGTCATGTAAAGGAAATCAAGTGCTGCGGCGAGGGACACTTGGAAAGTAAATCTGATGTTTAATCTGAAGTAGAGGATTTATTTCAAAAAGCCTTGGGAAGATAACAATCACGTCTCTGGCGATCAAGGGTCCACAAACCAGGCATTCCTTGAAATTGCAATGTCACTGCAAGCATGATCGTTGTATGTTATACCCTAATACCTTCTGCACCATCCCAGACCTTGGACAGACCTCAGAACAGCACATGCGTTTTTCTTGGATCAGGTCTATGCGGTGGGATAGGCTGGCATGGAAAACTAAGGTATATTCTTATGTTTGTATGGCCCATGCACATGTGCCTGCATTTAGTCTCGGGTGGATAGCTCAGTGGCAATGCGCTCCCCTTGGGAGCAAGATGACACGAGCAACACAGGTTCGATCCCTGGGTCTGCGCTCAGAAACCTCTGGGTATTTAGCACGTTATAAATAACCTATCATTTCATATCAAGAAAGGCTCTCTGCATATGTGATGAATTGTCGCCTGCTATCTGAAACAAGTTTTTTATTTTTATTTTTTGAGGTTCTATACCTGAATGTATTCTGCATTAAAATGGTGTCTGCCAAACACAGCACCACTTTCACGATATGTGCTATGGCTAAAAAAGTGCTCTTGGTGGTTTCTGCAACGGTGGTCCTGTTGGCCCATTGGGTGCCCAAGTCGACCACTGCATATAGTAGAGACCTTTCTAAACCTTCTGCAGTGTATTGAGAGACCACAGCTTTTCTACCACATCAGATGACGAAAGGAATCCATGGTCTGAAAAGGGCTCTTGATCAAACTGTCATCTGCTAGGTGAACCTCTCGGTTTTTATTTTTATTTTAGGAGCTCTACCTCTTAGCATTGTATATGAAAATGAGGTCTGCCATATAGTCTCCCATTCATGACCTGCTCTGTGCCTAAACGTGCTGTGCCTGGTTTTTATAAAGACGGAACAGCTGGGGTAATGGCTGTGCAACAGGACCACTGAATGTATATCTTAAACATATAGGCAACGTTTCTGCTGGGCAGACTTGTGAAAAACCACAGCTGTCACGAGAAATGGCCACCATTCAGAATTAAAGCTCCATTTCCTTTAAAATTCTACTGCCATTACAAATGAAAGTCTATATCATACAGTTGTCTGTTGGCACCCCTGACCTTATCAACAAAAACACTATTAATGCTAGGACGTGCATTATTAATCCAGAGGGCGGCCGCTATGCTCCTACCCATGCCTAGGCAGAATGCGAGTTATCACCTGAAACCCCATGTTAACACACTCCTTTGGGGTTTTTGATTATTCTGTAATATGTGGAGTTGCACTACCCCCAACAAAATGGCTGACTGCTGCTGAAGTGTATACATTTGCACCTTCCCAAAGGAATTGTCTTTTGTATTAGTCTCAGAATCTGGATTTTGGCCAGTTGTGTTTTTCACATTTAAATGTTCAAAAACTTTTCTGTCTGCGCTGAGGGGGGAAGAGACCGCAAACTTCAAAAGAAGCCACAGCAGGCCTCATCTCATTCTACTGTGATCGTTGCTCTGCACAGATCCCCTGTGACAAACAAGAACTAAGCAAGCCATGCTCCTTTCATTCATCTTGCATCATCTTTAATGAGACAATGTTATGGTTATGTTTCTCTCTACTTCTCACTTCTTTTAAATTTAGTACATTTACATTGGCGGCTAGTTAAAAGCATATTCCCATTTTTAATCATAATCCCTTTTTGGTACTGTTTTTGTAGACTTAAAATCACTGCAATTTGAATTCATTATAAGTGCATCTACTTGCACCACGGACATAATGTGCACTTTTCAGCTTTAACAACATTAGCTGCATGTTCCTGAGTAGGATATCATGGGATTCAGCTAAAGTACCCTTTTGTGACTATTCCACAGCACTGTTTTGGACAACCTTGCATCCTGCTTCCCTCCTCATTAGTACTTTCTCAATAATAAACCTGTTTCTTTAAGTTAAGGTTGTTTAGATGCCTGACCCAGTCAAGTTTTGGGAGTTCATCACGCACCACCTATGGCCTGTCTACACTTGAGGACACTGATTACTAAGCAGGTTTCTGAGTAGAAAGGTAACTTTTTTCATCAGGCCCCACATTAACGGGATGCAGGCTCGGCCCATTCTTTATCCATCCTTGACTTGATCCCAGTCTCACTAAAAGTGCATAACTACGGTAAAAAAATGTCATTAACATCTTTCAATGACATCTTTCATTAACATCACCCTAATGCTGGAGACTTTAGTGGGTCTATATTTAATATTTTTGTGCTGCCCTATTTTACATTTTCTTTCGCTCACTAATCTAATTTGTATCCATATTATTTCTCCTTGTTTCTCCTTGAATATTGTAATAAAATTGGAGACCATTCACAAAGGAACAAATTGGTCACTGTACCTTCTAGGCCTGAATCTTGCATCAGGATTAAACAATCTCTGCAATGCAGTCTGTATAATGTTCTCGGGTGATAGATCCTCTAACACACTGTTCCATTGATAGCACAAACAAAGGATACACAAATTACCTGAAATGTGTCAGTATCATTGTCACGTTCATCTGGCCTCATACATCAAAATATCTAATTGATTCAAATAGTATCTCAGTGCTCTTCCTGATGCAGAATTATCAGACAGTTAGTGCCCCTGAATGCTCCCTAAAATGTAGTCTTCTTTAAGTTTTATAACAAATAGAATTGTCACCTACTTGAAAAACAAGCCTAAACCAGCCAGGCATGGCAAGGAAAGCATGATCCACAAGATAAGGAACATCATTTTGAACAGCAATATAAGGAATTAGTACCCGGCGAGGGGGGTGTGGCGGCCTCCCAGCTGTAAGGATATTTGGCGTGTTACAGCACAGAGTACAGAGTACAGCACTACTACACAGGTAGCAAACAGCACAGAGTACAGCACTACTACACAGGTAGCAAACAGCACAGAGTACAGCACTACTGCACAGGTAGCAATTTTTTTTTTTGCAGCACCACCACAAGGGTGCGGTGCATTGCTATATGTGTTACCAGATTAACAAGGAAAGACAGGCCATTCAGTCAAAAACGATTTTAACATATAAGATGCAAATCTATTTTTACAGTTAAAAGTACACGTGCACATTCAAAAATGCACACTATTTTTCACCTGAAATGCCTATGGTGCGAGAGACACATTTGAAAATAATAACTAACCTTACTGACAACTAACCTGACTAATGAAACATAACCCACTAATAAAAATGTGTCTCCACTGCAGAATTAGGCCTATTCTGAAAGTGAACTTTTAAACGCACATCCATTTTTTTTTTCTGTTCTCTCTGCTGCCCTGTCCACATAACTACAGGAAGCAAATGGGCTCGAAAGAACAGGAAATCAGTTGGTTACAAAGTATTACTATAAAAATGAGCCATTGTGTAGAGAAGGAGGAGATGGCGTGATTAATTCTGATTGGAGCAGCGTCATAACAAGTATCATGCTAGAGGGAGTGATCAGGCTTTTGCTGGGGAGTTTGACAAGGAGAAGGGCAGTCAAGATTGGGGAGAGCTGAAAGAAGGACCTTTCCACTGGCTGAGGCATTCCTATCTGCAAAAGCTGAGAATTCCAGGCAATGACCCCGGTTTGAGAAGGCAAGCGTTCCTTTTTACTGGAGTTAATCTTCAAGGGAGCCACATTCAGAAAGAGAACAGCCAAAGAGAACAACTAAAAAGATAAGGTAATTACAGAAGTGTGGGAGCTGAGTGTGTACGATAATATGCAGTCAGTGTAGGATTCCTGTGCATGCCTTAATCAAATGCTAATGTTGCAATTTGAGTTCTGTTCTCCGCCACTCTCTTTGCAGTGTGTCATAGACAATGCTTTTACTGTACCATTTTATTTATTTCTGTAAAGAATGAGATCGTGTTTAATTGCAACTTTTATAATACAGAAAAATATTTGAAAACAGACGGGTGGTGTATTTACTATTTACCATTACAATGCTGATGATGTGGGGAGATTTTAAACAGTGCAATGGTCATTTTAAGACAGATGTGTGCATGTCAGATTCAGTATGAACAGTTGTGAGTTACTGTAGCATAGCTCGTTGGAGGTACATGAGCCAACGGGAAGAGAGACTCTCTGAACATAGCTCCCTACCGTATATAAGGTAGTGGAAATTACCACACGATTACCATATATAACTCTCTGTCGTAAATAAGTCAGTGAGATCGCCCATGGTGGCACACTAACACTAACACTGAAAAATGTGGTATTCCTAAAATGTAGGTCTGAGGTCTCTCTAGTGATTACACGAAAAATCTAAGCAAAGATAAGGGATTCTGGACATTGGGGCCACAAATAAAACAAGGGAATTATGCTCACCAAAATACCACCAACCACGCCTACCACCCACGCATACCAAATATGCATGCCTGGGTGCTGAAATAATGCATGTTCACTGTATTATTGTTGTACATGGCCCAATCTGAATACAAGGAGTGATTGTTGCTAAGTTATATTTCGGCGGTAAGAAAATACCGTCAGGCCCCAAATCTCCACAAAATACCCTACATATTTATGGTGCGTTGGCCGGGTATCGAACCCGGGTCAACTGCTTGGAAGGCAGCTATGCTCACCACTATACCACCAACGCCGCCTACCACCCACGCATACCAAATATGCATGCCTGGGTGCTGAAATAATGCATGTTCACTGTATTATTGTTGTACATGGCCCAATCTGAATACAAGGAGTGATTGTTGCTAAGTTATATTTCGGCGGTAAGAAAATACCGTCAGGCCCCAAATCTCCACAAAATACCCTACACAGCCAATGGGGAGGCTCAGAATGCAGGCATTTCCACATGGTAATCCAGCTGCCTGAGCCTCTTCACGCCCAGCGGCTGCCACCTCGCCTCACCGGGGAATCAGGTACTTCTTATCCCTCATACACCCAAATTCCCTTCCCGTCCTCCTACTCCCACCCCACTTACCTTCTTTTTTCTCTATTTCGAGAGTGTACAGGCTTGGAACACTTTAGTCCCCAGCACGTCAGTTCCGATCTGCAACAGACCGTCATGGAAAGGGAGAAGGTACTACATGTAGTCCCTTCTCCCCTTACATGGCAGCCATTTTCTTTGTTTACTATCGCCATCACGGAAAGAGAAAATGGACTATGTTTTCTGTCCACAGCAGACATTTTTTAAAGCTTTTTTATACTTTGTTTTTCCGGCTGCAAAATGCAATGCATCTCGAAGCCGGGAGAAAAAAAAAAAAAACATGAGTACCCCGGTCTAACGGGCCAGGGTACTAATGGCAATAAACCCCTTGACTGCGGGCCATTACCGCCTATGGGAATGCCCGGGGCCTTCGTTAAGGCCCTCACTACGCTTGGGCCTGTAACTATGGGCCCCAGGGGAATTACCTTAGTGGTAATGGCCCACAGTCTCGGGGCTTATTGCCACAGTCATGGCTTCCATATTACAAATATGTAACTTGAAAGAATCTACCCTTCCATAGGAGTCTCCCTGAATACGTTGTGGTAACTTATCAAAATTGCTACTGAGAATGATTAAGTGATTGCACATCTCCTCTGCTTTACAAATCGCACCCTTTACACATTCACAAATTAAGCATCTCTCACTTTCAAACATGCAGTGCTGACGGCTGCTCTCCACTCTTGGAGAGTGGAGAAAGATGGCTGCCACACTGTTCATCTTCATTAGAGTCCAGCTCCACTGCCTTTCTTTTCATGGGTGATGCGTCCTTAGACCTTCAGATCATCCGACAGTCCAAATGACAGTTCTGCTATTACAATCCAACATGATATTATGTTGGATCACTACTACGAACATCTACTAGCAAACTGTAATTGTTGACCTGTCACCTCTTCTGCATCTCAGTCTGTTTGCGGTGGTGTGCATCCGAAATCTCTGCCTGCTAATCTACTGGCACCTTGTTACTATTGATGAAAATATAACAATTCTTTAAACACAGTTTTTCTGCACACCCTAGCCCATATTACATAAAGCTGGAATCAAATCTAATCAACTGTGCACTGACAACTTCATCAGACCAATTGTTGTAATTGGCACAAATGTGGGTGTTACCATTCCCACCACCAATTGAAAGTCCATACATTGCATCTCTAAAATCCTTTTCTGCTCAGTGTTTGATGTTTTTTGTCATTTAAAAAAATGAATATATGACTGAAAGGTTCACTTTCTCCACCTATTTAATAAAATAGTTTTATACGGTTTTCACTGTCAAAATGATTCAGTGACACATATAAACATAACCCATTATTTAACAAGGAGAAAAGAAAGAATGAAACAAATCTTGAATTAAAATCTTCAATTATATAAAAATAAAACTGTCATTATATAAGAATGTTTGGGGCTGTCTAAATGCCACACATTGCTTGCCCGCTGAAAGACGTTTGCAGCAACATCCTTCCAGGAGATTGTCTTGTACAATATCGGACCTGTTATTGAAGCTCTACTTAGTTTCTTTGTCAATAAAATGAACATCAGAGTTATTCAGCTGAAAAGCGATGCGAAAATGAGGCTCTTTACTGAAACTGTGTCCTTCCAGTATTACGTGCCTAAGAGATTACATTTTGAACCCACAATGTCTATGTATTAGGCATGGTATATTCCCCAAGATACTTCTTGCTTCACTTATACTTAGATAATTCAAGCGAAAATGCATTATGTTTAAACAGATATTCCTGGCTAAAATGACAGCCCTTGAGTAATGGATGAATTTTTTACGTTAAAATCTAATGTCAAATTACTTTACTGACGACTTCTTGGCTAGGCAATGTTTCTTTTAATGTCATTTTCTTTTATTCAACATGTATTGAACATTTCAAAGAATTCTTAGCAGACTACCGAGAACAAATCTGTATTAAATGATCCACCTGGGATTTCCAACAAATATAGGTATTGTACCCATGATATTCGGGAATGATCGTTCAGGTCCTAGATTCCAGCACCTCTAAATACTCACAGAAACATTAATATGCCTGAAAGACCCATTCTTCAAATGACAAATGTTAATTTCCATTATATTCAAATGTACTGGAATTCCAGTCCCAACTCAACATTCATCTCAACATTGTGTTAAAGCAATGGTGGTATACTGCATTGAACTGCATTTGATAAGGGGCAGGGTTGTTATATTCTGATATTTTATATGAGATGTAGTTAGAAAATTGGTTAGCTAAGCATATTTTCAACTGTTATATTGAGAAATTTCTAAAATCATTCCAATACCTCAGATAAACATTCTCTTCCTTTATATCTAACATATGACTTCTCATTGAGCAGACACCTCTTACGCTCCCCAAGCATATTACATTAGTTTTTATTATAGATCATGCATAGTGCTCCATTTCTAGGTTGTAGACAGGGAGCAGTGAAGGTCAACTAATTGTTGCCCATCTTGAAGTGAATTATCTAATCTCCTCTAGAGCTGTTTAGAGGTCTGTATCATATACATTAAACAATACTGGCACAAGAAAAACACTTTAAGACTGAATACATTGCTTTCTTTTCTAGAACAAAACACCCCTCCTTTTATACATGGGATTTATTCCATGTATGTATGTGAAATCATTGTATCATAATAAGTGGACAAGGAGTAACGCCCTATTTGATAAACCTTTGCAACATTATGCCTCCTTTGAACCTCATCAATGGTCTTGATGTAAATGACAAACACTAACTATAGAAGATCTGCTGTTCTGGACATGACCCGCCCTGCCAGCCGGGCAAGATCCAAACGACTGGGGAGAACAGAAAGTTTGGTGCTAAACCCCGACTGTGATGTAGTCTGAATTTGTGTCTTTGCAACACATGTTGGTACGTTGGGAACAACATTTTAGCAAACATTTTCCCTGGTAGTTTTGGCATTCCCATAATCCCAATCCTACATATATTTGGTTCACTCGACAGATTGTCTTTGTATTTATAGAAATGGCACACACCCTCCTATAAAGGAACAAGAGGTCCGCCCACCAGTATAGAAACCCCATTTAGGCCAAAATCAATTATCTATAAATTCACAAGTGATCTATCCAGTCCATTGTCTGCAGTAATGGTAAAATCAGGAAGTATTTGTAATAGCCCTTACTATCGGCATGATTACCTTATTTACCAATTACAATGCTGCATGATACTGGAATACATTATATTTTATAGATGAATACTGCCTGATTAGGAGCTCAAAAAACACCAAAAGATTTTCCCCAATTCTTACCTCCACTCAAAAGTGGAGATAAAAATAGTAAGCCATGCAGCCCTGAAGATGTTTTAGACCTGTTTCCTTGTAGTCAATGGTTGTCCACATATTCAATTCAGGAAAAATACATTTGCAGTAGCGCACCAAAGGGGGCATACAAAAATTGGGTATCTCTATATCCACATTCCTAACACCTTTAGATTGTAATTCTTAGAATGTTCACTATTCCCCCCTTCTGTGTGTCATTAAAAATGGGACCATAATTTTATGATGTACTACCGTACATAACCCATTTCATCCGCAAAACTAGGGTTAAAATGGATTTAAAAATATGAAAAATAAACCTTGTGGTATATTAGGAAATCAGCATCTCTTAGCGATATACCTGTGATTTTCTTGCAGTCAGATGTATTTAATTGGCTAGTGCATAAGTAATATACTAGTAATTACCACATTTCATAATCCAGAGGAAACCATATCGGTAACTCATAATAAAGGCCTATGTATTATAAACATATGACCAAAATGTTCCCATGTAATACTTAAGATCATTTTCTATTTCTATTTTAGTGTCACATCAATTTGGCAGCATGTATCATAAAAATATTCTTTATCACAATTGTAACAGTTTGAAAATGGTTTCTATGAAAGACACTGGGCTCAATCTATGCTACATCCATTGCTTTCACCTTCCCTTAAAGAGAGCATCTTATGATGTTCACTCTTTGCTCTGCTCCCTGACACATCACATCATCTGATTTACACACCGCTTCTAATGAAGTCAAATTTTCAGATCTTTAATTCCCCCAACTAGCAATTAAACCTGAAAAAGCCCTAACCCAGGCTTACGTTTTCAGCCTTTTTCACACATCGGTGCACATAGTAGTTTACTCTCTGCCATGTCTCACTGTTCATTATTTTTTCCCCAACCCTTAATTTGATACTTCTTGCTATACTTTTTATGCTTCTATATATGAATTTGCCTCTGTGATTAGAATGAAAATGTGCCCATCTTCTGCTCCCATCACACATAAAAGTGATTTCACTGCAATTTGGAAAACTGTAAACCTTCACAAATTTTAAACCATTTTCAAACTGTTACAATTGTGATAAAGAATATTTTTATGATATATGATATAATCCCCTCACATGTTACCACAGGTCCTTCAGGACCTTCAGATTTGCTTGAAAGAACTGGCTAGGTATTCCGTAATATATTTAAAATAGATTGGCAGGTGGCAATAAGGCCTTACAAGATTCTCTTGGCAAAGACTTTGATTCCTCAAGTAATTGGCATGTCTTCCAAATTGTCATCATTTTCTTTTTTTCTGAAATATGAACGAGATGTGCCATTACTTCAAATAAAAGCAATAAAAGCATCTGAAGACTAAGATGAGAACGCAGACTTTCAACATGAGAAAAAGAACGAAACAGCAAAACAAGACACCATTGAGGAATAGTATTTATGCTCAGCTACCTCAAATTCTCTGAGGGTCAGAAGTTTCTCCAGTCAGAGAGTGGGGAGTAGATTTCTCTCCTGTGCAGGTGCCTCCCTCTGGAATAGCCTCCCGGCCCCTCTCAGACCTGAGCTGGACCAACTAGACCTTCCTTTCCTCCTCTGCTTTCTCTCTCCCTCTCCCTTGCTGATTTACCTGTCTGCTGCACAGACTGCTTGCTTGGCTACCCTCAGAGTGTCACTGGGTACCAGTCTCCACCATGATCAGTCTCCCCTGCACTGCTTCCGGGCCTACTGTGCACTTAGGGGCTCTAAATGTAACCATACTGCCCCCTGTCCCCTTTCACTTTCCCAGAGCCTCAGTGCCTTGGCTGCACTTACTCAGACCAATGCTGCCCTGATTGCACTTCCCCTTTCCCTCTCCCTGGCACCTACCCCTTCTCCCTTCCCCCTGCACTTTGCGTTGTCGCACTTGCAAAATCAGAATGAGACACGGCCTAGTAAAATCGCTTGCCTTGCGCTCCCTTTGTCCTCCCTCCCTTGTCTTGTTGCACCTAGGAACACTTGTGCGCAGGGGCGTTAGAAATGACATATCATCTCATATCATTGGGTGGGTTAAATTACATACCAACTTTGATGTATCCAGTCTAAGGTTAGAATATTCCAGCAAGGGGACTCATACCTGTCATGTTTATAATTCTTCTTGAGATGAAGAAGTGGGTGCGATTGTTTCAAATTACATCCATATGTGTGATTTCCTTTAGTACATTCTGCTGGGTATTTTTCATTCAAGTCAGCTTTGATTGATATCTATTCCCGTGGAAAGTGTGTTATCAGCATGCAGAGCAATTCCTTCCATATGATCCTCTATGACAGTACACTGGAATGCATACGTATTAATAAACAAAATGGACTCGTTAATAGTCGGCGCTTAGAGTCAATGCGACTGAAAGAATCTGTGCACTCTGATGCTGCAGTCAGATAATCCAGCTGTGATTCACTCATTAGTTGGCCTTTAGGAAAGGACAGTCATGTGTTCTTAGCAATAGATAACAGGTCTGACCAGAACCTTGAATTGTGCAACTGTCTACAATTTTGTATCTCACAATTTGTTGATAATCCTCCACAATTCCTAGAGAAAAATCTAAGAATGGATTTTGATTCGTTCACTTCCCAAACTGGTAAGTACCCTAAGCTTCAAGGTTCTGTACCTGCCTGCGTAGCCAGAAACCCATCTGCATCACTTCTCTTATTCTCAATATCTGCCAGTTTAGGAAGCGGTAAAAAGATGTAAACTCCTGACCGTCCTAAAAAGACCACATTTACTTAACAATCAATTTACCAATTTAGCAAATACTGAATCTTCATGGTTTTTTGGTAATCCTGCCCCATTCCAGGAGAACATTCTGAAAATATAAATAAATCCGTTCATGTAAGTTACCTACGGTCCAAGGCCTTTTGAACCCATAACTATACCTGCTTGCTCAACTTGAAATCCAGGTATGCCACTTCTTCAATTGACAGTATCTACCACGTGAATAACTGGTAAATAGACAGAGGGCCTGCTTTACAAAAGCGTTGTATAATGGAGCAATCCCATTGATAAATGCTTTGTAAGTCAGGCCCTTGAAATCCTGATCATATTAAAGTCACCACCTTGTCCCATAAAAGTGTTATAACCAGGCTAAAATTCCTTCTCTTTCAATGGAGTTTCGAGTTGGAGATTGACATTAATAATGACTGTTAATTGCAGAACAGAGTGCACCAGGTAGAATAGGCTGAAAACAATGTGAATACAATCTATTTCTTCATACAGAAGTTTTACATTGGGACGAATAAATATACGTCTACTTGAGAGTAACCACTGCAACACACCAAGTGTGGGCTCATTAATCAGAAGAGGCTCTTTCAGTGTTGCTTCAAAGGATATATTTACTAGGTTGTTAATGCGAATTAATGAGATTGTTTTGAAAATGCCATTGAGCTCCTTGTTGATCTTGCATGAAGCTCCTTTGCTCAACCCATCTCCCTCTTGTGAGGTACCTGCTTTGGTTGGCTCATGCTCTGCCTCCAGAATTTCCATTGGGGGTGGAGGGTCTTCCATAACTCTACTGTGTCTGGTGTGAGTGACCTGGTCTTGCTGCATTGTTTTAACAACACAGTTTATGGCTCTGCATCCATGTTTTTCCTTGAGCCTCACTATGATCCTCACTACTGTGACCGAGGATGGTGCTGATTCTGTGATTTTTCTCGCCATGGAATTATACTAAAACTCTTTTACTGATACTGCCACTCAGTCTCTCAGATTTACCAACAGATCATAAGAGGTGGTGATGTATTGATGCCTATCTGTGGAGTCCACAGGACTGCATGGGTATTTGTGCAGATTTAACAGGAGCTGATGCAGTAACCCTGCTGTTTATTGGAAGTGATTTACCTCTAGCTATATGCTATATGCTGTGAGTAAAGACACTATTTCACCTTTAAACTCTGAATTTAGCAGTGTGGTAAAGTTTGAAGTGATTCAGTTACAGCCCCAAAAATGGAGTTAACAGAATTACTGATAGACATTGCAACACCGCTGAATTTGTAATGAGGCCACATGTCACTTGCAATCCATAGACAATAGCCGTGCTTCCACTGCCATGGAAGCGATTCCAAGACAAGTAAACACTGTGTTTTCTCTTAGGCACCCCCTATTTGAAGGACTTCAACATGCAGCCATTTAAGCTCAGATGGGTTTAAATCTCGTTTGCAATTCATGATAACAGAAGGAAAAACCTGCAGTTTTGCCCCCTCTGCTAGCCAGCACCCTAGGCAGCCATTTAAGCCACTTAGTTATTGTACTGGTAATGCACTTAAATGGTTGCCAGGAACTGAGTCTCTTACACCTGCGGGATGGTTCTTGTCCTGTCTGCAGGTCCCCTTTAAAAGATCCGCAGGACATAAACACAGGATGCGACATGCCCTTTGCTTAACCCCTTAACAGTCAAGGGTTTCCCCCCAGTGCCAATGCCTTTTCTGGTGATTTCCATATGTCGCCATTCAGTCCCTTGTAACATTTTTGTTACATGAGATATCTTTGCCACTTTTGTCCCCTTTTCTTCCCACTTGTAGGCGGTCATAACGCCACCAAGGAATCCTAGTTTGCTGTATGGGGGTGAGAGAACATAACCAAAAAAGGGAGAACATTTTTCAGAAAATGCCAATGAAATGATGTACAAAGAAGCACGTGTTTTTTTTCCTTGTGAGAGCTAGGAAAAAATGGTTTGCTGTGCTGAATTTGCCATTTTCCAGACTTTCAAGAACAGGTTGAGTGGAAACCAAAACAACATATTTTTATATGGTTACCAGCCATTTTGTGAGAGGTAGGTGAGTTTGCCCTTTTTTCGAATAGGACATGCATGGACAGAATGGAAGAGGAGTGTAGGAGAGCTGAATGGGAAGACAGAAAGGCATACATTTATGAAAAGTAGACAAAATTCCAAGTTTAGCAAGGGGTGATTTGGGCTGGAGTGGCAACAACTATGTAGGGAAAATGTCCATAGTTTGGTGAAAAATTTGAAAAATGACAGGAAAAAAGGGTATGTAGTGGACATGGTTGACTTCTGTGAATTTCGAGAAAAGCAATCCTCTGCTACTTTCCCCCCAATTCTTCCTGTTAGGAAATCACACATTTTTCGTAATGTTTCACAAAACAAGCAATACCACAAGCCAAAAACCGAGCCATGCTACACAGGATTTTTATGCTTACGGCCTAAACAGACCTACTTAGCATGTGTAAATAAGGAAATCAAATGTGGTGAGGAATGAAAAGCATACATTGTTTGAAAGAGCACAGGCAGAGCATTTCAAAGGTCGGTGACTTGTGCAGGTTACAAAAGTATATAGTTCCTAAAGCAGAGACTAAATATGGGTCATATTTGAGAAATTAAATGGTTGTGTGACAAAGTGCAGCAGCAAAAGTATGAAAACGTTATGAAAACCAAGCAAACACAAAAAATGTCCTACCTTCCTGCGTTCCCACAGGTGTCCCGACAACAACGATACCTCACATGTGTGGGTGCACCGACCTGGGTGCAAAGGAAAAAGGCTAAACCAGTGGTCACCCCAAGTCTTTCAGCAGAGCAGATTTAGTAGTTGTGGACAAACTTTTGATTTGGGCATGGGATGTCGCAGCAACCAAGGAAAACATAGAACCCCATGCATTTCTGAAAACAAGACACCTGTGGTAATCCACAGAGGTGTGACTTGCACGAATCGCCCAGAATGCATTACCCACAAGCCCTGGCAAAGTCTGAAATGTGGTGAAAAAAAGCAACATTTTCTGATATTTTCCCCTCCCAAACCACCGAAACATGCTGCCAACAACACATGTCCCACCTTTCCGCTTTCCCACAGGTGTCCCGATGAAAATGGTACCTCAAATGTGTGGGTGCACCTACATGGGCGCAAAGGGAAAAGGCTAAACCACTGATAACCCCAACTCTTTCGTCAGAGGAGATTTTTCTGTTGGGGACAACCTTCAGATTTGGGGCGGGGGTGTTGCAGCCACCAAGGAAAACAGGGAACCCCATGCATTTCCAAAAATAAGACATCCCTGGGAATCCACAGAGGTCTTACTTCCACGAATCACCCCAGAAATTATTACCCACAATACCCATTAAAGTCTGAAATTTGGCAAAAAACCCTCAATTTTCAGACATTTCCCCCTGCCATCCCACCGAAACACGCCGCCAACAACACATGTCCTAACTTCACGCATTCCCACAGGTGTCCCGATGAAAATGGTACCTCAAATGTTGGGTGCACCAACCTGGGCGCAAAGGGAAAAGGCTAAACCACTGGTAACCCCAAGTCTTTCGGCAGAGCAGCTTTTGAGGGATTTTGCTCTTGTGGATAGCGTACAGTTTTGGGCTTGGGGTATCACAGCCACCAAGGAAAACAGGGAACCCTGTGCATTCCCAAAAAGAAGACACCCGTGGGAATCCACAGAGGTCAGACTTGCCTGAATCACCACAGAATGAACTACCCACAATCCCTGGCAAAGACTGAAATTTGACTAAAAACACAATTTTCAGACATGTCCCCCCTGCCAACCCACCAAAACACCCACCAACAAGACATGTCCTACCTTCCTGCGTTCCCATAGGTGTGTACAGCGCAAACTGTACCTCAGATGTGTTGGTGCACATACCTGGGCGCAAAGGGAAAAGGCTAAACCACGGTTCACCCCAAGTCTCTCAGCAGAGCAGATATTGCAGGATTTTGCTCTTGTCGATAACCTACAAATTTGGGCCTGGGGTGTCCCAGCCACCAAGGAAAACAGGGAACCCCATGCATCTTCAAAAATAAGACACCCGTGGGAATCCACAGAGGTCTGACTTGTGCTTATCGCCCCAGAATGTATTACCCACAATTGGACGAATCGCTCTAGAATGTACTATACACAAGCCCTGGCAAAAACATACTGCCCCATGCTTTGGGGCCCCATTCTAAATGTATCTGGTGGCCCTGCCCCCATACCCTAAATGGATGGGTGGCATCGCATATATCTCTTTCTAGGGGCAGAAATCTGCCCCAGAAAGGCTACATAAGATGACCCCCATCCTTTTGGGGTCGGGGTAGGGACGGCCACCCCCTTTCCTACTAAAAACATCCATGGTGGTTTAGTGTCCCCCACCTAACATGTTTCATTTTTTTTGCTCCATTCCTAGGGGCAGATGGGCTCATTAGTTTGCCCTTCTGAACATACTACCCCATACTTGGGGCCCCATTCCAATGTTTTCTGGTGGCCTTGCCACCCTCTACTCCGAATGGATGGGGGGCATCTAGGGAGGGCTCTATGAGGTGCCCCTTAAACATTTTTGTGATAGTGTTTAGTCAGATGATATGTCATCCAACCAGTCTTTTAGCTCAGCTTTGGTGAAATAGGCTGTGACATATCTTGCAACTGCACTGGAATTGTCTGCAATTCATTGTATGTCTATATTTACATTCCAAAACAGGGTAATAATTTAATTGCAATCATTGATGGGTTATAGGTTATAGTACCGAATCAAAAGGGTCGAATGACAGAAGGGTTGAGTCAATTCGACCGAATAAAAAAAGGATCGACATTTTTTTTTTTTTGTTGGGGGGGGTTTCCCCCCCAAACCCCTGTTTTTGGTGTAAAAACACCCTTTTAAAGCTAAACCATGAGCAAAAAAACATTTGACATTTATTTTCGATCCTTTGGTTTTTGGTCGAGTGCACTCTCACCTTTGTCATTCGATCCTTTTGTTTTCAAAACTTTAACTGGACACCTCATTGATGTACTTGGATGCTTCAACCCTTATAAGGGTGTATGTGTTTCTAGGGGATTTGCCTTTTAAACTGTGTCTAACAGACAACATCAAGCTTTTTACTTGTCCTTTTTTGAAAACTGGTCTAGGGAAGCCAAAGTATTTATCTTTGTTTCTTTATCAACGTCAGCAGTATTTGCCACATGTGTACAATTTGTGTATGTAGGTCACTATGTGTAATTTCACAGGTAATGTATTTTTTAATAAATAGTAAAACAGTGAACAGTGGCATTACTGTCATGGACACATTTGGGAGCATCCTTTATCCACAAAAGCATGTTGATGTGTAGTGCTCCTCTGGATTGATATTCTCTTCTTCAAAAGAAGTGTTCCGCTTCTCTGAGTGGAGGGGTCGATTTATTGCAGATGAAGTGCAGCATGACAATGAAGTGATTGTGAAAGTACCTTAATACATTGACAGAGTCAAGAGAACAGAGTTCCCCTGGTGTTTTTATATCTATTCCCTCTTTATTTTGGTTTGCAGTGTGTAACAAGTCATCCATGTCATCCTATGCGTATTCTGCACAACTTAAAGTAACAAACCATTTGGGTGGGCCTAGGTTCCTTAGCATACAATGTACATCACATCAGAACCAGTTTTCTTTTGTACCACACATGTTTGCCAAGAGATTTGTCATATTTGACTGCATAATGTCATCTTTGTCTTTTATCTTTTGAAGCAGTTGGGTAGCAGACATGTTTAGAAAATGAGAGCCTTTTTTAATGTGTGAAACTTTATAACATAGAGTTGCTAGTTCAATTTCAAACAGGAGATGGAAAATGTATTCTATATTTTGTACATATTGAGCTGCACGTCCATTTGTACAATGGGTGGACTATTTGGGCAAAAGTAACATTTGATTGAAGGTTTTGAAATGTTTTCTATAAGGGTTTCTTTTGCCATAATGGTATCCCCTACCATTTCATACCCTCAGACATTATTGTCTATGGCAATTGCTTATTTTTTGTTCTTGTTTATACGCGTTTTCATTGAAATATGGTTCTGTGCTGCTTGTGTAAATCCATTCACCTTCACAGAAGTTTGAAAAGGTACCTATATTGACATTGTGCATGTTTAAGAGTGCTTTCTGTAATGTATTTATTCAAGTAGTTTGTGATTTCAATCTGTTTAAAAGTATTACAAAAAAGTTTCTCTTTAGTAGAAATGCACTGTTAATTAGAGCTTCGAGGATTCGTTATCTCCTGTAGTTTTTAAGGGTAGATCGTGACATTTTAGCTGTCTTTATAAGATTGTTAAGGACTCTACAGTGGACTTTATTTTGTAAAATTAATGTTTTAGATTGCTTTACTGTGGCTATGTTAACATTGGCAGATACACTGTTAGGTACATTAGTAGGTCTGCTTTGGTTTGTACTTCTTTTTTTAGTTTTAGTTTTTGCAATAGGGGCTTTACTTTTTTAGTGGTGTCTGGTTTAGTTTTGTTGAGTGAGGTTACTAGCTGAGTTTTGTTAATGTTTTCCATACATTGTCTTAGAGGTGGATGACTATATGGCTTGTTTTTATTTTCATCTGCTCAAATTTTCTTTCTTTTCTAAGCTGTGCAGGTGTGATGGGTTTGTGTTAGTGAGTAAGGGAGGGGTGGTGTGATGGAATAAGTAGGGACATTATGATGTTTTCAGGAAAACAGTGGTTGTTAAAATGGTGTGGTTTAGAGCCTAGGTATGAGGGGTCTGTGAGTATAATGGACAAGAGGTGACAAAGTTTGTGTGTGTGCTAATGTGTGTTAGTGATTTGGAATGCAATTAGTTTGGAAGTTGGATTTAGGAGCTCATGTTGATAGGGGTGTGGAATAGTAAGGAAGTGAAATTGAGGTATAGCAGTTGATGATAGATGGATGTGTTGTTAGGCAGTAAGGAATGGGTGGTGCGTTGAATAAGGAACAATGTTTAGATGGGAATACAAAGAGTGTGAATGTTACAATATAATGAGTAAGAGTGAAATATAATTTTGGGTAGAAAAACATATTGTAGGCTAATCTATATTGAAATTACATTGTTACAATTCGAAAAATATGCATCCTATAATAATGTACTTACTTTGTAGGAAGTGAAGAGTGCCCTTTCTTCAGTAGCTGTGTTGTCAATCTTGTTTTTTCCTGTAATTGTATAAGAACGTTATTGGGTATATGTGATATAGTGAAGTACTTTTTGTAAGAGAGGTTGTTATTTATTATGGTAGGAGGAGTTGTTTGGAAAACGAGTTAATCAAGTTGTGTTTTGGGTGGTGTAGTAAAGAATGTTAACTATCGGCCTCATTACACGGATGGCGGCAAGGGTTAACGGTCACCGTTAATGGTACCGGTGACCGTTAAGGTGACCGTTAACCCTTACCGCCTTACTACGAGGTCCCTTTGCGGGTTGGAGACTTTAACGCCTGCTTTTTGCAGGCGTTAAAAACCAACCCGCAAAGGGACCAGGGAGCTAATTACGGTACCGCAATTTGCGGTGCCATAAATTAGCACCTTCCCCATTCCCCAACAAATGCTGTATTTGTGGTGCAATGTATTTGTAATGTGTTGTATTTTTTCTAAAGTATAGGGAAACGGTGGCCTAGTATTAATGCAATGGCAGATTATAGTTGGAGCAGTGTTTAGTGTCTTATGGTAGTGGTTGGAAAAGTACAGTACTGTGATGTGTTCTATACAGATACCTGGGCAGTATACACATATGTGGGAGCAGGTGGAGAATGGTGGCACTATAAGAGGTGTAATGAGAAAGTTTGGAAATATAACATTTATATGGAATAAAAAAGGGAACATGTAGTGTGTTTAAAAATGTTTCTTTCTAGGAGCATTTTGTTGAAAGTATAAAAATGCATATGTGCATTCCAGCACTGTATCTAACTTTTTTCTAAAAGAAAGGAAAAGCAAATGTATATGATTTGTAAAACATTTGTAAGTGCCACTTGGTGTGTGGAAGTTTAGTGTGTTGAATGTACATGTAAGTAACTGAGACTTGATGTTACCATCTGCAGAGGGCTGCAATGCATGGCATTTGATAGAGTGGTAACAAAATAGAATATGCTTATTGAGAAGCTAATTAAAGGTAAGTGGCAGCAAACCTGTATAAATCTATTTGCAAAAGTGTTGAAAGAATTTTTTAAAAAAAATATGAGCATACCTGTGCTATGTCTTGTTAGATGCAGATGGTGTTGAATCTGCAAATACAAATCTTGGAGAGTTTCCCAGTTGTTTTTGATGCAAGTGGCTGTTACCGGAGACATGTACTCTGAGAGGTCAAGTGTACATCTGAAGTGTAGAACTGAAATGACAGAGTTTCATGTAGAGTTTTTGATGTGATTGTGTCATGACCACTGTGAGGGGGCACAAGTTGTGCCACAAGCAGGTTCCCACCAGAACCCTGAGGGCCTTAAAACCACTGCAAAAGGGCTCCTGGAGCCAGTCTTGGTGCCTCTCGCACCAGGGACATATGTAGGAAGGAAGGGCTGTTCAAACTAGGTCCCATTTATGTACATGGGCCTTTATATCCAACATGGAAGGACCCACACAGTCTAGTTCTAAGAACCAAGCCATGCGGTCTAGTGTTTTGGGTGTGGCAGGCCTGGAACTACTTTCCCTGGTACAACTTTACCTGGGCTATATAAACTACACCCTGACTGCAGAACACGCTTCATGTTATTCTGCAACCCGCAGCATGACGCTCACCGCGTCCAGCTCCTGGTCTTCAGCATTTTCCTGTAATCCCGCAAGAACAAGAACAAGATTATTCTGTTTTACCTGAGAAAACACCATCCAGCACTCAGCATCTCAACTGGGCTTCAATCTGTGGAAACCGAGAGAAGAAGAAGCATCACTTACCTGTGAGGACTAGCGTAAGGACTTCCGGCAAACCGCTACCACAGCTGCTGTTCGAACATTGCGACCTGCAATAACGTGAAAGGGAAAAACAATATTAGAACGCGTGCTTCCAAAACATCGAATTCCATCAGTCTTACCTGAATTCCATCGCGCTACGCCACGCTTTCATCTGGAGAACCACAGCAACATCTGCAAAGGAGAAGAGACATATTCAGGTTCGCTTTCAATATTAAACAACTGTACAGCTCTGTACTTACCTTAACGGATTCCGGGGGCCTGTTTTTCTTTGTGCTGTCATCCACTCGCAGCACCACAGTGGCCTGTGAGGAGTAGAAGGTTAGCTTTAAAAGACAATAAAGGCGCTGCACTTCGCGCTTTCTCTTACCTAGAAAACATGCCTCTCCATCCGGAACTCCAGCATCAAGAACTTTGCACCTGAAAAGAAGGAGATAAAGACATTAACAAATTCCCACCATAAACAGAACAAAGACTTACAATTAACAAGCCTACCTGCCGACCAGCAGATTTGGGTCACAGCAGGCCTAGGCCCAAGGAAGGCGTACTGCACCAGTGAAGCAACTCGGGTAGCTCGCGACAAACGTCAAGCGCCCCTGCACAATAAACGCAGGACGGATAGCTCACCCTACAAATAACTAAGATTCATTATTCAGCACTGGGCAACTACGCATCCAGGTTTCGAGATCTCAGAGCCTTCCAGATGCCCCTGGGGATATCAGGTGAGCGTAACAGATTGGTGGATGGATATGTGACTTTTGAAAGCAGCCAAGTGTTACAGGGGAAGTGTTACACGATTAAAAGTAAAAAGAGTAGAAGGGCTGCCCTGTGCTATGGTGTCCACAAGTCTTTTAAATATGCCAGGCATGGAAAGGGGATCTGCGGAGAAACGGACCGCCATAGATGTCAGCAGACATCGGGAGATTAGGCAATCAGGTTTCATGGTTGTGGTGTGCAGGAAGACAGGTTAACAAATGCTTTCTTTGTTGTGTGCATTGAAGAAGGCAATGGCTATAGCTTTGAGGAGTGTGTGAATGGTGGAAGATTCTTGGATTCATTCATTAAAGCTTCATACTGAATCTCGTGGCATATCTGCTACTATTGGATTGGAAGAAGTGGTATGCAGTTTGTGGGTTATAGTGGGCAACCGTATTACCATTATGTGAGAGTATGGCTCACTTTAAATGTCCAAATATTATGATTGTGGTTTGTGGAGGCAGCAGTTTGTGCTATGTCACTACAGTGGGCCTCATTACGACCCAGGCGGTAAGTTACCGCCTGGGCCGTGACTTTACCACCATGGTGGTTGGCGGACTTACCGCCCCATTCCGAGGTCGGCGGGGCGGTAAGTCCCCAATCCCCATTTACCCTTCCCCATTCCCATTTTTGCCCCATAGGGCATAATGGGAGTGGGGAAGGCGTTAATTACGCCACCGTAAATTACGGTGGCGTAATTAACTCCATGGTCCCTTAGCGCCATGGATTTTAACACCTGCTAAAAACAGGTGTTAAAAGCGCCATGGCGCTAAGGGACCTCGTAATTGGCGGTAAGGGGTCGGCGCAGCTAACGCTGGCGTTAACCCCTTACCGCCAGGGTCGTAATGAGGCCCAGTATCTTTGCAGTTTTCCATGAAGGATATGTTCAAGAACCTAATGGAACTGTTTCCAGCGTGAAAGATAATTTTTTCTGAAATTATTCAAAGACAGATGTGGAGATGTTCAAACTTGTTTTGTCCACAAATGGAAAAAGCTAGGCAGCATATCACTACATGTGTATGTTCTTTGGTTTAAGAATGGCATCTTTTGACAATGAAAATATCAAGTCGGACACCGTAAATACCTTTCAAAGTGATGGAGTGCATTTGACTGATGGTGGCAATCTGTTTTTTCTTTTGAATGATCAAAATGCACTGAAACGGTTTATGTGAACAAATTAAAAGGGAAGATGTGGAGTGTATAGTAAAGCATTTGCTAGTAGGTGTAGGATATACAATTGAGAAAAAAGACAAATATTTGAAGAAGTTTTTTTAGCAGTTATGAAAAAACATGAGTACAGTTTAGCATGTTAGATAAAAGCAAAACAGCAAACAAGGGTGTTTTTAAACAACCCCAACCCAAAAGTCTCCTTTAAGAGACACCATTGCAGAATAAATGATTTACATTGAGTTTAAACCTCCCCACCCCCATTAATTGCCCATGCCATCTGCGGACATGATAGTAGTCCCCACACATTGCATGTGACATCCTGGTTCTTTAAGCATTGTAGACATGGAAAAGGGACTACCGCAGACAGAAGTGGATGTCCTCGGACATCAGGGGATTGGCTAATCAGTTTTTGTGGTTGTGGTGTACAGGAATACTGGGCAGCAAGTGCTATCATTTTTATGTGCAGTGAGGATGGCTATGGCTTTGACGAAGTAGAGTGTTTGGATGATGGTCGATTCTTGGCTCCATTGGTTGAAGGTGTACTCTGAGCAGTGTGGATTACCTGTGAATCTTTGAGCAATGAAGTGATCAGACCTGCTCCCGTTTTGCAGGAGTATGGTTAATTTGCGGCATCCAGACATAATTGTAGTTCACTGTGGAGGCAACAGTTTGGGCAATGTCACTGGAATTTCATTACATTTTTGCAATGAACAATACATTTGCAAAGTTAATGGAACTGATCCATGCTTGCAGATTGTTTTTTCTCGGATAGCTCAATGACAAATATGGAAACGTGCTAAATGTATTTTGTCCACAAATTGAGAAAGCAATGTGCAATGAAAACAAAGCTGAATTCGCTTTTTCACATTGAAAATATTATTTGATATTGTGAATATTTTTAAGGAGATGGAGTGCATTTGACAGATGTCAGAAATCAGGTTTTTCTTTTGAATATCCAAAAAGCATTGAAACAGTTTTTGTGGAAACATGTAGTGAAGTCTCTTTTAGTAGTTGTAGTGTGTAATAAAAAGCAAAAACAGAACAACTATTGGAAGCAGTTTTTGCAAAAGTTAGAAAAAATAACTAAGTTTAGTAGAACATTTGTTGGTTCAGTATACAAAACCCACAAATATTTTTTTTTAAAAGATTCTTTTAAGAGACATCATGTTTTAATGAAAAGTAGTTCCATCGCACCCATGCTGCGTGTGCGCCCTCGCATTTTAGGCTGTATGTGCTCCCTCGCAAATGTGTACATAGGTGCCCCCACCACAACTTAAGCTGCGTGCACTTCCCTCTCAATTGAGGGTGTTGGTAGCACCTCGCTATTTAGGCTGCATGCACCTCCTCTTAACTTAGGATGTGGGTGCACCCTCACAATTTAGGCTGCGTGTGCTCCCCTGCAACTGGAGACGTGTGCATTTCCCTCTCTACTTGGCCACTTGCATTCCCTCCTTCTCCTAGTTGCTGCGCTCTCTCGTATCTTAGGTCTCTGCATTCTTCCGCAGTCCCTTCCCTCCCTTCTCATTTTAGCTCCCTCCCTCCCTTGATCTACTCTGCACTGGTCTTGACGTTTATTGCTTCATGGTTGTTGGCTTACATTGCATTGCCTGCATTCCTGTTCTTCATTGTTACTTCCTTGTTTCCTTTGGGATTGACCTTGTGGATCCTCTTTTGCTCTGATTTTGTACTGTGCTCCGCTCCTATATTTATTGTCCCCTGCTCTGTCCCTTGCTGTTGGTTCTTATTCTTTCGTCCCTTCTAGGTCCCCCGCTCTGCTTCTGTGCTTTGTTGGTCCCCTATTGTTGAGCTGTACTTTGCTGTTAACTATGTTTTGCATCTGATTTCTCTGGTCGGTTGTTCTTGTCCATTGTGTTCCTCCCTCCTTCTGTGTCCCCTCTTGTGTCACCTCTCCTGCCTCTTGCTCCCCAGTACTACCCAACTCCCCTCCTTTGGTCCCCCCTTTTATCCCCCTCTTCCTCACTGCACCCTCTATAGTGCTCTCTGTCTCACCTATCTTCCCTAACTGCTTTTCTATCAACTATCCTATATTTCTCACTAAGTCTGCCAGGAGGAAGCTCAAGAAGGGCATCCTGGTCTACAACCCAGGCCTCCCTATCACTGATACCTACACCAGTGCTTCCCCCAGACAGCCCCTTATCAACATCCTCTTTGTCGTTCCCTCTCCAGGTCAATGGCCCCCCTGCATGGTCTCTGTTCTCTCTGCTTTTTCCTCATCTCCCATTAATGGTAGCACCCAGGGTGAGGCCCTTCTGGCCCCCTTCCACTCCTCCAAGACCATCATTAATGTCTACTTAAATTGCACTGTCTTGGTCCAGGACCATCAGGCCAACCGCCCCCTTTTTGATAAATGCTTCCTGCACCTTATCAACGTCCTTTCCTCTCTTGCAATACCATCTTTCCCTTCTCTGGCTCCTCTGCTGCCTCCAAACTCTGCCACCTCTACGGCACCCTATGCTGCTTCTCTGGCCACCCTGTTGCCTCCTTCCTCCACCACCCTTCTGGCACCCTCTTCTTCCTCCCTGGCTACCTTGCCTTCTTCTCCTTCCTCCTCTGCCCATCCTCGGGCACCTATACCACTTCTGCAGGATGTACATCTGACCTGTACCCCTCCATGGAAGTCCTTCAAAGGGGGCAACCTGCTCCACATCGCTACTCTCAACTTTCGCTCAGCTGTCAAATACGCCTCTGACATCTGCCATCTCCTGGAAGGACTTGATTTGGATGTTCAAGGTCTCACTGATACTTTGTTCATGGCAGCTCTGTCACAAGCTTTGACACTCTCCTTCCTGAAGTCTACAAGATTCTCTCCGTTACCAGAACCAATCATCCCAATGGGGGTGTAGCCTTGATCTTCCCAGAGTTGATCCCAGCTTTCATCATTCCTATGCAGGTCTACTCCTTCTTTGAATGCCTGGTCTGCATGCTCTCTATCTCTCCTGGCCTTTCACTTACTGTCTATAGGCCACCTGAGCAGGTCGCCTTCTTCCTCTCTGGGTGGGCTGACCTCTTCTCCTTCCTCCTCACTTCTACCTCTCAACTTCTCCTCTGAGACGTGAATATCCACCAGGATGCTGCCTGCGCTTCTTCGGTGGTGGTGGTGGCCCATGGGAAGGAGGGATGGCCATGACAGATGACATTGGAGCAGGCTTTAAAGATTCTGCAAAACTGGTGTTATCCTGGTGCTCTCTCCGGAATAGCCAGACTGAGAATGACTAAAAGTAATGGGTGGATCCCTTCAGCGGAACCATCCACAGACCACACAACTGTCTGCGGACTATCAAGTTGACAATAGGCCTTGGAAAGTTCAAAGATGAACTAAAGGTGGGTCTAGGAGCTCTGGGAGGGTACAATTTCAACTTGAAACACCCCAGATTGACTGAAGAGGCAGTTTAAAACTGTCCACATTTATGGACACCATCCACAGACATGCCACCACGCTGCAAAAGTGTGGTCACATGATGACTTCCGAGGACGTCTGCGGCGGCGGTTGTCCGTGGACTCTGTCAAGTGGGAGACACCGAGTGCATGAGCATGGATGTCCACAAACTGGCGCGGTGTCTGCGGACTAAATACATGTGTGTCATGTGAGACGGGACATGCCTGACACGGGGCAATGTCCACGGATGCTCCTTTGCATGAACAGACACCTTGAACTGCCTTATAGTCCGCAGACTATTAAGTGGGTTTAAAAAAAAAAGAAATGTATCACATAATAATATACATATTACTTATGAAAGTGATGCTATTGGAATGGGAAACATTAATGGGAGAATTTAGAATTTGTATAAAGTCATCAGGGAAAGGAAGGGAGAGAGGTTTCAACAAACCGTCTGTCGTTTATATTTTGTGAATTTGATTGGGGTGATTGCGGGGGAAAGAGGACGGATGCAGGTAGGATAGTGATCATCAGAATTTCAAATAACATCATTCTTTACATAATTTAAAAGTTCTTTGAAGTCATTACTAAGTTCATCCCATTTTGCAGACAAGATCATGATTTCGTTGTGTACAGTAGGGGATTGGTATTATCTGTGTGATTGTTGGGATTCTTCATAATTAATTTGTGTTGTTGTTTCTTCAAGTAAAGTATGTATTATAAGAAAAGAAGAAATTATTATTTCAAAGAGCTGAATATAAATTACATTATTAGTTTACATTGAAATATCTATTGTTTACCATTAGAGATGTCATCATCACTCTTTTCTTCTTTGGGAAAGTTTTCTTCTAGCCACTCAAGTGTGTTTGTCATTTCTGTCAAAATAAAAAAGTGATATAAACAAATACACTGTAGTTACTATTTGGTGAGAGGTTGTTTTGCAATGAGCTTTTTGCTGTATCTTAGCCTGTATGAAGAGTTGTACTGAACGGATAATTTGAGGTGTTCAGTTATAGGTTGTGATTGGTATATTCCATAAATGAAAAAAAAATACTTTTTACATTTTGAAATGATGAATTGTACAAAGATGTATATTTGGGTGTAGTAAATATAAATACTGTTGTTTTTTGTATATGTTTATGTTGCTTGAACGGTAGAACATTTTCTGTTTTCCACTGTGCTTCTGGGTTTTGTTGATGCTACCTGCTATCTGCGGACTTTAGTACTGTCCGCACACTTCACAGCTGCTATGGTGGTGGTGAGTAAGGTAGAGTCCTTGACCCCTTTCCACCATCATATTTGGGTGACAGACGAAGAGCAACGAGGGGAACCCACCTGAATCCTTGCCATGATCCTGCACCTCATCGAGTATATAAGAGACGATATGCACTCAGACAAACCATCAGAGTATACCCTCAAGCTGACGTAGTGGGGGAAAGTTATCAAGAAGTATGCACTTTGCCGAGCTATCGAAATGCAGCCATAAATATAATGGATGGTATTAAAACAAAGTCTGACGACAGCAAAAAAATGTCATGAAGAAGATATAAGAACCTATGCTGCAACAATATGCAAATGCTCAAGAATGACAATGTAACTGAAGCACTAATAAAAACATGTAATACATAAATGCAGTAATACATTGTAATACTTGAAGCTTGCCTATAAGAGGTATGTTTTCAACGTTTAGGATGACCATCAGTATAAAAAGGACGACGGCTTATGTTAATCAACCCAGCTACCTCAAAATACGAGCCCAGGAACTTGAAGTGAAAAGAAGATGATGAAGCTGTTTTCCCTTGCAAAATAGAGGAGTACATTGGTTTGGAACCAAGGATGCTATTTCGAGAGATGGAAGAAAAGCACAAAGGGATTCTATGAGCAGATCATGCGCAGGGACATATTTCCCAAAGATTAGTATGAACAAGGACATTTATGAATCCCGAATATTGGACAATTAAAAGGCATGTAGTTAATATGGGATAGAATGAGCAAGTCTCTAGAGGATAAGAGTTGCAACTGCACCCAGTATATTGAATCAAATGGTGTTTAATACATGGTCAAAATGGACAAATCCAATACCTGGTCAAAATGGACAAATCCATGGTCTTATATCATGTGAGGGATAGCTTGCAAATAAGGGCAATTCATTAAGTCTGAAGCTTAGATAATGCTGTACCTACACTCCCTCAAATGTCCTGAGACAGTGCAGACTGGCAAGGTCAGCCTTCAAACAGAAGATACTGGCATGAGGCCTACTAATGAGAGAGGGTAGACTAATTGGGAAAACGATGGAAAAGCTGACGTATCTCCAAGCATCTGTGTTTTGTTTCTATGTGCGTGCTGCCAGCAAGCCAAATGTACAAGGTTGGATTTGGGTTGCTAACCAATTAGAAAAACCTGCCATGCAGTTTTTAATATAATGTTGCAAAGTATTATTCTGCTGCCACATTTCCTGCTATGACGAGTGTATGATACCATGGCCCTCATTACGAGTTCGGCGGTACCCATCGCGTCGGGGTCCGGGTCCTCGGAATGAGGATTTACCAGGCCATTCCGTGTTCAGAAGGCCCGGTAATTCCTCCCTCTTAGGACCTGGACACGGTCCTTCCCCATTCCCATTTCAGCCCCCATAGGGCTGAATGGGAATGGGAGAGGGAGCAAACGACAGGCCACTACGAGATGGCCCGTTGTTTGCTCCCTCTTCCCCTCGTGGGACAAGGGGAACTCGTAATGCGATGGTACAGAGTGAATGGGGCCGGCACCTTTTACAGCGCCGTTCACTCCGTACCGCCAGGGTCGTAATGAGGCCCCATGTGTGTAGAAGTAGCTCAGGGTATGACCTACAGATAACGGGCCTCCAATGAGAAACTAATATTTATGCATTCTTTATGTAGAAATGTTCCCCTAATCCAATCCCACCCCTCAGTAGGTTTTATGATTTGCCACATATGATGATGTCATAGATGACGCATCTAGCATTATTGAAACTGCATATTACTGAAAGACATTGGCCCTCATTACGAGGAAGGTGTTAAGGGATTACCGGCACTGGTACGTACACTGGTGCCGGTAATCCCTTACCACCCTATTCCGAGGTCCCTAAGGGACTTCATACCTAATAAAGGTACTGCAAATTGCAGTACCGTTATTAGCTCCATCCCCATTCCCATTGAGCCCTATGGGGGCTCGAATGAGAATGGGGAATGGTTCCCGGAATGGGGACTTACCGAGTCCTCCAAGGTTGGAATGACCCGGTAAGTCCCTATTTTGGGAACCCGGAGTGCGGTAAGGGGGTAGCCATGGTGCTAACAGCACCATGGCTATCTCCTACCTCGTAATGAGGCCCATTGTCATCCTGAATGCATAGATTTGATGAGTGTGTTTGCCATGTGTTACTTAATTGAGATGAAAGCAGTATTTTACCATCTATTTTGCGTCTGTCTGGGTATTTGTTCTGAGAAATGTTATTGGTAATTCCATCTAGCACACAGATGCTTCAAGGTGTGATTATGTCCCTTGGAACGTGCATTTATAGCTGGATGGGATTACACCAGAATAATTCTGAGTCCAAAGAACTGGACAAACTCACAAAGATGACAAGTTACTGTTTTGTTAACAATTACCTAAAACAATGTTACAATGTACATCAAAGGACGTGCGCTCAGTCTCTCTGTGATTTCCACAATAAATGCAAGTTATATACTTCAGTATGCATCAGAGTGACGTCATGCTATGTGGCAATAGTGAAAAACCTGGGATTGGTTAAGGGAAACAATTATACAATCATATAGGAGCCAGGATTTGTATGTAACGCTCACATGATTCCCGTAGAGGCGCCGGTCTTCACTGGGCATATACCGTATCTTCAAAGGTGATGTGTAACCCACGGCTGGCTCTTTGGGCTGGACCTCTGTGCACTGTATGTCTGGCTCGAAGGGTAAGATGTCTGCAGATAGAAAATGTGGGATTAATGAACTGGGTTATTGAATGTCTCTCTCTTCTTCCCTTTCTCTTCTCCTGTAGAACCCCAAAGGTTAACGCTCTCACCTTAGGTAAGTGAACCCCGTGCTCTCCATCTGCCTCGAGGCAGGGTGCTGTAACCAGTTTCTTCGCTGGATAAGGGGAGCAGGCCTCTTGACTTCAGAGGACTGCTGTCCGTCGTTTACTGCACGAACGGTAAGTTTCGAGTAATTCTAATGTCTTTAAAGTCTTTAGTAATGATGTCTCTTGTTTTGCAGGGTTCCGGCGATGGCGGATGGCGGGCTGAAGTGAGTTGAAGATGGAGCCCGTGTGATGAATAGAAGCGCCTGGAAGCACGTAAGTAAGCGCTTGTTGCCTGCTTCACGATGCGCTCTAACTGTCTTTTTATTTTGCAGGTACAAGTTCGGGGCGGCTGCAGGGTGCCGGAATACCCACTGGGTTAGATGTGGAAAGGAGTAATGGCACGTGAATATTAAAGTTCCCCAATGTCTTTAAACGCACCTTGTTTTGTCTTTCAGATGCGGGATGCAGCGCCGAAGGCCTCCGGAGCGTGCGAAGAGTTGGTAAGCTTTTGTCTTTCAGATGCCGGAATGCAGTGTGAAGACCTCCGGAGCGCACGAAGAGTAGGTAAGCCTTTGTCTTTCAGATGCCGGAATGCAGCGCGAGGCATTGGTGACAGCCGATGGACCAGGTAAGTGAAGAGCTGTCACTGAAGACCGTAATGCTAACCTGTTCTTTCTTGTCTTTATAGGTGTTGCTGAAGACTGGATTCAGGATGGTAAGCCTTTTTCCTTAGGCCCAGGATCAGATGCAGAAGACACGATGAGCGTTCTGCTGCTGAGGATGCAGAATAACGCAAAGCAAGATTCATCCATCGGGTGTGGTTTAAATAGCCTCCTGTAGTGCTTAGGTGTCTCCTTCCACAGCCACGCCTAGGTAAAAAAAGAGTTCCTGCTTTCCAGAAGAGTTCCAGTGTTCTGAATCTAGGGAGTGGCTCCTGCCCCACCCAACAGGAAAAGTAGTTCCAAACAGAAGAGGATCAGAGACTCAACTGGCAGGCAAGTAAGCAGCATGGTCTGCTGCAGGTAAGTCCACCCAAGCATTATGAGCCCGGCGCTTCCAGCGCTGGGACTGGGCATATTTATGAGCCTGGTGCCACTGGCGCCAGGACTGGGTCCAAAAGGTCCGAATTGGGACTGGTTGGCACTCGGAACCTGGGTTATGGATCTGCTTCCAAGGGAGTTGGGAAAACCCTGACCTTTTGGAAGCAGAGATCATGACATTGTATTGGCTGTCCAATATCAGGAGGACAATGTATGCCTACCTCTTTAAACATGTAATTTCAGAAATATCAGATACACAGTGTTTCATTGGTCTCACAAGCTATAAGGTCCTTTGTTATGCGACTTATACAATTGTCTGGAACATTTGGTTCATTTAGCAGCAGGTAAGCCAAGGCCCACATGCAGGGAGACAGGACATGAAGCTACCTCACTACCCAACTGGCCCAGCATCTCTCATAACCCATGCCTTCTGCCATAAAATTGTCTTTGTACTTGGCCTTGCAGAGTATTCTCGTCCTAGGAATTCAACTGGAGTAAGGGCACTCGCTATCGTGCCTGGAACTCCAAGTTCAAGCCCTATTTTCAGCCTTGGCTTATGTGACAGGAGGCTATGAGTTTGTTATGATATGATATGAAATGGCATTTATAACACACCCATACACATGTTTTCTCAAGACGTGATGAGGCAAGGGAGGTGAACAGAGGGAGGACAAAGACAATGATCTTTCTAGGCCTAGTGACATTGAGATTGCGCAAGTGCAGGGGCTTCGTTCTGTAAGATTTGAATGTCTTTAATGAATTGAGACTTGGCAACTTCTGTGTTCTTCCTTGCACCTTAACGGGAGAGGAACCATCCTCTGCAAATATGTTCTTCTTCAGTGCAGATAGCGGACCTCCATTTCTAGGATCTTGACTTCAGGCCAGACAGCCTCACTACGCAGCTCCACCAACCTAGAATTAAACTGTGACACAGCTTTTCGTTCATTCTCAATGATTCCATTGCTTACTATTTCATGATATCAATGTCCAATGTATATACAATGGCAGGTTCACCTGCATTCTATTTACTACTTATAGCTAGCCTATACAATGACTTCATCTATCTTGTTTCACCGTCTATACATTCTTCATGCTTTGGATTTCTGCAGAGCTTTTTATTGTGTAATCTTCTTTTACATTTCAGAGTTCACTTGATTCTTTAGTTCGCCCTTTCTCCTCTAGGATCCATACATTCTCTTTATTCAGTATCTTGGGAGATCGTGCACACTTTTTTATGATGTCAGTTAATTTTATTAGCCCTTTCACATATTCCTTCCAGGAGTTCTTCGCGCAGGCTGTCATCAACTCGAGGGTATATTCGATATGGCCGCCTTACTGGATACCGGCTTCCTTATGCTTGGTGTATCATTGTTGTAGTAGCTGAGGTTAGACAGGGCATGTTCTCATGGCTCCAGTAGAGCAGAGGTAGGGGGTAGGATCTCTGGCTGATGTGTACCTCTGCTCTTCTACAAAAACCTATGAAATTCAGTGAAATAACTTTGTGAAAGGGATGTTATGGCTAGGTTGTACTAATAAAAACATGACATTCAGTGGAAAAGCTTTGTTAAAGGGACATTATGGTTACAAATAAAACCAAACCCCCCAGCAATTCACCACTTATGGTAAGCTAAATTACCAAAACCTGTGTTACCACCGTGCACTGCAAAGACTAACACTTAGGACATCAAAGATGACAAACCACATATCATTGATGACATCACTGATGATCAATAACTTAATGTATTGAAGAATGTACTCATCTAAACAAAACATTATATTGTAGTGTTGTTAACATAAGAAGCTAACATACATCCGCACAGGCAATGGCTGCACCATGCACCATAGATGAAGAATATTTTTAATCTGGTAATTTTGGCTAGTAAAATAATTAATGCTACCATATCAGAGTTTGGAGTAATGTTAAACATGGAATAAATAGATAATAATTCAAGACTTACTGCATAGTTGTGTTAGTACAATAAATACATATGAAGACCGACAATGCATACAAATCAAAGGCGCATACAGCGAAACTAAAGTAAGAAAGAAACATCACCACAAAATGTCAATAACTTTAAAGTAAATCATCATGTATTCAAATTAATTGTGTGTTTGAGGCCTGCGTATTACCTGATATATGTGCACCATGAGCGGAAACCAAACCCTTAGGAAAGTACTTTAGGAACATGCAGAAAGGGTAATGTACAGATATATAGCAACTTTTCAATTTTCACATTCTGCCTGGCCTAGAAATGTCAGTGAACAAAAACAAGTGGCCCAGCTATGTAATGTCATCAATTACATTTGTGGTGTCATCTTTGACGTCCTGAGTGTTAGTCTTAGCAGTGCATGGTGGTGGCATGCGTTATGGTTGCTTGGCTTAACAACACTGGCAAAGTTCTGGGGTTTTCGCTTTTACTTGTAACCATAACTAACGTCCCGTTAACAAAGTGTTTTCACTGAATATTGAATATGTTTAAATTTAAAATATGCCCCATGCACAATTTGCATGAGCTTAGATGAGCTTAGATGTGATTGAAGCACTGGGGTGTTTGCTAGTAAGTCTTGTTCCAGCCTTCTTTAACCGTCTGGAAAACACAAATTAGAAAAACCACGGCCATTCATTTATCATCATAATTTGGTGGTAGACTAGTGTGGCTGACGTATATGTTTATATACATTTTACAGCAATCCGATCTGTAGGCCCTCCATTTCTCATGCAGAATCAATCCTTGCCTCTTTTCTATTTACACAAACGAAATTATTGTGGTGTTTATATTTCCGAAAGTGCATATGTGCCGAAAGAGTCACTGAAATACCAGCTATGGCATCCCAATTATGTTATTGTTATGTGCTACTAATTGTATTCTTGCCATAAGTCACCTATCTCATATGTGCCAATGTTTCCAAGCCATTTTTTAAAATATAACACATCTGTTTTCTCTAGGAACGAATGAATATTGCCATCGGAATAAAATTACCTCGAAATTAATCTGCATGATGATACAGTTATATCTCCAGTTATAACGACCAACATGAAGGCGCCATTGTTTTGATGCCGCCGAGAGGTTGTGGGGGAATAAAGACAAAGGGAAGCTGATCATTCACATGTTGTGATCGGTAGACATGCAACAAGGGGAAGGGCAAACCTCAGCAGGAAGGAAGGAAAAAACAAAGCACCAAAAAGCCAACATGTAACCCCTTCCATCTACCCTCTCCTCCGTGTAGCTGCATGGAGATTGGGGAATCAGCCAGGACTGCTCAGGTATAACTATATATCAAGACTTGCCCGGGACCCAGTTTGAGGTACAATAAAGATTTGGAATATGCCAGTCGATGAAGGCTGTGTTGAATAAGCGAGGGACCGTCGATTCAGCGGGACGACCGCAGGAGATCTCCCCAAATCTGATTCATGCGTCAGAAAGACGCTGTGGTTCCACATGCCAAGGCAAACTGCACAGTTTGACATTCGGGAGGAAACACTTTAGGTCATTTCACGGGCATTTGTAAAAACAGCAAAATGACACGTGTCTACTCTTAGTTCTGTTTTTCTTTGAGTAGTGTTGCACAATTCTTTAAACTGTAGAACAGCGTCTTTAACGTTTAACATTGAGGGATGCCAGTTGGTGTTCCTTATTAAACTCCCAACTGTGCTCCTTTTCTTTGTGCTAATTTCTGTATTTATTATACATGCTGTTGTGTCTTGGGTCTCCCTTGCTTCCCTTCTGCATGAATGCCTGTGAGACAGTGTGCCTGCTGGAATCCTTCCCTCTGAAATGTTGTGGTTGGAATGCCCATGGAGATTCTGTGCATGTCAGTTGGAGTGAGCTTGGCCTAGAGTGAGGGGGCTTGTGGACGTTTTCTCCCATGGACTTACCCACTCCCTGAGTCCCTCGGTCCCTGAGATTCTGCCACCCCCCCCCAATTGCCAGGGACAGGAAGGTACGCAATGGCGAGAGGGATTCGAGGGATTCCCGGTCGGGTAATGCACCAGTGAGGGCCAATGAGATTGCATGTTACAATGTAATTGTCCCTCGCCGGGTACTAATTAGGAATTGTCAAACTGTTCAAATGTTAGGTTTACCGGAAGATGCTGGCAGAGGGTCTTCTCTAATCTGGAACCTCTGAGCACCACTAAGTCACTTTTGTCATTCAGGAAATTGCGACCTCTGGTCATTTATCCAGAGTTGAACACAGATCTGGCGAAGTGCCAAAGCCATAATTAGAGTGCTTGTTCCCAGATTCCAAAGTCAGTGCTGTAGGTGATTTGACAAAAACTTTTCAACTACACTTTCCTGAAAACCTTTAGAGAAACAAAATGGTGTTTAATTTGATATTTGCTCACTATTGCTAAGAAGATTATGGCGGGACAGATAACATATCACCAACATCTGGGATGAGTGTCTGGACAACTCAGTTTTGAACCCCATCAAATAACCCCCCTGTCATACCACTATTAATGCAAAAGAAAATCCTTTGCATTTAATCAAATATTCCCTCCACATGTTCTACCTATAGGCAGAGGCAGGTGTTGAGGAGACCTGCACTTATTGTTTAAATGTTTTTCATTAGGCTCATCTAGAAACATCATAATATCATGTTCTTTCATTGTAATTCATGTTGAGTTACCCTCAATTTCTCAGTGCTGTTAGGTATTTTGGAAATTCAATGTCTTATGGTAATTAGCTTAAAAAGCACCGGAGCCTGAAAGACTAACTTGGCCCTGCCTGAAACTGTACCCGTCTCTTGCAGAATGCACACAGATGTACGAGGCAAATGCTACATGTACACAACAATCATACAGGGTAATGGCATATGATGAGCAACCATCATGGATTGAGGTCTATGGTCATACATCCAAGTGTATATTCACCTGAATTTCAGTTGACGGGCCAAACAATTCCCATCACTTTCAATGTTAATTTTCCAGCTCATACCCTATATCAGTGTCAGTAAATTATGTAAACTATTAAGAAGATAGTTGCTACAAAGCAGGTATGGGTCCTAAAAACCCTCTCTGCACTGTTCATTTACCAATTAATCCATCTCAGAGAGAAAGGTTGCATTCGTATTTTAGGAATAAGAAATGTCCTTCAGGATGCAACTCCCACTCCATCAACATTCCCAAAGAATGCACATTTTTCAGGGTCAACAAACCCCCCTTTTTTTTGTTGTAACATATAGTTTATTACAAACTTTTATTGCAAAGAAAAATCCTCTCATTTCATTTTTTCCCAATTTTTCAATATTCCACCTATCACATTGTGTGACTGGGAATTTCTACTCTTTTACCAATCAGTCTTTCCAGTTTTCAGCACATAATTGTGACTATAAAATTTATGACTGAACATGTTAGGTGCACAGAACTCCCACTTAGTATTCAGAGCCACCAATCGTCCATATTCATGTTTAAGGGAGCAAACTTTCCCAGATGCAGAGTTCTCAATTCTTTGAGCATAGGACAATCTGTTATTAAGTGTCTTATCGATTCTGTTTTGATCCCACAGTATCCACATACATTGTCCTTAGTGGCCTGATCATGTCTCATTAGCAGCATTTCTTTGGTTTTGATGGCATTCAGCCGCAGGCGAAGAAATCCATCACAATGATGTTGTGACGGAAATTGCAACAAATAGCTCGGCATTTTGTTCAATTTATTCTTTGGGGGTCCGAGTTTTGGAGCTGTTGGGAATCCTTCAAACTTTGCCAGGTTTTGTATCCACGCCCATTGTTGCAATTTTCTTTTTGCAATTTGTGGTTGCGCCGTCAGCATCTCACTGGTTATATCGGCGGCTTTCAAAATCGCCTTTATTCCTTGGACCCATTTCAAGAGTATTCCCGCATATGGTTGTTGTAACGCTCACCTTGTTCCCTCGGAGGCGCAGGCCTTGATCTGGTGGGGATACCGTCTTCAGTGTTAGGCGCAGGGTTTGATTTGCTCCCGGACAGGGCCCCCTTCTCACCGAAAGTTTAAGCTGAAGAGTGAGGTGTCTTAGATAGGTAAATGCCAGGCTCTCCATCCTGCGTCTTGTGCAGGGGCGCTGGGTCCAGTTGCTTCACTGGAAGCGAGCTCTGCCTCTTGATAGCAGAGGGTTAGCTGAGAGCGAAGACGCCGTTATTGCACAAGCGTGCCTTGTAAGTATTTAAGTTCCTTTTAGATTGTTCTCTTCTCTTTCAAAAGTCTTAAGTCTTTAAAGTCTATGGGCCTCATTACGACCCAGGCGGACTTCGCGGTGCTAAATGCACCGCGAAGCATGGCGGAAAGCCGCCGATAGCGCCATGGGGGTTGGCGGATTTACCGCCCCATTCCGACCTCGGCGGAGCGGTAAATCCCCAATCCCCATTCTGCCCTTCCCCATTCCCATTTTTGCCCCATAGGGTATAATGGGAGTGGGGAAGGAGTTAATTACGCCACCGTAAAATACGGTGGCGTAATTAACAACGAGGTCCCGTAGCGCCATGGTTTTCTCCGGCTGGTAAAACCAGGCGGAGAAAACCTCCATGGCGCTACGGGAACTCGTAGTATGGCGGAGAGGTACGCCATGCACTACGCTGGCGTAATACCCTCTCCGCCAGGGTCCTAATGAGGCCCTATGTCTTTTCCTTTTCAGATGCTGTGGCGGTGAAGATTATCCTTCTAATGGCACGTAAGTAGAAAGACTGCACTAGCGCTGTAGAATGCACCGTAATGTCTCTTTTGTCTTTGCAGGTGCCGAGGTGCAGCGCAAACAGATTGGAAGCGAACGTAACACAGGTAAGCAGACTTTGTAGTTAAATATTACTGACCGATGTTCTTTCTCTTTGCAGATGTCGGATGCCGGAAGAGAAAGGCTGAAAAAGGCGCCTTGGATGCTGCCGTTGGATTAGGTAAGTAGATGCCCTGCCTTTGCTTTAGCCTAACCTGTGCCTTTGTTTTGCAGGAGCTGCTGAAGACTGAAGAAGACTGAAGGTTGGGTCCCAGCAGGTGATTTCGTGTTCACAGGATCTGGAGCTGGAGGTTTCCTGGAGCTGACACGGTGAGCGTCCTGCTGCAGATGCAGAATAACGCAAAGCACGTGAAACCAATCGGGTGTGGTTTAAATAGCCTTCTGTAGTGCTTAGGCGTCTTCTTCCACGGCCTCACCCAGGTAAGAAAAAGAGTTCCAGATTTCTAGAAGAGTTCCTGTGTTCTGCTTCCAGGGAGTGGCTCCTGCTCCACCCAGACAGAAAAAGTAGTCCCAGGCAGAGAAGGATCAGGAGACCAGCTAGCTGGTAAGTAAGCAGCATGGTCTGCTACAGGTAGGTCCACCAAGCACTCTTATCTAATACGAGCCCGGCGCTTCCTGTGCCGGGACCAGTCACCTTCATGAGCCTGGCGCCACTGGCGCCAGGACAAGGTCCAAAAGGTCCCAATAGGGACTGGCTGGTTCCTGGGATCAGAGTTATGGGCCTGCTTCCAAGGTCGTGGGGCAAGTCCTGACCCCTTGGAAGCAGGGATCATGACATCCGTCTGTTGTTGGGGGCGAGTATTTCGTATGCCGGTTCTGGATTTGGAGTTATCATATTTCTTAGGAGTGCTAGCGACTTCCAGATTACATTTACATACAGTTCGTCCAATGTCAGCCCGTGTCTGATGATGGTAATCGATATATAGTTTGTCAATTTTAATACTCGCTTCCAAAATAGCCCGTCCAGTTTTGCCCAAATTCTGTGGTCTAAGTTCCATCCTGCTTCGGAACCGAAGCTGATGGCAGGGATTACCTTTTGCAGATAGAACGTCCGTACTGGTGTTAAGATAAATTTTCCATATATGCTGTGAATTTGTGCACCTTGTAAGGCCAAAGTTTTTATGCGCCACACAATGTCTTGCACCCAGCTCCATTCCCATAATGATTTGTTGACCATGACCCCCAGGTATCTGATTTCAACAATTTCTGCGATAGGTGTGTTTTCGATTCTCCAACAAATGTTTTTATTTTTAGCTCCTTTTACTGATCCAATTTTCATGATTTTTGTTTTGGTGACATTTATTTTTAACTCGTAATTCATGTAATACTGGAGCTTTGTCAGCAATCGTTGGAGCCCTATCTGGGTCGTGTCAACCAAAACTAAATCGTCAGCGTAGGTTATGAATTGATGTGGTGACCATTTATCTTTGGAGGAAAACATTTCACATCACTCAATGCTGCAGGCACATCGGCAATGAACAGTTTAAACAAGCATGCAGCAATCGGACAACCCTGTTTCACTCCCTTTTGCGTCTTCATTGCTTCTGATAGTTGTCCTTGTTCACTTATTCTTATTTGAATTGATGTCATTGTATGTAAGGCTTTTATTGGTTGTAAGAGACTTTCCGGGCAGTCCCAATCAAATGCTTGGTGCATATCAATAAAAGCTAGGAAAAACTTTGACCTTTTTTCTAGGGCGTCCAATTTTAGCATGTTTACCAGTGTCAGGTTGATTTCAGTCCCTACGCCCTTTGTGAAACCAGTTTGACGACAATCGGTAATTCTCTTCATCGTTGCCCAGGCTGTTAATTTCTGCTGTAAGAAATTTGCAAATATCTTGCCGATTGTGTCAAGTAGGGCAATCGGGCGATAGTTGGCCGGATCAGCCCGATTGCCCTTCTTAAAGATTGGGACTATTATGGCCGTTGGCCATGAGTGCAGTATTTTTCTAAGCTCTGCAATTCTTGCGAATAATTTTGCGATGAAATTCGACCATTCATGTTTATTTGTTTTCAGCATAACATTGGTGATGCCGTCCGGCCCAGCCGCACGTGAGTTTGTCAACTTTGCAATTACGGCACTTATATCTTCGGCTGTCTCATTGCAGTCCCATCTAGCCACCACTTCCTCGTGTGCTGGAAACGCTGTTACATTATCTTTTGAGAAGACTTTGTTGTAATGTTTTTTCCAATCGCTTTCAACCACCCAACTTGCCACCGAGTCCGCTTGATTTCTAGTGCAGTTATTCAGGGTGTGCCAAATCTCTCTGCAATTTTTCGATTTTATTAATCCCAGCATGACTTCACCTCGTTCTTGATCGCGCAAAAAGGCAAAGGCTTTAACCCAATTGCGATATTTTTGCTTCCGTTGTTTGATCCTTGCAATGGCACCCGGCCCCCCTTGCATTCTCAGCTTGCGTATTTCTTTGTAAGCCTTCTTTTTTTCCTCTTTTACTTTTGTGCTCCATTCATGAGTATGTATTTTAGTTGTTTGTTTTTTCAGTAAGGATCTTTCTTTTTGGCGAGGAAGAAGTGCAAGATAGTTTATCGCCTCTCCCTCAGACTTGGCCAACTTTTGGAATTTATCGGTCAGCAAAGTTATTTGTTTATTGGTTATTCTGAGCCTATTATGCCCATTAGTTACCTCCAAGTTTTGGGCCAATCTCGAAATATCTGATTTTAAGGTCATTTCCATAACTAATACATCATGGTCGCTGTTAGTTGTCCGGATTGTTCTCAGGCTCATGATTTTGTGCCAAAATGTTTTTGATAGCCAGAACTAATCCAAGGTCTTCTCATTGCCCATATTATGCAGGTATTGTTGGGCGGTATATCGCCCTCTACCTGACCATTAGCCATGTCACAATCACGTGCCTCCATTTCGATTTCCCATTTTGCGCTTCTTGAATGATGAATTTGCCCTTCTTTCCTGGTCTCTTTGAGACGATCTCCATTTATATTGAACCAAGTTATTTTCATGTCACCACATACAATTATGAGAAGGTCACAATAAGTTTGTTGATTTTTATCTATGATCGCCGTTACAGATCACACACATTTTTCTGAGGTTATCTGAGCCTGGTTCCAATACACATTGATTAGCCGTGGCTGCAGCAGTTTGAAAGTGTTTGCAGTGAAGTGTTGCATCAGTGTACTTTGCACGAAGATATTTGGATTTTCAGATTCCAGCACTTCCCAATTTGTCCCAATCTTTATCATCGTTACAAGGCCTGAGAATGGACGGCCTTGGGAGTTTTTCCCTGCAGGATTTAGCAAAGTCACATAGCCATCTTTGACCCGAGTACTCCTCAGCCATGTTTCCTGAAGACATATTACAAAGTTGTTACTCAGATCTGCAGGAAATTTGTCATATAGGTGGCGGAATCCTCCTGTGTTCCAGGAAATCAATGTCGAGGGTTGTCTCCAGGGCTCTGGATTAGCTAATGGTTTCTCCCACTAGGCTTCACTTTGCCGGATGATTGTTGTGAGTTTGGCGCTGTGATCAGATGTTGTCTTAATTCATCTCTGCGCTGCTCATGGGTGAACCCATTCGGGCAATTATCGCTGTTTTTGGGTTGATTGGTTTGTGTTTCAGGCAACACTTCCGACACCTCAAAACCCAGCAGCAGCAGTTCTTCTTTAGCAGACAATATGATCTTGCGTACAGACTGAGATTTTATGTGCAGGTAGACTCTGTCTGCTTGCTCTTCTGGGATGTATACGACAATTGAAATGTCATGAGAGGACACAGTTCTTAGAGTCGGTACTGAATGCAGAAGTCGAATTACGTTTCCTCTGTTTAAGTTAACATCGTTGTCCTCTTCAAATACATTCAGAACAAGGATTTTCTAAGTCAATGGCTTGAGATCCGTCCTAATTTTTTGTTTAGCTTGACTATGCTCCTTCTGTCTCTGAGCTGCCGTTTATTTGGGATTCAATTTCACTGGCATTTTTAGTTTTATTTCTTGATCAATTGTTGGCTTTCTATCGCTCCTCTTTGGTTGGCTATAGGTAAGCCCCTTTCTTGCATTTTTGGGTTTTTGCAATCCAAGGATTTGCGGTTTGCATCTCAGGTTTTCTGACCTGCCTATCCCGATCATTGAGGCAAGATGAGCTCGCCTCGTGTCCATCAAGGCTATTTTCTTCCTCACAGTCTTCAGAGTAGGTAGAGAAATTACATAGCTCTTCTGATGACGTCACTGAATGAATTGACTGTAAGTCCGAATCCAATCTTTGTTGTTTTTTGGCATGTGGTGTGAGCAGTGTCTTCGTTATGGCCTCTACGATTTTCATCTCATCCAAGTGTCTTGATTTGGCCATCACCCCCTTTTTTTCTCATTCAAATAGGCTTGGTTTGGCCGGTGTAGTTAGATTTCTTATAAACTTTCTTGAATTGCAGGTCGATTTGTTCGGCGCACAGTTTTCCTTTTTCTCCCTTTTTTTTGGGTTGGCCAGAGCTTGATTCTAGCAATTTCTGATTTGCATTGGCAGTCTTCAAGGTTTTTGCAGCCCCACTAAATTTTCCAAATGACATTTTTGATGTTGAACAATGTGCAATGGGAGGGGATTGTTGTATAGGGGCTTTTTCAGAACACTCTTTAGTTATCTTTTTTTTCCAGACTTGTCAGAGATCGCTGGCGGTATAATTGCATGCACAGAGTATCAGGCCTGACTGGCCTCTGTCGAGTTTGGACTCACACTCTGAGTAGCAGGTGTCTTGTTTGGCATCTTATCTGATGGTGTAGCAGTTTCCTCAGGAATTATATTCCTTAATCCTCGTGGTGTGCCAGCATATTGGAAGACATTTTCCTTCATGTTCGTCGTGTGAGCCTCAGTTGGCGAGTTTACCTGTGTTGTCACATTTGGGACGCTGCAGCTCAACTCCGAGACCATTGATGGATTGTGTCTCGGGATTTTAGTCAATTGTTTCATGCACTCAATCATGGCGTACATCACCGTTCTTTTTCTCCAAAATGTCTTTCACAGCTATTTCGTTCAGTCTATTGTGCCACAATGTTGAGGTTGCGGCTTCATTATCCAAGCGTACTTATAATATTGTGTTCAGGCTTTCCATTTTTGTTAACTTTTCGTTTAGTTGACCCAACATTGCCCCGTTGTTTTGTACAGCTTTGTGTAGGTTTTCATAAAGCTTGGTAAAAGCGATTAGTGCCAGCGATGTAGCTGCTAGTACATTATTGTGGATCTGTATGGAAGCAGCTGCCAACAGGTTTGATTTCCGAGCAGCAGATGCCTCTTTGAGAACATGCGTGGAGTCATTTTCATTGCTCGTGTTAATTAGTTCGTGGTCGCCTTGGACTCCAAGTCCCACAACTCCTAGCGACCGCTGGACGGGACCGTTCGAATCAGACTGCATCTTTGGGGTAGAGCAGTGAGACGGGGGCCTTGCCGGTAAGATTTTATCTTTAATCTTTTGAAGTGGCCGGTTTTCTCGATTGTACACTGTTTTGTTATTTGATCCCTGTTGGGCCTCCAACTCCTTGCATTGGGTCAGATCTTCATGTTGTGCTTGTGCTACATTATATGAGTGTGAATTATGCAACAGACTGCGTCCTTCTGCCGTCTGCGACTTTTCAGGAACCAAACCCAGTGTTTTTTTACTGGTATTTACAAAGCTCTCAGACAGACGCTCCTTCATTGTTTCGAAGTCTGCTCTGAGACGCTCTGTGAGCCAAGCTTCCCACCCAGCGAGATGAAGCCTTTTAGGGTATGTGCTTAGTTCTGTTGTCTGCACTACTGTTGTTTTTGTGCGTGGCTGTGGAGTAATTTTATATATATTACTCTGTGCATTGAGGAAGGTTTTTTCCGGTATGACTTTCGTGCCTCCCTCAGGAAGCACAGTGTTTGTTTTGTTAATGTTTATTTGCGTCACCATTTTAGCCTGTTTCCCCGTAAAAGGATGCTCTAAGACAGCGTAGGCACTTCTATCTCCAGCAACTCGGTATCAGTTACGTCGAATGGAGACTGAAAGGCAGTAATGTTGACTTCAATCACATTTGAGGTTTCATCCGTAGTTTTGTCGGCATGTGTCTTCGTATTGCTGTCTCCCTTCATGTTGAATTCGCCGCCAGGCTCAGCTACCTCAGCAACCTCGCTGGTCCAGACCTCCGCCCCAGCCCGCAAAGCGCTTCCAGCAGCGTGAGTGAAAGCGTCGTCTCCATGGTTGTCGACATTAAAAACTAATGCTGCATTGATTACCTTTTTTATGTTTGTTGCCACGTTTGTTGCCATCAAGTGCTGTCTTGCGGTGTGCAAACGCTCTGTCGCAATTTGCACTAGGGATGGAGGGTGTATATCTGGGGGTGTGTTTGATGGTGTATTTGGGGGTAAAGGTTGGGGTTCAGTGCTTTCTGGGTTTTGAAGTCTTAACCGCATGTCCTCGCACTCTTCCGGCCCTCCCCCCTTGACCAATCATATCCACCCAGAGCCCCTGTTAGCTCTAGCCCTTCTCCAGGATGTCGCAGCATGTTGTGGTTCGCGGCACAGTCTCGCAGTTGCAAAGATTGTTTTAACTTAGAGCGTGTCTGTGGGCCGAGTTCAGCCATATATTGGGGCTTACCTCTGCTTTCCGCTGCGGACTGCTGCAGACTGAACTCTGCGCCCGAACTCTGCGCGTGCTCTGCGCTCACCTGGAGTTTTTAAAGGCTGTAGGTGTTGTTTTCCTTAAAGGCACACACGTCCAGAAGCACAAAAAGGAAACAAATTCAAGTTCCAAGTAGCCAGTAGCTGCAGCTCCTCTCTCCAACAAGACTGCTGCAGACTGAACTCTTCGCCCAAACTCCGCCAAAACCCCTTTGGGCATGAAGATTTGGGTTGCCAAAGTGGGATGTAAAATCAGGCGCTTACACATTTCAATGATGTTTCCCAGGCTCACTGGCACAAAAGATGACAACATCTTGTGTGAAGAGTGCCAAATCCACTTCATGGATTGGAAAGAGTTTGGATATTCTACAGTTTCATTCTGTTATACTGTCGAGAAATATCCCCATTTCATTTTATCTTTGTGCACTAAAAATGCAATTATTTTTTGTAAAGGTGAATTTTGTGGGTATTTTTCAATGGAGACAATGCATTGCCACATGGGTGGAGGGCTGCTAAAAGCTTTCCGCACACATGGGTTGAGTGAGTGCATTTCCGGGCCAGTGATTATACGGCTCCTCACTGTATATTTACATTTTCACTTATATTTTGTATTACAACTACATAAACTGATCTAGCTTTTATGAACCTACTTTCAATAAGCAACTGAGCAGGACTGGCTAGCTTTTTGTCAGTCTGTATAATGTTAATGGTGCATATCGCCATCTGGCACATACACACTGCAAAGTCTACTTGGCAGTCTGAAAAGTAGGATTTTTCATTCCTGTTTCGAAAATTGAGATATCAGAATTATATGGTATGATATGATATGATATGATATGGCATTTATAATGCGCCTAAACACAAGTGTTTCAAGGCGCGATGAGGCAAGGGAGGGGGAACAGGGGAAGACAGACAGCGATCCTACTAGGCCAGGTGTCATTCAGATTGCGCAAGTGCATGGGAAGGGGAAGGAGGAGAAGTGCGGAGAGGGCGAAGGGGGTGAGGACAGTGCAGTACACGGGATAAGACAATAAATAAACAATTAGTAAAAGTACGGCCAGCGGGTGACAAGTGAAAGCGTAAGTGCAGATGTCGGGTGTCAAGTGCTCGAAGAGGGACCGTAGGGATACAGAAAACAGTCACCAAGTGAGGGGGTTGACAGGAAGGCAGTGCAGGAATGCGACTGGTGGGGGAGTGGTCCTGGGCCCGAGATCAGAGGGTGGCCAGGTAACCAGTGCACTTGGTGACAAGGGAACATGGGAATACATTGAAAGAGAAGAATGGGATAGTTAAGGTAATGAGAAGATATGATGAAAATAGGGAGGAAAGGGTCAGAAAACAAGAAAAAAAAATGAATAAAAGAGAAACAAAGAAGATAAGTGGAAAAGAAAAAAAACAGGCAAAAAACTGAAAAGCAGTCTGCAATTGTTTGGTAAAAAGGGCAACGAAACTCCTCAAAGTAAGAGAAAGTACAGTTTGTTGTGTGATGCATCTGATGAATGATTACTGCAGAGTAATGAACAAGGAAGACTAATTATAACAATTAAATAAAATAAAAAAATATATAACAACCTATAACTACAAATCGGCAACTAAATGGTTTGAAATGTACATTCTGGTTTTCTAAAAGTGGCTAAATGGTTCTTTATTGTGAAATGTGTCCAAATATTTTTTTTTTTTTTATTTCAGAAAAAATACAGAATCCCAGTCGCAAACAATCAGTTTCCAGAAGTTTGAAACACCTATTCCATTCCTCAAATAAATTTGTGAAGACTTTAAAACGGTTAGTAATAATTCATATGTTTACAACTATAGAAACTATTGTTTTCCCCAAAATGTGTTTTGATGATATGGCTACAGCTTTTAATATAATCAAGTGTTGATTGTTTTTACTACAGATGTAAACGGAATAGGTTTATTTTTTATATAAATGATCAGTTTCATTCAGGAAACTCTACACCTTTTGTTATTGTTTTAAAATAATTAGGTGTGATATCATGTGCCACATGAGTTCATAATACACGGATTAGCAATATTTTTATAATAACTGTTTTAGATTTCACCTCACAGAAATAAACATTCATAATTTGCAAAGTGGCTAGTGATATCACAGTGTTACTTTGTTTTTAGGTAAACACAATTTGGTTTACATAACATCTTTTACTCAGAGACACTTTACACTATTAACCATAAACATTACTGCCCTAAAAATCTCTCATCTCTATTAACACTTAACTACTATTAAGCACAGAGTAATAAATATGCCAGAATTGCACACTCATAATTATCAAGGACAATTGTTTTCAGCCATCAGCCTATTCCAAAGTTACTCACTATGTAATGTCTTAACATTGTGCACAGATCTTGCAAAATATTGCAAACCTATTTCATGTAAAGCCTCACATTCCACAAATAAATACTGACCGGGTGCAACCATACAAACTGGCTTTTAGATCCTGCAAGTTCGCCTAGAATGCAGAATCTTTCCCAACATTCTTGTAATATCATACATTGGTAATTTGTTTAGCTGAAATTACACAAGCCTTAACAGGTATACCTTAATGAAGTAAGTTTGCACCTCTCTACATTTAGGAACAACACTTTTATATTCTTGTAAGGTCACTTTTTTGCAAATGTCTTTATAGTCCAGACTCTGATCCCAAAGCTGGATCCTTGACAGAGTTTGCTTGAGAGAAGTGATGATTAGGATGTCTTCCTCGTCCAGGTCCAAAAGTTTACAATAGTGTAACTATTGTAAACAGTTAACAATTGTAAACATTTGGACCTGTACCAGGAGAACAAAAACATTTTGTATTCTTTCTGCACCTGATGAGGCAATGCCTGTTGTCTGGGACCAGACATTCTTCCCTTGAGAAAGGTTTCTCTTGCAATAAAGAGCTGGATATTATCTCACACCCCTCCCCAGCTGCCCTTGAGCTCTTAGCCTATCTGCAGGGCAGGACAAATTCAACCAAGTACAGGTAAATCCCTCTAAGGCCTAGAAAATGGCAAAGCTCTTGCTAAAAAATGCTTAGTACCACTAAAATTCAGGGAACTATAATACAGTGTCATGTGTCCCACATTAGGCGTTCGCAACAAAATCAAACCAAAGGGTGCACATGTTCGTTATAAGGAAAAATATAACATGATGAACTGAGTTTGTATGTGCATGCGCTGGGCCTGGTGGTAAATGTATGTCTGTCAGTGTTCTTCATCTTCCATTCTGATGTTGTGCGACCTGAAAGTATGGTATCAGGTGCTAGGTTGTGGGAATGTGTATACCTGTACTGTGTGCTTTCCACGATGTGTGATGCTTATGGGAATGTGGTGTCATGCTCCATGTATCTTCAATACACTATTGTGTAGGGTACGTGTGGCAAATGTGGTGTTATGCGGTGTGCTGTCTGAACAGGAATAGTGCATGCCAATAAGATATCAGATAGCAGAAAACAAAATCTACAATGTACTACTTACCTATGTTATGAACAGAAAAGGTGATACTATATCTTAATGCTATCTTGTGCTGCCTTTAAGCTGCTAAACTAAAGCTGGCAATGCTGCAACTGTTCTTGTGACATGTGCCTTTTAAGTCACTGCCAGGGTCATGATGTGTTGTTAGAAGACCCTCCTTAACCGGCAATTCCACTCATGTGATGGGAGGTGCACCTGTATCTGGACACCTCCATGAACAATGACTCAATAGTTTGTCCTCAGCTAGATCGGAGATGAAAGTAGAGCCCAGGGAACCAATATTTCGTACCACTTCCAGAGGGTTACCTTTTACATTGCATGTAACACTTTTTCTCTTTCCAAAACCCCCCATTGCATAATTTTGTTTTTCCCCAAAATTAGCAAAAGTTCAATTGCATGCTCGTGCATGTCATTTAAACCTATCTGAAGACCGATATGGGTCTTGTCCATCAACATAATGCCATCAACATATTCCAAGGAACATTGGTGGAAAGTTTTTACAGTAACAATGAACCTTGAAAAATCCTTAAAATGTAGGTTGAACAGTCTAAGAGCCAATATACATCCTTGTCGTAGTCCCCAATTTGTTGACATTTGAGGGAGAAATTCCTCTTGCAAACTTGAGCGCACCTGTATAACTGTATCTTTATAAAATAAAATAATCATTTTTATTAATCACAGAGGAATAACTCTATATTTTACTTTCAACCATAATTTGTCTCTGTATATTTTGTCAAACGCTGCTTTGAAATCTAAGGAAATGACATATAGGCTAGTATCACTTTTGGCATAAGTAGACTGTATCTAACAGTTAAGAATAAAACCGCATGTCTTGGGCCTAATTCACAAAAAGTTTAGCGCAGTGCAAAGTGACTTAGTGAGTAGGAAACATACACTTTATGCTACACTGAATGGTTATTGAAGATTCACAGGTAGGACATTGCATTGGCACTTCCCACTTAGCACTTTGTAGGAGCAATTTGCGTGACACTGAACTGAATGCGTAGGAAGTGCCATTATAAAGAACAAAATAGGGGGCGGAACATGCAAAATCCTTGTTACAGGACGAAAATGAGGAATAAGGTGGGTGTGTGAGTGAGGGACTGAGCAAACAGCCAACACACCCAATTAAGGTCTAAGTAAACCCTATTCACAAAAACCATCACCCTATCGCTGTGATTCCAAAGGAGAACGAACACACCACCACCCGCCACCTTTCACAAAGCACAAATCACATGCATAAAAAGTTAAATGCAACCTCAATGGACATACGAGTGCCACAATGCTGGTTCCTTCATTGCTAGCATTAATATTACTACAAGGCAGGAGGCGGAGGAGGAGGAGTGTCAGAATCTTCCACCCACGAACAACCATATTTGGGATGCCAGATGAAGAGCTGCATGGAAGATATTGCTTCCCTCCCAGGTTCTCCAAGACCTGGTCAGGGAGCGGGAGAATGGTATAGTAGCACCCACCATGTGCTCATAGGCTGTGACATCTCTGGTCAAAGTGCTATCAGCCTTACACTTCCTGGCCACTGCATCAATCCTGCATACCATATGGGCTCGGAGGGTGGGCAATGCATCACACTTAAAATGCACTCTAGGGAAAACACCCAGATCCTCCAGTAGTAGGACAATCAGGCACATTGGATCCCTCTTTCATAATCAAGGCCGCCTAAGAAAATTTGAATGGTGGCCTTGTTTGCACCAGAAGGTGATAGGGGATGGCAATCCTCAGGCTATGATCCTCTCAGAGGGTGAGTAGTATGCATATACCTTCTTTTGAATATTCACTGCGGTATTGGCACAACTGCTGGTGTCAAACATGGCATGATCTCAGGTATCCAACTTATAGGAGGTAGGGTGTGGGATTTCCTGCAGAGGCATATAACTGCTCCTCTAGACTGTACTTGCCCGTTATTGGATAACACGTTTCTTGAAACACAATCACATTGCCACCCCTCATGATATCACAAACCTTCCCACACCACATCACGATTACATGATTGTGCTGATCCACCAAGAAACACTTATTTGAAATTGGTTGGCAATGCCCAATATACAAATGGATAACCTGCTGAATATTGATTGGACATGGCATCTTGAAATGTCAAGGGCGAGACATTCTCACTGAGTCTGACCAATCATGTGCCCCGGAGACATCAGCGAGGACACTTTGCAATGTTGCACCGTATGGGACACATCATGCATGTGAATGGCAATTACTCAGGATCCACGCATGATTGTGTACCTGGGGACCTCTGTTAAAGTAATCGCAATAAAGGAAATGTAATTTAAAAAAGAGCATACACCAAGCAAGAAGTAATGCAGGTTTATTGGACCCACATTTGGCTACACTGAAGGGGTACGAGGCTGTTACTCATGTTATCCATAGATACAGGAAGACTCAACATTATCTGATGCTTTGTCCGGACCCCGAGTTGTGGAAATTTATGTTAAGGTTGCACACCAATCAACTACAGGTATTAACTGTAGTGGGGCCTCGACTAGGCATTTTGGCTAAAGATAGATGCTGTCGTATCTGTGAGATACAGGACAACTTGGAGACAGCAAGGCACGTCTTAACTCAGTGTCCTGGACTAGGCCCTATGTACATGTGCTTGCCATAAAGGGAGAGGCCTTTTTGGACCACTGTTTAAATTCAGATTCTCTTGGTGCACAGTTAGTACTATATAGGGTATGGTCCAAGGTGGAAATCATGTTAGTAACATGAAAAGCATGCTTCTAAAGTAGCCACATGACTCAGAGATTGGAGTGTTATAGTTTAGATATGACCGGAAATGTTATCATGTGTAAGTGAAGCCCCCCCCACGGTTGGTGTATAGATCTTTCAATACCCTCCCTTAGCATTACCATTTTGTATATAATTTGTATATAATTTGTGCCACACTCTTATTGTTATGGTTGTATGTCATTATGTTTTATGTTTTTATGCTTTTGGATATACTTATCCTGTTTTATATGGTCTATAGTTGCTGTCTTTTGAAGTGAAGTTAAGTGTTATTTTGTTTTAAGTTGTAAGATATGACTGTAATATCTGTGTAAAGTTCACATTTTGAACTAATTCACAATAAAATTAATAATAATTGGACCCACACAGTTGGGAGACATGGTTCAGACAGCCCCTTGGAACTGAAGTGAATTAAATGGGATTTTGACGGCACACACAGCAGCTGGACGTTTGATGTACAAATTGCAAAATTACCATGCTTATAGTTAGACCCTTATAGTAAGCTATACTGTTGAGTTTATGGCCCTTTAGTAATGTGCATGCAATGGATGGGGTTGCAGAATAACTCTGACTCCAAATAATCAAACCAACTCAGGAAGATGGCAAAGATACTGTTTAATTAACAATTATCTAAAACAGGGATTTTACAACGAACATCAGCGGCCCTTGCTCAGGCTCTCAACAATGTTCTTATAAAAACATACTTATATGTAAACAATATGTCAGTAGTGATGTCATACTACGTGGCAAATAATATAAAACCTATCAAGGGTTGGGATTGGTTAAGGGAGACATCCAAATATACTTTCTATAGGGACTAGGATTGTGATTGGCTGCCCACTGTCAGGTGCATAACTTATGCCTACCTTTAAAACATGTCATCTTCAACAATATTAAGTACACAGTTCATCATTGTTCTTCAAACTATAAGGCCCTTCCTTATATGTCCCTCTACAATTGGATGGCACGCTTGTGCCATGCCTGGAAAGTTCAGTTCACTTAGCAGCACGTAAACTCAGACCCTGGTGCCAGGATGTGGACTTGACTTTACCTCCTCCACCCAATTAGACCAACATCTCTTATCACCCATGCCTTCTGACATGAATATTGTCTTTGAACTTGGTCTTGCAAAATATCCCCGTCTCTGGGATATATTGGAGTACAGGCACGTTGTTCTAGGACTCCAAGCTAAACTCTATTTCCATCCTTGTTTCACGTGACAGGAGACCACAATTTGGTCAATTTTGCAGCATTTAAATGTCTTAAATGAATAAACCTTGGCACCCTTAGTGTTCTTTCTCTGCACATTCACAAGGTATGATTCATTATTCGGAAGTTCACTGCATTCAAGAATAGATAACTGACCTTGGCTGCTTCAGTTTGATACCAGGCCAGACATGCCCGCCATGCGCTTCCAAAATCTCAGCTTATTCTTGCTGCGACACAATTCTAAGCTTTTCTCTCCATGGGTCCTGGCTTACTAAATTTATGACATTAGTGTCCAGCTCCTATACAATGACAGCTTCACCTGCAGTCTATTCACTACATATAGCCAGCTTCTAAGATTACTTAGTCTACTTGCGTTTCAGCGTCTGTACAGTTATTGAACGGTTGTTTTTTCTGCAGCGCTTCGCACACGGGCAATCTCCTTTTCGCATATAAAATTTTACTTGATTATTAACTTCCTCACCAGTTTCTGTAAGATCCATGCATTCTCTTCAGCCAGTATTCTCGGGGCGTCATGCACGTTTCTTGTGGCATCACTTGCTTCTCTCTTTGCTCCTTTTGATTTTCCTTCAGGGAGTTCCTCCCTCAGATTGTCATCTCTTCGGGAATACATTCAGTAGGGTTTTCTCAGTGAATAGCTTCTTTTGAATATTCGCTGCAGTATTGGCACAACTGCTGGTGTCAAACATGGCATGATCTCAGGTATCCAACTTATAGGAGGTAGGGTGCGGGATTTCCTGCAGAGGCATATAACTGCTCATCTACACTGTACTTGCCGTTATTGGATAAAACGTTTCTTGAAACACAATCACATTGACACCCCTCATGATATCACAAACCTTCCCACACCACATCACAATTACATGATTGTGCTGATCCATCAGGAAACACTTATTTGAAATTAGTTGGTAATGCCCAATATACAAATATATAACCTGCTGAATATTGATTGGACATGTCATCTTGAAATGTCAAGGGCGAGACATTCTCACTGAGTCTGACCAATCATGTACCCCGGAGACATCAGCGAGGACACTTTGCAATGTTGCACCGTAGGGACACCAGAACCTCCCACTGCTAATTGGATCCACGTCACATGCCACTCAGCCCCTTCCCCATTGCTCTGGTGCCCCAGCTCTCTTATCATGCCTTGCTTCAAAGTGTAGTCTGAAAAAACTGTTCCACAACGTGGCTGGATTTTAATTAACTGTTTTTGATTACTATTTTTTCTGCCAGTACTTCTCAGACAACCATGTACCTAGCTCAGTGGCCTCGAAAATATCTCCTGGAGAGAGTTAGATGGGACTATATTCTCCTGGGAAACTTCAGTATTGCAACTTTACTATGCACTATTTCTGATGGGTATTCACAACTTGAACCTTGGTGTCAAACAAGCCTGCAGCACTTTATTATGAGCTGTCTACAAAAATGATTTCCTATCATTGGCCTACAAAAAATGGCTCCTCTAATGTTCACATATTGTTCAAAAGCCTCGTACCCTTACACCCCCACCCCTATGCCCATACTATGCCAACTACACCACCACTGAAACAAAATAAACACCCTCCATTGCGTTCCCCCATGGCACTTCTCGCTCTGCGTGCTCCTGTGTCTTAACAACCTATACCTATGCTACCTGTGCCACATTCAATGACGTCCCCACTCCTGATGTCACCCACCATGTCACTTTTGCATCACCTTGTTACTTGCATAACTGGCACATGCGCCCCCTTAACAGCACTGAATCTAGACCCTTACAACATTCCCCCATTTGATTGATTTATCAATGAACACATTATTTGCCATCAGCTCCCTACTTTTGTCCTTCGGTGTCCTTCGGTGCCTCATACTCTTCCGAGGGCAATCCAATATCAAACAAGCTTCCTCCTCCACCGAACAATCTGCCCAGAAGTTCTCAAAGCTTTCTATATCTAGGTGCGACATTGTGAACAGTCAGGTATTTCGGTTTGTGTTTGTATGTGTCGTATGTTGGATGTAGCTCCCCTTGTCCCATCAACATTCAAGGGCAACATATGTTTACCCTTTGTACAGACTGGAGAGCATTATCTGTATTTCTGCCCCCTATATCAGTTAGGGTAGATCGTACCGCATCCCAGCCAAGGTTCTCTATACGGTAGCAATGGAAGAGCAACCAAGGCTGAGACTCAAGGGAGGTGATGCAGGTTGGTTCTTATGTACAGTGTATCCCAAAGTCCCCACAAAGGAATATCCACACACTATGTTGTGTGATAAGACAGTTCCTTTATGTAAAAAAAAAAAAAATGTTCAGGTAAGTATGCACATCGATAAATAACTCACTTTGTACCTGGGTAACACTATACTAATAACAGTAAACATATACACATTTGTGTGGTAACACAATATACTTTCCAATTTAGAATGCACCAACTGCTGACAGTTATTAAAAAGCATAGGAATCACACGCATTGGATAATGCCATAGATATTTCTGGTGAAAGACAGGTTATATTAGGAACATTGGCAGAAAGCTTTTTTTAAGATAGATAGGCAATACTGTGTGAGGATCCCCACACCTGGGCAACCTGTAAAGGAAATGTTAAGGTGTACTTGTCTATTACGACCCAGTCCTAATATGTTCAATACTGCTATGCCTCTTTTCCCATATAACCCTCTACCGCAAAGTACCAGGGAAGCCACAGGAGAACAGGATCCATTGTGTCTCTGGGACCCCTGGATGATTCCTAAGGATGGAAGGTGCTCATCCTCATCACAGTACCTTGGGTGACTTGGCAGGCGAAGTGGTGGAGTTTCTTGGCTTTACTCAATGGGACCCCTTGGGGATGGACCCCCTTTGAAAGAAGGAGTCACTGGAATTTTGATGGCAGGAATAAAGAAGGAACCAAGCAGTGTCAGAAAGGCAGCACTTTCGGTCTTCATAGTGGCCTCCGTTGGAGGGTCATTACTCCAGCTGTGGATGTACCATGAAGGTGAAACCTGCTGTCAACTTTGACAAGGCCTGTCTGAAGAAGATAAGACCCTTAGTGGCCTTGGATAACTTTAATTTATGATGGGTGCAGTGGCAGAAGTAGGCATTGGGTTTCAGGATTTCCCGGGTTTACCGCCTTTCGGTTCTTCATTGTTGCAGCCACAGAACAAACATCGGGATGGCTTTTGGAAACCTGGACATGACCACTGGACTGGACTACTGACCCTCATCAAGTCTGGACCCTCGGGACATCTTCGGATTTTGGTAGTGGGAAACCCACTACTGGGCACTCCTCTGCAGACAGCAACCCTGGACCTTATACAGCGTGGACAAGTGAACAGATGTCGAAGCAGGGATGCCACTTGAAGGATTCCTTAGATATTTGGAACTTTTTCAGCTCCGGGTGTCAGGCAGCATTGTGCCAGTATACCCCATATTCAGGGTGATACTCAGCAACCTGACTTCCAGCAGTCACAAACACTCCTCCAGACCCTGGGTGACACAGACAAATGTCCTGGCATCGAGAGGTTCAGGCACCCCATTGAGGACCCACAACGATCCCTTCTCTGGATGACAGGCACACAGGTCTGGTTTCCAGGACACTTTTGGTGAACAGCAGCAGTTGCACAATGTTCCCTCAAAGCTCAGGAAGAGGTTGCCTATCCAGGCTCTCTCGTGTTCAGTCTTTGAATCAGAATGGTAGTTTTGGGATTTGATGAAGAAATGTAGACACAGACTTCTTCCTCCAACTGGATTCCAGGATGCAAGCTTTAGGTTGACTTCAGCTTCAGCTTCAGGTTACAGCTTTGACAAGGAGGTGAGTGTGAGGCCCCCGGTTATACAAAAGACTCCCCATTGACTCAGTCGGAACCAGGCTCAGAGAGCCAATCACACACAAGTGCATTCATGCAAGCAACACATAATTAGACTCACAGAAATTAAAGGTATTCACCAGAAACCAGATACCCACAACACAGAATGTGTATTGGGGGCTACTCCCCAGCCTTTCAGTGCACCAAACTGCATTTATTCCAATTTCAGTCAGGGCTGGCTCAGGCATTGTGTCACACAACCAAAACCAGACACTCACAACACAGAATGTATATTGACTTCTCACTCCATTCAGGTAGGCTCCACCCCAATAGTGTACGCACAACAAGCTGCCTCTGGGAAGGATCCAGCCATTCTGGCAAAATACAGCCCTAGACAAATATATGGTCCATCCATCCAAAACTCTTTCAGGGAAAGGGAACAGTATCAAGGCCTCTCAAGACTTTGATGAAGAAAGGGTTACAGCAAAGGAAACCAAGAGGTCAGAAGTGGCCATCTTCCCTTTGTGCAGGAATCCATTGATTCCTATGACAGGGTCTGGGTATCCCAGAAATGGAGGATGCCTAGAGCCACTGTCACATCAGCATGTAGCTGCCACGAGCCCATACCCTGCTCTGTTGGCAACACACATGTTCCCAAAAACAAACTATAGGGGTACAGGGTTTTACCCCTACACATGGGTGTCCTATGGGTATCCTATGGGTACTATTCACCAAGAAAACGAAAATGAAGAGCAGCACTATCAGGGGTCCAAGCTAGACTACTGTACAGAAAATAAGCAGAAAACATGGGATAATTAGGTATGGGACAAGTACAATCCCTCCAATTAATTTCCAGCATCACACCCCTCTCCTGCTTCCCTTGCAAATTCTTAACCCTATTTGATATGCACAAAAGGTAATGAGTACCAAAACTAGGATTGGGACAGTTATCTTAAAAATATTAGGCATCCATTGGGGACCCAAAAATAAAGGTTATCGAGCCAGGTGCCAGGTGTTGCTGGGCTCGTTTCTGTTCAGTCTCATGAAGTGTGCAGATCTTCAATAGCTTTGGACATAGTTCCATTGGACACATTGTTTGCTAGTGTGAAGGTAAAGCGGCTGCTGCCTGTCTTCTTGCAAACCCCACCCTCCATTGCATTTAAACAGATCAATAACATATCAGTTCTGGAGCTCATCCAGCCTCAGAGCCCTTAGCTCCTAAATCACTGCAATCAGGCCTTTGTCCTTCAAATTTGCTAACTGGAATACTTCATACCGGGTGATTTGAATCCATTGGAGTTTGCTGCTCCTTGAACCCCTGGAAGCGTTGAGAAAAAATGCCGATGCTTTGCTGAGCAAGCGAATTTTAGATGGAATGGCGACCACGCTATCACATGTTTTTTGGGACCAGTAACTGTTGTCCCTGAAAATTCTATGCAAGTTCAAGGATCAAAACGATCATGTCTGAAACCCTCTCCCACGCTCAATGCTTTATTAGTATGCAAGTCTTTATTAAACAGTGCAGGATGATCAATAAAAGAGGTGAACTGTCACTAGAGAGCAAGTGCCTACCCACTCCGGGAGAAGCTGGGCGTATGCCTGAGTCTCATACGCCCACCAGTAGTCCATCACTTATGCTGTCCTCTCCTCAACAATGGCATCATAATCACCTGTTGCTACCCTTAGTTGGTCCCCCAGTGAATCAATCCATTACTTCTGAAACATAAAGACAATTGTGTGAGTTGCTTTATGTGTAAGGCTGCTTATTCTCATCTATCCATGTTAGAGCCTGGCCGTGATCATTCCAAATTAACCAACAGCTATTGTTAATCTTTTTCACCACATTTTCTTCAAACCCTACCAATCCTACCACCCCACCCTACCACCCCACATTGCAACATATGCTGCTCCCTCCGTCATCATGAGAAAAGGACACCCTAATGTGCATTAATGGTCTGGTAAGGCACCATGGTATGCTATACTTTGTGGCATTGGTGCATGCTAATCTGCTATGGGTTGTAAACAATTTCTCCCACCTTCTCTCCCTTTTTGATATATATTCCAATATTATGGGCCTCATTCCGAGTAGGGCGGTAAGGGTTAACGGTCACCGGTAATGAGACCGGTGCCGTTAAACCCTTGCTGCCCTACTACGAGTTCCCTTTGCGGGTCCCATCCTTAACCGGGACCCGCAAAGGGACTCCGGTGTCAATAACGGTACCATAATTTACGGTACCGTTATTGTAGCCTTCCCCCTTCCCATTGAGCCCTATGGGGGCTCAAATGGGAATGGGGAATGGCCCTGGTGAATGGGGAATTACCGGTCCCTCTGACCTCGGAATGGATCGGTAATTACTCCATTCACCAGGCCGGAGTTTGGATGAGTTCGGAGGAAGCCATGCCGCAAATAGCGGCATGGTTACCTCCACACTCGGAATGAGGCCATATGTGTTTGGTGGCCTCTACATCCACCATCTTTGTGAGTCTCATATAATTGTCAGCATACACCTTCTCCCGTTCATTTACCAAGTAGGCAGTGACTTTATGTCCTTGGAAAAGACCCTTTGTTTTGCAGAATGCCAGATGCATCAGACAGCCCCCACCCCCGAACGGATACCTCCTGTGTGAGAAAGAGCTTGGGTCCCCTTGTAATGTGTCGAATGAGAGATCACATATAATGTGTGTCATTGGCTCTCTCTCGCCCTACTATTTTCATACGACCATACCATGCATTGCCATACTCGGTGCCATGTCTGACCTGAATGCTATTATTGAACAATTCAGAATTAAACACTTCACTTTATGTCACACTTCTTCAGCATTACTCCTACTAGGGACTGCTGGTCCCTTTTAAGCTATAAATAAAACAAACATAAAAATAAAAAACAAACACACTACACTACAAAAACATGAATTATACAACCCCTTGTCTCCTCCTGCTACTTCAACTTGCTGCAACTCCTTTGGACTGCTCACTGTCTTCTATGAAATTGAAATGAAGATACAAATGTCTGAGTTCATTGAGTTATACTTCCCATCAGTTGGCCCCCATTTCTTCTCCTGCAAGGGGAGTTCCAAACGTGTCCAGGCAGACAAAAGTTAAGATAAATCCATGGATGCCACTCGGCCAACTTCATTGTCTTTGGTGAGCAGTGTGCCACCATGTAGGGCCCAGTAATTTGCAGCTCCTTCCATGACTCTGAAGTTCCTGGTCAGGACTTTTTCACCAGGATAGAGAGGAAGCTATGTTACAAATTTCTCAGTCCCTTTGGTTGATGAATTGTTTTTACTTCATAATGGGTCGGCAAGCCTGCCTTGACATGGCTCAATCTGGCATGAAATGTATTTCAAATATTTTGTGAGCTCATTCTGATGCATCTTAAATTCTTCTCCAAGAAGCTGCACAGTGCTATTAGCATCCACAATCGTATGTACAGGAGAGAGAGACACAGTCATTCTTCTGCCATTGCCAATTTTGTGTAGAGTCAAATGGTGATCTGCACCAGGGGAATTGCACAGTACATACAAAGCGAGAGACAGACAGTAGAAACAGTTCTTGCCAAGTGTGTCTGACTGCTTGGCGATACACTCTTTCAGTAGGCCATTAAGGGGATCTACAAGTCCTTTGGCTTGGTGGTAATACCCACAGCGTAGTGTATGCTTAATGCCAAGTAAAGAGGTTATCTCCTTGAAAGGATCATTGACAAAGTGCTGCCCATTATTGACATCAACACATTGCATATTCTCCACCTAGGGAATACCGCGCATACTAGAAATGTGGCTACCGATTTGGTGTCATTGTGGGCGCATGCATCGGCCAGCCTCAAGCCTGCATGAAAAAGGACATACAACTACAATCATGTACCTATTAGAGCTACACCTATCTTGCATATCAACATAGCTGAAAAGAAAATGCCAAAAGGGCCCCTCCAGGTGTGGCAATAGTGTGGCAACAAAATGCTTGGGAGCAAACTAATCTGTTACATGGGAGGCTAAACCCACCAAAACAATGGCTAGAGTACAGCAAAACATCCTCTCATCACTCGGTGCAACAAATAAGTTCATACAAATTGTATTAATATCAAAAAACAGATAAAAAACAGAACAAATTTGGTCCGTAATACATGACCACAGTTCAATTATTTATAATTTACACAGTGCAAAAGAGCAGGCAGTTTATACAAGAGAAGCATACAATTTGAGAACTTCCTCTCTTTTTTGTAAAGTGCCTAGTGCTGTGCAAAAAGATTACTAGAGTAAAACACATCAAGCACTCGATTCATACTCATCACATACCAATCATACCCATGCATTCAATAAACCATAACCCAACATGTTTCTTTCCGAAGTATTAGTATCTTAGTAAATACAGGAAATTCATCAGGGGCTGCCTGACTCAAACAATGTTCACTGTTGTATTCTAAAAAACGATGACAACCGAGTCTATTTTTTGGCTTCAAGGTGATTTGCTAATTACAAGCAAATTTTGCTGTACATGGTACTTCATTTGACAGGATTGTCATCTCCTCCTGGCCAGTGCTGGGGACCATCCCCTGTAACAGAATAGACATTGGTGTCAATTTACCATATGTCATATATTTACTTAATATTGCTGTCACCTCTTCAAATGAACTGTGACATCCCAGCCCCTGCCCCCTCACGCTAGCCCCCCAGCTCTCTTCTCACGCCTCGCTGCCAAGTGCAGTCTGAAAAAACGATAGCACACTGTGGCTGGATTTTAATTAACTGTATTTTATTTCTATTTCTCTGCCAATTCTTTTTGAACAACCAGGTACCTAGCTCAGTGCCCTTTAATGTATTTCCTGAAGAGACTTCAATGGGACTGTGTTCTCCTGGGAAACTTCAGTCTTGCAACATTACTGTGCACTATTTCTGCTGAGTATCCAAACTTGAACATTGGTGTCACACAAGCCTGCAGCCCTTTATTGTGAGCTGTCTACAGAAATGCTTTCCTAACATGGGCCTACAAAACATGGCTCTTCTAATGTTCACATATTGTTCAAAAGCCTCCTACCCCAATACCCCATTGGACATCTTGCAGCCCCACTCATGTGCCCGCGCTGTGCCAACTACCCCATCACTAATTCAAAATACACACCCTTTATTGCGTTCCCCTGTGGGATATCTCGCACGGTGCCTGCTTCTGTGTCTTAACAACCTATACCGATGCTACCTGCGTCAGGTTCAATGACGTCCCCACTCCTGATGTCACCCACCACATTACTTTTACGTCACCACATTACTTGCGTAGCTGGTACATGCACCCCTCTTGAAAGACACAATCTGGACCCTTACAACAATAGCTACATTGTCCGGCATTTCCCCATATATAAGGCCCTTGCATCAGGAACCTATAGAAAAACCTGGATTGTGGGTGAGTATCAACTATCAAGCACACACAAACTGTCACATGACACACAAGAACACACAAAATAACAAAGCATGCAATTAACAATGATTTTGTCCTTTGCAGGGGACAGTGCCTACCTGTGCTCACCATTCCTATTGACACCGATCACTTTACATCATAACACACATAACTGCTGGGGGCATAATGGAGAGCAGATTTGTTGTGCTCAAGTCACGCTTTCATTCCCTTGACCAGTCAGGTAGCGCATTGCTATATGAACCCCCTGTAGTATCGAAAATCATCCTTACATGTTGGGTCCTGCATAATATTGCCACATATTGGGGCATAGCAGTAGAGCTACAGGAGGGCGATTGCCCTCATCCTTAGCCACCACCCATTCCCTTAGCAGGCCAAATGGCACAGGGACAGGACACACACAGTCAGGTAGTACAGACCTACTTCACATGAATTGCAACCCCTGTAGAACACACACAGTAAAGCCACATCCTTGATTGCATGTATTGATGCAATCAGGCCTATCCCGCTTGCCCATGACAATACCCTGAGGATACAAACAGTGTGTACCCCATAACAAAAAACGTAGAATGCCACACAATCCATCACCTAAGGGACACAATTCACCAACAGAGTCATTTCAAATGAAAACAAATGTTTCCATGTCACAGGCCCAAAATGCCAAATATGGGAAAGCCAGCCCCTGGCACAATGTCTCCATACCATGTACTCCCCTGAGCTGCATGCATCTACTCCCTCTACACCATTGCTGCTGGTCCTGTGTACCTCCGCTCACCACTTCTGTGTCATTCTCCTTCATTGGGGAAAATTAACAGCTGGTCACACACCCCATCCTCACGCATGTCTCTGATACTCTCAGAATGTCCCTTGTCCAATCATGGAGATGCTTTTCAAATCTCCCAGAAAGCAAAGTAGCAACTCACAGAATACACACACATTTAAAAATCATGTAAGATCACACATCCTTCACCATCAACAGTTCTTAATCACATCAATGGGAACACAGCAGCAATATCACACATGACACACGAGAAATACATTTTGGACTCCCAAATACGCACCTCACCAGCATACATCATCATGCATACTTGTCGCACAGATAACCCGTTTCCATGTATTGTGAGAGTCTGGTCTGTTGCATGCACATGCATTTTGTAACGGGGAGGACTGGGAACCAAAAGAGGCCCTGGAAATAATACTCAAGGTGGCCCCATATCACACTTCATCAACAAGGCCAACCTTTCCCCTATCGGAAAATGTAGAAATATCACACAAAATGAGGCCTAGGGTGTAGGGGCCTACCAGGACATTACCTGAGTTCCCTATAGGCTTGTCCACCCAGTCATGGAGTTGCTACTTGACATGACAAATGTCAGGAGATGGCATGCAAGACTAAAATGACAGGAGTGTAAATGTAATGCCACACCATAAAGAAGCTACTGCATCAGCCCTCACCAAAATTATGTGCACACAAACATCCCAACTGAACAATCGCACTGAAAACTATGCTATTTATCCAGCAAGTCATGGAGGTGTAATCAGTAACTCAAAGCAAATGCAAAGCTGATCATGAAAACTTGCACACATACAATCATCTCACATCTTCCATGAAAGTGACCATAAACCAACCATCACTATATCGAATCCATAACTGCTCAACCCTATGTGTGCCACCTCATGCTACTATTGGGACGCATATGTCACCAGTCATGAACATGCATGACAATGCACAACTTTACCTGGCGGCATCGCTCTGGTGCTGTGAAGCAGAGGCAATGGGTGCTTGGGTGGAAATAGGGTAATCGGGATGCCCTCACATAGAGTGTGTGCACTAGATGAGGCAAGACACCTGAAATGACATTTTACGTTTGTTTGGACCACCTAAACAAGTCTTTCTGACAGACTGCACTTATAAACATCAGTGTTGAATGGAATGTTCACCTGTATGTGGGAGGCTGTTGCAGTCCACAACACCACATCAGTTGACTCCACTGAGCCTATTCACATGTCAAGTCCCCCAGGTTGAAGATCTGCCCAGTAGCATGAGCACTTGAGTCACTGCCCTCTAGAAAAACTCTCTACAATGCTCCTGGAGCATGTCTCTCTACTGTCCCTGCATAGCTCCACATAGCTGGCAGCAAGTTCTTTAAAACCACTCGCACTACCCTACCGGTGCAGGTGTCTCCCGCCATTGCTCCCACCTCTCTCACAAGCAATAATCTGAATAGCTGCCTGTCTCCACTCGGCTACAGTACACATTGACTATTTTCACCATTGCCAGCCCTAGCGGCCATTATTTGTGTCTACCACTGCATTGATCTGTCTTCCACTGTTAGCCCTAGTATATATTGACTATATCTACCGCTGGTAGCCCTAGCAACCATTGCTGATTGTGTCCACCACTGTTGATTGTGTCTACCGCTGCATTGATCTGTCTTCCACTGTTAGCCCTAGCAAATATTGACTATATCTACCACTGTTAGCCCTAGCGGCCTCTGATTGTGTCTATCGCTGTTAGCCCTAGCAACAACTGCTGATTGTGTCCACCACTGTTGATTGTGTCTACCGCTGGATTGATCTGTCTTCCACTCTTAGCCCTAGCAAATATTGACTATATCTAACGCTATTACCCCTAGTGGCCTCTGATTGTGTCTACCGCTGTTAGCCCTAGCAACCATTGCTGATTGTGTCCACCACTGTTGATTGTGTCTACCGCTGAATTGATCTGTCTTCCACTGTCTTCCATTGTTAGCCCTAGGATATATTGACTATATCATTGTTGTTTCTGTCCACCGTTGCTAGCTCAGGCCCTAGGCCATTGATTGCTTCTACCACTGCCAGCCTCTTAGCCTATAGAGTCCAACTGAACAATCGCACTGAAAACTATGCTATTTATCCTGCTTAATTAGTTCTGCATTAGCACCCCACCTTACCTGTTCCACAAATGCATCCCCCTGGCACCCACTACAAAGCGCCTACACCTGTCCTCTCCCTCTACTCCACCCTTCTAATTACTCTCTCGCTCTGGTCCACCTGAAGCTTGCTGCCTGCTCACCCAGACCCCACACCACTACCAGACATCATGCACTCTGCACCATCCACAATACCACAAGCCACACTCAATCTCTGCACCACTGACCCGACTGGTCACCACCTTAGGCTATGTAGACTAAGAACGCGCACCAAGCCTCCCTCCTTTCACTGCAACACTCCACCTTCCATTCACCATAGAAACCACAGGCTCAGCTCTCACACTCACACACCATACTCACACACACACCTCCCTATAAATACACACATCCCCTACCACTCTGCACCCATTACACCCCAACCTCTCCCACTCATATACGCATCTACCTCGTCTCTGACCTCCATCATCAGCACTAATACTCCATCACCAGCCAACCTAGACGTAAAGTGCGCACTCATTAATGCTCGCTCCATCCATGCCCATGTCATTGAGATCAATGACCTCATCACCTCCCACAAACTAGATCTACTAGCCATATCCGAAACCTGGCTCCATGAAGCATCCAACCCATCCATCCACCTCGTCCTCCCTTAAGATTATACTATACTTAGACAAGACCGCAAAACCTCTAAAGGTGGTGACGTCGCCCTCATCTTCAAAAACACCCTGGCCATTAGAATGTGCAACCAACAGTGGGACATCAATGCTGATCTTCTCACTGCCAAACTAACTCTCTCCCCTAATTGCACTATAAACATCATAATCACCTACAGACCACCAGGATCACCCCCTGAATATCAGAAGCAACTCCTCCAAATCATAGGTAATAACCTCAAAAGTTCTACCAAAACCATCCTACTCGGTGACCTTAACCTTGGCTTAGCTGACCCCAAGGATAAGGCTGCCACAAGCCTAGCTAAAGAACTCTCACACTTGAGGTTTCAACACAAAATCACCACTCCAACTCACTGCAAAGGTCGAACCATTGACTGGATTGCAGATCACAACCGCTCTTCTGCCATCACCTCAATCACAGCCCTTCCGTGGACGGACCACAACTACATTCAATTCACCATTCCCACCACACCTACCCACAAAACCCCTACTCATGCTACCAACCTCGCTCCTCTTCCCAATATCCCTGAACTCAAACATCCATTTAACCAAGACCCCGCCTCGCCCGCTAAGACTTATAACAATGTTCTCACCCAAGCCATTGAGACATTTGCCCCTCTAGAAGATAAAAAAGGAAAGAAATCTATGCAGTCCAACTCCTGGTTCACAGAACAGCTATCTACTCCTGTGCACCAAGAAACAAAAAGCCCTACCCAGTTGGCAATTAACATCCAACCAATCCTCTCTCAACAAATTCCAAGACATTTCGCAGACCTACAAAAACACCATATTCCAAGCCAAATCCGAATCCTACAACCAGAGAATCCCCAAGGCCAGCTCTAAAACAAGAGAAATATACTCCATATTCAAAGAACTCACCTCTCCCCCTTCCATTGCTGATGAAATCATAAAGGATGAAGCATGGTGCACAGGCATCCAGTCTGCCTACTTAACAAAGTTAAAATGCTCCAAGATAAAATAGCTCCGCAACGTAAAGCCCTCAATACACACTACAGTCCTCCCTCCCCCTCCCCTCATAATCTTCATCCGCAAATACCCCTCTTTGCTTTCAGAGAAGTCACATAGGTAGAAGTCTCCGACCTCCTCAAATATATCAAGCCATCTACCTACAAAGGGGATATCTGCCCACCCACCATCATCAAAGAGTGCTCAGAAGCACTCACCCCTATCATCACAGCATTCATCAATGCTTCTTTCTCCTCTGGAACCGTACCACAATGCCTAAAAGAAGCCTGGGTTCGCCCACTCCTAAAAAAAAACTCCCTTGATCCCACCTCCCCTAATAATTATCGCCCCATCACCACCATCCCCTTCCTCCTCAAAATCTTAGATAAGGCCGCCCATAACCAAGTCCAACATTACCTGGAAACCTATGCCATTTTAGGCAAAAGACAATCGGGATTCCATAAATGCCATGGGACTGAAACTGCCCTCCTAGATTTAAAGAATCAAATCACCAAAATAATGGACACAGGCAAACCTGCTCTCCTGCTACTGCTGGACCTGTCCGCAGCATTTGACCTCATGGACCATGACATCCTCACCTCTCACCTATTCAATGCAGCTCACTTCTCTCACAAAGCAACCACATGGATCACCTCATTTCTAGAAGGTAGGGCCATGAATGTGTACTCTGACCAGGCCAACGCTCCCCCCACCACCATCAGCTGTGGAGTCCCACAAGGGTCATGCACTACGCCGACCTCTATAACCTTTTCACCAAACACCTATTTGACTTACTGGACTCTCTCGGCATAGCTTACACTAACTATGCCGACGACACACAAGTACTCCTCCCCTTCACCGGAGACTATGATCAAGACACAAAAGCTCTACTCAACATTTACACTACTATCCAAACTTGGATGGTGATCAGTGGTCTTTGCCCTAACTGTGACAAAACTGAGATCATCATCTTAGCCCCTAGCGAAACTCTAACCGAGTTTAGCCAAGATTTTTCACACATGACCATTGACAGCACTAACATACCTGTTTCTACTGCTGGGAAGACTTTAGGAGTCCACCTAGATGCCACTCTCTCCATGACAAGACAATTCAGCACCATCTTCTCTGCATCCACACTGACCACCAAACTCATCTATGCCTTAAAACCTTACCTTACCACACCCAATTGCCTCTCCCTCGCCAGAGCCACCATAGGGGCCAGACTGGACTACTGCAATGCCCTCTTAGCTGGCACGTCTACCAACAACCTAAACAGGCTCCAAATAGTGCAAAACAATGCACTCTGCGCTGCACTGCACATTCCCAAATTTGACCATGTGTCACAGGCCCGAAGAAATGCACATTGGCTCCCAGTCAAGGAAAGAATCAATTTCAAAATAGTCACCCTCACACACAAATGCATCAATCACATATCACCTCCCTACTTTTCAGAAACAATAACCAAGAATTCTTCCCTATGTCCCAAAAGAAGCCAGGATGCCAACCAACTCCAAGTTCCCACTATAAGAATAGCCAAAGCTGGTGGCATTAGCTCCCCACTCATAGCACCTAAGCTTTGGAACGCCCTCCCCAACTCTCTCACAGCTGAACCCTCTCTGTACTCCTTTTGTAAATCCCTCAAAACCACACTATTTGCATAGCCCTATCTCTGCCCTCTCCCTCCATGACCCTTATTTGTTCCATTATGATGTATGTACTTAATGCCATGTAACCAAATATGCTTTTGCATAACAAATTGCCTTGTAACCATTTATGCCTTTCTCTGTAACCAGATCAGTGTTTTTTATGTAACAGCGCCATGATGCCCTTGTGCTGATTGTGCGCTTTAAAAATATGAATACATAAAAGAACACAATGGCCCTGACATGAGGAAAAAACAAAATACTGTGTACAATGAATGGGTGAAAATAAAATCTAGGAAAAGAATCCATGCTTCCTCACCAGGCTCATGGACACCAGGATGCATGAAGAAAGGGTGGTGGTGGCGGTTTATAGTGAAAAAACCGAATTACAAAATATCGAAAATAAAAATCTCAAATCCAAAATATCGAAAACAAAAATCTCGAATTTTTTTTTAATACGTTTTTATTTCGAAATGGGGGGGTTCCCCCCCCAACGCCCCTTTTTTCTTTTTTTTTTATTTTACCCTTTTTTTTATACTTACCTGAACCCACAAATACATATAAATAAATTAATAAATAATTAGAGATTTTTTTTTTTCGAGATTTTGGATTCGGGATTTTGGTGATTCGATATTTTGTTTTCGGTTTTTTGACCAACCACCGGTGGTGGCATTGAGCAATGGGGTGTGTGGTGACATGGCCAATGGCATTACCTGTGTTGTTCAGTTGGAACCCCCATCCTGTGGTGTATCCTGGGATGGTGCACTCTGATCATGCAACACCAAAGCGTGGTCCTCATTTTCTATGGCCACTCCTGAGAGGGATATGTGCATTAGGGCCTCAGTTGCAACAAGGTCCTGATGATAGCTGTCATGAGGGGCCAAATGCGTGTTAACATTTGATGTTTGGAACTGCATGTTGAGAGTTTCCGCAAGGCATACAGAGATTGACTCAGGGAATCCAGGTGTTGATGGAGGAATTCTCTTGAGGAAAACTTCTTCTGATGCAGAGATTGTCTGAAGGAATCAATGTTTGCCCGGTGGAATTCCCTTTAGGCCAACATTTCCACATGCAGAGTTTGTGTCATGGAACCTGTGTCTTTACAGTAGATTTCCCTTACGGCCAACAAAAGTGAACGCTGGGTTTGCCTCGAGGTGGCCATCTCTTGCAGCATGACTTCCCTTGAGGCCTAAACCGTATTACTCAGGTATTGCCTATTGGTGTAACCCTCCACACGAGTCCCCTTCCACTGATGTTGTTTGTCCTCTCCTGCCTCCGGCGTAGTTCAGCAGTGAGTGCAGCATTGGAGGAGATGACATCTTCTGCCAGCTGATGCATGTCCCTGGCCATCTCTTGCTGGACTTTATCCCATTGGCACCTTCATGCAACGACTCCACCTCCCACTCCAAGTGTCCGTCGGGCGTGCTTTCACCACATATGCATGTCCTACTACACTGGGATGCCAGGCTCGGGCCTGTCATAGTGAGTGCCCTATCGTAGGCTAGCAGTCTACAAACCTCCAACAGATAGCAACCTCTGCTGCTGAATGATAGGAGGTAAACTTGCAGACACAGATACCACCATTGAAACATGCCTCTCCACTGCTAGGCCAATGGGTCTCCTGGCTCTCCTCCTTAGACTCAGCAGCCCCTAAGAAGTGTCATCCAGACTACTCATTGGTGGCCCCTCCACCATGTCCCTCATTATACCTTCCACATCTGATTAAGCAGCATCATCAGACGACAAATTGGCAGGCCTGCTTATGATGGCCTTTACCAGTAGGGTATTCTTTCAGACACAGTACCCTGGACTGCACAGGTGGATGGTTATGTCTAATCCTCTGCCTTCTCCTTCTCCTTCTGCTTCTCCTGCTTCTCCTCCTCCTCCCCATCCTCCTCCTCATGTACTGTGTCATCCCCTGAACAAAGTTAGACAACAACATTCAGAGGCCCACCTCTCCACATTAACATGCATATGCACATCAAATGCCTACAGACACAAAAGGGCGTGGCACACATGCATTAGACATTGGAACTGGGCATCCCGTAACATGGAATGCACGGTTGTGTGACGATCAGTGCTGTGACAATCAGTGCTCTCAGCAGTCATATCATGGCACATTGGGCCATGCATCAATTCACAGATTGGAGGATTAGGCAACCATACATATACACATACATGTATGAGAGTAGAAGGTCTAACCGAAGACACATAGAATTCCAAGCTAAATTGCTGGTCCCCTCCTCTACTTTATCTATGCCTACTTGCAAGATGTGGAAGTATCACATTTTATCATTCCAACAAAATCTGCATGCCGGAAATTGTGGTGCCAAAATTTTCATCACCACCTTTGCCAGTTTGGCCTGTTGGATATTTTGTGTAATTTTGGTTCTGGTGGTATTTTCTTACCCCCAGGTTGAAGATCTGCCCAGTAGCATGAGCACTTGAGTCACTGCCCTCTAGAAAAACTCTCTACAATGCTCCTGGAGCATGTCTCTCTACTGTCCCTGCATAGCTCCACATAGCTGGCAGCAAGTTCTTTAAAACCACTCGCACTACCCTACCGGTGCAGGTGTCTCCCGCCATTGCTCCCACCTCTCTCACAAGCAATAATCTGAATAGCTGCCTGTCTCCACTCGGCTACAGTACACATTGACTATTTTCACCATTGCCAGCCCTAGCGGCCATTATTTGTGTCTACCACTGCATTGATCTGTCTTCCACTGTTAGCCCTAGTATATATTGACTATATCTACCGCTGGTAGCCCTAGCAACCATTGCTGATTGTGTCCACCACTGTTGATTGTGTCTACCGCTGCATTGATCTGTCTTCCACTGTTAGCCCTAGCAAATATTGACTATATCTACCACTGTTAGCCCTAGCGGCCTCTGATTGTGTCTATCGCTGTTAGCCCTAGCAACAACTGCTGATTGTGTCCACCACTGTTGATTGTGTCTACCGCTGGATTGATCTGTCTTCCACTCTTAGCCCTAGCAAATATTGACTATATCTAACGCTATTACCCCTAGTGGCCTCTGATTGTGTCTACCGCTGTTAGCCCTAGCAACCATTGCTGATTGTGTCCACCACTGTTGATTGTGTCTACCGCTGAATTGATCTGTCTTCCACTGTCTTCCATTGTTAGCCCTAGGATATATTGACTATATCATTGTTGTTTCTGTCCACCGTTGCTAGCTCAGGCCCTAGGCCATTGATTGCTTCTACCACTGCCAGCCTCTTAGCCTATAGAGTCCAACTGAACAATCGCACTGAAAACTATGCTATTTATCCTGCTTAATTAGTTCTGCATTAGCACCCCACCTTACCTGTTCCACAAATGCATCCCCCTGGCACCCACTACAAAGCGCCTACACCTGTCCTCTCCCTCTACTCCACCCTTCTAATTACTCTCTCGCTCTGGTCCACCTGAAGCTTGCTGCCTGCTCACCCAGACCCCACACCACTACCAGACATCATGCACTCTGCACCATCCACAATACCACAAGCCACACTCAATCTCTGCACCACTGACCCGACTGGTCACCACCTTAGGCTATGTAGACTAAGAACGCGCACCAAGCCTCCCTCCTTTCACTGCAACACTCCACCTTCCATTCACCATAGAAACCACAGGCTCAGCTCTCACACTCACACACCATACTCACACACACACCTCCCTATAAATACACACATCCCCTACCACTCTGCACCCATTACACCCCAACCTCTCCCACTCATATACGCATCTACCTCGTCTCTGACCTCCATCATCAGCACTAATACTCCATCACCAGCCAACCTAGACGTAAAGTGCGCACTCATTAATGCTCGCTCCATCCATGCCCATGTCATTGAGATCAATGACCTCATCACCTCCCACAAACTAGATCTACTAGCCATATCCGAAACCTGGCTCCATGAAGCATCCAACCCATCCATCCACCTCGTCCTCCCTTAAGATTATACTATACTTAGACAAGACCGCAAAACCTCTAAAGGTGGTGACGTCGCCCTCATCTTCAAAAACACCCTGGCCATTAGAATGTGCAACCAACAGTGGGACATCAATGCTGATCTTCTCACTGCCAAACTAACTCTCTCCCCTAATTGCACTATAAACATCATAATCACCTACAGACCACCAGGATCACCCCCTGAATATCAGAATCAACTCCTCCAAATCATAGGTAATAACCTCAAAAGTTCTACCAAAACCATCCTACTCGGTGACCTTAACCTTGGCTTAGCTGACCCCAAGGATAAGGCTGCCACAAGCCTAGCTAAAGAACTCTCACACTTGAGGTTTCAACACAAAATCACCACTCCAACTCACTGCAAAGGTCGAACCATTGACTGGATTGCAGATCACAACCGCTCTTCTGCCATCACCTCAATCACAGCCCTTCCGTGGACGGACCACAACTACATTCAATTCACCATTCCCACCACACCTACCCACAAAACCCCTACTCATGCTACCAACCTCGCTCCTCTTCCCAATATCCCTGAACTCAAACATCCATTTAACCAAGACCCCGCCTCGCCCGCTAAGACTTATAACAATGTTCTCACCCAAGCCATTGAGACATTTGCCCCTCTAGAAGATAAAAAAGGAAAGAAATCTATGCAGTCCAACTCCTGGTTCACAGAACAGCTATCTACTCCTGTGCACCAAGAAACAAAAAGCCCTACCCAGTTGGCAATTAACATCCAACCAATCCTCTCTCAACAAATTCCAAGACATTTCGCAGACCTACAAAAACACCATATTCCAAGCCAAATCCGAATCCTACAACCAGAGAATCCCCAAGGCCAGCTCTAAAACAAGAGAAATATACTCCATATTCAAAGAACTCACCTCTCCCCCTTCCATTGCTGATGAAATCATAAAGGATGAAGCATGGTGCACAGGCATCCAGTCTGCCTACTTAACAAAGTTAAAATGCTCCAAGATAAAATAGCTCCGCAACGTAAAGCCCTCAATACACACTACAGTCCTCCCTCCCCCTCCCCTCATAATCTTCATCCGCAAATACCCCTCTTTGCTTTCAGAGAAGTCACATAGGTAGAAGTCTCCGACCTCCTCAAATATATCAAGCCATCTACCTACAAAGGGGATATCTGCCCACCCACCATCATCAAAGAGTGCTCAGAAGCACTCACCCCTATCATCACAGCATTCATCAATGCTTCTTTCTCCTCTGGAACCGTACCACAATGCCTAAAAGAAGCCTGGGTTCGCCCACTCCTAAAAAAAAACTCCCTTGATCCCACCTCCCCTAATAATTATCGCCCCATCACCACCATCCCCTTCCTCCTCAAAATCTTAGATAAGGCCGCCCATAACCAAGTCCAACATTACCTGGAAACCTATGCCATTTTAGGCAAAAGACAATCGGGATTCCATAAATGCCATGGGACTGAAACTGCCCTCCTAGATTTAAAGAATCAAATCACCAAAATAATGGACACAGGCAAACCTGCTCTCCTGCTACTGCTGGACCTGTCCGCAGCATTTGACCTCATGGACCATGACATCCTCACCTCTCACCTATTCAATGCAGCTCACTTCTCTCACAAAGCAACCACATGGATCACCTCATTTCTAGAAGGTAGGGCCATGAATGTGTACTCTGACCAGGCCAACGCTCCCCCCACCACCATCAGCTGTGGAGTCCCACAAGGGTCATGCACTACGCCGACCTCTATAACCTTTTCACCAAACACCTATTTGACTTACTGGACTCTCTCGGCATAGCTTACACTAACTATGCCGACGACACACAAGTACTCCTCCCCTTCACCGGAGACTATGATCAAGACACAAAAGCTCTACTCAACATTTACACTACTATCCAAACTTGGATGGTGATCAGTGGTCTTTGCCCTAACTGTGACAAAACTGAGATCATCATCTTAGCCCCTAGCGAAACTCTAACCGAGTTTAGCCAAGATTTTTCACACATGACCATTGACAGCACTAACATACCTGTTTCTACTGCTGGGAAGACTTTAGGAGTCCACCTAGATGCCACTCTCTCCATGACAAGACAATTCAGCACCATCTTCTCTGCATCCACACTGACCACCAAACTCATCTATGCCTTAAAACCTTACCTTACCACACCCAATTGCCTCTCCCTCGCCAGAGCCACCATAGGGGCCAGACTGGACTACTGCAATGCCCTCTTAGCTGGCACGTCTACCAACAACCTAAACAGGCTCCAAATAGTGCAAAACAATGCACTCTGCGCTGCACTGCACATTCCCAAATTTGACCATGTGTCACAGGCCCGAAGAAATGCACATTGGCTCCCAGTCAAGGAAAGAATCAATTTCAAAATAGTCACCCTCACACACAAATGCATCAATCACATAGCACCTCCCTACTTTTCAGAAACAATAACCAAGAATTCTTCCCTATGTCCCAAAAGAAGCCAGGATGCCAACCAACTCCAAGTTCCCACTATAAGAATAGCCAAAGCTGGTGGCATTAGCTCCCCACTCATAGCACCTAAGCTTTGGAACGCCCTCCCCAACTCTCTCACAGCTGAACCCTCTCTGTACTCCTTTCGTAAATCCCTCAAAACCACACTATTTGCATAGCCCTATCTCTGCCCTCTCCCTCCATGACCCTTATTTGTTCCATTATGATGTATGTACTTAATGCCATGTAACCAAATATGCTTTTGCATAACAAATTGCCTTGTAACCATTTATGCCTTTCTCTGTAACCAGATCAGTGTTTTTTATGTAACAGCGCCATGATGCCCTTGTGCTGATTGTGCGCTTTAAAAATATGAATACATAAAAGAACACAATGGCCCTGACATGAGGAAAAAACAAAATACTGTGTACAATGAATGGGTGAAAATAAAATCTAGGAAAAGAATCCATGCTTCCTCACCAGGCTCATGGACACCAGGATGCATGAAGAAAGGGTGGTGGTGGCGGTTTATAGTGAAAAAACCGAATTACAAAATATCGAAAATAAAAATCTCAAATCCAAAATATCGAAAACAAAAATCTCGAATTTTTTTTTAATACGTTTTTATTTCGAAATGGGGGGGTTCCCCCCCCCAACGCCCCTTTTTTCTTTTTTTTTTATTTTACCCTTTTTTTTATACTTACCTGAACCCACAAATACATATAAATAAATTAATAAATAATTAGAGATTTTTTTTTTTCGAGATTTTGGATTCGGGATTTTGGTGATTCGATATTTTGTTTTCGGTTTTTTGACCAACCACCGGTGGTGGCATTGAGCAATGGGGTGTGTGGTGACATGGCCAATGGCATTACCTGTGTTGTTCAGTTGGAACCCCCATCCTGTGGTGTATCCTGGGATGGTGCACTCTGATCATGCAACACCAAAGCGTGGTCCTCATTTTCTATGGCCACTCCTGAGAGGGATATGTGCATTAGGGCCTCAGTTGCAACAAGGTCCTGATGATAGCTGTCATGAGGGGCCAAATGCGTGTTAACATTTGATGTTTGGAACTGCATGTTGAGAGTTTCCGCAAGGCATACAGAGATTGACTCAGGGAATCCAGGTGTTGATGGAGGAATTCTCTTGAGGAAAACTTCTTCTGATGCAGAGATTGTCTGAAGGAATCAATGTTTGCCCGGTGGAATTCCCTTTAGGCCAACATTTCCACATGCAGAGTTTGTGTCATGGAACCTGTGTCTTTACAGTAGATTTCCCTTACGGCCAACAAAAGTGAACGCTGGGTTTGCCTCGAGGTGGCCATCTCTTGCAGCATGACTTCCCTTGAGGCCTAAACCGTATTACTCAGGTATTGCCTATTGGTGTAACCCTCCACACGAGTCCCCTTCCACTGATGTTGTTTGTCCTCTCCTGCCTCCGGCGTAGTTCAGCAGTGAGTGCAGCATTGGAGGAGATGACATCTTCTGCCAGCTGATGCATGTCCCTGGCCATCTCTTGCTGGACTTTATCCCATTGGCACCTTCATGCAACGACTCCACCTCCCACTCCAAGTGTCCGTCGGGCGTGCTTTCACCACATATGCATGTCCTACTACACTGGGATGCCAGGCTCGGGCCTGTCATAGTGAGTGCCCTATCGTAGGCTAGCAGTCTACAAACCTCCAACAGATAGCAACCTCTGCTGCTGAATGATAGGAGGTAAACTTGCAGACACAGATACCACCATTGAAACATGCCTCTCCACTGCCAGGCCAATGGGTCTCCTGGCTCTCCTCCTTAGACTCAGCAGCCCCTAAGAAGTGTCATCCAGACTACTCATTGGTGGCCCCTCCACCATGTCCCTCATTATACCTTCCACATCTGATTAAGCAGCATCATCAGACGACAAATTGGCAGGCCTGCTTATGATGGCCTTTACCAGTAGGGTATTCTTTCAGACACAGTACCCTGGACTGCACAGGTGGATGGTTATGTCTAATCCTCTGCCTTCTCCTTCTCCTTCTGCTTCTCCTGCTTCTCCTCCTCCTCCCCATCCTCCTCCTCATGTACTGTGTCATCCCCTGAACAAAGTTAGACAACAACATTCAGAGGCCCACCTCTCCACATTAACATGCATATGCACATCAAATGCCTACAGACACAAAAGGGCGTGGCACACATGCATTAGACATTGGAACTGGGCATCCCGTAACATGGAATGCACGGTTGTGTGACGATCAGTGCTGTGACAATCAGTGCTCTCAGCAGTCATATCATGGCACATTGGGCCATGCATCAATTCACAGATTGGAGGATTAGGCAACCATACATATACACATACATGTATGAGAGTAGAAGGTCTAACCGAAGACACATAGAATTCCAAGCTAAATTGCTGGTCCCCTCCTCTACTTTATCTATGCCTACTTGCAAGATGTGGAAGTATCACATTTTATCATTCCAACAAAATCTGCATGCCGGAAATTGTGGTGCCAAAATTTTCATCACCACCTTTGCCAGTTTGGCCTGTTGGATATTTTGTGTAATTTTGGTTCTGGTGGTATTTTCTTACCGCCAAAAGAATAGTGGTAGTTTGGTAATCACTTATCCTTGTATTTAGATTGGGTTTGGCCTCCCATCATTCTAGTGACCATACTTTGTTACACTATATTGTAGAATTTAGTTGCATGTACTATTGGCCGTATGTTGTGGTGATAAATTACTTAGTGGTGAGCATAATTTTCCTTCCTTACATTATAACCCCATCATACACAAAACCTTCCTTTCTATTAGAATACCACCTAGTGATCTATAGAGAGCCTTGGACCTATGCACAAAGGAACCAACAATTTTATCTATAGTGCCACCTACAGCCTGTGGCCGGTATCACTGATTTATTTACACCAATAGGCATCATTACTTGTTCATAGACCCCCAGTAATCTATGTGTTATATTATATTTCCCCAAACAACATGCAATGGGGAACACACGCATACACCTATTTATCACTGCTTAGTCTGTCTGTTATTCTACCTGCATGAAAAAATTGACAAATGTATTACTAAAGAACATGAATTTTCCCCAACTCCTCATATGCCAAAACAATAAAACTCTGAACCAACAGTTTTTTTTATAAATTAGTTATATTGCAGACAATTAAAATTCATGATACCATTTTTACCATGTAAATTTCAGCATTACCTGTAATATAATAAGAAGAGAGAAAGAGAAAACAAAAATACAGTGCAAATAAACTTTTTTTAAAAAATAGGCAACAATATGGATGAAAATGCAGGGGATTTTCTTTTTCTGTGCTACTCTGACTGAGGAGTGTCTGATCTAAAAATACCAGGCAAACAACAGGACACAATAACCTCACTTCAACTTTGGATGCTTAGCAAAGATTTGTAGTTCTCTCCCCCAGACAACCTTCTTTTAGTCGCCTCAGAAAGGCAGGCCCAGTCAGCATGGATTGCCTCTTTAATCTGTAATCTTGGATTTTTGAAGTGTGCGGCAAGAACAGAAGGTTCTCTTAGCCAGCGCTGAGTGAGACCATGCATGTCTGTCTCAGAGCTCAGTCCACCCGAACTAACTCTCCCTCTGCCAGTTTTCCCCCAGCAGAGCGCTGCACCTTCCCATTTTGTCTATGTAATATAACTGCAGATACTTTGCACCAATCAAGTTGAAATGCAGCATCACCGTTCCTTCAGTACAATAGGCCAGTTACACAGTGAGCAAATGTATCTAATCTCATTTCCTGGTATGCAGGCTCTCTGCTTGCTGTAAACATAGGAATAGAATGAAGAAAAAAAAACGCCAGTGCTCGTTTGAAAAACGAAATGCAGAATATGCATTTTCACCTCATTTTTCACACAGAGATTAGATTATAATGTTAATGCGTTAGCTTTAGTAATTAGTAATTGTTAATTAAGTCAGTTAGTTATATGAATAATGTAGTCTCCTATGCATGAGGTATTCCAAAGAAGAGAAAAAAAAAAATCAGGTGAACTTTTAAAGTTGCAGCTTCACATTGCTTTTTGCTGTATTAGAAATCCTGTAACTTGCATGTCTCCAGCCACATACTCAAATGTTATACTGGCAACATAGTACTGGCTATATGTGTATGCCACATTATTGCTGGCAACAAAATACCATCACATTCAGTGAGGTGCTACACACTCCAAGGCACTATATATTAATACATTACCCCTCATTTTCTGTCAATTTGGCAATGTTCCAAGCCACAATTTGACGAAATCCAACTTGCGCCCCTCCTTTTCTTTCCATCATAGCAATTCAACAAAACAAATATTCACATTTTTCACAATAAATCACTGCTTAACCACCACCAAATCAGAATGCATCTCAAATGAGTCCATTAGTTCTTATAACATATTGTACATATTTCTTCCCAACTGAAGTGTCCATAGTCCAATGTTTTTTAAATGTGAAACAACATTTTAAGTTCAATATCAAAATAATAAAATAAAATAACTAATTAAAACAAAGAATTAACATAACTAATTAAAATAATTAAATAAAACAATAAAGCTGTGGTACTCCATCGCCCATACTTCCAGAATGCATTGGAAATAATGCACCTACAACACTGCAGGTTCAGTTCAACATTGTTCCATAATGATGTCCACCTTTGAGACGTCCCGACCATCAACTTCTTATCATTTGGTTCATCCGGTGAATTCTTTCATCCTGGCACTCTTGGATGCTTTCCATAGGAATCATCTCTTTTGGCGTTCCAGTTATTTTGTCTCCACCTCCATACTTCGGTCCGGAGGCATTACTTGATCTTCATCCCGTGGCACTCTGCCATCTTCCGTGTCCTCCGGTCCTGTGACCTCCGACTTCAAAACATAGGTTATTGATTCTAAATCAAATAGAAAAGAGACAGATTAATAGGCTGATTCATGGAATAATTAGCGCAGCGCAAGTGGCCAAAAACGTGCGATTCGCAGTGGAATAGGGAAAATCGCAGTGCAAGTGCGAAAATCGCACGAAAAGCAGTGCATATCGATTCATGGAAGGCCGTGCGCGAGAAAACCATCGGATGTGCGCTAAAAAAGTGCACGGCGCACGTTGGCGCACAGGCCATATAACGGTGAGCGCCAGGTCACAGCGAAAACCGCACAGGCCACAGCGAAAATCGCACATAGCGCAGCGCACACAACAAAAGTAGGCAGAACACGGGGCGTAACACTCGGAATGGGGAACAACTTGCCAAAATGTGGGCGTCACGGGGGAAGTACAGGGTGCAAGTGCGCGGAACGCCCACACGCTCGCCTACAACCCGTATTCATGGAATCGAATAGGGCAAAAAAGCGCACGGTCAAACCAGCGTACAGGCACAAACACTACCGCCACAAGAAACCAGGCGGTAGCGTCTCTGCGCCTGTAATAAATGTGCGCCAAAAGGTGCGCCAACAAATAGCACCTATATACAGCCATGATGAATGTCCTATAATGTGGCCGTCCAGGACAAATGACGTGCAAAGGGGTACCCACAAACACGGACACCCGCTGACTGAAAAATAACGTGTGCGTGTATTCCGGGGTGCGCGGGAAGTCTCACACGCGATTTGGCAGGGTACGTGGATTTCAGGGGTGCGCGGGAAGTTCCACACGCGATTTGGCCAGGTACGTGCGTGGGAATTTCCACACGCGATTTGTCTGGGTACGTGGATCTCAGGGGTGCGCGGGAAGTCACACACATGATTTGGCAGTGTACGTGGATTTCAGGGGTGCGCGGGAAGTTCCACATGCGATTTGGCCGGGTACGTGCGCGGGAATTTCCACACGCGATTTGTCTGGGTACGTGGATCTCAGGGGTGTGCGGGAAGTTCCACACGCGATTTGGCCGGGTACGTGCGCGGGAATTTCCACACGTGATTTGGCTGGCCTCCACCAGGCCCCCACTCATGTCTCCCACCATCCCCACCCCCCAGCCACCAGGGGCACCCTCCACCAGGCCCCCACTCATGTCTCCCACCACTCCCACCCCCCAGCATCCAGGGGCACCCTCCACCAGGCCCCCACCCACGTCTAAACCACCCACCATGGGCAGCCTCCGCCAGGCCCCCACTCACGTCTCCCACCCCCACCCCCCCAGCAGTGTGGGGCACCCTCCACCAGGCTCCCACCCAAGTCTACCACCACCCCCACCCCCCGGCCACCATGGGCAGCCCCCACCAGGCCCCCACTCATGTCCAACTCATGTCTCCCACCACCCCCACCCCCCCAGCAGTGCAGGGGCACTCTCCACCAGGCCCCCACTCATGTCCCCCTGCACCCCCACCCCCCAGCATCCAGGGGCACCCTCCACCAGGCCCCCACTCATGTCTTCCACCACCCCCACCCCCCAGCATCCAGGGGCACCCTCCACCAGGCACCCACTCATGTCCCCCTGCACCCCACCCCCCAGCAGTGCAGGAGCACCCTCCACCAGGCCCCCACTCATGTCTCCCACCACCCCACCCCCCAGCCACCAGTGGCAGCCTCCACCAGGCACCCACTCATGTCCCCTTGCACCCCCACCCCCCAGCAGTCATGGGGCAGCCTCCACCAGGCCCCCACTCATGTCCCCCCAGCAGTCATGGGGCACCCTCCACCAGGCCGCCACTCATGTCTACCACCACCCCTACCCCCCAGCCACCATGGGCAGCCCCCACCAGGCCCCCACTCATGTCCAATTCATGTCTCCCACCACCCCCACCCCCCAGCAGTGCAGGGGAACCCTCCACCAGGCCCCCACTCATGTCCCCCTGCACCCCCACCCCCCAGCATCCAGGGGCACCCTCCACCAGGCCCCCACTCATGTCCCCTTGCACCCCCACCCCCCAGCAGTGCAGGGGCACCCTCCACCAGGCCCCCATTCATGTCTCCCACCACCCCCACCCCCCAGCCACCAGGGGCACCCTCCACCAGGCCCCCACTCATGTCTCCCACCGCCCCCACCCCCAGCAGTGCAGGGGCAGCCTCCACCAGGCCCCCACTCATGTCTCCCACCACCCCCAACCCCCAGCCACCAGGGGCAGCCTCCACCAGGCCCCCACTCATGTCTCCCACCACCCCCACCCCCCAGCAGTGCAGGGGCAGCCTCCACCAGGCCCCCACTCATGTCTCCCACCATCCCCACCCCCCAGCATCCAGGGGCACCCTCCACCAGGCCCCCACTCATGTCCCCCTGCAGCCCCACCCTCCAGCAGTGCAGGGGCACCCTCCACCAGGCCCCCACTCATGTCTCCCACCACCCCCACCGCCCAGCCACCAGGGGCAGCCTCCACCAGGCCCCCACTCATGTCTCCCACCACCCCCACCCCCCAGCAGTGCAGGGGCAGCCTCCACCAGGCCCCCACTCATGTCTCCAACCACCCCCACCCCCCAGCATCCAGGGGCACCCTCCACCAGGCCCCCACTCATGTCTCACACCACCCCCACCCACCAGCAGTGCAGGGGCAGCCTCCACCAGGCCCCCATTCATGTCTCCCACCACCCCCACCCCCCAGCATCCAGGGGCACCCTCCACCAGGCCCCCACTCATGTCCCCCTGCACCCCCACCCCCCAGCAGTGCAGGGGCACCCTCCACCAGGCCCCCACTCATGTCTCCCACCACCCCCACCCCCCAGCCACCAGGGGCAGCCTCCACCAGGCCCCCACTCATGTCTCCCACCACCCCCACCCCCCAGCAGTGCAGGGGCAGCCTCCACCAGGCCCCCACTCATGTCTACCACCACCCCCACCCCCCAGCATCCAGGGGCACCCTCCACCAGGCCCCCACTCATGTCTCCCACCACCCCCACCCCCCAGCAGTGCAGGGGCACCCTCCACCAGGCCCCCACTCATGTCTCCCACCACCCCCACCCCCCAGCATCCAGGGGCACCCTCCACCAGGCCCCCACACAAGTCTACCACCACCCCCACCACCCACCCACCATGGGCAGCCTCCGCCAGGCCCCCACTCATGTCTCCCACCACCCCCACCCCCAGCATCCAGGGGCCCCTCCACCAGGCCCCCACTCATCTCTCCCACCACCCCCACGCCCCAGCAGTGCAGGGGCAGCCTCCACCAGGCCCCCACTCCTGTCTCCCACCCCCCCCAACCCCCAGCATCCAGGGGCACCCTCCACCAGGCCCCCACTCATGCCCCCTGCACCCCCACCCCCCAGCAGTGCAGGGGCACCCTCCACCAGGCCCCCACTCATGTCTCCCACCACCCCCACCCCCCAGCCACCAGGGGCAGCCTCCACCAGGCCCCCACTCGTGTCTCCCACCACCCCCACCCCCCAGCAGTGCAGGGGCAGCCTCCACCAGGCCCCACTCATGTCTCCCACCACCCCCACCCCCCAGCATCCAGGGGCACCCTCCACCAGGCCCCCACTCATGTCTCCCACCACCCCCACCCCCCAGCAGTGCAGGGGCACCCTCCACCAGGCCCCCACTCATGTCTCCCACCACCCCCACCCCCACCCCCAGCATCCAGGGGCACCCACCACCAGGCCCCCACCCATGTCTCCCACCACCTCCACCCCCCACCCACCATGGGCAGCCTCCGCCAGGCCCCCACTCATGTCTCCCACCCACCCCCACTCCCCCAGCAGTGTGGGGCACCCTCCACCAGGCTCCCACCCAAGTCTCCCACCACCCCCACCCCCCAGCAGTGCAGGGGCAGCCTCCACCAGGCCCCAACTCATGTTTCCCACCACCCCCACCCCCCAGCATTCAGGGGCACCCTTCACCAGGCCCCCACTCATGTCTCCCACCACCCCCACCCCCCCCCCCAGCAGTGCAGGGGCAGCCTCCACTAGGCCCCCACTCTTGTCTCACACCACCCCCACCCCCCAGCATCCAGGGGCACCCTCCACCAGGCCCCCACTCATGTCCCCCTGCACCCTCACCCCCCAGCAGTGCAGGGGCACCCTCCACCAGGCCCCCACTCATGTCTCCCACCACCCCCACCCCCCAGCCACCAGAGGCAGCCTCCACCAGGCCCCCACTCATGTCTCCCACCACCCCCACCCCCCAGCATCCAGGGGCACCCTCCACCAGGCCCACACTCATGTCTCCCACCACCCCCACCCCCCAGCATCCAGGGGCAGCCTCCACCAGGCCCCCACTCATGTCCCCTTGCACCCCCACCCCCCAGCAGTCAATGGGCAGCCTCCACCAGGCCCCCACTCATGTCCCCCTGCTCCCCCACCCCCAGCATCCGGGGGCACCCTTCACCAGGCCCCCACTCATGTCCCCCTGCACCCCCACCCCCCAGCAGTGCAGGGGCACCCTCCACCAGGCCCCCACTCATGTCTCCCACCACCCCCATCCCCCAGACACCAGGGGCAGCCTCCACCAGGCCCCCACTCATGTCTCCCACCACCCCCACCCCCCAGCAGTGCAGGGGCAGCCTCCACCAGGCCCCCACTCATGTCCCCTTGCACCCCCACCCCCCAGCAGTCATGGGGCAGCCTCCACCAGGCTCCCACCCATGTCTACCACCACCCCCACCCCCCAGCCACCATGGGCAGCCCCCACCAGGCCCCCACTCATGTCTAACTCATGTCTCCCACCACCCCCACCCCCCAGCAGTGCAGGGGCACCCTCCACCAGGCCCCCACTCATGTCCCACTGCACCCCCACCCCCCAGCATCCAGGGGCACCCTCCACCAGGCCCCCACTCATGTATCCCACCACCCCCCAGCATCCAGGGGCACCCTCCACCAGGCCCCCACTCATGTCCCCCTGCAACCAGGTCCTCACAATCCCCAATCATGTGCGTTATGGTCAGCCTCCACAGCCAAAAGGCCCTATCAACCCATTCACCCACATGGAAATGGAAATTACATGTTACACCCCCAATGTTCATAAAGCAAATGAACCCATGTCTGCCACACACAATGGTTGCAAATGAATGGGAAAACACCCAACATGACATGCATGAAACCAATGAGATGATACCACACAGTGAAGTATGAAAACAAAATTGTATTAAAAAAAATTGAATGCAAATGAAATGAAACAAACTACAATGGCAATGAAAAAAAGATAAGCTGCATGTCCGTCCAAAAAAATCAAAACTACAAATCCAAATCCAAAAAAATGTTGTTCAAAGTCACATTAAAAATAAAATCAATCCGAGAGATAAAAATAAATGCAAAGACCATTGCTCCATGGAGAATAAATCAAAAATAAAAAAATAAAACAATCCAATGAAGAACTATGTACAAAACATCCAAGGGTCCATGAGCCCATCTGAACAAAGGAAACCTACAAAAAACCCTAACTAAAATGCAACTATACACAAAAAGTGGAGCAGTGTCCGTCGACTCCAAATCTTAAGAAGAAACAAATGAAACCTAAAACTAAAGAACTATATACAAAGGCGGCGGGCAAGTCCAGCGGCTCACTTAGCGGTGAGTGTTCCGGGCCAGGGCATCATCAAACTCCTCGTCTATGTCCCGGAGGCGGTCCTGTTCCATGGCCCCGAGGGTCCGCAGGGACGACGCCATCTGCTCCTCCAACCCCCTGCGGATTGCCTCGAGGCACTCGGCCCGCCTCAGGGCCCTCCGCATGGAGTTCTCCACCCTGACCATCGTGAGCCGCGCCTCTTCCGCCCGCCGCCGCTCCGCACCTATCTGCTGGCCCAACCGCAGCCACACGGAAGACACTTCCTGTCCTGGGTCCTCCTGCCCTCCGGCCGATGCCTGCCCCTCCGATGTTGATGGCCCCGAGCCATGATGCCTCCCACGTTGACTGTGCTGCTGCCTCTGACGCAACTGCCTCTGCCAGCACGACGGCATCCAGGCTGATGGAATCCACCGACGCCGTTGTGCACGTGCCCTGCCTGATGATGCCGGCACATCCTCCATCTGCTGGGGTACAGTTGCTGTGGTGTCCACCCCTGCTGGACCTCCGACTCCCGACTGTGGCAGGGATGGGATCCCCACCGAGCTGGCTGCATTGGTCAGGACAGGTCCACAAGGGGCCCTGGTGGCATCTGGGCCGGAAGACGGCAAGGAGAATGACCGGCGTATAGCCTCCACAGAGGAGGAGACGGCCGCCAGATTGGCCGACACATGCAGGAAACCCCCGAACATGGAAGATCCCAATTGGGCCACGTCGGCACGGTGCTCTTCGTGATGATGTGCGTGCTCCTCCCGGGAAGCACGCACGTCATCACGAATTGCACCCGCGCGCATCGCGACCCCAATCAGGACCTTCGTCCGCAGGTGGAGGGGAGTCAGGTGACATGGACATCCCCTCTACCTGCGGACGGGCCTGGGACGGGGCATCCCTGCTGATGCATGGTGGTGCACTCACAGGGTCAGGGACAGCGACATGCACAGGCCCCTGCACGGTGACCTGTGCTGCCTCCTGCCCCTGGATTGCACCACTTGCACCAGCAGGGATGCCCCCACCAGGCCCCATGTGTGCCTCAGTGGCGGCCTCCTCCTCCTCCGTGGAAACCACCAACCTGGATGGCTCCTCACCGTCTTCCGCCGTAGCAGGCCCCTGTGGAGGCTCACCCACCCCTTCCGCTGCAGCCGTGGGGGCATCTCCGCCGCCTTGCTCCACAGCGCCGTCTCCGCCCTCTTCTTCACTAGCCGCTGTGTAGAGGGAGACATAGAACACAAGCATCAGGGTACTATTCAGTGGTCCCCTAGACAGGAAGCAATAGCAGATGAGTACCACTGTCAAAGTACACTTCCATCATGTCCCTCCACAACACATGGGTCAGTCCAGGCAAAACACACACAGTAACAGGCATGGTGCATGCCATGGACATTTCCATACATGTCCAATGGACTCTTGAAACATACAATGATATGGAACTCACATGCATCATGGGTCATGCCTATCACATGCACACACTTCACCTCAGTCACATCCATCTGGCCTCATACACCCCAAACACAGCGGATACAAGGGTAACTAGGCTGCATCAGTGAATCTGTCCATTGTCACACACATGTGTCATGCATCCATGGCATTCACAAGTCACAGACACGCAGGTCAGGCACACAGACATGGCTACCATATATGTACCTGGCATCAGCACCCATCCCTCACCCCCACCCATGTCCAGGAACAGAGACTGGCATGCTCTCATGTGTAAAATCTGCATAGGGCTCCCCATGTGGCATTTAAACACATGCAACAACCATGTGGTTCACACATCACTGGTCGCACATGCACTACCATGATGTCCCTGCACACATACATGCATACATGGCCTAAGTCACACATACAGGCAAGTATCAGACAACCAGCACACCGCAACATGCCCTGTCTCACACAGCAATGCTTGGACACTTACCGCTCAACTCCAGACGGGTCTCCCTCTCAAGGATCTGGGGGTGGAGCGCTGGGCGTACGCGTTCCAGGACCCTCATCTGGATGGAACTCATGCGGCTCCGGCCCCCCTCCATGAGGCGCCGGGCCTTCACGAGGGTCCTGGACCTCAAGTCCTCCCAGCGCTTCTTGATCTTCTGGACGTCGCGGGTTGCCACCCCCTCCGCGTTGATGGCAACCACACAGTCGGCCCAGATCCTCTCCCGTCCTTCCTTGCTGGCGCGGGACGATCCAAAGAGGGCATCATACTGCCACAGGACATGCTCCACCAGGACACCAACTTCGGTGGCAGTGAAGCTGGTGCCCCTCTGCCCCTCTGGCCTGGGGTTGCCACTGGTGCCAGATGTGGAAGTGCCCGACATGGCAACCCCAGAGGCAGGAGTGGGTGGGCAACTGGGTCCTGGGGCTGGGCTGTGGAGCGATGTTATCCCAGTCGGGAGTCTTCAGTTCCAGCAGGGGTGGACACAGCAACTGGACCCCTGCAGATGGCTGATGTGCAGGCACCAAATGGCAGGGCACGGTGGCATCAGGCAGGCAGGCAGCAGCAGATGGCACGTGGGAGGCTGCTCGGGGCACTGGGGGGCAGTAAATCGGCCTTCTGGGAAGGAGCGTGGTCTTCCGTGTGTTTTCACATGGCCATGATACGGAGTGATTTGGCACGTGAAAATCCTGCACGTCAGCGTGAAATTCGAGGAAAGGCCATTAGCGCGTAAGCGCGTCAGCACGCATACGCGATTCTATCGGACCAAAGGCCCTCAGCGCGTTAGCGCGTCTGTGACGTGACCCGCACGGGTGTTTCCCTCATAGCACGTGATGACGGAGCACACGTGGAAAGACTGCACGTCAGAGTGTCATCGCGTGTAATTGGACAAAAGTGCGCGTACACGCGATTGGCCTATGTACGTGTATTTCAGGGGTGCGCGGGCACTTACACATGCGAGTAAATCAGCGCACGTGTATACCGTGGTGTACGGGAATTTCCACACGCTATTGGCCTGGGTACTGGATTTCAGGGGTGCGCGGGAAGTTTCATACGCGAGTACATCAACGCACGTGTATACTGGGGTGCGCGGGAATTTCCACACGCTATTGGCCTGGGTACTGGATTTCAGGGGTGCGCGGGAAGTTTCACACGCTCGCCTACAACACGCGCAAAGAAACACGTATGCCAGTAGGAAGCAGGCATACGTCGACCCGCGACGCATACATTTGCGCGCAAACAAAATAACAAGCTCAGACGCCAGGATGAATATACTGTTCCTAGCAGCAGTGGCCGTGGGCTACCAAAGGAGGAGGAGGATAGTCAGGGCCAGAATATTCACACCCAGAACCAGCCTTTTCGGGATGCCTGATGACCAGGTGTATGGGAGGTACAGGTTTCGACCACACATAATACTGGACCTGGTGAGTGAGTGGGAGGATGACCTCACATCACCCACCCTGTGCTCCCAAGCACTCAGCCCCCTGGAGAAGGTCCTCAATGTACTGCACTTCTTAGCCACTGGATCATTTCAGCAGACAAGTGCCATAGTGGGTGGGGTGTCACAGACCACGCAGTCACGCTGCCTACACCAGGCCTTGAACATCATCACTGCACGCCCATCAGTCCGCAGGCACATATACCTGCCCAGAACACCTGCAGAAAGGCATGCTGCCGCCCTGGATTTTTACGGTGTGGCACGATTCCCCAAAGTGCTAGGTGCCATCGACTGCACCCATGTGGCTGTACGTCCCCCCAGGGCATCTGAGCACATCTATAGGAACCGCAAGCACTGGCATTCCATCAACGTGCAGGTAGTATGTAATTCCAAGGGAATCATCACCTCAGTATATGCCAACTATCCCGGGTCCACCCACGACAGCTTCATTTACCGAATGTCCACCCTAAGCCGGGACCTAGAAGCTGGGCGGCATGGCGATACATGGCTGATTGGTGAGTATGAATGCCACTGCACATGCATGCATGTCAGATACTGAGCAAGGTCACACCCCCACCAATGATACCAATCACCACCTCCACAGGGGACAGTGCCTACCCTCTCAGCCCCCACATGATGACGCCAATTCGGAACCCCACCACACCACCCAAGGTAAGATATAACACAGCCCACATTGCAACCCGGGGCATAGTGGAGCGCACATTCGGAGTGCTTAAGTCACGCTTTCGCTGCCTTGACCGTTCTGGCGGGCAGCTGTTATACGCTCCCCCAGTAGTGTGCAGGATCATAGTGGCAGCATGTGTCCTGCACAACGTTGCAACACGCCGGGGCCTGGCCGTGGACATGGTGGTGGCCCCACATCCCCAACCACATGCACGGCCGCTGCGCATGGGAGGGGAAAGGGCACGGGGGGAGGCAGCCCGTACACAGCTAGTGGCTAATTACTTCACCTAGAAATCACACCCCTGTGGAGTGCACACTGCCCTGGCACATACCATCTGACAATCAATGATGACTCAACCTGACACTGATCCTGAATGTCTGGAGAATCAACCGTCAAAACCATATCAGCCTGAGATTGTTCACCTGGAAGTGTTACAATGTGTGCATCCCTACCTACACAGACACCACCAATGCAGTTTTGTGAAAAAACACATTCAAGCAGCTAAAATGAATACCCACTTGCAAAATGCAACATGAGGACAGTGCCATGTCACCCAACCCATCCCCATCACCGCTACACGACACACCGTGCCATGTCATGCTATGTGCAGGTAAACAAAGTAATCCCCGACAACATGACACTAGTGTCACAATGTACAGTGTCCCTAATTGAAACTCGCGACACCTGAAATGCTCACAGTAATGCAGGACCAACAACCCACTTGAGCAGGTATTTAGCAATAACACTTATCAGCCACTGACCCTCAAAACTACCGTTAACATGACATTACGAATGTAAGGAATTAGTAGGCTCACCACCTGGAAATGCCTGCACTCCCACCACTTCCAACTGTACAGTGTTGCCGCCATGTAGAGTTGTAGGTGCACTGCTGCCAACATGGACCCCATCTCCAAAGTAGAGGGCCTTGTGTAGACATGAGGAAAGGACCTGCAAATTAGGAGGTAGACACGGATGATGAGTTACACATCAATGAAACATGCAGTGTACAACACAACAGCAATATGCACTAGGAATGTATACACAGTATTGACTAGACTACCCACACATGTAGTGGGAGTCCAATGTCACCATGTACGTCAATGTCACTTGGGCACACCCTTTGCAAGCCCATGGAAACGGGAAGCAGGAGGGGTGTGTGTGACAAAAACCCAAGGATCTGAACCAAATACATGACAAGCCTGCAAGTGCCCAGCCACAATGCAGCATATGCCCACAGGAGCCACGGAAGGCAACACATTGTCCCAAAAAAAAAAAAAAATCAAAAATGGCCATTAATGGGCCCGGGGGGGTTGGGGAGGCCACCCAGGAGGTCCGAGGACAGGGTGCACACCAAAACCCACCTGTGTGGATCTTGGGGAAAAAAAACACCTCCATGGGCTCATGGCCCACACGGCTACCCTATTGTGGGAGTATCACTGCTGTCGCTATTATCACCCTGTGCAGCTGCATCCGGAGGAGGTTGCACTATGGGAGGCAGCCCATGCAAGGCCCTAGTCTGTTCCTCCATGGCTGCAAGCATGCGGGTGTGGTAGGTCTCGTTCTGGAGGATGAGTGTGCGGAGGTCCCCATGCAACAACTCACGGGATGCCCGGACCTCCGCCCTAGTTGCCTGCATCTCAGCTGAGAGCGTACGGGTGAGACGCTCCAGCTGCTGTTCTGTCCTTCGGTTTGTTGAAGCCTCAAGCTCAACAAGAGTCGCCCTGAGGTGAAGGAGATCCTGCCTCAGGGCTTCCCTGTGGCCTTGGGACTCTATGGAGATGGCTTCCTGCAGAGTCGCCAGTGCCGCCCGCCTTTCCCTGTTGGACGCCAACATGTCCTCCCTGTGTGACTGGCAGATGGAGTCGGTTGCCTGCTGTAGTCGCTCCATCAGCCTTTCGGGGGGGACAATGGAAGTGGCCACCCTATCCATGGCCTGAGCCATCATCTCTGATAATGCTGCCTGTTGGGTTGCCATACCGTAAATTGATTGCTCCCATGCGGTATTGCCAGGTGGTGTACGGCCACCACGTCGGCGGGCACCACACCTGTCTGGGGTAAGGCGAACTGCGCCTTGCTGTGCCGGCACTGCCTGAGGCTGCAGGACTGCATTCCCCCTCTGATCTGCTGGCCCAGGAACAGGATCAGATGTCGCGGAGTGTGACCCTGCATCCGTAACCACCAAAGGCGTAGCTGCCAACACTGACATCCCCATTGAGGGTTCTGACCCTGGTGCAGGTGGGTGGGACAGAACAGAATCCCTCCCAGGAACACTCACCTGCGACGGCACGTAGGTCTCATCATCCGAATCAACACCTGAGTACAGCTCGGGGGAGGTGCAGCCAGAGACACCCCTTGAGAGCACGACCTGCAGCAGTTGTGGGTTCTCACCCACCACCACACCATGTCCCTCACTGGTGGTCGGTCGGCCCTCGGACCCCTCGAGGGTCTGCACCATCTCCACAAGCCCAGCAGTATCAGGTGCGTCTTCTTTTTTTTTTTATTGTAAAACTTCAACTTGATATAATATATCATGTTTTTGTTACATTTCATTAAGGCAGAAAAAAGGATAAAATGCTCATCTCTTTCGCACATTTAATCTTTTCATTAGACTTTACCAGGGCTATGGTTAATAATTCCACTTTATAATCATACAGTTATCCGGTTGCCTGAGCCATCTGATATGTGGGCGCTGAATTTAAGATTTCATCGAAGAAATTAATTAAATTACAGGACAACTTGATGTTGTGTCCTGCCACAGCATAGTCCCACCAGTCGTCTTCCTCGTTAGTTAGTGATTTGAAATCCTTTAGATGTATTTCGCGTAAGTTGGTTAGCGCGGGACATACTACTGCTAAATGCTTTAAGGACTCGATTGCTGATGTATTACAGAAGCAGCATTTATTATCGATTGAATCTTTGTTCCTACGCATCCAGAGCATCTCGTTGGTATTTAGAGCATTCAGGCGTAGCTTCAGAAATTGTGCCCTATGATGACGCCAGGGGCAGAGCGTGAGAAATTTTGGTTGACAATGAAGCTTGACTATGCTTCTCGAAGGAGGTAGCGTGGATTTAAGAGCTGAACGGTTATTGCAGGTTGTAATCCAATCCCAAATTGCTAGTTTCTTTTTGGCATGTTGGGGACGTTGGATTAGCTCTTCCTCGGATGTGCCTACTTCAATTATGATCCGATTTAACTTGCTCCTCCATGCATTGATCAGCACATTGTCTGTCGCATCTTTGCTTGGTTGAAGTATATTATAAGCAGAAGTAGAGGAGCCAAGATGTATCTTACGCAAAAGTGATAGAGATTTCCAAACTATTGACATATAGATTGAGTTTAAGGCTAGCTCATATCTTAATGCTGATATTGGAATGTAGTTTGGAAGATTCAGTGCCCGTCTCCAAAACTTTCCTTCGAGTCGACTCCAAACATCATAGTTAATATTCAGCGCAGCTTCACTCCCGAAGGTGATTGTTGGGACGACTTTTTGTAAATAAAACATTATGACCGGGATGATGGAGAATTTCCCGTAGTCGGAATTTATTTTGGCCGCTTGAAGGCTTAAGATCTTTGTTTTGGCTGTCAGGTCTTCAATCCAAGCAGTCTCTGAGAGTGAGTCATTGACCATGACGCCTAAGTAACAGATCGACTGAACGACCTCAAGTACTTTTTCATCTATGTACCATCGGAATGCTTTATCTTTTTTTGACATGGATCGACCAATACACAAGATCTTTGTTTTCTCAGTGTTTATAGTCAGCTCATTTGCAGATAGAAACTCTTTCAGACGAGAAAGAAGATGTTGAAGGCCAATTTGTGTCTGGTCTACCAGCACTATATCATCAGCATACACCAGATGGTTTATGACCTGACCATTGAGTTTCGGAGGAAAGCAATGGTCAGATTTTAACCAATCTGGAAGATCAGCAATAAAGAGTTTAAAGAGGTCTGCTGCAAGTGGGCATCCTTGCTTGACGCCTCTAAACGTTCTTATTGGGTCTGTGAGGTCCCCTTGTAAGTTGATTCTGATTTGAATTGAAGTGTTCGAGTGCAGGGCGATGATAGGTTCTAGCAGATGGTTTGGGCACTCCCACAGATGTAATTTTGACCACAATTTAGCCCGATTGATAACATCAAAGGCTTGACGGAGATCGATAAATGCGAAAAAGATTTTTTTTTTCGCCTCCATTGCTGACAGTTTCAAGAACGACAGAAGTGTGAGATTTGCGTCAGTTCCCACGTTTTTCGTGAAACCTGTTTGACGAAGGTCAAATTTGCCAGATGAGATAGCCCAATTTACCAGTTGTTGACGCAAAAAAGATCCGAAAATCTTGTCAATTGTATCCAGAAGGGCGATCGGGCGATAGTTCACAGGATCAGCCCGACAGCCCTTCTTGTAAATTGGGACCACTATGGCCTTGGACCATGAGGAAGGGATCTTCTTACAGAGTGCAATCTGAGAGAAGAGTTCATGAATGAATACGGCCCAGTGTATTCTATGCTTTTTGACCGTCAAGTTTGAAATTTGATCGGGGCCAGCAGCTCTGGAGTTGTTGAGCTTAGAAATTGCGAGCTCAATCTCGTCGCATGAAGGTATAATACCCCAACTGGAGTTTGATGTAGTAGAAGGCATAGAGAGTTCTGATACAGAGTCTACATATATTGAAGTAAAATGGTCTTGCCATTTTTTACTTGATATTTCATTGAAAATTGATGAATTAGATTTCGAGCTACCTTTATTTAAGATAGCCCAGATGTCACGGATATTTCTCTGAGCCAGTAGTTTTAACATGGTTTCTGCTCGTCCTTGATCGATTATTATAAGGTGTGATCTTAGCCAGTTGCGGTAGACTTGCCGACGCCTCTTTACCTCCATAACCTTGGAGTTTTGATCACATTGTGTTCTTTTAATCAACTTGACGTCTCTTCTCAGTAATTTTTTTGCCTCTGCTATTTCTGGACTATATAGATGTTTCGGGGTTGTTCCAACAACTCTTGAGTTAAGATTTATCTGGGTGAAGTCTGTCAAGAGTGGAGTATATTCTACTGTCTGAAGTGTATGCAAGCTCAGGCTTAAGTGGGTGATCTTTGGACCACTTACTCTCAATCTATTTCCTGCAGCGTTTGATTGGAGTGGAACTGAATTTTTTCTGGAAAGTTACCAAGGTCCTCACACCAGACTAGTCGCAACAAGTCGTGATCACTCAATGTCGTTGGCAGCACATTTAAAAAGTTTGCTTTTTCAAGTACATCAGACGAGGCCCAGATGTAATCCAACGTGTTTTTCCGATTCATACTGTGCCATGTAGGATTTGCAGGAGAGTCACCCCGGATTGTTCCATTTAACATGTAACAATTACGATCTAGAAGATCTTTTGCCCAGAGTTGTCCCCTCGAAATGACATCAGAATCTGGCAGCCGAACATTTCATTTAGAAGATGGATCAAATTTAAACCAGCTGCAGTTTAGATCCCCACATATTATTACTGAAACATTTTCGTACTTTAAAAAAGTATGATCGATTTCGTTCAGAACAGACTGGATGAAAGCTGTCGATGAAATCATGGCAGGATTCCAATATCCATTTATGATCAAAAGATTAGATTAATGGGAATTTGATTAAGGTGCTTTGCACAAACGGATTAGGGTTCGTGGATTTGACCAGTGTCCACTGATTCCCGATTTTCAGAAGAGTTATTAGACCTGCAAATGGTCTTCCTTTAGAATTCTTTTCAGCTGGATTTATTAGGATGACAAAGCCGTCGCAGGTAGGTGGGTCGCGTAGCCACGTTTCTTGTAAACATATGATAAAAACCTTTTCCAGGTATTCCTGGAATGTATTAAATAGATGTTTGAATCCTCTGGTATTCCATGACAGTAAGATTAGCTCCTGCTTGGTAGTTTGTTGTCGTTGTTATTTACGTGGGCCTTGTGGATATCTTTTGGAGTTGTTAGCTCTTCTTTCAAAAGACTGATGCATGCCAGCGTCTAAAATGTCAGGAGAGGAGACTAAAGACTGACGTAGGGCTGCACGCGCAGCAGCTCCGCGTTTTGCCTCATGGGCCATCTTAGTGGCAGATGACGAAATTGTTCCCAGAGCAGATGGTTCAGGAGTGAGGTCAAAGCCATACACCAAAAGATCTTCATTTGCTTGAAGTAACATATTTTTTACTGCTGCAGAAGCAATGTGCAGTAGAACATGATCAGAAGCTGTTTCAGATACATATTCCACAATTTTGATGTCGTCAGATGAAATGGCTCGCAACGGTGGAATGCATGCGAGCAATTTTAAAATGTTTCTTCGGTTTAAATTGACTTCATTTCCATCTGAATGAACATTTTGGAGACGGAGTTTCCACTTATATTTTCCGGATTCAGGATTTCCAGGGCCTGAAATTTGTTTAGTTTGTGGTAAGTGCAATTTTAATTGATTTGATGTTTGTTTGGGATTTAGCCTTGCACTTAGCGATTGTTGGTGGGCCTTTTTTGGAGCAGAAGTAAGATGATTAACAGCTGAATTTACTTGTGATGGCTTTGGGCGTTTGTCTGCCCCTTTAGTTCTCCTTAAGAGGTCATCAGGTGGTTTGATAATTTGGGCTTCTACAGAAGTAAAGGTGGAATTTCCAAGGTCATCCGAATAAGTTGATAAGTTACATAGGTCAGTTGAGGAGGCTGAGGAGCCGTGTTCAGAGGACGAGGGACTCGAATCAATCCGCCTACGTTTTGCCGCGAACTTTGGCTGGCTCAGTTTAGTACGTGATGAAGTTTGTTGCTTGTTGTCACCAGTGCTTTTGGCAGGTACAGTAAAAGATGGTCTTGAAAACAGGCTTAACTTCTTTGGGGTAGTAAGATTTCTTACAAACTTATTCATCTTTTGTTGTGATTGTTTCGATAGAGTACTTTTTGTTTTATTTGGTAGCTGTACTTGTTTTCTGCATGGCTTTTTCAGTTTGCTTTCTGTCGTAGTGGTAATAGTTTTTGTTGAACCCTTGAAAATGTTCAATGAATTTACTGCGATAGCAGTTTGTGTTGAGTCTGTTTTGCCTGTTAAAATTGCTTGTGGTGCGAGGTTATTCACATGCAGACCTGGGCCCTGAATAGTCGGAGTTGTATTTAGAGCATCATGAGTGGAAGATGGCAAGCTCGATGCAGGGCCAGATTGTGTAGGTTCAATTGAAGCTGTCACTGAAACTCTGGTTGGGATAGAATAAACAGTTTCAGGTGACATGTCTCGAGTCACCGAGGGATCAGGAACTTGGGTGGGTGCAATCTTCCGCATCCACTTCACTGAATCTAAAAGGCCCTCCATTAGAGCGTCATTTTGGCAATGATGCCTAGCAGCAAGATCGCTCAGCCTATCCTGCCATCTCGTGGCAGTTTCGGCATTAATTGTCATTTGGTCTTGAAGAAAACTCGAGAAGTGTTCTAGCTTGTCAATTTTAGACATAAGGTTGGATATTGCAGTACCTTGATCGCAAATTGTTCCAATGAGTGATTCGAAAATTTTTGTGAATGGAGCTAGGGCAATGGCTGAATCAGCCAGTACATTGTTATGAATCTGAGTGAGGGCTTCAGATGAAATCCCAGATGCTTGTGGTTCGAATTCATGAAAAGACGAAGAACAGTTTGAGTTGTCTAGATTGTATTGAGGTTTAGTTGTTCCACATTTCTTCACAGGGTTCAAAGAGTGGGCTTCCTCGCAAGGATGAATGTTCATAGAATGCGGAGTACTTACATTCTGAATGGAATGTCCCGGTAGAGGAAGTTTGATGTAAGTACTTTTCCTCTTTAGTTCAGCTACTCTTTGTAAGCGACTGGCACGCGCAACTGCACTCCGCTCTAAATGTGTAGACAGTGGGTTGAGAGGCGGTACTGAAGGATGAAAGGTATTTTCAATGTTTTTTCCATGTTGTTGATCGTTAGTGATTAACGTGGAAGAGAGGCTTGCCTCCGGCGCTTGGCAGGCTAGCTAGACCACTGTTGTTCTCAAAGTCTGGACAATCAAGAGTGATTCCTGAAGACTGAGGACGAATTGACTTGACTTTCAGACCGCTAAGGATATTTTCCTGATGTGTAGGATTTGCGACAAATACATTTAAAGTTTGTGCCTTTATGGGTGTTTGTGGTGGTTTGTTGCTCACGGCATAATTAGGAAGCGAGATATTTGTCAATGGATGTTCCAAGTCTGAATTAGAGATTTTTAGCAATTCCTCATCGGACACCAGATTTGAGAGGGGTCCTTTATCTTTCCAAGGGTCAGCGTTGTTCATTGATTTGCCAGACTTGAGAGATGAAAGAGTCGCGGGAAGCCATGTCGTCGGTTGAAAAGAAGGTGTAGAACTTGTGTCTGACAAAGAGGCCGGAGTGACAGATACAGTATGAGCTGATTGTGACTGATCAGCTTTTGTTATTTTAGGTACAAAAGAGGCAAGGGTGCTGACATGCTCACAGTCACATGAGACATCAATAGGGAATGGATTACCAGTGGGTTTAGAAGCATAGGAGCAAGTTAAAACTTGATTAACTTGTGAGGATTGAAGGGCATCTGATTGAATATTGGACTGCCCTAACAAATTTGGCGCGTTTTCAGATGTGATTGGCTCATCAGAGCACGAAAATGTAGAAGATAATAATGATTTACTGGCCCCAGTCATTATTGGACTTGCTAATGTTTGTGATTTATTTACAGCCAGTAACACACGTCCTGTTGATTTGCTTACCTTGGCCCCAGCAGCACCTTTCATCATCGACCAAGGATTTGTCGAACGGCGTTGTAGTGTAGTTTTCTTTCGAGTTTGCGGGCCTTCTGCTCGTAGAGTCATTGTTTGTGTCACTCCAACAGGAACAGCAGTAAAGCAGCAAACAGCCAAACAGCAGAGTTTTAGCAGTCGCCCTTTACGCGGCCGGGCTTCACGCCGCAAGGGTTGCTGGGATTCTCTTTTCAATCCTTACTTCCTGGAATGGGCGGCACCGAAAAGTGGGCGGGGCATCAGCCCGCGTCACAGCGTTGCAGCGGTTCTCTCACACACTCGCAACCAGCCTCTCACCTCTCACAAGGCGGGGGGTGCGAGGGGGGAACTCACTGAGCGAGGTTCAAGTCTAATGAAGTGAAATGAAGAACAAAGTTGCTTAACGCAGCACAGCCAAACAGCAGAGTTTTAGCAGTCGCCCTTTACGCGGCCGGGCTTCACGCCGCAAGGGTTGCTGGGATTCTCTTTTCAATCCTTACTTCCTGGAATGGGTGGCACCGAAAAGTGGACGGGGCTTCAGCCCGCGTCACAGCGTTGCAGCGGTTCTCTCACACACTCGCAACCAGCCTCTCACCTCTCACAAGGCGGGGGGTGCGAGGGGGGAACTCACTGAGGTAGGTTCAAGTCTAATGAAGTGAAATGAAGAACAAAGTTGCTTAACGCAGCACAGCCAAACAGCAGAGTTTTAGCAGTCGCCCTTTACGCGGCCGGGCTTCACGCCGCAAGGAATGCTGGGATTCTCTTTTCAATCCTTACTTCCTGGAATGGGCGGCACCGAAAGGTGGGTGGGGCTTCAGCCCGCGTCACAGCGTTGCAGCGGTTCTCTCACACAAACGCAACCAGCCTCTCACCTCTCACAAGGCAGGGGGTGCGAGGGGGGAACTCACTGAGGTAGGTTCAAGTCTAATGAAGTGAAATGAAGAACAAAGTTGCTTAACGCAGCACAGCCAAACAGCAGAGTTTTAGCAGTCGCCCTTTACGCGGCCGGGCTTCACCTGCAAAGACATAAAAGAAAACAAATGGAAACAGGCATTAGCACCATGGCACACAATGAGGGCTGAGAAGCAAGAGAACCAGTACTTGATTGACAATGTCCCACATGACTAAAACCCTCCCATGCATGCACCCTCACTACGTATGAAGGGCAGGCAAATGGCCCACACTGATGACACCAAGATGGAAGATGAACACATTTTCTGCATGCTGCCTGGCAGTGGCATCACACATTGGCCTGTGATTGCCAGGTGAAATACACATGCCATCACACAGATGGCATGTACCATTGCTATTGAGTGAAGATGGAGAGGAGGGCAGCACTTATTCATTCAGTCCAGTTCCTGCATGTAATAGCTTTTCTAATTCAAACAGGTCTGATTTTTCACCTGGAGCTGCCAGTCCAAAATGGTCCGATTGCACAGGGACATGTGTGAACAAATGATATCCAGGTAACAAAGTCACTCCACTTTACCATAGCCATGTCAGACATGTGACTACAGGACTGAGAAATGCCTAGTAAAAGTGGTGGAATGCAAACAATCTGCCTGAATGAACAGAGAAAAATAAGCAACAATGTTGTGGCAAGGTGACACTTCAAGGGCAACTGGCGTGCTGTTGGCCTAGATGTCTACTGTTGGCAGAAGGGATACTGCTATGGCCAAATACAACTGCGCAGAATGTATTGCATGAAGCACATGGGTGACCCAAACGACTCAGGCGCACACACCCTCACCTGGCACACAAACAGAAGCCCTCACACACACACCATGCACATGGATGACACACACATGCATGTGCACTCACCGGACAATGCCTCATAATCACGCAGATCAACCACGCCTTGGATCTGTTCCTCCGTGACGTAGGTCCCAGCGACTGACTCATGTGGAGTGAGTTCTATGTCTTCTACTGGAGACCCACCTCCAGTCACTAGAGTTGCGGCATGACTTGAGGCCAGCTTATTCTTTGACCTGCGCTTTAGGTCATTCCAGCGCTTATAGCAATCATTGGATGTGCGCCTCACGATTCCAAGGGCACTTACGATGTCCGCAATGGTCTGCCAGTGTGCCTGGCGTTGTGCAGGTGTGGTCTTGGATCCTGCAACAATGACCATCTCGTTATCATGTGCGGACACATACTCGACAAGTGCATTCAGTTCGGCATCCGTGAAGCTGGGCTTCCTCGACGGGCCGGACTGTGTAGCCGTGTCTGGGGCATCAGCCTGTGCCGGACGAGCACTCTTCCTCTTCCTCTTCCCGTTCTAAGGGAGAGGATTGGCTTACAACACCTGGCCTTCCTCTCCCTGCGGATGTGGCTATCCTGCACCAGGTTGAGCCTGTCCAGGGTGGGGTGGCGTTGCATCAACGGGCCATGCGAGCTGACCTGCAGTCTTTTCATGATGAGTCTGCACGTCTTCTCGCATGGCTCGTTGACCGCGTTGACCCACTGGGACAGCTCACCAGGGCTGGATTCCTCCATTTCCTGGACCTTGTTCCGACCCCCTTCTCCACAGAACCCCCTATGCCCCAGTCGTCCTCCATGCCATCTTCCCACCCATGTGTCACCTGGGTGCCCTGTGGAGCTGCCTTCGACCGTGCGGCCAGGCTGGTGGACAACAGATCCCTGCCACAGTCGGGAGTCGGACGTCCAGCAGGGGTGGCCACATCAATGACTGCACACCAGCTGGAGGAGGATGTGCAGGCACCATCGGACAGGGCACAGCAGCAGCTCCAGCAGCAGGAGGCTGTAGGTGGGAGCCACGATAGCTTGGGGCCTTCAACATCGGAGGGGCAGGCATCGGCCGGAGGGCAGGAGGACCCTGGACGGGAAGTGTCTTCCGTGTGGCAGCGGTTGGGCCACGCCATATATGCGGAGCGGCGGCGGGCGGAGGAGGCCGGGCTCACGATGGTCAGGGCGGAGAACTCCATGCGGAGGGCCCTGAGGCGGGCCGAGTGCCTCGAGGCAATCTGCAGGGAGTTGGAGGTGAACATGTCGGCGTCCCTGCGGACCCTCGGGCCATGGAACAGGACCGCCTCCGGGACATAGACGAGGAGTTCAATGATGCCCTGGCCCGGAACACCACTAAGTGAGCCGCTGGACTGGCCTGCCGCCATTGTAAATAGTTATTTAGTGATAGGTTTCCTTTATAGTTTATTTTGATTTGGAGTCGACGGACACTGCTCCACCTTTTGTATATAGTTCCATTTTAGGTTTTTTTGTAGGTTTCATTTCTTCTCTTGGGATGATGGACCCTGAATACTTTGTACATAGTTGGACTTTGGATTTGGATATTTTTATTACTATGAATATTTTTTCCCATGGAGCAATGGTTTTCTATTTCTTTTTTCCCTTCATTTCCTTTTCATGGACTTGAACTTTGGAAGATATTTTTTGGGATTATCATTTATTGATTTTAATTTGAAAAGGGACAGCCAGCTTAATTTTGTTGTTATTTTACTTGTGTATTTTGGTTAATTTTGATTGCCATTGCTGTTGTTTTTAATACATTATTTGGATTTTTTCATTCTTCAATGTGCGGTTTCATCTCATTGTTTTCATGCATGTCATGATATGGGTTTTCAGGTTCACTTGCAACCATTGTGTGTGTGTGAGACACATGTGTTGATTTACATTGTTTCCATTGGAGTAGTATCATGGGCACATTTAATACTTGGTTGTGTCTTTGGGCTGTGGTGGCTGGCCATGAGGCACATGCTTGAGGATTTTCAGGGCCTGTGGGCAGGGGGACATGAGTGGGGGCCTGGCGGAGGCTGCCCATGGTGGCTGGGGGGTGGCGGTGGTGTGCGACATGGGTGGGGGCCTGGTGGAGGCTGCCCCACACTGCTGGGGGGGTGGGGGTGGTGGGAGACATGAGTGGGGGCCTGGTGGAGGGTGCCCCTAGATGCTGGGGGGTGGGGGTGGTGGGAGACATGAGTGGGGCCTGGTGGAGGGTGCCCCTGCACTGCTGGGGGGTGGGGGTGGGTGGGAGACATGAGTGGGGGCCTGGCGGAGGCTGCCCATGGTGGGTGGGGGGTGGGGGTGGTGTGCGACATGGGTGGGGGCCTGGTGGAGGCTGCCCCACACTGCTGGGGGGGTGGGGGTGGTGGGAGACATGAGTGGGGGCCTGGTGGAGGGTGCCCCTAGATGCTGGGGGGTGGGGGTGGTGGGAGACATGAGTGGGGCCTGGCGGAGGGTGCCCCTGGATGCTGGGGGGTGGGGGTGGTGGGAGACATGAGTGGGGGCCTGGCGGGGGCTGCCCATGGTGGCTGGGGGTTGGGGGGGTGGTAGACACGGGTGGGAGCCTGGTGGAGGGTGCCAATGCACTGCTGGGGGGTGGGGGTGGTGGGAGACATGAGTGGGGGCCTGGCGGAGGCTGCCCTTGGTGGCTGGGTGGTGGGGGTGGTGGGAGACATGGGTGGGGGCCTGGTGGAGGCTGCCCCACACTGCTGGGGGGGTGGGGGTGGTGGGAGACATGAGTGGGGGCCTGGCGGAGGCTGCCCATGGTGGCTGGGGGGTGGGGGTGGTGGGAGACATGGGTCGGGGCCTGGTGGAGGCTGCCCCACACTGCTGGGGGGGTGGTGGGAGACATGAGTGGGGGCCTGGTGGAGGCTGCCCCTGGATGCTGGGGGGTGGGGGCGGTGGGAGACATGAGTGGGGGCCTGGCGGAGGGTGCCCCTGGATGCTGGGGGGTGGGGGTGGTGGGAGACATGAGTGGGGGCCTGGCGGGGGCAGCCCATGGTGGCTGGAGGGTGGGGGGGTGGTAGACACGGGTGGGAGCCTGGTGGAGGGTGCCCCTCTGCACTGCTGGGGGGGTGGGGGTGGTGGGAGACATGAGTGGGGCCGGCGGAGGGTGCCCCTGGATGCTGGGGGGTGGGGGTGGTAGGAGACATGAGTGGGGGCCTGGTGGAGGGTGCCCAGCACTGCTGTGGGGGTGGGGGTGGTGGGAGACATGAGTGGGTGCCTGGCGGGGGCTGCCCATGGTGGCTGGGGGTGTGGGGGGTAGACACAGGTGGGAGCCTGGTGGAGGGTGCCCCTGCACTGCTGGGGGGTGCGGGTGGGTGGGAGACATGAGTGGGGGTCTGGTGGAGGGTGCCCCACACTGCTGGGGGGGTGGGGGGGGGGGTGGGAGACATGAGTGGGGGCCTGGCGGGGGCTGCCCATGGTGGCTGGGGGGTGGTGGTAGACATGGGTGGGAGCCTGGTGGAGGGTGCCCCACACTACTGGGGGGGTGGGGGTGGGTGGGAGACATGAGTGGGGGCCTGGCGGAGGCTGCCCATGGTGGCTGGGGGGTGGGGGTGGTGGGAGACATGGGTGGGGGCCTGGTGGAGGGTGCCCCACACTGCTGGGAGGGGTGGGAGACATGAGTGGGGGCCTGGCAGGGGCTGCCCGTGGTGGGTAGGGGGTGGGGGTGGTGGGAGACATGGGTGGGGGCCTGGTGGAGGGTGCCCCACACTGCTGGGGGGGTGGGAGACATGAGTGGGGGCCTGGCAGGGGCTGCCCATGGTGGGTGGGGGGTGGGGGTGGTGGGAGACATGAGTGGGGGCCTGGTGGGGGCTGCCCATGGTGGCTGGGGGGTGGGGGGTGGTAGACACGGGTGGGAGCCTGGTGGAGGGTGCCCCTGCACTGCTGGGGGATGGGGGTGGGTGGGAGACATGAGTGGGGGCCTGGTGGGGGCTGCCCATGGTGGCTGGGGGGTAGGGGTGGTGGGAGACATGAGTGGGGGCCTGGTGGAGGCTGTCCCACAGTGCTGGGGGGTGGGGGTGGGTGGGAGACATGAGTGGGGGCCTGGCAGAGGCTGCCCATGGTGGGTGGGGGGTGGGGGTGGTGGGAGACATGGGTGGGGGCCTGGTGGAGGGTGCCCCACACTGCTGGGGGGGGTGGGGGTGGTGGGAGACATGAATGGGGGCCTGGCGGAGGCTGCCCATGGTGGCTGGGGGTGGGGGTGGTGGGAGACATGGGTGGGGGCCTGGTGGAGGGTGCCCCACAATGCTGGGGGGGTGGGGGGGTGGGAGACATGAGTGGGGGCCTGGCGGGGGCTGCCCATGGTGGCTGGGGGGTGGTGGTAGACATGGGTGGGAGCCTGGTGGAGGGTGCCCCACACTACTGGGGGGGTGGGGGTGGGTGGGAGACATGAGTGGGGGCCTGGCGGAGGCTGCCCATGGTGGCTGGGGGGTGGGGGTGGTGGGAGACATGGGTGGGGGCCTGGTGGAGGGTGCCCCACACTGCTGGGAGGGGTGGGAGACATGAGTGGGGGCCTGGCAGGGGCTGCCCGTGGTGGGTAGGGGGTGGGGGTGGTGGGAGACATGGGTGGGGGCCTGGTGGAGGGTGCCCCACACTGCTGGGGGGGTGGGAGACATGAGTGGGGGCCTGGCAGGGGCTGCCCATGGTGGGTGGGGGGTGGGGGTGGTGGGAGACATGAGTGGGGGCCTGGTGGGGGCTGCCCATGGTGGCTGGGGGGTGGGGGGTGGTAGACACGGGTGGGAGCCTGGTGGAGGGTGCCCCTGCACTGCTGGGGGATGGGGGTGGGTGGGAGACATGAGTGGGGGCCTGGTGGGGGCTGCCCATGGTGGCTGGGGGGTGGGGGTGGTGGGAGACATGAGTGGGGGCCTGGTGGAGGCTGTCCCACAGTGCTGGGGGGTGGGGGTGGGTGGGAGACATGAGTGGGGGCCTGGCAGAGGCTGCCCATGGTGGGTGGGGGGTGGGGGTGGTGGGAGACATGGGTGGGGGCCTGGTGGAGGGTGCCCCACACTGCTGGGGGGGGTGGGGGTGGTGGGAGACATGAATGGGGGCCTGGCGGAGGCTGCCCATGGTGGCTGGGGGTGGGGGTGGTGGGAGACATGGGTGGGGGCCTGGTGGAGGGTGCCCCACAATGCTGGGGGGGGTGGAGGTGGGGGGGAGACATGAGTGGGGGCCTGGCGGAGGGTGCCCCTGCACTGCTGGGTGGTGGGGGTGGGTGGGAGACATGAGTGGGGGCCTGGTGGGGGCTGCCCATGGTGGCTGGGTGGTGGGGGTGGTGGGAGACATGGGTGGGGGCCTGGTGGAGGGTGCCCCACACTGCTGGGGGGGTGTGGGTGGGTGGGAGACATGTGTGGGGGCCTGACAGAGGCTGCCCATGGTGGGTGGGGGGTGGGGGTGGTGGGAGACATGGGTGGGGGCCTGGTGGAGGGTGCCCCACACTGATGGGGGTGGGGGTGGTGGGAGACATGAGTGGGAGCCTGGCGGAGGCTGCCCATGGTGGGTGGGGGTGGGGGTTGTGGTAGACATGGGTGGGAGCCTGGTTGGGGCTACCCATGGTGGCTGGGGGGTGGGGGTGATAGGGGACATGAGTGGGGGCCTTTGCGATGATTTAGCGATTTTGATTGCTTTTCCTTGCGCGAGGGCGTTCTTGGGGGCGTTACTGGCGCTGCTGCAGGGTCGCTGCGATACTCTGCGCCACGGCTGGTTTGGGAGCCTGAAATCCATGAATACGCTGTGTGCGGAAATCGGTTTTGGCGCATGCGCCTGGCTCAGACAATCGCACGCGTACACTCTGCGCCAGCTGCTTGCGACACTTTTCTGCGAAATTCTATGAATTACCCTGTAAGTATATAGCACAATACCAATTTCATCCTTTTACCAAAAATAAAATATTTAATCCAAAACATGTTGCCCTTTTTCTTTGGTCTCTGAAAGTAAGCACATATTAGAGAGAAAACAAACATAACATCATTAAATATTAAACAAATCTCAACCTTGCAATAAAATAATATCATTTACTTCAGCCCCCTTCTTTTTTTAATGATCATCACATATAGTATTTTTATTTACATCTATTCCATTACAACAATCAGATCTGTTTTCATTTCTCTGGTATTGGGCACTATACATAGACCCATGTGTTTTCTTTTATGTATTTAAGGCACTTAATCTGTTTCTACTCGCTCAAGTCTCATTACTTCATGTTTGGGATGACAGGGCTTAATTTGGTTAACATGCACAAATTGCTCTGTTACCATTTCACCCTCTGTTCTTTATATTTTATAGACCACTGGAGACAACTTATCTATGATTTGAAATGGCCCCTGCCAGGCAGCCAGAAATTTAGAATTTTTCTGTTTAATCTTTCCAAAATGAAATGTATACACCTGATCCGCTACACTATACTCTTTCACAGATGTCTTTTTATCATAATATGATTTTGTACTGTCAGCGGCTCTTTCCAAGTTCCGCTGCAGAAAAGCAAATGCATGTTGTAAATGCTTCCTCAGTTCTTCCATATATTCATGAACTGTAGATGCGCTTACAAGTGTCTGTTCATGTGTCCTGTACAGCAGTTGTTGTGGTAACACCATCTTCATACCTGTCAATACTGCATGAGGGCTGATACCTTTTTCTTTGCCAGGAGTTGATCTGATCGCCATCAAAACCAGACATAAACGTAAATCCCAACTTGCCTCTGCTACAAACTTCTTTAATATATCTACAACAGACCTATTACAACGTTCAATAACTCCCGAAGAGGCAGGTCTGTATGCAATATGCAGCTTTCTTTTCACCCCCAGTATCTGCCACACCTTACTCATTAAAGTGCTTGTGAAATTACTTTCTCTGCCTGATTCTATTCTTTGTGGTAACCCAAATCTTGTAAATATATGATTTACCTGTAATGTAGCTGCTGTTTGTGCACTACAGTCTGGTGCAGGAATACACTCTATCCATTTTTACATTAAACAAACCACACTCAAAATATAACGGTTCCCCCTGCTCAACCTTTTTACAGGCCCGAGATAGTCTATTTTCAAATCTGACCATGGAAGGGTTAAGCCTCTTTTCATCAATGGGGCGCTATGCATTGGTGAAGCAGGTTTAAATTGGGAACATACTAGACATCCCCTAGTATATAATTCCACATCTTGGGACATATGTGGCCAGTAAGCATAAACGTTCAGTATCTTTAATGTTTCAGTGCACCTCTGTGTCCTGCAGTTATTGCATCATGTACATGGTGTAGCATTAGCCCTCTGAATGAAAAGGGTACCACCCACTGTATGTGTCCTGTTATGGATTCCCTAATCATGAGTCCATCTTGTAGTCTGATTTGTTTTTTATTCTTTAATAGCACCCTCAACTCTTCTTTCACCACACAATCATTTTCTGTTAAAGGATTTTGTTCAGGGTCTATCAAATGATTATAATTTATTCCCAAAATTGGATCAATAGGTAGCCACTCTCCCATCACAACCCCAATTTTAGCCAAATTATCTGCCTTATCATTTCCCTCCTTATCCTCTCCTGGAGTTTTTAAATGTCCACGAATTGTCCTCCAGTATATTGTCAAATCATTCTCTGACACCAATTTTTCTATAGCCTGTATCATTTTTCCATGTTTGAGAGGATTTTTATTGTATGTAATCATACCTCTTGCTTTCCAGCCAGGCAAATATTCCATAAAGCTATTTTGTGCATAATCAGAATCAGTCACCAGGACAATTTCACTAAATTTATTATCAACTGCAGTAGTAATTGCTTTATAAATGGCTACCAAATCCGCTACTTGACTGCTCCTAGCCCCAATTCTCATGCCTACACTGGGAATATCTTCACATTTCAACCAGACATTTCCTATTCCTGACACTAATTGTTTATTACTGTCATTTTCAATGTGAAAAGCACAACCGTCAACATATACAGTTGGTAAATCCTTGCATGTCTTTTCATCAAAAGCTTTATGTGGTGATTGTCCAAACTCCTGTAAAATAGATTCCACTTCTACTTCATTTGTTACATGTTCAGCTGCACAGCCATGTAGATCTGCTAAACCTTGAGCAACTGGGCTCTTTTTATTTTGGCCATACCTCACTTCTACAGGAAAGCCCTGCAATGCCAGTGTCCATGAAGTAATTCTGGACTGTGCTAGGTTGCCTGACCTAATTCTTTTACTCTCTAAAAATGCAATGGTTGATGATTTGTCTCAATGATTACCTTTTCCCCCTGAACAATGGGGCGGAAATGCACACAGTGGTCAAAAGGGCCTTTTCACATTCACTGAATTAAATTTCAACTTGGGAAACTGCCTTACTTGCATAAGCAATGGTTTTGTGATTCAAATCATGTTTTTGTGATAACACTGCTGACATACAATGTTCCGAGAAACCTATTTCTATAAAGAAATCCCTGTTCTTTATGGGTCTGCTAAACATGGTGCCTTTATAAGACATTCCTTTAATTTAGCCACTGCATCAGATTGGTTTTTTTCCCATTTCCAGGGTGCATTCAGATTCAGTAGTTTAGTCAATGGTTGAGTAATTTCAGCATAATGTTCAATAAACTTTCTGTTATATCCCGTCATTCCTAATACACTTTTCAAACATTTCACACTTCTAGGGTCTTTTAGTTTTTGTATGGCCTCTACCTTCTTCTTTTGTGGGTTTAGTCCATTGCCCTTGTAAAAGTCAGTTTGTGTTCCATTCACTATCCATACATTATGATAAATTGTTTTCTGCCCAATATTTATCTTTTAGCATGCATCTGTGAGGTGAAGGCCAGAGGACAAGGCCTGCACTCCTCTTTGCAGCTCCTCTGCGAGTGCCCCCATCAGCTGAGCTGGATCAGCTGTCTGCAGCGTTCGACCTTCGTTTTGGTGCCCCTGCATGCTTTGCGCACATTTCAGAGGCCTCCACCATGGAAGGCATGATCCCCGTCTGCAACAATGCTTTTCAAAAAGCATCTTTTGAAACTCCCGCCGACCTGATGCCACTTCCCGCCCGCAGCCCGCAGCCTGATACGGCTTCCCGCCCTTTCGGCTCCACCCCCCCACCATAAAGGGAGACGGGGCTCACCGCCAGGCAAAGCCGCGAGGAGAAGGCCAGAGGACAAGGCCTGCACTCCTCTTTGCAGCTTTTCGCTGCTCGAAGTCTGCCGTTCGCCGTGACCGACGTGAAACCCTGCCTACATCGCAAGGTAAGGAGTCCCGCACTCCTGATCAACTTAACTCACTCGCCACCAGAACCCAGAGTCTGCATGCTCGTACGTTTACATGTACACCACCCTCTATACCCACAACAACAAGCGTACGAAATGCACGCCTGCAGAACAGAACAATGAACCTCTCCACTAGCCCAAACACTCCAGCCGCACCTAACTGCAATTGCCATAGGCTGCGCCACACTATGGATCAGAGCACACACAGTAAGCACTACCCTGACCACAATGCTTCTGTAACATTGGCCAAAACCCCGGGTAAGGCACCACCCACAGGCCTGCATGAGGCTATACCAATGTCCAATTCTTCTACCACAGCCTTGCCACCGACCAATGTAAATGCTACTTTATCCATGCCTATGACCCTAGAAAATGTGCCCCCCAGTATTTCTAATGTGATTACCACAATGTGCAATTCTTCTACCACAGCCTTGCCACCGACCAATGTAAATGCTAATTTATCCATGCCTATGACCCTAGAAAATGCGCCCCCCAGTATTTCTAATGTGATTACCGCAATGTGCAATTCTTCTACCACAGCCTTGCCACCGACCAATGTAAATGCTACTTTATCCATGCCTATGACCCTAGAAAATGTGCCCACCAGTATTCCTAATGTGATTACTGCAATGTGCAATTCTTCTACCACAGCCTTGCCACCGACCAATGTAAATGCCACTTTATCCATGCCTATGACGCTAGAAAATGTGCCCCCCAGTATTTCTAATGTGATTGCCGCAATGTGCAATTCTCCTACCACAGCCTTGCCACCTACTAATGTTAATGCCTCCCCTGAACCCCACCTCAAATGTGCCCTTATCAACGCCCGCTCCATCAATGCACACGCCCTAGACATCCACGACCTCATTACCACCCTAGACCTAGATCTTTTAATGATCACTGAAACCTGGCTACACGAAGCCTCAGGTCCCGCTCTATCCCTCGCTCTCCCACCAGGCTATGCCATCACTAGACAAGATCTCCTGACCACAGGAGGCGGTGTTGCTCTCATAGCCAATGACTCGATCTCCACTAGAAAGGTAGACAAAACTATAAATAACAACAGTGACTACCTCCAACTGAAACTCACCATCTCACACCACTGCACCATCACCCTACACCTCGTCTACCAACCACCTGGCCCACTGGGAGACTTCCAGGCCTCCCTTACTCACCTCCTGGCTGACAACCTAAAAAAGTCATCTAAAGCCATTCTCCTCGGTGACCTCAACCTAGGCCTGCATGACCCCAAAGACCTTGCTGCCAAATCACTTGACAAAGCTTTAATCACTCTAGAATTCGCAAACACCATCACAGACCCCACTCACACACTAGGCAGATCACTAGACTGGATAGCTCACCACAACTGTCCACTCACAGTCACAGGCAATACCCCCACCCCATGGTCCGACCACCACACCATCACCTTTAAGATCCCCACCTCCGCCTCGTCACCCCCCCTCCACCCTTACCTCCAGCTCTCACAAGAAGTGCCCGCCAACTGACCAAAGAAAGACTCCTTCCCTTCCTACAGGGACCTGCCTCTAGACACCCCTTTTCCAATGACCCAGATACCCTTGCCAAGAACTAAAACTCTGCTATCACAGCAGCAATCAACGCCATCGCTCCACTTAAACCGCGCAAAACCAAACGCACCAGCCACACCAATGCGTGGTTCACCCAAGACCTTCTCAAACTGCGTACAGACAAGGGAGCAGCACTAGCCCAATGGCAAACATCCCGTGATGATAAAGACAAACTTAGCTTCAAATCCCTCGCAAATGAATATAAGAAAGCCATCATCAAAGCCAAAGCCGAATCATTTGAAGATAGAATCTCCGAAGCCAAATCAAACACCAAAGAAATGTTCGCCATATTCAGGGAACTCGAGACCCGTACACCAACCCCCCAAAATTTCACCAAAGATAAAGCATGGTGTGATGACATCCAAACAGCTATGCGCAACAAGATCAGCTCACTCCAAGACAAAATTCTGAAAACTAAACTAGCGCTCCCCACACCCCCTACCCTCCATCAACCCCCCCCCACTTCCTCACCCACAGAGGCCGCCCCTACCTTCTCTTTCAAAACCATTCAAGAGAAAGACATGATCAACATCATGAAAAACATCAAACCCTCCAACTGCAAAGGAGACCCTTGCCCCGCTTCCATCATCAAAGACTGCGCTGACACCCTTGCTCCGTTCCTAACAGCATTCGTCAATGCATACTTCACCACAGGGAGAGTCCCCTCTTGCCTCAAGGAAGCATGGGTCCGACCGCTCATAAAAAAACCTACACTTGACCCCACCTTCCCCAACATCAACCGCCCCGTCACCACAGTCCCATTCCTCCTAAAGATTCTGGACAAGGCAGCCTACCTGCAGGTCCAGCACTTCCTCGAAGAGCATAATCTCCTAGGACTGAGACAATCCGGCTTTCGGCCTAGACATGGGACAGAGACCGCCCTACTCGACCTCAAAAACCAAATGGATGACGCAAGGGACCAAGGCAAACCTGTCCTGTTTCTTCTCCTCGACCTCTCTGCAGCGTTCGATCTTGTAAACCACGACATCCTCTGCCATCACCTCACCTCCACAGCCAACTTCTCCCAAGAAGCTACCACTTGGATCACCTCCTTCCTCCAAGGTAGGACCATGCAGGTCTTTTCTGACCTAGGCACGGCGTCACCCACCATCATGCTAGGTGGTGTGCCCCAAGGCTCCTGCCTCTCCCCTACCTTATACAACATCTTCACCCGCCCCCTCCTCCTTATCCTTGACGCCATGGGCATCTCCTACACTAACTACGCTGACGACACTCAGATCCTTCTCACACTAACAGGCGACTATGACACTGTCTGCGCTACTCTCAATAACATATACAACACAATCCAAATGTGGATGGCTATTAACAGCCTTTGTCTTAACTCAGACAAAACTGAGCTCCTTCTCGTAGGATCCCCTGACACCCTCAAGAAACTTGACTCCCAGTTCAGCCACTTTACCATTGACTCAATCAGAATCCCTGTACTTGACACGGTAAAAACACTAGGCGTCTACCTAGACTCTAACCTATCTATGACCAGACAAGTGAACGCGATCGCCTCCTCTGCTGCCTACCATGCAAAACTCCTCAATGCAATCAGGCCTTTTCTATCCAAAGATACCTGCACCAACATAGCCAGAGCCATAACTGGCTCCCGGCTAGACTACTGTAACGTTCTCTTCCTAGGGACCTCTAATAAAAACCTTGAGAAGCTGCAAGTAATTCAGAACAGCGTCCTATGTGCTGCACAAGGCATTACCAAGAGAGAACACATCTCCACTGCCAGGAAAGCGTCCCATTGGCTCCCCATAAAGGAAAGGATTATATTCAAAGCACTAAGCATCACCCACAAATGTGTCCATCTCTCAGCCCCAGCGTACCTATCCCAAAGAATCCACTCGGTCACTTCCACAAGACCCATCTGGACACCCTATGCCAACTTGCTCTCAGTACCCAGGGCAAAAAGAGCTAAAGCAGGTGGCGCCAGCTTCCCTTACCTCGCTGCTCTACACAGGAAGACCCTTCCCACCTCACTGCGAGCTGAACCTTCACTGACTGCTTTCCGCAAAGGCATGAAAACTACCTTGTTCACCTAACCAACTTCACATGCTCATACCGTAATGACTAACATGTATGATGTACCATGGTGTTTGATGTACCTTGCTTGATGATTCTCACTATTGCTTAACTCAGGGACTGGCCTCACTGTAACCCAAGGCACAACATGTACCTGTACCTGTAACTAAGTTCCCTTACAAGTAACAGCGCCACAATGCCCCTGGTTTGCCTGCACGCTATATAAATGTAATAAATAAATAAATTCTGTTTTCAAAGTCTGGACTGTCCAAACCAGAGACATATTGGTTTTTAATTCTAAATTTTGGGATTTCCTCCCTCTCCATTATTTTCTGCAGTAATTTATCATTAATAAAGCTTCTATCCTGTTACAGCACTAACATGGCTTTTATTACTTTAGAATGGTCATTTATACCAATGTGAATCCATGGTTGCTCATCTTCCATGTGTATTTCAGCAAGAGTAGTAATGTGTTTTTCTGTGACTGTTTTAGGAGTAGTATTTTGTTTGTATTTCTTCTTTTTTAAATTGAAGCGTAATGTGTGCTCATCTATTTCAGTTTGCCATTTGTCCTAGGATCTAAATAACTCTGTACAGATTGTTTCTCATTTTCACTTTGCACTTTATCCTGACACATCAAGATAACAGTAACGCTAGGTATTCAGCTATTCTGGATGTATACCTCCACTGCATCATTCGTTTTGGCAACGGTGTGGCATTCATTTATATTGCTGTTTTCTGATTTTATTTTCTTAGGTCTCAATGGTTTTTTGGTTAAGGACCACAGTACTCCATTCACCCCATCTATGAGAGGAGACAATCTTTTCAGGCAATCTGTCCCCATCAGAAATGGGATTTCACAAATAGATGTGATCAATACTTCCTGTTTCATTCTGTGTTTTCATATTTTGTTGTCAACTTCGGTAACACCTATAATAGGCACCTCCTCCCCGTTAAAATTATACACTGGACCTTCATTTTGCCTCACTGAGATCAATTCTGTGGAGATCTCCCTTCATTGATACTGTTTGCCAATTCTTTGGACATAATTGTGGCCTGTGCGCCGGTGTCAATCATCGCACATGTATTGCATTATTCTTCTACAGTGATGGGAGCATAATACCTGTCTTCAACTTCCTCTAATACACATAAAAAGTGTGAATTCTTACTGATTTCAGGACTCACCGTTCTCAGGCCTTTCTCACCTTTGGCTAAGCACAATGGTAAATGGAAAGACATTTTTCCCTCCTTTCTGTCCATTTCTGTGTGAGAGACAAAGGTTTTTTGGAGTGTGGCCACTGTTCGCCCATCCATCCACGGATCATCAGAGGTCACACTATAATCCTCAAACTGAACATGTGTAACAACATCATTTGGCACTTTGTCATTTTCTAACTCTGTGCATGTGTAGTTATTTAGTATGGTACCAGTCCTTTTAACTTCTTCAAAAATATGTGGCTCAAAGAATCTTCGGGTGATTGACCTGTACCCTCCTTTTGAGTATTTATTTTTTCTGCCTGTGTTTGGTTATTGTTTTGATTGCCCAGGGAAGGAGTTCTAGCATCCTCACTTAGTCCCTATTCACTGGTATTCCCCATGCATGAGTTATTTTTCTTAAATCTGTCTCTTTGTTCCTTTGGAATTCCAGGTTTTCCTTTTTCATTTGTACAAATCTCCAATGTTTGATTTAGCTCTAGGTTAAACCAAACTTCTTTTTTAGAAGTATTTGCACTTTCTGTCACATGCTCATTTGCTGGTACTTTCATTTTTAAATCATGAGGCATCCCAGAGTCATTATGCAAAATCACATCAGAACAATCTGTTTTCTTAGCACTGCAGGTATCATTAATACTTAGTCACTTATCAGAAACCGCCCGGTCAGTGCTATGGCCTTCTGCCCCCTCCTTTGATGACTGTTTTTGTGCTGTACAGAGCTTTCCAATTTGCTCAGCCAACATTTTCACTTGGACCTCGAGACACTGGAATCTTTCCATCTCTCTAGAATCCTCTCTCTGTGGCCTAGATCGATATTGGTTGTTTTCCCCCTGATTGAATCTATTCTGATACCTCTCAGGAGAATGATTTCTATTGGGATTGTTCCTGAACTCTTGATTCATATGTGGAGGGGATCGGGGTGCACCCATCCTTTGGTTGTAGTGCCCTGGTGGTGGTGAATCATTGTATTGACATGGAGCATAATTCATATTCTGCCTCATGTCCTGCCTCTCATTTTGTGGGTGCTGACCCCTATGTTGATTCCCATTATCAGTAAATCGATCCACATATCGGGGTCTATCCTGATTACCATATATCATGGTGTTAGGGTAAAATCTGCTCTGTGCCCTCAATGTCTGGTAGGGACCATTATTTCTTTGATCCTGACTTTGCCTTTGGTTATTGTTCATACCTGAAATATCAGGCCGACATCCGGCCCGGGGTCTGTCTCCTAAGTACCTAGGGCTAATGTAATTCTCTCTATTACTAGGGTAATGTGATTGAAACATTGGTGCAGGGAGTGACGATCTCTGTTGATTACCCGCTTGTTCAGGTGTCAAATTATTTTTACCTGGACTTTGAGCAGACTCAAGGGACATTTTGGCTGACCTGATCTCCATCACTGTTGCTGAAGGTTCTTTAGATTTTGGTCTATTGTTTTTCATTTTATCATTTTCTCTACCCTGACTATATAGTACTTCATATAGTTGTTTGCTTTGGTGTACAATCCATTCAAGGGACTTTTCACGGTCAAATTCACGGACCAACTGTGATATGATGTCTTTCGATAGCCCATAGAAGTAGACAGTTTTAAACTCATTGGGACTGGGGTCAAAAGATACATCAAAACGAGAAAAAGTTATTTTCAGGTCTTGCAAAAATTGGCGAGGTGAAGTAATAGGCCCAGCAGTAATTGTGTAAGCAACCTTTTTTGCCATATGCAATGATTGGAAAGGAGAAAAATTACGTCTAATCTCTTTTTCAAACTCTGCCCATGTCATGTACTGCTGTTCATTTAATCCCCTAATGATGCAGGCTGTGGGAGCATCTAGAGTTAAATGAAAATATTGCCTGTATTGTTCCTTAGGTATCTGGAGAGCTTTAAATATATCATGCACCGCTTTGAAATGGTCCTCTTTGCAGCACTCCCCTCCTTGTTTAAATGGTTTGATCAGAGCTTTGATGGATTTCATTATCTTTATGGGGCTACTTGTTGGTATGCACGGAATTGCACTACTTTGTGATTCAATCCTGGTTTCAGGTGTATGGGATTGGTGGCAGCCCCCAATAGGTGTGTCAAATCCCCCAAGGTCACCGCAACCAAGTTCATTCACTGGCCCAGTCACCAGGGCACTAGCTCTCCATGTAGAAACAAAATTCACCTCAACTCCATTGAATGTGGTACCCTGCCGTCTATCCTGGGACCTGGAGATGCATATTTGCTGTTCCAACTCCTTGCACTTTCTAAGGAGCCCATCTGCCTCCTTTTGCAAATAGTTGTTTTCCTCACTAAGTTTATTAATTACCTGCTGCATATCCCCCATTTGCATTTGGCATTCATTGAATTCTTTGTTTCTCTTGTCTCTTTCTTGAAACATTTTAACCATTTCCTGTTCAGCATTTTGGAGATTCTTTATATAAAGAGAAAATGAGAGGGCCTAGGACTGAGCCTTGTGGAACCCCATAGAGAGCAGAAATGGGGGGTAGATCCACCCCAAAAAACAGAAAAAGAACTGTCTGAGAGATAGGATTTGAACGGACGAAGATAGGGCAGAACTAGAAAAACTGAGACAGTGTAGAGTTGAGAATAAAGTGCAGTGATCCACAAAAGCTGCTGAAAGATCGACGAGAATAAGAACAGAAGAGATTTTATTGGGCCTAGTGGATATCAAAGAGTTAGAAACAGGAAGAAGTTCTGTTTCTGTGGAATGTGGAGGGTAAAAACCAGATTGGCAAGGTAGAGTGAGAGAGTTAACGTTGCGACAAGAGGAGACCTGAGTGAAGACCAGCCGTTCCATGATCTTGGACAAGTAAGTAAAAAGAGAAATGGGATGATAGATTGTAAAGAAGTGTCCATAGAATCAGCTCCCAACACTGTACAATTGGTGCCTGCAATGTTCCTGCTTGCGCTAACTAATCGGAGCAGACGTAGTGCTTTTTTGGTGAATTGGGAACATTTGTGTTGAAAAAGATGTCCTAAAACCATTGTTTTTGTAATTCAGGACAATACTTGGTAAAATCTTTCCTGAAATGTCTAACAACAATATAGGGTGGCAGTTTGAGGGTTCCTTTATACGACCATAGTAAAAAATAGGAATTGTGAAATCGTTCTTCAATGGGCAATGGCTTTGTGATGTACTAATACAATTTTTAAATAGTAAAGCCAGACATGTTACCCATAATTCTGGTGAATAGTTTGGTTGGATTGCTGGATTCTGAAGGCCTGCTGAAAAAGGATTTAGCTGGTGGTCCAGGCCTCTCTGCTTTAAGTTCTGGAGTGAAGTTCTCTGTCAGAGTGCTGCGCAGGAATTCAGTTGAAGGTTGGAAAATGAATGTCCCTGTCTTGCTTCCAGTGGCTCTTTTTATGTCTTTTGGGAAGTGGGTGTGAAGGCTATCTTTCTATGCCCACCCCACTCATGATTTGATAGGTCAAGGATTTCTCTTTGACCTGATTTGAGAAGGGAGCAGTGAGTCATCAGGTGTCATCTTTATGGCATACAGAAAGAACACTCCCCTTTGCTTTTACCTTAGAAAATCATTTTCATAACTAAACACATTTCCCAGATACACAAGTGGTTGACATTACATATACACATCATATATCACATAAGGTAGTTTCTGTTCCAACTCTGATGTTTCTAAGAGCTTGGATTAAGAAATGATAACATTTTGCGCTTTTTGATTGGTTTACCAATATTGGATTTTTACCAAAAATGACACAGATGTACGCCGCCTTTCTACACATATTCCAGTAAATTTTCATTTTTCTAGCGTGAACCCCGTGTCTGCAATCTCCATAATTCATGGGGTTTTGCCTCAGAACATGGTACAGAGTTCTAACAATTCTTAAAATGTGCACAGAAAAATCTCAAGAATAATGATATTAATTATAGAATTTTGACAAGTCCGTACTATGAATTATCCATCTTTTTAAAATTATGCTCTGGCTCAGAGGGGTGTGGATTCCCAAAGCACATGGTGGTATTTCTGGTTTGTCCACTTCCTCCAACTCAAGTTGCTCACAGAGGCACTGCCCCTCCCCGTTTCTCTCAAAAGGAAGCCATTTACGACCCCCCCCCCTAATTTAACATTTGCCTGAGCCAAGGAAGGCTCATTGTTCAGTTTCCTGCAGTCCCCAGCTCCTCCTCCCCTAATCCAATCAGGGAGGTGTTATCTCCTTTTGGTGAGGGCAGGAGAATGCAGGCCAGGCCTGGGAAGAGTGGCTGAGCAAGTTTCAACTCCTGTCGGGGGTAGTTGCCAGGCAGAATTCAATCTCTTTAAGCCAGGCTTCAGCTAAATGTCACTTTTGTTCCCAGTTTTTCTTCGTCCAAATCAAACTTACAATTTTTACACATGCAGCTAGAATGCTGATTCTAAGTTCAAAACTATGACATTTAACAGTTGCAAACTATGTGACACTCAACAGTAGGTCACTCATTTATTTTAAACATTTCGATTTTAGTGGCTTTAAGTCCAATTTCACTTCAGCTGCTGACATCCACAGCTCAGCCAGTTTCATTATGAACATTATTTTGGGCTCTTTCTCTTTCCAGATTTTGTATGCACACAAGTCTACCTTCTGCCAAATGGCTGCTGGTGTTCATTGAGATTTTTGAATATCTTGCAATGTTTAAAAAAGGGATTTTTAGCTTGCATTTCAGAGAAACAAAGGTGATTTCAAAGCGCTTTCTGAGCTAACCGGCACTGCTGTTTTTCCTTTGGCACACATTTTACCCATGGCACTCCTGGCCCATCATGCTTGCACTGGTGGGGGGCAGGTCAGGGAACATTTTGGTGTGCGCCAAAACTGCACGGTTTTCCTGGATTCTGGCGCAATGTGGGCTTTTCCGCCATCTTGGATTTCCTAAGCCCACAGCACCAAATGTTGCAGCATAATAGTCCAAACGTGGGTCAGGACACCCAACAGACCCTAGATTACTGCAATGCCCTTTACATTGGAGCCACCAAATTAATTGTTAACAAAATACAGATACTCCAAAATAATGCTCTTAGAGCCACACTCAGTATCTCTAAGAAAGTACATATTTCTGAAACAAGTGGCTATCCCCTCATGAGAATATTAGACTTAAGACTGCTTCCCTCATCCACAAATGCCTAAACAAGAAAGCACCACAATATCTAATAGATAGATTCTCTAGAAAAACATCTACTAGACCTACGAGACTAGCAAACTCCAACTGCCTGCAGGTACCTCACTTTAAACTTTCCACCATTGGGGGCACCAGTTTCCCAGTCAAAGCATCCCAACTGTGAAACACACTACCCACCACACTGAGAATGGACCAAACCTTCACCTGATTTAGGTACAAGTTGATTAGATGGCTCCTTGAGAATGATGATAAATGAACGGGCAAACCCGGATCTTACTTGTAAATAACTGCTCATCTTTTGTATATAATCTGTCTGCATATGATCTTACTTGTAAATAACTACTCATTTTGTGTATATAATCTCTCTGTATATTCTTTACCATAGTATACTCTCTACCACTTTTCACTGTATGCTCCTATACCATGGACTGTCTGATCATATGTTTTATTGATATTTTGTAACCAATGTAACCTGTGCACCAAGCTGTATGACTTCCTTCCTACTTTCCTGCGCCCTGATACCTTCAGGTCTGGTGCGCACAATAAATACTAAACAAACAAACAAACAAACATGTTTCTCGCCACAGTGATCACCATCCTGCTCTTGATGCTTTCATGAATAATACTTTTGTGAGTCATCCTGATTTTAAACTGCTAAGATTTCATCGCAGCAATTAGTTGTTTTTTTCTTTAGTCGCTTCTTGCTTCCTTCTGTCACACCCAGCCGATTGCAGAAACATTAATCTGCCAACTCCTTCTGACTTCCTGGGGTGCTAAGTTCATCCCATAAACTTGAAACGGTCTGCCTTGTCCTTGTAACTCAATTTATCTCGCCAGCTGAACACACACGTGATAATATCTCGTTACGCCATGCAACCCTCTCTATGAAGTCTTTGGGCCTTCACATTGCTTGGGAGCAGTTCCCATCTTGCTAGCTACAGCATTTTCCCTGAATAAACTGTATTTGTTGAAGCGTGCTTAACTGGGATTTTCTTAAATCTGCAAAGCTGAATTCTCTACTGGTGCAAAAAATGGCAACTGCTTGTCACATTTCTGTTCCTCTGCAGGACACATTTGTTCTGCATTTATTTGCTATCTACAGAGTCCCGGTGCTTGCCTGTCACAAAACATTTCTACATATGGGTACGCTGCAGCCTCATCCCTATCTATTAGCCATGCTGCCCTACATGTGTAGTGAGACCCTATCTTGGTATGCGCTTGCCTGTCACCTAGTCTATTCTATTTAGAAACACACTAATTGTGCAAGCTAATTTCTCATCTGGCCCTACTTGTTTAGCGAAACTATTTGTTGTGCCAGCTGCATTTCCATGAGAATTTAAAGTGCAGTTTCAAATGTGTCCTTTCGGATTTTGTAATTCTGTTTTTACTGGGGAAGGCAGAGGGACACATGCCCTCTAGTCAACAATTGTCCCACTACATAAGCTCCAAAGTACATGAGGTATTGAGCAGAGTGGACAGCAGGGTGCAGAAAACATGTGTCAGCGGTCGTATGGAGGTAACAGGCTTGTAGTAGCATGTGGCCACAAAGTTTAATGGTCTGACAGCTTGTGTGATGCTTAAGGGTGAAGCCATTACACATGCTTGTATAATAGAAACATCAGGTGCCTGTTTGCTTTGAGCTTTTTTAGCTTTAGATGTGGCATTTTTCGAGATGCATGCTGTCTTAGAGCTCCCACGGGCAGTGAATTCTGAGATGCGTCGGCGTTGCAGCAGGTGCCTCTGAGTGTCTAGGTCTGAAAGGCATGCAAGTCTCGGGGCATGTGTGACATCTAGGTTAGCTACTCTAGACTTGCGACGAGTGTGGCTGAGTTTGGGTTGGTGAGCTAGGGTTGTTGAGAGGAGGTGTTTCGACATAATGCACAGTGTCAGGGACTTGTTCGTCCGTGATAAGGGGCAAGGGTTAGAGGCCCAGGGGTCGTTGTGGAGTAAGCCAGTTGCTGTTGAGGTCAGTGTGCTAGGTGCGGCAGGGCGTTAGCTAGGAAAAGGGATGGTGGAACCTCAGCATAGTTGGCTAGAGACATAAACAGAGTAATCAAATGCAGTGGTTTACCTGTGGGATGCATAATGTACCTCTTGAAAGTGAATGGCGGATGAATTTCAATGCGGGCCGGATTGACCATGGCCTCGGTAGAGTGCTAATGGATTCAGGATTTCTATGTTCTGCCTTAGGCATGGGCGGTGTTGGTAGTATAGCTTCTAGGCAGCAGACCCTAGCTGGAAGCAGGTGGATACGGGCATTGTATCCGGCCTCACCGGCCAGCATGGCCAAACAGGCCCAGACAGGTGTAGGCCTTTCTTCCTGGCCTTCCTTCTCATTCGGCTTAGTCTGCTGGCTTCGCCTGCTGGCTTTGGGCTTCCTGGGCTAGTACCCATGGCGGCCAATATCCGGAGGCACACTGGAGCACTGGGCTGCTTGGATGAAGCACCAGTGGAAGTGGTGGTGCAGCAGGCATTTTTGTAGAGCGATCATTCTCCTGGACATCAATGCAGGGCCTGGCTGACCTGCATTTGGAGGGGGAGGCAGACCGCTTCATGATTGATGTCTCTTCTGATGAGGTGCCGCTAAACTCTGATTCAAGCTGGTTTGTCCATACCTAAAGTATACGGTTTTGAAAGAAGTAATGCCACTTGCAGACATTGTTTGCATTATTCAATGATGTACTTACTAACGTAATAAAACAAACCTGCTTGTCTTACTTCCGTGCCACCAAACAATGAATCTGCATGCTGAAAATGCTTGGTACAGTAGTCGTCATGGATGTCGAAGGTAAATCAATACATTTAAAACATATATAATATAATTCATATGTCTCTCCTTTCCTCTGTTATTTTTTCCATTCTACACTTTTTTTCTCGCCTCATATTTTATTGTGTTCTTGCAAAATTCATATTGTTTAAATCACAATAGTAAGAATAGAAAATATGAAACACTGTTAATCAGTTAATTTAATATGTATATTATATAAACTGTTCAATATATATATAATTAAGGCACCCTGTTTTCTGTTTTTAGTTATTTTTAGAGATAAATACCATGAGAAATTATTCTGTTTCCTTTCAGTGTTTCTTTAAAATAAAAAAGAATTATGAAAATCATGCCTTGCAGAACAACGGCTGTACAAAGTAACATAATAGAGCAGCAGAAAAGAAATTAAGTTGTTCGAATAGCTACACGTATGCTGCAGTCCTAAGGTTAGCAGCAACAAAAGCAGTAGGCAATGTTTTGTAAGTCTGAAATGGCCTTTGACTTGACGTGCAAGAATCCAGCTCTTCGAGCATCCCATTACGAGAATTCAAGTACTGATGCATATTTTTCTTTTGAAAGGAAAATACTTGTCATTTTCTTAAAGGATAGTTCCGGGACTTTTTTTTTATTGTCCCTACGGTTCGGCCATGTGTTTTTAAGCATAACTCGGTAGATCGTAGAAAACTTTCCTATGGACCTTACCCGACTTTTCGTCCATTAACGCACTCGAAATCAGCCGCCATTTTCTGATAATCCTATCATTTCCCCCCATCGCCCTGGCTCACCTGCTTTTGCGGCACTAAATCAAATCCCCCGCCCCTGAAACAGACTTTATCAAAACATTCATATTCCCCGCCTCTATCTGTGACGTGACTGAGCTGCGTAGGCAAACGCGCCCAGGCGTCTTCTACGCGACTCCACACAGAACCCGGAAATCAACACAGATGAGCTCACACAACACAGCGCGCCACAATTGGGAATATGAACCTGTACTTTTAAATTAAACCGCAAGATTGTAAATTTGGTAAAGTACATTTATTTGACATCAAATGTGTTGAGAATATTCAGCGATTTGCATTTTTATTTGCTCTCGATCCAAAATAGTTCGTCTTGAGGCAAGCGATGTTCGTGTGCAGTACACAGGGTGTTGGTTTACGATAAAATAAGCTCTTCGGTCGCACTGATAATCGCATGGCTGTTCCAACAACGAGGCACTAGGCCACCACAACGGTCTGTATGTTGCATCTAGCCGTTAGTACCGCGTAAGGGCATACTTGTACTTGGCGATCGTCCCATAAAATGGTCAGGGTGGTAACGTTGTTCACGCGGAGAAGCAACTGGCGGTTAAAAAACCCATCCGCCGGTGTCTGGTACTCGTGACACATGCAATAATGAATGATGTACCTGTTTGAAAAACATAAAAAATGAAATTAGTCTCACCATCAGATCTTTATTAAAATTATTCATTTTATATATTAGGTCGGGAAATTATTTCATAGCTAGGACAGTGCAACTGGGTATTATACGTCAAGGGGGGGCTGTAGGATACTGAGACAGTCCCCCAGTGCAGGGGTTGACAGGGAGGCAGTGCAGGTGGAGAGTGGAAGGGCCCAGGACCGAGGTCGCAGAGAGTGGACCAGTTGTAGCAGGGGAGAGGGAGAGAGAAAGCAGAAGCAAAGAGGAAGGTTTTGAGGTGCTTCCGTAAAAGGAGATGGTTCTCCTCAAGATAGTGCGCGGTACAAAACAATATGCCACATAGAACGAACAAGTACAACTTAACCCGTCTTTAAAGCTACTGTATAGTAATTAAATTGCGGTATAAACTCATCTAAAGAGTTACTTACATTATATTTGCATTTTCCATTGTGTCTGTGCGTAGGGCAGCCCCGAAATACCACTCCTTCTATGCCGACGTTATTTCTTCTAATGAACGAACATTAAATGGCTTTCGTTTCTGAAATTATATTCATTATCGTTTACGTTATTGCACCACACCCCCAAAAAGAAGTCTTTCGGGATGGTCCCGGCCTGTCAAGGTCAAATAACAATAAAACCTTATACTGAGTCGTGGGCCATTCCGGCACCCGAGCAAAAAATCAAAGCAGCTGACCTTCACTTTGAACGAGCACACATTCCTAGTTAGCTACATTCAGTGTAAGGCCATCTCACAGGACTTGAAATTTACACTCCATCTTAGCATTTTGTCTGCGTGCATTTGCAGCCCCAGAGAACCATAAATATGGAGACATTCTATATATTTTGAAAAATGATTTATATTACTGTTTGGTTTAATTTAATGCGCAAATGAACAAGGTTGGATAGACACATTGCATGTACACTGAGCAATCAATTTTATTTACACAATACATAGCTACACATATTCAATGGGCCTGCGACATGAGGATACTCCAGAGCAAAGTCACAGGTGACACCCGGGTGGTTCGCACAACTGCACGGTGAAGGGAGGGGCAACGGTGGAGAGACACATTGCATGTACACTGAGCAATCACTTTTATTTACACATTACATAGATACACATATTCAATGGGCCTGCAACATGAGGAGACTCGAGAGAACAGACAATCAAATTACAATCATTTAAACCGTGATGTGTATTTCTCAATGAGCTCTTCTTTAGGTGGACATGGAACACAGGCAATGTTGGGTGGCAATGCAGTTGTCCCCTGCACAGGTTCGTTCACAACTCCATTTATGTGCCTATCTAGGACGTCAACAATAAGTCTTTCAATAAACTCATATTGCATATCCTCAAACACTGGTTTGATCACCCATTGTTTACTTCTTTTAGTGAAGGCCTTATTGTAGCGAAGCGTCCCTAAAGTTCCGGTCGTCCTACTTTGTTGACGGCCAACATTATGGTTATGTGCCAAGACCGCTAGAAGAGTCCGATTTATCATGCCCTCCATGCCAAAATGCAATCGTTTTGGCCTGTACTTTAGGCACATATTGTGGAACACCTCCAAATCTCCTGTGTGGCAGAATTCCGTGAGTCCCCTCAAATCTCTTGTTATAGTTTTATCAAATACAATCTTTTCAATGGCTTTGTGAGTGGGTGATGAAGGAATCAACCACTTCTTCTTCGGTGCCTACTCTGTGGACAAATGGCCATGTTCACAATTGTGGAAATGTTGGTTTGTGTTCCAACGGTGAACGTTGGTACAGTGTAGCATTACTGACCGCCATTTTTCCAGTAGATTTTCCAACGACCCTCCACATGTTTTTGAGCTCCACCAAAGATGGTTGCTGATTGACTTGGACCACTGTGAAATACCTTGCATATCTTTTTTTTTACCTGCAGCCGACATTTTTTTATTGATTGTTTTTGCAAGATGCCAAATGTCAAATTGGTGATTTATATTTTTGTACTCTTCTCTCATTGTCTTGGCAATTGAAACATGTCTGTCCGTGGCTATCAGGTCGATCACCATTCCCCGCGATTGTAGTTCTTGCAATGATGCTACAAAGCCAACTTTCTCCATGGCCACTGAGGATGTACTTTGTGACACATGCACGACCACCGAACTCACAATTTTCTTACTTTCCATGTCCTGAAAGTGGTAGGTGCAGTACTTGGCTGAAAATCCTGGGCTGTCGCACTGTCCATCACCGGCTAGCCTGAACCGTTTGCCCGCGAATGTACTATCAATAGACATTTTTTCCATTCTCCAAGCTTCGCTAATGACTGGAAATAGATAATCGGTTTGGTATTTGTAGAACTGAGTTTTCGCAATGAAATGGATTCCCACAAACTGAAAGAAAGACTCTAACTTTTTAAAACTTGAACCACTAAAAAGTGCAGCCGCTGCACAAAGTAGATTGCCTGCTGGCAGTTGCCCCAGCATGGGTTGTGCAGACCATGAGAAAGGATGATATTTTGTACAGGTGGCATGTATTTTAAGGTTAGTGCCTCGAATTGCACGAGTCACATTAATCAATGGCTCCCCACATACTTCCCCACCAACCGAATGCCCACATTTCATCCGAATAATAATATCAATCAAACAACTATCGAATACAATGAATTTGGCCTCTTTCCTTATACTGTCACTCTGCATCCCAGCTGGTTCGGCCTGTAACGTTGAGGACATGTAACTCACATGAAAGGTAGAATCTCTGATATCGTCTTCCGCTATGTTCAGTGATATTGATGGTGTTTCATTGTCGTCCACTTCATTCTCTTCCATTGCAACATCTGTTCCTTCTCCGGCGATGGGTGAATAAGACAATTTCTTCAACTTTCTCGCGGTCTTAGTTTTTGCGGCTGTGGATTCTGTGAATTGATCTCCGACTGCATCCGAACTACCAGGAGGACATTCACTATCAATGGCTGGATGTGGTATAGCTCCGTTGTCAATCACTTCATATTCTTCCCATTAGCACGATGCATCTCCAGTCTCAAGTCCCTGCCAAAAGGTTTGACAAGCAACATCTCTCGTTCGCTTCACTGTCTGTGTAGATCTAGTTCGTACACCCACTCACAACTAGAGGACAGATTGGAAAAGGGATGTTCAGTTTAAACACAACTTACAGTATTGAACTATTAACAGTGAAAAACAACATAATATAGTGACCAGGACACTAACCTTCTTTTGCTTTCTTTTCTTTGAAACTTTCTTGCCTCGAACTTCAACATCAGGACGCTGTTGCTCCGACTCGTGTGTGCATGTCTCCACTTCCTCTTGCGCTGCAACGACTATATTTTCATGATAAGCACATCCATCACGCACTGACGCTCCATCGACTCCCTGAAACATAGAACTTTCATTAGTATGTATAATAATATCGAAAACACAAAATGTACTTGGGGACCAATACCCACGTACATCTCAATAGCAAAACATGAATGAACGCTTTGTGTAGAACATTCAAACGACAATTATTCACGCATAGTTGATCTAGTTAGATGGAACTGTCAAGATCCATACCTCGGGCTCCTCATAGACTTCCATTGATGATATTATTGAAGATGATGCTTCAGTAACTCCCTGAAACACAGTAATTGCATTAGTATGGTTTTCTATTTTGATAAAAAGAACAGAAACTTTGTGCAGGCATCACCGGCTCATCTAAATAGACCTGCACAAATGATCAGTTGTCTAAAATAAATAATGGATATCTAAATATGATTCGATTTGCTCGATCGTTGGAAGTGTCACCACCCAGAGATCTGCATCAACTACTAGGGGTGATGTTCTTGTAGAATAAGCTCCGTCATCTCCCTGAAACATAGTACTTGCGTTAATAAAGAAGGAAGTATAGCGGATGTAATCACGTCATATGATTTCGCTTGATCGAACTGTTAGTATCCATACCTCGAAATGCATAAGAACATCAAGGGACGATGTAACTGCGGTGCACACTTCTGCAAGCTGTTGCGCCGACCCGTAACTGCATGCTCCCCCTTCTTCTTGGACTAATGCTCCATCGACTCCCTGAAACATAGGACTTTCATTAGTAATGAACACAATATTGAAAAAAGAAGACACATAGGAGGGCGACGACAGAAGGACATATCAATGGCTAAAAACGAAAGAAACATTGTGTGTAACAATCACGCTACAAGAATGCAAGATCTGATGATCTCCATCGATGGAACTGTCCGGAAACGTACCTCGAGCATCTGAGTGACATCAACGGTAGTCGTCAATACGTTGGACTCCTCAGCATCTCCCTGAAAGACAGTACTTGCATTATTTTGGATAACAATAATTATAACTGAAAACAAAGACTAGAGGACGAGTACAAGGGTGTACCATTAGGTAAAATAATTACACGATAAATTAAAACTATTGATTTACATGCCTAAAACAAGTCAGTGGCAGAATAGCCAAGTAAGATTACCCGATAGGCGCTTGAAGTGGCTGATGACTGCAATAACGACACGGATGGAGAATCTTCCGCCTTCATATTGAGTGGATACATAAATGGGGAAATTATTGTTAGCTAATGCTAAACACTACCGCAAGGCCGAGAGATAAATACGTAAACTTGACTCACCAGTGGAGGGATGTGGACGAATAGAGTGGGAATAGCGGTTGAGAGCAATTTTCGCCTCGCTCGCGGTGTGTTCTTCTTTATTAGCAATGATGTGGAGTACATGTCAGAGGTAAAGTGCCTGCTGCAGATGCGGTATCGATCACCCCTCTTGTCCGCAAAGACTTCTAGGACTCTACTTTCAAGCTCAGACGGTGGATATCCGCAATATCGGACCCATTCTCTTATCTGATCTATTGTCTTAGGGAAAACATGCATTATAGTACCTTCAGATTTATTATGGGTCTTCGAAGGGCAACCGCCAATGGAACAGGCAGGCATTGTGGAAAGTTCTGAAAAGTAAAGATCAACAATTCTCTTTGAATACCAATGTAAACTCAGAACATGTGACTAGTTCCTTGCATGTACTGTCTTGAACGAAAAGAAATTGGACGCAAAATGATTATGGTACATGGCCTTACCTTGAAGAACAAACAGTTAGATGCAGGGATCAGAGTAGTTTCTTGTCGTAGAACAGGGAGCAGTTCACAGGTTGCAAACTGAGGAGTTTCCTCGAAGTGGTCACGGAAGTTCACAGAGACGAAGAGCAGATAACCAGCACCTTCACGGGTTGACTAGCAAAGCGCAAAGAAGTGCTCATTAGAAATATGAAGTGGGTTATAAAGAATTCGAAACAGGGGTGTGTTTGTGAATGAATGACGTGTATATGTCGTGGCATTATGCGGTTTGCAGGGGGCCGTCCAGCGTGAGGGGGGATGCTTGGCAGGAGACACGGGGTCTGGAGGTAGACATGGGAACAACAACCCATGCTCTATAGACCACTTTGAAGTGTACATGGTCTTTGGCACCTCTTGGCCTTTATCGCTCCCTGACAGCTCCAGTTGCCAGCACAAGTACCCCGGTGCGAACTGCCTTTGATAGGGCGGGGGGTGGATTGGGGCGGTGGTCGTGCAGACAAGACACAGGAAGACTCGTGAATGGAGACACACTTATGTGGATTGCAGGGGGCCGTCCAGCGTGAGGGGGGATGCTTGGCAGGAGACACGGGGTCTGGAGGTAGACATGGGAACAACAACCCATGCTCTATAGACCACTTTGAAGTGTACATGGTCTTTGGCACCTCTTGGCCTTTATCGCTCCCTGACAGCTCCAGTTGCCAGCACAAGTACCCCGGTGCGAACTGCCTTTGATAGGGCGGGGGGTGGATTGGGGCGGTGGTCGTGCAGACAAGACACAGGAAGACTCGTGAATGGAGACACACTTATGTGGATTGCAGGGGGCCGTCCAGCGTGAGGGGGGATGCTTGGCAGGAGACACGGGGTCTGGAGGTAGACATGGGAACAACAACCCATGCTCTATAGACCACTTTGAAGTGTACATGGTCTTTGGCACCTCTTGGCCTTTATCGCTCCCTGACAGCTCCAGTTGCCAGCACAAGTACCCCGGTGCGAACTGCCAATGATAGGGCGGGGGGTGAATTGGGGCGGTGGTCGTGCAGACAAGACACAGGAAGACTCGTGAATGGAGACACACTTATGTGGATTGCAGGGGGCCGTCCAGCGTGAGGGGGGATGCTTGGCAGGAGACACGGGGTCTGGAGGTAGACATGGGAACAACAACCCATGCTCTATAGACCACTTTGAAGTGTACATGGTCTTTGGCACCTAGGCAGCTAGTCAGCAGCAGGCTGGCCTGTGGTGGCAAGGCGGCACGGGCCAGAGGGGGTCATCTCTGTACCCGGTGCCCAAAAGGATGATTTATTATGATCAACCATATTGATTATTTATCTATAACCATGTTTTGTATCAATAAAATCCAACGGCCTTCCTTTTATTGCCAACGCTTGAACAAAGTGGTGTGGTAAGTATTTTTGGGGGAGGAGGCAAGGCCGGGAGGCTTGATGCCAACCCGCAAAATAACATATGTATGTCTGCTGCATATGGGTTCAACGGTTATGTGGATTGAAGGTGGGCGGCCAGCGTGAGGGAGGATGCTGGCCGGAGACATGTGGTGTGACAAGACTGGGTGTCATCTACACTAATTACGCAGATGACACTCAGATCCTTATCCCCCTTTCGGGGAACTTCTTGGATGACTCAGCTCTGGTAAACAAGATATATCTCCTCATTCAGGCTTGGATGGCATCCCATGGCCTCTGCCTGAATGACGACAAAACGGAGATCCTGATCCTCGGCACAGAGACAGCGATTAAAAAACTTGACCCAAACTATGCCTCATTTAACATCGACAATAACTTCATTAAAGTGATGCCTGCAGTCAAAACCCTAGGAGTTTATCTGGACTCAGCACTCACCTTTAAGAAACAAATTAACTCCCTAGCCTCCTCCACCGCCTATACTTGTAAACTGATCCGAGCTTGCAGACCATTCCTAACAGAGGCTAGCTGCATTACCTTAGCTAATGCACTTATCATATCCAGACTGGATTACTGTAATGCTCTATATGCGGGATCCAACAAGTATATCCTTAACAAACTCCAAACACTCCAAAACAATGCTCTCAGAGTAGCCTTAAACATTCCTAACAGAGCCCATGTCTCTACCTCCAGAAGGAATATCCACTGGCTAAAAATTAAAGACAGAATCACCCTCAAAACTCTCTCGCTCACGTCGAAAGGGCTAAACAATATAGCTCCCCCCTACCTAGCAAACAGGCTTAACAAGAGAATTTCAAACCGCCCCACAAGAATGACCAACGCTTATACCCTGATGGTGCCGAGATACAAAAAGAGTACAGCTGGCGGCGCCAGCTTTCCAGTCATAGCTGCCCAAACCTGGAACAAACTCCCCTTAGAACTTAGAAAGGACCAACCTTATCCATGTTTTCGGCGTAAGGTTCTTTCATGGATACGATCAAATGACATCTAACGGGATCACCCCCCTCTACTAGAACCACTCGTCTTGAGTGTCACCCCCTGACTATGCCTTTTGTTAACTTGACCTCCTTTAGGGACCCGTCCACCACTGCCAGTATCTAGGAATTTCACTGGCTCTGTCCGAGACCACAAAACTGTGGCTTATTGTTACCTAGCATTGCATGCCTTCGATATATGGCATCATCTGTATAAGTATATTCAGACTGTAACCCTGCTGAATTACCGCACTGCCTATTGTTTTGTGTCACTGCATATTTTTTTGCTTGTCATTGTAACTAAGTTCTCAAGTCACCTTGTATATGCTTGCGCCCGGATACCTGCGGGTTTGGTTTTGCGCTATATCAAATAAACAAACAAACAAACAAACAAACAAGGCACAGGAAGACTATTCAATGGAGACACACTAGATTAATTTAAAAAATCAAAACAACCATTGTTAAAATATATGTTGGGTTTTATTTTAGATCTTAATTTCAATTGAACATAAATAATAAACATTACACATTGTAAAGTTCCGGTTGCAGCACATCCAGGGAAAATCCGCGGTATTGTCCACTGTCGCTGGGGAAATGTTGTCTAATGGCAAGTACCGCACAGGCAGGTATTACTCTCCGAACGCGGTGTCCGAGCCTCCCGTGAAGCCACCAAGTGAAGCAACGATAGGCCACCAGCCTGTACCACCTGTGAAAACGAAAGATGCAAACTGTATTAAAATGACAAAACTTTCTTATCACTGTCGATTCAGGTAAAAAATGTCATTCTGCTTTGAAAAAAATTCTATCTAGAAAATGCACAATATGGAACCAATTTACATGCATTCGAATGATATGTAGATGTAATTTTATATGTGGGAGACGACCATGACATAGTAGTGGCATCACTGACATCAAAACCAGAGTATACTTACTCGTTACTCGGATTACGCGGACGAACAGTGCCGCGAAGTTCGTGCATAAGCACCATCATCATCCTCAACACGGTCCGTGAGAGGCAGGCTTCCCTGAACTCTGGCAGCTCGGTGATGCATTGCGGACTTTGCTCGCCTTCCGAAATGTAGGCCAAGCACCCGGAATTTTCACGGCAGCAGCAGTTCTCCTCCTCAGTTGGCATTAGCTTGCACCGATTGCACGTGCACCAGGTGGAGACGCCGTCCATGCGACATGGTCCAGGCTCTTCATCCGTTGACTGGTCCTCCCAACTGCCGTCCGAATCCCCATCGTTTTCGCGTGCTTGCCTTTCCAGTAGTTCTTCCTCGGTGTACTCGGGCTCGTACATATACAGCATTATTGTAGCCATTGTGTGGTAAAGAAAGTAAAATAATTTACAGAGATGGTACAGGTGTTCACAAGGCCTAGAAGCGGCGAAGGTAGCTGACCAGAGCACAGAAACGAGTCACAGAATACTCAAAGTAACACAGAGAGAGTAATGGAATCGAAAATCTGCTGCTGTGTGTTGTGAAACGGTGTGTTTATACTTATAGAGGAAAGAGGCGTCCTGCCATTTCCATGGCGACACTTCATTAGCTGAGGCGCAGCGATTGTTGACACGAAACGTGCTTTGGCGTTGGGAAATGGGCGGTACGCGTCTGCTGATGTCAGGCTCAGGGGCGGGGGATTTGATTTAGTGCCGCAAAAGCAGGTGAGCCAGGGCGATGGGGGGAAATGATAGGATTATCAGAAAATGGCGGCTGATTTCGAGTGCGTTAATGGACGAAAAGTCGGGTAAGGTCCATAGGAAAGTTTTCTACGATCTACCGAGTTATGCTTAAAAACACATAGCCGAACCGTAGGGACAATAAAAAAAAAGTCCCGGAACTATCCTTTAAAGAATAAAAACAGTGGATACGTATCAACAAAACGACCAAAATATACTTATAGTTAAATACAGATGGAAATGGTGAAAACACATATAAAAACAGGAGCAATATACGTCATATTATCTATCATATTGAAACAGCAACCATTTTAGTTTTTAAAAGGTGTTTGTTTTCAAATAGAACATATGTTAAACCCATAACAGATAAATATTTTTGATCTTTTGAAACAAGTGACCTCTAACACTTTCCACCCATGTTACGTATTATTATGACTTATTAAATGTTAAAAAAAAAAAACAATGCAGGTCTATTTCCCAAACGGCCAATGGACTGGATATTCGCCCGGGCTATCGCCGAGTGCGGGACTTTGTTGACACCTTGATTCTGCAGCCGAATGGAAATAAATAACATTTTCTTTTGGGGCCCTGGGAGTGCTGCAGATGGGGCCCTGGGATGTGGTCTCTTCCACATACTTTGTGAAATCCAGAATATACCCTTTAAAATGTACAACTCCAGCCGGGACGCTTTGACTTCAATGCCTGTGTCCTCAGGATTTTGACACGTATTCCCCTGTTGGCAGACTCGAATTTTAACTACATCTAGTAGCCTAGTTCCCTTGGAGCTTATTCCCTTTAACAATTTAGCAAGAGGTCGTTCCGTGGTCCTGATAAAGGTGGTGCACAATTCAGCTTCCAATGAAACGTATGGTCTATGCCAGCTCTAACCCATTCTCAGCTCTGGGTGACTATCTAGGTTGCTATCCGTATGTAGACTCTCAGGTCTCTCCGTGGCCCTGCTAATGATGGGATAGTTGGTCTCTGGTATTTAGTAGTAGACACACACTAGGGGCTGTAGCGTCTACCATCTATTTTATTTGCGCTAGTTTTTTTAAGCTCTTCTCTTAATCCAGAGTAGATGTTTGTCATCCTTTGTTCCCGCAACTGTAAATTGTGTCTATTTTCCAATTGCTCCTTATGTTTCTTAGTGATTCACTGTGTGTATAATAGTCAATTTTATTTTGTACAACTGTGCATTTGATTAAAACATTAGGTTTGTTTGTTTCAGGTCATGATTCATGTCATGAATGACATGTTTTTTTGGCTCATTCTTAAATGTTGTCACACCCAGGGTTGTTTCCGAGTAATCTCGACTGAGGTACATAAAGAAATAAGGAAAATAGTTCCATCAATCCAGAGATGAGAATGAAATATTTCCCAGTACCCCCCTTGTGTTTTTTGACCTATTTCCTAAAGAAGCACATTTGCCTGAGCAAATTAAGGCAGGTGCAAGTTGGGGTTTCAACCACTCAAAAACCGCAAAGTTAATAAGCAAAGAATCCTATGTGTGAGCGGAACATTTTTTCACCTGCCGCACTTTATATTATTGAGCGAGCAGAAGTGGCAACACACACGAGATGACACCACATTACGGTCCTTATTCACAGAGCGTTTTCCAATGGGCTTGTTCCATTATAAAACGCTCCTGTGAATTAGGCCCTAAGTGTCTTCACATGACATTTTGACACGTAATGCATCACTGGAACTGATTTCACGAGGGGTTTGGCGCTGATGGCAACACAGTAATAACACACACATAAACAGAAACTCCTATTTGTATAAGATTGATCAAATCACAAAAGGTTACATAAGCAGGGTTTCTGTCTTTGTATGCAAGTACAGCCTCATGTAGGCAACTTTATGCAAGGCCAGCAATAGCCATACATTCAGGTCAAGTCTTCATAGGTAAGGTACAGATGTACAGGCTTGTGTTCTGCAATCATATCCCATGTGTAGCATTACCACAAAAACCGTGTGCCACCTAGTGCAGACATGCGCAAAGATAGACTGGCCTTAACACATGCCATGTAGTGCCCAGACGGATGAGGCATTTTCAAATTCAACAGATTAGCACACAGACTAATAAACAATCAAAAGTGCAGATTAACATATATACACAAACGAAAGTAAAGGGATTATGGATTGATGCCAACAATAAGACACCCATGTTTTCTGTAGTGGGAACTGGGAAGACCAGCAGACATGTGCATACGGTTCATGCAGCACAAAGCCAAGGAGAAAAACGTACTCATCTGCAGCTTGTTGTGCACTCGGTATGTTGCTGCCACTGCCTCTGAAAACACGGGCAGGGGAGACCCCTTCCAGCAGTTCTAGAGGTTGGAACTGCCATTGACAACACTAAAGGGCGTGCATGGTTCACAAAACAAGAGCATTTCAGAAGATCCAAGTCCTTGCAACAGAATACTATCATGAAAAACGGAAAGTAATTTTCTTTTTTGTTTTTACAAATGTATTTTTTTCTAACAGTAGTGTCAAATTGAACGGGAAGTGAAACACTTTCTAGAAACGTTTTTTGTAATGTATTTTTTATTTTCATGACTTGTCAATTGTTTCTGTAGGTTTGTCCAGGACCAAAGCCAACTTGCAAAATGAGGGAAAGGGGGCAAATTGCTGCATGAGCAATTGTAGTGATAGTTTTGTGAATCGTTTACTGCGTTGGCGTGTGTAGTTCTTTGCATCATTTGAATTACCCAGCCGTGTTCCAGACTCACCCATTTTGCATATGCAAACGGTTAATTACTGGAGGTACACCCCCTTCCAACCGTAACATCCATGAAATCCTTGGAAGACTTTTCTTTCATTAGGACTGGTTGCCAGTGGTTTTGTTCAATGATTTGCGAAAGTGTCGCTACGACGTCAGATACAGTTCCCACCTCTAAATAATTACATAGGTGCAAAATTACTTTGTAAACCAAGTCCCAAATATATTTTATAATTAGAATTTTAATGTGGTTTTAGCTTCATTGGCTTTTTGCTGAGAAGTTGGTGAATTCTGTGTTTGGGATTATGAATCTTGGTAACCGAAACAATCTAATGTATGCAATTATTATCAACAGTCTTTTTGTGTCCCTACGAATGACAACTTAGCAGTAATAGCTCAGTTATGACGCTGGTGTGACTCAGCTACTTCAGTGTAATAGCTCACTTTTGTAAACGTTGAATCATGTCATGGACTGTCGACTTAATTACTTTCATCATTACATGCGGTACTGAAATCTTGCATATCCATTGACATATTGCTGACAGGTCACTGTTCCAGAGATAATGTATGGGTATTTTGCGCCGCAAAGGGAAAAAGTACACTTTGCGACGCATACAACTTAAGTTGCCGATTCACGGATCGGACTTTGCGCTGGTCCTTACCTACTTTGCGCTGGTCTTTACCTACTTTGCACTGGTCTTTACCTACTTTGCGATGGTCCTTATCTACTTTGCGCTGGTCTTTACCTACTTTGCGCTGTGCTGAATGCTGTGTGCGAGACACAGCGCAATGTGTGGGAATGGCCAGCGCAAAGAAAAAATAGGGGCGGAACATGTATATTCCACATTCTTTACCCAAAATGAGGAAGAACGAGGAATAACGTGGGCCTGTTGAGGGACACACCATGCAAGCATCAAGCATGCCTTATCAAGCACAAAGAAAACCCTATTAATGGATTTTATTGAACAATTTCCCAGGGTCCACAGGAGAAAGCACATCTCGTGATCTTACGACTGCATGATATGTGTCGAAAAGAACAAAGCACAATTAAAGCTTAAGTATTAAATCATGCAATGCAACCCCATTCAAAATAAGACTACCACTAATGTTGGACCTTGCTTTAGTGGCACTGATCATACATCATGGAAGAAGGAGGAGAAGGATGAGGAGGGCCCGAATATTTCACATTCAAACATCATTATTTGGAATGCCAGACGAGGAGGTGTATGCACGATACAGAGTTCCTCCCTATGACATACTTGACCTTGTCAGGGGTTGGGAGAATTTCTTTATTTGATTTCTTTATTTATTTATTTGTGTATTGGTATAGCGCACCAAGTACAAGTTCAGTCAAATTGCTAAATTGCTATGTCCTCTGTGGGGGAGTATACTAGTAATTAATTGTCTATTGGGAACAGCCAGGTTTTAAGTTATTTTCAGAAGGACCAGAAGGAGGTATCTACTTTAAGTTTGGCAGGTAATACATTCCAATGTTTAGCTGCTACTAGTGGAAAGCTGCGTTCTCCAGAGTTTTGTATGTTTGAATTTGGGTGTTAAGAGCATGTTAAGTGGGAGGTTCCAGTTGGTCTGCTCGCATGGGGATTCTTACATTCCTCCTTGGTGAGGTATTTAGGGGTAGTGTTGGCTAAGCATTTGTGTGTGATGGTGAGACTTCTGAAGTAGATTCCCTCATGGATGGGGAGCCAGTGGGCATTTTTTCTAGGGACAGAGATATGTTCTTTCTTCTGGATATTCAACACTGCTCTAATAGCATTATTTTGGATATCTTGGCGTTTCTTTAGGTTACTAGTGGAGATTCCTGCAAAGAGTGCATTGCAGTAGTCAAGTCTTGACAAGATAAGGGCTCTGGCTAGGGTAAGGAAGCTGTCGGTGGACAGGAAGCATCTGATGGCATTAATTAATTTTGTGGCGTAGGCTAAGAGGCTATCACATTGGCCTGCCTTGTTAATGTAAGTGATGCATCAAGGTATACTCCCACTTTTTTTACTGGTTTAGAGATCGGAGTGGAATTTAAGTTTATCGCAAAAAACGCGTATGACTTGTCAAGTTTGTTTAGTTGGTTGGTGCGGTCCTATGAGCAGGAGCTCTGTTTTATAACCATTGATATACTGGTATACCCCCTGTTATGAACCTAGTTTGCGTATACATGTAACTCGTCTGGAACAGTGCCCTGATGCCTGATGGTTTAGGCGCTGTACAAAAATATAATTAAATAAAATGAGGCACAGAGCGTGCATGGCCATCCAAGCCTGGTTGCTTTGGTAGACAGTATTCAGAGCACTGAATGTTGCATCTCCCACCATCTGCTCTCATGCACTGACACCCCTGGAGAAGTTGCTAACAGCCCTACATATCCAGGTAATAGGATCATTCCAGCGCACCTCAGCCATTGTGGGTAGCATATCAGAGCCCACACCATACCAGGGCCTACACCAGTTATTGTTCTGAATATTAGCACAAGTGCATAGGGACATATACATGCCACACACACTGCAGGCAAGGCAGAGAGTCTGCCAGGAGTTCTATGCCATTGCACAGTTTCCATGGGTCCTGGGATGGGCTCCAAGACCGCTTATCGTTTGCCTCATCAGATTAAACTGGGTTATCTGAGGGCCAGCTATCATGAGTGAAACGGCAGAGGGAACCAGACATAATATGGCTCGATTGTTCATATGCCCCTATACCTAGGTCGGACAAATGATTAGCATGACAGGACTGTTGTGGACCTTCACCACAGTACACTCTGGCTTCACCCTGCCCAGGCATACTGCACCATCTCTCGGGTCCTATCACACACACTCATGCAATACCTCCTCAACAGAGTGAATGAGAGGTCCTGGTGATGTTCACAGGGCTATGAGATCACACCTCAGCTGGTGTACGCCAGCCCTCACCTCCATAGTGCCACAGACTTTGGTTTGGCTCTCCAACAAGTTGGTCTGTGTTACAATATGCTTTGGGTGTGTAACTGACATTAATGCAGACCCCTGATGCCCTTTGTGGGCAGCCCCACCTGGTGGTGCAATGTGGTCGGGCTACGCATAGGGCAATCCACCCCAGTTGAAAGCCACACTGGGAGCAGGGGGCTCTGTCCCCTGTCTCTGCCCTGGCGACCTCCCGAGAGACACTGGGATAGTTGCCAGAGGATGGTACAGTGTTGGTCAATCTCCCTCAGCCACGTAGTTGAAACTGTAGCCAGGGGTCAGTAACAATCTTCATCAGAGTGCAGAGTCACCTACCCCTCGGGGCATTCCCAGCCAACATGGAGCCAGTTTTAGTGAACCACTACGGATGTAATGCACCCTGTGTGGGCCGCATGTGCCTGGGTGACAGTTCTGAAAGGGGATCTGCTGATTGGGGTGCCCAAATTTCCCACCATGTAAAATCTCTACCCATTTACCTCTTGATGTCATCATGCCGTCTTTAACTCACTCTTCAAAGTACACTTTATCTTTCACTTACATTTCGTGTTGGCTATCAATCTCACCCCCATACTCACCCTTGAATGGAGTCAACCACTCACTTTGTGTTGCATTCCTAAGTACTTGACTCAGAGAAGACCTGATCCCACCGTGCTGGGGGATGCTACCAGCCAGACACCATTCATGAAACAGAAGGACACGGGCCCCCTGAGTGTTGCTTGGGAGTCAGTCTTCAGTATGCCACATTTCCTGTACCCACTGCTGGACGTGGTGGCAGGACTGAGCTCTTCCAGCTGCACATGCTTCTCCTGAGGGAATTCTGGTTAATTACTTCACCTCCACTTAGTGAGATAATGACTTTCAGTGGCTCGCCACATCTGGGGTAACCAAAATGTGGTTGGCTTGGTCTAGGTCTGAGCCAGTTGGGGAATTGGCCCAGCATGACACCTCTGGTGTAGTCAAGTGTATGGTGTCCTGCTATGCAACAAAACAAAGACCACCTGGGGAGTGGCTGCCTGATAGATGTGGCTGCAAGGTATTTGCCCCAAGCCCATACCATGCCGGCAGGAGTGGTAGACCTCAAACAGTAACACATGGCACAGCCCGCTGCCATGGGGCAGAGGAATGTGCGTTGGGTTGTTCAGCCCACCAACACCACCACAACCACTGAGTGCATGATGTGTGTCTGGCTCACCTGACCCCATGACCTGTAAAAAGGGGTGTCATGAACCGTCGCCTACGTCCTTTGTGGACTTCGTGGTCCCTGACCCATAGGGGATTGAATGCAGTAATCCTTCCAACATGGCCGCCTGTTTCGGAACGCTGCTTGCCAGTCCTTGCGCTCCACGCTCTGCGTTCTACTAAACAGACACGCCCCCTCTGTAGTTGGACGTGTGTTGCCGGAGTTCACTCGGGGCTTTCTTCTGAATCCTGTTTCCCGGTTCCTTGAATCCCCCTTCCTTCCTTCCTTTCTTTCCTCAAAACTTACCATCGAATTTCCGAGATTTTCACCTGCGCTCGGGTCACAGCGTTTTGTGTCTCCGAGCTCGGACATTGTTCATTCCTGGTTTCCGTCCTGGACATCTGAACGTATCCTGGAGTTGGATTGTCATCCTCACGCTGGAATCCGAAGACCAGCACACGGGTTTATACAAATCCTGGACCATGCAAAAGAAGTCACCAAAGAAGGTCTCAAGCAAACAACAAAAACAAGTGAGAAGGGGAGAGACTTGTGACAGATTGAGACACCTAAAAAATGATACAGACACAGAGATGGAAGCCGCGGTATAAGACCTCATGCGAGGCATGCAGGAACTAACCACAGAAGTCCAGAACCTCAAGGCTGAGAATGCTGCATTAAAGCAGCTAGTCTTGTCACGTGACTCTGCAACTAAGGAAAGCGTGTTATTGGGAGGAGTAGTGGACAAATTTGATGGTTCTTCAAAGACCCTACGTGCCTTCCTTGATTCATGTTTGGTACACTTCACCTTCAAGCCCTACTACCTTTCCACTCCTAGAGCAAAGGTGGGGTTCATGATCTCACACCTCACTGGTAACGCCTTGACCTGGGCAACCCCCTTAGTCAATTCGGGCGACGCCCTCCTGGATAATTATGATGGGTTCGTGGAAGCCCTAAAAGTCATGTTTGATCACTCAGAGCATGTCTACAGCGCTCAAGAATGTTTACTTGAATTTCAACAAGGATCCCAGGATATGCTTACCTATGTGACCCGCTTTAAACAACTTGTGAAGGAAGCTGATTGGTCTCAAGACCCCAGCTTCGCCCTCTTCCAAAGAGGCCTGAATGAAGAAATAAAGGACGAGTTAGCGAGGGTAGCTCGCCCAAACTCCTTCCAGGCTCTTATGGACCTTTCCTTGCAAATCGACTTTCGAATCCAGGAAAGAAAGGCGGAAAAAAAGAAGTCTAAGTCAACCTTCCAAAAGGCTGCCACAGACCACCCATCCAAACCAGAGCCCACAGTTTCTTCAACCTCGGATCCAGAACCCATGCAACTGGGGCATTCCGTGGACCCATGACCCCACAAGAAAGAATGCGCCGGATTCACACTGGTCTATGCATGTATTGCGCCTCCGATAAACATCTCGTGAGAGAGTGCCCTATTGCTCCTCCACGGCGTTCAGGAAACGTCAGCTCCCGATCCTAGATGGGGCACAGTTTTGGGAGAGAGATGTCTGCTCCACATCAATTCCTTCCTTGAACTCTCCTGGACAAAATAATCTTGTGATTCTACAAGCATTCCTATCGCCTTCCAAGAAAGAATCTTACCCCATCCTGGCATTAGTGGATTGCGGAGCCATGGGCATATTCATTGATCATGATTGGGTCACTATTCACAACATTCCACATGAAACTCGAGAGACAATGCAACCTGTAGAAGCTATTGATGGGAGACCCCTGTCTTCGGGACCCATAACCCTTCAAACTAAAGAGATCCTACTTTCCATAAACCACCATTAAGAGAGGATTAAATTTGACATCATATTATCGGCCCACTATCCAATGGTTCTAGGCATGCCCTGGTTACAGAAGCATAACCCCTACATCAATTGGGCAGCAGGCTCCTTGTTTCTTGGTTCTGAATATTTTATGTCCCACTGCTTATCCCTAGATACCATACCAAGGTCCTCTGAAGACTCTCAAGAAACTCAGCAAATTCTAGTCACTGTTTCTAACATCATCCGGATTCCCAGAGCCTATCAGGCTTACACAGATGTATTCTCAACAGCCATTGTTCAAGCTCTTCCACCACACAGACCTGAGGATTGTGCCATTGATACTGAACCTTCAGCAGTAATCCCTTTCGGGAGAATGTTTTTTTTGCCAGAAGCTGAAAAAAGGGCCCTCTGGGAATTCCTGGATACCAACTTGGAAAATGGAACTGTACGACCATCCAAGTCCCCTGTGGATGCTTCTCTATTTTTTGTCCCCAAGAAGGTTTCCCAGGAGCCTAGACCATGCCTAGATCACTGTGGCCTTCACCAGTGTACTCTCAAGGATCGTTAACCATTGCCTCTCATCTCAGACATCCTGGAAGCAGTCAGAGGAGCAGTCGTCTTCACAAAATTAGATCTCAGGCGTGCCTACCATCTTATTCGTATAAAGGAAGGTGACGAATGGAAAACAGCCTTTAGAACACCCTTTGGCCACTTTGAATACTTGGTTATGCCCTTTGGACTTGCTAATGCCCCAACAATCTTCCAACGTTTTATGGATCAGGTGTTTTCTGATATGCTATTCCTCTTCATCATTGTATATCTGGATGACATACTGATATACTCCAAGGACCACCTGATAAATGAAGAGCATGTAAAGACAGTCTTACAACGTCTACGTGAACATAAGCTCCTGGCTAAACCCGAGAAGTGTCTTTTCCATGTATCAACTGTTCACTATCTCGGATTCGTTCTTAGCCCAAAAGGAATTGGAATGGACCCCTCATAGGTTGATTCCATTTTATCCTGGCCTGTTCCAACCATTGTAAAACAAATTCAATCCTTCCTAGGGCTTGCTAACCTCTACCGGAAATTTATGCCAGCATTTTCTGAGATTGTGCATCCTATTGTTACATTGTTAAAGAAAGATACCCCCTTTCGGTGGACCTCAGCCCAAGTTTCGGCGTTGCTGCGGTTGAAGTCGGAGTTCACACAAGCTCCTATCCTAGCTCAACCCAACATTGATCGACCTTTTCTTGTTGAAACTGATGCCTCCAACTATGCCATTGGGGCAGTCCTGAAACAGGAACTTGTTGACAAGTTAGAACACCCCATCGCCTATCTCTCTCACACCTTGACCCCCAGTGAAACTCATTATTCCGTCCTGGAAAAGGAATTGCTAGCCATCCGTCAAGCCTTCACTGATTGGCATCATCTTCTTTTGGGAGCCAAACACCCGGTAATAGTCCGCACGGGCCATCGGAATCTTCAAGTCCTGCAATCCCTAGAATGTAGAAACAGTCGTCAAGCCCGTTGGGCCTTCTTTTTTGCCCAATACCAATTTCAAATCCATCATGTCCCTGGAAAACATAACATTATAGCTGATGCCTTATCCAGACGTCCTGATTATGAACCCCTTGAAGATCAGACCTTTCCTAAGATGTTTCCCCACACAATATTTGTTGCCCAAGCAATTACCCTCCTGAAGGATATTCAAATTCAAACCCAGTCCTCTGAACCTTGGAAGGAGTTTAAGAGAAACAATTGATGGAATCTCAAAACAAAGGATGGATACCTGTTCAAGGACAATCGCTTGGTCATTCGCACTCCTGGACTGAGACAAAATATCACAAGCCTATGCCATGATACTTTCCATTCAGGACATCGTGGCATCACCAACACTCTCCATCTAATACAAAGACAGTTTTGGTGGCCAAAGATGGAGGATGATATCAAGATCCATATCCAGACATGTGCAGTCTGCAACCAGAACAAACATGATAAAAAAAGACCAGCAGGTTTACTGCTCCAACCAGCAATACCAACAAGACCCAAGGAAATCCTTGCCACATGTTTTTATCGAGGAACTACCCTCTGTCAGGGGTTACACAACTATAATGGTTACCATTTATTTGTTTACTCATATGTCTCATTTTACACCTTTATACAAACTGCCATCCTCATCTGAACTTGCTGGAACTTTCCTGGAAGACATATTCCGGCTTCATGGGCTACCTTCCAAGATCATTTCGGACCGAGGACCGCAGTACATATCCCAGTTTTGGAAACAGTTATGTCGTATACTGGGAATCCAACGTGCCTTGTCTGGGTTATCACCCACAGACCAATGGAGCCACTGAACGAGTAAACCAAACCCTGGAACAGTATCTTCGTTGCTTTGCCGCCAAGGTCCAGGATGATTGGTCACTCTTAATACCTGTGGCCGAATTCGCATACAACAATTCGGATCATTCAGCTATCAAAACCAGTCCTTTCTTCTGTAGTCAAGGATTTCATCCTTCAGTCCTACGTCCATTCTTCCACTCCCTACCCCAGTTCCTGCAGTTGATTCCTGGATTGAAACACTAATTAATGTGCACAAAGAAGCAAAGGAACACCTAGAAAAGTCCCGAAGAGACGTTAAACATTATGCTGACTCCAAAAGAAGACCTGGGCCTTCCTATTCAGTAGGCGATAAAGTCTGGTTATGCCCGCAACTCCTTCCTCGTCACCTACGACCAAATAAATTGGCTCCCAGGTATTACGGGCCCTTTTCTATAAAAAGAAATCGTCAATCCAGTGGCCTGTCGACTCAGACTACCAGAATCATGGAAAAGGATCCATACAGTCTTCCACGCCTCTCTGTTAAAACCATATGTTCAGCCCTCTCGAACTGCTCCAAAATCTGCCCCATTGATTGTCAATGACCAACTCGAATATGAGGTCTCCAGAATCTGAGACTCTAGGTACCGATGCGGTCAATTACAATATTTGGCCGAGTGGAAAGTTTATCCTTCCATTGAGTGCACTTGGGAACCCGTGTCAAACATGAATGCCCCCAGCCTGATTTGAACATACCATCTTATCCATCCAGGCAAACCCAAAGGACCTGGGCTTCAGAGTAGGCATACTGTCATGAACCATCGCCTAGGCCCTTTCTGGACTTCGTGGTCCCTGACCCATAGGCGATTGAATACAGTAATCCTTGCAACATGGCCGCCTGATACGAACGCTGCTTGCCAGTCCTTGCGCTCCACGCTCTGCGTTCTACTAAACAGACACTCCCCTGCGGCTCTGCGCATCTCAACGCTACCGCTTGCTGTAGTTGGACGTGTGTTGCCGGAGTTCGCTCGGGGCTTTCTTCTGAATCCTGTTTCCCGGTTCCTTGAATCCCCCTTCCTTCCTTCCTTTCCTCGAAACGTATCCTCAAACTTCCTGGATTTTCACCTGCGCTCGGGTCACAGTGTTCCGTGTCTCCGAGCTCGGACATTGTTCCTTCCTGGTCTCCGTCCTGGACATCTGAAAGTATCCTGGAGTTGGATTGTCATCCTCACGCTGGAATCCGAAGACCAGTACATGGGTTTATACAAATCCTGGACCGTGCAAAAGAAGTCACCAAAGAAGATCTCAAGCAAACAACAAATACAGGTGAGAAGGGGAGATACTTGTGACAAGGGGAGGATAGGAGGTGCCAGAAACTGGTAACTGAACCCGGTCCATGTATCCAGCGACAGTGCTGATCGGGGACTGACCTTAGGCAGACAAAAGGAACGGGCAGCCTGTGACAGCCCCAGATGCACCTCAGGGAGGGCCTGGGGCAATTGAAGTTGAAGTGACCCTCAGACAGACGTAGTCTCTGGAGAAACCCAGAGGTGTGAGGTGAGATCGAAGTGGTGATGATCAATGTGTCCCACACATCACACCTACACATTACAGCCAGCTGTGATCTTCATTGACACCTGAGCCAAGTGACCCACTGACAAGAGTCACAGACAACTGCCACCCATCCAGATGTTGGCTTAAACCTGTCCATGCAGGAGAAGCTGGGATGAGGCAGCACCACCCGCCCTGTCCGCATGGTGAGAAGACCCCATGCCCTTTTAGCACCCCAACTTGGGAGTCCAACAAGACCATTGACTGAAAGAAACAATCTGGTTTCTGTAGTGATTATGGCACAAAGATTTGCATACTCATATGCTGGCAGCATTGGAAAGAAGTGGGTCATGGCTGCTAATCCTGTTGGATTTACCGGCAGCTTTCGACCTACTTCCTCATGAACGGTTGATTAATGAGCTGGCTCATACTGGGCATTGTTCAGAAAATGATATTAAATGGATGGATTCCTTTCTTTCTGGTCGGAATTTGAGGGTGGTCTGATCATGTCCAGATTTCTTGCGGGGTACCACAGGGTGCATGTTTCTCTCCATCTCTATTCAACATCTATATTAAGCCCTAGGAGATGCGCATAATTTTACATCTACACCCCGTCATAATAAAAGTCATTGCCACCTAGGTATGTGTGAGGTAGTTCTAAGTGATAGGCCTAGTAATTCTGGATTGACTATACAAGTAGATGCCCTACCAACTATTCCCATAGAGATTGGTGCACAACAGTAAAGGCTAAATACCTCTCATGAGTCCCTACAGAGCGATATTAGTAATACAAGTATGACCTCAACAGCAATGTTTAGAGTTTTTGAGAACCTACTTTCAACATTGGTTTACAAATGTGAACGATTAGAGAACAAATTAGATATCCTATCCATTCTCCTTCATAAATCTATCAACTGTGGTAGAAAATCCTTTAGAGAGCAAGGAATTAACACTGTAGCTAGGCCTAATAAGATATCTACAAGGGTCAACACAGAGGCAGCAGTGAGTGCTTAAATAACATTTGCTAAGGGTGTTAGAGTGGTTGTTGTGCCACGTAAAGAGTCGAAAACATGTAAAAAGAAAGTAAACTCACAAGCATGTATGTATGTGAAACAAGACAAATTAATGAAGAATGTGTTCATTATCAACGAGGATACCGTTCATTTCAATATTGTGGTGCTTGATAGCTTATCAAGTGTAGAAGCTCCACTAAAAAAAGGTGCATATGCTGCCCGTACTAATGAGTGACAGCATTCAGATGACTCCTTTAACCCATAGTAAATCTTCAGCACTGCCATCGCGTGAGAGTAATAACATACAGGGGTGATATTCGGAAGTATATGCGCCAACCATAGCAGGCAGATGTGCTGACAACAAAGAACATTTTACCAAAGAGGAAAAAGAAAAAAGCTAGGGGAAGCTAATGTCGATCTGGTAATAGAGGATATTCCAAGGTTATCTTCTAGTGAAGGACATCCACCAATAGCCTCCACCACTAATATGCAAGTATCCAATAATACTGCGGGGGAATCTTCCACAACAAATACTGCTTCCCACAGTAGGAAAAACAGCATTTTGCAGGCTTCTGATGGCAAGTGTCACTTAAATGATAGAGGTACAGGTGTCAACGCAGAGGCCGGTACTGGTGGAATAATTAGAGCTCTCCAATTACAGACTGTTTTATCATCTGATTATCATCCAGCCCTAAATCGCACAACTGTATTGTGCATTTTGCAAACAGTGATTGCCATTTGGGTGATTACATCAGATGATATCAAGATTGTTGATCAACTGGTAGCTGTAACCTCACCAGTACCCAATATCTGGTTCACAGTTGAATCTACACTTGAATATATTGGGTTTTTTGGGCTCTAGATTGGAACCAACCTTGCTGGGCTCTAAAAATGGGATTTCCTTGGTTTGAGTTGTTGCGGCAAGGTTACAGGTTGTGGTTGAGGTGTAGCCCACCCCTCTTTTGTTTGGTAGAGAGTTGAGGATAACTTGGATACTCCTGTGGGGTCCTGTGTTCTATTCTTAGTTGCTGCAACCGAACACGGACTACAAGATCGGACTACAGGGCCCAATAGGAGCATCTGTATATACAGGACCAAGAATAGAATACAGGACCCCACAGGGAGCGCTGGACCAAACAGACCTAGCCTTGAGAAAGACCTTCGGGTCGAAACATGTGTTGGCTGACCACATGGGACACTAAGATCCCCACCCTCATACTTTCTGGGTGATTCGCAAGTAAATAAACAGCCTGCCACCAAGCAGCATTTGTCAACAAAAACACAAAACCTGTGTGAAAAATACAAACTTTTTTCATCTATTTAAAAAGGCAAGGTATCCAAGTTATCCTCAACTCTCTACACTTGAATATATCCTGCAATATGAAAATGAGCTCTTCAGATTAGGGTACTCATGCAGAGTTGTGAATATGCTGCCATGTAAAAATAGAAATACCTCACCCTTGTATAACTCTGCCAAGGCCATGAATCAATCAACTAAGGGGTGTCGAGGACTAACACTCGCAGATCGAGTGGTAACAAATGTGAATCAGCCGAGAGGCCAAGGTAGAGTGAGTGGTTTAAAAATTAACAAAGAGGAGGTTGACACGTGTGATGGTTACTGGCAATGGCTACATAGGGTTTTCAAGAACCATTTCTCTGCAATTTCACGTTGACCAGTTATTATGTGCTCCTGGAACACTAGGTGGTTTGGGCATCTATCTGCCAAGGGGTGGCTTGACAAAGTATATCAATTTATCCTGTATAATTGCGTTACAGGAAACCTGGATGACTGATTTGTGTGAGTTTGATGGTCGTAGTACCGTGCAAATAGCTGCCACTAAGGGACCAGTTGGCAGTCCAAAGGGAGTACTAGTGGTCACTGTGCACCATCCATGGCATGTTTGTCATGTCCATCGGTCAACTGCAATGGTTCACGCAGTACAGATTGATTATAAGGAGCAAGATATGTACCTCATTATCATCTATGATCCTCCAAATGCTGTAGCTACCAAACAAAAGGTAGCCACTGTGAAATAAATCCATGATGATATTGACCATGGATTTTGGGTGACTTCAATGCACAGATTGAAGTGGGTTATGATGACTTGCTTTATGTAGGCACATCTGCCCCAATGAAGCCTTCTGTCCGAAATTGACAGGGTAGTGGCTGGTCAGTAATGCTATATTCCTATCACTTCATTGGGTTCAACGGTTTATGCCCACCTGACGCACATAATGCTTGTGAGTGGACTAAGTGTCTCTACCATTGACTATGTGTTCACTAATAAAGAGGCGCTGGCAATGGTTGAGGATATGGCTGTTCTCACGCATGATGAGAGTGACCATCTGCCCCTGTGTGTCAAACTGAAAGTGGATGTATGTAGTGGAGGTGATGAAATACATGATTTAAATGGTGATTTTTATTTGAATGCTGGGCAAAATCGCATACTATGTAATGCGGTCAACTTGGATAACGCAAAAAATATTGTATTAAGGACGTTTCCATCGAATATTGGGTATTATGTTGATGTTAATGACAGTGAAAGATCAGCTAAAATACCTGATTTCCTAAAATTAACAACAAGTATTAAAGAAGGCATACAGCAACAGAGAAGATATAAAAATCTGCAGGAGCGTTGGAATAAGGAGTGTAGTAATAAAGGTCAGGCCTGTGATAAAAGAATTAGTGATTCCAAAAAGCAATTGCGGGCTAACATTGTGGAGGTCCTCCATTCTCCCATTGGACGGCTAACAGCCTCAGAGACCTCAGAAGCTATTAAAGTGGCAAATAATAAATATCCTAGGTGGTTAAGAGCGCATAGGTGGCGCTACAAGAATGAGGTTTGGCAACAGCGTGCTAGCAATGGCAAAACAGGTAATAATACAGGCATGTGATCCATGAATAGAGGAGAAACCAAAAGGGGTTTGCCCATTAATAGCATACCTGAGGAGGCATCGTGCACACATATTGCGACAACCTTGGGGTCACCTTTTCTGGTGGACACTGAGGTGGCTTTATGTAATGAAAAATGGGTATGTAAAGTGACAGTCGCAGATGTAACCTTTATTATTGATAAGCTCTGCAATTCACATGCTGCAGGCCTGGACGGTACTTGTAATAGCCTGATAAAATCTTCCCCTATGATATGGACATAAGTCCTACATCTCTTGTTTATGCATATAGGTGAGTGTGGACTACTCCCTGCCTCTTGGACAGAGAATCAAATCCTCCCAGTCTACAAGAAGGGCTGCTGAACAAATCCAGCACATTATAGGATGCTGGCTATGCAAGACATACCTGTGAAACTATTTGCTAAAGTCATCTTAGTCGACTTAAATCAGTGTATAAAAGATAATGGAATATTACTGCTTAATTAGATCGGTTTTAGGAAAAACTCTGACATGATACATAACATATTAATATTGGTATCAGCGGTCGAGTATGCATGGGTTAGACAGATTTTATCAGTATATGGTGTGAATATCGACTTAAGCTCTGCCTTTGATACAGTAATGAGGAACATATTGTGGAGGAAGCTAATCTGGCCGATTTAGCTGTAGTGTTTGAGAACCTAAACATCTACCCAGTGAAAGTAGGAACCCAGAAAATAAACTAGCTTGGATATGCTGACGACTTACTCATGTTAGACCACACACCTAGAGGTCTGAAAACCATGCTAGATGCTCTTGATACATATGCCAAAATTAATGGACTCTGAGTTAATGTAAACACAAACAAGATAATGGCATTCACAGGTAATGAATGACAAATTAAGCTGGAAGTGGGATTGGGAAAACACTAAGAGGTAATGTATGATGATTGTACATACCATACGTTCCTTTATCGGGAGAAATGGTGGATGTTGTCCGAAGACAATATTGCTGCTGTACACAGCAAAAATGTAACCTGTCCTAATTTATGGTGCAGAAGTATGGGGCCATACACTTACAAATGAGCAAAGTACATTTGAGGCTAAAATTCTAAGCATAATATTTTGAATGCCCAAGATGATAGCAGTTGAGTCCTTAGGATTGGAATTTGATCTTTTAGGCACCAAAGTACTTTTTATTCGAAAGGTGGTAAAGTGTTATGAAAAAATGCTGCATCTAGAAAATGTAATTATTATGGTTAAATATATTCAAGCTTATACAAAAATTGATCGGTTTGAGCAAATGGGTATATGAGAAGATGTATGTGACACATAATGCATGGTTTGTAGGGTTTGTTGGAAGGGCCACTGGTGTATTATTAAGTTCAAGCAAACACTGTTTAAAATAGAAGCTAAGTGACTATAGTTACAAGACCAATCTTGTGCACCTGTCTACTAAAGACAATAGTGGCCCCTTCATACAATACAGAATACAGAATGATGCACAGATTCATCCCTGAGTATGTATTAGCATACCCTAATAGCTGTATCATTAGACAATGGGCCTCATAACGAGTTTGGTTTTAACCCTTAAATGCGGCAGTAACGCTTTACAGCTGCACCTAAGGGTCCGCTCAAACATGGGTCTGGTTTGTTTACCCCAGCTCAGAGCTGGGGGTAAACGTGCCAGAACAATTCCCATTTTCGGGCGCAATTAGCACCACGATATTAGCGTGCGCTAATTGTGCTGAAAATTCCCCGTTGGGTCCAATGATATTACAGTTACTGCCCAACCCATGATCCAGCACTAATAGCGCCAGACCAGTTGGTGGTAATGCTATAAGCGCAGGCAGTAACCTGCCCGTAATACCGCCAGGATACTGCCCAACTCATGATGAGGCCCACCTCTTCTCCTTCTCTCATCTCTGACTGTCTGTCCGCCATCCAGGAGTGGTGTGCCGCCAATGATCTCTGCCTTAATGCCAGTAAGACCGAGATTCGGCACACCTGCTCCCTCCTTTCATGTCACTCTGTGGCCGCCCTCTCTTGGCCCTCTTCCTGATCCCTCCTCTGAGGCTAAAAGCCTCTGGATCATCTTCGACTCCACACTTTCCTTCTCTACTCACATTTCTGACATCTCTGAGAAGTCACACTACCTGCTGCACCTCCTCAGAGGTATTCTTCCTTTCCTCTCCTTCCCCCAGTAGTTCACTGGCTCCAGAGCTCTGGTTCTCTCTAGGCTGGACTACTGCAACACCCTCTTTCTAAATCCTGCCTCTACTCTCCTCCCTCTGCAACTCATCCAAAACAGGACTGTAAGACGTGTCCTTGGCCTCAAGCCCAGGGATCGTATCTCTCCAGGACTTAAATCTCTGGACTGGCTCCCAGTGGCTGTGAGGATTAAGTTCAAAACCCTCTGCATTGTCCACAAGGCCCTCTGGGACCTGGGGCCTCAATACCTTCAACTCTCTCTTCCTAAATATCTTCCTTCTCAGGCTCTTCACTCATCTGTCTCCAACTCCCTCAGGGTTAGTTGCTTCACCAAGCAGCAAGTTGGTGGTCGAACTCTTTCTCCTGCTGGGGCCTCCCTCTGGAACAGCCTCCCTGCCTCTCTGAAAATTGAGGTGAACCATCTCCAGTTCTGGAAGCACCTCAAGACCTTCCTCTTTGCTTCTGCCTTTTCCTGGGAGGATAACACAGCAGCAACGTGCTCGCCTTGGAAGCAAGATGACACGGAGCGCCACAGGTTCGATCACCTGGTCCGCACTTAGAAACCTCTGGGTATTAAGCATGTTATAAATATCATATCATATCATCTCCTCTTCTCCCCTGCTGATCTCCTGGCTGAATCTGAAACTGCACTGGTTACCTTGCTACCCTCTGATCTTGGGCCCAGATCCCCTCCCTGCCAGCTGCATATCTGCACTTTCCCCCTGGCAACCCTTGCACTCAGGGACTGTTTCTGTATCCCTACAGCCCCTACTAGCACTTGACACCCAATGTCTGCACTTAACCTGCACTTGCCACCAGTGGCCCAGTTTTACTTATTATTTATTGTCTTATTTAATTTACTGTTATCCTATGTACTGCACTGCCAACCTTCCCCCAACACTTTTCCCCTTCTCCCTCCCCTGCACTTGCACAATCTCAATGTCACCTGACCTAATAGAATCGCTGTCTCCGTCTTCACTCTGTTCCCCTCCCTTGCCTCGTCATGCCTTGAAACACTTGCGTATAGGCGCGTTACAAATGCCTTATCATGTCATGTCATAGCTGTTAAAATGTAATGTTAGTCAAGTCCTGGAGATTATGGGTGCGAGGAGTGGACTTGTTAGATCTGAGCGTATGTGTCGTCTATGTGGAGATAATGTGATATAATCATTGGAACATATTCTGATATATTGTCTAAATTTGATCAGATATAATGTCAAATCATATAAAAATACAATTGATGGTGCTGATAATCCTTTAAGTGCAAAATGTATTTTATAGTGAAATTTTATTTAAAATGTATAGACATTTTAGACAAATTATCTTGATACACTTTTCTGTCGTATGCACTTGATGATGCGTGGCATGTAATACGTTTGATTGTGGAAAATGTTTCATTGATGTGATGTGTAAGAAGTGTTTATAGATACAAAGCCAGTTTGGCTATGAGTATATGAAATAAAATAAATTAAACATTTATGTGTTGAACTTGAAACCCTCGGGATACAATTTTGCAATTATGCTGATGACTTCCAGCTAACCATGCTGCTCAGTGGAAATTTCAAGAGAAGATCAAGAAAACCTAAACAACATCTTGAGATTATCAAAGACTGGATGTCGACCAATTGGCTTTGCTTAAATACCACCAAAACAGAACTAATGGTGTGGGTCGAAACGTGCCAGAGAAGTGCTGGGTTCAGCCTATAAGAGTTTTGATGTGGACGGTTGTTGTATACTTTGGCCATTTGTCATGGAAGCTTCACTTAATGGTGATGCCCATATGAATTATGCGGTCAAGACTGGATGGCCAACTAAAGGCTTTGCTTAAATACCACCAAAACAGAACTAATGGTCTATGGGTCGAAACATGCCAGAGAAGTGCTGGGTTCGACCTACAAGAGTTTTTATATAGACGGTAGTTGTAAACTTTGGCCATTTACATGGAAGCTTCACTTAATGCTGATGCGCATGTGAATTAGCTTGTCAAGAGCTGCAATTATTATCTAAGGGTCAGATCTGCCCCCTGGTTGCCCCAATAAAATGTGAATAACTGGTCCAAGCAGTTGTCCTTCCCAGGCTTGATTAATGCAATTCGTTGTTTGGAGGGGCAAGCAAGGAATGCCTGGGTAGGTTACAGAGGATCCAGAACAAAGCGGTTTGATTGGTGTCTAACATTGCCCGGAGAGAAACTGGAAATGTATAAACGGGCCCGTATTTTACTGTCCTCCAATACACTAAGCCTATGTATCCCCCCGGTTCAAGAGAACCACAGGGATTGGATGCTCCTTTCCGGTTTTGATGGCTCAGGCATGAAATAAGCTTCTCAGAAACATGCAAAATGAAAGGAATCACCTCGTATTCAGGAAAGGTTTGAAAACATTGCTATTTGCCTACGTAGTTTGCTGTTGGGGCTGCTGCCTTGACCCTCACTCTAGCAGTTGTTAGTCTGTCTTTGTTTTCATTGTTCTTTGTGTTAGCGCCCTGATACCCATGGGCTTTGGCGCTTAAAAGACAAATAGAAATAGAAACTTGAAAATAGAAATTGTGGAACATACCAAACTGATCGCTGGTGCACAGCCCATTAAGTCTGCCTGCTGTGCTCTGTGGCAGCATGATGGGCCTTCACATGGTGATGATGGTCGGGGCTGGGACATGCAATTGCGTGCCTCATGCCAGACCACAAGTTTAATCACAAGATGGAACTATGAACCATGCTAAGTGCAGCAACTAAAACATACACATTTGGAGCTGGAATTACCATGGCTGCTGCCACCAGACTTGCCCTTCAATGATTCCTTGTTAAAAGATGTGAAGTGTATACATTCAAATCACAGGACTCGAAAGAGTCCTATGACATAAATGTAAGTTACTACCTCACAAAACTTGCACGCCTGCTGCTTTCCTTGGATATGTTAGCTGCTTCGTAGGCTCACTCTCTGCATTTGAATCCTTATTCACCCTTACCTGTGATCACCATGGTAGGCACAGGTATGTCACTGTGTATGTTTCCTGTCATGGGGAGGTGCAAACTGACCAAGTGTAACTACAATCACCAAAGTGGCAGTGTTATGCCATATTGGTATAGGTCTGATTAATGCACACATCCCAGGAGGTCAGCTGGAGGGATGCAATGGGGGGAGACTTTCACTCACCTCGGCCGATCTTCATGCCCTCTGGCAGAAGCAAAATAGTCTGCACACCACAACAGTTAAGATGGTGGCCAGATCAACCACATGGGCTCTGGCAGACCAGACTGCTCCGAGGCTGAGCTCAGGATTAACTGAAAGCGGGAGGGGTTACTGAATGCACCACCACAGATGTAGTGACGTTGGGGTTGGAAACCCACAGAACGGTCATTCTAAACCGCTGCACATACTTGCTTGGTGGAGAAGGGTGAACAGCATGGCAGAAAGGGCACACACTGGGGCTAACATCACCCAACCCGGTCCACTTTGAATTGACCACCAGTGAGCTGCTAGGATGCTCAACTCTGCTTGGAGGGAGGAGCTACCCATGTAAGGGGGCCACCCCAAGGGGGCATACCCTTGACACAGCCCCAAGTCAGGGGGAAGCCTATTACTCAAAACTACAGCCTGTGGATGTGGGAGGCACACCAACATTTGAGGGATGTAACGCTCACCTGATTCCCGTAGAGGCGCCGGTCTTGACTGGGCGTATACCGTATCTTCAAAGGTGATGTGCAACACACGGCTGGCTCTTTGGGCTGGACCTCTGTGCACTGTATGTCTGACTTGAAGGGTAAGATGTCTGCAGATAGAAAATATGGGATTAAGGAACTGGGTTATTGAATGTCTCTCTCTTCTTCCCTTTCTCTTCTCCTGTAGAACCCCAAAGGTTAACGCTCTCACCTTAGGTAAGTGAACGCCGTGCTCTCCATCTGCCTCGGGGCAGGGTGCTGTAACCAGTTTCTTCACTGGATAAGGGGAGCAGGCCTCTTGACTTCAGAGGACTGCTGTCCGTCGTTTGCTGCACGAACGGTAAGTTTCGAGTAACTCTAATGTCTTTAAAGTCTTTAGTAATGATGTTTCTTGTTTTGCAGGGTTCCGGCGATGGCGGATGACGGGCTGAAGTGAGTAGAAGATGGAGCCCGTGTGATGAATAGAAGCGCCTGGAAGCACGTAAGTAAGCGCTTGTTGCCTGCTTCACGATGCGCTCTAACTGTCTTTTTATTTTGCAGGTACAAGTTCGGAGCGGCTGCAGGGTGCCGGAATACCCACTGGGTTAGATGTGGAAAGGAGTAATGGCACGTGAGTATTAAAGTTCCCCAATGTCTTTAAACGCACCTTGTTTTGTCTTTCAGATGTGGGATGCAGCGCAGAAGGCCTCCGGAGCGTGCGAAGAGTTGGTAAGCTTTTGTCTTTCAGATGCCGGAATGCAGTGTGAAGACCTCCGGAGCGCACGAAGAGTAGGTAAGCCTTTGTCTTTCAGATGCCGGAATGCACCGCGAGGCGTTGGTGACAGCCGATGGACCAGGTAAGTGAAGAGCTGTCACTGAAGACCGTAATGCTAACCTGTTCTTTCTTGTCTTTATAGGTGTTGCTGAAGACTGGATTCAGAATGGTAAGCCTTTTTCCTTAGGCCCAGGATCAGATGCTGAAGACACGATGAGCGTTCTGCTGCAGAGGATGCAGAATAACGCAAAGCAAGATTCATCCATCTGGTGTGGTTTAAATAGCCTCCTGTAGTGCTTAGGTGTCTCCTTCCACAGCCACGCCTAGGTAAGAAAAGAGTTCCTGCTTTCCAGAAGAGTTCCAGTGTTCTGAATCTAGGGAGTGGCTCCTGCCCCACCCAACAGGAAAAGTAGTTCCAAACAGAAGAGGATCAGAGGCTCAACTGGCAGGCAAGTAAGCAGCATGGTCTGCTGCAGGTAAGTCCACCCAAGCATTATGAGCCCGGCGCTTCCAGCGCTGGGACTGGGCATATTTATGAGCCTGGTGCCACTGGCGCCAGGACTGGGTCCAAAAGGTCCCAATTGGGACTGGTTGGCACTCGGAACATGGGTTATGGATCTGCTTCCAAGGGAGTTGGGAAAACCCTGACCTTTTGGAAGCAGAGATCATGACAAGGGACTCCTGGCAGAGTGACATTTTTGGACCAGGGATTAACAGATCTGGTGAGGGTGTGTTGTATGTGCAGGATACACAAAAGAGTGCAAGCACCAAAGAAGACACCAAAATCAGAACTTAAGAACATATTGATTACTGGCAGAGAAGTAAACACATTGCCGGCAGAGTACGTTAGGCACACTGGACACATGTGTTTGTCTGCACTGGTCTGTGGACACAAGGTGGGGCATTAATGACAGGAATACACATTAGGCACACCAGCATTCATGGTACCTGGGGTCCTATGGGGTATGTAAGGATATTTGGCGTGTTACAGCACAGAGTACAGCACTACTGCACAGGTAGCAATTTTTTTTTTTTGATGCAGCACCACCACATGGGTGTGGTGCATTGCTATATGTGTTGCCAGATTAACATGGACATATAAGTAAAGACAGGCTATTCAGTCAAAAACGATTTTAACATATAAGATGCAAATCTATTTTTACAGTTAAAACACACGTGCACATTCAAATATGCACACTATTTTTCACCTGAAATGCCTATGGTGCAAGAGACACATTTGAAAATTAATAACTAACCTTATTAATAACTAACCTGACTAATAAAACTGCATTTAACATAACCCACTAATAAAAATGTGTCTCCACTGCAGAATTAGGCCTACTCTGAAAGTGAACTTTTAAACGCACATTCATTTTTTTTCTTTTTCTCTGCTGCTCTGTCCACATAACTACAGGAAGCAAAAGGCTCGAAGGAACAGGAAATCAGTTGGTTACAAATGGTTACTGTAGAAATGAGCCATTGTGTAGTGAGGGAGGAGATGGCATGATTGATTGTGATTGGAGCAGCGTCATAGCAAGTATCATGCTAGAGGCAGTGATTAGAGTTTTGCTGGGGGAGCTTGAGGAGAGGGGAAGGACAATCGAGATTTGGCAGAGCTGGGAGAAGGACCTGTTTCCTAGCTGAAGCATTCCTGCTGCAAAAGCTGAGAATTCCAGGCAATAACCCCGGTTTGAGAACGAAAGACGCTTGTTTTTACTGGGGTTAATCTTCAAGTGAGCCAAATTCAGAAAGATAACAGCCGGAGAAAAATCATGCTGAACAGATAAGGTAATTACAGAAGTGTGGGGGCTGAGTGTGTACGAGAATATTCAGTCAGTGTAGGAAAGGAGATTCCTGTGCTTTACTCACGTATTTAATGTTGCAAATTGAGTTCTTGTCTCCGCCACTCTCTTTTCACTGTATCACAGACAATGCTGTTACAGTGCTATTTTATTTATTTCTGTAAAGAGTGAGATCGTGTTTAAATGCAACTTTTATAATACACAAAAATATTTGAAAGCAGACGGGTGGTGTTTTTATATTTACCAATACAGTGCTGATGATGTGGGGAGATGTTTAGACAGTGCAATTGTCATTTTCAAGGTAGCTGAACATCAAATTTGGCTGCAGCCGTGTGCACAATGTAGTTCAGTATGAGCAATTGTAACTAACTGTGTGTGTTGTAGTTTGTCGGAGGTCTATGAGTCGGCAAAAAGGGAGGCCCGGGACATAGTTCACTACCGTATATAAGATAGTGAAAATACCACATGATAGCTCGCTGCCGTAGATAAGACAGAGAGAAATTGCCCATGGTGGCACACTAAAAATGAAAATGTGGTGTTCCTGAAATGCAAGCCTGAGGTCTCTCTAGTGATTACACGAAAAATCTAAACAAAAATAAGGGGTTCTGGATATTGGGGCCACAAATAAAACAAGGGAATTATGCTCACCAAAATACCACCAACCACGCATACCAACCACACATACCAAATACGCATGTCTGTGTGCTGAAATAATGCATGTCCACTGTATTATTGTTGTACATGGCCCAATCTGAATACAAGGAGTGATTGTTGCTAAGTTATTTTTCGGCGGTAAGAAAATACCATCAGGCCCCAAATCTCCACAAAATACCCTACAGGTACCCTGGGATTCAGGGGACGGAAAGGGAAACCAAGGGACGAGGGGATGGGTTGGAGATGGAAAGTTTGAATGGGAAGTTGCTGGGAAGGAGATAAGTGGGTGAGAGAAACTGGGGAGAGAGAGGAAAGAATGGGGAGCTGGGGAGTGGGAAGAGAGAGGGAGTGGGGGCGAGGCGGAGATTAGCTGGTGGGGAGATGAGGGCAGAGAAGGGGTGAAGAAAGAAGGAGAGTGAGAGATAGAAGGAAGCAAGGGCAGCAAGGCCAGGAGACATACAGATGGAAACATAGAGCAAGTTGGGGGTGAAGGAGAACAAAAGGGGGAGTGTGCGGAGGGCAGACAAGGACAACAAGGGTACCTGCTAATGGGGCTTCCTCTGCTTCTCGGCCTCCAACCCATATGGTCGGTACACCACGGGAGGCAACCCAGAAAAAGAACCATGTTCTCACTCTGCATGAATATAAGGCTGTGACTCCCCCACTATAGAACCTGCTCTGCACCCCCAATGGATACAATAGTTCAGGGACAGGTCTTGCTGCCCCAACCGTCACTTCCCCCTCATTCAGAGCCCACCCCCCAGGAGGAAATGTTCCCAGGAAGGGAGCAGGACTCATATGGTGTAGTGCAAACACATGGAGGGGATGGAGTTTCTCAGGAATTACCCCCAAAATACAGTAAAATACAGGGCAGTGTTTTACAGTGTAAAATGAGAAAAACTTTTGGGAAATGAAAAGTCATCCAATACATTGAAGATGAAAAAACATACGGAAAACCAACATTAAAAAAATTGACATGTATGTGAAACACAGGTAAAGGCTGTCAAGTGTCCACATGTGCCAAGCAGTACAAACCTTGATGGTCCATGTGCGGTAAATCGGTACTGTGGACTGCAGGGAGTCATACCCTGCATCTCTGTGCAAGTCAGATGAGGTACTCCTTTTGGCCAGGCACCCTGATGACCCGGAAAAAGCTATGCTCTCTAAAATCCACCACAGGCATTGTACATACTACAACACTGTCACGTGCCAGCAGGGTGGCCCCGGCAGATCAAGCTATGCTGTGACATTGCCTGGGGCGTGGCCTTAGTCTGGTTTGGGGAAGGAAAAATCCCAGTTTTGAGTACCTTCCGTGGGGAAAGGTGGTCCTCTATGCCGTGGATACTGAGTGTGTGGGAGTTCTAGAGTTTGGGAGCTTGGACAGAGAACGACAATCCTCCCATTCTAGTGGAATTGAAGGAATGGAACCAAGGAGGGGTGTAGAGCCTGATGTAAAGTTCCTGTTGGGTTAGTAGCCTGTGAGTTAGTGTTGGAGGAAGTCAGGGCCTGTCTTGTAGAGGGCACAGTTGGTCATGAACTTGGCCATGAAGGTAGAACATCAGCCCATGCTAAGCCAGTGGAACACCCGCAGGGCAGGAGTGATGTGTTATCTGGGGGCGAGGGCAAGGAGGAACCTAGCTGCAGAGTCTGGATCTGTTGGAGCTCTCTGAGCTAATAGGCAGCAGCACCGAGATAAAGGGAATTGGCGTAGTCTAGTCAGGAGAGGATGATAGAAAACACTGCCATGACTCAGTGAGGGTAGGAGAGGTAAGGGAAGATTAATCTAAGGATGTGCAGTTGTAGATGACAAGATCTACATACAGTGTTGATGTGGTAAGAGAGTGTTCTGTCAAAATCCAAATTGAATCCCAGGTTCTTTACTGAGCTGGATGCTTAGGGCAGGGGGACTATAGAGGATGGCCAGGGGGTGGGTTTGTGGAAGAGTGCTGTTGAACTGCTCATCAGGATTTCAGGTTTACCAGGATTAAGGAGGAGGTGGTTAGCTGTCATGCACTGGTTGATTTCTGTGAGACGTGAGGCGAGATCGGGATGGGGATAAGACAGGGTTTTGGGGATCTTGAAAATGATCTGGGTATAATCTGTATAGTTGTTGCATGCTAGGTCATTTGAGTGGATAATAGGATAGATAGTTCAAGAAAGGTAGCAGGCGCCCCTCTCTCGGAAGAACAAGGCATGATAACCTGTTCAGTGGTGTTAACCACATTGAGAGTTCGCAGCCATCTGCTTTTTGCTCACTGTACCTTTAACAGATGGGAAATATCCAATTGCATATCAGTCTTTGTCCCGCCCACATGGGCAGTCCAGCACCGAAATGCTATGGCAATTCCTCTCTGAACAAGAGTACCAACAGCAACCCCATACACGTGTTTCAGCCTTGTTGGGCATCATCAGTGAGGTGAGGCTGAGTCTCTCTAAGCACATTGAGCAGGGAGTCCACGTCCGGTTGCCCCCAGGTAACCTAGGGTGACCAACCCCAAGTTCCTCCATGTTGGAGATAGGGCAGGGGGAGAGGAAAAGGGTGGTAGGATGGTGGTCTGTGAATCACCAGCGAGGTAAGAGGAGATCCATCTTAATGCAGAGTCCCTGAAGCATAGAGAGTGGAGTCTATCTGTGAAGATGCTGTTGTTAATAGTGTCAAAGGCTGCTTGTAGGTCAAAGAGGATAAGTGCAGCACAGCCTACTAGGTCTGCAGTTATTTGTGGATGTGAAACCCGAAACCCAAATGCATGGCTGCTCAAGGAGACCTGCACACACACAGACTTGTAGGCCAACTCACAACTTCATCACAATGATCATCACCTAAACATCACCAAATCACATTATCCATGCAACCCCTATATGTGCAACCGCATGCCACTATTGGGGTGCAAACATCACCAGCCATGAACATGATTGACAGTGCACAAGCTTACCTGCTGATACAGCTGTTCTTCTGTGAATACTTCACTACCTCCACCTAACACTGTGCCTCCACATTGGGGCATGGAGGGCCGGTGTCCAGCAGAGGGAATGGGAACTAGGGTTAAAAAATGGTACTAGTTGGACCTCTCTGTGAGAGCGGGTACTGGATGAGGCAATATACCTGTAACAAAATAGAACATTCTTTTGGGTGAGCTAAAGGGGTCATTGATATAGACTACACATATGATAATCAATTTTGATTGTAATGTGCAGCTGAACTCCCCTGCGCATGGTTGTGTGTCCAGTTCTCCAACTCAAAATGGCCTTGAGAGGGCAAGGGCCCATGGCATGAGGTAACCAAATGAAAAAAGAAAAAGAGTCCATCTTGGAAGTGGGTAAAATTCACATTTAGCCCACCCTGGACGAGCACAAAAAAATAAAAAAGAGTCCATCTTGGATGGATGTCCAAATGTATTTATTTCTATATTTATGTATTTATTTATTTATATACAGGAGGAACAGTGTTCTTTTCAACACAAAAGAATGTACCCTAGATAAGAAATCAGATTTGACGGGAAGCAGTGAACCTCTTACAATGGGGAGAGTTTGAGAGACATTCTGACCAGGTTGTGGAGGGAAGTAGATGGAACATTTACCAGGGACAATACATAAGTGGACATACATAAATTAAGGAGTGAGCTTCCTACAATGGGGTGAGTTTGAGTGACATTCTGACCAGGTTGTGGAGGGGAGTAATTGGAACCGTTACCAGGAACAATGCATAAGTGGACCTACATATAATAAGGGCAACTGACACTGGACATTTTAAAGTGCAGGTAAGCGGTACGGCCAGCTGTGCTTGTCATGTGACCATGATGGGTGAAGTGCTAGAATGGAGGCAGAGGAAGTGAGAGACAGAGGCAGTTTAGAGGCGAGGGAACAATGTTAGCAAGCAGGCAGACAAGAGGTAGGTTAAGAGAGTAACGCAGAAGTGAGGAGGTAGGCTTTTAGTTTAGTTTTGAACAAATATGTGTGGACTGTTTCTTGGATGTCCAGGGGAAGAGATAGAGGAGGATAGACATACTGGTGCTTAACTGTGGATAGATGTGTGAACCAGGAGAAGACATTTAAATCTGGTCCTGTTTTGCATAATCAGCCATCCAGCCTAGTGACGGTACAAGGAAGTAGGTGTGTATCGTGATGGAGTACAAAGAGAGCCCTGGCAGCGAAGTTAATGATCTTGTTGTGAGGACAGAATGCATAGTTGGGGAGACCAAAGACGATGCTGGTACAGTAGTCCAGTTTAGAGAAGACAAAAGTGATTAAGAGATACTTTGCGGTGTTGAAATAAAGTAGGCTCCTGATTTTCCTAATATTTAGGAGGTTGAGGAGAGTAGCTGTTCCAATTTTTGAGATTAAGGTAAGGAAGTTGTGAGAAGGGTCATAGATGATGCTGAGGTTTCTAGCTGAAGAAGAGTAGGGGCGAGTGTCAGTTGGGAACTGGATAGGCATATGAAGAGATGAGAGAGAGCTTTGGGCAGGGAATAAGAGTACCCCTGTTTTGAAGTTTAGCATCAGAGAGCACAAAGCATCCAATATTTAATGGCAGAGACAGTTTGAAATGTTGATAGAGAGATCCGAGGAGAGCTCAGGAAAAGAAACAAAGATGTGGGTGTCGTCCATGAAGAGTTGGAATGAGACCCCAAAAGAGGAGATTAGTGCCGCAAGAGCAGAAGTGTAAAGAGGAGCGGTCCCAAGAAAGAGCCTTGTGGAATACCAACAGTTAGCAGAGTAGTGAGGTGAAAGGTCATGCTGCTTCAGGAGATAGAGAATTGGGGAAGTGCAAGGTATGAATCAATCCAGGCAAGGGCTTGATCATTAATCCCAAGACGAAAGAGACAATTAAGGATATCAGAGAGAACAACAGTGTCAAAGGCTTCAGACAGGTCAACGAGGATGAGGATAGAGGATAGGTTAGAGTGCTTAGCAGAGGTGATGAAGTTGGACACATTCATGAGAGCAGTTTCCGTGGTGTGACAGGAGTGGGAATGTGCTTGTAGGAGTTTTCAAAGTTTGAGTATGTATACGAAATTGGTTAGATGGTTGAACACAAATCTTTCAAACACTTTAGAGTAGTGCGGAAGGAGAGACACAGGGCAAAAGTTAGCCAGTAGGTTTGGGACACCCCTTGCTTTTTAGGAGAAGAATGAACATGGTTGTTTGTAAAACAGAGGGAAAACAAGCAGAGTGGAAGGATAGGTAGAAGGGTTTTGTGAGTGGAGAGGCAACTATAGGGGCAATGGACTTGACTAGCTGAGAAGCAAGATGATCTGATAGGACAGAATAGCGGTTAGCCTTCATCAATGAAGATAGCACTTTGTCAGTATTAGTGTGAATAAAGTGGGAGATGGAGGCATAGGATGATGGTAGAGTAGGTGGAGTGTAACATGTAGGAGGAGGGAGTGCGAGGAAGGTCAGAAGAGAGTCCCTAATTTTGAAAATGTGTACAGTTAAGTATTCAGGTAGGTCATTAGCTGTGAGAGTGAAGTTGATAGTCATATGATTAGGAGGAGTTATCTTAGGGTGCCCTGTAGCCGGTGAGGATGGTTGGTGTGAGAGCCAATGAGGGTTAAATATAATTCCGTTTTAGCTCTATCAAGAGTTGACTTGAGAGAGTTCAGGGCAGAGAGGTAGAATTACAGGTCCTCATGCAAGTGTGTACGCCTCCATTTGGCCAGCAGCCAACACGTTGATGCATTGAGAGCATTTGAATGAGGTGACCCATGGTTAAGGATGCTGAGACTTAAGAGTGAAAGTCATCAGTGAGAGTGAGAGGTGAATGAGTCATATATTAGGGATTGAAAGCTAGAGAAGGCAGTGTTTGCGGAAGAGGCATGGTGTGTGAAGGAGGAGAGTGAGAACTGTAGGTTGGATAGAAAGTGGGGGTGGTAAAAGGTTTAAATTTCCTTTTGGTAGGGTGGAAAGCAGATGGTGGTGGAAACAATCGAGTGATCAGATATGGATGGGTTGACAGTCGAATTAGTGCCTGAGAGAGAGCGGAGATGAATAGGAGATCCAAAGAGTGACCCCTTTGTGGATAGGTATGCAATGGATAGAGTGGAGACTGTTGTAACTAAGAAAAGATGGAAGTTCAGATTTTTGAGAAGTGGTTGGTGAGTAAAGGGTAAAGTCACCTAAGAGAAGGAAGTAATGTTTAATGAAAAGAGGATCAAGGAGTTGCCCATGAACATAAAAATGGTACAGTGGGACCAGGGGGATGATAGATGGAGATGATGTGAACCAAGCGAGGCAGAGCAATAGTAGCGATGGTGAATGGAAAAGATGCAGGAGAGGATTTGGCATTGGAGATTTGTGAGGCATTGAAGCGGGAAGAGAGTAGGTGTCTGATGCCTCCACCTCTGCCAGTCAGCCAAGGAGAGTGAAAGAAGGATAGTTTAGAGTCATTTAGGGCTACCAGAGTGGCAGTGCCAGATAGAAAAATCCATGTTTCATAGATAGCAAAAAGGTCTAGGGGAGGAGAGCTCAAATAGAGCCCAGCTTGAAGGAGACATCAATAATAGAAACACATCCATCTTGGATGGCGCAAAAATAAAAAGAATTTTGACCCTGGAGGGGGGTGTGTGAACATATGTGAACCAAAAAAAGAAAAAAAGAAAATACATCATACCCCCTCCATGGGCTAATGGACACCAGGGCACAAGTAGAAGAGGTGGCCACTGACTCATTATGCATGCTCACTTGTGACTTCTCAAACTGCAGCCTGAGAGTTTGTTTCAGGCTGGCCATCTCTTGGTCGTGGATGTCCCTTGTGGCAAACATCTATCTCATCATGCAGATACTGCTTCAAGGTCTCTGTGTCAGGACGGCGGGTTGTCCTAGATGCCAACAATTCGAGCTGCAGGCTTTTTTTCTGGCATACTGCGTCTCTATGAAAGTATTCCTTCAAAGATGCCATACCTCCCTGATGTGGGCTTCTGCATCTTGATGGTGGGAGAGCCTTGAGGCTTCGATCTCTGCATATAGAGTTTCCTTCAAGTTCTCCATCAACTGACGCTGATGTTCCCTGTAGCCTGCAGAGGGCAGCTCATCGTTTGTGGAACCTTTCACTGCTGATCTTGATGGCTTGACTCAATACTCATGGGCCGAGTTTTGAGGATTGCCATCTGAGGTTACCTGTTTGCTAACTGGACTACTGGTCCAGATGTTACTGCAAATGAGGGGGCTGACTCTCACGGTGAACAGCTACTGTCAGCCTCTTTCTTCACACCATGTCTCCTGCCGGAGCTCACAAGGCTCCACATGTGCTCGAGTTTAGTCCTCACAGGGGAGTGCGTAGTCGGACACTCAGAGTTAGTCCCTCTTTCAGGACAGCTGGTCTTGAAACTGCTTACCGCTGCATGTTCTCTGCATCACCAGGGCACTCTGACCTCCGACAAACTCTCTGTATGGCGTCCCGCTATCTGCAAAGCGTCAGCAGCATCTTCTACTTTCTCCTGCTGCTTCAGAGGCTGCTGCTGCTCCTGCACCAAAAGATTTCTACTGACATGCACATGGCAGGCTTTTCAATAAATAAAGGTCCCGCTCAGTTGTCGGTCACTAGAACAACTAAACCACTCACTATGGTCTTGTGCTTCTCTGTGCCTCTCTTCCTAGTCTCAGTACTAAGAGCTTTGTGGACTTGAAGTCCATATTGTTCTTAGTTGTATTAATGTCTGTTTTTTAATCCACTTTGTTTATGGTTTTGTATGTGACACATATTTAAAGGAATATTTTAATGGAATTATAGGTTCTCTTGGAGGCTTATTACTTGAACATTTGGGAAGATCAGTACCATTAAATGTAGTAACATTAACTCTTGACAATGTTATATATCATATTAAAGTTTACAACAAACGTTTTTACACTTGGTACCTTGTATAAGAGAGGGGAGGTCCTAGGGTGACAATGTGCCATTAAATATTCAGGAATTATTAAACCTTAATTCTCAGAAGAGGATGGATACCGCATCTCTGCTGACGGAGTCACCATATTCCCTTGACAGCCTTCTCCTCCCATATGATCCTCCCACCTGATATCACCCCCAAGGTTAGGATCAGGTAGCGTTTGCCTTTCCCTGGCCAAATGGTAGGAGGTTCTAGGCTGGATTCTGGGATAATTTTGCAGGATTCATCACAATTTCCAGCATATCATCTGTGAAGTGCTTCTTCCTCGATGGCCCCTTCTTCACATGTGCCTCTTTATGTGGTGGTTCCTCTTCCTGCTCTGCAGGTTGGCCCCTCTTGGCCCTAGTGAACGTTGTGGGTGCAGCGGCACCTGTATGCTCACCACTCCCCTGTCTTCGACCTTGTCCATGTCCTCGTCCTCTCTTTCACTGTGGAGTCTTCCCACGGGGGAAGTCAATCCAAAATGCATCCCGCAAAAAATAGAAAAAATAGGCTATGTGATGCACAGCATAGAAAAGTGGTTCTGCAAGGCTCCACAAGGCACCACCAACAAATATAATAAGTTAAGTGATGCTTAACGCAATTGAAAAAAGGCATGCAAGGCACCCCCAACAAAATAAATAGGATACAGGAGGCCTAACATAAATGAAAAGGCTTGCAAGGCACCCCCACAAAAAAATTGGTTTTCAGGATGCTCACCGTAAAGGCTTGCGAGGCACCCCCAACCAAAAAAATGTTCAATGGGAAATGTGTGTCTCAAATCATAACTCCGTCGTCTCTGTACCTCCTTACGCACAATTGGAAATACATGTCGGACGCCTTAAATGATTCTGTCACTGCGTCGGGCCACGTAGGTGTGCTGCGTGCAGAACGAGATATGCGAGCACCCCTTACTCTTATCTTCACTACATTTCCACAGCACATTGTCAGGGTTCAGCTCCACTACACTTGCCTCAAGGGGTGCCATGTCCACTGCATCGACTGGCACCCCCAAGGCAAGTAAGAGGCCTGCCATCTTCACCTCCACTGAAGTTGGCATCTTGGGTGATCGGCACCTCGTGAACAATGATTCCCTCTTCAACCCGGAGACACAGCTTGGGGCGGACTGATGTCTGAGGATCTGGGATATCATCATGGCTGCCATTCCAAAGAGAATAGTAACCCAAAACCCATGTGGTACAAATAATCAAAGAGACCAAATGATCACTGCACCGTTTGCAAAGAAAATCAAGGTTTATTACAAGCAAAAAGGTCTCAGGTGGTCCCGTTGAACTGAACTAACAAAGGGCTCACCACACCCCAAGAAGTTACAGGTTTTATAGCTGAAAACTGAAAATCAGCATACATAGGTTACAATGTTAACCCACCACTCTCATTGGCTACCACCTATTGAACATGCTTATACCCCCCTATATTCCTGCGACCAATTGGTCATACCTTATCTAAATCCATTCCCCTATTCACGTCACTCATTACACCGTCACCATTAAATCCAGGGATGGGATTGGTTAATAAGTAAATTGATAAATTAATAAATAGTGACTGTGACCTGATGCACACCCCTCCGAATCAGACACGTTCAAAGTAAAACTGGAGAGTCTAACTCTGCTTTGATAAGGCAATGGGCCTTCTCATTATATCAGACGCTGCACCCCCAGACCTTGTACTAAATTTATTGGCATCACCACTGCTCCTCCTATACCAAATCAGGGAACGTTCCAGGCACGGCTCCCCCTTATCTCCTTCAGACCCCAGGTGACCAGTAATGATGTGACCAGGACAACACTCGAGTCTGAATTTCAGTGATTTATTTGCTTTTTGTTATGCATCTACTTGTAATTTAAATTATATGATATGATATTATATGACATTTATAACGCGCCTATACACAAGCTCCTTAGGTGGAGGCAATAGTGCACTAAATCTTTTCCTGCCCTATAGGCGTATCAAACCCTCATGCCCTTTACTCATGAATTTGTCCTTCGAGGGATGATTCCTCCCTGCCCTCCCCACAGCGAACATTCCATTCCCACCACGTTCAAGCTCTGCACCTTGATACAATTAGCATTTACCTGTGCACCGCAGGTGCCTCTGACCTTGGCTTCTCTCCTAGGGGACAGCAAATTGAATTGTCTTGGAACTAAGCTAAATGGAGCCACAGCTCCACATCAAGGCATGTGTTCATTATATAGCAGGCCTTAAAATCCAAGACTGCAGCACTCCTGCCAGGTTAACATGCTGACCTTGCTCCAGCCACAGTACCTTTCTGACTCCATCTTCCATCTGCCTCAGCTCTTTCCTCGCTGAAAAGCATAACTTTGTATAAAACTCGTAAACACAGGGCATATAAAAGAGCCCTATGTATAACATCTGCAGCCGCAACATTAATATATTTGTTGCTCCTTCTGTGTAGCTATATGTGGGTATCTAATATGTGTCAAAACTAATTGCAAGTGATACATGCACCTTCTGCCACGCAAATCTCACCCCGCCCACACCATATGTTCTAAAAAATTATTCGCAGCCTGAAACGTTTTGCCTGGCTGGCATGCTGTAGGTGCTTCATTACACCATCAATGAGGAGGGGGTGGCAGTCTGTACTGTGGACATGTCAAGAAGCGCTAGGACGACCTCAATCACCAGCGCCAGGAGAATGCAAAGGCAGCCCTCGACACAGGTTCCACCGTGGAGGGGCACTGTGTGGTCTTCCATAGCATAGAGAGGTTCAACTCAGCACTCCGTGTGCCCAGATCCTTGACTGGCTCGCACAGATCAAAGCTGCTGGTGAGTACCCATGGAGTGAACTGCTCTACAGTGTGTGTGTGTGTTCTGCAAAGTTATGAAGGATTTCAGGTAATCCCTTCGGTACTCCGCAAATGTGTTGGACTAATCTTCCCCGGCATGCAGCCTCATGCCAATGATGGGCTTATGTGATGGCAGTCATCTGTGAAGTGGACAAGCATAGGCATGCCCATTGTCAGTTCTTGGTGAGTAAGTGCGCTTGTGTGCATGCAATGTGAGTTGATGACATCAAGTACTCAGACAGGTACAGGTGCCAGATTGAGATGTTGGGGGCATGTCAGGGACATACATGTACAACACCTGTGTGTGTTGCTCATTTGCAAATGGTGATTGTATCATTCACACTCAGCAGCTAAAACTAACACATGTTTATGGATGTCTAGTAATGACATGTTGGTGCATTGAACTCTCAGGGGTAGATGTGTGACCTGTCAGCCCACTGCATGAGGAACCAGACATGACGTGTCATCACAGCATTTGTTGGGGCTGGAAGCAACAGCTTCGCCGCTTGTACCTCACCAATGGGTGCCTGTATGTGTTGCATGCTTTTAGTTCAAACTGTCAGGGGTGCATGTTGCTACATGTAATTGGATGTACAAGTGCCCAAGCAGGTCTTGTGAGACTTCTCCACCCACTTGCATGGCCATGCTGTGCAGAATCATATTATGACTGGCTCAAGGGGTCCTGGACGGAACCGGGTAGCTTGACAGCTATAGTGTACCCAGTCGTTCACTCTGCTTGCCTCAGGAGGTCCCCGGACCAGCTATACTCCCATGCAATTAGCAGTCACCCACCCTACCAAGGGACCCACTGCTCCTGTGTTAAGCCTTGCTGGGTCATGCTGCGGAATTGGCCCGCCTGTGCCCATTGGGATGCTTTGAACTGCCAGTTGTCTGCTCTACGTACCATGTCATCTGATAGTTGATCATAGGAATGCATGGAAGGTCCAGAGAACTGGGCAGCCCAGGAAATCCGGAAGGTCTCCAATGTGAATTGTCAGTTCGAATTTGCTACTGCTCAATATTTGCCTACTGTATTATGGCACATGGCTGTACTCTCAATGAATGTTCCTGCTATTTGTTGCTGTCCTACATTTCTTCATCGAGTACTCTCAGAAATGTATCTCTCGCCCCGGCTGCTCACATAAAACAGGAAGGGCGTACCTGCAAATGGGGCCATTGGCATTTTAACAGGCGCATAGTCCACTTTATAAGGATTTTTCTTAATTTGTACTTCCTCTCACATTGGGGTATTGAGGGTGTATCCCAACATTCCACCCTTAAGTTCCTTCTGGAACAAACCCTTTAATTAACTCCTTATCCCTTCGTTCTTGGTCCCTTGCCCAATCGTATATAATCTTTGGCAACCATATTTTGCATACTTCACATAAGATTCCTTCCCCGATTAGCATAATCTCATGGGTTGCATACCAGGAAATTGCAATCGCCATCTGCTGTGGGATCGACATAGCAGGATAGAATTCTCTGGATCTGGTGGTGGGGACCAAATGCTACTTGGGTGTTCGATCAGGTGTTCTATGCATACCATTGTTGATTTTTGCTTTTATGTCGACCTCCTCTGTCTGGGTGTTCATCTTTTTAAAGAGAACTAGCATCTCCAATTCTTACGCAAGCACTCTTACTTTATATCCTCAGGACAAACGGCAGGCCAGTAATACTTAGTACAAGCACCAGATCAAAGTTCGAAGGTTAAGAATAGTAAAACATACTTTGCATGTATTGGTAAGCAAACTTGCCATCAAGGAAAATATTTTGGCCAACTAATCGGAGACTTTGGTGATTCATCCTTCTGCCTCCATTTGTATCCACAAACTATACAGTGCTTTGATGGCTATACTTAATGAGCGATTGTCTCAGTCCTTTGGGGGCATGTATGTGCAGCATGTTGCTCCAATCCTCTTAAAAACTCCTTCCTCCATTGCTGTGAGGAGACCCAGTACTATGCTCTTTAGCAGAGTCATTATACGCAGAGCTCTCAGTTCTTCACACACGGTATTGAGGCTGTGCTCTGTTGCATTGGCTAATTGTACTATGTTCCAGTGGATGACTTGGAGCCATTTGGCATTCATGCCTGTCTGCACTCCAGGGGCTAGACATGATGTAAAAAAGAGCTTGGTTTTTTCAAAAATTCAGAGCTGCGTTAGTATCTTCTCCAAAACATCTCCTAACTGCTGAAATTGTTTTTTCTGTGGGACGATGTCCATGGGATTCCATTGCTTTGTATCACTGGGGGTATTAAAGTGGGATGGGGGTGTCCATTTGGGAATTGAAAGGTGTTGGTCAGGGATGAGCAATTCTGCTGCATGAAGAGTTACGATAGAGCACACTCCATTCCATGTTGGTGGTAAATGGAAATAAGCTTTGCTTCCACACTGCCAGAATATATCCATGAGGGAGTTTGTACCTTCACCTAAAACAGGCATGGTAAAAGGTCTGGTACAATACATGTCCCGTCCCATGGGTACACTTCCTTTGTCTCTGAAACAGAATGAAGATCGAGTGAGTTTCTGCACCTTAAGAAGTTGTTTATGCTGTTGCAAACTTGTTAATTGACTAACATGTGAGGCCCATATACTTCTACATTTTTCATCTACTGCCCTTATAACTTCTTCTGTATATCCCACCAGTCCCTCTGCGTTGAACACTGCCTGTCCCTTTATCGATTTCTTATTCCAGAAGTTTGATCATTCAATGTATATGTGTGACCTGATTGTACAACACATGTAATCTTGTACTTTTTTCCCTTCACATTCATTTTTGTTTACTTTTTCCAACCTCGCCTGTACTGTGTGTCCCTGGAACGGCCCCTGTACCATGCAGAGAACTAGGTGTGCCAAGCACTGTGCCTCTAAGGGTGACACTTCCTTGGGTATAAACAATTGGGGGGGGTGCCATGTGGTATTAACCCACAAACATAGCATGAATAGTTACATTGGGTTCTACCTAATTCGTTCATGATGTGATACCACACATTCATCCCTTCCGAATGATGTTCATCTAAAAAAGTGGCATGTATATTTTCTTTTGTTTGTATTTTTTTTTGTCTAGTTACAAGGTTTCTACTAATCACAGTTACATTTGCTTCATTGGTTCCACTATTCCCCCTAAATTCATCATCTTCATTATAGAATAAGAAAAGAGAGGAGAGAAAAGCAAATAGCAAATCCCTATGTGCAGTTTCTTCTTTAGCTATTCTCTGTTTGTGCCTCAGAAACCTGTGCTGACCACTCTGTTCCTGTTTGCCCAAATGGGAGCACTGAGTTCATACAGTTTTTCATAATCTTTACTCAACTATGGTTAGTAGTGCTTTCTCCTGTGTCTACATCTTGCTGAGGCTCCGTAGCTGTGCTGGTGTCCCTTTGTACATCACCTAGATGTAACCAGGTGCAGCAATCTTTCAATTTCACTGCTAAAGGTGTGGCATACTCCACCTCATGCAGTCCTGTGAACTTGGGCTCTCTCCTCTTCCGGCTGCGTGTCCAGAGCGTAGACTCTCTCGCTGGGATAGAGTTGTACAAGCTGTAGTGGTTCAGCGTTGTTTAAGTTTGTTGTGGCCTGTTGATGCACTGTGAAGTTTACAACATGTTGACAGATCCCCAAGGTACACATTCATTTCAAGCTCCACGCTCCTGTTAGCGTCTGTCATTTTTCGAATCTGGGCAACTGGTGTGTGCATCCGCCGACCCATCATCACCTCATGTGGTGACAGGTAGTGGTCCTTGCTTGGCTGAACAGTGCCAGCTTTCTTTCAATGAAACACACATTTTTCCCAGATTATTTTTTAGTACACATTGGCTTGTGGGTTGTACACTGTGCAATGTTTTTGTTTTATCCCAGTAATTTGGTTATCTCTTGAAAGAGCGTATTTGCAAAATGAGTTCTGTTGTCGAACCTCAGGACATCACATATTCCTCATCTTGGAAATACTTCTCTGATCAATAATGTAGCCGCAGATTTTGCATCAGCATGTACAAATGGACCAGCCTCAATCCAACGGGAAAATAGGCATGCTACAACAATCATATAATGAAAATACTGCACATGTTAGTCATGTCGACAAAGTTGACATGAAGTTCCTTGAAGGGCACAGAGGGGATGGGCAATGTTGCTTTCAAAGTTTTCAATGAGTGGACAGGATTGAACAGGATTCCCCCTCACACTCCTGCCACTGACCCTCATACTGACACAGCACTTCCTAAACTTCAACTCTCCATCTCCAAAACCCCAGACATCCTTGCCCCTGTCATGAGGATCTGCATGAAGCCTGCCTCCAAGTGCAACACCTGGTATGACTCTGACCTGGCCTCGCTGAAATGCAAGTGCATAGCAGCAGGCTTTGAGCACATCCTTTGACAGACTGGCTTGCCGCCTACTACAATACAGATTATCCATCTGCTCCAAGAAGAGGGCCTATATCCAAGCCTGCATCTCTGGGGCCACTACTAATACAGCTGAACCTTTCAGAATCTGCAATGAACCCACCAATCTTAATGAAGTCTCCTTTTCTCCTCTGCCTTCCCTGGCCCTCTGCACTGTGCCAGCCTCTAACTTCATTATTAAAAGTCAGGATATTCTGTCCTCACTCTCCTCTACACCACTCCCTTCTCCCTCAACCGCTCTTAGGGCTCCCTTGGCGGCCCTCTCCTCATCCCTCTGTCTATCATTTTTCTCTCCCATATCACCTGATGAAGTCTCAAGACAAATCCGCTCTATGAAAGTCTTATCCAAGCAGGTGCTCCCCTGATCCTACAGAACTATCAAGGACAACATTGCCACCATTGCTCCAGCCTTGGCTGATTTCTGCAATCAATCCTTGGCCAATGATCCTTCCCGCTACTCCTCAAGCACTCCCTTGTGCACCATCTCCTCAAAAACCCTTCTGCTGACTCCTCCTGTCTGGTTAACTACTATCCTATCTGCATTACCCCCTTCCTGGGCAAACTCTTGGAGAAACTGGCCATCTCCCAGCTTATCCACCAAACTGAATCTGTTCATTGTCTGCAAGACCACCAGTCTGGCTTCTGATCAGACAGAGGCGCGAAAAGTGCACTCCTGAACACCTATGAAGACTTGCTCTCGAATCTCGATTCCCACTCTCCTTCCGTTCTCATCCTTCTTGGTATTTCCTCTGCCTTTGATACAGTCAATCATGCCATCCTTATAAATCGGCTCTGTGATATCCTTGGCATCACAGACCTTGCTCTGAACGGGATGACCTCCTTCCTCCCTGACCAACTTTCACATGTTCAACTGGGCCCTTTTCTCTCATCTATCTCACTCTCTGCCTGTGAGAACCCTCAGGACTCTATCTTCTCGCCATGGCTTATCAACATCTACCTTGCCCCTCTAGCCCATTTCATCTCCGCCTTCTCTCCTAACTTCCAGTGTTATGCGGATGACACACAGCTCTCCTTTAAGCTTCCCTCCACTGCCTCCTCTTCTTCCTCTTTCATTCCTGACTGTCTGTATGCTAATCAGGCACAGTGCACTGCTAATAATCTCTGCCTTAATACCAGTAAGACTGAGATCCTTCTCATTTGGATCCCAGCTCCCTCCTTCCTTCCTACACTCTGGCCGCCCTCCATGGGCCCATTCACCCTGGGGGTCACCTTCTACTACTCTCTCTCTCTTTCTCTCCTCACTTCACAGACCTTGCCAAGAAGGCCCATTTTCAGCTGCACCCTCTTAGAGGCATTCTCCCTTTCCTCACCATCCCCCAGAAAATTAATGTCTCCAGAGTTCTGGTCCTCTCCAGGCTGTACTACTGCAAAAGCCTCTTACTCAAGAAGCCTAATTCCTCCCTTCTCCCCCTTCAACTAATGCATAATAGGACTGCAAGATTTATCCTTGGCCTCAAGCCCAGAGACTGCATCTCTCTAGCCCTAATATCTCTCCACTGGCTCCAGGTTGCTGCAAGGAACAAGTTCCAGACCCTCTGTATCATCCACAAGGTTTTCTGGGGACTGGGACCCTGCTACATCCAACTCTCTTTCCATAAATACCTCTCTGCAAGAGCCCTTCAATCTTCGAGATCCAATTCTTTGCAGATCAGACGCTTCTCCAAGCAGAGAGTGGGGGTGGATCTCTCTCCTCCACAGGTTCCTTCCTCTGGAATGGACTCCCTTTCCCTCTCAGACTTGAGCTGGCTCTCTGTAAGTTCTGGAAGCTTCTCAAGACTCTCCTTTTGTTATATGTTCTAGTGTGATTGACAGATACTTTTGGACATTAGGTCATTTTCCTTTAGTCTTAGTTTGTTAGGTAGGGACATTCTTATTAGGCTAGGGAAAGATAGATGTTTTTCTCACCCCTTATCATTTAATAAAATGGAAACTTGTGAGAAAACTATACCTATTTGTCCATCTTGCTTCTCTGAACCCTCACCCACCCCACCATGCAACATGCCAGCATATCCTGGGGCTCTGTCTGCCCCAGGTTCTGTAGCAGCCCACGCACCTATGTATGCCCTAGATCCACACAAACACACAAGCCAGGCCTAATGCAAGTAACAGCTTCCACACAGATACAGCCCATACAATACACAACCCCAAATGTTATGCAGAACGTTATCCTGCAAGTGCCTGCCGAAGTTACCACAGCACCATGGGAGCAGAATGTAACACATTACACTGGAGCAAGCGTCCTGGGAGGCAATTCTTTCCCGCTCCCAATGACAAACATGTACTCACAATAGGACAGCCCACAGCAGCTCTGGCATGTCTAGTCCTATAAGTCGCACTGGACCCAGAAAAGGAACCTAAATGGGAGTGAAAATAGGCGACGTGATGTTCACCTTTATGATAGACACGGGGCCACCATGTCCTGTATACAGGAAGGGAGGTTTCCTTTAAACAGCAGTTCCTGATGGTTAAACAATCTTGAGACAAGACAGACAAGGGACTAGAGGCAGAGGTATTGCAATGCAGCCTCTCTATGAGATTAGATCCCCCTTACGACATTCAATCGTATGAAGTACTGTAAGTCAAAGTACCTCTGATTAACTCCCAAACCCTTAATATCCATCTGATATATCGCCCCCTGGGCCCAACTGGGACATTTGAGGAAGATATTAATACTATTATATCTAGCAACCTCAATAGTTCAATGCAAGTACTACTATTAGGTGACCTTAACTTGGGCTTCAATGACCCCTCTGATCAGCCTGCCTTGGCTACAGCGAATATTCTATCACAACTTGGCTTTACGAAAAGAAGCAAAACCCCTACCCATAACAAAGGTAGAATACTAGATTGGGTGGCAGACTACAACTGCCATGCCAACATCCTTTCCATCTCACCGCTAGCCTGGACCGACCACTACCTACTCTCATTTAAGCTTGATACCAATAGACAACCACTTACACCTGCCCCCATGGCACCTCCTATACTAACTAGAAATAAAAAGAGTATTACAGAGGATAGGCTTATCCTTGCTCTACTCCCCACCCTTAACTCACTTCCTGACAGCACTGACCGAGAGAGCTTGGTTGAGGAGTATAACAAAATGATGGCCTCCTCCTATGATCAGATCGCCCCCCTCAAACTTAGACCAAGTAAGCCGAAAAACCATTTGAACAAATGGTTTACACCATTCCTAAAAAACTTAAGACAACAAAAAAGATATTGTGAGGCTGCTTGGAAACTACTACCTTCGGAAGCCAACAAACTAAAGTTTACCAAACTCTCATCCCTCTACAAAAAAGAAATTTGCCTAGCCAAATGAGCAATCTATGACACTCGTATCTCCCAAGCTAATTGCAATATGAAAGAATTATTTACTATTCTTAAAGAATTAGAGACTCCCATCGCAGTACCAGACACTTGTACCAAAGATAAAAAATGGTACTCAGATATCCAACATGCACTCGGCAATAAAGTATCTACCCTACAAAATAAAATATCCCAAAAAAAAGCTTCTTTAAAGGACCCACCATCACCTAAAATAACTGGGAACACCACCGAAGCCCAACCTACCCAATTCAACTTCTCCAAAGTATCTATCCTCGAGGTGGAAAGAACTATTCTGTCCCTCAAACCATCCAATTGTCAGGGTGACCTCTGTCTGGCACAGCTCGTCAAGGATGCGGCTCGAGACCTATCACCCTTCATAACCAAGCTTATCAATGCTTCCTTTGCCACTGGCACCATCCCCACTAACCTCAAACAATCATGGGTACTCCCATTCTTGAAAAAAACAACTCTAGATCCCTCAACACCTACCGACTATAGGCCAATTACTACTGTCCCTTTTCTTCTAAAAATACTACACAAAGTGGCTTACACGCAAATTCAAAAATATCTGGAATTACACCACCTGTTAGGAGCTAGACAATCAGGCTTCCATCCACAACATGGAACAGAGACTGCCCTCATCGATCTCAAGACCCAAGTCGCTGAGCTTAGAGACAGGGGTAAATCAGCTTTGCTCCTCCTCCTGGATCTTTCAGCTGCGTTCGATTTGGTGGATCATAACATTTTATGTAACCATTTCGACACATCAGCACACTTCTCCAAGGATGCCATAACCTGGATTAGATCTTTCCTAAGTGGCAGAACAATGAGGGTCTTCTCGCCCATGCGGCGTGCCACAGGGGTCCTGTGTCTCGCCCACACTGTACAATATTTTTACCAAACCCCTTTTCGATGATCTGGACCATCTCGGTATCACCTACACTAACTATGCAGATGATACTCAGATCTTCCTCCCACTTTCAGGGGATTATGACAAGGATTTGGCCTTGGTGAACAGAGTGTACATTATCATCCAGGAATGGATGGCCATGCACGGTCTATGCCTGAATGATGATAAAACAGAACTCATCATCCCGGGTACCTCCACCAACCTAAAAAAACTAGGAATATTCCTCATTCATAATTGACGGTAACCTTATAAAGGTAGCACAGGAGGGAAAAACATTAGGTTTTTATCTCGACTCTACTCTCTCCTTTTCCAAACAGGTCAACACGCTAGCGTCCTCTACGGCCTACAGGTGTAAACCTATTAGAACCGCTAAGCCATTTCTCTTCAACAACAGCTGCACCATCTTGGCCAGAGCCCTCATCCTGTTCCATCTGGACTATTGTAACGCCCTGTACATAGGATCTAACAAATCCATCATTAGAAGAATCCCAACCCTACAAAACAATGCCCTTAGAGCGGCACTAGGTAGCTCCAGAAGAGAGCACATCTCGGAGAGTAGACGATAGAATAACTGGCTCCTGACCGAAGACAAAATCCTCCTATAAACTCTATCGCTTACTCATAAATCTCTTAACAACTCTGCCCCTATCTACCTCTCTAAGAGATTCCACAAACAGAAATCCCTAAGACCAACCAGATCAGCAAACAGGAATTGCATGTCCATCCCTAGATTCAAACTATCCACGATTGGAGGTAACAGTTTCCCCATGAAAGCGGCCAAACTATGGAACTCCCTGCCTCCCACACTGAAATCCAGCGACCACTAACTCGCACGATGCATACTCCGGTGTAACTGAACTCCAACTAGTATGGCTGTAACAGTCATTTTTGTATACTATGCCCTTAATATTTGTAAATATCTGTATACCCTGCTTTGTAAGTAATATATTTCACTTTATGATTCCCTGTAACTAAGCTTCTCATTTTCTTGTATTTGCTGCACCCTGATACCTTTGGGTCTGGTGCACATTATAAGTAACAAAAGAAACAGGCATCGTCATTAAGACAGAGCCCATGCTTTGCCATCCAAGCTTGTATGATAAGATATATGTTGTTCAGAGTCTTGCTGTCCACAGTGTAATCACCAGTGATGGGGATGAGTATCTGAGTGTCATCTGTGTAATTGGTATAGATGACACCCAGAAAGTCAAGCTCATCAAAAAAGTGGCTTGGTGAATACATTGTAGAGAGTGGGAGAAACACAACAACCTTGTGGAACTCCACAGGTAACAGGGGTGGGTGAAGCAGTGGCTGAGGGTGCAAATACCCTCATGGATTTGTTGTTGAGGAAAGACTCAATCCAGGCATTCGCTTGGTCTGTAGGGTATTTTGTGTAAATTTGGGGCCTAGTGGTATTTTCTTACCGCCAAAAACAAAGGTAATTTAGCAATGACTACTCCTTGCATTTAGATTGGGTTTGGCTTTATGGTGGTATAGTGACTATGCATTATTTCAGTACACAGATACATTTTGTTGGTATGCATTTTGTTTTGGTATAGTGGCGAGCCTATTTTTCTGTTTTATTCATGGCCCCAATATTCAAAACTCCTTCTTTTTGCTTAGACTGTTCGTGTGATCACTAGAGGCCTCGGACCTGCATTCACGGATACCACAATTTTCACCAATAGCATTCTCAATCCCCTGTGGTATTATCACTAATTTATTTACATTAGTGAGATTATGTTTCCATAGGCCTCTCTCTGCTGATTCATGTACGCTCAGCAGACTATTGTATTATATTCCACTCAGAAGCCACACACACATACCCTGAGTGGAATCACACACACAACTATTTATAATTGCTAATGACGTTACTTCATCTGTATAGCAAATTTGACACGTATATACCTAACAACCTCCCCTTTTCTTGTATGGTATGGTTTAAATGCACCAAAGAAAAACAGAAGCAAAAACACCCTTACACAGGCGGTGTGTTATAATAGTTTCATTTCAAAATAGTGCATTACCAGCTTTGCGAGGCAGTCCTTTCTAAAATAAACAGAAGTGAAACAAATGCAATAATACAACGCATTTCATTTTACATTTGCAACAATGAAAATAACAGTAGATCAATATGACAGCATTTAGATGGCAACATTACAATGTGGCATTTAAACACAGTGATTCCCTAGCAACATCTTTCCTGCCTGAAAAAGGCTTCATTCACACGACACTCCCTCAAATTTTACGTGATAAATACCAGTTGTTTGTAGCTTTTCCGCAAGTGAAATCTCCTGGCTTGTCGCCTCCGAGAAGTGACTCAGGGCTTTCTTTTTTCCTTTAAAACACACAGCGAGAACATGCAGTTCAATCTCCAATCTGCAGTTCTCAAGCCGGTGCCAAGTGAGACCAAAATAGCCAGTCTCTGAAGGGCAGTGGTCCAGCTCCTCACAGCAGCCCAGCAAATGCCACCTCACTGCAGCTCCGCAAAATGTCTTCCCCCCCTCCATTCTCTCAGAGCTACCCCAAGAAACCTCTGTTACATCCCCCAGGCTTACATGTCACCAATCAAATTCACAATATCATATCCATCTTCCTAAACAATAGCTCACTTTTACAGTAGGCAACTGTATCTAACTGATTTCCTGGTACGCAGAGTGATTTTCTGCAAAGACAGTAAACAGAGCAAAGAAAAAAAAATCTAAATGCACGTTTAAAAAAGACTTTCTGCCGGCCTCATTTTTCTACATGGAGAACACATTATAATGTTAATGGGTTAGAATCGGTGTTAATCTTTGTTAATTAAGTTAGTCAATCAAGTATCTAATGTGGTCTCCTGTAAGAGAGGCATTTCAAGTAAGAAAAAAAAAATGGTGTGCTTTTAAAATCTGTCGCCTGTCTTCATTTACATGTCCATATGTTACACTGGCAACACATGGCTTGCTGTACCACATTACAGCAATAATGTGATCCCATGCAGTGGCGCTGCACTCCAAAATACGCTACATTATTCTACAGGTCTGAGAAATTCGCTGCTGATGAGAGATGTTTGGATAAGATTTTGTGGTTTACCAAATCAAATGCTGCTGTAAGAGGAGCATAGCCAGTTTGCCCTTGTCTTCCATAGTCTGGATTTGCGTCTTGAGGTCGATAAGAGCAGTTCCCATTCCATGTCTAGGTCTGAACCCTGATTGTCTCAGACCTAGTAAGTTGTTGGATTCAAGGTGTTGCTGTATCTGCAAGTAGGCGGCTACGTCCTGTGTTCTTAGCAGAAAGGGACCTGTTTTAATAGGTCTATAGTTGGCTGATTTGTTAGGGTTTAAAGAGTACCCAGGCATCTTTAAGGTTCTTGGGCACTATTTGAAGGATGCATTAATAACAGACCTGATGAAGGGAGCCAGTTCCTTTGCGGCTTCCTTGATAAAAGGGGTGGGACATGCGTCTACCTGACAGTTCGACGGTTTGAGTTTCAGGAGGATAGTTTCAACCTCTTTGATAGAGAGAGGTGAAAAATAAAATTGGGGCTGTGCATTCCTGGTCAGAAAATGTGGGTTCAAGATGGTTGCTACATTAGAGATGAGAGATTTCTTTCTTTCTGTTTTGTTTTGGAGCATGGTGATTTTGTCTTGAAATGCATTCTGAATATTGGTGCACCATTGGGTGTCTTTGATGCCCGTATCAGGGAGTGGTGGCGGAGAGTCTTAAATCTTTCAAGATGTTGAAGAGTTCCTTAGTATTGGACTCATGGTTGTTGTAGTTGTCTATTTTTGCTTGGATTATGGCTATTTTATAGTTGTAGGAGGCTGCAGTAAAATTAGCCTTGTTTGGTGCTGAGGGGGTGTTCTTCCATAGTGTCTCCGAGGATCTTTTGATTTTCCTAAGAGCCTTAAGGTGTGGAGTGTACCAGGTAATGAGGTGGGCCCGCAGTTTGGATTTGCATAGTTTAATGGGTGCTAGTGTGTTGATGGCCTTGAGAATAGTGTGATTGTAAAAATCGACTAAAGATGTTGGGTCTGAGGTGGTCGAGGTGGAGTTAGTGATTGGTTGAAGTAATGGGATGAGTTTCTCCAAGGTTAGATTGTATTTGTTTCTAGTCATCATGGCGGGTGCTTGAATTTGTTAGTTGGATGTTACAGATTCTTTGATATTGAGCAAGATGTACTGGTGGTCGGTCCAAGCGCAAGGAGTATTAGAAAGGATGTCAATATTGCAATTAAGGTCAGCTATACAATCTAGGATCCTGAGTGCGTTCAGATATGTGGTGAGTGAGCACTAGTTCAGTCATCATGTCCTTGAGAGCACATGCTTTCTGGTCTTTGGAGTCATGTAGGCCTAGGTTAAAATCTCCCAGGATGATTACTTTAGAGTTGTTCTTAGTGTTGGTAGATAGAAGGTGTGAAATATCATTTTCAAAAGTGGTGGTAGGACCTGGTGGGCAATAAACAAGATGGATTGTGATAGTGGATGTGGGTGAAGTGGGTAGTTTAACAGATAAAAACTCTGCTGAAGGCAGAGGTGGGTTGTTTACCTTTTTCAAGTCTAGAGATGATTTGTATGTAAATACAATGCCTCCTCCTTTGAAGATATTGGCATCTCTATCTGCTCGGAGGATAGAGTACTTGTCTGGAATGGTGAGGGCAAGAGAGGGACCTGATGCTGTGTGAAGCCATGTCTCTGCAATAGCAATAAGGTTGAGGTAGTGTTATGTAATAAGGTCCATGATATCTATAGCGTGTGCCAGTAAGTATCTGGCATTAATAAGGGAAGCTTTTATGGGAAGTGAGATAATGTTCTGATTACCGTTGGGTGAGCCCTGACTGGGTTCAGGTGTATGAGAGCCAATTGAGGTTGCTGTGATAGTTGCTATGGTAATGTCCTGGATGATGGGGGTGAGGTGTTGTTGTAGAAATCTAGAGCTAAATCTATGGTTTCTATACAATGTAGAGCACGTCAGGGTTGATGATGCAGTTAGTATGGATACTTGATATGGTCGGCCGTTGGTGGTGCAAGGAGGGTCGATAGCATGAGTAGGTGTTATGCTAATAAGAGGAGAGGTCTTAGTCAAGTACAGAGATTTAGGTTTAGTGTATAGTCCTGGTAACGGTATCCTTTGAGGATGAGCGGATGCATAGTCAAGACAAGGTTGTAAAAATCTTGATGGCTGTATGAGGGCTAAAGGTGGAAGGCTGGATGGACGCACTGGGATTGGTATACTTGTCCATGGGTATCAAGTAGAGGTTTGCTTAAACAAGTGCTAGTGGAAGCATGTTCAGATAGGCAAGGCAGTTGAAAAGAATGGATCGTGCTTGGAGTGATATCGGCATGGCTCGATCAACTATTGGTGAGTGGGTTTATTTAAGGCCTGTGTAGATAGTTGCTCGAGTAGCACGTAAGTGCCTGTAGGCTCAAGATACACGGTGGGTAGTACAGTGAGGTGGAGATGACTGATATGAGCAGATTCTAGGTGTAATGTGGGTGTGGCATTGGGGGCAGCACAATAAGTGAAATGAGTGTTAAGTTAGACATATGAGGCATTTTAGCACTGGGAGCCACAATAAATCAAACAAAAGCAGTAGTGGCCTTGGGAGCAGTACCTTGAATCAGTCCAGTGTGTGTCTGGCGCTGGGAATACCACAGAATAACAGTACAGTGCAAATGAGGCGCTCAGAGCACCAAAATCAGTTGATACAGCGCTGGGAGCATCAGTGATTCAATGCATATTGGGGCATCACGGTAAGTAAATACAGAGCATGTAGAGCAATATGAGCAGCACGATAGTTAAATATACTGCAGTCTAGCAATGGGTATGATAGTAAAAGACTACAGTCTCGCACATATGTAACATCAACAGTACATTCAGGATTGGCAAGATGGCAAAGGAGGGGGTACAAGAGGTCACATTTTTCCCCAGTTCAACATGCAATATTATTGCCCAAACTAATAACTTCCCTGAAATGTTCCCTTCATGTAGCCATCGTGTAGAGTGCAGCAAACACCAAAGGAACAGACACACGTTTCCATGGGAATGCATCTGCGGAAGCAGCTACAAAGCAGGCAGCTTGTATGCCCTTTCCAATGGAAAGTAAAATGTTTGTTATAGCATTACAACAAAAGAAGTTACCAAAATCATACTATTCGATGCCTATGGTGCACATTTTAGAATTGCAGGAATGAGTGCCATTGCAATGGGAGGCCTAATGGTGAAGAGAGGATGCACACTATCACCCACAGACCTGGTATGAAGATAAAATATTACAGGTAAAGTAGCAATGCCTTTTGAATTATTGACCATCGCTTTGGAACAAGTACCCTACCCCACTCATGCCCCGAAGCAGTACATTTCTGCTGAGATCAATGAAGATTGGTTCATACCAAACTAGTCTGAACAGGTTTTTTTGATTGATTGATATTTTATTTCTATTGCGCTCGTACACAAGTGTTTCAGAGCGCGACAAGGCAAGGGAGCGGAACAGGGTAGAACAAAACAGCGATCTTACTAGGCCCAGTGACATTGAGAATGCGCAAGTGCATGGGACAGGGGGAGGGGAAAAGTGCATGGAAGGAGGGAGAAGTGGAAAGTGCAAAGCAGAGGAGAAACAGATAAATAACAATAAACAAATAATAAAGGCAACAAACAGTGGTAATGCAGCCAGCAATTTGCAAGTGCTAGGTTTAAGGCAGTAGACAGGGTAGATCTGATAAGTGCAGTAAGAAAAAGGGGGGAGGCTGTATGGGTACAGATACAGACCCCAATGCAAGGGGTGGCCCGGAGGCAGTGCGGGAGGGTGGCAGGGTGAGCAGGTACCTGGGCCCGAATGACAGAGGGTGGCCAGGTGCACAGTGCCAAGAGAGAACAGGTCAGCAGGGGAGAGGGGGAGCAAAGGCAGTAGAAAAGAGGAAGGTCTTGAGGTGCTTCCGGAACCGGAGATGGTTCTCCTCAAGTTTTAGAGTGGCAGGGAGGCTATTCCAGAGCAAGGCCCCAGCCGAAGACAGAGATCTACCCCCGGCTTGTTTCTTTGAAGGGAGGGATAGGATAGGGAGGGATAGCTGAAGGTATTTTTGACCCAGGCCCCAGAAAAACATGTGGACAATGCAGAGGGTTTTGAATTTAATCACAAATGTTTGGCCAACTGAAGAACATGACACATGTTTATTTATTTATTGGGTATTTAAAATGAGCCTATACAGCAAAGGTGTTTGTTTCAAGGTGCAACAAGCAAGAGCGGGGTTGAACAGGGATGAAGAAAAACAAAAACGGTCCTATTAGGCCTTGTGTCATTCCGATCATGCAAGTGCAGTAACAAGAAGTGCGGGGCAGATGGAACGGAGAAGTGCCATTCCGTTAGAAAAGGGCCCATGGGTTATGCAAGTCCCAAGGCGAAGCCAGGTTTACAATGCCAGGGGTAAGCAGAGATCCATGTGCTAAGTATGAGTATGAGGGACAGGGATGGGATGGCTCAAGGGGTGCAGGACCAGCCAAGCTTGTGCAGGGGAAGGAAGCCCAGAAGGGCAAGTGCAGGTTAGGGGGGAGTGGGTATCTGGGGGAGACCAAAAATGGGGATAGACTGTTTGAAGAGGGCCTGGTGCCCTGTACAAATCTGAAGGAATCAGGTAGGCAGTCAAAAGAGACAGAGGGGGATATTAGCAGGGGAGGGGGAGAGTGCAGGAGAAAGAGAAAACTATTTGGTTCATCCCAAACCAGTCTAAACAGGTTCACAAATGTGTGGCCAACTGTACAACGTGTAACATTTTTTTTTATTTATTGGGTAATTATAATGAGCCTATACAGCAAAGGTGTTCGTTTCAAGGAGTAACAAGCAAAAGGGGGGTGTAACAGGGATGAAGAAAAAGTAAAATGGTCCTAATAGGCCTTGTGTCATTCCGATCGTGCAAGTGCAGTAACAATAAGTGTGGGGGAGACGGAAGGGCGAAGTGCCGGTCAGGGAGAAAAGGGCCCATGGGTTATGCGAGCCCCAATGGGAGGCCAGGTTTACAAGTGCTTGGAGTAAGCAGAGGTGCATGTGCTAAGTATGAGTTTGAGGGACAGGGCTGGGATGGCTCAAGGGGTGCAGGACCAGCCATGCTAATGCAGGGGAAGGAAGCCCGGAAAGGGCAAGTGCAGGTCAGGGGAGTAGATATCTGGGGGAGACCAAGTATGGGGATAGACTGCTCGAAGAGGGCCTGGTGCCTTTTATGAATCTGAAGGAATCGGGCAGGCAGTCAAAAGAGGAAGAGGGGGACATTAGCAGGGGACGGGGAGAGGGAAGGAGAAAGAGAAAACTATTTGGAAGAGGAATTGTTTGGCTGTTTTAGCTTCACAAAATAACATACAAACAGAAAGGGTATAAACAGGAATCCCTGTGACAAAGGTTGGATCCCCTTCCCCTGCAACAATTGAGGACTTTCCAAACCAGAGTTCAGTTTCAAGAAAATTATCTTCACTAGCCAAGTTCTACTCAAAGTAGAATACATCACTTTTTCTATTCAATATATCCTTCACTTGGCAAAGTGACTATCTCAGTTCCAAAGGTTTGCTGACGCTTCAAGTCAGTTGTTAATGTTTCCACAACCTCCTGTTTTGGCAAACATAAAAACTTTCCTATCACACATCAATTCAGAAGTCAAATGTAAGTGTTCTTTTCTCTGAAAAACAATCACTTGTTATCACATTATATGTCTCCTTTATAAGTAAGACATCAGTCAGGGTGGTTCATTCAAAAGATACACTTTAGTCAGGATGGTTATGCAACAGTTCATCAAAACACAGTAGTGGAATTGCCACTTCTTTTTCACCACAACACTTCTACCACATTCACAGTACTTCAAATTATCTTCTTCCTGATACACTCGCCTGCCAGGACTGACTACAATGTGTCCCTTTCCTGGTTTACTCGATTGGCAGGATAACACTCCTACTACTACAACTGGGACTGTTTGGTAAGGCTTGTTCCAAAATGTCCACACTTGAATCCTCAATGGGGATACTTGAACAAACAGCTGATTCTCAGGTTAGTCTTTTGACTTTTAACACAATTGGCTTACATCTTCTTCCACAAGTATATTTCACAAAATTACACTGCTTCTCATATTGGTCTGTTTGCCTTAGGCAATGCAGGTTAATGTTCTCTCCCCCTTTATCCCTTTTACAAGGAGGGGTTTGCTCCTGCAGTCTTTGATTTCTATTTATACAACATTTAGCTGCTGGCAATGTGGTTTAAAACTTTCCCCATCTGGTTATCTTGTTCTGGGAATGTTAGATCCATATTTCCTTGGTGTCACTCTGAGCCTGCTTTGGCTTTGGCAATGCAGGTTACAATGTCCTCTTATTGGATCTCCCTCTTTAGGAAAGTTGTGTTCACTTCGTTTTACTATGGCCCCTCTTTGTCTTTTGCAATGTGGGGTACAATACTCCCTTAATGGATTTCCCTCTTTAAGAAAGTTGTGTTCACTTTGCCCCTTTTTGGCTTTGGCACTGAGGGTTACAATGATGTTGGGAAGGGAATTAACCTATCCCAGCCCCCTAGGTGCATTAGGGTGAGACAAGCTCCCTTGAGAAACCTCTAATAGCCAAGTGGGGGAGGGAGGTGTCCTGAAGGTACCCACACAATCATAATATTAAATGTGATTTAAAAATACAGCGTGCATATAAGTAGACACCATTTTGTAACCATGGTCGAAGTATCGTGCCTACATGGCCAAGTAGTGTTCAGTGTGCTAGACAAAGGCTGCAATCTGAATATGCCCAAGTGCCAATGAGAGAGGCCTACGTTGCTGCTAACTTTCACAGAAACCCGCCTTTGTTCTCGCAGTGTTGCCAATATGTTGCTCTAAGAAAGAATGTGCCCCACAAGGCCATGAGACAATGCTGGGCATCTTGATGTTATCACAAACGGGCCAGAACAGGCCTGCGACCCCCTCACAGCCAACCACGAGTTATAGTCCCTGCACTTGTCCCAATACTAGGACCCCTGAATTCCATGATACCAGTTGACACCAGACCACCAACCATTAACCAATCGATCATAAATGATATAAGAGTATGGTTGTTCCATCTTTACTTTACAAAGCATAATTTGTAATGTGAGGTACAGGGAGGGATACATTATAGTTCAAAAGTGAGTGTGGAAGCCTTGAAAGCTGAGAGATGCGATCTGGATGAGTGAAATGTGTGTGTGTGGGTTAGCGTGACCTACAAACTCCCCCTGTGACAGTCTTTGTGCCTGTCAGGTGCACTGTGTAATGATAAAGTAGCACTATTTCTCAAATGTAGCTAATTGTCTCTCCAACCTTGGTTCCCTGGAGATGATGAGTCCAGCAGACCCCATGTGATGGAAGACGGATGGACTGGGCTGGGGCCAATGGCTTGGCATCCCCTATGGAGTAGGCCGAACATATATAGGGTCACACCAAACCGCTGCATGGGGTTTTACTTTATATCAATAATGCTGTGTTCACTTTTAAGTCTCTGCGGGCACCCTTTTTTCCTCAGAACGTTCTTGGCAGCAGAGTTCTTTGCTGGCACACCTACTTTTTGTAGAAATAAAAACGTGTTATCCTTGCAAGAGTTTCCTGGGCCTTTTTCCCTAACGGGTTGTATGTTTTCTGGTGTGCACGTTTCAGGGCTTGCCTTCAATAATATTAAAGAGAGTTGCACCCAGTTTACTTTAATTCAAATGGTTGGAATTCAAAATGGTCATTATTACCTAGCTTCGGAGCACCCCGGGTTCACCTGCATCTGGCCAACTCACCGGTATGTTCTGGCATCTCCTTCTGACTCACTGGTATTGCTTCTTCATTCATCAGGTTCTCGTCAGCATTTGACAGCGGCTTTCAGTCTGTCGCTGCTCACGCTGTCCGTCAATGGAGCTTTCACAGCTCTGTGCACTCTCCTGTGAAAACCCAATACCGGAGCAGTTTAGAGAACATAGAGAGCAACTCTCGCCTTCGGGGTAGCTGGTATCAATACTGATTCCCACTGCATGTCCTCTGCAGAAACCATGAGTGCCGACCTCTGTCAAGTTTTCTGCACAGTGTGTTGCTGTCAGCACATTGGCAACTCCAACATCTGCTCCTCCCTGCTGCTTCTCCTTGGCCTGCACTTGAAAGCGTTAAAAAATTGAAAGGTCCTACTCAGGTGTGGGTCATTACAACAACTAGACCGCTCAAACAGTTTAGTAACTCAGGACCCTTCTTCCTCGTCTCATCGCTAAGAGCATTATTGGACTTGAAGTCCATGATGTTCTTGTTTGTCTTTTCATTAATTAATCCAATATGTTTGGGTGATTTATAGTATTTTAAAGGAAGTGTTGTTTTCCCTTGGATCTACGATCCAGACATAATGTGGAATCATGACTAGTAGTAATATTTACTTTGTGACCATTATATATTTCATTTTCATTTTTATGAAAAGGGTCCTCATACTTAGCACAGTGGGTAATTCTGGGAGAATGAGCTCTACGATGAGAACATGCCATTAAATATTTAGGCACTAGGGAAATCTCATCCTCAGAAGAGTATTAACATTGCATATCTCCTGACGGAGTCACCACTTTTCCTTGATAGCCTTCTCCTCTCATGTGAACCCACAGGGTTAGGATCAGGTAGCAACTGCCGCTCCCTGGCCACATGGGAGGAGACTTTAGGCTTGGATTTTGTGATGACTGCACAGGACTTATCACAGGTGTAAGTGGAATATGGGTCTGAGGGTGCACCTGGATGATACTGCATGGGGGGCCTGCTTCGGCAGTCTTGCATCATATGTCCCATGTTCCCACATGGCCAACATGTTCCTCTTAAATCACAGTCTTTATCCTCCAAACCCCCCTGCCCTTCCTCTTTGGGAGTTACCTCTTCTATCCCCTTCCCCCCTTCCCATACTTGCGGCTGATCCTGTTCATATCACCCTTCTGTAGCATTGGTAACTACTGCACCTTCTATGCTTACTGTTGCTAACTTTTTCTGTACTAGTTTTACCTCTTGCTTGTTCTCCTTTCTTTCTTCCTTTCCTTCTCACGTTTTTGCTTACAGTAATGCTCTATATGCACTTTTATCTCACCCTCATCCTTTTGCTTCAATGTTGCGTATTGTATCCAAAACTGCCTGTACATCTGTACGGACACCTCGTAACAAGTGATACAATATCAGTATCCTTTTATCCCACATATCCCCTGTCTCTTCTCACCGCATCTCCTGGATCAAATAAATGTATAATGCAAGGTCCTCATCTGGCTTCAAAATGCAAGCCATGATTGATCCTATGTTAGGTTTATCTGGGTATGTTCTCCTCAGGGCATCCCATACTCAGCAGTTATTAAATGGAGCCCCATTGAGCATGTCGATCTCTGGTCGAACCTCTGGGTACCCCGCTTTCTCCAAAATTGCATTTGTTTGCTCCCCCAGTATAGCAGCAAACAAACTCTGCATGTCTCCTACTGCTAAAATAAATCCTGTGGTCTGCTTTTCTAATGCATACATCCACTTTCCTGCTTGCACTGTAACTGTAGGCAGTGTCTTCGTTAGATTATTTGTATCCATGTGCAGCCAAGGCATATAATGTGATCTCCCTATCCACTTCTATATCAAGGGGAACTGTGTCTGTTCTTTCCCATTTTAAATGTTTTCCGTTTTCTTCCCCTTCGCTTCCGCCATCCGCAAGGGCTGTGGTCCAAGCCTCTCTCCCCATTGCGTTCTTTCCCTTGGCTCTTCCTATGTCTCCCAATCTTCCTCATTCTTCTCCTGTTCCCCTTTGTCCTCCGAAGTTTCTGAATCAATGTCAAAATACTTTTTCTTGTCACCCTTTCCAGCTCCTCCTCTCTTTCCTGAATCACTGCTTCTAAATCCTTACACACTTTATTTTCTATCTTTGTTATAATTTGGTCTCATACTTTGTTATGTTCTACATTGCACCATGATGCTCTGGGTTTTGAATATGCTTAGGGCTTGTACCAGGGATTTGTATATCCAGTTGCAGGCTGTACAGGATAGCTTCTGGGTGTGGGTGGAGCTGTCGGCTGTGCAGGCTTTGAAGCCAGTCCCAAATGTATGCTCTTTCTGAAATGGGTAGAGCTTTGGCCAGCACAGGTGCCTTATACCCTTTTCCATTTCTACTCTTGGGATCCCCTTCTATTCCATCATATAATTTCCATAATTCAGACATACTCTGTCTCTTCTTTAGTTTTTTTACCTTTGCACGTTGAAAACAAATGCACATACATGTGCTTCATAATCCCCCTGTTGTGCAAGCCTTCCACAGGCCATGCAGTAAACATTTTACCTTCTTTCCCCGTCACCCATCCTTTTACAAAATCACAACAATGTAGTGGGTGGCCAGCAACAAATTGTCACAACAAAAGACTATTTTAAACAAATATCCCCAAATCACTGTGCGTTTCCGCGCAACAACCCACAATAATCCCCCTCGCACAATGCCTTCTTTAACCAAAATTCTCCTCCCACTCTCCACACACACATCAAACTACTCTCTCCTTGATTTAAAAACACACCTCTGTGTAAAAAGACAAAATCAACACTTATGTACACAATGGTTTATTTTTCTTCCTCCTCTAGCCCCTTACTTACGAGCAGAGGGATAAAGTTCTCTCCACTACAGGACTTCTCACTTAATTTCTCTAAGCAGCACCACCCTATTTCCTCTCTCTCTCTCTCTCTCTCTCTCTCTCTCTCTCTCTCTCTCTCAGGATTCTCCACTTCAGTACCTCTTCATTAATTATACCATTGTGACGTGACCACTCCTCTCTATGGGAGCCCTCTTCTTCATTCTTACTCAAAATTTAAAAGGAAAAAGAATAACTCGGGAGGATAACTCAGGAGCAACTCGCTCGTCTTGGAAGCAAGATGACGCAGAGCAACACAGGTTTGATCTCCAGGTCCGTGCTTAGAAACCTCTGCTTATTAAGCACATTATAAATAACCAATTATTTATATTATATATTATATAATATGCACCACATGGTTCCCTCCTTCACTCAGTCCAAATACTCACACTTCCATTTGTTGTTCCTGCAACTGGTTAACTCACTTTCTGTATGTTCTTCCAAGGACCTCAGATGCCATCTCCCCCCCCTCAAAAAGCCTGCACATCTGGGGGTGGTTCTAAACCTCCAGCAATCAGGCAAGCCTTTGGATAATCCTGGTACTTGCAGCCCTTCTCTTGTGCACAGATTCTGAGCTCCTACCCGCTTGGATGGGCCTGGAATCACATTGCGGGTCACCAAATGTAAGCTAGGCCAAAAAACGGAATAACCCGAAAATCAATCCAATGACCAATAAAAGTGAACGAGTAGCAAGAAAAATAAAAGTTTACAACATGCAGTCTTGGCTGGGAATAATACAAGCATCATTCAACATTTCATCATTAAATGGTGGTTTATATAGAAGTGGATGACATCATGACTGTGGCAATGTTACAAGATGCATGTAAAATATTATTCACTGATTGGACAGTGGTTGCTGTCCCCTACACATTTCTATACAATACCTAGGCCTATTGGTAAAGCCTGTTATTCACTGATTAGACAGTGGTTGCTGTCCCCTACACATTTCTATACAATACCTAGCCCTATTGGTATAGCATGCTCCTCGCGACCAATATGACCTCTTCTTGACAATGATCTTATTATCAGGTTGTCCAGCTTCTCCATTTTTATTGATTGTTGTAAATTCTTACATTCTGCAACATGCACATCAGTTCCCCATTGCCTATCCCACCCCAGGATTCACTGTGTGTTTCTTCCCCCTTCAATAACCAATCATTTTGTGAGGTGTAGACAGTGTGGCAACAAAAATGAATACCTCATCTCTTTCACTTGGGACTCAAACGTTGGCATCTTCTGATTGTTCCCAGCCTTGTGACTGTACAAATAACAGCTAATATTGCGACTTCTCTTTGGAAACATGTTTTACCTTTTGGAACATTTCCTTACTTTTCCATCGTGGGTCTACATGATCGCATGCGACTTGTTTCATGGCCTTTGCTCCAAGACCATTTTCAATCTTAAATGTACATTTATCTATGTGCAGATATGTCTGTGTGTGTATTTGTGTGGCTGTGGGTGTGGGTGTGTCTTATTTAGGTTTTATAAATATAGTTGGTTTGTGGGACAGTAGGATCGCTCATTTCGCCCACCTTTTCATGATACTCTACTTTATTCCTTGCATTTCAAACAGGTATCCTTTTGCCTCTATTGACGACAAAATACCCTTGTTACTTGGCAATTGTAGCTTCACTCTAAGTGTCCAGTTTCCACCATGGGGCAGTGTGTTTCTCTGCTGCAATTGTCCTTTATTCAGCGCATTACCTTGTTCTCACCAAACCAAACTCACCTTGCAACCTTTAATTACTGTGTAAGTACACTATTTGTTATATTTCGCTCGCATAGGGCTTGGGAACCTGCTCCACCCGGCGCTTCTGACCAATCAATGTGCAGCATTTCACCTCTGTCTCTAATGGCTCTGACCTTGTTTGTGCACCGTCTAGGATGATCATTAATTAAGGGTATTTACTGTGAACTGTGAGGAAAACTCCATGTGCTTCTTTGGCCTAATAAGTTGTAAATGGCCCAGGAGGTTGAATCTCTTAGTGGGTCTGTATGTTTAAATGTGCAATCTAAATTCGAAAGCAATGAATGGGCGGTGAAATAGATTGGTACTGTGTTTTGTAGATTCTACCTGTGACATTACTAAATGGAAGCTTATCCACTGCTTGTGACGTCCTTTGCATCTTTCTCTGCCTTTAAATTTGTGTCAAACCTAATGCACTACTGCTCAATATTTGCCTACTGCATTATGCCACAAGGCTGTACTCTCAATGTGCGTTTCTGCTATTTGTGGCGTCCCTACATTTCTTCATTGGGTACTCTCAGAAATGTATCTCTCTTCCCCTCACATAAAGCAGGAAGGGAGCACCTGTAACTGGGGCATTGGCATTTTAACAGGCCCCCAGTTAACTCTTTAAAGATTTTTTTTTTAATGCGTACTTCCTCTCACGTTTGTGGTATTGGGGGTGCATCCCAACAAAGTACTAAATGGAATTCATATCTTACCGAAAGTGCATTTTGTGCCCTGACACATTAGAATGCGAGAGGCATTTTATTTTAACTATACATATTTAAGTATGATACATGCCGTCGCCGTTTTTAAATGTGCTGTTGATCCTGATGTCTTTTGAGCTGTTGCAAGCTCTATTTCTAGTGTATGGTGTATTAGGTGTCATTATATGAATTTATAATGCAGATTTTAGAATGTTATGTTCAAAATTAGTCGCTGTATTTTCTATTGTTTCGGGTGGTAATATGATATTCAACAGTGATTGTATGTATCACAATATGCTGCTGTGATATCGTATTGCTGCTATTGTCTAAAGAAATATAAGATCTCTGAAAAAAGAATACTTCTACTACTACAAACTCTTAGTTTTCCCTTTGCGGACTGAGCATAACACAAAATCACACATGTACACATACACACACATACACACTATATAGATATATATATTCAGTAAAAAAACTTTGTTAAAGGGAAGTTATGGTTAAGTTGCGCTACCAAAAACCTATGAAATTCAGTTAAAAAACTTTGTTAAAGGGACATCTTTGATGTCCTGGGTGTTAGTCTTAGCAGTGCACAGTGGTGGCACGAGTTATGGTTGCTTAGCTTACCATAACTGGCGAATTTCATGGGTTTTTCGGTTTTACTTGGATCCATAACGTCCCTTTAACAAAGTTTTTTTACTGAATTTCATAGGTTTTTGGTAGCGCAACTTAACCATAATGTTAAACGTGTTATCTACAGTTTATGTTTATGTTTATTATTTGATAATGCGCACAAAACCCAGGGGTAGCCGGGCACAGCAGGTACAAGGTTACTTAAGCTTAGGTTGCATACAGAGTATATAAAAAACATAGCAATGCGGTACATACATGTCAAAGCAAGCAGTTGGAATGAAAAGCTAACATGCTACAGTATTGAGAGAAAGTACTACAAGGTAAAGGTGTGAGAGCAGAATCATCTTAGATTAGGTTGCAAGGGTATCGTTGCCGTTGGGAGCCATGAGAATTAGTTGTCGTTGGACCAGAGCCAGTTTTTTACCTTGCATCTGAAGTTAGAATAGGATATGTTAGCTCTCAGTGCAATGGGCAATGCGTTCCAGGCCTGGGCAGCTCTGACAGGGAAGCTTGCTCCGCCCGCTTTAGATCGTCTGAATCTAGGAGTTTCGAGCAGGTCGTGGTTGGAAGCCCTAGTGTGGTGACTGGATGATTTTCTGGTCAGTCTGGCCGAGATGTAAGGTGGTGCTGTGTTGTTGAGCCCTTTGTGGGTGAGCGATAATGTCTTCAGCAGGACTCTATCGCTGATTTTAAGCCAGTGGTGGTCTTTCCTAATGTTAGAAATATTGCAGTTTCTTTATAATGGATTTGTTGGCACCTGCATAGAGGGCATTGCTATAGTCCAATTTGGACATTGCTAATGCGTTAGCTAGCATGATGCAGTTCGTTTTAGAAAGGTAAGGTCTACAGGTCCTGATTAATTTACAGGTGTATGCTGTAGATGATGCCAGGGTGTTAACTTGTTTTTTAAGAGATAAAGTGGAATCAAGGTAAACGCCTAGGGTTTTTACCTCAGTAGCCACCTTGATAGTGTTACCATCTATATTGAAATTGCGATAGTTGGGACTCAATTTTTTTAGATTGGAGTCGGAACCCAAGATCAATATCTCAGTTTTGTCGTCATTTAGGCAGAGGCCATGGGAGGCCATGAATGAGGAGGTACATTTTGTTTACTAGAGCGGTGTCTTTGACAAAGTTGCCTGATCGAGGTATGAGAATCTGCGTATCGTCCGCGTAGTTGGTATAGGTTACCCCTAGTTTGTCAAGTTTGTCGAAGAGAGGCTTAGTGAAGATGTTATACATTGTCGGGAAGAAACATGAGCCTTGTGGGACACCACAAGTGATCTGGATTGGGTCCGCTGCCGCTACAGGGGAGAATACTCTCATCGTATGGTTAGCTAGGAAGGATTGTACCCATGCTATAGCTTCGCTTGAGAAATAAGCGGTGGACACTAGGTGGTTGCATAATACCTCATGATCCACTAGGTCGAAGGCCGCTGATAGGTCAAGGAGGAGGAGCATAGCTGTGGTGCCATTATCCTTCAACTCGTCGATTTGTGTTTTGAGGTCAATGAGGGCCGTTTCAGTACCGTGCAGTGGCCTGAAGCCCGATTGCCGTGAACCTTATAGTTGGTGTGTCTCCAAATAATTTTGGATTTGGAGGTAGGCTACTCTATCGATAATTTTAAGGAGAAATGGGACCGTAGTAATAGGCCTGTAGTTAGTGGGGATTGCTGGGTCGAGTGTCTGTTTTTTGAGTAGGGGCGGAACCCAGGATTCTTTGAGGTTAATGGGTACAGTACTTGTGTTAAAGGAGGCATTGATGAGTTTCGAGATGAAAGGTGCTAGATCTCTGGCTGCATCCTTGATGATTTGCGCAGGGCAGCTGTCACCTTGGCAGTTCGATGGTTTGAGGGATAGAATGACCTTTTCAGTTTCCAATATGGAAATATTGGTAAACTTGAAGGGTTTGCAGTTATTTTGGGTGGATGTGCTGGATATCTCCTTCAGTGGGGTGGTGTGAGTTCCACTAGGGGTCAGGGAGGCTTTTTTCTTAGCAATTTTAGATTGAAGGATGGCGATTTTATTTGCTAGGGCATTTTGGATGCTGGTGCACCAAGATTTGTCCTTAGGGACATTGTCTGTAGGGGCAATGGGATTTTCCAATTCACGTAGAATGGTGAAGAGCTCTTTAGAATTTGAGTTCGCTTTACTGATTCTATCATTGAAAGAATCTTTTTTAGTTTGAATTATTTCCTTTTTGTATTTTTTGGCGAAGTTGGCAAGTGTGGTTTTATTGTCAATAGAAGGAGTATGCCTCCAAATAGCTTGGAGTTTGCGTTTTTGGATGCGCATTTCTTTGAGATGGGGGGTGAACCAGGAGTTGAGGTGAGTTTCACGTTTACTTTTATGGAGTTTGATAGGGGCGATCAAGTCTAGAGCTTTGGTCATGGAGTTGTTAAATGACTCAAGTAGCTCACTAGGGTTGTATTCATTGGAGCTAGCTGTGAGAGTAGGTAGGAGAAGTGGAAGGAGTTTTTCAGCTGTGATTTCTTTTTTACTTCTTGTAGGCAGGGGGGGTGCTATTTTATTCTTGTTATGTTTGGGGGACTCGATGTTGGCTGTGAAGCATATAAGATAATGGTCAGTCCATATTTGAGGTAGGATACTAGAGATGGTAATGTTGCAGTGGTGGTTGGCTATCCAGTCTAATGTGCGTCCTTTTGTGTGTGTAGGAGCTAGGACATTTTGGGTAATGCCGTGATTGTCTAGAATGGATTGGATAGGTTGGGCTTGTTTGTCTTCAGCGTCATTAAAGCCAAGGTTAAAGTCACCTACTAGAAGGAGCTGAGTGGAGTCTTTGATGCTGTTAGTGAGGAGGCTAGATAGGTCTTCCTCGAAGTTGCCTAGTGGGCCTGGTGGTCTGTACACTAGAAGTACTGTTAGTGTGCTGTTATTTGAGATGGGTATTTTAGCTGAGAGAAGTTCGCACAATGTGATTGCTAGGTGTGGGGTGAGTCTGGCAGCTAGCTGCGTTTTGGTTATGATGGCCAGACCGCCTCCTCTGGTATTAGGCCCGTCGACTCTTAGGATATTGTTATTATCTGGTATGGCAGTCATGAGGGCAGGACCGGCTGCATCATGGAGCCAGGTTTCCGTGACAGCAAGGAAATCTAAATTGTCCAAAGCCAGTATGTCAGCTATTTCAGTATTGTGTGCTATAAGGGACCTAGCATTGATAAGGTCTCCTGATAATGTTGGACTAGTAGTGTTATCTTTGGCAGATCTGGGATTAGGGTGGATGGGACTCCTCTGTTTGTATTGTAGGTCCTTAAGTGGTTCAGGACAATTTATCGTCGCTAAGTCTAGGAGGTTAGGATTATTGGCTGTAGAGGTGTGTGTGGGTACTGGTGGGCTGGTTCTTTTATTTTTGATGTCATAGGGTCGTGGCAGCCTAGCTCTAAATCGCAAGTTTCTCTCTTGCAGGTTGCACGGTGTAGAGTTGGTAAGGGCCATTGTTATGGCGATGGTTAGAAGAGTCCAGGCTAGGGACCCGTGCGTGTGTGAGAAGCAGGTCTTAGTATCGCGCATGTTGTGAGAATGGCAGGATAACACCTGTATTTGGGAAATCCGGTAGGGACTGAGGTGCAGATGTACTATCACAGAGGCACCTAGAATGGGCAAACCTGTTAGTGTCTAATGGGTAGGTGTGCTGCAGCAGGGCTTCTGACTTGGAAAGTCCTAATCATGGCTAAAAATGCATACATATTGCATCATAGCATCTAGTATTGACATAAGACATAAGGCACAACACAGTTTAAAGTGGTCTGAAGTGATCATAAGGCACAGCACAGTTTAAAGTGGTCTGAAGCGACCATAAGGCACAACACAGTTTAAAAGTGGTCTGAAGCGACCAGGAGGCACAACACAATTTAAAGTGGTCTGGGGCGACCATAGGGCATGACACAATTTAAGGAGGTCTGTAGGTGACCCGGGGGCACAGCAGTATTAGAAGTAGTCTGACTATAATACATGAAACAATTTAAGGTGGTCTAAAGCTACCAGGAGGCACGACACAATTGAAGGTGGTCTGAGGCGGCCCCCTTTAAGGGCAGGCTAAGTATAGTTATCAACGGCGGGCTGAGTTACTGTTGTAGTAAGTAGTATACCCACAAGTCTAGCAGGAGGTAGCAGTCTAAGTGCAATTGCTAGTGTGGCACTGTAAAATGCGGTAGTAAGAGCAGTCTAACAAAATGAATGATACTTTGAGTGTCGACCACAAGTTTGACCATTACTTAAGATATGGCATTGCAATTGGGCTAAAGTACTCGTGGTAGCACCTGGGTTTGAGACATCAGTGTCACATGAGGCCAGAGGGTATCACCAGAAGAATGGCAGCACCAGAAGAATGGGATAACACAATAAGCATAAGGTACAAATGCGGGCAAACAGTGTCAATGCTCAGTAGGGCGAGGGGTGGTAGAGATCAGGATGTACACAGTATTATTTAAGAGTGTGAGGATGCGCTAGGTAGACCAGGTAGAGCAGGAAGATGGTATGTTGAGGCGGAAGTCAGTTGCAGCAAGGTTCAGTGCGCGTGTGCGGTCTTCGCAGCAATGTGTTTTCTACAACACGCGTGCATGGTCTTTGCAGCGTGCATGGTCTTTGCAGCTACGTGTTTTCTACAACACGTGTGCGCGGTCTTCGCAGCTACGTGTTTTCTACAGCGCGTGTGCGTGTACACACATATGTTGATGCCACATATTACTTCCACCCTCATGGCTATGTTAAGAATGAACAATACTAGTCATTATACGTTCTGGTGTAGAAGCCGACTATAAAACAGTTAATTTCACAACACAACACAAGTGCATGTTTAAAACGTACCAAAGAAAAATGTCACAAGAAAGCATGTACCTGCTTAATACATGAGTGTACATTGAATCACCAATAATTGCTTTTCAATAATGCACAGTTAGTATCAGTTAATTATGTAATGTGTCATCTTGGTATTCTTCAATTGGAGCATGTGCCCAGTCTACATCCAACCCTCTAAATGATTTACCTCCCATTTCCTTGAGTAATGACACCATTTATTCAATAACAATCCACACACAGAGATTTAATTTGTCTGAATACTGCGGTTTATTTATAGAATCCTTTGGTCCTGCGGCTTTTCTTCCATTTGAACTGATCATGTATCGGGGCATTTTCCTCATTAAAGTGACAGGAAAGTAAGCCTGAGTCCTGCTTGTATTGATTTCCTGTGTGCAGAAGCATTTACTATGTCGTTTTTGCTTTCAGGGGCCTTTATGTAGCAGTAATATTTCATTATAAAGACAACATGTTGGTAACAAATGAAGACCAAATACCAATCGTGGAAATTGACGATTCTTGTTCCAGTTCAATTATGCAAGATTTTCTGTGGTTTACAAAGGTAGGAGGTTGTTACTTCATGGCACCATTAAACTTGTCAATGGTCATTGTAAATGCTCCATTTTATTTGAAATAAAAAAGCACATTAGAAACACATGTGCTTAACATAAGATAAGATAGACTTCTAACATAGATTTCCTCTGCACCTAATGCTCTGCATATGCTTTACTCATCTACTCTGTGTCAATTATTGTATATCTATTGTGCACTTTCTTGTATAATCCTGTTGCCTAATTGTCATACTGTGTAACCTAAGCTTAAAGTATCCTTGTACTCGTTGCACCCAGATACCTCCGGGTTCAGTGCACCTTATAAATTAATAAACAAACAAACTAACTAACTATCTTCAAATTAGGAGACACTGGGCCTGATTCACAAAGCGTTTTTCAATTGGATTTCATCACTGAAAACCTTTTGTGAATCAGTACCTCTGCCAGGGTGCTGCTTTGGCTATTGTCTGTCAGGCTAAAGATGCCCATTCCCCTCCTTTGACCATCTTGGGTAGCTGCTACCAACCTCAATCAAAGCCTGTGATATCCCAAAAAGACCAACGTCCCCCTGCACATGACGCCGAGTGTGGGCAATCCTTTCAACTGCTCTGGGGCCTGGAAGGAGGACGTTTGCCTGCGAGCACACAGGATGAGCCACTTTATTATGTCACTGCACACCTTTCCCTGAATAATACAGTGAGCTGCTGTCCACAGCTCTGTTTCGATGCGGTGCAGGCGAGGCGGTGCAAGACCAAAGATAGAGCTATTAAATTGAAGTTACATTTTACATTGTGTACTTAATGCCACTTTGACGTTTCATGAACCTATTATAGATCCTGCTTTTTATTTGTTTTAGTAGTTCTGTACAGTGTTGTGCTTCACCTTACAGTGCTTTTACTGCACTAGGTTGTATATCATGTTGAGGAGAAAACATGTTTACTTGTGGTTATTATATAGCAATAAAATTCACGTTGGAATCCCGTCCAATATTCCCACATCTAGGGTACTCGATTGGGATGTCATAATGAACACATCTGTTGTCAACAGACTTCTAAAGTAGTGTGTTAGATCTTGTGCATATATTCATTTGCAATGATACTTTGTGATTTGGACTAGTAGGATGTGAAATGCTCACAAGGTATTGGCCAAGCTGGAAAAATCAGGCAAATGTTGAGCGCCCTCAAATATGGTTTATTGCCTTGGGAAATGTACTGTGGAACTTTAAACATGGGTAACACATACGAAGAACTCTCTTTATGTGTGTGACTCTAGCATTTGACGGTGGTTGTCGAACCCTGCCCTCAGGCCTGGGTTCAGAGATGAGTTTGAAAAATGTAACTGCAAAGGTTCTACCTATTCCTTGATAGATTTTGTTGCAAGGTTTTGCTTAAAGATGAAGGACTGTTTTGCCTACTGATATTGGTGTTGTCCCTCAATCATTGATTTGTGTTGCTGACTTATAGGAACTACATATTTGGTCACAGTTAATACTCTCACACAATATGTCTTCCAGAACTACAATCTTCTTTTTGTGTACACATAACTAAACATCATATACGGCCACACTGTTTCCACCATACCACTTCTCAGGCATACCGTGTCACAACTGTGAGACTTGTGCTTCCGCGAATTCTCCCAAAACAAATTCCAACTCACGTGAGGGCCTCATACGTTTGCATCTGGAATATTGAATCCTTCAGCAACAAGGCATATGTCTTTACCCAGCCCTTTGAATTGGAATATCTAACCCTCAAGGTCATGCCATCATTGAAATCTGTATCTGATCACAATACACCAGAACACCTTCCTCCCTCCATTCTAATAAGTTTGTACATTCTCCTGCTAATGGCTGCCACTGTGGAATTCCCCTTAACAAGCTTGTAAACAGCATCCCAGCACCTCCCATAGATAATCTACACTATTCATTGAACCACATGCTATCAGTTTACTTGAAACTATGTTTTGTATTAATTTATAGTCCACCTGAAAAGCGATCATTCCTCCACCATGGACTTGTTGCATGCATATTCACCGATATACAGAAGATCCAGCAAAATGATACGAAGTGGTCGCTTTCAGCCATTACCTTTGCAGCAGTTTCCTGACACCACCGATTCTCACAGCAAGTACCTCTTCACCTCCAATTCATTACCTTATTACTCTACCTTCGACCCCTCACCCTTCACCGGGCCATTCATACAATTCTCCATTGACATTCCTTCTAAACAAGCTCTGATAGCGAGGGCCTATATATATATAAAAGTAAAATCTTACCTCATCCTATCCTCCCCTTACTTGAAGAAAGTACCAAAGGCATGTTACAACTCATTTTATACATGTATCTGCATACTTAAGCAAAACTTATCCTCAAAAATGTGGCATATCTACCAGCTGATCCCTTAAAACGTAAATGTGCACTGATTTAAGGACACACACACCCTTGAGCACCTTATCTACAAGCTGGCCATCAGTACCCTCATGACTGCCTGCATCTGTCTAAAATAGGGGTAGGCACCACCTCTCTACCTTTTGAACTGCAACTCACAGGATCATCTCGTGAGGATAGCTCAGGGGCAACGTGCTCGCCTTGGAAACAAGAGACATGGAGCAACACAGTATTGATCCCCTGGTCCGCGCTTAGAAACCTCTGGGTATTAAGTGCCTTATAAATAACCTATCATAGCATATCAAATCTGCATTGATTGTGCTGGCTAGGCCTGCTGGATGGTGTGGGCTAATCACCTGGTGAGCCTTTCTTGCTTACCCCCGAGATACAATATTCTTCTACTAAGACGGCATATATCTAGTCCTTCTGAACCCACAACAACCACCATGAATGCTTAGCTTACTTCTCTCTGTCCCTCTCCCACTGTCTCTCTTCTAAATAACAAAAGAAGATCACACAAAATGCTGGTAACTTAGCACTACACTTCTCCAAATTCTTTGCTAATCCTGAGCACCGACTAAGGGTCAGATTCTCAACATGCTTTTTGTGCAAGTAATGAGATGTGCTAGCTCATCTCGTGCGCTAAAAAAAAGAGCAGGCCCATTCTCAAAGGGCATCGGAATGAGCGCAATGAACATGCCCTTGTTCGCGCCTTTGCATTTCATCTTGCATTTCAGTGCATTTAAAAGTTCAATCCCAAATTCATAAATGGGATGTTCTTTTCAATGCACAGAAAAAAGGATTACACCCCTGGGCTTCTGGAAACAGCCACAGGGGAGGCACAAATCATGACACAGTCATTTCTGACCCTGTCATGATTTGATCTTCAATTGCGGCAGGCGCGACTGTCATACTTGCATTTCCATCCCCCAAACAGGATAAGTGCTGTCTCATGAAATGCACTCCAGCAACCACTTGGTTGCTGGGAGCTTGTCATATATTAGTGTTGGGCGCTCCTGACACAAATATATGCAATGTGGGCTGGACAGCACATATCTGAATGTGGCACAAATGAAACACGCATATTCTGTGTGCTCCTTTTAAGCATCTGGAGCTATATCTTACTTCATGCCCTTTGTCGACCGTCCCAATGTCTCCTGCCCCTCTCTCATCTATTGCCCATATTCACAGGTGAGTTTATGCAAGGTTTTGTGGAAACTCCTTCCCAAGGTCTTTAAACACATATGATCCTACGGCACCTTCCCACATTCTAAAAGTACACAGCAGTTATTTCACTGCTGCTTAATTCCTTCTCCTTCCCTGCATCATATATGTCTTGTCTCAGAGATATGATTCTGATCAAGGGCACTTGAACGATCAGTTCTCAATCGACTCAACCCTCTAGAATCTTTGTTTCACCAATTCACCTCTGCCCGATCTGCTTTCATGCACCACTAAGACCACCTTCCGTTGACCTGCATCCTCCTAGAGCTCTCTGTGGCATTCAGCTGTTCGCCATCCCACCCGTTGGGCCCTTCTCAACTCCCTCAGACGATCAAGTGTTGCATTTAACTCCTTTTTGTCTCCTGCAATTAATGTATTCACCAATGACACGTTTTCCAGTTGGATGGCCCCAAAGATCTCTCTTTGGTATAATGTTCGTTTATCTTTTCTACGCCCCCACTCTCAGTGACATAGTCTCCTCGCTTGGTAGATTGTGTGTGTGGAACCTCTGAAGAGTGATGGGGGCTGCTGGGTCAAATGCAACTGAGTCTTTGTTTTGGAATTCATGCAGGGAAATGCTGCAAAAGGTAATTCAAGGGCGCATTGTATATCTTGGCACCTCAACCATGCATCAACCTTCTCAAATTAGAGTTTACCACCTGTCATGTGGACATATTGGCTCCGGTCAGTCTCTGCATAGTGTTGAGGAAGAAGACCGGTAATACTGGGGCCAATGAGCACCTTCCACTGAAGACTGATTGCCACCAGCAGGTCAACGATTAAAACCCTTTAAGGGAAGGGGGTGTCATTGCTTTGACTCACACTACCATATTTCCCATGCCGACATCTTTCAGAAAGTGCAAATGGCAAAAAAAACAGTGAGAGAGAGAATCCGTCACTTCCCTAGTACCATTCCTTTCCTTTCAAACCTCTTGCATGGCTCAGCTCCCATGTCCTTCCCTTGATCATTAATTGGCTTACGCAATAATTCCCCCAGTGCACTGAATAAACATACCTGTAGTGAATAGTTGATTACCAGTACATGCATGTGCTGCCCATACTATTAATTTGTATCAGCATACACGGTAAGCGCAGGGCGAGCTGTGGATGCCATGCATTGAAGGCATTGGCACAAACCATGTGAAATGTGCAGGTTAGGCATACACATTCCATTTGGGCCTTAATTGTGGGCTGTGCATCAGGCTTTAAACTGTCCATATTGTGTCTAGTGCCAGCCTCTATGCCATGTCCCTTCTGTGCTCTTTGTCCATCGGCGAAGACAGACACAGCAATAGTGAAAAGTATGTATTTTATTTATTTATTTAGAAAAGCACTTCCAAAACTATCCTTGGTTGATAGCAACAATGATCTGCCCACAGCCACGAATTGGAATAGAAAGGTGCCTCTATGCTATGAAGACCAAAGGGAACCACGTGCTCAGGATATGTAGTTTCAAGTGCGTACATTTGAATTGTATTTTCTTGTTATATTGTATAGCAATCACACAACTTCATACAGGGAGCTATGGCCCTTGCTATTTATGGCCATCTCAGTTTCACCAGTAAGGTGCTCATGTTCATTAGAATCGTAATTTGATGGCGGGAAGTCATTATGTTTACACTTTAATGTAAGCGAATCCCCTCCACAAAATGCTTGTCATTTGAAATGCGAGGTGCACGTGTAAAGGACAAAGCTGGCGTACAAGCATGTATGCCCTTTTCCCTTCACATTTTCACTATGCAGTGCACATTGAATAAACGCTGCCTGGCATGCCAGCATGTCAGGCAGTGTTTACTTCTGATTGTAACTGCTGCTTGCCATCCTACCATGACATGCAGCGCTCACAAATACAATTCAACACTCAGGGCATGCTTATATGTCGGAGAGCGTTTAATTTTCATTTGTGAACACTGCTTACCAGGCACTAATGGTAAGCACTGTTCACAATGAAAAATAAATGCTGTTCAACATGCAAGCATGCCAGATAGTGTTGAGTTGTATGTGTGAGTGAGCACCTCATGCCATGGGAGATTGGCAAGCAGCAGTCACAATCATAAGTAAACTCTGGCTGGCATGTTAGCAAGCCAGGCAGCGTTTATTTCACTATTCAACCATGTCAGACAGTGTTTATTTGTAATTGTAGTCATTGTCGGCTATTCAAGCACGAAAGAAAATCCATGCCGGCACAAATGCTAGCATTTCTATGACAGAGAGGAAGGATGTTGCGGCTCTCCTCTCTGCCATACAAATGATTGAAAATGGAATGGAAGGGGTAGATGCCTCACATAGGCTTTTACACTTTACATTAACTTTACACCCCATTGAACATGAACTTGAAAGTGAGCGTCGCCAAAAATACAACAAAACACTCCCCAATGAGAGTCAATAATGGACACACCCCAGGAGGGAATGAGACTAAGACCAAGTGTGGGTGAAGGTAAAAGGTAAGTTTATCCAAAAACCAAAATAGGCAAGAAGAGAACTCTGCAAACTCCGAGATCACTCTGCCAAACATCAGAAAGCGTCTACATTCTGTTACAAAACCACGTCACCTATGATGTGGGAGCTAGGGATTACATGAATCGATGAGATTGGGCAAAGGGGAACAGCAGTATAGACTCTATAGGGTTGAAGCTCCAGGACTGGTGAGACTTTGCGTGGTGTCATGGTGATGCTTGTAGGTCAGCTGGGCTCATCAGGGCGGAGTGCCAGATCAGGAGATGTCTGAATTGATACATCCTGGCTGAGATAACATTTGCCCTTGTGGTCACACATACTCATTCAGTGTTGACTATAAATCATAATGCCCTGTAAATCCTGCAAGTTGTTAATCTAACATCACAAGGGAAATAACACATAACTCTAGGTGCTCTTATCTCATCATCATAAAACACACTATACAATGAAGGGACTGCTTCATGTGTTCAGGTGCCTTGTCAGGGGCCCATGTCAGGGATACCTCTATCATTCTGCTTTGTTAGATCTGGTGGGGGACATGTTAGTACAAGAGTAAATATAATGCCACCATGGTCAGTCGGAGTTGGGTTGAACTTGGATACTATCTGGTCAGAGGGCACATAGCTGGTACATCAAAAAGGCAGTGGGCCTCATTAGGACCTTGGCGGTCAAACGTAATGAACAGTGCCGGTAAGGGACAGGCACCGTTCATTACGGGCCGCCCTATTACGAGGACTGCTGTGTGTCCTGCTAAGGAACGCCTGGTCAGACCAGGCGTCCTTAGCGGGACCTGCAAGCAGTCCAGGATGCTAACAACGGGCCCATCATTGCTAGCATCCTCCCCATTCCCATGGGGCTCAATGTGAATGTACCGGGTCTGGGTCCTGCAAAAGGGATTTACCAGGCCCTCCAAGGTCAGAATGGCCCGGTAAGTCCCCTTTTGCGGGACCCGGACCTAGTTCCCGGTATGGGGGTAGCCATGCCGCTTATAGTGGCATGGCTACCTCTATACTCGTAATGAGGCCCAATGGGATGAGAGGCGCATTGCCTATGTTTCTTTAAACCAGGGTCTTGGGGTGTGGAACAAGTTTTATGGTGCTATTGTAGGTCTGGGAAAGGGAGTGGGAGGGGAGTGCGGATACTTGGTGCAGGCTTAACGGAGTGGTGAGAGGTTACAGTTACAGCATCCCATTGTCGTTGAAATAAGGGCCTTTAGATGTGAGCCCGACTTGAGGCGGGAGGAAGGTGGGGGCTGAATACGTGGCGCTGCAGGAGAAGGGAGAGAGGGCCCTGTGGCTTCTAGCTCATCTACTTTACAGGGTTACAATGACATCATTTAGAATGCGAGGTAGGATTAGGCCAGTGAGGTTACATGTACATCGAACAATATGCGAGCTTATGAACATTGTATAGGTTACACGTTTACGTTTATCATGAGTGCCATTTTACAAAGTAAATTCTTCTATAACAGTCTCTGAATGGTACCGTCTGTCTTGTATTATATACATTTGGACCAGAATGTAAGTTGAGCATATTTTGTGAACATAGGTATATTTGAAAAGCAAGTTAACATCTGGATTGTGTACCTTGTATTATATCGACCGAGTAAATCAACATGTCATACATTAGTGTGAGTGTTTTTTCAAAAGACAAGATTCGTTAAACATATGTCCAATAGCTTCATGTGCATTAACAATAAGTCAGGATCTTCTTGTTTCGTTTTCTAAATGTAGCCCCTTAATACACACCTACATGAGAGGATGTATAACCTTCACAGAGGGATCAGCAGTATGGGTCAACCAGGGTGGCACACAGGTGTAGAATATATATCTGTTACTTCAAAAGGAGAACAAGGTTGGGGGGTTATCCACAGTGTATGTCATAAATGTGGGGTCTGCAAAATGGATAGGGCATGTTTGTGGAGATGGGTTGTTTTCCTACGCAGGTCAGTGATGGACTGCGGAAGGTGAAAGATACAGTGTTCGTCATGTAGCTTGTTCGCGCCTAGTCTCCCGTGGTAACAGGCCTTCTGCAGGGACGCAGAGGGGAAGAGGTTGAGGGGGATGACAGGCTTGCTCTGCATTGTAAGAAGATTCAATTCAACACTACAGCTAAGTCAATGCCTAGTCTGGGATACTGAATGGAAACCCTTATTGATACATCTTTATGTCCAGTTCATGAGTTCTGGATGACTACCCCTATATAACACCCCTCTCTTAGAATCCCCCTGACTCCACTGAGCCAAGAAGTATTTCTGTTTTGCAAGTTTAAAAGGTTTATTTGAGAAATAAGACAAAATATAGATACCACGCTTTTATAATAAATTAATAATCGATATCGCCCTTATAAATATAATGTTAATCAACAATGGGTAATCTGACACTAGCACACTTCTTTATAATCAATGAGGAGTTAGTATAGGATGGATCAAGTAGCAAAAATACTTTTATGAGTTCAAGGAAAAAGCAATGAGGAATAAAATGCAGTACAGAAATACTTGAGATGATTTTAGCAAAAGATAATATAATCACTTTTTCTCTGGCAATTCACCCCCCTCCCCTATGCAATGTAAGACATGGAAGTAGATGGAAAGAGGGGCACACAGTTCCCAGGAATGCAATCAAATACAATACGAAATTCAGTTCCCCCCCAGCAAGCTTTAGAGAAAACCGGTATGAGTTTTAAAACACAGGCTCAAGTGCTTTGAATGTGGTGGCAATGAAGTGAGAAATATGCTGAAAATGCTTTTAATTCCCTTTAGGAGGTTCAGGGTGAGTGAGAGATACTTGGGATGAGTTCAGGCTCACTTTAGCAATGATTCAGAGATGGTGATTAAGAGGCAAACGAATTTTTAGCAAGGAAAGAAATGACTGCTGATGGTTACACGTGGCTGGATTTTTAACCAAATCGCAAATCGCGGTAAAATTCGCGAGTGCGTGAATCGTGATTACGGCAAAAGTATAAGGAGTAGCAAGTTCTTTGGAAAGCTGGGATTCTAAGCTTTCAGAGGAAAGTTAAATTTCGTTCCTATCCCAAACGGTTCCAGAGATACGGACAATTAAATAAAGGTAGTTTTTCGGATTTAAAGTAAACTCAAAATGACAGGTGACAGCTTGCAGCTTCAGAATTGACAGGTGACACGATTTCTAGGAGGCTGTTCTACTTAGGTTAAAATAGTTTGGATTAGATTATTTTAACTAAGAGATTGGTTCTGCATAGTTCTGCTAGGTACTCACAATATAAATTTGAAATAGGCCTCGCCACGGATCTGGTCAGGTTTTGGACTGGACTCCGGTTCTGGTCTCGGCACTTCACAGTGATCTGGGTCAGCTCTCTGGTTCTGCTCACAGTGGTCTGGGTCACTCTGGATCTCTGGTCTGGTCTGTCCGGATACAGTGGTCTCTGCCCGGCTCCTGGATCTCTGCACTGGTCCTGGCAAAAGTTCTTGGCAAGGTATTCAAGCAGCTCGCCCGGCTGTGAGTAGCTTGCAATGATTTGAGGCCTGCTGCAGAGAACTCAGCTTGTGGTTTTAGGCCTCTGATTTAGGTTCTAAAGTATAAGTTCTAGGTTCTGGAGTATGTAGCTGGAGTCAGTCTGGAACTGGTATCTTCTGGATGTTGTGTGGTCCGGAAGCAACTGGATTTGAATGTCTCTACCTGTCCCAGCAGTCTCTTTTTATGTGTTTTGAAAATGGGTCTGTGCCTGGGCCTAGCTAAGCCTACCCCTCTCTACTTGTCATTGGCCCAATTCTCCCCTCTCCCATGATTGGGGGAAGGAAATGTGAGTCAGAGTGATGCTGTAGGTTTTATGGGTCAGAGGATCCTCCCCTGGTCAGTTTGCCCACAAATCTATATTTGATTCAAATACATCCTTTCCAGATATACAATTTGTTGAAATTACATGTGCACATTATATATTCCTTATGGTCCATGCTTGTCCGCCTCTGATCTTCCTGGGGGCTTGCATTCAAAAATGACAACATTTTGCGCTCTTTAACTGGTTTTGCAATATCAGACATTTACCCAAATTTACACACATGTGCGCAAGGAGTATGGACATTAATTGATGAAGTGTCAGATTTTTAACATGCAGACATTTGGAGTGAGACCCTATTTTCCGCTAGCAACCCCCCAGAATACACCACAGGGTCCTAACGCATCTCAAAATGTTCACAGAAAAATCACAAAAATAATGATATTACTTATATAATTCTGAGAAGTCCGCACTTTGAGTTATCTATCTTTTTAAAATGATGCCCTGGTCAAAAAGGGGTGTGGCTTCCCACATCACAGGGTGGAATAACTGGTTTATCCACTTTCCCCAAGCTCAGCTGCTTGCAGAGGCACTGCCCGTCCCATTTTCCCCTAAGAGGAAGCCACTTTTACGACGCCCCCAATATAACATTTGCCTGAGTCCAGGACAGGCCTTTGTTCAACTCCCTGTAGTCCCCAGCTGCTCCACCCCTAATCTAATCAACAGGGCCATGTGACCTCAGGATGCAGCCAGGCCTGGCAGCCAGGCCTGGGAACACAGCTGTTGATCCAGTATCAACTCCTGTCGGGGGTAGTTGTCAGGCAGAATTCAGTTTCATTAAACCAGGTTTCAGCTAAATGTCACTTTTTGTTCCCAGTTTTCTACATTCAAATCAAACTGACAATTTTTACATATACATTAAGTAATTACTTCCTTCAAGTCATTTCAGAATATAGTTTTACATTGTATCCACCTCTTAGCAAGTCTTTCCTTGGTCTGGTTTTGTTTCATTTGTTATTTTACGCAAAAGTTTGGTGGTTTTAAAACGCTGGCTTTCTGATAGTGGTGAGTACTGGTAATGCAACCATTTTTGGGATTAAGAAAATGAATTCCCCACAAGAAGGTTGTATCTTCGGAGTGGTCTCGTGCCAACTGCGCAGTTCTCCTATTCTGGCGTGAATGTGGGCGGCGATAGCTCATCCCCACATCCACCCAGTCTATTGATTCAACATGGGTCAAAACCCATGACAGCATGATCTCAGGGGGAGAGCTGCAGCTCTGCAGGCAACCTTTGTCTACAATGCCTGTGGTACCATGTACAAAATGGAGTCTGGTTGTGGTACATAAATGGAGTCTGGGATTAGCTTTCTTGGTCAATGTGTGCACACATATGGGTTGTCCCGTAGCCATCCCGCATCCCTGGCCACAGGCGCAAAGATGGCTGGTGGACAAATCATAACCCGCACGCGGGTTTAAATGGAGGGAGGGGGTCTCAAGGACCTTGCCTCCCATACAAACCTCTAAATCTCACACTTTGCATTAACTTTACTCCCCCATTGAACATGAACCCCTAAGTCTCACTCTTTGCATTAACTTTACGACCCCATTGAACATGATCCCCTAAGTCTCACACTTTGCATTAACTTTACGCGCCCATTGTACATGAACCCCTAAGTCTCTGCGGGCTGAATCTGAAGCTAAGAATGTGTGAATTGTTTTCGATTGATACGTATATTGGTTAATTGCAGTGGCATGATATTGCACTTAGTTACATTTGTATAGAATTGTTCCGAAGCACTGTACCAAAAGGCTTTTCATCAGTATCAGGTTTTTCCAAATATGAACATGACATTACAGGGATTTTGTATTTTCTGTTGAGTAAGTGAAGCAAGTTAACAAAACCATTTCAATATTTGCTAAATTGGGGGCATCCACATATCCACACACGGCAAGAACTGATTAGTAAAATGATCCGTTTCCAAGCTGAAAATGTTCTGCAACATAACTTGGAGGAAGCAATATCCTACCACGTTTGCACTCAAAATGAGAATTCTGAAAGGAATATTAATATAGATATTTCTTTACAATTTGAAGGCAATGTTGTGCCATTAATTCCCAACAATATCTGTTTACTATTACTCCACGCATTACGTTGCAAAGCATGATTGCAAAGGAAATGCCAAAGGGCAAATGAGCTACATCGCAAACTTTATAATATGGTTTGTGCCCATAGCTTTGTCATTCTAGTCACAGTTTCTGGAACAAGTTACCAACACAGATACTACTTCCGCACTCCTACCCATACATCAAGAAGGATCAGCAGACCCTACACCCCAGAGAACATCTCGCCAATCACTGAACACACCACTCAACCCTTTACCCGTATCTGTAGGCCCTGCTTTCCCAGCTGCTAGGCTACTTCTGCATTTTACTCGTTAGCGTACCCTATAACAGGGGTCAGGTCCTAATATTAAAGTGTGGGGACTCATCAACAAATGCAATGGGATTTGACATCGCCAAAATAAGCATATCAAGGTGAAATATGCACATGTCATTAAATGGCTTTACATAATCGCCCAAATTGCACAGGACGAATGGCATTTGCCTTTAATAAAATCAGCACACACACAAAACAAAGAGAGGGTATTTTCTTCTAATAGTGTTTTTGAAAACGTTAAAAGGTGTGCATGTTTTAAACTCCAAGAACCTATACACATGTTTTCCCTGGATTTTGCACTACCGAAAACGGACATTTCACCTTTAGTCGTTATTTTTCATAAAGTTATATAGTGCAGTGGTGAAGTGTTCGGGCTGCAAACCTGATGACTGCGGTTTGATCCCTGAGTTTGGCTTTAATTCATGAATTGAAAGAAGACATTCAATGTTTTTCATTTTAGGTGGGGCGGGGGGCAGAGTCCAACCTCCAAAAAAGTGGGTGGACTGCTTCCACCCGCGTGTACCCTCGACTTGAGCCCTGCCTATATAGCACACAGTTGCTTCTCAGATGGATTTGCACTTCATAAATCCCATACACACATGCATACATACATAGATATAAAAACCTACAAACATAGAGAAAGGTCCATTGTTGCCCCACTTATTTGTTTTGAAAATAAAATTATAGCCAACAAAATATAGTAGATTGTGATGTCTACAGGGCAAGTCTTACACACATTGCCATCAGCCATTCCCTCTGCACAATACCTCAATTGAGGTAATAACAGACCATTATCTTTTGTCTTTCTGTACAACCACTGCAGCAAGGCACACAGCCATATTCTCTGATTTTGCCTCTATCTGTCCATCTGCTGTGTTTTCACATCATGGGCTTTGCAAATACTGCACACAGGAGATAGAGAGCTTGTCAGCGAGGTAGCTTGGGGACTTGACGGCTATGGTCTTGTAGTTGATTGAGCAGGATTTGAAATGTATACCTGTTTGCTGTGAAAGCCAGTGCAAGGGGGGTCGTGGTGATGTGACCGAAACTGCAGAGTCCTTTGATGACTCATGCTGCAGAATGTAAGACATCTCAGGGGTGCCTGTGTGGTCGCCACAAGCCCTTTCAGCATTGCCACCATATGGGTGGGAGGGGACCAAGACTTAGACATCAGATCTAAAGTTGTTTGTGGATGAAGGGTTTAATTTTAGGCAGGAGGTAAAGTTAGCACTAAGCCTTTTGTTTCTTCTTTGCTCTGTGCTGATTGAAGGAACGGTGCATGTCAATGTAGAACCCAAGGTGCATGGTGTAAGTTGTCAGCTGGGGTGTGTAGCCCTCAATGTTCATAGCAGAGAGCCAGGTCTAGAGATTTCAGGGTGTTCTGTGTTGTTGGTCAGCAGTAGGAATTCATTCTTGGAGGGAGTGAGGTTCAGGTAAGCACTAGAGATCCAGGACTGGACCAATATTAGATATGCCTTTAGCATGTATATGTCTTCAATGGAGGATATCTTGAGGGAGAGCTGCATATCATGGATGTCGATGTTGTATGGAAACAGGAGGGTTCCGAGCGGTTCCATGTAAAGCATGAAACTCAAGGGGGAGAGCATGTACCTCTGCAGGACTTCAGAGGTGATGGCTAAAGTCAGTGCACTGGAGAATTTCATTTGGATGAATTGGTGGTGGTTGGCAAGTCAGGATTTGAATCAGTCTTGCTGATACCAATGCTGAAATGTATAATGCTGTTGAGGGTCTGGTGGTCCACTGTATCAAACACTGCTGAGATGCTGAGATGTCAAGGAGAACCAAGAGGCAAGGATGGTGATCATCAAGGACGTTAAAGGCATTGTATATATGTACAAGGTCCTTCCAACTTCCTAGGACATCATACCTAGGATCCATTTGTCCAAAGACATTGTATGTCACTTTTATGGTATCCTTTTCCATGCTGGATCTGGGTCAGAAGCCAGATTGGTAGGAATGAAGGATGTTTTTGGCACTGATTTGTTGGTAGAGTTGCGTGGCTACTGCTTTTTCAATGATCTTGCATACGAAGGTAAGGTGGGTGATGGTACAGTAGTTACTAAGGTTGGCAGGGTCCGGGGTTGAATTCTTCAGAAGCAGGAGGATTTGTTTATTCTTGAGGGTAAAGGAGAAGCTTCCTTGAGTGAGGAAGATGTTCATCATTGCCAGGAAGGGCAGAGTGTATCAGTCAGAAAGGTCTTAAGTAAAGAGGCAGAGAGGAAGTGTACCCATACAATGTGGTCTTGAGGGATACTAGGATGGCAGGCAGGAAAAATGATTGGATTTGCAGAGGAAATGTTAAAAAGATTTGTCAGAACATTCAAATTTATGATGAAGCAGCCATATCCCTATGGAACACAAGCCTAGCGGTGCACCACCACCACTATCTCTTTCTTTGTTGGATTCATCTATAAAGTGTGCCTGTCCATCCAATTACCAATTGCAATTATGCTGTTCATGAATATGCACCCACTATAAGCTGAATTAGGTGAAATTTCAAACAGTGACTTTGCTTCATCTGCATGGTCATATGTTTTTACTGTGAGATAGGGACCACATTTATCGGAAGGTAAGCCAGATTTCAAACTGCGTGGGCTGCAGATCTGAGCCCCACACTCTGCATAGCTTGACCTGAAATGATGGCCCGAAGATACTATGTTAGAGCTCGATCTTGAACTCCAATGTAACCAAGATGGCAGTGCAAGAGGCTGTGGAATAAAGGTCAGAATGCTGCTGACAGTGCTCGAAAGATATTACACTGATACATTTATCATCATTATATCCAGGAAATTAATCACAGTCTATATCCCATAATTTGTTCTGAAACTGGTTTCATCATGCTCAAGGCAGTGGTGGTTGATGATGTATTTAATTGGAGGCACATAAATATTTGCCACAAATATATGAGCGAGATGGAGCACAGGGAGAGAGCTAGCACAAACCAAGAGGTGTTCAGAGGGGTTCTTCAAGAAATAAAGAGAATACTGGATTAAAATGGTGCATCATACAGCACCCTAGCAATGAGAAATTAAGTTAAAAGCCAGAGAGTTTGCAATATATATAAGAACATACTCAATATATTCCAGTACCCCCAGGTAAGCACCTACTCCTGTTGGCTTTGCCATTGACTAAGCCATTGCAAAAATAAGAAAGCATGTCCAGACTGGCTGCACCAATGTAGGCCAGTCTAGATACACACACATACTTAACATGCTTGCTTTATCATAGATATCCAGTAAAAAAATGTCATGCCACAGTAAGAAATGAGTAGACTGACTACACCAAAATGCCAATCTAGCCAGGTTATAACACGTATCACCATTGCTCTATCATAGATCCTCCAGTCTCCCACCTCCTCCCCCAGCCCAAATAAGTGCCATGGGGTGGCACACACCAAATACAAGCACACGCACATTAACGGACTCATTCAATCATACAAAGCATTCATTCACTCATTTACACATGCACCCACCTCCCATATTTCATACACTTGCTCGTTCACACACTTAGACATTCATATATTACAACATGCACATCATACATTCAGAATTCCACACTTACCATCAGCTCCAGGTATCCTTTGTCAGTTTCCTGTTCAGTCTGAATATGTGGGGAGGTACAATAGTGCGTCCTATTCACATTCAGATATGCAGTTCCCCAGCCTGTATCCCCAATGGGCCATATTTATCTTTAACAGTTTAAGGCACTGCTCCTCCATAACGGTTGAGGGTACCGTTATGGAAGAGCTCCTCTTAGCTTCAGGAGATGGAGAAAATAAATGCAAACTGTTGGAACAACTGCGCATTGTAAGAGCTTTGTATATTAAGGGGATCAAAAAGGCATGTGGTTGATGATGCATGCCATTTTTTAATCTCTACGAGACGCAAGAATATTTAACACACAATGCCATATTGAAATCAAACGCTGACGACTGGGTTCATCTGGTTAGTCCTTTCAAAAGATTCTTAGACTGATATATAAAACCGTTTGAAGCCATGTGTCTGTTGTGAAATAGAGATGTAACCATGCTGAATTGGGGCAGTCAGGTTGAGCCCCTTGATTCCAATAGGTATGGTTGGTAATCAGTTGATCAGTGGATAGAAAATTAATCGTATTCGTCTCTATAACTTATGCTCTGAAAAATACTGCTGTAGGCACATTTTAAACGGATGACTCCAGTTTTCTTATTAAGTGCTTAACACTATTTGTCTTGTGAATTGAGCCTGCCATATGAGGATGAGTGCATGAACAGAACATGTAAAGACAATTTACAATGTTTTTAGCAGCTATGGAAACGTTATTCATGAAACATGATCTGGTAGTGACCAAGTTACAATCACATAACATTTTGAGCAATAGCCTTGACACTACACATTACTTCGTTGATCACCTGGAATGCACTGCCATCTTAGATTAGGACCAGGCAGAGATTTTATGTTGTTGACAGACAGACTGTAAATCAGGCCTTTAAATTGTTTTTAAAAAAAAACAAATTCCAAATAGTAAATATTTCCAAAGCTGATTGACAAACCATATAACGACTCAAAAATAATAAAAATCTGGTGATAAAACCTACTGAACAGGGCAATGAAATAGCCCATAGATGAAATAGTCAATGTACTCCTCAAGAATGAAACACACTATTAATGTGTCAGTATTGAACCCACCTACCTTCTGAATAATGAAATCCCAGCACTCATCAGTGAGGCCAAAGGTCATTTTTTTAGGAGGGAAAACTATATTCGTATTCTTTAATTATAAGAATGCAATGGAAGGGCCCCCATTTTCTATATTTTTAGTAAATGTAAACAACATTTCACTCACCACTCCAGGCAAACCCATTGTTTCTGGGTGTGGTTGTATTCTTGAACAGCTGTGCGAATAAATTGATTTTTTTCTGTTGATATTAATGACAATGATGTCATTAACTTGGTCAGTAACTTAGTCGAGGACCTGGATTTGGACCCTTAGCTGGAAACATTAGTAGCCTTTGATGTCGAGTCATTGCATCTGATTATTCCTCAATAGGGAGCAAAACAAGGTCTTACATTCTTTAAGGTAAGTCGTTCCTACAAGACTGAGGGCTTCATCACGGGTTGGGCTTCAGTCCTTAAATACGGCATTAACTCTATTAACATCGCATTTTTAGCTTTTTGCTGCTGGTAAAAATTCCCACTTGCCTCCCGTTTTCGGTGCTGTTACCGCCGGCGCAATTGCTGCCGGCAGTAATAGCATCCCCAACCCCCATTGGGTCCTCTGGACCCAATGGGGAATGGGGATTTACTGCCCCCCACAATTTGGGATCCGGTGTAAATTGCGCCAGATCAAGTTGCGGTAAAGCAAATTGCATCGGGCGGTTATTGCGCCGGGATACCACTCAGTCAAGATAGAGCCCCCTTTTTTTTACTGATTAATGGAACCGGCATAGGATCCTGATATGTTCTTAACATCTTCAACAATAATCCCAAAATAAATGTAATGAATCTATGGAAATGTTTTATCAATGACAGTGTAATTATATGACATCCCACTGCAGATGATCTGGTTTCCTTCCACAACTGCTTACATTCTCATAACCGTAAACATACATTAGCAATGACAATGGACAAAAATAAAATTGCCTTTCTAAATATATGGAATAAGTGTCAAGATACTAGACTGTACACCACTTTTTGTACCACTTTAAATATAAACACTACTGAGGCAATATAACACTTAGGCATGGGCCGACCAATCCGGTAACGGCTGCCACCCAGGTTACCCTTAACACAGGTCACAGGCCATTACCAGTAGTGGTCAGCCCGCCCCTGCCAGTTATAATGCCATTAGCACCTGTGTAGTTGCTACGCGGGTGCTAAGAGTGTGCATAACTTAAAAAGAAGAAAAACTCACGTTAAGGTGTGGCTCCATTTTTTTCGGTTGTTTTCTGTGTTTATGACTGTGACGTCATCAACAAGGAAATGGACTCCGAAAATGGAACACAGTACTGCGCGCGAGATAGGTATTCCTTTTCTTTAGGTATGACACACCCTTAGCAACTGCGTATGAAGTACATAGGTGCCAAAGAATGAGAGGGGAGTGGGGAAGGGAACGAGGAGCAGGGAAAGGGGCACTAACCTGCTGCATTCAGGCTGCTCAAGACACACACTTATAGCAGTGAATTCAGCCCACTGTCTTAGCTTCCTGATTGGTCATCACCCCCTTCCAGGGCGCTAATGCAGAAACACATTGTTACACTTTCAAAGTCAACATCCTAAAGCAGTACACGAAAATCTTCCCTTGGGACTCCTGTTCCGGCTTTGTAGGAACCGTAAAAACTTTCAGACTTCAAAGATGAGGCCCAAATCCAAGGTAGAAGAGTTAGAGATCAAGGATACCTCAAATGTATAGTGCCTAACTAATAAGAAGGAGCCATACCACATAATCGGAAGGAACTCATTTTAATAAAGCATATAAAGATAGTTGGAAAAAGTTTTTTGCAGTGCAGGAAAAGTGCTGGTAAAAGTGCTGGTAATTCCGTGACTGGCACTTTTACCGTACCACAAAACTACAAGTTTGCCGGTGGGGTTCCCTGATTTACCTCCAGCTCAGAGCTGGAGGTAAATCAGGACCCTGCCAGCAAAAAACGGACAGTGTTACCAGCAATACCAGTACCGGTGATACCAGCAATCCCCTCCATGGAGTTCCCTAGCACTCCATGGAATGGGAATTTGCCGCCATTTCCACCACTTGTAATATCCTGGAAATTCTGGAATACTAGGCAATGGAAACTGTAGGTCAGTTTTCCGGTGTCCTGACAAAATTGGTATACCAGCAAACCTATAATGAGGCCCAGTGTCCCTTACTTCCTTTATAAAATAGACACCACATTAGGAGTCCAAATAGCGTTACCACTACTTGTCTGGCACTATTAGCGCTGGATCATGAGTAGCGGTACAGCAGTAACTTCCCATTCTCCATTGGGTCCATTGGAGCTAATGGGGTCGGGGGCACTATTACCGCTTGTGGTAATTGTGTCGGCAGTAATAGCACCAAAAACAGATGAAAACAGGCAGTAAAGGGACATTTGTACCTCCAGCAAAGAGCTTATTGCCCAACTCATGATTGGGCCAATACTTAAATGCGGCAGTAATAGCGTTACAGCCGCATTTAAGGGCTAAAGCCCAACTCATGATGAGGCTCACAGCACTTTAATCCAACAACTATCTTTACAATGTGGCACCTGATATCTGACCATGAAAAGCGTGCACTTGGGTAACCTTTTGGCAACAACAGGGTTCTCTTTTTGTTGATTCATACTGAGATCCCCTTGGCTGGGGGCTATACTCTGCTGTACCTGAAATATAAATAAGTATTGCAAAACACTGTTTCAGTCATTAACTACTATACATAACATTTTCATTGTTAATGCACCTCAAACCTATATTGTTCCACAAAATACTTAAGGACACATCTAGGTTTGCCTTTAAAAGAGAAGAACAATTCAAAATATCCTCTGTCAGATCCAAACAGACCTGAATATGAGACAGCATCTATCACAAGATATTGTGTTCTATCATAAATGATGTTCCTTCAAATCTATAAGCACCTCTTGCTCCCGGGTTGCCGCAGGACCCATAAAAAATTACCAGCGCCTGACATCCCGGTGCCACCGGTGTAACGCTCACCTGATTCTCGCAGAGGCGCCGGTCTTGACTGGGCGACTACCGTATCTTCAAAGGTGATGTGTAGCACCCGGTTGGCTCTTTGGGCTGGACCTCTGTGCACTGTATGCCTGACGTGTAGAGTAAGATGTCTGCAGATAGAAAATATGGGGTTAATGAACTGGGGTTATTGGGGTGTCCCTATCTCTTTCCTCTTCTCCTCTCCTGAAGACCCCGAAAGGTTAACGCTCTCACCATAGGTAAATGAATGCCGAGCTCTCCATCTGCCTCGGGGCAGGGTGCTGTAACCAGTTTCTTCACTGGATAGGTAGCGCAGGCCTCTTGACTTCAGAGGAGACTGCTGTCCGTCGTTTACTGCACGAACGGTAAGTTTCGAGTCATTCAAATGTCTTTAAAGTCTTTAGTAATGATGTCTCTTGTTTTGCAGGGTTCCGGCGATGGCGGATGATGGGCTGAAGTGAGTTGAAGATGGAGCCCGTGTGATGAATAGAAGCGCCTGGAAGCACGTAAGTAAGCGCTTGTTGCCTGCTTCACTATGCGCTCTAACTGTCTTTTTATTTTGCAGGTACGAGTTCGGAGCGGCTGCAGGGTGCCGGAATACCCACTGGATTAGATGTGGAAAGGAGTAATGGCACGTGAGTATTAAAGTTCCCCAATGTCTTTAAACGCACCTTGTTTTGTCTTTCAGATGCGGGATGCAGCGCCGAAGGCCTCCGGAGCGTACGAAGAGAAGGTAAGCCTTTGCCTTTCAGATGCCGGAATGCTAACCTGTTCTTTCTTGTCTTTATAGGTGTTGCTGAAGACTGGATTCAGGATGGTAAGCCTTTGCCTTTCAGATGCCGGAATGCTAACCTGTTCTTTCTTGTCTTTATAGGTGTTGCTGAAGACTGGATTCAGGATGGTAAGCCTTTTTCCTTAGGCCCAGGACCGGATGCAGAAGACACGATGAGCGTTCTGCTGCAGAGGTTGCAGAATAACGCAAAGCAAGATTCATCCACCGGGTGTGGTTTAAATAGCCTCCTGTAGTGCTTAGGTCTCTCCTTCCACAGCCACGCCTAAGTAAGAAAAGAGTTCCTGGTAAGAAAAGAGTTCCTGCCTTCCAGAAGAGTTCCAGTGTTCTGAATCTAGGGAGTGGCTCCAGCCCCACCCAACAGGAAAAGTAGTTCCAAACAGAAGAGGATCAGAGGCTCAACTGGCAGGCAAGTAAGCAGCATGGTCTGCTGAAGGTAAGTCCACCCAAGCATTATGAGCCCGGCGCTTCCAGCGCTGGGACTGGGCATATTTATGAGCCTGGTGCCACTGGCGCCAGGACTGGGTCCAAAAGGTCCCAATTGGGACTGGTTGGCACTCGGAACCTGGGTTATGGATCTGCTTCCAAGGGAGTTGGGAAAACCCTGACCTTTTGGAAGCAGAGATCATGACAGTACCCCCCCTCAAGGCCCCTCCCAAACCGGGCTTCTCCGGGGGTTTTGGCTTGTCAGGAAATGTTCGGTGAAATCTTTTGATTAGGCGAGGAGCGTGGACATATCCAGCAGGTTCCCAGGATCTCTCTTGGGGGCCGTAGCCTTTCCAGTCAATTAGGTAGAATAGTTTAGATTTGGAGATCTTGGAGTCCAGAATGCTTTTGACTTCAAACTCGAGTTCTCCATCCACTAGGATAGGTTTTGGAGATTTGGTTAGTCGGGTTTGAGGTTGCACGGGTTTTAATAGAGAGACGTGGAAGACCGGATGTATCTTCATGTGCGGGGGCAAGTCCAACTTGACCGCTACTGGGTTTACTATGGTAGTGATGGAATAGGGACCAAGGTATCTTGGGTTGAATGTGCGTGGCCCTTTTAGAGATAGATATTTGGTGGATAACCAGACTTGATCCACTACTTGATAGTGAGGGGCTTCCTTCTGATGTTGATCTGCTCCTTTCTTGTATTGTTCTTTAGCCCTTTGAAGGTGAGAAACAGCTTCCTTAAAGGCTTGGGTGATTGTAGAATGCAGGTAGTCTACTGCTGGTGTTTCAAGATCTTGGAGGGGATCCAACTCCGAGGTTCGAGGGTGACTGCCGTACAAAAGAAAAAACGGGGTTTTCCCAGTTCCCGAATGGACAGAGTTATTGTAGGCATACTCGGCTATCCAAAGGATATCTTTCCAAGTTTTTTCAGTTTGTTGCAGCATGCAGCGTAAATACTGTTCCAGAGTTTGATTGGTCCTCTCGGTTTGTCCGTCGGTCTGAGGGTGGTGACTGGTCGATAGTCTCACATCAATTTGAGCCGACCGACAGCAACTTCGCCAAAAATGAGAAATAAATTGACTACCTCGATCCGAAATTAGAACCGAAGGAAAACCGTGCAGTCGGACGATGTTTTCGAGAAATTCTCGGGCCAGAGTTGCTGCTGTTGGCAAGCCTTTGAGCGGAATGAAATGCGCCATCTTGGAGAATAAGTCCACGATTACTAGAATCGTATTGTATCCGGAGCATGGAGGTAGATCGGTGATGAAGTCCATAGAAAGCGTATGCCAAGGGCGAGGTGGGATGTCAATAGGGCGTAAGAGGCCTGCTGGTCTTTCCTTTTGACTCTTGTTTTGGGCGCATACTCCACAGGACATTATAAAATCTCTGATATCTTTTTTCCAAGACGGCCACCAGAAGTAGCGCTTGATCTTTTCTGAGGTCTTGGCTATACCGGGATGACCTTTCATTAAAGAGTCGTGATAACAAGAGATTACTTTTTTCTGTAAATCTGTGCTGGGTAGGTATAATCGTTCTTGGAAATACAATAAGTTGTCCTTTACTGCAAAGTCCTTTCCCTGCAGATGCCAATTCTGTATGTCTGCTGGAGTTACAAGTTGCCTGGCTTTATCCTTAACTTCCTCTATGGATTCTGTGGCGATTACACCCAGAATTCTTTGTTCGGGAATGATTGGTACAGGTTTAGGGTTGACCAAGTGTTCTTCCACTCCCATCCGAGAAAGGGCATCGGCTTTACCGTTCTTTGTACCAGGTCGATAGGTAATTATGAAGTCAAACTCGGCAAAGAATAATGCCCAACGGAGTTGTCTAGAGGATTGGGCTTTTGCGGTCTTCAAATATTGCAGGTTTCGGTGATCCGTAATCACAGTAACGGTGTGTCGGGCCCCCAGCAGATAATGCCGCCAAGCCTTAAAGGCAGACTTGATAGCCAGAAGTTCCTTGTCAGTAATCGTGTAATTGATTTCAGGAGGCGAGAATTTGCGGGACCAAAATGCCACGGGATGCAACTGATTGGTTACCGGGTCCTTTTGTGATAGAACTGCCCCCATGGCAAGGCTTGAAGCATCAGTTTCCACGATGTAGGGGAGTTCGGGGCGAGGGTGTTTTAAGATTGGTGCAGAGATAAATTTAGTCTTCAAATCCTGGAAAGCTTGTTCCGCCTCGGTAGACCATTCAAAACGTTTGTTTTTCTTTAACAAGGCAGTGATGGGCTGGACTATTCGAGAGAATTCGGGGATAAACCTGCGGTAAAAGTTAGCGAAGCCTAACATGCTTTGCACACCTTTTACGGAGGATGGTGATGGCCATTTGAGAACTGCATCGACCTTCTTTGAATCCATACGCACTCCGCCAGGTGATAATATGAATCCCAAGAATTCAACTTCAGTCACGTTGAAAACACATTTTTCCAACTTAGCGAAAAGTTTGTGTTGAGGCAATCTTTCGAGGACCATTTTCACGTGTTTCCGATGTTCAGATTCTGATGAAGAATAAACGAGGATGTCGTCAATGTAAACAACAACACATACATCTATGAGCTCTCTGAGGACATCGTTCATAAAATATTGAAAGGCGGCCGGGGCATTGCAAAGTCCGAAGGGCATGACCTGATATTCAAATAGCCCATACTTGGTGCGGAAGGCCGTCTTCCATTCATCGCCCTCTTTTACTCGTACCAAGTGGTAAGCTCCTCTAAGATCCAGCTTTGTATATATGCATGCTTTTCTGACTTGGTCCAGGAGTTCAGGGATCAAAGGTAACGGATATCTATTCTTAACGGTGATCTGGTTCAGGGAGCGATAATCGATACAAGTTCTAAGGTCTCCTTCCTTTTTTGGAACGAAGAACAAAGCTGAAGAAGCAGGGGACTTGGAAGGACGAATAAACCCATTTGCCAGGTATTGATCCAGGTATTGTCGAAGGTGAAGGTTCTCAGGCTCGGTGAGGGCATAAATTCTACTACAAGGAGGAGTAGAGCCAGGTATCAGGTCTATCTGGCAGTCATAAGACCTATGAGGAGGTAGAGAGTTAGCCTGATCCTTCCGGAAAACATCTTGGTATTCTAGGTATTCTGGAGGTAACTGGGGAGTCTCTGAAGAAATTGCGGCCAGTGCAACACCAGGTGGAGGGTGACAAGTAGAGACACATTCTGGAAACTGGACCGTTCTTGCTCGCCAATCGATCAGAGGATTGTGTTTCTCTAACCAAGGTATTCCTAGAATAATCTGAAACTGAGGGGCCTTGATCACATCGAACACGATCTTCTCATGGTGTCCATCTTGACTTACTAGCGTCACCTCTTGAGTGGTATGCGTTACTGGCCCGGAGGCTATCTCCGTACCATCCACCGTAGTAATGACGTCCTTTACAGCCTTGGGACAAAGAGTTAGATTCATCCTCAAAACCATTTCATGATCCACATAATTGCCGATGGCACCGCTGTCGACGTAAGCTTCAATTGCATGTAATCGATCCGGATTATCAGGGCTAATGAGGACCATAGGTATCACGAAATGCGAGGTCACGGAACTGGTTTTCACGCTCGGCAAGAGGACCTCTATTCTTGTCGGGCGAGGTCGTTTCCCTGCTCAGAGTTTGTAACTTTGGTAACTGCAGCTCCTACTGCCTTCTTGGCAGGTTTCACCGGACAGTCTCGAAGAAAGTGCCCTGAGTTTCCGCAATATAGGCATAATTGCAACTGTTTCCTCCTTTCCCGCTCCCTTTGTGTTAGAGGACCTTTCAGACCCCCTATTTGCATGGGTTCCCCGGAGTCTACTCCTTTGGAAGGAGTTGGCGGTTTGGAAAATACTCGAGCATCAAACTTGGAACGATCGGCCTTCCTGTTCTGCAGCCTGTGATCTATTTGAACGACCAAGTCTATATAATCCGAACAGTCTTGTGGGGGATTCACTACTTGGGCTAAAACGTCTTTGAGCTCTCCACGTAGACCTCTATAAAACAGCGTAATCCTTTTGTCCTCAGGCCATTGAGTTTCCACTATTAGTCTATTGAAAGATGCAATATAAGCCAAAAGGTCTTGATTACCCTGTCGCAACGAAAGACGCTCATTGTCCAAGGCCTGCCCCTGTGAATGTCTTGCGAACAGTTTTTCCATACTAAGCTGAAAGGCTTGAAAATCATGGAGAACCGGATCATCTTGATTAACTAGAGGGATCGACCAGTCTGCCGCAATTGCCACTAAGGTACGAAAGTACAAAAGCTACTTTTGCTTGATCAGTTGGAAAGGCTGCTGGCCGGCATAAGAAGTGCAACCGGCACTGATTGATAAATACTGCAAACCTCTTTGGGTCACCAGAAAATCGTTCGGGCGGAGCCAGAGGTACATTCCCAGGTAGGTTGATCTGCACTGGATTCATAGAGGATGTTGAAGGAAGATTTGCCCCTGATGCGGGTAACAGGGTCTGTCCGGCTTGTGACTGTAGCACTTGTCTAGCAAGATTGTCTGTTCTCTCCTTGGAAATAATTAGTTCCCTTCTTAGAGCATTCGTTTCCTGACGAGCTGCATGCACTTCTGCCCTTAGTTCCCCAAGTAACCGGGCTAGGGGGTCAGTATCCGAGGTTTCCATAGCGCCTGGGCGAGAGTTTTGCGGTAGGCTTTGCGTTCTGTAACGCTCACCTGATTCTCGCAGAGGCGCCGGTCTTGACTGGGCGACTACCGTATCTTCAAAGGTGATGTGTAGCACCCGGTTGGCTCTTTGGGCTGGACCTCTGTGCACTGTATGCCTGACGTGTAGAGTAAGATGTCTGCAGATAGAAAATATGGGGTTAATGAACTGGGGTTATTGGGGTGTCCCTATCTCTTTCCTCTTCTCCTCTCCTGTAGACCCCCAAAGGTTAACGCTCTCACCTTAGGTAAGTGAATGCCGAGCTCTCCATCTGCCTCGGGGCAGGGTGCTGTAACCAGTTTCTTCACTGGATAGGTAGCGCAGGCCTCTTGACTTCAGAGGACTGCTGTCCGTCGTTTACTGCACGAACGGTAAGTTTCGAGTCATTCAAATGTCTTTAAAGTCTTTAGTAATGATGTCTCTTGTTTTGTAGGGTTCCGGCGATGGCGGATGACGGGCTGAAGTGAGTTGAAGATGGAGCCCGTGTGATGAATAGAAGCGCCTGGAAGCACGTAAGTAAGCGCTTGTTGCCTGCTTCACTATGCGCTCTAACTGTCTTTTTATTTTGCAGGTACGAGTTCGGAGCGGCTGCAGGGTGCCGGAATACCCACTGGATTAGATGTGGAAAGGAGTAATGGCACGTGAGTATTAAAGTTCCCCAATGTCTTTAAACGCACCTTGTTTTGTCTTTCAGATGCGGGATGCAGCGCCGAAGGCCTCCGGAGCGTACGAAGAGAAGGTAAGCCTTTGCCTTTCAGATGCCGGAATGCTAACCTGTTCTTTCTTGTCTTTATAGGTGTTGCTGAAGACTGGATTCAGGATGGTAAGCCTTTGCCTTTCAGATGCCGGAATGCTAACCTGTTCTTTCTTGTCTTTATAGGTGTTGCTGAAGACTGGATTCAGGATGGTAAACCTTTTTCCTTAGGCCCAGGACCGGATGCAGAAGACACGATGAGCGTTCTGCTGCAGAGGTTGCAGAATAACGCAAAGCAAGATTCATCCACCGGGTGTGGTTTAAATAGCCTCCTGTAGTGCTTAGGTGTCTCCTTCCACAGCCACGCCTAAGTAAGAAAAGAGTTCCTGGTAAGAAAAGAGTTCCTGCCTTCCAGAAGAGTTCCAGTGTTCTGAATCTAGGGAGTGGCTCCAGCCCCACCCAACAGGAAAAGTAGTTCCAAACAGAAGAGGATCAGAGGCTCAACTGGCAGGCAAGTAAGCAGCATGGTCTGCTGAAGGTAAGTCCACCCAAGCATTATGAGCCCGGCGCTTCCAGCGCTGGGACTGGGCATATTTATGAGCCTGGTGCCACTGGCGCCAGGACTGGGTCCAAAAGGTCCCAATTGGGACTGGTTGGCACTCGGAACCTGGGTTATGGATCTGCTTCCAAGGGAGTTGGGAAAACCCGGACCTTTTGGAAGCAGAGATCATGACAACCGGGCTATACCAAGTCCAGTGGCTGGGAAGTGAGGTGCCGGTAATTGTGCGAATCCCCATTCCCATGGAGTTCCATAAGACTCCATGGGAATTGGGACACGGAGCACCGGCACCGTTGCTAATGGTGCCTGTGCTCACATGAAAACTTTGAAGGCGGGTTCCATCCCGCCCGGCAGGTCTGACCCTGGTGGGCAGGACTGCACCCGCATTCAGAGTTGTAGTGAGCCGGTCCGGAAACAACAGTGCCAGTAGGCTTACCAACATCGTTGTTTCCGGATCGCCACACTTGTAATGAGGCCCACTGACTTAAACTATTCTCCTACAGTAAAACCCATAGTGTAGTACAATGCATGTGCTGCCCTTGCAACAAAATCTCTGTTGGCATGATGTACCAGGAGACCTCTGTCGAAAATAATCCAAGGGAAGAAAAAGTAATCCAAAAATTAGCATACACTTAGCAAGAAGTAACGCAAATGTATTGGTCCCAAACTGCTGGGAAGCAGGGTTTAGACAGCCCCGTAAGACTGAACAGAATGAGCTGTCGACGCCACCCACCTCGGCTGACCTTTTTATTCAAAATGCGTCAAATTATCATACCACTTTTTGAAGACATTTTTAACACAGGTCACAGGTACTGATTGGTGGTACTACGTCAGTCCCCTATATCCAAATATATAATAAAATATCCTAATTAGTAAAATCAGTGAAACAAGGACGGAGCTATTGCGCTATTGAGCCTGTGAGGTTCATATAGTTACAAAGGAATCGACAGGCGATGTATGACCTCATCCCTAAATGGCCTTAGAAAGGGGTGGAGGGTAAATCAGTGAAATGTATGAATAATTCTTACATTTATTTTTCTTAATTTTCTTTTTTAGGTCTCTTCTCTTTTTTACTCCAATTTTGTGGTCTTTCAATTTTTTTTAACTTTTGTATTATTGTTCTATTCCTTGTCAAATGTTATCTGTATTATGATTGTAAACATAATAAGTAAAGGTTTGACTTCAAAGCATATACTTAATAAAAAATAAAAAAATAAAAATAAATGATCCTAATTGATTGCTACAACTTTTGGTCGCAATTACATTAACACTCCGCGTGATGTCACAGCCTTTCCAACACTGCCCCGCAATTACGTGATGTGCAAAACAGTTAAAAGATGTTCATCTAACAGTGGTTGGCAATGTCCAATATACAAAGTAGCTTGCGATGGCAAGGTGCAAGACATTCACACCAAGTCTGACTAATAATGTGGCCCGCGGACATCAGCGAGGACACTGTACAATGTTGCAACCTAGGGATACCAAAACCTCCCTCTGCTGATTGCCCCCCTGGTCCCACACCCCATAACCACATCCCCAATGCTCTGGCCCCCCAGCTCCCTTTAAATACCTTGCTGCCATGTGTAATCTGACCACAAGTGGCTGTAGTTCAATTAACAGCATTTATTTTTTTTTTACTCTGCCAATTCCCCTCGCACAGCCAGGTGCCTAGCTCGTTGGCCTCAAAGGTATCTTTTCAAATAACTGAACTGTTGCTGCTTTATCCTGGGAACCGTCAGCCGTTCAACATTTCAGCACACTGTTTCAGATGAATGTTCAGAAAATACATTCTGCTTGTCACAGAGGGCTTACGGTTTCTTAAAGTGGCCTTACAACCAAATGGCTTCTATACTGTCATGCATTGCTCAAAGAAAGACCCCATACTATAACCTCCCTCCAACATTTTGCACCCCCACCCTATGTCCGTTCTATACAACTACCCCATACTGCACCATAACCACCCACCCCTCCTTGGGCTCCATCATGGGACATCTCACGTTGTGCCTCCTTCTATGTTATTTAATGCAAGCAATGCATGTTCAATGATGTCACCCACCACGTTACTCGTGATGTCAACACATTACTGTGAGGTGAAATATAGCCCCTGGATCTGAGAAATAATGAATCCAGAGTCGTTTGTGAATGTCCACAGAAATGTAAGGCCAGCACAGAAATGATGATGTTGGACATAAGGCCTATGAAACTAAAAACAGGCCTAATATCTAAAAAGGAAAAGAGAGACATGTGGCTGATAATGCAATGCTAGAGAAGCCATGGAGAGCTGCACTGGCATATAAAGAAACCATAACGCACAGTGGGCCTCATAACGACTCAGGCGGTAAGGGTTTTACGGCGGCGTAAACAGCGCCGACCCTTACCGCCTGAGTACGAGGTCCCTTAGCGCCATGGCGGACTTAACACCTGCTTTTAGCAGGTGTTAAAATCCATGGCGCTAAGGGACCATGGAGTTAATTACGCCACCGTAATTTACGGTGGCGTAATTAACGCCTTCCCCACTCCCATTATGCCCTATGGGGCAAAAATGGGAATGGGGAAGGGTAAATGGGGATTGGGGACTTACCGCCCCGCCAACCTCGGAATGGGGCGGTAAGTCCGCCAACCACCATGGCGTAAACGTAGTTTACGCCATGGTGGTAAAGTCACGGCCCAGGCGGTAACTTACCGCCTGGGTCGTAATGAGGCCCAGTATCTTCAATGGGATACCAGAATTGTGCTGAAGTGAAACGGAGCATTGTATGTAAACTAAATAAAAGAATGTCATTTTACATTTTTTTTCTCCAAAGTGACAATATGCTAAGCGAAATGCTCACTAGACTTTCAAAAGTTGAACATGGTTTCTGCATATCACCTATGTATACAAAGGACAATTTAGAAGTGACACTCATGTATGTGGAAACTGTCAAAGCCGTATAAGATGATGTGTAAAATTACAATTATGTGCGAGTTGAAAGGCTATTTGCTGCAGGATACAGGGACTGTGATTTCTCCAAACATGAAACTAAGCTCCAGGACCTCCCCTCTGCTGTCCTGAATACAGGCCTGGTTGTCATCATAAATCAGAACCATTTCTAAAAATACAAGAAAGAATCACATGGCTTAGATTGAAAACATGTTGAATACCAGATAAGGTCATGTCTGTTCTGGCAGCACAAGTCCCATAAAAAAGTCAATTTGTGGCCATTAGGCATTGAAGGGTGAGGCAGAATCTAAACACAAACCTCTCTGCTTACGTCACATGCCTGAAGAGAAATGAAACTTTAAAAAAGGTAGGGTCAGGAGTGAGAGAGACTTGTGAAAATGCAGCTTGATTAAAATCGGAGAAATATATTGTATCACATAAAATGGACAGCGTGCATGCCACACCATTTATTCCAGACTTTTATTAAAGGTGACAGTCAACCCCTTGTAACCATGCTAAAACAATTTTGGTGTGATAAAGATAACTATAGTTATTAAGGAATATGTGATTTTGGCATTCCCTTGATTCCGATAGATGTGAAAGTTGGTATGAGCATGCCGGTAATAATTAATATGACGATTGTAAAGTGGCATATATTTCACTGATATGGCTCCTGAGTAAATGAACAGAAACTGGATATCTGCATAAGAAGGGTGTGCGGACTACAGATAGATCTTATCTGACCCGCCTTCAAATGTAGTTCTCCAAAACGATATTCATACATGTAAAGATTTGAAAATGTAGGGTCCTTGCCATGTTGCGAGATTTTGAGTTAAAAAAAACAAGACCAAGCCTGGCTTTCAAAATGGGATGATGAAGCTTTCTCATCCCACAGCTGTTATAACTCCCTCCCCCATCCCTTAGTCTGATCAGCACCCAGCTGCGAGGTGGGTAGTGATAATCAACCAGTTCTTTTGCGAGAACCATGACAATTTAGTTATGTCATTTGCCCTGTAAGTAGATTGGTTAACATTAGAGCTAGAGTTCTTCTACTATTCTGAGAGGCAAGCTGCTGCCGAAATCTGGTGAGAAACATCCCAGCAGGGAGGCCTAAATCTTGCATTGGAGGCAGGAACCAGGAGACATAGAAACTGATTGGGATCCATGGAAGAATCAGATGATATCCTTGACTGACCCCCTTGCTGTTCCAGCGGTTCTCTGATGCCCAGTTCCAGGCCTCTCCTGTAAGTAAAAATGACCCCAAAGCCATAGATTGTGTAGGCCCTATATTTTTCCAGCATTGTTTTAGTTATTCCCCCATGGAAAAATACCCTGTTTGTCTGTGTAGATCCCTAGTATATTTAATCAAAGTAAATCAATTCCCCTATAAAAATCACAGGTGGTGTTTGTTGGCATGCAAAACTAACAAACTCTTCTCAGTGTGTTGTGAGCCGGTATAGTCATAAAGATTTGCCAAAAGACTGCACCCCAATGCGCTGTTCCACGTGTGTGTGCAGAGTATAAAAACAAAATTCACCATTGATCCCCTTCATTTTAAATCAGAAGTGGGGAGCTTTGTAGTGCCATTGCATGTGCAAGGTGCAAAACGAAATTGCCCCTATGTTTCCATTGTGCTCTGACCAGAACCAAAAAACCCTGTCTGTTCTTTGTAGTTGTGGCAAAACAAATTTCCCCATTTGTTTTTCTTGTTCATATTGCATATGAGCTTAACAATGGAAACCAGATTTTCACATTGTGCTCTGACCAAAACCACAAAGCCCTACCTGTTCTTGTTAGGGATAGCAAAACGAATTTCCCATTGCTTTTGTTTCTCACATTGCATCTGAGGTTAACACCCCAAAACCGATTTTCCCATTGTGCTCTGACCAAAAACCCCAAAGCCCTACCTGTTCTTTTTAGGTGTAGCAAAACGAATTTCCCCATTTGTGTTTCTGTGATCAATACCCCTAAACCGACTTTCCCATTGTGTTCCCACTCTCTGACCCTGCCTTCCAATCAGAAGAGTCAAGTCTAATTGATGTTGGGAGGGTGACGGTTGCAGGGAGAAAGCATAAAAAAATCTGCAATCACTGTGTGTGTTGATTTGTTCTTCTTCTGTCTTGGTGGATGATTTTAAAGGAATTCATTCTGACTGCATATCTCTGTGTTGGTGCTTTAAGGAAGTCAATTAAGTCTTGTGTTGCCACAGCTTTGATGGCTGATGTTAAGCTATTTGTGAAATTTGGTTCAAATAAGTTAATAAATATATCTAATTTGAATACGCACCGGTCTGGTTCCTAGTCCATTGTGGCACCGGGTACTTGTTGGAGGGTGGGTGCAATACAGGTTGGAGTGCTTTATTGTGCGCCACATTTATGATGGGGAAGGGAACTCTCTGAGTTGAGTGTGATCGCCTGATAAACCGTGACAAAACTTGAGCATTTGCTACATGTGTCCACCCATGGAAGTATTGGATATGGACCTTTACAACGTTCCCCCATTTGATCGATCTATCGATCGACACATTGTGATCTAGCAGTTCTTTGCTCTTTTTTCTTCAGTATCCCCACCCTTGTTGTCCTCTGCAAACTCTCCCCTTGAGCCTTGTATTCCTCCCGTGAGCTTCCCATTATTACACATGCTTCACAATCAGCTGAACATTCTACCAAAAAAGACTTCATATTTCTCTATATCCAGCAGTGGCATTGTAAGTGTTCCTGGTGGACCATATTCAGACATTTCTGTTTTTGTGTGGTGTACGTGGTGGACAGTTCCAGCCCTATCAACATTCAGGGTTTTCCTGCTCCCTGTTTTCCCTTTGAATATCTGAATCCAAACTAACATGCACAAAAGATGATGAGCACCAGGACGAGTATTGGGACTGTTTACTTTGAGAATGTTTGCCGATCACATGTGAACCCAGGCAAATTGAATGTTGAGCCAGTTGTCTGATGTCATTGCGCTTGTTTCTATCAATATGCCCTGTTGGTAATATCCTGTCTGTTGGACATACCCCCCTTGCTGATAATATCCTTGCTGCTGATAGACTCCCTGTTGGAAATACTCTCCCTGCTGTTGAAACCCCCCCTTGCTGTGGAAACACTCCCCCGTGGTGTATGTCCACTGCAGGAAACCCTCCTGACTGCACAGGGTGACTATGAGCTGTCCTGGGACGATGTTAGTAAGTACAGCCCCTTGCATGCATATTTTTGCTAATTTCCTTTGCCTGTGCCTTAATTGCATTGTCTGCCATGTTCTTTCCTCTTTCCTCTTTCCTGTTTCCTCTTACAAAAGTGTACTATCGTGGTCTGTATTTCTGGCCATCCTCGGACCAGTATGGGGTAGAATATTGGTATGTTCATTTACCGTGATTGCTGTGTCTCTAATGTACACATCGTCTGCATATGTTGTATGTATTCTGCAGGGTCCTCATCTGGCTTCATTTTGCATGCCTGAATGGCCCCCTTGTCTGATGTGTCTAGGTGCATAGTCCTTAATACTTTCCACACGTATGCATGGCAGTTTTAAAGGGAACACCGTTGTGTATGTTACTACTCAATCTTACTCAAATATAACCTTCCATGCTCCCATATGTTGTCCCCCCTTTCACCCATTATGGCTGAAATTAGACTCTTCATATCGCCACTCGCCAAGGTAACTGTCTCTTTCTCAAGAGTATATATCCATTTTCCCATTCCCACTGCGAGGGATGACAAACTGTATATTAAGTTATCTCCGTCCATGATCTGCCATGGTGCATACGCCGCTCCTCCCCTGTCTTTATGTAACAAGTGCAACTTGTTTGTGGCACAGGGTAGACCCACATTTGCAGAGCTAGTGTGAGGGTTAGTAATGCAAGCTGGACAACTGTTTCAACATCTTTCAAACACATAAGGAAAGGTATGGCAATCCAACATGACATGAACCATATCTACATTGCCTAGATGACTTTCTAATATCTTGGGAGATTTTCCTTCCCCAGGATTCAAAGTCACTTTTGGCAAATGTTCAATCAAAGAAAGAACATGGGCCTCATTACAATCCTTCTGGTCTGGTAACAATGGTGCAGAGTACAAGTCTGCAAGCCGGATGCCTTCCCGCCCGCCGGGTCTGACCTGGCAGGCAGAATGGCACCCGCACACAGACTTTGACGGAAGCACCAGCACTGTTGCACACAGTGCCGGTGGTTCCGTCATCCCGATTCCCATTCAATCCTATGCGACTCAATGAGAATGGGGAGTAAAAGTTAATCAACAAAAATTTCACTGGCAACATATCTCCTCCTTTGGGTGAAGCTATCCACTTGTCACTTCTAGCAAAATAGCCCCAATGCTTTGTCACTCCCAATGGAAGATTTGCCACAGTTCAAAAGAAAATGCAATATCCACACTGTTAATGATACACAGATCTTGGTTAAAAATTAGGATTCCTTGAAATATAGTTTCAACATTCAAAATGGTATATTTGTCAGGATGACATCTTAGTACTGCTGCTTCTGCTTCAACAACTATATTTCTACTTGATTTATCACCTCTGCCCCACATAATTTCACCTTGGTTTTGACAACTGCAATGCAGCATCTACTGACAGCCAGATATACCCCTTGAGTTTCAATACTTTGAACTGCTGAACTACTGCCACAGGTTCAGTTTCAATACTTTCAATACTTTAGACTACTGGCACAGCTTCAAATGACTTTTAGACAGAATTTGACAAGATAGATTTTTAAAGTACTTCAACCTCCTCAGGTAGGCTAGCCACTCTTCCTGTGAATAGCTTTCTTCATCAACAGGGCAGCCTTGTAGCCTCGCTTGTCTACCTGCCGCAAATAATACCTGGGGTTGCCTTCAAGACTCTCTTCTCTCTGACCTCCTGGTCGTTACAGATTGAGCCTGCTTGAAAAGAGTCTTTACAAGCAGCCAGTTCCCCTTCCCCAACTTTTGCTTAGCTGCAGACCTTTTGATTGTTATTGACTTCACAATGCAGCTGGATTGCTCTAAACTCTGAGAAAGGATCAGCATCACAATTAGTATGGAGTACCACTTGCCTTAGGCAATGCTTGTTCTCTTCTTCTATCGTGTAATGCAATGAATGTTGCTTTCTTACAAAGTATAAGGTTCAGTCTTTCAGTAAAAATTACAATCAGGCTAACACAAACACTCTTTGAGGTAGTTGTCAAGCTGTAAGGGTGGATGTGTAATTGTATTCCCGTAGAAGAAGAGGATAGAGTTCAGGCCTCCATGGGGAATCAGAATAAGGCTCAAGCGACTATTCTGTAATGTTGTTTTCTCACTCTCATATTGTTAAAGTTACATGTTTGTAAAGGGTTATATCAGCGTTTCCTCTCCTTATTAGGGACACACGAACACTCCTTATACAGTAACAGTCTTTGAATAGTGGAACAAAGGATGTTAGCAGCATTGAATGATTTTCAATACAGCGATCAACGTCTACTCGCTTCAGCTCTTACATGAGTAACTAAGGCACTGGTTATTATTACCGGCAAGGCTCATTCAATGTTTTAGAACACAGTGCTTCACTCACCGGCTTCTGAAACACATGCTCTGCCGGTGGCACTGATTTCCTGACTTCTACTATCTCTTATACTCCTTCTGGCTCACTGGGGACCCACACCCTTCTCCTGAACAGGTGTCTCCGGTTCGCCCACACATTTAAGGAGTCTCCTTAACTTCAGAGAGCCTTGGCTTTACATTTGCGTCTTGCCTCAGTCTCCGGCACACCAGCAGCTTGACAATCATGGCAATTATGCTACACAGCCTTTGCACTTCAGAGTTTGGGAGAGCAGGATTCTCTCAGAACATGCAGGTGATATCTGCTGTCGCCACGTTCCAGCTGCCTTCTTATTCTCCCACTTCTTCTTGGTTTTTCAGCCTCATGTCTTCCTTCTGCTTCCACTGCTACAGCCTGCATGACAGCTCACGTTCCAGCTTCTTCCAGTCCTTCCTTCTACCTGCACCTTAGAGGGACTTTTATGTCTCCTAGGTTCCTTCAGATGTGAACTGTTAGACGTATTGCCTAACTACTACAATGAATGTTAGGCTTAAATGCCTCACTGTTACAACTGCATGCCTCTTCAATCCTCTTCGTCATCTAGGTCCTTCTGGAATTCTGGGAATTGTAGTTCCCTTCAACAAAGTTAGATATTTCAACTTCTTTTTTTGGCAAACAGCCATCAAATGTGTGGGATTACTGGAAAAGTTAAAGTGGTGGTTGTCCTGGTCTTCCTGCTCTGTTCCTCTGTGTGATCCTCCCACAGTGCACCACCCCCAGTGACAGATCGGGAAGCATCTGCCTTTCCCTCACCACATGAGGAGGGTCCCAGACCAGGTTTCACAATAGCTACCACCATCCTTCCAAACCTGTTTCAGAGGATCTGGGACCAGTCCCTACTGCTCCCCCTATCTACCTCCCTTTCTCTCTCTCTGACTTCTCTCCGTCTTCTCTTCTTTTCCATTTCCATCTCTCTGTCCTCATCCCATTGCTGGTCGGACCATATCTCCTCAATGCCTGGCCAGGATCCCCGTCCTCATTGGTTTCCTCAGGATCCACTTCGGACCCAGTGGGGTTCTCCTCCTCCTCTTGCAGTGTCTCTATATCTAATTTAAACATAATTTTCTCAGATGTCCAACCATGGGATGTTCTCGGCACCCCTTGCTCCGCATCCATTTTCCAGAGCTCCTTTTCTATCGCACTTTCGGTGGCTTTCAACACAGTTTCTATCTGGCTGGCACTGCGCATTTTATTTTATGTCTGCCAAAGTACTTCTTACTGGCTGCTGTTCTCTAAGTAGTAGTGACTCTTGCCTCTGGCTCTCCCTTCCCTATTCCGCTCTTTCCCTACTTGGGGGCACTCGTTGTGGGTTTGTGTACCTCGCTGCAGGTTTCAGTTTAGGGTAAAGACCATAGGAAAGGGGCGGCCAGTAGGCAGTGCTGCCTTGTCACTACCTTTCCCACCACCTTTGGCTGGTTCCTCCTTTTTCTCTTCATAGAGCTTCCATAGGTGTAAGATATTTTGCCTGCTTTTTAATATTGTGCCTTTATATGTAGCCAACAAATATGAGAACATGTTTTCTATGATGTCAATATCGATAGTTCCTTCTCCTGGCCATTCTAAAATAAAACACTGTCCAGCGGTGTCATGCACTAACTGTAAGTGGTATTTTAAAAGTGTATCACAATACTGGTGAAATGTATTAGATAAGTGGCCCAGGGCTGTGTCAATCTTTCTATTAAAACCATCCTCCACCCAATGATTCACTCAGACTTTCTCACCATAGTCCCTCCCTTTACCCTTGTGCAATTTAGATTTCCTCCCAATTTTATATTACACGGCCACATTAGTGGCCGTGTAGTTATGGTTAAGTTGCTAATCCCATAGGAAGAGCACTTTTTGGGCAGTTTATAACTTCGCTCTCCCTGGACGAATCCTCACCAAACTTTGCAAAAAAAGTATATTGCCCACTCTGAATCAAAGTTTGGTGAGGTTTGGTCAAGGGGGGGGGGAGTTATAGGGGGGTCCCAAATTTCTTTTTTCCCATAGACTGAATGGGGAAAAAACGTTTGTAAATTTGGTGAAAATCCGTCCAGTAGTTTCTTTAAAACGATCAGAAAATAGGTCTAAAAAAATTAGTGATATCTATGTCCGCTCCACGGAGACACTTCCCTGTTTGCTCCGCGGTCAGGACACCAATTGGCTAATCGGCATGCGTCATGTCAACAGACGCGCAACGTGTCCGCAGATTGGCTGGAGTGAGGCGTGATGTGCGTCAGATTGTTCCGATGCGCCCGCCATCTTGGATTCCGCCGACAGCGCGGCGGCGAACAGAGGCGAAATGCAGTTTGGGGAGTGTTTTGGTGTGCAAAATTGCTTGGGGAGGTTTGGGGAGTAAGAGATCGGTGAAATACTGTATTTGTTTAGGTGGCAGGTGCTACTGATGTATTTGCCATGCCCGCGTTGGCCGGGATGTTTGTAATTAGTGAAAATGAGGGGTGTCCTAAGGATAGCATTCCCGTCCGTGCTGTGCGCAGGCAAGTTGAAACTGTTCTATGGACATGCGCGGAGTCAGCGGACATAAAAATTGACCAAACGCCGTAGTTGAAATGTTTGATTCTATGGGTGTGATATGCTGAGGTGGTTTTGGCCAGGGCCTAGAGTCTTGGGTGCAGGGCCATGCACCCAAGACCGAAGTTATAAGTACTGGAGTTATAAGCCACCATGGGTGTGATATGCTGCAGTGGTTGAGGGCAGGGCCTAGAGTCTTGGGTGCATTGGCAAAGGCCATGCACCTAAGACTGAAGTTATATGCACTGAAGTTATAAGCCAGCATGGGTGTGATATGCTGCAGTGGTTGTGGGTGTGATATGCTGCGGTGGTTGTGGCCAGGGCCTAGATTCTTGGGTGCATGGGGACAGGCCATGCACCCAAGACTGAAGTTATGTGCACTGAATTTATAAGCCACCAAGGGTGGCTTACAACTTCGCTTTCCCTGGATGAATTCTCACCAAACTTTGTAGAAAGTGTGATATGGATGGGCCCTTATAGACAGTTAAAATGTTTGATTCTATGGGTGTGATATGCTGTCGTGGTTGTGGCCAGGGCCTAGAGTCTTGAGTACATGGTCGAAGGCCATGCACCCAAGACCTAAGTTATAAGTACTGTAGTTATAAGGCACCATGGGTGTGATATGCTGCGGTGGTTGTGGGCAGGGCCTAGAGTCTTGGGTGCATGGACAAAGGCCATGCACCGAAGACTGAAGTTATATTCACTGAAGTTATAAGCCACCATGGGTGGATTACAACTTCGTTCTCCCTGGATGAATTCTCACAAAACTTTGCAGAAAATGTGATATGGGTGGGTCCATATAGACAGTTAAAATGTTTGATTTTATGGGTGTGATCTATGGGTGTGATATACTGCGGTGGTTGTAACCAGGGCCTACTGTCTTGGGTGCATGGCCGCAGGCCGTAGGCCATACACCCAAGACTCTAAGCCTTGGCCACAACCACCGCACCATATCATACCCATAGGTTACACCCATAGAATCGAATATCTATCAAATGTTTGAAATCTACTGTTTCTGTACTGTTTGGTTTGGATCGTTTGTATGTGAAGTGTTGGCTACGTCATGTTATTAAGATTGTAGGGTTTGGTAACAAGCACTGTAGTATAACATATCCATGGAGGTGAACATTTTGTATTGTGCTGCATGGTTAGATGTTTGCTTCAATGGTTCTGTTATGCAGCAGTATTTATGCATTGTATTAGAATATACTTACTGTTTGATTTGTTGAGATTGGAAATATTTTTTTTCATGAGTTTGGTAACTGGAGTACATATTCTTTTTCAATTTCTGTGATAAAAGAAAAGATCATGTTAATGTATGTATTTTATAAAGACGTATTACATTGCATAATATACATTTCAGCTTTTTTTTTACCCTCATATTTAGAAGCTTACAAACCAGAGTACTGTGCAATTTGCTCAGTTTCTGTGTTTGTTTTTCAAATCATTGGGTCTGTGGGAAAAATAATCCATGTCGGATAAAAAAACATTTTTTGTTATGCTACAATCTATTTGTTTGTTTTCAGTGTTCACTTGTTGTTTCTGGCTAATGTTCTATCTGTTGGCTTGTTGCAGATTTTTGGAGCAGTTAGATACCTGTTGGTGTATTCTAACTGTCTATTTTTTGTTATAATTTAATGGTATTCATTTATCTGTTTGTTTGTTATAGAAACCTGCGGCAGTTAGATACCTGTTGGCGTATTCTAACAGTTTATAGTTTTTTAATTGAAGTTTTGTTAATGTGTAAGTACAGATTAGTTATTAAACTTTGGTTTTAAGAAGATTAAATACGCATTTGTAAGATGTGCTGGTAATCTCTGCTTTAGAGTAATGGTACAATCATTACATTCAAACCATCCATTTCTTTTTTATGTACGCAGTGTAGTGACCTGCATTGGTTGTGGCTCCTGCATGGTAGATTATACCTATTGTTGTGAAGGTTTTCTTACCAAGTGATACTTGACCATGTGTGAATCCAGTCAGCTTGCAGTTGTTTTGGTACCATCTGCATTGTAACGTAGAAGCATTAGTATTACGTATTTACTATGTGTTTGTATTAGTAAGGTGGAGCGATTATCTGAATTGCAGGTAGTACATAATCTGCCATGGTTTGCATTTTTTACAAGTTGCTGAAATGGAACGGATTCACAATTAGGTATGGATACAAACACGAAGCGCTCATTAGGGATTTGTTCCTGTGTCACATTGTTGCTGAGAGTGCATGTATGTTTCCACAAGTATGAAATCTGGAAGATTTCATTTATAGGTATGTGTTTGTTTTCCAGTACTTCTAGTAAGTACATTAGAAATTCTTGTGGAACTTCTTGTGAGTTTATAGTGAATTTCACCATTCCGGCACAGTAGTCCAATTCTTGTCTTATTCCATGAACACTATACGTTTTGTCAGGATTGTTTGTTGCGTTTCTATGAAGGACTAACATTTGCAAACACAATTGGTCTGTACTGTGTAAGTAAATGTTGTTAAGAATTGGTGGCAATTGAAATAGAATATTCATTGCTACATTTGCGTACATTTGAAAATTTTAATGGACCAGATAGTTCTGTGTCCAAGTCATTTTTTCAGAGTGTGTGTTGCTTCTTTGAAGAAGTGCCTGAGTTACTTTGAGTAATAGGTTCTTCTTTGGTTTTGGTAATTGATGAAGTATTAGCTTCTTTTACTATCTTTGGAGGATTTGCAGTGAGATCCTGTTACATTTCTGTTTGAATTACTTTTCTTTTACAAGGTTTCCCTTTTTGTGGAACAGGGTATGTTTTTAGATGAGGGGTGTATAGTGAACATAGTCTATTGTATTCTATAATGCATTCTATAATGCAAGGAATATCAGCGTTTACTTTACTTGCATCAAAGTTGATTAGAAATTGACCATCAAGTGTACGTAAGCGTGATAGTGCTACATAGCTCATGCCTTCTTTAAAGACGAGAAAGAAAGGGTTTGCTCTCAAACTGCGCACACACATATTGTGTGTGCGCAGTTTGAGAGCAAACCCTTTCTTTCTCTAATTCCAATTTCCAGTGGGAATTTGGCAGGCTCCTACTCAAGCTCTCAGCCGCAGCCCTATCACAGCCACATAAGTTACCGTTCTATGCGCTGTATCCTGCTGGCCTTTTCTGCCACCTTTCCTTCTTTAAAGACTGTGTTACCAATATATATCAATGATTTGTCTAGGGTAACATCTTGTGATTTATGAATGGTAACTGCATATGCTAGAGTTAGAGAAAATGGTTCTCTGTGTACATACATGTCTTTGAAGAGAAGGAATCAAGCTGTTGAGCGCCCTATCCTTTTTACTTCTGAAAGTTTGTCAAAGAGAATATTGTCAAACTAAATGTTGTTGTCACGTGGGAATGTTTGAAAGCCAACAACTGTACCCAGTGCTCCATTAACTAGTCCTTGCTCCACGTCAAGGTTATGTTTAAGCAGAATTTTCAAAGGTATTTAGTCTTGTAGTGGCTTGTTGACACATGGGTAGTGTCATACCATGTACGTCCAGTTTGTCTGTGGAGCAAATTTCAATTATTGGTTGCATTTCTTTTTTCAACATTGTTTCATTGAATTTGGAACAGATTGCATGAGTTGGCATTAAGGACATACAATTGACATGTTTGTGCACTAATTGTTCCATAACATCAGTAGCACATGAGTTATCGCCATAAAGTGCATGGATGTGCCAGGTTTTTAATATTCGTTGTGCTTCTTGAGGTAGTCCACCAACTCTAATACTTTTTAAAATGCTGGCGTAAGTGAGGTCTGCAGATTGGCGCATGTTTTCTGTTAATTCTCTGTATTGCAAATGTTTCCAAAGGTTGACATTTCTTATGCTGCCAACAGTTTTATGACAGAGTTTTTGTCCTAAGGTTTTAAAAATATGTTCACCTTTCCCTGGTGTCAATTGAAGAAGATCTCCGAAAACAATAATGTGTTTTCCTCCAAAGAGCTCTTCGTAGTTTGTTTTGAGTACTTCTTGCAATCTGAGGTAAATCAAAGCCAACATTAGGTTGGAGACCATGCTCACTTCATCTATTAGTAACATTTTCATTTGTTTTAACACTCTCCATAGTTCCATTGTAGCTTCTGTAGAAAGTTTGTAATAGTCTAATTTGTTTTGGTGTTCTACTGGAAGGAGTAGTAATCTCTGTAAAGTGACACCGCCTATGTTGTAGGCAACTAAACCTGTGGGGGCAGTTACAACAGCTGACAGTTTGTTGTTTGTCAGTTGTTGAAGGAACTTGCTGATGATTTTGATTAAGAATGATGTGCCTGAACCAGCTTCACGACTGACGTATAGTAGTATAGGTTTGTAATTTTGGCAGGTACTTTCTTTATTTTTATGTTGTACACCATGTGCAATTTCTTTTGTTACTTCTTGAAAAATGGTGCACTGCTCTTTGTTCAGTTTTGATTGTAGTACAGTGTCAGATGAAGGCCCAACCTCCTCCTCACCTATTCTTTCGGAAGAGCTGTCCTTGGAAGTGGTAGGGGTCCTCCTGCACGACTTCCGGTCTTCTGTGGACTGTCTTTTCTTTAACTTCTTTTTCTTGTCGTGTAAGTAGGGTCTAGCTACCCCAGAGGCCACTTTGACAGGAAGTGTAACCTATAAGAGGTGAACCCCAAGGAGCTAAACCCCCAATGTTCCAGGGAAAAAGCCTCTTGGGCACCAAAAAACCCTGGGTGATCTGCTATGAGGAGAGTTTAGCTGGACCTTCACAGTTCTTGCCTATTGTCTTGAAAGCAATCCAGGGAAGCAGTGTATACAGCAGGGAGTAGATGGGATCCGAAGTCCAATGAGGTGAAACAGGACCCAGGAGTAGGAGGCTAACTTGAGGCAAAATCCAAATGTAGATAAAAGGGCAAATAGAAAAGGAAGGAGAAGTACAAGGAGAAGATAGGAACGACTAGAACTGGAGAGAAAGATAGAAACCGGAAGCAGTGTAACATAAGGAAGATAAGCAACAGCGAAAGGTAAGAGTAGAATGGAAACACCCGAATCCGAGAGAAAACAGGGACACACCAACCGTGGTTTGAAGACCGAAAGGGAAGAATAAGCGGTAACCGGAGGTGCTACATGGACGTGACCGGAACCTAAACAAGGAACGTCCAAAGGAACGAACTTCCGGATATAATAGAGGTTAGAAAGAAAGGCGGAATACAGAACCTGACCAAGAACGTCACGGAAATTAAAGTAGAAAAAGGTAGAGGACGCCGAGAGCATCGAGCAGGAAGGAGCGAGAAAGCTAACAAACAGGGGAAAACAACAGAGAAGGCAAAAGGTGGAGTACACCCAGAGCATCGAGCGGGGAAGAGCGAGAGAGCTCTCAAATAGGGAAGACACAACGGAGAAGGAAAAAGGTAACTTGGAACGTGAACCAATACAGAAGGCACAATTTGCACACAGCGTTGACGGCGTTCAAACAGGGAACAGATACAACGCACCGAAGAGGAGACGTGGTCATAATTTATAGCTTAGGCCGCCATCTTAGGTAAGGACTAGACAGGGGACCACAAACGCCAAGTCCTCCATAGACTCCACAGGCGAAGTCTGACATACAGTTAAGTCTTCTGTATCTTCTTCATAGTGACACATGGTGCTTTCTACTTCTGTCATAGCTAATTGTGCTTCATTTGCTATTAGTGGCTGTCCCAGTGGTTCTTGGCTTCCTGTTACCGAAGATTGACTACTGTCGGGAGTGCCCTTATCTAGTTGGGCCTGGAGTTCTTCGTGTTGCTGTCCATTGTGCAACATTGTTTTGTACTGCGTAAAGTTTACATTGGTGATAGTGTTTTCATTTGCTTTGAAACCATCTTCATAGGAGTCATAGTTATCTAGTATCTCTTCTTCTTTTCTCCATGGTTTAAAAAGTTGTAGCAGGGACATGTAATATAGTTCTTTCTGTTGAGGAGATTGTAATGACAATTTCATATGATTAATTAAGCTTAGTTTGGTAAGTTTCAATAAGCTTCCATCACAATCTGTCACTCTATATCTACCCTTTTTTTCATCAGGTTTTATATTATTTTTGTATGCAAAGTTTTGGATTACGTGGTATAGACACATTGTTTCCAAAGTGGTACTCCTGTTCGGGTAGTATGTGTCTAGTAAATTGGTTTTCAAAATGTCTTGGCTGTTGGGCTTATTTTTGGCTATTGTTTCTATATGCTCATATGATTTGAGAACTCTTTTTCTAGATTTAGCAGGACCAAGACTTAGCCATACTATATCTTCAGATTTTCCATACAAAGCAGTACCGTTCAAATGATCTGCAGCTTCATAGGAGTCACATTCTCTATGAGAGAGCATTTTTATGCCTAAACTGAGATAGTGTTTTGTCTGATGATAGGTCATTCCAGAGGTCTTGAAGCTCTGTTTTTTCTGCTTTTGTTAAGTAGGCTGTAACACATCGTGCAACTGCAGTGGAATTGTCTGCAATGTACTGCACATCTATGTTTGCATTCCACAAGAGGGCAATGATTGCATTGTAATCATTGATATATTTTGATTCTCTGTTCTTTTTATGTAATACGTGTTCTTAGGTGATTTACCTTTAACACTATGTCTAACTGAAGACATGAAGTTGTTCCCTTCCCCTGTTTCTGTAACTGGTCTAGGGAAACCAAAGCGGCATTTGGTGTAGTATTTCCCTTTGTTTTTGTATTTGCAATGACAATATTTGCCAAATTTGTGTCTTTGAAATTGTACAATATTTGTCACTATTTGTTGCTTTTGATGGAATTTCACAAGTTGTTTCCCTTAAGTTTTCCTCAATATTTATTTCTTTGTAGTATTCATTATTATCTTTTAGATATTGCAAGGCTTGTGCAACTTTATGTAAGTCTACAAGTTGTTGCAAAATGTTTTTGTTTTTTGTTGGTACACCATTTACTAAGACAATTAAAGATTGCTCTATTGGAATTTGCACTCCCAGAGTGTGCACATTTTCTTTAAGATCTAATGGTAAATAAACTACTTTGCCACAAATGCCTTTAACCAATTCAGAGGGAGGTAATTTTGCTGTTTTTGGTTGAAGGTGTATTATTGCTTGAAATGGGTGCACGGTTTCATTTATGATGCTCTCATATAAATTGAGTTGTTGCAGTGGTTTTGATAGTGGGAATAATTCCAAGTTATTTGTGATAACACGTGAAGGAGTTTGGTTGTTGTCAAGTTTTGTAGTGCAGTAACTGCAAAGTATTAAGGGGTCAGTTATTTCGTATTTGTTTTCTGCTATAAGGTAGAGAGCTAATTCAAACCATTTGGAATCTTCATTTTCTTCTATTTTGTATTTTACGTGTATAGTTTTTGTGTTACTTTTATAAAAAGTTCAGCGGCAACACACACACACATGGTTTGGTACTTCAGCGGATGTACTTTTAAATTTTAGTATTTCTTTTTTGTATGTGTGTAGTAGAAGGTTGCTATGTGCAGAATTGTTGGTAGTCTCTTGTAAAGCTATTGCATTTTGTAAGTGGCTTTCACTTCCAAAATATTTTTTCTGGATATGGTCGATTTCTTCGAGTAGGTCTTTGGGTGCACCATGTAGAAGGGTGTTATTTAAATTGGCTAGTGCTAAAGCAGGACTTTTAGCATAGTACAGTTTATAGACTAAATTTCTTATAGTTGAATGATGTGTTGATATCATTTTGATATGATGGAAGGTGCTTTTGCAAATAGGTCCGGAAATGCAGGCTAATGAATGTCCTTGTAGTCCTGTGTATTTGCGCACTGCACAGGTATCCATATTTTGCAGCACTTTCATTTTGATTTTGTCTTTGCCTTTCACATACTGATTGAGGAACTGGCATAAAGATTTGAAAGATTTTTTGGGAATGTTACACATTGACGTGCATGGCCATTTGTTTACTGGACGTTCTGTTTCAGTCGGATGGAGATTTAATTCTGAGTTTTCTGGGGATATTTTTGTAAGCAGTATTTCTTGTTCCATTATGGTTTCATTCATTTTTTCATAACCTCGTCCACTGCTATGGATGGCAATTGGGTTTGTTTGGTTTTGTTTGTATGCTTCTTCATTAAAATATGGTTCTGTGCTCGTGGTATGACTCCATTCACCTCCACAGATATTTAAGAAGTTATTTTTGTTGACATTTTGTTTATTGAGAAGTTTTTTTTGTAATTTAATAGATAGTTTTGTTAGTTCTTTCATTCTGTTTAACACTAAAATGAATAACTTTCTTTTGAGAAGGATTGCACTGTCTATTAAAGCTTCTAAGATTCATTTTCTACGGTAGGTTTGAAGGGTTGTGCATGCTTTGTCTCTTGTTTTTATAAGATTCTAAAGCACTCAATGGCAGAACATTTTTGCTAAAATACTTTTTTTGATATGGTTACTTGCTAGTATATCAACATTTATAGGAGCAGTTTTAGCAGTAGTGGTAGCCGAATTCTTGTTAAGCATTTTTTGTTTCATTTTACATTTTGATAGAGGAGGCAAAGTTTCTGTACTGGAAGCTTGTATTGTTTCGCTAAATGACTGTATTAGCTGTTTTGTTTGAACGTTTTGTACAAACTCTGGTAGCGATGGATGCTTATTTTGGACACTTTTATTTTCATTTGCTCTATTTCTGTGTTGCTTTCTACAGAGTTGCTTTTTGGTAGACATTCTGTGGGGTCTGTTTAAAAAAAAAAAGAAGGTATGGGTTGGGCCGTTCTGCAATGTATGTGTGCTGTGTGCATGAGTGTCTGAGTATCATTGGAAAGATGTATGTGGTGGTGTGTGATTGTGCATTGGGCAGTTACAATTTGTTGGGAAGGCTATTCTTCTATTTGTGTGTTACTAAACCGCGGTTCAAATGGGAGTAGAAAGTGAGCTAGTGGTGAGGAGAAGCATTAATAGTAAATCTAATGCTATAAAATTAAAACAGTTCTTTGTTTTGTAGTACTAACATTCTAAGGGTTGAGTATGTTAATTGTGTTCCAAAAAATGGGGATTTGTGTGCCATTCTGCCTGCTAAACTTTGTTTTACAAATGGGGATTTGTGGGCAGAATGGTTCAGAAATTGCTGGGTTTTTCTGGTGCGCAAATTACATGAATGAACCACACAATGTGTTTGAGGAACAGTAAGAATATTAAGGTAGTATTGTACTTACTCTTTTTTTGTGCAATGAGCAGGTCTCTTCGGATATGTTGTTTGTAGTTCAGATGCTGCTGATTGTCAGGAGAGTGGTCCTCACTGCAATTGTAAAAGTAAGAAGTTAGTAATTGTGTGTGTTTATATCACTGATGTTAATGTAGACAATGATTTTTATGTTTTTGTGGTAGTATTCTTGTTTGATGAGCACCTGAGAGGTAGATTTCAGCACAGCAATGAAGAACATTTATTTTTCTCATAGGATTGCATGGGGATTAGCATTAATTTAGGGGGGAGACAGTAAAAAATAGTGTGATTTTTCGATGAAAAATTGGGAGTCTCGTACCTAAATCGGGAGGGTTGGCATTTATGTATAGGTTATGCAGGTTTAGTGGCATTACTCTGTTTATTTGGATTCATAACACTTGTACATGTACTGTGAATAAAATATGCATACCTGTAGTTTGTATTCATGCACGTGGGTATGAATGCAGCTGTAAGTAGAAATCTTGGATATTTGTAGAGTAGATTTTGTAGTCGGTGCTTTCCAATGATATGAGACTTGTACTCAGAATGATCAACAGTACATTTGAAGTGCGGAACTCTGATGATGGAGTTAGATGTAGAGGTCTTGGATGTGATTGGTGGATGGTTGTGTGACTGCTTAGCTGTATCCAATGAGGGAATGGCACCAAGAGTGATGTGGAAAGGGTAGAAGGGCTGGCTAAGAGTTGCGTGCCATGCGGACTCCGCGGCTGTCCACGGTGTAGGGCGTGCCATATCCGGGGTTTTCAGCAAATCCAGTATGGAAAGGGGAATGTAGGGATCAGCCAATCAGATGTTGACGTTGTGGATTTGTGTAGAAAGGTCAGGGTGCTGGTGCTCAGAGATATGTTTGTCCATGGTTTACAGCAGTATGCTCAATGCAGGCATGTGGCAAACAATTTTGATGTTAAAGGAGTGGAGGTGGTGTGGAGAGCTGTGCCTGATTGCAATGTAGAGGGAATTCTACAAGTTTGTGAAGATATGATATATGATGAACAGTCCCAACCTGGTAGTTTTTCACTATGGTGCTTTCCATTTGGGCTACGTGAGTGCCCCTACTTTGTTGGCAGATTTGGAACAGTTGGTTCAAGCAGTAATGAACATCCTTCCAACTGCGAAAGTAATTTTTTCTGGATTAATACCTAGGGCAATATGGGGCAATAGTTCTGTTTTTTTGTCCTCAGCAAAACATTGATAGGTGTGCAATCAATCGAGACATGTGTGCTTTCATGCTTAGAGCTGGTATGTTTTTCTGTAATAATGAGAATATTGATTCGAGCAATGCTGTTTATTTTGAAGAAGATGGTATTTCTTTATCTTTTTTGGGAAATGCCATGTTGTTTTGGAATTTAAGGGTTGCTTTGGAGAAGGTTATGTGAAGATTTTAGTTGTAAAGTAAGAAGAAAAAAAAACAAATATACAAAATAACAGGTGTCTGTCAGGCACCTGCAAAAAAAACAAAAAAATTGCTCTTTTCAGAGCCCACCTCAAAGGGGAAATGGGGCACACTATTTAAATTTACATTCACCACACTCAGATCTTCGATATGTCCGTGGACATGGCAGTAGTCTGTGGACAGCGCGTATTACAAACAGGGATTCTGGGGTGGAGAGGCATGCAAATGAGAATGAGCGGGGCTAGGGATTGGTCAGTAAAGTTTAGTGGGTGTGTTGTGTAAGGAGAGATTCTGTGAGAACGTCTTTTTCCAGAGAGAAGAACAGATAGCTATGGCTGTGTGTTTTCGAAAAACAGATTATCTGGATTTTGGGAGTCTCATGGATACATTGGTTGGAGGTGCATGCAGAACGCTGTGGAGTAGCTGCAGATCGTGGATTCCCTCATGTGGAAGTGCACTGGCGTGGAGTGCCTGGAATGAAGTGGCTGGTCTTGGTAACTCTCTTTAGAGACAGAGCATCATCCGGACATAATTATAATTCATTGTGGAGGGAACAGTTTAGGACATATGTCTGGAATTTGTTTGCAATTTGCAATGAAAGAAGGACTTGAGAAGGTCATGGACATTCCAAATTCCCAAGTAATTTATTCTCGTATTGTGTAAAGACAAAAGTGGCTGCATTCTTCTTTATTTGGTCCACAAGTGGATAAAGCAAGGCGCTATGTCAATACGGCTGTTTGTGCCTTTCTAAGAGATGTTGGCATGTCCTCTTTTCACAATGAAAATATTATGTTTCGTAGCACATACATGTTTCGCAGAGATGGAGTTCATCTTACTTATGCTGGAAATCAGATTTTTCTGAGAAATGTACAAAATGCATTTCAACCTTTTTTGGAATTAGAGTGACCTATTTTGCAGTAGATGTTGACGATTTCAAGTTTTTCAAACACACAAAAACACCACCAAAAGGTTATTTTCTGAGCCACCACTTCGTCCCAGAAAAAGTGCATTGGTTTTGCTAGGGCAGAGCCCTAAAATTTTATATGTCCTAGGACTGTCCATGGACTTTCAAAAAATGCACAGGGGCCTGCACTGTTTATTTGCCACTTCTATTTTTAACTGTGAAAGGCGGTTCTGAAAAGAGCCTTTTCTTTGGGATTTTTGTTGTTTTATATTTTTTTGGGTTTTTTACACACAACACACTAGGAGAGGAGGGGAAAGGAGGCTAAGGAAGGAACACCAAACACAGGGATAAGAAAGGACAGGTGGAGAGAGGAAGATGTAGGGTCGGCCTTACTTAGGTAGGTAGCAGGCCTTTTGGTGGTCCGTGACCGTAGTCTCAAAAGCACTTCAAAGACTCTCCCCCCTGCAGAGTACTGCGTCGCAGTACATACACAATATTGTGACCATAGAAAGGTAAAGGTCAACAGCATCGCGAATGGCCTGTGAAGCAGCTGGAGTGATGCGCTCTCCCACAGGAGTGTCTCTTGTGGTGAGAGGAGTGGAAACGGAGGATGCTGTAGAGGAACTCAACCTACTACATTTATCACAAGGTACAACCTTGCGAATGTCCGCACTGTGGAACGAAGTTAGGTGTCGCTTCATGGATGTCGTACCAAAGCTGTACGGACCACGTCTCCCATGACACCAATTTGCACTGGTTACAGGTGACCTTGTTCGCACGTGCTTTTGGTACATTACCATAAACGGTAAACAACCGCCACACCCAAGACTTCCAGCGAGTGCTGGTAGTAGGGAGTTCCTCGACCTCATTCTCTTCATCCTCTTCATCCTCGTTCTCTACATCCTCACGCGTGTTCCCCTCTGTAGGCCCTTGGGGAGGTGGTGGTGGGGTTTGGGGGTGGTGCTGAGGCAGATGTAGCAACAGCAGCTATGGATGCCATTAGGGTTGATGAGATAATCTCAGCAAGAGCAGCAAAGGCAGCAAAAGTCAATCTGCAATAGCCAGAAGTACAATGAAGATCAGCTCTGGGGTGTGGCCTTTTATTGGGATGGAGGGGTGCGTCTCGCGAACATATCAAACTCCCAAAAAGGTTCAAAAAGTTACAAAAAGTATCTGGAAAGCCAGTGCCACTGTCTGGGACATGTGAAATGGTGGCTTTTTACTGTAAGATAATTTGAATTGTCCGAATAAGTTCTTTTAAAATGTTGGGGAACCGGACAGAGTCTGCAAATTAGGACACACACTCAGCATGGGTGCGGTCACATGATGACGTCAGGAACACGTCCGCGAAGGGAACAGGTGTCCGTGGGACACCAAATGCACAGGAACGGTCATGCGCATGCATGCGGGTGTTCTACGGACAGTTTTCGGGTCCTGAAGCTAATTAAAAGTGCGACACAAATGAGACGGACAGCTACAGACAGGCGCAATGTTCGCAGGATTTATGGGTGTGGTGCACATGTGCGTAGATGTTCTGCAGACTGTATAGGACAGGCACGTTGTCCGTGGACATTTTAACTGCTTTAAAAAAAAAGAAAATTAAGACAAACGAATTTCATTAAAAGAAACATAACTTTTTTTTATTATATACATATACACAATTTATGAAAGAGAGTGGGAAGCAGAACCTGATACAAATACAGGGGAGTTAGGGGTTTGGAGAGGATGGATGGGAGGGGATGAAGGGATGGAAGTCTCATCAAAATGTTTATCTTGGTGTTGAGGGTTTGGGGATAGTTCACTCGGACATGGAGAGGGGGCACAAGTACAAGTGGGACAATGGTATTTAATTTTTCTTTTATGTGGTCCTCCACTGTTTCAAACCATTGAAATTTTCCTTGAGCATGTCTACCACTGCTTATTTATTATTACATATAATGTGTTTATGTGCTGCTTTTTGAACTTGTGCAGTGTTTATATGGTATGATAGAACAATTTCAGATAACCCCTGAGTGTTTGGGTAGTGTTGATGACTTCCGTGATCGTCCGCGGACATCAAAATCATTAGTGGGGTGTTCGGTATGTTCTCTGTTACATGTATATAAAGTAAGGGAATCCTAGTAAACATCTATCAAATTTACACTATGAATATGTATATTCAATAAAAAAACTTTGTTAAAGGGACGTTATGATTAAGTTGCACTACTAAAAACCTATGAAATTCAGTAAAAAAACGTTGTTAAAGGGACCTTATGGTTCCAAGTAAATTTGCCAGTTATGGTAAGCTAAGCAACCATAACTCGCGCCACCAGCGTGCACTGCTTAGACTAACACCCAGGACATCAAAGATGAGATCACAAAAATGTCATTGATGACATCACTGATGACATCACATGTGCATTTATCTTTCATGAAAGGTTTGTACAAGGGATTCTTATTATAATGTTCACAAAAAAGTGTCAAGGCTCATTGGAATAAATATCATGAGCAACTTAGTGCATTAAGCAATGCATTGATATAAATAGCATTCTATAATGAAGTTCTGTCCAGTATACTAAGCTACTCATCTAGAAAATAGGCATTGTGTGCAGCATACATGATGGAGGTGCAATATTCATAATCTTGTAATGTTGAATAGTGAAATGATAACTGCTTTCTTATTATAGTTTTGTGTACTGTGAAACATGTAATAAGTAGCTAATAAAACCCACTTACTACATAATTGCATTATTACAGACAAAACACAAACAGACTACAACACTTACAAATATGAGTATATACAGGGAAAGTGAAGTAAGCAAAAAAGCAGCAGTAGTACCAGAAAGTGTTCATAACCTAACTGATTATCTTTATGCAGAGAAATGATTGCTCTGTTTCAAATCTGCTACTTCCCCTATGTATATGTGAGTACTGTGAGTACCATTATGGCCCTTCTACGGTGCACTACATTGCATATATATGCGCATTCAAATTTACAAAGCACTTTAGCATGACCCTCGCACCTCTACAACCGATTGTCTCAGCGCAGGCACCACTCCTTGCCGCTGCCCAGGCATGTTAGTTAACTGCTGCATTGTGCCCAAACTCCTGTTACCTGATTGACTGTGCCTTAAACTGTTAGTTAACTGCTGCACTGCGCCCAAATCCTGTTACCTGATTGACTGTGCCTTAAACTGTTAGTTAACTGCTACATTGCGCCCAAACTCCTGTTACCTGATTGACTGTGCCTTAAACTGTTAGTTAACTGCTGCACTGCGCCCAAAATCCTGTTACGTGATTGACTGTGCCTTAAACTGTTAGTTAACTGCTGCATTGCGCCCAAACTCCTGTTACCTGATTGCCACACTGTGCCTTAAACTGACTGTACCTATGGATGACTGCTATCCTGTGCTCATCCATCATGGCCAACATCACACCCCCACCATCCGCACTCATCCCCCCTACACCTTTCCTCCCATCATTTTTCACCAAACCCACAGAACACAAACCCAATCAACTCTCAACGTGCCCCAGAACCACAAACTCCAGAAATCAAATATTAGGCCTCCGCTCTAGACACTCACCACAAACCCCTCTAAGCAAAATTGAAAATAAAATAATCTCGGAACACAAGAAATTGACCACTTCCAAGAAGGTAGCTAAAGGGCCCAATACCATTCCTACACCTCGCCCAGACCTACAGTGTGCGTTAATCAAATCCATGACCTTCTCACCAACCTTGACCTCGACATTATCGCCATCACCGAAACCTGGCTACACAATGCCGCCGGCCCAGCCATCTCACTAGCTATCCCACCGGGATACTCCATCCTCAGACAGGACAGAACACTATCCACAGGTGGAGGAGTGGCACTCATAGCCAAAGACCACCTTGAACTAAGACAAACTTCCTCCAAACTAGGGGATAACGTTGACTCTCTATTCACCAAGATCACTCTTAATCTAGTATACCGCCCACCAGGCCCGATACTGGATTTCAAGGACAACCACACACACCTACTAGGTGAAAACCTTAAAACTACTACCAAGACCATTCTCCTAGGAGATCTTAACTTGGGGCTCCACGACCAAAAAGATAAACCATCCACCAAGCTAGCACAATCTCTCAAAGAGATGGGCTTTGTACAAAAAGAACTCCATCCTACCCACAGTAAAGGGCGCACTCTTGAATAGGTAGCTGACCACAACTGCGGCATCGACATCAGCTCCACTTCGCCTACCCCATGGTCCGACCACTTTCTCATTCACTTCTTCATCCCCTTACCGATATAACTCGGAAAAAAAACTCAAGCCTGCACCCCCAGCCATGGCCAGGAGCTCCAAGAACCTCACCAAAGAAAGCATCTCACCCTACCTAGTCCCCCTCACGAACAACTTTCCTGCCACATCTGACCCAGCTGCACTGGCAGATATCTACAAAACCACCATTAGCACTGCCATAGACACTGCCATAGACATCATCGTCCCACTACAACAGAAAGAGACGATCCAAAAACTCCAAACACTCCAATACTTGGTTCTCAGCAGAACTGAAAGAACTATGAACTAAAAAACGTAAAGCCCTAAACTTATGACAAAAAGCGCCCAGCGCTTCCTCACTATCCTCCTTCTATCCTCCTACAAATCACTGGCCACCCAATACAAAAAAGCATCATAGCAGCTAAATCATATAATGAAAGAATCTCCAACGCCGCCTCAGAATCCAAAGAGCTCTTCGCCATCTTCAAGGAACTCTCCACACCGGCCACTAAGTCCCAAGAGATTGTCAAGGACCAAGCCTGGTGTAACACCATACAATCCACCCTCCTAAAACAAATTTGAACTCCTCCAAGCTAAAATCATAGACCATCATAAAAATCTCCCTCAGCAAATCTTAGCTGCATCCCATAAGGAAACAGTGACTGAGAACAAAAAGACAAGCCACCTTTTAAATTTAGAGAAGTCTCAGAAAAAGAGGTAATCGATATCGTCAACAGAATCAAACCCTCCAATTGTAAAGGCGAGGCCTGCCCTGCCAAACTAGTCAAAGACTGCACTGAAACACTAGCACCATTCCTCAAATCCTTCATCAATGCATCCTTCAACACAAACTCAGTCCCTACCAGCCTAAAAGAAGCATGGGTGCGCCCCCTTCTCAAGAAACCCACTCTAGATCCAGAAATCGCCAACAACTATAGACCCATCACAACCGTTCCCTTCCTGTTCAAGATCCTCGACAAAGTTGCCTACTCACAAATACAGCACTACCTCAAAGAAAATCGCATCTTAGGCAAAAGGCAATCGGGCTTCCGCCCGGGACATGGGACCTTACTAGATCTTAAAATCCAATTTAATGACATCATGGACAAAGGCAAAACAGCACTCCTCCTACTATTAGACCTATCTGCTGCCTTCGACCTGGTCAACCATGACATTCTAGGCACGCAACTCAAAAATGAAGCTCACTTCTCGCCTGAAGTCGTCTCCTGGGTCAAATCCTTCTCAAACCATAACTCGTAAAACCACCCTGCACTGCTAAGACTAACATCCATGACATCAAAGATGACATCACAAATGACATTGATGACATCACTGATGACATCACCTGTCTGTCCCCTTCCTTTTTGTTCACTGACATATCTAGGGCAAGTGTTTTTTTTCACTGACAGTCAGCAACTGGAAATTCCAAAGCTACTGCATTTGTAGACATTACCCTTCTCATATGTTCTTTCAGTACTTTCCTTGGGGTTCAGTCGTATCATAAAATGCATATACATAAGGGAAGAAGCAGGCCTGAAACACAGCAATAATTTCTGTACATGAAGATAATCATTAGATTATGAACAGTTTCTCATGATACTGCTGCTTTTTTGCGTACTTCACTTTCCCTATATATGCCCCATATTTGTATGCATTGTGGTCTCTTTATGTTTTGTGTGTAGTAGAACAAGTATGTCGTAAGTGATTCATTATTAGTTACTTATTACATGTTTCACAGTATGCAAAACTCTGATACAGAAGCATTCATCATTTCACTATCCCACATTGCAATATTATGAATATTGAACCTCTATGGTGCATGCTGCAGGCAATGCCGATGTTTCTGTTGAGTAGGTTCCTATACTGGAAACAATTCCATAATACAATGGGGTGTATAGCAATGCATTGCTTAATGAACTACGTAGGTCATGATATTTCTCCCAATAACCTCTGACAGTTTTGTGCCAACAATATAATAAGAATCCCTTGTATAGACTTTTCATGAAAAGTAAATGCATATATGAGTTCATCAGTGATGTCATCAATGACATTTGTGATGCCATCTTTGAAGTCATGGGTGTCAGCCTTAGCAGTGCACAGTGGTGGCGCAAGTTATGATTGCTTAGCTTACATAACTGCCGAACATAGCAGTAGTCCAGATTGCTCCTTCCTGCTGAAATTGATTTCTGCCAAAATCTGCTCTGCTGTGCTATGCTACTATGCCAGAACAGTGTTCCAGATTGCTCCTTGCTAGAATTGCTTTCTGCTCAATTCTGCTGTGATGTACTACCTTTGGAGCTAATGGCAACCATGGCTGCTGCTACTGCCTCTATTTCAGCAGCACCCGCACCCTCACCACCACCACCACCTTTCCAAGGGCCTGGGGAGGGGAACAGGCATGGTGATGTAGAAAGAGATCAAGACGAGATCGAGGATGAGGTAGTGGAAGTCCCCATTGCCTGCAGCCAGCATGAGTCTTGGGTGTGGAGGCTATTTACCACAGTTGAAAACATGGCCAAAGCTTGTGCAAACAAGGTGAAATTGTCATGGTACAAACTCCTAAACCTCTGGATCTTATGGGCCTACCCCAGTCACTGGCACCCTTAGGGGCTTATCAAGGCCCAAAAGTGTATCCTAGGATTTCCTGGACTCAGTCCTGGCGCCGTTGGCGCCAGGCTCATAACATGTGCTAATTGCATGGGACTACATTCACAGCCTAATAGGGCTGAGCCTGTCTGTATACACTGGGTGTGGCTAAGGGACTACTTTACCTGAGATTGCAGGGTGTGGCTGAGGGACTATTTTACCTGGAACTACTAACAAGGCTATTTACGCCACACCCTACAGGCAGAACACGCTTCATATTATTCTGCACTCTTGCAGCATAACGCTCACCGTGTCTGCTCAGTACTCAAACTTCTACAGCCACGCCTGTCCTGAGATCCCGATCCAGCAGCACCTGAGAGAAGGAAAAGAAGAAAACAGGGGTTAGTACAGCAACAAAGACCTTAGCTGCAGTATTCCATCCAATCGGCAGCACCTTCAGCTGCTCTCCGGGCCGCCGCACCTGCAGAGAAGAAGGTATCTGCACGGACACCCAATACTCACCCGCATTCTTCAGGAATTTCATTGAAGCGGTTCTTCCCATCGCCGTCCTGGAGCCGCACTGCGCCTGCAGAAAAGGAAAAGAAACAGCAGGTTAGTCACGCATGGAAAAGAATCCGCTATACTGACATTCAGTGCCATTCACCCCCGTTAATACTCACCTGCAGGAAATCTGCTCAGCACTTTAGGAAGAGTCGAATCTTCATCCAAAAACTGCTCAAGACCGCGCCTGAAAGAAAAGAGAAACACAGTTTAAAACTTGGGCAATAAGGACATTAAGCACCTATACCAAGCATCCATTGGCATATAGACTTACCTGCTTAATCCTTCTATTCAAAAACTCTGAAACAGCCCCGCAGGATCAGTGAAGTAACTTGGTCCTGGGAAAGCCCCTGCTAGAGATTGCAGGATGGAGAACCTACCATTAAGAACTCCAAGGCAAATGCCTCCTGGGGGGATATTGAGGGAGAAGATGTGGGCAGGCATCATCACTCAAGCTGTGCAACGCCAGTGGAGGCATCATTTGTGCGGCTACGTGCTACGCCCCCGTGGAGACCAGGTGAGCGTGACATAAATGCACTGAGTGCAAGGCGGTAGTCAGTTGCGGCAAACCAAGCTTGTTCAGCTATGGCACCACCTCCAAGCAGCAACACCTGAGGTCAAACCACAAGGTGGCAGTTCGGAGGGTCGTCCCCTTCGAACAAGGCAGTAGGTTGAGTTCCTCTGCAGTATCCTCCAGATCTGCTCCTGCCATCACCAGGCCATACGCACCGCAGCAGACCCTTACCTTTCGAAGGTCACTGTATTGTGCATGTACTGTGATGCAGTACTCTGCAGGGGGGAGCAACTTCAAAGTGCTTTTGAGGATTCGGTCCAGGAGCATGAGAAACACTGCCCCCTACCTAAGTAAAGCCCACCCAACATCTTCCTCTCTCCACCTGCCCAATCTTAACCCTGTGGTTGGTGCCCCTACCCTCCCTTCCCTTCCTTTCATTGTGTCTCGTGTGTAAAAAAAACAAAAAAAATAGAACAAAAACCGAAAAATAAAAAAAACGCTCTTTTCAGAGCCACCTTTCACAGTTTAAAAATAGAATTTCCAATGAATGAGGCAGGCCGCCATGCAGCCTGCGAAGTCTGTGGACAGCCCAGTAGTAGTCCGGGGACCTCTAGAAAATGTAGATGGTGGTACCCTCAAAAACATTGCACTCTTTTCCGGGACAAAGTGGTTGCTCTGAAAGAGCCTTTTTGTGGTGTTTGTTTGTTTTTGGAAGGGTTGAATTGGCCAACACCTACTGGAAAAATGCCTCCTATACTTGCAAAAAGGAAAGCAATGCATTTTGGATATTCTGCAGAAAAAGCTGATTGCCAGCATCAGAAAGATGGACTAATCTCTGTGAAAAATGTTTGTGCTACGAAACATAATATTTTTAATGTGGAAGGAGGACATGCCGACATCTCTCAAAAAGTCGCAAACAGCCTTGTTGACATTGCATCTGGCTTTCTCTATTTGTGGACCAAATGAAGAAGAACGCAGCACATCTGTCTCTGGGCAATGTGAGGCAATGTCTTTGGCTTGCCCAAGGGCCTCCTTCATTGCAAACTGCAGAGAAATTCCGGTAACATGTCCTAAACTGGTCCCTCAACAATGAATAATAATAATTTCTGGATGATGGTGCGTCATCAAAGTGGCACATAGAGGAACCAAATTCAGCCACTTCATTCCACACACGCCATACCAGTGGACATCCACATGATGGAATCCAAGATGTGGAGTCCCCCAAAATCCATACACCCTGCCTCCTGAACGACACAGCCATAACCAGAGGCATCTTCACTCCGCTCTGCAAACAGACCTTCTGCCAGAGTTTCTCCTTACACACCACACCCAGGAAAACATATTGACCAATCCCCTGGCCTCCACAGTCCCATTTCCATGTCTGCCATCCTCAAAAGCCCCTGATGTGGCACATGCGATCTGTGAACTACTGCGATGTCTGCGGACATATCATGCTTTTGCACAGGGGCGGGGGAACACATTTCAACCAGGGTAGGGTATTTCCTATTCTTTTTTTTTGGTGCTACTGAAGAGACACTTTTTTATTTTCTATTTTTTTCCAGGTTCCTTTTCTCTTCTTTTCCTCCTTACTGGCGTACATCAACCTCTGCAAAGCATCTCTAGCGCATTGTCCACAGATCTCGTAAGACAGTGGCAGCGTTTCTTCCCTTTCCATTTACACTTTACAGCACTATCTCATTGGTTACTGGTAAGCAGTTACACAACCATCCACCAATCACATCCAAAACCTCTACTTATAACTCTATCATCTCTGTTCAACACTCCAGATTACTGGTAAACACTCAGAGTGTAGGTCTGAATGTATCTTACCAAAGCATCCCAAGTATATACATAGCATACTTGTCAACAGGGGGCCAGCCACTTAAATTGCACAGTCCACAGAATGCACCATTACTTAAAAAGCAAAACAAGTATGTGTGCATTGAGAACAGTACCATTTATTAATGTGGATAAATAAATCAAAGTACTGAAATGATTGTTCCACTCATACAACAAGGATAGATATATCTGCAGAAAAGTTAATTGAATTGCACACACAAAAACATTCTCCTTTCCAATCTGCACATCCTTCCGAAACTTTTTATCACCCTAACACAACTTGCACTAATCAATTTCCAAACTAAATAGTCCTGTAGCACCACACACACTTGCTAAAGTGCACCTCATACGGTATACTTGTAAACAAACCATTGACCCCCTTACCAAAAATGCTGATGCTCTCAAGTCCCCATTCATATACAAATCTATCCAATTTCACACACACACTAACTCTTCCTGCCAAGACATCCTCCTTCAATTTCAATAATGTATTCTCCAAATGCAATCACTATGCCATTCACAAACATATGTTCTTACTTCCTCCTTTCACAGTTGCAGTGAACACCTCTCTCCTGAAAGCCAGTGCTGTCTCAAGTGGAAAATACAATCTAGAAGAAACCTACTCTCAACATCCAGCAAAGTAAGTGCAATACTATCATAGTGTTCTGCCTTACTCAGACAGTGCAGTGTTCTTGTATTGTAGCATACACAATTCCATCAACCCAAAAGTATTTGCTTCATTCTCACTCATTGCACCTGTAACGCTCACCTGACTCCCACGGAGGCGCCGGCCTGGTTTGCGCTGCGGTGGCCTCTTCCAGGGTGGTGCGCAGGACTCGGAAGATGGACTGGACCAGGCCCCCCAACTCTTGCTTGCCTGGCTCGCTGAAGTACCCTTCTGTAGGCGAAAATAGGGGATTAAGGGTGTGCGGGGTAAGTAATCGGTCTCCCTCTTTCCCCTCTCACTCTCCTTGACACCCCTCTGTGATTCAGCGCAACAGCTCACCTTAGGGTCTGGAAGGGTGAGCTCTCCATCCTGCCTCTGATGCAGGGGCGCGTAGATATCCAGTTGCTTCACTGGATTTTCGGATTGGTGAGAAGCAAACTTGCTTGGCTTCCATGTAAGTTTTTTGATTAATGGTTCCCCTTGTGTCCATGCGTTAATGTTCTAACGCTAATGTCTTTTTCTCCATAGGGGCCGGGGTATGGAATGCCGGGGAACAGGCACCGACCCGAGATGAAAGGTGAAATCCTTGTGGAAATCAGGTAAGTCTTTAATGAGCGTTTTGATAATGTCTTTTCATTTGCCCATTAACGCTGATGTCTTTTTCCCCTTAGGGGCCGGGGTCTGGAACTGCCTGGATGCGGCGCGGACCCGAAATGAAAAGGGAATGACCCAACAGATAAGTCTTAACATGGAGTCTTAGCTTCCCTTCTCCCTTCTTTCTCTCACCTTTGTTCTTGTCTTTTTCTCCCTAGGTGCTGGGGAGCGACTGTGGATCCGGATGGTCTCTGCTGATGGAGGCGCCCTGTAAAGGTGAGTAAATGCAGCGCTGCAGCAGTCAATGCGATGAGTTTTTAAAATAAATGTCTTCCTTTTCAGGATCGTTGGCGAAATGTCTCCAGGTTGCAGATTTAACAGGTAAGGTCTTTTCCTTCTTCTGTTCTCTTGTTCTATTCCTCTGCAGGTGATCAGGATGCTGGCAGGCGTGGAAGAAGTCAAGATGCAGGAGCAGACACGGTGAGCGTCCAGCTGCTAGATGCAGAACAACGCGAAGCACGTGTGGCTGATCGGGTGTGGTTTAAATAGCCTTGGAAGAAGTTCCTGGAATGTGTCCTTCCTCCAATCAGGTATGTATCCTTCCCCGACCACACCCGGTGGTAAAAGAGTCCCACAGGAAAAGTAGTACTGGCCTCAAGATGGCCCGGCTGTCTGCATCAGGTAAGTTTACACCAAGCACCTTTAAACACAAAGTCATCTTTTATGAGCCTGGCGCCAAAGGCGCCAGGACTGTTGTCCAATATGAGCCTGGCGCCAAAGGCGCCAGGACTGAGTCCACAGGGCCCCTACTTGGGGCTGCTGAGACTCCTCCCGAGGGCATGATGCCTGCTTCCGGGGGTGCTGGGCCGGTCCTGGTGCTCCGGGGGCAGGTATCATGACAGCACCTCAACAGGTCACCACTTCCTATTGTTATCTGACCGCCATTATAGTAACACAAAGATACCAATACAAACTTCCCAACCTAAAGTTATAACCCATTACACAATCACACACATTTATGTGCATGCCTACCCTCATATTCAAACACTCATGCACAGTGCACACATATACATTGCACAACCTGCACATCCACACTTTCCTGTTTTCTCCAACAGATACTACAAAATTCCTACCAAAAAGCAACTCTGTAGAAAACAACGCAGACATACAGCAGATCAACCTAAAAGCATACACAATAGCCATAACAAAAACAGCTAATACAGTCACTAACAAAAACAGAAGCACCTAACACGAAACAAACTTTAACTCCTCTTTCAAAATGTAAAAATAAAATACATGTACTAAAACGATTACAACAACCACTACTGCTAACAGAACATGTACAAATGGTAACATAGCCACAAGTAGGCATTCCAAAACATTTATTTTACAAAAAAACTTTCCACCACAGAGTCTGTCAAAACCTTTTAAATACAGGGGAAAAATCATGCTCAACCCTTAAAACTTACCACAGAAAACGTATCCCGCAAGCTCTTGTAGACAATGCAATGCTCCTGAAAAGGAATTCTTCATATTAATTTTAAACAGAATGAAACCACCAACAAAATGAATTAGTAAACTACAACCAGTACTTTGCAACAAGCACAATATCAGCATACATACCTTTGGCAACATCTGTACAGTTGAGTGGAGTCACACCATTAACACAGAGTCATATTTCAATGATGAATCATGCAAACAAGAGCAAACAAACCAAATTGCCATAAACTTAGAATCAACTCTCGACTCCACCGAACCAATACACCCCATCTACAAATGGCCATGCACATCAAGGTGTAACATACGCCAAAACTATATCAAGTCTTTGCGGCAGTTCCTCAATCACTATGTGAAAGCCAACGACAAAGGAAAAATGAAAATACTACAAACTATGGACTCCTGTCCAGTGCGCAAATACACAGGACTACGAGGACATTCATTAGCCTGCATTTCTGGACCTCGTTCAAAAACTGTACTATGCAAAAAGTCCTGCTTTAGCACTGAAGCATTTAAATGACATTCTCCTACACGGTACAGCAAAACAAATGCTTGAACAAATAGACCACATCCAAAGCAAATATTTTGAAACTGAAGAGCACTTACAAAATCCAGTAACTTCAGAAAACAGTAGCAACAACCTTGCAGATGTTCCAATTAGCTCTCTACCTTATAGCAGAAAAGAAATACGAAATTACTAGCCCCTCCATACTGTGCACATAATGCAATGTAAAACTTGACAATAACCAAATGCCTTCATGGGCTATCGGTAATAATTTGGAAATATTCCCACTGCCAAAACCACTCCAGCAGCTTAATTTGTATGAGACCATTACAATCCAAACAGTACTCCCATTTCAAGCAATAATATGACTACAACCAAAAACTGAAAAATTGCCTCCTACTGAATTACTGAGAGGCATTTGTGACAAAGTAGTTTATTTGCCGTTAGATTTCAAAGACAACGTAGACACTCCAGGAGTGCAACGGCCAATAGAACAACCTTTGATTATCCTGGTGAATGGTGTACCTACAAAAGAAAACAAAAATGGCAGCAACAGGTGGACTTAAATAAAGTTAGAAAAGCCCTGAAATATTTTAAGGACAACAATGAATACTACAAAAAAATAAACATTGAAGAAAACTTGAGAGAAACAAACTGGCCAATGTTAACTTCTAGATCCTACTGCAGCCTCCAATACTTTAGACCACTATACAATTCACACTATGCACTCAAAAACACCATAGATGATGCACTGGAAACATATGAAATGCGGCATGCCAAAGGATCGCCAATCAGTATATGGTAAAAAAGTGTAGAAGCACAATCCTTTCCTCTACTTTTTCCTTATGGAAAAGGTGGAATATACAATGAAATATGCACACAAATAACAGAATCAGAATACAGCTCTTTACAAATGTATTCTGAAGACCCCAGATTCAGACAAAACGTGGAATACGTATTCCACCTCCTCTTTGAAAGTGAACTAGCAACTCTATGTTATGGAGTTGCACACACATTAAAAACAGGTTCCAATTTTTAAAACATGTCTGCTACGCAGCTACTTCAAAAGGTGTAAGAGAAAGATGAAGTATTACAGCCAAGTATTACAAATCTCTTGGCAAACATGCTTGGCATGAAAGAGTACGTGTTCTGACGGCAAGCAGATGTACGATGTATGCTACGCAACCTTGGCCCGCCCACATGGTTTCTCATCTTAAGTGTGCAGAGTATTCATGTGAAGACTTGCACACTTTCCTACGCATAGCAAACAAAAACAAAACAGGTATATACATGAAAATACCGGTAGAACTCTGCTCTCCTGATCCTTTAAATTTATCAAGGTACGTTAATCATCGCTTTATTGCCATGCTGCACTTCATTTGTAATAAAACACTTTGTCCCCTCAGAGAAGTGGAACACTGCTTTTGGAGAAAAAAATATCAAGCCAGAGGAGCACCACACATCCACATGCTTTTGTGGATTAAAAATGCTCCTAAATTTGGTCAGGCCAGTGATGCAATTGTTTTGCAGTTCATTCACAAATATATCACCTGCAAAATCACTTCAGAAAGTACACATAGCGACCTACATTGTCTAAAGTCTTAAAGGGATGAAAGGGTATCGACCCCTCTCCGAACCACAGAAGCGGAATAGATCGACCCTCCCACCGTGGCTGGCACAGCTCCTGAATATTAATAACACAGGTAACCACGTGACAGCCAATGGGGTGAAGACGGAGTTACGGAAAGGGTGTGGACAGACAAAGGAAAGGTGGGGAAGACAAAACATACATTTCTATACTTATAGCACATTCAGTTCTTACTGAAAAGCCTATACTCCTAATCCTGTCTCCACACTTGATACTTGCTACTCAATCAGAACTCCTGCCTAACTACCTAACATAGACATCGTATTACCTGCATCCTTCACTTGCATACACATGAAGGAACATTGATTTCACTTAACATAGAACATGACTTGGCAGAACACAAACATAAAGCGTACATGGACCCAAATGCCAGACATGAGGTTAGCAGCAAGTTGTATGGCACAACAAGGGAATTTCCCTGGCATGAAGAAACAAGACAAAGCCCATTGGGCAAGCAATAGCAACAAAAACAACAAACCACAGTTAAATTGACAATCACTCTTTGACATATTAACTGGGAAAAAGTCACTTCGATCTGACATGCAATCTTCTGGGATACATGTCCTTAATGTCCCTATTCAAAAAGACTAATAGCATGCATAGATTCTCAGGATACCAGCATTTGCCACGTGTATTGCATCATACTCTGTAACTGAGAGTGTTCATAATGTTGTCCATTAATGTAGGACACACAGCAAACCTAAACGCACTGAACACGTGTCTCTGTGCTCTTTTCATAGTTTGTAAATCAGAGGATCAGATATTTGCCATACTCACATATCAACAAACATATCTCCGTGAGCACTGCCCCAACACCATGAGAAATGTTTAGGCCCTTATCTATATGTTCGGGTGACTCGTGAGATCACCCTGACTCCATGGGATCACGCCGTAGTACCTCCTGGGCCCACACTGCTTCCCGCATCGGCCTGGCCTTTCAGTCAATTTATCAGTGAAATGACGTGTTACTGCCTGGGTCAACAATGATCACCACCCCGGCCTGGGCCTTTCAATCAGCATGCCAGCATTCTATTTGTGTGCTCCGTCTGCTCGCACACGAATGCTGTGACCGCCCGTGCTGCACAATCTTTAATTATCCACGCCAGTACATGGGTGGCCGGCGATTTAGTAAGGCCATAATTACCTGCAGCTGGCTCGAGATGCAAATTCCATTAAACTAGACACTGTCCCACATACTGCTGGGAAATGTAGTTCCCATCTCATTTCTTACCAGGAATACGCTGTTTCTTGCCCAAAACCCAATAACTGACATACATTCAAGCATTTAGCAGTTTCAAAGACACAAGTGTGGCAAGTATTGTCGGTGCAAATATAAAACAAAGGTAAATACTACACCAAATGCCGCTTTGGTTTCCATAGACTAGTTTCAGCAACAGGACAAGTACACAGCTTCATGTCTTCGGTTAGACAAAGTGTGAAAGGCAAATCTCCTAAGAACACATACTGCATAAAAATAACCAAAGCATCAAAGTACATCAGTGATTACAATGCAATCATTTCCCTCCTATGGAATGCAAATATAGATGTGCAGTACCTTGCAGACAATTCCACTGCAGTTGTATGATATGTCACAGACTATTTAACCAAACAGAGAAAACAGAGCTGAAAGATCTCTGGAATGACATATCATCAGACAAAACACTGTCACCGAAATTGTACAGCTTTGGCATAAAAATGCTCTCCCATAGAGAATGTGGCTTCTACGAAGCCACAGACCATTTAACTGGCACTTCCTTATATGGGAAATCTGAAAACATAGTCTGGCTAAGCCTTGGTCCTGCTGCATTCAGAAAAAAGAGCTCTCAAATCATACCAAGACATAGAAACAATAGCCAAAAACGATTCCAACACCCAGGACATTTTGAAAAACAACTTATTGGACACATACTACCCAAACAGGAGGACTGCTTTAGAAACCATGTGCCTGTACCACATAGCCCAAAACTTCTCATACAAAAATAACATTAAACCAGATGAGAAAAAAGGTAATTACAAAGTCGTAAGTTGTGAGGGCAGTCTGCGGAAACTAACCAAATGCAGCCTGATTAATCATATGAAGCTGTCATTAAAAACTCCTCAACACAAATAACTGTACTACATTGAAGTACTGCAACTTTTCAAACCCTGGCTTAAAGAAGAAGATTTATTAGACACCCATGCATCCTATGAAGATGTTTTCAATGCAAGTGAAAGCACCATAGCAGATATAAACTTTATGCAGTACAAAACATGTTGGCCAATGAAAGCTTACAAGAAGAAGAACTTCAAGCACAACTAAAGATAGACATTCCTGAGAGCAGCCAATCTTCTCTGACAGGAAGCCAAGAACCACTTGGACAGCCACCCATAGAAAAATGAGGCAGAATTAGCCATGACTGAAGTCACGAACACCATGTGTCAGTATGAGAAATCTGCAGAAGACTTTGCTCGACAGAAATCACAACTAAAGAGTGGGCAGTGTACCAGTTTTCTAGAAGTAACTAAAGAAATTGCACATGGTATGCAGCACAAACCTAAAACTTGTAACTGTCAACACTATAAACCTCTATTGCTGTATGTAAGATGTCAAGCTGGTTCAGGCAAAACATTCTTAATAAAAAAAAATCAGTAAATTGCTCCAACAATTAACAAACAACAAGCTTTCAGCTGTTGTAACCACCACCACTGGTTTAGCTGCATACATAATAGGTGTTGTCACATTACACCGATTGCTACTCCTTCCAGTAGAACACCAACACAAATTAGACTACTACAAACTTTCAACAGAATCTGCTATGGAGCTACGCAGAGTTTTGAAACAAATGAAAATGCTCCTAATAGATGAGGTGAGCATGGTCTCCAACCTAATGTTAGCTTTGATTCACCTCAGATTGCAAGAGGTCCTCAAAACAGACTACAGATAACTCTTTGGTGGAAAACACAATATTTTTTTTTGGCAATCTTCCATTAACACTAGTGAAAGTTGAACCTATTTTTAAAACCTTAGGACACAAACTATGCCATAAAACTCTTGGAAGCAGAGGGAATGTAAATCTCTGGCAACATTTCCAATACAGAGAACTAATTGAAAACGTATGTCAGTCTGCAGACCTCACCTACGCACCTAAACATTCGGATTGGTGTACTATCTAAGGAGGCTCAGTCTATGCTAAATATCAGACGCATCCATGAGCTATACGGGAATAACACATGTGCTACTGATGTCATGGAACAATTAGCACACAAAAATGTCAGCTGTATGTCCTTAATGCCAACTCTAGAAAGCTGTTCACAATTCAATGAACCAATGCTAAAAAAAAATGCAACCACTACTGCAAATTTACTCCACAGACAAAGTGGACGAACAAGGTATGACAAAAAAACCTATGTGTCAACAAGCCATAGCATGACTAAATACCTTAAAAAACTCTCTCTCTAACACAGCTGGTTTGGAGAAAATGTTAACATTGTCTTTAAACTGTAGAGTAATGCTAAAGTGTAACCTTGACTTGGAGCAATGTTTAGTTAATGAGGCACTTGGTTCAGTTGTTGGCTTCCAGACATACCCATGTGACAACAGCATTCAGTCTGTCAACATGCACCCAAAGTTGAAGGGATAGGATGCTCAACAAAATGATTAATTCTTGTCAAAGACATGTATGTACACAGAGAACAGTTTTCTCTGTCTCTAGCATACACAGTCACTATTCATAAATCTCAAGGTCTAACCTTAGATCAAGCATTGATTGATATTAACAGCACAGTCTTTAAAGAAGGCATAAAGAAGGAGTTACGTAGCACTGTCAATCTATGTACACTTGAAGGACTATTTCTAGTCAATTTTGATGCAAGTAAAGTCAACGCTGACATTCCTTGCATCGTAGAGTACAGTAGACTATGTGCACTCAATGCACCCCATCTCAAAATGTACCCTGTTCCTCAAAAACACAAACTTTGTAAAAGAAAACAAATACAATCAGAACGTATACATGGTCTCCCAACAGTACAACCAAAGAAATTAAAATCAGCTCCTACTCCATCAACTACCAAAACCACAGAAAAATGTACTGAAAAGGAAAATACATACCCAACTGCACAAACAAAGAGAACTACCTCTTCGAACAAACCACGTGGACTTGCATCAAATGACTCAGACACACAATGATCTGCTCCATTCAACTTTTCCAGTACAGCTGGATTAAATATCTATGCAAATGTTGCAATCAATGCTCTATTACAATTACCACTAATTGTTGAAAACATTTATTTAAATGTCTCGGACGGGTTCTGTGTTTACAAATGCTACTCCTTCACAGAAATGCAACAAACAATCCTGAGAACACTTACATTGTTTTAGGAATAAATCAGGAATTGGACTACTGTGTTGGAATGGTGAGATTAACTATAAACACACAAGAAGATCCACAGGAATTTCTAATGTACTTACGACAAGTACTGGAAAGCAAAATATACCCATAAATGAAATCTATATTCATACATGTGGAAACATACATGCACTCTATGCAATCATGTCATGCAGGAATAAGTCCCTAACGAGCGCTTTATCTATGTACCTATACCTAACTGTGGATCCATTCCATTTCAGCAACTTGTACAAAATGCAAACCATTTTGCATGTGGTCTCCAGCAGAAATGACATGACCTAACAGTTCAGGCAGGGCTGCCTATTTTTGGTAAGATCACGGCTGCATTCCATTTGTCCTGTTCTATAATGGTGCAGAAGTTTTAAAAATAATGATTTGTAAGGTTGCCCAGAACAATTACAATGGGCCTCATTATGACTCTGGCGGTAGCCGTTGCCACCGGAGTCATAAATTCCAGCACCCAGGAATGAGCAATTACCAGGGCATTACACCCCGGCAGACCCGGTAATTGGCCATTCCCGGGCGCTGGAAAATATTAGTCCCCATTCCCATTTCCAGGTGCAATTGGACTCAATGGCAATGGGGAGGATGGAAGACCAGGCACCATTCATGAATGGTGCCGGGGCATCCATCAAGGTCTGCAAGCGGGTGCCGAACCACCTGCCAGATCAGTCCTGGCGGGCTGAAAGTCACCCGCTCGTAGATCTCGTAGATCTCGTAGTTTTCCGGTCCTGAAACAACGGTACCAGCAAGCTTACTGGTATCGTTGTTTCTGGACCGGCAAACTCATAATGAGGCCCCATGCCGTTTTTTATTCCAATCTTACACTGATCAATCTTCAGTGTTGGTTACCTAAGTCACCCTAAGTGGGATGGGAATTCCCTGATGTGGGTTCCAAACCTGCTGTGTCTCGAGTCCAAAGTTAACTTCAATGATAAAGCTTAACCAATTCCAACGGTTATGATTAATTTATGAGAACACAATGTGTCCGCATCAGTGATAGAATGTCTGTATTTGCAAGGGCCATGCTGCGTGCAAAAGACCAAATCCCATCAGGAAAATACATAACTGAAAAGTTACCAGGTATGAATTTGGTATTACAAAAAGAGTCTGAAACATACCCTGTAATATCATTGCATAGCCTATCCAGGCAAATGTTCACAATGTTTTAATATTTTATTTGAACAGGAGACACATTTAGTATAACGAGGCCACAGTTGTATAGTTATTGGCCACTCTGATGTCATATACCTGGACATTCTTGTACATCTCAAACCACCCAAGGGTTGTGCTAGCAGGAACATCTATTAAAACTCAATTTTCAAAAAATAAGTACAATGGGTGTTACTTTAAGAAATCAGTGGTACATTTGCCTGTAAATCTAGCTCAAGCATAAGCGCAATTGATTAAATGAATAAGCAGTTCTTTCAGCGTGCAGGGAAAACAGGAATACGCCTGGTGTGCTAATTCTGTTGGCCTAGCATGCCGATGCGCATTCCAAACTGTGAAGCGACAAACCAGAATGCTGACTGACAACCGTGTGCGTATTATGTTCACTGAGCTCCTTTTTATGGTAACCATGTGTCATGTAATCCTGCTGGTCAATGTGTATAAATATGAAGACTTTGTGACAGAAGGCAGAGGTATGACAAAGTATTTGCTATTGTACTCTCCATTTAAACACACTCTGAATGAATGAACCTTTGACTGCCAAACAGCGCTGTGCAGGTATCTTATTCTCTTGGTGTGTGTCCACAAGCGAGCATTATGAATGGATTATTTCCCACAAAATTGCACCCCTAGATGGGACCGCATCTCAGATAGAATCCATTTGGACAGTGTGTGACTGTCAGGGTACAAGTAGTGGACGGGGAAGGATGTGGGGCGCACTGTACATGGTGGACAGAGGTTTCCTACATCCATTGATTTCACCCGCCAGTTTATTTCCTCAACACACTGCTGCTCATGACCTAGGTGCCCACTTGTTGGACAGAGGGTAGGTGGCACAGACAATGGAATTGGGTTAGACCGTTCTGGGTGCAGTATGTATATGATGTGATTATAAACACGCTATGATGTATTATGGATGAATCATGAAATGAGCGTGTAAAGTTGTATTTTCTATGGGAGCATTGTGTTAAATGAGCCATAGAGAAATACACTCTATGTACATGAGTTGAAACCATGGGTATTTCATGCACTAAAATGATCTGTTGTGGGCTGAAATGTTGTAAGGCTCGTTCCAGTGCTCTGGAGCAGCAGGTTCAGACTCCCCGGAAGGTACAGCGGGTGGGAATTGATGATTAAAAACGGCTTAGGGGTGGTGGTGTTCTTGCATGAATGGCATAAATACACTGCCACCAACTCTGAGCTACAGTTTCCTGTGCATTGATCTTTTGACCTGGAGAAAATAGGATACCTAAGAAAAGCATTAAGCCGCTAAAGGCAATAAGGCAATTAGACCCTTGCAATGAGAAACATATAGAAAATGGGATGGTTATGCTAAACAAAAATCTATGAGAGAAGCACAGATTACTAGAAGTAAATTGCAATCCGAAAAAAGACTACACATGCGTATATGATCATAAAGAGATGAAAAACGATTGGGAAGAGGGAGACCATGAAGTTATAATGAGAATTAAGGGTGTGTATGTTCCAAGGCTTGCCCCTCAGCCCCGACATCCAAATCAGGAGTGACCTTAGAGAATGAGACAAACCCAGTGTTAGAAGGTTTAATGGTTAAAATACCTCCCAGTGTTAGAAGGTTTAATGGTTAAAATACCTCCCTCACACCCCTATCGGGTACCTGGTTATAAGGCTCTTTCCTTGCCACCTAGTGCCCACAGGATTACAACCAATTAGAACAAGCCAAAGTATACATAGCCTAGCAATGAGATACACTTTTATTCACAATAGTGCTAGAACTAACTAGACACATTTTTTTACATAAAAAGGTAAACAAAGAGGACAAAGTGTTCCCCCTCCTGAGAGATTATAAGGGCATAGAGCATAGGCTACATGAGTGTAAGCTTGATGCAGTCTCCTGGCATAGAGCATAGACTCCAAGAGATTTTTTGAAATTTCAATTTCGTTCATTATTGCCCCAACAAAGTCCATGGTAACTGAAAGATATCCTATGAAAGAAGGGCCTGGGTTTGACACTAATAACCCCACACATGAGGTCCACGTCCCCTGGAACAAAATGGAGTTACTGGGCATTATTACAAGTGTGCCAGTCAGGTAACAACGGTGCACCGGACTGGCACACTACAAGTCTTCGGGCGGGTGCCGTCCTTCCCGCCAGGTCAGACCTGACGGGTAGCACGGCACCCTCTAACAGACTTTCCATGAAAGAACCAGCACCATTATTAATGGTGCCGGTGCTTCCCTCATACCCATTCGTAATCCCCCAGTGTTTCCGTGGAGCAAGGTGCCAAAAAAATGCATGAGTCCAATTTTACTGGCAAGGCTACCACTGGACTCGTAATGAGGCCCATTGTATTTCACTAAAGATTACCCAGATATCAGGTAAAATCTGAGCAGCGGTATCCCCAGAGTGCATCTTAAAACCAGGTCTACTAACGATGGGTGATATAGATCAACTGTTCTCAAGTATACTCCCAGGCAGACATATGGTGCCAATGCAGAAATGCAACACAGTTAAAATCCTGTCATAAAGTGGGCTGAGCTGACCCTGGCAGTGTGCAAAAGGGGGAATACTGGGGAATTGTTTAAAGTAATAACAGCTCTTCCAGCACTGCTGATAATGTGTATCAAGTACGTGGTTCCCTGCAAGCAAATTAATTGGCATAAACTGATTGCTTGCAGGCAGGAAGAAGGGGAGTCAGTTCAAACATATTTTGCATGAAAGGAAGAAGCTTTTACCTTGTTTACTGAGATGGATATGTCTACGACGGAGGGGCAAAATGAGTTCTGTTCCCATTTTGTAGAACGGTGTTTACCTCACTTGAAAAGTGATTGAACAAAAGAAGAGTGAATAGCTAACCCCCCCTCAGTGTTTTAAGAAAGTCTGCAAATGCTTAGGCTGTTTTTCACTCGGCCCCCACAGAAAGAAGCTTATCTCATTTAATGAGGACGAACCCGCTCCAGGAAGACTAACATGGTCCCATGGAATTAACAACCACCCACCAGAATCATTTCCACAGGATCTGAGCAACTACCAGACCACACAAAAAGGGTTAGGCTATCGACTAAGATCCCGCAATCAAGTAACTATTTGTCCTAATGAAGGCCCAGTACAACATTTAATTAGATGGTCGGTTGGTTGTGCAAACCATTATCGGAAGGGCTGAAACACCTTGTGTCGATGCAGCGTGAACATCAACATCCTTGTTTAAATAGAAAAGCGGCTAAGATATGTATTTTTGTGTAGCCACTGGATGAAATATATTTGTTGAACAACCACTGTCAAAAGACAAACAACTCTGTCTAGATTGGGAAGAATGGTGTCACATCAATTCCAACTAGTTTTTCCCCATTTAAAGCACAGTGAATACTAACCCCACAATATAGGACCACATCAGAATCATTTTGGTTTGTTGTATTTTAGGATTTATTGGAAAAATGCTTTTATACTTTCTTACGATATGAATGTATTATTCATGATTGACACTATAAATGACATGCATTATGTACAATGATATGAAATGAATACATTTCTATGTCTTAGAAAAGACAAGAAAGGAGTTGTGCATAACTACTGATTTTGTTGCACTAAAAGTAGAGGGGACACTAGATCTGGAGATCTGAGTGAGGAGTAGCTAATCGCTCTTATTTTGTTTAATATGTATCTTCCCCGTTTATGAGCGAAAGGCCCCGGAGAACAAAAATTGTCGGGTTAATACTTGTTTTGCAACTCACTTAAAAAATGACATTGATACATGTGCTATGATATGATATGATATGGCATTTATAACGTGCCTATAAACAAGTGTTTCAAGGTGCGACGAGGCAAGGGAGAGGGAACAGAGGGAATACAGACATCGATCTTACTAGGCCAGGTGTCATTCAGATCGTGCAAGTGCATGGAAAGGGAAAGTAAATGGGGGAAGGGAGAGGGGAAAGTGCACCACATGGGATAGTAGAATAAATACGATAAATAAAAACAGCCAGATGGTGGCAAATGCAAGGTAAGAGCAGACATAAGTGCTGGTAGGGGGACTTTAGGGATACAGAAAAACAGTCCCCGGTGCGGGCGTTGTCAGGAAGGCAGTACAGGTGTGCAATTGGCGGGGCCTGGGCCCGAGATCAGAAAGGGTGCCAGGTAACCAGTGCAGTTCCAGCTGGAAATTCAGCAGAGGAGAGGGGGGAGAAAGGAGAAGCAAAGAGGAAGGATTTGAGGTGCTTCCAGAACCGGAGATGGTTCTCCTCAAGTTTCAGGGAGGCAGGAAGGCTGTTCCAGAGCGTGGCTCCTGCCGAAGAGAGAGATCTACTACTAACTCTTTGCTTGGAGAAGCTACTGACCCTGAGGGAGTTTCAGGGAAGGAGGGAGTGGGTGTGCCGATGAGTAGAATCTCAGTCTTACAGGCATTAGGGCAGAGGTCATTGGTGTCATACCACTCCTGGATAGCAGACAGACAGTCAGAGATGAGGGAAGGAGAGGAGCTGGCCGAGGGTAGCCTGAAAATGAGTCCACCTGTCCAACCCAAAGTGCTGCTCAAATATTGACCATGGCTAGGTATTATGCAAATCACAATGACAAAGACAAGGGGGAAATGGAAAAGAAAATGAGTGAGTTAAAGACCATAGCATTAATGCAGCAGACTTTACCCGAAAGAGGTAGGGGAAACACATGTATGCCCTAATTTTCCTCTCCTAATAAACCATTGCTAGAACCAACCTCCTTTTCCTTTGCCATGGATTGTTACTCACCAGGAAAGCTTTAACACATTTAAACCAACTCTTTGTAACTCACCGACTTTGGGAACTGTAGACTATATGAAACCCTTTACCCTGTTTGTGCAAGAATGCCAAGGTTCTGTGTTGTCTGTACTAAAGTAACCACAAGGGGGTAAAAATAGGCCACTTTGGATACAGTAGCAAAGGCATTACCAAACCGTTTGTGAGATGTTGGTCCTGCAGCATTATCCTGGAAACAAGCAGATGCCATATTGTTAGGACATCCTGTCACTCTTTCAGTTCCTCGTGCAATAGTCATATTGATGAATACAACCAAGACCCAACATTTAAACATTGCTGGGCTCACTAGGTATGAATTGACATTATTGGCACCTCACATTACGATTCAGCATTGTAATAAGCTGATTACAGCCACCGTGCTACCCTCCCTTCTAATGGTTCTGTTGCAATTCATGATTGTGTGTTAACCACTGATGAAGAGACAAAGTGACAGGTGGATCTGGTGGACGTCCCTGTTGAACAGCCAGATGTTACTTTGTATGTAAAATGGTCTTGTCTTAAATTACCAGATGGCAACTCTACATCAGCATATGCCATTACAACCTTAAAAACAATGGTTGAAACCTGTAGCATTCCTCAGCATTCAGCCCAGGCAGCCAAAATGATTGCCCCTACCAGAGCATATGAACTCAGTACAGGACATCTGGTAAACATTTAGACAGATTTGTCAGTATGCTTTTGGTGTAGCACACAGTTTTGTTCACCTCTGGGTTAAAAGAGGGTTCCTGACTTCACATGGCACAAAAATACAACCTGGTTTTTTGATCTTGAAATTACCAAATGCCTGACATTACAAGAAATTGTCCATCATTAAATGAAGTGCACATGAAACAATTGTAGATGATACAGGAAAAGGCATTGCTTTTGATGGTCAGACTGCCAAAGCAACTGCTCAGAAGTCTGTATCACGTATGTATGTGTTCCATGCATGAAAATAAGACACTGTGACATTTGACAACACTATAGAGATAGTAAAACCCAATCAGTGTGAGGCTACTGCCCAAGATTTAGAGCAATGGAAACAGAATGGGAAATATGCAGATGGCTGATGGCTAGACAAGCAAGATGAGGGAAAATGGAAATGACCCCCTTTGTATTTGCATTTAATGTTGTCCTATGCTCCTGGCCCATCTTATGTAGGTGCAGGTGCAGAAGGAATGTACAAGTTGCTCACTACAGCATGGGGTAACACTAAGCAAAGACCAGCAATGGTTGCTTTATGTATAAAAAGTTTAGTATGTGTGTCCTATAAAATTGGGGAGAGTGAGTGAGCCCAAAATGACATATCTAGCCATCTTAATTTCAATTTGAAGCATTACAAATATATTTGATTGAATTGCCTCCCTGTCAAGGAAAAAAAAATGTGTTAGTGATATTATCTAGATATTATGTATGTTTATCAAATATAAGCATTCCCTTTAAACGACAACACTGCATTAAGTACTGCTAAAATATGTGAAAAGGAGTATTTACCCCAAGTTGGACTGCCACACACTCTCTAGAGCACAAATGGTGTGTGTGTTGTTAATACCACAATGGCATTAGTGCACTTAGGTGTTGTTTTGTCTCTTTACAAAGTAGTCACGGGCTGCCCAGAAAATGTATGGGCGTTTCAGATCCAATGATACTAAAATGTGCCATATGCACTGTTAATCAACTACTGTAAAGAGCTAACTAAAAATCTGTTCATTCACGAATGTCTGATGCTGAAAGCACTGTTTCTGCAGAGACATTTTACACTTGCGTTATTGCTGCTGGCCCCACAGACATTGCTGGAACAGTAGAGGGTCTAAGGTCCAATCTATGACCAAGGAAACTACAAGGAATCCCTTTCCACGAGGTACAACTGCCAGGCGGCCAAGGCTGCCAACTTAAATGGACTGCTTAGGGGCGCAGTAGCACAAACAGAAACTCCAAGGAGCAATTAAGTTCAGTGAAACCTGTCTTTTTGGAATTTCCTTTTGCTGTTTTGTTTTGCTCCATACACATGCTATGCCAAACCATGAGTGTACGGCTTTTTAACCCCAGAGAGCGTAGATGCATCTTCATGCTTCTGTCAAAGACACACATGGAAAATAGGAATTGTTCCAAGTGGTTTGTATATGCAGTACGGTTAGGATTGATTGTGTGTTAGGTTGGTGGGTATTACTGGAATATTAAGTAGCAGCGTCCTTGTTTGTTACAGAAATCAGTGTCCTCAATGCCACCCTGCCTCAGATCCAGCAGTATCATAGAGAACAATGCTTTTGTTCAGAGCATTGCTAACCAAGCTCATGTTCATACTGGCACATTGGATTTACATGGTTCCCTGTAGCCTATGCTCACGTCGTTTGGTTGGAAGTTGCTATGCATTCTCATGGTAGTATTAGAGATAGTATTTCTAGTAGGCTTATGTAACAACTGTCTTCATGCAATGTGTCAGACAATAACTGCATGCCTCAAACCATCAGACACCTCTGTTGCCTCCACAAATGCTTTCATGATGCAGGAAAATGCCATTTAGGACATTATGGCCATAGATATGACTGACTCTCCTGTTCCGCCACTCACTTATGTGCATAGTTGAGGGTTCCTTAGTTCCGAAATATGATGAAAGAAATGATGTTCAAAGGGCCATTTGTGAATCTTGCTAAAGCATATGTGTGATTACTTAAATGAACAAACAGTTTTTTCTACGCTTGGTGGGCTAATTAATTTGGTCTAGCTTGCCGATGCACATTCCAAACTGTGAGGCGACATACCAGGTGGCTGACAAGGTGACTGACAACTGTGTGCTAAGAATTGGTCTTGTGCGTATTATGTTCACTGTGCTCCTTTTCCTGGTACCATGTGTCATGTAATCCTGCCGTTCACTGTGTATAAATATGACATTTTTTTATAAATATGTACACTTTGTGACAGAAGGCAGAGGTATAGATGAAGCATTTGCTGTTGTTGTAACACCATTTATACACATTCTGAATGAATAAACCTTTGACTGCCAAACTGCACTGTGCCGGTATCTTATTCTCGCGGTGTGTGTCTAAAAGTGGGCATTATGGATGGATTATTTCCGACATTCCATATTACCAAAACATTTCAAATTTTACCCACACTTTTTTGTACTATAACTCAAATATATAATACAAAACTGTTCAGTTGATTTTCTATAATCCAGAAGACCCATTGCCCATCTCCCAAGGGATACATATATCTTCCATTATACGCCCCACTCCCCATCTGCCAAGGGTTATTACTGCCTGCAAATGTTAAAGTCTAAAGTCTTGCGAGTGTGCAGATACTAGCTGGTAAAGCCATAGTCGGGGGCTGTAAAGTTATATTAGCATCAGTGTAATCCCTGTACGGAGGGGTTGGAATTCATAAACCATATAGTTGCAGTCTGAAAAGAGAAGAACGGAAAAAAGAACAAAATACTGAGTGTATTATTGAAGAACAATGACATTTTACATCGCACAACTGACAAAAATACTTGTAAAACTAAACAAGTATCAGCCAAGACAATGTTATTTCTTAAATGTAAATTAATGCTTGCATACAACTCAGATATATAGGAGAGAACCACATTCCGGTTTACTGTCACAATTCTTTGTATGTTGTTGTTACTGTTTCTAGTATTTTGGTTGTTCAATGTGTTTTTTGACTGATGGATGCTTTTCACGAAAGTTCCAGTCCATGTCCATGTAGAATCCAGAATGTGTTATAACTTGGAAAAGTCTTGCCCTATTTTATGTGGTTCTCATTTTTACTTATGTAATGTGCATATGTACTTTAAATGACTACAGCTACATGTTGAATGTTGTCCTTGAACAAAGCCAACTACCTTCTAATACGGTACTGTATGTTTTTCAGCTGTCTTGTATGTGGGATGATATCAGGTGGTTAAGGCAGAGTATGTCAATATCCATGTCGTCTTCAACAGCACTTCAGGCCAGACAAAAGATGCTTGCTGCAGCAGCACAGTTACAGGTCAGTTCAATCTTTTCAGTAGAAAAATTCAGTTATGGAGTTAGAACTCAGCCGCAGGCTCAGAGGAGTCAGTGAGTATCTATTATACTGCTACATTTCATCCTTACTAATGATCAGTCCAATATAGTGTTATCACTCTTCTATATCAGACCACACAAAAATACACCCAAAGATCATTCAGGTGCTCGGGGCAAATGACTAATATTGCACCCCACCTCATGCGGTTGCAGTTCACCCCGTAACAAAAGCAAGGAAAAAGTTGATTTGGAAGGTGCTGAGTGGCAAATGTGCATCAATACACGTATTTCATGTGCCATTATTTTCTCCTTTTATATATTTCGGGCTTTGTGATCTACTGAACAAATTGATAGTTTGTGTGTACATTAGTTGCAATTGGTTGCCTGTGTTGGCAGTCGAATGCAGACTGGTAGATGTCTTTAGCTCCACTTTTTGATGATTGTGCATGTTTTGTGTTAAATGTGATAAATGTGTGCTGTCACTTTGTAATGGTGTATGCTTTATTGCTGTGCTTTAGTAATGACTTGAAGTATATTGTTATTGTTTGTTTTGTTTAACTCAATGTTGTCTAGTAATGCACTCCTGATGCATCACTGACAGTTTAGCTGTGCAGGATCTGCTTATGCCATCAGTAAACTCGGAACAGTGTAATACTTGTTGTTGGAGGAATTCTATTAGAAAGCAGGGCTTTAGTGAGCAGAATGCACTCAATAAATGAAAATATGAATGATAAAGTCCATCATGCACATGGCTGTCTATAGCAGAAACATCTTTAGTGGGACATTTGAGGGTTGACGTGACATATTTTGGCAGCACCTGGACATGTGAGAATATGCCTTTGATAGAGTGACTATGCAAACATTGCGCTGACATCAGGGCATTAGAGGCTGGCTTTGGCCCATGATGGCAGTATTACCCAAATGGACCTTTTACAATTGACCTTTTGCGCAATTGGCCTAATTATAGTGGTCCTAATTGACCTTCTGCACAATTGACCTTTATATTATTTTAGTTATTTTATAAATGTATTGGGTTGGTTTTGGATTACAAATAATACAAGGGGATTGGGTGGGGGGTTGCAGGGGGTTTTGGATTGGGTGGGGGGTTAGCGGGGAGTTTCCCCCACATATATGTCCTAATAGACGTTCTAAATTAGGTAAATTCTCCCAAGGTCAATTCTCCCGAGGTCAATTGTGAAAAGGTCAATTAGTATAAAACCATGATGGCAGCTTCTGCAAAGGTGTACATTACATATGGTGACTTACTATGCCATGTTAAGTCATTACTGCAGAGTTAAAACTGCACTTTGCATTGTGATGGTACCTGTACAGGTGGGGTTTTACCATAGACTATGTTGGTATCAGTTAGGGAGGTTAAGGCTGCACTTGACCCATGTCTGACAGAGCCTATTGAGTCTGCAATTGCTTCTTTGTTAATGATGTGCACAACTCCAGTATCCACATGTGCATAAAGCAGGGCCAGGTTTGTTTTTTTAAAAGTGGTGCTGTGTTAACTATGCAGCCCAAAGAGGGGCAACACGTCATGTAAACAACATTTAAGCTTACACATAAACAAATTGAACAGGGGTTGGCAGCCTGTGGCTCTCCAGATGCTTTTGAATGCAAATCCCATGAGCCCTCACCATTCACTATGCTGGCTGAGCTGATGGGATCTGAAGTCCAGTGCTAATGGGATACAGTCAATGGTTGCAGAACACTGAATTAGAAACATTATTTTCACATTTTGATTATTAGCACAGGATGTGTATGATCTCAACAGCACTCCACCATGGTGTGCCCTGACCTTTCAGGCATTGCCACTCTGCTCCATTGGTTGAGCATTATAGCTGTGTACTGTCCAGTCTCTATAAAGGCATAAGAGAGCTCTTCTAAATCTATATACATGTCTGCTAACATTGGCAAATGCGAGGATGCCACTGTAAACCCACAAGATCTACGGTTATTAGACCAACCAGGAAAGTCAATCTTTCTTACGATGTCACTGTAACAACGAGTTGAGCTAAAAAAACTTACTGTAACAGCAGCAAACACAATTCACATTCTTTACAACTAAATTGCAATGTTTTCCAGCTCATAAATGTACCTTTGTTATATGTTTCCTCACCTGTAAAGTTCAAAGTTGTATCTCTTCTTATATTTGATCTTTTTTAACTTTCAATTTCAGTTATCAATCACAAAGCAATTAGTCATTGTGCTATATTCCTCCTTTCAGGGAACTAGCTCATAAACAATGCTCCCCAGAAAGGCTTTGAATTGCTATCTGCGAAACAGATAGTTGCTGGGGTCGTAAGGGTGCAGAAGTATGGGTTGGACACAAAGTGACATAGTTTTGGTTATAAAAATGTATTAACCAATAAAAGGGTTGGAAAAATGACTTCTCTGTCCCTAAAGCTAAGATGGTTTTCCCTGCCTCAAAGGAATCTAATGTGAACATCAGGATGTCAAATAAACAGCCCGTCAATGTTGCATCCAAAAACCTGCTTCAGACCCTAACACTAATAACTTAAACCTAATGTGCAAGAATACTATATTCACAACTAAAGTGATGATGACAGTTTGTGTAAACAGAAAGTTACAGATGTCCTGGGTTGTCAAATAAAGAAAGCAAATGTTCCTTTTCCACACAGTAATATTTGAATTACCAGGGATTGTCTCCTTTCCCCTGAATTCCTTCTTGTTTCTAGGATCTCTCCTCCTCCTTACGTGACTTCCTGTATGTAGAAAAAATAACTCCAAAAGAAAACATAGTGTTCACTCAGCCAGGGGACTTGTCTCCCTTCCATGGGCTTTATGAGCTTTCCAAAGGTGCACTAAAGTTCTCAGACTTTCCGTGCTTTCTTGACAGAACTTCACCGTATTCTTAGCCTTTCAAAAGGGTGTGGGTCCCAGACATGCATAAGGTATTATACCAGCTTAGTGTACTCTCCTGCTAAGCACAGGTATTTTTCTTGTCTGTCTCTGTTTCTCCCAGTGTCCCAGATCCGCTTGTTCTCTTGCTTTCATATGGGTGCGGGTCCCAGACTCTCAATGCGGTTTCACAATAGCTCAGTTCACTCTCCTGCCAAGCATATGTTTCCGTCTGGAATGTCTCTGTTTCTCTCAGGGTCCCAGACCCTCTGATTCTCTGGCTCTTATATGGATGCTGATCCCAGACTCGCAATAATGCCTCTTACCTACATGGTGTGCTCGCCTGCCAATCATACACATGTTCTAGACCTTCTTAGCTTGTGCTCTGTATTAGATCCCCGATTCCTCCTGGACCTCTAGCACCTCTCGGTCTGCATGCATGCTTGTTTGTGTGTTTTGCATCATTCGAGTGGTGGTGGTTGGCTTTGAGGTTCTGGCAGCATTTGGGTGCCTTTTTGGGATGGCGGTGGCTCCGCTGGTTACTGCTTCCTTCTTGGACTGTAATTTGGCTTCCAGCAGCGGTCAGATATCTCTCCTTGTCGGCTGTTACTTCGTCAGCTACTGCTTCCTTCTTGAGCTGCGGTTTTACTCTCCAGCAGCTTCTCGGACTTCGGGACACCCAAAAGGTTTCTTGGGCAGTGATCGCCATAGTCCCTTTGTCCTGAAAAAAAGCATTTGTGTTCCTATTTGCCTTTGTGTTCCTATTTGCCTTTGTGCACAGTGTCTTGCAGATCGTCTCTCTGCTTGTCAGGATTGCGTCTTCTGGGTGGCCTCCTTGGAGGATGGCTCTTCATGCTGACACGTTGTCCCTGGATCTGCCTGTTCCCAAGACTGTTTGCTTCCAGGCTGGCTTCTCCCCAGGTCTCCTTCCATTTCCGGTTGGCAAAGGTTCCCTGTCTGCTGGTGGGTGAACTGTCCCAAAGCCCATTCTCCATAGAACACAGCTTCCCTGTTCCTGGCTCCTGGATCCTCGAGAAAGGTCTTGACAAAACTTCATGATTTGCTCCCTCTATTTAAACTACTGCTGGACCCAAAGGAAGTCGACATCGACTGGACTGTTCAATGTTTTTCCTATAGGTAATCATAATGCATCCGTACTTATCCCTCGTAACAGTACACTGATCTTGAAGTTCCCTTGTAAGTCAATGGATTTTTTTTTTCTTGGTCACAATACCGGGAAAGGGATCTTCATTTAGGTAATTCCTATTCTTCATTGCCCCAGTACTTTCTAGGGAAATGGTAGGGTGACAATAACTCATGACTATATTAGGGAAGGGGTAGTTGTTAGGGTTGTAGGAAGGGGGTCTAGTGTTAGAGTATTGGTGGGGATATTGTTTTCTCTTCAGATAGTCATCCCTGGTCCCATAAGGAGGATCCCTACCCATGAGATTCTCTCACAGAGTACCATCCCCAGGTGGACTATTGGTTAGAAGCCTTACCTTCCTGGCCTGATGCAGGGACGCTCCACCTAGGGGAGAAGTGATGATATCCGAAGATTCATCACAGGGGATTTGTCTAAATGATCTGGGATTACTGTGCTCACCTTTGATCTGTCTTTAAAATGCTAAGGACATGTATGGGCATCAACTAGCTTCAGTTATCAAGGCTAGATAAGCTTGTCATTTCAGTCTGTCCACCTGATCCCAAAAGGTTCTCTCAGGTAATCTGTTTCTTTCTCAGGGAAGGCCTATGCATTCCTTCTTATCTGGAAAAACACCTCTAAAGGAGAAGTTTATTACCTCCTTCCAACTGGAGTCCCAATTAGCTTTTCTCCTCTCAAACCAAATCTTTTCCTTTTCTGCTTTCCCAAAACTGTCCCTTCTTCCTATCTGTTTGAGTTTAAATACCCATCAAACTTCACCAATGTTGTGCCACTTTATTTGGCACATTGAGATTGGCCTGGGTTAGGTGCGCTTCACTTCCTCCCACCAACATGAGTCCTCCACCTTGTATCCATTGGCCCAATATATTCACTGTATCATAAGGGGATGTGTTAGCTAGAAGACAGCTTCTAGGGGGGAAATGTGATCTTAATAAGATTATATATTCTGATTGGTGAGCATATTCTGAATCTGGCGACATCCTTTATGTGTATGTGACTACATGTATAAGAGAGTTATTCAAATATGCAACTTTATTTATAAATTATACATTTTAACATATGATTTTAATATGCACATGATTCATATCAGCTGACTGCATTCCGATCTATTGTTATGGTTCTAAAGTTATAGCTGAAAATATATTTCCCATGGTCACATTTGAATACATTATTTGGTGCAAAACATGGTATGCTCCTTCAAGTTCGGAGGTCATGGCCTGTTCCAGGCCTCTGCTATTAAGAATTCACATACTAATGAATCAGACACTGTATTTAAATTAATTCTGATTTTCATAGTGCTTTCACCAAAACACTGTAAACACTTATGTGGTACATCTAAACAAACAAATCCAAAGTTACATAATCATATTAAAGTGGTTAAGAGAAAGACAGAGATACAAGATAGTTCTTTAGATAAACATAGAAGAGAGAAAGAGAGGAAAAAGAGTAACTGTCCAACGGAACATTGTTCCAGTATTTGGTGCAAGGAACCACCAATAATAAACAGGATTGAGTTCTCATGGAACTTGAAGGTGAGCAGAAAGAGAGCAACAAAGAGCGATAGGTTGGAGCGAGACCAAGAAGACAGTTAAAACACTCCAAAGGAAATTAAATAGCAGAAAGCTTTGAAGTTAAACCAGTGAAGGATAAGTAACACAGAATGGACAGAGTCATGAGAGGAGATACAAAAAAACAGACAAATAGAGGAGTTGTATGTGGGACAAAGGGGTGCCATTTGCTACACAGGAATACCAAGAAAACATGCAGAGAAGTAGCAAAGATAAGAACAAAACAGCATTAACATTAAACAGTTAGATGTGTGAAAATAAATAAAAGAATGCGGTTCATGAAACGCAAACATAAATGGCAGGCTCATGCAGTTGAAGTGATATGATCTGAAAAAGGAATAGCTGAATCTATTGACCAATCAATCATCTTAAAATAAAAGATTATTTATTTGGGCTACAAATCCAGTGAAAAGCTCATATTTTGGCAATTTTTTTATTTGGGAACAATGACTTTTGTCCTTGGTTAGCACAGATTTGTCCATTAGGCTTTTAAGCATGTGTTGAGTGAATGAGTATGGGTGTCTGTGCTTTCCACGTTTCAAAAAAGCTAGCATTTGCACCAACCAATAGTCTAAGGTTTGAAACTAAGTTAAACATTTCCAGCATACTGTTCAAGACTGAATGTATCATCTACAAAGCAGTCATGAGCAGCACACCAGCTGTTGGCTAAGCTCCACAAATCTGGTGTTGCATGCTCCCTACACAGCAAATAGACCACATATTTTCCATATTAGAATTTGGTATCTTGGAGGACCCCTGGAATTGTGTCCACCCAAAGGAGTGAACTATATGGTCTCACCCATTCAACACACACTTTTGTGCATAACTTGTTGTGTGGGCACAAAGGAATTCATTGATGGAGTGGTGGGTAGAAGCATAGAGGAAATAACCAATTCAGAGTAAGGTTGAAAAAATCTGGGGGACAAACATTGTTCTTACTCAAAGATGAGAAGTTTGTTTCTTCGGAAGAGTTTAATGCTTTCTACAGGCTAAAACAGTGGTCAATGACCAGTCCCCACAAGTCAGCTGCTAACTGCCAAAGAGTGTATAAGTATGCAATCCTGTACATCATTGTCTAACGTATATATTTTCAACACTCACACAGATAAGGGCTCCCTTGATGATATATTTTTAAATGTGCTTTCTCTGGTGCCTCACCAAGCCGAGTCTGACATGAATGACACAGAGATATGTGCAGAGAAGTGCCCATTAAGTCATGAAATCAGCAAGCTGGGTTGTTAACTGTCACTGCTTCTTTTTGACATTTTGGTAGAACCACTTTTGGTGGCAAACCGACAGACTCAGGAGATTAAATAGGTAGAGGTAGGTGGGCTATAGTTCATATTATCCCATTTATTAATGACCTATTAATCATACTCATTGACATGTAATGCACAGCCCCACCTCTATTTTTATGTTTGAGTAATCCAAGTGAGTGTAGGGTAATAAGAGGTTATGCCTTTATCTTGGAACTGTTTTAGGAAGGGCTTTAGAATGTGCACTCTCAGTTGCGTGGGTGGTGGGATCATTTAATTAGATGTTCATTTAAAATGGGAAATGCATTGTATTTTTGGATATTAAATATAAATATATTTCGAAGGGATTGTGTCCTCCGACGTATTCCTCATCTTAGATATATCCTTCCAGCTCTGCTGGCCTCGGAAATTTTTTTCTCTAGAGGGCGCTGCGCGTCGACGTCCCTCGAGTCGATGTCCCTCGACAGCCGCCGTATCGACGCTCGACTTCATCCTGCCTATAAAGGCCGCGCGCAGCGTCCGTTGCTCAGTTCCGTTTTTCCGCGCTTACTCAGTGCCTCGGAATACCGTTGCTCAGTTCTTAGTCAGATTAATCCTATTTACCTCGAGTTATTCGATCCATACTCGATGGCTTCCTCGTCGGAACCGACAACTCCTCGATCCGGCTTCAAAAAATGTCAAGATTGTGGGAAAAAGATGTCGTTGACCGATCCTCACAGAAATTGTCTGTGGTGCTTGGGAGCTGAACACCATTGTTCGGAATGCGAGGACTGTATGTCCATGACAGCTAAGGCCCTGAAGGAGCGTAGGGGGAAGCTGGAGAAAGGTAAGACTTTTAAAGCTTCTTCTTCGTCGACGAAGTCGAGACATTCGTCTCCTCGTCACCATTCACGCTCCAGGTCTCGGAGTGGGTCTCATCACTCCTCGAGATCGAAGCACTCGAAGAGGAGGCGTCGAAGATCCCCTTCTCCGTCTTCCTCTTCCTCTGTTTCGCCAAAAAGAATCCCTTGCCCCACGAAACATAGTTCCCGGGCTGAATGGGAGGAATGCCGAAAGAATATGATGAGCGTCTTCGAGAAAGCGGCCTCGACCCCCTCGAAGACTGCCGAGAGCGATGCTCTGGTCGAAAGACCCGAAGGTCAAAAACGCCGCGAGTCGCAGTACCCGGCGAAAGAAACCTCTCGAGCGCTTTTCGAACCCTCGAGCAGGACTATGACCTCCAAACCTTCCTCGAAGGTTCCGTCGACGCCCTCGACAAAGGTCCCGTCGACGTCGATGTCTTCGGCGCCGTTGTCGAGGGGTCCTTCGACACACGGGTCTGTCGACTCGACGCCGGCCTCGACACCGGCGTCGACGCCAAGAAAAGTCACGGTGACCACACATCCAGTGACAATCCCCAGGCCCTCGACGTCGATGGCGTCGATATTGTCGAGTAAAATTCCAATTCTGTCGAGGTCCTCGAGGCCTCCACCTCTGTTTTCGACGCCACGCTCGAAGCCTTCGACGACATTGACGTTTTCGAGGCCAATAATGACAAGTTCGGCACCAACTGCCTTGGAAATGGGATTTACTCCCTTTATGAGTTCAGAACAATTGAGAACTATATCCTCAATTATAGAAGAGGGTGATTTGTCTGAACAAGACACATTTGAGTTACAGGGACCTGTAACCCCAGTTAGAGAGGAATTTTCCTCTGAAGAGCGCAGATTAAAGGATCTTCATGATTCTTTACATGAGGCAAGTGGGTTAGACACTTCCCCTGAGGTGGATTTTGCTAAGCCAGACCCGGGGGAGGATGCTGAAACCCCCTACAGAGCCTTAATGGCCAGGATTACAGAGTTCATGGGGTGGTCTGCACCTTCACAATCTTTCCAGCACGGATATTCTTGACAAAGGCCAACAAGAGGATCCTGTGGTGCCCTTTCATAAAGCTCTTCAGAGAAAGATCATGACAAACTGGGAAACCCCAGATGTAATACCAGCAGTAAATAAAAAACTGTCTGCAAAGTACAGGGTATCTTCCACAGACCCAGAGTTTTTGTCTAAACATCCATCCCCAGAAAGTCTGGTGGTACAAGCAGCATCCTCTACCGATGTCAAGACGGCTTATCCTACAGTCCCACAGGACAGGGACGATAAAAAATATGATGCTATGGCAAAGAAAGTCTTTTCAGCATGTAGCATGGCGTTAAAGTCTGTTAATGCTACTTGCACCCTTGCTAGGTTCAGCCATACACTTTGGGAGTGTGCTTCTACAGCGGCTGACTGCATCCCGGAGGGAGAAGAAAGGGATGCGTTCCTGAATATTATACAGGACGGTAAAGACGCTATGTGCGAATCCCTCCAGACGGGCATTGATTTGGCTGACAGTATCAGCAGAGCAATGGCGGCAAGTACATCAACCAGGAGATTCGCTTGGTTGAGAAAGTCGGGTTTTGCCCCAGATGTGCAAGCCAGGCTCTTGAACATGCCATTCGATGGCTCTTCTTTGTTCGGGAAAAAGGCGGATGACAGTTTAGAGAAACTGCAAACTTCAAAAGCTGCAGCAAAATCCCTAGGAGCTGCAATCCGTCAGACTCCTTTTCGTCCCACAGGAACCTCTGCGAGGGGCAAGTCCTTTCGCTTCTACTCCGCATACTCCGAGGTGGACGGGGTAGATATTCTAAAGCCGCAGCAACAGCAGGTGCCTCTTTACCATCGGCATCTGCATCAGCCGCCCCAAAACCACTCTGAGGACTCCCCTCACAGGACACCTGTAGGAGGCAGGTTGACTCAACATCTGACGGTATGGCAGGCTATCACGTCAGATGCTTGGGCATTGGAAACAGTCGCCCAAGGTTACTGCGTGCCTTTCCTACGTATACCTCAGAGTCATCCACCGGGGATCAGCTCTCAGAAAGCTCCAGATCCGCTCCTCTTGCAGGAAATTTTGGACCTGCTAGAGAAAGGTGCCATAGAACCGGTACCTGTAGCGGAGAGGGACAAGGGCTGGTACTCCCCTTACTTTCTCATTCCGAAGAAAGACGGAGGACTGAGACCCATCTTGGACTTGCGAGAATTGAACAAATTCCTCAGAAAAGACAAATTCAAGATGGTCACTCTTTCTCAGATCCTCCAGGCCCTTCAGTTTCAGGACTGGTTGGTATCTCTGGACCTTCAGGACGCTTATTTCCATGTTCCTATCCATCTCAAACACAGGAAATACCTGAGGTTCGCAATTGGCAACTCTCACTATCAATTTCGAGTACTGCCATTTGGGCTGACCTCCGCCCCGAGGGTCTTCACCAAGTTAATGTCGGTAGTGGCTGCAAGTCTAAGGAGGGAAGGGATTCACGTCTACCCCTACCTGGACGATTGGCTGATCAGGGCTGTTTCTCCGGAGCAAGCTCAGATCCAGCTAAATCACGTGTGCCATTTCCTTCACAGACTGGGCTTCTCCCTCAATTTAAATAAGTCACAAATGATACCATCGCAGAGACTCCAGTTCATAGGAGCGATCCTGGATACTTCCCTGGGAAAAGCCACGCCACCAGAGGTGAGGGCTCAAGATATTCTACAGATGGTTACCAAGTTCCAGCATGCCCAACGTCTCCCAGCCTTCGACTTTTTGAGGTTGCTAGGCCTCATGGCATCCTGCATTTTCCTTGTGCCAGAGGCTCGCCTGAGAATGAGATCCCTCCAGAGGACTCAGTGGTCACAATTCTCAGGGAGAATGACAGATCTTCTTCAGGTTCCCGGCAGGGTGGCTCGAGACCTTCAGTGGTGGGCCTGTCAGGAGAACATTCTGAAAGGAGAACAGTTTTGGCAACCCTGGCCGGAGATACCAGTAGTCACGGATGCCTCACTCACGGGGTGGGGAGCCCACGCCAACGACTTGACCATCAGCGGTCGTTGGTCTCCATCGGAGTCCAGACTACACATCAACCTGTTAGAGCTGAGAGCCATCAGACTTGAGTTGAAGGCTTTCCTGCCAGCTGTACAAGGGAAGAATGTCCTGATAATGACGGACAACACGGTGGCCATGCATTACCTCAACAAAAGAGGAGGCGTAGGATCGCTACCCCTGTGCAGAGAGGCGATGCAGCTCTGGTTTTGGGCAATCCAAGAAGGAATCTCTCTATCGGCAGTTCACCTAGCCGGAGAGAAGAACTTGACAGCGGACGCTCTGAGCAGGCAGAACACAGTCTCCCACGAGTGGGAGCTAGCTCAGGAAGTCCTTCAAGAGATCTTCGCCCTTTGGGGAACCCCTCAGGTAGATCTGTTCGCCACCAGCCTAAACAGGAAATGCGACCTGTTCTGCTCAAGGGAATTTCCTCCGAGAGGAGCTCTGGGAGACGAGTTCATAGTGGACTGGGAGTTTCCGCTTCTGTACGCATTCCCACCGGTCCCTGTCATTCCTCAAATGATCAGGAGGCTGAGAAGATTCCGGCGAACCATGATCCTAATTGCCCCGGATTGGGCCAGGAGAACGTGGTACCGGACCTTCTAGACTTGTCCATCTGCCCTCCAATTCGACTTCCTCTCAGAGAGAACCTACTCACAGAAGGGAGGTCAGGTTCTCCATCCAGACATCAAAACCCTCAACCTTCACGCTTAGCTTCTGAACGGCTGAGGTACAAGGATTGGGACCTCCCTGATGATGTTATGGAGGTGTTGCTTTCGGCAAGGAGGCCAGCAACAAAGTCTTTATACCGCTGCCGTTGGAACAGATTTTGCAGCTGGTGTAGAGAACAGAATATCGACCCATTTTCATGTGGTACACCAATGGTTTTGTCCTTCCTACTATATTTGGCAAATTCAGGCCTTCAAGTTGGCACCATTAAGGGCTATCTCGCAGCGCTATCTATCTTTAAGCGTACTGCGGAAGAACCATCCTATTTCAAATTACCCTTGGTAATACAGTTTCTAAAGGGGTTAACCAATGTTTATCCCCCAAGACCATTCCAAGTTCCCCTATGGGATTTAAACTTAGTACTAACTTTCCTTATGGGTACAGCTTTCGAACCTCTCCATTCTTGTTCGTTAAGATTCCTTACCCTTAAAACTGTTTTATTAATAGCACTTACATCTGCTAGAAGGGTGAGCGAATTACAAGCTCTTTCTTGTAAACCCCCTCATACAATCTTTCACAAAGACAAAGTTGTCCTGCAAGTGAAGCCTAATTTCCTCCCAAAGGTGGTTTCTGAATTCCATATCACTCAGAAGATTACCCTACCATCTTTCTATCCTCCTCCACACCCGGGGAAAGAGGAAGAGAGGTTACACAGACTAGACCCTAGGAGGGTTTTAAGTTTTTACATTAGTAGACTAGCCAGGATAAGACAGGCAGACCAGCTGTTTGTAGGTTACGCAGGTCACAAGCTGGGGTTACCAATAACTAAGCAGACCATTTCCAGATGGATCATTCTAGCCATTCTGGAATGTTATAAACTGGCAGGGAAAGAGCCCCCTCAAAACCTTAGGGCTCATTCGACCAGAGGTATTGCAGCTTCATCGGCCCTCAAAAGAGGCGTGCCGGTTAAAGACATATGTGCGGCCGCTACATGGTCGTCTGTCCATACCTTTACACGTTTTTACAATCTGGATTCCTCCTCCAGTCAAGAGACTAGGTTTGGAAGGGCTGTACTGCATTCTATTCATCAATAGAAGACAGCGTGAAGTCAGTACTCCATCCTCCGAATATAGAATACTGCTATGGGAGCCTATCTAAGATGAGGAATACGTCGGAGGACACAATCCCTTCGAAGAACAAGTTACTTCTTACCTTGTAACGTTCTTTCGACGGGATGTTCCTCCGACGTATTCCTCATCGACCCTCCCATCCATTCCCGCAGTTCTACTTCCCTTGTTGTTGCAGCTTACGCTCCTTCAGGGTGATTAGTCTAGTCCAGACAGTAATACTGTGGGCTACAAAACGGAACTGAGCAACGGGCGCTGCGCGCGGCCTTTATAGGCAGGATGACGTCGAGCGTCGATACGGCGGCTGTCGAGGGACATCGACTCGAGGGACGTCGACGCGCAGCGCCCTCTAGAGAAAACATTTTCCGAGGCCAGCAGAGCTGGAAGGATATATCTAAGATGAGGAATATGTCGGAGGAACATCCCGTCGAAAGAACGTTACAAGGTAAGAAGTAACTTGTTCATCTTGATGATATTTCCTTTTCCCATATCCACATCATAAAGTAGGTCTATGTACACGTTTCTGTGAAATGTTTTGAGCGGAGATGCAGAAGGCAAAATTAGGATGGGTTTACACTGTTCAGAAAGGTAAATAAGGGAAGTGTGTTTTCAGGCTTTCAGCATGATGTACATGTCCAACTTGGCCTCCACATCACCGACTGTGATACAGGCTATCGATGTTTAGAAAGAAATCACAGCTTGTAGGGAATATATTCCAACTTTACAAGGAACTGCCTAATTGTGGGAGAACCCTGCAATCCAGAATAATAATCACCACCTATACTGGAAAATCTGGATTAAATCTACAATTTTCATTGTTGACAACATGTGGTCTAGAAGACCTCGCTGGAGTTTACCTTATTGGAAATATAAATATAATTCTTCTGACCAAGAGTGTTCCAGGTATCACCTTTTCCAGGTATCACTTTCTACAGACTATCCTGGTTTTGGAAAGACCATCCTTGATCAAACTGTGTTATTTGACCCACCCTGAAATGTCAACCCCTTATAAACTATCGATATCAAACAGTAATGAAGCAAACTAACAGGAGTAAAAAGGACCAACATGGAAGGTATAGCTCCGAAATTATTGGTCACCAGTGAAAATGTGTAAGTTCAGAATAAAAGGCACAGTCCATTTTTGTTCACATGGTGGTATTGCAGTGGCCCATAGGCCATTTGTGTTGGTACTGTTCAAATTAAAGGACTTCTGGCAACAGGTATGCCAATATTAGTTTAATCTTTGACTCCAAGGTGACCAATTCTAGCTGTCCTAAATATTGGCCAGTGACTTGCTGGACTGGTTCATTAGCATTTTCACCAGAGGATATACTTTGTAGGGTGTTAGTATGCAAAAAAGGACATCCTTTAACTAAAGAATAGGAATCATAAACCCATGCTGGACAGCTGTGTACAGAATTTCACGCTACTCTCATTCCATGAAAAGGGTATATTTGCAAGAAGGTAGTCATCCTGTCGTGCCCGTCTGTTCTCTGTTCATAACCGTCATGTTCCAATAGTGGTTGGTGTTTTAATAATAAAGTAAAAATCACAGCCCTGCATAAATGGTGAAATCATAATGCATTAAAGTCTGAAAATTGTGCATACAATCTTTTTTTTTTAAATTTACATGTTTATTAATTTTATAAACGTTACAACATCAATCCATAAACATTATAAAAACTGAAATGTATAAATAGGTTCACCACAAACAGGTTACTCAAAGCCCTAAACAGAAAAAGGTATATTACAGAATTTCAATTATGTCACAAATCTAAAAATCTGCTCCAGAATTGGTCAAATAAAGGTTTATCTTTTCAAATCTTGAGACTTGTTTTAGATCATCCAGCCATTCTGAAATCGTTGGCCTTTCATCACTTTTCCACTTCCTCAAGATGATTTTTTGACGGAATTTGCTGCCCTGAAAAACCAGTTCCTCTGTGGGAAAGAGAGATCTTCCACCACAACATCTTCTCCCAGAATTACAGTTGTGAAATCATAATCTTTGTGCAACATCAATATCTCATTCATCTTCCTAGGGACCCCACTCTAGAAAGATCTTAACTCATAGCAGTCCCAAATCATATGTTCAAAGGTTCCACTACCATGCTTACACCTTCAACAGGCATCTGAATCATGTCATGATGCCTGCCCCTCATGTCCCCAGCCCTCCAAGATGTCAGGCTGGAGCCAGGACACAATCACCTACATGGCCCTCAAGGGCCTCTCCATCCCTCCAAAGAGCCACTTGGAGTCAGACTTGTTGCTTGTGGCACCAGACTCACTCACTCCCATAGGACAGCATTGGGGATTGATGGGTCAAGATGGATGCCCACACATATTTTGGTTACCAGAACTGCATGTGCAGTCTAGTCTTTTGGGTGTTGTTCAGCCCAGAGACACCTGGGATACCCAGAGACTATTTAAGCCACGCCCAGGCTGAGAAAATTGCTTTGTGTTTTCTGCAACTGCAGCGTGACACTCACTGTGTTCGTATCGGTCTCCAGTAGGCCTGCATCTTTCTTCTGCACTCAGCTCCTGCAAGTACAAGAACACCGTTAGGAACAGCCTTACCTTGCGGCGCTTCTGCTCATGATTCATCGCTTCTTCTGTTCTGCGGTCATCTTCGGCGGTGTCATTCCCATCCCGGCAAGCCGCTTCCTAAGTAAAAGGGAAAAGAACAGAAAAAAGGCATTAGTAAGCATTCAGCAAATCTTTGCTTATTTTTTAAAGACTGTACGAGCTTCAAACGCTTACCTGAATCCCAGCCGCTCTGGGGGAACTCTGTCTCCCGAAATTCTCATCCATCTGCAAGAGAGAAAAGACACTCCAGGTTAGCGTGGAAACATCTAGAGGCGCAGCATACCCCGCTTACTCACCGCATTTCTTCTTCATAACCGGCATCCACGCTGAAAACATTGCGGCACCTAAAAGACACAGAAAAAGAACTCATACAAAAGGGTCGCATTGCGCATCACGCTCTCACTCACCTTCAGCGCTACTCATCTCAGCAGCACGTCGCCATCCCCGGACGCAGGCCATCATCTAAGGAAGGAAAGGAAAGAAATTAGAGAACTGTTCAAAAGACTCATTATACTTACCTGTCGGACTCTTGCCAGTGAAGTAACTAGGCAGCAACAAGCTTGCATCAATCAACGCGCCCCTGCGCTGAAAGCAGGGCGGAGAGCACGCTTTCCAAGTAAACAAGGCCCAGTCTCCAGTCGAGTAGACTCCAGGGAAGGGTTTGAGGTCGTAAGAGGTCAGAACAGGATGAGTGACGTCCCCGTGGATACCACGTGAGCGTTACAATCCACTAAACCTCTTTCATGTAGTTTTTGTGGCGTCCACTAAACTCTGTTTAAAATTTTGATTTGGTGACTCCTTTCCCCAGATTCATCTGCACTCAGACATCTCTGATTCAATTATTTCTGCCCATTTTGACAATAAGTCCTTATTCAGCTCCTTATACTGGTCTAGATTTGTGTACACCTTTGAAGCCATACCACCTTCAGATTTATAGTCTCTCAGCCAGACCTACCAACCTCTGCCCTCATCCGGAATCTTGTTCACTAGAGCTTTCTAAAACGTCTTATATTCCCCCATAGTGCAATCTTTAAGATCTTTAATCAGAGTCAATTGTTTAAAACTGATCCATTTTCCTCCTTCAACCAGATCCCCCAGCCACCGTACACCTCCCAGTAACCAGTTTGGTCAGAAAAGAGTCTTCCCATCCAACTTAATGTCTGGTTTCAACAAGATTGAAGTAAAAGCGTTGTCCAAAACCTCCTTCTTACTTTTCTTCCAGAGATCTTTCCAACAAGACCTCATAAAAGTAGTTGATGGAAAACATTTGTAGCCAGTTCCATCCACCATTAACAGAATTGCTCTGGGGGAAAGTGGAGAAGATATACATGTCTCCGCCATTCTCCAGACATCATTTGAATTGTCTATGAAAGGAAATAAATGTCTAGCCCCAAACGCAAAATGATAGTTTTCAAAGTCTGGAACGCCCAGACCACCGCACTCCTGTGAAAGTATAGTTTCCAAAGTTTTAGACGTGGCTGTTTACCCTCTCATAGGAAGGTCTGGATCAAGTTCTCTATTTTCTTCAGAAAGCACTTCTTAATCTGCAAGGGGATCGTGCTTAGAACATAGTTAATGCATGGTGTTGTCATCATTTTAATTGCATGCACTCTCCCCATAGCCTTTTTCATAGCTCATTACATCTTTTTAAGTCTGACTCCAAATTTTGGACCACGTGTGATAAATTGACCTCCATCATTTTAGACACATCTTTAGTCAACCAAATTCCAAGATACTATATCTTGACAGGACACCAATTGAAAGCAAAGTTCCTCATTGTCAACGCTGAGCATGATTTTGATGCCTGCAATGCCTCAGATTTTGACCAGTTGATCTTGTACCCCGAAATCCTGTGAAAAATGTCAATTTGGTTAATTAGTGCTGGGATTGAAGACTCCACATTTTGGATAACCAGCAAGATATCATCGGCATAAAGCCAGACTTTTTGACAGGATTCTCCATAATGAATACCTTCAATTGCCGTGTCTTCTCTTATCTTCACAGCCAAGAGTTCCATTTTGATGACAAATAAAATGCGCGATAGGGGCAACCTTGTCTTGTCCCCCTTTCAAGTTTAAATTTGTCTGAGACCAGACCATTAGTGTTCACACTAGCTGTAGGTAATGAATATAATAGCCTTATCCAATCTATCATGGTTTTCCCAAATCCAAAACCTTCCAAGGATGCCTGGAGATATTTCCACTCTGTCCGGTTGTTAGGGAGAATTCTCTCTTTAGGCTGAATTTCCTAACCTAGGAGGTCCCCCAGCAGCTTTGCTGAATTTCTGGAGTTTTTTTCTCCTGCCAAGAGTGAGACTCTCTTTTTCCCACTCTTGGACATGATTTATGGTGTCATAGTGACATCCCACCATAGACTCCATACCCTAGGACTGACTACTGTCTCCCAGGGCATATAAAGTCACCATTGGCTTTATTAGTCCCAAATTATGAACAGAAACCAGTACAAACCATCATATTGTGGACGTACTGGTCGGGGAAATTCGATTGCCCCGGGGTCTGTTAGTCGAGGGGGCACATCCCCGTCCCCCCTGATCGAGTTTTGGCTGGTGGCAGTGGATACTACTTTTTATATTCGACTGCGAATATATCCCAATGGGATTTTCCCATTGTTCGAGGCTACCAACTTTAATTATTTAATTCTCATAGCCTCGAACATACCACCGGTTTATTTATTTAATATTAATTCGCCGGTTGGTATTTTGTTGCCAGGACTCGATTTTAAAATGGCGTTTGTGTTCTCTTCTGTGACTCCAACCCAAGTCGAGCCCTTTGTTCCACTTTTTGGCAGGCTTCTCCACAGAAGCCTCCAAAAGTGGTGCCACTCTGTCTGGGTACACCCTGGACTGAGTTACCTTGGTAACTCAAGTCGCTCTCTTGTATGATTGGCCCAAGTGGTGAGCCGGCCGGCTCACCACTTAGCATGTTTGATTGACAGCTAGGCTGAGTGAATGGGGGTATGCTGCATAAAAGCAGGGCTTTGGGGACTGGAACTTCAGAAGTCGCCACAGGACCTGAGAATCCGACGAGGGAGAAGCCGAGCCGACCAACCATGAAGACACCACCGGTGGAGCCCTGCAGAACCGACTCACCACTTCCCGACGACAGAGAAGATCTCCAGGCTGGAGAGGCTTCTTCCCCTGACTGTTGGGCACAACCAGTTTACCTTCTTCTCTTCGCACCCCAGACCGGCTTGTGGTCGAATTGCCCGTGCCAAGCACCCCGGCAACCGGATAGCCACTTACCACTGGACTGCGAATAAAAGGACCGCTCCTTTTACCTGAGAAACTCCGCAGCTGGTTTCTTCCCTGGCAGTGCAACGGACTCTTGTCTTCCTCCCCGATGAGATCTTCTCTTCCCCCGGACGACGCACTGACTTGCATCCGCTTCCAGGAACAACTGCCCCCGCTGGAGTATTCTCACCACTTTAAGGCACCGTGTCCTCCAGGCCTCCCTTTCTAAAGATTGCTACAAGGTAATAATAATCCCTTAACCTTCTGGACTGGGCTGGCCGCCTTGACCCTCTAACTGGTCTCTTTCTTTGGTCCAACTCCTTTCTGAACCTTTTCAAGACTTTTGTGCACTTCAACCGTGTGACCCTGGACACATTTCGTTCTGATCCTCTGAAAGTGGATCCGGCCCTCTAAACTCTAACTTCACGGTTTTACTTGCCTTCCTCTCTTGTTCTGTTCTGGAAAAAGTGTTGGGATCTGTTTCAATTTATTCTCTGCTTTTCTCTCCCTTTTTAAAACGAATTATTGGAGTGCCATCTATGTTAAGCGCTCACCGCTGTCTGAAAATAAGTGGGGCTTTACTTAAGACTTGTCTAATATTCTTTTAAGGGAGTGTATATCTTTTAGTGACCATGTTTTTGGATTACTTACTATTAGTGCCTGTGCGTTTTTCTAGATGTGGTTTTAAATAAATAATTATATCTCTTTTACACCAAGCTCTGGTCAGTGTTTACTTGTTCTATTGTGTTCTTTTGACCTATTGTGAATACTCTGTATACTGCCTAACTCTTCTTGAGGGAAGTCTGACTGCTCAGCCACAGCTACCAAGTGAATCTAGATACAGGTACAGACTGCTACCAAGTGGGTTTACTGCCAAACACCTGTAGTCCTAAATCTTTTGCAGTGGTCCCAGAGGGAACTGCACAGGTTTCTGCCTAACACCGGTCGAAAGCCATTTCCGCATCCAGCGACAACACCACCACATCTTCCATATGTTCCTTGCTTTCGAACAAAGTCAACAAAAGTCTTCTTACATTATCCGAGGCATGCCTCCCTTATACAAAGCCTGTGTGAATCTGATCAATTTTATCCGATAGAGAGGCCTCCATTCTCAAAGCTAAGGCTTTCGCAAAGATCTTATTGTCTATCTTCAACAAGCTTATTGGCCGATAGCTACTTGTTTTGACTGCAGATTTCCCTTCTTTCAAAAAAACGATTATCGATGCATGCCTCATAGACTCTGGGAGACGACTGTCAATCAAAGATGAGTGTAACATGGCCAACATAAGATTAAAAACCTCTTCCAGGAAAATTTAATACAGTTCAGCATGCAAACCTTCCGGTCCCGGACATTTCCCTGAATTTAAAGCACCAGCAGCAGTCCTGAGTTCCTCCACATTCAAGTCTTTCCCGAGGGAATCTCTGTATTTTGACTTTATACTTAAATGACAACCATTAACAAAATGTCTCACTTCCTCCTGAGTCATATAAACCTCTGAAGAGTATAGGTTGGAGTATTATTCCTTGTAAGTATCATTAATTTCAGCAGGTTCAAAGGTCATAATCCCATCTCTCTTTTCTATTGGATTAATCTTCTTTTCATTCTTCATAACCCTTAATCGACGAGCAAGAAGCCGATCACATTTTCCTCCCTTTTCATAGTACTTGCATCTTGTTCTGAATAGGAGTATTTCAGCTATTGAAGTAAGCAGATCTTCTAGCTTTTCTTTTTTCTTTTGCATGGAACCAAAAGAGCACATAGAGAATTCAGCATGTTTTGATTTTCAAGAAAATCACAATTTCCTCATTCAGCTTCTTTATCTCAGTGTCCTTCTCTTTTTTCTTTTTGCCCGACAGACCTATCAATATTCCTTTCATGTAAGACTTGAAGGCTTCCCACACAAATTCTACTTTCACTTCTCCAGTCCAATTTTGAGCCACAAAAAACCTTCCTTCTTTTACTATTTTGTCCACAATATCATTGTCATCAAGAAGTGTAACATTCATCCTCCAAGTGTTTCACTCAGGTAGAGGAAAAGTAAGTTTCATCTCAAAAGTGACTGGTGCATGGTCAGAAATTAGGATGGCTTTACTATCACCCCCTTTGAAAGACTGCGTGCACAAACCCGAAGTCAAAAGGGGGTCAATCCATGAATACACCTTATGTCTTGCAGAAAAGAAGGTAAATTGCTTAACTAAAGTGTTCTTTAATCTCCACACATCTGAAAGATTCCATTCGACCATACATTTCTTCAAGGCTTCCTTTTCAGATTATTCGCATTATCCAAAGTATCTTCACTTTTATCTATCTGCGGATCTAGAGTAACATTAAAATCTCCTCCCACTATAACATTTCGTACATTCACATTCTGCAAGAACTGCATAAGGGAAGCAAAAAAACTCTTGTCCCCTCCATTAGGAGCATAAACATTGCAAATACAGTAGGCAACATCTTGAATTTTCATATTTACACAAACAATTCTTCTGTTTTTATCCTTTTCACATTTCTTTTCTGTAATTGGAAGATCCTTACTTATCAAAATGAAAACCCCTCTAGAACTAGAAGTGAAGGATGAACAATAGACATGACAAACCCATTCTCTTTTCCACTTTTCTACATCCACTTCCAATAAATGTGTCTCCTGGAGCATTGCGACAACTGCACCCAATTCCTCTAATCTTTGCAAAATCATTTTCCTCTTATTCGCACAGTTAGCCCCATTAACATTCCATAAAACCACGCTTAAACTCCTCTTATAAGAGGGAGCCATGAGAGGTCTGTCTCGTACCCCTCCTGTGATGAATCCTATCAATTCAAAGTAACCAACACTCAAAACATGAAAATAGTAATAAAAGAAAAAAAACAAAAACAGAAACAACTTCTTGGATTTACACAACCCAAAGCTCTGGAACCTCCCTTCCACAATCACATTGAAAAGGACTGTCTCACTCCCTCCCATTTATTCCATTATATATCAATCAAAATATGTCAAACTTGAAGACTCCTTATTTCCATTTTATTTTATTGCTCCCAGTTCACTTGACCTCATAGACTCATCATTCGCCAGTATCATCTAGTGTATAAGGGCTAATCTATTCTTCCCACGTATCTAGGTCCCCAGCAGACCAAATCAACCTGGTAGTCAAATATGATACTAAATTAAGTCTCAATTATCCTCCTAACTCTTAATGAAAACATATCCCCTTTCTATACATCAAACACTGGGAAAAGTGCCTCTCAATCACCTGCAGTTGCAGACCACGTCACACCTATGTGACTGTACAGCAAACTATCCAATAGACATGTGATCCTTCTTAATAATACTACTTGAACAACATCCGCAACATATTCTTTGTGCCTTAGATGAAAATCACACCAATTCAGTTAACGTCTAACAGGGCAACTATTTAAATGCAAAGGCAACGACAGCATTCAAGTGTTCACATCCTACTAATTCATTGTCACTACAAAAAAAAGAACAATATTCAAAATATCTCTTCAGATGCATTAGAAATAGGTACCCAAGAACCATATCATAAAGTATACTAAATAAACTTGTTAAAATAAGGATCAAAATGCATATTTCGTGAATGCACTTGGCGTGAAGAGGATGCACCAGCGCAAGTCAGAAAATAGCAGTGCAGGAGCAGAAAATGTGTCTGAACAGAGGACATATATGAGACCGATGTGCTAACTCTGTTGATACAATGCTAACAAAAATAGAGCGCAAATAGTCACCAGACCTAACCAACATTAGTACCAATACACATGTGACAGTTCCTGGCCAACTACTTTAAGCTATAAGCATATCACATTCCAACTTTTGTTCTAATTTGCATCCTAACTATAGTTAAAAATGTTAACTACTATTAATATAGTACAGTGTAGTTTACAGAATCATTTAGAATTCCTACAGCCCCAATACACAAACCCACCCCCAATGTCTGTTCTAACTTGCAACCTAATACAACTATAGTTAAAAATGGTATCTACCATTAACATAGCATAGTGTAGTAAGAAGAAATGCATGTAACAAGAGCATACCGTCACAAACCATTTGTACATTCCATAGTAATAGGTTGAAGATCCCATACAACTGACACTAGGTTAATGCATGTATCGCACAACATCTCCCAATGTAACATGAACGCACTGGTTCAGGTTTCAGTCACACCCGCTATTTGCAACGCTGTGAAATATCAACACTGGCAACTAACCCTTTATTCAAAACCAGCTTATTGTTATTTTCACAAAACACCAACCTGGAAATTTATGTTATATAAAGAACAAGCCTGACTTCACAAAACGATATAGTGTAGCGCCCCCCTTACACAAAAGTCCCCTCACACCCAAGGCATTAAACTGCAATGGGAGCACAAAATCAATCCATCTATAATGTGCTGACATCTGTTCTCTTCCCATTCTGTCCAATAGTGAATGGCATGAAAACACACATACGCCCCTACAGTCATGTGTAATATATTTGTATATACTATGAATTGGATTCACAACAGGGTTTTACTGGGGTGGCGGGGCATGCGTGTTATCACTAACATACACGCCGCAATCATAGTGCCCAACAATCATACTACCATGACTGGACTAGACTAACCTTCTGATTCATGCCAACCACCAACGTAGTATTTTCTCCTTCCGCAATCCGCAAATCCTGTCATTCTGATCCAGCCCATTCCATAACATCATCACATGAATCCGGCAGACATCACGTGATGCTGATGTACAAACAAACAACTTTACGTACTTCGTCAGCTGCGTAATGACATGTCTAACCTCAGCCAATCATAATATTACCAGGAAATGAAGGACTCCGACAATTCCACCGTTCATAGATCAGCACCCAGGTAAGATTTACTCTAGCATGCATTAATATATGTACCCAGCAAAACGGACCCTATCTTAAACCTAAAAAAGTACTCTGAAGTACCTAAAGATATACCCAGAGTCACTGTATGTAAACTCATTTCCCAACACTTCAAACATTAAAGGAAGGCACCCATATCAAACTGCACACGCACTAAGAGGTTCTACTTCACACTCACTCTTGTTAGCACCAAGATGATTTGTCCGGGTTTACCTCTTTGTACATTTTTACCAGCTCTGTATGAAACGTCCAGATCTCCATCCTTGGAGATATTCTTCCCCAGTGTCTCAGATAGGACTCCTTTGACTCTTAAATTAATGTATCTGTCCAAGTCTGGATTTTCTTTCACTCCCAGCAAGCGCAGGTTCAGGTTTCTCTGTTCTGCTTCCAGTCTTAGATTCTTTTTCTTTAAGTCAACGACTTCATAGCTTAATTCTTTTTATGCTCTATAGCTCCCTGCAACTTCAGAGGCAAGTGTTGTATTCTCTGTCTCCACTTTAGTCACTGTATTCTCCAGATGACCTACTTGACCTACTTGAGAGGACAGTTCAGTCGGAGTGATTTTCATTTCACATACATCCTGAGAAACCTTCAATAATGATGCATACATGTCACTGATTCCTGGAATTTCTTCCATGCAACCTCCCTGTTTTGATTTCATGGGAGTTGGGTTGTCTGGAATCTCAATCTGTTTTTTTTATGTAAGGCATTCATTCCTGTTGTTAATAATCCATAGGCTGGGAGGGAGCAGGAGCAGTTGGCTTAAGCTGCTGCTCTGTTCACCAACTTTCCAGAAACGCATATACAATCTTTGACACAGTGTAGCGACTTGTGAACATATACTAGTTGACATTTTTAGTGTGTAAACACTATTAATTGCTAGTTGTGTCATGTTTGTAAGTGTGAAAAAGAATGCCCACTGTAGGCCATTATTAGTCATCAGCTTTATTCCGGATAAAAAACAAAATGCATCTATTAAAGCAACAGCATACAATATTACCATTAACAACACTACTTTTAATAGCAAGATACACTGTATAGAGAAACATTAACAAAGGATGTCATTGAGCTAAATACAAGTAGTTAAATACACCATTAGTGTGAAAACAGCAAAAAAAAAACAGAACGTGCAGTGAGTTCTTACGAGAACGTACATTTGCAAATATAACTAGTACACTTACCTCTCTCTATCTGGCAGTAACTGCACATTTGCACTTCCCCGTACAAATGAGTTAACATTCCCTACCATGCAAGCATGGCATGCAGCGTTTACAATCTGCCCGCCATGCAAGCATGCTAGGCAGCATTAAATTGTGCATGTCGTATGCCATGCAAACATGGCAGGCAGCATGTACAATGGATCCATATTGAGTCCATGTTAGTACATAAGGCCAGCATGTTCCATAGGGATCCCAGCATTTGTGCCGGCATGAAAAATGGTGTTCTGCCCCTCCTGTCCACAATACAAATGGAGGAAAATAGTGGGTGACGTTAATGGAAAGCATAAAAGCCTTATGCAAGGATTTTGCACCTTTCATTAACTTTATGACCCTGACAGAAACAAGCTCCAAACTATCTGCTCGTCAACAATTTGAGCATACTGACGGGTTGCTTGGTTCACCTCAGAGTCTTACAGGTCCCAGACCCCTCACCAGTCTTTGCACTTGCCTCCGGGCCACTGCCCTATTTTCACCATTTCTGCACTTTCAGTTTACGCTCCATGATTGAGACAACCTCTCTGCACTTAACCCAGGGCCTGAATGGACTGGATGTGTTTGTTCCCCCCACCCCCTCTTCCTCCCAACTCCATCTGTACGCATGCATGACCTAAATGTACTTGGACTAGTAATGTTTGTCTGGCATGTCCCCCCCTACCCCCGCCAACTGTAACACTTCATTCACTTACACTAGGAGAAATGCTGTCAGGCCTAGTATGCGAGTTCTCAGTCTAGATTCATTCGGAAACTTCAAGGTCTAAGATTGATTACTGTATTCCCTTCTTCGCCTCCCGCCTTGAAACGCTTTGAAGCACTCCACCTGTGTATCACCGCTTTATAAATAAACTATTACAATTTACAATATGCAAATGCATCTCATCAGCATGTCTGTATCAAGCTTCCCAACTTAACTCCTCACATTGGGTTTGTATGCATTTTCTCCAGTGTTTGCTTGAGAACATTACTTGGTAATAGACATTTAATGATTAACTTTGTGTGTTCATCCACATACTCCACTGGAGTATAGTAGTCGTAATCTAATAACATCACTAATGTGCCCAACCCCAAGCTCTCTGTGCGGCACAAATGCCAAAGCAGACTGTGGTAGTCTCAAAAGTCTTCTGAGAATTGTATTTTCTGTAAATGCCGCTCCGCCTATGTCCGCATTTATACATACCCCTTTTCTCAGTTTTGTGAATTTAAATATAGCATCATTGACATGATTCATGTGTAATACTTGGCTTTTAAGTTGGTTAGACCACCAAAGCGTGTTTGGAAAATCAATGCCCAGATAAACATAGGAATCCACCCAGTCCAATTTCTTTGTATTACAATAAATGTGTGTAATACCTATGAAAGCACCACCAAAGCTCATAAGCTTGGATCATTCAGCATCTATTAGTAAGCCTGTGTTAGGGAAACAAAATACAAAATTGTAAATGTGTATATGAATGAATGGAGGGCTCAAGAAATTGGATCAAATCCTTTTTACAAAGGAAGAATGTATTGATAGCCCTACTCCAGGAAACTCACCTCACGACGAAAGCCACGTCCAAACTGAAAGAATGCTGGGGGGGGGCAGGGGCATGGAGCGCCCTACTCTAAATATGCAATAGGAGTGTTCATGTGGGTGAACCCAGAGGTGCCATTCCAACTACTGGGAAAAGAGGCTGACAAAGAGGGCAGATACTTGATAATGTGGGGAGTCGTTGAACAAATCAAGGTTTGCACAATGAATTCCCACTTCCCAAACCATGGCGTACCTGCGCATCTCAAACAAATATGTGCCAAAATAACACATCAAAGAGATGGAGTTTTCATATGGGGGGGGAGATTTCAATTGTGTAAAAGATGTGGCCCTAGACAGATCTGATCCACTACAGCACCAAACAAACACAACCTCCTAGATGCTAAATGCAATGGTAGACCACTTAGATCTGGTCGACGTCTGGTGGGAGTTACACCCCACGGATAGATGCTACTCATATTACTCATTCCCTAACGGCCTATACTCTAGGATAGATTACCTTTTCATACATAGAGACCAATGGACACAAGTAGAATCTGCACAGTATCTGGGAAGATCGGTATCGGACCACTCACCCTTACTTATGCACTGGAAAATTAAAGGTCCCAGACCCCCTATTCTGATTTGGCGTATGCCCACTGATGCCCTTACGGATGAAATGTTTAGAGAAGGACTTGTGGACAAACTTGAGGAATTTGTACAAATTAACAGGGGCAGTGTGGATCGATGGAGCACACCATAGGAAACAATGAAAGTGGTAATACAGGGGAAATAAAAGCGGGCGCAGGCGGTATCTGAAAACTGCTAAAAACGGAATTGGAGAGCCAAGAAGAGGAAATAAAACAGCTGGAAACTAACACCCTGGGAACCAGAGTAGATGAGGTAAAACTGACAGAGGCTAGAAACAGCTACCAAGAGGCATGGGGAAGGCTATCCAAGTTTGATTATACAACACACACTACCAGGGCACACAAGGAGGCAGATAAACTGAGCAGGCTATTAGCATGGTTGTGCAAGCGCGAGCACCCGAGACACCTACCAACTGGGCTCAAAGACGAAGGAGGGGTGGTACACAAGATACAACTATCGATCAATGACACTTTAGCAGTGTTCTATTCTAAACTATACGCCCACTCTTAGGGAGATTTCTCACAGCAGTGCTTAATTTCCTCTACCTTAGAGACCTCCAGCTCTTTTGCTTTGGACTTTTCATTTTCAGTGTGTTTTACTTTTGTGTTCTTTGGTTATGGAGTTTTAAAACAACTCCATAGGCATCATCGTTTTCTGTGTGTCACACAGCACCTTCTGTGCAGTGGCACAGGGGTGTCTTTCAGACTCCCCAAGGTTTAAATACCTTCTCTGGGACTGACTACTGTCTCCCAGAGAAGGTATTTAAACCTATAGAGTGCAGGAGGGGTTGCCTCACTTCCCCTGAGTCAAAACACTCAAGTAACAGTCAAATGTTATCCTTTCCTACTTTAAATGGCTGGTGGCAGTGGTGGCTGGTGGCAGTGGTTTAGATCAAACTACCATGATCAAACTACCATGATTTTTCCTGACCGCGAACAACGGTAGCTACAAATCGGGTCAGCCATGTTTTTCAATATGGTGCCCAAGACCTATCTGTTAAAACAGACCCTTGTCAACTTTTTTCACCATTTCTTTTAGGAAAGGTCCTTCTTGTGTTGGTCTCTGCGCGCCAAACCAGGTTTGGTCCCTTTGTTTGTTGGTATAGCCCTCCACTGGCGCCAGGGTGTCTAGGGTGGACAGGATGTGAGGGAGGTGCCCGTCTCATAGGATACCTAAATGCACTGTGGCGTGATTGCCCGGCTGGCTGTCCGGGAAGGACATCCACCCTGCTGTGTGAGTGACAGCCAGGCTGGAATGTATGGGAGAAAACTGTTTAAAAGCAGGTCTCTGGGACTTGGAAAGCAGAGTCGATCACTGGAACAAAATAACTGAAGACGAGCTGAAGGAAGAGGACTGCTGCAACTCCTGGATGACCAGTGACGCCCTGCCTGAAACTCCATTGACAGAAAAGCCCTTCAAGGTTAACTTCTTCCCTTGAGTTTGGTGGGAACAACCAACTCGTAAGCTGCCTGGACACCGTCCCCTCCTGGTCAAATTTTCTTCAGAGTGCTTTGGAAAACCGGATGGCCAGTGGGAAGGATATCAGTTTGTGGACTTTGAGGCACTCATATCTTAAACCAACGTTTTGCTAAGCTTTTGGCCTCATCCCTGGGCAGTGCAGGAACTTCCCGATGTCCTCCTTCTTGTCCCCACGACTGAAGCTCAGGAACAGAATCTGCTCGAACTGCCAGGAAAAACTGTCTCAGCTACAGCTCTTCTTTGCTAACAAGGTACTGTGCAAACGCAGTCCAGAAATCTTTTTGGCCATCGCGAAAGTTCTTGGAACTTTCCTCAACTTCGAAGGCTTGTCCTTCCCTAAACATTCGTCAAACTTTTCGCTTAGCCAAATTCTTCTAAACTCTGTGACAAAGACTTAACCGTTTACTACCAGAACTGTGCTATCCTATACAAAGACTCTGAACCATTGACTTTGGCCCAGGCCTATGAACTGAATTGTTGGTTATAGTTTACTGATACCCTTTACCCTGCCTATTCAAGTATGTGTGCTGTTGATTCTTATAACCTTGTCTTTTTACCCCTTTATTAAGTATCTGAAGTGCCATGTTGCTCCCACTTCAGGGGAGCTGAACTTGTTCAATAACTTATTGGTTGTGTATTTGTAGTATATTAAGGGGGTGATATTGAGCTACTCTTTCTAGTGTAATGTTTTCAAACTGACTGTGCAAATAAATGTCTATTCTTTTACCAAGAAACCTTGAGTAAGTGTATATTTGAATCACTGTATTTGTTGGTCCTTTGTTTAACTTGTTCTACTGCTCAGTAAACTCTTGAGATAAGCCTGGCTGCTCAGCCACTGCTACCACATAACTGTGTAGTACAGGCTTGTACCAAAGGTGAAATTGTACTGACACTTGTAGTATTAATTGCATGTAGTGTTCCAAAAATGTGATTCTGCCTAACACCCACGACCTCCCGGTGCCGAGAACGGATATACAAGATACACCAGAGGAGATAGGACTTCCCAAACTAAGCAGAGCACGAAGAGAAGCACTAGATGAGCCAATTACCACTGAAGATGTGACGGAGGCCATAAGATCCCTAGCCACTTGTAAGACCCAGGGACACAATGGTCTCCCACCGGAGTTTTATAAGGCCTACTAGCTGACCCTAACCCTATTGCTACACTAGGTGTTCATGGAATCGTATGAGATGGCGACTCTGCCGGAAAGTATGAGAGAAACACTGATAGTTCCAATACTCAAGCCAAAAAAACCTGCAGAGGACTGCGACTCGTACCGCCCACTAGCAATGTTAAACTACGATAGTAAAATATTGACCACCCTACTGGCCAAGCGATTGGCAAGAGTGGTGGGGTGCCTAATACATGAAGATCAAAATGGATTTGGTCCTGGTCATAACACAACGGCCAACTTACGCCGACCCCAACATGTCATGGCACAAACCCTAGAGAGCGAGGAACACATGGCGATATTATTATTGGATGCCATCAAGGCGTTCGGCTCTAGTCGAGGTTCTGAGGGAATTTGGGTTTGGAGAGGGTTTTGTGAGATGGGTTAAAGTGCTATACAATGCCCCAATGGCCAGAGTGAAGACTGGGAGAATGGTGTTGAAGGCTTGGGCAATATAGAGGGATACCAGACAAGGCTGTCCACTATCGCCCATGGTATATATCCTGAGACTTGAACCGATAGCTATATATTTTAGGAAGCAGCTATTTGATGCACGGATAAGCGTCGGAGGAAGATATTATATAATATCACTTTACGCTGATGACGTTCTTTTATACCTGAGACACCTACATATTAACGCCCCGATAGTACTAGAGACATTAGATAATTATGCGCGCTACTCAGGGATACGGTTCAGTAAACAAAATTCCTGCGCATTCCCGTTGGCGGTCTACGGGGGGTGAATGCAACAGATTTGCCAAAGGTGGGAATTCGGTGACAGCCAGACGTGTTTAGATATCTGGGGGTCAACATCAAACATACCCCAGAGCTCACCCACGAATGCGATACAGCGGCTGTAATAAAGGGCCTACGTAATTCTATGAAGTTCTGGTCCAAACTACCACTATCAATGATGGGTAGAGCAGCTGTCACTAAGATGATTATTCTCCCGAGATTCCTTTATCATTTCCAGAAAATTAGAAGTACTGCTCAAGAAATTCCTATGGGGAGCGACTTACCATAAATTGTCCCTAGTATTCTGACATTGCCACATAAGGAAGGTTGATACAACTTTCTGACTTAGAGAAGTATTACCTGGCGGCACAACTCAGTCATGTAACTAGATGGCTGTCGGATGAGACCACAGCTGAGACTGGTCTCTTACAGCGATTAGTTGCCCTGACACACCAAAGAAATACTATGGAACCCACCAATGGAATCAGCAAACACTCCCATGAGTGTAACCCTGGGTAGACAAGTGTGGAAAAAGACCAGATCTCTGCTTCGCCTGCAACATCCCTATCCACCTGACATCCCGATGTTGGTGCACGTGTGCAAGGTGCTTGCGGACCTACTCACAATGAAAAGCTGGGAAAGGGTGGCACTGTACACCTTGGAGATATGTTTGACGAAGGAGCCTTTATAGACTTTGATTCATTGTATGCACAGGAGGGTTTGGCAAAGGGACAATTTCTATGATTTCAACGGATTAAGCACACTGCCAAAGGGAAATGGGATAAATGGCATGTAGAGCCAACACCGAACCCCTTGCTGAAAGATCACCTAAGTGATGGCTGGAGACCTCTGTCTAGATTATACGACTAATTAACAGACAGGCCCACCCCAGCAGTGCCACGCTAAAGGAAAAATGGGAGAAAGACTTAGAAGCCACTATCACTGAGAAAGAATGGGAGAGGGTACTGATATATCCCAAAGAAGTGTCTAGGAACACCAGATGTAGGCTAATCTAGCTAAATGTCCTATATAGGACCTACATGACCCCTTTCAGAGTGGACATCTTCAACAAACAAATCCGACCAACATGCCCCTGGTGCAGTAATGAAGAGGCTGGCCAGAAGCACATGTTCTGGAGATGCCAAAAAGTACAGGGTTTCTGGGCTAAAATAGAACAAACCTGCAGGAAAGCAGGAGTGAACAGATATGATTGGTCCCCAAAGGAGTGCCGATGGGCACATACCCCAGACTGAGTAAACATAAACATATTGTGACATTAATGGACATGGTGTGCATACTAGCAAAGAGGGCAATTGCAATGGCACGAAAATCACCCGGGGGTCCACAATATGAGAGATTGAGTAAAGAACTAGAGCAATGGCCTGCAGCGGAGACTGCGGCTTGGAGTGCAGTGATCACTGGGTCCGAAAGAGACATAAGCGTTACTTTGAGGCATGGAAAACACTAATAAGAGACATGTTCCTCCCAGCAGATGATAAGCCCCCTGAAACAGTACGGAAAACACTACACATGTGCAACTTAACATAAGGTGAGCACTGAAATACCTCCCTGAACCGGCACTCCCACAAAAATCACTAACTCCTGAACCACACCACCACATACATAAGAACTGCTACAATCTTACTCCAGTAACGAGGACAAACACTGTTTGTTGTTGTTTAATGTTTAACTGTTGTTAGCTGCCAGAATTACAGACATTATTCTACAAAATGATTGCAACAATTTGCAAATTAACTTTGTATGTTTGGTCACAAATGCAAATAAATATTTATATATGTATGTTTTTAATGAATGAATGGAGGGCTCTGGGAATGCATGCCAGAAGCACCGAATCGTCCACACATAGAAACAATGAAAAAGACCACCCTGAGTCCTCCAGATGATTCATTTAGAAGATGAGTGGGAGGGTGCTAAAACACCCCCTACCAGACCCGGCAATGATGGAAAGGAGAATGTAAGTTGTTCTTTATTGATGCCAAACCTAATAGAAATCCAGGGATCCGAATGGAATCCTTTTAAGAGGTTCAAAAGTTTAGTTTAGTTTAGTTTAGTTTATTATTTATAATGCGCAGTTATACCCAGGGGTATCAGGGCGCAGCATGTACAAGAATATGCGAAACTTGGTTACAAGGTGTAAAAAGTACAAATTGGCGTAGGGAGAATGTACAGAACAGCAGAGAAAACAATCAATATATACAATATATACACAATAGGAGTGGCAAGCATACAAGTGCGGATCACATGGGGATTAACCTTGGCATTTAGTTGTCTGGGAGGTCCTTCATTTTCAGCCATGAGATGACCTTAGAGCGGAAGTTCAGGTAGGGCATGTCTGCTCTAAAGTTAGGGGGCAAAGAGTTCCAAAGTTTGGCTGCTTTTACCGGGAAGCTGTTACCTCCTATGGTGGCAAGTTTATAATTTGGGATAGAAAGGCAGTCTTTGTAAGCCGTTCTGAGGGGTCTCGCGGAAATTTGTCTCTGGAACCTGTTGATCAGGTAGATCGGGGCGGCATTGTTAAGGGATTTGTAGGTGAGTGAAGCCGTTTTTAGGAGAATTTTATCTCTGGTGGAGAGCCAATTGTTCTGTTGACTGAGTCCTGATATATGCTCTCTTCTGGGGATACCTAGAGCTGCTCTCAGGGCATTATTCTGGAGATTTTGTATCTTGCTAGTGGTAGCCATGGAGGATCCCAGGTAAAGGGCATTACAGTAGTCAAGGCGGGATAGTATAAGGGCTCTAGCGATTGTAAGACAGCTGGTATCTGACAGAAATGGTTTAGCTGAGCGGATAAGTTTGCACGTGTATGCAGATGAGGATGCCAGTGAACTCAATTGTCTTTTGAAGGAGAGGGTAGAGTCTAAGTAGAAGCCCAAAGTTTTAACCTCCTGTCCAACTTTAATGTTGTTCCCATCTATCTTGAAAGAGTTGTAGGCCGGGCTGAGTTTCCTTAGACTGTGTGTTGTGCCCATGATGATAAGCTCTGTTTTCTCATCATTCAGGCATAGTCCGTGGGTGGCCATCCATGCCTGGATGATGATGTACACCCTATTTAGCAAGGCCAAATCCTTTCCATAATCTCCAGAAAGCGGAAGGAGGATCTGAGTATCATCTGCATAATTAGTGTAGGTGATACCAAGATGATCCAAATCATCGAAAAGGGGCTTGGTAAATATGTTGTACAGTGTAGGGGAGACGCAGGAGCCTTGTGGTACACTACAGGTGATGGGTATGGGATCTGCTGCAGCTGTGGGCGAGAAGACCCTCATAGTCCTACCGTTAAGGAATGAGGTGATCCAAGAGATGGCCTCGGGCGAGAAGTGTGCTGCTGTGTGGAGATGTGAGCATAGGACAGAATGGTCGACCAGATCGAAAGCAGCAGAAAGGTCAAGGAGGAGGAGCAAGGCAACTTGTCCTTTGTCCCTGAGTGTGTCAATCTGAGCTTTCAAGTCGATGAGTGCAGTCTCAGTCCCGTGTAGTGGGCGGAATCCTGATTGTCTGGATCCTAACAGGTGGTGTTCTTCGAGGTGTCTCTGTATTTGAACGTAGGCGACCTTGTCCAGGATTTTTAGTAAAAAGGGAACAGTTGTTATAGGTCGGTAATTGGTAGGTATGGCTGGGTCAAGAGTGGGTTTTTTCAGTAATGGAAGTACCCAGGATTGTTTTAGATTCGTGGGGATGGAGCCAGTGGTGAAAGAGGCGTTGATCAGTTTCGTAATGAAGGGTGAAAGATCACGAGCAGCGTCTTTGATAAGCTGTGCTGGGCAAAGGTCTCCCTGGCAGTTAGAGGGTTTCAAGGACAGGATCATTTTTTCTATGTCGAGAGTATTGACTTTTGAAAATTTGAAGCGGGTGGGGTCTGTGGTTGCGCACTTGTCTGGTCTCCTAGAGGGGGGCAAGTCTTTTAAGGTCGCTTTTTTGCTAGAGATTTTAGTTTGGAGGGTCTTGATCTTATTGGCCAGGGCATTCTGAATTTCTGAGCACCAGTTTTTATCTTTGGTGCAGGTATCAATGGGTAGTATGGGGGTTTCGACTTCTTTAAGAATGGAAAAGAGTTCTTTCATATTGGACTTGGCAGATGATATGCGAGAGTCAAAGGAAGTTCGTTTGGCTATATAAATTTCTTTTTTGTAGAGTGCAGTTATTTTAGATAGATTGAGTTTGTTAGCAGCTGAAGGACATTTTTTCCAAGTAGTCTCACAGTTTCTCTTTGTTGCCTCAAATTTTTGAGGAATGGTGTATACCATTTGTTGAGGTGTGATTTCTGTTTGCTGGGTCTGAGTTTGAGAGGGGCGATAAGGTCCAGTGCTGTTGCCATGGCTTTATTATATTCCTCCACTAGGATCTCTGGGTCTGTGTTGTCCGGAAGTGAATCAAGTATGGGGAGAAGGTTCGGGATGAGTCTTCCTGCGGTAATGTTTTTCTTGTTTCTGGTAAGAATAGGTGGGGCTGTTGTGGTAGGAGTAGGTGTAGGTCTATCGGTGGTTAGACAGAACGAGACTAGGTGATGGTCGGACCAGATTAACGGTGAGATATTGGTGATGTTTGCTACACAGTTGTAATCAGCCACCCAATCGAGTATTCTGCCTTTCGAGTGAGTGGGGGCCATGCTTCTTTGCGCGAAGCCTAGTTCAGTAAGGGTGGTGGCAATAGAATTGGATATAGGGTCTGCTGGGTCGTTGTAGCCTAGGTTGAAGTCCCCCAAGGTGAGGACTTGAGATGAGGTTTTAAGATTGCTAGTTAAGATGGCGTTGAGGTCTTCATCGAAGGTACTGATGGGTCCTGGCGGACGGTAAATTAGGTGTATGGTAAGTGTTTGGGTGTTGTTGAGTGGGACTTTGACTGACAGGTTTTCGCAGGATTGGACAGTGTTGAGTATAGCAAGTCTCATGGGTAGGCTGAGTTTATGTATAATAGCGACACCGCCTCCTCTGGAGTTAGGGCGATCTTGCCTCAGGATGGTGTACTTATCTGGGACTGCTAGCATGATCATGGGGCCTGCTGCAGGATGTAACCAAGTCTCGGTGATAGCCAGGAAGTCTAGGTCGTCTTTATGAATAGGATTGACCTTTGGCTGCAAAAGATTCTATAATGTCTTTCAGTTGATGCAATAAAAGCGCTGACGAGAAACCAAGATATTTTTTAGAGGTATGCACTAAAAAGAACTGACTTAGTTTGTTTTCCTACCCAATCCTTGTCAAAATCCAATTTAAAATCTTAGCAATAAGGAAGGAACCTTCATCTCATGGCAAGTAGAGTGCACCTTAAGTGCATTTCTCAGGATATATGTGATTTGACCATGGCAGAATTCTTCACAGCGGAATTGACCGTGGTCAATTTTGCTGCAAATACAATTTTTTGCAGACAAATCTGGCTAAACCTTGACCCCCTAATACATCCCCCCAACCCCTGCTTACCTTTTGCTTCTCTTTTACCTTCTGACCCTGCAGTATCAGATCTATCCCTCTTACATGGGTCAGTTCTGACGATGCAGGGTCTGCTATTCTCTTTTTTTAAATTTCGTTCCGCACCTACAGTCCTCAGGAAGCGAGAGACACCCCGGCTACCTCCCAAGGCAATCACTACAAAACATGGGGAGTGAGGGACACCCATGCAAACCCTGCTCCCAATGTTCGGTATTGATTACCAAATTTGTTTGAAGTTAATCGATCAAATGGTAGTGGCCGAATTCGGCCAAATTTACCATATGATCAGTTAAATTCAAACAAATTGGGTAATACCCATTACTTAGACTTGATCTAGAATGGTACAAGTTAGGAGGTGAACAATGTAGCAGGGAATATGCTGTTGCTGGTTTTGGAGCATTTTAGAAGATTATCTGCTTCTGAGACAGAGGGAGCCAATGTGAAAGACGAATGAAGTAGTGGTACCAGAGTTTAGGTGAAAGGACCAACCAAGGATGAGTGTGATGGGAAGGAGAATTTGGAGAGGTTGCACAAATGTGATGGAAAGGCATTAGGGAACAACACAGTGGTCTGACCAGTTGTTAGGATTTGTGTTGAAAATGGTGCCTCGTTTGGCAAAAGCAAGAGGAGTGTGTGGGTTTTATAGTGGGTAGAGCCAGAGACTAGTTGGTACTATCCAAGTGTTCTGGAACCTGCAGCGAAAGAACTGAGAGAAGACCTTGGGGCTTAACAATGCAGGCTTTGAAGTGAGTATGAGGATGTTTTTGTGGCTGGGTAGCTGGGACCAGGACTTAAAAACCTCTGTAAAATAGATACTTTTTCAGTAGATGATGGTAACATGAACGTTAAAGTAAAGCGACGTTCAGCAGAGAATAAGTATGACCTCACAAGAAGCAGAATTTGAGCTGAGGCAAAGGCAGATCAGTAGTCATTACCAAATAGGACAATATAGCTGCCACATTTTAATGGCCTCTTCTTGGTAAGGCATGAAGTACATGGTAGGGTTAATGCCGGTGACGTTGGGCCTGGAGATTAGTCAGGCAGGATTGTGTGAGGTAGAAGGGACCAATTGAATGGCCACAGAGAAAAGACATTCATATCATGTTTGGAACCTGGGTGTGCATTGGGAGAAAGTCATTTTAATATTCCTCCAGTGTCACAGCATGAGGCAGCATACGTGAGTCAAGATGCCTGCGGCTGTGTGAGCGCTTTATAAATTTAAAATAAAAAAAAAAGAATAGTCACGTGTATTGTGGTCTGTAGTATACCAAGAAGGAGAGAAGTAGGTGTTAGCATTGAAGCAGCAAGAGTGGGTAAGATTGAATGACGATAAAATAACTGCTACAGGGAGTTTATGGTTTACATAGTGAGAGCGTTTGGGCTTCAGTTAGGTGTGGGTCGATGTGAATGTGGAAGGTTGAAGATGAAACAGTTGGTGATTACTGCTGGCAGGTGTGAAGCATTTCGTTTTCGATCAGACTGGCAAAACACACGATGATATAAATGGACTAACAGAAGCACATGGAAGGTTTCTCTCAAAAGTCGGTTGCATTGGTTAAAGTCAACGAGGCAGACCATTTCCTGGATTTTGTGAGCGAAGAAATGGGGAGTAGAAGATTGAAGACAGATTCGGCAGCCATACTTACGGCCATGTTCTGCTCCAAAAACCCTATCTGTTGCTTGCCTGCCCCCTCCGGCCCTATCCTGTAATCCACGGCTCATTAAACTCTTGCAGACACAGAGGGAAAGAGGAGCAGCAGAGGCGGTAATCATTGTGGCACCAATATTTCTTTCTCCAGCTGGCACTCTTTAGAGGGTATTGCTAAGCAAAATCAAGCAAATGTGTCGTAAGACTAATTGCAGCAGCGGAGCCCAAAAAGCGTGATGGATAATCATGCATAAGGCACCAACAACGCAATATCAACACTTGTTTGTTGCTCTCGGGACCTTTTCCACAAGTCCCCCAGTAATAGTTAAGACACATCTTAATTTATGTCAATTGGTACCGTTTCTCCATTCTTTTACCGCGTAAAATTACGATAGCTAATTTGAGTTTCAGCACGGCTGCTGTCATCATGAAGATGGCGAGAATTGATCACTAGTGAAATGGGCAAACTGCAGACCACATCTTCAAAATTGTGATACACACATGGATGGTATGTTTACACACAAATCACTTTCGTAGTTTTGGGAACTATTTCTAAGAGAATGTAGATGGAAGCCTATTGCAATTATGTATTATTGTCATTAACTGTGCTATATTCCACAGACCAATGCGCACATTGCTTTGACAAAATGCTCTGGTTGATATTTTGCACGTGTAGTGGGGATTTTAAATTTTATACATTCATAATTGATGTGTCTCCAGCAGTTAATCGCAAAATGGTCCCGTGAAAATGTGCACCACTGTGTCAATTTAGCACAGAACCTTAGCACAACAAGTATGCACTTCACTGTGCAGTTAATTTGTGATATGTAAGGCAGTTTATGTCATATGCACTCGTTTTATAAAAGCAGCATATGATCAATTAGAAACCACGATTAGTACTGTTAATTGCAATTACTCCATAATGTATGGAAACTGCTACTCTGGGAAATACAGAGGACACAAATTATGGTGAGTTTTGCAAACATCGAATCAGTCTTTAATCTGAGGCGACACCTTGCATTTTAGAGAAGCGCCATTAGTCGGACAGTGAGAGAGCCAGATGCTTTACCAGTTCTGTTGATGGGATCAGGTCGGAAGTACTCCTGTGTGCTAGCCTACTTTCTATGAGTGTTTGATCCATAGTGATGAACCAAAGATCTTTGGGTTTGGTTAGACAATAATGTAGGTGGGCTACAGAGGAGAGTTTTGTCATGTGCCAGGTGCTTATATTTAGGTTTGTAGAAGGGGTCTGGAGTTTGTATGTGTAGTGTACGGTGGTAGAGGTCTTAAAAGGGTGTTGGTGTGTTGGTTAGTAAGGGGATGGATGAGTATACCATACAAGTCAAAACAATCTGCAACCTTGAAATCGCACATTAGCTCATATTTATTTATTTATTTATTTATTTTATTCTGCATTTTGGTTATTCAACCTTTACACAAAAACATATTACATGATAACTCAACAGCACTGCGTTTGTTGAAAAGGAACATCCTACTCTAACAAATTCATTTGACAATAGTTTATAAAACAACATCATATTTGATTACACAAAAGCTAAAAATTATCGATGTTAGGATGTATCAAGGTTAAAATAAAGTATTATGAACCCAACAGCTAAAATCACATAATGATTCCGAAAAAATTGATCAACAGGATAATTTGGGATATTTAAAACAGTAATTTCATCATCTATTTGTTCAATCTGTCCTTGATCGCATTCCAAATATGGAATGCTGCCACCGTAATCACCAAGGATTTGGCACTGTAGATGGAGCTCCAGAATTGATCCCAACAATAATCCAGGAATTCCACGTAACCTTTGTTATATGAGGGGATCAAAAGATTGCATTCAGTGAGCACATGTCTGGAGGTTTCTATTTCTTTTTTACACAGTCTGCATAGGCAGTCCTCCCTTAGGGTACCTGTCCAGGCCGAAATGTTAGGGAATACTGGCAATAATTCAAATCTCAGATATAGGCTGAATCTAATTAGGGGGGAGAGTAACACTTGGTTAGGTAGCTACAAGGTTTGTCTAAAAAAAGACATTGTTGGGTATATATTTCATATTTAGATTTTGGTGTGAGAGATATTAGTGACTGAATTTGGTCCCATACAATTGTCTTCTTAACATGACAGGCCAAGTAGACTCAATGAGGCTCTCAGGGAGTTTAACCACCCCAATTTTGAGGAGATGGTTTCTGACCATACAGTCTAAATCTGCAAACCAGGTGCTTCGAGAGCGCCTAGTCTGACGGGCCATAACTAAGTTCATCAGTGGGTTGCTAGCCTCAGCCGTGAATGTGATATTAACCCATAGTCTACACACCGCTATTTTCCAACAAAATATTATTGATGGCAGATCCAACTCTAATCTGATCACCTCAACTGTTGTTGCACAAGGAACTCGTAAGAGGGAGCATTATCGTTTTGCCTCAAGGAACATGAGACATTTAATAGACCCTTCAGGATAAACCTCCAGAGCGTACAGAATAGTTGGCACAATTGAAATTCTGTAAGCTCGAACCAATAGAGCCCCCCACAATCCTGTCAATGATCCTCCTCAGCAACCAACCACTTCTTCCAACCACGTCTTCCAATCCCTAGATGTGATCTTATGTAAAGGAATTTCAATCAGGCACACACCCAAATCTCGCCCAGCATTTAGTGTGCAAAGGAAACCCTTATTTATTTTATTCTGAACGATATACCACTCATATCACACCCTTCTCCTGATACCCCCCAAACCCCCTGGGTCACACTGAACCAGGAATCAGGCTAGTTCGCAAAGGTAAATATTTATTTATTTATTTAAAATTTAAATCACAATGTATTTAATAGGTAACAACAATCACCAATGGGGTGGAAGAACACTGAATAATATCTTTAATGCACTGGGAATCAGGTAATGAACACAAAAAGAATGCAGCACAGAAATGAATACTTTTAGGTTGGTTTTGAACAGATAGCGCTATGGTTAGAGGTTCCCCCTGCAACACCCCTCAACCCACCAATGGATAATTAAAATAGATGTGAGAAGAGAGCAGGTACTCAGGCATAAAACAAAACAAACAGAATATCACTCCTACCTTCCCCCTTTAAACACAAGAGAAAAACGGAGTTGACTTTTCAGCTGCCAGCATGGCTTTGAAATTGGCTGAGCAAAAACACTAAATGTGGTCCAAAATGCTTAAATTATTATAAAATTCTACAGGAGCCACTTTGAACATATGCAAGCAATCATAAGCAATGATTTAATCTCAAAGGCAAGGTGGGAAATAATTTAAAGGTAATTCACACAAGTAAAACTTTTGCTAAATGTAAAATCGCGTCAAATTTATACTATGCGATTTTGATAGAAAATGGTCAACCGCATTGTTGTGGAGATAGCTAAGGATGTTAGGTATCAGTAGGAAGTGAAATTTCGTTGCAATCATAAAAACTGAGGGAGTTATGGAAGTTTTAGTGAGAGCTGTTTTTAGGAAATAAAGAAATGAGTTTTGTATAAGAACTTCAGTTTGAAATCAGAAAATATGGGTTATGCTCTTACTCAAGACTAGAGCATGCAGGCTAGACAACCAAGGATGGACACAGTAAGCGCTGAGACTGATTCATGACTTCAGTAACAGATCCCCAGCACCTTCCCCGGCGGAACCAGTCCACACACGTAAAGTGGGATTATGAATCAGAATTACACAAAATAGAAATGACTATGGAAATTACGCTTTAGCTAGTAGACAGAATAAGATAACACTAAGATTTTGGCACTGTTACTGGTTATGAAAGTAAGGATAGTTCAGAGATATAGGTGGGACAAGATAATGCAAGATATACAATAGTTCTCTAGTGTCCTATTAATAATCACACTCACCTGGGATTGAAGATTGTAGGCCCATCAAGATTCTAGTCAATGGATCGGGTCTATCAAGGAAAGACAGCACATCAGGCACGGGACAGGATCAGCAAGGCCCATCGCCAGAACTGCGCGGGATCTGCACTTCTTGTTTCTGGATATTTCAGATCAGCGGGATTGCAAGTTCATCAGGCAAGCCTTATGGTAGCAAGCCAGATAGTTTCACATGCTTTCCTACACCAGAGTGCTTCTCTGGGTTGTAAGGATAAGTTGAGTATTGTGGCCTAGCTGAAAATGGTTCAGCTACTGCTTGGCGTGGTCCTTGGCATCTGGATGTAAAAAGATGTTAAAGGCTGGATGTTGAATGCTGGATCAAAGTGCTTCGCTGGAATTAGAAGAGAGAGTCTATGTGTTGTCAGCTGTCTCTATTTATCCTTTCAAATGACATCACAAAAACGGGTGTATGGGCCATCTTAACTAAATCTGCCCCTGTGAACTGGGATTGGATCAGAGCCTCATCTCTGCCTTGCATTTGGGTGATTCGCTCAAGGGAGATGATGTCAAATATATGGTTTGGTTTTTACAATCCTTAGAAACCTCCCCTAGCCACTGGTATCAAAATCAAATTTTGTCCAAAATACATATTTATACGTTGGTACCCTCTATGAAAATCACATACAAGGATAACATATATTATGGAGTATCTGTTCCTCAAAATTCCACAGATGTGGGACCTTGTTTCGCCTTTTTGCAGAATTTCGTCCATTTCACAATGAACACATTTTCCAATTTTGCTCCAAATTTCCACACATATGCATGTTTACCCTAGGAATATGTGTGCAAAGTTTAACAATTCTAGCATAAACACAGTTCACATAAGACCACATATATTGCCATTCCTGTTCCGAATATGTTGCACAATTCCACCATTTTTAAATGTAAAGCCACAAATTAGACTAACAAATCTGTCCTTCTTATATTTTTCACCATTCCTGATAGCAAGTTATAAGTCTCTAAAGAAATGTTAATTATATTTTCTTAGCAGCAAATGGTCATCCTTTTGTCTGTCTCTGGAGCAAGGAGTAGCCCCACCTTTTTTTGATTTCCTTCTGCAGGCCAAGTTTACGACCCTTTCACACATCCATTTCCTGACCTGGAGAATCTGCCATAGTTCAGTCTTTGCCTGCAGTCAAATGTCTGACCTAACCCACAATTATCATGTGTCAGTGAGTTTCTGCTGAGAGGAATGCCCTCCTCTTGGGTGAAAACCTGTTTTTCAACTCTGGCAGGCCCAGCCAGCCTAAAAAAAACTTGTGGCATCAGATGACATGGATAAATTACATTCTTAAATTTAAACCTGTGAGATCAAAAACAGCTGAGATCCGTGTTCCTTTCAGCAACAATCCTTTTAGATTTGCTAATCCGGCAGATCTTTAGTTTTAGGCAACTTTAAACTTTAATCAGTAGAGCCCATTTGACCGGAGATGTCACTCAGGTTGCCCGGGGTGGCTGCAAACAGATTTTTGACAGAAACTGTCATTCACAGACAATCCAGTATTGCTGAAAAATGCTTTGCTCTTACATTTTAGGACTTTGTAAATTCACAGTGCTTCATTAGATTAAATGAATTGTAGCACCAAGCAAGATTTTGAGTGTTGGCAGGTGTTATGAACAGGCATTTTGGAGTTTCAGCAGCAAAGTAAATGTCATTTACAGGCACATTTTTAGATTTTCATTTGCAAAGTGCTGCTTCTCCCTGTGTACTCCATGTTTACTTATCAAGGACTCCAGTGGCACTTTTTCTGCATCATGTGCGCTGTTCCACCACACATGCACCATGGGTGGCAGGTTGTGCAGCCATCTTTTTGTATGTTGAAATGCGGTTTTGAAGGTTTTGGTGCACACAAAGGGTTTTGCCGCCATTTTGCTGTTTCTCACACCATAGATAGCAGAGTGAGGCCGCATAGTATAGCAGAGTGGGTCAATACATCCCACAAATCCCCCCTCACAACTTCATTTTGACTTCCAGTCAAGAGGGAGTCGGGCGATTGCGATGTTTTTTTCTGTCCATGTGGAGAAATTCAGTTGCTTCTCCTGTCAGCGTTTGAGGCGACATGCTCTCCTCGCCGGTTGAGGCTGGGATGGGATGATACTCCGGATTCCTTGGGTTTTTTCTCCCGGTCCCCGAATGGACCTCCTTGGTAATTCTTGGGATTTTAGTGCCAATCAATTAATCCTAGAAAACAGAACATAACACGGTTATGAACATTCTCCCACTACTGTGCCCACACATTTTTGGGGGATCTCAACAGTGGGAAAGACACTTGCATTCCCTAACAATTGGCAATATTCCCCATCTATTATTCAGTGATCATTACTCATTTTCTCAGGTGTAATCAATGAATATTTAATAATTGTTCATAATTTTTCTAAGTGTCCGGATTTTCCCCCTCAGGGTTTCCGGTACACTCATCCATCTGCCGCAAAGTATGCCTGGGGTGGCAACTCTTTAGCTGGTTTATGTGGACCCACTTGTCTTCCCCTTCTGTCAAACTGCCCTTGGGGATGCATATTCTGTAGGCGACTGGTGAGATCTGTCCACAATTTCAAAAGGACCCCACCAACTAGGACAAAATGTGCACTCTTTGGCTTGGTTCCTTTGGAAATTGTACAAGTAGACTCAGTCTCCTACTTGATATTCCTTTTTAGTTGTCTTAAGGTCATAGTGGGTCTTCATACTGTTCGCAGATCTTTCTAGATTCCACTGAGCATACACAAAAGCATGTTGAAGGTGTTTTCTTAGATTCTCAACATACTCATGAGTTGTGGAGGCATTTACCAATGTCTGCTCTTGGGTTCTGTAGAGCAGATGGTGGGGTAGCACCATCCTTCATCCAGTTATGGTCAACATGTACTTGTTCCACCTAGAGGAGCGAATCACGGGCCAAATAAAATTGACTTGCAAATCTGACCAACGCAATGTCATCCCCCTGTTTTGGAGGGGAGCACGGTGTGTGAGTGATGTTGGCTGAAATTGTGTACACACAAGACACCGCTTCAAGTATTGGTCGAGGTCCTGCCCCATGTGTGGCCAGTATGCAACCTCTCACAAGATTTCTAATGTCATATGAAACCCCTGATGACCGACTGTGGCCGCATCATGGGCGTGACTTAGCATCAGGCTTTGGAATGAGGTAGGGACCACCCACTGGTCATGGCCAGATAATGATCTCCTCACCACCAAACCGTCTTGGATTCTGGACATTTTTGGGACATTTCATCAACACTCTGAGGTCCTCTTGCCCAATGCAATCTGTATCCGTCAGGAGAAATTTCTCAGGGTCCTCAATGTGTTCATAAAACTTAGAAATTATTGAATTCCCTTATTGAGCCGTAATCAAATCAGAATCTGGGGTCTCCTTACTCCATTGGGCAGTTGAGAGTTCATTGTGAGCATTTGTCTGGGACCTAGTGATAGCAGTGACCTGGATTTCCCCCAACATGGTCTCAATCTCAAGTAGATCCCCTTGGATGGCTCCGGTTTTGGCCAGCTGATCAGCTGGGTCATTTCCAGTTTTGTCTGGTCCCTCTACTTTAGAATGACCCTTAATTTTTTTCCAGTAGATGGTCATCCCATTTGAGTTGACCAGATCATTAATATTTTGTATTCCGTTTCCATGTTTTAGTGGTTTATTATTTGCACATAGCATGCCTCTGGTTTTCCAATTAACCAGGTGCTCCACAAACCTGTCCGTACATAATCTGAATCAGTGATTATGACCAGTTTGTGGAGTTGGTGTTGGACAGCAGTGAGGATGGCTTGATGCACAGCCATCAGCTCTGCCACTTGACTACTACAGGGACCGATTTTGTACCCAGCGGAGGGTTCTGGGGCATCATTCACTCATGCATTCCCCATGCCGGCCACACATTCCTTTTCCCCGTTGTTGTCAACATGGTAGGAGCACCCATCCACATAGACAGTGGGCATTCCCTCACACTTGTCTTCTTCATAGACCGTGTGTGGGGTATTAAAGTATGCCTCCATGTTGTCCTTGATTTTAAGACTTTCATCCTCGAGACAGTTTTCTCTGGCACAATCATGCAAGTCAGCCAGACATTGCGCGAGGGGACTCTTCTTGTTTTGGCCATATCTGACCTCCACAGGAAAGTCTTGTATTGACATAATCCAGGAAGTAATCCGGGAATTGCTCACATTTCCAGCCCGGATTCTGTCACTTTGGAGATATTGCAGAGGCTGGTGTGGAGTCTTGACTATGATGTGTTCCCCCTGGATGATCGAGCAGTAATTCTTCAATGCCCACACCGTTGCCAGGAGTGCTTTCTCACAATCGTTGAATTTTTCCTTCACAGAGGATAAAGTCTTACTCGCATAGGAGATTACTTTATTGACCCTGTCAAGCTTTTGATATAATACTGCTGTCAAGCATGTATTTGAGAACCCTGGCTCCAAGAAGAACTCCTTGTTTTGGATAGGGTTAGCTAGGCAAGGCGCTTATGAGAAGCTTCTTTTGAGTTGTCTTACTATGTCGGCTTGTTCTGGACCACACTCCCACTTGACCCCCCCTTCAACAGATGGATCAGGGGTCTTGTGATCTCTGTGTAATCCTCAATGAACTTTCTGCTGTAATTAGTCAGTCCAAGGAGGCTCCTTAGCTCACACAGAGTTGTGGGATCTTTTAGTTTCTTGAGTGCTTCTACTTTCTTTTCCTGGGGACAGAGGCCCTCAGGAGTTATCTCATGCCCCAAGAAGTTGACATGGGTCCTGCACCACTGTGCCTTTTGGAAAGAGAGTTTTGCTCCGGCAACCCTCAACTGTGTCACAACATAACAGATCTCCGCTATGTGTTCCTCCACAGTTGAGCATTTGATTAAAGCATCATCCACATAGGCCAGGTTACCCCTTTCACACAAGTTGGGCATGGCTTTATGCAAAAAGATATTGAATTAATTGCCGGAGTTGATGTATATGAAGGGAGTCTGGATCCAAGTGTACTGCTGCCCCTGAAGGTAAAGGCCAGCTTGTATTGGTCCTCCCTGCTGACAGGTACAGTCCAGCACCCATTGGTCAGGTCAATGGCAGTGTATACTTTTGACCCCTGGATCTGGGCCAACCCTTGGCCAATGTAGGGAAGAGGCCATCGGGAAGTGTGGGCCCGTTGGTTGAGCTCCCTTAGGTCAGCGCAGAGTCTCCACTGGCCGTTTGGTTTCAAAATCCCCAGCACCGTATTATTGAAGGTGCTGTGGACTGGACAAATTATCCCACGGGACTCAAGGTTCTTAATTATTTCTGTAAGGGACCTCATTGATGCGAGAGGCAAGTGATATTGCTTCACAAACACTGGAGTCATGCCAGGGTATGTGGGAATTTTTGTTGTGTGGATGTCGGTGTGACCACAGTCATATGAGTCCACCGCAAAGAGATCTTGAAAATCTAAGACAACTTGTTTCCATTTTTGCTTCTGCTCCAGAGTCTCACAGGCATCAGCTAGGTTGACTCTCTCCTCAACCATCTTCCTGAAGCCTGGAAAGACTTCTGGTTTTGCTATCTCAGCGGCCTCCTCCAGGTGACTTGGACTGATGGCTGCAGGTGGGGAAGGCAGTCTTGGTGGACTTGAAAGATCACCTCATCTCTCCTGAAGTCACAGGTCACATGTTCCTTACCATAAGGGCATGAAGAATACACCAGGAAATTCCCCCGTTGCCGGGTGAAGATCCTGTCTGTTGTTGTGTCATTGTCGCTATCACTGTCAAAACAGTCATTGGGGATTGGTCTTACCAGTTTGTTACCTAAATCTATGGAAAAATGTCGGTCATCAACCGCCATTCCAATAATGGTGCCTGCGCCCAGAGTGATACTCCAAAGGTTGCTGTTATCCACCACTATTGGAATGGTGTTGTGTTCAGTATTGACTAGTGGTGTTGGGTTTAACCCCAACCCTTGCTGTTGGAAATGGGCATTGAGGTGAACATATGCGTCAAGATTTTGCAATTTCTGTCCTCTTCTAATTTTTGCTTCGAGTGAGATTTGTTGGGTCCGTTCTGGGATGGTGACTTCCTCTCCAATCTGAATTTCAACTGCATATGGCAGCAATTGAGCTAACCGAAATACTTTCTCTGGGTCATGAAAGTTCATGGGATTACCTGCTAATCGGGACCAGGCCTTGAAGTTTATTAGGTCCAAACTAATGGCAAAGCAATTGAGAATGTCACTGACTAAATAAAATGCAGCAGGGACATCTTGCACGACCCAACTAAGACATTTTGAGCATAGGCAGGAGATGTTTGGAATTGGGTGTTTCCATGTCCATTTCCCATTTGTCTATCAATTTAAATGTGGGAATGGCTGGTTCTTTTGGGAGTTTTCAGAACATAGTCTCGCTGATGAAGCTCTTACCATTGTTCATGCACACTCAGGCGAGAACAGAGTCCTTCCCCCCCTTTAACTGGATGGGGATGAACAACTGTTCTCCAATTTTCAGAATGTCAGCCAAGCCTTGAGCTGGTTTTTAATCATTTTGAACTATAGCAGTGGGATTTTCTGATTGTGAATCTCTATAGAATTATTCCCTTCCAGTGTGGAATGCCACTTAAGACTGGAAGCAAGGTTGATTTTCAGAAATAGAGAGGACTTCCCATCATCAGTTTGTTGTCCTACTGCAATTACTGTCACGTCAGGGATTTGATTGTTTTGCAAATGGAATTCAATTTGGTCAGGTTTTTATTCAACCTTGTGGCGTGTACCATTTAAACGAACATGGGTGATACTATGTTCTAATTGTATTGGTCCGTTAGTCTGGGTCCAGAGTCTCTTGTATACACAATCTATGAGGGGAAACAATCTGTGCAGGATGTCATTCCCTAGTAAACATGGTATGCCGTCTGGAGTCACAACTATAACCGGGTGTTTCACCTTGTGTCACCCAATTTTAATGTCTAAATCCACAGTCCCCTCTACAGGAATTTCATTCCCATCAAAGTTCTGAAGTTGTCCACGAAGAGGGGTGAGAGGGATTTGGTATTTCGCCCCCCTTCCCGAATTCAGCTGATCAAAGGCCCTTTTTGACTGACGTGTGGCTTGGGATCCAGTGTCCAACAGTGCCAAAAATGTACATTGCCCCTGTATTTGGACCGGGGCATAACATCTTCCCTCCTTTTCCTCAAGGGGGCAAAGATAATGCGCACTTTGGGCCAATTGGTGGGTTCATTTCTTTGCTCTAGATTCTGACATTGGGGTAATTTGGGCAGGATTTTGTTTGGGATCTCAGGAACCTGTAAGAAAAAAGTGACAGTTGGATATTGGGGAAGTTTTAGACTCCTCTGGTTCTGATTCTGGGCTGTTCCACCCTCCCCCTTTTTGGAGGCAGTCATCAAAATTGGTTTGGGCCAGGTGATTATCTGGTTTGTCATTCTGGGGTTTAATGATGAGTGGTTTTAACTTGGTCCCCACATCCACCCAGTCTTGATCAGGATCTTTTGGGACCCATTTTTCTTTGGAAGGAGTTCCCCCATCCCTGAAGGAGAAGATCCTTTTCCCAGAGTCCTCTGAGGACCCCCCTCCTTCAAATTGGAAGATTCTAACCTCCTCCACAAAATGGGTCTTTTGAGGCCCTTTATTTCTCCTACCCGCCCTCTGTTCCTTAGGTTAAAGATTTTCGGGGGCAGGAGATTTTGGTTCTGGTTTTTGGGTTTCCAGGGGCTTTTCACAAGTGGGGAAGGAAGCTTCCTCGAAGGCTTTACACCCCCCTTCCCACTGCACCTTCTCCCTGGGAACCGGTGGGTTGTCTGGGTTCTCTCCCGTCATTGCTCTGGAGTACCAGACCCTTCATTTGAGGGGTTCTTGGCCACCATGTTCATCTCAGGGTTCTGCCGAGCCGTCAACATGTGATCCAGATTGTGCGACAAGTTCTGGACCTGGCGCTCCAGTTGGAACACCCGCTCTGGCTGATACGTGGTTCTCTGGTCCATCCTAGTTTGATCACGGGAAGGATAACTGTCCCTTCTCCCATAATACCCTTGGTTGGGATATTTTTGGTACCCCTCCACCCTTGGCCTCTCCTCTCCCGGATTGGATTGTCAGGGTTCAGGAAAGTGGGGAAAGAAAGAAGGGTTGTTTTGGGGGTAGATTTTTGGCGGTTACCGGGGAAAGAAACTCAACCTGGCATTTGTGGGATTACTGTCCTCCTGGGGAAATGGAAGTTTCCTGGGTTGGCAGATACCTGGTTAGATCCCCCCCTTGGGATGGGGGAGTCCACGCATAGGCCAGGATGGGTCTGCTGCCCTTGTAACGGGGGCTGATATAGTCAGGGGATTTAGAGATCCCATTTGTGGGGTTACCTCCATGACTACATGGGATTGGCCAGAGGGCCTTCTGCATCTTTGGTTAGGAGGATTTTGCACAGGAATACTTTTAGGCACCCCCATCTCCAGATCTAAAATGGGGGCAACCTTTACCTCTACCAGCTTAGCAGCAGCATGGGTGTTGGTTGGTTTGGGGCTTTTGTTGATACTTGTATTTTCTACCGGTTTCTGCAATTCATAAATGCGAGTTGCTTGTTCAATAACCCAGTCTAGTGATCTCTTCTCATGAAAGTCCCTCACCAGCTGGGTCATAATGTATTTAAGGAGTGCAATAAAGACGGTATTGATGAACTCCCTACTGTCTGTGCGCACCCTCCTGGTGGTCTACGCAAATACATGTTTTAACGTTGTACAAATTCTTGTGGGGCCTGGTCTTCCCTACATTGCAGATTGTTTGCCGCCTTGTGGGCCTCTTGAGGGTTTCTATGCATGACAAAACGCTTTAAGATGGCCACCCTATAGGTGGACCATCTTGAGTGGTTCTCATCCTCCAGCCCCGCAAAGAAGCTGGAATATTCAGGGAAACATGTCCACTTGACATATTGAATACAATTCTGGCTATCCTTCAGGTGTAAGGTATCCATCATTTGCTCCCAAACTGAATATTTGGCATTTTTATGATAGGGAGTTATGACGCTCCTAATGGCCTTGATTTGCTTCAGGGGATCTTTCAGTAGAGCCCTCTTAATTTTGTTGGCCTTTTTAGTTTTGGTCACCCTTGTCCACTCATCCTCTGACTCAGAGGCGCTGCTACAGGAGGTGGCTATCTGATCCTCTAGGCTCTCCCTAATTCTGCAGGCTTGGGAATGGCTTGCAGAATATGGGGGCCTGGTCTCTTGAGACCTCTGGCACTCAGAAGAGTCTTCTGACTCTCCCTTGCTCCCAGGATTGGCTGAGTACCCCTCCACTGCCCTAGCTGGGAAGAGGTTTTTAAGATACTCTTGGTGGGTCTAGTTTCATGAAGTGCCCCACCAAATTTGATGGACTGATCCCTTGGTAGGCGATATTTTTGAGGATCCAATTCTCTGATTCTCCCCTCACTGGAGTCTTCCTGATCAGAAAAGCTAGCCCTAATATTTGGGAATCTGTACATAGATGCCCACCCATCCATTTCTGGTAGGCGCTGATCTGTCAGTCCCATATTTCCCATTGTGCTGAAGTCTACCATCCCTGTGGCCCCTGGCTAGTGGACATGATGGTGGCAGAGTCCATTGAGCTGAAGGGATTAAAGTCTCTGATGTTATGCTCAGGGGTTTCTCTGTCCCTTCTTACGTCATCTCTTTCAGCCCCTATTCCCCGATGACATGCCAAAATCTGACCCTTTTGCTCCTCTATTATGGCCTTACTGGTCTCACTGATTTGCTCCTGCATGGCTATCTGTTTGTGGAGCCTGTCATTCTTATCACAGAGAGCCTCATTGTCTCTCTGTGCTTCCTGACTGGATTGGAAATATTGGGCTCATTTTTGCTGCAAGAGACTCACCTCCTGAGTTTGGTCCTTATTGGTCTGAGTGTTCTTTGCCAGAGCATCCTCCACCCTCCTGGTGTGCTTTAGTAGCTTTTCATAATCAGTTTTAATTTCACTGACTTCCTGAAGGGCCAGCTTGCTTTCCTCTAACTTAGTTTTTAATTGGCTGACTTCCTGGCCTAAATCTCCTGATTTAGAGTGCCCCTCTGTGCAGCCAGGTTGTCCCTCTGTTTTTTTAAATGCACTAGATTTCTGGCGCTCCTCATCAAATTCCTCTTGAGGCTCTGCACAGGCTCTGTTAATGGTTAATTGCTGCTCCAGCTTTTGTTGACGCTGTTGTAAGGAGTCAAACCTTTCCTGACACTCTTTTTGCAGTGTCTGTACTTGAGTATTTTGTTCTGCATTCTCTTGCTGTAAAGAGAGCCAGTTCTTCTTGGAGTTTGGTGATATACTGCCTAACCTCTGTTTCAGATTATTGGCTATCCTGGAGCCTTTACTCTGCAGATTAGTCTGGATTTTCTGCAGTGCTTCCCCTTGCCTCTTTGTCAAATCTATATTGTCTGCATGTTTTTCCTGTACAATTACTATGTGATGGTATAGGTCGGCCGCTATTTTGGCAATTTTACACTGCTCCTCTTTTATTTTTGGGGGCCATGTACAGCTCGCTAAGCGCTTGATGCAATCGACCCTTGTCCTGCCAGTATCAAGGTCGATTTCAGTGACTTGCTGTTTTATTCCTTGCAGCCATACCTGTTCGTCCTGTTCTGGCCGTTCACCCCTGACAAACAATTTGGACAGGGCGTGTTCCCTAGCAATATTAATTTCCACTGGGGTTGCCATTCCAGAAATATGAATTTCCTTCTGACTTATCTCAGGGTTAATTTACTTTTGCAAACAGGCCCAATTTTTTTTAGTATTTCTTTTGAGGGGTGCTTGTACAGTGTAGCACAGTATGCCAACCCAACAAGGTGTATGTACCCTGCCGGCTAGTATGCTGTGCTATACTGTCACGAGTGGTAGATCAAATTCAGGATCCCGGACACGGGCCCCGAAGCTGTAAAGGGATTTCAATCAGGCACACACCCAGCATATAGTGCGCAAATGAAACCCTTATTTTTTTGTATCTATAAATTCAATATTCTGAACCATATACCACTCATATCACACCCTTCTCCTGATACCTCCCCAGTCACACTGAACCAGGAATCAGGCTAGTTTGCAAAGGTAAATATGTATTTATTTATTTAAAATTTAAATCACAATGTATTTAATAGGTAACAACAATCACCAATGGGGTGATAGAACAATGAATAATATATTTAATGCACTGGGAATCAGGTAATGAACACAACAGGAATGCAGCACAGAAAATAATACTTCTAGGTTGGTTTGGAACAGATAGCGCTATGGTTAGAGGTTCCACCTGCAACACCCCTCAACCCACCAATGGATAATTAAAATATATGAGAGAAGACAGCAGGTAATCTGGGATAAAACAAATCAAACAGCATATCACTCCCACCTTCCCCCTTTAAACGAAGAATAAAATGGATTTGACCTTTCAGCTGTCAGGATGGCTTTGAAATTGGCTGAGCAAAAACACTAAATGTGGTCCAAATGCTTAAATTATTATAAAATTCTATGGGAGCCGCTTTGAACAGATGCAAGAAATCACAAGTAATGATTTGATCAAAAGAAAACATTTGAAATCTCAAAGGCAAGGTGGGAAATAATTTAAAGGTAATTCACACGTGTAAAACTTTTGCCAAATGGAAAATCACAGCAAACTTTTACTATGCGATTATTGATAGAAACGGGTCAACCACACTGTTGTGGAGATAGCTAAGGATTTTACGTATCAGTAGGAAGTGAAATTTTGTTTCTATCATTAAAACTGAGGAAGTTATGGAAGTGTTAGTGACAGGTGTTTTTCGGAAATAAAGACACAAGTTTTGGACAAGAACTTCAGTTTGAAATCAGACAATATGGGTTATGCTCTTACTCAAGACTAGAGCATGCAGTCTAGACAACCAAGTAGGGACACAGTAACCTCTGAGACTGATTCATTTTTCAGAAATAAAGACACAAGTTTTGGATAAGAACTTCAGATTGAAATCAGAAAATATGGGTTATGCTCTTACTCAAGACTAGAGCATGCAGGCTAGACAACCAACTAGAAACACAGTAAGCACTGAGACTGATTCATGACTTTAGTAACAGATCCGCAGCACCTTCCCCAGTGGAACCAGTCCACACACTCGAAGTGGGATTAAGAATCAGAATTACACATAATAGAAATGACTATGGAAATGACGCTTTAGCTAGTAGACAGAATAAGATAACACTAAGATTTTGGCACTGTTACTGGTTATGAAAGTGAGGATAGTTCAGAGATATAGGTAGGACAAGATAATGTAAGATATACAATAGTGCTCTAGCATCCTGTTAATACTCACAATCCCCTGGGATTTAAGATGTTAGTCCCATAAAGATTCTGGTCAATGGATCGGGTCTATCAAGGAAAGACAGCACATCAGGCACGGGACAGGATCAGCTAGGCCCGTCACCGAACTGCACAGTATCTGCCCTTCTTGTTTCTGGATATTTCAGATCAGCGGGATTGCGAGTTCATCAGGCAAGCCTTATGGTAGCAAGCCAAATGGTTTCAGGATGCTTTCCTACACCACAGTGCTTCACTGGGTTGTAAGGATAAGTTGAGTATTGTGGCCTAGCTGAAAATGGTTCAGCTACTGCTTGGCCTTGGCCTAGTCTTTGGCATCTGGATCTGGAAGGATGTTAAAGGCTGGATGTTGAATGCTGGAACAAAGTGCTTAGCTGTAATCAGAAGAGAGAGTCTATGTGTTGTCAGCTGTCTCTATTTATCCTTTCAAATGACATCAAATAAATGGGTGTATGGGCCAGCTTAACTAAACCTTTCCCTGTGAACTAGGATTGGTTCAGAGCCTAATCTCCGCCTTGCATTCAGGTGATTGGGTCAAGGCAGATGATGTCAAATTGATGGCTTGGTTTTTACAATCCTTAGAAACCTCCCCTAGCCACTAGTATCAAAATCGAATATTTATACATCAGTACCCTCTATGAAAATCACATAGAAGGATTACATATATTATGGATTATCTGTTCCTCAAAATCCCACAGCTGTTTGACCTTGTTTCGCCTTTTTGCAGAATTTTGTCCATTTCGACATGAACATATTTTCCAATTTTTCTCTGAATTTCCACAAATATGCATGGTTGCCCTAGGAATGTGTGTGCAAAGTTTAACAATTCTAGCATAAACACAGTTCACATCAAACCACATATATTTCCATTCCTGTTCCGAATATGTTACACAATTCCACTACATCTTTAAATGTAAACCCAAAAATTAGACTAACAAATCTGTCTTTCTTATATTTTTCACCATTCCTGATAGCCAGTTATAAGTCTCTAAAGTAATGTTCATTATATATTCTTAGCAGCAAATGGTCATCCTTTTGTCTGTCTCTGGAGCAAGGAGTAGCCCCACCTTTTTTTAATTTCCTTCTGCAGGCCAAGTTTACGACTCTTTCACACATCCATTTCTTGGCCTGGAGAATCTGCCAATGTTGAGTCCTTGGCTGCAGACAAAAGTCTGTCCTAACCCACCATTACCATGTGCCAGTGAGTTCTGCTGAGAGGAATGCCCTCCCCTTGGGTGAAAACCTGTTTTTCAAATCTGGCAGGCCCAGCCAGCCTAAAACAAACTTGTGGCATCAGATCTGTGTTCCTTTCAGCAACAATCCTTTTATATTTGCTAATCCAGCTGATCTTTAGTTTTAGGCAACTTTTAATATTAATCAGGATAGCCCATTTAACAGGAGCTGTCACTCAGGTAGCCCGGGGTGGCTTATCACAGATTTTTGACACGAACTGTCATTCACAGGCAATCCAGTTTTGCTGAAAAATTCTTTGCTCTTACATTTTATGACTTTGTAAATTCACAGAGTTTCATTAGATTAAATGGATTTTAGTGCAAAGCAAGATTTTGAGTGTTGGAATGTGTTATGTGCAGGCATTTTGGAGTTTCAGCAGCAAAGTAAATGTCATTTACAGGCACATTTTTGGAGTTTCATTTGCAAAGTGCTGCTTCTCCCGCTCCACTCCATGTTTACTTATCATGGAGTCCACTGGTACTTTTTCAGCATCATGTGCTCTTTTCCACCACACATGCACCATGGGTGGCAGGTTGTGCAGCCATCTTTTTGTGTGTTGAAACGCGGTTTTGAAGATTTTGGCACGCACAAAGGGTTTTGCCACCATTTTGCTGTTTCTTGCACCATACACAGCAGAGTGAGGCCGCATAGTATAGCAGAGTGGGTCAATACATCCCACAGCCACTAGACAAATGCAAGGAGGTAAGGTTATTTCACAGATGTATAGCTATATATTTATATTTGCTGATTCGTGTGATTTGCGAGTCCCCCCGCTCGCCTATTAAAGGTGTCATTTTTTGGGACGTTCTTCCCAAATATAAGGATCTTAGGTTTATGGGCGTTGATCACCAGTTCATTTATTTTGACATATTGCTGCAATATGTTTAATGAGCTTTGTAAACCAATCAGGGTTCTGGCAAAGATTGCGGTTTCATCTGCGTATGTGAGACAATGTAGGTTTATGTGCCCATAACTAGGGGGTGATTGTTTTCAACTGTTTCGAGATGTTTGGGAAAGTCAGAAACGTATCAATTGTATAGCATGGGTGCTAAAGGGTAGCCCTGTTTTAACCCTTTATTAGTTGGGTGTGATTCTGATAGATCACCCTTCTGAGATAAGCAGATTCTGATTTTAGTGTTGGTATATAATAGCTTGAGGAAGTATAGCAGTGAGGAGTCTGTGCCCCAACTGCTTAATTTTGACCATAGTCTGCTTCAAATGACACTGTCAAAGGCACCCAAATAGTCCACAAAACATACATATAGTTGGGAATCCGATTATTGCCATGTATCTGAGATGAGGGTATGTATAACCCAAATCCGATGGGTGATGTTGTAATTCTTTTTTGCAAACCGGTTTGGGTAAAATGGAGGAGACCCCTCCCTTCGGCTCAGATATTCAGCAGTTCTAGCAATACACTTTTCTGAGCTATCCAACATTACCTCACATTACGATGGTCACACATGCATACACTCTCTCTCCCTCTCTCCCTCTCTCTCTCTCTCTCTCTCTCTTTTTTTCTCTCTCTCTCTCTCCTCTCTCTCTTTCTCATTGTGTCAAATGGATGCATTGCATCCCATGAACAACAAAACAAGCACCTGTGAGTAGGTAGATGCGTGAAAGAGGCAGCCTGGAAACGTCACTCATTAGCATACAACATGCTCCCTGTTTGTAAGTAATGTTTTATGAAAATAGGTGTATGCTTATTTCTAGTCCATTAATGCCACCTAATACTTTAGATTCCCATGTGACCTTCAACATGCATGTTGGCATGTGTTCTCACAGACCTATATAGACCTTCAGGAAATAATATAAATGTTTCATCTATTCAAAATGTATTCCCCTTATTTCACTTTTGATTGTCTTTTCTTTTCTTATACAACGTATACAAGGTATATTTCACTACCCTATTGAGAGGCGTGCATTCTGCATTTCATCTAAGACTTGTGCAGACAATCATTTAAATGGATATTGCTTCACATCTCTAGATAAGACTGACAGCATTACTCGAGCAGAAAGCAAGTGGGGGGTGGGCTTGTATATGAACTGCTGCACGGAATGAGTTGGAACAAAAGCCATTGCTTGTGAGTAGTCCTGGGCCAACATTTCTATAACTGGGTCTTGGTAGTTGACAAATCCTTTAGAGAAGATTTGAGCATGCTGTGGGAATGGGACAGGTGTTTGAGTGCTGACAGATCCGAGATGAACGTGTGACTGGTCTCACAGATTATTATTTGTACAATCAGGAGGGGCAAATCTTATGAAGAATAATCATCCAGGCAATAAGAAGCCAAACTCTCCTAAAGAGGTGTGTCCCCTCAGATAAAGCCTAACTAACTTCCCTTTCCTTTGTGGTGTTCCTACGCTTTGAGGGAAGGTTGTCCACAGGGCGCGTTAGTTAGGCAGCGTTGGTGGTGCATTGTGGAGCATTTTACCAGTTTAATGAAAAATCTGAAGCAGTGTTGTCTGTTTGCCCCTTGTCTAGTTTCATGCTGTTCAATGTGTTTTTTAAACCATGTGTTCCCTTTTGTCCAAGTATGTCTTCAGTACATGATAGTTCCTTTTATTCGTTTCCACTTATAACAATAGGAACACAATTAGAGCACCTATTCTTCTTTACCTTTCACTTTTTGTGTGCCTTTATGAAAGTTAAAAAGTCAAAATGTTTCATACAAATATGTATTACCCAAAAAATCATGAACATCTACACTTAACCATCTGTCTGTTGTTTACTTTTTTTATTGTACTGTTTTAGAAGTAATTTTAGATCTATTAGCAAGAGTAGCTCTATTGTAGTCATACAGAATATTGTTGTATATTTATCTGTATTTGCAGTTAACAATTTGTTTCTTATATCGTGCTTATGCATAAGCGCTGTACATAGAACATTTTTACATACATTTGTCATCCCACCCGAAGTTGACACTCATTTATCTACCACAGAAGGATGCACGGCTGAGTTGGCCTTGCCAGGATTCAAACCTGTGACCTGCGGATCACACATATATGCAGCAGAAAACGCTCAACCCGCTGAGCTATCTTCCTGGCATTGTTGCTTGCTGTTATATGAGTTGTGGTTTTAAGAGTATGATTATTTTGTTTGTTCTCTTGTTTGTACTCTTGGGTCCCTCGTGGTTGTGCTGGTTCACTCTAGTTCTCTGGTAAACAGTTGTGGGTTATGGGATTGAGCAGTAGTGGGCACACACATACACATTTCTTGGATTTTACTTTTGTGACAGCCATGGGGTGCCTGCGATACTGGGAGGAGCAGGATAAGAAGGCAGGAGGATTCCCCCATGATTGATAAGGACAGGGAACCTTGTGATCTTTGCGGGTGTCGGTTCCTCCTTATGAGGAGGGCCTGGCTTTACAAGTGGACTTTTACACCTGCAAAAGTGGATATAGTCTTTGGAAGAGCTCGAGAACTTTAGTAAATGCTCTGTGGGAGAGCTTGGGAACATTAGTTGGTGGTTAAGCCTTTGAAAAACCGAGAACCTTATTGCATTAATGCATCCTATGGGAGAACCCTTGAACCTTAGAGGGTGGTTGTGCCTAATGAAAAATTCTAGAACCTTAAGGAGTGGCAGCACAATAAGAGAGAACCTTTCAACCTTAGTGGGTGGTTGTGTCTTGTGGCAAACCTGAGAACCTTAATGGGTGGCTGCACGCTGTAGGAAAACAAGTGAACCCAAGTGTGTGTGGCTGTGCCCTGTGTAAAACCTGAAAACCCTAAAGAGTGGCAGCTCCCTGCAAAATAACACCAGAACCATAGTGGGTGACTCTACTGTGTGAACAACAAAAAAACGAGAACCTTAAAGGGTGACTGCTTTTTGGGGGAGAACATGAACATGTTTGACGAGTTTATGATCCAGTTTAATTCTTTACCTGTAGTAGAGGCGATGAAATATGATATGTATGATAGCAACTGACCAGAGACTCTCGGTCACATTCACTACTGTACGTAATAATATTTCAGTTATACACACCATAAAACAGCTCTGCCCAAGTCTTAATGTCTGAAATGTATTGGGTAGCACATTTTTATCATCATCATCACCATCATCATCATCCAAGATGGCGTCTTCAGTATCAGTAGATGGCATTCCATACTCTGCTAAAATTCAATGGGCCTCATTACGACCCTGGCAGTCCTGTAAGGAATGGTGCCGGTACGGGACCGGCACCGTTCATTACAGGATGCCTGATTACGAGGTCCCCTAGCGGACCCTGAACAGATGTCTGGTAAAACCAGACGTTCTTTCCGGGTCCTGCGAGGGGACCAAGGAGCTAATAACGGACCCGTTATTAGCTCCGTCCCCCTTGAGCCCTATGGGGGCTCGAATGGGAATGGGGAATGGTTCTGTGCATGAGGAATTACCGGGACCTCCAAGGTCGGAATTACCCGGTAATTCCTCATTCATAGACCACGGACCCAGACACAATTTTGGAGGCAGCCATGGTGCTAATGCGCCATGGCTACCTCCAAACTTGTAATGAGGCCCAATGATCCTTCCTGTTTCTACACTTCCGTTGGTCAAAGTCTGGCACGGCAAGACTTCTCCTGCAGTTAGCCACAATAGCTCAGGCCACCCAAAATATTATCAGACCACACACTGATGGAGGGGGAAGCATAGCGATTGTACAGCAACTCTCATAAGTGCCGCTGGCCAGTCGGTCCACTTTCTATACAGATACTGTAGATGGTCAAATAGAAAGACATCAAGCACCTGTGCGGCTGATAGCTTGCTGTATGTTCCTATTGATAACTTATATGTATTCAAGGTGTCTGAGTCAGAATAGAGTGGCCCAAATATTCCCCTCCTGATAGGCTGCACCTGCACTGTTCACAAAGGTTTACCCAGAGTCAGAAAAGCAGTGTGCATTGGATGCTCCATAATCCATGAGTTTGCCATTACCAGTTTGTTTGGCAGAGGTCGGGCTGGTTGGTGATCTACATGCTGCCTGCATTCCTGCACAGATGAAGGTAAAGGTGATGTAGCAAAGGATCCCTACATATTTTACAGCCTCTCATTTTGAGGCCTCCCCTGAGACATGCAGGTGAAAGGCATGCTATTTTTCATTGAAACGTGCGTCCACAAACGAAGACAGCACATATTCAATGTTGCTTTTAAATCCAGTTACCCATAGAATACCACTCAAGGTTGAAAGCAGGTCTCTCATCAGCCATGCTGCATCAGCATCACCTGCTATGACATAGTCACTTGCCATGTTGGTCAGGTTGAACCAGAAGGAGATCCTCACTAAGGGATGTGTTTTGGCAAGGCCAGTAATGTCCCTGTGTCTTGAAGGGCTAGGGAGCACTCTAAGCCTAGGTTAGGAGGCCTACCAGGGTGGAAGCCACAGCCAATCTCACCTCAGAGGGGGGCAGTGGCAGTTGAGAGGGCCCTGATTCCTCTACCCTCCCCAAGTCGCAGTTTATACATGGACAGTAGCCATTTTATCAACCCATATCTCTCAACAAAGATGGACACATTTTATCTCTCTTTTTCTAGAGCCAAAGTCAATTCTACAGCAATATATAGAGATCATGAGAGAGGGCAAAAACCCTCAAGGCTGGATGCTGCCTACAGTCTGGCACCAGAATCTCTGAACTGGCAAACAGAGAAAGAGGCAACAGAAGGCAGAGTGGAGGACGTACATGTCACCGTGACTTACCATGCATTATTTCCCAGCAGAGCAGTGAAGCCGCTTCACTCACCTAGCGCAAACCTGTGCACAGTACAGCGTGGGAAACCAGTGCTAGATCACAGTGAACAAAAGGTACAGCACTACTAAATGATGCTTATTTCTTTTTGTAACAACGCAAAGGCAGGGAGTACAGGGCCAGAATGACCAGGGACCATGGACCAATCGAAGGAAGAGGTGGAGGATAAAAGAGGGGATGGGAAGTTGTGGGATGTTCGAGTGAGGTGAGAGTAGGAAGAGGTGGCAGACCAAGAGACCAGCAGGAGGAAGGATGGTGGATTGGAGTGTAGTTCTGACTAACAGAAAAGATAAAGTATTGGTTGTTGAGCGCATGTGGTGCTGTGTTGTGAGCGTGCATGACTGCTAGGTGAGAGTATTTGATGGAGTGTTGGGAGTTTGTGAGAGTGAAAGGAGGTGATTAGAAGGAAGGGTTGAGTAGTAATAGTGCTGAGGAGGGAGCAGTAGTGTGGCTCAGTCAGTAGTAGCATGGAGGAGTGAGTAGTGGTGTGAAAGGAGTGTTAGTGTGGAGGTGGGTATAGTGATGTGGAGGAGGGAGGAGTAGTAGTACAGAAGTAACTTTAAAGGGTGGAGGGAAGTGGTAGGAGTGAGAGGGATTGAAAGGACAGAGGAAGAAGACACAGAGAGTAGAAGGAGAGTGGAGTTCAGAGCTGGAGAGTAGCAAGAGCAGAACATCAGAGAGGGATTTGAAAAGGAATTCATGGGTTTGATAGGTGTATAGGAATAGGAAAAGGGGACCACACTGAACTTCTTCTAATTGGCTCATTGTCCACTCACTGTATACATAAATAACTAATGTAACTAAAAGAAAGTATTGTACTGTCTGCTCTTAACTGCTATGCTTATTGTAACCAGTAGCAATCTTTGTACCATGTAACTAAGACATTGGGCCTCATTACGAGTCCGGCGGTAACCGTGCCGGAAATTCCAGCAGGTTACCGCCAGACTTGTATTACCATTCCAACTCCATGATTGTCGTAATCATCGGGGCATTATAACCCTGGTGACCCAGTAATTCCAGAGACTTAATTCTGTTAATCCCCATTCCCATGGGGAAGTGGAAACACCTCCACCATGCTGTAATGGTGCTGGTGTTTCCATGTCCACCTGTAGGCGGGTGGTGTTAAACCCGCTAGGTCAGACCTGGCGGGAGTGACACCGCCCGCCTGCAGGACTCTTAATCAGCCGTTCCGGAAAGAACGGTTGTGCCGGATTTACCACCACTGTTCTTTCCAGACTGGCTGGCTCGTAATGAGGCCCTCTGCCTTGAACCAGTGCCTCAATGCTTCTGGGCTGCTAGTGCCCTTTATACATTTAAAAAATAAAAATAAATAAAATAAATAGGTAAGAGTGAGGTACTCAGCCTTTAGGTTATGCCTTTCAGAGAAGTTAGAACCCAGACAGTATGGAGAAACCAGCAGTAATCTGGGCAGTAGAAATGACTGGGTTAGTGTGTGAGTGGTGCTCTGAGACCATAAAGAGAGGGCCAGCCCTAGCTCACTGACAAAATGTGTAATAAAAAAATGCTTTAACCATGATAGTTGGAGTATTCTTTGATCCGTTTGAGACACGTGGGATTAAATAGACTGCTGCGAGGAGGTGCAGTCTGGCAGGAAATTCTGATTTTTTTTTTCCTGTTTGCTGTGGAAGTCTGTCTGCAGTGTTTACTACTACAAGGGTTTAAAAACCCATTTTGGCCGCGGAGCGGCCGCGGAGAGCTGCGAGGAGGTGCAGTCTGGCAGTCTGGCCGCTGGCCGCTGGAGCACTATATAAAGTCAACGTACAGCAACTTTGAAAAAGGATTAAACAAAGTGTTGGTACCCTTATTTAGGAATGGACCAAAAAACGGGTACCCACCCTATCGCGCCTCCCCCACTACAACACATCTCAATTGATTCACTGTTGAAGAAACAAACAAAAAAATCATCTAGGGGAGAGTTTTGCGGCATCACGGAGGACACCACTGGGGGCAACAACCCACGGCCAAAAGAACATGAAGAAACGGGCCGCGTGTTAAGGAGCAGCGCACAAAATACAAAAGAAACAGGGTTGAGTGAAACACGAAAAAAACCGTTAAATATAACAACTGAAACCGCAATCTCGAAAACCAGCACAGCCTCTCCTCCAATACCCCCCCTCAGATCCCCCCACCAACACGACTCACCTTGGAGAGAGGAGATGAACTTGGAGCCTGGCTGCGAGGGACGTGAGCGGCCGCGGAGTTGGGAGAGACGGGTGCCCCAGTCTCGGTCTCTGCGAGGCGAAGCCGGCGATGATGAAGGGGAGGTTTTCGCAGAGAGACCGGGGCGGGTTCCGCCGTCTCCCGCCCAGGAAGAACGGGGAAAAGGTGAGGCGGGCAGCGGTAGTGATGTGAGAGACCGCTGTGGGGAAAGGGAGAGGGAGAGAGGAACCGAGACAAACCCGAAACGAGCGGCTCCAGGGCCCAGTGCGGAGCCCGCGGGGCGCGGAGCTAGCGAGTCCACCACTGTGCAGGGAGAGATGGTGCCTGCCGAGGGCGGGGCGAAGGAGTGCAAAGTCACAGATAGGAGCAAGGTGTCTGCACGAGTGGTTTTAGGGCTGAGCGCGGAACTCTTGGGGAACGGAGCTCGCGGGCCCGCCACCGTGCAGAAGAAGGAAGAGACACCACCAGAGGACTTGCTGAGAGAGCACAGAGAAATTGTTAGGGGAGAAGAGCCCGCACGAGCGGTTTTAGGGCTGAGCGTGGAGCTCTTGGGGAGCGGAGCCCACGGGCCTGCCGCCGTGTGGATTGAGGAGACGCTACCTGGTGGTACAGCGAAGAAGTGCAAAGCTATAAATATAATTAGTACAAATGAAAATATACAAAAGAATATAAAGGGTGCGGCAGAGCTCACAGAGATCGAGGTGATAATGATAAATAGAGAGGCCAGATCCACAAGATCTCCAAACATGCGAAAGTAACCTTCATCCAGTGACAGTGAGATCTGACCTACCCAGCCCGGAATGGAATCAATCAGAGCTCAGAGATGCTAGCTGTCAGAACATTACCCTATCATACTCAGATGAACAGGAAGGAGATGACATGGACGAATTAAACATCCTGAGAGAACATAACTGGGCAAAAACACATACTTATTTACAACTAGAGAAGCAAGAAGAAGAGTCTCATCAATCAGCAACAAAACAGTTACTTGAGAACAATCTAAAAAGAAAAGAAACACAAATACTTTCCAGTCATAAAGAAAATGAACTTTTAATGGACCAACAAACAAAAAGATTAGGAGGGTGTGATGTTGGCACATGACTCCCTAGTCACGTGTGAAGGAACACGGGGCAACAGGAAGGGGAGGGACGGGATATGACGTGGGGTAACCACTTCGGAGACCGTGTGAGAGAATAAAGGATGAGTTGAATGAAGGCTCCGCGTCTGTGCCTTATTTCAGAGTGTGACGCTTTGCACATCTCGACACTGGCGACGAGGAACTCACGCAGCGAACACACGGAAGCGTACGGCGTAAGGCGGGTGGGAGAAAATATACACTCCCCGCCAGCTGAGACTCTCCTAGAAGTCCGAGCGAGGTCTCGTAAGCATCTGTCAACGGCGACAGGTTGGTCAGCGGGTGGAGCGCGTCGGCTCCCCGCGATTGTCACACGTGGTGCGCGAGTGGAGCGCATTCGGCTCCTCGCGACCGCTCCAGAGTGGCAGAGTCATCCGTGAGTTGAGCGCGTCGGCTCCTCACACAGAAGCGCGTGAGTGGAGCGGGTCGGCTCCTCACAGCGTTTCCCTCACCAGCAACGTGTTGGAATTTCGCGGGAGGAGCGCGTCGGCTCCCCGCGACGGCTCTTCTCCGGGAAAGGATTTGGCCCGTGAGTGGAGCGCAGTCGGCTCCTCGCGCTGAAGCGTGTGAGTGGAGCGTGTCAGCTCCTCACAGCGCTTCCCGCCAAAAAGACAGTAACATCAGTGGGTGGAGCGCGTCGGCTCCCCACGCTCACGCAGGTACGATCGATTTAAGAGCACGCAAGTGGAGCACATCGGCTCCGTATACAAACACCACACGGAACATCCACCATCATCAGGTCTTCAAGTAAGACGTATTAATCTGTCATCCACTACACTTACTGAGTGCGCAATTATACATTGTCTGTCATGCTTGATGACTCGTCTGAGGAATCACTAACAGTACAAGTAACTCCCACCAAAACAACACGCACAAGCATGACGGACGGCCTGATATCACAACTGCCCCCCAATTTTGACCTGAGCGACACCAGCACACTGGGACCAAGGTGGAAAAAGTGGGTGAGGGATTTCGAAGTGTGTCTCAAGGCGGTAGGGCCTTTGGAGGATGAAAGGAAACACAGTTTGCTCACACATGCCATAGGATCAAATGTGAGAGACATTCTAGATGAAATTCCTGAAGATGACATAGACACTTACACCAAATTAAAGACAACCCTAACCAATTACTTCACGCCACACACAAACGTGGACTATGAGCGTCACATTTTTCACACCACTAAACAACTAAAAGGTGAAACAATGGATGCATTTGTGATGAGATTAAGAATAAAGATGAAACACTGCGATTTTAACAACTACTCTAATGAAGAAGCCCTTCGCTCACAGATCATTGTAGGGTGTGAAAGCAGTGATTTCAGAAAACGACTTCTACAAAAGCCTCGAAACCTGGAAGAGATTCTACGCCTGGCTCGATCCGAGGCAGCGCTAACAGCACAGGTGGAAGGTCTTGATGGCATCACCATCATTCACGGGAAGCATGAAAATCTACACAAACTTGAAAGCACCACCAGAGGAAACACAGATCCATTTTGCTATCGCTGTGGACATGAGTATCCTCATGAAGGCACCTGTCCTGCCATGGGTCAAATTTGCTCTGCCTGCGGGGGAGAAAATCACTACAAGGCTGTGTGTTTCATCTATCGCAGCAAAGTGCGAGGAAGTGGAAGAAATAGACGCTCCACACCAGAAAGAGAAGTGAGGCGTATGAGTCCCAGTCGTGAGTCACACTACCATAATGACGCAACACGCCGCCGACAACGAGAAGAAACGTCCGATAGAAGACAACCAAAGACCACACATGAATGGCGTGACAACAAATCTTCATCCTCCGGACGGAGAAGACGTCCCCGGAGATATGTCAGGTGTCTGGTAGAACAATCACATTCTGACAGCATCTCTAGCACCTCCTCAGAGGACAAACCCAAGAAGGAATCAAATCCACATAGAGGAGAACCACGGACAAAAGGTTACCTACATGCACTTGGAAACCCCACAGCAAAAGAAAATAGCCCTACTCTCATCATCAATGTCAACCAAGTGGCTGCCGAATTTCTGATGGACACAGGAGCCACAGTAAACGTGGTGAGTGAGGAAGTGTACAACAACATGCCAAATGCCCCACGTTTGCAACCCGCGAGAGCACTCATTTTTCCATATGGCTCCAAGACGCCGCTACCATGTAAAGGCTTCTTCACGGCATCATGTCGATACAAAGATCACGTGAAGGAAATACCCATGCATGTTCTTGAAGCTGCCACTGACAGTGGATGTATTCTCAGCTACAAATCTGCGGTCGACATGGGTCTAATTCATGTTCTATATAGACTCATGATGCACAAACACCTGGATCCCACCGCCAACATCGACAAAATTTTCCCTGCACTATTCAGAGGACTCGGAAAATTGAAGGACAGACAAATTGAACTACATATAGACAACAACATTCCTCCGGTAGCGCAGCATTACCGCGGCATTCCCATCAATATACAAAAACAAGTGGAAACCGAATTAATGAAACTCTTAGAAGCGGACATAATTGAACCTGCTGAAGGCCCCACTCCTTGGGTATCCCCCATTGTACCAGTCCCAAAAAGAGACTCCGCTGACAATCGCATTTGCGTAGACATGCGAAGACCTAATGAAGCAATTTTGAGAGAACGTCACCAATCTCCTAGAATAACGGACATGGTGCATCTACTCAATGGAGCCACAGTGTTTTCAAAACTGGACCTCAATAAGGGGTACCATCAACTAGAACTTCACAAAAGGTCCAGGTACATCACCACTTTTGCTACTCACCTGGGCCTCTACAGATACAAGCGGCTCAGTTTTGGAGTTTCTTCAGCGGCAGAAATATTTCAGTCGGAAATTCATAACATAATAAAACACGTACCAAATTGCTTAAACTATAGTGATGACATCCTAGTATTTGGACAAAATCAAGAACAGCACGATGACACCCTTATGCGTGTGTGCATGGCACTGGAGGAAGCACACCTCACCTTGAACAAGGACAAATGTGAATTTAGAAAACCAACCCTGCGATTCTTCGGCCACATCTTCTCCAAAAATGGAATGACACCGGTTCCTGAGAAGGTCAGAGCACTCACAAACACAACACCACCGACCTCCGTCACCGATCTGTGATCGATTCTTGGTCTGGCAAGCTATTGCACGAGATACATTAAGGACTTTGCATCCGTCAGTGCACCCTTGAGAGCACTCACCAAACTTAACGCCCATTTCCGATGGACGGATGAATGCCAACAGGCGTTCCAAATCATCAAGGATCGCATCGCTGATGCCAAAAACATGGCATACTTTGACCCACAGAAACACACAGAATTAATAGTGGATGCTAGTCCAGTTGGCCTAGGAGCCATTCTAACTCAACTAGATCACAAAGATGGCCAGGCCATACACATAGTATCCTATGCCAGTCGCAGCCTCTCAAAAACTGAACAAGCATATTCACAAGCGGAGAGGGAAGGTTTGGCGGTCGTGTGGGCATGCAAGCATTTTCATCTTTTCCTATATGGGAAACCTTTCACTATAGTCACCGACCACCAGGCACTATTATTCATCTATGGAAATGCTCAGGCCAAAATGCCTCCCAGAATAACTCGATGGGCTTTAAGGTTACAAGACTATCAATTCAACATCATTCATCGACCCGGAAAAGAACAAAATCCTGCCGACTTCCTTTCGCGTCATCCCAGTCAAGACTGCTACTCCGATCCATCCATTGCAGATCAATACATCATGTATGTGGTCCAAGAAAGTACACCACAAGGTTTGGACATGGAACAAATAGCCAGAGAAACCAACTCGGACCCTGCAATGCAGGTCATTATGAGATGTCTTGAGACAGGGCACTGGAAACAGGCAAAGCAACTCAAAGAAGGTGCAGAAGAAGAAACCAAACAAGACATCACCTGTCTGCTCACAGTAAAGGAAGAACTTGCGCAAACAGAAGGACTCTTACTGAAAGGGACAAAACTAGTGATTCCTCGATCATTAAGAAAAAGGGTCCTTGAGCTTGCACATGAAGGACACAGGGGAATAATGTCCACAAAAAGGATGTTGCGACAAAGGGTATGGTTTCCCCAAATGGACACACAAGTGGAAGAACTACTCAAAAACTGTCCCACGTGTGTGGTTCTTAACCCTCAAACTAGACCTGAACCGCTCAGAATGACTGAATTGCCAAACGGAACCTGGGAAGAAATTGCCATCGATCACTATGGTCCTCTGGAAGGGGGTGAATATGTCTAAGTGGCCATCGATGAGTACTCGAGATTCCCAGATGCACAAATTGTACCGTCAACAGCAGCATATCACACTATCCCCACATTGGACAGAATGTTTGCCATATACGGAATTCCAAAAGTAGTGAAGTCAGATAATGGACCCCCATTCACCGGACAAGATTTCAAAACCTTCACAGAATACATGGGTTTCCACCACAGAAAAGTAACACCGTTGTGGCCTCAAGCGAACGGCACAGTTGAACGATTCATGGGAAGTATTAAACGCACCACGCAGATAGCTCGCCTGACTAGAGAACCACTGGAAAATTACTGTGCAAGTTAATGAGAGACTACCGCAATACCCCACACAGTAACACTGGCAAGTCACCGTCAGAAGTCATGTTTGGTAGAAATGTGCGAACTAGACTACCGCACATAGAACTGGAGGAAGAACGGTACAAAGGAGACACTGAAATGAGACAACAAGACGCGTCCCAGAAAATGAATATGAAAACCACGGCAGATAAGAAAAGGAGGGCCGAGGAGAATAGTTTGGAGCCGGGAGACATCGTCGTTGCGAGACAGCCACAACATAGCAAAAACATGGCATCGTTCAATGAAGAGCCCCTCACCATCACACAGAGGAAAGGCTCTCTCATCACGGCTGAGGGAACAACGCACACGATGACAAGAAACAGCTCTCACTTCAAGAAAATGCCAGGGATCATACCCCCAGTCGAACATTACACGCCAAGGGACACTCTGATGCGGGATGCACCCTATGAAGGAGACCAAGAAGATTCCGACAATGATGAGCCCCGTTGGCTACCTCAGGAATCGAGCGAAAGAAATAACTGGAGACCTCAGAGATCTCGACGTCGACCCCGGCGTCTCATTGAGGAGATGCCCTGATAATGAACTCAATGTTTAGTATCGGGGGGGTGTGATGTCGGCACATGACTCCCTAGTCACGTGTGAAGGAACACGGGGCAACAGGAAGGGGAGGGACGGGATATGACGTGGGGTAACCACTTCGGAGACCGTGTGAGAGAATAAAGGATGTGTTGAATGAAGTCTCCGCGTCTGTGCCTTATTTCAGAGTGTGACGCTTTGCACTGAAGCAAGAAGAAGAGTCTCATCAATCAGCAACAAAACAGTTACTTGAGAACAATCTAAAAAGAAAAGAAACACAAATACTTTCCAGTCATAAAGAAAATGAACTTTTAATGGACCAACAAACAAAAAGATTAGGAGGGGAAAAATACAATCCCACTGAGGCATCGACTCCGAAAAATAGATTCCTACCAAAGCCACAAACGAAAAAAACGGGAAAACCGTTAATACCGTCTAACAACCCGATTGGAAGATTCTTTGAAAAACTGGGGAAGCCTCCGACTGTAAATCGTTATACAGAAATAAAATAAACCCACTGAAGACAGAAAAATCGACAGAGTGAGGAGTCTTACTACCACACATACGTTGGCACCCAAGCCAACCTCCTGTATGCCAAAGGACAGAAAAAACTAAAACTGGCACAGACAAGAGAACTACAGAGAATAGACCTCAGGAGCACGAGAAAGATAAAAACAAATCAACACTGAAAATAATAACGTCAGAAGAGGATATCGAAAAAAAACAGGAAGTCATATCAAACTCTATTCAGACAGAAGGAAACAATAAAACCAGGGAATCACCAGAGGTAATAAATAACAAAAACCAAAAATTGGGATACATACAGTCAGACAAACCAGTGGAAAAAACCATTGAGATTATACACAACGAAAACAAAAACAAGAAAGAGGACAAGAAAGTGGATGACTTGGTAAAACCAAAATCAAGCCATATGTGGAATCAAGAAGAAATAAAATTGGCAGAAGCAATACTGAACTATAAAAAAATGTTAAAACAAAGAGAGAATACTATAGGTGAGAAGTGCTCGCCGCAACATAAAAAATTAGACATCTCGACAGATGCCTTACGAGTTTTGTTATCCACACCACATAAAGCGAAAAACGAAACTGGAACTCCATTGAAAAAAAAAGAAGAAAAAAATCACCAGTCAAAAACTCGGACATCTTACCTGTAATGTCAGCTATGACCATTGCTCTGGCACCTTTTGGGAAATTGTACGAAACAATAAATGAAACACTTAAAGATCACACTTCAGTACTAGCAGCATGCAACATGAAGCTAACTCATTTGGAAGGATACATAACAACGTTAGAGGCCTGGAAGGCCTCCACAAAGGAACAAGGCACCATGACGGATAAAACTGAGGTGTTCCAGTTTAAAAAAAAAGCAGTATCCTCTTACTCTCAAACTAACCAGAGGGAGACCAGACAAAACAGCGACGAAGAGGAACTAATAGAAACCACAGCAGATACCAATTATGAACTGACACCAACTAAAGAAAACGACATGAATTTAAAGAAAATGGAAAAAAAACTAAAAGTGGGACACAAAGAAATTCAGCAAATGAGGGACCAAAATGAAATTACCCCGCAACCCCAGAGACAGAAGATCTCAAAAAGCAGTTCAAGTCAAAAAGATAAACTGAGCACTATCGGGTCAATAGTACAAGAGAAACAAATTACAGAAAAAAACGCAAATTTGAGCATTTCCAAATGGATAGCTGGTATAGCCCAAAAAACCAAAAATGTAGAAAGCGAATTACAAGAGACAAACATGAAAGCAAATCGCAAACGGGTGGAGGAGAGCTCGCCAAACTTGTTGGACCTGAGTACATATTCGATTGAAAACTCAGAACCAGAAATCCCTCGTCCAATTAATAAAAAAAGAAAGGTGTCATTTGCGGAAGACACCGTGCCAATAATAGAACAAAGGGTCAAACACAAGCAGTTACAAGCAAAAGTATCTGGAAAAGAAATAAATAAAACGGACGACTTAAGCTATAGAAGAAGTCGGATAACCCCAGAAAGGAAAACGTTGTTCCGAGTGGCCAACACAAAGATAAACAAAATTGAACACGAAAAAGTCAGGGATTGCCCTGCACAGAATACAAAGGAAAAGCACGCGAGAGAATGGGCCGGAAACACGTCGAATAGCGGAACACGTCACAAACAACACTTTCAATATTACAAAAATGCACGACAATACAAACCAGAAACTTCTCCTTATAGAAAAAGGACAAAAACACCAGAAAATCGAAATAAAAGAAGAGAAAAAACGGGCTCAAGTGAGAGACACTCAGAAAGAAATAAGAGATCAAACAGAAGGCCTTCGGATTACCTTACACAGTCTAATCCCACCCGGACATCAACAATCTTCACTCACAAGAGTAACTCATCACGTACCTTGAAATTAGAAAAAAGCGACAAAAAGGGAGAAAAGCTTTTATTAAACAGGAGAGAAACCATGAGATTAATACAAAAAGTACAGAATGGAGACCAAATCAAAAGTGTCGACCTAAACATAGTGGAGTTCGCACATAAAGCTTGAACGGATAGTATCTTCCTCCACATCACATCTCACACAGTGAAGAAACTGCTGTTGTCCGTGGCAGGAGATTTAGCCAAAAGAGGGTATACCTTAAGAGAAACAACTGCAGAAGAAAGAGGGCACAGAAGAGAGGATGAGCATGACACAAAAGAAAAATGTAAACATATGACAAACGCTAAAGAACCAGGGAAGACAACGCCTGTAACTGAAAGACGAACTAGAACAAAGAGAAAAAACAACTATACACCGGAAAGAGAAGAGCAAAAGAAAGAAGATGAACGTCGAAAACCACGAGAAACATCAGATCAAAGTGATTCAAGAAAGAAAAAGGACAAAGAAAGAGACAAGATCAAAGAAAATTCTTCCTCTCAAGACAACTGGACACAAAACGATATGAAACCACAAAGACTATCCCCAAGATACCCGAAAGGGCCGTTTCTGACACAGTCCCGCAGAGAAAAAGATAAACGTATCACATGTAGAAACATATCAACACAGATCCAGACGCAAGAAATAGAAAAAAACACCAATAAATGGGCATGGATTTCTACAGCATTAACAAAATATGTGAGGAAATAGCAATCAAATCGTCAATCTGACAATTTCGTTGGAGAGACGTTACAGGAGTTACACGTGGCCCAAGAACCGGATCAAAACATTATTCTTGGCTCCTGGAATACAAGAGGCCACATCCACCTGACTCATCCAGGAGATGTCAACCTTGGTCTTTTCGACCTCATAACTTTGCAGGAGACCTGGTTGTTATCTCAACCGAGCCTGGATGGTTTTGAAGTATCACTCTCGCCGGCACAAAAAGGAACACGAGGACGTCCTACCTCAGGCTTGTTGACAGCTGTAAAAACTGGCGGAGTTCCTAGAATAGTTCATAACCTGATATCATCTCTGACAATTCAGGCGACATTGCTGGAATGGAATAAAGAGGACCCCCGGCAAAAAAAAAAAAAAACAAAGCGAGATCTTATCCTGGTACTAAACATCTACTGGAACCCGTCGATAACAAAGACAAAAAACTTTCTAAATAAGGTGGAGAGAATCCTTACAGATACAACAGAGATGTATGACATGGACCACATCTTGATATGTGGCGATTTAAACGCCTCTTGCCCGGTATCGGAGAAGGAAAGACCAACATACAATACGAGCAACATTCAATCAACTACGAGAGGTGCAGCATGGGCCAAACTGATGGATTCCAGGGACTTGTACAATTTAAACTCCCTAGATTTAGCCAAATCCAGAATTCCAACATGGGAAAGCGCGGGTAAAAGAAGTACAATTGACCACATCTTTGCATCTAAAGAGTTGTATCGCCTAATCACAAGCTTCAAGGTAGTGAAGACTACGGCCAGTGACCATAATTTACTAACCGCAATATGGCCAGCAAAAAAAAGATGTCGGTGACAATGTCGAAAAATCTGGAACTAAACCAACAAGGAAACCGATTAAAAATTACAACACAAGGCATAACTTCGATCACGGAAGCCTATAACGGACAAACGACCTTAAATACAGAGAAAGCAAATTTGGATTACACGCCTCTCTTGATCCCTTATCTCCATCCACGACGTAAAAGAGTAGATGATAAAACTCATTTACATACTCACAATGAGGAATTGAGAACAAAGAAATCAAATCTAAGAAAGGCTATTCGGCTTGCACGAACAAATCCAACGCAAACAAATGTAGACCTGGCATCTAAAACTAAAAAATTGTATAAATCCTGGCTACAAGCGACACGATGGAAATTATACCAGATGGACGCAGAGAATATGTTGAGAGCAGTTTGTAAAAAGAACTCAAGAGATTTTTGGACTATCATAAAACACAAAATCTCGCCCACGGACACAAGAATTACAAACAGTGTCGCAGAAGAAAAATGGAGTGACCATTTCACCGAGCTATACAATGACCCCACTCCAGGGGAAGTAACACCGATTATCCAAGAAGAGGGTAACTGGATAGTATGCTCAGAGAAGGACATTTTGTCTAAGATCAAGAAACTGAACAATTCCAGGGCCCCCGGACCTGACGGCATCTCCAACGCCATTCTGAAGCAGGATGCTGAAAATTGGGCCCCATTAATAGCAGAAATCTTTAGAAGATCTAGGATTTCGAGAACCATTCCGGAGACATGGAAGACTGCAAACATCGTCCCAATTTATAAAAAGGGCCCAAGGGACGATCCGAGAAACTACAGGCCAATTGCACTACTAGATGTGCTTGGCAAACTTTACGGATCAATGTTGTTGGATGAATTTCAGATATGGCAAAAAGAGGCAAAAACAACTGACCCCTTTCAATCAGGATTCGAGAAGAACCTCGGAACGTTGGTAAATATTATGCTGATTAGCATACTAAAATCAAAGGTCTTCGAGGGGAAACCATCAATATTCATTGCTTCAATTGATCTGGTGCAAGCCTTTGATCGCGTGAACAGAAAAAAACTATGGAAAAAACTGGAGAAACAAAAATGTCTATCAGCTATTCTCGCTCAAGTGAAAGCGCTATATAGTGGAACATCGATTAAAATTCGACTCAATGAAGCAAGCTTATTGTCGGAAAATATAAAAACAGACAGAGGCGTGAAACAAGGCTGCCCCCTGGCACCGGCACTATATAAGGCATACATGGCCGACATCGCAGATCCCGAAAATGACACCAGATCATTTCCTCCTCAAATAGGCGACTCAAAAGTGACGAGATTGCTGTATGCAGACGACATCTTATTGCTAGATCAAACAGCAATCGGTCAACAGAGACAAATAGACAGCCTCACAGCCTATCTGACGAAAAATGACTTGGAACTTAATATATCTAAAACAAAAATCCTGATCTTAGAAAATCCAGCGAGAACAAAAAAAAGAAAGAAATGGTTCGCAAACTCTGAGCCATTAGAAATAGTGAAAAGCTGCACCTACCTAGGGGTAAAACTATCGTCGAGCAAAATTGAAATAACGATGCAAGAGCATCTTATCTCCAAAACAAAAACGCTAGCAGCCCAGGCAATATCTTTGGACAGAAAATTTGGGAAATTTTCAATCCTCCCATTAATAAACTTTTACAGAGCAAAGGTCTGTCCAACTCTGACCTATGGAGCCGAGGCCATGCTATACCTTCCAAAGTCACTATGGGCTAAATTAGAAGGTATATTTTGGCGGAGAGTACTACAACTTCCAAATTCCACTTCTGCGACAATCATTCGATGTGAATTGAGTCTCCAATCATTAGAATCTTTGGTAATAAGAAACAGTCTCTTATTCCTGGGTAAAATCATAAGGCAGCCGCGTCCTAAAATACTGGAGATAATACACCAAGAGATGAAGAGTGAAACAAACCCAATGCTATCAAGTTGGTACAGCAGACTATTGGAACAAGCGGAAAAAATTGGATGTTCTGAATGGGAAATAGAACGGATCCCAGGAAAAGTAAAGAAAAAACTGAAAATACAAGACTGGATTGAGACTTTAGATAAAACAGAAGAGCTCACAATCAATACACATTACACTATGAACACCCAAAAAGTAGACGAAGTCAGAAATTACCTAAAAAAGTTTCCAGACAAACGACTGAGAACAACTTTCTTGAGAGCAAGGTTAAACTTATTGAAAACCAATGAGATTCTCTTTCGAAGAAAACAGTCGACAACCAAAAACTGTAGATATTGTGAGCAGAGGGAAACCGAAACACTACACCATCTTCTTCTCCACTGTGCAGGAACGACAACTATGCGAACTATCCATCTCAAACCACTCAAAGCTCGGTACCAAACGGCAAATGAAGAAACTTGGTGGAATATGCTAATGTGTGGCAATTCCACATCTTTGACGGTGGCTACAGCGACCTTCTTGGAAAAATTGAAATTGGACGAAAATGAAATAACAACAGGAAGCTTTCAAACATCCCATTGAACAGAAAATCCCAGGATAGTCACAAAGGAAATCAGGAAGCAAGGACATAAAAATTTGGACAGAATTTGAAAAAATGTAATACAATTATATACAAAAAAAAAAAAAAATAGACCCACCTAGACCCATTGCCAAAGAAAATGGTAGAGCAGTCTGAAGGAGGAGATTCCTATATGACTGCAAGTACTGAACCCTTGGATTGGGACTTTTGCTAACAAGGACTGGAATTAGAATTCCTAATCCTCAATATATTGCTGGAGGAATCAGGAGACCAATGTTCCCTCTGAGCTGTGTGCATGTGCGCTTGCCCAGCTTCTTTCTGGGTGCTGCTCAGAATGTTTTTAGCAGTGCACACAGAGAATTATCACCTATTCAAAAAGATTTAATAAGGCACAAGCCACAGCACTTACCTGAAATGTTCTTTTGATTAAAAAAAGCAACTAGTCTTGATATTCTGCCAATTTGCATCACACTACTATGCGCCTAAAATCCCTATTAGCATAATACAACATGCCCAATGAACATAAGAATCTAACCAATCTAACCAGTCTGCCTGCACACAATAACCGAAAGTTTTCCCTCCCCACCCATGACTCCTAAACCTGACTTTAGCACACTGTTACCTTATGAGTTTAACTTCTGCCCAAGACTACATTAAGATACTACCGGACAACCTTGACTCTTCCTCTCTTGGCTCTGCAAAGTTTTAGCAGATGTGTACATGCATCCACTTGTTTTATGTTTGTGGTAACATGAATAACTTTCACGTGCCAGAATTTCTGTTACTCATTGTGCCTTACCAAAAGCATCCCCCACACTATATAATCGAACTGCCAGCTCAAATATCGGATACTGGCTGTAAGTAAGCAGGCTACTTGGATGTGTAACCAAATCCCATACTTCCTCTTCTTTGTACATATGTCGCACAATTTCTTTGAAGCGGCCCCCCTGTAAATTAACACATTATAAAGCTCAAATATTAATTTGCTCTCTAAAGATTTTGAAAGACAAATGTGATGCTCAGCGTCTCCTACTTTAGCATTACTAACATTACCCTATAAGTAGAGAGCAGCGTTGCAATATCATTTACTTAGCCTACAAGGTATAATGGGTATGGAATATGCCTGGGATTACTCATCCTTAGTATCAGGGCACCAGATATTCAGACAGGACTTATATGTTTTCCATTTCTCTAGCTGCTTCGTCTTAATTTGTTTCTATTTTTTCTGGTTCATCCAAATTGTCCTGCTTTGCTCATTTCTCATGAAACTCCTTTCTACTGTTGTGTGAATGAGCAAACACTATTGCTCTTCCCTCAGATCCTACCCTAACGGCCCACATCCCTATGGTATATCAATTTTCTCTTTCTTACTTGATCTTTTTTTTCAATTATGTTCTCTATACTTTAATATTCCATCCCCCTTCAATCATGCTGTTAGTCTGTGGTGTGATGTGCACTGTCAGTTATCCTCAAATCTGGAGTCTGATTCCCATATTCCTCTCCTAAACTCTGGGTGTCACCCTGCTTACTATAGTGATAAAGATCTGATGCATGCCATTACCTTTGTCACTTTGTATTGTCATGTGGAATGATATTCTTCATTAATTCTTCTTAATCTGTCTGCTACTTTTGATGAGGTGGATCATTCTCTTTTTTGCTTTTCTCGTTCTTCTCTTGGTATATCTGTTTTGTGTCTGTACTTGAATTCTGCTCATCTGTTTATTTCCACATATTCTTTTTCAAGGTATGGGAAATCCTCTCTGTGATGCTGGAAATGCATTGGCGGGACAGGGCCTCCTTATCCTTGTCCTTTACTGCTTTTTACCGTGTGTCCTGGCGTGTTTTCTGTGCAGGAGTTCATGTGGGGCTCATGGCAGTGCAGCTCCCTTCTTTGGTTTTGTTGAACAGACCCATGGGATACCCTTATGGCACCCATGGGTGGGGTTACAACCCTGTGCCCCTAGTGTATGTTTTTGGGCACCTGTGTGTGTCCCACAGAGCAGGGTACGGGCTGGTGGCAGCTCCGTGCTGAAATGACTGATGCCCTGAGTGTCCTCTATTTTGGGATGCCCAGGCCCTGTCATTGGAATCTGTAGATACCTGATGGAAACAAGATGGCCCCCGTGGCCTCTTTCCTTCCATCGCCAGTTACCTTGATCTTCCTGAAGTCCCGGGAAGGCCTGACTGGCTGTTGGGTGGAAGTTCCATATATGGTAGTGTGGGGAAGTGCTGACCAGACTGGCTGAAGCCTTCCCAACGACCGTATGTTGTGGATACGCCTGTGGGTGGAACATGGGTGAATGGAGTGTTTGACGAATATGCATTCTGTGTTGTGGGTGTCTAGTATCTGGTTTTTGACACATGACTGAGACAGGCCTGCCTGAAACTGGTATGAATGCAGTGTGGATGTTGAATGGCTGGGAACTTGTCTCAATACACATAACTTGTTGTGAGTGTCTGTAGAGAACTGAATGGCCTGAATGCACTATGCACCTGATTGGCTGCCTGCCTGCATGAATGCCCTTCTGACCGATTGGATGCCTGAGTGTGATACAGCAGAATGAATGGGGGACCAACTAGTATATCTGGGGGCCTCTCACTGCTAGAATTCGTGTTCACAAGCTGAAGAGTAACTGGAGTGAAACTGAAGCTTGACCTTGAAACCCTGCTGGAAGAGAGAATTGCTGTTGCTCTCCTTCACAATCTGAAAGCTGCTGTGTCTCCAAGGACTGACCCAGAGAGAACCTGGTAAGGTGCCCTCTTCCCGAGCAAAGAGGAACCATCGTGCACCAGCTGATCTTTACCAAGGCTCCCTGGTAGACAGACCTTCGACAGGCTGCTGACCAGAGATGGGGACTGCCGTGGAATCCCAAGGAGAAGCGCCCGGACTGTTGTCTGCTACTGCTGACGACCGCCGTCACCGACCGGAGCCGCCGTGCTCCCGTTGCCTAAGAACTTAATTTGATCCGAGGAGGCTCTCGTCTGCATCGTCGCCCGTCTTATCCTGCGGGAGAAGGCCTGACCGTCGATGTGCCGAGGAGCATCCGCCGGTGGGTTTCCAGCCACCCGAAGACCACAAAGACGCCGACAACTCGACGCCCTTGCTGGGCCACAGTTCTTCAAACTCTTTGCGGTCCAGAATCAACACCGATGTGCCCCGCACGCCTCTTCCTTGCAGGACGTTTACGCTTCCATGTCAACGAGCACCACTAGGAACAAAGCTGCCACTTCACCGTTTTAGCTCACCCTGTTCTCCGTCGGACATTCGACGACCCGTTACTCCTGCCTTAAAAGGAGGACACTCAAGAAGGGCCATTGATTCCCCGACAAGGATCGCTACAACGCCAGGTACTTTGGGGTTGCAGAACTATTGGGATGTCTCTTGTGAACAATATATAGACTGGGCTTGTGATATATCTTTATTCTACAGGTTGTCCAGGTGTGGGGATCTCCACACAGAACTGTGTTTAATGGTAGTGACCATTATTCTGGCAATTGTTCTAACCAACTGCTTTCCTCTTACCTCTATTGTTGGTTGCCGTTACAAAACTGATTTGTGTGCCATTTAACCGCACACTTGATGCACTTTAAAGAGATCTAATAGTAATTGTGGTGCCACGTAGAATTGTATATATTTGCCGTTATAGATAACCGAGTACAAAGTGAGTTATCGTAATATTGTACATAACCTTGAATATTAATTATATAAAGACTGTGTTTTAACTAATACAGTGTGCGGACATTCCTTTGTGGGTGCTTGGGGACTACACTGTACTTAGGAACCAGTCTGCATCACCCCCTGAGAAACTAGGCCTTGATTGCTCGTCCATTGCTACCTTATTGAGAATCTTGGCAGGGGTCCTCTGTGCCTCTCCTCTACCAAATAGCAAGCGGAAGTTCAGACCCCCCGCCCCCTCCGGTCCTTCACACTCTCTAACACTGTGTTTTGGTGTACACTGTCATTTCTCCTGTGCTGACTCCCAGAACTTTTCCCAGCTCACCTCTGATCAACTTCTGCTCTTCATTTTAGGACTTCCAAGCCTGATGCCCTATTCTGCTCTGCTTCTCCTCTTCATGCCTGTCCCCCTACTTCATGTCTTTCTTTTGATTCCTATTCACTTTTTCTTTCTTGATCTGCATAACTCTTTTCCTAATCACATTTATAATTTTGCCCAATTCTGTCGATTTGAGCTCTAAAATATTCATACATTTTTGCTGTTAAAACTCATATTCCTACCCTGAAATATAGACATCTTGATAATTGTTTTTATATTGATGTATTTTGTTCGTGCCTTTGCTCAATCGTTTTCCATTTATTTTAGTATCTGCTATCCAACTTTGTTTACTTCCACCACATGCTCATATCAACCTGTCTCTCACTGCACTTCTATAGGTTCCTTTACCCACTCACCTCGAGGGTAATTTCTTATGCATTGTTTTAAAATGCTTCCACATCCTTGCCCTTTTTTTTCTTTCCTCCCTGCTATCAGACTATGGGCCTCATTACACGGTAGGCGGTGGACCAAGGTGCTAATAGCACCTTGGTCCATGCCGGTAAAATACCGGCACCACCTTGGAAGAAAGGGGAATTACCGCCCTATTCCAAAGTTGGCGGGCGGTAATTACCCCTTCGCCCATTGCCCTTCCCCATTCCCATTTTTGCCCCATAAACTCCATTCTACACATCCTACAAACCTCAAATGTGATCATAAAGCCTGCCAAAGCAGAATAATTCACAGGCCAATGGAAGAGTGTAGACTCCTCTCAGTGAAATGCAAGCGACAGTCTCAAGGAGGAAGATTGTTTGCTGTCATAGCACATAGTAATGAGCACAATGATCAAGAATATCCAAACTTCTGTCAAAAATATTTGTCTTTGGAAAATGCATGGCCAACCCAATGATATCCTGCATTTATGTAGCAAATGCACAATGTGTAACCATGAATTTACTCACCCTGTACAAGAAGTACTTATTGAACGTATCCATTTAAACAGATTATCCCTCTTATGATTTCCGCTATGTGCAGAAATGGTTTTCTTTCTTTTGCTCATTATTAGTGTGAAACTGACTAACGGGGTTATCCACTTTCTGAGGATTATTAATTAATGAGGTATCATCATTGAAGGGTGTGCGGAAGGGAATTTTACTGAAAACAAATATTTTATAAGGTTTTATAAAATTACTCATAAACCAAATCCAAGACTTCAAGATCCGTTGCTGAACTTATCAAAAGTAATCCTCTTCAGAGGAAAATACATTTGTGTCTTAAAAGAAAACATTATATGCTCAAGCTAAACAGTTGACCTCATTATGAGTGTCGCGGTCTAGAAACGAGGGTGCCGGTAACCTTACTGGCACCCTCGTTTCCGGACCTCCACACTCTGAGTCTGCCTGTCGGATTCGCTGCACCTGACAGGTCTGACACTGCAGGGTGCATCTGCCCCACTGGGGAGACTCTTCACAGAAGCACTGGCACAGTACCAGTGCTTCCGTGAACCCATTCCCATGGAGTCCTATGGGACTCCACAGGAATGGGAACTAACATTTTCCGGCAGCTAGCTTCTCATACCACTGGGACTTGTAATGTCCCCGTGGCACCGGGAAGCTAGGTGCTGGAAACAGTGTTACGAGGTTGGCGACCACCTGACAGTCGCACCGGTGGATTAGCACCGACCTCGTAATGAGGACCAAATGTGTTTCATTTTGGTTACCAATTTGTCAAGTAGCAAACAGTGCTCAGAGTCAATGAAGAACATATTTTATATGACTGAAAATGCATTAGAGATATTTATCACAATTCATGGTCTGACATCATATGATATATAACATACAAAATATTGGCAACCAAAAGGAGTCGCCAGAACACATACCAGCAAGAGTTCATTTGCAGCTCTAATGGAGTAATTTAAGGATCAGGAGGACATCTCTCTTGTTGATGTGTCAGGAGAAAAGCTGCATCAGAATGGTTGCACAAAAGAGTTTGAGAATTAGAATTCCTATTCCACTGGTGACCATTAACATTACATTGCCCTAAGAACTTTGGCTGGACAACCCAACGCTACAAATAGGCAGTATTCCACCCACCTTTACTTCCCAAAAAATAGTAAAACAGGCAAAATATGCCCACAAAAAACAGAGTACAAATAATCCCAACCAACAATGCCCCTCCCCCCTCCGCGTTCACCCACAAAGAGGCAGTTACAAGATTAACGTTTCCTGCATTTTTCATTGGCATTAATTGCCTGGTGGAAATAAGTAGGGATCACAAAAAAGATATTGGGCCTGATTCACAGAGCGTTTTCCAATGGAATTGCGCCATTATACAATTCGTCTGTGAATCAGGCCATGGTTTAAAAAGTAAACCGAGAGTAAAATACTCCCATTTCCAAATTTTATCTATAGCCTGCCCAGTAACAATATCATAGAAAGTGAAACGACTAGGCACAGCATCAGGCCTTTAGTTGTTTGACAACTTTCCCTCACCCAAGGCTGAACACAACAATTAAAAAAAAAGTGCCTCACTGAGATCCCATGTGGTGCCTCTGTAAAAAGCAGGATCACATTGGTTTGCATTATGCATTAAGAAAACGCCTACTAAGAGGTTTAACTGATGCTGATGCATCCCCTTCTCCTGTTACTAGAAGTGCCTCTTCTGCCCTGCACTATTAAAAGTTAAACAAGGTGAAGTAGATGCTAAGGACTCTAAACATTGAATATTTAATTGAAATGAAAATCCATCAGCCACCGAAGAAAGAAATTAAATGGAAGGTGCAGTTTCGTAAACTCTTACAAGTGGTTTATTTTCTTTCAGGCAAACCAACTTTATGATCACTTCAATCTACTACTGAAGTAGCAAACTCGGATTTTAAAGTGGCTTATGTGTCCCTCACCCCCAATGAATGTGCCTCTGTTGGGAGGGGAGAGACAGATTACATATGGGGCCTCATTACGAGTTTGGAGGCAGCCATGCCGCTATTTGCGGCATGGCTGCCTCCAAACTCGGGTCCGGGTCCAGGTTCCTTGAATGAGGAATTACTGGGCCATTCCAACCTTGGAGGACCCAGTAATTCCTCATTCAATCCCATCCCCATTCCCATTTGATCCCCCATAGGGCTCAATGGGAATGGGGAGGGAGCTAACAATGGGCCCATTAATAACGGCCCGCTGTTAGCTCCCTGGTCCCCTCGTGGGAGCCGCAAAGGACGTCTGGTCTGACCAGACTCCAGAGCGGGTCCCGCGAGGGAAGCTCGTAATAGGGCAGAATGGGTTTAACGGCACTGGCACCATTACTGGCGCGTCTGCCAGGCTCATAATGAGGCTCATGGAGTCTCATCCTGTGTCAACATTTCTTGCAGGATATCCACTGTTTGAGCTGAACACAGCCCACACCCCACTGTGGCCCAGCTCATGTACTCATATCCAATCCAAAACACGTTGGCAAGGATCAATAAAAAGTGGGGTATGCTCCTCTGGATATTTTAGCAGTGAAACACTCATTGGGCTATTTGCATACCCTCAATGTGTTGCATGAAGATTCATAATTATAGCCTCACCATCTCCCTCGTGTGAGGGCAGGAGCCCATCTCCCTCGTGTGAGGGCAGGAGCCCATCTCCCTCGTGTGCCCCTGCGGACATGTCCCACAACACAAGACCACAGCCACGACAACTGCAGCTACGACGAAGATCCACCTGGATCTACACTTACAGCCCCAGCAGCCCGTGCCACCTATCTGCCCAAGCAGATTCGAATTGAAGTGCACACCTCTTCCGTGCTGGCAATCACCCCCAGGCACCCGATCGCAGACCACTTTGCTGCCTGACCTTCCAAAATGGCCGGCGCAACGTGGCATGAGAGCGAGGCTCTCGGTTGCTAGGCAACCTGAATCAACATCTGCAGGACCGCCCCACCGGCAGGCGGAAGCCGGCGGCGGAACAAGGCCAGGATAAAGGCCATCACCCCCTGTTTGCCCCAGTGAGCTCCCCACAGGTCGAGAGGGCAGGAGCCCATCTCCTTCGTGTGAGGGCATGAGCCCATCTCCCTCGTGTGCCCCTGCGGACATATCCCACAACACAAGACCACAGCCACGACGACTGGCATTACGACGAAGATCCACCTGGATCTACACTTACAGCCCCAGCAGCCCGAGCCACCTATCTGCCCAAGCAGATTCGAATTGAAGTGCATACCTCTTCCGTGCGGGCAATCACCCCCAGGCACCCGATCGCAGACCGTATTGCTGCCTGACCTTCCAAATTGGCTGGCGCAACACGGCATGAGAGCGAGGCTCTCGGTTGCTAGGCAACCTGAATCAACATCGCAGGACCGCCCCACCGGCAGGCGGAAGCCGGCGGTGGAACAAGGCCAGGATAAAGGCCATCACCCCCTGTTTGCCCCAGTGAGCCCCCCACAGGTCGAGAGGGCAGGAGCCCATCTCCCTCGTGTGAGGGCAGGAGCCCATCTACCTCGTGTGCTCCTTCGGACATATCCCACAATACGAGACCACAGCCACGACGACTGCAGCTACACCGAAGATCCACCTGGATCTACACTTACAGCCCCAGCAGCCCGTGCCACCTATCTGCCCAAGCAGATTCGAATTGAAGTGCACACCTCTTCCGTGCTGGCAATCACCCCCAGGCACCCGATCACAGACCGCGTTGCTGCCTGACCTTCCAAAATGGCCGGCGCAACGCGGCATGAGAGCGAGGCTCTCGGTTGCTAGGCAACCTGAATCAACATCTGCAGGACCGCCCCACCGGCAGGCGGAAGCGGCGGGGAACAAGGCCAGAATAAAGGCAATCACCCCGTGTTTGCCCATGTTCGCCATTGTGAGCCCACCAGAGACCCTCCGACCCTCCGACCTCGGGAACGATCAACAATTTCACATCATCAGTCCAAACCACAGAGGACTCAAAACACAACGGTAAGGTTCACCTCGGAACCCGAACAAACCCTAAAAGGACTAACCAACTCTGCCCTACTGCTACACTAGCGTGTGCTCTAGCGACATACCACAAACACTATGCAATTCCTCACTATACTACCACTTGTTTTACCAATGTCTAACTCTACCACTACGGGATTTAACTCTACAACCGCCTGAGAGGATGTAGCCACCCTCTCTCAGGACCACCTTCCTCCTTTCTCCATCATGTACATATTCCTCCGGTAAGGCCGCCGCCTTGCAAACCACCAATGTTCTTGTAACGTAACCATGATTCCTGTGATTTAGCTAAAATGTGCTACCATAATGTATCTAAGTAAGCTGTCCTATGATGCAACTAAGAAAGTATGCCGGCCGTGCAATTATAAAAGTATTCTTGTAAATGTAACAAACGAACTATTATCATAACGTAAAAGAAAAGTATGCCTGTCATTTAACTAAGAAAGTATTCATTCATGCGATGTAACCAAAACAGTATTGTTGTCATGTATCCCTGTTACCCCTCCCTGTCACTAAGATCCCTACAAGTAACAGCGCCACAATGCCCGAGGGCTGCATGTGCGCTATACAAATTTAAATAAATAAAATAAATAAATAAAAATACTATGGATATTGTTTTGAAGGGTTACATGAGAGATTTCAGTCACCATAACATTAATTAAATTCTTCCGTCAATGGTACTCTGAAAACTGAAAATATGCTGATTGCATGAAAAGCACTGTACATTTCTGAATATCTGTTGTTATTATGCTTTATGTGTAGTTCCAGAATGGTATTTTTCCATAGCTACTATATTTTGTAGGCAAAGCGAATCCTATTGCAATACTGTTCTACCATTATAGGGTAGTGTCACCACTACTGAAGAGAAGAGGATGAGCTTCAACGTGCTTACCCATAATCCTTAGGAGTCAAATCGAATAGGAACATGCGATTTCCATTTCATATTGTTTGCTGTAAACAGAGTCATACCAGGCTATCAATCAAATAGCACATAACCTCTGTGGCTTGTGCATTATGAATGCATGTTAAGGTGTAGATTGTCTGTGTGTGCTGCTAATGCTCTTATGTGTAACACCCACAGATAAGCCAGGAAGTAACACATTTGCACAGCTTAGAGGGAACATTGCGTCTAGACCCATCATTTATGTACCTGTTACCCTCTTCCATTCTCTCTGTTTTTAAGTGGCTTGCTGAATAAGCCACATTACCAAAAAAATATATATGTATAGATATGTGAGGGGTTATTCGCTCAGCCATTTTTTTTGTTCTGAGATTAGGCTCCTAAATCAGGGCAAATGTGTTCCCTTAAACTTTATTTTGCTCCTTATATGGTAGAAAAGGTGTGAGCAGTTAAATCTAAGCAGCACGGTAGACAGAAATACAGAGTAGAATGATATTACTTGAAAACATTTCTGCACTTAGTTATTATACACATATACGTTTTACCTTATTAAATGTAAAATATGTTGATAGATTTTACAAATATATAATGCTGATTCAGAAAGTGTCCAGGATTTTTCACTACTTATTATCAAGAAGTTAGAGATTGTTTCGTGACTGACATGGTTTAATTAATGATAACACAAAAGATGTCCATGCATCGGAAGCACACAAGTGGCACTGGTATCACCATATTTTGTGTTGGAGCTGACGTCCTGGTATCTTCTCTGGCTCCACCCTATGGCAGGTATAGCAGATGATGCCAACTACCATTCACATTGCATGAGCTCTCATCTCTTTGTCAACTGAGTCAGAGCAGATGTCATGTCATGGGAGCATTCTGAAGGGCAAAAAATGTTGAGCTCCATTCATCTTGGAGATTATTTCACGTGTGTCTGGGAAAGTAACCACAGGGCTATTACTTCATTGATTGATAATTCCCATATACAGTTAGCAAACTAATTTCTTGAGGCTTCCCTATACACTTTGTTACCAAGGGATTATACTTCAAATCCAATAGACCATCATCTATTGTTTTATCCAATTCCATACACAATATCCAGTATAATAACACTTATACCAAAACATTTATGAGTGAACAGCATAAAACATGTTGTTTCATACAAAAATGTCTTACTATATTACAGGGCCTGTGGTAGCGGCCCTGTAGTTATGGTTAAGTAGCTCAACCCATAGTAAGAGCACTTTTTGTGCGGCTTATAACTTCACCCCCCTGAATGAATCCTCATGATACTTTGCAAGAAAGATATATGGCCTCATCAGATTGATTCTTTGAAGTTTGACAAGGTTTCATGCAGGTGAGGCAAAGCTATAGGGGGTTCCCAAAATGTATGTTTTTCCCACAGACACAATGGAAACAAATTTTCAGAAACACCCGCCATGTTGTATCCGCAGACAGCTGCGGCTGACCGTGGACATTGCGGTGGGGAAAAAGTCTGGAAGACACATTTGGGGTTATTTGGTCGTGGAAAGAGGGGTCGGAGAGGGTGGGGGAGTGGAAAAAGATGATATGGGGCTATTTGTATAGGTGGAAAAAGGTCGAGCAGGTGTAGTAGTCCACGGACACCGCAGTATGTCGCGGACAGCGCAGTGAACAGATGGCCTGGGAACCACATTTAGCGTTATTTGGTGGGTGGAAGAGGGTTTCGAAAGGACGGGGAGTGGAATAAAGATGATATGGAGCTTGTTTCTATAATTGGAAAAAATGGTTTGCAGATGCTGCAGAGTTTGCGGTCAATATCAGTGTCCGTGGACATCATTGCAATTGCAGGGGATCACTGTGAGTTTTATTAGCTGATGATGTATTGTAACTACTTGTTATATGGTTAATTATATTGTGGTGGTTGTGGTGAGTGGCCAGATTCTGGGGGCATGGCCATAGGGAATGGCCAAGAATCTGTCCATTGGCCACTGCTACCACAGTAGTAATATGTGTATAGTAATTATAGGTAATGTAGTAAGGATATATTCATGCACAATATATTTGTGCAAATAACAGCACATATGTACAGATTCTAAGGGAAGCAAAAATTGGCATTTTACTAGCATTGTTTAGAAGCAGCTATTTCGAAATGGGGGCAAGGGACAGCTTTTCTCAGCAACAAGCTAGTGAAATAGGTATTGTTTTAAAAGCATTCAAGCCAGCAAAGGGGTGATTATTTCAAACATACCCAGCAGAATGGGCAGTCATTTTAAAATGCCGAAACGTGCATATTTACAAATTGAATACTTTTCTATCTGTGTGGAACTGCATTGGAAATATATAACCAACTAACCTTACTAATAAAAGCCCAGTAACCAATTAACTGTCCCAATTAACTTTATAATGCAGTTCGGTAGACACAGTTTGAAATTAATTTTCATTTTGTGTTTTTCCATGGGGAGATGCAAAATAAATAAAAAAAACAGACTGGCTGTCTTCCATTGTCCTCACAGGAAATAACTTGTTACATGTATGCCTGTGTAAGGCATTGGTTAATGTGGTTGGCAGTTTTGAAGGTGTCAGAACCACTTCAAGGGAGGCTGATCTAATGTTGATGGACAGCCAGAGGAAATTTAAGCAGGAGAAAGGGGGGTGTAGTGAGCCAGTTCCTATCAGCACACTGTGGGATGGTGTGCTGCTGGAAGAGAGCCTCGAAACGGGGTAGAGAGAGAGAGAGAGAGAGAGAGAGAGAGAGAGTGTCGTCCTGGTTTAGGTGTGAATGAAATTCCAAAGGCTGTGTCCATGAACTGTGTGGGATTCATACAGATAAGGTCTGACAGCACGAAATTGAAACCTTGCATAATCTGGTGAGTTAGGTTTTAACATGAGGAGCGTGAGAATGTATGGTATGCATTGTATTTTTTGGCAGACTGTTTAGTGAGTTAAGTTTGAAAACCAAAGTCTTACATTTTTTTTCTGCATTTCTGCACTGGGTAAACAGAGCTGCACACCACGTTTTAAATGATTTTCCATGTTGCAATGTGTTTGTTCCTCTTATCTTTTAGAGGCACAAAGCTCTATTAGCTGTTGGTAAGAACATGTAACTGTGATATCATGTAATGTATTGTTTTTATTTTTCTGTTAGTGCAACATCATAGTGGTAATCAAACAGTAACAGCATAAAAAAAGAAAACAGAAAAAGGCTATTGCTTGGTTTTTGTGTTTTATTTTCTGCCTCTGATGATCACTGTGTCAGTGGGAAAAGTCAGTGGGTGATCCTAGTGTTATACCTCTGTGGTAAAAATGTGCTACTTCATTTACCACCTGGGACAATGTTAGGATAAAGAGTAAATACATACAGATGAGCCAGGTAGAGTGTATGTGTGTGGATGGGGTTCACTCTGCATGCTGAAGAGGAAGCAGTGTCTTCCAAGGCAGGTAGGTTACTGATGCAAATAAATCAGTAACAGGAGTTACATGCAATCAATGACATTCTATATAATTTTACTGGGTTCCCTAAAAGTGTGCTAAATCCAGGGTGTGTTTATCGTTATCCCAATGTCTATCATAATTATAAAGAGGGAAAGTGTGTCTTATTATGGAGCAGTATTGTAGAAAATAAGATACCACTGAAATTACCACTGTACCATAAAAATAAGATAAATACTGGCAAGGTAAGCTAACACTAAATTACCACCAAAATAAGATAGTGCTAGACCAACAATGGTAAGGATAATTTACCACCAAAAATACTACCAAAATTCCACAATGTTAAATTACCACCAAATCTGAAATGTGCCCCAAAGACAAAGGGGCTAATTCATAGAATTCAGCGCACAAGTGGCGCACGCGGCTGGCGCACAGTGTGCGCGTGCGAATCCCTGCGCCAGCCGCGTTCGCCAAAACCCATTTCCGCGCACAGCGTATTCATGGATTCCAGCCACCAAAACCAGCCGTGGCGCACAGTGGTGCAGCGACCTTGCAGCAGTGCCAGTTACGCCCCCAAGAACGCCTTCCGCGCAGGGAAAAGCCATCAAAATCCCCAATCCAGCGCAAAGGGCTGCGCTAACCCTGTACCAGCACGGCAAGCGGGCTACGTGTATGTCAGGGGTTCACGTGAAGTTTCTCACGCGATCGGTCCTGGGGGAGCGGGCTACGTGTATTTCAGGGGTTCGCGTGAAGTTTCACACGCGATCGGGCCTGGGGGAGCGGGCTACGTGTATTTCTGGGGTTCGCGTGAACTTTTTTACGCGATCGGGCCTGGGGGAGCGTGCTACGTGTATTTCAGGGGTTCGCGTGAACTTTTTCACGCGATCGGGCCTGGGGGAGCGTGCTACGTGTATTTCAGGGGTTCGCGTGAAGTTTCTCACGCGATCGGGCCTGGGGGAGCGGGCTATGTGTACTACAGGGGTTCGCGTGAACTTTTACATGCGATCGGGCCTGGGGGAGCGTGCTACGTGTATTTCAGGGGTTCGCGTGAACTTTCTCACGCGATCGGGCCTGGGGGAGCGGGCTACGTGTACTTCAGGGGTTCGCGTGAACTTTTACACACGATCGGGCCTGGGGGAGCGGGCTACGTGTATTTCAGGGGTTCGCGTGAACTTTCTCATGCGATCGGGCCTGGGGGAGCTGGCTACGTGTACTCCAGGGGTTCGCGTGAATTTTTTCACGCGATCGGGCCTGGGGGAGCGGGCTACGTGTATTTCAGGGGTTCGCGTGAAGTTTCTCACGCGACCGGGCCTGGGGGAGCGTGCTACGTGTATTTCAGGTGTTCGCGTGAACTTTCTCACGCGATCGGGCCTGGGGGAGCGGGTTACGTGTACTTCAGGGGTTCGCGTGAACTTTTTCACGCGATCGGGCCTGGGGGAGCGGGCTACGTGTATTTCAGGGGTTCGCGTGAACATTCTCACGCGATCGGGCCTGGGGGAGCGAGCTACGTGTATTTCAGGGGTTCGCGTGAACTTTCTCACGCGATCGGGCCTGGGTGAGCGGGCTATGTGTATTTCAGGGGTGCGTGAGAAGTTCCACACGCGATTGGCCTGGCCGCGTGCGGGCCTGGGGGAGCGGGCTACGTGTATTTCAGGGGTGCGTGAGAAGTTCCACACGCGATTGGCCTGGCCGCGTGTATTTCAGGGGTGCGTGGGAAGTTCCACACGCGATTGGCCTGGGCGCGTGTATTCCAGGGGTGCGCGGGAAGTTCCACACGCGATTGGCCTGGGCGCGTGTATTCCAGGGGTGCGCGGGAAGTTCCACACGCGATTGGCCTGGGCGCGTGTATTTCAGGGGTGCGCGGGAAGTTCCACACGCGATTGTGCTGCGTGCGGGTATTAGGGGTGCGCGCAAAGTTTCACACGCGATTGGGCTGCGTGCGGGTATTACAGGGGTGCACACAAAGTTTTACACGCGATTTCAGCAGGGTACATGTATTTCAGGGGTGCCGGGGAGTCCTACATGTGATTTGCCAGTGTGGGTCCTCCCAGGTGTTCCCTGTACACCCTCCACGGCCCCTGCAGGCAGCCCACACCACAGGGGACTACCCTGCATCCCTGGTCATGTCCCGCAGGCAGCCCACCCAACATGGGCATGCCCCCCAGCAAAGGCACATGTCTCCTTGCACCAATGATCACCAACTCATGTCCCCTTGCACCCCCACCCCCAGCATTGCGGGGCACCTGCCAGCAGGCCCCCACCCATGTCTCCCAGCACCCCCACCCCCCCAGTCACCAGGGGCAGCCTCCACCAGGCCCCCACCCATGTCTCCCAGCACCCCCATCCCCCCAGTCACCAGGGGCAGCCTCCACCAGGCCCCCACCCATGTCTCCCAGCACCCCCACCCCCCAGTCACCAGGGGCACCTGCCAGCAGGCCCCCACCCATGTCCAACTCATGTTCCCCACCACCCCCACCCCCCAGCACTGTGGGGCACCTGCCAGCAGGCTCCCACCCATGTCCAACTCATGTTCCCCACCCACCCCACCCCCCAGCACTGTGGGGCACCTGCCAGCAGGCCCCCACTCATGTCCCCTATCACCCACACCCCCCAGCCACCATGGGCAGCCTCCACCAGGTCCTCACAATCCCCAACACACATGCACGTCCGCGTGTAATACGAGGAAAGGGCCATGCGTGTAAGCGCGCGTGGAAACTGCACGTCCGCGTGTAATACGAGGAAAGGGCCTATGCGCGTAAGTGATGTGACGCGCGCAGGTGTTTCCCTCATTGCACGTGATGACAGAACACACGTGGATTTCCACCAATCGCGTGTGAAAGTTCCCGGCACCCCGGAACACACGTACCCAGGCCACTTGCGTGTACGCACACTCCCCTCCGATCACACACGATGACACTCGGACCGTATCCGAACACGGGAAACACGCGCACGGCAAAAGACGTGCACAGGCGTCAACGCGTCTGCCACACGAAGGCAGGCGGAAGCGTCCCCGCGCACAGCATAAAAGTGCGCGCAAACAACAAACGCGTATATACAGCTACGATGAATGCCCCATTTGTCGCTGCACTGATCGTGGGACACCGCAGGAGGAGGAGAATAGCCAGGGCACGCATTTTCGCAACACGGACAAGCCTTTTTGGGATGCCTGACGACCAGGTCTATGGCAGGTATAGGTTTCCACCCCATATCATCCTAGACCTGGTCAGGGAGTGGGAAGATGACCTCACATCCCCCACCCGTTGCTCCCAAGCATTGAGCCCCTTGGAGAAGGTGCTCAATGTCCTGCATTTTTTGGCCACTGGGTCATTTCAGCGGACCACTGCCATAGTGGGGGGGGGTCTCACAGGCCACGCAGTCACGCTGCCTACACCAGGTACTGGCAATCATGACAGCGCGCCCCTCAGTCCGCAGGCACATATACATGCCCAGAACACCCGCAGAAAGGCAGGCCGTTGTCCTGGATTTTTTCAGGGTGGCACACTTCCCCAAAGTGCTCGGTGCCATAGATTGCACCCATGTGGCCCTACGTCCACCTAGGGCCATTGAGCACATCTATCGAAACCGCAAGCACTGGCATTCCATCAATGTACAGGTGGCATGTGATGCAAAGGGAATCATCACCTCTGTCTATGCAAACTACCCTGGCTCCACCCATGACAGTTTCATATACAGAATGTCCGCCCTGAGCCGGGCCCTGGAAGCTGGGCAGCATGGCGACACATGGCTCCTAGGTCAGTACAAATGCCCTTGCACATGCATGCAAGTCACACACAGACAAATATCCAAACCCTAATCATCTCAACTATTATCATCTCCCCAGGGGACAGTGCCTCCCCTCTGAGCAACCACATGATGACGCCAATCCGGAACCCCACCACACCACCCCAGGTAAGATACAACGCCGCCCATATTGCAACCAGGGGCATAGTGGAGCGCACATTCGGAGTGCTCAAGTCACGTTTCCGCTCCCTTGACCGCTCTGGTGGGCAACTACTCTATGCACCACCAGTAGTGTGCAGGATCATTGTGGCAGCATGTGTCCTGCACAATGTTGCAACACGGCAGGGCGTCCCGGTGGACATGGTGGTGCCCCCACATCCCCAACCACAGGCGCTGCCCATGGGAGGGGACAGGGCACGTGACGAGGAAGCCCGGACCCAGCTTGTGGCCACATTTTTCACCTAAACTCCCACCCCTGCGGAGTGCACACAGGCCTGGCACATACCAGGTGACAATCGATGATGACAAAGAGACAGTCAACTGTCACAACCTTACCACCCTGAGACAGTTGCCATGGAAGTGCCACATCGTCTGCATCCCTAGCTATTTAAACACAAGCTATCCTGTGTGACCAAAAGGCACACATATGACATATGACATGATATGGGCCATACACAAGTATTCCAAGGCGCAATGAGGCAGGGAGGGGGGAACAAGGGAACACAGAGAACAGTACTACTAGGCCAGGTGTCATTGGGATCGTGCAAGTGCAGGGGTAGGGGGAATGGCAAAAGTGCAAGGGGAAGGGTGGGGGGGAGTCCAGTACAGGGGAAGTAGCCCGAAAAAATAATACATAAGTCACCTGGTGGCAACTACAAAGGTGAGTGCAGTCAAGTGCTGGGAAGGGAGGGCTGTAGGGATAGAGAGACAGTACTGCAGTGCAGGGGTTGCCAGGGAGGCAGTGCAAGTGGAGAGTGTCTGGGCCAGGGACCAAGGTCGGTGAGAGTGGCCCAGTTGCAGCTCCTGGGCAGTTCCAGTGGAGAATTCTGCAAGGGAGAGGCAGACAGTAAGCAGAAGCAAAGAGGAAGGACATGACGTGCTTCCAGAACTGGAGATGATTCCCCTCAAGTTCAAGTCAGGCCGGAAGTCTGTTCCAGGGGGAGGGCCCTGCTGCGGAGAGAAGTCTACCCCCAGCTAGTTGCTCTGAGAAGCGGATGACACGGACATGCAAGGTGTGCATCACACACACCTGCAAACCAGGCCATGGCCATCACTGTCATGTCACACAAACCCTCCCAAACATCAACATGTCATGGCACGCAATACCCATACACCAATGCAGTAACGATAAGGTACACATTGCCATGTCCTAAATGCACAGTGGCATCGGACACTGCTGCCTGACCCGGAATCAGATGAAATGACAGACCAACAACCTCCCACCCAAAATAAGTCATTTCAAAATGCATTACAACAGTCGTAGACGTAACATCACAATGAATGCCTGTCTACATGCACATCATGCATTTCAAAATCAACACTGCAGCTCATGTGTGCAGTGTCCTACTCCTGCATTACACTGCTCAGCGCACAGCACAGTGAACAGCCATTGTGTGTGATGCACACCCTGAGCATCACATCTAAGTGACAGACCACGTCAAACATCAAATCAGGCATGTATTGGATCCATGATCGGTCACAGAACATGTGCTGCCGGGACACAGTGGGCACCAGAAGGCAAACAGTGTACATGTGTATATGCAAGGGTGGGAGTACATGTAGTGCATCAGAGTGCAAGTGTGTGGTTCTGCAAGGACATGCACTCCACATATGCATGTGCACTCAAGTGACCATCAGTGTTGCCTACACATCACATGTGAACATCCACCATGTGTACACCCCAGCATGTCAAACCACAACTATCCCCTCGCACCTGAAAGGAAAACACAACACATGAACAGGCATTGATCAGCAGAACACAACATGTACATGGGATACCACCATTACTATGTCAGAGTTCCCATCACACTGCAGGGCAAGGCAACAATCAACAACAACCCCCCCCTCCCTCACAAATGACCATGACCCTCTGAACAACTGCACCTGGGTCATGGAGCCCCCAAACCTCAATTCCACCTGGCCACAGGATCACCTTTACCCTTCGTCACCATCTCCCACCTTGTGTGTAAAAAGATGCCTGAACCCTCAGAATACACACTCATTTCCGAAACACAAAATCCAAGGCATAAAAACGAACCCAAACACCCTCCAGTAGATGACTTGACGTAGCAGTACCTCACAAAGGCCAAGTACTATCACAATGATGCTACAACCAAGGTAGCACAGCAAAACAATGTCACGACAGGATGTGAGACATGTGTGGTACATGACATAGAATGATGCACCATGAATGGATGTGTACTGTCACAGGTCCCCTGTACAGGCGCGGGAGTGCCACGTAACAACCACCCCCACCATGTCCCGGGTGCCTGCAAGGTCAAACTCACACAGGCCCCTGAGACCCTGGTGGGGAAGGAGGTTCAGGGATATGCAGTCGGGACAGGTGTTGACACACTGGATGACTGGAATGAGCGGCAGGAGAGGGGAGGTAGAATGACACATGAAACTAGGGAATGCACGAAAATGTACAACCTGCATGAACACATACACAATCCAAACAGACTTGGACATCATTGTCATGGCCTTCTGTAGTCCAGGCTCAGGAGTGGTATGAACCAACCACCCCCTCTAGGGTTTTGGCGCCTGCAAGTTCGGGGCTTACACAGGCATCCGCAACCCCAGTGGGGAAAGAGGGTCAGGGAACGTTGCTTGGATAGGCACGGGAAGCAGGAACACCGGGTAGAGGGTACAGGTTTCAAAATTGCATAGGATCACGGGTGATTAGGGAGAAAATAACATACCAAATTGAACCACACATACATCCATGCATCAGTACACTCCCCAGCAAGCCTATGCAGAGCAGTTTGTAAGAAAAACAACAAGACACTTAGCTCTGGTTTTGAGTGCTGGCCTCCTGCCTGCGCACTCTCAGGTCCGGTTACAGGAGCACTGCAATGCTGCAAAGAGAGACACAGTGAACAACCTGTACGTGCCAATTGCACAAAAACACAACACCAAACATGCCCCATAGCAACAGACTACTCTACAAACAGACAATCTGTGGTTGATGCTTCGTACCCATATATAACATCACCCCTGTGACGGGTGATACACAGTCAATGCAGTAAGGCAGCCGCTGCTGGGTGCGTGGCAAATGGAACACCAATGTGTCACAATTCACACAACATGCAATCTTCCCTGGGTAAGCAGACAGACCGATATTGCAAGCCATGACTACAGAGCAAGTTGTGTACCACCATGACCGAAACAAAGTTGGCAGTGCATTTATCATGAAGTACGTGGAAAAGACATGCACTGCACCCGAGTATGTCCCTTGCTGCATGTCCCTGTGAGCTGCCCCTTTCCATGTCTCGGAAGGCTACATGGTTGATACAAGTGGCTCAATGGACCTTGGTGTACCGGAGGGTATGTGCCACTGCCCCTGCATGTGTCCCAGACAACCCTACTATCAGCAGCCATCAGTCCACAAACACATCTGAGCTGCATTGTGTGCTTCAACACCAATATTCGTCTAAGCACACCCTCAGTGCTGTGACCAAGCCTGCATGTGCAACTCGCCTGGTGCAAGCTTTGCTGTTTCGTGGCCCCCCTGTGATGCTCACCTTGCCTATAGTTCCTTGGAACATGTCAGCAGTACTAGGATGTGGGTCTGCAATCACTGTGCCTCTGCTTCTGCACACATGTGCATGTGGGCACCAACAAACGGGTCCAGAATTCCGTCGTCCAATGGGACATGTCTGCTGGCAAAGGTGCTCTGGAGGCTCATCCCCCTGCAGAAAGGGCATGTAACACATGATTAATGCTTCAAAGTCATCTGTGTGTGTCTCATCAGGCATCTCATTACTTGACCATGTCAGAGAGTCACATCACAAATCACACCATCAGTCCGTCTTTCACCTACAAAGTGTGGAACACTCTACAGCATGAATTGCAACAAGCACATGTACAGGAAAGAAATGAAACATACTACACAATGCATAGCAATCAATGTCCACATTAATCATGATACACCCCATCTAGCAAAAGCTGAACAGTGGACAATGACACCTAAATCATCCCCACTAGGGGTGTCAACACAAGTCACACAGCACCAGACATGCCACAGATATGACAGTCCAATGCCCTTGTGTAAAATGCTGTAACACCGAACCATCCTTGCGAGCCCATGGATAAGGGAGGCAGGAGTGGCATATGTGAGTCAAGGAACCCAAGCAGCAAACACATACACAAGACAACCATGAAGGGCCCAGCTGGAACAGACAGTGGATGCCTTCAAAAGCCACAAAGCACCGCACCGTCACATGAAAGCACAATAGACTAGCAATTTTAAACTAAATCAACTATTAACTAATTACACTAACTATGGAAAACCTACATTACCTATTTAAACTAACTATCAAACAGAAACTTAACTAACTAAACTAGAAGAAAAATCAAAAATGGCCACATACGACCCGGGGGGGAGGGGAGGCACCCAGGAGGGGGGAGGTACAGGGTGCTGCTCAACATCCACATGCGATGATGCTGAGCCAAAAAAAAAACCTCCATGGGCTCAACGCCTGCACAGCACGACCTATGTGGGAGATAGATGGTCGTCCGAGTCTGGCTCATCCTGGAAAGGAGGACGTGGCACAGTAGCCTGGCCACGCCTAGCCGCAGCTTGCCCCTCGTCGGCAGCAAGTCTGCCAGACGGGTGAGCCTGGTTCTGTGTGGCGATGTGACGTAGGTCTGCATGCAGAACCTCCCGTGATACACGTGCTTCCTCTTGCAAGGTAGCACGTGTAACACAGAGTTCCTCCTGCAAGGCCTGGCTGGACAACCGCTGCACCTCCCGGCAAGCCTGTAGTTCAGCCGAGATGGTACACTCAAGCTGTGCAAACCTCTCCTCTGCCCGCTGCCTCTGGGACATCATAAGGACACCCAGAGTGGATCTGAGGGAAGCATACTCCTCCCTCAAGGCATCCATGTGCGCCTCTGCGTGAGCAGCAATTGCTTGACGCAGAGACGACATTTCAGCCTGGCGTGCCCTGTCTGAGGCCGCCATGCCCAGCCTGAGCGAGCGGGCCGTGGACCGTGCCGCCTGCTGCTGGAGAAGCACCTGCCTAGCAGGGGGGAGCACAGATCGGGCCACACGCTCCATGCTCTCAGCGATGTTCTCCATTGCTGCCCCCTGCCGTTCGGAATTGGCAGTCATGTCTTGTTCCCACTCAGTATACAGCGGTTGCGCGCGGCGACCGCGTTGCCGGGCTTGACCCCTGCGGGACCCAAGGACCGGGGGTCCTCGCTGTGTTGGCACCGCCTGCGGCTGCACGACTACATGCCCCCGTCGACGTGATGTCCCATGCACATCAGTGACTGGTGTGGAGGGTGACCCTGCGTCCCGATCCACCACGGGCGGAGGAACCAAGACTGTCTGATCCCTCAGTGCAGGTGTCGCAGACAGAGGAGTGTCCACATCAGAATCACTCACCCCTGACACATGGACTTGATGGTCATCCAACTCAACATGGACGTCAGAGTCGTCATCAAAGCTGGACTCATAGGCAGCCAGAGACAAGATGGACTGCAGCACTTGGGGGGTTTCGTGGCCTACCACCCCACGACCCCCACTAGTGCCGGGTTGATGTGGCGTTACCAACCCAGTGTCTGGCATGACAACACCATCCTCTGCCTCCATTGCGTCATCACCTGAAAAATAGAGGGGAAAAGGTCAATACACATGTCAGAAGCACACGACACACACACACACCGACAGCAAAGGCATCAGGCAGACATGTGACACACAACATATGACCTGGCATGCATGCTGGGTCTACTTTGAATAGCTTCTGTGATCAGACCTGTTGAAAGGTGGCAGTTTCCATGGAAGTGGGTCTATGCAGTGCAGAAAATGTGTACGCCACTCACTACTTACATGTACAAGCACTACATGGTGTGTGCCAGGAAATGTGAAGGCAGTGCAATGTCAAAATCAGACATCACGTGCATTGTGCAATCAATGTGTACCATGTCCAGAAGCCAAGCACCCCTCCACCCCAGTACCAAAGCAGGGATGCCTATCATGGTATCAAAAGGCTGACCATACACCTGTGTATTGACAGGCAGTGTTGACTGGCATCAACAGCTTCATGTGATTCAAATGACAACACTGCAAATGATGCTGGGACAGTGGGCAGGACACATGATGGGAACTCCGGAGGCCGCCCACGTGTGAAGAAGACACAACAAGAGTTGGACAGAGTCATTGGCCATTGAACAGGCTGAGGCCTGTGAGCCACACAGATTGTCAGAGCCTAAACATGTGTGCAACGCAGGACTGAGGCACAGTTGACATGGGAAGGCTGATGAGATGGCAGGCAATGTATGTAACCACGGACTGATATTACAGTGATCATCCAGTCAAGGACACATAGGGGCATGCGTGCAATGCACATGGAGCATGAATGGGCACTCATGTCCCTGCGGGACATCTGACCCATGCACAGTACAAGTGAGATACCCTGCATCGAGTACTAAGGCTGTACGACATGGCATATGTCTGGCAGATTCTACGCTGGAAGTTAGCATCTACACAGGACACATGGACAAGAAACTACACATTGGCAAGATTGGAGCAGACCAGTGCAAAGGTGGAACTGGGGTGCAGAGTGGCAGAGGAGGGGCAAGGGAGCATGCCTACATGGAGTCCCGCATGCAGGCAGAGGAGACATGCATGACGGTAGCATTGCATTACTTACACATCAGAACCATGTACACGTCACATGTAGCAGCAATCATGCACAACACATCCCACAAGTGAACCACACACGTCCCCAACAAACACGCATCAACACTCAAAGTCCAGCTTCTCTCCCACTCCTTCGACCAATTCAGGTGGTATGAACTCCGCAACGAGAGCCTCATGCGGAGTGAGTTCTTCCTCCTCTGGTGCAGGCCCACCGCCAGTCACCAGAGTCAAGTTGTAATTTGAGGCACGCTTGGCCTTAGTGCTGCGCTTGATGTCATTCCAACGCTTTTTGCACTCCTGCGCCGTGCGCACCTCATGGCCGAATGAACTGACATGTTCCGCAACATGCTTCCAGTGGGTGTCACGTTGGGCAGCCGTGGTCTGACTATTGGCACCCACTAGCATATCACGGCTGTGGCCCCGCACGTAGTCCACGAGGAAGTCCAGTTCCTGCTTACAGAAAGGCTTCTTCCTCGACGTGCAGGAGGTCGTGGCTGTGTGTGGGGTCCCAGCCTGTGCTGCAGGTGCAACCTTCCTCCTCTTGGACTGTGGCGCAGACCCTGGCTGGCTAATGCCGCCCTGACCAGCATGGCCAGTGGGTTCGGTGGATTGAGCCAAGGGAGTGGCAGGTGGAGGGATGACCAGAGGCCTGACTTGTGTCAGTGGCAGCTGGGTGCCCACTGATGGACCCTGCGCAGCAACATCAGCTGTGGCAGGGTGGTTGGCCGCAACGGTCCTGGTTGGCAGACTCACAACCGGGGTGCTGTTGGGTGCATCTGCCCCTGCACTTGCCAACACCCGGCTGTTCGGGGCAGCAGATGACATGACTGCCCCAGGGACACGTGTCTTGGTCTGAGCAGCCCAGCGTGCCCCTATGGTTTCCCCCCTGGCCTGTTGGAGATCTACCAAGGGCTCTTCAAGTGCCAACGCAGTCTGCGCTGGCAGACCCTGAGCCTGGGTGGCGGTGTCCACAGCTGCACCTGCAGCTAGCACCACCCTTGGGCCCGTGGCAGTCGATGGAACGGACTGCCGGGTCATATGGGTGCCAGTGCCAGATGCAGGAGCTGCATCCCCCGGAACCACAGGGGGTGGTGGCATGGCTGCACCGACACATGGCACAACATTGTGCTCAAGTGGCGCACCCCTGCCTCTTCCCCCTCTGTGGCTGCCCTGGACACCCTGGAGTCCCCCTACTCCCTGGTCACCACGGCCACGTCCCCGACCACGCCCGCCACGAGGAGGACGCCCAGCTGAGGCGCCCCTCACCTTTGGTGGCCTCCCAACCATGGCACAGATGTAGTAGTGCTGGCACAGATGGAGTGGTGCCAATGGGAGGTGTACACCACAATTGACCTGGGCAATTGGGGTGAAGGGGGTGGGAAGCAAGATGTTAACAGCCCCCCTGCACCTGCAAGGCTGTATGTGACCCCGGTGATGTGGTGACGGGTCACGCAACGCTCAGGCACCCCAAAACTGCAGTAAAACCGTGCACGCAACCCTGCAGCCTACGTGCGTGGATTGAACCTCCCGCAGTACGCGGTGGAACCCAGTAACACGAATAACGTGTACGCGTGGGACACGCAGGCTACTATGACATCAAAAATGGGTGCGATACACAGGGGCACCCGCAGTGTCAAAAAGAGCGTGTGTGACTCACCGTCTGACTAGCGCGATGCAGAAAAACATGCGTAGCCAATACCCCCGCCAAAAGAAGAGATACGTCCTTGAGAGCTGTGAAGTAGTGATGGCGCGCGAAACAACAGGAAGCAGCAACACACGTCGGTCTCCACGAAAGGCACGTACAGCGAACTGCTGGGCCCGCTCACCTTTAACCCGTGCTGAGGGAAACGCACGCGCGCGTCACGTCACTTACGCGCTTAGGCCCTTTCCTCGTATTACACGCGGACGTGCAGTTTCCACGCGCGCTTACGCGCATGGCCCTTTCCTCGTATTACACGCTGACGTGCATGTGTGTTGGGGATTGTGAGGACCTGGTAGAGGCTGCCCATGGTGGCTGGGGGGTGGGGGTGATAGGGGACATGAGTGGGGGCCTGGTGGATGCTGCCCCTGGTGGCTGGGGGTGCAGGGGGACATGCGTTGGGGGGGAGTAGTGCAAGTTGGCTGGTGGGCATGGGCATGGTGGGTGGGGTGCCTGCATGACATGTGCTGGGTAGGCCCCTGTGGTGTGAGCCACCTGCAGGGGCCGTGGAGGGTGTAGAGGGAACACCTGGGAGGACCCACACGTGCAATTCAAGTGTGCAGCTCCCCGCGCACCCCTGTAATACACGTACCCTGATGGAATTGCGTGTGTAACTTCACGCGAACCCCTGAAATACACGTAGCCCGCTCCCCCAGGCCCGATCGCGTGAGAAAGTTCACGCGAACCCCTGAAATACACGTAACCCGCTCCCCCAGGCCCGATCGCGTGAGAAACTTCACGCGAACCCCTGAAATACACGTAGCCCGCTCCCCCAGGCCCGATCGCGTGAAAAAGTTCACGCGAACCCCTGAAATACACGTAGCCCGCTCCCCCAGGCCCGATCGCGTGAGAAAGTTCACGCGAACCCCTGAAATACACGTAGCCCGCTCCCCCAGGCCCGATCGCGTGAGAAAGTTCACGCGAACCCATGAAATACACGTAGCCCGCTCCCCCAGGCCCGATCGCGTGAAGAACTTCACGCGAACCCCTGAAATACACGTAGCCCGATCCCCCAGGCCCGATCGCGTGAAAAAGTTCACGCGAACCCCTGAAATACACGTAGCCCGCTCCCCCAGGCCTGATCGCATGAGAAAGTTCACGCGAACCCCTGAAATACACGTAGCCCGCTCCCCCAGGCCCGATCGCGTGAAGAACTTCATGCGAACCCCTGAAATACACGTAGCCCGCTCCCCCAGGCCCGATCGCGTGAGAAAGTTCACACGAACCCCTGAAATACACGTAGCCCGCTCCCCCAGGCCCGATCGCGTGAGAAAGTTCACGCGAACCCCTGAAATACACGTAGCCCGCTCCCCCAGGCCCGATCGCGTGAGAAAGTTCACGCGAACCCCTGAAATACACGTAGCCCGCTCCCCCAGGCCCGATCGCGTGAAGAACTTCACGCGAACCCCTGAAATACACGTAGCCCACTCCCCAGGCCCGATCGCGTGAAAAAGTTCACGCGAACCCCTGAAATACACGTAGCCCGCTCCCCCAGGCCCGATCGCGTGAGAAAGTTCACGCGAACCCCTGAAATACACGTAGCCCGCTCCCCCAGGCCCGATCACGTGAGTAACTTCACGCAAACCCCTGAAATACATGTAGCCCGCTCCTCCAGGCCCGATCGCGTGAAGAACTTCACGCGAACCCCTGAAATACACGTAGCCCGCTCCCCCAGGCCCGATCGCGTGAAAAAGTTCACGCGAACCCCTGAAATACACGTAGCCCGCTCCCCCAGGCCCGATCGCGTGAGAAAGTTCACGCGAACCCCTGAAATACACGTAGCCCGCTCCCCCAGGCCCGATCGCGTGAGAAAGTTCACGCGAACCCCTGAAATACACGTAGCCCGCTCCCCCAGGCCCGATCGCGTGAAGAACTTCACGCGAACCCCTGAAATACACATAGCCCGCTCCCCCAGGCCCGATCGCGTGAAAAAGTTCACGCAAACCCCTGAAATACACGTAGCCCGCTCCCACAGGCCCGATCGCGTGAGAAAGTTCACGCAAACCCCTGAAATACACGTAGCCCGCTCCCCCAGGCCCGATCGCGTGAAGAACTTCACGCGAACCCCTGAAATACACGTAGCCCGCTCCCCCAGGCCCGATCGCGTGAGAAAGTTCACGCGAACCCCTGAAATACACGTAGCCCGCTCCCCCAGGCCCGATCGCGTGAGAAAGTTCACGCGAACCCCTGAAATACACATAGCCCGCTCCCCCAGGCCCGATCGCGTGAAGAACTTCACGCGAACCCCTGAAATACACGTAGCCCGCTCCCCAGGCCCGATCGCGTGAAAAAGTTCACGCGAACCCCTGAAATACACGTAGCCCGCTCCCCCAGGCCCGATCGCGTGAGTAACTTCACGCGAACCCCTGAAATACACGTAGCCCGCTCCCCCAGGCCCGATCGCGTGAAGAACTTCACGCGAACCCCTGAAATACACGTAGCCCGCTCCCCCAGGCCCGATCGCGTGAAAAAGTTCACGCGAACCCCTGAAATACACGTAGCCCGCTCCCCCAGGCCCGATCGCGTGAGAAACTTCACGCGAACCCCTGAAATACACGTAGCCCGCTCCCCCAGGCCCGATCGCGGTAAAAAGTTCACGCAAACCCCTGTAATACACGTAGCACGCTCCCCCAGGCCCGATCGCGGTAAAAAGTTCACGCGAACCCCTGGAATACACGTAGCCCGCTCCCCCAGGCCCGATCGCGTGAGTAAGTTCACGCGAATGTAACGCTCACCTGATTCTCGCAGAGGCGCCGGTCTTGACTGGGCGACTACCGTATCTTCAAAGGTGATGTGCAGCACCCGGTTGGCTCTTTGGGCTGGACCTCTGTGCACTGTATGCCTGACGTGCAGAGTAAGATGTCTGCAGATAGAAAATACGGGGTTAATGAACTGGGGTTATTGGGGTGTCCCTATCTCTTTCCTCTTCTCCTCTCCTGTAGACCCCCACAGGTTAACGCTCTCACCTTAGGTAAGTGAATGCCGAGCTCTCCATCTGCCTCGGGGCAGGGTGCTGTAACCAGTTTCTTCACTGGATAGGTAGCGCAGGCCTCTTGACTTCAGAGGACTGCTGTCCGTCGTTTACTGCACGAACGGTAAGTTTCGAGTAACTCAAATGTCTTTAAAGTCTTTAATAATGATGTCTCTTGTTTTGCAGGGTTCCGGCGATGGCGGATGACGGGCTGAAGTGAGTTGAAGATGGAGCCCGTGTGATGAATAGAAGCGCCTGGAAGCACGTAAGTAAGCGCTTGTTGCCAGCTTCACGATGCGCTCTAACTGTCTTTTTATTTTGCAGGTACAAGTTCGGAGCGGCTGCAGGGTGCCGGGATACCCACTGGGTTAGATGTGGAAAGGAGTAATGGCACGTGAGTATTAAAGTTCCCCAATGTCTTTAAACGCACCTTGTTTTGTCTTTCGGATGCGGGATGCAGCGCCGACGGCCTCCGGAGCGTGCGAAGAGTTGGTAAGCTTTTGTCTTTCAGATGCCGGAATGCAGTGTGAAGACCTCCGGAGCGCACGAAGAGTAGGTAAGCCTTTGCCTTTCAGATGCTGGAATGCTAACCTGTTCTTTCTTGTCTTTATAGGTGTCGCTGAAGACTGGATTCAGGATGGTAAGCCTTTTTCCTTAGGCCCAGGACCGGATGCAGAAGACACGATGAGCGTTCTGCTGCAGAGGGTGCAGAATAACGCAAAGCAAGATTCATCCACCGGGTGTGGTTTAAATAGCCTCCTGTAGTGCTTAGGTGTCTCCTTCCACAGTCACGCCTAGGTAAGAAAAGAGTTCCTGGTAAGAAAAGAGTTCCTGCCTTCCAGAAGAGTTCCAGTGTTCTGAATCTAGGGAGTGGCTCCAGCCCCACCCAACAGGAAAAGTAGTTCCAAACAGAAGAGGATCAGAGGCTCAACTGGCAGGCAAGTAAGCAGCATGGTCTGCTGCAGGTAAGTCCACCCAAGCATTATGAGCCCGGCCTTCCAGCGCTGGGACTGGGCATATTTATGAGCCTGGTGCCACTGGCGCCAGGACTGGGTCCAAAAGGTCCCAATTGGGACTGGTTGGCACTCGGAACCTGGGTTATGGATCTGCTTCCAAGGGAGTTGGGAAAACCCTGACCTTTTGGAAGCAGAGATCATGACAGTACCCCCCCTCAAGGCCCCTCCCAAACCGGGCTTCTCCGGGGGTTTTGGCTTGTCAGGAAATGTTCGGTGAAATCTTTTGATTAGGCGAGGAGCGTGGACATATTCAGCAGGTTCCCAGGATCTCTCTTGGGGGCCGTAGCCTTTCCAGTCAATTAGGTAGAATAGTTTAGACTTGGAGATCTTGGAGTCCAGAATGCTTTTGACTTCAAACTCGAGTTCTCCATCAACTAGGATAGGTTTTGGAGATTCGGTTAGTCGGGTTTGAGGTTGCACGGGTTTTAATAGAGAGAATGTGCGTGGCCCTTTTAGAGATAGATATTTGGTGGATAACCGGACTTGATCCCCTACTTGATAGTGAGGGGCTTCCTTCCGATGTTGATCTGCTCCTTTCTTGTATTGTTCTTTAGCCCTTTGAAGGTGAGAAACAGCTTCCTTAAAGGCTTGGGTGATTGTAGAATGCAGGTAGTCTACTGCTGGTGTTTCAAGATCTTGGAGGGGATCCAACTCCGAGGTTCGAGGGTGACTGCCGTACAAAAGAAAAAACGGGGTTTTCCCAGTTCCCGAATGGACAGAGTTATTGTAGGCATACTCGGCTATCCAAAGGATATCTTTCCAAGTTTTTTCAGTTTGTTGCAGCATGCAGCGTAAATACTGTTCCAGAGTTTGATTGGTCCTCTCGGTTTGTCCGTCGGTCTGAGGGTGGTGACTGGTCGATAGTCTCACATCAATTTGATCCGACCGACAGCAACTCTGCCAAAAATGAGAAATAAATTGACTACCTCGATCCGAAATTAGAACCGAAGGAAAACCGTGCAGTCGGACAATGTTTTCGAGAAATTCTCGGGCCAGAGTTGCTGCTGTTGGCAAGCCTTTGAGCGGAATGAAATGCGCCATCTTGGAGAATAAGTCCACGATTACTAGAATCGTATTGTATCCGGAGCATGGAGGTAGATCGGTGATGAAGTCCATAGAAAGCGTATGCCAAGGGCGAGGTGGGATGTCAATAGGGCGTAAGAGGCCTGCTGGTCTTTCCTTTTGACTCTTGTTTTGGGCGCATACTCCACAGGACATTATAAAGTCTCTGATATCTTTTTTCCAAGACGGCCACCAGAAGTAGCGCTTGATCTTTTCTGAGGTCTTGGCTATACCGGGATGACCTTCCATTAAAGAGTCGTGATAACAAGAGATTACTTTTTTCTGTAAATCTGTGCTGTGTAGGTATAATCGTTCTTGGAAATACAATAAGTTGTCCTTTACTGCAAAGTCCTTTCCCTGCAGATGCCAATTCTGTATGTCTGCTGGAGTTACAAGTTGCCTGGCTTTATCCTTAACTTCCTCTATGGATTCTGTGGCGATTACACCCAGAATTCTTTGTTCGGGAATGATTGGTACAGGTTTAGGGTTGATCAAGTGTTCTTCCACTCCCATCCGAGAAAGGGCATCGGCTTTACCGTTCTTCGTACCAGGTCGATAGGTAATTATGAAGTCAAACTCGGCAAAGAATAATGCCCAACGGAGTTGTCTAGAGGATTGGGCTTTTGCGGTTTTCAAATATTGCAGGTTTCGGTGATCCGTAATCACAGTAACGGTGTGTCGGGCCCCCAGCAGATAATGCCGCCAAGCCTTAAAGGCAGACTTGATAGCCAGAAGTTCCTTGTCAGTAATCGTGTAATTGACTTCAGGAGGCGAGAATTTGCGGGACCAAAATGCCACGGGATGCAACTGATTGGTTACCGGGTCCTTTTGTGATAGAACTGCCCCCATGGCAAGGCTTGAAGCATCAGTTTCCACGATGTAGGGGAGTTCGGGGCGAGGGTGTTTTAAGATTGGTGCAGAGATAAATTTAGTCTTCAAATCCTGGAAAGCTTGTTCCGCCTCGGTAGACCATTCAAAACATTTGTTTTTCTTTAACAAGGCAGTGATGGGCTGGACTATTCGAGAGAACTCGGGGATAAACCTGCGGTAAAAGTTAGCGAAGCCTAACATGCTTTGCACACCTTTTACGGAGGATGGTGATGGCCAGTTGAGAACTGCATCGACCTTCTTTGAATCCATACGCACTCCGCCAGGTGATAATATGAATCCCAAGAATTCAACTTCAGTCACGTTGAAAACACATTTTTCCAACTTAGCGAAAAGTTTGTGTTGACGCAATCTTTCGAGGACCATTTTCACGTGTTTCTGATGTTCAGATTCCGATGAAGAATAAACGAGAATGTTGTCGATGTAAACAACAACACACACATCTATGAGCTCTCTGAGGACATCGTTCATAAAATATTGAAAGGCGGCCGGGGCATTGCAAAGTCCGAAGGGCATGACCTGATATTCAAATAGCCCATACTTGGTGCGGAAGGCCGTCTTCCATTCATCGCCCTCTTTTACTCGTACCAAGTGGTAAGCTCCTCTAAGATCCAGCTTTGTATATATGCATGCTTTTCTGACTTGGTCCAGGAGTTCAGGGATCAAAGGTAACGGATATCTATTCTTAACGGTGATCTGGTTCAGGGAGCGATAATCGATACAAGTTCTAAGGTCTCCTTCCTTTTTTGGAACGAAGAACAAAGCTGAAGAGGCAGGGGACTTGGAAGGACGAATAAACCCATTTGCCAGGTATTGATCCAGGTATTGTCGAAGGTGAAGGTTCTCAGGCTCGGTGAGGGCATAAATTCTACTACAAGGAGGAGTAGATCCAGGTATCAGGTCTATCTGGCAGTCATAAGACCTATGAGGAGGTAGAGAGTTAGCCTGCTCCTTCCGGAAAACATCTTGGTATTCTAGGTATTCGGGAGGTAACTGGGGAGTCTCTGAAGAAATTGCTGCCAGTGCAACACCAGGTGGAGGGTGACAAGTAGAGACACATTCTGGAAACTGGACCGTCCTTGCTCGCCAATCGATCAGAGGATTGTGTTTCTCTAACCAAGGTATTCCTAGAATAATCTGGAACTGAGGGGCCTTGATCACATCGAACACGATCTTCTCATGGTGTCCATCTTGACTTAGTAGCGTAACCTCTTGAGTGGTATGCGTTACTGGCCCGGAGGCTATCTCCGTACCATCCACCGTAGTAATGACGTCCTTTACAGCCTTGGGATAAAGAGTTAGATTCATCCTCAAAACCATTTCATGATCCACATAATTGCCGATGGCACCGCTGTCGACGTAAGCTTCAATTGCATGTAATCGATCCGGATTATCAGGGCTAATGAGGACCATAGGTATCACGAAATGCGAGGTCACGGAACTGGTTTTCACGCTCGGCAAGAGGACCTCTATTCTTGTCGGGCGAGGTCGTTTCCCTGCTCAGAGTTTGTAACTGTGGTAACTGCAGCTCCTACTGCCTTCTTGGCCGGTTTCACCGGACAGTCTCGAAGAAAGTGCCCTGAGTTTCCGCAATATAGGCATAATTGCAACTGTTTTCTCCTTTCCCGCTCCCTTTGTGTTAGAGGACATTTCAGACCCCCTATTTGCATGGGTTCCCCGGAGTCTACTCCTTTGGAAGGAGTTGGCGGTTTGGAAAATACTCGAGCATCAAACTTGGAACGATCGGCCTTCCTGTTCTGCAGTCTGTGATCTATTTGAACGACCAATTCTATATAATCCGAACAGTCTTGTGGGGGATTCACTACTTGGGCTAAAACGTCTTTGAGCTCTCCACGTAGACCTCTATAAAACAGCGTAATCCTTTTGTCCTCAGGCCATTGAGTTTCCACTATTAGTCTATTGAAAGATGCAATATAAGCCAAAAGGTCTTGATTACCCTGTCGCAACGAAAGAAGCTCATTGTCCAAGGCCTGCCCCTGTGCATGTCTTGCGAACAGTTTTTCCATACTAAGCTGAAAGGCTTGAAAATCATGGAGAACCGGATCATCTTGATTAACTAGAGGGATCGACCAGTCTGCCGCATTGCCACTAAGGTACGAAAGTACAAAAGCTACTTTAGCTTGATCAGTTGGAAAGGCTGCTGGCCGGCATAAGAAGTGCAACCGGCACTGATTGATAAATACCGCAAACCTCTTTGGGTCACCAGAAAATCGTTCGGGCGGAGCCAGAGGTACATTCCCAGGTAGGTTGATCTGCACTGGATTCATAGAGGATGTTGAAGGAAGATTTGCCCCTGATGCGGGTAGCGGGGTCTGTCCGGCTTGTGACTGTAGCAATTGTCTAGCAAGATCATCTGTTCTCTCCTTGGAAATAATTAGTTCCCTTCTTAGAGCGTTCATTTCCTGACAAGCTGCATGCACTTCTGCCCTTAGTTCCCCAAGTAACCGGGCTAGGTGGTCAGTATCCGAGGTTTCCATAGCACCTGGGCGAGAGTTTTGCGGTAGGCTTTGCGTTCTGTAACGCTCACCTGATTCTCGCAGAGGCGCCGGTCTTGACTGGGCGACTACCGTATCTTCAAAGGTGATGTGCAGCACCCGGTTGGCTCTTTGGGCTGGACCTCTGTGCACTGTATGCCTGACGTGCAGAGTAAGATGTCTGCAGATAGAAAATACGGGGTTAATGAACTGGGGTTATTGGGGTGTCCCTATCTCTTTCCTCTTCTCCTCTCCTGTAGACCCCCACAGGTTAACGCTCTCACCTTAGGTAAGTGAATGCCGAGCTCTCCATCTGCCTCGGGGCAGGGTGCTGTAACCAGTTTCTTCACTGGATAGGTAGCGCAGGCCTCTTGACTTCAGAGGACTGCTGTCCGTCGTTTACTGCACGAACGGTAAGTTTCGAGTAACTCAAATGTCTTTAAAGTCTTTAATAATGATGTCTCTTGTTTTGCAGGGTTCCGGCGATGGCGGATGACGGGCTGAAGTGAGTTGAAGATGGAGCCCGTGTGATGAATAGAAGCGCCTGGAAGCACGTAAGTAAGCGCTTGTTGCCAGCTTCACGATGCGCTCTAACTGTCTTTTTATTTTGCAGGTACAAGTTCGGAGCGGCTGCAGGGTGCCGGGATACCCACTGGGTTAGATGTGGAAAGGAGTAATGGCACGTGAGTATTAAAGTTCCCCAATGTCTTTAAACGCACCTTGTTTTGTCTTTCAGATGCGGGATGCAGCGCCGACGGCCTCCGGAGCGTGCGAAGAGTTGGTAAGCTTTTGTCTTTCAGATGCCGGAATGCAGTGTGAAGACCTCCGGAGCGCACGAAGAGTAGGTAAGCCTTTGCCTTTCAGATGCTGGAATGCTAACCTGTTCTTTCTTGTCTTTATAGGTGTTGCTGAAGACTGGATTCAGGATGGTAAGCCTTTTTCCTTAGGCCCAGGACCGGATGCAGAAGACACGATGAGCGTTCTGCTGCAGAGGGTGCAGAATAACGCAAAGCAAGATTCATCCACCGGGTGTGGTTTAAATAGCCTCCTGTAGTGCTTAGGTGTCTCCTTCCACAGTCACGCCTAGGTAAGAAAAGAGTTCCTGGTAAGAAAAGAGTTCCTGCCTTCCAGAAGAGTTCCAGTGTTCTGAATCTAGGGAGTGGCTCCAGCCCCACCCAACAGGAAAAGTAGTTCCAAACAGAAGAGGATCAGAGGCTCAACTGGCAGGCAAGTAAGCAGCATGGTCTGCTGCAGGTAAGTCCACCCAAGCATTATGAGCCCGGCGCTTCCAGCGCTGGGACTGGGCATATTTATGAGCCTGGTGCCACTGGCGCCAGGACTGGGTCCAAAAGGCACTCAGAACCTGGGTTATGGATCTGCTTCCAAGGGAGTTGGGAAAACCCTGACCTTTTGGAAGCAGAGATCATGACAGCGAAACCCCGAAATACACGTGCCCCGCAAGCACAATTGCTGTATGTTGCCACTTTTGTAATGCGCAGGGACGCTACCGCCTGCCTTCGTGTGGCGGACGTGTATCGGCTTGTGCGTGTCTTTGCCCTATTCGGTTCCATGAATACGTGTGGTTCGGATGCGTGTGGGCGTTCCGTCTGCTTCCCTGCAGTACATCCCCAGTTACGCCCTTGTTTTCGCGAGTTGTTCCCCATCCCGCACGTTACACCCCGTGTTCCGCCCACTTTCTAGTGTATGCGCAGAGGTTGTGCGCTTTCACTGTGCGCATCGCGCACGTCTTTTGGGATGTTGCAGTGACGTGTGCGCCATGCACGGGTTTGACGCACATCCCGTGGTAAACACGCGCAGGGACTTCCATGAATCGCACGCGTGCGCGTGCGCCTGTTTTTTTCCGCTTGCGCCTGCTTGCGCCTGCTTGCGCCTGCTTGCGCGAAGATTTTCGGCTCACGTTTGTTCCATGAATCGGCCCCAAAATATCCAACAGAGTTTGGCAAAAATCAAAACAGTAGTAAGATGTTTATAGTAAATACAGGTAATGTAGTTGGAGTATAAAGTGTTTGTAATATGGTGGAATGATATAATTGAACTAAATATGGTACTTATGATACTTGTACATAGTGAGCATAGTGTTTATAGAATATGTATTTGATTATACTTGGTATGGTTACTTAGTTCCACAGCATTATGAAGCTGGACTCTCTGGTTCTTTTTCTGTGGAAAAAAAACTGTATAATTTGTTAAGCAGGATATTTTAAAAGCTTTAATTGTATACAAATGTACATATACCTTTACTTTTTGAGACCCTCATGAGCATTTTAAGTCTATGTTTGGTACTACATTTGTACTTTTTTAAACCCTCATAAACAGTACATTTTAAGTCCTATGTTTGGTTCAAAATTGGTACAACTGGAGAGGTGAGACTGATCCGAAGAGCATGTCATTTTAAAGCCACTCCACGTGTTGCTATTTTATTCTTTGCTGCTGCTAAAGTGTCTTTTAAACTGTTGTTTTACTGTCGCCACTGTTGTGCTCCATTTAAGATTACACTCCTCGTGGAGTAATTCCTTAGGACGCTGCTTGCATGCACAGTCCTCTTTCTTTATTGCTGCGGAGGCAGGCTTAGCCTCCCCTCCCTCCTCGCTTTGGCATTTAGTGCCATGCCGTGGATACACTGTAGGAGAGGTGAGGCTGCTCGGAGGAGCATTTCATTTTAAAGCCACTCCACGCATTGCTATTTTATTCTTTGCTGCTGCTAAAGTGTCTTTTAAACTGTTGTTTTACTGTCGCCACTGTTGTGCTCCATTTAAGATTACACTCCTCGTGGAGTTATTCCTTAGGACGTCCTCTTTCTTTATTGCTGAGGGGGCGGGCTTAGCCTCCCCTCCCTCCTCGCTTCAGCATTAATGTGCCAATCATAACATCAGTGCAGCGGATGAGGCAGTGGGCATGTCACCAGTGCGGCAAAGGCACGCTTAAGGCAAGCCCGTCTGTTCCCGTCCGTGTGCAGAATGCGCAGGATGGCCAGTACCTATTGGAGGCGCTAAATTTAGCTGGCTGCACTAAACACAGTGAGCTATTATTTTACGCTTCAGGTAATACTAAATGGCCTTTAGATTTTGTGACAGCTCCTATCATTAAGAAAGTAGCACCTTCAGCCGTGCTGCAGTGTGCCTTACTTAATATACGGTCCCTAGTTGCTCACCATATGGACTGTTAAGACCTTCTGTCCTGCAAGGGGTTTGATCTTCTCTTTTTAACTGAAACCTGGCTCAGAGATACATCTGGCCCGGCGATTGTCCACTCTCTCCCTGAAAACTATACACTAATACATGAGGATCATGTATCCCTCCACCCTGGTGGTGGGGTGGCTTTGATTCACAAAATCAACTACAAAGTTTCTAGTCTGGTCTCCAAGCACTCGTTATATATGGAATGCATTCTGACCTGCATCTTAATCTCTCCCACCTTCGCATTCTATACTGAATTTCCACCATTTGTCCTTGAGTTACAAGTGAAGTACCCTGATTTGATCACTATTGGGGATTTCAATCTGCCTACTAATATGACCACAGCGATGTCAGTCACCAATTTCACAACAGCGATGGCTGACTTAGGCCTCCTTCAAGGGGTTCAGGCTCCGACTCATAAAGGTGGCAACATATTAGACCTTATTTTTTATTCCTCCCTCTTATGCTGACATCGACAACTCCTGTTCCTCTTATATGGTCAGATCACCTCTTGCTGACCTTTTCCATTCCTTTCAAAGTTCCCTTTCCTGCTTCGGTGAAACCTGCTATTCGTTACCTCAGCTGAAAATGTGTATCCAAGCCTGAGTTGATCAGCTCGATACACTCACACTGTAGAGCTGTGGCGAGCTGCTCCTTGACCACATTACAAGACACCTTCATAACGACTGCTGATGCACTGTCCTCGTATAAACTCTGCAAACAACGTAGTCGTCCTCTGGAACCTTGGTTCTCATAAGAACTTAGGGAAAGCAAACTCTGTTGTAGGCAGCTCTTGCTGCTTACCACACAGAAGTGGTAGATGCTAAAAGAGCTTTCTTTGGTCAGACGGTGGAAAGGGCTATCAATAAGCCTAAAGCTTTATTTGATCTAGTCCAATCGCTCTCCATGCCTAAGACAGGTCAAGATGCAGTCCCGCCCTCTCAAGAGCTATGCGATTCCATCTCTACCTTCTTTCTGTCAAAAATAGCTACCATCCAGGACAACATAAAAACTGAGGCTACAGAGACTACTGTCGACACAGCTTTTGTTAAACCTCCTCCTACTGGAGGTTCCTGGTCGTCATTTCCCCTTTTTTCTAATTTGAAAGTTCTGTCTGCCATTCAGAAATTCAAATCTGCATCCCCTGCAGACGCTATACCTTTGGCTTTCCTACAGGAGACATCTGCTGATTTAATCAATCACATTACCTCAGCAGTTAACACCTTATTCTCCACAGGAACTATCCCACACTCACTCAAGCATGCTTTAGTGATCCCTCTGCTTAAGAAGCCTTCTTTAGACCCTGAAGTGTTGGCCAACTATCGCCCTATCTCACTTGTGCCATTTCTGATGAAGGTCCTGGAGGCACTGGTATCCCCCCTTTTATCTACGTTCCTGGAATCTTCTCAGTTTCTTGATCCATTCCAATCTGGCTTTGCCTTGCTGACCAGGGCAGTGTTGGAGCAGTCCTGCTATTAGACCTGTCAGCTGCCTTCAAAACCGTCAACCACTCCCTTCTTATCTCCTGGCTCTTTGAGGCCGGTATCTCTGCCGAAATCCTCGACTGGTTTAAAGCCTTTCTGACAGATTGTTCTCAATCAGTCTCCCTTCCTCCTTTTTGCTTGACCCCTGCCCCCTCTTCTGTGGCGCTCCTCAGGGTCAGCACTGTCTCCTATCTTATTTAACATTTATATAAGATACCACATGTTCCTTATTGATTATCTTGGGTTTTGCTTTTACTTGTATGCTGAAGATACCTAGATTTTGGTCCGCCTGGACCTGACAAACTCCGAAACGGCCAGTTGGCTAAGAAAATGTCTGGAGGAACTGGGAACCTGGATGACACTGAACTGGCTTAAGCTGAACACCAGTAAAACCAAGGTCCTGGATGTAGGCACCTCTACTCCTCAACTGTTTTGGACGGCCGATTTCTGGCTCACCTCCCCACTCCTGTCCTGAAGTGCGGATCTCTGCCACCTTGACCATGGATGAACAGGTTAATGTGGTCTGTAAATCCGGGCACTTCAAACTTTGGGTTCTCCGGAAGGTCCTCCCCTTTATTCCTACGGCCAATCAAGCTCTTGTGGTGGCTGTCCTGGTCCTTAGTGTACTGGACTACTGCAACGCTCTATATTTGGCGCAACCCAGTTATCTGACCGGATGTTTGCAGCTGCTTCAAAATGCTGCTGCCAGATGTATCATCCGCCTGCCTTTTGGAGCCCATATGAATCCTCTGCTGAAGCAACCACACTGGCTCCCCGTCGCTCACCTAATTCTGTTCAAGTCCATGTGCATAGTGCACCAAGCCTTCTACTGCATGGGAGCAGAATATCTGCAAGCAAAATTCACTCACTACCTGCCTACTTGCACTCTTCAATAACAAGCCACCTTGCGGGTGACAGAACCTCGCTTCAAGCTAACCCGTAAGGGAGGCCGCGCCTTCTCAGTCGCTGCCGCAAAGGCATGGAACAATTTACCCCTTCCCTTGTGAGAAACTATCAACCACTTTGCCTTCCGCAAGAAACTAAAGACCTTGTTTTTTTAGGAACTGTAATTCAGAACCTTATCTCACCTCCCCATCGCCATGATACCCTTGTGCGAACGTGCGCTCAACAAATATTGTTAATATAACATAACATAACATAACATAACATAACATAAAGAACATTAGTGTATAAAACACTGCTGTTGTATTGACATTAAAGGGCCGATTCATGGAACAAATGTGCGCTGAAAATCTCAGCGCAAGCTGGCTCAAGCTGGCTTAAGTGTGAAAAAGCAAGCGCATCGCATGGATGCGATTCAAGGAAGGTCCTGCGCGTGTTTCCCCCTGGATGTGTGCCAAATCCGTGCGTGGCGTACACGGGCGCACACGTCATTGCAACATCCCGAACGCTGTGTGCGACGTACACAGGGAAAGCGCACAACGTTGGCGCACACACCAAAAAGGGGGCGGGACACAGGGCGTAACATGCGGAATGGGGAACAACGCGTGAAAAAGAAGGCGTAACTGGGGAAGTACTGCAGGGAAATAGACGGAACGCCCACACGCATGCGAACAACACTTATTCATGGATTCAAATACAGGAAACGCGCACACGCTAAAATACGCTCACAGGCGTCAACGCATCCGCCACAGGAAGGCAGTCGTAAGCGTCCCCGCGCACAGTATAAAAGTGCATGCAAACAACAAACACGTATATACAGCTAACTTGAATGCCCCATTTGTCGCAGCACTGATAGTGGGACACCGCAGGAGGAGGAGAATAGCCAGGGCCTGCATTTTTTCCCCCGGACTAGCCTTTTTGGGATGCCTGATGACCAGGTCTATGGCAGGTATAGGTTTCCACCTCGTATAATCCTAGACCTGGTCAGGGAGTGGGAAGATGACCTTACCTCCCCCACCCTGTGCTCCCAAGCATTGAGCCCCTTGGAGAAGGTGCTCAATGTCCTGCATGTTTTGGCCACTGGGTAATTTCAGTGGACTACTGCCATAGTGGGGGGGGTCTCACTAGCCACACAGTCACGCTGCCTACACCAGGTGTTGGGAATCATGACTGCGCGCCCCTCAGTCCGCAGGCACATATACATGCCCAGAACACCCGCAGAAAGACAGGCGTGGACCAGGACTTTTACAGGGTGGCACACTTCCCCAAAGTGCTCAGTGCCATAGATTGCACCCATGTGGTCCTACATTCACTTAGGGCCACTGAGCACATCTATCGAAACCGCAAGCACTAGCATTCCATCAATGTGCAGGACATATGCGATGCAAAGGGAATCATCACCTCTGTCTATGCAAACTACCCTGGCTCCACCCATGACAGTTTCATATACAGAATGTCCGCCCTGAGCCGGGCACTGGAAACTGGGCAGCATGGCGACACATGGCTCCTAGGTGAGTACAAATGCCCGTGCACATGCATGCATATCACACACAGACAAATACACAAACCCTAATAATCACAACGATTATCACCTACCCAGGGTACAGTGCCTACCCTCTGAGCAACCACATGATGACGCCAATCCGTAACCCCACCACACCACACCAGGTAAGATACAACGCTTCCCATATTGCAACCAGGGGCATAGTGGAGCGCACATTCGGATTGCTCAAGTCACGCTTCCGCTCTCTTGACCGCTCTGGCGGGCAGCTGCTATTTGCCCCCCCAGTAGTGTGCAGGATCATTGTGACAGCATGTGTCCTGCACAATGTTGCAACACGGCATGGCGTACCAGTGGACATGATGGTGCCCCTACATCCCCAACCACAGGCACAGGCGCTGGCCATGGGAGGGGATAGGGCACGTGGCGAGGCAGCCCGGACCCAGCTTGTGGCCACATTTTTCACCTAAACTCCCACCCCTGCAGCGTGCACACAGGCCTGGCACATACCAGGTGACAATCGATGATGACAAAGAGACAGTCAACTGTCACAACCTTACCACCCTGAGAATGTTGCCATGGAAGTGCTACATTGTGTGCACCCCTAGCTACTTAAACCTAACCAATCCTGTGTGACCAAAAGGAACACTTGCAAGGTGTGTATCACCCCCCCCCCCCGCAAAACAGCCCATGACAATCCCTGGTATGTCACCCAAACCCTCCCAACCCCCATCACCCTTTTCTGCCACACCATGACATGGCAAGCAATACCAACACATGACCAATAATATCCGAAGTGACATGTGATAAATGAAAAGTGGCTCCAGACAATGACGCCTGACATGGAATCACATGAAATGACTGACCGACAACCTCCCACACATACCAAGTCATACACAAATGCATTCCACCAGTCGTAGCATGACCATACCACTGAATGCCTGTTCGCATGCACATTGGGCAAGGCAAAATCCCTACTCCCGAACCGGTGTGCTGTGTGTGTCTCCTGCAAAACACTGCTCAGCAAACAGCACAGCGAGCAGCCATTGTGTTAGATTTATACCTCGAGCATCACATGAAAAGGACTAATAAAAAAAAATAACCAATTGAGGCATGTACAGGGTCCCCAAATGGTCATAGATCTTGTGCTGCAGGGACACAGCGGGCCCCAGAAGGCAATCTGTGTGCACCTGTGGCCATGTAAGGGTGGTTGTCCATGTGGTGGATCATTGTGCAACTGTGTGTGTCAGTAGGGACATGCACTCAATACATGCATGTGAAATCAGGTGACCCTCAGTGTCCTGTACACATCACATGTGAACATTGCCCAGGTGTACACCCCAGCATGTCAAACCACACCAATCCCTTCACACCTGAAAAGTAAAGACAACACAGGAACAGGCATTGACCAGCAGAACACATCATGTACATAGTACCACACAATTACAATGTCAGAGTGCCCAAAACACTGTAGCCGAAGCCAACTGTCCAACAACAAAAGGCCCTTCCTCCTTCACACATCACCATGGCCTACTGAACAACTGTGTCTTGGGTATGTAGCCTTCTTCCTTCAAGTATACCTGGCCACAGCATCACCCTACCCCTTGGTCTCCATGTTCCACCTTGTGAGTAAATAGGGTCCAGCCCCCTCAGAGGCCACCTTGACTGGCAAAAAAAAACAAATCGCAGAGAACTCCAAGGAGCCAAACCCACAAACCATGGAAAAAGCCTGTAGGAAACCAAAAACCCTGGAAGAGTCTCCAGTAGATGACTTGAAGTAGCATAAAATGTCCAAGCACAATGATACAACAACAAAGGTAGTACAGTTCAACAATGCCACAACAGGATGGGTACCATGTTCGGTACAAAATATACAATGATGATGCACCAACTGATGGGTAGCGTCACAGCTCCGGTGTCCAGGCGCCGGAGTGGCACGCACCAACCCCCCCTCTGTGGTCTGGGCTCCTGCAAGGTCAAACTTACACACAGCCGCTGAGACCCCGGTGAGGAAGGAGGGTCAGGGATATGTAGTTTAGACAGGCATTGGTATTCAGGATAACCGGAAAGAGGGGCAGGAAAGGGGAGTAAGATTGTCAAGGGAAAGTAGGGAGAATACAAAAAACAACTATTCACAATAACACATAATCAATCAGACAAAACATGTTCATCATGCACATTGTACCAAATGAGTCAAATGCAAGCCAAAGAGAGACTTATATCTGGGGTGAGTGCTGGCCTCCTGCCTGTGCACTCTCAGGTCTGGTAACAAGAGCAATTCAATACTGCAAAGAGAGTGTGAGTTACTAATCTGTGTGTTCCTACAACACACACACGCAACACCATACATGCCCCAAAGTAAGTGACTCCTCCACAAACAAACACTCTTGTATGCTGCTTTGTACCCATACGTTAGCTTGCCCCCGTGATGGTCCATACACTGTCAATGCAGTAAAGCAGGCGCACTTGGGTGCGCGGCAAATTGAAGACCAATGCTTCAACAATCACACATCATACAATGGTCCCTGGGTGAGCATCTAGACGCAGATTAAAATAGGTAGTGCATGTGTCAATCTGCACATGTAAATGATATGCACTGCACACAAGTCTGTGCCTCGCTGGGTGTCCCTGTGCGCTGCTTCATTTTCTGGCTAGGAACGCTACTGCGCTAAGGACTCTGCTTCTGTGGAGCAGGGTGGACCAGAGGATATGTGCGACAGCCCCTGCGTGTGCCCCTGACAACTTGGTAAGCAACTTGCCATTTGTCCCCCAACGCATCTTAGCTGTACTGTGCACTTCAACAACAATATCTGTCCAAGCTCCCCATCAGTGGTGCCACTTAGGATGCATGTGCAAGTGGCCTGGTGGAAGCTTGGCTGTGGTGTGGCCCCCTTGTGCTGCTCACCTTGACTGGAGCTCCTGGAAACACTTCTGCTTCTGTTGGACGTCTGAGCACAAGCCCTGTGGCACTGCTTGTGCACACATGTGCATGTCTGCCCGACCGAACGTGGCCAGCTGTATGTCGTACAATGGCCCATGTCTGCTGGCAAAGGTGGTCTGGAGGCTCATTCTCCTCCAGAAAGGGCACAAAACATATAATTAATGCAGGAAAGTTCCCTGTGTGTGTCTCTTCATGCTGGTTGTGACTGGGCCATGTCAGACACCTACATCAGAATTCCTCCCACCATCAGTGTGACTTTGGGTGCTGGCCACTGTCTACAGCATGAAGTGCATCAAGCACATGTACAGGAAAGAAAATAAACATACAGCACAATGTATATCAATTAATGGACACATCAATCATGAACCCACCCAAATCTAATGCAGACATGCCGTGGATAAAACACCCACAATCTCCACTAGGGATGTTAACACAAGTAGTAAAGCAGCAGACAGGCCATTACCTATTTAAACTAACTATCAAAAACAATGTTAACTAACTTAACTAAAATGAAAAATCAAAAATGGCCACAAATGACCCGGGGGGGGGCACCCAGGAGGGGGGAGGTACAGGGTGCAGCTCAACACCTACATGCAATGATGTTGAGTAAAAAAAAAACCTCCATGGGCTCAACACCTGCACAGCCCGACCTGTGTGGGAGATATCTCTTCGTCCGAGTCAGTCTCTTCCTGAAAAGGTAGACGTGGTACAGAAGCCTGACCACGACTAGGCGCAGCTTGTCCCTCGTCGGCAGCAAGTCCGCCGGACGGGTGAGCCTAGTTCTGTGCGGCAATGACACGTAGGTAAGCATGCAGAAACTCTCGTCATTCGGGTGCTTCCTCTTGCAAGGTAGCATGTGTAACAAAGAGTCTTTCATGGCCTGGCTGGTCAACTGATGCACCGCCCGGCAAGCACGTAGCTCAGCCGGAGTGGTACGCTTAAGCTGCACAAACCTCTCCTCTGACCGCTCCCTCTGGGACATCAAGAGGACACCCAGAGTGGATCTGAGGGATTCATACTCAGCCCTCAGGGCCTCCTTGGTTGCCTCTGTGTGAGCAGCAATAGCTTGATGCAAAGACAACATTTCAGTCTGGTGTGCCCAGTCTGAGGCTGCCATGCCCAGCCTGAGCGAGCGGGCTGTGGACTGTGCGCCCGCTGCTGGAGAAGCATCTGCCTAGCAGGGGAGAGCACGGATTGGGCCACACGCTCCATTCTCACAGCAATATTTTCAATTGCTGCCCCCTGGCATTCTGAATTGGCAGTCATGTCTTTCTCCCTCTCAGTATACCTCGGTGGTGCACGGTCACTGTGTTGCTGGGCTTGACACCTGCGGGTCCCAAGGACCGGCCATCCTTGTCTGGTTGGCACCGCCCGCGGCTGCAGGACTACATTCCCCCGTCGACGTGATGTCCCAGGCACATCAGCGACTGGTGTGGAGGGTGTCTCTGCATCCCGATCCACCACAGGCGGAGGTCCCACCACCATCTGGCCCCTCAGTGCAGGTGTCGTGGACAGAGGAGCAACCACATCAGAATCACTCACCCCAGACGAATGGACCCGATGCACATCCAACTCGACATTGTTGTCAGAGTGATCGTCCGGTCTTGACTCATTGCCATAATAATCAAAAAAGTGGACCAGTGGATCGGGATGACACTAAATTCATTCAATATATATCAAATTTTAATCAATAAACTCATAACAACAAATAATCTTTGCATCCTTAAATGCAATTAAAAAAAATCACACAATTAATTCATTCCTACAATCACAACCACACACAAAACTTATTCAAACATTCATCTGTAAAACACCACAATGTGGTTTCTAAACCAGTAAGCATTGATGATATTTTTCCACCAGTTATTTCAATTGTCATATTAATCAGTGACCAAGTCTATAGTATCAGGTGTCGTTATATATCCGGTATTATATTTGACCAGATGATTCACACCAAAAAGCGTTGACACGTGTTTCGGTCAAAGACCTTCTTCAGGACATAGGGCAAGAAGAAATCACACAGCCCTATTCTTAATCGTATGTGGGCCAGTAGTCAATCTAAAAAAGATAAAAACCATAGTGTCATCCCTATTTCTTCAGAAGGTGACTAATAATGTCACAAATGTGCTATGATTCACTAAACACACACGCCCCTACTCACCCCCAAGTTCCAACTCAAGGGATGGTGAACGGGACAGCGGATATCAATCCTCCACCGGTATCAATATATGTTGACAACCTGTGGAATCAACAGAAACAACTCTCAGCGTTCTGGAAATACACCGAACACACAGTGTTCATTCCTATAACCAGGTAAGTAAAAACAATAAAATCACTTACAAGCACCCATGGTGCAAAGTGGAAATCTTCAAGAGGCTATGTCTGCCAATTGCCCCCCAGAACCACACGTTGTTCTTAAAAGGATTGCCTTGACTTCCTAGCAAGAAAGTATACATCAATGATATTTCACGAGGCTACAGAGAAAGCACAGAATAAAGACTCCTTAATAGAGACAATTTCCCTTTCAATCTTAAGATTTCCACTTTGCACCATGGGTGCTCGTAAGTGATTTTATTGTTTTTACTTACCTGGTTAACACATCACACAAGCAAAACACACATGTTGTCGACCAACAGGCAAAAACACTCACTGGACAGGGCATCAAAGTCCAGCATCTCGCCCACTCCTTCGACCAATTCTGTTGGTATGAACTCCGCAACGAGTGCCTCGTGCGGAGTGAGGTCTTCCTCCTCAGGTGGTGGCCCACCAACAGTCACCAGAGTCATGTTGTAATTAGAGGCATGCTTTGCCTTAGGGCTGCGTTTGAGGTCATTCCAATGCTTTTTGCACTCGCGCTGTGCGCACCTCATGGCCGAATGCACTCACGTCATCCGCAACTTGCTTCCAGTGGGTATTATGATGGACAGCTGTAGTTTGACAATTCGGCCCCACTAGCATGTCACGGTTGTGTCCCCACACGTAGTCCACGAGGAAGGCCAGTTCCTGCTTGCAGAAAGGCTTCTTCCTCGACGTGCCGGAGGCCATAGCTGTGTCTGGGGTCCCAGCCTCTACTGCTGGTGCAACCTTCCTGCTCTTGGATGCTGGTCCGGACTCTGGCTGGCAAATGCCGCCCTGATCAGTATGGGCAGTGGTGCTGGTGGAATGAGCTGAGGGAGTGGCAGGTGGAACATGGAGTGAACCCCTGACTTGTGTCAGTGGCTGCTGGGTGCCCCGGAATGGACCCTGCGTAGCAACATCTGCTGTGCAAGGGTCATTGACTGGGACTGTCCTGGTTGGTAGACTCACAACCGGGGTGGTGTCGGCTGCATCTGCCCCTGCACTTGCCAACACCCGCTGGTCAGGGCAGCAGATGACATTACTGCCCCAGGGACACGTGCCTCGGTCAGGGCAGCCCTGTGTGCACCTTCGGTGTGCCTCCTGACCCCCTGGAAATCTTCCATGGACTCTTCAAGTGCCAATGCAGCCTGCGCTGGCAGACCCTGAGCCTGGGTGGTGGTGTCCACAGCTGCACTTGCAGCTACCACTACCCTTGGGCCCGTGGCAGTTGATGAAACGGACTGCCGGGTCACATGGGCGCCAGTGCCAGATGCAAGAACTGCATCTCCTGCAGCCGCAGGGGGTGATGGCATGACTGCACCAACATGTGGCACAACACTGTGCCGAGCTGCCGCACCCCTGCCTCTTCCCCCTCTGTAGCCACCCTGGACACACTGGAGTCCCCCTACTCCCTGGTCACCCCAGCCACGTCCCTGACCATGCCTGCCACGTGGAGTACACCTGTCTGAGGCGCCCCTCACCTTACGTGGCCTCCCAGCCATGGCACAGATGGAGTAGTGCCAATGGGAGGTGTACACGACAATTGTCCTGGGCAAGTGGGGTGAAGGGGGTGGGATACAAGATGTTAACAGCACCCCTGCACCTGCAAGGATGTATGAGACCCCAGTGATGAAGTGACGGGTCACGCAGCGCTCAGGCATCCAAAAACTGCTGTAAAACCGTGCATGCAACCCCCGGTAGCCCATGTGTGTGGCATTAACCTCTGGCAGTATGCAGTGGCACCCAGGGACACGAAAATCATGTACGCGTGGGACACGAAACCTCGAAAACCTCGAAAACGGGTACACGATACATTCACGTGTAAAACTCCCCGCGCACCCCCAGAATACACGTACCCCACTCAGGCAGCGACAACGTGTGTAAAACTCCCTGCATACCCCAGGAATACGCTTACCCCGCTCGCCAAGCGAAATCGCGTGTTAAACTCCCCACGCACCCCAGGAATACACGTACCCCGCTCGGAAAGCGAAATCACATGTAAAAATCCGCGCGCACCCCTCGGAATACATCATGCAGCCCATCCACCCTCAACATTCACCACAGGCAGCCCATCACCCCAGTGCATGGCCCACAGGCTGCCCACACCACAGGGTGGAGTTTACACGCGATTTCACTAGAGCGATCAGGGTACGTGTATTCCTGGGGTGCGCGGGGAATTTTACACACATATTCCCTAGCGCGAGAGGGCTACGTGTATTCGGAGGGGTGCACGTGGATTTTTACATGCAAATTCGCTAGCGCGAGAGGGATACGTGTATTCTGGGGGTGCGCGGGGAGTTTTACATGCAAATTTGCTATCGCGAGATGGGTACGTGTATTCTGAGGGGTGCACAGGTAGTTTTACATGCGTTTTCGTGGTTGGGGGCTGTATGCTGGTCCACTGGCCTGTGCGCCACTCTGCACCACGGCTGGTCCTGGATGTTGAAATCCATGAATACGCTTTGCGCTGAAATGGGTTTTGACGCACGCGGCTGACGCAGACTGCTGCACACGCACATTGTGCGCCAGCCGCGTATGCCACTTCTGCGCTGATTTCTAGGAATTACCCCCCATATATTCATCGGGTCATTGGGAAAAAATAATTAATTCTGGATTAAAACAACCCAATCACAATTAAGTGAGAGTATGTGCGATAGTATGTTTGTTTGAAGTGTGTTGTGATTATGGGAATTCTTAAAATAGTGAAATACCTGTTCAGGTATTTAACTGCATTAGAGTTTAGAGGATGTTTTGTCGTATAAGAATTGTGATGTCGTATTTTGCAATGAAGGATATTTTTTAATTAGTTAGATACCTGTTGGTGTATTCTAACTATACTGACTTTTAAAAGTTCTATTGTAGTATTATGGATATAGTTAGATACCTCTCTGCATTTTCTAACTGTTAGCATTTGCACCGTTTAGTGACTATATTTCGGTTGAAGGAATATTAAGTAGGCACTTGTTAGATTTGATGGTAACCAATGTTTTGAAGTAACAGAGGTGTTGGTACATTCAAACCAACCAGTTCTTTTTTTAACATATGCAGTATAGTGTCCTGAAGTGGTTGTGGCGCCAATATGGTATAATAAACCTACTGCTGTGAAGCCCATACATTTACAGTTATCGGCATTGTACCTTGCAAGTATTAGTATGACGTATTGGCTATGTGAGTACATTTGTATGGTGAAACGATTGTCTGAATTTCAAAAAGGGCATAATATGCCATGAATTGCATTCTGCAGAAGTTGGTGAAATGCAATGGATGGTTTTGGGTTGAAAGACCTAATCAAAAATGTTCGAGGGAGAAAAGACTGAAAAATCTTTTTTCGAAATAATCTTTGGTCTTGTCTCCCCTGAACATTACTGACTTGCCCAAACCCCTATCCACACCCACACCCCTAACCACACCCCCAACACACCCTTACCTACACTACCACCCCACACCCCCCTACACAGCTTACATTCTCTCTTGCTGTGTCCCTCCAACGCCTGTTCCCTTTCACTTCTGTGATCAGAAACTGGTGCTGCATGGCCATTTCCTTTTTTTATTTTTTGTCGGGACAGCTGCAGGGTGTCCCCCACAACCCCCTCTCACAATATAGTGAGAAAGGGTGCGGGCAACACCCCTGCAGCCCCCTGCAGCCTTTTTTTTGGGTGGCTGTGGGGAACACCCCAACAACCACTGCTCACAATATAGTGAGCAAGGGTGGGGGGGACACCCCTGCAGCCCCCAGGACCGAATGCGTGATTTGGTTCAACTTTTCAGCCACCAGATTTTTTTAACAGCGAATTTTAGCCAAATCATGCATTCAGTATTTTTTATTCGGTCATTTTGGACAAAACTGCAATGGATACTTGTAGTAAGTACATTAGGAATTCTTGTGGATCTTCCTATTTGTTTATGGTACATTTATTGATTCCTGCACAGTAGCCCAATTATTATATACTATACCTGAGGTACTGTAACTGTTGTCAGGATTATTTGTGGCATTTCTGTGAAGGACGAGCATTTGCAAACACAACTGGTCTGGGCCATTTAAGTACATCTTGTGAACCATTGGTCGCAATTGAAAAAGAATATTGATTGTTACATTAGCATAACAATTTACTCCAGTTGTGTTGCTGAATTTAAATGTACCTGAGAGTTTTGTTTGTGGATTGTTTGATGTCCCTGAAGATTTTTCTGAAGAAGAGACATTTGTGTCTTTGTTTTCTGATGGATGTGCAGTTGATTTTGAACCAGATAGTTTTGTGGTTGTATAGTTTGATGCCGAAGGAGTTGGCTGTTGTTTCTTTAGCTGTATTGTTGGGAGATCTGTTATAGATTACGTTTGTATCCATTTTCTTTTTAAAGGTTTCCTTTTTTAGGCACACACGTCTTTGACTGTTTAGGGTCTCACACCTAGAGACTCCCATATTTGTTATGTCACACAATAAAGTCTCAGGTAATTTGTTAACAACAATTTATACTTTTTATCGTTACTACCTATCTTGCCCTCCAACCAAACTAAACTAAACACTCATATATGTTCTACTCATAGGTAGATAAGCGGACCATCAGCGCTACCTAGGGGTAGAACATTCATGAGGATTTAGTTTCCTTTTTTTAGGTAGAGGGTCCATATCTAGATGGGGATGTATAGTGCGCACAGCCAGTTGTTTTCAGAATGCAGGGAATGTCAGCGTTGACTTTGTTTGCATCAAAGTTAACTAGGAATAGACCAGTGAGTGTAATCATATGTGAAAGTGTTACATAACTCATACCTTCTTTAAAGACTGTTTTGCCAATGTCAATCGATGCTTCAACTAGGGTTAGACCTTGCGATTTGTGAATAGTGACAGCATTTGTAAGAGATAGAGAAAATTGTTCTCTGCTTATGTACATGTCTTTGAAAAGAAGGAAATGTGCCATTGTTCGGCCAATTTTTTGATTTCTGCAAGTTTGTTAAAGTGGATGTTGACAAACTGAATGTTGTTGTCATGTGGATATGTTTGGAAGACAACAACTGTACTAAATACTGATACGTCAAGGTAACATTTTAGATTTCCTCTACCATTTAGACACAAAGTCAATATTTTCTCCAATCCAGCAGTGTCGGAGATAGATTTTTTTTCTAAGCTATCTAGTTGTGCTGTTGCTTGTTGACAAGTAGGAAGTGTTATGCTGTGCACTTCTAGTTTGTCTGTGGAGCTGATATGCAGCATGTGTTGCATTTCTTTTTTCAACATTGTGTAGTTGAATTGACTACAGCTTGCAAGCTTTGGCATTAAGGACATGCATTTTATATTTTGTGGAGTCAATTGTTCGATGACATCAGGCTAATAGATTATTCTACTATTTAAGATGGATTTTACACCTTGAGTAAGAAGACCAGTTCTAATGCTTTTTAAAATGTTAGCATAGACGAGGTCTGCAGAACACATGTTTTCAGTTAGCTCTTTGTAGTGAAAATGTTGCCAGAGATTTACATTTCCAATGCTGTCGAGCATATTGCGGCATTGTTTGTGTCCTAATGTTTTGAAAGTAGGTTGACCTTTTACTGGTATTAACTGTAGAAGGTCTCAGAAAACAATTAAATGTTTTCCTCTAAACAGTTCTTTGTAGTTGGTTTCTCCTTGCATTCTGAGATGATTTAAAGTCAACATGAGGTTGGAAACCATGCTTATTTCATCTATTAGGAGCACTTTTTCTGCATACTTCAGTAGCAGCTTCTGCTGATAATTTGTGGTATTCTAATTTGTTTTGGTGTTCTACGGGAAGGCGCAGTAGCCAGTGTAAAGTTACACCACCTATGTTGAAGGCAGATAAACCTGTTTCAGCTGTTACTACAGCAAAAAATGTGTTGATTTTTAACTTTTGGAGAAATGTGCTGATTATTGTAATACATTTTCTTTTGCCAGAACCAGCTTCACTACTTACAAGGGGCAGAGGTTTATAATTTTTAGAGCTACAGGTTTTAGTTTCATGTTTTTAACCATATTCAATTTCTTGAGTCACTTCTAGATAAATGGTGAATTGTTAATCATTTAGCTGTGATTCAAGCACTGACAAGTCTTCCTCAGACTGTTTATATTGATGCATGGTTTTTTCTACCTCAGTCATGGCTATGTCTGCTTCATTTAGAATTAGTGGTTCTCCATGTGGTTCTTGGCTTCTTGTAAGGGAGGGTTGACTACCCTCAGGGATGTCTTTATCTAGTTGAGCTTCAATTTCTTCCTCTTGTTGGCGTTCATTGTCCAACATTTCTTTATATTGTTTGAAGTTAACATTTGTTATACTGCTTTCATTTGCTTTTAATGCATCTTCAAATGAGTCATAGTCACCTAATAATTCTTCTTCTTTTCAACAAGGTTTAAATGTGGAGTAGGGCCATGTAATACAGTTATCTATGTTGTGGAGATTTAAATTATAACTTTATATGATTAATTAGACTGGATTTGGTGAGTTTCACTAGGCTTCCTTCACAAGTTGTACAGAATATTTGCCAGTTGTTTAATTTTGTATGCCATTGCTTTTGTAGGTGTAGTTCCGGGCAATGTCGTATGGACACATGTTAACCAAAGCAGTACTTCTGTTTGGGTAGTATGTATCAATTACATTGCTTAAAAAAATATCCTGCCTTTCGGGATCATTTGTGGCTAAGGTTTCTATCTCTTTGTAGGAGTTTAATACTATTTTTAGGGTTGAAGGTGGACTACGGTTCAGCCAGACAATATGTTCAGATTTGCCATATAAAGCTGTACCTGTTAAATGGTCTGCAGCTTCTTAGCACATGCATTTTCTATGGGAGAGCATTTTTATACCGAAGCTGTACAGTTTTTGTGATAGTGTTTTGTCAGATCATATGTCATCCCAGAGCTCTTTTAGCTCTGTTTTCTCAGCTTTGGTGAGATAGGCTGTGACAAATCTTGCAACTGCAATGGGATTGTCTGCAATGTATTGTATTTCTATGTTTGCATTCCATAAGAGGGCCATTATTGCATTGTAATCATTGATGTACTTGCATTATTTGTCCCTTTTAATGTTGTATGAGTTATTGCAGGATTTGACTTTCAAGCTGTGTATAACAGAAGACATGAAGTTATTTACTTGTCCGTTTTTGCAAACTGGTCTAGGAAAGCCAAAGCAACATTTTGTATAGTATTTGCCTATGTCAGCAGTATTTGCCACACTTATGCTTTTGGAAGTATAAGAGTTGTGCAGGTAGGTCAATATCTGTGGTCTCTGAAGGGATGTCGCAGGTAATGCATTTTTCAAAAGTTATTGCGGGATTTGACTTTCACGCTGTGTATAACAGAAGACATGAAGTTATTTACTTGTCCGTTTTTGCAAACTGGTCTAGGAAAGCCAAAGCAACATTTTGTATAGTATTTGCCTATGTCAGCAGTATTTGCCACACTTATGCTTTTGGAAGTATAAGGGCCTCATTACACGGAAGGCGGTAATGGTTAATGGCCACCGTTAATGGTAACGGTGACCGTTAACCATTACCGCCTTACTACGAGGTCCCTTAGCGGGTAGGTGCTTTAACGCCTGCTTTTTGCAGGCGTTAAAAACCAACCCGCTAAGGGACCTCGGAGCTAATTACGGCACCACAAAATTGCGGTGCCGTAATTAGCGCCTTCCCCATTCCCATAGAGCCCTATGGGGCAGAAATGGGAATGGGGGAGGGCAATGGCGGAAGGGGGATTTACCGCCCCACCAACCTTGGAATGGGGCGGTTAATCCCCTTTCCGCCAAGGCGGTGCCGGTAATTTACCGGCATGGTCCAGGGTGCTAATAGCACCCTGGATCACCGCCTTCCGTGTAATGAGGCCCTAAGAGTTGTGCAGGTAGGTCAATATCTGTGGTCTCTGAAGGGATGTCGCAGGTAATGCATTTTTCAAAAAACTGTAAAACAGTGGTGTCACTATCATGGCCAAATTTAGGAGCATCTTTTCTCCACAAAAGCATGTGGATGTGTGATGCTCCTCTGGTTTGATAGTCTTTATGCCAAAAGAAGTGTTGCACTTCTTCAAGTGAAGGGGCCTCATTACGACCCAGGCGCTAGCGCCTAATTATGAGGTCCCTTTGCGGGACCCGACCTTAACGGCTGGTGTAGACCAGCCATTAAAGTAGGGACTCGCAAAGGGACCTTGGTGCTAATTACGATGCCGCAATTTGTGGCACCGTACTTAGCACTTTCCCCATTCCCATTGAGCCCTCTGGGGCAAAAATGGGGATGGGGAAGGGCCATGGAGGAAGGGGGAATTACCGCCCCGCCAACCTTGTAATGGAGTGGTAATTCTCCCTTTCTCCATGGCGGAGTCAGTAATTTACCGGCATGGACCATGGTGCTAGTAGGACCATGGTCTTCCGCCAGGGTCATAATGAGGCCCAAGGTGTAGTTTTATTGCAGATAAAGTGCAGCATGGCAATGCAGCAATGGTGAAAGCACCTTGATAGATTGACAAGGTCAAGAGGGAGGAGTTCTCCTGGTATTTTTACATTTATTCCGTCTTTATTTTGGTTTGCAGTGCATAAGAAGTTGTGCAAGTCATCCCATGCGTATTCTGTACAACTTAAAGTAACAAACAATGTTGGTGGGCCTATGTTCCTAAGCATATAATGTACATCAGCATGACATCGGAACCAGTATTCTTTTGTAGCATGCATTTTTGCCAAATGTTTTATGATACTTGACTGCAAATCTTCATCTTTGTCTTTTATCTTTTGAAGCAGTTGGGTAGAGGCTATGTTTTAAAAGTTAGAGCCTGTTTTGAATGTGTGTGCAACTCCATAACATAGTGTTGCTAGTTCACTTTCGAAGAGGATGTCAAAAATGTATTCAACATTTTGTCTTAATCTGGGGTATTCAGAATACATTCTTAAAGAGCAATATTCTGATGCAGTAATTTGAGTGGACCTTTAATCATATCTTCCTCATTTTCCTGTAAGAAAGTGTAGAGGAGAAGAATGTGCTTCTACACTTTGTTCCCATATGCTCCTTGGGGATCCTTTGTCTTCATGCATTTGATATGTTTCTGATGCATCACCAATGGTGTCTTTGGAGTGTAGTGGGTGAATTGTATACTGGTCTAAAATGTTGGCCGCAGTAATAGGATCTACACATTCAAACTGGCCAGTTGCTGGTGAATCTTGAATTATTTGGGTGGTTTTCTTATGTTCCCTCTATGTTTATGTGTTTGTAGTATTGTTTTCTTTTAGATACTGTAGGTCTTGTCTAACTTTGTTTAAGTCGACTAGTTCTTGTCAAATGTTTGTGTCTTTTGTTGGTAATCTATTGGTCACTGTACTCCTAGAGTTTCTTTGAGATCTAATTGCAAATATACTACTTTGCCATGGATGCTCTTTAGTAACTCGGATGGAGGTAATTTGGCTGATTTCGTTTGAAGGCATAGTATAGCTTGAAATGGGTGTACTGTTTGGATTATAATGGTCTCATACAAGTTACGTTGTTGGAGAGCTTTTGGAAGTGGGAATATTTCTAAATTATTAGTGATCGCACTTGATGGCATTTGGTTATTGTCAAGATGTGTGTTGCAGCACGTGCAAACTACATAAACTGTGTGTTAGAGCGTAGCATCAAATGTTAACCCACTGCCTTGGTCTCTGGTTTGTAGGTAATGCTGTGATTGTACGGCTGCACACAAGAAAATGTCTTGGAATCGTTGGGACTAGATGCTGTTTTCATGCATTTCCTTTTTACATAAGTTAACAGAGGTAGCGAGTGTAGTTGGACCTATGGCACAAGGTGTCTGTTTGTCTGCAAAGAAAGTAATACAACAAGAAACCTAATGGCAGTCACCGCGGATTGCTGGAAAATGGAGGAGCTGCTTTGGTAAGAAGTGTATCAATGAAATGTGAGCTGTAGATGTTTGTGTGCCGGTTGACCTCTGTGTGCACCTGTGGCCGTTATAACGTTCAGTACACAGAGGGTGAGTAGACGTAGTAATTGTGTGAAAGGGCATACAAAGGGCAGAACAGGGAATGTAGCAGTGTGTGAGTGCACAAAAGGTGTGGTGCTTTAGTGTATGACTTGCGTTTGATGTTCGTCTTGCCTTGTATGTCTGCATTTGGAGGGGGTGGGGAAGAATGGCAGCAAAAGAAAGTACAATGACAGTTGCAATTTACTGGGAATGGTGGAGACATGGCAGTGTAATAGCATTTTTTTACTGCTGTGACAAAGATCCATGTAATGTACAGAGAGAAAGTGAGCGGTAGAGTACATTTTTAAACATGCATACTGAGGAGCATGTTAATAAATGTTAATCGTAATGCACATGCGATGTAAAAGTGTACTTACATAATTTCGGCAAATTCCATCCTTCTTTTGGGTGGTCGTGAAATTGCAGTGTATGGCATATGGGATCGTTGCAGACTACCTTTGGGGCACATGGCCAGAAGAACTGCAGTGTAAGTTATGTATCTTTTTTTGCTAGACTTCTATACAATAGCTGACCTTCGAGCTAAACATGCTTCCCCCTCAAGGCTGTTTTATAATTAGTGTGTGTCCTGTTGAAGGAGAGGTATGTGAGATTGTGAGACGGCAATGTGTTTCGATTGTAGCATGTATTTACGAATGTTGGTAGTGTCATTACGGTGAATTTAGTGCAATCGAACAAGTTGATAAGATGGTGCTGTACAAATGGTGCCGTTAATGTACAAATGACAAAATACATAAAAATACATAAAATGTGGTTTTACAGTGCATAAGGACCAGTTAAATGTGCAGTGTGTTACCAGGTAACGGTGGGTGATGTCAGACTGTGTTCGCTGCTTCAGAAGACGTGGGTGGGTGGCCCATCACACGCAGTTTGGTGTTGTGCTGCATGACCTTATTTGGGACGACTGTTCAGGAAAGGAAAGCAGTTAGTGTGAACGTTTGTCTAACATTGTAAGGCGATTTTTTGCTTCAAATGTTGTTTCCTTTACACAATAAAAAAGGGAAACAGACATTTAAAATGTTAAGCAGTAAGGCAGTTGTTGCAATATGGCTGGGGAGCTATGATCTATGTGCTGCAGTGAAATATGGGTTGGATATGTTTCTTGGAAATGGTGTACATAACAATGAAAATGATCTAATGGTGTACACAGTGCCAGTGGAAAGCAAGGAGCCAAATGTTGCAGCAGTTACAACAGTTAGGTAAGATGTATTGATGCATGCAAGACGTTGTATTGTTGTGATTGTGCAGATTGTCGGTAGGTTACTGTAGTGCTGTTAATTCAGTGTGTGCACTTATGATAGGCTTAGGTGACCAGTGTACGTAGGAAACATGTTATGTATTCTGTTGAAGAAATAGCAGCCAATGTGAACTGTAGTGGCTAAGGGGTAGGTGGCTGTGTTATGTGTGGGTTTAGTGGTATGTGGATAGATGTTTGTATGTATAGTTCTGCAGCGCAGCAGCAATAGTGGGCAGGGTGTACAATGTTTAGTGTATGGCTGGAGGCCCTACAATGTACAGGGTGTAGTGAAGCGTGTAGGGTGTAGGCAGAAGCTGCATAGTGTAATATAGGTGTGCATTGTAAATGGTGGTATTGGTATGTGTATAGCAGAAATAAGTGCACACATTGCACTGTGGATATTGTAGAGAGGTATAATAGCAATTGTTGCAGACCTACTCTTTGGATTGAGGAAGGCCTACATTGTGTTTTGTGTATGGAATGTAAATTGTTGTGGTACTGGTTGCTGCATTATCTGTGGGAAAAGAGAACAGAATCTGTTAGCGCAGGTATTTCGTTAATTTGCCGCCCACTACATTTCTTTATTTTGTGGACCTGCGTTACTAGTAATTCCTAAGTACTATGCTTTGAACCAGTGTACTGTGCAATCAGCGCAGTTATTGTGGTTCATTGTAAAATCTTTGGGTCTGTGGGGAAAACAATCCATGCTGGATTAAAAAAAAACCTTCGAAAATTCCATTGCTACTAGGGTGCACAATGAATGATAGTGATGTTTGGAGTGGTTACAGCACTTTTTAAGGATTACTCTTGAAGTAGGAGGAAATGTAATGGTGTACGATATCTGGACTATACATGTTGGTAGGATGGGTGGTGTTGTATAGCAGGTGGTGATTTGTAAATGTTTACCTGCTTCCTTTTTGTACTGTTAGTTTATGCGTTTGGTTTCTGCTGGTGCTTTGCAAGTATTATGACATTGTTCTGTGCTCGTGCAGAATTCTGACGGTAGTTACGTACCTGTTGGCGTACTGTAACTGAGCATACTTTGGAAGTGTTTGACGCTATGTTTGTAGCACAGTAGTTGTTGAAGGTTGAGTTGGGTAGTTGTGATGCTGCAGATAACATTGTTGTATTCAGTTTGCAGTTAGATACCAGGTGGCATATTCTAACTTTTTACAGTGTCCGTTCATAAAGGGTACGTAGAGAAGCTTGTGCATTCCTGTGGTTACTTGGACGGACATCTGTGTACATTTTGAAGTGGTACTGTCCAATTACGGATTTACGTGGTGATACATCCATATGTGTTTGAGTTGTATGGCTTTTCTCGGAGAGCTGGCGACTGATTTGCGTAAGCAGTGATTTTAGAGCTTACTGAGGATAGTTTTTAACCATCATACGTAGTACTTTCTCTTCCACGTATCCGGTGGAAAATACTGGTACTGTGTTTTGTGTACACGTACTGTTTGTGTGACTTTGCTCCTTGGGTTCATTGGGGATAAAATTGTCCAACACACACTGTAGTGCATTTCGTCAGTGCTTCCAGTATGGTACGTTACTTTAGGTCGATAGTGTGAAAGGAAAAGAAAATGTGTTCATTTACGAGGTACTGGTTGGTGCTTGGGAGTAAGGTATAGTAGGTTTGTACATCAATGAGTACATTTTGGCTTCAAGAATATTAAATAGGCATTTGCAAGATTTGCCGGTAGTCTGTTCTTTGGACTGATGGAAGTATCATTGCATTCCCACCATGACAATTGCTTTCTAATGTATGCAGTATATAGTGGCCTCCATTGGTGGAGTCCCCTGTGTGGTAGATTATGGCTACAGTTGTGAAGGTTTTTTGCCAAGTGATATCTGTCTGTGTCTGAAGGCAATAAGTTTGCAGTTGTTTTTGGTACCATCAGCATTGTATCTTAAGAGCATTAATATCAAACATTGACTATGTGACTGTATATGTAGTGTCGAACGATTATCAGAATTGCACGACGTACACAACATGCTATGGTTTGCATTTTGCACCAGTTGCTGAAAGGGAATGGATTCACAGTTAGGTATTGATACATAGACAAAGGGCCTCACTACAACCTGTCAGGTTTGGACCGCAGTGATTCCGTGACGGCGGTAACAAAGTTTCCGTGTCCGCAAGGTTGCGGAAAGACCGTCCGATTACGTGCTGTTGGTTGCGCGCACCACACGGACGCGGAAACGTTGTTACGGCCATCGCGGAAAAAGCCACGGAAATGGACATAGCGCTGCCACAAGTAGCGCAAAACCCGTGTCCGCGTCTGGGTCCAGGAAACAGAGAGGCGGCCATCATATAAAGCACAATCCATTGCGATCCAGAGTCAGCACAAGCAGAATCTACACTGTGAGAAGGCAAAAGGGACCACCAGCATGTCTGCCATGATTCCAGCTCAGAGGCAGCGCAAACGGCGCTTTAGTGAGGCGGAGCTAACTGTTATGGTGGAGCATATAGTGGAGCATGCAGAGATGCTGTTCAGTGCCGATCAACGGCGTGCCACACAGCAGCGGAGGAAGGAAGTGTGGGCGGAAGCAGCACGCAAGTGCACCGCTGTGGGCGTGACTGTGAGGAGCGTCAAGGACTGTCACAAGCGGTGGGACGATCTCAGGCTGAGGGTTCGGAACCTGATCTCCACACACCGCCAATGCAGCAGTGGGACAGGTGGAGGACCCCCTTCCCCACTGAGGCTGCAAGCATGGGAGGAGCGTTACAGCAGTGTCCTCCACCTTGAGGGCATCCATGGGATCGGGGAGGCTGAGGCAGGAGTGAGCCCACCTGCAGATGCTGGTAAGTGGTGAAACATGAATGCCACATGAGAATATGTTGATGGCATGACTGGGCCAAAGGACCCATTAACAACCCCCCCCAAGCATGCATGACTGGGCCAAAGGACCCATTAACAACACCCCTCCCCAAGCAGTGCATGACTGGGCCAAAGGACCCATTAACAACTCCCCCCCAAGCAGTGCACGACTGGGCCAAAGGACCCATCATGATCCGTATGGCAACCAATATCACAACAATGCATACCCCCAACAATCAGATGCATGTAACTAACACTATTGAATGATCAACCTGTATGATGCATGTGATGCACCCATCAGCCACCACCAAAACACTAATTGCATGTCCTCTGTGTCCCCACAGCCGTATCAAGTGACAGTGATAGTGCACAACAGGCCAGGCAATCTGCACCGGCACGTGTCCAAGCCACCGCCCCTGCACAAGAGGATGCTGCCAGCAGTTCAGCATCTCTGCCCCCAGTACCAACTGCAACAAATGTGCCGGCCACCATCACCAACATCCCCAGCGTCTCCATGCTGCCTGAGGCAACACAGGTGCCACGGGAACCCATCATGCCCACCCAAACCAACACAGAAGGCAGCTGCACTGCAGAGGAGTCAGCCTGTAGTGACAACAATGCCCCGGTAGAGCACACTGATACTGGGCCACAGGGGGAGATGCCCACATTTGATGACCTGGGATCCTTCCATCAGCTGGAGTTTAGCCCCACATCACTCCGAAGTCCCATGAGGTCACCCACCCCATCTATGGCAGAGCTTAATTCCCGCATGCAGTGGATGGAGGAGTAGCAGGCTACCCCCACCCAGCTGGTGGAGAGGCAGCTCGAGGAATCTAGGCTGCAGAGGGAGTGCTACAGCACGTCAATGCGTCGCCTATCAAGGTCCATTGGACGCTTTGCCAGCTCTATTGTCACCCTGGCACGCCATGTGTGGGAGGGTAATGACAACACCTCCAGGCTCATAGAGTCCATGTTGATTGGGCAACAGGCAAATATTGCACGTATGCCATCTATACCTGATTCTGTGTGATCCAATACCACCACCCCATCCAGCTCCACTACTGCCAGTCCAAGGAGGCGCTCGAGTCGGCTAACGGGGCTCTCGGGCAAGGATGCACAGGCACAGAAGCGCACACGGAAGTGATGGCATGTGTGTGGGGCACTGCAGGACACATGTGGCCTTGAAGGGTGTGAGGGGTGGGTACATTTGGGTGGTGGGGGAGGTTGTTTTGGGTGTTTGAACATTGGGGCCTGGTTTGGGGTGGGTACGTTTGGGTGGTGGGGGAGGTTGTCTTGGGTGTTTGAACATTGGGGCCTGGGTGGGGGTGGGTACGTTTGGGTGGTGGGAGGGCATGGGTGTACAGCTTCCCTAACCATTGCACCTCCTTCCCTGTTGTTAATTCATCAATATATCATCATTTGAAATCAAAACATACATGTGTGGACATCTATCATTTCATTTACAGTACAACAAATCATTTATTGTCATCCATTGTCACCATGTCCATGCATTGCTGTGAATGTGCTGTGTCTCAAAAGTAAATGTGAATCAGTTCACCCCGTGCTCTTTGGTCATCAAGTGGACCCCCAGGGGGAGGTGGTGCCATCCCATCCCCATCCCCATCTCCATCTCCATCCCCATCCCCATCTCCATCCTCATCTTCTTCATCTGCATCTTGGGGCAATGGGATGTTCCTGCACAGGCAGAGATTGTGCATCATGGCACATACAAACGTGATTTTACCCGTTTTCACTGGGCTGTACAGCAGTGATCCGCCAGATCTGCTCAAACAGCTGAACCGGGCCTTCAGCAGTCCGAATGTCCTCTCAATCATTCCACGTGTGCGGACATGTGCCCTATTATACGCCTCTTCATGCCTGTTCCTTGGTCTACGTACAGGTGTCATCATCCATGGCGTGAGTGCATATCCAGCATCACCTACATGGGATGTAGATGGGGGGACATGTCAGTGTTTGTGGTATCATGTCTTCATCTGATGCTGTGCTATCTTGCATCATTGTTCATTCATGCATGTGTGCCATGCAGTGGTTGGAAGTGTTCATTGGCCATCACAGTGCATGTAGCCAAATGGATATTGACCTACACATTTACGTGCATGTGTACTCTGCCCTGCGGGTGACATTTGATTGTGAGTATGGCATAGTGCAGTGATGTGCACACATGGCAGAGTCACTCCACTGTAATGAAGTAGTTAATGCAGGAAGTCTCATTTACAGGCATCATGTGCATTGGGAGGGCAGTGTTCCATTTGTGGGTGGGTGTTTGCAGTGGCACAAGGTGTATGGGACAGTGACAGTATCGGCTGTGTGTGTCATGTGGCAGGGTGTGTACGGGCACACTGTGTTGACCTGTCATGTCTTCCTTTGTGATGTTTGGGATCCGCTGTCTATTTGGTTGATGGCAGGGGGGCTGATGCATATGCGGTCACAGCGGCACACTCACATTGCTCATTGGCCTGGAGACACACACACCACTTCAACAGGGTCGGAGCATTGTCAGCTGTACTCACCTAATAGCCATGTGGTTTGTCCAGCATAGCGTTCCATGTACCGTGGCAACGTAGAATTCCGCAGTACCATTGAGTCATGGGTTGAGCCTGGGAAATGTGCGCAGTAGTGTGTAATCAGTAGCTTGGCATCACATGCCATCTGTACATTCGAGTGATACTGTTTCCTATTGCGGAACACCATCTCAATTGCACGTGGTACTGTCAGCTCAATGTGGGTGCAGTCAACTGCACCTATGAAATTTGGCATGCCTGCTATGGCATGGAAGGCCAACTTGGTGGCAATGACCTCGGGGAGGGTACAGGGTAGGGCTATGTGTTCCGACACATGGCGCAACAGGGCATCCAGTATCTGTACTAGGATTTTTTTAAAACAGGGTTGTGATATGCTGTGCAGCTCACCGACCGTATGTTGATAGGTTCCAGTGCCAAGGAAATACAGCACAGACACAAACTTCATTACTGGTAGATGCATCCGTTTTCCTTAATGATAGAATTACCTCTTGTCCTTCACCTTTCTGTTCATTTTGAGCTTGCAGTTGATGGCTATTTCTGTTTTTGTAGGTTGTGTGTCTCTCTTTCTGTGTTGCTTTCTATGGAACTGCTGTTTGGTAGGCATTGTGTAGTAGGTGTTGGCGAAGAAAGGGAAGTGTGGGTGTGCACATTTTCACATGTGTTATGTGTGCAATGTGCGTCAGTGGGTGAATGGGAGGGTAGGAAGATATTTAGCTGCAAGTGTGTCGCTGTGCAGTGGTGTGTAAGGTTAGGTTGGGGACACTATGTTAGTATGTGGGCATTATTCTAATGGTGGCGACATAACAAACACTTAGCACCTGTAGAGGTGTGATCAGTAACAATGAAGTACATACTGCTGGATGGGCACACATCTATATGCTACAGTACAAAAATAGTGCACTCATTTAGTAAGACATACAAGCGTATGTTGGTATTGTACTTACTTTGTTGATTGCAGAGAGTAGGTTTATTGTAGGCTGTATTTTGAAGTGCACACTTCAGTGGCTTTCCAGAGGCAGGTGGGTACTACTCCTGTATAAGAAGAGGATAAGAACATGGGCCTCATTCCGAGTAGGGTGGTAAGGGATACCGGGCACCGGTAAGGAGACCGGTGCCGGTAATCCCTTACCACCCTACTACGAGGTCCCTTAGCGGGTCCCTCCTTTAACGCCTGGTCTGACCAGGCGTTATGGACGGAACCCGTTAAGGGACTTCAGAGCTAATAACAGTACCGCAATTTGCGGTACCGTTATTAGCGCCTTCCCCATTCCCATTGAGCCCTATGTGGGCTCAAATGCGAATGGGTAATGGCTTTTTCAATGGGGACTTACCGGTCCCGCAAAGGTCGGACTACACAGGTAAGTCCCAATTGAACCATACCGGTGCCGATACCATTATTGGAGGCAGTCATGGCGCAAATAGCGCCATGACTTCCTCCAATCTCGAATTGAGGCCTAATATGTTGGCTAATGACATAGTGCTTACATTTGTAAATTACATTCTTCAAAACTATACAGGGATGTTTTGGCAGGAAGGTGTAAAATATGAAGGGCACTTGGAAGCATAAGCATGTTTGTTAAGGGAGTAGGTTGGCTATTTGGGAGTTTAGAGTATCACTTGTTATGAAAAACGTGTGTGTATTAGTGTAGTCCTATTTACTTGAAAAATGCAGTACTGCGCATTGTGGAAGGATGAAACAAAAGGTGCGGAAAGATGTACAGAGTGCAAAGTACAATGTTTTTGGGCGTCCATTTGCATGCACTTCTTTGCATATGCATGCTTAGTACATGAGTGCAGGCATTGCTTCTAGGTTTTAATTTCATTATGCCCATTTATGAATGTTACTGTTGTGAATGTGGAGATAATGTTTTTATTGCTTAAATGCATGCAGGTGAAAACTGTTGTTATGCTTGAAATGTATGCACTTTCTATAGTTTGACCAGAAAAGCTGCCTGATAATTTTGGGTGCGATGTGTACAAATTTGCTAGGAGGTGGCTGTTATGGGCAAATGGAAACTTTGGTACCACTTACCACTGTAGGTGCGATTTAATGCTAAGGTGATGGGAGGCATAACAGTACACATTTTGAGTACATTATGGAGATTTACTCCTAGGTACACTGTTGCTATGCACGTATAACACAGTTGGCACTGTACTGTAGAAAAAATAGTAATGCCTACTGGGTGTGGTTATGGTTAGCGATGCTCATGTTTGTGGGTGCAAATCATGTAGATTGTTGTACAGTGCTTTCTCGTGCAGGTGTTTTTGATTCACAGGATAATTCACCTCTGCATATTTAACGGCTGTTATGCACTGTTCAATAGATTTGATAGCATTACATGCACAGTTCATTGGTGTAATTGGTGGATACGTATGTAATTCTTTAACAGTAGCCAATCTGGGAGTGCTGATGAAAGAGTACGTAAAAGGGAAGAAGGACTGGCCCAGCTTTACTAGGCCGCGGCCCTCGCAGTAGTTGGGGAAATCGCACGTGCTACATGCTGTCCTTCATAATGTGCTTGCCATGGAAATGGGACTACGGTTTAGCGATTCACGTGTATGTCTGCTTTTGTGCTCTATCGTAGGATGTTCTTTTGTGCCCATGACAATGTTAGTTCTTGTAGTGTGGCAGTGAATTTTTTCCCCCCATTTTGCAATTAGTAATCTGTTTCACTATGTACACTGTACGCTGCAGACACACGTGTAGTAATGTATGGAAGACAAGCTGAGAGCCATCCCTAACAAGGAGCACAAAACAAGTTGTTTATTTACAGGTCCCTTTAGCAAAATTAGAAAAAACCCTTTGCACAACTTCTACGAACACGGCCACTTTCTATGATGCTTAAAATGTGTTTGGGCAGCCCCATACACAGGGCAATATGTTGGCAAAGGTGCGCATTTTGGGGGTGCGCATGTACTACATCCGGGTCTTTTGAGGGTGGCTTCAATGGAAATGGAAATGGGACTGTGCAGGAGTTGGGATTGGTCAATATGAATTTGTGGGTGTGGTGTGTAGCAACAGATTGTGCCAGAATGGGAAAGGGGACGGGTGTGCCATTCAGTAGGCAGACTATATGGATGTTGGGAGACTCGTGGATACATTGGGTAAAAGTTTACGCAGAACATTGTGCACTAGCAGCACACCTTGGTTTCCATAATGTCAATGTGCACTGGTACTGAAAACGTGGGATGCAGTGGTTCCATGGGGGTCCTCTTTGTGCCAGTTTGGTGTTGCTTGCTCATCTTGATGTTATCATTGTTCACTGTGGAGGGAACAGTTTAGGGCATGTTACTGGGCATGTTTTAGGGCATGTTACTGGCATTCCACAGCAGTTTGCAATGAAGGAGACATTTCGCCAACTCATGGCTCACAAATGGAGAAAGCATGGCACAATGTGAACAAGACTGTTTGTGCTTTTTTGCGCGACGTTTCCATGTTGTCCTTCCAAAATGAAAACATTACATTTCGTAGAATGAACCTTTTTCGTTCAGATGGAGTTCATCTGACTGATGCTGGCAATGAGATCTTTCTGCGTTTTATCCAAAATGCTGTGCAGCGCTTCCTGCAAGTCTAGGAAGCATTTTCGCTGTGGTTGTTCATTCCCTTTAAACGTTGAAAATATAAACAGCACAAAAAAGGCTCTTTTCAGAGCCACCACTTCTTTTTGCAAATGCGTACAATGCTTTTGACGGCATCACGCCACCCTTTGTTGTTATCTCTGTACGCTGCACTTATAGGCAGCGTCACTGCCTGCATGCTTGCCTTCAACTTCTATTTTTGAAAAGTGAAAGGTGGCTCTGAAAAGAGCCTTTTTGTTCCCCACACCTTCTGGCTGTGTAGCATTTTTCCATTTGTTAAAAGAAACGCCAGAAAAATCAGCAGTGGAAGAGAGATTTGGCAAAGGGTACCAACCACAGGGATAAGAAATTGTACGTGGAGAGCAGAAGATGTGAGGAGCATCTTACTTGGGTAGGGGGCAGTGTTTGTCATGCTCCCAGACCGAAGCCTCACAAGCACTTCGCAAAATATTCTCCCCTACACAGTACTGCATCACAGTATATGAACAATACAGTGACCTTTGAAAGATAGGGGTCTGTTGTCCTCCGAGGCTGCTTGCAGGATGCGGTGGCCCACTGGAGTGTCCCTAGTGGTGGCAGGTGCAGATGCGCAGGATGCTGTAGAGGACACTAACCTACTGCCTGCTTGGAAGGGGATAACCTTCTGAATAGCTGCCTGGTGGTTCGCTTTCAGGTGATTCTGCATAGAGGTGGTACCATAGCTGTACAAGCCAGGTTTTCCGCGACTGCACTCAGTGCACTGCACCTGGTTTGCATGAGATTTTGGCACATCTACAATGGTCCTAAATAGTTTCCACACCCAGGATTGACGCTGGCTGCAGGCAATGGGGATTCCGTCTACTTTATTCTTTTTCCTTTTAGATGTCTCTCCACATTATGACACCTGTCCCCTTGCTCAGGACTTCCAGAAGGAGGTGTTGGGGTGAGGGTGTGGGTGCTCCTGAGTCAGAAGTAGTAGCAGAAGCTCTGGTGGCCATTACTTGGAGAAGTACTTTGCAGGCACACAATTGGTGAGAAAGAAATTTCTGCCAAAACCAATGTGCACCAGTGCTCTTCTCTAGAAAGCCAAACAGAGCACTTGTGGGTTGTGCCCTTTTATTGGGCTCATGTGGAGCATGTGACACTGCAAAGTGGCAGTAACTCTTTCACTACAATATCTACATGTAGAAGGAAGAATGAAGGATCTCTGTCAGGGTGCACTATCACTGTATCAGTTGATACATTGCAGATAAATATCCACTTTTGATGTGTACGGATCTGGGTTGTGTCCGCCAAATGCGGGACCATGCGCACTGTTAATCCTTTACCATGGTGACGTCGCCATTATTCTCTATTTGCAAGCTTGTCTGCAGGACATATATTGTCCATTATACTTTGTGACAAAGACGTGCATAGTTCTCCTACCGATACTCTTGCCATCCCTGGACTACTTAAACATATGGCACACGTACATTGCACATTTCTACCTAAGCTTGCTGTGAGCACGATAAAGTAGGTGGAATGTTTACATGGACAAATACTTGCAGAACATGGGTGCACGATTCCAGCTAGTACAATTACATCACACGTTTATTTGCATATGTTCACCAGGGACAGTGTTACCAGGCGTCACAGGAAAATCGGACGCTCCTGCAACTATTTACAGGCAGTTGTGTGCATGCAAATATGTGGCCCGTAGCGGCGTCCTACTGATGCTTTTATTGTGATTGCGCATAGAGCACCCAGGTGCGGAGCTCATCCACCTACTCCATTTTTCTCACTTGCTATCATCCCCACTAGTGCTGTTCCCTTCACACTTACAATGGCCTTGTTAAATAAAAAAAAGGGACATACACAATCAGTACAAATTAACATATCAATCGTCATTAGCACACATACATAGCGACTATTCGGAAAGGGAAGGGGGACCAGAAACAGATACATATATTGGGGATTTTCCCATTTGAACAATCTGGTGGCGAGGGGAAGAAGGGATGGGGTCTCATCGAAGCGTCTCTCATGACACTCAATTTGTGGGGAAGGGGGGCTGGGACATGGGGAAGACGGCCATGTGCAAGTGGCAGGGATATTTTATTTTCACCATTATATGTTCTTCTAAAAAATTTCTCAAGGCAGCAAATTGGAGGAGCAACTGGGTATGTATGTCACCCTTTCTCAACTCTCATGCTGGACTTCCTTTGCATCTTGTACTCATGGTGGCCTTAAATCATGCTGTTCCCATCTTCATCGTGTATCCTGGCTTGCAGCATTATGTGTTACTACTGACTTCTGCAATTGTATTCACTCTCCCCTCTTGCTTCTCTACTCTTTTGACTGCTAACTCTCTGTTCTCTCCTCCTTTCCCTTCTCCCTTTTCCTATCTCCTCCCCTTACTTTCTCCTATGCACTTACTCTATAAGAATTGACCCATGACCTAGTATGACAGCAACCTCATCTGTCTCCTCCCCCATCCCCTCACTGGTTTTTCCTCCCCACCCCCCAGCACTATCTGAAATGTCGTCAGGCCTAGTATGATAGTCGCTTGTTTTGTTCCTCCTCTACCTTTCTGCACCCCTCTTGCTCACCTTTTGTTTTCTCTGGCTCTACCAGAAATGTTGTCAGGCCTAGTAGGGTAGTCGCCTGTCTGTTTCCATGTCCTTCCCACTCTCGCACTCCCTTCCTTATCTATGTCTTAGCTCTTTCACTATCTGAAATGTCATCAGGCCAACTACGATAGTTAGTTTCATATCCTTACTGTTCATGGCCTGTAAGAATGTCATTGTATTTTCCCTTGTTCCCTCCCTTGCCTTGAAGTGCTTTGAAACACATTATGTATAGGCACTATATAAATAAACTATCATATCATATCATATCATATCATATCATATCATATCAATAGTTCTCCCGATGATCTGTGATAGTTTTCTGCCGACATTACAATGACAATCCCTTCTAGAGGCTTTTCATGGCAACTAATCGCACATGTGATGGTATCAGTGATGTCATCAATGACATTTGTGATGTCATCTTTGATGTCATGGGTGTTAGTCCTTGCATTTCACAATGGTAGCATGAGTTATGGTTTTATACATTACCATAACTGGCAAAGTTGTGAGGTTTTTCGGTTTTACTTGTAACCATAACGTCCCTTTAACAAAATGTTTTCATTGCATTTCATAGGTTTTTATAAGTGCAAATTAATCATAACGTCCCTTTAACAAAGTTTTTTCTGTGAATTTTATGGGTTTTTACCAGTGCATGCTATTTTCCTACAACTTACTAATATCATACTTACCCCAAAATAGCAACATTCTTGTCCTATTTACAAAGTTTCACTTTAAAACTCTGCCATTTCCAACCTTCTAGCATCATTTTTAATACTCCTATACTTTTCCACTGTTTTTGCTTCTGTCGACATCCGTGAACGTCATTGTGGACCGTCCGGACACTGCCCGGACTGCACACTTGCGCACAGCATGATGACGTGTCGATGAACGTGTTTGCACTTGGTGTTCGGGTTCTTGCATCGAGGACAGGTCGAAACTGCACTTTCTACTGATCTAGCAACTTTCAAGCTCAAAATGTACCCTTGCACAGCTCCTACATCTAAACATACTCATTATCTATTAGCAATCTAGTACAAAGCACATACTTCGAGGAATATTAGCAAAACTGCTATTTATCTTAAAAATGGCATCAGCTATTGCCATCCCTCCTCCACAAGAGTCACCACCACCACCAAGTGGAGGACCTACGCTACCAAAAATGTGCAGTACTTTAAGACAATAACGGCAACCAAGAACATGAGGTAGAGGAAGTGCCTACCTCTAAGATCAAGAGAGAATCATGGGTGTGGCAGTTCCTAACCACTGTTGGGAATTTACCAAAGGCTAAAGCTACTAAAGTGAAATGCTTTGTACTAAGTCACGGACTGGACAGTACTCCTACGGGACCACCTCCATGCACCACCACACCAAATCCAACCACTGCAATGCTCTCAGAAAGGTTGTTCCTTTCTTAGCAAGTAGTAGGTTTTCTTCCTCCACTGAATCTTCCTCAACCAATACTGTAACCACAAAGCGTACTTCTGTGAGACACAAAATCCCATCAACTACCTTGCAAGCAATAAAAGAGGCTGTTGATCCATATCTTTCGAAGACAGCAGTCCTCTGTATATACTCCAACACACCACTCTACGGGGGAAGCAGTTTCGAAGTGCTTTGGATGCTGTAATCAAGGAGCATGAGAACACTGCCCCTACCGTAGAAGTAACACATGTGCAACATCGTCTCCTGTCCACCTGCCCTCCATATTAGTGCTTTGTGCCTCTTCGTTCATTTTCCTCCCCACATGACGTTCTAACGTCTCCTGAAAAAATAAATACATCAAACAACAACAAAAGGAAAGTTCTTTTAGGAACCACCTTTCACAGTTAAAAAATAGAACTACAAAAAAAATCTTGTAGACTCCATCTACTTTACATTTCTCAGTAAAGTACATATACTTAATACATTTTCCGACATTTCCATTAGTATTTTGTGTTATGCCAATGGCAATATTGTGGTGTTCATCCCCCGTTCCAGGGACTGTAACGGGGGATAATGGCCCGGCAGCCCAAGTTATCAGCCCAAGCAAAGCGAGGGTGGATAATGAGGGTGCCCAGAACGTTATCCCCCATCCCAGCCACTGCAATGGGGGATGAAGACCATTAGCATCCTGGGTTCCCAAAGCAGTAACATATATATATATATATATATATATATATATATATAAATGATTTTTCTTCCTACACGGGATGCCTGCAGCGTTCCGCTGTAGGAAGGAAAATCCTTTTCCAAGATGGTCACCATGAAAGGGAAGGCTGGGCTCCATACAAAGCCCCTCGTCCCTTTCCATGGCAGCCTGCAGTAGGCAAAGAGAGAACCCTATGACCATATTACCACAAGCATAATTTGTTTTCCCTTTCAAACCTTTCCCACTTTCGAATAACTTTACCACATAGCCGGTCCCATGTGGACATGGCCACTTTAACCCCATTGTGTGTCCCTTGTGGTCAAGGCCAACAGCCAGATTATCCGGGTCATGACCTTATGCCATGACGCAGACAATCTGGCCACTGCCCAAGGCCATAAGCTATACCTCAGTCATCAAAAGTATATCATTTTTTTTTGTACTTATATTGTGACACTTGTCAAAAAATTAAACACTGGTACATTTGCAAAACCATGTTTTAAGGTCCTTGCCAATGCTCCTTACATGAGTTTGCTGGAAAGCCACCCATGTTTTATTTTTCAAAGGTGTCAAAATGTATTTAGATTCAATAGTCATAAAACCTAGCCCCCACTTGACAAAACCCATTCAGACTTTACACACACATTGATGGTAGGGTCTAAAATCTTTCTGGAAACTTCTGTCTACATATGTCAAACGGCAACAAACTTATAAGCCATTTAAAACATGTTGAGAACCCCCCTCTAATTTAGCCCCTTCTTGACAAAATCCCACCAAACTTTAAAGAAACATTTATATTTAGATCTAAAATGTATTTGCAAAGGTGTGTGTAGATTTGTCAAATAGCACCACATTTATAAGCCTTTACAATATGTTGGGATCCCCCCTCTTATTTTGCCTCCTCTTGACAGAATCCCACCAAACCTTGCAAAACCATTCAGAATCAGGTCTAGAATAGAATTCTAAATGTACATACAGTTTGATTGAGTGGTGCCAAAGTTATAAGCAATCCAAAACCTGCTTTTCACCAACCCTGTAATGCTGAAAGAGGCATATATGTCCCCGGACATGTGAAGTGTTTGTGAACATCACAGGACTGTACCCAAACATCTGGACTGTTTTTGGACTTCCGCATGAGAAACAAAACGTTTTTTGGCTTCTTACGCCCATATCCCACCCTATCCTCATCACCCCTCACCTCCGCAGAGATTGTTTGATAAGTTTCACAAGTGCAATGTTGTGTTTTTTATATGTTTTTACTGTGATGTCTGTGGACACCGGCCACTGTACGTGAATCCAACATGGCGGGCGTTTCCAGAAATCTGACACACTTCACACTTTTCACCGTCCTATCAGTGGGTGCATCTGATGTCCGCGGACATCACGTCGCCGTCTACACAAATCGGATGCCCGTCCGTGGACCAAACTGGGAAGTGTGTCGGCAGAAGTGCTTTGGAACATTTGTGTTTCTTTTCTATATGTATGATAAAAATGTTGATAGCTGCACTGTTGTCAGTACTGTTGTCTGGAAATGCTGGAGTGTTTAAGTGCTCTTCAGTTCCACAGTATTTCCTTTGGATGTGCTCAATTTCATCAAGCACTTGTTTGGCTCTACCATGCAGGAAAATATCATTTAAATGTTGGAGTGCTAAAGCAGGAGTTTTTGCATAGTACAGTTTATAAACTGGATTTTTTACTGTTGAATGGTGTTTTGCTAACATTTTAATATGGTGGAAGGTGTTTTTGGACATTGCCATCTACACCAACTGGATGCCCGTCCGTGGACCGAACAAGGTAGTGGGTCCTCGGAATTAACCCAGATATCAGTATTTTTTTACATGCTTTTAGCTCTTTTCAAAGAAAAGCACTGAACAGATTTCCACCAAATTTACAAAAGCATGCTTTAGGGACCAAGCCGCCGCTCCTGCCGCAAATTTTGTGAAAATCCGTCCCGCGGTTTAGGCTGCAGGCATAAGTACAATTATTTTTCCATTGTGACTATGGAATAAAAAACATTCCTGGGACCCCCCTATAACATTTCCCCCCCTTGGAAAAACCTCACCAAACTTACCAGAATAATTCAGAGTGGGCCATATACTTTTTTTGGCAAGGTTTGGTAAGGATTCGTCCAGGGCGAGCAAAGTTATAAGCCACCTAAAAAGTGCTCTTCCTATGAGTTGAGCAACACAAAATGCTAATGGAATTTGTGGAAAATCTTATTGAGTCTATGTACTTTACTGAGAAATGTAAAGTAGATAGAGTCTATAAAATGTATTTGTTTAGTTCTATGTTTTAACTGTGAAAGGTGGGTCCTAAAATAAACTTCTTTGTTGTTTTTTGCATTTATTTGCAGGAGAGGTTAGAGCGTAAGGTGGGGAGGGAAATTAGGGAAGTGGCACCAGTAACTAATATGGAGGGGAAGGTGGACAGGGAAAGATGTTACACGTGTGCTACATCTAAGATAGGGGGCAGTGTTTCTCATGCTCCTTAATTAAAGATTAAAAAGCACTACAAAATTTCTCCCCACTGCAAAGTGGTCTGTTGCAGTATATACAGAGGACTGTTGTCTTCGAAAGATATTGGATCAACATACACTTTAATTGCTTGCAAGGTAGCTGGTGGAATTCACTGTCCCACTGAAGTTGGCTGTGGGGTTACAGTACTGTTTGAAGAAGATGAGGTGGAGGAAGACAGCCTACTACTTGCTAAGAAACAAACAGCCTTTCTGACAGCATTGCAGTGGTTGGATTGGCTGTAGCGGCACATGGAGATGGTCCCGTAGGAGTACTGTCCAGGATGTTCGCGACTGAGTAGAACATTGCACCCAGTGCATTTCACTTTGGCAGCTTTAGCCTTTGGTACATTCCCAACAGTGGCAAAGAACTGCCACACCCATGATTCTCTTTTGGTGCTAGAGGTAGGTACTTCCTCTACCTCATCTTCTTGGTCCTCTTCATTGTCTTTGGAAGTATTGTGCTTTTTTTGTTATGTAGGTCCTCCAGCTGGTGATGGTGGTGGCCCCTGGGAAGGAAGGATGGCAATAGCTGATTCAATTTTTAAGATAAAAAACAGTTTTGCTATCATTCTTCCAAATATGTGCTCTGTACTAGATTGTTAATGGATAATGCGTAAGAATAGGTGTAGGAGCTGTGCAAGGGGAACATTTTGAGCTTGAAAGTTCCCAGATTAGTAGAAAATGCAGTTCCTTACTGTCCACGAAGCACGGACCCGATCTCAAAGTGTGAATGCATTCGTGAACACATCATCAAGCTGCAGGTGACAACATGCTCACGTGACACTGTCCGGAACGTCTGCGCTGATGTCAGCCGTTCACAAGCGTTGACGGATGCAAAAGCAGTGGAAAAAGTTGCAACAAGTGTATGGAAGTGTTAAAAATTATGCTAGAACGTTGGAAATGGCAGAGCTTTAAGGTGAAACTTTTTTAATTGGACAGCAATGTTGCTATATTGGGGTAAGTATGATATTAGTAAGTTGTAGGAAATTAGCATGCACTGACAAAAACCCATGAAATTCACTGAACAAGCTTTCTTATAGGGACGTTATGGTTAAATTGCACTAATAAAAACCTTTGAAATTCACTGAAAACCTTTGTTAACGGGACGTTATCATAAAGTTATACTAATAAAAGCCTATGAAATTCAATGAATAAACTTTGTTAAAGGGAAGTTATGGTTACAAGTAAAACCAAAAAAGACTCAGAAATTTGCCAGTTATGGTAAGCTAAGCAACCATGCACTGCTAAGACTTATACCCAGGACATCAAAGATGACATAACACATTAAGTTTGCTGGGTGTGGTGTACAGGAAGAGAGGGTGGCAGGAGATTTTTCGCAGGAGTTGTGAGGGCACTGAAAATGGCTCTATGTGTCTGAGAAGGCAGAGTGTATGGATTTCGGGGGACTCTTCAATTCAGTCACTGAAGGTGTATGCTAAAAATCATGGCATCTTTGGAAGTACTGGATTGTCAGACATCGAGATGTTCAACAAACCTTTGCAGTCCACAAATGTAAACCTCAAGGCAGCTGGTCAATAAAGTTGTATCTGCTTTTTTATATGCTGCAGGAATGTCATATTTTGAGATTGGCAATAAGAGGTATGATGGTGTGAATTGTTGAAATGCAATTTTTCTTTACAATGTTAGGAATTAATTGAAAACGGTCCTGTAAGAAAATTGTATAGGTAGATGTAGAATGTACAGTACCACTGTAAAAAAAATGCAGAAAAAGGAAAAAGGTGGTGTTAACAACCCCCCAAAAAAGGTTCTTTTCAGTGCCACCACTAAAGAATAAATAACTGAAATTTAGTTTACACTCCCACCCACCCCTCTTATTGGCTGTGATGTCCACGGACACTGTGGTAGTCTGTAGATGGCACGTGCCACATCCATGTACTTTGAGGAGCCTGGCATGGAAAAGGGACTGTGGAGACCACAGACAGTCATGATGTCTGTGGACATCAGGGAACAGTCAATCAGGTTTCCTGTGTGTGGTGTACAGGAAGAGAGGGTAGCAGGAACGTTGTTAGTAGGAGGTATGAGAGCACTGATAATGGCTATGGCTATGTGTTTGAGAAGGGAGAGTGTGTGGAATTTGGGGGACACTTGGTCCATTGGTTGACAGTCTATGCAGAGCCGTGTGAATTGTTGAAAAATCTTGTATTCTATGAATTTGTAGTTTCATAGTATGGAGTGTGATGGTTGAAGTGAGTGGACTTGTCCCCTGTTTGTACAAATACGGTGCAATTGAAACATCCACACATTATTATTCTTCAGTGTTGAGGAAACTGTTTAGGTTATGTGACTTCAACTTCACTGCAGTTTGCAATGAAGGAGACATTGGGAAAGTTGAAGGATATTTTCTCAAATTCGAAAATTATTTTTCTCGCATTGCTCAGAGACAGATTTGGATGCATTTGAGTATATTTGGTGTGCAAATGGAAAAAGCGCAGTGCAACATGAATACAGCTGTGTGTGCTTTTCTGCAAGATGTTGGCATGACATATTTTCATAATGAAAACATTAAATTGATATTGCCAAGAGTTTTCAGAGAGATGGAGTCCATCTAACTGATGTGGGTAATCACATTTTTCTGGAACACTTCAAAATGCTTTGAAGAAGTGTTTGTGAAAGTTAGTAGAAATAATTAAGTTCAGTAAAATGTTTCTTCGTTCAGTTTATCAAACCAAAAATTTTAAAGAAATATATAAATCACCAAAAACACAAAAAAGGTCCTTTTAAGAGCTGCCTTTTTTAAATGCAAAACAATTAAAATAATTGTATTTGCCCCACCCCACGCTTACAATTTTTCTGATGTCTGCAGACTACCATGCTGTCCATGGACTATGCAAGCTCCACAGGGGCCTATGCATTTTTTTCTCAGTGCTATTTTTCTACTGTAAAAGTTGGCACCTAAAGGAACCTTTTTCATGTTTTTTTGTTTTTGTAAGGTTGGGTAGGGAAGGGAGGGAAGGGGCACCAATCACAGGGATAAAGTGGCAGGTGGACAGAGGAAGATGGTGGACGGGCCTTAATCAGGTTGGCTGCGGCCTCAAAAGCACTCCAAAACTGCTCTACCTACAGATGTCTGCTTCACAGTACAAACATAGCACTGTGACCCTCGAAAGGTAAGGGTCAGCAGCGTTATGTAAGACCTTGAAGCTGCTGCTGGGATCCTCTGCCCCAAAGGAGTTTCCTTTGTGGTGACAGGAGCAGTCGAAGAAGATGGGGTAGAGGGTGTCAACCTACTTTTTCTTGAGAAAGGTACTGCCTTTCTCAGTGCACTCGGGTGGTTGGACTTGGTGTTGTGCTGCATGGAGGTGGTCCCGTAGGTGTACAAGCCCGGTTTTCCATAACCGAGTACAACTTTGAACTCAGTGCATCGAACCTTTGCTGTCTGAGCCTTTGGTACACGCCCTACGGTGGTGAAACACTGCCACACCCAAGACTCACTATGGATGCTGGAGATAGGGACTTTCTCTACCTCATCTTCATCTTCTTCTTGATCTTCCTCTTCTGTATCATTGTGCATGTTCCCCTCTCCAGGTCCTCTAGATGGTGTTCATGGTGGTGGTGGTGGGGGAGGTTGTGGAGCATAAGTTGCAATAGCAGATGCCATGATGGTCTCACAAAACAGATCTGCAAAGCAGGAACTCAGGACCTGCAAGCAGGTGCTCTCTCCTGGATAGCCAGATTTAGAATGAGGAAAAATAATGGGTGGATCTCTTTAGAGGAACCATCCGCAAACAGTCATGCTGTCCGTGGACTACTGAGTCTCAAATGGGCCTTGAAAAGTTGTAAAAAGTTGCCAGATCAACCAAGAATGGGTCTGGGAGCTGTGGAAGTGTAAAGTTTCAGAATGAAACACCCTAGTGGTTGGATATGTACTTTGAAACTGTCTGTGGGCCCAGACACCGTTCACGAACAGGCTGTCACGCTGCACAGGTGTGGTCGCATGATGATGTCTGCGGCCAATGGTGGCCATGACAGACGTCCACGGACATCCATCGGGCAGGAATACATATAGCACAAGTGTGTCATGCAAAACCGGTCATGTCCAGACATTGCGTCTGGACAGTCGTAGTGTCCGCTGACTCATAATGGGGCTTGAAAAAAAATGAAATATCACACATATTTTATAAAGTATAAAAATATTTGTATTCCTGAAAGGGATGGCATATCGGAATAAGAATTAGGAATTTCGGTACAATAGTGATGAAGGGAGGAAGGAAGTGAGTTTTCATCAAAGCATCTTTGATAACAATGTTCTGAATTTAATGGGGATGATTGCTGGGGACAAGGGTGACAGGTGCAAGAAGGGCAGTGATAGGGAACATTTTTAATGTCATATTTTTTCACATATTGTAAAAGTTCTTTAAAATCATTACTTAGTTCATCCAATTTTGTAGACAAATTCATGATTTGATTATGTACTGTTGGGGATAGGGCTTCTGTTTGTGGATTGTGTATAATTAAACTGGGGCATGGTTTCTTTGTGAAAACTATCTACAATAAGAAAAAATAACTTATTATTTTAGTGAAGTCTTTACAAATGACATTATTTGTTTATGTTAAAACATGTGTTGTATACCATTAGAAATGTTATCATCACTCATTTCTACTTTTGGGAAGTTTGCCTCTAACCTCTACTGTATGTTTGCCATTTCTGTGAGAAAAAAAAGTGCTTCTGTCTTAACGCAAATGTTCATATAATGAATGCTAATAATAGAGAAATAAATACAATTCACATACTATTTAGTAAGAATTTGTTTTCCAATAAGTACCTGGCGTTTCTCAATCTGTATGTAAAGTCCTACTGATGAGATTATATGAAGTGTACAGTTATGATTTGTGCTTGGTGCATTCGATTATAATGTGTGCCAAATGAATAAATAATTCATTTTTTTTAACTAATTGTAGAAAAAGGTATATTTGCGTCTCGTAAACATTAATAATGATGTTATGTACATCTGTTTGCTTGTTGATGGGTACAACTTTTTTTGGTCTCCCCTATGATTCTAGGATTTGTGAATGCTGTCTGATGTCAGCGGAATTCAATGGAAAGACTTTGTTTAAGAGACATATGGTCACAAGTAAAACTGAAAAACCCTTGCTAATGGTGCCGGTGCTTCTGAGAACGGTCTGCCTACTGCGGCTGCTGCGCCCGGCAGGGTCAGACCTGTCGGGCGCAGTGGCCCTGGCACGCAAACAGGTGGTTTGCCGGTCTGGAAAAAAGGGTGCCGGTGAGCTTACCGGCACCCTTGTTTCCAAACCAGCAAATTTGTAATGAGGCCCCATGTGTTAGAGGACAGGGGTAGATCGAGATGTGGCCAATCTGTCAAGGGACTATAGGAGACTGGTAGTATTTATATAAGTGGTAGCCAATGAGGGTGGTGGGATAACACTGTATACTGTTTGCGTCACGAGTGACCCTGATTTGCCATAAAACGACCTGCATTCATTGAACCAACCCAGTGATCTTCATGGCAGCTGGGTTCTACAGCACCCTCTGTCAACTTTTTCCTTTTTGTATACACAATACATTTGCTTTCCCTGCAAAGATGTGCACCAAGTTTTTTTTCTTAGAGGATTATTTTTTCTCTGGTTGTTTGTCTGGAGTTCTGCCTTACAAATTGGTGACCCAATCTGATCCCAAACTCTCTGCTTGGACAGAGAATTCCTGGTCCTAAATCCGTAAGGGCCGTATTCACCTGCAGCGACCAGTCCCCCGTGCACAAGGTATGCAGAAGCTGTGTTTCCGTGAATTCATGTCTGTACTTTGGACCCAGGTGGCACTCTTGGATTGTTCAAGCTATTTATTTGACCCTGTGACGGAGGAACTCAGGAGAGCATGTAAATGTAAGTGCACCTTTGCAGGAGAAAACAAAACTGGTGGGGGAAGAGTGAGTGTTGGAGAGTATGGAGTAGAGTGTTGGCATGTGGGCAGTGATGCGAATATGGAGTGGAAAGGCCACATAGCATTTTGCATTGTTGACTCTTTTTTAAAAATTATTATACAAAGAAAAAGAGGATAAAGGAGTAACAGGATCCTTTCTGGTTGGGGGAAGAAGACAGTGCTGTGTCAATAGAAGGAATAAGGGTACAGGCCCCATGTATTGAGTGGGCCTGGGATCTCTCTGCCTGATATAAAGGGGGCGTGAGAATGAAAAAGTAGTATTTTGATGTTTTCATTGGTGTTTTTATTGTAGTGATGTGGACTAAGGAGGGGTCCGTTTTTTTTGTGTATAAATAGTGAAGTGGAGTGAAGTGAGGGTGTGGACGATGTGTTTTGAGGGAATATGAGGTATAGTGGTATGAGATAAGAATGAGGTGTGTGTGGTGGTTGACAAAGGGGAAGGGTGGGTATTCTCAATGGGAAAAGAGTGGGGTAATGGGATGACAAGGCACTTCTGGATCGGAGCCTGAGTAATTAAGGTATCGTATGATGTCTGAATAAGGGCAGCTAAAATGGAGCTAGCAGACCCATTGGAGTACATGTGTAAAGCTCTCCGGTTGTACAGGGAGAACATTAGGAAGTATCATAGGGAATGGGTGGCTGAGACAAAAGGACGAATGTTTAAACCATGCCCAGAACAGGGAACAAATAATAAACATCTCCTGGGTCATATGTACACATTCTTAACAGTAAAATATAAGGCAGATAAATTAAAGAATAGAATGGAAGTGTTTGAGTTATGGAAGATGCGTGGCTCACAGTGATGGTCATGGATCTGTGTAATGATGGGAAAATATTACAGTTTTTCAGATACTTCGAGCTTTTTGGCCTCTCAAACAAGAACTGGATTGTCTTTATAATCATATAGGCTACTCTACTTAAATTTTAACACTGCCGAATCTGTGACTGGGGAGCCATCCCAAGATAGAATTTGGATGAAAGGTGTTTGAATTTCCCCGACTTTGAACATTCTATGACTTTTGCATAACAGACAATCTCAAAAGAAATATGACATTGGTGGAAATTTGGTCCGAGGACTTCCACACTCCTCTTGGCACTCAAGACATCTATGAGACCTTTCCTACAATTAAGAAAGTATCCTATTGTATACAACATAGGGAAATGCAATATAGGCATGTACAGTGGGCACATTACACGTATTCCAAGCTTCACACTATGGGTCTCTCACAATCTCCTCACTGTTGGATGCAATGTGGTTAAGTTGGGTCCACGGGTCACATCTTTGCATCCTGTCCAGGCATACGACGTTTCTGGGAAATGGTCTATAGATGTCGATCAAAAGTCAAGGACTCTGCAGTTCCTCTGACAGCCCCGGCAATGATCTTTGGTCTTAATTCAGAAGAGCGGCATGATAATTCCTTAATGCACAAGCACATGCAGACTGCATTATTCTGTGTCCGGAAAACCATACTACTAGATTGGAAAACAGAAACCCCACCTGATAAACAGTGACAGGTCCTATTGTCCAAGAATATGCAATGCAAAACTAGCCAGCAACTTCACCTCGCACTGCCAAGTTTGGGGAAATGGTGGATGCCTTTGTTTAAGCATATCACCATGGGCAATACGCACACACGGGCACAGCGGGCAGGCAGAGTCGTCACACGTTCATAGTATTGGGCTGGGGCTCATGCTCTACGCTCTGTGGGACTTTCTAACGCCTTTCTAGGCAATCTAGGATAAATGGGTAGAGACATTTAGTTATGTGGCTAGTTATTGCACTAGAAGAGAAGAGTGGGTTTGTTGTGCATGGGAGGCTTTACGATGCAAAATGCACCAAATGTTTCTATATGACTGTTTCACCTATGCTCACAGCTCTGTTTTGTTTTGTTTGCTCTATGTTGTTTTGGTTCTTAAAGTTATAACAAAACGATTAAATAAATAATATATGAAAAATGGAAACAATGGAACAAAGGAAATGCAAATTGTAAAAGCCAAAACCAGTGAAATTATAAAAGGCGACCCCTGTGACTGGCCCAGTCAAGCCTTGCTTCGAAATGCTCTATCATGTCCTCTGCATCAACACACGGGTTTGGGATTTTCTGGAACGTAACTATTTGTTATCTTCCACTCTCCCTGCGAGCTGTGTTTGCTGTGGCGGCTGTGGCAGCAGTGGTGGCTGCCCCGTGCAAGGTTATGTGGGCAGGGTTCTCCTCTGGAGAATTAGCGAGGGAGTTGTGAGGGAGAAGGTGGATCTACTGTATTCTGTGATCCTGTACAAGTTAAACAGGGGATGAGGGGAGCAATACGGCTAGAAGGGGGGACACGTGTGGAATTTGGGGAGAGTGGCGAATGTGAAGAGACCGAGTTATATGTGAAATGTAGGATGAAGAAGAAAAGGAGGTGTGTTATATATAAAACGTGGTGTTGGTGAAGCATGGAGTACCAGTGGAACGAGGATAAGTCAAAAAATGACACAAAGGAAGTTCTAAAAGGAGCAGTTGGAAGGGAGATGCTGGCGAGGAAGATGTATGGGCTTTTTGTTCAGAGTTACATCATAAGCTCGGAATAAATACTTAACTTGAACCTTGAGGTGAGCTTCATTTCAGACTCCCATTCTGCTCCTTATCCTCAGTAATGTGACATCTAATGTGATTTGGCCTCATTGTGGGAAAGGAACTGCATAACTACATGTGTTGGATGCATGGTTTTACGGAGGCATGGCGGGATGTTGCCTCACAGGTTAGTGGAAATCATTTGTGTTTTCTAATTTCACGATGTCCAGGTTTTTAACAATAACTGATGGCTCATGTAGGCCGGCATCTTGAGTCATTTACAAGGTGAGCTACTGAGTGCCATGCTTTGACCACATTACTCGGTAGAACAGGTTCAGATCGCATTTGAATCATCTAGAGTCGATGGTCTGTCTCTTCAGTCTGTCTCTTCAAAGGACAATGCCCTCATTTTATACTTCTTCACTGCCCATTTGCTTTACCCGTGCTTCCTATACCTCTGTAACATGCGTTTCTCACTTCTTTTTTTCCACTTGTCACGCAGGAACCCTTATACCACCACAGCTCTCCCATCTTTCTGTTATTCCCATGTCATGTTTTTCGTGTCCTACTTTACCCTACTGTTTTCCTTTCCTGCCACAGACGCATGTCTGGACATCGTAGGCTTTGGTTGAATTATGTCTCTATTTAGATAAGCCTCCGCACTGGGAAACAAACACTGTGGGCGTGGGCATTGTATACATTAGAGTATACTTGCTAACTGTTATGAATCATGTAAGACCCGACTTAACACTTGCTTTTTTTCAAGCTCATAATTTGATTTTGAAAACTGTTGTGTATCATACTATTAACTAGTGTTGTTACAATGCATTTTCCAGCATACAAATGTTGAATAAAACAACATTTTTGAACCTTGAGAGAATGAATTACTGAGCAACTGCACAGACTGATTATCAACATATGACTTTGCTTCTCAAAGAAAACTACTCTCTGACGTCTTTATAACGTATGTGCGCCCTGCAGTGGCTAGCCAGTCAATCAGGAGGACAGAAACTGGCAATCTCACCCTGCATTCCAAGCTACCTGATGGCGAGTTCACCCACCCTCTATATCCCTCTACCCTGCATTCCCTTTTTTTTACAATCCCCCTCCCCACTTACCTCATTGCGGCTGATGGAAGTGCTTTTGCTGCTCCTTCTGCTCTGCCCTGGATGGCCACCATGGAAAAGGAACAAGAGCTCTGTGGGTGGCCATCTTTGAAAAGTCTTTTCATTCTGTGAACGGGGCGCAGCGAGGTGACCCATTCACGTAAAGAAAATACTTTGACTTAGCCCCATCTCAGGCCACGGGACTTGAGCTAATAGCTTTAACTATCAGTTCCAAGTGATGGAACCAGTGGTTACATGCGGAGCCTCAGTTAACGGCCCAAACGTTCTCTCAGGCCTTTAATTCGGGACCCAGACCATTACCACCTGTCGCAGCCCTTGGCAGGGTTGGTTAATTGAAAATAGAATATTCGTATACATGATATCATTCATCTTATGTGATGACTACATTGTTCAGATGATGCAAAACATGTATTCCCTATTCCTTAATCTATGCAGAACCTGGATGTGCATGAATTCGTCGGTATTGTTTGCATAGATCAAAAGTGTAAATTAAGGCATCTCACTCTCTTCTTTTGAAAGTAAACCAAATGATCTAGCCTTTTTTCACAAGTGGTTTATTTTATTTCAGAATCTTCTTGGAACCCACAACCTAGGAAGAGTTTATTATGAACCAATCAAGGACCGGCATGGCAATGTCCTAATAGTTGCAATCAGGGAGGTCGAGACCCTTTATTCATTTTTCAATGGCAAGTGGATGCAGATATCAAAGCTACAGAGTCAGCGAAAATCCCTGTCGACCCCAGAGGAGCCAACTGCGCTAGACATATTACTAATTACTATCCAGGTATTGATTTCTTCGAGGGTATATTTATGTTATGTAAACTACACTATATCCTGTTCACAGTAGGTTCGTGTTGGTGATTATTTATTTAGTCAAGCACTAAACTGACCTGCATATGTTATCTTCTGTATTTTTATGGCTAGGTAAAGTTTTAGCTCCCTAACATATATCGTGCACATACATATTAGGGGGACTATGGTGTTTATCAGCATGCTTTGTGATATGTGCAGAACGTGCTTCTGATTGGATATTAATTACATAGTGCATTTGACTATATATATGCTCCTCGTGTCTATCTTCTTTCTTCAATTCTTCCTCCAGCCAATCCTGGCATGTCCTAAATAAAGCTTATTAAACTTTAAAACTAAATATGGTGTTAACATTTTCCTGAGCTCCTATAAGCATTAAATAAGTACTAATAATAATGTGGTATGGGCCGGTCCTTAAAATAATGAAGTTATTTATGTATGAGTAGCCCCACACGTTTGGGTATGTCCAGTTTTAAGGAACTGCCCCTGTCTGCTTTTGAAGTAGATTTCCTTCTATTTTTCAGTGATGAAATTCCTTAACATACAGAACACCATGCCTCTAATTTACAAAAATGAACTGTGGCGCGAAGTGACTTTGTGCCACAAAAGTAAATATTGTGCCACGCTAAAAACTATTTATCAATTTACTGATCATAGTTTGCGCTAGCCCTTCCCAATAACCGTCCTGCGCAAGTTCTTTGTGTGGGTTAAGAGGAATCAGCGGGAGCATCAGAAGCAGACTGAAGCAGAACCTCACCGCTTCGCCGATAGTGGGACGCCGTGAAGAGCCTTTGGCTGAAGTGTTGGTGCCCAAGAGATGCAGATGGCGCGCTCTCCGCGTCATGAGGACTTCACCGCAGCTCGTTTGGAGCAGGGTGAGCTCCATTGATAGACAGCACAGCCAGCAGGAAGCCAACCATAGCTCTTAAATGCGGGGAAATACCCGACGAGCAGTGAAGCAGAGGAAGCCTGTCTGGAGGAGATGCCAGAATCAAACAGTGAGTTGGCTTAATCAATGTAACCCCGGGGGCAGCCCAAAATCGACTGTGCAAGTAAGCCAATTTTGAATACTGAACATTTAAATTCAAACAGACTGAATGGAAATAGTCAAAAGATGGAGGGCGAACAGGAGCAGATTGTAACTTGCATTGTTAAAACCAGAAGGGGGCCATAATTAAACAAAGTGAATATGGAAGGAGACGCCCAATGAGAGAACAGTGTAACCTGAATTGCCCAAGCCCCTGAAGGGCAAACATAAAAAAGGGATACCATTTTCAAAAAGAGGGCTATCTAAATAAGGGACCTTATTTCCTGCATTGCCAAAGCCAAGGGATATCAAGGCAGATTGAATGTACCAATCCTACAAGTTGTAAATCCCATTGTCAACAGCCAATTGGTTGTGTGGAAAGAAATCAGAGACATCAGGGTAAAACCATCCTTGTCGAAAGGATCACTGGGGAGAGAATAGCAACCTGCATTGCCAATGGCATACAAATGCATGTAAGAACCATTGTTTTTTTGTGTATGAAAGAAGTTATAAGCCAATTGTATTACAAGTCAAAAAACGTATTCCAGAAGATGTTGTTGGTGTAAATTTCCCCATAAAGGAGTTGAGTGTGGAAAGTTTTGAACATGCTGAAGTAGAAGTTGGAAAAGAATTGCAATTCCACCTCTGTATTTTGAGAAACTGTTGCATAACCCTCCATACTTCTGCTCCAATCACCACTCAGGTGGCATATTGTTATAGGCACTCCCTGTAGTATGCAAAATCATTGTGGCATGTTGTGTCCGGCATAAAACTTCCACACATTGTGGCATAGCAGTAGAGGTGCAGAAGTCCTTCCGTCTTAATCCACAGGCATCACCCATTCCCTTAACAGGCTAAAGGACACTGGGACGGGACACACGCAATGAGGTAGCCTAAACATACTACACATAAAGTATAACCACTGTGGAACACACACACACTAAAGCCGCATCCCTGATGGCCTTCAATGATGAAATCTGGGTAATCCAGCTTGCCCATTACAACACCCAGAGAATGCTTCTCTTGGATGGGCACACTTGCGTCCCTCCCTTCCCCAGACCCTTGACTACAATGGCCTCCCATCCTCCATCTGCCTTTCTCTCCTCCTTCTCTCCTATCACACCTGATGAGGTCACCAGAGTTGTCTCTTCCAAACAGGTTTCCCCCTGCTTCTTCCAGAACCATTAAGGACAATATTGACCCTCTTGCCCCTGCACTTGCTGATTTCTGCAAGCACTCTTTTGCTACTACACCTTTCCCCTCCTCCCTCAAGCACTCCGTGTGCGACCCCTCCTGAGAAAACCTTCTGCAGACCCCTCTTGTCCAGCCAACTACCGCCCCATACCTATCACCCCCTTCCTTGGTAAAATCTTGAAGAAGCTGGTCTTCTCTCAACTTAGCCAGCACACTGAACTTGTAGGTTGCTTCTATGACCATCAATCTAGATTCCGAGCATCCAGAGGCACGGAAACTGCTCCTCTGAACACCTGTGAGGAACGGCTTGCATCTCTTGATTCCAAATCTCCAGCTGTTCTCATTCTACTTGATCTCTCCTCTACATTTGATACAGTCAACCACTCCATCCTCATAAAGCGGCTCCATGACACCCTATGTATAACGGAGTGGGCACTGAGCTATCTGACTTCCTTCCTCATTGACCATCTGTCCCGTGTTATTTTGGGCTCTTTCTCCTCCCCCAACTCTTTCTCCAGCTGCAGTGTCCCCCAGGGCTCCAACCTTTCTCCTTAGATCTCTAACACCTACCTTGCCGCACTTGCAGACCTCATCTTCACCTTCTCACCTAACGTCCAGTGTTACGCAGACGCAACACATCTCTTCTTCAAACTTCCCTCTGACCCTCTCCTTACTTCCTCCATCATTCCTGACTGCCTATCTGCCATCTAGTCCTGGTGCACTGCCAATGAACTCTGTCTCAACTCCAGCAAGACTGAGATCCTTCCTATTGGGACTACTGCTCCCTCTTTCTTCCCCTCACTCTGACCCTCTTCTATGGGCTCTCCCCTTCTCCTTTATCTGAACCTAGAAACCTGGGAATCATCTTTCACTCTTCTCTTTCCCCCTCTCCCTCATATTCTGGACCGTGCAAGAAGGCCCAATTTCAACTTTACCTCCTCAAAGGAAATCTTCCTTTCCTTCCCACATTTTCCCACAGAAGCTCAATGTCTCTAGAGTGCTGGTTCTCTAGGATAGAGTACTGCAATAGTCTTTTCCTTAATCTACCCTCTTCATCTTTACAATCCCTCAGGCAAATCCAGAACAGGACTTATCATTGGCCTCATGCCCTGGGACTGCATCTCTAAAGCCATAAAATCTCTCCACTGGCTCCCGTTTGCTGCAATGACCATTTCAAATCTCTCTGAATCATCCATAAGGCTTTCTATGTCAGGGGACCACGCTATCTACAACTTGCTTTCACTAAATACTGTCCCTTCAGATCTTTATGTTCCTCTGGTACCAACTCTCTGTTTGTCAAGCGCTTGGCTAAACAGTGAGCTGGTGCCGATCTCTTTCCTTGGCAGGCACCCTCCTATGGAACAGCTTCCCCTTCCTCTTTGTCTTGAACCAGATCTCCTCAAATTCTAGAAGCTCCTCAAGACTTTACTTTTCACCTCCTTCACCTCCTTCCCATCCACACTCCTCTGATGAACCCCACAGTTGGTGAGATTGGTGACCAGGGCCCTTATGTGTCGTCTTGGGCCCTGGCCTCCCACACCAATCACCTTCAGCCTATGCCCGCTCTCATCATTTTCCTTGGCACCCACTGGACTATGCCACCTCAGGCCTGCACTCACATATTTCTTGGCAGCTGACCGGTCACCTAGGCACTTACAGTTGCTCACTCCCTAGCACTTCTCTCCTGGTACACCTTGCACTTATCCCCCAGGCGTTCATCCCTTTTCTCTCTCTCTCTGCACTTGCAGATTCTGAATGCTCAAAAGGCCTAGTAGCTCCGCCTCTACCTTTCATTGTTATATTGGATTTTCATTTCCATGCTCCCTCCCTGTTGCCCTTTGGGTGCTTTGAAACACTATTTACTTGCTGTATAAGCACTTTAAACATTCACAATAAATAAATACATTGACAAACACTGTGTGCCACATAACATTAAAAGTAGACACCCCCCACAATATCGACATCCTTGCCATAAAGGGCACAAATCATGTCTACACTCATCAAAAGTAGGAATAAAAGTTTCCATGTCAGACGCCCAAAATTCTAAATATTGGAAACACAGTTGGTGGCATATTGGCTTGATAACGTATGTTCCCTGGGTTGCATGCATCAAGTGCAACAGAAAAGACTCACCTGACTGCCATCTTCATGCTGGATCCCTCTGCGATATTGTTGCTAATCCTGCTCTTCTTGAGGGAACATCAACAGCTGCCAAGCCACTGTACCTGTTAACCTTCCTTTCCCTCTCCTCATTTCCCCCAATCTCATCTCCACCCCTGCCACTTACATCTACATATTCCATCTCCAGTATGTAACCCTCTTCAATGCCCTGTATCTCCTCCCAATCAACATCATGCCCTTCCTATAAATCCATCAATGCACCCTCATGACTCAGCAGCCCGGTAAACTGCACAAAATCCATATCCCTACTCGATGCCTCCTCCACATCTTACCAGGGGGGGCAGAATCCCCACACATCTATGCTCCTTCCTCGGTGGGCACTGGCCTACGCACTACCCTGCTGCACATGGCATGTGTGGATATACCGCATATACAATCAAAAAGATTGAGGGGACATTTTTACTGGTCCCGAGATTCGTCCCCCCTAAAGGACTTGCGCATGCTCCTAGACTAAAGAATCTCGTTGCCTATATGCTGTGCCCCACTGGCGGGAAAGAAGAACGCTATTAGGTAAAAATACCTACACCTATTACTAAAATACACTCAACCACTAGAAAAATGTCATATTACAAAAATGATTTTAATAAGACAATGGACCTCATCCCGATAATGGAGGTAATCATGGCGCTATTTGCCCCATGACTACCTCCAATACCGGTACCGAGTCCGCCCTGGTTCAATGGGGACTTACCGGTCTATTCCGACCTTTGTGGGACTGGTAAATCCCCATTGAAAAAGCCATTCCCCATTCCCATTTGAGCCCCAATAGGGCTCAATGGGAAGGGGGAAGGCTCTAATAACGGTACCGCAAAATGCGGTACCGTTATTAGCTCTAAAGTCCCTTAATGGGCCCTGTCCTTAACGCATGGTAAAACCAGGCGTTAAGGAAGGGACCCGCTAAGGGAACTCGTTTAGGGTGCAAAGGGATTACCGGCACCGATGTCCTTAACGGTGCCCGGTATCCCTTTTCGCCCAACTCGTAATGAGGCCCAATATGTTAAAAATGTATTAAACAATCCATAATAAAAAACACACTATGCAAGTAAATGACTGCCTAAAATTCATACCACTCAACTCTAAACTCACAAAGTACAACATTGCTTCTTTTCAAACGGCACACCTTGCATACATTTACTAACTCAAACTCTATTCAGCATACATTGTTGTGCAGACACCTGTCGAATACACAAAACAGAGAGCTCACAAATTCTGAGTTGCTCCCTCCAGACCGTTTGTGTCCTTATTAGGCAAATCCTTGTTACACAAGGTTCTCATTAATCTAATAATACATTATTAATCAGAGTTGCCTACAAATATAACAACAACAACGCCCATACCACCTGATGCCTCTGCCTCGGTCTCCAAACAAGATGCAACACCACTCTGCCTCTGCTGCTCTGACAACCCCTCCTGGTAGGGTCAGATCACTTTGCCTGTCATCTGTGACCACATCTGTTGGTAGAGTCCTTCCTATACACCCACAATCCCTCCTTCTCCCCAGAGCGCACACGTCTCCACTATGCATGAACAGTGGTGGCACATGTGTCTACAACCCATTATAATGTCCCTTATAAACCCCCACCCCTGGAGTACTTCTTCCAACCTCAACCCCTCCTGATCCCTTTGTGTCTTCCAGCCCACATGACCCATTAACACTAGACGCACAACTTCTGTTACCACCCCATTCCCCTACCCTTATCCTGGCCCTCACCAGCAACAATTTTCATGTCAAAATCCCCACCACTCAGCCACCCTCTTAGCTTCCCCTCTCTCCATGTGTCTGCACCCTCAGTCTCTGGTTGACATCCTACCACTTTGGCACTTCATGTGTCCCCTCTCCACCCCCACCTGAACTGTCATCGCTGACTCCTACTCACCCAGCTGCCACATACAGGCCCTACTACTGGTAATGGTAATGTTTATTTATAAAGCGCCTATACACAAGGCAAGTGTTTCAAAAGGTTCAAGGAGCGAGGGAACAAGGGGAAAAACAAGCCCTTGAAATTCTGAAACGGTAATAGTTCCCACAGGCAGAGTAAGTGCGTATAGTACAATTAACATTGGGGATAATAGCAAATAGGTCTGATGGAAATTCTGCAGTTTTTCCAAGCACAATTAAAGCATGACCATTCAGGGAGTAAAGACAGGGGGGAACAGACAGACAATCTTCGGGCATGGTGCAATCGGATCGCACAAGTGCAAAGATGATTACAGGGAGTGGGGGGAGGTGGAGGTGTGAACAAGTCCAGGGAGGGGGTCCAAGTGCACCCAGTCCTAGGAGACTGGGGTAAGGGTAGAGAGATGTATGTTACTCTCTTGGTTCATTATAAGTGCAGAGATAATGAGGTGAGTGCAAGGCCCATAGGCAAGTGCGAAAGTACTGGTGGGGGTTTCTGGTACCTGTGAGACTCTGAGGTACACCAGGCAGCCAGTCAACAACCTGTATGGAAAAGGTGGGAGAGAGGGAAGGAGCAGAGGGATAGGTTTTCAGGGTAGGGGGAGAGAGAAGGAAGAGGAGAAGAGGAAAGTCTTGAGGATTTTCCGGGAACTTAAAGAGATCAGGCTCAAGCTGGAGCAGGGGAGGGAGGCTGTTCCAGAGGGCGACCTCTGATAAGGATAAAGATCTCCCTCCAAATCTGTGTTTGGAGAACCGGCTCACTCTAAGAAGGTTGGAGGTAGATGAGCGGAGAGCTCAGGAGGGACAGTATTTAGGTAAGCATATTTGCATATAAGTAGGTTCCAGGCCCCAGAAAGCCTTGTGGACAATGCAGAAAGTCTTGAACATGACCCTTGCAGCCACGGAGAGCCAGTGGAGGGATTTCAGCACTGGAGAGATTCAGTCCCTGGGGTTGAGGCCAAGAATAAGTCTCAGAGTTCTGTTCTGGACAAGTTTCAGAGGGCGCAGATTGGAAGCAGGGAGGTTGAGAAAGAGGCTGTTGTGGTAGTCCAGCCTAGAGTGAACCAGGGTGCTGGAGACAGTGAGACACTGGGGAAAGTGAGAAGAGATGGAGTACCTCTGAGGAGGTGTAGCTGATAGTTAGACTTTTTAGAGGTGTCCCTAATGTGGGAGGAGAAGGAGCGAGTGGAGTCAAAGATGACCCCATGGTTTTTGGCCTCACCGGTGGGTGCAGATGCAGGGCCAAGGGAGGCCAGCCAGAGTGAAAGTGGGAAAACGGGGGCAGTGGTCCCTATGCAAACAATCTCAGTCTTACTGGCGTTGAGGCAGAGATCATTTGCAGCACACCATGACTGAATAACTGACAGACAGTCAGATTTGAGCAAGGAGGGGGAGGTGGCTGAGAGTAGCCTGAAAGATAGTTGTGTGTCATCCACATAACACTGGATGTTAGAGGTGAAAGTGGCAATCACACATTGCAAGGCAGCCATATAGACATTGAAGAGCCAGTGGGATAGGTTAGATCCCTGGGGAATGCCACATGTTGAAAGAGCGATAGTAGAGAGAAAGGCTCCAAGTTCCACCTGAGGTCGGCGGTCGGAGAGAAAGGAGGTTCACCATGACAGAGCCTGACCTGTGATTCCCAGGGTGTCTCTGAGGTGTGCGATCAGGATGTTGTGGTTAACCATGTCAAAGGCAGAAGAGAGATCAAGGAGAATGAGGACAGAGGGAGTGTTAATGTCAAGATTTGAAGGATGGTCTTCACAGGTGTTCAGAAGAGCAGTTTCCGTGCCTCTGGATGCTCTAAAGCCAGATTGATGGTTGTGGAAGCAACACATTGATACAGTGTGGAGGGTCACCTGCGAGATAGCCGACTTCTCCAGAAAAGGAGTGATAAAGATAGGGCGATAGTTTGCCAGAATGAAGGGGTCGGCAGAGGGTTTCATGAGCAGAGGGTGCACAATGGAGTGCTTAAGAGCTTAAGAGCAGTTGGGAAAACTCCAGTGACAAAAGTGAGATTCAATGTTGTCCTTAATGGTTTTTGAGGGGCAGTGTGCCACCTGTTTGGATGAAGCCTTCATAGAACAAACTTGTCTGGTGACTTCATCGGGAGTGGCGGGTGAGAGAGAAGAGAGAGGAAGAGGAGGGTAGCCAAGGGACGCTCATGTGTTGGTTATGCTGTGGTGTGGAAGAGAGGGAAGAAAGGATGTCTTGGGTGTTTGTGTTATATGCAGACATGGTGAGCACAGATCCTGGGATGGTGTGACAGAAAAAGAGGATGCTGCAGCGTTGGCCAGTTCCTTGCAGACTATGAAAAGTTCAGCCGTGTTGTTTGATGCGTCCTTAGTAGGTCCCGCGAGGAGACCTTGGAATGGGGCGGTAGAAGGATAACGGGGTCGGCATCTCTACCGGCCCCGTTATCCCTCTACTGTATAACTCGTAATGAGGCCCAAAGTCTTTTGTTTATCAAACAAGAACTGTAGAACTTTGATAAGCATTTTGAAGATTGCCAAATTCAGGTTAATTATAAGCCTGTTTAAGTGCCAACTGAAAGACTTGTGGAGTGAAAAGAACTTTGTGTTTTGTTTGAAGCAGAACTTGGCTATTGAAAGGAACTTTCTTTATTTGAACTCTGGTTTGTAAAATCCTGAATGAATGCAGGGAAGGGGATCCGGCAGTGGTTACAAAGATACATGTTTGCAAAGTTTAGGTTTGAATCTAGCTGTTATCGTTTACCATATGATACCTGTATGTTTTATTGTATGTATATGTGTGAGGGACAGTTTGCTTTTTAGAGTGTTTTCCTTTAGTCTTAGTTGGACAGGTAGGGAAATCCTTGTTAGGTTAGGGAAAGTGAGGTGTTTATTTCACCCCTATTATTTGTCCACACTGCATTTCTGACACCTCATAACAAACTTACCTGGATGTAATGCTGGTGTTCTGTGAATCCATCACCACCTGCACCTAACACTCAACCTCCACATTGGTATTGGAGGGTCAGTGTCCAGCAGATGGAATGCAGAATTAGGTGTCTTCTCGGGGAGTGGTTACAACAAATCTGAAATGACAGTGGACATTTATTTGGACTTGCTAAATAGGCCTGCATGACAGACTGCACATATCACACACATAATTGTTGAATGGAATGTTCACTTGTATGTAGCAATCCACATGGCCATGTCAGTTGGCTTCTCCGAGCATGCCCGCTTGTCTAGTCCCCTAACACAATAATGGGGGAAAAAGAAAAGACAAATAATCCATGTTCCCTCCAGGGGCTCATGGACACCAGGGTGCATGAAGAAGGGGTGTTAGTTGCAACAGGATAGGGGTGTCTAGGGACATGGTTCAGTTGCAAGCCCCATCCTGTGGTGGATGGTGAACTCTTACCACACATGGCCAAAGCCTGGTCCTCATTGGCTAGGACCACTTGTGAGAGAGAAGCATACATTAGTGCTGCAATTGTTACAAGGTCCTGGTGAGTGTTCCAAGAGTCAGCATGCATGTTGGCCTTTGATGTCTCCAACTGCATATTGAGAATTCCCTTGAGGTCAACATCTCCTTCTGCAGAAATTGTTTCAAGGAATCCATGTCTTGACAGTGGAATTCTCTTGTGGCCAACAGTTCTGTACACAGGGTTAACCTCAAGGTGGTGTGATAAACCTGATGGTGTTCTCCCACCTACTCCCCCAGGATCCTCTAGTCAAGTGGCCAGGCAAGGGCCATTGCTTTTGGATCCTGACCCTGAGGGTTGACAAGCAAGGGAGGATAACCTGAGTGGCGGGCTTCGGAGGATTGGGAGGAGAACATCTAAGGGTGAGACATGGTATTCCTCCTTTTTCCCATTCTACCTCAGTCCTCCTTCCCTCAGCTTTCATGGGGTATTTCCAAACCCATACCATCACTCCTCCCATTTCCAACAAATACTGGGACGAGGAAGAAGCAACTGGGAGTAGTAAAGATTTCCTATAGGAAAAGCATGGGGAGTGTAAGGGAAACAGGCTGTAGAAATAACTTAATTTGGCCCATCGTGAGTGTCAGGCATAGTCAGACATTCGCTAATTATCACTCACACTGGACTCCACTTGACTGCTTTTCCAAATATAAAAGGTGTGGTTCTGCACATCTGAATCAGCAAGCTGGGGATGTTGTTTGCACCAGAGAAGCCAAGGAGCAGAGAGCAGACGGAGTGACAGCTCAGAGGAGAACGGTGTGCTTTGATGCTGGCCCAGTGTTTCTGAGGGGTTGCAGCGTGGCTAGGGAACCGAGTCTCAAAAAGCCAAAATGAAGCATCTTGCAGACTGCTGTTGGTGGTTGGAACATTGCTTGTTTCCTTGGGACCTGTGCCAGCCCCAAAGGTATCTGGTGGGCAGGTGGTGAGACCCTGACTTCAGGTCCACACAACCAGTAGGGACCGCTTGTCACCACCCTGCAGCCCGGGTGAGTCTTGTGTGAAATAAGAGAGCGAGAGACTCAGGAGCATGCAAATGTCTGAAGTGGAGCAGCGAAAGCAAACGCATAAAGCGGCTTGGAGCGGAAAAGTGGAAAGAAAAGAAAAGAAAACTAGTAAAGATTGAAAGAAGAGTGACGAGATCGAGAGAAAGTAAGAGAAAGTCAGAAAGCAGAGCAAAAAGATTATATTAAAGAGGGCACAAGCAACCCAAAATGAGAGAGAAGGGTGCAAGCAACCTGGCAGGGAGTAGGAAGGTGCCAGTGGGTACAAAGAGGTAAAGAAAACGTGCAACTGTGTACATGAAAACAAGGAGGAGGGTGCCAGTGGACACGGAAAGGTAAAGAAAATGCAAGTGCGCAGGAGAAGGCAAGAAAGGTGCCAATGGGTACGAAGAGTAGAGTGAAAGTGTGCAGGAGAAGGAAATAAAGGTGCCTGTGTGCAAAGAAAAAAAAGTGAATGAAAACAGAAGGAAACAAGAAGGGGTGCAGAAAACCCCTGAAGGAAAAAGATAAGAGCAGGAAATAAAGGCGAGGGGTTAATGCCCGGATTGGTTATGCTTAGGAGGTGCAAATAACCTGGCGTTTTCGAACTTCTCTGATGCTAACCCTTTGAAAGAACTGTATATGAAGAAAAAGGCACAGCATGACCAACTGAACCCGTGTTTTCTTTTTAGCTCAAGAGGGGCCTGAGCTTGGGGAAAAGAACCATAAGAGTCCTATGAGCTGAACTTGTGTTTGACCTTGAGAGGCCTGAGCTTGGGGAATGGAACCCTGAGAGTCCCAAGAAGTGTATTTGTGTTTGAACTTGATAGAGGCCTGAGCTTGGGGAAGGGAACCCTGCAGTGGTCGAAGTGAGCGGGAGTGGTCGGGAGCAGTGCTCCTATACTTTTTTTAATTACCTTGTACAGCTCCTATACTTTTATTTTAAAAAGAAACCGTTCCGAAATGTTTTTTTTTTAAATAAAAGTGTAGGAAGAAGTTGAAACCTTCACTTTCAGTGCACTGCACTGAACGTTCCCTTAAACATCAGGTGCAAGTGTTTGGGGGGGTGTATTGGGTGTGGGAGGGATTGTGGCAATGGGGTTTGTGGGGAGCAGGGGCAGGCCAGCAGGGAACATAGTTCCACTACTTCTTTTCGTATACTTCGACCACTGGAACCCTGAGAGACCCAATTAGTTTATCAGTGTTTGAACCTGGAAGAGGCCTAAGCTTAGCCAAGAGAACCCTAAGAGGCCTTTCAAATGAGATTCTTGGTTATTGTGTGTTATTGAAGGAACTGAAGCTTGTGGCAGGAAACCTCAAAGCATTAAAGACATTGGACCTCATTACTAGGTCAGCGGTAACCGCCGGTGTGACCGGCGGGTTGACGCCAACCTTGTAACACTGTTTCCGGCACCAAGCTTCCCGGTGCCACCGGGACATTACAAGTCCTGCGGGCCGGCAAGTCAGGTGCTGGAAAATGTAAATCCCCATTTCCATCACTCCATGGGAATAGAGACTCAGAAGCACCAGCACCGTTGCTGATGTTGCCGGTGTTTCCATGCCTGTCGCGGACGTTGTGCCCGGCAGCGTCAGACCTGTCATGCACAGCGGCCCTGGCAGGCAGACTCATTGGATGGCGGTCGGGAAACAAGGGTGCTGGTCTACTTACTGGCACCCTTGTTTCCGGACCGCCACACCTGTAATGAGGCCCATTGACATTGTTTGATCTATGTAGATGGTCCTACCCTTTTGAATGATCTCTTCCTTTTGAAGCTGACCAACCTACATCTGGTGAGAAGACCACCTGAAATCAAACATCCTGGTTACCTATTTTTGTTGAACAACCACTTTCTGCTTTTGAAAGACTTCCTACCACAATTTTGTCAGAGAGTGAGGCCAAGCATAGGTTTCGACACAGGCAGATTTTTATTTTGGACTTTTCGACTTCAACGGCCCTAAGAACAGCAGTTAAGGGAATCATCCCTTTAGTGTTAGGGCAAGGTAGGCATTACACCAACCCAGGAACTTTTAGAAATAAATGTTTTGAAAATATATCTTTGAGGCTGTATCTCTCTTGATACCATGTCTGTCTCACTTTGGCCATCTCTTGCTGCAGGACGTCCCTTGAGTCTGAAAACCTATCCTGCAGGTATTGGTTGAATGTAGAACCCTCCTCGCAGGTCACCTGGCTCTGGTGTTACATGTCCTCTCTCCTCTCCTTCCGCAATGCTGCATTAGAGGAGATGACATTTTTGGCCAGACTGTGGATGTGTCTAGTCATCTCTTGCAGGTTTGCACCCCTTTGCATGCAGCAACCTCTGCTCCCACTCCAAGTTTCTGGCAAGGGCATCTCCACCACATGTGCGTGTCCAACCAAGCCGGAATGCTGAGGCTGGGCCCATTGCAGTGGTGCATCATCATAGGCTGGCGGACTACAACCCTGCCACTGACATCAGCCTCCACTGCTGCCTCCATGAGGGTAGACGGCAATGCTTCAGACACAGAAATCACCATTGATGCAGGCCTCTCCATGCCAGGCCCAGGGTCTCCTGGCTCTCCTCGTCAGAATCAGCAGCCTCCAGGAACTCAAGGAAATCCATGGCATCCGGGCTACTCAGTGCTGTTCCCTCCACCATATCCCTCAGTATGCCTCCACTTCAAATTCGGCAGCATCATCGGAAGATAAGTCAACAGGCCTACTGATGATGGCCTACAACAGGAGGGTATTCTCACACTCACAAGGCCCGGCACCCCAGGCTGCACTGGAGGATGCTTGAGATTCAACCCCCCACCCCCTCTTTCTCCTCATCCTCATCAGCTGCGTCCTCGCCTTCACAAAGTCAGACAATAATATTCAGAGGCCTCTCTACCCAGTTGAACATGGATAATTTAATTCAAATGCATACAGACAGAAGGGGCCTGATATACATGCATCAAACATTGAAACTGGGCATTTTCAATGTGGAAGTCACAGGTGACTAACATTCAATGCTCTGTGCAATAATGTTGGTGCACATTAGGTCCTGCATCAAGCCATGGATTGGAGGAGTAGGTGACCATACATACATACATAAATGTATTAGAGTCGAATGTATAACAGTAGACCAATGGAGTTCCGTGCTTTATTGCGGAGCCCCTTGTTTGTTTCATCCATGCATACTTGCAACGTGTGGAAGTAACATGTTTTCTCCTGCTGAAAAAAACCGACATGCAGGAATTTGCATTGCCAAAATCCCTATCATCCTCTTTGCCAGATTGCCCAAGGCCAGATTTGTGGTTACCCACACTCATGCATCTTTACCATGTGTGAGGAGACTGAACCATGGATATGACCAGTGTGCACTTGCATGACCACTAAATGATTGACAGTCTAAATGTGGAATCAACATTACATAACGAATATATTTTAGCCAACACTACAGCTTCTGTCAAGTGCATCCCCTCATGCAACTTGTCACTAACATTGTAGCTCATCCATATCCACTGCCTGTGAATGGATTATTCTGCCATCATCCACTGTTGAGTATGATACCATGTGAGCCTAATTTAGTGTTGAGACAGCACTATCCACAATCATGACACTGTGAGTGTGTTCAATGAAATGTGTCTTGCAGACTATAGACACATATAGGTGTAATGTCTTTGATAAAATTACTGTACACAGTAATGTGTGCTGTAAGATCAATTTCAACCAGAAACATAGATCAAGCATCCACCTTCTATGATCCAAAACATGTAATGGAACTGACCAAAGATGCATTACTATAGTAATCATATATGGAAGAGAAAGCCCCCCAACAACTGTACTGCATCACATACAAATCATGCACACATGACACTCACCTGATGAGGCAGCATAGGTGTCAATGCCTCCCATGCCACCCACCTGTTCACTTGTGATGGGGCCATCTTTGACCTCTTCAAAAGGAGTTAGATCCTCAACATGTGGTGACCCAACACCAGTAGCCTGGGCACAGGACACTTTTCTGCTGTGTTTCTCCTTGGTCCACCTAGTGAGGTCACAAATCCTCTTGTTGACCTCTTCCACAGTGTGCCTCTCAAACCCACAGGCATACTGTGACCTCCTGTTACATCCGCCACCATTCGGTCACAGGAAGGGTGCTGCCAGCCCAAAGGTACAGGACAACATAGTTTTCATTGAGGTAATCCACGAGAATTGTCAACTCCAAATCAGAGAAGCACTTCTTCCTTGGTGGCCCCTACTCCCTGACCTGTGGCTTTTTGTGGGGTGCTGTCTGTGATTGACCTGCAGGCTGGACCTGTGACAAATAAACTTCCGGGGCACCAGTGGTCCAAGGATGAATATCAGTTTCTAAACCATCAATCAGCTCCATACCGCTAGTACACCAGAAAGAATCCAAACAAATTGGAACACAAGCAAATCATAAAACTCTTTGTCCAATTTTGGTAACATGGACGGAACGGCAGGATTATCTCCACAAGGTTGTGGATCATTGGTTAGTTGCAGCACAGCGAAAATACATTCATCACCCAATGGTAAAAGGCACTGTCCAGTCAAGGTTGGACAGACATATCTTCTTTATTATTATTACAGTTCTAGCACACTACAAAGGAACACAGAAGACAGACAATTTAACCCTGGATACTGACAGGAGGGTAGTTGGTAAATCAATCAGTTTTAACTGTTCAAGGTTATTTGGTTTCAGCATCAAGGGAGCAAGGGGTCTTAAATGTGACTAGGGGCCTCTAGAGGAGGAATAGGCGGAATAAGTGGACAGAACAACAATGTACCTGGTGCTTGAGATGATAGGCAGCATCAAGTAGGTTCCATGAGGTTTGAAGCTCCGGCAACAGAGTTCAAGATGTGGATATCAGGCAGCAGGCAGTTCAGCAAGTAAGGCTGGATGGACGGCTTCAGGCTGGCCTTCAGGGCAGCTCGGGGTCAAGAATCATTGTCTCTGTGCTGATTGTCAGATCTGGAACACTGGTCAAGGTCTCTCGGATGCCTTGAGTGACTGCAGCGTGACAACAGTCAGTAGTGCAGCTGGTCGCTGTTTGAGGGCTCGTCTGCCTCGAAAATGTCGATAAAAGATGGACACTGGTTGATGCTTGCTGTGGCACTCCCCCTAGCTTCTTCGCAGGGCTCATGTCATCACTTAAGGCAGACGGCCCAAAGCTGAGGAGAGTGTTTGTAGGCAATGGCCTTTTCCTTTCTTCAGAGACTCTCTGGCACTTTCCACCAAGGAAACTTGCTGGCAGAACCTTGCAAGGCACGATGTGTGCTCTATGGGTACCAATTCTGGAGCTGCTGGATGGGTCCTCTGAGTCTTGTATCTCCCTCTGTTCCCTAGGAGATGTTTAAGGGAGAGATATTGCTTCCCTTTTGGAAATCCTGGCCTTCCTTCACTGGTGGAATGTGTAAGGCAGACTGTACCTTAAGACAGGGTCCGAATGAGTCCTTGTTCTTACTCCTTTTGAAGTTGTCAGCTGATCTGCCAAGTGAGGGTGTTAGCCCTCATTTAAAGCCAAATGATCCCCAGTGATTGGTGCAGGATAAGCCTACCTTAATTAACTAATCCTGGGTCACCACCAACAATGTTCTGTTCTGTTATGCATGATGTTGTAACCAGAGTGCTTTGCAACAGGAAAGGTAAGAGGTGACAACATGTACTACTAAGTCCAACCCATCTTCCTGTCTGTTTGGATCAAAGTGTCTCTCTGTTTATTTGAGCTCTCTGTAACTCATGATCAAAGCTCAGGTCTATCTTGAAGTTTATGGTGAGAACAGACCTCTGTCTCTGTCAAATCACATGCTTTTTCCCTCTGAAAGGGGGTTCCCTGCAGTAAACAGTTGTCCCAGACATGCCATTCACTGCATTTCATACAGAGGGGTGGGAGCAATTGCTTATCAAAGAGGTGTTAGTGTCCTGCCCCCTGTTGTCCGTTCTGCACTCAGGCCTATCGCATGCCTGTTTCAATTAACTCTCATCAGTATGCTCCGCCACCAGCAGAACTTAGACAATAGAGAGGGCAGATCCATTGGCCTTTTTTTATTTTAATTAGGCTGGCCATGGCCAGAGGAAGGTGTTGCCTTCCCCTTCCTGAGATGCTTTGATGTACCTGTGGCTGTCATATTCCAGCTAAAAGTGACAAGGAGGACTGCACCTGTAGGCTGTGTACCCCCGGAGTACACTTGACTATGTGTTAGTTGTGTGGTGAGTTTACGAAAATCTGTGCAGATTATCCCCACACATTTTCTGCAGTTAATCTCCCATCATTCATTTTAATTACAAAACTTCAAAAAAGCCCAGGTGAGTGCACACCCCCTGTGTTGATGGTTGAAGTCCTCACAGGGCCATCTTGGTTCTAGTGGACCTTGTTGATACTGGGGCACATGTAGTCTCATCAAAACATTGTGCAAGTGGACCCTTCTTCTGCCCTCGTCCATGTGCTCATCCTCTCCATGGACCCCTCTCACTCATGGTGTAATGAGATGGTTAAGTAAAAAAGTTCCCCACAGCACTATGGAAGCTGCGTTTACAGCAAGGTATCCCCATATGTTGCTGTGCCCGATATGTCAGAATTCCACTTGGTACTCTCATATATCACAGCGTCTGCGCATCCCCCAGGAAATCTGCTTGGTATATCCAAATATTGCTATCTCCGCGCACGTCATGTAAGGGGCAAGCCGGTTGGAGGAGCGCACAAGCATGCTATTTACAGCATTACCCACACATGTGAATCCTCCATGTGGTGCAGAATTTATGTGCATAGGGCCATTCCCCTGATGTTGTCACTGCTGTCTGGACCTAGTGGAGATGCCTGGGCCTTGCTATTCCTCCTGCATTGTGCTATTTCTTGCCTATCCAGCCATATTATGCCTCCAAACATCTATATATCCTGCTGCCTTATACTGTGTCACTGGCTGCTGACCTCTTGCGCTGCTTTGCAGTGTCTAGTATTCCTCCATAGCCTGTTTTTCTGTGAGTCTCCTGTCAGGCTCTCTGACAACCGCATCTGCTGCATACAAAGTTCAAAGCCTCCATATCACCATCACAGCTTCACAGTACAAGTACAGTCAGGGCATAGGTTCACCCCACCAACCTCAGGTGCACCATGTCAGCTATATCATCCAGCAAAATGGCGAGGCGCAGGGCTATCAACAGTACTGCTGCTGAAGTTGGCATCCTGGGTGAACAAGTGGCCATCACAGGATCTGGATGGACATCACTTCTGCCATCAACAAGGAGGGCTAGCAGTCCGTACAATGGACAACGCCAAGAAGCAATGGGATGCCCTGAGGATCCAGAGCCAGACGAAGGCAGACTTTGAGGCAGGTGCTTCCTTGGAGGTGCACTCTGCAGGCTGCCATTCAGGGTTTATTGTCATTTCATCTAAAACCATTGCATCTAATGCCATTCTATCAAAATGTTTCCATCTAAAAATATCCATCTAAGGCATTTTTTTTCTTCTTTATTTGGGAGGGTGCCCCCCCCAAACCCCTCTCTTTTACCCTTTAAAATGCACCTGAACAGAAATTAACACTTTACCCCAAAAAACATGCATTAGATGGACATTTTTTAGATGGAAATATTTCGATGGAATGGTGTTAGATGGAATGGGTTTAGATTAATTGACTAGATACCCCATTGAGTGGCACTGCTTCCCCCCTGATCCTAGAGAGGATAAACACAGCTCTTCATGTCCAGGTGCCTTGACCTGGACTACTCAGAGGGTAAACAGTTCCACAGATTGTACTGGTTGAGTATGTATGAATTGAGCAAGTTAGTGCTTTTCAGAGCATGGGTGTTGAACAATACTTAGCTGGCATAAAGCTTCATGCACATACTGTAAGTATGTCATGGCAAACATCTGTGAAGTGGACAGGTACAGGAGTGCACTCTGGCAGCTTTGAGTGACAAAGGATACTTGTGTGCATGCAATATGAGATGATGAAAGCAAGGCCTTGGACAGAGACACAACCCAAATTGAGATTTTGAGGCTATGTAAGGTACATTCATGCACACCTCCTTAGGGAATGATGATTACATCATATCCACTCAGCAGGTGAGACTGACACATGTGTTTTTATGTCCTGACATGGCAATGTAGTGCAGTTGACAATCTTTTTCAACATTGGGACCAATCAGGCCACAGAATGAGGGGGCATACATATATGTCCTCATAAATGTTGTCTGCGTTGGGAGCTGGTTGATCCTCTGAAATGGTGCATGTATTATCTGAATGCTTTCATTTTGGACTGTCATCAGTGTATGCCACAAGATGGGGTTGGATGGAGATGTGACTATGATACTACAGACACATGTGGTCAGGTGCCCTATCCTTGGCCCTGCCTGCAGAATACACTTGGTTCACAGCTTCATTGCTATTGGGATGTGTAATGAGTTGTTGTCATGTGTATGTGGCCGTACATCAATGTTCTTTGTTCACACGTGCATGTCTCATCATCGTAACTTGTCATTTTCCTTTCACTTGTGAGTCTGGATTTATTCAGATTTCCAAGTATGGGCCTGTGTGCATGAGTAAGTTGCTTGTTCACTTATGATGACTGCATACTACTGATACAATTGAGGTGAGTGCACATGCATTGGTGCTTATTAATGATTCCTATGTTGTAGCTTCCATTTTACACAGTTGCAGCCGTTAAAGAAGAGATTCCATCCTGTACTGTGGAGCTGCATACCAGGGCCAAGGCCACCAGATGCACGCCCAGACCCCAGGCACACCCGATTAAATCCACCTCCGGTGAGGTTGATGTGCTTAGGGGAGCATCCCATTTTTATGGCCCTGCTGCAGAGGGGCAGGATGGTGGTGACATAACCACAGAGTGCCTCTCGGCATGGAGACCTCATTGTGGGTGTCATGCTTGACGCAGGAGGAGAAAAATGAAGAGGCCATTGCATGTCTTCCCACAGTGTTAGATGGGGGTACTGAAGAGGATGTGCAGGCTTTACACCTGGCTCTGAGACAGAAAGCTGAGCAATCCACAGTGGAGGGGTCAGCACATCTTCCTGTCGCAGGACTACCCACCTCCACTGATGCCTTCACCCAGACAAATACCAAACTTCTGGTCAGTGAGGCCATCCATGAGGGAGTGCTGCCACTTCTGGTGGGTGGCTTGAGGTGGCGAGCGTCTCTCTATGATGCATTTCATGTGACTTATGAGCTGCTTGCATGGCATCACAGTAAAATGGCCCACCTCTTATCACAACTAGCAACATTGGTGCTTGGCGATGGCCTATATAGACAGGCCACTGAAATGGCGCCCTCCTCCTCATTTGTGCCCCAACCAACCTTCACTGAAGCCTCCACGTCAGCCAACAGCATGGCCTCCTGTGCCCCTGTCCCACCAATGGAGAGTCTGCATGTCCTGTGTCCCTACTAGAGGTAGAGGTTTGTCCAGTGGCAGATATGATGATCACAGACCATGCACAAGAACACACAGGAGAACAGGCTGTAGACGAATATGAGGCAAGTGTTTGCAGTGCAGGTGCAGTACCCTCACAACGCAGACTGTAATCAAATCAGAAAGAGCACATGTACAAGAGACACTTTGCAAGTCAACAGGAAATGTTGGTTGTTCAGGAAGCAAATCCAAGATAGAATAGCTGCCAGGAGGAGGCAGCAAAGTGCACACAAAGTGCATGTAAGGCAGGAGGACAGACAATGGGTATATGCCACGGTGTCTTCCCAGGTGGAATGGCAGAGGAAAAAAGATGAGGAGAGGCAGCGGGTATATGATGCAGCAATTGGCAGGGTTGAGTCCGCAGTGAGGTTGTGGAGGAGTCTTAAAGGGCAGCGGAGGATATGGTGTCAAGGATGAGCGAAGCCCTGCAAGTCCTTCAGGAAACAACAGAGACCCACCTACAGGAAAAAATGGTGAGGGGGAATTGGCTTGACACGGCATTGTCCGAAATTTCACTTAACTAGCCCACTTACTCAGTTCTGTAGTAGTAGGTTTCCTTTTATTCCATTTATTTTTGTGCATAATAGTTTTTTCCTTTCATATTTGTACATAGTTTACTATTAATACATACATATTTTATCATTCAATGCAACAGTTTGCTTTGTCTTTGTGCCATATGCAGCATTTCTCGACTTGCTGTTGTGTGGGTGCTTTTGTGTTTCTTTGGTCATGTGTACCTTTTGTTATCACGTTATCTGCAACTGAGTGTGTCGTGTGGAATTCAGGTGGTTTTAGGTCACCTTCTGTGGCTCATAATGGTAATGGACTATTTGTTGTGGGACATGTGTGTATGCTTCTGGTGTGTGTGATGTTTAGGATGATAAATTCATGGCCAATGTACGCATGTGGACTGTAGTTGATGTAGGGAGGTCACATGTTTAGAGGTGCACAAGTTTCATGGGTTTCGACAACAGACCTGTTGCTTAGCAACTTCCGTGCTTTGGCTTACACACATGATGTTCATTAATGTACATGGTGTGCGTGGGTGTGTCAACTATGTACATTGTGGTTGGCATGGCACTTCTTTTGTAAATATATTCATGGGTGTCAATTCATAGTGGGGCTTACTTGAGGTAGTCATTGTGCCACTGCTTAGACTGACTTGCCCATGTGGCTATGTGGACCTGTGTTTCACCAGTAGGTAAGGGAGCATCGCAAGGGTGTCCGTAGCCAGCTATGTTTGACTTATGCCACTTATGGTGCAGGGGGATTGCATGTTTGCTTTCAGTGTATCTGTGGTGGTAGAGCATAGTTTAAATTGTGTGTCATAATATGTTTAAATAGGTATAAAGAATCCCTATTAACATGAAGACATCCTACTCCACCAACGGGGATATAGATATATGTAATACAATAAAGAGCAAGATGATACGTGTTGTTTACTTGCCTCCAACCCCCTCACACAGGAACTCTATAAGGTTTTCCAGCATCACTAGTCCTGAAAAAATGGACCGTGTGCTATAACTAATTTACACAAATGTCTGACAAGTTTATTATTCAAATAATTCAAACTGAATTTAAACAAAAAACACTACCCTCACCTAACACAGTGTACTAAACATTAAAAAACAAATATAAAACAAATATAAAACATCAGATAACTTATTTATACGACACAGAAGATATCACATAACACACAAAAAAATCTCAATGTGTCACTAAAACAACAAGCATCCCAACCTGTTTCCTTTTACCCTCTTGGGTGCCTGAATCTACCCTTTCAACACGGTGTGGAAGAGATTAGTGGATGCTTTTAAATTTATCCCCTTGCATTAAATTGTGTGTCTACAGTTGAAAATGTGGTTTGACTTTTTTGATGGGGTAATTTTCTGAAGATGATTTGGGTCTTTTATTAAGGATGTGAAAACAATTGTTCAGGTGTCTGGCCAGGAGTTCTCCAGTGCGGGAATATTTGAAGAATCTGGAGACAGCTCATTCACCTCTGCCTATTCATGTCTCCAGATTTCTTATTCTTCAATGTAGTGTTCCATTATGCTGCCACAGCTGTTTCGGTGGCTTTTGGTACCTGCATGTCCATGTGGATGTGCTCACACTTCCACAACAGATATGGCATATTTTCATTGTGCACAGTAAGAACAGATGTTGAATCTCTTTGATTCAACTGGATCCCCAACTCACTTAAAGGGCAAATGACCAATCTATAGCAGCAAGAACCATGTGGTTGACTGTGGTTGTGCAGCTGAGTGTGATCCAAGGGGAAGCCACGAGAGGTGACTTTCATGAGAGCAATGGCACTGCTTCCAAGTGATCATGTTGGAAGAGGATATCTGGCAGGTGTAGTGCATGGAATACGCAAGTCAGAAGAGTTAATGAAGGTAAGTTGTCAACACTAAATTGGGCCATTGGGGTTGAAGATGCATATCTGGCAAGTGTCCTTGCACTTACAAACATTGCAAGGCTGACACCACCACAAGCCTGTTCAGCAGTTTCTAGAGTCTGTGAGTAGATATGGGGATCCATTGCTGCTGGGTACCTGACTGGGCCCTTTGCACAACAGATAGTCAGTGCGGGCCAGCATACAGTTTTGTGAGTTGAGCATCAAACATGATTAATACATCAAAGGGAGTCCCATTGTTCTGTTCCTAAGTTCAACAGGTATTGAGGGACCATCCTTTGAGCTTCTGTGAAGAGAGCGTTGTAGCCAAATTACATGGGTGTGAGTGAGGACTAGTAAGGGGGGCTGGGTCTTCATCCTGGACCTCTGCAGCAAGTTCATTAGAAAGGATTTCACTCACACATTTCACATTTCATCCAACACCATGTGTCAGTACTGTGCTATTGAAGTACGGCTTTTGGGGTGGTGAGTATTTGGTGGGGCATGAATGTGAGTTTGCAGCTGTTGGGGCATGAACTATGTGGAAGTTGAGTGGCTGTAGAGTGATGTAGATTGCGTGGTGCAGATTAGTGGAGGTACTTTGACGAGGACCCGTGGGTTCAGCCATAATGTGGGATTGAGGGCACAAGGTACTGTGATGAGGATTTGTGGGTGCAGCCTTAATGTGGGATTGGGGGCAGATTAGTGAAACTACTGGGACGAGGACTTGTTGGTCACATCAGATGTGTGGAAGTAATTCTGATTGCTGGTAAGTAATCCTTGATTACTTCTTTCCAATTGATCCGGACAGTGTCACATTTCACATTGTGGCACAGAGTACTTAGACAGTGCTATGTTAATTTTGTCCTGAGTGCATGTTGTGGGGGTGCCTGGCGCTACTCATTTTTCTTTGCAATGCGTTTCTGCATGCATGTCATTCTGTGAATGAGCTCGCAACTCTGTACATTTGGGACATGCAATGTTCGTACTCGCGCAATTACCTTGCGTGGACTTGATGCTTAGTGCTTTTTCTGAGAATTAGGTCACATGTCCGCAGTCCTTTGGTGATAGAGGGCATAGTGTACTGAATATGCAAGCGTCTCTGCTTTCCTGAAAATAAACTTCCCAAAAGAAAAGGGGATGTTTTTCAGCCTTAAGGCCTTTTCTGTGTGTTATCATTGCCATCAATTGGCAATGGTACTGTCATGGTTATTTATATATCCTGGAATATCTTCCTGAATTGCAATCAGCTCCCTTCATTTGAAAAATGTCCCACCTTCACCAAGGACCTCCTGCACCACACAACAGACTCTCTCAATGCTGCCCCTCAACCTGGTAAGCTGCCATCTCTCATTATTCTTGTTTGGGGCGTAGCCAAAGAAATATGTGAGCTGATACAAACTACATTTCTAGTGGTTATTTCATAATATATGAGGACATTACATCTGTCTCTTAGTCCTGAAAGGTTATTGCCCGTGGAACCATTTTGATGAACGAATGGCTTTGCATACAAATGGGCCCATTGGGCAAGAGGTGTTGAGATAGCCATTGCTGGTCCCCTGAACTTGCAGGCACATTTCTCTCACTCTAGACAGGTATTTTACCAACAGCCACTATGGACTCAGCCGTAACCTATGAACTCATTCCCCAGGAAAGAGCAACATTGTAATCTGGGCTCTCTGCAAAAACAGGCTCACTTGGAATCGAGACCTTGACTTGGATGTGCCACTACGTCTATTTAATTAGAAACCCTCTGGATTGCCAAAGAGCATACTACTGACTAATGCTTGTAGGTTAAGTCCCTTTTTCTTGCCAATGAAACTATTCCCAGAAGTCTAAAATGCAATGCACAGGATACAAGATAAATCAGAAAAAAATGTATTACACAATCTCCTTAAGCAGGGAATTATCCAAAGATATTCTAATTCTAATGGTGTGAGTACAGGCGTATATTAAGTTTTACAGAAAGCAAAAAGCAACATTTTTCAATAATGCATCTGTCTGGTTTGCTGATTTTAAAAGTAGCATTAATGGGTGCATTCATTATCCATCTCAATTGGCCTATTCTAAACATGTGATACATCATCCGAGGTACATGTTAGCTCATCTCTAGTGAGTTAATTTTAGTTCACACAAGTGGGGATTGGACAAGAAGAATTAGGCATATGTAACTAATAAAATTACTAGTGTCATTGGTTGCCTCTGTAGGCGTGAAAGGGAAGGGGTGTGAATATATTTATTAGACTCAATTATTTGCGGGTTAGGTAATTCATATGATACATAAAACATAATTGGCCTTCTGCCTGCTCCAAAGGCAATACAGACTCACCAACTTGAACTCTCCAAAATGAACAGCAAAATTAGTAAAAACACAAGAAATAATATTCTTATGATATTCTACACAAACAAAATTGATAAAGAAAAATGTAAATGGTTTTAAAGACTGACACACAATAACACAACCGTTTTGGAGAATATCATTTTTAAGAACAATGCAAACAGTTTTGAAACAATTTGAAGTATTGTGATTTAAACATATTCATGGACATTAATGTTCCTTTTAGATTTTAAAGTTACTGTTTATTTCAAAGACTAGTATGCCTAAAACTGTATTTGTTTCTTTGTAGGACATACTTAACTATCAAAAGAGAAGTCAACAGCGTCTCCTTCCTGGGTTATATCTGGGATACTTGAAACTGAGCAGTTCTGTCGATCAAATAAAAGTTCTTGTATCTCAAAGGCTCCCCAATGTACTCTGCCATGCTAAAATTAGAGAAAATGGTAACGTTTCCAAGTAAGTTTTCTTCAACCTTTGCAATATCCTAGTTTCGCTGTTTATAAAACCTTACCCCTGACTGCTGGTGCTATTTGGTTGGGTATGCTGACCAGTTTCTTTTAAAGAGATTTGAGATATAAAGTTCCTCATTCACAAAGAGTGTATTGCTCTTGCTTTTGCCAAGTGTTCATGTAAGTGAAAAATTGTTGCATTTTTTCAATAGGATATTTCTTGAAAATGAAACTGCCTGCACAAAAAGGTGCTGCACAGGCACTTTAAGCTCACCATCGGAATGTGTGTCCGTGATATTCCATTGGTAGTTGTATCTCACTGTGCATCTTTTATTCTCAAATGGATGCTCTCCAATATGTTGACATTCCCATTGCAACCCAGTGCATCAGGAGTTTTCTGCAGACCCATGAAATAGAATTGCATATGCTTTGCATGGAGATGTTTGATTTTACATTTCCATCGCTGTTGCAAATTACTAACACACCATGAGTTAGTAACTTATGATGAGTGTAAATGGCGTAATGGATTTTATGTCCAGCAGTCTTTTAAGGCATTGTTGGCTCTTCTCAGTGTGGGTTCACCCATGTCCATCAAATGTCAGTGCATTGTGGTCTACTATGTTATAGGCCACCTGACTGCAGGCCTGCAGTTGGGGCTGCCCTAACCTTTCACTGAGCCTGGCTAAGAGTAGGTTTGATATAACCCTAGAGTTGTCTAGATCTGAAAGGTCAACAAAAGTGTTCTTTAGTATTGGGGATCACTGCGTCTTTAGTGGTGTCTCAACTTCATGGGCACTGCAAAGCTTGTCAATGTAATGCCGATGGACAAGATTTAGTCTGCCATGTCTAAGGTTTTTGTAAGCCAAACACCAATAAAAATAAATTAATAATGCATCTTGGTTTGCACAGGACAGATGAGCCCTGACATATTTAACCAATTTGATGATAGTATCATCTGCAACTGAGTATAAACTAACAACATTTCTGGGCACTACAATTGCATCTGGTAAACGATAGGCATCTTACTTTGCATGAGGATTGAGGTTTTCATCTTGTTTATGATGTCATCAAGAAGTAAATGAAGTTGCAGTGTTTGGCAGTACCTTTGTAATCTTGAAGAGTATCTTAGTTTTGTTTGGCACGTTTGAAAAAAGGATTGAGAATTATATCTGTTGTTTTTGTTGGATAGCTCAAAGATAATACTGTGCATGAATGTTGCGAGCAGTGTGTCGGTCCCAGCCAAAAACATCAAAATAAAGTAAACCTAGTCAAATATAATACCATAATATGAAGGTCGAGAAAAGACTGGCTGGGGGGGGAGGAGGGGGTCGTTGAGATCCTATTTAAACAGCAGCTTCTCCATGCACAAAATATGGATTTAAGAAACTTTTATGATCATGTGTTTAATTTTGCAGAGTTTTGACCTGAGAGTCTGAGGAATTATGAACTTTGCATTATGGTGTGTCCGAGTACCCTCAGCAGTTGGAGACCCTTAGATGTCATTAAGCCATGCTATGGAGGGAAAACCGAGGATGTGATCCCCATTGTCCAGTTATCATGAACAGTGGAGGTTGCAGGAATTAACTGTGCAGTAGGGCCATTGATTGTCCGGCTAACAATGACATTTCAATATGTGATTTAAAAGTGTGGAAGAAGACTTTGGGCCTCATTACAACCTTGCTGGTATCCTGGCGGTACACCCACTGCTGCTGAATTACAAGTGCCAGAGGGATGGAGTAAATCCCTATTTATGGAGTCCCATAGGACTCCATGAGGGGATTTGCCGTGATTACTGGCACTGGCCGGTAATGAGGGATTTGTTTGCTGGTAGGGCACCTGCCTTACCTCTAGCTTCTAGCTAAAGGTAGACCAAGGTGACCCCCGGGAAATCCCTATTTGGCCAGTCCAGTAAAGTACCAGTATCCGCAAATACCAGCACTTTTTTTACCAGACTGCCTGACTTGGAATGAGGCCCTTTGTTCGTCCAATTTGACATCTCAGGGGCGGTGGGTGGGTTGCTGCCATCCTATCTTGTAGAGCAGCCATCATTTTACGGATGTTTGCTTGTTGGGCTCTCAGCAGTTGCCAAAAACGTGCCAAAATATTGAGAGGCCTGCTTGCTGCCAAAATCGTTATGAGCCACACATAAATACCAAGGTGCCTCACAGTGGTGCAGCCAGAGTGACACAGCAATACTGCACTTCTTCATCGTGGTGCAGGCAAAGTCGAAATGAAATACTGTGGACCCTCACAGCTGCAAGGTCTACAGAGAAAAACACAATTCTTCACAGTGGGGTGCTGTGTTCACAGGATGTTTACATCTTGGGTACAGCAATCATCATGACTGCACAAGCAGACAATGCAATGTCCAGGAAACACATCATCAGAACATTGGGGGCATCCCCATAAGAACCAAATGTACCTCTTCTCCCCACCCCTTCTACATCACCTCAGCTTATTAAGGTCATTATCCAGCAGCAGGTGAGTGATTTGAAGATCTACATAGCTGCAGCAAACCCTAACTACAGGATATTGATAACACATGCAGTATCTTTGAAAAGAACATTTCTAAAATAGAGCAAAGGGTCAGCAATTATTTTGGTTATGTGACGAATATCCCCCATTTTTTGAATGAACACAAATGCCCTCAAGAAAAACTGTGAAGAGCTTAAACATATAGGGGCCATATTTAGTGCCTGCCAGAGGGGGATTGGGAGGAATTACTCAGCAAGGTTTCTTGTATCATTATTAATAGTGCTGCTTCAGTTACCCTCAGGAGTCTACCAAATAACAATTTGCGCTTCAGCTTGCCCAAGTGACGCTCATTGTTAACACAACACATTGAAGACTGCAGCTGATTTGGTTTGGTGGCCCTGTGCTTTTCCTGTTACAGGATGCATCTATAGTTATAGCACAGAGGAGGAAGAGCTTCCTTGCCCTCAAGTCAACCTCAGAGCAATACGGGTTCAGATACTGGGTGTTTCCATCAATGCACAAAGATTCTCTTAAAAATAAAACTACCATCGGCAAAAAATAACTGTTCACAACACAGGGAAGGGTGCCACTGAATTACAAAGTGCTAACAAATTATCGGAGGCACACTGGCTTTCATCTATTAATAGTCAAATATTTTACTCGATATCAGAGCATCGGACCATCAGAGCATCTTACGGGTGTTCACTAGTTTGTTAGTAGCAACTCATGCCACCAGTCATGCATATCATTTCCATATTGTCCTTAGACTGGGAAGTCATTGGAGTCTGTGCTTTACTCGCTCTCAATTGCTGTATTAGTCTGGATGATGTCACTTTTCATAGATTTAATGTTGGTCTTGTATCTGGCGTGCACTTATTGCCAGCTTGCTCACCTTTACCGTCGCCAGCCTTAAAGTTCTGATGGATGGGCTTTTGTCTCATTCTGTTCCTGTTCTGTTATTTGAGACATAATCGTGTCATCCTTTTGGATCTCATTGAATTGTTACTACAAAGATACACTGCCTTAATGATTACATTATTGAGCTGACACTTTAATGGCTTGTGAAGTAGCCTCATGAAGAGTGAACAGGTACTGAGGCAAGTGCAGAAATAGAAGCCATGCATTGCTTTTAAAGAAGTGACTGAATTATCTGGTACTGGAAATCCTTCTTGCTGGTGTTAGTATCTGAGATGAAAACGTCTGTAGGTGAGGGTGATGGAAGTGTCCGTTCATATAACTAAAGATCTAAATGCGTGATACTTGACCCAATCGTCATCCAGATGACTTTGATTTCCTTCTTCTCTCAGTTGCCTCTGGAATGCTATTCTCGAAAGACTATGGGGCTCACTACGAGTATGGCTGTAAAACGCCATTAATTGGGCCACCGCAGAATTGCTGTTACCGCCATGGTGTGCGACGGAATCACTGCCATATCACAACATGGCGGGAAATTAACACAGAGAAAATATTAAGCAATGATAAATTCACCAATTATTGGCAGAATTATCATTACCGCTGGGGCCTTCAGTGCTGAATCCAATTGCTTAAATAGAACTGATCGAATTAACGCTGGTGGAAATACATCATCTCAGGAAAAGGAAGCAGTGCTGCGGCCTTCTGTAAGAACTGAACCCATTGAAAATCAACCTGTAGGAGTGCCCATCCATCCGCAGAGGCAAGCAACATCATGTCTGCAGGGAAGGCGAAGCCAAAGGTACCGGATATGCGAATGCAAAAACCAAAATGTAATGACCAAGAGCTCACAGTACTAGCGGACCAGGTGGTGGCCCATTCTGATTAACTCTAAGGGGTGCAACATCGGAAGACAATTTAGCTCCGCAAGAATGAAATCTGTGCATACATCCAGGATAAGGTGGTATCTGTAGACCATATCCCACGTGATGCAGAGGACATGAATAAGAGTTGAAACAACCTCAAGTCCAGAGTCTGTAGCCTTAATTCAAACCACTGCAGGGAGAGGGGTGCCACAGATGGAGGAACAGTAGAACCTCTACAGCTAACACCATGGGAGGAGATGGTCAGCGGCATCGTGCACATGGTGGGCATGGAGGGTGTACGCTAGGCTGAGGTCGGAACCAGTACCCATGGAGAACCTGGTGAGTACATGAGTGAACGATGGGCCAATTGCAGAACAACCCTGATGGCATGTACACATACGCAAACTGCCATGTATCCAGGCTACAGCAACCCCGACAATGAAGGACCCATCTAAGTGACACTGCAGTCCATAGCAACATGAGTCACTGAAGCTGTGATCCCCCTTACATTCCAACCAAGTGGGATGATGAAGGCATGATGTACGCCACTACCACCATTGATCTGCAAGTAACAAGGACTGAAGCACATCTGCATTGCTCATCAGAACCACACATTGCCTGCACACTGTGCACAGATACCACATCATGCATGGTAACGAACATGTAGCACATGTCAAGCAAAGAACACCACTGGACATGTGTCTGAGACTAACAACCACTTCAACTGACCAGTAGCTGCAAGGCCCACATGGAGACAATAATGTCCAATCTCATATCATCATGAATCCACCACAACTAGCAGGGCACCTCTCAGCCTACAGTACAGCATAGGCAAGGAACATCCATCTTGCCCTACAAGTGCACATGTGATCCTGTAGGTCAGTGTTGCACATGACTGCATGGTCCAAGCAAGGCATGGCCCCCACATTGACCATATGCACGCACATCAATCAATGCAGTAAACTGCCATACTGTTAATCACATGAAGTATGCCCCCCTGGAGACCTAGAACCCTGGGACTCCATAGTACATGCAACACTACATCACAACTCAACAAACTCATTTCTATCAAGGTATTGGCACACATTTTCATGTCTCCCAACAGGCACAGACGACACCCGGTAACCCTCTGAAAGTGCCAGTACCTAGGCAACCCAAACACCAACAAGTGCCACAAATGTAAGAGGCCATGCCTCACCCAGGAATGGGAGTGAAATCACCAAAAAAGCAACCAAGGCTAGAGTGCCATCAACCTCCATGGCCACTGGCACACTGGCCAAAATTGAAAGGCTTATGGAGGCCAATATGGAGTGTACAGCTCATCCTGCAACAAGGGCACACCCCACCACTGCAAGGGACATAGGAGAACCACAAACTGGCAGAGTGGTGACAACAGCGAGCCATGTTCCCAGCCTACTGCACCTGCTGCCGCGATGAGATCGGAGTCTTCCTCTTCCACCTCCAGGCCACCACATTCACCTGTGAGACAATTCTCACCAGAATCCACCCTCTGTGCAGCCTCTCACCCATGTGGTCGTCCCTCTACCCATTGTCATCTTGCTGTGCCCTCCACTTGACAATGACTGTGATGACCATGGAGAGCATCCAGGACGTCCATCCCACAATGTGGTCCGGGCCTACGACAATCTCCTCAGCCAGTGCCCGGTCCCACATTGCAGGCCATTTATGAGTGACTGGACAGAATAGAGGAATGGAAGGCCGAAATGTGTGCCATTGTACAAGAGCAATTGGACAATTCAAAGGCCCTGGGTGATGTCACCCAGGGGGCCTCCAGGTGGGTGCCCTGATCCATTGATCGGATTGTGCCGGAGTACAGTGCATACCAATGCAAGCAACAGCCTCATCAACCAGAAGGTGAGTGAGCTTGCAGAACAGATCTTAGCCTCATTGGCCAGGGGAATCAATATGACCATGGAACTCCTCCTGGTCAGTGAGCCAGTAACTTCAGTGTGAGCAACCCCTACTTAGGCGTCATTGGCCAGAACACAACCCAGGTGCTCACAGCACTGCATGTCCCATGCACTACTGCCTGAGCAAAAAGGAGACAAAAGAAACCGCTAGTGTGCAGCACATGGGACAGACTGAGAGTGTGGGGTGGGTGATGGAGTTGGGGATCAGTGTGTAGGGTGGGTGTTGGCATTGGGGATTAGGGTTTGTTAATCAGAAAATAAATCACTGTTGATTCTTGATAATTTGTACAGTGTTTATTCTATGGTGTTTATTCAGTAAATCTTCAGTGACATCAGAGGTGCATATGTGCTCAGTCAAAACAAATTGTCCATGAGGTTGTACTGTGGGTTGCCTCAAAACTCAGCAATACAAATTACAAAAGTAATCTGAAGAAGGAGTGTACACCAGGCAAGAAGTAACACTATTTATTCTGGGCCCAGGCGCAGCTAGGAAAGCAAAATTCAAGCAGAATGCGGAACAGAACTTCATGAAAGGTGCTGTCAAAGGAACGCCCCTAAAATAAAGACTTTTATAGTCCTACAAACTAATTAGTATCAAAACACATTGCAACATTAGGTCAATACTCTAAGTGAGGCTAATTGGTAGAGCTGTGTTATTCCCCTATAGCAGGACATACATGACCAGACAATTAGTGGGTCTTGCAATTTTTGCCACACCACCCTTGACCACCTCTGTGGCATCACAGTCCAACCCCCAATTCCCACATCATAGTGCCAAAACTTTGACACTATTGAGATGACCAGTGGCTCTTTATTCCTCTGCCACCGGGAATCTCCATCCGATTCTCATGAGAATGCAACTGATCATGACACTGAAAGAGCCTTGAACCATTGACAAGTTACTGTTTTAATGTTGCATCTTAGAAACTCTTTGAACCTCTTCCCAGGCTCACATATGCAAAGGAGCATTTTGAAACTACCATGCAGTATTTTGAAACTGCCAGACCAGTTTCATAAATTAATATGCATAATTATGAAATGATTGTGCAGTCACAGCATTGCCTGGGCTTCAATTCCTGACCTCCAAAGTATCAAAGGCCATTTGTTTGTTACTGTATGATCCTGGAAACGTGTAGTTTGCAATATGCTGCCAGCCTCTGTGGCTGCTAGGCAAATTAATGAAATGCAAATTCATGTGTAGTGAAATCAAGCTCAGATGCCTGTTCTCAATGCCTAGGTCTAATATTAAGCCTCACATACTCACCTGTAATTCAAATGTTATTACCTATAGGTTATTTAATTAAAACACAATTACTTGAGGTATTCTCCAGGATAGTGCATACAACTGTATGGCTATCAAGGAAGCCCCCTCCCCTTTTAGTCCCGCAGCTGATAAGTGCATGCCTATTTATCACGCTGAACATGCATTTTCACCACAAGGTCCTGGTGGACCAATTCGTCCTTCTCTCACCTCCCCACGTATGTCTTGAGCTGCAACAACATCTTTATTAGAGCGAGCGGTGGAATGGTCCTCATCTGGAGGCATTTGTATGTTCCTTTGTATGCACATGTTGTCCAACATAGTGCATATGACTACAATTCTACTAACTTTCTCAGGGCTGTACATGAGTGCACCACCTGTGTGGTGGAGGCACCACAATCTGGCTTTCAGCAATCTGAAGGTGCACTCATTGGTTGTCCTGGTCCTCCTGTGGGCTTCATTATAGGCAGCCTACTATGGTGTACCAGGGTACCTCACAGGTGTCATCAGCCAGGGTACAGGCGGTTAGCCTGAGTCACCTACAAGAAATTGAATATACAGTGTTAGATATGGTGGTTTGTGTGTCGAGGTACATGTATATGGGCCTGTTGTGCTGTTGGCCCACGTGCGCTCATTTGTGCAGGTGGACGAGCACCTTGCATCCATTCTGGTGGTGGTCATCGTCCTACTGAGTGCACTTTCAATCATGCACAGTGTATGCAACATCATTCATCATGTATGTGTCTATGTGCTGATGTCACCCATGTAGTTGACAGTATGGAGATGGTGGTTGGCCATGTGCCGGTCTATGTTCATGCATTTTCAGGGAATTTTATTTATTTATTTGTTTATTTTGAATTTTTAAAGCGCTCACACAGCCCACGAGCATCGAGGCGTTGTTACAGGAATTATTTTTTTAAAGTTGTGTAATGTAATTGTTTGTGTCTTAGTTGCGTATTTATAACACGCTTAAACAACCAGAGATTTCTAAGCAGGGACCCGGGGATCAAACCTGTGTTGCTTCGTGTCGTAGGTGCCTTGCTTGGTGTCCTTGAGTGTGTTCTGCTACCTTGCATGCAAGGATGTCCTGTGGAGTCACCTGAGTTCAGAGTATGTACTGGGGTAAGTCACTCATGGCTCGTTTTTTGTTCATTGCCTTATTGGTGATGAATCATGGGACTTGTAGTTGTGTCACATCACTCCTTTTTCCGTTCTCCATGTGTGTCACAGTGCTATGTCATTGCCAGATTGACTACTACTGTTTGTCCACAAGATAGGTAATCTGTCCTCTGTGTGTGTTCATGTAAGCTGGAACGGTGCTGTTCCTCAGTATCATGGCATCATGTGTGGCACCAGGATATCGGGCGCAGCAGTGGCTGATAGTGAGGTCATTGAATTGAACTGTTTCCTGTTCTGGTATGCATTCTCCATTGCATGGGGTAGCACAAATGCCCCATATGTGCAATCCATTGCTGCTGTGAGGTTGGCTAAATTGGCAGTGGTGTACAAACGTACCTTTGCAGCGGGCACCTGCGCCTGGGTGGTGGGCATGGAGATGTGTTGATGGGGCTGCTTCATGAGCGTAACCAAGACTTGTTCCTGCACCTTTGAGAAAGTTGGCTGGGATTTTTCATGCATCGTCCCAACAGGGTACTGGAATCCACGCGTGGCACAGAAGTGTAGGACGGACAGTTTTAGCAGTGCCGGGGGGATAGCAGTTCTGATTGTGATGGCGCTCTGGATATCTGCCTGGATCAGGGTGAGCAGGTCTGTGATGGTGGAACGGTCCACACAATAGAGTGTCACTAATCGCTTGTCTGTCAGTGTCCAAGCTGATGGGCGAACACGTGGTATGGATGCCCTCCACAGTACACGTCTCCTCCAACTTTTTGGTGCCTGTCTCCTTCCCAGCTGCGGTCTTAAATGCTGCTGTAGCTGGATGAAAAGTAGGAGGTTGTGGATCCCATAATCTGCATACACATGTCATTGCATGTTGCATGGATGTGTTTTTGGGGAAGGTGCGGGCCTTAACTACTCTTCCTGGGTGTATCTGGTGCACATGGTGGAGGCAGCTGCACAGTGTTTTTGGCGGAATGACCACCGATTTTTGGCAGTAATTCAGCTGAATTTGCACTTTTAATATGGCAGAAATTTGATAGCTTGTTTCTGGCAGTAATTCCACCAACAAAATTAGCCTTGGCACTAATTCCGCAAGATCTCAGAGGAAGTACTGATGGAGGTCATTCCATCGTTGGTAATTCCACTGGTGTTATTAGCGCCAATTTTCTAGTAAGCATAATTCAACGTCGTGGTAACAGTGGTGGTAACGTATTTACTGCAAATGTTACCACATACTACTGCGCTCATAATGAACCCCTATGGGCCTCATTATGAATTGGCCAGTATTCTGGTGGTAAATCCACCAGAATTTTGCCAAATGGAATTACTGTTACTACCTCTTGATCTGATAGATTTTCCGCCTGATTACAAGTGCGGTGGTGGTGTTTGGCCCTGTTATTTTGGAGTCCATAGGATCCCATGGGTGATTTTGGAGGCATTACTGCAACAGCAATTTCGCCGGCGATATTCTGACGATTATAGCCAATATTTGAGTGGAAAGTGGGAGGATGCTGGAGGTGAATCCCCTGCTCCAAAGCCACACTCGTAGTATGGCAGAGTGGGAATAATTGCATTAATTCCGTTACTGCCACTTCTTTCCCACACTGCAACACGTGCAATGAGCCCATGTATCTTTACAAGCAATTCTATTATGTCAAGTTATACTATAGCTGAAATCCGGCCAGTGATTATTTCAGATCATGCTTCTGTAGCAGCCTCAATAAACAGAGGAAATGGGGTCTGAAATCATGCTAATGAATTCATTGAGGTGGATTTTGACTACTGCATCCACTACAAAGTAACATGGGATGCTTATACATATTCTTTAAGCAGCCATGTTGTTGGATTTTTGGTCACCAGACAAAAGAGATCTAAGGCGTATCTTAAAAAACATAAAGACTTCTGAATTGTACTGTTTTGCAAAGTCACTTTGAACAGTGCAATAAAATCCATGAATTGGGCCCTTAAAGTTGAAAAGTCGCCACAAAGTTTTCTGACAGCAACCTCCTCTGTGCATTGCAAACGGGTTACAGAAATCACAAGAATCGTGTGCACTGTGCACAACACTTACATTTTCTGGGGGGGATACATTCCATTATATTCCCCCACTTTAAATTTTGGGGGGGATTTGACCCCCGTCCTCCCATGTCCTACGCCCATGGTTGAAAACAACATGTTAATTAGTCCACACATGTACCCAGGGAAAACACTACACACTGGTATACTGATACACATGTAACTTTATTACATTGCACATATGCACCTATGTTAGTACTTTAGGAAGACATAACGCAAAGTAAAAACAACTGGGGACTGATTTAGAAAGCCTTTTTCAATGGGGCTTTCCCATCCAAAAGTGGTTTTGTAAATCAGGCCACTAGTGTCTCTATATAAGCAGCAGATTGTCCTAAAAAAAGTATAGACTTTATCACACGTATTCTCAAATATAAGCCCACTAGCCAGTAACAAGCACAACACATGTAGTCATGGGGGTGGGAAATAAGGGAACCAGATGTTATAACAGACCAAATAATTATAAAACAGGAACACGATTGCCAATGCCAACAATATTTCTAGAACACCAGGACACAAGATTAGGAAAATGCACATCTACACCTCACAGACAGCGTAGGGAATAGAACGGGGGTGAAGAGGAGACAATACAATCATACAGCCTGATGCCACAAAAAGATTGCTACACTTTATTTCAAATAGAACCAAACATTTCACTTCAAGAGAAAAATATATACAGTGTCACCAGAAATAGTGTCAGTGTAATCAGGCATTCACGTAAGCAGAGGTGGAATACTTGACTTTTAAAAAGAATTATTAAATCACATTTGCATGCTGAAGTTCTACGCTTTGGCCTTAAACTCACTGGTCTCAATCTGGGTGCAGGCAAAATGTACAGGGGCAGATATCTACTATCAAAGTCACAGTAGAAAAGTAGAAAACAGTAGAAAGTTTCAGGCGAGTGACAGTTCTCACAAAAGTCAAGCAAAGAGGACCCTTGGTAGGGAAGTAAGCTTGTTTGGAGAAAAGAAGTAAGTCACATTTCACCCCAAAGCTACAGATCCAGTTGACAACAACAGAGGAGACACCAGAAGAGACCCAAACAGAAATCTCCAAAGGAAGGTTCAACAGTCAAACGCACCAGGGGAAGATGCATCAGAGCACGATGATCTCTAATGGAAATCAGTGGGAAATGCAATGAGACTGGCATGTAATAAGTCTAGACTAAATACCACACGAACATATGGGAGTATGTTTTGTGAATAACCCACCACCGCAGGGCCCCAAAGTAAGTCCTCACTTTATTGGTTCCCAAAAAGATGGTTTCAGGAAGGCAAAATAACCAAGGGAGTACAACACGTCCTTTCTAGGTGTGGGTTACAGGTACCAAACAGCCAGGGTCTTACACCCTGGACTAAGGACCACACAGAAAACAAAGAAGAAGACACATTGCCCTTACTAGAAGTGGGCCCTAAAGCCAGAAGCAAAAGCAGTGGCTACTATGAGTCCATATGAAAAAGTAGGTCCGGCGCTGTAAGAGGATTCAATTCAACACTACAGCTAAGTCAATGCCTAGTCTGGGATACTGAATGGAAACCCTTATTGATATATCTTTACGTCCAGTTCATGAGTTCTGGATGACTACCCATATATAACACCCCTCTCTTGGAATCCCCCTGACCCCACTGAGCCAAGAAGTAGTTCTGTTTTGCAAGTTTAAAAGGTTTATTTGATAATTTAAACAATATATATATATATATCACACTTTATAATAAATTAATAATTGAATATCACACTTAATCTGAGCAGTAATCAATAATTGATAGTCCGGCACTAGCACACTTCTTTATAATCAATGATGAGTGGTTATAGGATGGATACGATAGCAACAATACTTTTATGGTTTCAAATGGATGCAATGTGGAATGAAATGCAGTACAGAAAATAACTTGATAGGATTTCAGCAAAAGACAATGTAATCACTTTCTTGGACAATTCACCCCCCCCCCTTAATGCAATGTAAGGAGATGAATAGAATGGCACTCAGTTCTTAGGAATGCAATCAAATAGAGTTCAGTTCAATTCCCCCCCAGCAGCTTATACAACAGATAGGAGTTTTGAAACACAGACCCAAGTGCTTTGAATATGGTGACAATGCAGTGAGAAATATGCTGAAAATGCTTTTAATTCCCTTCAGGAGTTTCAGGGCGAGTGGTATCTAGTAATATTAGTCCAGGCTCACTCTAGCAATGATTCAGGGATGGTTCTTAAGAGGCAAACAAAATTTAGTAGTTCAGGCAAAAGCAGCTATCTTTTTACAAGTAAGGAAATCGGGCCAAATCGCAAATCGCGGCAAAATTCGCGGGTGCGAGAATCGTGATTACGGAGAAAGTATAAGGAGATTCTAAGCTTTCAGAGGAAAGTTAAACCAAGTTCCTAGCACAAACGGTTACAGAGTTATGAACGATTTTGTGAAGGTTGTTTTTTGGATTTGAAATTTTAAAAGTTCAAAGCGACAGGTTACAGCTTGCAGCTAGAAATTGACAGGTGACAGCTTTGCAGCTAGAATTGACAAGTGACAGTTAGGAGGCAGTTCTACTTAGATTAAAATAGTTTGGATTAGATTATTTTAACTAAGTGATTGGTTCTGCACAGTTCTGCTAGGTACTCACAATATATTAGAAATAGGCCTCGCCACGGATCTGGTCAGGTTTTGGACTGGACTCCGGTTCTGGTCTCGGCACTACACAGCGATCTTCGTCAGCTCTGCTCAGCTGGTCTAGCCTCTCTGGATTCTGGATACTGCTCTGCTTTCTGGGTACTGCTACAGGTTCTGGAGATTGATGGATTTGAAGTCTGGATCTCTGGATGTGAAGTCGTCGGTCTGCATGCTCCGCAGCAAATGGAATTGAATGTCTCTACCTGTCCCAGCAGTCTCTTTTTATGTGTTTTGAAAGTGGATGGAGAGGCTAGCTTTCTAGGCCCAACCCCTTCAGAGTTCTGATAGGTTGGAGAATTCTTTGCGTTCTCACTGGAGAGCAGGATTGTGTGTCAGAATGATGTCATTTAATGGCTTGCAGAAAGGATACTCCCCTGTCAAATTGCACACAATCTATATTTGACCCAAATACATATTTGCACAGGTACACATTTGTTTAAAATTACATGCACCCATCACATATCACATGAGGTATACTCTGTTCAAACTCTGCTCTTCCTGGGGGCTTGCATTCAGAAATGGCAACATTTTGTGCTTTTTAGTGGGTTTTGCAACATCAGATTTTTCTCCAGATTTATGCACATGTACACCACCCTCCCACACATATCTCAGTAACTTTCCAGGTCGCTAGCTTAAACACAGAGTATGTGGTGTCAATAAATAGCGGAGTTTTGCCCCAGAACATCACACAAATTCCCAACGCGTCTTAAAACGTGCACAGAAAAATCACAAGAATTATGGTATCATTTAAATAATTTTGACAAGTCCGCACTGTGAGTTATACATCTTTCTTAAAATCATATTCTGGCCAACAGGGGTGTGTCTTTTCAGGTCACATGGTGTAGAAACCAGTTTATCCAGTTTCTGCCAAGCTCAGATACCCTGCCCCTCCCAGCTTCTGCCAAGAGGAAGCTATTTTACGGCCACCCTAATAAACCATCTGCCTGGGCCCAGGACAGGCCTTTGTTCAACTCCCTGTAGCTGCTCCACCCCTAATCTAATCAGAGAGGTGACAACTCCTTTTGGCAAGGGGAAGAGTGGCTGAGCAGGTTTTAACTCCTGTGGGGGTAGATGTCAGGCAGAATTCAGTTTTATTAAGTCAGGTTTCAGATAAAATGTCATTTTTTTGTTCCCCAGTTTAAGTCAAGACAATTTTGACATATGCAGCTAGAATGCTGATTCTAAGTTCAAAACTATGACATTTCAACAGTGACAAACTATTTGACCTCAAAGTAGGTCACTCAGTTAATTTAAACATTTTCGATTTTTGGTAGTTTTAAATCCAGTTTCAGTTAGGCTGCTGCAGACCTGCAGAGCTCAGCCAGTCTTGTTATGAACATTGTTTTGGGGCTCTTCAACTTCCCAGATTTAGTATGCACACATACTTCATTCTGCCAGATGTCCGCTGGTGTTCAGTGAGATTTTTGGATGTGTTGCAATGTTTGAAAATAGGCATTTTGAGCTGGCATTCAGAGAAACAAAAGGTGATTTTAAAGTGCGGTTTTTCCTTTGGCACACATTTCACTCATGGCACCCCGGCCCATCCTGCTCGCACTGGTGGGTGGCAAGTTAGGCAACCATTTTAGTGTGCACAAACTGCGTGGTCCTCCTAGATTCTGGCGCACATGTGGGATTTTTGGCCATCTTGGATTTTCTAAGCCCACAGCACCAAATGTTGCAGCATGATAGCTCAAACGTGGGTCAGGACACCCAACAGCGCGCACCCTAGTTCCCAGTCAATAAGTCTTAATGCAAATAGTAACTGGGTTAAATCCCAACAGCATATAGTAGTAACAGGGTTGAATCACTTGATGCAGTAATAACAGGGTTGAACCCCATGTGTTGCAGTTACAATTCTCCTGTTGATGTTCTCCTCCTAGTACTTTCCTGTCTCAAACATTCTTCAGGGAGGTTGTAACCTTTTCAGGTTCTGCTAAATAGCTTCGGATTTCAGTCTCAAAGGATTCTGGTACATGTAGTGATAACAAAGTTCAGACATTTCAGGTGGCCAGGAACCAACACCCCTCCAAAGCAAAATTCTTACCCAAAATATGGGAAGGGGAGAGTACCAGCATTGTGGTCCTCCAAAGTGGGGCATGGTAACCCCAGTGCTGCTGCCTCTAGTGCCCGAAACTCATGCAGAAACTATGAAAAAAGTAGGTCAGGCGTGCACCCTAGTTCCCAGTCAAAAATTCGTAATGCAAATAGTAACTCGGTTAAATCCCAACAACATGCAGTAGTAACAGGGTTGAATCCCATGATGCAGTAATAATAGGGTTGAATCCCATGTGTTGCAGTTCCAATTCTTCCGTTGATGTTCTCCTCCTAGTACTTTCCTGTCTCAAACATTCTTCAGGGAGGTTGTAACCTTTTCAGGTGCTGCTAATTAGTTTCTGATTTCAGTCTCAAAGGATTGTAGTACATGTAGTGATACAAAAGTGCAGTCATTTCAGGTGGCCAGGAACCAACACCCCTCCAAAGCACAGTTCTTACCCAAAATGGGGGCGGGGAGAGTACCAGCATTGTGGTCCTCCAAAGTGGGGCATGGTAACCCCAGTGCTCTGCCTCTAGAGCCCGGAACTCATTTAGAAACTATGAAAAAAGTAGTAACAGGGTTGAATCCCATGATGCAGTAATAACAGAGTTGAATCCCATGTGCATCATGGGATTCAACCCTGTTACTAATGCATGTTGTTGAGATTTAACCCAGTTACTATTTGCATTAAGAATTTTGACTGGGAACTAAGGTGTGCTCCTGACCTACTTTTTTAAATTTTTTCTACATGAGTTCCAGACTCTAGAGGAAGCAGCACCGGGGTTACCATACCGCACTCTGAAGGACCACAATGCTGATAATCTCCTCTCCCCCAATTTTGGGTAAGAGCTGTACTTTGGAGGGGTGTTGGTTCCTAGCCACCTGAAATGACTGAACTTTGTTATCACTACATGTACCAGAATCCTTTGAGACTGAAACCTGAAACTAATTAGCAGCACCTGAAAAGGTTACAGCCTCCCTGAAGAATGTTTGAAACAGGAAAGTACTAGGAGGAGAAAATTAACAGAAGAATTGGAACTGCAACACATGGGACTCAACCCTGTTATTACTGAATCATGGGATTCAACCCTGCTACTACTGCATGTTGTTGGGATTTAACCCAGTTACTATTTGCATTAAGAATATTTGACTGGGATCTAGGGTGCACGCCTGACCTACTTTTTTCATAATATGAGTCCATAAATGTGGGACAATTCAGAAGAGAGGCGATGCGTGGCTCAATGAATAAAGGAAAGCAGCACAGTCACAGGGATTTTTCCCACTAAGAACACTATCATGGGAGCAATCCACAATGCTCCTGAAGAGCAGATAAGCTGTGGTGTTTGGGGTCTCAATATGTTTCCAAAATTCCCAACAGAAAGTATCATTACTACAGGTTTAGACCGGGAAATCACTGTCAAATATGGCCTGGAGATTGTCCCTGTCTGGAATGTCTCACCTAACCAGTGAAGGAGGTCAGAAGAAGGACAGATGATGCCCCAGAAGGATGTCCAGCAATCAAAAATGGAGACTGGTGATAAGCCCAGGACAAACAGCCCAACTACTATGGCCAGATATGGTTCTTAAAATGCAGCAACAGCCCAAAAAATGTATGTGTACCCTTAAGCTCACTGTCTTCTGTAAAAGTTCAGAACTGAGTGTAGGTTAAGGGCCTCCTCTATTCATTCCAACAAACAAACAGTGACTGGCCTTGGCCAGTCCACCAATACAACTAGGGTCTAAGGAAAAATGGTTAGCCGGTCAGCTAGTATGGGTGGAGTCTAAATGTGGGAATCATACCAGACAACACCCACAGAATGAGAACTGGCAGGCTCAAGAACATGAGTCCACATATGCACAACAGCTATTTATGGCCTGCCATGTGTCTTCTCTTAACAAATCTCTTTAGGGCCAACATTGGTGCTTAGAAATCACAACTGCATTGGGAGCCTTATGTGCAACCCAGGACTATATACACTATGTAAAGCCAAAAGAGTTGCTGTTTCAGGGGAGCTTCACGAGAAATCTTCATGATCCTCAACACAAGGAAATATTTAAGGGACCCTAAACATTGATACAGAATTACCGAAAAAGAAATGTCATAACAGTGATGATAGGGCTATTTGCAATCACTGGATGTCATTAATTGGAGGGATTAGCAGCAGAAATGTATTATCAGCCAGGAGGGGTGTCCCAACTTCTGCCTTTACTCCAAATGGACAAAAGCACTTATCTCTGAATGTGTTTGACTTAGATGACGGTTAAAGGAAGTTCAGATTGTGACATATTGGATTGTGGCAGAAGTTTGACATGTGAGCCATTCCAAACGTTCCGATTGAATTATGATTCACTGCTCAAAAATATGGGTTGGTAGAAGGCAAATTAAGAGTTGTGATTGGCACTCTGGATGACATTCAGATTATTGGTTCTTCCTGCAGAGCGCCAAATCTAGAACAACAAATGTAGTTCCAGCATCTTGGAGGATAAATGCTTTCCTATATAAAAGAAGATATGTTCTCAATTTCCATTCTCCTGCCTCAATGAAGATTGACAAAGTTCGAAGAGTAAACCTCTTTATTTAACCCAGACACCATTTAAATCATACTTACCCTGGTGGTATTTGGGCGTGGCTTCCAAAAGAACAGCAAAGAGACAGCTTGAATAATAAACAGATGGCTGTGAAGACCCACAAGCAGGCCTCATAAGTATAGTGGGTCAAGGAGCCTGAACCTAGTTGCAGTGGTTGCAAGAATCCCACCACAGCAAGACTTGACAAAGAAAATTGCATTTTTCTTTGTTATTTGGGAGCACCTGATCCACAACAGAGATGACAGCAATGACTCGTATTCTACAGTCATATGTGGAGCTGGCAAACTTTCTTTTGCACATATTTGTGACCTTCATATGCCAAAGAATGAATAGTTCCATACATTTTTCAATTTGACAACTGACTTGCTGTCACTAATGCATGAGTCTGGTGGCTGCCTAGCTTGCTTAAGGTACTAAAGGTGCCTGCATGTTTGGAGTTTTGAACAATGCAAGGATGCTTCTCAGCTGATCTTCCTTTAAGAAATCACACCACCTTACACAGCCATCTATGAGTTCAGGAATGGAGACAGCATTCCAGAACATGGAGTTCGATTGTCCTTGCTCCTAATAAATAGATTGCATGGTGCTAACACATATATAGAGAGACCACCATCTGTCTGAAGCCTCTTGCAATGTGTCTAGATGTTTTTATCCCTAGAGATGGCTGCATCATTCACAATTCAAATGTTCCGATGAGATCTGTTAACTTTCTCACACACAGATCTTGACAGAATGCCCAACCTGGATGCAAATATGGAAAGCACCTTGTAACAAAGGAGTGGCTTATCTAATATTGCCCATGTATATCCACAGTCCATAGAAGAAATAATATCTTGATGAATGTTCAACTTGTAGTATTATATCGTCTGGAGTCATTGCTCATGTCACAATCAAGAGCATGTGATAAAGTGTTATGGGTGTGAAACTTCTGTCAACTTTAGTTTATGCAAAATAAATATAAATCACCAGCCAGTGTTCATGAAGAACAATCCATAATTATTTGGGAAATATGCATGGGAAGTCTAGAACATATCTCGCAAACCTAAAACTTCACTACATTCAGACAAGTATTTTTTTTATTTTACATAGAGTGAAAATGTTCATCAACAACTTGTATTGTGGTTCCTAAAACACCGCTTTGCACTCATCTATTAATATAGTTAGAAAACATATTAGGAGTACATTTAGCCTCAGCCAGTAGAGATATATTTTATTTATTTTTAACTAAGTCCTCGGGGAATGGCGCTGATTATTTCGATTAAAATTCTGTGTGTAAATCATCAAACATTGATATATATGTTGATGGCTTCACTCCATCCCAAGCCATTTGGTGTTAGAAATTATAATGTATCTAGATAAATGTTGTTAATTAAGACAATAACGGTTTATTGATTAAGACAGCAAAGGTTCTCCTACGCACAGTTGTCTTGGAAACATCGTTGTTTCTGCATTCATGATTTGATCAAAATATTGTCCTAGACATCATCATCGCATTAATTGCTTATATCAGTTTTTCTGATTTCCTTGAAATATTTATGTAATGAAGAGGTTAATTATTTGTGATGAGCAATGCATATGTGTGGTCATTATTACTTTGTGCACTGGAATGTGTAGGATTAGTAAATTGATGATACAATTAATGATGAATGTATGTACTAATTAACAGAGGAAGGTTTGTCTTTCTAGAGCTATACCCTTGTAGTTGTTAGTATCTGAAACAGTCACAACACATTTAGGGGTCTTTTTTATTTGGGACATAGTCACAAATGAAGGTGTAAAAGCAAGGCACAGTGATCCTATTCCTTAATTTGCCACTCCACCCCATTTGTAGTGGCTTTCAAGGTGGAGAGGGGGCACACAGCCTAGTAAAAACCTCAGCTGTGCATTCTCTTCCATCGTATAAGTAAGGGTGTTTTATAAGAATCATAAATTGCATGCAGTAGACTTTAGCACTTAGGCACTGTGGGGCCACTTGCATGCAATTTTAATGCTTGACAAGGCAGAAAATTAAAATACAAGTACATTCTGCTAGCAAATACGCTTTGCAGGCTGTGTTTACTAATTAATTGCAATGCAATCTACCTACCTTTGACCAGGTGCAAAATTGAGGCAGATTCCATAGGAAAACCTTTAGTTTTACAGCTGCATGGACATATTGTGCATTCATGAAATAAAACACACTGTTGAGAGAGAGGAGGTCAGCATAATAGATACATTTATCTCTACTCCCTTCTGTTTGTCTTGACACTGCTCCAAATGGAGCAGCACTTTAAAAGCATTACCTCTAGCTTTTCCTCCTCTTTTTCCTCCGCACGTGCCAGCAACTCCTTAAAAGTTCTCAGAATCCTGATATGGGACCAGGTTAAGGTCAAAGCTGGGAGCCCTGGCTCATGGCCTAGAGAATCAGAGATGGGAAACTTTAATTGGGAAAGTGGCCTATCAATGTCTCTCCCCCTGCCATTACAGATACTCATGTGTTGATGACCCGCCAAGTTATCAAAGCTAGTAAAGTCCACACCAAACAATCCTTATCCTCTAATCACGATGTCTCATAAGTAAACGCACTGGCCGAACCAGAGGCAAATAAATTACATGTATTCCCTATTATCAGTGTAGAGGTGGTCTTAGGTGGAGCCATCACATAAAGCATAACATATGAAAAGACTAACTCGAATAGCTTCTCTATGTATAACATTCCCTTAACCAATCCCTGTACCGCATAGGTTTTTATAACCAGATTGTGACGATGCATGAATGATAATGTATTTTCTGTTTTTAAACCCACGTCATGCTTGACAAGGATGAGTGCTCGGAGCATTGTTACTTATCGCTCTCCCTGTTTTGTATAATTGATGAATAAAACAGGAATTTGTCACTTGCTTTGAATCTTCCATTTATTGGGTCCGGGATTTCCTGGCCTATCTGGTCTGCTTAAGAGCTTGGATTTCCCACCCTTCTGTTACACTAAAATGCCCCCCACAGCGTTTTTCAAAACATTCAGTTGGGTCCATTTTTAAAAAAAAATGTGGCTTGTGCATCATCCCTTATCTCAGAGCGGTTTTCATAATTTGAGTTACAAAGAAACCTTTGAGCCCAAGAGTAAATAAGTCTATTTTTGTGTCCTGTTTAGATAGTCAGATGGTTGCAGCAAGGCCATGTTCGTCTACCACCAAAACTCTCACAGTGCAAGCACTTTTGAGATGGGTGGTGTTGAAATAGATTCCTTTGTACAGTACCTTTTAGGAAACATTGTTTATCAGATGGAACGTTGACTAATTAATAATTCAAGGCAAGGAAAATCGCAACAGAAAGTACAGAATTGGTTATGGTAATTCAGCGGCCCTAATTTCCTCCAACCAGGGGCTTAACTTGTAGCACTTTCGTTTATATTTCTCGGATACTGCAAAACCATACATTTGATCATGCCGTATTTATGATGATACATATCATCTCTCAGCAATTCTCATATATTGATAACAGCAATGCCCCATTCATGTTTCTCTTTTATTAAACACGATTAACATGTGTATCTTATTTCATCGAATATCTTTTTCATTGAAGATGTGAAAATGGTACATATATTTTGTGAATTCCTTTCAAGCATGATCCTCGGGAGCACAGGCAAAACAAATGGTGTTAATAAAAACAATGGAAAACAAATGTAAATAATTAATGATTCCATTCTGTCTTAACTGGTGTTATGAAGGCTTTTCAAAGCAAATACTTTCACAAATTAATTTTCAAAAATCCTATTTTTCAGCAAAGCATTAAGCAAACAAACCCCTTTAGATGAAAGCATAAAACAAAGAAAGTCACTTAGTTCAAAATGACCCATTTTGTATAAAAAACGTTGCGTAACTTATTTGCACAATCAATTCAGTAACTCATGTGCTAATTCAGCTGCTTTTCGGGGATGACATGCAGCTGCAAGCCGATATGGCAAGCTCCTCTTTTCGTATTTTACACCGCCCAGACACACTGGACATAGGAAGAATAGTTTGTCGAGTAAATAGCCTGTGATACATTAACAGTATATACACGCCATGCTTCCCTTAAGGGGTCAGGAAAGCTTCCACACACCATACGGTCATGTTCTATTCTTCCTTTTATGACATCAGTTGATCAGCGCAAGACACAGACCTAATCCATCCAGGCTTCTAAACAGCAACATATGTTCATATTATGCTTCAGGGAGATTCTAGGGTACACGCAAATATTCACAGGTATTCTAAATGAGCATGGGACAACCCGTGAATATGTGCAAATCATTCTGAGGGGATTTCACGTGTGTGGCAATATTCACTGCATGGATTGAAGTGTATCCTCACTGCTTGGCAAAAGAGTCGGCTTTGCACTAAAAAAAAGAAAACATATTGATAATGAAATGGGTGTCAAAGGCGGTGTTTATCCCCAGTAGCAGCAATCAAATACATTAGCAAAAACAGCATCCACTATCAACACTTTACGCTTTTAGCTTGTGAGTACAGCGTATATGTACATTGTGATCAATGTTAAAAAGGACAGGGGTTAGTTTGTTTTGAAGTCACAGGAGACCATGTTATGTTAGTGATGTTTTGTAAAGCGCAATGATTACCCAAAGGTTTCTTGGTGCTACAGAAGGATGAATGATGAGATCCAAACGTAGTTAAACTAAACGAGGGTGGGTACCAGAATGAAGGTGTAGAGGTTGTAGTCCCTTTAGGGTGATAATGCAAGAGTGTTCCAAATTCTAGACACCTAGACCGTGAAGGAGCCCCACCTGCTAAAATGTATGCAGTCTTAATTTACTGGAGAGGGGGTTAGAGTAAGGATGTTGAAGGCTTTGAAAGTGCAGGCCCATGCTCTTAGATATCATTCAATGTTTTGCAGAAAGTCAGCCCTGCAGTGATGTGATCATACTCGTTTTATTTCAATAGCAGAGTTCCAAACATTTGAAATTATGGAAGTGCAGATGATTGGAAATCGTGGAGTTAATTACGAGGAATAGATAGGAAGGGAAGAAGAAGTTCGGTTTTCCTAATAAGAAAGAAGCAGGATTTTAGAACAACTTGTTAACCAGGATGATACCCACATTATTATATTTTAGAGATCAGCTCTGGGCATTGCCCACATATAGTTGGGTATTACAGTGATGTCTATGTGTTGGGCTTCTCATTCACTACAATGATTTCAGTTTTATCCAGATAATTCTCTAGGAAATTTAGATCCATCCAGCATTGAATTGAGAGAAGGCAATTGATAGTCTTCATGAGTTCAACAAGGATCTGAGTCTCGGGTGCTTAGTTAATGAGCACAGCACTTGATTTTGATGTAAGACCTCCATTAGTGGGAGGAGAAACATGTTGAAGAGAATAGGTGACAATGTCGATCCCAGTGGGACACCCCAATTCCATGCGAGCAGCTGGGAGACAAGCAAGACTAGATGTATTTGTTGGCATGGCATGAATGACCAAGGTTTTGGACCACAATAAGGCTTTCTTCAAGTGCAGATTGGATAGTTGAAACACCAAGGTGTGCCTGATTTTGAGTAACAACGTGTATGTTATTAAATGACTACTGCCCTGCAGGAATACAAGAATGAATAGTGCCCAAACTGCCTTCTTGGCCATCACACTGCTACAAAACATCAGTGTTCCCAGTAATTATGGTGAACAAGTCACAATCAAGAGATATACTTCATTTGCCTTTTGTAGTAACATGGACCAATAGCAGCCTCTACTCTTAAGAGGGTTGTGAATGATATAGCAACTGAGAGAAACCTAAGGATGCTCTCTCTCCTATTCCCCATGGATCCTCTGCGCAGGTTGCCAGAGAAAGGCCCTCACTCTCGGATCCCAACCGTGGGAGTGGACAAGCGAGGGAGGATCACCTGGGTGAAGAATCTGTGGGGACTGGGATTGGGATGCTCTTGGGAAAGACATGGTATCTCCTTTTTCCTACTAATGACCAACCCAACCCTTTCCTGTCTTAATGGGGTATTATAAACCAACTCCCCTGACTTCCTCATGTAAAACTGCAAAAAGTACTGAGACGAGGAAGAAGCAACCTGGAGCAATGAGGACTAGGTTCTTTTACCAGTCTGGTACTGGGATGAGGAAGAGGCCTGCTGAAAGCAGCTGAGATCAGACATTTCTCCTTAATGATGGTCAGGCAGATTTAATTGTAAACTCACACCTGCAACCTGTTAAGGGACTGCAGGAGTATAAAAAGCCATATCAAACAAGAGCGAAGTAGGAAGCAGTGACAGAAGCAGTGATGACAAAATTGTAGTAGCAGCAAAGAGGCCAAGAGACGCAGCAGGGAGCTGACTGTGTGGCGCACACCTATGGTTCAGTGCAGAGTGGCCCGGGTGCTGGGGCTCTCTGGAACCAAAGGAGCCTTGAAAGGGGAGCCGCGTCAAATGGCTGCCCCTTTTTCTATTGCTCAAAGTGCTCATTCTCCCAGGGCCAGAAGCCAACCCAGGAGTGCCTACGGGCAGGAGGTGGAGGCCGGAGGCAACCACGAGAAGGCTCAGAGATCTGCGCTGCAGGGACTCGCATCGAAGCAACTTGTGAGTTTCTAAGCAAACAGAAACCCAGTATGCGAGTGATTGATCTTACGTGCAAGGTTATTTTGTATCGGAGTGGAAAGTAAGATACATTGTCGAAGGATTCTGATTTGAATCCTTGCAAACCAGCAACTAATAAGACTTGTTAATCCTTGGAGAGAAAAGATGGTTTGTTACGGAGTGATTGTATGTATATGAAAATATGTTGTCGAAAGTCTCTGAGTGTTGGGAGTATTTAAAGGCAAATTTCCAAAGGCATATTACAAAACTGAATTGAAAATAACAATTGATTTAAGTAAGTGATTTACATGAAAACCCTTAAACATTATTGAATGCCAAACTCAAAATAAAGCTTAACAGATATATTTCCACATTCTGAATACTGTACTGAAAGAAGATTACTACTTATAAAGATTTGAAAGAAATTAAGCTTTACTATTTAAATAAATACACTGCATACCAAGTCCAAAAGTGAATGAAACTTAAATTGCAAACAAAATTTGTCTACATTGAATCTCCAAATCAATTGTTAAATCAAAGAAACCAATGCATATTGAACTCTAGGATAAATAGAACTATAACAAAGCCTGTAAATCCACTATGTATTATAATTCAAAGTAAATCAGTTCAACATTAAGAAGTGAATTAAAACGAACTGCCATTTTCAACCAAGTCAATTCTTTTGTGCAAAGATCAGCCATTTTCAGAGGGTGCAAGTGTGGTGTAGAATATTTGGAAACATCTTAAAATCAATGCATCATTGAAAATATATCTTGGTAAAGGGAACCCTGAGGTTTTGAACTTGAGGAAGGAGCCTCAGGATATTGTGGTGTTTTTCAACTGTGTTTTGGAACTTGAGGAAGGGTACCCCGAGTCCTGGATGCTCATATATTATCTTGGAATTTAAGGCAATCCTAATTCTTTTGTTAGAACTGCTTTATCCTTGGGGAAGGGAATTGAAAGAAAGCTGAAAGCTCTGAACTTTATGCTGAACACTATTTTTGTTGATTATTATCCCTACACGTTGTATGAGATTAGTTGTGTGGGCAAGTGTAGGTGTTGGACACAGACAGATTCCTAAATTGAAATTACAGTTTTTGACTTTCCTTAGCTTTGGTTTGTAGCGAAATCCCACCATAGCATAGGGCAAGATAGGTGCTTTTCCATCTTGACATTTTAGTTAATAAAAGTGTTTACTTTGAACTTTGAATCTGCTTTCTGTGTCTTACCCTAAGATGCCTTTGCACAACCCATAGGGCAATTGTGTATACAAATATACATATTTTAAACAAACAAACCGATAAACAATAACAACTGTCTATAAATAACACCACCCCTGTGGGAATAACACAGAATAGGCATTGTCTACGTGATGTAAGCACTCTGGAGAATTCATCAGGAATGAAAGGCAGGAAATCACAATGTCATCAAAAAGATATAAATGTAAAGGTGCAAATTGGTGGGTTAGCAGTCACTAGGTTCCCAGAAGTGGATAAAGAGGGCTTGGGCCAATTAACAGTACCTTTCTCTGTTATTGGTGGTTCAGTGGTATCGAACAAGGCTTTAATATGCTATCTTTGTGTGTCAAAACAGGTTCCAAAGCAGCAAGTCATGCTGGTCCGAGTGCCGACTTGGCATTGAGTCAGTTCAAATCAGTTGCTTTGTGCAGTTAAAAGGCAGAGTTTGAGCAATGAAGTTCATAGGGCTTATCTAAGTTGGTTTCAGGGTCGAGCCTATTTAAGACAGTGCTGAGCACTGTGTGAGACTGACGAGTGATGCAAAGCTTAAAGCAATGTGAATTGAAGTCTGGGTGGCCTTTAGCTTTGATACTACACACCAAAATAGAAGCCCAGTAATTCATGTGTGTGGTCAAAGGATCACAGGGCAATCAAACTAAAGAATATCTCAGACAAGATTTGTGTGCAATAACATCTTTTAAGCAGAACATATTAGAGCAAACCAATTCACTCATCAGAATGAATTATTCTGCCTGAAAGTAAAAAATGTAACTGCGTCATCAAAGTAATTAATCCGAATATTAATACAAGATGCTTACTTACAAGTAAAGTCACACCTCACAAATGCATGTATTGCCTGAAGTTATGATGCTATGTTCGATGAAGCGGCAGTTCTAAGACTTCTTTGTGACAAGCTGGTAGTTTTGAGCCATAGATTTCACAGGCTCTGCTTGGAACAATGCAGAGTTGAGCTAATCTGGTGAATGCAGTAACAGTGGTACAAAGAAGGTTCAAAGACATGCCAAAAGCAGCACTGCAGGTCCTGTTAGTTCAAAGGCATTAAAACATTGTCCACTCTGGTTCAAGGCCAGTTTGACACTGTAGACTGCAGGATACCAGTTGCTCTACCTCTTTGAGTGCTCTGAGTCCCAATCCAGTGGCTCTGGGATAAGATTGGTTCTGTTTCATTTCACTACTACCCTAGGGAGGCTAGCAAACACCTTCAGGAGTCTTTCACTTCCAGTGCAGCTGGCAGAGAGGAAGGGCTTGGTCCAATAGCAGTTCACACCCAATGTGCCCAGGGGATGCAAAGGGAGCAGAGCGTGCCTCTTCCTTGGAATACCTGCCTTCACCTCAAAACTATAGGACTTTGGAAAGGACTGCTTTGCAAACGGGGTCCAAAGAAATTCTTATATTCTTCATGTAGAGGTCCAAAATGAATTAAGAACTGCTTTAAGTGGTCCGTACCTAGTTAAGGCAAAAATTGACGCTTGCTTTTTTGTTTCATACCCAAAGTGCTCAGCCGTGCAGGAATTGAACAGACAGGAACTTCTGTACAAAACCAACATGGTGAAACCCTTATTCCATTCTATTATGCTCTCTTTAACTATCTAATCCAATCCCCTTTCGCAAGGTTATAACTTCAAAGCCCTTTTAGTATGTAACACTTTTGTGTGAGGTTTGCCCTTTTGCCTATGTTGTGAGCTTCCTGGGTGAGAGAGAGGTGTTAACTAACCTTACCTATGATTGAGGAGAAACAGCTCCCTCTTCTGATTGCCCTGCAGGCTGCAGCAGAGACAGGATCATGCCCATGGCGGGACTTGGCTTACAGTATCGCCACATGTATCATACAAATAAGATGTGGCATTAATAATGATGTGAACTATTATCCACCATTCCAAAACACAGATACAACTTATTATTCAAGATTACCCTGCCACTAAGTGATAGCTTATCATTACGATTTTGGATTATAGGTGCAGATTTAAATGCAACATCTGCCTGCAGAGACTTCACTGTCAGCAGCTGTGAAACCGTGAAAACAAAATCAAAATATCGAGGCTGAGTAGCCCAAAAGGAAATACACTGAACACGGGTTACAAATTACTTTATTTTATACTGAATCCAGTTACTAAGAACAGAGCAAAATCAGGTAGCTAACGGCCCTCAGTGCAACACAACGAACTCCAGCGTGGTTCAGTGTGTTCAGTGAGAGACGCTGTACATTAGAATGCATTGGTTTTTATACTCTTTGTGAGAACAATGTCCAGCCCACTTCGGGTTAATATTCCGCTAATACATCACTGATCTAGGGTTCATGCCAAGTCTTGCACATCCGCATATAACTGGTTTGCTTTTAATACATATATCAAAAAGCCAATACGGCAACTGTGTATTCTGGGATTTTCCATGTAGATCTTCTCAAACATTAATACAATGTAGTTAAACAAGTGTTCTACATTCAGTATTTGAATACATTGTTCTTAACATATACTCGTGTGTTAGTTTCATTGTACGAGTAATCTTTTACACACAGGTCAACGAAGGACAAGGTCTCAGTTCAAGACATCAACAAGTGGCCTGGAGGCAAGTTACATATTAGCTACGTACAGAGGCCAAGAAGGCCATATTGTATTTTGGAATGACATTGTCCACCATTTTAACTCACAGGGTGACTTTACAAAGCAAACCTAAAATGGCAGATTGATTTAAAATGTCGGCTTACATTGATTCTAAGGTCAGGACCTTCCAACACGGATTTCTTCGCAAGCGACTTGTGAGCTGCTTGGCGTAGGCCAATATACATATATTTATTGTGATAGAAGGCACGATATAATTTCTCTTTTGACAAAACAGGGTCCCTTTCAATGCTCTGTACCTCTGAGCTTCAGATCAGGGAAATTGGTGTAGCAGGGCACAGGTGTTAACTATGATTTTGGCATGGAACTTTCAGAAAGTGTGTCTGATTAGCAGACCACTCTTTCTTAGATGGATTAAATGCATCATTGTTTTATTATTGATAATCATCAAAAAAGTATGACTGAAGAGCATTGCAATGTGATTGTAGCACAGAATGTAAATTAGCCCCTGGCACATGGGAATTAGCCCATCAGGTGGCTAGAAACACAGGCTGAAAAATACTGTATCAGCTCATGATCCAAGCCGCCTGTTGGCTGGTTCCCCCGGCTGCCATCTTCCCCCAGCCTTGTTAACATTTCCAACCCCCCCTCACCAACCCCACTAACTTGTTTGTTGCATTGGCGCACACCGGCGCCATAGCTACCCAGCTTTCCGTCCACTATGGAAAAGGAAGAGGGGCTCCAACGTATGTCCATAAGTGGTCGCAAGTCCAATTTAAACAATAGGGGGGGCAAAGATGACCCCTGGGTTATTCCACATCCCCGGGGCAGTGGGTCAAAAATAAACCTTTCCAGTCTCACTTTCTGTTGGCTGGTCAATAAGAAAGATTTAAACCATTTAATGGTGTTTTCGGAGATGTTTCCTACCTCCCACAGCTGTTTTGGAATGAGACAGTGATATACCATGTCAAATCCCACAGAGAGGTCCAACATTACTAACAATGACAGTTCACCTTGATCCACCAATCGAAGAAGGTCATCCCAAACTGTCATTAAAGCTGTCTCCATATCCAGGCCTAAATCCAGATTGGAATGAGTCCAATAAGACCTCCTTCTCCACATATTCCTGCATCTGGACATATTCCTGCATCAGGATCATAACCACTCTCTCCAATCCTCTAACTACTCCTCTTTCCTGGTCTGATCACTCTGTCCACTACCCTCATTTGTTGCTGCCTGGCCCCCCGGCATTGTCTCTGCCTGCACTGCCAGTCTCTTCTATGTTATTCGACCGATGTAGTGTGTGTCAGTCGCTGCATTTGCTGTCACTTTCATTCCTCCTCCCAGCTCTGCTTTTGTCTCTCATACAGACTCAACATTTGCTATCCTACATCTTTCCATCACCAACACGCTGGACACACTTTTCCCTGTCGTGAGGCCAGCAATAACACGGCTGAACTTTTCAAAATCTCCAAGGAACTTGCCAATTTGACTGCAGTCTCCTCTTCTACTCTACCTCCCAGGCCCTCTGCACTGAACTGGCCTTGCACTTCTCCACCAAAACTCAGGACATCCTGTCCTCTCTCTTCTCTACTCTCTTCCCCAGCCTCCTCTGATCCTGCCTCCTTTGGCCCCCTCTCCTCCTACCCCATACTCTCCTCCTTCTCTCCCATTTTACCAGATGAGGTCTATAGAGTTGTCCGACCTATGAAAGTCTCCATCAGACAGGTGCTCCCCTGCTCTTCCAGAACTATTAAGGACAGCATCTCCTCTCTTGCTCCTGCATTGGCTGACTTCTCCAACCATTCCTTTGGCACTGGTTATTTCCCACAATCCCTCAAGCACTCCCTTTTGCACCCTCTCTGAAGAAAATCTGTCTGCTGACCCTTTCTGCCCTGCTAACTATCGCCCCTTTCTTGGTCAAACGCCTGGAGAGGTTGGTCATCCCCCAACTAACCACCACACCAAATCTGTTGGCTGTCTCCATGATTACCAGTCTGTCTTCAGAGTAGTCAGAGGCACAGAAACTGCTCTCCTGAAGAACTGTGAAGATCTGCTCTTGATTCCAACTCTCCTTCTATTTTGACCCTTCTTGATCGTTCTTCTGCCTTTGACATGGTCAATCATGCCACCCTCATAAATTGTCTCTGTGCTACTCTACGCGTGATGGACCGGACACTGGCCTGGCTGAATTTCTTCTTTTCTGACATGGACTCTGGCATACCCTCTGATCTGATCCTCCTTGATCGCTCTTCTGCTTTTGACACAGTCAACCTCTCCATCCTCATATACTGTCTCCATGATACCCTAGGCATCACAGACTGGACACTGGCGTGGCTGTCCTCCTTCCTTTCAAACAGACCTTCCCAAGTGAAATTGGGTCCTTTTCTCTCCTCTGCTTCACTCTCTACTGGTGGCGTCCCTCAGGGCTCTATCCTATCACCTTGCCTTTTCAACATCTACCTGGCCTGTCTGGCCCACCTGATCTCCATTTCCTCCCCTCATTTCCAGTGTTACACAGATGACACACAGCTCTCTTTCAAGCTGCCTTCCTCTACCTCCTTCTCCACCTCCCTCATACCTGACTTCCCGACTCCTATTCAGGCATGGTGCTCTGCCAATGATCTGTGCCTTAAAACCAGAAAGATAGAGATCCTTCTGTTTGGGACGCCTGCTCCTTGCTTCCCCCGCATCTTGGGCTAGACTCAATGGGCCCCCTCCCCTCACCATTTGTGAGGCAAAAAACCTAGGATTCATCTTTGACTCTTCTCTCTCGTTCTCTCCACGCATCATGGTCCTTGCCAAGAAGTCCAATTTTCATTTGCATCTCCTCAGGGGCATTCTACCTTTCACACCTTCCCCCAGAAGCTCATCGTCTCCAGAGCCTTGGTTCTCTGTAGGCTTGATTACTGCAACCGCCTCTACCTCAAACTACCTCTTTACTCCCTTCGCCCCATTCAACTAATCCAGAATATGGCAGCAAGACTTATACTTGACTTCAAGCCCAAGCACCACATCTCTCCAGCACTAGTATCTCTCCACTGGCTCCCGGTGGCTGTGAGGATCAAATTCATGACCCTCTGTCTCATCTATAAGGCTGTCTGGGGCCTGATACCCTACTACATCCAAATATCGCTCCATAAGTACCTCCCTACAAGAGTCCTTCAATCCTCTAGCTCCAACTCTGCAGATCAGATGGTTTTCCAAGCTGAGAGTGGGGGGTAGATCTCTTTCTTCGGCAGGAGCCTCCCTCTGGAGAGGCCTTTCTGCTCCTCACAGACTTGATCCAGATCTCCTTAAGTTCTGGAAACCTCTCAAGTCTTTCCTTTTCACCACCTCCTTACCTCTCCCCCTCCCTAGCTAATCTGCCCCCCTACCACTGCGACTGGTGCCTGGACCCTTATGTGCCTTACTGGGGCCCGGCCCTCCTCTCCTAGTCCATCCCAGTACCCTGTACCAGCACTTGCACACAGGCCCCCTTCCCTGACTAGCCTGACTCTGATCCACCACTTCCCTGCATTGTCTGACCCTTACCCCTGCTCGCCCAGGCACTTGCCCTCCCCTGGGTTCCCTGCCTCCCTGCACTCCCCTCCCCACTACCCTCACCACAGTCCTTCCTCCCTGACCTGCCCCTTCCCAACCACACTTATTGTCACTGCACTTGCACAATTCGATTGTCACAAGGCCTAGTCGAACAGTGGCTTACTATTATTGATTTTTCTCCTCTGCCCCCACCCATTGTCTTGTGGTGCCTTGAAACTCGTTTGTATAAGCTCCATACAAATAAATAAATAAATCTTCCCTGGCCATGGTAATCCTGCTACGGGGAGATAATGTTCTAGGTCTAAATTTGATTTCAATAAAGGTGTTATAATTGACTTTTTAAAATCCAGTGTGACCGTTCCATCGGAAAGAGATGCATTTACAAATTGCATCATAAACAGAGATATATGTGTCGCCAGTCGTTGTGCTGTGCAGACCGGTAAGACAAATATTCCTGCCATCAACTCTTTTGTTTTGCAGTAGTCACCTTGGGTATGACAGACATGCCCAGATGTGAGTTCCTTGCTTGCTTGGCCTAGAGACCTAAACTTTCTCAATAATGATACCCCATGAGGCCGCAACATGTATGGGGTTGATTGAGTCTCGTGCAAAAGGGATGTGGCCAAGTAGTTTGGTCCTTTTGAGGTGGGACCAAGCCTGATTTTCATTTGGTCATTCTTCTTTCTGTAATGTCTTGGCAGATGAAGAACAGTAGTTTGGAGGGTAACCCAGAGCCATGCCAAAGGTTAAACTGTATTTGAAACCTCCCACTACCAAAGAAGTTTAATAGGTTCCTACCCAATTGAGATTATGGCCTCCAGATAGACCTGCAACATGCAGCCAGGATGTAATGCTAACAGATGCAGAAATGTAATCTTTATGGAAATACATTGATACATATATTAAGAAGGGCTTTATCTGACAACTACATTCTTCAGCAGCCTCTACTCTCTCTTCTGTAAGCAAATGAAGAGGATGATTATAAACATTCAATGAGTAATGGATGCTCAACTGTAGAATTGTAGATAACTGTTAGGCAGAATCCTATGCAGTTCCCTTAGGGAGCACTACACAAGATTAGGACTACAGATGAGAGCAATAAATCCACTTTGGTATCAGTCTGTACCACAAAGATTTAGTTAGTAGCTGTGTCTGAGCAGTCAGACTTATCTCATCAAGCAAGTTAAATTAAGTCAAAAGAAAAATATACACACTCCCAAGTTAAATTGTAGACCAAGTGAACCAGAGTGAAAACTGAGCAAAACGGCACAGTGACAACTACACACAAGGGATCCTCTAACAATTCCTCACAAGGGAGGGAAAGCACAAGTCATATAGAAATAGGTTCTTACACACCCTAGCAACACTTCCCATCAGTTTGTGAACCAGTTTAAGCAAGGCAGTGCATCAGTATAAGCAATACTTAAATGAAAACTGAGCAAAATGGCATTTCACAAGGTTTAATAATGGGAAGGAAAATGTATTTTAAAGAAATAGGTGCACCACACAGTTCTAGCTGAGAATAAATCTAAAGAAGGCAGATCTAACAAATCTGACCAGAGTAAGTAGGCCTGTGCCACAGTCAGTTGGTACAGGGCAAGGGCCCAGGAGCAAAATGTTCTTGTAGCTGCAGTCAAGTCTTTGGTTAACGAAGTGGAAAAGGTGGATGTAGACGTTGAAAAGACAATGTTAAGAGAGAGGGGCGGCCAACCCAACAGGTAGGTAAAGGATTTAAAACACCTTTAGTGCTACCGCGAAGAAAGGGCGGCCTGGCGGAACAATGTACCTTAAAATGAAGAAGTGGCTCCTGCGTGACGGTTGTTCCTGGTAGTTCCTGCAGTTCAGGCGATACAGCAGAGGAAGAGAGGTTCTCGTCATGGAGAAAGGTTTGAGTTACTGCACTACCCAGGGATGAAAACAGCCACGGTGCTGCCCTTACAAATAAAAGGTACACTCCTTTAAATCACGGTCCGGGTGGACTGGTGCCTGGCTATCCAGCCTCCGAGTACAGGGTACGGGAGATTCGACCAAGGCAGGTCCAGGAAGGCGATTGGCAAACTGGTTGGCCCCACCAGTTCAAGGGAAGAAGGCTCTTGCAGGTGAAGATCTTTTCTCGTTGTGTGGAGAAAAGTGGTGCGACTCTGCAGCAGGGCTTCACCGGTGGTTCCGCCGTTGCAGATGTCTTTGGCTTCTCTCCTCTTCGGCTTCTTAGTTCCAGTGGTGACCTCTTGCTCTTCCAGTCCTCAGGACCCTGCTTTTATGCAAAAAGATCCCCATTCATACAGCCTAGCTGTCATCTTGGCAGGAGACCCTTCAACCTATCAGGATAGAGTGCGACATGGGTTGCTGAGGCAACCCTGTCCAGGGGTCCTACTCCCCCTCACACACAATGGACCCACCCCAGACTCAGTGGCGCCGAAAGGAGGGCTTCTTTGCAGAAGCCCGCCAAAAGGACGAACAAAGAATCCCCAACCTGGGTTAGGAGTTTAGAGGAAGACACGAGAAAGAAGTTATAATAAAGTTCTGGCAATAAAAACCTACTGGAGTAAAGTTAATATTAAAATACACCGGCGGTATGTTAGAGGCTGTCAGAAAAAGTGGTAGCCTCGAACAATAGGCAAATCCCATAGGGAAATATTTGTGGTCGAATATTTATGGTAGTAACCACTGCCACCAGCCAAAAACTTTTGAGAGAGGGACTGTACGGTACCCTCTCGAAAATGAACATAGGGGAAAAACTATTAACCCCTTCCAGTACCTCCATAGTAAGATGGGTTGTACTGGTTTAGTTCATAGGATTTGACTAGTAAAGTCAATGGGGACTTTACATGCACTGGGAGACAGTAGTCAGTCCGAGGGTATGGAGTCTATGTTTGGGGGTTGCTACGACACCCACTGCACTGAGAAAGATCCCATAGGCATTAAACACAAACATAGCCTAGAACACACACAGCAAAAAATGCCTAAGAGGGGAAAAAGAGTCTCACTTAACGAATGAGCTACAAACTAACGTAGATCTCTGAGTAGCATACCACTTTATTTGGAAGGGAGAAGTGGATGAAAATTGGGTCACTATTAGTGCCAGGTTTATGGGCATCAAAAGTTGCATTTTAGTAGTTCATAAACATGTTCCAGATAGCATTACGAAAGATTTTGATCATGCGTCAAGAGGTACAGAGTGCAGAGTGGGATGGGGATTAATTCATACAAATTCCTCAATTTGGGCTGGGAGGATATTACTCTTGGGAGTAAACTGGGTTGCCCAGCCCTTTAAGATCAGTAGCAATACCCTGGAGATGGATGGGGATGTAGCACCATGGTTTAGCGCCGGAGTCCTAATGAGGCCCTTTGGCTTCTTGGCTCATCCAACTCCTTCTGCTGAGATTAATTTGTAATTAAAATTGCTTTTTACTGTGACACACTGAAGTGAGGCCTTCTTGTTCAAGTTCAGCTCTGTTTTACAACGCATAGTGGAAACATCCATCTTCTATTTGTCCATATGCATCTATATATATATTTATATTGTCGCTTGCCGCAATCTATTTACTATAAAGCTTGAAGCTAGCTTTCAAGATTATTTTGCTGCTTGTGTTTCTGTGGCATCTGTATACGTATAAACTAGCTTAATTTCTTCATATGTGTCTGTGGCATAAGCTTCTTTACCTTGATCCCAAGATGTCACTTATTCTTGGTACTTTCTTGATGCCTTATAGAATATCTGCATTCTCTGTTCTCTGCATCTCTTCTGTGTGCGTCATCTCTTTCTGTGTGACGTCACCATTCATCCTTGCCTTTCATCTGCTCTGCTTCTTCAGGAATCTCATTCAAATGGCCATCATATTATCTTGCATGCAGGTACGGTTTTCTCAATGGGTACCTTGCCTCACAGATTTTCTTAGGTACTGGTACTCTTATGGGTACTTCACAGAGTCCACTCTCTGCTCTTTGGTGGTTCATATTTTCTGCATACATCACATACTTTGTTTCCCACTCTATAGGTAATAAGGGCGGGGCAGTTGGAGGGAGGTACGTGGTTCCTCCTCTACATTCCCCCCTCTTGGTGATTCATCAACCACTTTCTCATCCTCCTTCACCTCTAGACATCCTGGTCTGAAGACATTTTTCTTGGGGATCCATATCTTTATGACTCCTTTCAGACAACCTGCTGATTTCACATGCTCATCTTTGTTCCATGTCATGAGCATGCACTGTCCACTTGTACTGCAATAGATCCAATTTACCACATATTTCTTATGGTTTTTTGGGTATAGGAGCTTTGTTCCCTCAGGTGCATGGATACTGGCCTTCACAACATCTCTGATCTCTTCATCTGTTAGATCTCTGGGGTTCCATCCTGGTTCAACATCAAGCATAATCTTCATCCCTATAGCTTTCTGTGTTGTCTTCTTGCACTGCGAGATTATTATCTTGATCACACAAAATCCAAGAAATATCAACACTATCAGGGCTCCAAAAAACTTGAACATATCTGCCATCCATTGTGGAACTCAAGAGAAGAGCGATCCAAACCAGCTGTCATCAGCAATGTCTTCTACTTCGTCTAACATCTGGCCATGGAGTTTCGTCAGCATGTCTATGGCTTCTGTCAAGGCTCCGTTCCCGTCACCATGAGAAGGTATGAATGTGCAACATGATTCTCCCATTTTTGCACAAATTCCTCCATCCCTAGCTGTAATCTGTTCTGGAGAGTCATAAGTCTTGTTGCTCTCATCTCTTCTCTTATTGCACGGAATCCCTTTATGGTAGTGTTAATTGTTTGCAGCAATTCCCATCTGGTTATCTGAAGCCACTTGGTATTTGCTCCAACTTGGATTCTCGGCATAAACATCAACGTGAATACTGAAGAAGTTGGGATGAACAGTCTGTTCAATGGGATGGAGTCAAACGCTTCTATTGACTTGGCTGAGAAATAGTTCTCTCTCTTTATCCTCTTCATCAGCTCCACAGATCATTTCTTCCTCAGGTGAGCATCTGCTTTTGGGAAACTGTCAAGATTCAGATCACTCTTTGGGATCTCTAATGCTGGAACATGGACATTCACCAATGTGCATATTCCTCTGCAGTTTTTATGTAGCCTTATGTAGCCTTATGTAGGCCTTGGATCCACAAGGTCAATTATGATCCATGATTACTGCTGTTCCATGCACCATCCCTGAACTCTCCAAAGGCACTATTTGCAGGGGTCCTCTTCTATCTTTGACCATGTCAGTAGTTTAGAAAGTCTTGGCCACAATGGTTTGCACACCTCTTGTACATTAAAAATAGTGGATTCAGAACAATTAGTTACCATCCAGGGTCTGCAGATCACCACTCATTTTTCCCATCTATCTGGTGATAACACTGATCCCCAGATCTGCATCTGACCTCTGTTCTTCCAAATTCAAATATCGTCTTCAGATTTTACTGCGGTCCCCAGTTTTTTATTCACTTCCCTTCTGATTTCAGCTCCTTTTACTCCAGGTTTTTCATATTTGATCACAATACTCCTTGTCTTTGCATTGCTTCTTGTCTTTATATCTTGAATATAATTGTCTTCATCTGAATCTGTCCATTCAGTTACCCATTTGAGAGAAGCATCACTTCCCATGAACTGGCCTCTGGTCTTGCAAAGTGCTACGTGTGAAAGACAATGTGTTGTGTGAACATCTATTTCAACAGCTATGAAGATCTTTGACTTCCCCGTGCTGTATGGCAGGAGTGCACATACAAAGCATTGCTCCTTTGAAGTTCTTCTCCCAACTTCCTTCATTGATTTGGGATCTTCTTTTTTAAACTGTTTTTGGGTCTATTGCCACTGGAGCAGGTGTATTTGCATGTGTTACTTTTATCAAACCTTTGCCTTGCATGTTTTTTCTGTAAGACACATTTTACATGTGTATTATTGCTAATGACATCCATCTCAAGCTCAGGCATTTTGCCATCCTTTTTTGGAACTGGAATGACTATATAGGGTCTAGGCTGTCTAGTAGTTGCCACGCGTACATTTTCCCTCTGCTCAGAAACATGCACAGCAGTGTTACCTCCATTTACACCAATATAGAATGCCGTTCACACAGTCAATGAAAGCAGTACGATTATGAACACAATGCAAGTGTAGATAACACAGTGGTATATTAACCTACAACATTTACTTCTTGGACAACGTGAACGTCTGTCTTCATGCGGTAATATAATATTGCTATTTAAATTTCCCATCTTGACTACCTAAGGAAGGAAAAACGTAAAACCTTAGTACATCAGCATTGTGAACTGCTTCTTGAAACTGCTATCTTGACTCAGCAACTCATCCTTGATCAATTGTCTGCTTACTGGATGATAAAAACAACTTTCTCTGTATCTCTGGAATCTTTCTTTCACCAGTCGAACTGAAGAAAAATGACCTCAGTAAGTGTAAACAAGCTGAATGACATAGATTATCTCCCGATCTATACCTTGATTCTGCCTCAGCCCAGACGACTTGTCGAAATTCTTTTCAGCAGGAACCAAAAGTCTTTCTTTATCAGCAACCTTTCAATCTGTCCCTGGAAGGAAAGTTTCTACACAGGCCTGTGATTTTGCTCACAATAGGTGTTCACTTGGATGATAATACCTTCCAGGATTACAATCAGATTTGCAGTGTTTCTCGGATCCCTTAGAATGGTGCACTCATCAGTGTGCCTCCCAACAAGATGCGGATACTCTTCAATCAGACGAAAGAACACCACACTGACTAGTCTATGAGCTGCTTCATTTGATAGGGGCATTTGCATTCTCCTCACTGTACTCAGGTAGCTGAAGGAATTGTTCAGTGATGGCTATGAGTAATCTTCTTATAACTTCTTCATTCTTAGGATTTTGGAAAAAAGTGGGAATGCGAGTGGTTCTCCCCACCAGCAAAGGGTAAGCATGCAGCACCAACTCGAAATAAGTAAGAATGTGCCTAGAAAGGTAAATACTGGGTAACACCATAGGTAAATCCAAACAGGAACTCAGTATAGATCGAGTCTGGGTACTGTACCTTTTTCCAATTGCTGTATTGTAAGAGGATTCAATTCAACACTACAGCTAAGTCAATGCCTAGTCTGGGATACTGAATGGAAACCCTTATTGATATATCTTTATGTCCAGTTCATGCGTTCTGGATGACTACCCCTATATAACACCCCTCTCTTTGAATAACCCTGACCCCACTTAGCCAAGAAGTAGTTCTGTTTTGCAAGTCACAAGGTTTATTTTATAATTTAAACAATAGATATATATATCACACTTTATAATAATTTAATAATTGAATATCACACTGAATCTGAGCAGTAATCAATAATGGATAGTCTGGCACTAGCACACTTCTTTATAACCAATGATGCGTGGTTATAGGATGGATAAGATAGCAACAAGACTTTATGGTTTCAAATGGAGGCAAGGTGGAATGAAAATGCAATACAGAAAATACTCAATATGCGTTCAACAAAACAATGTAATCACTTTTCTCTGGCAATCCCCTCCCGCCTTTATGCAATGCAAGGAAATGGAAGGAAAGCACACAGTTCTCAGAAATGAAATCAACTGTAATTCAGTTCACCCCAGCAAGCTTAGATTACAGATCGGAGTTTTAAACACAGGCCCAAAATGCTTTTATATGTGCTGGCAATGAAGTGAAAAATATACTAAAATGCTTTTAATTCCCTCTAGGAGGTTCAGGGTGAGTGAAATATACTTGGGATGAGTTCAGGCTCACTTTAGCAAGGATCTAGGAGTAACTAGCAGGTTAAACGAATTTTTGGCAAATGAAAGCAAGAAGCTTCTGTTTTCACACGTGGAGAAATTTGCAAATCGCGGCAAATTCGCAAGTGCGTTTTTCGCGATTACAGCAAAAGTATCGGGGGTAAGAATGCGGTTCTAGGTCCGTAGGAAAGCCACGATTCTCAGCTTTCAGAGGAAAGTTACTGCAAGTCTCTAGCACAATCGGTCACGGAGATATGAGCGATTAAATAAAGGTCGTTTTTCAGATTTGAAATTTTAAAGTTCAAAAAGACAAGTGACAGCTAGCAACTAGAAAATGACAGGTGACAGTTAGGAGGCAGTTCTACTTAGATTAAATAGATTGAATTATATTATTTTAACTAAGAGATTGGTTCTGCACAGTTCTACTAGGTACTCACACTATATTCTTGAATTAAATGGGCCTCGCCACGGATCTGGTCAGGTTTTAGACTGGACTCTGGTGTGGTCTCTGCACTTCACAGTGATCTGGGTCAGCTCTCTCTGGTTCTGCTAACAGCGGTCTGGTCTGGGTCTGCTCTCTCTCTGGATTCTGGAGATTGATGGATTTAAAGTCTGGATCTTTCTGCACAGCTTTCTCTAGAGATTGATGGAGGTAAAGTATGGATTTTCCCGGCAGAGCGTCCCGCAGCAAATGGATTTGAAGGTCCCTATCTGTCCTGTCTGTCTGCTTTTATGTGTTTTGAAAATGGGTGTGTGTGCAGCATCACTAGCCAGCCCCTCTCTCAACTGCCCATTGGCCCAATTCTCCCCTCTCCCATGATTGGGGAAGGAACTGTGAGTCAGAGTGATGCTGTAGGTTTTATGGGTCAGAGGATCCTCCCCTGTCAAATTGCACACAATCTATATTTGATAAAAAAAACATATTTGCACAGGTACACATTTGTTTAAAATTACACGCACCCATCACATATCACAGGAGGTATACCCTGTCCAAATCTGCTCTTCCTGGGGGCTTGCATTCAGAAATGGCGACATTTGCACTTTTTAACTGGTTTCGCAATATCGGATATTACCCCAAATTTATACACATGTGCGCAAGGGGTATGGACATTACTTGATGAAGTGTCAGATTTTTAACATGCATACATTTTGAGTAATATCCTCTTTTCCGCTAAAACCCCCCTGAACATACCACCGGGTCCTAACACGTCTTCAAATGTGCACCGAAAAATCACAAGAATTATGGTGTCATTTAAATAATTTTCACAAGTCCGTCCTATGAGTTATTCATCTTTTTAGAGTTATGTTCTGGCCCCAAAGGGGTGTTGTTTTTTCAGGTCACATGGTACAGAAACCAGTCTTTCCAGTTTTTGCCAAGCTCAGAGACCCTGCCCCTCCCAGCTTCTGCCAAGAGGAAGCTGTTTTACGACATCTGCAATAAACCATCTGCCTGGGTGAAGGGGGTTGCATTGTTCAGAGCTCCTGTATTCTGTGGGGGCTCCCCTTAATTCAATTATCAGAGAGATGGCATATCCTTAGTGTGGCCAGCAGGAAACAGCCAGGCCTGTGAAGTTACTTGTGAATCAAGTTTCACTCCTGATGGGGGTAGTTGCCAGGCAAAATTGGAATCTCTTTTAGCCACATGTCATTTCTGTTCCCCAGTTTTCTGCATTCAAATAACTAACAATTTTTTACATATGCAGCTAGAATGCTGATTCTAAGTTTAAAACTATGACATTTAAACAATTGCAGCCTATGTGACACTCAAAAGTAGGTCACTCATTTCTTTTAAACATTTAGATTTTTAGTGTCTTTCAGTCCAAATTTACTTAAACTGCTGAAATCCACAGCTCAGCCAGTCTTGTGACGAACATTGTTTTAGGCTCATCCTCTTTCCAGATTTTGTATGCCCACAAGACTTTATTCTGCCAGATGTCCGCTGGTGTTCAGTGAGATTTTTGGATGTGTTGCAAATAGGCATTTTGAGCTGGCATTCAGAGAAACAAAAGGTGATTTTAAAGTGCGGTTTTTCCTTTGGCACACATTTCACTCATGGCACCCCGGCCCATCCTGCTCGCACTGGTGAGTGGCAAGTTAGGCAACCATTTTAGTGTGCACAACTGCGCGGTTTTCATCGATTCTGGCGCACATGTGGGCTTTTTCGGCCATCTTGGATTTCCTAAGCCCACAGCACCAAATGTTGTAGCCTAATAGTCCAAACGTGGGTCAGGACACCCAACAGTATCCATGATTAGAGTCTGACATAATCCTCATCTTATCAAGGCTTAAGCATGCCTCAGTCTAAAGTCAGTAAGTTACTGTGGATTTAAGAACACAAATATCTTATTTCACTCTGAAATGACAGCACAAAGTATTCAAACTAGTTTTCCTTGACCCTTTTATAAATGACTTAGAATGAGTGTACCGAATCAAGCCACAGTCCAATGAACTCTTGTCTTTCTACTCAGTTGCTGCGTCCTTCTTCCTCATCATAGATCTCATCTGCATGTGCTGTGGTTCTTCCCCGATGCTTGTACTTGCCTCGGCGTGTAGAGGTGCAGGCAGAGGAGTTTCTCCAGAAAAGATTTTAATGTCCCCTAAGAAGATCCAGGCACCCCTGCCCTGCACTTTGACAGCAAATGGCACAATGTCTTCCACAATTAACAGACCGCAAAAACAGGATTCGTCCCACTTTTCCCTTACGTGGTTGCGGATTAAAAGCACATCTCATGGGAATAGTTGGGGAACACTAAGTCTCAGAGATTGGTCTGTCGAAGCATCTCCCTCTGTGTCCTGTAATGCTCTTCACCCTCATCTCTGCAGCTGTCTGGAAATGTCAGAGATACTTGAGGTCATACAGTTCAAATAATCACGTAATTCCAATCCTAACAGTTCTGCCATTGGCTGAGCATCATTTCTAACTCTGGATGGAGGCATTAGGGGGTTCTCATTCGTCTCCCTGTCACTATTTCGTGGAGTGTGAGTTGGTGGTCAGCACCTGGTTGGTTCCTTAAAGCATATAATGCCAGTGGTAGGCAATGCAACCACCCTTTCTTCAAGATAAGCTTAAGCTTGGCTATTCTTTCTTTAAGCAAGCCATTGAGCCTCTGACAGATCTCATTTCTTTGCGGATGTCTCAGGAGGATAGCTCAGGGGCAAAGTGCTGGCCTTGGAAGCAAGACAACACAGGTTCGATCCCCTGGTCTGTGCTTAGAAACCTCTGGGTATTAAGCACGTTATAAATAACCTATCATCATCATCATAAGCTGAAGAAAACTTGTGCTTTATACCAAGCAACAAGTGAATCTGTTCAAATATCTGATTGACAAAGTGAGGACCATTATCTGACCTCATAACTTCACATACTCCCCATCTAGAAATAGTTCCCGCACTAAGAATTCTGCTGCACAGGTAGAGTCTGGGTGTGTACATGGTCCTGCTTCTATCCATCTTGAGAAAGGACACACCACAACGATCAGATATCTATATCCATTACATACTTGTATCATGTCGACATGGTCGATATGCAAGTGCTGAAAAGGGCCATTAGGTCTTGCAATGACTCCCCTAACTATGCGCAATGTATGCCCAGCCGTGAATTGTTGACACACATCACAGTTCACTATAGAAAATGCAACATGCTCCATTAAATTTAGCACAAATCATTCCTCAGCAATAATTACAGCGATATTCACCCTAGATGTATGTGCGGGGTAGTGTAGCTGTTCCAGCGCCACCCTTAATAGGCTACAGGCATCACCGGTTTACCAGTGCTGTCCTGTCACCACAATGCTTCAGAGGGGTTTAAAGAACACCCTCTTTGAGTCCACAAATTCTTTTCCTCTTGAGGTGCTTCCCCCTGGACCTTCACTAACTGCGTTTTTGACAAGTGGTTGTACCCTTCAGATACAGTCATCATAATAATAATTTTTTCATTCACATCAAGAGTCTCAACATTCATCATCTCTTTATCTGCAATCGAAACACGACTGGCCTCAGCAGCTGCTGCTTAATTTCCACGTGAGATAAAATCTGCCCCTTTAGTATGGGCTGCATTTAACGAATGCACTGCCTATTTGGAGTTGTAGTGCCTTAATAAGCCTATCCAATAAGGCGGCGTTTTGCACTAGTGTGCCGTCCGCTCAGAGGTAGCCCCTCTTTTTCCAACGTGCTAGCCCTGCATGTTGACGTCACATAGGTTGAGTCGCTGCACACTGTTACTTCCTGGTCTGCGTGACTCTTAATTGCGAGTATCAACCACCAATAATTCAGCATCCTGTGCTGAATAATGAGACGGCAATCGAGTACTAATAAGCACCTGAAATTCCCCATTAGTCGTGTGCTTTAACACAGCAGCACCTGTATATCTCTGCCCGTCACTTTGATCGATCCTTGAGGAAGGGTCAATAAAAACAATCTCTCTTCCTGCTAATGCATTCTCCTGTATTCTGGGGAGCTCATTGCAGAACTCTTCATAGTTCGCACAATCGTGTACAGGCTCTCCCTCTGTCATTGGCTGAGCTATAAACATGGCAAATTGCTTTTTTCAATTCGTCAAACCGTTCTTCCATCTCCTCAGTCCATACAATTTTATCTTGCATTGCCTGTCCTTTCTTTAGGGCCTGTAATAGGGGCCTTATATATGAGCTGTAGTCAAAGACCCATGCTCTGACGTAGTTACATAATCCTAAAAATCTCTGCATTTGTTTTATCGTGTGTGGCTTGGCTGTTTTTAAAATATCCTCATCTCTTTCAGGAGTAACCTTTTTCTCTTCATGTGAAATCAATTGTCCTATCTACAACACTTCTTGTTGACAATATTGTAACTTTTCTTTGTCAACCTTATATCCTTTGTCAGCGAGTATAATCATCAATTGGACAGAATCGTGTCTGCACTCTTCCTCTGAGGTGCTGCAAACTAAAATGTCATCCACGTATTGCAATGCAATGCTTTCCAAAGCAATATTGCTTCAGTCCATCTGAAGGACTCTATTGAAAATCGATGGGGACTCACAGTGCCCCTGGGGTAAACAAAAGCTTTTCAAGCAAGTCTGTGTGAACATAAATGGTGACAGATATTCTTTATTCAATGGTATTGAGAAAAATGTATTTTTCAAATCAATCACTGTGAAATATCATGCGTCAACAGGTATATTAAATAGGATTGTACACGGGTTAGGAACTAGAGGAACTGCAATTTGGTTTATTGGGCAAAGGGCCTGCACTAAACGCCACAACCCCTCTTACTTTTTTTCACAGGGTACACTGACGTATTACACAGTGACTCTGACGTCACTAGAATACCCTGCTCCATCACAGCGGATATTGTTTTAAAAATACCTTCATTTGCCTCTCGGGACATAGGTTATTGTCGTGCTCAAGGTAAAATTGCTCCTGGTTTCCATTTAATCTTCACTTCCCCAACCCCCTTTAGTAAGCCTACATCATAGGGGCCAGTGGGTCATAATGAAACTGGCACTTTCACCATTTCCTCATCAAAATATTCAGGACTTTTTGTGCTATCATCATTTTCTGAGGAACTTCTCTTTTAATTACCCTTACCCAATAAGTAATGCACATTTCAAATGCTACTTCGTTATCAGATGGTTGATCTTCAAACAGATCTTCATCAGTGACATCAGTCAATCTGTAACCCTCCCCGATGGCGATTACTGCGCGCCATTGTTTTCCTTCATCATCATATCTATCAAGCAAATCCATTTCCCCTCGTACTATGGCTGCTTGTATCTCTAAGGGAAAAATGTGTCCCTTTTCTTCGAGCATAGGTATTCTTGGTCTAAACAAAAATTCATCTGGAGTTCTCATTGGTCTTCCTGCTAGGCCTGGTAACCCTGACAACAGAATGCGTACCCCATACTGAAAAGCTCTGGTTCTAATGGAATTTCTCTTATAGAAAGGTGTCCTGCATATACCATAATCATTTCGCACACGTTTACATAATGCATTCCTGATGTTGAACTCACTATACCTTCATCAGTGAAGAAGATTATAATATTCAACTTAGTCATTAAATATCATCCTAATATATTGACAGGTGTTTGCCTCGAAATAGCAGTGGCACCTTCATCTCACACTCTCCTATAGAAACTAGTAATTCTTCAGTAAAAGTGAACTCCTGAGTATTCAGGGCATTGCCAGACATTGAAAATGTTGCCTCTCGTAGAAATGACCACATTGCACCCGTGTCCACTAAAAACAAAAACTTTGCCTCCTATACTGATGTCCACCCTTAGTTCCTCATGAGGGTTTTGCATCACGGATAGTGTTGAACACTTCAGGTCTCCCAGCGAGCTGTCCTATTGAGGGTACAGCCTCATCCCATTACTTGTGAAAGGATTCTCTCCATTGGTAGTGAAATCCCCTACTCCAGGAGTCATTAACTGGCCTGTGTTTGTGGTTTGCTGAAGCCTCATAGGTGATTACTGTGACTGTCCTGTGGCATATTAACTGCTATCTGCTTTGGTTGCATGTCTTGCTGTATTCTCGGCACTTGCTGCTGCACCGTTTGATTCTGCGCAAATCCATCTCTATTCTGCTGTGAATATGCATGTGGATTTGCAATCCCCCTCTTGAAAACTGGCCATTTTGCACCATCCCTTGACTTCTACATTTGCGAAAAATGTGCCCTGTCATTCCACACGTTCAGCATATAAGTGGTGGTCTCCCAACCTGCTAATTTTGCATACTCTGATTACCATTCTGCATATTTTGAAACACACCTTGGTTATTCTGAAAGCTTCCCTGATTACTCTGCCAAATCCCTTGATAACCTTGGCAACCTCGTCCTCGAAATCCCCTTCCTCTTGGAGTATATCCACTATTGTTTTGATCGAACTGCCTTTGATTATTCACTTGCGGCATATTCACTGTCTGCTGTGATTTCGATCTGTTTACGCTGGTCAACCTTGCCCCTTCAATGGGATATTTGGATAGTGTTTTCTTCACTAACTTTGCCTCCTCGTCTTTGCGAGCATCGTCTTTTTTGCGATTCTTTTCTTGCAAGAGTCTGCAGTAATGCGCTATAGTCAGATAAATTTCCGACCATGGTTTAGCCTCTATCCCCACTAACTTCTTGAGCTGCTTCTGTACTGGCTCTGGCAGCCCTTGGCATAATATATGATAGAACACTGGTATAGATTTTCTCCAAGATTTTCCAAAGCACAAGATTCCTGAAAATGTTGAATATAGACAAACGGATCATCTCCTTTCTTCATCTTATTCATCATTATAGCTCCCATATCAGACATGTCCGGATGCAGTAGTCGAAGCGCTTTCCAGACTGCCACCCTACAATTATTAAATGGTGCTCCATCATGAGCAGTGCTGACTGTAGTCACACAAGGGTACCCTGCCCTTGTCCAAACGTCATCAGCTCTCTCACCAAGTAAGGCGATTAAAAGACCTTTAATGTCCCCTATAGCCAACGTGTTTCCTCCCGTCATTTTCTTTAATTCATGAATCAATTTCCCAGCGCCAGAAGTTAAAATCGGGAGTTTACACCTTAAATTATCCTTGTCCATCTGGGGCCAAGGTATATATTGTAGTCTTGCCCCTCCTTTTTCTAACAAGGGAAACTGAGAGCCCCAAACTCATTCTCATCTCTCATCATTTGTCTGTCCACTGCAGGGACAATATTGCCACATTGCCGTCTACCTGGCAATGATCTTAATCTGCTAACATAAGGCGCCGACTCCCCCCTCTGACCGTGGAGTTGCCCCCTAGGTCGGTCTGACTGTGTCAATGGCTCTGATGCCTTAGATACAGCCATGTTTAAATCCGACCATCTCATTTCCTTCTCCATAGAAAAACATCCCTCAGAACCCCATGCATTATCTCTCTCCTCCTCATCGAAGACTTCCCTTTCTTCGTTTTACAATTCTTGTGCCCAACTCGTGCAACTTCTCTCCTTGTCATCTCTATTCAGAGTCAGTCTGTCTAAAGACAGCTCCTTATGTCTCGCGCTACATGAGGCTTCCTCTGTGTCATACAACTGAGTGCTCTCGAGACAGTCATTTTTTCAGTTCCCCCTTGGCTATTTCTGAGCTCTCATTTCATGGTATACTTTATAGATTGCTTCCCCAATGTTCCTCGAGTCAAACTCGTCTACTAGATTTGTTCTAGACAGGCCTGGTAATGACTTGTATTCTGTGAAGAATTCCTCTATATCCGCCCATACTACTTTTGGATAAGGATGTATTACTTCCTTTTCTATATAATTGGGATTGCATGCTCTCTGTCTTCTTTTATGTTCCATATCATCGTCAAATTCTCTTAGTTTTCTGGCTTCCTCTCTCAATGTGTCTTCCTTTTTCTTTTTCCTATCCGTTCTTTCATTCGCCCTTCATATCTCCTCATCCCTTCGTTTTTGCATTCTTTTTGCTCTTATCTTTTGTTCCTCTTCTTCTATTCTTTTTTCTTTCTAGCCTCGCTTGTGCATCAACTGTTCTTTGTTTATTGTCACATTTTCTTTGGTCTTCTGCTCTCCCTTGTTTTTTAGCTTGCTCTTCTTGATAGAACTGCTCTCATCTCTCTCTATCTTTCCATTTCGCTCTTCGCCTTTTAATTGTTCTTCCCTTTCTTTATTCTTTTTATCTTGATCATCTTGATCTCCACTTTGTCTTACATCCTCAATGCCTTTACCATCGAGTTTAAGCAAAATCTGACCTCCCATACATTTGTGTGCTATCTCATCAGTTTTATCTCTTTCTCCCTTCCATTTCTTATTTCTCTTCCTATAGCTAGAGATGTACTTGGTCATTTGCTTCTTTCCTTATAGCATCTCTCCTGGTCTCTCAGGACTTTAGAGATCACATCTTTCTCAGTATTTTTCTCTGGGCCTTCACCACTACTTTGCCTAGGTGACTCAGAAGCCGGGTTGCTGTACCCTGCCCTGCCACTGCTTTAAGTTCCCTTAATAGGTATAACCTATGGTCTTTCTTATTCTCGTCTTCTATTTCAGACAGGGCGGGTGGAGCAGAGGGCTCTTCACCCCCTCCTTGCATATATTTAGTATCCAATCTAAAGGAGGCTCCTTATCTTTCTCTTGTTTGTACATTTTCCAAAGATCTAAGCTCGCTAGGTGCTTGTCTAGCTTCTTCCCAGTATATGCTGCATGCAAATATGTTGTCATATGCTGCAAAACTGCCTTTGATAATGATCCACGGCATAAACATTTTGTCTGCGGTTCCTTTAGCCCATTCTGCACTGTACTGTCTAAGTTTAGGTGCATGTTTTGGCAATTGCTTGTAGAGATGCACAGATGGAGTAACCTCCTTCATTCTCAGTTTGTCTATTCTTAATTTATTTAACACTTGTTTGCATTTGATCACAGTTTTAAAGCATGTTTCAAGATAATAATACCATATGAGCGAGCACCAATCGTTGCAATCCCATTTAATCACACTTTTACTTTAATCTTGCTAAAAAACAACCATAAAATATCATTAAAACAATCACTTTCTTTTCCTCAACTTCACACTTCTCTTATTTATCATTATTTCTTTAGCTATGACGTCATCATGCTTGCAAAAACCACATAAAACAAACAGAGAAACTTGACTGTCACATACAATCTCCTACAATCTTTTTCCTTAAGACTTGTCTTACCATCTAAAAATGCTCCTCACAGAATTTAAATCTATCTATTTAGGGCCGTCTTAAATCAGACCCGGTTTCTACGTTATCAACAAATGGGATTTTAGGTTAAGATTTCTTCTAACGTTCTTTAAAACTTAGGTATAGGGCCTATCTTCTTTATTGTGGCCTCTCACACGATATTACTTATTATATTGCTCGGCCACACTCACGTCAATATCTCATTCCCCATATATATATATATATATATATATATATATATATATATATATATATATATATATATATATATATATATATATTTTTACACTCTTACTCTTACATTACGTTTATCCCTCCTCCCTCCGTTACTCTTCTTTATTTTACTACGCATGCATCAATTTGCCACTCTTTCTACTCAACATTCACATATTTTCTTCTTCGGACCCTCGGGATTGTAGGCCTGCCTCTTCAAACTGTGGTCCATTCTGGTCTTCGTAGATGTGGGAGGGGATTCTTTTAGAAACTAAGGGGACCAGTCATCCCCTTCTTGCAAGGATTTTTTTGTCATTTATACTAACCACTATCTATGGGGAGCTTCACGTCCTGTCAGCCAAATGGCAAAGGTTGGGCGATATTACCGAGACTCTAAAGTTTACTTATGTCTATGGTCGATGGACTTTTTAAAGAACCATCCTCTCTTTGCTACCAAGTGAACTGGGTTGCCCAGCCCTTTAAGATGAGTAGCAATGCCCAGGAGATGGATGGGGATGCAGATTTTATTCATACATCAATAATCAAAATGACTCAGGTAGTTTGGCAAAAGGGGAGTCTGTTTTATTAACAAGTATGTAAAACAGGGAGTACAACAAACATCAGCATTCGTTTGGTCCTCTTACTCGACTCATTTTAGTAGAAACTGAGGTTATATTGCATAAAATCATCATCAATGACATATTGACCTGCATCGCTACCTACGTGACAAACTACAAAACCTATTGAGGAAAGTGATAGGCTCTAAGTGAATGTCTAAGTATAAGTTCCATATCAGTATGAAACCGTGAAGGAGAGTGACTGGGTACTCAACGTCAAGTGGGGCAACTAGTCCCTTCCCTCAAAATAGCCACTATAAACGTCACTAAATGCACAACGTTCCATTGGCTGCATAAACTATAATACCCTATGTTGCACGGTCCTCTAAAATTGGTTGGCTTCTAACCCACGTCAGTACTTTTCCACCTACGTCTAGCAACACGCAGACTGAACATCCAGGTGCTAGTGGGCACATCTAAAGACTAGCTTCCCACCAATTAATATAGCAATCCATCATCACCTCAATGGTCCAGTGTCAATTAGTGCTTTGAAGTTTGGCCTTGAGATTGTACTGTGATCTGAGAATTTGTAAGGAGTGAAGGCGCAGCCTGCCCTCATGCATAGGTGTGACCACCTCAATCGTCCAATTTCTTCCTTCCACGTGACTGGACACCATGAAATCGAGCCTTTTTGTGCATTTAATATTGTTTTTTAATAGTCCTCTGACGTGTTTTGTTTTGCTTAAGCCTTCTGAACAGGAGTCTTCTGTTCTTTCACACAATTTGTATCCAATGTCGACAATTCCTTTGGCTTCTTGGCTCATCCAACTCCTTCTGCTGAGATTCATTTGTAATTAAAATAGCTTTTTACTGACACACTGAAGTGAGGCCTTCTTGTTCATGTTCAGTACTGCTTTATAATGCGTAGTGGAAACATCCATCTTCTCTTTGTCCATATGTATATATATATATATATATATATATATTGGTGCTTGCCACAATCTATTTACTATAAAGCTTGAAGCTAGCTTTTAAGATTACTTTGCTGCTTGCGTTTCTATGGCATCTGTACACATATAAACTAGCTTAATGTCATCATCTGTGTCTCTGGCATAAGCTTCTTCACCTTGATCCCAAGATGTCACTTATCCTTGGTACTTACTTGATGCCTTATAGAATATCTGCATCTCTTCTGTGTGCGTCATCTCTTTCTTTGTGACGTCACCATTCATCCTTGCCTTTCATCTGCTCTGCTTCTTCAGGAATCTCATTCAAATGGCCATCATATTGTCTTGCATGCAGGTACGGTTTTTTCAGTGGGTACCTTGCCTCTCAGATTCTCTTAGGTACTGGTACATTTATGGGTACTGCACAGAGTCCCCACTCTTCTCTTTGCTAGTTCAACTGTTCCGCATACGTCACATACTTTGGTTCCCACTCTATAGGTAATAAGGATGGGGCAATTGGAGGGAGGTACTTGGCCCCTCCTCTACAGGTTTACAGGTTCTCATAAAATGTTGCAAATTCCTCTGCAATGTCTTTTACCTTGATGCTCTTTTCTGTCTTGAGGGCAGTAACTCTATTTTAGTTTTTGCTAGTCTTTAGTAGGAGACTTGGAAAGTACCTGCCCTGATGGCCCCACCATATAATGTGCAGTGATGTCTGTGCAGAATCCTTGATGCCCTAATTGTGGTTTGTTTTTAAAGTCTATTTTAAAGTCTATTTTGGCCTGCATGAGGGTTGAACATTTCTCCAGGACAGGGTGCCTCATATAGTCCAGTTCAATAACTTTAATGGGCTCTAGGGTTTGTACCATGTTCTGTTTTGCCAGTTTGTATTTCCATGCTACGTAGCTAATTGGACACCCCCGAAGGGCGGCTTTATGGGCATCCCACACTATTAATTGTGATATGTTCCATCCCTCATTCAGTTAAAAGAATTCTTGTGTAAATTGCTCAATGGTGGCTGGCTTTGAATTGATTTGAGTAGAGGAGATGCGTATTTAGTTACCAACTTGGGCTCACGGTCTATCAAAATGACCACTGGGTGCATGTCTGAGATCAAAATAGAAGAGATTTTGGCATCTGCTACAAGCTTCATGAGACTCTTACTCAGGAGTCAAGCCTAGAGTCGAAGGAGTGTACCTGAGCGTAAAATATAAATTCAAGTTCCTCTGGATTACATATACTTGTCAGGCATCTAGCAGGTTGTTGTTTCGGATGAAGGTCTACAAGGATTTGTGCATTTTAGACCGAAAATGGGGTCTAGTGGGAGGTTACAATCTTCGCCATCTAGGACAGAAGAGTAACATAAACATTTAATTTTTTTCTGGCAGGGCATTCCAGAATTTGGGGACGGCTTAGTTGGGGCTGTATATGTTCAGGATGGCTATGGGTATATTGTCAATTTTACAGTGAGCCTATCTTCTTTTCCCATCTGTTTTGGTGCTAAAGATTTGAGTGTCTATTTCATTGTGAAAGAGGATGACCACCCCACTGTTATGTCCCTTGACCTCTAAGTTTATGATCTGGCCTTCCCATTGCCCCTTCAACCTAATGAATTACTTATCGGTGTGTTTCTTGTAGGAGTGTGATCTGTGAATTCAGCTTATTTATTTATTTATTGGGTATTTATGACACACCTATACAAAATGTGTTTCAAGGAGCATTAGGTGTGTCCGGACTCTTTGCCTTTTGTTGGGGGATTTTAGCGCATTTACATCCAATGTTACAATATTGACTATTTAATGGTGGGAGTCAAAATGTTGCATAAAGGAACATAACTCTATCCAGTAGGACACAGAGGAAGCAGATTGCTCTGTCAGCACGGGTGTGCTTTACTGAGCACAATCAGCTATCTCGTGTACCTATGCAAGGCGGCAGAGTGAGGTACATCACTGAGTGATGATAGACACTTTCACATGGACTCAGGAGGAGGGATATAGAGTGAAAACAGGAAAGGAGGAGCCATACTCATGCAAACCGTACCAAACACAATTCCGTGAGTGTCCTCGCAGAGAGCACTAGTTGTGTAGCCTCTCAAGGTAATGGTATAAAAACAATCTAACTCTCCATACCCGCATGAGACCCAAAAGGATATCCGGGGTGCATCACCACAAGGAGTCACTGCAACCTCCTCTCCCACTCACGAACACATGTTAGTTTCATTGCAGAATCTACTGGTATAAATGGCAGAAGCATCCAAGGCATTCTCAGTGGGAAGGTCCCGATCTTAAAGCGTTGTGATTGTTTTAGCAGCAAGTGGTAAATTACATTTTAGCAGAGATCCTGATTTGTCTCTTTCTTCTGTAGTCTCTCAGGTCACCATATCGAGGGAACTAGACATTGGTCTTGCGATGGAAGGTCTCTAAACTTGAAGTATGTTAAATGTTAAAGGTATTTGTACTGTGCACCATCACCAACGGAGTTGCTCCCCAGGCACTCTGGCGGATCTGTAAACGATACGGTACGATGGGTTAGTAAGGTGAAGAGGGGTAGGATAGTGAGAGGAGTGGTGTTCTGTTGGCAGCTTCAACTCGGTATACACCGGGTGCTGAGCTTTGGTGCAAGCACTGGATCGGTCTCAGTTCGCGTGTGTTGTTGGTGAGGCTTATGTGTTGTTTCAGTATTGTGAAGTATGTGCAGCTTGTTGTGTGAGAGATGGTTGTGTGAGTTTGTGTGAGATAAGTATGCAGAGAGTTTGAGCTTACATTGGTTAGAGGGTTGCCTGACATTTAACATGCTAACATGTACAGTTCTGTCTAAGTGTAGCATTTGCTGTCCTTCATAATTCTGTCTAAGTGTGGCCCTTGCTACACTTAACTTTCACAATTCTATCTAGATGCGATGCATGTGATGCAGGCTAATGTTTACAATTCTAAGTGTGGCACATGCTAACATTCACAATCCTATCTAGATGCGATGCAGGCTAATGTTCCCAATTCTAAGTGTGGCACATGCTAACATTCACAATCCTATCTTGATGCGATGCAGGCTAATGTTCCCAATTCTAAGTGTGGCACATGCTAACATTCACAATCCTATCTAGATGCGATGCAGGCTAATGTTCACAATTCTAAGTGTGGCACATGCTAACATTCACAATCCTATCTAGATGCGACGCAGGCTAATGTTCACAATTCTAAGTGTGGCACATGCTAACATTCACAATCCTATCTAGATGCGACGCAGGCTAATGTTCACAATTCTAAGTGTGGCACATGCTAACATTCACAATCCTATCTAGATGCGACGAAGGCTAATGTTCACAATTCTAAGTGTGGCACATGCTAACATTCACAATCCTATTTAGATGCGACGCAGGCTAATGTTCACAATTCTAAGTGTGGCACATGCTAACATTCACAATCCCATCTAGATGTGACGCAGGCTAATGTTCACAATTCTAAGTGTGGCACATGCTAACATTAACAATCCCATCTAGATGCGACGCAGGCTAATATTAACAATTCTAAATGTGGCACATGCTAACATTCACAATCCCATTTAGATGCGACGCAGGCTAATGTTCACAATTCTAAGCGTGGCACATGCTAACATTCACAATCCCATCTAGATGCGACGCAGGCTAATATTAACAAGTCTAAATGTGGCATATGATAACACCCACATTCCTCTCTAGATCACAACCTTCCTTCAACTCCATTGTTAGGAGATTTAGCTTTGCATAAAGGAGTGTGTGGCTGGGATCTGTCTTCCTGATTCATCAGAGAACCAGGAGCAGTGTTCACTGGGTCCTCTGCCGATAGCTCCAAGAATCTGGAGTGGTCAGCAAGGTCAACAAAGAATGTATTAAGGCCATTTTAGGTGGTGTTTGCTATTCTCACCAGCGCCATGAAGCCATATCGTAATCCCCTACAGCGCAACTCTAGGTGGAGGCTTAGAAACTGCGTCCTCTTTGCCATGGTACTTTTAGAGAATTCTTGCGGTATGTGGCTAGCATGTCCATGACGCCTGTTGCATGTTTTCTTGGCTGAGTCTAATATTTGGGTGACCTGATGAAAACGCAGTAGGCAGGCAATACTAGGTCTACACGACGACCATGTTTGATGCATTCACCAATGGACTATTTTGAAAGCTGATCATTTTTCATGGATTTGCTTTTAACTTTTACTATGTGCATTTTTAACGTATTCATTGATTTGTGTGTACTGTTGTTTTCGTGAGTTGTTCCAGTGAAGTGATGGAGTTTTCCTCATTCTGCTGTCTAATTTTCATACATTGCAGCAATATCGTATTGTTCCATTCGATGTGTTATACAGGCATTTTGTGCAGGTCTTTTTTTCTTTTAACGCTGTAATGTCATTTCAATTTGCCAGTTGTGCTAATGGATTAATTTTCCAAATACAACACATTGAACTGAAGCAGGCCTATATATCACATTTTATAAATTATACAAAATGGGCAGTTAATGATGGCAGGAATGCTTTGAATGATCCCGTGTCTATTCATGTTTTATTTGAATTTACAGGGATGAGTGGGAATGGATGCAGAACCTCGCCAACTCGGAATCCGTGGACAGTCTGCAGCATATTTCAGAGAGTGCCCCACAATTGTTATTCTCTGAGCTCCAGGTGGCAGTGAAAGCTCTACTGAAGCAGATTAATCTACCTCTACGACAGGTACATGAACGAATTCCATTTCCAGCAGCAGAAGAAACACATTAAAATGCTCACTTGCTAAGTGGGTCACTTCACCCTCTCAGGGCAATGGGATACATGTTAATGAAGATATAGGCACTTAGACGTAATGAAGATATGCACAAGCTTGCTGTCTTGTGAATTGAATAATTGAGTCTGTTTAATCAGCGTAATGTAGCATTGTGATAAATATTTAGTTTAAGGCACATTTAAGATGAGGTGAAGTGGCTAAATTGTTCACTTTGAGAACTGGAGGCCTGGGTTCTAATCCCTGATATGATTGCAAAGAGATGAGTGATCGTGGACAACCTCCAGGTTATTTAAATCCACGGGAGTCTGTGGAACGAATTGAATATTATTTTTTAGTGCCTTCAATATTGCATGTGGCAGGCCCTTATTCATATGACAGTTTCTGCAATATGCTCTGAACTCGGAGTACACACAAACCACAGTTTTGTTTATTCAGCACATTGTGCTCCAAATCGTCCTTGTTACAACCATGGGCCGAATTGAAGAAACACCAATGAACAGACGAGTGAAACTTCAAAGACATGTAAATTGTCTGCGCCAAAAGCATACAAATGTCAAAAGGTTGTCAACGCCAATAAAAGAAAGTAGTCGACAGACAGCAGAATGCAAACACTCAGCCAATACTGGACTTTCCTCCAGACAAGAAGACAACAAAGTACTTTTAGCACACAGGGCGATCCCCTGATACATCAGGAAGAACAGACCCCTTCACAAACACTGCCCGATACATCAGGAAGAAAGGACCCCTTCACCAAACATCACGGCCAGCCATGCAACTACACGTGCATAAGTGAATAACATAAACATGCTTTCAAGAGAACTGTGGTGTGCAGAACATTCATGCACATGCAATGGAAGTCCTCCGCTCCAGAATCGTAGTGCAGAGGATAACACGTTTGATGCATAATCGAACATGAAGGCAAGGGCATGCACTCCGTTTCAACGGCCCACTCACACTGCAAGGGCAGATGACACCCCGGAAGACCATGATTACATTCACAAAGTACAAATACTATTGCCACCCCCATGCATGATAATGATAAAAGTCCAAATCAGCCACCGTACCCAACACACAAATGGATGGATGCTTGTGGTCTCGTGCAGAAGGGATGTGACCTAGCAGTTCGGGCTGGACTGCCCCTTTTGGGGTGGGGCCAAGCCTGATTTGCATATGGTCTTTCCCCTTCTGTAATGGCTTGGCAGGCGAAGAACGATGGTCTGGAGGGTTGCCCCGAGCAATGCCAGTGGTTAAGATTCAGTCTAAACTTTCCAGCCATCACCTCTTTGTTTTTGCTAACCCTGGAGTTGAGCATCCGACAATGCAACACCATGCAGTTAGGCATTTAGTGATGCTGGAGGACAACCTAAGTGGAAATTAGGGAAAGGATAATACATTAGAAAATAGATACAAATCTACAGGGGTTGATTTCATGTAGCTGTGTATCTGGTGTTTCGTACACAGGCCAGAAGGCATTTTTCAGTGGGTCCCAACCATAAATACCAATCATATGCAGGTAGGAAGAGGTTGGGGATGCTCCCTTACATTGGTGAACGTAGACCAGATCAGGACATTGCTGATCAAAGATGATCACCCCACTATGACACTTATTGGTCAAGCTACCAGGAGCATGTCTGAATCCTAAGAGTTCTCCCCTCTATGAACAAGTGCTAAAAAGGGTAGGGAATAGGATCTACTTGATAACAATCTATGGGTAACGTGAGAAGAATAAACAATGATACCAGCAAACAATGGAAGCACCAGGTAGCAGGGTTGATCTGTTCTCTGGTAGGCAGTTTGAACTTTATTTCAGTTGCAAGCGCTGTATTATCTGTGGCAAATGGGCTGATATAGTTAACAATGTTCAAAGTGGCAGGTGCAGCATGGTAAGAGAACATCATCAAATCACTACTGTTGCCATCAAATTATCATGAGAGCAACTAAGGCACCTTGGAGTCCTGAAATATGCTTCCTTAACTGGAGAAACTCCCAGCCTTGTTATTCAAAAGATTTTTTTTTCAGTTTTGATGAGAGTACCTGAGATGTTGGAATGTGTCTATGCAGCAAAATCAATTAAAGACACCGAGATTAGTATATTTGTCTGTTGAGCATTATGTGCCATAGGCAAAATGGTCTGTACGTATCCCAGAGCAGATGAATTGTGTTAATCTGTATGATTAAAAAAGATGTTATCTGTATTTAAATGGTAGATGTGGTGGTATTGGTAAATGACACTGGGAATTTGCACATTCTTCTTGAATTCAACTATACTAAATCAGCTGGTTATAGTTGTATTTGACTTCAACTAATGGATTAAAGCCCCATTGACTGCAGACCTCTAACGAAAGACCACATTCACTATCAGCTTACTCCCTACCAATAACCTGAACAGCCACATGGTCTTCCCTCAATGGGATAAAAGGGTTCAACATATTCTGCAACTCAGAAGAGAAGAATGGAGATCCGAGGCAAACAGGTTGAGCTTCTCAATGTGTCCGTGTCCATAAAGACCAGTATAACAGAGAGATTCCCCAAGCGTTCACCTTCAGCATCTCCACTCAATATTGGTGGTGCGGTCAGGATCTAAATGGTTCTTAGTTTCATGAGCGAGAGCTGTCACAAACTAGTGCATAGCCATTAAATATTGTTCTCCAGTAGAAAGTTGTGGCCCACTCCATAGGACCTATGCCTAAACAATTCTATACCAATATTACAATTGCCTTGTACATACACAGGGATATTTCCGTTTTAAATTCAATTCCTGCATTAATGTAGCCATCATGCCCCAGCTGAGGGGCCTACATGGCTGGTAACGGCCCGCTAGCTCTGATTTCCCCAGGGTTTGCCTGGGGTGCAAATCGTTTTATTTTTTTCCCCCAGGAGGTTGGCCTGTCGCTATTGCAGTAATCCCCAATCTCTCCGTGAGAAAAAAAAAAAAAGATGCTGCTGCCATGGAAAAGAAACTTGGTCCCTTTTCTATTTTGATGGCGGCTGCAGGAGGTGCTCCCTGATTGGGAGAAGCAGGTAAGTGGGGGGGAGGGGAGGGGAAGGAGGGTATGTTTTCTTTTCGGGCACATGGGAGGTGGGGAGGCAACAGGTGAGGCTCCCTGTCCCCTGCCCACATAAAAAAAAGAAGTGGCCACCCAGGCAGGTAGCTGGAAGCATCGGGCTGAACACTGTGTATTCTGGCCCGCTGTTCCAGCCACCTGATTTGCTGTGTGCCCTTCCTCGGGTGCGAATGACGGTTTAAACAAACTGGGCACATTTAGTGACAAATCACCCATCACAGTGAAATGCATCCGTGACAATAGCCAGAAAAGTGGAACAAAACCAAAAACCGACATGATGTGAGATGTTTTGACTTTGAGCCTCATCACGAGTTGGATGGTAAGGCCGGCGCTAATAGCGCTGGCGTTATCTCCCCTAACACCAAACCCACCAGCGCTATTTGTGCCCGATCATAGGTTTGGCAGAATGGGAAATCCCCATTCCCCATTTAGCCCATTCGGGAATGCCCCATTCCCCATTGGGCTCAATGGGGAAATTTTGCGCTCTTACCGCTGTCGGATTTCCCGCCGGCGGTAAGAGCGCGAAATTTCGGCAGATTTCCCCCCAGCTAAAAGCTGGGCGGAAATCAGCCAAAGCCGTGATTTAGCGGACCCTTAAATGCGGCGCTAATAGTGCTACCGCCGCATTTAAGGGTTACCGCCAAACTCGTGATGAGGCTCTTTGTGTGTTTTCCATTTGCTTTTCATTTTTACCTCGGTATGCACCAATTTCGAGCTCCACTGGGCCTGAGTCCTAGACTCTACTGGCTCAATATATGCACATGCAATAAAGGTCCCTGCTAAGGCCATACTACAAAATGTGTAATTGAAGCTTTATTTAATTAAAAGTGTCTTTCTAGGCCACGCATGCACTGGTGCCTACAGGCCAAGTGTCACGGATACATAATTTTTCACCTGAACTGCACTCCTTATTCTTCTATGTGTTTTAGGAGCAATTCATGTAATGCCTCTGGGCCATCTTGGTAATAAGTAAAACCATACAACTACTGTTAAACCAATACATTAAAAAGCCATCACACCAATTACCTAGAAATTACATTTTCAGAATGTTTGTGGGATTAGCAATGACCAAAATAATTGTGTACTCAGATCACCCTAAAACCCTAAAAAAAATATTAATTTGCACTGGTTTAATGTGTTGCCTCAAATACTGAAATGCATTTTGTACATTCATTACTTCATCCTGATGAATCATGCCTGGGACGTTTTACTCAAAGAGGTCTCGGAAAGGGGAAATGGCACTTTATTTTTGATCATAGAGCAAATCTATGTGTGTTTCAATCCAATTGTCTTTGTAACAGATTTTGAATTCAAAACAAGAACCACAGTATAATACAAATCCAAAACCAAAAGAACCCTGCGCACACCCTTCCTCAGTCCTTCTTCCGTACTCCCTTCAATTGATATAATAAAGAACACAAACAAATTAATATACTTCCCCAAATCTCCCCCATGTGTCATTGATCAATTTACACCTCTTCTGACTGCTGTAAACAACCCTCTCCATTAACGATAGCTTGTGCATCTCTTGAATCCACACATCCACAAATGGACGTCTAGTGTATTTCCAGTCCCGCAGGATTAGTTTCTTAGCCATAAAGGACGCTCTGAATAACCATCTCTTTTGGGAATAAGGCAACTCATCCACCAGGGTATTCTCCCTCAGTATCAGTGTCAGGAAATCATAGTCTGATGACTGCCTTAGGACCTTGTTTAATATAGCAATCAATTCAGCCCAGAAAAACCTCACTCTATCACAATCCCACAGCCTACACTCCAGAGTGCCAGTCCTAAGTATGCATCCCCAATAAAAGTCTGACTCAATGAGGCCTTGTTTGCACAATCGTTCCGGGGTCCAATAAGCTATCTGCAATATATTAATCTGCCTTGAACTTGCACCCAAATTCAAAGAGGAGAGGGTAATGTTACCACAAATCTTCACCCACATGTTTCAGTGATCTCTTCATTCTGTCTCTGTAACCAGGTTTCCAATAAAGGATTGTTTCCTTGTTTGGAGGACATAATGAGTTTGTACAATTTTGAGCCTAACTGACCCTCTTTATCAGCATTTAAAATGAGCTCACTCCAAACATTCCTCTGCCACATCCACTGATTTTGTAAGAACTCTTTTAAGAACATGATAATCCCCAAAAGTGCAGCTGGGTATATCTTTATTCAATTTAAGCCAGTTGTAAGTAAGCCAATTCCCATTATCAATGATATCCCCAAGCCACCTGATACACCCCAGGTCCTCCTCTGGCCAGGACAACTTCCATTTTCCATTCCTAATTCTGGGATTGAACCAGATGGAGGAGTCTAGTAAATGGTAAAAGGCATAGCCTAAAGCTAAGGTCGTTATCTTCCAGGCCTATCTCAGATGCTCTGTCATTGGTAAAGGATCAGAAATCCGGGAACACACTGTTGACAAAACAGCCTTTGGTGCCAGCGGACCAACTTTACTGGATTCAACACATGACCACTCATCCGGGGCCTCCTTAAACAAGCATTGGGAAAGCCAACAGTTTTGGCTTGTGTATAAGTATTAGGCATTTGCCAGGCACTGCTAGTAGATACCCAGGTACATGTAACATTTTTGACCTGCTACCCTTAAATTGCCAGTCAATACCATTGCGGAAGTTCCCGACAAGTGCCTTTCCCAGGCCTACACAAAGGACCAAACTGTTGGCATTGTCAATGCTGGTTTAAAACAGATTCTTAGATCTAAATGCTGCACACCTTTTATGATTATCCGGCAATAAATATGAATATGGGTTCCCTTTGCAAATGCTTATTTGGTCTGTGATCGTTCTTCAATTGTGAACACAAGTTTTATGAAAATTGAATATTTCATTTTAAGATCTGTTCAGCTCTGGTGACGTCAATTCCCAAAAGGTGTGTCATAGTCCCCACTCTCCTTATGACTAGAACCCTGGCTATAGGACTGACAAAGCGCTTCTAGGGAGGGCAACAAACTCTGCACGCTCTGAAATGTTCACATTATTTCAATTACTGGTTTCTTCTATGTTGTCATCCATCATATCATGTACTGCACAGATTCCTAAAGCAAAGAGCCAGACTGCTACCACTATTTGCCGTATACGCTAGACTGAAAAGTGGAGTGTGGAAATCAACGGTGTGTTTTTGGTAAACTGTTTAAATACAGTTGCACATCGCTGGAGCAGGACAGCACAACGTTCTGTTTGGTCAATAATCAACTTGGGTGCTGGGGAGTTATGAACGCGCCGATAAGGTGCTTGTGCACTACACATCAGATGCTAATTTATACTGCAAGGAAATAACGTTCAGGACAGATAATAGCAGCATTTTAAAAACATCGCAGTGAAAAATGTGCTCATCAAAAAATTTAAAAAGGGCCAAGTCTGCTATTTTAAAAATCAAGGTCTGTGCCGCCTGCCAACAAATTAAGCCGTGCGCACCACCCCTTATAAAAAAAAAGAGGCACAAATAGTCCTCTATTCACCGCTGCCCACCGAGGACCCGAAGAGGGAGAGTTGCAGGAAGGCGCTTGTTTATTTACATCAGAGCTGGCGGAGGCATTAGGAAAGCGAAACTGCCGCTGGCTCTAAATTAGTAACAATAAAAGAAAAAGAAAGAAAAATGGTGGCCATCACAAACATTTCAATGTTGTTAAACCGCCGCTGGGACATATTTGGAACATTAGTAAAAGGAATTCAGAGCCGTCGGCAGGATCAGGAAAGCAAAACACTAACATCAAAAATACGTGCCGACGGCAGGTTAACAACATTAATCCACTGCTGGCATATTTCTAACGTTAGTAAAACAAAATCGGAGCCGGGGGCGTCATTAGAAAAGCAAAATCGCTGATGGCTCAGAATAAGTTAGACTAACGTTGGAAATCAAGCAACTGCAGCGTGTGCAGACAGACCAGGGGCGGAGGGGCCACACTCTGAAGCCTTCCTGAGGCAGAGCGAGTGTCGACATAATCAAGCACTTACCTAACACAATGTCAGGCCAAAAATCACTTAGTACTAAATTGCAGTGGAAATAGATGGATTACTTCATTTACCAAATACGAACACATCAATTAAACAGACAAAACACAGCATTGCGCTTACTAGAAACAAAATGGCTTACTAGGAGAAACAAACACAGGCAATCACATCCTAATGACATCATCAACTAAACAGCCAATCAGGTGCTGCTTACATCAAAAACACTACACCAACACCACACAAATCACTAAATGTACATTCCCAGTGCCATTTTAAACCAAAACATACTATTACACTACCTTGTTTATTTTTAATAAAAATTAATGTCAAATGTGTAACATGATTTGATTTGATATGGCATTTATAACGCACCTGTACATAAGTGTTTCTAGGCATGACAAGACAAGGGGGGAAACATAGGGAGGACAAAACAACGATCTTACTAGGCTCTGTGTCATTCAGTTTGTGCACATGCAGGGAGGTGGAAGGGGAGAAGTGCAGGGGAGGGAGAAGTACAGATAAAGCAAGAGTGCAGCCAGATGTGGCTCATAAGTGCAGAGAGAAGGGATTGTATGGTTGCAGATACAGACTGCAAGTGCTAGGGGAGCAAGGAGGCAGTGCGAAGTGCAACTGGACATGCAGGAGCCTGGGCCCAAGGGTAGCCAGGTGACCAGTGCATCGAGTAATCGGGACATCTGCAGGTAGAGTGAGAGAGAAAGGGAAACAAAGTCTTGAGTTGCTTCTAGAACCGGAGTGGTTCTGCTCAAGTTTTAGGATGACAGGGAGGCTGTTCCAGAGGGAGGCCCCCAACCAAAGATCGAGATCTGCCCCCAACTCTCTGCTTGGAAAAGTAACTGACCCTCAGAGAATTGGAGGTGGATGAGTGGAGAGCTCGAGTAGGGAGATGTTTAGGAAGAGAGAGTTGGAGATAGTGCGGTCTCAGGCACCAGCAAGCCTTGTGGACAATGAATAGGGTTTTGAACTTGATCCATGCTGCAATGGGAGCCAATGAAGAGACTTCAGAACTGGAGAGATACTATCCCTTGGCTTGAAGCCAAGGACAAGTCTCCCAGTCATGTTCTAAATAAATTGTAGAGGTCAGAAAGTAGTGGCAGGAAGATTTAGAAAGAGGCTGTTGCAGTAGTCCAGCCTAGAGAGGACCAGAACTCTGGAGCCTGTGAGCTTCTGGGGGAAAGTGAGGAAAGGAAGAATACCTCTGAGGAGCTGCAGCTGATAGTTTGACTTTTTAGCAACATCAGAGATGTGAGGAGCGAAGGAGAGGGTGGAGTCGAAGATGACCCCAAGGTTCTTAGACTCAGAGGTAGGGGCAGGAAGAGGGCCCAGAGTGGACGGCCAGAGAGAGAGAGAGAGAGAGAGAGAGAGAAAAGGAGGGAGCTGGTGTTCTGATGAGGAGGATCTCAGTCTTACTGGCATTCAGGCAGAGATCATTTGTGGAACACCATTCCTGAATTGAGGTCAGACAATCTGGAATGAGAGGAGGAGAGGAGGTGGCTGAGGGGAGCCTGAAGGAGAGCTGGGTGTCATCCGCATAGCACTGAAAATTGGAACCTAAGGAAGCTATTCAGTGGGCGAGAGGTACCAGGTATTGGTTGAACAGCCAGGGATAGAGGTGAGATCCCTGGGGAACACTGCAAGAAGAGAGAGAGAGAGATAGAGGAGACGAAAGATCCTGGTTGGACCTGAGAGGATCGGGCGGTGTGAAACTTGAAAGCTGCAGTAAATATGTTTTAATGCATCAATCAAGACAAATAACTTTTAAATAACATTAACAGATGGCGGCTGCCATTTTGGGAGTAAAAAGGGCTGACAAATTCACCACACATTAGAAATTGAGCCAAAGACTGCAAAAGGTGGTGTGATTGGAGGGGAAATGAGTGGAAATGGGAGGCAACTACTATACACATAGCCAAACTACATATATCCATCCTCATATGTCAACATGCTTTGAAAAGCATTACAAACCTATATTCAAAGTCCTTATTTCAGGCTCTTATATTAACACTCTTACCACTTTCAGCACCACCTAATCGTCAAAACTAAAAAAGGAACAATATGTCTAGCAGTAAACAACAGATGGTTTGCTGCAAAATTAGGTACATTCAATCACACTTCATCTGCTGGAAATTGAAGTTTCCACAGATTAATGCAAGGTGGTTTATCGTCCCAAATAAAGTTCTGTATAGGTTTATCTGTGCTACCCCATTGTCTCCTCCTTTGGCACGAAGAATGTTGCCATTTCATGCCTACTTGAAAATCCGTACACGTACAGAGCATTTACTTTCTATGAATTCAGCAGACTAACCACAATCTACCTTCAGGGATGAGCCTAAAAACGGATGGTGATCAAGTAAACTGGGCACGTTATTTTGCCCCGTATACATCTCCCTGTACGTTTCCATGCATGTTGCTCTCCCACTCACCTGTGGTTTTGTAACTCCAGTTCAGGGCTGTCAAATTGAGCAAAGGCATTGATATGATATGATATGATATGATATGATATGATATGATATGGCATTTATAACGCGCCTATACACAAGTGTTTCATTCAGCATCACATTTGCAGCTTGCGCCATAAAGAATAGAGAAAACATGTTTAGCCCTAACCCATATTACACGCATGTAATGCAAATGTGTCAGTGGTCTTGCCCATGTTTTCCATATTCATGATGTGTAAAAGAGCAAATAGCGTTTATTTTAAATAAACTGGGACTCTACTGTGCATGCCATTTTAATCCAAGTCTAGAAAACTGAACCAACAGATTTGCATGTGTATCTTTCTATGCAAAATGGAATAACAAAATAAATGTTACGCAGGGTACTTTAAAATAAAAAATAAAAACATTCAGACAGTTTCATTTTTGCCCCAGTGCAATATGGAATGGGGCTAATCCTGTTTGCTCCATTCCAAAGACATACACAACATAACCAGTCCTAAATGAATTTGCTCCTTTTATGCAAAAGTGCAAACATTGGACAGGAGCTAGCCGAATGCGACATCTGACATCTAGATGTATGGCATAGTCCAGCACAGTGTAACTGAAGGCGTTGTTTCCTGAAGCACAGCGTGGTAGCAGAATTCAGGCAGTGTTGTGTGTTCTACTGGGGGAACAAGTGAATGGAGGTGAGGCTGATTTGGATGAAGGAGCAAGTGAAAGTGAGGTCTGGCGGCGTGATACAAGGAACTACAGCAGAACTGCTCAACATAGATACAACCACTTGCCTTATTGGCATGTGGGATCACTCTATTGTCAGCACTGTGGGACCTCTCCCATTGTGTTATGTCGCTGCAGAGGAATTGTAGGGAAGCAGGAATCCGTGTTGCCTTCTCTCCCGTTCATGGGGACTTGGAAGGATGTATGTCTCCATGTCCATTAAGCTGTTGAGATATTTATGGGCATATAACATCTGAGCTCATATGAATCAGCAATGGCCATTAAACAAACGGTGCCTATTGGACATCTTTTAGAACTGAGCCTTAACCCATGCGACATCTGTAGTATGTTATGAGGAGCAAATTATAAATGGGAGACAGAACTAAGGGAACAGGTACTGGTCACTCAAAGTCAGACTTAAAAATGGGACCTAACGCATACAAGAATGTACCAAACACATTTTAAAAAGAAACATAGGAATACGTGATAGGCAGACAAATGCTAGCTAAACCAATAACAGAATCCATTTGGGTTATTATGCCATTTTTTCACACAACTCTGTTTTTAATCCAGAGGGATGTCATCCTTCCTTCATCATATGGGTTTGGTGTGATGGATTTCCATCTGCTAAGGGGAATCTCTCGGATGTGTTCTCATTTTGGAAGCTCAATTGAATGGATTATGCCATGAACTTCAGACAGTCTCACTTTCATCTGTGTTTTAAAAACGGGTGTTGGGGGGTTGTACCCAGATGGGCCTAAATGCAAATGGGTGCATAATTGAACTTATCAACATCCATATTTCAAACAGCACATGTATTCTTTGTGCTGTGCACAAGTGGCTGGCATGCCAGCAGTAGTGAGCGCACCCAGTACCTAACATAAACATATGGAAAGATGGAAATGGCTACATGCAGAAATTGAGTTAGAGTTTCTCATGTAGGATTAATTTTAAACGTGTATTTGGCATGAGGGAAACCCTTGCAGATCAGGCACCTGTCTGTTGACACATCTCACCGTAATAATCTAGTATTATAGGGTGAGTGGAAGTATAATGTGGAAATACAAACCGTATGCTACGTTTAAATTAATCTTCAGCAGGACTCAGTGTCATTTTCAAAAGTTCCCAAGCCAATTTGTTTACTTACACAAAAACATTTTTGATTTCAAAATCAGTTACAAAAGCGGTAGCCATCTGTAAATCAGAGGCATCATTTATACTAAAAAGAGAAGGAACACTTCAAAGGATACATGCTGTCTGTCATGCACAGAACCAATAGTATTCTACCTTTTGCATTTGGCTTTAAATAAAACAAAAAAAAACAAACAAATGGGAATTCCTTTGCTTGCAATAAAAGACAATTCAGTTGTTAACTGTGTATCATCAAGGCCTGGTGGTAGATTGATATGATTGGTAGGATGAGAATGTAGAACTGAGAATGTGGAACGTAATAGAAAGATGCAAGAGTGAAAGGAAGTGAAGAGGAGAGTAGAGAAGAAGCTGATGGGGAGTAGATTTCAATCACTCACTTGCACCTTGGATGATTTCACAGACCGTGTTCATAATTAAGATTGTAATGCCACCCTTATTAGCAGAAATGTTAATTTGCCCATTTGTACCATATCATTGATAAGTAACCTCTCTAGTAATTCCTACAACAAAACGCTGTCCCCATAAAAAATGAATAGATTGTATTATTATGCAAAGCATTTTTCAATGATAAAATCTTAGAATATGCTTTAAAAATGTCAAGTCTGCCAATGCTTTAATCAGGTTATTAACATGCCAGGTTACATAATGCCTGTGTTTGCTACTTGTGGTCGAATTATATCTCCAAATTGGTGGCAATTATTGCAACAGCGCTGGGTGAGTGTTGGCAACATATTCTAATAGCATAAAAACACACATTTAAATGGGCATTAGCTGAGTAAATACACGTACTTTGGCCAAGTTGCATTCATCAAATTGAAATGTTTTTCTTGTCTTCCTCAGTCACTGGTCCAGTTTCCCCCTAACGCACAGTAATGCCTTATGCCAGAAAATTCACATGAATTATCATTTATCAGTACAAGGCAGGCAATACGGAGGGGAACAGAGCCTAGTTTAGCCAAAGATTTAAAACATTTGCCATAAAGTACACACGTAAAGAAAGTAGAGTAATGAAATAACGAATGTCCATAATATAAGCCCTGCGTGTTTGTTAATGCAGTTTTTACTACACTGGGTTCTGTGATGAGGCAGGATTGTAGGAGCAAAGTGAAACACTTGTACTCTTGTGTCCTTTCCCTCCAGCCAAAATATCATATTTGTTCCTGGCTCCCTCTTGAGTGTTTCCTGAAAACGCACCGCAATAGTAATTTAGCGACGCATTAACGGCAGGTTATGCTGAACAGATGGTTGTGTCTAGAATGCACACTGTTTTTGAGCAATAACTGCCGTATAATTCCCAGGTTTTACTTTCCTTAAAATCACTTGTCTGAGAAATGCGTCTGGAGTGTTTGTGTTTTGTTCAATGTTTTGTCCATAGTTTTCCAAACCACATTAGACTTTGTGCAATCTTTTATTCTCCAAAAACACGTTTTTCTTTATTTATTTTAATAGAGTAATGATTTACAGAAAGAAGGCGTTTGAGGTTATTCAAAGTGTTACAAAAATGAGCTCCACAATTATTCTTGTAGTATTTATACATGAGAGCGTTGATGATCTAAGGGGAGCAAATGAATATAATACACCTTATAAGGACCTGGAGAGAGGGGCACAACAAGTTAGAGGCTTTTTGGCCATAATATGTGACATGCATCTGGAAAAAGACATGTTTTCTGCATATATATATATATATATTACACATGTTTCACACAATGTGTATTCTTTGTAAGCAAATGTACCTTTGGATTTTGCAGTGTACGTTAAACTATGCTCATTATGCACGCACCACTATAGATCCACATAAGTGGCCATTGTGAGAGAATATGAGTCGTGCGCTGTGGACGGCACTGCAAGCATGAGTGAACGCACGCAAAAGAGTGCATTTTGATCTGACCCATACACAGCATTTAAGCGCCCACTCATCAGTCCCCTCCATCCTATTTTATATATATGTTTTGACAATTTTCACAGAAATCAAGGCAGCTCAGGTTTCCTGTGTTACTTTTAGCCCACTGTCAAAAGGATTCCTAAATACTGCCAGTCAAGTCCGAGTATGGTAGATGGCATCTACAAGAAGATCCCGCAGCAACACAGACGGCCTGATTCCCATTGAAAAACACTTTCGGATGTTGGTGGAGATGCACTTGTATTTGTGAGGCAGTACCAAAGGCAGGTTCGGAAATTGAAATTTCGTGGTTCAGCTCTGGCTCAGAAATAAACTCCAGATGGATCCGACCCATCATTTAGCACACATTAAAAATGACCCCACACAATCCTATGCAGGCATTCATAAACATTTCCAAATGCATTACATACACTTACGTAAGCAGTTCAGTAAGTGTGAGAAAGTGCACAGAGTGATGTCATCTTGGCAGCATGTCTGGGGGAATAGCATCCGTTGCATGCTGGGAAAATATGTATAGACATTAGAACAATGCAACCAAACGAAAGAACGCTTACTCTTTTGTACATAGGACCATGAATATCCGGTTAAGTGGACTGTCCAAGAATTTCTACCAGTCTCCTGTGCAATGTCCAACAATTTGTATTGCTGGCATATGTTGCATATGGCACATTTCACTAAAGGATATTGGCCTCAATTGCAACAGCAATTCCTTACTTGTGCAAGTCAGGCTCTTAATGAGAGTCCGATGTGGATTGTGAAATTATAGGTTAGATGATTGTCATGATACATTGTTTAGATCGAAAAACGCATCATGTATACAACTTAGTTTACGTTGTATGTTATTTACCAGTTTTTTTAAATGATTACTATTTTTCTATTTATTTATGGTTCGCTTGTTAGGCACTTATACAGGAAGTAAATACTGTTTCAAAGCAACAGGGAGGGGAAAGGTGATGATAGACAATGTAATTACAACAATGTTAACAATGGGGAGCGGAAGACAAACCTAATATGCCCTGTGAGTGTTCAGATTGTGCAAGTGCAGAGGGGAGAGAGGAGAGGGGCTATGGTGCTCATGGAAAGTAGCAGGTGAAATGCTATGAAGAAAGGTAAGTGCAACCTGCAGTGGTGGAGGGTGAGCCGAGGCAAGTGCATAGGATAGACAGCAGCTGGTATGATAAGATGTGGGAGGTCAGGGCCCGAGGATGCATAAGGGCCCTGCACACCAGTCAGGCTACTGTGCGATTAGCAGGGGAGAGAGACAGGGAAGGAAGAGGTAAAGAGGAAAGTCTTGAGACATTTCTGGAACTTAAGGAGGTTGTGCGCAAAACGAAGATGGAGAGGGAGGCACTTCCAAAGAAGGAAGCCAGCTGAGGAAAGCGATCAACCACTTGTTCTCTGTTTAGAAAACCGCTTCACGCACAAGGAGTTGGTGCCAGAGGAGTGCTGGTGTCTAGAGGGGGAGTATTTGGTCCAAAAGAGTTGCAGATAGAGTGCTCCCAGGCTCCAGACAGCCTTGTAGATGATGTAGAGGGATTTGAATTAAATCCATGCTGCGATCGGGAGCCAGTGAAGACTTTGTAGGGCAGGAAAGATGTGGTCCCTGGGCTTGAGGCCAAGGATACATCTCGCTGCCCAATTCTGAATTAGCTGGAGGGGTTGCAGAGTGGAAACAGGGAGATTAAAGAGGAGCCTATTGCAATTGTCAAGCATAGAGAGAACCAGAGCTCAGGTAAAATTGAGTCTCTGGGGGAAAGTGAGGAAAGGTAGGATTCCTTTCAGAAGGAAAAGCTGAAAGTGGGACTTTTTGGCAATGTCCTGAGTATGAGGGAGAAAGGAGAGAGAGGAGTTGGAGATAACTCTGAGGTTTCTGGCTTCCGTAGGTGGAGCAGGGGGAGAGCCCATGGAAGAAGAGTGAAAGGAAGAACCAAAGCTTGAAGCAAGTAGGCCCAGTTGTAAGAATGTAACTGCAAATTCCAATGTGAAAAAACAGCTCCAACAGAGAATGAATGCACTTTTTCAGAAAAGCAAGGTTAATTACATCTAAGTGGCCAGAAAGTGTTAGTCAGCTTTGTGAAGCTGACAACTAACAGTTCCTTCCAGTGCTCAACAAAGTTTCACCTTTTATACACACTGAAACAATTTACATAATTACACATATTCTGTTACAAAGTAATTCCACAAAAATCCATTGGCTAACCCTAATACAAATAAATCTAATCCACCCACATTCCCTAACCCCATTGGACATATTTATTAAACACATTCCCCTTTACATGTGGTCTCATTGTAATCAGTCATGAAATCCTAAAATATAATTGGTTTATTAACTCAAAACAATTCAACAGTTAACTTGACCCATTTGTCAGAGAAACTTTAACCCGGTATGTGATGTGCAAGGCTTTTCACAAATACTTCAAATACAAGAGAAGAAAGAGAAACAATAATCATTCCTTTGAACCGGCAGTAAAATTCTTATCTCCCCAAACATGCCGGCACCTTATATTATGCCTTCCTACATTCCTTCATGTCACCTTATTTTATTTATTTATTTCATAGTGCATTTTTGTTCACAAGCAGAACTCTTCACACATCTACATAAATAGTGACACATTTTAACACACCAAATAATACACAAACATTTCTAATAATAAATAAATCTCTAATTTTACATAATTGCTTATCCAAAACCAACTTCAAAATGTCTAAAATTGCAGTTACTAATGACATTTCATTAAAATGTAAAATTCGTTTCCACAGTGAATCAGTCAATCCCGCCGCATTGCACACAAATATATCTAGTTGTTCAGCCCAAATTATAGATAACATAGGGAAATTAATACAAAGATGTTTTAAAGTTTCTGTACATGAAGCACAGTAGTGACACACTCTTTTGTCCTTCGATATCTTTAAACGAGCACCAATCATATCCGTAGTAGGGAGTACATTTAATTTCAACCTAAGAGTCTCGGCTATGAACTTCCTTGAGGTATACCTCATCAAGTAAGTTGCCAGAGTGTTATACCCTCTACTTGACCACTAAAGTGATCATTAAAGCACCCATTACGCATTGGCTCTCTATTTTCAATCCAATCTTTTCTAAATAATTTTACTTTAGTCTTATTAGGATTTACGGACAATTCCTCTGAATTGGAGTCAGTCCACTCAAGGTGTGACTCACACAAAAGTGGCTTTTGTAACAGAGCTTTACATACTCCCTTACCTATCGCTGTATGTAACTTACTATATAGAGAACATTTTCAGCTCCAAAGATTAGTCTGGGTAAACATTTTTGTTTGTATAACTTCAAAATGGAAAGGGCCGAAAATCGTCTAAATTTGGAGTCAAATTGCCATAATTGTGCAGTTGTGGCTAAAAATAATAATTTAAAGTCTTTATATAGCATTGATTTACTACCTTTCACATCGAAAAAACAACCCAGCTATTTAAACCGATTTACTACTTCTAAAATGCGGCCTTGAATTCTCCAAGTAATATTTTTCCACCTTGATTTATCAAGATTCAGAATAAAGTTCTTTGATTTGACAATATTTAAGTGAAGATCTAAGCCCAGCAAATATAAGTTTAGCTTCTCGAAGGACCATTACAGACCAATCGGGGTCATGTCACAAATAATCATATCATTAGAGTAATTACGATATTAAATGCTTTTTTGCCCAATAGCTGGGCAATAGCTCTGTACTGTATCCCAACATTGATTCATGTCACTGATATAAAAATGAAAGAATGGGCAAGAAAACAGGCTTGACATAGGGCTCTATTCGTTTGAATCCAATCTGTGCATGACCCCAAATCATTTAATCTAACCTTTATTTTGGAGTCTTTATGTAAAGCAACAAGTATACTAATCAGGGCAGGGGGACGTCTTTGGGTAAACAGTTTTCTCCATAGAATGGTACTGTTAACACAATCAAATGTCTTGGCTATACCCAGAAAGGCCAGATAGACTGATCTGTCTTGCTCCCTGGACTGTTTGGACAATGGAGAAATTATAAAACAGTTTTGAGCCATCCCTATACCCTTCTTAAAACCTGCTTGGAAAATATTATAGTTTCCAGACGTTTCCACCCATTTTAGAGTTTCCTAGGAAGTATGTTGACAAAAACTTTGAGGCATCCAGAAGTGAAATTCTTTTATAATTTAAGGGAGAGAATCGATCCCCACCCTTAAAAATCAATATGAACAAAGCAGACTGATGTTTAAGTGTGAGGATTGATTCTCTCCCTTATATTAAAGACCAATTTCACTTCTGGATGCCTCGAACAACATGTTTGCCAACATACATCTTGGGGAACTCCATGTCACCTTATTTGCAACTACCATCTCAGATCATATAGCCTGCAGCACATATCCTGCTTTTCTTCCTCGAGAGCCAATAAAACAGCAGACAAGCTCTGTCCTTAAAGCACGCCTTGCATGTATTTTATTAACAAACCCCTGATTCACCCACCATGTAACAACAAGCCCGTGTGCTCTCAGGAAGATGCCCCTTGTATCTACAAATCCAATCCAGACATAAAACACAACCAGATGGCTTTGCATTCTGTTCTCACCTTCAGCCTTTTGTGATACTATCACCAGATGCCCACATGAGGTGTGCTGCATCCCCCCTTCTATGGCCTCAGCCATCCAGCTCACAAGCCTGGCAAAACGTATTCCTGCAACCCAAAGATGCTGCGGCTCACACAAACATCAACTAAGCAAAAATCATACTCTGCGATGTCTCCATGTACCCACGATGAATCCCATGTTCCCAAATGACCTAAAATCTGTCTGCAATTTAAACTATTGTAGAATATCCACATTTACACTGTTCAAGATGTAATTCCCCTCTGCGAAATATGTTTCTAAGCGGTGCATAACATGTACATTGTGCACAGTGCACAATACCTTTGTATCGATGCTACTGCTAATTATGATGCTCATGGGATGGAAACGGCCCTTATCAACCTAAAAGACAGGTTGATGAACTTAGAGATAAGGGTAAAACAGCACTCCTCTTACTATTGGACCTCTCTGTGGCATTCGATCTAGTGGATCACAAGGTCCTCTGCAATCACCTGAACTCTGTCTGCAGCTCACTTCTCCACAGAGGCCATAAAATGGTTAGAATAATTCTTGAGCAACAGAACAATTAGGGTGTTCTCCCCATCTGCAGCTACGCATCCCATCCCGATTACATGTGGGGTACCTCAGGGCTCCCGTGTCTCCCCTATATTATACAACATATTAACAAAGCCCCTGTTTGATGATCTGGACCTTCTGGGTATCACCTACACTAACTATGCAGATGATACACAGATTCTCCTTCCACTTTCTGGGGATTACGACACAGATTTGGCGTTGGTGAATAGAGTGTATCTCAGCATCCAGGCATTGATGACCACCCACGGTCTATGCCTGAATGATGATAAGACTGAACTCATCATCTTGGGCACCCACCTTAACCTGAAGAAATTAAGCCATCAATACTCAGCATTCGCCATTGATGAAACATCATTAGGGTAGCCAAGAAGGTGAAAACTCTTGGCTTTTACCTTGACTCTACCATGTCTTTTGACAAACAGGTGAAATCACTGGCCTCTACTACCGCTTACACCTGTAAGCTTATTAGAGCAGGCAGACCATTCCTTTCTAATGACAGTTGTTTGATATTGGCCAAAGCATTAATACTCTCTAGGCTAGATTACTGTAATGCTCTGTACAGTGGTGCTAACAAAGCTATTATTCAGAGGTTACAAACACTCCAAAACAATGCTCTACGAGTCGCATTAGGCGTGAAGAAAAGAGAACATATCCCTGCAACCAGACACCAATATAACTGGCTCTCTACCCACAACATAATTCTTCTAAAAACGGTCTCACTCACCTGTAGATAGATTACATAGAAGATCATCGCTTAGATACACGAGAGCTAGCAATGCAAACTGCCTTACAGTACCTAGATTCCGACTTACAAAGATTGGCGGCAATAGCTTTCCCGTGAAAGCATCCAAACTTTGGAACTCCCAGCCACATCAGCTTAGAGCAGATCAACCGTACTTACAAATTAGAAATAGCTATATCAATATGCTTAACCTGACTGACCACTAGCCCTTACCGTGGATCCAGCCTCATAAAGGTTGTCCCAGTCCTTCCTCCCTATAGACTGCAAACCTGATCTATGCCTATGTACTCTTCCTGCTCATAACTTGTTCATATTCTAGATTTATATGTGTCCTCTGTACATACCTGTAACCTTATGTAACTGTATATGCCTTTTTGTAACATTAATTGTGACCTGAAAGCCTTGCATTTTCTTATTGTTGCACCCTGTTACCTTTGGGTCTGGCGTACATTATAAATAAAGAAACAAACAAACAAACCTATTGCAAATCTAAAAACTATACAAAACTACACACTATGTAACGCTGATTCCAATTCATTTAAATACACAAAAACACATCTTTAGTTGCAATATCACATCTAATCCAGCTGCATTACGGCCTAGTACAACTTGAAAATCGTAAACCTCTTTCATGCATTGGGACCTCGAATGTCCACCCCAATACAGTATATTCAGTAGCCTGAAAAGTGGTCTGAGAAAATCAGAGTATCAGCGGAGAGTTAACCCACCTAACCTTTATAGGATTCAACAGGCATAATGTTGTTGCCCTACCTCTTTCTTGCTTGATGGTGATCAGTGGAGTTCAATCTGGTATAAGATCCCCCCTGGGCTTTCCCAAAGCTGATGGGAATGGGAGAGGACTTCCTAATAACTTTACTTCTGCTGTTGTAAACTTTGAATACACTTACAAACTGCATGTTGGCTTTGCCAATACTTATTCAGTCTACTTTAAAGACTACTAGCCTCCTGCAAAGGTTTTCATTGGGAGTTGTGTCTCTAGGGGTTCAAGGATCCATCTCATCTGGTAAGTGAAGGGCCCTCATTACGACTCTGGCGTTAACCAGTGGCGCTATTAGCGCCATGGGGCGTTAACCAATGGCGCTATTAGCGCCATTGGTTAACGCCGGTAACTTACCGATTCCGCCATGGTTAAATGGGGAATTACCCCCTCATTCCAAGGTTGGCGGGGCAGTAATTCACCATTTACCATTGGCCCTTCCGCATTCCCATTTTTGCCCCATAGGGCTCAATGGGAATGGGGAAGGCGGTAATTACGGTACCATAATTACCTTCAAAGTCCCTTTGCGGGTCCCTACCTTAATGACTGGTCCAGCTGTTAAGGTCAGGAGCCGCAAAGGGACCTCGTAGTAAGGGGTTAATGGCGCTGCAACCTTTTACGGCGCCATTAACCCCTTAACGCCTGGGTCATAATGACCCCCAATGTCTTTTAAAGTGTAGAGACTTATATTTATAAAGCAATATATTGTGATTTATTCCTTTATCTTATCTATAAGATAAAAAAAAGCAGGCGTTAAGGAAGGACCCGCAAAGGGAACTCGTAGTAGGGCGGTAAGGGTTTAACGGCACCAGTCTCATTACCGGTGACCGTTAACCCTTACCGCCCTACTCGGAATGAGGCCCGTTGGTTGTAATCCTTAATAAACATATGGTTTCTAAGTAGCAGCCAGGCTTTCATATAGTAGATACAAGTTAATTTCAGGTTTTCATCAATCTAAACACGTGTTCTTACAAAGACATGTGTTCAGGACTTTCAATCGTGTGGTTGTATGGATTTATAGTCTAAAGGTTGCTTAAACGTGATGCAACATGGTTTACACATTTGAGAACATTGGTAAACTATCATTTGCATGCACCTTTTACATCTGTACTGAAATCTACTTAAAGTACACCAGGTGAATAAAATGCACTATTAATATCATTGAGATTGGGCACATCTGCTTCTGGTCTTTCCCCATCAGATGCATGCAGTAACCAATAGGGCAATGTTGCCTCTTCAGTGCAATACATCAATGGGAGTTGGTTCATCTTTAATACGTCCAAGTTTAACTCTTGTGGTGAGGCTCAGGGCATAAAAGATACATTATTCAGTGGGTCTGAGCCTCTCCTGCGCTTCAAACATCATACAATACAATTTTGGAATGCACAGTGTTCTTTAGGAGACCGCCCTTCTCCAGTTTCCATTAAAATCATTGGGCTTAAAATGTGATTCTGCGCTATACATCACTTGCCATAACTCACCAAAATTGACTGGTGTGACGTGAAGAAAGCATACCTTTATTCAGATTGTGTGTATTGTACAACTCTGCTTGAACCAAACTGGACCTTCCGTGCTTCAGACTTCAGAGATTTATTCTGGGGCGCAGGTAACAGTTGGATAACATAGGACTGCTGACTGCCTAATCATCACCTGGCCTACAGGGAAGGAGGTCATGCCTTCCTAGTGTCTTTTCAAATTAGGATGAGCTCTTCAAACATCATGTTTTTGCCACAAACTAAAGGTAGTGCCTCTCTATTCAGAAGACTTATTGTTAGGATAGATTTCACGGGGCAAGAGCTGGACATAAAGAAGGTATATTTGGTATCTTTGGGAGCAGTGATCCATCCAGCATTGGTGCGAGTGCAACTGAATATAATTCTATATTGATTGATTGATTGAGACATTTGTAACATGCAGCACTACGAACTGAATCGAATCTAGGCGCAATACCTGACATTGATATATTTTTAGGTTGCCACTTTTTTTGTGAATCTTCCATTACTCTGGACCTATTGCTTGAACAGATTGGTAAAACATATTGTGTCCAAATTCATTTGTTTGTGCTGGACATTTAGGTTGAGGGACTGGCACAATGAATATGCATGAACATCTTGTACATTCATTGTAGTAGTTATTTTATCCTTTATGATAATATGTGAATGCACTGGCTCATCACACCCAAGGAAAGGTGCTCAGTCAATCAGGTGGCTAGAAACATGGGCAAAAAAAACTGCTAATATCCCGCTCATGTTCCACCAGCCACCGCAGGCCCTTTCCTGGGTGTGGCCATGTTCTTTTCAGCACCTGTGGACATGGCCACTCTGTCAGACCCCTCACATTCTCCCCTTTCCCACACATCATCCTCAACACCCCTCCACAGATCCTGTTTTCCCCGACTTAGCTCATGGCTTTGGGCTTCTGGTTTTGCCTCCTGATCACCTTCCGTGTCGAGCAGCACTGTTGAACCTGAAAAGGACTTACAGCCGAGTGGAAGATTTGCCTCCAGGAAAATCCTGGAGGTAAATCCTACAACTCACTGCTTAAAAATCGTCAAAATCAGTGGATTTACCGCGGTGGAAATTCCACCGCGGTAAATCCACCTTAAAAGACCCATTGAGTCCAATGGACTCAAAATCAATGGAGAATTACACCGTCACTACCACTTGTAATACGGCCGAAATTCTGCAGGACCAAGTGGCGGCCATGGTAATTCATTTGGGCAGTATTCTGGCAGATTTACAGCCGGGATACCACCCAACTAGTAATGAGGCCCTTAGTCCTTTCTCTATTCACTAGGACAGCGGTTATATTGGAATACATCAATGGGTTATATTGGAAACTGCCAACCTCCTTCACATAAAATACAAAAAGCTTAAAACTATTTCTCAAATGCCTTAATTTATGAAGTTGCGCAGTGGAAGCCAAGCATGTTTCATGGGCTGTCTGTTCGTCAGTAGCTCTATTCTGTTCAAGGATCTAAAGCTACTAGAAGATCTTCAGCAACAAGCAACTGTTAAAGTTGCAACATCCTTTGCTGCCTATATTGTCGGCATGAGAGAAAGAAATGAGCAGGGTCTCCCAGATCTTTTTTTGTCTGCTGACACTTTGGGCCTCATCACGACTTTGGCGGTAACCCTTAAATCCGGCGGTCGTGCTATTACCGCCAGATTTAAGGGTCTGCCAAATCAGGACTTTGGCGGATTTCGCCCTAGCTCTGAGCTGGGGGGTAATCCGGCGAGAATTTGCGCTATTACCGCCGGCGGGAAATCCGCCGGCGGTAAGAGCGTGAATTTTCCCCATGGAGCCCAATGGGGAATGGGGCATTCCCGAATGGGCTCAATGGGGAATTACATTACTGCCAAACTCGTGAACCGGCGCTATTAGCGCCGGGGAGTTCGGCGGTAGGGATAATACCACTGGCGGTAGTACCGCCGGCGTTACCACCAAAGTCGTGATCAGGCCCTTTGTGTCTGCTGACAATTAGTATTTTTTCAAATTACTGGTTAACAGAAGTTTGTCACATCTGGCCAAGGCGAAAAGATATCTTTGATGAGGCTTTATCAGGGTTCTTACATAAGGCTGTTGAAAACAATCCATGCTGTCTACATCAGACCAAGCAAGGTTAGAGACCCTCTCCAGCGCTGTTGTTATACTTTTCAAGTGCTCCGGCTTCTTTTTCTGCTTAAGATATGTTAAATGTTAAATGAGGTGGTCCACTGTTGCCTCTAGAAGACTTCTTGGTGCTAGCAGACACTCCAGGCACAGGCCCTGTAATTCAGATTTCAGCGAGGTAGTAAACGTTGAAGCGACAGATGTGGTGAAGTGTTCCTCCTATGCAAGGTCTATTAGATTGTAATTTCTTGAGGTTTCTCTTTTCCTATCATAGATAGCTGGTCTATCATGTCCTCTATTGAGGCTGTGAGTGCACTTACATCAGCCTCCAATGCAGCATTAGGAAAACATCTTGGAATCAGTAGGAACTTATTTCACTCAAAGTCATTATTTTACAAGCTGCATCCAAGCCCCACATCTCTGAACCATAGGTCACAATTCTGTCGAATTTGGCTAAAAAGACCAACTTCACCTGTGGCGAAATTATGTGATAATGCTTATAAACAAGGATAGATATTGCTCTAGCAGCCCGAAGGCATAAGGGCTCTATAGCAGCAGACACCGCAGGCAATCAGAACAAGAATTCCAGATATGAGAACCCATGTGCATACTATTATGCAAAAAGCTATTGTCATTCTAAAAGGTACGTTTTCAATTTGTGCTTAAATTCTGCCTGGCCTTGGATGCCTCTTAGATTAGGTGGCCAAGCATTCCAAGAGACAGGCGCAGCTGCAGAACAGACTCCCCTTCTGGTGCTCTTTAATGTAGTTCTTGGAGCACATAACAAGTTCAAGTTATTCGAACTTAATGTGCTCTGGTTGGACCTCTTCTCCAGCCTTTCTGCTAAAATATTCCGGTCAGACATTTATGACTAATCATCAATAACCGTAAAGAAATCCCTAGACTCAATAAATAACCAGGGCAGGTTTTTTTCTAGCATGGTATAGATGATCATTTCCCTTCAGACCCCCTACCACCTCTAGTGTGTTATAGTCTCCTTAACTGATACCCACAAACAGACTGAACCAGCAAACAGCAGTGATCTATTTTTTGAGTTTATAATGGTCCTCACCAAAGCACTGCAGTTCTGTATTGACAAAAGGGGGAAATTTGAGACAGCAATTTGATGATAAAAGGCCTCATCATGAGTTGGGCGGTAGTCCTAAAATGTGGTGGTAACAGTTATGATGCTGGAAATGCCTTGGAGGGACAGGGCCCCCGTATCCTTGTCCTTTACTGCCTTTTAGCGTGTGTTCTGTTCTGTTATCCGCGCAGGAGTTCATGTGGGACTCCTGGCGGTGCAGCTCTCTCCTTTGGTTTTGGTGTACAGACCCATGGGATACCCTTATGGCACCCATGAGTAGGGGTGCAACCCTATGCCCCTAGTGGATGTTTTTGGGCACCTGTGGGTTGCCCACAGAGCAGGGCATGAGCTGGTGGCAGCTCCGTGCTGAATTGACTGGTGCCCTGAGTGTTCTCCATTCTGGGATACCCAGGCCCTGTCATTGGAATCGGTAGATTCCTGATGGAGACAAGATGGCCCCCGTGGCCTTTTGCCTTCCATCGCCTGTTACCTTGATCTTCCCGACGTCCCGGGAAGCCCTGACTCTGTCCCTTCCCCCTGACTGGCTGTTGGGTGGAAGTTCCATACATGGTAGTGTGGGGAAGTGCTGACCAGACTGGCTGGAGCCTTTCCAACGACCGTATGTTGTGGGTACGCCTGTGGGTGGGACCTGGGTGAATGGAGTGTGTGACGAATACACATTCTGTGTTGTGGGTGTCTAGTATCTGGTATTTGACACAATGACTGAGACAGCACTGCCCAAAACCAGTATCAATGCAGTGTGGAGTGTTGAATGGCTGGGTACTTGTCCCAATACACATAACTTGTTGTTAGTGTCTGGAGAGAAGTGAATGGCCTGAATACACTGTGTGCCTGATTGGCTACCTGTCTGCATGAATGCCCTTCACCGTGATTGGATGCTTGAGTATGACCCAGCGGAATGAATGGGAGATCAACAGTATATCTGGGGACCTCTCACTGCTAGGAATCATGTTCAGAAGCTGAAGTCCACTACGACGAGTAACTGTAGTGAAACTGAAGCTTGACCTTGAAGCCCTGCTAGACGAGAAGAATTGCTGTTGATCTCGTTCACAATCTGAAAGCTGCTATGTCTCCAAGGACTGACCCAGAGAGGACCTGGTATGGCGCCTTCTTCCCAAGCTATGAGGGACAATCGTGCACCAGCAGATCTTTGCCAAAGCTCCCTGGTAGACAGACCTTCGACAGGCTGCCGACCCGAGACAGGGACTACTGCGGAATCCCAAGGGGCCCAGACTGTTGTCCGCCACTGTCGACCACCGCTGTCGCCGACTGGAGCTGCCGTGCTCCCGTTTGCCTAAGAACTTTTGAATCCAAGGATGCTCACGTCCGCATCGTCGCCACTGTATCCTGCTGGAGAAGGCCTGACCATTGACGTGCCGAGGAGCATCCGCTGGTGGGTTTCCCACCACTCAAAGACCACAGAGACGCCGACGACTCGATGCCCTTGCTGGGCCACAGTTCTTCAAACTCTTTGCGGTCCAGAACTATCGACACCGAGGGCCCTGCACGGCTTTCCTTGCAGGTCGTTTACACTTTCCCGTTAATGAGCACCGCTAGGAATGAAGGTACCACTTCACCGTCGTAGCTCACCCTGTTCTCCGTAAGACGTTCGATGACCCGTGACTCCTGCCTTAAAGGTAGGACACTCAAGAAGGGCCGTTGATTCCCCGACTAGGAACGCTACAACGCCAGGTACTTTGGTGTTGCAGAACTATTGGGAAGTCTCTTGTGAACAATATATGGACTGAGCTTGTATCTTTATTCTACAGGTTGCCCAGGTAGGGGGGATCTCCACACAGAGCTGTGTTTAACGGTAGTGACCAGTATTTCTGTCAACTGTTCTTATCAACTGCTTTACTCTTTTCTCTACTGTTGGTTTCCTTTACGACTTGATTGGTGTGCCATTTAGCCGTACCATTGATGCACTTTAAAGAGATCTAATAGTAATTGTGGTACCACATAGAACTGTATATATTTGCCATTATAGATAACTGAGTACAAAGTGTGTTATCATGATATTGTATATAACTTTGAATATTAATTATATAACAACTATGTTTTAACCAATACAGTGTGCGGACATTCCTTTGTGGGTGCTTGGGGACTACACTGTACTTAAGAACCAGCCCACATCACCTTCCGAGAAGCTAGGCCTTGATTGCTCGACCACAACACCAATAATAGAGAATCTTGGCAGGGGTCCTCTGTGCCTCTCCTCTACCAAATAGAGAGCGGAAGTACAGACCCCCCCTCCGGTCCCTCACAACAGTGTTACCACATTTATGGGTCTGCCCAATCAGAGCTAGGGGTAAACATCACAGAGAAATATCAATTTTTAGCACGATTACTGCCAGCGGTATTATCACACTGTAATAGTGCCAAAGATTCCCCATTATGCACCCAATGTGGAATGGGGAGTAACAGTTAGCGCCAAACCCATGATCCAGCGATAATACTGGCGGACGGGTGGGAGCTAACGCAAATAAAGTTGGGCGGTATGAGGCCCAAAGTAAACTGATCTGGAGGTAAGGCTGTTTAGCTAAGCATGCATGCTCATGGGCTGATTAAGAATGCACCTAATGTTTTAACCTTATCTTGCACGCTAACTTTACAGCCAGATATTACAAAGCATTGACATTTTGATCATAACATCCATCATGTCATCATTGAGTGCAAGACCATTCTCCTCCATCCAAGATTGAATTAATGAATACAGTCTATTTATAGTCTCCAAATTCACTTAATAATAATGGTCATTTTGCATTTGTATAGTGTTACGAACCCTCAGGCATCTTAGTGCTGCTTATTATTACCGACGGTGTGTGATGCTCATTTATCTACCTCAGAAGGATGAAAGGATGAGTTTGGCCCTGCCAGGATTCGAACCTGCATCGGCAGGCTCTGAACAGATGTCAAAGCGACAGCTCTAGTTGCTGTGCTATCTGACCGGCTATGCACCCCTATCAAAGGAATGAGGGTTTGGGTGTCATCTAACATCTAGTGGAGATATGTGGAGTTTATGTTAGAATTGTTTCCAACCTTGCACTTAAAAAAGGGAACGACAGTGTCTGTTCCCAAGGTTTATTGGCAAAAAGACATTTATAGGTTTGTGCCTGGAACCTATAAATAGCATCATTTAGGATTTGGTGATATTGATCACTCATTTATTTTCTTTGCAGTGTGGCTCTGTTATCTGAAGTTGCGCTTGTAATGCTGTAGTTGTACAGGCTTGGCAAACGGAGTCATCTACGTACAGAAGTACTGTACTTGTGTGTTTTTCACATGTGGATTGTCTTTTGAGGCAAGAGGGACCATTTCCACCACATCATTAATTTACAGACAGAATAGTATCAGAGCTAGAAGATAGTTGTGTTTAACTCCACACAAGGTCGGACATTTCGAAGAGAGTTTTCCAAAAGACCCAAATCTAATTTGTGAGGGTGTATCAGAATACAGGCTCTGTATTATGCTGGGCAAAGGTGGATCTAGAACAATGGCACTTAGTTTGACCAAGAGCCTGTCCCTATCAACGAGGTCCAAAGCAGATGAAAATTCTAGGAAGGCTACATATAGTGGCATTTTCTTAGCAATTGAATATCTGTGAATTATATGATACAAAATGAACATTTGGTAAATTGTTGATGAGCAAGGATCAAATCTGCCCTGTACTGGGTTTAAAATTGTCTTTGAGACATCATTTGACTGCTTAAAGTATGACATGACAGAACATTTTACATTCAATATTCATTAGGCTATTTGGCCTATAAGATGTGACCAAATTTGTGGTACCCTTCTTGGAGAAGGTGACAATAATGATGGTAAGCCAAGAAGATGGACATTTAGCTGTATTAATACAAAATAGAAAAGCATTGCAATACACAAAGCATTGGGATCAATCTCCAATCTGGTGAAGATGTTACAATTTTTATAGTTGTGCCAATCAAGATATGGAGTGAATGTCTAATCAATGATAATAGTGGATGTGTGTCTGCATTGTGTATGTAAACATCAGAGAGATAATAGCAGGCAGGCTGTATTTCTATTCTGTAGAGAAGCTGTCTGTGTGTATTTAGAACACTGTGTGATGTCCTCAGGTCTGAAAAGTTAGAGGACCCTCTTCGATTTCTTGATTTCTTGTTTTAATCAAACAGATTATTCAGTTTCAATTTTCTTGACCCAGCATTTGGGGTGGGATTGTCGTGGTGTGGGTTGTTAGATTAGTTACATTTTTCTGTTAAAGGACCTAAACAAAAATTAAGATATATTCCATAGATTAAAGTCATCGCAAAGCGTGCTCTCCTCTGCGAATTCAAACCTTCCATCCCTGGCCAGAGTTTCAGACCAATCCCTGTTCTTCTCCCACCTTTATGATGGCAGGACCCTACTCACCGGAGTCCCAGATGCCACCATGGCCATTCTCAAAGTTGTCCAGCCTGCTGCAGCTTGCCCCATCATAGGACTAAGAACATTCAAGCACATCATCCGCATCCTCAAGGAGTTGCAGTGAAAAATACCCCATTAAGCACGTATGATGTTCAAGATAGTCTAGGTCAAATACAAAGCAGTCACAACGGAAGTACCACTTTGTTTAGATGAGAAACTCACCACCTCTGGAAGCCAACGTAATCCCAGTAGAAACAACATCGCTAGGCTGGAAACAAAGAAATGCAAGAAGAAAAAGAAACTGGAAACAAGCCTCCTCCTGCTTTGCACCCTGTCTTGGAAATAAGTCATCAGTTCAGATAAGACTGTCTCCCTCCATCCTACACTTCAGAATGGACCTGATAGCCCTACTGTTCATAGAGCACCACTCCAATCTCTGATCACCCACTCAACCCTAATTATCCCTTCCCCTGCCCCCTCCCGCACCCCCGAGTTCCTACTGTGCGCACCCATATGAATCCCTGCATGTCTGCTGCCCCTGTGACATAGCCTTTGTGTATTACTCCCTGGCGTGCCCTTCTTTTTACAGGGTTCTGTTGCTTGGCAGCTGGGTATGTGCTTCATAAATCCTATACATACGGTATACACACGTGGAAGCGGAGACCTGTAGGAACATATCATTATGTCATGTGGGCGACTTAAGATGATTCCTAAGTGCTTAATAAGAGTGTTATAAATTAATACATGAATGCGTAAAGAAGCATATTGACTCCTCGTGACATGCTTCACTATTTGTTTTCATGCTAATGAGTGTGTGTACGTGCGTGTGTGCGTGGCGCCCTGGAATTGGAGTTCGTAGCCATTGTTGAAGTCTGGCTTCCCACCTTCATGTTTGAAGTAAAATTATTGATTGATGTGTAGAAACGTTATCTGCATAATCTATTCTTGTGCACCTCCTAACGCTATGGTTTTCCGTGTCAGTAGTTGTTTCAATAGTCTACGTGCCGTGTGGTAATACCCCCGTTTTCTTTTTCTGCTTGTGTCCCTCTGCAGGCTAAGCACTTCCGTCTGTACACACAGGAGGTGTTGGAGCTGGGTCACAACGTCTCCTTTCTTCTGCTGCTCCCTGCCTCAGACGATGTCTGCACTGCCCCAGGACAGAGTAATCCCTACACCCCGCACTCAGGATTTCTTAACCTCCCTCTTCAGATGTTTGAACTCGGTATAGTAGCTTGCTTCACCCAGAAATATTCACTCAGTCTCCTTATACAAAAAAAAAAAAAAGGTCACAACGTTTTGCCTGTTCCCCTTGTCCCATCGGGAACGCTGTACACTGCAGGCTGGCTTTGGCAACAGAATAACACGTTACTATACACAAGTGCCAAGGAAACCGTAGCTGCTCTACAATATGATGTTAAACGTTTAACAGTAAATGAATTATCACATTTGTTTCTTTAAAAAAAAATGCAATATAATATAAGATTTTGATGGTCTTATATGGTTGATGAACAATGTTAACTCTAGCAGGTCGCTAAGCATGTATTTTTCAAGAAAATACATTTTATGAACTAGAGGTGCAAGTCAGTGATGACCATTACAACAAGCTCCTACATTTTCAGAAGTTTGCATGTGGACTTTTAAGTGGTCGCAGCCATCCTTCTCTACAGCAATATTTCATAAAACCGGTCACTTTACACAGTTTGTGCTGTTACATAATTGTTCCCCAAAACCAGACTTCTATCCTGTTTGTTAGAGTTACTTCTCTTTCTCTTCAGCAGAAAAGAAAACAGACAACTTCAGGCACCACATCTTCTTCCCTCTTCCTCCTCTCTGTCCTTAAATAAGAGGTGTGTTTACCTCAAAAATAGCACAAAGTTGTTCATTATTGCACGTAAAATAAAATGTTGCCACAGGAGCCTTACACTAGATGAGCACAACGCGTCATTCTTCCGGGTTCTTTTGCTACCGTCAGGAAAGGCTGGTTGCCCTGGAGCTTGACAGCATTTCTCATGGTACACATTCACCCACTTTGCCTCAACAAACACCTGCCATAGTGGATCCGGGGAGGGTGGTGTTAGGATGTGTAAGACACCATGCCAATCAAGTGTATGCAGTAATCAGTCATCCTGCGCTAGATAATGCCTGTTCCTAACGTGCTGTAAGATTGCACTCCCTCCAATAGATTTGACGAAAAAATGATCACATCCCACAACCATTTGTCCTCAATAAATCACAACTTTGAGGATGGCACACTTTTCAAATCAGTTGTTTCTGCTGTTTTGGGGTTCATTTCTGTGCATTCACCCTGCCCACATATAGGTTTTTGTTACCACATTAAAAGGGATTCCTAGATGCCACCATGGGGCACAGCAAAGATGGCAACATAAACAACAAGCTCCATGGAAGTACACCGCAATAAGAACTTCGCAGGGCCCTGAACTGTTGCTAGCACAACATTTTCCGAGGGGGAGAGCCCTCCAGGTTGAGGTGTATACCGGGGAACAGCAACCAGCGCTGTTGGATGTGTGCTGAGACCGAGGCGGAGGATAGTGAATGAGGGTCGCTGATGGTGTCAGAGTCCCAGGGTGTCACTGGGGCAGCTACTTGTGGCCTAGCGGCCTGTTGATGATGCAGCTGCACTAAAGAGCAGAGTGGGAGGTAGCCCAGGAACTGTGCACCCCATGGTCCACCGAACACGGTACTGTGGATGCGGAAGGTAGGGGATATCTCTGATGTTGACGCAGAGTGTGCAGGCCCAGCCCGGCATGCTGCCAGGAGAAGAGTAGTGATCCCCACCGGGGAAGAGCAGTGTGCTACCTCCCGGCATGGTGTACAAAACACTCTGACATGGTCAGGTAGTGTGGGCCTGGGTGGGCCTTTCACTGTTACACAGATACCAATGAGGCCAGAAGGGTTCTGGCAGGGTTATTTGAATCCTGCAGTGGGAGACCATTGGGCATCCCACACGGAGAAGCAGATGCTGGGGAATGGCACAGCTGATGATGTGGATGATAAATAGCTGTAGGTAGAGGTGGTGGACACATCACCATTGTGGATACAGACTTCAGAGTAACCCACCCCAATGACACGCTGGTTGTATTTATGGGCCCTTATTTGTGGTAGAATGACCTGGAGGGACCATTCCGGTGTGCGCAAAATCAGGAGGGTGACTCTGCTGCAGAGGGGTAGGGCTTGAGGCCCTGCAGTCAGATGTGCACTGTGTTCTTACTCAGATTAGAGCTCTGCAGACTGTGGTGCAGACGTCCAGAGTGGTACTGAAGGAAAAGCTGGACAAGGTGGAGGATGGTTTGGAAATCTTGGAGAGCATCCAACACTCTGGGGCTATTCCTGAAACTCAGTTGTTATTATTATTATTATTATTATTATTATTATTATTATTATTATTATTATTATTGTATTTATTGAGTGTGCACCTAGCTTGGAAAAGCAACAGAGTGCTTTACAGAGGTATACAACAGTACAAATACATACCAGAGCACTTTTCAGAGGTAACAAAAGAATAGATATACAACTAGGGGTAGGATACAGAGGGACACAAAGGAGGACTACAGCTGTACAGGGGGACAGGATAGAGAAGGGAAAACAGCGTCTAGCTAGAAAAAAGGGCGAAGGAAGAGCAAGATTGATGATATCGATACCAGCTAAAGGAGGAACAATATCAGGCTACGGGGCTTGCTTCGGTCGACTGGTGAGGTGCCCAGATAACTGAAACGACAGGAGGAAGCTATGTTCAGGGTTTTGGTGAATGATTCCCATTCCTTTACGCTCAACAGGATCCATAGAGGGGTGGGCTCTGGAAAGCGGCCTAGATCGGTGGTGGTAAAGTGCCACTATTTTAGAAATAAGTAGGAGATTCTATGCAAGGCCAAGGAATTGGCATCCTTCAAATGGGACTGTTTTATTGGGCATTTTCATCGTGCTGTCATTTTTTTCATACCTGAAGCTGTCTTGCTATTTTGAAGGCAGAGGTTTTCCCACTATTGCATGCTTATTTTACTGATTTTTGGCCCTTCCAGGAAGGCCTCCATGGTTTTCTTTGTTGTGTAGGCAGGCTGGCTGAACTACCGCTCCCTGTGCAGCACTCCCATTGGTTGCTAAGTGTTTTCTTCCATCCACCAAGGCCTGGTTGGCTTTATCCGGCCCCCTAAGCAAAGGTCCACTTCTAAGGCCCCTGTCTGCTCCCTGTCCGCTTCCGGAATGCTAATTGGAGCCCTCCCTGCTCCTTAACCACAATTATGCTGCCACCTCACTCCTCTAAGAAATCCAGACTGCCTTGACATTGTCACCTCCAGAACTATGTGTTAGTTCCCTCCTTCTGTACTCACTCCTACCACCTTTGACTATCACTGTTCTTTCTGCTTGTTACTCTCCTGTTGTCATCCTGATGCACAGTGCTTCTTAAAACCCTTTTCTAACACCTGAATCCCTGATTGGAAAGTCAAATCGTGCTGTTTTTGCTTTTTGCTAGAAAGTTAGTTTTTGCTAAATTCTCTGTATTTTGCTTGTATTCTGTCGCTTTTCTGTAACTTGCCAGTCCAGTGACCTTGCCACTCTTTTTGCCCCACACCTACCTGCCTTAGCCCCACAGTTTCTCCATCCTCTCCTCGCTGCAACCCCCATAGCATTATCTGTTTCTCCTATATTTCCACTGCTTCTTCATTGACTATCCTTCCCTTCTCACTAAGTTTGGCAGGAAGAAGTTCAATATGGATATCTTGGCCTCTAACCCTGGTCTTCCTATCACTGACACCTACTCCAATACTTCCTCCAGACAGACCCTCACCAACATCCTCTTTGTCAGTCCTTCGCCATGGACTCTTCATATGATCTCTGTGCTCTGTCCTATCCCCTCCTCTCCCATTAATGGTGGCACTCACTGGAAAGGTCTCATAGCTTCCTTTGACTGCTCTAAAGTCAACATTAATGTCTACCTTAATGGCACTGTCATGGTCCAAGGCCCTCAGGCCAATCTCCTCCTATTTTATAGGTGCTTCACTCACCTCATCAATTTCCTCTCATCTCCTGCTGTCACCTCCTCTCCCCCGTGGCTACCTTTCCCTCTCTCTCCTCCTCCTCTGCCCCTCCAAGGGCTCTTTCTCCTCCGCAGGGCATACCTCTGATCTGTTCCCCTCCCTGGAAGGTGTTTAAGGCTAGCAACCTTCTTCATATTGCCACTCTCAACTATCACTCGACTGCCAAACACTCCTCTGACATCTGCCACCCCTTGAAGAACCAGACCTTGAAGTCCTTGGTCTTAATGAGACATGTTTCACGGCCAGCTCTGTCACAAGCTTTGACACTCTCATCCCTGATGGCTACAAGATCCTCTCCGCACCCAGAACCTCCCGGTCTGGTGGGGGGGATTACATTGATCTTTCCTGAGTGGATTTCCTGCCTCTATCATTCCCACTCAGACCTGCTCCTTATTTGAATGCCTTGGCTGTAGGCTCGCTCTCTCTCCTACCCATTTTCTTACTGTGGCTACCATCTACCAGCCTCCTGGTCAAATCACCTAATTTCTCTCTGAGTGGGTGGACCTTTCACCCTTGGTGAGCTCAATATCCATTTAGCCTCTCCTTGTTCCTCCTCTATACTCTTCCGTGACCTCTGTGACTCCCTCCCCCTGTCCATCCTCCCCTCTGGCCCGACTCACTCTGCAGGGCACACACTCGATGTCTTGATCTCCTCTGACCTCCCCCTCTCCATCCCTCTGAGTACTCCTCTCTCCTGGGGTGATCACTCCCTCCTCATCTCTGCCTCTCTTCCCCCCAAGCCAAGCCTACCTACACCAACACTGCCACCTACCTTCTCGGACATCCGTTCCATGAAGCGTGTGTCAGTTGAGGCTTCGCCGCCACATTCTCTCCCCCTCCACCTCTGGCTGTCTTACATCCTGACACAGCCCTGTCTCTGCTCTACTCTTCAATTTCTGATACTCTTGATGCTCTTGCCCCTGTGAAGAGGATCAGTTTGAAGTTCAAAGCCAAGTGCAATTCCTGGTATGTCTCCGACCTAGCTACACTTAAACGTAAGAGGAAATGGAGTGCTCCTTGTTCATCCTCTGACAAACTGGCCTGTCGCCTGCTCCAATGCAATACCGACTCTCTATCCTCACCGAGAAGAGAGTCCACATTCAAGCTTGTGTCTCTGCGGCATCTAACAACTCAGCAGAGCTCTTTAAAATCTGCAAGGAGCTGGCCAACCCTGCTGCAGTCTCTACCCCTCCTGTTGCCTCCCAGGATCTTTGCAATGCCCTTGCCTCTCACTTTATCTCAAAAACCCAGGACATCCTGTCCACCTTCAGCCAATCCCCCATCATCCTCCTCATCTTTTCCTCTTTTCTCCCCTGATGAGGTCGCTAGACACGTCCGATCTATGAAACCCTCGTCAAAACAGGTTCATCTGCTCTCCAACCTTGACTCTAACATTCCGTCTGTCCTCATCCTCCTCAATCTCGCTTCTGCCTTCAACACGGTCAGTCATACCATCCTGCTCAACCGTCTCTGTGATAAGCTGGTTATCATTGATCATGCTCTGACGTGGCTGAACTCTTTCCTATCTGATTGACCCTCCCAGGTCCAACTTGGGTCCTCCCTATCATCTATCTTCCTCTCTACCTGTGGTGTTCCCCAGGGGCATAACCTCTCGCCCTGGCTTTTCAACCAATACCTGACAACTCTAGCCCACTGAGTTACCATTTTCTGCTAAAATTTCCAGTGCTACGCTGACAACACTCAACTCATTTTCAGGCTGCCTTTGCCCACCTCATCTCCCTCTCTCATCACTGATTGCCTAACTGTCATTCAAGATTGGTGTGCTGCCAATGATCTGTGTCTTAATGCCAGCAAGATGGAGATCCTCCTCATCGGCACACCTTCACCATCCTTTCCCTCACTCTCAGGCCGGCCTCCCTTGGCCCTCCTCCTACCCCCACCTGCGAGGCTAGGAACCTCAGGGTCATCTTTGACTCTACACTTTCCTTCTCTGCCTACACATCTCTGAGGTCTCTAAAAAAGGCAAACTTCCTACTGCACTTCCTCAGAGGTACTCTGCCTTTCCTCTCCTTCCCCCAGAAGCTCATGGTCTCCCAAGCTCCTGTGTTCTCTAGGTTGGACTATTGTAACAGCCTCTATCTAAATCTCCCTGCCTCTACTCTCCACCCTCTGCAACTAATCCAGAACAGGAATGCAAGAGTTGTCCTTGGTCTCAATCCCTAGGATCGTATCTCTCCAGCTCTGAAATCTCTCCATTGGCTCCCAGTGGATGCAAGGATTAAATTCAAAACCCTCTGCATTGTCCACAAGGCTTTGTGTGTCCTGGGTCCAAAATATCTTCAGCTATCCCTCCACAAATACCTTCCCTCTCGAGTTCTTCGCGCCTCTACCTCTAACTCCCTCCGGGTCAGTAGTTTTTCAAAGAAACAAGCTGGGGGTAGATCTCTGTCTTCGGCTGGGGCTTCCCGCTGGAACAGCCTCCCAGCTACTCTAAGTTTTGAGGAGCACCATCTACAGTTCCCGAAGCACCTTAAGACCTTCCTCTTTGCGTTCTCTCTTGGCACTGTGCACCTGGCCACCCTTTGTCCTCCGGGCTCAGGTACCTGCTCACCCTGCCACCCTCCCGCACTGCCTCCGGGCCACCCCTTACACTGGGGTCTGTACCTGTACCCAAACAGTCCCCCCCTTTTTCTTCCTGCACTTATCAGACCTACCCTGTCTGCTGCCTTAAGCCCAGCACTAGCCAATTGCTGGCTGCACTACCACTGTTTGTTGCCTTTATTATTTATTTATTTATTATTTATCTGTTTCTCCTTTGCCCCTCGCACTTTCCACTTCTCCCCCCTTCCATGCGGTTTTCCACTCCCCCTCTCCCATGCACGTGCGTGTTCTCAATTTCACCTGGCCTAGTTAGATTGTCGCTTCTTTCTCTCCTGTTCCCTCCCTGGCCTTGTCGTGCTCTGAAACACTTGTGTACAAGAGTGATAGAAATAAAATATCAATATCAATATCAATAGGGCCGCTATCCGAATATATCAGGATCTATCAAATGACAGGCTGGAACAGAGGTGTAAATGTCGTCCGTGACCTCATGGCTATAGGAGGTTGATATTCGATATCGAATGGGTCTATACCTTCATGCTGCTTTTTGATGTGACGGTGAAACAGTTTGCAATAGGGGATAGGGACTTGGAGCAGCAACTATTGCAAAAACTGAGGGGAATGGAATTGATTGTTTACTTACACAGTGTGTTTCAAAGCACTACAAGTAGGGAGGGAACACGGGAGAATACAGATATATTCTTAAAGTCCTTGAAACATTCAGAATGTGAAAACAAACTATCTTATTCAGCCTGACGACATTTCAGTGCATGGAACAATAATGGAGGCTGGGGGGTGGAGGGAATGAGACAAAAACAGGTGGTAACATTACTATTCCTGACGACAATTGATGTAGTGCTGGAATATTAACAAGAGGAGGGGGTGGAGGGTGAGGGGGGAAATGGAATGAGCAAGAAAGTTGAGGAACATAACAAACAACTAACATACTAGGTCTGATGCCGATTCAGAGTAGTGCTGGTGGGGGAAGTGGGAGGAGAGGACAAGGAGGGAAGGGGGGAGAAGACAAACAAGCTACTATCAAAAAGGTGATGAGACAATGATGGAGTAAGTGCTAATGAAAAGTGATAGGAAGGGGAGAAGAAGGCAGGTGGATGAGAAAGACAGGCGACTAGTGGAAACCATTGGCTACAGGGCGGATACAACTGAGAGAGAACTTCAAGAAGGCCTTCTCGCAGCCCTCAAGATGCAAGAAGATGGTGGGCTGCAGGAAGTTACGAAAAACAAATACTCCCTCATCTTAGAAGGGAAGGGGCCATGTAGGCTGATAAGAGAAGGCGTCACACTTCAGGGACTTTCTTTAGAGTGTTTTGGTGGGGGTGCATTAGCTATGCTGGTAAGTAGGCTGGGAGGGCACGGTAAAAGTTTTCTGTGCTTCTAAGAGTTGGCGTGCGACAGGTGTGCCCCTATAATTCCTGGATGCCCGGGTTAAACTGGGCGTCTCTATGATTCTGGGTTGGGTGGTTCATATTCTGCTACAGTTGGGGTTTGTGGGAGGCTGGGTGGGAAGGATTACAGGAGGGACGGTGGTGCTTGGACAATGGAAACTAGACTATTTATGGAGAGTGCACAGTTGCACAACATGTAGGAAGGATATTTTGAGTTTACAGATCAGAGCTGATATCAGAATTGCAATTTTAATCTAAAGGGATTGAATTTGCTGCATAACCATTCCCAAATCCATTGCAAATTTAAGAAGCACAGACATTCAGCGCTATCTGTACAAGGGATGCATTTTAAGAAGGGGGAAGAATCCAGATTGCTTGGTAAAGCTGGGGATCACTCCTATTGGTCCTCGGAGTGGACATGAAAGAGGAAGGTGTAGGGATTCTTTTTGCCAAGAGATTTGGGCTCTGCGAGATCCAGATTAAACAGCAGATGTAGGGCAGATTGTTTATGGTTAAGGGCACCGTGGGGGCACACTGGGATACCCAAGTTACTCTCTATTCTCCTAATAGTGTCCAGCTACCTTTTCTAGAATCAGTGATGGAGTTGGTGGAGCAGCGGTCTGAGGGTGTTACATTGTTAGGTGTCAGTATCCCTCTTCTTATTGTCAGAATCCCTCTTCTTATAAAACCTTTTCCCCAAACTAGCCCTTAGGATTTTCAAACACTCTACACCCTCCCCTTTTCCGACACGAACATTTTCGCACACCACGAAAGATGATGAACAAACACCCCAGCCATTTTTTCCCTTCCCGACAGAGAAAAAAGGTGGAGCATGAGAGCACCATAAGAGCAAGGCAGAACGCATGACAAGACAGATATCCTTGCATGGCAGTTCAAGAGGAGGATAAATGCAGCATGAACCGAGAGGGTAACAAGGAGAGAAGTGACCTTGCCCTTTCTGACCAAGGCATGTGAAATCGAATTGGAAGGAATCATAAGACTGTGAACACTAGCCCAGCTGTGTTGCAGCAGATGTCAATGGTATGCCTATGCTGATATGCAGGACAGAGGGAGACACCAGCTACCATGGTACCGGTCTTGGCTCCCGATACAAAGAAAGCCAAGTGGTTCACCACAGCCGATGAGTTGAGGGGAGAACCGATAATGAAACCAAACTCAGTTGAACAAAAGTAGCAAACAGCTGATTGAAGAAAGTACAAAGAACTGTTAAGGTGAAAGGGGAAAGCCAGTTGCAGATGAGCCAGGCACCACGTTGGTTCTCACTCAAGAAACTCTGGACGATTACCCAATTGTAGAAATGACTGTTACCAGAAGGGCTTGGGAAAGGCGAGAAGAGGGTCAAAGTGGTCATACGGGGGTCTAATAAAAGCCTCTGTACAGCCGAAAGTCTTTGACCGGTCGATGATCGTGAAGCTAAGGGAAGTGAATCCCACATCGTAAGAAAGTAGAAGGAACTGTGTGATTGGCAAGCGTGAACCCGATGGAGTGATGCCGATGGGAAGGGACAAAGCCTAATGTCCAAAACAGCAGTGTATTGACAAGAATTAACCCAGCAGAGGGTTGGTCACATTGAACTGTTTTAAAAGGACATTTTTGTGAATGTCACAGAGGGGATTGTGTTGAAAGCCGTAGTGAACCAGACCATCAGAGGCTAACATTCGAGAAGGGTCTGACCCCGGAAGAGGGGGATACAGGGGTGAAAAGTCACCACCCAACATACAAGCAGAAAGGAACTTCTTTGTTGTTATTTTGAATACATTAGTTCCTCAAAGGCTTTTTACAGAGCAAGAGACTTGGTCATCGATGGTCCTGATTGCTGAGAGCGGAACTGTCGTCTTGAGCTGGGAAAGCTTGAGCGTGTACTGTGCTCCAGAGTCCCGCCTTGTCCTGTGCTCAAAACGTGGGGAAGGGAGACCATGACTACCACATCCTGACTTATTATTTGTGAACACTTCTTCATTTCTTGTGAGCCATATCCCACACTCTTTTGTATTTAGCATAAGGATTGACAGTAGGTTTTTCTTAGTATAGGCCTTTTTATTTGACAAGACGCCACAAGGACTGCCTTATTTTGATTTGATGGTCATGGCTAGCTCCCATCTCAGATTTAGGTTTAGATTAGGGGGTTTTCCACCCTACCTACACAGTTTAATAAACACCTTTGAACTGTGATTACTTGTGTCTGTCTATTCTTGATACCATGCCTCCCTTACATAATGTCTTGATTTCCTGTTTAGAGACATAGGTGTCATTACAAGTTTGCTGGTATCCCTCCGGTAATTCCGGCGGGATACTGGCAAACTGACCCTACCGTTTCCTCTGCCTGATACACCGGTATTAGCAGGATATTACAAGCGGCGGAAAGGCAGTAAATTCCCATTCCATGGAATCCCATAAGACTCAATGGAGATGATTGCCGGAATTACCAGCACCGATACCAGTGATTCCAGAATGTATATGCCAGTAAGGGCCTGATTTACCGGAAGGTCAAGCCTGGTGATAAGTCAGTGCCCCACCAGCAAAACTTGCGTTTCCCCGGTCTGGAATAATTACTGGTGCCAGAACTACCAGCAATTTTTCCAGACGGGGGAAAATGTAATGACACCCATAGTGTTAAGGGACATCATGGAACATGAGATTGAGTTTTGTTTTATATTGAATTGTAATGGTTTATTGAGAAGCCACCCTCAACATGGGGAATTCCTTCCCTCCCCATTCACGTGGTTATGCAACACACCGTTTAACTGTTTTTTTTTTTTAGCCCTATATCAGACACAAATCATGCCCCTTGGATTCCACTCCCCTGAGCTAACAATGAGCCAAGAACCAGGCCGGTGTACAGGAAATATATTGCTAGTTATTTAAATTAACAGTAATAGAAATTAGCACAAAAATGTCAAAAAACACATTATCCATGGCACAACAAAATCAACTTTTCTCAGCATGAATACATCACAACGTGAGCTAAAAAGAAAACAACAACAATTCTTCACTTTCTGCAAATTTCACTTCACAAAAAAATTACACTGATCAATAACAAAGACACTTATGTAATGTTGTCCGCTTTGATTTTCCTGCAGGAATAAAAGGTAGCAGTAGGATTTCAAGATTTGAAAAAAATACATATATAATTTCACCCACCTTTTGGTTTAAAATAAACACAAGTTGATTTATCGCTTTGTTTTTCAGACACCCCTCCCCCCGTGCTTTGGTCTATGTTGGGAAGTCAGACAGAAAAATTTGAATGCTTTGGGGAATTCTGGATTTCAGACCCCTGTCACAGAAAGCCCTGGCTTGGGGAATCTGGATAAAAAGATTGGACTGATTTAATAACAAAGACACCTGTTCCTTAAAGACGTCAGGGTCAGCTGGACAACAAGCATTACCTCATTAAATTATAAGTTATAATTTTCAGGTCACACTGGGAAGTGAGCTTTGTTAATTTCAAATGTTAACAAAATTCACCCAGTAGTGTTCTGCCAAATGGGGAATTAATGAAATTAATATTTTTGGTTACATTGGCTAAGGAGCTACACAATTTTGCCCCCCCACCCACTATAAAGGGAAAGGATTCACAGCAAGCATACTCCCCCACCTTTTGGTTTACCAGGGCTCAGTACTACGTACATAGCAAGCCTCTGTTTAATGTCCAGGAAATCCAGCTGCATCTCAGGATACTCGGGAAAGATAGGGCAGGGGTCTGGTCACTCCACTCTCAAAGTTGGCATCCCTCTCTCCGCCATAGGACCCAGTCAGCTTTGAGGCCTTCCGAGAGACAGACGGCTCCGCCCAGATGCACTCTCAGCAATCTCCTCCGATCTTACAGCTATCAGATGCTAGGTTTCAGCAGCCTTCCTGATGGTCTGTCTCTTCTCTCTGTCCTCCTGTCTTTCTCCCTTTTCTGTCTATTCCTCTCTGTGTCTCCTGTCCTAGTTCAGTCCCCTTTATATAGCAGCAATGACACCATCAATTTTACATTCGGGGGGAAGTACCCGCCAATAATCCCTGCCACTAGGATTGGACAGTTACCCTTCTCCTCCCAAACCCAGCATCGAAGTCAGGATTGATATAGGAGTCTGGAGCAACATACGGAAATTCCCATTTGGCATCGCCCCTTTGTTCTCCTTTCACCTTTTTGGCAAAAACTAGTTATGTATCACAACTTTATAATTTTACTAGCAACTGCCATACTAAACATATTTTCTGTTTCAGCTAATAATGGGGAATTAGATGAGTCGACCTCCAAATCCGTATCATGTAGCATGGCCATTTGGCATCTTTCTGCCGTTTCCATAAAAAGCATAACAGTTATGAATATGTAAGTTATTAAGCATATCCCTAATTTCATTTTCCACCCGCTCACCAACTCTCACATTTGGAACATGTTCAAATCAGCCAGAAACACATCTTAGATAGCCATTACAGTTCCATGAGTCGCACATGGATGAATTTTAAATCCACAAAATCGCCTAGAAATTACATAAAAAATGTAAATCCCCCGTGCCAAAGTCTCAGCCCATGATCTGCACAGAACGCCATCGGGCTGAGACTTTGGCACAAGGGATTTATCCCAGGGATACTTATCAAGTCTAACAGAACGCTTTATTCAAAAGAGCATGCAGTGAATCCACCTACTAATAACATATGGAAGAGCAACACAATATTGAAGAATTTGAGAGACAAACCATTGGAAGGGATATTTAATTTTCATATTTTCGGGACAGTATGGTACCTCAGTACCAAGAAGTTTACCAATTCAAGTTTGGGCCTTGAGAACAACCAAGCTGGCCGAAACACGTGTCGGCTGTTTCTTGAACTGTTAAGAAGACAAATAAATAAATCTATACTTCTTCACACACAAGAAACTGCATAGCTCTCTTACTATTTTGATGTACCAATTTCATCTTGGGAATACAATTTTGACTCACGACTTACAAATATCTATCTATGCTTGTACCGAGCGCGAATATCACCTCCAAAACCCGTATTTAACCTAAATGATAATTGTCCTTTTAAATTAATTGTGAATCTTCATGTGGGACAACTGGCTCGGACTCCTGCCTTCTAGCCTTTTGTTTTCTCTGGGAGAGCCTGTGCCCACATTTTTTTTTTTTATCAATCTCCTTTGTGTTGGAAGCTTGCTCTTTGAAGTGGGTGCCCCCATTTTTACACATATTAGTCGTGCTTTTTCTTGAAGACAATGATTTCAGAGCCAGCAGGTCTGGAGAACACTGAATTTAAACACCTTTAGCAGGACATTGTATTGAGGTTGGTCATTAAATGGGAGATGTGACATCCAGGCTGATAGTGGGAGTTTTCCTTGTGAAGGTTTGCCCACAGCCAGCAAAAGCGTCTGCCTGTGGCTGACATTTTCCATGAAGACAAAGTGGCTCTTTAAATGTCACTGTACTGTTGGTAGATAGGTGAAACTTAATATAAATTGCTTTTGGTCAACCTGCATGCCATGTTTTGTTTTCCTGGCATTTGTCTGTGAGCAGTGATATTTTTTAACTTTTACTTTTTAAAACTGTCTTTATTTGCACACACATGTTCAGGCCACTTTTGTTTTCAATGTTTAAAAATGCTGTTTTCCATGTGACAGGGATCTTTAATTAAAATTCTGCGTATCAATTGGTAATGATAGGTAGGCCCCTTTTCACATGGCTCTTTAATTGTACTTGAAAGTCAACAACAAAGTCCAGGCCATTTGTGTTTCATTGTTTAAAATGCCTGCCATCCATGGGAACGGAACTTCTGTTTGGGGCCTTTAAATGCACCCCAGAGAAATGATACAGGAGAAGTCCAGCGAAAGCCTGTGTGGGAGTCTGTTAAGTAGATCCTTTGTATGACTCATCGTTTCAGAATGAGCTGCCAAGAAAATGAAAGAAATGTACTGGAGTCTATCCTTAGGAAGGAGCCCAATGAGCTCATTGTGCTATTGCAAGGGGCAGAAGGGGAGGTTTAGGAGATTTTCCTCACTATGAAGGACTAGAAACAGGAATTGCACTCCCTAAAATTGGGGAAAGTTAATTGGAGCATGACATTCACTAAGCAGATATATTATGAATATGGAGATAGAGTTAGATCCATACTGGCCAATAGGATCAGGGATGTAAGGAATGAAAGATGGTTTGATTAGATAGTTAATAAAGAGGGTCACAATAATTGCTCCGTGACTGTTTTGTGGAATTCTATGAAACCTTTTGTAGTCAAGGGGTCCAGGTGCCAGAGGCTGAACCAGAGAGATATCTGGATGATTTGTGGTTTCCATCGCTAAACTTGACAGACACGTAGCCATTGGAGACCCATATTTTGGTGGGAGAGGTTAAGAACGCTACCTTACAGATGAAACTGTAAGATAGCCCGGGAAGGCTGCAGGTGTGAATGGCTTTACGTGAGCCTTTTATAAGTTCCATGTGGATCTTCTTACCTTGTCTTCTATGATATCAAAGATGGAGGTGATGTTCTCTCCTCCTTTCTTGAGGCCGTAATTATGGTAATTCTGAAGGAGGGGGAGGTTCAAACCCAATACTCTGCGTATAGGCCCATTTTGCTGTTGTAAATCTTGCATCTAGGTTAGATGCAATACTTCGTAAATGGGTCCACCCAGATCAGGCGGGCTTCTTGTGCAATAGACAAGGATCGGATAGATGGCAGAAAACTTTGGACTTGATGGCATTGCATGAGGAGGTTTTAGATGGAGCCCTGGGACTGCGAGAAGGCTTTTGATTGGGTAGCTTGGCGTTTCTTAGGGTGGTAATGCCAATGGCAACGAGGAGTAGTAAGTGGAAGGGATGGTTAGCAGCGCTGTGCTTGTGCACTTCTGCTAAGGTCATAGTGAACGGGGAGGAATCATGATATTTTGCCCTGCAGAGAGTCACCAGACAGGAGTGTCCACTGTCACTGCTACTATATGCATTAGTGATGGAGCCGTGGGCAGCCAATGTAAGAAGGGACAGGTCCATTAAAGGGAATGGAGATTCAGGGCCAACCCTATAAACTGAGCCTCTTCGCAGATGATGGATTATTGTATGTATTGAAATTACAGAGCTCACTTCCTTCTTCTCGTGTTGGGGCTGGAGATGTACATTAGATTATCAGGGTTTCAAATAAATGTGGAAAAGTCAGTGGCCTTCTGGGTTTGGCCACGAGACAGATCTAAACTATGTGCGCAGTCTACAGTTTGTCATTAGTGAGGAAGGGTATCGATAATTTGGGGTGTATAGTCCACGGAGGCTACATAACATATTTGAGATCAACTTGTTGCCCTTATGGGACAAAGTCTGTAGCGAGTTGGATAGATGCGGTAAAATTACGTTATCACAGATGGACAGATTGAAGTGCATTAAGTAATAACTTTACTACCGAAATGTAATTGTTTCAGATGCTTGCAGCGGTCTTACCCCTAGACTTCCTTACACGGATACAGCAGGCTTTCTTGTGGTGTCCTGGAAGGACATGAGGCTGTGGATTATGAATGACATAATTATATTGCCTAAAGAGATGAAAGGGTTTGGTTTACCAGACCTGGGTAGTTACTATAACGCAGCACAATTAAGGGTAGTGGTGGATCATCTCAACTCCGACAATAGGTGAATATTGGAAATAAATTGATGGCGCTGGTCTGACTGGGTGAATGGTTGTGGTCTCCCAGTTCGAAGATACTGAGGCAAGTTCTGGAACATCCAGTTTTGGCGGTATTGTGGACATGTGTGAAGTCACATAAATTGGCTCAAGACGTGGCCTTCCCCACTGAGTTGCATCTGGGACCCCCCAATAAGGGACATCATTTTGGAGCCTCTGAGTTTCCGGGGGTGGTTTGAGGCGGGTTGTATACAGCCAGTCAGGTGTGGGAAAGGGGACCATTCCTACAGTTAGAGCAGCTGCATGAGTCCCTTAACAATGTGAATATTTCAGTGTTTCAATATTTACAGTTGAAAGGTTCACTTAATGATTCAAGGTGGGGTGATAATCTCTGGAGGGAATTGACTCTTTTTGAAGGTATTCTGATCTGGATGGCAGGTTCCAGAGGGATGATGGCAAGCCTGTACAAGGAACTGCTCTTGGCAGAATCATCTGGCACGTTTAAGGCGCAGACAAATTGGGAAGCAGATCGTGTTAGGAACTTGCCAGACTTGCTTTCATCCATTACATGTTGTAGGATTTCCCACATTACAACATCCCTCCAATATTTATAGTTGACTATTTATTTGCTTCTCCAGTAGCATTACCCCAGGCTAAGTTGGACAAAATGTACCCCAGGGTTAATTCCTATTTTTGGAGATGCGGTTTCATTAAGGATGTTTATTGGCATATGTGGTGGTGACAAGATTTCCTAATATTTAGGCTTCACCACAAGCCCTTACCTCCATCTCGTTTGAGGCTGTCAAAACAGACACATGATCATCATTCGTTTCATGCTGATATCCATCCCAGGCTGTGCCTTAGCGCTAGAAGACGGGGCAGCCTAGGTTGCTGTGTTTGCTACCATGATTAAACAAATACAATCAGGAATTTGTGAAGCTCTTGGACCCAAATAAATACCATACTGACACATTACTCTGAATTATACATTTCACACAGGAGTTATCAGGTTAATATATTTAATATTACACCCTACCTTCTAAGGGCTCCTATTCGCATTACACATGCCAAAGTAGAAGCACATATAATATAACATAACATCACACCAATGAACAATATTGCTATGTGAGCAAAGAGCATATTTGAATGGATGAAAAACAGAACTAGTGGTAGTTTTAGTTTAACAGAATGAAAAACCTGTGAGCTATGCTATGCTACACTGTACTATACGCTGCTACATGCTATCAGTCTCAATGCACCCAGCAAGTCTCCACCTCTCACTCACGTTTAGATCAGGATGTGCTTTGAATGAAACAGCACCTTCTGAGGTTTAACAAGTTCTAGTTAGCTGGGCCCACTGTCTCCTTCCTGCTGCTGCTCTGGACTCTTCCTCAACCCCGCTGACCTCAATGGATCTGTGAGTCTGCTGCTCTCTCTGGGCAAGTCTACTACCCCTCCCCTCTTTCTTATCGAGCTATATATGTAAGGCGGAACATGGTTTCCCTGCCCATGTGCGTGCATCATATTTGCTATTTGGGAGAGTAAGGCCTGCAATTCAGAGTATCACTGTGCTCCTTGAATATGGTCCCCTAGATACAATTCCTTTAAGTGGCTTTTTTTACGTGTTCAGTGAATGCTTCCATTGCATTGCATGGAACTTGACTCAGCGAAGAGATAGATATGTTACCTGTTTCTTTCTAGTCTTGTACAGTGCAGACGTGCTATTTGCGTCTGCCTACTTCCTGTTCTTGACTTTTTATCAGAAGTAACACTCAATGGTGTGAAGTGAACGCTCAAACACAGGAAGCTACCGTGCGTGGCTTTGCTCATCTGCTAGAACAGGAAGGCACACATTCCTGGACTTTAGTTAAGCCAAAGCATATTCTTGAAACAAGTGTTTGCACCAGCTTTCTGTCTAAAGCATGTGTTGTATGTATGTATGTATGATGACCATTATAGTCAATGAATATTGTAGCAGCTGTTATTAACATTTGCCATTGTTTATGGCTTAAAGCCACCTGATAGGTGGAAAAGCTTGGGATCATTATCATGGCAGTGGGGATGGGAGGACATTCAGAAATACTTGCAGGACGTCTTGTCCTGGATAAGAGAGCTGGATGGGCTAGTCAGGGATCACTCCCCACTGTTTGCACTTTTGAGAGTTGAGGATGTAAGCGCGGAGAGACAGGGGTTACCCCACATGTCAAGTACTTTGTTGGTGGCAGCCATAGCCTGTGTGGCCCAGCTGTGGATGAGGCTGAAGGTGGCAGCTAAACGAGAGTGGATCATGAAAGTCAGAGACACATACTATGCGGAATATTAACTCGCTTGATGGATCCTGATGAAGTGTATGCTGTTTGGAAGGACCAGAGATAATGAGGGGAAGGTGTTTACAGGTGGGGGGGGTATCATGGATGTTGGTTATGACAAGGGCCAAATTGCGTTGAAGGTTATTTTTGTGCACTCACTTTTCTCTTAATACAAATGCAATACCCTTCCCCTCTCCTCCAACTCCCACTTATGTCTTAAAGATCAAGCAAACAGCACTGATCCCCTTCTGTGTCTTGTTGTCGAGCCATTTCTAATGTGAATTTCCTGAATTGCTTTTGCATCCAAAAGCAATGGGAGGGGGGACTGTAGAAACAGTGCAGAAGGGCATAGATTTCAGAGAAATGTCTGTAACAGTGCCATTCTCAAGAGCTGCTCCTGAGAGGAGACTGAGGAAAACCCATATCATGTCTTAGGGAAAGGCCTTACCACGGTTTCACCACGATGAGTAGAGACATAAATCCTCTTAGTAAAAATGGTCTAGTCTACTGAAGAAATACAGATAGAATTGAGCGTGGCTTGGGCAGAAAGGGCAATATGAATTCATATACTGACTGTCATACACCAAAAAGTGCCATACAAGGAAATGCAGCATGACAGTATGTAGGCACCTTTTGTACTACATGCCGACTTAATAATGGAAAGGAGAATAAATACATATCCACTTACAGTTGCGGTGATCCACAAAGAGCAATTTAACTAACAGACCGAGGAATTCAGGGATTTTGTTTTGCTCAATACCACCTCTGTATCATAGCCAAACGCAAACAATCCCCTATGAAAGTACCAATGTGAAATGTATATTTCCATATTTAACCAACAGTGCCATAAGGTGGTCTACAACCCTTATTCCGAGAAATAGTCCCTTGCTCGATAATAATTAACATTCATGGGTCATTTATGTAGGTCTTTGAGCAAACTCATTGTAAACATTACCTGCGCCAAAATGCTGACCTTAAAACAATGCAAGAATATCTGGTGTCCTTTGTGGCAAGATTACAGCAGTTAAACCTAGCTATACAATAGAAACTAATGGTTAACCTCATGGTAGTTGTTGACAGACCAACTTCACTTAATGGATTAGTTAAACTTGCAAATTGACCAGCAGAAACAATTTCAGAAAGTGGAATGGCAGAGAATTGTCCAATTTGTCTGGACCTAGACCTATGCTCCTCCCAGCAGTCTTGCATATACTAATGTGGATTAGTCCAAAACCATGCAAATGAGAATGCATCCAAACTGGGAGACATACAAGAAACAAATAACATTTGCTGCTTTACCCAGGGCAAAATGGACATTTTGAGAAAGTGGCCCCTATTGGGGCTAATGTCATACCCAGAATGTAGGGAATAGAATCAGGAAAAAGAGAAGAAAAAAACCAATCACAGTAAGTTACATTTAAAAATATAATAATAATTCGTTCCTTAGTAGAACAACCAACAATATTGTTTGGAGCTTCTGGGTCATTAACAAACATTTTGAACAGACATATATACTTCCCAAGACCCTGCAAACCAATTAAAACAGAAGCCAATCTGCTGGTAAAACATTCAAAGTTATTACCTGGGGATGTTGATTTGATTCACCATACATCATTAACAACATCATAAGTTTAATATGTTCCCCGGACTTCCTTTGAATTCTAGGCACATTATAATTGTTAACACAATCCCATGAAAGTGTAATTTCTAGGAAATCTTAACAGCTATTAATAGAACAATATCTAGTCTTTTCTGAGAAAGAAGCAGGCGTGCTCCCTTAGTTTTGGGGAACATGATTGCCCTATTGATACCTGGAAGCCGCCTTAGTCCATTCAGAGACATATGCTCTTATGGTGGAAGAATATGCTCAGCTAACGAGATATTTTGATGGATGTTTTGTGTAAAGGGTTTTTCAGAAACTCTAGATCTAATTCTGGGGCACCTAAAGCGAAAGAGAAAATTGGGCCACGGGTGAACTCTAGAAAAATGAAATGCTACTATCATGCACAATCAGAAACGGTCAAGTAAGAGATGCACAAAATATTTCAAAATGATATCTTCAAGGAGCAAATAATCCATCTGGTTTATGTAACATCCCGGCATATTTTCAATGTTTGATTAGCTATATTGTTAGAGACATTTTGAATACAATTATAATAATGTGTTTTTGAAATGGAATCACATTCAGCTGTATTTAAGTTGTGCCTAATTTCCCCAATAAGTGCTAAGTATGCGCCAAATAGTTAGCGTGAGCAAGAACATTGCACAGAACAAATGACTGTACTGTCAACCGATTCATGGAATCAAAGGTGCAGCACAAAGACAAATGAGTGGCCCCCGGCACAACCACAACACACTCCCTTGGCAAACAGAACATAGCGCTTTCGAACAACTTTTGTGCCAGACCCTTGGGAAATATGTAATGAAGAATTACTTACCAGCAATCACCATTAATTCCACTGCTCTTCTGCACCCAACCCACTAAATTAAGGCAGTACTTACCAGTCCACCCTCATTCCAGCACCCCACTAATCTGCACCCTTAGCCCCTACATTAAGGCAGCACCCACAAATCTGCCCTAATCCCAGTGACCCCACTAATCTGTGCCCCAACCCTTACATAAAGGCAACACACACAAGTCCACACTTGTCCCAGTACCACCACTAATCTGCACCTCACACCCCTACATTAAGGCAACACCCACAATCTATCCTCGAACCAGTACTCCCCACTAATATGTGCCCCAAACCCCTACATTAAGGGCAGGCAGCACCCACCAGTCCGCCCTCATCCCAGTAACCACACTAATCCGTGCCCCAATCCCCTACATTAAGTCAGCACCCACACTACAGGGCTACAGACACATGAGGCCTCAAAGCTGGGACTGCAGGAGTGCTTGCAGCTCATTTGAAAGAGAAGGGCTACAGGGAAACAGGCCCGCAGAGTTAGTGATGTAGCAGTGCACCCAGCTCAATCGACTGCCGATGAAGTTACCACATTGAGAGCTGTTGGGCCAGAACCGGGAAGAGCTCAGTGGACTGACATTGCTGTTTTGGAAGGGGCTCACTGACTTATGTGCGAAAGACGTATTTTTCACACAAGAGCGTGGTGCGTGCACTGGTAGCGATCAGCTGTGTCTTCGCTGCTTACCAACAGAGATGTGACATGGGAAAGCCGCCATTCAACAAACAGCTGTGCTTTGGTTGCCTGGAAACGAGGATGCCAGCAGGCATCTGAGCAAGCTGCTTACCTCATGTATCGTGTTTACAAGTGAGGAAGGTGAACATAGGATAGTTTCTGGACAGGAGAGGCACACCAAAAGACGCAACCAATAAGGGTTTCAGTCAATAGTGCCTGAATGCTGACGATGGATGATGACATTGGTTGACATTTGAGTTCAAACAAAACAGAGCTAAGAGTTTATTTGCTTTACATGTTTATCTTTTCTGTGTTCTGCTTGTTGGCTACACTGGGCCTGTTCAAGTTCTGACACTGACAATGACTAATATTCCAGGTCCGGCATTGTTTCTACCAGATGCAGGTGAACCGAGTGTAAGGTGGAAGGACTGGACCGAGGACTTTTTGAAGTTGGTACTCGCTGTTTATTGTTTCAATTATGCCGTAGAAAGGAAACATGCACTATTCTATCATTGTTTGGGGCATGCTGGACAGGAGAAATATACATGTTTGCCTGATCCCATACAACCACCAGATGGGGTGGTTTGGAATAGCTTTGACGTCAGTATTGCTAAGCTAGAAAGACACGTTGAAGTAAAGGAGAACACAATCTTGGCAATGTACCACTTTGCTACTACAGATCAAAGGAGAGGGGAGACAATTGAAGAGGCCTACCAATTACGTGTCAATTTGTTCACTGTCTGGAGGAGCCTCTTAGGGATCAGTTTTCGATTATGTGTGTTAATGATTGAAGTGTGAGAAGAATTGTGGGAAGAAAAAGGTCAGAGTTTGAATTGGGCTATAGACACTGCCAAACAGTTTGAACATACAGCATTATGCATTAGGGAACTCAATAAAAAAAGATGACGAGGGTGCAGGAGAGAATAATGCAGTGAATAAAGGGAAGAGTGCGAGGAATCAGGGTCAAGTGTTTAAGAAAGATGGTGATTGTGGAATAAAGGATACACTCAAGGGAGGAGTACTGGTGTGAAGAAGGAGTGAGGCAATGATCAAACTTGGCAGAAACAGTTTGATCACCAATCTATGAAACAATATAGGTGTGGGAGTTTACAACATCTAGCTATGTTCAAAGAATGGAATGTGGTGTATGTGGAGTCCAGATTGTGTGGTAAAAGAGGTCATTTGGCAAAGTGTTGGAGACTATCCTCAGGTAGGGGTATTAGTATAAAAGAAAATGACTATGGTGAGGAGAGACAGAACTTGGAACGCAGGAAGGATAGAAGATCGTAAATGTGGTTAATGTAGTCATGGGTGTCAGAATTAAGAAACCCTGTTTGCTATTGAGGGTGGATGGAGTCGAGATTCTCATGCTTATTGACAGTGGGGTAGGCTACATAACAAGTTAGGGTTCTGTTTACTGAAGGAAGTTAATGTGCAGGCCAAAGCTTACGGAGAAAATCCCATTTAAATAATAGCGAAATGCATGCCATTCTAGAATTTCAAGGAAAGCGCACAATGAGCAGAGTGTTCCCGACAGGTGTTCGTGGAATTTTCGGTCTTGAGTTTGCCAAGATGATTCGGGCTTAAAGGTGTGCCCCAGTGAAAAGGAACAAGTGTAAGTGTGAGAAGGGAAGTGCAGTGGTGAAAACTGTGGGAGGACAAGAGCTTCTTAGGATGACATTGGCATCTATGAAGGATGAGTCAAAAGAGGTTATATTATGTGATCGGGTGCCCGGGGACAGGATAGGGTGTCTAAAAGAATTTAACCACAAAATCAAACTGAGGAGAGGAGCAATTCCTGTGATTGTCAAGGTGAGGACAGTTCCATTGACACTCAGAAAGGAAGTAGAAACAACTAAACAGGATGGTGAGTAAAGGAGTGATTGAGCAGACACATGCATCAGCGTGGGTCAGTTGTATTGTATTGGTGAGAAAGACCAATTGGGCAGTGAGAATTTGCATTGATTTGAGAGAGGTGAAAAAGAATGGTGTGGCTGAGAGGTTTCCACTTCCAATGATTGATGAGCTGGTTACCAATTTATCTGGAAACAAGATGTTTTCTCTGCTCGATCTGAGATCAGAATATAATCAAATCAGGCTTCATCCTGTGTCATCGGATGTGACAAAACTTATCATGCACATGGGGATGTTTAAATGTGTAAGGATGCCTTTTGTACTCATATCAGCTGCAAGTGTGTTTCAGAAGGTATTGAAATAAAATCCAGAGAATAAATGCACTATGGTTCAACATTGTATGTGTTTGTTTTTGTAAATTAAACTCAAATAAATCAATCATGCATCTAAGTACTTGCAAAGATTCCCACAACTAAGTAACAACAGAAAATGGATAAATGGCTTAAATCAAAAACAAAGTGTACTCCAGAGTCACAGTACACAGACCTCATAATACAGATACTAATAATTGCACATAAATTGATACTGTAGTTTAGTCCTGAATATTTAGGTCATGAAGGCCATATGGGGATTTCCAAAAGAAAATTGTGATAAGGACAGATTTCTGGAGGCTGGAAATGAATTGCATAGCAGGCCGTGTGGAGAATATAGAGACAGTGATAAGGTATTGGAGACTAAGATACCCACCATGGAAATTCCACATACACCAGGAGTTCCCTGAGAAACCATTGCTGTTGATTTTTTAGGTCCCTTGAACTTAGGGGGTGTGCATGAAAGTTATATTATTTTAGTGATGGATTAGTTGTTCAAATGACCGGAGGTAAGAGTTTTGAGATAAGTGACATCTGAAAATGTTAGAAAATCTTTGGGGAGTGGATTTTGGATAGAAGGTATTCCTTCAAAGATATTGAGTGATAATGGGCCTCAGTTCACGTCAAGAGGATTTCAGAGTTGATTGAGTGAAATGGGAACTAAACATGAGAGAACTGCATGTTTCAAAGCAACAGGTGTGTTAAAAAGTCCAACAGGAGGATTATAGATGGAATAAGTATGCCATTAGAGATTAATGGGAATTGTCAGAGGGTGATGATGCAAAGGGTGTTTCGATACAGAGTCACTCCGCACAGTGCGACAGAAGTGTCTCTGTTCGGGTGTTTAGAGGTAACAAACCAACAAGTTAATGACACAGAGTTGGAAATGGTGACCTCATATGAAGACTGAATTAAGGACGAGATTAACAGGAGTGCAGTGTTGTCGAAATTGTGGTATGAAAAGAAATGTGGTTGTAGAACTGACTTTTTTTATCCAAGAGACAAAGTGAAAATAAAAATGCTTAGGACGGGTCAGACATGTGAGTCTAAAAATCCATAGTAGAAAGTTGTGGAGAGAAATTATAAAAATGCTGTGAGAGTGAGCAGAAGGGGAGGTTTGGGGAGAGGGAGTAGTACGTTTGAAGTAGGAGTTTTCTTTCAAAAGAGTGGTATTCATTAGGGTTTATCATTAAATCACCAGCAATGCATAAATAATCTGTTGGATATTCTATTACTCTTTTCTTGGGTTTCGTTATGTATAGACTCATCATAGTGTGGTGCAGAGGGAAGGAGATGTGTTATATAGTTCTATTCTTTAAAGTACTTGCATTGAAGTCATTAGTAGAATGTTGTCTTAGTGTTCCACATACAATTGTGTATATTTGAAGGTTTAGAAGGGATAGAATGAGGGAAGAGAGACTATTTGCAGATTGGAAGCTGATTATAGTAGGTGTGCTGCTGCTGTACAAGATTACATCTCAATTTCGAGCTGACTTCATTTGTTATAGTGAGCCTGCAGGTGCCCCATTACCAACAAGGCCCACTACGGCTAAGAGGGCCCAGCCTACAGATGAGGAGCTGATAATCCTCATTGATCATGTCGTTGAACACAATGTCAACCTGTAGAATTGGGCTGGCGGTACCCTTCCTGTGACCCAGCAGTGGAGGATGTGGCAGGAGGTCACATATCTCATCAATGCCTGTGGTATGGAGAAGCGCACAGCGGAAGAGGTCCACAAGAACATGGGTGACCTCATGAGGTGGACCAAGGAGAAGCTCAGCAGCAATTTGTCTTCTGCTCAGGGTATTGAAGGTGGATCAAAAGATGTGGGTGAGCTGAATCCATTCGAAGGAGTCTTCAGTGGCCTCATCAGCAGTGAGCAGATGGTTGGTGTTGCAGGCATTAACGCCTATGCAGCCACATAAGCTTAGTGTCATGGGTGCATGATATATATGCTTTCTTCAATACATATGTGGTATGCTATTGCATATTGTAGTACAATTGGTCGTGGTCCTGCTCACCCATCCATCAGTACTACATTAATGCATACATGTACAGTTCCATTGGAGGTTGAGCATCCTGGAAAGTGGATGCTTGTACTATGTGTGTGGTTTCCATTGATCTTATATCACACATGACTGTATACAGGATTGTTTAGAATTGTTGCTATATGTGGCAATGGCCTGCATGACACATGTCATTGGACACACTCCCAGTGTCATGCTTGTGAAAACTAATTCTGACTCACACTGAACAATAATGAGAAGTGGCCAATTTCAGAGTCATCCCGTCACTGGTCCTGGCAGCCAGTGAACATGGATGAGCAACAATGTCAGTGAGAAGTCGCATGAGAGTGTGTTTTAGTCAGAAGTTGTAGTGGTTGGCAAAATGATGTTTGATGAGTGATGTTCATTCCACATGCAGAGTGTGAGTTATTCAGTGGTCATGCAAGTGCACACTGGTCAGATCCATGTTGCTTTCTCCTCACAAATGGTCAAGATGCATGTGACCTTGGGTAACCATAAATCTGACCATGGCCAATTCGTCCAATAGGGTGATGGGGATTTTGGCAACACAATTTCCTGCAAGCCGGTTTTGTCAGCATGAGAACATTTGATACTTCCACATATAGCAAGTAGGCATAGCTGTCGTAGTGGAGGGTCTCAACATTTTAGCACAGAACTACATCTGTCTACTGTAAGATCTTCCCCTTTCATACATGTATATATGTATGTATGGTCACCTAATCCTCCAATCTGTAGCTTGATGCAGGATCCAATGGGCACCAGCATGATGTTTCAATGTCTGATATATGTGTGGCTGGCCCTATTATGTCTGTATACATTTTAATTTACATATGCATGTTCAGCTTGAAAGGGGCGCCTAGGGGTCCCTTACCTCTATGGAAACAAGGCGAGTCACCACACACGATAGATACGCCAGACACAAGGTTGTATTCCCAAAGCTAGGGTTTATTGCAAAGCAAATAGTCTCAGTTGGCCAACTCGGTCTCATGCCCCGCGACGTGTATCTCTAGACCTCGAGGGACGCAAGAGAGTGAATTACGTACATCAGTTACATATATACGAAATGCATATCATACAATCAGCTATGATATATTTAACACCCCCCCTTTATTGGGTTTCTTTGAACTCGGTGTGATGATGGACACTTTCGACAATTATGACACCTTCAAATATCTATTCTAGTAACAATATGCAATTTGCAAGTGCGGAGGTTGTTGAACAGAACACAGTGCTTCTGTTCTTGGAAGCGAGCTACATACGGGGGAAGAGTCACATTCCAGACCTTGCTATCTATGAGGTGCTATTCGTGTCCTGGGAGCCGACACGCTCTACAGGGCTCAGTAAAGGGGGGCCTTAAGAAGAGCATAATTCAAGCCTTTAGCTGCTTCATTCTAACATATTCTACCATATAACGAGACTGGCTGGCAGCTGCGAAATGATTAAATGCCCTGCAGCTCTGCTTCAAGGCTACATTCGGGCAGGAGCTGGGCATTCTTTCCTGGCGCAGCCTACGCTGTCTTTCAACAAACTCTTGTTATCCTCGCGGCCCTGTGGCCTTGTCCTTTCATGTGCAGACAACAATGTTTTACAGTCGAGCAGTGTAAGCAGAAAATGTGCTGCGAAGCAATAAGAAAAGAAAGCAATGAGCAATGGTTAGAAAAGAAAATGGCGATCCTTGTTACATCAAAATGGTTGTTTATTGGCAAACTCGGAAATCTATATGTCTGTCATATCGTGCATGAGACGGTTGGGCCACGGCCACCAAAATACTTTTGCCGTCAAATATAAGAGGTATCCATTTTTCTAGACTGACAAACCCTCCTTTGTCCCTATGCCAAACGTCTCATCCATTCATTGTATCCTCCTCTAATGACGATAAGTCTGAAGTACTTATGTCTGAATTTTGCATGCTATTGTAAGCATCATCATCTTCATTGATTTCTGTAGCCATCAATTCTTTTCCTGTTTTCATCTCATTTGTGTCTTGGTCAGCCCGACCATGAGTTTGTTTTCTTTTTGTCATCATATGCATGCATCCCTTAGTACATCCCTCAGTTACCTCAGTGCAAACTATCGGTAGGCAGTGTATGCAACAACAGCAAGTTATGAATATTCCAAACACCACTACTAATATCAAAATCAACTTCCATCCCCAAGAACGCAGTATTCCCCAAAACCAGGACTCTATTCCCCAGCCTCCTTCTCCAGTAGGGAGTTCGGAACTTAGGACATGCATTTTCTTTATCGCTTCAAAGATTGTAGGGGAATAGTCATCTACAAATACACAACACGCTGATCCCGCTATTTTGCAAATTCCCCCACGATCAACCAGGATCACATCGAGAGCCATTCTATTTTGCAGCGTCATTAACTTGATTCCTTTTTCTTCCAACGTCATGTTAAATAGTATATCTGTCGTTGTGTTTTTGGTATTTTTTAGTATTCTGGACAGCTGCCTTATATTATAGGAGTTCACTATCTGGGACAAGAATGGAATGAATGATTTTTCTACATCAGTCGCTATCAAAACACCTTCGCTACTCCTTTTGGCTCTAGATCTGGATAGTTTGGCCATGTTTGCTGTTTCTAAGAGGAACACTCCTGGGAACAGTAGAGCTAGGTAACATGTACCTCCCCAGTTTCTGGGCAACCAAGGATATGCTTTCTCTCCACATATAAAATAAACTGGATCTCCCACATATACTGGTTCTATTTCCCATTTTAATACCACTGTATTCATGCATCCAGCAAATGTTCCGACTGAAAAGGAGCCTTTCTTTTTTAGATAAAAAGGGACAGTTCTTGGGTTATAATTCACTGTGTAAGGAGGGGGAACTGCATCTTTGTTCCTGTCTGTTCTTTCATGAAACATCATCACAGATGTTTTAACTGGTGGGGACAATCTATCTTGTCTATTTTGTCGTGTTATCTTTCGCATACTTTTCTACGTAGGCTCTGAGGTCATCACTTGTGCTTTATGGAATATGGAACAACCCACAGCCCTCATTATTATTTCCTCAATCTCATTCATGTTTGTTCTGTCTAATTGACCCGTACTACTCTTATTCCATTTCCCATAGAACATTGCACTTAAATATGCACTACATGCAGAACTTAATGGTAATGGCTGTACATACCAACCTATTCCTTTCCCAGCTTGCTGCGGTAAATGGGTACATACCCAGTTTTCTTTAGAATTGCATGTGTCATATTCATAATTAATAACAACGTGTTGTTCCCAAACCCTTCCCTGTGTCTTTCTTCCATTGGGGACAGGGTATAAGTAATCACCTGAACCGGGTTTTCAATAGTGGATATATTAACAATTGGTAAAAACATTCCCAATGGGGGTATCGATTCCACATACCATAATACTAGGGCTGTAGTTATTGGTGCTACCACACTCATAAAGCACATAATTATTGTCAGTGCCAGCATACAATTCTTTTTACCATGCGTTTTTCTAAAGCTTACAGTCTTTACAATTAACTCATTCTCAGCAGCGGTGCAGGAGGAGGCTGAAACCGGTCCCGACATGTTTCTCATCGTCCTTCTTCTTCCTTATTAGAGTTCGTCGTGGATATCTCCTCTCTTCGTTGCACTTGCTCTGATGTCAATAAGTTCAACGGAATTGTCACAGTTCAGTTCTGCCAGTCCTTTATAGCCTGGATTTGCTTATTTGTTTTTAGGCAAACTCACTTGTCCTTTCTCATACTGCTCAGAGGACTTTTGATCAGTTATCTATTGCCTTAGCACCATGTGCGCCCAGCTTGTCTGCTCTGGTTCCAGACGCATGTACTTTTGATGATCGCACCGAGGCGCCGCGAGTCTTGAATTGTCCGACTTGCGCAATTCTCAAGCTTCTCTCCTCTACTCCTCTAGTTCCTTCTCCGTCCATGAGCAGAACCAGAGGTTGACATAAACACCAAAGAACTGTGGATCACTTTGTCTTTCGAGGCTGCAAATTGTATTGCCTCACTCCTGGGATTGTGTGATCCGTGAACAGTGCCGGTGCACTTCCAGATTCAGGCTCAAAGTCAGCCTGTGGCGCTACTGTAGATGCTGGTGTGCGCCACGCCAGTGATGCAGATTCGTCTTTGGCATACTGGCAAGTGCTGGTGGGCGCCAAAGGGGTACACGTTTAGTTTCTGCTGGTATTTGCAAGGCAGATTTCGTGTCGGCCAACAGATATGTAGATTCTGCTGGGCAATGTTGGGGCACTCTTTTCCCTTCCCCCTTTTTGGCAATCGTCTCAGGCTTTGTTTCGAGTTTCACTTCTCGCTTGGGCAGATTTGGTGGCGGCTTACTGGCAACAGTGTCTTTCGTTTCTAAGACCGCTGTCTCTTCCCGGTCGTCTGGGTCAGGCAAGTCTTTCAGTGAAGTTGGAATCTTTTTGGCATGGGTGGCATGGATCCACGACTTCCGTCCATCCACCCATATCGCCGTCTGCGTTGCCAAGAGTTCTTGATAGGGGCAACGTCACCTGGGTGCTAACGATGACTTTCTTTCAAAAATTTTAAGCAGCACCCAGTCTCCTGGCTCCAGCGCGTGCCCCGGACCGGTGTATCTCATTGGTAAAGCCTCCTGCACCTGCTGATGAATCAAACGCAATTTCTGCATTAAAAAGCCACAATAAGTACTAAGCACAGGATGTTGTACCTCTCGAAGTAGTTTTGGCTGAGGTGCGCACCAAACATTTGCCGGCCTACCCATTATGATTTCGTATGGGGAGAGCCCAGTTTTAGCCTATACAGACGTACGCATGCATACCAGCGCTATTGGTAATGCATCCACCCAACTCAACTTGCTTCCTGCACATATCTTGCTTATTTTTGACTTGAGAATCCCGTTGTGCCTCTCCACAAGACCGGCTGAACTCGGATGCCTTGAACTATGGAATCTCTTATCAATCTGAAGACCCGCACATAACTGTAACACCACTGCGCCCACAAAATGTGGGCCATTATCTGACCATAGGACACGGGGCAAGCCAAAACGGGAAAAATATTCTTAAAGCATTACTTTTGCCGTGCTCATTGCTGTGCAGTCTTTTAAGGGATATGCCTCCACCCACTTGCTGAATGCACAGATCACCACTAAGACATATTTCAAATGTTGGCATCCCTCCATCTCTATGAAATCAAAATGGATCACCTCAAAAGGCATAGAGGGCGAGCCAAAACTGCCTATTGGAGTCACTGTTCCCTTTCCTACATTGTGTTGTCAATACGTGATACAGTTCTGCACCAACCTCTCTGCATTCTTCTTACATTCTGCCATTCTGTTGATAGGTGCTGTATTATCTTTTTCGCACAGATGTGAGTAGGGCTGTGTGCCATTGTGACCATTGCAGTCACATACGAATTTGGCTACATCCAGTTTCTACGTCCTTTGTCCACCCAACAACCCTCCAGATCTAACTCAGCAGAGCCCTCTGCCCACCCTTGTATTTCATCGGCCGTAGCTTCGGGCTGCATTTCTTTGACAGTGGCAACTCCATTTTCTATCATACAGGGTACTTCCTCAGTCTGAACCGTCATCATTTTGGTATTTAAGTCAGTGGCAGTTTGTTTCGCAATTCTGTCTGCAAATGTGTTTCCCTCTCCTACTTTGCATGTTACCTTTTTGTGTGCCTCGCATTTCACTATTGCTAGGCGCTTTGGAAGCTGAGTGCAGACAGCAATCGTACAATCAAAGGGCCATGTTGAATTCTGGCACCATGTGATGTCAAAAACCCTCTCTCAGCCCAGAGTCGACCAAAGTTATGAACCAACCCAAAAGCATACTGACTATCATTATATATTTTCACATTAAAATTTTCAGAAATCTCGCAGGCTCTGGTCAATGCTATTATCTCTGCGGCTTGTGCTGAGTTGTAGCGGATTCTTTTGCTTTCTACAACGCTTTCTAGGGTAGTGATAGCGTACGCGGCAGTTGTCGTGCCATCAGGTAATTTAAAACGAGAGCCGTCACAAAATAACTCTCCATCTGGCTCTTTCTGTGGGGTATCACTTAAATCAACTCTCCCCTTGGTTTCTTCCTCAGTGACCATTAAGCAATCATGGGGGGGGTGATTCATTCTCACCAATTTCTTTCATGGGTAGTGGCATTAATTCTGCAGGACTCAAAGCGCTACACCTCATAATTTGGATATGGGGTGCGAACAAGATAATCTCATATTTTGTCAATCTAGCAGAGGTGAGGTGTTGCGTCTGTGTTCTATTTAATAGAACGTCTATGGCATGTGGCACCATCAGAATTAAAGTATGCCCCAATACCATCCCTTCCATTTGTTTCACTGACGCAGCAGCCGCCGCGACAGAACGCAAACATTGTGATAGTGCGCGCGCTACAGGGTCCAGCGCAGAAGAAAAATAGCCGCATGGCCTATTTCTTCCACCTTGTTCCTGTGTCAAAACCGCCAATGCACATCCTTCACTTTCACACACAAAAAGTCTAAAAACCTTCTCGTAATTTGGTGTGCCCAAAACTGGAGCAGAACATAATGCAGTTTTCAATTGATCAAATGCTCTCTGACATTCCTCATCCCACTGTAAAGGCATAACCGCATCCTTTCTAGTCAAATTCACCATCGGTTTCACAATTAACGCAAAATTACTGATCCATTGTCGGCAATATGAAGCCATGCCTATTATGGCTCTGACTCCTTTCTGTGTCTTTGGAATAGGCATACAAGAAATACTTTCTATGCGTTCTGGCGTTAGCTTTCTCCCTTCTTTCAAAAGTAGGTAGCCCAAATAAGCCACCTCCTTTTGATTATAGTGACATGTCTTCAAACTAGCTTTATGGCCATGTGCCGCTAGGTGTGACAGTAGTAATACAGTGCTTTCTTTACAAATCTCTTCTGTGTCAGCAGCTAATAATGGATTGTCTATGTATTGCAAGAGTACGCAACCCACTGGTAAGTCTAGCATGTTTAGCTGCTCTTTCAATGCTCTACTGTAAATACTCGGACTTTCTGTGTAACCTTGCGGAATCCGCGTGAATGTAAATGATCGTCCTCCTAATGTGAACGCGAACAAATATCTACTGTCCTTGTCCACCGGAATGCTAAAGAACGCATTTTTTAGATCAACTACATTAAAGTATTCTGCTGAAACAGGTATCATTGTCAATATTGTAGTGACATCTGGCACTAAAGGAAATTGTGGATCTACTACTTTGTTAAGCGCGCACAAATCAATTATGAAACTGTAGGGTACTTAATTGCCTCCTTTTTTATAAACTGGAAGAATTGGGCTGTTGCATGTACTGCCTGTAATTTCTTCAATTACCCCTAATTTCACCAAATCTGTAATAATACTCTTCAATCCTTTCTCACCTTCAGCCAAAATTCTGTATTGGGGAATTCACGGTAGGGTAACACCTTCTTTCAAAATGATCTTCACTGGCTCTATTTTCAAGCATGTTACATCGTTGTCATGCATTGCCCATATACAGGTTGGCACTTTACTTAGTTCTCCTGGTAAAGTTTCAGACATGAATTCTGACACAGGGGCATCTTGTGGCCAAATCGTTAGGAACACCCCGTCTGCCGTGCAATGTATAACAAAACCTAATTTTTTCAACAAATCTAATCCCAACAGATTCTCCCCACAATTTTCGGTTAAAAGGAAAGGACAATGTTCAGTGAATGGTCCTATAGTAACTGGGACTGGTTGGGACACTGGGTTGATGACTGGTGTACCTGCGAACCCTACGGAAACATTCTTTTGCCCTGACAGTGGTATATCCGGAACCAAGTGATGGTCTATTGATCACTTTTGCGCTCCTGTATCTACAAGAAAGCGGTGCTCCTCATTCCCGACTCTCTTTTCTACGTAGGGTCCTCTCTGATTCATGGGAATAGACACTGGTTCCGACCCCTGTCCTGGGCTGTCCAATTGGGGGAAATAACACATTGTCCGATGTGTAATCATTACTATTACTGTAATACGTGTTTGGCTGTGTATCGAAAACGTTCCCACTCTTCCCTCTATTTCCCCCACTCTGGTTTCCATACTGTTGGTTTTGCTGTCCCTGACTCTGGTTAGGGGCACTTTGGTTTTGGGCTTGGTTTTGATTACCTCCATTATTGTGGTGCTGCTGCATACTATTCCTATTTGGTCCATTCGCTCCTTGGTGCCCTCTATGCTGTCTCTCTGACCAGACCCATTTCTATTCTGCAGATGCAGACATTGCACTCGCCAGTGTCCTTCCTCCTTACAATACGCACACTGATTTGGTCCCACTGCTCCCCCATGCATATTCGAATTACTCCTTCCTTGTGCATTCCCTCTCCCTCTATTATGTCCTGCTACTTGCTGCAGTAGCTCCCTTGTTTTCAGATTTACCCTATCCTTCTCCTCTTTTTCTTTCTCCGAAGTCACTCTGTTCTCATAATATTGGGCCATGTGTAATACTTCGCCCATGCAAAGTTTTTGCTTGCCATGCACTCTCTGATGTCATTATTAGGTTATGGATTGGAAGTTTTAACCCCCTCACATATTTGTCAACAAATAACCTCTTTCCCGCTTCCGAGCTCACATCCTGCCCACAGAAGTCTATACATACTTCTTCAAACCTGTTAAAATAATCTGTAGCTAACTCATCCTTGCCTTGTAGACATGCAGTCAATTTGTCGCATTGAATTCTTTTCTCTGGGACAATTTCTTTTAATTTCTGCACTATGCGTGCTGGTAATGCTACCAGGTTCGGTCCCGGTGTTCCTCCAACCGCTTTATTCCTGTCTTCTATTATCAAGTCCGCCCATGTTGCGCCAAAGGTCGTTATGTCATCCACCTTTCTTATTTGCTTCCATATGTCTGTTGGCAGGATCACTGGGAATATTAGGTCTATGTCACCCATGGTAAGCACGGATGATTGCAGGCAGGACTCTCCTTCCTTGTATAACCCTGCAGGATTCTTTCTTATATCAGGAATCGTCTGCTTGATATTGTTCACCTCATGTCTGGAAAAGGGGACATGCACATATTGGGCGGTATAATGGGCTGGTGTTACCTGCACCGCTACGTTGCCCGCTGCGGGAACCTCTACTTTGGGCACAAAGGTAGGTGGGACCTCTCTCATAGGAAATGCCCCACTTACTGTCCCTCCCCCTTCTCTCATGTGTAACAATATTACCAGATCAAGCGATAGGGCAGTTTCTCCTGTCCCTCGCTCTAGTGCTCTCTTATATACTGCCATTATTTCAGGTGGGCTGGCCTTTTCGTTTTTTATATCTTTGTCTAGTAAATGTTCAGCCATCGACTTTAGTGCTTTTCTTTTCATGGGCATGGAATATTCATCAAATATCTCATGTATCTCCATTGTGGGGATACTGGGATCCGAAATCCATCTAAACGCTTCTCGTATACATACTGTAAGAGGATTCAATTCAACACTACAGCTAAGTCAATGCCTAGTCTGGGATACTGAATGGAAACCCTTATTGATATATCTTTATGTCCAGTTCATGAGTTCTGGATGACTACCCCTATATAACACCCCTCTCTTAGAATCCCCCTGACCCCACTGAGCCAAGAAGTAGTTCTGTTTTGCAAGTTGAAAAGGTTTATTTGAGAAATAAAACAAAATATAGATACCACGCTTTTATAATAAATTAATAATCGATATTGCCCTTATAAATATAATGTTAATCAACAATGGGTAATCTGACACTAGCACACTTCTTTATAATCAATGAGGAGTGGGTGTAGGATGGATAAAGTAGCAAAAATACTTTTATGATTTCAAGGGAAAAGCAATGGGGAATAAAATGCAGTACAGAAATACTTGATATGATGTTAGCAAAAGATAAGATAATCACTTTCTCTCTGGCAATTCACCCCCTCCCCCATTTAATGTAAGAAATGGAAGGAGATGGAAAGAGGAGCACACAGTTCCAGGAATGCAATCAAAGACAATACGAAATTCAGTTCCCCCCCTCCAGCAAGCTTAGAGGAAACAGGTAGAAGTTTGAAACACAGGCCCAAAATGCTTTGAATGTGATGACAATGAAGTGAGAAATGTGCTAAAAATGCTTTTAATTCCCTTTAGGAGGTTCAGGGTGAGTGAGAGATACTTGGGATGAGCTCAGGCTCACTTTAGCAATGATTCAGGGATTGTTATTAAGAGACAAACGAATTTTTAGCAAAGGAAAGAATGGAGCTGCTATCTTGACAAGTGGAGAAATTGAGCCAAAATCGCAAATCGCGGTAGATTTCGTGAGTGCGTGTCTCGCGATTGCGGAAAACGTATAGGGGGTCACTCTGGATCTCTGGTCTGGTCTCTGGCAATTGTTCTTGGCAAAAGAATTCAAACAGCTCGCCCGGCTGTGGAATAGTTCGCAAATGATTTTAAGGTTGCTGAGGCCTGCTGAGAAGAGTTCTCAGTTTGTGGGTTTAGGCCCTTGCTTTTAGTTCTGAAGTAAAGTTCTGGTCTTTGGATATTGATGGATTTGAAGTCTGGATCTCTGGATGTGAAGTCGTCGGTCAGCATGCTCCGCAGCAAATGGAATTGAATGTCTCTACCTGTCCCAGCAGTCTCTTTTTATGTGTTTTGAAAATGGGTGTGTGCCTGGGCCTAGCTAAGCCTGCCCCTCTCTACTTGTCATTGGCCCAATTCTCCCCTCTCCCATGATTGGGGGAAGGAAATTGATTGTCAGCATGATGAAGTCTGTTTATGGGTCAGAGGATCCTCCCCTGGTCAGTTTGCCCACAAATCTATATTTGATTCAAATACATCCTTCCCAGATATACAATTTGTTGAAATTACATGTGCACATTATATATTCCTTATGGTCCATGCTTGACCGCCTCTGATCTTCCTGGGGGCTTGAATTCAAAAATGACAACATTTTGCGCTTTTTAACTGGTTTTGCAATATCGGACATTTACCCAAAATTACACACATGTGCGCAAGGAGTATGGACATTAATTGATGAAGTCTCAGATTTTTAACATGCAGACATTTGGAGTGAGACCCTATTTTCCGCTAGCAACCCCCCAGAATACACCACAGGGTCCTAACGCCTCTCAAAATGTTCACAGAAAAATCACAAAAATAATGATATTACTTATATAATTCTGACAAGTCCGCACTATGAGTTATCTATCTTTTTAAAATTATGCTCTGGTCAAAAAGGGGTGTGGCTTCCCACATCACATGGTGGAATAACTGGTTTATCCACTTCCCCCAAGCCAGCTTGTTCACAGAGGCACAGCTGCCCCCCAGTTTCTCCCAAGAGGAAGCTATTTTACGACGCCCCCAATATAACATTTGCCTGAGTCCAGGACAGGCCTTTGTTCAACTCCCTGTAGTCCCCAGCTGCTCCACCCCTAATCTAATCAGAGAGGTGTTAACTCCTTTTGGCCAGGGGCAGAGTGGCTGAGCATCCAGTTTCAACTCCTGTCGGAGGTAGTTGTCAGGCAGAATTCAGTTTCATTAAGCCAGGTTTCAACTAAATGTCACTTTTTGTTCCCAGTTTTCTACATTCAAATCAAACTGACAATTTGTACCTATACATTAAATAATTACCTCCTTCAAGTCATTTCAGAATATGGTTTTACATTCTTCCACCTCTTAGCAAGTCTTTCCTTGGTCTGGTTTTGTTTCATTTGTGCAGTTTTACACAAAAGTCTGGTGGTTTTAAAACGCCGGCTTTCTGATAGTGGTGAGTACTGGTAATGCAACCATTTTTGGGATTACGAAAATGAATTCCCCACAGTTCTGGGTTGCTTTTGGCAATCAGCATTGCCATTCCCAATGGTTTCAGGCTACTATGTGCGTAGCCCAATGGTGGTTTTAGGCAGTGCCCTCCTGTGCTCACAACATAGGCAAAAATGGGTGGCAGCCTATTCTTCATGTTTTCCCTGTGTACTCTCTGGGGAGTTCTGGCCATCATGATGTTTTCCATGCCAGTACTGCACAGTTGTATTGTAGGGCTTGGATGCATGGGTAAAAACATCACACAAGCCTTTCAACTTGTCGCCCCTCTGCGCTGACGACATTGAATGTCGTCATTGTATATACGGCTCTACTGCTTCCTTCCTATGTCTCCTGATATCCTTACCCCTGTACCCAGGTTTAGTAAACATTTCGGCATAATCATTATCTAATTCATAGTCCATATACAGGTTCTCTCATTTCTTCATCCCTCTCCCTACAGCGTGCTAATGCATTCAAATCTAACAATCGCTGCGGCGGTAATTTCCCAATTAACTGTTTCCATCTCTCCACCAAATATTCACCCATGCATTCCAACAATACCTGTCTTTCGTTGCTTCTTCGGAAGTCATATATCGAAGCCAATGTTGTCGTCCCATCATTCCCGTCTATATACATCTCTGCCTGTTGCTGCAATTCCACCTTCCTTTCTTTGCTGATCCCACTGCGAGTTACCCTCGTGCATCCACATTGTTAAGTCCCGCCTCTCGCCCCCGTGGTTTCAACTTCAACCCCGGGAGGAAAGGACGGTACCGAGTCCGTTTCTAAGGCGGGAGGTGCGGATGGGACAATGGGAATATTGAGTGTCTGCTGTGGGCCTGGTTGGCTAAAAGGAAGTGTTACGTGCGTCGTCTGTGGCTGTGGGCGGGCTTGAGCTACAGGAGGGAACGTTTGGGCTACAGGCGGGGTTTTGGCACTAGTTACTGACGTGTTTGGCCTCACTTCTGATCTTGGGCCTTGTTATGTATGGGTCAATATGTTTTCTATCAATTCATCTGCTGTGTGAAATTCTCGTTGTGGGTATATTTTTTCTATATTCAACTGGTCACGTCTACCTGACCTCCTTAGACTCTCAGTCCACTCCTCCTCTTCCTTTTCTTCCGCTACTTCACCTTTTGATTTATGCCTGCGTGCATGCTTCGCTCTACTTCTAAATCGGAGCATTGCTTCCCTTCTCCAGTCCTTAACGATATCAAATGCTGCAGGACGCGCTTTCTTTCTTATCAACACCCTTTCCAAGTTATCTATTCTCGCTAACTCAAAATTACTATTAATCGGCCACTGATGGTCTTGTTGCTTTCTGGTTTGCCTATGCCAAGTCTCACAGAATATTATTGCACCCACTCCATACTTCACATACATCTCATATGCCGGCGTTCCCCCAGGTGGTGCAATTTGGCCATCTTCCAAAGATTGTCCACCACAGCGGAAAAACCCCGCTAGGGTGGACAATTCCCCAGGCATGTTTCAACCTTCCCCCTGGTTAATCAACCTTACCTAGGGCGTTTGATTTTGCAAAGTCAACTCTCAACCAATATCAGGATTACTTTGAATCGGGGGAATGACTCACCTGATAAATCAATTTGTCCTTTCGGACACAAGTCGTCTGTATACTGACGCAACCAATGACGTTGTGTCTGCGTTTCTTGGCTTCCGCCTCGTTTCGGGACCCTCGCCTCCTTGTTCTCTAGCCAGGCACGTCAATCAGGGATCAGATGTGTGCAGATCTGCAAAGGAATCTCTCATCACTTCTACAGGGCGCCCCGAACACCTCTTGATACCGGCTCGATCGTCCCTTCCTCGCCATTCTCTGCCTTGACTCAATTACAACGTATGCGATGGAATAAGTGGGGGAGAGTCCTTGTTCAGGCGCCATCTTGAAAGGGGCCCCTAGGGGTCCCTCACGTCTATAGAAACAAGGCGAGTCACCACACATAATAGATACGCCAGACACAAGGTTGTATTCCCAAAGCTAGGGTTTATTACAAAGCAAATAGTCTCAGTTGGCCAACTCGGTCTCACGCCCCGCGACGTGTATCTCTAGACCTCGAGGGACGCAAGAGAGTGAATTACGTACATCAGTTACATATATACAAAATGCATATCATACAATCAACTATGACATATTTAACACCCCCCCTTTATTGGGTTTCTTTGAACTTGGTGTAATGATGGACACTTTCGACAATTATGACACCTTCAAATATCTTTTCTAGTAACAATTTGCAATTTGCAAGTGCGGAGGCATCTTTCAGTTGTTGAATAGAACACAGTGCTTCTGTTCTTGGAAGCGAGCTACATACGGGGGAAGAGTCACATTCCAGACCTTGCTATCTATGAGGTGCTATTCGAGTCCTGGGAGCCGACACGCTCTACAGAGCTCAGCAAAGGGCGGCCGTAAGAAGAGCATAATTCAAGCCTTTAGCTGCTTTATTCTAACATATTCTACCATATAACAAGACTGGCTGGCAGCTGCAAAATGATTAAATGCCCTGCAGCTCTGCTTCAAGACTACATTCGGGAGGGAGCTGGGCATTCTTTCCTGGCGCTGCCTACGTTGTGTTTCAACAAACTCTTGTTATCCTCGCGGCCCTCCGGCCTTGTCCTTTCACGTGCAGACAACAATGTTTTACAGTCGAGCAGTGTAAGCAGAAAATGTGCTGCGAAGCAATAAGAACAGAAAGCAATGAGCAATGGTTAGAAAACAAAATGGCGATCCTTGTTACATCAAAATGGTCGTTCATTGGCAAACTCAGAAACCTATATGTCTGTCATATCGTGCATGAGACGGTTGGCCCATGGCCACCAAAATGGGTTTGCCGTCAAATATAAGAGGTATCCATTTTTCTAGACTGACAAGCTGGGTAGTTAGGACTCTGAATATTGATGTCTGACTTTGCACAGCGGATGAGGACGAGTCCGATTAGGCACAGTCATCCACTAGTGCAGCTCAGGGTGCTGTGCCTGGTGAGAATCCCCTTGTGTCGTAGGCCAACATCAGCAGGCCTGCTGACTCATCTTTTGATGATCTGCTAAATCTGATGTGGAAGGTATACTGAGATGGAGGTGTTTGAGTTCCTTGAGTCTGAGGAGTTGAGCCAGGAGACCCTGGGCCGGGCAGTGGAGAGACCTGCTTGAATTGTGGATTCTGTGTCTGCAAGTTTGAATCCTAGCATTGTGGAGTCAGCAGCAGAGGCTGATGTCTATATGGGGGTTGTTGACCACCATTCACTGTGATGGGCCCATGCTCTGCCACATGCATGTGGTGGACATGTACTTGTCGGACACCTGGATTTGGAGGAGGAGTTGCTGCGTACAAGTCCCCAACGGGGCAAGGTCCTGCAAGAGATGGCCAGGGATATCCATCTCCTGTAGGAACATGTTATCTCCTCCAATACTGCACTGACTGACAAACTACAGCTATTGAGGCCAGAGACGAGAGAGAACGCACAACACCAGATCCAGGCAGCTCACGAGCAGGGTTCTACCTATAGGCAATCGCTGATAGATACATTTTTGCCCTCGTAAGAGTTGATGCATCAAGAGAGGGCCACCTTGAGGCAAACCCTGTGTACAGAGCTGTTGGCTTCAACAGCAAGCCACCGTCGAGACACACATTCCTTGAGAAAAAATCTGCATGAGGAGATGTTGGCCTCAAGAGAATTCCACTGTCAAGCCATGGATTCCCTGAGTCAGTCTCTGTATGATGAGTTGTTGGCCTCAAGGGCTTTCTGCCACCAGGAAATGTCTGCCTTGCGGGAAACTCTCAACATGCAATTGGAGATCTCAAGAGTCACCATGTATGCTGACTCTTTGGCCATTTGCGATAGCCATCATCAGGACCATAGTGCAATTGTGGTCCTCATGCACGCATCCCTCTCACGAGTGGCTGTATTCAATGAAGATCAGGCTTAGACATTGCATGGTCAGTGTGCACCATGCCAGGATCCACCACTGGATGTGGGTCCCAAGTGACCCACACAGGTGATGCCATTTGCAATGTCCCCAAACACCCCTATCCTCTTGCCACCGTCACTGCTTCTTCATGCACCCTGGTGTACATGACCCCGTAAATGGAGCATGGATTATTTTCCTTGTATTTATTCCCCCGTCCAAGGTGGGCTACATTTTCTTTTCCTTATGTCAGGTCTAGAGGGCAGTGAAGAAACTGCTCATGCTACTTGTCCAACTGGGACACTGGACTTGTGGCCATGCTCAGTACAGTCAACTGACGTGGTGTCATGGACTGCTAAAGCTTCCCACATATAAGCGAACATTCCATTCAACATTGATGTATATAAGTGCAGTCTGTCAGACAGACTACTTTAGCTGGTCCAAGCAAATATCAAATATCATTTCAGCTATCATTCAGTGCCCACACTCCCTGAGAGGACTTCCCGATCACCAAGTCCTCATTCCCTCTGCTGGACACTTACCCTCCTAGCACTTATGTGCCAGTACAGTGTTAGAGGGAGGTGGTGAGCAGTACCACCAGGTATGGCTGTGCACTGTCATGCATTTTCATGGCTGGTGACATATGCATCCCAATAGTGGCATGATGTGGCACACGTAGTAGGGCTGAGCATGTCTAATTAGATATGGTGATTATTGGGTGATGGTCACTGTCATTGAATATGTGAGTTCTCCTACCTAATTCTGAGTGTGCATGTCTTCTTCATCAGCTGTGCTTGTGCTTTGTGTTACTGGTTGCACCTCGTTGACTTGCTGCTTGGAATCAGTCTCCACGGGATGTTCCACGCATGATTGTGGTGAGGGCTGATGCAGTAGCCTCTTTTTGGTGTGGCATTGCATTTACACTCCTGCCTTGTCAGCCTTACATCCCATCTCCTGACATGTGTCATATCAAGTAGCCACTCCTTGATCAGGGGTGGACTGGACCATAGGGAACTCTGGAAATTTCCTCGTAGACTGCTTCCCCCCGGACCTTTATTGTATGGAATTTCCATATTATCTCATAGGAAAAGTGTTGGCATTGTTGAATAAGTGTGATAAGATACCACTTTGAGTATTATTTCCAGAGCCTCCTTTCGTTCCCAGTCCACCCCGCTCTAGGATGCATGGGCATGCAACACACCTGACTCTCACAATCCACATAAGAATATGATACAGATAACAACTATGAGTGTGAATGATGTGTGAAGTATACAGTGCATTGCTGGTGAGGTGTGTGAGGTCTAAATGTCTTTCTCATGTCTTATGTGTAATGCTGCTGCTATGTTCCCATTGATGGGATCAAGAAATGTTGATTGTGAAGGGTGTGTAAACTCACATAATTTTTTGTATGTTTGTGAGTTCTGTGAGTGGTTATATTGCTTTCTGGAAGGTTTAGAGTGCATCTTCATGATTGGACAAGGGACATGTTGAGTGTATAGGAGACATGCATGAGGAGGGGGTGGGTGGGCAGCTGTTGATTTTTTCCTTTTGCAGGAGCATGTACAGGGCAGTGGTGAGTGGAGGTGAGCAAGGCTAGCAGAAATGGTGCAAAGGGATCTGTCATCAAGATGGCAGTTAGGTGAGCTATTTTTGTTGCACTTGATGCATGCGACTCAGGGGAACACATAGCACGGAGACATTGTGTCACGGACTGGCTTTGTCTTTTTTGAATTTTGGGCCTGTGACACTTGAAATTATTGTGGCTGTGGTTTGTGCACTTTATGTGCTGGATGGCAATGGGGTGGCATTGTACTTTTAATGTTATGGGGCGCACATTGTTTGCCAAACCAAGAGGTGCATTATCAGGGTGTTGTTATTGGAAAGCTGCATTATACCGATTGCATAATTGGCTTTAATGTGTGTGTTCCACAGGGGTGCAATTTGTGTGAAGTAGGTTTGTAACACCTTGTTGCATGTGTCATGTTCCTGTGCCTTTTGGCCTACTAAGGGAATGGGTGGTGCCTGTGGATTAGGGCAGAGGCCCTCTTGCAGCTCTACTGCTATGCCACGATGTGTGTGGCCACATTAGGCCTGATAAAAAATGGCACAATGATTTTGCATGCTACAGGGGGTGCAAATAGCAACACGCCACCTGAGTGGTCAAGCAGAAGACCACTTCCTGCTCCTCTTTCCATAAAGTAATATCAGGACTTGCAATGTAGGATCTGGAATAGTGGCAATTTTATGTTCATTGGAGTTGCATTGCTCTTTTTATGTGTGGGCTTTCATTGCACTTTGTGCTTTGCAACAGGGGACACCTGGCAATGTGATTGTGCTCCTTTGCAGTCAAAGCGATGGCACAATTCTTTCTGTGAATAGGGTTTGCTTAGTGCTTGATAGGGCATGTTTGCACATTGCATCCCTCATCACTCCCATGATCTTCCTCATTTTCCTCCTTTAATGAGGATTTTGCATGTTCCGCCCCCATTTTGTTCTTTGCTCTGGCCCTTCCTCTGTGTTGCAGTCAATGTTGTGCAAAGCGCTCCTGCCCAGCGCTACGTGGGAGGGGCCAGTACTAATTCTGATCTGTGAATCGGAAAATTCCATTTAGCATGGTGCAAAGTGTACGTTTGCAGCACCGCTCTAAACTTTTTTGTGAATTGGTTCCATTATCTCTAGACTTAAAGAAATCACTACACGCTAAGCAGGAAAATGTGTATTTGAATCACGCATGTCACAATTCCAAGGGATCATAATATAAGATGCATGCATAACTATGGATAATAGTACGAGAGAAGCACTGTTACAGAGTTCTGTCCCAGAAACAGTAAAACATGTCCAAAGGTTCATTTAAGGATTTGATCTTTGTTAAAGGAAATGTATCATTATTTTCTTGTAGCACCATTATAGATTTGACGAAAAGAATAAGGTGAAATATGCTTGGAGGGAATAAAAACATAAAGATAAAAAAGACTTTACAACATTGAAAAATGCATTTATGTTGACATCCATTTTGATGTACCCAGTACCACAAAGACAGAGGGAATCTCAGAATCACACCCAGTGGCATTTCTTTTCTACAACATTAACCAATGAAGAATATGACTATACTATATGTGATGGAGATTTATTTGGACACTGAAAACATTATTTAGACGTGTATGGATATATTACAAGACCCTTCATTTAATTAAAAAAAGAATACATGAAACATGACTGCAGGAGGACATTTCAGATGACATTATTATAGTCTTTGTATAGGTGTACAGGATCTTGCAATCCAAAAAATAGACATGGGAATGTGGCCACCATTATATTGTTTTAAAACATGAAAATTGGGGCCTGGACAAAAAACAAAACATATATTATTACCCAACGAAATGTCTCCACAGTTCTGTCAAATGATTTAATTCGATGAATTAGGAATTAACTTACTGAGATAAACTAAATGGATGAAGAAAACCTTGTATGATATACTGTATAAGATGAATTACTTTTCCGGGACCATACATGTCCCTTACCAGCTTTCATATCCATATTATTGCCCATCACATGGGATCATGCACTGATATACCTCTTGCAGGATACATGGGAATAAACAAAACCAAGAATTTGGTATCTAGAGGATTATGGTGGAAGGAGGATTATGGTGGAAGGAAATAACACGAGAATAAGTGAAGAATTATGTATTATCACGCAGAGTATCTGCAGCTGCTAAAAACACAAAACGTACCCCATTAGGTTTCTTACACCTTTTTGCAACGTGATACAAACCATCAAAGACATTTTCAGAGGACTTTATAGACTTCTTACCAACATCCTTCGTATTACTAGAGTCACAAAGCTGGCACATTTATTCAAATTGTTCACGGCTAAGGAATTGGTCACACAGGTGCGGCAGAAAATATAAAGACTACAAGTCTACCAGAAGGTATCATCAGACTCTTCATTTTCGGAGAACATTAAGGAAGTGTTAAGAAAGCATTAGACACCATGAGAAACCACTTAGCCAGCTACCATTCACAATCTTAAGTCCATACTTAGAGACGGAATACATTTCTAGAATAATAACTATGATGCTTTGTGACTTAGTATCAAAATGATTGGGCACAATGGATTGCCATTTGATATTTTGTTACATTCCTCAGTACAATTTACCTGGATACAGTGCTTATTCCAGATGTGTCCACTACAGATTCTCACTTACAAAATGTGTAAAAGGTCTCAAAAACAATTAAAACACTAAAACATCTAGACATGGCTTGGAAATCATATACATGATTTGCTGATGGACCAGGAAAATCAGGTCAAAAGGTATGACAACAGTATCTCCCAGGTATTTACAAATTCCAAGTAAAATTTGACATTTTCACTAAGTGTTTTGTGTTTTCAAGATCATGAAAGTAGTCAAGCAAATGGCCATAAAACTAATACTGTCCAAACTTTGGAAAATACATGGAGTGTTCTATGTCTCATTGATTAAACCTGTGCATCACACGTTGAGAAATGCAGTTGTGCAAAGTCACATAAGAAATGAAAAGGATGAAACATGTGAAGTCAGAGTAATTCTAGATTCTCAGAATACACATAGTGAAACTTCAATATCTGCTTCAATTAAATATTTTGGCTGAGAGCACAGGTTGTGTGCACCAGCTCTGCCTGGGTACCTGTCAAAGTATTCCATGAAATATTTCCACTGAAATCCAAACCGGGGAGATGGTTTTTGGTTGAGGGACTTTTTTCAGAACTATGTATAGAGGGTTAAAGAAGAATAAGGCAATCCTTTCCTTCTGAACAGCCATCCTGTCAGTCCACATCTCGTCATCCTCCTCCTCCAAGTTTGCCAGTGGCATGTCCTCCTCTGCAAGCAATGGAGCATCCCTCCTGATGAGCATGGTATGCAGCAACACACACACAATCTTCCCAATCTTCTTCATACTGTACATAAGTGATCCTCCAGTCTGGTGAAGGCACCAAACCTTGTTTCAGAAATCTAAATGTGTGCTCTATGCACACCCTGGTCCTTGTGTGTGCCTCATTATAGGCAACTCGTGTGGCATCGTAGAGTTCCTTACTGTGTTCCTGAGCCATGGTAGTTGTGGTCCTGAGCCATGGTAGTTGTCAGTAGTCAAGGTAATCTGCAAATGGGTCACTCTCATGTAGGGAATGGTCATACTACTCTGTCCTGACTAAGTGGTGAAGGCTTTTCACTTCCATGCAGTTACACGGGTACAATCTAATGCCATCAGTGTGCCAAATGACATGTCCCCATCCTGCTATACTGCATGTGTATGCACCCCCATAGTCTGCATTCCTCAATCATCCTTACACATACAAATGGGTAATTGGCATATATCAGCCTGTGCTACCTTTTTCTTGCCCATTGTGTTCTATTTGATGTGTGCCAATGGGAGGGTGTTTGATTGGTGCATTGTCGGTCTCCGGACAATCGTGTACTACTGGGAATGGCGGGGTGCTTTCCTTTGTGATTCCATGGGTGACCACCAGAGCCCTTATCAAATCTGAGGAGTAGGAAAGGGGGCACTCTACCATTAAAATGCTCTTTCAGTTATAGTGTCCTATGCATTTTGGGACTTGTGGTCCCTTCACCCTGACTGCTTTAGTATAGAGGGGCCATGTCATGGGGTTGTATTGGGGGTATGCCCCAGAAAACCTTGCTTTTTGCATGGTGTACCTTTTGCATCCCCCAATCACTTCCACATTCACCTTCTCCCTCCCACCATGATGTCATAACTTGAACCAGGGAAACGGGCACAGCACTGGGTCACAGTGAGGTCTGTGTCACATGCACATTGTACATTCAGGACATGCTCTTATGCCTGGGAGCCACCATGGCCACATGTGTGCAGTCCAGAGCTGCTATTACATTGGGGTAGTGGGCAGTGGAGTATAATCTGGCCATCACGCAATGCACTTCTGTAGGTGTGCTGGGCAAAGAGTTGTGCTGGTGCACATGTTTCAGTAGTGTGTTCAGCACATGTTCCAACACTTTGGAAAATGTTGGTTGTGACATGCCATGCCAAATGCTGATGTTGTGCTGATATGTACCTGTGGCACCAACGTACAGGACTGCACATCCGTAGCAGTAGTATGGCTGTTCGTTTTTTGATGGCACTCTCAATGTCAGGCAGGAATACGGTGAGCAGCACTACTATGGTTTGCAGGTTGAGGCGATATAGTGTTTTCAACTATTCATCTGCCAGTCCTGAGGGCAATGGTCTGACTCTGGGAATGGGTGCCCTCTTTGCCACGCATCTCCTCTGCCTTGGCCCGTGGTGGTTCATTTGCTGTTGTGCTATTCTGTGCAGGTCAATGTAGAGTAGGAACACCTGGATGTCAAAATGTGCTACTGCAATGGGCTACATAGTGCTTGGAAGTGAGTTTGGGGAAGGTGTGCCCCTGTACTGTTTGAGTTCAATGGGTTCACCTGTGGGTTTATTTTCTTCACCTGAATGTATTTGCCTCCATCTTCTTTGTGGATGTAACAGTGCCCATTTTCTGGTGGAATAAACACACATTTTTGGCATTATTTCAGTAGTGTTTCCCCTTGTAATACAGTGTAATTACCGTTTTTTTTTTATTTCTGGAATTTAATAGTGACAGCGGAGTTAGCACCGGCATAATGATCTTCTTTAATGTCTGGCCTCTTGCTTAATCTAATTTGAGTGATGTTCCTGATACTGATATAGCTCCTTGACGCCTTCGGGTTTGGTTCGCTTTACAAATGCCAAAAATAAAATATATGTTTTATTAAAAAAATTACAAAATGCAGTTTCTATTAAATGGCTTAGGAAATTGTATACAACACATCTGAAACTTCGTGTTCTTTAACATAAGTACTAACGTTGAGACAGATTCTTATTTTTATGCACAAAATAAACATACTAGCATAAGCAGTTCCTTATCAATTAATGTCTATAAAGTGTCACAGAATCTATTTTACACACATTTAATTTGGTAAGCTTAAATAAATACAGAATTGGCAACTGGAAATCTGCTCTGTTCTGTCTCAAATAGCAAGTTTTGTGACATCATGACTCAACTTTTCTAACTGATTACAACATTATAGTGATGTCATTGTCTTATTAGTGGTCAGGGCTGATGTCACAACCAGCTTATAATTATAACATTGTTTATATGTTTTTATATGGGCAGCAGGCTGCCAGGTATTCTCAGAACATTATTATTTACGTGTGTTATGCATATTGCAGGTGCTGCCATCTACAATATCATTGCCCTACAGATGAATACTTATAGGGTGGACAATCAAAGGCAGTTCGATTCGATGCACCTCGAGTGGGGTGGCCCCTGATGTTTCTCAAACCAAGGAGGGGCTGCAGACACGCGGCCACATTCTCCACCAAGCTAGAAGCCGAGACTATGGGCTTCATTACACGGATGGCTATTAGCACCTTGGTCCATGCCGGTAAAATACCGGCATGGCCTTGGTGGAAAGGGGAATTACCGCCCTATTCCAAGGTTGGTGGGGCGGTAATTCCCCCTTCCCCCATTGCCCTTCCCCATTCCCATATTTGCCGCATAGGACTCTATGGGAATGGGGAAGGCGCTAATTACGGCACTGTTAATTGCGGTACCGTTATTAGCTCCCTGGTCCCTTTGCGGGTTGGTTTTTAACGCCTGCAAAAAGCAGGCGTTAAATTCCCCAACCCGCAAAGAGACCTCGTAGTAGGGCGGTAAGGGTTTACCGGTACCGGTAAAATACCGGTACCGGTAAACCCTTACCACCTACTGTGTAATGAGGCCCTATAAGTCCTTGTCTGCCCACCTCCAGATTGATGAGAGAAATTAGTCTTAGCTCCCTTAGTGGTGTTTCCTTGTGTTAAGGGCAGTGGAGAGGCGTATACCATAACAAGCATTGTTTTTTATTTGACTGTTTTCTAAACCAACGAGGCAACGTATTACTTTGTGTTTGGAATTTCTTGTAAGTCCCCATTTTAAATTACAATCTTTAGCATAATTCATGAATACAAAATGTTTAATTCAGTGTTCTTTTTCGATTTACAGTTCATTTCTGCACTTACAAGGAGAAACTCATAAGTTTGTATTGCCGTCTGTCTGCTATAGTGGAGCTGGACTCTCTAATTACACAGCAGTCCCTAAGAGAAGCAATTTCAGACTCTGAAGTGGCAGCTGCCAAGCAAAGGCACCAGCAAGTTCTGGACTATATGCAGGTAGGTCAACAAAATGAAAACACCTCATTGCACAAGCAAAGGTACCGTGCTGTGATGCAGAGATAATTATGCCCACTCCTGGGAAACCTTTTCTGAAGTGGAAACATATATTGTACGATACAATGTGGAAACAAACTACAATAAGTACTTTGTGCTCTGTAGGATCCTTTAATTTTGTTAGTTAGTGAAATAATATTTTTATGAATACATTGTTTTGTAATTCATTGCAGATATGTAAAATAGATGGGAGAGCAAAGGGGGAAATGGTGGAAAGGGTAGTGAGAAGGTTAGCGGAAATCAAAGGGAAAACAGCTGGAATCCAAACTAACCAGTTTGGCAAAGAAACGAAGGGAAAAACGTTCAAAGTCCTGTTCGGGAAATATATTCCATCCTTTGTTGAAGTGGTGGCATGGTTACTTGTTCTTTCCTGGAGACCCCTTCCAAAAGAAGAGGGTTTATAGGTCTTACCTGAAAGTCAGGTAGCTGATTTCCAGTTTTGGGTACAGGGGCAGCACACGGTAACAATTGACAATCTTTTGATTCTGAGTTTTTTCCATCTGGAGCATTAAGTAGTGAGTCTGGTTGCTGTGCTGGAACATAGAGTTCTCAGAGGAGTGTGATGCTGTTCCATTCTGACATAAGTTTGGGCTTTGGTTCCAAAGGGCCTTTCCGTGATACAGAGGACCTTGATTGGCGTAAGCTCTAGAGACATCTGGCGATGTGGTTGGCTATTTCCAGCCTGACAATCATTTGTGCTGATGTGTTCTTTATGGTTCCTATTATGGATAACTCTTTCTCGGGTAGACCTATGAACATGCTTTTGAAATACTCCAGTCTTCAGATGAATAGCACCTGGGTTACTGAGATGGTCAACTCATGGTAATGGCGGGAAGAGCCCTTTTCAGCATGTGGAGAGTAATTTACAACTGCTGTACACTGCTGCAATTTGCATTTAACATATTAATTGAAATATATTATAATCTATTCACATTCCATAAACACCCACACATAATTCAATTGTCTTATTAACATAATGGCATACAATGAGTTGTTAATAGTATTAAATAATAGTGTACGAGTTGAAAATAGGACTGACAAAACTATATTTATAATAACATGTTATTACATTCCTGACACAATTTCCTCATGTCCCATGTATGGTTATTGAACATGGAATGGCCTTCCTAACAATTATACTCAAACTTGTATCACACATTATATCTAACTAATGGACATGTATTGCCTTCTTAGTGTTCACTGAAATTGCTTCATGTTCAGTTTCTTGATATTACACGGCCCACGGTAGTGGCCGTGTAGTTATGGTTAAATTGCTAATCTCATAGAAAGAACACTTTTTGGGCGGGTTATAACTTTGCTACCCCTGGACGAATCCTCATCAAACTTTGGAAAAAAGTATATGACCCACTCTGAATTGTTTTTGCAAATTCTGGTGAGGTTTGGTCCAGGGGTGGCAAAGTTATAGGTGGGTCCCAAAATTTATTTTTTTCCCATAGACATAATGGGAAAAAATGTAGCGCACGCCTACAGCTCAAACCGCTGGATGGATTTCCACCAAATTTACGGCAGGAGTGGTGGCTTAGTCCCAAAAGCGTGCTTTTGTTAATTTGGTGTAAATCCGTCCAGTAGTTTTTTTTTTTTTTATGAGCAAACGTAAGGCAAAAAAATTAGTGATATCTATGTCCGCTCCGCGGACACACTTCCCTGTTCGCTCCGCGGACAGGACAACGATTGGCTAATCGGCTTGTGTCATGTCCGCGGATATGCAACGTGTCTGGCGATTGACTGGAGTGAGGCGTGAGGTGCGTCAATTGTAACAATGCGCCCGCCATCTTGGATCACAGTGTGGCGGCGAATAGAGGCATAATGTAATTTTGGGGAGTGTGTTGGTGTGCAGGAGTGCTTGGGGAGGGTTGGGGAGTAAGAGATGGGTCAAATACTGGATTTGTTCAGGTGGCAGGTGCCCCTGATGTGTTTGCCATGTCTGCGGTCTTCGCGGCTGTCCGCGGATATAATAAATGCACTACTAGCTATTTTACTTTGGTATGATGTTGGTTTTGGGTTGTTAGTAGAGCATTGATTGTAATTAATATCCCCTATAAGCAGCCCACATAACACAGTCAAAATGTTTGGTAGCATAGGTGTGTTATGCTGCAGTGGTTGTGGCCAGGGCCTAGAGTCTTGGATGCATGGCTGAAGGCCATAGGTCCGCGGACACACTTCCCTGTTCGTTCCGCGGACAGGACACCGGTTGGCTAATCGGCTTGCATCATGTCCGCGGACATGCAATGTATCGGGCGATTGACTGGAGTGAGGCGTGAGGTGCGTCAATTGTAACAATGCGCCCGCCATCTTGGATCACATCGCGGCGGCGAACAGATGGATAATGTAATTTTGGGGAGTGTGTTGGTGTGCAGGAGTGCTTGGGAGGGTTGTGGAGTAAGAGATGGGTCAAATACTAGATTTGTTTAGGTGGCAGGTGCCCCTGATGTATTTGCCATGTCCGCGGTCTTCGCGGCTGTCTGCGGATATAATAAATGCACTACTAGCTATTTTACTTTAGTATGATGTTAGTTTTGGGTTGTTAGTAGAGCATTGATTGTAATTAATATCCCCTATAAGCAGCCCACATAACACAGTCAAAATGTTTGGTAGCATAGGTGTGTTATGCTGCGGTGGTTGTGGCCAGGGCCTAGAGTCTTGGATGCATGGCTGAAGGCCATAGGTCCTTGGACACACTTCCTTGTTCGTTCCACGGACAGGACACCGATTGGCTAATCGGCTTGCATCATGTCCGCAGACATGCAACATGTCCGGCGATTGGCTGGGATGAGGTGTGAGGTGTGTCACATTGTTTCGATGCGGCTGCCATCTTGGATCACACCACGGCGGCGAACAGAGGCATAATGTAATTTTGGGGGGTGTGTTGGTGTGCAGGAGTGCTTGGGGAGGGATGGGGTGTAAGAGATGGGTCAAATACTGTATTTGTTTAGGTGGCAGGTGACCCTGATGTGTTTGCCATGTCCACTTTCTTCATGGCTGTCCGCGGATATAATAAATGCACTACTAGCTATTTTACTTTAGTATGATGTTGGAGTAGTAGAGCATTGAATGTAATTAATATCCCCTATAAGCAGCCCACATACCACAGTCAAAGTGTTTGGTAGCATAGGTGTGTTATGCTGCGGTGGTTGTGGCCAGGCCATAGAGTCTTGGATGCATGGCTGAAGGCCATATGTCCTCGGACACACTTCCTGTTCGTTCGTGGACAGGACACCGATTGGCTAATCGGCTTGCATCATGTCCGCGGACATGCAACATGTCCGTCGATTGGCTGGAGTGAGGCGTGAGGTGTGTCACATTGTTTCGATGTGCCCACCATCTTGAATCACAGCGTGGCAGCTAACAGAGGCATAATGTAATTTTGGGGAGTGTGTTGGTGTGCAGGAGTGCTTGGGGAGGGTTGCGGAGTAAGAGATGGGTGAAATACTGTATTTGTTTAGGTGGCAGGTGCCCCTGATGTGTTTGCCATGTCAGCGTTCTTCGCGGCTGTCTGCTGATATAATAAATGCACTACTAGCTATTTTACTTTTGTATGATGTTGGTTTTGGGTTGTAAGTAGAGCATTGAATGTAATTAATATCCCCTATAAGCAGCCCACATACCACAGTCAAATGTTTGGTAGCATAGGTGTGTTATGCTGCAGTGGTTAGGGCCAGGGCCTAGAGTCTTGGGTGCATGGCTGAAGGCCACAGGCCTAGACTCTAGGCCGTGACCACAACCATCACAGCATAGCACACCCATAGAATCAAACACCCATCAAATATCCACAACCCAAAAGTTTGTGTACTGTTTAATTTGTAGAGTTTGTATGTAAAGTTTTGTCTAGGCTATGCAGTTAAGATTGTAGAGCTTGTAACTACATCATAAAATACCCTTGGAAGTAAACATTTTGGATTGTGGTGTATGGTTAGAGGTTTGCTTGAATGGGTGTGTTATGCAGCAGTGTTTGTGAGTCAATTTTTTTAAACTTACTGGTTGAGTTTTTTGTGGTTGTATGCAGTTTTTTCATGACATGGGTAACTGGACCAGACAAACGTTTTTGATCTCTGTGATAAAAGAAAAGATCATATGTTAGAGTAGGTAGTTCATAATGAGTTATTGCATTGCATAATAGACATTTCTGTTTTTTTACCCTCATATTTAGTACTTTACAAGTAATATAGTTCAAACCAGTGTACTGCGCAATTTGCTCAGTTTCTGTGTCTGTTTTCTAAATCATTGGGTCTGTGAGAAAAAAGAATCCATGCTGGATAAAAAAAAATCCTTCTATGCTGTCGTACAATATATTTCTTTCAACTGTGTATTTCTTGTTTCTTGCTAATCTTCTATCTGTTGGCTTGTTGCAGATTTTTTGGGGCAATTAGATACCTGTTGGCGTATTCTAATTGCTTATTTCTACTTTTATGCTATTCATTTATCTGTTCGGTTGTTGCAGATTTTCTGGCGCAGTTAGATACCTGTTGGCGTATTCTAACTGTATATTTCTTGTTTGATTTTAGTGGTATTTATTTATCTGTTTGCTTGTTGCAGAATCATGGGGCAGTTAGATACATGTTGGAGTATTATAATTGTGCACAGTTTTAAAGTTGAAGTTTTGTTTATGTTCATACACAGATTACGTATTCAATTTTGGTTTTAAGAATATTAAATAAGCGTTTACAAAATTTTCTGGTAATCTCTGCTTTAGAGTAATGGTACTAACATTAAATTCGAACCATCCACAATTCTTTTTTTATATATGCAGTGTAGTGACCTGCATTGGTTGTGGCTCCTGCGTGCTAGATTATAGCTAATATTGTGAAGGTGTTCTTACGAAGTGATTCTTGACCATGTGTGAATCGAGTCAGCTTACAGTGTTTTTGGTACCATCTGCATTGTAACATAAAAGCATTACTATTGTGTCTGTATTGTAAAGTGGAGCTATCTGATTATCTGAATTGCAGGTAGTACATAATCTGCCATCGTTTGCAATTTGTACAAGTTTCTGAAATGGAATGTATTCACAGTTAGGTATGGATACATACATGAAGTGTTCATTAGGGACTTCTTCCTGTGCCACATGGCTGCAGAGAGTGCATGTATGTTTCCACATGCATGAAATCTGGAAGATTTCATTTATAGGTTTGTTTTTGTTTTCCAGTACTTGTAGTAGGTACATTAGAAATTCTTGTGGATCTTCTTGTGAGTTTATAGTGAATGTGACCATTCCAGCACAGTAGCCCAATTCCTGTCTTATTCCATGAACACTGTAAGTGTTGTCAGGATTGTTGTTTGCATTTCTATGAAGGTCTCTAATTTGCAAACACAATTGGTCTTTACTGTGTAAGTAAATGTTCTCAATAATTGGTGGTAATTGGAATAGAATATTTATTACTACATTTGCGTAGCAATCTACAGCAGTTGTATTTGAAAATTTGAATGGACCTGACAGTTCTGTGTCAAAGTCATTTGTTTGGAGTTTCAAAGTCAGTATGTTTTGGAGCATTTCTAAACATGCTAGTGTTTAGAATGTTGCTTCTTTGAAGAAGTAGTTGAGTTACTTTGACCAGTAGATTCTTCTTTGGTTGTGGTACTTGATGAAGTATTAGTTTATTTTTTTCTTTGGAGGAATTGCAGTGATATCCTGTATCGTTTCAGTTTGAAGTAGTTTTCTTTTACAACATCTTGCTTTTTGTGGAACAGGATAGGTTTTTAGATGGGGTGCAGAGTGAACGCAGCCTATTGTATTCTAGAATGCAAGAAATATCTGCATTTACTTTACTTGCATCAAAATTGATTAGAAATAGCCCGCCAAGTGTACGTAAGTATGATAGTGCTACATAGCTCATGCCTTCTTTAAAGACTTTGCTACCAATATCTATTAATGCTTTATCTAGGGTAAGACCTTGTGATTTGTGAATGGTAACTGCGTATGCTAGAGTTAGTGAATATTGTTCTTTGAGTACATACATGTCTTTGAAAAAAAGGAAGTGGGCTGTTGAGCGTCCTATCCTTTTAACTTCTGGTAGTTTGTCAAAGAGAATATTCACAAATTGAATGTTGTTGTCACGTGGGTATGTTTGAAAGCCAACAACTGTACCAAGTGCCCCATTAACTAGTCCTTGCTCCACGTAAAGGTTACATTTAAGCATTACTCTACAGTTTAAAGATCATTTAAATATTTTTTCCAAACCAGCTGTGTTGGAGATAGAATTTTCTAAGGTATTTAGTCTTGGTGTGGCTTGTTGACACATCAGTAGTGTCATACCATGTATGTCCAGTTTATCTGTGGAGCACATTTCAATTATTGGTTGCATTTCTTTTTTTCAACATCGTTTCATTGAATTTTGAACAGCTTGCAAGAGTTGGCTTCAAGGACATACAATTTACATTTGTGTGTGCTAATTGTTCCATGACATCAGTAGCACATGAGTTATGGCCATAGAGTGCATGGATGTGCCTGGTTTTTAATATTGATGGTGCTTCTTGAGATAGTACACCAACTATAATACTTTTAAAAATGTTGGTGCATGTGAGGTCTGCAGATTGGCGCATGTTTTCTGTTAATTAACTGCATTGGAATTGTTGCCAAAGGTTGACATTTCCTATGCTGCCAAGAGTTTTATGGCACAGTTTGTGCCCTAAGGTTTTACAAATAGGTTCAGCTTTCACTGGTGTCAATTGAAGAACATCTCCGAAAATAATAATGGGTTTTAATCTGAAGAGCTCTTCATAGTGTGTTTTGAGGACATCTTGTAATCTGAGGTGAATCAAAGCCAACATTAGGTTGGAGACCATGCTCACCTCATCTATTAGCAGCATTTTCATTGGTTTGAAAACTCTGCGTAGTTCCATTGCAGCTTCTGTGGAAAGTTTATAATAGTCTAATTTGTTTTGGTGTTCTACTGGAAGGAGTTTAAATCAGTGTTAAGTGACACTGCCTATGTTGTAGGCAGCTAAACCTGTGGGGGCAGTTACAACAGCTGACAGTTTGTTATTTGTCAATTGTTGGAAGAACTTGCTGATGATTTTGATTAAGAAGGTTTTGCCTGAACCAGCTTCACCACTCACGCATGGCAGTATAGGTTTGTAGTCTTGGCAGGTACAGATTTTATTTTGATGTTGCACACCATGTTCAATTTGTTTTGATATTTCTTGGAAAATGCTACACTGCTCATTGTTCAGTTGTGATTTCAGTACAGCGAAGTCTTCTGTAGCTTGTTCATACTGACACATGGTGTTTTCTACTTCTGTCATGGCTAATTCTGCCTCATTTGCTATTAGTGGTTGTCCAAGTGGTTCTTGGCTTCCTGTTACGGAAGGTTGACTACTGTCGGGTGTGTCCACTTGTAGTTTGGCCTAGAGTTCTTCTTCATGGTGCTGTTCATTGTGCAACATTGTTTAGTACTGTGCAAATGTTCCCTCTAATTTTTTGGGGCTGTGTGCGCCAAAGAATACTTGTGTGCAGGCTGTTTTTCAGTCATGTGCGCAACCAAGTGATGCAATGGCAGTCGGCGGCCACACTGTCGCGCGTGACTCCCACCGCACTACATCCCCACATCAAAAGACAGCATTAGTCCACACATTACTTTCCATGCTAGTGTTTAGAATGGTAAATGTTTTGCGTGTTAGTCCAGTCCTTCACTCGTGTGGTTAACAGTACATCCCCTTATTATTACATTGGGCTGCTGCCATTGCAGCCCAGTTCGAGTGAGGCATCTATGCTACTGAATATGTATCACCCTCTTAAAAATCTCTTTTCTGGAACATACACACTATTTAATCAACATTCAATAATTAAAAGGGCATACGTCTCAGGTCAAATGCCAAGTGTGATCTGCTATTGTCCATTTCTTTTCTTTCTGCATTCTAAAATGTGCCAATTCATGTTCAACATAAGTGCACAAATACAAGAACCAGAATATATATAATGCATTAGAATAAAGGGGGCCAATCACAACAGGGGAAACTAAGTGTTCTCCTGAATAACGTAAAAGCCTTTTCTTAATTCCTGCACGTGAAGAGTGAGGCCCTTAAACTGTTGTATTGCATGAATACAATCAATGAAAACAAGGAATGCAAATCCTCCTCCCATACCCCAGGTCTATGATTATGATCAATGCTTGAACCATGCCGCAAAGAGCCCAGGGGGTGCAGTTCATCACAAACAGTGCCAGCCTTCAGATCAAATAAAAAGCTGCGCTCCTTTCACCTTCTTGCACATCCCTGGCCTTGACCCATGACACTTTCAACAACACCAGAGGCCAGAGCGAACATCACATTTTCAAACTCTTCTAATCAGTTTTTCAATTAACTTGATACCAATAGCTTACATTTAGCTGGCCATGTTATTTACAGAATATAAAATGCCATTATGTAAACCCCCCTACATTACAGACAAGTACGTTTATCCACGCACTGTTTTGATTGTGCCACGTTATTGCTAACGATGTGATGGTTTTTAGATTTTAATTGGCCGGTGTATTTATTTCGATATTACTAACATCAATCTTGCCACCTTATTGCTGAGGTTTCATAGAAGGACGCTTCATTTTACTGGCGGCTGCACTTAAAGAGCATTTAGGTCAAGCCATTATTCACCAATTCTATCAATTACGCAACCCTAGCTATGGGGAGAGAATCCTGTGACCCCGCCAGTGCTATTCCGTGCGTCCTTACACTTCAGCAAATACCCCCAGCTGCGATCAGACTCAGGGCTGTCTCCTGCTGCCAAATGCCTCAAAACCCCTTCATTATTAGTTTACAAAAGACAGGGTATGTGGGTTTTGCATCTCGGCCTGATAACAAGTGAAATGGGTGGTAGCATTGACATTTCATGCAGCTTGTTGTCCTCTGCGTGTCTAAAGATGCTAGTCCTTCAATGGTCAAGAACACCTGCTAGCATTCTTTTTGCCAGTGGTGAGCTGCCAGCCACAAGCTCAACGATTGGAGGAAGTGCCTGCCTTATCTAAGATGGGCAATATTGGCAACATGTTGTATGGGGCTAGTTATGTAAACACCAGTATGCCCCAATCACACGCACAGAGTCGGAGCTCATGAGTTTCCCATTTCATGCTTGAGAAATACATCCAGTCTTGTTTTTTTTGTTTACATTTTGGGACTTTTAGTCTTAAATTCAAAACGGGAACGGCAAAACTACAAGTCTCAGAATTCAAAGAAACATTTCTGCTCACGGATTGAATAGGGAAACTTAAGAGCTTTGATACAATAATTGTGCCTGCTGGAAGTAGTAAAGAGGCTGTCCAGCTACCCACAAAGGGGATGTGTGAAAAGCCAGTGCAAGAGGGAAGACAGAGTTTGGAGGCCACAAGACAAGCAAGAGCAGGTAGGAGCACATGGCCCACGAGCAGTGTAAGAAGCCAAGGGCAAAAGGAACAAACCCTCAGCCTCCAACCTTCATGGACATTGTGGCCATGTAAATGGAGGAGTTGTGAGGGTGAACGTTGAAGCATTGGTTCGGATGCCAAGATTCCCACATTAAAATAAGGGATTCTAGCAAGTCTGGCTTCCTCCCTGTTACCCAATCTGTAAAGAAGAGTCAGTATGTCTGTACATGGCACCCTCAAATGGCACCCCAGTGTCCCAGTAACGTTATCGTGCCTCCAACCCTCCCGAGTCCGGGCCAGTACGTCATCAACATTTCTAAACCTACTCTTTTCCGTACAGCTGCAGCACCTCATTTAAGAAATGCTTTGGCTGCAGAACATATCCTCTGAAAAGACACCTAAACTAAAGCGTCCAGACTCAGAGACCTGGCTGGCTTCACACAGGAAGCTGGTCACAATCCCAGGCCAAGCCAACCACCCCTACACACTTCTACTTTGAACACTCCTTACTTGAGGGCTCTGTACATATCTTTTAGCAATCCGGTCAGTGAGGGTCACGCTGCCTCTGGGCTTCAAGTACAGAGCCTGACCGCTCAGTACACACAAAACAGCACCAGTAATGTCGGCCGCGCATGGGCATGGAATTAGGCTGGGGCACGACGCATGAGTGATCACAGCCTGCAATATACCATTCACACCAAACTGGAGAGCTCCAAGTTGCCACGCCTTACATAATGTCAGAGGGAGGAAGCACCTGTTTTTGATTGGCTGTAGCAGTGCAGCAAAGCCCTGCTGCAGCTAATCATATCAAGCATGGTGTGTGCACGGCTCCTGTGTGACCTCCTGATTGGATGAGCATATTGTACATCACAATGATGATCAAGGGAGGGCAGGGCAGGCAATTTAATGTGCGCAGTGATTCAAAGAATATGCGCGGCTTCAGAATCAAAGGTGTGCGGCCGCACAGCCGGGCACCTTACAGGGAACATTGGTACTGTGTAAAGTTTACGTCTGTTATAGTGCTTTCATTTGCTTTGAAAGCGTCTTCATAGGAGTCATATGTATCCAGTTCTCTTCTTCTTTTCTCCATGGTTTAAAAAGTTGAAGCAGGGACATGTAATACAGTTCTTTATGTTGAAGAGTTTTTAATGACAATTTGATATGATTAATTAAGCTGTGTTTGGTAAGTTTCACTAAGCTGCGATTACAATTTACAACTCTGTATTTAACTTTCTTTTCATCTGGTTTAATATTATTTTTGTATGTTTAGTTTTGGGCTACGTGGTGAGACACATGGTTTCCAAAGTGCTACTCCTGTTTGGGTAGTATGTGTCTAGTAAATCGTTTTTCAAATGTCTTGGCTGTTGGGACCATTTTTGGCTATTGTTTCTATGTCCGCATATGATTTTAGAACTCTTTTTCTAGATTTAGCAGGACCAAGACTTATGCATACTATATTGTCAGATTCTCCATACAAGGCAGTAACAGTTAAACGGTCTGCAGCTTCATATCAGCCACATTCTCTATGAGAGAGTATTTGTATGCCTAAACTGTACAATTTCTGTGATAGCGTTTTGTCAGATGATATATCATCCCAGAGGTCCTGAAGCTCTGTTTTCTCTGCTTTGGTTAAGTAGGCTGTGGCATATTGTGCAACTGCAGTGGAATTGTCTGCAATGTACTGTACATCTATGTTTGCATTCCATAAGGAGGGCACTGCTTGCATTGTAATCATTGATGTATTTTGATTCTTCTGTTCATTTTATGTAATATGTGTTCTTAGGTGATTTACCTTTGACACTATGGGGGTCATTATGACCATGGCAATAGGGGTTTAACAGGGCCGGAAGAGCTGCTGGCACTGTTAAACCCCTACCGTCTCATTACGAGGTTTGCTTGCGTTACCTTGTAAGGACGCCTGGTAAAACAGCGAGCAGACCAGGATGCAAACAAAGTGCCCATTATTAACGGGTACGTTGTTTGCATCCTCCCCTTTCCCATTGAGCCTTATGGGGGCTCGAATGGGAATGGGGATGTACCGGGTCCAGGTTCTCTGAATGGGGAAATACCAGGCCCTGCAAGGTTGGAATGGCCCGGTAATTCCCCATTCAGGGAACCCGGACCCGGTACCCGGAATGGGGGTAGCCATGCCACAAATAGCAGCATGGCTACCTCCAGGGTCGTAATGACCCCCTATGTCTGACTGAAGACATAGGCGGTCATGAAGTTGTTTAATGAAAACTTCCCTTTTTTTATATTTGCGACAACAATATTTCCCACGTGTGTCTTTGAAATTGTAAAATATGTGCATGAAGGTCACTATGTGTTATTTGAGAAGGGATTTCACAAGTGACATATTTTTGGATGAACTGCAAAATAGTGGCATCACTGTCCTGACCAAATTTAGGAGCATCTTTACTCCATAATAGCATGTGGATGTATGGTGCTCCTCTGGCTTGGTATTCTTTTCTCCAAAAGAAATGTTGAACTTCTCCAAGGGGAGGAACAGTCTTATTACAAATAAAGTGTAGCATAGCAATTTAGCGATGATGGAAATATCTTGATACATTTACAGGATCTAGAGAGCAGAGTTCTCCTCATGTTTTATATCTATGTTTGTTTTGTTTTTGTTTTCTATGCGTAGGAAATCGTGTAAATCTTCCCATGCATATTCTGCACAACTTAATGTAACAAACCAAGTGGGTGGGCCAAGGTTTCTTATCATACAGTGTACGTCTCTATGACATCGGAACCAGTATTCTTTTGTATCACGCATGTTTGTTAAAAGATTTGTAATACTTGACTGTAAAACCTCATCTTTTTCTTGCACTTTTTGTAATAATTGTGTAGCTGACATATTTTGAAAATGGGTACCTGATTTTAATGTGTGTGCAACTCCGTAGCATAGAGTTGCTAGATCACTTTCAAGGAGAAGGTGGAACATGTATTCCATGTTTTGTCTGAATCTGGGTTTGTCAGAATATATTTGTAAAGAGCGATATTCTGATGCTGTTATCTGTGTGGGTCTATCATCGTACCTTCCTCCTTTTCCAGTAGGAAAGAGTAGAGGAAAGGCCAGTGCTTCTATACTATTTTCCCATATGCTGATTGGAGATCTTTTGGCTTGTCGCATTTGGTACATTTCCAGTGCATCATCTATAGTGTCTTTAGAGTGCAAAGGATGAATTGTATAATGGTCTACAATATTGGATTCTGTAGCAGGATTTAAAAGTTGAAATGGACCAGTTTTTGGTGACTCTTGAATTATTTCAAGGGTTTCTCTCAGGTTTTCTTTAATATTAATTTCTTTGTAGTATGTATTGTTGTTTTTTAGATATTGCAGGCCTTGTCTAACTTTATGTAAGTCAATGAGTTGTTGCCAATTTATTTTGTCTTTTGTAGGGACGCCATTTACTAAGACAATTAAAGATTGATATATTGGCCATTGCACTCCTAGAATGTGTACATTTGCTTTGAGATCTAATGGTAAATAAACTACTTTGCCACAAATGCCTTTCACTAATTCAGAGGGAGGTAATTTTGTTGTTTTTGGTTGAAGTTGTATTATTGCTTGAAATGGGTGCACTGTTTGAATTATGACGCTCTCATATAAATTTAATTGTTGCAGGGGTTTTGGTAGTGTGAATATTAAAAAAGTTATTTGTGATAGCATGTGAAGGTGTTTGGTTGTTGTCAAGTTGTGCAGTGCAGTAATTGCAAAGTATTAAGGGGTCAGTAATGTCATATTTGTTTTCTGCTATAAGGTAGAGAGCTAATTGCAACCATTTGTCTATAGTTTTTGTGCTACTTTTAAAAAAAAGTCCTGTGGCAACACACACACACGGTTTGGTACTTCAGCGGAGGTACTTTTAAACTTTAGTATTTCTTTTTTGTATGTGTTTAATAGAAGGTTGCTATTTGTACAATAGTTGCTAGTTTGTTGTAAAGCTATTACATTTTTTAAGTGGGTTTCACTTCCAAAATATTTTCTCTGGATATGCTCTATTTCTTCAGGACTTTTAGCATAGTAGAGTTTTTGGACTTGATTTCTTATAGTTGAATGATGTGTTGATATCATTCTGATATGATGGAAGGTGCTTTTGCAAATAGGTCCTGAAATGCAGGCTAATGAATGTCCTTGTAGTCCTCTGTATTTGCGCACTGGACAGGCATCCATATTTTGTAGTAGTTTCATTTTGAATTTGTCTTTGCTTTTTACATACTGATTGAGGAACGGGCGTAAAGATTTGAAAGATTTTTTGGCAATGTTACACATTGATGTGCACGGCCATTTGTTGACTGGATATTTTGGTTCAGTAGAATGGAGAGGTGATACTGAGTTTTCTGGGGATATTTTTGAGAGTTTTTCATTCCCTCGTCCACTGCTATGTATGACAATTGTGTTTGTTTGCTCTTGTTTATATGCTTCTTCATTAAAATATGGTTCTGTGGGCGTGGCTTGACTCCATTCACCACCACAGTTGTTTAAGAAGCTATTTTTGTTGATATTCCGTTGAATGAGAAATCTTTTTTGTAGTTTAGTAGTTCGTTTTGTGAGTGGTTTCATTCTGTTTAAAACTAAAATAAATAACTTCATTTTGAGAAGGATTGCACTGTCTATGAGAGTTTCTAGGATTCATTTTCTACGGTAGGTTTTAAGGGTTGTGCATGATTTCTCTCCTGTTTTTATAAGGTTCTGAAGGACTGTGTGGATGAACATTTTTTGTAAAATATTTTTTTTGATATGCTTGCTTGCCACTACATCAAGATCTATAGGTGGAGCGTTAGCAGTAGTGGTAGCTGAAGTCTTGTTAATCACTTTCTGTTTCATTTTACATTTTTATAGAGGAGGGAAAGTTCCTGTACTGGAAGCTTGTTTTGTTTCACTTAATGACTGTATTAGCTGTTTTGTTTGAACTTTTTGTACAAAATCTGCTAGAGATGGATGCTTATTTTGGACACTTTTATTTTGATTTGCTCTACTTCTGCGTTGCTTTCTATGGATTTGCTTTTTGGTAGGCCTTCTTTGGGGTATGTTGGAGAAAAAAAGAAAGTGTGGGTTGGGCTGTTGTGCAGTGTATGTGTGGTTTGTGCATGAGTGTCTGAGTATGATGGTAAGGATGATTGTGGAGGTGTGCGATTGTGCAATGCATAGCTACATCAAGTTGGGAAGGCTATTCTTGTATTTGTGTGTTACTATATTGGGCTTCAGATGACAACATAAAGTATGCAACTGGTAAGGGGAACCACTAATACTACATCTAATGGTAAAGGCTTAATACCCTTTTTTGTTCTACAATACTAAAATGCTAGTGTGTTTGAGTAACAGTTAGAACATTATGTTAGTATTGTACTTTTTTGTATGGAAAGAGTAGGTTTCTTCCAAGTCCTTGTTCGTACTTTAGAAGCTGCTGCTTTTCAGGACTGTGGTCTTCCATGCAATTGTAAAAGAAAGAAGTTAGTGAATATGTGTGTTTTGTAGCACTTTTGTTAATGTAGACATTGTTTTTGTTTTGTAGTAGTAGCTTTTTCTTACAACTGAGCATAGTATGCACATGCACTTTCCTTTGCCTATGTGCGTCCTGTATATATTATTTAGAATCTGTTAGTTGAATATGTTTTACAAATGAGTATAATAGTAAACGTATAGAGCACACTTGTTTTTTTTTAATGTTATGTTATTGGATGTTAAGAGATAGAAGAAATAATCATACGCATTTTTTGCTATTTTTACAGGGTAAATGGCAGAGATTGTACAAAAAAGCATGCAATGTATGCGTTTATGAAGGGGTGGGAAATAAAGCAGAAGGATTTCATATAGAGGCAGTGGTGTTGTTTGAGCCTTTCTAATATTGTCTGTGTGTATGTTTGAATGAAGATGTACTCAGCCTGGCTGTATGTAATTTTATAACACACTGGACAGTTGTTTTCATAATAATACTGTTATTTCTCCTATCTTATAATATGAAATAATATTTTTGTTAGATAGGTTTGTGTGTAAACAAAAATTTGGAGAGCAGAAAGGTTTGCAATTGACACTTCATCATAGCAGATGGGAGAAATGACAGTAAGTTAATTTTACAGTTTATACAGGGTAAGTGTCAGTTACTCTGTTTATATTTTTATTTATTTTATTTTACATTGTTAAAGCGCTCCCACACAGCCCGCAGGCATCGAGGTGCTGTTACAGGAATTGTTTGTTTTTTAGTAGCGTAATTATTTTGTCTAAGTTACGTATTTATAACGCGCTTAAACACCCAGAGATTTCAAAGCACAGACCCAGGGATCTAACCTGTGTTGCTTTGTGTCCTCTTGCTTCCAAGGCACGCACGTTGCGGCTGAGCTATGTTCCCGGGATGTATTTTATTCCTTGAAGAGCTGTGCATGTACTGTGTAGAAAATATCATACCTGTAGTCTTTTTCCATGCATGTGGATGTGCATGAATCTGCAAGTAGAAATCTTGGGGAGTTTTATAGTATTTGTTGCTGGAGCTCCTTTGCAGTCACAGCCGAATTGTACTGAGAGTGATCAATAGTACATCTAAAGTGCTGATATGTGATGATAGAGTTAGATGTAGAGTTCTTGGATGTGATTGGTGGATGATTGCGTGACTGCTTAACAGTAGCCAATGAGGAAATGGTGCAGAGAGTGAAGTGTAAAGTGTAGAAGGGTTGCCCCAGTGTTACGCGCTCAGCGGTCACTGTGATTGTCCGCAGACATGGCGTGCCACATCCTGGGTTTCTCAGCAAATTCAGCATGGAAAAGGGACTGTAGGGATCAGCCAATCAGATGTTGAGGTTGTGGTCTGTGTTGAAAGAGGCTGTGTGTAGTGAAGATGGCAGAGGTGGAGAAAGTCAGGGTGTTGGTGTTCGGAGATATGTTTGTTGATAGTTTGGAGCAGTATGCTAAATGTGGAATGTGGCAAATAATTTTAATGTAAAAGGAGTGGAGGTGGTGTGGAGTACTGTGCCTGGTTTTCATTTGCAGGCAATTTTGGAAGTTTGTCAGGATATGGCTAGGTTCAATAGGCCAGATGTAGTTGTCCTGCACTGTGGTGCTGTTCATTCGGTCTATGTCAGTGCCCCTACTTTGTTGCAAGATCTGCAAAACTTGGTTCAGGCAATCATGAAAGTCCTTCCAAATGCCATGGTTATTTTTTCTGATTTGTTACCTAGGGCAGTATGGGACAGTAGTTCTGTTTTTTGTCCTCAGCAAAATATTGCTAGGTGTTTAATTAACCAAGGCGTGTTTTCTTTTATGATTAGAGCTGGGATGTTCTTTTGCAATAATAACAACATTGAATCTAGAAATGTTGTTTACTTTGAAGCAGATAGTATTTCTTTATCATTCATGGGAAATGCCATGCTATTTTGGAATATTTGGATTGCTTTGGAGAAGCTAATGTGAAGATATCTGGAGGAAAATAAGAAAAAGAAAACAAAAAAATACAAAATATAAGGTGTTTCTGAAGCATCTTAAAAAAAGAAAAAGGCTCTTTTCAAAGCCAACCTCAAAGGGGAAATGTGGTACACTATTTACATTTTCATTCCCCACTCTCAGATTTTTTGATGTGTCCGCGGACACCCCGTTTGTCCACGGACAACGCGTATTACATACGGGGATTCTGGGGTTGAGAGGCATGCAAATGAGACTGAGCAGAGCAAGGGATTGGTTAATAAGGTTTACTGGGTATGTTGTGTAAGGAGAGAGTTTGTCAGTAGACCAGATAGCTATGGCTGTGTGTTTCAGAAAGCAGATTGTTTGGATTTTGGGAGATTCGTAGATTAATTGGTTGGAGGTGCATGCAGATCGCTATGGAGTGGCTGCACATCTTGGATTCTCTCCTGTGGAAGTGCACCGGCATGGAGTTTGTGGAATGAAGTGTGTGGATTTGGTACCTCTCTGTGCTTCTTTGGTGACACAGCGTCATCCAGACATTATTTTTATTATTCATTGTGGAGGGAACAGTTTAGGACATGTGTCTGGAATCTCCTTGCAATTTGCAATGAAAGAAGGATTTGGGAAAGTCATGGACATGTATCCAAACTCCAGAGTAATTTTTTCCCGTATTGCGCAGAGACAAATGTCGTTGCATTCTTTTTCATTTGGTCCACAAATGGAGAAAGCAAGGCGCAATGTTAACAAGGCTGTTTGTGCCTTTTTGAGAGATGTTGGTATGTCCTCTTTTCAGAATGAAAACATTATGTTTTGTAGCACACACATTTTTCGCAGAGATGGAGTACATCTTACCTATGCAGGCAATCAGATTTTTCTGCGAAATATACAAAATGCATTGCAACCTTTTTTGGAATTACAGCAATCCATTTTGCAGTAGGTGTTGACCATTTCAAGTTTTTGAAACACAAAAAAACACCACAAAAAGGCTCTTTTCAGAGCCACCACTTCCCCCTATAGAAAGGTGCAATGGTTCTGATAGGGCAGCACTCCCAAAAAATAAATGTCCGCGGCCTGTCCATGGACTTCTAAAAAATGCACAGGGCTCTGCACTATTTATTTGTCACTTCTATTTTTAAACTGTGAAAGGTGGCTCTGAAAAGGGATATTTTTCTTTTTTTTTTGGGAGGGGTTTTAAACATGACACACAAGGAAAGGAGGGGAACGGAGGGTAAGGAAAGGACACCAACCACAGGATAAGAAAGTGCAGGTAGAGAGAGGAAGATGTAGGGTGGGCCCTAATCTCGAATGCACTCCGAAGGTTCTCCCCCCTGCAGAGTACTGTGTTGCATTGAAAGGTAAGGGTCAACAGAATCATGAATGGCCTGCAAGGCAGCTGGAGGGACACCCGCACTGGTCGTAGACACATTGAACACCAAGAAAGGGCCCAAAAAGGTCCAGAAAATATGTAGATCGGCAGGGGCATTGTCTGGGACATGTGCATTGGTGAACTTTTACTGTAAAATACCTTGGATTGCTCAAAAAAGCACTTTTTAAATGTTCAGGGGCCCGGACAGTGTCTGCAAATAAGGACACACACTCAGCGTGGGTGCGGTCACATGAAGACGTCACAGACACACAGACACTTTTGCGAATGGATAGCTGTCCGCAGGAGACCAAATGCGCATGGACGGTTGTAGGCATGGGCGTGGGTATTCTACGGACAGTGTTCTGGTCCCTGAACTAATTAAAAGTGCAACACATGTGCGGCAGACAGTTCCGGACAGGCGCAATGTTTGTAGCACCCAAGTGTGTGATGCGCATCTGCGCGGGTGTTCTACGAACAGTGTTGAAGTTCCTGAATAAAATAAATGTGTGTCAAAACTTTGCGGACAGGCGGACGGGATATGTGTTCTATGGATATATTCATTCTGGTTGCGGACATTACGAACAGGGGGGGTGTTCTTAGGACACCCTGATTTTGGATGAGTGCGGACAGGCGAACATCTTGTGTGTTCTAAGGACACCTCCATTTTAATTATGAACAGTACGAACAGGTATATTGTCCTTAGGACACCCCCATTTAGGTTAATTGCGGACAAGCGGACATCTTTTGTGTTCTAAAGACGCCACCATTTAATTACGAACAGTGCGAACAGGTATATTGTACTTAGGACACCACCATTTTGGTTAATTATAAACAGGCGGACATCTTGTGTGTTCTAAGGACACCTCCATTTTAATTACACCGTTTTGGTTAATTACGGACATAACGGACACCCGCACCGTCCGTGGACACCCAAACTGCCTTTTAAAGAATAAGACACAGCATACACCAAGAACACACTTAAAATGTTATTATTGTTTAACAGTATAACAATTACAAAAGAGAGGGGATGCAGAAACTGAAAAAATACAGGGGAATTAGGGGTTTGGACATGATGTATGGGAGGGGAGGAATGAATGGAAGTCTCATCGTAACGTTTTTCTTGCTGGGGAGGGTTTGAGGATAGTTGGCTGGGACATGGACAGGGGGAACTTGTACATGTGGGACAGTGATATTTCATCTTTTCTTTAATGTGGTACTCAATAAACTGTTTTAGAAGACTGAAATATTTATTTAACATATCCATTTTTAGTTCCTTTCATTTCAGAGGATCTTCTAATGTCTGTCTTCATATATTATACTTGTTGTCTGTATGGTCTGTTAAAATAAAGTATGTTAAATACACATAAAGTAATGGTTATTAATTGGCTTACATAGAGAAATGTTGTGTCTACCATTAGTATTACTGTCTTCACTCATTTAATCTCGTGGGAAATTTTCTTCCAGCCATTCCAAAGTACTGGACATTTCTGTGCAAAAATAAAGAAATATTAGTTTTAGTGTACGCAATACATAAAATGTATAAATATATGAAATAAATATTGTGTACTTACTAGATTCTTAAAAACTTTTGGTGTTACTGCTGTGTAGGTATGATCTTGCTTTTTGCTGCACAGTTTCTGTGAAGTAATTTTATTGGAGGCATATTTATTTTGTTTTGATATATTGCATTATTTTGGAAACGCTATTTCAGTTGATGGTTGGTGTTTACATATACAGTTTCCGCTTCTTATTTATTATTAAATGTAATGTATTAATGTGGTGCTTTTTGAACATATTTGATGTTTTTATTGTATGATACAATAATGTAAGATACCCCCTGAGTTTTTGGATAGTGTTGATGGTGACCGCGTCCATCCGCGGACATGCGTACGGTCCACGGACATCAAAATCACTAGCCGGGCAGGAGGTTCAGTATTTTATATGTTATATGTATGTAAGCTAAGGGAGTCTTAATAAACATTTATAACATTTACATTATCTATATCTATATTCAGTAAAAAAACATTATGGTTAAGTTGCGCTATTAAAAACCTATGAAATTCAGTGAAAAAAACTGTTAAAGGGACGTTATGGTTAAATTGCGCTACTAAAAACCTATGAAATTGAGTGAAAAAAACTTTGTTAAAAGGACGTCATGGTTAAGTTGCGCTACTAAAAACCTATGAAATTCAGTAAATAAAACGTTGTTAAAGGGACGTTATGGTTCCACTTAAAACTGAAAAACCCTTGAAATTCACCACTTATGGTAAGCTAAGCAATCATTACTCGCGCCACCATCGTGCACTGCTAAGACTAACACCCAGGACATCAAAGATGACATCACAAATGTCATTGATGACATCACTGATGACACCACATGTGCATTTACTTTTCATGAAAAGTCTGTACAAGGGATTATAGTAATGTTGATAACAAAAGTGTGAAGGATTATTGGAATAAATATCATGAGGTATGTAGTGCATTAAGTAATGCATTGATAAGAATACCATTCTATTATCAGGTTCTTTCCAGTATACTAAGCTACTCATGTAGAAACACAGGCATTGAGTGCAACATACATGATGGATGTGCAATATTATTAATCTTACCATGTTGAATAGTAAAATGATAAATGCTTTCTATTACAGTTTTGTCTACTGTACAGTGATGTCATCAATGACATTTGTGATGTCATCTTTGATGTCCCGGGTGTTAGTCTTAGCAGTGCACGGTGGTGGTGCGAGTTATGGTTGCTTATCTTACCATAACTGGCGAATTTCAAGGGTTTTTCGGTTTTACGTGGAACCATAACATCCCTTTAACAACATTTCTTTTACTAAATTTCATAGGTTTTTAGTAGCGCAACTTAACCATAATGGCCCTTTAACAAAGTTTTTTTCACTGAATCTTAAGTATAAGTAATGCCACTTTATATTAGTTTACCAAATGTGCTTCATATTCAGTCTTTTCATCACTTTGTCATTAGAAATGCTGACATGGCTTTGTTTCACGCAATTGATGTGCTTTTTTTAAAGTGACTATTTTAGTCAATACATTATAGCATTGCAAATGAATTATGATTAAATGTGTCATATTGTTTGTTTGAGGCAATATGAAACATATATCAAATATCAGTTACTGATGAGTAAAATAAGATATTCTTAGAATCACATTTTTAAATAACATTAAGTTACATCTAGTAATTATTTACTGTTTCAAATATTTTTTTTAATTATTAAACAATTATTAAACAATTACAACCAAAATTAACCTGTGAAGTTGTCTTTCAAGTTTCCTTACACTTTTTTAAACTTTTATGCAGAACAAACCCCATTCATACAGCCTAGCTGTCACTCATGCAGTGGGGTGGCTACCCTGGCGGGATAACCCCCCAGCCTATCAGGGCAGAGTGCGACTTAGGTTGCCTAGGTCCCCCTGTCCATGGTGCCTATTCCTCCTTTCACACATCATTTCTACCCCAGACTCAGTGGCGCCGAAAGGATGGCTTCTGTGCAGAAGGCTGCCAAAAGGACAAACAAAGGATCCCTGACCCGGGTTAGGATTTCAGAGAAAGACACGAGAAAGAAATATTATCAAAGATCTGGCAATAAAAACCTACCGGAGAAAAGTCAATAATAAAATAAACCGGCGGTATGTTAGAGGCTGTCCCATAGGAAAATATTTGCGGTCGAATATTTATGGTAGTTACCACTGCCACCAGCCAGAAACTTTGGAGAGAGGGACTGGACGGTACCCTCTCGAAAATGAACACTAGGGAAAAACTATAAACCCTTTCCAGTACTTCCATAGTAAGATGGGTTGTACTGGTTTTGTTCATAACTATTGACTAGTAAAATCAATGGGGACTTTACATGCCCTCGGAGACAGTAGTCAGTCCCAGGGTATGGAGTCTATGTTTGGGGGTCATTTGGGGGTCACTATGACACCCCTATGTTACTGCACTGAGGGTGCTGTGTAACACACATGCAAAAAGATTATACCTATGAGGGTGAGAAAAACCCCATAGACCATAAGCACACACATAGCCTAAAACACACACACCAGCAATATGTCTAAGAGTGGGAAAAAGAGTCTCACTCTTAGCAGGAGAAAAAAAATAAACCCCTCAAATCCAGCAAAGCTGCTGGGGGACTCTATAGGTAAGGAAAATGAGCATTTTAAGAGAATTCTCCCTAGCGGGTAGTCCTGGCAGGTTAGCTGACCAGGAAGAAGTCATTGAAGTACGGCACTGTGGTATAAGGTACTCTGTTTAAAGAAGAAGTCTAACGTGTTTCATACATTGCTTTGGAATCATCCTGATAAACTGACACATATTATTCTTGATACAGTAGAATTGTAAATGTATTTAATTTCTCAAGATGAAGGAGAATTTGTGTTGAATTTTTGCTATAACTGGAAAGACAAAGATTTGTCATAAAATTGAGCTATTGGTTAACATTTAAGTGTATAGCTCTTGAAGCCAGTAGAACTGTATGATCCAAAGTTAGTTACAAAAAGGAACTTGTTTGGTTGAATTTTTTAGTAGAAATCCGGCTTTGAATCCGGGGAAAGGGAAATAACCCAGGTTAACAAGATATACAGTTATTGGGTCTAACTTGAACATAACTGTTATTTCTGTTACATTTGAATTGCCATATATTTCCATTATGAGTTCGATGTATGAATAAGTGTGAGTGACAGATTCCTTTTGTCACAGTGTTTTCTTCAGTTTATTTTGATAGGCAGGGAACTCCTCATTAGGTCAGCGAAAGTGACATGTTTATCAAACCTTTTTAAGCTAATAAAATGGCATCTTCTGAAAACCCTTTACCAAGTTGTCCATCTCACATTTCTGACCCCTCATATATGATGTAAGGAGAGGGATTGGAATCAGTTGATACAAACTGGGGATTCAACATGACTATGGTAGACACTAATCCCAAAGATGTTTAATCTGAAGAAAATGTGTGTACACATACTCCACCCCTTCTTAGATCACATGCGCCATCTTTAGGACCTGTCTCTACAACTACCACCTCTGGGGAGGACATTCATTTCTCCAGCATGGGGTCTGGCATGGATTCACATGCTAATGAATATTCCCTGTCGTCAGGCTGGGAAGCCTCAGTAAAGAAAAAATCAGTATCAGTTTCGTTTCTGATCTGTCTTAGTAGTAACCAGTCACTGGTCTCTGGGTCATACTGTCCCCAGCCAATGACTGCCCTCTCCCTAAGCCCCACCCCTGGCAGCCATCCTCAGATTTTTACCGCACGTTCAAATGTTCGAAGTCCTTGTGCTATAGCTCTCGAGCTTTTACTGCGTTTTGCGCTTTTTGAAAGAGATTTATCTCATTTTTCAGTTTAATCGAGCCTCAAACTCCACGGTTAATACTTCAGATCAACGGGGACCCGTTTCGGATTTATCTACGCCCCTCAAGGGTGAAGTTTTCATCGAGTTACGCTTTTTGGAGACTTCCTGAAGTTTCTGAGGCCTACCTCGTGGATGAGAAGAACATGGCCCAGGAGAAGGGAAGCTCGACTCCCGGCAAACTGTTCAGGATCTGCCCTGGATGCAACCTACAAAATGTGTTCAAGGAGGACGAGCATTCGAAATGCCTTTACTGGCTCCATGAGTACAAAACGCACGTGGAGAAGGACTGTGCGTTTTGCATGAACATGTCGGATCGGGAGGGATCGTCGGACCCATCTCTCCAACTGGCTGGAAGGCAAGAGCCCAGCAGGTGAGAAGAAGAAGAAGTCTGAGCGGTCTTCTAAGTCCTGTGAGGGTGCCCTGGCCACGGGGGCCCAACAAAAGACAAAGCACCGCGAGTCCGCGGGCACCGGGAGCGCCAAATGGTCGGGCTCCTCAGCTGCCAGGCAGGGGCCCCTTCACCGACGCCACCAACCACGAGCCACCACTCTGGCTCGGGGAAGAGAAAATCTGAGAACCCAGCTAAGCTTCTGGAGAGGCCCCAGTCGATCTCGAAGGATCAGGCCGAAGGGGAGCGAGGCAGTGACCCTCCCCATAAGGTGAAGGCCTCAAGCGCGCCCAAGTTGGTGAAGGCCTTGATTCACCCAGCTAAGGCCTCTATCGAGGCAGTCGCTGCGGCCCTGGTGAAGCCTGTGGAGGCTACCCCAGTGGAGGAGACCTCGGGGCCCAGAGTTTCCCTGCCTCCGCGGAGGGAATCCTATTTTAAGCCCATCGAGAAGACCCCCGAGAAAACCCCAGTGGAAAAAGAAGGGAGGCGGTGGCCGTTATGGACATGGACACAACCTCCGAGGAGGAACTGACCGAGGATTTGGAAGAGGCCCGGTTCCATGGGAGAAATCCCGACGATGGGGACGATGAGAGCGAGGGGGGCAACGATGACCAGGTTCTCGTGGAGGAGGAACAACTGTCACTCCCGGCACGCCCGTCGCAACCCGAGCCGCAGGACAACTCAGCGGCCATTTTGAGGGCAATGCAGGCTTTATGCACGTAGATAAGGATGAGACTCCCCCTACCCCCAATGGACGACCCAGCTGTACCGGGTCCATCAGGAAGCCCTCCAAACAAGAGGAGGAGAATTCATCCTCACAGCCTTCTCAGCCTTTGTCACCATCCCCGGTCCCGAGGGATGACACGGGAACAGACACGCCATGACAGGGACGGATGATGACGGCGGTGATGACGGGACTGGCCTCCTGTCTCCGATTCCTCGGGCGTCCCTGTCCGACAAGATCGGCTCCTTCCATGACATGATTGCAAGGGCATCCAAGCTTTTTCAGCTCTGCCCCGAAGAGAAGAAGAAGGAAGGTTTCCTCTACCAATGGCACGAGCCCAAGAGGAAGACGGTCCTCGCGGTGCCGTTGCTGGATGACATCTGGGACGAGGGACTTGCCCTCCTCAAGAACCCCTCCACGACACCTGCCAAGAGGGACCGGTACGAGAAGAAGTACCGGGTCCCTGACGCCGCCCAGCCGACCCCGATTTCGGTCATCTCAGCAGCGGCCAAGAAGAAAGCAGGGGGGGCATTGGCTTCATCTTCAACTTCCCAACCAGACGGCGAGGGAAAGAAGCTGGACACCGTGGGACAACGAGTCATCTCGTCGGCAGCAACGACGATTAAGGCGGCCAACGCCCTAACGATTGTGGCCCACTACGACAGGGAATTGTGGTACAAGATCCCCCTGTTGGACTTTCTCCCGGACGACAAGAGGGCAGAGGCCCTGGCAATCCTACAGGAGGGTGAGGTGGCGTCGGACCACGCCATAACTGTGGCCACTGACATTGCAGACACCGGTTTCCGCCAGTTGGGCAACAGTGTTTGCCTTTGACGGCGGGGGTGGCTCAAGGCAACAGATTTCCACCAGGACGTGCAAGCCAAGGTTTTGGGCATGCACTTCGGCAGGAACAATCTGTTTGGAAAGACAGTGAATGAGTCGCTGCAGACCATCAAGACCGTCATGGAGACGGCTCGGGCCTTGGGAGTTCTGCAGAAACGGCGTCCGCCCTTTCGGAACTCCGGAGGCAAGCAGGTGCCTCCAAAGGATTCGGCGGCGGCTCCTCGACCTACCATCATACGGCCCGCTCCTCATCGCAAGAAGCCTACAGGGGATGATGCAAGTCAGGTGGATCTCGCTGTCGTCACCAGGGAAGCCAAAGAGGCAAGTCTGCTTCCAAGCACGACCGAACTGGCCGTTGCGTCGGGCCCCCACCGAAGCACCCCGGTGGGAGGCCGGCTGGCGAAGTTCGTCAGCGTGTGGGAGTCCATCTCCACCGACCGTTGGGTGCTGGATGCCCTGGCCCACGGGCACACTCTGGAATTTCTAAAGAAGTGCCCCCGAATTCCTCCAGTAGCCAGGAAGGAAAACCACGTCCCTCAACTGCTGTTAGAGGTAAGGGCGATGCTCAAGAAAGGAGCCATCAAGGTTGTCCCAAAGAGGCTCCGGTGCTCCGGAGTATATTCAAGATACTTCCTCGTCAGGAAGAAGACAGGAGGTTGGCATCCCATCCTGGACTTGCGTCGGCTAAACAAATACATCAAGGCACAGAAGGTCCGGATGGTCACCCTCCAGCAAATGCTGGGCCAGCTGGAGGAAGGCGACTTCCTATCGTCGTTGGATTTGGAAGATGCATATTTTCACATCCCCATCCTAAAAGGACACCGAAAGTTTCTCAGGTTCGTAGGTCCTCCCGTTTGGATTGAAGTCGGCACCCAGGGTGTTCACCAAGTGCCTGGCACCAGTGGCGGCGTGGCTGCACCTGCAGGGGATCCACGTCTACCCCTACCCGGACAACTGGCTCATCCGAGCAGGGACAAGGGAACTCGCCATCGAACACACAGCAAAGACTGTCTGGCTGCTCATGGACCTGGGATTCTCCATCAACTTCCCCAAATCACACCTGGTTCCGTCGCAGGTCGCGCTGTTTCTGGGAGCCAAGCTTGATACAGTGGCGCGATTGGCCTCGCCGTCGGAGGAAAGAACACAGGCCATCCTGGGCAAGGTACAGCGTCTGCTGGCCACGGATGTGGCCAGAGTGAGGTCCATCAAGTCCCTTCTTGGGATGATGTCCTCTTGCATCTATCTGGTGCGCCTGTGCCTCTGCAGGAGTTCCTCGACGCCCGTTGGATGCAAGCGATGGGCAGCTTCGAGGACAAGATCTTGCTCAATGAAGTATTCTGCCAAGCAATTCGATAGTGGGGCACCCGCGCGCATCTCGCGGCGGGCACAGACTTTCAGACCCCAGCATACCAGGTGACGGTGATGACAGATGCCTCTCTGGAGGGGTGGGGAGCGCACACCGGAGATCTTCACACTAGTGGCCTGAGGCTCCCGGGGGAAAGGCCGCTCCACATCAACATACTGGAGCTCTGAGCAGTGTTCTGGACCCTCAAGTCATTCCTCACGTCCCTCAAGGGCAAGGTGGTGAGGATCTTCACCGACAACACCACCACGATGTTCTACATCCGGAAGCAGGGAGGAACCAGATCCCCAGCCCTGTCCAAGGAAGCCCAGGATCTGTGGCACTGGGCCGTTGCCCAGGGGATGTTTCTGGTACCCTTTCATCTAGCAGGGATAAAAAAAACACCATCGCTGACTCACTCAGCAGGGAGCTGCGCTGGTGCCATGAGTGGGAACTACACCAGGATCAAGTGGATCAACTCTTCCAGCTATGCGGCAAGCCCCAAATCGACCTGTTCGCGATGGCGAGAAACTCCAAGTGCCAGAGGTTCGCCAGCAGATTCCACCAGCTGAGGAGCATGGGCGATGCTTTCTCGTTCCCCTGGGACGGCCTGTTCCTGTATGCGTTCCCTCCGTTGCCGTTGCTGCTCAGGCTCATCAACCAACTCAAGAGGTCCTGGTGCAGGATGATCCTCGTCGCACTGAGGTGGCCGAGACAGATATGGTTCCCAGACTTTCTGGACTTGTCAGCGTCCCCACCAGTCAAACTGTCGACCAATGCAGATCTTCTCTCCAGAGAAGGAGGTGCCATTCTTCATCACGACCCGGAGTCGCTGAACTTGCAGGCCTGGCTTCTGCAGCACTAGAGTTTGGAGGGTACAATATCCCGGCTGACTGCAGAGAGGTTCTTGCAAAGGCCAGGGTGTCCTCAACTCTCAAGTGCTATGGACACAAGTAGAAGAGGTTCTCTGTCTGGTCCCGTGCACATAAGATTAACCCTCTATGGATTACAGCCCCTCAAGTGCTACCATACTTACTGTCACTGGCCAAAGCTGGACTAGCTCATGCTTCCATCAAGATACATCTGGCAGTGATTTCCCGAAACACCAGAACTGCAGGACGGTCATCCCTGTGGTCTCATCGCCTGGTGAAGGAGTTTATGAAAGGACTGTTTCGATCGTTCCCGCCGGTGAAGGCTCCAGCCCCGGTGTGGGAGCTCAACGTGGTGCTGACCAGGCTCATGGGCCCGCCATTCGAGCCCTTGCATTCGGCTCCGTTGAAGTTCCTGTCATGTGAAACAGCGTTCCTTGTGGCCATCACCTCTGCACGACGCGTGGGAGAGATTCAGGCCCTATCCTGCAAGCCTCCATACTTGGCTTTCCACGAGACGAGGGTAGTGCTGAGGACGCACCCCTCCTTCATGCCCAAGGTGCTGTTGGACTTCCATCTCAACGAGCCCTTGGTGTTACCAGTCTTTTCCCGTTGCCTTTGTTGCCTGGCAAGAGGACTTTGCACTCGCTGGATGTAGCTAGAGTGCTGAAGTTCTACGTGGACCGAACAAAGAGTTTTCGGAAGACATCACAGCTGTTTGTGAACTTTAGACCTGTGAACCAAGGGAAGTCTCTCTCGAAGGCTTCCATTTCCAGATGGCTCTCCGGCTGCATCATGCACTGTCATCGCCCAAGAGCCCATTCTACCAGAGCGATCGCTGCTACCATGGCGTTCTTGTCTGGTGTGCCCCTGCTGGACATCTGCAGGGGTGCTACGTGGAGGTCGACGCACACCTTCACGAGATTCTACTGCGTCGACCGGGATTCCAGGGAGGAGTCCAGAGTCGGCCAGGCAGTGCTGCGCAACCTATTCGCTTAAGGTGAGCCTAGTGAGGAGGTAAGAGATGCTTAATGTTGAGTTTTATGTAATGCTTAATGTTGAGCCTTGCCACCTCCCGTGGTTGTGCATGTGTGTACTGATATGTATTCTTATATTCATGAGCATGTGAATACATGCCAGACCCCATGCTGGAGAAGGAAGAAGTTACTTACCTGTAACTGTTGTTCTCCAGCATGGTTCTGGCATGGATTCACATGCGAACCCTCCCTCCTTCCTCTCTGCGGCTCTTCACTTGGTCATACTGCCACTTTACGTGCTACCAAATCTGAGGATGGCTGCCAGGGGCGGGGCTAAGGGAGAGGGCAGTCATTGGCTGAGGACAGTATGACCCAGAGACCAGTGATTGGTTACTACTAAGAAAGACAGATCAGAAACGAAATTGATACTGATTTTTTCTTTACCGAGGATTCCCAGCCTGAAGACGGGGAATATTCATAAGCATGTGAATCCATGCCAGACCCATGCTGGAGAACAGCAGTTACAGGTAAGTAACTTGTTCCTTATATCTCATTTCCTTTAGAGGAGCAGGGAGAGTGAGAGAGAACCCTAAACATTCTGCCCTCTCCAGATGCATGTAGGCTTACACTTTTGCAAGCTCCCAGGGGAAGCCATCATACCCATAAGACAACCTGGAGAAGGTAATATTTACCATCTGTTTTTTCCTCAAAAGTATGTAATCCCAGGAAAGCATACATTTTTCATTTCTCTGTAGTTGGAAGTGGGATTTCATGTGTATATATATCTACCTATGTAATTCCTGAGCAAGGGACTGGGTTGAAGATTTACCCCTTGCTTTCTGGTGGGAAAGAATGAAAATGTATGCTTGTGAACCTCTCAATAAATCCCTGGGAAATATAAAGAGGAGATAGAGTAGGGAAATTAAAATATGGTGGGAAATTTGGGAAGAAGAAAAATCTAAGGTCAATGACCCTAATAAAATACCAGGAAAAATGTCTCCCTCTTGTTTTTTGAGTTATGCTAAATGCAAGTTTAATACTGAAAAGAGGGAAGAATCACATAACACAATGACTTGTTTTGAACCTGAACAAATCATGCCTAGAGACATTTTCTACTCCAATAGTGGTATACCAAAATGTGAACTGATAAATTCCTCTTGGAGTTCAGATGAGACTGATGGCTACAGACAAGATCTAAACTTAGTCTGCCATGATCATATTCAATAGAACAAAAGAAGGTATTATCAATCACCTCATGAATGTTGTAGTATACCAAACAAATTGCATGATTAACTATTTTCAGATTCAAATATGCCTCAGGAAAAGGTAACAGAGGGTCACAGAAATCTAAACACCTCATATTTTAGGGAGTTAAATTTCACAGAAAATAATACTCCCAATGAATTGGGATGTTTAAGATGCAGGAGTTTTGAAAATGTTATATGTCAGTGTACTTAGCAATTTCCATCAATTTTTAAAGAAAGAGAGAGGGGAGAAAAGGGTGTGGTTTCCAGTAAAAGTACTATCTCTCACAATTCCACAAAAACCAGATCTAATGAAAAACATGATGTCATGTTTTGTGCAGGAGAGAAAAATAGCTATATAATCCCTAAGGTAATTAAGGGAAAACAATCTGAGCACAATGAAACAGAGGAGGGAAAAGATCTGCTGTGAAAACTACCATTCTCCCTACAGATTGGGAACCCTAGGACAGAGAAGTATAGGCTGTATTCATGGACATGCACATGGATATCCTCTAATCAAACTTAATTTTACCATTATAGGGAAGGAAATATCGATATTAGTGGTATTTATATCTGACCTTTCCAACTCAATGATTCTCGGTAGTGATGTCTCCCATTTTGTTTAAGGAGTAGCTAAGTTGAAATTGAAGCCATTTAAGGGACCCGATGAAAAAAGAATACAATGCTTTCCTCGTATTGTCCCCAAAACTCTTGGGTGCAGGAAGAGAAATGTTAAGAAGGTCCAGTAAAGAATTGGTAAATATATGAACCAACCTTGAATGTAGGGGTGGCTGATGGTCAAGAAAGGGATAAGTAACCTGGAGGGGAAGGGTATGTGATGAATTCTGCATAATCCTCACAAAAAACCCGCTTAAAGTCTCCTCCAGGTGAGTCACTAAAGTTTTTAATACATTGTTGATAAACATTATTTGAATTGTTGTGAAATCATCCTGACAAACTTCATTGTTGATTCAGAAGAATTGTAAAAGTATTTCTCAAGAAGAAGGAGAAGGTGTGTTGAACTTTTACTGTAAGTGGAAAGACAAAGGGCTTCATTCCAAATGAAGGCAAGTCCCTTTTTACACACACTACAGAATAAAGATAACCGTCTAGGGGAATAGGCCAGGAGATAGCGTTGCAAGGATAACAAGGTTTAATTGCACAGAATACAAATATCAGTAAAGGACTCTCCTGCTCGAGAGTGCTCTGGGTGATCTAGTGACAGGCAGAAGCTTGATAGGCTGTGTGGTGTCATCACATACAGTAAAAACTGGTGCTACTGATTGGTAGAACCCTATGGATGGGCCAGCTCCATAGGGAATGCCAGGCTACAATTGGTTAGTTCGGTTGTCGTCGATCAAGATCCACATGGATCAGCTGGGCACATCTCAGTCTTGGGTGAAGTTCAGGTTGCTCGTATAATACTTGGTTACAGCTAAAATAACACGCTAAACTCCCTATTCCATCACTGTGGCATGCACCTGGGTGGCACAGAAACAGGTGCCGGTGGGACGGGAGGATATCATACAGCCATGCTGACCCACACAAAAATCGGGGCTTTGTTGATACTACATTTCCCACACTCAACGTCTCCACCCTTGGTTTGATATTTAATTTATCCCTCCATGTACATCGTGTTCCAAAATGTGTGTTTTATGCTGGAAGAAATACAGTCATGCATGCTTGGATCTTATATGAAGATATCCAAAAGTGGATCAGTTGAATGGGATGACACTGAATTAGATTTTAGTACATATCAAATTTTATTCGGTAACCTTATCACCAGAAAAGTTCATCTTAATATCATAAAGGTCAATAAAAAACACTTAATACATATCATCTTTCACAACCACATACCGGACTTATTCAGCATTCAAATATAAGAAACAACCAAATATTTGGTACATCACAAAACATTTGGAATATTATTCCGCAAAGTCTCCTTCAATTATTACAAGAGACAGTGACCCAATCCCTTTTATCAGGTGTTGTTCTATATCTATTGCCACAATTTGGCCAGATATCTTCTCACAACAAAAACGTTGACACGTGTTTCGGTCAGAGACCTTTTTCAGGACGTAGGGCTTGGAGGGGGTCCTGCGCCCTATTCTAAGCATATATGTGCCCGTATTACATCTAAAAAAATCATAAAAACATGGTGTCATCCCTATTTCTTAATAACAGTGACTCATAGTGTCACAGTGTGCAATAATTTAATCAACACAAAAGATCCCTACTCACCCCCTAATTCCAACTTCAGGGAAGTTGAACGGGACAGCGAAAATAAATCCTCCACTTGCAACAGTATATATGCTGTACCTGTTGAACCAACAGAAACACACCTCAGTGTTCTTGACAATAACTACATAAACGTGAAAAAAACAGTGAGAAACTGCCACTACATTATACATAAGTATACTTGAAGTACAGACCTGTGTATATACATAGTATATAGAAAAGATTCTAACACTTACAAGCACCGATAGTGCAGATTGGAGATCCTCTGAAAAAGGCGATTCACCCAAGCTCTCGGACCCGCATAGTCAGAACCAAGTCTTCCTACTGGCACTTAATCAATCAGCCAGCCCAGAGGCTAAAAACAGAGCAAATAATAATGGTGCCTTAAAAATAAACCCTTGAACTCCGGGGGATGGAAAACATATATACACATAAAGTGTAGGATGAGGCCACTAGCCACTACACTTCTACGCTACCCCTGTAACCAAATGTAAGCACCAATTCCCATTTGAAATGCCGTTTAAAATGATAAAATGTATATTGGTATAAGCATGTCTAACTGTTAAGAAAAGTAACAGTTATGATTGTTCAGTTGTGTGCAATGTGGCGTGCTGCATGCCGTGTATTGGAAAGAACTCATGGAGACCTATGAAGGCAAATGGAAACCCCGCTAAATCCCATGTGGTTGTCTTATAAGTGCAGCATTGTGCGTACCCTTGACTCTATGGACTACATTAAGAAAGTATCTAGCGGGGCCTCAAACACATCTCAAGGTCATGCTCGCTCGAGATCAGCGCTTACCTCGTCTCGGAGACTGTAGCCTCCTTCGTTCGGGGAAATGCACAACAGAAGCCGTGTACTCTGTCTCAGTGTCGGCAACACATCCATACAGACTAGACATAGTCGAAGGACTGTTTATTAAATAAATGCCGAAGACACACAAAAAGGACCAAAAAGGGATGTAGTATCCATTCGTCGGTGCCGTGGCATTCAAAGGACTAAATGGCACAAAAAAATGATTTGATTAGAAAAGATAATGCAGAAAAATGGATTTAATTAAAAAGGGGAAAAAGGGGAAACAAAGGCCATGAGGCAGTCTCTTGTGTTCAGGTTGATGAACCTGTCCCCGATTTTTAGACAAAGATTTGTGGGCACCTCAAATGATTTTTTTTTTTTTTTTTATAGAATGTGGAAAGAAGCCACATAATAAGGACTTAAGATGATGGCATATTTAGCTTCCCTCCCTGAATTGAGGAACTGAGTCCAGAGGCCAAAATAAGCATGACGATCGGCACTGCACTTTACTTCATGCATAGCCGAGAAGTACAGATAATGGCAGTTACTACAGAATACAAATAATAGCAGTTGCCAAGGATTTTTCAACATGAACACACACTAAGGCACTCTACAATCTTGTGTATATGTAGATATTAGAATAACACTCCATTACCTCGTTAGCAGCAAACATGGTTTATGTAAAATATATATGGTGGCAGTTGTTAAGGATATTTTAACAGAACTCACTCAAATGCCCTCTATAGTCCTATATAAGAGTACACATTACAACAACACTATATTACCTCGTTAACAACGGATATAGGTCTCTTAATGACATAATTTCATATTCATATGTGTGTTCAATACGAATGACTACTGTCTAGTTCCACATATTACCCAAACATCAATTCACTAAGTTGATGCGGGCATAACATTGTGAATAAAACAATATAGAGTATGCCACAGATATGCCACCACTCACTGTATGTTATTGGTGACCCAACATATCAAATTAGAACTCAATTCCTTATAACCAGGTTATTCCACTCCACTGAAACATGCAGACCCTTACGGACTGTATTAAGAGTGTGAATCCATTTTTGCTCAATACGATGAAGGGTTATCCCAATGTCACCCCCTCTCATATTGTTTTTGATGTGTTGGAGTACGAACCACCTCATGTCTCTATCTTTATGCTGCATCTTAGTAAAATGTTCTACTAGTGGCTTATCCACCACTTTGTTTGTATGCAGCTCCTGTGTTCTGATATCCACTGTCTTACTTGATGTGTGGTCTTACCCACATATAAGAGTTGACAGGGACAGCTGATAATATAGACAACATTTTTAGTCAGACAATTGGTAATGCAATTCATCTTCCAAGTTCTCTGACCATATTGGAAGTCTAGTTTTGTTTCAGTGAGGGGGCATGCAACACATTTCCTGCATTTAAAATGTCCAACTATCCCCATTGATCATTAATAGTGATCCCTTACTGACTCTCTATATGTATGAACCAATTTTTGTCTAAGATTTTGGTTGCGTTTGAACGCAAACATGGGTTTCTTCATAAGTGATCCCGGTTGTTTGACTAAATTCCAATGTTTATTGATAATTCTTTTTACATCCCCACTCACTGGATTAAATGTTGTCACACATACAAGACATTCGTCCTTCTGTCTTTCTCGTGTGGTTAGACAGATCTCACGGTCAGTATTCTCAGCTCTTTTCATTTGATCTTTCACCAACCTTCTTGGATACCCCCTCTTTTCCAGTCTTACCTTCAGTTGTTCTGCATGGAGCTTAAACTCGTCTTTCTCGGAACAATTTCTACCCCTTTGTTTTCCCTTTGGATCTTATATGGCCACTTGATTTGTGTTAGGAAAGGAGGGTTGCTTGCTTATTATAGAATGCAGAGTTGTGGGGGTCGAGTCAGTGCAGTTGGACTAGCTTTGGGCTTGCTGGGTGTATTGTGTGGGGTCTATTGGCAACTTAGTGGAGATGAATGGATGCTTTACGGAGCCTGGAGTTGTCTCACACTCTTGCAGGACGCATTCCTTTGAAAGATACTAAATGTTTGCTACAGTGGAGGGACAAGGGGGAAGTGAACTTCCTTGAGAACTGGCTGTGCGGATTCATGTTGTCTTACTGAGGTTGGGCCTAGTGAACTGGGTTCATGGACTTTGGTGGGTGCAGAGCAGAATTACAAGCCTGCGCTTCATGGCCTACTACAAAATGGAGTTTTATTCTGTGTGTTTTCTAATGCCGCGCATCTACTGTTGGCGCTATATTGCTTCTTCATTGTGTTTAATAGTGCAGTTTTCTCCCCCTTACACACTACATACCTTCATATGGGGTTCACCTCACCTGAAAGTGCCTAGGAGGGTGGGATATACTAATTTCCATCCCAACACAAGTATGCTGGTACAATTCCAGTGTTTCCGTGATGCCGGTGTCATCCTCTCTGACAAACTCGCCTGCCACCTGCTCCAAAAGCAATGCAGACTCACCATCTGTGCAAAGAAAAGAGTCACAAACAGGCATGGGTTTCCGGTGCATCCAATAACACAGCTGATCTTTTCAAAATCTGCATGGAACTAGCCAAACCCTCCGCAATCTCCTCCTCCTCTTCTCCTTCGCAAGGCCCTCTGCAATGCACTGGCCTCACACTTTGCCACTAAAACTCAGGACATCCTGACCACTCTTTCTACACTCTCTCACAAACCATCCCACACCAACATACCCACACTATGCTCCATGAAGGTCTCTTCTAAACAGGTCTCCCCTTGCTCACCCACGACCATCAAAGATAGTAATGGCTGTCTTGCCCCTGCTCTCGCTGATTTCTGCAATCACTATTTCATCACTGGATCTTCCACCTCGCCCCTTAAGCACTCCCTTGTGCCCCCACTACTGAAAAATGATCCTCTGACCCTACTTGTCCTCCCAGCTACAGCCCTATTTCCATCACCCCCTTCCTGGGGAAGCTGATTGAGAAGCTGGCCTTGTCCCAAATCAACTCACACACTGAACTTGTTGGTGGTCTCCACGACCATCTATCTGGAATCTGGAATCTGAGGAACCAGAAGCACAGAAACTGCTCTTCTGAACACCCAGAAAGAACTGCTTGCATCTCTGAACTCCAACTTCCCGGTTGTCCTTATCCTTCTCAATCTTTCCTCTGCCTTTGACACAGTCAACAATTGCATTCTCAAACAGAGGCTCCATGATACATTTGGTATCTCGGTACGGGCACTGGACTGGCTGACCTCTTTCCTCACTAACCGCTCTACCCAGGTCATCCTGGGCCCCTTCTCCTCTTCTACTTCCCTCTCCTTCTGTGGTGTACCCCAGGGCTCTACACTCTCCCCCTAGCTCTTTGACATCTACCTTGCTCTCCTTGCATGTCTCATCTCCTCTTTCGTTTCAGGGCAGCAAGTTCGGTGTCATCCAAGTATTATGCTTAGACCCAGGTTTCAGATGGATGCTCATGACTGGGGCAAGAATGTCAAGAGTATTGGTGTCTCCCATGTCAGCCCCATTTCCAAACACATGGCAAGCCACCTCACTGTGTCACCTGCACACTGTGACATATCCACACCCTGCAGGCAAACTCCCACACACCTGAGTAGACACCCAGGGCACTGGTGTGGGCATGTAACCTGGTGCCCTGACAATGATTGGTGCATGTAATCCATGATAAACACTGCACAGGCACGCTGTACTGCCAAGTGAAAATGCATGTCCCCCAGACACAGACACAAAGCACCCTGGCATTGCGTACTCAATGTGTGCCTGCCATGCCACAACTGCCACCACAACACAACAATGCCAGCCCTCACCAGCACCCACACATGGCCAACCTCCAACGTTGAGGGCATGGACCTTCCATGTCCCTGCCAGACCTACCACAAACCGCCCATTCACATAGTGGACCAGCAACTGGGTCAGCCATGAGCATGTGCCCTGCCCTTCCATCCCCCCCTCACCACTCCCACCTTCACATGCCAAGACCCCCCTCCCAGACAGACCTGCATGCCACCTTCCCCAGCAAATGCTATGTCACTACGCCGGTAGTGCCAGTAGAGCTGTGTTGCGTGTGCCAACATCCCACAACTTGCAGCTGAAGCCCTGCAACACATTGAGAAAGTTGGTCCAGAAGAATGTGCACTGTACAAATGTCTACCTGTTATATATACTAATTGAATCTCTGTGAATTTTTGAGGGATTGGTTTGTTGAAACTATGAAGTAATGGTGACAATTTGAGCCATTAACTGCAAAAGAAAAGTCTAATGAGTTTGTTTTAAATGTATACAACTGTCATGTTGAACGGTATTTTCCTACTAAGAATCCCTTGCCTTGGGATAAAAACATTTACTGATGACAAGATCATCAATTTATAAAGTTTTATTTTATGAAATTATATGAGCATTTGGTTGTTATTACAACACTAGGGTGTGCAGGGGACGGGAGTGTTCCACAAATGTGTGGTCACCCGCTGTTTTCACATTGTTTGACACAACCCAGTGTCAGGGTTGATATTCTCCCCCGCACCCCACTAATTATCCTAAATTATTAATTATATGGTAAATAAGGTGTGCTCTAGGCCAATTCGTTTTTAGCCCTGCAACACATGCATGGATGTACCATGGCATGTCCCCTCAACATCCCGTCACATGATTACCATATTGTATGTATAAGGGCATTTGGGAGCCACACTGGTCCCTAACATCATGCCTTCATTCCACCCTCAGGCACATCTTCCAACAGCAATTAAGGATGACCAGGAACCTCAAGGGGCACCAGACATGGAAGGGCGGGCAACTCCATGCACCACCACCATCCAGGCAGCACCCATTGTGGCTATAACTGCAGCTAAAGTCAATGTCCAGGCAGCACCTGCAGCCCCTGACATGGTGAAATGAGCTACAAAGGTGTCAGCAGGACGACGGCCACCCCTTTCCCCCACCAGCCTCAACCAAATGAGCCTTACTCCACAGATGACTATACTACACAGGATGCAAGTGGGTTGACAGGGGACATCACCAACCACATCCCATATGAGCAGCCAGACTTCAACCCCATCAACTTGGACAGCCCCACACGCCCACCCTACCCCAGTGTCAAGGACATGGATGGCTGTCTGCGCTGTTTGGAGGAATGACATGAGCAGTTGGCAAGCCTGGTGCAGCAGCATCTGGAGTAATTCTGCCTGCTGCGGGAGGAGGTGGCTCTGCTGTGCACTGAGGCCCAGCGAATCCGGGAGAGTGTGCAGGTCAATGGGCGCTGCAGTGCACGTGCCTGGGGACGTACAACTTCAGCCAGTGTACACCTGGCTAGGAGGGTCCATGATGGGAACAGTGCCATTTTGGCCATGGCTGAGTCTCTGTTAATATACAAGCAGGCGTCCCTGGATCAACTTGCCATTGACTCGTCCCGCACGCTGCCAACCAGCACCATCCCCACTAGCGTACTCCAGAGGAGCCCGAGGTGCCGGTCCATGTGCCTGTCTGCAACAAAGCACAAGGGTGGGCAAGGTGGCAAGAGGCCACGTGAATAGGCCCTGGACTCACGTGTGGCATGGGTGTGCCTAGGACTTTGTTATTCACATTGTTGCATGAGTTGCGGTGGGGGTGTGGGGAGTGGTAGCTTGGGAGGGGCTGAATGGAGGGATACCTGGGGAGCGGATCAGGGGAGGGATAGTTTGGGATGGGGTGAGGAGGGGTAGTTGGCATGGCGGTGTTAGTCCACTAGTTCTTTTGTACTTATACCTTTCTAATACACTGGGTGTTGCATAGCAAATCATGACTGAACATTCATTATTTTTGTGGAAGTGTGCTTTATTTCCTGTGCAGTGTTTAATGTGGTGTATGGCCTAAGCCATGTGCTTGTGCTCTGTGCCTAGAAGCAGCTGGGGAAAGTTGCGCCTGACGCACATGTTATGTAACATGCCACAGACCAGAATGATCTTTCCCACTTTCCCCGGACTATAAATCAATGCATCCCAGATCTACTTAGGCAGCGGAATGCTTGTCTTCCTTCAGGAGTCCAAAGGTCTGTTCTATGGAGCACCTCGTCTGGATGTGCACATGGTTTTATGCATGCTCCTGTTGTGTCTGTGTGTGCCTGACAGGTGTCATTAACCATGGCAGCAGGGGGTATCCAGAGTCACCTGCATGGAAGGGACACCAGGGGGGCACAGTCATTGGGGTGGTAGAGGCAATGCAGGCATGTGTGGATGTGGGTCTGTGTCACATGGGATTGCCACAGGATGTAACGAAAGACACAGATGACCCTGTTTTATTTATTTACTATTGCGGGTGGTGGAGTGTTGTCCCCACATTCCAGGCCCATGTTACCACCACCTTGCCCATTACCCTTAAACCGACATACGCATCTCCATCATTTTAAATGGGCGACATGTTTGATTGGGTTTGCATGATGTACCTCGGTCATCTCTCCCATTCGTATTTCTGTGTTTCTTCATTGTTCAGATTACTGTAACATGCATATGGGCTTGTGCGCATGTAACAGGCAAATTACCTAGCTTCATGCTTTGGGACTCATTGCTGGTTGGGAGGGTGCTCTGATTGGTCTGACATGACCGTGATGCAGGCGGTGGGTGTGTGCACAGTGTGGACATGCTGATGTAGATGGCATGGTAGTGATGCATTCTGGTACCTGTAGTGCATGTGATGTGCCCGCCCACCTGGCACAAATTGTGTTGGTGTGGCCTTTTATTTGTACATGACCCACATGCCAAATATGGCCTCCCGCTTATGCATGCTGTCTGTGTACATACTGTTGCCTAACTCACATGCACTTGTGATAGTGGACAACCCCCCTCCTTGCACAGTGAACATGCTACGTGTCGGTACTTTCACTCACCCAACAGCCAGGTTCACTCTCTACTGTAACGTGCCATGTACCCTGGCAGCGTGGTTTAATGTAGCATCATGTAGTCATGTCTGGATCATGGAAACCGTGCACTGCAATGTGTTATTATGAGGTCTGTATCACACACAACCTGGACATTCAGCGCATGGACAATTGTCCTGTTGCAGTGAACTACCTCATTGGCATGTCTGGTCACCAGCTCAATGTGCATGCAGTCCAGCGCACCTAGTACATTGGGCAGGCCTGTCAGGTCATAAAAACGTACTTTGGTGGCATTGACCTGGGCTGGTGATCTGGGGAGGGTAATGTGTTCAGCCACGTGATATGGGAGGGCATCCAGGACCTGATCTAGCACCTCTGAGAAACTTGACTACCACAGTGTGCTGATAGGTGCCAGTGGCCAGAAAATGCAGCACAGATATGACCATCAGCAAGGGGGGGTGGCTTTCCGGAAGCCAATTAGGCTCTGGGTGTCGTCCTGGAATAGGTCAACTATATTGGTGGTGGTCTCCCTATCCAGGTGATACAGGGGTGTCTGTGTATCCTTCAGGGTCCAGGGTGTGGGCCTTATGCAGGGTATGGGTGGTTACCTGCAGGGTGCCAACTGCTGCACATTCTGCATGGCCATCATCCTCCTTCTTCTCCTCCTTTGACTCTGCTGCCTCCTCTGCCTGTTAGTCTCTTCCAAATGCTGCTCATATAGGTATATCCCTACATGTAGGGCCCCCAGATCCATGACTGCTGCTGAAACTGCCAGCATGGTTGTGTTGGAAAGGGTGTGGGGTGTTAGTGTGAGCTGTTTGAACATGCACAGTGCTCATGCTGTGCAGCTGGGCTGATTATGGCCACCTCTGTCCTGTTACTGCACACCAGAGACTACTTAATGCCTGCTCTGCGATGCTGCTGCTTCCGGCGTTGCTTTCACAGTGGCACCAGCATTTTGATGCTGGTGTTTCCATATCGACGGCAGTTGGTATGATGCTGTGCTACCGTTGTGCTGGTGTTTCCGGCAGGGCCTTCGGGTGCTCCCGGTGGTGGCATTCACGGTGCTGGCTCCAACAGTAACACCTGGCCCATGTTAGCGGCAACGTTGTTTTCAGCACCGCGGGTCGTACTCTGCCAGTCCAGAAACTGTGCCAGTAATCAGTGTAATCATAGTATTTCCAGACCAGCACAGTTATAATGAGGCCCAAAGACTTATCATCAAATTGAACTATTGTTTAAGGTTTAAGTGGATAACACATGAACCAGAAGAACTTTATGATCCAAACTTGGTTACAAAAAGGAACTTGTTTGTTTTAACTTTTAAATAAACATCTTGCTTTGATTCTGGGCAAGAAAAAACAACCCAGTTTACAGGGATATACAATTACCGGATCTAAATTGAACTTAACTGTTATTTCTGTTACATTTTAATTGTCATACATTTCCTTTATGAGTTTGATGTATGTATAGGTGTAAGGGACATATTCATTGTGTTAGCGTGTTTCCTGTAGTTTATTTTGATAGGCAAGGAAATCCTCATTAGGTCAGGGAAAGTGAGTCCTTCATCAAACCTTTTTTTAAGTTAATAAAATGGCATCTTCTGAAAACCCTTTACCAGGTTGCCCACTTCACATTTCTGACCCTTCACATAGGACATCTGCAACCAATCACAATGAAAGAATATGAATGCGGATGTAATGGGTGGAAGGGGCTGTACCTTCATTGACATCCACTTCTCATATGCAAAATGGGTGTGTTTGGAACAGTGTTAATGTCAAGGAAATTCGGATGTGGGGCACACCGATAGTCAACCTTCAAATTTTCACAACCCGCTTATATTGTGGATGCCTCCCACAGCAGTGGTATAAATGTATGAGACACAATTTTGAGATCACGGATGGTGCATATCCTGGTCTATAAAACTAATCGTGTTCATTCTCTAGTCACTCAATGCTCGTGAAAAATAAGTAAATATCGATCTTCATATAGAAATGATATTAATTGTTTTCTTCTACTAAACTCTCACAAATGTTTTTAAGTCTCAAGAAAATGAAATCATCTGAACCATATTGTACCACAAAATATGGGCTGATGGTTGAGTTGACAAGCCATACATTTTATGATTGTAAGCTAGAAGCCTTTTCAGTCCTGTGCGCTGGTGATTCATGCTCCGTTCCTGGTCCAGAATGACTGTAGGGTAGATTAAAAAGTGTTTGTAAATGTACTAATGCATGTCATGCTGTTCCATGCATATATGCTAACATGATAAATGATATGCTAACATGACCATAGCATTGTCATCTTTATAGGCTTTATATAAGCATTTGACAAGCATTACCAGAATTTGCATTAGTATTCACACCTTCTGACAGGTATTGTCAACCCATGTCCAAGTACTGCTATCATTAACAAGAATTGCTAACGAATATTCAGGGACACACCACTGCAAGCTAATGCTGTGTGCATGAGCTGTTGGACTAACTTTCCATCGCATGCCCAGGTACTCAGAAAGCGTTCAGGAACTGGCGTCAAAAATATCCTCCTAATAAAAACATTGCTAAGTTTCGTCTTAAAATACACAGGTTCTCATATTAGTGGCAGAAATTGCTATTAAATGGCCAGGACCCACACCATTTGAATGATTCGCAATCAAATATCAAGTTACACACCCTATTGCCAGTCATTGCCATACAATTCTCAGTTATGCCCACTACCAACAGCTGCCTTCTTTATTATCCATGTTTTTGGATTGTTTTACTCTAAAATGGTGATGATATGATATGATATGACATTTATAACGTGCCTGTACACAAGTGTTTTGATGCGCGACAAGACAAGGTGGGGGAAAAAAGGGGAGGACAAAACAACAATCTTACTAGGCCTTGTGTCATTGAGATCACGCAAGTGCGGGAAAGAGGGAGGGAATAAGTGCCAGGGGGAGGGGAAGGGAGAAGAACAGGTAACTCAATAAATGCAGCCAGCGGGTGGATCATAAGTACAGCGAGAGGGGACTTTAGGTACAGACTCTTAAGGGCTGGGGGAACCCGAAGGCAGTGTGAGGGCATGCTGGCGCCTGGGCCCGAGTTCAGAGGGTAGCCAGGTGACCAGTGCACGGAGCAGTAAGGGGCATCAGCGGGGCAGAGGACGAGAGAAAGCGGAAGTGAAAAGGAAGGTCTTGAGTTGCTTCCAGAACCGCAGGTGGCTCTGCTCAAGTTTGAGAGCGGCAGAGAGGCTGTTTCAGAGGGGTGCACCAGCCGAGGAGAGAGATCTGCCCCCCACTCTCTCTGCTTGTAGCAGCATCTGACCCTCAGAGAGTTGGAGGTTCATGAGCAGAGAGCTCACAAAATAAGATGTTTAGGAAGAGAGATAGTGTGGTCCTAGGCCCTAGAAAGCCTTGTGGACAATACAAAGGGTCTTGAACTTGATCCTTGCAGCCACAGTGAGCCTGGGAGCCAGTGAAGAGATTTCTGAGCCACCTCCAAGCTTTGAGGCCCACAAACTATAAAGGTTTTCAGTATCACCCTCATTAATATTCAAGAGATAAATGTGCATACATTAAGTATCATTGTATGTAAATTTATCACATGAACAACAATGAAGTATATAATGAAATCTGACATGTTTCTGGCCCTCAAGGTCCGGAGGTAGTCAACCCTCATTTAAAGGTGCTTGGAACATACATTAGGAAATACATAAAAACAACTGTGTAGTGCCCCAATCGCATGTGTGCACATGCACATTAAAGGTCAACCCATATAATAGGTACACATATCACAGCATGCAATAGGGAGCAGCGTCAAGGTAGAGACAGTTGGAGATAATCACTTTTTTACAGGTTCTCTTTTAAACATTCTGTTTATGTAGTAGCCATGCGCTATTATCTTTCCAAGACTTGTAATTGCTATTTTCACAAATCACGTTAGAACACGTATATATATAATCTCCGAACAATTTTTCAATACGCCCCTCCACTTGTAGCACTAACCCGACCCCTCAGCCCCCAAGACACAGAATTTCCATGTGAATAATTTCAATTGTAAACTCTGCTTCTAAGACTATAGCTTTAACTCAGGTCTTATCAATCAGGTGAAGGGCACTTATTCTGACTGGGTAAGAAAGACGTATAAACTCGCTTTCATATAATCTTGGAAAGGATCCCATAAATTCATGCCATATTTCCTAATTTCCCCGACATTACCAGTGAGTTCCAACTGTAAAATGTGGCAGACATGTTTAGCCATAAATTTATCAAGGGTTCACTACTCTGTTTCCAGTGAGAAAGAAAAAACAATTTTCTGCCAAGATTATATGGTCAATTAAGCTCCCCATCCTAAGGTCCCAGAGAAGGCATGTCTACATTTAGCTACAAGAGTAAAGTAGAGCGCTGTAAGCGGAATGTCAAGTCACAGCATCAATTTTACCCTGGACTGAATATCAATCCAGAACATTTGTTAGCCTGGACATCCACATAAAATATAAAGCAAGGATCCATTTTGCCAACAACATCTCCAAAAATTATCTGATAGAATAGAATAAGCTGAATGGGTCCAACCCCATTGTTTACCATTATGTGTAACTGTGTTTCTGCTAGCTACGCGCAGAAGTATGCTTTCTTCATACCATAGTGTATCTGCACTACAGTGGCCATGCTCATGTCTTTTTCCCAGCACCTATAATATGTTTTCTCTTCAAGGATACCCACATTCCTAACTGCTGCATATGATTTAAACATTAAGCCTTTTGAATTGGTGGTCTGTTGTAAAATACTCTCCGAAGCTTCAGGGGCCTAGATACAAGATATATTAATGACAGGTTTGGAACCCAATGTTTTATCTAAATCTGTCACTGTTTTCCAATCCATTGTCCCACTTGCAGTTTACAAATGATTTTGTGAGACTACCAGAGAAAATGTCACCAGCAAGTGGTGCACCCTTTCTCAATCCACTACAAAGTTCCCGTATTCATCAGACTTGAGGTAAGGTCCCCATTAACAATTATTGGGAACAAAAGGCCTTTAGATTGACTTATCCTGTCCCTCAGTTCCATGATGGCTGTAATAACAAAATTACAATATATGCTGAAAGCTCTCTGCTGCCTCAACCATCATGGCTGCATCCAAATATGTTAGCCAGTCACAGCCTGTTCCATAAAAAGCCAATGCTTCTTTAAGTGTCTCTGTACCCATTTGATGACAAGTAACCATTGAGCTGCAAAAGCCAAACCACCGCTGGATTTACGAGCATATGGTTTGCCACTTTCAATGCTTAACCCTTCTCCGCCCTAACAAAATACAGCAACATATTCTCATATTTTCTAATTATAGTCTGAATTGGTACAAATGTAAAAAATAAGTCTGGGTACAATATTCATTTTAATAAACACATTTATTCCAAATCAGGAAAGGCAAAGTCCACTCCATTTTGCCAAACGTTCCTCTTATCTGCAATCAAGGCCAGATAGCAGCATATAAATGCCAAAGGTCAACATTCACATTATCCCCCAGATATTATATTCCACCCATCATCCAGACATATGCAAAATTACTCTCCTCATCAGGAGATACTTTAATCTACAAGATATTTTCTTTGGATTTGTTTATTTTAAACCTTGAAACTACACCAAACTGCTAAAGCTTCTGCTGGAGGTATGACAGTGAAGTGTAGGGCCGGGAGAGTGACTCAATAATATCATCCATAAAGAGTGATTATTTTAGAACTTTTCCCAAATATAATACCCAAAATGATAGGATTAGCCCTAATCCTTATAGCTAAGGTTTCCATTGTTAAAGCAAATATAATGGGGCATTATTGACATGTGCCCATATACAGGAGGAGTTATCTGTGAGGTTCTCATGAACTCTTATTCTGTAGTTATGCAACATCATATTCATCATAAATTGGCCGAAGTAAAATTTAGAAAGTATAGCATTCAGAAATCCCCAGTCCACTCTGTCAAATGCTTTCTCGGCATCAAAAGCTAATATCCTGGATTAGAAAATGGGATGGAAATGTATTGGCCTTATCTAAAATGTGGAGTGCATGGTGTATATTGTCTGAGGTTCCCCAACCAAATACAAATCTTGAGTGATCCAGGTCCACAAGGAGGGAACTAGTGCTTTCAAGAAGTTGACTAGTATTTTAGTATAGATCTTGACATCTAAATTCAATAAAGCAATCGGTCTGTATAAGGCACATAGTCTAGAGTTGTTGGCCTTTTATGGAAATATCACAACAATGGAATCGGTTATGGATTCTTGAAAATGTCCTGACTCCCGAATTACAGTTTGAAAGCTGGGCAATAGGGCCAACAAAATTCTGATGTAGGAGGTAGTCAGACCATCAAATTCTAGTAAGTTATTTAGTTGCTACTATCATTTCGCACAGTTTTATGGGTGTGTCCAACATTTCTCTCTGTATGGGGATAGTTTAGGATGTTCACCCACTCTAGCTAGATGATTTCTAAAAATCTATCTATCTCATCCATAAGCATAACCTTTTATAATGCATTTGGAAATAAGTCTTCTTATACTCTTATCCTCTCCCCACCCGTTTTGTCAATTGTGGTGTGAATATAAACAATATAAACAATGGTAGCTCTTGTCCTTAAGAGATTAGTCAATTTACTTCTGGTTAATGTCCATGATCATAAATACATAGTTTAAATCGAGTGACTAGCTGATGGACCTTGTGTAACCTCAGAGTGTCTAATTGGTTGTTTTTTTCCAAATAATTGGTTAAAAGTAGCTCAGGTCACATCAGTTTGTCATCTTTCTTTTTTACTTTTAACTCATCCAATAGTTGACCTACTTCCTATTGTTGATTTTGCTTTATGTTTTGGGTATGTTATGGGCTAAATACTCCCATACTGCCCAATGAAGCTCCTCTGAGCAAGGCAAATTGGTCAAGATCTTGGAAGGCAGATACCAAATGTACTGCCTTGATCCTCTCGTCCATAGTCCTGACCCATATAAAGAGGATGTAACCGTGATATGATCTGATAATATCAAAATCTCTATTTTAAATCTGTTGAGTGATGCCTCCTCATCACAGAATAAAGAGTCAATTCTGGAGTAAGATTTTTTAACTTGTGAGAAGTGAATGTAATTCCTCATCTGCAGGTGTAAGAGTTTCCATGCATCTGTAAATGGGAGATCTTTTAATTCATACATCAGTGTTCAAAAGGATCTGTCAAACGTGGAGTAAGTGTGTTCTAAGTATCTATCTCACACAAGTCCATGGCTCAATCATATTACCCAGCAGAATTATTTCTCCCTCAGGAAAGCTCTGAACAGTGTTAAGAAAGCACTTGCTCAATTAGCACTTTGCAGAATTTGATGGGTAAAAAAAAAAGAGGTGATTGTCAACCTCTTCCATCCAAACACCCCTCTGGTTATCACATACCTCCCTTCTGCATTATGTTTACTACCCAGAAACCTATTAGGGGAAATCATTTTGGCCTTCGTGTTGCACTAACATGTTATTTGACGGCAGGGACCTGGTACATTTGCACTCAGGCATAGTCAGGTCCCCATCACCACATTTCTATCATTTGCATAGCAGAGTGCAAATGTGCAGGGCAAAAGAGGGCATACATGCATGTACACCATTTTTTGCCCTGCACATTTCTACTCTGCTATGTAAATGAGTAAACACTACCTGGCATGCTTGCATTCTAAGCAGCGTTCACAGTTACAATTAAACACTGTACAACATTGGAGGCATATTTAATTGTAATTGTGCACACTGCCTGCTATTCACTCATGGCAGGCAGCATGTCCAATGGACCCCTATGGGTCTGCCTGCTTTATGCTGTTGCATAATGCCAGCGCACTCCATAGGGATCTCCAGCGTTTGCGCTAGCTTGAGTATTGTATCGGACTGCAGCCTTTGTTAGTTCTACCCCACTTCAGTGTTTCCTTGCAGCTGGACAACTAGGCTGCCGCATTTGGAATCGCATTGAACTGCTAAACAGCGCGAGAAGCATGGTTCATCATGGTTGAACCGTCTGGATATTATTGATTGATAACTGACCCTGGTCCATTTTGGTCTCTAGAGACTGGTTAGGTCACAATAATCCCTTTTTGCAACTCAAAAACATATCCTTTTAAACATTATGTTTTTATATTGCCTTGTCTGCCCCTATCTCATGACCCAGAGTGCTGCATCCTGATGTCTTCCATATTCTGTGTTCTTTCTACAGGGCTCATTTTTTGTAGTCTGTATATGTCGTGTTTAATTAAAGTATATATATAGTTGTATACAACACCGAATGAGCATTCCTTTAGTTTGGACTGTTATACTTCGCTGTTTGGGTTGCTACTGTTTCACGTTCACATTTGTCTTGAGAGTACAGCCTTCCCTCTGCCCACGTTACCACAAAAGCAAAGGATCTTTAGCTCTTCACTGTGCCTACCGTACCTTTATGATTGTGCTGGCTCTTGGTTTGTAGAAGTGTGAGGGCTGAGTAGGAGCTTTAGCCTCTGTGAATCTTTATACTCCTGCATGGCAGAAGACAATTAATCACAGAGGGATTAGAGGCAAAGACTTGTCAAGTGCATTCAAGAGACACCATTGTAGTAAACGTTGTGATGTATACATTCCCATCATAAGGAAATCAGTAAGCTTGATATTATAGGGACACAATGGAACTCATTACAAGTGAGCCGGTCCTTCAATAAGGTCAACAATGTTACTGGCACCTTTTGTGGACCGGCTCATTCTGAGTCTTCCAGTAGGGGCAGTGAATAACCGGTAGGCCTGACCTGCCAGTAGTTCAGGCCCCTACCGGCAGATAAATCCTTGAAGCACCGGCACCGTTGCCAGTGTTTCAGTGTTCTATTTCCCGTGGAGTCGCATAGGACTCCACGGGAATGGGAACGTACCATTCCGCTGCTGCCGATAATATCCCAGTATTACCGGGAAATTAGACGGCTGAAACGGTAAGCTGAGGTTTTCAGAAGGCAGCCGGTACTACTGGTGGCCTATTGGCAACCTTGTAATGAGGGAAAATTATATTACCATGCTTGAGTTACTTATGTAGTTAGCATGAGTCTATTTATAAAATTAAACTAACACATTTTGCTATATTTGAATGGAAAGTAATAACACATTTTTTTCTAATAAGTCATTTCGAGGCCTTGCTGAAGATGTATGGTGGTGCCCATTTCAACATGATGGCTGTGGACCCTCCTTGCTTATAGCAAAAAACAGTCTGAGACGCCCGTGGTGTGCATGCATTATAATGGAGACAACGAAATACAGCCAGTAGTTAATAGCTGCCTAGTATCACGAAACGGCCAGCCAAGAGGGAGCTGAAACACTAAATGCCCACTGAAAATCTATAAATCCTTCTGTGTCATGAAGTAGCTGATGTGGAGTAACCGGTGTTAAAAGGCAATGAGGTGATAACACTTCTGCATACCCAAGGGAAATGGTGGCTGAAAGGGCTTCAGCAAACGCTTTAAAGGCGAGCACTGCAAAGCACACATTTAAAGCCCCAGAACGAAAGTGACATAGACAGGACTATATTGCTGAGTTATAAGACTGCTGACTGGTGACGTTGTGACTGCTGCTGAGGTATCCCCTGACGATCGAGATCACTTTCAACTAAAATAGTTGAAAGGTCCCCAACGCCATCCCTGGTAATGTCAATGCCGGCTGGGGGGATGAAAACACTTGGCCTTTGGCCTGCTTCCTTACAAAACACCTGAGGTAGGTTTCAAGTCTATGGCCCTAATTCACAGAGCTTTTACCAAATGGGGTTTTGCCATTATAAAACGCTTATGTTAATTAGGGCAATGCATGTCATGTCTCAATACCAATTCCATGTATGTCATGTTTAATGATGTTACAAAACAATACACTTCCTACCTGTCCCCAGTTAAACACTAGCAGTGGCGTAATAACTAGAAGGAACAGCGCTGAAACCTGTGTTCCCGTGCTGACTAATTGTGATGGTGTGCTTTCCCGGTCACGCTTCCCGCGTAATTAAAGGCAGCTGCGCTTTGCGTCCTGAAGGAATCCCCTCTGCCCAGAACACACAGCAAACTCCAGGCCATAACCACAAACCACAAGAGCCGGCATGTGATCGCAGATCTCTAAAGGCGTTAAAGGCCCAAACCACAGATCATGAAGAGAAAACGAGCCAAGCCAGTAGAGCCATTTATGAAAAGAAAACTATGCGTAACCAAAAAGAAAATAACCCAAAATCAGCAACATGTGACTAAAAATACTACGTTTGAGTAATTATTTATTTGAGATTTTATTCAGTTAGGGCCAGACCACAACGGCGTCAGACTGCTGAACAGCTATAGGCATAGAAGAGTGAACTTAGGTGAAATGCAGTCTAGTGCATTGAAAGGTAAAGTAACTTTCCAATCAATTGGCAGGAAACATTATATAGCACCGCAGAGTTTTAAGTAAAGTTTACACAATTGCAAACAATGTAGGACACCCTTTGCATACTTTGTCTTTATACAACTACAATATTTAGGCTTTTTATACATTTTCATTAATTTTGTATTAAAGAATAAAGAGAGGAAAACACAAAATAAAAAGAAACACACACATTTTTAGAACATAAGGAATTGTAATATCTCATAATGGCAATACATTAAGACGCATCATGTGGTGTATCATATTAATATCATGTGCCTTCATGTATCTGTTCCACAAGTCCTCCCTATACTCTGTTGAATGCTAATATTCCCCATATCCCTGCAAATGTTTCCTGCGTTGCGTATTAGTGACCTGGCAGCATACCATCATGAAGTGTCTAGAACCTTCTAATTCTTGCGTCACACACAGTCAACATGTCCTGTACACTGTCTTTTTTTCTTCCAGGGCACAGTTCCTGCTCTGCGCTATGTTACACTGTATACCCATTAAGTCCTGTCTAGCATTCATATTAGGGTATTCCAGAACACAGCTAGGTGTTGCATTTATCTTCGGTATATATGGACAATATATGCTGCAAAGTGATGTGGTCTCTATGGAAGTCTCATTCCTCTCATAGTCCACCTCTCTCATAGATGTTTTAATATGATTTTTCGGTTACTTCACTGTCTTTTCAAGCCATGGTTGCAACTTCACCACTGTTGGCATTACACCATTTACAGTAATCCTACTTAAATTGATCAATCACAGTACCCTTGTAGGTCATGTTCTTATCAGTATACGCATTCACAATATAGTGCATAAGACTATTCAAAGGGTCCTTCACACATTTCCTATACAGATTTGGTCTGCATTGTATGTTGTCAAACACCACTGAGAGGATCACAAGTTCTGGTCTTAAATAGTCAAACGAAAGGTCCAATTAGAGTTCTTAGGCAAAGCTCTCTATTTTGTTAAGTTATTTCATTTGTCCAGGTCCCCGGATTTCAGATCCGTACATAATGGCAGGTCTGATCTTTATCCAATATATGTCTGTAGGGGTTTTAAGGAGTATAGCAAACTTTCTTACAATGGCAACAAGTTGTCTGGCAGTTCACTAGGCATTCTCAAATTGGGAGTGCCGGTTTCATTTCTGATCATTGAATACTCCTGATTCTTATGTTATGAGACCTCATAGACTACCTGTTCGTTTAACATCCAATAATATTGCTCGTTTCTGCCGTTTTGTCGAATAGAAGAAAAACATAGGCTTGTTCTTATTGATAGCTAAACAGTTATCACGAGCATAAAACGATAATATTGTAAATTGCTATTGTAGACCGTTTGGGGGTAGTGTCCAAAGGAATCAGGCCATCTGCATGACCCAACGACGATGTGTACTCCCCATTCTTGGGGGATGTGCTTAATCTGAAGTGAATTCTAGAAATAGGTCTGCTAGATATAGTTTAAATAGGGTTGAGGCCAAAAAACAACCCTGCTTGAAACCAGTGTGGGTAACAATGGAATCTCTTAAGCTTCCCACATGATTTATTCTCACTGTCACACTTGTATTAGAATGCACTTCAATCAGCATTTTCTTTCTTTCTTTCTTTCTTTCTTTCTTTCTTTCTTTCTTTCTTTCTTTCTTTCTTTCTATCTTTCTTTCTTTCTTTCTTTCTTTCTTTCAAATTATCGTGGGCGGACCCACGCAGGCGCTTCCCCATCCAAAAGGATGATGTGCACCTACCCCACCAATCTTACACACAGCCCTCAGCAAACCTCTTGGGATTCCCTACCTATCCAATTTCTGCCATCATAGGTTTCAATGTACGGTGTCAGACACTGCACTAAGGTCAATGTAGGCAGGGTATACCAGTGTAGTATACTTCCCCCAAGCCTGCTCCATGATGGGGATCACTGTCATCATGCTAACAAGCGTAGATGAGCCCTTTCTAAAACATGTCTGGTTGTACAGTAGAATGTCATTCCCATGCAGAATTTAGCAGGGGTGTCCAGCATAACGAGACTTCTGTAGCTCGCTAGGTCGACGTGTATATACAGGCAGAGTATTGTATGGTATATTTCCTGTCATGCAGATGTGATTGAATAGCTCATGCCAGATATTCCCTCATAGTGGTGTATTTGTTCTGAGGAGCATATTACATTTCCCTTCAGGAAACAGCGCTCTGCTCTGGAGGCGTTAATGGGCCTAATAATCTTTCATACCTCATCCATGTTTCCACAATATTCAGATCCATCTATTATATCAATAAATCTATGCTGCACCGTAGTTGTTGAACATATAGTCATTGCAATATGTGATTCACAATAATTCTCAGAAGCTATCACCAATAATCAGCTCCCACAATTTCAGGATTGATTTCTTTTGATAACTTCCATCATAGTTTGCCATCATTAAGTCTCATATGCATCCTTAGCCAGTTTCTGTATACACCTTTTGTTGGTTTTACATTATTATCGCTAGTATTGCTATTATTATTATTATTATTATTATTATTATTATTATTATTTACATTATTTTGCAAAAAAATATATTTGCACCCAAATTATGTAAACAGTCTGGTATATTTGTTGTGTAAAATAGATGTCTTGTCATACACCCCCCCAACATGTATATAATATGACATGATATGATAAGTCATGTATAATGCACCTCGACGCATGTGTTTCTAGGTGTGACAATACAAGGGACGGTATGGAGGGAGGACAAGACAAACGATCCTACTAGGCCGTGTGTCATTCAGATCGTGCAGGTGCCGATGTATAGAAGGCATAGTGGTCTATTTCTATGGCCATCACATGTGGAAACCTCTTAACTTAAGGCAGGAGCAATGTGCTGCATAGTAATTCATTACAAGTACCAATCAGTTGACCAGGTATGAAATGATATTAGCTGAAATGTTATGTTGATATGAATATCTGACGTACATTGCTCAGATGAAAATGTAAGGCCGGTGAGTTATTAGACTAAATGCAAGTCCTACTCACCTCATGTTGTTTCCACTTGTGTGGAACTAAACCCCCCCTTCCATGCAAATGGCCTGGCTATATTCAACCACCCATTAATTGGGATAAAGGCAATGCTGGACGAACTAGGGGTGTATGCAATTGAAAATTAACTTGCAATAAATCTGTCCATTACGAAGGTAATGCAGGTTGCATCAAAACAAATCAACAGAACTGAGATAACGACCGCTGTGGGCACATTGGAGTATACTGACGCCTATAAAAACTTGGGCTGAAGATGTCAGCGACTTGAGGATATGCTGACATAATCGAGACCAAGATTAGAAGGGCGAGACAAATCACATGCATGTCTAGGAAATATCCATCAGTCCATGCAGGCTTTTCACTCTTGGTACTCTATAAACAATGGTTATGCACAACAGTCCTATAAGATTTGCAGGCCCTAGCCAAGAGAGATCTGCAGTGGTTCGAAGGTGTGGAATCTCGATTTTGGAGAGCTGTATTTGGGTTAGCAAGATGTACCCCGATTGAGTATGAGTGACTTGAGTTAGGTCTCTTATCATTGAGAGCACAATTATTATCCCCTAGGGGTCCCTGATGTTAAAGGCTAAGGCAGCTCCTACCTGCCCACTCCTAGACAAATTGGGCAGGAGCTACGATCTCAGCCAGGCCGGGAAAGTCACTCCCCTGCAAGTGAAACTTTTTGGCGATCCATGCTCTTTGATTGACTGGTTTCCTGATTCCAGCTGTTGTTTGGCCTTTGGATTGGATGCGCATTTTTGATCACCTTTTGACACTTAAGGGCTATGTGGCGTTTGTGGTGCACCGCTTTATGAAACCTGAAAGATATCTATTGCTCTGCCCTAATCCAGCTGTTCGTAACTTTTGACTAAGACTCCAAAACAAATCAGCTACCAGTTCGAAAGGTGTGCGGCCGTAGACTGAATCTGCCTCCAGAAGCAAGATATTGTAGAATATGCAGCGCCAAATCTGATCAAGAGTCAGCCAGACATGTGCTAACTGAGTGCCCGGAAATGGGTGCACTCTATATGGGGCTGCTTGGCCCTTTTGTTTATGATTATAGCTCTATAAAAACTGCTGATTTCTGGGTGTTCTGTCTGAATACAGAATCTATGAAAGTCCTTTTGCCTTTATTTAGGGTCTGGCAAAGGATTCTACTGTTACTTGGTAAGTGAGGCCTGGGGTTGGCAAATCACCATTGCAATCTCCTATAATGTTGGCATAATAAGTGTAGAGGTCTGTGTCCGAACAGCTTGTAAAGGAGTAGTAGGCTTGATCCTTCGGAAACTAATGAACTTATGAATGAATTTGATATTTTATTATAAATAGGCAATTTTATTTCTTATTATTTTGTGATACTAAATAAGTATTTCTTTATATTGGCTTTATATTGGCTTTTTAGTAATTCTTGATTGTAAAAGTTCTGTTAAGAGCTATGTGCAATGCAATTCAATACAATACAGTGCTTTTCTGTTGTTGGGTGCATTGACTGTGAAGAGTATTAAATCTTTGATGTTGCTGCCCTCGATTTGCCCCATCTTTGGTGTATTTCTTTGATAGCTTATTGATTTTTTTTTCTTCTCCAGAGTACACATGCCTCCTAAGAGGCTTCCCAGTTTTGGAATGTAATTTTACGAGAAATGCTGTGACTATAAAAAGAAAATGAAATAAACATTTAAACACATAACCAGAGAAAACACTTTCCAAGACAGTGGCCCTCATTACGCCTTTCCCGGTAATGTGCCAGTGATTCCATGGAGTGGGTGGCATAGTTTCCAGCAACCGCAACCACAGAATCATCAGCACGTCCCAACACTGTGGGAGTGCGCTATCTGGCATGCCGATGACGGAAACACTGTGACCCTGCAAAAACCCCAGTGGCACCACCATCAAAAATACCAGTGGCACCGGTATGTATAACATGGAAACACAAGCAATGGAAACACCGGGACTGGACACAACGTCACTGCAGGAACTAGAAGCTTGCCCGCAGCCATTTTGAAAAACGCAATCCAGATATGATCACCTACTTCTTGTTACCGTACGGACATGTTGACATCGGCATCCTCACAGCAGACATGACATTCAGTGCGCCTGAAGTGCGGCAGCGGAAGAAACGCTTCTCTGAGCAAGAACTCATCATGCTGACGGACACCAGAGTACAACATGCTGGGGAACTGTTTACCACCTACCACCACCGGAAAAATGCCATCTGATAGGAATGGCACAGAAGATGTTGGCCTTCGGTTCCATACCACGCAAACAAAAACACTGCCATAAGCGATGGGATGACCTTCGCCTGAGGATCCACAACCTGCTGTCGGCCCACTGGAAAGAATGCCTTGTAACTGGAGGTGGGACGGCCTCACCAATAAAGCTCATGCCATGGGAGGACAGATGCAGCTTTGTGCTGCACCTCCAAGGGATCGAGGGAGTGGGATCGGCAGAGGCCAGTGCAGGAGCACATTGAAAGGGCAGTGAGTACACTGTGCCATACCAAAATAACCATACACAGTGGTTAGTCAAATGCAGCGGACATTACATGAAGACAAGTCCAAATGCATGCCACCAAAACACATCCAACCCATAGAGTGGACAATAAACCATGGCCTCTGCCCAGAAGTACACAAGCATTGCCCCCCCCAAACAAAAAAACACACATATGGCCTCATTAGTAATCGTCATGTACACGAATTGACAACTTGAGAAGCAACACATACACGAGACACACACCAGACCAATGTGGAGTGCATGCACCACGAGAAATGTTCCACCATAAAAAAACTCACATGCATGCACGTATTAAAGCTGTCCTGACATTATAACTCCATGCTAAGACATCATGTCACACAATGAATGAACTGCATGTAGCAAGGCCATTGGATGTCACAGAGGTAAATAATGGCATGCCCATCTTACCCCCACAGGCACCTCCTCTGACAGCGAGCAAGCTGGACCAAGCACCTCCCAGCAACTCTCAAAGAGGAGGAGAACCATGCTCCACACCACAACTACCAAGGCCACACCAGCACCAGCCACTGAGGCACAGCAAGCTGCCCCAGCAGGAACACCAGTGCCGACCAGGGAGGCACATCCAAGTGGCCTGACTGCAACACCAGCACCAGCCACGGTGGCACAGCCAGCTTGCCCAGCTCCCACAACAGCAATGCCCACAGAAGCACAGCCAGCCATGGCAGCAACACGCACGGCTGCACAGCCAGCTGCCTCTGACACACAGCAGAGTGGGCCACCAAGACGGCCATTGCCCCACACCAGCCTCCCATATATGTCGCCACCTTGACAGATGACTGTACCAGGAAGGAGAGCGGGGACACCATAGAGAGGCCTCCAGACCACATCCCCTACAATTGTCCCTCCTCTACCACTGATCCCAAGTATCCGTGATATAGATACGCGCATCCGGCAAATTGAGGCACCGTGCGAGGAGAGGTTGGACTCCTGTACCAGCAGCTTATGGAGAACAGGATGATGCAGGAGAGTGTGCATGCCACTAGCCAGTGCTATGCCCGTACCCATGCACAATGGTCCTGCTTGCTCAGAGGGTCCGGGAGGGGAAGAGTCAATCTCAGCACTAGTGGAGTCCCCCACCCTTTCCCTGCAGCCAGCACTAGAGTTCAGGGACACGGCTGATTCAGACCCACCTCGACAATCACCATGCCTGCCAGCTCCCAACAGAGCAGTCCAAGGCACTGAATGCTGAACGTGTCAAGGTCACAGAATAAAGGGAGGTTCGCTGAAAAGAGGCCACAGAAGCAACAGAGTGCCAGACTTTCTGTGACACTAATGCAGCACAGGGGGTGTTTTGGTGAGGATGTGTTTCGGAGGGTTAGTTAGGGAGGGGGAGGTGGGACGCCTAGTTGGGGAGAGTGTCTTTGGGAGGGTAAATTGGGGAGAGGGTAATGGGGAGGCCTAGTTGGGGAGGGTGTGTTTGGGAGGGGTAGTTGTGGAGTGGGGGAGGGGTGGTCTAGTTGGGGAGGATGTGTTTGGGAGAGTTAGTTGGGGGGGTGGTGTGCCACACGTTTGTTGATGTTTGTCACTTCCAAAATGCACATGGTTCTGCAAAGGAATTTACATCCGGACATTACATTTGTGAATTGGTGTGCTTTGTTATTGTGCTGCATCACATGCAGTGTGTGCCATGGGTTGGGTGCAGTTGCTTGGTCCTCAAAAGTATTTCTCAATGAGTTTCTGCCGGGGTGCACACCCACCCCTGACATACCTGTGATAGTTTTGTTGCATGTCAACAAGTGTATCGCCATCACCATCATCATCAGCATCCGCTGGTAGAATGTCCATGTCCAGTGGCAGGGGTATGTTGTGCATAATGCACATATTGTGCAACATGGCACAGGCCAGGACTATCTTCCCCACCTTCACTGGCCTGTACATTAGTGGCCCACCAGAGTGGTGAAGTCACCGGAAACGTGCCTTCAACAGTCCAAAGGTCTGCTCATTGAATGTGTGACACATGCATCTAGGCCTATGCACTTGTGGGCCCTGATTCGTCTTGATGCACCCTGTTACAGGCAATGCTGGTCATGTAGGGTTTCACTCCCAAGGATGGGTTGGTGGTGGGTGGGGCTGAGTTGGGATATGCTGGGTATTCTGACATGGCAGTGATGCATTCTGGTACCTGTGGTGCATTGCATGTGCATGTCCGTCCGTGCCCAGATTGTGATGGGGTGTCCATCCATTGATACATGTGGTACATGGCAGTGGCCACCCACTCTTGCATGCCGATTGTGTCCCTGCATTGGCATGGTGGCTGTGGGCCATGCACTGGTGCCAGTGAATGCCCCGCATGCCCTGGCATACATGCAATGAGTTGTGTGTGTTGATGCTTCTACTTACCCAAAGGCCAGGTCTGCTGTCTGCCATAATGCACCCTGTACACTGGCAGGGTGCTATTCCACAGGACCATGGAGTCATGGGTTTATCCCAGGAAGTGGGCGCAGCAGTGTGTGATTGTCAGGTCCGCATCACATATGACCTGCTGTAAGAGGATTCAATTCAGCACTACAGCTAAGTCAACGCCTAGTCTAGAATACTGAATGAAAACCCTTATTGATATATCTTTATGTCCAGTTCATGCGTTCTGGATGACTACCCCTATATAACACCCCTCCCTTGGAATCCCCCTGACCCCACTGAGCCAAGAAGTAGTTCTGTTTTGCAAGTTAAAAGGTTTAATTGATAATTTAAACAATAGAGATATATATCACACTTTATGATAAATTAATAATTGAATATCACACTTAATCTGATCTGCTAAAGATTAACAACGGAGAATCTGGCACTAGCACACTTCTTTATAATCACTAAGGAGTTGACATGAAATGGATAAGATAGCAACAATACTTTTATGGTTTCCAATGGATGCAATGTGGAATGAAATGCAGTAAAGAAAATAACTTGATAGGATTTCAGCAAAAGACAATGTAATCACTTTCTTGTACAATTTACCCCCCCTTTTATGCAATGCAAAGAAAGGGAAGGAAGGCACACAGTTCTCAGAAATGCAATTAAATGTGATTCAGTTCACCCAGCAACTTAGACTACAGAAGTTGAAAACACAGGCAAAATGCTTTGATATGTGCTGGCAATGGAGTGAAAATATGTTAAAATGCTTTTAATTCCCTCTAGAGGTTCAGGGTGAGTGGTATCTAGTTAATATTAGTCCAGGCTCACTTTAGCAAGGATCTAGGGTGTAACTAGCAGGTTAAACGAATTTTTGGCAACTGAAAGGCAAGCAGCAGCAGATTTTTACACGTGAAGAAATTTGCAAATCGCGGTAAAATGTCAAATCGCGGCTAAATTTGCGAATGCGCCGAGCGCGATTACAGAGGAACTACAAGGACTATCACGATCGCTTGGGGTCCTAGGAAAGCCTAGGATCTCAGCTTCCAGATGAAAGTTACTGCAAGTCTCTAGCACAAACGGTCACGGAGATATGAGCGATTAAATAAAGGTCGTTTTTCAGATTTGAAATTTTAAAGTTCAAAAAAGACAAGTGCAGCTTGCAACTAGAAAATTACAGGTGACAGCTTTACAAATGACAGGTGACAGTTAGGAGACAGTTCTACTTAGATTAAAATAGCTTGAATTATATTATCTTAACTAAGAGATTGGTTCTGCACAGTTTTGCTATGTACTCACAATATATTTAGAAATATGCCTTGCCACGGATCTGGTCAGGTTTAGGACTGGACTCTGGTCTCTGCACTTCACAGTGATCTGGGTCAGCTCTCTCTGGTTCTGCTAACAGGTCAGCTCTACTCTGCTGGTCTGGTCTGGGTCTCTGAAGTTTGATGGAGGTAAAGTATGGATTTTCCCGGCAGAGCTTCCAGCTGCAAATGAATTTGAAGGTCCCTATCTGTCCTGTCTCTCTGCTTTTATGTGTTTTGAAAATGGGTGTGTGTGAGCATCACTGACCCTACCTCTCTCTCAGCTTCTAATTGGTCAAACTTCCATTTCTCACTTGATTGGGGGAGCTAAGTTGTGTCAGAGTGATGTCATTTTACAGCCTGCAGAAAGTCCACTCCTCCTGTCAACTTGCACACAAATCTAGATTTCAACCAAATACATATTTGCAGAGGTACATATTGTTTTAAAATCATATGCACCCATCATGCATTACAGGAGGTATACCCTGTTCAAACTCTGCTCTTCCTGGGGGCTTGCATTCAGAAATGGCAATATTTTGCACTTTTTAACTGGTTTGCAATACCGGACATTACCCCAAATTTACACACATGTGCGCAAGGAGTATGGACATTAGTTGATGAAGTGTCAGATTTTTCACATGCACACATTTTGAGTAATATCCTCTTTTCCACTAAAACCCCCCTGAACATGCCACCGGTTCTAAAAACCTCTTAAAATGTGGGCAGAAAAATCACAAGAATTATGGTATCATTTAAATAATTTTCACAAGTCCGTACTATGAGTTATTCATCTTTTTCTAAAACCATATTCTGGCTATAGAGGTGTGTCTTTTCAGGTCACATGGTACAGAAACCAGTCTTTCCAGTTTCTGCCAAGCTCAGAGACCCTGCCCCTCCCAGCTTCTGCCAAGAGGAAGCTGTTTTACGACATCTGCAATAAAACATTTGCCTGAGTCAGGACAGGGCTTTGTTCAGAGCTCCTGTATTCTGTGGGGGCTCCCCTTAATTCAATTATCAGAGAGATGGCATATCCTTAGTGTGGCCAGCAAAAGGCAGATAGGCCTGGGAACACAGCTGTGACTCAAGTTTCACTCCTGATGGGGGGTAGTTGCCAGGCAAAATTGGAATCTCTTTAAGCCAGTTTTTAGCTACATGTAATTTCTGTTCCCCAGTTTAAGTCAAGACATTTTTTTTACATATGCAGCTAGGATGCTGATTCTAAGTTTAAAACTATGACCTTTAAACAATTGCAACCTATGTGACACTCAAAGTAGGTCACTCATTTCTTTTAAACATTTAGATTTGTAGTGTCTTTCAGTCCAAATTTACTTAAACTGCTGAAATCCACAGCTCAGCCAGTCTTGTTATAAACCTTCAAGTCACTTCAGAATATAACTTTACATTGGATCCACCTCTTAAAATGTCTTTCTTTGGCATGTTTTGGGTTCATTTATTCAGTTTTCTACAAAATCTGGTGGTTTTAAAACGCCGGCTTTTGGATAGTGGTGAGTACTGGTACTGCACCCCTTTTTGGGATTTAAGAAAATGAATTCCCAACAGTTATGGGTTTGCTTTTGGCAATCAGCATTGCCACTCCCAATGGTTTCAGACTACTGTGTGGGTAGTCCACTGGTGGTTTAGGCAGTGTCCTTCTGTGCCCATAACATCGGCAAAAATGAGTGGCAGTCTATTCTTCATGCATTTCCCTGTGCATTTTCTGGGAAGCTCTGGCCATCATGATGTTTTCCATGTCAGTACTGCACAGTTTTGAGGTAGGGATCGGATGCATGGGTAAATACATCCCACACTGCACAAACAAACGGTGGAAAGGCGTTTGATTTCTATACACCTCCTCTCTGGCATGGGCAGCCACTAGCTCTATACATGTGCAGTCTACTGCTCCCAATACATTAGGCATGCCTGCAAGTGCATGAAAGTGGACCTTGGTGGCTTTGACCTGTGGATGTGTGGTGGGAAGGGTGATGTGCAGGGACACATGGCACAGGAGGGCATCCAGGACCTATTGCACCAGCAGAGTTAAAAATGCCATTCAGCTCGCCGACTGTGTGTTGGGATGTGCCTGTGGCAAGAAAGTGCAGCACTGACACCACCTTCAACAGGGGGGCTATGGCAGTCCGGATGCCTATGATGCTCTGGATGTCGTCCTGGATGATCTCCACAACATCCAGGATAGTCTCCCTGTTCAGGCGGGATAGTGTGTGGATCTGTTTGTCAGTCAGGGCCCTTGTGCAGGGTATAGGTGCACGCCTCCGGGGTGCAATTTGCATGCCATTGCTCATCTGCATTCTCTTTTTCATACACTTCATCCTCCTCTACTGCTTGTCAGCCTGTTGCCACTGTTGCAGCTCCTGCTCATAAAGCTGCACTCCTACATGCAGCATCTCCAGGTCCATGACCACTGCTAGGAGAGGCAGCATGGTTATGTTGAGAAGTGTGTGTGGTGTGGGGGTGGTCATTTTCAGCAGTCCCTGTGCTTATTGTGTGCCGATGGGTGCATTGGGTGCATCTGTGGCATGTTCCTCCACACCTGGGCCTGGCTACCACCTGCTCTGCAGTGCCAGTATTTTTTACATGGCTTTCCCAGTGGTACTGGCATTTTTGTGCTGGTGTTTCCGGGAAAACCACAGTTGCAATGCTGCCTTATTTACAGGGTGCTCGTGTTTCCGGCACTGCTTCGGGAGGGCCCCGCTGTTTTGTTCACTGTGTTACCGGCAATGGTAGCACAGTGTGCACTTTTACCGGCACCATTGCTACCAGCTTCCTTCACGTAGTGTTGCGATCTGGAAAGAGTGCTGGTAATGGGAATTACTGGCACGTTGATTCCGGATCGCCACACTTGTAATGAGGTCCAGTGTTAGTAAAGTAAAACGGAACCCATGCTGCTAAAAAAGTCTGACTTTAACCTAGTGCAGTGGGCACCAGAGCCAAGCATAGGTTGAACACCATGGCAGTGTATTCTTGACTTCATGGAAGTCTAGAGCTGCTCACAGGGTGCATAGAAGAAAATCATGTGAGAGTAGAAGGGCAGGCCTGATGGAATATTTCTGGTTAGGCAAAAGTATGCAGGATATTAAAGTCGCAGTGGGGGTGAGGGGGCAGAAAAAGAAGAATCACCATTACTCTCCAGTGAAATATAGGTGGTGCAATAGTAGTTGGAAGCAGCACAGTACAGAGGGGTAGGAAATCACTTGAGAACCCACAGAGGGGATGGGAGAGGAGGTAGAAAGGTGAGGGAGGACTCCAATAGTAAAGTCGGAAGAAGAAAGTGGTTCTAAATCTGACCTACACAGCCAATAAGTTCCTCAAAGTATTCCAATAAATGTGAGGCAGTTAGGGGGGGGCAACAAACATCCTTCCACTCTCAGCTCTCCCCACAATCACCAGTTCTACAAGTCCCACGGCCAACCACTGCCAGGATAAAAGTACTCCTACAAGGATCGCACATGGCTCCAGACAGCCGTGACCTGAACTAGCATCTCTCTAGTCCAATCCTTTCAGTCCCAACTTCTGCCAATTGTCACTCCAGGAGCTATTCTCCATCAATAACTTAAATAGCCACCACTATTTTAGCACACAGCACATAACAAGGCAGCAGCCCCTACAATTCCGTGCAATGTCTCCACAATGCTGCAACAATTGCACCGAAATCTTAATCAAAGAAGCTTCAGTCGTAGCTGGGAGTCAGGCTGCCTCCAATTCCCCTGCAATTATGAATCTTACTATTATTACTAGGGTATTTATTAGGTGTGGATCTCGATTCAGGAACCAACATAGCCCTTTACAAGTCAAAGGGGAAAGTACACAGTGAATAAAGCAGATATACAAAGGACCGGAGACGCCACGAAATGAGGAAATGGGGGGCATTACCAAGTCTCAGGTTAGGTGAGGAGTGGAGGGTGCATTGACCTTAGTGTTAGGCAGGAGCCAATCCTTTGAAGAGGATGGTCTTGAGCTACTTCCTGAAATGTTGAAGTGAAGAGGCGACTCTCTTTTTCAGTCCAGAAATTAGACTAGGGCCTCATTACAAGTATGGTGGAGCAGGAAGAAATTGGCGGTAACGGAATTACTGCCAATAATCCTGCTCTGCCATACTATAAGTATGGGCCTGGATGGAGGATTTATCTCCAGCATCATGCTGGAGGTAAACCCTCCAACTCTCTGACGTGAAATTGGCAAAATTGGTGGAATTACAAAGTCGGAATTACCGCTGCAGTAATTCACCAAAAAAGCCCCATAAAGTCCTATGTACTTATAAAAAATGGGGATTCACACCACCACTTGTCATCTGGCAGCAATTCCACTAGACCAAGCGGCAGTAACAGTAATTCAGTTGAGCAGTATTAGGGAGACAAGGAAAGATTAGCTAGAATATAAAATAACGCAAGGACTTCTTTGGAAATTGTTTTGCAATTCAGGAAGACAAGGACTGTCATAACACTTCATCTTCATCGCCTGTTTTAGAAATGACAACATGGCTATGGACCTCCAAAAAGTACTTTTGATTAAGAAAAGAGTGTGTCAGCCCCAGTGAGAGATCCTGCCATCAAGTGCTATGCTGTTTTTATGATTACACATTTTGACATTAGACTTAGCAAGTAGAGGCAGCACCAAGCTCATCGTCCAATGTTCAGAAACTGCCATGTTTAAGTCTGGGAAATCTGAGCAAAATAACTTGATCGAGAACCGAGTGGAAAGGTGGAATATCATTTGAAAAATCCGAAATTGTTTCCGTACACTTGAAACATCATTTAAAAGGAGTGGCTGTGGACAACATGTCTGATTCCTGACTTCATTTGTTTAAGTGTGGAGATATCCTATGACTCCTTCCTGGAGAAGGGAGGGTTCATTCAGAGGCTGTATATGTGGACTGGACCTTTGTCCTACCTGTTCCCAAAGACCACTATGCTTTTGAATAATCTGGGCTGGGCTCACGCCATTTGCATAATTTCACAGAGACTCCTGCTACAGATGAAAAAAGGAAAATGTGCCATCCCTTAGATTTGGTATTATTGCAGTTCTTATGAACACCAAAGCATTTTTTCCAGAACCACAGTTAAAAGGCAAACTACCTTTCATTCCTTTGTGCCCAAGAGTGTTGTCAGTATAGTGTGTCTCCTGTAGCTACCACCCAATGGTGCAAGACACTACTTTTACAGTAGACCTACGTGGATAAACCTGTGATGCTGGAAATTCATTGGAGGGACAGGGCCGCCCTGCTCTTGTCCTGTAGTCCTTTTTCATTTGTGTTCTGTATTGTTTTGTGCCCAGTAGTCCATATGGGACTCCTGGCAGTGCTGCTCTTCCTGTTTTTGGTTTGGTGTACAGACCCATGGGAGACCCTTATGGCACCCATGGGTGTGGGTGCAACCCTGTGCCCTGAGTGTATGTTTTGGGCATCTGTGTGTGGCCCACAGAGCAGGGTATGGGCTGGCTGCAGCTCCATGCTGAATTTGACAGGTGCTCTGAGTATCCTCCATTTTGGGATATACAGGCCCTGCCATTTGAATCAGTTGATTCCTGATATGAAACACGATGGCCCCTGTGGCCTCTTGCTTTCTATTGACTGTTACCTTGCGTTCCCATTGTCCTGGGAAGCCCTGACTCTGTCCCTTCCCTCTGACTGGCTGTTGGGTGGAAGTTCCATAAATGGGGTTGTTGTGAAGTCCAGGCCAGACTGGCTGGAGCCTTCCCAGTGACTGTATGTTGTGGGTTAACCCTTTGGGTGGAACCTGGGTGAATGGAATGTGTGACCAATATCCACCTCTTGTTGTGTATGTCTGGTTTCTTCTGTATGACACAATGACTGAGACAGCCCTGCCCGAAACTGGTATGAATGCAGTGTATAGTGTTGAATGTCTGGGTACTTGCCCAATACACATTCCTTGTTGTGAGTGTCTGAGAGGGAGGAGTATGGCCTGAATACACTGTATGCCTGATTGGCTGACTGACTGCATGAATACCCTTCTGTATGATTGCCTGCTGAGTGTGACCCAGCAGTGTGGATGAGAGACAGAATAGTATATCTGGGGACCTCTCACCAGTGGAAATTGTTCAGAAGCTAAGTTGACCCTTGAAGAGTACTGGAACTGCGTATCTTTGATACCCAGCTGGAAGAAGAAGATTTGCTGCTGCATTTGTTTCGATCTGATCTGAAAGCTGTCGAGTTCATCAAGGACTGATCCAAGAGAGGACCTGGTTAGGCGCCTTCTTCCATGCTCCGAGGGACCATCAAGCACGACTAACCTTCGCCGAAGCTCCCTGGAAGTCAGACCCTCGAAAGGCTGCTGACCGGAGACGGGGACTGCCCAGGAGAACGAAGTATAACACCCGGACATTGACGCCGTCAAAGTCCATTGCCGTCGACCAGGGTTTGGAGTATCGTCGTAACCGCTGGAGGCTCATCGAAGCCGGGTTGCCCAGAAGAGGGGACCGATTGATGCTGTGCCACCGATGACCGAAGCCGCATGCTCCTTTGCCTAAGACTTTTGATTCACAGATGCGCTCGTCTGCACTGTCAGCCGCCTTATCCCGATGGAGAAGGCCAGGCCAACGACGCGCAGAGGAGCATCCGCTGGTGGTTTTCCCATCACCCGAAGTCCACAAAGACTTCGACGACTCGACGCCCTTGTCGGGCCACAGTTCTCTAAAAACTCTTTGCGGTCATGAACTATCAAACACCGAGGTGCCCCGCACACCTCAACCTCACAGAACGTCGCCAACGAGCACCACCTGAATCAACGCTGTGGTCTCGGCACCATCAAACCTTTCTTCGACACCGTCAACGCCAAGTTCACCTTCTTCGACACCTCTTGACGATCCGTGGCTCCTGCTTTAAAGGGAGTCACTCAAGAAGAATCCATCGACGCCTCATTGAAGAACTCTGCTCTCCCAGGTACATTGGGGGGGCTAGAAACCTTATAGAAGGAAATAAGACTTATAGAACAATATATGGACTGTGCTTATGATATATCTTTAATGTACAGTTTGCCCAGGTGGAGGGATCTCCACACAGAATTGTGCCTAGTTGGTAGGGGGTCAATATTCTGCCCATTGTTGTAACCAACTGCTTTCCTCCTATATCTATTGTTGGTTACTTGTATTCCTTGATCTGTGTGACATTTGACCAGAGTATAGTTGATGCTGTTTAATGAGATCTGGTAATAATTGTGGTACCACTTTAGAACTTTATATATTTGCCATTGTGGATTTTCTGAGCACAAAGTGAGTTATTGTGATAGTGTACATAACCTTGAATATTAATTATATAAAGACTGTGTTTTAACGAATACAGTGTGTGGACATTCCTTTGTAGGGGCTTGGGGACTACACTGTACTTAAGAACCAGCCTGCATGACCACCTGAGAAGCTAGGCCTTGATTGCTAGACCAGCGCTACCCTATAGAGAATGTTGCCTGGGGTCCTCTGTGCCTCTCCTCTGGCATATAGAGAGCAGGAGTACAGACACCCTCCTCCAGTCTTTACAAAACCCACCTATGGAATGAAGCTTTGGTTGGACTTCATAACCTCCTCTATGGTATATTGTGAATCTATGTACTTCCTTGCAAAAACATCATGGTGTCGATCGCAAATCCACCTTGAGATGCTGGGATGCATGAGATTCTGAGAACCTGACAAAACCAGCAGGGTTAGAAATAGCATGAACCCTGACACCACGCATCGTTCTTCATTGCCCTTCAAGAATCTGCCAGAGCTTTAAGACTACATTTCATTAGGTTCTAGGTTTCTTTAAGCACCCAAGTGATCCAGACATCAGAGATAATCACTTCCTAATATCCTAAACCACATTCTTATTTAAAGTAACCTTTCTGGTACTCTGGCCATTATTATCACTTCTAACTAATGCCCCACTGATTTGTTTTGCAATTGGAAGCTACAAAAGATATCCTATATGTGGATATATGCCAGTACCATTTTTCTTGTATTCGAATGATTTTGTTCTTTTAGGATGAAACTCCACTGGCAATGCAAAAACAACGCAAAAAACATATTAACCATCAATATATTGGTGAATAAAAAACAAATGATCTTAACCTCCAACCTAAAAACGAAATTGAAATGGTATTTCAGACTAAACAGTTTACCAATGTTGGGATGCACGTTCAGCTCCCATGCCTGCCAAGTGAGTAAGGCTGGGGAAAATATATGAATGCATGAGAAAGTGAATGTGTGTGGCTGCAGGGGGTGCAATGGGTGAAGTGGCAATAACGAACATAGTTGTTTTATAGTAGCCATGAATATACATATACGTAGGCCTAGGTATAGGGCACGAATGACACTGAAGTACAGTAGTTGAAATTGTACTATTATCTGAACGTAAGCATTGGTTCCAGACACAAGAAATACTGAAGCACCACCATATTTAGAGTGAGGCCTTGTATGTTACAGGCCCTGGAGAAAACAGCACTGTAGTAGGGTATCAAGTTTCAAATCACCTTCCCATCCCAAGCCCCAGGGTGAAAACAGCCACAGTGGCCTTCAAATATATAATTGTATAAAACTTGGGGCACGCAAAATCAGAAAGGAATGTGAATGGCTGAGCACGAGCAGGGCTGTGCCCTTCCTGAAGGACAAACTCATGGGAGCCATGGTAAAGGTTTTGAGCTACAAAAAGCCCTGGCCTAGATTTAGAACATTAGCACCCCCCAGAAGAATGCCCATCCCATTTGAACGGCCAGCCACCCATTAAACAGAACTACTACATCCATCAGAATTTGGCTGATTAGTGTGGTCTCCAAGAGCCCAGGAGAATCTCTGGCGAGGGGCAGCTGATAAGGGGAGAGCCTAGATTGAAACATCCCATGATTTGTGAAATGAGGAGCAAGAGGTGATGCCAACAAATGTAGTCCCACGACGGGAAGACACAGTGGGGCTGCCCGCATGTCCAGTATCAAGAGAAGCACTCCTTTACTCTAAAGGGCCAAGTTGACCTTGGAGGTATCCAGTGAGCTAATTTTAACGACCAGGTACACACCATGTGACTATGCCCTTAGGGAGAGTAACAATCTCGGAGGTCTGCCAATCATGTAGCGGGAACTCGAGGTGATGCAGTAGGGGACCATGTGTTAGAGGGCAGGGCTAGATTAAAATGTGGTCAATCGGCTGAAGGACTATAGGTGACTGGTAGTATGTATTTAGGTGGTAGCCAGTGAGGGTGGGGGTTGAACACTTTATATCATGTACATCATTAGTAACAATGTCATACCTTATAATGGTGAGTTTGCTTTAAACCAACACTGAGCCCCATGGTGCTTTGGTTCTACGGGACCCTCTGTCACCTTTTCCCATTTTGTATACACAATAAACTTGTTTTCCATGCAAAGAGTTTCCCCAAACATTTTTCCTCAGAGGATAGTTTTTTCTTTGCCGGGTTGCCTGGAGGTCTGCCTTACATCACTTAAACAAGTGGCAAAATTGCCATACTTTGGTGTGACCACCTCTGAATCGCTAAGCTGGAAGCCACATATTATATCAGTAATACAAAGTAGAAACTTTCAGCAGAGAAATAATCACCCTCAACCCTCAACCCCCCAAGTGTGCCCTGTTTTCAGGTAAAGTTAGGAAGTCACACTATATATGGCACAGATATTTGGTGCCAAGACAAAATCGTCTGCATTTGGGTGTCAGAGATCCATTTTGAAGAAGATTCTGTTCTTGCAAAGAGGCTTCCCAAATGTGGCAACTGCTGCAGACAGAGGTTTTGCTTTCCTATAAAATAGAGCTGCAGACAGTCCTGCAGGGTACACTGCGAAAAAGGACATCCGTGAACAATGATCTTGTAAAGGTTGGAAGGAATCAGGGACGTCAATTCACCAAAATGCCAGGGGGAGTGGAAAGGACATCAAACGCGCAATGACATCATATGACATTCTGTCAAATGACGTTTCACCTTAATGTCATCACATGAAACACCATCACATGAAGTTTAATCCCAATGACAGCACCTAGAATGACTGATGGGTCCAAACTTTCACATAAGCTTTGATTTCATAAAATATCAAACCGGTGCTAAAGCAAACAAGGTTCTGCAGTCATCATTCAGCACATGGGAGCTGACCTTAAACCAAGCCAAAGCCATAGTTAGGCAGGAGAGCCACCTTACATTTGTGAGTGTCTGTCACCTGACAGACTTTTAACAGATTGTACATTGGCAGAGTACAGTACATTTATGTCCTTGACCACAAGCTGTTATACAGCACCATAATGCAGGATTCAGACCTGTAATGTTTTTTCCAGATTACAGACATCACTGTAGCAGGTGGATTTACTCACTATGCTGTGTCACTAGGTTTTACACTTGTGGCCTGCAGGTATACACACATATCATGCACAAACTATTGAATTACAGTGTATTCCTAATATTTTACTCTGTGATGTACAGGCAAAGCATTATCTTACTGAGCTGTTAAGAAGACTTCTCTTTTAGGCAACTTTCCTTCCATATTCTATGGACTCCTATACTTGTTTGCTTGTGTTTTGTACCTTGTCCTGACTTTTTACCTGGCCCTTTTGCCCATTTGTTATGGGGAAACTAACTAGTCGTTCAGACTATCAGTACTAGGTTTCCCTTTTGTCTTTTTACTTTACCTGTTTACGTAATGTTTTCATGTCGCACAAAGCATCTTTCAGCAGTGAAATGGGGATACATTTGTATCACCCTAGGCTCACACTCAAAGGATTTTTGGTCAATTATGAAATGTCCCTTAAGACAAGCTAGTAACAGCAGTTCATTTTTACAATGTTTGCTATATTTTTAGTTAGCTCTCTCGCGTTTACCGTGTTTGGCTAACAACTGCGGCTAGTGTCCTGTGAGGAAGGCATGGTAACAATAGTAGACACAGACACAATGGATACACGTTTTGAAAAGCTTTATTTGGTATTTTGTTTGGGTTGGTAGAATTCCTAACGGTCCCTATCTTTAGAATGGGAGTAATATCAACAATTAAATGAATAGCAAACAGTCTAAGTCAGTCTAGTCAAAAATAAAAAGACCTATACTAAAAAGACCTAACCTTGTCCTCCTTCTCAAAATGAAAAATGTGCTAAGAGAATACAAAAGGAAAAAAAGGGTCTCAAAAGAAATGTCAGAATGGCTTTAAATAACAACTTCCGTCCCCACATTCAGCACCACAAGGTCTGGAGAGTTTCCTAAAAGATATAGATGGATGACATAGTTATTTCAGTCTTGCACATGTTAGCTTACATGTGCAATTTAACAGTTCCAATTTGGGCTTCAAGCTTCTGGTAGTTTAATCACTTCCTTAGGCTTCATCTGCCTTGTCAAAAATAAACAGTTGCACTTTTGATCTTTACTGTACAGGCTTCCCTTTCCCGGGCTCGAGCCTGTCATTCGCCTTTCACTTTATCACACAGTACTGTACAGGCTTCCCTCTGCCTGGCTCGAGACTGTATTTCACCTTTCACCTTATCACACAGTTCTGCACAGGCTTCCCTCTGCCGAGCTGGAGCCTGTATTTCTCTTCCTCGGGGTCCCCTTCCCAACGTTTTGTCTCAGTTGTCTTTTCACTTTCGAAGACTTTTGAAACTGCAAAGATTTTACGTGGACCTCTGTATGACCACTTCGACCTTTCTTTCTATAATTCTACAATCCACAATATTCCTTCTCTTACAACACCACTTTCTCTTGGCACTTGTAGTTTCTTATTCATTTTGGTTTGCCTTCTTGGCCTCTTCCATTTTTTTTTTTTTTTTTTAAAAGACATTAGCGTTTTGCTTATAGTTTTACAAAAAGCAAACTTTTACAAAACTTTTGAAAATTTCATATATTATTCATTAAAATTTTGAATGACAGACAGTTAGATCATCAACCATTTCTTTTGCAACTTAAAATTTAGCATTGTTAATTCAGAAAATTACATTGTATCTTTATGATTTGTTACTTTGCGCAACTTCTCATACCCATGTTAAGATTGGCCTGCCCTAAACATACCAAGAATTTCGATAGACCACACCTTGAAATGCACAGATTTAGCTTCTATGGTTATAATAGACATTTACACTTTCTAACGCATTTTCAATTTTACTCAGCAAGCGAGTTAACGAAATGACAAGTACCATGCTCCCTCCATACATACAACTGTCCCATAATGATGTTTTGGAAATATCAGTATCTTTCGGAGCAAATTTCCCCAATAATTTTTTTCTATCCTGTTAAAAAAAAATGCATTCAATAACAAGATGTTTCATGGTTTCATTAATGTCATAGTTGCAAAAGCGACAGTGTTGATTTGAAAAGGCACCTTTATAGATACGCCACAGGTAGATTCTTTCAAGTGTATGATATTGATTTAATTTAAACCTTAAATATGCTCTCTATATCTTACTTGATGGACATAACACCAAATACGACGATCTCATATCTCTACTACGTGGCCTTTTGGCATATTCCGCATACAGATGATATGAATTATTACAATCTAAGGTGGTTGACCAGTCCCGATCAAAAAGATTTCTTTTGACTTTTGGGAGTTTCATTACTAGGTCAGAAATTGTGCAGTCACAATCAACGAGGATTAGATTCATTTGATTAACAAAAGCACACATGGATTTTAATTCGGACAGCACAACCAACCCATATACGTCCTCATATAGAGAATACTTGTGAGGTGCCATAATATCAGCATAGAGTGATAGTTTTCTCCAAACCCATCTAGCTGCTAGAGATACTAGATCAAGTTCGTGCCTAATTATAGAATTGGGAACTGATATAGATAGCCCCAATACGCTTTTCCACACACTACCCTGAATTTGATTCAATATGACCCCTACGTCATGAAGACATATATCTAACCCATATAAGAGGATCGGTTCCACTTTCAATAAATAAAAATCAATCAATGGTTGCAACGAAAATTCACAGATTGTTCTCAGCATGATCTTCATCATCGATACTAGTGGACGGACCTTCATCTTTAGGTATTTCTGCCAAAATTTGAGAGAGTACTGGACATTTAGGGGATACCCCAGATAACGAATTGATTTTTCGCATTCGATATCAATGCCATTAAGTTGCCACTTGTACGATTTGATTTTTCTGAAATTTCGGAATACCACAATTTGTGATTTTGAAGAATTGGGTGATAGATTGTGAGATGCTGCATATTTAGCAAATTGATTCAGTTTTAACTGCAGTCCACTAGGAGTGCGATCACATAGTAAGATATCATCTGCAAAACATAACCATGAAATTTTCAGTTCCCCTACTTTCACAGGAAACATACCAGATCCATTCCACAACATATCCATATCACAAAGGTATAGGTTAAATAAAGTGGCAGCCATATTACAGCCTTGTTTGACACCTGTCATAGTCATAATAGGAGCAGTTAAGGCGCCATCTCTGGTTACCCTAATTTGATCTGTCGTGTGGTTGTGTAGCATTGCAACTAGTTGAATCATTCTTTTTGGAAAACCAAGTTTTAAGAGTTTTGACCATAAAACCTCTCTTATGACTGAGTCAAAAGCACTGCTCATATCAAGTGCAGCCATATAGACTGTGCCAGAATCTGATATTTTAGTTTGAGCAAATATGTGGGAGATAATGAGAGTGTTTAACGAAGTCCCCATATACTTACGAAACCCCGTTTGAAACTTTGAGAATATATTCTTATTCTTAATAAAACTTTGGAGTCGTTGAAGTAAAATTATAGAAAAAACCTTTTCAGAGGCATCCATTAATGCAATTGGTCTGAAATTCGAGGGTAAATTAGGATTCCCTTTCTTATATAGAGGAATTATTATGGCGTTAAGCCAAGATTTTGGGATGAGATTGGTAGATAGAATAAATGCAAATTTGGTATAGAGAATCACACACCAAAAATATGGGTCATCTTTTAGAATACAGGCAGGCAGACCATCAGGCCCTGCAGCTTTGGAATAATTGAGCAGATTAATGGCCTCAACAATTTCATTCATAGAGAAGAATATAAGATCCTTACAATGTTGCTCAAGTATACCAGAGTTGTGTATCTTAAATTGGACAGGCAAACTATATTTGCATTTAAAATAGTCGATCCATGTACTTGAAGCAATTGGGGAGGCAAAGTCATGCAACAGCGCCCCCTTTTTGTTGTTGAGTATTGCCCAAATGTTCCTGGTATCATGAGTGATGAGATACTTCATCATTTGCTGATTGGCCGATAGTTTTGCGTTAAACTTTATAGATGCAATTTTATGCCTATATTCTTTTAAGATTCCCATTGTTGTGGAGTGATACAGAGAAAACTGTAGATTTTTTTTATTTAAAGCACGTATAGATCAATTTTTTTCCCTCTTAATTGCTGCTATTTCCAAATTGTACCCACTCTCACCTGTTGGGTTAAGTGATTGATCTTTTTGGACTAGATAGTCAATGTGTTTTTTGATTATGAAGGAATTCCAATCCTCTCTTCTATGTGCATCAAAAGACAATTCAACCCTGTTATAAACCCGAATCACATCTCTATGAACCAAAAAGGAAAGCTCTCTACACATTTTAGGAGACCAGCCTACAGAATTCTGTGGTCGATGGAGGGTCACCAATCCCAACGCTGCTTCTTTATTTAAAGATGCCAGGTCACATCTAATACTTGTACTTATTGGAAAATGGTCACTCATAGTTTGATTGTGAATTAAAACATTATTTACCAAAGGCATGCATACGGATGAGACAAAAAAGTAGTCTATATATGTGGAGTGAGTCCCCCTCTTCCATGTTCCTTTATGGTCACCAATAAGAAATTCCAGCAATTGGATATTCCAATCTTTAAAATATGAGACCCAACGCTTCCACATAGATTCCGAGGCTCTCGAAGAAGACTTGCGCTTGTGAAGTAACTTAGATGAAGTCGATAGGCAGACAGCATTAAAGTCGCCCCCAATAACAATCGTATATTTTTGGTGTCTAACCATGGCTTCCTCGAGTAGCTCATCCATGTTATCCAATGCAGCCTCAATCGATATGTTGGCAGGGTTGTGGTACACACATACCAATAACTGTTTATTGGACATTGCACCTGTAAGGATAGACTCAACTGCCAACACTCCGTGTTTTGCGTACATAACCTTTGAAATGTGATTTATGTTGTTGTTGATGAGTATACCAATACCTCCAAGCGGTCGACCAATTACACCTCTCACAGCAGGTACACAAAAGTTGGAGTAACCCTCAATATTCAATTTGTTGACACACATAGTTTCTTGTAAGAATATAATAGTGTGAGGACCCATTGAAACAAAATGGGATGACTATTTCTCTAGGTTACTTTTCCCACAACAATTCCAAGATATTATTTTAAGATTCTGAACCTTCTGAGCTGTGACATTATTTGTCTATTGTTTGTTTTGCTTGTTAGAAAAATCAAGAATAGAAGACATAAGGGGAGCTAGCCAAGAAATGTTCGAAGTGGCTGCCATCAGCTCAGAAATTTTTGTAATTAATTCAGCAGTATGTTCGGAACCAGCTGATGAGTTTGCTCGAGTGGAACCACTCACAACCTCAGGTTCTAACATTTCATTCAGAAATATCTCAGCTTCTTCAATCGTTCTAAATAGAAGTAGGGTTAGCCGGCTGGAATTGAAATCTTCTCTATGGTCCCACAATAACCGGAGTATCATCGCTGAATGTGGGGCACAAATCATTCTGAGATTGTTATGGTTTGCCAGCCTTAACCACTCAATATCATCCATGCGGAGGGTTCTTAGATTAGGGCTCTCTCTAAAGATATTAAACAAAAACGATCTGTTCAAACTTTGCTTACCATTAATTGCCTGATCACTAGACCAGCCTAGAAAATATATTACATTTCTTTCAAAAACATAAATGATTTCTTCTTTTTCATTGCTGCCTGGTGGCAGAGGCTTATTCTCAACTGATTCTCTAGTGTCAATAGCTTCCATTGCTGCATTTATAAATGCCCCCTCAAAATCGTTTGAATCGATTTGGCTTTCTGGACAATTGTCGTTATTTTCAGATTCCTCGTCAGATCAGGGATTATCTGTGTTCCTTGCAGAACTTTTTTCCGTCAACATAGCGCAGGCCTTTTTTTGTTTGGTAACTGCCCCGGTAAGCTAATCTGGAGCAGAATCCTTCATTTGTCCCTTAACCGTGTTTTTTTTTTTCAATGATAGGATAAAAAGTCGAAAGCCTGACTTGTGCCATCTGTCCTGAATTAACCAATCCCAACTCATCCACAGATGACTTCACAAAAGTTCCCTTTTTTTATTGAAAATGGGAAGCAGTTGCAGGATCCACATTTAGGACTAACTTTGCTTCATCATTCAGTTGAGTCAAGTCAATCTTTGAAACGTTTGCAGAGCCTACGTTTGAATTTGAAGACTGCAACTCATCCAAGTCAACGGCAATAGCCTCTCTCTCTTTATTTTTTTTATTTTTTTTGCTATCGACCTGGCTCGTTTTTTTTGCATCCAGTGTTGATAGCTTTTTTTTCAGTTTGTTTTCTCTTTTAATTGCCCTAATATGAGCTCGCTTCATTTTGCGTGACATAAAAGGTAACTGTGACCCTTCAGGATCAATGTCCTCACACTCAGTACTCACTATAACTCCCTTCTCACTAAATTTCACCAGATTTTCAGCGAGAATAGATTTGTTTCTCCGTTGTTCTTCTTCGGCTTCAATTATGACATTTACCAGGGGAGAGGGGCTATTAGGTGTGTTCTCTTTTGGGATTGACATAGAACCAATAGCATCAGCGTACTCTTCAAGACGTCCCCCACCAAATTTTAAGTCTAAATGTTGCCTTGTTAATAAACGAACTAACTCATCTAGTATCTGAGAGTTCTGTTTCACTTCATCCACTAAAGCAGTAGAACCAGCATAAATCACAGAGGAACCTCCTTTGGTCCTTCCACTACAGCTCTTGCATACGTGCGTGAGTCAAATGCCACAATTACAGAAGAATCATCCATTTGTGTATATTGATTCATGCGCGTTTGGTCGTTAATTGACAGAGCTTTCAGTAAGCATGCACCTATAAGTGCCTGTTTCTCTGATTGAACAGCAGATTGCGAAGTCAGCATACCCTCAATTTTGGAAACCTTGTTAGTGAGAGTTAACACTATTTCTTTTAGGGAGTTTATTTGCATGTGAGTTAAGTCATGACCCTTATCCAAGAGATTTAAGAGAGATGAAATCACCGGAAAATTACTTAGATCATCATCTTTATTTAGATCCTTGGAATGAGATTGTTGGAGTTTGACTGGTAGTGATCGTGCCCCTACCTCGTAGCACAAATCTTCATCAAAGGTCTCATTCACCATTTGTTTAGGGGCTGAAATGGGGCCTGGAGCAGTAGAGGTTTTACAGAATATAGGCGAGCTGCAGGAAGGTCTCTTTGCACGTTCATGATGGTAAGAATCAATACATGCAGATGAATGGATAGAGGGCCCATCGTGGAGATTATGCAAACAGATGCGTTCAACCTCCGAAGGCAAAAATACAACAGGTGAATTCGGAGTCATTGAAATCCGGCAGCGTTTCTCCCATTCGCCAATCAATGCGGGGCCCAGAAAAGAAACATCAGAAATAATATTAGATGCCACATAGGTTTTGACATCTTGCTTAGTAGCTGCCAAATTCCCTGCTAGCTCCTCTGAATTTGCTATATCATCAGTATTACTAATGGTAGGCTTTTTAATTGATTCACCATCTGCAGGAGGAGCGTTAGATATGCAAGATTGTAATTGATTGCAATCATCATCGTTTGGTTCTACTGCTAATGGTTGCAGGCTATACGGGATGTTTTTTATATCGTTTAAACCATCTTCACCAACCGCTGCAATTGAATTTAGATCCATATCGGAGTCATGTAGTAGCACTGGATTAGAGACATTCATCCCTGCGTGAGAATTGGCTTCAGCAAGACTCTTACTGCTTCGCAGACTAACCACCATTATAAAGCCTACACCACACAGTAGCTAATTCTCCTCTGACAACAAAGATACCAATATCAGGAGGCCCCGCGACCCGCGCCGCGCACCGCAAACAGTACTTGTCCTGTACTTGGTGCGCGGCGCAGGTGCGCGAGGCAACCAGTACTTGAGGACGCAGGTTGCAGGGCGTGACACAATACAGGGGGCGTGGCCTCCACAACAGGAAAGACCTTTGCAGAAGAAAGCAGAAAAGGCGATTATTAGTAAAGGAGCACAAAAGAAAAAACTGCCATGCACAAGCCGTAAAGCAACACTGCTTACAGCACACAATTTGTAAGGGGCACAGTTGTGAAAGGCACAGTTGTGCAATGCTCGAGTTGTGGAGCAACACAGAGAGCCCTCTGTGTGTAACACTAATTTAAGCAAACAGTCACCTTTGGGTCAGGCACGTTGGTGCACCCTTAAAGGACGTCCTCCAGGCCGCGACAAAGGCGTTGGGCAATTCCGTGCACAATCCAAAAAGGTCCAAGATGAATAAAGTCATGAGTAGAGAGACGAGGCAGCAACAGCAAACAGTACTTGTCCTGTACTTGGTGCGCGGCGCAAGTGCGCGAGGCAACCAGTACTTGAGGACGCAGGTTGCAGGGCGTGACACGATAAAGGGGGCGTGGCCTCCACAACAGGAAAGACCTTTGGGTCAGGAATGTTAGTGCACCCTTAAAGGACGTCCTCCAGGCCGTGACAAAGGTGTTGGGCAATTCCGTGCACAATCCAAAAAGGTCCAAGATGAATAAAGTCACGAGTAGAGAGACGAGGCAGCAACAGGAAACAGTACTTGTCCTGTACTTGTTGCGCCATTATTCCATTATTATATGCAACACTAATATTTCTTGGTATTTGCAGTGCCTTATTTTCTTTAGTTTGCCTTTTTAGCCTCTTTCAAAGTTCATATACCATGCCCGCTTGCCATATTAAGAGTACACATACTTTGCTTTTCATTCATTAAACTTTCTTTCAGGATCACGATTGCTGTCTTGCCTTTGGATTGGTATGGAGTTTTATCTTGCATTATTAGTATTTCCTTGTATACTCGGTTGATCTGAGTCAGGCATGTGACTGGACACTTTCACTTTAGCAGACACGTTTACATTATTTTCATTTATACTTATTTGGTATATTTCATAATTATTTTAGTTTGTAGGGGTTCCTTACACCCAATAGCTTTGGCAGGAAGGTGTTCGGCTTCCTTCAGGCGCTCCGTGCTCTTGTGCCGGTTATGCTAGTTATTGTGTTTATTTTGTGACCCACAGACATAATGCATAGTCTTTTCTTACTGTTCATTCAGACTGGGATCGTCTTTCTCTGTGTCTTATGGTGCCGAGCAGCTAGTCTCAATATCCCTGCACGTACGGCTGAGATGACCTGCCAGAGCTTTTACATGTGCTTTTCCTGATTTTATTTTGATTTATCTTGCATTATTATTATATACTTTTTAGTCTTGGTTGTTCTAAGTCAGGCAGGTGACTGGACGTCTTTTTCAATTCAGCAGACACGCATACGTTATTTTTATTTATACTTATTACTGAGTTTTATATTTTTCTTTATTATTTTAGTTTGTCTGATTTGCTTGTAGCCAAAATCTTTGGCAGGAACGTGCCTGGATTCCTTCATGCACTCTGGGGCCTCGTGCCCGGTGACGCTAGTTAGGGTGTTTATTTTCTTACCAGAAGACAAACTGAGTAGTATTTTCTTACTTTTCATTCAGGCAGTGTCCTCGGATTGGCACTGGCATTACAATGTGCAATCAAACAAGATTGCAGCCCTGGAAGCTCAGCGGAAAAGCACAGCAGGAACATGCATTGCGTGTCGAAGTCGACCCTAAGTCAAGTCCGTCTGTGCTCGTCCATGCTTCGGATGGGCCATGGTGGGGGTGACTGTCCATAGCAACTCTGTCATTGTCTCAAGATGTAATACCAAGATGTAATACCGGCCTCCGTCACTCCTTCAGATACGATGTTGCCGCAAGGTGTTTTAATTTATCCCTCGGCAAGTTCGGCTGTGGTCTCTCAGAATGTGTAATCTCTGAAATGTTTCCTACTTAATGCATGCTCACTGGTCACACATTCTGCGTGCTGTTTTGATCGTTCATCTGAACATTGGCCTGATATTGTTTGCATGGCTGAAACCTGGCAATGTGACTCTTCTGGCCCGGTTTCAGTTCAAGCCCTTCCAGCTAACTGTTGTATTACTTGCTTTGGTTACGCCTCTACTGATCCTGTAGGTGGGGTCACTGCGTTAAATAAATCTCGGTTTTCTGTCACCACTTTGCCGCTCTCTGACAACATCAAAATGGGGGCTTTATTGATTTGCTTGGCCATTACGGCCTCCGTCACAGTGCATATTTTAACTGTCTACTGCCCTCTGTGTTCAGACACATCCTTCTGTGAGTTATATTTAGACCTTGCTGATCATTTTCAAGTTCTGTTCCCTAACCTACTTATAGTAGGAGATTTTAATCATAGATTTAATGCCACAACCAACTTATCTTCTACCCATTTCTTAAATGCAATGTATTATTTAGGCCTTCAACAATATATTATGGAGCCCACACATCAGTTGGATAATTTTATTTTTTTGTGCTGAGACCTTGTCCACTATTCTTCCTCCTGTTCAGGTGACTTAGTTTGACCTATCCAACTGCTCATGATGCACTGCAACGTAACTGGCGGATAGTTGGTAATCTGAAATGATATCCTCTATTGATGCTAATTGTAACATTGGCCAGGAAGTTGACCTATCTCTTTTGGCCCAGGCTTTTCTTTGCACTGCGGACTGCCAAGCCCCTCTTAAATCTACTAAGCATTGTGTCCATCCATCCGAGCCTTGCTTTAACAAAGATCTTAAATTACTTTGTCTTAAAGGTAGACAAGCCGAACACAAATGGAGGCCCACATACTGTCAGAATGATAAAACATGATTACACCACATTAATGTCACTTATCACAAAGCCATCCAGCAGGCTAAGGGCCTCATTACGAGGCAGGTGGAATGGGTTTAATGGAGCCAGTAAAGGTACTGGTGCCATTAATCCCATTCTGTCCTATTATGAGGTTCCCAGACGTCCTTTGTGGGTCCAGCAAGGGGACCAGGGAGCTAACAACGGGCCCGTTATTAACGGGCCCGTTGTTAGCTTCCACCCCATTCCCATTGAGCCCTATGGGGGCTGAAATGGGAATGGGGATGTGTTCCCTGTATGGGGAAATACCGGGTCCTCCAGGGTTAGAATGGCCCGGTATTTCCCCATTCAGGGACCACGGATCCGGACCCGAGTTTGGAGGCAGCCATGCCATTATTAAGGGTTGTATACGAATTGTTCGTATTACAACTGTTCGAATGACAATTGACCTTTTCACAATTGACCGAATTGTGAAGGTCAATTGTAACATATATGCGGGGAGAAAACCCCCCGCAACCTCACACCCAAGCGGTCAATTGTGAAAAGGTCAATTGTGACCCTTTAAATTCGGTCAATTGTTCATTCGAACAATTGTAAAAGAACAATTTGCGTAATACCTTATTAAGGGCATGTCTACCTCCAAACTCGTAATGAGGCTCTAAGCCTATGTATTATACCACCACAGTAAAAGCTGCCCTCTATCAGTCGTAGGAATTAATTACCATCATGGTACTTTTTCTATAACTCTACTTCTCAGTCAGGAATGGCTCCTGCTCAGTCATTGTGTGATTCACTTTCTAAGTTCTTATATAATATATATTTGGGAAAAAAGTTCCTTGTCTGGTCTGAAGACAGGACAGTTTACTTCAGTTCATCTGACATCTACTTCAGACCAATCATGGCCCTCTTTTCCTTTGTTTTCATCAGCCAACATTATAGCTGCCACCATTGATTAAAATCTGCCTCCCCTACTGACCGTATCCCGTTAATTATCATGAAATATATCATGCCTGTTATCACCCCGGGAGCTGCCTTGGCAGTGAAGCTTTCTTGAACCTCTGGCTTTTTCCAGTAGGATGGAAGCACACATGAATAATCCCTCTACAGAAAAAAATGAATTAACTGCTACTGTACTGGCTAATTTGTCTCCTCATCTCTCTTCTTCCTTTCCTTATGGAACTTCTCGAATCCTTGATCTTCTCCCTGTTTAGTTATTTTCCTGAAGACTCCCATTTTGCTAACTCGTTTCAGTCAGTGTTCTTCCTGGGTCACAGCACTGAAAGTGTACTGGTCTCAGTCGTGTATGACCTGGCCCGGGTGTCTGACCAGGGTGGAGTTGGCGTGCTGATTTTGTTAGATCTTTCAGTAGCATTTGATAACATTGATCACTCCATCCTGCTAGATCGCCTGGCCAGGGTGACATTTTCCTGCTCGGTATTGTCCTAGTTTAAATCTTTTTTGACCGAGCATGTCCAATCTCTCTCTATTTTTCCATATCACTCTCAGCCCATTTGCTTATCTTGTGGGGTCCCACAGGACTTGGCTATGACCCCTATTTTATTCAACATTTACATCCAACTTTTGGTTGAGCTCCTCCACTCCCACAGCCTCCGGCGCTACTCCTATGCTGATGACAAACAGATCAACGTCCAGTTTACTTTGTCTCAGCGTGTGATTGCACTTCAGCTGAGGGGTTGCCTGGAGGCTGTAGGTTGTTGGATGAGTGACAGCTGGCTTAATTTAATGGGTACAAGACAGAGGTCTAGCCAAGGGCCCCCTCTCTGCCACCTATTTATGGACTCCTATGTTCTGGCCTCCTACTCCTGTCCCTCTTCCTAAACCAGTTTCTGTTGTAAAGGATTTAGGTTTGAAAATCTCCTCCTCCTTGTCAAGTGAAGCCCAGGTAAATTTGATCTGTCAAGCAGGACATGTTCATTTAAGGGTGCTTTGCAGGGTTCCGCATTTTCTTCCCTTACATTTACGAGCCCCTGCTGTTGCCTCAATTATTCACAGTACCATTGACAACTGCAACTCTGTTTCTCAAGCTCAGCATCTGTAGGTGGCCCACTGTCTACAGCTTCTTCAAAATCTAGCTGCTAGAGTTGCAAATGGTTCCACTTATGGTTCTAATATCTCCACTGTTCTTCACTCTTTGCACAGGCTTCCTGTATCAAAATGTATTGAATTTAGATCTTTGTGCATTGTCCACCGAGCTTTCTACGCCGTGGCGCGGAATACCTTCAATTCAAGTTCTGGCCTTACACGCATGGATGAGCGCTTTGCTCCCAGGAGCTTTTCCTATTTTAGTTCCATGCTGGAGGCCAAGCATTTTCAGTTGCTGCCGCCCTATGAAACTCACTGCTTATCTTTTTAGTGAAGAACCGTCTGCCTAACTTGCTGTCTCTGTTGGGTTTTAGCATCAAGATCCCTTCAGGTATTTACAAATACTAATAACATAACACATATCCCATTGGAAATTAGCATATGTCTCAGAAAATCGTCAAATCATATTTGGAAACATATCAGCATATTCCCACTGAGGGCAGTGAATAGATAATAATTGTTGGGAGTGTATCATACGACTATCAGGCTGAATGGAAGGGTGGTTGTGTTTATTGCTAGGCATAACTAATGTGGTACAAGATCTCAACAACTACTAACCCAAAAGGGGGCCAAGAGCTGTCAACCCTATGATGCATCTAAATCAATGGTTTAAGGAACCTACCACTACATTGTCCTTTTGATCTTTAACCCTGAACATCTCAGACATGAAAGGGATAAAGAGGTGCAATCTATGTTGTGCTTTTAACGTGGCTAATGCTTCTTTACAAATGATACAATTGAGATCAGATAAATTGTGCCAATTATATAGTTTATTCTTTTGACAGAATTTTTATTTTTTGATTTTTTGGGGTGGTTGGGTGATTGTTCTTACGTTTTTAGCACAAATCATGTTGGATATTTTCAATACTGTGTTTCTTGGCACAGTTCATTCATGTAGTCTTTAACACATGCACTGTGATTGCTCATAAGTTTGATTTGGGCTACATTGTCCGGATGCTCTATAATAACTCCTTTGCAGGCTCTTGTAAAAGTAATATTGTTATTGGCCATAGTCTTATGCGCTTAGGTTCAGCGTTGTTTGCCTCTATTGTTTTGTCATAGAGGTGTGTTCTCCAATGCTAATATATTCATAGTAAACTAAATGGTCTTTGCACCTCTATTTATGTACCATTGAGGGGTGTTTGTTTACATAAGAAAATTGTCCTTGACACGTGTTTCCCCAACATCATATGGACTATTGGTCCACAATATGCTCGGTACCTGTGCCACATCTTCCCGGAGGAAAGACAGTGGGCCTCATTATGACAAGGGTCCGGACCAGCATATTACAGGTCTGCCTGCCGGAGCCGCCTTGCCTGACAGGGCTGACCCTGTCAGGACCCTATGGGAATCGGGACTTACATTTTACCGGCGCCTGACTTTCCGGGCCACCGGGGTTGTAATCTCCCGGCGGCACCGGGAAGTCAAGCACCAATTAATATTTATGGGTCCGGCAGCAACCCTCTGGTAGCACCGGCAGGGTTACTGCTGGACCCGTAATGAGTCCCAGTATCATTTCCATTAATGTCACTTCTCTGTTCTCAATTTTTAGCTGATAGGTGAGGCTTATGTTAAACACTGCCTCGTCGTCATCAAGAGCTAAAGGTGTCCTCCAGTTGTTTCCCTCAACAGTTATTTTTTTTTTATGTTTGCATTTATTGAGCACACTCAACCCAGAGGCATCAAGGAGCTGGTTACAGACAGTATTATGGAGACAAATATAATATGTACATAGGTAAGGTGCTTGGTTCAGTGAAGGGGCAAACATTGGATGAAGAGTAGATTCTCTTGCCCTTTCCAGAAAGTCCAGTATGATTGTTCAAAACGCAATGTCAAATGTCATATGAGGCGATGACCGGGAAACTGACCTCAAACGACCCCTTTCACCTCAATCTGGGGATGGTAAAATGGTGAGTATGAGAGGATTGTGTGAGTCTTACTGATTCTGCTTCTGAGAATGTTTGTGATAGATATTTGGGGCTGTGCTAGCAAGGCATTTGTGAGTGATGGATAGTTTCTTAAAGATGATGCGCTCATGAAACGGCAGCCAATGCACACTTCTTCTAGCAGCCAAAATATGCTCATGCTTTGGTAAGTTTAGAGCGGCCCCAAGAGCATTGTTTTGAATTATGTGCAGTTTGTTAATGTTGCGCATAGGGGTGTCTGCAAATAGGGAATTGCAGTAAACTAATCTAGAGCCAATGAGTGCACAGGCAATGGTGAGGCAGCTGTCAGAACATACAGGCATTGATTAGTTTGGTAGTGTAGGACACAGAGGAAGCAATAGCGTTAACCTGCCTTCTTAGGGACAGTGTGGAATCAAGGAACATGCCCAGAGTCTTGACATTGCTTTATACAGGGATAGAGATGCCCTGAATGGTAAAGGGCTTGCAGTCTGAGTCGAGTTTGCTTATTGAGGTTTTTGAGCCTGCCAAGAGAATTTCTTTCTCGTCGTTGAGGCAGAGAAGGTTGGAGGGCAGCCCATTATTGATGGTGTGGTAGACTGATTGTAGAGTGCTGGAGTCAGTAGAGTAGTTTCCAGTAAGAGGGAGTAGGATCTGCATGTCATCAGCATATTGGTGTAGGGTATTCCCTTATCATCTAACATGTCGAATTGAGGTTTGGTGAAGATATTGTAGTGGGTAGAGATGACACACAAACCTTGAAGGACACCACAGGTGACTGGGGCAGAGGGGGCTGCGGTGTTGGATGAAAACACTCTCATAGATCTGTCTGAAAGGAAGAAGGAAATCCAAGAAATAGTTTCAGGGGAAATGTGTGCAGCAGATGCAAGGTGATGACACAGATTCTGGTATTCTGGTAATCGACAAGGTCAAAAGGCTGCCAACAGGTCAAGTAGGAGAAGGAGGGCTGAGTTACCGACATCCTTGATTTCGTCAATCTGTTTTTTAGGTCCAACAAGGCAGTTTCGGTGCCATAGCCTGGTCAGAAGCCACATTGTTGTAGTCCTAGGAGGTTATTATCTTCCAAGTATAGAAAAAAGAGGGGGTGAGGCACGCACTCTAGTTCCCAGCTTTGTGTACCTTCTGCAGTTCAGTTGCTCTTCTCCTCCAAGCGCTATCATGCCTCTTGCAATCTTCAGGGAGGCAGTCTGTTCAGGCATTGCTGATAAGTGGCAATTTTGGCCTCAGGGAATTCTGGTAGCTGTAGTCAATACTGGTAGCCAGGAACCAATCCCACTCCAATTGTACAATATAAATCCCACGTTAACCAGCATTATGGCTCTCCTAAGTAGGGCATGGTTCACCACTGTGCTGCGCCTCTGTAACCTGAGACTCCCGAATCAATGTTTAGAAAAAAGAGGTGCAGAGGCGAGCACTCTAGTTCCCAGCTTTGTGTACCTTCTGCAGTTCAGTTGCTCTTCTCTTCCAAGTACAACTTGATCTGTAGGTAAGCTGCACAATAGAGGGTTTTAAGAAGAAATTGGACAGTGTTAATGGCATGGTAGTTAGTGGGAATGTCTAGGTATAGTGTTTTTTTTTTTTTTAGAAAAGGAAGGACCCAGGCATACTTGAGAGCAGAAGGCACGGTACCTGAGGTAAAAGAAGCGTTGATGAGGGTAGTAATGGAATGTGTAAGAGGTTTGGCGCAGTCCTTGATGATAACCGCTAAGCAGACATCCCCCTGACAATGGGAAGGTTTCAAGCCTTTTATGATCTGGATGACCTCTGTTTCCGAAACCCGTTTAAAGTTAACTATGGGTAGTTTTTGAAGGGTGGGCTAGGGTCATGTGGCAGGGGAGTATGGTAAGTTGCTACTCAAGGCATTTTTTTATGAGGATTTTTTTTGGAGGGATCTATTTTATGTAGTAAATTGTTTTGGATATTAGAGGACCAGGATCTGTCCTTAGTGCCGTTTGTTAGTAGGGACGCAAGAGTTTCTAGCTCACGCAATATTGTGACAAGCTCCCTAGTGCTAGATTTCTCATTCAAGATTCTTGTGTTGTAAATAGATATTTGTTCTTCGACAATGGGCGTTTTATATTCACTTGCTGTGACAGAGAACCCCACTATGTTAGGTACAGTGGGGTTGTTCCTCCACTCGGTTTCAGCCTCATTTTTTAATATGCAGAGGGCTTTGAGGTTATCAGAGAACCAGGCATTGAGACGAGAACCAGGTTTGGCTTTGCCTTTGGTAAGTGGGGCAAAAGTGTTGATTGCTGGGTGAGAGTTGAGTTGTACAGATCTACCAGGGTGGTAGGGTCGTTAGCAGAATGCTGTGAAAGGCATAGCTCATCCAGTCATCAGGATCCAGGATTTAATAATATTCCATGTGGTACACGTTACTATGGGAGGCAGAGGTGTAGTCACTGTTGTAAGAGGGTTGGCTATTGGTAAGGATAGTAGTATAATGTTATGATCTGACCAAAGACAGGGCTGATTGACTGTGGTTGCAATGTTGCAATTCAGGTCACTCTAAGATTCTGCCTTTGGAGTGAGCAGGGCTGAGAATGCACTGTGCAAGGCCTACCATTTTAAGTGAACTGGCTAGAAATATGGCATTTAAATTAGCCTTGTCATTAAAACCTAGATTAAGGTGACCCAGTAGTATAGTACTGGAAGAAGCTTTGGTGTTGTAGAGGAGGTGCAGGATGTCCGCTTAAACGGAGAAGAGAGGACCTGGTGCTTGATAAACCAGTCAATAGTTACCGTGGATGTGTGTGACGGATTAAGCTTTATGGACAACAGGTCTCCCGTAGAGATGGAAGTGTTACGATTTCTCTGACAGAAAATCCTGTGAAAAATCACCTGGACCACTCTCACTATTGCTGCTTCTATCTCTTTTGGAATCACTTGCCCTTCTTCCTCATTGATGGGTACTTCTGGCCTGAACAAAATATATGTGGATAGCCGCAACGTTTACCGCTTATTCTGGGAAGCCATGCTAACCATATGTGTACTCCATAAGGGTACACTTCTGGGTCCAATGCAATGCCCCCTTATGCTTTTTGGCCATACAATGCTGATATAAATGCTTGTGCATTTACATAATGAATCCCTGGAATGGAAAATATTATTCCTTGGTCAGTGAACAATATTGTCATGTTTAGTTTGCTCAGAAAATCTCTCCCCAGTACATTGACGGTTGTCTTGCAGGAGTACAATAATTGCATGGATAGGTTATGTTCTCCTATAGTAATAGGTAAGTGGTCAGTGAAAGGAACAGTACCTTTCACCCCAGAAAAACATTGTGAATTCATGGCAATGCCTGATATTGTGTATCTTACTTCTCTAACACAGAACCTAGCCACCCCTGTATCCCCGTAGGAAAATGTTTTGTCACCTATGGATACCCCGACTTTCCGTTTCTCTTGTGTGTTTTGTGTAACTTAGAGGATTGAACACATCAAATCTTCCTGTGTGTTTTCCTTTTGTGGGTATAGGTACCTTCCTATGCTGGTGAATGCGTTCCCTCCCACCATGTTCAGAATCCCTACTCTGGGTCTACGCGCCTGGGTGCCTTCATTTACGTTCCATGATGTAATTGTGTTTTGCTGTACTGGTGCTTGTGGTTGCATCAGTATTTGTTGTGTCTGCATGGGGACTTGCTGTCTTTGCATCGGTGCTTGTTGCATTTGCATCAGCCTTCCCTGTGGTGCAGGTTCCATTTGTGGTACATGTGTTTGATACTGTTTGTTATCCTGGACATGATATTCTGGTGGTTCTGCTCAATACGGTGGAGGTTATGCTGTTGCCCCCTCTTGGATCTTGCCAATTCTGCTGCATCCCTCCCCCGCTTGTACATACTCAGGAAATGTGCCCAATTTTTCCACATGTCCAACACTGCTGAGGCTGTCCTCCCAACCTATGCTGTCTCCCATGGCTGTCCCACATTGAATCCTCCTCCCTGCAGAGCCCTAAATCCAAACCCTCAGCCTCTGGGTGCACCTCCACTCCCTCACAAAAAATGATTATATTCTCCTCTTCCTGCAAATTTTCCTCCAGCCATTGGCTGCATCTTCTGTTCTTCTTGTGCAGTCACCCCTCTCTGCTGGTTAACACTGCTCCTTCCATTGAGGATTTGAATTTGTTTTCCTGAACTAATTTTACTTCCTCCAGCTTTCTTTCCTCAAGTTTTTTACTGCCTTTCTCTTGTTTCAACCGACAATGGTGAACTATAGTTAACTGAATCACTGGCCATGGCTTTGTTTCCATTACCACTGTCTATTTTAATTGTCTCTGCACTGCCTCAGGCAGCCCTTTACACAGTATGTGTTTGAAAATAGATATGCTCTACCTCAGATAATAACACAGCAATATCCACCTGGTCCATGTTCAAAGAGAAAAAAAAGGTAGAAGTACTGTGCACCAGGTTGTGAGCTTTTCAAACTGTTGTCGGTGTGTATCTAACTTTTCTCCCAGCCCCATGGACTCTGACATTATTTTTACTTAGTGAAGGTTTATGTAAACAAGGAATGTGCGCTAACATTGTGGACAGTATGCAATGAAGCTTTGGCCAATAGCTGTAAGGATTTGTTCTGCAGGCATTCTATTATTATAGATGCACTAAGTCATGCATATAGGCATCATCCATGACCCCCGTTTCCCACCTACTACAGAGATTCCCCCATGACTGAGCTCCAGCCTCAGCCACAATAGGACATGACATCCCCAAACACCCTCTGAAAGACCCAAACAATGTGCCAAGAGAATATTCAAGTGTCCCCCGGCTTCCCTAAAATACCACAGGGACGTCATTTCACCAAAAAGCCAGGGGTAGCGGAAGTGACATCACATGACCCTTGACCTCTGATGACATCACAGGAAGTGATGTAATTTGAACCAACCCCAAAGTGACATCACGGGAAGTGATGGAACACAACCGTTTACCCCTTGACAAAACAGGAAGTGGCATCAGATAGCAATGTTTCAAAGTACACTATGAAAAATATGGTTACAATATTACTGTAACGTGATATACATTTCATAAAAAATGGATCACTATATGCATCAGCAGAAAAAAACATGCTATAACTGCAACTTGTGAAAAGCAAAATACATAATCTGAAATGGATGCTTATTCTACTCTAAATGCTTTTTGGCGGATTTTGTCTGTATTGTGAATTTGAGGTGTTTAAGAACAGACTAAATCAGTGACTCACCCCCTGAAGTGTGCCTGAAAATAACTTTTAATGAGTCTAGCAATTATTGCCCAAATAGCCACATGACAGTGGTCACACCCCAGGAGCTTCAATTAGTTAAAAAAAAGAAAATAAATGTTTTTTTAATGTATATTTTATTTTTTATGGGGTAGCAAGGGAGACCACAGGGGTAGCAAGGGAGACCTCAGGAGTCGCAAGTGTGACCCATGGCAACCCCTAAATGACGTCCCTGAAAGACCACAGTTTAGCATTAGCATTCCATATCCAACACTTACAACCTACAAGTCTCACAACAAAACAAGGTGTGTTGGTGCAAAACCCAAGTCTTTTTCATCGTAATGAACTCACTTTGTGCAACACATCAAGGACAGGCATAATGTTGGCAGCGTGCTTCCATTGTTTGACATTGAGAACTTGGTCTCTGTGCAATATCTCATATTCTCTGCCCAGATCTTTATCAAAACGTTCAAATCTAAGTTATTACATGGCCACGGTAGTGGCCATGTAGTTATGGTTAAGTTGCTGTTTCCATAGGAAGAGCACTTTTTGGGCAGCTTATAACTTCGCTGCCCCTGGACGAATCCTCACCAAACTCTGCAAAAAAAGTATATGGCCCACTTTGAATGTTCTTGCAAAGTTTGGTGAGGTTTGGTCCGGGGGGGGCAAAGTTATAAGGGGGGTCCCAAAACTTATTTTTTTCCCATAGACATAATGGGAAAAAACTTTGCTCACGCCTGCAGCCCAAACCGCTGGATGGATTTACACCAAATTTGCGGCAGGAGCGGCGGCTTGGTCCCGAAAGCGTGCTTTTCTTTACTTGGTGTAAATCCGACCAGTATTTTCTTTTTAAAATGTCAAAAATGAAAGTGAAAAAAATTAGTGATATTTTTGTCCTCTTCGCGGACATACTTCCCTGTTCGCTCCGCAGACAGGACAGGGATAGGGCAAGCGGCTTGCGTGATGTCCGCGGACATGTGACGTGCTCTCCCATTAGCTGCGGTGAAACGTGCAGTGCATCGTATTTTGAAAGATGCCCGCCATCTTTGTTTATCGTCTGCATGAGAGCCGAGGAGCGGGATCTGCCGCCTGCATAGTAAGCTCATGCCCCGTGTCTTCCTCCCGTTCCCCCACCACACTCATGCCTGTGTCTTCCTCCTGTTCCCCCCATCCCCCGCTCATGCGCTGTGTCTCTCTCCTGTCCCCCCACCCCCGTTCATGCCCCGTGTCTCCCTCCTGTCCCCCCGACCCACACTCATGCCCCGTGTCTCCCCTGTTCCCCCCAAACCCGCTTATGCCCCGTGTCTACCTCCTGTTCCCCCATCCCCCGCTCATGCCCCGTGTCTCCCTCCTGTACCCCCCCACCGCCGGCTCATGCCCCGTGTCTCCCTCCTGTTCCCTCACCCCCGTTCCGTTCATGCCCCATGTCTCCCCTCTTTCCCCATCCCCCGTTCATGCCCTGTGTCTCCCTCCCGTTCCCCCCACCCCCTGCTCATGCCCCATGTCTCCTCTGTTCCCCCCACCCCCGGCTCATGCCCCTTGTCTCCCCTGATAGCTCATGCCCTGTGTCTCCCCTGCTCCCCCCCACCCCGCTCATGCCCTGTGTCTACCTCCCATTCCCCCCCACCCTCCGCTCATGTCCTGTGTCCCCTGTCTACCTCCCGTTCCCCCACCCTCTGCTCATGCCACGTGTCTCCCCTGTTCCTCCCTACCCCCCGCTCATGCCCCGTGTCTCCCTCCCATTCCCCCCACTCCCCGCTCATGTCCTGTGTTCCGTGTCTACCTCCCGTTCCCCCCACCCCCCGCTCAGGCCTCGTGTCTCCCCTGTTCCTCCCTACCCCCTGCTCATGCCCCGTGTCTCCCTCCCGTTCCCCCCACCCCCCGCTCATGCCCCGTGTCTCCCTCCCATTCCCCCCACCCCCCGCTCATGCCCTGTGTCTCCCTTCTCTACCCCCCACCCCCCGCTCATGACCATTGTCTCCCTCCCGTTCTTCCACCCCACCCCCTGCTCATGCCCTGTGTCTACCTCCCGTTCCCCCCACCCCCCGCTCATGGCTCGCGTCTCCCTCCTGTACTGCCCCACCCCCCACTCATGCCCCATGTCTCCCTCCTGTTCCCCTCAACCCCGTTCATGCCCCGTGTCTCCCTCCCGTTCACCCCACCCCCGCTCATGCCCCGTGTCTCCCCTGTTCCCCCGCCCCCGCTCATGTCCCGTGTCTCCCCTGTTCTCCCCACCCCCCGCTCATGCCCTGTGTCTCCCCTGTCCCCCCAACCCCCGCTCATGCCCTGTGTCTCCCCTGTTACCCCCCACCCCCGCTCATTCACTCATGCCCCGTGTCTACCTCCCGTTTCCCCCCACAGCCCGCTCATGCCCTGTGTCTACATCCATGTCCCGCCACCCACCGCTCATGCCCCGTTCCTCCCCTATTCCCCCCACCCCCGCTCATGCCCCGTGTCTCCCTCCTGTTCCCCCCACCCCTGCTTATGCCCTGTGTCTTCCTCCTGTTCCCCCCACCCGCCCTCATGCCCCGTGTCTCTCTCCTGTTCCCCCCCACCCCTGCTCATGCCCTGTGTCTTCCTCCCGTTCCCCCCACCCCCCGCTCATGTCCTGTGTCCCGTGTCTGCCTCCCGTTCCCCCCGCTCAGGCCTCGTGTCTCCCCTGTTCCTCCCTACCCCCCGCTCATGCCCCGTGTCTCCCTCCCCTTCCCCCCACCCCCCGCTCATGCCCCGTGTCTACCTCCCATTCCCCCCACCCCCCGCTCATGCCCTGTGTCTCCCTTCTCTACCCCCCGACCCCCCGCTCATGACCATTGTCTCCCTCCCGTTCTTCCACCTCACCCCCTGCTCATGCCCCGTGTCTACCTCCCGTTCCCCCCACCCCCCGCTCATGGCTCGCGTCTCCCTCCTGTACCGCCCCACCCCCCACTCATGCCCCATGTCTCCCTCCTGTTCCCCTCAACCCTGTTCATGCCCCGTGTCTCCCTCCCATTCCCCCCACCCCCCGCTCATGCTCCGTGTCTCCCCTGTTCCCCCCAACCCCCATTCATGCCCTGTGTCTCCCCTGTTCCCCCACCCCCGCTCATGTCCCGTGTCTCCCCTGTTCTCCCCCACCGCCCGCTCATGCCCCGTGTCTCCCCTGTCCCCCAACCCCCGCTCATGCCCTGTGTCTCCCCTGTTACCCCCCACCCCCGCTCATGCACTCATGCCCCGTGTCTACCTCCCGTTTCCCCCCACAGCCCGCTCATGCCCTGTGTCTACATCCATATCCCGCCACCCCCCGCTCATGCCCCGTGCCTCCCCTATTCCCCCCACCCCCGCTCATGCCCTGTGTCTCCCCTGATCACCCCACCCCCGCCCATGCCCCGTGTCTCCCTCCTGTTCCCCCCACCCCCCGCTTATGCCCTGTGTCTCTTTCCTGTTCCCCCCCACCCCTGCTTATGCCCTGTGTCTTCCTCCTGTTCCCCCCCACCCCTGCTCATGCCCTGTGTCTTCCTCCTGTTCCCCCCACCCCCCGCTCATGCCCCATGTCTCCCCTGTTTCCCTCCACCCCCCGCTCATGCCCTGTATCTCCGCTGTTTCCCCCCACCCCCCGCTCATGCCCCGTGCCCGCCCTATTCCCCCCCACCCCTGCTCATGCCCTGTGTCACCCCTGTTCCCCCCACCCCCACTCATGCCCCGTGTCTCCCTCCTGTTCCCCCCACCCCCTGCTCATGCCCCGTGTCTCTTTCCTGTACCCCCCCACCCCCGCTCATGCCCTGTGTCTTCCTCCTGTACCCCCCACCCCCCGCTCATGCCCTGTGTCTCCTTCCTGTACCCCCCAACCCCCGCTCATGCCCTGTGTATCCCCTGTTCCCCCCACCCCCACTCATGCCCTGTGTCTCCCCTGTTCCTCCACCCCCCGCTCATGTCCCGTGTCTCCCCTGTTCTCCCCCACCCCCGCTCATGCCCCGTGTCTCCCCAGTACCCCCCCACCACCCGCTCATGCCCTGTGTCTCCCCTGTTACCCCCCACCCCCGCTCATGTCCCGTGTCTCCCCTGTTCTCCCCCACCCCCGCTCATGCCCCGTGTCTCCTCTGTCCCCCCCACCCCCCGCTCATGCCCTGTGTCTCCCCTGTTACCCCCCACCCCCGCTCATGCACTCATGCCCCGTGTCTACCTCCCGTTTCCCCCCACAGCCCGCTCATGCCCTGTGTGCCGTGTCTACATCCCGGTCCCCCCACCCCCGCTCATGCCCTGTGTCTCCCCTGTTCCCCCCACTCCCACTCATGCCCCGTGTCTCCCTCCTGTTCCCCCCACCCCCCGCTCATGCCCTGTGTCTCTTTCCTGTTCCCCCCCGCCCCCGCTCATGCCCTGTGTCTTCCTCCTGTTCCCCCCACCCCCTGCTCATGCCCCGTGTCTCTCTCCTGTTCCCCCCACCCCCGCTCATGCTCTGTGTATTCCTCCTGTTCCCCCCACCCCCCGCTCATGCCCCATGTCTCCCCTGTTTCCCTCCACCCCCCGCTCATGCCCTGTATCTCCCCTGTCCCCCCCACCGCCCGCTCATGCCCCGTGCCTCTCCTATTCCCCCCCACCCCCGCTCATGCCCTGTGTCTCCCCTGTTCCCCCACCCCCGCTCATGCCCCGTGTCTCCCTCCTGTTCCCCCCACCCCCTGCTCATGCCCCGTGTCTCTTTCCTGTACCCCCCACCCCCTCTCATGCCCTGTGTCTTCCTCCTGTTCCCCCCACTCCCCGCTCATGCCCCGTGTCTCCTTCCTGTACCCCCCAACCCCCGCTCATGCCCCGTGTCTCCCTCCTGTTCCCCCACCCCCTGTTCATGCCCCGTGTCTCCCCTGTTCCCCCCACCCCCCGTTCATGCCCTGTGTCTCCCTCCTGTTCCCCCCACCCCCGCTCATGCCCCATGTCTCCCCTGTTTCCCTCCACCCCCCGCTCATGCCCTGTATCTCCCCTGCTCCCACCCCACCCCCCGCTCATGTCCGTGTCTCCCCTGTTCCCCCCCACCCCCCACTCATGCCCCGTGTCTCCCCTGTTCCCCCTCGCCCACCGCTCATGCCCAGTGTCTCCCCTGTTCCCCCGCTCATGCCCCGTGTCTACCTCCTGTTCTCCCCCAACCCCCGCTCATGCCCTGTTTCTACCTCCCGTTCCCCCCCACCGCCCGCTCATGCCCTGTGTCTCCCCTGTTTCCCCCACCCCCGCTCATGCCCCGTGTCTCCCTCCTTTTCCCCCACCCCCCGCTCATGCCCCGTGTCTCTTTCCTGTGCCCCCCCACCCCCTGCTCATGCCCGTGTCTTCCTCCTGTTCCCCCACCCCCCGCTCATGCCCCGTGTCTTCCTCCTGTTCCCCCCCACTCAAGCCCCGTGTCATCAATGACATTTGTGATGTCATCTTTGCTGTCCTGGGTGTTAGTCTTAGCAATGCACGGTGGTGGCGCGAGTTATGGTTGCTTAGCTTACCATAACTGGCGAATTTCAGAGGTTTTTCGGTTTTACTTGGAACCATAACGTCCCTTCAACAACGTTTTTTAACTTAATTTCATAGGTTTTTATTAGTGCAACTTTACCATAACTTCCCTTTAACAAAGTTTTTTTCATTGAATTTCATAGGTTTTTATTAGTGCAACTTAACCATAAAGTCCCTTTAACAAAGTGTTTTCATTGAATCAAGATATATAGGACATTCCTGGTGATCCCTGTCCACTTTAAGTAGGAGGATGAAATGGGGGGCCTTCATAGAATACAGGAGCACATGCGATTAATGGTTCATGGTGATTTGCCCACTTTCGAAGACATCTGCTTGAAAGTTGCCTTCATGTTTATGTACGTCTACTAAAGTCTGTTAGAATTTGAATAGATAAGAAATGTTCAGCCGTGGGAGTGAATGATACCAACCAGAGGTTGCATATATACATTTAAAATAATGGGAGACAGAGTAGAGCGTGGAGGGAGACCACAGAACAGAGGGACGGGGCCGAATGAAAAGGAAAAAGAGATAGTGTTTGTGCCCTTTCTGACATGAAAGAAGAAAACCTTGTCAGTACCAGGCCGGAGATAGCAGCTAGGGCAAGGTGGTCCAGCAGGATGGAGTGGTCAACATTATCAAATACAGCTGAAAGGCCTAATAGGATCAGCGCTCCCACTACACCCAGGTGTGCCAGCCACACCAGATTGTCCATGACTGAGACATGAACCCTCTCAGTCCCGCGGCCTGAACTAAAGACAGACTGAAAGGAACTGAAAAACAAAGTTCTCCAGAAACTGGCTGAGAAGAGGAGAGATAAGAGGCTCAAGTAGTTTCATAAGGAAAGAAAGAAGAGAAATTGGGCAGAAATATGCAGGGATAGAGTGTTCCAATGGAGGTTTATTGAGGAGAGGAACCAACAATAACGGTTTAAACTCTGTAGGAATCAACCCAGTGGTGCAAGAATCATTCACTGCCTGAGTGACCCAGCGAGAAATCTTAGGCATGATTTATTTCCAAATATCCAGAGGCACATCTTGTGCACAGGCGCTGCCGATTTAAGTTCAGAAGTGGCCTGTAGAATGTCTTCTTCTAAAAACACACGAAATGAGGACCAAGAATTAGCAGAGGTGTCCAAATTAGGGAAATCCTGTATGTGTACCGTGAGAGATATGCTTGCTCGGATGTCAGTTATTTTGTGAACAATATGAGATGAGAGGGAATCTCATAGAGCCTGAGATGAGACCACCGTTGAGGAGGACTTAGAGGAAGAAGACAGTGTATGTACCAAAGAAAAAGGTTCCTTTGGTTGGTTGGTTCAAGGCTTCTTCAACCCTCTTCTTGAAGAAAGAACATTTATCCCTGCGGATAGAGTCATTATGAGCCGAAGAGGCCACTTGAAATCCCTGCCTATCGCTATGCAGATAGCCCAGATGCCATTTGTGCTCGACTTGTCTTCATTTTAGCCGCAAGGCTTTAACATCTTCCGAACATCAGGGTTGTGTCCGACGTTTGCAAGACTTAACAAAATGGATTTGAGCCAACTCGTCAGCACATAAGGTGGTTGCTCATAGAACTGTTAATAGGTGTGTTGTTTGGACTCTACTGCAATTTCCTGTCAGCGGGGACACAATGTCATCCTTGCTCATCGAGCGCTAGCTGCATTTAAGGACCCCCGCTGAGATGGAATCAGGGAGAATCACCCGTGCCTTGATGGAAAAAGCCACTATACAGTGGTCTGACAATTTAATTTAGAACACAGGATAAAGCATCACTAATGAAATTATAGAGAACACAAGAATCAAGGGTATTACCACGTTGATGTGTAGGTTTATGGACTAACTGGATGAATGCACAGTCCCCCATGCTGTCAAAAAACTGGACTGCAAGAGGGTCTGATCGGCGTTTGAAACACAAATTAAAATTGCCAACAATTAACAGAGTTCAGGTTTTATTGTGACAGGTTAAGCAACTGACAAATATATTCTTTCTCTTGTATAGCTTGATTTGATATTACAGTTTTTCAGTTATGGCTAATAAATCTCTATGTAGAAATTATCGTGAATGTTCACAGTCATAATTATGTTTCTAAATACATGTTTTAAAAAAGAGTTTAGGATGTTAGCACTATGCAATTGCAATTGATAAAAAATCTCACCCTTAGCTAGAGAGACAACGGGCCTCATTACGACCCTGGCGCATGCGGTATGAACAGTGCCGGTAAGGTACCGGCACCGTTCATACAGGGCCGCCACATTATGAGTTTGCTCGTGAGTGGTGGTATGCACGTCTGTTCTGGCCAGACATGCATACCACTACCCGCGAGCAGACCAGGATGCTAACAACGGACCCGTCATTAACAGGTCCGTTGTTAATGGCCCGGTAATTCCCTTTCTTCGGGACCCGAACACGAGTTTGGCGGTAGCCATGCCGGTAATGACGGCATGGCTACTTCCAAACTCGTAATGAGGCCCAATGTCATTGACTCTGTAATTCAAGCTGCATTTTAAATAGTGTTGCTACTGTTTCATAATCAGAAATTCATTAAAAGACACATTGAAGTAAGACATGTCAATGCATATTCATACTCTGATGCACATATGCATTATATAACATATGTTTATTTAATTCCAAATTGGGATCTGGGGGGAAATGTTAATCAAATGTTATATCTCCAAAATGCATAGATTGCAATTAACCCCCACAGAAAAACATGCTGAAAATGGTATTCAAGTTCAAATATCTCTATTATCATTTTTTTTTTACAAAGCAAACTGATGAAATTTGGCGTGATCTACGGTGGATTATGGATGCTCTCCATTATGCAAGATATAAACAACCTCCAGCTGGTTTGTTAATAACAAAGTTTATCGATGTCAATGAGGAACAAATTCAAAAGAAAAACAACTCTACATCATCCCATTTAGATTGTCTCCCATCCCCGCCACCATCACCAGAGGCTCGAAGAAGAAATGCTGTGAGCGGTAAGAACACAATACAATACAAATTCATTGCATCATAGTCCACTATGTTTGAAATCCAATATCATTCACCAACTGCAGTTCTACTTTGGTGCTACTTCATAAATGCCCAGGCCAGTAGGAAGGTCTGTGGCTATGGTACCCGCTTCCCAGATTACAGCATAGCAGTAGCAATGACCAATTACACCGACTTAATTAGGATAACTTTTTATTCAAGCCCTGGCTTTTGAGCTAACAGAATATTGCCTGCTGTGTTTTTTTGGCCCACTGTTTATGATGGCCTTCACGAGAGAAGCCATTAACAAGAACAAATGAAAATGAGGAGTCAGCTGTCACGATTTGACTAATTGTGGGTAGACCTTGTGTGGATTGTACCAACATAAAATGAATTATCATATTATAGCAAAAATGTAACCATAGCTCTTATTAAACTATATCTGTCAGACTGAGGCAGAACAAGACCAATGCATTTCAGCTTCCTGATTTGGAAAACGCCCAATTTCCTTATGAAGAGAATGGTAGCCAAAGCGTAATCCCATAGTCCAGTCAAAAGGCAAGATTACAAAATGGTCTGGTGACAGGATAGACCTAAGCAAGAAAATGTTTAAGATTGTAAGACACGAGTAAGACATGCAGGGCTGAAAAAAGAGGTTCAGTTGTATGCTAAATTAGTTGCAAGCACTTGAAGGTCATGCAGTTTTTGTTTATGGCAGATAGATTCTGATACTCTTAGAATGAGACTTGTAATTAGGGATATGAATAAAGAATCTGAGTGTCATTGGTAGACAATTGCTGGGTTACCTCATAAGTCTAAAAGAGGGTATCCGTACAGTGTAAATAATTTGGGGAAGAGCCCTGAGGAACACCACAGTTGCGAAGGTTTACAGGGAAAGAAAAGGCATAAATGTCCACTTGTTGGAATGTTACTAATAAGAAATTAAACAAACCATCTCAGGGCAAAGGGAGCCAAGTGTCCATCAGCTTCAAGCTCGAATGACAGTGAGTTCCTCTATTTAGCATGGTGGGGTGAAATCGCAGAGGAAGCTGCTGTCACTCTACCACTGTCAGTAGTTTAAAGTAATTAATCCCAAGGCCTCTCAGTTCTTGTTATTCAACATTCACGATTCAGTAAATATCAATTAGTCTTTTGTCTAGGGCAAAGTCCTACAAGTTCAGAGAGTTGAGGTGGGCTGACTACATACATATAACAAACACTGGAGAAAGGTTCAAGAGGAGACGTTTTGAATAACAATTGAATTGAGGATTATTTGTAAACAACCCAGGAAGTTGCCTTCTCTACAGGAAAAAAGAAATCACATTACAGGTTGGGGAGGGACCAGAGAGATCAGGGACAGATTCGATAACAAATACAATAATAAGGGTTTCTATTGTTGCTGTGAGTTCAATGCATCGGCATCACGATCATGCATTGGGGAATTACAGAGAAAAAGCCATAATGAGATAATGAGAGGACCATAATTAGGGATGTGTTCTCCAGTATGGCAGAGTCATTAGAATTAACACTAAGGATTCCCTTATGTTTAATATTGTGTTCACAAAAAAGTAATGCATATTATTTTAAAGTTTGCGAGTAAGAGTGGATTTGTGCTCCATTGCCAATATGATGCTGCACTGACCTGTTCTCAATTAAAAAAAGGAAAGGCTTTGTGATTTTGTGCCAGAGTGTTTTGTTTCCACCACTTTGATTCCAGAGTTCTTTCTTTAGCTTCGAATCTCTTTAGGTCTTAAGGGACCTGAGCAGAATTCCTTTGTTTTGATTTGCTGGTACTTTCAAGAGCAAAGTTGTGATGCTTTGGAAACTCATGTATTGATATCCACAGATAAATGGTTACGCGTCACTCAACCACACACATTGAAGATGTCCTACTAAGTAATGTAAAGATGTTAGCCTGGGACAGGTTTTGGTGGATTGACATGCGTGGGTGCAAGAGAAACCTGGGTCAGCAGTCTTACTTACTCTGATAAGTGCTGAAAAGAGTGATAGGTAAAGGTGCACCCATCTAAGTAGAGAACCTCAGATTCATCGGCCGTGGTAACATTTAACATTCCCAGTGGAATTCCTCTGACATAGTTAGCACCATTTATGCATAGAGATAAATAAAGTATGTTATACATGGTGACAATTTCTTTGTTGAGGGAGTCCTCTGCATGGTCTACATATATGTTAGAATTCGTATGCAGCCAACAGGTAGTCATTGCAGGCTGACAACGTGGAAGGGATGTATTTACGTTGGTTTACAGGTGAGAGTTAACGGATTAGGCAGGTAATACACAACTGAGTTGAAAGTTGTAATATAATTGCAATTATATCTTTCACTTAACCTTCTTTGGAATTGGTAATTGAGTTGATGACGTTATTTACATAAATATGCAGTTTGCACTCACTCCACCCATGCTAGCAGCCAATATTATACAATAGTTAGATGGAAAACATAATCTTGACGATAGGAGGTAGGCTTCCATCAGCTACGTTTCTGGAAAAGCGATAGGCTTGTCTATGTCTATGTCTATGTCTATGTGTTTATAACGCGCCGACAGCCCGCAGGCATCAGGGCGCGGAGAACATCTGAGAAAGGAGTCTTGTCGAACGCCGGAAGGGTCGAGATACCAGTGAGAGGTTCTGAAATCACTGGGGGTTATTGGAAGAGGTATGTTTTTAGAAGTTTCCTGAAATTGCCGTAATTTCCTTCTACTCTAAGATTCCCTGGGAGGTTGTTCCAAAATTTGGCTGCCATAAATGGGAAGGCTCGCCCCCCCCCTGCTGCTCGTTTCACCCTGGGGATGGCCAAGAGGCCTGTGTCGGCTGATCTCAGGTTTCTTTTAGGTGTATAAGGTGCGAATTTCTTTTTTAGGTATCCTGGCGCCGTGCCAAATAGGCATCTATGCACGATCATCATGGCCTTAAAGTGGACTCTTTCTTCGATTCTGAGCCAGTGAAGATCTTTCCTTGCCTCCGAAATATGGTTTCCAAATTTGATTTCCTTAACAATACGGACTGCCTCATTTTGGATGACCTGACAACGATGCAACTCTTTCTTGGTGGCCCCCACTAATAGTGCATTTCCATAGTCAAGACGGGATAGAATGACCGCTCTTGCGATGTTAGCCGCATTTGCTTCACTTAAGTAGGGTCTGATGGCTCTCAGCAGGCGCAAGTAATAAGAATTATTTTTGTGTAGATAGTTGACTTGCGATTCGGCCCCTACTGAGGCTTCTACCACCATCCCAAGTGTTTTAACTTGGGGTAGTACTGGAATTTTGGCATCTTTTATGCTAAAAGCCTCGTATTGATCGCCTAGTTTGATTCTGGCATGCTGAGCTCCAAAAATCATGAGCTCAGTCTTGCTGTTGTTGAGGCACATCCAATGCTTCTGCATCCAGATATCAATGGTTTTATATACCTCTTCTACTTTTGCACTGTCTAGTGTGTAGTCTCCCGTCATTTCAAAGACCAGCTGCGTATCATCGGCGTAGTTGGTGAAGAACACACCAATGTTTTCCAATAACTCACACAAACTGCGCATGTAAATATTAAAAAGCAGAGGGGACAGACTGGCTCCCTGCGGTACTCCAAATAGGATGAGAGCTGCTTCTGAGAAAGTGTCTCCCCAGTGAATGCGTGCTCTCCTATCACTTAAGAAGGAAGCTATCCAGGCCAATGCTGTTGGAGAGCAGCCGATGGTTTTGTCTAGGGCCTTTTGTAGTAGTTGATGGTCCACCAGGTCGAAAGCAGCACTAAGATCTAGTAGCATGAGCATCCCAGACTTGCCCCGTTCTATCAGCTCTAGCATGTGGGTTTGTAGGTCAAGCATAGCTGATTCTGTGCTGTGGGCTGTTCTAAAGCCCGATTGCTGTATGTGTAGCATCCCCTGTGCTTCAACATGTTGTTGTAGCTGATTAGTGGCAATTTTGTCTAGAATCTTCAAAACAAAATTGGAGTTTGTTATTGGCCGTAAATTGCTAGGGTCCTTCGGATCTAGGCCCGGTTTTTTGACCAGCGGGGTTATTGTAACTTTTTTAATGCTGTTGGGAATTTTCCCTTCGGAAAACGAGGTGTTAATTATTTTAGTGAGAGCTGGTGCAAAAATTTCTTTATTATCCAGGATGATTTTTGTGGGCAGGATGTTCTCAGCGCATGAAGTAGGTTTCATTTTGGCTAATACCTGGCAGAAAACTTCCTCTGTTATAGCTTTGAACTGAAAACTGTCCCTATTACCTGATTTGGGCTCTGCTGTGGGGCAAGTTTCCGTGCTCGTGGATTCCCTTGCTTGAATTATATTAGTTCTAGCTTTTAAGATTTTAGCTGCAAAGGCTTCTTGTACTTTCTCGCAGTCTTCTTTAGATGGATTATGTGGTACTGAGAGTGCTTTTGGCTTTTCAATTGTCTTAAGGATATCGAAGAGTTTACTCGTTGAATTAGCAGCTAACTCTATTTCTCTGTTGTAATAATTGAGTTTGGCATTTTTGATTGCCTTTCTATACTCTAGGTCCTTTCGTTTCCAGTCCACTCTATTCTCTAGTGATTGGTTCTGCAGCCAAGTTCTTTCTTTGGCCCGTTTCTCTTGTTTCAATATGTTTATTTCATCATTGTACCATTTGCAGTGATTGTTATTTTTTCTGACTAGCTTATTTTTAAGTGGGGCATACTTGTCCACTAATTTTTGCAGGCCGCAGGTGTATTTCTCTAGCATGGTCTCACAGCTATCATTTTCTGAAAGTGAATTCAGGACTTGCTGTAAGCACGGTGCCAGAACTTCTGGCCCTAGATTCTTAAAATTTCTGCTCTGAATTCCGATATGTGGGTTTTCTTTTCTTTGGGGTGGGGGGTCTAATTTTAGTTCCAGGGTAACCAGACTGTGATCGGACCAGATGCACGGCTCAGTAGAGACCTGTTCTGATTGTACGTTATTGGTACACACCCAGTCCAGCTGGTTCCCTTGTGGTGTGGTCGGGTCATTATTAACAACATAGAAACCTGTGTTATTCAGGGCTTTTTCTAGTGCCAATGCCTCTTTATCCGCCGGGTCACCCCTCCACCTATTCATGTCGCCCACTAGTATGGTGGCGGAGTTTGCTGAGGTTAATTTATTAGTTTGACTGATTACCTCATTTTGAAAGTCTGAGGTTAGTCCTGGGGGCCTATAAACCACGACAATGTTAAGACAATTATTGGGTGTATAGGTCAGTTTTAATTGGATGGACTCACATCCCGTACATTCAAAGTTAGCTTTAAATAGATGTAATGCTTATTTTGCTATGACCGCCACTCCCCCTCCCTGACCCTTATCTCTGTTTTTGTTATATATGATGTATCCCTCTGGGACTGCAGTAGAGACCACCGGCCCAATTGGCTCTTTCAGCCAGGTTTCAGTTAACATGAGATTATGGATGTCCTGTGCATGGAGTTGTACGCCCACATTTGATCTTTTTGGAGAGGTCATTTAGTGTGAACCTCAGATTATTAATTGACTGTAAATCATAGCAGGAAGTCAGTTTTACGTAATGACATTGTACTATAAGTGTAAGAAAAAATACTGCACCATAGGGATGGATGAGGACGTCAGCATTGGCAAGCGTTTGCAGGCATCACCTCTGCCCATCATTTGCCCGTTACAACAAGCATGCCTATTTACTCAGCCCTAATCTTGAATCTGGTGGTACTGATTCACATCATGACTTCAGTGCCTGGTAGACTGGACATGTAGTCCCAGACCACATGCCGACAGCTGGAGTCATAGAAAAGATGGCCAGAAAAAGACCTCAATGAAGAAGTCTGTCTGGTCTTTCATGAAGTCCACTCATTAACATGAGGGGGAAAAGGGAGCACAATTGGTACAAGCAGACGGGTCCATAGGGCTTCTGACAGCTGGATGTCCTAAAATAACTTTATCTATTCCCATTTGCTGCTTTTCGTTGGCTTAAATTTTACATTTATTTTATATTGGTCACCTTTAGTTCACTTGTGCTGCACCATTACTCTTGTAAACTTCACAAATCATCCACATCTCCTTCCCGCCATTGGATGCTCCTCACCACTTCCAGTACTTAACTTCTTGCCTTCGGGCAAATCAGCCCCGGGTGACCCAGCACAGGGCAAAAAGCTAAGGGCCAGCCTCCATCATTTTCTCTAGCCTCTTTGCCTCTTTGGCTTTGAGCTTTTGCTCTTCTGTGCTCTGCTACTGGCTTGTGTGTACGAATTTCCGTCTTTCCTCAAACCCGCCCTCAACCTGCCCTACCTTTACAATCTCTTACTTTTTTTCTACTTATTCCTTCATTCTCCTCAGCTCAAAACCATTTTAACTCTCTTCCTATCCTTATCTCTTTTCATTGACGACACCCCCTTTCTTGCTCACCTACACTGTTATCAGAAAAACTCCAGCCCTAACTTTCATCACACTTCCTGTTCTCACATCTACCTCCACCAACTCTCTACTTTGCATACTCAACATCAATATGCTGCTACATCTCACTGGGCCTCATTATAAGTTTTCTGGTCTGGTAATGACGGTATCGGTAAGCATGCTGGTACCGTTGTTACTGGACCGGAAAGCTTCAAGGTCTGCTCGCCGGAGCCTTTTCGCCTGCCAGGTCTGACCTGGCGGGCGGAACGGCACACGTGAGCAGACCATGTCGGATGCACCGGCACCATTCACGACTGGTGCCGGTGCATCCAACCACCCCATTCCCATTGAGCCCTTGTGGGCTCAATGGGAATGGGGATTAATGGAGAGTAATGTGTTCCGGCGCCTGGCAATGGGGAAATACAGGGTCCGCCAGGGTTGTAATTGCCCTGTATTTCCCCATTGCCAGGCGACGGAAAAATGTGCAAGTTCAGTGGCACCCTGCCGGCTTTACCGGCAAGGCTACCGCTGAACTCATAATGAGGCCCACTTTCTTTATATTTCTCTTTGGAATACTCAATCTGTCTGTAAAAAGACTGGCTTTAGCATTGACTTCCTTCTTTCCCATTCTCCCTCTGTTGAATATATTACTCTTACAGAAACCTGGATTTCTGCCTCAAGCTCTGCAATTCTTGCTGCCCTTCATGACCAAGTCTACACCTTCACCTACTCTCCCCGCCCAACTGGCAGGGGTGGTGTTGTAGGACTGTTCGCATCTTCCAAACTTCCTATCTGTGCTACTCTCCAATCTCCCGCTATTTCTCCCTCTTTCGAATACTCTATCTTCATAATACTGCTCCCGAGGTCATTCATATTATGGTCCTAAATGAAAAAATAGTTTAATTACGACCAAACCAAAAAAAGATTGATTTAGAAAGACCAAACTAAAATCGATAATTTTGTCTTTTTAAATTGATCCTAATACCAGTCTCACCCACCTCAAACTTGATCTGAACTCCCTTCCTCCACCCCCCAACCCGCAAGTACCTTGCACCATCGACGCTGTCCTCTTCTTGATGCGTGGCCATTTTGGGAATGACGTCTGCTCCCTGACAGTGTGTGCAGGGGCTGACAGGTGCAGTCGGGCAAGGGATGTCATGGAAGTAAGGTACATGTTTGTTTGGGTGTGTGAATGTGTGTGTACATGTATAAGAGGGAGAGGTGTGTGTATATATATATATATATATATATATATATACATATATATATATATATATATATATATATATATATATATAGTGGGAATGGTAGGGCGGGGTGCGAGTTAAAATGCGATGAGTGGTGTGAGTGTGTGAAGGGAAAGTGTGGACTGGGACAGGAGGGGTGAGGGGCCATGAAAAAGGGGTCTGGGGGTGAAATCCCCTGAATACATTAAAAAGCTAGGGCACAGCAAGGGTAGGGGCCCAATGTGATATGACATTTTGGATGCAACACCAAAATTACCAAAATCAATCAGTCTTTTTGGTGTTCGACCTTCAAAATACAGTAAAATCACATAGAACCCATATGAAGGGGGCAATTCATAAATTCTCACGCAGAAGTAGCGCATTGTTGTGCTTCTATAAGTGTTGGGACTCGAAGCGCAGACGTTTCTATTGCACTGCTCCACACGGCATTGCGAGCCGTAGCTCTTGCCGTACCGCTTCCTGGAGGAGGCGTGTCTTCAGCGCTCCACGTGACCAAGCACGTGACTAGCGGACGGGCTTTTAATCAGTCTGGAAGCGCCCGAGCGGCGCATTGTTGTGCTTCTATAAGTGTTGGGACTCGAAGCGCAGACGTTTCTATTGCACTGCTCCACACGGCATTGCGAGCCGTAGCTCTTGCCGTACCGCTTCCTGGAGGAGGCGTGTCTTCAACGCTCCACGTGACCAAGCACGTGACTAGCCCACGGGCTTTTAATCAGTCTGGAAGCGCCCGAGCGGCGCATTGTTGTGCTTCTATAAGTGTTGGGACTCGAAGCGCAGACGTTTCTATTGCACTGCTCCACACGGCATTGCGAGCCGTAGCTCTTGCCGTACCGCTTCCTGGAGGAGGCGTGTCTTCAGCGCTCCACGTGACCAAGCACGTGACTAGCCCACGGGCTTTTAATCAGTCTGGAAGCGCCCGAGCGGCGCATTGTTGTGCTTCTATAAGTGTTGGGACTCGAAGCGCAGACGTTTCTATTGCACTGCTCCACACGGCATTGCGAGCCGTAGCTCTTGCCGTACCGCTTCCTGGAGGAGGCGTGTCTTCAGCGCTCCACGTGACCAAGCACGTGACTAGCCCACGGGCTTTTAATCAGTCTGGAAGCGCCCGAGCGGCGCATTGTTGTGCTTCCATAAATGTTGGGACTCGAAGCGCAGACGTTTCTATTGCACTGCTCCACACGGCATTGCGAGCCGTAGCTCTTGCCGTACCGCTTCCTGGAGGAGGCGTGTCTTCAGCGCTCCACGTGACCAAGCACGTGACTAGCCCACGGGCTTTTAATCAGTCTGGAAGCGCCCGAGCGGCGCATTGTTGTGCTTCTATAAGTGTTGGGACTCGAAGCGCAAACGTTTCTATTGCACTGCTCCACCCGGCATTGCGAGCCGTAGCTCTTGCCGTACCGCTTCCTGGAGGATGCGTGTCTTCAGCGCTCCACGTGACCAAGCACGTGACTAGCCCACGGGCTTTTAATCAGTCTGGAAGCGCCCGAGCGGCGCATTGTTGTGCTTCTATAAGTGTTGGGACTCGAAGCGCAGACGTTTCTATTGCACTGCTCCACACGGCATTGCGAGCCGTAGCTCTTGCCGTACCGCTTCCTGGAGGAGGCGTGTCTTCAGCGATCCACATGACCAAGCACGTGACTAGCCCACAGGCTTTTAATCAGTCTGGAAGCACCCGAGCGGCGCATTGTTGTGCTTCTATAAGTGTTGGGACTCGAAGCGCAGACGTTTCTATTGCACTGCTCCACACGGCATTGCGAGCCGTAGCTCTTGCCGTACCGCTTCCTGGAGGAGGCGTGTCTTCAGCGCTCCACGTGACCAAGCACGTGACTAGCCCACGGGCTTTTAATCAGTCTGGAAGCGCCCGAGCGGCGCATTGTTGTCCTTCTATAAGTGTTGGGACTCGAAGCGCAGACGTTTCTATTGCACTGCTCCACACGACATTGCGAGCCGTAGCTCTTGCCGTACCGCTTCCTGGAGGAGGCGTGTCTTCAGCGATCCACATGACCAAGCACGTGACTAGCCCACGGGCTTTTAATCAGTCTGGAAGCACCCTCGCGGCGTTAAGCCCGGAGGAGTAAAGTCCAGCTGCTGTTGTGCGGCTCTTTTGCGGATGGTGGCGAGGTGATTTTTTTTATTGACTGGTAGTTTCTGATGATTTTTATTTTCTAACCATTGTCAAGCTTTTACTCTAATTGTCTTTAGACCATCTCCCTTGTATGTCACAATATTGGGTTTTAACAGGCGTAATATATTAACTGTTGGTTTGTTCTTAAATGTTCACTTTGAAGAGAGGTATGCCCTCTGATAGTAATAGAGATTCTATGGTGCATCGGTCTAGTGAAATGCAGGGTTAATCGTCTCAAGCATCCCCCCTACAAACTCCTCTTAATAAGAATATTCCAAAAACACAGGAGAAGCCCAAAAGTGGCACACGGGTGTCAAGAAAAAATATTACCTTGACACCAATCAGTAATAGCCCTTGCCAGAATGACATACGTAAATTTTATGAAAAAGTACAAAGTGGGAGAACTTTGATTGAGCCGATGAACCTGTCTCTTCCGGTGGCCAAAACCGCAAAACTGGGTATACCTATGTCAGTTTTAACTGATGTGAACACATCTATAAATCAATTAAATAGTGTTATTACTGCATCCACCCTAAGTACTACCATCTCAGATCAGACGCTACTAACTGCTTTGCATTCCCCTACAAGAAATCGCAAACCTATTCAAACCTTTGCTACAGTTTTAGAAGAATCAATGCAAGAGAGTGAAGACCCATTAAACTCAAATCTCATTGCAGTACAAGAAACAACAACTTTGAATGATTCGGTTGCTTCTGTAATCATTGAAACTGTGGGACATGTTAGTCCCATTAAATCCCTTTTGCCCTCTCAATCTGATCCCATTGACTCTAGGGATTTAGAAAGTTCGAGGGCTTCAATTAGGACCGATTATGCCCAACCTTGCTCCATGGACTCAACTAGAGAGGAGGAGGTGTCCTTTTTACAACCAACACCTCGTCGCTGTCTAGCAACTGACAGGGGTAAATTAAGCAGTCCAGTAGCTGCAAATCCGGCCCTTTTAGAGGTCACCCTGGGGGCAATTAATACTACTATATATAGCCTATTTAAGCTTTTTGATTCTTTGGAGCAGAAAATAATTGCTCAAACAAATAAGCTAAACAACGTCAGTGAACGGATGAAAGAAAGCACAGCGAAATCCAATATAAGTCTTTCTCTAGGAAATTTGGAGCAAAGAGTTTCTCTTCTTGAAACATATGTCTCATCTCAGCAAGTTTTGCTCACAAATCCTGGTGCATCTATTACGCACCGCATTCGCACTTTGGAAGCCCCCAGCGTAGTACCTGTGAGCTTAACCTCTGCACTACCAACATTCTCTAATGTTATTCGTCCAATCGAGTGTGCGGAAGATGCCGGGACTGCAAAAAATAATGAGTCTTGGATCAGCGTAGACTCTCCACCTAAGAATGCTGTTCAATATTCTGATAATTTCAACTCACATGGCTTTCCCAAGCCTAATCTTCAAAAGAATGGTCGTACGGCGGCGAGTAATAAAAAAATCAAAAGCTGCAGCCACTAAGATCGGCGCTAAAAAACAGCCTCAAAAGCGTCCCGTGACAGAAGCTCAAAAAAGCAATTCTTTTATCCCGAGCATATCTATAGATAGTGGTGCTGATATTATACAGTCTGAATCAGAAACTAGCCCGAGTGTACCCTCGGTAATTAAAGCTACGGCAGATATTTCCTCAATTCCACAAGTGGCCTCCAAGGAGGCTTTAATCCCGCCCGTGGAATATGATCCCCTGAATGAGTTGGTAAATGTATTGTTAACATCCCCCGACAAGATACAAACTTCGCCTGCTGTGCAGACGACTCTATCCGCACATCCACAACCAACTTTAAGTGGGGATGTCAAACATGTCAAAACAGTTGTCCCATTAGCAGGTAGTATCGATCGTTTAACCTCATTAAGAGATGCGGTAGATTCTTACTTATTAAAAAGAATCACAGAGGCCCTGCCAGAAATTTCAAGTGGTAGGGCCCCCCTTCTCAGATACATAAGCCACATAATGAGAGTGTCATTGAAGTACCTTCTTGTAACAATAGATCTGGTATTAGTCTAAATCAGAATCCACTTCCAGGAAATAATTGTTGTTAACAAGATATCGTAAAAGAAAACATTAGAAAGAGCTCAGAAACTGGCAAAGCTATTAACAAACATCACACAGATGATGTTAGCACTGCATTGTCAAAGAAGTTCAACTCGTTTCATACCTTAATTTTGAAGTGTTGAGATGGGTCTTACCCAAAATATGACTTATGTCGTGCCAGTGTCCTCAATATCTTTGGAGACATTGAAGGTTTGGATGCCATCTCTTCTTCTGATATAAATCAAATAGAGTTTTTGTGCGATAAGAATCTCTCCGTAGTAAGATTGTGGATTAAATCTGGAATAGTCCGCAATACTCTTTGGAATGCAAGAATGGAACTATTTAATCTTGGCCTCTTATTAGCTCAAGATCCAGCACGCCAACTCCTTAATGAGTCAAGCAATAAAGAAGCTTCAAAATTTAAACCACAATCAGTATGTAGTTGTAACTTCTGTACCAATGACTCACATATAGGCGTGTCGGCTTCTCTCAATCATAACTCATAACCACTAATAAATCCTCCTTTTATTGAAATTTTACTAGCCTGCTGGAATACCCGAGGTCACTCCCATTTGCAATGGACATTAAATAATCAATTGAACACATATGACATTGTAGCACTACAAGAAACATGGCTATTAAAGCCGCCCATCTGGGATGACCACGAGATCAGTCTACTTCCAGCTGAACATAGCGGCAAAGGTAGACCCACTGCCGGTCTATTAGTTGCGGTGAAAGCAAGCAAGGGTTATGAAATCTTCCCCTGGCAAGCGCCAAATAAATACATACAATTGGTCAAGATTTGCTTTCAGACGCAGACATATGCTCTTATCAATGTGTATAGAAACCCCGTAGGCATCACTGATGAAAGTTTTTACACAACTCTGTCGTCTCTCTTTGAACTGATCTCTATTCAGGGCAATATATCTGGAATTCTTGTAATGGGTGATCTAAACTTTTCATGTGTCGAGCATAATTCAAGGAGCAAAAATCTCAATGGAGGAAGATGGATGTCTTTTATGAAAGATCTAGACTTAAAAATTACAAATGGCACAATTATAGGAGATATCCCCTCAATGAACACCTGGGAGCGAGGTAACTCAAAATCTACAATTGATTATGTTTTTTATATCTAACAATATCTTCATGAATGCCTCTAAATTTGTCGTTGTAAAACAGACAACCAGTGATCACCATCTTTTAGCTTTATCTTGGTCAGTCCCAACGACTGATTGCCCAAAAAACGCACATTATTATAAACAAATCTTGGCAGTAAATAATGGCAAAAATCGATTTAAGTGGTCCACGAATAAATTGTTGGCTTTGAATGAAGCAATTTCATTAAACAATGAAAGAGCTCAAGCGGCTACATCCTATATAGATGTTTTAAGTACTTTTGCAAATATCCAGCCTGCTCACGACAGGCCGCCGAGAAGCCATGCTCATGGGTTTGATCTGGCTCTCTGTGAGAGAAAGAAAGCCTATCGCAAAGAGATCAGAAAACTACGAAAATTACCAACAATTGAACAGACTAAAGCGGTCAGGTCTGCCAATACAAAGTATCGAAATTGGACACGGTCAAGGAAAGCCGCACTATACCAACTAGACAGTGAAAGGTTTCTACAAATATGTTGTAATAAAAACTCTGGTTTAATCTGGGAACTGCTGAATAAATGTAGCACAGCACCACAAGCGTACTTTCAACTCAATGGTGTTCCTGAATCTGTGTGGCTTAAACATTTCTCCACACTATATGACGATCCTAAAATGAGCAGCTATATTTACAATGGCAGTTCTGCAAGAAGTTGGGAGCTGCAATACACTGAAAATACCATCCAGACCCTCATCAAAACAGCATCCTCGTCAAGAGCAGCAGGCCCTGACGGACTTACAAACTGGATGTTTAAACAAAACATAAATGAATGGGCTCTCATTCTTAGCAATGCATTTCATCACATTTTGCAAACCAAATGCTTACCAGACTCTTGGCGCTCGTCCGTGATTATCCCGATTTATAAAAAGGGTGATCGCATGGACGCCAAAAGTTATCGTCCGATAGCGTTATTGGACGCTCCTGGGAAGTTGTTCACCAAGTTGGTATTAAGAGATTTCAATCTCTGGTCATCTATAGCCTGTCAACGCGATCCAGCACAAACTGGTTTTGTGGCTGGTTTGGGTACTAGTGTTAACTTGCTCACTTTAAATGCTATTCGACAACAAGCCCAGTGTAAGAGACAGCCCAGATATTTTGCATTTGTGGATCTACATTCCGCCTTTGATTCGGTTTCAAGACCTAAACTTATTAACAAGTTAATCAAGGCGGAGTGCCCCTCCACTCTTATAGACATCATTTTTGCATTGCATTCCAAAACTAAGATCTTTGTAAGATTAAATGCTGAAGGTCTTTTATCATCCCCTGTTCAAACGTATAGAGGGTTAAAGCAGGGATGTAGCTTAGCGTCAGCCTTGTTCAACTTCTTTATCAATGATGTTCATTGGATCTTTACTAAAATAGCGGCTGACGCTCCAAAGCTAAATGGTGTCAAAATTAGTGCTTTATGGTATGCAGATGATCTTGTGCTTGTGTCAAAAACATCTAGTGGCCTACGCAATCTTCTGTCAGCACTATGCAGTTATTTTAAAGAAAATGAATTAATTATAAATACTGCTAAAACACAGATTGGCCCTCATTACGACCCTTGCGGAATTCGGAAAACGATGGTGGAAATGCAATACCGCCATCGAATAGCGCTCGGTGCGACTATGACCCGTCACCGCAAAGTACGAAGCCATTAGCGACACCGTAGTGAACGCCAACGCTAACTGCACCAAGCACGCGCGCGCGCGCCATGCGAAACCGCAAACACCACCATGGCGCAAGGGTACGCCAATTCCGACCCTAGCGGACATGTACCTAACGCCATCAAGCATGGCGGAATGTACCATTCCGCCATGGTGAGAAGTACGGCATCGCGAATCAACCGTAAACGGCCCCACTGAGTGCCTGTACACCGCTCCCTGCCCACAAAGTACAACTCCCCGTAGGTGCAATGAAGTCACAATGCAACCATTGAAATGTACAAGTCACCCATGCATGCCAACGAACAAAAGAAACACAACAGGGGCCAATGGGAGCTGCAGGGCACAGATGGCACGAATACAGAAGCCATCCCAATGGACATGACCACAGTCCCCCACCAAGAAACGCACGCAAACACAGGCACCTGTGACCAGCAATATTCCGAGAATCACATCATTCCACCAGTCCACCTGGCTGACCGGCATCTGTTACACAAAACCCAATCCCCCGCCCCTGAGCATGACAACATTCAAACTGTCATATTGGCAGCCCCCATCCCTGACCTCACGGGCTTCGTAGGCAAACGCGCCCAGTACAGTACCACGCAACTAAACTCCGAAGCTGGAACCCAATGCAGATCTCCTCACAATACATCGCCCCCCAAATAGGCATATGCCACATCACTTGCAAAGAAAAACGCTACACGGGCCAAATCAGAATAGAAATTTAATGCACATCAAAATCACCAAGCCCATACAGCCATCAGGCCATGAACTCCAAAACACTTTTCACCATTGTGGGCTGCATCCGCAAGAAATGACCAGCCACTACTTGTGTGTCGCCCTGTTCCCTCATGGTACACAGAGCCACATTCACGTACGAAAAGGCAACATGGAAGCGCACAGAACCGCAGGGCCGTCCCAATGGGGAGGCACTAGTCCAGCTGAAAGGCCGAAATGTTGCTCCGAGCCACCAGTACTGCGTAAGGGCATGTGGGCCATTGGCGATCGTCCCATAAGATCGTAATGCTGCTCCACTGATTAACACGAAGCAGCAGGTGTCGGGAGTAAAACCCATCTGCAGGAGTGGCATACAGATGGCAGTGGCAAAAGGGGAGGAGATACCTGTCAACCAAAAGAAAAGAAAAAGAACAGAATGGCCATCAGAACTACATTCGAACAACTCACTTCAATGATCACACTAAATCCACAGCCATATGCATGCTAGCCCACTCCAAAGGATCATCACCACCCCAAAACCACTTGCGACTCATAACCATCTATATCGAGGTGCAAACACCATCACAAACGAGTGTACCTGTGCATGCGTCTGTCAAAACAGAATCCATCAGATGGGAATGTTAACGTGCATGGACACAAGTGTCTGAGGGCGCGTCGAGACAGGGAGGGCTCAACAAGGCCAGATAGACGATGGTCCCACTATGGCAGCCCTGCATCACATAGCGTAGGGGAGGCGGATAGATCCCAAGAAGCCCTGTACATGGCAAACTCTGTATCAAATCACCTGCCCATGCATCCATTCATCATTCCCTCATCCCGGGATTAAAACGCCTGAATATTTACTCACATAACATTAGAAATATCCATTGAGTCTGTGCGTTATGCAGCCTGCAAAATCCACAGTGCCCCAGGCCGTAATTCCAGTGTAGTGAAGTAACATGTATTTGGGAACGTCCGGCCTCTTCGCCCACGTCGCTATTGCGCATCCCAAACTATTCATATCAATCATTGCATCCTCGCCATGGCCCCTGTCTCAAGGACATTGAACAATAGTACGTTATATTTGCAGTCAGACCTGTGGGCATTTCCTCGCCGCTAGCTGAAAACCGAAAGCGCCGCCCTTTGAATTCCTCATTTGCAACATCACGTCGAAGAGGCATCTGTGGCCGTTTGAAATCACTAATTATTCCATCGAGTGCGGCTGTGTGTGAAAATGGCAACTGCCTTCACCCACAAATGGGACACCCCGCCCGTCGTTGCAACTCGGTACAGTGATGCATGAGGGCCCACCCTTACTCGAGTACTACGTTCCACTGACCCTTCACAAGTCTGTTCGCGACTGCACAGATAGTATGTGAAACAATGGGACCACAGCAGAATGAACATATCAACCAATCTTACACGGCCATCGGGTACAAATACATGATTGCAATAGCAAGATGCCATTCCCCGAATTGCAGCGTTGTGCGCGGGACGTGCTCGGCCAAAGGGGAGAGCAGTTTGCACAGGTGGAATGAATCACCACAGGTGGAGGCCATACAGCCTGAAAACACATAAATTGCACAGCCAGTCTCCTCCCACAACCACACCGAAATGCTACCGGCAGGACTCGCGATGTTGGCCCTGGGGGACCTGATAGCACTGCAAGTACTCCAACTCCAAGAAGAAGACGAACACCAACTACAACCGGCCGCACGGAGGAGACGCAGGAGGAGGAGGAGGCCAAGGCAGGGCCAGCAAGGGCCGCCAGCACAGCCACTACCACCACGCAGGCAGCCCGCAATCCCACGCCTCCGAGCACATCCGTTCAACCTCACTGATGAGCAGATCCACACCCTCTACCGTCTGGACCGGGACACCATAGCCGCCATTGTGGACATGACACAGGCTGACCTTGTCAGCATGATAGATAGCCCAACCGCCATCCCACCCCTACTGAAGGTGGTGTCTGTACTCCACTTCCTGGCCACAGGCACCTACCAGCACACAGTCGGACAGTTGCATGGCATTTCTCAGCCACTGTTCTCACGGACACTATTTCAAGTGCTCGATGCCCTCCTGCAGCACGCAGACGACTACATCTCTCTACCACGCTCGGAGCAGGAAATTACCAACACAAAAGTGGGATTCCATGCACTTGCCGGCATACCGGGTTGCATTGGTGCCATCGACTGCACCCATGTGGAATTGGTCATCCCACATGCCATGGAGGCCCAGTACCGCAACCGAAAACAATTTCATTCCCTGAATGTACAAATGGTGTGTGACTCCAACAGGATCATTACACATTGTTGTGCCCGATTCCCTGGATCAACCCATGATTCTATGGTCTTGAGGAACTCTACAATACCACGCTACATGGAGCGACACGCAGGGAACAGATCCTGGCTACTCGGTGAGTCTCATTACATGCATGATTATGTGGGGTATGTGATTTGGCAATGACCTGGCAGGAAGGGGGGGGGTGTGCGTACGTAGCAATGGCATTCCACATCATACGTTTATCGTCCACATACAGGTGATGCTGGATATCCACTGAAGAGATGGCTCCTCACACCAGTCCGGAACCCACGGGACCAGCATGAGGAGGACTACAACCATGCCCACTCACGTACCAGTGTAGTCATTGAACAGGCATTCGGCCTACTGAAGACTCGTTTCCGCTGCCTCAGCAGGTCTGGCGGGGCACTCCTGTACCGCCATGAGAAGGTTGCAAAGATGGTCATGGCATGTGTCATGCTCCACAACATGTGCGTACGTAGAAATGTGCCCATGCCCCCTGACGCAGAACTGCAAGCACCTGATGATGGTCATGATGAGGGTGGGGATGTGGCAGCACCTCATGGAGTCTGCGAGGCACCGGAGGCCCGTGACATTCGTCAGCATCTCATTGATGCATGCTTCTAGCACTCACGCCTGGTGGCTGATACATGGACACGGGACTCGTGGCACTGTGTGTGTCTGGGACATGCACAATATGGACTGTACGCCTATGATGGCCTAGTACACAAAGATCAATGTCCACACATCTCATTGGTTGATCGTGCACTTTTTATGGCATATGTGATATCATGTTGAACACCCTATCGACCCGCCACCCAAGTGAGCCCAACACACCCCCTCCACCCTCCTACCTCCCCCCCGAACACCAGTGTCCAAAGATGCTCATTGTCAGTGGGCTGTCGCTATTGCAAGCCCCCTCTGCGGGTATCAGGGGCACCCCTGCCTGTGGAGCGCAGGTTCCTCCCAGATCTACGTTGGGGGCTGCCCTGGACGGAACTTGCAACGGATGATGTGTCTGCCTGCTCACGTCCATGCATGTCCCTAAGGGTTTGCGAGAGCTCAGTGAGCACACGGCGCACTGCGGCAAGTTCGGCACATACGTCTTTGGACGTCGCATGCAGTTCCCCCCTCAGGCTCTCGGTGCTTCTCTCCATTTGGACTCTCAGGCTCTCGGTGCTACTCTCCATTTGTGCCCTTAGCGTCTCTGTACCTCTCTCCATTTCTGCCCTAAGTGTCTCAGTTGATGTTTCTATGTCTGCCTTAGTGCCCCCACATTCATCGGCATGGTCCTTGAGGAGTGTGGCCAGTTGCTGCTGTTGCACGATTAACTGGTCGAGGGACTGTTGCCTCTGCTGGGCCATGGCCATTTGCGGGGGTGTCACAGAGGGGCTGTTGTCCTCATGTTGCCTTGCCACAGGGCTTGTGGGGGATGGCCAGTCGTCGTCTTGTGGGTGCCCCTGCGTGGTATCCTCATGTTGTACGGGATGGGACAGACAGGGGGATTGGGACAGGTCATGGATGGATCTGACTTCGACATCCCCGTTTTCTGTGTCCGAGCATGCTGCCATCAATGGGGTGTCACCTATGGTGCTGCTGCCACCAGAGGCAGTGCCTTCTGTGGCATCCATTGGGGGGACCTGTGGTGGTGGTGTTGTGGGCATGCTGGCTGCTGGGGTGCCTGTTGATGTTCCCTCCTCTGTGCTGCCACCTGATGTGTGCTGCTGCCGTGTCTTGATGCGTGCAGCTGAGGTGGAGGGTCTCTGGCCGTTGGTCTTGGCCCTCTTTGCAGGTGTGCTGGTAGGGGTGTCCTGAAGCTCGTCGTTTGGATCGGACCCTGTGGTGGAGTAAAGGAGGGTGAGGGTTATTGATGGGTCTGTGGGAATTGGAATGGCATTGTATCACATGCTTTGGGGTGGTACCTGAGGGGGATTTGGGTCGGGGCCTTGGAGGTGCTTTCATTTGTGTGTGGAGTGAGGGTGCAGTTGTTTGGCAGCCTGCAGTTAGGGTGTGCCTGCTGCACGTGTAGTGCGTGTATTAGGGGTTTTTAATTATTTATGTATTTATTGTGGGTTTTAACGTGCGCTATCAGGCCGATGTGTGTGGACGTTCTCCTGGACATGTGTTTCTGTTGCACTATGTGGACGCATGGTACTTCACATGGATGGACTGTGTGGATTTGGCATTGTTTTATCTGGCCCACCTACCTGAATCTTCGGATGTCTGCACTCCTTTCTCCATCCCTCCGACTCCCTCTATGCTCTCCATTCCGATGGTGGAGGCACAGATTTCTTCCCAGGGGGTCAACTTGATGGGTGATTCAGGACCTCCCCCGGTGGCTGTGGCAATGTTGCGGTTGGCAGAGAGTATGCTGCGGACGCGTATCCGCAGGTCGTCCCATCGCTTGCGGCATTGCTGTGGGGTGCGGGGTGCGGTCCACACCGCACTTACCCGCTGTGCCACCAGAGCCCATATGGCCTTCTTGTTTGCAAGTGCCGTTCTGGTCATTTGCGTGGAGAAGACGACGGCAGCATTCTCCTGGAGGGTCTCTGTTAGCACGGTGAGTTCCTCACGGGAGAAGTGGACCTGCCGCTTGCAGTCGCACGCTTTCTCCGCTACTTTTCCCATTTTTCTTGGTTTCGCTAGGGTGGATGACGGGTTGGGGTGTGTTTCAGGGTAGTGATTTTAGTGGTTGTGTGGTTTTAGTGGTTTTATAGGTGTACGGCGGGATGTTTCCCGTTCCGGGCCCATGTTTTTACTTCCGTTTCCGTATATTTCCGGTCACCGTACTTTCCGGTAGGCGCACACTGCGGTGACCGCTAAGAGGGGTGGCGGTATTGCACCTAGGGCGCCGTACGGCGGCGGTGTGGGCCGTTTTGGGGTCATTTCCGCCATCGCGGACTTTGCACTTCCGCCATGGCGTGGTGCTCGTGCCCGATGGGTCGGAATGGGCCGCAGTTTGCTCCTTCGTGCAATGGCGGAAACGCTATTTACGCTGTGGCGGTCCGGTCAGTCACTTTCCGCCAGGGTCGTAATGAGGGCCATTGTCACGTTCATCCCTAAAGGTTTACGCAAGCATTTGCTAGAATGGCAAATTGAGAGAATTCCCATAAAGATAGTTCCAAATTATGTTTATTTGGGTGTTATTTTTGACGGCTGCCCCACATTAGATTCACAGTTGAATAAAATTAAGCAGAAGCTAACTATGGCAATTTGTCAAACTCGAATAATTGTATCTAAGTATGGTAAATTCACACTCAAAGCAGCCCTTCTATTTTGGAATCAAAATGTTGTCCCAACTATTCTTTATGGCTTGGAAACGCAAATCCTACCAAATGGTTTTCTTAATCAATTAGAATCCAAATTTTGGCGAGCCATTCTACATTTACCGCAATGTATTCCTGGGGCGATGATGCGATATGAACTGGGCTTAATTTCATTAACTGCCCAACATAATTGGCGCTTATGCGCATTATTTCGTAAGTGTTTGCTCTCAACACAAGATAACTCTGCTTTGTCATCTATTTCCAAATATATACTAAACTCAGCAGAAACGTTCCCGAAACAGTGGTCCTCAAATGTTCTCTCTGTCATGGTGAAGGCCGATATTTCACTGAGCCTTTTATTAGACCATCCAGAGAGAGCAAAGAAGAAAGTCCACATGATGGACTGGATTGAGACCCGAGAAAAATGTTTAACTTATAAAGATTTTGATACTGCTATATTTGGACCTAAATCCTATAAAGACACTGCCTCGTACTTGTGCTTGGCTCCCTCCTCTGCTATTAGATTTGATATCTTGAGGCTGCGGTTTAATATCTGGCCTACTAGGGAAGTTAAACTAAGAAGGAGGCAAATTACACCAGACCTTAATTGGTGCAGGTTTTGTCAAGATACAGCAATTGTTGAAACCTTGCAACATTTATTATTGGAGTGTACAGCCCCTAAACTTTTGAGTTTAAGAAACATTCACTTTGCCAAATATTTTGCGTATTTTGCACAAATAGACCCAAGCGACAGATGGGTCGCTTTGGCTGCAACTGAATGTATGGGCATAAGGATTGCTACCATTAATTTTTTAAAATCCCTAAACATGGAATGACCGATATACATTATATTAAATTAAATGTCAACACTCTTAAAAATGTGAAATTTCGATTTGGAAGATGGTTGTAACTGTAATTGTAAATGTTTGTTTAATTGACTTATTGTTCATGTTATTGTTCTTACTTATGAAAGAATGAATTTTTGTAATATGTATAAATTGAAAAAGTTGTTGTAACTGCAACTATATTCAATAAATAAAAAAAAAATAAAAAAAAGTAGCGCATGCGGCTGCCGCAGAGAGGGAGCATGCACCAGCGTGCGCCAGCCATGTGCGCTAAATCCCATTTCCATGCACTACGTATTCATGGATTTCCCCATCCATATCTAGCCATGGCGCAGCGTGGCACAGCGACCATCCAGCAGTGCCAGTTACGCCCCTAACACCGCCCCTTGCAGCAAAACCAACCACACAAATCCACAATATGGCGCAAAGCCTAGTGGACCAGCATACAGCCCCCCAAGAACGCAATTGTGCTAAAAACGCTGGTGTACCCCACTCACGCCAGCCAAATCGTATGTAAAACTCCTTGCGCATCCCTCGGAATACAGGTACGCATATTCTGAGGGATGTGCAAGGAGTTTTACACGCAATTTGGCTGGCACGAGCGGGGTATGCATATTCCGAGCGGTGCGTAAGGAGTTTTACACGCGATTTGGCTGGTGTGAGCGAGGTACGCATATTCCGGGGGTGCGCATGGAGTTTTACATCCAATTGGGCTGGCGCGAGTGGGGTATGCGTATTCCAGAGGTGGTTCTGGAGTTTTACACACAATTGGGCTGGCACAAGCGTGGTATGTGGATTCCGGGGTGTGTGCGAGGAGTCTTCCATGCGATTTGGCTGGCAGGAGCGGGGTACGTGTTCCTTGCGCACCCCCAGATTACACGTACCATGCTTGCGCCAGCCCTATCGCATGTGAAACTCCACACGCATCCCCGGAATACGCATACCCCGCTCGCGCCAGCCCAATCGCATGTAAAACTCCATGCACATCTCTGGAATATGAATCCTTTGCTCGCGCCAGCCCAATCGCATGTAAAACTCCATGCGCACCCCCGGAATACTAGTACCCCACTCGCGCCAGCCAAATAACGTGAAAAACTCCACACGCACCCCGCTCGCGCCATCCAAATCGCGTGAAAAAGGACGTGCATGCTCAGATCACCCGCAAACGCATCTCGCAAGCAGCCCACGCCACATGGGACCCCCCTAACACCTGTGCACATGCCAGCATGCAGCCCACACCACAACAGACCCCCCATCACCCGTGCACATTCCAGCATGCAGCCCACGCCACAGCCAACCCCCCATCACCTGTGCATATGCCAGCAGCAGCCCACACCACAACCAACTCCCCCAACACCCGTTCACATGGCAGCAGGAAGCCCACACCACAATGGACCCCCATCACCCGTGCACATGCCAGCAGGCTGCCCACGCCACAGCTGACCCCCATCACCTGTGCACATGCCAGCATTCAGCCAACACAACAACCGACCCCCCCCAACACCCATTCACATGGCAGCAGGCAGCCTACACCACAACGGACCCCCCATCACCCATGCACATGCCAGCAGTCGGCCCATACCACAGCCGACCCCCCATCACCCATGCACATGCCAGCATGCAGTCCACTCCACAACATACCCCCCATCATCCATGAACATGCCAACAGGCAGCCCATGCCACAGCCGACCCCCCCATCACCCGTGAACATGCCAGAAGGCAGCCCAACCACAACGGACCCCCCAACCACCCGTGACCATGGCAGCAGGCATGCCTCGAATCATGGCCCCCCTCCCCCAGCGACGGCAACCTGCCAGCAGGCCCAACTCATGTGGCCCCCACCCCCAGTGACGGCAACCTGCCAGCAGGCCCCGACTCATGTCCCCCACCAAACCCATAGTCATTACATAAAACCATGTATCAAATATCCCCCAAAATGGCTCCACCCGCTGTCCCCCATGCTACTCCATACCCATCTATTGCCCCCACCTCACAGTACTGACCCCATGGCATGCCATACCCAGAAGCACGCATGCATGCTTGCATGCATATGAATGCACAACATTCCCACACAGCAATGACACATGTCTGATCCAGTGGAGAATGACACATGCAACAAACAAATGTGAGCGCACAACACTGTGATTGGACCAAATGAACATGTATTGTGAAATCAGAAACTACACCTAACAAAAATAAAAAATGCAAATAAAAATGCAGTGATCTGTAACAAAACGAAATGGCAATTCCAAAGGAAGTAGAAAATCAAAAATATCCAAGTAAATGATGAAAATGTACGTCCACAAAATAAATGCAGTCAGTTTCAAATAGTAATAAAAAAAGGAAACCCATTACTCCATGGGAAAGAAAAAAGAAAAAAAAAACAATCCACACATGTCCAACTATGTACAAAAAAATTCAAAGGGTCCATGATCCCAAACTGCAGACCTGTCCAAAAAACTACCTACAAAAAAGAACTATATACAAAAGAGTGGAGCAATGTCCATGTCCTCCAAAAAAAAAAATAATAATAATAGAAAGGAAACTTAACACTAAGGAACTATTTACAGTGGCGGCGAGCTAGCCCTACGGCTCACTTCTTGATGTTAATGTCTTTGGCCAGGGCATCATCAAACTCCATGTTGATTTCCCAGAGGCGGACCTGGGATGTGTCCTCGAGGGCTCGCAGGGACATTGCCATGGTCTCCACCAACTCCCTGCGAGTCTCCTCAAGATACACTTCCCGCCTCAATGTCCACTGCCACTCTGCATCTATCTGCTGGCCCAACCGCTGCCACAAACAAGACACATGTAGTCCAGGGTCCACCTGCCTATCGGCCGATGACTGCCCCCGTGATGCAGATGGTCCCGAGACCTGACGCTTCCCACCTCAAGTCTGCCACCGCCTTAATGCCAACTGCCTTTGAAACCACGATGGCACCTGTCCTAGCAAGTCGACGCAGCCACACAGGTGTCTGAAATGATGTGCGTTGTCCTTCCTGGAACCATGCACATCAACCTGAATCCCCCCGTGTGTGCAATGCAACACCGACTAGGACAGGCTCAACCCTGTCACGTCTTGCCTCGTCTGCAGCTAGAGGAAGGTCAGTTGACGTAGACACATCCCCTACCTGCGAACAGGCCTGGACAGAGGCATCCGTGCTGGTGCAGGATGATGCAGTCACAGGATCAGGGACAGGATTACACACAGGCACCTCCACAGCGACCTGTGCTGCCTCCTGCCCCCGCCCCTGGTTGCACCACTTGCACCAGTGGAACCACCCACTCCAGGCCCCATGCATGGGTCTTATACGGCCTCCTCCTCAACCACACCCCCCACCAACCTGGATGACTCTTCCGTAGCATGCCCCTGTGGGGGCTCCCCTGCCCCTTCATCTGCCGAGGAGTCGACATCCAACCTTGGCCTCTTGGACCTCCGATCGGCTCCACAGCGCTATCTCCACCCTCTTCATCAGTCGACGCTGCAAACAGGGAGGGACAGAACACAGGCATCAGGACACTGTACAATGGTCTGCTAGACAAATGACTATAGCACATGAGTGGCAGTGTCAAACATCACAGACGGCATTACACTCCCCATCACTCAGGTCAATTGAACCCACACACATGCACAAACAAGCAGGCAACGTGCAAGAGGCATCTGCATCCATTCACATGGAACTGCATGAACATCCTAAGGGTGGCATGATGTCATAAGCATATGGAGCATGCCATTCACATGCACACACGCCACCAGACAGACATGCATCTGGCCATCTCTACCTCCTGTCACAGTGCAATCATCGTCCAGTATGTCACATCTGCCAATCGGGTACCTACATGTCCATGTCACATGCATCCATGGTGTCTCACAGTCACACACACACCAAACAGACACACGCAGATGTACACCGTGCACATACATGAAGGTGTGATGAACATCCATGTGTCACACCTCGAACATGGCTGAGTCACACACAGGCATGCAAACATGTGTACATTTTACCATGCAGTTGTACATCATGCATCGGTACACATACATTATTGATGTGCAGCACACATGACTGGACTCACATGCAGCACGGTCATGTCCCTGCACATGCACAGCCATACATGGGCCATGTCAGACACATGTCCAAGCTGCACACTTCTGCCACACCTCAACAAGCACTGTGTCGATTGAGAACACATGTACACTTACCGCTCGACTCCTGATGGGTCTACCTCTCGAGGACCTGGAGGTGAAGCGCTGGGCGAAAGCGCTCCAGGATCCTCATCTGGTCGGTGGTGAGCAGGACCCGGCACCCCGCTGCATCCTCTTCGTCCAAGAGGTGCTGGGCCTTCCTAAGGGTCCTGGACTTGTAGTCCCCCCAGCGCTTCAGGACGTGTTTCAAGTCACAGGGTGCCAACCCCTCCGTGTTGATGGCACCGACAATGTCCTCCCAGATCTTCCTCCGTCCTTCCTTGTCGGGGCACATTGGTGTGAAGAGGGCATCATAATGCCCCAGGACTTGCTCCACCAGGATGCCAACTTCATTAGCACTGCAGGTAATTGGCCTTCCGGGCAGGAGTGTGGTCTTCCGTGTGTTGTCACGTGGTCAGCTTGATGCAGAGTGAATCTGCACGTGCAAAACCAGAACATCAGCGTGAGACTGCATGAAATCCGAGAAAAGGCCCCTAGCGTGTAAGCGCGTGAGTGACATTATGCGCACTGGCGTTTCCCTCTGCACGGGTTAAAGGTGAGTGCGGGCCAGCAGTTTGCTGTACGTGCTTTTCGGGGAGACCGACCGCGTGTGTTTCTTCTTGTGGGTTCACACGCGATTACTTCATAGCACTTAAAGAACATACTTCTTGTTTCCGGCAGGGGAAGTTGCCTATGCGTGTGTGGTTTTCTTTTCCACGCAAGGCAGACAGTGAGTCGCACATGCTTATTTTTCCCACTGTGGTTGTCCCTGTGTGTCGTGCACCCATTTTCGAGGTCAGAGTAGCCTGCGTGTTCCACGCATACGTGTTTTTTGTGTCCCTGGGTGCCACAGCATACTGCAGGAGGTTTATGCCACACACGTGGGCTACTGGGGGTTGCATGCACATTTAATATCATTTATTGGGGTGCCTAAGCATTGCATGACCCATCTTTTATCACCAGGAGTCACAGACAGCTTGCAGGAGCACAGGGGTACGTCTAACAACATGTAATCTGCCCCCTTTGCCCCAATTGCCTAGGACAATTGTTGTGTGCACCTCCCATTGGCTACATACCAACTGTGCCATGGTTGGGAGGACACCAAAAGGGAAGGGTGGCAAAGCTGGGCGACCTCCCAAGGCTAGGCGTGGTGGGGCAAGTGGCCAGGGTGGCCAGGGAGTCCAGAGAGGCCAAGGTGGACGCAGAGGGGGATGTGGCCAGGGTGTACCACTGGGGCAGGATGTCCAGAAACTTGCTAGGACAGCCATACCACCACCCCCAGCACCTCAGGGAGATGCTACTGCAGCAGTAATCCCCAGCACATATCTGACCCCACAGGCAATGTCATCTGCTGGCATGGGAAACCAGGTGGTGGAAGCTGCAGGTGCAGCTGTGGCAACCTCCACCCATGCTCACGGTCAGCCAGCGCAGGCTGCCTTGCAACAGGACTCCCAGGCAGATTTTCAGGGTAGAAAGGCCAAGCCACGTGTGTCCAAGGTAACTGTGACCAAGGCACATGTTCCTGGGGTAGTTTTGACATCTGCTGCCCCAAGCAGCCAGGTGGTGGGAGCTGCATGAGCAGATGCAGCCAACATCACCCCAATGTGAGTCTGCCAGCCAGGACTGTGTCGGTCACAGGCCTTCGCACTGAGGCAGTTGTGCTGCTGGGTCCTGGCAACAGCACCCAGCAGCCAATCCACTATCCAGGCCTTCCGTCCTCATGCCAAATCCTACTCCCATTGGCCAGTCCACCATTGCCACTGCCCCAACTGACCCGAGCGGCATTTGCCCCTCAGGGTCCGCACAACCGGCCAAGAGGTGGAAGTGTGCTTCTGTGCATGAGGCTGGGACCCCAGACACGCATTGGCCTCCGGCATAGCAAGAAGAAGCCCTTCAATAAAGAGGAGCTGGACTTCCTTGTGGACTACGTGTCGGCACACAACCGCGAAATGCTGGTGGGTGCAGGGTGCCATTCTACGCCTGCCCAGCGTCAGGTCCACTGGCAGTTCATTGCGGATGGTGTAAATGCAAAGGGATATGACAGGCGCACAGCTCAGGAATGCTATAAGCATTGGACTGACCTCTGATGCTTTGCAAAACAAAAGCGGGCCTCTAATTACTCCCTGACTCTGGTGACTGGCACTGGGCCACCACCAGAGGAGGATGAACTCAATCCGCATGAGGAAATCGCTGCAGAGTTCATCGATCAGTGACTTATCCAGGGAGTGGGAGAGATGCAGGATTATGACGCAACGTCCGGTGAGTCTTGATGCGTGTGTGTCCAGCCCATGTGTGTTTTGCTTGTGTGATGTGTTGTGATTGAGTGCCAGTTCAGGCTATGTATTAATGAGTGCCATATGTGACACATGCAATGCTTTACTGATGCATGCTTGTCATCATGCAGTCTGCATGCAGGATATGTGCTGCACACAGGGACAGTCCTAATCACCACACATGCACCCTACTTATATGCAAGTCCCTCAGCAGCCTATCATGTCCATGTACAGGCTCACTGACATGTTTGCATGTAGCCTGTGGTGTAGTTCCAGCCAACACTCAGCCTATGTCGTCACATGACTGACGGCTATGTGAGGTCACCCTGCAAGCTGCTCCTCCTCACGGCATGGATCCTTGCCTCTCCACCAACCCTTATTTCACTGTCAGCATGGTACTGGCAATTTATGTGTTGGACTACTGCTATGGGCTGTTCCCTTTTCCTGTGGACAGGCACACTTCTATGTGCAACCCTGCCATACCTGTGGTGTGGGGTACATCCTTTGTCTTTGATGCAGGGTGTCTAACTTGGTCCATTCAGATGGCACAGGCTTGGAGTGCACTTGTGTGATCATGCATGGACCATTGCATTCCTGCAAGCCCCTATGGGTCAGTGGCAGGCTACTCATTGTACCACATCTCCAGTATTTTATCCGTCTCATGGTATTTGCTCATCCATGTCATTCTCACTCAGGGTCACTTCATGATCATGCACATGTTTATGGTGTCATTGTCTGTGTCAGGCACAGGCCTCCCTCTGTTACAGCCACCCTGCTTCCAGGTGAGTGGTGTTGTGTCTTCTGCCTGCATAGATGTACTTGTGATGGTTCCTCATGTGTCCTGCTTTCTGTCCCCCTCTCATCTGCTGTAGTCTCAATTGTCTCAGTTGATGCAATTGACACCTGCATACACTGTCTGCTATTTCACAGTACTGTGGTCAGACATTCAGAGCCATGCACTGGGTGGGGGTAGGGGGCAGTGCATCCTTACAACCCAGTGCAAACACTTTACACATGATAAGTGCACTTGCCCTTGCAGTGCTGTCATGTCACAAGATTGACATCACTACATTTCAGGTCTGTTGATGGTAAAGGACTTACACATGTGCTGCACTGCACCCACGCACCTCTGAGCGATGTTTCACCCTTCAACATGCCTATTCTCTAGTGTGTTGTCAAAGTGACCTGCCATGTATGTATTCATTTGCCTCCCTTCACTGTATTTCAAGGCACTTGCATTGTTGCATCCTGTGACATGTGTGCTTTTATTGATATTAATGTTCTTGTAGTGCATGTTGACATGCATTTTGCATGTGTAATTGACACTTCAATTTGACATACTGCTGTGGCTATTTGGAAATTGTGCCATGGCTATGCTACCTGCCATCTCTTAGTTCACATCTGTAAATTGTGCCACAGATTCATGCCTGCCAGAATGTTGTGTGTGATGCAGGTGATATGCAACATTCAGTACATGTGTGGGTTTTGTTTTTGACACGCATCCATGTCTGCTTTGAGGGTCCCCTTCCATTTCATTGCCACTGCATGCATGCCAGAGTTTGTGTCGTGTGTGACATGACTGACTCATGTGTTGGCCCTCAATATTGTGTTGTGTATGTGTGTAGTATGTGCTGCTGCCATGTGTACTTTTTTTATTTTACAGGTGATGATGCACCAGAAGCAGTGGAGGAGATTGCAGACAGGATGGAGGGTTCAGGTCACCATCCCAGCACCAGTGGTGGTCGTGGGTTGGTAGGCCACGAACATCCCTCAGTGTTGCAGGCCATCCTGTCCACGAAGGCCTCTGGGTATGGCTCTGAGGATCTCATGTCGGATGCTCATGAATCCATGCCGTTGACGGTGGGTGATTCTGCTATGGATTCTGTTGTGTCCGCCTAACCTGTAGTGGGGGTGGACCCCTCAAGGGGCCAGTCAGTGTTGGTATGTCGGCCTGTGGTGGTTACAGGTGCAGAGTCACACTCTACACCAGTTGCTCCTGTTCCTGGGGCATCAGATTGACGGAGGAATGCTGTCCTGCAGCCATAGGCTCTGCCAGCACAGCAGGGTTCATGTCTCCTTGGGCCCCGCAGGCGTGGTGCCCAGCAACGTGGTGGCCATGCGCCACTTGGGAACACTGGGTGGCAGCAATATATTTATGTAATTGCACAGCAACAGGGGGGCAAAATTGAGGTGTTGGCTCAAGGCATGTAACGTTTGCCTGATTCCATCCTCTCCCCTGATAGGCAGGTGGAGCTCCAGCAGCAGGCAACGCAGTCCATGTGCCACTCACTCAGGCTGGGCATGGCGGCGTCCAACAGGGCCTGCCGGGCTGAACTGTTGGCTCTGCGCTCAGCTATTGCTGCTGAGGCACAGACCAACAGGGAAGCACTGAGGGAAGATTACTCCTCCCTCAGAAGTACTCTGGGCGCTCTCATCATGGCCCAGGATCAACAGGCAGAGTTGAGGATGGTGTATCTTGAACACACTCTCTCGGCTGAGCTCTGTGCAAGCTGGGAGGAGGTCCATCTGGCACGTGAGGCCTCCCTAGCAGAACTCTGTTACACGTGAGGTGGTGCATGGGGACCTCTGTGCCATATTCATTCAGAACCAGGCTCACCAGGCCTGCATGCTTGCTGCCGTGGAGGGGCTTGCTGGGGCTATGCGTGGTCAGGCACCTGTGCCACGTGCACCTCCTGGGGGTGACAACAACGATGACCTATTTCTCACTGAAATCATGCTGTGAAGACCATGAGCCCATGCAGGATGGAGTTTGTTTTTGTCTCAACATCGACACACGTGGGTGTTGAGGTGCACGCTGTATCCCCCCCCGGGTCCACTATGGCCATTTTTATTTTTTGTCTATTGTGCATCTATGTTGCAGTGTGGTGCTATGTGGCATCCGATGGCATTCACTGTGTGTTCCGGCTGCGCCCATACAGTCTTCTCTTGTGTTTGTGTTTGTGGCTTGCGGTCCGGACACATATGCCATTCCTGCCTCCCCTTTCCATGGTCTTGCAAGGATGGCACCGTGTGATAGTAACTTACACATAGGCATTGGACTTCCGTCATATCTGTGGCCAGTCTAAAGTCCAACCTGTGTATACACCCCTAGTGGGGATTCATGATGGTTTCTCCAGTGCATGGTTGGACTCCATTTTGGTGAGTATATTGTTGACTGTGCATGATTTCATTCTGCTATTTTATGTATTGCCTTGTCTGTGTACATTGTTGATGAACTTCATGCCCACTTTAGCTGTCGAGGCCACTCTCATGATGGTAGGGGGACGTGTGGTGGCAATGTCACATTGAGGGACTTGTGCTATGGTGATTACTCACTGTCTGACATTTTTCGGGGCCTGTGTTCATGATGTGTTATGCTGGTAATGTGTTATGCTGGTGTGTTATGCTGGTTATGATTGTCCTGTGCTGTCTTTGCTTATGATGGGCCACAAGATCAGCAATATTTTTCCATTGTACATGTGTCCCCAACAGAGTGGTTAACATTGAAAATGTATGCTAAACTGTGTGTTTGTGCATTCCCCTTGCTAACATGCATTGAATTGCCCTGCAAACACCCACCCACAACACACACTACATGGCCCCAAGCCCACCCCCACCCCAACATCCACCCACCCAATCACTACTTGCCTTCTGAGACATGCTGTGTCCCTGCTGCACATGTTCATATTGACTTTCGTGATCATGGACTGATGCTGCTGGCTAATATATTTCCTTTTTTTATGCAGCTGCAGGGGTTTCCAGGCCACTGACACCACTCACTGTACTGCGTGGTGTAGTGAGTCGAGTGCTGCTGAGGGCAACCCTGCAGCACCCGCATTTTCTTTTATTTTTTGGGATGCCCTGTAATGCATGCCACCAAAGGTTCGAGGTTTTGGTGTTCAGGCCTTTCCTGACTCTTTTCTTCAGAGTGCGTGTCTGAGGGGATTGTCTGTGGCTTGTTTCCATTTGTAACAGTGCGCTTTGTGACAGCTGTGTCATGTGTGCTGATATTGTTATTGAGGTTTGCACATTGCAGGCCATGGCATGGTGTGTGGGGTGGGTGACTTGGTGTTGGGAGAGGTTTAGATGACAATACAGCATTTGGATGTGCTATTTTGCAGGGGAGGTTTGCAATCGGAGCCTTGCATTTGTGCCTTTTGGTCATAAGGGATTGTGTTTGTTTAAGTGGCTAGGGATGCACACAATGCTGCAACTCCAAGGACACATTCTCAGGGTGTTTAGGTTGTGACAGTTGACTGTCCCTTTGTCATAATCGATTGTCACCTGGAATGTGCCAGACCAGTGAGCACTGCACAGGGGGCGGGGGGCGGTTAAGGTGAAAAATGTAGCCACAAGCTGGGTACGGGCTGCCTCGCCACATGCCCTTTCCCCTCCCATGTGCAGCGGGCGTGCGTGTGGTTGAGGATGTGGGGCACCACCATGTCCACCAGTACGCCCCGCCGGGTTGCAACGTTGTGCCGCACACATGCTGCCACAATGATCCTGCACACTACTGTGGGCGCATATAGTAGCTGCCCACCAGAGCGGTCAAGGGAGAGGAAACGTGACTTGTGCACTTTGAATGTGCGCTCCACTATGCCCCGGGTTGCAATATGGGCTGCGTTGTATCTTACCTGGGGTGGTGTGGTGGGGTTTCCGTATTGGCGTCATCATGTGTGTGCTCAGAGGGTAGGCACTGTCCCCTGGGAAGGTGATAATGGTTGTCATTAGTTGGGTTTGTTTATTTGTCTGTGTGTGACATGCATGCATGTGCACAGGCATTTGTACTCACCAATGAGCCATGTGTTGCCATGCCTCCCAGCTTCCAGGTCCTGGTGTAGGGCTGACATTATGTATATGAAACTGTCATGGGTGGACCCAGGATAGTTTGCATAGACAGAGGTGATGATTCCCTTGGCATCACATACAACCTGTACATTGATGGATTGCCAGTGCTTGCTGTTGCGATAGATGTGCTCAGTGGCCCTAGGTGGACCTAGGGCCACATGGGTGTAATCAATTGCACCGAGCACTCTGGGGAAGTGTGCCACCCCGTAAAAGTCCTGGACCATGGCCTGCCTTTCTGCGGGTGTCCTGGACATGTATATGTGCCTGTGGACTCAGGGTCGTGTAGTCATGATTGCCAACACCTGGTGTAGGCAGTGTGACTGTGTGGGCTGTGAGACATACCTGACTATGGCAGCTGTCTGCTGAAATGACCCAGTGTTCAAAAAATGCAGGACATTGAGCACCTTTTCCAAGGGGCTCAGTGCTTGGGAGCACAAGGTGGGTGATGTGAGGTCATCCTCCCATTCAGTGAGCAGGTCTAGGATGATATGAGGTGGAAACCTATACCTGCCATAGACCTGGTCATCAGGCATCCCAAAAAGGCTGGTCCTGGGCAAAAAAATGCAGGGCCTGGATATTCTCCTCCTTCTGCAGTGTCCCACGATCACTGCTGCGAGAAATGGGACATTCATCATAGCTGTATATGCTTGTTTGTGTACACTTTTATACTGCGTGGGGGTGCTTCTGCCTGCTTTCGTGTGGTGGACCTATTTACGCGTGTGCATATCTTTTGGCATGTGTGGATTTTCCCTATTTGATTCCATGAATATGTGTTATTCGCGAGCATGTGGGAGTTGAGTGTATTTCCCAGCGGTACTTCCCCCGTTATGCGACATTTTCATGCGTTGTTCCCCACTCTATGTGTTCTGCCCCCTTTTTAGATGTGTGCGCTAGAAGTTGTGCGCTTTCGCTGTGAGTGTCGCGCACAGCGTTTGGAAAGTCGCAGTGACATGTAAGTGACATGCAGATTTAAACGCAGATTTGGCGCAGCTCCCGGGAAAGCCACGCACAGGGCCTTCCATGAATAGCTTGCATGCGATTCATGCACGTTTGCAGGTTTTTTCACGCTTGCGCCACACATTTCGGCGCACAATCATTCTATAAATTACCCTCTATATCCCTTGATCGGTCACCTTGTCACACTGGCCAATTTATTGATCACCTACCCCAGTTGATTGACTACCTTCCTCCCCATCATCACCTCATTGCCACTGGTGACTTTAACCTCCCATCTCTCTCCAGTCCTCCATCCACTGACTGTAGCTCTCTCCACTTAACCACTCACTCATTTCGGTCCATGTTCTGCTCAACCATTCAAATGGTAACTCCCTTGACCTTATTGTAATCTCCTCTCAACTCTGGCCTCTAATATCTCCACCACTCCTTCTCCCGCTAATGATTCCATGGTCTTTGACTCAATCTCCACTCCTACTTCCACCCCTCTCTCTCCTTCTACCACTCACATTACCAAGTGCAAGTTTCCTCCTCCCAATTCCCTGTCTACTTCTCAGTCATACATCACTCTCCCTCCTCAAATTCAAAATTCACTGTTCCATCCACTGAAAAAGCCTTCACTAACTTTAATGATGATCTTAACGTTCCCTTCTCATCTGATTTCTCTCTTACTACATTAACTCCTAGACCCTCCCCTCAATGGTTTTGCATTACACCTAACATCTCCACCCAGAAAATAACAATGAGGAAAATCTTGATCACTTGGCAATGATCTAGATACTTGTTGGATCTACAGCTCTGCTTGACTGCTCTTCAAAACTACTCCTTTGCTCTCAACTCTGTCAAAAGTGACTTCTATCTCTCTCTCATTTTGTCTCAATCCTCTCAATATAGGTGCCTCCAAAAATCTCTCAAATCAATTCTGTCACCTCCTAAATCCTCCTCCATCTCGTTTAGTCTTTCTGCTGATGATCTGGCTCTTGGATTTCTTAGAAAAATAGAAAACATTCAAAATGTCCTCGCAAATTATCTTTTATCCCGCCTGCTTACGCACTTTTCTCTATCACCTCTACCACTCTCTCCTACAACATTGGCTTCCTTTGCCCCCACTAACCCTGATGTGATTCTTGACATTCTCCTCAGAGCTAACCCTTCATTTGCTTCCATTGACCCGCTATCTCCACACATACTGAAACTCCCAGTGCCGCTCCATATCTTACTTCCCTCTTTAACTCCTCTCTTGACAGTTTCACTGTGTCAACATCCTAAAAGTAAGCTACTGTCATCCCTATACTTAAGACACATGGGGCCCTTGTTGGGTGGTAGCCCTTAAAAATGCAGTGGTACCGCTATTACTGGCGCATTTAAGGGTCCGCCCAAACATGAGTCTGGCAGCTGGGGGTAAATGTGTCGGAAAAATGCTCATTTTTGGGCGCTATTAGTGCGCTCTAATTGTGGCGAAAATGCCCAATTGGATCGAATGGACCCAATGGGGAATGGGGAATACCCATTACCACTCAACCCTTGATCCGGTGATAATAGTGCCGGACCGGGTGGCGGTAATGCTATTAGCACGGGCGGTATCCCATCGGTAATGCCCAATTTCTGATGAGACCAATGAGTTAGTTCTTAACTGCCCTACCAACATTTGCCATGCCTCTCTTCTGCCTCACTATTCCAAAATCCTAGCGCAGTAGTACTAGAAGGAGTAGTAGTAATAATAGTCATTTATATAGTACCTTTTACCATTTGTGTAGCCTCAGCACGCTTGTGGTGGGAATGCCCTCGGGGACCAAAGTCCAGCTGTGGGAAAATTCTCAGACAAAGCTTATGATTCGTGTGTGCATTTGGACACGATTAGGAATTAGGTGGGCTGACTAGGCTCTAGGAAGCAAACCAAGAGGTCAGGCATGTGGAAGGGTGCTGAGAGAAGTCACAACAGTTTGCCAGTGCTAGTTATGTGATCTCAAAAAAGTTAAGCATCCTTTATTAGTGGACAATCCTGTCCCCTGCACACCTCATATACTAACAATATAGTCCGTCAAAATGTACTTTAGAACATAAATATTCTTAACGTTTTTATGTATAGACAAATCAGTCATCTATAATTAATGTGTGCAATGAATGTAAGAATATCATGATTATTAATAGATTTCATAGTTCAAACAATAATAACACAGTTTAAATTGAAAGAGCTCAACATGTTTCGGGAAATGCAATCCCTTCAATCAGGAGCAACAGTTCATTTGCTTGTTTCAATCTTCAACCTTCAACTCTCATTGGCAAAGTACATCAAGTGTTCAAGTAAGTATTGGGTCTCTAATAATTTGATTATTCTGATAAATTATATTTGAACATATGTGTAAATTCATTACCATTTTAGACGTCACAAAATATGCATCTGCTTGTCAGATGGCTCCTGTTTTATCTAAAGTCTTTAATGTTAATGCTATCCACAATATGGGGATAAACCCTGACTCCTGGCATAAAGCAGTGATTGTTCCGATTTACAAAAAGGCTTGGACAATCCCTCAAACTCTCGACATGTTCTCTTTTAGATGGTGTGGGCAAGCTATTTGGCAAGATTATCCTCAACCATCTCAAAGATTGGGTAGACAGTAATAACATAGTAACAGATCTCCTGGCAGGCTTTAAGAAGAACACAGGCCCATTTGATCAGCTTCTATTACTTTTCTTGTTGATTCAAATCTATACAGTACTCTGGAAAAGTAATTGGTACATGGTATTCTTAGATGTAAGAACTGCCTTTGATTCTGATTCAAGTGAGGCACTGTGGTAAATTCTATTGACCTGAGGGTCCCCACCGAATTTGGTTTTCATATTAATTCAACCGTGTACTAAAACGCATTCTTGCGTTCGATATGGATGTGAGCTAAGTGATCAGTTTGAAGTGTCTATGGGAGACAGGGTTTTGTCCTGGCCCTGCTCCTATTTAACATTTATATTCAGGAGATAATTGATGTGGGTGCCAGCACTGTCCAAGATTAGCTTCTGGTAAATATCTGGCCCTTTTTTTATGCGAACGATGCAGTTTTAATTTCAACTGCCCCCCAGGGTCTAGATAAATCTTAATCTATTTTCCTGGCTAAATGTAATGAGTTATGGCTAAACATGAATGTATGTAAAACCAAGTCGATGGTGTTTAGCCCTCACTTCTCAAAGCATAAGCTGATCCAGTAAAAATGGAAGGTGCTTCAATTTAGCAGGTGGTTAATTTTGATTATCTTGGAGTGGGGTTTCAGGAGTACCCTGGTTGGGCGGCTCAAACTGATAAGGCATTTATTAACATGCAAAAGTTAAGTGGCGCCATTAGGTCCTTCTTTTCCAGTCCTGGCAGTGGTGCTGTGTCTCCTGCCTTCGATGCATATAGAAAGCAGCTGCTGCCAGGTGTACTATATAGACCAGAGCATTGGGGTTATGCCAAGTTTGGACAGCTGAATATTAAAGAAAACACATTTCTTACACAACTTCTGCTGCTTCCTGTGAGCGCTCCCTCAGCATCCACACACTTGTAGTTTGACATTAATTCTATAAGTAACTGCTAACGTTTAATCCAGCATTCTTTTGGATAAGTGTTTGGTATCAACCAGGCATAGAAAAGAACAGGGGGGCGTTGTTACATCTTATGTCTCTGAATGGAAGGAAAAGTTTTAAATGGTTTGCTCACATTAAGATCACATTGCAATATGTGGGTGTAGGTGACCTGTGGAGAAATCCAAGGGGTAGTAGCCGATCAGCCTTGAGCAAAGCAATATCTACAGCTAAGCGGACAGTTAGGGGACAACAAGTGTAGACTGGGTGACGAATACGTTGCCCATAACAGTAAGGCAGGTGTTAAACAGTATTTAGATGAAATCTTACCTCTGTTCCAAAGGTCTTTGTATAACCGCTTGAGATTGGGCATTTTTCGAGTAGCTGCCTTGAATCATGTTTGGATTAACACAGCGTCTGACATTTGCCTGATGTGTGGTACTGTGAGAGAAACAGTGCTAAATGTTCATTTGCTATGTGAAAAATCATTGAGTTTGAGATGCATGTATTTATAACCAGTTTTAAGGAATGCTGGGATATGGACTTTAAACTCTGCTATGTTCTTTTTAACACATTGCGTGTCTCTCTCTTTGACTCTTGAAACTGCCTGATATGGTCACAGGGCGTGGCTGCTAAGAAAGAAGGCTTTGGGTTCACTGGTGTTTTATCCGCCAAGGATGCAAACATGCTCTCCTTTATTTTGTACTTTCATTTAAATTGTTATTATACATTTTATCGAAGAATGTTCTGAATTTATGTGTGCATTTTTTTTATACTTTGTTCAATTTATATTGTAATTTGTACTCCTTTTTATTCGTCAACTTGAAGGTTTATTCCGAATAAAAGTATTTTTCACTGACTGACTATTCTTATTCTTCTTGACCTCTCTGCTGCCTTTGATACCATCAACCATTCTCTCCTTCTCTCAACCCTATCCCTACTTAGCATCAGGGATGAAACACCTGCTTAGTTTGATTCATATCTTGCCCCCAGACACTTTCACATACCCTGGAACAGGCTCACATCCCACTCACCCATATTACTGTTGGTGTTCCTCAGGGGTCAGTTGTGGGTCCACTTCACTTCACTCTCTATACCTTTTCACTTGGCACCTTGATCTCCTCCTACGGTTTCTCCCATCAACTTTCTGCTGATGACACTCATATATTCTTCTCCTTTCCCTCCTTATCTGATGAGCTGCAGTCAAAAATGTCTGTCTTTCCACCATCAAATATTGGATGGCATCTCTCTCGATTATGCTCAACTCCACTTACACTGAAGTTCTATATTTCCCAAGCAAGCAGGCGTCCTCTCCTCCTCTTCTATTCTTCTCTCCTGACTACCTTCCCTACTCTGCTTCTGCTTGCAACCCTGGTGACATCTTTAACACATCTCATAACTTCTCGCTCTTCATCTCCAAATCTGCCAACGGCAACCATACTTAATCTCCTCAAAATCAGAAAAATAACACATCTTCCCTCAACATTGCTAAGCACATAATCACATCTTAAGTACTCTCTTGATCTGACTACTGTGCCTGTCATTTATATATCCTTTCCAACTATGCTTTTTCACATCTCAACAAAGTCCTCAAATTTGCTGTGCCTACACTCTTTAACCTTCCCTGCTTCACCTTCACTTCCCCAGACTGTCATCAGTTAGGCTGGTTATCTATGAGACAGAGGGCAAAGTATAAACTAATTCTCATCATCTTCAAAACTATACACAGATTTTCCCCCAACTATACCTATAAGTCCATCTCACTCCCTACTCTCCCCCTCACTCTCTACGACCATCCTCGGCTCACCTCCTTGCCACCGCTCCTGCCCCTTGTGCTCCCTCTCTCTTCCTCGTCTTGATCCCTTGCTCTGGAATGCTCTTGCTTTCCCTCTGCACTCTACTCCCACTCTATTTAAGTCCAACTTCCTAGCTCTCCTTCTTTCTGAAGAACCATTTGCACACATCTCCCTGTTCTTCATTCCCACTACCTCTCTACGAGAGCCCCACACCACTTATCCCTCACCCTTTCATCCTACATCTAGCACTTCCTCCACTATCCCATGCCTATGTCATGCTCTACAGTCCATGTCCCTGGTACATGTTTCTCCCTCCCCTGCATAATCTGGTCTTATATCCACGTCCTCTCACCCATTGTTAAGGATACTGGTCCTCCACTATGTAAATGAATGTTAACATGTTTTGTAATGATTTTCGTGCCGGCAATGCATTGATTTCCCTGCAATTCAGATTAAATAAACAAGATAAATCAGAAGAATTGAGGCTGAGGTCCCCATTCCTGGTGCTGGTGAATGGATGTATCTTATGTCTTTGTAATAGAGTTTGCATAGAGGTTTTTTTCAAACTTCCCTCACAAAAGTAGAATGTAATCAGTACACATTGAGGTGAAACCATCAACAAATATATGCTGCAAACTGTAAACATATGTTAATGATAATAGATTTGTATTTTGTATTTTATGTGTGTATACATTTTTGTGATTCATTGCTCAACATTTCGCGCAATCCCTCACTAAGTGAATGATTTTTGTAAACTGAGGGAGCATTTTGCATCTTAAATTTGTAAGACTGATAACCAATGAGATCATGCTTTTAAAGTGTGTTATTCCAGTTGCACAATTGAAGAATGGGTTGTGATTTACTTACTGATCATTATCTGAACGCTTTCCTCAGTTTCCAACTTCCTGCAATGAGATATGCCTTCCCCATAAATTTGTAAATTAGCTCTTGTGATTGACTTACGTTTATTGATTTGTCCTTTGTTAATTCTTTTAAGCTTAACACATCCAAACCCTAACAAATGCGTACGTTTTCTGTTACAAGTGGACAGTTTTGTTCGTACTTAGCTAGATACATTTGAAGCAGCTTGACAGAGGCGGATAGGGAAGAAACTCTGGAACTGGGACAATTCAAACCAAACTATGACTGCTCTACTAGATGTAGCTCAGAAATAGGCATTACAACATGACATGATTGAATTATATCAAATGAGCTAAATGATGCTCGTATTGAAAGCCTTACATTGTTGTGAACAGTGAGACCCCCAGCAGCTTTCACAAATAGTGACATATGTTGGTGCTGAGTTTGTGTCCATATTTGTTCCTGCCAGAACAATTTTAGGATATGATTTGGAGGTCTTGGAGCCCAATCGTTTCTCAGGTTGGGCATGAGTTGGCAAATAGTCTCAGCCAGAGGATCTGTGGCACCATAGCAACAAGACCACATTTCTCAGAGGGCCAATCGTTTCTCAGGTTGGGCATGAGTTGGCAAATAGTCTCAGCCAGAGGATCTGTGGCACCATAGCAACAAGACCACATTTCTCAGAGGGCTAGAGGCAAGATCCATAGAACAAAGATGTACATTTGAAATCAAATAAAGACAAACTCTGAAGAATCGAGGTTCGCTCCTCATTTTGCTGATAGTTTAGGAATTTTCAACATTAGTATTTTTTTGGTTTTTATAATGTGCCTATACATATACACAAAGTGTTCCGAGGTGCAACAAGACAAGAGGGTGGGGGAAATAAAGAGGACAAAAACGATCCTACTAGGCCTTGTGACATTCGGACTATGCAAGTGTTGTAGAGAAGTGCACATGCGAGAGAAGTGGGGGTTGTGTCAGTCAGAGCGGCTTGCCCATGGGAAAAAGTGAGTGCCAGGTTAGGCCTGGTGGACAGAGCCAGGGGAATCAGACAGTGCAGGGGAAGGAAGGTCCACAAGCTAAATTCGAGGTAAGGGGCAGGGGCCCAGAGGGGCAAGTGCATGATAAAGGGGGGGTCCAGGGTGACAAAGTGCAGGAGGATGGTGGGGCCTGGTGCCCTGACAGACTCTGAAGCAAACAGGCATCCAGTTAAGAGGCAGACAGGGGACATTAGCTGGGGAGGGGGAGAGGAAAGGGAGAAGAGAAAGTGAATGTCTTGAGAAGCTTCTGGAATTTAAGGAGATCTGCCTCAAGTCTGAGAGGGGCAGGGTGCCATTCCAGAGGGAGGCACCTGCAGAGGTGCGAGATCTACCCCTCAATCTCGGCTTTGAAAAATATCTGATTTGAGCTAGATGAATGAAGGGCTCTAGTAGGAAGGTATTTAGAGAGAGAGAGTTGGATGAGGAGTGGTCCCCGTCCCCAGAATGTCTTGTGGATGATGCAGAAGGTCACACCGACCGGGTGCCAGTGGAGAGATTTTAGGGCTGAAGAGATGTGGTCCGTGGCTTGAGGCCAAGAATAAGTCTCACAGTTCTATTCTGGATTAGTTCATGGGGGCCAAGGGAGGAGGTAGGCAGATTAAGGAAGAGGTTGATGCAGTAGTCCAGCCTGGAGAGAACCAGAGCTCTGGAGACATTCAGTTTCAGGGGGGAGGTGAGGAAAGGAAGAACGCCTCTTAGGCGGCACAGCTCAAAAAGTGGGCCTTCTTGGCAAGGTCTGTGATGTGAGGAGATCAGGTCAGAGAGCAATCGAAGATGGCACTAAGGATTTTAGCCTCAGAGTAGGGGGAAGGGAGGGGGCCCATGGAGGGTGGCCAGAATGTGGGAGGGAAAGAGGGATCGGGGCTCCCAATGAGAAGGATCTCTGTCTTACTGGCATTAAAGCAGAGATTGTTAGCAGAGCACTATGCCTGAATAACAGACAGAAAGTCAGGAATGAGAGAGGAAGTGGAGGACATAGAGGGAATCTTGGTGGGAAGCTGCATGTCATCCACATAACACTGGAAGTTAGTGGAGAAGGTGGTGATCAAGAGCCAAGTTAGAGGAGCCAAGTTGAACAGCCAAGGTGAGGGATAGAGCCCTGTGGGACTCCGTAGGTGAAGAGTGAAATGGTGGAGAGAGAAAAGGACCTAGTTTAACTTGGGTGTCGATCCAAGAGGAAGGAAGGAGGTCAACTAGTCCAGAGTGAAGTCCGTGATACCAAGGGTATCACAGATCCAATTTATCAAGGTGGCATGATTGACTGTATCAAAGGCAGAGGAAAGGTCAAGAAGTATGAGAACGAAAGACGAGCTGGACTCAAGATTAGAGGGCAGGTCTTCACAAGTGTCAGGAGAGCAGTTTCCGTGCTTCTGGCAGCTCTGAAGCCAGACTGGTGGTCGTGCAGACAACCAACAGATCAGTGTACTGGATAAGCTGGGAGATGGCAAGCTTCTCGAAAAGTTTTCCTCGGAAGGGGGTAATGGAGATAGTTTGGTAGTTTGCCAGACTGGAACAGTCAACAGAAGGCTTTTTGAGGAGAGGTTACTCAAGGACGTGCTTGAGGAGTGAGGGGAAGGATCCAGTGGCAAAGGAGTGATTGCAGAAATCGGCAAAGGATGGAGCAAGGGAGACACTGTTGTCCTTAATAGTTCTGGCGGAACAGGGGAGCACCTGATTGGATGAGACCTTCATAGAGCTGACTTTTCTAGAAACCTCATCAGGTGTTATTGGAGAAAAAGCAGAGAGTAGGAGAGGTGTGTGGCCGAGGGAGGGGTTGAGTAGAGGAGAGTGAGGACAACATGTCCTATGTGTCCTGAATTTTAGAAATGAAGTGCAGAGTTCCAGGGAAGGCAGAGGAGACTTGGAGATTGCAGTAGGGTTGGTGAGTTGCTTGCAGATTTTTAAGAGTTCAACCATGTTGTTAGTGGCCGCAGGGATGCAGGATTTGATATTGGCCCTCTTCTTTGAGCAGATGGAGAGTATGCATTGCCTTTAGAGCAAGCGACAGGCCAGTTTGTCACGGGAGGTGCTTGAGGCCTGCCACTTCCGCTAAGATGTTCTGCACTTGCGTTTCAGAACGGCCAGGTCGGAGTCATAGCAGGAATTGCACATGGAAGAAGTTTTAATGCAAATACTCTACTCATGACAGGGGCAACGATGTTCAGAGTGTTGGAGATGGAGAGTTGAAGGTTTGTAAGGGCTGTGTCACAGTGAAAGTCAGTGGTAGGTGTGTGAGGGGGAGTGAAGGTTCCAGTAGAATCGAAAACTGACACTCACTTCATAGGTCAAATGACGAAGAAGGATGCTGGCAGTGTGGGCAGGGTCTTAGCCATGGGACCCAGGTGGTCCAGGTCAGAGGAAAAGAGAGCATGATTAGACCAGGAGAGAGGAGTAATTAGAGGGTTGGAGATGGATATGCCTGAAGAGATCAGAGCATCCAATGTGTGTCCAGCTGAGTGCGTCGGACCGGAGGGAATAATGCTGTGGGAATGAGAGTCACAGAGGTTGTGGAAGAGCCCAGAAGCCAGATTTAAAAAGTTGTTACATGTGCATCAGAATTTGCAAATCCCTCTTTTAACCAATGCGGTTTATTTCTTGATTAACCTCTTTCATAATGAGGTCTATGATTATTAGGGTGAATACTTTGCAACTTTTGGTAAAAATTAGTCAATTTTTGGAAATTATAATTTTCTTTTCACTGGCTTCTGTGAACGTTGTGTGAACGCAAACATTATACTACTGTATCCCCCTTACATTCTCTTAACTAATATCCACACAATACCATATGCCTTTCACTTTCATGTTCTGTTGAGTTGTATTCCATTCAAGAATTCGAGTTCATAAACATTTACTCTCTCACAGAATTAAAACCAAAATAAATCTGAGTTTATTGATGTTTCAATTCTTCTTCTTAGACATAAAACATCCTTTCTTACCTGGGATATGGGCATAGGTTAATGTATGAACACCACTGTGTGTTCAAAACAACACTTTGGATTAATGTTTAAAATGTGCAGCAAAATAGTTTAGCATTGTGTTAGCCCAGTTTTAAAATAAAACAAAATCCACATGTTAAACCTTTTATTGGACTGACTGAAAATATTAGGCTGAAATGGTAGTTCCATTAGCTTTTAAAGACCCAGAGAGCTCTTCATTGGATGGTGGGCGCATGACGAATGAGCAATGCTAGAATGAAGAAAAAAAAGACAAAGGATTCTCACACTTTCAATTCTGTTCGGCTGCAGGAAGGAAGAATGCAATGCATTCTGTCTGGCATGTCCCCTTTATTTAAAGGGCCATAAAGCAAACACCCCAGAACCCAACATTACAGATATAAGGGACATACAATTGCAAATTGGCCAGTGTGGTATATTTCATCCAATGCAAGAAATGTCCACAAGGAAAGTATGTTGGTGAGGCTGGCAAGGAACTACGCAATAGAATGTATTTGCATACACACAGCATCTTGAATCACAAAACAGAAACATCAGCTGGTCAACACTTTACACAGGGTGGACACACACTACATGACTTGTCAGTTATGGTACTGAACGGTGGCCTCCCTAATACCACAAAAAGAAGAACATGATAGCTCAGGTACATTCTCAAGAAAAATGCATGTCAGAGCAGACACATGATTTATGACATTCTCATGGCTTACCTTGAGTCTGGGACCCTCAAGGCAACCACATCAACAGTACCAATATATCACACAGGCATCATGTCTGGTGATTATGGATATCTAAGCACAAATGATTGGTACCAAGCCCAGCTCACCTTCCATCTTGCACCAATAGCCCTGTGAGCCCCTCGCTGCCCCGGACCCCCTTCCCTGCCTCTACTTCCTTGTTCCACCCTCCTCGCCCCAGCAACGTGATTGGCTCAGAGTCTCCTGAGGGCCTGCAGCCTACAGCCCACAACGCTCACTGCCTGCATTTGCTCCCACAGCTGCAGAGCAGGTGAGTTAAGCCCATCCTGGCCCTCCTAGCCCAGCTCACCCTCCATCTTGCGCCAATAGCCCCATGAGCCCCTCACTGCCCCGGACCCCCTTCCCTGCTTCTACTTCCCTGTTCCACCCTCCTCCCGCCTCCCAACCCGCCCCAGCAACGTGATTGGTTCAGAGTCTCCTGAGGGCCTGCAGCCTACGGGCCGCAACGCTCGCCACCTGCAATTGCTCCCACAGCTGCAGAGCAGGTGAGTTAAGCCCATCCCGGCCCTCCTAGCGCAGCTCACCCTCCATATTGCCCCAATAGCCCCGTGAGCCCCTCGCTGCCCCGGACCCCCTTCCCTGCTTCTACTTCCCTGTTCCACCCTCCTCCCGCCTCCAAACCCGCGCCAGCAACGTGATTGGCTCAGAGTCTCCTGAGGGCCTGCAGCCTACGGCCCGCAACGCTCGCCGCCTGCATTTGCTCCCACAGCTGCAGAGCAGGTGAGTTAAGCCCATATCGGCCCTCCTAGCTCAGCTCACCCTCCATCTTGCGCCAATAGCCCTGTGAAACCCTCGCTGCCCCGGATCTCCTTCCCTGCCTCTACTTCCCTGTTCCACCCTCCTCCCGCCTCCCAACCCACCCCGGCAACGTAATTGGCTCAGAGTCTCCTGAGGGCCTGTAGCCTATGGCCTGCAACGCTCGTCGCCTGCATTTGCTTCCACAGCTGCAGAGCAGGTGAGTTAAGCCCAACCCGGCCCTCCTAGCCCAGCTCACCCTCCATCTTGCGCCAATAGCCCTGTGAGCCCCTCACTGCCCCGGACCCCCTTCCCTGCCTCTACTTCCCTGTTCCACCCTCCTCCCAACTCCCAACCCGCCCCAGCAACGTGATTGGCTGATCCCACTGGTCTTAACTGAACCTCCCATGACAGTCCTCTGCCCGGCAGCCCCGTAGAAGCCCAAGGACAAGGGCAGCTCCAACAGAGGCGACTCCAAGAGGTGTCAGCGAGCGTCTGCAGAGGAAGCCAGTGGCCAGCCTTCAACCATCAACTACGGGGACCAGTAAGGTAGGAGTGGCCGCTGGCCCAGAAGTAGAGAATCCACTCTGCACTTGAACCTGAGCCACTTAGCGAACTATACTAAGCAAGAAGACTGCTCCACACTGCATCTCTCACCCTCCTCCCCAAATTAGTCAAAACTCAACCATTGTTCAATATCCGACCAATCTGCCTGCCTGTCCTGTCTCCAAACTGCATTGTAGGATGTTTTTGTCTTCAATTGCACTGTGTGATATTTAGATTGCATTAATGGGCCTCTCTCCCACTATACAGGACTCTCAAATCTAGCTGGGGTTCTGTCTCCAATTACACTGTGTGATGTTTAGATTGCATTGATGGGCCTTGCTCCCACTATACAGCACTCGCAAATCTAGCTGGGGTTCTGTCTCCAACTGCACTGAGTGGTATTTGGATTGTATTGATGGGCCTTGCTCTCACTATACAGGTCTCTCAAATCTAGCTGGGGTTTCTGTCTCCAATTGCACTGGGCGATATTAGACTGCACTGACAGGCCTCCAAACTGCAATGTATGATAACTAGTCTGCATTCATAGGCCTCTCTCCCACTATACAGGTCCCTCAAATCTAGCATGGGTTCTGTCTCTAATTGCACTGGGTGATATTAAAATGTATTGACAGGCCTCCGAACTGCACTGTACGATATCTAGATTGTATTGAATAGGCCCCTCCACCACTATACAGATCTCTCAAATCTAGCTGGGGTTCTGTCTCCAATTGCACTGTGTGATATCTAGAGTGCATCAATTATGTGCATCCCCATTACACGGGTCTCTCAAACTTGCTGACCACCTCACTCTAAAGTGAGACAGAACCCAATAGGGGACCACTGTGGAGCGGCACCCCCAACTAGGGGCTCACGTCTCATAAGGTGTAAATCCTAGCTACACCACTCTAAGCTTCTCTTCAACTAGGAGATACCGTTCTCACACCTAGATAGCTAGCTCACCACAGTGAACCGCGTACAGGGAAAGGGACACTAAAGAGAGCCCCCGATAACACCCAATATATACCCCTATCCCCCTCCCTAATCCCTCAAGACAGAGACTGAACGAGTCGGCAACATCAGCCGGAACACCACCTACAGCCAGAGCCCGAACCAGTGCAGACCGCCCTCCACACCAACTACTACACCACAAGACAACCTGACCAAAGCAGAACCAGCTGGAATCACCAAATAAACAGACTAAACCACTATCAATCTTACAATGCTGCGCAAATGACCCATTCCGAAGGAAAGAACACGAGAAGAAGAAAGAACATACACCCCAGAACTGCAACAAAGAAAGACAAATACAGAACGCACCCCCACAGACAGGAACAAAAATCGAACCAACACTGAGAAAAGAGAAAAATCCCTCTGCTTAACTCCTTACCTTGCAGACAACTGGTCACCACAGCAAGCCAACACAATGCTAGAAGCAACCACATCAAATAACTTAACACAAACACGTAGAAAAAGGATGAACAGCAAAAAATACAGCAAACACACAACCGATGCGTTAACACCCTACATCACCAAAGGAAGAAGAACTTCAAATCCACAAACGCAACTCCCGGAAGACGAGCCCAATCAAAACAATAACCCAAGACAGAACCTTGAGGAACTCTTTGAAAACGCTGACACCCCGAAACCCACAGTCCAACAAATGATTGACCAGGAAGGTAATCTCAACACCGATCAGAAGACGAACTCAACAAGAAAGTCCAAACCAAACAACACCTCCAAACTCCACTGCAATCTAATAAACGCAAGATCCATGTCCAAACACTCAACAGAGATCTTCGACCTACTCAACGACAACGGCATTGACATCCTGTTTATCACAGAAACATGGCTGGACAACAACTACAAAATCACACTCCAAGGCTGCCTTCCAACCGACTTCAAATGCCTTCAAATAAACAGAAAAAACAAAAAAGGAGTAAGGCATCGCAATTGCATACAAAGAACACCTGAAGTTAAAAACGGACGAACCGCTCAACATCCTCAACTGCGAACCCATGGTAATACACCTAACAACAAGTCCAAAAACCAACATCACATTCATCTTGGTGTACAGGCCACCGACATATGATGCAACCTTCGTCGACAACTTCATAGAGGCCATCACCAACTTAGCCATCAACCACAAACACCTAATCATCCTGGGGGACTTCAACATTTGGTTTGAAGACAGTCACGCCAACTCCCATAACTCACTCACTGAACAACTCACCACCATGCAATCAATGACATACGACAACTAGTAAAAGGGGCAACACACTCGGCAGGACACACCCTCGACGCAATTTTTGCAAATGAAAAACTCATCACCACGGCACCTCCGATACAAATACTGTGGAGCGACCACCTCATCATCCTATTCATGATCACCATGCCAACCCAAGTACGCATCCAACGGCCTAAACTCGCAACCACCACCAAAAGAAACTGGAAACACGTCAAAGAAAGCAACCTATTCGAACAACTGGAACTAACCAAACTAGAGCTAGCTGACCTAGACGGGAAAGCGGAATTACTACACAAATGGATTGCAGACACAATAAATAAGATTGCCCCAGAAAAACCATTCACCCCATCAAAAAAAGGAGCAATGGCAAAATGGTTCACCCCACTATTAAATACCATGAAAAAGGAAAACAAAAAGATGGAACTGGAATGGAGGAAAGAATAGAACCCAGACAAAAAAACACTGTTCCTGAAACAAATTTGTGCAAACAAGAAGGAAATTCAAAAGGCGAAGAGAAGGCATTATGATGACAGAATCACCAATGCCATCAACTCACAAAAAGAAATGTTTAACATTGTTAAAGATATCAGAAACCCACCATGCTGCGATAACACCCAAACCCTCTCAGAGAAACTTTGGAACGACCTGGCAGACCATTTCAAGAAAAATATCAATGACATCCGACAAACCATACAAAATGTACCAACCAACCACAACTTACAACAAAACAAACCTAACACAGAACCACAGCACACACTCAAAAACGTTCCTGAAATATCAGCAGGGGCATTCGCATTGCTGGTAAAACGCAGCAAAAAAGCTGGGTCACCCATGGATCCCTGTCCCCCGGACATCTACAAATCAATCCTCTCACAAGGAACGCCAGCAGAATACTACAGAAACCTTCTAAATCTATCACTAGCAACAAAGACTGTGCCAAGGACCTTCAAATCAGCCACTTATAAAAAACACAAGCAGCGACGTAGAAGAACTCTCCAACTACCGGCCAATCTCAAACATTCCCTACCTGGCAAAACTCCTGAAACCTATGTATATAAACATACCCAAGAGCACATAGAAAAACACCACCTACTGGGACAAGCTCAAGTCGGTTTCAGACCAGCAAGAGGGAACGGAAACAGCACTTCTCCTCATCTGGGATGACCTTAAACCTAACGCAGACTCAAACACAACCTCAGCCCTTATTCTACTCGACCTCTCTGCAGCCTTTGACACAGTTAGCCATGACACCCTGACCAAAAGACTAGAAGACATAGGCATAACAGACACAGCACTACTCTGGACTAAATCATTCCTAGCAGACAGAACAGAAACTGTATGGATTAAACCCTTCAAATCATTTGTTAAAGACTGTGGAGTACCACAAGGATCCTCACTATCACCACTATATTTCAACATCTACCAGACTCCGGTCATCAGAATCTTCAAAAAATACAACATTACTTGCTACAACTACGCCGATGACACTCAAATCATCTACAAAATCAAAGACAACGAAGCAGATCACTCAACTCTACTCGACTGTCTGAAAGAAGTCTTCAACTGGATGAAGGCCAACAACCTAAAAATCAACACAGGAAAGACCAAAATCATGATCATATCCAAAGACCAAGGGAATGAAACCGCCATCCCATGGCCAACGGAAATGGGAACCGCACCAACACCATCGAAGGTAGTAAATAATCTGGGAGTTTTGATGGACAACACCCTAACCTTAGAACCACAAATAAACACAACAGTGAAGAAATGTTTCATCCTCCTCCACACGGCAAGAAGAATCTTACCTTTCCACTCCTTCACGCACAAAACACTCACTATCGCAGCCCTCATCATGTCAAGAATCGACTATGCAAACAGCCTCTACCACGGAATACCAGAATACCTCCTGAAGAAACTACAACGAATCCAAAATGCGGCAGCCAGACTACTCCTCAGACTATCCAGAAGAGATCACATCACTCCTGCCCTAAAAACACTACACTGGCTCAGAGTAAAAAATGGCATCACCTTCAAAACCATGTGCATAACGCACAGGGAAATCAGAGGACAAGGAGCAGAATTCCTTCAGAAGAAAATCACAGTCTACAAACCAAAGAGGCCTCTCTGATCCAGCAACGAAATCCGCCTGGAACTAAAACCATTCCTTAAGAAAAAACTTGGAGGAACCTCCTTCTACCACTTAGCCGCAAAAACCTGGAACAACATCCCAAAAGAGATCAGAAACACAGAAGATCACCACAAATTCAGAAAATTACTAAAAACCTGGCTCTTCAAGTCCACAGACTCAGACTGATAACCGAAACAACACAGAAAAAAAGATGGAAAGGATACCAACAGCCCCAGAACCGACAGGGAAGCTCCTGCAGTACCGGGACGGATGACACCAGATAGACTGAAACACATGGAGACGGAGTCAACTACCCCAGACAATCCCACCATCAACCTCACCCCCCCTTAGTCGCCACTAGGCATCAAAGTGTAAATTGAATCGTCGAGACACTGACAATGACCACACTAGCTGAGTGGTGGATATTGGAAGGTGCTCTGGCCCAAAAGTAGGAAGGGAGGACAGGTGGGGTGGTGAGGGAGGCTGGTTGAGGTGGGGGACAGATGTGAAAGGGACATTGAATGCAAGATGGGCCCAGATCAGATCAGTGGCGCATCAGGAGGGACTACACAAGTCCAGCACCTCAATCCAGAATAGAGATGCCAACTAACCAATTCCACTAACAATTTCCCTCACACACCTCTCAAACTCCAAACAAACACAACCACAAACCTACAGCACAACAAACCACACAAACTTCACTACATTGCAACAATACAAACAATAAAAAACACATAGACTTCTACAACAGTACACAACGACTACCGCCGCAAACACCCCAGGCCCTGCCAACGGACCCACTGGGCTGAGACCGTCAATAGCACATCACTGCTCTCTTGCACTTTTCCTGCTTTCTCCCACTAACTCACCCTCCCTTCCTCTTTCAGAGCTGCCAGTGCGCCAGGGGACCACTCAGCTGGTGATAGAGCGCAATACAAATGTCCTTTAACATTAACATTCACAAGAAAAATGCTTGTCAGAGCAGACACATGATTTATGACATTCTCATGGCTTACCTTGAGTCCGGGACCCTCAAGGCAACCACATCAACAGTACCAATATATCACACAGGCATCATGTATGGTGATTATGGCTATCTAAGCACAAATGATTGGTACCTATTATCAAACAGGACGCATGCCCAGCCACCAGTAGAGATGTCACTATTATAACAGTGGTAACATATCTTTGTATTTGCCACTTTGTAGCAAGTCAGTAAAACACTGTCTAACATGAGGCACAAAAATGATAAAATGGGGCATAGCACCCTTGTAAACATAGGGAAGATTGCTGTACTAATTCCACTGTTTGCATACAAATAGGCCTCATTAACTCAGGGTACTCAAATATGTGCCCTAGCACAGCGTGATGGCTGCAACAACATGCACTAACATCTGATAATGTTGGGTCACAACACATTGGTGCAGGATGTTTTTCTTCACTTCACTAATCACTGCAACCAATTATTTGTCTGTGTCTGCCAGGAAGATGCTAATACACAATGTAGTTGGAAATACGTAAGGCTAGTTGAAACATTGTAAACATAAAACCACTGCATATGTTAAAATTCTTAGGCTGCAGGGAAGGTTTGAAAAGGAATATCCTTTCCTTCCCAAACTTTGGGCCTTTGCATATAACATTTTGGGATTTCTCTGCAAGGGCTTCACAGTTTTTTCATACTGGGTTCAACTTATTAGACATGTTGTGCTTATGAGTTTGGACACATTATTAATTAACTGCAAAACATTAGGTGCATAAAGTGTCTCTGCTTAAAATGTCATTTCTGAGCGATGAGAACTGCTTCTCAGTGTTCGTGTCTGTCCCTTTCTAACTGTATGGCCTTTTAGATAAAGGGGCAACGCAGGGCTGCATTCCTTGCATACTTGCTTTCTGTAGCCCACAAAATTGAAAGTGGGAGAATCTCTTGTCTTTTTTCTTCAGCTTTCTATGTGAAAGTTATGTCCAGATCTGTATGTGTGATTTTCTATGTTTGTCATTTGTTATACGACCACCATCCGATGATGAGCTAATGGAACACCAAATGGGACACAATATCAGCTCAATATTTTCAGTAAGTCCAAAAAAGGTATCAAAGCTTGGATTTGGGTTGAAAGGATTTTTTAAAAGTACATGTAACTATTCCTGAATCCAGGACTCCAACAGTGCTCTTTTGCATAATTCGTAAACAAGATGGCAGAAAGCAAGCCCTAATGTTTTCATTCAAGCAAGTGTTCATGGAACTAACATCAGCAAGCCTTGGCAACTTCATCAGTGTTGGCATGTGCAGCTTTTGAGTGCACTTTATATTTAGAGGCATGCATTTGTGTTGGCCCCAATAAAAAAATGGCTCAACTCAAAGAAAGTACAAGTTGAAGAGCCAGTCATAATGTGATGAATATTGTATCAGCTGTTAGCATCTTTTAAAATTATTGCTGAGACATGGGCCTGCAATATAGACATACAAATGATTTTGATAAATGTGCCATGCAGTTAAAACACACTTTCAAACCACAATTGACCTGCGTTGTAAGTGGTGGCAAATAGAACAGTGGAAACCTTAACAATCTGTTTAATGCTGTGGAATATTTTTACCCATGCCAGTGCGCGTCCCACTACACCCCTTTGCCAATGGGGGAAAGGAAACTGCCAAAAATGGGTGTGCTGACCCTGTGGGCACCAAATATACAAAAGTTTGCCTGGTTCATAAATCACAAAAAGGCTGCGCACCGTGCCACACAAAGTTAAAGTTGGTGTAAAAACAGGACTCACTGAATGTCAGTAGGTGCTGTCACGTGTCACATGAAGCAAGGCCACAGAAGTGGGCCAAAAATATGAAAATGCCTTAAAATGCAGCTTTCCTAATCAATTGCAACCTTCAAAGTTCTGTTTTGGCGCTAAATTCAGTCATTTTCCCAGTGAACTATTGAAAGATTCTCCAGGTGGCTCAGAAATAAAACGGGCCTCACTGACTTCAGCAGATAAGACATGTTTTTTATGAAACACCAGTACAGCAAAAAACCCAATTTAAAGGTGTTTCTTTTCCCTGAAGAAATCGCACAAATTGCCTATTTAAAACATGTTTGTGAAGGGCTTAATTCTATAAAATGGTCAAATCCCTTGTAAACTGTGTTTATTTGTATACGTGTGAAATGAGAAAACTGTAAAGTGAATTTAAAGCAACAATTTAAGCAGTATTGGAGTTAAGGAAATACTTAATTCTGACCTGACAGTGACAGCCTGGGAAGGATTGACACTTCAAAACTGACACTTCCTTGTTACATGAAGCCTTAATGGTTCCTGCATATTGACAACTAGGAGCACATTGGACTCATTAGACATTTGTGTTTGGCTGAGCCAAGAACAATGGCAAGCTGCCTACTGATCTCTACAGGGGAGCTTTCCTCTCCAGGAAGAGGAAACACCTCCCTGATCAAAGGACTGTGACAGCTGTTGCCTGTGAACAGGAGTTACGAAGGATAAAAAATAAAAAAAACTGCTGGAACATTTTGATGTTTAAATCTGTATTTGTGATTACATTGGAAACTCTTTAACTGTGCAACCTGAAGGAGGATAAATCTAAAAATTGGTAGATGTTAACCTAATTTAAGCTTTTGCTTTGAAGACATTAATGGACCCTGTACCACTTAAGGACCAAAGTTACAGGGAAACCTTAATTGTAGCAAAACGTTTAATGTTGCCAGTCTAAGATTGTATATACATCATCCAGTGATAATCGCCCAGCTATGTACTGAATTAGAAATTAGTAGTCTAAACTGTTATGATTAAAATTGATAAGATTCTATAGAATGACAAAGACAGCTCTCACAGAAATGAGGATTGAATGTGAACATAACCCATCAAATGTACAATGTATGTGTCCGATTTTATTAGGGGACATCATTTTAGAAATGTATATTTGTGCAAAAATTCAGTTTTGGTTTAAATCAATGTTGGAGTTCTTAAATCCCATCACAAAGATGACAACTCTGTTCTGACTGCCAACCAGAACAAGGCAAGTGCCTTGGCCACTCACAGCCGCGGGGGTGTATTTTGAAATTCTGCCCACACAATAAACTTTGTGATGTCACTTGGTATGATATATATAGGAACTTCACCACACATAGGACACTGCTTCCTGAACACATTCAGATTTCTGTGCCACGCTTTGTTCCTGACTTCTTCATCTTGTCAAGAACTCTTCCTTTTGCTGCTGACTCCAGATTTCTTGCAGAATCCAGACTTCAGCATTACTGACCTCTTTCTTGCTAGACCAAAATTCAACCATCCCAAAATTGAGGGGATTTGATTCTGATCCAGTTTGGTTTGCTACCATTAAGGCTTGCCTGCTGAAACTTGAATCCTACTAATCTGCCATGTCCAGTGACCAGAACGGCCGATCCAAATCCAGTCTGAGGTGCAGTCAAAATTGACCAGAACCGCACTGCTGATCCAATCCAGCCAGAGGAACCCTGATGCCAGTAGACCTGACCCGACAATGACCAGAACCCTGACGGTCCAATTTAAGTACAAGGGACTGTAAGTATCAATAGGAAGAACTGTGACCCATAGTATATTTGCATTGTCTTATCCCAATCTCAACCCATCCCATCTTTAACTTCAGAACCCTAGTATTGTCAGAACTATTCTTGCACTGATTTTTCTCTCATCTGTGTTACAAAACCATAATTCATTATTGATTTGAGTATCTAAAGTAAATCCCAGAAAGAAACATAGTATCCACCACGTGAAGGGTTGCCATGGCCACGTAACTGTGGAGATTCCCGGGTGGCATTCTCTTTGTATAGTCTTTAATATAGTGTAATAAAACCAATCTGTCATTTTTAAAACCGAATTTATGTTTTCATTTGCACGCCTATTTTTCAAAAACGCCTCTCACTAAAACCTCCATAACTTCTTCAATTTTATGCATAGAAATGAACTTTCAATTCTCACTGATACCTAAGACCCTTACCTACATCCACAATCAGAAACTGCATCGGAACAGTATATTTGACCTATTTTGATCAAAAATTGCCTAGTGAAATGTTGCTGCGAATTTGCAGTTTTCAAAAGTTTACACGTCTTTTTCCCATTCAAAGTGTTTCTTTAATCCCATCCTGATCTAAAGTGTTTACTGCTGTTTATTTTGTTGCTAATGTGTGTTAGGACCTGTTTAGTGTTGCTTTCCTAAGAATTGTTCTCCATTTAAGTATGTTTGCCCATTTTGCATTGTTACACAAAGACATTTTCACCTGTCAGCTTAAAAGTGTCAATCTCCAAAAATGGTTTTCTCTCTTGTATGGGGAGGGAAGATTGCATTCAAACTCTGGACATTGTTTTTCATTCCTGAATACCTGATGATTACTGACATCTGTGTAGGATTGTTCATTTGTGCCTTAAATAACTTTGCAGGGGGAAATATTAACCCAAATGCTATCTGTTCACAAACCAAAACTGTTCTTTTTGCTGTGTTTTATATTCTGCATTATTATAAGTTACTTCAATTGCTTTACTTATTTTTGAATTGTATTGTGACCACTTGATGATTGCTGCCCTATGTATATATATATTAAAATGTATGTGTGATTTGAATAATTAAATATATAAATACATGTTTACCTTTACAAACTAGCCTGATTCCTGGTCCAGTGTGACCTGGGGGGTATTTTGCGAAGGGTGTGATATGAGTAGGGCTGTGCCGAATAGCATATTTAGTATCCGCTGAATACCTAATAGTTTGTCAACTATTCGGCCGAAGCTGAATATGAAGCCGAATAGTTGCTTTATATAATATATCATGTTCCAAACTTGAAAAAGCACTTATTTAGAACATAAAATAAAGCACCATTTTAAATGCATTTTATACATTTATTTCTCTTCATTGTAATCAGGGCAGCATCTTTATTTAAAGTATAAAAGCAAGAAAAAAAGCAGATTTAACCTAAATGAAGAGACCAAATGTACAGAAGGTTTTTGCATATTCAAAACTAGTACCAGTCAAAGTAGGAGGCTTCACAAATGCAAAAGGACTAGATTGCAATGAACAAAACTGATATTGCAATTTACAACTGCCTTTGTGAATCAGACGCTTTGCATTCTCTATCCAATTGCAAAGTCGCGGCGGTGGAGTTTTGACAAATCTTTGCAGCTCGCATAGAAATGTATAAAATGGTACATGGCGGCTCAAGCGGAACACAAGTCAAGAGCAAATCTGAAATGCGTGAACTCCATCTCACAGCTATTCACCCAACCCCACCCCCTCATAGGCTGTTGGTGTTTGGTGAATGGGTAAGCACTTGTTAATTTATTATCATTGATTCATTTTGCACATCAGGTCTACCTGTTCATTGCATTAAAAAAAAATACACAAAATATAACAATTCTGGATCATGCATATGGGGAGGTTTGTTCACACAAACATATGCACCTTATCATTCCTTATAAAATATCAGATAATGTTAAACTCAGGACTCAAGTCCTTAAAAAAAGATAAGGGGGGACTATGATGTATGCAATGGGAAGTGACATGACAGAACTGAATCTATCCTTTAGTGAAATATGCACATTTCTTTCTGTTTCTTTTCCAACTGAAGAAAGAGCACCTTGCATATAAATATTTGCCAAAAGAAAATATTTTCCTGTATTATTGCTGGCTAAGTATAAAAGGTGAGCACCTTTTATGTCTAAGAATCTGCAACAAAACATGCCCTAAAAAGCAGATTACAAAATAAGCTACTTTACAGCTGTGTAATAGCAATGTGTCTGGTCTTGTGGCTAAGTGTCTGGTCTAATTCTATTCTGTTTTGCAAATTGAAGTCTATATTTGGCTTTCTGAGTTCTTGTTGCATTGTATTCAAATGAAAATGACAAAGTATTCGGCAAGAACCGAATAGCAAGATACTATTCGGCCAGGGCCGAATAGCATTTTTTCAGCCGGAATTCGGCCGACTACTTACTCGAAGCCGTAGTTCGGTACACCCTTAGATATGAGTGGTATATTATTCAGAATATTGAACTTATAGACACAAATAAATACGTATTTCATTGTGCACTACATGCTATGTGAGACCTAGGTATGTGCCTGATTAAAATCCTTAACAGGTTTTGGGGGCTTATGCCGTGATTCTGAATTCGAGAAATCACCCGTGACAGTCTAACACAGCATACTAGCCTGCAGGGTACAGGCACCTTGCTGGGTTTGTGTACTGTGCTACACTGTACAAGCACTTTTCAAAATAAATACTCCAAAAATCTGTCCTGTTTGTAAAAGTAAATTAACCCTGAAATAAGTCAGAAGGAAATTGGTATTTCTGAAATGGCGATCCCAGTAGAAATTAATATTGCTAGGGAACACGTCCTGCACAAACTGCTTGTCAGGGCTGAGTGGCCAGAACAGAATGAGCAGATTTGGCTACAAGAAATCAAAGAACAGGTCACTGCCATAGAGCTAGATACATAGCAGGACAAGGGCCCATTACACCAAGCGCTTAGTGAACTGTACATTGCCCCAAAAATAAAAGAGGAGCAGTGTAAAATTGCCAAAATAGCGGCCTACATGTACCTCCACATAGGAATCATACAGGAAAAGCATGCAGAAAACATAGTTCTGGTAAAGAAGCAAGGGGAAACATTACACAAAATCAAAACGGAGCTAGACTCTGCAGGGCAAAGGCTACAGAAGAGCCAAGAATCAGAAACAGAGGCTAGGCAGTATTTTACCAAATTAAAAGAAGATCTGGCTCTCTTACAGCAAGAGAAGGCAGAGCAAGAAACACAAGTACAGACACTGCAAAAGGTGTGTCAGGAAAGGGTTGACTCTTTACAACAGAGTCAACGGAAGCTGGCACAACAATTATCTTTTAATAGAATCTGCGCAGAACAGGTGGTCATCATATAGGACCAGATTGACAAATTAAAAGAGGAAAACAAAACATTAATTATTAAAGAACTAGAATCTCCAACAGAATTTGATGAGGAGTGCCAGAAATCCCATGCATTTAAAAGACAAAGGGACGACCTGGCTGTACAGAGGGGCACTCTAAGTCAGGAGAGGGACGCCTTAGGCCAGGAAGTCAGACAATTAAAAACGAAGTTAGAGGAAAGATAGCTGGTCCTCCAGGAGCATAGTGAGGTTAACACTGAATATGATAAGCTACTAGAGCACACCAGGGGGTGGTGGATGTTCCGGAAAAGAACACTCAGACCAATAATGACAAAACTCAAGAGGTGAGTCTCCTGCAGCAAATATTAGCCCAGTATTTCCAAACCAGGCAGGAAGCACAGAGAGAAAATGAGGATCTCTGTGAAAAGAATGATAGGCTCCACAAACAGATAGTCATGCAAGAACAAATTCTTGAGACCAGTAAGGCCTTAATAGAGGAGCAAAAGATCAGATTTTGGCATGTCACCAGGAAAAAGGGGCTGAAAGAGAAGAGGTATGAAGAGACAGAGAAACCCCTGAACATAACATCATGACCCCTGTCATCAGGGACTCTAACCCCTTCAGTACCATGGACTCTGCCGCCTTCATGTCCACTGGCTCATATGAACCAAGGGCCACGGGGATGTGGGGGGGAGGGGTACTCAGCCAATTGTGGGAGCAGGGGAGAGTCAGAAGACGTTTCTGAGCACCACAGACATCAAGAAACTAGGCCCCCACATTCTGCCAGCCATTCTCAAGCTCGCAGAATCAGGGAGAGCCTAGAGGATCAGATAGCCACCTCCTGTAGCAGTGCCTCTGAGGATGAGTGGACTCGGGTGACTAAGACTAAAAAGGGCAACAAAATTAAGAGGGCTCTACTAAAATATCCCCTGAAACAGATCAAGGCCATTACTCCCTATCACAAAACAGTCTTCAGTCTGGGAGCACTTTGAGTTATACGAGAAAATGATGGATACTTTCAATCTGATAGATAGCCATATTTGCATCCAATATGTCAAGTGGACATTTTCCCCTGAATACTCCAGCTTCTTTGCGGGGCTGGAGAATCAGAACCACCCAAGTGGTCCACCTACAGGGCGGCCATCTTAAAACATTTTTCTGTACATAGGAACCCCGAAGAGGCCCTCAAGGCGGCCTACATTCTGCAGTGTGGGTAAGACCAGGCCCCACAAGAATTTGTGCAAGAACTAAAATGTGCCTTTGTGCAGACCACCAGGAGGGTGCACACAGACTGCAGGGAGTTCATTAATACCTTATTTCATGCACTCCCTAAATACATCATGACTCAGCTGGTGAGAGATTTTCACGAGAAGAGATCACTAAACTGGGTCATTGAAAAGGCGACTCGTATTTATGAAGTGCAAAAACCAGTAGAGAATAAAAATACAAATAAAACCCCCAAACCAGCCAAAACCCCTGATGCTGCTAAGGTGGCGGAGGTGAAGGTTGCCCCATTTTAGATCTGGAGATGGGGGTTTTAAAAATATTCCTGTACAAAATCCATCTTCTAACCAAAGAAGTAGAAGACCCTCTGGCCAATCCCAAACAGGTAGTCAGGGAGGTAACCCCACAAATGTGACCCCTAACTCCCCTGATTATATTAGCCCCCGTTACAAGGGTAACAAACCTACCCTGGGGTATGTGTGGACTCCCCCAGCCCAGGAGGGGATACAACCAGGTAGCTACCAACCCAGGAAACTTCACTCCTAACTTTCCCCAGGAGGGCAGTAATCCCCCAAATACCGGGTTGAGCTTCTTTCCCCGGTACCCGCCAAACTTCAACCCTCAAAACAACCCTCCTTTTTTCCCCACTTTCCTGAGCCAGACAGCCCAATTCGGAGGAAATGCCTACCTCCAGCACCCAGAGAGAATCATGGGTGTGGCAGTTCTTTAAGACCGTACGAAGGGTACCAAAGCCTCGAGCTACCCAAAAGAACACAAAAAAAATAAAATCTTATAGACTCCATCTACTTTACATTTTTTATTAAGGTAGTTACTCAATACGATTCTATTATCCAACTGCCACCTTTTTCTTACAGATCCCCAAGTTCTCACACCGAATCCTGCCCAAACTACCCCTTTGTCGGAATCAAGAGTCACGAAGTTAACCCACCAATTGGCCCAAAATGCACATTATCTTTGCCCCCTTGAGGTGAAGGAGGGAAGATTTTATGCCCCAGTCCAAATAAAAGGGCAATGTACATTTTTGGCACTGGTGGACACTGGATGCCAAGCCACCCTTCTGTCAAAGAGGGCCTTTCATCAGCTGAATTCAGGAAGGGGGGATGGGAGATACCAGATCACTCTTACCCCTCTTCCTGGACAACATCAGAATTTCGATGGGAATGAAATTCCTATCGAGGGGACTGTGGATTTGGACATTAAAATTGGGCGACAGAAGATGAAACACCCGGTCATAGTTGTGACTCCAGAGGGCACACCATGTTTACTAGGGAATGACATCCTACGTAGATTGTCTCCCCTAATAGATTATGTAAACAAGGTCCTCTGGACCCAGACTAACCGACCAATAAAATTAAAACATAGGGTTAACCATGTTAGTTTAAATGGCACATGCTACATGGTTGAACAAAAACCTGACCAAATTAGGTTCTACTTTCTAAACAATAAAATCCCTGACGTGACAATAATTGCTGTAGGACAACAAACTGATGATGGGAAGTCCTCTCCAGTTCTGAAAATCAACCTTCCTTCCAGTCTAATGTGGCATTCCACACTGGAAGGAAATACTCTGAAATACTCTGAAATTCTATACCAAATCACAATCAGAAAATCCCACTTCCATAGTCCAAAATGATGAGAAACCAGCCCAAAGGTTGGCTGACATTCAAGAGTTTGGAGAACAGTTGTTCATCCCTATCCAGTTAAATGAGGGGAAGGACTCGTGTGCGTGAACAACGGTAAGAGCTTCATCAGTGAAGCCATTTTCTGAAAACTCCCAAAAGATCCAGCCATTCCCACATTTAAATTGATAGACAAATGGGAAATGGACCTAGAAACACCCAATTTCAAACATCTCCTGCCTAGCAGGTGTATGCTCAAAATTTCCATAGGCAACAAGAGCATAGCCCATAACTGTTGGGCCGTGCGAGATGTCTCTGCTGCATTTTATTTAGGCAGTGACATTCTCAATCGCTTTGCCATTAGACTCTTCCAGCAAGGACAGTGTTGGTCCCGGTACATCAGACTGAGGTTCCCCCTGCCATCATCACACTTCAGCTAATGCCTGCAGAAAGTCATGTGGTCAGTGTGCCATCGCATACTACTACTACACAGTCCACCGGTGCTCCTGCCTCTAGTGTCCAGAGCGGCGTAGGGCACTCCGGATCCCCACCACCCACAAAAAGAAAGAGGGAGAGTGCTCGTCCAGTACAGGCTGATGACCCCGACACGGCTACACGGTCCGGCAAGCCAAGGAAGCTTAGCTTCAATGATGCCGAACTGGATGCACTTGTGCAGTATGTGTCCGAACATGACGCCGAAATGTTGGTCACTTCAGGGTGTAGGATTACACCTGCTCGACGTCAGGCACACTGGCAGTCCATCGCGGACAGCATAAGTGCCCTTGGGTTTATGAGGCGCACAGCTGTTGAGTGCTACAAGCGCTGGAACGACCTTAAGCGTAGGGCAAAGAAAAAGCTGGCCTCAAGTCATGCCGCAACTCTGGTGACTGGAGGTGGGTCTCCACAAGAGGACATTGAACTCACTCTACATGAGCATGTTGCTGGGACCTACGTCACAGAGGAGTAGATCCAAGGTGTGGGAGAACTGCCAGATTACGAGGCATTGTCCGGTGAGTGCACATGCATGTGTGTGTGATCCATGTGTATGTTGTTTGTGGGAGGGGTTCTGGTTGAGTGCCAGGTCAGGGTGTGTGTGCCTGAGTGTTTTGGGCCACCCATGTGCTTCATCCAATGCATTCAGCGCCCCAGGATTTGGGTATTACAGTATCCCTTCTGCCCACAGTAGGCGTTTTGCACTACATCGTGCCAGTTGCCCTTGAAGTGGCATCTTGCTACAACATTGTTCCATATTTAGCTGTGTTCATTCAGGCTGATTGTAGAAATTCACCTGGTTCTACTGCGCATCACTCTGCCCTATTGTCACATATATGACATGCCTATGGTACATGCCATCTGTGTGATGGCATGTGTCATGTATGTGTATTGGACATGCCACTCACAGGCCAATGTGTGATGGCACTGCTAGCCAGCATGCAGCTGATGTGTTGCTCTCCCATCTTGGTGTCATCAGTGTCTGACATTTTCCTCCCCTTCCAACTCATGGACAGTGCATGCATGGGAGGGTTATAGTCATGTGGGACATGTGTAAATCAAGTACTGGTACTGTAGCTTGTCTGGCCTAAAAGCGTGCCATGGTGCTAATGCCTGTTTCCATTTTTTGTCTTTCATGTTTTTGCAGAGGATGACGCACCTGATGCTGTTGAGGGAGAGGAGATGGTGCAGGCACAGGAGGGATCTGAAGCACGACCAGGCACCAGTGGGGGACGTGGTTTGGTGGTGGGGGAGAACCCTCTCTTGCTGCAGGCCATACTGTCCAGGGGTGTCCCTGGCTGCACCTCCCCAGAACTCTTTTCAGGTGTTGATTTGGATGAGGCCTATGTGGATTCGCAGGTATGTGTTCATGAAAGGGATACTGTTCTGTCCGACCCACCTGCACCAGGGGTAGAGCCCACTATGGGGATGTCAGTGTTGGTAGGTGCGCCTGTGGTGGTTACGGATGCAGGGCCACACTCCGCAACATCTGATCCTGTTCCTGGGCCAGCAGTTCAGAGGGGAAATGCAGTCCTGCAGCCTCAGGCAGTGCCGACACAGCAAGGCGCAGTTGGCCTTGCCCCAGACAGGTGTGGTGCCCGCCAACGCGGTGGCCGTCCGCCACCGGGCAATACCGCATTTGAGCAATCCATTTACGGTATGGCCAGCCAACAGGCAGCATCATCAGAAATGATTGCTCAAGCCATGGAGAGGGAGGCCACTTCCATTGTCCCCCCAGAAAGTCAGATGGAGCTACTACAGCAGGCAAAAGACTCCATTTGCCAATCAGTCAGGGAGGACATGTTGGCGTCCAACAGGGACAGACAGGCGGCCCTGGAAAATCTGAGGGAATCAATTTCTATAGATGCCCAGGGACAGAGGGAAGCCCTGAGGGGAGAGGTCTGGCACCTCAGGCAGACTCTTGTGGACCTTGAGGCTTCCACTGTCACCAGGACGGAACAGCTGCTGGAGCGCGTCACCCGTACGCTCTCAGCAGAGATGCAGGCAACTCGGGCAGAGGCCCGGGCAACTCGGGCGGAGGTCCGGGCAACACGTCGGGAGTTGCATGGGTATCTCCGCACCATATCCCTCCAGAACGAGGCCTTCCACACCCGCATGCTTGCTGCCATGGAGGACCAAACTAGGGCTTTGCGTGGGCTGCCTCCCATAGCACCACCACCTCCTGTGGCAGCAGCAGCAGAGGTTGAGGAGAGCGAATCCAGCAGTGAATCTCCCACAATTTAGTAGCCGTGCAGGCCATGAGCCCATGGAGGTGTTTTTTTTTGCAACATTCACGCAGGTGGCTGTTGGTGGGCACCCTGTCCTCTGACCTCCTGGGTGGCCTCCCCCACCCCCCTGGCCCACACATGGCCATTTTCAATTTTTGATTTTTGATTTTTTGTTGCAGTGTGTTGCCTTGTGTGGCTCCCGTGGGCATCCACTGTATTCCTGCTGGGCACATGCAGGCTTGTCCTGAGTTTGGGATTGATGCTTGGGTTTGTGAGACACACACCCCTCCTGCTTCCCGTTTCCATGGGCTTGCAAAGGGTGTGCCCAAGTGACAGTGACTTACACAGTGACGTTGGACTCCCACGACATGTGTGGGCAGTCTGTAGTCAATGCTGTGTATACATTCCTAGTGCATATTGTTGTTGTATTGTGCACTGCATGGTGTATTGATGTGTGCTTGTGCATCCATGTCTCCCTCCTAATTTGCAGGTTCATTCCTCATGTCTTCACAAGGCCGTCCACTTTGGAGATGGAGCTAATGTTGTGAGCAGTGGACTTCCAGATGTGCGTGGCAACAACACTGTACAGTTGGAGGTGGTGGATGTGCTGGCATTCTCATGTTGTACGACTACGTATCCTTTGCCTTAGTACTGTTATGTTTATGCTATGTCGATTGTATTGTGGTAAGTATTTGGTCATGTGTGTTGTTGTTTCTACATTTATGTGGGCATATTGTGTGTGGCCAGTTTCCATTAGGGACACTGTACTTTGTGACACGTGTCATGTTTGGGGGATGACTTTGTTTGCTCTCACATGGCATGTCATGCCATGGTGTGTTGGGTGGCGGTGCTGGGGAGGGGTTGGGTGACATGGCACTGTTGTCATGTTGTGTCTTGCAAGGGGGTAATGATTTTAGCAGCATAGAAGTGTGTCTTTTGAACACAGCATTGGTGGTGTTTGTGTAGGTAGGGAAGCACACAATGGAACACTTCCAGATGTACAATCTCAGGCTGGTATGGTTGTGACAGTTGACTGTCCATTGACACATCATAATTCTCAGTTATAATCATCATTGATTGTCAGCTGGGCTGTGTGCACTCCACAGGGGTGTGATTTTATGTGAAGTAATTAGCCACGAGCTGCGTACGGGCTGCCTCACCCCGTGCCCTTTCCCCTCCCATGCGCAGTGGGCATGCATGTGGTTGGGGATGTGGGGGCACCACCATGTCCACGGCCAGGCCCCGGCATGTTGCAACGTTGTGCAGGACACATGCTGCCACTATGATCCTGCACACTAATGGGGGAGTGTATAACAGCTGCCCGCCAGAACGGTCAAGGGAGCGGAAGCGTGACTTGAGCACTCTGAATGTGCGCTCCACGATGCCCCGGGTTGCAATGTGGGCTGTGTTGTATCTTACCTGGGGTGGCGTGGTGGGGTTCCGAATTGGCGTCATCATGTGGGTGCTGAGAGGGTAGGCACTGTCCCCTGGGGAGGTGGTGATGGGTATCATTAGTGGGGTTGTGACATTACTCAGTATCTGACATGCATGCATGCGCAGTGGCATTTATACTCACCGAGCAGCCATGTATCGCCATGCCGCCCAGCTTCTATGTCCCGGTTTAGGGTAGACATTCTGTAGATGAAACTGTCGTGGGTGGAGCCAGGATAGTTGGCGTATACTGAGGTGATGATTCCCTTGGCATCACATACTACCTGGGCGTTGATGGAATGCCAGTGCTTGCGGTTTCTATAGATGTGCTCAGTTGCCCTTGGGGGACATAGAGCCACATGGGTGCTATCAATGGCACCTAGCACTTTGGGGAATTGTGCCACCCTGTAGAAATCCTGGGCAACAGCCTGCCTTTCTGCAGGTGTTCTGGGCAGGTATATGTGCCTGCGGACTGATGGGCGTGCAGTGATGATGGCCAAGACCTGGTGTAGGCAGCGTGACTGCGTGGCCTGTGACACCCCCTCCACTATGGCTCTTGTCCGCTGAAATGATCCAGTGGCCAGGCAGTGAAGTACATTGAGGACCTTCTCCAGGGGGCTGAGTGCTTGGGAGCACAGGGTGGTTGATGTGAGGTCATCCTCCCACTCACTGACCAGGTCGAGTATTATGTGAGGTGGAAACCTGTACCTCCCATACACATGGTCATCAGGCATCCCAAAAAGGCTGGTTCTGGGTGTAAAAATTCTGGCCCGGACTATCCTCCTCCTCCTCCTGTGGTATCCCACGGCCACTGCTGCTAGGAGCGGTATGTTCATCCTGGCGTCTGAGCTTGTTTGTTGTTTGCGTGCACTTTTATGCTGTGCGGGTGGACGTACGCCTACTTCCTGCTGGCGTACGTGTTTCCGGATTGGCCACGTTCGATTCCATGAATACGTGTTGTAGGCGAGCGTGTAAAACTTCCCGCGCAGCCCTGGAATACCCGCACCCAGCCCAATCGCGTGTGGAACGTCTCACGCAACCCTGAAATACACGTGCCTCGCTCCCCCAGGCCCGATCGCGTGTAAAACCACCCGCGAGCCCCTGAAATACACGTACCCCGCTCCCCCAGGCCCGATCGCGTGTGGAACTTCTCACGCACCTCTGAACTACACGCGCCCAGGCCAATCGCGTGTGGAACTTCTCGCGCACCCCTGAAATACTCGCACACGCTCCCCCAGGCCCGATCGCGTGTGGAACTTCTCGCGCACCTCTGAACTACATGCGCCCAGGCCAATCGCGTGTGGAACTTCTCACGCACCTCTGAACTACACATGCCTAGGCCAATCGTGTGTGGAACTTCTCGCGCACCCCTGAAATACACGCACACGCTCCCCCAGGCCCGATCGCGTGTGGAACTTCTCGCGCACCTCTGAACTACATGCGCCCAGGCCAATCGCGTGTGGAACTTCTCGCGCACCTCGGAAATACACGCGCCCAGGCCATTCGCGTTTGGGACTTCTCGCGCAGCCCTGAAATACACGCACCCAGGCCATTCGCATATTGAACTTCTCGCGCACCCCTGAAATACACGCACACGCTCCCCCAGGCCAGATCGCATGTGAAACTTCTAGCGCACACGTGTTCCCGAAACCCGTAATACGCGTTCCCCGCTTTGCGTTTGCTGTTTGCCAGTCCGATTAACTGGTACAGGGTTGGCACGGCCCTTTGCGATGGTTTTGCGATCTTGATGGCTTTTCCTTGCGCGAGGGCATTATTGGGGGCGTAACTGGTGCTGCTGCAGGGTCACAGCGCCACTCTGCGCCACGTCTGCTTTTGGAGGCGAGAATCCATGAATACGCTGCGCGCGGAAAATGATTTTATCGCACGCGGCTGGCGCAGACATTCGCACGGGCACGCTGTGCGCCAGCCGCGTGCGACACTTTTGTGGGGAATTCCATGAATCGGCCTGTAGGCCTGTTAGGTGTGCAGTGTTTGCATGCGTGTAGTTGTCAGTGATATTACTTAATTCATTCCAAGCCGACCCTGTCTCTGGCCTTTTTGTTTGTTTGTGACCACAAGTATGTGTGTATCATTGCTAATCACATTCATTTCAAGTTCATTCAATCCACCGTCAGATCTTCTAGGGACTGGAATGACTACAAAGTCTGGATGCTGTTGTGGGTTTTATGCGTGCATCGTTAGGTGGGTGCACTGAAATTGGAGTGCTTTGTGCACCAATAAAGAATGCAATTCTGATCGTTAGTGACAGTAAAACAATAATGAATATGATGCATAGGTACAGTATGCCCCTGTAGGTCAGGTGGCAGCATTTCCTTCCAGAGAAGCAAGGTGCCTCTCTTCTTGTGGGAGGACCAGATTGCTGCTCTGGCCCCCATTTTGATCATTCGCCAAATGTCAATTTTATTAGTCCCTTAACCACTATTGGTGTTCCACAACTGTCCCCCCGTTCGGGAGTGGTAAATTGTCTCGTATGTCAGGATACAGTTCCTTTGCTAGACTATCGGAAAAATCAAAATAAAATAACACTTTAGTGAGTCCCTTTACTGTGCATGTTCAAAATAGGTAAGCTCCCAATCCAATCCTCAGATTTGCTTCAGTCCTGAGGACATAGTGTACGTTGATCAGTGTGGAGGACTAGGGAAAAGATAGCAACAAATAGGACACAGGGAGTTCCTGACACTGCGTCCTTGATATGACCCTCAGCGGAAGGCTTTTAGAATCTCCTCCGATAGCTCCGCTGATGGTTAGAGAGTTCCACTTGGAGCACGATTCCGTGTAGGAGCATTCCCATCTGTGCAATATTAGCTGGGTCTCTGATGAAAGTGTGGACATCAACATCGATTGGTCTCCCCACTAGCTCTGGAAAGTCAGTGACTAGGCGAAAGAGGACATTATGGGCCAACCTGGTGTCTTCTTCATTCGTCGTGTCTTGCTTAGGTTCTGGATTATATGTTTTCTCCTAAATGTGAACAATGTCTGTACTGTCCGGTCGCGTGGCGTGCAACTAGAATAATGATTTTATTTAAAAGATGGCTTAAATGTTCTGTATTTGCTGGGTCTCAAAGGAATGTGAGTGTATCTGCTGTTCTCCTGATAAGAGTTGGACAGTCTTCGATTATGCAAAAGAACAGTGTGTTGATGAGCTCATCTATTTCTGCCTCTGTTGGGAACATTTGATTCTTTCTCAATGTACTCAGGGAGTAGGATAAATTGTTTGGCATTGACAGTGAGGAGTTGTCTTATTGTCTTTTTGTTTTCAGGATCTTGTAGGAAGTCAGTGACACTGGTGAGCCTCCCTACCAATGACAGGTATGATCTTAGCACTAGATCAAAAAAGGTGACCACATCCTTGTGATGTCTCTACTGCGGGATACCATAAGTGATTCTGAATAGGGTCTCGGTGTGGAACGAGTAGGGATACTGTGTTTGCTTCCAATGTAAGTGTCCTTGGTCAAAATGTGGCATATTCTTTTCACAAAGCTTAAGTGTGCCTTAGTCCAAAGTTCAATAGTCAATAGCCTGTGGTGGGGCTTACACATGCAATTTTCTTCTTCGCCCTGCAACTAGGATGCACAGAGTGTCTGTTTTTTATGTCCTTAACCCTTTTTTAGCTTAGAGGAAGTGTCCAATTTGAGCCACAATTTGCAAAAAGGTCTTTGTCGTTGTCTGGCTGGTCATGCGTCCTTCTTCCGCGTCATGGATCTTGTCTGTACATGCTGTGGTTCTTTTCCGTTGCTCGTCAATTCCTCTCATTGGGTTTGCAGGCAGGGGGTCTTCTCCGATGTAAGGTTTTATATCGCCGAGAAAAATCCAAGCTCTCCTGCCTTGTAGTTTCACTGCGGACGGAGTGCAGTCCTCCACTGTTAAAGGACTGTTGAATCTTGGCTCATCCCACTTTTTCCTTGTATGATTCTTCACATGGCGTCTCCCGGGAAGACGGATGGAAAACGTAAACCTTGAACTTGGTCTGTTGTAGTATCTCCTTCTGTGTTCTGTGCTGCTCTGCACCCTTTTTGTCGTCGCTGCAGCTGGTCTGAAGTCAAAGTAAGGCAAGCTGTCATGCAATTCAGATAGTTTTGCATTTCAGACCGTAAAACCTCTCCTGTTGACTTGGCATCACATCTAGCTTTATCTCGGGGTGTCAGAGGAGTACTCATCCATCTTCCTGTGGCTATCTTGTGTGGCGTAAAATGATGGTCAGACCCGGGTTGGTTCCGAAGTGCGTACAGTGCCAGTGTAATGCAGCGCAACCATACCTTCTTTAGAGTAAGCTTCAACGTGGCTATCCTTTCCTTTAACAAGCCGTTGAGCTTCTCACAGATTCCATTACCTTGTGGATAGTACGCTGATGAGAACTTGTGCTTTATACAAAGCAGCAATCTAATCTGCTCGAACACTGCATTGACAAAATGAGGGCCATTATCTAACGTCATGACCTCGCACCCCCCCACCTGGGGAACACTTCTCTCACTAAAAATGTGGCTGCATAGGTAGAGTCTGGGCATTTACTTGGAACTGCCTTAATCTATCTAGAGAATTGGTACACCACAACAATTAAGTATCTGTACCCATTACATACTTGGATCATGTCGACGTAATCGACATGCAAATGTTGAAAAGGCCCATTTGGCCTTGGGATGACTCCTCTCATTACTTTTAATTTGTGCCCAGCTGTGAATTGCTGACAAATTTTACAGTTTACCATAAAGAATGCAAGGTGCTCAGCTAAATTCGGTATGAATCAGTCTTCTGTGAGCGTTGCTGCTAGGTTATCTTGTGTCATGTGCGCCGGGTAATGTAACTGCTCCAGCGCCATTTTTAATAGGGCTACGGACATTACTGGTTTACCAGTGCTGTCTTGCCACCACAAGCTGTCAGAGGGGTTTAAGGAACACCCTCAATGTTTCCATAGGTTCTTCTCTTCCTGTGGTGCCTCCCCTTGGAGTTCCATTAGCTGTTTTTGCCCCAAATTACTGTAACTTTCAGGTGCAGTTCATGTTACCATCATTCGCTCGTTGGCATGGATAACTTCCACTTCCATGATTGTTTCGCTTTTGGATGCCATGCGCTTGGCTTCCGTGTCTGCTGCTTGATTCCGACATGAGATAAAATCAGTCCAATAAGGCCCTGTGCTGCACTGGCTTGTCGTCTGCTCGGAGGTAGCCCCTCCTTTTCCAGCACACTAAACCTGCGTCTACTCCCTGCGTCACATAGGTGGAGTCACTATACACCGTTACTTCCTGGTCTGCGTGATTCTCAATGGTGAGTATTAACACCAATAATTCTGCAGCTTGTGCTGAATAATGAGATGGTATTCATGCACTAAGAAGCACGCAAAACTCTACATTCATTGTGTGCTTCATCACTGCAATGCCTGTGTATCTTTGCCTATCAGTTTGGTCGATCCTCGAAGACCCGTCAATAAAGACAATCTCTCATTCTGCCAAGGCATTTTCTTTCACCCTGGGTATTTCATCATACAATTCTTCATAATTTGCACAGTCGTGTATGGGCTCTCCTTCCGTGACTGGCTCTGCTATGAACATAGTTGGGCTTACTATTTTACATCGGACTATTTTAATCGATGGATTTGATATGATCACTTCATAAGCAGAAGCTCTCTGAGATGTCAATGTGCCCTTTGGTTTCTCTAGAATGGCAAATAGTGAGTGCTCGAAGTACAACGTCATTGAGCAACCCATCATAATGGTTGTACCCTTCTCTATGCGAACGCTGTGGCAGATAAAATGTGTTCGCATGGGACATTACCGCTCAGTACTGGGTCCAAATTCCAAGTGTAGTATGCCAGGGGCTAGTACCCCAATGTGGTTCTCTGTGTGAGTACTGCCGTCATAACACTGCCATTTGTGTGTGAAAACAGGTAAAATTCCTCTGCATAATTGGGGATCTCTAGAACTGGTTCTGTGCAGATGGCTCTTTTGAGTTCAGCAAATCCTTTCTCAATGGTCTCAGACAATTCAATCTTTTCTTTCGTCACTTGGGCCTTCTTTAGGGCCTGAAGTAAAGGCTTAGTGTAAGAGCTATAGTAGAAGACCCATGCCCTAACGTAGTTGCATAGGGCTAGAAAGTTCTGCATCTGTTTTATTGTGTGTGGCCTGGCCGTGTTCAGTATGGCTTCAGTCCTTTCTGGGGTCACTCTCTTTCCGTCATGTGAGATCAGCTGGCCTATGTAAAGCACTTCTTGTTGACAATATTGTAACTTTTTCTTGTCAACCTTATAACCTTTGTCAGCCAGTATAGTCAATAGCTGAACAGAATCGTACCTGCATTGCTCTTCTGTGTGCTTCAAATTAAGATGTCATCTGTGTATTGCAGGACAACACTTTTTAGTGCAATATTGCTCAAATCCATTTGCAGGACTCTGTTGAAAATAGATGGGGATTCAAATACCCCTGGGCTAGTCTCATGCTTTTCAGACGCATTTGTCTGAATGTGAATGACGTCAGATCTTGTGAGTCATGGTGCAAAGGGATTGAGAAAAATGCATTTTTCAGGTCAATCACCGTGAAATATTTTGCCTCAACAGGTATATTACATGGAATTGTAGCCGGGTTAGGGACTAAAGGGAACTCGGCCTCAACAAAATCATTTATTGGGCGTAAATCCTGGATTAGCCTCCAAGACCCCCCTTTACTGTTTTTCACAGGGTACACTGAAGTATTACATGACGACTCTGACGTTACTAAGATACCTTGCTCTATTATAGCAGAAATTGTCTTATAAATCCCCTCATCTGCTTCTCTGGACATGGGATATTGTCGGGCTTTTGGTAGAATTTCTCCTAGTTTAGTTTAATCTTCACTTCTCCAACCCCCTTCAAGAGGCCTACGTCATAGGGGCCTGTAGTCCATACTGAGACAGGCTCCTTGGCTATGTCGTCATCAAAATATTCAGAATGATTTAGTCCCATCATCATTCACTGAGGTACTTCTCTTTTAATTACCTTTACCCAAAAGGTGAGAATCACTTCCACCATTGTCTCTCCCATATCTGTTTGCTCTTCAAACAGACCGTCATCAGTGACGTCAGTCACTCGATATCCTCCTTCAGTGGCGATTACTGCGCAGCATTGTCGGCCCTCGTCATTATAACCATCAATCAAGGCCACTCTCCCTCGCACTGCAGCCGTGTGTATCATCAAGGGAAATATGTGTCCCTTTTCCTCATGCATCGGTATTCTGGGTCTGAGTAAGAACTCATCGGGGGTTCTCATGACTTTGTCTGCAAGACCTGGCAATCCTGCCATAAGCACACGCATACCATATGTGAACATTTCTGGCTCTAATGGTATGTCCCTCATGGCTATGTGTCCTGAGTATGATCTAATCATTTTGCATACATTTGAATTGTGCATTCTTGGAGGGGAACTTTGTCATGTTTAATTTTGTCATTAAATCTTGACCCAAAATGTTTACTGGGGTCTGCGAGAATATAGTAAAGGCACATTCATTTCACATTCTCCTATGGAGACTGGAAGTGCATTTGTGAAGGGAACACGACTGGTAGCTCCTGTAAAAATCTGAGCATCTATGGCCTCGCCGGACAGGGAAAACTTGCCTTCACGTATGCACAAGCGTGTTGCACCTGTGTCAACTAAGAAGGAATATTCTTTATCCCCTATAACAACATCCATCCTAGGTTTCCTGTGAGGGTCTGGTGTCACTGATAGGATAGAACACATCAGGGTTCCCAGTGATCTGTTCTAGTTTATATACAAATTTGGCCCACTGTGTGCTGGTGAATTTCCCCCATTCCCATTGTTACTTTCCATTCCACGGTTCATGGTCTGCCCTGTGCTCATCGTCTGCGATAGTTGCAGCGCTGCCTGTTGGGATTGTCCGTGTGGAAAATTCCCCATCCTTTGCGGTTGCACCCCTTGTTGCACTCCTGGCGCTTGTTGTTGCACCGTGTGATTCTGTGCACCACCCTGCTGTAAAACTGCAAGCGCATTTGCCATGCCTGCTCCTGTTCCTTGGCCGTTCTGCATCATGCCTTGATTTCTGCATGTGCACGCCAAATGCCCTGTCATTCCACACATCCAACATAATAGTGGTGGTCGGATCATTTGCCCATTTGACATATCTTTATTACCATTTTGCATATTTTGAAAACCTCTTTGGTTATTTTGGAAACCTCCCTGATTACTCTGCCATCCTCTTCCCCTAAATCCTCTTCCCCTGGGGTAAAACCCCATGTTGCCCTGATTATTCTGCTGTGGATTAATCCCCTGCTGCATGCTTGATTCAGCTGGGCTAGTTATCATGGCTCCCTCAATAGCATATTTTGACAATTTCTTTTGCACCAATTTTGCTTCCTCACCCTTTTGAGCAGCTTCCTTTTTGCGATTCTTATCCTGCGCGGTGAACAATAAGGTGTGATGGTCAACTGTATTTCAGCCCAAGACTTGGCTTCAATTCCCACCAACTTCTTGAGCAGTTTCTGCACCGGCTCGGGCAGCCCTTGGCACAATATATGGTAAAACACAGGTTTAGATTTCGTCCAAGATTCATGAGTCTCAAGCACCCATGAGTGTTGAACATTCTGTATGTAAATTAACGGATCTATAGACTTCTTCATTTTTCACGTCATCATAACTCGCATATCTGAAGTATCTAGGTATAGTATTCTTAGCGCATTCCATACGGCAGCTCTACAGTTGTTAAATGGAGCTCCATTGTGGGTGGTATTAATTGTGGTTATGCCAGGGTAGCCTGCTTGTGCCCACACATGGTCTGCTCTCTCACCAAGTACGGTGATTAGGAGACCCTTAATGTCCTCTATAGCTAATGTATTTCCTCCTGTCATTTTTTTCTAACTCATGTATCCGTTTTTTGGCTCCCAATGTGAGCATTGACAGCTTGTCTTTCAGATTTTCTCAATCCATGTGAGGGCATGGAATATATAGTGGTCTTACTCCCCCCTTCTCGAGCAATGGAAATTGTGATGCATAGCCCTCTCTCTCTTCTCTCATTGTTCTTCTATTGCAGGGGTAATATTCCCACATTGCCGTCTGCCTGGCAATGTCCTGAGCCTGTCTACATAGGGCGGTGAGGACAACCCTCTCTGACCATGAGATACTTCTTCATGTCGGTCAGACTGTGTGGCTGACTCTGATACCCTCAGTGCAGATTCGCTAGTGTCTGACCATCCTATTCCTTTTTCCCTTGGGAGTCATCTTTTGCTCCGTCTCTCTTCCTCATGTTCCTCACGCTCTTCCCTTTCCGAGTCGGATATTGTCTGTCCCTAACTAGTGCCTCCCCTTGTGTCCTTCTTACTCCTACTTGCTTCTAATCTAGCCAGGGATAGGTCTCTATTCCCACTACTTCGGGAGACATCCTCAGTGTCATACAGCTGAGTGCTCTCCAGTCGCTCGTCTTCCCCCTCCCCTTGGGGTGTTTGTTCTAACCCCATCTCATCATATATTCTATCGATCGTTTCTCCAATGCTTCTGGTGTCGAAAGTCATCTTCCATATTTGCCCTAGACGTGCCTGGTACTGAATCGTATGCAGGAAAGTATTCTTCTACATCTTCCCAATCTACTAATGGATCGGGTTTTTCAACTTCTCTCCCCAGATATTCAAGATCACGTGCTCTCTGTCTTACGTTCTATATTGTCATCAAATTCTTCTCTTCTCTGACCATATCTTCATCCTTTCTCTTTTCATTTCTACGTTCATCTGCCCATCAAATTGCCTCATCTCTTTGTCTCTTTATTCTTTTCTCACGTATCCTTTGCTCTTCCTCTAACCTCTGCTGTTTCTGTCTGTCTTGATCATTGGCTGCTCTTGGGTTGCAATCGAGCTGTCTCTGTTGCTCTTCGCGATATAGCTTCTCTCGCCTTTGTCTGTCTTTCTTTCTTATTCTTTTGTTTCTTAACTTCTTCTCTTTTCCCTTTCCCTGTACATCCTCTATCCTTTCCCTTGGTTTTGCATCATCAATGCCTTTGTCATCAAGTTTCAATAAAATGTGCCCTCCCATCCATTCGTCTTTTGTGAATGCTATCTCATCAGTTCTATGTTCGTTTCCCTTTCATCTCTTCCCTTCTCTCACTTTGTCGAGAGATGTACTTGTCTGTGCCTGATCTCTTCTTTCGTCATCAGATCTCCCTTTGACCCGTGGGATTGTGGAGGCAATATTCTTATCCTTATCTTTCCCTTGATTTTCATCACTACTATGTGTAGGTGACTCATATGCGGGGTTGCTTTGAGTTCTCTCAGTGCTATAATCCCTCGTCCTTACTTTCTTCAACTTTCGTTTCGGGTGGGGCAGGTGGAGCGGTATGTGTGTCACCCTTCTCTGTGCATGCATTAAGTATCCAATTTATTGGCGGCTCTTCCTCCTTTCCTTGCTCATACATTTTCCAAAGGTCCAGGGCAGCGAGGAGTTTTTCTAGCTTTTTGCCCGTGTATGCGGCAAGCAAATATGTCGTCATATGTTGTAAGACGGCTTTAGATAAGGACCCATCTTGTGGCCATGGCATAAACCTCTTGTGGGCAGTCCCTTTAGCCCACTCTGTACTATATTTCTTTAGTTTGGGTGCGTGTTTCGACAGCTGTTTGCATAAATGTGTCAATGGAGTTATATCCTCCATTCTTTAAATATGTTCCCTTTCCTCTTATATAACACTGGTCAACACTTTTGTGTGTCTTAAACAGTTCCAACAATATGAGCGAGCACCAAACACTGCAAGATCCAATCCAAATTTTCACAAATTGTATATCTTCTGATTTACTCAAAAACATCAATTCATATGCAATTTTAACTTAGCTATTAAATCACATAAAATTTAAATCAGTTTTCTCTAAGAATTTCTTTTACATATGACGTCACAACAAAAAACATGTTAGACAGAAGCTTGACAGACTAGACGGAAACCAGCTGGTCAGTAAACTCTGCCTCTAATCATTACCCCTTCATGGAGTCTAAATGTACCCCTTTCACGATGTCTTTTACCGTTGTGGTAGTCTAATTGTTCCCCCTTTAGCTGGGACTCTGGGTATACGTTTCATCTAGCTGCTTGTATAAGCGTAGGAATAAGGCAAATCTTCTCACTGCTCAGATGTCCTCCCCGTAACCTTTATTTATTTAATTATTCCCGACTCATTATCCCCCGATATATATATACAGTCTTCTCTACTTTTCCCGCCTCCCTCTGTTACCTTTTCCCGTTACTTGTTCTAGACCATGCACTTTTGCCAGAACATTAGTCTTTTTCACTCACCGTTCACATGGTTCCTCTCTGGACCCTCGGGATCACTGCCTTCGTTACCGCCTTCTTTGGTTTTTCACCCGTTCAGCTACCTGTAGTAATGGGAAGGGATGCGTGGGGAACACTGGTCCATTCAGGCCCTGTCTGTAGTCTCGTTACACTATCACTGTCTACGGGGAGCTTCACAGTCTACTCAGGCGAATGGCAAAGTACTCATGATATTGCCAAAGACCTAGAGTTCCTTTATGTCGACGGTCAATAGGTGTCTTATTCAAATCAATAATCGATAATCGATAACCATGAAATCTCTGCTACCAAGTGTGCTCAAGATGCACCGCCCAGCCCATAGAGCCGAGGTTTGCTCGAAGTACTTTAAGACGAGATAGCTGCACCTTGAGATGGATGGGGGTGCAGATTTATTACTCCAACACCAATCAATAAGGACAACTCAATGGTTTGCAAAGGGAGTCCATTTACAAACAAAAAACGAGGAGTCATGGCAATCAGCAGTGATGCGATAGTCCGTCTCGCTTCAACTCCAATGAACGTCATACAAACAGCGACATTTATACTCAAAACTCGTCATAATGACATGTTACACTTAAAAGTTAACATGCAATTCTGTTGGCTATGAAAAGGTAACTTTAATATAGGTACTATATCTGTATATGGTAATGGAGTGAGGGGATTGGGTAAATACTGTCAAGTGGGCGTCTAAGCCCTTCCTTCAAAAATGACTACTGTAGACGTCACTAAAAGTATGACGTCCCATTGGTTCTACTAACTATAGGACCCTAGATTATTTGGTCCATTGTGATTTGGTTGGCACGAAACCCATGCATAAATGTCCACTTTACTTAGCAGCACACAGAATGGTCAAGCAGGTGCAGGGTGACCCCTCAGCTACCGGGCCTTCTTACAATTAAGGTTACAATCAATCATCACTTCAACAATTATGTGTCAATTATGTTACTGTGGTGGGCTTCCAAACTGCATCTTCTGTCTAGGAAAGTTCTGATATCTCGTCCTGGGTGGATGCCAAGAGTAGGTGTGAACTCGTGCTTCTCCTTGCTCGGATGGTCACGTGATGCAGACACCGTGAATTTGCCTAGTTTCTCTCAATTTGTGCATGTAATTCTTATTCGGCTTGCCACCTGCCTACGCTTCCCTATCTTGACCTTTCAAAGACAGGATATTCTGTTCTTAAGTTTCAATTAGATGTAGATACTGTTTGTTCCCTCTGTTGGTATGACCTTGGCTCTCCTGGCACAAGTTGTATCTGCTGAGTTTTGATTCAGCCGTCTCTTCTTATTTTGCTAAAATATGAATCTTGTCTTGTTTGGCCTCTAGTAACCTGAGTTGATTCTGCTTTTCGTGCAAAGTGGAATCGCACTTATAATAATGTGCTTTGTTTTGAGGTAGATTATGTATAATGACGCTAGCCGCGCTATTCTTCTACTTAGCATAGCAAGCTGCACTGTTTTCTTAGCTTTCTTGCGGTTCCAAGCATTTGTACAGGCGTAAACTGACTGCATTCATTTTGCTTACAGCTTAACTCTCTTTCACTTTGATAGCTTTCTATCACTTTAAGCTCACAATCTCTCTTCTCAGGGCGTTTCGTCTCTTAGTGTCATTCTTGGTCAGTCATTTGTTCTATCTGTGAGTCCGTCCGGGCTCTCGTGACATCACCATTCGTCTTCCATTAAGGCCTTTTTGGTTTCTTCCGGGACGGTACTTAGGGAATCTTCATTTCGTCTAATTTGTTGGTAGGGTTTTCTCAATGGCTACCTTAATGTCCATGGTTGTCTGGGTATTGGTACTCCAATAGGTGTTGCTCTTCTGATGGGTACTGGGCAGAGCCCTACAGCAGCTCTCTGCTAGTTTATTTGCTCGTCATACGTCACATATTTTGGGGTGAAGGTTCTTGGTACTTCAAAATGGGCAATGGGAGTGCTGGCTTTAGTTGGGACTTCCTCTACACTCCCACAACTCTGCGTGAGCTAAGGAGCCTCCTTGGACTGACTAATTACATCAGAAAGTCCATTGAGGATTATGCAGAGATCACAAGACCCCTGATCCATCTGTTGAAGGCGGGAGGGTCAAGTGGGAGTGGGGTCCAGAAGAAGTCGGGGCAGTAAGACAACTCAAAAGAAGCCTCTCACAAGCACCTTCCGTAGTTTACCCGGTAAAAAACAAGGAGCTCTTCTTGGAAACAGGGTTCTCAAATGCATGCTTGACAGCAGTATTATACCAAAAGCATAACAAGGTCAATAAAGTCATCTCCTATGCGAGTAAGACTTTATTCTCTGTGGAGGAAAAATTCAATGATTGTGAGAAGGCACTCCTGGCTACGTTGTGGGCATTGAAGAATTACCACCCGTTCATCCAGGGAGAACACATCATAGTGGAGACTCCACACCAGCCTCTGCAATATCTTCAAAGTGACAGAATCCGGGCTGTAAATGAGAGTAATCCCCGAATTACTTCCTGGATTCTGTCAATGCAAGGCTTTCCTGTGGAGGTCAGATATGGCCAAAACAAGAAGAGTCCCCTCACGCAAGGTCTGGCTGACTTGCATGATTGTGCCAGAGAAAACGGTCTTGAGGACGAAAGACTTAAAGTCTTACAATCAAGGACAACATGGAGGCATACCTTAATTCCCCACACAAAGCCTATGAAGAAGACAAGTTTGAGGGAACGCCCACTGTCTATGTGGATGGGTGCTCTTACCATGTTGATAACGGGGAAAAGGAACTAGTGGCCGGCGTGGGGAATGCCTGGGTGAATGATGCCCCAGACCCTCCGCTGGGTACAAAATCGGTCGCCATAGTAGTCAAGTGGCAGAGCTGATGGCTGGGCATCAAGCCCTCCTCACTGCTGTCCAACACCAACTCCACAAACTGGTCATAATCACTGATTCAGATTATGTCCGGAAAGGGTTCGTGGAGCACCTGATTAATTGGAAAACCAGAGGCATGCAATGTGCTCACACCAAAACACTAGAACATGGAAAACTAATACAGAATATTGATGATCTGGTCACCTCTAGCGCGATGACCATCTACTGTAAAAATATCAAGGGTCATTCTGAAGTAGAGGGACCAGACAAAACTGGAAATGACCTAGCTGATCAGCTGGCCAAAACCAGAGCCATCCAAGGGGATCTACTTGAGATTGAGTCCCGGTTGGGGGAAATCCAGGTCACTGCTATCACTAGGTCCCAGACAAATGCTCACAATGAACTCTCAACTGCCCAGTGGAGTAAGGAGACCACAGATGTTGATTTGATTACGGCTCAGAAAGGGGACCCAATAATTGGCAAGTTTTAGCAACACATTGAGGACCCTGAGAACTTTCCCGTGACGGATACTGATTGCATTGCGAAAGAGGACCTCAGAGTGTTGATGAAATGTCCAAAAATGTTCCGAATCCAAGACGGTTTGTTTCTGAGGAAATCCATATCTGGCTGTGACCAGTGGGTGGTCCCTACCTCATACCAAAGCCTGATGCTATGTCACGCCCATGATGCAGCCACAGCCGTCATCGGGGGTTTCAAACAACATTAGAAATCTTTGGAGAGGTTGCATACTGGTCACACATGGGGCATGACCTCGAAATTTCCATAAGCGTGCTATGTTCTGTTTTTTTGTACTGGAACTAAACCCACCTAATTGCCAAGGAGGACCTCTTCGGGGACCGAAAAAAACCAAAAAAAAAAAACAGAGTTCCGGAGTGTCGCTCCACACTTCCAACCAGAACGGGCGAGGAGAGCGTGTTGCATCCATTGATGACGGGAGAAGCAACCGGATTTGTTCACATGGAACGAAGGAAAAAAATCCTGCGTGCCTGACTCCCCCATGACTGGAAGTCACGCTGAAGTCGGGGGGGGTGGAATATTTTTACCCATGCCAGTGTGCGCCCCACTACACCCCTTTGTCAATGGGGGAAAGGGAAAGGAAACTGCCAAAAATGGATGTGCTAAACCCTGTGCGCGCCAAATCTGCAAATCTGTGCATGGTTCATAAAACACAAAAAGGCTGCACCCCTTGCCACACAAAATCAAGGTTGGTGTAAAAACAGGAGTCACTGAATGTCAATGGGTGATGTCACCTGTCACATGAAGCAAGGCCACAGAAGTGGGCTAAAAATCTGAAAATGCCTTAAAATGCAACTTTCCTAATCAATTGCAACCTTCAAAGTGCTGCTTTGGTGCTAAATTCAGTCATTTTCCCAGTGAACTATTGAAAGGAAAAGTGGCTGAAATCACAGATTCTCCAGGTGGCTCGGAAATAAACGGGGCCTCACTGACTACAACAGCTAAGAAGTGTATTTTCTGAAACACCAGTCCAGCAAAAAACCCAGTTTAAATGTGTTTCTTTTTCCTGAAGAAATTGCAAAATGTGCCTATTTAAAGCATGTTTGTGAAGGGCTTAATTCTTTTAAATGGTCAAATCCCTTGTTAACTGTGCTTATTTGTATATGTGTGAAATGAGAAACCTGCAATGTGAATTTAAAGCAACCCAGAATTGGAGTTAAGGAAATACTTAATTCTGACCTGACAGTGACAGCCTGGGAAAGATTGACACTTCAAAACTGACACTCCCTTCCTAAAGGAAGCCTTAATGGTTCCCGCATATTGACAGCAAGGAGCACAATGGACTCATTAGACATTAGTCTTTGGCTGAGCCAAGAACAATGGCAAGCTGCCTACTGATATTTACAGGGGAGCTTCCCCCTCCAGAAAGGGGACACACCTCCCTGATGGAAGGACTGTGACAGCTGTTGCCTATGTAGGGGAGTTAAAAAGGATTTTTTATTTTTAAACTGCTGGAACTTCTTGATGTTTAACTCTGCATTTGTGATTAAATTGGAAACTCTTTAAATGTGCAACCTAAAGGAGGATACATCTAAACATTGGTAGATGTTAACCTAATTTTAGGCATTTGCTTTGAAAACATTAATGGACCCTGTACCACCTAAGGACCAAAGTTAATTGTAGCAAAACTATTAATGTTGCCAGTCTAAGAGTGTATATGCATATCCAGTGATAATCGCCCAGATATGTACTGAATTATAATTAAGTAGTCTAAACTGTTATGATTAAAATTGATAACGTTCTATAGAATGACAAAGAAAGCTCTCACAGAGATGAGGATTGAATGTTATCATAACCCATCAAATGTACAATGTATGTGTGTGATTTTATTAGGGGACATAATTTTAGAAATGTACATTTGTGCAAAAGTTAAGTTTTAGTTTAAATCAATGTGGGAGTTCCTAAATCCCATCATAACTATGACACCTCTGTTCTGACTGCCAACCAGAACAAGGCAAGTGCCTGTGGCCACTAACAGCCATGAGGGTGTGTTTTGAAATTCTACCCACACCATAAACACTGTGATGTCACTTGGTATGATAAACATAGGAACTTCCCCACACATAGGACACTGCTTCCTGAACACATCCAGATTTCTGCACCGCGCGTTGTTCCTGACTTCTTCATCCTGTCCAGAACTCTTCATTTTGCTGCTGACTCAGATTTCTTGTAGAATCCAGACTTTAGCACTGCCGAACTCTTTCTAGCTAGACCCAAATTTAACCATCTCAAACTTGAGAGGATTTGATTCTGATCCAGTTTGGCTTGCTACCATTAAGGCTTGCCTGCTGAAACTCGCATCCTGCTAATCTGCCATGTCCAGTGACCAGAAGGTCCAATTCCAAATCCAGTCTGAGCTGCCATCAAAATTGACCAGAACTGCACTGCTGATCCAATCCCGCCAGAGGTGCCCTGCTGCCGGTGACCTGACCCGACCCAATGATCAGAACCCTTACGCTCAAATTTAATTACAAGGTACAGTAAGTATCAATAGGAAGAACAGTGACCCATAGTATATTTGCATTGTTTTATCCGAATCTCAACCCATCTCATCTTTAACTTAAGAATCCTAGTATTGACAGAACCATTTTTGCGCTGATTTTTCTCTCATCTGTGTTACAAAACCGTATGTCATTAGTGATTTGAGTAACTAAAGTAAATCCCAGAAAGAAACAGAGTATCCACCACGTGAAGGGTTACGGTGGTGATGTAACTGTGGAGATTCCCGGGTGGCATTCTCTTTTTCATAGTCATTAATATAGTGTAATAAAAGCAATCTGTCATTTTTAAAACCAAATTTCTGTTTTCATTTTCACACCTATTTTTCAAAAACGCCACTCACTAAAACCTCCATAACTTCTTCCATTATATAGATAGAAACAGAATTTCAACTCTCACTGATACCTAAGGCCGTTAGCTACTTCCACAACCAAAAACCACATCGGAACAGTATATGTGATCAAAAATCGCATAGTGAAATTGTGCCGCTAATTTGCAGTTTTCAAAGGTTTACACGTGTCTTTTTTCCCATTCAAAGTGTTTCTTTAATCCCATCCTGTTCTAAAGTGTGTACTGTTGTTTATTTTGTCGCTCATGTTTAGTGCTGCTTTCCTAAGAATGTTTCTCCATTTAAGTATTTTTACCCATTTTGCATTGTTACACAAAGACATTTTCACCTGTCAGTTTAAAATTGTCAATCTCCAAAAACCGTTTTCTCTCTTGTATGGGCAGGGAAGATTGCATACCAACTCTAGACATTGTCTTTCATTCCTGAATACCTGCTGATTACTGACATCTGTGTAGGATTGCTTATTTGTGCCTTAAAAAATTTTGCAGGGGGACATATTAATCTACACGTTATCTCTGTTCTTTTTCCTGTGTTTTATATTCTGCATTATTAAAAGTGAATTCAATTGCTTTACTTATTTCTGAATTGTATTGTCACCACTTGGTGATTGCTGCTCATGTATGTGTGATTTGAACAATTAAATAAATAAATAAATACATCTTTAGCTTTACAAACTAGCCTGATTCCTGGTCCAGTGTATGCTGGGGGGTATTTTGAGAAGGGTGTGATATGAGTGGTATATCATTCAGAATATTGAATGTATAGACACAAAAAATAAGTATTTCATTGCGCACTACATGCTAGGCGAGACCTGGGTGTGTGCATGATTGAGATCCTTAACAATGCAGGGCCTAAAAGTAGGACTTTACAACTTACAAATAGAATGTAGACATGCATTATATATCAGGCCATGTGCTGCCGAGCTTGTACTCCTTATAACTATTGTTTGCAGCAAGATGAACATATGTATATGTACTAAGACCTTCCATCAGTTTACCAGCAATGCCCCTCAACGAGGACATCAACATTCATGTAGTTTACCAGCCATGACCATACAAAGAGGGCGTAATCATGAATGTAAGCATGCTACTTCTACATGATGTAAGGAAGATCTGATAGCATGAATGCCATATGCTCATTTCTGGCTGAGAAACGTTTGTACAACATGGGTGCCTTATCATTTACTACTGGGACCAATGAAGCAGCTACTCTACTCAGCCCTTGCCTGCACGTTTCACAAATAAGATCAATGCATACTTCAATAACTACAGTGATGAGAAACCCCCAGTTAAGGAGTGCAGAAATACAGCACACAGACCCATATGCAGAAAAGGGGTGGTTGATTCTGCATAGCAGCCATCTCAAACATCTTGTAAAATACATCTCATTTTATGCGTTCAGTATGAAGTACCTCTACAACCCTCTATGTAGCATTCAGTTATTTCTTCATCCACCAAAACTGAGAGCAGACTTTCTAGTGAGAGAAATTTAAAGAGTGAGGAAAAGAGAGCAAGCAAGTGTTATGGCTACCACACCAAGATATCTGCCCTTTGCATTGAACACGATACACCACTGACATTTGCTCATCTTTAACCATTTACATCCAATTCAGATAACAAATCCACTTTTGCATATCTGACTTTGTCAGAAAGTAACTAATGATCCATTAGAAGATATTGACACACATTAACTCAGGGATTGTATCAATGCATCTACATGGTATCACTGCATCCCAAACACCTTTCACTTCAAAAGATTGCATGAATAAGCTTGTATAGCAAAACACATGCCACGTGTCAGCATGATGTGTTCTGACGCTACATTTCTTTTTTTGGAGTTATTATAAAACGTATTTATATATTTGAATTTTGTGTGGGCAGGATGCTGTCAGAACCACTAACTTTTGTTCTCTAATATATTATCTTGATTATTTAATGTGAGTTGCTTAAGTGTTTTCTTTACTTTGAGTTACATGGACAACATGGGTGTATATCCTTGGCTTTCTAAGTTTATTGAGAAGATTGGCGTGGCACAACTTTAAATTCTTTTGAAGAAATTCCTTTTGCTTGATACTTTACAGTCTAGATTGAACCGCAGTATTTGTTACTATTGATCGCTATTGATCACAGTATACTTTTCGCTTACCTTTTTCTCAGGAGTTTCTGAACTGGCCCTAACTTTGTTTTGCTCTTTTTGATCTAATACAAACAAGCACCCTGTGTTCCTTTTCGTACATTTCAACTGGGGTATTCTGTGGATTTCCAGAGGGTTCATTGCGTTCTCCTTTACATTTTAAAATGTATCATTTATATTAGCCCTCTACTTTCTTTTCTTAAAAACTGGGGCCTACAACTTTATTTGTATGCTGACCACTCTCCAATTTATATTAAAATCCAAACACCTTCTGAGGATCTTTCATATTGATCAACAGACTTCACTTAGTCCATAGCAAATGTTAAACAAGCAGGGGCAATTAACTCAGGCCATAAAACTGACCTGAATCTGTTCGGCCCTTACTTCCTTCTGGCGGACACATCCAGACACTCGCCTCCTCCCATTCTCTCTTTTTCTGCTAAATTTGTGAAAAATATTGTCTTTTATTGGAACATGATGTAATTCTTAACATGCAAATATCTGTGGTTGCTAAGACCTCATTCTTCAGATCCAGACAGCTTTGCTGGTTTTGAGCCTTTCCCACTTAAACAGTCTTGCCTATTGTTATGGACACATTGAATCAATTTTAAGTTAGACTATTCTGGCATACCTTAATATCAATTATCACCATTAATATAGAAATAATTCAGAGGTTTTCCCTATTTACAATTTCTCTAAGTCCTATTATCTAATTTTCAGAAAGTCCTTTGCGGGTTGCTAAGGAATCAGAGGATATGATTGAAAATCATATTCCTTGTCTTCAAACACCTAGAAAGCCTTGTTCCATCTTCCTTGCAAGTAAGATTCTGCCTTACCAGCCAATATGTGATATCTGCTCTCAGAGATGTCACACAATCAGAGAGAAATGTAGAGGTGACAGGATCTTTATGGTCGATGGCATGCCAGTGGAACTCTTTCCCCTACAGCATTCAAACGCTACTCTCATTATTGACTTTGTGCAAGGCTCTGAAAACATATTTGTTCTGCTAATTTCTAACTCTCTGTATGGTCTATATAGAATATGAAATGCTGTGCCCAGTTTGAATTTGGTCTGTTTGGTTCTTTGCAATATAAATATAACTCAGTCTCAAGCTACCCTCAGTATTGGCTTAGTGCAGGAGGCATTAGCAACTGCCATTTCAGTCCGCAAGGGAGTGGGAGAATGTGACATTGACTGACTTAGCCTGAGAGAGAGAGTATCAGATGACAGACTAGTATAAATGAGAAGAAATTGGTACAAGGCAGGATGGTGAAGGAGGAGGACTAAGGCAAATGGGGAATCTCAAGAAAAATAGACAATGATGAAGAAAAAGGGCCAAAAAGAAGAAATACTAAGACTAAAAGCTAGGCCAAAGGAGATGGAAAGTGACTAGATTAAAGGACTATAATGAAGCTGAAGGATTTGGATGATGTTGAAGGGCTAGGATGAAGAACAAAGACTAAGTACTAGGTCAACAGATAAAGATGAGGACTAAGGACTATCATAAGGAAGTATGACTAGGATTAAGTAGACATGCTAGCATTAAGGACTCAGATGAAGGAGAAGACCCTGAACCAGCAAGAAGAAACAGTCCTAAGAACCAGGCAATAGAGAATATATGTATTCTGTTTTTATAATGTGCTTATACACAATGTGTTTCAGAGAAGCACTAGTATGAAGGAGAAGGACTTGGGTGACTGGATGACTTACTTTGACTACTAAGAAAGGTGAAGGAGGGGGGCTAAAATGACTGACTAGATTTAAGAGTAATGGCTAGGATGCTATTCTAGGAGAAAGGAGAATGGGTAGGAGGAAGTATGAAGATTAGCAAGAAAAATAAGGACTAAGCCCCTCCTCTCCGACATCCAAATGCTTTAAAATGGGGCATGCAATGATTTAGAGGTGTTAAAATCTTACTTAAGGCTTGTATGCCTTTCATTCACGCTACGTCCCCCACGAACAAGAGCTCCAATCAGTCAGAGAAAAAACAGATGTGCTGTAGTGTCATGTCCCAAAGTTCAAAAGGCCAGTTGGACTCCAGGGGGAATTCAGGAGAATTACTGCCGGAGGTAATTCAGCATATTCTTTCTGTTTTCTGGTGGTAAAGTGACATTTTACCTCCATCTTTTGGCTGGAGGTAAAAGCTCTACTTCAACACCAGACTCGTAGTACAGGGGCGAGGTAATGCGTTGGTAATGCAGTAGTAATGGAATTACCACGCATTACCACAATTCATCCCACACTGCTATACTTGTAATGTGGCCCAATATGCATTAAACACATACCAACAGGTTTTCATTAAGAGGGAAAGACATGTTTGAGCTTGAACTTCACCAGAGAAGCCCATCTCAAAAGTTAATATATCTTTGACAAAAGATATAGCATAGTGTCATGAGCAAAACTAAGTTATTCACAAAAGCACCAGTATCTAGCCACGCCATTCACTTCCTATGTTCTAAAGGTGTAATTACACAGGAATGTCTGCAAGTGGGAAGGGAAGGAGGAGAGGGTATTCATTGTTTGGATAGGTCAGGTATGGTTTCCGAAAATGATTAGATATTTCGGAAATGCAATGAGGATAAGAAAGGATCATTAGAAAAAGGTTCACAGATCATGTAACTGTATCAGACATCATTTTGTTTTTCCTTTTCTGGATATCACTTTTTTTTGCAAATTCCAAGGCACAGTGCATTAATCTGTGTTCATTCAAACTCTTGGATGTTACTCAATCAAAGCCATAGTCCAATGTGGGTACCTTCTTCCTCTGTTTTGCCTTGATGTCAGATTTCGACATTGAACCCCTACATTATCTAAAACAAGTCAAAACTGATTTTCACAACTGAAGTACATTTTTTCTGAGGCAGGAAGTAGTCATGCCAATTTATAGAAACATCTGTAACCCACGTATTCCCTCATTGGACAATGTTTGGCCTTTTAAATGTTTACCTGACGTGCACAAGGGTGATAATAATAGCGACAATCCTGGGGTAGGAAATGTATCCACCAACTAGCGTCAGCCACACAGGCATTTATGAATGTACTCTAGGCCAGTGTAATCCTGAGAGGTCTCAATGTCTTGAGAAGACTAGTCAGTATGTATGTTCCCCATAAGGCCTTTGATGAAGACTGCTCAGGAAAATGTTAGAAGAACATGGTAGGATTAACTTAACAAATTCTGTGCCAGGATTGTGGTAAGCATTTCAGTCTTACAGCTTTACACTTGCAAGCTTCTCCCCAAAGAAATGCTTCACTGATAGATCTGCACAGTACCTTATATTGTATTCAGCTGAACTACCTTGTGATTAATAAAAGTAATCTTTATGCTACCTTTGATCACCAACCAACATCTGGAGCTGTTGGATCATTCAAGTCTCCTTCTGACTAATCAGTGAAACTAGGTTCCAACTGATTTCAAACGAGGGAAGAACCAAGATGGCCACCGGAACTGCAAGGTGATGTCATTAGTGATATAAGAGCTTGCATGATTGTGAAGTCATGACAATGAAACACTGCTCTTTATGGTTCCTAAAATCCCCCTCACCTTCCCTCCCAACCCTCCCTTGTTCTTCCATCTGTGCTGTCAGACGCAATGTGTATAGATACAAACTATAAAACCCCAATACATAAATAAAACAATAAACACTGTAGTAGGCACATTACTGGTGCAGTTCCCACAGGCAGGAAAAGAGGCCATTCAATATGGATAGTGTGGGAAGGGGGACTGCTCTACTCCAGGCACAGTTCCGTGAGAGCATGATCTTTTCCCATGGCATATTGGTACTGTGGGGATGTGTAGTGATTGGGTCATCTTGCACAGAACAGAGACACAGTAGTAGGTGTCTGGCATTGTGACAGACCACACTGCCAACCCCATATTCATATGATATAGTACTACATCACGCCCCATAAGGCACTCTATACTAGCGAAGTGCACGGAGCATCACCAGAGAGCATCCTTCTGGTGTCTTTCATAATGAAAGCTCATTATATGGCCATTCCACTGAACCATAACGTCCCTCAACAACGTTTTCTGTAGACCTGAATGCCCGATTTGGGCAGCTGGGCATACATCTGACATGGTTGGAACCCATTAAGGTTGTACCGCAGTGAAATTCTCCTTTTAATGGCAATTATTACTGGCAAGACGTTACCCACTTATTGATATATAGATCTTTTTTTGACATAAACCTGGGGTCAACAATAGTCCAGATAGGCGGCAGTAAATTGATGAATGCCAAGCAGGTTCTGCATGAGACTGTTGGCGATCTGGTTTTGAGCAAGCTCTTATGTGTTTCAGTAAAAACTCTAATGTCTGAGGTGGCCTGATGCCTGGGTAACAAAAGGTATAACAGAAATAGACCCCGATTAGATTGCCAATGGAAGAGACTTGTCTCCTTCAGATTTCTTGGACCAATAGTTTGCTTGTTTTTTGTGTCAATAATGTATTGTCATTAAACTGGTAGCTAACTTACTGAATGTTCAGGTACATTATTTTCTTGGATATCTAATAAATCACAAGATTTAAACAGCAGTACAATTTGGGGCTACCATCCGAGAATATGGCACAGTTTAGTCATATTTCTTCAGAAGTGTTTGTAAAATTAAGCGTTCGAGAAAATAAAACATGTCCTTAAAATACCTTTTTGGGGAGTTGCATAAACTACTCAGATAAACAAGTTTTGAGCGAGTCGAAAATACAAGTGATAGATTGAAATGTGCCAGTGTCAGATCAGGACTTTTTAATTAGATCGTGTACATGAAAACTCCATGTCCATGATACAGGAGCCAATAGTACGCCTTCGAAGCTATATAGATACACAAGAGAGTGACTTTGGACTGCTGTAATCAAGATAAATAGGAACCTTATTCTCCTCTGAGTAGAACTGAAAATACTTTAGTGCCCAAGGGATTATTGCTTATAAGAACAGTAAACTCCTTCAGAAACCAGGAATGTCTAACTAGCAAAGGCTCCATGCAAAATGCAAGTCCAACTTGATAATTCAGTTGAATCATTGCTTAATTAAGCCAGTGCTCTACAGCTTTAAATTAGAATGCAAATCATGATGGACTTTACATAAAATAAACGCAAAATATGGATGAAATAGCAACCTATTATTGTACAGCTGACTACGAAATCAATTTGTAAACTAACACCCAGTGAATTAACTTGTACTGTAGTATTTCTGCCGCATTGGACATATTACAGCACAAAACTACACATTACGTAAGAGCATACTTATATTTATTTAGCATGTACATTGTTGAAGACATCCACTGTACATGACAATGTTTAATAGAAATCAATTAATATGTGTTGCCAGGGAGTGATCAAACCAAGAAACATAAATATTATTTGGTGCTGGATGGACACCACACCCCTTGCTGAATTTAAAATTCGCTCCTAACACCATGCTTAGAGTTTGGCTGATTAGGGAGCGCGTTCCGTCGGGACAATGTTGAACATAACAGGTTAAAATTATGCATTTTATAGCACGGCTACTGTGAAAAATGTTCTAAAAAGCCACACTGTTTGCAATTGCTTGTTAGGGTAACACATGAAAACCCCAACAGGGACAAGTCACCAACAGGCCACAGGAGCATGTTTCAACACATTTTCATGATGCCTTTCCCCACAATATATGCCAGTGTATACATTCATGTTCATGCTGACTGTGTCCAAACATGCCCAAGCTGGCTGCATCAATATCATATTTGCTTTGCACTTAAAACCAGTTATGATACTACTTGTCCATGCGGGTTCAGCTCATAGTTGCCAGTGGCCCCCCATTATAACATAATCATGTAGACTTTGCCAGCAGAGATGCTATGCAAAAGTAAGAAAACATCCCAAGTCTGGCTACACCAATCTAGGATGGTTTAGTTAAAAATAACATGCTTATGTTTGCTTTACTGCTGATGCCCAGTAAAGCACTCTCATGCCACAGTAAGAATATATGTCCAGACTTGCTGCACCAAAGTAGTCCATGGAGTCTAGCCATTTAGTAACGCTTTATGTTTGTTTGTTTGTTTGTTTGGAATTTATTGTGCGCACCAGACCCTGGAGTATAAGGGCGCAAAAGTAAGAATATATACAGCTTAGAGCATAAGTTACAGGTTACAGTTACAAGTTACAGACATTAGCGGTTACAGAAATTACCAGTTACAGGTGCAAGTTTTTCAATTGGCAGTTGCTGTCGTTAGCCAGTTAATTACAATTTGCCTGAATTTGGAGAAGGAGTGTTCTAGCCTCGCAGTAGTGGGTAATTCGTTCCACAGTTGAGCAGCTTTGACTGGGAAGCTAGCTCCGCCTATGGTGGTCAGTTTAAAGCGTGGTACTTGTAGGCGATTGGTGTAAGCAAGTCTGGTTATATGTGTTGCTTCAATTTTGAGTCCCAGTAAAGAACGCTATGCCACAGCAAGAACATATGGCCAAACTGACTGCAACAAAATAGGTCACTCTAGCTAGGTATAACACTTATCATGTTTGACCCATGATTCCCAGTAAATAATGCCATTCCACCATAAGAATAAATGTCCAGAATGGTGTCAACAAAGTAAGGCAGTCTAGCCATGTAATAACATGTACTGTGTTTGTTTTAGCTTTGATTCCAATAATCAATGCCCTGTCACAGTAAGAATATATGGACATACTGACTGCACCTAAATTGGCCAGTCAGTCTAGCCACCTAACATTTATCATGTTGACTTTACTCTTAATTCCAAGTACAAAATGCTATGCAATAGAAGGAAAATATGGCCAGACTGACTGTGCCAACATATACCAGTATAGTCATGACTTAACATGTTAGCTTTCCCCATGATGTACATTAAAACATGTATTCACACAATAAGAAGATACATCAAGAATAGCACCACCAGCATAGACACATCTTGCTATGTAATAACACTTATCTAGTAGAGATCACCACTAATAACAAAACAGCTGAAGGTGAATTGATGGATGGACAGTCCAATTGTGCCCATATAGTCAAGAACATCAAAATTCCCCCTTCCCTCTACAGTGGAGCAGGAGCTCCCACGACCCTGCATGAGCAGTGGTCCAGCATAGGGAAGCTACCCAGAAATACAGCAGCATATCTGGTAAGCGCACCTCGCTTTGTGCTCGATACAAAATGTGCGTATTACAATTCTCCAGCCACGTTGCCCTGAGGCCTGTGCTGTTCCTGCACCATAATCCAGTCATGGCGCTGTGTTTTTGGCCGCTCTTGGCACTGTGTGCATGAATCCACCATTGTTGTACACGAGGAGCCCAACACACCTAAAGATGGCCGCCTGCATCACATTGGAGACTTCCAGTGCCTAATCTACCCAGCAGACCCTGCTGAGTCCCGATTGGCTGGTGCTCCTTTACAGCCATGCTATCCTGAGCCGACAGGCGAAGCCGGCCCACTTGCACTAAGGCCCAGTGCAACAAGGCTGACTCCTGTCCTAGCCTGTCCTCAGCCTTACTCACCGTTCGCCTGGACATTATGCCCTTTCCCACCTCGCTCTAATCCTTGCTCGCTGCCATACAGCTGACTCTTCCTGTGAACCTTTCGACTAACGTTCTCATCATCGTGAAAGTAAGACTACCAATGCTATTAACTATTTCTGCGTTTTGACAGCTACACTTATTCATTCGCATCACGGCTCCCCATGAGCTTGCTATCCACTATTGCTGCATATAGTGCCCGCTCTGTGCATATTGCCCCTACAAGTCTTATCTTGCCTGTTGCGCCAGCCGGCATACTATCCATCCAGATGTCAGTAATGCCACCTTTCCTATGCTAACATAATCGGATAAGCCATTTTCCTAGCTGCAGCAACGTGCTTCATGCACACCTTTGTACTAAATTTGCGCATCTATCACTACCGTCCTGATTTTAGTAACAACTGAGCCGACTGCATATTTGAGCCACTAGTCACTACCACTCTGCTGCTGCTTACCACAAAGTGATTATACCATTTCCTTGCCCAAATTGCCTGCATTGCTTATGCTTGTTACACACTGCCACCCAGCCCGTGCACGCCCACTGAATGACCACGTCACCGCCCCTCATTTGTTGATCTGTTCGCCTGTGCTTGCCTTGAAACTGCTCTGCCGCCGGTCCTCTGCTCGCATGTGAAATGATTGAGCTCTCGCTTAGAACTGCAACGTTGATCTACCTGTTAGCTCTATGATATAAGCTACTCTGCCTCTGCCTGATATGTTCATTGTGCACTGCCTAACTTGCTGCAACACACCTTCTGATCTATGCCTGCATATGTTGCACTGCTCTGCATGAGACATGTCCACACGCTGTAAGATAACTCTAGGGTACATGCCTTACTCTGCCGTGCCTTTTAATTTGACATCTACCCGATTTGCCAATACTTGCTGCTAACACTAGAGTGTCTGTTCTACTAGAATTGTTGCACCTTTACTATTGACACACGCCTCATGCACTCTGAATTGCTCCCTGACTAATATGCTAATGTATGTTCAAGCCTTGGTATTTGCTCTGCCTGTGTACTCTGATTTGATGCACCCTTATTGCCTAGACTCTGAATAAGTAGTCTAAACCTGACTGCCGTGCATTTTAACCTTTGAGCCTGCATTGCTTGCACAGAGCACGTACTGCCTAGCCAAACAGTGTCGGCAACTCTTACCTAAAACTGTTCACAAACCCTGTGCCCCTTTCCTCTCTAACTTCGGTAACATGTTACCACACTTGTCTTCCCTAAGGTCACTGCTCTTCTTACTACAAGCACCACTCTTAGTGTGGGCAATTACCTGGACGCTACACTTACCACCATCCAACTTAGTTGCACCTAGCTCCTTGTACACCTCATCCATGGCCATCATCTACAGGCCTGCTGATACCTACCCAAGCACTGCACCGCAAAACCACAAGATCTACCTCAACGATCCGGCCTTATGGCTTTACCATTTTGCTAAAAAACCCTCACCTAACAAACCATGTTCTATCTCTCTTAGAAACTTAAGATTAGGATCTAGACTTATGGGTAAGAAGGGCCACCCCATGTATCTGAGCCCACATCTGAAAACACAGATACTCAGCCCGCTTCCACAAACGCCCACCTCACCCACGCCCCATCACCCTCAGACCAAAACAGCTTCAACAAGCAACGCTGGTTTAATTAAAGCCGCCCTGATTAACACAAGGTCTCTAGCCACACACGCTCTGGACATCACTGATCTTACCAAGACTCAGGAACTCGACTTCATCGCCATTTCTGAGACCTGGCTGCACGCAGCATCTGGCCCGGCACTCTCTCTGGCCATCCCCACCGATTACTCCATTATCAGATGTGATTGCACCTCGAGAGGTGGAGGAATTGCATTTATCTATAGAAACTCAATAGGACTTAGAACCATCCCAAGCACTAAGTTGGAATCCGCAGAGTTCCTCTCTGTCAAACTCGGACTCTCAGCCAACCAAACGGTCACCATCCACATAATATACAGACCCCCTGGTCCACCCACTTCCTTTGTGGATGACATCTCTACCTTAGTACTCAACAATGCAACATCTAACTCTCAAACCATCGTTCTTGGTGAGCTTCATCTAGGACACCAAGACCCCAATGACCCTGCGGCCCTCAACCTCGCTAATACCTTAACAGATTTAGGCTTCTCACACCACATACAGGAACCCACCCACATTAAAGGGCGGTCCCTTGACTGGCTTAGTGACCCCAATTGCAATATTAGCGTGCTATCCAACGCCCCTTGCATCTGGTCTGACCACCACGTCATCACTTTCAGTATCGAAGCAACTTCACCACCCATGCCTCCGGTCTCCCCAGCCACCCTCACCAGAAATAAAAAGAACATTATGACTGAAAAACTACTCCCCCTCATCCTTCCCACATTAAATAATGCTCCTGACACTTGCTCAGACCCCACCACCCTAGCCGACATGTACAACCAGTCAGTGCTTGCATCCATCAACTCCATTGCCCCGCTCAAACTGAGGAAACACAAACAACGAGCACACCTTAACTCGTGGTTCACCCCCCAGCTTAGAGTGTTATGTAAAGAGAAATGTACTGCAGAGTCACACTGGAGAAGTCACCACTCTGACGACCACAAGGACAGTCTTATGATAGCCACCCTTAACTATAAAGAAGCTGTACTCCAGGCAAAAAAATATTCTTACAATAACCGCATTATGTCAGCCCAGTCTAACACCAAGGAACTCTTTAATATTCTTAAGGAACTTGAGACACCTGCAGCCCCCCCTGACTCTTGTACCAAAGACAGCACTTGGTGCTCCAATATTCATCAGCACTCTTGGGTAAAATTGCCACCCTCCAATCCAAAATCAGAGACAAACAGAAATCCCTACAGCTTGACCAACCACTGACCACACTCACACTCAATACACACCTAGCCAACCCTTCTCATAAACCTTTCTCCTTCTCCCCGCTCACTACTCTCAAAGTAGAAGGCATCATAAACAATTTAAAACCATCCAATTGCCAAGGTGACCCTTGCCCAGCACCTATTATCAAGGAAGCATCTCATGAGTTATCCCCGTTCATCACAGCATTCATAAATGCTTCTTTCAAGACGGGTATTGTCCCTGACAACCTAAAGGATGCATGTGTTATCCCACTCCTCAAAAAACCCTCCCTTGACCCTAATATCCCAACTAACTTCAAACCAATCACTACAATCCCATTCCTGCTCAAGATCCTGAACCGTGCAGCCTACCTGCAGATTCAGGATTACCTCGAACTAAACAATCTTCTGGGCTTAAGACAATCAGGGTTCCGCCCTAAACATGGCACGGAATCAGCTCTGATTGACCTGAAAACTCAGATGGAGTCACTAAAGGACAAAGGGAAGTTAGCTCTTCTCCTCCTCCTTGACCTCTACGCAACATTTGATTTGGTCAACCACCAAATACTCTGCCAGCATTTCAAATCTGCAGCCCACTTCTCTGACTCTGCCAATGCCTGGATCCATTCATTCCTGAGCAACAGATCTATGAGGGTCTTCTCACCCATGGCCTCAGTGGACCCCTCCCCCATTCATTGTGGCATTCCTCAAGGCTCGTGTGTATCCCCTACGTTGTATAACGTATTCACCAAGCCCCTCTTCGATGTGCTTGACTATCTGGGTGTCTCCTACACCAACTATGCGGATGACACCCAGATACTCATCCCCATTATGGGAGACTACACAACTGACACCAAAGCCCTTAACGATGTTTACTTGGTCATCCAGGCCTGGATGGCAAATCACAAACTTTGCCTTAACGATGATAAGACCGAGCTCCTACTTCTAGGATCAAATCATCGGCTCAACAAATTAGACCAAACTTACAAGTCCTTCATTATTGACGGCAACAATATTAAAGTCACCAAAGACACCAAGACTCTAGGCGTCTATCTCGACTCCACGCTCTCCCTGAACAGACAAACTAATGCAGTTAGGTCAGCTTCGGCTTATACTTGCAAACTTATCACCGCCTGCAGACCCTTCCTAAACTCTACCAACTGCATCACCCTCACCAGAACACTTGTCATGGCCAAAATTGACTACTGCAGTGCTCTCTACCTTGGGACTAGTCAGTCTAACCTTAATAAATTGCAAACTGTACAAAGCAATGCCTGAAGGGCAGCCTTAAACATCCCGAGACGTTCCCATATCTCCTCCATCAGATCGGACTTACGTTGGCTCCCGGTAAAACAAATAATTGCCCTGAAAACCCTAGCACTGACTCACAAATCCCTGAGCAACAACGCCCCACCTTACCTGTCTGCTCGCTTCACACTCCACACATCCACTCGACCCACTAGAGCAGCCCAAACTCACAGCCTCATTGTGCCGAGATGTAAACTCCAAAAAGCTGGTGGGGGGAGTTTCCCTGTCCTAGCTTCCAAACTTTGGAACACTCTCCCCACGCCTATTAGAACTGAACCATCGTTCCACTCCTTCAAGAACAATGCTAAAACATGGCTGTTCTCCCAAGATCCATGATACCCTCACTCAGTCCAGTCTCCCTGTGTGGTACAGGACATGTATATACATATTCTGTTAATGGTACCCCTCGGTTTATGTATATATGTGTCATGATGCCTACCCCCGGAGCATCAGGCCAGGCCCAGCATCCCCGGAAGCAGGCATCATGCCCTCGGGTAAAAGCCCAGCGGTCCCTTATAGGGACTCTTTGGACTCAGTCCTGGCACCTTTGGCGCCAGGCTCATGTTGGACATCAGTCCTGGCGCCATAGGTGCCAGGCTCATAAAGGGAGGTGTTTTGTGCACTTACCTGATGCAGACCATGCTGCACGCTTCAGGCCTCCCTGAGACCTGAAAGGGACTATTTTTTCATAGGGACTATTTTTTCACTTGGGCGTGGCCAGGGAAGGATACATACCTAGTTGGGGAAGGATACATACCTGGGACTTCTTTGGAAGCTATTTAAGCCACGCCCAGACAGCAGCTCATGCTTCGCGTTGTTCTGCTTCCTGCAGCTTAACGCTCACCGTGTCTGCTCCTGCTCCTGGACTACAGCCACGCCCGTCTTGAACCTGGAAGACCTGCAAGGAAGGAAGAGAAGACAAAGTTGAAAACCAAGGATTATTTCAAGCTTCTTACCTGCATCCGGAATCTTCTCGCCAGCATCCCTGAAGGAAGACTTCAATTTAAAAGCATCGTGTTGCTCGCTGCAGCGCCACGCTTCACTCACCTGTCCTGTCCTCGAGACATCTCCCGGCTCCATCGCGGCTGTCAGCAATGGACGCCACATCTATGCACCTAGGGGAGAGAGGAAAAATGTGTTTTCCATACCACCGAGGTTGAGTTTCTCAGATTCATCCTGACACCTAAAGGGGTCCGAATGGATTCACGGAAGGTGGATGCCATCCTCAAATGGCCATCACCTAGTTCAGTGAAAGGTGTCCAAAGCATGCTTGGTTTTGCCAACTTTTATCGCAGGTTTATCCCGGAGTATTCACGTGTGGTGCAACCCATCACTGCACTCTTGCGAAAAAATAAACGTTTTGAATGGACCGAGGAAGACGAACAGGCCTTTCAGGAGTTGAAAGCTAAGTTCACGTCCGCACCTATTTTGAAGCACCCGCGTCCTGATCTCCCATATATAGTCGAAACTGACGCGTCCAGCTTAGCCATGGGAGCTGTCCTGTCTCAGAGAGACCCTGAAACCAACCAACTGCACCCCGTAGCATTTTGGTCCAGAAAGTTCTCACCGCCGGAGATAAATTATGCGATTACCGATAAGGAACTATTAGCCATTAAGTCCGCCTTTAAGGCTTGGCGGCATTATCTCCTCGGCGCCCGGCATACCATCACCGTGATCACTGATCACCGAAATTTACAATATTTAAAAACTGCCAAGGCCCAATCGTCTCGACAGCTCCGATGGGCTTTGTTCTTTGCTGAGTTCGATTTTGTAATCACCTACCGCCCCGGTTCTAAGAATGGTAAGGCGGACGCTCTATCCCGAATTGGAATGGAAGAAATAGACACAAACTCAGAACCTGTGCCGATAATTCCCGAACAAAGAATTTTGGGAATAACCACTTTACAAACCCTTGAAGACATTCAAGCACGAGTAAAACAAGTCCTGGACTCTTCAGCCTTGCAGGAATGGATCAAAAAGGGGTCTAACTTTTCAGTCAAGGATGGCTTACCTTACTTCCAAGGACGCTTATTTTTGCCAGAAAAGGAATTGCAAGAACTGGTTATTTCCAGTCATCATGACACCCTGATGGAAGGACATCCTGGCATTGCCAAAACTGAGGAAAAGGTTAGACGACAATTCTGGTGGCCTTCCTGGCGAAAGGATATTAAATCTTTCGTGATGTCCTGTGGAGTTTGTGCCCAAAACAAAGGTCAAAAGACAAGACCCGCCGGTCTTCTTCAGCCCTTAGACATTCCACCAGCACCTTGGCACACCCTGTCACTAGATTTTATCACGGACCTGCCCTCTTGTAATGGTTACAATACTATTCTGGTCGTGGTGGATTTATTTTCCAAAATGGCCCACTTTATTCCGTTGAAAGGATTACCTTCAGCCTTTGTTCTTGCCAAGGAATTCCTCGAGAATATCATCCGTTTGCATGGATTCCCGTCCATACTAGTCTCCGATCGGGGAAGCCAGTTTATTTCTCATTTTTGGAAAAAGTGTTGTCAGCTGACACAAATCGACGTAAGACTGTCGACCAGCCACCACCCACAGACCGATGGTCAGACGGAGAGAACGAACCAGACCCTTGAACAATTTCTATGATGTATGTTGCACCAATCGGAGGGTAATTGGAAGGATATTCTGTGGGTGGCTGAATATGCTTATAATAACTCGATACACTCTGGAACGGGTCAAAGCCCCTTTTTTACCCTATATGGACATCACCCTCGTACTTCAGACTTGGACTCACCTTCGAGCCTTGAAATGCCCGCAGTGGATCATTTGCATTCTACGATAACTCAAGCCTTCAAGGATGCAACTGCACATTTGCAATATGCAAAAGAGAAATACAAAAAGAATGCGGATCTACATCGAAAGGAGGCGCCTCCGTACCAAATTGGGGATCAAGTATGGTTGCCTAATAAACACTTATCGCTCAAGGGACCTCGAACTTTTAATCCAAGGTATTTAGGCCCTTACTCAATCAAAGCTATAATTAACCCAGTAGCAGTCAAGCTCGATCTACCAGCCAACATGCGGATTCACCCCGTTTTTCATGTGTCACTTTTGAAACCAGTACAACCAGGAACCAGATTAATAAAGCCACCAGACCCAATCCTGATAGATGGAGAGCCAGAATTCGAAGTAAAGAACATTTTGGATTCCAAAATCTTAAAATCAAAGCTTTTCTATCTAATTGATTGGAAAGGGTACGGGCCTCAGGAAAGGTCTTGGGAACCCAGTGATCACGTACATGCACCTCGGCTGGTAAAAAGGTTCCATCGGAATTTCCCAAACAAACCGAAACCTCCAGAAGGAACGACCTTGGGAGGGGCCTTGGGGGGGAGTGCTGTCATGATGCCTACCCCCGGAGCATCAGGCCAGGCCCAGCACCCCCGGAAGCAGGCATCATGCCCTTGGGTAAAAGCCCAGCGGCCCCTTATAGGGACTCTTTGGACTCAGTCCTGGCGCCTTTGGCGCCAGGCTCATGTTGGACATCAGTCCTGGCGCCATAGGCGCCAGGCTCATAAAGGGAGGTGTTTTGTGCACTTACCTGATGCAGACCATGCTGCACGCTTCAGGCCTCCCTGAGACCTGAAAGGGACTATTTTTTCATAGGGACTATTTTTTCACTCGGGCGTGGCCAGGGAAGGATACATACCTAGTTGGGGAAGGATACATACCTCGGACTTCTTTGGAGGCTATTTAAGCCACGCCCAGACAGCAGCTCATGCTTCGTGTTGTTCTGCTTCCTGCAGCTTGACGCTCACCGTGTCTGCTCCTGCTCCTGGACTACAGCCACGCCTGTCTTGAACCTGGAAGACCTGCAAGGAAGGAAGAGAAGAGAAAGGTGAAAACCAAGGATTATTTCAAGCTTCTTACCTGCATCCGGAATCTTCTCGCCAGCATCCCTGAAGGAAGACTTCAATTTAAAAGCATTGTGTTGCTCGCTGCAGCGCCACGCTTCACTCACCTGTCCTGTCCTCCAGACATCTCCCGGCTCCATCGCGGCTGTCAGCATCGGACGCCACATCTCTGCACCTAGGGGAGAGAGGAAGAAACAAAAGGTGAGCAGAAGCACACACAGAAGGAAAGCCTGATTAACAGCCATAATACTTACAGGCTTTTCTTCCACATTTCTGGTCAGCGCCGCCCCGTTGGCAGGTACCGTACCCCGGCTCCTATGGGGAAAGGACTAGAGACATTTCAGAGGAATGATAAGGATATCTAGAGGGATCGCCCTCATTACTACTCACCTCGGCAGGTTAACCCCTCGACGCATCGCCTTCATTAGTATGAAAGTTCAAAGTTCAAGTGAGGCCCTGCACCTGAAATAAAGGACAGATTACAGGTGAGAAAGACAGCATAAAGGGGGCCTCACTTGAACTTTGAACTTTCATACTTACGGTGCATCGCTCAGGAAAGTCAAGTGGATTTTGCAAGCACCATTCTGAAAACCAGTGAAGTAACTGGACGAACGCGCGCCCCTGCACCAGAAGCAGGATGGAGAGTTCAACCTTCCAAACCATAAGGTGAGTTTAAACCGGGTTTGGAGGAATAGAGAGGAACGTAGGGGGGAAGGGGGGAGTTAGCCCACCATTCTGCAGACTGTTAATCCCCTTTCTCATCTGCAGAAGGATATTCCTACGGGCCAAGGAAGCACGATTTGGAGGTCCTGTCCAATCGGTGTTCCGGGTCCTGACCATCACGCTAGAAGAGGCCGCAGTAATCCAGACTAGATCAGCGCCCCCGTGGGAACCAGGTGAGCGTTACAATATGCTGTATATTTTGTAACTTGTTGTGTAACTACTGTTTTATTATAACATGTTTAAGAGCATGCGCCCGGTTGCCCCTGGGCCTGTTTTTCTGCGCTTTATAAATAAAATAAAATCAAATCGAAAGCACTGAATGAACTAGTTCCTGAATCTTTTTCCCTAATCAGGGTATCTCACAAAATAAGGTGAACCTAGTAGTTTGACAGATCCAAAGCCTCTGTCTAGCACCGCAATTTCATCAGGGAAGTTAAGGAATGTGTAGGGCATTATAGCACCACTGACTTAATCACTAGGAGTTTATTGTGGACTGAAGTATGCTCCTACATATGCACCCACTCATACATTCCACCATATTTGGGTCTGACTGGCAGATATCACTATATCATCAGTTGGGGGTCACTCATGCCAATATGGACTCCTGTAAGGATATGAATAACTGGAACTGGCAAATAGTGGCACCCAATGCCCAAATGATAGCAAAATATTGCAGGATGGAAGTGCTATATGTATACAGGCAGATTCCAGCCCCCAATTACAAGCTCTGGAATATCTGTTGACGTCTTTTATCAAAGTGACCAAATCCATAATGAGTTAATAAGACACTCAATTGCTGAGACAAATCAGGGGGTATATTCTGTCAATATTTAAGACCACCTATCATGACACCAATCAAAGTGCAAATGCACTGAACACACACAACCACATTGAGAATGCTGATAAAAGTCCAACCCTCAAAAGTAGGGTAGGAATACGAACCAGTGGCTGAGTCATTTGCCATAATCAGGATAGCTCAGACAATAGAGGCAAATTTCGTACTATGATTGACCCTGAGCCACTGACTATCATGAAAACATCAGCCTGTGGATATGTGACAAAACGTAATGGCTGGACTAGATAACTAAAAACAGCAAAAAACTGTTAAAAAGAAGAAAAAGGAATTGTAAAAAAATATAATTCCAAACTGATAATTACCTTGAGTTCTGCTGAAATAGCTCACACTACCAATAAAGCTAGGGGAAGCTATCTTGCTGAGAATTGTAAAACAAAAGGTGCCTAATAAATGTTTTCAAAGAGGGAACAAAAGAGCACTCAAATTCAATGACATATGTTCATTTCTTTCAGTGATTGCATCTAAGTCAGGCCTTGATAGAAATTCTAATGACAATCTATTAGCCAAGAACGTATTGAGTCTACCTTCTATCTAAACAACCCCTGCTGACTGCTAAAGACCATTGATTCTATTGAGAAGGGAAGAGGGTGGGATTAGTGCAGGGCGAGGTAGCGCTTTATACTGGGGGAAGGCACTGCCAACTTGTTTCCTTTTTTCTCTATCTTTCCTTCCTGTCCCCTCCACTTCCTGTAGCACAAAACACTTCAGGTGCAATGTCAGAAGGAAAAGTACATTTTCTCCAAGAACAGGGATTGGACCCCTAAAGCAGGATAGCTTAAGTCCAATCACCTGTGGGCTTTTGTCTTTAAAATAAAGGGTCTACCTCTCTTTCCAAAATCCTCCACCAGTGACGTGAAGACTGACTGTATAAGACAGAGAAAAGCTGTGTCCTCTAACCATCCTGAGGTACTGGTGTGCGTGAAATGGTATTCGGACAAGACCTGCAACAACAGTACCATCAGTACCCAGGCCTCACTGTGTAGAGGACCCCTGTAGTTGTGTGCCAGTCTGAGAAGAAGGACTAAACAAATCCCTGAATCACTGGATTGGGACTCACAACATCCTAAGAGCCAGCACAGCCAGGATCCCTGTTTTCATTACATCATCGAACCAACAGAACAGCTTTTGAACCGAGTTCACTACATCTCAAACTACAGGGCCCGCCGGTGCTGCCTTTGGCACCCATGCAAACTCTTTGAACCAGTGTTCTTGCTTATGACCATGCTTGGCTCAAGTCAACTGCTTATCACCAGACCCCAACTTGATCCGCTGGAGTGCCACTCACTGGCTTGAACTAGCTGTAACACAAACAAGTCGACCCAGATCGACCTTGAACTGCTGCTTCATCGAACTGCACACCAGAGATTCAGGATCACTGCTTTGAACCATTGGCCACCCTCACTTTGTACCACAGGAGTACTCTTGCTGATACTAACCAGAGGTGACAACCGTGACCAGGCTGTCAAAGATGTGGTGAGGCCCGGGGCAAAACATTTGCCCTCTTATGATTTTTTCCACTGGGCCAGCTGCGCAACCCCCGCAAATAGGAGACTCGAGAAATCTCCCCTTGAGTTTGTGTGGAGGAACCCAAAAATGGTTTATTTCTACAACCGCAAATCATCAACTATAGAAAAGTTAGATTTCTCTACTAAAGAAAGGATTATGTCAGACTAGCTTTTATATCATATGCATAAATATATGTATGATGGCATGACAGCATGTGGTGTGTGATGCCAGCATTAAGGAGCACCCTGCCCATTTGTGCACATTAAAACACACATCATACACAGTGGCAGACAGATAAGACGATGTACAGTGGAGGCTAGTGAATTTCTGCACTGAAGAGGCTTAAATGTTTAAGCCAAATATGCAGGATCGACAGAGCACAGTGAGGGAGCCCAAACCAAACAAGGGTTGCTTGAGGGGGGTTCTCACTCCCAAGAAAATGTTTGAAACATTGGGTTAAAAGTATGCATTTTACAGGACTTTCTTTGCAAAATTGGTTAGAAATCCATACAGTTTTCAATTGGTTTTGTATGGTAGCACTTGGAAAAACCCAATAGTTGCAAGTCATCAACCGTGCACAGGAACATTTTCCAATACATTTCATGCTTCCTTTGCACACAACATATATCAGTACAAACATATATGCATGCTTGTTGTTCCCATGTATGTCCATGCAGGCTGCACCTGTGGGATATATTGACCCACTCAACGCATTTCCCCACATCAATGAGCTGCATTTGCGCAAGAAACAGCAACCTGGCTGCGCTGGCTCCTGTGCGCACCAGGAGCTCAAAACTGCGTTTTGGCAGCAGCAGAAAAATGGCTGCACCATCTTGCCTCACACACTTCAGGCAAAATGGAACAAGGGGACACCCTGAAAAAGTATGCCAGTGTGTTCTGAGACATATCTATGGACTCAAGGGAACCGGCAGCACTGCACTGCTGCAAAAGCCAAAAATTCCCCTTCAAGATGAAACATTTTCACCCTTTCAAAATGCTGCTTTGGTGCCAATTCCACCTGTCATTCTGAAACCACTATGAGTAAAAAGGCCCAGTCAAACTAACTCTCAGAGAAATCAAAAGCAACTTCCTTTTTCCCTTTCACGGGAACACGCATTTATTTCTTGACAAAATGTATCCAGACGCTGCAGTTCAAAGAGACTTTTTACTCTCTAAGCCAGATCAAGGATAAATGTAGCTATACTTTAGATAGGGGAAATGACTACAGCTGCCAAGACAATGACAATCTGAGGAGCTGTAAACTGAATTAAGGAAAGAAATGATAGCAGTTTCTAATACATGTGGACAAATAGGCTGTGCTGACTGAAGAGAAAAAAATGACCTGTTTAAAACTCAATTGTTAATGAAAGCCTGCTTACTTAGCCATGTAAAGAAATTATGTTAGTGGTGATAATACACACATAGGATATCTTCTGTCATAGGTTTGTTTAATTCAAGACCCAAAGTAAGAAATTAAACAGTTTAAAACACATAGGCTGGAGTTGCAAACTCTCAGGAAAACTTGTTATTCCAGTTGCCGGCCCTGAAACTCCTTGAAGGAAGGGAGATACACACTAAATCCAGCACATGTAGGTGCGAAGTGCCAGCTTGAAAAACTTTGAATGGATAGGACAATGAATCTTCACATGCTCATCAGACATTCGTCTGTGCTCCAGGCTGGGACAATAGCAGTCCTGGGACACTCATCTGTCAAGTGAAGGGACCATAAACCCTTCAATTAAGACTGGAAACCCCCTTGCCTGGAAGGAATTGACAGCTGCTTGCAGTTGAAGGAAGAAAAAAAAAACAGGATCAAGTAACAAAGGGACTGCCTTTTGGTGCCAGAGACGATGTTATAAAGAAAATGTAAATACTCTTATTTCTGTTGCAAGAATTAGCAGAAATGTAAAAGTTTGCAGTGGTAAATCTAATTTTGTGGACCATTTTTGAAACTTGGTATAACAAAGTTACGAAATATGACAGATTCCCAGGAAAGTATTAATGTGGCGGCAAACATAAGATTTTGTACATACATCCCTGGGGACAATTTGCATTTCTGTATAGAATTGTGGAATTTTAGGCCAAATCTTTAATGTGTAAAATTACCAAAATGTGTCAGAAAGGTGAAGCAAGTTTGCACAGACTGGAGGTTTGGACTAATCTGTGCTGCACATCATATGTAACCTGTGTGTATAATTTTCCAAGAGATTGCAAGTACAGAAATGTAGGTTTTTGGCAAAATCGGATTTTCAGTAAAGTAAATGTGGGAGGGTTGGGACATAAACCTGACATCATCTCTTTAGAAATCCAACCAGCAGAGAGCAAGGCAGAGATTACTACCCTTGCCCAATCCTATTGTTAGCAGTGTGTGTGGTAAAACCTGCCCCTGTCATATACTGTGATGATGTCACCTGGCATTATAAATAAGAGCCCCTGACAACACAAAAGGACACACTGATTCCTGACCGATTCCTGATTTCCTGCCCAGCACCCTGTCCTGTTCCTGTCTTCATCTTACATTTATCCATCTAGACTCAAAATCCCAACCACAAGGCCAAAACCTTGATGATCCTGCTTCAGCTAGGCCTCAATTCTAAAAATCCCAATAACCAAGGGAATCTGTGTAATTGGGAAGCACCCTGAATTAACCCGGCTTGCTGCTCACTAAATGCATGCCTGCTGCAAACCTGCCATCCAGCTGATTCCTAGTATCCAGTGACCAGAGGTGCCAGTCCAGTGCCAGTCCAGTGCCCTCCGGTGACTGAACTGCCCAGCTGTCTGGCCAGGCGCATTGTCGTGTAATGACCAGAACCCTTGACGGTCCAATATCCTAAAATAAAGTGGACTGTAAGTATCATCCCTACCCCATATAAATCCATAGTCTACATATCTTGCTTTGTCTCTAGCCCATCTCTAAGTCATCCTATACTTATCCTGATAACTTGTAATATTGTCAAAATCATTCTTGCCACTCTGTCATTGATTTATAGTGCTAGCACCAGCTCTTTTTAGTAATTCTGTCTTGTGTAAATCGTAAGCTATCAATCCTATTTCGAGTGATCGGACTGGTTCTGCCATGGCGGGTACTGGGGAACTAGGGTTGATTCCATGGATCAACCCTGGACCTTACTGTGTCTCAATCTGGTAGTCCAGCCTGAATGCCCTTGTCAAAACTGATTTATTTTCCTTTTCCGCGCCTTCATTTTCTCAAAAACACACCTCACTAGATCTTTCATAACTCACTCAATTTAACAGCTAGAGACCTCATTTCAATTCCATATTGTACCTAGGATCCATACCTACGCCCAACCCATCCCAATTTACAATATTTCACCCGTTTTTATTAAATTCAGGTGAGAATTGCAAAAGTGAGTTAATTTTACAACTTGTCATTTTGATTATAAACTTTTTTCAATCTTCCATTCAATTTCGAATTGTATGCATTTGCTCAATCCATTGCTTGTGATTGCTACTATCTTTTCAGTGTTGCTCCAGTAAAAATGTGTTTTTTGTTTCAAAAGTTAAACCCATTAATTCAATTAGTCATCCATTTCCAAGTGTCAGTTTATCATTGCCAGGGCTTGAAATCTGTCTTTCTCTCTTGTTTGGGGAGGGAAGGTCAGATTTAAATTCTGTTTCTTGTCTGTCATTCCTGATTACCTGCTGATTCTGTTTATCCACTTGACATTGATTATTTGTGGGTGAGGGAACATTGCAGGGGGAAATTATAACTCCAGTGCTATCTTACCTAAAATCAAAAAGTGCTCCCATTCCATGGTGTTTTGTAGTTGTGTCAATAGAATGTTAAACTAAGTGCATTGCTTACATTCATATTGTTCTTATCACCCCATTGGTGATTTCTGCCCCATATTAAAATCGGTATGATTTCATTGAATTTTAAAATAAATACATAAATATTACATTTCATCAACCAGCCTGGTTCATGGTCCATTTCTAACCCAGGTTATTTGAAAAGGGGTTGTGATGTGAGTGGTGTATCATCTCAATATTGATTCTAATCTAACATAGGCATTTCAATTGCGCGCTGCATACTGGCTGAAACTAAGGTGTGGGTCGCCTGGTTGAAATCCTTAAAAAATTAATATATGCCATTATTACCATGTACAGACTCCCAGCCTGTAAAAATGCCATGCCGCAGAAAGTATGTCGAGGGTGACTGTGCACCATAAGTGTTATTACTGGCTAGATTCGACTAAATTCAAGGTGGGTCAGTTTAGCCAAATAGTAGGTTTGCTTTAACCTTGCTGTATAGTCCTGTGCATCAATAGTAAAGAAAAACAAGCATTTGCAATGCTAACAGTTTGGGCTTTCGTGTAGGCATGGGAAGGGCACTGCTGTATTGGTATTTACTAACCATTGATGTTAGCAGGTGCAAAATGGTTTGAGCATCTAACAGCAGCGCCTGGCAAATGCCTAATAGTTATGCACAAGCCAAAACCGTTGGCTTTGTCAGTGTTTGTTTTTAACAGGACTTCAGTAAAAGACACACAGGGTGCTTTTAAATCTTGTGGCTGAAGGCAGACCTGCTCAAGAGATTTGCATTACACCGGTACTGTGCTTACAACTCCAACTGAGTCATTAACTCTCAGAAGACTCATTTCAGAAAACACTCACAGATACTGTGAGGGCAAGTTTGATGGCAAGGCTTGAATAAAGCTAGCTCAATGAGTTCCATATGGAAGTGTTTTGGGTGGGAAGGGCAGGAATTGGGTGTGAATTATCATAGGGATTAGCATGGCCATGAGAAGGCATTGGATGGGCAAATAACTAAACAACATCTACAAGCTTGTGTCCCTCCTCATCTGCCATTTCTCCCTATCTGTTGTCAATGCTGTTATCGGGACTGGAATTTGGCAAAAAATTACTCACAGAATCTCAGATCCAGCTCCACAATCCTGGGAAATCTATGTGCACTATAAGTTTATTATAGAATGCTGTGGTGTGTTCATGCTTTAAACTATGTTGGGCAGGGCTTAGAACTGTGGTCACTACGTTCAGTGCAGGAGGGATCGAGAGGGAGAAGTGCCATGGAGCGGGAGGGGAATGGGGAGTGGAGTCGAAGATGACACCAAGCTGTTTTGGCTCACAGGAAGGCAAAGGAGGGGCGGCCAGAATGAGAGGGGGAAAGCCGGTGCAGGGGTCCCAATGAGAAGGATCTCAGTCTTACTGGCATTGTGTACATGGGGGTGACTACAATACCTGACTTACACACTCCTAATCCTACCATTGCTATACCCAGCCCCTTTCGCTGCGGTAGGATGGATGCCACAGTAAAAAAAGTCTATTTCCACCAATGTTTGTTCGCTGAAGCAATAGTTTTGCCTTATTGGTGGCACACCTAATAACCCAAACAAAGAGATGCCATGCAGTGGAGCAACACATTTGAGCAGATCGGGCTCCAGCCCCCTCCTGAAATGTTGGGCTTCGTTGACTCGACCTGACTGCCTGGGCGGTGCCAGCGCTCCCACTTTGAGGCAGATGGCCTCTTTCGATGTGTCGCAGCCAGTAGCACTCATTAAGGAGCGGTATCAGCATCAAACATGCAGAGCACAGAAGCCTATTCACGCGGTATCAAGACTCACTTTCATAAAGCCAAAGTCTTAACTTCTGTTCTCAGCTTTTAGATGGCACACCTCTCCCGAGACTACCATAGCATTAGGAAAGTAAACAACCTCTGAATTGGGGCGAAAGGGGCGTCAATGGCCAAAGGGAAAGTGCAATGAAAGTGCAATAGCTATTCAGCTTCCTAGCTGGGCTCAGGGAATTGGGAGGGACGTGTGAGAAGGGCCGGCTGAAGATATGTCAGGGCTGGTGGGGGCTCATTTCTTTTTGATGCTTGTGGGGCACCCCTTACATTACAGATTGGAAAAATAGGCCAAGGCACCCGTGAAGTGCTTAAATCAATAATGAAGTCAAAATAATGCAGTGAGGTGGTTCAAATCTGCAGATTATCAGTAGGTTATGTGTCATAACACTGCAACATGGGGGCAGTTGCTTGGGGGCCCATTTAAACTGTAAAAGCTGAAAGGCCCAGATGCCCTCCCTCAGTGGGGACACAATAGCACAATGGGTTTATTGGCCCCACTCACTATCTGCTGAGCCATGGCCAGATGCAACAGGACACAGACGGTGCCTGGGCTTCGCTGTTATGAAAGGCCCTGCAATTACTAACATTTCACTGTTAGTACCTGCATTCATATGCATACATATTTAGGTAATTGAAATTGTGATGTGGGGTTAGCACTTTTATACCAGGGGAGTGATTAGAAGGAAAAAGGTGATGGGTGTGGGGTTTCAGAAATGAAGGCGATAGCTCCTTTAACATTGAAGCTACACCAGAATAGTCTCATTTGAATGTGGAAAGATGTTAGATACCCCCACAATAATTTTGTCCCTCTCTCAACATTGGAAGTGTTAATCCCAACCCACCCCCGAAAGGTTAGCCTAGGTGTAGCTCTGATGCTGTGACCCCACTCCTTAATTAAGTGGGCCGCAGGGCTGCTAAATTTAGGGGGTGGGGGCTGGCACACACACTCACATACCACACTTTCATAGATGCACTCATCCACCAGTCGCACAGCTCCTTACATTCATGCATACATAAAAATGAAACACAGAGGTGACCCTAACATAAACACCAACATGCAAGCATGCATTCATACACATATACATACTCATTACACATATATACACATTTAATTTAAAATTTAAAAAAAAACACTAAACTTACCTCAATGCACCCTTCAAAAGCGGATGGCCCTCTCTTCACTCCGACACGTAGACACGCTGCCTGACAGGAGAGGAGTCCTCTCTTGTCATTCAGCATGTCTGTGTTGTCAGCTGAATAACGGGAGGCATCAGAGTTCACTTCTGAGCCCTGCTGTCTTCCATTATTTTGCTGTTTGTTGCAGAGCCAAACGGCTTCGCAACAAACAGCAACATCATTGCAGGGGTAGAGAGCAGACTGTGCTGCCTTCTTTTTACTCGGGAGAGGGTGCCGCAAGGCTCCTGTCAAGCGAGAGCTTTTCCCCTCCTGCCCCTCTCGTGACGGCTCTACCCCACACTTATCCTGATTGAGCACACCAAACTGCATTGCTTGACGGCAGCCTTGGAACTGCACTTAGCACCATATTCGCTAAAGCAGCTCTCTGCTTGGATCAACACTCCTCACTCACCCTTTGTAAGGTTATATGTTGCTGTTTGGGTCCATGGCTGATTCACATCCTTCACTCGTCCCACGTTATGACAAAAGCCAAAGGAGGAATATCTCTTAACTGTGCCTGTTTTAACTTTATGATTGTGTTGGCTCTTGGTTTGCAGAAGTGTGAGGGCTGAGTAGGCAAGTTAGCCTCTGCTCATCCTTGCACTCCTGCAGGGCAGAAGTCAAATTGTCACAAAAACACGCTTTAAATCAACCCCATTGTTATTATTTTTTTAACATTGTTCTACCACATTGATTTTAAAGGGTCCCTACGATAAACATTAATTTTAGGAGTTTAATCTCAATTCCATATGAGAAGTTAAGAACACTTTTATCCAGGGAGAATTGGGTTTCCTCTAGAAAGTTGTATCTCTGTTTTTACTTTAAAAAAAATATATGAGTCATATTTGCATAATATTCTTTGGATGTATAATCCATTCCTTTAAGATGTTAGGTGTGAGGTGCGTGGGTACTTTTATTTATTTTTTTTCAAAATTATTTTTATTGGTTTTATTGGTTTTCAACATACAAATACATAACATATAACAATACATAACAATTCATACTCCTTCTCATTTCATTCCCTGTCCATTTCACAATGACTCATTTAATTTTATAAAGTGATCAAATAGTCTTGAAACTCATTATTCAATGATAATTGATGAGGGAAGATTAATTCAAAGGCAGGACTGTTGAGGAGAGGGAGTATAACCAGGAGAGAAAGGTGGCAAACATAGCACAAAGGAGAAAGAGAGAGAAGAAGAAAAAAAAAAAGAAAAAGAAAAAGGGAATCAAGTCGGCAAGCCATTCATCAATTCATAAAGTCGCCATCAAGTATCAAGGATTCATAGCGTCTCATCTTTTGCGGTTGAAAATACATATGTTCTCTGTTTGAAACATATTCCAAGAATGGGCTCCAAGTTCTTATACATTTCGGCAGTTTCCCTTCGAGCATGGCTGGAAGTTTATCCAGGCCTAGCAATTCCCACACTTTTACCCAACAATATGCTATTTGTAGTCCTTCCACAGTTTTCCAAAACAGGGCTCTTGTGATTTGAACAGCAATAAGTAATTGCAAAATCAGAGCAGCCCTATGATACATCATTGGAAAGGACCCATCTTCTGGAGCATCTCCTAACAGCGGCACTCTTGGATCCATGGTGAGCAAAGAGCCTGTGATGTATTTAATTTTAGACCTCACCTCCAGCCAGAATGTTTGGATAATGGAGCAGTGCCACCACATGTGAGCCAGATCCACCCGATCCCCAGAGCCATGCCAACATGTGTCTGGATGTTCTGCATTCATTGCATGAAGTCTACTTGGAGGTAAGTACCACCTAAAACAGACTTTAATGGTGTTCTCCTTCACTATGGTACATTGTGAACTCCTTTGGGCCCTATGCCAAATCCACTGCCATGACTCTTCTGAGGTTTCCAGGCCTAGTTACCTCTCCAAAGCCAGCATATAAGGGAGTTTCTCTTCCAATGGAGCATTCTGTAAAAGTCTATAGCACGCGGCTAGTTTGTGAGATTGTTGTCCTTCTAGGATTTTAAGTTCTATACCAACCAGGGTTCTCGAAGTAGCTTGGCGAGTGTCTTTATTAGTCAGCCAATGCCAAAGCTGTATGTACTCTAAACGTTCCGTCTCTGGGGCCCCAAACTTTTCTTTGCACTCTTGAAAAGTCAGGGGTTCCTGACATGTATAGAAATCCCTCAGCTTCAGGGGTTTATCTGGGCTCCAGCTTTGAAAGATTTGGCACATAGGCCCGGGGTGAATGCAGGATTCTGAGTGATGGGGTATAACAGGCCCGAACCCTGACACAATACCCTTCTGTGACCATATCCTGTCCCAACTTCGAAGTGTGGCTAGGGTAGTGGGTAGGAATTTGTCTCGAAATCTCCATGCCTCTTTGGGGAAAAATGGATAATGGGCCAGGGGGGATGAATCCAATGCCTGTTTAATCTCTCGCCACCTGGGGGGTTCCGGAGAGTTCCCCCACATAAGCATCACCACTACTTGGGCCGACCTAAAGTAGCGCAAAACCGAAGGGAGGCCCAGCCTCCCTACCATGTTCCCTCCAGTAAGGATCCTGTTTTTTCTCCTTCCAAATAAAATGGCCTATCTCCTTTTGCATATCTATAAGTTCGTTCTCAGGGATAAGTACTGGCAGGGATGAAAAGTATAAAGATGCTTCGGGACAAGCGTCATTTTGACCGCGCTAACCCGGCCCAACCACGATATCTCCTGAGAGTCCCAGCGATGAAGCCATTCTTTGGCTTCCTGAAATAGAGCAGGGATGTTCGCTTCATAAAGGCTAGCATACGTCGGAGTCAGTTGTATTCCCAGATAAGGGATATCAGAAGGGGATCATGGAATTTGCAATGTTGCCTGAATGCCACCTAAGGAAGGGATCTTCAGTTAGGGCCATTCCTACAGATTTTGTTGCGTTCACCTTAAAGCCAGAGATTGAGGCAAACCATTCCAGGTGCTCCATAAGAGGCGAGATAGAGTTGGGGGCGTCATTTAAAAAGCAGAGCAGTTTGTCTTCATATAGAGCTATTTTATGACATTGCCCCGCTACTTCAAAGCCAAGAATCTCAGGATGAAGTCTGATTTGTTGGGCCAGGGGCTCCATCGCCAAAGCAACGACCAGAGGCGACAGGGGGCAGCCTGTCTAGTGCCTTTGCCTAAGACAATCAGTGGAGTCCAATTCTTATTCAGTCTGACCCTGGTTGAACGGATTTGGAATTTTGAGAGAATCATTTTTGAAAATCCAGAGCCAAATCAAAACCCATCTAGTACAGCTTCTAGATACCCCAGGACATGCTGGCAAATGCCCTATGGGCATCCAAGGATAATAGGGACAATTTCCCGAGAATCTTCGGGGCCAAGGTGATCAGCTTTGCGGATGTTATCGTATGTTGAACAGTTGCGTATCAACCCTGTTTGGTCATTCTCTACCAACGACGGGAGATTTCCTCCTAACCATCCCGCAATTATTTTACCCAGCAATTTTGCATCTGTATTTAGCAGCACGATTGGCCGATAAGAGGCGCAATCCACAGTGTCCCTCCCGGGCTTCAGCAACAGTGTTGTCGTCGATTCGGCCATTGATTTAGACACTACACCTGTTTCCAGTTTTGTTAAATAAGGGGAAATCACAGTTCTAAAAGTTTTATAGAATTTGTTCGTGAGGCCATCTGACCCCGGGGCCTTACCCAGGGGGAGGGATCAAATAGCTGCATCTGTCAATCTACGGGAGATGCGCCTCATGTATATATTTACGGGCTAGCTGTGGGTCTGTGATATGAGGAGCCGAGTGCTCTCTGAAGAACTTTTCGACTACCTGAAGTTTCTCTGTCTCTGAATAGACTTGCCTCCCATCTATATCTTTTAGGGATTCTATATGGTTATGTCTTGCTTGTTTTTTTAGTTTAGCTACCAATAGCCGGTTGGCATTGTTTCCTTTTCGAATAATAATATTGTTTAATACGCATTAAGCTATAGGCTGCCCGACTCATATGATGTGCTTCGAGCACTTTCTGAGCCACCCGTACATCCCTAAGTGCTCGTGGGGTGACCTATTTTTATGTGCCTCCTCTTTCTTTTGAAGTTCCAGTTCAAGCTGGGCTTGAATTTGTCTTCTGGTTTTCCCCCTTTCTACTGTCTGGGCTATGATCTGACTTCGGATTACCGCTTTTGCCGCATCCCATACTACAGTGTGGTCCATCTCCTCCCCATCGTTATCAGCAAAATAGTGGGTTATAGTGTCTGAAATATAGGAACAGAACTGGGAATCCCCTAAGGGGAGTTCATTCAAAACGCCACATGGTGCGGGCTCCGGGGTGTCATCTAAGGGAGCTATTGTTAACATCACAGGGGCGTGATCTGACAAGGCTTTCAGGAGGATCTCTATATCGATTGTTTGCGGGATAAGTTTATCTGAAAGGAAGAACATATCTAGCCTAGAGAACCCTCTATGTACCGCAGAAATTAAAGTGTAGTCCCGCTCTCCCTGGTGAAAGAATCGCCAAGCTTCTATAAGTGAGTGTTCTCGGAGGAGTGTTTTGAGTGCTAAAAAAATGTTTTGTCTGCCAGGGTTGGAGGCAGAGACTTATCTCCCAACGGATTAATCACCGCGTTGAAATCCCCTCCCAGTATGAGATCCCCTTCAACTTGTTCATACATTATCTTCGACATAGAGGTAAAAACAAATCTTGTTGGGAATTGGGTGCATGGAACGATACCAGGGTCACTTTCCTCCCTTGCAGTGTAGCCACTACTAGAATATATCTCCCCTCTTTGTCTCGCAAGGTTCTATGAACCTTTAATGGGACCCCATTTCAGACCAGAATGGCTACTCTGCATCTCTTTAGTCCCGAGGAAGCACAAAAGTTGACGGGATAGAGCTTATCATTGAGTCGAAACTCGTCAGAGGTTAAGAGATTAGTTTCTTGGAGAAATAATATAGTGGGGTAGAGTGTGGCCGGACGATGAAATAGAGCTTTCCGCTTTAGTGGGGAATTTAATCCCTGTTCATTCAAGGTGAGACATCTTATATTCAGAACTGCCAATCTGTTGACCACCTGATCCCCATGAGAATCCAGCACATCTGATTTCCCACATAAAATCCTTCCCATCCTAAGGGGTTCTCCCGCTTTTCCCCAAATGCCCATGTAGCATGTATCTGGATTTAGTGGTCCATCCGGAATATACCGCCCCCAAGATTAGCCATGTTACAATATAGGGTGTCAACTTTTCCATAATGCCAACAATGCAGGCCAGATTGCGTTCCCAGTAAAACCGACCGACATAGAAACAAAATCTACAATTCAAAACCCATAAGAAAACTTGAAGAACACGAAGAACAAAAATCAAAACCATTAATTGATAGGTTTTAAAAACCTTCACCAACCTAAACAATAACCCACTTGGGGTCACTATGGTGGGTGCAATCCGCATATTGGGCGCCCATCGATACCACACTTTGCATTCACCCTTTTGCCAACTAAAGAACGTTCCACAAAATGGAATAGTGGTGCGTAGAGCACAGTTTCAATTCATGGGTGAGCCAGCAGCCCACAGATGCCAGTGTGGAGTCCATTGAAATTATCACTCGTAACCGCTCTCAAGAGCCATCAGGAATATTTGAAGTAATGTCATTGTTCAGAAAGGATGTCTGCAACCAAGTAGCCATTGTAATTATTATAGTTACCACTCAGGGAGACTCCCTGGCTTCTACCTCAGGGGACTTAAACCTTAGCACTTCGGCACTTATCCACTTCACCAGCACTGACACAGGCCCCACAAGCTTCAGAATCTGTGAACGATCCTGCTTCACCTCAGCCCCTTTCACAGTGCCCACAAAGCAACCAGAACTCTGGCTTTCTGTGTGCTGCACTCAGCTCCAGGCTCTCCCGCTCGAGTTTCTGCATCGGCTGCAACACTCTGTATTTGTGCCTTGACTTCAGGGCGTGCCCCTGGCCACACATTACCCAGATGCTGGTCTCTTGTGCTGCTCCAATGCAGTCTCTCGCTGACCATAACTCATTGCCCAGGCTCCCAGTGTGATGCCATTGTTATATTTACTGTGACCACATCTCCCTCACTCTTCATGGGCTGTCTTGTGTGCACCTCTCAGCTGTGTTCTATCATAGCTGGGATGAGGTACCAATACTTTGTTACTTGCTGTCTTCCCTGCTAGCACAATTCTTTTTGCCTACTTCCATTTGGTTTGTTCTCATTCTACTGGAACCATCTTGTAGGGGGCATATACATGTGCTAGGGCGTCTCTGACTTGGTCATCTCTTGTTTAGGAACGATTCTACCCCTGGTAACCTGCACTTCCAGAGGTGCACTTTCCGAACCTCCCAACTGAAACGTGAGTTTTGGAGCCCCCTTGACCAGACCCCCAATGATGGCCATGGGCACATTAGATAGGCAGTTGTGATTTGTTCGCAGAGTGCCACTCCTTTGTGCTCCTGACTCTGGCGTGTGTGACTTTGGCGTCTGTGTTCTATGGTGTTTTGTTAAGGATGTCTTTGAGGTTTGCACACAGTCTTGTGCTCGTTGCCCACTTTGAAATTGCAGAAAGTAGCTATCATCTCCTTCTCTGTAACGCATAGTGTGCCTTTTGTCGCAAAGCAGCAACAAATTAGTAAGTAGTATTCCCTTATTGCTGTGGGGTGTTTTACTACAAAATGGAAGAGTCCTCTTTTCACACCCCTGTGCTTCTTTTATGGAGACAGGTGATAGCACAAAGATCGCATGTTGGCTCAGTGTCCACCACCTTCATGGAGCGAAACATAGGTTTGAGGGCGCTTCGTAAGTTTCAGCGCACCTTAACCGGGGAAGCCTTGGGAGACAGCATAGACGGTGCAAGACCCATTGACAGCATCTCTAAGGGGAGGAAAGAACCCGTCCCAAATTAAGTCACGTGTCACTGTACAACATGCTTTTAGTGCAGCAAAGCCACATTGCCATAATTTCGCAGGCCACTGGTTGCACCAATCCAGGACTGCAAACCAGTGCTGAAATGGGTTGGATTTTCCCACATCTGGGATCTGTCAAAACATGTCTCCCATAATCATGGATCTGGAAGAAAAAAAGGTACTAAGCGAGCTGTCAGTCAGCACTGCACCCACAATGATTCTAGCCTGACAATTCTGAGTGTTCCGTGCCCTGACATGTGTATGCTTTGTGCTCTGAAAAGTGATTTACATAGCTCCTTTGCACGCAACCTGGATGAACGCCAAACGCAGAGGGGCTCTTCCCAAAATAAAGATACGTTAAAAACTGTGCAGGTGGTAATGTGCATTTGTGTGAGGGACACATCATGTCTGCACGCGTTTTAGGGTGAGAGGTGTGACTGCCTATGAGTGTGTGTGAGCTCGCAGGTGTGATGTGAAGTGTAGTTCTCTGTGAGCCGAACATGAATGGTGTGGGAATCTGCGTGTGTGTGTGTGTATACATGTAAATGCATGTTTGCCCACGTGACTTTCTATGTTTACGTGGAAGTGAACGGAGGGCTGGGGGCAGGGGGAACGGCCAATGTATTTGTTTATAGGCGGCAGCAATGGGGAATACTTTGAGTTCGATCGGGATGACATAGTGGGTGCACCAACATGAACGCTGTCTAAAGTGGCAATGAACCAGCGTGTTGAAAACCTTTTAAAGTGCATTGACCTATTGTGGCCAAAGGCAATCATGAAAGTAATTTACAGTGGCAATGATGGTGTAAATGGATGGGACAAGTGTCCTGAGCATTATTTATACTGGCACTTACTCCCTACATTGGTGGCAACATTCGTGTGATGTAAAGAGGCAGTGATGACGTATATTGGCGACACCAACCTCATGAGCAAGCACATTCTCAGGGGTGGTGGGAGAATCCTTGCCACCCCTCTAGGTTTGCCAGGGCCTCCTCTACATGCTGGTTTGCGTGTTGGAATGCACACTAAATAATGTGCACTGCTGCTCACGCTTCTGCTCTCACAGCACCACAGCACAACTCCCCGGGCCTTCCTGAAGACTTCCTGCCTCCGAGCAACAGGCGACCCCACCACAGTGTCACAGTATTCAGTGTGGCAGACCACACGTTTTGTCGGTAGTGTCAGGCAAAGCACCTGTTTGCTGTATGGTCTACCCAAAATGGTGTTTAAATGACCGACCAAACCGGTGCTTTGCAGATGTGTGTTAATCCTGGGGTCAGTGACGCCATCTCTTTTGCCTTAAGGACTGATTCATAGAAGCGTTTTATAAGGGCACAATTCCATTGAAAAACGCTTTGTGAATCTGGCCCTTAATGCTTTACAGCCCAAAAACTTCTTTTAAGGTGGTGCATATCTTTTATTGTCCACTATACGCTAAGTTTTGCATAACTATGTTATGTTATACACCATAGGAATGTGTACATGTTAGTATAAGAATGTCTTCCATAAACACACAGTTGTATATTGTGCGCTTCATTTGCTTGTGCGGTATACAAGAGCATACTCTTTAAGATGGAAGCCATGTTAGAAACAGATGTGGTAGTGCATTTTTTTTTTTATAGATGGAGGACGTGTTAGAGGCAGATGTGTCGAGACTCGGTTTCTTAATAGTCATTGCTGGATGCGGCGTTTCACACAATTCGTCACAGCTTCAGATCAACGTGAGAAATGCTGGCGTGAAATACCTCTAAGGGGCTCCAGTGACACTGGACACTGCTTGTTTTTTTTTCCGGTCTTCATTTCTGCTCCTGTAATTGGGAGGAGCCGTGTGTCGGCAACATTCCTCGCGGATAGACTTCCAGGCTTCTTTGAACACACTGAAAAGAGATAGCAGCTGGAAACAAAACAAGGAAACTCTATGTCATAATAAGGCAATCCAAGTAACTTGGTGTATTCACAATTGAATACTATTCACAGGAAGTCACTAGTCTCTTGTTGAAACAACTGCAGAGTTTCCTTGTTGAGAAAAGAGCGGCTTTCCACCCTCGCCAAACAATCACACGAATACAACTTAGGATCTGTAACCACCCGACGTTCATTCAAGAAAGAAATACTTTTTTTTCCTCCGGCCTGGGAAGCCACACATGTGTTTCTGTAGCTTGACGGTATATTGTGGGAAACACTGACAGTGCCACGTAATAATGTAATTTAGTATATGTGTACAGTACTTTTTAGTTTGCAACAATTGCCCCCTAGGTAATGTTACCCTTCCCTGGTCCATGTTCCAGTTTGTTTACACGCTCGTAACCTGGCACACCACTTGATCTCATATTTGATCTATTGAACAGCCACCCTTCCGTGGTATGACTCCACGCTTCCATGGTATGGAATCCACCCTTCTGTGCTATGAACTCCACCCTTCTGTGGTATGGACTCCACCCTTCTGTGCTATGGACTCCACCCTTCTGTGGTATGACTCCACCAGATTCCCCAGATAGGCTTGCAGAAAGGTACAAAATTCGAATCTCTAAATTGTTAGAAGACTTTGCACCACTAAAGACAAAAACTATCAGAGATCGCCCTAACAAGCAAAATTGGTTTACGCAAGACTTAAAAAACCATAAAACATAGAAAAAGACAAGCAGAGCGCGTATAGGCAAAAGACCCAACCATTGACAATAGAAATAAATGGAAAATCATGGAAAGAGATTACAAGAAAAGGATTCTTGAGGCTAAAAAAAAAAACATACTGTGATGCACAAATCGAACATGCAGGACAAAACTCCAAAAAGCTCTTTGATCTATATAGATCTTGGGAAAATCCAAGCGCCCTTACTCAATGCATCAACCCTAAAACGGAGAACTGCAAACATTTACAGGAGGCTTTCCAAAATAAAGTCCTATTGGCCAGAGAAAAAATTCAAAACTCACAAAAGGCCATAAAGACACCTTTAAAACAAGAGAGGGATATCAACATAGAGACATCTCACACCACGCCAAATTTTAGATTACTATGGCTGATACCTTGATTATGCTTACAAACATTAGACCCACCACTTGTATTGGAGAAACCCTTCCATTTAAGATTATATTCAAGCATACCAACATTGTTGCGCCATTCTTCACACGTTTTATAAATCCTTCCTTTTTCCCATGAAAGTGCACATTCCTCTATAAAGGAAGTTTCTGTTAAAAAACCAGGGCTAAGTGCAAAGTATTTTTTTTTTTTGTTTTTTTTTTATAACACGAAAGGTATGGACAATTACCAACTGTATTCCAATTTAGGTGAAAACAACCAAAGTCTAGTCTATTTTTCAAAGTCAGGTAATCAACCTGTTCGTCGGAATAATACCACCGTTGTTGAGGGCACACTTAGTTGTCACACAGGGAAGTACTGTGGGTTTTAACACCCACAGGGGCAAGGCTGTGTGGGAGGACAGAAAAGGATAGAGTGGAATTCTGAATGTCCCTTCCTAGTCAGCTATTCTTTCCCTGTGTAGCGCTGCTGGACAGCCTACAAAAAACAGGGGATAGAATAAGAAGAGAAACTAGCTTCTTCTAAATGTAATGCACCATTCAGCCTTGCAGCAAATGTGCCCTGCAACCACTCTCTCCCCCCTATGTGTTTGCATGGGGAGAGACAAATACCAGATCTAAAAACAGTGTTATTGTGATGGGGAGCAACAACATCCTATGGGTTGTATACAAGTGTATTTACCCAAGGATTGTTAGTCACAACTCATCCACTGTGATTTTTTAAAACGAGGAATATAACCAGGTCAGGTTGGGATCACTCTGAGCCTGTGTTTAGACCAACATCAAAAAGACAACAATTACAACATTCTCAACTTCGCCTTCTTTTTGATGTTCCTATTGGTCTAGCGAGTGGAGGATGGTACTAAATTGCTCATATATAGAAAGTTAATTTGATATCTATCTTATGTAGCAATTACTGTCTACCGGTTTCAGCGGCTCATGTTTATTAGGGTCGCTTTCTTCAGGACAGTCTTTTTCTATGTGTTTAACAACACCGGGGAAGAGAGGTGAGTGCTCTGCCCCATGTGTGTTTTCTAGTAAGGAAAGTGGATAATAGATACTTTACCACCTCCTTGCTATGGCAGGGCTGGACCAGACAAGTGACCTGTGTAAGAAACAAGAACATTTTCACTAAACAAGTCTCCATAGGTTGTTCACTGCCAATCAATGGCTTTTAAGATTAGCATTTTTTTTGTGCCAATCCTGATCTAAAACACACTACGCTGAGCGTGGTATGGATGACCTCTTTCGCAAAATTGTTGATAGGAGGACGGACATAAACCAGTTGAGACACCAAGGGAACCCCTGACTAACAAGGCTAGCTTGAGTATTTTGTAGCATATTCTATGGCCCGGACCACTCTTTCATGAGTGTGCTAATGAACTATGCTGTCTATTGTTAACCTGGTCATATACATTGCCACTGACCTAGGTATGGGTCTCTTCGTGTGACTTGGTGTTAGGCAGAAACCTGTGCAGTTCCCTTGGGGAACACTGCAAAAGATTTAAGACTACAGGTATAGCAGTAAACCCACTTGGTAGCAGTCTGCACCACCCAGATTTACCTGGTAGCTGTGGCTGAGCAGTCAGACTTCCCTCAAGAAGAGTTAGGCAGTATGCAAAGTATACACAATATGTACTCAGACACAATAGCACAAGCAAACACTGACCAGAGCTTGGTTTCAAAAGTATATAGTTATTTATTTTTTAAGAACACATAAGTTGAAAACACTCTAGCAAAGTATAGTAAAAACACTTAAAACACAGTTATAATGAAAGCAGTTTCGACCCTTACTCCTATCTAGACAACTCTAAGTTAACTCCACATAATTAAAACAGAGGTGAGCGCTTAACGGTAGATGACACTCTAGTAGGTTTAAGGAAGGGATAAAAAGAAACAGAAATGGGTTAAACACACCACTCTAAGGTTCAGAACACTTGCAATAGGCTCAAAGAAGCACAAAGTCACAGGTGAGCAAAAGTCACTAGGCAGGGCCCACTCTTAGAGTAGCCGGAGCGAAAATGTGCCCAAGATCACACTGTTATTAGGGATTCAAAGTCTTGCAAAGAGTTAGAAAGAGTTTAGAGTGGCTTAGAAGTTTAGCCAGGGTATTCCAGGCACTCCCAGGTTCGAAAGCCGGGGGCTAAATCTACCCCGTACAGTCGGTGGCAAGGGAAGCCAGGCGGAACATGGTACCTTAAGCGGAAAGGATCCTCCAGCGGTGGCAGTTGTTCCAGGCAGTGGCAGCAAGGCTCGACGTCGGTCAGGGGAGAAGAAGTTCTCGCAGAAGAGCAGAAGAAGAAGGTTGTTGCACTGCCCGGGAAGAAACCAGCCGCGGAGTCCTCCGGTCAAAGGGTTGTACCGACTTTCGTGGTTGGGGTAAAAAGTGGTGGGGTTCCGGTTGCCGGGGTGCTTGGCACTGGCAAGGCGGCCACGAGATACCTCGAGAAGCGAAAAGAAGGCGAAAACTGGTTGTCCCCACCAGTCAAGGGAAGGAGCCACTCCGTTAAGAGTTCTCCTCGGTCGTCGGGAAAAGTGGTGAGACGGTTCAGCAGGGCTCCACCGGGTGGTGTCGTCGAAGCAGGTCGGCTCAGCTCTTCCCTCGTCGGATTCTTGGTCCTGTGGCGACTTCTAAAGTTCCAGTCCCCAAAGCCCTGCTTTTATGCAGCAAACCCCCATTCACCCAGCCTAGCTGTCACTCAAACATGCTAAGTGGTGAGCCGGCCGGCTCACCACTTGGGCCAATCAGGACGGAGTGCGACTTGAGTTACCAAGGTAACTCAGTCCAGGGTGTCTAAATCCCCCTCCACCCCTCCTAAGTACCCCAGACAGAGTGGCACCACTTTGGAGGGCTTCTGTGGAGAAGCCCGCCAAAAGTGGGACAAAGGGCTCCACTTTGGGTCAGAGTTACAGAGGCGAACGCCAATGCCATTTTAGAATCAAGTTTTGGCAAAAAGTCCCAACCGGAGTCATAATAATAAATATATAAACCGGCGGTATGTTTAAGGCTACCGTAAATAAATAATTAAATGTGTTAGCCTAAAACAATGGGAAATCCCATAGGAAAATATTCGCGGTTGAATATAAAACGTAGTTTCCACTGCCACCAGCCAAAACTCGATCAGGGGGGACGGAGACGTGCCCCCTCGACTAACAGACCCTGGGGCAATCGAATTGCCCCAGCCAGTACGTCCACAATATGATGGTTTGTACTGGTTCTGTTCAGGATTCAAGACTAGCAAAGTCTTTGGTGACTTTACATGCCCTGGGAGACAGTAGTCAGTCCCAGGGTATGGAGTCTATGTTGGGGAGTCCCTAGGACACCCCTGGGTCACGGCACAGAGGGTGCTGTGTAACCCACATCACAAAAATACATGAGGCCCTATGGAGTAAAAGACCCCATAGCCCATTCAACACAAGGTTTAACCAAGAAAACACACTTCAACACGTCCAAGAGTGAGGGTAGAAGAGTCCCACTCTTGGCAGGAGAAAAAAAGAAACCCCAGAAATCCAGCAAAGCCGCTGGGGGACTCACTAGGTAGGGAAATTCAGCCTAAACAGAGAATTCTCCCTAACACTCGCCCCCCCCAGACTAAGGGACAGGAGGATTTAATCCACTCCTGGATGAACCTCATACCTCTAGTCGATGATATACATCCTAGAGAGTCCATCAGCATTTTGATGGTGACACCCTGACCTGTGCTCAATGGTGAAATCAAACCCTTGCAGGCAGATTGACCATCTCAATAGTTTTGGATTTTCCCCTTTCATTTGCATTAACCATCTCAAGGGTTGGTGGTCAGTCTGAATAACAAAAGTAGAACCATACAAGTATGGCCTAAACTTCTTCAGTGCCCACACAATAGCAAAGCATTCTCTTTCGATAGTTGCCCACCTTGTCTCAGGATCCTTCAGTTTTCTACTGATGAAGCAAATGGGGTGCTCCCTACCCTTCTCATCCAGTTGGCTTAGAACTGCACCTATACCTACATTGGAAGCATCAGTTTGTACAATGAAAGGTTGGTGGTAGTCAGGAGCTCTCAAGACTGGAGCTTGGCAAAGAGCTCTCTTCAGTTTTTCAAAGGCCTGATTGCACTCCTCATTCCATTTTACCTTTTTAGGGAATTTGGGAGAGGAGATTACATTCAGTGGAGAAGCTATGGTCCCATAGTTCTCAATGAAATTCCTGTAATATCCAGTGAGGCCTAGAAAAGCTCTCACTTGGGTTTGAGTAGTTGGTGTTGTCCAATTTTGCACAGCTTCAATCTTGCTGGGCAAAGGCCTTATTTCTCCACCTCCTACCTCATGTCCAAGGTAGACCACTTTACTTTGACCAATCTGGCATTTACTGGCTTTGATTGTCAAATGGGCCTGTTCCAGAGCCTGCAACACATGTCCTAGGTGGGTCACATGTTCTTCCCAGGAGTGGCTGAAGACTGCAATGTCATCCAAGTATGCCATGCAGAAGTCTTCCATCCCAGCCAGAACCTGGTTCACCATCCTTTGGAATGTGGCAGGTGCATTCTTTAGTCCAAAAGGCATGACCTTAAACTGGTACAAGCCAACTGGGGTTGAAAATGCAGTTTTCTCCTTGGCATGGTCTGTCAGGGCTATTTGCCAATAGCCTGACGTCAGGTCAAATGTGCTGAGGTACTTGGCTGCACCAAGTTTATCCACCAACTCATCTGTCCTGGGCAAAGGGTGGGCATCAGTCTTGGTGACTGCATTTAGAGCTCTATAGTCCACACAGAATCTCAAGTCTTTGGATCCTGCCTTTGGTACTAACACCACTGGGCTAGACCATGGACTAGTAGAGGGCTCTATTACCCCGAGATCAAGCATCTTCTTGACCTCTCCTTTGATGTGGGTTCTGACATGTTCTGACATTCTGTATCCTCTGCTTTTGACTGGCAGACAGTCACCAGTGAGTATCTCATGCTGACCCCAAGGGGTCAAGCCTGGTGACAGTGAGAACAGGGAGGCAAACTGATTTAACATAGATTTGCACTCCTCTTGTTGCTCAGGTGTCAGGTCTGAAGAGAGATTGACTCCTTCAACTTTTTCGTCTAAAGGCACACCTCTGAGGAGATCAGGGAGAGATTCACTCTCTTCTTCCTCTGCAGCTGAAGCTAGAAGCAAGGCTCCTACATCAGGTCTGGAGATGTATGCTTTTAGTCGGTTGGTGTGGAAGACTCTAGGAGCTTCCCTGGGTCTGCCCAGGTCCACCAGATAGTTGACCTCTCCAAGTTTTCCCACAATCTTGAAGGGTCCCATCCATTTGTCTTGCAAGGCCCTCTGCCTTGTTGGGAGCATAACTAGAACTAGCTGGTCTTGAGTAAACTCAACCATGTTAGCCTTCTGGTCGTGCCAATGTTTGACCAGAGCTTGACCAGCTTTCAAGTTGTCACTTGCTTCTGCCATCATGTGTGACATTCCCCTCCGGAGACCTATCACATAGTCAGTCACTCTGACTGGCTTGAGGGGAGGAGCACCTTCCAATCCCTCCTTAATCAGGGTCAATGGACCTCTGACTGGATGGCCATAGAGAAGCTCAAAGGGAGAATAACCTACTCCCTCCTGAGGGACTTCTCTATAAGCAAAGAGAAGGCATGGCAGTAGAAGGTCCCACTTTTTCTTAAGGGGTTCTTCTAAAGCACCTATCATGCTCTTCATGGTTCTGTTAAACCTTTCAACCAACCCGTTTGTCTGAGGGTGGTAAGCGGTTGAGAACTTGTAGGTAACTCCACAGGTTTTCCACATGGCTTTCATGTAGTGGGACATAAAGTTTGACCCTCTGTCAGAGATTACCTCCTTAGGAAACCCAACCCTGGTAAAAAAACCGAGGAGGGCCTTAGCCACAGCCGGATCTGTAACAGTCCTCATAGGAATTGCCTCAGGGTACCTAGTAGCATGGTCTACTACAACAAGGATAAACCTGTTGCCTGAGGAGGTTGGAGGATCAAGGGGACCAACAATATCAATCCCTACCCTCTCAAATGGGACTCCCACAACTGGGAGAGGCACTAAAGGTGCCACATTCTTGGAACCAACCTTACCAGAAGTCTGGCAGGTATGGCAGCTCTTACAATATCTATCTACTTCAGCCCCCATCTTTGGCCAATAAAAGTAGAGTGAGAGCCTTTCCTTGGTCTTCTTGAAACTCAAGTGACCAGCCAAAGGTATCTCATGGGCTAGTTGTAAGAACTGTTGTCTGTTCTCTTGTGGGACTACAAGGCGTTTGTAGTCTCCAGGTTCAGACTCAGTGGGTTCACTGTAGAAGAGGCCATCTTCCCAGTGTAACCTATACTTCCCAGGCTCTTGCCCATCAGCTTGAGAAGCTGCATGGTGGCGGAGACCCTCCAGAGTTGGACATTCTCTTTGCCCCTTACGAAAAGCTGCCCTGCTAGGCCCACCTTCTGCCAGTAAAGACTGCAGCTCAGGATGGTCCTCAGGGTCCAAATCTCCAATAAGGTTGGGGCCTCCTTCTAGCTCTTCCTCAGAGTCTAGCTCAACCACACAGGGTGGTACCTCCCTCTCAGCCTCAGCTGGAGGTGGAGTTACAGGTGTAACTTTGGACAACCTAGGGGAAGTCCTTGTTGGAAGCACTGGGGTGCTTGCTGCTGGCTTTTTCCTAGGAGTCTTGGGTTGCCCCTTTGCTCCTGCTCTGGTAGTTACTGCAGTAAGTTGCTCCAGTGGGAGAGGAGTGATTTCTGTCATCATCTCCTGAGATAACCCTCTCAGGGTTTTCTCTCTTGCAGGTTTTGTGAGTTCCTGTAACCTTTTGCTAGGGGGTCTGGGGGTATGAGATACAACTCCAAGAGCTTTGAGGTCATTACCCAACAGAACCCTACCTGGCACTTCACATTGTACACTGACAGGTATTTTTACAGCCATATCATTACATTGGATGAGAACTGGTAACTGGGGACACATCTGCACAGGCCCACCAGCTAACTTGGTGAGGCATTTGGGTGCCTTAGCAACATCCTCTGCCTTGAAAAATGATTCATCCACCACAGTTATGCTGGCTCCAGTGTCCCTAATGGCAGGAGTCTCCTGACCATTCACCTGGACACTGTCCTTATAATACTCTTTAGTATTATCTGGGATAGAGTTATAGACATCTAAATTCTGTTGTTCCCACAACCCCAGAGAGACTAAAGAAACACTAGCTGAGACTCCAGTGGGTTCATCAGCTAGTAATAGAAAGTTTCCACTTGCCATATGTACTTCCTCTTCTGGAGCGAAGGCTAAGGAGGCAAGCTGGACCCCTGAAGGTTTACCCTTACATCTGGGATCTCCTTTCACATGGTCAGTAGCCTTACAAACAAAGCATGAGCCAAAGGCTCGCTGGAATGGAGGCTTATTCTGACCTCCTTCTGGTCTGGGACCAGGAGGTACACTAGCCTGATTTGGTTTCCCTGGTGGCTTACCCTTATAGTTTTGTTTGGGGCCCTCTTTGGAATTTGTAGTATTAGAATTCTCTTTAGAGTCCTTTTTAGACTGTTTCTCCCCATCCTTCTTCTGAGTTACCCCAGAATCCTTGTGAGTGGCCCTGTTGGCAACCCACAAGTCAGCAGCCTTAGCTAGTTTCCGGGAATCTAATTCCCTGGAATCAGCCAAGTGTTGTCTGAGCTCAGGAGAGCAGGCATCATAAATAGTCTCCAACATAAACAAATTCTTCATACCTTCATAAGTGTTCACCTTGTAACCCTTAATCCATCCCTCTAAGTTTTTCAAACATTCATTCACCCAGGTAGCCCAAGGGGTACCATCATGCTTTTTGAGGCTCCTAAACCTCTTAAGATACTGGGAAGGGGTCTTCCCAAACCTAGCTATCAAAGCTAGTTTCACACATTCATAGTCCTTCCTATCCTCCTCCCCCATCTCCATTACCACATCAGTTGCAACAGGGGGAAGCCTAGAGAACAACCAGGTGAGTAAGTCATTTCCTGTGATGTTCTGGAGCCCATGATTATATTCAAACAGAGACAACCAATCCAACACATCCAACTTAGGCTCATACATACCAACCAATTCTTTAGGCATCCGGGGTCTTTTAGGACTGGAACTTCTAGAGGAGCCAGAGAGAGAAGCATTCTCAACAGATAATTTCTTCATTTCTAAGTCATACTTGAGCTCCATTTCCCTTAGCCTTAGTTCTTTGTCAGTTTGAGCATTAAGTTTCTTATACTCCAATTCTAGTTTCATTTTCTCCAGTTCAAAGTATTGAGGACTAAATGTGGGACCTGGTAAAGGTCCAGTAGGTACAGCAGGTAGAGCAGGCAGAGGCCTAGGGGGGACAGTCACAACAGCCTCACCCTCCTCTTCTGACTCTTCCTCAGAATCATCAACATTTTGCTCCATGTTAATTTCAATACTGTCATCTACAGTTACTGGAGTGGTAGGTTCCTCTGAACCACCACCCAGGCTTTGGTTAGCTAACAATCTTTCAATCAGCTCCATTTTCTTGCCCTTAGTCAGGAGATCCTTATGTTTACAGAGCACTCTTAAACAATCAGCAGTTTTGGCTGCAAGGGACTCTTGACTATAGCTTTCTATAACTGACATGTTAGAGGATTACTTTTACAGTGCTAAGCTTTGTGGTTAGTTGCACTAAGGTATCTAAAGCACAATAAAATGTATACTCAATACAAATCCCACCGCTGTACACCAGTGTTAGGCAGAAACCTGTGCAGTTCCCTTGGGGAACACTGCAAAAGATTTAAGACTACAGGTATAGCAGTAAACCCACTTGGTAGCAGTCTGCACCACCCAGATTTACCTGGTAGCTGTGGCTGAGCAGTCAGACTTCCCTCAAGAAGAGTTAGGCAGTATGCAAAGTATACACAATATGTACTCAGACACAATAGCACAAGCAAACACTGACCAGAGCTTGGTTTCAAAAGTATATAGTTATTTATTTTTTAAGAACACATAAGTTGAAAACACTCTAGCAAAGTATAGTAAAAACACTTAAAACACAGTTATAATGAAAGCAGTTTCGACCCTTACTCCTATCTAGACAACTCTAAGTTAACTCCACATAATTAAAACAGAGGTGAGCGCTTAACGTTAGATGATACTCTAGTAGGTTTAAGGAAGGGATAAAAAGAAACAGAAATGGGTTAAACACACCACTCTAAGGTTCAGAACACTTGCAATAGGCTCAAAGAAGCACAAAGTCACAGGTGAGCAAAAGTCACTAGGCAGGGCCCACTCTTAGAGTAGCCGGAGCGAAAATGTGCCCAAGATCACACTGTTATTAGGGATTCAAAGTCTTGCAAAGAGTTAGAAAGAGTTTAGAGTGGCTTAGAAGTTTAGCCAGGGTATTCCAGGCACTCCCAGGTTCGAAAGCCGGGGGCTAAATCTACCCCGTACAGTCGGTGGCAAGGGAAGCCAGGCGGAACACGGTACCTTAAGCGGAAAGGATCCTCCAGCGGTGGCAGTTGTTCCAGGCAGTGGCAGCAAGGCTCGACGTCGGTCAGGGGAGAATAAGTTCTCGCAGAAGAGCAGAAGAAGAAGGTCGTTGCACTGCCCGGGAAGAAACCAGCCGCGGAGTCCTCCGGTCAAAGGGTTGTACCGACTTTCGTGGTTGGGGTAAAAAGTGGTGGGGTTCCGGTTGCCGGGGTGCTTGGCACTGGCAAGGCGGCCACGAGATACCTCGAGAAGCGAAAAGAAGGCGAAAACTGGTTGTCCCCACCAGTCAAGGGAAGGAGCCACTCTGTTAAGAGTTCTCCTCGGTCGTCGGGAAAAGTGGTGAGACGGTTCAGCAGGGCTCCACCGGGTGGTGTCGTCGAAGCAGGTCGGCTCAGCTCTTCCCTCGTCGGATTCTTGGTCCTGTGGCCACTTCTAAAGTTCCAGTCCCCAAAGCCCTGCTTTTATGCAGCAAACCCCCATTCACCCAGCCTAGCTGTCACTCAAACATGCTAAGTGGTGAGCCGGCCGGCTCACCACTTGGGCCAATCAGGACGGAGTGCGACTTGAGTTACCAAGGTAACTCAGTCCAGGGTGCCTAAATCCCCCTCCACCCCTCCTAAGTACCCCAGACAGAGTGGCACCACTTTGGAGGGCTTCTGTGGAGAAGCCCGCCAAAAGTGGGACAAAGGGCTCCACTTTGGGTCAGAGTTACAGAGGCGAACGCCAATGCCATTTTAGAATCAAGTTTTGGCAAAAAGTCCCAACCGGAGTCATAATAATAAATATATAAACCGGCGGTATGTTTAAGGCTACCGTAAATAAATAATTAAATGTGTTAGCCTAAAACAATGGGAAATCCCATAGGAAAATATTCGCGGTTGAATATAAAACGTAGTTTCCACTGCCACCAGCCAAAACTCGATCAGGGGGGACGGAGACGTGCCCCCTCGACTAACAGACCCTGGGGCAATCGAATTGCCCCAGCCAGTACGTCCACAATATGATGGTTTGTACTGGTTCTGTTCAGGATTCAAGACTAGCAAAGTCTTTGGTGACTTTACATGCCCTGGGAGACAGTAGTCAGTCCCAGGGTATGGAGTCTATGTTGGGGAGTCCCTAGGACACCCCTGGGTCACGGCACAGAGGGTGCTGTGTAACCCACATCACAAAAATACATGAGGCCCTATGGAGTAAAAGACCCCATAGCCCATTCAACACAAGGTTTAACCAAGAAAACACACTTCAACATGTCCAAGAGTGAGGGTAAAAGAGTCCCACTCTTGGCAGGAGAAAAAAAGAAACCCCAGAAATCCAGCAAAGCCGCTGGGGGACTCACTAGGTAGGGAAATTCAGCCTAAACAGAGAATTCTCCCTAACACTCGGATGTATTCACAGGCAGCCAACGCTTGGTCTTACCATGGATCAACTGTGTTGTTGTATTCCTGGATCAAAACAGACAGTACAAACTGTATTGAAATTCAGCTGTTTACAGTGGAGGGCTCTAGCTGTAGAGCGCTCCAGGATGCACTAAGTGCTAACAAATTGCCATTTAGATTCGGACCACGTAGCTGACTGCGCTACTAGCTGTTTGGCACGCTAGACGCTTGCAAAGGCACTTACCGTGCTTCAGTGTAAGCTCCAGTCCGTGATTGCCCTCTCCGTGCCGCGTACACAAGCAGGTGTACTGGAGGACCAATAAGTAGCCCGTCCAAAGTCACGTGCCGTGAGTCTCACGTGTTGCATGTACGGCACGTGACGCCTACAGCAACGTCAGTCCGGAAGTCAGGCATCCGGCGAGACTCGACCTGCAGGAACGGGCAGCCATGACTGCCCTCCGATGTTATGCTCATTACTATGGCAACGCGGCCCATCTCGTTTTGAATGAAGGAACGCAAATTAACAGCGTGGATAGTATAAGTTGGCAGTCAATGATACGCGGTTATAGGAACGGGCCTCACTAGTTACGGGGGACAAAGTCTATGCTTGCGTCCCATATATGAGCACTGTTGTTATGAGGGCTCATATGGAACATGCGTTTTCTCGTGGGGCCTACGTGAATTGTGCTCAGGAAAAGAAATTTAAAACGTGTGGAGAAGAGGTGCCCATGAATGCTCAGTTGTTCATAGCCAATGTTTGCCATATAATACTCTCATTCAGTCACAGAACCGAAAGTGTGCTATTAGATCTTCAGACGTAAATGTTAAGATGAATGGATGAGGGTAAAACGAGCCTTCTTATTTTATTGGATCTCTCAGCGGCGTTTGATCTTTTTGATCACGCCAGACTATTGGAAACACTGGGCGAATACTGGAAAATGCCCAAACCAAGTCATGTAATGGATTTGCTCTTTCCTATGTGAAAGGCCATCTAAGATATGTTGGGGTGCTGTGTGTTCAGACCCTATTGCTATCAATTAAGGGGTGCGACATGGGCCTGTATTTCTTCCATCCTCTTTAATATCTATATTAGACTCCTGTGAGATAAATTGCAAAAGATGGGTTTCCATTTCACTAATCACGCCGATGACTTCCAACTTGTCATGGACCTTACTGGTGACCACACAAAAGACACAGTAACTCTCAACTACATCTATTTGATTATCCAGGAATGGGTGATTGAAAATTGGATGTGTCTAAATAGTTTGAAGACAGAGCTCATTGTCTTTGGATCTAATCAGGCTAGAAAAAGAATGGATGAATCCTATACAAGCTTTACGACTGACACCTGTGCCATTAAGGTAGTTGAAAAGGTAAAAACCTTAGGCACTATATTAGAGGCATCCCTAAATGTGGACGCACATGTCAACAATGTGACAAAAAAACGCACAATACCATCTCAGAATTCTAAGACAGATTAATCCTCTGGTATCACGCAAAACATGTGAAACTTTAGTTAGAGCCATAATTATGCCCCAGCTGCATTACTGCAATGCCCTAATGGCCGGAGCAAGTAAAGAGAACATCCAAAAGTTGTAGACAATTCAGAATGACGCTGTGAGAATAATGTACAAAGCAACTAGGAGAGATCAAATTTTACACCACCTTAGGGAGCTTCATTGGCTACCCCTAGAAATAAAAATCCTATTTAAGACATTGGGAGTCATTAAGAGTTTGGAGGTAGCCATGGTGCTATTAGCGCCATGGCTGCCTCCAAAGTCGTGTCTGGGTCCGGGTTCACTGAATGGGGACTTACCGGGCCATTCCAACCTTTAAGGACCCGGTAAATTCCCATTCAAAAAACCCATCCCCATTCCATTCGAGCCCCCATAGGGCTCAATGGGAATGGGGAGGGAGCTAATAACGGGCCCGTTAATTACGGGCCTGTTATTAGCTCCCTGGTCCCTTAGCGGCTCACGCTAAGGACGCTGGTTTTACCAGCCAGCCTTAATGGGACCCGCTAAGGAACCTCAAAATGCGGCGGTAAGGGGTGAACGGCACCGGCATCCTTACCGGCACCGTTAACCCCTTACCGCCGACCTTGTAATGAGGCCCATTGGCTCTTACTCATAAATGTCTGTATGGTGAGGCTCCACAATATCTGAAGCAAACATTAAGGAAATACTCTCCAAGCAGGACCTTGCATTCAAGCGCCACAGATCTTTTAACTATACCTCAGGTCAAAAGAGCCAGAGGATCAGGAAGATCTTTCCCCAGTAATGCTACAAGTAACTGCAATAAACTTCCTGTATCTATGCGAGCAGAGGCAAATTATGCTGCTTTCAGAAAAAAATCTGAAAACCTCTGTTTGAATAAACCAGTTTTTCACCCTGTAAACAATGCATATTGTATGTTTTCCGCCTTGATGCCTGTGGGCTATGGCGCGGTAGAAATAAATAAAATAAATTATGGACTCCACCCTTCCGTGGTATGACTCCACCCTTCTGTGGTATGGACCCCACCCTGCCGTGGTAGGATCCACCCTCTGTTAATGTTATTCTAAGTCATTAAACTTTAAAACTTAAAAAAACATTAATAATAGGTTTTTGGCTGGTTTGTGGCAAATTATTTATTAATTTTAAGCTGATGACAAACTTGGTGAAATCAGTGATATGTCTAGGGGCAAGCACACTGGGACTCATTTTTAAAAAAAGTTATAATTGCATGAATTTGGCCTCCAACATTTGCACTTATTCGCAAATCGTTCTCCTCGATACAATTTCCATTAATTTTTCAGCTCAGTGGAAAAAAGTGTTAAAACAGGCTAAATAAACTTTACCCCATTTTTTCAAAGACGTATTTGAATAAGAGTAAATGACATTTACAGGGTAATTCATAGAATTTCGCACAATGTCTGCGCCAGCCGCGTGCGCTAAAATCGATTTCCGCGCACAGCGTATTCATGGATTGTATCCTCCAAAACCAGCCGTGGCGCAGAGTGGTGAAGCGACCCTGAAGCAACGCCAGTTACGCCCCCAAGAATGCCCTCGCGCAACGAAAAGCCATCAAAATTCCCAATTCAGCGCAAAGGGCTGCGCTAACCCTGGACCAGTTTACAGGGCTGACAAACAGCAAACGCCAAGCGGGGAACGTGTATTGCTGGGGTGCGCATGAAGTTTCACACACAAAAGGGCCTGTGCAAGTGGGGTACATGTATTACTGGGGTTCGCAGGAATTTTCACACGCAATTTCAGCAGGGTACGTGTATTACGGGGTTCGCGGGAACTTTCACACGTGAAAGGGCCTGTGCAAGTGGGGTACGTGTATTACGGGGGTGCGCGGGAAGTTTCACACGTGATTGGGCTGGGTACGTGTATCTCAGGGGTGCGCGGGAAGTTTCACACGCGATTGGCCTGTGTACATGTATTTCAGAGGTGCGCGGGAAGTTTCACACGCGATTGGGCCTGGGTACGTGTATTTCAGGGGTGCGCGGGAAGTTTCACACGCGATTGGGCTTGGTACGTGTATTTCAGGGGTGCGCGGGAAGTTTCACACACGATTGGCCTGGGTACGTGTATTTCAGGGGTGCGTGGGAAGTTTCACACGCAAATGGCCGAAGTACGTGTATTTCAGGGGTGCGTGGGAAGTTTCACACGTGATTGGCCTGTGTACGTGTATTTCAGGGGTGCGCGGGAAGTTTCACACGCGATTGGCCTGGGTACGTGTATTTCAGGGGTGCGCGGGAAGTTTCACACGCGATTGGGCTTGGTACGTGTATTTCAGGGGTGCACGGGAAGTTTCAAACACGATTGGCCTGGGTACGTGTATTTCAGGGGTGCGCGCGAAGTTTCACACGCGATTGGCTTGCGTACATGTATTTCAGGGGTGCGCGGGAAGTTTCACATGCGATTGGAGCAGGGTATGTGTATTACCGGGCTGCGCATGAAGTTTCACATGCGATTTTGCTGTCAGAGCAGGGAACGCGTATTTCGGGGGTGCGCGGGGAGTCGTACATGTGAATTGGCAGTGTGGGTCCTCCCAGGTGTCCCCTCTACCCCCTCCATGGCCCCTGCAGGCAGCCCACACCACAGGGGACTACCCCACACCCCTGGTCATGTCCCGCAGGCAGCACGTCCACCATGGGCATGCCCCCCAGCCAAGCCACATGTCTCGTTGCAATATGATCACCAACTCGTGTCTCCCAGCACCTCCACCCCCCAGCAGTGCAGGGCACCTGCCAGCAGGCCCACACACATTTCCCACTCATGTCCTCTTGCACCCCCAGCAGTGCAGGGCACCTTCTAGCAGGCCCCCACTCATGTCCCACTCATGTCCCCCAGCACCCCCACCCCCCAGCAGTCAGGGGCACCTGCCAGCAGGCCCCCACACATGTCCCACTCATGTCCCCTTGCACCCCCAACCCCCAGCAGTGCAGGGCACCTGCCAGCAGGCCCCCACTCATGTCCCCTTGCACCCCCACCCCCCAGCACTGAGGGGCACCTGCCAGCAGGCCCCACTCATGTCCCACTCATGTCCCCTTGCACCCCCACCCCCCAGCAGTGCAGGGCACCTGCCAGAAGGCCCCCACTCATGTCCCCCAGCACCCCCACACCCCCAGCACTGAGGGGCACCTGCCAGCAGGCCACCACTCATGTCCCCTTGCGCCCCAACCCCCCAGCAGTGCAGGGCACCTGCCAGCAGGCCCCCACTCATGTCCCACTCATGTCCCCTTGCACCCCCACCCCCCAGCAGTGCAGGGCACCTGCCAGCAGGCCCCCACTCATGTCCCCTTGCACCCCCACCCCCAGCAGTGCAGGGCACCTGCCAGCAGGCCCCCACTCATGTCCCACTCATGTCCCCTTGCACCCCCACCCCCCAGCAGTGCAGGGCACCTGCCAGCAGGCCCCCACTCATGTCCCCTTGCACCCCTACCCCCTAGCACTGAGGGGCACCTGCCAGCAGGCCACCACTCATGTCCCACTCATGTCCCCTTGCACCCCCACCCCCCAGCAGTGCAGGGCACCTGCCAGCAGGCCCCCACTCATGTCCCACTCATGTCCCCTTGCACACCCACCCCCCAGCAGTGCAGGGCACCTGCCAGCAGGCCCCCACTCATGTCCCACTCATGTCCCCTTGCACCCCCACCCTCCCCAGCAGTGCAGGGCACCTGCCAGCAGGCCCCCACTCATGTCCCCTTGCACCCCCACCCCCAGCAGTGGAGGGCACTTGCCAGCAGGCCCCCACTCAGTTCCGACTCATGTCCCCTTGCACCCCCAGCCCCCAGCAGTGCAGGGCACCTGTCAGCAGGCCCCCACTCATGTCCCCCAGCAGCCCCACCCCCCAGCACTGAGGGGCACCTGCCAGCAGGCCACCACTCATGTCCCACTCATGTCCCCTTGCACTCCCACCCCCCAGGAGTGCAGGGCACCTGCCAGCAAGCCCCCACTCATGTCCCACACATGTCCCCTTGCACCCCCACCCTCCCCAGCAGTGCAGGGCACCTGCCAGCAGGCCCCCACTCATGTCCCCTTGCACCCCCACCCCCCAGCAGTGCAGGGCACCTGGCAGCAGGCCCCCACTCATGTCCCCTTGCATCCCCACCCCCCAGCAGTGCAGGGCACCTGTCAGCAGGCCCCCACTCATGTCCCCTTGCACCCCCACCCCCCAGCAGTGGGAGGCACCTGCCAGTAGGCCCCCACTCATGTTCCCTTGCACCCCCACCCCCCAGCAGTGCAGAGCACCTGCCAGCAGGCCCCCACTCATGTCCCCTTGTACCCCCACCCCCCAGCAGTCGGGGGCACCTGCCAGCAGGCCCCCACACATGTCCCACTCATGTCCCCTTGCACCCCCACCCCCCAGCAGTGCAGGGCACCTGCCAGCAGGCCCCCACTCATGTCCCCTTGCACCCCCACCCCCCTGCAGTGCAGAGCATCTGTCAGCAGGCCCCCACTCATGTCCCCTTGTACCCCCACACCCCAGCAGTTGGGGCACCTGCCAGCAGGCCCCCACACATGTCCCACTCATGTCCCCTTGCACCCCCACCCCCCAGCAGTGCAGGGCACCTGCCAGCAGGCCCCCACTCATGTCCCCTTGCACCCCCACCCCCCAGCAGTGCAGGGCACCTGCCAGCAGGCCCCCACACATGTCCCCTTGCACCCCTACCCCGCAGCAGTCAGGGGCACCAGCCAGCAGGCCCCCACTCATGTCCCACTCATGTCCCCTTGCACCCCCACCCCCCAGCAGTGCAGGGAACCTGCCAGCAGGCCCCCACTCATGTCCCCCTGCCCCCAGGTCATGACGATCCTCAATCATGGCCCTTATGGCCAGCCTCCCCTGCCCAAAGACCCAACCAAGTATTGCATCCACCCACATAGAAAAGGCAATTACATGATACAACCCCAATGGCAAGTATGTAAATGAACACATGTCCGTCACACACACACACAATGGTTGCAAGTGAATGTGAAAACCCATATCATGACATGCATGAAACCAATGAGATAATACCACACATCAAAGTATGAAGAAAAAAATGTATTAAAAGCAACATGAATGGAATTAAAATCAAACAAACAACAATGGGAATAAAAAAAGAAAATCTGCATGTCCGTAAAATAATGAAAAACAAGAAATCTTAATCCAAAGGAAAGGTGTCCAAACTCACAGTCCAACAAAGCAAATCAAGGGAAAAACAAATGTGAAAACCATTGCTCCATGGGGAAATCCAATAGTGAACTATATACAGATGAACAATCCAGGGTCCATGATCCCAACTGAAGAAATGAAACCTATCAAAAATGCTACCTAATGAAAAACTATATACAGAAACATGGTGCATTGTCCAAGCGCAACCAAAATAAAGAAAAATCCAAAGGAAACCTAACACTATCTAACTATTTACAAGGGCAGCCGGCTAGTCCGACGGCTCACTTTTGGATGTCCCGGGCCAGGGCATCATCGAACTCCTGCTCAATGTCCCGGAGGCGGTCCTCGTCCATGGCCCGAGGGTTCGCAGGGACGACGACATGTTCTCCTTCAACTCCCTGCGAATTGCCTCGAGGCACTCAGCCCGCCTGAGGGCCCTCCGCATGGAGTTCTCTGCCCTGACCATCGTTAGCCGTCCCTTTTCGGCCCGCTGCCGCTACGCATCTATGGCATGGTCTAACCGCTGCCACATGGAAGACACTTCCCGTCCTGGGTCCTCCTGCCCTCTGGCCGATGCCTGCCCCTCCGATGACGAAGCCCCCGAGCCATCATGGCTCCCACCTTGTTGCTGCTGCTGCTGTGCCTCTGCCCGTGCCCTGGCTCTTGCTGCCTGCACATCCTCCTCCAGTTGGGGTGCACTTGTTGAGGTGGCCACCCCTGCTGGATGTCCGACTCACGACTGTGGCAGGGATGTGTCCTCCACCAACCTGGCCGCAGGGTCAGAGGCAGCTCCACAGGGCACCCTTGTGACACATAGGTGGGAAGATGGCACGGAGTATGACTGGCGCATAGGGGGTTCAGTTGAGGAGGGGGTCGGAACAAGGCCCAGCAAACGGAGGAATCCAGCCCTGGTGACCTGTCCCAGTAGGTCGACATGGTCAACGAGCCATTCGAGACGACATGCCGTCTCCCCATGAAAAGACTGCATTTCGCCTCGCATGGCCTGTTGACGCAACACCACACCAACCAGGACAGGCTCAACCCGGTCCCGGATAGCCACGTCCGCAGGCAGAGGAAAGCCAGTTGTCGTAAGCACATCCCCTGCCTGAAAACGGGTCTGGACGTAGGTATCCCTGCTGGTGCAAGATGATGCAGTCACAAGATCGGGGACTGGATTACACACAGGAATATCCGCGGCGGCCTGTGCTGCCTCCTGTCCCTGCCCCTGCACTGCACCACTAGCACCAGTGGAATCCCCACCGCAAGACCTCATCTCTGTCCCTTGCACGGCCTCCTCCTCCACCAAATCCCCCACCAACCTGGATGACTCCATGCCATCTTCCTCCGTCGGGCCATGTGGGGTCTCAGCTGCCCCTTCTGCTGCCGAGGAGTCCAACTCCGACCTCTGCCTCTTGGACCTCCCCTCGGCAGCTGCGACCTGGGACGCGGCACCAACTCCTCACTCCCGGACGAGATGACAACCTGGGAGGGGAGCCGGGCCTTGCGTCTCCGGCTGGCGGTGCGATCCCTGCCGCTGTGCTCCACAGCACCCTCTCGCCCCTCTTCATCAGTCGACGCTGCAGACAGGGAGAGATAGGACACAGGCATCAGGGCACTGTACAATGGACTCATAAACACATGACAGTTGCACACGAGTGTCATTGTCAAACTTCAGACATGGCATCACAATCCCCAACACACATGTAATTTCAAATCACACACTTGAGCTATTCCACAGCCATATGACAACAGCCAGCACCATCAATACACATACAACAGCATGAGCAGGCAAAGGTGAACCAGACATCACATGAGACAAAGGGAGTGGACTAGACATGCACACACGCCACCACACTTACATGCATGTGTACACGTCCACCAAATGTCGCAGTGATGAGATCGGCATCCATGTCACATCTGGCAATCAGTCTTCTACATATCAGTCTCACATGCATCCATGTTGCATGACAGTTGCACACTTGTCAGATACATATGCATGCACATGTACACAGTGCAGATACATGCAGCTGGAACCAACATCCATGTGTGACACCACAACCTTGACAACTGACATACACAGTCATTCAAACATGTGTGCTCACACATCTGCATTTGGCCTGCATGCTTACCCACAAATACACCATCCATGTGTCTCACACATGAAAGGACTTGCATTTGTCAGCCTCACGGCTCTGTACATACACATCCATACATGGCCCTACAAAACCACATGTGCATCCTGCACACTACTGGCACACCACCACATGCACAGCTTCCAATCAGTATGCATGTACACTTACCGCTCGACTCCAGACGGGTGTGCCTCTCAAGGACCTGGACGTGGAGCGCTGGGCATACGCGTTCCAAGACCCTCATTTGGTCTTCCGACAGGTGGCCCCGTCGCCCCTTAGCATCTGCTGCCTTCAAGAGGCATCGTGCCTTGTTCAGGGTCCTGGACCTGAAGTCCTCCCAGCGCTTCTTAACATGATGGAATTCGCGGACTGCCACCCCCTCCGCGTTGATGGCAGTCACGATGTCCGTCCAGATTCTGGTCCGTCCTTCCTTGTCGGCGCGCGACCTTCCGAAGAGGGCATCATACTGCCCCAGGACTTGCTCCACCAGGACACCAACTTCGGTGGCAGTGAAGCTGGTGGCCCTCTGCCTCTCTGGCTGGGGGTTGCCAGTGCTGCCAGATGGTGGAGTGCTGGACATGGCAACCCCAGAGGCAGGAGTGGGTGGGCAACTGGGTCCTGGGGCTGGGCTGTGGAGCGATGGAATCCCAGTCGGGAGTCTTCAGTTCCAGCAGGGGTGGTCACAGCAACAGCACCCCTGGCTGACGTGCAGGCAGCAAATGGCAGGGCACGTGGGCAGCAGGCAATCAGGCAGCAGCAGATGGCAGGTGGGAGCGTGCACGGGGCTCTAGGGGGCAGTAATTCGGCCTTCTGGGCAGGAGCGTGGTCTTCCGTGTGTGATGGCGTGGCCAGCTTCATACGGAGTGATTTGGCACGTGAAAATCTTGCACATCAGCGTGTAATTCGCGTCAGCGCACGTACGCGATTTCAATGGACGAAAAGCCCTTAGCGCGTAAGCGCGTCTGTGACATGACGCACGCGGGTTTTTCCCTCATAGCACGTGATGACAGAGCACTCGTGGAAAAGCTGCACGTCCGAGTGTCAGCGCGTGTAATTGGAGGGTAGGGTGCGTATACACGTAAGTGACGTGTACGTGTGGGCCAGTTTAAAAGGTATGTGTAGGACGCCATTTCCTTGTACGTGCTTTTTGTGGAGAGCGAGTGGGTGGATTCTGTACTTCTTGTCATTTCACACGCGATTACTTCACAGCGTTTTAAGATCGTGCTCCCTGTTACCTCTGACAGCTTTAATTTTTCTAATTTTTTTGGGCCTGTTTCCTCAAACAGTGTTCACTTCTCCTTTTGTCATGTCGCCTCAGACAGCGTACAATTCTTCTTTTGGTGGGGGTGTTGCCAACGCGTATTTTTCACATTCTTTTTCCAGGCAGATGGTGAGTTCCGCACGTACTTAGCAACTCTGCTTGCCCTGTGTGTCGCGTACCCCTTCAGAGGTCATTGTAGGCTGCGTGTAACACGCGTACGCTTATTTTTGTGTTTCTGGGTGCCACAGCGTAGTGCGTGTTCATTTTTCCACGCACGTGGTCTACGTGGGGTTGCGTGTACGATTATTTTTGTTTTTGGGCTGCCTGTGCGTGGCGTGACCCGTCATCTTCCCCCAGGGGTCACAGACAGCCTTGTTAGAGCACTAGGGTACGAATTCCATCTAGTACCCTACCCCTTTGACCCCCAATTGCCAGGACAATAGTTTACTGCTCCTCCCATACGCACAACAACATCAGTGCCATGGCTGGGAGGCGACCAAGCGGTAAGGGAGGCAAAGGTGGCCGACCTTCAAAAGGTGGATGTGGTGGGTGCGGTAGGGGACGTGGCCAGGATTTGCAGGGTGCCCCTATACCCCCATGTGTGGAGGACCAATCAGGGACACCCATGCCCCCCCCATGGTTGAGGGAAACGTGGCTGAGACCATCCCAGCTCAGCCCTTGTTGGACCAGCCCATTGTGGCACCTGACCTGGCACAGGATGACTCCCTGGCAGACTTCCAGGTCAGCAAATCTTAGCCACGTGTGGCGGTGCAAGTTGTCACCAAGCCACGTGGATCTGGGGAAGCTATGTCATCTGCTGCCCCAAGTAGGCAGGGTGGGGAGGCTGCAGGGCCAGCTGCAGCTCCATCCGCCCCAGCTCTGACTCTCCCAGCCAGGACAGTGTCGGTCCTGGTCCATCATACTGATGTTCCCCCTGCCAACATCACACTTCAGACAATACCTGCACCAAGTCATATGGTCAATGTGCATTCGCACGCTCAAACAACCCAGTCCACAGGTGATTCTCCCCTACTGACCAGAGCGGCGCTAGCCACTCTGGCTCCGCTGCGCCTTCTAAAAAGAGGAAGAAGGGTGCTCTGGCACGACAGGCTGAGACCCCAGGCACGGTCACACACTCCGGTACCTCAAGGAAGCCTTGCTTCAATGATTCAGAACTTAATGCACTTGTGAGCTATGTGTTGCAAAATAGCCACAAAATGGTGGTGACTGCAGGGTCCAAGACCACACCTGGTCAGCGTAAGGCACAATGGCAGACCATCGCCAACCACATAAATGCCCTTGGATTTGTGAGGCGCTCAGCTGATGATTGCTACAAGCGGTGGAACGACCTGAAACGCAGAGCAAAGGACAAGCTGGCCTCAAGTCATGCCGCTACTCTGGTGACTGGCGGTGGGTCTCCACAAGAGGAAAACAAACTCACTGAACATGAGTCTGTTGCTGGGACCTTCGTCACAGAGGAACAGATCCGAGGTGTGGGAGAACTACCCGATTATGACACATTATCCGGTGAGTGCCTATGCGTGTGTGTGTAATGCATGTGTATGTTGTTTGGGTGACGGGTTCTGATTGAGTGTCAGGTGAGGGTGTGTGTGACTGAGTAGTATGGGTCACCCATGTGCTCCATCCAAAACATTCTGCGGCCTTGAATTTGGGTGTGACACTATCCCTTCTGCCCACAGTAGTAATTTAGCGCAACATTACGGCAGTTGCCTTTGAGGTGGCATCATGCAACAACATTGTTTGTATTTTTCAGTGTTCTTTCAGGCTGATTTTTTCAATTCTCCCACTTTTGCAACACATTCCTCAGCCCTATTGTGACATGTGTGACATGCTTCTGTCATTGAAGAACCCCACATTGGCCCACATGTGTCACCTTGGTAGTTGAATGATTTGACCATTCAGGCTGAATGAGAATTGTCCTGATCACATGATGTTTTTCGGCCTGTTTGAATGTGGAACATGCTAGTTGTTTCCTGCCATGTTGAAGTGCACAATCATTGAAGTGTACATGGCCCTGCAATCACTGTATTTTTGTACACTGGATGTGTTGCAGTGTGTGGCACATGGCATATCTTTTCACACTATGTGGCATTTTTCATCTCATCATGTCCATCTCACATGGATGGGTGACAGTACTCATTCACTGACATATGGATGGACTTGTGAAATGTACCATGGCTATGGTACATGCCATCTGTCTGATGGCATGTGTCATTTATGTGTATAGGACATGCCACTCACAGGCCAATGTGTGATGGCAGTGCTACCCAGCATGCAGCAAATGTGTTGCTCTTCCATCTTGGTGTCATCAGTGTCAGACTTTTGCCTCCCCTTCCAACTCTGTGACAGTGCATGCATGGGAGGGTTATAGTCATGTGGGACATGTGTAAATCATGTACTGGTTTTGTAGCTTGACAGGCCTATTTGTGTGCTATGGTGCTAATGCCTGTTTCCATTTTTTGTCTTTCATGTTTTTGCAGGGGATGACGCACTTGATGCTGTTGAGGTTGAGGAGATGGTGCAGACCCAGGAGGAACCTGAGGCACAACTGTCCACCAGTGGGGGACGTGGTGTGGTGGTGGGTGAGAAACCACTCTTGCTGCAGATGATTCTGTCCAGGGGTATCTCTGGGTGCAACTCCCCAGACCTCTATTCAGGTATTGATTCGGATGATGAGACCTATGTGGCGTCGCAGGTAAGTGTTTCTGGAAGGGGTTCTGTTCTGTCCAACCTATCTGCACCAGGGGTAGAACCCTCTATGGGGATGTCAGTGTTGGTTAGTCAGCCTTTGGCGGTTACAGGTGCAGGGTCACACTCCACACCATCTGATCCTGTTCCTGGGCCAGCAGATCAGATGGGGAATGCAGTCCTGCAGCCTCAAGCAGTGCCGGCACAGCAAGGCGCAGATCGCCTTGCCCCAAACAGGTGTGGTGCCCGCCGACGCGGTGGCCATATGCCACCAGGCAATACCACATGGGAACAATCAATTTACGGTATGGCAACCCAACAGGCAGCATCAGTTGAGATGATGGCTCAAGCAATGGAGAGGGTGGCCACTTCCATTGTCCCCCCTGAAAGGCAGATGGAGCTACTACAGCAGGCAACAGACTCCATTTGCCAATCACACAGGGAGGACATGTTGGCGTCCAACAGGGACAGACGGGCAGCACTGGACACTCTACGCCAATCGATATCAATAGAGTCCCAGGGCCACAGGGAAGCCCTGAGGGTAGAACTCCATCACCTCAGGGAGACTCTTGTTGACCTTGAGACTTCCACTAACTTGAGGACAGAACAGCAGCTGGAGCGGCTCACACGTTCGCTCTCAGCTGAGATGCAGGCAACTCTGGAGGAGATCCGGGCATCACGTCAGGTGCTGCATGGGGATCTCTGCACTATAATCCTCCAGAACGAGACCTTCCACACCCGCATGCTTGCTGCAATGGAGGATCATACCAGGGCTTTGCGTGGGCTGCCTCCCATAGCACCACCACTTCCTGTGGCGGCAGCAGAGGGTAATGAGAGCGACAGCAGCAGTTCTCCCACATTAGCATAGCCGTGCAGGCCATGAGCCCATCAAGGTGTTTTTTTTCCCAACATCCACACAAGCGGCTGTTGGTGCGCACCCTGTCCTCGGACCTCCTGGGTGGCCTCCCCCCCTCCCGGCCCCACATGGCCATTTTTGATTTTTCCTTTTTTGCTCCCGTGGACATCCACTGTATTCCGGCTGGGCACATGCAGGGTTGTCCTGAGTTTGGGTTCGATGCTTGGGTTTGTGAGACACACAACCCTCCTGCTTCCCGTTTCCATGGGCTTGCAAAGGGTGTGACCAAGTGACAGTGATGTACACAGTGATGTTGGGCTCCCATGAGCTGTGTGGGCAGTCTGTAGTCAATACTCTGTAGACATTCCTTGTGTATATTGTTGTTGTATTGTACACTGCATGTTGGAATTATGTATGCTTCTGCTTCCATGTCTCCCTCTGAGTTTGCAGGTTCATTCCTCATGTCTTCACAAGGCCGTCTACTTTGGAGATGGAGTTCATGTTGTATGCAGTACACAGACAGGTTTTGAAGCCTGCAAGACTACAGTTGGAAGGGGGCGATGTGGTGGCATATTCAGGTTGTAAGACTACGACTACTTTAACTTAGTACTGTCATGTTTTAGTTATGTTTGATCTTGTGTAGCTGCATTGTATTGTTGGTAAGTATTTGGTCATGTGTGTTGTTAGTTCAACATTCCTGGGAGCATATTGTGTGTGGCCAGTTTCCATTAGGGACACTGTACTTTGTGACACTTGTGTCAGGTTTTCGGGATTGCTTTGTTTGCTCTCACGTAGCATGACATGCCATGGTGTGTTGGGTGGTGGTGCTGGGGAGGGGTTGGGTGACATGGCACTGTTCTCATGTTGTATTTTGCAAGGGGGTAATGCATTTAGCAGCATATGTGCCTTTTGATGACACAACATTGGTGGTGTTTCTGTAGGTAGGGATGCACACATTGTGACACTTCCAGGTGACCAATCTCAGGCTGGTATGGTTGTGACAGTTCACTGTCCCTTGTGTCATCATTGATTGTCAGCTGGTATGTGGCAGGGCTGTGTGCACTCCACAGGGGTGTGATTCTAAGTGAAGTAATTAGCCACCAGCTGCGTTCGGGTAGCCTCACCTTGCGCCCTTTCCCCTCCCATGCGCAGCGGGCGTGCATGTGGTTGGGGATGTGGGGGCACCACCATGTCCACTGGCAGGCCACGGCGTGTTGCAGCGTTGTGCAGGACACATGCTGCCACTAGGATCCTGCACACTACTGGGGGAGCGTATAACAGCTGCCCGCCAGAACGGTCAAGGAGCGAAAGCGTGACTTGAGCACTCCAAATGTGCGCTCCACTAGGCCCCGGGTTGCAATATGGGCTGTGTTGTATCTTACCTCGGGTGGCGTGGTGGGGTTCCGAATTGGCGTCATCATGTGGGTGCTTAGAGGGTTGGCACTGTCCCCTGAGGAGGTGGTGATGGGTATCATTAGTAGGGTTGTGACATTACTCAGTATCTGGCATGCATGCATGTGCTGTGGCATTTATACTAATCGAGCAGCCATGTATCGCCATGCCGCCCAGCTTCTAGGTCCCGGTTTAGGGTTGACATTCTGTAAATGAAACTGTCGTGGGTGGACCCTGGATAGTTGGCATATACTGAGGTGATGATTCCCTTGGCATCACATACTACCTGGACGTTGATGGAATGCCAGTGCTTGCGGTTTCTATAGATGTGCTCTGATGCCATGGGGGGCCCATGGGTGCAATCAATGGCATCTAGGACTTTGGGGAATTGTGCCACCACGTAGAAATCCTGGACGGCAGCCTGCCTTTCTGCAGGTGTTCTGGGCAGGTATATGTGCCTGCGGACTGATGGGCGTGCAGTCATGATTTCCAAGACCTGGTGTAGGCAGCGTGACTGCGTGGCCTGTGACACCCCCCCCCCCGACTATGGCACTTGTCTGCTCAAATGATCCGGTGGCCAAAAAGTGCAGTACATTGAGGACCTTCTCCAGGGGGCTGAGTGCTTGGGAGCAGAGGGTGGGTGATGTGAGGTCATCCTCCCACTCACTGACCAGGTCGAGTATTATGTGAGGTGGAAACCTGTACCTCCCATACACCTGGTCATCAGGCATGCCAAAAGGCTGGTTCTGGGTGTGAAAATTCTGGACCTGACTATCCTCCTCCTGCAGTATCCAACGACCACTGCTGCTAGGAACGGTATGTTCACCCTGGCGTCTGAGCTTGCTTGTTGTTTGCGCCTACTTTTATGCTGCGCGGGTCCACGTACGCCTGCTTCCTGCTGGCGTACGTGTTTCCAGATTAGCGTGTCTTTTTTGGCGCTTGCGTGTGGGCGTTCTGCGCATTTGCCTCCTGTACCTCCCCGCCCACCCCAGTAATACACGTACCCCGCTCGCCCAGGCCCAATCGCGTGTAAAACTTCCCGCGAGCCCCTGAAGTACAGATACCCCGCTCACCCAGGCACAATCGCGTGTAAAACTTCCCACGAGCCCCTGAAGTACACGTACCCCGCTCACCCAGGCACAATCGCGTGTAAAACTTCCCGCGAGCCCCTGAAGTACACGTACCCCGCTCGCCCAGGCACAATCGCGTGTGAAACATCCCACGCACCCCTGAAATACATGCTATTTTTGACACAGCGGGTGTCCGGGTTTGTCGTGTATCCCTTTGCACGTCATTTGTTCTAGAGGGCCACAGTATGGGACATTCATCAGAGCTGTATATACGGGCTTTCGTTAGCGCACATTTTTTAATGCACAGGGACGCTACCGCCTGCATTCGTGTGGCGGACATGTGTTGATGTACTTAGTTGACTTTTGGTTTGTGGCATGAGATCGCCATTTCACTGCTGGGGGGTGGGTGTGCAAGGGGACATGAGTGGGGGCCTGCTGGCAGGTGCCCTGCACTGCTGGTGGGTGGGGGTGCAAGGGGACATGACTGGGACATGAGTGGGGGCCTGCTATTTTTGACACAGCGGGTGTTTGTGTTTGTCGCGTACCCCTTTGCATGTCATTTGTCCTAGAGGGCCACAGTATGGGACAATCATCAAAGCTGTATATAGGTTCTTTTTGTTAGAGCACATTTTGGCGCACATTGTTTTCATGCGCAGGGACGCTACCGCCTGCCTTCGTGTGGCGGATGTGTTTAGGCCTGATCGCGTCTTCGCCCATGCGCTGGTTTGCCCTATTCGATTCCATGAATACGTGTTGTAGGCGAGCGTGTGGGCGTTCCGCGCACTTGCCTCCTGTACTTCCTGCGTGACGCCCACATTTTCACGTGTTGTTCCCCATTCCGCTTGTCACGCCCCATATTACGCCTACTTTTGTTATGTGCGCCGCGCTATGTGCGCTTTCGCTGTGGCCGTAGCGCACGCCGTTAGATGACCTGTGCGCCGGCGTGCGCCACGCAGATTTTCAGCACATATCCCAGATTTTACTTGCGCTCGGACTTCCATGAATCGATGTGCGTGGGTTTTGCTGCAATTTTCGCACTTGAATTGCGATTCACACGGTTTCGCACGCTTGCGCAGGAATTTTCAGCGCACTTTAATTCCATGAATCTATGTGATAATATGGATTCCTATTGAGTCCACCTGCTTTTAGAATGTGCTGTACACAGATGGAGTCAAAAGAACCATTGGCTATGCGCCAGCATATAAATGTTATGCTGGCATACACCCCCTCATTTTTAGAGGTGGAGCATGAATGCAAGGCAGAAACGTATATCCTGTTCCAAACCCTCCTGCAAAAACGACACAAATCCTGCTTTATCATGCTCCATGGTAGAGAAAATGATGGAATGGAGATTGGGTGCGGGAGGGGTGTATGAATGAGTATGAATGTGAGGAATGATGAATGGATATGAACAACGAGGATGTGTAAATGAATGATCATTAGACTAGATGAATATTTAAGGTTGTGGTGCCTGAGCGTTCCATGAAAGATTATGCAGATGGTTGAACATGTTTCCGCATTGTACATTTGTAGAAATGTGAAGAGGAAAAGATAAACTAGAATAATTTACCATATTTTTTTAAAAACCAAGACAGAGGAATAGGGAAGTGGTGGATTGCTGAAAGTGGCAATTCAAGAATGAAAAAAGTACTATATTAAGCTGTATATATGTATGGGATTTAAAAAGTGCAAACATAGCTGGGGAGCAAGAGACAACTGTACAAGTGGGACACGCCCAGAGGGGTTACAGGTAGGGTGCAGGGCTACAGCAGATCTTTATGAGAATACCTATGCGATAGGTTGCATAGGTTACATAGTGGTAAGTCATTCCTATTTCAGGGACTAGAAAGGTCAATATCAATAGCGTGTGTGTTTTATTGTGTACATCTAAGTATATAACATGTAATACAATCCTGAATAAATTCCAGAATAGTATGATGTACGTGGTAGTTTTTGTGTATAGAACACCATGTTTTAGACAGAAAAGAATTCTCCACCCTCCGTGGTATGACACCGCCCTCTGTTAATGCGTTATTGTAAATCATTTCTGATCAAAACTGACATCCCTGTTCTTCATATAAAAACAAATGCAAAACATACTAATATTAGGTTGTCGGCTGGTCTACGGTAAAACAAACATTTTCTAAGCTCATGCACACAGACAAGCTTAGTGAAATCAGTTATTTGTCTAGGTTAAAGCAAAGTGGACTCATTTAAATTAAGTAATATTTGCACGAATTTAGACTCCAACATTAGCACATATTCACAAATCGGTATCTGTGCAATTTTCATTAATTTCCAGGCTTAGTGGAAAAAAGTGTTAGCACAATAGTTCCCTGTTCATGGTCAGTGTTATTCCTACATATACTAACTTGGTGTACCCTATTTGAAAATTATTGAAGAGAAAGTGCGGGGGTGTAATCAAAGGAGTCCAAACCAACTGAACTGAAGGGTAATTTGAAAAGGGCCTATCCGTCATTACCAAAGGATAATCAGCATTTTAATTCACAAAGACAGAAGAAATTCAAACGTCACTTTCACATGAAAAACAGGATTTTTAAACACTGACACCAAAACGGCTTTGCATGTGCGTTTGCTGTTTAAATGTGAGAAATGTACCCCTGCTAGCATAAAAATGTCAGGGGAAAAATACATAGGCCCTGATTCATGGAATGAATTGCGTGGAAAATTAGGACTTTGCATGCAGTTCGGCATGCAAAACCTTGTTGGTTGGTTTATGGAATCGACTGCATGTGACTTTTCTGGGACTTGCGTGGAGTTTCCGCCAGGCTGGCATGACTCTGCATGTGGGCGAGCGCCTTGCACGAGACTCCAAGCAGTGTGTGGGCCGGGCCTACGCAGCAACGCAAATACGGGGCAGAACATGCAGAATGATGAAAGCATAAAAAAATGTGGGCATGCTGAGGGACAGTCAATGGCTAAGCAATCACACGCCCATTCCAACACAAATACAACCGTATTCATGGATTTCACTGCGGAACGTTGGATCGTGAAAAAGCACACGCAAACCCTCTGATCCATCTGCCACATTATAGCAGGCATGAACATCAATGCGCATAGGAACCAATGCGTATTAAGCACACAATACACACCAAATCAACATCTACAGTGATGATGAACCCAGCAATAGTCAAAGCTATTGTGTACTGACACTGGAGGAGGAGGATATCCAGGGCCTGGATCTTCATAGCACGTACCATGCTGTTTGGGATGCCAGATAACCAGATATATGCCAGATACAGGCCCCCCCATATAATCCTAGAACTTGTCAGGGAGTGGTAAATGGGCTTAGCATCACCCACCATATGCCTTCAGGCCCGCACCCCCCTAGAAAAATTGCTGACTGCACTCCATTACATTTTTTTTTTTATTTCAAATGTTTTGGTTTACAATTCAAACCTCTCTTCTTATCAGCATATTTTATAAATATCTTTCTGTTCGAAATCCTTTTGTCAAAAGTCTCTTGTTTTATCCTTCTTCACTGTTGCTTTCTGTTGTTTCTTCTTTTACTTCATTATCCGCAAACATCTTTATCTTATTTGTCCGTTATCCATTATGTTATTCCAAATTGATATTAGAGCAAATATTGTTTCATTTCGTGCGATCATTGTAGCCTAGCGATCTTCAGGTGATCTTCAGGTGATAATGTTGTTTTATTTTTCATAAACTATCCACTGGAAAGATTCCTTTTTTCATTTAGAGCAGGACATATCATGATGATGTGGTGTAGGCTCTCAGTTGCCGTTCTGTCCTTGCAAAATCGACAATGCTTTTTTGATCCCAGGATTTGTTTCCTAGCTGCCATTATTTCTCGTGTTGGTAGGATGTTTAGCTGTAGTCTCATAAACATGTCCCTTGTCTTAGATGATGGGAAAATCTTCAGATACGTTGGCAGTTGATTAATTGATCTGGTGTTGAGTGTGCATGGTATATCATGTTGATACTTAGCTTTTGTTTGGTTCGTGTGTATCCAATCGTTCTCTTTGACTTTTACCTTTGCTTTTTGGGGCATTTCTATCAGCATTTCCTGGGAGATGCCTTGCTCCTCTCTTTTTGCTTCGATCGATCTTTTCCAGAGTTCCAGAGCTTGTTCTGGGTTGCCAGTTTTTTGGGTCCTAAGTATTTCAAGTGGTGGAGCGTATGATTCACTCATGATTTTCCGATAAAGATCGAATTGTTTCCACTGCACAATGGATTCCAGTGATTGGAGGGCAAGTTCTGCTCGGATGTGCGGTATAGTAAGCGATGTAGGTAGGCTTAGTACTTTCTTCCAGAATCTTCCCTCTAGTTGTGACCAAATGGAATTGTCAATATTTATCATTGTCTCAGCTCCATGTGTTAGAATTGCTGTTACTTTGTGTTTGTAGAATGTGATAACTGGAGTCAAGGAACATTTTCCATATTTTCGGTGTAGTATTTTAGCCTCGCGCGCTAGTGATAGGGCTTTGTCTTTGAGATGCTGTGTCCATTCCTCCTCTACTGGAGATTGAGATATCCATACCCCTAAATATTGTATGTTCTTCACTTGTTCCATTTTTTCCTTTCCTACGTGGAAGGAAATCGACGGTCCATTCTTTTTGGTTTGTTTCATTTGTGCCATGATTTTAGTTTTCTGTGTGTTTATTTCTAGCTGGTTGGTTATCACATATTCTTCTATTTTTTGTAGCGCAATCTGTAATCCTCTGGGAGTTTTCGGCAGTATAACGATATCGTCTTAATCCAAAATGCATGATATTGCTGTGTTGTTTATTTTCGGTGGATTCGTTAGCGGCGTGTATATGTTTGCTTCAAGGTCTGCCATGTATAGATGGAAAAGGGTGGCGGCTAACGGGCATCCTTGTTTCAAACCATTCCATGTCTTGATTTGATCCATGAGTGTACCGTCTTTTGACATTCTGATTCTTATACTGGTGTTATCGTATAGAAGTTTAATGTGTTTGATGATGTTGATCAGGCACATCCAGGAATCTAGTTTTTCCCACAGGGAGTTTCTATTTACTGAGTCGAAGCCTAGTTTTAAGTCTACGAATGCAGCGTAGGTCTGTGTTTTCGTTCTTATGGCCTCATGTTTCAGCAGGTTCAATAAGAACAGGCTGACGTTGGTACCTATCGTTTTCACAAACCCTGTTTGTCTGATTGCGTATTTCTTTTCTTTTGTTTCCCAGCTGTCCAAGTTCCCTGGTAAGGGTTTCGCAAAGATCTTCCCCAGAGGATCAAGTAATGCCAGGGGTCGGTAGTTTCTCGGTTCCTTTGTAGAGCCGTGTTTGAATATTGGTATTATTGTGGCTTGCCTCCATGTATTTGGAATCATCTTTGTCTTCTGTATCATCTTACATATGTGCTCGCATATTGATCCCCAGGCCTCCGGATTTTGTTTAATTATCATATTCGATAGGCCATCCGGTCCTGGCCCTCTGGAGATGTTTAGGGATCGCATTGCTTTCTGTATGTCTTCATGTTCCCATTCCCATTGCCATGTTATATTTTTCTCTGTCTGAATTTTTTCTTTCGAAGGCTGGCGTTTCCCATATAGCTGTTTGAAGTATGCTGTCCAGCTCGCCTCTGGAACATCAGTGATCATTGTGTCTTGTACTTGGGATTGGCCGTGTAGTAATACCCATAGTTGTCTTGTGTTTCTGTTCTTCAGGGTTTGCAGCATTTTCTCTGCATCTTCTTGCATTATTACATTTCTGTTGTTCCTCATACAATTTTGGTATTGTTGTTTTGCCAATTTGATTTGTTTAATTTTCCCACTTGGGTTTTTTTCCTTATCAATTTTATCTTTAGCCTCAGTTCCTTTTTTGTTATTATTTTCTGGTTATACGCATGAGGGTGTTTTTTTGTTGCTTGCTCTTGGTTAGTTCTGTTCTGGTGCATGAATGGTTTTAGTAGCCATTCATAGTTGATTTTTTGTGTGTCATCTAATATTGATTTTTTCATTATGTTTGGCAGTTTTTCTATCATTTATTTGTCCAATCCTTAGCCTGTTTCCGCCGTTGTTTATCTCCATTTCTGGTAGCTCCTTTTTTTCGTTTGCTTGTTTCATGGTATTCCATGCTCTCATCCTTATGTAATGGTCGCTATTTTCATATTTCATGTTTTGAGTATGGCACAGTTCGTTATATATACTTTTGGTCATGTAGATAAAGTCTATTGTGGCTATTGAGTTCCCTCTTGCCTAGGTTTCCATCAGTCTTTCTGTTGTTATATCATAGCTGTCTGACCTTCTCATGTTTCTGCATCTTAGTTCTTTGATCCAGGTTTTAGCACGGGGCAGAAGGCTACATTCGTCGATTTCCTTTCCTTTCTTATCAAATATGTGGATATTTAAGTCAACACATATTATAAATTCTATCTCTTTGTGTTTTTCTTTGGCTCGGTCAAATGCCGAGAATACAGTGTCGATTAACTTCTCATCTGTAATGCTTATTGGGTTCCAATATAAGTTCATTAAACCCCATGTTTGCTCCATCGCAGGGGTCTTATTTGTTGTCCCCGCTGTCTCTGGGCTATCACTTTTGCATTTGATTGTCGTAATTTGTATCCGTGGGTTTACATTTTCGGATTCAATCATATCAATATTTCGCCCATTTTTTATCATAGTTTGTAGACCAGATGAGGGGCGACCCTTTTTCTTTTTAATTGCTGGGTTCATTATCACCATGTACTCGTCACACATTGGTTGTTCGGTTAGCCATGTTTCTTGCATAAAAATTATGTCGGCAGTTTGGAGTATCTGGTTTGTTGAGCTAAATAAATGGCTATGGCCCCAGGTATTCCATAGGCATAGCGTAATGTTGGCGGTCTTCTCTTTATTTAGTTGTTATCTTCTTTGCTTGTGCTTTACTTCGCCTTCTGCGCTTGTGTCCTCCTGTTGTCTCCATATTCCGTATTTCATGTATATTTCATGACGGTTTTGGAAATCTTTGCCTCCGTTTCCATCTTTCTCGCTCATTCCTGTTGTTTTATCATGATCGGGTGAGTCGCTCTGATGGTCGATGGCGTTATAGTATATACTTTCTTTGTGATCAGATACCTCTGCTTCGACGTCGTCATTTGTTTCTTCATTTCTATATTTGTTGTTTCTTCAGGCATAGTTAGTTCAAATCCTAGCTGTTGGAATATCAGTTTGTTATTCATCATTCTGTCCAATACTTTTTCTGTGGTGAATTCAATCATTACTTGGTCCATTGTTGACACTTCACAAAATTGTATGGTGTGTATATCTTTTGTTGTTATTTCTTTCATATTTGGAACCACCTGTATCAGTCCCAGCACATTAGTATGGTTCATTATCAAGTTGGCATTTTTGTTGTTGCTATTCTTCATAGTTTTATTATTAGATCCTTTTTTTTTGTTCTGTGGAAGAACATAATTCAGTAATTTTATTGTGTTTTCCAGTGGACCATTGGTTGCGTTATTCTGCTCCTTGTTTATTCTGTGACTCACTGTTGGCGATGTCTCTTCGTTCAAGCTTATTTCTCGCATGGCTTTTTTTTTGTTTTCGGCTGGTGTTTGTACTTCATCATCTTCCCAGTCTACTTTCGATATCTCGTCGAATGTCAGCTCCATCATTGAGCTCTCTTGAGTTTTATCTTCGTCGTATTGGTCTTCCTCGTATTGGTCCAGTATAATCATGGATGCCTCAGTTATTTCTATTTATGCTTCTTCTGATTGATCTGTCACATCTTCCATATATGTTGAGAGATCGATTCATTTTTCTATTGTTCCTTCTTCAATATAGCAGTCTGGTGTTTGTGTGTTCTCTTTTAGTTTAGTAGTTTCTGGTTTCGGCTGCTGTGGTGATTTTCTGTTAGTCAATTTTTTATTAATCTCATTTGTCTGGGTCTCTTTTGTGGGGATTGTCAGATTCCTTAGAACGGCATGAGATCCTCTTTGTCTTTTATTTCTGAGGGTTATTCCTTTTTTGGCAGTTTCTTTGTTCGCTGGTGTCTTATTTCCTTTGGAGAAGATCTCATACGTTTCTGGGCCTTTCAGTTTCAATTTTGTTTTATTGTTATCTTTTGTCTTACTACTTTCCTCTTTTTCTCTCAGCGCTGATTTGTCAGCCTTTGTTCCCACAGGGGGTTCTTCACTCAGATCAATCTGATTTGCTTCGTCGTTGGAGATCTTATTTTTTTCTTCATACCTTCCATATGCCTTTGTTGTTTTATTTTTGTCCTCCGTTCTCTGCTTTTGTATTGATTCAGTTTGTCTATTTTAATTTGTTGAGTGTACCAGTAATGTTTTTTCTTTGTTGTTTGATGTCATCATTGTAATCAGGGCAAGTGTCAAGTCTGTTTTTTCGGCTCTGTCGCTACGTGCAATATCAAATAATCTTGTTTGCCACATGTGGCTTGCTTGCGCTTCCTTCTCCAATTTTTCCTATATTTTGTTCATACATTGTTCAAGATAGCTTTGTTTTGAATGTATTAGTGCAAGTAAAGTCGTTTGGTCTTTTATCGACTCTATTAGAGTTTCTTGTAGTTTCATGTAAGTTATCAACGATTGTGATGTAGTTGTTATTAACATATTTTGTAGATCTAACATTGACGTTGGTATAGATGCTATCTCTTGATTGTACGAAGTTTCACATCTGCATTTGTTCTGTAGCGACTCATCGCTTTGGGATGGTTTTTCTATGTATTCGGCATGTGGTCCATTCATATAGTGCTGATTTCTATCGCTACTTTTATTGTTTTGTTCATTCAGCGTTGACTCTTTTTCTGTTTGTCGGTTTAGTGTCAAGGTATCAGCAGCATCTTTTTGTGGCGGGGGGAGTATATTTCCAAATACTTCTCTTCTTTTTTCATAGTTTCTCATAAGATTTTCGATTTCTGTTATATCTAGCGACAGTCTCGCAGCTTTTGGGTTTGTCTGCTCGTTCTTTCTCGTCGCAGGTTGTTGCGAATGTCTACGACTTTTGTTCAGGGCCTGCCATTTCTTTTGGGCTTTTGTTGCCCTTCGTTGCTGGGTTAGACCTTTTCTCTCTTTTGGTGTTACATCTGGTTGTGGTTTATCTGCTTTTTTATCATCTTTGTCGATGAAAGGTACATTCCATTCGGAATATTTGTTAGATAAGATTGAGGTTGCACTGTCTTTGGTTTTTAATATAAACTCCCTTTGTGCTTTTTCGTCTGTATTGCATTTGTTCGTCAATTCGTTTGGCGTTGTTTTAGTGCCGTTACTTGTTTTAATAGATTCTTCGCTGTATTTGTGTAGAGCATATGTGGTTTGTTCTTTTTCTCTCTCGTTGCTTTCTTCGTACTTCTTCGTGGCCAAGTTTTTCGCTTGCTCGGTCTTCTGTTTATTTTGTGAGTCTTGAGGCATGGCCTCCTTCGATGTTGGGCTTGTATCTCCAGTAGGGTACCTCTCTTCTTTGCTTCCATGTCTGTTTTTTCCTTCCTATTTCGGGGTGCTCTGCAACTTCTGGTCTATTTCTGTAGTTGAGTGATTATGATCAATGGTGTGTGAGGCCTGTGTTGTTCGTGGGCATCCTTAATTTTCTTTTATTGTATCTCTATTGCATGGAGTGCATGCATCCATAGTTTTTCTTTCAATTACTTCTCTTTTTTATTGTGGATCCATCTTTTATGGTATACTCTCCCGCAGCCTCGTTTGTGTTTTTTCTGTGTGTATTTATGGTTGCTGGTTTTGTTTCAGGAGTCTCAATCGTTTGTTTTAGAGCCTCATCTGCAGTGAGGTCAACTCCATATTTTTCTCAAGCTTTGTTGTGCGTGTCATTATCTTCAGCTTTCCGTAGTCTGTGGGGGCTTAGTAGCCGGGTGGGAGGATTACGCGTCTCGCCATGTCGTAGCCCTGATCCAGTCAGTGGGGTCCGCTTTGCACCCCAGGCTCAAAGCTCTCCTAGCCACCGCCTTCAGCAGCTGCAATCTCCCTTTATGACCAATGCTCCACTCACCGCTGTTGCTCGAGCGGGGGGTGAGGGCCCAGGCATCAGCGCACTCAGGCACGGGTGAGTGTGTTTCAATCCTTTTGGTTATGGTGGCATATGTTCTAGTCTTAATTAATGGGTGTACAAAGTTCTATTCAGATTCGCTGTGGCACCGGGTACTGACTTCAGTGTGTCACTCCAATGTGCCCCTCTCGGTGCGCTCTTTATTCTGGTGGATCAAAGGCTTGTAGCCCGCAGTCTCCACCTTCGTGGTGCAAATTTGCACATGGTGCTGTATTTTCTCGAAGAATCTAACAGATCAAATCGGTGCTACCCTAGGTGTGCAAGGCAGGATACTGGGGAAGGCGTGTTAAGCTTTGTCTTTGCTTATTTATCAGAGCGCAGGTGGATCATAGGCATTTAGCCCGCAGTCTCCACCTGTGTTCGCGAAGATTGGGTTATCACAGTTTGTGGCCAAATATTTCACTAACAAATGCAGTCAAAATGAGCTAGAGGGTAGTGTTGCTACCGGTGCTTTTGGATTTAAAGGTTTAATGATATCTTACCTCCCAGAACAAATCTCCTCGTGTCTCAGGGCACTGTGTAGGCTGTTTTTACTTTGGTAGTTTGCAGAACTGAGGTTTGCTATGGAGTTTTGGCTGCCGGCGTGGGGGGATAATGTCTATCCAAGTACCAGCACCCAGCAAAGCAGCCACAGTGAAACAGTGTGGACAGAATGCTCGTGCCCTTGACTTGCGTGGGTTTAATGCAGCAAGGGCGTCCCTCACAGCCTTTTAGGATCTGCTTCCTGGAAGGGCGGGGCCACAAGACTTCGGTCTCTTAAGGCAACAGTGTCTTTCTTTGCTCACCCAAGTTCCAGCTTGCAAAATGCTGCACAATCTACTCAGCTCTCACGGACTCCTTTCCCAGAGAGATTCCGGATAAGATGCAGTAGGTGCCAGCGCACTACAAACGCAGCCACAGTGAAACAGTGTGGACAGAATGCTCGCGCCCTTGACTTGCGCGGGCACTCCATTACATTGTAACTGGGTCCTTCCAGTGAACAACTGCAGTAGTTGGTGTTATATTGCACACCACACAATCCCGCTGTCTACACCAGGAATTGTCATGCATAACAGCATGTGCATGTGTGCGCATGCAGATATATATGCCCCGAACACTGGCTGAAAGGCAGACAGTGATCCAGGAATGTTATGCAGTAGCACACTTCCCCCGTGTACTAGGTGCCAAAGACTGCACACATGTTGCGCTATGGCCCCCCCGAATGATGAAGCACATCTATTGGAATCAAAGGACTGGCACTCCATTTATGTACAGGTAATGTGTGATGCCAATTGAATCATCATGTAAGGGTATGCTAATTTCCAAGGCAGAATACATGACAGTTACATATTCTGCCAGTCACCATGGCACTGGGCCCTCGAATCTGGAAAACATGGAAATGCTTGGCTCATCAGTGAGTATGAACGGTCACGCACATGCATGCATTTGACAAGCTGAACAATAGACCCTGGCAATAAATGGCAATGACAGCCATGTACACATTTACAGGGGACATGCCTACCCGCTGTTAAAATTCATGATCACACTCATGCCCCGTGTTGTTCCCCCTCTCATGCCCCATGTTGTTCTCTTGTTCCCCCCACCCCCGCTCATACCCGTGTTGTTCTCTTGTTACCCCCACCCCCCGCTCATGCCCCGTGTTGTTCTCTTTTTCCCCCCACCCCCGCTCATACCCCGTGTTGTTCTCTTGTTACCCCCACCCCCCGCTCATGCCCCGTGTTGTTCTCTTTTTCCCCCCACCCCCGCTCATGCCCCGTGTTGTTCTCTTTTTCCCCCCGCCCCCTGCTCATGCCCCGTGTTGTTCTCTTGTTCCCTCCACCCCCCGATCATGCCCCGTGTTGTTCACTTGTTCACCCCACCCCCCGCTCATGCCCCGTGTTGTTCTCTTGTTCCCCCCACCCCCTGCTTATGCCCTGTGTTGTTCTCTTGTCCCCCCACCCCTCGCTCATGCCCCGTGTTGTTCTCTTGTTCCCCCCACCTGCTCATGCCCCGTGTTGTTCTCTTGTTCCCCCACCCCCTGCTCATGCCCTGTGTTGTTCTCTTGTTCCCCCACCCCCGCTCATGCCCTGTGTTGTTCTCTTGTTCCTCCCACCCCCCGCTCATGACCCGTGTTGTGCTTGTCCCCCCGACCCCCCTCTCATGCCCCGTGTTGTGCTTGTGTCCCCCCCACCTCCCGCTCATGCCCAGTGTTGTTCTCTTGTTCCCCCACCCCCTGCTCATGCCCCGTGTTGTGCTTGTGTCCCCCCACCCCCTGCTCATGCCCTGTGTTGTGCTTGTGTCCCCCCACCCCTCGCTCATGCCCCGTGTTGTGCTCGTGTCCCCCCCACCCCCCGCTCATGCCCCTTATTGTTCTCTTGTTCCCCCCACTCCCCGCTCATGCCCCGTGTTGTTCTCTTGTTCCCCCCACCCCCCACTCATGCCCCGTGTTGTTCTCTTGTTCCCCCCACCACCCACTCATGCCCCGTGTTGTGCTCGTGTCCCCCCACCCCCAGCTCATGCCCCGTGTTGTGCTCGTGTCCCCCACCCCCCGCTCATGCCCCGTGTTGTTCTCTTGTTTCCCCCACCCCCTGCTCATGCCCCGTGTTGTTCTCTTGTTCCCCCCAACCCCACTCATGCCCCGTGTTGTGCTCGTGTCCACTCCACCCCCCGCTCATGCTCCGTGTAGTGCTTGTGTCCCCCCCCGCTCATGCCACTTGTTGTTCTCTTGTTCCCCCCACCGTCCGAGGATGCCCCATGTTGTCTCCTTGTACCTTCACCCACCTCAGAATCCCCATGTTCTCTCTGTATCCCCACCTCCTATGCCCTCTGTTGTCTCTGTGTCCCCCTACCCACTTGCAGTCAAGATATAGTCCTGTGTCTGTGCCCTCGTGCCCACTCCTCATTGTTCTGTTGGCTCCTTGCCCTTACGTCCATCTGTGTTTGCCCCCCACTGCCTCCTGCGTCCTTTCAAGTGGTCACCCCATTTGCCCCTGCATCCATTATTCCTTTGAACCCCCCTGCCACATGTTCATCTTTGTTCCCCATTGTAACCTTCTGATTTCCCCTCTGGCTCATCTTCCTTTTCCTCTCCCTTCCCCATTCTTCCTCCTGCTCCCTCATCCTTGCCTTTGTCTCCTCTTGTCCCCCTTACCCCACCCTTCCTTCTTCCCCTCCCTCCCCCCTCTGTCTATTCTCCGGCACTACCCCATATTGCCGTCAGGCATATTAAGTGTAGCGCCTGCTTTCTGCTTCCATCCTCCCTTCCTCCCCCTTTTTTTTAAATTTACAAGCACTTACACTTATCACTGTCCTTGACCTCTAATACAGAGCTTGTCTGTTTCCCCCTCCTCCTGCCTGTTTTCTCCTCCCCTCCCCCTACACTACCTTGATTGTTCATTGACCCTTAAGATAGTCACCCGTTTGTTCCTCTCCCCTCCCATTCCCTTCCCTCCACCCCTTCCTCCCCTCCTCCCCCTCCTTTTTGTCATTTTTGCACTGCAACAATTGCCGTCAGCCATAGTAATGCTACTGCTTGTATTGTCTCCTTTTTTCCTCCCTCACCGCTCCTTTATTTGTTCCATGCACTTGTACTGTCAGTTATGATATGATAGTTATTTCTCACATTCTAATTTGCTTCAAGGACTTGTAAGAATGTATTGTATTTTCCCTTGTTTCCCTCCCTCCTTGCAGCACTTTGAAACACATTGTGTATAGGCACTATACAAATAAACAATCAATCACAAAAAAAAAACAATTCAGAATCCCACAACAGCAGATGAGGTGAGGTACAATACAGCATATATAGCCACTAGGGCCGTAGTGGAGCGGACATTCAGAGTGCTAAAGTCATGGTTACGCTCCCTTGACCACTCTAGTTGGGTGTTGCTACATGCTCCACCGGCAGTATGTAAAATCATAGTGCCTGAATGTGTACTGCACAATGTTGCCACACAGGGTAGTCCAGTGGAAAGGAAGGTGGGGCACCGCCCACAGGCACCACCCTTGCCCATGGTTGGACAAAGGGCATGTGGAGAGTCTGCACGCATCCAGCTGGTGCAATCATACTTGGATAGCACAGTGGCAACGTGCTGGTCTTGGAAGCAAGACCACCCAGAGCAACAGAAGTTTGAATCCCAGATCTGCACTTATAAACCTAACTTAGGTATTTATTAAACCAATTTAATAAAGAAAATAAATAAATAAATACATACTTCACATAAATTACCCCTGTGGAGCACACACACTGAAACCACATCCCAGGTGCCACTCCCACTTTGCAAAGTTGAAAGTACCATGATTGTGGAGATCAGAAAAAATGTACTCATTTGAAAAATACATAACCAAGTAAAAACGTATTGGAACAGAAAAATGCATCAACTTGCCAACATTCAATTCTTAGCACCTAGTCATTCATGGCCATCAAAAACAACATGTTCACTAATTCCAATCAACCACTCAAAATACTAGTGTACACCTGTGAGACTATGTGCACTACAGGCTCAAAGCTATCCAAGTTGCTGCGAGCATGAAAGCAGGGCACATTTCACATGTTGCAAACATACTGTCAATAGGGTGACTTTTCACCCCATATTAAAATTACCACTGGGTCTGATTCAATTTGTAAGTGATCAAAAGTGCCTGATACTCTCCAAGGGCCTGATTCTCAGAAGTATCAAATAATGGTGCAATCCCATAGGGAAACACTCTGTGAATCATGCCCCTAACCTGTATGGCTGTGCACAAATCACCAACACAGTCATAGCAACCTGAACCAACAGTATCCGTCTTGTACAAAGAAAAGCACGCTGCACAAGCAACACAGTCCCTGCCCACTGCCATATGGACAACCACAAATGTTGTACATGTAGACACCAAACCACACACATGATACCACAGGTAGGAAGGTATAGCAGACAATTGATGAAAACTACAAAAACATGTGAGGACACCCCTGAACCCACTATACATGATACACAAAAATAGACAGGTTAAGTGGCCAACTCATTTCCTGACAACTGTGCATAATACACAGTCCCATCAAAGCAGCCATGTAGATCGCTAAAATTGCAAGTGCACTGCAAGAAGTATGCACATTTCACCTTATCCCTTGTTAGCCTGCACCAACTGGCATGTACAATCCATGGACACCCCCCTCTGTTGGCCTGGAAACCACCAAACCCTGATGTTCTGTCCTGTAAACACATACAGCAGAAACTTCCCATTCAATCGCAGCAACCATCTTCAGATGCAGAATGCCTCTGTAAAGAAATACAAAACTATGTAAAGGCAGGTAACACATCCATGCATCCAAACATACAGCAACATGTGCCCCCCCCCCTTAGGGACATGCAACAAATGCAAACAATAACTCACCAGCCACCCATCACCATGTGTACCGGCACCCATGCAGCCAGATCTACCCACCTCATGCCAATGCAGCATGAACACCCCACACAGTGACTCCTTACTCACCCACAACACTTACACCGCCTACCCCCCAAGTGCCATGCAGACCATGTAACACTTACCCATTATCATTATCATGGCGATGGGACATTGGGAAAACTTGCATCTGGCCACAGACATCATGACACTGAGAGGACCCCCAAAAAGAGACCACTGAGACGATGGAGACCCAGGATCACTTTGGAAGTACTCCCAATGCCATGATATTGCATCCCCTGCTTAACATGGCACTGGGCCAGTGCAGTAAACACTGGCAGGGGAGCCGATGATGCAAAGGCCAAAAAGATGTGATTGAAAAATATCACCAATTGCATAGAAGACAGGATCTGGCAGAAGACAGCACTTCACAGAGGCAGCCGTCATACTGGAAGGCAGGGCAACAAAGAAACTGGCAAGACACACACAAGCATACATGAGAAAGTAATGAGAAGCACACAAAAGAGGGCGGTTGACAGGAAAGTGAAAGGGAAGTCAGAATTCACCGGGACTGGACTGAATTGGGTCAAATATGCTTTGAACTGAAGGGAGCATTGAGATGCACTCAGCAGCTGTCAACAGACCTCATGAAATCTGCTGGTGAACCATGCACGGTACATGTTCACCATGGCAAACAACAATCCCTGGCCAATGGTGTGTGCCTGGTGTCTGTGGAGAACATGGCATCCCACAAATGGACAGCAATGCTGTTATGTTTGTGGATTTGTCTTGGGACAGCACCTAAAGAAGAGGAAGAAGGATCAAGATTGGACTGCATGTGTGGGTAGACATGACTATTGAAAAATCCTTGTATGGGATACCACGTGGGCCCCCTCACATCTATGGTCTCGCAACCAGTGCCACCCTAATTGGCTTTAGAAAAAAGCATGCAGAGGCACTCCAGCCCCATGTGCCACATGCATCCATTAAGCTGGACCCATTAACCTCAATTCAAGTAAAAGATAAGTTACCCCACACAGTGCCAGACTCCGTGCCACAAGCCACAGCACAAGTGACACCCTGCGTGCCCTTCACTTACCTGCACAGGGTACCCACCTGGCTTGCATCCATTGCATCACACCTGGAAATACATTTTGAAATCGGAAAGACATGCAGTGCAACAACATAAAGATACCGAACATCCATGAAAACTCATGTATGGAACAAGAAAATAGGCATGGACAACCCTGTGTCGAAGGATGACAAGATGGAGACAGGACACAGAGTGTCGATTGCCTAGCAGTGGGGTGGAGGAGAGAGAGAGAGAGAGAGAGAGAGAGAGAGAGAGAGAGAGAGAGAGAGAGAGAGAGAGAGAGAGGGACAGATGAAAAGCACTGCAAGGAGGAGACTGGCTGGAGGGTAGATGAGGATGGATATGTCTGACAGCAAAGTGGGTGAGGGCAGAGAGAAGTTGTCCAAGAGAGGAAGACATAGACATGAACACTTTAGCGAGAAGCAGCCTGGTCAGAGAGCCTAGAAGTAGCAGAGATCGAAAGGTACCACATGTCGTGGGCCAGGAAGGACAAAAGTGGGTGACAGAGAAGGTCAGACTGGGAAAGAATGGGCACATGTGAAAGGTAACTCAGCAACACTACATCAGACAAACCACCGGAAACACCCACCATGGCATGCAAGGCAGGTAGAGACCCATGTACGCTACATACCACAAAGAAGTGCCTACAATCACATACCCATACCCTGCACCAACCAACATTCACCTCTGTTGGATACCACTGTAAATGGACTTCAGGACAACTTGCAGCTGTTCACTCACCGAACAGCAGACAACACACTCTCAGTGAGACTGTCCCAGGAATTCCATGGATTCCGGGGTGCACTTGCAACTCACACGGGGAGAACAAATGAAAATAAGCTGTGGAGAGTAGACGATGTAACACATGCCTGGTCTTACAATGTGCACACACAATGAGCACCCACTGACAGTGCCGGATGAGATGAACAAAGAATGGCAACCAAAATACATGCAACACACCCCGGTGTAGATAACCAACAGAAACAATGCCCTAAAAGTGTCCTGATTAGGTAATTAATGCACCAGCACAGTAAGGGTGGTGAGGTCTCCATGCATGTCCTCGTGGATGGCTGCAGAGTCTTTCTGCGCACTCAGGCATGATGCACTGAGTTGCTCGGACAGAGTCTTGCTGAAGGCATCCATCTCCTTGTGGATCAGTGTCCTTGTGGCTGAGAGTTCATCATGAATTGCAGTCCTCATGGCCTACATCTCACACCTCACGGCCTCTCTGTGTGCCTGAGCGTCTGCATGCAGCGACCCCTACAGTCACCTCAAATCAGCCCGTCGGCCCTTGGAGTTGGCGTCTATGCACATTCTGTGGGTGTGTATACACTGGAGGGTAAATCCCCTACTCTGTGGGGGTCTGGGGAAAAGATTCAACAAAGAACAACAAATAATGACCCCTCAGGGTGTAAGATGTAGGTGATACGGTGTACCAATTACCGGTACTCACCTCACTTTTTCTAACCTCAATAAGCAAACTACTAATGTACAACACTGTAGCATACAGAAAAATTGCCACAGACTAATCGACAAGTCTAACACAAGGTTTCCCTTGAAGGATCACTCTCAATTGGACCTGCTATTATCAAGTTCCAAAGAGTGTCCTAAATGACTCTGGCTCTATGTATTTTATCTCTGGTTAGCAAGTGGTCATATCATCATTGCTATAAATTTAACACTTGAATATTGACCAAAGTCTCGGCTATAATTCTCATTATTTTAATAGAAAACATAAAACAGCTTTTGGTGCAAGAGCCTCAGTGACATTTTACACAAAAATTATTATTTTTCAAAAAGATACATTAGTTTGAATATAATATTTTGATCAAAGTGTCAGCATTTGAATTAATCATGCACCATAGAAAGCAAAATCAGTTAAGTACAAGTAAAACAAAAAGACCATACAAACATTTTTTTGCAAAAAAACCAATAAGACAAAGTTTTCATTTCATTTCATTGCTTGACTTATGTGTTCACACTAGACTACTGCTTCTTACAGTACTGCACAGGTCTGTAAGAAGCAGTAGTCTAGTGTGAACACATAAGTCAAGTTGACACTAGTCATTTATTCTTAAACCCCATAAGGAACAATAATTGGTATTTTGTTTCCCTTTGTCTGGGGTTTCTTGGTGAACACATATGTGGATTTTCAGAACCAAAATAGGTTGAAAACTAAGCAATGTCAAACCAAAATAGGGTGAAAACTAAGTAATGTCATAATATCCCTCTGCTACAGGAATAGAATTTATTATTTATTTCTTATTTTTTGTGTTATTCATAGTTTTTTCCAAATGAAAACTTTGTCTTATTGTTTTTTTTGCAAAAAAATGTTTGTATGGTCTTTTTGTTTTACTTGTATTTAACTGATTTTGCTTTCTATGGTGCATGAATAATTCAAATGCTGACACTTTGATCAAAAGATTATATTCAAACTAATGTATCTTTTTGAAAAATAATAATTTTTGTGTAAAATGTCACTGAGGCTCTTGCACCAAAAGCTGTTTTATGTTTTCTATTAAAATAATGAGAATTATAGCCGAGACTTTGGTCAATATTCAAGTGTTAAATTTATAGCAATGATGATATGACCACTTGCTAACCAGAGATAAAATACATAGAGCCAGAGTCATTTAGGACACTCTTTGGAACTTGATAATAGCAGGTCCAATTGAGAGTGATCCTTCAAGGGAAACCTTGTGTTAGACTTGTCGATTAGTCTGTGGCAATTTTTCTGTATGCTACAGTGTTGTACATTAGTAGTTTGCTTATTGAGGTTAGAAAAAGTGAGGTGAGTACCGGTAATTGGTACACCGTATCACCTACATCTTACACCCTGGGGGGTCATTATTTGTCATTCTGTGGGTGTGGCATGAGAACCACATGACCTGCAGCTGTTGCTCTACCCAGGCCACTGGTGGGTTCATGGTCTTGGCCATATTATCCATGCCCTCTGAAATTCTGTCCAACACATTGGGCCTCATTCCGAGTCCGGCGGTAAGTAACAGTAATTACCGCCATGGCGTAAATACCATGTACGATGTGGTTGGAAGGCGCTATTTCCACCATATTCCGACTTCGCGTGCACGAGTATTCCGCCATGGTGGTAAACTCCCTTGCGGCATAGAGCAAAAGGTCCCGTCAAACCCCTTACCGCCATAAACCTAGACGTATTTAACACCATTGCCTTCGATGGAATCCGTAATTAGCGGAGACCGTAATTTACGCTAACCGTAAATTACGACCACCGTTAAATACCGGAAACGGAAATAACGTCATCGCACAGGAACGGGAAGCATCACGGCGGCCATATTTAAAATCACAATCCATTGCAATCCTCTCCATACAGGACATACAGGACTCCATACAGGACTCAGATCGACCAAATATACAACAGAGAACATCATCATGCCTAAAGTTCTGAAAAAGGGCGCTGCACGCATCCGAAAAGAAAAATTCACCCAGGATGAGTTACAGGTCCTGGTCAACACTCTGCATGAACATGCAGTCATCGTATTCTGCAGCGACATGCGTAGGCCCACCATCCTCAGAAAGAAGGAGATATGGGAGTTGGTCGCACAGAGGGTGAGCGCCGTTGGGAACACCCCCCGCAGCACAACGCATTGCCGCAAACGCTGGGATGACCTCCGTCTCAGGGTGCGGGCCATCATGTCAGCAAACCGTCAGCAGGCCCTGGAGACAGGAGGAGGCCCAGGCTCACCCATTAAAATGATGCCCTGGGAGGAAACATGTGCGGAGATGATGGGCACAGAAGCCATTGAAGGTGTGGGCGAAATGGATTGCGGTGATCCCTCATCCGCTGATGCAGGTGAGTATCATGAGTCCAAACAGTACATGCATCCCTAATATAATTCACCGCAAAGGGCCGGCCAAAGAGTCACATCATGTTTGCTTCGTAGCCCCCCCCCTGCAACCATGTCGTAACAAGTGGGACCCAGGATGATGTCAGGTGCAAGGCTGACACCCATATTGGCCATGCCACACAGAAAGCTGGTCAATGTCACTCACCACAGTACTCCGCCAACATGATTGACCCCGCCAACAGTATGCTTTTACCATCCAAGCCAAGTTCACTCACCGACCAAAATATCACCAAGACGCTGCTCTCCCAATGTGTTACCATAGGCTTGAAGTCATGATGACCCCCAGATCATTGATCATGCTGTCTCTCTCTTGCCCCCCACAGGTAGCGGTCATGAAAGTGAGGAGCAGGAAGGCTCCCGGCCAAGTACCTCCCGGGACAGGGGCAGGGTACAGCGCATACCTGCTGGCAGACATAAGGCCCATACTACACCACCTGCCCCAGCAACCCCCATGGAGGGTACACAACCCCCACCCGCGCACCTGGACATGGCTGCAGTTCCGCCGGAAACATGCCCCACGCTGCACCCTGAGGAATCCAGCATGTCAGGGGAGAATGCTGCCATGTGCCTCCTTAGTGTGCCAGACAGCCCCACATCCTATTCCGTGGTCAACGTGGAGGAGACCAATGTCTACAGCCCTGAGTCACCATCGTACAGCCAGGTTGCACACAGCGACTCCGGGTCGAGTGATGGCCCAGGTCTCACAGGCGAAGGGGTAACACCTGTCTCACATCAGCCCACTTCGCCTGCCGAAACACCTGAGAGGCCTGCAGGCCCAATACCGAGCCTGCCAACCACATCCCCCACATCGGCCGCAGAAGCTGTGCACTCCCAGAACCTCACGGCTATGATTGAGGAGTTTCTCCGGGACAACCGGGAATCAGGGTTGGTGCATCACAATGACCTGCAGGCTCTGGGCGAGGTCATCACTACATCCACAAACCGGCTCTATGAGGTGCTCGGCAGGATTGCTGATGCCCTGGAGGCAGCAACCCCCAGACCTCAGCCCCAGCAGGAGGAACCGCCCTCCCAGTGCTCCTCCACGCAGACCAGCACGGTCCGCAGGTCACAACGCACAATGCGAAAATGATTCCCCAGGCTCGGGGAGTGCCCATTGACTATGAAGCCACACACATGTGGCCTATGTAGTATTGATGGGACCATTGTGGGGCTGTTGTGGGGGGAAGGTGAGGGGGGTGAGGGTGTGCGTGGGAGTTGGGGGGAGGGGGGGAGGGTGTGCGTGGGAGTTGGGGGCGAGGGGGGTGTGGGTGTGCGTGGGAGTTGGGGGGGAGGGGGGTGTGGGTGTGCGTGGGAGTTGGGGGGGAAGGAGTGAGGGTGGAGGATTATTTGTACACGTTTTCACATGATTATACAATACACAGTTTGGTGTATCCTGGAAAACAGAGTGGACATTGATCATTGTGCATGTGTCTTTTAATGTCTCACAGTGCATGTAGTACATGTATTCCCACACCCTGTGCCCAATATCCTGTCATCCTCACCCCCTCAGCTGACTTGTGACTCAGAAATATTGGTCAATCAATGCTTGTCGCACGTGACGTCCCTCCTGTGCATCGGCCCCGTGATGCTGTCCTGCCATTCCTTCCTCCTCCTCCTCCTCCTCATCTGGTGGTAGCAGACCCACGTCAGGGGGCAGTGGCACGTTCCGATGGATGCACATGTTGTGCAGCATTGCACATGCCATGGTGATCTTGGCCACCTTCTCGTGGCTGTAGATGAGGGCCCCACCTGACCGGCTGAGGCAACAAAATCGTGCCTTCAAAAGGCCGAAGGTCTGCTCTATCACCACCCGTGTACGGGTATGAGATCTATTGTAGTCCTCCTGGTGCCTGTTTTGTGGGTTGCGGACCGGGGTCTTGAGCCACGGCTTCAATGGGTAGCCAGCATCACCTGCATGAGAGTGGAATGAAGGTAAGTGTTCGTGCAATCATGGTGGAGAACTGTGCTAATCTGACATTGCAGCAGGTGTTCACTGGTCATGCACACATGTCCCAGGATACAGTCACCCCATTACATCGTACAATGGCGTTGACTGTCCCACCCTTATGCATCTCTCTACCCCACCCTTTACCACCCGGGTGGAGTATGCTGACAGCCTACTCACAGCCCCAATGGACTGCCATGGCCCATTCCGGTTACTCACCAAGCAGCCAGGTACGTCGTTCAGCATGTTGCTCCATGTAGCGTGGTAGTGTAGAGTTGAGCAGGACCAAGGAGTCATGAGTTGATCCGGGGTATCGGGCATTGCATTGTGTGATGGCTTTACTGGCATTACACACCATCTGGACGTTGGTGGAGTGATATTGCTTGCGGTTGCGATACGGCACCTCCATGGCATGGGGAACCACCAATTCTACGTGGGTGCAGTCGATGGCACCTATGCAATTTGGCATGCCTGAAAGTGCATGGAAGGCAGCTTTGGTATCATATGTCTCCTGGGGAGTCCGGGGGAGGCATATGTAGTCCCTTCTGTGCTTGAGGAGGGCATCGAGCACTTGGTTGAGTATCCGGGAAAATATGGGCTGTGAAATGCCATGCATGTGCCCCACTGTATGCTGGTAGGTCTCTGTGGCATGGAAGTGGAGCACAGACACTACCTTTAGTAGAGGGGGGATGGCAGTGCTGATTTCTATTAGGCTCACTATGTCGTTATGTATCAGGGCCACTATGGTGGTTATGGTGTCCCGGTCAAGCCGGTACAGGGTGTGTATCTGCTCTGGTGTGAGGTTGAAGGGGGTGGGTCTGATGCGTGGAATTGGGGGCTGACGGCGTGGTAATGGTGGCTGCACCGGTAGGGCATGCTGGGCCTGTCTCTGCCTCCTTCTCCTCCTGTGTATCCTCTGTGGTGGGGGCTGTGGTTGCTGTGGTTGCTGTTGTTGATGTTGTCGTAGTTGCTGCCTTGCAAGCAGGGCCTCCAGCTCCATGAATGCTGCGAGAATTGGTATCATCTTGGTGTGGGAGGGGGTGTGGTGTGTGGGTGTGCTCCTTTTGTGCTGTGCCTGACTCTATGGACTCCACCTGTGCTGATTGGGTGCATCTGTTCCTCTTTCTGGCACTGTTCAGGGTTGTTAACACCTTGGGCCTCAATCCGAGTCCGGCGCTAATGGAAAAACGATGGCCATCCTTTTCCGCTGTGGACTATTCCGACCCATCACACCGTAATTTCCGCCGCCGTAAAGTACGACGGCGTAAATAGCGGACCAGTGTCGCGCGCCCGAGACACCACGTCGGAAATAACGCTAAGGCGTTAACCAGTGCTGATCCCAAGTAAAGCGGACACGGTAAAAACGGGCTCCACAGGGGCGCAAAGTACCTTAACGCCATGGCGTAATTACCAGCATCATAGAGAAGGTGTTAACAACCCTGAACAGTGCCAGAAAGAGGAACAGGTGCACCCAATCAGCACAGGTGGAGTACATAGAGTCAGGCACAGCACAAAAGGAGCACACCCACACACCACACCCCCTCCCACACCAAGATGATACCAATTCTCGCAGCATTCATGGAGCTGGAGGCCCTACTTGCAAGGCAGCAACTACGACAACATCAACAACAGCAACCACAGCAACCACAGCCCCCACCACAGAGGATACACAGGAGGAGAAGGAGGCAGAGACAGGCCCAGCATGCCCTACCGGTGCAGCCACCATTACCACGCCGTCAGCCCCCAATTCCACGCATCAGACCCACCCCCTTCAACCTCACAACAGAGCAGATACACACCCTGTACCGGCAAGACCGGGACACCATAACCACCATAGTGGCCCTGATACATAACGACATAGTGAGCCTAATAGAAATCAGCACTGCCATCCCCCCTCTACTAAAGGTAGTGTCTGTGCTCCACTTCCATGCCACAGGGACCTACCAGCATACAGTGGGGCACATGCATGGCATTTCACAGCCCATATTTTCCCGGATACTCAACCAAGTGCTCGATGCCCTCCTCAAGCACAGAAGGGACTACATATGCCTCCCCCGGACTCCCCAGGAGACATATGATACCAAAGCTGCCTTCCATGCACTTGCAGGCATGCCAAATTGCATAGGTGCCATCGACTGCACCCACGTAGAATTGGTGGTTCCCCATGCCATGGAGGTGCCGTATCGCAACCGCAAGCAATATCACTCCATCAACGTCCAGATGGTGTGTAATGCCAGTAAAGCCATCACACAATGCAATGCCCGATACCCCGGATCAACTCATGACTCCTTGGTCCTGCGCATCTCTACACTACCACGCTACATGGAGCGACATGCTGAACGACGTACCTGGCTGCTTGGTGAGTAACCGGAATGGGCCATGGCAGTCCATTGGGGCTGTGAGTAGGCTGTCAGCATACTCCACCCGGGTGGTAAAGGGTGGGGTAGAGAGATGCATAAGGGTGGGACAGTCAACGCCATTGTACGATGTAATGGGGTGACTGTATCCTGGGACATGTGTGCATGGCCAGTGAACACCTGCTGCAATGTCAGATTAGCACAGTTCTCCACCATGATTGCCCGAACACTTACCTTCATTCCACTCTCATGCAGGTGATGCTGGCTACCCATTGAAGCCGTGGCTCATGACCCCGGTCCGCAACCCACAAAACAGGCACCAGGAGGACTACAATAGATCTCATACCCGTACACGGGTGGTGATAGAGCAGACCTTCGGCCTTTTGAAGGCACAATTTCGTTGCCTCAGCCGGTCAGGTGGGGCCCTCATCTACAGCCACGAGAAGGTGGCCAAGATCACCATGGCATGTGCAATGCTGCACAACATGTGCATCCATCGGAACGTGCCACTGCCCCCTGACGTGGGTCTGCTACCACCAGATGAGGAGGAGGAGGAGGAGGAGGAAGGAATGGCAGGACAGCATCACGGGGCCGATGCACAGGAGGGACGTCACGTGCGACAAGCATTGATTGACCAATATTTCTGAGTCACAAGTCAGCTGAGGGGGTGAGGATGACAGGATATTGGGCACTGGGTGTGGGGATACATGTACTACATGCACTGTGAGACATTAAAAGACACATGCACAATGATCAATGTCCACTCTGTTTTCCAGGATACACCAAACTGTGTATTGTATAATCATGTGAAAACGTGTACAAATAATCCTCCACCCTCACTCCTTCCCCCCCAACTCCCACGCACACCCACACCCCCCTCCCTCCCCAACTCCCACGCACACCCACACCCCCCTCCCCCCCAACTCCCACGCACACCCTCACCCCCCTCCCCCCCAACTCCCACGCACACCCTCACCCCCTCACACTCCACCCACAACAGCCCCACAATGGTCCCATCAATACTACATAGGCCACATGTGTGTGGCTTCATAGTCAATGGGCACTCCCCGAGCCTGGGGAATCATTTTCGCATTGTGCGTTGTGACCTGCGGACCGGGCTGGTCTGCGTGGAGGAGCACTGGGAGGGGGGTTCCTCCTGCTGGGGCTGAGGTCTGGGGGTTGCTGCCTCCAGGGCATCAGCAATCCTGCCGAGCACCTCACAGAGCCGGTTTGTGGATGTAGTGATGACCTCGCCCAGAGCCTGCAGGTCATTGTGATGCACCAACCCTGATTCCCGGTTGTCCCGGAGAAACTCCTCAATCATGGCCATGAGGTTCTGGGAGTGCACAGCTTCTGCGGCCGATGTGGGGGATGTGGTTGGCAGGCTCGGTATTGGGCCTGCAGGCCTCTCAGGTGTTTCGGCAGGGGAAGTGGGCTGATGTGAGACAGGTGTTACCCCTTCGCCTGTGAGACCTGGGCCATCACTCGACCTGGAGTCGCTGTGTGCAACCTGGCTGTACGATGGTGACTCAGGGCTGTAGACATTGGTCTCCTCCACGTTGACCACGGAATAGGATGTGGGGCTGTCTGGCAAACTAAGGAGGCACATGGCAGCATTCTCCCCTGACATGCTGGATTCCTCAGGGTGCAGCGTGGGGCATGTTTCCGGCGGAACTGCAGCCATGTCCAGGTGCGCGGGTGGGGGTTGTGTACCCTCCATGGGGGTTGCTGGGGCAGTTGGTGTAGTATTGGCCTTATGTCTGCCAGCAGGTATGCGCTGTACCCTGCCCCTGTCCCGGGAGGTACTTGGCCGGGAGCCTTCCTGCTCCTCACTTTCATGACCGCTACCTGTGGGGGGCAAGAGAGAGACAGCATGATCAATGATCTGGGGGTCATCATGACTTCAAGCCTATGGTAACACATTGGGAGAGCAGCGTCTTGGTGATATTTTGGTCGGTGAGTGAACTTGGCTTGGATGGTAAAAGCATACTGTTGGCGGGGTCAATCATGTTGGCGGAGTACTGTGGTGAGTGACATTGACCAGCTTTCTGTGTGGCATGGCCAATATGGGTGTCAGCCTTGCACCTGACATCATCCTGGGTCCCACTTGTTACGACATGGTTGCAGGGGGGGGGGGGCTACGAAGCAAACATGATGTGACTCTTTGGCCGGCCCTTTGCGGTGAATTACATTAGGGATGCATGTACTGTTTGGACTCATGACACTCACCTGCATCAGCGGATGAGGGATCACCGCAATCCATTTCGCCCACACCTTCAATGGCTTCTGTGCCCATCATCTCCGCACATGTTTCCTCCCAGGGCATCATTTTAATGGGTGAGCCTGGGCCTCCTCCTGTCTCCAGGGCCTGCTGACGGTTTGCTGACATGATGGCCCGCACCCTGAGACGGAGGTCATCCCAGCGTTTGCGGCAATGCGTTGTGCTGCGGGGGGTGTTCCCAACAGCGCTCACCCTCTGTGCGACCAACTCCCATATCTCCTTCTTTCTGAGGATGGTGGGCCTACGCATGTCGCTGCAGAATACGATGACTGCATGTTCATGCAGAGTGTCGACCAGGACCTGTAACTCATCCTGGGTGAATTTTTCTTTTCGGATGCGCGCAGCGCCCTTTTTCAGAACTTTAGGCATGTTGATGTTCTCTGTTGTATATTTGGTCGATCTGAGTCCTGTATGGAGTCCTGTATGTCCTGTATGGAGAGGATTGCAATGGATTGTGGTTTTAAATATGGCCGCCGTGATGCTTCCCGTTCCTGTGCGATGACGTTATTTCCGTTTCCGGTATTTAACGGTGGCCGTAATTTACGGTTAGCGTAAATTACGGTCTCCGCTAATTACGGATTCCATCGAAGGCGATGGTGTTAAATACGTCTAGGTTTATGGCGGTAAGGGGTTTGACGGGACCTTTTGCGCTATGCCGCAAGGGAGTTTACCGCCATGGCGGAATACTCGTGCACGCGAAGTCAGAATATGGTGGAAATAGCGCCTTCCAACCACATCGTGCATGGTATTTACGCCATGGCGGTAATTACTGTTACTTACTGCCGGACTCGGAATGAGGCCCCTTCTCTATGATGCCGGTAATTACGCCATGGCGTTAAGGTACTTTGCGCCCTTGTGGAGCCCGTTTTTACCGTGTCCGCTTTACTTGGGATCAGCACTGGTTAACGCCTTAGCGTTATTTCCGACGTGGTGTCTCGGGCGCGCGACACTGGTCCGCTATTTACGCCGTCGTACTTTACGGCGGCGGTAATTACGGTGTGATGGGTCGGAATAGTCCACGGCGGAAAAGGATGGCGGTATTACTTTACCGCCATCGTTTTTCCATTAGCGCCGGACTCGGAATGAGGCCCATTGCCATGTCATTGGCAGCATGCAACATCTGCTGCACCCACTGTCTCACGAGCCTGCATACGTCCACCATGTGTGCGGGGTCAATGGTGGCCTTATGCAAGGGACCATGCCCGTCACTGTGGTGCCACTATTGTTGGCTGCATGTCTGCAACCCTCCCTTGGACAGCAGCCCCAGGACCTTATATCAATTAATTGAAGGGTGATCTTGCAGCCGTAACCACTGCAGATGGGGGGAACACCACTGACTGGAATTGTGAAGCCAGCTGCACCGCCGCAGACTCATGGGCCCCATCTCATCTGCCCATTGGAGAACTCACCTTCAACCCCTTTGAGGCATATTCATCTGGTTCAGCATCAAAGCCAGCTGAGTCCAAAGAGTCCAAAGAGTCCGCAGCACGACTGAGGATTGTCTGGCGCACCAGTGGGTTCTCATGGCGAACAACACCACGTCCTCCACTGGTGGTCTGATGCACCACTAACTCTTTTTCCTCCTCCTCCTCTTCCTCTGCATCTGGTGCATCCTCACCTGCACATGGACAGAGAAAGACATATTGAGCCATATGCCTCGAGACACAAATACTCATGTGCACCAAAGTGCATGCAACAGCAAATGGTAGGACACGCAGGCATCAGACATTGTGCATTGACAAACTATGAGCTATAAGCAACGTATGCATGGCATTTGATGACTCGTGCCCCACACCCCTCCCAGTCCTGCCCATGCCATCAGTGGACACATTGATGTGCAAAAGTGGCCTAAACACACAATGGTAGGCCATGCAACTGTTATGTTGCCACACATACCAGGGAAAAGTAGTGCACATGTGACATTGTAATGCTGAATGACATCACTTGGCAGCAGTCGGCTAGCCATATCCACAAACCTACCACAGTCAACACATGACACACAAATCAGGATTTGAATAGAGAACTTGAGACATTGAGGTCCTGGGGGAAGGTGAGGAAAGGAAAAATGCCTCTGAGGAGGTTCAGCTGAAAGTGGGCCTTCTAGGCAAGGTCTGTGAAGTGAAGAGAGAAGGAGAGAGGTTTTAAATATGACAACAAGGTCCATTGAACCACAAGAGGGTGAGAGGAGTGGGACCATGGAGTGCGGCCAGAGTGTCGGAGGGAAAGAAGGAGCAGGGGTCTCAATGAGTAGGCTCTCTGTGTCACTGACATTGAGGAAGAGATGGGTAGCAGCACACCATACATGTATAGCAGACGGGCAGTAATGTATTTGAGAGGATGAGGGGTAGACAGGGAGTGAGGCTTGTTTGAGAGATGTGTGTCAACTGAATTAAAGTGGCATGTCCCTGCCCTGTTGCTCAGGCTCCAACCATGCTGGGAGTGGTGGGAGGCTGTGTATGTGCAAATGTTGAGTGCATAGAACATATCCTGAGACACAGTATTTGAACATGGTGATGAAGGTCATACAAGGTCCATGTGTGGCAGGCATGTGCAACAAGCAATCCCCCCAGCAATGCCTCTGGCCTGGGTGTTCCCGTTTGCAATGCAGTCCCTGTATATGCACATTATGCCACAATGTTGGGTAAAAAGTTAATGGCCGTGCATGTTCAGACTGTGAACTAGCACTGCCTCAAATACCTATCAAATTACCCATCTTGCAACAAAGCCATCATGCCACATCTGTGTGTGTGATGTAGCTGCCATGTCTGACCTTATTAAACAGATGACACAGGTATCCAGTTCCCAGACATGACAATGTCTGTGCAACTGCACAACACAATGATTGAAGTGACAAGACCTGTCCCTGACAAGTATCAACTGACAGACACATACAGCCCTTTGACACCAGATAGTTGCCTTAAAATGTAAGTCACTTGATATGTTTGAACAACTGCAGAAAATAGAATGCAGACAGACACACTCATTACCATTTATGATGTACATGATATACCCCATGGGCTGTCTATGGCCATGTGATTTTCATGTTGCATGGATTCTAACCTCAGCATGACAAACCACCATCAGCTATTGTTCACCATGTAACCATGTAGTGAATGGCATAACCCCTTACTATACTTTGTATAAGCACCAACATCATGCCTGCAACTTGGGCTGTGGTCTGTGGGCACTTATGCACCTTGACTCTGGCCACACCACAAGGCATGGTGACAGACAGCTCAGATATGCATCATGACAAGGCATCCCATAGTAGCAGGTGACAAATGGAACATGCAACTCAGCATGACATTATGTTATAGTTCAACTACGATTGCATGTACCGGTCTCGCAGTGCAGAATGACACGCCGCAAGAATGTAGCACACAACAGCACATGTTGGTGTCTCATGGTGCCCATGCATCAGGGGAGTACCCCTTGGGTGATGTGTACTGTCAAACAGACATGTGCCATACAGGTCCACCACACAGGGTACTCCCAGAATGATGGCCATGCGACATGAGTCTGTACGTCTGCAAACATGCATTACCCAGGGATGTCAAACGGCTGCAGCAGGATGTGCCACTACACAAATAAGGAGGATCATGCACGACTGGCAAAACATATGATGCACCATGACAGCCACTCACCAGATGTGTCCTCATAGTTCGCCAGGCCTCCCATGCCTTGGACCTGCTCAAGGAGGATGAACTGGTTCGTGGCCTCTTCATGAGGTCTCAGCTGCTCCTCATTTGCTGGCCCCACCTCCAGTTGCCAGTGCAGAGGCCAGGTTGACACTCAGCTTGTGCTTGGCGCGACGGGTGAGATCATTTCAGCACTTCTGAACCTGTTCAGCACAGAGCATCTCCATCCCTAAGGCATTAATCTGATTCTTGACCTGCTGCCAATGCACCATACTTCTTGCGGGTGTATGAGTGCTCCCTGCATATAGGCACATGTCACGATGGTGATCAGTCATATAGTCAGTAAAGATCTGGAGCTCCTCATCAGTGAAGTTCTTCTTCCTCCGTGGGCCAGTGTCCTGTGCCATGTCTTGGGGTTTGGCCACTTCCTGCTGTGCAGGGCATCCCTTCTTGGCCCGCGTGGAACAAGGTGTTGCTGCTGCCCCTGTCTGGCTTGGACCATGTTGGCGCCCAGGTGCCAGCCACCTGTGGACTGGGGCCTACCATGTCCTCCTGGGGTTGGGGCAGATGTCTCCACACCACGTCCCTGATCCCCTGGGGCTGGGGCAGATGTGTCCTAACCACGTCCCTGTGTGCCCCATTTCTCTCTTGGGGCCTTTCCACTCATGTCACAGGCATAAGGGATGAATGGAAGGCACACCGAATTATTGTCCTGGGCAATATGAGGAAGGGAACAGTCCATGTGATGTGTGTGTTCCAGCAAGGCTCAAATGTACCCCAAAATTAAAATAATATGGTACATGATATGCAGTGGCTCCCAAAGAGTCAAAAATTGCCCAAGCAATACCAGCAAATCTTCATAATAAGAAAATTGTGGTAATCGATACGCAGGAGCACCCCCAAACACAAAAATGTCATGCGCCATACCCAGAAAGCTTCTGTAAAGTCCAAAAAGTGATACACGATATGCAGAGGCACCCAGAGATTCAATAATTGCATACACGACACACCATAGGCCTCAACAAGTTCACAAAACATATGTGTATGCACAGAGGCATCTCACAAAAAATGTGGTACGTGGTACCTGAAGGGAAGGATTGCATAGCACCTCAAAATAATCTGCGAAACTCGTCAGGATTATAACCTTTACGCGAACAACCAGTGATGCATGTTGCACGCCTTATCGCCCTGTCATTGCCGTGAGCGTGTAGGTGCACTGCGTCACAGCATGCTGGACATAACTTACGTGTTAAGGGCCTTTACTGTTCTATCGGCTGCTACAGATGCAAGAAGAACACCACTGTTCCTCCTGCCTACGCACTGCTGTATTTTCCTCCTCTGGCCCTGCTTTGCCTCACTCACTGATATACTGCTGCTGCCTGCTCGAGAGTGAGTGCCTGTCTGCAACTAACACTGTCTTGGTGTGCCAGTTGTCCCTCCTTTTCCTGGACTCCTGTGTTGGGCCTGCAACCACCTCTTGAGTACTTGCCAGGACCTCCTCCACTGCCAACACCACCAAAGCTCCACAGCACCTACCCAGGACACAGGAAGCCCATACCTGCCTCAGGGGTGTCATGACTGCCCCATCTGCATCATCTGGGGAGTGCAGCACCTCCACATCGAGGCAGAGGGATGCCAACTACACCAACACCGAAGTTGGCATCCTGGTGGATCGGGTCCTGGGCACCTATGATGCCCTCATCAAACCAGCTACACAACTGGGCCACGATGCAAGGCTGAGGATCAGGGACAAGATCAAGGCTGCGATCAATGCAGAGGGAGTGGCAATCTGCCAAAGGGTCACCGTCCAGAAACATTGGGACGACCTCTAGACCCGTAGCCATTCCAAGGTGGTGGCAGCCACTGGTTCACCTAGATAGAGCTGCAGGTACGTGAGAGGTTCTACCCAGACCTCCACTCCCAGTTCTTGGCCTGGAGAAGTCATCTGTATTCCGCTGGTGAGTGCCCATGTGGGACAATGCTCTACAGAATAAGTGTGGTATGCATGTTTGCAGATGCCACATCCTGTTTGTGGCTTGTGTGGTTTGTGAGATGCATCTGATTGCTGCCTCATTCCAATGCAAGTCATTTGTGGCATCAAACTTGTATAACGGCATTTGCATAAGTATTGGAAGATTGCACATTCATGGCTTGTTGTACTTGGGCACCTGCAGTGTGTGATCATGGAACAAGTGCTTGGACATGACAGATGTGGACATGCTATGTTGTGGCCATGTGAGTGACATGCATGATGTCAGAGTCCATGTGTGCCACACCTGACAGTGCATCCATGCAGGCACATCTGCTGATAGTGACACATGTGCATTGATGCCTGCGTACGTGAAGTTGATGCATTGACATCTTCCTGACTGGGATCTATCATCCCACTGCATTTGTGAGACAAGTGTATGTGTGTACATAGAATAGTTGTATGCTTGGTCACCTGACATGTGCAATTTGTTCACAGGTATGTGTGCCGGTGCATGTTGAATGCTTGCAGGTCATGCTGTTGCATGTGCAGTTTGGTGACTGTGTTTGTGTGTGCAGGTGACCTGGTAATGTTCTCATGCACATGGCTGTATTTCATTCTTGTGTGTGTTGTTCATTGGTATGGTGGCATAGCTGGTTGTTGGTGATATGTTGTTGGCCACTGTAGAATGTGGTTTGTTGACATGTGTCATGACTGTGATTGGGCCTTCACACTACACTCATGCATTTGCATTGCAGTTAGCCTGGCCACATACATGTGTGTATCAGTTCAAGGTTGGTACATGCTGCATGATTAGTCATGTTTTTCTTGTGTATGGCACACATTCATTGATGATGGTTACTGATGTCAATGTTTTTTTGTCCCAATTTTGAAAAGTTGCTGCATCTCTGAAGTGGGTGAAGGCATTGCTGTGGAGCATAAGGGCAGGGATAGAACCACCAGACCTTAGCGTACACCCTGGGCAGCCCAACTTGACTCCACATCATCTGAGAGTGAGATGGACGGCGGAGTGCAAGTCCCATCGGGCGCAGTTGCTGGGGGTATGTCCCAGGAGGTTGTTGTGGTGCGGAAACAGCAGGGCCATCCATGGAGGAAGGCTCTCTGGAGTCATCCAGGGAGATGGAGGGGTTGATGGAGGAGGAGGCAGGGGAACGCCAGTGCACAGTGTCAGGTCGGGTCATCCAGGAGGGTGTTCAGGCTGCACCCCTGAGCCAGGGACAGGAGGATGTGCAGTGCACTGTGGAGGGAGCTGCCAACCTCCTGTCCCTGCTCCATCTGATGCAACAATGACCACCATCGTGGATGCCTTCACCCAGACGGTGCCCCCTTGTGTCCACAGGGATCACTCCTAAAATGACGCATGCCCTGCTGTCTGGGATTGCACAGCGGACGGCCTTGATTCATGATGATGTGAGAGCTTTGCTTTCTGAGCACTCAAAGCATCACAAATCGATGGCCCTCTACCTGGGCCAGCTTGTATGTGCGCTGCTCTTGGGTAATCTCTGTGCGCTGGCACATTCAGTTGTCCCCTTCTCCACTGCCTTCTCTGTGCCCTAGTCATCCTTCAGGTGGCCTTCCTTGCCAGTTTCCATCACTGCCCCCTCTACTCCAATCCCACCCACACCGGCCAGACTTGTGGTCAGCACATCCCAGCCTTAGGTGGGAGTCGCGGCAAGTACAGAGTTGGTGGTTGCTGTGCCTGACCTGGAACATGCATAGGAACAGGCAACAGTGGGACAGCTGGCACATCAGGACAGTACTGGTACTGTACCCCCATGGTACAAAATCCAGACAGTGAGGGTACTTGCGCAGTGTACACTTGGCCAGGCAGCAGCAGTATAGGAGTCGCCTGGGGCAATCCTTGGAGGGCCCATCAATAACGAGGAGGCAAGCAGGGCAGCAACATTCAATCACCTGTCAGGAGGAGTGCAGGTGCTTTTTCGCTGATTGGTGTGCATCTGGATGTACTTTAGGATGGTCTTGGGAGGATAGCTCAGGGGCAATGCGCTTGCCTTGGAAACAAGACGACATCAAACAGCACAGGTTCGATAACCGAGACTGCTTTGAAACCTCCGGGTAGCCAGCAGGTAATAAATAAACATTTACAATTCACAATTACAATTTAGGATGCAGCTGATGGCGGAGAGGAAGCAGCGAGGATGGCACGGGTTGCTAGGGCAAGGGCAGAGGTGATGGATGGAAGGACTCTGAGGCAGGTTGCCACAATGGAGGAGGCTTGCAGGGATACATAGGATGAGGTGTGGAGGTTGAGGGAGAGCCTGCAATCCGTCAAGACCTGGACAGTTTCCTGCCTGCAAGTGGAGGACAATGAAAGTGCCCTGGAGGATGTCATGAGAGACTATTGAGCCTATGTATATAGTTCTTTGTGTTGTTTTAATTTTGGGAATTTTTAAAATTTTTACCCTTGGACTTTTCCCCCTTCCACATAGTTTGTTATCATAATGTAAATATTGCTAGTACAGTTGTCTCTTTGTTCATCACACAGTCGTTGTCTGTTTATGTCCTGCATTTTGTTTGTTTTCATTTTCTCATGAATTTGTTCTGTGATTGTCACATGGTTTGGGGACCTAACTGCGGATGTGTGTCATACAATCATCAATTGTGGAGTTGGGGGGGGTTGCCTCCCAATGCATAGCCACCCACCAACACACATTGGGTACCATCCAGTGAATACTCTCATGTCACGCTGCACATTTGCCATTGAAATGTTTCATCATCACATGTGAGCTAGTTCATATATGTCTGTACACCTCATACATCTGCTTGGCTCAATCACTGTCAGACTTCCTTCGCATCACCCTGACACATGGCTGTTCAACATGTGTAAGTTGCAGTGCCTTGGAATGCTATGCTTTCCTATGATTTCCTACCTGAGTCCCTTGCTATGCTGCACTCACGTTACATGTGACTCTATACTATCAGTGATGTCCTGAGCTTGTGTCCTCCTCGGTCATTGACCTATGGCACTTTGGGCGAATGAAATGGCACATGGGTACAATGATACGTCACATTGAATCTGATAGCCTTACTGTGTCACATGTACATGGTGATGTCACTGTGTCAATGCTGCCACATTCTGCTCTCCTGTTGCTGTGCCACTGGTCGTGATGTACCAGGGAGTCCTATGATGAGCTACAGGCATTTATTCTGAATCAGTGCCCAAAGTTGTTATGCATATGAGTCGATATGTGACAAGTGTGCTTCATGTTGGTGGCAGGCCAGTGGAGTTTTTGTAAGTTGTTGATCAACATTGGACTGGTAGGGGGCTATGTGGCAGGGCCAGGCTGGGGTGTTTTCATAGGGTAGAGGGTCCGGTGGGTGATGTGAGGACCTGTGGGCTGCCTGGGTGGTGTCAGAGGTTAAAGGGGCTGGTGGGTAGTGTGAGGACCTGTGGAGCTGCCTGGGGGTGGTGTCGGAGGTGAGGTGGGCTGGTGGGTGTTGTGAGGACCTGTGGGGCTGCCTGCCAGTTGTGTCGGAGGGAAGGGAGCTAGTGGGTGGTGTCTAAGCTTGAGGGTGCTGCTGTACTGTCTGGGTATTTGGCAGATCTTTTGGTGCATAGTGAGTACGGTTGAGCCGTTGCTTACGTGGGGTGTCACGCAGATTGGCTGGGGTGCAGCCTTTACTTACGGGGGAGACCGCGCGGGTTCTCCGCAGTATAGCCGTTACATATAGGGGAGATTGTGCAGGTTCTCAGGGGTGTAGCCGGGACTTGCGTGTGGCATCGTGCAGATTGGGTTCAGTGCTACTGTTACTTACGGGGGAAATTGCACATGTATTCTGGGGTCCTGCCGTCACTTGTGTGGGGTATCATGCAGATTGGCAGGGGTGCAGCCGTTGCTTGCTTAGTGGCGTTCCTCGCACAGCTCGTTGGTTTTTGCAGGTCGGGTTCGAACACGAGGTTCAATCCATGAATACGCAAAGTGCATATTGGAAACCTTGCACATAAGGCCGTGCAGAGCCATTCTCCATGTGCAGGCTTTGTGGGATCAATGCACACATTTCCATTAATCGGCCCACTTTGTTTCCATGAAAAATGTCTGTATGCCTGAGGCAAACCCTTTGCTTACTGTGAAACTAAGGTCACAAAGGACTACCCCCCACCACCTCCTTGCTTGCATCCCAGTGGTTGCAAGTCACAAAATATATACTATGGATATATAATAAGATCACCAGAGACACAGAGATATATAGTAAACAAAAAAAAGTTTTATTTAGCATGTGTTGGCTCATGTTCAACACATCCCACGGGAAGTAGTGAAGTGAGCTCAATTACAACAGAGGAATCCCCCTTTTATACACAGTGGCCCCATGACGCTGTCATTCACCTATACATTTTACATCTGGTTACTGAAGTCGTCATTGCATTTCAGGAAATAATTGTCAGCAGTTTGCTTGCAAGTACATCATGAGCATTATAAATTCATAAAATCACATGCAGTTTCCGAACCAAAAAGTAATTCTGAGCTATTCTATCTTTGTATTAGTAACTGAAGGTTACTCTGTGAGCTGAAAATAGATGGCAGTCTGCCAAAAGACACGCTCTTCTAATAACATCTCTTCACTTGTGTTCAACTGCGATGAGCATTTACCATGAACACATTTCCCTGCACACTCAGCAAAGCCTGATTCATAATTGACAAAAACAGACTGCATTATAATATGGAGTTTATCTGAATGAAAAATGTAGCAGTTTAGGCTAACCAGAATCTATGCAGTTTCACATGGTTTACAACAACAATAAAATATGGCTTTCCTGAAAGGTGTGAAAACAAGTGTCTTTTAGACTTGATGTCTCTAAAGGCAGCTACATGCAAACCAACTGTTTTGGTTGATGCATGAACAGAATGTAAGAATGAGGTGTGAAAACAGGGGCCACAATTAAGAGAGGTTGAAACTCTAACATCAACAGGCAATCAACTTCAAAGAGACTAAAAAAGTCTCAAAAGTTTATTAGGAAACAAATTATCCATAAACCATTAACAGAATAAAAAATGCATACATTACAAAAGTCAATTCAACGTATTAAAAAATATCTAGAGTATAAGTTTACAAACAAAACGTACAGATTTAAAATGTGCATGTGTGTAAATCAGGTAATATCCACAGAGAGCAGCCAAACAATTCATTACGATTAATATTTCAGAGCTCAATCAAATTATGTCCCACGGTTTTGGATCTCCGATACCATGCCCGTCTCAAATAATCCACAATACCCCAGGCCACTGGAATCGCAGCTGCCGACAGCAAATAACATAAGGCAAGCTTAGCCTGAAACATGCCGGCTGATCTGAGTAGTGGCAAAAGTGTTCTCCGTCTTAAGTCTATATAATGTGGGCAGAACAATACAAAGTGTAGGAGATCCTCTTCCGGCCACTGACAAAGGGGCAGCAGTAGGTTGCACACTATCTGCCCAGCTTTTAGTTTGTGCCCCTAACCATAAGCAATCAAACCGTGCTCGAGTCAAAGCCCAGCGGTCTACAGGATTATCACTATGGATTAGATATGGCACACAAATGGTGTGGCGGAAGGGAAGCTCATATTTGCACATATGAAGATTTTCTTTGTTTAAAAGGACTATTAACATGTCAGCACTTTTCTCAGCAACCGTAATTCATATTTTCTTTATGTATGTGCCATTTTTTAGATACGGTCCAGGCGATTCTGGTATCCACCTCAATTTAGGGAACTGTAATGGCCAGTTAAACTAAGTTCCTGACTGACCTGAAAATGTTCCGAATTTAAGAATTGGTGAACTGCTCACGGGTGAAATTGTGAATGTGGAGAGTAAAGTACGTGTTCATAACTGTTATGCTTTCTTTAATAACAGCAGAATATTGCCACACGGTTGTGCAAAATGTTGCAGACCTGGCTGTTATTTGATTTAATTCCCCATGATTAGCTGAATCAGAAAATATATATAGTATGGCAGTTAGTAGTAAATCACAACATTTAAGCACATAATTCGATTTTTGCCAAAATGTGACATGAATACAAAGGGAATTGCAAATAGAAGTTGCCATATGTCTGTTCCTGAAACTTAAACAGATCTGTAGAGAGAGGTGGAGTTGGGAGGAGAGAGAAGGCTGACTGTCCAATCCTATTTGGGCAAACTCTTCCAGGGTACTCCCCAGGATTGTTAACTTGGTGGTGTCATCACTGCTATATTAAGGGGTGCACTATAAGGAAGGGACAGAGCTGCTGAAATGTACCATTAGGGAGAGCTGCTGAAACCTACCACTAGATAGCTACAAGGAAACACCAGAGGAGATTGCTGAGAGTGCATCTGAGTGGAGCTGTTTATTTCTGGGAAGGCCTAAAAGCTGACTGGAAACAAGGCACAGAAATCAAGCCAGCGGATATAAACAAGTCCACATATAAACAACACAATCCCACCAGTATTAGGGGCAGCCCCTCAATCAACCCCTCAGATCACTTCACGTAATGCATAAGCAATTTTTTTTGAAAAATGTATTTATTTTTCTTTATTTAATTAGAAACATTAAAATGATTATTAAATAGATCAGCTCATATAAGAGTAAGTATAAATATAGGACATACAGTTATACAACATGAATAAAGTGCAAAATGTGAAGAAAAATGCTAATATCACGATAGAGCTGCTGGGAACTTGCTGCCCAATTACAAACTGGGTAATAATCACCATCGTCCAAAATAAGTCCAAGTCAATGTCGAAGGATAAAGTCCACTCGAGAGAAGGGAATCCCTCGGGTGGAAAAAATCCTAGTCAACCGAACATAGTCAGGATGGTTTCGAAATGAATTTGAAGATGGATTAAATCCTGATAGTGGCAGCAAAAAAAGTCGTTAGTTCCGAATCTAGCAGTTTAAACATTGCAATAAACAAGAAACTGAAAGTTCTTCACAAAAATGATATTCATAAACCCATACTCTAAAAAGTCTAACATGGGATGCTATACGTCAACTACTAAGGTGACATGCGAAATAAACCACAAATACGTAAAACAGTATCGTGAGCATGGCGCCTTAATCCAGGTAGTTTCGATGGAAAACACATCTAGCTGGATTACAGATGATGTCCATCTTCGTCAGGACGTAGCATTCCCGTATAAAAATTCATGAAGATTCATCTGTGTCTTGAAATTACCTACACAAATGTTATAGATTAAAAAGAGACACTAAAAATGTATATTTTCCAAACAGTGAAATAAAGAAAAAGAAACGAGAAAATAGTAATGCTAACGTCAAAGCAGCCTTTCAAATAGGCCGCACAATCATTCATACAAAATGACCATAAAAACAAGTGATCTGAGGATCCCGATGAAGGACCCGGTCCCCAACACTGGGTTGGGGCGTGTATAGTGGCTAGTAGGGGAGAAAATCTAATTACCATGATCTCAGACCCTTTGGGGGTGGGCCCAGACGCCTGACAAAAAAGTCCAGGAAATAGCGATCCGGCCACACCAAAACAAATCACAATTGAATTAGGTCTGTAAAAAATGAGAGGAAAGAAGGCCACAAATTGGTCATAAATTTCTCTGGTTAACAGATTCGAGCAAGATACAAGCAGCCAAAGAGAAAACCAGAAGTAAAAAAATCGATAAATGTAACTCTAATGAAATAAACGTACAAAATAAATTCATATGTATAGAAAAGAGGAGCCCAAGTATGGGACTGCCCATATGTAAAAGATAAATTGAAAGAAATTGTGAATTAAAGTGAAAGAAACGAATACGTGATGCAGTGGTATCCATAAAAATAAATAAAGGAAGATCCTGCACCCAAAGAAGAAGGATAAAACCAACATCATAGTTGTCATTATGCTCACCATTGATCAAGCCCAGATCTGTCAATCAAGAACCATCAACAGATGATTCCTTAATGTGTAGAACGACCTCAACTACATGTACAGAATCGGATGTTGAAAGGTTCCCCAGAAGAGTGAATCTACAAATGTCATTAAGGGATAAGTGAAGTCTGTGGGGCAATAGAAAGTACAACACACTAGTAAGACATCTGTAATGTCCCAAAGTATCACATACATAGAATGCAACACTGCGCTATATGGAATCAAGTCATGAAGGGTAATCTGAAAGTTCGTGAAAAAACTGAACTTACATCAGTCCAAACAGGATCTGTGTGTCTGTTTTATAGCCTAAGTGGCAGTACTACAAGGTGCCAACATATAGCTAAATCTATATAGATGTTTGACAATGAGAAATAAAGCAAAGCCAAAAGTGTGAGAGATTCCGCCTAGCTACCCGTTCAAAGTTACTTACCTCAGCGGCAAAGGCCATAGACACCAAACCAGGAAGTCGGTAACCGAACTTCCTGTGTTGGCATTTGTCTGGGGTTAAATACGTCCATGGGCGTATCAGGACTGACGTCTACAATGTCTCTAGTGCACGTGACTATTGGCACAGAAAGGCACGTATAATATCGGGCTGCGTACCGTGCAATGGTAGGGAGCCGAATGGATGTAACCACGCCCCCTGAAGGTGTACAGGTGGCCCAGCGTTACCCGTTCCACGGCCCAAGCGTATTGGGCGCGCCCGAAGATACCCCCCGCCCGACAGCACGCAAGTAATCGCGCAGCAAGGCCAAGGAGCCAATAGAGATCAGTCCCGTGACTAAGCACATGGTTCAATATAGAACATGTGTCAGAAGGAGACAAGCTGTGCACTACAATCGAACAAGGCCGAGCCAAGAGGCAGAGACAGATAGTCCAGGTAGCGAACCAAGGAAAACAAAAGCACATAGAAACAAAGACACCTGCATGGCATGCCCCAACAGCTCGGAGAAAGAACTTAAGCCAACAAAAAGACTAAATATGTTAAGGGGAAGGGCATTAAAATGGTATGCCACAACAGAAAATGAGAAACCAATCTTAAAAGGGACAACAAAAATAATAACACTATGGGTTCAAGACAACAAAGGAAAAATAAAAATAAAGGAAAAATTAAGTTATAATGCACCCCATGCAGTGGTAGATCTCTACCAGTGTAGAGGTAGACATTACACCTACAATGATTATCAATGGAATGAAACAGGCTAATAACGCCTGAAAGCCGTATCGAAGACACCAGGAATAACCAAAGCCTATAAAGCTGAGTCCAAAAGACGTCACGACATAGAGGATCTATTGAAATAGCGCATGCCATTCTTCATGGGCATTCAGGCCCAGTATATGGCTTTGGGTGTTAAATATCCACCACTGTTCCCTTCGGGACAAATTTGTGGCTATGGCATAATGGTCTGGTCCCGTAACTCTTTCAAGACACCACCAACGTAGGTTTTCAGAGTCATGTTGGTGTTCAACAAAATGAGCAACTAAGGGAGAAGAAAGATTGCGAGTCCTGATTCTAGACTTGTGCTCAGAGATTCTCAGTTTAATAGGTCTAGAGGTTTTTCCTATATACGATTTATCACATGAACACATAATCACGTAAATCACGTTTTTAGAATTACACGTAGTGTGATCCCTCAGTTTCCAGACTCTTAGGTTAATGGTGACAGTGTTACTGTAGTAGTAATTGCCACAAGGATAGTTGCCAGTAACTCTTTCCATACCCCACATTTTAGTGATGGTTTTGGGTGCCCGGCTGGTCTGCAGTCTATCTGCCTGAGATAGCCAGCTCTTCAAATTCCTGCCCTTTTTGAATGCATACATGGGATGTTCCAAAAAAGCTGACTGGGCCATATGGTGGAGTGCTGGGGACCATACTGGGGAGAAGAGTTGATATTCCTCCCCTATCCATCCAGAGGACCCTGACATGCAGCTGGTCTTCCTGAATATTAAACAGAGGTTTCCTATATAAGTAGAAGTGAACTCTTTGCAACCAAATGGTGGGGAATCTTATGACCTTAAATCCTTTCCCATTATAGTAGGCAGGGACAAAACTGTGCAGATCCGTAGCCTATTTAACAACAGATATTAATTTAATGAATTCCCTTTGGCAGAACACTACGGGTGATTTTTGTTAAAATTTGAAATTAACAAAGCTCAGTACCCAGTGTGTGCTGAAAAACTATAGCCTATCATTTAATTGGAAATTCCTTTCTGCCCTGTTGACCCCAACTCCTTTAAGGAAGAGGGGTGTCTTAGTTCTTCAATCAGTGCAATCTTTTTGTCCATCTTGTCCCAACACAGGCCTTTCAGTGGAAGGAGGCCTGCAATCCAAAATTCTTCAATCATCCTAATTTTTCGGTTAGACTTCCCCCAACCCAGACCAAAGTAGGGGGGGTCTGAAAAACAAACCGTTAAATCACCCTGTGTTTATTTTAAAGTAAAAGTGTGGGTGAAATAATGATTTCCCACATTTGTAAAACTAAATGGCTAGCCTTTTAAGCTGTCATGATGCCTACCCCCGGGCATCCGGATCAAGCCCATCAGCCCCAGGAGCAGGCATCCAGACATTTACAAAAACCCCAGCAGCCCCAGCTTGGGGCTGTCTGGGTTCAGTCCTGGCACCGTAGGCACCAGGCTCATAATAAAAATCAGTCCTGGCGTCATAGGCGCCAGGCTCATAGACATTACTTACCTCATGCAGACCATGCTGCAAATAAATCCAAGCCAACATGAGGCCTGGATGGGACTATTTTACTACAGGGACTATTTTTTACTCGGGTGTGGTCCTGGGGAACTTCTTTCCTGGGACTACTTCGGTGGCTATTTAAACCACGCCCGAACAGCAGCACATGCTTCGTGTTATTCTGCATCCAGCAGCGTGACTCTCACCGTGCCTGCAGCCAGCATCCAGTCTTCTGCGACGCCCGCATGCCTGCAGCCAGCATCCAGTCTTCTACCACACGCGCCTCGAATCCGGAGCTCCTAGAATAAAGAGGAAGAAAAGGACAAGGTTAGAAAACAAACTTATTTCAAATTCCTCACCTGATTCTGGATCCATTTCATCTCCCGACCTGGAAAGTACATCAGTCCTGCACATGTCGCTTCGCCAGCTCCAGCACGGCGCCATACTCACCAGTTCTCACAGCATCTTTCGATCCGGCACTGTCTCCATCATTTCTTCGCCATACTCTGGCACCTAGGGGCACAAGAATAACAAGGTGAGCCAAGGGAATCAACAAATACCTCTTACCACCATAGACTTACCTGATTTACCACCGGCGGTATTATTCTCCGTATCTTCATATGCCGCATCTGTAAAGAGGGAGAAAAACAACACGTTAACACATGCAATAGTTACCGGACAGCGTTGGGTAACACAGACTCTTACCTGAACACCAGCAGCAGCTACGAGACCTTCTTCTCACGAACTCAGTTGCAACTTAAGGAAGGAAGGGGACAAGAGTGAACATTGGGCACATTGAACTCTTTGAACTTGATACTTACCAATCCCGCCTGGGACTTCAGAGTCAATGCTTACCGGAACTCTCCCAACGCCTTCAAACCAGTGAAGTAACTGGTATCTACGTGCCCCTGCAAGACACGCAGGATGGAGAGCTCATCTTTTACAAACATAAGGTGAGGTTACTAAGGGGATATCGGAGGTGATTAGTGGGGGAGAGCGAGAACAGTTGGGAGGCCGTCACTAAAACCCACAGGTGGCTAATCCCTGTCTCCACTTGCAGGAAAATACTTCTTCGGGTCCAGCAGACAAGACTAGGCGGGCCAGACCAGACAGTCATCTCTGCACTACCGCAGCTGTCCGGGTCCGATCGACACCCTTGTGGGGTCCAGGTGAGGGTAACATAAGCGGTCAGGAAAATCAAAATTGCACAGCACTACATTTGTAAATTGTTTGTCACGGATCAGTGGTAATTATTTCTTAAATTGAAATTGAGATAAACTACTGTGATTCATGTGTTTCCCCACCAATTAATTTGTGTGATTTAATTGTGTAACAAGAAGTTGATTGTGAGCCACAAAGAAGGTTGCTGGTGTAGTTTGTATGATTTTTCTTAAAATCTCATTCAAATAAACATAAATATATTTCCTGTACAATAAATATATTTCCTGTACACTGGCCTGTTTCTTGGATCAATGGTAGCTCAGGGGGAGGGATCCAAAGCGTATTAGATGAATTGGAGATATGGCTGAATAAAAGAATCCATTAAACAGTTTGTTGGTGGACACCTTGAGTGAGGAGGGGAGGAACTCCCGTGAACTCCCGTGTTGAGGATGGCCTCTCAATAAACGTTTACAGATTGGAGGCTTGTGGCTGGGATTTAACTGGCTATTTCTGACTCATGACAATTGCATTGTGACAGAGTATTTATGTTGATGTCATTGCATTAAGGTGGAGAAGAAGTCATCTTTGTTTTGTTAAAGTGCCATGAGGACTTCACCCCAGAGTTCCAGGGAGGTGTATGGGTGAAAATGTAAGGTTGAGTTAAAAAAAATGATTTGGATTTGGCATAGTGAGTGGAAATTAAGCTGGAACAGGATGATTTTTGCGCCTGCGCAGAGAAAGTTCTATAAAAATTTCAAAAAAGCCATTTTTAAAAATAAATCCAATTGAATTAGACGATGTCAGGAGACATTTCCTTACAAAGCTGTTCATCTGTGGTGAGTGGACAGAAGCGGGTGAAGGGAGCTGACAAGCTAAAATGATGCAAAATGTCACATCAGAACAAATTGATATTTCGTCTGAAGGTGGGATATGGCACAAAGCATTAGAGGCATTTTATATGACCCAACATGCTCAAGAAGAATGGACTCAAATGACTCAGCTCACGGCTTATCTATACTTCCAGTTGCAGTTAGTGGAAGAGCGAGTGCAGAAGAGTGAGGCCAGTGCGCTGAGTCAGACTGAGAATCTAGATAGGGCGCAGAAAGGATTTAAACAGTTAGAAGATCAAGTACAGCAGAACCATATTTTCGAGCTAAAACAAGAAAGCCTCATGGAACAACTTAAAAATAAGTTAAAAACCAAGCAGCAAGAAAGTGCGGAGCGTGAAACACCATTTTTTGCACTGCAAAATGCACATAAATAGTGTGTGGAAAATTTGAGCACACTGCAACATAAGGTTAATGATCAGACTATTTATAATATAGGGCTGTTAGATTACCTTAAGGCCTTTCAATTACAAATAAAGCAGTAGAATAATGAAAGCAATCAGTTAATTATAAAAGGAGTGTATTCCCAAAATAACATTGATCAGATATATCAGCTGGTACATACTTTAAAACAACAGAAAATTCAACTGGTGAAGAAAATATACCTCTTGAACAAGGAGAATAGTGTTGTTGCACAGGAGGCGCATCTATTGAAAATGGATGTAGAAAAGAGTCAGTCAGGGTCTCAGGAACTAACCAGAATTAGAGAAGAAAGGAATGATCTAGTAGAGTGAGTGAGACAAATAGAATCTGAACTATTAGAGGCAGCGAATTGTAGGCATGAGCAAGAGAAATAGATTACTCTCTTGAAGAAAAAGCACCTTGAATTTGCATGCAGCTCTCTGACTACCAACAGGAAATAAGGAAAGAGAGACCCAAAAGAGAGAGTCTCACGAAGGACATTGAAAAGTATGAACAGGCACTCATGCAGTCTGACCAATAAGGATATGGGACAAGGCCCACTGGTCAAGGTGAGGTGCCCGTCCAAGCAGGGGTTCATGCCAGTCATTTACAACTCTCATGCACAAATGGGAACCAACCTCATGCATGCCAGCAATCAAGAGCATGGTGACATGAGGCAGTTAGACTTACCCAGGCCTAGCACAACTGATCCAGAAGGCCAGTCCCTGTCTGATATTTGATGAGTATTCCTCTCTACCACACAGTAGGGAAAGTAGCCGGACCAGTGTGTCCTGGGAAGTAAGGAATACTACAGTAAGTACTTCAGACCATGCCAACTTATGATGAGATTGTCAGGGAGTTAGATTCGCTGAAAATGAGATTACAGAGAGACCCCATGGCTCGTTTAGCTGGAGAACATTTAAAACTTCAGCCCAAGAGGGGCATTTTAAAAACCTATGTGCATTCAGGGGAAGGGGGGGGGGGGGTTCTCCTGACTCCCTGGAAGGAGGGATGAGGAAACTGGGTTCTAGCCTGGGCCTGAAAGAAAATACATGGAGAGTAACCCTGAGATTTCACTTTTGCCCAGGCGAGAGGATTCCAGACCCTGTGGTTCCTGGAGATATGCCAGGTCACATAGAGACAGGGAGCACCTAGAAGAGAGAGAAGGCAGTACCAGTAGCAGTTCTGAGTCAGAAGGGGAATGGACTGCGGTGAAGAAGAAGAAAAAGACAGGAAAACAGATCAAGGGTTTTGTGAAAGACCCAATAAGACAAATCAAGGCCATAAAGAGCTTCCTGACCGCATACCACAAGAATGCCAAGTATTTGGTATTGGGAGCACTTAGAAATGTATTAGCAGATTATGGCATCATTCCAGATCATGAATGATGTTAATTGTATAGCATTTGCAAAATGGACTTTCTCATCGAACTACTCCAGTTTCTTTGTGGGACTGGAGGACCAGGATCATGATAAATGGTCCAACTATAAGGCAGACATTTTAAAACCTTTCTCCTCACACATAAACCCACAGGAGGCCCATAAGGCAGCATATCATTTGCAATGTGGGGAGGATCGGGTGCCTAGGGAGTTTGTGCAGGAGTTAATGCTGGCATTTGCTCAGACTTCCCGGCGGGTGAACAAATAGTAGAGAGTTCATAACTACATATTTTCATGCACTCACCAAATACGTCCTGACTCGGTTGGTGCATGATTTTAATGAGCATAGGACACTAGATTGGGTGATTGAACAGGCCGCCAGCATCTATGAGGTCCAGAAGCCTGCTGAGAGTAAAAACACCCTAAAATCCCCTAAATCATCTAGCAATGCTGCTAGTGTGAAGCTAGCCGAGCTAATAACTACCCCTCCATTGGATCTGGAGACGGGGGCCTAAAAATAACCTTTCTACTAACAAGCAAAATAGAAGTCAGAAGGGACCCCCAAACCAGCCCAATCGAATTGTAGTCAGGCATGGACCCAGAACAATGATCCCTCTGACCCTACCACCTCTATAAGCCCTATGTACAAGGGTACCAAACCAATCCTGGGGTATGTATACACTCCCCTGGCCCAAGGGTGAGGGACCAATCAGGTAAGTACTGCCCTGGGAAACTTCCCTCGTAACATCCCCCAGGAGAGAAGTATCACTCCACCTCTCAATGTGAACTTTTTCCCCAGACATCCCCTGAACTAGAACTTCCAAAACAATCGTCCTCTCTATCCCTGGTTCCAAAACAATAGATCCCTGAACCTGGGATTAGGATGGAAAATTGTGGGGGAAATTTCCAGTACCCAAGCTACTTCGGGAGAAGGGACAGTTATCCCTTTAGGGAGCAGCCGGGGTATGATTTGAGACTTCACTACCACCCAGAAAAAGTATTGCAAATGGAGTAACAGGTCCGGAAACTGACCGATGATCTCAGGTGCATGCTGAGGGCTCAGTCCAACTCTCAACCTAAACCTGCTTCCCAGAATTCCCCAACACCCTGGCCTGAACCCAAGGGGGAAATGTTGAGAGTAAACCTCTGAAAAATGACAGGTTTCTGAGGAGGGGGCCTGAGTTGAGGGCAAATGTCAAGCCCTAGAGGAAAGATTATTTTCTCACCCAGACAGAACCCCTAAAAATCTCTCAGCCTGAAAGTGTCGCTTCTAACCCCAAAATGTTAGAACCCAAAGAGCAAAAGGTAAGTAGGAGAGGCCAAAGATGAACCAATTTAGTGGAGCAGCTTAAGATTATCCCCTGTGAAAGAGAAGAGTCTGTGGAGGACTCAGGTAAATAGACCTTCTATTTCAGGAATGGGTCCCAAAAGACACTGAATTTGGATAGGGGAAGTATGGAGCCTGACTCAGAGCAAGAAATGTAACCCCCAAAATGTGTGCCAGACCAAATTGAAACTGATGGGTCTGTGATCTCCCAAAAGGTTCTGAGAACTGTTGCCAGGTATAGGTGGAAAGCCAAAGAGCTGGTGTTGGGTGTCCTGACCCACGTTTAAGCTATCATGCCACAACATTTGGTGCTGTGGGCTTAGAAAATTCAAGATGGCGGAAAACCCACATGTGCGCCGAAATCCAGGAAAGCTGCGCAGTTTGTGCGCACACTAAAATGGTTGCCTCACTTGCCACCCACCAGTGCGGGAATGAAAGGCCGGGTTGCCATGAGGGAAATGGGTTGCCAAAGGAAAAACAGTAGCGCCGGTTAGCTTCAAAGCGCTTTAAAACCACCATTGGACTACCCGCACAGTAGTCTGAAACCATTGGGAATGGAAATGCTGATTGCCAAATGCAACCTAGAATTGTGGGGAATTCATTTTCTTAAATCCCAAAAATGGGTGCAGTACCAGTACTCACCACTATCCAAAAGCCGGCGTTTTAAAACCACTCTGTTTCCCTGAAGGCAAGTCAAAATGCCTATTTTCAAACATTGCAATATGTGCAAAATATTTACTGAACACCAGCAGACATTTGGCAGAATGGAGTTTTGTGTGCCTACAAAATCTGGGAAATGAAGAGCCCAGAACAATGCTTATAACAAGACTGACTGAGCTATGGAGTCAGCAGTTTAAGTTGCACTGGATTTAAAGACACTAAAATCTAAATGTTTAAAGAAATGAGTGACCTACTTTGAGTGTCACATAGGTTGAAATTGTTTAAATGTCATAGTTTTGAACTTAGAATCAGCATTCTAGCTGCATATGTGAAAATGTTTAGTTTTATTTGAATACAGGAACTGGGGAACAAAAAGTGACATTTTAGCTGAAGGTCTGGCTTAAGGAACTTGATTTTGCCTGGCAACTACCCCCATCAGGAGTGGAACTTGAGTCACAGCTGTGTTCCCAGGCCTAGCTGCCCTTTTGCTGCTCACACTAAGGATATGCCATCTATCTGATAATTGAATTACCTGTGCTCTGCAGGAGAGTGAACAAAGCCCTCTTCACTCAGGCAAAGGTTTTATTACGCAGTCGTAAAATGTAGCTTCCTCTTGGCAGGAGCTGGGAGGGGCACTGCCTGTGAGAGCAAGCTGGCTTGGCAGAACTAGATTAACCAGTATTTCTACCTTGTGCTGAGAGAAAACCACACCCCTTTGTAGCCAGAATATTGTTTAGAAAAAGATTAATAACTCATGGTGCGGACATGTGAAAAATTTATAAATGATACCATAATTCTTGTGATTTTTCTGCCCACAGTTTAAGAGGTTTTTAGAACCGGTGGTATGTTCGGGGGGGTGTCAGCGGAAAAGTGGATATTACTCTAAATGTGTGCATGTTAAAAATCTGAAACTTCATCAGTTAATGTCCCTACTCCCTGCGCACATGTATGTAAAGTTGGGTCCATGTCAGAAATTGAAAAATCAGTTAAAAAGTCCGTTATGTGCCATCTCTGAATGCAAGCTCCTAGAAAGAGCAGATTTGGACAGAGACATGGCTAAATTCAGCCACACCATGTATATGTAATTTCAAACAACTGTGTAACTGTGAAATATGGATTTTGATCATATATAGATTTGGGTGCACAGATGATAGGGGAGTTGTTTCAAGAGATCATAAATGGATGACATCACTCTAACTCACAGCTCCTTCGCCAATCAAATGAGAAATGGAAGTTTGACCAATTAGAAGCTGAGAGAGAGGTAGGGTCAGTGATGCTAGAACACACCCACATTCTAAACACATAAAAGCAGACAGACAGGACAGATAGGGACCTTCAATTCCATTTGCTGCAACGCACTCTGCCGGACCATACAACATCCAGAGATCCAGACTTCAAATTCATCAAACCTCCAGAGAGCCAAACTAGAGACTTCAATCTATCCAGAACTAGAGACCCAGACCAGAGAACCAGAGAGAGCTGACCCAGATCACTGTGAAGTGCAGAGACCAGAGGCGAGTTTAAAACCTGACCAGATCCATGGCGAGGCCCATTTCACTCAAGAATATAGTGTGAGTACCTAGAAAACTGTGCAGAACCAATCTCCTAGTTAAAATAATATAATTCAATCCATTTTTAACCTAAGTAGAACTGCAGCTTAGCAATTGTGTTATCCTGCCATCATTTTTAAAGCTGAAAAAGTGTGCGTTTAAAATTTCAAATCTGAAAAACGACCTTTATTCAATCGTTCATATCTCCGCAACCGTTTGTGCTAGAGACTTGCAGTAACTTACATTTTGAAGCTGAGATCCTAGGCTTTCCTAGGACCCCAAAAGGATAGAGATAGTCCTTGTGGTTCCTCTGTAATAGCGCTCGGCGCATCCGCGAATTTTACCGCGATTTGCAAATTTCTTCACATGTAAAAACTGCTGCTGCTTGCCTTCCATTTGCCAGAAATTCGTTTAACCTGCTAACTATCCCTGCCTCATTGCTAGTGTGAGCCTGGACTAATATTAACTAGATACCACTCACCCTGAACCTCTGAAAGGGAATTAAAAGAATTTCCAGCATATTTCTCATCCATTGCTAGCACATATCAAAGCAATTTGGGCCTGTGTTTTTAAACTTCTGTTGTCTAAGCTTGCCGGGGTGAACTGATTTACATTGATTGCATTTCTGAGAACTGTGTGTTTTCCTTCCATTTTCTTGCCTTGCATCAAGGGGGGGAGGGGATTGCCAGAGAAAAGTGATTACCTTGTTTTGTTGAAATCATATTGAGTATTTTCTATACTGCATTTCATTCATTCAACCTTGCATTTCCTTGAACCCTGTAAAGCATTCTCTACCACATTGCATCCATTTTAAGCCATAAAAGTATTGTTGCTATCTTATCCATTTCAGGTCAACTCCTTATTGATTATAGAGAAGTGTGCTAGTGCCAGATTCTCCGTTGTTGATCTTTATCATATCAGATTAAGTGTGCTATTCATTTATTAATTTATTATAAAGTGTGATATATATATATATATTAAATTATCAAATAAACCTTTTAAACTTGCAAAACAGAACTACTTCTTGGCTCAGTGGGGTCAGGGGGATTCCAAGAGAGGGGTGTTATATAGGGGTAGTCATCCAGAACGCATGAACTGGACATAAAGATATATCCATAAGGGTTTTCATTCAGTATTACAGACTAGGCGTTGACTTAGCTGTAGTGTTGAATTGAATCCTCTTACACTGGGGAAAAGGAGGATTCCCCAACAATTTCCATTGTGAGTTGCAACATTTTCTTTACAAATTCCCAAACTCCCACACAGAAAATTGCTGAAGATAACGCAGTGTCGGACTTCAATATTAAGAAAATGACCACCAGGCTGTCAAATAACTCATACTTTCTTTGCCCCTTGGAGGCGAATGAAAGCTGATTTTATTCACCGGAAAAGGGCCAATGTGAATTATCAGCTCTAGTGGATACTGGATCCCAAGCCAACCTCCTGCCCAAAAAGGCCTGTGAGCAACTAAACCTAGGACCCAGGACGGGAGGTGGGGGGTGGGCCACCAAATTCCCCTCAAACCACTTCTTGGACAAGTCCAACATTTTGACAGGAATGATATTTCCGCCGAGGGGACTGCACATATGGAAATAAAAGTTGGGCAACATTGAGTTAAACATCAAGTGATAGTCATGACTCCAGAGGGCACTCCTTGTTTTACTTGGAAACTATCTCCTGAGGAGGTTATCACCTCTGATCGACTCTGTTAACAAGGTCCTCTGGACCCAGTCTAACCAGCCTATACAATTACAAATGTTTACCAATTATTTGAACAGGAATGGCCCCTGTCATTTAATTGATCAGTGTTCTGAGAATGTAGAATTCCATTTCCAGAATAACCAGGTCCCAGACATCACTGTCATCTTTGTGGGAGACCAAACTGGTGATGGGAACCCTTCTCCATTCTAGAAAATCAAGTTTCCCCCCAGTTCTATGCAGCCATCCTCACTGGAAGGGAACACCCTAACATGTTACACCACTCCAAAATCAGAAGAAACATTGAGTCCCATGAAAGATCCCGATCAAAGTCTGACGGACATTAAGGAAAAGGGTGAACAGTTGTTTTTCCCCATTCAGTTAAATGAACGGGAGGAGCCGGTGCTCAGTAGGGTATGCCTGAATAATGGAAGGAGCTTCATCAGCGAATGATTATTCAGGAAACTCTCAAAAGATCACACCATTCCCTCATTTAAATTTATTGACTAATGGGAAGTAGGTCTAGAAACGTCAAATTCCAAACATCTCCTGCCTAGCAGATTTATGCTGAACATTTCCATTAGTTGCAAAAGCATAGAACATCATTGTTGGGTCATGAGAGATGCCCCTTCCGCCTTTTATCTGGGAAGTGGCATTCTCAACCGATACGTGATCAATTTGGACCTAATTAATATTAAAGCCTGGTCTCGACTGGGGGTAACCCCAAGGGTCTTTGACAACACTGAAAATGCATTCTGGTCAGCTCAATAGCAGCCTTATGCCGTTGAAGTTCAAGTACGAGAAGAGGTTACCATCCCAGGGCAGGTGCAACAATTTACTCTCCCAGTCAAAATTAAGAAAGGACAGAACCTCAAACATCATGATGCCTATATAAATGTAAATTCCCATCTCCAACAACAAGGTTTGTATTTAAATCCAGCACCTCTAGTAGACCTAGAACATGACGCCATCCCAATATTGGCAGATACCAGTGACCCTCAAAGTATCACTTTGGGTGCACACACCTTTATTGGAATGGCGGTTGATACCCAACATTATTGTATTGATTTAGGTAATTAAATCATGGGACCAATCCCAAATTACTGTTTTGACATTAACTATGGTATTCTTCCTGAAAAGATCTTTACTACACATGGGGGGAATGTCTTTGAGTATGATTCCTGCCCCTATGGGGTGGAAGAGGTGACCGATGACATCAGGAAGGAGAAAGTAGTGTTCAGAGTCAAGGACCACTACCTCGACTCTATGGAATCTCCTGTTCATTACAACACCATAAAAAGAGATCTTGCCACCCAACTGGAGTGAGCATATGGGCCTTTGGAACGTGCATATATAATGGATGGGATTACACCAGAATAATTCTGAATCCAAATAACCACACAAACTCAAAAAGATGATAAATAACAGTTTTATTAACAATTATGTAAAACAGGGAAGTTACAATTGACATTAATGGATGTACGCTCAGTTTCTCAATGATCTCGACAAAAAATACAATTTTGATACTCAATTATGTGTCAAAGTGACATCATACTCCGTGGCAATAGTGAAAAACCTATCAAGGGTCAGGGATGGTTAAGGGAAACATCTAGCTATACAATCATATAGGAGCTAGGATTGTTATTGGTTGTCCTTTATCATGTGGACAATTTATGGCTACCTCTTCAAACATGTCATTTCAGAAACACTAGTTACATTGTATCTCATTGGTCTTATAAACTATAAGGTCCTTCATTATATGGACTAATACAATTGGTTGGCATGCTTGTGCCATGTCTGGAACATTTGGTCAATTTAGCAGCACGTAATCCAAAACCCAGGTGCAGTGAGATAGGACATGAAGCTACCTCACTGCCCAATTAGCCCAACATCTCTCATCACCCATGCTGTCTGCCATTAAATTGTCTTTGTACTTGGCCTTGCAGAGTATTCTTGTCTTGGGAATGCACGGGAGTGAGGGTGCTTGCTTTCGTGTCTGGAACTCCAAGTTCAAGCTCTATTTCCATCCTTGGCTCACGTGACAAGAGACCACAATCTGGTTGTTTTGCAGTTTTTAAATGCTCTAAATTATTTAAAAGTTGGCATCCTTTGTGTTCTTTCTTGCACCTTAACGTGAGAAGATTCATCCTCCACACACTCGTTCTTCTTCAGAGTAGATAGCTTACCTTGATTTCTACGATATTCACTTGTGAGAAAACTGAAGGTGTCTGCCTGCTAGTCCCCGGGGATCTATCATCCAGGTGGCCATGACACAGCCATCGCTATTGGTTCGAGTTCTTGGGAGTGGACCAGCGAGGGGGGATCACCTGGATGCGGGGGGGTCCTTGGGGAGTGGGAGTGGGACATCGATGGGTGAGATGCGGTATCCACCTTCTTTCAACAACTTTTCCCCATCCTACCACAAAGGATATTCCAAAACACTTCCCCCCCCTTTTCCAACAGGAACAATTTCGCACAACATGACGGACTAACACTAGAGCCGTTTACCTAACATGTCCCAATAAAAGGGTCAGGCAAAGCCAGTAATTGACCAGAGTCACACACATCTGACGGCCCTTTCCCGTCCCCACAGGGATAAGAAGGTGGATCACAAGAGCACAGGACAAGCAAGGCAGACTGCACAATGTGAGAGCTAAATCAGCATGGCAGTTCTAGAGGAGGAGAACGAAGGTGCATACCAAGGGAGTGACAAGGAGAGAAGCAGTCTTGCTCCTTCAGACCAAGGCCTGTGAATCCTCCACAGAAGAATCATAAGATTGCAAACAATAGCCAGCGTGTGTTGCAGCAGATGTCTACGGTACACAATAACCTCCTCCGCTGATAACGAAGCCGGGGAGAGACGCTGGTCTCTGTTGTACCAACCTTGACTCGAAGGAGAAGAAAGCCAAGCAGTTCATCACAGCCAGTGGGTTGAGAAGAGAGTCGATAAGAAACTGAACTGTGTTGAATGAAAAGTAGCCAACGGCTAATTCGAACTTTGAAAGGCAAAGAAAGCCATTGATGAAAAAGTGGGAAAACCAGCAACAGAGGGAGTCCGCCACCACGTGGGTTCTCACGCAGGAAACTCTGGACAATTAACCAATGATAGAAACTACTGTAATCAGAAGACCATGGGAAAAGGCAAAAAGAGGTCAAAGTGGTAATCAAGGGGTCTCGTAAAATCCTCTGTACCTTCGAAAGTCTTTGACTGACAGGTGAAATTAGTGCATGAACAATGTGTTACAACAGTTGGAAAAAGTGAACCTGGTGGAGGGATGCTATCAAAAAGGGGCGAAGCCTGAAGTCCCATGAAAAGTGTGTTGACAGTAGTGAAGCCAACCGAAGGATGTCTACAGTGAATTGTTGGACAAGACATCAAGATTTGTGAAATCAAGAAGTATTGTAAGACCAGGGGAAGTGAATTGTTCCCTTGTCATTTGGGTCCGAGCCCGACAGAGGGAGATCCAGGGTTGAAAAGGCATCACACAAAGTCCATTAGGAAAAGCAACTCTTTGTTTGTTTGTTGTTGAATTCAACAGGCCCTCGAAGGCAAGAGACTTTTTATTGCAAAGGGACTTAACCATCGAAGAACCTGATTGATAGTCCAGAACTGTCAGCTTGTGCTGGGAAAGCTTGAGTGTGTGCTTTGCTCAGGCAATCCACTTTTTCACATGCTCAAAATGTCGGGAAGGGAGACCCCTGACAATCACATCCTGATTTATTATTTGTTAACACTTCTTTCTTCATTGAAAACCGTATCCGACACGCTTTCTGTAATTAGTTGCAAGGATTTGGCAATAGTTTTTTTTTGTATAGGCCTTTCTATTTGACAAGACACAGCAAGGACTGCCTTATTTTTCATTTGATGGTCGAAGCTTGCTCCCATCTTAGATTTAGGTTTAGGTTAGGTGTTTTTCTACCCACGTCAATAGTTCACTCGATTCTTTACTTCATCATTTGTTTTCTAGTATCTGTACATTGGGCTTCATTACAAGTTCGGCGGTAGCCTTGCCGGTATAACTAGCAGGCTGCCGCGAAACTTGCGAATTTTACCGGTGCCCGGGAATGGGCAATTACCGGGTCGTTACAGCCATTTACAGGGTCATTTAGCAGGCACCGGTAAAAAATTCTCCCATTCCCATTGAGCCCCTTGGCAAGGCACACACGAGCAGAACTCGTAGTTTGCCGGTCTGGTATCTACGGTACCGGCAAGCTTACCAGTACCGTAGTTACCCAACTGGCAAACATGTAATGAGGCCCATTGTCTTCAATCAGTATGTCGGGACGTTGTGCACACTTTATTATGATGTCATTAGTTAATTTTATTTGCTCTTTCTCATATTCCTTCAGCGAGTTCCTCCTCAAGGTTTTCATCACTTCAAGGGTACATTCGATGGGGTTGTATCAATGGGTATCTCCTTCCAAATACTCGCTGCAGTATTGGCACAATAGCTGGTGTCAGGCAAGGCACGGTCTCATGTCTCCAATACAGGGAAGGTAATGGGGTGGGATCTCCTGCGGATATATACATCTGCTCATCTACAGGAGGGTACCAGTGAAATTGCCAAGCCTGCGGTCTTCCCAGGGTTCAAGCAGATGGTCGAGGAAAGGGTAAATCTTGCGGATGCCTGTGGGACCAAGGAGCAAAGACAAAGGCTGAAACAGGTATTCCTGGAATTCCAAGATTTCTTTTCAGTGGACGCATACGACTGTGGATGCACATCTATTCATTCAAACACCATACCCACAGGCCCAGAGATGGCTCCAGTGTTTGAGAAACAATACTGGTTACCTCATGCATCTAGTTACATGCTAGTCGCCAGGCCAACGTGACCTAGTGACTCTAGGAAAACCTTTCAGCCTAACTGCATCTATCTGCACATACCTTAGTAGCCTCCCAGCGTAATTAGGGAATCTAATCAGGATAACCTTATTCACTCCGCATCTATTTGCACACTCCTACCACTATAGATGATCCTGAACTTAGGCGCACCTCACATCATGAGCAAAAACTTTAACACTCAGTCCATCTTACTCACGATGGTGCTCCTCACCATTCTGGCAGCCGCCTCCCCTAATGCTAACCCTCCTGCGGACAGAAACAACAGACTCCGGACAAGATTACCCCGTATTTACAAATCTAAAAGAAATAACATTACTATTGGACCCCACTCCACTTCACACCATTTAGCCAAGTGCGCTCAAGCAACTAAAAAAGAAACTCCAAACCCGATGCCTACCCAAGTCCAAACTAAGAAGCACCTTAGCCAAAGCCAACACCCAATTAAACCTACACAGAGCTGTAACCTAAAAAGTTCCTTGACACTAACAGGGTCTCTCATTAACGCGAAATCCATGGTTGCCCACGCCTCGGAAATCACTGACATTCTAAGCAACAGCAATCAGGACCTGCTCGCCATCACTGAGACGTGGCTCCATGAAGCGGCAGGCCCTACGCTGATGTTAGCTGTACCTGACAAATACCAGATACTTAGAGCTGACAAACCTAAAACTAAAGGTGGTGGCCTAGCCATCATCTCCAAAAATACCATACCTATCAGACTGACTGACTCACCACCTTGCTCATCGCGTGAAATACTCACAGCCAAACTGCAACTCTCTAACAACCGCACACTGACCATCCATCTGATTTATAGGCCTCCAGGACCATTAGGAACATTCGAGGAGGACCTCACTAGCCTTATAGCGAATAACACGCAAAATCACTCCCAAACCCTACTGATGGGCGACTTTTACATTGGTTTTAACGACCCAGACAACAAGCATGCCCACTCTATAGCTGCCTTACTCATCGACCATGGGCTCACCCAAAAAATCCTCTCACCTACCCACATCAAGGGCAGAACCCTTGATTGGGTATCTGAACTTAATTGTAACATCACCATCACCGACATTGTCCCTCAACCCCGGACAGACCACTACTTAATCAACTTCACTGCCTCACTCGATCTCCTTACTCCCAAAATTATCAACATGATACCCTCCCTACCCACTAGAAGTAAAAAAGACATCTCTGCTGAAAAACACATCCCACTTCTCCTCCCCGCTATTAATGGCCTGGAGAATAACACCGATCCAGCCACATTAGTGGATACCTTTAACCAAGCCATGACTAAGGCACTAGACACCATTGCCCCCTTAGAATTGCGAAAAAGTAAGCAAGAAGGGCACCTGAACTCCTGGTTCACCCCCCAACTAAATAAACTCAGAAAACAGAAAAGGACACTACAAGCCACCTGGCGTAAATTGCCTACTGACAGCAATAAAGCCAAACTAGCCCAACTATCTAAACACTATAAGAAAGAAATTACAATCACAAAGAAAAACCTATTCAACGACAGAATCACGAAGGCCCAATCTATACAAAAGAACTCTTCTCCATCCTCCGTGAAATGGAAAACCCAATACAACCAATTGACACTGTCCCTAATGACAAGACATGGTGTACCAATATACAGAGTGCCCTAACCAAATCTCCTCCCTCCAACTCAAAATAATTAAAAAAAAAGACTCCGTGCCTACTGATAACCATCCACCACTATTACCTACGGAGCACAACACTATCCCACCATTTAGCTTCAAGACTATCTCAATCATTGACACTGAAAAGGTCATTCTCTCCCTGAATCCTTCCAATTGCAAGGGCGACATCAGCCCAGCACAAATAATCAAGGATGCAGCTAGAGACCTAGCACCATTCATCTCAAAGCTAATTAATTCCTCCTTCAAATCAAATATGGTACTGACTAACTTGAAAGAATCCTGGGTCCTCCCCCTACTGAAAAAACAAACCCTTGACCCTTCAATACCTACCAATTACAGACCCATTAGAACTGTACCCTTCTTACTTAAAATCATTGACAGAGTAGCTTATCTACAAATTCAAGACTACCTTGAAACTAATCACCTGCTAGGATCACGACAATCAGGATACCGCCCCCTCCATGGCACTGAAACAGCCTTGCCTGACCTCAAGACTAAAATCGAGGAACTAAAGCACAATGGCAAAACCACCCTGCTACTATTGTTGGACTTGTCAGCAGCCTTCGACCTAGTGGACCACGCAGTCTTATGCAGCCACTTAAGACTCGCTGCCAACTTCACAGGAGAAGCCATTGCCTGGGTGCAATCCTTTTTAGCCAATCGCACAATGAGAGTTTTCTCTACCTCCGCCTTCGCTGATCCCATCCAAATCTCCTGCGGAGTCCCACAGGGATCTTGCGTCTCACCAACGATGTATAACATCTTCACTAAACCACTATTCAAAAAGTTGGACAGACTAGGTGTCACCTACACTAATTATGCAGATGACACCCAGATCCTCGTACCCCTTTCGGGCAACTATGAAGAGAACCTGGCTACGGTGAACAAAATATACACCCTCATTCAGGCATGGATGACAACCCATGGCCTTTGCCTGAATGACGATAAGACTGAGATTCTACTCCTCGGATCCAATTCTAATTTAAAAAAACTAACTCCAAACTACACATCCTTTAACATTGACAATAACATCATCAAGGTCCTGCCGGAGGTAAAAACGTTAGGATTCTACCTGGACTCCTCGCTCAACCTAAAAAAGCAACTTAACTCTCTCTCCTCTACCACTGCCTACAATTGCAAATTAATCCGAGCTGCCAGACCATTCCTGTCTAGCACCAGTTGCATTACCTTGGCCAATGCGCTCATCATGTCCCGACTTGATTATTGCAACGCCCTGTACTCAGGAGCCAACAAGTATGTCACTGACAAACTTCAAAAAGGCTGCAAAACAACGCTCTTAGAGCAGCGTTGAACATACCTCACAGAGAGCATATCTCTAAATTTAGGAAAGAGTCCCGCTGGCTAAAAATAAAAGACAGAATCCTCCTCAAAACGATATCCCTCACATCCAAACATCTCAACACCCTAGCACCACCCTACCTTTCAGATAAAATCACTAGGAAAACTGCCGTCAGACCACTGAGATCTGCTAACACCTTCCTGCTTGACATTCCCAGATTCAAACTTGCCACGGCTGGAGGAACCAGCTTCCCAGTCAATGCTGCACAAGTATGGAACACACTCCCCACTGACCTTAGATGCCCTCTCCCGTACTCTAGATTCAGAATCAACGCCCTCAAATGGCTTCGCTCGAATGACCTATAACGTCTTTCTCTGCCTGCCTTTCTTTTCCTGACCTGCACCATCCTAATGCCTATGACTCACCGTCCTCACTCTCACAAGTGCAACCACAGGCCACCCACCTGATGCTTCACCTCATTTACTGTATTATACTTCTCTCTGCAATTATTGCCTATACTGAATCTTGCAATGTATGTGTTCTCTCATACTGTAAGGTAATTTATGCACGTACCAACTATGTAACACTGTAACTAAGCTTCGAGTATTCTTGTACCGCTGTGCCCGGCTGCCCATGGGCTTGGTGCGCATTATCAAATAAACAAACAAACAAACAAACGTTTCGACGATATCTTTTTCTTTGTACCTTCGCGACCTAAATATATTCCCCAATTTAGTTTGATTTGAATATATATCCTTTTGTGTGTCGCATAGGTGTATGCATCTACGGAGACATGGAGTTCCTCTACTCCGTTGGTACAAAAACAGTTAGTTTGGGTGTGCTTACACCTTTTGCGCCAATCCTTTCATTCCTCCTATTGCAATGTATTCATTTTCCAAAATAAATATTCTGATTCAATTTGTACATAGAATATTTATTTTTGGTTTAGCCCTTTTTGGATGACACGTGTTTCGGCATTAGGACTCTGCCTTTCTCAAATCCAGGCTGTTCTATTTTACAACAAAGAAAAAGTTATTACAAAAATTGTTTCCGTCTTTGTCCATTGCTGATCAAAGGAACAATACATAAAAAGACAGTGCACTTTGTATACACCCATTGTGATTTCAAGCAAAATAAAATTATATGAAGTGATTGCTTGTGGAGTCCCGAAAACATACAATATGAACAGAAGTGGGGTTGGGTTTTGGGGGGGCATGGGTTTGAGAATGCTAGTTTCAGTTTTGGGGACACACACATGGTGTGCACTGAACTGTTTGCCCTTCTTGTTTTTGGTGTTTGGTCAATTTGTTTGCAAGAGCCTGGATATTATATTTGTATTGGTATCTTACCATTTATTGCTGTGGTCCAGGATAAGTAGCTTTGTTGTGCTGTTGTTGTATTCATGGGCTCAGATCCCTCCTATTTGGAAAATAAACAAGGTATATGGTGTATTTTTGGTTGCCCTTGCATTGCCTAGTATTTTTCAAAAAGCATGTCTCGTCTATTGCATGTGTTCGTGACTGACCAATTCTATAACATTTCGAGCTGGGCTAATATAGGCCTGTATTATGCATACTTTCAACAAATTGCGCTTGTTTACTCTAAAAATGTTTTTCACAACATATTTTTACCCAACATATTTGTTGTCACAACATACTTTTCCTTTTCTAAATTGCAAATAGGTATGCTGGGTGGTCATAACTGAGCGAAGTGCTTTTACAAATTGGGCTTGTTTACTCTTTGAAGGTCAATGGCAGCATATTTCTGCTTTTGGAAGTTACGGTTCAATCAGCTTAAGTCTTATTAACAATACTAGCATTAGCATACGTTGCTGCGGGGTCCTCTTTGAGCGGGACAACTATTAATAGGCCACGATATAGGGTGGGCTTCCAGCGGACTTTAGGGCTTACCTGAAAAGTGTGTGTCTCCTGCTTCAAGCGTCGGTTTTGCGGATTGCCTCACTGGGGTTTCGTTCTTACTATTAAGTCTAAGGCTTCTTGGTAGTTAGTCCTACCTTTCTTTCAATTGTGAGAATTACGGTGGCCATACTTAGGGCTGGGTTATGCCGTATTTGCCAATGTTGGAGATAGGTTAGGCCCATTCTTATCTTGTAAGTGTGACTCTTTTTCGGCATACCGACTATACTAATATGGTATTACTCTGCTTTGCGAGACAGTGTTGCTATACTTGTGTCGCTGTGCATTATGGTTTGTGTGGTTCGGGACTGAGGGTGGTTTCCAGTACTCAACTGATTTAATCTCGTAGTTGGCTTTTCGATTTTCTAGTTAGGTTTTAGTTGTAGCTGATGAAACAATATGTGTTTTTTTGGCTGTGAAAAAAGAGAAGTATATCAATTATATTAATAGAGTATTGCTCTGCTTGGTGAGACAGTGTTTTGCTACACTTGCGTTGCTATGCATTGTGGTTTATGTAGTTCGGAATTGAACATTTTTTCCAGTACTCAAGTGATTTGATCTTGTGGTTTGCTATTCGAGTTTCTAGTTTGGTTTTAGTTTTGGATGATGGAACAATATGTTACATTGTTAAAGTGTATAATTGCGCATTCTTTTTGCAATGCCTTGTGGTTAATTATCTCACCCCTTGTGCCTCAAAGTCATATTGTATTTGAAATTTCCATGACATTTATACTCTTTACATTACTGGCATACTTATTATTATACATTTTACAGAAAGTGTACCATTTTGTTGTCTGAGTTTAAGCCAAGTTCTATGGCTTTAAAGTGGCAAATATGTATGGCTTCTTCCTGCCATAGTCATAATTACTGGTTTCCTCCACGTCTGCCCATCCCAATCTTTTTGAGTCCAACAAATTTAATTTCTCTTTTATCTTGTAGTTGATGGTGGTTTTGCCAATGGTACGATAGCGGTAGGTTTTTGTCTTGACTTCCGATTGCTGACATGTGTTTTCTGATTCGTATTCTCAGTTCATGAATTGTGCTCCCAATGTATATTAACTTGCAGGTGCATATAATTGCATATATGACGAACTTGGGGCAGCACTTGATTTTTTCTCTGATTTGTGTTTTTACTCCGTTTTTGTCTTTAAACACACTAGGCATTGCATGTTCGCACACTGAGCAGAAACCACATTTTCGAAATCCTGAAGATGTTCGATGTGACCAAGTTATTTTTGTTGTTTCATCTTTTTTCGGGTAGTAGCGATGGACTTAAGCTACTTCTCTGTGTTTTTGCTCTTCTTTTGACTATGGTAGGTTGATCTTTGATACATTCACAAGTATGAGGATCTAATTTTAACAGATACTAGTTTGTTGTAAGTACTTTTTTAATATCCTTATTGTTGGCACAATAGGTGGTGATAAATTGGGCCGTTCGTCTTGTTTCTTTTCTTTGGTTTTTTTAGTCAAAGTTTGTCATCTATTCATTGTCTGGGCCTTGTTCCAGGCTGTTGCAATTGCTTTTTGAGGGTACCCTCTAGCAGTGAATCTTGTGGTCAAAAGTTTGCATTCCGCATTAAAAGCAGATGTTTCCGTACAATTCTGTTTTGCTCGTATAAATTCGCCCTTTTGAATGTTTCCAATAACTGGTTGATGATGACAGCTTGTGGTAAAAAGTGTGGAATTCACTTCCGTTTCCTTTCTGTAGGTTTTTGTTTTTAGCTGGTTGCCTGATACAAAGATTGTTAGGTCTAAGAAGTCGATTTTAATTTGACTGCTTGATCCGGTGAATTCTAATCCATATTGGTTGTCATTGAATTGATGTAAGAATTCTTCTAATTAATGAGATGTTCCGTTCCTAATAATTAACACATCATCTATGAATCTTGTCCATTTTACTGTTTTGTTTTTGTATGCATGCAATTGGTAGATGAAAAGATCCTCAAACATGCCCATGACTAAGTTTGCCAGGGCTGGCGAGTATTTCAAGCCTTTTGCAACGCCTCTTGTTTGAAATATTGATTGTCAAAAGTAAAGATATTGGCCCTCATTACAACTCCGGCGCTAAACCATGGTTGGTGCCGGTGTTGTAACGGGTCCGCCATGGTTCAATGGGGAATTACCACCCCATTCCAAGGTTGTGGGGCGGTAATTCCCCATTGAACCATGGACCTTCCCCATTCCCATTTTCGCCCCATAGGGCTCTATGGGAATGGGGAAGGAGCTAAGTATGGTACCGCAAATTGCGGTAACGTACTTAGCACCAAGGTCCCTTTGCGGGTCCCTACTTTAACGGCTGGTCTAGACCAGCCGTTCAGGTCGGGTCCCGCAAAGGGACCTCGTAGTAAGGCGCTAAGTGTTTAACGGCGCCGCAGCCTTTTACGGCACCGTTAAACACTTACCGCCAGGGTCCTAATGAGGCCCATTGTTTTCCAATGTTGTCATTAGCATTTCCTTTAGCATACAGAAAACATAGTCCATTGTTTCAAGGGCTAGATTGTGCCCAATCAACGTCTAGAGTACATTCACATCCCAAGTTGCCAATAAGTAATTTTCTTGCCAGTGTATTTGTTCCAACATATTTATGCCTGCTGTGGTGTCTTTGAGATAGGCTTTTACTTGGCACACTTTGGGTCTTAGGATGTTGTCGATGTATTCTGCAAGGTGTTCCATTGCCCAACCGATACCACTTACGATTGGCCTTCCTTCTAGAACTTTTTCAAATTTCTTATGTACTTTCGGAAGAACGTAAATTGTGGGTGTTATTGGTTTTGAAACAAAAAGATGTCATCGCCCGTGATTAGTCCTTGCTGATGCCAACCTTCTATTAGATGTGTTAAGTCTTGTGTTATCCATTTGGTGGGATTGGTGGGAAGTCTCTCATAACAATTGGAGATGACTAGATGATTATTTACCATCAGGACATAGTCGGCCCTGTTCATTATGATGATATTTCTTCCTTTATCGGCTTCCTTTATGACAAGGTGTTTGTTTTTTTGTAGGTTTGGTAGTGCTGTTCTCTCCTGGGGAGTTAGGTTGTTATGGATGCTTTTGATAGTTTGTTTGGATTTATTTGTCAGTTGGTTCAGATCGTGTGTGGCTGCTTTATAGAAGGCATCCACCATGTTGTCTGGTGATAATTGTAGTAGAAATCTCGATTTTGTTTTCAGTTCTTTCAGGGTTAAGCTTGCTGGATGTATCTGTAGTTCTTGTATAGTCAGATGTATTGGATAATCTTCAGGTTCCTGTATTGATCTTAGTAAATGTATGTTTCCTAGTTCAATGGTTATGTCACTAATGTGGACCGATTTTGATCTGGTTTTACGTTTGTCCAGTTGTGTTGCAAATCATTTCTTTAGGTTGAGCTTCCTAACGAATTTGAATAGGTCTATATGTATTCCAATTGGTTCAAAGAATGTCGTTGGAGCGAATGATAGGCCTCTATTAAGAAGACTAGTTTCTTCTGCTGTCAAACTCTGACTCGATAGGTTCATCACTAAATTGTTTATTTCGATTTTTTCGCTGCCTCTCGTGCTGCTGCTCTTATCAGACGCCGGTATTCGTCTACAGCGTCGGGATTTCCTGTGTCCTCCTGACCCCCTCCTTCCTCTGCTCCGACTGTAGGTTATGATGTGTCCAGTTGCTTGTTCACTTGAAAACAGACCTGTTTTGTTGGTACGTTTCTGTTGCCTTTTTTGAAGCGTCTGATTTGATTTAAGAAACCATGGCCTGTTTTCTTATTTTTCTCCTGTACTGGGTCTGTGTTTTCATCTGGTTCGTCTTCTGCTTCTGAGCTAGCTGACGACGTATTGGGAGCGCTTTCTCTCGATATTGGCTTTGTGAATTTGTTATATTTTTCTTCAAATGTATACACTTTATCGTCTTGGTAGCCTCTGTCATCACGATAAAATTTTCAAATTTGCGTAATTTGATATCGTCTTGATATTCTTTAAGGATTTCATACATTTTAAGATAGTTTTTCTCCTTGGTGACATCGAGTGCTTTTGCTTCCGTAATTTCTTTTTTAATTTGTTCAATTTGTTCTGTGGTTGTTTTGTGTTTGCGTTCTGCGTGTTCTATCAACATTTCTAACATTTGTTTTGAACATTGATGTAGGTTTCATTCCCAGTTCCTCCTTGTTTTGCTTACCCCATAAAGAACATTTCGTACACGAGAAAGACTTTGTCCTCTGTGGAGGAAAAGTTCAATGAATGCAAGAAGGCACTCCTGGCAATTGTGTTGGCATTGAAAAATGTCCACCCATTCATCCAGGAGGAAAATATAATTGCTGAGACTCCTCACCAACCCTTGCAATATCTACAAAGTGACAGAATCCGGGTGAGACACGTTAGTAATTCCAGAATTACTTCCTGGATTCTGTCCATGCAAGGCTTTCCTGTGGATGTCAGATGTGGCCAAAACAAGAAGAGTCCCCAAGGGCAAGGGTTGGTGGGCTTGCATGATTGTGCTCAAGAAAACTGTCTCGAGGATGAATGTCTGGTGATCAACAGCATCATGGATGTGTACGTAACTTCCCCACACAAGGTCTATGAAGAAGACACGTGTCAGTGGATATCCACAGTTTATGTGGATGGGTGCTCCTACTATGCTGATGACAAAGGGAAAAAAATGACGGCTGGCTTTGGAATGCCTGGGTTAATGATACCGCGGAACCCTCTATGGTTAAAAAATAGGACAAGCAAGGAGTTGGGCAGATGCCAGATCTTTATTCTCATCTTTATTGAAATCTGGAAAGATAAGGATACAGAGTCCTCTAGGGATTTGTTCTTTGGTTAGGTAATTTTTTAATGAGATAATCTCCCAATACTTGTCGATCTCCATGCGTGAGGCCCTCTCCAGTTTGACAAATTTGTATCTGAGGTACTCATGTTTGGGAGTACTTGAGTTGAATGCATGGGTATTACTCCCCTTGGGGGAAACAGATTGTTTGATTCTTCTTCCCTGTTTTCCAGGTATTCTGTCATTGTTTTTTCAGTTTGTTTGGGGTCTGTTTGGGGTCTGTCAAGATTTCCCCTTCTCTACATCAATCAGGGAAGGGCCCAGATCCAAGGATCAAAGGTGTACACCGCCATTGACCTGACCAACGGTTACTGGTCACAGTACCTGTGAGTAGGGAAGACCAGTACAAGCTTGACTTTACCTTCAGTGGGCAGCAGTGCATGTGAACCAAAATTCCCTTTGGATACATCAACTCTGGCAATGAGTTCACCACTTTTTGACATTAGGCCATGCCGGACTTGGGCGAAAGGGGAAACCTGGTCTATGCGGATGAAGTTCTGATCAAGAGCTCAACTGTGGATGAACTTATAGCGGAAATCTGCTATGTTCTAACCCATTTGCAAAAAGCCAGAGCAAAACTGTCCTTTCAGAAGGTAAAGTGGTGAAAGACCCAAGTGAACTTCTTAGGGCACAAGATCACCCCTGAGGGACTTAATCCCCAGGCGAAGAAGGTGGAAGCCTTATTGAAATTAAAAGACTTAACTAATCTGTGCCTTTTTGGATTCTCAAATTATAGTCAAAGGTTCATTGAAGACTACGCCGAGGTCACTCGACCATTGACCCATTTATTAAAGGCTGAGGTCAAGTGGGAGTGTGGTCTGGAACAATCTAAGGCAGTTACACAACTGAAAAGAAGCGTTTCCCAGGGTCCTTGTTTTGCTTACCCCATAAAGAACAAGGAGTCCTTCTTGAAGACAGGGTTCTCAGATACATGCCTAACAGTGGTATTGTACCAAAAGCATGACATGGTCACCAAGTCATTTCGTACACGAGAAAGACTTTGTCTTCTGTGGAGGAAAAGTTCAATGAATGCAAGAAGGCACTCCTGGCAATTGTGTTGGCATTGAAAAATGTCCACCCATTCATCCAGGAGGAAAATATAATTGCTGACACTCCTCACCAACCCTTGCAATATCTACAAAGTGACAGAATCCGGGTGGGACACGTTAGTAATTCCAGAATTACTTCCTGGATTCTGTCCATGCAAGGCTTTCCTGTGGATGTCAGATGTGGCCAAAACAAGAAGAGTCCCCAAGCGCAAGGGTTGGTGGGCTTGCATGAATGTGCTCAAGAAAACTGTCTCGAGGACAAATGTCTGGTGATCAACAACATCATGGATGTGTACGTAACTTCCCCACACAAGGTCTATGAAGAAGACACGTGTCAGTGGATATCCACAGTTTATGTGGAAGGGTGCTCCTACTATGCTGATGACAAAGGGAAAAAAATGATGGCTGGCTTTGGAATGCCTGGGTTAATGATACCGCAGAACCCTCTATGGTTAAAAAATAGGACACCCAAGGAGTCAGGTTGCAGAGTTGGTGGCCGTTCATCAAGAGATCCTCACTGCAGTGCACCACCAACCCAATGAACTGGTAATAATCACTGTCTAGATTATGTCCGGAAAGGGTTCATGGAGCACCTGATTGACTGGAAGAATGGAGGCATTCTTTGGGCCAGCAATAAACTTTTAACCTTTTAAGTGCCATAGGTTTTTACCCCCAGTGCAAAGGCCAAGGCCTTTTTTGGTGATTTCGGTATATTGCTATTCAGTGCCTTGTAACTTTTTTGTTACATGAGATATCTCGGACAAATTTGGTCCCTTTTTTTCCCACATGTAGCCGCTTGTAATGCCAGGAATCCTAGGTTGCTGTAGGGGGGTGAGAGAAAATAACCAAGAGGTGCGACATTTTTGTGCTTTTTTCAAAAAATGCCAATAAAATGATGTACAAAGAAGCCTGTGTTTTTTTCCTTGTATGAGCTAGGAACAAATGGTTTGCTGTGCTGAATTCCCCAATTTCCTGGCTTTCAGGAACAGGTTGAGTGGAAATAAAAAAAATATTTTGATGTGGTTATCAACCAATTTGTGAGAGGTTGGCGATTTTGGCCATTTTTGCCAATTGGACATGCCTGGACCGAATGGAAGAAAATGATAGGAAAGCCGAATTGGAGGACAGAAAGGCATACATTTCTGAAAAGTAGACAAAATTCCAAGTTTAGGAAGGGCTGATTTGCGCAGGTCGAGAAACAACTAGGTAGGATAAAATGCCATCGTTTGGGGAAAAAGCGGGAAAATGACTGAAAAAAAGGTATGTGGAGGAAATGGTTGGCTTGGTACAGCAATGGCTTCTATGAATTTGGAGAAAAAACAATTCCCCCAACTCTTGCAGTTAGGAAAGCACACATTTTTTGCAGTATTTCACAAAACAAGCAATACCACAAGCCAAACACTGATCCATGGTACACAGGAGTTTTATGCTTACGGCCTGAACAGACATACTTTGCATGTGTAAATCAGGAAAACCAATGTGGAGAGGAACGGCAAGCATACATTTTTTGAAAGAGCACAGGCAGAGCTTTTCAAGGTTAGGTGACTTGTGCAGGTTACAAAAGTGTATCGTGCCTAAAGCAGTGACTAAATGTAGGGCACATTTGGGAAATGAAAGGGTTGTGTGACAAAGGGCACCAGCAAATGGGTCAAAAAGTTATAAAAACACACACAGACACAACAAATGTCATACCTTCCCGCGTTCCCACAGGTGTCCCGATGAAAACGGTACCTCATATGTGTGGGTGCATCTACCTGGGCGCCAAGGGGAAAGCCGAAAACACCCCTAACCTCAAGTCTTTTCGACAGCTGAATTTCACGATTTTTCCAGACAGGCACACCATACAGATATGGGCCTCGGGTGTCCAAGCCACCAAGAAAAACAGGGAACCACATTCTTTTCTGAAAAGAGGACACCTGTGGGAATCCGCAGAGGTCTGACTTGCGCAGATCGGCCCAGGATTTATTACCCAGAATCCCTGGCATAGTCTGAAATGTGGCAAAAAAACCATTTTCCGCACATTTCACTCGGCTCACCCACCGAAACACGCCGCCAACAACACATGGCCTACCGTCCTGCATTCCCACAGGTGTCCTGATGAAAACGGTACCTCACATGTATGGCCGCACCTACCTGGGCGCCAAGGGGAAAGCTGAAAACACCCCTAACCCCAAATCTTTTCCAACAGTTGAATTTCACGATTTTTCCAGACAGGCACACCATACAGATATGGGCCTAGGGTGTCCAAGTCACCAAGGAAAACAGGGAACCCCATGCATTTCCGAAAAGAGGACACCCATGGGAATCCGCAGAGGTCTGACTTGCACAAATCGGCCCAGAATTGATTACCCAGAAACCCTGGCAAATTCCAAAATGTGGCAAAAAAAAACATTTTCCGCACATTTCACTCGTGTCTCCCACCGAAACACGCTGCCAACAACACATGGCCTACCGTCCTGCATTCCCACAGGTGTCCCCATGAAAACGGTACCTCACGTGTTCAAGCCACCAAGGAAAACAGGGAACCCCATGCATTTCCAAAAAGAGGACACCCGTGGGATCCACAGAGGTCTGACTTGTGCAAATTGGCCCAGTGGATTATTTTCAAAAGACACCCCTTGAGTGGAGGGACCCACCATGGTGTTCCGGTCTTCCCCAACGTACCCCTCAAGTAGAGGGAGCGGCACTGGCATTTCTTTGCATGCCAAACCTTAGGTGGAAGGAGCCGGATTCGGGTACCTTTCCAATGTACGCTGGAAGCGGAGGGGGCTTCCCTGACGTTTTTTTCTATGGCAATCCCGAACAGGAGCAAGCTGCACTAGCGTGTCTTGCCAAGACACCCCAAAGGGGAATGACCCAGAGTGCTCTACCATTCTTCTCCATGGCCCGCCTCAAGTGGAGGGGGTGGAGTGGCATTCCTTTCCAAGGTGCGCCTGAAGTGGAAGGAGCCTAAATTGCGTTACTTTGCAAGGCACACCTCGCGTAGAGGGAGCTAGACTGACATTTCCTTCTGACGCAGACCTGAAGTGAAAGGTACTGGGGGGATGTTCCTTTCCCTGGTAGGCCTCAAGTGGAGGGAGCAGGACTAGCACTGCTTGCCAAAGCACTCCAAAGGGGAGTGAACCAGAGTGGTGTCCCCATCTTTTCAAAGGCACACCTCAAGTGGAGGGAGCTGGAGTGGCTTTCCTTTCCAAGATGCGCTTGATTTGGAAGGAACATCCATTGCGTTACTTTGCAAGGCACACCTCGTGCAGAGGGAGCTAGACTGATGTTTCCTTCTGAGGTAGAGCTGAAGTGAAAGGTACTAGGGTGATGTCCCTTTCCCAGGTAGGCCTTAAGTGGAGGGAGCATGACTAGCATTGCCTGCCAAAGCACACCAAAGGGGAATGACCCGCAATGGAGTTCCTTTCTTGTGCATCGCACGACTCGAGTGGAGGGATCGGTAATGATTACTATTTCGTAGGCATGCCTCCAATGTAAGGAGCCTGATTCGTGTTCCTTTGCAAATCACCCCTTGAGCTGAGGGATCAAGACTGATGTTTATTTCGTAGCCAGGCCTCAAGGGAAAGCTACGGCTGTGGTGTGCCTTTCCAAGGCAGGCCTCAAGTGGAGGAAGCAGGACTAGCAATGCTTGTGAAGGCACGCTAAATCAAGTGAAGTGAGTTGACATCCTGTTGTATTTTCATTGAAGGTACACCTCCAGTGCAGGGAGCACTGTGTCCTTTATAAGACTTGCACAAATTCAGAGACTAAGGGTCCCTTTCAAGGAATGGTGGGGATTTTCGGAAATCAGTCGATCTCACAATATTTTTACTTTGTATGATACAAAAGGAAACAAGACTGAAAGCAGAGGGCATGCTGGGAAGGGCATTGGGGACAGTACACCCGAGTATCCTTCCTCTTTCCTTGTTTTGTACACACCTTACATTTTCGGTAAGGTTGTGCCTTCGTGGCAGTGGAAGGAACATAATCAGCAAAGTGTCGCTCTTGCAATCTGGACACATCTTCTACCTCTGGAAAGGAGGGACGTTGTACATGAACCATAGCCAGAGATTGAACAATTGGTAATTCAAAGTTCAAAAAAGAGAGGTTGTTTCGTGGAGTACCTGCACGGTACACCACATAAGCATTGTCCGTTGCCATATGCACAATGTGTGTGGCTAACTTTTTGTGCCAGAAACGCGACTTGCGTTCAGCACGGTATGACTCAAGCACTTGGCCATTTTCGTCTACTCCACCCATGTACTTGTTGTACTCCAGAATGCAGTTGGGCTTCCATACTTGCCGAGTATGCGCACGCAGAGTGACTGCTGAAGTACTTTCATCATGAATAGTACTTAGCATGTACACATCCCTTTTGTCACAGAATTTCACTGCCAACAGTTCATCCCGCCACAATGCCATACATTCTCCCTTGGCCAACTTCTTACACACAAGTTGTCTGGGGAAGCCTTTGTGGTTACTGCGGATTGTACTGCATGCCAGTGTGCCCACATTGAATAATTCCTTGAACAGTGGAATTCCTGTGTAGAAATTGTCCATATACAAATGGTGACCCTTGTGGAGCCATGGTGCGAGAAGATCCCAAACTATCTGCTCATTTGTCCATAAATGGGCTGGGCAGCCCGGAAGGTTTAGGGTAGAGTCTTTACCAGCGTAGACTCTCATGATGCAGACATACCCAGTGGTACTTTCACACAAAATGTACATTTTGATCCTATATTGTGCTCTCTTGTTTGGAATGTATTGCCTGAACAGTAGCTGACCTTTATACAACACCAATGATTCATCGATGGATATGTTCTGGCTAGGAACATCCACCTGCGCAAATCGGTGAGTGAATTGGTCCAGTAATGGCTGGAGTTTGAAGAGCCTATCAAAGTTTGGGTCAGTTCTGGGTAATGCTGCCGAGTTGTCATTGAAGTGCAACGTACGGCGCAGTGCTTGAAAGCGATTTCTGCTTAATGTAGCTGCAAAAAACGGGCAATAAAGTGGAGCTACAGTAGACCAGTACATCGAGACAGACGGCTTGTGGGAAATTCCCATGAGCAGAATGAGACCCCAAAATGTTCTAATTTCAACATCGGCTGTGGGAACCAATTAGACCTCAAGAACTGTGCAGCATATACATTGGATTGCTGAACCACATCTGAAATGAACCCGTCATCAAGAAAAGGTTTAAAAAAATCAATAGGCTGAAACCCATCTGTATTCCCTGATATACCAGTGAAAGGGGTCACAACAGGCTGAGCCGTTGCTGGAGGCACCCGCTGCGACTCTTCATCCATGTCAGCAACTGCCACATTGTGTGGACTTCCTGCACGTCCCCTCCCCCTTAAGTGTGCAAGAAGGTGGATGCACTCTTTCTTCCTCTTCGTCATCAGATGATGATGATGATGATGATAAGCTGGTGGAGGAACTTTCATCAATGGACAACTCACTTCGCCAATCCTGACCCTCAAGAAGAAGATTGCATGTCCACCTCTGTGCCTTGCTCTGAGCCAGACTCCATCACTGCAGCTAAAGCCTCCGCACCAGACATTGATCGACGAGAAGCCATGAGTACTGTCACTATGGAACCCTTCACTGCCCAATGACCAGATGAAGACTGAAACAATAAGTATGTGTGCTTCTCAAAGTATGGAATGTAGCAGAGTAAGTGGTATTCAGTGCCACAAACCTACTCCACACAAGTACACCAAAAGGTCCAGACTTTGCTCACAAACTGTAGCAGCCCTCTGCAATATGACTTACTCCCTGCACGCTACAATAAACAGAGTACGACTTTGCAAACACTCACGTGAAATGCTAAGGACCAGCTGACTGCTTTCCTACAAGTGGGTAGATAGCTAGAACACAACTGCACCTAAAAGAAAGACAACAAAATAGCTATCTTCCGCTATACATTACACACATACAAGTGTGTGGACGAGGATTACAGCCACATTACCAATTCAGAAACAGTCAATGTGCTTTGCACCATGCCCTCCTCAATGGGATGCTGATGGATGGGAAATGGAGGTGAGAAGCAACCATGCAACGTATTAGTGATTGGGTGAGTTTAAAAGCCAGAGGCAATCAAGACGCAGACAGGGAAGATAAGAAAAGTACACGGCAGGCCCTTCCAGGCAATTGCTGGCACACTTTTGACAAAAACACCTGCTCATTTACAGAGGGGTTTGTGTTGGAAGGGGAAAGATTACAAGGACAACATTAATGCAAGGGCAAGCAATTTGATTTAGGCTGATGCAAGTGGTGATGGGTAGCTAAGAAATAAGCAGCACGCTCATACTGAATGCATTGACATGCCATGACCACAAATAATTGCTAGGAAGTGGGAGTCTCACTGCCAACATACTTACTACCATTTATATTCGCATTTCACATAATCCAGTATGTCCATCAGTTACTGGGCTCCCCCTGTAAAATAGAGTCTGGGCAAATTGCATTTTGTCTTGTATGAACAGTTCCATGCTTGTTTTTGAAAGGGGCACCACCCCATCTCTGTGAAACATCACTTCTCCTTTTATGAAGCCATGGTGAATGGTCCAAATTCTGTTGTTGCCCTTTGTCAGTCTAGCGAACTCACCATTCAGTTTCCACACCCTCCTGGGAATCATCTGGGACCAGGCCACCACAGTGTTTGGAAACCTCTGTGCAATCCATTCCAGGTCTGCCATGAGCTACTCCAGTACCCCCTTCCGTCCCACAGACGCCAAATCATTTCCTCCCTGGTGAACCACTATAAGGTCAGGGGGGTCCTCTCCTTTTGCCTGGGCATCAATGATGGCTCCTCTGAGCTGGTGAAGGTGCATCCTCCTGACCCCAAACCAATGCACCGGAAGGCCATCCCTTCCAGACCCAGATGTGGGTGGCCCTCGGAGAAGTTGTGCAGCCCTTTGGATGAAAGAGTGGCCGAAAATCCACACAACCCTCATCCTCACTAGGAAATGGAAACAGGAAAACCCCCATGATTATGGCTAGACATACAGCTTACCAAATAACACAACGATTGTGTCAACACATGGCTCTTGTAACAATCCCAGACACACACTTCACCCATTCGGACATGCACCTCTCATGTGAGATAACAGTAGGTCTATACGTAATTGGCACATTATTTTCAGGGGAAAGAGGTGAAGTAGACAGTATGTTACCTTGTGCCAATAACACAGTTGTGCTGGCGCAATTGTAATCAGTAAAGGTTTCTACTCCTGTGGGCCACCAACTGCACTGAACGGTGGTAAGGTGACTTGCACTTGCTACACCACTATACTTTGGCAGGGTGACTCGTCTGCCAGAGGATATGAACTCCACAGCAAGTGTGCTTTGTACGCTCTCTGAATATAGGTACCCTGACAGAATGTGCGCCATTTACCACAAATGCATGCAACTTTGGAAACTTTGATTGTGAACGCTTCGGCCACAGCTCCAGGACCACTGGTAAACATGGGGGCACTCGACTACCAAGGGAGAGAGGCAGCCAAGGTCACACACATCAATCACCACCACCCTACATCTCTGCCTGTGCAGCACAATAGCTTTCCCCTCCAGGAAGGGATGAGGACTCTGCCGGGGCACCCTGCACCCGCTGCTGAATTTGAGGGACAAAATATCCACCTGGGAGACGGACGCCCAAGGCCAATGACATCACCCCCCCGACAGTCCTGCCCCTCTAGCTACCCTGCATTACAGCTTTTCCACCTGCAAAAGGATGGGGACCCTGGTTGGGCTCACTGGGACCACTGCTGGAATTGGACCACAGAAATGGTGACCTTTGCAGTAAAAGGAAAGAGCTCTATACCAAGTGTGCATAGCATGCTCAGAAAAAATGACCATCTGCATTAGTACCGGAAACATTTTTGAAAGTTTGCTGCTACTTATGTCAGCCAAACCTTTCCTTCTGCAAAGCAGCCACCTTCCTCAATGCAAGGACACCCATCACTACCCCCCGAAGCTCCCCACTACCCTTTCCCACCAATAACACTGACACTGCAGCCACAGTTCCTCCCACCACAGTAAATCTCCACCGCCAACATTACCAAAGTAATATATGTAGTACTTACGTAAGTCCGCGAAAGCTTTTCAGTCGCCGCAACTGCAAAGGAAACATAAAAGAATTACATTCAGTGCTTTGCCCACCAATAACACATCCAAACTGTCTGGCATCTATCTGTAAATGTTTCAGTTCCTTCCACCAGATACAAGGCACTTCTCAGTCTCTACCACCACGGAAGGCTCGACTGCACACTGATTGGAAATGGGAATAAGACCAATGGGCGTATGGCAACCCCCAGCATAAAGAAAACCTCCTGGAAATCATATGGGACCAGGCCACCAGTGTTTGGAAACCTCTGTGCAATCCATTCCAGATCCTCCATGAGCAGCTCCTGTATCCCTTCCCCTCCCACAGACGCCAAATCATTTCCTTCTAGGTGCACCACTATAAGGTCAGGGGGGGTTGCATCTCCTTTTGCCTAGACATCGCTGATGGCTCCTCTGAGCTTGTCAAAGCTTTTCCCCCCGACCCCAAACCAATGCACCGGGAGGGCATCCCTTTGATACCCAGATGTGGTTGGCCCTCAAAAAACCATGCAGCCCTTTGGATGAAAGAGTATACAATTATCTACACAACCCTCATCCTCACTAGGAAATGGAAACAAGTAAACCCCCATGAATATGGCCAGACCTACAGTTTACCAAATAGCACAATGATTGCGTCAACACATGGCTCTTTTAACAATCCCAGACACACACTTCACCCATTCGGACATGCAACTCTCATGTGAGATTACAGTAGGTCGATACGTAATTGACTCATGCCTTTCAGGGGAAAGAGGTGAAGAAGACAGTATGTCACCTTGTGCCAATAACACAGTTGTGCTGGCACAATTGTAATCAGTCAAGGTTTCTGCTCCTGTGGGCCACCGACTGCACTGCACGGTGGTAAGGTGACTTGCACATGCTACACCGTTATACTTTGGCAGGGAGACTAGTCTGACAGAGGATATGAACTCCACAGCAAGTGTGCTTTGTATGATGTCTGAATATAGGTACCCTTACAGAATGTGTGCCATTCATCACAAATGGATGCAACTTTGGACACTTTGATTGTGAGTGTTTCGGCCACAGCTCCAGGACCACTGGTGAACTTGGGGGCACTCGACTACCAAGGCAGAGAGGCGGCCAAGATCACACACCTCAACCACCACCACCTACATCTCTGCCTGGTCAGCACCACAGCTTCCCCTCCAAATCCAGGAAGGTATGGGGTCCCTTCTGGGGCACCCTGCACCCACTGTTGAATTTGAGGGACAAAAGACAAAATATCCACCTGGGAGACGGACGCCCAAGGCCACTGACATCACCCCCCCGACTGTCCTGCCCCTCTAGCTACCCTGTGTTACAGCTTTTCCCCCTGAAAAAGGATGGGGACCCTGGTGGGGCTCACTGGGACCACTGCTGGAATTGGACCACAGAAATGGTGACCGTTGCAATAAAAGGAATGAGCTCTGTACCAAGTGTACATAGCATTCTCAGAAAAAATGACCATCTGCATTACTACCGGCAACATTTTTGAAAGTTTGCTACTACTTATGTCGGCCAAACTTTTCCTTCTGCAAAGCAGCCACCTTCCTCAATGCAAGGCACACCCATCGCTGCCCCCAGAACCTCCCACTACCCTTTCCCACCCATACCACTGACACTGCAGCCACAGTTCCTCCCACCACAGTAACTCTCCACCCCCACATTACCAAGTAATAAATGTAGTATTATTATTCTTTTTTATTTGTATGAGTTATACGGTGTCCGGTCAAAGGATAAAAAAAAAGGATCGAATGACATTTTTTTCGAAACCAAAAGGACCGAAAAAAAAGTTTTGAAAGCTTTTATATTTATTTATTTATATATTTTTTAGTTTAGTGTGCAAAAAAAGTTTTTTTAAAAAAGGAAAACGGGGTGCTGGGGGGGAATTTTCACCTATTTTGGTGTCGAAAAAAAGGCATTTGATCCTTTTGTTTTAGATACTTTCACCTACAACCGAGTTATACATAACCTTTACAAAGAAATTCAATCATATACCAACATACAAAACTTTATCTAAAACAAATTCTTTTCTTTTTATTTTATGGGTTTGATACTTCTTAAATCCACATCTTATCTAGAGATACCATATATTACATGCTTCTAAAAGCTGCACCATTATACACATCGAATTCTTATATTACAAATAAGACAAAACACAGAAAAAGCAGATCAATTGAGCTGCAAAAGAAGAGAAGAATTTCCACATAAAAAAGAAAGAAACCTACAATAATATAAAAACAATCTGTACAAAACATGTTTTCCTTCCAACACACTGTAAATATACGTCTTAGAGCTACGTCATTGTACTCAACAAATTTTTATATTAGCCAGATGAAAGAACACCTGATTTTATTACACATTCATCCTTTACCAGTATTATATCATCGGCACCAATTTGCAGATGTTTCTCAGATATCTAACAACTGCGATCTGCAACTTAATTTAATTTCCATATAGCATTTCCAACCATAGTCTCTCAAGAGCCACATCCCACAGAAGCGGCACAGTGAGGATGCTTCTTTCCCACTATCCCTCACATACATTATTTCCAGAGTAGGTAGCACATTACATTTAAACCGCATGTAATCATTGAGTGTTATTTTCTCCGGAAATTTAATCAAGTACGAATCCATAGTACTGCCTCTTATATAACCAGATACCAGATGTTTGTATAACTTTGTTTCAAGAACTTTTACACATGTATTATTCCAATCCAGTTCTTCCCAATATTTTTTGCCTTACTAGGATTAAAGATCAGCATCTCACATGTTGCACCTTCTTCCATGAGCAATATTATAGCTTCCCTAGATAGCTCCCTTAAGTAGTCAGAGTTGCAGTTTCCACTTTGTAGCCTATGGCCCAGTAGATCATAAAAGGTTTCCTTAGGGCTAATGATCAATTTCCTGAAAAGACATACCCTGCGCCACTCACCCATACTTCTGATGGAATTCAGTCCAAGATCATACCGCAGCGCTTCTACTGGCACACATTTAGGGAGACACTTAAAGACCGATTTTAATATCCTAGCCTCATGTTTATTTAGCTCCTCTATTGCCCACCTTGGGAAGAACTCCAATCTATAACACAGATGTGGTATCAGTTTGCATTTATAATAACGCAATGTCGATGCAAAGGAGAATTTTCCATACTTAGTGGCGATATTTATTAGGTGGGTGATTTGTATATTCACCTTACCTTCGATATATTGCCTATAATGCATTGTCCTTTTGTTTTCAAATGCTGGGTACCCCAGAGATCTTAAATATGGCTTCACATTCAGCTTTACATGATTCAAGAACCAAACAGGGTGTGCCCTGTTGACTTTATAGTGCAGGCAGAGAATTACCATTTTCTTTGCATTAATTAGAAGGCAGTTGACAATTGTATAATCTCTGAATACAGTCAAAAGGCGCTGCAGACCTCGTGGTGTATGATCAAACAACATAAAGTCGTCTGCATATGCAGTCCAGCAGATCTTAGTTCCTTCGACTATAGGTGGTACAAAGGCAGCAGCCTCTAGAGCCTCCTCTGCATCTGAGACATATAAATTGAAAATTGTGGGTGCAAAGACACAAACCTGCCGCAACCCATTCATAGCATTTATAGTTTGTGTCAGTAGTCCGTCATTACTTAACCGCACCTGCAGCATGGAGCCTTCATGAAGATGGTACAGAATGGACAGAACGGCAGATGACATTCACAGCTTTTATAGTTTCCCCCACAAGATGTTCCTGTCAACAATGTCAAAGGCCATGGTCAGATCAATTGACGCTATATAGACTAGGGCCCTTCCTTGTTTCCAAGCTTTATTTTGAAGCATATTAATTAATAATCCCCCAGCATCAGTGCCTACATTTTTTCGAAACCCGAATTGCATCCTAGACACAATCTTGTTATCTTCAGCCCACTCTTGGATATGTTTCAGGACCAGTCCTGAGAATATTTTGGAATCTGCATCCAAAAGTGCTATAGGTCTATAATTGGCTGGAGATGACCTCTCTCCCTTTTTGTATATTGGAACAATGTAGGACACATGCCATGATGATGGGATTTCACGTAGCTTGACTACGTCAGAGAATAATATGAATAGTATTTTGGCCCAGATGTATATATTGTACTTAAAGATGACATTCGCCAACCCATTTGGCCCTGCTGCCCTAGAGGAAGAGGCCTTGCATATTAGTATTTAAATCTCCTCATACATAACAGAGAAATCCCAAAAATGGTTTATCACTGCCTCAGGCAGCAAGTTCCCGATCTTAGAGGGTGCATAGACAACACCAAAATGTCCCCTCCACTGCATTTCCAATATTGCACGTTTGTACAAGAGCCTGAGTTGTATTTCAGTTGCTAATCAAGGCCCAAAATGTTCGAGCAGTGGGAACTAACATTTGTTCCCCATCTGCTTGGCACATTTTCGCCTTGTGTTCCTTAATTTTGTTCTTCCATCTATTTCTGATCTTTTTCCCCAATACCTCTTTTTCACATGAAGACATAGTTAGTTTGTGCATATGTCTCAATTCTCCGGCTCTGTTATTCTTAAAGGCTCTGATAATTTCATCATATATGTGTAAGTGTTTTCCCTTCCTTTGTTTATTACTGGGAAAGGAGACAGTGTTCTTAATTGTCATTTGCACATAATTATCAAATGTGTCTCTAGTATACAGTGTTAATTTCCTTTCTAAATTTGAGTTAAAAAAGTCAGCTTGAAAAACAGCATTGGTTCTTACCACATTAGTGTGATGCCATACAATACGGGTCTTTCATGTATTGACCGAGTAAGTAGATTCACAATTCTCAGTATCCACCTTTCCAACCCTTCTAACAAATTCTATTTCCAAAATCTTGTAATTGCTGCACACGGTTTTCCTTAAATTTAGCGTATGTGTCAGATCAAAAAGAGGAGCCGACATATAGATGTAATCAATTTTCATAGAGGTCATGCCATTAAACCATGTGGTAGTGTCTATCGACTCAAACATCAAATCAGCTGTGTTAATTGGGTCCTACAATTCCAAAAAGTTACACCACAGATGCCCTTGTTGAAGTTTGTTCATACGAGTTCCACTTGCCTGATATGTGTCTGCTCCCTGAAGGTGCCCCCCCTCATTCACACTGGGAATGCCAACATTGAAGTCACCAGCCACCACGATCATTAAATCAGGGTAAAACCCATTGCTTCTTCAATTATTTCCCCAAGTGTTTCAAGGGAATCCATGAGATTATTTTTGACATTCCAATAAATATTTACCACCAGAAAATGCATGGTGCCCGGAAAGTTAGTAAGCTGGAGTAATACAGCCAAACACCAAGAGGGAACTCGAAATACCTTTATAATTATGGGGCCACAATCAACACGGAATGCAGTGATCAGATCCCCCGAAGGCCTATCCACTTTCCTCTTGGTGGCCAATTTAGAACATACTACAAAACCATCCAGCACATAGATGGAAGTGAACCAGGTCTCCTGTGAACAAAATATACTACATTGTGACAAGTATAGGCAGATTTCGGGAGGATTTTCCAAAAACCAGTGACCCCTGGTATTCCATGATACCAAGGCATGGTTACCTTTGTCATTAACTATTTGGTTTGAGACCCTGTAACTGCGATATTGATTCACGCAGTGTCATTGCCAGCCGCCTGAGACTAGTATAATCTGTCGCATCCTCTGTCTGAAGCCTACTATTTAACCTCTCAGGCTGCTCCATATCTTTTCCCTTAAGTATCGGCTGCTCATTTCTTTCCTGACTACTCAAGAGACCTCTGCTGAAACTAAACAAATCATAGCCGTACTTATAGAAGGATTCAGCTGCCAGGAGAACTGCTTCATAGATTGCGCGTGAATAGAACACTACTCTCACGTAATCATTTCTTTCTGTATGGACCTAATCCACTAGTTTGATGTCCCCCGATGAAATAAGATTTAGAGTGGAGATTTCATCAAACAGTGCCAAGATTCTTCTTCTATTCAATGAGGGGGGCCTCCTTGCAGAAACAGATAATACATCAAAACACTGCGATACTCCGGATGGTGAGGCTTCCTCAACTGTGGTTCAACACATGCAGGTGATCTGTTATTACCTCTGTTCCCTTTTGTGTCATGTTTCCCCACAGAAACCATTCCTTCCATTTGGGTTTTAACATTTCCCAATTCTTGACCCTTCTTCTCAGTATGATAGTCCCCAACATTTATGTTATAAAGCAGCTTCTGTAGTCTTCTTGAGTTTATTTGTAAGTACTTTATTATAAGTTACATAAGCTGTTATCTAGGAGAGACCACCGGGTCCCATCACCCAGGCTCAACTGACCAGGCTGGAACCCTGCGGCATGATTCATTGCCAAACATTCCGCAGGCTCACTTAGCATTCCAAGATAGGACACATCAACATTCCTGCAGGCATGCACTGGCAATAAGCACATCATAACACATCTCCTCTCTTTCGAATAACAATCCAAACAAAGGGAAGCCACATACACACGCCTTAAATTATAATCCCAAAAACCTTTTGGAGAGATGTTACACAAAAGAACGGGCGTCACTGCATCTACATTAAACTTCAGTTTTCACAACATCAGAAACTTGAGATGCTTCGCCACCATTTGACAGCTTCAAACTTCGATACCTCACTAAGGTGGGATGTAATCCCAATCCCTTCACCACTACTCTATCTTCAAACTTCACTCTTTATTAATTTGGGACAAAGTCAAACCATGCTGCTGGTTACAATGTGAGGCTATCCCTTCTCCAACGGGGCGATATCCCTTCAGACAATGGGATGCCATCCCTTCTCCAACGGGGCGATATCCCTTCACACAGTGGGACGCTATCCCTACTTATAATGGGACGCTATCCCTATTCTCATCGGGACGCTATCCCTACTTACAAATGGACGCTATCCCTACTTACAACGGGACGCTATCCCTAATTCAACGGGACGCTATCCCTTCTTCAATGGGACGCTATCCCTAATTAAATGGGACGCTATCCCTTCTTCAGTGGGACTCTATCCCTAATTAAATGGGCCGCTATCCCTTCTACCATTGGAGGGTATCCATGCCTGTCCGCACCTCTCAACAATGGAGATCCACTCCTACATCATGCCAATTAGTCTATATATAAATATATAGATATAGGAAGGCGCTACACTCCCACTATGCCGGGACGGAATCCCTACACTTTCTTCACACTTATTAGATATGGGAAGGCGCTACCCTACCACTATACCGGGACAGAATCCCTACACAGTCTTCACACTTATTATGGGAAGACACTACCCTCCCACTATACTGGGACGGAATCTCAACGCCATCCCCCCATACACTGGGAGAAATACCTACACAACTTCACATTAAGCGAACTATGGGAAGGCGCTACCCTCCAATACTTGCTTTGCCCTCCGACTACCTCATCAGGTGGCTAGCTCTACTCAACTCAACTCTTTGAGCACACCGAGGACATTGGGAAGACACCATCTCCCCTTTAGAACATCAACAACTTCTTACCACATCCATAGGACATTTTGCATTTACATATTCTTATAACTGTAAAGCTGCCAACATATGGAGCACTAAAAGTCCATGCTGCCCTCTGGCAGCCTAATTTTACACCTTGCTCATTCCTTTCAGCTTCCTAAAAGTCCTTGTCACCACTGGACAACGTACTCCTGCATTCTTCAAGATCATTAGTCCTAACTCAAACTCTCATGGACGCAAACACCATTCTTAAGATCATCAAAAACTTAAAACGTCCATATAAGTCCATGTTTTCCTGAACATCCTCAATAGATTAAATCTTTGAACTTCAATATATATACCATCCATAACTGGCTTTCATGCTCAAATGTCACTCGGTGCATTCATACTCAATACACACACAACATGTTATGTTAACCTCACACATCTCTTGTAGCATCATAACATTTGCATATTTCTGGGTTCCTCTACATTGGCTCTAATTAATACCAACAGTGCTTTCCCTTCTACACGGAAAGCACTACATCTGAAAAAGGCTACGTTCATTTTCATGGCTTGGACAAAAGAAACCTGTACCCCCTGCCAACGAGATCTTTACATCTGGGCATTTTTACTTCTTACATCAACAGAGGCAAAATTAGGTTACTTCCTCTGTCAACTGACAATTTCCCTTGTACCCGCAAGTATCAGTCCCAAATGAGCAGTGCTCTTCCCGTTCAATAAGTGGATTATTTTTCTCATTACGATCTTATTTGCTCCTACAGAACGTACTTCTCACTGCAGCACTGGATGACCAACATTATTTCTTCAAACGCTATATTTTCTTTAGGCTCCCTACTGCTTTTACAGAACTCTGCTCGACATCTATAATCGGCATAGCTTCCCTTTTCTCCGCTTATACTGGTGTACTCACTACTTCTTGCCCACATTGTATCTACGTTGTAGGGTACTTTGCTCTGACTGTCCTCAGTGTCATCTTGCCTGCACCGAACTAACGTAACAGCTGGCATGAAAGCTTTCACAACGTTCTGTTCCGTCACTAACACGCCGCTCAACACAGTGACATCATAATTTTCTATCTTACTTGGGAACATGTTGTATCTCCTGATTGCCAACCGTCATTCTTCCTCAATGCTTCTTGCCACCAATAACGCCACTGCCTTTAGCGCATACACATTATGGGCATCTGCATTCTTGATCACTCGATGTCGGGACCACATTCACTACACATACACTGTCTCTTTTACTGAAAAGCATCACTTAAACAAAGATCTTAGGCATTTTTAGTCCTGTGCGTTTTGCCTCCACCTTTAGTGGAAATTCTTCCTGGTACTGCCTCTGCAACGATCACACTTTGTAAATGCTCTAAACCCCTACTTCTTCTCATACAAAGCGCTTACAGCTTCACCAATAATGCTATAGCTCTAGCTCTCATGGAAAGCTACCTCGGGCGTAATCCTTACCCATACTTCAGACTCAATACTTTACTAAAATGGGACGTAATCCCCACAACATCTTCATCTTCGCAACTTTAATAATAATAAGGGAGGAAAACCCTACACATACTTCAGACTTCAAACTCTACTGCTAGGGGACGCAATCCCCATACTGGCTTCAGACTTCATACTTCAATGAAATGGGATGAAATTCCTACACCTACTTCAGACTTCTTACCTACCCCTAGGGGACATAATCCCTCAAAGTTCAGACTTCATGCTCAACCGCTCCAGGACGTACTTCTTATATTTGCTTCAGACTTCAGGTTTTACAACTCTGGGAGGGAATGTCACTTCAACTTTAAAACCTCTAAACTTCATACGGGATACACTGACATACCATTCTTCCACACATGCAGCTTACTTTTGACATTAGTATATCTTGTTACAAATAAACACAATATGTAAACCTATACCTCACTAAGAGTCCATAAAAGTCCATTGCTTCGGTGCAGTGCAACCTTTAAACAATTAAACAGAAAACAGCATTTTATCATCCTAAGAGACCATGTTGTTATTTGCAACGTAACCTGAAATGCCTCAAAATATTATTCTAACCACACTCACACCTTGCCACTGACTAGCACACTTACGCACACTGAGTTTATATATAGGAAGTCCAAATTAGTCCTTTTTACCCTATAAAGCCTCAAATGTGTTAGATTTAATACATTTTAACTCCTTAAATTCACTTGCTGCACACTTCTATCCACACAAAAACTTCTCATGCACCTCCCATGCATACTAATCCTTAATTTGTTACATTCCTCGCTTGACATTTCAAACACTATGATGAAACAGTAAAAGGATACACAGGGCTGCTCCTGAACGCCCAACGTAAGAATCATCCAACTTTCAACTTCAAAGAATGCAGATTCCACTATAACAGTGTGCATCATAAAGCTGCACTTAACTTCCATACAACACAAAATCTTTGTTCAGTATGGAAACTTCCTCCCATGGAGGACCTTGTGCTGATCCTCCACTTCCACACTCTTCGACATCCCTTAATGATTCTCTGCTCCTCCTTGTGGCCCCTGGCGCTCATGCTTGGTGTGGCTTCTCCCCATATCAGCGCCGCATATGTTCACCTTGTGGTTGCAGGCTCGACTCAACATCACCTTGCGGGACCGCTTCGCCACGCGAGACACTCTTTGAGGTAAATAAAAAAAACTTTCCGACATTGCACAGAACGAAGCTCCACTGTCGCTCATGAAGCCATGGTTTGTTTTCCTCGCCAAAACCAGGCGCCCTGCTGTGCTAGCTTGATAAGCAGAGAGGTAAACCGACACTGCTGGAGACACAAAGACACTACTTTCCTTTCTCTGAAGTTACGGACGTCATCACGTCACCTCCACGCTTAGAGGTCCTTTCCTCTATACTGTTGAAATACGGATCCCACGGTGCCCTGCTCACATCGCCAACAGCACTTCCGTTAAACACGTATCGTGGATGGCGTTCCACTACTCGCCATCACCTTCTGCACCCGTTGTGACATCACCAGTCACACAGCCGCTATGGTAAGCTGTGGAGCTACTCCCGTGTAACGGCTTCTAGCTGCCCCAGCGGCGCTGGGTTCCTGATCCCACACAAATGTCAACAACACAGGCAGTAATCTCCCTCGGGACCGCAATAATCTCTCTAGGAACCGCATTGGATCTCTTTCCCCATTTCGACTAATGGGCTTCTTCCTCACTGCACTGGGCGCTGCGCTGAGATCTTTGCTTACCACCCTGTGGGTGCTTCTTCCACCTTCTTCCTTTGGCAGTTGGGGTTTCCCTCACTTCACTTTCCCCTGTGCTTTGCCCCTGCTAAAAAAACTCTCCTTTTTGGGGTCTGCTTCACTTTTTGGGGCTTTAAATCCACTGCACTTTGTCGCTACTTCTCCTTTTTGGGGCCTGCTTCACTCCTGGCCTCCTTCACTTTTATGGGCTTCCCAGCTTCCCTATGGGACTTCTCTCCACTTCACCGTAACAGTGCTGGGCTTGCTTTACTTTTCAACCCCTTTGGCACTGCACCTGGCTGACCTCTCTTCTTTACTTGTGCCCTGGACCTGCGCTGGGGCTTTGTTTATTTTTCAATCCCCCTTCTTCTGCGCTGTGTCGCCCCTTCTTCCTTACTTGTGCCCTGGACTTGCTCTGGAGCCTTCTCACTTTCTTAATCCCCTGCACACTGCACCCCCGGGTGATGGGACTTACTTCTGAATGACTGGGGGCAGTGGTCTCTCTGCTTCTTCTGCTGCTCCCCCACCACAGCTCAGCTTTCTTCCTCTCTGCATGGGTTCTTGAAAATCCTCGTCACCAATGTTATAAAGCAGCTTCTGTAGTCTTCTTGAGTTTATTTGTAAGTGCTTTATTATAAGTTACATAAGCTGTTATCTAGGAGAGACCACCGGGTCCCATCACCCAGGCTCAACTGACCAGGCTGGAACCCTGCGGCATGATTCATTGCCAAACATTCCGCAGGCTCACTTAGCATTCCAAGATAGGACACATCAACATTCCTGCAGGCATGCACTGGCAATAAGCACATCATAACAATTTACACTAGGCACTAATCCCAGTGTTTCAGTAGTTATCACTGCCTTCGGATGTTTCTCAATCATTATCTTCATCATTTTCCGCACAATTATTTCAGTCATGCATAAATCACCCTCTTGGTCCTCAGGTGCCCACCCCATATCTACCGGGGCAACTATACTCTCAGATACCTCCTTTCCCGGGCTGTCCCGCATCTCCTGTGGAGACTTGTTAGTTTGTTTAGCCAATTCTCGACCCCTCACCTCTAGGTTATAGTCCCCAGCATTTACAATGGGCACTGAATCTAGTGTTTCAGTAGCTATCGCTGGCTTAGGATGTTCCTCAAACATTATCTTCATCACTCTCCGCTCAATTCTTTCAGTCATGCATATATCACCCTCTTGGTCCTTAGGTGCCCACCCCATATCGTCTGGGGCAACTATGCTCTCAGATACCTCTATTCCCGGGCTGTTCCATTTCTCCTGTGGGTGCTTTTTAATATGTTTGGCCATCTCCATGCCATTTGATTGATAGCTTTGTTTATCTCCAAAAGTCCTAGAATAGGACATAGGTGGCAAATGTCCATAATTAATCGGTACAGCTATGGTCTTAAACATAGGAGTGGTCTGATGAGTTCTGGCAGCCATAACTGCTGACTCTCCCTGATGACTGATATCCTCATATGCATCTTCCACAATAGATGCAGTCACAATTGTTTCCGGAGGCTTCCTAGGTGGATCTATAATTGTGATGACTTCTTTTTCTGCCAAGGGTTCCATCACGTCCACTATTGTTCCTTTAGCTATTTATTTTTTTAGGAAAAAAATTTAAGAGGCTGGCCTTACTTACAATATTTTTGTGTGGTTCACCATCTTTATTAGGTATCACTCCTTGCTTTTTATTTTTTCCTTTCTTTTTCATGGTGTTAATCAGAGTGTCCGCTGCCAGAACTCCTCCCTCCCTATAACATGTCATATCCTCCTCCCCTGACGAGTCCAGGTTGGTCTCATTATTGAAAGCTACAGCATCTTTTCTGACCAAATTACACCAATTTCTATTAGCTACCCTATTGAGGCCTTTCCCTGTCTTCTGTTTCAGTTTATTCTTCATTTTTTTGTTTTGTGTATTTTGTTCCTCCCTATGTTTAGGTAACACAAGGCTCACTTGAGCTCCAGCCGCCACCCCCTTTGTAGTCCCCTTAGGGCTGCCCTCTACTTCTTCATAGACAGACCCTGGATTTAGTTCTGAAATATGCAGCCCTGGTTCTTCTTTCCCTGATCGTTCTGGAACCCCCTTTGTCCTGTGTTTGTTCTGTGTTAGTTCCTATGGTAGCAGTATCTTTTGTCATTACATGTATGCATTTCTGCTGTTCTACAGCCTTTGTTAAATTTCCCATCAGAAGGAAATGATGTTGTAATTCCACCAAAAGCAATGAATTGAACTGTTCATCATTCGACCCTCCCCAGTCCATCTCCTGAGGTCTATTTTCTCTTTGTGCCGAGGACAACTCCCAATCTGCTTTGCGGCTGATTGGGTACTGTGTTAGGGCAAGTAAGGAGCTATCAATAGGTGAATTATTATTTTCACCCCCTTTTGGCTCGCCCGAATCCGACAAAAGGAGGGAGGCATCTCCCATACTCATACTTATGGGCTCCGGCATGCTCTCATTACTTAAAACATCTCCTTAGGTCTGCCCGGTTTCAATGAGGAGTATAGATGCATCCCCCACATTCATTTTTAGGTATTCTATCCCATTGCCATTGGGGGTGATGGGGGGAGAGGCATCTCCATTGCCATTTTCATGGTGCCCTTCACCGGGGTGAACACTAATGGGGCAGACCAGATATCATCAAATGTATGAACTGCTGTCATAGTTTCTCTTCTATTTAAAGGTACCGTCCTTTTATATGCATATTTAGTGTATTTCATAGCCGCCACCTACAGCCTCAAATCACAGGCACCACCACAGTAAGTGCGTAACAGATTCCTGCAGACTCGGCTTAACTATAATATATACAACCCCCGCGACACAGTGCACCGTATCACAAAAGCAATTCCTATTGGGTTTTCTGTTGCACACGCAGCAGGGCCAGTGAACATCGAATTTCTGCAATTTCTATTAAGAATTAGATTCCACTACCCACACAGTCACTTATACATGCGCTCTCACACAACATAGAGCATATGTGTCGTTCCTACAATCCCTATTTAAGTGTGTAGAGCTCAACTCGCACAGCGCAGAGAAACCGCTTGTCTTGGTGCTTCCTATTTAAATTGGGGTACGCTTCCCACACAATTGCTTTCAGTGGCAGTATGGATAACAGGCAGAACTAATCTCTAAGCAGCATATTGGTGCTATTCCTGAATGAATAAATGGGAAATGTTTGTTTAAATACACTCGGTGTTCAACCTCACACAAGGCATGTAGCCACAGTTGAGAGAGAGCACAGACTTACGATTTAATTAGTTTTATCTTGCTGTGAACGATTCCTCTTACAAATTGTCACTCTGCCCGCTCAAAAGCCAGCATAAACAGAAGTTTGAAGGATAGGAAACAACTTGAAATAAAATTCCAATGTTTCCCAGCACCTTTTTTTTTCATATGGAGCAATCTTACCCATATGTTCCGTGTGATCAATAAAAGATAGTGGGCAGGACCAAAACGTTGAGTAGTTAGGATTGCTTCCTTCTTTCGCCCGCCTCGCCACCGCCACCCAAACAGCCTTACTTAGGCTTATTTGGGTGCGCGCGCGGGTGCGCTATTCCTTCAATAGAAGATGGTTTCCGGTGCTGGGGTGGGCGGGTCAAGAGGCGGCACACAACGATGCTAGAATGGGGATAGAAATAAAGAAAGAGGGATAGTGAGACACGGAAGTAAACGTGCACAAAGTCCCTGACACAAAGTCCCCTTCTAGAGACAGTGCCTCACTATAATCCGCGACCCGAGTCCAGCACAAGGTAGTATTTACTTGAAAGTGTCCAGAGTCCCAAAATAAAGCGTTTTCACAGTAAACAACTTCCTCACGCCGACGGCATCCGAGCAGCGTCCCACAGCCAGTCAGCCCAAACAGCCTTACTTAGGCTTACTTGTGTGCATGTGCGGGTGCGCTATTCTTTCAATAGAAGAAGGTTTACGGCGCTGGGGTGGGCGGGGTAAGAGGCGGCACACTACAATGTTGAAAGTGTCCAGAGTCCCAAAATAAAGTGTCCCACAGCCAGCCAGTAATATATGTAGTACTTACATAAGTCAGCGAAAGCTTTTCAGTTGCCACAACTGCAAAGGAAACATAAAAGAATTACATTCAGTGCTTTGCCTACCAATAACAAATCCAAACTGTCTGGCAGCTATCTGCAAACTTTTCAGTTCCATCCACCAGATACAAGACACATCTCAGTCATCTACTAACACGGAAGGCTGGACTGCACAATGATAGGCAATGGGAATAAGAACAATGCGTATGGCAACCCCCAGCACACAAAAAAAACCTTGTACAGATGGCTATGTGGCAAACTGCACTCCCAGGGGAAGAGCACTGTTCAGCTGGACTGGGGGGCATTTTGTGCGCTACCCGGAAAGTGTGTCCCTGGCCATCCCAGTACCACCCCAGAGCACCCACTCCCCTTCACAACACCAACACTACAGGCCCATTTCCCACCCACCTCAATAGCAATGTGCCCTCCACGTACTATACAATGTACTATACAATGTTGAAATAACCAAAATTCCATACGTACACAACAAGGGTGAAGCTTGAACTGCTCAAGACCTGTAAAGGGAAAAACAAAGCATAAATGATCTGTGTCAGCCCAGCCAAATACCAAACCACCCATACTGCCCCCCCCCCCGCCCATGGATTGGCCAGTACGTTTTTGGGCACTTTGCACCAAGATTGGCACACTAATGTGTCCATCTGCGGCAAGGGAAGTTTGGTAAACAAAGAAAAAAATTGAAAATGGCAAGCTGCACTTTAGGGGGGGCTGAGGGGCACCCTACACTGCCGGGAAATTTTGTAATGTGAAGGGGGGTGCATATCTCCACCCCCACCCCAATTGGAGGGGCGGCACATCTCATGTAGCCCTCCCTGGGGGCAGATAAGGGGGGGCTGTCTTGCACTCCTCCCTGGGCTCAGGTGTCCCTTCCTAGGAGCAGATATCTGCCCCCAGGGAGGGCTGCATGACATGGCCCCAACTCCATTGTGGGTGGAGTGTTGTTTGTCACCACCCCTTCCCATTAGAAAATTCCCCGTCAGTTTAGGGTGCCCCAAAGCCCCCCTAAAATGCTGTCTCCCATTTTTTTTACTTTGGTTACCCAACTCCCCTTGGCGCAGATGGGCCCAATAGTGTGCCAATATGCCCCCAGGGTGCCCAAAACCTACTGCCCAATCCATTGGGGGGCCTGTCCCACATTTTGTGGTGGCCCTCTCCCCCCTCACCTCAACCTCAAATGGGTGGCAGGGGCACCTCATGCAGGCCTCCCTGAGCCTCCTGCAAACGGCTACATGAGGTACACCCCCCTCCATGTGTGGTGGGGGGAGAGGGCCACCAAAAATTGTGGAACAGGCCCCCCAGTGGGTGGGACAGTAAGGTTTGGGCCCCCTGGGGCTAGACGGGCACACCAGTGTACCCCTCTGCGCCAAGGCATGTTTGGTAAACAAAGCAAAACATTGTAAATGGCAGGCTGCACTTTAGGGGGGCTGAGGGGCACCTTACACCACTGAAGAATTTTGTAATGTAAAGGGGAGTTCACCTCTCCACCCCCACCCCAATTGCAGGGGCAGCATATCTCATGTAGCTCTCCCTGTGGGCAGATATGGGGGTGCTGTCCTGCACTCCTCCCTGGGCTCAGGTGTCCCTTCCTAGGAGCAGATATATGCCCCCAGGGAGGGCTGCATGACATGGCCCCCACTCCATTGTGGGTGGGTGGGGAGGGGGTCACAACCTCTTCCCATTAGAAAATTCCCCATCGGTTTAGGGTTTCCCACAGCCCTCCCTAAAATGCTGTCTCCCATTTTCACTTTTTTCCTTTGGTGACCCAACTCTCCTTGGAGCAGATGGGCCCAATAGTGTGCCAATCTGCCCACAGGGTGTCCAAGATCTACTGCCCCACCCATTGGGGGGCCTGTATGACATTTTGTGGTGGCACTCTCCCCCCCACCACAAATGGGTAGCAGGGGCACCTTATGCAGGCCTCCATGGGCCTCTTGCAAACGGCTGCATGAGGTACACCCCCCCTCCATTTGGGTTGGGGAGAGATGGCCACAAAAATTCTGGGACAGGCCCCCCAGTGGGTGGGGCAGTAAGGTTTGGGCACCCATGAGCCAAATTACCATGCCAATGTGCCCCTCTGCGCCAAGGCAAGTTTGGTAAACAAATAAAAAAATAAAAAATGGCAGGCTGCCCTTGGGGGAGGGGGAGGTGAGGGGCACCCTAAACCACCAGGTAATTTTCTAATGTAATGGGGGGTGACCCTCTCCCCCCACACCAAATGCAGGCCCTGAGGGAGATAAGAGGGGGGTTCCCATTCAGCCCTCCCTGGGGTTACATGCCCCATCCCAAGAGCAGATAACTGCCCCCAGGGAGGGCTGAATGACATGACCTCAAGTCCATTTTGGGTGGGTGGGACAACCCCTTTCCATACAAAAAAAATTCCCTGGCGGTCCACTGGGGGGGCACTCCCCCCAACACCAGCCATGATATTTTTTTTATTTGTTATGTTCTTTGGCCCCCAGGGGTCTCCATACATGTGCCCCAAGCTTTGGGGCCTCAGGGCGAGGGGGCCGCTTACCTAGTAAGCAGCTCCCCACTTTCAAAAGATATCCCTGGTGTCTAGTAGCATTGCTGCCCACGGATCGAGCACCCTGCGCCCAATCCGGGAGCAGCAATGTTTCCATAAAAGGTGTTGTTGGAAAGGGGAGAATCTCCCTTTTCTAAAGATACCATCACCAAAAAAATCCCTGGTGTCTAGGGTCCTCAACCCCCCCTTCCCATAGTATTTTTTATTGCCATTTTCTTTTCACCCCTGGGGGCAAATGGTCACCCATCCACCCCCAGCGGTCTCCATACATGTGGCGCCATGCTTTGGGGCCTCGGGGGGCCACTTACCTAGTAAGCAGCCCCCCTCCCCCGTACCAAAAAGAAATCCCTGGTGTCTAGTGGAATTGCTGCCCACAGTTCACGCGATCTGCGCCCGATCCGTGAGCAGGAATGCTTACACAAAGGGTGGTGTTGGAAAGGGGCGAATCTCCCCTTTCCAACAACACCTGCCTCGATCTCTAGCTTGAAATACAGCCAGAGATCGAGGCAGAGGAAGAAGGGCACTCACCTTCTCTCTTCACGCCGCCGTGAATTTACTTTCAGTTTCAGGCCAGCGTGCATTACGCACGCCAACGTGAAACTGAAGGTAATCCAGCCCCATAGCCCGGGGGTTGGATTACAGTTTTGAGCGATCCCTGCTTTGCAGGGATCGCTCAAAACAGAGTGCTAAAAAGGATGAGCTATCTCGTCCTTGGCACTGAAGGGGTTAAAGCATGCCAAATTGACCCAGTCATTTGAGAATCTGGTGACCTCCAATGAGATGACCATCTATTGGAAGAAGATAAGAGGTAATTTCTAAATAGAGGGGCCAGATAAGACTGTGGATGGCCTGGATGACCAGCTGGCTAAAATCGGAGCACTGCAGGGCAATTTCATAGAAACAGAAACCCTGCTGGGTGAAATCCAAGTTGCTGCTGTCACTAGGTCACAAACGTGTACAAATAGAAAACTCTCAACTGCCCAGTAGAGTAAAGATACCCCGGATGAGAGTTGATCACTGCACAGAAAGAAGACCCAATCATTGGGAAATTGTATCAACATATTGAAGACTCTGTGAGCTTTCCTCTAACAGAGTCGGATTGTACCGGTAAAGAGAATCTCTGGGAGTTGATGACATTTTCCAAGATGGTCCAGATCCAAGACGGTTTGTTGGTAAGGAGAGCCTTACTATGGTAAGCCTCATGTTATGGGGATATCGTTTGGTGAGAACAGTGTATTGCCACTGGCTTTAGAATACCAACATAGGTCTGTGCATGGATTTTGGGACATAATTGTGGTGCTGTCCTGTCATGGGTTAGTGCATGGCTTCATGACTTGCGTGGTGATGGTCACCATAGATACCCTTTGGTGGGTTTTACAGGACGTTTTTGCAAGGTCCAACCCATTAATAGTGTTTTTGTGGGCCAGTGGTTAGATCTTGAAGAGAGGACCTGAGATGAAGGACATGTTGTTCTTATTGTTTTGCAGATATTGGTCGCACATACTTAGAGACAAATAGGGATCCATCTGATATAAGACAGATTTGTGGTGTTATTCATGATTCATTGTGATTTATGACCTTCCTTATGTGCAATAGATACAGGTAGGAATTTTCTGCAAGGGCTAAAATTATATATACACACATATACAGTGTTTTGTGAAATTTGACAAAATGTCTAGGGTTCATATTGTAGTGAATTATTTTTTACTGTTTCATGTTGTAGTTAGGTGAATAGCGACAATTGCAAGGTGGTGTTCACACACTAGATGAAGACGGTTTTGTCTACTTGATGAGGATTTACAGAGAAATGATTCTACCTTGTGGCTAGAATTTGCATTAGATTACCCCTGAGCGATGTCAACAGAAACATGTTGGATCTCTATGTATAAGTAATGTATACATTATAGGGGTGTCACGGTATGGATTTTTCAATGGTACAATAACCTTCTTGCCAGATGACAGTATATCATGGTTATCGCTGTATAGCACACACGTACTAACAGTTATATAAAATAACAATGCTTTGTTAACCCTTTAAATGCCAGCGACGAGCCGGCTCGTCGGTAAAAAACGCTCCAGGTTGCCACGACGTGCCGGCTCGCCGGTGGCACTTAAGGGGTTAATGAGGGGGGAAATGCTGGCGGGTTTGGGCGGTGAATACCGCGATTAAAAAAAAAAACCATTGGCACTGGGGGGGAACCTCAATGGCCTTAAGAGGTTAAACAACTAAGCAATGTCACATAAATGATAATATCGTAATCTATTTTCTGGAACGAGGCAGGTATCCAGCCGATCATCCAGAAAAAGTTGGCAAATCTGTTTCATGGTTTAGAGAGGTCATAGGATTGGTTTGATTTGAGGCAGCGTTTTACTTGGGCAAAAATGGCGTATGTGTGTATATGTTTGGTGTGTATGTATAGAATCATCCTTTTCTAGATGCAAGGTGGCAAAACACAGGCAACCTGTCGCTGGGATTGTTGAGAACCTAACCCCACCCTCTCACAATGCACTGCAATGAGGGCCTGGTGCACAAATCACCAGGAAAAAAGAGGCACTGCCCCCAAGGAGAGGCAGGCATCCAGGGCTGTTTTCAGGCCATTTCAACACTTTTAAACTGAAATGCACCCTGCAGGTTACAAAACTTAATAGCTTTACTTCAGTTATGTATGGCTTTATCACTCGTGCTGGCTGCCATTCGTTGTTCTGCTGTGAAGTAGAAGGCAATATAGATGTCCATGGATAATCGGCATGCCACAGAATCCGAACACAAGCTGAGGCTGATGGGGTACCACCATTATTCATTAATGAAGCAACTTTCTTTACACACATTCAAAGTTATACAGTCTTTAGATTTATTTCTGGCCAAAGAACGACCTCACCAAAAGATGTGTACTAACTACAGACATTGTTTGCCCTGCTGTTTGGTTTGGGGGCAGTGCATATACTTAGAGGTCTGTGAAGTTAAAAATGTGATCAGCATGCAAAATCAATGATAAAACCAGAGATATCGCTCATTGTAGTGTACATTAGGAAACAATATCTATAGTCTATATAAAGAACACAACAGCCTGACTCAAATGAAGATCTTTACCTATGCTGTACTGAATTCATTTTTCCGATTCTTTCATAATGTTTTGATTGTGTGATCAGATGTGTACTTCAGAAATCAAAAACTGCTATAACTGATAATTCCTGTACCAAAAAAAGTATGTCTGCCCTTTTGCATTTTAAGCATTTAATCTAAATAGGGGTCTGAACCCCAATTTGCTAGCCCCAGTTTTCCAAATGGCAGAGTCTATGTCTCATAGACTCATCATGGACAATGACTTACTGAAAGGGTAAAACATCCCTAAAGAACAGAATGCGGAAGGTCGGTGGAAGCTGTTGATTACTTTTCTGTATATTGTAATAAATATGGATTTATATTCTAACCAATGGAAAAAAAGTTCAGTGCAGTATAAGATGATGAAGTTAAATGCATTTTCTTTACTACGTGATGGGCAGGCACACATGTCCTCCTCAATCGGATAAACTCAGTTTCTTTCCTCTCCACCAATCTCCTGAGTCCAGTGTGGTGTGCCGAGGTCAACTAAGTGGAAAAATGGGGCCACTGTGAAATAAAGTTGCATATTTAGAAAAAATGCATAGATCAAATTATTACATTCTATTCAGAAAATTAATCAACATACAAACTAGCCAGAGAAAAGAGATTTTCCTACAATGTTGTAGGAAAAGTATAAAAAGGTGCGCACCTTTTAAACCTAATTATGTGTTGGCACAAGGTTGCACTTTCATGTGATCTTGTGGGGAAGTGTCGTACCTGCAAACTAGACAGTTTGGAACACACTATCAATCTAACGATCAATTGAATTAAAGGGAAAGAACAACCTTTTTTTGTTTTACTTCTGGCCTTCAAAATATAGGTTTGGTGCAGTGGTTACCATCCGCACACTGAAAAAAGTGGACAACATCGACCACCTATTTGTATTCTGGACTTGTGCCCTGCCATGGAGCGTTGTACTTACCTGCAGGTTCTTGGAGACTGTTATTTAGTTTGTACAAATCATGCAAAGCAGCTCAGCCCTGGGCCCAGAACATGCCACTTGAGATCTCTTGCCAAGTTTCCTACAGGATGTTAACTCTTGTGAATTGCACAAATGGCATGTGCTGCAGGCCGGGTTATAAAGATACAATTAGGGACCTGCTGGAGGATCATTGGAAAAAAAGACAGTGCTGGCTCAAATCGACCGCAAAGTTTAATATGACTGAACTACGCGCGCTAACAAACTGAAAAAAAATAAAACGCACACTTTAACATATGCACACCATGAACAGTGCACATACCTCTGTCCCCTTCTCATCACTAGGGTTCTGCCAAGTAAACTGAAAATGGGTCAGCTGTAACAAATGAATGCACTACTAGCGCCTTGCAGCAGGGCTGTGCAAAGATGTTTGTGTGGCATTGTGCATTCCCCAAGAAGTTTGGGCAATGTTAACAGAAAGCTTTGTTGTGTTTGCTTTTTACCACAGTGCCCTTGCAATGTGGGAGTGGCATGGTCAGCATTTGGTATGTCCTGTGTCTTTGGCTTTGGTAAGCTTGTTCCTTGCGCTTTATAGGGCCAAACAGTTTAACGGTTTTGGGTCTGGAGCTGCATGCATGTCAATGCATAGGCCTGGCAGACAAGGCAGCTCAGAGTGCCAGAATGAAATGGCACTGTGCTCACTAAAGCCTTGTAAATCAAATTGTAAAAGCAGTCTTTTTATTAACTGCTGTGTCCAACACGGTGGTAAACCGGAGTAAACAAGGTGCCAGTTATTTTAGTTAAATTAAGTACTTCACAGTATTTATACCGGTATACTGGCATACCGTTGCAACCCTAATACTAATGTTGAGCCAACACCTTTGCATGTCCTCTTGTCTGGATTTTGTGAATAATAGTTTTGGACACTTCTAGTTATTACATCCATGTATTTTGTTTTCTTTGTGAATGTCAATTTGTATTGTATTTATTGTTATTTTATTTGAATTATGTTTTGAATAAAACACAATATTTCAACCCCTGGTAGGTCAACAGCATACCAGTGGTTAATAACAAAAATCAAATCTGGCTTGTCTGAAAGGTGTGGAAACCAAGTGTCCTTTAGGCTTGCTGTCTCTGAAGGCAGCTATATGCAGACCAACTGTTTTGGCTAATGCATGACCAGAATGTAAGAAGGAGGTGTGAAAACAAGGGCTGCACTTATGTGAGGCTGAAACTCCAACTTCAAACACGCAATCAACTTCAAAGAGACTACTAAAAACACTGACCCAGAGAGACACATGGAATGGAGGAAGGGAAACTCATATGAAGATTCCCTTTCTTTAAAAGTACTATTATCATTTAGGATTATTTCTCAAGCATCCATAAGTCGAATACTCTTTATTTATGTGTCATTTTTTAGATAATTTCTAGGCAATTTTGGTGATATAGAGTTCATCCAACTGCAACTTAGGGAACTACAATAGCCAGTTAAACTAGGATCCTGGCTGATCTGAAAATTTCCTGAATTTAAGAATTGGCGAACTGGTGAAGGCTGAAATTATGAATGTGGAGAGAAAATGATATGTTCATAACACATTAATAGTGTTAAATAATTAATAATGCCAGTCCGATAGCACAGCGAGTAGAACACTCACTTGGACATCTGTGCAGAGCCTGATGATGTAGGTTTGAATCCCGGCATTGCCAAACTCAGCCTTTCATCCTTCCGAGGTCGATACATGAGCACCACACACCGTGGGTAATAATAAGCAGCGCTCAGATACCTGATTTTTCGTAGCACTATATAAATGCTAACTTATTATTATTATTATTATTATTATTATTATTATTATTATTATTATTATTATTATTTTTATGCTTTCTAGGAAAACAGCATAAAATTGCCACACTGTAGTGCAAAATGGTGCAGACCTGGCTGTCATTTTACTTAATTCACCATGATTAAATGAATCTGAAAATATATATATTATGACAGTTAGTAGTAAATCACAAAGTGTAAACACATAACTAGATCGTAGCCATAATTTGACATGAAAACAAAGAGGATTGCAAATGTAATTTGCATATGTTGGTTCCAGACTCTTAAACCAATCTGTAGAGAGAGGTGGGAGTTGGGAGGAGAGAAAAGGGTGACTGTCCAATCCTAATTACGAGAACTCTTCCAGGGCGCTCCCCAGGATCATAAACTTTGTGGTGTCATTACTGCTATAATAAGGGATACACTATGACGAGGGGACAGCACTGCTGAAATGTACCATTGGGGAGAGCTGCTGAAACTTACGATCTGACAGCTGCAAGGAGCCACCAGAGAAGATTGCTGAGAGTGCATCTGGGTGGAACTGTGTATTTCTGAAAGGACTTAAAGCTGGCTGGGTCCTATGATGGAGTTCTGGGGACCTTCCTGGGGAGAGGAGTGACCAGATTCCTACCCTATCCCTACAGTCGGCCCTGACATGCAGCTGGCTGTCCTGAATTTTAAACAGAGGTTTCCTATGTAAGTAGAAGTGAACCCTTTGCAACCAACTGGTGGGAGAATCTGCTTGCCTTAATTCCTTTCCCTTTATAGTGGGGGGGAGGAGCGGAAAAACTGTGCAGATCCTTAGCCTATCTAACTATGTAATTAATTCCATTTGGGAGAACACTACAGGGTGATTTTCTTTAAAATAAAAATTAACATTGCTCACACCTCAGTGTGCTTCAAAAAACTAGATCCTTTAATTTAATTGGGTAATTCTTTTTGTCCTGTTGACCCCAACTTCTTTAAGGAAGAGGCGTGTCTTTGTTCTTAAATCAGTCCAATCTTTTTATCCAACTTTCCCCAAAACAGGCATTTCAGTGCAGGGGGTCCGAAATCTAAAATTCTTCAATCATCCTAATTTTTCTGTCAGACTACCCCAACATAGACCAAATTTCAGTGGGGGGTCTGAAAAACAAACCGCTAAATCACCCTCTGTTTTTTTTTTAAGTAAAAGGTTGGGCATTTACCCAAGTTTGTAAAACTAAACTGCTAGCCTTTTAAGCGTGCAGGAAAATCAATATTGCACACCACTACATTTGTGATTGTTTGTGTTCAATGACCAGCACTAATTATTTCTTGAATTGAAATTGAGATAAAGTACTGTGATTAGTTTGTTTCTCAAATTAATTTGTGTGATTTATTTCTGCAACAAGAAGTTGATTGTGAGCCACAAAGAAAGAGGCAGTGTAGTTTCTACAATTTCTCTTAACATCTAATTCAAATAAACATAAATATATTTCCTGTACAGCAGCCCCTGGTTCAAGACTCATTGGTAGCTCAGGGGGAGCGATCCAAACAGGCATTGGATGATCTGAATACAATAATCCATTACACCGTTTGTTGCGGGACACCTTGAGTGGTGAGACAAAGAACTCCCCAGGTTGAGTGTGGCCTCTCACTAAATTTTAGAATGCCAGAGATTAACAAAACTTGCAAAACTGCAAATTTGTGAATTTAGATTAAGCTCATACACTCATTTTATCTAATTTTATCTCAATAACTATATATCAGTGGTTGTCCTTTTTCATTTTGAGTTGGGTTGTTTTGTGAATATGGCTTCGTACTACCCAATGAAGAAGAATATTATCGATTGCAGCCAGTATTGTGTTCCAACTGTTTTGCCAATTTTAGTAAGCCTTGCATCTGAGACCTACAGGTGTATCTGATACATGAGGAGGTGAAAAAATGTAGGCAAATACTACGTTCTCTGCACTACGGCCATCCCAATCCTGTCAGGAGTGGGTTGTTTTAGAGTCAGTCAGCAACACATTAAAGCATAAGGACAAAAACGATAATTAACTGGAGGAATATTAATTTGTACTGAATAAGCTGCACTGTAATGTAAGGTTGCCTAATATAGAGCAACTTGTGCCATTGTGTTTGCCTATTGACAGAGGGTTCTGGAAGAAAAGAGGTATGGGCACAGGTTAGTCAGAGGAAGGAGAGTGGTGAGAGAGAGTTCTGGTTTTTCAGGCCTAGTTCTGATAGACCTGCAAGTATGGGCAGACTAGTTGGGTGCTGTGGACAATTTTCAGGGCAGATTTAATAAGAATTTGGTCACCTTCCAAAACTGATTTGTTTTACAACTGCTGGCAGCGCAAATGAAGCAGACTGGTAGATCACTGTACCTTGCATTTCTGGAGCTGTTGCATGTATTTGATTGCGTAGATAGGTCAAAGCTTTTGGGAATAAAGGCTGCAAAAGGGTGCCCTGCCTCTTTATTGAACATCTTGATAGCCCTTCATTCAGGTACAATTAATAAAATACGTTTGGACCAGCATGGGCACTTCATGAGTAGGATTAGGACACAGCAAGATTTCCAACGGGCTGTGTCCTACCTCCATTTCTTTTTAATCTTAATATTCCCTACATGGCTGCATCTTTTGTTAATGTTTGCACAAAATCTCCACGTTCTGGCCAGTTGTCTCTCCAATACATGGCATATGCGAATGATTTGTTTATTAGTGACAAAACAGCAATTGGCCTTAAGCACACATTGTTTGGTGTCATTGATATTGATATTGATATTTTATTTCTATCGCGCTCATACACAGGGGTTTCAGAGCGTGACAAGGCAAGGGAGGGGAACAGGGGAGAATAAAACAATGATCTTACTAGGCAGAGTGACATTCAGAACGCGCAAGTGCATGGGGGAGGGTGAGGGTAAAAGTGCAAGGAAGGGAGAGAAATGGAAAGTGCAGAGCAAAAGGAGAACAGAAAAAATATTAATAAATAAATAAATAATAAAAGCAACAAAACTGGTAGTGCAGCCAGCAACTACTGAGTTTAAGGCATCAGACAGGGTACATCAGATAGGTGCAGGAAGAAAAATAAAGGGGGGAGCTGTATGGGTACAGATACAGATCCCAGTGCAAGGGGTGGCCCGGAAGCAGTGCGGGAGGGTGGCAGGGTGAGCAGGAACATGGGCCCAGAGGACAGAGGGTGGCCAGGTGCACACTGCCAAGAGAGAACAGATCCGCAGGGGAGAGGGGGTGAAGGTAGAGGCAAAGAGGAAGGTCTTGATGTGCATCAAGAACCACAGATGGTTCTCCTCAAGTTTTAGAGTGGCAGGGTGGCTGTTCCAGAGGGAGGCCCCCGCGAAAGACAGAGATCTACCCCCAGCTGGTTTCTTTGAAAAATGACTGACCCTGAGGGAGTTAGAAGTAGAGGAGCGAAGAGCTCGAGACGGGAGGTATTTGCGGAGGGATAGCTGAAGGTATTTTTGACCCAGGCCTTGTGGATAATGCAGAGGGTTTTGAATTCAATCCTTGCATCCACTGAGAGCCAATGGAGATATTTCAGAGCTGGAGAGACACGATACCAGGGCTTGAGGCTAAGGACAAGACTTGCAGTCCCATTCTGGATTAGTTGCAGAGGGCAGAGAGAAGAGTCAGGTAGATTTAGAAAGAGGCTGTTACAATAGTCCAACATAGAGAGAACCAGAGCTTGGGAGACAGTGAGTTTCTGGGGGAAGGAGAGGAAGGGCAGCATACCTCTGAGGAGGTTCAATAGGAAGTTAGAATTTTTAAAGGCATCAGAGATGTGGGCCAGAGAAGGAGAGTGTAGAATCAAGGATGACCCTAAGGTTCTTAGCCTCGCAAGTGGGGGTAGGGGGGGAGCCGAGGGGGACCGGCCAGAGAGTGAGGGGAAAGGATGGAGAAGGTGTGCCGATGAGGAGGATATCAGTCTTGCTGGCATTCAGACAAAGATCATTGGCAGAATACCAATCTTTAATGGCAGTATGGCAATCAGAGATATGAGAGGGAGAGGTGGTGGCTGAGGGCAGCCTGAAGATGAGTTGAGTGTCATGAGCGTAGCACTGGAAATTTGAGCAGAAAATGGCAATACAGTGGGCGAGAGCTGCCAGGTATTGATTGAAAAGCCAGGGCGAGAGGTTAAACCCCTGGGGAACCCCACAGGTAGAGAGGGAAACAAATGATAGGAAGGTCCGAAATATGACCTGGGAGGGTTGATCAGAGAGGAAAGAGGTCAGCCATTAGATTTTAAGGTTAATGTGGTAAAAACCAAAATTGTAATTATGAAACAAGTGAGTATTAGAAGCACATTGCCTACGTTTAAAAAAAAAAACAGACTTTCCAATCATTTCCCACTAATCCGGATGTTTATAATAATGTGAATGCTAATGCAAAGATGGCAGCCGGTCAAATGGTTTTTTCAACTGCAGATTTGGGCATTTTTCTATTGCACCATTGCTGCTGTTTTTCCCAGAAGGTTTGGCCAAAATGTTGTATGGGGCGTAAACTTGCTTGAATTTGGTAGACTGGATAAAAATTAAGGCAGTTATATGGTGTGCCAATACATGTTATCCGGCACAAACTAGGTTTGCTATCTCTGGCTGCTCACAGGGACTGGAAGTGATTCAACTATATGCTAAACTGCTAGATTGCTAGTCTGCGTCATTATTGGAAAACTTGCCAATCAAATTCAAGTTGTATAGTTGCATAGCTTTGGAGGACTGATCTCAATCTTGTAAGGATATTCTCAGGAAAGTTGAATCTCACAAGAGGGAGCTGATATATTTCCTGCTCAAAGTCAAACACAAAATAATGGAAATGGATTGGATTACGAACAGAGCATGGATAATGCATTACCAACTTGTTTGTTACTTTCACTTGGATATTAAACCTTTTAATGTCTGCCAGCATATGTATGGAAACATTCATCTAGGTTATTTAGGAGCATGTTCCTCAGATTTAGGTTAAACTTGAACAGCCAAGAGAAGTAGATGGCGCATGTACAAATGTGGCCAGGGCAGAAAGGTTGTGTTGTTATTGTAAGAGAGATCGCGAGACACCTTGTCATCTGTTAACCTTCTTCCCTGTACTATGGCAGCTATGAGGTGATTCTTTCAATGTGTGTTATATGTGTCTTTTTACTCTTTTTGGTTTTGAATGTTAAACATGCAGGACACTCCATTATATATTGCAGTTTTAAACATTTTAACCAAAGTATTAGTTTGATAAAATTTCATATCTCCACCTGCCCAGATCTGGCATCATGCCTCACAGATATTGACTACTGGATGACGACCACCACTTCATTCTCAACTGTGGGAAAACAGAAATCCAAATCTGTGGACAAACAGTGCTCTTTCCCCAACCTATTCCTTGGCCTCACTCCTTAGGCCCCGCCCCGGCAACCTCCTCCTCTGCGAAAAACCTTGGATGCACACTGGAAACTTATTCCTCTCCCAACACATCAACTCTGTATCAAGAACCTGTTTCTTCCACCTATTCATCCTCAGGCGTATCTTCTCATACCTTACCTATCCTCACCGTTTCTCTGCCATCATCTCCATCATCATCTCTCACCTAGACTATGCAAACTGCCTCTATCTAGGTGCACCAGCATTGAGGCTAAGGAAACTGCAAAGAATCCAAAAAGCTGCAGCCCACCTGATCAAGGTCCTCCGTCCCAGAGAACACATCATCCCTATACTAAGAGACGTCCACTGGCTCCCTATTGGTCAATAAACTACCTTTAAAGACATGTGCATCATGCACCATGCCATCCACAACACCAGCCCTGAATTCCTTCAAGACAAACTCACTCGCTCCCACTGCTCAGATCCAGCACAGCATCTATCATAGTTGTCCCCCATTACAAATGCACCAGACTGGGCAGATACTCCTTCTCCGTCCAAGTGCCGATCTTCTCGAACTCTGTGCTCTTCCACATCCACAACATTGGCAATCCGATCATCTGGAACTCCCTGCCCCTCCACATCGGCAATATTGACGATAGCATGTCATTCAGAAAGGACCCCAAAACCTGGCTCTTTCCTTCCTCCTCTTGAAATCGTTTTGCACTATATGCTGGGATACATGCACAGATTCACTAGCCCAAATCCAAAAACATATCTATCCCCTAAGCCTCCACGGCTGCTGGCAGAGTTTGTAGCGACACACCATGACACACCACCGTGTTGAGACCAGCCAATCGCGTCAGACTTAGGAAAGGGACATCCGAGTTTAAGGTATGCATACTTACACCACGTCTGTGGACGCAGGCCACATGCACGGCCACCCATCTATGCAATATGGAATGCAGCTGTGACTATGCAAATCTGGTCTAGCATCTCACATAGCTGTCCACACTGAGACCCCTGATATGCCTAAACACCTCTGCCATCAGTATACAGTGACAACCTATGCAAAATGTTGGTCTAGTTGAGCACACATTGAGTCTCTGGCACTAGCGCTTTATCCCAAACCACCAACAGCACCCACCCAAGTGCCTGGCCTCTGTGTGGTTTAATCAAAGGCCCAAACAATCATAACTGAAAGGCCTGCTGGAAAAATGACCGTCAAGCCTTAAAAAACCTTCACACGGAAAATGGGCCTATTAATGCAGACTGTGTGGGTTTCTGCAAGTAACACAAAGAAGAGCTATGTGAATGACCAAGCATTGGCAATTGAAAGTCCTATCTTTCATTACAAAAGGAAAGGTTGAACTAAAAAGCAGCATTTTTCAGTGAAACTGCCACCCATCAAAAGGTGGTGCACTATGACAACTCAGACCCAGCATAAAAACAAACAGCAGATAATTAAAATTATATTTTATGAATGACTAAAAACTTTCAGCTGTCACATTTAAAAATCATGTGTGCAAAGAAATAAGACATCCACTGATGCTAAAGCAAATTGAACCATGTTGCGCAAAATACACAGTATTTTAAAGAATAATGGCTGATGTTTGAAAATGCAACATGTAAGTTCACTTCAGCCAAGGACAATGTGTGGTTCTTTGGGCAGAATTTGCAAATGGTTTCCCCCACTGCAGGCCTGTTGACTTCTGTATCTGGTAAAGGGATTACTTTTAATCTCTTACATACCAGTTATTTGCAACTGCAATAAAGTGATGTTCAGCCCTTTGTTGTGAAAAATAGAAAAAATAGAAGGTATTGAGATTAAAATTGTGGTTGACTCAAAAATACCAGGACAGAATGCCAGATAGCAGCATGGCTTCATGACATCACTGGATCGGCCTGGCTCCTTATCTGCAATGGGAGATCTGGGTGTGGCCGATGTATCCCAACTATTTAGGACCAGCAGCCCATTAACTTTTAAAGTACAAAAGGCTAGAGGATTTATTGCTGACAGTGTCATAATGTATGCCATACAGACTCTGTGTCACGTGGGTTTTCATAAATGAACTTCTCAGAGCTAAAGTGAATCTAGCTGTGTGAATTGATGAGAGAGAATATGTATCATGTATTTTCCTATTGAATGGCCCATAGGACCCCATTTCCGTGATTTTCTCCATCATCTTGAGGGTGAGAGAAGCCATTGAGGTGTCATCTGAAAGCTAATTCCAAGGCGGTTATGTGGTGGTAATTTGCATGAAAGTCAGAATTTCAGAACTCTAGCCAAAAAAAAATCAAAGCTGCCCAGAAAAGGGGAAGAAGCTGAAACTAGGGACATGAGTGGCTAAATGTTTCACATAACTGGTGGTACATTTTTATCATAATCACTGCTACCGTTTTCATGTAACTGAGAAAAAAAAAACACTAATTGTGCAGGTAGCATGGTGCAAACACGGCTGCTGTTTTATTAAATCCCTCATGATTAGCTGAAGCAGAGTATATATATACTCAGTAAAAGAACTTTGTTAAAGGGACGTTATGGTTCAAGTAAAACCGAAACCCCCTGAAATTCGCCAGTTATGGTAATCTAAGCAACCACAACTCGTGCCACCACCATGCACTGCTAAGACTAACACTCAGGACATCAAAGATGACATCACAAATGCCATTGATGACATCACTGATGACATCAAATGTCTGACTCACTCTTTTTTCCTTCACTGATATATCCAGGCCAGTAACATTCACAAATTAAAAATTAAAAAAGTACTATATTTGTAGACTTATAGTTCAGATCTGTTCTAACAGTAATTCACTTGGGGTCCATTCACAGCATACGAAAAACATACATAGGAGAAAACATAAAAGATAGCATTGTTTTCTGTGTATGAAGATAATCAGTAAGGTTATCAACAATTTCTTATTGTTCTGCTGTTTTTTGTATTACTGTACTTTCTCTGGATATGCTCATATTTGTACTCACACTACTTTCCTTAGGGTCAGTCACATCATGTGAAAGTTATACATAGAGAAATAGTAGCTTTGAAGTAGAATAATCATTTCTGTGTATGAAGATAATCAGTTAGGTTATGAATATTGTCTGGTATTATTGCTGTTTTTTTGTTTACTTTACTTTCCCTATAAATGCTAATATTTGTATATGTTGTTGTCTGTGTTTTGTTTGCAATAATACAATTATGTAGTAAGTGGATTTTATTAGGTACTTATTTAATGTGTACAGTATGCAAAACTCTACTAAGAAATCATTTATAATTTTAGTATTTAACATGGCAAGATTATTAATATTGCACCTCCATCCTGTATGCTGCACACAATGCCTATGTTTCTACATGTGTACATTAGTATACTTGAAAAAACTTCATAATAGAATGTTATTTATATCAATGCATTGCTTAATGCACTACGTACCTGATGATATTTATTCCAATGATCCATGGCACTTTTTTTATCAACCTAAATTTGCACAACCTAACCATAACACCTCATTAACAATGTTTTTTCACTGAATTTCATAGGTTTTTAGTAGCTCAACCTGACCATAACACCCCTTTAACAACATTTTTTCACTGAATTTAGATATAGATAATATACATTTGATAAATGTTTACTGGGATTCCCTTAGTTTATATACATGCACCATAGAAGATACTGAACCCCCTGCCCCACGCTAGTGATTTTTGATGTCCGCAGACCGTGCGCATGTCTGCGGATGGAAGCGGCCAACATCAATACTATCCAAGAACTCAGGGAGTATCTTACATTGTATCATGCAATAGAAACACTGCACATGTTAAAAAAGCAGCGCATGAACACATTACATTTAATAATAAATAAGAAGTGGAAACTGTATATGTCAGACATCAACCATCCAATTAAATAGCATATGCAACAGAATGGAATATACCAAAACAAAATAAGTATGCCTCCAACGTAATTACCTCACAGAAACTGCACAGCAAAAAGCAACAGCAGATCTACGCAGCAGTAACAGCAAAACTTAGCAAGAAACTAGTAAGTACACTACATTTATTTGATATATTTATAAACTTTCTGTAGTAGGTACAATAAAAGTATTTTATTTGTTTTTTACAAAGAAATGTCTAGTACTTTGGAATGGCTGGAAGAACATTTTCCTTGGGATGAAATGAGTGAAGACAGTGATACTAATGGTAGACACTACACTTCTCTAAATAAACCAATTAATAACCATTATTTTATGTGTACTTAACATGTTTTTCTTTTTAACAGACTGTACAGACATTAAACATAATATACCAAGAGAGACGTTACAAAATCCTCTGCAACAAATGGAGATAAAAATAGATTTGTTAATTAAAAATGTCATTCTTTTAAAAAACTTTGTGTAGGACCATATAAGAGAGAAAATTAAATATCACTGTTCCACATGTACCTGTACCCCCCTCTCCATGTCCCACCCAACTATCCCCAAAAACCCCCCAGCAAGAAAAACATTGCAATAAGACTACACTCCCTTCCTCCCCTACCATCCATCATGTCCATACCCCTAATTCCCCTGTATTTGTTTCAGTTTCTGCTTCCCCCACTCTTTCGTAATTTTTATACCTTTATACAATAATAAAATATTAAGTGTGTTGGTAGTATATTCCTCTGTGTCTTATTTTTTAAAAAAGGCAGTTAGGGTGTCCACGGACAGCGCTGATATTCGGGATGCCTGTAATTAACCAAAATGGGGGTGTCCTAAGGACACTATACCTGTTTGCACTGTCCTCAATCAAGATGAAAGTGTCCTTAGGACACACAAGATGTCCACCTGTCCACAATTAACCAAAATGGGGGTGTCGTAAGGACACTATACCTGTTTTTACTGTTCGCAATCAAAATGGAGGTGTCCTTAGGAGATACAAGATGTCCACCTGTCCACAAATAACCAAAATGGGGGTGTCCTAAGGACACTATACCTGTTCGAATTGGCCGTAGTCAAAATGGGGATGTCCAAAGAACACTAAAGACGTCTGCATATTTGTAACTATGCAAATTAAGGTATCCTAAGAACATTCCCCCTGCACGCATTGTCTGCAAGCAGAATGAATATGTCCGTAGAACACATATCCCGTCCGCCTGTCTGCAATGTTATGATGCACATTTATTTTGTTTGGGGACTTGAACACTGTCCGTAGAACACCAGCGCGCATGTGTATCACACCCTTGGCTCCAACAAAAATCGCGCTTGTCTGCAACTGTCCTCTGCATGTGTATCGCTCTTTTAATTAGTTCGGGGACTTGAACACTGCCCGTAGAACACCCGCACACATGCGCTCAACCGAGCCATGCATTTGGTGTTCTATGGACAGCCTTCCCATTCGCGAACGTGTCTGTGATGTCATCATGTGACCGCACCCACGCAAAGCGTAACAAACACTGTCTGGGTCCCCAGACACCTAAAAAGTGATTTTTTGAGCAATTGAAGGTATTTTTCTGGGAAAGTTCACCTTTGCACATGTCCCAGACCAGTCCCTGCCATTCTGCATACTTTTTGAAACTTCTTTAACCCTTTTTTGCTGTTTGAAGAGTTCGCGGACAGTGTGGATGTCCCCGAAGTGCGCCCAGCACCCCTATAAAAGGCCACACCCAGAACGGCTCCTCATTCTTGGAGTGCAAGGACAGACACTGCTGAATTTTATATTCTTCTAATAGCTGCCTTTGCTGTGCCTCCTGAAACCATTGAAGATGGCAACCATTGCTGCTACTGCTACTGCTGGTGCTACTTCTGGCTCAACACCACCACCATCCCCTCCACCACCACCACCTCACTAAGGGCCTGCAGAGGGGAAGAGGCATTATAATGCAGAGGAGTGTGATGAAGAGGATGAGGTAGTTTAAGTCCCTATTACTAGCACTCACCGTGAATCTTGGTTGTGGAGGTTGTTTGACAATCTTGATGGAGTACCAAAAGCACGTGCAAACAAGGTGCGCTGCACTCAGTGCCAGATGGTGCTCAGTCATGGCAAGCCTGGTTTGTATAGCTATGGTACTACATCAATGAAGCGACACCTAAGGTTGTTCCACGGTGGGGCTATTCGTAAGGTTGTACCTTGCAATAAACGTAGTAGGTTGAGTTCCCATGCAGCATCCTCCGTTTCTGCTCCTGCCACCACAAGAGACACTCCTGTGGGACAGCGCATCCCTCCAGCTGCCTTCCAGGGAATACGTGATGCTGTTGACCCTTACCTTTAGAGGGCCACAGTATTGTGCATGTACTGCGATGCAGTACTCTGCAGGGGGAAGAACCTTCAAAGTGCTTTTGAGGCTGCGTTCAAGGAGCATGAGAAGGACTGTCCACTACCTGAATAAGGCCCACCCTACATCTTCTTCTCTCCAACTGCCGTTTCTTATCCCCGTGGTTGGTGTGCCTTCCTTACCCTCCTTTCCCCCCCTTTCCTTGTGTGTTGTGTTTAAAAAAAACAAAAAAATATAAAACAACAAAAACCAAAAAGAAAAAGGCTTTTTTTACAGAGCCGCTTTTCACAGTTTAAAAATAGAAGTGTCAATGAAATGCTGCAGGGCCCTGTGCATTTTTAGAAGTCTGTGGACCTCTAAAGTTTTTGCAGTGCTGTCCTGTCAGAACGATTGCACTTTTCTCTGGGAGGAAGTGGTGACTCTGAAAAGAGCCTTTTTGTGGTGTTTATTGTGTTTCAAAAACTTTCAATGGTCAACACCTACTGCAAAATGGATTGCTATAATTCCAAAAAGGGTTGCAATGCTTTTTGTATATTTCGCAAAAAATCTGATTGCCAGCATAAGTAAGATGTACTGCATCTCTGCGAAAAATGTGTGTGCTACGAAACATAATATTTTCATTGTGAAAAGAGGACATGCCAACATCTCTCAAAAAGGCACAAACAGTGTTGTTGAAATTGCGAATTGCACTTCGCTTTCTCCATTTGTGGACCAAATGAAGAAGAACACAGCCACATTTATCTCTGTGCAATATGAGGAACAAATTACTCTGGAGTTTGAAAACATGCCCATGACTTTCCCAAGTCATTCTTTCATTGCAAATTGCAAAGAAATTCCAGATACATTTCTTAAACTGTTCCCTCCACAATGAGTAATAAGAATATCTGGATGACACTGTGTCACCAAAGTAGCACAAAGAGGTACCAAATCCAGCAACTTCATTCTATGCACTCCATATCACTGCACTTCCACATGAGGGAACCCAAGTTGTACAGCCACTCTGCAGCGATATGTATGCACCTCCAACCAACGTATCGATGAGTCTTCCAAAATCCAGACACTCTACTTTCTGAAACTCACAGCCATAGCTATCTGCTCTCCTCTCAGGAAAAATACTTTCTGACAAAATCTGTCCTTACACATCACACCCAGTAAACCTTACTGACCAATCCCTTCTCTGCTAAGTCTCATTTGCATGACTCTCAGCCTCAAAATTCCTGTATATAATATGTACTGTCCGCGGACAAACCCAGTGTCCACGGACAAATGGAAAAGTCTGAGCATGGGGAATTAAAAATTAAATAGTGTGCCCCATTTTCATTTTGAAGTTGGCTCTGAAAAGAGCCTTTTTTTAAGATGCTTCACAACACCTTTTATTTTGTATTTTTTTTCTTATTTTCCTCCAGAAATATTCACATTAGCTTCTCCAAAGCAATCCTTATGTTCCAAAACAGCATGGCATTTCCCATAAAAGATAAACATATGCCATCCTCTATAACATAATCAACATTACCAGGGTCAAGGTTGTCTTTGTTACAAAAGAACATGCCAGTTCTAAGCCTAAAAGCAAACATGCCTTGGTTGATTAATCACCTAGCAATATTGTGCTGAGAACAAAAAACAGAACTATTGTCCCATATTGCCCTGGGTACCAAACCAGAAAAAATTGCCTTGGCATTTGGAAGTAGTTTCATTACTGCCTCAAACAAGTTTTTGAGATCTTTCAACAAAGTAGGAGCACTAACATAGCCCAAAAGCAAAGCACCACCATGTGGAACAACCACATATGGACTGTTCACCCCGCCCATATCTTCACAAACGTGTACAACTGCCTGCAAATTAAAACCAGGCACAGTGCTCGACACTGGCTCCACTCCTTTTACATCAACATTTTTTGTCACATTCCGACATTTTGCATACTGCTCCAATCCATGCACAAACACCCTGACTTTCTCCAACTTTGCCATCTTCACTACACACAACCTCTCTCAATACAAAGCAGAACCTCAACACCTCATTGGCTAATCCCTACAGTCCCCTTTCCATGCTGGATTTGATGAGAAACCCCGGATGTGGCACGCCCTGTCCGCGGACAACCACGGTGTCCGCAGAGCACGTAACAATGGGGCAGCCCTTCTACCCTTTCCACTTCACTCATTGCACCATTCTCTCATTGGCTACTGTTAATCAGTCACATAATCATCCACCAATCACATGCAAGAACTCTACATCTAACTCCAACATGACAGATCAGCACTTTAGATGTACTATTGATCACTCTCGGTACAATTGGGCTGTGACTGCAAAGCACCTACAGCAACAACCACTATAAAACTCCCCAAGATTTCTACTTGCATATTCATGCACATCCACATGCATGAACACAAACTACAGGTATGAATATTTTCTGCACAGTACATGTACAGCTTGTGTATGAATGCGTGTAAACAGAGTAACTGCCACTTACCCTGTGCAACCTGTAAAACAAACTTACTGTCATTTTCCCATCTGATATGATCAAGTGTCACCTGCAAACATGTCTGCTCTCCACATTTTTATTGACACACACAGCTACCTAAGAAAGTGTAATTTCATGTTAAAAAATGAGAGAAATAACAGTGTAATTGTGGAAAAAAGGCTTTGTAGTGCGGTATAAAATGGCATGCAGCCAAGATGAGTACATGCATCTTTATACATGCACACAGATAAGCAATATCATTTAAAAGGCTCTGAGCAGAAACAACACCATTACTTCTGTATCAAATCCTTCTGCTTTATTTCCCACACCTTCACAAATGCATACATTGCATGCTTCTCTGTGCAGTTCCTGCCATTTACCCTGTAAAAATAGCAAATAAAAAGCATATGATTATTTCTTCTATCTCCTATCATCCAATAACACCGCCTTAAAAAGCCAAGTGTGTTCTGTGCGCTTCTATTGTACTCATTAGTAAAGCACGATCAACTACAGATTCTAAGTAAAATATACAGGATGCAAGGGAAAGTGCATGTACATACTATGCTCAGTTATCAGAAAGCACTACTACTGCAAAAATAAAGAAATCAATGTCTACATCAACAACAGTGCTATTAACACACATATTTGCTAACTTCTTACTTTTACAATTGCAGTGAAGACCACTCTCCTGAAAAGCAGCAGCGTCTGAAGTACGAACAAGAATTCAGAAGAAACCTACTCTTTCCATACAAAAAAAGTAAGTGCAATACTGCCATAATGTTCTAACTGTTACTCAAACACAGTAGAATTCTAGTATTGTAGAACAAACAAGTGTATTAACACTGTAACATTAGATTTAGTATTAGTGCTTCCTCTCACCAGCTACATACTTTGTATTGTCATCTGAACCCCAGTATAGTAACACACAAATACAAGAATAGCCTTCCCAACCTGATGTAGCTTCCCATTGCACAATCACACACCTCCACATACATCCTTACCATCATACTCAGACACTCATGCACAAAGCACCCATACACTGCACAGCAGCCCAACCCACACTTTCTTTTTTCTCCAACAGACCCCAAAGAATGCCTACCAAAAAGCAACTCCATAGAAAGCAACTCAAAAGTAGATAATATCAAAATAAAACTCTCCAAAATAATCATCCACCTCTAGCAGAATTTGTACAAAAAGTTCAAACAAAACAGGTAATACAGTCATTAAGCAAAACAAAACAAGCCTCCAGTACAGAAACTTTGCCTCCTATTTCAAATTGTAAAACAAAACAGAAAGTGATTAACAAGACTTCCACTACCACTAATTGCTAACACTGCACCTATAAATCTTGATGTAGTGGCAAGTAAGCATACCAAAAAAATATTTTACAAAAAATGTTCTGCCACAGAGTCCTTCAGAACCTTATAAAAACAGGGGCGAAATCACGCACAGCCCTTAAAAAAATGTATCCTAAAAGCTCTCATAGACGTGCAATCTTTCTCAAAAGCAAATTATGTATTTTAATTTTAAACAGAATGAAACCACTAACAAAAGTAAGTACTAAACTACAAAAAATAATTCACAATAAACGGAACATAAACAAAAATAGCTTCTCAAACATCTGTGGAGGTGAATGGAGTCACACCGCAAGCACAGAACCATATTTCAATGAAGAAGCATACAAATAAAAGTAAACTAACCGAATTGCCATACATAGCAGTGGACAAGGGTACGAAAACTTAATAATAACATTATGGAACAAGAAACGCTGCTCACAAAAATATCCCCAGGAAACTCAGTATCACCTCTCCATTCCACTGAACCAATATGTCCAGTCTACAAATGGCCTTGCACATCAATGTGTAAAATTGGCAAAAAATCATCAGATCAATCAGTATGTGAAAGGCAAAGACGAATTCAAAATGAAAATACTACAAAATATGGATGCCTGTAATTCACAGGACTACAAGGACATTCATTAGCCTGCAATTCTGGACCTATTTGCCAAAGCACATTCCATAATATCAAAATGATATCAACACATCATTCAACTATCAGAAATCTGGTCCATAAACTGTACTACGCCAAAAGTCCTGCCTTAGCACTAGCCAATTTAAATAACAATTTTCTACATGGTACAGCCAAACAACTGCTCAAAGAAATAGAGCATATCCAAAGAAAATATTTTGGAAGTGAAAGCCACTTACAAAATGCAATAGCTTTACAACAAACTAGCAACAACTGTACAAATGGCAACCTTCTAATACACACATACAAAAAAGAAATACTAAAGTTTAAAAGTTCATCCGCTGAAGTACCAAACCATGAGTGTGTGTGTGTGTTGCCGCAGGACTTTTTATGAAAATAGCACAAAAACTATAGACATAACGTACAAAATAGAAGACAATGAAGATCCCAAATGGTTCCAATTACCTCTCTTCCTTATAGCAGAAAACAAATACGGAATTACTGACCCCTTAATACTTTGCAGTTACTGCGCTGCAAAACTTGACAACAACCAAACACCTTCACATGCTCTCACAAATAACTTGGAATTATTCCCACTACCAAAACCCCTGCAACAACTCAACTTATTTGAGAGCATCATAATTCAAACAGTGCACCCATTTCAAGCAATAATACGCCTTCAACCAAAAACAGAAAAAATACCTCCCTCTGAATTAGTGATAGGCATTCCTGGCAAAGTAATTTATTTGCCATTAGATCTCAAAGAAAATGTAAACACTCTGGGAGTGAAACGTCCATTAGATCAATCTTTGATTGTCTTAGTAAATGGCATACTTACAAAAGACAAAAAAAAATTGGCAACAACTTGTGGACTTACATAAAGTTAGAACAGCCCTGCAATATCTAAAAGACAACAATGAATACTACAAAGAAATTCATATTGAAGAAAACCCAAGGGAAACCACTGAAATAATTCAAGAGTCATCAGAAACTGGTCAATTTCAACTTCTAGATCCTGCTACAGAATCTAATATTTAAGACCATTATACAATTCATTCATTACACTCTAAAGACATCATAGATGATGCAATGGAAACATATCAAATACGACAAGCCAACGGTTCTCCACTCAGCATATGGGAAAAAAGCATAGAAGCATGTGCCTTTCCTCTACTCTTTCCTACTGGAAAAGGAGGAAGGTATGATGGTAGACCCACACAAATAAAAGCATCAGAATACCGCTCTTTACGAATGTATTCTGAAGACCCCAGATTCAGACAAAACGTAGAATACATATTGCACCTTCTCTTTGAAAGTCAACTAGCAACTCTATACTACGGAGTTGCACACACATTAAAATCAGGTACCCATTTTCAAAATATGTCAGCTACTCAATTACTACAACAAATGCAAGAAAAAGATGAGGTTTTACAGTCAAGCATTACAAATCTTTTAGCAAACATGCGTGGTACAAAAGAATGCTGGTTCCGACATCATGGAGATGTATGCTGTATGATAAGAAACCATGGCCCACCCACTTGGTTTGTGACATTAAGTTGTGCAGATTATGCTTGGGAAGATTTACACGATTTCCTATGAATAGCAAACAAAAACAAAACAAACACAGATATAAAAACACCAGGAGAACTCTGCTCTCCAGATCCTGTAAATTTATCAAGATATTTCCATCATCGCTTCATTGCTATGCTACACTTTATTTGTAATAAAACTGTTCCTCCGCTCGGAGAAGTGCAACACTTCTTTTGTAGAAAAGATTACCAAGCCAGATGAACATCATACATCCAGAGGCTTTTGAGGATTAAAGATGCTCCTAAAATATTTTGCAGTTTTTCCCAAAAATATGTCACTTGTGAAATCCCTTCACAAACAACACATAGGGACCTTCATGCACACATTTTACAATTTCAAAGACACAAATGTGGGAAATATTGTCATCGCAAATATAAAAACAAAGGGAAATATTACACCAAATGCCACTTTGGTTTCTCTAGACCAGTTTCAACAACAGGTCAAGTTAACAACTTCATGTCTTCAGTTAGACATAGGGCCTCATTACGACCCTGGCGGTAAGGGGTTAGCGCCAGCGTTAGCTGCGCCGACCCCTTACCGCCAATTACGAGTTCCCTTTCCGCCATGGCGGTTTTTACACCTGCTTTTAGCGGGTGTAAAAAACCATGGCGGTAAGGGAACTTGGTGTTAATTACGCCACCGTAATTTACGGTGGCGTAATTAACGCCTTCCCCACTCCCATTATGCCCTATGGGGCAAAAATGGGAATGGGGAAGGGTAAATGGGGTTTGGGGATTTACCGCCCCGCCAAGGTCGGAATGGGGCGGTAAATCCCCTTACCGCCATGGCGTTAACGTAGTTAGCACCATGGCGGTAAAGTCACGGCCCTGGCGGTAACTTACCGCCAGGGTCGTAATGAGGCCCACAGTGTCAAAGGTAAATCACCTAAGAACATATATTACATATAAAGAACAGAATCAAAATACATCAATGATTACAATGCAATCATTGCCTCCTATGGAATGCAAACATAGATGTGCAGTACATTGCGCACAATTACACTGCAGTTGCATGTTATGTCACAGCCTACTTAACCAAAGTAGAGAAAACAGAGCTTCAAGACCTATGGGATGACATTTCATCTGACAAAACACTGTCACAGAAATTGTACAGCTTAAGCAGAAAAATGCTCTCTCATAGAGAATGTGGCTACTATGAATCTGCAGACCATTTAACCAGTACTGCCTTGTATGGAAACTCTGAAAATATAGTATGACTAAGGGCCTCATTACACAGTAGGCGTTAGGGATTTAACGTTACCGGTAATGGAATATCGGTAATGTTAAATGCCCATGCGGATTAAGACCCGGCTCACCACCGTTAGCGGCACCGCTAAGTACGGTGCCACTAATAGCGGTCAGTCCGCGTGCGCGTGACCCTCCATCCCGTAAATAATGACATGCCGCCAATAGCACAGCATCACAAGGCAAGTGTACATGCCAATAGCGGCATGGTAAATCCCCCAAAACCCCTTACCGGCATGGCGCTAATACCGCCATCGCGAACCACCCGTTAAAAGAACTGTGCAGTGTTAACACCTGCGACAGGTGGCGAAAATCACCCCAGGTCGAGGAAATGGAGACTGTGGCTGCTCAAAAGAAGAACACCACACCCCTTCCCACACTAAGATGGTTCCAATACTGGCAGCATTACATTGCCTGGAGGACCTGATTGCAGCACAGCTGCAACAACAACAGGCAGCACAGAGGAGATGCAGGAGGAGGGGGAGGAGGGCAAGACAGGCACAGCATGCACCACCACGGCACCTAATCATACCACAGAGGCACCCACCAATTCCCACGATCAGAGCCAGTCCATTTAACCTAACACCTGAGCAGATACACACCCTGTACCGACTGGACCGGGATACCATCACCAGCATCGTGGACATGATACAAGATGACATTGTGAGCCTCATAGACATCAGAACTGCCATCCCCCCTCTACTCAAGGTGGTGACTGTGCTCCACTTCCTGGCCACAGGCACCTACCAGCATACAGTGGGGCAGGTGCATGGCATCTCCCAACCAGTATTCTCACGCACACTGAACCAGGTATTCGATGCCCTCCTGAAGCATGCACCCGAACACATATCCATGCCACGGACTGGCCAGGAGATTGCAAACACCAAAGTTGGCTTCTATTCACTGGCAGGCATCCCAAGTTGCATCTGGGCCATCGATTGTACACATGTGGAATTGGTCGTCCCACATCACAATGAAGTAGTGTACCGAAACAGGAAGCAATTCCACTCCATCAATGTCCAAATGGTATGTGACGCCAACAAGATAATCACACATTGCTGTGCCCGATTTCCCAGATCTACCCATGATTCCATGGTCCTGCGGAACTCAACTATCCCCCGCTACATGGAGCGACAAATGGGAAAAGGTTTGTGGCTACTTGGTGAGTAGCAGGCGAAGCACATGGCAGTGTGATTGGGGGGGGAGATAGATACTCCAACTGGGTGTGCTTGGGGGGGGAGAGATAGATACTCCAACTGGGTGTGCTTGGGGGGGAGAGATAGATACTCCAACTGGATGTAGCCTGTAGTCCGTCGTCCAAATACACATAGAGATGTACGCCAATGTCCATCTGGGAGGGCCGCAACGTACTTGAGATGAACGGACATGCAAGTATATGCTACACAACACAGATGACAATCCAAGTCTAGAAACATCAAACATCAATCCACATCCACATTGCACAACATTCCACGCCACAAAATACACAAATGTCATCCATGCCGTCAACATAGTCATGCAGAATTCGTCCAGCACGACATCAATAATGCATTGAGCCCTTCAATGCATGCTAAGGGATACCCCCTAGCCATAGCAATGCACCACAGACCCATAGCACCACTGAAGTGATACCTCGCAGCATGTCAACATCAATGTTGGAAGGGCAGTACACCACAAGTGTGGTACCAAATCTGCCTGGGCACAGGGACACCTAAGACCTGGCCTCACCCAGGACATGTCAATTACTGTTGGAGGCATCAATGGGGCATGCCTACTTGCAGGGTTGAGCTCACCTTTGCACATTGCAGTTACACAGACCATTTGCATGTATGCTGTTAATTTTGTACTTGAATCTCAATGCCAAGTCAATGTTTGTGATATGAACAGGCCACACTTGTGGTGAAAAGTAACAGGACCCCATTACTTCCCCCATATAGGTGATGCCGGCTATCCCCTGAAGAGGTGGCTCCTCACACCTGTACGGAACCCACAGAACAGGCACGAAGAGGAATACAATCATGCACATACCCGTACCCGCATCGTGATCGAGCAGACTTTTGAACTTTTGAAGTCATGGTTTAGGTGCATTAGAAGGTCTGGTGACGCTCTCCTGTATGGCCATGAGAAGGTGGCCAAGATCATGTGTCATGCTGCACAATATGTGTATCAGACGGAATGTTCCACTGCCCCCTGACGTTGAAATAGAAGCACCTGGTGAGGATGATGATGGTGATGAGGATGGAGGTGAAGGGGATGCAGGTCATGCAAGAGGGGATGGCCAGGAGGGACGTGCTGTGAGACAGCATCTGATCAACCAAATCTTCTAAGTAACCTGTTCTCGTACTGTCACCTGGATATGGCTAGTGATGCACTGGTGTCTGTTTGTTAGCTCACAATGGACCCTGGCGTCAATAAATTACACATACACAATAAATAAGTCCAGGCCTGTGTTTTGCTCAAACAGCAGTGTATTTATGAACTTAAACAGGAAAATGTGCATGTCCCCGAACATCCCACCCCCCTATCCCCCACCCCCCACAACTGCCCCATCACACCCTTCCCCCCACCCCCCACAACTGTCCCATCACACCCTTCCCCCCACCCCCACAACTGTCCCATCACACCCTTCCCCCCACACCCCACAACAGTCCCATCACACCCTTCCCCCCACCCCCCACAACAATCCCTCATGTGTCTTCCACAATGTTTGCGTCCAGGCATGCACGCGGAAACATGGACATTCACTCCCTATTGGTCATTGCCAAAACCAGCATTTGGAGGCTGCCTAGAGGTGCGCCTGGTGGGGCGTGCGGAGCGTCGGAGTGGGCTTGTCTACTGCGAACTGGCGGACGAAGAAGTGGCAGACTGTCCTGGTGCTGGTGGTGGTGGGAATTGGTGGTCCATTGCGTCCGCAATACGTGCGAGGACCTCCCAAACTCGGATGAGCTCCCCACACAGCCTGTCTGTGCATGCCTCCATCCCCTCCCTGGAGCGCCTGGATGTCTCCCCAATCTCCGCCCTGAGATGGGCAGCCTCCTCCACATGCTGACCAACCAGCACAGTGAGACCATGTTGCTGCTGGCTGATGCTGGCCAGGTCAAGGGCAGTGTCGGGCTGTGGTGGTGTGGCTGCTGTGCATTGTGATGCTGGCAGGTGTACAGATGGAGGCACCGGGGGGCTACTGAAGGCTCCCATGGTCTCGTCACCAGTGACGTTGGAGCCAGGTGTGTGCTGGGGTGATGGCTCTGGGGTTCTAGGGGGCTTAGGGTGTGCATGCCCAGGTCGAATTTTGTTGGGTCCTCCACATCAGATAATGGTGCAGTGGCTGCCTCCTCTCCTGCCGAACTAGCTGCAGCTGGTGTGGTCCCTCGGTGGCTGTGATTGGTGGTGGTAAGTGAACCTCTGGAGGAGGGGCAGTTGGGTTTGGTGTGGCCTTGGCAGTGGCGCTCGACCGATGTTTGAGACTCTGCAAATGGAGCCTTGTGCCTTTTCCCCTTGATGTCGTGGGGGTGTCCTCGGTGGGCTGTGGCCTTTTTTTCTTCTGCGCAGGGGCTGCCTGGGATGCATCCTCACTGTCTGTATGTGACCCTGTCGGGGACAAAAAGGGGGATGGCATTGGTTACGGTTCAATGTACTTAATGCAGGATACATCATCAATGCAGTTGTGGGCATTTGGACTTCATTGTGAAGGATGCAGGTGATGTGTCAGTTCAGTGGCTCATCCATGCAGTGTTGTGTGTGGCACTTGGCTCTGTTGATGTGTGCATGTGTGTGTGTTTGGGTCTGGCACTGACATGGGCAGGGTGGGATGCATGTGTGGATGTTTGGCCATCCATGAGGTGATTCTGGGCTGACATTTGTGGGGACCAGTAGATTCACATTGCATGCTTTCATCAGTACACTTACCTCCATCCAAAGTGTTTGCCACGCCATGCTCCATCCTCCCGACTCCCTCGATCCATTCAATTCCGATGAGGTTGGCGCATGTCTCCTCCCATTCCTTCAGTGTAATTGGCGACCCAGATCCACCTGCGGTGGCAATGTTATGATTTTCTGCCAGGATCATTCTGACCCGGAGTCTCAGGTCGTCCCATCTTTTCCGGCACTCACATACACTTACTTTCAGTGCCACCTCGGCCCAGATAGCCTTTTTTTTAAGCAGTGTCTCCCACCGCATGTCGTTTGTAAAGACCACTGCAGCATTGTCAGATAAGGTCTGAGTCAGCATAAGTAGCTCCTCAGTTGAAAACTTTTCATTCCGCTGGCGGTCAGTGTTAGGCAGAAACCTGTGCAGTTCCCTTGGGGAACACTGCAAAAGATTTAAGACTACAGGTAGAGCAGTAAACCCCTTTGGTAGCAGTCTGTACCACCCAGATTTACCTGGTAGCTGTGGCTGAGCAGTCAGACTTCTCTCAAGAAGAGTTAGGCAGTATGTAAAGTATACACAATATGTACCAAAACACAATAGCACAAGCAAACACTGACCAGCGCTTGGTTTCAAAAGTATATAGTTATTTATTTAAAATACACATAAGTTAAAAACACTCTAGCAAAAATATAGTAAAAGCACTTCAACACAGTTATACTGAAAGTAAATTCAATCCTTTCTCCTATCTGGACAACTCTAGGTTAACACCACTTAATTAAAACAGAGGTGAGTGCTTAACGTTAGATGACACTCTATTAGGTTCCAAGAAAGGGAGAGAAAAAGCAGAAATAGGTTAGACACACCACTCTAAGGTCCAGAACACTTGCAATAGGCTTAAAGAAGAATAAAGTCACAGGTGAGCAAAAGTCACTAGGCAGGGCCCACTCTTAGAGTAGCCGGAGCGAAAATGTGCCCAAGATCACACTGTTAGTTAGAGATTCAAAGTCTTGCAAAGAGTCGAAAAGTGTTTAGAGTGGCTCAGAAAGTTTAGCCAAAGTGTCCCAGGCACTCCCAGGTTCGAAAGCCGGGGACTAAATCTACCCCGTACAGTCGGTAGCAAGGGAGGCCAGGCGGAACACAGTACCTTAAGCGGAAAGGATCCTCCAGCGGGGGCAGTTGTTCCAGGCAGCGACAGCAAGGCTCGACGTCGGTCAGGGGAGAAGAATATCTCGCTGAAGAGCAGAAGAGAAAGGTCGTAGCACTGCCCGGGAAGAAACCAGCCGCGGAGTCCTCCGGTTAAAGGGTTGGTACCGACTTTCGCGGTATGGGGGTAAAGTGTGGTATTCCGGATGCCGGGGTGCTTGGCACAGGCAAGGCGGCCACGAGATACCTCAAAAGAACGGAAAGAAGGCGAAAACTGGTTGTCCCCACCAGTCAAGGGAAGGAGCCACTCCGTTAAGAGTTCTCCTCGGTCGTCGGGAAAAAGTGGTGAGACGGTTCAGCAGGGCTCCACCGGGTGGTGTCGTCGAAGCAGGTCGGCTCAGCTCTTCCCTCGTCGGATTCTTGGTCCTGTGGCGACTTCTGAAGTCCCAGTCCCCAAAGCCCTGCTTTTATGCAGCAAGCCCCCATTCACCCAGCCTAGCTGTCACTCAAACATGCTAAGTGGTGAGCCGGGCGGCTCACCACTTGGGCCAATCAGGACGGAGTGCGACTTGAGTTACCAAGGTAACTCAGTCCAGGGTGCCTAAATCCCCCTCCACCCCTCCTACGTACCCCAGACAGAGTCGCACCACTTTGGAGGGCTTCTGTGGAGAAGCCCGCCAAAAGTGGAACAAAGGGCTCCACTTTGGGTCAGAGTTACAGAGGCGAACACCAACGCCATTTTAGAATCAAGTTTTGGCAAAAAGTCCCAACCGGAGTTATAAAAATAAATATATAAACCGGCGGTATGTTTAAGGCTACCGTAAATAAATAATTAAATGTGTTAGCCTAAAACAATGGGAAATCCCATAGGGAAATATTCGCGGTCGAATATAAAAAGTAGTTTCCACTGCCACCAGCCAAAACTCGATCAGGGGGGACGGAGACGTGCCCCCTCGACTAACAGACCCTGGGGCAATCGAATTGCCCCAGCCAGTACGTCCACAATATGATGGTTTGTACTGGTTCTGTTCAGGATTCAAGACTAGCGAAGTCTTTGGTGACTTTACATGCCCTGGGAGACAGTAGTCAGTCCCAGGGTATGGAGTCTATGTTGGGGAGTCCCTAGGACACCCCTGGGTCACGGCACAGAGGGTGCTGTGTGACCCACATCACAAAAATACATGAGGCCCTATGGAGTAAAAGACCCCATAGCCCATTCAACACAAGGTTTAACCAAGAAAACACACTTCAACATGTCCAAGAGTGAGGGTAAAAGAGTCTCACTCTTGGCAGGAGAAAAAATTAAACCCCAGAAATCCAGCAAAGCTGCTGGGGGACTCACTAGGTAGGGAAATTCAGCCTAAACAGAGAATTCTCCCTAACACTCGCCCCCCCCAGACTAAGGGACAGGAGGATTTAATCCACTCCTGGATGAACCTCATACCTCTAGTCGATGATATACATCCTAGAGAGTCCATCAGCATTTTGATGGTGACACCTTGACCTATGTTCAAGGGAGAACTCAAAGGTTTTCTTTTGCAAGCTAAAGGACCTACAATCCCTTTGAGGAACATCAGTCTTTTTGTTATAGGGGATCTGGTTGACCAGTCCCTCAGAAGTTGGTACAACTTCTGAACCTATGTTAGGCTTTTTCAAGGGGTCCTTATAAAGGATTCCCTTAGATCTAGAGGGGCCTCCAAGGTTCCTCACCACCTCTCTTGTGGGAGCAGGTTGGGTCTTAGGCCTCTTGGTTGGAGGGGTTGGGGTTAGGCAATGTACCTGCTTCCCCTTCCTCTTAGATCTACCCTTACCTATTTTAGGAGTTTCCCCCCTAATATTAGGATTTGAGTTGGGGTCTTCAGTAGAAGGTCCAACAGTCTGAAGGTTTTTGGCCTTAGACTTTTCTTTTCTGGTTTTCCACCAGCACTGAGAATTACCAGTTCTCTCAGGTCCAGATAGGGGCCTAGTTGGTCTATCCACCTCTTCCTCAGAAGCAGGGGGAGTCAGAGACTCTGAGACTAGGGGAACAATGATGGAGCTTGGTTGGGGCGCCCATGTTCCTAGCATACTATCCTGAAATGTGCCTGGGTTAGAGGTCAACTTACTAACACCAGGGCTGGGAGTGGGGTTCTCAGTAGAGGGTCCCACAGGCTTAGAAGGGTCCTTCAAGGTAGCCTGTCTAGCCAATTTGGTTAAGTTCTGCTTCTCCATACTGGGAGGCCTGGGGGTATGTGACACTACTCCTAGAGTTCTTAGGTCATTCCCTAACAGGACCTTCCCAGGTACCTCAGTCTGAACACTGACAGGGATCCTTACTGTCATGTTGTTACATTGAATGAGGGCTGGTAGAATAGGAACCATTTGGACAGGGCCTCCAGACATCTTAGTGGGACCTTTGGGTGCTTTGGCCACATCCTCAGGTTGAAAGAAGCTTTCATCCACTACTGTTCTGCTGGCCCCAGTGTCTCTCCTGGCAGGAGTATCCTGGCCATTGACAAGAACACTGTCCACATAATACACCTTAGAGTTAACAGGTAGGGAGTTATACACAACCCTATTCTGGGGACTAACCAGACCCCTAGGCTCTAAGTTTACAGTTGCTTGAAGACCCAAGGGTTCTTCAGCAAAGAGTTCAAAGTGGGCACTAGCCATCTGTACTTCATCCTCAGGAGTGAAGGCTAAGGAGACTGTGCTGATCCCTGCAGGTTTACCCTTGCACTTGGGATCTCCTTTGATATGGTCAGTACCCTGACAGACATAGCATTGTCCAAATGCTCTCTGGAAGGGTGGCTTGTTCTGACCTACTTCTGGCTTGTGGCCAGAAGGTACACTAGCCTGATTCGGTTTACCCTGGGGCTTACCCTGGTTATTTGGTTGTTTGTGGCCCTCTTGGGTATGGGAGGTATTAGAATTCTCTTTGGAGTCCTTTTTAGGCTGTTTCTCCCCATCCTTCCTCTGAGTTACCCCAGAATCCTTGGGAGTGGCCCTGTTGGCAACCCACAAGTCAGCAGCCTTAGCTAGTTTCCTAGGATCCAATTCCTGTGAATCAGCCAAGTGCTGTCTGAGCTCAGGAGAGCAGGCATCATAAATTGACTCCAACATAAAGAGATTTCTCATCCCCTCATAAGTGTTCACCTTGTAACCCTTAATCCATCCCTCTAAGTTTTTCAAACATTCACTCACCCAGGTAGCCCAAGGGGTACCATCATGCTTTTTGAGGCTCCTAAACCTCTTAAGATACTGGGAAGGGGTCTTCCCAAACCTAGCTATCAAAGCTAGTTTCACACATTCATAGTCCTTCCTATCCTCCTCCCCCATCTCCATTACCACATCAGTTGCAACAGGGGGAAGCCTAGAGAACAACCAGGTGAGTAAGTCATTTCCTGTGATGTTCTGGAGCCCATGATTATATTCAAACAGAGACAACCAATCCAACACATCCAACTTAGGCTCATACATACCAACCAATTCTTTAGGCATCCGGGGTCTTTTAGGACTGGAACTTCTAGAGGAGCCAGAGAGAGAAACATTCTCAACAGATAATTTCTTCATTTCTAAGTCATACTTGAGCTCCATTTCCCTTAGCCTTAGTTCTTTGTCAGTTTGAGCATTAAGTTTCTTATACTCCAATTCTAGCTTCATTTTCTCCAGTTCAAAGTACTGAGGACTAAATGTGGGACCTGGTAAAGGTCCAGTAGGCACAGCAGGTAGTGCAGGCAGAGGCCTAGGGGGGACAGTTACAACAGCCTCACCCTCCTCTTCTGACTCTTCCTCAGAAACATCAACATTTTGCTCCATGTTAACTTCAACACTGTCATCTACAGTTGCTGGAGTGGTAGGTTCCTCTGAACCATCACCCAGACTTTGGTTAGCTAACAATCTTTCAATCAGCTCCATTTTCTTGCCCTTAGTCAGGAGATCCTTATGTTTACAGAGCACTCTTAAACAATCAGCAGTTTTGGCTGCAAGGGACTCTTGACTATAGCTTTCTATAACTGACATGTTAGAGGTTTTACTTTTTCAGTGCTAAGCTTTGTGGTTAGTTGCACTAAGGTATCTAAAGCACAATAAAATGTATACTCAATACAAATCCCACCGCTGTACACCAGTGTTAGGCAGAAACCTGTGCAGTTCCCTTGGGGAACACTGCAAAAGATTTAAGACTACAGGTAGAGCAGTAAACCCCTTTGGTAGCAGTCTGTACCACCCAGATTTACCTGGTAGCTGTGGCTGAGCAGTCAGACTTCTCTCAAGAAGAGTTAGGCAGTATGTAAAGTATACACAATATGTACCAAAACACAATAGCACAAGCAAACACTGACCAGCGCTTGGTTTCAAAAGTATATAGTTATTTATTTAAAATACACATAAGTTAAAAACACTCTAGCAAAAATATAGTAAAAGCACTTCAACACAGTTATACTGAAAGTAAATTCAATCCTTTCTCCTATCTGGACAACTCTAGGTTAACACCACTTAATTAAAACAGAGGTGAGTGCTTAACGTTAGATGACACTCTATTAGGTTCCAAGAAAGGGAGAGAAAAAGCAGAAATAGGTTAGACACACCACTCTAAGGTCCAGAACACTTGCAATAGGCTTAAAGAAGAATAAAGTCACAGGTGAGCAAAAGTCACTAGGCAGGGCCCACTCTTAGAGTAGCCGGAGCGAAAATGTGCCCAAGATCACACTGTTAGTTAGAGATTCAAAGTCTTGCAAAGAGTCGAAAAGTGTTTAGAGTGGCTCAGAAAGTTTAGCCAAAGTGTCCCAGGCACTCCCAGGTTCGAAAGCCGGGGACTAAATCTACCCCTTACAGTCGGTAGCAAGGGAGGCCAGGCGGAACACAGTACCTTAAGCGGAAAGGATCCTCCAGCGGGGGCAGTTGTTCCAGGCAGCGACAGCAAGGCTCGACGTCGGTCAGGGGAGAAGAATATCTCGCTGAAGAGCAGAAGAGAAAGGTCGTAGCACTGCCCGGGAAGAAACCAGCCGCGGAGTCCTCCGGTTAAAGGGTTGGTACCGACTTTCGCGGTATGGGGGTAAAGTGTGGTATTCCGGATGCCGGGGTGCTTGGCACAGGCAAGGCGGCCACGAGATACCTCAAAAGAACGGAAAGAAGGCGAAAACTGGTTGTCCCCACCAGTCAAGGGAAGGAGCCACTCCGTTAAGAGTTCTCCTCGGTCGTCGGGAAAAAGTGGTGAGACGGTTCAGCAGGGCTCCACCGGGTGGTGTCGTCGAAGCAGGTCGGCTCAGCTCTTCCCTCGTCGGATTCTTGGTCCTGTGGCGACTTCTGAAGTCCCAGTCCCCAAAGCCCTGCTTTTATGCAGCAAGCCCCCATTCACCCAGCCTAGCTGTCACTCAAACATGCTAAGTGGTGAGCCGGGCGGCTCACCACTTGGGCCAATCAGGACGGAGTGCGACTTGAGTTACCAAGGTAACTCAGTCCAGGGTGCCTAAATCCCCCTCCACCCCTCCTAAGTACCCCAGACAGAGTGGCACCACTTTGGAGGGCTTCTGTGGAGAAGCCCGCCAAAAGTGGAACAAAGGGCTCCACTTTGGGTCAGAGTTACAGAGGCGAACACCAACGCCATTTTAGAATCAAGTTTTGGCAAAAAGTCCCAACCGGAGTTATAAAAATAAATATATAAACCGGCGGTATGTTTAAGGCTACCGTAAATAAATAATTAAATGTGTTAGCCTAAAACAATGGGAAATCCCATAGGGAAATATTCGCGGTCGAATATAAAAAGTAGTTTCCACTGCCACCAGCCAAAACTCGATCAGGGGGGACGGAGACGTGCCCCCTCGACTAACAGACCCTGGGGCAATCGAATTGCCCCAGCCAGTACGTCCACAATATGATGGTTTGTACTGGTTCTGTTCAGGATTCAAGACTAGCAAAGTCTTTGGTGACTTTACATGCCCTGGGAGACAGTAGTCAGTCCCAGGGTATGGAGTCTATGTTGGGGAGTCCCTAGGACACCCCTGGGTCACGGCACAGAGGGTGCTGTGTGACCCACATCACAAAAATACATGAGGCCCTATGGAGTAAAAGACCCCATAGCCCATTCAACACAAGGTTTAACCAAGAAAACACACTTCAACATGTCCAAGAGTGAGGGTAAAAGAGTCTCACTCTTGGCAGGAGAAAAAATTAAACCCCAGAAATCCAGCAAAGCTGCTGGGGGACTCACTAGGTAGGGAAATTCAGCCTAAACAGAGAATTCTCCCTAACAGTCAGTTGTTTTTTTAAGTGCCTTGGGCATGGTAAGGGTGTTCCAGGAAATCTCCAACAGCAAAGTACTACAAACAGGTCCAGGGGGCAGAGGATGGCAATGGATTGTGTTTTTAAAGATGGCCGCCGTGCTCTTTCCCATTACTTTGCGATGATGCTTTTTCCGGTTCCGCTATTTAACGGTCACCGCTATTAGCTGTGACCGCTATTTGCATGCTGCGTCAAGGCGGAGTTGCCATCTGCACTGTCGTCGAAGCCGGTAAGAGACTTTTGGGGGAGTTTAGCGGCATGGCAATAGGGGCATTACCGGCTTGGCGCAATGCTCGTGCCCGCGTACTCGTAATGGTACGCTATTAGCGCCCTCCAGCGAGGGAGGACACGCTAAGGGCGGCATGCCGGTAATTTGCAATTTTTACCGCGCAACATGTAATGAGGCCCTAAGTCGTGATCCTGCTAAATCTAGAAAAAGAGTTCTCAAATCATATAAGGACATAGAAACAATAGCCAAAAATAGTCCCAACAGCCTAGACATATTGAAAAACAATTTACTAGACACATACTACCCAAACAGGAATACCACTTTGGAAACTATGTGTCTATACCACGTAGCCCAAAACTTCACATACAAAAATAATATTTAACCAGATGAAAAGAAAGGTAGATATGTAGATACAGTGTGGCAAATTGTGAAGGCAGCTTAGTGTAATTTACCAAATACAGCTTAATGAATCATATCAAATTTTCATTAAAAACTCCTCAACATAAAGAACTGTATTACATGTTCCTGCTACAACGTTTTAAACCATGGAGAAAAGAAGAAGAGTTACTAGATACCTATGAATCCTGTGAAGACGCTTTCAAAGTAAATGAAAGCACTATAACAGACATAAACTTTACACAGTACCAAACAATGTTGCAAAATGAACAGCAACACAAAGAAGAACTCCAGGCCCAACTAGATCTGGACACTCCTGACAGTAGTCAACCTTCTGTAACAGGAAGACAAGAACCACTTGGACCGCCACTAATAGCAAATGAGGCATAATTAGCCATGACAGAAGTAGAAAACACCATGTGTCAGTATGAGCAATCTACAGAAGACTTTCGTGTACTGAAATCACAACTAAACAATGAGCAATGTAGTATTTTCCAAGAAGTAACAAAACAAATTGAACATGGTGTGCAACATGAAAGTAAAAACTGTACCTGCCAAGACTACAAACCTATATTACTATACGTGAGTGTTCAAAAAGGTTCAGGCAAAATCAATCAGCAATTTCCTCCAACAATTGACAAACAACAAACTGTCAGCTGTTGTAACTGCCCCCACAGGTTTAGCTGCCTACAACATAGACGGTGTCACGTTACACTGATTACTATTCCTTCCAGTAGAACACCAACACAAATTAGACTACTACAAACTTTCTCCAGAAGCTGCAATGGAACTATGCAGAATTTTCAAACAATATGCTACTAATAGATGAAGTGAGCATGGTCTCCAACCTAATTTTGGCCTTGATTCACCTCAGATTACAATTTCGGGGAGTGTGTTGGTGTGTAGGAGTGCTTGGGGAGGGTGGGGAGTAAGAGATGGGTCAAATGCTGTATTTGTTTAGGTGGCAGGTGCCCCTGATGTGTTCGATATATCAGCTGCCATTGCGGTTGTCCGCTGACATAATAAATGCACTACTAGCTATTTTACTTTAGTATGATGTTGGTTTTGGGTTGTTAATAGAGCATTGATTGTAATTAATATACCCTATAAGCAGCCCACATACCATAGTCAAAATGTTTGATTCTATGGGTGTATTATGCCTCGGCCATGCACCCAAGACTCTAGGCCCTGGCCACAACCACCGCAGTATAACACACATATAGAATCAAACATCCATCAAATATCCACAACCCAAAAGTTTGTGTACTGTTCATTTGTAGAGTTTGTATGTGAAGTTTTGGCTAAGTCATGCAATTAAGATTAAAAAGTAAATTAAGATGGAAGTAAACATTTTGGATTGTGGTGTATGGTTAGATGTTTGCTTGAAGGGTTGTGTTATGCAGCAGTATTTGTGAGCCGAATTATTATATACTTACTGTTTGACTTTTTGTGATTGGATATATTTTTTTCATGACATGGGTAACTGGAGCAGATATTCTTTTTCAATCTCTGTGATAAAAGAAAAGATCATATTTTAGTGTAGGTAGTTCATAACGAGTTATTGCATTGCATAATAGACATTTCTGCATTTTTTTGACCCTCATATTTAGTACTTTACAAGTACTATATTTCAAACCAGTGTACTGTGCAATTTAATCAGTTTCTGTGTTTGTTTATTAAATCATTGGGTCTGTGGGGAGGAAATCCATGCTGGATTAAAAGAAAGACCTTTTTGTTATGGTAAGATTTATTTCTTTCAATGTTTTCAGTGTTCATTTCTTGGTTCTTGCTAATCTTCTATCTGTTGGCTTGTTGCAGATTTTTGGGGCAGTTTGAAACCTGTTGGCGTATTCTAACTGGTTATAGTTTTTTATTTATACATTCAAGTTATTCATCTATTCATGATGGGTTGTTGCAGATTTTTGGGGCAGTTAGATACCTGTTGGCGTATTCTAATTTTTTATTTCTTGTTACATTTTAGTGGCATTGATTTATCTGTTTGGTTGTTGCAGAATCTTGGGGCATTTATATGCCTGTTGGCGTATTGTAACTGTTTATAGTAAGTTTTGTTAATGTTTATGCACAGATTAGTTATTACATTTTGGTTAAAAGAATATTAAATAAGCGTTTATAAGATTTGCTGGTAATCTTTGTTTTAGAGTAATGGTAGTATCATTACATCGAATCCACGCGCATTTCTTTTTTATATATGCAGTGTAGTGACCTGCATTGGTTGTGGCTCCTGGTGGTAGATTGTACCTATTGTTGTGAAGGTTTTCTTACCAAGTGATACTTGACCATGTGTGAGTCCAGTCAGCTTGCAGTTGTTTTTGGTACCATCTGCATTGTAATGTAAAATCATGACTATTAAGTATTTACTACGTGTCTGTATTTGAAAGGTGGATTGATTATCTGAATTGCAGGTAGTACATAATCTGCCATGGTTTGCATTTTGTACAAGTTGCTGAAAAGGAATGGATTCACAGCTAGGTATGGATACATACACAAAGCGTTCATTAGGAATTTGTTCCTGTGCCACATTGCTGCAGAGAGTGCATGTATATTTCCACATGTATGAAATCTGGAAGATTTAATTCATAGGTATGTTTTTGTTTTCTAGTACTTGTAGTAAGTACATTAGACATTCTTGTGGATCTTCTTGTGAGTTTATAGTGAATCTGACCATTCCAGCACATTAGTCCAAATCTTGTCTTATTTCATGAACACTGTAGGTGTTGTCAGAATTGTTGGTTGCATTTCTATGAAGGACTAACATTTGCAAACACAATTGGTCTGTATTGTGTAAGTAAATGTTGTCAATAATTGGCGGCAATTGGAGTAGAATTATTATTGCTACATTTGCGTAGCAATTTACACAAGTTGTATTTGAACATTTGAATGGATCTGACAGTTCTTTGTCCAAGTCATTTGTTCGGTCTGTGTGTTGCTTCTTTGAAGAAGTACTTGAGTTACTTTGAGCAGTATACTCTTCTTTGGTTGTGGTGCTTGATGAAGTATTAGCTTCGTTTACTTTCTTTGGAGGAATTGCAGTGAGATCCTGTATTGTTTCTGTTTGAAGTAGTTTTCTTTTACAATGTTTTGCTTTTTGTGGATCAGGATAGGTTTTTAAATGGGGGGTGTACAATGAACGTAGTCAATTGTATCCTAGAACGGAAGGAATATCAGCATTTATTTTACTTGCATCAAAGTTGATTAGAAATAGTCTGTCAAGTGTACGTAAGCATGATAGTGCTACATAGCTCATGCCTTCTTTAAAAACGGCGCTCCCAATATCTATCAATGCTTTATCTAGGGTAAGACCTTGTGATTTGTGACTGGTGACTGCATATGCTAGAATTAAAGAAAATTGTTCTCTGCGTACATACATGTCTTTGCAAAGAAGGAAGCGGGATTTTGAGCATCCTATCCTTTTATCTTCTAATAGTTTGTCAAACAGAATATTGACAAACTGAATATTGTTGTCACGTGGCTATGTTTGAAAGCCAACAACTGTACCAAGTGCTCCATTAACTAGTCCTTGCTCCACGTCAAGGTAACATTTAAGCATTACACTACAGTTTAAGGATAATTTTAATATTTTCTCCAAACCAGCTGTGTTGGAGATAGAGTTTTCTAAGGTATTTATTCGTGTTGTGTCTTATTGACACATGGGTAGTGTCATACCATATACGTCCAGTTTGCCTGTAGAGCAAATTTCAATTATTGGTTGCATCTTTTCAACATTGTTTCATTGAATTTTGAACAGCTTGCAATAGTTGGCATCAAGGACATACAACTGATATTTGTGTGTACTAATTGTTCCATGACATCAGTAACACATGAGTTATGGCCATTGAGTGCATGGATGTGACTGGTTTTTATTATTGCTTGTGCTTCTTGAGATAGTACACCAACTCTAAAACATTTTAAAATGTTGGCGTATGCGAGGTCTGCAGACTGGTGCATGTTTTCTGTTAATTCTCTGTATTGGAAATGTTGCCAAAGTTTGACAATTCCTATGCTGCCAAGAGATTTAAGGCAGAGTTTGTGTCCTAAGGTTTTAAAAATAGTTCCACCTTTCACTGATGTTAATTGAAGAAGATTTTCAAAAACAATAATGTGTTTTCATCCAAAGAGTTCTTCGTAGTCTGTTTTGAGTACCTCTTGTAATCTGAGGTGAATCAAAACCAACATTAGGTTGGAGACCATGCTTACCTCATCTATTAGTAGCATTTTCATTTGTTTCAAAACTCTGCGTAGTTCCATTGCAGCTTCTGTAGAACGTTTGTAATAATCTAATTTATTTTGGTGTTCTTCTGGCAGGACTAGTAATCGGTGTAAAGTGACACCGCCTATGTTGCAGGTAGCTCAACCTGTGGGGGCAGTTACAACAGCTGACAGTGCGTTCTTTGTCAATTGTTGAAGGAACTTGCTGATGATTTTGATTAAGAATGTTTTGCCTGAACCAGCTTGACCACTGACGTATAGCAGTATAGGTTTGTAGTTTTGGCAGGTACAGTTTTTATTTTCATGTTGTACACGATGATCAATTTGTTTTGTTACTTCTTGGAAAATTCTTTGCTGCGTATTGTTCAGTTTTGATTTCAGTACAGTAAAGTTTTCTGTAGCTTGTTCATACTGACACATGGTGTTTTCTACTTCTGTCATAGCTAATTCTGCCTCATTTGCTATTAGTGGCTTTCCCAGTGGTTCTTGGCTTCCTGTTACAGAAGGTTGACTACTGTTGGGCGTGCCCTCATCTAGTTGGGCCTGGAGTTCTTCTTCGTGTTGCTGTTCATTGTGCAACATTGTTTTGTACTGTGTAAAGTTTACACCTGTTATAGTACTTTTATTTGATTTGAAAGCGTCTTCATAGCAGTCATAGATATCTAGTAACTCTTCTTATTTTTTCCATGGTTTAAAAAGTTGTAGCAGGGACACGTAATATAGTTCTTTCTGTTGAGGAGTGTTTAATGATAATTTGATATAATTAATTAAGCGTCGCTTGGTAGGTTTTACTAAGCTGCCTTCACAATTTGTCACTCTATGTCTACATTTGTTTTCACCTGGTTTTATATCATTTTTTTATGTGAGGTTTTGGGCTATGTGGTATAGACACAAGGTTTCCAAAGTGGTACTCCTGTTTGGGTAGTATGTGTCTAGTAAATTGTTTTTCAAAATGTCTTTGCTGTTGGGATCATTTTTGGCTATTGTTTCTATGTCCTCATATGATTTTCAGAACTCTTTTTCTACATTTAGCAGGACCAAGATTTAGCCATACTATCTTTGCAGATTTTCCATACAAGGCAGTGCCCGTTAAACGGCCTGCTGCTTCATTACAGCCGCTTTCTCTATGGGAGAGCATTTTTATGCCTAAACTGTACAATTTCTGTGATAGTGTTTTGTCAGATGATATGTCATCCCACAGGTCTTGGAGCAATGTTATTTCTGCTTTGGTTAAGTAGGCTGTGACATATCGTGCAACTGCAGTGGAATTGTCTACATTGTACTGCACATCTATGTTTGCATTCCATAAGAGGGCAATGATTGCATTGTAATCATTGATATATTTTGATCCTTCTGTTCTGTTTATGTAATATGTGTTTTTAGGTGATTTACCTTTCACACTATGTCTAACTGAAAACATGAAACTGGTATAGGGAAACCAAAGCCGCATTTGGTGTAGTATTTCCGTTTGTTTTTATATTTGCAATGACAATACTTCCCACATTTGCATCTTTGAAATTGAAAAATTTGTGCATGAAGGTCACCATGTGTCGTTGGTGAAGGGATTTCACAAGTGACATATTTTTGGATGAATTGCAAAACAGTGGCATCACTGTCCTCACCAAACGTAATCCAAAAAAAGCATGTGGATGTGTGGTGCTCCTCTGGCTTGGTATTCATTTCTCCAAAAGAAGTGTTGCACTTCTCCGAGGGGAGGAACAGTTTTATTACGAACAAAGTGTAGCATAGCATTGAAGCAATGATGGAAATATCTTCATACATTTACAGGATCTAAAGAACAGAGTTCTCCTGGTATTTTTATATCTATGTTTGCTTTGTTTTTGTTTGCTATGCATAGGAAATCGTGTAAATCTTCCCATGCATATTCTGCACAACTTAATGTAGCAAACCAAGTGGGTGGGCCAAGGTACAGCGTAAATCTTGTGACGGTGGATCCAGTATTCTTTTGTACCATGCATGTTTGCTAAAAGATTTGTAATACTTGACTGTAAAACCTGATCTTTTTCTTGCACTTTTTGTAGTAATTGCGTAGCTGACATATTTTGAAAATGGGTACCTGATTTTAATGTGTGTGCAACTCTGTAGCATAGAGTTGCTAGTTTACTTTCAAAGAGAAGGTGGATAATGTATTCCACGTTTTGTCTAAATCTGGGGTCGACAGAATACATTCGTAAAGAGCAATATTCTGATGCTGTTATTTGTGTGGGTCTATCATCGTACCTTCCTCCTTTTCCAGTAGGAAAGAGTAGAGGAAAGGCACATGCTTCTATACTTTTTTCCCATATGCTCATTGGAGATCCTTTGGCTTGTCGCATTTGGTGTGTTTCCAGTGCATCATCTATGGTGTCTTTAGAGTGTAATGGATGAATTGTATAAAGGTCTTAAATATTGGATTCTGTAGCAGGATCTAGAAGTTGAAATTGACCAGTTTCTGATGACTCTTGAATTATTTCAATGGTTTCCCTCAGGTTTTCTTCCATATGAATTTCTTTGTAGTATTCATTGTTTTCTTTTAGATATTGCAGGGCTTGTCTAACTTTATGTAAGTCCACGAGTTGTTGCCAATTTATTTTTGTCTTTTTTAGGTACGCCGTTTACTAAGACAATTAAAGATTGATCTATTGGATGTTGCACCCCCAGAGTGTGTACATTTTCTTTGACATCTAATGGTAAATAAACTATTTTGCCACAATGCCTTTCACTAATTCAGAGGGAGGTAATTTTGCTGTTTTTGGCTGAATGTGTATTATTGCTCGAAATGGGTGCACTGTTTGAATTATGATGCTCTCATATAAATTGAGTTGTTGCAGGGGTTTTGGTAGTGGGAATAATTCCAAGTCATATGTGATAGTACGTGAAGGTATTTGGTTGTTGTCAAGTTGTGCAGTGCAGTAACTGCAGAGTATTAAAGGGTCAGTAATTTCGTATTAGTGTTCTTCTATAAGGTAGAGAGCTAATTGGAACCATTTGGAATCTTCATTATCTTCTATGTTGTACGTTACGTCTACAGTTTTTGTGCTACTTTTAGTAAAAAAAAGTCCTGCGGCAACACACACACACACACGGTTTGGTACTTTATTGGAGGTACTTTTAAACTTTAGTATTTCTTTTTTGTATGTGTGTAATAGAAGGTTGCTATCTGTACAGTAGTTCCTAGTTTGTTGTAAAGCTATTGCATTTTGTAAGTGGCTTTCACTTCCAAAATATTTTCTCTGGATATGCTCCATTTCTTAGAGTAGTTGTTTGGCTGTACCATGTAGAAGATTGTTATTTAAATTGGCTAGTGCTAAAACAGGACTTTTAGCATAGTAGAGTTTATGGACCAGATTTCTTATAGTTGAATGATGTGTTTATATCATTTTGATATGATGGAAGGTGCTTTTGCAAATAGGTCCTGAAATGCAGGCTAATGAATGTCCTTGTAGTCCTGTATATTTGCGCACTGGACAGGCATCCATATTTTGTAGTAGTTTCATTTTGAATTTGTCTTTGCTTTTTACATACAGATTGAGGAAATGGCGTAAAGATTTGAAAGATTTTTTGGCAATGTTACACATTGATGTGCACGGCCATTTGTAGACTGGACGTTTTGGTTCAGAGGCATGGAGAGGTGATACTGAGTTTTCTGGGGATATTTTTGTAAGCAACATTTCTTGTTCTATTATGGAATGATTACGTTTTTTCATACCCTCTTCCACTGCTATGTATGGCAATTGTGTTTGTTTGCTTTTGTTTGTATGCTTCTTCATTAAAATATGGTTCTGTGCTCGTGGTGTGACTCCATTCACCTCCACATATATTTAAGTTATTTTTGTTGACATTTTGTTTATTTAGAAGTCTTTTTTTGTAGTATAGTAGTTAGTTTTGTTAGTGGTTTCATTCTGTTTAAAACTAAAATAAATAATTGTCTATGAGAGCTTCTAAGATGAATTTTCTGTGGTAGGTTTTAAGGGTTGTGCATGCTTTCTTTCCTGTTTTTATAAGGTTCTGAAGGACTCTGTAAAATACTTTTTTTGGTATAGTTACTTGCCACTACATTAAGATTTATAGGTGCAGAGTTAGCAGTAGTGGTAGCTGAATTCTTGTTAATCACTTTCTGTTTCATTTTACATTTTGAAAGTGGAGGCACAGTTTCTTTACTGGAAGCATGTTTTGTTTCACTTAATGACTGTATTAGCTGTTTTGTTTGAGATTTTTGTACAAATTCTGCTAGTGATGGATGCTTAATTTTGACACTTTTATTTTGATTTGCTCTACTCTGTGTTGCTTTCTACGGAGTTGCTTTTTGGTAGGCATTATTTGGGGTCTGTTGGAGAAAAAAAGAAAATGTGGGTTGGGCTGTTGTGCAATGTATGTGTGCTGTGTGCATGACTGTCTGAGTATGATGGTAAGGATGTATGTGGAGGTGAGTGATTGTGCAACGGCCAGCTACAAGAAGTTTGGAAGGTTATTCTTGTATTTGTGTGTTACTATACTGGGTTCTGATGACAATACAAAGTAAGCTAGTGGTGCGGGCATGCACTAATACTAAATCAAATGTTATAGAATTAAAACAGTTGTTTGTTTTGCAATACTAACATTCAAGTGTGTTTGAGTAACAGTTAGAACATTATAGTAGTATTGTACTTACTTTTTTGTATGGAAAGAGTAGGTTTCTTCTGAGTTGTTGTTCGTACTTCAGATGCTGCTGCTTTTCAGGAGAGTGGTCTTCACTGCAATTGTAAAAGAAAGAAATGAGTAAATGTGTGTGTTTATTGCACTGTTGTTAATTTATTTATTTATTTGTTATGTTTTTATAGTAGTAGTGTTTTTTTATAACTGAATATAGTGTGTACATGCAGTTTCCTTTGCCTATGTGCAGCCTGTATATTTTACTTAGAATCTGTTATTTGAACATGCTTTACAAATGAGTATAATACTAAGCATACTTGGTTTCTTAAAACGTTGTTATTGGATGTTAGGAGATAGAAGAAATTATCATATACTTATTTGCTATTTTTATAGGGTAAATGACAGAAACTCCATAGAAAAGCATGGAATGCATGCATTTGTGAAGTTGTGGGTAATAAAGCAGAAGGATTTGATGTAGAGGCAGTGGTGTTGTTTCAGCTGGGAGACTTTCTAATGATAGTGTCTATCTTTGTGCGTGTATAAAGATGCATGAACTCATCCTGGCTGCGTATAATTTTATAATACATTACAAAGTGATGTTCTACAATTATACTGTTATTTCTCTCATCTTTTAATATGAAATTACACTTTCTTTAGATAGTTGTGTGTGTAAAAGTGTAAAAAAAAATGGAGAACAGACAAGTTTGCAAGTGACAGTTGATTGTAGCAGATGGGAAAAATGACAGTAAGTTAATGTTGTGGGTTATACAGGTTAAGTGGCAGTTACCACTTGTTACCACAGTGGCAGTTTGCATTTATACAAGAGCTGTACATGTACTGTGAAGAAAATATGCATACCTGTAGTTTGTATTCATGCATGTCGATATGCATGAAGCTGCAAGTAGAAATCTTGGAGATTTTTACAGTAGTTTTTGTATTAGGTGCTTTCCAATAACATGAGACTTGTACTCAGAGTGATCAACAGTACATCTGAAGTGCTGAACTATGATGATGGAGTTAGATGTAGAGTTATTGGATGTGATTGGTGGATGGTTGTGTGACTGCTTAGCTGTAGCCAATGAGGGAATGGTGCAGAGAGTAAAGTGGAAAGGCTAGAAGGGCTGTCCAAGAGTTACGCGCTCCATGGACACTGTGACTGTCCGCAGACAGAACGTGCCACATACAGGACATTTGAACATATTTGGCATGGACATAGGACTGTAGGAATTAGCCAATCAGGTGTTGAGGTTGTGGATTTGTGTTGAAAGAGGCTATGTGTAGTGTAGATGGCAGAGGTGGAGAAAGTCAGGGTGTTAGCGGTTGGAGATATGTGTGTGCATTGTTTGGAGCAGTATGCTAAATACAGGAATGTGGCAAACAATTTTGATGTTAAAAGAGTGGACGTGGTGTGGAGCACTGTGCCTGATTTCAATGTGCAGGGAATTGTACAAGTTTGTGAAGATATGGGCAGGGTGAACAGTCCCCATGTCGTAGTTTTGCACTGTGGTGCTTTGCATTTGGGCTATGTCAGTGCCCCTACTTTGTTAGCAGATTTGGAACACTTGGTTCAAGCAGTAATGAAAGTCCTTCCAAATGCCAAAGTTATTTTTTCTGGTTTAGTATCTACGGCAATATGGGATAATAGTTCTGTTTTTTGTCCTCAGCAACACATTGCTAGGTATGCAATCTACCGAGGTATGTTTGCTCCCATGCTCAAAGCTTGTATGTTCTTTTGTAATAATGAGAACATTGATTCTGGTAACGTTGTTTATTTTAAAGAAGATGGCATTTCTTTATCTGTAATGTGAAATGACATGCTGTTTTGGAACATAAGGGTTGCTTTGTAGAAGCTAATGTGAATATTTTAAGTAAAATAAGAAAAGAAATGAAAATAAAATACAAAATAAAAGGTGTCTGTCAAGCATTTGCAAAAAAACATTAAAAATGTCTCTTTTCAGAGCCAACCTCAAAGGGGAAATGGGGCACACTATTTAATTTGTTATCCCCCACACTAAGATTTTTCGATTTGTCCGCGGGCAGCGCGTATTACATACAGGAATTGAGACTGAGCAGAGCAAGGGATTGGGCAATAAGGTTTACTGGGTGTGTAGTGTAAGGAGAGAGTTTGTCAGAAAGCCTTTTTCCTGAGAAAAGAACAGATAGCTATGGCTGTGTGTTTCAGAAAACAGATTATCTGGATTTTGGGAGAGTCATGGATAAATTGGTTGGAGGTGCATGCAGAACGCTGTGGAGTGGTTGCACATCTTGGATTCCCTGATGTGGAAGTGTACTGGCATGGAGTGCGTGAAATGAAGTGGCTGGATTTGGTACCTCGTTGTGCTACTTTGGTGACACAGTGTCATCCAGACATTATTATTATTCATTATAGAGGGAACAGTTTAGGACATGTGTCTGGAATTTCTGTGCAATTTGCAATGAAAGAAGGACTTGGGAAGGTCATGGATATGTTTCCAAGTAATTATTTCCCGTATTGCGCAGAGACAAATGTGACTGAGTTCTTCTTCATTTGGTCCACAAATGGAGAAAGCGAGGCGCAATGTCAATAAGGCTGTTTGTGCCTTTTTAAGAGATGTTAGCATGTCTTGTTTTCACAATGAAAATATTATGTTTCATAGCAAATACATTTTTCGCAGAGATGGAGTACATCTTACTTATGCTGGCAATTAGATTTTTCTGAGAAATATACAAAATGCATTGCAACCTTTTTTGGAATTACATTAATACATTTTGCGGTAGGTGTTAATCATTTGAAGTTTTTGAAACACAAAAAAAAACACCACCAAAAGGCTCTTTTCAGAGCCACCACTTCCTTTCAGAGAAAAGTGCAATAGTTCTGATAGGGCAGCCCCTCAAAAATGTTAATGTCCGCGGGGCCCTGCACTTTTTATTTGTCACTTCTATTTTTAAACTGTGAAAGGCGGCTCTGAAAAGAGCCTTTTTTGTTTTGTTTTTGTTGTTTTATAATTTTTGGGGTTTTTTAAACACGACACACAAGGAAAGGAGGGGAAAGGAGAGTAAGGAAGGGACGCCAACCATGGGGATTAGAAAGGTCAGGTGGAGAGAGGAAGATGTAGGGTGGGCCTTATTCAGGTAGTGGACAGTTCCATGACCGCAGTCTCGAAAACACTCCACAGATTCTCCCCCCTGCAGAGTACTGGGTCACAGTACATACACAATACTGTGACCCTCGAAAGGTAAGGGTCAACAGCATCATAAATGGCCTGCGAGGCAGCTGGAGAGATGCACTGTCCCACAGGAGTGTCTCTTGTGGTGGCAGGAGCAGAAACGGAGGATGCTGCAGGGGAACTCAACTTACTACGTTTATCTCAAGGTACGACCTTACGAATTGCCCCACCGTGGAACGACTTCAGGTGTCGCTTCATTGATGTCATACCAAAGCTATACGAACCAGGCTTTCCTGGACTCAGCTCCATGTGGCACTGATTGCAGATCACCTTATTCGCATAAGCTTTTGGCACTCCGTCAAGAGTGGTAAATAACCACCACACCCAAGACTAACAGCGAGTGCTGGTATTAGGGACTTCCACTACCTCATCCTCTTCATCTGTCTCCTCTGCATCCTCACGCCTGTTCCCCACTGCAGGTCCTTGGGGAGTTGGTGGTGGACGGGGTGGGGGTGGTGATGAAGGATGAAGCTGAAGCAGCCATGGTTGCCATCTGGAGGATAACAGGTAGAAGTCAGCAGCAATGCAGTGAATGCAGGTCAGAAGCAGTGCTTTGTCATGTAGTCAGATGCACAATGAGGAGCAATTCTAGGGTGTGGCCTTTTATATGGGTGCTGGTGCATGCTTCGTCGACACCCGCGCTGTCCGCGGACTGATTCAACACCAAAAAAAGCTCAAAAAGTTCCAGAAAGTATGTAGATCGTCAGGGACATTGTCTGGGACACGTGCAATGGTACTGTAAAATACCTTGGATTGTCCAAAATAGCACCTTTGAAATGTTCGGGGACCCGGACAGTGTTCGCAAATAAGGACACACGCTCAGCATGGGTGCGGTCACATGATGATGTTGCAGACACGTTCGCGAATGGGACGGCTGTCCGTAGGACACCGAATGTGCATGATCAGTTGTGGGCATGCGTGCGGGTGTTCTACGGACAGTGCTGTAGTCCCGAAAATAGATTAAAAGTGCGACACATGTGCGGCGGACAGTTACGGACAGGCGCGATATTCGTAGGACATCCCGAACATCTAGTGTGCTCTAAGAACAGTTCCATTTTGATTGCAGACAGTACGGACAGGTATAATGTCCTTAGGACACCTCCATTTTGATTAATTGTGGACATCCCGGACATCAAGTGTGTTCTAAGAACAGTTCCATTTTGATTGCGGACAGTATGGACAGGTATAGTGTCCCTAGGACACCTCCATTTTGATTAATTGTGGACATCCCAGACATCGAGTGTGGTCTAAGAACAGTTCCATTTTGATTGCGGACAGTACGGACAAGTATAGTGTCCTTAGGACACCTCCATTTTGGTTAATTGTGGACATCCCGGACATCTAGTGTGTTCTAAGAATAGTTCCATTTTGATTGCGGACAGTACAGACAGGTATTAGGACACCTCCATTTTGGTTAATTGCAGACATTCCGGACACCCGCGCTGTCCGCGGACACCACAACTGCCTTTTTAAAAAAAATAAGAGACCAAGGAATAAAGTAACAACAAACATAATATTTTATTATTGTGTACAAATATAAAATTTATGAACGAGGGGGGAAGCAGAAACTGAAACAAATACAGGGAGGTGAGGGGTTTGGAGATTTTGGATGGGAGGGGATGAAGGGATGAAGGGATGGAAGTCTCATCATAACGGGTTTGGGGATACTTGACTGTGACATGGAGAGGGGGGCAGGTACATGTGGGACAGTGATATCTAATTTTTTCTTTTATGTGGTCCTCCACAAAATGTTTTAAAAGATTGACATTTTTCATTAGCATATGCCTTTTTTGTTCCATTTGCTGCAGAGCATTTTCTTAAAGGGTAAAAAGGGCTTGCACTATGGAAAAAGAGAAGAGCTACAAAAAGAATAGCAAGGGACAGCTGCCAAAAATTACCAAACAAGATATGCTGAAATTTCATCTGGGTGGAAATATTACTGAGGAGACTAGAACACAGAGGCTGTGAGACTTCCCTGGAACCATAGAGGGAGGATTGCTGTGGACCAATGACTGAAGTACTTGCCAGAACCGTGTTTTTCCCTAAGAGCAAAGCCCTGCTCAGTCCATGAGTGCCAGCCCAGAGGTTTCCAAAAGATGTCACGTGGGGATCTATTTAATCTATTTAATCTATTAATCCACCCATTCCCTTACAAATTGGGTTCTCTTCCATTAGTAGGTGTGGAGGAAATGTACACCCTTAGCATATTTGACTGTAGATTAAATTGATTAACTCCCAACTAAATTGACACAGGGGGCAGCTTGGAAGAATTTGAATCTTTCACCCTCCCTCCCTCCTAGTGGGAAGATATAAGATTGGTATTTAAAGTAATTGGGTGCCTTGATTTTTCTGTTCACCCCTGCCTTCTATAATGAGAAGGGGTGTCCTGCCCTAAAATGAAAATTCCCAACTGAACCCCTTACAAAAGCTTGTTTTTAAACAAAAGATATACTTGCCACCAAAAATGAAATTGTCAACTGTCGCCAATCTCAAAACCTTGACTTTCAAACCAAAAGATTCTTCTCCGTAAAATGAATATTCACCACGGAAACCCATTACCAAAACTTGCTTTTAAATAAAAGGTATTATTGTAAAAGCAAAATTTGCAATTGTCACCAAACTTTCGACATTGTATTTAACCAACGGGTGCTCTCAGTGCCACAAAAGAAAATTTGAAACTGTGCAACTTATCCAACACAGTCCTTTAAGTGAAGGGGTCAGAAAAAACTAAATTCATAATCATCCCCATTTTACTGTCAAACTTTCCCAACATGCACCTTTAAGTGAAGGGGGCTCAGAAAAACCAAACTTCTAAATTGCCCCACTCCCTAGACCTGGCCTTTGAACAGAAGGGTGCTGCATGTCATTGATGCTTGGGTTTTTGCATCTGACAGGGAAGTGCTCTGCTAAAGTGATACCTTGTGTATGTATGCCTTGTTTTTAAATTAGCCCTATGTCTATTCGTAAGCTAAACTCTGGTGAAGTCCTATTTGCCATGTGCAATATTTACAAATCAGTGATTTAAACTGCTAGCATTTTGAGTTTGCAGGGAACCCCATATAGCAAGCCTTGAAGGTGAAGTAGTTTCCACCAAAACGAAAATGGTTCTTATGTTTTGATACTCAACCTCTCAGCCCGTAGTTTTGAAGATTATGTTCTAGCATTGTGCCATATTATTATCATTGAAATTCCACTTACAACGGTATTCGTGGGAAAAGAGTTTTGACAGTTTATGTAGCCTCTATCCATGTTTGTGAGATAACAGTAAATATAAAAAAGTGTGTTTTGTAATTGAAGCTGGGTTTTCTGCCACAAAGAAGGTGGTGGCTCTGATTGAACAAAGTTATTATTCATTGATCTTATAATTAAAATCAATATATATTCTTTCTATACCGCAGCCTGATTCTTGGTTCACTGTAGGCACAAGGGGGAAGCTGTATGCAGCTCTATGTGAGACTTTAATAAGGCCAGCACAAAAAAAAATGAAGCAAATATTGTTGGACTCCTTGATTGGGAGAGGGAGGAACTCTCCAGGTTAAGGGTGTTCTCTCAATATAATCCTACACCTCGGTGCTGCTTACTGGAGCATAGCATAGCCAGCCCACCAAAGTCCTAACCTGGCAGAATACACACATGCATCTTAAAGGTAACTCTTAGAATCTCCAATACATGGACTTCGGGCCCCGAGGGCGTTCCAACCAAGAAACGCATTGAGGCCAATGGGGAAAGGGCGCTATATAAATGATAAATACAATATAATGCAATCTGGGGGCTTATCCATGGAGGTTGTGTTTGTCTAGTAAGGAACACCAAGGGTTGTTAACCTCCTTGACTCACTAGCAGCAATGTCTGCCAGGGTACCGAATGGTCTGGATGATGTTATGTTAAGCAAATTTATAAAGAACTCTGAGTCCAGTTGCGAATATACAGGTGGGAATCTTTGGCACTATGTTAATTAGTATAAGTCTATGATTCTTTTTTTTTCAATTCTCATACATCTTTCAGCATTTCTAGCACATTTTATTTAAGAATAGCACCATTGATGACTATTGCGTAGATCATTTTATAGTTTGCACCTCTTCTACCATGTATCTAATTTAAAAACATACTTTGTTTCTCTGTCTAATCCTAATTTCTTTCATTGTTATTTTTGACATGTCCCCCACTTTGTCTGATATCAAAATAAAAGGTACTGGTGTTTTCAATAACTATGCAATTGTATACCAATCAATGGGCCTTGTGGATAGCATAGGGGTAACACACATTTCTTGGAAGCATGCCATTGCAGAGCAACACAGGTTAGAATCTGTTTCCCACACCTAGAGACTGGTCCCTCCAATGTCTAAACTCTCTCTTTGGCTGTTCCTCATCCTGCTTGATCTCCCTTCTGCCTTTGACACTGTCAACCATGCCATCATGCTCAACCGTCTCTGTGATAATCTGGGTATCACTGGTCAAGCTCTGGCGAGGCTGACTTCTTTCCTTTCTGACCGACCCTCCCAGGTCCAATTTGGGTCCTTCCAATCTGCTGTCTTTTTCTCTACCCGTGATGTTCCCCAGGGGTTTAACCCCTCTCCCTGGCTGTTCAACCAATACCTGTCACTCCTTGCCCATCGCATCGCTACTCTCTGCCCCAACTTTCAGTACTATGTGGATGACACCTAGCTCATTTTCAGGCTACCCTCGGCCTCCTCCTCTCCTTCCCTCATCTCTGACTGTCTGTCTGCTATCCAGGAGTGGTGTGCCGTCAATGACCTCTGCCTTAATGCCACTAAGAATGAGATTCTCTTCATCAGCACACCCGCTCCCTCCTTTCCTGTAGCTCTCTGGCCGGCCTCTCTTGGCCCTCTTCCTTCTCCCACCTGCAAGGCTAAAACCCTCGGGGTCATCTTCGACTCCACACTCTCCTTCTCTCCTCACATTTCCGACATCTCTAAGAAGTCACCCTACCAGCTGCACCTTCTCAGAGGTATTCTTCCTTACCTCTCCTTCCCCCAGAAGCTCACTGTCACCAAAGCTCTGGTTCTCTCTAGGCTGGACTATTGCAACAGCCTCTTTCTAAATCTGCCTGCCTCTACTCTCTGCCCTCTGCAACTTATCCAGAACAGGACTGCAAGACTTGTCCTGGTTCTCAAGCCCAGGGATTTGGGCTTGAGAACCAGGACAAGTATCCCTCCAGGACTGAAATCTCTGAACTGGCTCACAGTGGCTGCGAGGATTAAATTCAAAACCCTCGGTATCGTCCACAAGGCCTTCTGGGGCCTGGGGCCTCAATACCTTCAACTCTCTCTTCCTAAATATCTTCCTCCTCGATCACACACCTGCGCTGCCCACTTGGCAACCCCCACACTTGGGGACTATTTATGTATCCCTACAGTCCCCCTACCATCCCTTGACACCTGATGTTTGCACTTACCTTTGCACTTGCCACATGCTGGCCATTACTTACTTTTGTTATTATCTATTCCCATGTACTGCACTGTCCCTGCCCCCTTCCCACGCACTTGTGCGATCTGAATGATACCTGGACTAGTAGGATTGTTGTGTGTCCTCCCTTTGTTCCCCTCCCTTGCCTCATCGCACCTTGAAACACTTGCATATAGGCGCGTTATAAATGGCGCGTTATAAATGGCATATCATATCATATCATATCATATCATATCATATGATATCATTATAAAAGATGAATCAATTAAGGCAATCACCTTTATTGAAATAAAGAATTGGCTGAGGGCACATACATTTCTCACTTCCAATGTTAATTGGAAACTCTTATATCGCTTACTTAGGAGGAATGATAGTAAAACAATGTGGGCCATGATCAATCATTTTCCGCTAGAGCATGAACTTCGGGATCAGAATGTTGTTCCACAGTCCCCATGGACAAATTATATTATGATTCAGTAATTGTAACAACTGAACCCAAGTCTCATTCCCAGATTTGGCCTTTGATTCCACTGATTTCAACTGTATTATAAAGAAATGAATGAACTCCAGAACGCTGGGCTCTGATGGTATCTCTAATACAGTGATTAGGCCAACCCTATCTTTTGGACGTACATACTGGAACATTTTTTTCAGGATATCATGGCCAAAGGAATCATACCATCTAGCTGGCAAGAATCCATCCTCATCCCAGACCACAGCACAATACATAACATCTGTGCGTGGACTTCATTGTGCCATGGCTAAGATCTGAACCCACTTTCCCAGGAAGCTCTACCTTTGTTTTGTGGACTTTTCAAAAGCCTTCGACTTAGTCACTGCCTCTACTTTGGTCTAAACTAACCCATTGGGGAATTGATCCCAGTCTGCTGTATTGGCTAAAGGCACTCTATTCAGACACATCAATGGTTGTACGTCTAAATTGTGAGGGTTTGATATCTAAATCAGTGGCAACAAATGTGGGACTAAAGCAGGATGTGTGTTAGCACCCCTGCTTTTCAATCTTTATATTTCAGATCTAAATGTAGCCATTAGTGTCACCCGAAATGTACCACCTTCAATTTGCAGTGAACAAATAGCATGGTTGGGTTATCTGGATGACACTGTTCTGCTGGACTATACACTGATACGCTGATGACAGCACTCAATAGATGCGCTAGTAGCATATACCAAGCAAAATGGTCTCTGCATTAACAGCTCAAAGAATAATATTTTAATCATTGTAGGCTGGACCAGAATTAAATTAGCCTATGCTTGGAAGAAAAAACATATGCCTCCTGATGTGGTTGAATCCTATACTTACCTTGGTGTCCCTATTGAGTAGACTCCTAGATATGATTGTAGTCCCCAGAGCTGTAAGGAAATGGTTGGTTTTGAAAACATTTATTGGCAAAAGGCTGATAATAATGTTGAGGCACTCGTCAACATTTATTAGACGAGCATTATTCCTGGCATTTTGGACGGTGTAGTGGTCCTCTCAGAACAAAATATGAGGTTGATTGATAGATTAGAGGGTCAAATCCTTTGCTCCATCTTGGGAGTTCCCTCATCAGTCCCAGTCGAAGCTTTAAGACTAGAACTTGGGCTACCTTCCTTAAGCTCCTTATGGATGCTGCTACATTGTTATTTTGTATTAACTTTGGTCTGCCCTCTATTGAATCCTGATTGGTTGCTGGGACTCATTGCACACAAACCATTTCACTGCGGAACTACGGGACTCGGTTGATGCTCACTTGGACAAACTTGGGACAACGATGACATATTTGATTACCCTTCCCAATGCATCGGCCATACTAAAGGAGAAAACCAGTGCATGGGATGTGAACTCAAGCTTGTATGCTTTGCATCAAAAGACATTTTATAAAGAATATAGTTATTAAGGGTTTTCCCCTAATTCGTTATGCAAATAGCTCACTAGGTTTTCCATTGGGGATTTAAGAACATTCACGACCAGCATGCATTATAATATCCTCCCTACTTTGGAGCATCTCGGTAGTTGGTTTGGTTTTGCATACGAGTACCGCAAGTGTCGTCTCTTTAAAACTGAAATTGAAACCATTTGTCACATTCTAACAGCATGCTCGGTTCTACTCAATGCTTATTTGAAGGGCTATGCATTGTTTGTGCCCTATAAGGATTTTATCAAGACTGACCAATTCTGCAGTGGCCTCCATGGTGCTGAAACCAGCCTGACTGTAGAAGCTGCTTCCCATATATGGAAAATGTGCTAAAGGATTTGTTTAACCAAATGCACTAAGCAAAAAAATACAAAAAATAGTGAAATTCTGTGCAGCAGATGCAATTCAAAGCCCTGACTCTGTAAAATAATGTTTACCTCCAGCATTCTGAAGCGTAGAGGTGTTTATGCAAACAACCTTGACATTTAAGTTGGAAAACATCTTATTAGTTTCAAAACCTCCGTCCTAAAGGCCAAGAAGGTGTACTTTAGGAATAGGTTATATAATGCTCCCAAACTGCCTACGGAGAATTTAGAACCCCATGTGCTTCAGTCACAAATATCTCCTCTTCACAAGATTATGCTGAGTCTAATATACATGGATCCCCCACTGAAGGCGGTAAAGAACTATACAGTGGGTATAGCTCAGCGGCAATGTGCTCGCCTTGGAAACAAGACAACACGAAGCAATGCAGGGTTCGATCCCCAAGTCCGCGCTTAGAAACCTCTGGGTATTAAGCGTGTTATAAATATGCAACTAAGACATATTCCAGTAACAACACGTTGATGCCTGAGGGCTGTGTGAGCGATTTAAAAATGCAAATAAATAAATTAAATAAAAAAATAAAATACCTTATTCAAAGTGGCAAAACTATTTTCCATTATTGAGCTCAGCGATCTGAAATTTGTATCATTCTTCATTAAATACTGTAGTGTTCCCAACCATGCAGAATATTTGGTGGTGAGATATCCTGCAAAAGGCATCATTGGACCAGACTTAAACAGGAACTGTTAGCGTTATTTACCAACTAACTTTCCTGGCCAAACAGTTTGTATGGATAGTGGTCAGTCAAGTACCAACATCTGTAGAAAAACATGATCCTGAATATAAGGCAGAAAGCACATGTCTACCACATATGGGACCCCTGTGGGTGTTACTAGTTCTTCTAAGCTTGTGACTTATTTTTGTCCCAGCAAGGCCTAATCTCAAACTTGATAGACAGTGGCTCTGTTCTTTGGTACTCTGCCTTAAGAGTTCTTATGACCCCAAAGGGAGCTGTACCCCCATACACCCAGCTTATTCACAAGGAGTTATTATGCTCTTTGTTAGTCATGTGGATACTAGGAAGACACAAGGTGTCTGTCCACCGATCAATGAGATCATTAACTTTATGGTGCTGCGCCCAAAATATAATTGAATTCACCACATGTTAGTGTTTCTTCTAGTTATTCTTTAATTTGATTGTTATGATATGTTTTTCAAAACATTATTTTGAACTGCTCCACTTAACATCATGGTGCATGTTTCGATCAACCTTGATCGTGATCAGCTGGCTAAAACAAAATGAAATCAAAATAACAGATTATAGAGACATTACACATATATATATATGTTTTACACATCAATCCAGACACCTCATCACAACATCAACATAGAGCCCACATATAACAAACTCTACACATGAAAAGGATAAAAACATGTACCAAACAAAAAGACTTAAAACAATGTACCTCGTAGTTCGTCATATCGTGTTCAACCTAAAATAAATATATACCTTCTATTCATATCGCTAGCATATATCACACATATTAAATGTTATCAAAGGTGAGGTGCTGGTCTCCTTCATCATTAACATGCTTACCTGGCAGGTTGCAAAGTTTCAAAACGCCTCTTGGAATGATGACTTCATTGCTAAAGTTCGTAACACTCGGGATGAAGATGGCAGCCATCTGACTATGTAATAAACTGTTGTTATCTTACCATGCCGATCCAGTATAATGATTAACAAGATACCTGTTTGTTATACCAATTTTATTGATGCACATGTGCCAGAATCAACATTCAAACTTGACTTCCCATGATTTCCGCACTGAGTATACTGTGTGCTAAGATCAAGCCCATTGTACATAAACTTCCACCATGCATGCTATTAAGTAATGTTGTTTTTGATACTTTCCATACATCCGGAGTGAATGAAATGTGTGCAAAGATCAAGCGACATTGTACATAACCGTCCACCATGCATGCTATTAAGTGGTGTTATTTTAGATAGTTCCCAAATATCTGGAGTGAATAATCATATCACTAGTAGGTAACTACAACACAAATATATACCTTCTAGATTCTGCTGGTCGTATTAACTTAAAGTGGTGCCCTGAAATATCAGCTTTATGCAAAGTGTTAATTAATATCCACATGCAACTACATCTGCCAATTGTTGTCCTCCATGTGGATAGGCTGGTGGTGGCTTTTTCCACCTGTGTAAAATGGTCCCATTGGGTGGAAGCCCTATCACCTGGTTGGTTCCCTTTTCTGACCCTCTCCTCTATTCATCAAAATTGAGGTTGTGGTTGTTGCATTGTAGACCCAATGAGTCTGCCTGAAACCAGTTCCAACTGACTAGCATAAGCAGATGCCAGTTTGGAACAGCGTGGATTCAATCCTTTGTGTAAGAGACCTTTCCTAAATGCAGAGGTGTGCTTGGAGTGATGGCCAGTCATTGGTTGATCATACCTCTGTTTGAATTATGTTTGTTTTATGCATGTGATTGAGTGAAGTGTTACCAAACTGGTTCCCAAGGGAGATAAAAGCGGACCCACTTGCCCACTCACTTTGTCTATAGCTGGATCTTCTAAATTGAAGGGTTGATGCTTATGGAATGATGGTATCTTCACACCAGCACTGTTTGAGTTCCTGAAGAATCCAACAGCAAAGCTCTGCTTTCTTAAATAAGACTATAATAATCAACAGTGGTACTCATTTTGCTTCATCGATGGGGACAACTGGATTGTAGGTGCTGCTCATAGCTCTTGTCTCTTTTAAGGTCATGATTGTACCTACATCGCCGGACCCAGAAGCAGGTTGGCACTGCCAGGACCCTAATGACACTCTGAGCAGAACTGACCAAATAATGTTTACTACGGGACCCCTGGCACATTCTCTGGGTCTACCTCCCTTCATCTGAAAAGCTGCAGAGGCTGCTCTGCCCCAAATCTAATGACTGCACCACCAAACGTGTCTTTCTCATTCTTCTTCTGACACTGGATCTGCTTCCTTGTGCTTTCTTCAACCTTTCTTCAACATTTGTTCTTTTTTGGGGTCTCGCCAAGCTTCTCCTATCCTTGGAAGCTGGATCCTATGCCCGAAGGTGACGTGGGAACCCTGCATCACGAGCAATCTGAGCCGACTCAACTTTTCTGTTCCTCTGGCTCTGAACGCTGACCTGGGAATCTTCAAAATAAGAATAATCATCTTTTAAAAGGAACTAGGGCATCCCATCTGATTCAGTGTGATATTGCTTCATGGTGGTCATCGAACAACCCAAGAAGCAACCGCCTCTGGAAACCACCAACTGCATCTTTCAGAACTGCTCACCAGGTCCAAGAGCATCCATCTTCTGACTCTTCAACACTGCTAGTGGGATTTTTTTCCCATTTTTTTATTTTCCGTTCATGGTGCCTCTTCTTCATCTTCACAAACTCTTGAGAGTCTCCCTCCAGCAGAACTCCAGGAATTGCACCTTGGGGGCACTTTGGCACTTAGGTAACTCTCTCCAGCCACATACTGCCCCTATTTGACAATGACAATGATGTGTTATTTATATAGTCATTGTTCCTAACTGCAGTTAGTACTAATTTTGCAACTGTGGAAGGACAAATAGCCTGAGTTGGCCTTGCCGGGTATCACACCTGTGAACTACAGATCACACACAGATTGCAGCAGCAGTGAACGCTCAACCCACTGAGCTATTTTACCAGCTATTTCCACTACTCCCTTCTCTTGGTCCCTTGTGAAGGTGTCTGCCTGGACCAAAAATCATTTCACATACCTGCTGCTGCTCTTTCTTTTTCAGGATGTACTTTGACTAATTTAAAATGTATAATTGCCTTATAAATTGAGCCATATCTGTTTAAAAAAATGTAAACTTGTATCATAGTGTATTTTGCTTTGACTTTTCTTAATTAAATATCGTACTTGTATACACATATATTATATGGAGCTTATCTTGTATGTAATTAATGAAAACTGCATGTTGTACATGTAAATCAGTCCAATATACCTTCTGATATTTATGCCTTGACTGCTCTGTCGTGACTGCCAGTGAGCTAAAGAGTATCACACATAGAATCTGAGTCAGGATGATATACCTGTGTATACTGACACATGGTCTTAATAAAAATATCCCTAGCACTGGAGGCTGCGAAATTCAACATTAGAACTGGATGAAGCACAGAGATGTTTACAGCATTAATTTTGTACTCACTCCGGGCGGAAGTAGGAAGTAGGTGATGTACATTACAAGGCTCTGGTCTTTTCAGATGTATTTGTAGAATTCAACACCACTGATTACGATATCCAATAGCACGGATGGAGTCACAAGGTGTGCAGGGCATTTTCCTGAAGTGGAACAGATTGTTCCTTTCACACCAAACACAATTGATGGATTGGGCTTTTTTTTCTACTGACTCTAAACAATTGTGCTTTGGGGTTCCCAGGACTCAGCCCTATCATCACTGCTTTATAATCTTCACCTTCTGCCAATGGTGATAATTATTGGGGTTAGTGGTCTATCATTACTGAGCGACACTGAGGCTGCTCATATCTTTTTAAGTCAAAATAGTGTTTAATTCAAGCATAGAGAGATATTGCCATAATTGCATAAAATCTTGGATGGATAGCAATCAACTCTCTCAAGAATAATCCCAACGAAACATAGGTGGTACTGTCAGTCAATGCTATCAGTGAACGAAGCAAATAGTTTGGCATATACCCTAGTACTGTTCATACAATAAGGAATGTGGGTATGATCATGGATATGGAACACTCACTAAGCCAACAAGTGGTGTCATTCTCCAAATTGTGTTCCGTTCTTTTAAGAAAGGGCCTGCTTACACTACAATCTCACCCTCAGCAGGTTTGCTATTAATGTAGTTGCCTCTACTTGCCTTGATTTCAGAAATGCATTTGGGCCTTTAAACAAAATTAAGGGCATATCTGTAAAGAAAACACAATGGGCCTGATTCAGAGAAGCATTTTATAATATCAAAACCCCATTGGAAAACACTCCATGAATCAGGGCCAATGCACCTGCAAGGCTATGCTATTAGACTCCAAATAATGTGATCACTTTTCGCTATGTCTAGTGTCTTGTCACTGGATCACGGTAACACAAAGGGTCATCTTGAAATCTCTGTGCTTAATTCTTACCTTTATGGAATCAAGTTTTAATTTTCAGTATAACAGAATTCATCGATACCATCCTAAATGCTCAAAATCAGCTTGTATGATGTATGTTGACTGTTACTATTATCAGAAAGCAAGGGTTGGCAGAATTAGTGCTTATTCTACAAATGTGTCCAGGCATGCCTTTCAATTAATGATTAATAGGGTTTGCTTTCAGCGGCTTCCTTTGTTTGCAAAGCCTTTCTTGGTACCGACTGGAGAAGTGCATGGGAATGCCCAGTTAAAAGTTCACATCTTAAGTGGAGTAATATTTGTTTGAAAATGGGTATGGCTTTCACAGATAAGACTGCAATGACAACAATTTAGATTTCAGGGACTGTTTGTGATGACACCTGTTGTGGTACCTACGCGCCCCGTTGAATTAGAAGGATTTGTCCTTGAGAGTTAAGGTGACGTTAGAGATCTTGCGTCGCACTAGGTTTAGCTACTACGGAGACTTAGAGCCCCTCCACTCCGTATGTGACAATATGTATTGGTTGTGTTGAGCTATACCTTCGTAGTGCGCCGAAAAATAATGGAATAGGCAAGTAGTTATGATCAGAGTTATAAATTCCTTTTATTTTTGTGATGTTAGAGCCTTTGTGGATGACACGTGTTTCGGCAGCGCTGCCTTTTTCAAATCCAGGCTATATGGTTAGCTCATAGGTCACTGCATAATGCATGAAGACGCTGATGTTCACAGGGATGAATCCCTCCTGGACAAAGAAGTCCTCCGTATATTCGAGTGTCCCTTTGCATTCTGTATGCAGGTGTAAAACAGAAGAGCTGATGAGTCACTGGGGAGAGCCGGGAGCAAAGTGTTAGTAACACTAATACATATAGCCGGTGTTAGTAACACTTTGCTGCCGGCTCTCCCCAGTGACTCATCAGCTTGAGGAGACGCTGCCCGCTGTCTTTTTCCTGCAGACTACCAGTTCTGCCTGATACACGATCCAAGCCGTGTACCCAACGGCGGATTGTTGTTTTTTGAGAGAGCACTCCTTGACCTTCTTACCTGGATTTTGCTGGTGAGAGGATTACCTAGAGACCAGCCAACGCGGCTAGCGGATCTCTTATACAGTGCCTGTGAATTTACCCCATAACACAGACGTCATTTCACACAGAACTCGTCCTGATGATGGCCATATGAATGATGAGGCTCATCTAGCTCAACTCCAAATGGCCGAAACACCTGGTGTAGACACACTATTTCCCTGAAACCACAGCACATATATTGCTGTCCACACATGCAAATTTCTCTTTTGTGTCTTGCAAATGTTTTATGTTATTTTAAGAACCTTGTTTTGTAATTTCACACCATTGAATTGTGCATTTTTGACAAACCCCCACACAGATTGGGTTTGTTATACACACTCTTTATTTTTGCCTGAAAAACACCTTGAGGTAGTGTGTTGAAAACATATTTTTGTTTGTTCTGTTGTGGTCCAAGAAACCATTTTGATGTCTGTTTCTCCCTGGAATTGTGCTTTTATGTATACCACTCACACAGTTCCAATATAAAATAATTGTGTCTGAGAGATTTTTTTCTCTACGATATAACCTCTATGAGTATTGTCTCATTGAAGAAACAGCAGAGTTTACACAAGAAATTGTGGGATTTTGCGTGTATGAGCAATAGTGTTCTTGAACCTATTCACTTGTGTGCTTTGTTCTTCAGTTAACCCTCCTGGGTAGAATAGGTTCCATACCAGGAGCCCAATTGTTTGATTCTGGTCTAAATACCGACTGAAAGGGGTCGAGAATCCTGTGTTTGTCCACATAACTCTGCAGTTGACTCATCACAATTCCTTATAAGATTTTAGTGGGGCAGAGCAGGCTGGCTATTGGGTGATAATTGGATAAAGCTTTATGATCCAGTGTCGTGTTTTTGAGCAACGCTATCAGGTATGATTTCTTCAGATCATGAGGAACACAACCCTGAGATAGTGAACCATTGTTGGCCCTTGAACATGCATCGACTAGAAATTTTATGCATCGGGAATGGCTGATGGAGAAAATTCAGTCCTGGAAAGAAAAAATGAAAGACATTGTGTAAAATGCATGAACAGATATTTGTGCACTAGAAGGCCCATTAAATGATGTATTGCAAACATTGTATATGGTCTCAACAGTGTGGGATGAAAAACAGAGACTTGTGAACAATTCTGAGCATCACTTCTACCACCTTCTTCTAGTGGAGGACAGATTGGCTGAAAACTTACATTATTTGCACCAATTAACAGCAACAGGTTAGAACAATGAAAAAAATGAGTGCCTACAGAAAAATAATAAGATAAAGGCCAAAAATGACTATGCAAAGCTGCTTATACTACTGCAGTATTACATGCCATGATGAGTACAACAATGCTATTTAAAGAAAATAAAGACACAGCTGCAAAACTAGTTTTGAAGGATATAGATTCCCAATGTGACTTTGATCAGCTATATAATGATGTAAAAATTATTAAGAAGCAACAGACACAGCTAAAAATAAAAGACACTGTATATCAGGAAACACATCATCTCACCTTACAATTCAAACAGGAACATGCACACAGTGGTCAGAGTATGTTGACCTCACAAGAGCTAGTGCAAAGGAACAGAAGAAGGAGTGGCATTGACAGACGAGTTAGAACAGTTATGGACAGTTTTTGATGATAGAATGTCAGAGATTGAGCATTAGAAGAAATTAGCTAGCTGGCAGTCCATACATCAATGGTCAGCAGAAGAAATACATATTCATCAGAAAGAGAAACACTCCTTGGATAAGGAGTTATAAAAGAAAAATAAATGGCAACCAAAACTACTCTAGATCAACACAAGCCAGGCTAGTCTGAATACATTTAGGGAAAAATTGATGCAGAGTAAGTAGCAGATGATATTTGAGAAGGACCATAATGCTACATTGAGACTAGAAATTATAGATGGTCAGTTAAGTTCGGAATCACAATCTTTTACTCACAGACATAACGTTTTCATGGAAGAAACTACCTCTCTACTGCCCAGCCCATTCACTGTCATGCTGGTGGCCTTGCTACACTGAGCCATAGACATGATATAGGGGGTTGCAGACATACCATTTCCTCTTTCTAAACTCAATCACATACATAGGAACACTTGAGTTAAATTTCCTGTGCTATACCAAGAAGAGTGGGTGCGATGAGAGGGGAGTGGTACATTATGCTGGGAGTCGAGAGGAGAGGCAATAAGAGCACTCCCAAACAGAGACTCACTGAATCAAGATATTAAAGTGAGTTATGGAAACAAGAATTACAGTGGATTATCCAAGAGACAAACCATTTGGAGGACATTGATAGACTGAAAATGCAATCTAGAAAGGGTATTTTAAAGACCCCTGTCTATGCCAAAATGTATGAGAATACCCAGTGCCCCTAGGTAGATGGGGAAACCCGGATTCTGAGTGACAATATGAATGCATACCATGCAGCCCAATAGGACACATTTGACATGATAGGTTATCTATAACACGCTTAATACCCAGAGGTTTCTAAGCACGGACCTGGGGATTGAACATATGTTGCTCCGTGTCACTTTGCTTCCAAGGTGAGCGCCTTGACGCTGAGCTATCCTCTCGAGACAAGTTCCATAAACAAGGAGGCCAATGGTAAAGAAAGAAAAAGAGTGGATAGCTGTACTATGTAGACATATTTTTGTTGCTGTCATTCTTTTCAAAAAGTGTCAACCACATATCTAAGGTCTGCAAGTAAACATTCTTACCCCACAATTCTGTGTCTATCATTGAAACTCAAATGCAGTTAAATGAAGGTACAAGCAAAGGTGGTTCCCTTACTTTATGCAGGATAAGTCACCACAAGATATCAGATGAATAGTAAATGGGCTTGTTTTCACAATTGAAGGTAGCCATAACCACCATATGTACAGCGAATATATTTCTAACATTTCTAATTGTAAACAATGAAATGCTGCCTGTAAGCATTACTTCCTTCTATGACCATAATGCCACGTATCAATTTAGAGCACACAGGTTGTTGATTTCCTAATACACAGATGAACACCCCTCCTACTTCACTTCAAAAATCATGTCCCACTGGGCATTAGCTTTATTCTCTACTATGTACATTCATCATTTTAATGGGAGTTTGACACACTAAGCTCCCTCTCATTTCCAAATTCCTTTTTCTGTATCTGTAGCTTTAACAGATCTCACATTTATCAAGTGTTTCTTCATTAGGCGCCGGTGTGTCATATTTGAACACAACCCAATGTGAAAGCACTCTCCGTTACAATTGAATAGAATTTTAATTTACCTAGAACTGAAAATAGGCAGAACAGAAAAGCTGTCAGTATTACATTGTGTACACAGTTTAGAAATCTATTTTTGGCTTTGTTTGAAATGACACCTCAATTGGTTTGAAATGCAGTGAGAATCCAAAGTGCATTTCCCATAATAATACACAGATCTTCTATTTAGAATGAGTGCCCTCTTTTGGAAATTATCTCCCCAATTTCCCTGCATACCAGGGACTTAGAAGGGAGGTGATTCTAGGGGGCTTATCTAATTACATAGAGGGACTTTTGTCAGAAAAGGTTTGTCGTCATGAGTTATTAAAATAACTCCTGGTCAGAATAACCTCCCTCTTGGAAAGCCAGTCTACTGAACAATGACTAAACACACATTTCAATTTCAAAGGATCAAGATAATATGTATATGATTCATATTTCTTTTGCTTGCAATTATTAATTGTCACTTAAACTCACAGTTTCTCGAATCAAACACTGACACAACTAAGTGGCATTATCAACCTTATGAGCGATTCCATGGGAGGCAGTGTAACAATAAATGATTGTTTTGAATTCCTCACTGAATCGGTTTCATTCTTTCCTAATATTTGGAAAGTTGGAAAAAATCCTCAAATCCTCAGGTGTCTATGGGGTATGTAGTTTTACCTGGTTACCAGCACAATCAGCACCCATTTCATGTTACTGGGCCTCATTACGAGTTTGGCGGCAGCCATGGAGCTACAGCCATGGAGCTACTAGCTCCATGGCTGCCGCCAAACCGGTCTCCTTTACCGGCTTCCCAGAATGGGGAATTACTGGGCCATTCCGAGTTCGGAGGGCCCGGTAATTCCTCCCTCTGGGAACCCGGCCCGGACCTTTCTCATTCCCATCCGATCCCCCATAGGGCTCAATCATAATGGGAGAGGGAGAGGGAGCTAACAACGGGCCAATTACGACCGGCCTGTTGTTAGCGCCCTCTTCTCTTCGCGTGACCCGGTATCGACGCCTGGTTTTACGAGGGGACCTCGTAATTTCGTGGAACGGTTTTAACGGGTCCGCCTCCATTATCAGAGCCCGTTAACCCATTCCATGAAGATCATAATGAGGCCCACTGTCCCAGGCTGGACTGGGAACCAAAAGTGGCCCTGGAAATTATTTTCAAAGTGGCCCCATATTTCTCTGAAGGAGCGAGCACAGCAACCCTTCTGTGAGGGGATTGCGAGTATCCCCCAAGAAGATGTTGAATCAAATTAGTCCAAATTAGTGCATTTAAACCATGTTTGAATCATATATGGATTTAAAAAATTCATGTTTTAAATAAGTTCATGATCTCGCAAAGTATATCTTCAATGATATACACACCAATTCGCTCTGTAACACCTATGCATGCTTTCGCACTTCACTAATGTACTATGCACTTTCTGTAACTAGCACCTAGATGCCTAAGGGTTTGGTGCACTGAAATAAATGCAAAAATAAATAAACAGATGCAACCATTCCTGAATTCCAATGAATTCTGCATTTAAAGGGGACAACTCAGCCCTTTCCCAAAGTCATTGACCCCAGAATGTAGATCCCACCCGCAGCCAGGATCTTGTTGTTGCGCATTCTTGCGAGTGTTTGCTAACCTATGGAAAATATGGGAAATAATACAAATGCCTTATCCAGGAGTCCGTCTATGGTGTCATCAGATGTGGACCATGTAGACTTTTCCCTCTCCAGATTCACACAGCCCTCCTCCTAGCACTTTCTAGCTCTCAAAGGAGATGTACATTACAGAAACACCACACACTTTATCCCATGAGTCACCCTTTGCTACTCACTTGCTAGGAACTAGCATCCCTTCCCCATGGGCCCACTTAGCCTGAGCAAGCACGACATACGGGCAACAGAATATCGGCAGCTCTGAGTTCAATCGCAGACAGGGAGAGTAAAAGCTCACTATACAGGTGTGTGAGACACAGGATTGGGGGGGCTGCAGCGAGTGGTGAGAGGAAGGAAGGAAGGAAGGAAGGAAGGAAGGAAGGAAGGAAGGAAGGAAGGAAGGAAGGAAGGAAGGAAGGAAGGAAGGAAGGAAGGAAGGAAGGAAGGAAGGAAGGAAGGAAGGAAGGAAGGAAGGAAGGAAGGAAGGAAGGAAGGAGGGAGGGAGGGAGGGAGGGAGGGAGGGAGGGAGGGAGGGAGGGAGGGAGGGAGGGAGGGAAGGAAGGAAGTTTGGTTGTAGAAATACTGTGCATGCTGATTCAGACCATTCAAGGACAACGACGTGGATATGTTGTCAATCTGGTGAAAACATAACACAATGGCACAGCTGTAAAACACTTGAGCAATAGGAGCTAGTGCTGATTAAACGATCCATTACTGCAATATTATACTATTGCAGAGTTAGCAACACTATGAATTCTCGGACAATAACGAAATAAAGCCAAGGCACTTACAGGATTCCTGCTCAGGTACAGATGAAGTGAACGCTCAGGCAATGATGGATGGTAGCTGGTTGCAAGTTATAGAAGAATGTAGTTATTCTAAGAGCCCTGTGGGGTGGGGCGTGATGCAGAGCCATTACTAAGCGTTCCCATTACCAACCCCACTTTATCGTCCAGGGAATGAAGAATTGATGATTAGGCCCTACTGGGATTCTTGCCTTCACTGCAAACCCTTTGTCCGGTGCTTATCCCACTGCTGATATGCAGAGCGAGATCAAAATCGAAAATCTCTGAACGCAAAACATTGTGACAAGGAAGGGACGTGGAATAGGATTGAGAAATCAATAATCCTAGTTCATATTATGAGGGTTGAGAGGGGAGGTTGGTATGAGAATAATAGACCCCTCACTGAATGAGAAATGACTGCATTGAACAGCACCCCAGAATAAATGGCAGGGGAAAGATATGCAAGTCTACTACAAACAGGGGTTCCAGTAGTGCCGAGGGAGTGTAGCACAGCTAGAAACCACGCAGAAGATGTGTCAAGAGTAGGCGGCTAGACGGTCAGATAACATGAGCCAGCAGTGTGCATAGACAGTTTGCGACAATCCAGTACCTTTGGCCGCTGAAAATCAGGTAAGGATGGATCAGGTTCCATCAGTGATCTCTGAATTTCAGAACTAGTCAAGATGAGGCCGTTCCACCAGCTACTGTGTTAATACCCCCAGAGATCTGTGGCAGGAAGGGTCTTCCGTCCTATTACCTCAGCTCCCATGTGGCAGAAATGGCACATGACTCCTAGCCCCCTCTAAGCACCAACATCTTAGGAGACAGTGGATGTAATGACCTGGAACCCTTGTGTGTCTAAGACCCTGTCATTGCCATGTTGATTCTTAAGGGTAATGGGGGTAAGTAAGCTGTGGGAATCCGGGCAGTCAAGGCTTTTCATACCTTTTGCACCCATTACCAGAAACAGTGTAAAATGCCACACACTAGGTGTCCATGGCAGGCAGCATTAATATGGGACTACACGCAATTGTTGTAAGTCTAAAAAAACAGGTGGAATCCATAGGGATTCAAGTGTCTCCACACATATGAACATCGGTGCATTTGCAGTAATGAGCTGCTGTGGGAAGTGCGACTTGGTGCAGACTTCACACTGACCCTATACCGCAGTGCCCTTCTACAGATGCAGGAAAAGGGCACATAACTACGACCCGGGCACTCCTCCTCCACGTCGCAAAATGCTATCAAAGAAAGAAGTGAAAAAGCTGAGGGAGAGAAGGATTGAAATAAGACAGATAACGGGAGAGAAAAAGGTGAGGCAAAGATGCAAAGAAATTCATAGGCAAGAGATGGGGTAAGACTCAGAAGCACGCAGCTGAGGGAGGGACTATAGAGAGTCACAGAAAAGTTAAAAAAAGACACTGAAATAGTCAGGGCTAAATCCTCAGGAGAAATTGAAGAGGGCAAGAAACATTGGGAGGCAGGGGCGATGCAAAACTAAAACAGAACCATAACCATGCATAGAAGACGGAAAGGGAAGGTGATAGTAAGGGATACAAATACATTGGAGAATGGTAGACTATTAAAAAAAAAATCAGGAAATGGAAGCAGAAAATATTAACGCCTTCCGTCATCTGAGTATATATCAACAGGCTTTAAGTCTGAATATCAAGGCACGTCATGCAGAAACTGGATGCACAAAGAAGTCTTGATGGAGACAGTCAACCTCTGATGCTTCTGCAAGACAGCCTTGGAGTGAAAAGTAGGCAGGAGCTTTTCTTGGGGCTGGGATTACTCGCGGCAACAGGGAGCAGCAAGAGCCCTCCCTTGTCATTATGCTGCACGGTCGCGGATATCAGCGTTGCGAGAGCCAACATTTAGGGAGTGAGCAGGAGCTAAGAAATTCTAGCAGCTCAAAGGCATCCACGATTTGGTAGAAGAGGTGCTGCCACCCTTGTGCAGCCGGGGTATGGGCAGGGGGTGTGTAAAAAACCAGTCGTGTTGCTTAGGTGAACGAGCTGCAGTCTTGGTAGTGCTTTTGCATTATTGTGCCCGACAGGGTCTGGGTTTGCTCTTATGACTAGAATGCCGGGAGTCATGTAAATATCCAAGGACCTGAATGTGGGCGGGCCTAAGTATATAAATGGGACGCCTTTGCGTCTTATGCCAGCAATACTGTGTGTGCATGTTTATTGCATACAAGGTGCAAGCGGGCCCAACTCACTTTTACAGCCCCCTCTCCACAACAACTGGCGACAAGATCATGTGGCACAGCCTCCTCACCCACTGGGTTCTGCATGGCCCAGGTGATGATGTGTAGTGCCTCAGTTCACCTACTTTCACTCCTAACAGTGGCAGAGCCAGGGTAGGGCAAGAGCAGATGTTTGGGGGTGCCATGCTTACCTTTTTAGTTGACAATCCACCTCGATCTTCTTGCGGCTTGCCAAGGCCTCATACAGCCCGGGCCACTTGCCTGCAGTCTGCTGACCTGCCTGCCTGCGTGCACTGCCAATGTGTGCACTGTGCACAGCCTGGGCTGCAGCAGGCGCACGTGCGGTTACAATCCAGCGCCCAGGCCAGGAGGCCCTAATGCGCAGGCACGGGGCCCTGCTGCTGGGAAGAAAAAAGAATTACAGCGCCTGCGCCTGCATCGGTCTGTGGTGGCAGCCAATTCAAGGCAATCCACCCAGACGGAGCCGAGGCGAAATCCCGCTATGTGCTTAATTAATGTGCATGTATATTTCCACTCGAAAAAGAGGCCCTACCAGCCAGAGGCCTACCGGGGGATGTCCCGGTTTCCCGGTGGGGCAGTCCAGCCCTGCCACTGTCTCAGTAGGGCTTGTAATTTCATCTTCGCTGCTCCATAAAATGAATCTGCATGTGTGTGAGATGGGTTTTAATGGTGGATGCCTATGCAGTAGATGTTTGCCTGACTGGGTCGTGACTTTGCATTTGGCTTTCCCCAATTGAAAAAACTGTATTGTGAGACTGCACTTGCTGCCACAGCATTGTGATTATGGTTTAGATTGGCTGTGCTTAACACCTCAAGGGCATTCTCTTCCCTTTTCCCCATCACAACCTCAATCATCCTCACCTTTCTCTGTTCGCTGTGGATATAACAATGTGTCAGGGGTGTTTGGAGCTGGTAGACATGGGCCCTCCTTTCGCCCCATCCCTTTCTCTGTTTCTTTATCTTGACTCTTTCCCTTATCACATAATACAGGATTCACCCCAGAAATTAATTCTTAATTCCTGCAATGGTTGTATGTCTTCTATTGCTGTTTTCTCTGTCCTGAACAAACAAAACCAAACAAAATAAAATGTCTCTATACTCTTCTACCATCTCAGGTGTGGCTCATGTGCGTTCAGGGCCTATCAGAAATAAAATACTGTCAGCTTCAACAAAGGGAATATTCTTGGAGTACGCTATCAAGAAGAGTATGTCAAGAGAGATTCCTAAATACTACCTGAAGCATGTACATTTTACCATTTTATTAACATTATGAACATATCATTTGAAATATAAAATATTAACATATATTTAAGAACAGGTATTTTACATCAGAAACGTTAACTTAATAACGGAAAATGATGTTCCCTAGATCATAAAGAGCTTGCAATCAGTACATGCACTTAAACTGGATTTGTTTGTTTAAGTGAGCAGGGAACCCACTGCTCATTGTAATAGTAATGTGTATTGTGCATAGCATATCCTACTTAAATATCTTACTTGCAATTATGTACATTCACTTATTGCAACAAACAACTTGATTTAAGCTGCTTTTCTCTTGTAAAAGTGAGCAGTGAAACGTATGTTCATAGTAGGTTGTAGTCCACAAAGCACTTGCTACCCCAGTTTCCCCTACCTTTAAGAGTTTGAATAACAATTGTTAGCTTGTACCCAAGGTAATGATATGTTAATCCATCTTTGAACTAGAAGGGTGAATTACCTTGTATGAGACTAATAGTCATTTATGAAAATGTAACATATTTCTCTATATAACTGAGCAATGTCAAACAATGTTTTAACTTTTCAATTTTTTCAGATTCTCAGCCCTGTTCTGATGAAGAAGGTTGCTCTGAAGTTTTTCTACCAACTGACAGTGACTATGACTCAAGCGATGCATTAAGTCCGAGGGAGCTGGATTTGGTTTATTCCTCATCAAATGACATATCCCAGCAGGCATTTGGAGGTCTTGGTGGCAGTGCTCCAGATGTCCTTCAAGTGCATGATATGAAACCTTGTCTTACTTTAAAAGAGGAATGTAGTATGGGGGATGCCAGCACTGACTATTGTACAAGGTATATGGACAGTTTGTCGGTGACCGGGTTTCCATCTAAAAGTCCAGACAAGGCAGCACAAATGAAGCAAGGCCTAACTCTTCTGGGAAAGAAAAGACCAACAAAACTTCAGCACTATAATTACTTTAGTCGTCATCATCGTTGGCTGAGAGTACATAGCGAATCTCAGTCTTTATCCCTATCGGATGGAGTCTACACCCAACATTTATCTCAAACAACTGATCAACAGGAAGAGTATACCTCTGGAGAACAAATAACCATCCCAGTTGTTTCTTCCCCTCACAACATTATTTTACCTCATGCCTCGAGCCTGCCAGAAGATAGAAAGTCCAATTACTGTGAAACTAAACATAATGTTCGTAGAATCTATGTAGAGCCTTACAAACTGTCCCGTGACCAGCGGAACACATGGACATCCAGCATGGGGGGGCTACAGTCTCTTGAGAAGGACCCAGGTGTACATGTCCGAATAGAACAAGAAATAGACTCAGATGAAAAAACTAATTCTCAGATCTCTGAAGTGTTTAGTAGTACACTTTAGTACTGGAATTCAAAGGTTGGGAATGCCCTGCCCATCTGCTACACAAAATGATGTTCATGATATTTGAGAAAACATGTATTTAACATCTGTTGATAAGTTAATTTATTTTCCAATCTGTCTTAACATAGCATGACAGCATTATTTTGAAATATAGTTTCATGGTTTCCAAAAAGAGTCTGGTAAGTTCAATCATTTGTGTTTTTTTAATGTATTATGAACATATCCTTAAACTGCATAAAGTGAGAATTGTTGCTTCTTATATTCATCTCATAAGGTTTTGTCAAACCTGCAAATTCGCTAAAAACACAGGACCTACTACAATTGAGACTTCAAATTTGTGTACACGTGTACATCAAAGAGTGTTGGTCTCACTTCATGTTATTTGCAATGTTTAGTATGTTCTAAAGTTGATTATTTTCTGCCTTCAACCACAATTCCTTAATCTCACTGCTTCCTAGAAAACACCCTTATACATGAATTAATATTTAATTAAGAAGAGGTGGTCACCAAGAGGAATTAAAATCATATTTGATACGTTTGAAAAAATAAAATTTCTGCTGGCCGTTGTGATTTAGTTTTTTTGAATAAACAATGTTAACTATCACCAGGAATATCCTGGTTCTCATGCACAATCACACAACATGAATAAGATAGACCATCATAATCAAGGAAAAAGACAAAGTATATGTATTATTGTCCTTTAAATGTCTTCATGAGATGCATCTAGAATCAGTATGATAGAATAGGTAAAACATAGGTTTGGCCTAGCCTACAAGTCAATAAGGCTGTGCCCAAAGAACTGGATAACTGGTTAATGTGCCCAGTAATTTGGACCAAAGTGGGACAATTTACGGTGTTACTGTTCTGTGCACCTTATAGTTTTGTCCAATGTTTCTCACCAAATGTGATTTAAAATGTACTATTTTCAATACATTTAACCAAACTCCCTTAGTATTCAAACAGTTTGTCAGGAAAAATAACCAATTGCCATGAGTTACTTTGAGACATTATTTTATCGGTTCACGGGCCTAGTTTATGTCCCAGTACAATTCTGGTGAACCTAACAAGTGTAATAATGTAATGCTGAAGAAACAAGGCACAATACGTCTCAGTACTTCTTAAAGAAGTAACCACTCTTTAGGAAGATGGAAACCCCTGTCACAAAAAAGAAGCCTGTTATCAAATAATTGTTGCTAGCATGCCACCTTAAATTAGCATTTAGAGTCTGCTTGCAATTATATGGCTAGATGTTCATTTCAATTGCTGTACAATTCCAGAGCATTGGGTAGAAAGATGCATTATTCCCACTCCAACTAATTTACATTCTTTACTGTTGATGAAATAACTTGAATAACTCTTTCTTGATTAACCCTCAATGTATACATTCATGCACTCAGCAATTGGGTAAGTTGCTACTCCTCTTGTTTAACTTGTGAACTGAGAATTCTTGTCCAGTCATTCCTTCTCGCAGGCTCACCATTAAGAGCTCCATCAAAAAGATATGTAATTGTAATTATCAATATACCAACATTCTTTCAAAGCAATCAGGTGGAAATCAGGAACTCCTTACTGAGTATTACAATGAAACATTCACAAAATGGGGGAAAACCTTTAATGTGAAAGATGATTATGTATTATAAGTCATCCAAACCACTGAGTTTGATACAAATAGTGTGAGTAATATGGTATTCACAGATAAAGTATTGTACTACTAAGGCCCACAGAAATATGGCTCTGGTCTTTCAGTATTCATTTCTCTGGCATATGGGTCTTGCAAATCTGCTGAGTAGAGCTAGTGTCGTATTAGAAAGAAAACATGGCTCAAGTCAAAGGCACAAAAACGTACTAATTTGGATACAATTAAAAAATATCCATAGATAGAATGACAATTGGTAATATACCTGATAGAGCTGCATTTTGCAAATTCTGATAGCCTTCAAGGCTTGTTTCACCATGCACGTGAGGGAGGACCCTGCATAACAGTGGGTGAGAGGTTTAGAGGACTTCCTGCTGATGCTAATGCAAGATTGAACTGTGAGTTGTTGTGTAATTCATCACATACTATCTTTAGCATTTATAATTATGGAAATGATGTTCAATCATCAAGCTATAGAAATAAAGCTGAAATGTATAGCCCTGAAAAATGCCCTGTAATGTACTTAATCGGGAAGAAGAGCTATTAATGTACTTAAATCGAGGATAGATGATTCAAGTGTTTTGGTTGAATACAGTAAGATATAGTATGGCAAATCTGAAACAAAATATAGCAAAGTGGGAAGAGAATTCGAAGGAGAACACGACATATCTGAGATGGGCTTGCTATGCAAGCTGTTGGTTTCTTTTGGGCATTAAATAAAAATAATCTGTCATATGACAGCTGAGCAGAGCACACACAGTGCCAGTGCACTTGTGATGATGTCATAATCAAATGATTCAAATATGTGCATGCAACTAATGCATGAGGTGAAAATAAGAAGTAACAATGCAAATGATATTCATTTGAATACACATTTGGAATCAGTCATTGTTTTCTACATTGGACCTTCAATTTGTTGGCATTACAGAAACGACTGCCCTTTCTGAGTCTTCATCTTATTTTGCAAGACATGGTTTTCTGCAATGTTAATAGGATACATAAAAAAATTAACATTTGGTGGTGCACAGGGCAATTTGTCATACAATGTGATGTAGAGGGAGGGCATAAAATAGTGAAGGCTGTTACTATTTGTTTTAAACTAGTGAAAACTCAACAAGCGTATATCTCCATGAACCTTGGATTACGTGCTGATTATAGTATGCATTTGAGCGACAATGACAGCTTAACATTAAAGTACTTCTACAACTTAAGGAATTAATACACAGATGACGATGTTTTTTTTTTCATTTTTGAAGGGTATAGAAGAAATAAATCCATGCAAGGAAAACAATGTGTGCAATGTGTATTCCAATACGTTTTAGCATTTAAATGTAGCATTTGAAACTGAATTTTGCATCTTTACATTTTTGATGTTAGTGAAGGAGTCCTTAAGTTGCTGGACAACTGTAACAGGATGTTTATTAAAATGGCTGTTGACTGTTAAGTCCCTTTTCAATGTAGCCTTACACGCACAAATTGTATTTCAAAGTACCTCTTGAAACACAGTTACAAGTAGCATGTAGTCCACCGCTTGTGTCAAATATTTCCATCTGAAACAAGATATATTTTAATTGTTTCTTAAGAGCCTGCAAAAGGTTTTCACTAATGTTCGTGAAGCCTTTTCACCATATTCACCAACCAATTGACAAATGCAGAGGAATCAAATGTCCCCAAGAATAATCCTGGTAACATTTTGTCAGTACAGTCTTATTTCATTAAAATATCTGCAGCACAGGATTATCTTTATTGTAATCAGTCATTTAGCAAATTAATTGTTTTATGTTATAAATTCTCCCTTGGACAATGATTTTGACCGATGTTTCTACAAAAAATGTTGGGAAGAACCTTGTGTGTCTTGAGTTTGCTGTTCGATTTATAACTTAACTAAACTATTTCTAAATACTTGCATTACCTTATGTATTATACATATATCTCAGGAGATGTAATGTTATGCAAGTGTCATTGTTTAAAAAGAATACCCATATCTATATTGATTGGTTTCATAATATGTGTCATGTCAATCTATTATTTCCGTATGCCTCTACAGCCATGAACCACATATTTTCAAATAGCTGTTTTAAAGTGACTTATGATCTGGTCTTTAGGTATAGATACTACTTATGATTTAAATGCACATTTCAAATTACTGACTGGCTAATGGAAATGAAAAGCTGTAAGAAAGGTTAACTGACAACATCTGTATTACAAAAATTAAAGGAAACATCAACGTGGGAAATACAAATTGATTCATTTAAGAATAAACTTATTTGTTACAAAATATAAACACTTTGGAAGATATAAGGAAATAGCTTTTTGTCAATTGAAAGCTGCCAGAAAAAAGGACTACTTTGCACCATTTTCCCGGTGTTACCTTTAACACAGCCCTTCAAGTATTACACATCATCTTTGCTAAACATTTAAGAATTGAAATCTGCCTACTATTGATGTAAGTTAACTTTTTCAGGTCTAAAAGTAGCTTTGACACTACAACTTAATTGTACTATGGATTTGCAGCAGTTTATACGTATGATGTAAATTATTAATGTGTAATATGACCTGATAATGAAGACTAGATAGGCCTGATTCACAAAGTGTCTCTCAATGCGTACATACCATTGAAAAACGCTTTCTGAATAATACTGGTGTGTGAAATGAACAATCAGACTTTTTAATCTGGAACTGTGTCTTCACTAGTCCCAGTGCAAATATGAACAAAGTATGACATGTATAAATATATTTTTTTCACAGAAAAATGTTATTTTAATGAAGTATGAGCATATGCAGTGATTGTTTCCTGTGTTATTTGTATTTATTTGACTTGAATATTTGTTGATTGTCTTTGTTTCAAATGTTTGAAAAGTAATTTATATTGTTGCTACATATGCAACTAAGTGTATGTGAAAGTTTAAATGTGTAGTCAACCTATGCACAATTCTATGTGCTACACAAAGTTGTAAAAGTTCATTCTGACCTTCCAAGGCATGTTTACTGTGATTGTCATACATATTTATTTATTAGTATGTGCCTTCACATGCTTTTAAACGATAGTAAATATTAAATGTGAATGGGGAAATATGGTGACCCAGAAAAAGAATACAGCAGTAACATGTATTGGTTACTAAGACTGTTCAATGCAACAAAAACACTATTTTTGATATACAATCCATATCTCATATTTCTTTTGGCAAAAGGCAATCAATTCACACAACGAAGCCAACTACCTGAAATAACAAAAGAGGGTTATAGAATTTGTAAAATTTTGTAAATCAAATGATGTTGCTTAATTTGTATGAACTTTAATACTGCTATAAGGCAAGTCTGCATTGTTATGTTATCTACTGGGGGCAAAATAGCATTTTGTGAACAATTTACCTGGTGTGTTGTGAATATTACAGATTGTAATACTATGCTCTCACTGACTCAAACACACCTTCATGGGTGTATCAGGGACCAGAGAAACATGTGGGGCCTGATTCACAAGAGTATTGTCAGGCCTTTGGTAGTTTCATTCCTCAGATAGTTGTAGCATAATGGCGACTGGTGTATCTTAACCAACACCATTTATAGTAGAAGCTTACACAAGTAGCACTTACATACAATAATTGATTCAGTAGTAATTTAATGCACGTTGATTTGCTGTTAGCTATGCTTTACTACCAGTCACAATGGTTTACATGGTTTTGGGCAAACAAAAACAAAAACACATAAAAAACATTTGCCCGGGGGAAATTTCACTAATTTCACAAAATGAAACAGGCAATTCAAATGATGTCACAATACAAAATGTATTACAATAAATGTGCAGGAGGGAGGTCTGCGTTCAATGACAACTTTTAATTTGAAAAAAACTGAGCCTCTGCAGGATGAGTGATGGTCAGGCTATCGAAATCAGCATCACACCTAAAAGCACAAATGCAGTTATATGGCTGTTAAAAAATAGCAAGTGACTTACTCCGTAGAAACGTGCCCCTATTGAAACCAGATGCAAATCGGATGTGGGATAGATAAAAATCAGGAACACGTTTTAAAATGATAATTTTCTTTTTTCCTTACTTTTACCTTGCCGCTTCCATGTCCTTCCCATGCTGCTATTTGCAGCACCTTTCTTTATTGGGCCACTTTTGCCATGCTGCCTCGTACCTTGCCGGTGGCCACTTGCTGTTGCCAGGAAGGTGGCGCATTGAAGGAGGAACGCCCCTTCACTGCTGCTGCTCTCCCTAGCTGTTGCTTTGAAAGGATATTAATTTCCCCCAATTGCATCTCAGGTGCTAGCCTTGAAGGTCCCCTTTTCTCTGCTCTCTCACTAGCTTTTGTGTTTCCTGGATACTGGCCCTTCCTGTGTGCCACTTCCACCCCGCTCGCCTACTCCCACCACCGAAGAACCCTGAATACACCCCGTCGGCCTGCCCTGCCTTAGTAGTGCAGTATAAATAAATGTCACTTGTGTGGCACAGTAAATATCTGTGCTGCTAGAGCAGAGGAGCAAAGACCAACAGTCAACGTTCCTGTGATAAGGCTTACCTTCAGTTTGTTGTTTTTTAGAATCCGGATTCCCCCATGTGTATGCACATTTCAAATGGCTTCAGTTGCAATTTGTGCTGCTTGATTTTTTACATCAAACAGATTTTTGTGAATCTGCCCCATTGTGTGTATGTCGCTGGCTATATGTGCCAACTGATACATATGAAACTAAGTTTTTTTTTTATCTTCATAAATGGCTGTACTTCTCTACAGGAGAGTCATTTGAGGAATAGCCTGCAGTTATTGTTTATATAGGTTGTCTAATACAGTGATGGAAACACGTTATGTAGGATAATTAATACTGACTACACTATCATTATAAATTAGGCCTCTAATGTAAACAAATACATTCGGCACTACGGGTAATTGCTTTAGTATATTTGATTTGATATGCATCACTTCTACTCAATATCTGCAGACATGGAGGTCTTTAATGTCAATAAAGCATCTATTTTAGAAAAGCCATTGCATGGAATCATGTATAGTATTCTATTAATCAGAAAAGCGCCCACAATGGTTTAGCATCTATCATTCTACCAGATAAGGGAAAAAGGTGCAGTTTTTATATTGTGTGTATAAGAGAAATTGAGAGTATCTTCAACTCCCAATTTCTCTGAGTATTCGAGAAGTACACCTTAAATGCCAAAGTTGAGCACACAATATTTCCACATTAGGAAAGCTGTCTGTTTAGTTGTATTAATTTTATTGTGTTATGCACATAGCTCACAGCTGTCCCAGACACAGTTGATAGCGTTATATAGCAGGGAATGGGACTTTACATAGGTCATTATGAATTGGAGTTGCAGACTGGGACATTTACATTTCTGCAGAAGCGATCTTTATGATTTGATATGATATGGCATTTATAACGAGCCTATACACAAGTGTTTCAAGGCCCGAAGAGGCACGGGAGGGGAACGAAGGGATGACAAACAACGATCCTACCAGGCCAGGTGTCATTCAGATCACGCAAGTGCATGGACAGGGGGCAGGGACAGTGCAGTACATGGAAATAGATAATAACAATAAGTAAAGTAATGGCCAGCCTGTGGCAAGTGCATGGGTAAGTGCAGACAGCATGTGTCAAGGGCTGGTAGGGGAACTGTAGGGATACAGAAACAGTCCCCAAGTGCGGGGGTTGCCAGGCAGGCAGCGCAGGTGTGTGACACTGGTGGGGGAGGGATCTGGGCCTGAGATCAGAGGGTGTCCAGGTAGCCAGTGCAGTTCAGGTTACAGCCGGGAGGTCAGCAGAGGAGAGAAGGAGAAAAAACAGAAGCAAAGAGAAAGGTTTTGAGTTGCTTCCAGAACCAGAGATGGTTCTCCTGAAGTTTAAGGGAGGCAGGGAGGCTGTTCCAGAGGGAGGCACAAGCCGAAGAAAGAGATCTACCACCAACTTGTTGCTTGGAGAAGCGTCTGACCCTGAGGGAGTTGGAGACAGATGAGCGAAGAGCTCTAGAAGGAAGGTATTTAGGAAGAGAGAGTTGAAGGTATTGAGGCCCTAGGGCCCAGAAGGCCTTGTGGATGATGCAGAGGGTTTTGAACTTAATCCTCGCACCTACTGGGAGCCAGTGCAGAGATTTCAGTCCTGGAGAGATACGAGGCCTGGGCCTGAGGCCAAGGACAAGTCTTGCAGTCGTGTTCTGGATGAGTTGCAAAGGGCAAAGAGTAGAGGCAGGCAGATTTAGAAAGAGATGTTTGCATTAATCCAGCCTTGAGAGAACCAGCACTCTGGAGACAGTGAGCTTCTGGGGGAAGGAGAGAAAAGGAAGAATACCTTTGAGGAGGTGTAGTTGGTAGTGTGACTTCTTAGAGACGTCAGAGATGTGAGGAAAGAAGGAGAGTGTAGAGTCAAAGAGGACCCTGAGGTTTTTTGCCTTGCAGGTGGGAGCAGGAAGATGGCCAAGAGAGGCCGGCCAGAGAGCTACAGGAAAGGAGGGAGCCGGTGTGCCAATGAGGAGAATCATGTGTTGTTACTAAACAATAGAAGCAAGATAAGAGTAGGACATTGGAGGTTAAAGAGGTATAACATCATCCATATTGATAGGAAACATATCAAATAACACATGTTTATAAAATGTGATTCTTTTCATAATGGAAATAGGCAAACAAGGTATGGAATATTCCTACATGTCTGTAAAATGGCTTCAGTAATAGGTGGCTCACATTTGTAATTTAAAATCATTCATTTATGAAAAGATTATATTAGAATTACATTAACATTACCATAGGAGGGGAAATATGTCTTCAATTGTATCAACCCATTCTATCAGGTACCCAACTTGATATTGTAATTTGTAATCTAGGGTGAGACACAATGTGACTTTTCCCTCACTACAATTAGCCAACTATCACTGGTTAAACACTCACTTTGTTTGTTGCCTCCAACGCTGTTCTGCCACAAACAAAAGGGAAAACAGCTTCTGGAAGATTGGCCACCTTCTAGGAATGGCAATTACAAACACTGCTTTGCACAACATGATCCAAAATGTTATTCTAAATTTAGCTGTTCCCTGACTCCTCCTGCTTCTATCACTAATTAGTTAATTTGGTATTGCATTTTTTTCTGTTTTGTATTGAGGCAGCTCCCAAAATTTTAAGTACCTTGATAGTGTAAAAGCTATGTTAGAAAACACAGAAGGTGCATTTATTGTTAGTTAAAATGTCACTGCAATCTGTTACCTTTCGTAAAATGTCTTTTTCCATTTATGAACATTCAAAAATGGATTCGCTTTTGTTTTGCTTTTTTGATTGCTCTGGCTCAGCATCTGGATGCAATCCATGTGGATCTGTAGCAGGGCGTAGCTGCCATTTTCGGCCCTTTTAATAATTCCATGTTCATTAGGGTTTTCTCTCGCGTTTTTGTCAAAAAGTTCAAGTGATAAAAAGATCACTTTGGACACATTTCACTCTCAAGTGCAGTGTACACCACATGTTTATGGCAATTAAAGCATACTGATGGAAAACACAAGCAACTCCAAAAGAGGGTTGGATGTTGTGATCAAACCTTTCCATTTCTGTACTGTAATAACTCACTCACAATTTTTCAGGGATTCCATAACGTATGCAGTCATCCTATCTGTCGGCGTTCATTTATCAACATGAGGATGATCATGATGCTGATAGAAATTGTGGGTTGTGACCTTGCACGATAGTGCACACTTTTCTAGCAGAATACTACAACATAGGACTGATTACATGGAAGTGTTTGGCTAGAAATTCATTCTTCTGAGACTTGGGGCCCGATTCATGGAATTATCTGCACAGAAAATAGGGTACTTTTCCTGGACTTGCGTGCAGTTAGCCCTGGCTTGGCACGTCTGTGCGAGCCGTTGAAGGCCTTGCACAAGTCTCCAAGCAGAGCATGGGCATGGCTTGGGCAGAGGGCTGGGAAGAGGGCGGTACACCAAAAATGGGGAAGAACTTGCAAAAAAGTGGGCATTCTGAGGGACGACCTACAGGCAGTCCCTTGCATGCCCCCAATTGCGTGGCACTAGACGCATTCATGGATTCGAGCGTGAAACGTCTTGGCTGGGCAATGGCCTTGTAAGTCATTCATACGATCTGCCACTGAAGTCAGGTATAAGTACATGTATGAGCAGGCAGGTGGGGTTGCATGGCAGATTTCGGGATGTGTAAACTCAATTGGGGTTCTGATGTAACTTAGGGGTGCACCTTAGCAGAATAGCGGGATGCAGAAACATTTTACGGGGGGTTCACACTCAGATTTCCTGAGTTATTGCTGAGTTCAGATTTTTTATATGCATGTTGTCGGGGTGCCTGATACAGTTACGGGGGACCCCGTGCAGGGTTCCTGAGTCGCAGGCCTTATTACGGGAGACCCCACGCAGTGTTTGAAGGGTGTTGGTATTCGAGCCCGCGGGAGCACGCAAAGGTCGCTGTTCTGGCTGTTTATGCTTTGCGTGTGGCTGTGTCGGGGCTGTCCCGGGTGCATCTTGCAAATATGGTTACTTTGTGCTGTAGATTCCAAGAATACGTGTGGTTCCCCTTTTTTTTTTTCTGCACACAGCCTCGCGCGTTGTCCTTCTCGGCACGTGCCCCTTGTGGGATTTCTGTGCACATTTCCATGAATCGGACCCTTTGAGAGCTATAGTGGCTCAACATAACTCTATCACAGACATTGTTCTCATTATGAAACATTGGTAGTTCCCAAAATGTTTAACAATATGATAAACATCGAACTGTGTTTCAGTTTAACATACACCATGTCAAAATGCAATTTGTTTAATATAATTAGATCATTTTAATTATTAAAATTATATAGCAATTTTCTGGAAGTGTTATTTATTTAGTTAAAACATCAAAATCAAAATAATGTGCTATTTTTAATGGTCAATTACATATATTTCAAATGAATTGCAATGAAAAAGGTCAACCTAGATTACAAACACACATTCGCAATCCATTTGTGTGAAAAGAAAAGTTGTCTAATACATGAAATACACGTTTTCTCTTGAAGAATGTCAACTTTGCAGAGCATGTGTGAATGCCTTGGACCCTTATGCATGTATTCTGCCTTTCTCCTGTGTTTTTATGTATTGGCTGAGATTTTGGGCTTTTTTGTGTAAGCGAGATGCAAACTGGTAACATGTTTGTTCAAAACGTTATGCTGAATGCTACATCGAGTAGCAGCACTGATTTCTGTGAATTGCTGACATTGCCTCTTGAAATACTGTACACTGTTTTACAAAAACAAGGCTGTCAAGCGGAAAAGAAAAACAGTCTTTTATTGGCATGTTTGTGATATATTATCTTGAAACCCTGATATGTGTTTTTCTGTCAGAATGTTATGTTTTTCCTAAATATATTGTTATCTTTCTTATTAAACTGTTCTGGTTTTCTAAACTTAATCGATTTAATCGATTAATAAAACGTGTTTTTCATTGCAAACTCTACTCTCATTTGTTTTCATACTTCTTGATGTACATCTGGCAACAGAAGTAGCAACACATTTACATGATGTATGGCCAGCTTCTTTATCTGGTATTGAGAAACATTTGATTGATTATGCGGGAAGGAAGGAAGGAAGGAAGGAAGGAAGGAAGGAAGGAAGGAAGGAAGGAAGGAAGGAAGGAAGGAAGGAAGGAAGGAAGGAAGGAAGGAAGGAAGGAAGGAAGGAAGGAAGGAAGGAAGGAAGGAAGGAAGGAAGGAAGGAAGGAAGGAGGGAGGGAGGGAGGGAGGGAGGGAGGGAGGGAGGGAGGGAGGGAGGGACTAGATAGCATATTGTCAAACATGCCACAGCTAGAGTTCATATCTTCATGGCAAACTATGAATTGACTTTGCAGACGTTATTCCATTCAAATAAAAAAAAATACTTTTGACTTTTTAGGGCCAACCTGCCATTGAACAGATTTAATGAACTAACTAACACAGGCAGAGAACACTTTCTTGACTTAGTTGGAAATAATAAAGTATGATATGAATGAAAGTGTTTTTTTTTTTTTTTTACCCTGGTTGCAAGTTTCTCCTTCAGTCCTACAATTCCTCACAGCAATACTTGTATAGTAAGGTGATAACAGCTCTGGAGACATACTTCTCTTGGTTAATTATGCATATGTTTTACTTTGAGTTTCAACTTACCAAATAAATACAAATAAATACAAAACAGGCATCTATAAATACATTATACTGTTGAGCCGGATTTGCTTATGTTCCAGAAGCTTCTCAAGACCCTCCTTTTCTGTTCTTCATTCCCTCTCTCCTAATGCTCCCCTCTGCAGCATTGACTGACTGCCTGGTCCCTTCTGAGTCCTACAGGGCACAATGTCCTCTTTGCCCAGTCTAACCCAGCACCCCCCCCGAACATGCACTTGCCCTTCCGGGCCCCCTTCTCCTGACTAGCCTGGCAGGGTGTGCATCTCCACTGAGCCTGGTCTACCCCTGTCCTCGCATTTAGCTTGTGGTATTCACTCCTTGCATCCCCTGCCACTTGCCCACCTGGCCGCCTCTTAGTGCTTGCCTAGCACCACGGGCCCTGTTCTTCCTGTCCTCCCCGCCTGCACATGTATGCCTGCACTATGCCCCGCACTTCCTTCCCACCCTAGCATTATACTTTCTGCCCCTACCGGCATTCCCCCCCCCAATGTCCCCTGTACGTCTTGTTACTGCACTTGCATGGTCCGAATGACACAAGGCCTAGTAGGACCGTTATTTGTTATTTTCTTCCCTGTCCCTCACCCCATTGCTGTATAGGTGCTTTATAAATACCCAATAAATACATAAAGAGTTATCATGGGCCTAATTTAGAAACAATGTGCGAACATAGAGCATAGACTTAGCACCTCTGCTAAGATTGCACCTTGCAAACCTATAGCGCAGCAGCATAGTCACAGAATAAAGTCAGCCCAGAATTCAAACGGTGCGAAGGAAAATCCGTTTTGCAGGCCATACCCAAAACATGACCCCAGTGCAGAAGCAGATAGTCAATCTGCATTGTGTGGGAGGGGGGATTGCAAAACAGGTGATTGTGCAGCACAATCAGACAGAATGAATGATTGGATTACTTACTACTAATCTCCATTCCTTCAACTCCTATTCTTCCTCGTAACAATAGTTACACTATGAAGATGCTCTGTGACATCCATGCACCGGTAATCCCCATTAAACCTACGCCTATTGTTCCTGGTCATAGTACTTTCCATAAGAATGCACCTGTGACATTCTTTTCTAAAAAATGTTATTTGATTTAGTTGAAAGTTCAACTTTACAAATATAATACATAAGCAGTTAATAGTAATGATATGCAAATGAAATGATCATAAGCTACATTCACAGTGTTAAACATTTTTTTTAAAAGAACTAACATCATTTAATGCAGTTTCACAGGCAGAATGACCAAAAATTTGCTTTATACAGACATTTTATGTGCTGTCAAAATTGATTACCTTGTTTTCATTTTAGGGGGATAAAAGGTTTCCGCTCATATGGGAAGGCAGCATCAAGAATGTGAATCGTTGCAATTCTAACTGATATTTTCGCGGACCCACAAATTTCAGCCCAAATTTCATCATTAGAGCGATCAGAATACTTTTGGGTCACACATTTAGCAAGTTTAGAGCGAAGAAAAGTAAAAGCTTTACATTTCATAATAATATGCTAATGGACTGACCTTTGCGACGTACTATTCAAAAAGATAATTCAGGAGAAACGTATACCAACCTCATGGAAAACAGCTATTATAGTGCCCATCTTTAAAAAAGGATGTCGCACCGAACCGTCAAATTACCGTCCCATAGCTATCCTAGACGTGATTGGTAAGATATTCGCCACAATCATTCTAGCACAACTGAACCAATGGATCATAAAGAACAACAAGTATGATGCAAGACAGTCGGGCTTTGTCAAGAGTGTTGGATGTGGGCTGAATCTCTTAGTTATTAATCTGCTCAAGATGGAGACGATCAAAAACCATCAGAAGGTCTACATGGCATTTGTAGACTTGGCTCACGCTTTTAATGGGATAGACCGTGAGTTGCTGTGGACAAAACTTACCCAACATGGATGCCCCCCAGGTCTTATAGCAGCAATAAAAGAACTATACTCGGACACAGAAATACGAGTAAAATTAGACCAAGGAGGCCATCTATCAAACCCGATAAAAACTGCCAGAGGAGTTAAGCAGGGGTATCCCTTGGGAGCCACCCTATTTAATTTCTACATTTTCGAGATTGGCAAAGCAATGGATGAGGTTGTGTCTTTTCCACCAAAAATCAATGGAAAACACATCGGATGGGCATTATACGCTGAAGATATAGTGCTATTCGACCGGACCCCCATAGGCCTGCAGAGGAAGCTGAATGCCCTAAAAATTTACATCGATAAGATCGGGCTAGAAATTAATGGAGAGAAATCCGAGATCCTAATACTAAAAAGCTTGAACAGCTCACAGAACAAACATGACAAATTTAAATGGAGGCTCTGCAAAGAAGAACTCAAACAGGTAAAATGCAGCAGATACTTGGGCACAAACATCAGCGCAAGCATAAACGATGATCCAACAACAAAGAAGATCGTGAGCCAATGCAAAAGACAAACAGCGCAAGGCGTCATAATCCACAAAAAATATGGAAAGTTTTCATACACACCTGTGCTGAACTTTTACAAAGGCAAAGTAACGCCGGTGTTAGTGTACGGCACAGAAAGTATGTTCGGATGCTCAAATGAGTTATGGAGAAGATGTGAAGGCACTTTCTGGAAGAAAATCTTACATCTGCCTCAAGGCTTTCCAACTGCCTGCCTACTATATGAACTGAGTCTCTCCACTTTGAATGTGAGAATTATGTGGAACACCTTAGCGCTGTACAGAAAGACCACCGCCGGAACGAACATACCGCAGTTTGAGATACTGTGGGAACATGGAAATGATAAAAAAAGATGAACTCCTACAAAAATGGAGAGACAGATGTTGAAACATCCTAAGACAACTGAATTCTGATGAAACAACTCTCATCAATAACCCAAACGCAGTTAAAAAGGAATTACTCCAACAAGATTGGATCGAGATTAAGGCTAAATCTATTCGAGACTAAGGAGATTCAGAAACTAAGGCATACAATCAGAAGTGAAGACGATCGATGTCGTTTCTGTACCAATTCTGAGGAAACATTGAAACATCTTGCACTAGAATGTCCAAAGCTCAAAGACTTAAGAACAAAACACCTAGGAGAGGAACTGGTAAAATTTACAACATATAGCTGCGAAGAATGGTGGATCAAACTCCACAATGATGACACACAGAGACAGACTGTAACCATAACACTTTATCTTGAAAAACTACAGAAACTATTGATAGAAGATAATGACAGTCATTGACTGTTACGAGTGGAAATAATCTGTAGACAAGAGTAAATCGTACGAAAGAGAAGAAAGGATGAAATGAGAAGAATATCAAAATTCGAGTGCAAGTGTTCTGAGCGCTCGTTGTAGAAACATAAATGTGTGTATAACGAGTTCTTATGTAGAACATAATGAGCGCCCGTGAGGATCTAAGTTTTCTTTTTTTTATGTTTTTTTTAAGTTTTTCATCTTTAAAAAGTTTGTAACAAACTGTATAAAAAAAAATATGACACAGGGATTCTGTGATAGATGTATCCTAGCAGAAGCGACAATATCTTAATTCTTTTTTGACAAGACCTCGTTTTACCAGAATTTCATTTCCTGGCCACAAGTTAAGACGTAATCTTAAGATATTCAGTCTTAAATTGGGGATGGGCATCTTACAAGATAGTCAGCCATTGTGCGTAGTTGTTTATGACCAAAAGGATTCCTGTCGAAGTCTTTGAGCTTAAGGCATTTTTCTTGAGTCAATGACCAGTCAAATTGATAGAGTTTGGACTTGGCTCGATTTGGATTTGTGATAAGGAGATCAATCGAAATGTCTGCATCTGCAAGGGCATTTATAGTATGTGTTCTCCATTTCAATGGGAATAAATGCATTGAGGTTAACAAATAGTCGGCCAGAATTGCTAAACTATCTCGATTAGATACTCCCATAATGCATTTTCTAAATAATGTACACATTTTCCAAGTCACTTGTGCGTGAATCGATAGAAGACCAAGTTCATATTTTAGAAGCATACCAGGAGTACTTTTTGGAAGATTTAGTAAAGTTTTTCAAAATTTGGCTTCTAACTGATTCCAAAATGCAGCAGGTCTAGGTAACACAGATTCCATCCCATATGTGATGACTGGTATCACTGGTATCACTTTTTGCTGGTAAAAAGACATTATAGGTGCACAGGTGAATTTGCCAATATTAGCATGAACAATATTTGCCTGAGCGGTCAGCATTTTTTGTTTGTTTCTCGTTGTTACTTCAAGTGGTTTTTCAGATGTGAAATTGTTAAAATTCATCCCTAAATATTTATATTCAGAGACCACTTGTAGCTTATGGCTACATATTGACCATTGAAACTTGTTTTGTGAGGATTAGGTTTACCCAGGATAATGATTTGTATTTTGTTTTGATTCACAGTTAGATTGTTTCTTGAGACATACTGGTCAAGTACATCAAGGAGAGTTTGTAGCCCAGATGGAGTTTGGGAAATCAAGACTAAATCATCCGCATACAAGAGCCATGCTATGACCTGATTCCCTATCTTCGGGGAGTCGGAAAGAGCTGCGGCAAATGCATCAGCTATGTCTAGTAAAAATAAATTGAACAAAGTCGAAGCAAGAATACATCCTTGCTTCAAACCTCTTGCAGTTGGAATAATATTTCAGAGAAGGCCTTCCATGTTCAATTTAATTCAATTTTACAGATGTATTTGAGTGTAACAGACTCACAATTTTTATCAATGATTTAGGACAATCATATTATAGCAATTTCCTCATGAGCAGAACTCTATCTACTGAATCAAAGGCCATACGAAAGTCAACAAAAGCAACATAAAGTGGTTGCTTCCATATGGCGTAAAATGATTTGATGGAATTAAGAAGAGTGAGATAAATTGCAGTGCCTAATCCTGAAACAAAACCAGTTTGGAATGGCTCTCTTCGATGGGTTAAGACTGACCAGGAATTTAAGTCACGCAGGACTAGTCTGCAAAAGATTTTTCTGGGAACATCTAAAAGGGCAATGGGACGGTAACTCATGGGATTTTGTCTATTTCCTTTTTTATGGATGGGGACAATGATTGAATGCGTCCAAATTTCGGGAGTTCTTGGTAACGAATAATTAACCGAAATATTATGTATAAGATGGAGGACCAAAGGTCAACATTCTTTTTTAGTGTAGCATTTGAGAGTCCATCCGGACCAGGGGCCCGAGACATGCTAGCTTTGTTGATGAAGTAGAGAATGTCATCCTCACCAAAATTAAGATTGAAATCTGTCGGGGGCATGTCAAGGGACTCAGGCCGGAAGGAGCGGCATACAGAGACGGGAAATGGAGCATCCAATCATTTTTCAATACACCATTTATTTGGGAAGTAAGTTGTGGTGTCTTGGTGGTTGAATTTATCAGTTGCCAAATTTGAGCCGTCTTCTTGCCTTGGATATAGTTTAACATAGATTCACCATCTTTTTGATATTTAGTGAAGTTGTATTCCCGCATCCAATTTTTATAGGCAGTTTTGATGGTTCTCAGAGCAGCTGCTTTCACTGCCGGTAATAGGCATTGGACTTGTCTCTTCTGTTTCCTGAACAAAGCTTTCCTAAGGCGGACTGCATTATCAGACACTTGAGTTATGTTTAAGTTAGAGTTCTGCTTAGTAGCATACAATTGCATTAAGTGAAAGGGAACCAGAGTATTTGCGTTGGGAGAGTCAATACCTTCTTTCGCACAGATTTTTAAGTGGTCACGATAACACACCAATGATTGATTAGACCATTTCAACCGATTCAGGGAGTTGTTAGTATGGACCGAGCCCATAAATGTCTGTCTCTGCGGGCAAGGAGCAAGAGATAGCATGAGCTTAAAGGTCAAAGGCCGATGGTCACTGTGTTCAGATGTTTTGACTGTAAAATCAGTGGTGCGTTCAAAGAGACTTCTTGAAACAAAAATGTAGTCAATTATAACAGACTGCTTTCTACTGAACCAAGTTGCAAGGGGAGGGGAATCAGCCACGCTCGTGCCATTTAGCATAACCAAATTCCAAACTTTCCGAAATGTGTTCCATAGTTCCACTCGTTCTTGTTTTTTTGCTGGGTCCCCATTCAGAAGATGTAAATTCAAGTCCCCAGCAACAATAATATATGTAATATCATGTACCAAGATAATATTCTCCAAAACAGTTGTTAGATTTTTAAGAAACAATGCAGTTGTAATACCCAAAGGATTCCAATATATGTTGACACAAGCAATTTTGAAGGAATTAATGCTGATATAGGAGCATTGAGTGAAGGAGTTGGTCGAAGACAGTGGAACTAATTGTATGTTAGCTAGTGTGTTTGTAGCAGTGAGAAGACCTGACATTGGCCTTCCTTTGGTGGCTCATAAGGCTGGTTCTAATTGTATGCTATAGTTATTCCACGTAGGAGGAATGGAAAGCCAAGTTTCCTGCAGGAATATTAGATCAAAACCACCACACAGGACGCTCTTTGAGTTGTTAATGAGATGCCTAAATCCTCATGTGTTCCAGCTAATTACAGACAAACACACCTGCTCTTCGTCCCGCTCTAGTTATACTCGTGTAATATGACTATATTCATTCTGGCTAGATACGCTCTCTCCAGCAGTATGTCTCAGTGTATAAGATAGGGATTTTTGGGAGGGCTTCAGACATGATTTTAGAGGGTATTTTGCATCCTTATTTAGCGAGATCACAAAACCCAAATTGAATAGGGCCTCCTGTGCTGCCCAAATGATGTTACGTATGATCAATGAACGGGTCCAAATAAGGACTGTGCTAAGGTCATCCTTATTTGGGAATTCAATTTGATCAAGGTCATCGGACTCAATTTCCCTCAGTGTAGTAGTGTCAGAGAAAAGTTTGAGAATACTTAGTCGGTTCATGATATAGGAAGAGGCAACATCCTGACGACAACTCAGTAACAAGGAATGTCTAGTTTCCAATTTAAGAGTGAACTTTTTTGCAGTTGATATCGTCTGTCTTGAAGACAATGTGCTTGATGATGTAGATGCACGACTATTCATGGCCTGTGAATTTGTATAAGTCTTGTCAAAAACATTTTTTTTTAAAGGCAATACATTATTTGGTCTCGAATTTAGAAGCCACAGGCGAGCAATGGAGTCTTTAATTTCTCCAAGATCAGTTTGCGAGAAATTACCGTTATTTGCATGATCCTGTGACGAACCTTGAGCATCCTGATACTCAGATTCAGCAAAGGATACTCATTTGGGTATAAGGTTCTTACTTTCTGTGAGAGTCATCGCTGACAAAGGTGCAGTTGTAGTAGCAATGGAACTTTTGGCCAGACCATTTGCTATAATGGGAAAACTAGGAGGATCACATTTTCGATGCTCGAGGTATATGTCAATTTCCCATCTCAGAACTTGCCTTGACGCCACAGTGTCGTCGGGAACTTCACTGTTGATATTTAATGCAACACATGGATGGTTTGGCGTGGTGGTTGAAGGTATGCCCTTGGAATTGGATTGTTTAAGAGGTTGGTGACCTTCAGCTAATTTAATCAATTCATCTAAAGGAGGATGATCTATGATCACTCTCGGAGAGTGACAAAAATCAAGGTGTTTATATTTTTTCAAATTGGCCAGCGCAACATATTTTTTTGTTATAGTGCTCGAGGCCACTTGAGATCTGCTGTTAGGACATGTTAGATTATTGATAAATTGTTTTGTTGATGATGAAACCACCAGTTTCGAAGCTTTAACGTTCTTCGATTGCTTTTGAACTGGCAGCTTCTTTATTTTTGGCTTCAAAGCCGCCGCTTGATTTGCAGCTCTCAAATCAAAGACAGAATACGTGGATTTCGAAGTATGGTCAATGCATGAGGTTTTATCTGCAGGATTAGATTGAGGTTCAACATGTGGGGAGGCATTGGCGTTTATCGCTACACTTTTTTCAGTCATGATTCCTGCGACAAACGGAACAAGTGTTTTGGTTTTAGATGAATGTGTAACTGATGGTACCTGCTGACCAATTTGAGAGTCCGAAATGATTTCCACAATTTGGCAATCTACATTTTTAAATGTTTGAGTGGACGCATCAATACAGACCATACTCTTTTTCACATTATCAAATTGTTTCTCGGCCAGAAACTGGACTATATCGTTTTGTAGGTCGAGAGCGTTATTGAGTTTTTCATTAAACTCACCTCACAAACGATCGACCTCGGTGGTCAATTTCAATTGGTCAAGTTTTAGTAAATCAAAGTTGTCTGTGAGACTTTTAAGAGTGCCATCAATTGACTCAAATAATTTGGCAAAGGCCATAAGAGCAATATTCATAACCTCAAGAGTTAAAAGAGAGGTTTTAGGGGTATTAGAGGTTTTTGACAGGGTCTGTGGAACATCATTGGTCCTACGAGGGGCAGATACATCCAGAACTGATATGTTACAGCTGGACTGCAGAAGCATATCAGGCGATTGTGACAAATTGGAGCCATCTGCACTGGCCGAGAAACATGAGTTAGTAGAATTCAAATGAATCGCAGCCTCTTTAGAGGTTTTGGGCGAGGCTGGAATCACTGGGCACAGAGCTCCAGATAAAGCATTTCTCAAAAGCATAGTGTCTGACAGGGAAGTAGGATTTTTTGTCCTTTTGGAGTTTCCTTCCGTCTGTGAAATATCATCTGTACCATGCGGAACATGATCACATGTCCGCACATCAGAGTTGAAAGCTGCAGCGCCATTTGTAGAGATTGCTGGAGGTGCATTTGCAGTAGGCATGTCCGCCGAATCAAATTGCCCCACTGTTCCAAATCCATATTTTCGAATATCAACATTGTTCAGGACAGCCATTTTCTTCTTGTTCTGCGCTTTAGGTTTAGAACGGAAAGTTAGATGAAATGGGGGTAGAACACATGTTAATGTCTACAGCATCTGTTAGCCGTTCTTCATGGATAGACTGTGATTCGTACAATATGCGTTGCATTATGTTGTCAGGCATTGCTGTAGTGAGGTGATAAGGTCCGTTTGATCTATCAGCCATATGTCCAAATATGGGATGTGTGCGCAGCCGAGTTATTGGGCAATGCGGACCACAACAGAGCTATTTTAAAGCCCAAAGGAGTGCAAAGACTAGTTATTAGAAGCTGAGCAGAATCCCGCGGAGCCCCGGGCAGCCTTATGGTAGCTGGAGTCCAGAGCTTGCAACGCTTGCACAAATCCTTAGCTGTAGGAAGAGAGAGTCGTGGCAAAACGGGACTTGACGGGACTCGCTTGGGTGCAAAGGAAAATCTGTTATGCAGCATTGACTGACTGCCTGGTCCCTTCTGAGTCCTACAGGGCACTAGGTCCTCCTTGCCCAGTCTAACCCAGCACCCCCCCTAACATGCACTTGCCCTTCTGGGCCCCCTTCCCCTGACAAGCCTGGCAGGGTGTGCATCCCCACTGAGCTTGGTCTACCCCTGTCCTCGCATTTAGCTTGTGGTATTCACTCCTTGCATCCCCTGCCACTTGCCCACCTGGCCCCCTCTTAGCGCTTGCCTAGTCCCAGGGGCCTAGTCCCAGGGGCCCTGTTCTTCCTGTCCTCCCCGCCTGCACATGTATGCCTGCACTTTGCCCCGCACTTCCTTCCCACCCTAGCATTATACCTTCCGCCCCTACCGGCATTCCCCCCCAATGACCCCTGCACATCTTGTTACTGCACTTGCATGGTCCGAATGACACAAGACCTAGTAGGACCGTTATTGTTATTTTCTTCCCTGTCCCTCACCCCTTTGTATTGCCTTGTGGCACCTTGAAACACCATTGCTGTATAGGTGCTTTATAAATACCCAATAAATAAATAAATATTTATCATGGGCCTAATTTAGAAACAATGTGCAAACATAGAGCATAGACTTAGCACCTCTGCTAAGATTGCACCTTGCAAACCTATAGCGCAGCAGCATAGTCACAGAATAAAGTCAGCCCAGAATTCAAACGGTGCAAAGGAAAATCCGTTATGCAGGTCATACCTAAAACATGACCCCAGTGCAGAAGCAGATAGTGCTGTCAATCTGCATTGTGTGGGAGGGGGGATTGCAAAACAGGTGATTGTGCAGCACAATCAGACAGAATGAATGATTGGATTACTTACTACTAATCTCCATTCCTTCAACTCCTATTCTTCCTCATCACAATAGTTACACTATGAAGACGCTCTGTGACATCCATGCACTGGTAATCCCCATTAAACCTACGCCTATTGTTCCTGGTCGTAGTACTTTCCATAAGAATGTGCCTGTGACATTCTTCCAACAGTAATCCCCATTACTCCTACACATACTCTTCCTCGTCACAGTACTGACACTATGAAGGCACTCTGTGACACTCATGTACCAGTAATCCCCATTATTCAACTCTTCTTCATCACAGTACTTGCACTATGAAGGTTCCCTGTGACTGTAATTACTCATTGTCCATCGTCCGCTTACCAGTCCTTATCTTGTGAGGCTTTTGCCTCATGTGATGCAACTCTCAGCATATCAAATGCAATCAGTTCCCCTGATTGGGGTAATCCTGAGCGCTACCATGAAGTGGGGAGGGAATTAGGGGGAGTCCCCACTCACGTCACTTCATGTTTGTTTCTTGTGTCCATGGAGACAGGCCAATTGCCAGATTGTATTCCCATTATTTTATTATAACTTCCCTGCTAGAGCAGGTACTCGTCCCACTGTGCTGTCCCAATTTGTGTGTATGGTTTAGGTGCATTGGGCTGGATGGCAGATGATGGGCACTAGACTGAAGGCAGGGGAGGAGTCTCCACAGTGCCTGTGGCAGGAAAGGCAGGCCATTTACGGTAAGGAGCTTGGGTAGATGAGCTTGGCTTGGCCCGCTGTACTTCTACAGCAGCTAAGCGTACTGTGCCAGGGGCTGGAGAACATTCAGGCATCTGAAGTGAGTCCCTTATACAGAACACAGATTCTGTTCTCACTCCTGGTCCAGGGATTTGGGAGTGGGCCTCTGGAGAGACTGTCATACCACGCCCATTCCTTGTAGAGCCCCAGAAGGCCTCTGGAGCCATATATGTCTGGACTATCTTCCTCAGAGCTGGCATTCTCACTTGCTATCTATGTGATACATCCTAGAGCTATAAACATGGAGACAGTTAGTACAGCAATTCATGCCTGGCTCACTTTAATTTCACCTGCTGCCCGGTGCCCCCACTAACTGCTGTCCCTCTGGGTGTGTCTCAGCCAGATTACTCTCCAACCCACCAGGACTGCCTGAGGACAAGCGGGTTATAGCTGGAAATCTTCTGAGGAAGCAGATCATGGATGAGGTTGCAATGCACCTGCTCTATAATATGAACCTATCCGATCTTTGGGCACCCCCTATCCTGAGCGTGTTCCTGATGCCTACATCTGTTATGTTCCAGTTCCTAACTCTGGCCTACCTGCCCTGCAGAATATCTGGGATGTTAGCAGGAGCATGAGAATGCATCATTCCCAAGAGGTCCTCTAAACCTCTCCCTCTACAGGGCTTAGACCAGAAATTCCCCTATGTGCTTAGGTTAATCTGATTCTGCCGTCCTTCGCATGGCATTCCGCCATAGGTAACGAAGACACAACACCCTCTGATCTAGTGGATAAAGGGGTTGAGGCCACCCTAAAGAGGGATTATGGGACTGCCAGCTTCCTCTCAAGTTGAGAGCTTGCTCCAGTTATGTCACTCCTTAAGGATTTTAAGACAATGCATACTAGGCAAACTATTGCACTGCATCTAAACCAGCTCCACACTGCATTGTGTCTTAGCGAAGCACGTCACCTGCTAGGCCCAAAGCGGCTTCTCAATTCCAGAACAAAACTGAATCTGTGGAGGGTCATTCGCTGACTTTAACTGGGTAAACCAGGGGTTCCAACCATGACTTGGCCCAGCTAACCCTAGAGCAGGGCAGTACTGTGAGGACCTTCTTGAAATCAGAGAAGAAGATAATGATCTCTTTAGATATTACCTTGAACAAAATGCAATAGGTGCTGTGTCAGTCAATTCTGCAAGATGGCAATAAATACTGGCTCGAAGAGAGGAATGGGGAAGCATCACAGAATCCCATCTTAGTGTGTCTCCCTTTTTAGTGCCAGAAGCTCTTTGTCCAAAGATTGACTAACTGGGCAAACAAGCTAAAAAGTGCGCTTTTGGATCCCAAGCCTAAACAAGGCCAAACCAAGGCTCCCTACACATACCAGGCAAACACATATGTTCCGGCTCCAAGTGGATCCTTGCAAGACAGATTACATGGTAGAGGAGGGCCTAAGTCCATCAAACACCACGCTATTCCTATTGCTATCACTTCCTGACTCAAGGAGCCCGGGACCAAGCATGCCATATCTTGAGGTGGACATCCTCTATCTGTGCAACTCTACCTGGGAAGACTACATCAGTGATACCTTTGTCCTGGCAACTGTAAACAAATGATATAGAGTGGGTGATTACTTTGTGGCCCAGATATCCTGTGAAGATTATGGCTCTCAGGAGGAAATCCAACTGCGTCTTTGAAATAATGCAATCCAGCCAGTGTACAGAAGAGGCAGAGACCATGGACTGGGCATGTACTTGATTCTCGGTTGTTTCCTGAAGCCCTCTGGGTAGCGGTGGACTGCCATGGACCTCAAGAGATTGAACCTTCATGTCAGGAGGATACCCTTCAAGATGGAGACTCTTCAGAGTATCATACCATTTATTGCGAAGGGGCGACATCCTCTTTGGTATTGATCACAGGGATGTCTACTTCCACAACCCAATCCAAGTATGGTGCAGGTGTTTCCTCAGGTTTGTGGTGGGGAAGGGACAGTTTCCTTTCTTATTGCAGATCTTTGGACACTGCCCTGCTCTGAGGTTCTTCACAAAGGTCCTGACTACTTTGATAGAAGCCCTCCACTCCCAGGTCATTTATCCTCACCCCTATCAGGAAAACCCGTTACTGGATGCCCCCTCATCATCCCTTGCCTGCAGGAACCAACTATTTTACAGGAATTCCTGGAAAGGGTAGGTTGGGTAGTGAACACACAGATGTCTATGATGGTCCCTACTCAGATACTGGATATTTGTATGGGGTCTTTATGATGCACACATAGGAAGCATCTCCTTACTACATTACAGCGCTTTGCAACTGCAGAACAGGATAAGGGGCTTTATCAGCAGGAAGGGTTTGTTGGCCCTACAATGGTTATAAGTGCAAGGAGACTTGGCAGGCATGTTCTATGTGGACCCAATGGCCATGTGTAACTTGAGACCTTTAGTTGTTCAATTCCTGGGCAACGGGGATGTGGTTTCCATGGACTACACCAAGCAGATAGCAATCTCTCTCATTTGTCAGAAGGATGTTGGCCTGATGGCTTGAGGAGAATCACCTGTTTCAAGTGTTCTTATTCTATCCCCACAATGGATGCCAGTCAAAAGTGCTGGGGAACAACACTTTGTCCTTTTTTCGGGGAAAATCGTCCAGAAGGGACGGGGAGAGGTACTGAAACACAACTTTGACAGCTCTCTGTGCTTTGATCCCTCATCATTGGGGAAGGCTGTCTAGATCCCACTTTCTCCAACAGGTGGTGTTCAGGTTGCTCTGCAACAGGTTTATAATCCCTGCAGTCAGCCTGTTTGCTTCCAGTCATGGTGCCCTGCTCCTACGCTACATGTAAAGGAGTTTCTCCTATTTACCTTTCATCCTTTCCAATGGATTCACAGAGTCGTACTGAGGTACAATAGAGATAGTGCTCGCCTGATCCTGGTTGGCCCTGTCTGGCTGCAGAAGTCTTGGTTTCCCTCCCTGCTGTATCTCTCCAGAGTGTCTCCCCTCTTCTGATCCTGAGTCCCTTCCCCCTGAGGTGGCCTACCCTCCTGAGACAAGCTCTGCCCTGATTGCGCTTGATGGCCTGAGTCCCTTCCCCCTGAATTAAAATGTCCCGCCACTTCAACGCAGTCAAAGGGCCTCATTACGAGGTAGGTGGTAAGGGATTACCGGCACCGGTAAGGACACCGGTCTAACCAGGTGTTAAGGATGGGACCCGTTAAGGGACTTCAGAGCTAATAATGGTACCGCAAATTGAGTAATTTCCCATCCTGTGTCCATTAACATTTTCCTTCGGTGTGCTGCCCTTGGATCAATGGCCCGACCAGAGCATGTTTATGGGTATATATCCAGAATAGAATCATTGTATTGCACATACTTGACAATGTACTTACTTCACATTATGTCGTTGTCCACATCCATGTAAATATCTAATGGACTGTGTGTACAATTGTATTCACTCTCCACCCTTTTGGCTGCTTACTTTCTGTTCTCTCCTCCTCTCCCTTTCTCCTTATCTCCTCCCCTTCGCCTCTCCTTCTCTTACTTTCTTCTATGCACTTACTCTATCAGAATTGTCCCTGGACCTAGTATGATAGCAACCTCATCTGTCTCCTCCCACCTCCCATTACTTGTTCTCCCCCCACTCCAGCACTATCTGAAATGTCATCAGGCCTAGTACAGTAGTTGCCTGTCTGTTTTCATTTCCCTCCCACTCTCTCCCTCCCTTCCTTATCTATGTCATAGCTCTTGCACTATCTGAAATGTCGTCAGGCCGAGTACGAAAGTTAATTTCACATCCTTACTGTTCATCGCCTGTAAGAATGTCATTGTATTTTCCCCTGTTCCCTCCCTTGCCTTGAAGCGCTTTGAAACACATTGTGTATAGGCGCTATATAAATAAACTATCATATCATATCATATCATACCTTCAGCAGTCAGAAAGTAGGACTGTGGTATGCAAGTGGTATGTCTGTCTACCATAGGGGGCCCGGATGATGTCCGGGGGTAGTCTACTATTAATTAGAAACAAACTACTGTGTTTAACAGAAAACTAAAGCAATCATGTGTTGGTGCAGGGTGGCCTGGTAAGAGCAACATGCAACAGCAGGGCTCCTTTCACAAGTCAACTGAAGTGTGGTTCCAATTGTGCTCCAGTGTTGTTGACAGAGGCCTGCCTTTTTGCAGGTGTAGGGATGTCTATATTCAGCCTCCCACATGCCTTCCCCTCACTGGTGCTCAGGACATCTGAAACTGCAAGGATGCCCTAGCCTCACCAAGGTCTGGGCTGCCGTCCACCTCCTGAAGTCCAAGCACTGCAGGCACTGAAGAGGAACTCATAAACTGCTGCATACTTAGACACACAAAGGCCTGCAGTATGATCAATCCTTTTTGAAAACAAGACACCGCCCCAGTTGGCCTCTACAAGGTTCACTGACCTGAAAGACAGAAAACACAACTGAGGATTAAGGAATTGTTCAGGTGCTGCCTACCCCAGGCTTATATGGGGGTGTTGATAAATAAACTTTTTAAAAAAATATCTTTGGATGAAGAGTACTGTCAGAATGCAGCGTGCCTTCATACAATAAGTACTGACATGAACAAGAGTCTGGTGGTAAAACCTCCTGGGCATCCCTGCCCCAGCAGAACCAGCCAAAGACAGTCTGGAAGTGGACCTATCATGCAAGTGCTCAACATAGGAACATTAGTTACACCAGAAATGTACTGGCAAGTGTGACTTAGCCCAACAAAAATCACCATGATGGTAAAGCCAATTACATCACAAACAGGCCAAACAACAGGACTCATAATAGGAGTGGCTCTGCAGCACCGGGCACTGAGACAACATTCCTTTAACATACCACATCTGTTGAGGCATATGTGCCCACAGGATCTTCAAGAAGGAAACCTAGAAGGGCGCATTGGTGCAGTACTCAATGAGCCACTAAGAGTCCACTCTTGCTCACTTAACAATTGCAAGCACTTCACAGTCATCAGTGGTGAGGTGAAGGTGCAGAAACTGGGAAAGATGAAAATAAATGGCAAGGCATGAATGCTGCAGGTGGAACGGCAGGGAGTACAGATGCTGGGAGGATAGTCACCATGGACAATGTTCTCCTCACTGAACATAGAAAGTCACATGTGCAGTTGATGACTCATTGCCATATGGACACACAGCATGATATAAATCCCATGGAACTGGACCACTGTATGTGCCTGTTGTGAGAACACACCATGCAATGTGTTATGGCTCCAAGAAAAATGTCAGTTTGTTGCTCTCTTTGTCTATGGTGCCAACGCATCATTTGCACATTCCACCAGACATCACTTAACTGTGTGCAGTGCAGTCTTACCTGAGGTGTCACCTCACCTCTACTGTTGCCTCCTTAGCAGAGGATGAGGCCCTCATTTTACCAGGCTGTGGAAAGTTGAGGCTACATGGTGTGTTGGCATACAGGTGCAGTGTGTCACAAACATCACCCCATGAAAGATTGATGTACTTGAGGTCTACCCTGAAAGGGAACACTTGTAAGTCACTGAATGTACACAATGGCTATTTTTTTAAATATAATTTGCATACGGTTTTAAAACGAAACCTTTGCTAAGGCAACAACTGCAAAATAAAATGGCATGGGAAAAGACAAATTATAACATTTGCTGAACCAACAAATGTGCAATTAAATGACATAAAAAAGAATAAAACAATAACTGAGTAATAGTTTCCCTCAAAAATTCCATCAGAGCAAAGGACATTAAAATCCTTTTTCCCTGAATTAAAATGTCCCACCACTTCAACGCGGTCAAAGTCTGGTAATTACTGAAAACTTTTCCCATCAAATTAGATCAAACGTTCCTTAAACTGGAGCATAACATTATTAAATTGTACAGTGTCTCACATGTCTGATTATACAGTTTACAGCTGAAATCTCGTAGTTTTGGTTCTTTCCTAACTCCAAATATCACCTTTGTAGTAAACAAATGAAGGCGGAACCTCATAAACTGACTCCGCAGCAAGTCAGATGGACATTTTTCCAGATATTGTAAGGTCAAGCACGCATTCTGAGGTCCAAGAAACTCTTGCCTTAGATCGTATACTTACTTCCTGCCTCCATCATCTCAATCCAGTACTCGTGGTACAGCTTCCTAGTTACATGATCAGGGTTCTCCAGTGTTAAGAAAGGAAGAAGGCATTGACTATGGCAAGGGGAAAAGTGCACAGAATTGCACAGTGAACAACTTTGAATCTAACAACGTGCATATAATACCCAATACTTGTGTATATATAAAACCCAGGAGTGCAAATAAAGTAAAACAATATTACCAATATATGAAAAAAGGGATGTGGGGTAAGCACTTAGGACCTCCTTATGACTGAAAGGAAAGTCAGCAAACTCTTTACCCACTATGCTATTACAGATACTGACAGCGCTAAACCCACATAGCGGGCAAGCAAGGACAGATTCTGTGAACTGACACTCTGTAAAATACTGAATAAGGAACTTAGAAACAGTACTCACGAGGACCGGAAAGACCACTTGAATGTCAGTAATTTCACGAACCCTGTAGATCAAACAGGGACCCAGAAGGCTGTAAAAGCAAAGGGTTAAAGATAACAAAATACATAAAACCCTAGTCTAGGGCAAGTATGAATTGTGATAATAATTGTGAGGAAAACAAAAGGGATTACACACTGGAACTAGTTACAACAACACTCACACCTAATAATCAATGGAAAATAAATGCAGAAGTGCAATGGAAAACATGGAATGGAATCTCAATAAAGTAGGATCGGGAGCAGGGAAAATGATATCACAAAAGGAAACCTTTCCCACCATCCAAGGAGAAAAGGCAGTAAACTAATTCTACAAAAGTAAAGGTTAATTCATCAAGCTTTTCAGTAACCAGGACAGTATAAAGGGACAGAAAGCACCGGCAAACTGGGCTGCATCAAAAGAGTAAAGCACAGAGAAAGGCTGTCTGCAGACAGAGGAAGACAGAAAGGGAAATTCAGAAAGCATAAATCAATTAAGCACATTAATCCGAAATCCAGGACAGAGGAACAAGATACAGGAACTAGGAACTGGGCACAAAAGCTAGGAACTGGAACTAGGTACTTGGCACAATAACTATGAACAAGGAACTGGAACTAGGTACTAGGCACAGAAACTAGGAGCAAGGAACTGGAACTAGGTATAAGGCACAGAAACTAGGAACAAGGAACTGGAACTAGGTACAAGCACAGAAACTAGGAACAAGGAACAGAGACTAGTCACAACAGGAACACTGCTACAATGACCAGCGCCGGACTGAAGCAAACTGAGGCTTTTAAAGCTGCTAAACGAGCACACCCCTCAGGCGTGCCACCTGCTGCACCTGCAGCCACAGGTGTTGCCTATCCTCCACCCAGCCTTGTGCTGCAAGGGAGGAGATGAAGCAGTGAGCCGGGCATTCTGGGAAGCATAGTCATTTGATTTAAGTAACATGTTGGCTGCCAGGGAGGAGATGAAGCAGTGAGCCAGGCATTCTGGGAAGCAGGAGGTGAAGCAGTGAGCCAAGGCATTCTGGGAAGCATAGTCATTTGATTTAAGTAGCATGCTGGCTGCCAGGGAGTAGATGAAGCAGTGAGCCAGGCATTCTGGGAAGCAGGAGGTGAAGCAGTGAGCCAAGGCATTCTGGGAAGCATAGTCATTTGATTTAAGTAGCATGCTGGCTGCCAAAAGCCTGGAATGGATCCGGAAGGGAAGTAACTTGGAATATAAGGTTTTAACGCTCCCAATTCATCAGAACACTGTAGCATAGGGTTCGAAGGAAATGTCCAGTAGGGAATAAACCCCAAAATATGCCCCCAAGTGGCGGGAACGGGAGCGAAGGGAGCGAGCCGTGACATCCAGTAACGTTTTTACTGATATGCTCTCCAAAATATCCCTACTGGTTTGCCTCCACTCCACAAGGGTCCATTCCCTCGCCATTACCAGGGCTGAATTTAATCCATGAAGCCCCCCTCAGATGGAGGTATCAAGCACTTATGGTAGAAAGACAGCGTTTTCCAGACAGTTGCCGAATACATAGAAGTTAGGGCAAGCTCTCTACTGATAATCACAGAGTGGGGTTGATTTGTGCCAGGATAGTACATTCCTCCAAAAAATAACTTCTAGCTTAGACCACACCGTCAATGATAGTGAAAACGAAGCTTTGGCACAGTATGTCAAAATAGGGAGCACTTTCATTTGGTAAAAATCCAGCACAGGTACTAGAGAGAATTTAAAGTAATGACATCTAATCAGTTTGGCTTTTGCAGCAAGATTTCTCGTTTTTTTACTTATTAGATTTTGTTCTCTGTTGGTATCATTAATGCAGTCATTTATGTACATTCCCAAGTAGGTCATCAATGTTATCTCCGGTATTTTCACACCAAAATACCAACCCCTTGATTTTGACCTACAGCCTGTCTGTCAACCGAGGATTATGATTTTTGATTTTGCTGCGTTTATCCGAAGTCTGTTAACTGAAACTTATGAAATCAGTGCATCCAATTTGCTTTGCAATCCAGTCTGGGTGTGGTCCTGAAGCACTGGGTCATCAGCATACAAGAGCTTGTTCACCTGTACTCCTGCTAGATGTGGTGGAAAGCATCTAATGGTTTTAAATGCTCTTTCCATGTCTGAAATATAAAGATCGAATATTGCTAGTGCCAGGCAACAACCTTGTTTAAGGCCTTTTGCTGTTTGGATTTGCGCATTTATGTTTCCTGAATTATCCAATCTTATTCTGAAGCTGGTGTCCGTGGGTAGAGCCCTAATTGCTTCTCTCAGATCCTGCGGGCAGCCCCAGGTCTTTAACTTTGTCCACAGTGTAGATATATCCACAGTCTCAAAAGTGTGTTATAAGTCTATTGAGGCCAGACAGATCTTATTATTCTTCTCCTTGGCCCTGTTCTTCAAAATGTTAATAAGAAAGAGGTTTAGGGTTGTGCCAATCCCCTTTAGAAAGCCCGCCTGCCGTTGGTCAGTGATTCGTATCCAAACTCCACTTGTTCATATTCTTGAGAATTAGTGCCGCCAATATTTTTCCAATAACATTGAGGAGGAGGGTGAGGAGGAGGGTGATAGGTCTATAGTTTGCCGGGATCCCCCTTCCTGAAGATAGACACAATAATTGATCGTATCCAGGAGAGGGGGATTTTCTTGGCAGTTTTTATCACATCAAACAGCTCCTTCATAAAAGCTACTAATTTTTCCGGGTTGCTCTTAAGAAATACGTTCGTAAGGCCCGCTGGCCCGGCTGTTCTTGAGTTAGTGGAGGACTTTATAAGGTTGAGAATGTCTTCTTTTTCTGTGCGGAAACACCCTATGGACATTTTCTTCACCTCACCTCCTGCCTCTTCTGGAGTCAGACTTGCAAACAGGGAGCTATAGTGGGTTACCCATTCACTCGCAGAGACTGGGTTTGAATCAGTGACTGTTGGGGGGCACTCATTCCATTGAGAATTCTCCACATTTCCACTGTGTTTTTAGTTGCAACCACATATAGCATGTATTCTGCATCCGACTGACTTAAGATACATTTGTGCTGCATTAGCCAGTTTTTATATTGTTGTTTCCCTTCTTTTAGAACGTCCAAAGTGGCTGGTGTGGCCCTTTTCTTGTATGCACGGTTTAGTCTGTTTAACCACTTTTTCTTTATTGCTAATTCCCTGTCAAATTTGTGGATATTAGTAAAAAACTTCGGATAGTCCAAGATTAATTGTGGGGAAGAAACTGTCAGTGTTGTAGTTAAGGCTACAATGTTTCTAGATGTTATTCTTAACCTGGTTCTTCAAGGATTAATACCAATGGTTTCCTTGGGTTGAACTAATGGAACTGAGGTCCATCCCAGAATCGACAGCTTCAAAATGTTGTGATCACTGGATTTACAAGGTAATTCATAGAATTTGGGACAAAAGCAGCACATGCGGCTGGCGCACAGTGTGTGCGTGCAAATGTCTGCACAAGCCGCGTGCGCTAAAATCGATCTCTGTGCACAGCGTATTCATGGATTTTAGCCTCCAAAACCAGCTGTGGTGCAGAGTGGCACAGCAACCCTGCAGCAGCGCCAGTTACGCCCCCAAGAACGCCCTTGCGCAAGGAAAAGCCATCAAAATTCCCAATTGTGCGCAAAGGTCTGTGCTAACCCTGGACCAGTTTACAGGGATGCCAAACATCAAATGCCAAGCAGGGAACGTGTATTACTGGGGTGTGTGTGAAGTTTCACACGTGAAAGGGCCTGTGTGAGTGGGGTACGTGTATTACTGGGGTTCGCGGGAAGTTTCACACGCGATTTCAGCAGGGTACGTGTATTACGGGGTGCGCGGGAACTTTCACACACGATTGGCCTCGGTACGTGTATTTAAGGGGTGCGCGGGAAGTTTCACACGCGATTGGCCTGGGTACGTGTATTTCAGGGGTGCACAGGAAGTTTCACATGCGATTGGCCTGGGTACGTGTATTTCAGGGGTGCGTGGGAATTTCCACACGAGATTGGCCTGGGTACGTGTATTTCAGGGGTGCGCGGGAAGTTTCACAGGCGATTGGCCTGGGTACGTGTATTTCAGGGGTGCGCAGGAAGTTTCACACGCGATTGACCTGGGTACGTGTATTTCAGGGATGCGCGGGAAGTGTCACGATGCCCGCTCCCGGGGAGCCGGCTCAGGCCCTGCGTCCCAGAAAGCGGAAATCAAGTCCCCGGGGAAGGTCCCAGCAACCCCTTATAGGGGCCCTTTGGACAGCATCCTGGCGCCTATGGCGCCAGGCTCATAGAAAACGTCAGTCCTGGCGCCATAGGCGTCAGGCTCATTATGAAAGTGTTTGGGTGCACTTACCTGATGCAGACCATGCTGCAGAACCCCGGCCTCCTTGAGGCCTGAAAGGAACTACTTTACCTGTGGGACTCATTTTCCACCCGGGCGTGGTCGGGGAAGGATACATACCTGATTGGAGGAAGGACACATTCTAGGAACTTCTTCCAAGGCTATTTAAACCACACCCGATCAGCCACACGTGCTTCGCGTTGTTCTGCATCTAGCAGCTGGATGCTCACCGTGTCTGCTCCTGCATCTTGACTTCTGCCACACCTGCCAGCATCCTGAATCACCTGCAAAGGAAGGGAACAAGAGAACAGAAGAAGGAAAAGGCCTCACCTGCTAAATATGCATCCCAGAGACATTTCGCTGACAATCCTGAAAAGGAAGACATTTATTTTATAAAAGCACATCGCATCGATCACTGCAGCGCCGCATTCTACTCACCTTTACAGGGCGCCTCCATGTTCAGGAGCGACCATCCGGATTCGCAGTCGCGCCCCCGCGCCTAGGGAGAAAAAGACAAGAACAAAGGTGAGAGAAAGAAGGGAAAAGGGAAGCTAAAACTCCATGTCAAGACTTACCTGTTGCGCCATTCCCTTTTCATTTCGGGTCCACGCCGCATCCAGGCATTTTCGGACCCCGGCCCCTAAGGGGAAAAAGACATCAGCGTTAATGAGTGAATGAAAAGACATTACCAAAACACTCATTAAACACTTACCTGATTTCCACAAGGATTTCACCGCTCACCTTGGGTCGGTGCCTGTTCCCCGGCATTCCGTACCCCGGCCCCTATGGGGAAAAAGACACTAGCATTAGAACATTAATGCATGGACACAAGGGGAACCACTTATAGAAAAACTTACCTGGAAGCCAAGCAAGTTTGGTTCTCACCCATCCGAAAATCCAGTGACGTAACTGGATACCAACGCGCCCCCTGCATCAGAAGCAGGATGGAGAGCTCGTCCTTCCAGACCCTAAGGTGAGACGCTACGGGGAAGCACAGAAGGGCTTTGAGGAGGGTGAGAGGGGTAAGTGGGAGGCCGATTGCGTTACCCCGCAGACAGTTAACCCCCTATTCTCACCTACAGAAGGATACTTCTGCGAGTCAGACAAGCCAGATCTGGGGCCCGGTCCAGTCCGTCTTCCGAACCCTGCGCATCACCTTAGACGAGGTCACAGCAGCGCGAACCAGGCCAGCGCCCCCATGGGAGTCAGGTGAGCGTCACAGAACGCGAAGCCTTCCTACAAATTCCCACTCAGGTGCTATGGAAACTTCTGAGACTGATCAGTTGGCACAATTACTGGGGGAATTACGGGCCGAAGTACATGCCGCTCGTCAAGAGACTAATGTCCTCAAGAGGGAATTAATAATATCAAAGGAAAGAACTGATGACCTGGCCAGACAGCTTTTGCAAGGTCCAGCTGGACAAACTCCTCTACCCTGTTCCGGAGGGAACCCCGCTCCTGTGGTTCCCAGTAACCCTGTGCAGAATAATCTACCTGGAAACATGCCGCTGGGCCCACCTGAACGCTTTGCTGGGGACCCCAAACGATTCGCCGTATTCATGAATCAGTGTCGTTTGCACTTCCTATGCAGACCTGGGGCCTTCCCTAATGATCAGACCAAAGTAGCCTTTGTATTGTCATATCTCAGCGGCTGTGCTGCCGATTGGTCAGTTCCACTGGTTACTCAAGATGACCCGATTCTCCGTGATTTTCAGGGATTTCAAGCAAGCATGGAAAGGTTATTTGCTCGACACTCTCAGGGGCAGGCTCTGGATAACGAACTTCTATCCCTGCGACAGGGCAATCAGGACCTCCTATCCTATATTGCAACCTTTAATAGACTAATTGTGGAAACGGGATGGCCAGAGGATAAAAGAGTCACGTTATTTTATCGAGGTCTACGCGGAGAACTTAAAGATGTCTTGGCCCAAGTTGTAAATCCGCCCCAAGAATGCACAGAATATATAGACTTAGTGGTCCAATTGGATCACAGACTTCAAAACAGAAAAACAGATCGGTCCAGGTTTGAGACCCGGGTGTTGGTCAAGACCCACCCTAACCCCAAGGGAGTTGATGTCTCTGAGCCTATGCAAATTGGAGGGGTTAAAGAACCCTTAACTCAAAATGAACGTGAAAGGAGGCGGAAGTTAAAATGATGTCTTTATTGTGGGAACTCTGGACACTTTCTACGAGAATGCCCGGCAAAACCGCCCCGAAAAGCGGTAGGAGCCGCTGATAAAAACCATGAAGACTCTGTTTCGGGAAACGACTCAGCCCGACAAGCGTAGGGGTCCGCTTGCCGAGCTTGAAAACTAACTCTCAGACCTCGCATTTCATTGTGCCAATGGTTCTCGTAGATCCAGAAAAGCCTAAGCGGTTGCATGCAATAAAGGCATACATCGATAGTGTGGCTATTGGAAACTATGTGGATCGTGAATTGGTCTCTAGGATTAACCTCCCTCTCCGTCCTAAAACCAGCAAAGATGTCATCACCACAGTCGATGGAACTGAAATTGCCTCTGGACCGGTAACACATTCCACTACTGAGGTGACTCTTATTGGTCCTGACGGCCATCTGGAGGCAGTTGTGTTTGATGTAATCGAGGCTCCACAGTTTCAGGTTATTCTTGGAATTCCTTGGTTAGAGACACATAATCCTCGAATTGATTGGCGAGCTAAGAGAATAACCTTCCCGGATTGTGCACAAACCTGCTACCCAGAAAACCTGAAGATTAATCTAGCATCTGTAACCTCTGCCTCCATGCAATTACCTCCGGAATACCAGGACTTTCAGGACGTCTTCCAAAAGGAACAGGCCAACACGTTACCTCCTCACCGATTGTACGATTGCCAAATCGATCTGGTGCCCGGTGCACAACCCCCTTGCAGCAGGATTTATGCCCTTACCGAACCTGAGAACCTGCATTTGAGACAATATTTGGATCTATACCTCGCCAATGGTTTTATTCGCCCGTCAAAGTCCCCGGCATCCTCGGCTTTGTTCTTCGTGCCTAAAAAAGAAGGTGACCTTAGAACTTGTATCGATTACCGCGCATTGAACCAGTTAACGGTTAAAAACCGTTATCCTCTGCCTCTGATTCCTGAACTCCTTGACCAGGTGAAGGACGCTTGCATAAGCACCAAGTTAGATCTCCGGGGGGCATATCATCTGGTGCGAGTAAAAGAAGGCGACGAATGGAAAACCGCCTTCCGTACAAAATATGGATTATTCGAATACCAGGTAATGCCTTTCGGGTTGTGCAATGCGCCTGCTGCCTTCCAATTCTTCATGAATAATGTCCTTCGGGAACTCATCGATGTTTGTGTTGTCGTCTATATCGATGACATTCTAGTGTATTCCTCTTCGGAATCTGATCACAGAAAACACGTTAGGGCAGTTCTGGAAAAACTGCTCCAACACAAACTATTTGCTAAACTGGAGAAATGTGTTTTCCATACCACAGAAGTTGAGTTTCTCGGTTTCATCCTGACACCCAAAGGAGTCCGAATGGACTCAAGAAAAGTGGATGCCATCCTCAAATGGCCATCACCTAGCTCTGTAAAAGGGGTTCAAAGCATGCTCGGCTTTGCCAATTTCTATCGCAGGTTTATCCTGGAATTTTCACGCATAGTACAACCCATTACTGCACTCTTGAGGAAAAATAAAGTTTTGAATGGTCTGAAGAAGCCGAGCAGGCCTTCCAGGATTTAAAAGCTAAGTTTACCTCCAAACCTATATTGAAACACCCACGTCCAGATCTCCCGTATGTCGTCGAAACTGACGCATCCAGCCTAGCCATGGGAGCAGTTCTGTCTCAAAGAGATCCTGAAACCAACCAACTGCATCCAGTAGCATTTTGGTCCAGAAGATTCTCGGCACCAGAGATTAATTACGCAATCACTGACAAAGAACTGTTAGCCATAAAGTCCGCTTTTAAAGCCTGGCGGCATTACCTGCTTGGCGCTCGACATACCATCACGGTGATCACTGATCACTGGAATTTACAGTATTTGAAAACCGCCAAGGCTCAGTCATCACGGCAGCTCCGATGGGCTTTGTTTTTCGCTGAATTTGATTTCGTGATTACCTATCAACCTGGCTGCAAGAACGGCAAAGCAGACGTCTTATCCCGAATTGGAATGGGAGAATCTGATACAAACTCAGAACCAGTACCAATAATTCCCGAACAGAGAATTCTAGGCATGACTTTGTTACAGACGCTTGAAGACATTCAAGTCAGAGTGAAACAAATCCTGGACCCTACAATCCTACAGGATTGGATACAAAAGGGATCAGACTTTACCATAGATAATGGTTTACCTTATTACCAAGGGCGTTTATTCCTGCCGTGCAAGGATTTACACAAACTAGTTATTTCAGGTTATCATGATACATTAATAGAGGGACACCCCGGTATTGCCAAGACAATGGAAAAGGTGAAACGACAATTCTGGTGGCCCTCTTGGCGAAAAGATGTTAAATCTTTTGTGATGTCCTGTGGTGTTTGCGCCCAAAATAAAGGTCAAAAGAAAAGACCAGCCGGTCTCCTTCAACCTCTAGACATACCGCCAGCACCCTGGCACACCCTATCAATGGATTTTATTACGGACTTGCCTCCTTGTTCGGGATACAATACCATTCTGGTAATTGTGGATTTGTTTTCCAAAATGGCCCACTTCATTCCTTTGAAAGGTTTACCTTCAGCTTCTGTCCTAGCCAAAGAATTTCTCGAAAATATTGTTCGGCTACATGGATTCCCATCTATACTAATCTCTGACCGGGGAAGCCAATTCATTTCCCACTTCTGGCGCAAATGTTGTCAAATGGCACAAATCGACGTAAGATTATCGACCAGTCACCACCCTCAGACCGATGGTCAGACCGAGAGGACAAATCAGACCCTTGAGCAGTACTTACGGTGTATGTTACAGCAATCTGAAAGCAACTGGAAAGACATTCTTTGGATAGCCGAATACGCATATAATAATTCGGTACACTCTGGAACTGGCCATAGTCCTTTTTATACCTTGTTTGGACATCACCCTCGAACCTCAAACCTCGAACTCACCTCAGAACCTCGGAGTGCCCGCAGTAGAACATCTGCATTCTACCATTACCCGAGCCTTCAAAGAGGCAACCACGCATTTACAACAAGCCAAGAGAAAATGCAAGGAGAATGCTGACCTACATCGGAGTGAAGCACCTCCGTATCAGATTGGAGATCAAGTGTGGTTAGCTACCAGACATTTACCGCTCAAAGGGCCTCGAACTTTTAACCCAAAATATCTGGGACCTTATTCTATTACGGCAATAATTAACCCAGTAGCGGTTAAACTTGATTTGCCAGCTAATATGCAAATTCACCCTGTTTTTCATGTGCCACTTCTGAAACCAGTGGTACCCGGAACCCGACTACTCAAACCTCGAGAACCTATTCAAATAGATGGGGAACCCGAATGCGAAGTGAAGAACATTTTAGATTCAAAAATGTTTAGGTCAAAGCTTTTCTACCTAATTGATTGGAAGGGGTACGGGCCTCAGGAGAGGTCGTGGGAACCCAGTGACCATGTGCATGCACCTCGATTAGTCAGGAAATTCCACCGACTCTTCCCAAACAAACCAAAACCCCCGGAGGGAACAACCTTGGGAGGGGCCTTGGGGGGGAGTGCTTTCACGATGCCCGCTCCCGGGAAGCCGGCTCAGGCCCTGCGTCCCCGAAAGCAGACATCAAGTCCCTGGGGAAGGTCCCAGCAACCCCTTATAAGGGCCCTTTGGACAGCGTCCTGGCGCCTATGGCGCCAGGCTCATAGAAAACGTCAGTCCTGGCGCCATAGGCGCCAGGCTCATTATGAAAGTGTTTGGGTGCACTTACCTGATGCAGACCATGCTGCAGAACCCCGGCCTCATTGAGGCCTGAAAGGAACTACTTTACCTGTGGGACTCATTTACCACCCGGGCATGGTCGGGGAAGGATACATACCTGATTGGAGGAAGGACACATTCTAGGAACTTCTTCCAAGGCTATTTAAACCACACCCGATCAGCCACACGTGCTTCGCGTTGTTCTGCATCTAGCAGCTGGACGCTCACCGTGTCTGCTCCTGCATCTTGACTTCTGCCACACCTGCCAGCATCCTGAATCACCTGCAAAGGAAGGGAACAAGAGAACAGAAGAAGGAAAAGGCCTCACCTGCTAAATATGCATCCCAGAGACATTTCGCCGACAATCCTGAAAAGGAAGACATTTATTTTTTAAAAGCACATCGCATCGATCGCTGCAACACCGCATTCTACTCACCTTTACAGGGCGCCTCCATGTTCAGCAGCGACCATCCGGATTCGCAGTCGCGCCCCCGCGCCTAGGGAGAAAAAGACAAGAACAAAGGTGAGAGAAAGAAGGGAAAAGGGAAGCTAAAACTCCATGTCAAGACTTACCTGTTGGGTCATTCCCTTTTCATTTCGGGGTCCGCGCCGCATCCTGGCATTTTCGGACCCCGGCCCCTAAGGGGAAAAAGACATCAGCGTTAATGAGTGAATGAAAAGACATTACCAAAACACTCATTAAAGACTTACCTGATTTCCACAAGGATTTCACCGCTCACCTCGGGTCGGTGTCTGTTCCACGGCATTGCGTACCCCGGCCCCTATGGGGAAAAAGACACTAGCATTGGAACATTAATGCATGGACACAAGGGGAACCACTTATAGAAAAACTTACCTGGAAGCCAAGCAAGTTGAGTTCTCACCCATCCGAAAATCCAGTGACGTAACTGGATACCAACGCGCCCCCTGCATCAGAAGCAGGATGGAGAGCTCGTCCTTCCAGACCCTAAGGTGAGACGCTACGGGGAAGCACAGAAGGGTTTTGAGGAGGGTGAGAGGGGTAAGTGGGAGGCCGTTTGCATTACCCCGCAGACAGTTAACCCCCTATTCTCACATACAGAAGGATACTTCTGCGAGTCAGACAAGCCAGATCTGGGGCCCGGTCCAGTCGGTCTTCCGAACCCTGCGCATCACCTTAGACGAGGTCACAGCAGCGCGAACCAGGCCAGCGCCCCCGTGGGAGTCAGGTGAGCGTCACAGGAAGTTTCACATGTAATTGGCCTGGGTACATGTATTTCAGGGGTGCGCAGGAAGTTTCACACGCGATTGGCCTGGGTACGTGTATTTCAGAGGTGCGCGGGAAGTTTCACACGCAATTGGGCTTGGTAGTGTATTTCAGGGGTGCGCGGGAAGATTCACATGCGATTGGGCTGGGTATGTGTATCTCTGGGGTGGCGGGAAGTTTCACACGCGATTGTCCTGGGTACGTGTATTTCGGGGGTGCGCGGGAGTCCTACACGTGAATTGGCAGTGTGGGTCCTCCCAGGTGTCCCCTCTACACCCTCCACGGCCCCTGCAAGCAGACCACACCACAGGGGACTACCATGCACCCCTGGTCATGTCCCGCAGGCAGCCCATCCACCATGGGCATGCACCCCAGCCAAGCCACCTGTCCGCTTGCACCACTGATCACCAACTCATGTCCCCTTGCACCCCCACCACCCAGCAGTGCGGGGCACCTGCCAGCAGGCCCCCACTCATGTCCCACTCATGTCCCCCTGCACCTCCCACCCTCCAGCAGTACAGGACACCTGCCAGCAGGCCCCCACTCATGTCCCACTCATGTCCCCTAGCACCCCCACCCCCCAGCAGTGCGGGGCACCTGCCAGCAGGCCCCCACTCATCTCCCACTCATGTCCCCTTGCACTCCCACCCCCCAGCAGTGTGGGGCACCTGCCAGGAGGCCCCCACTCATGCCCCACTCATGTCCCCTTGCACCCCTACCCCCCAGCAGTGCGGGACACCTGCCAGCAGGCCCCCACTCATGTCCCACTCATGTCCCCCTGCACCCCCACCCCCCAGCAGTGCGGGGCACCTGCCAGCAGGCCCCCACTCATGTCCCCTTGCACCCCCACACCCCAGCAGTGTGGGGCACCTGCCAGCAGGCCCCCACTCATGTCCCATTGCACCCCCACCCCCCAGCAGTGTGGGGCACCTGCCAGCAGGCCCCCACTCATGTCCCACTCATGTTCCCCTGCACCCCCACCCCCCAGAAGTGCGGGGCACCTCCCAGCAGGCCCCCACTCATGTCCCACTCATGTCCCCTAGCACCCCCACCCCCCAGCAGTGCGGGGCACCTGCCAGCAGGCCCCCACTCATGTCCCACTCATGTCCCCTTGCACTCCCACCCCCCAGCAGTGTGGGGCACCTGCCAGCAGGCCCCCACTCATGTCCCACTCATGTCCCCTTGCACCCCTACCCCCCAGCAGTGCGGGACACCTGCCAGCAGGCCCCCAATCATGTCCCATTCATGTCCCCCTGCACCCCCACCCCCCAGCAGCCCGGGGCACCTGCCAGCAGGCCCCCACTCATGTCCCCTTGCACCCCCACACCCCAGCAGTGTGGGGCACCTGCCAGCAGGCCCCCACTCATGTCCCATTGCACCCCCACCCCCCAGCAGTGTGGGGCACCTGCCAGCAGGTCCCCACTCATGTCCCACTCATGTTCCCCTTGCACCCCCACTCCCCAGAAGTGCGGGGCACCTCCCAGCAGGCCCCCACTCATGTCCCACTCATGTCCCCTTGCACCCCCACCCCCCAGCAGTGCGGGGCACCTGCCAGCAGGCCCCCACTCATGTCCCACTCATGTCCCCCTGCACCCCCACCCCCCAGCAGTGCGGGGCACCTGCCAGCAGGCTCCCACTCATGACCCCCACAACATGTCATCACGATCCACAATCATGGACCTAATGGCCACCCAAATCCCACCCCACGCCACCCCAGTCGAAACACACAACCAAGTATTACATACACCCCACATTGAAATCCCCATCACATGAAACATCCCAAATGGCAAGTATGCACATCAATACATGTCCATCACACACGCACAATGGGTGCAAGTGAATGAGAAAACATGCATCATGGCATGCCGGAAACCAAGGAAAGCATACCACACAATGAAGTATCAAATAAAAATGTATTACACACAAAAGCAAGGGAATGAAATTAAATCACACAATAATGTAAATAATAAATAAAAAGCTGCATGTCCAAAATATGAAAAAGAAGATGTGTAAAACCAGAATAAAAATCAATCCAAAAGCAAATGGGTCCAAAGAGTCTGTCCGTCAAATCAAATCCAAAGTGAAAAAAAAGAAAAATCCATTGATCCATGGTTAAAAAAAAAGGCAAATGAGGTGTAATCCATTGTGGAACTATATACAAAGTACAAATCCAGGGTCCATGAGCCCAACCATTGAAAGGAAACCTACAAAAACCCTACATAATGAACAACTATATACAAAAAGGTGGGGCATTGTCCAAGTGCCCCAAATGAAAAAAAGAAAACAAAAGGAAACCTAACACTATATAACTATTTACAATGGCAGCGGGTTAGTCCAACGGCTCACTTTCTGATTTCCCAGGCTAGGGCATCATCGAACTCCTGCTCGATGTCCTGAGGCGGTCCTCTTCCATGGCCCCGAGGGTTCGCAGGGATGATGCCATCTGGACCTCCAGGTCCCTGCGAATGGCCTTGAGGCACTCGGCCCGCCTCAGGGCCCTACGCATGGAGTTCTCCGCCCTGACCACCGTGAGCCATGCCTCTTCCGCCCGCTGCCGCTCTGCATCTATAGCATGGCCCAACCGCTGCCACACGGAAGACACTTCCCGTCCTGGCTCCTCCTGCCCTCTGGCTGATGCCTGCCCCTCCGATGTTGAAGGCCCCGAGACATCATGGCTGCCACCTTGTTGCTGCTGCTGCTGTGCCTCTTCCTGTGCCCTGGCTCCTGCTGCCTGCACATCCTCCTCTGGCTGGGGTGCAGTTGTTGAGGTGGCCACCTCTTCTGGATGTCCGACTCCCGACTGTGGCAGGGATGTGTCCTCCACCAGCCTGGCCGCAGGGTCAGAGGCAGCTCCACAGGGCACCCAGGTGACACATGGGTGGGAAGATGGCACGGAGGATGACTGGCGTATAGGGGTTCCAGTTGAGGAGGGGGTCGGAACAAGGTCCAGAAAACGGAGGAATCCAGCCCTGGTGAGCTGTCCCAGTGGGTCAACGCGGTCAACGAGCCATGCGAGAAGACATGCAGTCTCCTCATGAAAAAACTGCAGGTCAGCTCGCATGGCACGTTGACGCAACGCCACCCCACCAGGACAGGCTCAACCCGGTGCCGGATAGCCACATCCGCAGGGAGAGGAAGGCCAGTTGGTGTAAGCCGATCCTCTCCCTGAGAACGGGTCTGGATGTAGGCATCGATGCTGGTGCGGGATGATGCAGTGACAGGATCGGGGACAGGATTACACACAGGCACCTCCGCGGCAGCCTGTTCTGCCTCCTGTCCCTGCCCCTGCACTGCACCACTAGCACCAGTGGAATCCCCACCTCCAGACCCCGTCTCTGTCCCTTGCATGGCCTCCTCCTCCACCAAACCCCCCACCAGCCTGGATGACTCCATGCCATCTTCCTCTGTCGGACCCTGTGGGGTCTCAGCTGCCCATTCTGCTGCAGAGGAGTCCAACTCCAACCTCAGCCTCTTGGACCTACCCTCGACAGCTGCGGCCTAGGACGTGGCGCCGGACTCCTCACTCCCCGACGAGATCACAACCTGGGAGGGGAGCCGGGCCTTGCGTTTCCGGCTGGCGGTGCGGTCCCTGTCGCTGGGCTCCACAGCACCCTCTCCGCCCTCTTCATCAGTTGATGCTGCAGACAGGGAGAGATAGGAGACAGGCTTCAGGGCACTGTAGAATGGACTGATACACACATGACAGTTCCACATGAGTGGAAGTGTCAAACTTCAGAAATGGCATCACAATCCCCAACACACATGTCAGTTGAAATCACACACATGAGCTATTCCACAGCCATATCACAACGGCCAGCACCATCCATACACATACAACATCATGAGCAGCCAAAGATGAGCCAGACATCACATGAAACACAGGGAGTGCACTAGACATGCACACATGCCACCACACTTACATGCATGTGTACACCTCCACCAACTGTCACAGTGATGAGATCGGCATCCATGTCACATCTGGCAATCAGCCTTCTACATATCAGTGTCACATGCATCCATGCTGCATCACTGTTGCACCCTTGTCAAATACACACACATGCACATGTACACGGTGCAGATACATGCAGCTGGAACCACCATCCATGTGTGACACCACTACCATGCCAACTTACATACACAATCATTCAAACATGTGTGCTCACACATATACATTTGGCCTGCATGCTTACCCACAAATACACCATCCATGTGTCTCACACATGAGAGGACTCACATGTGTTAGCCTCACGGCCCTATACATACACATCCATACATGGCCCTACAAAACCACATGTGCAACCTGCACAATATTGGCACACCACCACACGCACACCTTCCAATCAGTATGCATGTACACTTACCGCTCGACTCCAGACGGGTCTGCCTCACAAGGACCTGGATGTGGAGCGCTGGGCATATGCGTTCCAGGACCCTCATATGGTGTTCCGACAGGTGGCCCCGGTGCCCCTTAGCATCCGCTGCCTTCAAGAGGTTCCGGGCCTTGTTGAGTGTCCTGGACCTGAAGTCCTCCCAGCACTTCTTGACATGTTGGAATTTGCGGACTGCCACCCCCTCCGCATTGATGGCAGTCACGATGTCCGTCCAGATCCTGGTCTGTCCTTCCTTGTCGGCGCGCAAACTTCCGAAGAGGGAATCATACTGCCCCAGGACTTGCTCCACCAGGACACCAACTTGAGTGGCAGTGAAGTTGGTGGCCCTCTGCCTCTCTGGCTGGGGGTTGCCAGTGGTCTCAGATGGTGGTGTGCCTGACATGGCAACCCCAGAGGCAGGTGTGGGTGGGCAACTGGGTCCTGGGGCTGGGCTGTGGAGTGATGGTATCCCAGTCGGGAGTCTTCAGTTCCGGCAGGGGTGGTCACAGCAACTGCACCCCTGGCTGATGTGCAGGCAGCAAATAGCAGGGCACGTGGGCAGCAGGCAGGCAGGCAGCAGCAGCAGATGGCAGGTGGGAGCATGCTCGGGGCTATTGGGGGCAGGAAAAAGGCCTTCAGGGCAGGAGCGTGGTCTTCCGTGTGTTTTCGCATGGCCAGCTTGATACGGAGTGATTTGGCACGTGAAAATCTTGCATGTCAGCGTGTAATTCGAGGAAAGGCCCTTAGCACGTAAGTGCGTCAGCACACGCATGCAATTCCATTGGACGAAAGGCCTTAGCGCGTAGGCGCGTAAGTTACATTACGCGTGCGGACGTTTCACTCATAGCATGTGATGACGGAGCACACGTGGAAAAACTGCACCTCTGAGTGTCTTCGCGTGTAATTGGATGAAAGCGCCCGCATACACGCGTCTCTGACGTGTATGTGTGGGCCGGTTTAAAAGCTGCATGTAGGACGCCATTTTCTTGTACGTGCTTTTCGTGGAGAGCAAGTGGGTAAAATCTGTACTTCTTGTTGGTTCACACACGATTACTTCACAGCGTTTCTAGTTCGTACTCCCTGTTACCTCTGACAGCTATTTTCTGTTTTTTTCTTGGGCCTGTTTCCTCAGAGTTCACTTCTCCTTTTGTCCTGTCTCCTCAGACAGCGTACAATTCTTCTTTTGGCAGGGGGTGTTGCCAACGTGCACACGTGCGTATTTTTCACATTCTTTTTCCAGGCAGATGGTGAGTTCCACACGTACTTAGCAACTGTGCTTGCCCCGTGTGTCGCCTTCCCCTTCAGAGGTCATTGTAGGCTGCGTGTATTACGCATACGCTTATTTTTGTGTTTCTCTGCGCCACAGCGTAGTGCAGGTTCATTTTTTCATGCACGTGGTCTACGAGGGGTTGTGTGCACATTTATTTTTGATTTTGGGCTGCCTTTGTGTTGCGTGACCCGTCATATTCCCCCAGGGCTCACAGACAGCCTTGTTAGAGCACTAGGGTACGAATTCCATCTGGTATCCTACCCCTTTGACCCCCAATTGCCCAGGACAATAGTTTACTGCAACTCCCACATGCACAACAACATCAGTGCCATGGCTGGGAGATGAGCAAGCGGTAAGGGAGGCAAAGGTGGGCGACCTTCAAAAGGTGGGCGTGGTGGGTGTGGTAGGGGACGTGGCCGGGATTTGCAGGGTGCCCCTATACCCCCATGTGTGGAGGAACAATCAGGTACACCCATGCCCCCCCATGGTTGAGGGAAATGTGGCTGACACCAACCAAGCTCAGCCCCTGTTGGACCAGCCCATTGTGGCACCTGACCTGGCACAGGATGACTCCCTGGCTGACTTCCAGGTCAGTAAGTCGAGGCTACGCGTGGCGGTGCAAGTTGTTGTCACCAATCCACGTGTATGTGGGGCAGCTATGTCATCTGCTGCCCCAAGTATGCAGAGTGGGGAGGCTGCAGGGGCAGCTGCAGCTCCATCCGCCCCAGCTCTGACTCTCCCAGCCAGGACAGTGTCAGTCCCAGTCCATCAAACTGAAGTTCCCCCTGCCAACATTACCCTGCAACCCATGCCTGCATCAAGGACTATGGTCATTGTGCATTACCACACTCCTGCTACCCAGTCCACAGGTGATTCTGCCCCTACTGACCAGAGCGGCGTAAGCCACTCTGGCTCTGCTCCACCTTTAAAGAAGAGGAAGAAGGGTGCTCTGGCACGACAGGCTGAGACCCCAGGCACGGCTACACACTCCGGTCCTCAAGGAAGCCTTGCTTCAATGATTCGGAACTTGATGCACTTGTGAGCTATGTGTTGGCACATAGCCACGAAATGGTGGTGACTGCAGGGTCAAGACCACACCTGGTCAACGTAAGGCACACTGCAGACCATCGCCGGCCACATAAGTGCCCTTGGATTTGTGAGGCGCTCAGCTGATGATTGCTACAAGCGGTGGAACGACCTGAAACGCAGAGCAAAGAACAAGCTGGCCTCAAATCATGCCGCTACTCTGGTGACTGGCGGTGGGTCTCCACAAGAGGACAACAAACTCACTGAACATGAGACTGTTGCTGGGACCTTCGTCACAGAGGAACAGATCCGAGGTGTGGGAAAACTACCCGATTATGACACATTGTTCGGTGAGTGCCCATGCGTGTGTGTGTAATGCATGTGTATGTTGTTTGGGTGACGGGTTCGGATTGAGTGGCAGGTGAGGGTGTGTGTGACTGAGTAGTATGGGTCACCCATGTGCTTCAACCAAAACATTCTGTGACCTTGAATTTGGGTGTGACAGTATCCCTTCTGCCCACAGTAGTAATTTAGCGCAACATTGCGGCAGTTGCCCTTGAGGTGGCATCATGCAACAACATTATTGGTATTTTTCAATGTTCTTTCAGGCTGATTGTTTCATTTCTCACACTTTTGCAACACATTTCTCAGCCCTATTGTGACATATGTGACATGCTTCTGTCATTGAATAACCCCACATTGGCCCACATGTGTCACCTTGGTAGTTGAATGATTTGACAATTCAGGCTAAATGAGTATTGTCGTGATCACATGATGTTTTTGGGCCTGTTTAAATGTGGAACATGCTAGTTGTTTCCTGTCATGTTGAAGTGCACAACCATTGATGTGTACATGTCCCTGCAATCACTGTATTTTTGTACACTAGATGTGTTGCAGTGTGTGGCACATGGCGTATCTTTTCACACTATGTGGCATTTTTCATCTCTTCATGTCCATCTCACATGGATGGGTGACAGTACTCATTCACTGACATATGGATGTACTTGTGGAATGTACCATGGCTATGGTACATGCCATCTGTGTGATGACATGTGTCATTTATGTGTATAGGGCATGCCACTCACAGGCCAATGTGTCATGGCAGTGCTACCCAGCATGCAGCAAATGTGTTGCTCTTCCATTTTGGTATCATCAGTGTCTGACTTTTGCCTCCCCTTCCAACTCTGTGACAGTGCATGCATGGGAGGGTTATAGTCATGTGGGACATGTGTAAATCATGTACTGGTTCTGTAGCTTGTCAGGCCTATTTGTGTGCTATGGTGCTAATGCCTGTTTCCATTTTTTGTCTTTCATGTTTTTGCAGGGGATGACGCACTTGATGCTGTTGAGGTTGAGGAGATGGTGCAGACCCAGGAGGAACCCGAGGCACAACCAGCCACCAGTGGGGGATGTGGTGTGGTGGTGGGTGAGAACCCACTCTTGCTGCAGACGATTCTGTCAAGGGGTGTCTCTGGGTGCACCTCCCCAGACTTCTATTCAGGTGCTGATTCGGATGATGAGACCTATGTGGCGTCGCAGGTAAGTGTTTCTGGAAGGGTTTCTGTTCTGTCCAACCCACCTGCACCAGGGGTAGAACCCTCTATGGGGATGTCAGTGTTGGTTAGTCAACCTTTGGCGCTTACGGGTGTAGGGTCACACTCCACAAGATCCTGTTCCTGGGCCAGCAGATCAGAGGGGGAATGCAGTCCTGCAGCCTCAGGCAGTGCCGGCACAGCAAGGCGCAGATCGCCTTGCCCCAAACTGGTGTGGTGCCCGCCGACGTGGTGGCCGTACGCCACCAGGCAATACCGCATGGGAGCAATCCATGTACGGTATGGCAACCCAACAGGCAGCATCAGTTGAGATGATGGCTCAAGCAATGGAGAGGGTGGCCACTTCCATTGTCCCCCCTGAAAGGCAGATGGAGCAACTACAGCAGGCAACAGACTCCATTTGCCAATCACACAGGGTGGACATGTTGGCATCCAACAGGGACAGACGGGCGGCACTGGAGACTCTACGCCAATCGATATCAGTAGAGACTTCAACTAACTTGAGGACAGAACAGCAGCTAGAGCGGCTCACACATTCGCTCTCAGCTGAGATGCAGGCAACTCGGGAGGAGATCCAGGCATCACGTCAGGTGCTGCATGCGGATCTCCACACTATAATCCTCCAGAATGCTTCCACACCCGCATGCTTGCTGCCATGGAGGACCATACCAGGGCTTGCGTGGGCTGCCTCCCATAGTACCACCACCTCCTGTGGCAGCAGCAGAGGGTGTTCAGAGCGACAGCAGCAGTTCTCCCACATTGGCATAGCCGTGCAGGCCATGAGCCCATGGAGGTGTTTTTTTTTCCCAACATCCACACAGGTGGCTCTTGGTGCGCACCCAGTCCTCGGACCTCCTGGGTGGCCTCCCCCCCTTGGCCCCCACATGGCCATTTTTTATTTTTTATTTTTTTATTTTTTATTTTTTATTTTGTTTTTTTTTACAGTGTGTTGCCTTGTGTGGCTCCCATGGGCATCCACTGTATTCCGGCTGGGCACATGCAGGCTTGTCCTGAGTTTGGGTTCGATGCTTCGGTTCGTGAGACACACACCCCTCCTACTTCCCGTTTCCATGGGCTTGCAAAGGGAGTGACCAAGTGACAGTGATGTACACAGTGATGTTGGGCTCCCATGAGCTGTGTGGGCAGTCTGTAGTCAATACTGTGTAGACATTCCTTGTGTATATTGTTGTTGCATTGTACACTGCATGTTGTAATTATGTATGCTTCTGCTTCCATGTCTCCCTCTAAATTTGCAGGTTCATTCCTCATGTCTTCACTAGGCCGTCTACTTTGGAGATGGAGTTCATGTTGTATGCAGTACACAGACAGGTTCTGAAGCCTGCAAGACTACAGTTGGAAGGGGGCGATGTGGTGGCATATTCAGGTTATATGACTAAGACTACTTTAACTTAGTACTGTCATGTTTTAGTTATGTTTGAGCTTGTGTAGCTGCATTGTATTGTTGGTAAGTATTTGGTCATGTGTGTTGTTAGTTCAACATTCCTGGGAGCATATTGTGTGTGGCCAGTTTCCATTAGGGACACTGTACTTTGTGACACTTGTGTCAGGTTTTCGGGATTGCTTTGTTTGCTCTCACATAGCATGACATGCCATGGTGTGTTGGGTGGTGGTGCTGGGGAGGGGTTGGGTGATATGGCACTGTTCTCATGTTGTATTTTGCAAGGGGGTAATTCATTTAGCAGCATATGTGTCTTTTGATGACACAGCATTGGTGGTGTTTCTCTAGGTAGGGATGCACACATTGTGACACTTCCAGGTGACCAATCTCAGGCTGGTATGGTTGTGACAGTTGACTGTCCCTTGTGTCATCATCATTGATTGTCAGCTGGTATGTGGCAGGGCTGTGTGTACTCCACAGGGGTGTGATTCTAAGTGAAGTAATTAGCCACCAGCTGTGTTCGGGCTGCCTCACCCCGTGCCCTTTCCCCTCCCATGCGCAGCGGGGGTGCATGTGGTTGGGGATGTGGGGACACTACCATGTCCACCGGCAGGCCCCGGCGTGTTGCAACATTGTGCAGGACACATGCTGCCACTATGTTCCTGCACACTACTGGGGGAGCGTATAACAGCTGCCCGCCAGAATGGTCAAGGGAGCGAAAGCGTGACTTGAGCACTCCGAATGTGCGCTCCACTATGCCCCGGGTTGCAATATGGGCTGTGTTGTATCTTACCTCGGGTGGCGTGGTGGGGTTCCGAATTGGCGTCATCAACTGGGTGCTCAGAGGGTAGGCACTGTCCCCTGGGGAGGTGGTGATGGGTATTATTAGTAGGGTTGTGACATTACTCAGTATCTGGCATGCATGCATGTGCTGTGGCATTTAGACTCACCAAGCAGCCATGTATCCCCATGCCGCCCAGCTTTTAGGTCCCGGTTTAGGGTTGACATTCTGTAAATGAAACTGTCGTGGGAGGACCCTAGATAGTTGGCATATACTGAGGTGATGATTCCCTTGGCATCACATACTACCTGCACGTTGATGGAATTCCAGTGCTTGCGGTTTCTATAGATGTGCTCTGATGCCCTGGGGGGACGTAGAGCCACATGGGTGCAATCAATGGCACCCAGGACTTTGGAGAATTGTGCCACCCCATAGAAATCCTGGACGGCAGCCTGCCTTTCTACAGGTGTCCTGGGCAGGTATATGTGCCTGCGGACTGATGGGCGTGCAGTCATGATGGCCAAGAACTGGTGTAGGCAGCGTGACTGCGTGGCCTGTGACACCCCCCCCACTATGGCACTTGTCCGCTGAAATGATCCGGTGGACAAAAAGTGCAGTACATTGAGGACCTTCTCCAGGGGGCTGAGTGCTTGGGAGCAGAGGGTGGGTGATGTGAGGTCATCCTCCCACTCACTGACCAGGTCGAGTATTATGTGAGGTGGAAACCTGTACCTCCCATAGACCTGGTCATCAGGCATCCCAAAAAGGCTGGTTCTGGGTGTGAAAATTCTGAGCCTGACTATCCTCCTCCTCCTCCTGCGGTATCCCACAACCACTGCTGCTAGGAACAGTATGTTCATCCTGGCGTCTGAGCTTGCTTGTTGTTTGCACGCACTTTTATGCTGCGCGGGTCCACGTTCGCCTGCTTCCTGCTGGCGTACGTGTTTCCGGATTAGCGTGTCTTTTTTAGCACGTGCGTGGGGCGTTCTGCGCATTTGCCTCCTTTGCTTCCCTGCCCACTCCAGTAATACACGTACCCTGCTTGCCCAGGCCCAGGCCCAATCTCGTGTAAAACTTCCCGCAAGCCCTTGAAATACACGTACCCCGCTCGCCCAGGCCCAGGCCCAATCGCGTGTAAAACTTCCTGCGAGCCCCTGAAATACAATTACCCCACTCGCCAGGCCCAATCGCATGTGAAACTTCCCACGCACCCCCGAAATACATGCTATTTTTGACACAGCGGGTGTCCGTGTTTGTCGCATACCCCTTTGCACGTCATTTGTCCTAGAGGGCCACAGTATGGGACATGCTGTATATACGTGCTTTTTGTTAGCGCTCATTTTTTTAATGCGCAGGGACGCTACCGCCTGCCTTCGTGTGGCGCTGTAACAAGGGGGTTGTCCTCCCCTCTGTGAGTCTAGGGGGTGGACGAAACTAGTTAGGAGTACACTGATTTATGTTGACCCTAATGGGAGCACATGTCATTCTGGGCAACCATTAAGCAAACTAACATGCTAGCTGGTGCTAAACACATAACTCAAACAGTTAATAGAACAAATGTTTAATTTTTCATTTAGCTTTATATTGTGAGCTCTTTATTTACTTTTTTTGTGCAGTGGTTCAAGGGTTACTTTGCATAATTACTTTGCATAACAAACCATAATGTCATAAAATCACATACATAGTTAGACATTCACTAAAGAGTAGTATTTGTGACATGGGATGTGGGTTAGTAATTTGTGCATGTGAACACCATCTTGAAAATACAATGTCCCATGTCATTGGAAAAGAAGAGCACACCATGAAAGTGTGAGTGAAAGAGACAATACGTCTTGGTCTCTTCTGCCCGGCTGAAGTCTGACCTTATATTCGGTCTGCCTCCGTGTGGTGGACATGTGTTGATGTACATAGTTGACTTTTGGTTTGTGTCATGAGATCGCCATTTCACTGCTGGGGGGTGGGCGTGCAAGGGGACATGAGTGGGACATGAGTGGGGGCCTGCTGGCAGGTGTCCTGCACTGCTGGGGGGTGGGGGTGATGGGGGACATGAGTGGGGGCCTGCTGGCAGGTGCCCTGCACTGCTGGGGGGTGGGGGTGCTGGGGACATGAGTGGGGGCCTGCTGGCAGGTGCCCCTGACTGCTGGTCTGTGGGGGTGCTGGGAGACATGAGTGGGGGCGTGCTGGCAGGTGCCCTGCACTGCTGGGGGGTGGGAGTGCTGGGCGACATGAGTGGGGGCCTGCTGGCAGGTGCCCCTGACTGCTGGGGCGTGGGGGTGCTGGGGGACATGAGTGGGGGCCTGCTGGCAGGAGCCCTGCACTGCTGAGGGGTGGGGGTGCTGGGGGACATGAGTGGGGGCCTGCTGGCAGGTGCCCTGCACTGCTGGGGGATGGGGGTGCTGGGGGACATGAGTGGGGGCCTGCTGGCAGGTGCCCTGCACTGCTGGGGATGGTGGTGCAAGGGGACATGAGTGGGACATGAGTGGGGGCCTGCTGGCAGGTGCCCTGCACTGCTGGGGTGTGGGGGTACAAGGGGACATGAGTGGGACATGAGTGGGGGCCTGCTGGCAGGTGCCCTGCACTGCTTGGGGGTGAGGTGCTGGGGGACATGAGTGGGAGCCTGCTGGCAGGTGCCCCTGACTGCTGGGGGGTGGGGGTGCTGGGGGACATGAGTGGGGGCCTGCTGGCAGGTGCCCTGCACTGGTGGGGGTGCTGGGGGATATGAGTGAGGGCCTGCTGGCAGGTGCCCCTCAGTGCTGGGGGGTGGGGGTGGTGGGGGTCATGCGTTGGTGATCTGTAGTGCAAGCTGACATGTGGCTTGCCTGGGGTGCATGCCCATGGTAGATGGGCTGCCTGCGGGACATTGTCAAGGATCAAGGATGGCACTCTGTCAAGAGTGGCACAGGGCCCCCAGGTAGGGTTTGGGTGGCTGTGTTGATGTAAGGTGACAGATAAGTACACACACAGCAGGAAACTCATCAAGAAAGAAAAGTAGGCAACTGTAGTTGTGAACAGAAAGGGGCAGGAAATACAAAGATACAAACAAACTGGATTCCCTCTTGGGGTGTATGCAGATATGGAAAAAGAGTGTTCCACGGACCTTAGGAAAAACTCTATCCTTCTGCACAGTTTGCTATTACAGAGGCCCACTCTGTCTGCCCATGGCTGGGAACAACAGCTGTGGGTGTCTGTTAAACAGAAAACGCAACAAGGGAAGGGGCAGAGGTTGCCTGCCAGAAACCAACAGTCAAGCTCTGTACAAAGGATCAACATAAGACACAAGAGAGACAAGAACAGAAATAACCAAGGACAAGGAAGTCTAAGAGAAATCTAGCAGAAGGGAATGAAGGAAGAAACAGTACAATAGAAATGGGTAAACTAAAGGGGAGGACCGAGGAGTCAAGGAAGAGAAGGACAGGGATCAAGAACAAGGGGTTGCCAACAAGGAAGAGAGCAAGGGAGCAGCAGCCAGTTAAGAGGGGGGCTGCAAACAAGGAAGCAGGGCTGCAGTACCAAACGGTACAAGGTACAGAAAAACTGTAGTGGATTGCAGAGGACTGTAGTAGGCTGCTAGGCAGAGAGACCAGAGGAGCAGGACTGAGAGCTGTAGTAGGCGGCAGACAGAGCCCAGAGGAGTAGGGCAGCAAGGAGCGAACCCAAAGGAACAGGGCGTAGAGGCAGAGAGACCAGAGGGTCAGGGCTGAAAGAAGAAGAGAGTAGTAGGCGGCACGGCAGGGAGCCCAGCGGAGTAGAGCAGCTAGGAGCGATCTTAGAGGAGCAGAGCAGCAAGGCAGGGTGCCCAGAAGGCTATGGCTGTAGGCAGCGGGGTGTAACAGGCTTCAAGGCAGGAAGCGCAGAGGAGCAGGGTTGTGAGGCAGGGAGCCCAAAAGGCTAGGGCTGTAGGCAGCAGGGTGTAGCAGGCTGCAAGGCAGGAAGCCCAGAGGAGCAGGGCTGTGAGGCAGGGAGCCCAAAAGGCTAGGGTTGTAGGCAACAGGGTGTAGCAGGCTGCAAGGCAGGAAGCCCAAAAGGCTAGGGCTGTAGGCAACAGGGTGTAGCAGGCTGCAAGGCAGGAAGCCCAGAGGAGCAGGGCTGTGAGGCCGGGAGCCCAAAAGGCCTGGGCTGTAGGCAGCAGGGTGTAGCAGGCTGCAGGGCAGGGAGCCCAGAGGAGCAGGGCTGTGAGGCAGGGAGCCCAAAAGGCTAGGGCTGTAGGCAGCAGGGTGTAGCAGGCTGCAAGGAAGGGAGAGCAGAGGAGCAGGGCTGTGAGGCAGGGAGCCCAAAAGGCTAGGGCTGTAGGCAGCAGGGTGTATCAGGCTGCAAGGCAGGGAGCCCAGAAAGAGCACTGGAACAAAAGCAAGAAAATGCAGCAGCAGGAACAGCATACAAATTCGAGTAAAAAGTGGCTGGGAGGACTCTTGATGCAAGAGACTGAGCTCCTGCAGGCAGCTGCTTAAATACCGCCCTGCCCTGTACTGAGGCAGGCTAATTGGCAGCACCTGGAGCAGCACACCTGAATACAATCTGCCTCCTCCCTCTCTGGTCCTGAGATGGTGGAAGCAGCACTGATCCCTAGGGTTTCTGGGGATTGTGGTTCCAATGCTGACAAATGGTAATGGCCAGGAATTGATAGCTGTAGCAAGGTGCATTGTGGTACATGTAGTTAGTTGAGTTATATAAGAAGGCACCAAAGTCACGCAAATGGGAATTAAGTACCAAAGTGTGAATAGGGGTTGTTCCAAGAGTATTCTGAAGATAAATGAATAACAAATAGTCCATGATGGTTGCCAATGTGTGCGCCCATGGTGCAGGCATGACAGACTAGACCAGGGGTGCAAGGTAGTCCCCTGTGGTGTGGGCTGCCTGCAGGGGCCGTGGAGGGTGTGGAGCGAACACCTGGGAGGAGCCACACTGCCAATTGACATGTAGGACTCCACGGCACCCCTGAAATACACGTACCCTGCTGAAATCGCGTGTGAGACTTCCCGTGAACCCAAGATTTACACGTACCCAGACCAATCGCGTGTGAAACTTCACGCGAACCCCAGGAATACATGCACCCCACTCGCACAAGGCCAATTGCGTGTGAAACTTCCTGCGCAGCCCCGAAATACACGCACAGGCTATTTTTGACACAGGGGGTGTCTGTGTTTGTCGCGTACCCCTTTGCACGTCATTTGTCCTAGAGGGCCACAGTATGGGACATTCATCAGAGCTGTATATACGTGCTTTTTGTTAGCGCACATTTTTTTCATGTGCCTGCCTTCGTGTGGCGGACGTGTTTAGGCCTGTGCGCGTCTTCGCCCGTGCGCTGGTTTGCCCTATTCGATTCCATGAATATGTGTTGTAGGCGAGCGTGTGGGCGTTCCGCGCACTTGCCTCCTGTACTTCCCCTGTGATGCCCACATTTTCAGGCATTGTTCCCCATTCCGCGTGTCACGCCCCGTGTTACGCCTACTTTTGTTATGTGCGCTGCAATGTGTGCGCTTTTGCTGTGGCCGTAGCGCACGCCGTTAGATGACCTGTGCGCCGGCGTGCGCCACGCAGATTTTCAGCGCACATCCCAGATTTTACTCGCGCACGGACTTCCATGAATCGATGTGCGCTGGTTTTGCTGCGATTTTCGCACTTGCACTGCGATTTTTGCACTTGCACTGCGATTCACACGGTTTTGCACGCTTGCGCGGGAATTTTCAGCGCACATTAATTCCATGAATCGGGCTGTTAGTTGTTATTATACTGACACTGTCCCATTGAGTAGTTTGATGTTTCTCAACTCAGGTTCGCTCCTCCTAACTAGACCTCTCACGACAGGTTTGGATTAATTTGATGTTGGATCTTTTATTTGGGCCACATTTTTATCAAAGCAATGAATTTTAAGATCACCACATACAATGATATCCAGATCAAGCCAGCTCACCCCAGCATCATCTATCTCGTCCATTACCATATTTAGAAAATTCTTAGCCACTTTGGAATTAGCGTTCCAGTATCAGTTGCAAATCATCAGTGTCCTACCTGGAAAGATCCGGAGAACTGGACTTTTTTAGTACTACAACCTGTATTCAGGGTGTAATGATTTTTGTACAAATCGCCCTCAGGCCACTAGAGTTCTTGATTACAGTAAGAAGACCTGCCATTGGGTGTCCCTTCAATCCTTTTACTGATGGTAAACCCTTACAGAATCGGGACTTCCCTTATCCAGGTTTCCTGGAAGCATATCACCTCATATTGCTCAAAGGGAAGGTGACTTTTCCCAAACAGGTGCATAAAACCTCTGGTGTTCCAGATTTCAAATACGATATCTCGAGGCTCCACATCTTCCCTAGAGTTAAGGCATTATGAGTGCAATGCCAGTGCACCCGCTAGCCAACTCCACCTTTCATCCTGTTGTTGATCCAATCATTCCTCATTAGGTTTCCTCTTTTCCCATATTGGTCCATTGTATTCCACCACAATTCGAAGAGTAGCTGACCGATATGGCCCTGAGTTTTGAGCTGATTTTATAGCAGCTAACGTCTGGTCGCCACTCCTACCCCCAGAATTGTACTGTGTACTCTTCCTTTAGTGGTTGAGCGGATGTATTTGTTTTTCTTTCCTTTCTTGGGGACTCATTTCTTCTTACCTCTTGTGTATCCACTTCCTTCAATAGGAAACACATTGTTGATAATTTTGAATCTTCCCTCAATAAGAAAACTTAATCTTGGCCAAGGAGAAGTAGATCACCACGTTATTCTGCCTGCACTGATCCAGGAATTCAATGAGATGAAGATCTTTAGAGCTGATCTCATTTAGGGTTGGGAGGCAGTCGAGGAGTCTTAATACATTTGCTCTGTTCAGGCTGAGGCCATCTTTTAGGTGCAGTATCCTTTCCAAGCACAATCTGGTGGTATCTTCTCTACTCTGGGTGAAGCAAATATTTGATGGTTCACTCCACTTGACCCCTTTGTCAGCCCCAAGGCTTCCCCTCTCCCATTCAGGGAGTCTTGTCTTGTGGGAGCATTTCTCTTTTGTTCTAATGTCTTAAACACCACGCTCGTGTTTCTGGATCGATTCCCATATTGATCATCTGGCTAGAACTTCCGAGTAAGATCCGGTGAACAGTCCATCTCCCTTTCTCTAGATCTCAGATCTGGATCCCCCAGTGTTTCCAGGGTACTATTTACTTCATGCTCATACTGCCCGCCTTCCTTCTCCACCTCTTGGGCCGTGCCTTCTTCACATTGCATATCTTCCATCAATGTACATTCCTGATCCTTAGGTCTGAGATCACCCAAACTTTGGTGAATCGTCACCAAGTTAGATGTATCCTCTGCCTCTTCATAATAATACGTTGAGAGGTTGAGTCGTTCCTCAATCTCATCAATATCCGTGTCTTTCTGAATTTGGGAGACAACCCTGCATGAATCATCGGAACCCACCTCCTTCTTTACGTTATTTGCTTTGTCATTTTTTTTTTGCTTTATCAAATTTGTTTGGAACCCCAGATGGTTTTATAGATGATCCTAGTAGTAGAGCCAAATTTCTTATTATATTAACCTTTTTATGACTCAGCATTTGTTTAGCTGCCTTCAGATTCTGCCCAGTTATAATTGTCTGCTGATCTTGTTTGATAGAAGTTTTTATTTTTTTGTTTGTTTTGTTTGCCATTGCTGACTTTAGGGCCTCTCTTTTTGATTGGGGTAATCCTTCCACATCCCAGGAGTTCTTTACCCCTGCAGGGATTTTTGGAAATATCTCAAAAGTCTTATTTGTTTTTGATTGCAATGAGTCCACATTAAAATCTGAATATTGTATTCTCAAGGCGGCCTTTGTCCGTAGACTAGGGTATCAACGGTTTTTAAACCCATCCAGATATGGACCTTCACATAGACTTTCTTCATCCACTTCATCGACGATTATTTGCGAGTTTTGTTGGATGTTCATCCTTGCATCCTTGCCATAGTTTGTCTTCACTATAGTTTCTTTAGTGGAGTTAGAGCATTCCTTGACCTCTGGAATCTCATTGACTACTATCAGATAAGGCTGTTACCTGTAGACCTTTCTGACATAGTCGAGATCTGTTGATTCAGTACAGCAGACCTCCATTTGTTTTTTTCATGAATTATAAGGTCAAGTATGCTCCGCAGAATATTGGTAGTTTGTTCTGAATTATTATTGTAACACTCACCTGATTCCCGTAGAGGCGCCGGTCTTGACTGGGCGTATACCGTATCAGCAAAGGTGATGTGTAACACACGGCTGGCTCTTTGGGCTGGACCTCTGTGCACTGTATGTCTGACTTGAAGGGTAAGATGTCTGCAGATACAAAATATGGGATTAAGGAACTGGGTTATTGAATGTCTCTCTCTTCTTCCCTTTCTCTTCTCCTGTAGAACCCCAAAGGTTAACGCTCTCACCTTAGGTAAGTGAACGCCGTGCTCTCCATCTGCCTCGGGGCAGGGTGCTGTAACCAGTTTCTTCATTGGATAAGGGGAGCAGGCCTCTTGACTTCAGAGGACTGCTGTCCGTCGTTTACTGCACGAACGGTAAGTTTCAAGTAATTCTAATGTCTTTAAAGTCTTTAGTAATGATGTTTCTTGTTTTGCAGGGTTCCGGCGATGGCGGATGCCGGGCTGAAGTGAGTTGAAGATGGAGCCCGTGTGATGAATAGAAGCGCCTGGAAGCACGTAAGTAAGCGCTTGTTGCCTGCTTCACGATGCGCTCTAACTGTCTTTTTATTTTGCAGGTACAAGTTCGGAGCGGCTGCAGGGTGCCGGAATACCCACTGGGTTAGATGTGGAAAGGAGTAATGGCACGTGAGTATTAAAGTTCCCCAATGTCTTTAAACATACTTGTTTTGTCTTTCAAGAGGCGGGATGCAGCGCCGAAGGTTTCCGGAGCGTGCGAAGAGTTGGTAAGCTTTTGTCTTTCAGATGCCGGAATGCAGTGTGAAGACCTCCGGAGCGCACGAAGAGTAGGTAAGCCTTTGTCTTTCAGATGCCGGAATGCAGCACGAGGCGTTGGTGACAGCCGATGGACCAGGTAAGTGAAGAGCTGTCACTGAAGACCGTAATGCTAACCTGTTCTTTCTTGTCTTTATAGGTGTTGCTGAAGACTGGATTCAGGATGGTAAGCCTTTTTCCTTAGGCCCAGGATCAGATGCAGAAGACACGATGAGCTTTCTGCTGCAGAGGATGCAGAATAACGCAAAGCAAGATTCATCCATCGGGTGTGGTTTAAATAGCCTCCTGTAGTGCTTAGGTGTCTCCTTCCACAGCCACGCCTAGGTAAGAAAAGAGTTCCTGCTTTCCAGAAGAGTTCCAGTGTTCTGAATCTAGGGAGTGGCTCCGGCCCCACCCAACAGGAAAAGTAGTTCCAAACAGAAGAGGATCAGAGGCTCAACTGGCAGGCAAGTAAGCAGCATGGTCTGCTGCAGGTAAGTCCACCCAAGCATTATGAGTCCGGCGCTTCCAGCGCTGGGACTGGGCATATTTATGAGCCTGGTGCCACTGGCGCCAGGACTGGGTCCAAAAGGTCCCAATTGGGACTGGTTGGCACTCGGAACCTGGGTTATGGATCTGCTTCCAAGGGAGTTGGGAAAACCCTGACCTTTTGGAAGCAGAGATCATGACAGTATCCCCCCTCAAGGCCCCTCCCAAACCGGGCTTCTCCGGGGGTTTTGGCTTGTTAGGCGAGGAGCGTGGACATATTCAGCAGGTTCCCAGGATCTCTCTTGGGGGCCGTAGCCTTTTCAGTCAATTAGGTAAAATAGTTTAGATTTGGAGATCTTGGAGTCCAGAATGCTTTTGACTTCAAACTCGAGTTCTCCATCAACTAGGATAGGTTTTGGAGATTTAGTTAGTCGGGTTTGAGGTTGCACGGGTTTTAATAGAGAGACGTGGAAGACCGGATGTATCTTCATGTGCGGGGGCAAGTCCAACTTGACCGCTACTGGGTTTACTATGGTAGTGATGGAATAGGGACCAAGGTATCTTGGGTTGAATGTGCGTGGCCCTTTTAGAGGTAGATATTTGGTGGATAACCAGACTTGATCCCCTACTTGATATTGAGGGGCTTCCTTCCGATGTTGATCTGCTCCTTTCTTGTATTGTTCTTTAGCCCTTTGAAGGTGAGAAACAGCTTCCTTAAAGGCTTGGGTGATTGTAGAATGCAGGTAGTCTACTGCTGGTGTTTCAAGATCTTGGAGGGGATCCAACTCCGAGGTTCGAGGGTGACTGCCGTACAAAAGAAAAAACGGGGTTTTCCCAGTTCCCGTATGGACAGAGTTATTGTAGGCATATTCGGCTATCCAAAGGATGTCTTTCCAAGTTTTTTCAGTTTGTTGCAGCATGCAGCGTAAATACTGTTCCAGAGTTTGATTGGTCCTCTCGGTTTGTCCGTCGGTCTGAGGGTGGTGACTGGTCGATAGTCTCACATCAATTTGAGCCGACCGACAACAACTTCGCCAAAAATGAGAAATAAATTGACCACTTCGATCCGAAATTAGAACCGAAGGAAAACCGTGCAGTCGGACGATGTTTTCGAGAAATTCTCGGGCCAGAGTTGCTGCTGTTGGCAAGCCTTTGAGCGGAATGAAATGCGCCATCTTGGAGAATAAGTCAACGATTACTAGAATCGTATTGTATCCGGAGCATGGAGGTAGATCGGTGATGAAGTCCATAGAAAGCGTATGCCAAGGGCGAGGTGGGATGTCAATAGGGCGTAAGAGGCCTGCTGGTCGTTCCTTTTGACTCTTGTTTTGGGCGCATACTCCACAGGACATTATAAAGTCTCTGATATCTTTTTTCCAAGACGGCCACCAGAAGTAGCGCTTGATCTTTTCTGAGGTCTTGGCCATACCGGGATGTCCTTCCATTAAAGAATCGTGATAACAAGAGATTACTTTTTTCTGTAAATCTGTGCTGGGTAGGTATAATCGTTCTTGGAAATACAATAAGTTGTCCTTTACTGCAAAGTCCTTTCCCTGCAGATGCCAATTCTGTATGTCTGCTGGAGTTACAAGTTGCCTGGCCTTATCCTTAACTTCCTCTATGGATTCCGTGGCGATTACACCCAGAATTCTTTGTTCGGGAATGATTGGTACAGGTTTAGGGTTGATCAAGTGTTCTTCCGCTCCCATCCGAGAAAGGGCATCAGCTTTACCGTTCTTTGTACCAGGTCGATAGGTAATTATGAAGTCAAACTCGGCAAAGAATAATGCCCAACGGAGTTGTCTAGAGGATTGGGCTTTTGCGGTTTTCAAATATTGCAGGTTTCGGTGATCCGTAATCACAGTAACGGTGTGTCGGGCCCCCAGCAGATAATGCCGCCAAGCCTTAAAGGCAGACTTGATAGCCAGAAGTTCCTTGTCCGTAATCGTGTAATTGATTTCAGGAGGCGAGAATTTGCGGGACCAAAATGCCACGGGATGCAACTGATTGGTTACCGGGTCCTTTTGTGATAGAACTGCCCCCATGGCAAGGCTTGAAGCATCAGTTTCCATGATGTAGGGGAGTTCGGGGCGAGGGTGTTTTAAGATTGGTGCAGAGATAAATTTAGTCTTCAAATCCTGGAAAGCTTGTTCCGCCTCGGTAGACCATTCAAAACGTTTGTTTTTCTTTAATAAGGCAGTGATGGGCTGGACTATTCGAGAGAATTCGGGGATAAACCCCTGCGGTAAAAGTTAGCGAAGCCTAACATGCTTTGCACACCTTTTACGGAGGATGGTGATGGCCATTTGAGAACTGCATCGACCTTCTTTGAATCCATACGCACTCCGCCAGGTGATAATATGAATCCCAAGAATTCAACTTCAGTCACGTTGAAAACACATTTTTCCAACTTAGCAAAAAGTTTGTGTTTACGCAATCTTTCGAGGACCATTTTCACGTGTTTCCGATGTTCCGATTCCGATGAAGAATAAACGAGGATGTCGTCAATGTAAACAACAACACACACATCTATGAGCTCTCTGAGGACATCGTTCATAAAATATTTAAAGGCGGCCGGGGCATTGCAAAGTCCGAAGGGCATGACCTGATATTCAAATAGCCCATACTTGGTGCGGAAGGCTGTCTTCCATTCATCGCCCTTTTTTGCTCGTACCAAGTGGTAAACTCCTCTAAGATCCAGCTTTGTATATATGCATGCTTTTCTGACTTGGTCCAGGAGTTCAGGGATCAAAGGTAACGGATATCTATTCTTAACGGTGATCTGGTTCAGGGAGCGATAATCTATACAAGTTCTAAGGTCTCCTTCCTTTTTTGGAACAAAGAACAAAGCTGAAGAAGCAGGGGACTTGGAAGGACGAATAAACCCATTTGCCAGGTATTGATCCAGGTATTGTCGAAGGTGAAGGTTCTCAGGCTCGGTGAGGGCATAAATTCTACTACAAGGAGGAGTAGATCCAGGTATCAGGTCTATCTGGCAGTCATAAGACCTATGAGGAGGTAGAGAGTTAGCCTGATCCTTCCGGAAAACATCTTGGGATTCTAGGTATTCGGGAGGTAACTGGGGAGTCTCTGCCGAAATTGCTGCCAGTGCAACACCAGGTGGAGGGTGACAAGTAGAGACACATTCTGGAAACTGGACCGTTCTTGCTCGCCAATCGATCAGAGGATTGTGTTTCTCTAACCAAGGTATTCCTAGAATAATCTGAAACTGAGGGGCCTTGATCACATCGATCACGATCTTCTCATGGTGTCCATCTTGACTTACTAGCGTCACCTCTTGAGTGGTATGCGTTACTGGCCCGGAGGCTATCTCCGTACCATCCACCGTAGTAATGACGTCCTTTACAGCCTTGGGACAAAGAGTTAGATTCATCCTCAAAACCATTTCATGATCCACATAATTGCCGATGGCACCGCTGTCGACGTAAGCTTCAATTGCATGTAATCGATCCGGATTATCAGAGCTAATGAGGACCATAGGTATCACGAAATGCAAGGTCACGGAACTGGTTTTCACGCTCGGCAAGAGGACCTCTATTCTTGTCGGGCGAGGTCGTTTCCCTGCTCAGAGTTTGTAACTTTGGTAACTGCAGCTCCTACTGCCTTCTTGGCAGGTTTCACCGGACAGTCTCGAAGAAAGTGCCCTGAGTTTCCGCAATAGAGGCATAAATGCAACTGTTTTCTCCTTTCCCGCTCCTTTTGTGTTAGAGGACCTTTCAGACCCCCTATTTGCATGGGTTCCCCGGAGTCTACTCCTTTGGAAGGAGTTGGCGGTTTGGAAAATACTCAAGCATCAAACTTGGAACGATCGGCCTTCCTGTTCTGCAGTCTGTGATCTATTTGAACGAATGAGTCTATATAGTCCGAACAATCTTGTGGGGGATTCACTACTTGGGCTAACACATCTTTTAGCTCTCCACGTAGACCTCTATAAAATAGCGTAATCCTTTTGTCCTCAGGCCATTGAGTTTCCACTATCAGTCTGTTGAAAGACGCAATATAAGCCAAAAGGTCTTGATTACCTTGTCGCAACGAAAGAAGCTCATTGTCCAAGGCCTGCACCTGTGAATGTCTTGCAAACAGTTTTTCCATACTGAGCTGAAAAGCTTGAAAATCATGGAGGACCGGATCATCTTGATTTACTAGAGGGATCGACCAGTCTGCCACATTGCCACTAAGGTACGAAAGCACGAAAGCTACTTTAGCTTGATCAGTTGGAAAGGCTGCTGGCCGGCATAAGAAATGCAACCGGCACTGATTGATAAATACTGCAAATCTCTTTGGGTCACCAGAAAATCATTCGGGCGGAGCCAGAGGTACATTCCCAGGTAGGTTGATCTGCACTGGATTCATAGAGGATGTAGAAGGAAGATTTCCCCCAGATGCGGGTAACGGGGTCTGTCCGGCTTGTGACTGTAGCAATTGTCTAGCGAGATCATCTGTTCGCTCCTTGGAAATAATCAGTTCCCTTCTTAGAGCATTCGTTTCCTGACGGGCTGCATGCACTTCTGCCCTTAGTTCCCCAAATAACTGGGCTAGCTGGTCGGTATCCGAGGTTTCCATAGCGCCTGGACGGGAGTTTTGTGGTAGGCTTTGCGTTCTGTAACGCTCACCTGATTCCCGTAGAGGCGCCGGTCTTGACTGGGCGTATACCGTATCTGCAAAGGTGATGTGTAACACACGGCTGGCTCTTTGGGCTGGACCTCTGTGCACTGTATGTCTGACTTGAAGGGTAAGATGTCTGCAGATAGAAAATATGGGTTTAAGGAACTGGGTTATTGAATGTCTCTCTCTTCTTCCCTTTCTCTTCTCCTGTAGAACCCCAAAGGTTAACGCTCTCACCTTAGGTAAGTGAACGCCGTGCTCTCCATCTGCCTCGGGGCAGGGTGCTGTAACCAGTTTCTTCACTGGATAAGGGGAGCAGGCCTCTTGACTTCAGAGGACTGCTGTCTGTCGTTTACTGCACGAACGGTAAGTTTCAAGTAATTCTAATGTCTTTAAAGTCTTTAGTAATGATGTTTCTTGTTTTGCAGGGTTCCGGCGATGGCGGATGCCGGGCTGAAGTGAGTTGAAGATGGAGCCCGTGTGATGAATAGAAGCGCCTGGAAGCACGTAAGTAAGCGCTTGTTGCCTGCTTCACGATGCGCTCTAACTGTCTTTTTATTTTGCAGGTACAAGTTCGGAGCGGCTGCAGGGTGCCGGAATACCCACTGGGTTAGATGTGGAAAGGAGTAATGGCACGTGAGTATTAAAGTTCCCCAATGTCTTTAAACGCACCTTGTTTTGTCTTTCAGATGCGGGGTGCAGCGCCGAAGGCCTCCGGAGCGTGCGAAGAGTTGGTAAGCTTTTGTCTTTCAGATGCCGGAATGCAGTGTGAAGACCTCCGGAGCGCACGAAGAGTAGGTAAGCCTTTGTCTTTCAGATGCCGGAATGCAGCACGAGGCGTTGGTGACAGCCGATGGACCAGGTAAGTGAAGAGCTGTCACTGAAGACCGTAATACTAACCTGTTCTTTCTTGTCTTTATAGGTGTTGCTGAAGACTGGATTCAGGATGGTAAGCCTTTTTCCTTAGGCCCAGGATCAGATGCAGAAGACACGATGAGCATTCTGCTGCAGAGGATGCAGAATAACGCAAAGCAAGATTCATCCATCGGGTGTGGTTTAAATAGCCTCCTGTAGTGCTTAGGTGTCTCCTTCCACAGCCACGCCTAGGTAAGAAAAGAGTTCCTGCTTTCCAGAAGAGTTCCAGTGTTCTGAATCTAGGGAGTGGCTCCGGCCCCACCCAACAGGAAAAGTAGTTCCAAACAGAAGAGGATCAGAGGCTCAACTGGCAGGCAAGTAAGCAGCATGGTCTGCTGCAGGTAAGTCCACCCAAGCATTATGAGCCCGGCGCTTCCAGCGCTGGGACTGGGCATATTTATGAGCCTGGTGCCACTGGCGCCAGGACTGGGTCCAAAAGGTCCCAATTGGGACTGGTTGGCACTCGGAACCTGGGTTATGGATCTGCTTCCAAGGGAGTTGGGAAAACCCTGACCTTTTGGAAGCAGAGATCATGACAGTACCCCCCCTCAAGGCCCCTCCCAAACCGGGCTTCTCCGGGGGTTTTGGCTTGTTAGGCGAGGAGCGTGGACATATTCAGCAGGTTCCCAGGATCTCTCTTGGGGGCCGTAGCCTTTCCAGTCAATTAGGTAAAATAGTTTAGATTTGGAGATCTTGGTGTCCAGAATGCTTTTGACTTCAAACTCGAGTTCTCCATCAACTAGGATAGGTTTTGGAGATTTAGTTAGTCGGGTTTGAGGTTGCACGGGTTTTAATAGAGAGACGTGGAAGACCGGATGTATCTTCATGTGCGGGGGCAAGTCCAACTTGACCGCTACTGGGTTTACTATGGTAGTGATGGAATAGGGACCAAGGTATCTTGGGTTGAATGTGCGTGGCCCTTTTAGAGGTAGATATTTGGTGGATAACCAGACTTGATCCCCTACTTGATATTGAGGGGCTTCCTTCCGATGTTGATCTGCTCCTTTCTTGTATTGTTCTTTAGCCCTTTGAAGGTGAGAAACAGCTTCCTTAAAGGCTTGGGTGATTGTAGAATGCAGGTAGTCTACTGCTGGTGTTTCAAGATCTTGGAGGGGATCCAACTCCGAGGTTCGAGGGTGACTGCCGTACAAAAGAAAAAACGGGGTTTTCCCAGTTCCCGTATGGACAGAGTTATTGTAGGCATATTCGGCTATCCAAAGGATGTCTTTCCAAGTTTTTTCAGTTTGTTGCAGCATGCAGCGTAAATACTGTTCCAGAGTTTGATTGGTCCTCTCGGTTTGTCGGTCGGTCTGAGGGTGGTGACTGGTCGATAGTCTCACATCAATTTGAGCCGACCGACAGCAACTTCGCCAAAAATGAGAAATAAATTGACCACTTCGATCCGAAATTAGAACCGAAGGAAAACCGTGCAGTCGGACGATGTTTTCGAGAAATTCTCGGGCCAGAGTTGCTGCTGTTGGCAAGCCTTTGAGCGGAATGAAATGCGCCATCTTGGAGAATAAGTCCACGATTACTAGAATCGTATTGTATCCGGAGCATGGAGGTAGATCGGTGATGAAGTCCATAGAAAGCGTATGCCAAGGGCGAGGAGGGATGTCAATAGGGCGTAAGAGGCCTGCTGGTCGTTCCTTTTGACTCTTGTTTTGGGCGCATACTCCACAGGACATTATAAAGTCTCTGATATCTTTTTTCCAAGACGGCCACCAGAAGTAGCGCTTGATCTTTTCTGAGGTCTTGGCCATACCGGGATGTCCTTCCATTAAAGAATCGTGATAACAAGAGATTACTTTTTTCTGTAAATCTGTGCTGGGTAGGTATAATCGTTCTTGGAAATACAATAAGTTGTCCTTTACTGCAAAGTCCTTTCCCTGCAGATGCCAATTCTGTATGTCTGCTGGAGTTACAAGTTGCCTGGCCTTATCCTTAACTTCCTCTATGGATTCCGTGGCGATTACACCCAGAATTCTTTGTTCGGGAATGATTGGTACAGGTTTAGGGTTGATCAAGTGTTCTTCCGCTCCCATCCGAGAAAGGGCATCAGCTTTACCGTTCTTTGTACCAGGTCGATAGGTAATTATGAAGTCAAACTCGGCAAAGAATAATGCCCAATGGAGTTGTCTAGAGGATTGGGCTTTTGAGGTTTTCAAATATTGCAGGTTTCGGTGATCCGTAATCACAGTAACGGTGTGTCGGGCCCCCAGCAGATAATGCCGCCAAGCCTTAAAGGCAGACTTGATAGCCAGAAGTTCCTTGTCCGTAATCGTGTAATTGATTTCAGGAGGCGAGAATTTGCGGAACCAAAATGCCACGGGATGCAACTGATTGGTTACCGGGTCCTTTTGTGATAGAACTGCCCCCATGGCAAGGCTTGAAGCATCAGTTTCCACGATGTAGGGGAGTTCGGGGCGAGGGTGTTTTAAGATTGGTGCAGAGATAAATTTAGTCTTCAAATCCTGGAAAGCTTGTTCCGCCTCGGTAGACCATTCAAAACGTTTGTTTTTCTTTAATAAGGCAGTGATGGGCTGGACTATTCGAGAGAATTCGGGGATAAACCCCTGCGGTAAAAGTTAGCGAAGCCTAACATGCTTTGCACACCTTTTACGGAGGATGGTGATGGCCATTTGAGAACTGCATCGACCTTCTTTGAATCCATACGCACTCCGCCAGGTGATAATATGAATCCCAAGAATTCAACTTCAGTCACGTTGAAAACACATTTTTCCAACTTAGCGAAAAGTTTGTGTTTACGCAATCTTTCGAGGACCATTTTCACGTGTTTCCGATGTTCCGATTCCGATGAAGAATAAACGAGGATGTCGTCAATGTAAACAACACACACATCTATGAGCTCTCTGAGGACATCGTTCATAAAATATTGAAAGGCGGCCGGGGCATTGCAAAGTCCGAAGGGCATGACCTGATATTCAAATAGCCCATACTTGGTGCGGAAGGCCGTCTTCCATTCATCGCCCTCTTTTGCTCGTACCAAGTGGTAAACTCCTCTAAGATCCAGCTTTGTATATATGCATGCTTTTCTGACTTGGTCCAGGAGTTCAGGGATCAAAGGTAACGGATATCTATTCTTAACGGTGATCTGGTTCAGGGAGCGATAATCTATACAAGTTCTAAGGTCTCCTTCCTTTTTTGGAACGAAGAACAAAGCTGAAGAAGCAGGGGACTTGGAAGGACGAATAAACCCATTTGCCAGGTATTGATCCAGGTATTGTCGAAGGTGAAGGTTCTCAGGCTCGGTGAGGGCATAAATTCTACTACAAGGAGGAGTAGATCCAGGTATCAGGTCTATCTGGCAGTCATAAGACCTATGAGGAGGTAGAGAGTTAGCCTGATCCTTCCGGAAAACATCTTGGGATTCTAGGTATTCGGGAGGTAACTGGGGAGTCTCTGCCGAAATTGCTGCCAGTGCAACACCAGGTGGAGGGTGACAAGTAGAGACACATTCTGGAAACTGGACCGTTCTTGCTCGCCAATCGATCAGAGGATTGTGTTTCTCTAACCAAGGTATTCCTAGAATAATCTGAAACTGAGGGGCCTTGATCACATCGATCAGGATCTTCTCATGGTGTCCATCTTGACTTACTAGCGTCACCTCTTGAGTGGTATGCGTTACTGGCCCGGAGGCTATCCCCTTACCATCCACCGTAGTAATGACGTCCTTTACAGCCTTGGGACAAAGAGTTAGATTCATCCTCAAAACCATTTCATGATCCACATAATTGCCGATGGCACCGCTGTCGACGTAAGCTTCAATTGCATGTAATCGATCCGGATTATCAGGGCTAATGAGGACCATAGGTATCACGAAATGCAAGGTCACGGAACTGGTTTTCACGCTCGGCAAGAGGACCTCTATTCTTGTCGGGCGAGGTCGTTTCCCTGCTCAGAGTTTGTAACTTTGGTATCTGCAGCTCCTACTGCCTTCTTGGCAGGTTTCACCGGACAGTCTCGAAGAAAGTGCCATGAGTTTCCGCAATAGAGGCATAAATGCAACTGTTTTCTCCTTTCCCGCTCCTTTTGGGTTAGAGGACCTTTCAGACCCCCTATTTGCATGGGTTCCCCGGAGTCTACTCCTTTGGAAGGAGTTGGCGGTTTGGAAAATACTCGAGCATCAAACTTGGAACGATCGGCCTTCCTGTTCTGCAGTCTTTGATCTATTTGAACGACTGAGTCTATATAGTCCGAACAATCTTGTTGGGGATTCACTACTTGGGCTAACACATCTTTTAGCTCTCCACGTAGACCTCTATAAAACAGCGTAATCCTTTTGTCCTCAGGCCATTGAGTTTCCACTATCAGTCTGTTGAAAGACGCAATATAAGCCAAAAGGTCTTGATTACCTTGTCGCAACGAAAGAAGCTCATTGTCCAAGGCCATCCCCTGTGAATGTCTTGCGAACAGTTTTTCCATACTGAGCTGAAAAGCTTGAAAATCATGGAGGACCGGATCATCTTGATTTACTAGAGGGATCGACCAGTTTGCCGCATTGCCACTAAGGTACGAAAGCACGAAAGCTACTTTAGCTTGATCAGTTGGAAAGGCTGCTGGCCGGCATAAGAAATGCAACCGGCACTGATTGATAAATACTGCAAACCTCTTTGGGTCACCAGAAAATCATTCGGGCGGAGCCAGAGGTACATTCCCAGGTAGGTTGATCTGCACTGGATTCATAGAGGATGTAGAAGGAAGATTTCCCCCACATGCGGGTAACGGGGTCTGTCCGGCTTGTGACTGTAGCAATTGTCTAGCGAGATCATCTGTTCGCTCCTTGGAAATAATCAGTTCCCTTCTTAGAGCGTTCGTTTCCTGATGGGCTGCATGCACTTCTGCCCTTAGTTCCCCAAATAACTGGGCTAGCTGGTCGGTATCCGAGGTTTCCATAGCGCCTGGACGGGAGTTTTGTGGTAGGCTTTGCGTTCTGTAACGCTCACCTGATTCCTGTAGAGGCGCCGGTCTTGACTGGGCGTATACCGTATCTGCAAAGGTGATGTGTAACACACGGCTGGCTCTTTGGGCTGGACCTCTGTGCACTGTATGTCTGACTTGAAGGGTAAGATGTCTGCAGATAGAAAATATGGGTTTAAGGAACTGGGTTATTGAATGTCTCTCTCTTCTTCCCTTTCTCTTCTCCTGTAGAACCCCAAAGGTTAACACTCTCACCTTAGGTAAGTGAACGCCGTGCTCTCCATCTGCCTCGGGGCAGGGTGCTGTAGCCAGTTTCTTCACTGGATAAGGGGAGCAGGCCTCTTGACTTCAGAGGACTGCTGTCTGTCGTTTACTGCACGAACGGTAAGTTTCAAGTAATTCTAATGTCTTTAAAGTCTTTAGTAATGATGTTTCTTGTTTTGCTGGGTTCCGGCGATGGCGGATGCCGGGCTGAACTGAGTTGAAGATGGAGCCCGTGTGATGAATAGAAGCGCCTGGAAGCACGTAAGTAAGCGCTTGTTGCCTGCTTCACGATGCGCTCTAACTGTCTTTTTATTTTGCAGGTACAAGTTCGGAGCGGCTGCAGGGTGCCGGAATACCCACTGGGTTAGATGTGGAAAGGAGTAATGGCACGTGAGTATTAAAGTTCCACAATGTCTTTAAACGCACCTTGTTTTGTCTTTCATATGCGGGGTGCAGCGCCGAAGGCCTCCGGAGCGTGCGAAGAGTTGGTAAGCTTTTGTCTTTCAGATGCCGGAATGCAGTGTGAAGACCTCCGGAGCGCACGAAGAGTAGGTAAGCCTTTGTCTTTCAGATGCCGGAATGCAGCACGAGGCGTTGGTGACAGCCGATGGACCAGGTAAGTGAAGAGCTGTCACTGAAGACGTAATGCTAACCTGTTTTTTCTTGTCTTTATAGGTGTTGCTGAAGACTGGATTCAGGATGGTAAGCCTTTTTCCTTAGGCCCAGGATCAGATGCAGAAGACACGATGAGCGTTCTGCTGCAGAGGATGCAGAATAACGCAAAGCAAGATTCATCCATCGGGTGTGGTTTAAATAGCCTCCTGTAGTGCTTAGGTGTCTCCTTCCACAGCCACGCCTAGGTAAGAAAAGAGTTCCTGCTTTCCAGAAGAGTTCCAGTGTTCTGAATCTAGGGAGTGGCTCCGGCCCCACCCAACAGGAAAAGTAGTTCCAAACAGAAGAGGATCAGAGGCTCAACTGGCAGGCAAGTAAGCAGCATGGTCTGCTGCAGGTAAGTCCACCCAAGCATTATGAGCCCGGCGCTTCCAGCGCTGGGACTGGGCATATTTATGAGCCTGGTGCCACTGGCGCCAGGACTGGGTCCAAAAGGTCCCAATTGGGACTGGTTGGCACTCGGAACCTGGGTTATGGATCTGCTTCCAAGGGAGTTGGGAAAACCCTGACCTTTTGGAACAGAGATCATGACAATTATGCTGCAATCATGCCTGCATCTATCGTAGATTTCAGCGCTGTCTGTTCTTCAACTTGGGATGCTGCCATGTCTAATAGCAGATCCTTATCGATAATGCTCTATCCACGGATTAATAAACTTCTCCCATATTTGGAGATAATCTAGGATGTGTGTTTGTGGTTTCTGGGTGACTAGAAGTTCTCTGATAAGTGCCACTGTTTTTGATTAACTCTAATTCTCTGCTGGAAACCATATCCTCACACATTTTTCTTTTATGTGAGGCTTTGATATCGAGAGCCCAGGACTCCAGGGCACTCAGTTACCCTTTGGAGTTGGTTATAGTTGAGTCAACATCCTTAATAGTTGCGACCCTCCTATTTTGGTCCTTGGGGTTGTTAGGACTCATCCTCCAGGAGGTCTCCAGGAGGTCTCTTTTGTCCACCCAGGACAGGTTGATCTCCTTCTCCGGCCCCAACCTACAGGTTCCATTACTACTCTTTCAAACTCATCTATGTTTGTTCCATCTAATTGAGCTGTGCTACTCTTATTCCATTTCCCATAAAATAGTGCACTTAGTGATGCATAACATGCCGTATTAAGGGGTAATGGCTGTACATACCAACCCATTCCTTTCCCGCCATGCTGGGGTAAATGGGAGCAGACCCAGCAATTTGTTCTATTCAGGATAGAGTGAGTCATATTCATGATCAAAAGCAACATATTGTTGTCATACCCTCTTCTGTGTCTCTCTTCTAAAGGGGGGAGAGTATAAGAGAGTACATGGACTGGACTGTCTGAAGCAGATGCATAGGTAGCAGGCAAAAGAGAACTTAATGGATGCACGCTCTCCGTATACCATAATACTGGGATTAGTGTACTTAGAATGCAAAGTAGTGTTATAACCATCAGCATTAATTTCCTACAGCAAATTCTTCTAGACATCTTTATAGACTCTATATCTCTAACATCATCAGCGTTGGTGCAGGAGGGGACAGAAGTAAGTATAGGCATTGTCTGCAATTCTTCTCTCGGAAATGTTTATCACGACTTGTTTCTTTACAGCAGCACCCGTTAAAACAGCAAAGCGTCCAAGAAATCTGCAAAGCGTCTAGGCCAGTTCTCGTTAGCCTGCTTTATAAAGAAATAGCAAGCTTACTGTGGTTCTGCACAGTGCTCCAAAACGTTAGAGCAAGCATCGGTTGTGTCGGTACCATATGCGCCCCGCTTGTTTGCACGGCGAGATCAACATAGGCCAGTCAATTTTTTTCAAAGATATCACCGGGAAGCTGCCTTCCAGTGCTTTCACGCCGATGCAGATTTGGCACAGCTCCCACATTCCACTTCCCTAGGCCTCCGATTCCCAATTCATCTGTGTCGGGAATAGAGGCAAAACAAGACAAAATGTAGATCAGATCACTTTTGATTTTTGAGAACGTAGGTTATACCTCATTGCTCCAGGTACTTTGTGATCCATGAATAATGCAGATTCACTACCAGATGCAGGTTCAGTGCCAGCCTGTGATGTAATAAGTGATGGAGCAGGCTTAATGTCAGCCTGTGATGATGCAGGTTCAGCTGGGCAACCACCTTTACCCTTTTCTCCTTTGTGGCAATCTTTCCAGGCTCTTTCTCAGGCTTGTGCAGTATTTGTGGCAGAGAATTGGCGATACTGTCTTTCGAGTATAGGGCGGCTGTTTCTTTCTTGTCGTATGGATTGGGCAGCTCTTTCAACGGGAATGGAATTCTTTATGGTGTGGGTGGCATGGATCCATGCCTTTCGGCCATCCACTCGGACTGCAGTCTGTGTTGCCAGGAGGATCTGTTAGGGGCCCTTCCAGCGTGGTGCAAGCAAGGATTTTCTTTCTAAGTTCTTTACCAGAATCCACTCTCCTGGCTGCAGACAATGCCCCGGGCCTGTGTATCTGACAGGAAGAGCCTTCTGCACCTGCTGATGAATCAAACATAGTTTTTGAGTTAACACGCTACAATAAGTGCTGAGCAAAGGGTATTCAATTTCGCTCAAAAGCCTAGGCTGTGGGGCACTCCAAATATTTGCAGGTCTCTCCATCACGATTTTGTAAGGGGAGAGCCCAGTTCTTGCCTGCGCAGGCATGTGCATGCACAACAAAGCTAATGGCAGCACATCAGGCCACTACAACTGGATCCCTGAACATATTTTACTAATCTTATTCTTCAGGATGCCATTTTGGCACTCAACAAGACCGGCACTCATTGGATGCCTGGCCGAATGGAATTGCTTATCAATCTTGAGGCCTGCACAAATTTGTAATATCACGGCAGCAACAAAATGCGGGCCGTTATCTGACCATATATGATATGATATGGCATTTGTAACGCGCCTATACACAAGTGTTTCAAGGCTCGTGGCAGGCGGAATCTGGAAAAGTACTCCTTCAGCATCACTTTTGCTGTGCTCATTGCTGTGCATTCCTTAAGTGGGTATGTCTCCACCCATTTACTGAATGCACAGACTACTACAAGGACGTACTTTAAGTTCTGACATATTTCCATTTCTATGAAATCAAAATGTACCACTTCAATTGACATGGAGGGGGGCCAAAACTGCCTACTGGGGTAGTTGTTCTTTTTCCAATGTTGTGTTGTAGACATTTCATACAATTCTGAACCAGTCTTTCAGCATTTTTTCTAGCACATAACTGTGTGGGACTGTGGGCCATAATGACCATCGTGGTTACATCCATGGGCAGCATCAATTTTTTACTTTCTTTGTCTACCCAGCAAACCTCTACGCCTAATTCTGCTGAACTCTCAGCCCAAGCTTTTATTTCATCTGCAGTTGCTTCTGCCTGCATTTCCTTAACTGTGGCAATCCCATTTTCTACCATACAGGGTACTTCTTCTGATTTCTCAAGGAACATTTTCGTGTGTGGATCAGTGGCAGTTTGTTTCGCAATCTTGTCTGCAAATGCGTTCCCTTTTCAAACATTACACGTCACTTTCTTATGCGCTTGGCATTTCATTATTGCTATTCACTTAGGACACACCAGTGCAGACAACAATCTTGCTATCAAAGGACCATGTTGAATCTTTGTTCCATGTGATGTTAGAAAACCCCTCTCAGCCCAGAGTCGACCAAAATTGTGTGCCACCCCAAATGCGTACTGATCGTCAGTATATATGTTTACATTCAAGTTTACAGAAATTTCACATGCTCTGGTCAACGCTATTATTTCTACAATACTCTTTAGTGTCGTGATGGCATATGCAGCAGTTGACGTGCCATCAGGCAATTTAAAACAGGAACTGTCACAAAACAGTTCTCCATCTGGTTCTTTCTGTGGGGTTTCTATTAGGTCATGTAAGTGGTTTCAACCCAGCACTCCACCTAACTCAATGCCTAGTATGGGATGCCCAATGGAAACCCTTATTCATATATTTTTATGTCAAAAGTTCTTTTATTTCTGGATGATGTACCCTTATATAACACCCCTCTCTTTGAATTCCCCCGGTCTCACTGAACCAAGAAGAAGGTTTGTTTTGCAAATTAAAAGATTTATTTGAAGAATTGAACAATATATATATCACACTTTTATATATATGAATAATATCTGAATATCACACTCATGAATATTTATGCAATGATCAGCAATGGGTAATATTACAATATCAACACCCTCTTTAATCAATTAGGAGTAAGAATAGGAAGAATAATGTAGCAGAGAATACCTTTGTATGGTTCAAGGAAATGCAATGATAGAAAAGAATGCAACACAGAAATAAACTTGATATGACTTCAATCAAAGACAATGTGATCACTCTTTCCCCCTGTTATTACTCACTCCCCCCCAATATGCAATATGAAGAGATGGAATGAGGGCACACTGGTTTCAGGAATACAATCAACAATTGCAGTTTCAATCCCGATCCCCCCAGCAAGCTTAGAGAGAACAGAAATGATTTTAAACAGGTCAATTGCTTTGAATTGTGGTTTGAAATGAAAGGGAAAAATGCTAAAAATTATTTTAATTCGCTTAATAGGATTCAGGAATAGGGAGAGTTGCTTTGGATTGGGTCAGGTAAACAGAGGGGTTAGTAATGGTTGATTTTTCTCTGAAAGATGAGATGTTGAAGATTTGGAGCAAAGATTTCTTATCACTAGGGAGTCTATGGAACCACAAACTACACGGACAGCACAGCCACCAATCCAGAGGTGCCTCCGGATGGTTTCTATCTGCCTGAGACAATTGCCTTTCTCCAGAAAAAATATATTAGCGCCAAGATGATTATCACTACAATTATCACAGGACTATGTGGTTGAGAGAAGAATTCAAGATAGACAAAAGAGATTCAATAATGCAGTTATGGATGAGATTACTTAAGTTAAGAGATGGCTATGGACAGTTCTATGCTAAATACTCACTACTATGGCTTTGGAATGGAATGGGGCCATCAAAGATCTGGGCAAAGGTTTGGCTGAACTTCGCTCGCCACCAAACAGGATTCAGGGCACATGGACTCTGCTCTCAGCAAGACACTCTGGTCTGCACGGCCTCTTGGACTGGATCTGATGGGTTCTGGGTTACAGATCTGCTGGACTGATCTGGATCTTGGGTTCTAGCAAGGGTTCTTGGCCAGAAGCAGCAAAACATCTCAGCCAGGCTGTTGAATGGTTTAGGCCCCGTGGAAGTTTAGGGGTTAAAATCAGGTTGCAAGATTTTTTAAAGGTCTGCTGAAAAGGGTTCAGCTTTTTGGGTTGGGCCTCTGCTTCAGGGTTCTGGAATCTGGTTCTGGAAATGGGTTCTTCCTGCAGAGCGCTTCGCCGGTAGATCAGTGATGAGTGAATGTGTGTGTCCTTCTGGGTCCTCAACAGTCCCAATTTATCCATCTTCCAAAGGGGTGGGGAGGCTGATTATACTATGCCCAACCCTCTTAGGATCTGATAGGTCAGAGAATTCCCCCTCTCCTGATTTGAGAAAGGAACAGCGTGTCATGATGTGTCATCTTGTGTCAGAGTGACACAGTGTTTAGGGTCCAGAGAAAATCCCCCCCTTTGTTCTTACCCAGAAAATCTATTGTCCGCAAAAAAACATATTTCCAATATGCACAACTTGTTAATAATACATATATAAATCACAGATTGACTAAGGTACGTTTCTGTCCAAGCCTCATCTTCCTACGAGTTTTGGTCCACAAATGACTCTTTTTCACGCTTTTGGGCGGTTACTCAGTGTCAGCTCTGTACCAATTTTTACACATGCATACACATACCATCTGGGCATATTCCTGTCATTTTTCATGTTCCTAACATAATCACAATAGCTAGAATATGAACTTTTTTGTGGTTCAGTCTCTGAATGTCGCACAGATTCCAGATTAGTTTTAAACTGTGAGCAAATGTTTCATTTTAATAACCTATAAGTTCCATATTTTTATCAGTTCTGTACAATATTTTATAAGTCTTTTCCCAAAACAATATTTTCTGTGCTCTCTGTATACACAAAATATGGTTTGTCTCTGCCTCCAAGGTCTTGGCTGTGCTAGAGAGTCACATGGGCTTGTCTTCCTGGGCAGTTGGTGTCAGTCACACCCGAATTAGCATTTTCTTTCAGTTCAAGGAACCCATTGGGCCTCATTATGACCTAGGCGGAAAACCATGGTGCTAATAGCACCATGGTCCATGCCGGTAACTTACCGACTCCACCATGGAGAAAGGGGGAATTACCACCCCATTACAAGGTTGGCGGGGTGCTAATTCCCCCTTCCTCCATGGCCCTTCACCATTCCCATTTTTACCCCATAGGGCTCATACGGAAAATTGCGGTACCGTACTTGGCACCAAGGTCCCTTTGCGGGTCCCTACTTTAACGGCTGGTGTAGACCAGTCGTTAAGGTCGGGTCCCGCAAAGGGACCTCGTAATCAGGCGCTAATAGGTTAACCCATTAGCACCAGGGTCATAATGAGGCCCATTGTCTCTTTCCCAGAGCAGCAGAGAAAGTCTCCTCCCCTTCTCATTAGCAACCCCATGAGATATTCTCTCCTTTTGGTGGGAATGACCAAGTTGGTGTGTTATCAGTGGTGGGAAACCTCTTTGAAGTTTTAGCTGAATCAGGTTACCTTATGGTCAATTGTGACATTGTTCCTTGTGAAAAATTACAGTTACAAATTTAAAATAAGCAAATATATCTTCAATTCCAGTCTTTTTCAACATGAAAATCAATGTGTGGCACCCTATATTGCATTTGATGGAAGTCCCTTCTTTAGCATATTTAGCTTTTGAGACACAAGTTTCACCTGACAGATTTAGAGATCGCCAGCGTCTGACAGAGGCGAGTAACGGTAATTATATTTATGTGGATTCTTGAAGTAGATTGATGTTCAACCCCCAACAAGGAGGTTGGATCTTTTGGGTGGTTTGTGAGCCATGATTTTTGCAAATTTGACAACCAAGAAAAACGGATTTCCACACAGCTATGTGTTTCTTTTGCAATCATGTTGCTCTGTGGGCAGCCAAATGATGGGTTTTGGCAGTGGTCTCTTGTGTTACCACTGACATAGGCAAAAGTGGATGGCGGCCTATTTTTCAGATTTTTCCTGTGCACTTCTGGGTGATTTTAGCGAGCAGAATGCTTTCCGACGGCCATTCTCATGTTTCTGATGCAAGCAATGCACAGTGATGTGGCAGGGCCTGGACTAGTGGAGTAAAAACATCCCACAAGCCCCCCCTCTTGCGATTTGGCATTGGACGTCCATCAATGGGAATTTGCAAGACTGGGATGTCAGCTTCAGCTCTTCTGGTTCCAAAAATGGCAAAGTTCATCATCTTTTCCTCTATCAGGGGTGGATCGATCGGTTCTCCTCACCAGTCCTGATGAGTATTGAGCGATACTCCAGGCCCCTCGGATCTCTGCTCCCGGTCCCCAGGTAGTCCTAATTTGTCAGTCTCCATGGTTTTGAATAGTATTCCAATCTTAGGATGACAAAGCAAAAACATATTTGTAGACATTTCCCCACCACTATTAATGTAGTGGGGCGGACACATATATTTTGATAAATCAGGACACATTTTTAGATGGTAATCATGGACTATATATGGAGTATTTTAGAGTAGGAATTTTATGGAGCTGGAGTGGCCCCCTCTGTGGTTCCAGAAGACCCTTCCAGTTTCTGCAGAGTGTGCCTAGGATGGCAACACTTTATTTGATTAATATGGACCCACTTATGTTCCCCTTCTGCCAAACTGCCTTTCGGGATGCGGATTTTGTAGGCGACTGGTGAGATTTTGTCTACAATTTCAAAAGGAGCCCTCCAGCTAGGCAAAAATGTAAGCTGTTTGGCCTGGTGCCTTTGGAAATTGTATAGGTAGACCCGGTCTCCTACATTGTATTCTTTTCTGGTAGTCTTCAAGTCAAAGTGGGTCTTCATGCTGTCGGCTGATCTCTCTAGACTTCGCTGAGTAAAGTCAAAAGCATGTTGAAGGTGTATTCTTAGATTTTCAACATACTCATGAGCTGTGGAGGCATTGATCAATGTCTGCTCTTGGGTTCTGTAGAGCAGATGCTGGGGAAGCACCATCCTGCGTCCAGTTATCAGCTCAAACTGTGACATTTTAGTTGCAGATGAAGGGGTAGATCTGATGGCCATTAGGACAAGAGGTAATCGAATATCCCAACTTGGCCCAGAATCTGCCACAAACCTTTTTAAAATGCTCACAAATGTTTTGTTGTATCTCTCTACTGCACCACTAGAGGCTTGCCGGTAAGCAATGTGTAGCTTCCTTTTGACCCCAAGTATCTCCCACATCTTTGTCATTACTTCGCTGGTGAAATGGCTACCTCGGTCTGACTCAATCCTTTGGGGTAGTCCAAAACGCGAAAAGATGTGGTTGATCATCAGGGCAGCTGCTGTTTCTGCCTTGCAGTTTGGGGCTGGGAGACTGTCCACCCATTTAGTAAACAAGCATGTCATGGTCAAAATGTACTTGTTTCCCTTAGAAAAGTGAATCACGGGCCCAATGAAATCTACTTGCAAATCTGACCATGGCAGTGTCATCCCCCTCTTTTGGAGGGCGCAAGGTGTGTGAGGGATGTTGGCTGAAATTGTGCACACACAAGACATACCTTCAAGTATTGGTCAAGGTCCTCTCTTAAGATTTCAAGTGCTGTATGAAACCCCCTATGACCAGCTGTGGCCGCATCATGGGCGTGACTGAACATCAGGCTTCGGAATGAGGCAGGGACCACCCACTGATAATGGCCAGCTAAGGATCTCCTTACCAACAACTGTCTTGGATTCAGAACATTTTTGGACATTTCATCAACACTCTGAGGTCCTCTTTCCCAATGTAATCGGTATCCATCAGGGGAAAGTTCTCAGGGTCGTCAATGTATTGATAAAACTTACCAATTATTGGTTCCCCTTTTTGAGCCGTAATCAAATCAGCATCTGGGGTTTCCTTACTCCATTGTGCAGTTGAGAGATCATTGTGAGCATTTGTCTGGGACCTAGTGATAGCAGTGACCTGGATTTCCCCCAACAGGGACTCAATCTCAATTAGATCCGGTTGACCCGATTTTGGCCAGCTGATCAGCTAAGTAATTTCCAGTTTTGTCTGGTCCCTCTACTTTGGGATGACCCTTGATCTTTTTCCAGTAGATAGTCATCCCATTCGAGGTGACCAGATCATCAATATTTTGGATTAATTTCCTATGTTTCAAGGGTTTGTTATTAGCACATAACATGCCTCCGGTTTTCCAGTTAACCAGGTGCTCCACAAACCCGTTCCGTACATAATCCGAATATGTGATTATGACCAGTTTGTGGAATTGATGTTGGACAGCAGTGAGGATGGCTTGATGCACAGCCATCAACTCTGCCACTTGACTATTTCGGGGACCAATCTTGTACCCAGTGGAGGGTTCTGGGATCTCCTTCTCCCATGCATTCCCTACAACGGCCACAAGTTCTTTTTCCCCGTTGTTGTCAACATGGTAGGAGCATCCATCCATGTAGAAAGTGGGCATTGCCTCACACTTGTCTTCTTCAAAGACTTTGTGTTGGGAATGGAGGTATGCCTCCATGTTGTCCTTGATTTTTAGACTTTCGTCCTCGAGACAGTTTTCTCTGGCACAATCATGCAAGTCAGCCAGACCTTGTGCGAGGGGGACTCTTCTTGTTTTGGCCATATCTAACCTCCACAGGAAAGCCTTGCATTGACAGAATCCAGGAAGTAATTTGGCAATTACTCACATTTCCGGCCCGGATTCTGTCACTTTGGAGATATTGCAGAGGCTGGTGTGGAGTATCCACTATGTTGTGTTCTCCATGGATAAACGGGCAGTAATTCTTCAATGCCCACACCGTTACCAGGAGTGCCTTCTCACAGTCGTTGAATTTTTCCTCCACAGGGGATAAAGTTTTACTCGCATAAGAGCTTACTTTATTGACCTTGTCATGCTTTTGGTATAATACTGCAGTCAAGCATGCATTAGAGAACCCTGTCTCCAAGAAGAACTTGTTTCTGACAGGGTAAGCTAGGCAAGGCGCTTGTGAGAGGCTCCTTTTGAGTTTTCTTACTGCCTGGGCTTGTTCTGGACCCCATTCCCACTTGACCCCCCCTTCAAAAGATGAATAAGGGGTCTTGTGATCTCTGCGTAGCCCTCAATGAACTTTCTACTCTAATTAGTCAGTCCAAGAAGGCTCCTTAGTTCCCGCAAAGTTGTGGGTTCTTTTAATTTCTGGAGTGCTTCCACTTTCTTTTCCTGGGGACAGAGACCCTGAGGAGTAATCTCATGCCCCAATAAATTTACACGGGTTCTACAACACTGTGCCTTTTGAAAGGAAAGTTTTGCTCCGGCAGCCCTCAACTGTGTCAGAACATAACGGATCTCCGCTATGTGTTCCTGGACAGTTGAGCTTTTAATGAGTACATCATCTACACAAGCCAGGTTACCCCTTCCACCCAGCTCGGGCATGGCCTTATGTAGAAAAATGTTGAATTCATTGCCAGAGTTGATGTATCCGAAGGGAGTCTGAGTCCATGTGTACTGCTGCCCCCCAAAGGTAAAGGCCAGCTTGTATTGGTCCTCCCTACTGACAGGTACAGTCCAGTACCATTGGTCAGGTCTATTGCAGTGAATACCTGTGACCCCTGGATCTGGGAAAGCCCTTGGTCAATGTAGGGAAGAGGCCATCGGGAAGTATGGACCCATTTGTTGAGCTCCCTAAGGTCTGTGCAGAGTCCCCACTGGCCGTTTGGCTTCAATATCCCCAGCACCGGATTATTGAAGGTGCTGTGGACTGGACGGATTATCCCACGGGACTCAAGGTTCTTAATTATTTCAGTAAGGGACTCCATTGATGCGAGAGGCAAGCGATATTGCTTCACAAACACTGGAGTCATGCCAGGGTCCGTGGGAATTGTTGTTGTGTGGATGTCGGTGTGACCACAGTCATATGAGTCCACCGCAAAGAGATCTTGAAAATCCAAGAACACTTGTTTCAACTGTTGCTTCTGCTCCAGAGTCTTACAGGCATCAGCTAGGTTGACTCTCTCTTCAACTATCTGCCTGAAGCCTGAAAAGACTTCTGGTTTTGCTTTCTCCGCGGCCTCCTCCAGCTGGGTGGAGAAGTCCCTCGTCAGAGTGCTTATTTGGACTGATGGCTTCAGGTGGGGAAGGCAGTCCTCGCGGACTTGGAAAATCACCTTCTCCCTCCAGAAGTCACAGGCCACATCTTACTTGCCATAAGGGCAGGAAGTGTACACCAGGAAGTTCCCCCCATGCCGGGTAAAGATCCTGTCTGGTGTTGTGTTGTCATCACTGTCACTGTCAAAACAGTCCTTGGGGATTCGTCCTAACAGTTAATTTCCTAAATCTATGGAAAAATGTCGGTCATCTACCGCCATTCCAATAATGGTGCATGCGGCTAGAGTGATACTCTTTAAGTCGCTGTTATCCACCTCTATTGGAATGGTGTCATGTTCTACATTGACTAACAGTGTTGGGTTTATCCCCAACCCTCGCTGTTGGAGAGAAGCATTTAGATGAATATAGGCATCAGGGTTTTTCAATTTCTGTCCTCTTTTAACTTTCACTTCCAGGGAGAATTGTCGGGTCCTTTCTGGGATGGTGACTTCCTCTCCAATCTGAATTTCAACTGCATAAGGCAGCAGTTGAGATGACCTAAATGCTTTCTCTGGGTCATCAAAGCCCATGGGATTATCCGCTAATCGGGACCAAGCTTTGAAGTTTATTAGGTCCAAACTAATGGCAAAGCGATTGAGAATATCACTGCCTAAGTAAAAGGTGGCAGTGACGTCTTGCACGACCCAACAATTATGGACTATGCTCTTGTTGCCTATGGAGATTTTGAGCATACACCTGCTTGGCAGGAGATGTTTGGAACTGGGTGTTTCCAGATCCATTTCCCATTTGTCTATCAGTCTAAATGTGGGAATGAGTGGATTTTTTGGGGGTCGGCGGAACATGGCTTCGCTGATGAAGCTCTTACCATTGTTCATACACACTCGGGCGAGAAAAGAGTCATTTAACTGAACAGGGATGAACAACTGTTCTCCAATTTTCTGAATATCAGCCAGGCTCTGAGCTGATTTCACGTCTTTCTGGACTATAGGAGTGGGAATGTCTGATTGTGGATTGGTAAAGAATTTCAGAGTGTTTCCTTCCAGTGTGGAATGCCACCTTAAACTGGAAGGAAGGTTGATTTTCCGAAATAGAGGGGACCCCCATCACCAGTCTGTTGTCCTACTGCTATTACTGTCATGTCTGGAATTTGGTTGTTCTGGAAGTGAAATTCTACTTGGTCAGATTTTTGTTCAACCATGTGGCAGGTGTCGTTTAAACTAACATGGTTGACGCTCTGTTTCAATTTTATTGGTCGGCTAGTCTGGGTCCAGAGGACCTTGTTTATGCAATCTATTAGGGGTGACAACCTTCGCAGGAGGTCATTCCCTAGTAAACAAGGGGTGCCCTCTGGAGTCACAACTATGACCGGGTGCTTCACCTTGTGTCACCCAATTTTAATGTCCAAATCCGCAGTCTCCTCAATGGGAAATTCCTTCCTGTCAAAGTTCTGAAGTTGTCCAGGAAGAGAGGTGATAGGAATTTGGCAATTCTCCCCCTTCCTGAATTTAGTTTATCAAAGGCCTTTTTGGACAGAAGGGTAGCTTGGGATCCAGTGTCCACCAGTGCCAAAATTGTACCCTGCCCCTGTAATTGAACCGGGGCATGGTATCTTCTCTCCTTTTCCGCAAGGGGGCACAGATAATGCACATTTTTGGACAACTGGTGGGCTAGTTTTTTAGATTTGGACATTTAGAGAGAAGAGATTTGGGCCGAATTCTGTGGGAAGTCTAGGTAATCTGCAAGAAAAGGTGGCAACTAGAGATTGGAGATGTTTTGAGTTCCCCTGGTTCTGGTTCTGGGCCACCCCCCAAACTCCCTTTTTGGAGGCAGTCACCAGGAAGGGTTTCAACCAGGGGATTTTCATGTTGTTGGTTCTGGGATTGGATTATGGGAGGTGCTAGCTCAGTCCCCACATCTACCCAGTCTGGATTTGAATCCTTTGGGACCCATTTTTCTTTGGAAGGAGTTCCCCCATCTCTGAAGGAGAAGATCCTTTTCCCAGGATCCTCTGAGGATCCCTCTCCTTCAAATTGGAAGATATGTGGCAGCGCCCCCAAAACCTGTGACTTTGGGGGAAGAGAATGACATGGTATCAGCCATCTTGAGACCTTTGAGCATGATGACTTTACATCTGATGATGTATTGTTCAACCAGGACGGCCCAAGACAGGGGTTGGAACCAGTGTCTATTCCCGTAGACCAGAAAGGACCCTATGTAGAAATGAAAGTTGGGACTAGGGAACACACTTTTCTAGTGGACACAGGTGCACAGAAGTGCTCAATAGATCATTACTTGGTTCCAGAGATACCACTGTCAGGGCAGAAGAATGTTTCAGTAGGGTTCGCAGGTACACCAGTAATTAGTCCAGTTTCACAGTCAGTACCTATAACATTAGGCCCGTTCTTTCTAACACAAAATTGCGGCGAAAATGTGTTGGGTTTAAATTTGTTGAAAAAATTCAGTGCGGTTATTTATTTCAATGTCATTTTGAAGCTAACATTCTCAGCTTTCAAACGAACTAGGAACCGCATTCCAACTCCTGATAGTTTTCCTGTAATTGTGTTTTTCGTGCGCTGGAAAGTTTGCTGCGATTTCGCATTTGGCTCAATTTCACCACATGCAAAAACAGCTATTTCTTGCTTATAACCTCTGAATTTCGTTTTCCATCTGCCAACCATTCAACAATCATTGCTAGTGTTTACCTGACCCAATCCAAAGCAACTCCCACTATTTCTGGATCCTATTTAGCGAATTAAAATCATTTTTAGTATTTTTCCCATTCATTTCAAAGCACAATTCAAAGCAATTGACCTGTTTAAAATCATTTCTGTTCTCTCTAAGCTTGCTGGGGGGATCGGGATTGAAACTGCAATTGTTGATTGCACCTGTGTGCCCTCATTCCAATTGTTCATATTGCATATTGGGGGGAGTGAGTAATAACAGGGGGAAAGAGTGATCACATTGTCTTTGAATTAAGTCATTTCAAGTTTATTTCTGTGTTGCATTCTTTCCTATCATTGCATTTCCTTGAACCATACAAAGCTATTCTCTGCTACATTATTCTTCCTATTCATACTCCTAATTGATTAAAGAGGTTGTTAAGATCTGTGCTTTGAGATAGAGGCAATGAAAAGGGGTGAGCAAAATATTCACACGCGAAACGAAAAGTGCAGAATCCACACTGGAATCCACTTCTGCCCGTTCTGCAAAATCAGCATTATGGTTTTGCCACTACTGAAATTTCACCTGGTTCTCTGCAAATCCACACACAGCCTGGTGTTTTGTCCCCATGATAGTTTCATGTAAAGCAAAGAGAATGTATCTTTTTTTTTGATCCATGCAGCAACACAAGAAATGTCATGTGTGTTATTCTGAACCATTCTAGTTTCACGCAGTGCCATGAGAACCTTTTGAATGGTTTTCCGATTTGTGATAGATTTGCACAGCAACACTAGAAACTTTGTGTTGGTCCTTTTTCTATCGGAGCAACACGAGAAACCTTATACAGGTCTTTTTTCGATCTGTAATAGTTTCCTGCAGTGACATGAGAAACTTTGTGCGGGTCTGTTTTGGTCTGTGCTGCTTCCATTTAGAGACACAAGAAACTTTACACAGGTTTATTTTAGATCCATACTCGTTTTGTGCTGCGGTATGAGAAACTTTGCATAGACTTCAAATGTTTATTTTGGACCGCTTCCGCGGCTTGTGGAGCGGAATTGCACAATTTGCCCAGCCCTATCAATTACATAACTATGATGCTATCTGTGAAGCACCATCAACAATGAGTGTTTATACTGTGTCTGGCCAGCAGGGGTGTAAGGAACATATAAATAATTATAGGGAGCACACCTGGTGTGTTAGGAGCAGGCAATCTGGCATCTGTGCACACCTGAATCATACTCCACTATGCCACCACTATCCGTTAGGATGGCTGCCAGATGGATAGCAGTGACCTAATAGTGCAGAAGAGAAGGCAAGGTGCATGCCATCACAGGTGAGTGTGGCACAGTTCATATCACATACAACCACTTCCACTGACTGTTCTGCTGTGCCCATCCCCCATAATAACAGGCACTCTCCTTCATGGTGCACATACCAATACATCAAGGAAACACATCACTAGCAATATGCACACATTATGACACACAATTTCATCATCTCAGCAATGAAAGCACACCTGCTGTCAAAACAATTGGCCCCTCCCCTACCACATTCATGCCCTCCATCGTCTCCTCAAAGGCCTTATGGACACCACCCATGCACACAAGGAAGGAGTATAAAATCTTGCACCTTCAGCCATAAAAGGACTGTGAAGGTGAACACAGCTAAACAACCCTTATCAAACAGCATTTCCTCACACCTCAAACATAGGCCACCTTAAAAATAGCGTGCAGCATCTACAGGCCTGTCTCCCTCAAGTCCCAACACCACTTTCATGATAATATCTGCATCCCATTAGCCCTAATATTGTGCAGAAGCAAAGACATGAGCACACTTTCACTTTACTTGGGCAGAAAGGAAATGAACACAGGTCTTATCAGTCCGTGACCACAGACCCTGCAGCACTCTCACAGTCAACACCTGAATCTACAAAAAACATATACTCGCCAGGTATGACCCCATCCCCAAGAAAGGTCTCATCCACAATGCCTAACTCCATGCACCCTCCACATCCCACCGAACCTGACATCAGAGCTCCTCAAACCCCTGCTAATTGTCCTGGTTGGATGCATGTTTGTTGCTGCATAATTGTGTGCACTATCCCATTTTTACTTCCCCACACCCTTGCAATGATCTCTTGCCAGCTACACCTTCCATGTGCACATGCACATTTACCAAGTAAGTGCACCTTACCTTCGTGAATCATATACACACAGTGCCCATGATACACTGACATACCAACACACTGCCATGAAGCATGAGTACATTCCCCACAGGAATGTGTAAAGTACCTGTATGACCCACATAGTACAGTATCTAATATTGTGACACTCATGCCACAGACCCTAGAACATGGAGATGATGTGCCGTTTATTTTACTATTTATTGGACCCTCATCCTAGTGTGTTATTATGGATACTCCAGTGGAGCATATGTGTAAAGCACTTCTTGCAATATAAGGAAAAGATTTTAAAGTAGCACAATGAATGGTGGCGCCGTGGGTGAACTGTTCGTACCATAGCCACATACAATACGAATGTACTAGATGTTATGCACACATATTTGTTGTCAACATATAAAGGGAAACATTTGAAAAATAGACGTAGCATACTTGCTCTAAGGAAAATGTTTGTAGAGGAAGAGATTGTCCCCAAGATTGGTAAAGAAGGATATAGTCAGGTACACAGTCGGGCCACCGCCCCACCCTAGCCTGCCATAGAATACACTAACCCCCAGTTTTCACCCCCAACCGAAGACATCAAGGGAACATTAGGGAAACCCAGGGACATGAAAAGAGATTTTAGAAATTGAGAATAAGACTCTCATTAGAAGCAGCATTAGAGAAGGCAGACAAGGAGCTGACAAAGTAGCACAAGGGCAAGGGGAGGGTCAGTTTGAGTGGATAGGCACAGACCAATGGAGGGAGGGACAGATTATTTTTAAGATGGATAGTAAAGCTATTAAAGACCATCAGACAGCCACAACAAGAAATACCCAATTTAGGGGAGGCTATCAGAGGTGCTCAAGATATGAATGAGTCCAACAACAGTGTAGACTATAACTCAGTATATACCGATGTAGAATTAGAGGACAATGATGATGGGTGGGAGACAGAAGACTTGGAAAAAGTAACACCATGGAGACATATGCTGAGACCACAGCTTGGTCGAATGGCACTAGCCAATGGTCAGAAGTAAGGAAAAGGATCACAGTATAAAAAGGAAGGACCACAGTTCCTGTTGCTGCAGAAGGGCCTGGGACAATCTCAATATGTACCGTGGTCCCACATCGAAGGGAACTACTGAATGCACAGCTTACCCTCCCTCACCACGGGAGCTGGCAAGTGGAATTATGCCATAAACAGTGCACAGCAGGATTCACTTTAGCTGTGAGAGATATAAAGAGATTGTTTTTCTCTTTGTTGGGAGAGCAGACTGATGAGATATGGAAAAGGGCAGGGTTTATGGGAAGTGACATTGAGTAATACCGCCCCCGATGGCTCACCGTTCAACAACTGCTGAGCACAAATATGGAAAGTTTTGAGATTCTTGTATGCATAGCATGGCTCGCAGACTCTATATCCATCAGATACAAGGGCTGTGGTGGTTAGGGATGGGAGAGGCTTGGGATAAAAATACCACTGTTTTGAACACATGTGTCATGAGGGTCTCGCCGCAGAGGTACAAGCTTATTTGCATAAGGCCATTGGGATCAAAGCAAGGGGATGGCCTGAGATATAAGCACACATAATACATTATTGCAGACAGGAGAAGGGCAAAGATAGGGCAGAACAGACCCAGAGGGCAGAAGCAAAGCTAGTACAGATAAAACTGGCTAAGTCGAGCATGGAACAGGCAGTAATAACAAGCACCATGGAAGAGCACCCTGAACAATAACCGCTAACCATTCCTGCTTCCAGGTACAAATGGTCACCCACAACACAAGACACCCACAACAGGACATCCAACAGAGAGCTCTGACTTTCCCAGTACTATCAATAACTGGTGAACCGGATGAGGAACCCATTGAGGAAGTGAAGATAGGAGATCAAACATTTACTTGTTTGGTCTACACAGGGGCTACCAGTTCCTGTATTACTGAGGAGAGGTTCCCTTTGTCGGAAAAAAAATAATCGACTCACAGGGACTTACCCATTACTGAAGGCAGACAAGAAGGGTCAGCATCTTTATTATGTTCACAAGACACCCCATTTGACCACTTGGGCAGGGTCCTCATGTGAAAGCTGAATATGACCATCTCATTCACAGAAGATGGTATAGTGTGTTCTACTCCATGCACATACCATGCTAGGGCTGTAGCACTAATACAAGCACTCTGTAGTAACAGCACTGTGTGGGACACACCACTCCAACTAGATGTGTTGCTTTATGAGGTATACATTGCGTTAGAATGGGTGCCAGGGATTAAGGACAAGATTTGGCACCTACCTGCTGAGTTTCTATTCAGGTCAGCTGTCCCAAGGAAAGGGCACCAGGCACCTTTATCAAGATATATTTGGAATCAGTGGTCACCAAGGCAGACATTGTAATCCTGTCCAGTTTGAACAAAGATGATTTTGAATGGCGCACAGTTATATGCGTTGACCCAAAACAGCGATTGAGGGATATGTCTGATGAACAGCTGTTCGAAGACACTGAGGATTAGGGTGACATGATAGTTGACATTTTGATACTTTTGCAGGTGAGTGTATAGCACAGTGAAGTACCCCACACCATGCCCCTTGCCAAGACATTACCACCGGATATGCAGAGAGATGTATAGAAGGTGCCCAGCGAGTTATGGACCAGTATCCTGCAAAATGTAGGGCTGTTAAAGGGCATGTGGGCAGTTTGCATCACATTGAAACATGGTGCAGTGTTGCCCAGAGCAAAGCAGTATCCCTTGTGAAAGAGGCAAAGGAGGGGATCTATGATACTATTGCAGCTTTATGGCAGCAGGGTATAATACAACCATCAGAATCACCATGTAACACGGATGTATACCCTGTCATAAAAGTGAGAGGGTCATGTTCAGGATCTCCACCCATTGAATAACATTGTAGAGGCAGAATATCCAGTGGACTCCAACCCTGCCACAATCCTTTGTAACATCCCCGTAGAAGCCTCTCATTTCACTGTGGTAGATTTCAAGAAAGAATCTTTGTCCATCTTATTACACACCGAGTCTCAGATCCTCAGAGCATTTACTTAGTATTTTTAGAAACACAAATGGACTTCAGTATGTGGACGACTTGCTGGTCTACAGCCCAACAGAAGAGCAATGTAGAAGAGATTCAGTAAATCTACTGACCTTATTGGCAGGAAAGGGCAACAAGGTAGACAAAGAGAAACTGCTGTATTGCCAGAAAGAGGTTGTGTACCTAGGACAGATCATATCTTTGACATGGAAAGAGTAATGGTAGAAGGGGCAGAAGCAGTGCACAACACACCACCACAGCCACAGTCAAACAGATGCAACAGGCCTTAGGGTTATGTAACTACTATCAAGAATGGATTTCTGACTATTCCACTTACACCAAACCCCTCTTGTATGGGTTGAAGGAAGCACAGAAAGTTAAGGGACTCATTGCTTGGACAGATGAGATGATCCAATAATTTCAGAAACTTAAAAATGTGATCAGTAATGCACCAGTTTTAGCAACACCCCAACGAACGTCAATGAGATATAAGCCTTTGGTTTATTACAGTGGGTTCTTAGACCCAGTCATGCAGGGACATTTACATGTGAGCAGGTTCTAGCAGCCACTGCCTTTGCTATACAGAAATCATCCACCATCACTATGTGATGCCCAGTCTCCTTATATGTAGAGCATGCAGTTTTTGCAATATTATAAAAAATATAAATCTACTCTCAATTGCCAGGTGGGCACTGTCTATCCAGCAACATTCATTGCAGAGCCCGTAAAATTAGATGACACTGTGTATGATTGTGCTATATATGAAGAGGTTACAGGTGTTACTATCCACGTTAGAGAATACGCACTCATGGAAGGGAAGATACTATTCACTGGCGCTTCATCAACGATTGATCAGGGCATGGGAAAATGACACACGGGGGCAGCAGTGGTAAGCCTTTAATCAGGGAACTACCAGGTTTTAGCAGAAGAATGACTGTTTGCACACTACTTTGCACAGGCTGCAGAGCTTGTAGCACTCATTTGAGCATTATACATATCCAGAGGGTGTCCTACCACCATTTATTAAGATTCCGCATATGTCACCTCCACAGTACATTCAGGTCTATCAAGATGGCATAGGCGAGGATTAAAAGAATCAGATGACAGACCAGAGCTGCATGCAACTCTACTCTCCAAGGTTAATTGATGCATTAGCACCTGTGACAGCAATGGCAGTAGTTAAGTGGACAGGCCATATAAACCATGCAGACCGAATTGATTATGGCAACCATACAGCAGACCTAGCAGCAAAAGAAGCAGCCTAAACAGAATATTCTGATGCCATAGTATCACCTGAGGTAGTTTTACAGCAAGAATTCCATTATCCCAAATGATCGAACAATAAGCTCATCCTCCCCAGCAGGAGAAAGAATTAAGCACAAAGAGAGGGTATTCCTTTTCCCCAACAGGTCTAATATGGAGACAAAATATTTCACAAAATCAATCATGCCCCAGCCATTACTTACAGTTGCTGTCATGATCTCTGCTTCCAAAAGATCAGGACTTGCCCGACTCCCTTGGAAGCAGACCCATAACCCCGGTTCCAAGTGCCAGCCAGTCCCAATTGGGACCTTTTGGACCCTGTCCTGGCGCCAGTGGCACCAGGCTCATAAAGATGCCCAGTCCCAGCGCTGGAAGCGCCGGGCTCATAATGCTTGGGTGGACTTACATGCAGCAGTCCATGCTGCTTACTTACCTGCCAGTTGAACCCCTGATCCTCTTCTGTTTGGGACTACTTTTCCTGTTGGGTGGGGCAGGAGCCACTCCCTAGGTTCAGAACACTGGAACTCTTCTGGAAAGGAGGAACTCTTTTCTTACCTAGGCGTGGCTGTGGAAGGAGACACCTAAGCACTACAGGAGGCTATTTAAACCACACCCGATGGATGAATCTTGCTTTGCGTTATTCTGCATTCTCCGCAGCAGAACGCTCATCATGTCTTCTGCTTCTGATCCTGGGCCTAAGGGACCAAAGGCTTACCATCCTGGAATCCAGTCTTCAGCAGCACCTGTAAAGACAAAGAAAGAACAGGTTAGCACTACGGTCTTCAGTGGCAGCGCATCTCTTACCTGGTCCATCGGCTGTCACCAACGCCTTGCGCTGCATTCCGGCATCTGAAAGACAAAGGCTTACCTACTCTTCGCATGCTCCGGAGGTCTTCGCACTGCATTTCGGCATCTGAAAGACAAAAGCTTACCAGCTCTTTACACGCTCCGGAGGCCTTCGGCGCTGCATCCCGCATCTGAAAGACAAAAGAAGGTGCGTTTAAAGACATTGGGCAACTTTATTACTCACGTGCCATTACTCCTTCCCATGCCGAATCTAGTGGGTATTCCAGCACCCTTCAGCTTCTCTAAAGCTCCGAACTTGTACCTGCAAGATAAAAGGGACAGTTAGTGCGCATCGTGAAGCAGGCTACAAGCGCTTACTTACGTGCTTCCAGGCGCTTCTATTCCTCACGCGGGTTCGATCCTCAACTCTCATCAGCCCGCCATCCGCCATCGCCGGAACCCTGCAAAACAAGAGATATCATTACAAAAGACTGTTAAGACATTTGAAGTGCCCAGAACTTACCGTTCGTGCAGTTAACGACGGACAGCAGTCCTCTGAGGTCAAGAGGCCTGCACCCTTATCCAGTGAAGAAACTGGTTACGGCACCCTGCCCCGAGGCAGATGGAGAGCTCGGCGTTCACTTACCTAAGGTGAGGGTGTTAACCTTTGGGGTTCTACAGGAGAAGAGAAAGGGAAGAGGAGAGAGGCACCCAATAACCCCAGTTCATTAATCCCATATTTTCTATCTGCAGACATCTTACTCTTCGAGTCAGACATACAGTGCACAGAGGTCCAGCCCAAAGAGCCAACCGTGTGTTACACATCACCTTTGAAGATACAGCATTCACCCAGTCAAGACCGGCGCCTCTGCGGGAATCAGGTGAGCGTTACAGAACGCAAAGCCTACCGCAAAACTCCCACCCAGGCGCTATGGAAACCTCGGATACCGACCAGCTAGCCCAGTTACTTGGGGAACTAAGAGCAGAAGTGCATGCAGCCCATCAGGAAACGAATGCTCTAAGAAGGGAACTGATTATTTCCAAGGAGCGAACAGACGATCTCGCTAGACAATTGCTACAGTCACAAGCCGGACAAACTCCGTTACCCGCATCAGGGGCAAATCTTCCTTCAACATCCTCTACGAACCCAGTGCAGATCAACCTACCTGGGAATGTACCTCTGGCTCCACCCAAACGATTTTCTGGTGACCCAAAGAGGTTTGCAGTATTTATTAATCAGTGCCGGTTGCACTTCTTATGCCGGCCAGCAGCCTTTCCAACTGATCAAGCTAAGGTAGCTTTCGTGCTTTCGTACCTTAGTGGCAATGCGGCAGACTGGTCGATCCCTCTAGTTAATCAAGATGATCCGGTTCTCCATGATTTTCGAGCTTTTCAGCTCAGTATGGAAAAACTGTTTGCAAGACATTTACAGGGGCAGGCCTTGGACAATGAGCTCCTTTCATTGCGACAGGGTAATCAAGACCTTTTGGCTTATATTGCGTCTTTCAACAGACTGATAGTGGAAACTCAATGGCCTGAGGACAAAAGGATTACGCTGTTTTATAGAGGTCTACGTGGAGAGCTCAAAGATGTGTTAGCCCAAGTAGTGAATCCCCCGCAAGACTGTTCGGACTATATTGACTTAGTCGTTCAAATTGACCACAGACTGCAGAACAAGAAGGCCGATCGTTCCAAGTTTGATGCTCGAGTATTTTCCAAACCAACAACTCCTACCAAAGGAGTAGACTCCGGGGAACCCATGCAAATAGGGGGCCTGAAAGGACCACTAACACAAAAGGAGCGGGAAAGGAGAAAACAGCTGCAATTATGCCTCTATTGCGGAAACTCGGGGCACTTTCTTCGAGACTGTCCGGTGAAACCAGCCAAGAAGGCAGTAGGAGCTGCAGTTACCAGGGTCACAAACTCTGAGCAGGGAAAGACCTCGCCCGACAAGAATAGAGGTCCTCTTGCCGAGCGTTAAAACCATTTCCGTGACCTTGCATTTCGTGATACCTATGGTCCTCATTAGCCCTGAACATCCGGATCGATTAGATGCGATTGAAGCTTACGTCCACAGCGGTGCCATCAGCAATTATGTGGATCATGAAATGGTTTTGAAGATGAATCTGACTCTTTGTCCAAAGGCTGTAAAGGACGTCATTACTACGGTGGATGGTACAGAGATAGCCTCCGGACCAGTAACGCATACCACCCAAGAAGTGACGCTAGTAAGTCAAGATGGACACCATGAGAAGATCGTGTTCGATGTGATCAAGGCCCCTCAGTTCCAGATTATTCTAGGAATTCCTTGGTTAGAGAAGCACAATCCTCAGATCGATTGGCGAGCAAGAACCGTTCAGTTTCCAGAATGTGTCTCTACTTGTCACCCTCGACCTGGTGTTGCACTGGCAGCAATTTCCTCGGAGGCTCCCCAGTTACCTCCTGAATACCTAGAATTCCAAGATGTTTTCCGGAAGGATCAGGCTAACTCTCTACCTCCTCATAGGTCTTATGACTGCCAGATAGACCTGATACCTGGATCTACTCCTCCTTGAGTAGAATTTATGCCCTCACCGAGCCTGAGAATCTTCACCTCCGACAATACCTGGATCAATACCTAGCGAATGGGTTTATTCATCCTTCCAAGTCCCCTGCTTCCGCAGCTTTGTTCTTCGTTCCAAAAAAAGAAGGGGACCTTAGAACTTGTATAGATTATCGCGCCCTGAACCAGATCACCGTTAAGAATAGATATCCGTTACCTTTGATCCCTGAACTCCTGGACCAAGTCAGAAAAGCATGCATATATACAAAGCTGGATCTTAGAGGAGCCTACCACCTGGTACGAGTAAAAGAGGGCGATGAATGGAAGACGGCCTTCCGCACCAAGTATGGGCTATTTGAATATCAGGTCATGCCCTTCGGACTTTGCAATGCCCCGGCCGCCTTTCAATATTTTATGAACGATGTCCTCAGAGAGCTCATAGATGTGTGTGTTGTTGTTTACATTGACGACATCCTCGTTTATTCTTCATCGGAAACTGAACATCGGAAACACGTGAAAATGGTCCTCGAGAGATTGCGTCAACACAAACTTTTCGCTAAGTTGGAAAAATGTGTTTTAAAGTGACTGAAGTTGAATTCTTGGGATTCATATTAACACCTAGCGGAGTGCGTATGGATTCAAAGAAGGTCGATGCGATTCTCAAATGGCCATCGCCATCCTCCGTAAAAGGTGTTCAAAGCATGTTAGGCTTCGCTAACTTTTACCGCAGGTTTATCACCGAATTCTCTCGAATAGTCCAGCCCATCACCGCCTTGTTAAAGAAAAACAAACGTTTTGAATGGTCTACCGAGGCGGAACAAGCTTTCCAGAATTTGAAGACTAGATTTATCTCTGCACCGATCTTAAAACATCCTCGCCAAGAACTCCCCTACATCGTTGAAACTGATGCTTCGAGCCTTGCCATGGGGGCAGTTCTATCACAAAAGGACCCAGGAACCAATCAGTTGCATCCCGTGGCATTTTGGTCCCGCAAATTCTCGCCTCCTGAAATCAATTACACTATTACTGATAAGGAACTTTTAGCTATCAAGTCCGCCTTTAAGGCATGGCGGCATTATCTTATGGGGGCCCGACACACCGTTACTGTGATTACAGATCACCGAAACCTGCAATATTTGAAAACCGCAAAAGCTCAATCCTCTAGGCAACTCCATTGGGCACTATTCTTTGCCGAGTTTGACTTCATAATTACCTATCGACCTGGTACAAAAAACGGTAAAGCTCATGCCCTTTCTCGGATGGGAGTGGAAGAACATTTGATCAATCCTAAACCTGTACCTATCATTCCCGAACAAAGAATTCTAGGTGTAATCGCCACACAATCCATAGAGGGAGTTAAGGATAAAGCCAGGCTACTGGTAACTCCAGCAGACATACAGAATTGGCATCTGCAGGGAAAGGACTTTACGGTGAAGGACAACCTATTATATTTCCAAGAACGGTTATACCTGCCCAGCACAGATTTACAGAAAAAGGTAATCTCTTGTTATCACGATTCTTTAATGGAAGGACATCCCGGTATGACCAAGACCTCGGAAAAGATCAGGCGCTACTTCTGGTGGCCGTCTTGGAAAAAAGATATCAGAGACTTTATAATGTCCTGTGGAGTATGCGCCCAAAACAAGAGTCAAAAGGAAAAACCAGCCGTCCTCTTACGCCCTATTGACTTCCCGCCTCGCCCTTGGCATACGCTTTCTATGGACTTCATCACCGATCTACCTCCATGCTCCGGATACAATATGATTCTAGTAATCGTGGACCTATTCTCCAAGATGGCGCATTTCATTCCACTCAAAGGCTTACCAACAGCAGCAACTCTGGCCCGAGAATTTCTCGAAAACATCGTCCGACTGCACGGTTTTCCTTCAGTTCTAATTTCGGATCGAGGTAGTCAATTTATTTCTCATTTTTGGCGAAGTTGCTGTCGGTCGGCTCAAATTGATGTGAGACTTTCGACCAGCCACCACCCTCAAACCGACGGACAAACTTAGAGGACCAATCAAACTCTGGAACAGTATTTGCGCTGCATGCTACAACAAACTGAAAAAACTTGGAAAGATATCCTTTGGATAGCCGAATATGCCTACAATAACTCTGTCCGCTCGGGAACTGGGAAGACCCCGTTTTTTCTTTTATACGGTAGTCACCCTCGAACCTCGGAGTTGGATCCACTCCAAGAACTTGGAACACCAGCAGTAGACCACCTGCATTCTACAATCACCCAAGCCTTTATGGAAGCTGTTTCTCACCTTCAAAGGGCTAAAGAACAATACATGAAAGGAGCAGACCAACATCGGAAGGAAGCCCCCCAATATCAAGTGGGAGATCAAGTCTGGTTATCCACCAAATATCTACCTCTAAAAGGACCACGCACATTCAACCCAAGATACCTTAGTCCCTATTCCATCACTACCATAGTAAATCCAGTAGCGGTCAAGTTGGACTTGCCCCCTCACATGAAGATACATCCGGTCTTCCACGTCTCTCTATTAAAACCCGTGCAACCTCAAACCCGACTAACTACATCTCCAAAACCTATTCTAGTTGATGGAGAACTCGAGTTTGAAGTCAAAAGCATCCTGGATTCCAAGATCTCCAAATCTAAACTATTTTACCTGATTGACTGGAAAGGCTACGGTCCCCAAGAAAGATCCTGGGAACCTGCAGAATATGTCCATGCGCCTCGTCTAATCAAAAGATTTCATCGAACATTTGCTAACAAGCCCAAACCCCCGGAGAAGCCCGGTTTGGGAGGGGCCTTGAGGGGGGGTGCTGTCATGATCTCTGCTTCCAAACGATCAGGACTTGCCCGACTCCCTTGGAAGCAGACCCATAACCCCGGTTCCAAGTGCCAGCCAGTCCCAATTGGGACCTTTTGGACCCTGTCCTGGCGCCAGTGGCACCAGGCTCATAAAGATGCCCAGTCCCAGCGCTGGAAGCGCCGGGCTCATAATGCTTGGGTGGACTTACCTGCAGCAGACCATGCTGCTTACTTACCTGCCAGTTGAACCCCTGATCCTCTTCTGTTTGGGACTACTTTTCCTGTTGGGTGGGGCAGGAGCCACTCCCTAGGTTCATAACACTGGAACTCTTCTGGAAAGCAGGAACTCTTTTCTTACCTAGGCGTGGCTGTGGAAGGAGACACCTAAGCACTACAGGAGGCTATGTAAACCACACCCGATGGATGAATCTTGCTTTGCGTTATTCTGCATTCTCTGCAGCAGAACGCTCATCGTGTCTTCTGCTTCTGATCCTGGGCCTAAGGGAACAAAGGCTTACCATCCTGGAATCCAGTCTTCAGCAGCATCTGTAAAGACAAAGAAAGAACAGGTTAGCACTACGGTCTTCAGTGGCAGCGCATCTCTTATCTGGTCCATCGGCTGTCACCAACGCCTCGCGCTGCATTCCGGCATCTGAAAGACAAAGGCTTACCTACTCTTCGCATGCTCCGGAGGTCTTCGCACTGCATTCCGGCATCTGAAAGACAAAAGCTTACCAGCTCTTCGCACGCTCCGGAGGCCTTCGGCGCTGCATCCCGCATCTGAAAGACAAAAGAAGGTGCGTTTAAAGACATTGGGCAACTTTATTACTCACGTGCCATTACTCCTTCCCACGCCGAATCTAGTGGGTATTCCAGCACCCTTCAGCTTCTCTAAAGCTCCGAACTTGTACCTGCAAGATAAAAGGGACAGTTAGTGCGCATCGTGAAGCAGGCTACAAGCGCTTACTTACGTGCTTCCAGGCGCTTCTATTCCTCACGCGGGTTTGATCCTCAACTCTCATCAGCCCGCCATCCGCCATCGCTGGAACCCTGCAAAACAAGAGATATCATTACAAAAGACTTTTAAGACATTTGAAGTGCCCAGAACTTACCGGTCAAGAGGCCTGCACCCTTATCCAGTGAAGAAACTGGTTACGGCACCCTGCCCCGAGGCAGATGGAGAGCTCGGCGTTCACTTACCTAAGGTGAGGGCGTTAACCTTTGGGGTTCTACAGGAGAAGAGAAAGGGAAGAGGAGAGAGGCACCCAATAACCCCAGTTCATTAATCCCATATTTTCTATCTGCAGACATCTTACTCTTCGAGTCAGACATACAGTGCACAGAGGTCCAGCCCAAAGAGCCAACCGTGTGTTACACATCACCTTTGAAGATACGGCATTCACCCAGTCAAGACCGGCGCCTCTGCGGGAATCAGGTGAGCGTTACAGTTGCACTCGATCTACAAAACTGGATAAACATTATGAAAAACATATTAGTATCATTCTGCAACATTCTCTACCATTTTAGGTCAAATTGAGTCGACCCTCTGGCATTAGATACTTTAACTGTACACTGCTTGAACCAACCACCCCCACAGTGCTCTGGGAGCCTGCAAGTCAAAGCTTACGCAGACATCTGTGACCAGAGCAGGGAAGGAGGGTTAGGATCTTGTTGGTTGGATAGGTACGGGGGATTTATGGAAACCGGGTAGTAGGATAGGTAGAGGTTGTTGATGGGACTGGGGAAGTTAGGAAGGGTTTTGATTCTTGCGCACTCTTGACCACCTTCTATTTGTGGTGGTTATGGTTCTCCTTAAGTAATATTACACAGTTTATAATTCTACAACTGAGAGCAGGATTGGTTCACAATATTATAAATGAGTGCAAGATTGGCGCCAGTTAACACACCACTGGCGTGACTCACAACATGCATGCAGACTTAGCTTTCTGAACAGTACAGTCCTGGGATGTGGTCCATTGTCGTCTCCAGTTGTGGCTGTCAGTTTTGAGCCACATCCATTTTCTGCTATGAGCAAGCCCCAAGACTCTATTTCTGGTCTCTATAAGCGTGCGTTGCCGCACGTCGCTTATATCACAGCGTTCAATAGTTTGCAGCACGGGCCATTGTCCTTAAACCCAGGAGAGCCTATATGCTGCCAAACAGTGCCTACACAAGCGTAGCGACACATGGCTTGAGCCGCGTATTTGCCATCTAGTGATGTGTCCTAAGGGTCCTTAGGTTCCACAAGACGGGAAACATGTGTGTCAATAGGTGTCTCACACCGTGATCAGCTGTAACGCTTTTTTGGAACAAAAGCTGAACTATGGGCAAGCAAACAAACAACTGGTGCTGCGCCGTAGACGCAATCACTTAGCTCTATATGCTTCCCCGGTATCCCTCTGCAATGCTGCTGAACTTATCTGAAGTGGGCGAGGGGCCGTGCAGCTGATCCAGTGGGACTGGGCCCCTCGTGTGTTTTTGTCAGAGCTGTTCTGCGTGCGTCCTTCCAGCTTGAAGTCTCGAGCACAAGCTCGTGCCTCGGGAGTCACACATGCGCGATACTGTGCCTCACCCGATCCGGCTCCTGATTGACTGTTCAATGCCCAAAGCATGCTGGGCAGTGTAGTTCTGGTGTTCCTTAAGCCTACAGAGAGGGCAAAGCAGTCTCTTGTAAGGCAGTATGCCATTCAGTAATGGTTTCAAGGCTTTGGTAGTATTGTTGGTAATAATATGACATAAAGCACCCACAGTTTTTCTGTATTGCACTGGTCTTGTCTGTTTTGTCTGTTTATTTGCTTCATTTGCCCTTTTCTTTGTCTGCCCCTGACAGTCGTGGAATGGCTTGCTAGCACAAATAATACAAGAAATTACTTCTCAAAGGTTGCGCCCTCGTATATGTATTTCTATGAGGATCTCTATTTTTCCAAATGAGATAAACATCCTGCAAACAAATAGTTTAGGTCCTTGATCTAGCTAGAAGGATGGGTAATGGGAACAACAACACATATCAATGTGGTATTTGTGAAGATTTGTTTCATGGTGAGGAAGATGCAAGGTCTGGGAACGGTCTAGGGTGCAAAGATGCCTGGTTTCATGGGAAAGGATGTTAGTGCATCTAATATTGTTCCCCTGAGGAGATGATGTCACTTTTTTACTAATTGCCCTATTAGGTCATATGCAGGGGGATGGGTGTGGAATATCGTGTGTAATGTACTAATTAATAGAGTTGGGTAATGTATGTTGTTCTTTAGGTTTGCAAATGGTGAGAGCCAGTGGGAGAATATGGATTTGCATGGACTTAAGGTCTGGAATATATTGTAATTTTGTGTTTTTTGTTTATAAATACTGTAGCCCAATGTGGGCAGGTTGATAATTGCAGCCATTAAAAAGCGTTCTTTCTGCAATTTGTGGTCCTCGTTATTGTTTCCTGGATTTATTGGAGTAAATCAATGGTCGCTTTATGGTCTTCATTGTGTTTGATGGCCACATGTAAATACAACCCCTTTGTAAATAATGATGGTCCCTTCATCAATCAATCTCTGTGCCTACCTCAGACTCAGAGAGGAGTCCAAATGCTGACACAACCTCTGGCTTGGTAGTAAAGAAAGGACAGGGAGGTGTGAAGGGAGGTGTCTTCCACCTGGGTGCCTTTACCTGCAGTAACTCACTCCAAAATAGTGGCCTACGCTAGCACAGAGGGAGCACATACCCTGCGACAATGATCAAAGGCATGCATAGAAAAACATAATTGATGAGTGTGTGAGGGAGGAGATATTGAATGGCTGTGGAAATGTGTGAAAGTGAGTTATGTGGGGTGAGGTAAAGTCTCATTAACCATGCTCTAAGCAGGACTTGCCATGACATGGACTGACCAAAGTCATTGATGTGGCCCCCTAGGGGACCCTCGCGTATGGAAATAAGGCACAATCACCACACACAAACTGATGCGCCAGACACAAGGTTGTATTCCCAAAAGCTAGGCTTTATTGCAAAGCAAATAGTCTCAGTTGGCCAACTGGGTCTCACGCCCCGTGACGTGTGTCTCCAGACCTCGAGGGGCGCAAGAGAGCAAATCATTGTACGGCAGTTACATATATACAAAATGGACATCTCACAATCAGCAGTGACATATTCAATATAGCCCATAATGTATTTCCTTTGACTTGGGTTCGATGATTGACAATTGTGATGAGTATGACACCTTCAGACATTCATTTTTGCAACAGTTTGCAATTTCGCGAGCCTGCAGACACAATTCTTTGTTTTAGAGAACACATTGCTTCTGTTTTTGCAAGAAAGCTGCGTGCAGGGGAGAGACACATTCCATGCCTCGCTATCTCCTAGTTTCTATTTGTGTGCTAGGGGTCAACTCACTCTCCAGGGCTCTACAGGGCTCGGGGGGGGGGCGCTAAGAAGAACATAATTCAAGCCATTAATTGTTCGTTTCTACCATGTCTACCGCATGAGCGAGACTAGCTGGCACCTGTGTAATGATTAAATGCCTTGCTGCTTACTTCCAAGGACTTGTGAGGGAGGAGACCGGGCATTGCTGTCTGGGTCGCCAGCGTTATGTTTCAACAAGTATCTAGTGGCCTTTCTCTATGCATGAACAATAATGTAATAGTGGAGCAGAATAAGCTTTCAGCAAAGCAGTTTCAACAGAAGGCAAGAGGCGAAAGTTAAAAACAAAATGGCGATTTCAATCACATCAAAATGGCCGCACTTTAGTCAAGTTTATGGATCTGTATTTCTAATATCAAACACATGAGGCGGTTGGTCTTCGGCCAACAAAATACATTGCCTCCATTATTGAGGGGTATCTACTTTTTCTGGACTGACAGGTCTGGAATATATTCCAGGGGGATGGGAAAGGATGTTAGTGCATCTAATATTGTTGCCATGAGGAGAAAGGATGTTAGTGCATCTAATATTGTTGCCATGAGGAGATGATGTCACTTTTTTTCTAATTGCCCTATTAGGTCATATGCAGGGGGATGGGTGTGGAATATTGTGTGTAATGTACTAATCAATAGAGTTGGGTAATGTATGTTGTTCTTTAGGTTTGCAAATGGTGAGAGCCAGTGGGAGAATATGGATTTGCATGTACTTAAGGTCTGGAATATATTGTAATTTTGTGTTTTTTGTTTATAAATACTGTAGCCCAATGTGGCCAGGTCGATAATTGCAGCCATTAGAAAGCATTCTTTCTGCAATTTGTGCTCCTCGTTATTGTTTCCTGGATTTATTGGAGTAAATCAATGGTCGCTTTATGGTCTTCATTGTGTTTGATGGCCACAAGTAAATACAACCCCTTTGTAAATAATGATGGTCCCTTCATCAATCAATCTCTGTGCCTACCTCAGACTCAGAGAGGAGTCCAAATGCTGACACAACCTCTGGCTTGGTAGTAAAGAAGGGACAGGGAGGTGTGAAGGGAGGTGTCTTCCACCTGGGTGCCTTTGCCTGCAGTGACTCACTTCAAAATAGTGGCCTACGCCAGCACAGAGGGAGCACATACCCTGCTACAATGATCAAAGGCATGCATAGAAAAACATAATTGGTGAGTGTGTGAGGGAGGAGATATTGAATGGCTGTGGAAATGTGTGAAAGTGAGTTATGTGGGGTGAGGGAATGTCTCATTAACCATCCTCTAAGCACGACTTACCATGACTTGGCCTGACCAAAGTCATGAGGCAAAGTTAATTAAAAAGGGCATGCAAATATATACTGTGGCAGAGGAGCACATTTTAAAGACAGCCAGCACAAAACTGTTTTCATAGTGTCAATACTGGCATGCTTTGTGAACCGCAGCTCTAAAAATGTGTTTTGCAATGGCTTGCTATCATATTGGACCCAGGCTTCAAGAATACTTAATTTCAAATGGGTACACTGCCATATAGATCGAAGTGGAAGCACAGATATGTTGTTTCAACAGGAAGATTGGCATATTGTGGGCAAATGAAAGCCCTACAAAAATCGTAGCATAATCCTCGTGCACTTATATGGACAGCAGTCCTAAAGATTCCAGAAGACTTAAACACTTTCATAAATGTTCACAATGAGTGCTCAAATGATGTTTTCAAAGTAGTAACTTGAACTCCATCGCTCATTTGAAGAAATCTTTGTAACAATGTTGTACATTCACCATTCAGAAATTGTGCATAACATGTTAACAATACATTAACACTTGCAAGAATGTGACTTAACATTTGTCTGTCTACTCAATGAGAATCGATATTCTTATATTTATAGGAATGTACCCCATATACTAGCAACGCATTTTCGGATAATGGTCCTTCTTCAGGCTAACCATTGACTGCTTTGCTACAACAACAAAAAAGAATACATTAATTGGCAAATCGGCATGCTCATCTTTGTTAAATACTGGGGAAGATGGAAAAGATGAGGATTCACAGGCCAATTGGGATCCATTTCTGCACCAAGTATTGTTTTAAGTTGGCCAATTCCCAAAATGCATTTCTTTCTTGTTAGTTAAGTTTCTCTAGTCTTTGATAATAAACAGGCAAGAGGTACGCCAATAAAGCCTTCCCTAAAACCTATTCGAATTTGCAAGTGTCACAGTTTATTAGGCAATCACACTCAACTCAGGGAGTTCTGTTCCCCACAAGCAAGGTGCTATAAAGTGCTATTTCTTTCAGATTCACTTTGGTGAGACATCCAACCTGCCCCACATCCACCCCAAAAAATACCCTATGTATCCAACGGACTAGGAACCAGGTTGGTGTATAGTAAAAATATATATTTATTTTGAAACATGCAGTCACAACATCTAACGAATTTAATTTCAATGTAACCAATACAAAAATATTCACAATACATTGAAAAGAAAATAGTTTTTGCAACACACTTTCAAAGGACAGGCATTGCTTTGGGATTCTGGTTTGGGAGGCAGTGAAATCAATGGGGAATTTCGTTTCAAACTTCACAGTTGGAAAAATTAACTGAAAGGGAAATCGTTTTTCAACACACAGGAAAATGAAAGGCAGGACTTTAATTTGGGTGAGAGAAAAATGGGAACAAAGGGGAAATTTAATTTTGAAACAAACATGCATATGAGATGCAAGGCTTTGGAATTCTTATTTAAAATGAATGGGGATGTATGGGAATTTTCGTTTTTTACCCTCCACACTGACATGAAAGGTGGTGTTTTATGGATTACTTATTTTGGGATTCAGTACCCCTCCCCCCATCTGCACAGGAGTCAGGGGTTTCGGAAGGACAGATGCCCAAGTCTTTATGGTCTATACCTGCTATAACAGACTAGGCATGAACTTTGTTACTGCCAAACTCTAACAAAACTCATCCCGTGATTTTGGGACTTCATTGATTTACTTTAATCAAAATTGCCAAGGGTCTACACAGTGCCTCCCGTTTCCCACAATTTGAAGAAACGGATTAATGAAGGCAGTTTCCAACACAATTCAATTTCAACAGTGAGGGTGGTTTTCTATGGGGAAATAATTGTAATGAGATTTAATAAATTGTGTGAAAGGCCTACCCAGCCCCCCCCCTTTTACCTTCTAAGGGTAATGGATGGAGGAAAATGGCTCCCCACACAATGGATTGCTTATGATATCTACTTACATGGGAGCTCTCTGCTCTTTGCTCAGGAGGCCAGCCAGATTCGTAGAACCCTCTTTTGGTAGACAGCTCAAACCAGGCCTCTCCCACAACAAGGTCCCTCTCAGATAGGCCTCTCTCAGATAGGGCTCACAGGTTTCCAGGCAAGGTTTTCCCTGATGGCTTTGGTAGCTCTCCTTGCCTCTCTTCTAGTTTTTCCTCGCAAGAGTCCAGCAGCATGCTATCTCTTGGAATAAAGTCAAAAAACCCTCTTCTGATGCAAACATACACTCTTATAGGACTAATGACACATAAACCTGTTCATAATTCCCATTGTCAGGATTAGCTAGCTCACTCCCTTCACTTCCCACCAAGACGCCCACTGGCTGCTGATAGGACCAGAAGTTGGGAGATAGGTATGATATAGACTGAGTAGGGAGAAAAGATACATCATTTCAAAATGACAGGGAGTTTTACATTTCGTGTTCTGAAAAATCTCATAATGTGGCAACTCCCTTGGTCTTTCAGATAAGCACATGAACATATGTATTTTTGATTTCTATGTTTTATGGTGAGTAGGGCAATACTAATTATATTTTGCCATGCCCTTCCTGGGCTGAGCTACCATATTTCTTGGTTTGCTGCAGCGCCGAAATAGCTACAAATTGGACCATTTCCAATTTAAACCTTACTTTCATGAACTATTACTTTGACAACTTTCCCATTCCTCAGGTATATCCACATGGCAGAATCATAATTATTGCCACAACTGAGTTTGTGCACATCACACAAATTTCACTTTCCCAATGGGCGTTGAACCCCTTTAAATTGAACCTGGTGTGGGCTCGTTAGGACACCCAATGCTCTTTTTATTTAGGAAAAATGTGTTCAATGTTTAATCGATGGCGGGTTATAACATGGCCCCCAGTTTCACATTCGTATCAGACCCAAACAGTTTCCATTTATCTTTCCATTTATCTTACAACATGTGACCAGCCATCTGGCTTATCCATGTTTATCTTAATCCTGCACTGTTAATGGGAAGGCCTGACCCTAAGGTCACTTCTGCAGGACATGTTATCAGCAACTCCCATGATTTCAATGTACTTCTTTATATATGTTAGCATTTAAATTGACAGGCAGACCTGTTTCCTTGGTGGGCCAGGCCAAAGGTATAGAGTTCAGATTTCCAAAGGGTCTTTGTTCAGATCTAATGCACTTTTTATGTGAAACTTGACCTTAAAGGTAATTTCTGTTGGTCATGTTATCAGCAATTCACCATAAATCTGTTCTATTTGTCTGTATATTTAAGCATTTACATGAAACCAGTGCTACATCTCTGGTATGCATCAAACCAAAGGGCTGTTAGGTCAGGATCGAGATACACTATTCAGTTCACAGTTCTGTAGGGGATTTCAGCTCAGAGAGAACAACAAGTTGTAGTTTACCATTCAGAAAGGCTATTACATTTACCCACTACGTATCTATAACTGTCAATGATGCACCAGGGCCTGTTGTCCACAATATAATCGTTTATTTTCATACTGTATAAACAGAAATAAGTTCACTCTATCCACACAGATAGACCATAGTTACATCAGGAAGCATTATTAAAATCTACATCAAACGAGATAGGCCTTTTCATTTAAATGTCAGTACATTTGTGAAAAGTAAGTGTCTTTCTCTACTTGTACAATTGTCCATTTTAGTAGGATTCAATTAGGCCCATTTCTTCCCATGTCACTAGCGCTTAAGTCAGACAAAGAAGTGTTTTGAACTAGCCTGCATTTTCCAAGGGATTGCACCAGCCAGCTTCACTCTTGAATTCCTGGCCTTGCAAGGCCTCTTTATTGCTGACATTCCGGGGCTATATGTTACCCCACAAAAGTGTACAGATTAATTTTCACTGCAGTATCATGAGTTTGAACATGTTCACTGGCCTACCATTAAAATAAAATATGTGTTGAGTCAAATGTTCACCATTAGAGCACAGACAGATTTTGATGAATGTGAATTGTTCCAAACTGAATCATCCATGTTAAATTATACTGATCTCCCAATAATGTGCTATGGTTTACAAAGCGAGATGATCAACAGTACGATGTGACACATCTCCCTTTCCTTAAAGCAACCTTCTCGTAATGCAGAGCAATAGAAAGTGTTTATTGACAGATGATACAAAAATGGGACAACTTTATCTAAAATGCAGTGCTTACTAATTCTTGATCATTGCTGTACCCTTGTTCCAAATCTTCCCATCTTCCAATATGGTTCCTCCTTTTAAGAATTTCAAAAGGTACCAAATCTATGGTTGTGTGTGGTGTAAGTCTATATGCCTACACTCTCCTTTCTACTTCCTCCTCCAGACCTTCCAGACCTTACCTTCCTTAACAGCCATGTATACTCTGTGCATGATGGTGCTGTTGAATCTCCCAACCATACTGTTTGTCTCGGTATGGAATCAGGAAGACCTATGATGAGTTACTCTGATACACCATTATCAGTAAGAATCTAGTTGGGGAGTCCCTCTCTCTGGAAAATTTGAACCAGAAATGATACCACCGCACTGGAATCAGCTCCTGGACAACTTTAATTTTGGATGATTTGGAATACATGTCCATTACAATGATTAACTTTTTCACTCCACATATTCCCACAACTGGGCCCAAAATTTCCATGGCAACATGCCTCCATAGCATTCCTGGAAACTCAAGTGGCCTTAGAGGTTGAACATGACATTTCAGATTGCTATCAGAATCACTTCCTGCCATGCAATTTAGTATTAATTCATCAACCTGACTATCAAGGCTGGTCCACCAATAGTCAGCCATAGGACGTCCGTTATCTTTCACCATTCCGAGATGGCCTTCTTGCCCAATCTCAATTCGTTTATCTCTGACTCCCTGTGGTGGTATAATACGCTGTGACCGCAGTAGTGGAATGCTCCAAGGCCAACATCACTAGTCCAGGTGGCCCAACCATTCATAACCATTTTGTTCAGTCTGAGGAGGACCTCATCCTTCCATTCACTTTCCTTTATGTATGCACCGCAAGTAAGAAATATCTCACCTTCTAGCTCCTCCGCATCCTCCAAACACCTTCAACACAGTTATTTCGAGCTCTGAACAAAACATCCACTGATGTGTTTTGCTTTGCCAAAATGTGCTCTACCACAACCTGATGAACTTGTGGGGAGGTGACCTCAAAATTCTGCATACTCCACCCAACCCTTTTTTTGATTGAATATGTTCACTAATGGCTTGTGGTCTGTGCAAATCCTGAAGTGTCTATCCCATCAAAATTCCCTGAACTTTGTTATGGCCCATAGGACACACAATGCATCATTTTCAATGACCGAGTATCTAACCCCGACCCCTTTGAGTATCCTGGAGGTAAAAGTTATAACCCTCTCCATACCCGACTGTTTCTGTAACTGCACCACACCCCAACTTCTGTTACTGGCATTGGTTCTCACATACGTCTCACAACTCGTGTCAAAGTTCCCTAGTACTGGTACATTCACTATGGCCTCTTTGATGTCAGCGAATTCTTTCTGACACATTGAAGACCAGACAAAAGGTGTGTCCTTCTCGCATAGCCAGATTTTCAGCATCGGATTTGGAGTAATACTACACTGCCTGTATGTCTTTAGGTGGTTCTATGCCCACAATCGCTGAAATTAAGTTCTCTTTTAATGCAATGCATGCCCCTCAATTTGTGCCCTATATAGTCAATTTAAGACACTCTAAAATGCACTTACTTTTCTACAAAGTTAAACCCACCTCCATGAGTCTCTTCAATACTTCCAACAATCTACAATCATGCTCTTTCTCAGTTTTATCCATGATCAAAATGTCATACTGAATGAACAAAACACCATTAAACCCACCAAGTACGATATGCATCATATGTTGGAAGAAGGCTGCTGCTGACTCCAAGCCAAAAGGCATTCGCTTAAACCTGAATGCCCCCTCCTGTATTATGAGGATGGTGTAGTGTCTACACATTGGATGTAAAGCAACTTGGCGATAAGCAGAGGCCAGGTCTAATGTACTGAACCATTTTGATCCTGCCATCATTCCCACCATTTCACCAATGTTGTCCACTATGATACATTTATTTAATCCCCATAGATCTACACATAGCTTGAGATTTCCGTTGTTTTTTCTCACTACTACAACAGATGAAACCCACTCTGACGCCTCCACTTCAATGATTCCTTCTGAAATTAACTTTTTAATTTTTTGGCACAACACAATGGGTACACATCACACTTTGATGCAAAGTGCAAAGGGAACGGCATTTTTCTTCAACATGATTTAGTGGAAAAACTACTTCAAGCAACCAATTTTGTCACCAAAGACACTGTCAAAACACTCCTCCTGTTTGTTGCATTCACTAGAACCATGGCAGTATGTCCCGGCACTTTAGGATTGATGATGATTCCTAAATTACATTGCTCATACCACTCTATTAGGCTTCCTCCTCTCTTGGACACATACATGTTTCCTTCTGTGACTCTACAAAGACATTGTTCCACAAACTCAATGCAAACACCCCCATAAGCACTGGCTTTAATTCTAGGGGAGTACAACAACATCCATCTGAAATGATTTTTCCAGATGTTATAGTCTAGTATGGTGTCATATGAGCCCGAATCGATGAGCATGTGTACAACCTTACTGCCTATCAGCACATTAGCATGAGGTGTTTTACTTGTTTTGGTTCTCACTTCTACTTTTCGCTCACAGACCAGTTATACATCACACATCTCTACACTAACATCCTCTCCACTCTCATCCTCCTGCTCCATTTAGATTTCTTTAATCTTTTTCTTGAAAGGGTTCAGCAACACAGAGCCAAATGCACCTTTTTGTTACGATGTAGACAAATAACATTTTACTAAGGCAGTCCACAGCATTAGCAAATGTAACAAGCTGCTATATCTAAAGCATGTCTTTGTCCTGGTCAAGGAACTCATGCCACCCTCAGCCTCTCCAGATGCCTCAGTACCAGTGTTCACAGGTCTAACTCCATGTTTTTCTTGTAGGAAGAATTGCTTTCTTATTGTGAGGTGCACTGTTTTTGTTGTGATGTATGCTGTCCACAACCTCCACTCCTTGACTATTCACCCCTTTAGACTGCAATTTGTTCACACATACCATGGGATGTTCTATCATCTTGGCACTATCAATACCACATCAAGTGAGAGTTCACCCTTGGCCCATATTTCCTCACAGATTTTATTTTCTCTCACTTTGAGCATAAACTGATCTCTATGGGCCTCATCAGGTCCTTGAAGGTATCCTGGCACTAATTGCACTGGAATACTGCCAACACTATTATCATTACTACATCTCAGTCAGCACAATTTACGCCAGATCCTGAGTTGTGGTGACGCTGTAATTCCCAATTTATTTAGAGCCGTAGGCAGTAATTTTCGGCGGTAATAGCATTGGCAGTAATAGCACCGAAAACAAACTGAAAGTTGGAGATTTACCTCCAGCTAAAAGCTGGAGGTAAATATCCAGCTTTCTGCCCAAACTCAGGATTGGGCGGAACGGTAATGTTGCAGTAATAGCATTACTGCTGCATTCCTGCCACTCTACCCAACCCCCACGATGCCCATGCCTGCTTTGCCAACTCTCGCAGTCGTCAGTCTGTCTGGTATGTCCTCCGTTGCTAAGAAATACTAACTTCTTTTCTGCGGAGTGTTCTTGTTGCTAGGCTGCAACGACAGAACTGGAACTTAAAGAAGCTTACATCTGATATGGATATCTAGTGCACACACACGCAGCACCAATTAGAAATGTGCGAGCCCAGCTGGGATACAGCACAACAGAGCAACCCTGCGTTGCGGGAGACATTAGAAATCCACATCCTCATCTGAGTAGTGCCCACTGCACCAAAGGTTAGCAGAGGAGTAACGCTCTGTTTACGTGATACGGCACTAGCAGGGACCACCTTCCACATGCAGTACCGGCACCACAGTCATCATGTTCATAACAAGCCAACAGCCATGTCAATGTCAGCATGCAGGGAGAGGGGCACAGAGTTCGCTTGTCCTCATCACCAATTGTGAAGTACGTAAATCCAACAGTAATGTCTTAATGATTTTTATTAGTCAAGCTCAATACAAGGCTGACACAATCTCCCATACACAGGTAATTGTATTTAAGTCCTTTTATTCATGGACCCCACAGAGACGCAGCCTCCTCCTCCAGTCTTTCCTAAAACGGACGCTGATGCGAGTCACGTCCCAGCCCTGGAAACAGCCGCCAGTCTCCTCAGCCCGTTGTCGCCAAACCCGCACAGCAGCAGTGTGGCTGGCCAGAGCCGCACACGTCCAGGCAGGGCCCTACTGCACAGAACTCAGCAAACGGCTCACCAGGCCCCTTGAACGCGGATCCCCGCAATCCGGCGGTGGAAACAGCACGAGCAGCGCCAGTCCACACGGCGCCCATCCTCCGGCACCTCCAGGCTAGGCAGAGCCGCACGTCCAGGTGGGACCCTCCCGCAGCCGCTCCAGCAAGCGGCTCACCCGGCCCTGTGGATGCGGAGCCTTGCACCTCATCGGGGGAAGCACCAATCCAAGCAGCACAGATCCTCCGGTTCTTCACACGGCCACTGCCACTCCTGCGACAACCAACCACGGTCACTGGCTGTTGTGATGGCCGTAGCGACTCCGCCGGTTGCCCACGTCGCAGGCCAGAGGTGCGCCAGCGGCATCAAGGATGGCCGCCCTTTGCACGCGTGGATCCGGGGTCCACGATAATCCTGGTCACCAATGACACAATCTCCCATAAACAGGTAATTGTATTTAAGTCCTTTTATTCATGGACCCCACAGAGACGCAGCCTCCTCCTCCAGTCTTTCATAAAACGGCCGCTGTGGAATGTTGACTCCTGAACCAGCATCAACATTCCACAGGCGCCCGTGCACATTACGACAAAGGCCCCTCTCCGCTGCTCAGAGAAATCTGCCTAGCTTCACAGAGAGTCTCCCTATATATACATTCTAAACATTCCACTATGTCACAAAGGCCCCAGCTAGGCAGGAGCCCGCACTCATAAGAAGTCTGAAAATAAATAGACATGTTTAAAGAACAGCAATCTTGAACATAAACTTGCAATGTCAGCTGATCAACAGTGCAATAAGATACATAGCTTCTGTCCAATAACACCATGAATTATTCCCTTGAACCGGCTCTCTTCTCTTATCCAGATTGTTAAGGGTGCAAGCGCTATTACCAAATGTAAAGGTGAGAGAGGACACAATAGTCCCGTGGCTTAATGTGAAATGGTTAGATCTATCTCCATTTGAGACCACCAAGGCGGCAGATTGCAGTACAGCAGCCAAGTGGATTTTAAAATGTCACGCTCAAGCCCCATCTCTTCCATGGATCTGAATAGGAATCTTTATTCCACCCGATCAAAGTCCTTCTCCGAATCAAGCGAAAGGGCTGCCATTCAACTTCTTGCTTTCAGTTAATGTTAACATTAGCCTCCACATGTTACATGCAGCTGGTCTCTCCTTCAAAAAGCCTTCTGATTTGCATACACAAGCCTAGGCAATATGCTTTACAATCTCCTCGCCAACCCCATAGCAAGTAATTTACAATCTGTGTTATTTAAGCTTATTGGTGTGTATGCAATGGCTTCAGTTGCTTCTTTTACTTTCTTAAGTATCACAGTGAAACTTACATTCCCCAATATTGGTGGCATAATACCTAAAAACTATTTTTATTTCAAACACCCCTTTTAGAGGCTAATATATTGATTCTGGTATAATCCTGTAGCACTGAACCTGGGAACCCATTTGGACCAGGTGATTTATTGACATTCAAGTTGTGTGCCACCTTAATCAATTCCTACACCAACAAGTTGATATTCAGGATGACCTTTTGTATCTGTGTTAGCCTTGGCAGGTGTATCTCCTTGAAGAAATGGTAACTACAACCTTCTTTATTGATAAATTCTGCATTATAATTTATTTTGTCTTCATAGCATTTAAACATCATGTACACCTTTCAATTCTCAGTCTGTCTGCTAATAAACGGCTGAATTATTTACCCATCTTCGCAATAAGCACAATTAGTCCTAAAGATTGAATACTATGTCTTTCCAGTTAAAAGCTTATTAAACTCATAATTTGTGCTCACCATTGCTCTCCAAGTTTCTTCTATCTTATCTAATCCATTTCCTAACATGTGATATCTTCCAATTTATGCAACGCATATTCCTTCTTTGCTTTTGCTAGACCAATGAGAAACCAATGCATACAGACCTTTCCAAACAACGCCATCATCCACAGACCCATTCCTGTTTATTTTCATGAGCATTGCCCTCATTCCGAGGTTGGTGCAAGTCATGGCGCTATTAGCATTAGCTACCAATACCGGTACCGCCACCGACTTGGTGGTTTGGGGACTTACCGGTCCAGTCCGACCTTGGCTGACCGGTAAATCCCCATTTGAAAAGCCATTCACCATTCCCATTTGAGCCCCCATAGGGCTCAATGGGAAGGCGTCAACAACGATACCGCAAATTGTGGTACCGTTATTGATCCCGGTGTCCCTTTGCACGTCCCATCCTTAACGCATGGTAAGGGAGGGACCCGCAAAGGGACCTTGGAATAGGGCGCAAAGCAATTACTGGCACCGGTGTCATTACCGGTGCCCGGTATCCCTTTGCGCACAGGTCGTAATGACCCCCCATATCTTTTTCTTGTTTTGATGTGTGCTCCGACTTTGTTCTTAAACTGCGAGGTTCAAGAACGACGCCAGAGACAGGTGATCGGAAGTTTTGCATGGAGCGCACCCACCTGGGGACTCTCACAATAAAGATACTTTAACCAAGTCATTTCTCATGAAATCTTTATAGCATAACAATTGGCGATGAGGAAGAAGCGAAAGCCTCCAGAGAGCAGATCACTTCCTGATGCTGCTAGGCACTCAGGCAGAGCAAGGAAGAGACTGCCAACCAAGGGGCACAGCTGAACGACAGCTGGTGGGACAACAGAGACAAGTACAATGTGAGGGGCATACAAAGTACCGGTGGCCCAGCTGAGTGGCCATACACAAGAATTAAGTGGAGGCGTGAGGGAAATCACTCACTGGCGAAGGAGCATCTTTCAGTTGTAGAGCCCAGCACGTGCAAAACACTCATCCACACACACCTTAGAGAAAAGCACCTTAAAACATTCTGCAACGTGACGGCCATCTTGTTTCCACATTTCCTTAGCAACACAACATAGAGTGCAGTGTTTGTTACATTGTTGTAGAGCGTTGCCATTGAAAAGACCAGCACAGCAACATAATTACTCACCTTTACTCACCACTTACCCATGGTAACAACAGAATAACTGGGCCCCACAGCACATCAAGTGATTCAAAACCTTATAAATATTTCATGAATTAAATATAAGCAAGTCTCACAACATATCCTGTGATCAAGGACTCAATGAATGTTCTATAAATGCTTGCACATTTTGTAGTACATAAACACTCACAAAAAAGAAAAAAGAAAAGGGGGGGAGAACAGCGAACAGAACTAGAGCAATGCAGAACACTCCTTCTCCTTGCCCCTTCCTCACAAATCCTGGCAGCCCACTATGCCATAGGAACATTTGGTAGACACATTCCAGGTGTACTTATGAACCATTGTTGGAGCAAAATTCAACGATAATCTCAAAGAGACCACCATGTTAAATTTCATAGGAGCTGAAGTACACAGGATTTTCTGTACATTACCCAACAGGAGTAATAGTGATGAAGGTGCAGGAGATCACGCTAGTGCCAGTAGCAATAGACACTACATAGCTTCTCTGTATAAACTCTTCCAGCATTTTGGGAACAAGACAAAAGTGTTTCTAGATATTTGTTCTCCCAAAAACAAAATAAGGGAGAATCAGTGGATACCTATATTGCAGCTTTAAGAGGGTTACTGGCAATGTGTGGGGTCACTGGCATTGCAGAGGAATATCCAAGAGTTCAATGAGTGATCCACACTGCCGACCCCACATTCAACAAAGGTTGTGGCAGGCTAAGAATCCCACTCTAGACCAGGCAGTGGAGATTGCCAGGACAATGGAATTAGGAGATAGATGCATGAAGACTGTTCAAGGCAAACAAGATACAACAGAATTTAAGAGCATGCAAGCACAAAAATATGAGGATTGAGAATATACCATAGTAGCATTGATAAAAAGGATGCACACAGTGGCTTCCAAAATGAGACCTACTGAGAAACCTAGAAATGAAAGAGATACTTGTAATAGAATGCAATGGAAATGCTACAAATGTGGTCCGGGTTGAGACCCCAAAGGTGACAGAGAATGTCCAGCATATGCAGCAGAGTGTTTCAGGTGTGGACATATTGGACATTTTGGAAAGGTTTGCAGGAATAGCAGAGGAAGGGGAAGAATGGGCACAGGTGACAGAACATACGAGGAAGGTAACTGTCCTACTAATGCCAATATTAGAGCTTTGGAAGAAATCGGAGGCTTGAGCAGCCTGTTATACCTTTCAAATTCCAGAGAAGAACAAGAAGCACAAATTGTGACAATCACCTCAAGAAGAAAGAGTGGTCCATGGGTGTGCTTGAATATCAATAAGATACCTGTGCAAGAGATGGTGAACACAGGTTAGCCATGCACAATGGTAGACGTTCTAACATTCACTAATGAATTGAACGGGCGATCTGAAGAGTTGAGGACAACCAATATCAGGCCCATAGGGTTTGGGAAGAGTCCCATTAACATCATTGGTTATAAATGGGTGCATCACAACTTTGAGGGTAGAGAGATGGACTGTAAGTTGTACATGGTGGAAAATGGATTTTCGGTGGTAGGATGGGAGGAAAAGGCAGCCCTCTGAATAAAGATACACCCAGGAGAGGTGATTCTGATATTATGTGTTTTCAATGAAGATTATAATACCAATGAAGGGCTAGCAAAGATGTTTCCTCTAGTATTCAATGAACACATCAGGATGCTCAAAGGTTTAAAAAATAGGATTGTTCTGAAGAGAGGTTCCAAGCCCATCGCACACAGAGTGAGAAACATTCTGGTTTGTACAAGAGATAACTTACAGAAGGAATTGATGGCATTTTATGAACAGAAGAATATAGAGCTTATCGAGTCCTCTGAGTGGTTATGCCTGATTGTAATTGTATGCAAACCAGTAAATTCCATAAGGTTGTGTGTCGACCTTCGGAATCTTAATGCCAATATTTGGATTGATAGGCACCCTCTACCAAATATAAGTGAGATGCTAACAGCCATGAAGCCTGCCAAGTACTCTACTACACTCGACCTGTTAACAGCTTACCATTAAGTTGTTTAGGATGAAAGCTCAAAGCATATAACTTAAAGTGTCACTCCCTTGTAGGCTTTCAGATATCAGCACATCCCTTTCGGCCAAGCATCTGCTGCAGCGGTTTTTCAGAGGCTGATGTAACAACTGTTTGGGGGCCTTGCCAGTGTATACTACTTCCAGGAGGACATTCTGATTGCAACCATGGCTGAAGAACAACACAATGCCAAACTGTTAGGAGTTCTGCAGGTTATACAAGAAAAAAGACTCACACTTAAGATTGATGAGTGCAAGATCAAAGTGAGAGAAGTGAGGTATTTGGGGCCCATCATACAATCTGAAGGAATCAGTCCAGAGAAGAATATGGTGGTAAAAATATCAAACATGCCTGCCCTTTCAAATAAAGATCAATTGCACAGTTTCTTGGGGCTAGCGGAATACTATTCAGAATGTGTACCACATCTTAGGGGCAGAACGCAGCACATGAGGGCCCTCATGAAAAAATCAACAAGATTTCTGTGGTCTGATGAGTGTCAAGAGGAACTAGAAAATATTAAGAGGACCATAAACAGTGCACCAACACTCAGTATGTTCAGCAGCACAGCCGCTACTGTAATCACAGGTGATGCTAGTAATGTTGGTCTGGGTGGAGTGTTGGTGCAAGTCCAGGAGAAAGGTATTGTACCAATCGCGTGTATTGAAGGTGACAGAACTAAACTACTCAACCCTAGATAAGGAAGTCCTTGGAGTGAGATGGATTCTGCAGCATTTTAGAGGGTTGATATGGGGCCGTCTAGTAATTCCTAAGGCTGAACACAAGCCGTTGATACACATATTAAATTCTAAGAATCCACACTTAGTGTCCCTTACAATTCATAGGTGGATCCTTGACATATGCAATTCAATGTAAAGGTAGTGTGCACACCTGGTCAAATGAATGCCATCACAGATTACTTCTCCAGACTGTCCTGGGATAGCGGGGAACAGAATGAAGATCATGTTGATGAGAAGGATATGGAATGCATTATTGCACATATCGAAACAGGAATATCAAAAGAAGAATGGGCCTCAGACAAAGATTGCTGAGCCAGGCTGTGCAGGAAGGATGGGATTAGGATGTCAATGCTCTGAAAGAATATGCACACATTGGGAACGATATTGCAGAAGATCCTGTGTGTGTTTTTAAGGGTGATCGAATAATTCCACCTGTAACATTAAGGAAAAGAATCATGGATTTGGCACATGAAGGCTATCTTGAAAGAACCTTACGAAAAAGAAGAATCAGAGAACGTTTTTGGTGGCCAGGGATGTGGAAATAAATTGAAGAGTTGGTAAGGAATTGCAAGGCATGTGCATCAAGTGACAAGAGCAAGAAGACACATGTTACCCCATTACAACCTGTAGAGATTCCAAACATGATGTGGAATAAGCTGCATATATATTACAGGACCTTTCGAGACATTGGATGCCCCAAAAATATATACAGTTGTTGGATAATACCTCAACGTGGGTTTTATGGGGAGTAATGGAGGGCCCACTTATGACAGGGAAATTGTGAGATTCTTGGAAGAGGTGTTCAGCAGGGAAGGTGAAACCCAAGAAATAATATCTGCCAATGGGGCCCAATTTATGTCAGAGGAGATGTAAGAATTTTTAAAGGATTGAGCTATTAAACATAAAGTTACTTCACTATAACATCCCATGGCCAATGGATTAGTGGAGCGCATGAATTGATTTGTAAAGAATATAATACAACTGGCTGTGGCCAATTCTTACCATGGAGAGATACACTCAAGGAGGCACTAAATGTGTATAGAATGACCCCTCATCCTACAAAAGAAGAAGAACCATTTATTATGATGAGAGGGACAGTAGTGTCTAACAGGTTGAGGCCACCATGGTTACCAGCAGAAATCTGTAAAAGAATAGACATTGAAGATATTTTAAAGAGAGTAAAAGAGAAACAGAAGAAATACAAAGCATATTATGACCATACCAGGCATGCGAGGAAAAGCGAGATTAAGGAAGGAAATTGGGTTTGTGTAAAAGATCCGAGGAAAATCTTCAAAGGATTGTCTAAATTCATGGAGGCACAGAGAGTGGTGAACGCGTCGGAGTAGTCAATGGTTTTGGAGGATGGAAGAAGGTGATCATGTGATGATGTCATACATTCCAGAGAACAGAGCAGACCAAATGAGTTGTCACGTGCTTGGAAGGCCAAGGGCAGATTGACAATCAAGGACTGTCTACGGATATTGTGATGGAGAGAAGTGGTGATGACCCTGTCAAAAGAATGACGCTGAGGAACATTTCAAGATTGACAATGTTTTTTACTAACTGTATCCTTTTAACTTTATATTTAATCCCCACCTACCTTTCCAAACCCCCTTTTTTCCTGTTTATCCTTTAAAGGGAGATATTGTGATGTGTGCTCCGACATTGTTCTTGAACTGCGAGGTTCAAGAAAAACGCCAGAGTCAGTTGATCTGAAGCTTTGCATGGAGCACACCCACCTGGAAGCTCTCACAATAAAGATACTTTAGCCAAGTCATTAGCTCATGATATCTTCATAACATAACACTTCTTAAATAATTCTTAATTTCCCGAAAGAGCTGTATTCATTCTCCAAATAGATGATTTCCTAATTTCAAAATCACGCACTATAGATGCAATGGTTGGGGTGTGATCCGAGACATGGATGCTGCCTATTTCATTGTCCAAACAGTTCTGTGTAGGTGCCCTGACCATCAGTAGCATGAATATATATTGTGTATCCCTAGACACATTTGCAAGAATTTCCTGATATAAATAATTAATTGGTCTAAAAGTGAGGCATTACCTCTAACATCAAATTGTAAAAAAGATGTGATTATACATTTCAGCTTCTGACACTGTCAAGACAAAATTAAATACATAGTTATGTGGCTTGGACATTATCTGAAAAATATGATGAAGTTCAACATGTCTCAAGAAATAACGCAGCTGAAGGAGGACGTTGAAAGGTGGTCATAGTAATACTGTCTGGGGGCAGAGTTAACACTATCAAAATGACTGACACCCCCAGGATTAACCACCTGCTGATTCCCCTTTTTCCTGGTAAAAACATATCTAAAGAAATTAACAAATGTATTCAAACATGTGTATAGGATGGAAAACCAAGACTAGCACTACGAAAACTGCAGCTACCACTCAGAAAAGGTGGACTCAGTGTGGCAAATGTTGAACTTTATCATCTGGCCTTATCTGCACTACATGTCCTACTGTCCTTAAACAACGAACCCAACAAATGGGCTAAAGCTGAAGGCAACTTGATGGGACCGGTGGAACTTTGCTGCTTATTTACTGGTTACTGTGATGAAGAAATTGGAACAAAGTGTGGCAACGAAATTCTTAAGATGGTACTGGAAATAAATGTTGACTAAAATTGGTAAATAGTCTGATATGTCCAATAGATCCTAATTATGGCTCAATCCCAAAATGACACTTGTGGGGAAAGCAGTATAATGGCCCTACTGGCATATAGCAGGGGTTCATTGCATAACATACATTTTAATTGATGGCACATGGGTCACGTTTCATGTTCTGCAAAATAAATATATGGATGGATGCTAATATAGTGGACAGATCTGTGTAAAATGTAATCAGTGAAATTATCCGAGAAGTAGGATGAGACGATATAGGGGAATTCTTCTGATAGAAAAAAGTTGAACGGTTTGTGGCTTCTTTGTTGTACTCATTGCTCCAATAGACTTGCAAAGAAAACACAAACCTTCACAGCAAATGGTCTGGGCAATATGCCAAGAACTTTCAGAAAGTAAATGGAGAACCATATATGTGAAAATATCAAATTGACATCCTTAAACTCGGGGAAAGAGCCCTTCAGATTAAGATACTGAATAGAGGTTTTCAGATTAAATCTTAGATGAATGAAAGAGGTATGTTTCAGACACATGTTGAGGATACAAACACGGGAAGGGAAGACTTGAACACCTGCTATGGCAATGGCACAGAGTCAGGAATTTGGGGCCAGAAATAGCAAAGTCAATAAATAGAATTCTGATAAAAAACCCAGATTAATGTTTTGAAGCACTGATATTAGGGTCGCCTCACAAATAGACTCACAAATAGAGGACTTGACATTCCTTCAAACGTGTTGGCTATTTAACCAGAGATGACAGCTAAAAAGATAATATTAAGAGGATGGAAGGAAGAAAAACCCTCCACAAATGAAGAATGGGTGGCAGATCTGTGCAACATTTCATTAATCGAATGGGTATTGTGGAAGAGACGTGAGAAAATTAAACTGTTTTAGGATATATAGTCACGTTCCCTCTTGTTTGAATAGTAATCATTATTGAAATGGGTGGGAGGGGATGATTGCTTATTACTCTGCATTGACGCCGATGTACACATTTGTATTGTTTTACTTTTGCTGTAAAATGTTAATATGTAAATTTTGTAAATACATGCAATATAAATAAATACATACAAATATGGCTCCTATTCTCATTAGCCTCTATTCGTGCCAGCCATTACTCAGCTTGCTAAAACTGTAGTTAGGACGAACCACATGTGCAGGCAAAGAAAGATCCTGTAGTCAGTGTTAATCTGCCCTACACAGTATTAGATTCGTAGTGCAGCAGAGAGTGGAAACAATGATTGATATATCATGCCTCATCCAGCAGTGATGCAGATAGGGCTATGGCAGAGCTTTCCACATAACAGCATCATTGAAAAGGGGTACCACAGATGCAGACCATTGGAGATGAATTGAATTATGGAGGGTACATTTTGAAATTGACCAATCAAACATTGCAGGAAAGGCAGAGTCATACACTAACAGGGTAGTTAACGTAGTGCTGGAACAAATTGTTTATTTTGGAAGAGTGATTTCAGATATTTAGATAGTCCTTGTGTGACTGTAATGGATGTGCTATCTTTCAACACTGGCTGTGTGTTTCAGGGCAAGCTGTCTAACCCACTAAAGCACCTACTCATCTCCCACACTTCTAAAACCCAACAGTGTTCACAATCATAAAGGTAAAACAGACGTAGATAAGAGATCTGCCTCCTTCTCGTTTTTGAGGTAGCATGGTCCGAGGGAAGGAGGCAAATCTCTGAGAAGGAGTGTGAATGTGACCAAGAGCAAAACAAACAGCAATAGTACAAATCTTTCAAAATAAAGGAATGTCCAATCTAGGATCTATACAAATATATACATTACACATACACATGTACATACTCAAATACATTGTGCACTTAACTATCCATACCAGTATGCATCCCCCACCGCATACCCCTGTAAGGAAAGACAGGCAACTGCAGATTGCAATGATGCTGCAATCTGGATACTTAGTATGGAAGACAAACAGATAAGAAATGCAACACGGTGTTTAAAAAAGATACGTTTTGTAGGGAAATGTTACCAAAGGTACTTTTTCAGTCTCTATGGCCCCATTAGGTAACTCAGGGAGACTGGGTCAGACTAAGTACCTTATTCCAATGTTTAGTGGTTCAATGGCATCAGACCAGGCTTTGGGCAGTACGGCAGTGTGGGCCAAAGTGGGTAATGCTGGTTTAAGTGGCAAGCTGGCACCCAATTGTTTCAAAGGAGGAGCTTATGGGGTTTGAGTGCAGTATTCAAGTTGTGCAACATAGATGGGCCACTTTGGTCGGTTTTAATGTAGAGTTAGTTTGAGTCATTGGTAACCATTGGTCCTGGTCAATGAGTGATGTGAGGCTCCAGCAGTAAAAGTGGAGGTCTGTTGGTTCATTCTGTGACCTTGATGATCCATTTCTGGGTTTTACGAGGCTGCAGTGTGAGTTTGTCTGCAGCAGCAAACTGATAATTCAAGCTGAACAGGTGACAGGCTTTGTTTGGTATGATGAAGCAGCAAACCAGTTTGCCAAATGCAAAACAGCGGCCGTTTAAAGTTCAATGAAATGCTAAAGGTAGCACCAGCATGTGGCTCTGTGTAGAGCGCAGTGAACACCAATTGTATGTCAATCGACAGGTTCAATGAGGCATAATGGGTATCCTGGCAGCTCTGGCCCTCCAGATTCTGTAAGACCCACTCTTCTCCCAATTTTGGGAGGTTTGGGAGGAGAGTGACAGGTACTGGTCCTCAGCAAGCGTCAACACCAATGTGCCAAGAGAGTGAGCAAAGAGCAGAGCATGGAGCACTCCTCCAATCCAATGGCTGTAGGGTTTGAAAAGATCAACTATCCCAGAAGAGGTCCAAATTAATTATTTCTGACAGTCCAAAACTGAATCAAAGAAGGGATGAGAGACACTCTCTTTTGTAGTCTTTTATAGTCAAAAGGCCCTTGGGATTGGATGAAAGTAAGCCTGCTTTAAGGGCTTGTGATAAAAATGGAATAAATTGTTCAAAAGGGATAGCAGCTGGCTCAGGCTCTGTCAATACCAGGCTGAAAGACCATATGAAGGGTTAATTATTCTGTCAGAAAGAAAAGAATAATGGACAAGTCACTGAACCAATCAGGGAAGAGCTTATGTGGAAATGATGGTCTTGTTTGTGTTTACTGTGTTGCCAGGAGACAGAAGAGGAGGATTTGAAGACTGACAGTTACGAGTGGGCCTACTGAAGAGATCCGAGGGAGAAAAGAAAGCCCTTCCTGACTTTGAGACATTAGCGTTGTGCCGTTGCACTGAGTATACATTAACTGATAAGTGGTTGTTATGAGCGATCGTTTTTATATCGCTTCACAGTTCATTCCTTGATCCTGATAAGCCTGAACAAAGCGGCTCTTGTTACGGAGGGAGCCCAGAGAGTACAATGCTCCGAGACTACACTGCGTATCACAGCTGATTCTAACAGCTGAATAGAGGAGAGCGCTGAGGGGTCGACTTGCACCGATCGAAACTGCGAAGCCGCAGTCGGAAATAAGAGGGAGAAGCGGAGGAGCCGCGTTGAGCCGAACAGCTGGTCTGAGCTGCAACGCCACCGATTGAAGTAGGAGGGAGAAGCTGAGGTGCCGCGCTCGGCTGAACAGACGATTCGAGTTGCGACGCCACCAACAGAAGGAAGAGGGAGAAGCCGAGGTGCCGCGCTGGACAGAACAGCTGATCCGAGCTTCGATGCCACCGACTGAAGGAAGAGGGAGAAAGCAGAGGAGCCCCGTTGACCTGGACAGCTGACTAGAGGTATGGAGCAAAGCCGAACTCCATATAAGGAATGACGACATGAAAGTGAATGAAGGTATGTCCTTCTAAAAGTAGGTGAAGAGGAGGGGAAAGGAGATACATGAGATAACCTCGGACAGAGGGAAATTTCGAACATATATATATTAAGGAGAAGGAAGTTTAACTGGGGAAGTTCTGTTTACCCTGCTTATGTCTGAGAAGACTCGTGATGATTAGAGGAATGTTACATTGAAACATAACTAAAGAAAGAGATGTTTAGAAAGTAATTTAAGAACTATAAACCTATAAATTTAAGGACTTATAAGTGAACAGTTTCAAGGAGTAAAAAAATTATAAACAAAACTAATACAAGTTACAATGAAATGATGAAAACCAGTTGAATAAGAACTTACCTAAAAAGACCTTATCAGTCTTAATGGAAGATCTCCCTTACTAACTGAACTTTTTTCAGGAGTCACCACGTATCCTTTTATCTGAAACATATTGAAAGAAAAGAAAGTTTGAATGTTAATAAAAGTTGTTTCGGGAGCAAATTGACATTTATTTTCAGTCTCACTGTGTTTATTTACGTTTCTACTACTACTGATTATCACAGGGCTCCAATCCCTGTCCTTGTGACAAGGGGTCTTTGCCTGGTTTCATCATACCTAAAGGTTTTTGTGTTGAAAAGAAGTGAAGAGAGGTAGAGAAAAATAAGAGGATGAAATGGTTCCCCAACTGTGCTCAGATCACGCATGCTATACGAACCGGACCCACACTCAGACTCATAGAATAAAAATTCCTTCTTTATGCAACACCTTAGTGTGTGATAGTTCTTTATTTAGGGTGGGCCCTTTGTATCATATTTCCCAGGACAGCTTCTGCTGTGCCATGCTGCAGAGAGGTGTTATTTGACAAATCAAAGAGAGGCAATTTGCTATTTTCCTGCTGGTTGCAGACATCCAGTCTTTGGAGAATACACTGAGCCCGTCCTTGGCTATCCTTGGCTCACAGGGTTGACATATGTAATTTTGTCTTTTTTTTTTTTATCGGGTTGTTTTGGTTAAGTAAACCTTATAATACAGAAACCAATCAAATGTAGCATTTTAAAAAGCAACACATCATTATTATAACTACAATGCATTCATTATAAAAACAGAGATATATACAAACTATACAAAGTAGGAATATATAACAACAACACACATTTACAATAAGTTAATTTGCATATCTGCATATAAACATTTTTTAGTAATACATTACAAAAATAAAACCATTTTAGGATAATTTATAACAACTCTAGGATTTTTATTTACATATAGTAGGCAGCAAAATTGAATGTTGTTGATTTCCCATAATATATAAAAGCCTGTACATAATCATAGGTTAAGTTCGTAAATGTATATCTCAACTTTCTGTAACCTTTTTTTATAGATTTCCTGTACTTTTGGGCACAAGGTGAGTAGGTGTCTGGGGGGTTTCAACTGCTTGATTGCAGAGCCTACAAGCTCTATGATCATATGGAAGTCCTATGCAGTCCTATGCAGGCCGCAGTGCGTGAAAGCATAGGTAGAAATTCTAATCATAAGTACAGTACAAATCCTCTCACCCGAATATCAAAGAATTTAGTGAGTTAAAGGCACGGAACGTCTACCGGCAATCCTTGTCGCACATATAATCCAAATATTTTAAAGTTCCCTAAGTAAGAGACATTAACATTACGATCCCAAATTGAGGGCATTTTTTTTTATTTCTTTTCCATCACCCCTTTTGCAAACCTATCTCTACAAAGAATAGGCAACCATCTTCCACCCACTCCTTTAAAGGATTTTTAAACCCTTCTTCCACTAGTAAATTGCTAAAGTAACAAATCCCTATGATCCTTCCTGTCGAGTATACAAAGAAGAAATATTCCCATTCTTATTCTCAAGTGGGTATCAAGAGATATTAATCCCATCTCACAATGTATCACCTCGATTGAAGTATTTCTTTGTAATCCCAATGCTCTTCTCCACAATCTCCCTTCCAGCCTCTTAACCCACCGTCTTTCTTTATTTATAAATATCATTTATTAATATCTCCAGTCCATAGTCTAAACAGGGCCTGATACAGGTTTTAAAAAGTTTTACCAAAGCTTTGATCGAATAAGCAGCCTTCTGTGTAATCAAATTCAGGACAGCTACGAACATTCTCTCAACTTTCCGGCACACCAAATTCTCCAAACGCTTAATACTCAAGGAGCTAGATATATGTACCCCAGGATATATGTAAGAGTCTACGACTTCAATCAATTCACCATCTATTTTCTACACACATTTAGTTTGGCCCTTTATGTTGGAATCAGTAGACATTATTTTAGGTTTACAATAATGTATGCTCAAATTATTTAACCAGGAATATTCACATAAACTGTTCATACTATGCTGGAATCCAATCAGAGTACAATCAATCAGGAGGGTATCGTCTGCATAGGCTAAATTTTATACATTCTTTATCAATTTTAGGAGGAAGGTTTTGTATATATCTCATGTGCTGACCAATATCAGCTACATATAGATGTTAATGGAACAGGCCAATATACAGCCTTACTTTAATACGAAATTTGAATTGATTATTTCGCTAAGGGTACCTTCCTGATTTAATCGCACTTGTATGATAGTGTCAGAGTACAATTCACAAATTATATGTAAGACTGTCAGGCTCAGGTTCCAGTTTTTGAGCTTGTACCATAATTTTTCTATGTCAACCGTGTCAAAGGCACTCTTATAATGCATCATGTTTCCTAATCCTGCACTGACGCATGAGAAAAATAAGGGACCCGAAATTTGACAATGAACTCATCTCCTGCCTTAAACCAGTTTGGAATGTTGGTAACAAGTTATCTTTCTTGATCCACTTATTCAATTCCACTAATAGAAGCTGGGAGAAAATCTTGGAGAAAGCATCAGTCATGGTTAGGAGCCTCTAGTTCCCTGCATTATCTCTAGAGCCCTTTTTAATTTCCGGTATCAGTATGGAAGCATTCCAGCTGAGTGGTATGAATCCTGTGTCTACAACATTTCCAAGTAGATGAGACAGAATGGACCCACAATATCCAGGCTTGTGTTTATAGATTAAATTAAGAATCCCATCTGGTCCAGGAGCCTTACATCGCTTACATTTCTTAATAATCTCAATGACTCTATCATATTCAGTATCTATCGTAGATTCTGTATGACCTTGGCTAAAGGAATCTTTCAGATTACTCTCATCTTTGGCTTTATAATACAAGCCGAAAATATGTCTCATCCATTCCTCTTCCGATTTGGGGTTTATCTCAAGTCCCTTTCTTGTATCATTAAGTAAGTGGGATTTATAGGAATGCCAGAATGTAAGCCTGTCAGCTTGTCGTAGAGTGTTATACATGGAACAGCATTTAGTAGTGTGGATCGATTATTTATGTCTTTTGAGGAGATGGTTATGTTTAGTTTTAATTTGAGATGTGTTTTCCGCCCTGAGCTCAGCATTTAGTCCCATCGACCCCTTCAATTTTCTTAAGGCTCTCTCATATGTATGCTTTTTGCGTGCCACCTCTGGATCATAGGGCTTTCTTTTAATAGCCTTCTTTTTTTACACAAGTTCCACTTCCAGGTTTCTGTGTTAAGTTCTTACCACATTCTAATAGCCAAACAAACACGTCAGCACTAATCTCTTCTCTTGGTATATTCTTAGGGCAAAAGTAGTCAAAATAAGGGATGTATCACTCAATGCTTTTTATCGACCACTGTGTCCTGCTACCAGTTGTGTTTACCCCCATCTTTCCAACCATCTTTGTTTTCATATTCATATTTATATCTGATTTAATAGTTAACTTCTTTTCCAATAAACTGACACATAGTAAAGGGACCCAGAATATAGTCAATCTACGACCTACATTTCCTGGAAAACCAGGTATAAGGATGGCCATCAGACATCCACCTTCCAAGGTACAGCTACAATAAGCCATAAGAGTTGATAAAGATGTCCCAAGGATCATCACTACTTATTATTTCCTCATCCGCTATAACAAATGTAGCATCCTTGCAATTTGATATGAGTTTCTAAATTCATGTCCATGTCTTCTCAATGGAATCTTGCATAATAATTATGCATAATAATTAAGGTCACCAGCAAACAAGTAAAGTGAAACTATATTATCTTTAGACCATTCCTCCAATAGCCTATTGAGATCTGAGATAATCAGAGGCAAGGTGACATTATTCGGGGAATTATATACATTAATGATCAGGATTTTTTGTAAGTACCCATCAATTTTACATTCTAGTATTCCCACCAGTATATTGATAGAAGGTTGGATTAGGAGATAAGATGTCAAAGATAAATGCGATCGCACTCCCACGATGAGTCCCCTTGAGGGCCTCCCATTAATATGGTAGCTGGCTTTTAGTTGGACAATCTGATAGCCATACAATTGATATTCTCCCATCATACATGGTTCTTGCAAAGCAGAAATATTTGCCTCCAGTAAGAAGGCTGTCCCAATGCTATTCGATAAAAAAGAGTGAAACCCTCTAGTATTCTATGAAATGATTCTAAGGCTACCCCCCATCCCATCATTACATCAATCTATAGCCCCACACGAGTTCTCATAGTTGTGCTCAATATCATGTCCACAAACGTTGGGGGCACTCATGCCAGAATAAGTTTTAGACATATCTTTACTCTTAACTAATTTACTTTTTTTCATGAGCAAGTTTTCATCAATTCTACATATATCGTAACTCAGTGCCATAAACTGTGGGACATATGATAATATACATTCAGTAGTAATTGGGAAAATTATGTGGACATTGGCCCAATTTCAATAGTATACCAATTTGGACACCTCTACCCTGGTTAGATCATGGGTCCCAATAGCTTTTAAGTCAGGTATTTGATAAAAGAGTTCCAAAACGTCAAATATATTCAAAAAAGGGCTCTGTGCTGAGGCATGTGGATCACTGATTTGAATCCTCTTAGAATGTAATTTTGGATGACATACTATATCCCTCAAGCTTGCTCTACCAGCTTTAATAGTATCCCTTGTCAAGTTATCTTGTACTGAGTCATGGGTGGGTGTATCCAAATCTTCTTCATCCACTAGAGTGCCATGCTCAGTACACAGATTAAAAGTAACCCTGTTGGGTACTGGATCTTTATTAGTATTTTCATCTTTTCCTTGACCAACCAGGGCTCAAGCTTCACTCGTGTGGTCATTTTATTAGTTGCAGCCAATTTAACCACTTTACCAACTTTTTCCCTTTTTTGCCGCATTTTTATCTTTATTCAGTCAATCACTGTCTTCTGCTTCCATTAAGTGGAAACATGAGGAGGATTCCACACATATAACCTTCTCTGCCTGCCTTACCATGTTGTTTTTATTTTTACTGCCTTTTTGAGGCACTACCATAGAGTTTTTCCTAGACCTGTTTCTTTTTTTTGCGATTACAATTGCTTCATCTCTTTCTTTATTTGAGGAACTCTTTGGCCTAGGGTAGTGCTCAGGGCACTTTACGACCCTTCCGGGTTAAACATGGACGGTTAAGATGGAATCATCCACATGTAGCGCACTTGATTGTGATATATGCAACTTTGCTTTGCCACCTGGCATATAGCCAATAAAATCAGCCTGAGTACCAATAGATCTATAGTCAGTATTGTTTAAAACCACCTCTACCAATTTAGTCATTTCCACTTCCAAAAATTGTTGTTCTTTGAATATGGAATTGCACATAATAAAGCGGGCCTTCAGGATCCTCATGCTCTCAGACTCACCCCCCCCAACTCCTCATCCAATGTTTTTGGAAAGGACAAGGAATCCTCTGAATAGGATGAGGATGCCTGAGCCCTATCTGCATTTCTTTCAAGATTAGGTGATTGCTCTAAGTTTGTTGGTTTAGGGGATTCTGCAATCAGCGGCTGGTTTACCATGATAGAATGCACATTTGCTACATCCCTAGCATTTTTTAAGTGTATCACCATATTGAGGAGTGAATTCTTTTCTATCGGGTTAGCCTTGGATAAGTCTATATCATTACACCAGTCAATACCAGAAATAACGTATATTACCCTGCACATGGCAGTGCTACACAGTCTATTAACAGGTTTCAGGTAAGTAGTGCTTTCGTTTTGGGCCATAGCAGGCTCTTCTCTTTTATCCCGGACTGTTTCAATCACTCCCACGTCAAACCCTCAGAAGTCATACAGGCTGTAGTTTTAGCTCTAACACTGAGTGGACTGAGTGGTTTCTTACCAATCAGTACAGCTGTCAAGCATTACTCAAGCAATTGTTTGGGCTTTCTTGCAGACGGCATGTTAACAGTAATGCCACAAGATTATATATGGGAACCCCTAAACCCCCTACTCACACACGAACAGTGGAACAGCACTAAATAGTGTACTTGCTTGGTCCGCACGCAGGTGCGCGTGCGCCACTGTTTTAGTTACGTGACCTGGTGTTTGGGGGAGTGGCCCAATTCTGGCAAAAAAATTCTGCTAGAGAAAAGTAGATTAATAAGATTTAGTGAGTATATATATTTTGTATATCCAATATACAGTCTCTGTATAGTCGGGGTGTCAGCAAAATACCTCCAGCGAGGGGAACTTCAATACAGCAACATTTCAGCTAATGGCTCGGGAAGGTTCAGAAGGTCTCCATCAGCAGAACAGCACTCAACAGTGCACTTGCTTGGTGCACTCGCGCAGGTGCATGCGGACCGTTGTTTAAGTAGCGTAACCTGGTGTTTGGGGGAGTGCCCCAATTCCAGCAGCAAAGTCCGCTCCAAAAAGGGGAAAGTCATTACAGCAATACTTCAGCTAATGGCTCAGGAAGGCACAGGAAAGTCTCAAGCAGCGTCTCAGCACTCAACGGTGCACTCGCTTGCTTCACATATGTATAATTCAGATCATATGTGGCTTTAATTATTAGAGGATTTACCAGACACCATACCTCAAACTCAGGTATGGCTTACATATAAATATTAAACTGCAACCAGGATGGTAGACTGACCATCATAATTATATAGTTCTGGAACAGAGGTGCAGGTTTTAAACACAGCCACCTGTGACCTTTAAACCTGCCTTGTGCCACTAGAGAACAGGGGCTGCAGATCAGGAAATTATTATTTTGGCATGTAACTTTCAGGAAAGGGGTATCTGGTTAGCAGACCACCATTTCTTACATGGACATTCCTGATTCATTTAACTTATTAATAAAAATCAAATATGCCAAGATTTCTACACCCTTGACAGATGCTAATTCCTCACACAAGCAGAGTTCTTTCTTCCACACATAATACTTAATTATAGACCACTGAATCTGGCACAGGGGTGGCACGTAAATCATCCTGACAGTTTTTGGGGGTTGGGCACAGGCAGGTTTTCCCCCAAAACCAAGGAATGTTAGAAGAGATGCTATAGTCACACATGGGCCATTGAATGCCATACAGTGGCCACAAAGTGCTACATTTTTGCACAGTAGGCTCTTCTCATACATTTCCCCATTCACACACACATCACTTTCCTCACACAGTACCCATTCCTCGTAAAGTGGCCTCTTCACGTACAGTGTCCTCTCGTCGTGCAAGATCCTCTTCCCCTGCACTCTGTTCCATACGCAGTGCTCTCTCTGTGTGCCCTCCTTCAATTCAGTGCTCACCCGAACTCATTACCCAGTCCCAGACGTAAACTCACTCACATGGTGTCAGCAACCCTCTCTGTGTGCTGCAGTGGCTCACTGCCCTGCTTGGATTCAGACACTGATCAGAGGCCTTTGCCTTTGGCCAGAGTAAAGCAAAAGGATCTATGAAGCATAACCCAAGAGTGTCCTTAGTGGCAGAAGAAACTTAACATGCAAGTTAATAGTAGCTGAAATCTTAATACATAGAAGGTAATTCAATTTCATACACAGCCTCATAGCATGTGACTCATACACAGAGAACATTAGTCATTCATCAGAAGCAAAACACAGATTGGACACATGCTGTACTCCCTAAATGCACATGTAGACACGAGATGCCACACAAGGCCAAATACAAAGGGATTGACTGGTCTCATGGCCAATTGAAGGAAGAACGTTCCATGGGCCTCTCTCACCCTACTCTATGTCTGGCTCACATCCTGATGACCTCTCAAGTGTCCAAGGTTGGTTGGCAATGTGTTAACCTATCAAAATCCTCAGAGGCATGCCTCTCATCAAGTAATATGCCAACCAACCCCTTAGGTTTTGCCGTGAACTTTGTCTACTCTGTCATTGAGTCTGGTTTGGCTTGACTCCGATTCCTCTGGGTCTATTTGGGATTCCAAGCTGCCTTAACAATTGGCAATGCCAACAGTTTGGGCTTTTGTGTAGCTATTGGGAAAGTTATTGCCAGGCATCATTGTAATGATTCTAACTGTCCATTCAATGTAGCTGCTTCACAATGGTGCAGTAGCTGGGCATAAGATAGCAGTGCCTGGCTAATACCTATACCTATACACAATCCAAAACGGTTGGACATCCATACTGCATATAAATCAAGTGGCTAAAGGCAGACCTGGTTAAGACATTTTTTAATACCAATAGCATGTTTACAGCACCACTTAAACCATTAGCTCACAGACGCCTGCTTTGATTAAATTAAATTGGAGCAAAGGGATTATACATGAAAAAACACAGCACAGGTGATGAGAAAACGGACCCAAATAGGTGCTACAAAGTTGACACACTCCATATTTTCCCCATGCCTCTTGTCATTGAATCTTTGAATACCTCCCCCCCGGTCTCACTGAACCAAGAAGTAGGTTGTTTTGCAAAGTCAAAATATTTATTTGATGGATTTGAACAATATATATATATCACACTTTTATGAATTATGAACAATATCTGGATATCACACTATTAATATTTATACATTGATCAGCATTGGGTAATATTACAGTAATCAACAATCTCTTTAATCAGGAGTCTGTATGAAAAGAATAATGTAGCATAGGATAAGACTTAGTGTGGGTGCAAAATAAATAATAAAACTTGATATGAATTCAATCAAATGCAATGTAATCACTCTTTCCCCCCGATACTACTCAATTCCCCCTAATATGCAGTATGAAGAGATGGAATGAGGGAACACATGTTTCAGGAATATACAATCAACAAATGCAATTTCAATCCCAGTTTCCCCAGCAAGCTTAGAGAGAAACAGGACTGATTTTAAACAGGTCAAATGCTTTTGAATGTGGCTTGTAATGAATGGGAGAAATGCTAAAAATGACATTAATTCTCTAAAATGGATTCAGAAATAGTGGTAGCTGCTTTGGATAGTTCCAGGTAGACACTAGCAATGATGTTTGAATGACTGATAGATAGGAAACTGAATTCAAAGGTTAAATGCAAGAAACTGCTGTATTATATGGGATCAAATTGAGCCAAATGTAGAATCGCAGCAAACCTTTCAGCCTGCAACAAATGTGATTGTGGCAAAACTATAAAGTTTGTTTGAAAGCTGAGGATGTTAGCTTCAATCTGACATTTAAATTTCGTTCCTAGCATGTACGGTTCAAAAGTTACAGAGGTTTTAGTAAAGGTCGATTCTTTTAGAATAGAGTCAAGATTTCAAATGAGAGAGGCGCTTTTGAAGATTTACAAACAAGGATTTCTTAACACTAAGAGGCTATGAAGATGCGAGATACCAACAGTACAACCACCAGTCCAGAGGAGCCTCTGTCTGATCTGTGTCCGCTGCGACACTTGCCTTTCTTCAGAAAATATATATCAGCACAAAGATGATTATCACTACAATTATCACAGGATTATATGGATGAAAGGATTCAGGACAGACAAAGGAGATTCTACAATGCAGTTCTGGATATGTTGGAATCAGTTGGATAGGATTACTTAAGGGTAAGAGATTGGCTATGGACAATTCTATGCTAAACACTCACAACTATGGTTTTGGAATAGGAATAGGCCCGTCAGGATCTGGTCAAATGTTTTGGACTGGAATCTGCTCGCCACGGGACAGGTTTCAGGGCACCTAGTTCTGCTCTCCGCATGGCACACTGCCTCTGCACAGCTTTTTGGACTGGATCTGACAGGTTGGTTCTGGGTTACAGCTGTGCTCTACTGGTTTGGATCTCTGGGTTCTAGCAAGGTTCCGGACCAGAAGCAGAAAAACAGCACAGCCCGGCTGTTGAATTGGTTGTGCCCCTTGGAAGTTGGGGTTAAAATCAGGTTGCAAGATTTTAAAGGCCAGCTGAGAGGGGTTCAGCTTTGGATTGGGCCTTCTGCTTTCAGGGTTCGGGAGTCTTGATCTGGGTTCTAGGGGTTCTAGAGTCTTGGTCTAGGTTCTTCCTGCAGAGCGCTTCGCAAGAAAAATCAGTTGATGGGTGAATGTGTGTCTGTAGATCCTCAAAGGGAGTGGGTTGGCTGATTGTACTATGCCCAACCCTCTAGGAATCTGATAGGTCAGATAATTTCCTCTCCCCTGATTTGAGAAGGAAACAGTGTGTCATAATGTGTCAAAGTGATGCTGCCATTTACAATCCAGGGGGATACCTCCCCTTGGTTCCTATACAGAAAATCTGTTTTTCATATAAAACATATTTCCAATATCACCAACTTGCTAATAATACATCTTTACATTACAGATAAGGCACGTATCCATCAAAGTCTCATCTTCCTAAGAGTTTTGGTTCACAAATGACAGTTTTTTGCACTTTTGGTTGGTTACCCAGTGTTAGATTTGTACCAATTTTTCCAGATACATGCACATAACATCTGGGCATACTTCTGTGAAGTTTCATATTTTTAACATTATCACAACTGCTACAAAGTCAACATTTTCGTGATTCAGTCTCTGAATGTCGCACAAATTCCAGAGTGGTTTTAAAACGTGACCAGAATTTTCATTTTAACAACACTATATTTACAGATTGTTACCAATTTTGTTCCGTATTCTATGAATCTTTTTTCAAAAAGATATATTCTGTGCTCTCTGAATAAACAAAACTGTTTGTCGCCGCCCCCAAGGTTTTGGGCTGGGTCAGAGTAGTCCCAGGCTTCCTCCTGCCAGCAGTTGTTTTCAAAATTAACAAGGGGGTCCTGGGAGTCCGTCTGCCAGACATTAGTCCTGGTTACGAGAGACTTACCCAGAGTCTTTCGCTCACTATCTTTCACAGAGAAGAAATATCCCAAACATATCAGTTTTTGTCCTGCCCCGGGGCAGTCGAGCACCAAAATGCTAGGCAATTCTCCTCTGAACAAGAGTACCAACATAAACCCCAGACACGTGTTTCGGTCTGTTTGGACCTCATCAGTAGGGTGGATCTGTGCCTCTGTAAGAATAGTGAGCAAGGGGTCCATGTCTGGATTCCCCAGGTAATTTAGGGTGAGACCCAAAGTTACTTAGAAATGCAAAATTAACAAGGGGGTCATGGGAGTCCCTCTGCCAGACATTAGTCCTTGTTACAAGAGACTTACCCAGAGGCTTTAGCTCACTATCTTTCACAGAGAAGAAATATCCCAAACATATCAGTTTTTGTCCTGCCCCGGGGCAGTCGAGCACCAAAATGCTAGGCAATTCTCCTCTGAACAAGAGTACCAACATAAACCCCAGACACGTGTTTCGGTCTGTTTGGACCTCATCAGTAGGGTGGATCTGTGCCTCTGTAAGAATAGTGAGCAAGGGGTCCATGTCTGGATTCCCCAGGTAATTTAGGGTGAGACCCAAAGTTACTTAGAATTGCAAAATTAACAAGGGGGTCATGGGAGTCCCTCTGCCAGACATTAGTCCTTGTTACAAGAGACTTACCCAGAGGCTTTAACTCACTATCTTTCACAGAGAAGAAATATCCCAAACATATCAGTTTTCGTCCTGCCCTGGGGCAGTCCAGCACCAAAATGCTAAGAAATTCTCCTCTGAACAAGAGTACCAACAGAAACCCCAGACATGTGTTTCGGTCTGGTTGGACCTCATCAGTAGGGTGGATCTGTGCCTCTCTAAGAATATAGAGCAAGGGGTCCACGTCTGGATTCCCCTAGTAACTTAGGGTGAGACCCAAAGTTACATAGAAATGCAAAATTAACAAGGGGGTCCTGGGAGTCCCTCTGCCAGACATTAGACCTGGTTACGAGAGACTTATCCAGACTCTTTAGCTCACTATCTTTCACAGGGAAGAAATATCCCAAACATATCAAAAACATATTTCTGTCACACCCGAATTAGCATTTTCTTTTCAGTCAGGGGAGCCTTTTGTTTCTTGTCAGAGCAACCGGCCAAAGTCCCCTCCCATTTCCTTTCACACCTCCCTGCCAGTTCCTCAGCAGAGAGCAGGGGGGAAGATTCCTTTGTTTGGGAGAAACTGTGGAATGTCTTTGAAGCTCAGTGTGGCTGGCTTTAACTCACTTTAGAAACAATGTTTAAAATAGTCTTTCACTAAAATACAATTTACATTTTTACAAATATAGCCACAAATCTCTTAATTCCAGCCTTTTTTAAAACATAGAGATTGAATTGTCACCTTATATTGTTTTTGATGGGAAGTCTCTTCTTTTCCATACTTTGATTTTAAGTACAAGTTTAAATTGAGAGGTTAATTAAATGCCGGCTTCTGACACAGGCGAGAGGTGGTACTGCGCCCATTTTCAACATATTTTTCCAAGCAAGCATCTTTGAATGTGGAATTTCTTCTGTTAAAATATGTTTCTGCTGACATTGTGCTTAGGTGAATTCTTTAAATAAAGTGATGTTTAACGCCCAACAATGATGTTGGATCTTTAGTGAGGTTTGAAAACCATGATTTTTGCACTTTCCACAGCCAAGGAAAAAATGATTTTTAAAGCAGTTTTGGGTGTTTCCTTTGCAATGCAGCACTGCTTTTTCAAGTAGTTTCATTTTCCTGTGTGGGCAGCCAAATGATATGTTTTGGCAGTGGTTTCCTGTGTTACCATTGACATAGGCAAAATGGATTGGCGGCCTATTTTTCAGGTTTTCCTGTGCACTTTCAGAGATTTTTAGCACAAACGTCTTTTTGGCAGCCATACTGTTGTTTCTGATGCAGGCAGCACAAAGTGCTCTCACAGGGCATGGACTAGTGGGTTAAAGCATCCCACAAACACTAATTTGTCACCATGTTAACTTTCTCAGACTCAGACAACATTGCAGGTGAAAGAAATTGACAAAACCACATTGCTGTTTAAGTATTCACAACTATTCTTAGGGCCTGATTTACAGAATTGGTTGAGCACTGAATAGTGACTTTACACACTAATCAGCACACAAAACTCATTTTGTCGATTCATGGAACTGCCCTATGCAAGGAAATAAAGAGGCAGCAGAACATGCATATTCCTCATTCCCCAAGCAGAATCAGCAAGAACAAGGAATAACGTGGGCATGTTGAGGGATGGGCCATTCAAAGAAACCACATGCCCATTCAAGTGCAAACAAAACCAAGTGTATGGATCTCACTGTGAAACATCACGTTGGGAAAACTAATGCGCAAACCTACTGATGTCACCATCAAGCACACAATGCATACCATTCCAACGTTGATCAACCACAATAAATGCAGGAATACTGAGAGTCATCATACATGGATACAGAAGAAGGAGCATGCAGAGACCCCACAATTTTACAGCACGCACCACTCTGTTTGGAGTGCCAGATGACCAGGCATATGCAAGATACCGTTTCCCACCCCATGTCATACTAGACCTGGTCATGGAGTGGGAGGAAGACCTTACCCCCCTACCATCTGCTCCAATGCCCTCACCCTCATACCTGGAAAAGGTACTGACAGCACTCCATTTCATAGCCAAAGGCTCCTTTTAGTGCACGACTGCCTTAGTTGGTAGCTTACCACAGGTCACACAATCCTGCTGTCTCACCAATGAGCCAGGTGTTGGCCTGCATAACATCGTGTGCCTGTGTGCGTAGGCAAATACACATGTTGCGCACACTGGAGGAAAGGAAGAGAGTGTGCCAGGAGTTCTATGCAGTTGCACATTTCCCACATGTACTGGGAGCAATTGATTGTCCACATGTTGCGCTAGGCCCCGCGATTGATGGAGCACATTTACCGGAACCTGAAGCACTGGCATTCCGTCAATGTGCAGGTCATCTGTGATGCAAATGGAGTCATCATGCAAGTTAATGCCAATTTTCCCGGAAGGGCACATGACAGCTACATTTACTGCCAGTCTCCACTCTACCGGGCCCTGGGATTGGGAAAATATAATATAATAACACCTGGCTCATTGGTGAGTAAAAACTGTTGCACCTATGCATGCATGCACACGACACACTGAAAAACAGACCATGAAAATAAATGCCAATAACAACCATTGACACATTTTCAGGGGACAGTGCCTATCCCCTATCATGATTCCTGCTCACACCATTCAGGAATCCGGCAAAACCAGCAGAAGTAAGATACAATGCAGCACATATAGCCACTAGGAGCATAGAGAAGTGCACATTCAGGTGCTAAAGTCAACGTATCCACTCCCTTGAACACTTTGATGGGGTATTGTTATATGCCCCACAAGTAGTCTGTAAAATCATCCTGGCAACATGTGTCCTGCAGAATGTTGCCACACTGCGTGGCATACCAGTCAATATGCAGGAGGGTCATCGCCCTCAGCCACAGGCACCAACCTTGAACTTTGTTGGCCAAAGGGCGCAGGGAGTGACTGCACACAATCAGCTTTTGCAAACATTCTTCTCATGAAAATCAGCTCCTGTGGAGCACACACAGTGAAGCCACCTGGTGCCATTCAATGATGACTTGGGGCCAATCCTACTTGCCCATAGCAAAACCCTGAGAATGTGTATCTGGGAGAGGCAAACTACACATGGCCATAGCCATAACATTTACAACAAACACAGACACAGTCAAAGCAACTGAAAACAACAGTGACCAAGGGGCACACACCAAGGCACACAACACACGCAACAAAATCTCTGACCACAGTCACATGGCCACCACCAGCAATAGTGTACAGAGACCCACACCAACACACAGGATAACACAAGTAGGAAGGCACAGCACAAAATGAAATCTACAACTAACACTTGTGTGGACCGCACCCGACCACCCTTTGCGTGACACAACAATATATGGCCTGCTTGGCCACGCTATTCCCTCTCAAAATTATGCCCACAATACAAATATACATCAAAATAGTCACACAGAATGCAAGAATTACAGGTTAACTACAAGAAAGATGCACTTCTCACCTCAAACCTTTCGCCTTGTGAGCCTTCTGCAGCTATACCATGGAATGAATCATTCCTCTCCTCGGTAGGCTCACAAACCAGCCTGTTCTACCGATGGGTCACGTGCAGGCTCCCAACAGCACTGTTCTCCACAATACCTGCAAACAACTTACCACGTAGAATGCCTCAGTATACAAAAACAACACAAGGCCAGAGCAGGTAACACATCCATGCACCCAATTTCCCTGCAACATGTGCCTCCCTGAGTGCCATGCAAAAAATGGAAGCAAGAACTCTCCAGCCACCCATCACCATATTTCCCTGCACCCATGCAGCCAGAGCAGCCCACATCAGGCCAATGCAAGCAAACACCCCACATAGTCACACCTTCGCCACCAACAACACTTACCCTGCCTGCCCCCCTGAGTGCCATGTAGTGAAGGGTCAGGTACCACATACCCTTTTTTCTGATGAGGGGACATTGTCAACATGCTGATCCAGCTGGAGAAAGAATGACTGTGAGAGGACTCCCAAATATAGATCACTGAGAGGTTGTAAATCCAGGATCCCCTTGGTAGCACTCTCAATGCCATGGTATGGCATTCCTTGATTAACATGACATCAGGACAGTGCAGTAAACACGAGCAGGGGAGCGGATAATGGAATGTCCAAGACAACAGACTGCAAACATCTCATCAATTGCTGTGAACGCAGGATCCGGCAGAAGGCAGTTGGTCAAAGAGGCAGCAGTCATACATCGAGGCAGGGCACAGAGGCAACTGGCATAAACGACAAGCAGACAAGGGAAAGGAATGAGAAACAGAGGTCAAGGAGACTGTCAGACAAAAAGGATCAAGGAACAGGCAAGAGGAAGAGGAGGGAAGGCAGCGTTCATAGAGACTGGACCAGATGGGGACCAATGGGCTGGAAACTGAAGGGAGCTTTGAGACTCACTGAGCAGCTGTGAAAAGGGAGCACTATATCTGCCGGTGTACCGTGCATGGGACATGTCTCCATGGCAAACAACAACACCAGGCCAATGGCTTCTGCCTGGTGTCTGTGGTGAACCTGGTATCCCCCAAATGTCCTGCAATGCTGTGGTGTATGTGAATTTGTCTCAGGACAGCACCCCTAGAAGGGGCAGAAGTACCAGGAGTAACTGCCAGCATGGGTATGCCGCGTGGCAGGCAAGACACATGCAAAAACTGCAAGCAATCACGCACCAGACTCCCATCACCATGTGTCCCTACACCCTTGCAGATGGACCTGCTCACATCAGGATAACTCAACAGTAAACACCCTACATTTCCTACATCACAACTATCACCCCGCAACTAGTGCCACCGTGATTGTCATGCAAAACCAGCAAGCAAAGACTCACCAGCCTACCATCACCATGTGCCCCTGTACCCATGAGCCAGAACCTGATCACTTCAGTCCAAGGCAAAAGAAAATCACCCCTCACAGTACCAGACACCCTTCCACCAATGCCACCATAGCCTGTGCCCCCTAAGTACCTTCAACTCACCTGCACAAAGTAACCACCTGTCTCACATCAACAGCATCCCACCTGAAACAACATCCTAAGCTTGCAAAGACATGCATTGCATTAAAGTAAAGAAACTGGACAGCCTTGGCAACTCCTGTATGGATCAAAGTAACTGCATTGGTCCCCCAGTGTCAACGTCCACAAGTACAAATAACATCATGAGCAACTATCAACCGTGCAACAGCAAAACTCACCAACAGATAAGTCACTGGCAGTGAAGCAAACATATTTCAAGCGCAGCATGACATGCACTTGGAAACAGGTGTCAGTAAGCCCCTGGATGCAGGCACATGTGGGGCCATTGATTGCAGGCATACAAGTTCTTCACACCCACTGTCAGGTGTCGCATGTGCCTTTGGGTCACCCATAGATGCATGGGAGGCAAAGGACACTAAATTTATTTATTTATTTATTAATTAGATATACATCTAGCCAATAGGCTTTGTATAACACATAAACAGACAACATATATACACAAAATTTAAAAACATATTACATTTCCAATATATCCTATACAATACATTTTAAAATTGCCACAATCTTCTGATAAAAAACAACAATAAAATATATCAGATTAATATAATTTCCTCTCATAAAAAGCATCCATTGGTCGGATATATCAGTCAACACAATGCCATTATTATTATAGGATTTAAAACACGTGGTTCGTAGTTCATTTAAGCTTTCACAACACATAATAAGATGGTGAAGGGACTCAACAACATTTACTCCACATAGACGACAATACTTTGACGTGAGTGGAGACCCCATTTTGACACAATTAGTCTCTAGTGCAACAGTCGAGTTGAATTTCATCATAAGGTAAGTGCGAAAAGTACCTGTGTTGGGATAGGCTATGATGTATTGAGGAGACGAAACTCTACTCGAATACTCATCTAAAAACCAGCCACTGAACCTTTTAGATGCTAAATTTACTGTATTAAGTTCATGGCAGTAATCATGGACTTTTTTCTTAATTCTCATTTTGAAGGCTAGTAGAGACATAGTTCCTGGGACAGACCCATTAGACCATGTGCGATGGAGCCTTTGGATAGTACCAATTGTACCAATCAGCACATTACCTTCAAGACTAAGGTAGGCTTTAACATATGGGACAAAAATTGTATCAGTGGAAAGTGTCACAGCTTTCTCATACGACAAAACACATTGACAAATATATGCATACAAATAACTTCTGATGTTAAATTCCAAGGATAGGTATTCAACACTCACATTTCGGGGTGGACGCAAGAGTTTTCTTAAAAGTTTGGATTGAAAAACCACGCCACGTTTGACAAACTTGTGACCCCATATTTCAACAGCATAGAGGAGCATTGATCTGATTTTTGACAAGTAGATATTAAGAACTGCAATGGCAGAAAAACAACAATTTCTACCAATGAATACACTCAGAGCATTTGCGGCCACGGTGCAATGGTTCATCCCAATTCAACCTTTCATCAATGATAACACCCAAATATTTGTAGGATTTTACCTGTTCAACTTTTTTGAGGGCTAGGTTCCACAAGTGTTTCTTAGTTCTACGTTTATTTGAAAAGACCATTATCTTACTCTTGTCAATATTAATGGTCAATCCATTTTCAGAGGAATAGGTGACCAGGGAGTCGAGCATATGCTGAAGACCCGCCGGAGTATAATACAGTAACAGCAGGTCGTCAGCATAGGCAAGCCAACCAATAGTCACACCATTAACTCTCACGGGATTAGCCTCTGGGATAAGAAATGCTTTCATCATATCTGACAGATAAAGGTTGAACAGGATGGCAGCGATCATACAGCCTTGCTTCACACCACAACTAGTGGCCATGAGTTTAGAAAGTTTACCAGCCGCGTTAAGTCTTATGCGTACAGTAGTCTCTGAATGAAGTAACATAAGCATCTTTAGGAGACCTTTTGGGATCCCCCATGAGCTGAGTTTTTTCCAAAGTCTATTTCTAAGAATAGTATCAAATGCCGCAGAGAAGTCGATGTATGCGCAATAGACATTAAGATTGCGTGTACTCCAGGCATGCTCAATCAATGATGTTAGTAGTAACAGATTGTGTGTGGTGCTTGATTTGTCACAGAAGCCAATTTGGTTGGAGGGAAGAATGTTGTGTTCACTAATCCATACATTAAGTTCCTGGAGCAATACCTTAGTAAAGATCTTAGAAGAAACATCTAACATAGCCAACATTCTAAAGTTTGCCGGGTTGTCCCATGACCCTTTTTTGTGCACTGTTAAATGTGGCTTGTCTTCAATGATGGAAGTATTGCACCAAGCTTCCCTATTTGTTTGAATAATAGCATAAGTGCAGCACCCCACAACTCAGGCTGCTTTTTCAGAACTAAATTACAGACCCCATCAGGTCCAGCTGCCCGGGAATTCTTAAGATTTTCAATAATCTTGACTATGTCGAGTTCGGAAGATTGACAATCCCATGTAACTTCAGGTGGTAGAGAAATATTAGCATCTAATTCGACTTTACCCAGTGTACCATTTATATAATGGGCCCATACTTCTTCAATTATGCAATTGGTTGTCAAATCACGTTTTTTTGTGTTTCCTGAGCAGGTGCCAGATACCTTGTTTGTTGTTAGACAGTGTGACCAAAGCATTTTTTTCCACAAGTTGGTTTCACATTCGCCTTTGTGCATTTTAAGCCAATCTTTATAGTTCTTTTGAAATGTTTTAATATGGCATGCAACCGCGAACTCTGTCAACAGAGAATCATTGTTTCTTACTAAATTGCAAATTTCCTTACGTAGGTTCTTTTTTGCTTCATTAATCTTTTTGTCATTCCCAGGCCTACGCGGAATAACCATATTAGAGCGTTCCCCAGATGATTTGTATTTTCTACAGTCACCCACTTGTTTCTGTGTATTATGCATAAGCTCAGTAAAGTTTTGCAAGATTAAATTACCAGCATTCATGCCAGACACCCCCTCCTTAATAAACTCCGGTAGTAAAGTGGATACAAGTTGGGATACATGCTCAATATTGGACTGTGCCAGACAATTCTATTATTACCTTCATTGATGCTAAGCATCCCATTTTCATCATAGTCATGGCTCTCTACTTCTTTTCCTGGAGTAGCAAATAATAAACACAGGGGTAGGTGGTCGCTCTCTTCTCTCTCAACAACACCCATATCAATAACGAAGTGAAAACCATACTGATTGGTAAAAATATAGTCAAGTGTGGCTGCAGATCTACCCTCCACCCTAGTGTAGTTCATAGGCACATCACTGGAATTTAGGCCATTAAGTTTCACAAGATTATGAGTCTGCATTACATTTAACCATTTTTTGCCTTGTCTATTGGACACCGGGTGAATTTTTGATTTAGACGAGACGCTCAACAGCTAGTCCGATTGGCAGTAATCTCCAATTTTAGCCTTCAAATCACCCCGAAGCCATAAAGGGTAGCGATGGTTGTGTAGTTTCAACACAGTATCAACCGTCATAATGTTCTTTGCCGTATTGGCCATATTAGGAGGATCATATATGTTGATGACAATTAGAGCGACCGACAGCCAACTTATTTTAGCTACTAATACATGCTCGGTTGATAGTGTAAGTTTCGTTATCATCCACGGTGATTGCACAGATATCAACAACCCACCTTTCAGACGGCCAAGGGGGCGCTTAGAGGCAAGTTGATGAACGGTGTTCCTATCATCTATCTGTATTTCCACAGTCAACCATGTTTCCTGAAGTACGATGATGTTGAAGAGTGCCATACATTCGATCAAGCCCTCGTCCTGGAACAAATGTGTGTGCCCACGGGTATTCCAGGAGTAGAGCAACTGCAATGAATCTGGTCATTTGCGAGATTCAGCAAACTGGGGCTTGAAACTCAGAGGCAACCATTGCCAATAACCTTCAGGGATGGCATCAGTATTGTTTGTCACAGTATTAGTGCCTTGAATAGGCAGACGTTTCTCATATACCGCACTTGCTTGTGAGTTGGCAATAGGAACAAATGGGATAGTAATATTAGGCCTCTGATCTACAGTGCAATTACGCGTTTTTACAGTAGGTATAAATACTTTATGGATAGCATAGCCAAGACGCAATAGCTCGACTTCAAAACCCATGATATAGTTGAGCGTAGCTTCAGTTTCAAAACACACATTTGTAATGTATTGATTCGGAAGTTCAAGTTGATCAACCAGACGGATATCACTGGAGATGATTACCCTTAATGGAACAATGGTTTTGAATAAGCTCAGTACCGCAGCACGGTTCAGAGGGGAAGGGCACTTTTCCATATGAACTAACGTAATTTGAAGAGCTGTACTATCCCCACCACTGCCAATGTTTGCATTGGATGAAGAGGCATCTACAGTGTTTTTTAAAACCCAGGCATCAGGTAATGTGGATTGATTAGATATCACGGGCATATTGGTAGGTCCTGTTGCCTTTGACGGCCTTGTTAATGGCTCAATTGCCATTACAGAAGACTGCAAGGATTCTACCAGCACACAATTAGATTTTGGAACAGTCTGGATATTTTTTGAGGGCAACTCATTGACCCGAGTGATATCAATTACTTGGTCACCAATATTCACTGCTTCTTCTACAATGGGAACTTCTGACCCAATCACAGGGATGACATTTGAAAGTCCATCAGCTAATCCGATGGCTTGGTGTTTGTGCTTTTTAACAATACGCTTACTGTACATAATGGCTTGGTGGACGGTACTAGGTTTCCTTTTGACCAGGCTAGTCTTTTTCACTACAGTCGCACATTGACCTTTAACGTTATCATAGTCATCCATTCCTATGTACCGGTAAGGCGCACAACAATAGCTAGCAGGGACAAATGCAATCCTATATCAATCTAATTACAGGCCAAGAAAAAGAGAGAGAGAAACAATGCAGATGCAAGGTTAAACGACTTAAACAGAGCGTTAATATGTGTCACTGGCTAAAACCACACCTATCTCAGGACACACTGACTACACAGAGCACACTGAGCTCAGGGCACAGAGCCCAAAAATCAAATCACAATCAAATCACAATCACAAATCACAGTATTCAAAAAACCAAAATGCTTAAAGTACATTAAAATTGAGTCCCTTCAGCAGGACACAGTAATCAAAGAAAAAAAGCTAAAATAGCAGGCTTTCATGATTACCGCGACGATTAAAGCAGGCAGTGATGCAAACAATAGGACATATGAAATGTATTCTGTTAACATTGGATTTCGACTCATCCCAAAGCTGCTACGAACATAAAACGATGTTCAATCATAGCCGTAACAACACGGGGGGAGAGATAACAGAGCCTCAGGGCAAGCGCTGTGGCACTTGCACGCTTGCAAAGTAGCCAAACAGCACAACAGCCACTTTCGAGCCACTTCTCGGAGCGCGCGCGCGGGAGCGCGCAAGTGGCGAATTTTGAAGACTCGTGGAGAAAAGGGGCGTGGCCAAATCTAAAAATGAAAAAAAGTGGAATAAAAGTGATATTTAGCTCCTATAATTCGGTGTTAGCACTGATAATTATATTAGATAGTCTGTATATGTCCACAGAAGATGTTTGGTGGATGTTAGAGTGCATACCAGCACGAGCACAGCAACTGAAAACAGGAGTCTAGAAGTCACAGAGTGTTCTCCCCAGCACAACAGCCACTTCCGGGCCACTTCTCGGAGCGGACACTAAATGATGAGGCAAATGTCTGAGAAGGGGAAGTACAAGTGTTGGACTTATGTGAAGGATGACAGAGGCAAGAGGCATACAGGACACAGCGTGATGAATGTGCAGCTTCGGATTGGAGAGAGAGATACGGATAGGGGAATTGTGGTACAAGGAGGTGACTGGCTGATGTAGAGATGAGGAGAGAGATTATGGCTGTTACAGTGGGTGAGAGCAGAGAGAAGGTGGTGAAGAGAGGAAGACAGAACAAAAGAACACTAGAGTCCACACTGCTATAAAAATTATTACTTTAAGAACACTTTTAGTAGTAATTTGGTTATTAAGTGTAGCAAGCTGATATTACTAAAAAACAAATTTATGGCTGTAGCAAACTGAAAACAGTCAAGATAATCTCTTGGTAAGAAAGAAGGTGATGTTTATTGCTTGTATTTCAAAGAGCATAAAACTGAGGAAACACAGTTTTGTGAATAGTTAAACAAATCTAAAGTAAGACAATAAAACAGAAAATCAAAAAGCAGTAAGTTTAAGCAATCACTTTGTTCATCACAATAAAGTGGTAAAAAAATGAACAGTAAATAAATAAATGTCAACTCCAGGTATTGACTTGAATTCAATCAATACTCTGATTCTTGAATTGATGAATTTTTCAATTTTTCAATTGATAAAGTTTTCCTATTATTTTAATTGACAGGTCTGCCGAGAGGAAGAGAGACAGAAAAACTGGGAACAATGCAACATGGTTTGAGAGACTGGGAGGCACATCAATGGAACAAATAACACATGTTGAGGGTGAAGAAGGACAATAGTGGGTGAGGTGGAAGGGCAGACTGGGAAACAAAGGCTACCTGTCAAGGGGCAATCCTCAGCTGCTCATCACAAAATCAACATGCTCAACCCACAATGGCATGTTATCCAGAAGTAGACCCATATCCGCAACATCCATGCAAATAAGTCCCTTCAACCACATCTCCAGACCCTGCACCAACCACCAACCCCCCGTTGGACACCACAGTAAATGCACATGACAATATCCAGTTGTTGTCTCACCCTCCAACGGGCCACACACCCTGGATGAGACCATCTCAGTAATTGTGCAGGGATCATAGTGAGCACTGGCAACACCTACAGGGACAACAGTTGCACAGAAGTGGGGTAAGTGGACAATGCACCACATGCATGTGCCCACAAGTACACACCAACCGCGCTGTCACTCTGTACTGGATTTGAACAAGCAATGGAAATAAAAGTCAGCAATACATCCAGGTGGAGAGAACATACCAAATACAACAATGAAAAACAAGTGACTTGATTGGGGAACAAAGGTAAAGTCTGTCAGGGGTAGACATGCACAAACCAGTACAACAGTAGATGCACCACGTGTGCCAAAACTGTACTGTGGAGTCAATGGAGACATAATGGCCAGATCTGTGTTAGCTGAGGCAAGCCCATGAAGGGGAGCAGCTGGGGACGTGTAGGCCAGACAATGGACGTGTGTTAGATGTGGAATTGTAGCAGGGCAGGTCATGGGAGCAGATGAGGGTGTGGAGTGATCTCTAGCACAGGTCAAAGCGTAGTGTGGACAGGGAGTGCACCTGCAGGGCTCCATAGGACGCACAGGGTGAGGTGGAGGAGAAGGATGGAAGTAAGAAGACATCATAACAGTGAGTGATTCAAGTGGTGAACTCCCAAAACACAGTCCAGATGCACAGGGAATTCGGGACGTGAATGATGATGTCAATTCAGAATGTGGAAAATACTGCCAATGCCTCAAGTGTGATAAGTGCTGCACATTCCCATAATTTGGTTGTCAATTGTAGAAGTGACTGAATGACAGCACCCACAAAGATCGTGTTGACCACTAATGCAGATATTACATAATACACAGTGCTCACCCTTACCTGCTGATAGAGTTGTCCTGATGTGATGCTCTCATCACTTCCACCGGAAACTGTACCTCCACATTTGTGAACGAATGGCCAATGCCTGGCAGAAGGCATGGGGACTGGGAGTTGAAAGGGTGCAGTGTGGATACCCCATGCAGTGCAGTCACTGGATGAATCAGGATCACTGCAACAACATGGGGCATTGTATGTCACCAGCCACAGTAGTACATCATGCATACTCCACACATGTTCAAAAAGGCCATCAAACCATTATCACCTGTACATTTTATCCTGTTTTTATCAAGTCATCCATGGCAGTTCACACCACTGTGCATGACTGCATCTCCAGTACTGCACTCATCATTCCCTTGAGAGGGCAAGAGCACAACTCTCAAGGTCGGAAAAAATGCAGTCCGTCTTGGACAGGTTAAAAAACAACACATGCCTCCATGCTGTACAGGGGAATGAATAAATAAGAAGAATGTGGTGTTCATACCGATCAAGGGCACAAAAAATACTAAAAATCAGACCACACCAATCAGGATCAAAACAAAAAAATAATGTCTCTCCTGGACTGGGGGAAAAAAAATGTCCACCCTAGAGGGGGTGAGGGTGCGTGTCCATATCCACATGAGAGGACCACCAGAAATCAACAACAAAATATTTAAAAAACCCTTCATGGGCTCATGGACATCATGGCAGAGGTGGTTGAGATGGCATGAGTGTGCTGGGACTGCCATCCTGTGGTGGATCCCCAAGTGGTTGTGGCGGTGGATCCAGTCCACGCAGTGCCAAGGCCTGGTCTTCATTGGTCAGGGCCAGCTGTGACATGGATGCATGCACCAGCACACCAGAGTTGCTGAGGTGACGATGTTCTTCATCTCAAATGGCCACATAGTCTGTATGTGCGCTCACTCATTATGCAGCAAGTTACTGGGACAATATCTGCCTCAAGGCATCCAGCGCTGTCGTTGTGGTTGAGAGTTATTTGTGCAGTGAAGCCCTCAAGCACTCCATCTCACAGCGATTGAATCTACGAGATGCAAACATCACACGGCTCAGGGCATCTCTTTGTGCCTTAGCATCAGCTTGAAGGGACTACTGCAGATAACCTCATCGGCCCTTGATGTTGACCTACATGCCCCGTCTGTGGGAGCGGCTTGCGGACCGCATGTTTTTCTGCCGTTGCGCATCCCGGACTGCTGGTATGGGCATGTTCTCGGCCAGGCGATCCATGCCCTCTGCAATATGACTCAACACATTGCCATGCCGGATGGTTGCATGCAACATTTGATGCTCCCACACTGCTTCTCTAGCATGCACAGATCCACCACATGTGAGGTGCCCAAAACGGTGTGATGCAAGGGACCAGGCTTATTGCTGCAGGGCCCCTGCAGTTGACTGCAGGTCTGCATCCCTCCATTGGGCATGAGCCCCAGAACCTGACACAATTCAAGGAAGGACAGTCTTGCAATCGTAACCACCGCAGACGTGAGGCTCACCACTGACTGGCCAGGTGAAGCCTGCTGCACCACCGCAGAATCAACAGCTTCATCGGATTTGCCCATTGAGGCACTCACCTTCTTCCTCAGAGAGCCATCCACTTCTGGTTCTACATCCGGATCAGCAGTATCAAAAGACTCTGAAGAGGCAGGAGCATGACTGATAATTGCGTGTAGCACCTGTGGATTTTCTTGGCGAAGGACACCACAGCATCTACTGGTGGACTGAGATACCAGCTGCTCTACTTCCTCCTCTTCCCCTGTATCTACTGCATCACCACCTGCACATGGACAGAGAACATTTTGAGTCATGTGTTTCCTGACAAACATGCACATGTACATCAAAGTGAAGACAGACATAAAATGGCTGGACACCCATACATCTGACATTGTGACATGGCACACTGTGAGCTGTAAGCCAAGGATGTTTAGCATTTGCTGACATGCGGCAAACCCCCACCCGGTCCTGAAGCCCAGCACATGGCATCTGCTAGCCGGACGAATCCACAGATACTACCGATATCAAAATATTACGGACAATACATGATTGCAAATGTGTACTTGATAACCATGTCATGTCAAATCACACATGTACACTGCTCATCCATGACTCTCCATTGCTACATATGATGCATGCCTCAAATGCCAAACAGTGATTTCCTTGCCAAAGGGCTCCAGTGGATTCATTGGGACATGGCCTACATGCATCCCCTCACCATCTGCATTCTCACCATCCACCCAACATGCCAACCACTGCCAGATTTTGCCTAAATGTGAACCTGTACCCTGATCAAGGCAGCACAGTTCATTGCGTCATTGTGCGGAGCGCAGTGCATTTACAATCAATGACATGAAATGTGTACAGCAGTGATGTGTGTGCTTTGCCAATTCACAACCCTCTCAATGAAAGACTCCCCATCGCATTACCAATATGTGACAACACCTATGACTGTTAACGTCTGGTGTGACACATCAATGATGACACCAGGTGCACCAGCACCCTGTGTGTGGATTCACGTGGCCGTGAGTACCCTGCTGTATGCCTAACACAATACATGGATATGCATTGTCAAAGCACATTGCGTGAGATCACAGTGCCATTCACATGACATTGTCATATGAAGTATCAGGTGGTGACTGGCCATGAGTGGGTGACTGACAGTCATTGACTGTCTCTTTGTATGAAACTGTCATGTAATGGGCGAATTGAGGCACTGCACATTGTGTGTGTTTGCTGTAAACATTATTCATCCTTACTATGTGTGATCGCACAACTTGGTAGTCCCTTGTGCCAGCTCTATGCCACTTGTACATTCAATAGTGCACTGGGAACAATGACATATGCATCTAATACGAGTGGGCCAATCTGAACCCACACTTAATCTAATAGATCAATCACAGAATTCTCCTCAAATTCTATACTCCACTGTACAAAAACCCACTTGCCACACCACCACAACGTGGTATTCACTGGCTGCAGACCAACACTGAGTAGAGACAATAATGCCAGTTGAAGCATAGTCCTGCACTTTTGTGCACAATTCTCCCATGAGGCATGCCTGATGGTGATGAAGCTGTGTCTGTGTGAATGTGGACCCCATTCGACATATCATGAGCCGTCTTTTGTCATTCATACTGCTAAAGGTAATTTGTGGTCTGGGAGTAGTTTGTAGGTCCTATCCATCAGTCCCTACATTAATGCATTCTGTATAGGTAATTTTGTTAGGGCCTTTTGTCATTTTTGTTGCTCCTTGTGTCATGTGATCTGTAGATGAAGAGGTGATGGTTCACAGCCCGAACATGCCGTTCAAGAATACTGACACATCATTATAGGATGATTCTCACAGACAGAGACAGATGCCCCATCAGGCTGATCACGCCACAGTGTGGCATGGCAGGCAGCTTGGATATGCATTCTAACAAGGCATCCCGTTAGAGCAGGTGACAATGCAAACATACAACTCAGCAGCAAATGGTGGGTGTGTGTTTGACATAAATTGCAGGCCACAGGAATGTTGCAAAGATCGATATATGTGGATTTTGCATTTTTTGGTGTGACACAAAGGAGTGTCTGATGGGCGATGTGTACCTGTCAGCGGTGCACATCATGGCGTCTTGCAATTTTCACATCATTCAGACATTTAAACCCTGCATGCAAGTGGTGGCATAGCTGTGAGGGCCAGCAGACAGTTATGTGCACTGTCATATTGACATGAGCCACACATGTAAACCACACAGAAACCTCCCTGAACACAGGCCATTTGACATAATTCTACACGATAGCAAACATGCATTGCCCAAGGATGGCTGACAACTGCAGACAGCTGTACTGCTACACATATATGGGTAGGTCAACATGATTGTCCACACATACGATGCACACAAATGACACTCACCAGATGTGTCCTCATAGTTCTCCGTACATCCAAACCTTGCACCTTCTCAATGGTGATTAATTTACTTGTGGCATCTTGATGGAGTCAGTTGCCCCTCCTCTGGTGATCTCTCTCCAGTGGCCAGTGCAGAGGACAGGTTGACACTAAGCTCATGCCTGGTTCTTCACGTGAGATCATTCATCCATTTCTGGACCTGTTCAGCAGTGGAATTCTCCACACCTAAGGCATTGATGAGTCCTGGTACATGCTGCCAATGCACCATGCATGAGTGCTCCCTGCATGCTGGTACATTTCATGATGGTGATAGGTAACATAGTCAAAGAAGATATGGAGCTCCTCATCGGTGAAGTACCTCTACCTCTGTGGACCCTTCTCCTGTGCGCTGTCTTGGGACGGAGCCTCTTCCTGCTCTGCAGATCATCTTTTCTTTGACCTAATGGCCCTAGGTGGTGTTGCTTCCCCTGTCTGCCTCTGACCACCTCCATGTCCGGGTAACCTGTGGGCTGATGCACGCCACATCCTCCTCGGGCTAGGGCAGATGTGTCCTCATCATGTCCCTGTCTACTCCCTTTACCTTTTCCTTTTGGGACCTGTCCACTCAGATGTAATGGATGAATGGAATGCACAACAATATATTGTTCTGAGCAATATGAGAAGGGGGAACCGTCTATGTGATATCCTACATAGATGAGTTGTCCAGCAAGGCATCAATGTACCCCAAAAGCAAAGATATGTGGTACGCAAGGCACCTCAAAAACGATATTTGCATACACGATAACAGGAAAGCTTCCCAAAGGTGAAAAAGGTGGTACGTGATAAGCAGAGGCACCCCAACTACAAAAACTGCATATGTGATCTGTGGAAATCTTCCAAAAGGTGAATAAAGCAGTACACGATTGGCAGAGGTACCCTAACTGCAATAATTGCAGTGCAATACTCAGAAAGCTGCTGAAAGATGAAACACGATACGCATTGGCACCCCAAAACTAAAAAATGTGTACAGGACACACCATAGGCATCAAAATGGACAAAAATACATTCCCGTATGCGCGGAGGCAACCCTCAAAAAGAAAATTACGGTACGCTTTATCTGAAGGAAATGGCTTGCATAGCACCCCCAAATGCTTGTATGCGATACTCGTCTGTCTTCGCAACTTCACGCGCACAACCAGTGAACACACCTCTGAAATATTACTGTCATTGCCATGAGAAACGTAGGTGTGCTGCGTGCAGCCCGTGTCACGTAACTTACTCTTTTTGGGCTGCCTCCAAAGCTAGTCACGGAAGACACTACTTTTCCTGCCTCTGCACCAATTCTGCAGCCTCCTCCTGCCCTGTGCTGCCTGCCCAAAGTGAGTGCCTGCTGCCCACCTGCATTGTGTTCGGAGTGTTTGTTGACCCGCCATTGCCTGTGCGCCTGAGTCTTGCCCTGTGACCACCTCATCTGTTGTGTCGAACTCCCACCTCTCCATTCCACCACCACTGCTCCAGAGCCCATTTCCCGCACCAGTTTGCCCACCCACACCTGCCTTGGTGCAGGAGAACTATGATGCCCTCTTCTACCCAGCAACGAAGCGGGGGACTGAAGGACACAAACAGATGTGGGTGAACATCACAGCTGCCATCAATGTGGAGGGGGTGGCAGTTTGTTGCCCCAATAGCTTGTACAAGTGATGGGAGGGCCCCAAGTCCAGGACCCACACCAAGGTATTGCAAGCCGTGGAGGCCAGTGCCACTGTGGAGGTGCACTGTGCCAGCAGGTGCAAGTTTTCTACCAGCAACATGTGGGTCCTGGTGAGGTTCTACCTGGAGCTATAGCCCAAATCTGCGAGTGGAAACAGCATCTGGATTCTGCTGGTGAGTAGCCATGTGGTGCACTGCTGTACAATGCACATGTGTTGTGCATGGGCCTGCATGATTGTAGGTACATCCTTATGTTTGCCACATGTATGATTCACTGATCCACAGTGGCAAGCAGCCCCCAGACAATGCTCAGCATGTGTGATGCCTGACACATGTTGATTGTGCATGCACTATTATGTGCAGTGTTTGTAGTTGTACAGTTGAGCCCATCATGCACATGCAATGCCACTTGATAGACCTGCTTGGACAGTAAGGGTGCCAGATTACAATGTTGGTGGTGTCATGTTGTAGCATTGAGCTTTCAGGGACATTGACGTGATTTGTCATGCCACTGCATGTGTAGTCTGAGTTGACGTGTGGTTGTGACATGTGCATGTGTTTGGAGATAAAGCATACTCGTGTGTGCCTCTGCAATTTGTGTATGTATGTGTTGCATGCTTAGAGGCAAGGCTGTCAGGGATGAATATTGGTTGATGTAATTGTGTGGACAGAAGCCCAAGCAGTTGTTTGCATGGCCAGGCTGTATGTAGTGCAATCATGAGTGTCTATTGAGATCCACCATTCCACTGCGTGTCTCACTAACCAATGTGTACCCAGAGGTACCTCAGTCCATCTTTGCTTCCATTCATTCCGTGGTTGGCCAACCTACCAGTTGACTCCCTGCCCACCCCTCTGCCCCTGTTCCATGATTCCATGGCAATGCAGCCGGTTGAAGTTGGGTCACCTTGGCATTGTCATTGTGCCATGTCATGTTTCTTGGTATGTTTCTGTGGACCCTGCCTATGTGCTGTGTTTGCATGTGAATGTGTTGTGACTGTGCTCATCATTGACCCTGGATTGGTGTGTCTGTTTTCATGGGAATTGCATAGGTATGTGTGTATGGCTGTTGCTGGTTTACCCATGACGACTTCATGTTACTGTGAATGTTGGGTATGCCACACATGCTTTGGCACTGTAGACTGATGTTAATGTTCTATGTCTCCTGTCCCACAGCGGTTGCAGCTGCATAGGTGGGCAGAAGCAGTGCTATGGAGCATGGACACAGGGACTGCGCCACCAGGCAAAGGCGCAGATCCCAGCCAGTCCCCGTTGACAGCTCCTCTTCTGGAAGCGATGTGACTGAGGGAGCGCCTGGACCATCGGATCTGGCTGCTTGGAGTGAAGGAGGCAGGGGACTCCTCAGCAGTAGTGGGACACAGTGATGCCACACAGGGACCATCCAAAGTGGAAGACACACTCTTGGAGTCATCCAGGTTGATGAAGGTGGAGGAGGTGGCCATTGCAGCCCAGACGATGGGGGTCAGTGTGGGCGTTGAGGAGGGTGTGCATGCTGCAACCCTGTCACAGGGGCATAGGGCTGTGCAGGACACCATGGAGGTGCCTGCAAAAAATCCTGTCTGTGGGCCATCGGATGCAGTAGTGCCCACGTACTAGGATGCCTTCACCCAGACAAGCATCCCCATCAATGTTCCCTCTAATTATTGTTCGCCATGTGCGGAAATGGCTGGCCTTTGTGCACACATTATTTTCCATGTGCACAACTGAGTAACGAGGTAATCCACTTTGTGAACATGCATACTCGGTGAGCTATCATTCCCAAAGGGTTTGTAAGGGAGTTTCTCCTTTCAGGATTGGTCACAATATCTAGCAAAAGTACGCCAGAAAGCGTTTTATTCCACTGGAAAAAAAACTCATCTTTATTACAAAAAACTAATATCACTCATCATAACTGATGTGGCTGGGATACAATATTTGCAGATGGATTAATGGCAAATAAAAGGAACCTCCACTATAATGAAGTAATTTAAAGGCCAGAAGAAAATAATTTATATAAGGATGAAAAGGACATTAGAATAACTGCACCAGACAATACGATGAGAATTCCTCTGCCTCTGCTTACCATCCACATTACATTGTCCTGTGAACAGAGCTGTGACAACACTTCCTCAAAACAAGTCTTGCAGTTAAGAGGCATACCATCACCCATTTCTATTCCCTAAAAACAGGAAAATGTGCCAAACAAAAACAGTAAACAAACACATATGAGCCTATCACCTGCTTCTACCCACAAAGCTCCATTGATATTTTTGAAACACTAGCCAGCAGGAGGAATTTCAAGGGGAAAGAACAACTTTTAATAGGCATAAAGTATCCATATTGGCAAAGCAAATTTCTTGGTTACTCCCTGAAAAATCATTTGATTCCATGTAGGGAGTAAAACATCATCAGAGACTTACTTGCAACCCTGACATAGGAAGTGAAATGGCAGGGCACGTAATACAGTCTATAGTTGTTACCACCCTTCCTCACCACAGCCTCGACAATATTCAACAAGAGCCTTACCGAGGTTTCTTATTGAGCATGTGGAAGGGAAGCAGATGCATTTTCTTTTTCTGTAAATAGCAGCTTTATCAGAGGTACAGCAGTTTGCATTCCATCTTTCGTAACTAGGGACCCCTCTTCTGCAATTCACTGTTATCAGTTAAACAAGATGTATGGGGATGCTAAGGGCACTAAACACAGACCATGTGATTATATGGAAAGGTTTCCTAGACTGCTCCCAGAGTTTCCTATCCTTAGGCAAACAAACACCACATTTCATTCACTGTGCTGTTCTGCTGAACATCTGGCTTGGTTTTTGAAAGTTGCTGATTAGTGCTTCACCCGCAAGTAGTGTTCTCCTGGGTCCATTCCTTCCCCCGTACCTCCCAGGCAATTCCCGACTTCTGTGCTAGCCTCCAGTACTAGTTGGCAGGGCTCTGTAAAAAGTGAGGGATTTCAGCAGTAAAACCCTCACTGGGATATTTGCATACCTATAATACTTTGCAAGCAAAATATACACCACCATATTATTATTGGGTAGGATTATACAAGTGCTCAGTGAAACCCTCTCTTTTATCAGAGTTTTCTTATAATTTGTTAAGGACCATGCCCAAGGGAACTCAGAAAACTTTGAAAGGATGCATATTGTGTCAATGGTATTCTAGCTGTCTGAATATTCATTGCCCTTATACAATATACAAGTAATGCCAGGCATAGTTCCTATCCATTGTCCCTTGCAGGCCAAGTAAATGATATTACAGTGTTGCTCTCCACTTATAGGGTAATGTTAGTAATGCTAAAGTAGGAGACAGAGTTTTTACATTTGCTTACTCAAAATCCATAGCGGGCACATTCATATATGATTTTAATAACACATTAACTTGCAAGGGTACTGTTTCAAAGAGTTTGTGTGGCATACCTACAAAGAATAGGAAGCATGGGGGAGGTTATACATCCAATTAGCCTTCTTACTGACAGTCTGTATCGGATGTTTCAGCTCACATTTGGGTTACATAGTGTGGATGACGTTTTTGCTAAGGCACCTTGAGTAACACTAATTCTGGTGCCTGAAGGTTATTCATATTACAACAAACATAAAGCAAGTGAATGTAGGTGCAACTCTGGTAACCTTTCTCAGAGCTAGCTTAGACAGAGTCAAGGCTGTCCTGTAATATCTAAATGTGTACTGAGGCAGAAGTTGGAGCCATAAGGTACAAGTAGTAGAGTTAAATATTGGAGTCTTGGGAGGGTGGGCGGGGGGCTATTTGACTGATATATGTTGGCATATCTGAGCTATACCTTCTGTTCATGGAGCCACTTTTTCATTTTTTTTAACTTCTGAGGCTGTGTTCTGTTTTATGATTTTTAGGATTTTAAGGTCATGCTTGCTTTCATAGTAGTGTAATGGAAATAGACTACCAGAATATTAAAACTAGTTTGTATAATCTAGTTTTATTAGGTGAGAAAGCAAATGCCAGTTAACTGCTGTGGCTTGTGCCTTATTCATTCTTGAGAAGATGGCAATTGTCTGTGTACACTGATAAAATTCTTATGAGCGGCACTCAGAAGGAAGCTGGGCAAGCGCACATGCGCACAGCTTAGAGGGAACATTGATCCCCATGCCAGCTGATGTGTCTGTCCGGGATCCTTTGCTGCCCATGCTGGCTAGTCTCATGAAGCAGACCGCAGTCATCCGTGATGATGTACAGGCTACTCGTGGTATGCGTGTGCATCATCACAATGAGCTGGGCCACCTCATGGTCTTGCTAGCTACAGCAACGTTCTCAGGTGGGCTCAGTTGGCTGTTCACTGTCATGACCCCCTCTACCGCTTCCTCCTTTGTGCACGATTCGTCGATCAGGGGTCCTTCCGGGACACATTCCACCTCTGCACCAGTCCCACCACCGATGCCCTGTCTGGTAGAGCTAACTTCCCTCCCAGAGGTGGGAGTCCCTTCTATTGGGGTGGTCAAGAAGAGTCCCTATGATTGTGAGGGGTTCATGCTGCATGCACCGTAATTATGACAGGGAGATGGCAGCGAACTAGGCAATGCTGCAAATTCATATGTATCAAGTGCAGTTATATATGGAAGAATAGTGGTCACATAAATAAGTATGTCTTCAGAAGCGCCAGGAGTCTGGGGTAGTTGAGATCGCAATCAGTAGTTCAAAGAAGATCTTGTTACTCAGGCCTTACTCGTATTTGCTAAAATATGTAAGCGGTCCATGTGCAATCACACTCAAAGATAGAGGCCTGTGTCCAGTTATTGCTAGTAATGAATTTAGTTTCATGGCCTACTACAGATTAATCCTAAGAAGAAGTGTGGTCTGAATTTGATTTGAAGATGACTATCAAGATAAGATTGGCCAATGGAAATGGAAGAATTGGGAAAAGATGGAATTTCAAAATCCTTTTAAGAGGTTTCTGTCCAATCATGTTTGGGGGTGGACTGCAATAAAGTATTTGTGAGTGTTATAACTGTTGGAAAACTGTATAAAAGATGTGAACTGATGTGGTATTGTTGAGACTTTGGCTAGTTTGGTACTGCAACAGCAGCTAACTGCTCCCCCAAGCGTTGTACAATAAACTTGCTTCATGTACAACTGTATACTTAATTCTTAAATGGTGGGCCTGTTTGGGTTAAGGTGAGTAAAGGCCATCCACACATTCTAACATCAGATGAGGTGGTCTCTGTGCCTAACAAGGCATAGACACAGCCACAGGCTGAGGAGGGGCAGCAGGCACCTCGGAACACTGCAGTTGCCATATGCCCCCCAAAACAGTCATCAGGTTGGAGGGAATACATACACAGCTTCCACTCAGCACGGCGGCAGCAGATGGCAACTATGAGGAGGCAGACTATGATAGGGCATACCAGCCGGAGGAGGCAGGTGGCAACTATGAGGCAAGAGGGCCATAGGGGGGCCATGCAGACTTTGTCTTCTGTGTTCAGGTGATACCAAAGCCATCTGGTAGCAGAGAGGCAGCGGACACGGGAGGTGCAGTGATGGTGGCCACAGTTGAGGTGGAGATGCGGCGGAGGAGCAGATGCAATTTGCAGGTCAGCAGAGGATGCGGGACAACAGATGGTGGTCACCCTGTAAGCCCTCCAGCCAACAACGGTGGCCCGCCTGAGGTATAAACATGTTGCCTGCGACTCAGCCCTGGTCGAACGTTGTCAGAAATTGGAGAAGACTAGCCATTGCCTTTGTAAATAGTTATTTAGGATTAGGTTTCATTTTTGATTTTTAATTTTTATTTTATTCCACAGACTTTCAAGACATTCCTTCCCTTTTTCATGTAAATTGTTATATTTGAATAAACGTTTACCATCCCTTCATTTATTTAGGATTTGGTTCCATTTGAGATTTTAATTTTGTTTTTCTTCCCTGGACTTTGGATACATTCCTTACCCTTTTCCATGTATATAGTTGAATTCCAGGCTTCGTGCAGTTAATTTCTCTGCCGATGAATTTTATTTTTTAATGTTCTCCCAGTGCATCTGTTAATTGTAGGTCACGTGTATTGTGTGCTGACTGTGTGTGTCATGTTGATGCTGCGATGTTTGCTGGTGGAGGGGTGCACATGTGCCTGTCATGTGGGGGTGAGGACCTCAGACAGCTCGAGGTTGCACTGGTTGATTTTTAATTTCCATTCCATGTGCAGGAGCACAGTGTGTTTTGAACCAGTGTGTCAGTGTGGTTGGCGTGGAGGCTTCAGGTGTATGAGGGTGTAAATATGGGTATGGTTGCAGTGATGTGTGGATGTCTTATATGGTTTTTGTTGACTCTCATTTGGGGATGGATCGCCACTTTTTCATGTGTACTTCCATGTGTTGAACATGTTTACATTGTGTGTAGTATCTGGTGTTATCTGTAGTGCCTCTGCACAATTGATACCGGAGGAGGTGTTTCTTTTGCATTGTTTTCCTCTTGTGTCCAGTGTGGTTCATGTGTCCCCTTGGCACATGCTTGGGATTGTGTGTGTGCCCACACTCTATTCACTGTAGTGTGTATTTGGCATTGTGGGTGCTGTGTTGGGAAGTGGGCTCACTGTGGATGGGTGGCCTGGACACTTCACTTGTGCAGTTGACGTTTCATTGTTGTGTCATGCACAATAACCCACCCACCCATATTTAACATCTGAACCAAGATGCAGCTTCTGCTTGGACCCTACTTATAGGGTATGCGTGTAATAAATGCTAAAATCAAATGAAATCAAACATCAGTAGTCACACACTGCCTGCTCTCCTGTCATGCACCACCTCTGCCACTGGAACGCAGATAATGAGTCACATAATTGGTATTTCTGTGTGGCGGAACACATTTCATGCCTCAATGAGTCACTCAATCTCTGACTGGCTTCCCATCACCCATGCACAGGCCTGTCATATTTTTGTCCCTGACAGGGACTGTGACACCCCTACCACACAGTCTACTTTTGCACAGGCTGTAATGCGCCCAGTGATTCTCTATGGATATGCCCATTTTATGATTCTGTGTATTTCTGTCCTCCACAGCCATTCACATTATCCCACTACGGCCGCAACCACGACGGGAGATGCACCCGCCATGATCCAGTCAGGCACGAAGGTTATGCCGTTGTGACTGACAGAAGTGCCAGCCAATTCTCATGCAAGGGTCACGAGGGGAAGATGCAGTCCTAGGCAAACCTGGGCTTCCCTGGATAAGGAAGCAAGCCAAGCCTGCCGGGGGCCATATGGGTAGGGTCGGACTGGGCCATAAAATTGTCTTGGGCACCAATGAAAAGTGGCCCTCATTTGCAAATGGCTATTCATCCAAGTGGGAATTTTATTTACAAAGAGTGATGCAAATTGTGCATTTTAAAGAATATTTATTCAGCAACACTAGTCAAAACTACTAGCTGCAGAGTGAATTACTCATCTATTGGCCCAAATTGAACAATAAAACTGCCCCACACCAGCATTTTGTATTTTTGGTTTGGCCGTGAGCCTATTGCCCTATAGGCCAGTCTGGGCCTGCGTGTGGGCACCGCAGCCCTAGGATGGCAGGCTCCACCAGACCTTCACGAGGACTTCCCAAGAGTGCAGCCCCCTGGCAGGCAGAGGGGGTGAAGAGCAGGGACTGGAGGCTGCAGGGGGGAATCCTGCTGGAGAGGCACAGGAAGAGCATACTAGGGGTGAGCTCTGCCAGCATCACCTAGGGAGGTGTGCCAAGCACCCACTGCTCTGCGCTAAGCCTAGCTCTGCCAGGGGTTACCCTGAGATCCCTACCAGAAAGGAGCCTGGCACACAGGCACTGCCAGGACACCCTCAGGAGAGCAGCCTCTCAACACCCTCTGGAGCAGAGGTTTCTCCCGAGGGAAGCACCTCCAGAGGGCAGAATCAAGTCTAGCACAAAGGAGCCAGCTACAATCCACACACAGCGCAGATCTTTCCTCGGATCCCTGCCGAGGTGAGAGCCTAGCAAACAGGAGCTGCCAGAACACAGTCAGAGAAGACCTGCCAGTTGGTGAAAGTCCACTTATGAAAGCAGTCTCCTACCACTGAGCGAATCTCTTTCCGAGATTAGAGCCAATTGCACAAAGCAACTGCCAGTATACAGTCAGTGACATCATGCCAGGAGGTAGTCTAGCACACAGTACCTGCTAGATGAACACATTACAGCAAAGCTGCAGGGACGGCACAGGACACATTTGCAGCTCTTCTTCTTTAACATACATTATGCAGCTGTATTTCTCACCCCCCTGTCTGGTTTAACTGCCTTCAACTGCCAGCTCTGCTCCCTCTGAACCCCGCCTCTGTATTTAGGCCACACTCATCAAGTCTTAGACCACGCCCATCATGCAAGCCATGCCTCCAAATGAGGCCCCTTATAATGCATTGTATACATCATTTGCTGGCTCGTGAAGCTCCTCTCAAAGATACACTCCCAGGACGTAACTTTGCTAGTGGTTGGTGAGGTCGCGAGCATTGTGGTCCTAGCCACGGGTTTAGATAAGGTCAGAGAGGCCTGTTACACCAGGGAGTAGAAGGACCTGATTAGCACATTGTCAAAATGTATCTGGCTTTCGTACTGGAGGGTGGTGTACAAATACATTATTATTGAGGTGAGAAAAATCACTTATAATATTTAACCACACACTCAGCATATGATACAGTGGTCACGTTTACAAACAACCATTGATAAAGCCAACAGTTTTGACTTGTGTGTAGGCGTGGGCAGAGCATTTCCCAAGCACTACCATAATGGTACTACCTGGCCATGACATGAAAACAGATGCTAAAATGTGTCATGCAAGCAATTAAAAAAAAAAAAACAGTTAAACAATACCTGAAATCTCTGGGGCATATCATGGCAGTGCCCTCCAAATGCAAATCTAATGCCTATGCAAGAGACACATTTATCAGCTTTGCCAATGCTTGTGTTTTTTTTTTTATCAGGAAATCAGTTGGAGGAACAAGCATTCATTTACTGCTAATAAATCAAGTGGCTGAAGCCACATTTGGTAAGGATATTTTTATTACACCAATAGTTGGTTTATAGCTGCTATGAGGCCTTACCTTTTAGAAGTCTCAGAAGGCACAAAGCTAGCTCCAAAGAATCGCAGGGAGATGTGTTTTTGCCAGGATGGGGCAGGTAGTGTAGTGTTTGGTGATGGACACCAGGGCTACCAGGAACATGGGCAGTCAATAGATGGTTAGAAACAAACCATGCCCACAGGAGTGTGCCTCCTCAAATTCTCATCTCTCTCGTATCATCACTTCATCAGTTCCCAGGACAATAGATTCCGCTAAGCGTATGCGCCTTCTTACAGTGTCACCTAACAGCAAACAACGAAACAAAGGTAACACTGAATAATTCGTTCCTCAGTAAGCCCAATGATTGCTTGGTAAGTTAATGCATCTGTGGCAGTTGCGTGTGCATATGCAGGTTCATAAATGTGGCTGAGTTTGCATAGCATTCCATACCTAACACATTGAACACAGTGGGGCAGCATCGCATTGCTGATGAACCTAAGCCAGGACTTTCACCATCAAGACCCGTCACCACTCCCTCCACTCGCCGCATTGCCCTCCACATGCTATCCGCCAGACGTTCTGAAGCATTGCCCAGAACAGCATCAGACGGCATATATTTTTGCATTTTTCTAACAGTATACTGCACCTAAAAGAAAGATCTCAATAGCACGGACAGATCTATGCATGGGACTTTCACTACACGTCCCCATTCTTAGCATCATAACACTCCACCAAAGTACGGAAATGAAGATGTATACACAATGGGAAGGGACTCACACATTTGCGTGAGTGCAGCCTATGAAAATGAAATAAACGACTGTAAACGTCCAAACTATTGGCTTTGCCTCTACCTGTTTTACTTATCCCTCTGCAGCATTGTGCCATTGCATTGTCTCTTAGAATTTCACAGGCTACGAGTTATTTGTAACTTGGGAACCCAATCAGAGGATTCCCGAAAAAGTCTGTTTACCATACACTTTTCATGGTTTAACATAGCTCTCAAAAATCCAAAACAGTTTGTACATACCACTTGCTATCTGATCTACAAAAGTGCAAACTCTTTAAAAAAAATAAAAATAAATAAAAAATAAAAGAAGTAGTACTGGAATCTCTTAAACAAGAACGCTTCTGGTCTCAGAATCTGTTAAAACCCGTCTCAAATTTGACTCTCGTGTATTCCCAAACCCCAAGCACTTTCGCTTTTTCTGCTGTTAAGCAGATATTACAAGGTCGAGGTCCGCTTAAATTTCGAATAGCTCATGGGTACTGATTGGTTTGACTTTCCAAAACAAATTCTCAATGGAATTTCAAAATTAAACACAAGAGGGCACTATTGCTAAACAAATAGAAAATAATAACAGCTTCCTTATCAACTAAACAACAGTCTCCTATTGTTTTACCTCACAACAATAGTGAGGAAGGATATTTCCACAAGCGTGTTCTCATCAAATGAATCCTTTCGAAACGATCCCTTGGCGGATCTCAGGGCGGTTTGATGTAAGGATAGCACTGCCGAAGATGCTGATTCGTGCCAGTCAGTCAAAACAAAGCTTTGAGACAAGGATGTTCTTTCTTCAAACAGGTGCACTCTACGGTGAATTTATCTTCCTAACATATAAGTCTACTGTGCATTTCAACTGCCCTCCCCTTCCCCTTTTCTGCCTTTCGTTTCCCATAGAAAGCTGTCCAGTAGTTGTTTTTGTTCTTGGCAAGAAGAGTAATCGTAGCGATTGTCGAGGCACTACAATTAGGTGACTGACACTGCAAGTTTCCTGTCAGAGAAGAAGTGTAAAACCGCCGGGATTGGTAGAATAATTGTGATGAACTGCTACTTTTGCTCAAACAGATGGCTCAATAAGAATGAGGTAGGACCCCACTCAATCCCGTTAAGCCAGTTGATGGTGGGACACGTTTCCGTGCCACGAAAAATCATTCAGGCTCGGTGTGAATGAGTTGCTAAAAACAAGTCACTTCCGCAAGATGTTTTGCAAGGGGTGGGGATGCAATCTCGCGGGGACACTTCCATTATAAATGATTCGGTGTCAGTGACTGCTGGGGAATTATTTTCGTTGGAGCTCAAGTAATATGGTCCTGCAGTTAGCAGGAGTGACTGCGCACATCCAGAAAGCCTGAACCAATGCAAGCGGTTGCCCTTCTATAACAATTTTTAAAGCAGTGGCATGGTGTGTTGCGTTTCTAACACTATTTCTGAAGAAAAGGTTTAAAAAGTGCACAATTTACCGTCAGTTCAGTAGGGCACTATATGAAAACATCAAATGGATGGTAATCAGGTCACCAACAGTAACATGAGCATTTTACAATATTTTCATGATGCTGACACCCATAATATATTAAGAATAAAATGAGTGCCTACATCAATTTGGCACTTTAATTTCATGTGAGCACATAGTGCTTGCTGTGAGGTTAGTACGTGACAAAAACTGTTATTAATCAACAGATGTTGTATAGTTTATAAAGTTGTTATAATATACATTTCTCAGATGTGTTGATGAATACAATTTGCATTATAAATAATTGATGCACCCATGCTGTCTATTTTGAAGTGTTTTGAAATAAAGTAAGTACCATACCTATCACCTTGAACTAAGCGGATTGAGAAAGGGGGAGTTGATTTGACCTGTCCTGTTGTATGTCATATTGTCCCTACATCAGATCAACCCCTGTCAACAAAAAAGAGGGAACAAACCCTTACAAGATGACTACTCATAATATATGCCAGCATTGCCACTGCAGCACATCGTCATGATGCTACATAGGGTGGCCAACATTTGTGTGTTTTTCTGGCTGGCTCTCATGTTGCCCATGACACCTGTTCAGAAAACTCCTGGACCTGCTTGTCCCACAAGGCCATTTATTGGGATAGTTAAGAAGTGGGCCTGAGCACCATTGCTTTGAGTGGGTAAGATAAGCCGTCCCAATCTTACCAGTGTTTGGAGATCAGACTGAAAGAGCTGTGCTCCTTGCTGCTCTTTTCCCATTTCAAACACTGTGCTGCAGCATGGTGCTCATGCATGGGTCTGCCAACTTACCTTTGGGAGGTCTTTTGGCTATTAGCAAAAGATTTAAAAATGAAAGGAATACGTGGCAGATGGCTGAAGGGAGTGACTACTGTCCCTTAAGAGGTTCAAATATTGGGTAATTAGTAATAGAGGGGTGTATACATCTGAATGCGTTTTGATGTATTAATGTACATTTGTACCAACTAGAGCTAGGAGTGCCTACATTGCAGACTGGGTTTGAACTCTGTTTTTTTCTGAGCCATTATATGGTCCTAGGCAAATATTTTCATCTAATTGTTTACTTATTACATCGAAACAATTGTCCCTTGAAGTGATTCAGTTCAAAGTGTAGGCTACTAAAAGGAGTCCAAGTCATAATTTACCAGAGCATTCAATCAACATGTTCTCCATTGACAGAATTGACAAGATCCCTTGCCAAAGAGATGAAGCCCTACCCATCATAGACACTCCTGCCAAACAACCATGCCATGTCTCCAAAATGGTCAGATCACAGGACACTAACACTGGAAGAACTAAAAAAAAACATCCCCACATCACTCAAGCGCACCTTCTATGAGGAAAACCTCATCCCAGCCTCCATCATGAAAAACATCCCAAGAAAGGGTATCACTCCTCTCCTCTCCTCTGCTCTATCAGTGCTTCAGTCATGTAGGGCATGTTCCCTGATGCACACAAAATCGGCCAGATCCTAATCCGACTAACAAAGTCCACTGCAAACACTAATGACCTAGCAAACTACTGCCCCGTAACCCAACAAGCTTTCATTGTTAAGATCGAGTAGACAGCCATGCTACATCTGCATGAAAAAGTAATCTTAGATAACCTACTTCATGAACACCAGTCTTGCTTCCAACTCAGATGCAACACCAAGTTTGGTGTCCGTTTTGGGCTAATTAAACAGCAAAATCCACCAGTATGTATGTATTTATTTGTATTTATAAAATGCACAAGCGGCCCTAGGCCATCGTGGCGATGTTACTGTTGATTTACTTAGTTACATGAGCAAGACAGAGTATGGTACAGTTACAATCACATTAAGGAAGTTGTACATGAACTTTTGCCTGACGACCTAGGCCAGGATGGTTCAGGCCGTGTTGCTAGGCTGACAGTACACAACAGAAGCAATGTGTATCAGAGTGAAGAGAATTACATTAACAAACAATTACAATGACAGTGTTACGAAGTGAGGCTAGGTTGCATTGCTAATCTATTTGAAAAGCTTAGTCTTCAGCGCTTTGTGGAGGACAGCATGCAAAGTTTAATTCCTGAGAGCAGTGGGCAGCGCATTCCAATTTTTGGGCGCAAGATATAGGAAGCTGGCACCAGCCGCCTTAGCTCTTTTGTAGGAGGGGACACAGATAAGGTTGGTATTTTGGTAACGAGTAGGTCTGGAGGAGAAAGTAGGGAATATTTATTCAGCTAGGTACCTGGAAGCTGCGAGCAAGAGACACTTGTGTGTGATGGCCATGGTCTTGGAGAGGATTCGCTCTTTGACAGGCAGGCAGTGGGCATCCCTTCTCGCCTGAGAGAGGGGTTCTCTTTTGGGGATACTTAGCACCGCTCTAAGAGCATTGTTTTCAGTTATTTGTAATCTGTGGACGTTTTTTTGCAGAAGTGCCCTAAGGAGGGCATTGCAATAATCAAATTTGGCCCCCATGGTGGCCCTGGCTATTGACAAGCAATCTTTGGTGGACAGGTACGGATTGACAGCATTAATGATTTTTGTGGTGAGTACTGATGTATACGCGATGGCGCTGACTTGTCGTGTCATAGAGAGAGATAAGTCGAGGAAAACCCCTAGCGTTTTGACTGCTGAAGACACTGAGATTGTAGTGTTATCAATGGTAAAGGTCTGGTATTTATCACCCAATTTGAGTGTTGTTTTTACCAACCAGTAGTATCTCTGTTTTCTCCCCATTAAGACACAATCCATTCACAGCCATTCAATCCTGAATGGTCGCATTTATATTGGAGAGTGTTGTTGCATCCTGTGGATAGGAGCCAGTTAGTGGGATAAGAACTTGCGTGTCATCGACATAGTTAGTGTAGGCTATGTCACAATCATCAAGGTCGTTGAACAAGGATAGGGTGAAGATATTGTATAGAGTGGGGGTGGTGCATGATCCTTGCGGAACACCACAGTGGATGGTTGTGGGTGCTGTGCATGCCTGCTCCAAGAATACTCTCATACATCTCCCCTTAAGGAAGGACGAAATCCATGATGTGGCTTCCGTGGAGAAGTAGGCAGAGTTCTTGAGTTGCTTGCATAGTGTCTTGTGGTCAACTAAATTGAACACCGTAGAAAGATCTAGAAGCAGTAGAAGTGCCTGTTTACCATTGCCCATTATCTCCCCTAGTTGTATCTTGAGGTCAGGCAGGGTGGATTCCATTCTGTGTCCCGGGTGGAAAGCCAATTGCCTCTTACCCAATATACTGTTTGCTTCTAAAAACTGCTGGATTTGTGCGTAGGCCACTTTATCCAGAATTTTGTATAGGAATGGGACCATGGTGATGGGTCTGTAGTTGTTGTAGTATGCCGATGAAACACAGCTATACCTGAAGGCCTAATGCCTCAATGACAATCAAGAATGGAAACACTTCCTCTCCTTCATTCAAGCCTGGGTGCAAAGTGGCTGACTGAAACTAAAACCGACCCAAACAAGGTTTGTTCTCCTCAGGACTCGGTGCCATCAAACACACCCGAGTTCAGAACTGCCTGACAAATATGGATCTTGACTGCTTACACCCTCAATACATACACCCCTAGTGCAAAGTCCTCTCCTTCAAACAAGAGATCACAAAGAAGGCTCAAACAGCATGTTATCAGCTTTCACTCATGTGCCTATTTAAACACTTAATCGCCACCTCAGATTTAGTCTCTGTCGGCCAGGTGCCAGTGTTCACCCACCTGGATGGTGGCTACACCCTCCTAGCAAGGGTGCCTACCACCACTCTACCCTTTGAAAGCTGTCGAGCGTGCACGAGCATGCCTCATTGGGGGACTGAAGAATTTCACCCAAATTTCGTCCGTAAAAAATATATATACATATATCCTTTGTTGACCCTCCCAGCCCCAGGGTCCTCACTTGTTGCTTTCTGACCCATTCCGCATCTCGATCCCCTTCCCTCCTCCCACCTCCCAGCCTACCCCCTCCTGTGATAGGCTGTTGGACCTTTCTGTGCCTGGCCTAGTCAACGGCAGCACTCGCTGTGTGCCTCTGGCAACCAGGCATCTTCGTGGTGAGTGTATCGCCCTCAGGCCCTCCTGGGCCTTGATTTTGAAAAAAAGAAATCTGTTGTTAACCCCCCCCAGCATTGGCACCCACACTTGTTGCTCCCTGACCCCTTCCACATCTTGATCCCCTTTCCCCTCCCTCCTCCCTCCGCCCACCTCCGACCCGGCCCTCCTCCCTTGATAGGCTATTGGAGCTTTCCGTGCTAGTCACCGGCACCACTCGCTCTGTGGTTCTTGCAACCAGGCGTCTTCCAGGTAAGTATATTGCCCTCAGACCTTCCTGGACCTTGATTTTGAAAAATAAAATCCTTTCTTGAACCCCCAGCCCCGGAGTCTTCACTTGTTGCTCCCTGACACCATCCGCATCTCGATCCCCTTCTCCTCCCGCCTCCCAGCTTGCCCCTTCTGTGATAGACTATTGGACCTTTCCGTGCCTGGCCTAGTTGTCGGCACCACTCGCTCTGCGCCTCTTGCAACCAGGTGTCTTTCAGGTGAGCGTATTGCCCTCATACCCTCCTGGCCCTTGATTATTCTTTTTTTACTTTATTTAACTTGCTTGACAACACAACAGGGAGCAAGAGTATTGAACAATCAATCGACATATGGCATTACAATCATTGAATAAAGCAGTGTGACCATGTAGAGTCTAACCAAGGAGCCAATAGACCTTACAACATGATGGTACATACTGAAAACATTTGTAAGTATCCATGAGCTGGGACAAGAGTTAGGGGGAAGTGAATCGTCACTGTCATCCCCATCTTCAGCAGTAAGGGAGCATAAATAGGATCAAAAGTGGGCCCAGATACTCCTGGGTCTACTTGTTGCTGACTGCATGGTGTACCAGCGCTCCTCCATATCAGAGGCCCAGGTGACAGCTTGAAGCCATTGGTCAATGGTGGGGGACCTAGGGCGCAGGCAGAGTAACAATACACAACGGGTTGCAATCAGCATGCAGAGACCGGCCAGCCTTCTGAGGTCCCTGCCAGTGTGAGGGAACTCACGGAATAAACAGGTCAGCGGGGTCAGTGTAATAGTGCAGTCCATCATCAGGAATACAGCCATAGAAACCTCCTTCCAAAATGAAGTGATGTTTGGACAGGACCAAAGCATGTGTATATAATCAGCATTGTCTGTTTTGCATCTCGGGCACTCAGCGGGTCGATCATCTACCATGTGTATAGTGGTATTTGTGCAGTACTTTTAATTGGATCAGTTTGAACCTTGAATTAAAGGAGACTTGCTGGGTACGGGTGCACATGGATTCCCACAACTGGTTGGTTATGTCTACACCCAGGTCCCTAGTCCAAGCACCACGGAGCCATTATGGGCGACCCGCTTTTCCCTGAATAAGGCAATACAGCCTGGCGACCTTCCTCCTTGTTACAGAGCCACCCATAACCTCAAATAATAGCGTATCACCCAGGGGAATCGAGGGGAATTTGTGCCAATTACCCTTGAGGGCCCGGCACAGACCAGCGTATTGTAACCATCGGGATGGACACCCTTTCAGGGACACTGGTAGGTCTCGCCATTCCGTGAAGGATCCCATAGTAAAGACATCCCGGATAGCACCAAAGCCAGCCCCCGACCAGAGGCGAACCGTTGTCATATCCACAGGAGGGACACCGGGGAGGCAGTTCCACAGGGGGAAGTCCCTGTGAAATAGACGAGGGGTGTCTACCAGGTTTCCAAAGTTTACCATACGCCAGCATTGTGGCTCCGGCAGAATCGGTGGAGTCTAGTTTCAGACTAAAAGGGGGGAGAATCAGGGAGCAAACATTGAGATTCCTGGCTGCCAGAAGCTTGAGCTTGATGTGAGGAGGGGAACCTTCATGATCAAATCGGAATGCTGCGAAGTGGGACTGGGCAGCAATCCAGTACCGCTCAAAGTTAGGGGCAGCAAACCCACCCTGCGCAAAAGGGGTAGATAATGTGTCCAGTTTTAAGCAGACAGCACCAGAGTGCCATGAAAATGTATTGATCGTCCGGGTTGGTGATGTGAAGAATTCACTTCCGGCCAAAGAGGGATGTTCTGAAATCTATATAGGAGCACTACCATTTTGAGAACTGCCACCTGCCCAGCTAGTGCAATCGGTAGCGTGGCCCAGCCCTCAGTCTTTTGGGCTAGGAGGGTGAGGTAATTACCATAGTTATAATCATACATTGATGTCTGATGACGCGTGACCACCACCCCAAGGTATTTCATCTCTGATTGGGACCAGGCGAACCCATAAAGTTATTGGGGGGCTGTGGTAGCATCGGTTAACATGAACAGTGTGGACTTAGTGCAATTGACCTTTAGTCTGGATAACGTGCCAAAGAGAATAACGTCATCCAGTATTGGTGCCACATTTTGCTCAGGGGAGCGGATGTAAAGTAATGCATCATCTGCATAGAGTGAGATGATCTCTTGGTCTCCGGGGAGTCGTATACCCCTCCCGGCATGCCACTGGGGAATCCTGTCTGCCAGAGGTTCAATGGCTAATGCAAATATTAGACGTGAGTAGGAGCAATCCTTCCTGGTGCCCCTGGCTATTTGGAGGAGCGTCGGTTTGCCTGCATCTCTAAGTTCAACCATTTGATTCTTTAGGTCAAGGAGAGCCGTTTCAGTGCTGTGGCAACGACGGAATCCAGACTGCCGAAGGCCCAGAAGGCAGTTGTCCTCAAGGTATTTCTGAACTTGCAGGTAGGCTGCTTTGTCCAGAATTTTCAGGAGGAAAGGGCCTGTTGTGATGGGCCAATAGTTCCCTGGGACCAGTGGGTTGAGGGATGGTTTCTTACGGAGTGGGCGGACCCAGGCCTCCTTAAGGTCAGATGGGACATGGCCAAATTGGAAAGAGGCGTTAATGAATGCTGTGAAGAAGGATACTAAGCTGGAGGCACGGTCTTTAATGAGCTGTGCTGGACACGCATCACTTTTGCAATTAAAAAGGTTTAATGGTTTTGAGGAGGGCAGCGACTTCAATTTCACTCATTTCCTTAAATTCAAAGAGGTTTGGTGACTTGGTTTGCGTGGTTTCGAGTGGGTCTCTATGAAGGTCAGTGAGACGGTGAGTTAGTGGCTTTTGAAGGGCTTGGATTTTGGATTGTAGGGTTTTCAGTTTGTCGAGCATGGCCGTTTGGATGTTGTTGCACCATGTCTCATCTTTCACGAAAGTGGGAGGTGGCCAGGAAGGCTTTTCCAGCTCTCTAAAGATGGTGAAGATTTCTTCAGTCCCTAATTTGGCGTTGGTTATCCTAGTATTGATGGACGCTGCTTTAGCTTTGATGATGCTAGAATTGTATTCCATAGATAGGCCATTAAAGGCCCTTTTTGAGACCTCATTGGGGTTTGTTTTCCAGGCTGAAAGCGCACGTCTCTTCTCAGAGCATAATACTAGCAGCTCTTGAGAGAACCAGGTGTTTGAATGTTTAGCTTTTCTTTGCTTTCCTCATAGTTAGAGGAGCGATGGCATCTACGTCCTGGGTAATTGCGATTTTGAATGCTGTGGTGAGGATGTCAGGATCCTTGGAAAAGGGGGGTTGCAATGTAGGCACTTCAAGGAGGGGGGAGATCTTTTCTGCAGTTAGTTGACGGGAGCTTCTGGTGAGTGCCCGGGGAGTGGGATCACTGGACTCGGAGGCCCTTTAAGGTTGTTAAGGTCAAATTGTAGGTAATGGTAGTCTGACCATGGGATAGGAGTGTTGCTGGTGAGGAGAGCAGAGCAGTTGTGGTGGCTAACCCAGTCAAGTGTGAGACCTTTGATGTGGGTAGGTTCTGAGTTGACATGAGTAAACCCAAGTGTGTATAGGGCTTTACCCAGGGCAGTGGCCTGGGAGTCGTTTGGGTCATGGAGTCCAAGGTTCAAATCACCTAAGAGCAGAACTTTAGAAGTTTTTTTCAAGTTATCCAAGAGCGCATGCAGCAGAGCCTCATGGAATTCAGTGCTGGGACCTGGAGGTCTTTAGACTAAGTGGATGGCAATGGTACAGTTCGGGGAGAAGTTAATTTTGAGTAGAAGGTAATCACAGTTGTTACTTGTTGCTTGTCTGCAAGCTAGTGTTAAAGTACTGTGCTATTGTTAAAAGACACCAGCTAGGTACGCACTTTAAAAAATAACATTTAGGGGCCGATTCATGGAACAAACGTGCGCCGAAAATCTACGCGCAAGCAGGCGCAAGCAGGCGCAAGCGGAAAAAAAGAGGCGATTCATGGAAGTCCCTGCGCGTGTCTTCCTCGGGATGTGCGCCAAACCCGTGCATGGCGCACACGTCACTGCAACATCCCGAAAGACGTGCGCGACGCGCACAGTGAAAGCGCACAACCTCTGCGCATACACTAGAAAGTGGGCGGAACACGGGGCGTAACGCGCGGAATGGGGAACAACTCGCGAAAACAAGGGCGTAACTGGGGATGTACTGCAGGGAAGCAGAGGGAACGCCCACACGCACCCGAACCACACGTATTCATGGAATCGAATAGGGCAAAGCCACGCACAGCGAAAGACACGCACAAGCCCAAACACGTCCACCACACGAAGGCAGGCGGCAGCGTCCCTGCGCATTACAAAAGTGGCAACATACAGCAATAGTGCCTGTGCGAGCGGGGCACGTGTATTTCGAGGTTGCGCGGGAAGTTACACACGCGATTGAGCGGGGTACGTGTATTTCAGGGGTTCGCGTGAAGTTTCTCACTCGATCAGGCCTGGGGGAGCGGGCTACGTGTATTTCAGGGGTTCGCGTGAAGTTTCTCACGCGATCGGGCCTGGGGGAGCGGGCTACGTGTATTTCAGGGGTTCGCGTGAATTTTCTCACGCGATCGGGCCTGGGGGAGTGGGCTATGTGTATTTCAGGGGTTCGCGTGAAGTTTCTCACGCGATCGGGCCTGGGGGAGCGGGCTACGTGTATTTCAGGGGTTCGCGTGAATTTTCTCACGCGATCGGGCCTGGGGGAGCTGGCTACGTGTATTTCAGGGGTTCGCGTGAAGTTTCTCACGCGATCGGGCCTGGGGGAGCGGGGTACCACTCACCGTCTGCCTTGCGTGTAGTAGAATGCGTAGCCAGCGCCCGCTGTGAAGTAATAGCGTGTGAACCCCAACGGATGGAAAACACACGCACCGCACGAAAAGCACGTACAGAACATAAAGGCACGCGGGATCTCCAAGCCCTGCCAAGGCAACGCCCGTGCGCAAAACGTCACAGACGCGCATACGCTGTAAGGGCCTTTGGTCCAATGAAATCGCGTTCGCGTGCTGACGCGCTTACACGCTAAGGGCCTTTCCTCGAATCACACGCTGACGTGCAGATTTTTCACGTGCCAAATCACTCCGTATCAAGCTGGCCACGCGAAAACACACGGAAGACCACGCTCCTGCCCAGAAGGCTGAATCACTGCCCCCCAGTTCCCCGAGCAGCCTCCCACGTGCCATCTGCTGCTGCCTGCCTGCCTGCCTGCCTGCTGCCACCGTGCCCTGCCATTTGGTGCCTGCACATCAGCCATCTGCAGGGGTCCAGTTGCTGTGTCCACCCCTGCTGGTACAGAAGACTCTCGACTCGAATAACATCGCTCCACAGCCCAGCCCCAGGACCCAGTTGCCCACCCACTCCTGCCCCTGGGGTTGCCATGTCGGGCACATCCACATCTGACCCCAGTGGCAACCCCGGCCAGAGGGGCAGAGGGGCACCAGCTTCACTGCCCCCGAAGTTGGTGTCCTGGTGGAGCAAGTCCTGGGGCAGTATGATGCCCTCTTCGGATCGTCCCGCGCCAACAGGGAAGGACGGGATAGGATCTGGGCCGACTGTGTGGTTGCCATCAACGCGGAGGGGGTGGCAACCCGCACCATCCAGAAGGTCAAGAAGCGCTGGGAGGACTTGAGGTCCAGGACCCTCATGAAGGCCCAGCGCCTCGTGGAGGGGGGCCGGGGCCGCATGAGCTCCATCCAGTTGAGGGTCCTGGAACGCGCACACCCAGTGCTCCACGCCCAGGTCCTTGAGAGGGAGACCCGTCTGGAGTTGAGCGGTAAGTGGCCAAGCATTGCTGTGTGAGACAGGGCATGTTGCAGTGTGCTGGTTGTCTGATACTTGCCTGCATGTGTGACATAGGCCATGTACGCATGTATGTGTGCAGGGACATCATGGGAATGCATGTGCGACCTGTAATGTGTGAACCGCACGGTTGTTGCATGTGTTTGAATGCGACATGGGGAGCCCTGTGCAGATTGCACACATGAGAGCATGGCAGTCTCTGTTCCTGGACATGGGTGGGGGCGAGGGATGGGTGCTGATGCCAGATACATATGTGGTATCCATGTCTGTGTGCCTGACCTGCGTGTCTGTGACTTGTGAGTGCCATGGATGCATGACACATGTCTGTGACAATTTACAGATTCACTGATGCAGCCTAGTCATCCTTGTATGCACTGTGATTGGGGTGTACGGGGCCAGATGGATGTGACTGCGGTGAAGTGTGTGCATGTGATAGGCATGACCCATGATGCATGTGAGTCCCATTACATTGTATGATTCGAGAGTCCATTGGACATGCATTGAAATGTCCATGGCATGCACCATGACTGTCACTGTGTGTGTTTTGCCTGGAATGACACATGTGTTGTGGTGTGACATGATGGAAGTGTACTTTGACAGTGGCACTCATCTGCTATTGCTTCCTGTCTAGGGGACCATTGTACAATACCCTGATGCTTGTTTTCTATATCTCCCTCTACGCAGCGGCTAGTGAAGGAGAGGGCGGAGACGGCGCTGCGGAAGGGGTGGGTGAGCCCCCAAAGGGGCCTGCTACGGCGGTAGACGGCGAGGAGCCATCCAGGTTGGTGGTTTCCACAGAGGAGGAGGAGGCCGCCACTGAGGCGCACATGGGGCCTGGTGGGGGCATCCCTGCTGGTGCAAGTGGTGCAGTCCAGGGGCAGGGGCAGGAGACAGCACAGGTCACCGTGGAGGGGCCTGTGCATGTCGCTGTCCCTGAACCTGTGGGTGCACCACCTTGCACCAGCAGGGATGCCCCGTCCCAGGCCCGTCCGCAGGTAGAGGGGATGTCCATGTCATCTGACTCCCCACCACCTGCGGACGAGGGGACCCCTGGCCGTGTGGAGAAGGTCCTGATTGGGGTCGCGATGCGCACGGCTGTCATTCGTGATGCCGTGCGTGCTTCCCAGGAGGAGCACGCACGTCATCACGAAGAGCACCGTGCCGACGTGGCTCAATTGGGATCGGCCATGTTCGGGGGTTTCCTGCATGTGTCGGCCAATCTGGTGGCCCTCTCCTCCTCTGTGGAGACTATACGCCAGTCGTTCTCCTTGCCGTCTTCCGGCCCAGATGCCACCAGGGCCCCCTGTGGACCTGCCCTGACCAATGCAGCCAGCTCGGTGGGGATCCCATCCCTGCCACAGTCGGGAGTCAGAGGTCCAGCAGGGGAGGCCAACACAGCAACTGGACCCCAGCAGATGGAGGATGTGACGGCATCATCGGGCAGGGCACGTGCACGACGGCGTCGGTGGTTTCCATCATCCTGGATGCCGTCGTGCTGGCAGAGGCAGTGGCGTCGGAGGCAGCAGCAGGCTCGACGTGGGAGGCATCATGGCTCGGGGCCATCAAGATCAGAGGGGCAGGCATCGGCTGGAGGGCAGGAGAACCCTGGGATGGTAGTGTCTTCCGTTTGGGAGCAGTTGGTCCAGCGGATAGGTGCGGAGCGGCAGCGGGCGGAAGAGGAGTGGCTCACCATGGTCAGGGCGGAGTTCTCCATGCGTCGGGCGTTGAGGCGGGCTGAGTGCCTCGAGGAAGCTCGCAGGGAGTTTGAGGTGAACATGGGGTTATCCCTGCGAGACCTCGGGGCCAGGACAGAGTCCCGCCTCCAGGACATCGACATGGAGTTCGATGATGCCCTGGCCGGCAACATCACAGAGTGAGCCGCAGGACTTGCCCGCTGCCATTGTATATAGTTATATAGTTAGTGGTAGGTTTCCTTTAAATTATTATTTTTTTTATTTGGTTGCGATTGGACAATGCGCCACTTTTTTGTATATAGTTCAGTTTTTAGTTAGTTGACATAGTTAGGTTTCATTTGGTTGGGCTCATGGACCCGGGATTGTCTTGTATATAGTTCTTCTATGGATTTTTGGATTTTTTTGATTTTGATTTTTTTCATGGACATTCATCTTCTTTTTGTTGTTTTGCTTTGTGGTTTTTCTAATTTCATTTCCATTCTTGTTGATTTTCAATACATTTTTATTTTCATCCTTCAATGTGTCGTATCATCTCATTACTTTCATGCATGTCATGTTGGGTGTTTTAACATTCACTTGCAGCCATTGTGTGTGACAGACATGTGTTCATTTGCATTATTTACATTGGGTGTGTAACATGTAATTGCCTTTGATATGTGGGTGGATGTGATAGTTGGTTGGGCCTTTTGGCAGGGGAGGATGGCCATTACGGACATGATTGGGGATTGTTGGGACCCAGGTGCAGGGGGGCATGGATGGGACATGGGTGGGGGCCTGCTGGCAGGTGCCCCACAGTGCTGGGGGGTGGGGGTGGTGGGGGCATGGATGGGACATGGGCGAGGGCCTGGTGGAGGGTGCCCCGCAATGCTGGGGGGTGGGAGTGGTGGGGGACATGAGTTGGACATGGGTGGGGGCCTGCTGGCAGGTGCCCCACAGTGCTGGGGGTGGGGGTGCAAGGGGACATGAGTTGGTGATCATTGGTGCAAGGAGACATGTGCCTTTGCTGGGGGGCATGCCCATGTTGGGTGGGCTGCCTGCGGGACATGACCAGGGATGCAGGGTAGTCCCCTGTGGTGTGGGCTGCCTGCAGGGGCCGTGAGGGTGTACAGGGAACACCTGGGAGGACCCACACTGGCAAATCACATGTAGGACTCCCCGGCACCCCTGAAATACACGTACCCTGCTGAAATCGCGTGTAAAACTTCGTGCGCACCACTGTAATACCCGCACGCAGCCCAATCGCGTGTGAAACTTTGCACGCACCCCTAATACCCGCACGCAGCCCAATCGCGTGTGGAACTTCCCGCGCACCCCTGAAATACACGCGCCCAGGCCAATCGCGTGTGGAACTTCCCACGCACCCCTGAAATACACGCGGCCAGGACAATTGCGGGTGGAACTTCCCGCGCACCCCTGAAATACACGCGCCCAGGACAATCGCGTGTGGAACTTCCCACGCACCCCTGAAATACACGCGCCCAGGACAATCGCGTGTGGAACTTCCCGTGCACCCCTGAAATACACGCGCCCAGGACAATCGCGTGTGGAACTTCCCACGCAACCCTGAAATACACGCGGCCAGGCCAATCGCGTGTGGAACTTCTCACGCACCCCTGAAATACACATAGCCCGCTCCCCCAGGCCCGATCGCGTGAGAAACTTCACGCGAACCCCTGAAATACACGTAGCCCGCTCCCCCAGGCCCGATCGCGTGAGAAAGTTCACGCGAACCCCTGAAATACACGTAGCCCGCTCCCCCAGGCCCGATCGCGTGAGAAAGTTCACGCGAACCCCTGAAATACACGTAGCCCGCTCCCCCAGCCCCGATCGCGTGAGAAAGTTCACGCGAACCCCTGAAATACACGTAGCCCTCTCCCCCAGGCCCGATCGTGTGAAAAAGTTCACGCGAACCCCTGAAATACACGTAGCCCGCTCCCCAGGCCCGATCGCGTGAAAAAGTTCACGCAAACCCCTGAAATACACGTAGCACGCTCCCCCAGGCCCGATCGCGTGAGAAACTTCACGCGAACCCCTGAAATACACGTAGCCCGCTCCCCCAGGCCCGATCGCGTGAGAAACTTCACGCAAATCCCTGAAATACACATAGCCCGCTCCCCCAGGCCCGATCGCGTGAGAAACTTCACGCGAACCCCTGAAATACACGTAGCCCGCTCCCCCAGGCCCGATCGCGTGAGAAACTTCACGCGAATCCCTGAAATACACATAGCCTGCTCCCCCAGGCCCGATCGCGTGAGAAAGTTCACGCGAACCCCTGAAATACACGTAGCACGCTCCCCCAGGCCCGATCGCGTGAAAAAGTTCATGCGAACCCCTGAAATACACGTAGCCCGCTCCCCCAGGCCCGATCGCGTGAGAAACTTCACGTGAACCCCTGAGATACACGTAGCCCGCTTGCCGTGCTGGTACAGGGTTAGCGCAGCCCTTTGCGCTGGATTGGGGATTTTGATGGCTTTTCCCTGCGCGAAAGGTGTTCTTGGGGGCGTAACTGGCGCTGCTGCAAGGTCGCTGCGCCACTGTGCGCCACGGCTGGTTTTGGTGGCTGGAATCCATGAATACGCTGTGCGCGGAAATGGGTTTTGGCGCACGCGGCTGGCGCAGGGATTCGCACGCGCACACTGTGCGCCAGCCGCGTGCGCCACTTGTGCGCTGAATTCTATGAATTACCCCCTAAATTACACACAAAAACAATCATCAATGCCAAAAAGATATATACTACCATAGAAAGGCTGAATGGAAAAAATAACATTTAATAGCACGTAACTAAATTGGCTCTCCACCCCTGTATGAATGTGGGGATGTGAATTTCGAGCATAAGCATTCAGTTTAAAAACATACCAAAATTCATTTCTTCTAATTCTGCAGGTTTGGTTTAGAAAAACAGCGCAATCAACAAAGGAAATACAGGATCGTGGTTCACCCACCCAACCTAATAGAATGGTTTTGAATGTTCCTGATGCAGGGATGAATATTGTTCCACTTTCACTTTGAAAACTGGGTCACACTGTGCAATTTCAAGAGTGGCCAATGATTGGAATGTTAGATCAGAGTCATATTTTGGGGGAGTGGAAATGACACAAGCTATCATCCCCCAATTCCTTTTTATATATCTATGGCTTTCACAGATCTCACATTATCAAGCAATTCTTCATTAGGCTACTATGCAGGCCACCTCCAAACCACAGCCCAATATTGACTAAATCGGTGAAGATTATATGGGTACCTTTGTGTTAGATTTAAACACATTTGTTAGTTTTTATTTACATGTAATCACCCTCAGCTTTAATCCAGTGACAACAGATTATGACTCACACAAGCAAACTACACTATCCTATTCTGTTTCTGTCAATAACAATATGTCACCCGTACTGTGCGTAGAAAATGTAATGCATGCTATAAACATTTAAATCTCACTGAGCTTAAATAAAAGAATTTATATTTGAATTGAGTACCCCCTAGTGTAACTGTCCTCCACAATCCCCTTGATCCACAAGGATTTAGCAGGACAATAATTCTAGGGGGTTTATAATTATATTTGGGATTTTTTTAACTCACTTTGAATAATTCTTTAAGGGAAACAGCCAGCAGAGATCCTTAACTGTTGCCAGGGAATTCTCAGCTAGCAGGCCTCTCCGGGTCACATCCACCTTTATCAGGGGTGCCTGTAAGCCTCAGGTTTAGATTGGGTCACACCCCCTCATGGGCATCTACAGATGTTACCCCTCTTCAGAACTCATACCTTTGGATAGGTGTTACCTTCCCTGAAACATTTCATTTCAGAGCCAGCTCCTATTCCTCAAGTGTTCCTGCTTTTTTAAAATGCACTCTATTCCCTTGCTTATATCAATATTATGTCACAATATTTAATTGGTCAAATATTTTCATTGGCTTGCTCAATATTCAAACACTCCCAGAGAATACAGTTCCCAGTTGTTATTGGTTAATCATAATGCATGTATATGTTTACATGAGCAAAGGTAGGTGCTGTTTTACGCTTACATTTCTGAATGCAAAATCTTATTTTCTTTTAAAATTAGTCACAGTAACATGACATATTGATAAAACACAGATTTCTGTATTTCCCTGGCCCACACACATGTCTTTTAAAGATCATTAACTATTTGGATTTAGTGGCATATGATGGAGGACATTGTCAGCTTTCATATATAATTGTACACTTGGTATGGAAAAGAGGCTTGAATATCACACATGTTCACCTGAAGAATGCATTTTAGCGCCATCATGATCCCCTAAATACCTAATCCAATGTATGACGAGAAAACATGTTATAGTGGGGAAACTGAAAGACCTTCAATTTCTTCCTAAACTCCAGATGATTTGTACTAAGGCTGAGATATGTAGGTAAGTCATTCCATAATTTAGCAGCTTGTGCCGAAAAGGAACACCCACCCAACATTTCTAAACTTAGGCACAGGGAGACGACCTGCCAATGATGTGTAATACAAGTGGAGGCATATAATGCACAAACCGATTGCTAAAAAATAGAAGAGATTGACTATAAAACGAGTTGTGCACCAGGCATAAAGCCTTACAATAGACTTGTTGCTCTACCGGAAGTCTGTGTAATATCCGCACCACTGGTAAAAAAATGCCTATGTTCCAAATGCAGAACAATTCTGGCAGAAGCATTCTGAACAGCTCAACATTTTTGTAGAGCTGACTTAAGCAGCCCAAGGTAGACTGAATTCCAAGCATCCAACTGACGAGAACCAAAAGTGTTTAAAAAATGGATTTAGTGTGGAAAAGTAAAGCAATTCAAGAATCTTTTTAACCACCTAACTGCTAAGAAGTATTATCATAATGTAGAATCCCATTTACCCAGGGTGAGCAATCTCATCCTTAGCACATAGGTGGTTAAAGATGGCAGATGAAATAAATATATATCAGAGGCCATGGTGTTGTGTGTATCCAAAAAGGCAGGGGTCAAAGTAAATCAGAATATCCTGTACTTTCTGCGATGGGACACTTGCTCGTCTGATTATTATTGTATAGGCAAAAATATGTTTTTGTGTTTTATGAAAAATATAACGGCCCTCATAACAAGTTTGATGATAAGTGGTAAAATTGGCGGTAAATCCTTTAACGTCTCTTTTACCCCTCTGATGAATTACAGGACACAAAAAATCACTACTAATTCCGCCAGTGGAATTAGCCCCCGCAGAATTACCTAAGCCAGACCTTCTGCCAACAATTACCAGAATTAACCCCCGCGTTATTACTGTCAGAAACACAAATGCTAATTCCGCCATATTAGTAGAGGAATTCAAACTGAAAAACTGCCAAGAATTGGCAGTAATCCAACAAAAATACAGTGCATTTACCTCTACCCAAAAGGTGGAGGTAAAAGCATCCAGGTGATGGGAATCAAGCACAGGTGCCAATAATAGCTGCCTAAGGTGTTTTTAAGGCCCACACCCTCCCCAAACACACTTCCAAACAACATACAGCCACACAGCCACAACCAGAAGTGAATTTTGGCATCCATAACCTACTGATGTTCATTGAGGCCAAGAAGCATGCAATACCATGACATGGAAGGTTACAGGTGGCACTATGATGGAAGATACGTGTGTTGCAGAAGCCGCTCATACCCAATGTCCGTCAATCTCCCTGTGTTGGGATCTGAAGGACAATTGGTCTTGCTGTATTGCTTGGACAGGAACACCATAGGAGACCTGATGACCGTCAAAGAGGCAGATCTCCGGAGCACCATACCCATCAGAACTACAATCCCACCACTGAATATGCTGGTGCCCGTCCTCCACTTCTGAGCCACAGGGGCATTCTAACAGACGCTGCATGGCATGTCCCTGCCAATATTCTCAATAGTTCTGGCACAAATGTTGGATGTGCTCATGAGGCATGCCCATAGAACAATCTCACCCACCACCACCCCACCAACCCAGGCCCAGGTGCATGCAGCAAAAGCATGATTCTATGTTTGTGCCCATTTCCCTGATGTCTTAGCATCACTTGACTGGAAACATGTGGCATTGGGGCTCCCAGGCGGTGGAACCTTCATACAGGAACCATAAACAGTGCTATTCCATGAAAATACAGATAACCTGTGATGTGGATCTTCCATCAGCCACTGCTGCACTTGATACCCAGGTTCCACACATGATTGCATGCTCCTAAGGGGCGCACCCTCCCTGCATACATGTACACATGCCGAGAATAGCAAACATGCTGAACAGAGGCACACATGGAGACAGGCATGTGATTATGTAAGGAAAATACAAGTCCCATTAACCATATACTATATGACACTCAGTAGCCCATGGCCCATAATCCAACTAACGCTAAGCACCGAGACACCTGATAACATACTGCATACTACTGAATGTGCCTATACACAGCCACTACTAGAAGGTTCAGGTGTTTCCACTAGACAGATGGGGCACTAATGTAGACTCCTGAAAAAGTAAGTAAGATTGTTGTCACGTGCGCTATGCTGCACAACATGTGTATACGCCAGAATATAATCATGCCTCCGGATGAGGAGATTTCATGCCCTGACTCAGATGTTTAAGAAGATGCCGGGCAACTCACAAAAGACGCCAAAAATTGAGTGAAGGACACATTGTCTGACAGGACATCATTGACAACTATTTTTGAGAGAAAATATAGACACCTGCCACTGTACATTTAACTTTCACTGCTTTCACATGCATCACTCTAATGAAATTAGCACTGGATCCAATTTCTGTAGTACCAATTGATTTATTGTACAACTGTGCACCTCATCCCCAACAACATGGTCCTCCCCACATCTGAATCTCAAAACTTCTTACCTTCCCCACACCTTCATAAGCAACTCCCTCACCCTCCTCACATCCTCATCCCCAACACAATGGCCCTCTCCACACCTGCATCCCCAACACCATGGTGCCCCCACACCCTCATCCCAAAACTCCTTACCTTCCCCATCCCCAATCCTCAACACCATGACCCTCCACACATCCTCTTCCCCAACACCATCACCCTCCCTACAACCCTGTGGTCTGCAGTCTTCATTGATGTGTCCACTAGCTCCTCCTCTTCTCCCCTTTACTTGTTGGTGTGGTTGCATGACTTGTGTAATGCTGGCAGAGCCTTGGTGGCTTGCTTGCCACTGATCCCTCAGTAGGGGTGGCTGAAACACAGAACTGGCACATTTACTGCTCCAGAGGTACTGCATCATACGAGTGATGGCCCTAGACATGATCCCATGTGTGGTAGACATGTGCTCAGCCAATTTCTGTACCCTTTGGCTCAATAGGGTGTTGCTGCAGTGGCATCTGCCGTGCGCTGACACTTATGGTCCGGAGACGTGGCAGCCCCCTAGAGGCCCCCTGCACTGCATCACCCATTGTCTGGGAGTGCCCCAGTTGCTCATGGGCAATCAGCCACATTGCATAACGGGGCTTTTCGATCTAGGTTAGCCTCTCCCAGATAGCATTGAGGATGTGTTTCTGCACTGGCCTGGGAGATGAATGCAGCTCATTCCCTCAATGCCTGGCCTGCTTGCTCCTCATCATTCTGAGTGCTGGGATCTGTGTCCTCAGGGTGGTACCAATAGAGTGCACGGTAAGATGACAAGGGGGAGGGGGAGGACTGAATGGGAAAAATGCTGGGCAAGGGTGATGAATCCAGAGATATCTGCTTTACAGGGGAAACTGCAGAGGTTGAGCAGTGGTGGCAGACTCAGGTGCCGCTGTTTCAGCAGGTGTCATGGCCTTGTCCTGTACCTGCGTATTGTTGGCACTTGGGTGGGTTGGTCATCAGACTCCTCAGCTGTGGTTTGAGGTCCTGCAGCCTCCATAACAGCCGTGGGTTGGTGGCACGACTGTGGCAGGTGTGCATGTGCCCCCAGAGATTCCAGCAGTTCTACCCTTGGACAGTGGTGATTTTGGGGTCTTGTGGACACTTCCCTTTGTGGATGCATGTCATGTATCCTTTTTGCCACTTCCTGGCACAGGTGTGCCAGTAGTGCTGTTGCTTTCAATGGGGTCCTGGGTGTCTTGTGTGTCTGTTGGAAAACAGGAAATGCCTTATTTGATGTCCTTGGTGTTAGTCTTAGCAGTGCTCAGAGATGGCACAAGTTATGGTTGATTAGCGTGCCATACTTGGCGAATTTCAAGGGTTTTTTCAGTTTTACTTGTGACCATAACATCGCTTTAACACATTTTTTTCACTGAATTTCATGGGTTTTTGTTAGTGCACCTTAACCATAACGTCCCTTTAACAACGTTTTTTCAGTGAATTTCATAGGTTTTTACTAGTGCACCTTTAATCTGCTACAAATCCCTTATATAATACTCCCTGCAACAGCAGATATGGAGTTCGCGGACAGGGAGGTAGTCCTTGGATGTTGGGCGGCATTTACAAGGATCAGAATCATATTGGAGACCCAAAAAAGATGTACCCATCAACCAACAAACAGACCTACCTACAATCACAACTGTTTACAACATGCAAATATACCTTTTTGTACAAAAACTCCAGTTAAAAAATACTAATGATTTTTTTACATAACACACATTACAATGGAATGCACCAATCACAAACCATAACAGTACACTTCATATAATCTCCTCAATACAACTCTGCATACAGTTAAGAAAAACCAGGTGCTTATTGGACAACACGTTCTCACTAAATAGTATGTGCATTGTATTTATTTCTCTTTATATTAGCTTTCATTAAAAAGCTCCTGTTTGACTTTTAAACTGGTGAGCTGGAACTCACGGGGATGATTGAATCTTCGGAACAATGAAAAATGTATGAGTTTTCTGTCGCAATATGATTTTGTTCTTCTTCAGGAAACTTGGTCAAGTGAGCAGTTGTGCTGGGAAGGGTTTACTGTGGTTAACATTTGTGCTCGGGGCTCCAATAAGGGTCGCCCTAAGGGCGGATTACTTATAGCCATTAAACTAAAAAATCTGTTCTCCAAAACGGGGGAATGGTGCCTGGAACACCACTTTCTGGTGGCCGCATTTAAATCAGGAACAACAAAACGACTCTCTTTCTGTTCTTTTTATTAACATCTATTGGAACCCCAGTGAATTGACTGACCGGCAACTTGGAAAGGGACTGACCAAACTGGGTGTAATAATAGAATCCTGGCGAGAGACAAACCAGGGAGGTCAAATTGTTATGGCTGGTGACTTGAATGCCAACTGTTTGTGCTAAACAGCTAGCGGGTGACGAAATGATAGCAAATGCAGAGCAGCACTCTCAGGTAGGTGGCTCTGGCATCTTACGTGGAAGGTTGTGGATGCACTTTGCGGAATCCTTGGGGTTAGATCTTCTCAGAGGGGGCCTTCATACTTGGAAAGCCAGAGGTCTAGAATCGACTATAGTTTACATTTTTGTCTCTTCCGGTATTTTTAGGAGTGTGTATGACTTTGAAGTTCTTGATTCTAGCACGAGCGATCATTGTTTTCTCTCCTTTAAAATGGGCTTTAATTTCCAAATTCCTGCCAATGAAAAGTATACTCATGGGGTGATGAAAAATCAGCAGGGGAACAGAATTAAATGGTGCCATAAAAAAAATGTGAAGTTTACATCGACAATGATAAATGATTATCTATCCATGTCTGAGCTACATCGTGATGATTGCTATTCATCTTTAAATTTTTCTAACTACATCAAAAATACCATTGATAATCTGGCTCCTCGGCCCATGAAGGGTACAAAAGTGAAGATGAAAAATAGACACCCCACGGACGTAGTGGTCCATGCACGTAAAACTGCATACAGAAGAGAACTCAGACAATTTAAAAAAAGAAGGTTTACTACCCAGTGAATATAATATGAGAAAAAATAAAATCAAACAATCTTATAAAAATTGGCAAATCCAATACAGAGCTTCTCGAATGCAGCAGGATGGTGAGCATATGTTGAAAGCTCTACATGGGCATGGTTGTATACATTTTTGGCACTTGATAAATGAAACTGAAAAACCTCAACAGTATATGGCTGTGAATGTCATTAATGTGGATGTATGGCAGGGCCACTTTTCCAAGTTATATACTGTCAATGAGGTGACATGTAAATTGATAATTGCTGAATACAGTCTTGGTCTTTGAAGTTTTCAACCTATGATATTATAGATCTTATCAAGAAATCTAAAAACTCAGGAGCCACCGGACCGAACAATTTGTCTAACAAATTGTTAAAAATGGACCCTGTAACATGGGGAAATATTTTGTCCAAGTTGTATGCCAATATCTTAGAGACCAAGGTTATACCACTGTCGTGGAAGGTCTCCATAGTCATCCCGGTTTTCAAGAAAGGTGCACGTTTGTGTCCCACTTGTTATAGGCCGATAGCAATTGTTGACCCAGAGTCAAAAATATTCTGCTCTTTGGTCTTAAAGGAATTGCAAGAATGGATTACAGCAAAATCCATTCTTGATTTAAAACAAATAGGTTTAAAAAAAAATATTGGAACAGATTGCGGGGGTCTAGTGTTGAAAACCTTAATAGCCAACTCTATGAAAAAGGGGGTGAGACCTCTGTTTGTGGCCTCGATGGACCTTATCTCTGCCTTTGATCTCGTAAATAGGCAACTTCTGTGGTTAAAGTTACAAGAACTTGATATTCCAGCTCATTTACTCCAGATTATCATCGCTCTGTACACTGACACCAGTTAAAAAGTCCGCTTGACGACAGAGGGCTTATTCTCCAAGGTAATTATTATTCCTAACGGCCTAAGACAGGGTTGTATGCTGGCTCCTACGGTCTTTAACTTGTATGTAAGCGGTGCTCAAAATGCACTTGGTGGTAAAGGTATGGTATGTCCTAAATTGAATATTGTGTCCATAGACTGGATGGCTTATGCCGATGATTTTCTTCTTCTGGACAAAACCAAAATTGGTCTGCAAAGGCTACTTAGAGCCTTTGAAATATTTATAGACGATCTCAAACTTAAAATAAATCCTGCAAAAACGGTTATTGTTCGGTTTGGCAAAAATAACAAAAAGGAGAATGCTTTTGCTTGGTATTGTGAAGGAAAGAGGATTAAGGCACAACCATCATTTAAGTATTTGGGATTCTATTTTTCTAGTCAGGATTCCACTAGTCTGATAAAAAGTCAGCTGATCTTGAAATCAGAAATAGCCATCAGACAGCTAAGGGCTATTGACAATAAATTTGGAAAATTTACGATGGTTCCGCTGAGGGATTTCTACAACAAAAAGGTCATACCACATTTAATTTATGGAATTGAACTATTTACCAATGAATTACATACATATCTGACCACTATTGAAGGAAAAATCTGGAGAGCTATGCTATGGTTTCTGCCTAAATGTATAACACTAGCCCTAATAAGATATGAACTGGGTTTGCACTCACTCTCTTCTCGTGCAGCTTGGAAGAGACTATGCCTCTGGAAAAAATGTAAAACTTCAATGGATGAAACTCTGTATACATGTGCTTAGCGTGAATTATTGAATCCCTTCATGTATGCGTTAAAAGGTGAAAGTGAGACCTGTTTGAAAGAGCTAGGTCTATCCCTGATCTCATTATGCAATAAACCGGGTAAAGTCATGTTCAGTTTAATGGGCTTTGATTGGCAAAGAACAAAAGCCTTAATCCTAGATTCAAAACTTTATAAATCTGCCTGTTCCACTTGGAAATGGCAACCCGACATGGAAGGTTATCTGATCAAATACTCGAGCAAGCGGTTACGTAATGACTTCATGCGCTTTCGCTTCAATGTTTTATCTACTGATCAAGTACAATGTATTAGAAATCGTACAATTGAAGGAGATCCCTGGTGTAGATACTGTAAAATTGCTGGTGTTGTGGAAACTTTGCAACATATTTTATTGGTTTGCCCCTATTTAAAGACTCAAAGGATAGAGTTATTTTCATAATTTGTAGTTTCAACAAATGAAGTGAAAAGAGACTTCATATGGCACAGAATGTTGCACGATAATTGTACAAGCTTAAACATCTCTGTAACAACCTTTCTAAGAAATGTCTGTGATTTGAGTTAATAAGGGTAAAAGTTTTATTTATGAGGATTTCTGCAGATTCGGATCTGAGGAAAATTTTCTTTTGTGTCTTTTACTCTGGAAACGTAATGTAAGATTGCTGTGATGTGAAAATTTGGATACAAAAAGGAAGCATTTTTTGGGTACTTTTATGTATTTCTTTTTACTTTTTTGTATAATCAATGTTTGATACTTTTATGATTTTGTAAAGGTTTGTAAATAAACCAAAACAATAAAGAAAAAAAAAATTAGCTTTTATTAAATGAACATGTGTTATAAAACTTATGCCCTTTGTTTCTCACAGAAATGGCAAGCACACTTCAATGGTTAGGAGATAACTTCCCAAAAGAAGAAAGGAGAGGTGATAACATCTCCAATGGTATACAATAGATATTTTAATGTAAACAAATAATGTATTTTGTAAACATCTCACTAAAATAATAATTTCTATTTCTCTTAAAGTACATAGTTTTCATGATGAAACCATGCGCAGTTGAATTATAACCAATACCCAGAATCACAAACACAAGCCCTATCCTTAACTGTAAATAATCAAATCATGAACTTGTCCAACAAATTAGATGAACTTAGTAATGATTTGAAAGAATTTGTACAGTATGTGACAAATCATGTAAAAAAAAAAAAGAAAATTCCCTATCACTGTCCTTCTTGCACCTGTCCCCTTATGGCCAGCAATCATCCCCAGCAAATTCTGAACATTTTAATGAAAGACGCTTTGAGGAAACCTCTCTCCCTTCCTCCACCATAATTATTGTACAAAAGATCCTGATTCTCCCATTTATGGTTCCCATTCCAATACACCATCACTTTTTTGAATAAATATATTTTTTGTACGATAAATGTTTTTTTTATTGCTGTGTAATGTTTCCTACTTTTAAAAAAACTCCTATTATGAGTCTGCTGACTACGCAACTGTCCACGGTATCTGATCCTAAAATGGAGCTGTACCCAAAAATAATAATAATTTTAAAAAAGTCTTCCAAAAGCACATGAGTTCCAGGTACAGGCGTAATGTCTGGTTTTGCATGACACACTGTATTTAGTCTGCAGAAAGTATGACTGTCCGGGGGTGTCCACACTCAAAATGGAGGTGCCCCCAGACATACGGGATGTCCGGACATGTCTGTGTACGTATGACACACTTATAATTAGTCCACAGACACCTCACCTGTTCGACAGACATCCTGAGCATGTGCCCTGTGATTCCTGCCTTTAGGGTGTCATGGGACGCCCACGTCGGGGGCGCAGACGTACGGGGACATCATCATGTGACCGCACCCATGTGGCGTGACAGGGGTGTCTGCGAACGGTGTCCGTGGACAGTTTAAAATTTGCTTTACCAGCCAATCTAGGGTGTTTCAACTGGATGTTCCTCTAAAGGGACCCACCCATTACTTTTCCTCATTCTCAATCTGGCTATCCAGGAGAGAGCACCGACAGTGCAGATCTATTTTGCATAACTTCTTGGAGACCATCATGGCATCTGTTATGGCCATCCAGCCTTCCCAGCCAACCCCTCCACCACCATCACCCCAACAACCTAGCCTTGCATCTCCTGAGAAGAAATGCCCCAAAAAATACAAAATAGAAAAAATACAAAAAAGCTTCCTTAAGGAGGCACCTTTCACAGTTAAAAAATAGAATTGCTAACAAAAGTCGTAGGCGCCGGTGCATCCTGTAGAGTCCGTGGACAGCGTGGTAGTCAGCAGACATCTCAAAATTTCAGGGCATGGGACAATTGAAATCGTTCAAATTATTTTGCTTTCAAAAATGGTGGATCTTAAAAGAACCTTTTAGGGAGGTTTTTGCTTTTATATTTTTTTTATTTTTGGTTTTACAAACTGAACTAAGAAAACATTTAACTGAATTTCATTATTTGTTCTCACTTTCACAAAAACTGCTTCAAAGCATTTTGAATGCTTTCCACAAAAATCTAATTACCCACATTAGTAAGATGAAATCCATCTCACCAAAAATGGTTGGCCCTATCAAATGTAATGTTCTCATTATGAAACAATGTCATGTCAACATCGTGAACAAAAGCAAACCCACTTTTATTGATGTTGGGCCTCGCTTTATCCATTTGCAGACCAATTGAATCGGAACATATCCACATATGTCTCTGCGCAATGAATGAAATAATAATGTTTTAATTAGGGAACATTCCCCAAACTGTTCCTACCATAATGAATGATAATAATGTCCCGATATTTCAATTGAACCATATTTGCAAAAAATGGGAGTAAGTCAACCCACTTCATGCCTCGCACTGCATACCAGAACACTTCCAATTCAGGAAATGCAAGATTTGTGGCTATTCCACACTGCTCATCATACATCTTCATCCATTGGAGCCAGGAGTCCCCCACAATCCAAACACTCTGCCTGCTGAAAGACATTGCCATGGCCATTGGCAATCATCTCAAAACTCCAACTAACAAACATTCTGCTACCCTCTCTTCCTGTACACCATGAATGTAAGTGTCCCCCAATAACACACACCCCTTAGTGAGAGGCAATGACGGACACACCCCAGGAGGGAATGAGACCAAGACCAAGTGCGGGTGAGATCAAAATGGTTTTATCTAAACCAATATGGGGCATGCAAAGGACTCTGCAGACTCCAAGAGCGCTATGTCTGACAATAGCAAAGACAGTCCTACTTATTACAGAACTACGTCACGCATGACACAAGCTGTAGGGGGAACATAGTCTTAGGGATTGGGTGGTGGTGGCTAGGTGGTATACATTGTATACAGTTGCTTCTTCAGGATTGGCAGATGTCCGTGTGGTGCCACGCGGGGTGGATGGGTCAGCTGGGCACATTGGGGTGGAGTGCTGGGCCGGATATAACTTGTAGTGATGATAAGTGGCAATTCTGATACTTTGCCCTTGTGGCCAGACATTCACTTTCATTCATCATGCTATACAATTTCAGTTGTCTTGTAACTCTTGCAATAGGTTGACCTCGGAGCGAGAATGAGACAGGGACATTGATATATAATAAGAAGTGACCCAATACATCTATTCTAAGGACACCTTAGGTTCAAACATGTTAATCCCATGAGTCCATGTGTGGGGTCAGGGGCACAGGAGGGGTTACTTGATCGCCCTGTCGGTGAGGGATGGTATAATGATCTGTTGGTACAGGGGTGAGCACCCCCCTTCGAAGGCCATTAACTTGGGTTGAACGCGGATACCAATGGGCCATGGGGGGCATGTAACCGGTGCCCGGTAGATGGTGGGATTTAGGACCAGGCAGTTCGTAATTCATAGAGTCAGGCTGTGGCGGCCTCTTGACATGGGGGAGGTGGATGCTTGAAGCGGGTCCAGCAAGATTGGGAAGGGAGGTGAGGCTGTGCTGTTTGAACACCAGCTATCCCTGGCAAGCCTGGGAGGGAGGAGGGGGGAGACGACCTTGCAGCTCTGAGCCTATCTACCTGCATGGGGCAGTGCATCGCACCATTGGCAAGGGGCAGGTGGAAACACTTGGGGGCTTCTGGGTTGTGCACATATATTTACATTAGTGGGAATATAAGCTGGGTGACGTCATTTGGCACAATTTCATAACAACAGTTGACTTATGAACATGAGGTAGTGTTAGATTGGTTGGTGAGCAAAGGAGGGCAACACTTATTATACCATGATACAGTCTGGCTCCAGTCCCTTGGTGGACCTTCATACATTTCAGCGGTTCATTATTACACTATGTACAGGGGCTGTCAAAAAGCTATCACATATCATATGGCCACTCTTTTACACAATAGCAGCAAAAGTTAGTCAACGCGACAAATATCACAAAAATGGTTACCACACAATACAAGGTGCCTCGGGGGTATGCAGGGTGTAGGGCGCCACACAGTCCAACTTAGAGGGCTTGGTAGAGGGTCAGGACATGCAGGATTGGGCTGTTTTTGGTTGCTTCCTAATGAGCTTGGTCATGACTGGGACAATGATGTACTGCGGAAGGTAAAATGATACAGTGTTTATTTTGTTGTTTGTTCGTGTCTGGTTGCTCGTGAGAACAAGCTCTCAGTGGATCTACCATGAGGTGGAGGCCGGGGGGGAGTGCAGGCCTCTGTGAACGTGGTCAAGCAGGGGTCAGGCTGTAGCTTTCTATGTGTGTAAATTGTTCTGTCTGTCAAAATGGAGTTATCTAGTACAAAATGGTGCCTGTGTTAGGTTTTATATGTGGTCGTGCAGCCTCACATGTCGATCCGCAGCCACCTTGACCCCTGGGCCCTGGGGCGCGGGGGCTGCCGGCGAGTCATGAGTCTCCACCTGGGTAGGACTTGTAGGCTAGAGGGGGGACCTATCAAACTGCCCTCCCCTACAACCACACCCAAGAAAACTGATTGGCTGATCCCCCGGTGTCCGCGGTCACCAATACTGTCCACGGCATCTGCAGTCCCCTTTCCATGCCAGGCAACCTCAAAAGACTTGGATGTGATACGCGGTGTCCACTGACAGATCATCCAATTGAAGGCTGGTGGGGAGGTACACACTTAATTTAAACAATTTATTATACACTGGTGGCTCTTCAATAAGACAGTTTTGATTTTCTTTTTGCTTTTCTGATTTCCATTTCCTAAAACTACTTACAAATGTGTTCATATGCACTGTACATCTTTTCACATATTTTTCACATAAACTCTCTCAGTGCATTTTGAATATTTACAAGGCACATCTGATTCCCATAATCAGTAAAAGGCACTCCACATTCAGAAAATTGTTTGCACCATCCACCTTGATGTTTTCATTTTCAAAAGATGCCATGCCCCCACCATACAGATGTATTTACAAGGTGCCTACCTTGTTCTAGTTGTTAGCAAAACATATTGGGTATCTCTAGACTACCCTTCAATGTATTTCTGAGACTATAACCTTTGCACACAGAAATGCAATCATTAAGCCTCAGAACATATGTTTTAATGCAACCTGCAAATAAACTGGATCAACGTACCTGAAACTATTTCTTCCACAATGAAGAATAATAATGTGTGGGCATTGAAAGTGAGCCGTAGTCTTAAAAAATGATAGTAAACTCATCCAGTTTAGCCCAGACACTGTAAACCAGCAAACCTCTACTTCCTCCAAACCAATAGTACCAGAGATGTCACACAGCTCAGTGTACCTTTTTAAATTATTCACCCAACAATCTCCCACTATACACAGAGTGAGCTTTTATAGCACTAGCCACATCCATCTTCCCTACACAAAACAATCAAAACACCTACTACACCCTCTTCCTGTAAACCACAACCAAAACACCTCAAAAATGCTCACGGTCCACTTTCCATGTCAGGCAACCTTAAAGGACCCGGATGTGGCACGTGCCATCCACAGACTACCGCAGTGTATGTGAACCATGCAGCCCATGAAATGGGTGGAGGGGGGAAATTAAACATAATTTAAGTTGGGGCGAGGCTTGGCGCCGGAGGAAATGGCGTGCAGTTCCTGCTCACCACAGAACTAATTCATCTTGCAGCAGTCACTGAAATAATTTTTCTGTCCAACTTGCTATGTGATGATGATGGTAGAGGTCTGAGGAATCATTGTCCTTTATTTGCAGAGCTCCAGCTTCATACGGAGCATCGGCACAGACTCTCAGAACTACCGGCTCACCTGACATTATCCTCCCGTCACGTGTGAGGAAACCATAGGAGTGACTTCTTACACAATAGGCCTTCTTTGGCCTTGTCAGCTATCTTCTTTTACTACAGTGCCATCTAGTGGGCACCAGTAACACAAAGGAATACAGCATATTTATAAGATATGTTTTTAAGGGATTTGCTCATTTTAAAGTAAGACTTCAATTTATTACATCAACTTTACAAAATATATGCTTTTCTTTTCTTGTGAAAACAAGGATATCCATGGTGAGGCTCGCTTTTAATGTTACACTTTATTAACACATTTTGACACTCAAGGAAGTGTTGTAACTCACCACAGAGATAAACCCCTAATGTGCTGGATTTATATTCTTCTGTTTCCTCCCTCACATCCTCTGTTTTCCTTACATGAATATGGCCTCTGCGAAAAATATTAAAAAAGCATCCATATCCAACAAAGGAAACACAAGCGGCAACCAATACTAACAAAAGGCTCAAAAGTGAATCAGCTCTGCCTCCGGAAACATTGGACCCTGCGATTGAGACCATATTACAAGATATTAGGTAACTCAAAACCTTCATAGAAACCACCAACCACAAATTACAACAACTAGATGAGAGATGGAATGTCTTTGAAACAATAATGGCCAAAATGGAAAACAGAATTGGCCTTACAGAAGACATTTCCCCAAGAGTAATGTTGTTGGAGAAATCGGTTAAGGACTTACAAAACGTAATGAGAATTTGGAAAATAGAAGTCGAAGTAATAATCTTCGCATTACAGGACTTCTGGGGGGATGTGAGGGGAGCGATGCCATCTCTTTCCTTCAAAATCTACTGGTGGCGGTGTTATCTCTACCTAAAGAAATACCCCTCAATATTCAATGTGCACACTGCATTGGCCCTATCAGAAGCTCACCACCAACACAAGGCTCACCATGTACTATGATAGTTTGTCTACTGGAATATACCCAATTACAACTCATCATATCTAAAGCTAAAGAGAAAAACTCTCTAATTTGGCACGGCAACAAGATCTACATCCCCCAAGATGTCACCCAAAGGACATCCCAAGAAAAAAGGAATTTCCCTCTTACCGCCCAGTGCTCAAACAGCTCAATGTTAGATGTGGTATATACTCCTTTAAAGTAACAGTTGATGGTCACACTTCAATTTTTGATGAACCCTTGGATGTCAAGGCATTCACCCGTTCTTTGAAAACTGAAAACCTGGATACAACCCTACCCATCATTCCATCAACATCTGGTACCTGACTATTTTTCTATCATGTTAAGCTGCATGTTTTAAGATTCACCCACTAAAGTAGTGGGCCGGTTGCCGTTGGCACCCATTCCGCTCTCAGGGCGTTTTCTATCCTGCTGGTTTCATCTGCTCCAATTGTTATATCTCCCTTTCTCTATCCCTTGGGTACTTGATCCTTTTCACCTCTTTTATCTTCTGTGTTCCATCATTCATATGTTTCTTCTTTCTCCATCTCTCTGGTCAAGTTTACACTTCCCTTCCCATGCTCTTTCTGTGTTTTCCCTTTGCGGTCATTCTTGGTGGTGCATAGAGTATTGAATTATTTATTGGCACAAATTGTATTCTTTACTTTAAGCACAGTGCTTAATGATCCCTTTTATTTCCATAAGGTTTCCTATTGTAAATCTATATACAACTCTTGTAAAGTGTAATGGTGTTAAGATGTGTACCATGGAATATTAAGGGGTGCACTCACCCAATTAAGAGACATAAGGTCATCTCTCATCTGAAAAAGCTTAATCCCTCTATTTCATGATTGCAAGAAACCCACCTTTCCATTCCATAAGCTATGAAACTCAAATCTGTTTGGGTTAACAACATAATAGCAAGTACAGTTATGGGTAAGAAGAATGGTGCCACTATTCTGATTAATTCAAATATATCATATACAATTATGTGTCAGGATACTGACATCTCCAGAAGATGGGCATGGGTTAAATTGTGTATTGGGACTGACATTGTTACAATCATGTGCATTTATGGTCCCACCATACCTGATCAGGAATTTTGGTTGACTATCAAACGCATTATTCTTAAATCCAACTTTCCCAACCTCATACTATGGGGGACATGAACCACATCTTTCACCCTTTCCTAGAAAGGAAATCCAAATGTGCATTCAAAACTTCCAAATCACACAAAGCCTTCAAACAATGTCTTATTGGCACCTGAAGACTTGCACATCCGGCTGACCTAGATTTTACATTTTACTCACCCCTTCATAATACCCTTTCTCACCTCAATTACATATTCAGTACCAAATCCCTTACAAATACCATCACCAACTCCCATATATCAAATATTACTATCTCGGACCATGCCCCTGTTATCACAACATTAGACCTCACTGATATCAAAAGACCATCCTCTAGATGGAGGTTCAACAATTGTCTCCTTCAGGATAAGTAGTTCATTTAATCGATTCTCTCATTCCAACAGCAATATTGTGAGGACAATCCTGACAGTGACACATTGGTTAATAATAACTGGGACTCCTTTAAAGCCACTCTTAGAGGTCTCATCATCGTCTATTCCAGTAGGAAAAAGAATCAATCTAAAAAAGATCTTGACAATCTCCTCCTGCTCCTTACAAAAGCTGAGAAACAATTCTATCACTCCTCTTCCAATATTAACCTTTGTACCGTTCTCTCTCTACTTTTCCAAATTAACAAAAAACCTACAGAACAGGCCTCTGGGGCTATATTTAAGCAATATAACCCAAGCGGCGGGGGTGTTAACCGTAATGCCCCGTGGCCCATAGTTATAGGGCCGAGCAAAGCGAGGGCCTTAACAAAGGCCCCGGGGCATTACCTGAGTCGGTAATGCACCCGCCGAGAGGGTCATATTGCTATTAGTACCCCGGCCCGCATTATATGCGTGACCGGGGTTTTAAAAGCATTTTTTTCTGTCCCGAAAAGCTGCGGCGTTCCGGGACAGAAAAAAAAAAACGACCAAGAAAATGGGCGCCGGGAAAGGGAAACGGGAGTCTGTTTTCTCTTTCCATGGCGGCCTTCGGGAGCGGACGCGCTGGCATCACAAGTGTTCCCAGTGCGTCCGCTCCCGAAAAAAAGAAGCAGAAGGTAAGTGGAGTTGGGAGGGTGGGAGGGAGGGGAAGGGGAGAGAAAAAAAAAGTACCTTTGTCCCTGCCAGGAGACGATGGAAGCCTCGAGCTGTGTGGAGGCGCGGAGTCTCCACACTGATGGAGGCTGCCATCGTCCCCCACCAGGGACGCAGGAGGAAGGAGGTAAGTGTGGTGGGGTAGGGAGGAAGGAGGAAAGAAAAAAAAAAAGCTTACCCGAGTCCCCAGCGGGGGCGGAGGCAGCCTCTCAGCCGTGAGGAGGCTCGGAGCGGGGATGGCCCTGCTTCGAGTCTCCTCATTGGCTGAGGGGCTGCCACGCCCCCCCCCACCGAGGACAAGGGAGCTGGAGTTCCGGCAGAGAATCAAAGGATTCACGGGCGGGTAAGGACCCGGCGAGAGCCAATCAGAATGCGTGTTGCATTCTGCTTGACTCTCACTGGGTACTAATAAAATATAAGTCCAAAATCTATCAAACCTCAAATAAAGCAGGTAAGGCCCTTGCTTCCTACCTGAAAGCAAAAAAAGAAAAAAAACTCTTATGGTTAAAATAGAATACTCTAGGCACTGTTATCAAAGATCCTTTGGATAATCTGGGTATCTTTAAGAAGTTCCATTCTGACCTTTAAATCCTCTGATTCTATTATTACAAATACTACAATGGCTAACTTTTTTGAGAATATCAACAGAAGCTCCTACCCTAAAACTGACCTTGCTGATTTAGAAGGAGAACTCACCATCAAAAAAATTAACCAAGCTATTAAAGGGTTGAGTAGAGGTAAAGCCCCAGGACCCGTTGGCCTATCTACAGAATGTCTCCACCCATTCTCACCTCAGCTTAGTGTTAGACTTAAAACATTAATTTCCTCTTTTATAACTTAAGGATTCTCGTCTAGTACTTTTTCTGAAGCCCTCCTTATCCTTTTTCCTAATTCTGAAAGGATCCTGATTTTCCTAAAAAGTATAGGCCCAAATCCCATATTAATGTAGAGAGTAAGATCTTTGCCAAAATATTAGCCAACAGAATAGAATCTCACCTTCCCACACTGATTAAACCCGAGCAAGTTGATTACATTGAGGGCAGAAACATCTCAGCCAATGCCAGACATTTTCTAAATGCCTTACACATCACCACTAGAGATAAAAATGACCAGCAGGGCTATGCAGCCATTTCACTAGACGCCAAAAAGGCCTTTGATCGTGTCAATTGGGACTTTATGTTCCATGCACTACAAAGGCATGTTTGTGGTGAGGGCTGTATCTCATTTGCAAAACTCCTCTATTCTGACCCAACACCATCTATATTCATTAATGGTCAAACTTCTTCCTATTTCTCCCTAAATAGAGGCACCAGACAGGGCTGCCCCTTTTCCCCATATTCTACATACTATCTTTGGAACCTCTCCTGGAACTCTTCTGGCAAAACAAAAATGTCCCCAGTTTTTCCGTAGGAATTCATGAGTTCAAGGTTGCTGCATATGCAGATGATATACTTGTCCTCCTGAAGAGCCCTAAACAACATCTCCCACAATTGCTAGATGTCCTAGAGGAGTTATCAGCGGTCTCAGGTTACAAACTCAACAAAGACAAATCAGAACTACTGCCCTTGAATTCTTTTTGTCTTAAGCATGAATTAGATAATGTTGGTCTCAAATAGTGCCTCGACTCCTTTAAATACTTGGGAATACAATTAGCCCCCTCTATTACTAGGACTATTAAAATCAATACTGACTTTCTAATCAATAGACTTTCCGAATTTACATCCACCTGGTCCCCATTATATCTTTCCTGGAGGGGGCGATTGGACACCATTAAGATGATGCTTTGCCCCATAATTCTATACACACTACACATGCTTCCCGTCAATTTGCCTAATACTTTTTTCAAATCCATTAATTCTATTGTTCTTGGTTTTCTTTGGGGAAAAGGAAAATCATTTAGAATTGCTCTTAACAAACTCAAATCCCCCTTTGAACAGTTAGGAGTCAGTTTCAGACCTTCCAACTTAAGCAGACTAGATTCTGGTACTCTTTGTTAGATTCCAGTGACTCCCCCTTCCTGGTGCACACTTGAAAAACAAATGGCCTGCCCTCATGATATTACTGATATTATTTTTATTTATCATCACACAGCATTCACCCTTTCTGACCCCCATTAAAGCTTCTATATCTGCTTTGAGAACGTTCCTCTTTCCATCAACCAAATCCCCCTCACAAAAACGTTCTCCATATCTGTGGTATAATAAATCGGCCACTATTAATAGCAGAATCTTTTTTCATAAGAGCTGGCTTACCAAAGGTATCAGATACATACCCCAAATCATTCAAAATCATACCGTAACATAATTCCAAGATCCTAGGAATGCCTTCACTTTACCCCTGTTTGACCTATCCTTTTACAATACATTGGTCAATGCATGCCTTGATGGTCTTCTTGCTCATAACAACACTGTCTTATTGGATGATGCCACAAAACTACAGTCACTCACCACCACTTCTGATATCAATGCTGTAAAGCTGTATAAATTGTTCAATACTGCAGAACTACCCAGACTGAAATGGAAGCTTCAGATACATTGGGAAAACGATTGTTGCACCACTTTTGATGATAAGGCAAGGTCCCTTTTATGGTCTAGGATTAAGGGGCTTTACACGTAGGCCAATATCACCCATAACCTTTTATTCTTCATGCATAAAGCCTTCATTACCCCTCTTAAACTTACAAAAGCCAAAGTTCACACCGATGGAAATTGCTGGTCATGTGGAGATTCTCCTGGTTCATACAAGCATATGTTTTTTGGCTGTCCATATGTCTTCACGTTGTGGCAAGATGTGTGGAAATATATGACGACCATTTGTAATGTTCAGATTCAACTCTCTTTTACTAATGTTTTTCTTGGCAGTATTGTGGTTAAAGAAATGATATATCCCCCATCACCTAAGTTATATGAGCTCATCATTGCCACCATTATCAAACTTGTTACCACCAAATGGAAACAACTTCTCCTGCACAAACTGGTGGAACAATGTCTGTCATATACATAGAATGGAACATTGCATGGCTTCTTACCTGGGCAAATTGCCCAAAAATAATCTAAAATTGGCCCCGTTCATGTATTTGTTTATTTATTTATTTTAATTCTTATTACGCGCAACATGCTGTGGGCCTCAGGGCGCACAGAAAACAGAGACAAGACACACAACAAGACATTTAGATTATCATAATATGTGGGCTCATGGCTCATAACATTGTTTTTATTATATTTTCAATTGCATGTATTGCTGCATTCTTCTTCTGCATTTGTTATTTGATGATCTTAGAATTGATATCTTACAAATCAAGATGCACCTTTCTTCCCCCTTCCCTCATGTCTTCTCGCTAGTGCGTCCTGTGATCTCCTGTCTGTCTCACTTGTTTTTGTCCCATGATCCTATTTACATATAATGGAAATATATAAGTGACATATATTCATCATCAACCTATGCTAAAGAGACTCAATGATATATTTATTACCATTTCCAACATGCTTCATGTATTACAGCTTTACACAGATCACCGTTATTGATTCAATTTAATCCTGAGTCATGGTTATCTTCCGTTACTGTTATGTTTATCATTTGCTTAATGAATAAATAAAAATGATTAATCTAAAAACATAATTTAAGTTATTTAATCTTTAGTGGTGGCTCTGACATGAACCTTTTTTTAGGGTGGGTTATGTTTGCAAACACCTTTTCTTTCCTTATTTTGCTTTTAAGTACAATAGTACTGTACACTCTACATCTTCCTTTACAATTTACTTGCAGGAACTTCTTCAATGCATTCCTAAAATTGTAAAGGAAAATTGCATGTTTGACATCTGTGAAGTGAACACCATCTTGACAAAAAATTCACACAATCAGATCTTATATTATAATTCACAAAAGACGACATTCCTGCAGCTTATAGAAAAGCGGATACACCTTTATTGACAATCTGTCTTGATTCTTCAATTTGAGGACTGAAAAGGTTTGTTGGACATCTCCATGTGTGTCTCTGATTTATTTCCGAAAAATAATGTGAGCAACAAGAAACAGTTGCATTAGGGTTTTAAAGAAATTCTTCAGCGCAACTTGCAAAGACACTTAGTCACAAACCCCAACCTTTACCCTACGCAATGTGCAATCACAATATCTGGACATTTAAAGTAAGACATACTCTCACAGAATGAAAGCAAGCTAGCCCAGTTTGAGCCACTAACTGCATGCCAGAAAACTTCCAGTCCTGCCAATCCAATATTTCCAAGGATACCATGATTATCAACATACACCTCCAATGACTGACTTGAAGAGTCCCCCAAAATCCACACAGTCTGCCTTCTCAAACACATAGCCAAAGCCATTGTCACTGCCCTTACAACTCCTGCAAACAAAGCTCGTACTACCCTCTCTTTCTGTACACCACACTCAGCAAACCTGATTGCTAATCCCCATAGTCCCCGTTCCATACCAGGCATCCTCAAAAGTCCTGGATGTTACACATGCCATCCCTGGACTATCGGGGTGTCCATGGACCACGTAACACAAGGGAAGCCCTTCTACCCTTTCCACTTTCATGTTATCAACACTCCCTCATTGGCTGCTTTAAAAGAGTCACACATCCATCCACCAATCACATCCAAAACCTCTGCACCTAACCCTCCCATCTCACTTCAACTCTTCAGATGTACACTTGAACTCACATAGCACACATCTCCTGTTAATGAAAGACATCTGCATTAAAAAGTACTCTACAGCTGTCCAAGATTTATATTTCCTGATTCATCTAGCTCTGCACCTAACAGAACATTGCACAGTTGTGCTTATATTTAAAACAATGTTTTATTCAACTCTTTCACAAATATATATATATGTATATATATAATGAAAACACTTTGTTAAAGGGATGGGGACGTTATGGTTAAGTTTCACTAATAAAAACCTATGAAATTCAATGAAAACACTTTGTTTTAGGGACCTTATGGTTACAAGCAAACCCAAGAAACATCAGAAATTCACCAGTTATAAGCAACCATAACTCGCTCCACCACCGTGCACTGCTAAAACTAACACCCAGGACATTAAAGATGACATCACAAATGTCATTGAAAACATCTCTTCCATTTCCAGACAATCTGGTCACTGCCCATGGCCACAGGCTATACCTCAGCCACCAAAGGTATATCACTATTTTTTGTACCTACATTATGGCATATTTCAAAAAATAAAACACTGACACATTTGCAAAGCCATGCTTTCAGGTCCTTGCCAATGCTCATTACACAAGTTTTCCTCAAATCCGCCCATGTTTTATTTTTTCAAATGTGTCAATATGTACGTACATACAATAGTCATATGGCTTAGCTCCCGCTTGACAAAATCCATTCAGACTTTGCACAAACATTAAAGATTCTCGCTATAGTCTTTCTGAAAACGTTTGTCCACATTCGTAAAATGCCAACAAAGTTATAAGCCATCTAAAAATGTTAGGACCAACCCTCTAATTGGGTACGACGTCCTTTCATCATCTGCCTGTTCATCCCCAGGCTTTTTAACGTGCACATTCCATCGAATGTGCTCATAGAATTTTTTAGGAGGGGTGTGAAAGGGCAGTTAAGGGTTTGGGCGGGTGGGCAATAGCAAAAAATAAGTGTGGGAGGTGGGTTTGGAGGGGTACCCCCCCAACAAAAAAAATGATGAGCACATTCGATGGAATGTGCATGTTAAAAAGCCTGGGGATGAACAGGCAGGCGATGAAATAACATTGAACCTCTAATTGTGCCCCCTCTTGACAAAACATTCATATCTATATCTACAATCGTTTAGCAAACTGATGTGCAGATTTGTCAAATGGCACCACATTTATAAGCCTTTAAAATATGTTGGGGTCCCCTCTAATTTTGTTCCATCTTAACAAAACAGCACCCCACTTTGCAGAACCATTCAGTCAGGTCTAGAAGTTTCATTGAGTGGCATCCAAAAACTGATTTTCACCAACTGTCTCCAAACATCTTTGATCTCCCCGCCCCCTCGGCCAATCGGAGGCCCATCCACAGACTGAACACGGAAGAGAGTCTGTGGACTGAACCCAGGTATCACTAATTTACTTTTACCTACTTCTAAGTAGTTACAAAAAAACTGCTAGGGGGTCCCAAAAGTTGTGTTTTTTCCCAGAGATGCACTGGAAAAAATGTTTGCCCACACATACAGCCTAAACTGCTAGACGATTATCACTAAATTTGCGACAGGAGCGGCGGGTTGGTCCCAAAAGCATGCTTTTGTACATTTGTTGTAGATCCATCCAGTCGTTTTAAAAAAAGAAAGAAATAGTAGGTAAAAAGAAATGAGTGATATCTGTGTTAGGTCTGCGGACTCACTTCCCTGTTCAGTTTGTGGACGGGCATATGATTGGTCCAGAAGGCACCGCGAAGTCCGTAGACATCGGACGCAACCACTGATTTAGATGGTAAAAACAAGTGTGTCATATTTTTGGAAGTGCATGCCATATTGGATCCGCAGATAGCAGCCATTGTCCGCGAACAGTCTGGCGGGGGAAGAATCTGGAAAACAAACACATTTTGTGTTATTTGGTCAGGGAAAAAGGTTGGACAGATGTCGTAGCAGTCTGCAGACCCTGCGGTAGTTTTGTAGACAGAGACGTGAATGGACGGCTTGGAAAACACATTTAGAGCTATTTGGTGGAAAGAGGGTTTGGAAAAGGTAGGGGAGTGGAATAAAGATGATATGGAGCTGTTTCTATATGTGGAAAAAAAAGGTTTGATGATGCTGCTTAGTCAGCAGTCAATGTACGCAAACATCATTTCAATTGCAGGGGGTTCATGATGAGTTTTATTAGTTGACAGTGTATGGTACATACTTGTTATATGGTTAATTGTATTGTGGTGGTTGAGGCCAGTGGGCACAGCCACCACAGTAGTAATATGTGTATAGTAATTATAGGTAATGTAGTAGAACTATGGTCCAAATGACCACAGTAGTAATATGTGTGTAGTAATTGTAGGTAATGTAGTGGTAGTAAAAACGTTTGTAATATGGAGGAATGCTGTAATTGAACTGTATATGCTACTTATGATTGTAGTGCAATTGAGAATAGTGCTCATAGAATATGTATTAGATGTACTTGGTATGGTTACTTAGTTTCATATAGTTATGAAGCTGGAATCTATGGTTTATTTTCTCTGGAAAAAATAGTACAATTTGTTAAGCAGGATAGTTTTAAAGCTTTAGTTGGATACAATTTTACATGTACATTTTTAGACCCATAGAAACAGTACATTCTAAGTACTATGTTTGGTACAACATAAGTGTATGACATACTGTATCGACATTGAATAATCATTGGGAATTGGGAGAAAAAATCCATACTGGATTCAAAAACCTGATAGCATGTTTGTTTGAAGTATGTTGTGATTAAGGGAATGCTTGAAATTGTTAGATACCTATTGGCATATTCTAACTACATTAGAGATAGGAGATGTTTTGTCGTATGAGAATTGATATGGCATACTTGAAGTGTTCTGGAATAAAGGGTATTTTTCAAGTAGTTAGATACCGGTTGGCGTATACTAACTAGATTGACTTTGAAAAGTACTATTGTAGTATTATGGATATAGTTAGATACCTGTTGGCATATTGTAAATGTTAATTCTGCTACAGTTTAGTGACTAAATTTGCCTTGAAGGACTATTAAGTAGGCATTTGTTAAATTTTCTGGTAACCTATGTTTTGGAGTAATGGAGGTATTGTTACATTCAAACCAACCACTTCTTTTTTGACATATTCATGGTAGTGTCTTGAAGTGGTTGTGGCACCAGTGTGGAATGCTATACCTACTGTTGTGAAGTTTTTTTCCAAGAGATACTTGGCCGTGTGTGAAGCCTGTAAGCTTACACTTATTTTTGGTACCATCTGCATTGTACCTTAGAAGCATTAGTATGACATATTGGCTGTGAGTTTATTTGTATGGTGGAATTATTGTCTAATTTGCAAAAAGGGCATACTCTGCATTTTGCAGAATCTGGTGAAATGCAATGGATTCAGAATTTGGTATGGATGCATATAGAAATCGTTCATTAGGGATGTGGTCTTGTCAAACATGTTTTCAGAGAGTGGATGTATGTTTCCACATGTATGAAATTTGAACAATTTCATTTATAGGGATGTTTTTGTTTTCTGGTACTTGTAGTAAGTACATCAGGAATTCTTGTGGCTCTGCCTGTGTGTTTATGGATCAACAAAGACCTTCACAAGAAAAAGATAGAAGAGGCTTAAACAACTTGCCATCATACTTAAAAAGTATGATGAGATTTTTTTTTGCGAGTGAGACTAAACATTCCACATACTAATGAAATAGCGCTTGAATGGAAACAAATATTGTAAAGTGAAGCATGCGGTAGATTTTGTAAGGATGAGGAAGTTATTAAAACTTTGATGCATTGGGTTACTGCTTGCACTAAATTAACAACTCTATGCACCTCATACTTCAAACTCACTCGATGTCATCCATGGACCTTGATCAATCTTGGTGTGAATGGATGATCATGGGGGAAAGCATGAGTCTATGTCCTGTAATTGTTGTCAGGAGTATTTGTGTCATTTCTAGGAAGGACAAGCATTTGTAAACACAACTGGTCTGAGCCGTTTAAGTAAATGTTGTGAACAATTGGTGGCAATTAAAATCGAGAAGATTCATTGTTATATTAACATAACAATTTACTCCAGTTGTGTTGCTGAATTTAAATGGACCAGATAGTTCTGTTTGTGGATCGTTTGATATGATATGATATGGCATTTTTAACGTGCCTATACACAAGTGTTTCAAGGTGTGAAGAGGCAAGGGAGGGGGAACAGAGGGAAGACAGAGACAACAATCATATTAGGCCAGGTGACATTGAGATTGTGCAAGTGCAGAGGAAGGGGGAAGGGGAAAGTTCTGGGGCAAAGGGGTGGGGGCAATGCAGTACATGGGAGCGACAGTAAAATAAATTGATGATTTGATGGGCCTGCAGATGTTTCTGTAAAAGAGACATTTGTGTCTTTGTTTTCTGATGGACGTGCAGTTGACTTTCTACTAGACAGTTTTGTATTTGTATTGTTTGATGCAGAAGGAGTTGGTCATTGTTTCTTTAATGGCATTGTTGGGAGATCTGTTATAGATTCTTGTCTTTTTAAAGGTTTCTGACGTGAAAGTGCACATAACTCATACCTACTTTAAAGACTGTGCTGCCAATGTCAATCAATGCTTGATCTAGAATGAGACGTTGTGACCCCGCCCAACTCCCCTGATTGGAGGCCTTGCTGGTCATTACTGACCCTCCCAGGGCAGCCCTCTGCCCGCCAGCCCCTACGGCTAAGGGCCTCTAGGCAATGGGCGGCTCCATCTGAGGCGACTCCAGCCAGTGTCTGCAGGTGTCAGCAAGGTAAGCCATTAGTTTCCAGCTGTCAACCAGCAGCGACTACGAAGGTAGGAGTTAGGTTAGGTTAGGTTAGGTTATGTTAGAACCTCACTCTACACTGAAACCTGACCATATAGCAGACTCTCAAGCTTAGGTGTGTTTTCTCCTGTTTTTAAAATTGCATTGTGAAAGTATTTAAAATAAATTGCATTGTGAAACCTCAGCCTTTTCACCCATGATTCAGGACTCTGAAACTTAGGTGTGCTTTCTCCTGTTTTATAAAATTGCATTGTGAAAGGATTTAAAATTTAACTGTGTGACAATGTGTAACTACAACTGCATCTTGTATTTTATTTGTATTTTGCCTATGTTCCTTCACCTTACACTGTATTTTATACATTATATACAAGTTCTTATCTGTAACCAAGCTGTGAGCTGTTTTATGCAATACGCCCTGATACCTACGGGTCTGGTGCACAATAATAGTAATAAAACAAAACAAAAACAAACACTCTAACTATCTCTCAGCTGTCAAACACTCCTCTGACATCTGCTGCCTCCTGGAGGAACTTGACCTCAAAGTTTTCAGTCTCACCGAGGCATGGTTCACGGCCAGCTATGTCACAAGCTTTGAAACTCTCCTCCCTGATAGCTACAAGATCCTCTCTGTGCCCAGATCTAACTGTTCCAGAGGGGGTGTAGCCCTGATCTTCCCTGAGTCGATTCCCTCCTCTGTCATACCTACGCAGGCCTACTCCTCTTTCGAATGCCTCATCTGCAGGCTCTCTCTCTCTCCTGGCCAATCCTTTACTGTTTCTACCATCTATCAGCCACCTGGTCAGATCTCCTCCTTCCTCTCTGATTGGGCGGACTGCACCTATGCCCTCCTGGTCTCAACCACTCAACTCCTCCTTCTTGGAGACATCAACATCCACCTGGATGCTTCCTGTCCTTCCACTGGACTCTTTTGTGACCTTTGCGACTCTCTCTCACTCTCTATTCTCAAATCTGGCCTGACTCACTCTGCAGGGCACACTCTGGATGTTCTGATCTCCTCAGACTTTCCCCTTTTGACCGCTCTTACCCCTCCTCTCTCCTGGAGTCACCACTTCCTCGTTTCCACCCATCTCATCCTCTCTACCCCTCAGGCCAAGCCAACCCCAGCACTGCCAGCTACCTTCTCGGTTAGCTGACCCATGAAGCATGCGTCAGTTCAGGCTTTCGCCACCACATTCTCCCCCCATACCCACTTGGCTGACTCACACCCTGATGCAGCCCTTTTCATGCTCCACTATGCTATATCTGATACTCTTGATGTTTTTGCCCCTGTCATGAGGATTCGCTTGAAGCCCAAAGACAAGTGCAACTCTTGGTATGACTCAGACCTCGTCAACATTAAACGCAAGTGCAGGGTGGCTGAGATGAAATTGCATGCTTCTGGCACATCCTCTCACAAACTGGCCTACTGCCTGCTCCAATTGCAATACCAGCTCTCTTTCCGCACCAAGCAGAGAGCCCACATCCAAGCCCGTGTCGCAGGAGCATCTAACAACGCAGCCAAACCCTTTCAAATATGCAAGGAGTTGGCCAATCCTGATACAGTCTCTACCTCTCCTGTCCCCTCACAGGCCCTCTGCACGGCCCCCGCTTCTCATTTCATCTCTAAAACTAAGGACATCCTGTCCTCTCTCTCTTCCTCTCTTCCCTCTACTCACTGCTCTTTCTCTGGCCCTTCTTCGGCTACCTCTCCTCCCTCCTTCTCTGCCTTTTCCCTGTTCTCCTCGGATGAGGTTTCTAGACAAGTCTGATCTAAGAAAGTCTTGTCAAAACAGGTTCACCCCTGTTCCTCCAAAACCATCAAGGATCACATTGACACCCTGGCTCCTACTCTGACTGATTTCTGCAACCAGTTGGCCATTGGAGTCTTCCCCTCCACCCTGAACCACTCCCTTGTGCATCCTCTTCTTAAGAAACCATCTGCTGACAGTTCCTGCCCAGCTAACTATTGTCCAATCTCCATCACTACTTTCCTGGGCAAATACCTGGAAAAGCTGGCCATCTCCCAGGTTAATGTTCTCTATGAGCATTAGTCTGGCTTCAGAGCTGCCAGAAGCATGGAAACTGCTCTCCTGAACATCCGTGAAGACCTGCTATCCAACCTTGACTCCAACACCCCCTTTGTCCTCATCTTAATTGATCTCTTCTCTGCCTTTGACACGGTCAACCATGCCATCCTGCTCAACCATCACTGTGATAACCTGGGTATCACTGATCAGGCCCTGGCTTGGCTGACCTCCTTCCTCTCCGATCGACCCTCCCAGGTCCAACTTGGGTCCTTCCTCTGCTCTATCTCTATCTCTACCTGTGGTGTTCCCCAGGGGTCTAACCTCTCTCCCTGGCTGCTCACCCAATACCTGGCACTTCTTGCCCACTACATTGCCACGCTCTGCCCCAACTTTCAGTGCTCTGCAGATGACAGTGTGCTGCCAATGATCTCTGCCTTAAAGCCAGTAAGACCGACATTTCTCTCATCAACACACCTGCTCCCTCCTTTCCTGTCACTTTCTGGTCGGCCTCTCACGGCCCTCTTCCTGCTCCCACCTGTGAGGATAAAAACCTTGGTGTCATCCTCGAGTGCAAACTTTCCTTCTCTCCTCACATCTAGGACTTCTTGCAATCTGAGATTAATTAAAGCCAACATGAGGTTGGAAACCATGTTTACTTCATGTATCAGAAGGACTTTCATTTGTTTTCGATTTCTGCATACTTCAGTAGCATTTGTAGTACTCTAATTTGTTTTGGTGTTCTAAGGGGAGGAGCAGTAGTCAGTGTAAATTTACATCTCTTATGTTGTAAGCAAATAAACCTGTGGGGGCTGTTAATGTGCCGATTATTTTAATTAAGCATGTTTTACCTGAACCAGATTCCCCATTTATATACAGGAGTAGAGGTGTATAGCTTTTACAGCTACATATTTTAGTTTAATTTTTAAAACCATGTTCAATTTCTTGAGTGACTTCTAGATAGATGGTGAGTTGTTCATCATTTAAGTGTGATTTGAGCACTGACAAATCTTCCTCAGATTGTTTATATAGATATATGGTATTTTCTACCTCATTCATGGCTATTTTTTCTTCATTTAGAATGAGAGGTTCTCCAAGTGGCAGTTGGCTTCCTGTAAGGGAAGGTTGACTGCCCTCAGGAGCCTCTTTGTCTATGTGAGGTTCTACATGTTGCTCTTGTTGGAGTTCATTGTCCAACATTTCTTTGTATTGTTTGAAATTGTAAGTTGTTATACTGATTTCATTTGTTTTGAATGCAGTTTCAAATGATTCATAGTTATCTAACAGTTATTCTTCTTTTCTCCAGGATTTAAAAAGTTGGAGTAGTGCCATGTAATATCGATTTGGGGTTGTTTTACCGCAAATGAAATGTTTGGAATGGAAATGACCTCATTTGAAATGTACGTTATACAAAATTGGTTGTACATTTCCCATGTGAACATCCATGTTAAAACAACCCCAAATCCATACAAACATTAAACCCCACCCATACCCACAGCCACAGCCCCAACAACACCCCCTCCCCTACTTACCTTCCATTCCGACGTGCTGTGTCCCTGCAACACTAAATCCCTTTCACTTCCGTTATCGGAACCAGCATCACACGGCCCTTTTTTTTCCTTTTGGTCAGGTCAGCTGCAGGGGTGTCCCCAGCAACTCCCACTCACTATACTTTACAGTATAGTGAGCGGAGTGTTGTGGGGGATTTCTCTGCAGGCCCCGCAGCCTTTTTCCCTTTTTTGGGTATTTCTTTGTTCGGGTCCACTGTAGGGGTGCCCCCTGCAACTGCCACTTTCTATACTGTATAGTATATGGTGTGGGGTGTTGCAGGGGACACCCCTGCAGCCCCTCGCAGCCTTTTTCCTTTTGTTTCTTTTTTTTCCCTTTTTTTCTTTGGTCGGGCAAGCTGCAGGGTTGTCCCCTGCAATTCCTGCTCACTAAGACCCTAGATTTAGACAAAATGTCTAATACATTTTTCACTTCCTCTTTGAAAGTGAACTGGCAACACTATGTTATGGAGTTGCACACACATTAAAAACAGGGTATAACTATTTAAACATTTCCGCTACCCAACTTCTTCAAAAGATAATAGACAAAGATAAAGTTTATTTTGTTGTTTGTTCATGTCTGGTTGCTCGTGAGAACGAGCTCTCAGCGGACCTATCATGAGGTGGAGGCCGGGGGGGAGTGCAGGCCTCTGTGAACGCGGTCAAGCAGGGGTCAGGCTGTAGCTTTCTATGTGTGCAAGTTGTTCTGCCTTTGTTAGGTTTTAGCACCTTTGACAAATGGAGTTATCTAGTACAAAATGGTGCCTGTATTAGGTTTTATATGTGGTCGTGCAGCCTCACGTGTCGATCCGCAGCCACCACGCCCCCGGGCCCTGGAGCGCAGGGGCTGCCTACGAGTCATGAGTCTTCACCTGGGTAGGAGATGTAGGCTAGAGGGGGGTCCTATCAACCTGGCTCCCCTACAACCACACCTAAGAAACCTGATTGGCTGATCCCCGATATCCACGGTCACCAATACTGTCCGCGGCATCTGCAGTCCCCTTTCCATGCCAGGCGACCTCAAAAGACTTGGATGTGATATGCCGTGTCCACTGACAGATCATCCAATTGAAGGCTGGTGGGGAGGTACACACTTAATTTAAACAATTTATTATACACTTTTGGCTCTTCAAAGACCCTCTTTTGGGGGTTTTTCTGTTTTGATTTTCTTTTTGCTTTTCTGATTTCCATTTCCTAAAACTACTTACAAATGCTTTCATATGCACTGTACATCTATTTCACATATTTTTCACATGAACTTTCTCAGTGCATTTTGAATATTTACAAGGCACATCCGATTCCCATAATCAGTAAAAGGCACTGCATCATTCAGAAAATTGTTTGCACCATCCACCTTGATGTTTTCATTTTCAAAAGGTCAGCCTGGTCAGCCATGAGGTCCTCTGTAATCACCTGGCCACCGCAGCCCACTTCTCCCCCCCTGCCATCACATGGATACAATCCTTCCTGGCAAACAGAACCATACGAGTCTTTTCCACTACAGCTGCAGCAGACCCCATCCCCATCACATGCGAGGTCCCACAAGGTTCCTACGTATCCCCCACTTTGTACAACATATTTACAAAGCCTCTATTTGACCAACTGGATCATCTGGGTGTCACCTACACAAACTACGCAGATGACACCCAGATACTCCTCACTATCTCTGGTAATTACCAAGAAGACTCCGCCCGGATCAACAAAATATTCTCCATCATTCAGGCATGGATGGCCTCCCATGGTCTCTGCCTGAATGATGAGAAGATAGAGCTCCTAATCGTCGGCTCCCCCAACACTCTAACCAAACTTGACCCTAGCTATAACAACATCACCATCGATGGTCATTCCATTCCCATAGTCAAAAGCGTAAAATCCCTTGGCTTCTATCTAGATGCCAACACCAACCTTAGCAAACACACTAATATGACCGCCTCAGCCGCTGCCTTTACCGGCAAGCTCATTAGGGCCAGCAGACCCTTCCTATCACCCAACAGCTGCCTCACCCTTGCCAGGGCCCTAATACAATCCAAACTGGATTACTGTAACAGCCTGTACTTAGGCGCTAATCAATCCGTACTCAACAAACTGCAGGTAATACAAAATAACGCCTTGCGTGCAGCCCTCAACATTCCCAGACAAGAGCATATCTCTGCTACCAGGAAAGCCTGCAAATGGCTATCCATACGCCAAAAAATTGATCTAAAAACCCTCTGCCTCACGTACAAAGCCCTCAATCACCTAGCACCACCTTATCTAGCTAATAAACCCACCCTGAAACCTGCCACCAGATTCACCAGATCCTCCAACACTCTTTGCCTACTAGTGCCCAGGTTCCACCTAAAAAGAGCTGGAGGGGTAAGCTTCACAGTGCTTGCCCCCAACTCTGGAACTCCCTACCGCTGAACATCAAAACTGCAAGCAGGTCATCAGCTGGCTGCTAAACAAAGAATAACACTACTAACTCTAGACCCGTGCGGATACTGGCTTAGACACTGTATTTATTCTGAAAATTGTATATTGTACGCACTGCATATGTTCTGTTTATTGACCACTGTATCTATGTGTATATATTATAAACCTGTATGAAGTATGCAGCACACAGATACTTCAACTCTGTAACCAAATTTGTAAGCGCCCTTCTACCTCTGGGTTTGGAGCGCCATACAAATAAAATAAACAAACAAGCAAACAAAAGATGCCATGCCCACACCATACAGATGTATTTACAAGGTGCCTACCTTGTTCTAGTTGTTAACAAATCACATTTGGGTATCTCTACACTACCCTTCAATGTATTTCTGAGTCTATAACCTTTGTACACAGAAAAGCATCCATTAAGCCTCAGAACATATGTTTTAATGCAACCTGCAAATAAACTGGATCAACGTACCTGAAACTATTTCCTCCACAATGAAGAATAATAATGTGTGGGCATTGAAAGTGAGCCGTAGTCTTAAAAAATGATAGTAAACTCATCCAGTTTAGCCCAGACACTGTTAACCAGCAAACCTCTACTTCCTCCAAACCAATAGTACCAGAGATGTCACACAGCTCACCCAACAATCTCCCACCATCCATAGGGTGAGCCTTTATAGCAGTAGCCACATCCATCTTCCCTACAGACAACAATCAAAACACCTACTACACCCTCTTCCTGTAAAGCACAACCAAACACCTCAAAAATCCTCACAGTCCACTTTCCATGTCAGGCAACCTTAAAAGACCCGGATGTGGCACGTGCCATCCACGGACTACCGCAGTGTCTGTGAACCATGCAGCCCGTGAAATGGGTGGAGGGGGGAAATTAAACATAACTTAAGTTGGGGCGAGGCTTGGCGCCGGAGGAAATGGCGTGCAGTTCCTGCCCACCACAGAACTAATTCATCTTGCAGCAGTCACTGAAATCATTTTTCTGTCCAAATTGCTATGCGATGATGATGGTAGAGGTCTGAGGAATCATTTGTCCTTTATTTGCAGAGCTCCAGCTTCATACGGAGCATCAGCACAGACTCTCAGAACTACCGGCTCACCTGACATTGTCCTCCCATCACGTGTGAGGAAACCATAGGAGTGACTTCTTACACAATAGGCCTGCTTTGGCCTTGTCAGCTATCTTCTTTTACTACAGTGCCATTTAGTGGGCACCAGTAACACAAAGGAATACAGCATATTTATAAGGTATTTTTTAAAGGGATTTGCTCATTTTAAAGTAAGACTTCAATTTATTACATCAACTTTACAAAATATATGCTTTCCTTTTCTTGTGAAAACAAGGATATCCATGGTGAGGCTCGCTTTTAATGTTACACTTTATTAACACATTTTGACACTCAAGGAAGTGTTGTAACTCACCACAGAGATAAACCCCTAGTGAGCTGGATTTATATTCTTCTGTTTCCTCCCTCACATCCTCTGTTTTCCTTACATGAATATGGCCTCTGCGAAAAATATTAAAAAAGCATCCATATCCAACAAAGGAAACACAAGCGGCAACCAATACTAACAAAAGGCTCAAAAGTGAATCAGCTCTGCCTCCAGAAACATTGGACCCTGCTATTGAGACCATATTACAAGATATTAGGTCTCTCAAAACCTTCATAGAAACCACCAACCACAAATTACAACAACTAGATGAGAGATGGAATGTCTTTGAAACAATAATGGCCTAAATGGAAAACAGAATTGGCCTTACAGAAGACATTTCCCCAAGAGTAATGTTGTTGGAGAAATCAGTTAAGGACTTACAAAACGTAATGAGAATTTGGAAAATAGAAGTCGAAGTAATAATCTTCGCATTACAGGACTTCCGGGGGGATGTGAGGGGAGCGATGCCATCTCTTTCCTTCAAAATCTACTGGTGGCGGTGTTATCGCTACCTAAAGAAATACCCCTCAATATTCAATGTGCACACTGCATTGGCCCTATCAGAAGCTCACCACCAACACAACGCTCACCTCGTACTATGATCGTTTGTCTACTGGGATATACCCAATTACAACTCATCATGTCTAAAGCTAAAGAGAAAAACTCTCTAATTTGGCACGGCAACAGGATCTACATCTCCCAAGATGTCACCCAAAGGACATCCCAAGAAGGAAGGAATTTCTCTCTTACCGCCCAGTGCTCAAACAGCTCAATGTTAGATGCGGTTTATATCGTTGTGCTCCTTTAAAGTTACAGTTGATGGTTACACTTCAATTTTTGATGAACCCTTGGATCTCAAGGCATTCATCCGTTCTTTGAAACCTGAAAACCTGGATACAACCCTACCCATCATTCCATCAACATCTGGTACCTGACTATTTTTCTATCACGGTAAGCTGCAAGTTTTAAGATTCACCCACTTAAGTAGTGGGCCGGTTGCCGTTGGCACCCATTCCGCTCTCAGGGCGTTTTCTATCCTGCTGGTTTCATCTGCTCCAATTGGTATATCTCCCTTTCTCTATCCCTTGGGTACTTGATCCTTTTCACCTCTTTTATCTTCTGTGTTCCATCATGCATATGTTTCTACTTTCTCCATCTCACTGGTCAAGTTTACACTTCCATTCCCATGCTCCTTCTGTGTTTTCCCTTTGCGGTCATTCTTGGTGGTGCATAGAGTATTCAATTATTTATTGGCACAAATTGTATTCTTTACTTTAAGAACAGTGCTTAATGATCCCTTTTATTTCCATAAGGTTTCCTACTGTAAATCTATATACAACTCTTGTAAAGTATAATGGTGTTTAGATGTGTACCAGGGAATATTAAGGGGTGCAATCAGCAAATTAAATAAGGTCATCTCTCATCTGAAAAAGCTTAATCTCTCTATTGCATGATTTCAAGAAACCCCCCTTTCCATTCCAGAAACTATGAAACTCAAATCTGTTTGGGTTAACAACATAATAGCAAGTGCAGTTATGGGTAAGAAGAATGGTGCCACTATTCTGATTAATAAAAATGTATCATATACAATTGTGGGTCAGGATACTGACATATCCAGAAGATGGGCATGGGTTAAATTTTGTATTGGGACTAACATTGTTACAAACTTGTGCATTTATGGTCCCACCATACCTGATCAGGAATGTTGGTTGACTATCAAACGCATTATTCTTAAATCCAACTTTCCCAACCTCATACTATGGGGGGACATGAACTACATCTTTGACCCTTTCCCAGAAAGGAAATCCAAATGTGCATTCAAAAATTCCAAATCACACAAAGCCTTCAAACAATGAAGACTTGCACATCCGGCTGACCTAGATTTTACATTTTACTCACCCCCACATCCTACCCTTTCTCACCTCAATTACACATTCAGTACCAAATCCCTTACAAATACCATCACCAACTCCCACATATCAAATATTACTATCTCGGACCATGTCCCTGTTATCACAACATTTGACCTCACTGATATCAAAAGACCATCCTCTAGATGGAGGTTCAACAATTGTCTCCTTCAGGATAAGGAGTTCATTACATCGATTCTCTCATTCCAACTGCAATATTGTGAGGACAATCCTGACAGTGAAACATTGGTTAATAATAACTGGGACTCCTGTAAAGCCGCTCTTAGAGGTCTCATCATCGTCTATTCCAGTAGGAAAAAGAATCAATCTAAAAAAGATCTTGACAATCTCCTCCTGCTCCTTACAAAAGCTGAGAAACAATTCTATCACTCCTATTCCAACATTAACCTTTGTACCGTTCTCTCTCTACTTTTCCAAATTAACAAAAAACCTATAGAACAGGCCTCTGGGGCTATATTTAAGCAATATAACCCAAGCGGCGGGGGCGTTACCGACTCAGGTAATGCCCCGTGGCCCATAGTTATAGGGCCGAGCAAAGCGAGGGCCTTAACGAAGGCCCCGGGTCATGCCCCCGCCGAGAGGGTCATATTGCTATTAGTACCCCGGCCCACATTATATGCGTGACCGGGGCACTAAAAGCATTTTTTTCTGTCCCGAAAAGCCGAGGCGTTCCGGGACAGAAAAAAAAAAACGACCAAGAAAATGGGCGCCGGGAAAGGGAAAACGGGAGTACGTTTTCTCTTTCCATGGCGGCCTTCGGGAGCGGACGCGCTGGGTTCACAAGTTTTCCCAGCGCGTCCGCTCCCTAAAAAAAAAAGAAGCAGAAGGTAAGTGGGGTTGGGAGGGCAGGAGGGAGGGCAAGGAGGGAGGAAAACAAAAAAAGTACCTTCGTCCCTGCAAGGGGACGATGGAAGCCTCCAGCTGTGTGGAGGCGCGGAGTCTCCACACTGCTGGAGGCTGCCATCGTCCCCCACCAGGTACGCAGGAGCAAGAAGGTAAGTGGGGTGGGGTTGGGATGAGGGAGGGAAGGAAAAAAAAAAGCTTACCCAAATCCCCAGCGGGGGGCGGAGGCAACCTCTTGGCCGTGGGGAGGCTTCGAGCGGGGATGGTCCCGCTTCCAGCCTCCTCATTGGCTGAGGGGCTGCCACGCCCCCCCGCCGAGGACAAGGCAGCTGGAGTCCCGGCCGAGAATCAAAGGATTCTCGGCCGGGTAAGGACCCGGCGAGAGCCAATCAGAATGCGTGTTGCATTCTGCTTGACTCTCGCTGGGTACTAATAAAATATAAGTCCAAAATCTATCAAACCTCAAATAAAGCAGCTAAAGCCCTTGCTTCCTACCTAAAAGCAAAAAAAGAAAAAAAATCTTATGGTTAAAATCAAGAATACTCTAGGCACAGTTATCACAGATCCTTTGGATAATCTGGGTAAATACTAAAATGGCAAACTTTTTTGAGAATATCAACAGAAGCTCCTACCCTAAAACTGACCTTGCTGATTTAGATGAGAACTCACCATCAAAAAAATTAACCAAGCTATTAAAGGGTTGAGTAGAGGTAAAGCCCCAGGACCCGTTGGCCTATCTACAGAATGTCTCCACCCATTCTCAGCTTAGTGTTATACTTAAAACATTAATTTCCTCTTTTATAACTTAAGGATTCTCGTCTGGTACTTTTCCTGTAGCCCTCCTTATCCTTTTTCCTAAGTCTGAAAGGATCCTGATTTTCCTAAAAAGTATAGGCCCATATCCCATATTAATGTAGAGAGTAAGATCTTTGCCAAAATATTAGCCAACAGAATAGAATCTTACCTTCCCACACTGATTAAACCCGAGCAAGTTGATTACATTGAGGGCAGAAACTGCTCAGCCAATGCCAGACATTTTCTAAATGCCTTACACATCACATCACCACTAGATATAAAAATGACCGGCAGGGCTATGCAGCCATTTCACTAGATGCCGAAAAGGCCTTTGATTGTGTCAATTGGGACTTTATGTTCCATGCACTTCAAAAGCATGTTTGAGGGTGAGGGCTGTATCTCATTAGCAAAACTCCTCTATTCTGACCCAACATCATCTATATTCATTAATGGTCAAACTTCTTCCTATTTCTCCCTACATAGAGGCACCAGACAAGGCTGCCGCTTTTCCCCCATATTCTACATACTATCTTTGGAACCTCTCCTGGAACTATTCTGGCAAAAAAAAGTCCCCAGTGTTTCCGTAGGAATTCATGAGTTCAAGGTTGTTGCATATGAAGATGATATCCTGAAGAGCCCTAAACAACATCTCCCACAATTGCTAGATGTCCTAGAGGAGTTTTCAGCGGTCTCAGGTTACAAACTCAACAAAGACAAATCAGAACTACTGCCCTTGAATTATTTTTGTCTTAAGCATGAATTAGATAATGTTGGTCCCAAATAGTGCCTCGACTCCTTTAAATACTTGGTAATACAATTAGCCCCCTCCATTACTAGGACTATTAAAATCAATACTGACTTTCTAATCAATAGACTTTCCGAATTTACATCCACCTGGTCCCCATTATATCTTTCCTGGTGGGGGCGATTGGACAAAATTAAGATGATGCTTTGCCCCATCATTCTATACACACTACACATGCTTCCCGTCAATTTGCCTAATACTTTTTTCAAATCCATGAATTCCATTGTTCTTGGTTTTCTGAAAAGGAAATTCATTTAGAATTGCTCTTAACCAACTCAAAACCCCCTTTGAACAGGGGTCAGTTTCAGGCCTTCCAACTTAAGCAGACTAGATTCTGGTACTCTTTGTTAGATTCCAGTGACTCCCCCTTCCTGGTGCATGTGCACCCAAGACTCTATGCCCTGGCAACAACCACCGCAACATATCACATTCATATTTGCTTATAACTTTGGGTGAAAAACAAAAGTATAAGGAACAAAGGTATTAGATACGATGGGTGTGATATGCTGCTATGGTTCTCATTATTGTATACTTACTGTTTGGTCTAGTAACGGGAGTCCATGTTTTTCTTGTTAATTTCTGTGATAAAAGAAAATAGCATGTTAGTATTAGTATTTTGTAATGACTTATTACATTGTATAATCAATATACTTTTTTTTTTTGGACCCTCATATTTAGTAGATTACAAATCAGAGTACTGTGCAATTTGCTCAGTTTCTGTATTTGTTGCTAAAATCATTGGGTCTGTGGGAGAAAAAAAAATCCATGTTGGATTAAAAAAAACCTTTTTCTGTTATGCTTCAGTTTATTTGTTTGTTTGTTTTCAGTGTTCACTTGTTTCTGGCTAATGCTTAATACTTTGGCTTGTTGTATTTTTTTGGAGCAGTAACATATTATTTATTTGTTTTGATATTATAAAATTTTGGAGCAGTTAGATACCAATTGGCGTATTCTAACTGTCTATTTTTTTGATATATTTTAGTGGTATTGATTTATCTATTTGGATATTGTTAAATTTTGGGACAGTTAGATACCAATTGGCGTATTCTAACTGTGTATTTTTTGGTCTAATTTAGTGGTATTCATTTATCTGATTAGTTGTTGTAGAATCTTTGAGCAGTTATATAGCTTTTGGAGTATTCTAACAGTTTATATTTTTTTAACACAAGTTTACTTAGGGTTTAAATACAGTTTAGTTATCAAATTTTGGTTTTAAGAACATCAAAGAAGCGTTTGTAAGATTTCCTGGTAATCTCTGCTTTAGAGTAATGGTGCTATCATTACATTCAAACAATCCACATTTCTTTTTTATTTATGCAGTGTAGTGCCCTGAATTGGTTGTGGCTCCTGCGTGGTAGATTATACCTATTGTTGTGAAGGTTTTCTTACCAAGTGATATTTGACCATGTGTGAATCCAGTCAGCTTGCCGTTGTTTTTGTTACCATCTGCATTGTAACGTAGAAGCATTAGTATTATGTATTTACTATGTGTTTGTATTACTAACGTGGAGCGATTATCTGAATTGCAGGTAGAGCATAATCTACCATGGTTTGCATTTTGTACAAGTCGCTGAAATTGAATGGACTCACAATTTGGTATTGATATATATACATGAAGCGTTCATTGGGGATTTCTTCTTGTGTCACATTGTTGCAGAGAGTGCATGTATGTTTCCACATGTATGAAATCTGAAAGATTTCATTTATAGGTATGTTTTTGTTTTCCAGTACTTGTAGTAAGTACATTAGAAATTCTTGTGGATCTTCCTGTGAATTTATAGTGAATTTCACCATTCCAGAACAGTAGTCCAATTGTTGTCTTATTCCAAAAAGACTATACGTGTTGTTAGGATTGTTTGCTGCATTTCTGTGAAGTACTAACATTTGCAAACACAATGGGTCTGTACTGTGTAAGTAAATGTTGTCAACAATTGGTGGTAATTGAAATAGAATATTCATTGCTACATTTGCGTAGCAATTTACACCAACTATATTTGAGAATTTAAATCGTCCAGGTAGTTCTGTATATAACTGCTTTTTTTGGAGTTTGTCTTCCTTCTTTAAAGAAGTACCTGGTTTACTTTCCCTAATTGATTCTTTTTTGCTTGTGGTACTTGATGAAGTATTAGTTTCTTTTACTCTCTTAGGAGGATTTGCAGTGACATCCTGTTGCATTTCTGTTTGATTTATTTTTCTTTTATAATGTTTTACTTTTTGTGGAACAGAATATGTGTTTAGGTGGGGGGTGTATAGTGAGCGAAGTCTATTGTATTCTAAAATGCAAGGAATATCAGAATTTATTTTACTTGCATCAAGGTTGATTAGAAATAGACCGTCAAGTGTACGTAAGCGTGATAGTGCTACATAGCTTATGCCTTCTTTAAAGACTGTGTTATCAATATCTATCATTGCTTTGTCTAGGGTAAGACCTTGTGATTTATGAATTGTGACTGCGTATGCAAGAGTTAGAGAAAATTGTTCTCTGCGTACATACATATCTTTGAAGAGAAGGAATCTAGCTGTTGAGCGTCCTATCCTTTTTACTTCTGAAAGTTTGTCAAAGAGTATATTGACAAACTGAATTTTGTTGTCGCGTGGGTATGTTTGAAAGCCAACAACTGTACCCGGTGCTCCATTAACTAGTCCTTGGTCCACGTCATGGTTACGTTTAAGCATTACTCGGCAATTTAAGGATAATTGTAATATCTTTTCTAAGCCTGCTGTGTTTGAGATTGATTTTTCAAAACTATTTAGTCTTGTTGTGGCTTGGTCACACATGGGTAGTGTCATACCATGTACATCTAGTTTTTCTGTGGCGCTAATTTCCATGATTGGTTGCATTTCTTTACTTAGCATGATTTCATTGAATTTGAAACAGCTTGCAAGAGTTGGCATTAAGGCCATACAATTGACATTTTTGTGGGCTAATTGTTCCATAACATCTGTAGCACATGCATTATCGCCATAAAGTGCATTAATGTGCCAGGTTTTCAATATTCCTTCTGCTTCTTTAGAAAGTATACCAACTCCGATACTTTTTAAAATGTAGGCATAAGTGAGATCTGCAGATTTCCGCTTGTTTTCTGATAATTCTCTGTATTGGAAATGTTGCCAAAGGTTGACATTTCCAATGCTGCCAACAGTTTTACGGCAGAGTTTGTGTCCTAATGTTTTAAAAATAGGCTCACCTTTTACTGGTGTTAATTGAAGCAGATCTCCAAAAACAATAATGTGTTTTCCTGCAAAGAGCTCTTCATAGTCTGTTTTGAGTACTTCTTGTAATCTGAGGTGAATCAAAGCTAACATCAGGTTGGAGACCATGCTCACTTCATCTATTAGTAACATTTTCATTTGTTTCAGTACTCTGCGTAATTCCATTGCAGCTTCTGCAGAAAGTTTGTAATAGTCTAATTTGTTCTGGTGTTCTACTGGTAATAGTAGTAATCGGTGTAATGTAACACCAACTATGTTGTAGGCAGCTAAACCTGTGGGGGCAGTGACAACAGCTGACAATTTGTTGTTTGTCAATTGTTGAAGGAACTTACTAATGATTTTGATTAGGAATGTTTTGCCAGAACCAGCTTCACCACTGACGTACAGTAGTATAGGTTTATAATTATGGCAGGAACATTCTTTATTTTCATGTTTTACACCATGTGCAATTTGTTTTGTTACTTCTTGAAAAATACTACTTTGCTCATTGTTTAGTTTTGATTGTAGTATAGTTAAGTCTTCCTTATCTTCATACTGTGTTTTATACTTCTATCCTAGCTAATTCTGCCGCATTTATTATTAGTGGTTCTCCCAGTGGTTCTTAGCTTCCTGTTACAGAAGGTTGACTACTGTCAGGAGTGTCCTTATCTAGTTGGGCTTGGAGTTCTTCTTCATGTTGCTGTTCATTGTGCGACATTGTTTTGTACTGTGTAAAGTTTACATCAGTTATAGTGCTTTCATTTGCTTTGAAAGCATCCTCATATGAGTCATAGTTATCTAGTAATTGTTCTTCTTTTCTCCATGGTTTGAAGAGTTGTAGCAGGGACATGTAATATACTTCTTTATGTTGAGGAGTCTTTAATGACAATTTGATATGATTAATTAAATTTGGTTTAGTGAGTTTAACTAAGCTGCCTTCATACTCTATATTTACCTTTTTTTCATCAGGTTTCATATTATTTTTGTATGTGTAGTTTTGGGCTATGTGGTATAGACACATGTTTTCCAAAGTATTACTTCTGTTTGGGTAGTATGTGTCCAATAAATTGTTTTTTTAAAATGTCTTGGCTGTTGGGATCATGTTTGGCTATTGTTTCTATATCTTCATATGATCTTAGAACTCTTTTTCTAGATTTAGCTGGACCAAGACTACTATATTTTCAGATTTACCATACAATGCAGTACCAGTTAAACGATCAGCTGCTTCATATGATCCACATTCTCTATGGGTGAGCATTTTTATGCCCACGCTGTATAATTTCTGAGATACTGTTTTATCTGATGGCAGGTCATTCCAGAGGTCTTGGAGCTCTGTCTTTTCTGCTTTAGTTAAGTATGCTGTGACACATCATGCAACTGCAGTAGAATTGTCTGCAATGTACTGCACATCTATGTTTGCATTCCATAAGTGGGCAATGATTGCATTATAATCATTGATATATTTTTCTTCTTCTTTTATTTTTATGTAATATGTATTTTTAGGTGACTTACCTTTATCACTATGTCTAACTGAAGACATGAGGTTGTTCACTTGACCTGCATTTGTAACTGGTCTAGGGAAACCAAATCTGCATTTGGTGTAGTATTTTCCTTTGTTTTTGTATTTGCGACGACAATATTTTCCACATTTGTGTCTTTGAAATTGTAAAATTTGTGCATGAAGATCACTATTTGTGGCTTCTGATGGAATTTCACAAGTGACATATTTTTCAATAAACTGTAAAACAGTGGCATCACTGTCTTGACCAAATTTAGGAGCATCTTTAGTCCATAAAAGCATGTGGATATGTGGTGCTTCTCTGGCTTGGTATTCTTTTCTCCAAAAGAATTGTTGCACTTCTCCAAGGGGAGGAAGAGTTTTATTACAAATAAAATGTAGCATAGCAATGAAGCGATGGTAAAAATATCTTGAAACATTAACAGGATCCAAAGAACAAAGTTCTCCAGGTGTTAGTATATCTATGTTTGTTTTGTTTTTATTTGATATGCATAGGAAATCATGTAAATCTTCCCATGCATATTCTGCACAACTTAATGTAACAAACCAAGTGGGTGGGCCAAGGTTTCTGATCATACAACGTACATCTCCATGACATTGAAACCAGTACTCTTTAGTACCACGCAAATTTGCTAATAGATTTGTAATATTTGATTGTAAAACCTCATCCTTTTATTGCACTTTTTCTAATAATTGTGTAGCTGTCATATTTTGAAAGTGTGATCCTGATTTTAATATGTGTGCAACTCCGTAAAATAAAGTTGCTAGGTCACACTCAAAGAGTAGGTGGAATATGTATTCCACATTTTGTCTAAATCTGGGATCTTCAGAATACATCCGTAATGAGCGGTATTCTGAAGCTGATATTTGAATAGGTCTATCATCATACCTTCCTCCTTTGCCAGTAGGAAAGAGTAGAGGAAAAGCACGTGCTTCTATACTTTTTTCCCATATGCTGATTGGCGATCCTTTTGTTTGACGCATTTGGTAAGTTTCCAGTGCATCTTCTACGGTGTCATTACAGTGCAAAGGATGAATTGTATAATAGTCTAAAGTATTTGATATTGTAGCAGGATCTAGTAGCTCAAATTGACCAGCTTCTTGTGTTTCTTGAATTATTTCAGTTGTATCTTTCAAATGTTCTTCAACATTAATTTCTTTGTAATATTCATTATTCTCTTTAAGATATTGGAAGACCTCTCTAACTTTATATAGATCTACCAGCTGTTGCCATATTTTATTGTCTTTTGTAGGTACTCCATTTACTAAGATAATTAAAGATTGCTGCATTAGACGTTGCACTCCTAGAGTATGCACATTTTCTTTTAGATCTAATGGTAAATAATCTCTTTTTCCACAAATGCCTTTTACCAATTAAGAAGGAGGTAATTTTGCTGTTTTTGGTTGAAGGCATATTATTGCTTGAAATGGGTGTACTGTTTTAATTATGATGCTCTCATATAAATTAAGTTCTTGTAGGGGTTTTGGTACTGGGTATAATTCCAAATTATTTGTGATAGCACGTGAAGGAGTTTGGTTGTTGTCAAGTTTTGTAGTGCAGTAACTGCAAAGTATTAAGGGCTCAGTTATTTCGTATTTGTTTTCTGCTACAATGTAGAGAGCTAATTCAAACCATTTAGAATCTTCATTGTCTTCTATTTTGTATGATAGGTCTACAGTTTTGTGTTACTTTTATAAAAAGTTCTACGGCAATACAGTGTTTGGTACTTCAACTGATGTACTTTTAAATTTTAGTATTTCTTTTTTGTATGTGTTTAGCAAAAAGTTGCCATGTTTAGAATTGTTGCTTAATTGGTTTAAAGCTATTTCATTCTGTAAATGGCTTTCACTTCCAAAATACTTTTTCTGGATATAGTGAATTTCTTCAAGTAGATCTTTTGCTGTACCATGTAGAATGATGTTATTTAACTTTGCTAGTGCTAAAGCAGGACTTTTAGCATAGTACAGTTTATAGACTAGATTTCTTATAGTTGAATGATGTGTTGATATCCTTTTGATATCATGGAAAGTGGTTTTACAAGTAGGTCCTGTAATGCAGGCCAATGAATGTCCTTGTAGTCCTGTGTACTTGCGCACTGGACAGGTATCCAAATTTTGCAGTAATTTAATTTTGATTTTGTCTTTGCTTTTTACATATTTATTGAGGAATTGGCGTAAAGATTTGAAACATTGTTTGGGAATGTTACACATTGACGTGCATGGCCATTTGTACACTAGACGTTCTGATTCAGTTGAATGGAGGGGTAACTCTAAGTTTTCAGGGCATATTTTTGTAAGGAGTACTTCTTGTTCCATTATGGTATTATTCACTTTTTCATAACCTCGACCACTGCTATGTATGGCAATTGTATTTGTTTGCTTTTGTTTGTACGCTTCTTCATTAAAATATGGTTCTGTGCTCGTAGGGTGATTCCTTTCACCTCCGCAGATACTTAAGAAGTTCTTTCTGTTGACATTTCGCTTATTGAGAAGTCTTTTTTGTAATTTAGTTATTAGTTTTGTTAGTGGTTTCATTTTGTTTAACAGTAAAATAAATAACTTTCTTTTCAGAAGAATTGCACTGTCCATCAAAGCTTCTAAGATTAATTTCCTACGATAGGTTTTAAGCATTGAACCTGATTTCTCTCCTGTTTTTATAAGATTTTGAAGGACTTTGTGACGGTACATTTTGGCTAAAATACTTTTCTTGGTATGCTTACTTTGCACTATATTAAAATTTGAAGAAGTAGTTTTATCTGTAGTGATAGCTGATTTTCTGTTAATTGTTTTTTGGTTTGTTTTACATTTTGATAGAGGAGGCAAAGTTTTTGTACTTGAAACTTCTTGTGTTTCACTAAATGACTGTATTAGCTGTTTTGTTTCAACTTTTTTTACAAATTCTGCTAGAGATGGATGCTTATGTTGGACACTTTTATTTTCATTTGCTCTACTTTTGCGTTGCTTTCTACGGACTTGACTTTTGGTAGGCATTCTTTAGGGTCTGTTGAAAAAAATAAAGAAGATATGGGTTGGGGTGTTCTGGAATGTAGGTGTGCTGTGTGCATGAGTGTTTGAGTAAGGTGATAAAGATGTATGTAATGGTGTGTGATTGTGCATTGGGAACTACAACTAGTAGGGATAGGTATTCTTGAATGTATGTGTTACTAAACTGGGGTTCAGATGACAAAAAAAAAGTAAGCTAGTGGTGTGGAAAAGTACAAATAGTAAATCTAATGTATACAATTAAAACAGTTGTTTGTTCTATAATATGAAAATTGTAGGGTAATTTGTTGGGTAATTTGTGTGTCCAAAAATAGGAATTTGTGGGCCATTCTGGCTGTAAATCGCTGTTTCGGACAAAATGGTACACAATCTCTATTTTTAGGCAGCAAAATAGCGTGTATTAATGTTATAGTATGTTTGATTAATAATACAAATATTATGGTGATATTCTACTTACTTTTTTTCTTAAATTAACAGGTAACGTCTTAGTTCTTCTTTGTTCTTCGAATTCGGCTGCTTCTTTTCAGTAGACTGGTCTTCACTGCAATTGTAAAAGCTTCAAATTACTAACTTTGTTTGTATATAGCGCAGTTTTTAATTTAGATATTGATTTTTTTAATTGAAATCCTCAGTGCCTTCTTTAAAACCATTAAACTAATTTTTTTACATAAGATACATTGCATCAGTTCAGTACATATGATATGTTCTTAATGAACAAATTGTATTGAATGACTAACTGTAGCAAAAAAAAATATCTTTACTATGTCTTGTGAAATTTATAATATACCAGTGAATACTACTATTTCTGTAAGTAAGCTGATCTAGGTAATAGTGCCTCAATGTCATGTCTAAATTAAAGTAATTAAGTAAATAAATAAATAAATAAAAACAAAAAAATATGTAATTGTATAAGTATTTTTTTAAAGATTTAAATATAGATTGTGCTTGCATGCAATTTTGTTTGAATGTATGTAGTCTATATATTTCATTTAAAAAATGTTAGTTTAACATGATTTGAGTGTGTGTGTATAAATAAAGTAAATAGTATAAAGGTTTATAAGTGATAGTTTATTTTAGGATATTGAAAAAAATGCAGTAAATTCATTTTACAGATTACACAAGCTAAAAGTCTGTTTGAAAATGTGTTCATCTACTGTACAGAAAATATGCATACCTGAAGTTTGTGTTCATGCATATGGATATGCATAGAGCTGCAAGTAGAAATCTTGGAGACTTGTACAGTATTTCTGGTAGATGGTGCTTGCCAATGATATGACACTTGTACTCAGAGAGATTCACAGTACATTTGCAGGGCTGATCTATGATGATGCAGTTAGATCTAGAGGTCTTGAATGTGATTGGTGCATAGTCATGTGATTTTTTAGCTATATCCAATGAGGGAATGACAGAGAGAGTGAAGTGGAAATGGTAGAAGGGCTGTTCATGTTACGATATGTCCGCGGACATGGCGGTAGTTCGCGGACATCTGGAGTTACATCCGGGGATTTATGGGTTCAGAAGTCATGCAAATGAGAATAAGCACTGAAAGGGATTGGTCAGGAAAGTTTGGTGGGTGTGTTGTGCCAGGAGAGAGTTTCTCAGATACTCTTTTTGCTGAGAGAACAAAAGATAGCTATGGCTGTGTGTTTCAGAAAACAGATTGTTTGGATTTTGGGAGATTCGTGGATACATTGGTTGAAGGTGCATGCAGAAAGGTGTGGAGTAGCTGTAGATCTTGGATTCCCACATGTGGAAGTACACTGGCAAGGAGTATGTGGAATGAAGTGGTTGGACTTGCTACCTCTCTGTGCTACTTTGGAGACAGAGCAACATCCAGACATAATTGTAATTCATTGTGGAGGGAACAGTTTAGGACATGTGACTGGAATTCTTTTGCAATTTGCTATGAAAGAAGGACTTGGGAAGGTTATTGACATGTTTCCTAATTCTCAAGTGATATTTTCACGGATTGCGCAGAGACAAATGTGGCTTCGTTCTTCTTCATTTGGTCCACAAATGGAAAAAGCAAGGCACAATGTTAATAAGGCTGTATTATGCGTCGTAGTACATACATTTTTCGCAGAGATGGAGTCCATCTTACTTATGCTGGCAATCAGATTTTTCTGAGAAATGTACAAAATGCATTGCGACCTTTTTTGGAATTACAACAACCATTTTGAAGTAGGTGTTAAGCATTTATAATTTTTGACTTACAAACACCACCCAGAGCCACCACTTCTTCCCAGAGAAAATTACAATGTTTGTGATGGGGTAGCAACCCAATTTTTTAAATGTTCGAGAACTGTCCGCGGACTTCTAAAAAATACAAAGTGCCCCGCTTCATTTATTTTACTTCTATTTTTTAACTGTGAAAGGCGGCTCTGAAAATAGCCTTATTTTTTTTTTGATTTTTGATATTTTGTATTTTTTTTGGATTTTTATACACAACACAGTAGGAGAGGAGGGGAAAGGAAGGTGAAGGGGGGGACACCAACCACAGGGATAAGAAAGGGTGAGCTGAGAGAGGAAGATGTAGAGTGGGTTTTATTTGGGTAGTGAGCAGATCTTCTCGTGCTCTGAGACGATAGTCTCAAAACCACTACGAAGTTGCTCCCCCCTGCAGAGTACTGTGTCACAGTACATACATACAACTGTGACCCTCGAAAGGTAAGGGTCATCAGCATTCTGTATGGCCTGTGAGGCAGCGTGAGGAAGACGCTGTCCCACAGAGGTTGTCCTTGTTATGACAGGATCAGAAACAGAGGATGAAGTAGAGGAAATCAACCTGCTACGTTCTTCGCAAGGTACAACCCTGCGAATAGCCCCAGAGTGAAATGACCTCAGGTGTCGCTTCATAGTAGGGGTCCCAAAGCTGTACTTACCGTGCTTCCCACGACTGAGTATCATTTTGCACTCATTGCAGGTAACACGGTTCGCACGAGCCTTAGGAACATTACCATAACCGCCCCAAGACTCACGCCTAGTGCGGGTAGTAGGGTTTTCCTCTACCTCATTCTCATTATCCTCTTCTTCCTCCTCCGCATCCTCACTCCTGTTCCCCTCTTCAGGCCCTTGGGGAGGTGGTGGTGGTGGAGGGGGTGGGGGTGGTGCTGAAGCAGGTGCAGGACCAGGTGGCAGTTCTGCAGCCAGGGATGCCATCTCGATGGTGTAATCAGCAAGTTGCTGGAGAAATAGCTGAGAATAGCCAGAAACACAATGAGAATAAGCTCTAGGGCGTGGTCTTTTATAGGGGTGCTTGTGCGCAGTTCGTGGACATGCGCGCTGTCCGCGGACAGATGGAACACAAAAAAAAGTTTGAAAAGTTTCAAAAGGTATGTAGAAAATCAGGATTACTATGTGGGACTTGTGCCATGGTGAGATTTTATTGAAAAATATTATGGATTAATTGAAAATGTACTTTTAATTTGTTCGGGGATCCGAACAGTGTCCTCATTCAGAACACGCGATCAGCGTGGGTGCGGTCATATGATCCGTTCGCGAACAAGTCCGCGAAGGAAGCGCATGTCCGCAGGACACCAAATGCACGGAGATTGGCTAGCGCATGCGCGTTGATGTTCTACGGACACTGTTCGGGTCCTGAACTAATTAAAATTGCGTCACATGTGAAACGAACATTTCAGGACACTGCGTGTGTTCTTAGAACAGTTTAAATTTGCTAGCGAACAATAAGGACAGATATACTGTTCTTCAGGACACGTTCAATTTCGTTTATGTACGAACATTTCAGGACACCAATTGTGTTCTTAGAACATTTTCAAGTTGCTATCAAACAGTACGGACCGGTATAGTGTTCTTTAAGACACCTCCATTTTCGTTTAATTACGAACAATTTAGGACACCTCGTGTGTTCTTAGAACAGTTTGAACTTGCTACCGAACACTACGGACAGATATATTGTTCTTTAGGACACTTTATTTATTTTTTTTTTAACGAACATTTCAGGACACCGCGTGTGTTCCTAGAATAGTTTCATCTTGCTAGCGAACAGTACGAACAGGTATAGTGTTCTTCAGGACACCTTCATTTTCGTTTATTTACGAACATTTTAGAACACCTGCACTGTCCGCGGACACCTACATTGTTTTTTATTTAAATAAAACGAAACTATTTACAACACAATATAAAAATTTAACTTTATTTAACATATATTAATAATTTATGACAGAGAAGGTGAGGCAGAAACAGAAACAAAATCAGGAGAATTAGGGGGTTTCATCATGATTGTTATTAGGTGAAGAAGGGATGGAAGTCTCATCAAAACCTTTTGGGTTATGGAGAGGGTTTGGGGATAATTGACTGGGATATGGTGAGGGGGGACAAGTACATGTGGGGCAATGGTATGACGTTTTAAAATGATCTTCAACAAAAGTTTTCAAATTATTAAAATTAGTCAACAATAAATCAATTTTTTCTTTTATGCTGTCAAGCGTGTTTTCCATAACAGCTTCTTCAGAGGTGGTTTCTATTTTGTTATGCTCCGCACAAAAAAAATATATATATGTTAAATGTATACAAAATAATAATAATTAAATGGTTTATATTATAAAGTGTTTACCATTAGTTTCACTATCTTGTGACATTTCTTCATGTGGGAAATGTTCCTCTAGCCATTCCAGAGTACTAGACATTTCTGTGAGAGAAAAAAAAAAGATAATATATTTTTTATCTAATACAGAACGTTTATAAATATGTGAATAAAATTAAGTACACTTACTATTTCAGGTAAAATATGTCCTATGTATTCAGTGGGTCTGCTCTTGTTCTCAGTTCTGTTGTGTTTGTGAGGTATTTATGTTGGAAGCCAATTTATTTTCTTGTTGTATATTCCATTTTAGAACATAGAGCATTTAAATGAATGGTTAGTGTGTTGTATATATGGGTTTCAATTCATATGTATTAGTACATATAATGTGTTTGTGTGCTTTTTTTTTAAATTTGTTAAATGTTCCTATGTTATGATATAACAATCAAACATACCCCCCCAGAGTTTATTAGGCAGTGGTACTGTTCTTCGAACATGTCCGCGGACATTAAATGAGTTTGCGGACATCAAGTACAGTTGAAGAGATTCAGTCAGTTCCATATGATATATATATATTGAAAGTCATTATTGTTAAGTTGCACTACTAAAAACCTACGAAATTCTATGAAAAAACTTTGTTAAAGGGACGTTATGGTTAAGTTGCGCTACTAAAAACCTATGAAATTCAGTGAAAAAACTTTGTTAAAGGGACGTTATGGTTAAGTTGCGCTACTAAAAACCTATGCAATTCAGTGAAAAAACTTTGTTAAAGGGACTTTATGGTTAAGTTGCGCTACTAAAAACCTATGAAATTCAGTGAAAAAACTTTGTCAAAAGGACGTTATGGTTCCAAGTAAAACTGAAAAACCCTTGAAATTCGCCAGTTATGGTAAGCTAAGCAACCATAACTCACGCCACCACCGTGCACTGCTAAGACTAACACCCAGGACATCAAAGTGACATCACAAATGTCATTGATGACATCACTACAACTTCCTCTCTACCTGTGGTGTTCCCCAGGGGTCTAACCTCTCTCCCTGGCTGTTCACCCAATACCTGGCACTTCTTGCCCACTTCATTGCCACGCTCTGCCCTAACTTTCGGGGCTATGCAGAAGATACTCAGCTCATTTTCAGGCTCCCTTCAGCCACCTCTTCTCCTTCTCTCATCTCTGACTTTCCAAGTCCAATTTCCAATTTCCAAATGTCATGCAGTTTCATTGAGTGGCATCCAAAAACTGATTTTCACCAACCCTGTAATACACCGGTAAAAATAGATGTCTCCAAACATCTTAGATCTCCCCGCCCCCTGGCCCAATCGGAGGCCCATCCACAGACTGAACACGGAAGAGAGTCTATTGACTGAACCCAGGTATCACTAATTTACTTTTACCTACTAGAGGTTCCCAAAAGTTGTGTTGTTTCGTAGAGATGCACTGGAAAAAATGTTTGCCCACACATACAGCCTAAACTGCTAGACGGTTTTCACAAAATTTGCGACAGGAGCGGCGGGTTGGTCCCAAAAGCATGCTTTTGTACATTTGTTGTAGATCCATCCAGTCGTTTTAAAAAAAGAAAGAAAAAGTAGCTAAAAAGAAATGAGTGATATCTGTGTTAGGTCTGCAGACTCACTTCCCTGTTCAGTCCGTGGACTGGTATATGATTGGTCCAGAAGGCACCGTGAAGTCCGTAGACATCGGACCCAACCACTGATTTGGATGGTAAAAACAAGTGTGTCATATTTTTGGAAATGCTTGCCATATTGGATCCGCAGACAGCAGCCATTGTCCGAGGACAGTCTGGCAGGGGGAGAGTCTGGAAAACAAACACATTTTGTGTTATTTGGTCAGGGAAAAAGGTTGGACAGATGTCATAGCAGTCTGCAGACCCTGTGGTAGTTGTGTAGACAGAGACGTGAACGGACGGATTGGAAAACACATTTAGAGCTATTTGGTGGAAAGAGGGTTTGGAAAAGGTAGGGGAGTGGAATAAAGATGATATGGAGCTGTTTCTATAGGTGGAAAAAAAAGGTTTGATGATGCTGCTTAGTCAGCAGTCAATGTACGCAAACATCATTTCAATTGCAGGGGGTTCATGATGAGTTTTATTAGTTGACAGTGTATGGTACATACTTGTTATATGGTTAATTGTATTGTGGTGGTTGAGGCCAGTGGGCACAGCCTCCACAGTAGTAATTATAGGTAATGTAGTAGAACTATGGTCCAAATGACCACAGTAGTAATATGTGTGTAGTAATTGTAGGTAATGTAGTGGTAGTACAAAGCGTTTGTAATATGGAGGAATGCTGTAATTGAACTATATATGCTACTTATGATTGTAGTGCAATTGAGAATAGTACTCATAGAATATGTAGTAGATGTACTTGGTATGGTTACTTAGTTTCATATAGTTATGAAGCTAGAATCTATAGTTTATTTTCTCTGGAAAAAATAGTACAATTTGTTAAGTAGTATAGTTTTAAAGCTTTAGTTGTATACAATTTTACATGTACATTTTTAGACCCATAGAAACAGTACATTCTAAGTACTATGTTTGGTACAACATAAGTGTATGACACACTGCTGTTGTATCGACATTGAATAATCATTGGGAATTGGGAGTAAAAATCCATACTGGATTCAAAAACCTGATAGCATGTTAGTTTGAAGTATGTTGTGATTAAGGGAATGCTTGAAAATGTTAGATACCTATTGGCATAGTCTAACTACATTAGAGATAGGAGATGTTTTGTCTTATGAGAATTGATATGGCATACTTGAAGTGTTCTGGAAGAAAGGGTATTTTTCAAGTAGTTAGATACCGGTTGGCGTATACTAACTAGATTGACTTTGAAAAGTACTATTGTAGTATTATGGATATAGTTAGATACCTGTTGGCATATTGTTACTGTTAATTCTGCTACAGTTTAGTGACTAAATTTGCCTTGAAGGACTATTAAGTAGGCATTTGTTAAATTTTCTGGTAACCTATGTTTTAGAGTAACGGAGGTATTGTTACATTCAAACCAACCACATCTTTTTTGACATATTCATTGTAGTGTCTTGAAGTGGTTGTGGCACCAGTGTGGAATACTATAACTACTGTTGTGAAGTTACTTGGCCGTGAGTGAAGCCTGTAAGCTTACACTTATTTTTGGTACCATCTGCATTGTACCTTAAAAGCATTAGTATGACATACTGGCTGTGAGTTTATTTGTATGGTGGAATTATTGTCTGATTTGCAAAAAAGGCATACTCTGCATTTTGCAGTATCTGGTGAAATGCAATGGATTCAGAATTTGGTATCGATGCATATAGAAATCGTTCATTAGGGATGTGGTCTTGTCAAACATGTTTGCAGAGAGTGGATGTATGTTTCCACATGTATGAAATTTGAACTATTTCATTTATAGGGATGTTTTTGTTTTCTGGTACGTGTAGTAAGTACATCAGGAATTCTTGTGGCTCTGCCTGTGTGTTTATGGATCAACAAAGACCATCACAAGAAAAAGATAGAAGAGGCTTAAACAACTTGCCATCATACTTAAAAAGTATGATGAGATTCTTTTTTGCGAGTGAGACTAAACATTCCACATACTAATGAAATAGCGCTTGAATGGAAACAAATATTGCAAAGTAAAGCATGCAGTAGATTTTGTAAGGATGAGGAAGTTATTGAAACTCTGATGCATTGGGTTACGGCTTGCACCAAATTAGAAACTCTACGCACCTCATACTTCAAACTCACTCGATGTCATCCATGGACCTTGATCAATCTTGGTGGGAATGGATGATCATGGGGGAAAGTATGAGTCTATGTCCTGTAAGTGTTGTCAGGAGTATTTGTGGCATTTCTAGGAAGGACGAGCATTTGTAAACACAACTGGTCTGAGCCATTTAAGTAAATGTTGTGAACAATTGGTGGCATTTGAAATCGAGAAGATTCATTGTTACATTAGCATAACAATTTACTCCAGTTGTGTTGCTGAATTTAAATGGACCAGAGAGTTCTGTTTGTGGATCGTTTGATATGATATGATATGGCATTTATAACGTGCCTATACACAAGTGTTTCAAGATGTGAAGAGGCAAGGGAGGGGAAACAGAGGGAAGACAGAGACAACGATCATATTAGGCCAGGTGACATTGAGATTGTGCAAGTGCAGAGGAAGGGGGAAGTGGAAAGTTTTGGTGCAAAGGGTTGGGGGCAATGCAGTACATGGGAGCAAAAGTAAAATAAATTGATGATTTGATGGGCCTGCAGATGTTTCTGGAAAAGAGACATTTGTGTCTTTGTTTTCTGATGGACGTGCAGTTGACTTTCTACTAGACAGTTTTGTGTTTGTATTGTTTGATGCAGAAGGAGCTGGTCATTGTTTCTTTAACGGTATTGTTGGAAGATCTGTTATAGATTAGTGTCTTTCTAAAGGTTTCTGACGTGAAAGTGCACATAACTCATACCTACTTTAAAGACTGTGCTGCCAATGTCAATCAATGCTTGATCTAGAGTGAGACCTTGTGACTCCGCCCAACTCCCCTGATTGGCGGCCTTGCTGGTCATTACTGACCCTCCCAGGGCTGCCCTCTGCCCACCAGCCCCTACGGCTAAGGGCCCCTAGGCAATGGGCGGCTCCATCTGAGGCGACTCCAGCCAGTGTCTGCAGTTATCAGCAAGGTAAGCCATTAGTTTCCAGCTGTCAACCAGCAGCGACTATGAAGGTAGGAGTTAGGTTAGGTTAGGTTAGGTTAGGTTAGGTTAGGTTAGGTTAGGTTAGGTTAGGTTAGGTTTGGTTAGGTTAAGTTAGGTTAGGTTAGGTTAGATTAGAACCTCAATCTACACTGAAACCTGACCATATAGCAGACTCTCAAGCTTAGGTGTGTTTTCTCCTGTTTTTAAAATTGCATTGTGAAAGTATTTAAAATAAATTGCATTGTGAAACCTAGGCCTTTCACCCATGATTCAGGACTCTCAAACTTAGGTGTGCTTTCTCCTGTTTTATAACATTGCATTGTGAAAGGATTTCAAATTTAACTGTGTGACAATGTGTAACTACAACTGCATCTTGTATTTTATTTGTATTTTGCCTATGTGCCTTCACCTTACACTGTATTTTATACATTATGTACATGTTCTTATCTGTAACCAAGCTGTCAGCTGTCTTATGCAATACGCCCTGATACCTATGGGTCTGGTGCACAATACTAGTAATAAAACAAAACAAAAACAAACACTCTAAACTATCACTCAGCTGTCAAACACTCCTCTGACATCTGCCGCCTCCTGGAGGAACTTGACCTCAATGTCCTTGGTCTTACCGAGACATGGTTCACGGCCAGCTCTGTCACAAGCTTTGAAAATCTCCTCCCTGATAGCTACAAGATCCTCTCTATGCCCAGATCTAACCGTTCCAGAGAGGGTGTAGCCCTGATCTTCCCTGAGTGGATTCCCTCCTCTGTCATTCCGACGCAGGCCTACTCCTCTTTCGAATGCCTCATCTGCAGGCTCTCTCTCTCTCCTGGCCAATCCTTTACTGTTTCTACCATCTATCAGCCACCTGGTCAGATCTCCTCCTTCCTCTCTGATTGGGCGGACCGCTCCTATGCCCTCCTTGTCTCAACCACTCAACTCCTCCTTCTTGGAGACATCAACATTCACCTGGATGCTTCCTGTCCTTCCACTGGACTCTTTTGTGACCTTTGCGATTCTCTCTCACTCTCTATTCTCAACTCTGACCTGACTCACTCTGCAGGGCACACTCTGGATGTTCTGATCTCCTCAGACCTTCCCCTTTTGACCGCTCTTACCCCTCCTCTCTCCTGGAGTTACCACTTCCTCGTTTCCACCCATCTCATCCTCGCTACCCCTAGGCCAAGCCAACCCCAGCACTGCCACCTACCTTTTCGGTTATCTGACCCATGAAGCGTGCGTCAGTTGATGCTTTTGCCACCACATTCTGCCCCCATGCCCACTTGGCTGACTCAGCAGCCCTTTCCATGCTCCACTATGCTATATCTGATACTCTTGATGTTTTTGCCCCTGTCATGAGGATCCGCTTGAAGCCCAAAGACAAGTGCAACTCTTGGTATGACTCAGACCTCGTCAACATTAAACGCAAGTGCAGGGTGGCTGAGAGGAAATTGCATGCTTCTGGCACATCCTCTGGCAAACTGGCCTACTGCCTGCTCCAATTGCAATACCAGCTCTCTTTCCACACCAAGCAGAGAGCCCACACCCAAGCCCGTGTCTCAGGAGCATCTAACAACGCAGCCAAACTCTTTCAAATATGCAAGGAGTTGGCCAATCCTGATACAGTCTCTACCCCTCCTGTCCCCTCCCAGGCCCTCTGCACGGCCCTGACTTCTCATTTCATCTATAAAACTAAGGACATCCTGTCCTCGCTCTCTTCCTCTCCTCCCTCTACTCCCCGCTCTTCCTCTGGCCCTTCTTCGGCTACCTCTCCTCCCTACTTCTCTGCCTTTCCCCTGTTCTCCTCGGATGAGGTTTCTAGACAAGTCTGATCGAAGAAAGTCTTGTAAAAACAGGTTCACCCCTGTTCCTCCAAAACCATCAAGGATCACATTGACACCCTGGCTCCTACTCTGACTGATTTCTGCAACCAGTTGGCCATTGGAGTCTTCACCTCCACCCTGAAGCACTCCCTTGTGCATCCTCTTCTAAAGAAACCATCTGGTGACAGTTCCCACCCAGCTAACTATTGTCCAATCTCCATCACTCCTGGGCAAATACGTGGAAAAGCTGGCTATCTCCCAGGTTAATGTTCACTCTGAATCAGTTGGTTGTCTCTATGAGCATTAGTCTGGCTTCAGAGCTGCCAGAAGCAGGGAAACTGCTCTCCTGAACATCTGTGAAGACCTACTATCCAACCTCGACTCCAACACCCCCTATGTCCTCATCTTACTTGATCTCTTCTCTGCCTTTGACACGGTCAACCATGCCATCCTGCTCAACCATCTCTGTGATAACCTGGGTATCACTGAACAGGCCCTGGCTTGGCCGACCTCCTTCCTCTCCGATCGACCCTCCCAGGTCCAACTCTGACTGTCAGTCTGCCCTCCAGAAGTGGTGTGCTGCCAATGATCTCTGCCTTAAAGCCGGTAAGACCGACATTTCTCTCATCAGCACACCTGCTCCCTACTTTCCTGTCACTTTCTAGTCGGCCTCTCTTGGCCCTCTTCCTGCTCCCACCTGTGAGGATAAAAACCTTGGTGTCATCCTCGAGTGCAAACTTTACTTCTCTCCTCACATCTAGGACTTCTTGCAATCTGAGATTAATTAAAGCCAACATGAGGTTGGAAACCATGCTTACATCATGTATCAGAAGGACTTTCATTTGTTTCCGATTTCTGCGTACTTCAGTAGCATTTGTGGTACTCTAATTTGTTTTGGTGTTCTACGGGGAGGAGCAGTAGTCAGTGTAAAGTTACATCTCTTAGGTTGTAAACAAATAAACCTGTGTGGGCTGTTAATGTGCCGATTATTTTAATTAAGCATGTTTTACCTGAACCAGATTCCCCATTTACATACAGGAGTAGAGGTGTATAGCTTTTACAGCTACATAGTTTAGATTAATTTTTAAAACCATGTACAATTTCTTGAGTGACTTCTAGATAGATGGTGAGTTTTTCATTATTTAAGTGTGATTTGAGCACTGACAAATCTTCCTCAGATTGTTTATATAGATATATGGTATTTTCTACCTCAGTCATGGCTATTTCTTCTTCATTTAGAATGAGAGGTTCTCCAAGTGGTTGTTGGCTTCCTGTAAGGGAAGGTTGGCTGCCCTCAGGAGCCTCTTTGTCTATGTGAGGTTCTACATCTTCCTCTTGTTGGAGTTCATTGTCCAACATTTCTTTGTATTGTTTGAAATTGTAATTTGTTATACTGATTTCATTTTCTTTGAATGCAGCTTCAAATGATTCATAGTTATCTAACAGTTATTCTTCTTTTCTCCAGGATTTAAAAAGTTGGAGTAGGGCCATGTAATATCGATTTGGGGTTGTTTTACAGCAACTGAAATGTTTGGAATGGAAATGACCTCATTTGAAATGTACGTTATACAAAATTGTTTGTACATTTCCCATGTGAACATCCATGTTAAAACAACCCCAAATCCATACAAACATTAACCCCCACCCATACCCACGCCACAGCCTCAACAACACCCCCACCCCTGCTTACCTTCCATTCTGACGTGCTGTGTCCCTGCAACGCTAAATCCCTTTCACTTCCGTGATCAGAACCGGCATCACAGGGCCCTTTTTTTTCTTTTGGTCAGGTCAGCTGCAGGGGTGTCCCCAGCAACTCCCACTCACTATACTTTACAGTATAGTGAGCGGGGTGTTGTGTGGGATTTCTCTGCAGGCCCCCAGCCTTTTTCCCTTTTTTGGGTATTTTTTGTTCGGGTCCACTGTAGGGGTGTCCCCTGCAACCCCCACTCTCTATACTGTATAGTATATGGTGTGGGGTGTTGCAGGGGACACCCCTGCAGCCCCCCACAGCCTTTTTCCTTTTGTTTCTTTTTTTTCCTTTTTTTCTTTGGTCGGGCCAGCTGCAGGGTTGTCCCCCGAAATTCTTGCTCACTATACTGCATAGTATAGTGAGCAGGATGTTGCAGTGCACACCACCAAATAGATACTACAAAATGTTCTACGAACATTTATTCAGTAGGACATTTAGTAGTATCTATTTTCAAACTTTTGGTGGTGTAGGTCATTTAGATTTGGTCATTGTGACCAAATCCGTGATACAGTTCTCTATGTTGTGGAGATTGAAATGATAACTTTATATGATTAATTAGACTGGGTTGGTGAGTTTAAATAGGCTTCCTTCAAAAGATGAGACTGAATATTTCCCAATTGATTTATTTGGTGTTACATTGTTTTTATAGGTGTAGTTTTGGGTGATGTTGTACAGATACATATTTTCCAAAGCAGTACTTCTGTTTGGGTAGTATGTGTCAATTGATTTTTTTTTTTTTAAATGTCCTTGTTGTTGGGAACATTTGTGGCTATAGTTTCTATCTCTTGGTAGGATGTTGGTACTCTTTTTAGGGATGAAGCTGGCCCAAGGTTCGGCCAGACAATGTGTTCAGATTTTCCATATAAGGCTGTACCTGTTAAACGGTCTGCCTCTTTCGTAGCACCACATTCTCTATCGGAGAACATTTATATACCAAAGCTGTACACTTTTTGTGATAGTCTTTTGTTAGATGATATGTCATCCCAGAGGTCTTTTAGTTCTGTTTTCGCAGCTTTGGTGAGGCTGTGACATATCTTGCAACTGCAGTGAAATTGTCTGCAATGTACTGTATGTCTATGTTTGCATTCTGCAAGAGGGCAATTGTTGCATTGAAATCATTGATAGACTTGGATGCTTTGTTCCATTTAATGTTGTATGTATTTTTACTGGTTTTGCCTTTTATGCTTTGTCTAACAGAAGACATCAAGTTATTTACTTGTCCTTTTTGGCAAACTGGTCTAGGGGAGCCAAAGTGACATTTGGTATAGTATTTGCCTTTGTTTTTATATCTATGTCAGCAGTATTTGTCATGTTTTTGGAAACATAAGACGTGTGTATGTAGGCCACTGTCTGTGATTTCTGAAGGGATGTTGCAGGTAATGTATTTTTCAATGGACTGTAAAACAGAGACGTCACTATCATGGTCAAATTTATTCAAATTTAGGAGCATCTTTTATGCACAAAAGAATGTTGATGTGTGGTGCTCCTTTGGATTGACATTCTTTTTTCCAAAAGAAGTTTTGCACTTCTCCGAGCGGAGGGGTAGTTTTATTGCAGATAAAGTGTAGCATAGCAATGAAGTGATGGTGAAAGTGCAGATACATTGGCAGGGTCAAGAGAACCAAATTCTCCTGGTGATTATATATCTATTCCATCTTTATTTTGGTTTGCAGTGAGTAAGAAGTCGTGCAAGTCATCCCATGCGCACTATGCACAACTTAAAGTAACATACTGTTGGGTATTTTGTGTAGATTTGGGGTCTGGCGGTATTTTCTTACTGCCAAAAAATAATTTAGCAACAATCACTCCTTGTATTCAGATTGGGTTATGTATAATAATAATACAGTGGATATGCATTATTTCAGTACACAGACATGCATGGTTGGTATGCGTGGTTGGTATGCGTGGTTGGTATGTGTGGTTGGTTGTATTTTGGTGAGCATAATTCCTTTGTTTTATTTGTGGCCCCAATATCCAGAACCCCTTGTTTTTGTTTAGATTGTTCTTGTGATCACTAGAGAGACCTCAGGCCTAAACATCTCCCCACATCATCAGCAATGTATTGGTAAATATAAAACACACCACCCGTCTGCTTTGTGATATTTTTGTGTATTATAAAAATTGCATTTAAACACGATCTCACTCTTTACAGAAATAAATGAAATAGCACAGTAACAACATTATTTGTGATGCACTGAGAAGAGAGTGGCGGAGAAAAGAATTCAATTTGCAACATTAAACACGTGGGTAAAGCACAGGAATCTCCTTTCCTACACTGACTGAATATTTTCGTACACACTCAGCCCCCACACCTCAGCGAGATAATTACCAGGCTTATTCAGTATGTAACTTCTTTGGCTGGTCGCCTTCTGTAGGGGTTCACCCAGCAAGAACAAGCATCTGCTGTCACTCAAACTGGGACTTGTTGACTGGAAATCCCAGTCTCTGAAACCAAGTTGAATCTGCTTTAGGAATCAGGCATCCCCAGCTATCAACCCAGTCCTTCTTCGAGCTGTGTCAAGATGTCTCTCCCTAGCTTCCCCCTCGAGATTATACAAGAAAACTCTGGTTACCTCCTACCAAAGGATCCTAACCAATAAAATTCTATCATGCCCTAACCACCCTCTGCACACAATGGCTTGGTTTATACAGTTGCAACTGTAACCAAACTAATGTTCTGCTTATTCGAGGTCTTTGCTTCCTGCAGTTACTGTGGACAGAACAGCAGAGCAAAAAAAAACAAAAAAAACGGAAGGTGCATTTAAATAATGACTTTCGGAGCCTGTCATTTTCCATTCATGTTGCACTGAAGAACACATTATTATTAGTGGGTTATGATCAGGTTAGTTGTTAATGAAGTTAGTTTATTAATTTTCAAATGTGTCTCTTGCAACATAGGCATTTCAGGTGAAAAATAGTGCGCATTTTGAATGTACAAATGTGTGCTTTTAACTGTGAAAAAAAAATGATTTGCATTTTATATGTAAAAATCGTTTTTGACTGAATAACCTGCCCTCACTTATATGTCCATGTTACACTGGCAACACATAGCTTGAAACAAATGCATCATAGCAATGCACCAAACCCATGCAGTGGTACTGCATAAAAAAAAACATGCTACACATTGATGCTGTGCAGTCGTGCTGTACTCTGTGTTGTAACACGCTAAATAATCTTACATACCCTCCTTTTTTTTTAGAACTTGTCTACGATCCAAGCCAATTTTTAAAAAAACAAGTTTTCCCCCCATCCTTCTTTTAAAATGCATGTGTATTGGGATATCTTTCTCTTCCTGACGTAGCTACCAAAATCAGCAACATTTTCATTTTTACTGAAAGCACAATCAACCAACCACCCATGAATAGCACCAGGACAGCCAAACGCACTATTGAGCGTTCCCCCCAGGTTCCCCAATTAAATCTTTCCACTTCTATTATCCCCAGATCACTAACTGTAATATTGTTTTTTTTCTCAGATTCATTTTTATAACATGTTTTTCTTTGTGATTCAATAAAAACTCTGCATCCGGATCTATTGGAAAAGTGTCCCTTTGAAAAAAATCAATATTTTCTACTTGGCTTTCCCAAATATCGTTTGTTACATGAAACAATGTTAACCCTCCAATTGACACAATTGTATCCTTTGGAACCTGTAAATAAAAAACATCATATTTCACCTGTTTAACCACGTATGTTCCATGGTTCAAATGTACTACTGTCATGCTCTATAAGCAGGTGCTGACCAACCATTTACCTCTGACCATCTTAGCCTGTGCCAGTTCTTAACTCCCCATATTGCTAATAATCACCTCACATCCTTCTGATATACTTCGGTCAGATTTCAAACCACAAATAGCATCTGTGGCATCAGGAACAAACGGTTTACCTGGACACATATAATTTTGTTCTTTAAATTTGGCACATGTTTCCAAATTTGGTATTAAATAAACTTCAGGCTCCCATGACTGAAATGCCACCACTTCTGGAGTCTTAATCTTAATAAATTTGTCCTCTTGCCAAAATCCTACGTTGTGTACCCACTTCGTTTGATAAATAAGTTCAGGAGCTACATATGGTATGCATAGTAGAAATCCAATTTTCATCCTTTCCAGGTCCACATATAATGGCATCACATTACCCATTTCAAATGCAATTTTTACCTGTACTACATCAATTTCCCTCCTGGTCAGTCTTTCTATCATTTGATGAACAATATCCTGCGACACAAAATACAAGGGGATATGTCCTTGAATCAATTGTGAAACTGCAGTTTGAACTTCTCTCATATAATTTGTTAATAGTCTATCAACAGGACCCATTATGTTCAATATTTCATTTAAAGTTCTGTCATGCTTAATAATTAGCTTCGTTGCCCGTTGCATCACATCCGCTTGTTCATTTAGAATGATTGCAGTTTCATTTATGAATCTTACTTGTTCATCCAGTCCCCCTCTAATCCCATCTAATGTTTTTTGTATTATTTCTAGGTCAATACTCAGTTGTTGCGCTTTAGTACTCAGTGTTCCTACCGAAATAGCATTGGCTGTTGATATTGTGGTACCTATTATGGCTCCAACTATAGACATTACCAATGATATTGCCAGCATCACCGCACCTCTCTTTCCTCTCCTCTTCTTAATGTCTGCTGAATTCACAAATGTTTTCTCCAATTGCATCAATATATCTCTTATCGACTGCTTAGCGTCCTCTTTTCTTATTTCCAGCCACTCTTTAGTCTGTTCAATTTTAATGCCGGTATTGTTCAAATGTTTTTCAATCAAAATCCCAGGATTCAACGGTATGTAGATATTTTGGAAAATCATCCTTCCATCACTCATGATGAATCCTGGTGCCTCTTCCACCGCAATACCAGATGCTGGTCCAGGTTCAATGACAACCTGTGCTTCTGAATTCTTGAAGATCCCTCCAAATATCATTATCATTAAACATATTGTTGGTGTCATCTTCAATGCTGATCGCTTTGCAGCCTTGGTCTTCTCCCCCCCTCGGGGCTTTCCCGGAATCCGTCCACGTGGGCTCCAGGACTCCATCGTCTCCCGTGACCTCCGGTAGAAATATATTAATATTCTAAATCAAATAGAAAAGAAACAGATTAAGTATATAGCACAATACTAATTTCACCCTTTTGCCAAAATAAAACACGCCTTCTAAAGTTTTCTTTCGCCTTCTGAAATTAAACACAGGTTATAGAGAACAAGCATACCTAAATCAACATTCATGTTTAATACATTTTCATTCTGCACACCGACCATGAGCTTCCATTATATATATTTTGTTTTACTTTTTGTATTATTTATTTATTTATGTATTTATTTATTTATTTTATATTTTATATATATTTACATATATTACAGTGTTTATGTGCCATTATGATAATCAACTTTTTAACTTCTCTGTCACTGCCTCCTGACTGTACCCATTTATTTTATCTTTTTGTGTTCAAGGGACTTTCTGTTGTATTGTGTGCATCAGTGGGCAGTAGACCCAGGGCTTTCTGTTTCTACATGCTCAAGCCGCCTGATCTCGTGTCTGGGATGGCATGGCTTGATCTGATTTACATGGACAAACTGCTCTATCGCTGTTTCACCTTCATTCTTCAAAATTTGATACACTACAGGAGAGATCTTATCTATAATTAGAAACTTGTACACCTGATCCCCTATACTGTATTCTCTCACTGATGTTCTTTTATCATAGTATGTCTTAGCACTGTCAGCAGCCCTTTCCAGATTTCTCTGCACAAACGCAAATGCATGTTGCAAATGTTTCCTCAGTTCATCAATGTACTCATGAACTGTGGATACACTCACAAGTGTCTGCTCATGTGTTCTGTATAGCAGGTGTTGTGGTAACACCATTTTCCTACCTGTCAAGACCTCATTGGGGCTAACACCTGTTGCTTTGGCAGGAGTTGATCTGATTGCCATCAAAACCAATGGTAAACGTAAATCCCAGCTGGAACCTGCTTCTGCCACAAATTTCTTTAATATGTCCACAACAGACTTATTGCTCCGTTCAACTCCACCTGAAGAGGCTGCCCGATTTGCGATATGTAGTTTCCTTTTCACACCCAGTATTTGCCATACCTTACTCTAATATTAGAGTACTTGTGAAATGACTTCCTCTCTCTGACTCAATTCTTTGTGGCAACCCAAACCTTGCGAACACATGGTTCACCAGCAATGTGGCTGCTGTTTGCGCACTACAATCTGGTGCAGGAATACATTCAATCCACTTCGACATCAAACATATCACACTTAAAATGTAACGGTGTCCTCTGCTCGACCTTTTAAAAGGGCCTACATAGTCTATTTGCAAATCTGACCATGGGAGAGTTAGGCCTCTTTTCATCAATGGGGCTCTATGCATTGGTGAAGCAGGTTTAAATTGGGCGCATACTAGACACCCTCTAGTATATAATTCCACATCTTGGGACATATGTGGCCATAAGCATAATCTTTTAGTCTTTCCAATGTTTTTTGTGAACCTCTGTGGCCTGCAGTTATTGCATCATGTGCATGTTGTAGCATTAGCCCTCTGAATGAAAGGGGTACCACCCACTGTATCTGTCCTGTTATGCACTCTCTAATCATGAGTCCATCTTGTAATCTAATTCGTTTTTTATTCTTTAATAGTAACCTCAACTCTTCTTTTCCCATACAATCATTTTCTTTTAAAGGGTTTTGTTCAGGATCTATCAAATGATTATAATAGATTCCCAAAATTCGATCATTCTTTGTGCCTCAATCAAATCTTGGTCTGGCGTGTCATGGCCCCATTGCACCACTGGTTGATCTACCTTCTTTGGTGCTTTAGAACGTGTTACTGCATCAATTTGTATTTCACCCAGTAAGTCATCAATAGGTAGCAATTCTCCCATCACAGCCCCAATTTTAGCCAGGTGGTCTGCCTTATCATTTCCCTCCTTATCCTCTCCTGGTGTTTTTAAATGTCCACAAATTTTTCTCCAGTATATTGTCAAATCATTTTCTGACACTAATTTGTCTATAGCTTGTATAATTGTTCCATGTTTAAGTGGCTTTTTGTTGTATGTAACCATGCCTCTCGCTTTCCAGCCAGGTAAATACTCCACAAAGCTATTTCGTGCATAGTCAGAATCAGTCACCAGGATAATTTCACTGAATTTATTATCAACTGCAGTAGCAATTGCTTTATAAATGGCCGCCAATTCCGCCACTTGACTGCTTCTAGCTCCAATCCTCATCCCTACACTGGGGACGCCTTCACATTTCAACCAGACATTCCCTATTCCTGACACTAATTGTTTATTACTGTCATTTTCAATGTGAAAAGCACAACCATCCACATATACAGTTGGCAGATCCTTGCATGTTTTTTCATCAACAGCGTTGTGTGGTGATTGTTCAAATTCCTGCAAACTAGGTTCCACTTCTATTTCGTTTGATACTTGTTCAGCTGCACAGTCATTTAAGTCAGCTAACCCTTGAGCAATTGGGCTCTTTTTATTTTGTCCATATCTCACTTCTACGGGAAAACCTTGTAATGCCAGCGTCCATGAAGTGATTCTGGACTGCGCTAGATTACCTGACCTAATTCTTTTACTCTCTAAAAACTGCAAAGGTTGATGATTTGTTTCAATAATGACCTTTTCTCCCTGAACAATAGGGCGGAAAGGTTGTAGCGCCCACACAGTGGTTAATAGGGCCTTTTCACATTCATTGAATTTCATTTCAACTTGGGAAAATGCTTTACTTGTATATGCAATAGTTTTGTGATTCACATCATGTTTTTGTGATAACACTGCTGACATACAATGTTCAGAGAACCCTATTTATACAAAGAAATCCCTACCCTTTATGGGATATGCTAAACATGGTGCCTTTACAAGACATTCCTTCAATTTAGCTACTGCCTCAGACTGCTCTTTTTCCCATATCCAGGGTGTATTCAGTTTAAGCAGTTTAGTCAATGGTTGAGTAATTTCAGCATAATTTTCAATGAACTTTCTGTTATAGCCTGTCATCCCTAATAAACTTTTTACCTCTTTCACATTTTTAGGGTCCTTTAGTTTTTGTATGGTCTCTATTTTCTTCTTTTGTGGATTTAGCCCATGTTCAGTCACTTCATGGCCTAGAAAATTCACTTTTTTCTTGCACCATTGTGCTTTTTGTAAAGACACTTTGGCACCTGCTTTCTGCAACTGGCCAAGCACATGTCTTATTTCATCAAAATGGCTTTTCAGGCTTTCATTTTTTATCAGGACATCATCCACATAAACTATGGTTCCTCTTTCCGCTGCATCTGGCATGGCCTTTCTCAAAAATATGCCAAATTCACTCCCACTATTAATGTACCCGAACGGAGCTCTAAGCCAGGCATATTGAGTCCTGTCAAATGTAAAGGAAAATAAATTCTGTATCTCCTCTGCCAATGGCACGCACCAATATCCAGAGGTGAGATCTAATGTGGTAAACACTTTTGAACCATGTACCTGAGCTAAACCCTGATCAATGAATGGTAGTGGCCATCTGGATACTGGCACTCTTTTATTTAACTCCCTCAAGTCTGCACAAAGCCGCCATTGACCATTTGGCTTTAACACACCTAAAATAGGTGTATTGGATGTGCTATGAATGGGCCTGATGATTCCCCGAGCTTCCAAATTCTTTATAATCTCTGCTAATGATTCTAAACATGCCAGCGGTAGTCTATACTGGCGTACAAATACTGGACTTCTGCTACACCCTTCTGGTAGTGTGGCCACATGTAAATCAGTTAAACCGCAATCATAAGCATCTTTTGCAAATACTTCCTTAAACTCCATAAATATCTCCCTCAGATTGTTTCTATCCTCATCGCTGTCACACGCATCCGCTAAGGAGATCTGCTCTTCTACCATTTTGGAAAATTCTGGAAAATCTTCTGGTAAGGGAATCTCGGCGCTTTCCTCTAACAGTGTGGCTATGTCTTTTTGTAAAGCTGCCACTTTTAAATATTTTGGCATATCAGCTTCCACTGCAATGGGCTGATTTTCTGTTTCATTTTCATTTAAATTAAATATTATGCAATCCTCTTGATGGCAGCACACTGTCTCATTTGAATCATAAGGATACACAGAATGAATTTTAAATATTCCTTTGGGCTGAGAGTCCAGGTGTTCGGGCAACTCACCCTTGGCATCTACATACTTTTCAGGGATATTTCCAATCACCATGTTATTTAAATCTGCCGTATAATGTGATTTTTGTATGGCCATTCCTAATGGGGAGTTTTCCTCTAAATGAATATCCTGACAACCTTTATTATTTACCATAATTTTTACAGATCCTTCACCAATATCTACCAATGGAATGTATTCATAATCCACGCCTTGCTGTTTTATGGATTCATTCAGGCATACAAATGCATCAGAGTCTTTCCTCTGCTGTCCATTTTTGCATTTCAGTGTTATTGCAAACTGTTTTGTAAATGCAGGAATAATAGTATCTTTCCTCATTTGTAATTCGATTGCATAAGGAACCAGTTGTGCACAATGATAAGCCCTTCTTTTGTCTTCAAATTCAGGTGCCAGGCCACCTAGGCGTGACCATATTTTTTGATTAAGGAAATCTAACACCATACACATTCTGTGCATGATGTCATTGCCCATGTAAAAGTCATTTTGTGCTCCACTCACTATCCATACATTATGGTAAATTGTTTTCTGCCCAATGCTAATTTTAAGCATGCATCTGCCTGCAATTAGGTTTTCAAAGTCTGGACTGTGCAACCCAGAAAAATATTCGTTTTTAATCCTAAATTTCGGGATTTCCTCCCTCTCCATTATTTTTTCCAACAATTTCTCATTAATGAAGCTCCTCTCCTGTTCAAGCGCTAAAGTGGCTTTTATTGTTTTAAAACAGTCATTTATACCAACATGAACCCATGGTTGCTCATCTTCCATGTGTATTTCAGCAAGAGTGGTAATGTGTTTTTCTGAATCTATTTTAGGAGCAACATTCTGTTTGATTGTTTTTTCTTTTAAATAAAAACGTAATGTGTGTTCATCTATGGCAGTCTGCCAATTTTTCCTTGGGTCCAAGTATATTTGTACAGGTAGTCCTTCATTGTCGCTCTGCATTTTGTCTTGACACATTAATATAACAGTGACACTAGGTATGCAACTATTCTGGAGATATACCTCCAGAGCATCATTTGTTTTGGCAACGGTGTGACATTCATTTATGTTGCTGTTTTGTGATTTTAGTTTCTTAGGTCTCAATGGATTTTTGGTTAAGGACCACAGCACTCCATTCACCCCATCTATGAGAGGAGACAATCTTTTCAGGCAATCTGTCCCCATCAGAAATGGAATTTCACAAATAGATGTGATCAATACCTCTTGTTTCATTCTGTGCTTTCCTATTTTTATGTCAACCTCAGTTACACCTATGATGGGCTTGTCCTCCCCATTAAAGTTATACACTGGATTTTGATTTTCCTTCACTGTGATCTGATTCTGTGGGGGTCTCCCTTCATTGATACTCTTTACCAGCTCCTTGGACATAATTGTGGCCTGTGCGCCAGTGTCAATCATAGCAAATGTTTGGCATTTTTCTTCTACAGTGATGGCTGCATAATATCTGTCTTCAATTTCCTCTAATACACATAAGAAGTGTGAATTCTTACTGATTTCAGGGCTCACCTTTCTCAGGCCTTTTTCACTTTTGGCTAAGCACATTGGTAAATGGAAAGACATGTTTCCCTCCTTTTTACCCATTTCTGCACGGGAGACTTTATTCATTTCTCGATGATCAGATGTTTTTTGGAGTGTGGCCACTGTTCGCCCATCCATCTGGGTAACATCGGGGACCACATTACAACCTTCCAACTGAACATGTGTAACAACATCATTCAGTAATTTGTCATTGTTTAATTCTGTGCATTTGTGATCATTTAGTGTGGTACCAGTCCTTTCAGCCTCTTCAAAAATATGTGGCTCAAAGAATTCTTCAGGTGATTGACCTGTACCCTCCTTTTGAGTATTTCCTTTTTCTGCCTGTGTTTGGTCATTGTTTTGCTTGCCCTGGGAAGGAGCTATAGCATCCCCACTTACTCCCTGTTCACTGGTATTCTCCATGCATGAGTCATTTTTCTTAAATCTGTCTCTTTGCTCTTTTGGAATTTCCGGTGTTTCTTTTTTATTTGCACAAATCTTCAATGTTTGATTTAGTTCTAGGTTAAACCGTACCTCTTTTTTTAGAAGTATTTGCATTTTCTGTTACATGTTCATTTATTGGTGCTTTCACTTTTAAATCATTAGGCATCTCAGAGTCATTATGCGAAATTACATCAGGGCAATCTGTCTTTTTGGCACTGCAGGTGTCATAAGTACTTAGTCACTTCTCAGAAGCCCCCCGGTCATTGCTATGGCCATCAGCCCCCTCTTTAGATGGTTGTTTTTGCGCTGTATAGAGCTTTCCTATTTGCTCAGCTAACATTTTCACTTGGGCCTCAAGGCACTGGAACCTTTCCATCTCTCTAGAATCCTCTTTCTGTGGCCTAAGTCAATATTGGTTGTTTTCCCCCTGATTGGATCTATTCTGATACCTCTCAGGTGATTGATGTCTGTTGGGATGGTTTCTGAACTCCTGATTCATTTGTGGAGGGGAGCGGGGTGCACCTATCCTTTGATTATAGTCCCCTGGTGGGGAATCATTGTACTGACGTGGATTGTAGTTCATGTTTTGCCTCATGTCCTGTCTCTCAGATTGTGGGTACTGGCCCCTATGTTGATTTCCATTATCAGTAAATCGATCCACATATCGGGGTCTATCCTGATTACCATATATCATGGTGTTGGGATCAAATCTGCTCTGTGTCCCCAATGTCCGGTAGGGACCGTCATTTCTTTGATCTTGATTTTGTCTCTGGTTATTGTTCATACCTGACATATCAGGCCGATATCCTACCCGGGGTCTGTCCCCTAAATACCTAGGGCTGATGTAGCTCTCTCTATTACTAGGATCATGTGATTGGAACATTGGTACAGGAAAGGGCGATCTTTGTTGATTACCCCTTTGTTCAGGTGTCACATTATTTTTACCTGGGCTTTGAGCAGACTCAAGGGACATTTTGGCTGACCTGATTTCCATTACTGTGGCTGAGGGTTCTTTAGATTTGGGTCTAGTATATTTCATTTTATCACTTTCTCTACCCTGACAATAAAGTACCTCATATAGTTTTGTGCTTTGATGTACAATCCATTCAAGGGACTTGTCACGGTCAAATTCACGGACCAATTGGGATATGATGTATGCAGTTTTAAACTCATTGGAATTTGGGTCAAAAGATACATCAAAGCGAGAAAATGCTCTTTTTAAGTCTTGTAAAAATTGGCGAGGGGATGTATTAGGCCCAGCAGTGATTGTGTAAGCGACTTTCTTTGCCTCCTGCAATGACTGAAAAGGAGAAAAATGACGCCTAATTTCTTTTTTAAACTCCACCCATGTCATATTCTGCTGTTCATTTAATCCCCTTATGATGCTGGCCGTCGGGGCATCAAAAGTTAAATAAAAATATTGCCTGTACTGTTCCTTAGTTATCTGGAGTGCTTTAAAAATGTCATGAACCGCTTCTAAGTGATCCTCAATGCAGCACTCACCTCCCTTTTTAAATGGTTTGATCAGGGCTTTAATGGATTTCATTATTTTTATGGGGCTACTTGTTGCAATGCATGGAATTGCACTACTTTGTGATTCAATCCTGGTTTCAGGTGTATGGGATTGGTGGCTGCCCCCAATGGGAGTATCAAATACCCCAAGGGCGCTGCAACCAAGTTCAGTCACCGGCCCAGTCACTGGAGCACTAGCTCTTTGGGCAGAACTAGAATTCACCTCCGCTCCATTGAATGTGGTACCCTGACGCCTCTCCTGGGACCTGGGAATGCACATTTGTTGTTCTAAGTCTTTGCACTTTTTAAGGAGCCTGTGTGCTTCATTTGGCAGATAGTTGTTTTCATCACTCATTTTATCTATTACCTCCTGCATGTCGCACATTTGCATTTGGCATTCATTGAATTCTTTGTTTCTCTTGTCTTTTTCTTGAATCATTTTAACCATTTCTTGCTCTGCACCTTGGAGATCACTTTCTTTTTCAAAATGTTCATTTTGTAAAATCTGCATTTCTGAAACAATTGCATCTTTATCCTGTCTAATGTGGTCCACTAAGGCTTTTAAGTGTACCAATTCTTGCTCACTATCCTCAAATTGTTTCTTGCTTTTGGATAACTGAGCATCAAAGTCTCTGCATTTTAATTTTGGCATACATCCAATTCTGCTGTTAACATTTCCTGATTTTTACTTGCCCCATCTAATTCAGTCTTTAACCTGTTAATTAGCTGGGTATCATTTTCCTGCATTCGCAGGGACCTATTCAAAATAAACCATATTTTGCCGCATACCCGTATTAAACAGTCTTTCTCTGCACTTTTATCGGCTGCATTCAATAATCTTGTAAGGCAGACCTGAATTATGCTGCCTTCTGCAAAAAAAATGTCTAGTTTTTCTTTCTGCACCTCACCCTGAATGCGGTCATGCCGTTCTAAGGTACTGTTCGCCGACCACGTCCCATGTGCAAACAACTTTGCCTCTAAATATTGCACTAGGTCTGAGAATGTGGTTTCCCTTTGTGACATTCTGAAATTCGTTTTTAGTAACACACTGCTATTATGAAATGGGTTCCCTTTAATGTACAGATGGCAGTGTGAAACACACTTGCCATGCCCAGTAGGTGCTCTGTGATCACTTTCCCGGCCTGCAACGCACCATAAATATGTTGGGTATTTTGTGTAGATTTGGGGCCTGGCGGTATTTTCTTACCGCTGAAAAATAATTTAGCAACAATCACTCCTTGTATTCAGATTGGGTTATGTATAATAATAATACAATGGATATGCATTATTTCAGTACACAGACATGCATGGTTGGTATGCGTGGTTGGTATGCGTGGTTGGTGGTATTTTGGTGAGCATAATTCCTTTGTTTTATTTGTGGCTCCAATATCCAGAACCCCTTGTTTTTGTTTAGATTGTTCTTGTGATCACTTGAGACCTCAGGCCTACATTTCAGAAATACCACATTTTCATTTTTAGTGTGCCACCATGGGCAATTTCTCGCTGTCTTATCTACGGCAGCGAGCTATCATGTGGTATTTTTCACTAACTTATATACGGTAGTGAACTATGTCCCGGGTCTCTATTTTTGCTGACTCATGTACCTTCAGCAAAAGGCTATAACACACACAGTTAGTTATAATTGCTCATACTGAATGACATTGTGCACACAGCTGCAGTCCAAATCTTATTTTTAGCTACCTTAAAAATGACAATTGCACTGTCTAAACATCTCCCCACATCATCAGCACTGTATTGGTAAATATAAAACACACCACCCGTCTGCTTTGTGATATTTTTGTGTATTATAAAAGTTGCATTTAAACACGATCTCACTCTTTACAGAAATAAATGAAATAGCACAGTAACAGCATTATTTGTGATACACTGAGAAGAGAGTGGCGGAGACAAGAATTCAATTTGCAACATTAAACATGTGGGTAAAGCACAGGAATCTCCTTTCCTACACTGATTGAATATTTTCATACACACTCAGTGAGATAATTACCAGGCTTATTCAGTATGTAACTTCTTTGGCTGGTCGCCTTCTGGAGGGGTTCACCCAGCAAGGACAAGCATCTGCTGTCACTCAAACTGGGACTTGTTGACTGGAAATCCCAGTCTCTGAAACCAAGTTGAATCTGCTTTAGAAATCAGGCATCCCCAGCTATCAACCCAGTCCTTCTTCGAGCTGTGTCAAGATGTCTCTCCCTAGCTTCCCCCTCGAGATTATACAAGAAAACTCTGGTTACCTCCTACCAAAGGATCCTAACCAATAAAATTCTATCATGCCCTAACCACCCTCTGCACAGAATGGCTTGGCTTATACAGTTGCAACTGTAACCAAACTGATTTCCTGCTTATTCGAGGTCTTTGCTTCCTGCAGTTACTGTGGACAGAACAGCAGAGCAAAAAGAAAAAAAAAAAACTGAATGTGCATTTAAATAATGACTTTCAGAGCCTTTTCCATTCATGTTGCACTGAAGAACACATTATTATTAGTGGGTTATGATCAGGTTAGTTGTTAATGAAGTTAGTTTATTAATTTTCAAATGTGTCTCTTGCAACATAGGCATTTCAGGTGAAAAATAGTGCGCATTTTGAATGTACAAATGTGTGCTTTGAACTGTGAAAAAAAAAATGATTTGCATTGTATATGTAAAAATTGTTTTTGACTGAATAACCTGTCCTCACTTATATGTCCATGTTACACTGCAACACATAGCTTGAAACAATTGCATCATAGCAATGCACCAAACCCATGCAGTGGTACTGCATAAAAAAAAAACATGCTACACATTGATCCTGTGCAGTAGTGCTGTACTCTGTGTTGTAACACACTAAATAATCTTACAATACCATGTGGGATAGCCTAGGTTCCTTAGCATACGACGTACATCTTTGTCACTGTCGGAACCAGTATTCTTTTGTACCATGCATGTTTGGCAAGAGATTTGTGATGCTCGACTGCAAAACGTTATCTTTGTCTTTTATCTTTTGAAGTAGTTGGGTAGCGGAAATGTTTAAATAGTTATACCCTGTTTTTAATGTGTGTGCAACTCCATAACATAGAGTTGCTAGTTCACTTTCAAAGAGGAAGTGAAAAATGTATTAGACATTTTGTCTAAATCTAGGGTCTTTCGAATACATTCTTAAATGAGCGATATTCTAATGCACTCATCTGTGTGGACATTATATCTTCCTCCTGTAGGAAAAGAGCGTGCTTCTAAACCTTTTTCCCATATGCACATTGGGGATCCTTTGGCTTGATGCATTTGATATGTTTCCAATGTATCGTCAATGGTGTCTTCGGAGTGTAGTGGGTGAAATGCATACTGGTCTGAAATGTTGGCTGCAATTATAGGATCTAAACATTCAAAGTGGCTAGTTGCTGGTGAGTCTTGAATTATTTGGGTGGTTTCTCCTAAGTTTTACTCTATGTGTATATCTTTGTAATGTTCATTGTTTTCTTTTAGATATTGTAGGGCTTCTCTAATTATGTTTATGTCAACTAGTTGTTGCCAATTTTTTGGTTCTTTTGTTGGCACACTGTTAACTAATAAAATCAATAATTGATCTATTGATCATTGTACTCCTAGCGTTTCTACATTTTCTTTCAGATCTAAAGGAAATATACTACTTTGCCATTGATGCTCTTCAGTAACTTGGATGGAGGTAATTTGGCTGATTTCGGTTGAAGGTGTATTTTAGCTTGAAATGGGTGCACTGTATGGATTATAATGCTCTCATACAAGTTAAGTTGTTGGAGAGCTTTCAGAAGTGGGAATATTAGTGATAGCACTTGATGGCATTTGGTTATTGTCAAGCTTTGTGTTGTGGGCACTCCTTGCCCACCGCATCGCCGCTCTCTGCCCTAATTTCCAGTGCTATGCGGACGATACCCAGCTCATTTTCAGGCTAACCTCAGCCTCCCCCTCTCCTTCCCTCATCTCTGACTGTCTGTCTGCTATCCAGGAATGGTGTGCCGCCAATGACCTCTGCCTTAATGCCAGTAAGACTGAGATTCTACCCATCGGTACACCCACTCCCTCCTTCCCTGCAGCTCTCTGGCCTGCCTCCCTTGGCCCCCTCCCTGCTCCTACCTGCAAGGCAAAAAACCTTGGGGTCATCTTCGACTCCACACTCTACTTCTCTCCTCATATTTCTGACGTCGCTAAGAAGTCACACTACCAGCTGCACCTCCTCAGAGGTATTCTTCCCTTCCTCTCCTTCCCCCAGAAGCTCACTGTCTCCCGAGCCCTGGTTCTCTCAAAGCTGGATTACTGTAACAGCCTCTATCTTAATCTGCCTGCCTCCACTCTCCGCCCTCTGCAACTCATCCAGAACAGAACTGCGAGACTTGTCCTTGGCCTTAAGCCCAGGGACCGTATTTCTCCAGGACTGAAATCTCTACACTGGCTCCCAGTGGCTGCGAGGATAAAGTTCAAAACCCTCTGCATTGTCCACAAGGCCTTCTGGGGCCTGGGTCCTAAATACCTCCAACTCTCTCTTCCCAAATATCTTCCTTCCCGAGCCCTTCGCTCATCCGCCTCCAACTCCCTCAGGGTCAGCCGCTTCTCGAAGCAACAAGCTGGGGGTAGATCTCTCTCCGCGGCAGGGGCCTCCCTCTGGAACAGCCTTCCTGCCTCCCTGAAACTCGAGGAGAACCATCTCCGGTTCCGGAAGCACCTCAAAACCTTCCTCTTTGCTTCTGCTTTCTCTCTCCCTCTCCCCTGCTGAACAGCTAATATTCTTCACTGAAACTGCACTGATTCTGCAACTGGACCACTCTTAACGGCCTCGGTCCTGGGCCCAGCCACTCTCCACTTGCACTGATGCCCTGGAACCCCTCTGCACTGCGGGACTGTCTCTGTATCCCTACAGCCCCCCCCTTTCCCAGCACTTGTTCTGCACTTACCTTGCACTTGCCACCAGCTGGCACTATTTATTTATTACTTTACGCCACTTACCTTGTACTGCACTTCCCCCCCTCCCCTTCCCCTTGGACTTTTCCCCCTCCCACACCCCTGCACTTGCGCGAACTGAATGACACCTGGCCTAGTAGGATCGTTGTCTGTCTCCCCTTGTTCCTCCCCTCCCCGCCTTGTCGCGCCTTGAAACACCTGTGCATAGGCGCGTTACAAATGCCATATCATATCATATCATATCAGTACATGCAAACTGTTGAGAGGTCAGTTATTTTGTATTTAGTTTCTGCAGTTAGATATAAAGCTAATTGGAACCATTGGGATTCTTCATGGTCTTCTATTATGCAGGCTATATCTAGTATTTTTGTGTTCTTTTCATAAAACTGTCTGCGACAACAGATACATATTTGGCATGGTATTTCAGCAGATGTGTTTTGAAACGTAGCTATTTCTTTTGTGTATGTATTCATTAGGATGTTGGTGTTTATGAGGTTTTTGGTAATGTTCTCTGAAGGTACATCATTTTCTAAGTCATTTTCAGTTCCAAAGTATTTATGTTGGATTTGCTCTATTTCTTTAAACAGTACTTTGGGTGTTCCATGTAAGAGAATGTTATTTACATTTTGAAGTTTTAGAGCAGGACTTTTTGCATAGTATAGTCGATGCACAATAATCTCTATAGCAGAAAGGTGTGTTACTAACATTTTGATGTGGGGGAAGGTGCTTTTGTAAGTAGTTCCTAATGCAGGCTAATGAATGTCCTCGAAGTCCAGAGTGGCTTGTGCACTGGACAGGAGTCCATGTTTGGTAGTTTTCATTTGACTTTTGTTAGTTATTTTCACATAGTGATTGAGGAATAGTTGTATAGATTTTAAGATTTGTTTGCATACATTAGACATTGAGCTACATGTCCATTTGAGCACTGGACAGTTTGTTTGTGTGAAAGGAGCATTTGGGTCAAAGTTTGTTGGGGACTCTTTTTTCTATAAGGGTTTCTTTTGCCATAATGGTGTCTTCCACCATTTCATACCCTTGCACATTATTGTCTATGGCAATTGTTTTTCGTTGTTCTTGTTTATAAGCTTCCTCATGGAAATGTGGCTATGTGCTGCTTCTGGGAATCCATTCACCATCACAGAAGTATAGAAAGGTCTGTATATTGACGATTCACATGTTTAGAAGTACTTGTTGTGATTTATTGATTAATTAGTGTTTAATTTTGTTTGAAATTAATATAAACAATTTTAGTTGAAAAGCGTTGTCGATTAGAGCTTGCAGGTTTAATCTCCTGCAGTAGTTGTTGATGTGACTTTTCAGATGTTTTAATAAGATTGTTAAGAAATATATGGTGGAAGCATTTTTGTAACATAATTTTTTGGATTGCTTTACCGTGAATATGTTAACACTGGTAGATAGAAGATTGGGTTTGTTAATAGATGTGCTTTTCTTTATACATAATGTTTTACTTTTTGGTTTTTCAAGAGGGTCCTTGGCCTTTTTTGTCATGGTTGGTTTAGTTTTGTTGCGTGAGGCTACAAGCTATTTGTTTTAAGGTTTTCTATAAAAATGTTTTAGAGGTGGATGGCTATATGGTGTACTTTTAGTCTCATCTGATTTAGATTTTCTTTCTTTTCTATGGAGTTGCTGTTTTGTGGGCATTGTGTTGTGCCTTTTGGGAAAAGAGAAAGGTCGTATTGGGAAGTTGTGCAATGCATATGCATGTATGGTGCATGGGTCTGTGTGTGATGGAGAGATGACTATAGTGCTGTTTGAATGTGAGGTGGTATATTAGGTGTGGTTGGAAAGTTTATGGGAGTACGAGTGTACAGAGTTGTGATGGGGTGAGTTAGTGAGGAAGACACTGGTAGTCTGATGGAATCTGTATGGTAATTGTGCTGTTTTGAGGAACAGAGTGAGTGTTGCAATAGTGGTGTGTAGATGGAAATATCAGGTGTGTGAATGGTGGAATATAATGGGCTAGAGTGAAACAAATACATATACCTGGTCTATTAATGTACTTATTTTGTTGGATGGTTCTAGATTGCAGTGATGTGCTACTTTCCTGTAATTGTAATACAAAGTTAGTGGGCATATTTGGTAATGGTGTATTACTGTTAGGAAGGAAGGGTTATATTTATAATTGAAGGAGGAGTGGTGGGGAAAAAGATAATAAATTGATGGATGGTTAGAAATGGTTGCTTTTAGTAGGATGTTCTTGAAATTTAAGAAATGTGTGAGTGCATTTGCAGAAACTCTAACAATTTTTAAAAGCGAAGATAAGTTGATGGAAAATGTTTGGAGTACACTTTAAATGGCAGTTGGTGTGTAAAGATTTACAGGCCGATTCATGGAATTAATGTGCGCTGAAAACGTGCGATTCGCAGTGAAAGAGCGAAAATCGCAGTGCAAGTGCGAATATCGCAGGGAAACCAGCGCACATCTATTCATGGAAATCCGTGCGCAAGTAAAATCAGGGATGTGCGCTGAAAAAGTGCGCGGCGCACGCCGGCGCACAGGTTATCTAACGGCGTGCGCTAAGGCCACAGCGAAAGCGCATATAGCGCGGCACACATAACAAAAGTAGGCGGAACACGGGACGTAACACTCGGAATGAGGAACAACTCGTGAAAATGTGGGCGTCACAGGGGAAGTACAGGAGGCAAGTGCACGAAAGGCCCACACGCTCGCCTACAACACGGATTCATGGAATCGAATAGGGCAAACCAGCGCATGGGCAAAGACGCGCACAGACCCAAACCTGTCCGCCACACGAAGGCAGGTGGTAGCGTCCCTGCACTGGAAAAAAATGTGCGTCAAAATGTGCGCTAACAAAAAGCACGAATATGCAGCTCTGATGAATGTCCCATACTGTGGCCCCCTCGGAAAAATTACATGCAAAGGGGTATGCGACAATCGGCGACACCTGCTGTGTGAAAAATAGCATGTGTGTGTATTTCAGGTGTGTGCGGGAAGTTTTACACGCGGTCGGGCCTGGGGGAGCGGGGTACATGTATTTCAGGGGTGCGCAGGAAGTTTCACATGTGATCGGGCCTGGGTGAGCGGGGTATGTGTATTTTAGGGGTGCGCGTGAAGTTCTAGATGCGATCGGGCCTGGGGGAGTGGGGTACGTGTATTCCAGGGGTGCGCAGGAAGTTTTACACGTGATCGGGCCTGGGGGAGCGGGGTACATGTATTTCAGGGGTACGCGTGAAGTCCTACATGCGATCGGGCCTGGTGGAGCGGGGTACGTGTATTCCAGGGGTGCGCGGGAAGTTTCACATGCGATTGGCCTGGGTGAGCGGGGTACATGTACTACTGGTGTGCGCGGGAAGCGTCACACATGATTGGCCTGGGTATGTTTATTTCAGGGGTTCGCGTGAAGTTTTACACGCGATTGAGCCTGGGTGAGCGGGGTACGTGCATTACTGGGGTGCGCGGGAAGTGTCACACGCGATTGGCCTGGGTACGTGTATGTCAGGGGTTCGCGTGAAGTTTCACACGCGATTGGGCCTGGCCGAGCGGGGTACGTGTATTACTGGGGTGTGCGGGAAGTTTCACACGCTGGCCTACAACACATATTCATGGAATCACACGTGGCTAAGGCATGCGCCCAAAAAGACGGGCCAATCCGGAAACACGTACGCCAGCAGGAAGCAGGCGTACGTCGACCCGCGCATCATAAAAGTGCGCGAAAACAACAAACAAGCTCAGACGCCAGGATGAATATACAGTTCCTAGCAGCAGTGGCCGTGGGATACCGCAGGAGGAGGAGGAGGATATTCAGGGCCAGAATTTTTACACCCAGAACCAGCCTTTTTGGGATGGCTGATAACCACGTGTATGGGAGGTACAGGTTTCCACCTCACATAATACTCGACCTGGTCAGTGAGTGGGAGGATGACCTCACATCACCCACCCTGTGCTCCCAAGCACTCAGCCCCCTGGAGAAGGTCCTTAATGTACTGCACTTCTTGGCCACTGGATCATTTCAGCGGACAAGTGCCATAGTGGGGGGGGTGTCACAGGCCACGCAGTCACGTTGCCTACACCAGGTCTTGGCCATCATCGCTACACGCCCATCAGTCGGCAGGCACATGTATCTGCACAGAACACCTGCAGAAAGGCAGGCTGCCGCCCAGGATTTCTACGGGGTGGCACAATTCCCCAAAGTGCTAGGTGCCATTGACTGCACCCATGTGGCTCTACGTCCCCCCAGGGCATCTGAGCACATCTATAGAAAGCCCAAGCACTGGCATTCCATCAACGTCCAGGTAGTATGTGATGCCAAGGGAATCATCACCTCAGTATATGCCAACTATCCAGGGTCCACGCACAACAGTTTCATTTACAGAATGTCAACCCTAAACCGAGACCTAGAAGCTAGGTGGCATGGCGATACATGGCTGCTTGGTGAGTATAAATGCCACTGCACATACATGCATGTCAAATACTGAGCAATGCCACAACCCCACTAATGATACCCATCACCACCTCCCCAGGGGACAGTGCCTACCCTCTGAGCACCCACATGATGATGCCAATTCGAAACCCCACCACGCCACCCCAGGTAAGATACAACACAGCCCACATTGCAACCTGGGGCATAGTGGAGCGCACATTCGGAGTGCTCATGTCACGCTTTTGCTCCCTTGACCGTTCTGGCGGGCAGCTGTTATACATTCCCCCAGTAGTGTGCAGGATCATAGTGGCAGCATGTGTCCTGCACAACGTTGCAACACGCCGGGGCCTGGCCGTGGACATGGTGGTGCCCCCACATCCCCAACCACATGCATGCCCGCTGCGCATGGGAGGGGAAAGGGCACAGGGTGAGGCAGCCCGTACACAGCTGGTGAATAATTACTTCACCTAAAATCACACCCCTGTGGAGTGCACACATCCCTGGCACATACGAGCTGACTATCAATGATGATGAGTCAGGTGACAGTCAACTGTCACAACCATACCAGCCTGAGATTGTTCACCTGGAAGTGTTCCATTGTGTGCATCCCTACCTACACAAACACCACCAATGCTGTGTCATCAAAAGACACACTTCTATGCTGCTAAAATCATTACCCCCTTGCAAGATACAACATGACAACAGTGCCATGTCACCCAATCCCTCCCCAGCACCGCCACCCAACACACCATGGCATGTCATGCTATGTGAGAGCAAACAAAGGAATCCCCAAAACCTGACACAAGTGTCACAAAGTACAGTGTCCAGAATGGAAACTGGCCACACACAATATGCTCCCATTAATGTAGAACTGACAACACACATGACCAAATACTTACCACACTACAATGCAGCTACCCAACCCCAAACATAGCATTCACATGACAGTACTAAGTCAAAGGATACGTAGTCTTACAACCTGGTGATGCTAGCACATCGACCACTTCCAACTGTACAATGTTGGTGCCACGCAAATCTGGAAGTGCACTGCTTACAACATGAACTCCATCTCCAAAGTAGACGGCCTTGTGAAGACATGAGGAATGAACCTGCAAATCAGGAGGGAGACATGGATGCACAAGCACACATCAATACACCATGCAGTGTACAATACTACAACAATATGCACTAGGAATGTATACACAGTATTGAATACAGACTACCCACATATGTCATGGGAGTCCAACGTCACTGTGTAAGTCACTGTCACTTGGGCACACCCTTTGCAAGCCCATGGAAATGGAAAGCAGGAGGGGTGTGTGTCTCACGAACCCAAGCATCTAACCCAAACTCAGGACAAGCCTGCATGTGCCCATCCGGAATACAGTGGATGCCCACAGGAACCACATAAGGCAACACACTGTAACAAAAAATCAAAAATCAAAAATCAAAAATGGCCATGTGGGGGGAAGGGGGATGGTGGAGGCCACCCAGGAGGTCGGAGGACAGGGTGCACACCAACAGCCACCTGAGTGGATGTTGCGAAAAAAAAACACCTCCATGGGCTCATGGCCTGCATGGCTACGCTATTGTGAAAGATTCAGAATCGCTGTGGTTGCTCTCATCACTCTGTGCTGCTGCCACCACAGGAGGTGGTGGTGCTATGGGAGGCAGCCCACGCAAAGCCCTAGTCTGGTCCTCCATGGCAGCAAGCATGCGGGTGTGGAAGGTCTCGTTCTGGAGGAATATGGTGCGTAGATCCCCATGCACCACCTGACTTGATGCCTGGACCTCCTCCCGAGTTGCCTGCATCTCTGCTGAGAGCGTACGTGTGACCCGCTCCAGCAGCTGTTCTGTCCTCATAACAGTGGAAGCCTCAAGGTCCACAAGAGTCTGCCTGAGGTGATGGACTTATACCCTCAGGGCTTCCCTTTGGCCCTGGGACTGTAAAGAAATGGCTTCCCGCAAAGTGTCCAGGGCCGCCCGTCTGTCCCTGTTGGACGCCAACATGTCCTCCCTGAGTGATTGGCAAATGGAGTCTGTTGCCTGTTGTAGTTGCTCCATCTGCCTTTCTGGGGGGACAATGGAAATGGCCACCCTCTCCATTGCTTGAGCCATCATCTCAGATGATGCTGCCTGTTGGTTTGCCATACCGTATTTGGATTGCTCCCATGCGGTATTGCCTGGTGGCGTACGGCCACCGCGTTGGTGGGCACCACACCTGTCTGGGGCAAGACGAACTGTGCCTTGCTGTGTCGGCACTGCCTGAGGCTGCAGGACTGCATTCCCCCTCTGATCTGCTGGCCCAGGAACAGGATCAGATGTTGCAGAGTGTGGCCCTGCATCCGTAACCACCAAAGGCAGACCTACCAACACTGACATCCCCAAAGTGGGCTGTACCCCTGGTGCAGGTGGGTCGTACAGCACAGAATCCCTTCCAGAAACACCTACCTGCGAAGCCACATAGGTCTCATCATCCGAATCAACAACTGAATAGAGGTCTGGGGAGGTGCACCCAGAGACACCCCTGGAGAGAACGGTCTGCAGCAAGAGTGGGTTCTCACCCACCACCACACCCCGTCCCCCACTGGTGCCCGGTCATGCCTGAGATCCCTCCTGGGTCTGCACCATCTCCTCACCCTCAACAGCATCAAGTGTGTCATCCCCTGCAAAAACATGGAAACAGGCATTAGCACCATGGCACACAATTAGGCCTGACAAGCTACAGAACCAATACTTGATTGACACATGTCCCACATGACTATAACTCTCCCATGCATGCACTGTCACTGAGTTTGAAGGGGAGGAAAATGTCAGACACTGATGACACCAAGATGGAAGAGCAACACATTAGCTGCATGCTGGCTAGCAGTGCCATCACACAATGGCCTGTGAGTGGCATGTCCAATCCACATACATGACACATGCCATCACACAGATGGCATGTACCATAGGCATGTCACATATTGTTTGACAATAAGGCTGAGAAATGCGTAGTGAAAGTGTGGGAATTGAAACAATCAGCCTGAATGAACACTGAAAAATACGGAAGAATGCTGTTGCAAGATGCCACTTCAAGGGCAACTGGCGTGATGTTGCACAAAATGTCTACTGTGGGCAGAAGGGATACTATAATACCCAAATGCAGGGGCGCAGAATGTTTTGGATGAAGCACATGGGTGACCCAAACCACTCAGGCACACATACCCTCATCTGGCACCCAATCAGAACCCCTCACACACACAACATACACATGGATCACACACACACATGCATGTGCACTCACCGGACAAAGCCTTGTAATCTGGCAGTTCTCCCACACCTTGGATCTGTTCCTTTGTGACGTAGGACCCAGCAACAGACTCATGTACAGTGAGTTCAATGTCCTCTTGTGGAGACCCACCTCCAGTCACCAGAGTAGCAGCATGACTTGAGGCCAGCTTTTTCTTTGCCCTGCGCTTAAGGTCATTCCAGCGCTTGTAGCACTCACCAGCTGTGCGCCTCACAAATCCAAGGCCACTTATGATGTACGCGACGGTCTGCCAGTGTGCCTGACGTCGAGCAGGTGTGGTCTTGCACCCTGAAGTGATCAACATTTCGCTGTCATGTGCGGACACATACTGCACAAGTTCGGCATCATTGAAGCTAGGTTTCCTTGGCGTGCCGGACTGCGTAGTCGTGTCTGGGGTATCAGCCTGTACTGGACAAGCACTCTTCCTTTTTCTTTTGGAAGGTGGTGGGGATCCTGAGTGGCCTACGCTGCTCTGGCCACTAGGGGCAGGAGCACCGGTGGACAGGGTGGTTGGAGTGTGGGAATGCACACTGAGCATGGGACTTGGTGCAGGCATTGGCTGAAGTGTGATGTAGTCAGGGGGAACGTTAGCAAGATGGACTGGGACCAACACTGCCCTGGCTGGGAGAGTCAGAGCTGGGGTGGATGGAACTGCAGCTGCCCCTGCAGCCACCCCACCCTGCCTATTCGGGGCAGCAGATGACACAGCTGCCCCTGATCCACGTGGCCCGGTGACACCAATTTGCACCGCCACACATGGCCTAGACTTGGCGACCTGGAAGTCAGCCTGGGAGTCACCCTTTGCCAGGTCAGATGCCACAATGGGCGGGTCCAACAAGGGCTGAGCAGAGTTGGTGTCAGCCACATTTCTCTCAACCATGTGGGGAGGCATGGGTGTCCCTCACTGGTCCTCCACACGTGGGGGACTAGGGGTACCCTGCAAATCCCGGCCACATCCCCTACCGCGCCCAGCACGCCCACCTCTTGAGACTCGGCCACCTTTGACACCCTTACCGCTTGGTCGCCTCCCAACCATGGCACTGATGTTGTTGTGCGTATGGGAGTTGCAGTAAACTATTGTCCTGGGCAATTGGGGGTCAAAGGGGTAGGGTACTAGATGGAATTCGTACCCTAGTGCTCTAGCAAGGCTGTATGTGACCCCTGGGGAAAGATGACGGGTCACGCAACGCACAGGCACCCCAAAAACAGAAAATAACATGCACGCAACCCCTCATACACCACGTGCATGGAAAAATGAACCCACACTACGCTGTGGCACCCAGAAACACAAAAATGAACGTACGTGTGTTACACGCAGCCTACAATTACCTCTGAAGGGGTACGCGACACACGGGGCAAGCACAGTTGGTAAATACGTGTGCGACTCACTGTCTGCCTGTAAAAAGAGCGTGAAAAATACGTGCGTGGCAGCGTTGGCAACACCCCCGCCAAAAGAAGAATTGTACGCTGTCTGAGGAGACAGGACAAAAGAAGAAGTGAACGCTGTTTGAGGAAACAGGCCCAACAGAAAATCAGAAAAAAGCTGTCAGAGGTAACAGGGAGTACGAACTAGAAACGCTGTGAAGTAAATCGCGTGTGAACCGACAAGAAGTACAAAATTCACCCACTCGGTCTCCATGAAAAGCACGTACAAGGAAATGACGTCCTACACGCACCTTTTGAGCCGGCCCACACGTCCAACGTCACTTCCGCGTGTACGCGCTCAGGCCCTATCCTCCAATGACACAAGCTGACACTCGGACGTGCAGTTCTTGGGCGTGTAACATGCACCCAGGTTCAGGGAAATGCCCGCGCACGCATGTCACAGACGTGCTTACGCGCTAAGGGCCTTTCCTCGAATTACACGCTGACGTGCAAGATTTTCGCGTGGCAAATCACTCCGTATCAAGCTGGCCACGTGTTCACACACGGAAGACCACGCTCCTGCCCAGAAGGCCGAATTACTGTCCCCCAGAGCCCCGAGCACGCTCCCACCTGCCATCTGCTGCTGCCTGATTGCCTGCTGCCCACATGCCCTGCCATTTGCTGCCTGCACGTCAGCCTGGGGTGCTGTTGCTGTGACCACCCCTGCTGAAACCGAAGACTCCCAACTGCTATTCCATCGCTCCACAGCCCAGCCCCAGGACCCAGTTGTCCACCCACACCTGCCTCTGGGGTTGCCATGTCGGGCACTACACCATCTGGCACCACTGGCAACCCTCAGCCAGAGAGGCAGAGGGCCACCAGCTTCACTGCCACCGAAGTTGGTGTCCTGGTGGAGCAAGTCCTGGTGCAGTATGATGCCCTCTTCGGAAGGTCGGCCGCCGACAAGGAAGGACAGACTTGGATCTGGACGGACATTGTGACTGCCATCAACGCGGAGGGGGTGGCAGTCCGCGAATTCCAACATGTCAAGAAGCGCTGGGAGGACTTCAGGTCCAGGACCCTCAACAAGGCCCAGCGCCTCTTGAAGGCAGCGGATGCCAAGGGGCGCCGGGGCCACATGTCGGAACATCAGATGAGGGTCAGCCCTGTATACTGGTCCAGGGTTAGCGCAGCACTTTGCGCTGAATTGGGAATTTTGATGGCTTTTCCTTGCGCGAGGGCGTTCTTGGGGGCGTAACTGGCGCTGCTGCAGGGTCGCTGCGCCACTCTGCGCCACGGCTGGTTTTGGAGGGTAAAATCCATGAATACGCTGTCCGCGGATATTGATTTTAGCGCACGCGGCTGGCGCAGACATTCGCACGCGCACACTGTGTACCAGCCGCGTGTGCCACTTTTGTGCGAAATTCTAAGAATTACCCTGTTAATGTGTTAGGAGTATATGACTACTTGCCAACATGATGCATTATAATCTGTTGGTGTTTATGAAGTCATAGAGGTTTTGTTTGCATTATGGGACTGTATAGATGTACTTTTATCATTACAAACATTGGAGTACAAGTCACAGAACGTAGAGGAAAAAAGTAGGACTGCATAAGCAGCTGAAGATTGGAATGGGTTCTGTTAGGAAGTATATATGTGCTGTTAAAATATTAAACTGGCACATACTGATTGCCAATTACTAATGGTGTACAAATCAATGTTTCCTGCTTTTGCATTGTTTTATGCAAGATGACACACTGCTGCTTGAAATGGTGATGTACATTTTTTACTTTTTAGAAAAGTGCAGCATTACATATCTTTATTTAGAATACATGTCACAGGTTGGAATTGTGAAGTTTAGTTGTGTTTTTACTTTGCATTCTGGGACTTGTAGTTGCAACATTAAAATGTGCAAAGTGATTTAGGAACTGACAGAATGCAAAGGAAAAAAGAAAGACTTAAGAAGCACCTACACATTGGAATGGATGATGTTGGGATGTATTGGATGTATGCGTGTGCTGTCAAGATATTAAACTGTGAGACACTACGTGGCATTTCAAAATGGTGTACAGGTTCATTTTATTTGGTGTGCCCTTATTTTATGAAAACGTGACACAGTCCTGCTGTACATGCACATATGCATTTTTCAACTTTCATGAAAATGCTTGTAAAAAGAAACATTTTGAAATGCAGAGCATTTCAATTGGTTGCTGCTGCATGTGAGCAGGTGATGACTTCTGCACTGCATGCCATTTGCTAGAGTAGTTAAAAAGACAATATGCTCATTGCAAACCTTATTAAAGGGTAAGTAGCAGGAACCCTGCGTGCCCATTTCTCGTCCTTCCTGGGTCTCGTTTATGTCCTTGGTCGCTGTTAGAGATTGAATGGGCAATCTCTAAATTGAAATATTCTAAGGCCCCGGGCCCAGATGGAATTCCTACCTGTGTTATGAAGCACGACCCTAGTTTTTGGGCCCATGTATGTATAATAACATTTGAAAATATTTTTAGTGCTTGCAAGATACCTCTGTCTTGGCATTCCGCTATTGTGGTGTCTATTTATTTGAAAAAAAGGGGACCGGGAAGATCCAGGCAGCTATCGTGCAATTGCACTATTAGATGCGTCAGAAAAGATATTCTCAATCCTTGTTCTGTGACTTCTTGAAGCCACTTTAAACAAAATAAAATGTTATCTCGCTTTCAAGTGGTGTTCCGATGTATGATGGGTACACCCTTGAATGCCACCATTATATCATATCTCTTAGCAAGAAATGGCGAATGTGGTGTAATTATTGTGGCATTTGTAGATTTAACTGCAGCTTTCGATTCCGTAATTGGTCATCTTTTATGGACAAAACTGCCCGATATGGGTTTTGATTCTATTATGCTATATATGTTGTTTCTGCTACATGAGAATACTACCGTACAAATACAGATAAAGAAACAGGGTGCCCTAACTGATGCAATACCCACTAACATTGGGGTAAGACAAGGTTGGAACTTGGCAGCGACACTGTTTAACGCATATTTGTGCATTATGGCCTCGATATGGAATGAGAAATTAACATTCCCTGCCAGGCTTGGCAATCTTAAATTAGAATGGTTAGCATTTGCAGATAATGTTTTACTTTTTGATTTAACACCTTTCGGATTGCAACACAAACTGGAACTCTTTGCCTCTTATGCTTACCACCATAAACTGCAGGCAAATCCAATAAAATCTAATATAATTATCTTTAATAATTCCAAGAAGAAAATTGTAGCATACAAATGGAATCTTGGGTGAACAAGTATAGAACGGGTCCCTGCAGTAAAATATCAAGGATACAATTTATCGCATCCATGCAAATGTGGAATCATGATTAGGGATAAGATCAAATGTTTATGTGCTCAAATGAAAATTATTTATGGTAGATACTGTGAATATTTTATGATTCCCATATTTGATTCTTAACATTAAAAGTTGAGGTGATGATTCTGTATAGGCTAGACAGGTATTTGCAGAAAATTTGACCCTTTTTGAATCAAATGCAAGCAAACTTAATACCTTTTAAAAAATCCTAGACCCTCCTTCGAACTCATTGTACGAAAACCTAGCCAACATGGCTAACAACCCATGTTCCTTCAAGAAATATAATGAGGAGATGTTGGGATTGTTGGAGCAAATCAATGTGACTACGGTTGATTTACGGGAACGTACAGCTTACGTGAAGTTAAAACTTTTTGAAAACGACTGGATAAGTACTATCGAGACTATATCAAAGTATAAACAGTACACTGAAGTTGCATGTTTTACCACCAAACGTATTCCTTGACAAAAATATCTAATGCAGTTTCCGGGCAATATTGCCAGTGACTCGTACCTTCGGTCAAGCTAAATCAGTTTTCCACAAATGAAAAAAGGCAATTTTGGCACACAAATAATCAATGTAATAATAATGGAACATGTCGATTTTGTGGAAATTCTTCACAATTGGAATCACTATAACACTTGACGGTGTACTACACATACTTTGAGACATCTCGTATCCAATCATTCGGTGATATAAACATCAGCCCCACTGAGTTCGGGAGAGAAATGTTGTGGATCCGTTTTATGTGGGGATCAAATGTTACTTTGATGTTAGGTTTGGTACACTTTCTGAAAATACTTGATTTAGAACTTCAGAAAAAAAAAGAAAAAAGTAATTGCAAATGCTTACATGGATGATGTACGGTAAATATTGCAATAACTGAATAATACTTAGACATAAGGTTGTTAGATATGGCTAATTTAGATCAAATGCCTCTTTGATGGGATATTAAATGTAACTGTAATGCCGTGGGGATGTATGGGTCTGCGGTTTTCACAGTTTTGAAACTTTTTTAAATTCTGCGAAGTATAATTATTATTTTTAATTATTTGTAATATAACTGTAGACATGTTGTTAAGATGAATCAGTATTAATGTAGATATGTAACTATATGATGAACTGAAAATGATTTCATATATGTAAATACCAATGAGTGCGCAATGTAACAGTTGTAAAAAGTTTGTGAATCAAACTAAAAAACATATATATATATATATATTCACTGAAAAAAACATTGTTAAAGGTACGTTATGGTTAAGTTTCGCTAGTAAAAACCTATCAAATTCAGTGAAAACACAATGTTAAAGGAACGTTATGATTAACGTGCCCTTATAAAAACTCGAATTCAGTGGATAAATGTTGTTAAAGGGACGTTATAGTTCAACTGCCCTAATAAAAAGCTATCACATTCAGCGCAAAAGCTTTATTAAAGGAACATCATAGTTACACTGCACTAATAACAACCTACCCCTATTATGGTTACTAGTAAAACTGAAAAACACCAGAAAGGTGGTAAACTAAGCAAACATAACTCGCACCACCACTGTGCACTGCAAGGACTACCACCCATGACTTCAAAGATGACATCACAAATAATGGAATGCACCAACAAGAGAAGTAACGTCTGTCTTGAGCAATCTTACTGCACTGCTGCTTTATGTAGGAACGAAGAGCAAACTGCCAGACCAAGGACAGCAAAGTGCTGAGAGCAGAGCTTCACTTCAACGTGGTAAGTACAGTAAAGTCTGTCTTATAATTGTGCAGTGCATGCAGTGTACAATATTAGAAAAGCATGGTGTTTTTTTTTACGCATTAATGGCAAGTACCCTAGAGTGGCTGGAAGAGAATTTCCCTCATGACGAAATGAGTGACGAAAGTAACAACATTGGTAGGCACCGCAGTGTAGAAACTAAAACAAATAATATATATTACTTTATATACACCAAACACATTTTTGTTTCTTTAACAGAACATACTGGAAAGTAAAGGAATGCACCACAAGAGGCACCTCTTCCACAACAGCATACAGCCAGAGAAAGTGAAGGAAACGCTGCTAAAACTAAACTCGACAGCTTTGACACCAAATTGGCCCGCCATCCCCACAAATTCTGTGTGATCAGAGATGTTACGATGCAACCCCTCACAACAAACTTGTACTAATCCCCAATTCCCCTGTATCAGTTTTCTGCTACCGCTTCTCTTTCCTAATAGTATCTGTTAATGTGTGGAAATAAAGGTGCATGTGTAAATTGTTGCTTAGTGTACATGTGGTTTTTCCTTTGTTTTCAAAATCCCGTTATGACTCTGCAGGGCACAGTACTGGTGTTTATGCGCACCACAGCAGACCTGTACCTTTCAAAGGTGACTGTATTTTGCATGTAGTGCGACTCAGTACTCTGCAGGGGAGAGCAACTTCAAAGTGCTTTTGAGGATACGTCTGGGAGCATGACAAGGAGTGCCCCCTACCTAAGTACGTACCACCCAACATCTTCCTGTCTTACTTGCCCTTTCTTATCCCTGTGGATAGTGCCCTTTCCCTGACCTCCTTTCCCTTCCTTCCCTTCTGTGTTGTGTGTTATAAGAACAAGAGAAAAAACAAAAACAACCAGAAAGGGAAAAACAAAAACAAAAAAGGCTCTTTTCAGAGCCACCTTTCACAGTTCAAAAATAGAATGGCATTGAAAAGATGCATGTCACAGCGCAACTTATAAGCTCTGAGGACAGCGCAACAAAAAATGTGGGGCGTGGCTCCCTCACAAACATTGCACGCATTCCCGAAAGGAAGTGGTGGCTCTGAAAAGAGCCTATTTGTTTGGAAAGTTTGAAGTGGTAAACACCTACTGAGGAAATGTTTGCTATACTTGCAAGAAGCGCTGCACTCCATTTTGGATATTGCACAGAAACAGCTGATTGCCAGCATCAGTAAAATGGACTCCAGCTAAATGAAAAATGTTGGTAATATGAACCGGAATGTTTTCATTGTGGAAGGAGAACATGCCAATGTCGTGCAGAAAGGCACAAACAACCTTGTTCACATTGTGCCTCGCTTTCTCCATTTGTGGCTCAAATGAGGAATAACGCAGCCACACCTGTCTCTGGGTACTGCGAGAAAAAAATATTTGCAACTTTGGAAACATTTCCATGACTTGCCGAAGTATCTCTTTCATCGCAAGCTGCAGTGAGATGCAGTCCATTTGGTAACATGTCCTAAACAGTTCCCTCCACAATGAATAATAATAATGTCTGGATGATTGAGCGTCACCAAAGTGGCACATAGAGGAGCCACATGCAGCCACTGCATCCCACGTACTCCGTACCATTGGACATGTAAATTATGGAACCCAGGTGTGCAGCCACTCCACAGCGTTCTGCGTACACTTTCACCCAATGTATCCAGGAGCCACCCAAATGGCATACACTATGCCTCCTGCACGGCACAGCCATAACCATAGCCATGTGCACTACTATTTGCAAACACACCTTCTGGCACAATCTGTCCTTACACAACACACCCAGGAAACCTTATTGACCAATCCCCACGCTAGCACAGTCCCATTTCCATGTCAGCCACCCTGAAAAGAGCTGCATGTGACGTGTGCGCACCTCCAAATGCTGTGGTGTTGCCGGACATAGTGTCCTTTGTGCGCAGGTGCGGGAACACATTTCCAGCTGGGTAGAGGATCCTCTCTTTATTGGTAGTTCTGAAAATGTTTTTTTTGTAAAGGTGCTTCTAAACAATCACCTTTTTTTATATTTGTTGGCTATTGTTCTCTTATTCTCCTCCTTACATTATTACACGAGCTTCTCCAAAATAGCTTTTAGATTCACAAACACAAGAGCATTTCCAATGGTGGATTAATAAAATCAGCTCCATTGAAAAACCTCACATTAGAAGCCACAAAAGAACATCCCTGCATCGAACAGAAAATCAGACATTCCGCCGTTTACAAGACACCTTTCCTTCTTTACCTCGGAAGAAAGTACATCGGGATTGTTACACACTAGTTTTGGTGTTATGCATGAGAAAATCACTGATTCAGTGGGAAAAAGGCGCATCATGGCTTTCAGCACCTCCTTCAGTTCACTGAGCACACGTGCAGCAGTGCGAAAAGCCACATGCAGTGCTCCACAATGCAGAACTACTATGTCAACAGTACTCCAAATGGCCACATCTCTGCACTCTGTAAGCACAGCTTGCAAACTCAGTAGAGGCACACTACGCCACAAAGCGTGCACTCCTTCTACACCAAAATGTTCATCAACACTGCTACCCTGGGCATATGTGTGCAGGTGACCCACAAACAAATCACTGACAATGAGCACTCGCACTCTGTGCATCTCTGCCATCATCATGATACACAGCAATAAAAAAAAGTATTACCACCCCTTCCTGTTAGGCACACCCTCAACACCTATTTGGATAACCCGCAGTCCCATTTCCATGCCAAGCATAGTAAGAAGGACAGCATGTGGCACGTGCGCTTCCCCAACTACTGTGAGGGCCACGCCCCAGTAAACCAGAGACAGTCCTTCTTCCCTTTCTAGTACACTTTTTCCAGCACTTCCTCATTTGGTATTGTTAAACAGTCACACACGCATCCACCAACCACATCCAAGTCCTCTGCATTTAAAAGTATCATCTTGTTAGTGTGCATTCCTTCCACACCAAGATTTTCATCAACACCACTATCCTGGGCATATGTGTGCAGGTGACCCACAAACTAATGATCGACGATGAGCACTCACACTCTCTGCATCTCTGCCATCATCACGATACACAGCAATAAAAAGAAGTATTACCACCCCTTCCTGTTAAGCACACCCTCAACACCTATTTGGATAACCCGCAGTCCCATTTCCATGCCAAGCATAGTAAGAAGGACAGCATGTGGCACGTGCGCTCCCCCAACTACCGTGAGGGCCACGCCCCAGTAAACCAGGGGCAGTCCTTCTTCCCTTTCTAGTACACTTTTTCCAGCACTTCCTCATTTGGTATTGTTAAACAGTCACACACACATCCACCAATCACATCCAAGTCCTCTGCATTTAAAAGTATCATCTTTGTTAGTGTGCATTCCTTCCACACCAACATTTTCATGAACACCACTATCCTGGGCATATGTATGCAGGTGACCCACAAATGAATCATTGACGATAAGCACTCACACTCTCTGCATCTCTGCCACCATCACGATACACAGCAATAAAAAGAAGTATTACCACCCCTTCCTGTTAAGCACATCCTCAACACCTGATTGTATAATCCACAGTCCCATTTCCATGCCAAGGATAGTAAGAAGGACAGATTCCACAACTACCATGAGGGCCACGCCCCAGTAAAGCAAGGGCAGTCCTTCTTCCCTTTCTAGTACACATTTTCCAGCAATCCCTCATTTGGTACTGTTAAACGGTCACACACACATCCACCAATCACATCCAAGTCCTATGCATTTAACAGTATCATCTCTGTTCAACACTGCATATTAACCGTGAAACACTGAGACTACAAGTGTCCTGTGAATGAAAAGCACCTCCACTGGAAAGTACTGCAAAGCTTTCTTTGATTTCTTCATCCAGATTCATGCACATCACCACCCATCACCATAACCTGCAGGTATCATTAATTTTTATACAGTACATTTGCAACTCTGTTATAAGTGGCTCGCAACAGGGTACCTGCCACAGATCCTCCATAAGGTACTCAAAAAGCATACTGTCATTTCTCCCATCAAATGCCACCTACAGTGCTATGTGCTTGAAAAGTTAGCATTTACCCATATCAGCCATTGCAATAAGCAAACGGTTACTTTCTTCTTTCTTTCTGTCAATTTGACGTCCTTTTCCCCCATTAACGCAGCTATGAAATTTGTAAAGATCTCACAGAAAAGGATCAGTGAATTGATCCTACCAAAGTAAGCCAAGTACCTAAATTGCCTGCATAACAACAGCGTGCCTGCCACTTTCCTTGCACACGTCACAGATGGCAACATTACTTAAAAAAACAAAAAAATGTATGCGTGCATTGACAACAGTACCATTCATAAATTTGCATAAATAAATGAAACAACTGAAACAATTGCTTCACTCATGTAGCGAGCATATATATGCAGAAAAGTATATGTAATTGCACACACAAAAACAATGCAATCTGTACATGTTTCCAAATGTTTTTCTCACTCTTCTACAATGAGAAGTAATCCATTTTCAAAGTAAATAGTCCTACACCAATACAGACACATGCTAAAGAGCACGTCATGAAACAAATGTACAAATAACCCACTTACCCCCTTTCCAAACATGCTGACCCCATTCATATACTAAGCCATTCATTTATACACACACACTAACTCTTCCTGCCAAGACATCCCCCTACACTTTTAAAGAATGTATTTTCCAAATGCAATCACTATGCCATTAACAAATGTATTTTCTTACCATCTTCTTATACAGTTGCAGTACCCACCTGTATCCTGAAACCACTGGTGTGTGAACTTGAAAATACAACCTAGAATAAACCTACTCTCACCAACCAACAAAGTAAGAACCGTACCATCATAGTTGTTTACGTCTTACTAAAAGAGAGCAGTATTCTTACATTGTAAGCTACAGAATTGCATCAACCCACTGGTATGTGATTAATTCTTACTCATGGTCCCTCCACAGTTCCACACTGTATAATGTCAGCACGCCACCATAATACAAACCCCCAGATAGTAATATAGTCTTTCCAACTGAAATTTAGAGCCCCATTACACAGTGACACACTTCCATGTATATGCCTACCCTCATATTCAACCACTCATGCACAGTGCAAACATATACATTTAAAAATCTGCACACCCACACTTTCCTTTTTTCTCCAACAGCTACTACAGAATGCCTACCAAACAGCAACTCCATAGAAAACAACGCAGAAATAGATCAGCGAACCTAAAAGCATAGAAAGTAGCCATCCCCCCTAGCAGAATTTGAACAGAAAGTTCAAACAGATGAGCTAATACAGTCACTAACGAAAAAGGGAAAATGTAGAAATGAAAAGAAATGCACTAAAAAGAGAGCATCTCGCACTACTGCTAACAGAGCACGTACAAATAGTAATGTCACCACAAGGAACCATTCCAAAAAAATTATTAGAGGGGAGAAATCACGCTCAACCCTTAAAACATACAGCAGAAAAGTAATCCTGGAAGCTCTTGTAGACAGTGCAATGGTCCTGAAACAGAAATTGTTTATATTAATTTTAAACAGAATGAAAACATTAACAAAATTAATTGGTGAACTACAACCACTACTTCGAAACAAACACAATGTCAGCATAGATACCTTTGGCACCATCTGTACAGGTGAGTGGATTCACACCACCAGCACAGAGCCATACTTCAATGAAGAATCATGCAAACAAGAGCAAACAAACCAAATTTCCACACATAGCAGTGGACAAGTGTATGAAAAGGTACACAATACCATCATGGAAGAAGAAACACTGCTCTCACAAATATCCCCATCAAACTAAGATGCCACTGTCCATTCCACTGAACCAAAACGCCTAACCTACAAATGGCCTTGCACATCAATGTGTAATGTTCGGCAATACTCTATCAATTCTTTGCAGCAGTTCCTCAATCACTATGTGAAAGAAAACGATAAAGGAAAAATGAAAATACCACAAACTAAGGACTCCTGTCCAGTGCGCAAATACACAGGACTATGAGGACATTCCTTAGTCTGTATTTCCGGACATACTTGCAGAAGCACTTTCCACCATATCAAAATGTTAGCAACTCATGTCATGTAAGAAATCTCGTTTACAAACTGTACTATGCAAAAGGTCCAGCTTTAGCACTGCAACATTTAAATGATATTCTCCGGTACAGCCAAAGAACTGCTCGAAGAAATAGAGCACATCCAATGGAAATATTTTGGTACTGAAGAGCACTTACAAACTCCATCACTTTCAGGCAACCGTAGTGACAACTTTGCAGATGTCAACTTTCTATGTCACACACACAAAAAAGAGATAAACTGCAAGAGCACATCTGCTGAATTGCCAAAACAAGTATGTTTGTGTTGTCATAGAACTTTCTATAAAAAGAGCCTCAAAACTCAAGACATAATGCACAAAACAAAAGACAATGAGGAATCCCAATGGTTTCAATTAACTCTGTACCTTATAGCTGTACCTTATAGCTGAAAACAAATACAAACTTACTAACACCTCCATACTGTGCACATACTGCACAGCGAAACTTGACAATAACCAAATGCCTTCACGGGCGATCAGTAATAATTTAGAATTATTTCCACTGCCAAACACACTCCAGCAGCTTAATTTGTATTAGAGCATTATAATCCGAACAGTACACCCATTTCAAGCAATAATACGACTTCAACCAAAAACTGCAAAATTGCCTCCAACTGAATTACTAAGAGGCATTCATGGGAAAGTAGTTTATTTACCATTAGATCTGAAACAAAATGTAGACACTCTACGAGTGCAAAGGCCAATACAACAATCTTTGATTATCCTGGTAAAAAAGATTAAAACAATTGGCAGCAACTAGCGGACTTAAACAAAGTTAGGAAAGCATTGCAATACCATGAATACTACAAAGAAATACATGTTCAAGAAAACCTAAGAGATACATCTAAAATAATTTAGAGAACTATACAATTCACCCACTGCACTCCAAAGGCACCTTAGACGATGCACTAGAAACATATCAAATGTGGCAAGGCAAAGGTTCACCAATCAGTATATGGGAAAAAAACATTGAAGCACAAGCATTCCCTCTACTCTTCCCAACTGGAAAAGGTGGGAGATATGATAAAAGATGCACACAAATAACAGCATCAGACTAACACTCTTTACGAATGTATTCTGCAGTCCCTAGATTTAGACAAAACGTGGAATACATATTTCACCTCCTTTTTGAAAGTGAACTAGCAACACTACGTTATAGAGTTGCACACATATTGAAAACCGGTTCCCATTTTCAAAACATGTTTGCAACACAGCTACTTCAAAAGGTGCAAGACAAGGATGAATTTTTACAGGCAAGAATTACAAATCTCTGGGCAAACATGCCTGGTATGAAAGAATACTGGTTCCGACGGCATGCAGTTGTAAGGTGTATGCTACACAACCTTGGCGAACCCACATGGTTTGTCACTTTAAGTTGTGCAGAGTATGCATGGGAACACTTTCACACTTTCCTACGCGTAGCAAACAAAAACAAAACAGGTGTAGACATGAAAACACCAGGAGAACTTTGCTATCTAGATCCTGTAAATGTATCAAGGTACTTCCATCATCGCTTCTTTGCCATGCTGCACTTCATTTGCAATAAAGCACTTCCTCCCCTCAGAGAAGTGCAACACTTCTTTTGGACAAAAGAATATCAACCCAGAGGAGCACCACATATCCACATGCTTTTGTGGATTCAAAATGCTCCTAAATTTGGTGAGGACAGTGATGCAACTGTTTGGCAGTTCATTCACAAATATGTCACTTGCAACATTCCTTCAGAAAGCCATTTAAGCGGCACAGCCTTATATGGGAAATATGAAAACATAGTGTGGTTAAGTCTTGGTCCTGCTGTATCCAGAAAAAGAATTCTGAAATCGTACGAAGACATAGAAAAAGTAGCTATAAACTATCCCAACAGCCAGGACATTTTGAAAAACAACTTATTGGACACTTTGTGAAGTGCTTGTTAAGGTATGAAGGAATGCTGTGATGTCATGTGGAGTGTCGACCTCTGACTGTATGGGTGAGGGTTCTAGCCCAGGCAGTTAGGAAGCCCCCTGCCTGGGTGATGGGAGCCAGTGTTTGTCCTATCCATGTATCTTACTGTAATCTATGTAACTTGCTTGTAAAGTACCTTGAGAACCTTGTAATAAACACACTTCACTACACACTGTACAGTGTACGGGCTCCAGCCATGCACTCACTATTGTACACCCTGGCCACAACTACCAGAACACAGTACAACCATATATAGAAACATCTATCCACTTACCACAAACCCGACACATATCACAGCCACCTACCCCTTAGCCTCTTCAGTTCACATTGTATTACATTGCTTCCACAAAATGGACACCCTCTTTGCTGAATATCCTCTTCACCTAATCCTGTAATAAGTGGACACATTCAATGCACTATAGTACTGTAACCTACCCAATAATGTGCACATTCACAACAACCCAAACAGAAAATACATCCATATGTCTTACGTTACTGTCCCGTATGCTGTAAGATTTGCCCCCTCACATGCCACTGGCACCTTTTAGGGCATTTGTTCATCTTTGTTGTTATGTACACCATTTCCTTGGAAGGTATAGAATACAGAATAGAGTGCAGCACTTGGTGCACAACTCGGCAACCATATTGTAAAGTCTGCGGTATTCCCTAAAATGTCTAACTTCTGCTTCGCTTTTTTAATGTGTAATGGAGACACAATTTGAAAACCACAGCCCCTTACAATCTTTGAAGAAGGTGTTAAGTAATTCCTTTTGTTTGATGAACGAGAGCCACAAATATCTTCATGCTACAAGACACCAAACACCGTAAGATGGCCCTGCCACGGACGTATGTAGAGCCATCGCACACACAATCTGCCATTGTACACTGATGCTTCGTAAGACACTGCACATATAAATAGGACTGTCACACTTGCAGTGAAATCACAATGCACATAGGGCCTGTAAATGTACCTTTATATATTTTGTCATCTGTGCATTCAGTGCAGCATGTGTAAGGTACCATCATCTCTCCATATACGTTATACAAACTTCAACGTAACTACACCACTGACATTTGGAAATCCATGGGGAAATCGAAACACGTTACCGGCAGAATTGTTTTTGTAGCCACATGGTTGGCAGCATGCGAAACCTAACATACCTCTCTGTCAACAGGAGAAATGCTCATTGTAAAACAGCCTTGAGTGGGAGGCATGGTTTTCTCCAGGGGTACGTAAAAAAAAAAAATCAAAGATAATGAACAGCATAGTGTCTGCGCACATGTTCTGCAAAGTTAATCTGCAACTGTTCAATACGCCTCACAGAGCAATTTCCTGTCACACAGTATAAACATGGAATTTGCAGAAGTTATGTAAGTACAACTTTGCGATACATGTGTTCTGGGATTGAATGTAGTAGTATACAGTCCTGTGTGGTACCAGGCCGCAGACTTTGTCCGTGTGCACTGTCTGGAGGTTTGTAACAGCAGTGGTCAGAGCCATGTCTCCACCATTCTGCGTAAATGGCAGATATGAGTGTTCTTTGTTTTGTTGACACGCTTCTCCAGCCCATGCAAATGTATACATAAAGCACAACACTGAAAGTGAACGCACCTCATGCACTGAAACAGCACACCATCTGCTCAATTGTGTGCTGCTAGATTGCCTGTATTGTTCTTACAATTACATTTCAAACACTTAAGAATTTTACGCGCCTTCATTGTACTAAAGGTCCATATAGCACTGCACACACACGTCAACAGGTAATATTGAAGTGTTGCATGTTTTGGCAAAACAAGTCCTGCATAGTCCTGCAATTGGAGGAAACCCCATGAAGATTTCCTTTTTTTAATGTTTCTTTGGACACAAACAGAGAGAATGTGCTGTGGGTTTGACGACACTCGCTGCCACTCACACCTTTTGTGAAATGTAAACACATAAAAGTAGGGAGTGATAACAACGTTTGAAGGATGTTTGGCATGTGTGTAGCCATACAAGGAGAGTGCCACCTACAAAACAGAGAGCAAGGCAGTGGGCGAACATATGACGCTACTTAATAACACACAATAGATCACCCAAAGGTCCATAACCCGGCCACCTAATGCCCGTTTACGACGTCCTTCCAGTAGACCCTTGCCCTTTACGCTGCCACTGATAATGGCTACTTAAATGTATTCTTATTCCTGTTTATTCGCAGATATCTTGCACCTTACTGCCCGTGCCACACCTTTCACATGGCAAGAGACGGGTGATGGAGCAATTATTGAAAGATAACCATAAGCAAGTGTTTTCATTTAGTGTTATCTCGGACGACCGCTATGGGCCCGTGTTTCCATTTGCGTTTCCGGCAATAAGGGGCAACCTGCAAACCATTATGATGTAAGGCATCACAAAGACAACAGCTGGTACCTTTTCTAAATTACAAAGAAACGGTGTTCTCCCACACAAACCACCAAGAACCACCAGGTAATCCTTTTCTACTTTGCCAGACAACAAAAGAAGTTCAGAAATGCACAGACGGTATTCTATGCTGGAATATATCCACAAAATGTAAAGAAACAGTGGTTTCAGACGTATTACACTTTCTTGTGAACATTGTATGAAAAATAAAACCACTTGCAATAGTACATAGTGTTGTTCGTAAATTATTCACATGTTCTCTGAGCAAGTACTGTACATAAGAAGACTGCAACCGTACGCTCTGTGTGCGCATGTCTGCTTTAGCTTCTGTTTATGTTGCTGGTTTCCAGACCTAGCTCCTCACGTGACAGGTAGGGCTATGCTGGGCACGCACGTTATGAAAATACCTGCAGTAGATGGTTTGACCAACTACTGTCAACAACTAATGGCAGCTATGAAGGTGAGTGTGGTGATCTTGTGGCACGCTCACACGTAAAGTTAGTGCAAGCGATGCACCCATAACAATAGCACAGAATGGCAATACTGACCGTATTGTTTGCGTATCTCAAAAAGTACACGAAAGATAAAAGTAACATACTTGCCAACCCTACCTATTCATGTAGTAGGCTACCGCATTTCAAGCAGTCCTACCGCCTACGGATTTTGTTGTACAAACCTACCGATTTATGGCTGCAGCAGGCCTGGCTGCCTGAGGTCCACTGGGATAGAGGAAATACATCCTCCAGTGTACGGTGGGCATGTAAAATGGCCCATTAATTTGATTGATGTGCTGCTTGCCCTTACATGACCCGTGAAACAGACACACCGTCTCTGCACTCAGCACAGTGCGGTAAAGTGTTAAATTCTCACCTGTGGTTTGTAGAGTTGAAGAAAAGATTTCACTGCAAGTGTGACAGTCTCTAGTCAGTCTGGAAAATGGCATCACTGTTGCTGCTTGGTTACTCCCATACAAATAAATCTAAGGACAACCAGGTAAACAGAAGAATCTTCGTATCTCAATGAATATTAGTGGTGGTTTCAAAGGTACTGTGGCCGCGTGGGGCTTCCTTCTTGCTCCACGTAATGAAACTGTGTTTCTCCTTGTTGAAAGCATTCTTGTATTTCAGAATGTACTCATCTCTGTGAATACTGGTGCTACGGCTAATGCCGTGCCCTCAAGCGACCATCTTTTGCCTTTGATCCACATATTGCTATATTTGGAGACTTCAAATTACCAGTTTTTTGGCGTGACAGATGTCATAAATTATCCTGCAGTTCAATATCTGCGAGAACCCGTTGCCTGTGTTGACAGATTCAGAGATATGGCAGTACCACTGCACAAGTTCTTTGTGATTAGTGCATCAGACGTTGGATATATACATTCCATTTCGTATTGTACTGTTAATAACAACCTGTTTTCGGTCGCTTTATTGACAGGCAAAAACGAGGCAATAGAGAGGGTATTGGGGGCGAGTTAAAATCATGGCTTTCATTCCCAATGCGTGTCCAAATCCCTGGCCAAACTTTGTAATAGCTATTGTAATTACCTGCTAGCAAGAATATATACACTGCTATAATGTTGGATTTTTGACAAAGTTTACATTCACAATCGATTTTTCCAGGCCCCCCCAAAAATGGGAAAGTGAAGTAGCAATGCTTATGTTTTGGGACAGATTTGTTTACATGACAGAGCGGTCTAAAATGCATTTGAAAAGTAGATTTGGCTTGAGACATGGAAAGCGATGGAACGCTAGTACCACATAAACACATTTTTTAACAAGTCTAAAAATATTCCAGATACCTGGTTACATAATGTCAGACAGCATTTTTCTTTCAACCCCTGTTACTTTGTAATCAGAACTTGGAGCCCGATTCATTGACATTTTGCACTGCTTAAAAATTACTTTGCACTGGCGACACAAAACCTGAATCATGGAGCTGTGCAAAGTTTATTTTTGCAGTGTAAAGTCAGTGCAAAGTCATTTAGTACTGCAAAAATAACCACGTACACTGACTTTGACCTGAGCAAATAATCAATGAATCAGGTCCTTGGTGTGTTGTGGTGTTTGTTTAATGTCACTCTCACTGTTGTGGAGCTTTCTCTGACAATTTTCCCATGCACTCTCCTTTTCAGTAGCTCAGCAGGTAAGGGTTTGTATTTGTTTTAAATACTTTTCTAATGCAATGGGTCCCAGCTCCAGGGCACAGTAACAAAGATTCTGTCTTTTAAACCAATTTCTAAAAATTGTTTCATATAGAATTCAATATCATAGAATTCTTCAACCTTTGGCACTCCAGATGTTTTGGACTTCAGATTCCATATGCCCTAGTTATCACTATCAATGAAGAGGGATATTGGGATTTGTAGTCCAAAACATCTGGAGATCTAAAATTTGAAGACTCCTGTAGCATCTCCGGCCACAAACATCCTGTGCATCTTAGAGCTGCCTGTCTGAGCTCTTCCATGCATACTGTTTGTTCAGAGTTCCGAGCCAGTGCTCTGTCTCACTACAGCATTAGGGCCTTTCAACTCTTTCAGTTCAAATGAGCCCTGAGCCACAGGGGGAATGGGGGCAGCAACTGTCCCATTTTCTCAGCCAGCAGTCTCATAACACCGCAATATATTTCTCTCTATATTAATTCATTGTGGGGCTTTAAATGTGCCCTTTGTAGCGCTTGTCTTGCAAGCTGTATTTGCTGGAGCCTTTGCGGCTGTCACTTCCCTTTGCGTGTACAGAAGTGTTATCACCTCATTGCCCTTTCACACTGCCCTACTTTAAAAAACGTATTTCGCAATTCATGTCTAAAAAGTAGGGACGGCATCAGGGCCTTTCCACTCTTTCAGTAGAAAGTGCCCATGAGGCGCACGGAGGCCCGCAGCAACTACCTCATGTTGCAAGTCAGCAGTGTAATCAAACAACAATATATTTCTCTCTATATCGTTTTTGCTCTGGGGCTTTAAATGTGTGCTTTGCAGCGCTCGCTTTACAATCTGCATTTTCCTGTGTGCCCGTCACTTAATTTGGGGTATACTGATTTGTTATCACCTCATTGTATGTTTGAAGAGGAAAATATATCTTAATGAGGACGAAGCTGGTCACAGTGCTCACAGCTCACACATTTGGTACATTTCTTTCTCCTGTTGGGTCAGAGGACAGGCAGTTCTTTCCTGTGATCTCTTCAAGGCCACATGTCAAGTGAAGTCATTTCCTGTGATGTTGTAAGTTCAACGTTCTCGTGACATAATTTCCTGGGATATCATCTCCTGTCATTTCATCGGGTCAAGCTGATGTGACATCCTTTCCTGGGATCTCATCATGATGTTAATTACTATTTTTGAAACGTTAAGATTCCTACAGATTTTTGGTCACAGCCAACCATCCTGTATTTTGGGGCTTACCCGCACAGATGGTTTTGTCTGGTGATTCTCTGGCAATGTCTGTGGACCTCTAAACATGCCGATTGTGCCTTCAACCCCTTACTGCGTAAAAGCTTTTGTGCCCTGAGCTCACACTTCTGTGTGATAATTGAACACCAACGCAGAAGGCTGGTAGGGGAGCTTTCTGAGGATGTGCGGCATTTGAATATGTTGCTCTGTGTAAACAGAGCACTGCAATGGCAGCACATAAACATCAATAGGGGCCAGAGGGGGATATTAGCAAGGACTGTTGTCTCCTCTGGTGCTCTACAAATGTCTAAGATATCTTCCACAACAATTCTGTAATGATGACTACCCATAGGGGAGATGCAGATCTGAAAGTGTGCCCAATAGAGCAACGTACGATTATAACAACTTATGCAAATAAGCAAAGGAAAAGAAAATGCACTCCACAAACCTATTTGTGGAATCCATATAGCAGTATGACAGTGTTTGCATGCATGGCTGCATGACTTTGGGGTGGGTGTGGCCAAGGCCTACAGCCTCCAGCCATGCACCCAAGAGGCTAGGCTTTGGCTACAATCACTGCAATCAAATTCAGCCACCCATGGGAGCATGTTTCCACTTACCACAAACCACAAATGTAACACAGGCACTGGCACTCCTACCCAACCCCGCAACTTAATACAGCCATGCATGCAAACATGTAGCCACTTACCATAACCCACAAACATAGCACAACCTGCGACACCTCTACCAACTTACGATCACATACTATTATTTTACTGCCAACCAAACCACAAAATCTTGGGAGCATTGCCCCAGAATCCCCGACTGTACTAAGTACTGATAACCAATACATCATAATATAGTGAAGTACTCAGTCATCTGGCCAATGGGCAGAACCCAAACGCATAATCCATCCACTTTCTAAACAGACAGTATTGCAACACTTCACCCAGTGGACACACTACAGGACTATTGACTCCTTCACATCCAGGCATGGACCGAAAACTGTAGGACGTGCTAACAATCAGCACATCCAGGCAACCAACAATGTGTACACTGCGCATAAACGACACATACAAGGAAACAGTGTGAAACATACTTGCAACCAGTGGGCACACTCTTCGGTGCAAGGGCTCCGCCCAAGCACCAAAGCCGCTAGGTGATTACCACAGTCAACACCGCACACTAAACCCAATGGAAATATCCTGATATTGTCTGCATTGCACTCCCCATACCCAATTCAGCCTCCCTGCAGTCACCACAAAAGCAAGTCACCTGCAAGCTACCCGCAAATTGGTGCAGTACTCGCAGACACCGTTCCCACATCACTGTCTTTTTTCCACCTAAACAGATATATCATACCAACCACTTTTCACTCCCCCACCCTTTTCATCCCCTCTTCCCACCACCAGATGCCTTCCAGCTCCTTCCAGCGCAGCACTATCCTCTGATACAACATGGCAACGTTTCCCAAAATTGTGATGAACATCACGCTTCCCTCCAGCCAAGCACCGGGTGCGTCAAATGTTTGCCGACATCAAGCCACACTGCAGGCCAATGAGACTTTTGACTGCGGAGTGAAAAAGGGAAATGGGACCGTGGAGCAGAGCCAGATATCACTATTTTTTGAGACGTACATTTGAACTGTTTCTAAATAAAGTACTCGACGGATTTTCAAGAAATTTACAAAAGCATGCTTTCGGAACCAATCTGCCGCTCCTGCCCCAACGGTTTGGCCTGTAGGCATGCACAACGTTTTTGTCCATTCAGTCTATGAAAAAAAAAGGATTTGGGACCCCCACCCTATAACTTTGCCCACCCCTCCACGAAACCTCATCCAGCAAAGTTTTAATGCAAATTCTTCCAGGGCGAGAGCAGTTATAAACCGGCCAAAAAGTGGTTTTCCTATGAGATGAGCAACTTAACCATAACTACACGGCCGCTACGGCAGGCTGTGGAATATATATATATATATATGTATATATATATATATATTACATGGCCACAGTAGTGGCCATGTTGTTATGGTTAAGTTGCTGTTTCCATAGGAAGAGCACTTTTTGGGTGGCTTATAACTTCGCTCTCCCTGGACGGATCCTCACCAAACTTTGCAAAAAAAGTATTTGGGTCACTCTGCAAAGTTTGGTGAGGATTCGTCCACGGGGGGCAAAGTTATAGGGGGGGTCCCAAAACTTTTTTTGAATGGGAAAAAAATTTTGCTCGCGCCTACAGCCCAAACCGCTCAACGGATTTCCACCAAATTTGGACCAGGAGCAGCGGCTTGGTCCCGAAAGCGTGCTTTTGCAAATTTGGTGAAAATCCGTCCAGTAGTTTTTTAAAAAATGACCAAAAAGTAGGTAAAAAAAATTTAGTGATATCTGTGTTCGGTTCGCGGACACACTTCCCTGTTCGCTCCACGGACAGTGTCCTGATTGGCCAATCGACTTGCGTGATGTTCGCGGACATGCAACGTGTTCACTGATTGGACGGTGTGGAGCGTGAAGCGCGTCAGATTTTTCGGTAGCGCCACCATCTTGGATTCGCAGACGTCCGCGGACAGCGCGGTGAAACTTTGTTCAAAATGTGTATTTTGTAGAGTGTGTTGGTGTGTAGGAGTGTTTGGGCAGGGTGGGAGTGTATGAGATAGGATGAAAGTTGTGTTTTTTATGTGTTAGACCTTCTTTTTGTGTTCGATTTGTTTGCGGACATCACAGGTTTTCTGAAATGTTCTAAATAAACTGACTGGGGGTGTTCTAAGGACTCAATATGTGTCCGTTTTGTTCGCAAGCAAAGTGAAACTGTTCTAAGAACACTCGCGGTGTCCGGGAAGTGTTCGTAGGGGGTGTCCTGAGGACGCTGTCCGTATTGTTCTCTGTCAAGTTGAATGTGTTCTAAGAACACCCGCGGTGTCCTAAAATGTTCGCAAATAAACAAAATGGGGGTGTTCTGAAGACGTTTTTGAGAACACTCCCGGTGTCCTGAAATGTTTGTAGGGGGTGTCCTGAGGACGCTGTCCGTATTGTTCTCTGTCAAGTTGAATGTGTTCTAAGAACACCCGCAGTGTCCTGAAATGTTCGCAAATAAACAAGATGGTGGTGTTCTGAAGAAGCTTCTAAGAACACTCCCGGTGTCATGGAATGTTCGTAGGGGGTGTCCTGAGGACGCTGTCCGTATTGTTCTCTGTCAAGTTGAATGTGTTCTAAGAACACCCGCGGTGTCCTGATATGTTTGCAAATAAACAAAATGGGGGTGTTCTGAAGACGCTTCTAAGAACACTCGCGGTGTCCGGGGAGTGTTCGTAGGGGGTGTCCTGAGGACGCTGTCCGTATTGTTCTCTGTCAAGTTGAATGTGTCCTAAGAACACTCGCGGTGTCCTGAAATGTTCGCAAATAAACAAGATGGTGGTGTTCTGAAGACGCTTCTAAGAACACTCCCGGTGTCCTGGAATGTTCGTAGGGGGTGTCCTGAGAACGCTGTCCGTATTGTTCTCTGTCAAGTTGAATGTGTTCTAAGAACACCCGCGGTGTCCTGAAACCTGAAATGTTCGCAAATAAACAAAATGGGGGTGTTCTGAAGACGCTTCTAAGAACACTCGCGGTGTCCGGGGAGTGTTCGTAGGGGGTGTCCTGAGGACGCTGTCCGTATTGTTCGTTGTTAAGTTGAAAGTGTTCTAAGAACTATCGCGTTGTTCTGAAATGTTCGTAGGGGGTGTCCTGAAAACGGTGTCCGTATTGTTCGCTGGCAAGTTCAAAGTGTTCTAAGAACACTCACATTGTTCGCGGACATTAAATGTTTCCCATAGATCATAGTTGAAATGTTTGACTCTATGGATGTGATATGCTGCGGTGGTTGTTGCCAGGGCATAGAGTCTTGGGTGCATGGCCATTTGGCCATGCACCCAAGACTCTATGCCCTGGAAACAACCACCGCAGCGTATCACATTCATATTTGCTTAAAACTTTGGGTGAAAAACAAATGTATAAGGAACAAAGGTATTAGATACTATGGATGTGATATGCTGCTATGGTTGTCCTTATTATTGTATACTTACTGTTTGGTCTAGCAATGGGAGTCCATGTTTTTCTTCTTCATTTCTGTGATAAAAGAAAATAGCATGTTAGTATTAGTATTTTATAATGACTTATTACATTGTATAAGCAATATACTTTTATTTTTTTTCGACCCTCATATTTAGTACAGTACAAATCAGAGTACTGTGCAATTTGCTCAGTTTCTGTATTTGTTGCTAAAATCACTGGGTCTGTGGGAGAAAAAAACAATCCATGTTGGATGAAAAAAAAACCTTTTTCTCTTATGCTACAGTTTATTTGTTTGTTTGTTTTCAATGTTCACTTTTTGTTTCTGGCTAATGCTTTATACTTTGCTTTGTTGTATTTTTTTTGGAGCAGTAACAGATTCTTCATTTGTTTTGATATTATACAATTTTGGAGCAGTTAGATACCAATTGGCGTATTCTAACTGTCTATTTTTTTATATATTTTAGTGGTTTTCATTTATCTATTTGGATATTGTTAAATTTTGGGACAGTTAGATACCAATTGGCATATTCTAACTGTGTATTTTTTGGCCTAATTTAGTGGTATTCATTTATCTGATTATTAGTTGCAGAATCTTTGAGCAGTTAGATAGCTTTTGGAGTATTCTAACAGTTTATATTTTTTTAACACAAATTTACTTAAAGGTTTAAATACAGTTTATTTATCAAATTTTGGTTTTAAGAACATCAAATAAGCGTTTGTAAGATTTTCTGGTAATCTCTGCTTTAGAGTAATGGTACTATCATTACATTCACATTTCTTTTTTATATATGCCGTGTAGTGCCCTGAATTGGTTGTGGCTCCTGCGTGGTAGATTATACCTATTGTTGTGAAGGTTTTCTTACCAAGTGATATTTGACGATGTGTGAATCCAGTCAGCTTGCAGTTGTTTTTGGTACCATCTGCATTGTAACGTAGAAGCATTAGTATTACGTATTTACTATGTGTTTGTATTACTAATGTGGAGCGATTATCTGAATTGCAGGTAGAGCATAATCTACCATGGTTTGCATTTTGTACAAGTTACTGAAATGGAATGGATTCACAATTTGGTATTGATATATATATGAAGCATTCATTGGGAATTTCTTCTTGTGTCACATCGTTGCACAGAGTGCATGTATGTTTCCACATGTATGAAATCTGGAAGATTTCATTTATAGATATGTTTTTGTTTTCCAGTACTAATAGTAAGTACATTAGAAATTCTTGTGGATCTTCCTGTGAGTTTATAGTGAATTTCACCATTCCAGCACAGTAGTCCAATTGTCGTCTTATTCCAAAAACACTATATGTCTTGTCAGGATTGTTTGCTGCATTTCTGTGAAGTACTAACATTTGCAAACACAAAGGGTCTGTACTGTGTAAGTAAATGTTGTCAACAATTGGTGGTAATTGAAATAGAATATTCATTGCTACATTTGCATAGCAACTTACACCAACTATATTTGAGAATTTAAATGGTCCAGGTAGTTCTGTATCTAACTGCTTTTTTTGGAGTTTGTCTTCCTTCTTTAAAGAAGTACCTGGTTTACTTTCTCTAATTGATTGTTTTTTGTTTGTGGTACTTGATGAAGTATTAGTTTCTTTTACTCTCTTTGGAGGATTTGCAGTGACGTCCTGTTGCATTTCTGTTTGATTTAGTTTTTCTTTTACAACGTTTTAGTTTTTGTGGAACAGAATATGTGTTTAGATGGGGAGTGTATAGTGAGCGAAGTCTATTATATTCTAAAATGCAAGGAATATCAGCGTTTACTTTACTTGCATCAAAGTTGATTAGAAATAGACCGTCAAGTGTACGTAAGCGTGATAGTGCTACGTAGCTCATGCCTTCTTTAAAGACTGTGTTACGAATATCTATCATTGCTTTGTCTAGGGTAAGACCTTGTGATTTATGAATCGTGACTGCGTATGCAAGAGTTAGAGAAAATTATTCTCTGCGTACATACATATCTTTGAAGAGAAGGAATCTAGCTGTTGAGCGTCCTATCCGTTTTACTTCTGAAAGTTTGTCAAAGAGTATATTGACAAACTGAATTTTGTTGTCACGCGGGTATGTTTGAAAGCCAACAACTGTACCCAGTGCTCCATTAACTAGTCCTTGGTCCACGTCAAGGTTACGTTTAAGCATTACTCTGCAATTTAAGGATAATTTTAACATCTTTTCTAAGCCTGCTGTGTTTGAGATTGATTTTTCTAAATTATTTAGTCTTGTTGTGGCTTGGTCACACATGGGTAGTGTCACACCATGTACATCTAGTTTGTCTGTGGCGCTAATTTCCATTATTGGTTGCATTTCTTTACTTAACATTATTTCATTGAATTTGAGACAGCTTGCAAGAGTTGGCATTAAGGCCATACAATTGACATTTTTGTGGGCTAATTGTTCCATAACATCTGTAGCACATGCATTATCGCCATAAAGTGCATTAATGTGCCGGGTTTTCAATGTTGCTACTGCTTCTTTAGAAAGTATACCAACTCTCAAACTTTTTAAAATGTTGGCATAAGTTAGATCTGCAGATTGGCGCATGTTTTCTGTTAATTCTCTGTATTGGAAATGTTGCCAAAGGATGACATTTCCAATGCTGCCAACAGTTTTACGGCAGAGTTTGTGCCCTAATGTTTTAAAAATAGGTTCACCTTTTACTGGTGTTAATTGAAGCAGATCTCCAAAAACAATAATGTGTTTTCCTGCAAAGAGCTCTTCATAGTCTGTTTTGAGAACTTCTTGTAATCTGAGGTGAATCAAAGCTAACATCAGGTTGGAGACCATGCTCACTTCATCTATTAGTAGCATTTTCATTTGTTTCAATACTCTGCATAATTCCATTGCAGCTTCTGCAGAAAGTTTGTAATAGTCTAATTTGTTCTGGTGTTCTACTGGTAATAGTAGTAATCAGTGTAATGTAACACCACCTATGTTGTAGGCAGCTAAACCTGTGGGGGCAGTGACAACAGCTGACAGTTTGTTGTTTGTCAATTGTTGAAGGAACTTACTAATGATTTTGATTAGGAATGTTTTGCCAGAACCAGCTTCACCACTGACGTACAGTAGTATAGGTTTATAATTATGGCAGGAACATTCTTTATTTTCATGTTTTACACCATGTGCAATTTGTTTTGTTACTTCTTGAAAAATGCTACTTTGCTCATTGTTTAGTTTTGATTGTAGTATAGTTAAGTCTTCCTTATCTTCATACTGACACATGGTGTTTTCTACTTCTATCATAGCTAATTCTGCCTCATTTGTTATTAGTGGTTCTCCCAGTGGTTCTTGGCTTCCTGTTACAGAAGGTTGACTACTGTCAGGAGTATCCTTATCTAGTTGGGCTTGGAGTTCTTCTTCATGTTGCTGTTCATTGTGCAAAATTGTTTTGTACTGTGTAAAGTTTACATCAGTTATAGTGCTTTCATTTGCTTTGAAAGCATCCTCATATGAGTCATAGTTACCTAGTAATTGTTCTTCTTTTCTCCATGGTTCGAAGAGTTGTAGCAGTAATATACTTCTTTATGTTGAGGAGTCTTCAATGACAATTTGATATGATTAATTAAATTTGGTTTAGTGAGTTTAACTAAGCTGCCTTCACAGTCTGTCACTCTATATTTACCTTTTTTTTCATCAGGTTTCATATTATTTTTGTATGTGTAGTTTTGGGCTATTTGGTATAGACACATGTTTTCCAAAGTATTACTTCTGTTTGGGTAGTATGTGTCCAATAAATTGTTTTTTAAAATGTCTTGGCTGTTGGGATCAAGTTTGGCTATTGTTTCTATATCTTCATATTATTTTAGAACTCTTTTTTTAGATTTAGCTGGACCAAGACTTAGCCATACTATATTTTCATATTTACCATACAATGAAGTACCAGTTAAACTATCAGCTGCTTCATAAGATCCACATTCTCTATGGGTGAGCATTTTTATGCCCAAGCTGTATAATTTCTGAGATACTGTTTTATCTGATGACAGGTCATTCCAGAGGTCTTGGAGCTCTGTCTTTTCTGCTTTAGTTAAGTATGCTGTGACATATCGTGCAACTGCAGTAGAATTGTCTGCAATGTACTGCACATCTATGTTTGCATTCCATAAGTGGGCAATGATTGCATTATAATCATTGATATATTTTTCTTCTTCTTTTCTTTTTATGTAATATGTATTTTTAGGTGACTTACCTTTAACACTATGTCTAACTGAAGACATGAGGTTGTTTACTTGACCTGTATTTGTAACTGGTCTAGGAAAACCAAATCAGCATTTGGTGTAGTATTTGCCTTTGTTTTTGTATTTGCAACGACAATATTTTCCACATTTGTGTCTTTGAAATTGTAAAATCTGTGCATGAAGATCACTATTTGTGGCTTCTGATGGAATTTCACAAGTGACATATTTTTCAATAAACTGTAAAATAGTGGCATCACTGTCTTGACCAAATTTAGGAGCATCTTTAATCCATAAAAGCATGTGGATATGTGGTGCTCCTTTGGCTTGGTATTCTTTTCTCCAAAAGAAGTGTTGCACTTCTCCAAGGGGAGGAACAGTTTTATTACAAATAAAATGTAGCATAGCAATGAAGCGATGGTGAAAATATCTTGAAACATTAACAGGATCCAAAGAACAAAGTTCTCCAGGTGTTAGAATATCTATGTTTGTTTTGTTTTTATTTGATATGCGTAGGAAATCATGTAAATCTTCCCATGCATATTCTGCACAACTTAATGTAACGACCCAAGTGGGTGGGCCAAGGTTTCTGATCATACAACGTACATCTCCATGACGTTGAAACCAGTACTCTTTAGTACCACGCATATTTGCTAATAGATTTGTAATATTTGATTGTAAAACCTCATCCTTTTGTTGCACTTTCTCTAATAATTGTGTAGCTGTCATATTTTGAAAGTGTGATCCTGATTTTAATATGTGTGCAACTCCGTAACATAAAGTTGCTAGTTCACTTTCAAAGAGTAGGTGGAATATGTATTCCACATTTTGTCTAAATCTGGGATCTTCAGAATACATCCGTAATGAGCGGTATTCTGAAGCTGATATTTGAATAGGTCTATCATCATACCTTCCTCCTTTGCCAGTAGGAAAGAGTAGAGGAAAAGCACATGCTTCTAAACTTTTTTCCCATATACTGATTGGCGATCCTTTTGTTTGACGCATTTGGTAAGTTTCCAGTACATCTTGTACGGTGTCATTACAGTGCCAAGGATGAATTGTATAATGGTCTAAAGTATTTGATATTGTAGCAGGATCTAGTAGCTCAAATTGACCAGCTTCTTGTGTTTCTTGAATTATTTCAGTTGTATCTTTCAAGTTTTCTTCAATATTAATTTCTTTGTAATATTCATTATTCTCTTTAAGATATTGGAAGGCTTGTCTAACTTTATATAAATCTACCAGCTGTTGCCATATTTTTTTGTCTTTTGTAGGTACTCCATTTACTAATATAATTAAAGATTGCTGCATTGGACGTTGCACTCCTAGAGTATGCACATTTTCTTTTAGATTTAATGGTAAATAAACTACTTTTCCACGAATGCCTTTTACCAATTCAAAGGGAGGTAATTTAGCTGTTTTTGGTTGAAGGCGTATTATTGCTTGAAATGGATGTACTGTTTGAATTATGATGCTCTCATATAAATTAAGTTGTTGTAGAGGTTTTGGTACTGGGTATAATTCCAAATTATTTGTGATAGAACGTGAAGGAGTTTGGTTGTTGTCAAGTTTTGTAGTGCAATAACTGCAAAGTATTAAGGGCTCAGTTATTTCATATTTGTTTTCTGCTACAAGGTAGAGAGCTAATTCAAACCATTTAGAATCTTCATTGTCTTCTATTTTGTATGATAGGTCCACAGTTTTTGTGTTACTTTTATAAAAAATTCTACGGCAACATACACATACATGGATTGGTACTTCAGCTGATGTACTTTTACATTTTAGTATTTCTTTTTTGTATGTGTTTAGCAAAAGGTTGCCATGTGTAGAATTGTTGCTTAATTGGTTTAAAGCTATTTCATTCTGTAAATGGCTTTCACTTCCAAAATATTTTTTCTGGATATAGTGAATTTCTTCAAGTAGGTCTTTTGCTGTACCATGTAGAAGGATGTTATTTAACTTTGCTAGTGCTAAAGCAGGACTTTTAGCATAGTACAGGCATTCTTTAGGGTCTGTTGAAAAAAATAAAGAAGATATGGGTTGGGGTGTTCTGGAATGTATGTGTGCTATGTGCATGAGTGTTTGAGTAAGATGATAAAGATGTATGTAATTGTGTGTGATTGTGCATTGGGAACTACAACTACAACTACAACTAATAGGGATAGGTATTCTTGAATGTATGTGTTACTAAACTGGGGTTCAGATGACAAAAAAAAAGTAAGCTAGTGGTGTGGAAAAGTACAAATAGTAAATCTAATGTATACAATTAAAACAGTTGTTTGTTCTATAATATGAAAATTGTAGTGGTTCAGTTGGGTAATTTGTGTGTCCAAAAATAGAAATTTGTGGGCCATTCTGACTGTAAATCACTGTTTAAGACATGGACATTTTTGGACAAAATGGTACAAAATCTCTTTTTAGAAACCAAAATAGCTTGTATTAATGTTATAGTATATTTGATTAATAATACAAATATTATGGTGATATTGTACTTACTTTTTTTTTTAAATTCACAGGTAACTTCTTAGTTTTTCTTTCTTCTTCGAATTTGGCTGCTTCTTTTCAGGAAACTGGTCTTCACTGCAATTGTAAAAGCTTCAAATGAGTAACTTTGTTTGTATATAGCACTGTTTTTAATTTAGATATTGATTTTTTTAATTGAAATCCTCAGTGCCTTGTCTAACTTTATATAAATCTACCAGCTGTTGCCATATTTTTTTGTCTTTTGTAGGTACTCCATTTACTAATATAATTAAAGATTGCTGCATTGGACGTTGCACTCCTAGAGTATGCACATTTTCTTTTAGATTTAATGGTAAATAAACTACTTTTCCACAAATGCCTTTTACCAATTCAAAGGGAGGTAATTTAGCTGTTTTTGGTTGAAGGCGTATTATTGCTTGAAATGGATGTACTGTTTGAATTATGATGCTCTCATATAAATTAAGTTGATCTAGATGCCAACACCACCTTAGCAAACACACCAATATGACCGCCTAAGCCGCTGCCTATACCGGCAAGCTCATTAGGGCCAGCAGACCTTTCCTATCACCCAACAGCTGCCTCACCCTTGCCAGGGCCCTAATACAATCCAAACTCGATTACTGTAACAGCCTGTACCTTGGTGCTAATCAATCCGTACTCAACAAGCTGCAGGTAATACAAAACAACGCCTTGCGCGCAGCCCTCAACATTCCCAGACAAGAGCATATCTCCGCTACTAGGAAAGCCTGCAAATGGCTATCCATACGCCAAAAAATTGATCTAAAAACCATCTGCCTCACGTATAAATCCCTCAATCACCTAGCACCACCATATCTAGCTAATAAATTCACCCTGAAACCTGCCACCAGATCCACCAGATCCTCCAACACTCTTTGCTTATCAGTGCCCAGGTTCCACCTAAAAAGAGCTGGAGGGGTAAGCTTCACAGTGCTTGCCCCCCAACTCTGGAACTCCCTACCGCTCAACATCAAAACTGTCGAATCCTTCCAGATCTTTAGGAAGCAGGTCATCAGCTGGCTCCTAAACAAAGAATAACGCCATTAACACCAGACCCGTGCGGTAACTGGCTTAGTCACTGTATTTATATTGAAAACTGTATATCGTACGTACTGCATTTGCTCTTGTTTACTGATCACTGTATATATATGTATATATTATAAACTGTATGAAGTATGCAACACTAAAATACTTCTTAACGCTGTAACCAAATTCTTAAGCGCCCTTCTACCTCTGGGTTTGGAGCGCCATACAAATAAAATAAACAAACAAACAAACAAACAAAATGCATTGCGACCTTTTTTGGAATTACAACAACGATTTTGAAGTAGATGTTAAGCATTTACAATTTTTGACTTACAAACACCACCCAAAGGCTATTTTCAGAGCCACCACTTCTTTCCAGAGAAAATTACAATGTTTGTGATGGAGTAGCAAGGAGGGTAAAGGGGGGGACACCAACCACAGGGATAAGAAAGGGCGAGCTGAGAGAGGAAGATGTAGAGTGGGTTTTATTTGGGTAGTGAGCAGGTCTTCTCGTGCTCTAAGACGATAGTCTCAAAAGCACTCCGAAGTCACTCCCCCCTGCAGAGTACTGTGTCACAGTACATACATACAACTGTGACCCTCGAAAGGTAAGGGTCATCAGCATTCTGTATGGCCTGTGAGGCAGCTTGAGGAAGACGCTGTCCCACAGAGGTGGTCCTTGTGGTGACGGATCAAAAACAGAGGATGTAGTAGAGGAAATCAACCTGCTACGTTCTTCGTAAGGTACAACCCTGTGAATAGCCCCAGAGAGAAATGACCTCAGGTGTCGCTTCATAGTAGTGGTCCCAAAGCTGTACTTACCGTGCTTCCCGCGACTGAGTATCGCACAAGCCTTAGGAACAATACCATGAATGGTAAATAACCGCCACACCCAAGACACACGCCTAGTGCGGGTAGTAGGGTTTTCCTCTACCTCATTCTCATCATCCTCTTCTTCCTCCTCTGCATCCTCACTCCTGTTCCCCTCTTCAGGCCCTTGGGGAGGTGGTGGTGGTGGAGGGGGAGGGGGTGGTGCTGAAGCAGGTGCAGCACCAAGTGGCAGTTCAGCAGCCAAGGATGCCATTTCGATGATGGTGTAGTCTGCAGGTGGCAGCAAAAATCACTGTGTTCTGAAGAATAGCCAGAAACACAATGGGAATAAGCTCTTGGGCGTGGTCTTTTATAGGGGTGCTTGTGCGTGGTTCGCGGACATGCGCACTGTCCGCGGACAGATCGAACACAAAAAAAGGATCGGAAAGTTTCAAAAGGTATATAGAAACTCAAGATTGCTATATGGGACTTGTGCCATGGTGAGATTTTATTGAAAAATATTATGGATTAACTGAAAATGTACTTTTAAATTGTTCGGGGACACGAACAGTGTCTGCATTTCAGGACACACGATGAGCATGGGCGCGTTCATATGATCCATTCGCTAACTAGTCCGCGAAGGAAGCGTCTGTCCGCAGGACACCAAGTGCACGGAGATTGGTGAGCGCATGCGCATTGATGTCCTACGGACACTGTTCGGGTTCTGAAGTAATTAAAAGTGCGTCACACGTGAAACGAACATTTCAGGACACCGCGTGTGTTCTTAGAAAAGTTTAAACTTGGTAGCGAACAGTAAGGACAGATATAGTGTTCTTCAGGACACGTGTCATTTAGTTTATGTACGAACATTTCAGGACACCAATTGTGTTCTTAGAACAGTTTCAATTGGGTAGCGAACACTACGAACAGGTATAGTGTTCTTCAGGACACCTCCATTTTCGTTTACGTACGAACATTTCAGGACACCAATAGCGTTCTTAGAACAGTTTGAACTTGCTAGCGAACAGTACCGGACAGGTATAGTGTTCTTTAGGACACTTTAATTTTTGTTTGTTTACGAACAATTCAGGACACCTTGTGTGTTCTTAGTACAGTTTCATGTTGCTAGTGAACACTATGAACAGTTGTACTGTTGTTCAGGACATATCATTTTCGTTTATTTACGAACATTTCAGGACACCAATTGTGTTCTTAGGACAGTTTTAAGTTGATAGCGAACATTACGGACAGATATAGTGTTCTTTAGAACACTTTAATTTTTGTTTCTTTACGAACATTTCAGGACACCACGTGTGTTCTTAGAACAGTTTCAACTTTCTAGCGAACAGTACGAACCGGTGTGGTGTTCTTCAGGACACCTCCATTTTCATTTATGTACGAACATTTCAGAACACTCGCACTGTCCGCGGACACTTTTATTGTTTTTTCAAAAAAAAACGGAAACTATTCACAATACAATATAAAAATTAAACTTTATTTAACATATATTAATAATTTATGACAGAGAAGGTCAGGCAGAAACAGAAACAAAAACAGGAGAATTTGGGGTTTCAACATGATTGGTATTAGGTGAAGAAGGGATGGAAATCTCATCAAAACGTTTTGGATTATGGAGAGGGTTTGGGGATAATTGACTGGGATATGGTGAGGAGGGACAAGTACATGTGGGGCAATGGTACAAGGTTTTTGGTTTGAAATGATTTTCTACAAAAGATTTTAAATTATTAAAATTAGCCAACAATACATCCATTTGTTCTTCTATATTGTGAAGACTGTTATCCATAACAGGGTTTTCTGAAGTTTTTTCTATTTTGGTATGCTCTGTACAAAAAAATAATATATATGTTAAATGTATATAAAAAATAATAAATAAATGGTTTATATTATAAAGTGTTTACCATTAGTTTCACTATCTTGTGACATTTCTTCATGTGGGAAATTGTCCTCTAGCCATTCCAGAGTACTAGACATTTCTGTGAGAAAAAAAAAAAAGATAATATATTTTTTAATCTAATACAGAAAGTTTATAAATATAGGAGTAAAATGAAGTACACTTACTATTTCTGGTAAAATAAGTCCTATGTATTCAGTGGGTCTGGTCTTGTTCTCAGTTCTGTTGTGTCTGTGAGGTAATTATGCTGGAAGCCAATTTATCTTCTTGTGGTATATTCCACTTCAGAACATATTGTATTTAAATGAATGGTTAGTGTGTTACATATATGGGTTACATTTCTTATGTATTACTATATATAATGTGTTTGTGTCCTGCTTTTTGAATTTGTTAAATGTTCCTATATTATGATATAACAATCAAACATACCCCCCAACCCCCCCCCCCACAGTTTTTAGGTAGTGGTACTGTTCTCCGAACATGTCCGCGAACATTAAATAAATTCGCGGACATCAAGTTCATAAGAAGAGATCTAGTCAGTTCCATATGATATGTATATAAAGTCAAAGTCAGTATTGTTAAGTTGTGCTACTAAAAAACTATGAAATTCAGTGAAAAAACTTTGTTAAAGGGACGTTATGGTTAAGTTGCGCTACTAAAAACCTATGAAATTCAGTGAAAAAAACTTTGTTAAAGTTTCATATGATGTGACTGTACTCTAAGGGAATTACTGTAAGAACCTACAAGAAGGATATGTCTACAAATAAAATAAAATTCTTAGTTTCTGACTGTTACTGAAGAAAACCATGTGGCCTAGATATGTCAGCAAAAGAAAAAATAGTGAGCAAGATATGTGATGTCATCAGTGATGTCATCAATGACATTTGTGATGTCATCTTTGATGTCCTGGGTCTTAGTCTTAGCAGTGCACGGTGGTGGCGCGAGTTATGGTTGCTTAGTTTACCATAACTGGCGAATTTGAAGGGTTTTTTGGTTTTACTTGGAACCATAACGTCCCTTTAACAAAGTTTTTTCATTGAATTTCATAGGTTTTTAGTAGCGCAACTTAACCATAACATCCCTTTAACAAAGTTTTTTTCACTGAATATATATATATATTTACTGTGGCCGTGTAGTTATGGTTAAATGGCTATCCCATAGGAAGAGCACTTTTTGGGCGGCTTATAACTTCGCTCTCCCTGGATGAATCCTCACCAAACTTTGCAAAAAAGTATATGGCCCACTCAAAGTTTGGTGAGGTTTGTTCCAGGGGGGGGCAAAGTTATAAGCCGCCCAAAAAGTGCTATAGGGGGGTCACAAAATTTATTTTTCCCATAGACTGAATGGGGAAAAAACTTTGCTCACGCCTACATCCCATTCTGCTGGATGGATTTTCACCAAATTTGTGGCAGGAGCCGTGGATTGGTTCCGAAAACGTGCTTTTGTAAATATGGTGAAAATCTGTCCAGTAGTTTTTTTAAAATAACCAAAAAGTAGGTCACAAAAAATGAGTGATATCTATGTCCGGTCCGCGGACACACTTCCCTGTTCGCTCCGTGGACAGTGTCCTGATTGGCTAATCGGCTTGCGTCATGTACGCGGACTTGCGACGTGTTCACTTATTGGATGGTGAGGAGCGTGAAGTGTGTCAGATTTTTGGAAACGCCCGCTATCTTGGATTCGCAGACAGCGGCCGATGTCCGCGGACATCGCAGTAAAAACATATGAAAAAACACAGCATTCCACTTGTCAAACTTATCAAATCATCTCTGGGGAGGTGAGGGGTGATGAGGATGGGATGGGATATGGCTGCAAGAAGCAAAAAAAACAGGTGTTTTTTGTCTGATGTTCGCGAACAGTCCTGTGAAAGTTCGCAAACACCTTAGCATTACAGGGTTGGTGAAATGCAGTTCTTGGATGGCTTATAACTTTGGCGCCACTTAATAGAACTGCATGAAATTTTGCATGTATATTCCTGGGCTGATTCTGTGTGAGTATGCAAAGTTTGGGCGGGATTCTGTCATGAGGGGGCAAAATAAGAGGTGGTGTCGCAAATAATGTATAGGCTTATAAATGAGGTGCCATTTCACGAATCCTCACTTAATTTGGGAAACTGATAATACATTTAGATATTAATGTTTTTACGAAGTTTGGTAGGATTTTGTGAAGAGGGGGAAAATTAGAGGGAGGTCCCAAAATAATGTAAAGGCTTATAAATGAGGTGCCATTTGATGAATCTACACTTCATTTTGCAAACTGATAATAGATCAAGATATACATGTTTTTGTGCGAAGTTTGGTGGGATTCTGTCGAGAGGGAGCAAAATTAGAGTGGGGGTCCCAAAATATTGTAAAGGCTTATAAATGTGGTGCCATTTGACAAATCTATACAAAGGTTTGCAAAAAGATTATAGATCTAGGTTTTTCTGTTTTCGTAAAGTCTGAATGGATTTTGTCAAGTGGGGGCTAGGTTATATGGCGATTGTATGTGCATACATTTGACACCTTTGAAAAAATAAAACATGGGTGGATTTCCAGCAAACTTGCGTAAGGAGCATTGGCAAGGATCTACAAGCATGGTTTTGCAAATGTGCCAGTGTTTTATTATTTGACAAGTGTCATAATGTAGCTACAAAAAATAGCGGTATACCTTTAGTGACTGAGGGGTAGCCTGTGGCCATGGGCAGTGGCCAGATTGTCCGGGTCATGGAATAAGGTAATGATCCGGACAATCTGGCTACTGGCCATGACCACAAGGGACAAAACATAGGATTAAAGTGGGCATGTCCACCTGGGACTGGCTTTGTGGTAAAGTTATTCGAAATTAGGATAGATTTGAAAGGGAAGAAAAATGTGCTTGTGGTAATATGGTCATAGGGTTCTCTTTTTGCCTTCTGCAGGCTGCTATGGAAAGCAAAGAGGGGCCCTGTATGGAACCCTCACCTTCCCTTTCCATGGTGGCCATCCTGGAAAAGGATTTTCCTTCCTACATTTCCAGTACCCTATTTTTTAGCACCCCGGGTTCCCGCTTTGGGAACCTAGGGTGCTAATGGCCTTCATCCCCCATTTCAGGGGCTGGAATGGGGGGATAATGGTCCAGAGACTTTGTTATCCACCCTCGCTTCGCTTGGGCTGATAACTTGGGCTGCTGGGCCAGTATCCACCGTTCCAGTCCCTGGAACAGAGGATGAATGCCACAATATTCCCATTAGCATAACACAAAATGCAAATAGAAATGTTGGAAAATCTTATTTAGTCTATGTACTTTACTGAGAAATATAAAGTAGATGGAGTCTATACATTTTTTTAGTTCTATTATTTTTAACTGTGAAAATTGGTTCCTAAAGGAATATGTCGTTTGTTGTTTTTGGATGTATTTTTTTTTGCAGGAGAGCTGAGAACGAAAGGTGGGGAGGAAAATGAGGGAAGAGAAACCAAACACTAATATGGAGTGGTAGGTGGACAAGGGAAAATGTTGCGTGTGTGTTATTTATAAGTTAGGGGGCACTGTTTCTCATGTTCCTTGATTACAGCTGTGGTGGTGGCTCTTGGGGAGGAGGGATGGCATTGGCTGATGCCATTTTAAGATAAATAGCAGTTTTGCTAAAAGTATGTACTGTGTACTAGATTGTTAATGGATAATGAGTAGGAATAGGTGTTGGAGCTGTGCAAGGGAAATTTTGAAGTTGGAAGTTCCTAGATCATTAGAAAATGCAGTTCTGAACTGTCCGCCAAGCAGAGATCTTATCGTGAAGTGCGGACGGGTTATCAGACACGTCATCATGCTGCGCGCCAGCGTATGGTCATGTGGCACTGTCAGGAAGGTCCGCTATGAAGTCAGATGCAATACTAGTTGAAATAGTTGCAAGAAGTGTATAGAAGTGTTAAAAACTATTCCAGATGGTGGGAAATGGCAGTTTTAAGGTGACATTTTGGAAATTGGACACAAATATTGCTATATTGGGTAAGTATGATATTAGTAAGTTGTAGGAAAATAGCATGCACTGGTAAAAACCTATGAAATTCAATGAAAAAACTTTGTTAAAGGGATGTTATGGTTAAGTTGCACTAATAAAAACCTATGAAATTCAATGAAAAAACTTTGTTAAAGGGACGTTATGGTTAAGTTGCACTAATAAAAACCTTTGAAATTCACTGAAAACATTTTGTTAAAGGGATGCTATGGTTAAGTTGCACTAATAAAAACCTTTGAAATTCACTGAAAAATCTTTGTTAAAGGGATGTTATGGTTAAGTTGGACTAATAAAAACCTATGAAATTCAAAGAAAAAACTTTGCTAAACAGATATTATGGTTCCAAGTAAAACCTTAAAAAATACTGAAATTCGCCAGTTATGGTAAGCTAAGCAACCATATCTCGCGCCACCACCGTGCACTCCTAAGACTAACACCCAGGACATCAAAGATGACATCACAAATGTCATTGATGACATCACTGATGACATCACAGGTGAAATACATTTTGATGAAAAGTCTCTACAAGGAGGTGTGTTTATATTGTTGATAACAAGATGTCAGGAGTGATCGGGAGACCTATCATGAACTACTTAATCTATTAAACAATGTACTCATCTAATATCATTGGGCCTCATTACGACCCAGGCGGTAACTTACCGCCTGGGTCGTACCTTTACCACCATGGCATAAACTACGCCATGGTGGTTGGCGGACTTACCGCCCCATTCCGAGGTTGGCGGGGCGGTAAATCCCCAATCCCCATTTACCCTTCCCCATTCCCATTTTTGCCCCATAGGGCATAATGGGAGTGGGGAAGGCGCTAATTACGCCACCGTAAATTACGGTGGCGTAATTAACAACAAGGTCCCTTAGCGCCATGGATTTTAACACCTGCTAAAAGCAGGTGTTAAATCCTCCAAGGCGCTAAGGGACCTCGGAATCAGGCGGTAAGGGTTGGCACTGTTTACGCCGCCGTAAACCCCTTACCGCCTGAGTCGTAATGAGGCCCATTGTATTGGAGTGTTGTTGTTAATACAGAAACCTAATCATATATAAACATATGCAATGACTGCAGCATGCACCATAGAAGTGCACTATTTATAATATTGTAATTGTGGATAGTACAATAATGAATGCTCCCTTATCAGAGTTTTGAGTAATGTTAAACATGTAATAACTAGCTAACAATTCAAGACTTACAGCGCTTGTGTTGGTACAAAACAATACATATGAAGCACCACAATGCATACAAATCAGAGGCACATACAGGGAAACTAAAGTAAGGAAGACAGAAACTGCATCATCAGAAAATGTTAATGACATTAAAGTTTATCTTCATGTATACAAATGAATTGTGTGTTTGAGGCCTGCTCATTTCCCCATATATGTGCACCAAGAGCTGAGACCAAACCCTAAGGAAAGTACTTAAAGAACATATGACAAGGTTAACATCTAGATATATAGCACCTTTTTACATTTTAGTATTCTGACTGCCAGTGAACAAAACCACCTGGCCTATATATGTCAAGGAACAAAAACAAGTGGTCCAGATAGGTGATGTCACCAGTGATGTCATCAATGACATTAGTGATGCATCTTTGATGTCCTGGGTGTTAGTCTTAGCCACGGTGGTGGCGCGAGTTATGGTTGCTTAGCTTGCCATAACTGGCGAATTTCAGTTTTTTTTAAGGTTTTACTTGGAACCATAACGTCTGTTTAGCAAAGTTTTTTCTTTGAATTTCATAGGTTTTTATTAGTCCAACTTAACAATAACGTTCCTTTAACAAAGTTTTTTCAGTGAATTTCAAAGGTTTTTATTAGTGCAACTTAACCATAGCATCCCTTTAACAAAATGTTTTCAGTGAATTTCAAAGGTTTTTATTAGTGCAACTTAACCATAACGTCCCTTTAATAAAGTTTTTTCATTGAATATATATATATATATATATATATATATATATATATATATATATTCAGTAAAAGAACTTTGTTAAAGGGACGTTATGGTTAAGTTGCCCTACTAAAAACCTATGAAATTCAGTGAAAAAACTTTGTTAAAGGGACGTTATGGTTCAAAGTAAAACCGAAAAACCCCTGAAAATCGGCAGTTATGGTAAAATAAACAACCATAACTCGCGACACCGTGCACTGCTAACACTAACACCCAGGACATCAAAGTCATCACATGTCTAGCCCCTTTCACTGCCATATCTAGGCCAGGTGTTTTTATTTACTGACAGTCAGAAACTTAACATTCAAAACGTATTACATTTATAGATTTTGCTATTCTCACATGTTCTTACACTTCTTTCCTTACAATATATTTATTTTATTTTATTGATTTCAGTAGGAGGAATTGAATAGGTGTATGGTTTTTGATTTGGAAGTGGTGGTAATATTGTTGCAGTTGGTGTATTCTATTTGTTTATTTCTTTTTTCTATTTTAGTGGTATTCATCTATCTGTTGGCTTGTTGCAGATTTTTGGGGCAGTTAGATACCTGTTGGCGTATTCTAACTGTTTATTTCCTGTTTAATTTTAGTGGTATTAATTTATCGGTTTGCTTGTTGCAGAATCTTGGGGCAGTTAGATACCTGTTGGCGTATTCTAACTGTTTATTTCTTGTTTCATTTTGTGGTATTAATTTATTTGTTTGCTTGTTGAATAATCTTGGGGCAGTTAGATACCTGTTGGCGTATTCTAACTGTGCATAGTTTTGAAGTTGAAGTTTTGTTTATATTCATACACAGATTACGTGTTAAATTTTGTTTTTAAGAATATTAAGTAAGCATTCACAAGATTTGCTGGTAATCTCTGTTTTCCAGTAATGGTAGTATCATTACATTCGACCATCCACAATTCTTTTTTATATATGCAGTGTAGTGACCTGCATTGGTTGTGGCTCCTGCTTGGTAGATTATACCTATTGTTGTGAAGGTTTTCTTACCAAGTGATACTTTACCATGTGTGAATCCAGTCAGCTTACAGTTGTTTTTGGTACCATCTACATTGTAACGTAAAAGCATTACTATTACGTATTTACCATGTGTCTGTATTTGTAAGGTGGAGCGATTATCTGAATTGCAGGTAGTACATAATCTGCTATGGTTTGCATTTTGTACAAGTTGCTGAAATGGAATGGATTCACAGTTAGGTATGGATACATATACAAAGCGTTCATTAGGAACTTCTTGCGAGACATGGCTGCAAAGAGTGCATGTATGTTTCCACATGTATGAAATCGAGAGGATTTCATTCATAGGTACATTTTTGTTGTAGTAATTACAGTAGAAATTCTTGTGGATCTTCATGTCTGTTTATAGTGAATTTGACCATTCCAGCACAGCAGTCCAATTCCTGCCTTATTCCAGAAACACTGTAAGATTTGTCAGGCTTGTCGGTTGCATTTATATGAAGGATTAACATTTGCAAACAAAATTGGTCTATCTGGCATTAGTAAATGTTGTCAATAATTGGTCGCAATTTGAATAAAATATTGATTTCTACATTTGCGTAGTAATTTACACCAGTTGTATTTGACAATTTTAATGGACCTGACAGTTCTGTGTCCAAGTCATTTGTTCAGAGTGCGCGTTGTTTCTTTGAAGAGGTAGTTGACTTTGTTTGTGCAGTACATTCTTCTTTGGTTGTGGTTCTCGATGAAGTAGTAGCTTCTTTTAATTTCTTAGGAGGAATTGCTGTGAGATCCTGCATAATTTGAGAGTGAAGTACTTTTCTTTTACAAAGTTTTGATTTCTGCGGGACAGGATAGGTTTTTAGATGGGGTGTAGAGTGAACGTAGTCTATTGTATTCTAGAATGCAAGGAATATCAGCATTTACTTTACTTGTATCAAAGTTAATTAGACATAGTCCGTCAACTCTGCGTAAGTGTGATAGTGCTATATAGCTCATGCCTTCTTCAAACACTGTGCTACCAATATCTATCAATACTTTATCTACAGTAAGACCTTGGGATTTGTGAATGGTGACTGCGTATGCTAGAGTTAGAGAAAATTGTTCTCTGTGTACATACATGTCTTTGAAAATACAGAAGCGGGCTGTTGAGCATCCTATCCTTTTAACTTCTGATAGTTTGTCAAAGAGAATACTGACAAACTGAATGTTGTCACGTGGGTATGTTTGAAAGCCAATAACTGTACCAAGTGCTCCATTAACTAGACCTTGGTCCACGTCCAGGTTACGTTTAAGCATTACTCTACAGTTTAGAGATAATTTCAATATTTTCTCCAAAACAGCTTTGTTAAAGATAGAGTTTTGTAATGTATTTAGCTTTGTTGTGGCTTGTTGACACATAGGTAGTGTTACACCATGTACGTCCAGTTTGCCTGTGGAGCAAATTTCAAGTATTGGTTGCATTTCTTTTTTTAACATTGTTTCATTAAAGTTTGAACAGGTTACACGAGTTGGCTTCAAGGACACACAGTTTACATTTGTGTATGCTAATTGGTCCATGACATCAGTAGCACATAAATTATGGCCATAGAGTGCATGGATGTTCCTGGTTTTCAACATAGATTGTGCTTCTTGAGACCACCAACTCTGATACTTTTCAAAATGTTGGCGTATGTGAGGTCTGCAGACTGACACATGTTTTCAGTTAATTCTCTGTATTGGAAATGTTGTTAAATGTTGACATTTCCTATGCTGCCAAGAGTTTTACGGCATAGTTTGTGCACTAATGTTTTAAAAATAGGTTCACTTTTAACTTGTATTAATTGAAGAAGATCTCCAAAAACTATAATGTTTTTTCCTCCAAAGAGTCCTTCATAGTCTGTTTTCAGGACCTCTTGTAATCTGAGGTGAATGAAGGCTAACATTAGATTGGAAACCATGCTTACTTCATCTATTAGCAGCATTTTCATTTGTTTGAAAACTCTGCATAGTTCCATTGCAGCTTCTGGAGAAAGTTTGTAATAGTCTAATTTGTTTTGGTGTTCTACTATAAGGAGTAGTAAGCGGTGTAAAGTGACACTGCCTATGTTGTAGGCAGCTAAACCTGTGGGGGCAGTTACAACAGCTGACAGTTTGTTGTTTGTCAATTGGTGGAGGAACTTGCTGATGAATTTGATAAAGAACATTTTGCCTGAACCAGCTTCACCACCTACGTATAGCAGTATAGGTTTGTAGTCTTGGCAGGTACCATTTTTAGTTTCATGCTGCACACCATGTTCAATTCTTTTGGTATTTCTTGGAAAATGCTACGCTGCTCATTGTTTAGTTGTGATTTTAGTAGAGCAAAGTCTTCTGTAGATTGCTCATACTGACACATGGTATTTTCTACTTCTGTCATGGATAATTCTGCCTCATTTGGTATTAGTGGCTGTCCAAGTGGTTCTTGGCTTCCTGTTACAGATGGTTGACCACTGTCAGGAGTGTCCACATCTAGTTGCACCTGGAGTTCTTCTTCTTGTTGCTGTTCATTGTGCTACATTATTTTGTACTGTGTAAAGTTTATGTCTGTTATAGTGCTTTCATTTGCTTTGAATGCGTCTTCATAGGAGACATAATTATCTAGTAATCTTCTTTTCTCCATGGTTTAAAATGTTGTAATACAGTTCTTTATGATGACACTTTGATATGATTCATTAAGCTTCATTTAGTAAGTTTCAATAAGCTGCCTTCACAATTTTCCACTATGTATCTACTTTTCTTCTCATCTGGTTTAATATTATTTTTGTATGTGAAGTTTTGGGCTATGTAGTATAGACATGGTTTCTAAAGTGGTACTCCTGTTTGGGTAGTATGTGTCTAGTAAATTGTTTTTCAAAATGTCTTGGCTTTGGGATCATTTTTGGCTATTGTTTCTATGTCTTCATATGATTTCAGAACTCTTTTTCTAGATTTAGCAGGACCAAGGCTTAGCCATACTATACTTTCTGATTTTCCATACAAGGCAGTGCCGGTGAAACGGCCTGCTGCTTCATAACAACCACTTTCTGTATGGGAGAGCATTTTCATGCCTAAGCTGTACAATTTCTGTGATAGTGTTCTGTCAGATGATATGTCATCCCACAGGTCTTGGAGCACTGTTTTTTCTGCTTTGTTTAAGTAGGCTGTGGCATATTGTGCAACTGCAGTGGAATTGACTGCAATGTACTTCACATCTATATTTGCATTCCATAGGAGGGCAATGATTGCATTGTAATCATTGATGTATTTTGATCCTTCTGTTCTGTTTATTTAATATGTGTTTTTAGGTGATTTACCTTTCACACTATGTCTAACTGAAAACATGAAACTGGTATAGGGAAACCAAAGCTGCATTTGGTGTAGTATTTCTTTTTGTTTTTATATTTGCGATGACAATACTTCCCACATTTGTGTCTTTGAAATTGTAAAATGTGTGCATGAAGGTCACCATGTGTCGTTGGTGAAGGGATTTCACAAGTGACATATTTTTGGATGAACTGCAAAACAGTGGCATCACTGTCCTCACCAAATTTAGGAGCATCTTTAATCCACAAAAGCATGTGGATGTGTGGTGCCCCTCTGGCTTGGTATTCTTTTCTCCAAAAGAAGTGTTGCACTTCTCCGAGGAGAGCAACAGTTTTATTACAAATGAAGTGTAGCATTGCAATGAAGCGGTGATGGAAATATCTTGATTCATTTACAGGATCTAGAGAGCAAAGTTCTCCTGGTGTTTTTATATCTATATTTGTTTTGTTTTTGTTTGCTAGTAAATTGTGTAAATCTTCCCATGCATATTCTGAACAACTTAATGTCACAAAACAAGTGGGTGGGCCAAGGTTTCTTATCATACAGCATACATCTCTGTGATGTCGGAACCAGTATTCTTTTGTGCCACACATGTTTGCTAAAGGATTTGTAGTGCTTGACTGTAAAACCTCACCTTTTTTTGAGCTTTTTGTCGTAATTGCATAGCTGAGATATTTTGAAAATTGGTACCTGATTTCAATGTGTGTGCAACTCTGTAGCATAGAGTTGCTACTCGCTTTCAGAGAGAAGGTGGAATATATATTGCATGTTTTGTCTGAATCTGGGTTCTTTAGAATACATTAGTAAAGAGCGGTTTTCTGATTCTTTTATTTGTGTGGGTCTATCATCGTACCTTTCTGCTTTTCCAGTAGGAAAGAGTAGAGGAAAGGCACATGCTTCTATACTTTTTTCACATTTGCTGATTGGAGATCCTTTGGCTTTTTGCATTTGGTATGTTTCCAGTGCGTCATCTATGGTGTCTTTAGAGTGTAATGGGTGAATTGTATAATGGTCTAAAATATTGGATTCTGTAGCAGGATCTAAAAGTTGAAACTGACCAGTTTCTGATGAGTCTTGAATTATTTCAGTGGTTTGCCTCATATTTTCTTGAATATTTATTTCTTCGTAGTCTTTTTGATATTGCGGGGCTTGTCTAACTTTATGTAAGTCCGTGGGCCTCATTACACGGAAGGCGGAGAACCATGGTGCTATTAGTGCCATAGTTCATGCCCGTAAAATACCGGCACTGACTTGGTGGAAAGGGGAATTACCGCCCCATTCCAAGGTTGGCGGGGCAGTAATTCCCCCTTCCACCATTGCCCTTCCCCATTCCCATTTTTGCCCCATAGGGCATAATGGGAATGGGGAAGGCGCTAATTACGGTACCGCAATTTGCGGTACCGTAATTAGCACGCTGGGTCCCTTTGCGGGTTGGTTTTTAACGCCTTCAAAAAGCAGGCGTTAAATACCCCAACCCGCAAAGGGACCTTGTAGTAAGGCGGTAAGGATTTACCGGTACCGGTAAAATACCGGTACCGGTAAACCCTTACCGCCTACCGTGTAATGAGGCACCTTGAGTTGTAGCCACATTTTTTTGTATTGTCTTTTGTAGGTACGCCCTTTACTAAGATAATTAAAGATTGATCTATTGGGAGTTGCACTCCCAGAGTGAGTACATTTTCTTTGAGATCTAATGGCAAATAAACTACTTTGCCACAAATGCCTTCAGTAATTCAGAGGGAGGTAGTTTTGCTGTTTTTGGGTGAAGGCGTATTAAGTTTTAAGTGGTTAGTAATTTCGTATTTGTTTTCTGCTATAAGATAAAGAGCTAATTGGAACCACTTGGAATCTTCATTGACTTCTATTTTGTACATTATGTCTACAGTTTTTGTGCTATTCTTATAAAAAGTCCTGCGGCAACACACACACACACATGGTTTGGTACTTCAGCAGATGTACTTTTAAACTTTAGTATTTCTTTTTTGTATGTGTGTAGTAGAAGGTTGCCATTTGAAAAGTTGTTGCTAGTGGAAGCAAGACGACACGGGACAACACGGGTTCGATCCCCGGATCCGTGCTTAGAAACCTCTGGGTATTAAGCATGTTATAAATAACCAATCATATCATATCATATCATAGTCTTTTCTAAAGCAATTGTATTTCGTAAGTGGCTTTCACTTGTAAAATATTTTCTCTGGATATGCTCTATTTCTTCGAGTAGTTCTTTGGTTGTACCATGTATAAGATTGTTATTTAAATTGTCTAGTGCTAAAGCAGTACTTTTGACATAGTACAGTTTATGAACCAGATTTCTTATAGTTGTATGGTGTTTTGATATCATTTTAATATGGTGGAAGGTGCTTTTGCAAATGGGTCCAGAAATGCAGGCTAATGAATGTCCTTGTAGTTCTGTGTATTTGCGCACTGGACAGGAGTCCATACTTTGTAATAGTTTTATTTTCAACTTGTCTTTGCCTTTCACATATTGATTGAGGAACTGGCGTAAAGATTTGAACGATTTTTTGGCTATGTTACACATTGATCTGCATGGCCATTTGTATACTGGACACATTGGTTCAGTGGAAACGAGAGTTGATACTAAGGGCTTGATTCATGGAACGTTTTCCTAGGGCATTGCACCATTATAAAACACTTCCATGAATAAGGTCCTAAATCTTCTGGGGATATTGTTGTTAGCAGCGTTTCTTGTTCAATAACGGTATTCTTAAGTTTTTCATACCCTTGTCCACTGCTATGTACAGCACTTGGGTTTATTTGCTTTTGTTTATATGCTTCTTAATTGAAATATGGTTCTGTGGTGGTGGTGTGAGTCCATTCACCTCCACAGATGTTTGCGAATTTATGTTTGTTGATATTCCGCTGATTGAGAAGACTTTTTTCTAGTTTAGTGCTTAGTTTTGTTAGTGGTTTCATTCTGTTTAAAACCAAAATAAATAGGCAAAGTTTCTTTACTGGAAGCTGTTTTTGTTTCGCATATTGACTGTACTAGCTGTTTTGTTTGAACTTTTTGTACAAATTCTGCTAGAGGCGGATGCTTACTTTGGACACTTTTATTTTGATTTTGTCTACTTCTACGTTGCTTTCTACAGAGTTGCTTTTTGGTAGTCATTCTTTGGGGTCTGTTGGAGAAAAAAAGAAAGTGTGGGTTGGGATGTTGTGCAATGTATGTGTGCTCTGTGAATGAGTGTCTGAGTATGATGGTAAGCATGTTTGTAGAGGTGTGTGATTGTCCAATGGGCTGTTACTTCAGATTGGGAAGGCTATTCTCATATTTGTGTGTTACTATACTGGTGTTCAGATGACAATACAAAGTATGCAGCTTCTGGGGGGCGAGCAGTAATACTGAATCTATTGCTGCAGGGTTAATACTAGAATTGTATAGTGTTTGAGTAACAGTTAGAACATTATGGCAGTATTGACTTACTTTTTAAGATGGAAAGAGAAGGTTTCTTCTGAGTTCTGGTTCGTACTTCAGACGCTGCTGATTTTCAGGAGAATGGTCTTCACTGCAATTGTGAAAGAAAGAAGTAAATATGTGTGTTAATAGCACTGTGTTAATGTATAATTTTTTTTTTCTTTTTTGTAGTAGTAGCAGTGCTTTCTGATAACTGTGCATAGCATGTAGATGCACTTTCCTTTGTCTATGTGCATTCTGTATATTTTACTTAGAATCTGTCAGTTGAACGTGCTTTAGAAATGATTAGAATAGTAAGCACACAGAGCACACTTGACTTTTAAAGGCGGTGTTATTGGATGTTAGGAGACAGCAGAAAAAACTGTTTGATTTTCTTGCTACTTATACAGGGTAAATGGCAGGAACTGTCAGGAAAAGCATGCAATGTATGCATTTGTGAAGGCGTGGGAAATAAAGTAGCAGGATTAGATGGGTTCAGCAGCTTATTACTCTCCAGGATAGTTGTAGGGGAGAAAGATGAAATAAGAAAACCTGGAAAAGTGGCAATGGGACAAAGCATGTTTACCTGACTGCAGGTGATTAGCAAACTACTGGGTGATCCTGTGGTGCTTGGAGATGGTAGAGTCTGAAATAAAGTATGGATTGTAATGCAATGAAGGGTGTGGTGCTTCCGTTGCAGATTGAAGGGAAGGGGGAGATGTTGTATGTGTTGGTTTACTACATTGTTCGTACATAGTTGTACATGATTTGATATACATGACTGCATCTGTGTATATTTGAATGCTTGGAAAATTCTAAAACGGAATGGGCAACGTTATGGTTATTGCAACATAACCATAACGTCCCTTTAACAAAGTGTTTTCAGTGAATTTCATGGGTTTTACTAGTGCACGCTAATTTCCTACAACTTACCCCAATAAAGCAACATTTTTGTCAAATTTACATATTTTCACCTTGAAACTCTGCAATGCCCCACCTTCTAGCAACTTTTTCACTGCTTTTCCATTTGCTGACGTCCGCGAACGTCTGATGTCATTGCAGACTTTCCGGACAGTGTCATGTGACCTTGCCCGCGCAGTATGATGACGTGTCTGCGAAGGCATCCAAACTTTGCGATTGGGTCTGTGCTTCGCAAAACAGTTCAGAACTGCAGGAGGCAAAGAGAAGGACCAAATACGCCAGCAGCACCCGCCACTGCCAAAATAAGGTATTTAGTGGGGGGTGGGGGGGTGAGGTCACAAAAATTATAAAGAATGGGACAGAGGCTAGGGGGGAAGAATGCGGTGGGGAGAGCCAGCCATCAGGCAGCTTGGAACGCACGCTTATACCGGCATTTCAGGCCCATGCTCCTAGCCATCTTATTGGCTCACTCTACCCACCAGGGTGCTAATGGACAGTTGTATACTAGAGAAAAATGTGAAATGACAGAAACCATTTTCTGTCCCAAATACTTTTATCTAGCGTACAATAAGGACCATAATCGATGAACCATTATAACTATCCACGGTCTCCATAGTCCCCTATCCAGGCCGATCAATAAAAGACCCGAATCGCAGGTGTACACCACCACACAGGGCAGCCCTTCTACTCTTGTTAATTCTATATTTGTAACATTCCCTCAATGCCTGCTTTCAAACAGTCACACATCCATCCACCTATCACTTCCAAGAACTGTACATATTGCCCTGTGACCATACTAAGCTTATACACACCAACTGCCACTTAAATATCTTCTACACATCTTTTTCATCTTCATTTGCCTTACTTATGCCAAAAACCTGTACGCAATGCTCCTTTAAATGCACATATGCATTGTGAAGTGAGAGAAGTGCATACACAGAAGGGGCAGTATGAATGGGAAAGTGCTCATAAGATCCCTGGAGGGAAATGCCAAGGGATGCCAAGATGGGACGCCACTGGCTAACTACTGGAGCAGAGTAGTCCCAAGGGTGGGATGCAGCTTACCAGTAACATCCCTTTAACAATGTTTTTTTCTGTCAATTAAATAGGTTTTTATAAGTTAAAATGTTTCATGGTGTTACATCACTGTATATAAGTAATTAATAATTTCTCTTTTAATATATATGAAATAACTATAAATCTCCTTTAGACAACATATTTTTTGCAACACATACTTATGCCTGTCATTATCAGAGCACATGCTGGGGATGGAAATCATCCTTCAATTGCCTATGGCATAAGGCTCCACCATATTCCCAGCCAAACCAAACCACCTCTATTATTCAATGCACCTACCCTGCATCCTAGCTCAGTGTCCACTATACCCTAATAATGTAACCAGTGTTCAGTGCTCATGGCTTGCAGCCATGGCCAGTCTCCAAATCCATTGGGCATAGGCTTTGGCCATGGTGCATTCCACAATAAGCAAATCAGAGTACACATTTGGTTTGCCGAGGGCCAGGCCCACTATTCACACACCAAATGTATATCACTAGATTTTCTACTTACATTCTAACACTTTTCAAAAATAAAATACGAGACATATTTCCACAAACATAATGTCATCTTATTATAAATGTGCAATACTGACAAATGGAATGGTGGTAGGGAGATATTTAACATCTGAAAACAATTTGAAACCCTGCAGGCTATACCACCTAAACTGCTATTCACACAGAATAAGAACTTATCTCATGGAACCATACTTAAGCATGTTACCCGGGCTTCACATAAAGAAAGCGGTTGCAGCCCTATAATTAAGATGAAACTTGTGTAGACTTTCCCCAAAATTCTATTGCTAATAACTTTCATCTCGCTGGAATATGAATGATATTTTCCCACCCAAAATGTTTTTCCCACACCCTGGAAAACTGGAATTTTGGTAAAAAAAAAGTTGACAAAAACAAGAAACAACTTGGACACAAACCATTGCAGATATTCTTTTACTGGTTTGGTGTAAATCCGGCCTGTAGTTTTTAAATATTTGATCCCAAAATCCTTTATATATCTTCAATGATGTTTTGCAACAGAGAGAATTTCCAGAAATGAAAAGGCACAATTTCTTTTGCACAATGTGAGAGAATCCCATGGGAATATCAGTGGAATTCGAAAATTAAAAGTGCTACTTTGAGGAATTAAAGGGAGTTAAAGGGATGCAATTACATCAGACGAGAGGTCAGGGCGATGAGGATAACACGTGAAGTGGGGTGGGCTGGGGAAGCTCACAAGATTACTATAATAATGTTGCAAGACATGCTCATAAAATAAACTGCATCACACGAACCAAGGAGTGATAGAGGGTAATGGGAAAAGGCAATTGAGGAAGGAGGGGGACAAGAAAAGAGGAGGGATCACATGGTGAGTACCTGAAAGGACAGGGAGCCATTTTAAATTTTAAAGCATTTTCCCATTGTCGCAGGAATTGGCCCACCGCTACACTACCTGGCAATAAGCATAATCAAAAAATGATTCAAAGAAAATGATTACTGCAACAGGGTGTGAACATGTATTATTTTACATCAGCATAAATTGCATCTATTAGTCAGTGGGCAATGGGTCTTTTGAAAAATAAGTACAATATGTTTAATATTTGGGGCAATATGGATAGTGGGCAAGGCTGATGGCCATGGGCAGCAGACTCTGAGGTCTCTGATTGAGGCCTTCTGTGTTTTAACACATATTTGGGGCACCGTTGTTGGGTCACTGGAAATGGCAGTGGTCAGCGAAGTCTGACGTTACTAGGGGGTTATGGGCCAAAGGCCATGATTAGTGGGCCCCAAATGAATATATTGGTGAAACATGTACAGTGGCCACAGCCGAAGGCCATGGATAGGGGGCCTGAAGAAAATACAGCATTAGAAAACCTTAGAAATTCCCTGTAAAATCTCTAGTAAAGAGACAGTTAAGGTGTGCTGATTTATCACAACTAAACCTTTGCAATTCAGCCGTTATAGGAAGTGATGAACAACTAAACTCGGCATTCCCATTGCAAAGCCCATGAGTACAAACATGATATAGCAGAAGGGATGCTCAATGACATACAAAAATACATCATGGGGGCATCTACAGGGCGGGATGCCAAGTTAAGATGGTCTTCAATTACCACACCCACTGAATGTATTAAATCAGCAAACCTCTCAACTATCTCTTCAATACCGTTTTTTCAGTGATTATATATATGTATTATAGTGAGGCAGTCGCTGCACTACATTAAAGGTGGGTGTCATGAGCCATAGGAGTTCCGAAAATTCTATTGCTAATAACTTGTTGCTTGCATGACAGATTTGACTGACATTTTCCCAACAAAATGTGTGTCACGGCCACCCAGAAATTATGGACAAGATTTGTTAAAAAATGAAAAAATTTATAATAAAGCAAAACTTTCATTTTACAACAGAGAAAAAGTAAAAATGTTATCCAGTCAAAGCAACAAAAAATAAAAACGGAAGGTATTGGACCAAATTACAAATAACTTGGACATGAAGCGTTGACTTGATTTCCCAGAGAGGTTTGGGGTTAATCCGTTCAGTTGTTTATTAAATATTTGATGGGGAAGAGTGTACCCCATTCTCCCAAAAATATAGCTATATCTCCCATGGTGCTTTGCAGCAAACAGGAATTTCAGAAATGAAAAGTACAATTTTTGCTCTATGCAATAAATTACTGAGGTAATATTGGTGGAATGGGAAAACGACAAGTGCAAAAAAGCTATTTGGATGTGGAAAAAGGCTGAAATCCTATCAGGCTAGAGGTGGGGAGGGAGAAAGAGGACATCATGTGAAGATGGGAATCTGGGGATGGTCAGAGAAGCCAGTTACAGTTCAGACATTTTTGCATTATCGGAGGAATACCCAGGGAATCTCACAGGATTATGTTGGTAATAACGCAAGAAGTGCTTGGAAACAAAAATTAATCACACAAAAGAGAGAAAAGGAATAATGGGAGGGGCCAAGGAGGTAGAAATCAACTGAGGTGAAAAGGAAGAAGGGACATGGAGCGCATCTGTGAGGACATTTCAATTTTTGAGTGTCATCATGGTAATTAGCACAAGAATACTACCGTAATTATGAGGAGATTACTGGGGAATGGAAACTGAGATAAAAGGTGTTTTGATCACATCTAATAGGCAGTGGAAAATGGGTATTTATGCCAGTGGGCCCCAAAAACACCTTTTGGTGCAACAAGTGCAAAGGCCACAGCCAAAGGCCATGGTGAGTGGGTTTAAAAGAAACCTAGTATATTAAAATATACAGTGAGTGGGATGGCTGAAGGCCATGGCTAATGGGTATTAAAGAAACCTATTGGTGTAACATACAGTGGCCATGGAAAAGGCTGAATGCCATGGTTAGTGGCCCCTAAATTAACTATGGTAAACAAAAACCTTGAAATTAATTGAAACATCTTTAGCTAAGGGACAGTTACAGTGATCAGATTTATCTCAACAAAACCCTTGAAATTCAGCAGATCTGGGAAGTGATGAACATCTTAACTTGGCAACCCCCTTTTGCAAATCCCATGCTCACATACATAAAAGAGGGGTTTCACAATGACAGAGAAAATTAGAGGCTGGCAAGATAGCTCAGAGGGCTGGACGCTCGCTGCTGCAATCTCTGTGCAATATGCAGGGCGCAGTTTTGAATCCCAGCTAGGCCAACTCATCCATTCATTCTTCCGAAGTCGATAAATGAGTACCAGATCTGGATGGGTGATATTGTATGCACATGTGTTCTATGTAAATTGCTTAGGTGTAATAGGTACATGAATAACACATCATCAGCTCCTAGAGGTCATCAATGGGATAATCTGGGTCTTTATTGGGAGAGGTCTCTGAATTAAGTTAAATCTAGAAAAAGCCTTCTTAATGAGATTTTCTATCAGCTACACAGATGGAAGCTCAATCCATTTTTCTCCTGTCGTGCAGGCCTTGTTCTTTTTCTGCTTGTCCAAACTCTGCTCTCTTTCTATGTGTTTGAGTTTAAATGACCAGCAAACTCCACCCATGCAATATCATTTGATACAGGAATTTTGGATTGGACAGGGCTTGTGATAGGTTTCCTTAACGTATTCACACCAACTAGGATCCTTCTCTTTGATTCCCTTGAGCCCTTTCATAAGGGGATATGTAAGCTATGAGGTAGCAATCCCCTTAGGAATGCAAAATCAATATTGGAGTGGAATATTCATTAAGCTTAAAATTCTCTGTTGGACATTTAATGAAAATAAGTAAATATTCAGATTTACAAGATTATTTTGAATCATAAAACAAACTGGGCCTCATTCTGACTCAGGCGTTAAGGGGTTTACGGCGCCGTAAACGGCGCCAACCCTTACCGCCTGATTACAAGATTCCATTTGAGGGATGGCTGTTTAACGGCTGCTTTTTGCCGTAATTTACGGTGCCGTAATTATCGCCTTTCCCTATTCCCATTATGCCCTATGGGGCAAAAATGGGAATGGGGAAAGGGCCATTGGTGAATGGGGAATTACCGCCCCACTCACCTTGGAATGGGGCAGTAATTCCACCATCCACCATGGCGGAATTGCAACCTTAGCGGCATGGACTATGGTGCTAATAGCACCATGGTCCTCCGCCAAGGTTGTAATGAGGGCCACTATGTTTTTGAGACTTAGGCATATAAGTATTACAATATTGTTAAAACATTGCTTTTAATGTTTCATGCCTATATGCATATGATGTGTGTTTATCCAATGTGTTCACATCAATCTCTGATTTTCAAATTGAATAAAGGGTTAAAACACTAGAGCCAATAATGTATTACCCATTGTTCGATTCAAATGCTTTTTTTGGTGCACATTTTATCGTCTAGCTGGAAGTAGAGTCCTGACACCAAGTAAAACAACTGGGGTTATGTATGCATAGAACCTTTCATAGGCTTATTTACATGAACAGTCACATTCTGCATAAAACCTTATTGCTTTCTCAGGTCTGATGTCAAGGTCTGTTAAGGCATATGCTTATTTGAAGTCACAATTAGCGAATGGCAATTATTTCCTCAATCTCTTACCAAGTGGGGCCTACAGAGGGTTAAGGAAATAGGGCAATGATAGTCATGTACGTGTAAATCATTTTGTATTATGTTTTACTATTTTACACACAATTGTGTCAGTGATACATTTAATGCTTTGGTCAGGCAAATGTATTATGGGGTCTGTGTTCAAGACAGCTGATCCTGGCATAAACATTTATTTTAAACAAAAATTCTCAGATTAGGCTCATGGTACATACGTATTATGTGAGATATATTTTTCCAGTGTAACAGAAATGTGACATTTACATTGATTTTCTTTATAAGACTACTTAAATAATAAATGGGTCTATTCATACCAATACTAAACCTCTCATGTGATTAATAATCATCATTCTGTCCATCATTTTCTTGTTGAATAATACAACAAAATATGCACCATGTATAATACTCTATTTTTACATAGCAACATAAATGTAGCAGCTCCTTCTTCTTATCCAAGTCAGTTTTTAGTAAACCATTTGGTCATGTTATGTTTAACATTAATGTTAGAAACAATGGGCCTGTCTGGCGGAAAACAACCTTTAAATTAACACGTTGTAGCTTGACTGACCTCCAAATAACACACGGAGGAAAGATTCAAATGGACCGAAAACCCATGAAATATTTTGAAAAAATATAAATTTTTTATTTCATAAACAATTAGATACAATACATATTAAATTTCAATGGCCCTTGATGCATATTGGACCATGTTTGCTAAAAAACTATGCATATAATTCACATATATCCCATAGCGCAGTTTACAAAGTGTCTAGCGTGCTAGGAGAAACAAGAGTTTCAAAAATGAAGCTATACATATACTCTCAAAAAATTATTAGGCAAGTAGTAGAATTCAAACCATGATAAAAAGTCACAAGTCAATAAGAGCGCCCAGCAAAAACCCACACAACCAATTCATGTGGCGCTGGCACAGCCGAGAAAGCAGGGCTCCCAGCGCAGGCGAGGGGGATCGCCTGGGCCGGGATGAACCGGTATTCGCGAGTGTGTCAGCAAAAAACAGTACCGTTAATACATGGGCAACAAATAAATCAGCACATGAAAAAAGGGTAGGGAAACACCTCATTTGAGAAATAATTGTCTTGGGTGGCAAGTTAATTCTAGATGTTCAAATGTGCTGCTCAAACTATTCTCACAGGTACAGCTAGGACAAACAAACATGATATAATAGCAAGGGAGTGCTGTATGTCAACTGCATTGACCTAGGCACCAGTTGATAAAGAGATAGTATAACAGGTCAACCTAACAATATTCATAGTATAATACAAGTAGTTTTGACGGTAGAAAAAATTATTTTAACTGGACTCCAGTTGATTTCCGTCTTCATCAGGACAATGCTATCCCTTGTGTGTTCACCACAGAATACGAAATAATTAAAAGTGTAATCTATCATAACACTCAATGAAGGGTAAACCGAATTAATCAACCCTGTAAAGATAAAAAAAGGAAAAAAGAAAATTTCAGATTAGGCTTCGGTCCAATTACAAAATACTATACAGTCAAGCAAGCTTCAGTTACAATCATATCCTGAGGCAATCATGTAGGGTGGGAGAATAATCACATTAATCACCATATTCTCAACCAGGAGGGTAGAGGAAACATTAAACAATTGCTTCCAGCAGAGTGTCAGCCCGACACTAAGTAGGCCACCACGTGGTTAGTCTACAGAGACAAAAAAATACAAGGCCATTTATTTAGGTGGGGAACAGTTCCCCTATTAAAAAGAAGTGACCTAGTCACATGCATTCGATTAGACCATACTTGTGGGTCAAATGACCACAGGAGGGAAGTGTTAAAACACTCACCGTAGTTGGGTGCTGGATGGCACTCCTCCATATTAGATTCACTGTAAAGTGAGTTGGGTAGAACTTCCCTCTAGGTAAGAGCTTGTGGCCTATCTGCAGTAGGCAAGTAGTAGGGGGGGGAGTGCTCCAGTTGGAATAACAACACCTGAATGGTGAGAAATGTAAAGAGGGCACCGGTCAGCAAATATTCTTTTATGTTCTAATCTTCGACTTATGTTCCGTAATTCTAAGTTTGACCGGCCTAGATGTCTTGCCTACATAGGTCTTATTGCAGGGGCAGGTGACACAGTAGATAACATTCTTAGAATTGCAAGTCTTATGATCTTTAAGGTGCCATGTTTTGTTATTAATCCTCACCATTTTGCCTCTCAGAGTGGACGCACATTGGCAGCAATAGCCACATGCAAAGAGGCCACACATTCTCTTCATACCCCAACTTTCCGAAATGGTGATCGGTTTATGTTTCACTTGGGCTCTGTCGGCTAAATCCAATTTGGAGTCATTTAGCTGTAGCAAAGGCCGATGTTTATTTATGGCCTTTTTTGATGGCCTGATGGTGAGTACTGTATGTCATTGTGCATATCAACCATGTGTTGGATGAATCTTCTTGGGAATTTTTGGATAACAAAATATCCCGGTGTAAGTAGCGTGCTCTTTTGCGAGACTGTCTCAGCAAATGGGTGGGATAGCCCCTGGACTGCAACCGACTTTGTATTATATCTGCCTGCAAAGCAAAGTCTTGTTTATCAGTACAGTTACGTTTTGCCCTCAAGAACTGTCCATACGGAATACTAGTCCATAAGGAGTAGGGATGAAAACTATCAAAACAGAGTATGGTGTTTCTGTCTGTGGTTTTACGATAGAGATCCACGGCAATACATCCGTTTTTGGCCTTAACCAGGAGGTCTAGAAAGGTTATGGAGTGGAAAAATAGTATACCTAATATCAGCTCTAGGAAAATCTTCTTCTCCACATGGAAAAGGCATCAGGATCCGTTGATAAAAACATGAGAAATCTGACATTTATCAGACACACTACAAATCCTTTTTTGATACTTGTCCCTTTCTCCCCACAAAATCTCTAATTTAGATTAATACACTAAATGAATAATGTGTTTGCCCCAATGCCTGCAATATAATATATCCCCCTGCTGTCACTAACCCGGTCAACTGTGCCATACTAAATCAAGGCCACGTCATAAGCATTACTGCAGCTTTCCAGTGGTGTCCTCAAGACAGATTTGTGATAGTTGACCCTCCGTTTCTCTAATACTTTCAAAGGAAATGTGCTTTATTACTGGAACACTGTCAGCAACGGGAGATTTTTTAAGACACATTTCTAGTCTGATATCAGAAGTTGTTAATTATGTTTTAGTTGGGTTCATTTTCCCTATTTGCCGATCTATAATAAAGACAATGGGGCTCATTACAATGTTGCCGGTCTGGAAAAGTAGAGGTCTGCATGGTGAGTGCCCTCCCACCTGGCAGGTCTGACTTGCCGGGCAGAATGGCACCCAAACGCAGACTTTCAAGGAAGCACCGGCATTGTTATTAATGGTGCTGGTGATTCCTTGGTTCCCACTCTCATATGGGACTCTATGGGAATGGGGAGACACATTTTACCAGCGCCTGACTTACTGGACCGCTGGGGTTGTAATGCCCTGGTGTTTCCGACAAGTCAGGCACGGGTACATTATTACGGGTCTAGAGGCTACCTGCCGGTTTTACCGTCAAGATTACCGCCGGAATTGTAATGAAGCCCAATGTGTACCATGCTAGTAGGTTATGCATGTAGAGTGGCCACAGTAATCTGGCCTATTCCGAAAAGAAGGGGGGATTTCTTAATGGAGGACAGCATCAATCATTCTACCTTGGTAGAGCAGCTCCCAAGTTAAGGACATGCTTTAGGTTTCTCATCTGATGCTACTTATCGTCCTTGCTCACAGCATCGAACTGTTACCACTCTGTCATTGTAGATTATATCTGACACCACAATCTGTCTGCTCTGCATCTTCTTGAATGAAAAATTAAATGTACCATGCGTACTTTTTGGAACAATGGGAGAAATACCACTTCCTTCTCTTTCTTTTACACACTAGAAAGTGAAACAACCTTGTTGTGCTGTGTTTTGTATCTGTCTTTTCTGACGGCAAGTCTGGAAGTGAGGAAATGTTTGTGTGTGTGTGGAAGTATGTGTGGAAGTGCGTGAGTGTGTGAATGTTTGTGGATAGGTGGAAGAGTGTGTGGAAGAGTGTGTAGGTGTGTGTAGGTGTGTGTGTGAGTGAGTGTGTTTTGTGTGTTTGTGTGTGTGGGTGTGTGTGTGTTCATCTGACTGAGTGTTCTATGTATGATAGTTTGATAGAGGCTAGATGAGCGAAACAGTCTTGCTCACATCCGATCTTGAGCTTCATGTGTCAGAATGAGACTCCTCACACATTTAAGGTACATTTAGTGCTCTTTAGAATGTGTTTCTTGCTACAGATATCATACTCTCTGTCTTCAGAAGTCACGAGCCCTTACCCTGATGTGTTTAGGCCATTGTGGACAAAGATACCTGCAATGCTGTCATGTTCATTTAATGAGATACTCATTCCCAAATGGTGGGAAAGTCTAATCTGGGAGCAATTTTTTTTTATATGACAAGAATATTGTTAGTTGTAATATAAAGCATGCTGACTGTAAGTATGCCTACTGCGACCTCTGTTTTTATATTAGTATGTGATAACATGTTCATTATTGTTACTGGAATATTCATAGCACTGTATTTAGTTGTGTTGCTGGGCCTATCCTTTTTGTGTTGTGTTGATATTTCTGTCGTGGCCTCTGTTTTAGAGCATAGCATGGCAACATGTCCTGATATTGCTTCTAGTGCTGTGTTTGGTTTTGTTTAGCATGATTGTTTCCCACAGGGGAAGACCCCTCAGCAAATGTGAGATACTGGACGATGGACCTTGTGAACCTTTACTATCAATGCCTACAGTTACCAATGAATAATGTATACCTACTTATTGCTGGTGAGATTGCATTATTTTGGTGTATTTTCAGGACCCAATTTACTGACTCTTGCTTTGCTGGGCACATTGCCAAGCAAACTATGGACATGGGGTTGCATTGGTGTGAGGTTTCATGGGTAGTTTGCTTTCTACGTGGTTGAAATGTATATGCTTTGGGGATCGTCCTACTTATACTGAGTGTGTGGTTGTTGCACACTGCTTGGTATTCCACCTGCTTCTGAGAGTACTCTGAGTTATGACTGGGTCATATGAAGTGCAAGCATGGTTTGGCTTAATACCTGGGAGCAGCATGAGCACTCCCTTTGTATGTGTGTGATGACGCCCCTGCTTCAGGTAGCTCACGCTTGAACAGAATCATTGTGAGAGAGAAAGAGAGAGAGATCGAGAAAGAGAGGAAGAGAGAGAGAGAGAGAGAGAGAAAGAGAGAGAAAGCAAGAGAGAGAGAGAGAGGAACAGAGAGGGAGAGAGGGGAGAATTGCTTGACTTCCTGGTACCTGGGACTCAGGAGGTGAAGGAGTCTTGACTGATGACTGTGCGTCCTTCCAATGTCAGCAAAAGGAGTAGTTGCTGTCTGTTACTCAGAGCAACATGTGTTAGTCAGGACAGACAATGTGGTTGCATTGTCTTACGTCATCAAACAAAGGACTCAAAAGCTCAAAAGCATGCCTTCTTTCATTTTCATCTGTCGATATGAGTTGTGTGGGGAAAGTCAGTGTATAAATGTTGGTATTTCCCTCATTTCCGGACATTTCTATTCTCTGTGAGATTAGGTATCTAGGTCAAATGATTGGACAATTAACACTGGACCAATTTGCATTGTAAACACAAATCTGAAATATGTTTACTTCAATCATCCAGATGCAGAGGCTAGCAGCACAGAATATCTGTCAACCCTCTACCCATTCTAGCTTTTTACATCTCTTCCCAGGGTTCTTGATGTAATTTGAATGAAGGACCAACATGGTCTCTTTATAGCACCATGCTGGCCCCATTGGTACTCTACTCTGTGCTGCTTTAAATACCCATAGACCCAATTTGGACCATTCCTGATCAGCTTTTTCCGGGCAAAGGTCAACAGTCAACAACAACCCCCCTCGGATGAAAGTTAAACACCAAGGTCTTCAGAAAAAGGGTATTTTCAGAGATCTAGCTTTGATGGTGAAACCATCTAAAAGGCATTCTAGACTGTTCTGTTCTAAGCATTGGCATTCAGAAGTGGTGTTCTGATAGCCATTACAATTACCTGGATTGTTTCGTTCAACAGGTTATGTAGTTTCTTCAGAGGGGATTATTTTGGGGGGGTTTTGGTGACCACCCTAAATAGTCACTAGGTACCTAGTCAGATGTTTTGATTCCAACGGGATCATAGCCTTCTCGTTTATTGCACATGCGCAATATATATGCTTTAGAGTGTCTTTGTAAATCTCTGTTCCTTTTTTTAAATCTACCTATAGCCCTTACAAGTATACAGCTTCACCATTTTGATCTGTTAAATTCACTGGATATGAGGTTTCTATTCCTTAAAACTGCTTTCTTGGTAGATTGCGCATCTGCTAGGAGGACAAGGAAACCCAACCAAGTATGAGTCACTTCTAGTTGTAAAACCACCAGAGCCATTTGTTGGATACATTTAGCCACTCTCGCCATGGGGAATAAGGCCTAATACATGACCTTTCCTCAGAGGATTAGAGCAACAATTGCCAAGTCTACTCAATGAACAAGGTGCTGCTTCTAGGGTGGAAATTCAAGAGTACTCCTATTAAATCATTGATGGGGTCAATGTTTCTGCTTATGCCCGACTCATACCTTACTGTTGTTGGCAATATTAAACATGAACATTGCAGTGTTAGTAGGGGTCATGACAGAATCTGCAATCCCATCTGCCTGATGAATAAATTGTCCAATGGCAGCAGAATATTTAAACGTTTTCTTGCAGCTAACATCCAATCACCACTGGGAACCCTGATAATTTGACCTGCTGTATGGTTCACTGTATCCACTTCCAATGCTCCTGACATATTATACTGTTTAGCCCTGCATTCAAGGGAATTCACTGCTGATACTAGACCACAAGTCTGGCGTAGCAGTCTATCAGAGGGCTATATCCATACAGTACGGACATTGAGCTCATAGACTGGCCTACTCAGCCTGAAGGTTTAGACAAAGTGAATCCATCTTCACAACTGCCTCTGACTCCCCATAGAAGTGTCAGCTGTATAGCGGATGTTTTAGCACTGAGTGCTTTAAGAAGGCAAAATCTCCAAAAGGAATGCCTCATGCTTACCAATGTCAAGCTCAGCAATAAAGCTTGCAAAATGATTACAATCCTCTCCGTTCTAATGCTACCTGCCCTCCGGCAATGGTGCTGGATGAACTTGAAGTCTATGGGATTACTTCTGGGACGCTAGCAGCCAAGGAGCCTTACAATCTGAAGAGCCATTTGCCTCTGGGTGCCTAAACTAGGTCTGTTACATTAAACAAAATGCTGGACACGGTATTTAAAGGGCATAGGGATAGTAATGTCAGCGAATTGTGGGCTTCAAAGTCATCAGACAACTGGCTGCTGTTTAAAGAAGGTATGCAGCGAGATTTCTCTGCTTGTGCTAACTTTGAGGATTTTCAAGCATGGGTGACCTCCATTAGTTCCATTGTGCTCATCGTCCATCCGGTAAATGATCAAAAGTCGGGACATAAAGAACATCATAGACTGGATAAGTCCTCTCAAACCCCCCTCTCTCAGAGTGGGCTTCATCAGGGCTGTCAAACGGATCATAGTGAGGCTCCTCTCAAAGATCGATCATTGCAGGTTAGGGTAGTGCACTCTGATACAGGGGGTACTGCATTGGAGGAGAATATCCTGAGCCCAGCTAAACCAGCTTTATCTCCGGTGCCTCCATTACCCAAAGATATCCGCCAAAGAAAATCTGCAATGGCCAAAATTGAGGATCCTAATATAAGGAGCTTTGTCTTGGACCCCAGAAACTTTATCATAACAAATGTTGATAAGCCCAGGATATACGAATCCAGGGAATCATTGAAGAATACAATTCTTTCTTGGCTCAATCGAAGAGTGGGGTCCAACTGTATCAGAACACAGGATCTGAAGGTCCTCCAAAGGTTACAGTTAAACAACTGGTGTTCCGTTGATAGCACTGACTGCATTGTTGTTGGATGTGGCCATAGTTCTAATCCTTTGATTTTAAATAGAATGAAAAATCTGGACACCAATTCTCCCTCCAAGTTAAGAATTGTTTTCAACTGATCTGTCTACCCGTTAAGGATATTGCTGTATAACATATTGTGTTGTTGTCTTTCTATGTGGCCATTTTGTTAATTGTTTATGTCCTTCAATACCACCTCGCTGGCTACCACCCTGCCCACCATCCTGTACTGCCTTGCACTGTACTGCCTTGTACTTTACTGCCTTGTGAAATTAATATGTTTGGATTGTAACCGTATTCATGCCAATCATGTACCTATGTGCCTTAAAATATGCGCCCGGTTGCCCTCGGGCCTGGTGCACTATACAAATAAATAAAATACAAATACAAATACAAATACAAATACAAATACTATAGACCTCCTGTTTTTTTAAGTCACTTATTTATTTTGTAATTGTTTGTATGTCGGCACTCTTAAGCCTCAGGGTCAGTGATGCACGGTATAAATACATTTCAATTCACCAGCCCAAGCTTTCACATGGGCCACTGCTAGAGCTGTGAGCGATACTGTATGTGAACGCCTCCTCCCCCTCTGAATAATAGGCTTAATGCTATCAGCACCCTGGCATGTAACTCAGAGGGCACATACTCTATTTTATAAAAGAAAGTTTCCTTAGATGATAATGCCCACATGGCTTGGCACTCATTCATCAACATGAGAGGTTAGCCTATTGCAATTTAGCCACCAGGCCCGGCTGATGATGTATGGGGTCCTATTTCAACATGCTGGTTGGATGCCTACTCTTGCTTAGAGAGGAAAGCAGTTTGAGGCACCCATGGTGGATTCATTATAAAGGAGATAAAGATAAGGTTAATAGCTGCCAATTATCACCAAATGGTGAGCAAGCAGGGAGTTGAAGCACTGAATGAATCCATCTTTGTAAGCAAGTGGCTGGCATAGAGGAATGAGTGTTAAAAGGCAAGGAGGTTATAACACTTCTGTTTTATCCCAATAGAAGTAATGGAGAGACAGACTCCAGCAACTGCATAGTGTAAGGTGAGCACTGCAAAGCACACACTGTAGCCCTAGAATGTTAGTAATATATGAAGGAATATATTGCTGTATAGATAGACTGGTGGCTGGCAATATGGGGGCAGTTGCTGGGGGCCCTGAGAGGCTCATTTGAAAAGGTTGAAATACCCTGACACAGTTCCTGGTAGCCATCATGGGCATGTGAGAGGGACTTGAGACAAAGTGACGTCTTGCTGTCCATGGAAGCTTGGTGTAGAAGGGAGCCAGTGCTCCAATGCATGTGTGTGCAGGTGCCAGTGGCAGTGCGGTTGGAAAGGAAGGCAGGAAGGAGTGGCTGGTAGCGTAGGGAAAGTGGACAAATAGGGAGCAGACAGGAGAGCCTGGCATGAGCGGCACATGCTGCAGCTTCTTCTATTCAGCTCTCAAAATGTATACAATCATGAACACCAACCTTCTGCCACCGAATGAAAACACACACAAATAGTGTAGGAGGGGTTGTGAGCTAAAGGATTTGTGCAGCGTAGTCTGTGTGATTAGTTATTATTGATACTAACACTTAGTTGTGTGGGTTACAAGGGGTATACCATTGGTTACTACTGTTTATTATTGTGGTGAACTGAGTGGGCTAGATTTATTAGGCCACAGGCTGCAAAAATATTGGCATAGTGGCAGGCACACTAAAATTGTCTGTTTCAGAAAATAATGCAAAATTGAAAGCTGGTCAGCATTGCTTCACAAGGAAGATCATGCAGTGTATCAGTGCGATGGCCCTTGAAAATAAATGTTCATTGTGTGGAGCAGGAAGAGAGGAAGATAGGATAACATGCAAAATGCAACATTATTGGGAGGTTGTGTTATGCAGAATGCTGTCCAAAGGCTGTTAATCCAGTGGCTGAAACAGTGACACAAGGGGACGGAGAGGGGGGAGGATGGGTGCTGGAGGATTCTGGCACGTGGTGTGACAGGTGACAACAGATGGCATCACGGAAGAGGATAGAAAATAGTAAAGAAAATGCATGCAAACATAGGACAAGGGGCAGTTTTCACTTAGGTGTTTAAAAGAAATGACAAAGGAGGGGTTTTGGAGCTTCCTGGTGAGAGAGCTGTGCTGGTGCTGGCTAGCTGAAAGGTGATGGCTGTCCTCTGTAGCGGTCTCTGGTGATATTTCTCAGCTGGGCTGCAGAGCAGTGTAGCTACAGAGGGTGTTCATTGAGGGCCGTAATTCAAATCCATGGCAGTGTCCCAGCAGACACGGGCTGAGTCATACTTGGCTGCAAGAAGGGCCTGGTTAGTCAAGGGCGAGGCGATCACTCTGAAAGGCAGAGATATCAGCATGAGTATGAATAGGTCGACAATCAGTTAGGACACCCATCTGCAAGGTATTTTAATAGCAAAGTGTTAGAATGGACACAGGAGGCAGAACCTTTGTAATCCTTTTGGTACCAAAGGATTAACCAAGTAGCCAGAATCCAAAGTATTAGATGGGGGGTTTCTTAATTCGTGCAGATGGGGTCCTAAACTCATAATCTCATAGTCTTGCTACCAATAATATATTAGGCAAGGCTAGGGGAGTAACTGAGAGCTGAAAGTATATTCATAGTGCATTGATTTCATCTCCAAAGAGTGCCAGTTAGGTTGTCCCAGGTTAGAGGGAAAATCAGATACATTTGAATTGCTATGCTGACCCAACGCAAAGTGCTTATTGATATAAAATGTATTTTTCCTTTTTATTCTAACATGTACCCATTGCAAATGCTTACTACACATGTTTTCCATTTTAACTAAATATTAACTGGTTTGAATGTCTATCTGTTCTTTCTGATGAGTTTGAATACAAAAGTGCATAACTGTGAAAGGTAACAGTGGTTATTATTGTTTTCTTTGTTTGGTTTGCACCTAGAAATAAATATGCATCTAGAATGAACTGCACAGTACAAGGTCTGTAGATGTCTAGCTAAGATATCATGGTAGAAAACTGTAGCAGAAAGAGAAGACACAGGACTCCCTTAGTCCTACATATTTGGTGCATTGACCATGAAACTTTTAGTCAGGCATGGCAGCATCTTATTTGACAACAGTGTGCTGTGACTGGCATAAGCTGAATCATTTTTTTCAATAGATGAAGTGTTTTTTAAGTTGGCACTCTGTGCTTTATGCGAACAGTGGGCAACATGTCTGAGATTAATGTTGCAGATATGTGCGAGTATGAAGAAGCCAATTTCTTTGCTCTGGCTACATACACCTGCCTATCCAGACTGTTTGATTGTGATGAGAAAAAGTCTCAAAAAGACAGCTTTATCCGGTTGGGGACAACATTTTGGTTTATCCTGCACACAGTACTAAAAATTAGAAAACATTACGGACAATCTATGCTGAAATGTCAGAGTGAATTGACAGAATTGCGTAAAAAAGTGATTCAGTTATAGAGTACGTCAGATAAGAGGCAGCCTCTGCTTTTACAACTGCAAGCTACATGTGATGACTTGATGGATCAATTGTCGTGTTTAAGGGCAGCACCATAGTGTGATGAAACATTAGAAACTGAATTGGAAGTTAAGAGAAAGCAGGCGCAGGAATATTCAAAACTGTTTGAACATTTCAAAAGTGAATTAACTCAGATTTGAATGGATAGGGATTTTGCTATAACAGACATGGAGTCCTTGAAAAAAGAAAGCATGCAGTGGTCTCGTGATACAGTGCTTAGAAAGTGAGATCGCTCGTTTAATGTCAGAGGGCGATAGAAGTCTGAAAGTAATCACCAATTTCAAGGACCAGGTCACAGAAATGAACAGTTTAAGTATAAAACTGGCAAAAGAACATTCCAAAATTGGCACATTTCATGATGAGATGCATAAATTGCATACACAGCCCTGAAAAGTAAGGCAGCAGAACTCAGATTTAAGATGGCAAGTTTTGCTTTCACAGCATTATGAGTTTTGCACCAAGCCACAGTCTCGGAACTGGGCCAGGAGAGACACACTTACTAGGAACTTGCCAGCTTCCAGTATCTGAGGGAACAGATAATAATGTAGAGAGAGAGTCATGCCAAGCAAGAGAAACAGAGGACTTTTTGCACTGCAGGCAGAGAGGCGATAGAAAACGCACACAATGATGATCGTTCACAAGAAAATGATTTGCTTTTGACCCACTTAAGATTATGAAATCAGTTAAAGGACTGGTAAAGCACTTTAAAAAGCATACCAATTTATCAATAGAAGGACGTTTAGAAGAGGTGATGCAAATATACCAGACACTACAAATCCCAAGGGAACAGCATACCGGTTTCTTTCAATTAAAAATGTACCATGTGCATACCGGTTTCTGCATAGTCTCAGTAGGCAAAACCTTTTAGTAGGGGATGATGATCAGCAAGAGGTGAGGAGATGTTCTTTAGCCCATCGGTTGGTGCAAGAGGCTCAACGGCCAGACTGTGTGTACTCTGCAAGCCCATAGGACTCATCTAGACAATTCCTACAAACATTGACAAGGGCATTCTTGATGTTTGATGTGAGTTGTGATGTTACATCAGTTGAGTTCAAAAGCAGATTATTTCACGGCTTTCATGCAGATATAATAGCCGAGTTAGCCCGTGGATTCACAAATGAAAGGAGTATTCATTAGATCTTAGACCAACGATGACATTTTCAGAGGCTATTTCTCACACTGAAATAGATATAAGGAGTTAATAACATTTCCTGCAGTTTCAGAAATTAGGTCAGGGAGAAATATGGCACTGGAGAGAGGCCAAATAAAAAATGGCACAATGCAGAATTAGAAAAGTGTAGTGATACAAGGAAGGGTAACATCACAAATACCAGTATTCCAATCAATGTATACCAGTCAAAGGGATACCTACATCATCCCACAGTAACTTGACAATTCAATACGGGTTGGATTTCGGTACAGTGTGGCAGAATCCAATAATATACCAATTCAATCACATACAGGGTCATATCAGGCACTGGGAGCACAGAGTAGATTAAACCCTCTGACAATGGCATATGGGAACAGCAATCAAATGGAACCAAGATACGTAGATACATTTATAGAAGCAGGGGCTCAATGTAGGGAACAGTATCAGCCAAATGAGAGACATAATATGACATATAGCCCATGCTCCTATGCTTAGACTACAGCACAGGGGGGTTATGGACGAGGAATAGCACCACTTTCCCCACCTCCTATGTCATGGGATTTCAAGGGAAATACTAACAGAATTCAAGCACCTGAAGGTAACCAAAATAGGACAGGGCAGTTTGAATCCAATCAGTATAGGCCCAGAATACAGATAGATGATTATAGGAATCAGGAAAGGTTTCAGAACCTGGAAGCACACATGAAAATGTTGGCTGAGCAAATAGAAAAGCTGTGTGCTGGCCAAAAAAGTTGGTAACAGGTGACAAGTAAGAATGAAGAGCATAAGAGTGCTGTTGCCCAAGGAAAAATGACAAATCAGGCCAACATCCCACAAAGGAGGCACAAATGACTCACCATTGACTAAATTCACAGACCTGCACAGTAATTTACATTAGGGGGAAAAAGCAGTAATGGCATAGGAACTAAAAATGTACACGAAAAATAAGTGTGGTTTAACCTAGTCGTAAAACAAAGTATTAACTTCATTCAGGTGTATGCAGGCGCAAAGGAAAACATACGTGAAGACCAAAAGAACAGCAATAATAAGGCACATTAAAGAGACACATTGCAAATGAAAAGAATGAGGAGCTTATAAATGAACCATTAACGAGTGATGTGAAAGAGTACCATCACTTGTTTAATGACTTTGTTAATCCAGTTCAAAAAGTACAAGTGAGAACACAGAGCATTTCAGAAATAAATGAAACAGAGGTAAATGCAATGTCTAGTGAGAATAGAAAGAATACAAAAACAAGTGAAGGGGTTTCATTACCTGATGAATCCTATGATGTTCATATCACCACAAAGAAAAAAAATGTCTCAAAGAACACTTGCAGGTGAGTCCGCAGAGGAATATTTTGAATGGTGAGGAGATAGTCGTGGAAGGTGAGACTAAGAAAATCATCAAAATAGGGAAACATAGACTGAGACAAAAAGTGGTGGTCACAGAAATTGAGCAGACACCATTCCTATAAGGCACACCTTGTCTGAAGCGCCTGTCACTGCTATCTGATGCAGTAAATGGTGTTCTGTGGTCTTTGGCCAAAAAGCCCCTGAAGCCTCATAAAGTGGTGAGCCAGGTTAGCAGTACAAAAGAAGGCCACCCCATTGCCGGGTCAGAGAGAGTGCTAGAGGTATATCTTCAAAATGGTTGTGTACATAGTTTCACTGTTATTCCCATATGCCAGGATGAAATGCAGGGAATAAAGAAAAGCAGTTATTAGAGACTCATCTAGAAAAACTGACAAACACAAGTGGATGAAGACACATTATGGTTCTATTTAAGTGATGGAGATTTTAAACAATGTAATTCTTCAGTGTCAGATCAGGAAAAATATTCCAACCATTGCAGGGATACACATGAATAAAGGTCAGGCATGGATACCAGTGCACATTGATAGGAATCCAGAAATTATTAAGGCAATATTGGCCCTAGAACAGGAGAGGAGTTCATTACGCAGAAAGTGTTAAATAAAAGGCTTGACAGAAAGGAAATACCAAAGTTTGCTTAAAAAAACAACAAATATTCTGATTGGGTTGTCTTGACTTGGGACATAGAATTGGAGGGAGATGCATATGGAAAATAGAAATAGGATACAAAAGCATCCATTGCAATATGTGTATTTCAAGTGGAACTATGGCCAAATTCTGTCTGGGAAATGATATCATGCACAGAATGAGTATGGTTTTAGATTTTTTAAATCAAAAGGTTTGGTCCAGACTGGGTGGGATGCCAACGGAATTTGAGAATAAAAGGCAAGCATACCATGGGCAGTTGAACTCCAGGTGAAAAAGGATGTTATATCCCTGCATTCACAAGACAGTATACATTATCGTTAAAATCCAGAAGGGGACACAAGATTATGGAGTCAGATGCATTTGTTTGCATCAATGAAACCACGAGACAACAGGGGCTAGAATATGAATATAGATCATTGGAGAAAGTTGGGGATTGTTAAGGATTTCAATCAGGCAATACACCCGGGTCTCAGCCTAGCATGCAGTGCACAAATGAAATACTTATTTTAATATGTCTATAGGTTCAATATTCTGAGTGATATACCACTCATATCACACCCCTTCTCAAAATACCCGCAGGTCACAATGGACCAGGAATCAGGCTAGTTTGTAAAGGTAATATTTATTTATTTATTTAAAATTCAAATCACCCATATACTTACGAATAGGGAGCAGCAATCACCAATGTGGTGACAATACAAATAAAAGGGTATGTAAGGCAGTTAAATTCACTTTTAGCAACACAGAATATAAACCACAGAGAAAAGAACAGTTTTGGCTTGTTTGAAAGATAGCACTTAGGGTAGGATTTCCCCCTGCAATATTCCTCAACTCACAAATAAGCAATTCTAAACATATGTAATGAAGCTGCAGGTGTTCAGGAATCAAGAACAGTGTACAGGATTTGATAACAACCTTCCCTCCCCAAACAAGAGAGAAAAACGGTTCGGAAATCTTACACTTTTAAAATGGCTTACCGAAACAATGAAAAGTGTGCAAAAATCCTCAATCAAGATAAATCTCTATGCGAGCAACATTGGAAAGATCCTAACAAACATGAACTATAGGTTAAGCAAAAGTAAACACTTTGAATCTTAATGGAAGTTTGAAAATAATTTAAATTGAAAATCACACGTGTAAAACTTTGCAGAAATGCGGATGCCCGCCTAAATTTCACTAAATGGTTTTTAAGAAAAACAGGTGAAATACACTGTTCTGGGATGTAGCTACAGGTCTTATGTATAAGTCAGAGTTGAAAAGAAGTCTCTAGCTAATAAATTGAGGAAGTTATGCAATGTTGAGTGAGAGGCGTTTTTAGAAAAATAGAGCAGAGAAAAACAGAAAATCGGTTTTAAAATTACAGGTTAATTTTACTTAAACTAGAACTAATGGCTAAGAAAAAGAGAATGCCACCCGAGAATCTCCACAGTCACACGGTCGTTGTAACTCTTCACGTGGTGGATACCCCGTTTTCTTTATGGGATTTACTTTATTTAATCAAAATCACTAATGGCTTATGTTCTAGTAAAACAAAAATGAAGAAAAAATTGGTGCTAACACTAGGAATCACAGACAGGGTTGCAAGAATGGTTGAGGCAATATGACAGGTTCTTAAGGTAAAGATAGGATGTTTTATAGCTTGGGATAGGACAAGGCAAGGCAAGATATGCTATGGTTTACTATGATTCCTATCAATACTTACAGTCCACTTTAATTTAAGATTTTGGACCGTCAAGGGTTCTGGTCATCACACGGATCGGGTCTAACAAAGGACCGCAGGGCACATCTGGCGAAATCGGGTCAGCTGGGCAGGTCTGGTCACCTGGACTAGCACCTAGGACTGGAGACTGCACTGGACTGCACTGGTTACTGGAGACTGGAGACCAGTGGTATGGCGAGTTTGGAGCAGGCAAGCATTTAGTGGTTGCAAGCCCGACTGGATCAAAATGCTTCCCTTAGGTTTATTTATTTATTTATTTATTTATATTTATATAGCGCGCAGACAGCCCAGGGGCATTGTGGCGCTGTTACTTGCAGGAACTTAGTTACAGGGGAAACAGGATTGGTAGCAGTCGTTGGCACATTATGATTTCTACAAACAGATTAGTCATTACAGCTCATGCATCTTTGGTTATTACATTACAGACAGTTTATTGGCAAACATGATGCTGCAGGAGACCTTATGTGAAGAGAATGGTTTTCATAGCTTTCCGGAAGGCAATGAGGGAGGGCTCACCTCGGATTGTGGGAGGTAGGGCATTCCAGTGTGATGGTGCGAGATAAGGGAAGCTGGATCCTCCAGCTCCGGCTCTTTTTACTAGTGGCACACAGAGCATGTTGGTATATGGTGACCTGGTTGGTCTTGTGGAGGAGACGGTGTTGATTCTTTGTGAGAGGTAGACCGGGGCGGTGAGGTGGATGCACTTGTGGGTCAGTGTCAGAGCTTTGGAGATGATTCTTTCCCTTATTGGTAGCCAGTGGGCTAGTTTTCTGGCCTAAGAGATGTGTTCTCTTATCGGGATACCTTGGGCAGCGCGGAGGGCATTGTTCTGTATGATTTGTAGCCTTTCCAGGTTTTTGTTGGAAGTTCCTAGGAAGAGTACATTGCAGTGATCTAGCCTGGAGCCGGTGATTGCTCTGGCTATGTTTGTGCAATTATCTTTGGAGAGGAAGGGTCTGACTGCGTTGATCAGTTTGGCGTGGTACGCAGCTAAGGAGGCTATTGTTGTCTGACCATGGAGATGTTGGAATCCAAATGGACACCAAGAGTTTTGACCGAGTCGGAGACAGGTATTTTAATAGAGTCAATGGTGAAATGACTGAATTGGGAGACTAGATTATTTAGCGTGCCGGGGGAGTCTACCAGTAGGAGTTCGGTCTTGTCGGAGTTGAGGCATAGTCCATTGTCTGCCATCCAGGCTTGGATGGTGTTGTAGAGGTTGTTGAGGGTCAGTGAGTCAGTGTCATAGTTGCCAGTGAGGGTGAGGAGGATCTGGGTATCATCAGCGTAGTTGATGTAGGAGATGCCCATGGCGTAGAGGATGAGGAAGAGGGGTCGTGTGAAGATGTTGTAGAGAGTGGGGGAGAGGCAGGAGCCTTGGGGCACACCACAGAGGATGATGGTGGGTGAGGCGGAGGCTAAGTCAGAGAATATTTGCATGGTTCTGTCTTGTAGAAGGACTTGATCCATGCTGTGGCCTCAGGGGAGAATTTAGCGGTGGGAGAGAGGTGGTGGCATAGGATGTCATGGTCTACGAGGTCGAAGGCCGCTGATAGGTCGAGAAGTAGGAGAAGTGCTGGTTTGCCCATGTCTCTGGCGTCATCCATCTGGTTGTTCAAGTCAAGTAGCGCAGTTTCAGTCCCATGTTTGGGGCGGAAGCCAGATTGTCGGAGACCTAAGAGTTTATTCTCTTTAATGAAATGCTGAACCTGCAGATAGGCTTCTTTGTCCAGTATTTTGAGGAGGAATGGGACAGTGGTGATGGGTCCATAGTTGTTAGGGGAGGTGGGATCAAGAGTTGTTTTTTGTAATAGAGGGCAGACCCAGGCTTCCTTGAGGGAGGCGGGGACTTTCCCCATGGCAAAGGAAGCATTGACAAAGGCTGTCAGGAAAGGAGCTAGTGCTTCAGTGCAGTCCTTGATGAGGGTAGCTGGGCATGCATCACCTTTACAGTTAGAGGGTTTGATATTCCTCATTATGCTGATGATGTCTTTTTGCTGTATGGGTTTGAAAGAGAAAGGTTGGGGGGGTCGGAGGATGGCGGGGGGACAGGGATGTGTGTGTTAGGCATGGCTTGTTTAGTGGCTAATATTTTCTTTTCGAGGAGGTTCAGTTTGGCTTGCATGGCAGTTTGTATTTCGTCGCACCAGTCTTTGTCTTTGGTGAAATTCTGGGGAGCGGGAGTGGGCGTCTCTAGCTCCCTGAAGATAGCAAAGATTTCTTTAGTGCTAGATTGGGCCTCCGAGATTCTGGATTCAAAGGATTTAGCCTTTGCTTGGGTGATTGCGTTTTTGTATTTGGTAGAGAAGGCTTTGAAGATCATCTTATCTTTGTCCGAGTGGGATGTTTGCCATTGTGTGAGTTCAACCTTTTTCTCGTTGCGGAGTGTGAGAAGGTCTGGGGTGAACCAGGAGTTGGAGTGGGTGGTGGGTTTATATTTGTGAGGTTTCAGTGGGGCAATGGAGTTGATAGTTCCTTTGATGGCACTATCATATGCTGTTGCAAGTATTTCTGGGTCTGTGGAGAAAGGAGGTCTGAAGGATGGGCCTTGGAGGAAAGGCACTAGCCTTTCCTTTGTGAGCTGACGGGAGGTTCTTGCGGGGCAGGGTGGCAAGGGTTGGGGTGCCGGGGTGGAGGGGCTGGTGGTGGGATGCTGAAGGTGATGATATGGTGGTCAGACTACGGGGTGGGCGTGTTACCAGTGATGGTGAGTGGACAGTTGTGCTGTGCAATCCAGTCGAGAGTTCGTCCCTGGGTGTGGGTAGGGCTGAAGATGGTGTTTTTGTAGCCTAGTGCCTTGAGGGCTGAGTGAAGGGATTTAGCTGCTGAGTCTTTGCAGTCAAGGAGGCCTAGGTTGACGTCCCCAAGGAGAACGGCTTTAGAGTTCTTTTTAAGGTTGTCTGAAAGGAGGTGGATGAGAGAGGCTTGAAAGTCACCTATTGGGCCTGGAGGGCGATCAACAATGTGAACAGCAATGGTACAGTGGGGAGAACGGTTGATTTTGACTTGGAGGTAGTCACTGTTGTTGTGCAGGGATTTCTCTATCTTTCTAATGGAGAGAGAATCTCTGGCAATGATTGCTACACCTCCACCTTTAGAGAGGCGATCTTGTCTTGTGATGGAGTAGGCCGGAGGTAGTGCAAGGGAGAGTGCAGGACCGGAGGCTTCAAGTAACCAGGTTTCTGAGATCATGAGCAGATCAAGATCATGGGAGATTATGAGGTCATGGATGTCCAGAACGTGAGCATTAACGGACCTGGCATTGATCATGGCGCATTTGAGTTGGGGTTGTGTAACAGCTAGAGGGGGGGGTGAGGAGCAAGGGAGAGGTGGTGGACACACATGGAATAGCAATTGGCACAGTAGCATTCAAAATGGTGGTAGAAGATTTGCCTAACACAAATTTTGCATTGGGGGGCACATTTTCAGTGGTGGTGGGCACACATGGAATAGCAATTCACACAGTAGCATTCAAAATGGTGGTAGAAGATTTGCCTAACACAGATTTTGCATTGGGGGGTGCATTTTCAGTGGTGGTGGGCACACATGGAATAGCAATTGGCACAGTTGCATTCAAAATGGTGGTAGAAGATTTGCCTAACACAGATTTTGCATTGGGGGCACATTTTCAGTGGTGGTGGAACACATGGAGTAGCAATTGGCACAGTAGCATTCAAGATAGTGCTAGAAGAATTGAACATCACAGATTTTACACTGGGGGGCTCATTTTCAGTGGTGGTGGACACACATAGAGTAGCAATTGGCACAGTGGCATTCAAAATAGTGTTAGAAGAATTGCACATCACAGATTTTACACTGGAGGGCTCATTTTTAGTGGTGGTAGGCACACATGGAGTAGCAATTGGCACAGTAGCATTCAAAATAGTGGTAGAAGAATTGCACATCACAGATTTTACACTGGGGGCTCATTTTCAGTGGTGGTGGACACACATGGAGTAGCAATTGGCACAGTAGCATTCAAAATAGTGGTAGAAGAATTGCACATCACAGATTTCACACTGGGGGGCTCATTTTCAGTGGTGGTGGGCGGCTGTAGAGTCATATTCAGTATGGAAGCAGTAGACTTGTAAGTGGGGTCAAAAAATTAATTGGCCGCTATATTGGAAGTCCTTGTATTGGCTGTGGGTTTAGAGGTTGGGCGGAGGAGCCTGGCCTTATTGGCAAATAAAGCGGGTTGCACGGTACGTGAGCATAGCCTGGTATTACGGATGCTTGTGGGGATGGGCTGTGATATGATGGTGGCTTGCAGAGTACGGGCACGTAGTCTAAAGCACCTTGCGGTAGGGCATGGATTAGTAGGTAGATTGCAGTGGTTGTGCTTCTTACCTTCCGGATGCAGCATAGGTTTGGGGCAGACGGTAGACGAGCAGCAAAGAGCTGCAAAGAGCACCGGAGGCTTTTCCTGATGGCCTTCCCAGCTCGGCTTTGCCTCTCGGTTCTCTCCCCCTCCATATGAAGCAGGAGCAGAGGGGCGGGCTGGGGGAGCCGGCGAATCGGGGCGACCGTCCGCAAAGGAGATGTTGATTGCACTTTTAGTTGTTAGTGCATCCATGGAAACGGGGGCCATTTTGTCTGGCCTCAATGGTGTTTCAGGACACATGGCTGGAGCTGGAGCTGAAGACAAAGAGGAACACGTGGATGTTCCGAAGAGAAAATGCACAGCTGATTTAGCACTCAGCTGATCGGTGATGCTTCGTGCTCGCAGCTGAGCTGCAAAGAGCACCGGAGGCCTTTCCTGACGGCCTTCCCAGCTCGGCTTTAGGTTTTTGGGATGGCTCCAGAATTTGGACCTAGCTGAAAAGGAGTTCAGCAATGGTGAGGCCTTAGATTGGCAATGAAATTAGGAATCAGGAACAAAAACAGAGAATTCAGGAACAGGGCACCACACAGAAAATCAGGATAGAGTCAGGAATCAGTGTGTCTGTGTGTTGTGAGGTTCCCTTATTTATCATGCCAAATGACATCACTAAAGTTTATGGTAGGGGCAGTCTTACAACCCACACCCACAATGCTATGATTGGGCAAGAGCATAGTTTCTGCCTTGCTTTTCGCTGATTGGATGACAGAAAAAGGATGTCATGTTTATGAGCTGATTTTTAAAATGACTAGAACCTCCCCTAGCCACTGGAACCAAAATCTAACTTTCCCACAAATGCATATGTATGTAGTTATGCCCTCTATGAAAATCAGATACATAAGTTACATATTTTGTGGGTCACATTCCAATCCAATTCCCAAGTCGGTGGTACCTGGTTTAGTCTTCCCGTTGAACTTTGGCCACTTTGACCATCAAAGTTGTGGCCTAACATTTCACAATTCTGTACATATATGCACAATTACCCCACAAATATGTGTACACGGGGTTATGTTTACAACATTAATAGTTTCTGCAGAATTGGTCATTCTTTATAACTTCTGTTCCTTACGCAGTAAGACATCCTGCCAAGTTTTCAAATGAATAGCATACATTCAGATTTAGATGTATGCACTTTTCACATTTTTTCTCATTCTTGCTGCCAAGTTAAATGTCTTGAAGTTCAGTGGCAAAATAAGATTTTTAAACCCAAAAGTCACATGTCAGTTTTTTTTCTTTTCTCCAACTCTAAGCAAATGTCAAATCCTTTGAAGTTGAATGAGGGGCCTCTCCCTGGAGAGTGGAACTTCCTGCCCCTCCCACTGGAAGGGTGAGTGTCCAAACCTGCTATTGTCTTCGCCTGGGGCAAAGACGAATGTATAATGAAGTCCCTTTATCATGTGTATTCAATGCCTCCCAGCAGCAATTAGCCTTTCCTGTGCCAGCAGTGGAGGTGTCAACCTTTCTCAGGGCTAAGAACTGACAGAGCAGGGTTTTTTTTTATATAGTTGATTAACTCAGAATAGGTTTAGCTTTAAGGTTCACCTTTTAAATCTTTCCTTTAAAAATATAAAATTAACACAGTTTATAGGCAGATTTTTAACATTAGCAAATCCTTTGACATTTTTAAATAATTAAGCCTTTACACAAGAATATACTTTAAAAACAGGCGATTTTGCCCTTCATTCCTGAAAAAGCACATTAAACTTCTTTCTTTAAATACGGTTTTCATCAAATACACATTTTAGTCAGCTCCAGTTCTTCCCTTCAGTGCCGGAATTGTTTGCAGCATGACTAAATGTATCCAGCATTTGTTTATAGTCTATCTCTAGACAGCTGTTTCCTGATACTTGTTGCAAAGGAATAGCCATGTTTTTCCCATGGAAAATGAAAACAAGGGTCCCTGGGTTGCTTTTTCATAGATACATTTTGTAGGAGCTGTCATTCCAATGAGGCCCAGTTCCTCAGAGCCATGCTGGATGATCCTGGGCATTACAGGGCCGTTTAATCTCAATGCTGCAGTAGAATGAGTGGATCTGGCACCAAAATAGCACTTTTTAAGATTAGGAAAATGTCATTTTAATAGGCATTTTCGGATTTTCAGCACAATGATGCTGTTTCATTCACTTTACTCCATGTTGACTGTGGCAGAGCCCACTGGCATGCTCCTGCAGTGAGGACTCTGTTTTCACCCACCTTGAATTGTGTGTGGCAGGGTGTGCAACCTTTTTCTGGTTGTGACACAAACACAGTTTTAAAGATTTTAGCTTGCACAGTAGTCAGCGCAGTCATTTTGGGCTGTTTCCTTCACCATTGCAGTAAAGTGTTGTAGTGAGGCATGTTGGAATGGGTCAACATATCCTACAGGATGGCCCCTTTGGGATACTAGTGGATAATAAAGCATGTCAGGAAATGTACTTAGAGGAAGGTACACTATTAGGGATGGCAATGCAAAAATCATATTACACTGCAGATTTGAACAACCCAGTTATTGGGAATATTCCTGAATGCTACGTCACTTCACAAGGTCGAACTGCCTGAGTCTTTCCTCTCTAAACGGTCGGTGTATTCTTATGAACCAAAAGACATGATTTGTAATCACCAGAGTGATTGTATTCTATTCCAGGTGGATGACAATGAGGCAAAGAAAAACAGCAAATTGAGGTGGAGGCTGAAATGCCAAGATACTTGAGTGTTGTCTGTCCAAAGAAATACAGCCACACAATTATAAGAAAGCACATAGATTCCTTGTTTGGAGGATTTCGGAGAATTTACAAAAATGTCAGAGGATCAAGTCCAAACTGTGGATGCATGCACAAATAAGTTGGAGAAATACTAGTTGAGGAAAATATTTTTAGAATTTAAGGATGTATTCGCTAGAGATGCATATTATTGTGGGCATACTGACCTACACATTTCTACACTGCCAGATGGTTATGCTCCGGAACCTGTCTTTGTGCGACAAAATAGGCTAGAGTCATTGGCAGACATAATCAAAAACACAGAATCTAGAGGAATCATTAGACCCATTAACAGTACCTCAAACACACCTACATTAGGTGTATGGAAGCCCAATGGTCAGTGTTGGTTATGTGCAGACTTAAGAAAACTGAGTAAGAGGGTACCCGTGTCAAGGTGGCCCCTCCCATCCATTGACCAAGGCCTTTCACAAATCCAAGGGTCAAAGGTTTTAATTACTTTAGATCTGACTGCTGGGCATTGCTGTGTGTCATTAGCAAAAGACATACAAAACATATTTGCTTTCACCTTCCACGGGAAACAGTATGCATGGAAAAGAACCCCCTTTGGCTTTGTCAATGGCGGGAGTGAGTTTGTAATTTGTCTTAGTAAGGCACTTCCGGATGCAGCCGAGAGAGGAACTGTGGTTTATTAGCAAACTATTGGAACAGATTTAGGCCCTGATTCATGTAATCAGACACAGAAATGGTGCAAGGGCCGTGCGCTGAGAAGACCCCAGCGTGAGCTGTGGCGCAGATTAAAAGTTGTGCGGCACGCGTATTCATGTATTCCAAGAGGCATTAGTAGCCGTCGCACAAGTAATAGCAAGTTGCACGAGGAACGCCCCAACATGACTCCACGCACATCAAACAGCAAGTGAATGGATGAACCCGGCACAAGTCTCTGGCCCATCCCTGGCACAGCATACAGCACCCCAACAAAATTGTGCAACAACACCTCGCAATCCCCGGCCGCACCCCAGATAAAACACGTGCCCTCCCATGGAAGCCTAGGCCGTACCCCAGCAAAATCACATGACAACACCTCACAATCCCCAGCCACAACCCAGACCAAACGTATGCCCTCCCATGCAAGCCCAGGCCATACCCCCAGTGAAATCGCACAATAACACCTTGCAATCCCTGGCTGCACCCCAAACAAAACGCATGCCCGCCCACGCAAGTCCAGGACACACCCCAGCGAAATTGCATGCCCCCCGTAAGTGTAGACAACACCTGTTACAAAAACCTAAGTCCCCCACCCTACAACCTCAGCACCCACCCTGTCCACATACCCCACACTGCATACAACACACTGTAGTACATACACCACCACCAGCCCCCCTCACCTGTGACACCTCCTGCAGGCCGCCCACTCATGAAGGGACACCACCTCCAGGCCCACTCACCTGTGGCACACCCTGCAGGCAGCCCACCTAGGAAAGGACACCATCCTCAGGGCTGCTCACCTTGTGACACCACCTGCAGGAAGCCCACTCATAAAGGGACACCACGCCCAAGTCCCCTCACCTGTGACACCCCCTGCAGGCCACCTACTCATGATGGGACACCAGCCCCAGGCCCACTCACCAGTGACACCCCCTGCAGGCAGCCCACTCATGAAGGGACACCACCCCAGGCAGCCCCCTCTAGAAGGGACACCACCCCCATGCCCACTTACCTGTGATACCCCCTGCAGGAAGCCCAATCAATAGGGACACCACCCCCATGCCCCCTCACCTGTGACACCCCTTGCAGGCTGCCCACTCATGAATGGACACCACCCCAGGCCGCCTCACCTGTGACACCCCCTGCAGGCAGTCCACTCATGAAGGGACACCACCCTAAGCCCCACTCCCCTGTGACACCACCTGCAGGCAGCCCACACATGATGGGACACCACACCAAGGCAGCCCCCCTCAGAAGGGACAGCACCCCCAGGCCCACTCACCTATGACAACCCCTGCAGGCAGTGCCATGACAGTGTGACACATCACCACTGCAATGATCATTTGAAATTCCGTGGTGTGACTGCAGCATGATTATCATCATGAACATGTATCCTGCAAATCAAAATTAATGCATTCACCGGAGCTACATACATGAGTGGAGCATCTGCTCACACACCCTTCCTGGCATCAATTATCCTACAACATACACACGTGACAAGTGATTTGTAAAACTGGTTCATGCTGCCCATGCGACAATGGCATGTCATCAAAGCACAATGGGCCTTGTCATGAGTTGGGCGTTAGCACCGGTGCTAATAGCCCTACCGCCAAACCCCCCCGGCGCTATTAGCGCCGGATCACGGGTTTGATGGAAGGGTTACTGCCCATTCTCCATTGGGCCCATTCGGGAATTCCTCATTCCCCATTGGGCCCAATGGGGAAAATTTGCGTTATTACCGCCGCCGGATTTCCCACCGGCGGTAATCGCGCTGAAAATCTGCAATTTTGCCGCAGATTTCCCCCTAGCTAAAAGCTGGGGGGAAATCCACCAAAGCCATGATCTGCGGACCCTTAAATGTGGCAGTAATAGTGCTAATGCCACATTTAAGGGTTACCGCCAGTCTCGTGATGAGGCCCAGTGTCTGAATGTGTGCCCACGACAGAAGCAAACATACCAACAATCTGTGCAACATCCACAAACAATGGGCATGTGTGTCACAATCTGAGCATGAGTGAGCTGGTTTGAAAAAATAACCGGGACATGCATGGGTGAAGGATAGGACAGTCAGAGAGTTGAATTGAGCAGCCACTGTGGAATAATCAAAAGGTGCCACTACTGTATCCTACTGGTAGAGTTTGACAAACACCTGAGAGAAGGTAATCTGAGATACCACAAGGCTGCTGAAGGTGAATGCATGACATGTGTGTTACACATCATTAACAAAGTCATGTGCCATGCTGGTGACCATGGAACACTCCCACTGTCAGCCTACCTCCCTCCACTCCAACCACAGTGAAGCCAAACACAACAGTGATGCAGCACATGTGAAAGGAAATACCATTTGACTGTGTACACCCATCCATCTAGATGACACACCAACACCTGTCATCCGCCTGTGGATCCTGCCCCGGCAATCCATTCCAGCAACAACTAAACACAAGCATGTACGCAACCAGACACATGACTACCAATGGAGAGAAGCACAGCCTCAAAATCGAACTAGCAAACAGGCCCACACCCAAATGATCACCAAGAAGCAATGAATTGAACTAAAAAAATAATATATTATCAACAAGCATTAACATCATACATGTTCTATTAAAAAATCCTGTCCATGTAAATATAAAAAATATTTACAATCATCATGCCTAAATGACTATATACAATGTGAAATGGAAAGTGATGTACATAAACGGTGGTTTAAAAAAGGAAACCTATACCTAAAGAACTATATACATGAAACAAGTGAGAAATGTCCAAATAGTCAGCTCCAAATAAAAAAAAATAAAAAGGGAACCTACAACTAAAAAACTATATACACGGGCAGCAGGCTAGTCCATCACCTCCTCTCCAATGTCACTCAATCTCTCCACTAGGGCATCATCGAGCACTGCATTAATTTCCCCCAGGCAGGCATCTGTTGTTTCCTGGACGGCTTGCTGGGCCTCCAGCATATTTCTCTCCAACCCCTCCACCTCCCTTCAAGTTGCCTCCAGGATGGCAGCCTGCCTCCTTGCCCAATGCAGTACAACTTCCGTCCTGGCCATCGTCACCCTCGCCTCCCGAGCTTGCTGCCTCTCTGCTCCTATACGCTGCCCATACTGCATGTACATGGAAGTCCTCCTTGTTCGTAGGCCCACATTTGCATCCTGCGTGATGCTGTGTACCTGCCCGCTTGTGTTGTTATGCCCTGGGTAAAAGACCCTCCTCCTTAGAGCCTGCTGCTGGCCTTAGCGCCCGGTGCCTGCTTTGTGCATATACCCTCGGGGCTGATGATTTTACCCGATGGTATAGGGCCCGTGCCCTGCTTGTGGGTGCCTGCTGACCCTCCTTTGCTGGTGTTCCTGTCAGTACCTGGATTGGCACGATGACCCCCTCAGCCAATTGACTGTTGACTCCCAACTCAGGCAGGGATGTTTGCTCCATCAGGTGGGGCAATATGGGTGGGACTGATGCACAGGGGGTCCTAGTCTTTCCCACATACATATGAACATCATGCAAGCACATGTCGTAAAATATCTCAACTGTCACACTTGTCACACCAGCATGTGTCAGACACAAGTACCAACACATGTGCACAATCTCAAAGGCAGCAGTACAACTCACAAGGCAAGGGATATCTCATTCAGAAAATGTATGCTCCAATACACACATGGAGATTAAGTTCTTGGCCATGAACATACACATCCGTGTCACAGCCATACTTTATGCAAGCCTAAGGGGCACACTCCCAAAATGCTGCAACATGCACATGCACTGTAAAGCATCGCAACACATGGATACTTACCAGGCAAATCGAGACATTATTGCAAATTGCTGACCTGGATGTGCAGCGCTGGGTAAAACATCTCCAGGACCCGCATGTTGGTGACACTCAGCTGGCACTTGCGCACCCGGTGCCCCTCCGCAGACGCACCGGCCTGAATGAAGCGCAGGGCTTTGCTGTGGGTCCTCCCATCGCCTATGCGCGGTCTTAAAGGTGTGGGATGCACTATCCCCTCCCAGATCAGCTGACTTCCTTCCTTGCTGACTTGCATTGCTGGTTTGAAGAGGGCATAGAAATTCCCCAGGACGTTCTGCACCGGGATGTCAACTTCCTTGGCAGTGAAGTTGACAGACCTCTGCCTCGCTACCATGGGATTGCCACTTACCTCAGAAGATGATGGTTGAGACATGGCAACTCCCAAGGCAGGTGTGCGTGGGCAAGGTGGTCCTGGAGATGGGCTGTGGAGCGCGGGTGATGGTATGGTACGTTGGGAGTCTGGTGAATCAGCTGAGGTGGTCACAGGGCCAAGGACAGGAGCACTGGCAATGGCTGGACAGCAGGCACTTCAAATGCAGGGCAGGTGGGCCGCAGGCACACACAGTGGGCAGGCAGCAGCAGATGGCTGCGGATGGCTGCACCCAAACCATGATTGTGCTACCCATTTTGTATTAAATGTGTATGCTGCAAATTGCCATTCACCACTAATCAGAGAGTACCTCTTCTTACCCTTACTACATAGAGAAAGAGTGATAACCAATAGTTGACACCGTGCCTCTAACCTGCCCAAACACAAAATGTGCCATTCTGACAGTGGCTGCCAATCGCATTCTAAATTAGCCAAACCCAGCCAGCCAACTCTCATGAACAATTTTAGTCAAGCGAGGAAAACCGATCTATACTGTCACCACTCCACCAACCACCAGCATTGTTCTATGTATCCTCATCCAATAATGCTAATTGTCCTAACCATTACAATGTTCCCATTCTGTATAATGCCACACTCCTCGCCCTGCACAGGAGGCCACTTTACATTATTCAATGACGGCCTTGCGAGACTAGGCTGCCAGCGTCACCACCCTATCACCTGCCCCACACCATTCCTTGCATCCCTCCCCCCTTTTACCGTCATAAGTGCACACAAGAATATCACCAACACCAGGGGTGTTGCCAGGTCTGGAAAAGACCCGGGGCTACACTGCTGTCGGAAATGTCAGGACTGGGGGCTAGCTAACTTTTTGTTTGTAGTTCCTGAGATTCTATCCGGGGCTACAACCAAAAGAAGAGGAGCTGTAGCCCCCTTATTCCCCCCTAGCAATGCCTCTGGCCAACACCATTACCACCAATCCTGATACCCCCTCCATGCCTATGCGGATCTCTACACTATCCTCCATCAGCAACAAGACCAACCACAAAACCATACCTTGCATGGGTCTTAACAGACGTAATAGACTCAGAGCTAGAACCAGTTACAACCACCTAGAGTCCAGATCTACTGTAACAAAAGACACTGGCACTAATATAGGTACAACACCTCCATACAGACCATCCAAAAAATATCCTGCAAAAAACAAGTAGTCACGGAAACCTGGCCGCATCCTGCTGCAGGTCCCCTACTAGCTATCACCATCCCCACAGGGTACAGTATCCTCAGAACAGATAGGAACAACCTCCAAGGAGGTGGAGTTGCACTTATAGCCAAAACCACTTTGTAATTCAGAGCTTGCCCTCTGGAGCAGTCACAGGGCTACAAACTCTTACTAGTGAAATTCTCCCCCAACCCTAAAACCACTACCAACTTCCTAGTCCTATTAATATATAGATCACCTAACAAAGCCAGCCACCCCAGCCTAGACATCCCCCTATTACTCACGCCCCTTATCAAGCCCAATACAAAATTCATTATCCTAGGGGACATCAACCTAGGCTATAACAGCCCCACTGACACCAACGCTGCAGCCTTTTACACAGCCATGTCAGAAATGAACTTTACCCAGCTGATTAACGAGCCACGCATTCCAAAGGCAGAATGCTAGACTGGCTCCTAGCCCTCAACTCTCAAATTACTATAAACTCCATCCTCCCAGTAGAATAGACAGACCACTCTATCATCACTTTCACCCTGGAATATAAAAGCACAGACCCCACCAGCCTCAGAGCACCTGAAACCTTTTAATCCAGGAATATTTAAAAAACTCACGGTAGACAACCTCTCACCCATCTTACACCTGGCCCTAGCCAATGAGACCCTCAATACGAATAACCCTGACTACTTAGCAGACTGTTACCAACAAAGTCTCACCCACACCATCAACTCACTTGCCCCTGTCACCACCAAAACCCGGAAACCCGACAAACGATCTTGCTTCTGGTTCAATGAAGACCTAGTCTCCCTCAGACGCACCAAAAGATCACTTGAGCACCTACATAGGAAAACTAATACTAATGAATCAGCACAGGACTTCAAAACAGCCAATAAAAAATATAAGTCAGCCATATCGCTCATAAAGCCAACGGCCTTAACACACACATAACTAATGCCAACTCTAGCCGTAAAGAACTGTTCACCATTCTCAAAGAACTCGAGAACCCATGTCAAGTGACAGCACCCTTTAACTCCAGTAAAACCTGGTGCACCACAATCCAAGACGCACTAGTTCCAACACTGTACTACTGCAAAAGAACATCGACAGCAAAAAAACACTCCTTGCCAAAAGAACACTTCCCAAAATAGATTTCAACCCACCCACTACTTCCTCCTGTACCCCTTTTCAATTCAACCCAGTCACCAACAAAGAAGTATTAGCCACTATAATGAAACTCAAAGCTTCCAACTGTAAAGAAGATCAATTTCCCTCACATCTAGTCAAACTGTGCGCCCACACCCTATCACCAGTCATCACTGAATTTGTTAACGCCTCCTTCAACACAAACAAAGTACCCGCTAGCATCAAAAAAGCCTGGGTCACTCCCCTCCTCAAACAACCAACCCTGCACCCATCAATCCCCATTAACTACCGACCCATAACCACCGTACCATTTCTACTTAAAATCATCGACAAAATAGCATACTCCCAAATCCAAAACCATTTAGAACATAATCAACTACTAGGGGACCGACAGTCAGGGTTCTGCCCAAATCATAGCACAGAAACAGCCCTACTTGACCTGAAGATCCAAATGGATGCCTCAAGAGAGTCAGGCAAACTCTGCCTGCTAATGCTCCTGGATCTCTCTGCAGCGTTTGATGTGGTTGACCATGACAAACTCTGCACCACCTTAAACAACTACTTCAACTTATCCAACAATGCCACAGAGTGGATCAAATCCTTCCTAGCTGATAGGACTTCAAGAGTTGCCATTGGAAAATAATCAGCAGATCCCATACCAGTCCCGATAGGCGTCCCTCAAGGTTCCTGCCTTTCCCCGACTTTATACAACGCCTACACCAAGCTGCTTTTCGCAGCGTTGGATGCTATGGGAGTCATCTATACCAACTTTGCTGATGACACACAGATCCTTATTTCACTAACAGGCAACCATGAGCAAGACTTCCTGCTTATCAATAAAATCTACTCACTAATCCAAAACTGGATGGCCAATAATAGCTTGTGTCTCATTGATGACAAAACTGAGTTACTCATAATAGGAACAGCGTCCAAAATCGCATCCCTTCAGTCTATTTACTCATCATTCATCATTGATGGCACCACTATCCCAGTTCTCAAACAAGTAAAGACACTAGGGGTCTACCTTGATCCGACACTCGCCATGACTAAGCAAGTAAACACCCTTGCCTCCTCCGCTTCCTACACAGCCAAACTGATTTCTCTTATTCGCAAATTCCTCACACCAGAAAATTGCATTACACTAGCAAGAGTGCTCATACTATCAAAACGTGATTATTGTAACATCCTCTTCCTAGGTACATCAACACCAACCTTTCCAAACTCCAACTCATGCAGAATAAATCCCTCAGTGCTGCACTTGGCATAAAAAATCCGAGCACATCTCTAGTATCAGGAGACAAAATCACTGGCTTCCCATCAAAGCCAGAATACTATTCAAACCCACAGCATTGCCCATAAATGTATCACCAACAAAGCTCCCAAATACCTACTCAACACAGTCACTAAGAAATCCCATGCCATACACCTCATATTGAATAACAGTGAAAACCTCGAAATCCCACGTTACAAAAGAGAAAAATCAGGAGGCTGCAGTTTCAAAGTACTCGCTTCTAGGCACTGGAATGACTTACCCATTAACATTAAGAATGAACAGTCCTTCCCACTATTCAAAAAAGTACTTAAAACGTGGTTATTTAACCAGGCCTAGTGGATCCCAGATACCTTTCACCCCAGACTAACGCAACTCCTGCACTGTATATAAATGTACATAATGTAATAATGTAAACCTGGATTGCTGTATTAATGTTCTTATCATCACTAAGATTGTATTCTGCCTCTGTCTGTATCTACGCCGTGATACCTCCGGGTCTGGGCTTATAACAAATGTAATAAATAAATAAATAAATAAATAAATAAATAAATGCCTCGGTAGGTGGCAGCTCAGGGTAGTAGGAAGCAGGTTTCAAGGCTTGTAGGCAGGAGCGTGGGTCTTCCATATCTATTACGTGGGCAGCCGGAAACAGAGTGATAGTTACTTTGCACGTTCAAAATTAGCGCAGACACCTGAAATCAGAGTTAAGGCCCTCAGTGCATAATTTACGTAACAAGCCCTGCACGCTGGGGTTCAGTATGCCTGAATCGGGGCATAGAAGTACACGTAGAAGCAAATCAGACCGTATGTGCGATTGGGAGTAGACGGACAAGTGGATTACTGTAATTTTTGGGGTGCCACACAATTCATTTACTTGTGGGATAGTACGAACGTCTTATTTTCGTGGGGGATTTACCTTCGCGCATACGTGCATGTACTTTTATTTTTTCAGAGGCTTACGGTGAGTCGCTTACGCATTTTTCATACTCTGGGAGCCCCTGCGTACCTCCATTCTTACCATTACAGTAGCTTTCCGGGCTACACGTAAGCATTTTTTGTGTTGGTGGGTGCCACAGTCATTTAACACTTTCTTTTTACAGAAGCTATTGAGGTCTTGAGTACGTATTTCTTTTGTTTTTTGGTGTGCCTGTGTGTTACGCCTCCTGTTTTTCTTGTCACCAGGGGTACTTTTGAGCCTTGCTGTACCACAGAAGTAAGTTTTTCATAACGTACACTGCCCCCTGACTTGTCCAGGAAAATGGCTTATTGTGCCTTCCATTGTTCAAGTTCACCTGAACCATGAGTGGAAAGGCCCCAACAGAGAAAGGTGGCAGAGGTGGCCGGGGTCAGGGATGTGCAGCGGAAGCTGTTGTCCCCCCTCCAGGGGTCGGGGACATGCAGCAGAAGCTTCTGTCCCCCCGGGTCAGGGAGCTGCAGTGGCAGCTGCAGCCCACCAGGGCCAGGGACCTGCAGCAGAAGCTGCTGTCCTCCCCGAGTCACGACCTACAGAGGCAGCTTCTGTCCATGGCTCAAAGGGTAAGGGACGTGCAAGGAAAGCTGTGGTCCCTCCCACCAAGGTCAAGAAGCTGCAGTGGCAACTGCAGCCCCCACCCCCAGGGTCAGAGACCTGAAGCAGAAGCTGCTGCCCCCCCCCACGATCATGGACCTGCAGTGGCAGCTGCCGTCCGTGGCTCTAAGGGTAAAGGACATGCAGGGAAAGCTGTGGTCCCTCCCTGCCAGGGCCAGGGAGCTGCAGTGGCAGCTGCAGCCCCCACAGGCTCAGGGACCTGCAGCATCAGCCCCCCCAAGGGTCATGTACCTGCAGCAGAAGCTGCTGTCCCCCCCAGGGTCACGGATCTGCAGTGGCAGCTGCTGTCCATGCCTCGTGGGATAAGGGACGTGCGGGGAAAGTTGCTGTCCCAGCATCAGTGGGTGATGCCATGGCCCAGGCCACTAGTGGTCCAGCCTCTGGTACCCTGAGTGGTCTCAGCCACACAGGGTCTGTACCACATGCCAATAAGGCAAAGACTGCACAACAAGAAGAGGCTCAACCCCATGGCACGGCGCAGGACACTGCCACGTCAAGGAAGAGGAGCTTCAATGATGACAAACTTCAAATCCTTGTGGACTATGTGGGTGCACACCACCATGACATGTGCCTGTAGCCAGGGAGCACACATATACCTGCTCAGCGTATGGTGCATTGTCAGCATATCACAGATGACATAAACACCTTAGGGTATGAGAGCTGCACTGCCTCTCAGGTCATGAAGCAGTGAAATTACCTCAACCATCGCACCAAATCCAATATGGGCGCCAACCTCGCCTCTGCTCTGGCAACTGGAGGGGGGCCAACTGAGGAGCAGGAGCTCACCCAGCAGGAACAGGCTATGAGCCAGTTCATTCATACGGATCTGGTGCAAGGCATGGGAGGCCTGCCAGATCATGAGGCTGCGTCCGGTGAGTGACCAAGCTTGTGCATCCTGAGTATGCGGAGGGAACTAAAATACAAGTAGTATGATTTTGTTGCATGTGCCTGCATTTGGATGACTGCCCTGGGTGAACCATGTCATGGTGTACTGACTTGTGCACAGAGTAAACTGGAGTGGATACAACCCATGTGTTGTACATCAATTGCACAAGGCATTATGACAGTAGTCATCACCCACCACCATAGACAATCAACATTTCCAACACGCTACCACAAGGTGGCATCCGGTTAGTTGCATCAGTGATGTCAGTGATTCTGCTCTGATAGACAAGTGCTTCTGTCTGAAGCACGTGTTACACATCATGCACTGCATGGTGTACATAGTCCATTCACACATGTACGTAGGTGGTTCCATGCTACAGATAACATCCATGAAGACTACCAGCTGGCCTCACAGTGTGCTATGAGTGACATTGCATTTTTAAACACTGTGCACATCCCCACTGCAGCTATGGCACTTACCCTGTTGTTGTCAGGATTCATCCTGTTAACCTCCCACACTCAGCACACACTCTATGGGACAATGCCCCTGTCCCTTCATCCTATCTCCCAGTGCATATAATTACTCTCTCCACATCACACACCTGGGACTCCACACTCAAGCCATGTTCACATTGTGTGCACTCCCTGTGCCAGTTCTACAATGGTGTGGCATATAATTGATGTGCACTTGGCTGTGAATATGTGTGTACGTGTTGACATGTAATGTAATAGCATGTTACAGAGCCACATGACAATGCCCATCTAGCATGTATTTGTCAATTGTTTGTTGTGCCATGGGCCAGACTGTGCTTGCAGAGAACCATCTCTATTCTCAATGTATCCACTGGCTCCATGGCCAGGGACATGGGATGTTGTTGCAAGTCTGCATACGCCATGATCAGATGGCTTCTTGTACAGAGCGTGTGTATGTGATTTCTCGCATGGTAACCCGTACAGCAAAGTGATACAGATGTTTATTGTCAACACAATTAACATGAATCTTCATGTCTTTATATATCCTTGTGCAGGTGATGAGGCACTAGATGCAGAAGAGGAGGTAGAGGAGTAACGGGAGTCTGAGTCAGACCAGATCACCAGTGGAGGACGTGGTGTTGCAGCCAAGGAGAATCCACTGGTGCTACAGACCATCCTGGGGATGTCTAGGTATGACACAGACTCTGATGAATCCAGTAACTCTGGTGCTGAACCAAATATCCAATCCTCAATGCTGTCGGAGGTGAGTGCACCAAGTGTTGGAGCTGTTGTTGCCCATGAATCTGCAGGGGGTCATATGCCCTCACAAGGCCAGTCAGCATTGTCACGGCCACCTGTGTTGGTTACGACTGCAAGGCCAGGCTCCCAAGTATTGGGTTCTGGTGCTAGGCCACATGTCCAAGGGATGGATGCAGTCCTGAAGTCCCATAGAGTGGCATCACAGCAAGGGCCATGCTCCCTTAGGTCAGGATTGTGTGGGCCCTGCACCTGTGGTGGGCGTGTGAATGCTGGGGAGACAGTGTGGGAGCAGTTGATGTTGCGTGTTGCACAACAACAGGGTGCTGCCTATGAGATCTTAGCTGAGGGCATGGATAGGGTGGTCAGTTCCATGATCCCACCAGAAACACAGGTGGAGCACAAGCTGCAGGCATTGCGTTCCACATGCCGCTCACTCAGGCTGCACATAGAGGACAACAGCAGGAGCCGGGGGACTGATCTGAGGTCGGTGCAGGCATTCCTGCTTGCAGAAGGTCGGGACCACAGGGATTCCCTGGGCATGAGGTGTTGGCCCACAGAGCTTCAGTCGAAGTGGATGAGGCAGCCTGCAGGACACAGTACCAACATGAGATGCAACTATTGAGGCAGACCATCTCAGAGGAAATCAGTGCATCCCGTGAGGTCATGCATGGTGAGCTCCGAAACATCATGTTGCAGATGCATTCATCAGTGTTCTGCCTGGCCGCTGCCACTGAGGACCAGGCCAGAGCATTATGTGGCAAGCCTCCCGCACCACTACCACCTTCTAATTTTACCCAGGAAGGTGGTCACAGCAGAGACATGTCTCCCGGTGCAAGATAGCTGTGCGGTCCATGAACCCATGGAGGTAATTCTTTTTTTCAACATCCAGCACTGTGGGAGTTGATGTGCACCCTGTCCCTCCCCCTTTGCATCCTGCTCCTCCCCTTCTGGGTGCTCCCCCGGTCCCTAATGGATATTTTTATTCTTGTATTTTTTTATTTTATTTTTTTACACCACCATGTTGGCATTGCATATTTGGTTTTGCCATTTCCTGGTTTAATTTCTGTTCACTGTTTTCTTTATTTTCCTCGAGGTGTGCCATTAATACATCAAGGACAACACGTGTGTTGTGGTGTACATGCAGGCATGCCTAGTGAAGTCAACTAGCATGTTTGCATGGTGGTGCACAGGATGGCATGTGTAGGTAATTATGGGTTTGGTGTTCTGCTGCATGTGTGTGCTGTGTCAAAGGTAATTACATATGGCTGTTTTAATGTCTTCTCCCATGTTTTTTCAGTAATCCATGATGTGGCAGTGACCGCTGTCCTGGGGGAGACACCCTGCACCATTTCACGTCCATGCTCCCCATGCTCTCCACCAGGCACTGTTCTTCCTGTACCTGATTAGGAAACACAGTTCCAGGTGAAGGTGATGTGGGATTGACACCATGCTGGCACAGTCAGGGGGTAAGCTTTAGCACTGTCTTGCATGTTGAGCATTCAGCATTGGTGTGCATGTTTGATGCACGTTTTGCTTAACTTATATGCCCTTTGCATGCTGGCATGTCAGTATGGTAATTAAAGTGGTGCTCATGTCACTGTGTTGCCTACCTATGTGTATTCCTCTATGGGTGCACCTAAGGTGCTGTACAGCATGTCGTTGTACATCTGAAGACCAGGCAGTGTACTCCTTGATCTGTCATTTCCTTTGGATTGCCTCTCTGTGTCAGTCTCTCACTCTCTCTCTGTTTTGTTACACTGTACTCCTGGGATACTCACTATCTATTTCCATTCACCCTGTGGCACCCTGTGTTGCTCCTGCAGTAGGTGGTTTCTGATATTTTCTTTAGGTAATCATGTAATTTCATGTATGTGCATGTTGTTCATGCTGTTACTATGCATAGTATTCAATTTAGGGGAAGCATCTCCCGACTGTGTGAATCGTATGTGTAAGAGGATTCAATTCAACACTACAGATAAGTCAATGCCTAGTCTGGGATACTGAATGGAAACCCTTATTGATATATCTTTATGTCCAGTTCATGCGTTCTGGATGACTACCCCTATATAACACCCCTCTCTTGGAATCCCCCTGGCCCCACTGAGCCAAGAAGTAGTTCTGTTTTGCAAGTTAAAAAGGTTTATTTGATAATTTAAACAATAGATATATATATCACACTTTATAATAATTTAATAATTGAATATCACACTGAATCTGAGCAGTAATCAATAATGGATAGTCTGGCACTAGCACACTTGTGAATAGGAACAGAAGAATAAGGTGGTAGAGAATGCTTTATATAAGTTCAGATGGATGTAATGTTGAATGAAAATGCAATACAGAAAATACTCAATATGATTTCAACAAAACAATGTAATCACTTTTCTCTGGCAATCCCCTCCCCCCTTTATGCAATGCAAGGAAATGGAAGGAAAGCACACAGTTCTCAGAAATGCAATCAAACGTAATTCAGTTCACCCCAGCAAGCTTACACTACAGAAGTTGGAAACACAGGCCCAAAATGCTTTTATATGTGCTGGCAATCAAGTGAAAAATATGCTAAAATGCTTTTAATTCCCTCTAGAGGTTCAGGGTGAGTGGTATCAAGTTAATATTAGTCCAGGCTCACTCTAGCAATGATTCAGGGATGGTTCTTAAGAGGCAAACGAATTTTTAGCAAGGAATGCAAGAACTGCTGTTTTCACACGTGGAGAAATTTGCAAATCGCGGCAAAATTCGCGAGTGCGTTTTTCGCGATTGCGGCAAAAGTGTTGGGGGTAGGAATGCAGTTCTAGGTTCGTAGGAAAGCTAAGATTCTAAGCTTTCAGAGGAAAGTTACTGCAAGTCTCTAAGACAAACGGTCACGGAGATATGAGCGATATGGTAAAGGTCGTTTTTCAGATTTGAAATTTTAAAGTTCAAAAAGACAGCTAGCAACTAGAAAATGACAGGTGACAGCTTTACAAATGACAGGTGACAGTTAGGAGGCAGTTCTACTTAGATTAAAATAGATTGAATTATATTATTTTAACTAAGAGCTTGGTTCTGCACAGTTCTGCTAGGTACTCACACTATATTCTTGAATTAAAATGGGCCTCGCCACGAATCTGGTCAGGTTTTAGACTGGACTCTGGTCTGGTCTCTGCACTTCACAGTGATCTGGGTCAGCTCTCTGGTTCTGCTAACAGCGGTCTGGGTCAGCTCTGCTCTGCTGGTCTAGCCTCTCTGGATTCTGGAGATTGATGGATTTGAAGTCTGGATCTCTGGATGTTGTATGGTCCGGCAGAGCGTTTTGCAGCAAATGGAATTGAATGTCCCTATCTGTCCTGTCTGTCTGCTTTTATATGTTTTGAAAATGGGTGTGTGTGCTGCATCCTAGGCTCTACCCCTCTCCACTTGTCATTGGCCACTTCATCCTCTTCCCCTTGATTGGGGGAATGAAATGAAGTGTCATCATGATAAGGGCTGTTTATGGTACAGAGAACCCACCCCTGTCAAATTACACACAATCTATATTTTGACCCAAAAGACATATTTGCACAGGTACACATTTGTTTAAAATTACATGCACCCATCACATATCACAGGAGGTATACCCTGTCCAAATCTGCTCTTCCTGGGAGCTTGCATTGAGAAATGGCAACATTTTGCACTTTTTAACTGGTTTCGTAATATCGGACATTACCCCAAATTTATACACATGTGCGCAAGGAGTATGGACATTACTTGATGAAGTGTCAGATTTTTAACATGCATACATTTTAAGTAATACCCTCTTAGCTGCTAGTTTGCCACCAGATCATGCCACCGGTTCTAAAAACCTCTTAAAATGTGGGCAGAAAAATCACAAGAATTATGGTATCATTTAAATAATTATGACAAGTCCGTACTATGAGTTATTCATCTTTTCCTAAGACCATATTCTGGCTACAGGGGTGTGTCTTTTCAGGTCGCATGGTACAGAAACCAGTCTTTCCACTTTCTTCAAGCTCAGCCTCTGTCTCCAGTTTCTCCCCCTCCCAGTTTCTGCCAAGAGGAAGCCATTTTTATTACCCCTGCAATAAACCATCTGCCTGGGCCCTGGAAGGCCCATTGTTCAAGAGGAAGCCATTTATGGCCACTTCCATAAAACATTTGCCTGAGTCAGGACAGGGCTTTGTTCAATTTCCTGCAGAGCCCAGGTAATTCAATCAGAGAAGTGTCATATCCCTTTTGGTGGGAGCAGCAAAAGGGCAGCTAGGCCTGGGAACACAGCAGTGGTGCAAGTCTCAACTCCTGTCGGGGGTAGCTGGTGGGCAGAATTCAGTTCCTTAAGTCAGGCCCCAGCTAATGTCACTTTTAGTTACCCAGTTTTCTGCATTCAAATAAAATGAACCATTTTTACATATGCAGCTAGAATGCTGATTCTAAGTTTAAAACTATGACATTTAAACAATTGCAACCTATGTGACACTAAAAAGTAGGTCACTCATTTCTTTTAAACATTTAGATTTTTAGTGTCTTTCAGTCCAAATTTACTTAAACTGCTGAAATCCACAGCTCAGCCAGTCTTGTTATAAACCTTCAAGTCACTTCAGAATATAACTTTACATTGGATCCACCTCTCAGTAAGTCTTTCTTTGGCCTGTTTTGGGTTCATTTATTCAGTTTTACACGAAAAAGAAAAAAATCTGGTGTTGTTTTAAAACGCCGGCTTTCTGATAGTGGTGAGTACTGGTAATGCAACCATTTTTGGGATTTAAGAAAATGAATTCCCCACAATTCTAGGTTGCTTTTGGCAATCAGCATTGCCTTTCCCAATGGTTTCAGACTACTGTGTGGGTAGTCCAATGGTGGTTTTAGGCAGTGCCCTTCTGTGCCCATAACATCGGCAAAATGGGTGGCAGCCTATTCTTCATGCACTTCCCTGGGCATTTTCTGGGAATCTCTGGCCATCATGATGTTTTCCATGTCAGTACTGCACAGTTTTTGAGGTAGGGCTCGGATGCATGGGTAAAAACATCCCACATATGCAAGGCAGGTAGGTTCCCTGGACAGGTAAGTGAATGGCATTTTCTGACACTTGGTGTGGTGTTTGCATGTGAGTGTGGCGCTGTGTTTGTTCACTTTGGATTGACTTAGCTTGTGGTCATACACTACTTCTTAAGGGGGGCATGATTCACAGGGGGTGCTTCTGATGATGTGTATGGTCATGTTCTTAAGATGGATTGCTGGGGTCACTGCTCACTGATGATGATAACTGTGCATTCTAACTGTGTGGGGATTTCATGGTTGTTTGGGAGTGGGTAGCATGGTCAACTGTGTGTGGCCTGTGGCAAGTGCTGATGTTTGGGCTGATGTGTATCTTATGGAAGTTTAATGATGTGTAATTAGTGAGACTTCAGATTCCTAGCAGGGTTTGTGAGACTATGGCTGTGTGTCACATTGTCACATTTGGCATGTCCATATTATGGGTCAACTACTACGGTGTGCAGCAGCAGTTTGAAGCCAAAAACATGCTGCTATGTAGGATTTTTTGGGGGATAACCTGTTGTGCACCAGCACTTTAGGGTAGTGGTGTTTGTGCTTTCTCAGAAATTTCCCATGCATGTTGCACCATGGTGTTTGCAGCTTCTAGTGCAACACTGCTGGGTGCATGGTACTGCTGTATTTGAAGTGATGCCGTATTTAACCATTGGTATGCTGTGACAATGAAGTCTGCATTGACCATGGTCTGGTGGTTAACAGTGTACCTTTAGCATGATTTTATCGTTGCTTGATGTATCACATTGCTTTATGTTGTCTGCTTATGTCTTCCATTGCGGCTCCCTCAGTGTTCAGCAGTACATTGTGACATCAAGCATGGTTCTGGCAGAATTGCAAGAGGTGAGTATTTCAGTAATTGCCAAGCCATCCACTGTATATTGTACAACAGCTCATTCACAGTACCTTTGGAATGTGCTTGCATCACATATGTTCTGCAAATATACATGACTGACTAAACCTACTTGGGATAATCTCTTCAAACACAACCCTCCACCCCTCTGCCCCCCTACCACTCACATCATCCTTTCTCATTCTCCACATTCACTCATGTCTCCCCTAAAGTAGTCACCCGAGTTGACAACACCATGAAGGTGTCAACCCAACTGGGGTGCCGCTGCTCGTACTATACCATCAATGGTAACATCTACTCTCTCACAACTGTTATTGCTGATTACTGCAAACACTCCTTTCCTGCTGTTTAGTTTCCATCATCCATCAAGCACTCACTTGGGTGCACCATCCTTACTATGCCATATGCAGTGCCTTCCTGGCCACCAAACTACTTGCACATTTCTAGCAACACCTTCCTGGGGAAACTGCTTGACAAGTTAGCCCTCCCACAAATTGACGCCCATGAGGTCGTTGTTGGGGATTCTCATGAACACCATTGAAACTATCCGGGGCTGAAGGCACTGCTCTCCAGGAGAAACATGAATGGTGGCATCCCTCAATTCTTAATCCCCTGCTGTACTCATCCTCCTTGATATCCCATCTGCTTATCACACAGTGAGGCCATGAACAGCCCACGGACTTGCTTAGCTCATTCCTAAACAACCATTCCAAATGAACCATTCTGTGTCCTTTCTTCTATGCTACTTCAGACTACACCTGTGACATCACGCAGATGTCCATTCTTTAGCCATGCATCTTTGACATTTCTGAAACACTTCTTTGACTCATTGCACAACAGATTCATGTGCTATGCTGACAATACACTACTCTTCAGCAATGTTCCTACTGACATACTTGCACCCTCATTCACCATAATTGCCTCTCAGCCATCCTGGCCTGGTACACTGCAAGTTACCTTGGCTTGTGCACCATTGAAACATTAGAGTGTCCCGATTGGCTCCCCTGCAGTCTACATCTGGCATTGACTCTGTCCTTCCTGCATGGGCTCACTACCTGCCCCCTCATGCCAAGGCATCAATCTTGGATTCATCTTCGACTAGCACCTTCCCTTCATACCTCTTATTTGTGAGATTGTCAATAGGTACGGCTTGCAGCACTTGATGCTCAAAGTTACTACACCCATCAACACCATCACACAGAGGTGCAATGTTAAATGTGCTGTGGTACTCTCCAGGCTACAGTACTGCAACATCCTACTCTGAAGTGTTACTTGGTCCACCCTGTGACCCCTACAGCTTGCCCTGATTAGGCCTCCAAGACTCCAAGACTCATAATTGGACTCAGGCACAGGGACCACATCTCTCCTGCAATATGAAGCCTTCAGGGGCTCACAGAATCAGCAGATGTGTAACGTCTTCAATACTTACTGATCAGATACTGCACTTCTATACTCCTGCATTCCTCTGGTAATTACTCCCTGCGTGTGAAGCACTTTGCTATTGAAAGGGCTGTTGGTGGGTCAATTTCCTATGTGTGATGCCTTCTGTGTAATAGACTCCCTCTCCCTCTGTGTCTTGAGCAGGAACTCCTTGAGTTCCCAAAATTAAACAAGTCCTTTATCTTGTTCACTTCATTCTCCCAATCTCTTCTGTACCATTGATACAGTATGGTGCCTGATGTTCATGGCCCTTATGTGTCCTTGGTGCGCTGACCCCCCCACATGTATCAGGTAATGTACTGTGCATATACTGAACTTGCTCATGATGAGCATCACCACGTGAGTTAGCAGTTCCGTTTGTGTATTATTTTCTGGCCATTTCACCACAAGATGTTCTCCATGCACTGTCCAAACCTTTTCCCTTACCAGCCTCACCTGTTTACTTGCATGTTGTGAACACTCAGAAGGCATGTGGGCTTGTCTCCCCTCTGAGATATTGACATGATTTCTTGGTAGTATTGATAGTATAATTGATCTCTGTTAGTAAATCATTTTCTACATTCACCTGTCCCCAACCTGTTGCCCTTTGTGCACTTGGCAACTTTTGTGGTCTTTGGATGAGTGCCTAAGTAATGAACGACACTTGTTCATTGATAATGTGCTTCCATGACGGTGTGCGGTGCACTGTCGAAATGCTACGCAGGTGATGGCCAGCATTTTCAGGCCATTGGTAGTCTTCCAATGGTGGGGCATGTTTTGTTTGTGATACATGTTGTGCATATGTGCTGTCTTCACATTTTCATGCAGCATGGTGAGTGCTGGAATCTGCTTACTCCACCTTTCAATTGGCCGACTGTATGCTTGCGATATTACCCTCGGTTAAAATTCTGGGTGTGGTCTTGGACTCGGCACTCTCTATGAAGGCGCATTTTAGTAGTCTTGTGTCGCTGACATCTTACTATATCAAGTTGTTAGCACAAATTAGGCCTTTTTTTAGACACAGATCACAGTGTAACACTTGCTCGAGATATAATTGGGTCTCGTCTAGACTACTGTGCTAGCCTGCTGCAGGACATTGGTAAAGGAGAGATAAATCACCTGTAAATAGTTCTGAATAATGCGGTGCATACAGTGACAGGTCTGTGGAGAACGGAGCATGTCTACTCTGCAAGAAAAGCTCTCCACTGGTTGCCCATTCGAAAAAGGATCTCCTTCAGGACATTGTGCATTACACATGCATGTCTTTACAGGAAAGGTCTGGTGTACCTGACGAAACAGCTCACTTGGCTTACTGTTAGACAAACTTTACGGTCAAATCGTACAGGATTGCTGAAGGTACCCTCAGTGAATATGACACAGGTGCGGGTGGGCTGCTTCTCTGTGGTGGCCCCTCGGCTCTAGAGCTCCCTGACACCAGATTTGAGAAGGTGCTCTAGTTTACTAGCTTTCAAGTGCAGCCAAAACACTTATCTTTTTGAGTAAAATTTGAGAAGTGTTGTTTTCTGCTCCTTGCTGATCTTCTTTACAGTGGTTTTCTGTTCTATGTTGTTTTGTTTTTGTTTGCACCTTTATGTTTATGGGCTTTGTCTCTGCGCATTATAAATAAATACATTAATGTGACTGATATCCTGATCAAGAATGAGGACATAAAAAGCAATTTCAGTGAAATAAAACATGTAGGCAGTCAATTGCAAAAGGCAGGGGCAGAGGTATCATTGCAGAAGGTGCTGTGGTGCAGAAAAAGGGTACATTTATTTAGGCATGAAGTCACAGACTAGAGATTCAACCAACACAAGAAAAAAGGAAGAAGCAATTCAAAAGTTAAAAGATCTCACACATTTGAATAGTTTGAAGAGCTTGATAGGGATGGCAAGTTACAATAGAAAATGTATCGAATACTGCAGACATCACACAACCATTGACTACATTACTGAAACAGGGTGTGCCCTGGAATTGGGGACAGGAACAGTGTGAGGCAGTAGTTAAGTTCAAGGATTGTTTGGTAAGGGCCCCATGTTTGGCCTATGGAAATAAGTATCAGGATTTCTTCCTAAAAATAGGGTTCACAGTCTTACGCATGTCAGTTGTATTGTATCAAAAGCATGATTTAAATCTGAAGACCACTGCATATGCCAGCAAATCCCTTATCACAACAGGAAAGCAAATGTATTGAATGTGAAAAAGCACCATTGACAACTGTTTGGGCATTAAAACATTTCTGCCCCATTATTCAAGGAGAGCGGGTGATTGTTGAAACTGCTCATCAACCCATGCAATCTTTGCAAAGTAAAAGGATCAGATCAGGAAATGTAGCCCAATCGAGAATTGCATTGTGGACATTGGTACTGGAGGGATTCCCTGTGGAAGTAAGATACGGGCAGAATAAAAGAATTACAGTGACTCAGGGGCTGGCAGATTTACATGACTGTGCATTTTTAGGTTCTACAGATAATACAGAATTAAAAACGGAATTGAACAATCACAATCACCACACAAAGCGTTTGATGAAGAAAAATGTAGACATCTCCCAACCGTATATGGGGTTTGGTATGTATACATCATGAGTAATGACCCTGAAAAATAATTGGTGACAGGAATTGGGATGCCGCCAGACCCATAATAATTTACCAGTGCTCGACTTCCCGGTGCCAATGGCTCATTATGAGTCCAGCAGCCGGAAAGTCAGGCACCGGTATATGTGTTAATCCACATTCCCATAAAGTCCCATAAAACTCTATGGGAGTGGGGACACAGAAGCACCAGCACCATTGCTATCAGTGCTTCTGCTTCTGTGAAGGGTTTGCCTACCATGACCGCTGAGACTGGCAGGGTAGGCACTGTCGGGCACAGTGGCTCCAGCAGACAAACATGTAGTTTGCTGGTCTGGAAACAACGGTGCCGGTGAGTTTACCAGCAGCCTTGTTTCTGGACCGGAAACAATGTAATGAGGCCCATAGTGTTGGTTACTGTCTCTGACTATGCTCAGAATGTTTTTGTCGGATAGTTGCCGGGATGGAAGCTGAGAGGGATAGTCACTTAGAACAAAAGAAACTCAAAAATGGGAAGATGATTGATGCCATTGACAATATTGTTTCAGAGAATGAAATGAAAATTAATTGGAGGATAATAAGGGACACTCAAAAACACCAGGATAAGATAAGGAAGGGAATGATAAGTCTGATCAGTGGTCCAAAATTGGGGTGATAATGGGAGACTGTTTCCCATTGAAAACTTGCTTGGCAAGATCCAAGTAGGCGTGCTGACATGTTCCAAATCTAAGAGACAAGTTATCAGCCAGTGGTTCAGTGGAGCTTTTACACACCAGATCATGATTTGATTGAAGCATACAAAGAAGACCCAATCATAGGTATGTTGTTCAATCATCATGTGTCCGATGCAGAAAATAACCCCTTAACAGGGGAGGACTGCAAAGGAAGAAAGAAATTGAGCGTGATGAGGCAGAACAAAAACCAGTTTTAGCTGCAAGTCATATTTTTGGTCTGAAAATGCATTATAGATCATATCCAATGTGTGGTCCCTGTGTCATTTCGGGAGGTAATGTTACTTCATACCCATGATGTGGTAACAGCAGGGCATAGAGATTTGCAGAAAATATTGGAAATATTAAAAGAATAGGCTTATTGGCCACATTGGTCCAAGATGTGGCATTATACACCCAAGCGTGTTTGCTGTGTGCGCAATTCCAGTCCGCCTCCACAACACATAGAGCGCTGTTGTTGAAGAGAGGTTTGACTCTTCCCTGGTCAGACTTGCAAATCGATTTAATTGGCCCGGTCCAAATATCATCGCCGGGAAACAAGTATATGCTGACAGTGACCTGTTTAATATCGAAATGGTTGGACTTTATACCTACGCCTGATTGTAGCACGCAAACCACAGCTATTGTGTTAGTGAATCACATATTTTCAAGGTTTGGGTTGCCTCAGAGAATGGAATCAGACCATGGAAGCCATTTTTATCAGTCCAGTAATGACCAAGATGTGGCAAATTCTAGGGATAAAAAGGACATTTTGTACCTGCCATCTTCCAGTGGTGTTGTGGCAAGATGCAACAGATCAATAATTGGCACACTTAAAAGGTTTGTGGCTGAAGCAGAGTCTAGTTGGACTTTGTGACTCCCTTTAGTGCTCATGGCTATTAGGGCAGAACCATCAAAGTCTACCAATCTCAGCACATATGAGATAATCACAGTTAGGAAGATGGTACTTCCCCATAATTTGTTGTACAGGACCAATGAACAAGTCTCAGTAAATGCTCCCACAAGTCACGAGTAAGTGGAAGAGTTGAGAAAGCATTTGCAACATGCATTTGCACAAAGGAATTTAGAAATCATACATTGACAGGAAGCCATCTGTGCCTGTGTTGTATAGAATACTGATAAAGGAAGGGGATCTGGCTCTGAAACAGTTTGTCCATGTGAACCTGCAAATGTAGACTGGAAAACCCCTGTCTGAGTGGAACAGATAGACTGGGAAATCCTCTACCCAAATAACATAAATAGTCAGATTAAATAGCAAAGCCCGCTTTAGTAACAATATGATATGGCATTTATAAAGCGCCTATACACAAGTGTTTCAACCTCCTCCTATTCCTCCCTTGCTCACTTTCCCCCAGAAGATCACTGTCTCCAGAGCACAGGTTCTCACTAGGCTGGACTACTGCAACAGCCTCTTTCTAAATCTACCTGCCTCTGTTCTCCGCCCTCTACAGCTCATCCAGAACAGGATTGCAAGACTTAGCCTCAAACCCAGGGATTGTATCTCTCCAGCACTGACATCTCTTCATTGGCTCCCAGTGGTGGCAGTGGTGGCAGGGATCAAGTTCAAGACGCTCTGGATCATCCACAAGGCTTTCTGGGGCAAGGGACCGCCAACGATCTTAACTGAAATATCTTCCTACTCAAGCTCTTTGCTCCTCCACCTCCAACTCCCTGAGGGTCAGTTGCTTCTCCAAGCAACGAGTTGGGGCAGATCTCTTTCTTCAGCTGGCGCCTCCCTCTGGAACTACCTCCCTGCCTTTCTGAAACTTGAGCAGGACCATATCCAGTTCCGGAAGCACCTCAAGACCTTCCTCTTTGCTTCTGCCTTCTCTCTTCCTCTCTTCTGTTGATCTCCTGTCTGATACATGCACCGATCACCTGGTAAGCCTCTGAATTTGGGCCCAGGTCCCTGCCTGTCCAGCTGCGAATCTGCACTGCCGCTTGGCACCCCCTGCACTTGCGGTCGGTATCTGTAACACTACTGTGCCCTCTCCTGCACTTAATAGACGCGTGTTGTCTGTACTTTTAACACTCGCATTTGCCAGCTGTTGGCTGCACTACTGTTGTTCCTATTTCCTTGTCCTGCACTAGTCCATCCTCCTGCCTCCCACCCCTGGCACTTCTCCCCTCCTTGCTTCCCTGCAGCTGGTAGTTTGACTTCTTAGAGACATCAGATATGGGAGGAGAGAAGGAGAGTGTGAAGTCGAGGATTAACCCAAGGTTCTTAGCCTCACATATAGGAGCATGAAGAGGGCCCAAATTGGGCAGCCAGAGAGTGAGAGGAAAGGAAGATTCTGATTAGCCAATTAGGAGGATGTCCATCTTACTGGCATTAAGGTAGAGATCAATGGCGGCACACCACTCCTGGATTGCGGACAGACAATCCGGGATGAGAGAGAAGGGAGAGGTGGCTGAGGGAAGCCTGAAAACATGCTGAGTGTCATCCGCATAGCACTGAAGGTTGGAGCAGAAAGCAGCTATGTGGTCAGTGTTGGTTGAACAACCAAGGATAAAGATTAGACCCCCAGGGAGCACCACAGGTAGAGAGAGAGGTGAGGAAGGACCCAAGTTGGACCTGTGAGGGTGAGTCAGCCAGAGGTGCAGGAGGGGGAGAGAAAGTGGCAGCGAAAACCTCAACTGACACACACTTCATGGGTCGGATGACCGATAAGGTTGGTGGAAGTGCTGGAGTTGGCTCGGCCTGAGGAGTAGAGAGAGAGATATGAGAGGAATGGAGAAAGTGGTCACTCCAGGAGAGAAGAATTGGTGAGAGGGTTAGAGATGGGGAGGTCTGAGGCGATCAGAACATCCAAGGTGTGCCCCGTATCATCCTAGACCTGGTCAGGGAGTTAGAAGATGACCTTACATCCCTCACCCTTTGCTCCCAAGCATTGAGCCCCTTGGAGAAGGTGCTCAATGTCCTGCATTTTTTGGCCACTGGGTCATTTCAGCGGACTACTGCCATAGTGGGGGGGGGTCTCACAGGCCACGCAGTCACGCTGCCTACACTAGGTCTTGGCAATCATGACAGCGAGCCCCTCAGTCCGCAGGCACATATACATGCCCAGAACAACCGCAGAAAGGCAGGTCGTTGTCCTGGACTTTTACAGGGTAGCACACTTCCCCAAAGTGCTCAGTGCCATAGATTGCACCAATGGGGCCCTACGTCCACCTAGGGCCACTGAGCACATCTACCGAAACCGCAAGCACTGGCATTCCATCAATGTACAGGTGGTATGCGATGCAAAGGGAATCATCACCTCTGTCTATGCAAACTACCCTGGCTCCACCCATGACAGTTTCATATACAGAATGTCCGCCCTGAGCCGGGCCCTGGAAGCTGGGCAGCATGGCGATACATGGCTCCTAGGTGAGTACAAATGCCCTTGCACATGCATGCATGTCACACACACAAATACACAAACCCCAATAATCACAACGATTATCACCTCTCCAGGGGACAGTGCCTACCCTCTGAGCAACCACATGATGACGCCAATCCGGAACCCCACCACACCACTCCAGGTAAGATACAACGCGGCCCGTATTGCAACCAGGGCCATAGTGGAGCGCACATTCGGAGTGCTCAAGTCACGCTTCCGCTCCCTTGACCGCTCTGGTGGGCAGCTACTCTATGGCCCCCCAGTAGTGTGCAGGATCATTGTGGCAGCATGTGTCCTGCACAATGTTGCAACACGGCAGGGCGTACCGGTGGACATGGTGGTGCCCCCACATCCCCAACCACAGGCACAGGCGCTGCCCATGGGTGGGGATAGGGCACGTGGCGAGGAAGCCCGGACCCAGCTTGTGGACACATTTTTAACCTAAACTCCCACCCCTGCGGAGTGCACACAGGCCTGGCACATACCAGGTGACAATCGATGATGACAAAGAGACAGTCAACTGTCACAACCTTACCACCCTGAGATTGTTGCCATGGAAGTGCCACATCGTGTGCATCCCTAGCTACTTAAACACAAGCAATGCTGTGTGACCAAAAGGCACACATGCAAGGTGTGAATCATACACACCTGCAAAACAGGCCATGACTATCACTGGTATGTCACTCAAACCCTCCCAAACCACAACATGACATGACAAACAATAGCTATACACCAACACAGTACCAATAAGGTACACATGCCTGACATGGAATCAGATGCAATGACTGACCAACAACCTCCCACCCAAAATAAATCATACCCAAATGCATTCCAAAAGTCGTAGTTGCAACATAACAATGAATGTCTGTCTACATGCACATTGTGCATTGCAAAATCAACACTGCAGCTTCTGTGTTTCCTGTGTCCACCTCCTGCAACACACTGCTCAGTGCACAGCACAGTTAACAGCCATTGCGTGTGATGCACACCCAAATTAGGCATGTACAGGATCCACAATTGGTCATTGCGCTGCAGGGACACAGTGGGCACCAGAAGGAAAACAGAGTGTACACGTGGACATGGAAGGGTGGTTGTACATGTAGTGCATTATAGTGCGAGTGGGTGGGTCAGTAGGGACATGCACTCAACATATGTATGTGCAATCAAGTGACCATCAGTGTCCCGTACACATCACATGTGAACATTCACCATGTGTACACCCCAGCATGTCAAACCACAGCTATCCCCTCACACCTGAAAGGTAAACACAACACATGAACAGGCATTGATCAGCAGAACACATCATGTACATAGGATACCACAATTACAATGTCAGGGTGCCCATCACACTGCAGGGCAAGGCAACTATCACCAACAAAGCACCCCCCCTCCCTCACAAATCACCATGACCCACTGAACAACTGCACCAGGGTTATGGAGCCTTCATCCATGAATTTCACTTGGCCACAGGATCACCCTTCCCCTTTGTCTCCATCTCCCACCTTGTGTGTCAAAAGTTGCCAGCACCCTCAGAGTCCACCTTGATTTGCAAAAACACTACATCCAAGAAAATGCAGGCCAACACAGAAGCAAATCAAAAAGCCTGCAGGCAGAAAAACTAACCAGAACAGCCTCCAGCAGATGACTTGAAGTAGCAGTACCTCACAAAGGCCAAGTACTACCACAATGATGTAACAACCAAGAGAGCACAGTAAAACAATGTCACAACAGGATGTGTACCATGTGTGGTACATAACATAGAATGATGCACCACAAACGGATGTGTACTGTCACTGCTCCCGTGTACAGGCGCAGGAGTGGCACGAACCAACCACCCCCACCGTGGTCTGGGTGGCTGCAAGGTCAAACTCACACAGGCCTCTGAGACCCTGGTGGGGAAGGAGGGTCAGGTATATGCAGTCGGGACAGGCGTTGGCATACTGGATAACCGGAATGAGGGGCAGGAGAGGGGAGTAGGATTGACAGGGGAAAGTAGGGAATGCCCAAAAATGTAGTATTCACATTAACACATACACAATCATACCAAACTTGTTCATCATGCACATAGCAGCAATTCACTGAAATGGAAGTCAAAGAGAAACTTATCTCTGGGGTGAGTGCTGGCCTCCTGCCTGCGAACTCTCAGGTCCGGTAACAGGAGCACTTCAATGCTGCAAAGAGAGCCACAGTTAAAAATCTGTGCATGCCCATAAACCACAAACATACCACCAAATATGCCCCAAAGTAACAAACCACTCTACAAACAGACAATCTGGTGTGGATGCTTCGTACCCATACGTAACATTACCCTTGTGATGGTTCATACACAGTCAATGCAGTAAGTCAGGCGCCGGTGGGTGCGTGGCAAATGGAACACCAATGTGTCACGATTCACACAACATGCAATGTTCCCTGTAAGAGGATTCAATTCAGCACTACAGCCAAGTCAACGCCTAGTCTAGAATACTGAATGAAAACCCTTATTCATATATCTTTATGTCCAGTTCATGCGTTCTGGATGACTACCCCTATATAACACCCCTCTCTTGGAATCCTCCTTACCCCACTGAGCCAAGAAGTAGTTCTGTTTTGCAAGTTAAAAGGTTTAATTGATAGTTTAAACAATAGGTATATATATCACACTTTAGAATAAATTAATAATTGAATAGCACACTTAATCTGATATGATAAAGGTTAACAACGGAGAATCTGGCACTAGCACACTTCTTGATAATCACTAAGGAGTTGACATGAAATGGATAAGATAGCAACAATACTTTTATGGTTTCAAATGGATGCAATGTGGAATGAAATGCAGTACAGAAAATAACTTGATAGGATTTCAGCAAAAGACAATGTAATCACTTTCTTGGACAATTCACCCCCCCTTTTATGCAATGCAAGGAAATGGAAGGAAGGCACACAATTCTCAGAAATGCAATTCAAATGTATTTCAGTTCACCCAGCAATTTAGACTACAGAAGTTTAAAACACAGGCAAAATGCTTTTATATGTGCTGGCAATAAAGTGAAAAATATGCTAAAATGCTTTTAATTCCCTCTAGAGGTTCAGGGTGAGTGGTATCTAGTTAATATTAGTCCAGGCTCACACTAGCAATGATTCAGGGATAATTAGCAGGTTAAACGAATTTCTGGCAAATGGAAGCAAGAAGCTTCTGTTTTCACACGTGGAGAAATTTGCAAATCGCGGCAAAATTCGCGAGTGCGTTTTTCACGATTACGGCAAAACTATAGGGGGTAGGAATGCGGTTCTAGGTCCGTAGGAAAGCCACGATTCTAAGCTTTCTGAGTCTCTAGCACAAACGGTCACGGAGATATGAGCGATTAAATAAAGGTCGTTTTTCAGATTTGAAATTTTAAAGTTCAAAAAGACAAGTGCAGCTTGCAACTAGAAAATGACAAGTGACAGCTTTACAAATGACAGGTGACAGTTAGGAGACAGTTCTACTTAGATTAAAATAGGATTGAATTATATTATTTTAACTAAGAGATTGGTTCTGCACAGTTTTCTAGGTACTCACACTATATTCTTGAGTGAAATGGGCCTCGCCACGGATCTGGTCAGGTTTTAGACTGGACTCTGGTCTCTGCACTTCACAGTGATCTGGGTCAGCTCTGCTCTCTCTCTGGTTCTGGAAATTTGATAGATTTGAAGTCTCTATGTCTGCTCTCTGAAGGTTGAGGGAGGTAAAGTATGGATTTTCCCGGCAGAGCTTCCAGCTGCAAATGGATTTGAAGGTCCCTATCTGTCCTGTCTCTCTGTTTTTATGTGTTTCGAAAATGGGTGTGTGTGAGCAGCATCACTAGCCAGCCCCTCTCCACTTATCATTGGCCAAGCTTTCATTTCTCCCCTGATTGGGGGAGCTAAGTTGTGTCAGAGTGATGTCATTTTACAGCCTGCAGAAAGTCCACTCATCCTGTCAACTTGCACACAAATCTAGATTTGAACCAAATACATATTTCATAGCTACACAGTGGTTTGAAATTATATGCACCCATCACATATCACAGGAGGTATCCCCTGTTCCAACTCTGCTCTTCCTGGGGGCTTGCATTCAGAAATGGCAATATTTTGCACTTTTTAACTGGTTTGCAATATCGGACATTAACCCAAATTTACACACATGTGCGCAAGGAGTATGGACATTAGTTGATGAAGTGTCAGATTTTTCACATGCACACATTTTGAGTAATATCCTCTTTTCCGCTAAAACCCCCCTGAACATGCCACCGGTTCTAAAAACCTCTTAAAATGTGGGCAGAAAAATCACAAGAATTATGGTGTCATTTAAATAATTTTCACAAGTCCGTACTATGAGTTATTCATCTTTTTAGAGTTATGTTCTGGCCCCAAAGGGGTGTGGTTTCCCCCAGCACAAGGTTGAATTTCTGGTTTTTCCAGTTCTGCCAAGCCAGCTTGCTCTCACAGGCAGTGCCCCTCCTTTGTCCTTCCAGGAGGAACCTACATTTACGACATCTGCAATAAACCATCTGCCTGGGTCAGGACAGGGCTTTGTTCAGAGCTCCTGTATTCTGTGGGGGCTCCCCTTAATTCAATTATCAGAGAGATGGCATATCCTTAGTGTGGCCAGCAAAAGGCAGATAGGCCTGGGAACACAGCTGTGACTCAAGTTTCACTTCTGATGGGGGGTAGTTGCCAGGCAAAATTGGAATCTCTTTAAGCCAGTTTTTAGCTACATGTCATTTCTGTTCCCCAGTTTAAGTCAATACATTTTTTTTACATATGCAGCTAGGATGCTGATTCTAAGTTTAAAACTATGACATTTAAACAATTGCAACCTATGTGGCACTCAAAGTAGGTCACTCATTTCTTTTAAACATTTAGATTTGTAGTGTCTTTCAGTCCAAATTTACTTAAACTGCTGAAATCCACAGCTCAGCCAGTCTTGTTATAAACCTTCAAGTCACTTCAAAATATAACTCTACATTGGATCCACCTCTTAAAATGTCTTTCTTTGGCATGTTTTGGGTTCATTTATTCAGTTTTCTACAAAAAGTAAAATCTGGTGTTGTTTTAAAACGCCGGCTTTTGGATAGTGGTGAGTACTGGTACTGCACCCCTTTTTGGGATTTAAGAAAATGAATTCCCAACAGTTATGGGTTTGCTTTTGGCAATCAGCATTGCCATTCCCAATGGTTTCAGACTACTGTGTGGGTAGTCCAATGGTGGTTTTAGGCAGTGTCCTTCTGTGCCCATAACATCGGCAAAAATGAGTGGCAGCCTATTCTTCATGCATTTCCCTGTGCATTTTCTGGGAAGCTCTGGCCATCATGATGTTTTCCATGTCAATACTGCACAGTTTTGAGGTAGGGCTCAGATGCATGGGTAAATACATCCCACATCCCTGGGTAAGCAGACAGACGCATATAGCAAGGTATGACTTCAGAACAAGGCGTGTTCCACCATGACCGAAATAAAGTAGGCAGTGCATGTTTCAATTTCTACATGGAAATGAAATGCACTGCACCCGAGTCTGTCCCTTGCTGTCTGTCCCTGTGAGCTGCTTCTTTCCATGTCTCAGAACGCTACATGGGTATACAAGTGCCTCAATGGACCATGGTGGACCGGAGGGTATGTTCCACTGCCCCTGCAGGTGCCCCAGACAACCTTACAATCAACTAGCCATGAGTCCACCAACACATCTGAGCTGTATTGTGCGCTACAACACCAATATTCGTCCAAGCTCACCCTCAGTGCTGCTACTAAGCATGCATGTGCAACTGGCCTGGTGGAAGGTTTGCTGTGTTGTGGCCCCCTGTGCTGCTCAGCTTTCCTGGAGTCCCTTGAAACACGTCAGCAGTTTTAGGATGTATGATTGCAATCCCTGTGCCTCTGCTTGCGCACACATGTGCATGTGGGCACCACCAAACGTGTCCAGATTCCAGACGTCCAATGGCCCATGTCTGCTGGCAAAGGTGGTCTGGAGGCTCATCCCCCTGCAGAAAGGGCTTGAAACACATGATTAATGCATTAGATTCATCTGTGTGTGTCTCTTCAGGCATCACATCACTGGATAATGTCAGAGACGTACATCAGAAATCACACCATCAGTCCGTCTTTCACAGCCAAAGTGTGGAACACACTATCTACGGCATGAATTGCAACACGCACATGTACAGTAAAGATAAGAAACATATTACACAATGCATAGCAATGAATGTACACATGAATCATGAAACACCCCATCTAGCAAAAGCAGAACAGTGGTCAATAATATCCCAAGCATCCCCACTAGGGGTGTTAACACAAGTTCCACAGCAGCAGACATGCCACAGATATGACAGCCCAAATCCCTTGTGTAATAGGCTGTTACACCGAACCATCCTTGCGAGTCCATGGATAAGGGAAGCAGGAGTGGCATATGTGAGTCAAGGACCCCAAGCCGCAAACACATACACAAGACAAGCCTGAAGGGCCCAGCTGGAACAGACAGTGGATGCTTTCAAAAGCCACAAAGCACCACACTGTCACATGAAAGCACAATAGACAAGCAATGTTAAACTATATTAACTAATTACACTAACTATGAAAAACCTACATTACCTAATTAAACTAAGTATCAAACAGAAACTTAACTAACTAAACTAAAAGAAAAATCAAAAATGGCCACATACGACCCGGGGAGGGGGGGCACCCAGGAGGGGGGAGGTACAGGGTGCTGCTCAACACCCACATTCGATGATGCTGAGCAAAAAAAAAAACCTCCATGGGCTCAACGCCTACACAGCCCGACTTATGTGGGAGATAGTTTGAGTCTGGCTCATCCTGGAAAGGAGGACGTGGCACAGTAGCCTGGCCACGCCTAGCCGCAGCTTGCCCCTCATCGCAGCAAGTCTGCCGGACGGGTGAGCCTGGTTCTGTGTGGCGATGAAATGTAGGTCTGCATGCAGAACCGCCCGTGATACATGTGCTTCCTCTTGCAAGGTAGCACGTGTAACACGGAGTTCCTCCTGCAAGGCCTGGCTGGACAACCGCTGCACCTCCCGGCAAGCCTGTAGCTCAGCCGAGATGGTACGCTCAAGCTGTGCAAACCTCTCCTCTGACCGCTCCCTCTGGGACATCAGAAGGACACCCAGAGTGGACCTGAGGGAAGCATACTACTCCCTCAGGGCCTCCATGTGTGCCTCTGCGTGAGCAGCAATTGCTTGACGCAGAGACAACATTTCAGCCTGGCGTGCCCTGTCTGAGGCCGCCATACCCAGCCTGAGCGGGCGGGCTGTGGACCGTGCCGCCTGCTGCTGGAGAAGCACCTGCCTAGCAAGGGGGAGCACGGATCGGGCCACACGCTCCATGCTCTCAGCAATGTTCTCCATTGCTGCCCCCAAGATTCTGAATTGGCAGTCATGTCTTGCTCCCACTCAGTATAATGTGGTTGTGCGCGGTGACCGCGTTGCTGGGCTTGACCCCTGCGGGCCCCAAGGCTTCACGACTACATGCCCCCGTCGACGTGATGTCCCAGGCACATCAGTGACTGGTGTGTAGGGTGAACCTGCGTCCCGATCCACCACGGGCAGAGGTCCCAAGACTGTCTGACCCCTCAGTGCAGGTGTCGCGGACAGAGGAGTGTCCACATCAGAATCACTCACCCCTGACACATGGACCTGATGCTCATCCAATTCGACATGGACGTCATAGTCGTCATCAGGGCTGGACTCATAGGCAGCCAGAGACAAGATGTACTTTAGCACTTGGGGGATTTCGTGGCCTGCCACCCCACGACCCCCACTTGTGCCAGGTTGATGTAGTGATAACAACCCTGTGCCTGGCATGACAACACCATCCGCCGGATCCATTACGTCATCATCTGAAAAATAGAGAGAAATAGGGTCACTACACATGTCAGAAGCACACAACACACACACACACTGACAACAAACACATCAGGCAGACATGTGACACGCAAAATAGAACCTGGCATGCATGCTGGGTCAACTTGGAATTGCTTCTGTGATCAGACCTGTTGAAAGGTGGTAGTTTGCATTGAAGTCGGTCTATGCATTGCAGCCAATATGTATGCTACTCACTACCTACATGTACAAGGACTTCATGGTGTGTGTCAGAAAATGTGAAGGCAGTGCAAGGTCAACTTCTGGCATCACGTGTAGACCTGTGTATTGACAGGCAGTGTTGACTAGCATCAACAGCTTCATGTGAGTCAAGTGACAACACTGCAAATGATGATGGGACAGTAAGGGACAGTAAGCAGGACACAGTAGCCGGTCAAGTGGCACAGCGAGTGGAGCGCTCGCTTTGGCATCCGGGCAGAGCCTGTTAACGCAGGTTTGAATCCCGGCGGGGCCAAACTCAGCCTTTCATCCTTCCGAGGTCGATAAATGAGCACCACACACCGTGGGTAATAATAAGCAGCGCTCAGATACCTGAGGGTTCGTAGCGCTATATAAACGCCTAATTATTATTATTATTATTATTATTATTATTATTATTATTATTATTATTATTATGATGAAACATCTGGAGGCCACCCACGTGTGAAGAAGACGCTACACCAGTTGGACAGAGTCATTGGCCATTAAACAGGCTGAGGCCTGTGACCCACCCAGATTGTCAGACCCTAAACATGTGTGCAACGCAGTATTCAGCCACAGTTGACATGGGAAGGCTGATGAAATGCCATGCAATGTATGTCACCCAGGACTTGTATTACAGTGATCATCCAGTCAAGGGCACATAGGGGCATGCGTGCAATGCACATGGAGCATTAATGGGCACTCATGTCCCTGCGGGCATCTGACCTCTGCACAGTACAAGTGAGATACCCTGCATCAAGTACTAAGGCTGTACCACACAGCATATGTCTGGCAGATTGGTTGCGGGAAGTTAGAATGTACACAGGACACATGAACAGGGAAGTACCCAACAGCAATATTTAAGCAGACCAGTGCAAAGATGGAATTGGGGTGCAGAGCGGGGGGTGGAGGGGCAAGGGAGCATGCCTACATGGAGTACCCGCATGTAGGCAGAGGACACATGCACGTCAGTCATGCTATGACATCGTGCCTGGGCTGAGAGGAAGGTCACCCCACGCTACATGCAGAAGGGCCAGTGAGCTGGAACATGGACTGAAGGGGCATACTGGTAACCAGTATGTGAGTAGGGTGCAATAGTGTTGATGCGGACAGTCCCCGTCTGCTCCACATGTCCACCATCCAGCAGAGCAGACATGCATCACGGAAGCATTGCATTACTTGCACATCAGAACCATGTACACGTCACATGTAGTGCAATCATGCACAACACATCCCACAAGTAAAACACACACGTCCTCAACAAACACGCATCAACACTCACTGGACTGGGCATCAAAGTCCAGCATCTCTCCCACTCCTTCGACCGATTCAGATGGTATGAACTCCGCAACAAGTGACTCATGCGGAGTGAGGACTTCCTCCTCTGGTGCAGGCCCACCGCCAGTCACCAGAGTCAAGTTGTAATTTGAGGCACGCTTAGCCTTAGCGCTGCATTTGATGTCATTCCAACGCTTTTTGCACTCTTGCGCCGTGCGCACCTCATGGCCGAATGCAATAACATGTTCCACAACATGCTTCCAGTGGGTATCACGTTAGGCAGCCATAGTCTGACTATTGGCACCCCCACTAGCATGTCACGGCTGTGGCCCCGCATGTAGCCCACAAGGAAGTCCAGTTCCTGGTTGAGAAAGGCTTCTTCCTCGACGTGCAGGAGGTCGTGGCTGTGTGTGGGGTCCCAGCCTGTGCTGCAGGTGCAACCTTCCTCCTCTTGGATTGTGGCTCAGACCCTGGCTGGCTAATGCCGCTCTGACCAGTATGGCCAGTGGGTTCGGTGGATTGAGCCAAGGTAGTGGCAGGTGGAGGGACAACCAAAGGCCTGACTTCTGTCAGTGGCAGCTGGGTGCCCTCTAATGGACCCTGTGCAGCAACATCCGCTGTGGCAGGGTCATTGACCGCAACTGTCCTGGTTGGCAGACTCACAACCGGGGTGTTGTTGGGTGCATCTGCCCCTGCACTTGCCAACACCAGGCTGTTCGGGGCAGCAGATGACATAACTGCCCCAGGGACACGTTTCTTGGTCAGGGCAGCCCTGCATGCCCCTACGGTTTCCCTCCTGGCCTGTTGGAAATCTTCCAAGGGCTCCTCAAGTGCCAACGCAGGCTGCGCTGGCAGACCCTGAGCCTGGGTGGCGGTGTCCACAGCTGCACCTGCAGCTACCACTACCTTTGGGCCCGTAGCAGTCGATGGAAGGGACTGCCGGGTCACACGGGCGCCAGTGCCAGATGCAGAAGCTGCATCTCCTGGAACCACAGGGGGTGGTGGCATGACTACACCGACACATGGCACGACATCATGCTCAAGCGGCGCACCCCTACCTCTTCCCCCTCTGCGGCCGCCCTGGACACCCTGGAGTCCTCCTACTCCCTGGTCATCCCGGCCACGCCCCTGACCACGCCCGCCACGAGGAGTACGCCCAGCTGAGGCGCCCCTAACCTTTGGTGTCCTCCCAACCATGGCACAGATGTAGTAGTGCCGGCACAGATGGAGTAGTGCCAGTGGGAGGTGCACACCACAATTGACCTGGGCAATTGGGGTGAAGGGGATGGGAAGCAAAATGTTAACAGCCCCCCTGCACCTGTAAGGCTGTATGTGGCCCCGGTGATGTAGTGACGGGTCACGCAATGCTCAGGCACCCCAAAACTGCTGGAAAACCGTGCATGCAACCCTGCAGCCTACGTGCGTGGAATCAACCTCCTGCAGTACCCGGTGGCACCCAGTAACACGAAAAACGCATACGCGTGGCACACGCAGGCTACTATGACATCAAAAACGGTGAGATACAAATGGGGCACCCTCAGTGGGAAAAATAGCATGCGCGACTCACCGTCTGACTAGCACGATGCAGAAAAACATGCGTAGCCAATACCCCCACCAAAAGAAAAGATACGTCCTTGATAGCTGTGAAGTTGTGATGGCGCGCGAAACAACACGAAGCAGCAACACACGTCGGTCTGCACGAAAGGCACGTACAGCGAACTGCTGGCCCCGCTCACCTTTAACCCGTGCTGAGGGAAACAGCCACGCGCGTCACGTCACTTACGCGCGTAGGCCCTTTGCTCGGATTACAGGCATTCACACGGGGACGTGCATTTTTTTCACATGCGCGCTAGTTCACTATGCCCACGTCACGGGGGAAACACCCGCGCACGCCCGCGCGCGTCTCGTCACAGAAGCGCTTACGCGCGAAGGTCCTTTGGTCCAATGAAATCGCTGACGCGCTTAAACGCTAAGGGCCTTTCCTCAAATTACACGCTGACGTGCAATTTTTTCACATGCCAAATCACTCCTATCAAGCTGGCCACGCGAAAACACATGGAAGACCACGCTCCTGCCCTGAAGGCCATTTTCTTGCCCCCCAGAGCCCCGAGCATGCTCCCACCTGCCATCTGCTGCTGCCTGACTGCCTGCTGCCCACGTGCCCCGCTATTTGGTGCCTGCACATCAGCCATCTGTAGGGGTCCAGTTGCTGTGTCCACCCCTGCTGGAACAGAAGACTCCCGACTGGGATACCATTGCTACACAGCCCAGCCCCAGGACACAGTTGCCCACCCACGCCTGCCTCGGGGGTCGCCATGTCGGGGCAAACACATCTGAGACCACTGGTGACCCCCAGCCAGAGGGGCAGAGGGCCACCAGCTTCAGTCAGAAGGAAGTTGGTGTCCTGGTGGAGCATGTCCTGGGGCATTATGATGCCCTCTTCAGAACATCACGCGCCAACAATGAAGGACGGGATAGGATCTGGGACGACTTTGTGGTTGCCATCAATGCGGAGGGGGTGGCAACCCGCATCATCAAGCAAGTCAAGAAGCGCTGGGAGGACTTGAGGTCCAGGACCCTCATAAAGGCCCGGCGACTCGTGGAGGGGGGCCGGGGCAGCATGAGTACCATCCAGATGAGGGTCCTGGAACGCGTAGGACCAGCGCTCCACACCCAGATCCTTCAGAGGCAGACGTGTCCGGAGTCGAGCAGTAAGTGGCCAAGCATTGCTGTGTGCGACAGGGCATGTTGCAGGGTGCTGGTTGTCTGATGCTTGCCTGTATGTGTGATGTAGGCCATGTACGCATGTGTGTGTGCAGGGACATCATGGTCATGCATGTGAGACCAGTAATGTGTGAACCACATGGTAGGTGCATGTGTTACAATGCAACATGCGGAGCAGCATGCGGAATGCACACATTAATGCATGCCTGTCTCTGTTATTGGACATGGATGGGGTGTGAGAGATGGGTGCTGCTGTCATGAACATGTCTGGTGTCCATGTCTGTGTGTCTGACTTGCATGTCTGTGACTTGTAAATGCCATGGATGCATGACACATGTCTGTGACAATGTTCAGATTCACTGATGCAGCCTACTCATCCTTGAATCCACTGTATCTGGTGTGTACGAGGCCAGATGGATGAAAGTGTGTGCATGTGATAGACATGCCCCATGATGGATGTGAGTTTCAAACCAGCATTGTATGTTTCAAGAGTCCCTTGGACATGTATGCTAATGTTCATAGCATACTCCATGCCTGTTACTGCATTTGTTTTGCCTGCACTGAACCATGTGTTGTGGAGGGACATGATGGAAGTGATGTTTGACAGTGCCACTCATCTGCTATTGCTTCCTGTCTAGGGGACCATTGTACAGTACCCTGATGCTTGTGTTCTATGTCTCCCTCTACACAGCGGCAAGTGATGAAGAGGGCGGAGACGGCGCTGTGGAGCAAAGCGGCGGGGATGCCCCACCGGCCGGCGACGCAAGGCCCAGTCACCCTGTGAGACCTCGGGGCCAGAGAACAGGCCCGCCTCCAAGACATTGAACAGGAGTTCGATGATGCCCTGGCCCATGACATCAACATTTGAGCCGTTGGACTTGCCCGCCGCCGCCATTGTATATAGTTCATTAGTGTTAAGTTTAATTTCTTTTTTCTTTCATTTGGGGCGCATGGACTATGCCCCACATTTTTGTATATAGTTAGTGATTAGGTAGGTTTCATTGTAGGTTTCATTTATGTCGTTAGGCTCATGGACCCTGGATTTGCTATTTGTACATAGTTTTACAGTGGATTTTTCTGCTTCATCTTTTTTTTTCACCATGGAGCAATGGATATTACGCTTTTCTGTCCCTTTGGATTTGCTTTGTTGGACGGTGACTTTGGACACATTTTCATTTGGATTAATTTGGATTCTCATTTTATTTATTTTTCATTTTTTGGGACATGCTGCATTTTGATTATTATTGGCATTATTGTGTGTTTTGATTTAATTCCCTTCATTTTGACTTGAATACATTTTTGTTTCTTACTTCAATGTGTGGTCTTCTCTCATTGGTTTCATGCATGTCACAATGTGGGTTTTCTCAGTCATGTGTTGCCATTGTGTGCGTCTGACAGACTTGTACTCATGCACATACTGCTTATTTGTGATCTATCATGTAATGGGGATTTCAATTTGGAGTGGATGTAAAGCTTGGTTGGGTGTTTGGACTGGGGTGGCGTGGGGTGGGATTTGGGTGGCCATAAGAGCAGGGATCTAGATTGTGATGACGTGTTGGCTGGGGGACATGTGTCGGGGCCTGCTGGCAGGTGCCCCTGATTGCTGGCAGGGCGGGGGTGCTGGGGGACATGAGTGGGGGCCTGCTGGCAGGTACCCCTGACTGCTGGGGGTGGGGGGGCTGAGGAACATGAGTGGGGGCCTGCTGGCAGGTGCCCCTCACTGCTGGGAGGGTGGGGGTGCTGGGGGACATGAGTTGGGGCCTGCTGGCAGGTGCCCCTGACTGCTGGGTGCTGGGGGTGCTGGGGGACATGTGTCGGGGCCTGCTGGCAGGTGCCTGTAAATGATGGGGGGGGGTGGGGGTGCTGGGGGTCATGAGTGGGGGCCCACTGGCAGGTGCCTGTCAATGATGGGGGGGTGGGGGTGCTGGGGGACATGAGTGAGGTCCTGCTGGCAGGTGCCCCTCACTGCTGGGGGTGTGGGGGTGCTGGGGGACATGTGTCGGGGCCTGCTGGCAGGTGCCTGTCAATGATGGGGGGGTGGGGGTGCTGGGGGACATGAGTGAGGGCCTGCTGGCAGGTGCTCCTCACTGCTGGGGGGGTGGGGGTGCTGGGGGACATGTGTCGGGCCTGCTGGCAGGTGCCTGTCAATGATGGGTGGTGGGGGTGCTGGGGGACATGAGTGGGGGCCTGCTGGCAGGTGCCCCTCACTGCTGGGGGGGTGGGGGTGCTGGGGGACATGAGTTGGGGCCTGCTGGCAGGTGCCCCTGACTGCTGGGGGGTGGGGGGGCTGGGGGACATGAGTGGGGGCCTGCTGGCAGGTGCCCCTCACTGCTGGGGGGTGGGGGGCTGCGGGACATGAGTGGGGGCCTGCTGGCAGGTGCCCCTCACTGCTGGGGTGGTGAGGGTGCTGGGGGACATGAGTGGGGGCTTGCTGGCAGGTGCCTGTCAATGATGGGGGGGTGGGGGTGCTGGGGGACATGAGCGGGGGCCTGCTGGCAGGTGCCCCTCACTGCTGTGGGGTGGGGGTGCTGGGAGGCATGAGTTGGTGATCATATTGCAATGTGACATGTGGCTTGGCTGGGGGGCATGCCCATGGTGGATGGGCTGCCTGCAGCACATGTCCAGGGCTGCAGGGTAGTCCCCTGTGGTGTGGGCTGCTTGCAGGGGCCGTGGAGGGGGTAGAGGGGACACCTGGGAGGACCCACACTGCCAATTCATGTGTAGGACTCCCCGCGCACCCCCGAAATATGTGTTCCCCGCTCTGACAGCAAAATCGCTGTGAAACTTCATGCGCAGCCCAGTAATACACGTACCCTGCTCTAATCGCGTGTAAAACTTCCCGCGCACCCCTGAAATACACGTACCCTGCTCCAATCGCATGGGAAACTTCCCGCGCACCACTGAAATACACATACCCTGCTCCAATTGCGTGTAAAACTTCCCGCGCACCCCTGAAATACACGTACCCAGGCCAATCGCGTGTAAAACTTCCCGCGCACCCCTGAAATACACGTACCCAGCCCAATCGCGTGTAAAACTTCCCGCGCACCACTGAAATACACGTACCCAGCCTAATCGCGTGTAAAACTTCCCGCGCACCCCTGAAATAAATGTACCCTGCTGAAATCGTGTGTGAAACTTCCCGCGCACCCCTGAAATACACGTACCCAGGCCAATCGCGTGTAAAACTTCCTGCGCACCCCTGAAATACACATACCCAGGCCAATCGCATGTGAAACTTCCCGCGCACCCCTGAAATACACGTACCCTGCCCAATCGCGTGTGAAACTTCCCGCGAACCCCTGAAATACACGTACCCTGCTGAAATCGCGGGTGAAACTTCCCGTGCACCCCTGAAATACACATACCCTGCTGAAATCGCGTGTGAAACTTCCCGCGCACCCCTGAAATAAACGTACCCAGCCCAATCGCGTGTGAAACTTACCGCGCACCCCTGAAATACACATAGCCTGCTGAAATCGCGTGTGAAACTTCCCGCGCACCCCTGAAATACATGTACTCTGCTGAAATCGCGTGTGAAACTTCCCGCGCACCCCTGAAATACACGTACCCAGCCCAATCGCATGTGAAACTTCCCGCGCACCCCTGAAATACACATACACTGCTGAAATCACGTGTGAAACTTCCCGCGCACACCTGAAATACATGTACCCAGCCCAATCGCGTGTGAAACTTCCCGCGCACCCCTGAAATACACGTACCCTGCTGAAAACGCGTGTGAAACTTCCCGTGCACCCCTGAAATACACGTACCCAGGCCAATCGCGTGTAAAACTTCCCACGCACCCCTGAAATACACGTACCCTGCTCCAATCGCATGTGAAACTTACCGCGGACCCCTTAAATACACGTACCCAGGGCAATCGCGTGTAAAACTTCTTGCGCACCCCTGAAATACACGTACCCTGCTGAAATTGCATGTGAAACTTCCCGCGCACCCCCGTAATACACGTTCCCCGCTTGGCTTTGCTGTTTAGCAGCTTGTAAACTAGTCCAGGGTTAGCGCGGCCCTTTGCGCTGGATTGTGGATTTTGATGGCTTTTCCTTGCGCTAGGGGTGTTCTTGGGGGCGTAACTGGCGCTGCTGCAGGGTCGCTGCGCCACTCTGCACCACGGCTGGTTTTGGAGGCTAAAATCCATGAATACGCTGTGTGCGGAAATCGATTATAGCGCACGCGGCTGGCGCAGACATTCGCACGCGCACACTGTGCACCAGCCGCGTGCACCACTTGTGTGCTAAATTCTATGAATTACCCCCTTAGAGTTTACTTTCTGCTTTAAACCCTGCACATTACGCAGAATCTCTATACAGTCTCCACAATCCCACCAAAATACAGGTTGGAAACTCTGCAGTATACTGTATGTGTTGCTTTGTTTGGGATTATGCAATGTTTTTTTCTGGTTTGTAGGGATCCTTCCCGCTGAAGAAATCCAGGACAGGATGACTTGCAATGCAGCGTGCAGACAGGGTTTTAGAAAAGAATTTCAATTTTACAGAAATGAAATCCCCTCAAGTAAGTCAATGGGTTCAAATACTCACTCTAAAACTCTGAACTAACCACAACCATACCTCCACTGCACCACAAACCACACACACTTCACAACACCCAACATGAAACCAAACTATACACAATCTCACCTCAACACCACATGACGGCTACCGACTAAAACACACCAACTCTGAGTGACCGGTTTCTCTGACCTAAAGCAGCCAACAGCAAATCAAAGCTCCATAGCTTTTCTCCTGCCAGAGTGCCAAGAGATCATGCAGTGGCAACAATGCGCAGTACAAGAACCTTTAAAATAAGGGGCTCAAAGAGCGGTGAAAAGTGATATTAATGCAGCTGCAGAAGAAATTTTAAGAACACATCAAGTATTAAGAGAAAAAGGGAACGCAGAATGGCTGTTTTTTTTATTGCAACTATCGTTGTTACAATAAATGGGGCTATTGTGGCGACAACTGTGTCAACATCAACGTGGTGTCAGTGAACTAGAGAATTAGGCCAATATTTGAAAATGATACAACAAAGACTGGACAACGTTAGAGTGGAACAGAAGGAACTGGTTTAGTATGTGAATCAAACTATTGTATCCCTGAATCAATCAATGCATAGAATAAATGAGATGGATAAGCAAGATGGGATATTAGAGGCTATTCTGAATTGTGTGAATCCAATGGAGCTGATAACCACTAAATTTGTCTGGGAGTTTCAAGATGGGGTTCCCAGTTGATTCAGGGTCACATTCCATTGTATTTTGTTTTATCTGATATCATCCGGCAGACGATTACACGGATAACTCGAAGAGAGATTGAGACAATGCAGGAAAAGTTTGCATTTGAAATAGGAATGGCGATTCCCCTGGCATGCTTAGTTGATGGTCCCATGTCAAATGTGCCACCCTTTCTCACTCCAGAATTTTCAGCCAACCAACCGACAAGTGACTGGGCCTCATTATGGCCCCAGCGTTAGCCTTGCAGGTAAAAACGGCACGGCTGCCGCCGGAGTCAATTTTTATGGTGCCTGGCAATGGGGACTTACCGGGGCATTACAGCCCACGGCGGTCCTGGTAATTCCCCATTGCCGGACACCAGAATGAATTACTCCCCATTACCATTCGAGTCCCATTGGACTCAATGGGAATGGGGAGGACGGTAGCACTGGCACCATTCATGAATGATGCCGGTGCTACCATCAAGGTATGCGTTAAGGCACTTGCACGCAGAACTCGGAATATGGCGGTCCGGTAACAATGGTGTCAGTGGCTTACCAGTACCGTTGTTACCGGACCGGCATGCTTATAATGAGGCCCATTGTGTCTTGGTAGTTCCCATTAAAAATATGTGCTAGTGGACATACAACCAGGACAGACTAAAAGGTGTCAACATACGATGCTTCGTTACAGAAATCGTCCATTTACAAACTGCTCTAATTTCCATGTATTATGGGATCTCATTTGCAGGTGCATGAATGACTTGAACGGCGTTTTTCCGAGCAGAACCCAGGAGATGTGTGACAGAAAGAAAAGCAACCTCTAGGTCACAAGACATGGCTAGGAATAAGAGTTTATATAAAGAGTTCAATTCAGCTGGAAACCAGATACCAATCGCCCGATAACACACACCATTCGCTGAAGGGTAGACCTATTTTGAGCAATGGATGAGACACGGTGTGTAGCTGATTTTCAGAGTGTGTTATTTTCAGATATGCCCTGTTGTATTATCTGTTCAGAGAGCAAGTGCAAACCCTTGCCAGAGTTTATCTCAAAGTCATTGGGAGACACCTGACGCGCATTGTTAAGCCCTGTTTGCGTTCGGCTCCTGCGCGGGAAGCTTATCTGTTGCCAGGAACCTGCCCTATGATTAGTGGCAAGAAAACTAACATGCGTTATCTCAAAAACCTTCAACTTACTAAGATCACCCTGCTGAACTGATTGCATCGCTGCGGGCCTCTGATTTACTCTCCACTCTGGATGTGTATTTAAAAGGCCTCCCGCTGCCCATGTCCACCCTGTTCACGACGCGGCCTATTATCGCATGCAAATGGCGGCATTTATAAGCCGCCACGCATGCGGACTGGCTTTAATCACATAGACATACTGACTTGTTCCCCCGTCTTGTGTTACTTTCACACATCAAGGTACTTCAGAACAAGATTGCCGGGGCCCTCCTCATTCCCAACCCCTCCGTCGCGCTTACTTTAAAGAATCCAAGTTCTTACAGAGGTGTGGGGAGGCCCTACACACACACACACTGCAGCGGCTTTAAGAAAAAGAGATCTCTCGCTTTGTCTCTTTTTACAACCGCAGCGTGTAGTCACCGCAAAACACGTGTACTTAAAATGCAAATAGTGCAGTTTCGATTTCGATCCGTGCATAAGAAAACAGACCGCACAGCCCCCAGTGTAAGCAAGCGCGTTCCAAACTCACACAAGCATGGCAACTTTTTTAATCAGGTACGCAAAGGTGACAACGAGAAGTGTCCGAAATCAAACAGATTGTGTTCCGATTGTCACTACATAGTTTCGAAGCAGTTATACGCAGAGCAGGCGGTCTGCGCTTTAGCCAAACACGAAAAGATGCTTTACCTAAAAATCCCCCTTCCTCCTCACAGTATTTACACAGGCACGCATCCACCTTCTCACACAACACTATCCCAAACATCCTAGGTATTTCTTATTTTTTTCATCAGGGGTATGAAAGAATTGACTAGTTCCAGAATCTTCATGTTTGGCTTTCTGCCCTGGACAGAGAACCCGGGGAAAGAAGCTCTCCATGAATTCTGAAGTATTGGGATTTTTGGACTTTCTTGAATTTCTGGACTTTTTGCAGAGCTGTCAAGTTTCCCCTTGCCATGCCTGGGGTCAGCCTTTCCTGTTTTTTCTTGGAATCCTAGGACATGTCGTTTTCTTAATTTTAAAATGAAAAAGAAAAACCTAAATGAACCCAGTCCTGTTTTAAAGGGAAAAACACAGGACTGTTTGGTCTTATCATGCACGGCCTGTGGATCTTGAGGGTTCTTCTTTTAATTTTCTTTTGCTGCACTGTTTCTTTTTCCTCAGTCCCTGCTGGGCTTAAACACGAGAGCTGGAGAGTGGCCCTGGGCAGTATGAGGGGCATTTCTGTGCTTCCTGCTTGGTGGGATGCCAGGTTTGTCAAGGACCCACAAGACTTGATTGTGGATTGCTGTTCCTAAGGGCTGCACTTGGTGAGACAAGGAGAACGAGCCACAGCAGAGGTCAATGGAGCTGAAAGTATTGTGGCCTGTGCTATGACCATGCTATATGGTGTTTCCCGCTGTTTTAGCAAGGGGAATTTTAGCTTGGTTTTGAGACCCATTATAAAAAATTGTGCCGTAAAAATCGATACCACCATCAAGATGATGCAGGATTTACCTCTGTGAATGAACAAACGTCTTTTCGGGTCAACTGATGGATCTTTGTAGACAGGTTTATTATAATATAAGGGGGTAGTATGGCCCTCTTTTTTTGGTAAGGGGGGGCCTAAATCATGAGGGAGTCAAATATAATGGCAACAGGGACTTAGGCTACCCCACCTGTCTGACTCTGGCGTGGTATAGATTCAACACACTTTGTACAGATCCCTGTCGGTGGTCTGTGCATGAGAGAACACCCAAATTGCTTTTCATACAAGAACAATTTTATTCATGTGACTGATAAAAATAGCATTACACAGCTATCAACCGGACCTTTTGTTTTTGCCCGTAATTGCCGGGTAGCAATACACTGTTCAAGGCATCTCAAATAGACCTCATACAGTGGAAATTGGCATACAGTTTATGCAGTGTGGGTTAGTACATCAGTGACTTTCAAATGTGGTATGATTGTCTTCACATCTATCTAGTCGACTAGATAATTGAAATATTATGGTAATGTACCTGTCTACAAAGATAATGGCAACAGGGACTTAGGTTGATAGCTGTGTAATGCTATTTTTATCAGTCACATGAATAAAATTGTTATTGTATGAAAAGCAATTTGGGTGTTCTCTCATGCACAGACCACCGACAAGGATCTGTACAAAGTGTGTTGAATCTATACCAGGCCAGAGTCGGACAGGTGGGTTAGCCTAAGTCCCTGTTGCCATTATCATTGTAGCCAGGTACATTACCATAATATTTCAATTTGTGGGTGCCTGTCTGCATAAACCTTACCATACTGGGTTTGGTTCAGGTCTGGTAGAGTATTGCCATAAGATATGCTTGCTATCGTAGCCTTGTGACCTTCGAAAGGAAAGATAGGGACCTTAAATCAAAAAGGTTACATTCACAAAGGTTCTGGGATACAATAGCATTGACTTTTAGTACATCAACAATCCACTCACCTTATAGCTGAAGTGGCCCCAGCATCTGGTTCCTCCGAATAAGTATCTCGCCAGGGTTCTTACATGGGAGCCAGCACCAGGTCTTCCTTCGGCTCAGGGCCCTTGAGTCTGATCCTTGGACAATGGACATCACAGAACACAGGGTAATTAAGCTGGATGCATGGTGGGGTGGGCTTGTTCCTTTCCAACATAGTCACCCTCACCATTCTCTGGAATGTAGCCCCAAACTTTCATAGGTGTCATGCAACGCTGAGTCACGTCAAGAGGGATACAGCTGTTCAAATGTACATAGAGGCTCGAATGGTCAACTTCTGCATCACTGCACTTCTAATCTCAACTATGCACCCTGATATTTTGTTGACATTAAGCTTTGTGATTCTGGTCGTGCTCTCTGCATCTTGCAGGTTGACCATTTGACTTTCTTCCCATCAGCAGCCATACTTGGGATGTTTCCACTCTGCTAGCCTCAGTGGCTGAGCTTCCCCTTCAACTAATCCAGAAAAGGACTATGATATTTATCCTTGCCCTCAAGCCCATGGGCCACATCTCTTCAGCCCTAATCTCTCTCCACTGGCTCCCAGTTGCTGCTAAGATCAAATTAAAGACCCGCTACATCATCCACAAGGATGCCTGGGGCCTGGGACACCCCTACATTCAGCTCTCTCTCTAAATAACTCCCTGCCAGATCTAACTCTCCAACTCTCTGCATATCAGACACTTCTCTAAGCAAAGAGTGGGGTGTAGATCTCTCTCCTCTGCAGGAGCATCCCTTATAATAGTCTCCCTACCGCTCTCAGGCTTGAGCCGGATCTCCTTAAGTTCTGGAACCTCCTCAAGACCCACCTTTGCACCTCCTCCTTCACTCTCACACTTCCCTGCTAACACCTTCTTCTGCCTCAGTGACTGGCTGCCTGGTTTCCTCTGAGTATTATAGGGCTCGAGGTCCCTTCACAGTCCACTTCCCACCCTTTTAAAAAATAAATATGCAAGTTCAACGCAGTATAAAGGAACGTACTTATCAGCTGTGAAAGTAGCACTGTAAAAGGGGAGGGGGCTCGCCTGATACCTGTGAAATAAAATCCTTAATAAAAACGAATCCATAAATACATTAGCACAGATAAGTATAACCAAACTTAGTGGTAGAACGAAATGCAGTAAATAGGCCTTAAAAGCTTACTTTTGCATTAACCTTTTAACTGCCATGGGACTTCCCCCCAGTGCCAAGAGCTTTTTTGGTGATTTCAGTATTTCACCATTCAAAGCCTTCTAACATTTTCTCCTTCATTAACCCCTTTAGTGCCAATGACGAGCTATCTCGTCCTTGGCAGTGGGGAGGTAATCCCAAGGACGAGATACCTCATCCTTGGCACTTAGGGGTTAAATGAGTGTTAGCATTTTGTGCGTGGCAAAGGCCACTGTGGCTGGTGATTAAGGGCATAGTCTCCAATCCCAGGGAAATGCTGAGAGAAGTACAGAGTGATTGTTACTTTTCGAGGTCACAGAATAGAGCTCACAGGTTTCGTCAACGAATATGTAATACAAGGCCATTTTATAATTCAGAATCATTTATGAAATACAATTTTCTAATGGAGTCAAAATGAACCACGGTAGGAAGGATTTTGGAGCCAATGGTTGATCGCGATGTATGTTTTTTTATAAGGGTTCAAAGTGTGAAGTCCAATCAGTTCTGTGTGGGGAGATATTTTTATGTTGCATGATTGCATATACTAATTACTTTGCTTTATAATAAAGGTTGTACTTTAGGAGCCTTTCTTTGACAGTGCCTTTTCATGCAATTCTGTTCTGCGATCTGTTTGAATTTGCTGTTTCAGCTGCATATGGGGCCCTGAATAAAACTGCATTACTTTACTCCTTTTTTGTACTTTTGTAATTTATCGGTGAGTTCTATGAGGTGACCCCTGATACACTTCTCTGCACTTGCCTAGATTCATTGGCGCTTGCCCTCTGGCCCCACTTAGCACATGCACCTCGCCTCACAGTTTCCCTTCACACCGTAGCACTTTTTGTTTGCACAGACTGGCCCGTTCCATCCCCCCCGCACCTCATGTCCTGCACTTGCACTTTCCGAATGTTGTTAGGCCTAGTAGGACCGTTATTGTATTTTTCTCCCTTGCCCCCCCTTTTTCATCTTGTGGCACCTTGAAACACCCATTGTTGTACATGCGCCTTAAAAATGTCCAATAAATAAATAAATAAATAAAATAATTACCTAAGATGTTCATGTTTCGAAGATCTGGAGTGAATGGGACATTTTGATATTTCATTCGATACAGCTTATTTATTGAGAAACAAAGTCATGACAACCTAATAAATGGTTAGATGTAAAGAATACATTCACTCAATAAAATGTAAGAATGGTGTGCAGTGGGCACAGTTGGTTTAAAGATGCTCACAAGCAATCACAAATCATAACCTGTCTTTTACCTGGAAGACATGTCTGAATCAGTACATTGCGAGATGGTGAATATGACCTATATAATAGTCAAATGAAATTGCATTACTTTACAGCTGTTATATTGCCCAATCTCAGCAGTTAGTATTCAGAGAAAGTTAGATAAATCTGTTGGCTTTACCAATGCTTGTTTTTATCAGGACTTCAGTGACAAGTTAAAGATATAAATCATTTGGCTGAGGACACAATTGGTTAAAACACTTGAAACAGATAGCTCAAAGGGATCCCAGGAGGAGGTGTTTTGGGCAGTGAAGGGCTGATACTGGGTGGAAATTGCCATGGGAATGAGTATGGCCATGGGTAGTGAATTTGTGTGCCCCTCTGCACATGTAATTTCCATTTTAGCTGTACTCCAACAAACATGTTTTAGCTGACAGGGAGTGCTAAAGCACCACCTATATCCAAAACTGAAAAGGATTACTAGGTTCGATGAGATAAAGTCATGAACATGCAGGTCATTAATGTCCCTGTCAGCATATCTACATATACCCTAGTAATACTTTGCACAATCTTGCACCTCACCCACTTACACCCACTCAATTCACCTTATTCACTATACTCACCCCACCCACCTATTTCTTTCACTCATCACATTCACTCATTTGCTTATTTCTTAGACCTACTAGTGAGCAAGCATGCACATATTAGCATTTAACCTCATTGAATAACTGGTCATTTGTGTGAAAAGAAAGGAGTGTGCAGGAGGTTGATTTGAATTGTGAGTCAGCAAGAGTGTGTAAGTGTATCAGCAACTGAAAATGTGTGTGAATGTGTTCAAGTGTGTATGTGTTGGTATTGAGATGTGTGTGTGTGTGTGTGGGCATGCACACTTGGGTGATGCTCTCTTGATTTTGTCCTCCCTAACCACACCAAAAAGAGCATGGGTCAGCAGTAGAAGGCAACACCCCCAGCCCCGAACAATTACTTAGTTGTCTTATGCTAGACAAAGTCTTTGAGCAAGGGATTGGGCCAAACACCAATCTTTTGCAAATGAAAAGTCTTGGTTTGTGTCTGTATGCATTTGTGTTGGTGTGTGTGTTGATGTGTACTTTTTTAGGTCTTTAGTTAGATGTATATGTACGCTTGCTTTGTGCCTTATGCATGTGTACATGCGTGTGTGTTTATGCGTCAATTTGTGTGTGTTCAGTGCAATGCATATATATGTGCTTGCAGTTGTTCGGGTGGGATGGGTATGGTGGTGCAGATGGCAACAGTTGCAAAACAGTCGATTAGAGAAGCAAGGGAGATGGGGCTGGGCCAAAGATATTTACATTTCTGATAACAGCGTGACATGAGGGGGAGGCAGAGGTCCAGGTGCAAGGGTAAAAGACCCAATGTGTTTATCAGGGGTTCAGATTTGTTCCTGCTTTCAGGAACCAGGGTTTAGGAGAAGCAGGTATTGATGCTGCTGGATCCACGCATCTTCGGTAGGTGAAAGGGCGGGAGGGAAATCCTTGCTTATCCAAGGAGCTTCAAACATACATGCATCAGGATAAAGTGGCTCATTCTCTGTGGTATGGAGGTTCTTTTGACATTGCCAAAAAACGTAGAGGAATCTGTGGTGCCAAATTTCCTCAAATCTGACCTAGATTTTTATGGAAAAGTCAATGAATGTAGCTTTCATGCCCTGGCTGGGGATGATGGGGGGGGGGGGGCAGACATGGTGTTTAACGGCATGCTAGCTTGAGCTTTGGTAGTCCCAAGCGAAGCCTGAGTGTGAAAGCTATTTGCACGGATGCAGACAGTTTTAATGTTCTTTTCATTCCAACAGGAGATGTGCTCTGCAAATGGCAAAAATAATGTCCACCAGCATTAGAATAGACTAGGTCCCTTTTCGGATGAAGTCAACCATGGAAAACAGATTCCAAAATGGCTGCCGTCATCCGAAAAGGGACCTTTCCAACATTCCATTTTGAATTCAAATGCTTTTATTGTTTTTTTTTTTTGCAAACATTATACAAACGGGTATTTTATTCAGTAAACAACAAGTAATATTTGGCAACCTCTGACGCGACCAGTCACATAGATATTAAAGAAAAGAAAAACTCCTCCACCCTCCCAATCCCAACCACTGCTGTCAATGGTACACCGCCATTATTATCCAATCTCTTGTCCAGTTACATGTAATAGCTTGATGAAACCCATAAACGCTTCTTCACTTCGAGCACCCCCCCTCCCCTTTGAATTTATATGTATTTGTGTCGCCTTTAGCCAGTAATTGTACAGGCATCCCTTGATCTACAGAGAATATGCAAATTAGAAGTCAACATTTTATTTTTCTCGAAAACAGCAGTTGAACCAAAATTCACCAAACTCAGTAAACACCAAGACCTAGCTCCTTTCTAAGTTAGCTACAGCATTTCAGGACTTCAAGATTCAGGAAAATGCCTACGGTACTTTGAATGGTTATATGTATATGGGATGCAATTCTGCAGCAAAACTCGCAAAAAGCAATTCACTTCAAATAAAAATGTTCAGTAATAACAACTGATAATCTGCTACTGTTAGCATAGCAGTTAAAACATATAACAAATTATTTTCACATATAAGAAATTGAATAAGGAAATGTAAGTAATAGTTGACAATCAAGTGAGTGAAGGTGCATGTCGTAACCTAAGACTCAAACACAACCAGATGTGTGAATACCTTCCCGCAGTAGTCTACCGTCCCTGTTTCCACAAATGGTTACCAGAATGACAAACCGATTTAGGGTCTATGTACCTATACTCCACCCCAACAGCATGGCATACAATCAGCATACATGTTGTGTATACAAAATTGTCCTCTGAAGCTAAACTAAATAATCATCATGTTTATTGTAGAAATATGTGTGGCTCAAATTTATTTCTAAAGCAATAACATAAGAAAGGCCTGTTTCGAGCTCTCACGGTGCCCCACAACAGGTGAGGTGAGTCCATCCATTCCTGCTTCCCTATCTGCATCCAGGGACAATTAAATACATTACTACAAGTCCCAGAATCAAAATCCAAGCCCGAGTATGCCATCCATCTGACATGGAAAAATTCTCTCTGAAAGTAAACTTCTAAGGCTAGAGATGTTTCCATTTTTACAAAACTGTATTTCCAATGTCAACAAAGGGTATATTCCAGCGTTATCAATCTATTTATACAAAAAATGTTCCCCTCCAAACAAGCCACTGTGAATGTTTCCCTAGTGAGAAGTGATGCCCTGGAAAAATGAAAGTTTCCACACCCTTCACTCAAATGCCACTGTCATGCGGTGAAATGACTATTGATCCCGTGCAGCAAGGTAGCCATAAACCAGCAGGAATTAAACATGAAAACTGGGATTTTGCTTACCCACTCATTCTGTTTAAATGTCAATCTGCCTGTTCCATCGCTTTCCACTGAACCTTGACCAACTTTATACCCAAAATACGTGTCTTTACTCTTTTCCCACTATAAAAGTAAAAACAAAACAAAGACTGAGTCCCATTGAGAATGGACAAATGATTATTCCATTTAGTACAGACTTGCAAGCCAATAAATGAACAGCATCTCTACAACCCCACTACTCAAGCCAACCCAACCTGCCTCCAATTTGCTGACTCCTTATATTCTCTCATGGTTGGGCCCCTTGTAATACATGTCACCTCTGTTTAAACTTTCACTCCCCAAAACACAACAATGACCCTTATGAATTTCCAGAGTCCGTCTTCCGTTTCCGTTTTCCATGTATGAAGTGAGTGGTAATTCAGGTATTCAGATATCATCTCAGACTACTTCCCATATCATAATTTATTTACATATTGAGACGGCACATCACAATATGCATTTATGGCATTATCACAATACAAATCCTCCCTCCTCCCATGGGGGCCGTCAGCATTCAGAGACAAACCTTTTGCGCTTAGTGTTCAACTAGTCTAACTATATCTTTGCATTCTCCTGTGCTCACCTGCATATTCACCCATTGTTTCCTTTGCACAAACAATTCGACTCTTTAATCCCTAAGCTATGGTCCAATCCTGCTTTTCATTTGTGCAGGTAAACCATCAAACACTACAATTATAATTTTTCATCATACACACACATCTATCTCCTGCTCCAACAACTGACTCAACTCTTTCTTTAACATTTCAGTTCCCTGCTGTATTTCTAGCTGGGCAAAGGAGGAACAATGATCAGGGCCGACCAAAGAGGAGACGAGCTGGAGGGACCATTTTTGTTTATCATGATTCCTTGTTGGTGACAACATCTTCTACAGCACCATATTACCCCTGCCAATATGAGTGAACACTGTAAAACACACAGTGGTAGTAATGTGAGGTTGTTCAGACACTTAATCATTCACCACACACAACATAGTGCATGCAGTGGCAGTATGATGTGCTTCTACAAATGCATGTTTTGCTTTATTAAGCACCATCTCCAGTACTTGTACGTCCTCTCCTCAAGAACCTGTAATCTGTGTGGCACACACATAGACAATGCTTTCAAAAATTCATCCTACACCTTCACTGTCCTTCTCGCAGCTGCTTTCCTAAAGACTGTAAATTGCTTAGCACCTGTATGATCTGTAAAATGCACATATCACACTGGAGAAGTCACTAACACTACACAATGATCCTATCCTTGAAAAAACCTTCTTTCTACCAAACTATATACAGCACCCTCACCTTCCCAACATATTCTGTTTCTCACCAGTACTATCTGCCCCTCGCCCAGTTTACTCAAACACTACAAGGGTGGGGGCTGCAAGGGCCATAATTCTCAATTCGAGCCAAGACTAAACCACAAATCCGGAGTTATCCCTGGTACTGCCCAGACCTCAGTTGCATACAGCCCACAGATGGGGTAGTATTCTGCTTGCCAGTGCCCAGAGGCCCTTGATCGGTATGCGCAGTAAATGAGCATTCTTTGTCCCCACAGTACCAGCCCCTGTACTTCAAGAAATGTCTCCACTGCCATAGGTGTTCTGGTGTCCCTGAATCATTCTTCAGCAGTCTCTGCCAAATATTGTGTAAGGTGTCTCCTTTGATCGACACCAGACAGACATTAAAGTCATCGGCACCTCCTCACACATCATGTCCCACTCAAGGGTCCTTCCTGCTTCAAGCACTCTATCTATAGGTCTTTGGAGGCTACCCTTCCGGGTCCATCCTGCTTCAAGCACACTATCTATAGGTCTTTGGAGGGTACCCTTCGTAAAATGACTGAAGGTGCCAATGACATGTTGTGCACTGATGCGCGCCTCGCTACCTGTACATTCTGCACCAGATATGAGCCGGGTGGCTTTTTTAAGTCTGTCAATTCAACCTTCCAAATATGACCCTTTGTATATTCCCCATGTTGAAAGTGCAATATTAGCCCCATTTTACATTTTATCAATTACTTTGTTTGTGTCTGCCAAACAAATGCTCTAGCTCCTTTGCCAACCAGATTCCAGCCCCCAAGTGCAGGTAGGATAATGGAAAGGCAGACAAAGGGACTACTGCCACAGTTGAATTCAACAGTGTATATTGATATCCAGTCTTGCCCAATTTCGACCCTGTATTGTACCACAACCATTCATTATATATCTGGGTGTACTTCATGAATTTGCCTATGTCCATTTCTGGAGAAATGCTGACTCATAGTACACGTTTGAATGTCTAAACCTCATGCAAACCGGCACTGCATCTGTAGAATTTGAACACACTTTCACCAACCTATGAACAGATAACTTTCTAAATGTACAGGTCATTCGCTTCCTCTACCTACAATATCAATACGGTCCTCTAATTGCCAATAACGTGGTACGACCCGGTGGATAGCCATGGGAAAATTTACCAGGTGCAATACCACACTTTCATTACTATTAAGACCTTGTTGGGCAGCCACCACTGTGGTCCCCATCCATTGCTTATACCAATAAATGAGTTTGGAAATCATCTTGTTCCGAACTCCTGGTGAAAAGCAAATAATTACAGTAATATATCAGTTCAGAAACATGGGATGGATGTAGGGCCAAAACAGTCAATAGGAGTAAATATTTTAGTAGTAGCACTTCAACCTCGATCTATAAAGTAAGCTTGTTCATCACAGTGGGCTCTTCCAATTCTACATTTAAAGGTTTCAAATAGTAATCATCACGCATCCTGAATCTGATTGTGAACAAGACTGACAGAAGACATTAATGTCTTGACATATTTTAGTAATCAGTCATCTGACAGCTAAACATTATCAAGAACACTTTTCAATGGTAGGGATACAGGCAATCTAATGGGTCATCCATTGAAGATATTATAAGGGCTAAGCACAATTTTACTGTTTGGAGTACTTCTCATACTGAACGAAACCAGGGGAAGGGCTTCCAGCCATTTTAGCCACGATTCCTGACATAATTTGGCTAATGTATTTATTTATGTATTTAATTTTGTATTCTTTTTTATAACGGGCTGAATACCTGAGTTCGGTTTCTAAGCGTGGTCCCAGTATTCAAACCTCTGTTGCTCTGTTGCTGTGCGTGATCTTGCTTCCAAGACCAACACGTTGCCCTGTGCTATCCTCCACTCACAGGAAGTCCATTTTGTCTCTTTACTGCCACTGCCGACTGGGTGTGGTGAAGGCAATTATGTTGAATCTTCAATGTGAAAAGCGATACTTTGATGATGTTGTTAACAAATGCGTTCCCTGAGATTGATGGCTCAAATGTTTAGAATTCATCTCATCCTCTGGCACAGCTCTGGGCAACCTTCCAAACTATCGTTCTTTAACATGCCAAGCCATTACAGTAAGAGGAACCACCATATGCAAGTCTTCGTCTGACCACAAAAGGGATAATCTAGCCTGAACTGCTAGTCCACACCCCTTTTGGATGAGATCACAAACATCCCCAGACATGTTTCAGCCTTAGATGGCATCATCAGTGAGGAGTAGCTTGGGTCTCTCGGCCCAGCCAGCTCAGGACCCATGTCTGGGTATACCAGCCCCACTCACAGTGAATATAGAAAAACACAAGGTGATGGCTCGAAGATTTACAATTGATATCAACCTCTGGCACAGCCTGGTCAACCATCCAAACCATCATGCTATACCCTGTGAAGCCATTACAGAAAAGGGAAGGATTAAATGCAAACCAGGCTTGGTCCGACACCTAAAGAGGCAGTCCAGCACGAACATGCATCCTGAACCATATTTCAGTCTTGTTGGGATGTAGGCCCAGGACCAACATCTGGGCATAACCGTTCCAGTTGGGGTGAATGTAAGGGGCAAAAAGGGCAGTCCAGCCAAACTGCCAGGACACATATTTTTTGCACGAGAACACAAGGCTAGGAAACAGCCCATTTGCATGACATGCCAAAGCCAAAACATGACTGCCGATGCTTGTGTTCTAGTGCAAAAGGGATTTTTCCTAGCCTTTCATTTTGCCAATCACTTTTAATAGACTTGGGTACCTCAAAGAGAAAAGAGGAAAGACCTCCATCATTTCCCATTTTATGCACTAGACAATTTTATGCTGGATGTTTCTTTTGTGTAAAATATGGTTTTCACAGGTCAAGAGGTTTATTATTCCCTGTACATCTGTGAGTCATGTTTACACCATGCCCCCAAACCCAGAAATAATTTGCACCTGTGAACATTCAGGACATGTGAGGAGCTCTCTGCTTGCCTGCGCCGTGGGCAGTGACAGTGTGAAGAGCTCTCTGCTCACCCGGCAGCAATGGGGAAGCAAAAGTATTGCATGGATTTCCTTACTTCAGCAACCCACTCAGGGATGCTGCGTGGCTCCTCGAGCCAAAGATAAGTATAGCACCAAAACGGGTGAAAGAATCCATGTGGGTACTGCATGTTTGGGAATTAAGGACATGAATCCAGTGTTTCCACCATTTAGTCCTGCGATAAAACAGAGCGCCACTGAATAACACTTACAGTGAATCCCACCCCCCCTCAGATATGGTATTAGTCTGGGAGAAAATAGGGGCAGTCTTTGAGGGCATGTATAAATTCCCTAAAGGAACAGGACAGAGTTTGGGACTATCAGTTGTATGGACCATTTTATTAGATCCACATTTGTAGCCTCTGAGAAAACAGGGCCCATTTGATAGGATAACTGTGGGATGGCAGGATATGAAGACCATGACTATTTATGTTCCATGTGTCTCATGTAAATTGTGTGTTCATCATGCATTGCTTGTTGTAGGAAGTGTTGCTCTCCATCATGAATTTGTGTTGCTACATCATATTCATCTATGTGTTCATAAATTCAGGAAGATAGGAAGAAAGCAGGTTACAGGGAGCCGGACAGTATTGTGAGCAATAGGCATTACACTCAAGGAAGAGAGTATGTGGCTGTTTAGTACTCGCATGTAGGTTGAATGGTGTTTTCCCAAACACATTATACCCATCCATTTATGCATCCCTAACCCTCTTTCTGGTGACCCTAAACTCCCCTTACCTATCCAAAGCCTCTCCCTAACCATCTTCCCCATTGGCTGTCTCGTGGTGACCTTTTTATTAAGTATCAGGGACCCGTGCACAACCAAGGTGTGAGGGTCGTACTCCCTTTGGCTTCCGTGGTTAGAGAGGGGTTGCAGATACCCCTTTAGGTGTGAAAGAAAACAGTGTTCACCAACATATGTTCACTTATTATAAAGGAATCAATTAATTCGTGGGGCATTTATCTAATTGCTATGGGGTAAATATAGTCACTTTTGGATTGTCTTTTAAAGGACCTTAACAAGTAGCAATATTTGCAGCTCAAGGCAACACTGTCATTTAATATATTCCTTTTTGTCTATCCTCTGCTCTCAAATCCCTCTCAGGCAATTTTTTTTATCATCGAGGGTGTCTGCTTTCTGCTCCCTCTGGAAAAGGCCTTATTAAATATGCTTTTCCCCTGTCAGACAAACTGCTTTCCTTGGCTGCTTTCCCAAAAATGTCTCTTTCCTCCTGATCTGTTTGAAATTAAATACCCAGCAAACTCAACCATGCAGTATCATTTGACATGGCAATTTTGAATTGGACAGAGCCTGCAGCAGTTTACCTTCACTTGCTCACACCATACAGATTTCTCCTGTTTTCTTTTATTTTATTTTTATATTTCGGGTATTTATAATCCACCTATACACAAGTGTTCTAAGGCACAGCAAGACAGACGGGAGAGGTGAAAAAAGGGATGAAGAAAAACAAAAAAACTGTCCTACTAGGCCTTGTGACATTCGGATAGTGCAAATGCAGCAATAAGAAGCATGGGGGAGAGAGAAGGGGGTAAGTGCCAGTCAGGGCAGAAGGACCCATGGTTTAAGTAAGTGCCAGGGGAAGATGGTCCACATGCTAAGTGTGAGGGATGGGGCTGTAAGGGCTCAAAGGGTGCAGGCTTAACCAAGCTGGTGCAGAGTGAGGAGCCCGGAGTTTAAGTGCACGTTGGGGGAGGGTTTGGGAGACCAAACGCAGGGGTGGACTGGTTGAGGAGGACCTGCTTTCCTGTAAGAATCCGAAGGAACGAGGAAGCCAGTCTGGGAGGCAGAGGGTGTCATTAGCAGGAGATGGGGAGCAGGAAGGAGGAAGAGAAAAGGAGGGTCTTGAGAAGCTTTTCGTACTTAAGGAGTTCCAGCTCAAGTCTGAGGGGGGCAGGGAGGCCATTCCAGAGGGAGGCACCTACAGAGGGGAGAGATCAATCCCCCACTCCCTCCTTGGAAAAGTATCTGATCTGCAGAGGATTGGAGCTAGAAGACAGAAGGATAAGTCTCGCAGTCAAATTCTGGATTAGTTGGCGGGGGCAAAGGAAGGAGTTAGGCAGTTTGATTGACCTGATGTATTTGCCCATATCATAAGGAAATACATTTAGCTGTGAATTAGCACTTTCCTCGGGCATTATGAGTACATTGTACTGAAATATGTCTTGGCTTTCACTTATAGTTCTTTATATGGTGCTATACCATTAAGGTGGCCTATATATTCAGAATTGTAAGAAAATTCTGAATGACCATTTAGGAAATTCTTTCAAGTGTATGTACCCACATGGATGACAGTCTAATGAAAATGCACATGCATGAATAATTTCTGTGGTCTAGCCACTGAATTCAAATCTAGTGTCAGCTTTGGAATAGAGTTGAAAAATTATGGATGATAATGTTCTTGTTCATGTTAAAATCATTCTTTCAATGGATATTTTACTGTACAATTCCACAGCTTCAAATTACATGTGTTTCTAGGATCCTTGTAGCAACAAAGACAACTGCTTTCTTCAAAACAACAACCCTTTTTATAGACTCCCTCATGGACAGTAACATATTTTAAAAGAGGTGTTCTTGCTCTGCCAGGTCAATCGTTAGGACTTTTGTAGAAGTCTGCTCCTTTGAAGTTGTTGTTACCATCTAGCCATGCGTCCATCAATGTCATTCTAGGGACCCCATTCCTGTAAACCTAAGAAATAGGCTTAAGAACATCCTGAATTTTGAATATATTCTTGTATTTTGCATTCATGCCTTTTATCCTGGGAATAAATAGCTGTGTCTACTGACTTCATTTAATGGCTTAGTTACCGATTAAAAATGTGATCTGTTTTACTAAAAGCTGACACTTGCATTCCTTGTCTAAGGAAAGATGAGCCCTGCACAAACACACATCTTTAACCAGATTTCAAACTAAGTTGGCCATTCAAGGTTACATGTAAAAATAAAACATGTTCTTTGTACACATTAATCTGGTACTGACAATTAAATAAAGTCTAGGACTATCAACAAAAGTATTTATTTATCTAACTTATAATATGCATTCTATTATCTACTTGCATTATATCAATATATAATCTGTATAAATCAGCATGTCCTTCATGCAACATAGCTCCATAAACACACTCTTTTGCATTAGCTGATTTTGTTTCTGTAAAAAAGCAATACTTTCTGTTTTATTTGACATTAAGTTATATGGTATTACAGATATTTCAGGGAGCTCGCTTTAACGGATCATTTATTTCCTGCACAGGTTCTGATATGTGTCACTTTCTGTGTGTTCTAATCTCAGCCCCCGTACACATAAAACCTCGGGAAGGAGCTGAGACAAACATACCTGTCAGAATTATGCAGTATAGGGGAGCACACCACAAGGCTGTGCACAAACAAAGAGGTCATTCGCCTATGTACAGTAAGAGCAGTCCAGGGTCCCCTTCTAATGAAAAAAAAAAAGCAGGTACTGGAGGATGAAATTCTGTTTGCTTCGCTAATTACAGCCCTGTTGTTGCTTTAAGGAAATTATAAAATCGAAAAAGAGGTGCAGAGCGCCAGCGCAGAGTTTGGTGGCAAGGCCAGATACTCACCAGTTAGTCGCTGGAGAGCCGCTGCCAGAAACCACTTTGAGTGTGTCTGTGCTAAACCCGCTGGACTTGGGAGACTAAGCGAGGTACTCCATCTGTAGCGCCTAAGCCTATGGAGATGACTAGAAGCCTGGGCTCATGGCTGCCGCGGCAGAGGATGTGCAGGTGCAGGTGACAGCAGTAAGGCATTGGAACCTTGAGACGTCTTTACTCAAACAAAGGGAAGTGGAGGTAATCCCCTGTTGTCGGCACGGTTGCTGGTGTTGGGGTGTATGCAGACTCCCCCCTTATTTCTAAGCTCTCTAGTGAACCTGCATGGAAAGCCCAGGTCGAATGGGTAGAACGGGACCAGTCTGAGTTACTGGCGGGGGGCTTGCTTTCAAACACCATAAAACTGGTAATCCTAGCGTGGTTAACCTGCTCCTCAAAAACTGCCTTGCTTTCCAAAAATGTACTAGTAGCAATACTAATAGTGCTGCTGTCAGCGTTAACTATCACTTAAACCTCACCCTGGATTTCAGAGAGGAAAGCGTGATGACCGAGCACCAACATATAACTGCTAAGGAATTAACATGAAGGGCCTCATTACGACCCAGGCGGTAAGTTACCGCCTGGGCCGTGACTTTACCACCATGGCGTAAACTACGTTTACGCCATGGTGGTTGGCGGACTTACCGCCCCATTCCGAGGTCGGCGGGGCGGTAAGTCCCCAATCCCCATTTACCCTTCCCCATTCCCATTTTTGCCCCATAGGGCATAATGGGAGTGGGGAAGGCGTTAATTACGCCACCGTAAATTACGGTGGCGTAATTAACTCCATGGTCCCTTAGCGCCATGGATTTTAACACCTGCTAAAAGCAGGTGTTAAAAGCGCCATGGCGCTAAGGGACCTCGTAGTTGGCGGTAAGGGGTCGGCGCAGCTAACGCTGGCGTTAACCCCTTACCGCCAGGGTCGTAATGAGGCCCGAAATCTGGAAACAAATACTTATCTCGGTACCCACTCTAACTCGACAAAAATGGCAAATATGCCTGGGGAAAATGCTAGAACTGGAGTTGCTCTGGCTGCACTGGCAATTACAGAAAAATAGGCGAGTGAGAAGGTAGTCATACGGGATTCTTGAACCACACAGCCCACACAGAACGTAAGGATTGAGGGCTCAGTCACGACTGGTCAAAGCAGCACTCTCCATGAGTGCACCAAAGGAGGTGTGCCCCAAGGAAATCTTGGTCTAATATCAAAATATGACCTGAGGCTGATGGATGATTGCTTAAGGCCTCTGTCCCCCTCTATATTTGAAGGGGGAAACCCCTGCAGGTAGAGGTCCTAGAGGGTGGGGGTTCTGGCTCATCGGTAACAACAATATCTATCATACACGAAAACAGGGCAACCCCTACTAACCTGTTGTCGAAACAAAATTGGAGCTGGCCAACCTTAAAATGGCTCCAAATCACTGGCCTAAATGCATTAAGGCAAACATTAGGGTCAGGTCTAGGTTTAAGTGAGTTAGTAGTGGATCTAAACCCATCTGCTGCCCAAACCCAGCCGAGCGTGCAGTCAATAGGGTCACTTTTACCAGCAATAAATGGGACAGGGAGTCCAACAAAGCTTACACTGCAGCCGCAAAACTCTTTGGGATGTCTGCACCAAGTAAAGGGACAAATAACATATTATCTTGTCAGAGAAACATAAGTCGACTCAAAACTGGAGAAGGAATGTGGGTGAAGTTTCTGATGTAGAAATGTTAGACAGTGTGGGATAGACCCCAGAGTTGGTTAATGCGGAGCCTTCTACACAGCGAAAAAAAAGAGGTTACTGAGTCTATAAGGGCCCAGCCACAGTATTTTTGGGTAAACCTACATTGGCTATCCAAAAGGTCCTCAGATTAGTAACATCGCAAGCTGCAACCACCCTCTTGAAAGAAACCTTTCTGGCTTTTTCTGGTCCGACAAGCACCCCTGGCCATCTTTCATTTCTAGAGGTAAAAAAGGCAGGGGGGAGGCAGACAATGGAGGAAATTGTTAAAATAGTTGACACTAGAATGCCGTTAGCGCTGGACAAGCCTCCAGCATCACATTTAGCAAAGGAAGCAGAAGGATGCTCAGAAGCAAATCTAAAGTCACTAGAGAAAATACTGTGTGACAGGGGCACGGACATACCATCGACCTACCAGAGACCGGAGCTGTAGGTAACAGAGGAACCGGAGGAAGTTTCTTTCGGAAACTGTTTACCCTTGGCAGAGTCAACAGATTTATTTCTCTCAACTCAGGATGGGTGTAGGGCCTTCAGTCCAGGATACAACAATGGACAAGAGGAGGCCACACTTTTCAAGACTTAAGTAGTGGCATGTCAATGTTGACAATAGCCTTGGCTCCTTTTCTTAAACTATATGAGACGATTAATAATAATATTAAGGACCAGGCAACCCCACTTGCTATGCGTCACTCCAAAGTTCTGTTCATAGAGAGCCATATTACCACAGCCAAAGACAATGCAGCTTATGTCATTGGAATAACGATACAAATAAAGATCTTGAAACATCAAGAACACAAGAGGTAGACCCGAATGGATAGGTCAGGAACTATGGCAGTAACAACTGACCCACTAATGAAAGCAATAAAGAAAACCAGCATATGGACCCTGTGGCACAGCACCTGCAAGGACACCCAACGAGTGAGGAGTAGATTGATATAGTGAGTCATCAAACTACAAGCAAAAATAAATAATAACCCGGCGGTAGCCCTACTCTAGGTCACTGCAGCTTCAGAACACCTATTGGTAACACTGAATAATGCAGAGGCCTCTTCACCCACTGACACTATTGAGATCGAGAAGGAGGAGGAAGTCTCATCTGTGGATCCATCTAGTCTTTTACCGATGTTTGGGAAGCACAGGAGGAAAAAGATATGAAGATCAAAGCAGGCTGCAAAGTCAAAGAGTCAAAAATCTCAGCAGCTTACAAAAACAAATGCTAAGAGGATAATCACGAGGACTTCAACAACTCCAGCTGCTATAGAAGGAGGAGATGGAATAGATGTAAACAAGGTCAACAAGACCAAAGACGTAATGTTCACCTTCCCCCAGGGCGATACTCCAGGATGTAAAAGTATATTTTGCATGAATAAACTAGAACCTATGACACATAGGCTGGGAAAAATGACTAATGCCTTGGTAATGCAGTGCATTGCCATAAAGGAATTAATGGTGATCAATGTTTTTGAAGATAGCGATTCAGGATGCTCTGATGATGATACATATTTTTCGGATGATACTAATGTTTGAGTAATTATTTTGGCTTAGGCCAAGCGGAAGGTTTGTAAAAGTATATTTTGTATGAATACCGACTGATAGTAAATGTTGGCCTAAGCACATTCGCATCGCACTATAAATTGCATTGAATGAACCTGAAACAGGATGGCTATGCCGCCATTTTGTGTTATCCTCCATTTTTATCGCCTCTTGCTTTCTGTCCCATGTTTAGAATTGTGTTCTCTGCTCCAGCAGAGCAAAATGAACTTTGTACTGTTTCCATGATGTCAATGTAGATAAGAATGTTGAAGCTGCTAAATTGGATTGTTTGTCCTACACTGAGAAACCTTGGAGTTAAACAAAATCAGTAATTTAGATACCATCTGTTTCCAATAGTGCCTTCTCCATTCAAACAGCAAAGTAGAATGATGAATAGTTGAACGTGCTCTTCTTGCAGAAATCTTTGTTTTCACTCCTTGAAACTAAGCTGACTTTAAACTCAAGAACAAATGATAGACAAATGTAAGTGAGCAAAATAAGGAGTGTTACCTTTGTATCTTATGTTTGGAAAACATGTGAAATATTTAAGGGAAAACAACAAACTATGTAAAGATGTTTAAACATGAATTAGTTATTATTTTTTTTTTATTATTTCTGTGTTAATCAAGAGTTTCAGCTTGATTTTTTCAACTTTCCAAATCATAAAAGGAGAATAAAACATAAATACAATCAAATATTAAAACATTCACAAACATTCAAATAAAAAAAACTGAATAGTCTGCATAGTAGTCTGCATGTTCAATGGTTACATTCAATATATTACCTTATGGGTCTAGTGGCTTACTCGCAATTTCACGCCACATTTATTTTATTGTAGATTGTTTAGCAAAACACATCCAAAAAGAAAATGATTATAATTTGCTATCAATCATTACTTTCCCCGGCATACCTATATTATACAAAAAATTAAGTATTGCGTATCTTACTGCTTTGATATTGGAGTGATAAAGAAGCTCCCAAAGTTTCTCACTAGTCAAGGAATAATGATCCTTAAATAACGACTTAAAACAATTGATTCTTTGCGTAATCAAACTAGGGAATTCCACAAGTAAATGTTTGATGATTTCAAAGGTTATTTTACAAAACCGACAATGTGCGTCCATAAGGGTCAGCTGTTTGCGGTTATGCAGAACTTTCTTTGTAGGCCACAAATTGAGGCGGAAACGCAAATAATCATCACTTTGGCATGATTTGGAAAACATATAAAGGTAGCTTTCAGCTCGACCATGCCTTTTTAAAATAAACAGATAATGTACAAAGTGATAGTAAGTATGACATGCGGTTCTTGTTTGTATCCAGTCATAATCCCACAACTGCTTTTTAGCTTTGTCGGGATTCTCTACTAGCGGAGTTAAGGAAATGCCTGAATTATAAAGGACTGTTTGCACTTTTAGACGCCATGCCTCTGCAAAGATATCCTTAGAGTTTAGAAGATGGCTTGAGATATGGCATAATATTCCCGTTGTACCAATTGCTAACATACATTCATGGTAAAGCGAGCAGAGCTTCCACTTATATACTGCATAGTTTGATAATAGCCCGAATTCATGTCTCACTAAACATGTAGGTTCTGATAATGGTAAGTTCAAAACTTGTTTCCAATACAACCCTTCAAATCGCGCCCCCAGTATTCATATGGTTTCACAGACGAGGCCTCCGAGCCATACAATATGACTGGCATAAATTTCTGTTTATAATAGGTTGTAATGGGTACAATAGAGAATTGACAAAACTTGGCTTTAATTACACGAGTCTGAGAAGTGGTTGTAATTGATTTTTGCTTTATATATTTATCATGACAACTTTGGCCAACCTGATTAGTTACTATGGTACCCAAATAAATGTATGATGTCACTGAAAACAATGTAGATCCTTGTAGGGGCCATTTATAAGCTTTTGTACGTTGCTTCAAATTTCCATATTGCATGATTTTAGTTTTTGAAATGTTCATCATTATGCAATTTTTCCGTGCATAACATTCGAGGGCATCTAATAGTGTTTGTAGTCCTTTGGGGGTCTTGGAAAACAGGACCATGGCGTCTGCATAAAGTAAGTATTTAACTTGAATACCATTTATTGTGGGTGAGTCAGTGATCATTTTTTCAAAACAAATGCCAACATCAAAAATAAAAAAGTTAAATAAGGCAGAAGCCAAGAGGCAGCCTTGTTTTAATCCACGAGCAGTTTGAATTGGGGCTGTCAGTACTCCATCACTACTTATTCTCACGTGTATGGTGGTCTCTGAGTGTAAGTCAATAATCCATTTCAAAATCAACCATGGACAATTCCTGGCCATCAGTTTCTTGTACAGCAATTCACGGGGCACTGCGTAAAACGCCATGCAAAAATCCATGAATGCAATATACAAGGCCTGATGGCGTTGCTGAGCTTGCTGTATGATGGTATTGAGAGCAATGATGTTAACAGCAGTCCCCAAACCTGGTCTAAAACCTGTTTGAAATGGATCATGTAAGCTTTCATTTGATACCCAGAGGTTAAGTTGCGTTACGGTTAATCGCGCAAATATTTTCCCCGGGCAGTCTAACAGTGCAATAGGGCGATATGATTTTGGTTCGTCCCTTCTGCCCTTTTTAATGATAGGCAATATTATTGATTGTTTCCACGTGATAGGTATGAGACCTGTTAGAAATATATTCTTAAATATTTGGAACAAAATTTGTGCCCATTCTTGCGGGTGTTTTTTTAACATCCCATTATGTAGTCCATCAGGCTCGGTTGCTCGGGATCGACTTAGATTGCTAATGCAATGCACAATATCATCAGTATTTTATGGAAATGCATGGGAACATCTTGCAAGCTGACTTGATCAAGGGGATCAGAGAATGTGGTACGATACAGTTCCAGAAAATAATTTTGCCACACCTCATTAATAATGGGGATAATTTGCACGGCGCCTTGTGTTTTATTGGTGGCTGAATTCAAACAAAACCAAATACATCTTGTTCATTTATTTAGGATATATTTCAACATATATTCACCATCATTTTGATATTGGAGAAATTTGCGCTCTTTGAGCCAGGTTTTATGAGCTATGGTCAATTGTTTCTTTTCTGCAGTTCTTGCTATGATAGGAAGATATTTCAGGCTGTGCATGATCTGCCTTAGGAGAGCTTTTGTTTGATAAACCTCTAGATCAAATACATGACGATGTCTGTGCTTGACATGTAAGTGATTTCAAACCGGCACTCCACCTAAGTCAATGCCTAGCAGGTGATGCGCAATTGAAACCCTTATTTATTTATTTATTTATGTCTATAAGTTCTTTTATTTCTGAATGATGTACCCTTATATGACGCCCCCCTCTTTGAATCCCCCCGGTCACACTGAACCAGGAAGCAGGCTGTTTTGCAAAGTTAAAAATAATCACACCGAGTAATGATAGGAAAAATAATGCAGCATAGAATAATACTTTGTGTGGGTTCAATCAAATGCAATGTGATTCCTCTTTTCCCCTGCACCTACTCAACCCCCCCCCAATATGCAATATAAAGAGATGGAAGGAGAGAAAACAGGTTTCAGGAATACTGAATTCAACAAAATAGTATGAATCCCAATTTCCCCCAGCAAACACAGAGCGAGAAACAGGAATGATTGCAAACTTGTCAAAATGGCTTAAAGTTGGCTTTGCATGAATGGTAAAAACACTGAAAATGGATTTAATTCACTAAAATGGTTTCAATACTAGTGGGAGCCGATTTGATTGGTTTCAGACAAACAATAGCAATGATTATTGAGTAACTAGGAAGTTGAAAACTTATTTCTGGGTTTGATGCACTGAACAGCTATTTCACACGTGATAGATTTGAGCCAAATGAAAAATTTACGGCAAACCTTTCTGTGCGCAGTAAGCGCAATTGCGGAAAAACTATAAGGAGTTGGGATGCGGTTTTGAGTTTGTTGGAAAGCTGAGGATGCTAGCTTCAATTAGACACTTAAATTTCGTTGAACGGTGAAGAAGTTATGAAGGTTTTTGTGGAGGTTGTTTTTTCCAGAAAGAGGCAAAATAGCAAAACAAGAATCCGCTTTTTAAAATTAACAAACAAGGTTTCATTACACTAGAGGAGACTATGAAGTTGCAAACTACACAACAGCGCAGCCACCAGCCCAGGATATCACTGGTTCGTTAGGCCTACCCAGACGCTCGCCTTTCTTCAGAAAATATATCAGCACAAAGATGATTTGAACACTACTATTACAAAGGACTATAGGGCAAGAGAAACTGTTCAGGCAAGACAAATTGGATATAAGAGAATGGATTGGATAGGATGACTTATGGACAATACATATGCTAGTGACAATCCTATGCTATGGATACTCACTACCAATGTTTGGAATGGACCCGTCAGGGATCTGGTCAGGGATCTTCCTGGACAGGAATTCTGCTAGCACACCGGACTGGATTTAAGGCGCTCTGGTTCTACAGTCAGCAAGGTACTCTGGACACCGCACAGTGGGACTGGGCTGGATCTCACGGGCCCGGGTTCTGGTTCACAGCTATCTGGTCACTACGGCTCTACTAGGTTGTATCTTTGGATTCTGGCAATAATTCTTAGCAGGAAAGCAGCTACAGCACAGCCAGGCTGTTCTTGGGTTCCCCTTAGAGATCTGGGGTAAAATCTGGTTTCTGGATTTTTGAAAGGCCAAGTTGAGAATGGTTCAGCTTTGGAAATGGGCCTTTCTGCTTTCAAAATTTCGGGAGTCTGGAATATGGATTTCTCTTGCAAAGTGCTCCGCCAGCAATCGGTTGCTGGGTGAATGTGTGTGTGTTTCTAGGTCCTAAGCTGTCTCTATTTATGTATTTCCTGAAGGGTTGGGTATGCTGAATTATACTAGGCACACCCCTGGGTATTCTATTGGTTAGGGACTTTCCTCTCCCTTGATTTGAGAAGAAAACAGAGTGTCATCATGACGATGGGCCTCATTACAACTCAGGCGTTAAGGGTTAACGCCGTCGTTAACCCTTAACGCCTGATTCCGATTTTAACGGCTGCTTTTAGCAGCCGTTAAAATCCATGGCGCTAAACCGCCTTGGTGCTAATTACGCCACCGTAATTTACGGTGGCGTAATTAGCGCCTTCCCTACTCCCATTATGCCCTATGGGGCAAAAATGGGAATGGGGAAGGGTAAAATGGGAAATGGGGATTTACCGCCCCACTCACCTTGGAATGGGGCGGTAAATCCGCCATCCACCATGGTGTAAACGTAGTTTACACCATGGTGGTAAAGTTGGCGTACTTACCGCCTGGGTCGTAATGACCCACGATGTGTTTTATGATCCAGGGAAAACCTCCCCTTTGTTTGTGCACATGAAATCTACTTTTCATACAAGACATATTTACAATTTTACAAACTTGATAGCAATAGCATATTATATCCCAGATTTTGTGGAGCAAGTATTCATCCAAACCCCGTCGCGGTGGGTCTAGATTTGGCAATTTTTCACACTTTTGGTCTGGTACCCAATGTCCGATTTGTCCACAATTTTACACATATGTGCGCAAGATATCTGGGCATAATCATATGAAGTTTCATGATTCTGGCATCAATACAATTGCTACAAAACCACAATTTCTGCAGTTATGTCCCTGAACATAGCACAGGGTTCTGAGTACTTTCAAAACATGACCAAAAATTTCACATTAACAATACTGTAATTTACCAATTTTTACAAATTCGCACAGTCCTTTGTCAGTCCTTTTCAAAAATACACTTTTCTGTGCTTTAATAAACAAAACTGTCTGTTCCCGCCCCCAAAGTTTCTGGGGGCTCAGAGCAATCCCCGCCTCTTTCCTCTGGCAGGGGCTTCTGTTGACACTTGCATCTGCATATCTTTTCAATCAAGGAAGTCATTTGTCTCTCCCCGGAGCAGCAGCTCAAATCCCCTCCCCTCTTCATTAACACCTGAATGTGAGTTCCTGGGCCAGAGAGCAGAAGGGAGGTGCCTTTTGTTGGGGCAGGCTGTGGAATTTGCTGTGTAGTTTTGGCTGGCATCAAGCTGACTTTAAAAATCCACCTGTTTAAATTTTTCTTTGATTAAAATAAACTTATAATTTCAAAACAGGCAAACAGAACTCTGATTCCAGTTTTTTACAACATAGAGATTTAATAGTTGCAACCTATATTACTTTTGATAGCAAGTCACTTAATTCCAACCATTTGATTTTAACTGCACAAGTTTAAACTTCTAATGCAATTAAATGACAGCTTCATACAGGCAGCCGATGGTACTGCGCCCATATTTGACAGATTTTCACAGACAAGCACACTTTTTTTTAATGTGGATATTTGTAACGCTCACCTGATTCTCGCAGAGGCGCCGGTCTTGACTGGGCGACTACCGTATCTTCAAAGGTGATGTGTAGCACCCGGTTGGCTCTTTGGGCTGGACCTCTGTGCACTGTATGCCTGACGTGTAGAGTAAGATGTCTGCAGATAGAAAATATGGGGTTAATGAACTGGGGTTATTGGGGTGTCCCTATCTCTTTCCTCTTCTCCTCTCCTGTAGACCCCCAAAGGTTAACGCTCTCACCTTAGGTAAGTGAATGCCGAGCTCTCCATCTGCCTCGGGGCAGGGTGCTGTAACCGGTTTCTTCACTGGATAGGTAGCGCAGGCCTCTTGACTTCAGAGGACTGCTGTCCGTCGTTTACTGCACGAACGGTAAGTTTCGAGTCATTCAAATGTCTTTAAAGTCTTTAGTAATGATGTCTCTTGTTTTGCAGGGTTCCGGCGATGGCGGATGACGGGCTGAAGTGAGTTGAAGATGGAGCCCGTGTGATGAATAGAAGCGCCTGGAAGCACGTAAGTAAGCGCTTGTTACCTGCTTCACTATGCGCTCTAACTGTCTTTTTATTTTGCAGGTACGAGTTCGGAGCGGCTGCAGGGTGCCGGAATACCCACTGGATTAGATGTGGAAAGGAGTAATGGCACGTGAGTATTAAAGTTCCCCAATGTCTTTAAACGCACCTTGTTTTGTCTTTCAGATGCGGGATGCAGCGCCGAAGGCCTCCGGAGTATGCGAAGAGTTGGTAAACTTTTGTCTTTCAGATTCCGGAATGCAGTGTGAAGACCTCCGGAGCGCACGAAGAGTAGGTAAGCCTTTGCCTTTCAGATGCCGGAATGCTAACCTGTTCTTTCTTGTCTTTATAGGTGTTGCTGAAGACTGGATTCAGGATGGTAAGCCTTTGCCTTTCAGATGCCGGAATGCTAACCTGTTCTTTCTTGTCTTTATAGGTGTTGCTGAAGACTGGATTCAGGATGGTAAGCCTTTTTCCTTAGGCCCAGGACCGGATGCAGAAGACACGATGAGCGTTCTGCTGCAGAGGTTGCAGAATAACGCAAAGCAAGATTCATCCACCGGGTGTGGTTTAAATTGCCTCCTGTAGTGCTTAGGTGTCTCCTTCCACAGCCACGCCTAAGTAAGAAAAGAGTTCCTGGTAAGAAAAGAGTTCCTGCCTTCCAGAAGAGTTCCAGTGTTCTGAATCTAGGGAGTGGCTCCAGCCCCACCCAACAGGAAAAGTAGTTCCAAACAGAAGAGGATCAGAGGCTCAACTGGCAGGCAAGTAAGCAGCATGGTCTGCTGAAGGTAAGTCCACCCAAGCATTATGAGCCCAGCGCTTCCAGCGCTGGGACTGGGCATATTTATGAGCCTGGTGCCACTGGCGCCAGGACTGGGTCCAAAAGGTCCCAATTGGGACTGGTTGGCACTCGGAACCTGGGTTATGGATCTGCTTCCAAGGGAGTTGGGAAAACCCTGACCTTATGAGCCTGGTGCCACTGGCGCCAGGACTGGGTCCAAAAGGTCCCAATTGGGACTGGTTGGCACTCGGAACCTGGGTTATGGATCTGCTTCCAAGGGAGTTGGGAAAACCCTGACCTTTTGGAAGCAGAGACCATGACAGTACCCCCCTCAAGGCCCCTCCCAAACCGGGCTTCTCCGGGGGTTTTGGCTTGTTAGGAAATGTTCGGTGAAATCTTTTGATTAGGCGAGGAGCGTGGACATATTCAGCAGGTTCCCAGGATCTCTCTTGGGGGCCGTAGCCTTTCCAGTCAATTAGGTAGAATTGTTTAGATTTGGAGATCTTGGAGTCCAGAATGCTTTTGACTTCAAACTCGAGTTCTCCATCCACTAGGATAGGTTTTGGAGATTTGGTTAGTCGGGTTTGAGGTTGCATGGGTTTTAATAGAGAGACGTGGAAGACCGGATGTATCTTCATGTGCGGGGGCAAGTCCAACTTGACCGCTACTGGGTTTACTATGGTAGTGATGGAATAGGGACCAAGGTATCTTGGGTTGAATGTGCGTGGCCCTTTTAGAGATAGATATTTGGTGGATAACCAGACTTGATCCCCTACTTGATAGTGAGGGGCTTCCTTCCGATGTTGATCTGCTCCTTTCTTGTATTGTTCTTTAGCCCTTTGAAGGTGAGAAACAGCTTCCTTAAAGGCTTGGGTGATTGTAGAATGCAGGTAGTCTACTGCTGGTGTTTCAAGATCTTGGAGGGGATCCAACTCCGAGGTTCGAGGGTGACTGCCGTACAAAAGAAAAAACAGGGTTTTCCCAGTTCCCGAATGGACAGAGTTATTGTAGGCATACTCGGCTATCCAAAGGATATCTTTCCAAGTTTTTTCAGTTTGTTGCAGCATGCAGCGTAAATACTGTTCCAGAGTTTGATTGGTCCTCTCGGTTTGTCCGTCGGTCTGAGGGTGGTGACTGGTCGATAGTCTCACATCAATTTGAGCCGACCGACAGCAACTTCGCCAAAAATGAGAAATAAATTGACTACCTCGATCCGAAATTAGAACCGAAGGAAAACCGTGCAGTCGGACAATGTTTTCGAGAAATTCTCGGGCCAGAGTTGCTGCTGTTGGCAAGCCTTTGAGCGGAATGAAATGCGCCATCTTGGAGAATAAGTCCACGATTACTAGAATCGTATTGTATCCAGAGCATGGAGGTAGATCGGTCATGAAGTCCATAGAAAGCGTATGCCAAGGGCGAGGTGGGATGTCAATAGGGCGTAAGAGGCCTGCTGGTCTTTCCTTTTGACTCTTGTTTTGGGCGCATACTCCACAGGACATTATAAAGTCTCTGATATCTTTTTTCCAAGACGGCCACCAGAAGTAGCACTTGATCTTTTCTGAGGTCTTGGCTATACCGGGATGACCTTCCATTAAAGAGTCGTGATAACAAGAGATTACTTTTTTCTGTAAATCTGTGCTGGGTAGGTATAATCGTTCTTGGAAATACAATAAGTTGTCCTTTACTGCAAAGTCCTTTCCCTGCAGATGCCAATTCTGTATGTCTGCTGGAGTTACAAGTTGCCTGGCTTTATCCTTAACTTCCTCTATGGATTCTGTGGCGATTACACCCAGAATTCTTTGTTCGGGAATGATTGGTACAGGTTTAGGGTTGACCAAGTGTTCTTCCACTCCCATCCGAGAAAGGGCATCGGCTTTACCGTTCTTTGTACCAGGTCGATAGGTAATTATGAAGTCAAACTCGGCAAAGAATAATGCCCAACGGAGTTGTCTAGAGGATTGGGCTTTTGCGGTCTTCAAATATTGCAGGTTTCGGTGATCCGTAATCACAGTAACGGTGTGTCGGGCCCCCAGCAGATAATGCCGCCAAGCCTTAAAGGCAGACTTGATAGCCAGAAGTTCCTTGTCAGTAATCGTGTAATTGATTTCAGGAGGCGAGAATTTGCGGGACCAAAATGCCACGGGATGCAACTGATTGATTACCGGGTCCTTTTGTGATAGAACTGCCCCCATGGCAAGGCTTGAAGCATCAGTTTCCACGATGTAGGGGAGTTCGGGGCGAGAGTGTTTTAAGATTGGTGCAGAGATAAATTTAGTGTTCAAATCTTGGAAAGTTTGTTCCACCTCGGTAGACCATTCAAAACGTTTGTTTTTCTTTAACAAGGCAGTGATGGGCTGGACTATTCGAGAGAATTCGGGGATAAACCTGCGGTAAAAGTTAGCGAAGCCTAACATGCTTTGCACACCTTTTACGGAGGATGGTGATGGCCATTTGAGAACTGCATCGACCTTCTTTGAATCCATACGCACTCCGCCAGGTGATAATATGAATCCCAAGAATTCAACTTCAGTCACGTTGAAAACACATTTTTCCAACTTAGCGAAAAGTTTGTGTTGACGCAATCTTTCGAGGACCATTTTCATGTGTTTCCGATGTTCAGATTCCGATGAAGAATAAACGAGGATGTCGTCAATGTAAACAACAACACATACATCTATGAGCTCTCTGAGGACATCGTTCATAAAATATTGAAAGGCGGCCGGGGCATTGCAAAGTCCGAAGGGCATGACCTGATATTCAAATAGCCCATACTTGGTGCGGAAGGCCGTCTTCCATTCATCGCCCTCTTTTACTCGTACCAAGTGGTAAGCTCCTCTAAGATCCAGCTTTGTATATATGCATGCTTTTCTGACTTGGTCCAGGAGTTCAGGGATCAAAGGTAACGGATATCTATTCTTAACGGTGATCTGGTTCAGGGAGCGATAATCGATACAAGTTCTAAGGTCTCCTTCCTTTTTTGGAACGAAGAACAAAGCTGAAGAAGCAGGGGACTTGGAAGGACGAATAAACCCATTTGCCAGGTATTGATCCAGGTATTGTCGAAGGTGAAGGTTCTCAGGCTCGGTGAGGGCATAAATTCTACTACAAGGAGGAGTAGATCCAGGTATCAGGTCTATCTGGCAGTCATAAGACCTATGAGGAGGTAGAGAGTTAGCCTGATCCTTCCGGAAAACATCTTGGTATTCTAGGTATTCGGGAGGTAACTGGGGAGTCTCTGAAGAAATTGCGGCCAGTGCAACACCAGGTGGAGGGTGACAAGTAGAGACACATTCTGGAAACTGGACCGTTCTTGCTCGCCAATCGATCAGAGGATTGTGTTTCTCTAACCAAGGTATTCCTAGAATAATCTGAAACTGAGGGGCCTTGATCACATCTAACACGATCTTCTCATGGTGTCCATCTTGACTTACTAGCGTCACCTCTTGAGTGGTATGCGTTACTGGCCCGGAGGCTATCTCCGTACCATCCACCGTAGTAATGACGTCCTTTACAGCCTTGGGACAAAGAGTTAGATTCATCCTCAAAACCATTTCATGATCCACATAATTGCCGATGGCACCGCTGTCGACGTAAGCTTCAATTGCATGTAATCGATCCGGATTATCAGGGCTAATGAGGACCATAGGTATCACGAAATACGAGGTCACGGAACTGGTTTTCACGCTCGGCAAGAGGACCTCTATTCTTGTCGGGCGAGGTCGTTTCCCTGCTCAGAGTTTGTAACTTTGGTAACTGCAGCTCCTACTGCCTTCTTGGCAGGTTTCACCGGACAGTCTCGAAGAAAGTGCCCTGAGTTTCCGCAATATAGGCATAATTGCAACTGTTTCCTCCTTTCCCGCTCCCTTTGTGTTAGAGGACCTTTCAGACCCCCTATTTGCATGGGTTCCCCGGAGTCTACTCCTTTGGAAGGAGTTGGCGGTTTGGAAAATACTCGAGCATCAAACTTGGAACGATCGGCCTTCCTGTTCTGCAGCCTGTGATCTATTTGAACGACCAAGTCTATATAATCCGAAAAGTCTTGTGGGGGATTCACTACTTGGGCTAAAACGTCTTTGAGCTCTCCACGTAGACCTCTATAAAACAGCGTAATCCTTTTGTCCTCAGGCCATTGAGTTTCCACTATTAGTCTATTGAAAGATGCAATATAAGCCAAAAGGTCTTGATTACCCTGTCGCAACGAAAGAAGCTCATTGTCCAAGGCCTGCCCCTGTGAATGTCTTGCGAACAGTTTTTCCATACTAAGCTGAAAGGCTTGAAAATCATGGAGAACCGGATCATCTTGATTAACTAGAGGGATCGACCAGTCTGCCGCATTGCCACTAAGGTACGAAAGTACAAAAGCTACTTTTGCTTGATCAGTTGGAAAGGCTGCTGGCCGGCATAAGAAGTGCAACCGGCACTGATTGATAAATACTGCAAACCTCTTTGGGTCACCAGAAAATCGTTCGGGCGGAGCCAGAGGTACATTTCCAGGTAGGTTGATCTGCACTGGATTCATAGAGGATGTTGAAGGAAGATTTGCCCCTGATGCGGGTAACGGGGTCTGTCCGGCTTGTGACTGTAGCACTTGTCTAGCAAGATTGTCTGTTCTCTCCTTGGAAATAATTAGTTCCCTTCTTAGAGCATTCGTTTCCTGACGAGCTGCATGCACTTCTGCCCTTAGTTCCCCAAGTAACCGGGCTAGGGGGTCAGTATCCGAGGTTTCCATAGCGCCTGGGCGAGAGTTTTGCGGTAGGCTTTGCGTTCTGTAACGCTCACCTGATTCTCGCCGAGGCGCCGGTCTTGACTGGGCGACTACCGTATCTTCAAAGGTGATGTGTAGCACCCGGTTGGCTCTTTGGGCTGGACCTCTGTGCACTGTTTGCCTGACGTGTAGAGTAAGATGTCTGCAGATAGAAAATATGGGGTTAATGAACTGGGGTTATTGGGGTGTCCCTATCTCTTTCCTCTTCTCCTCTCCTGTAGACCCCCAAAGGTTAACGCTCTCACCTTAGGTAAGTGAATGCCAAGCTCTCCATGTGCCTCGGGGCAGGGTGCTGTAACCAGTTTCTTCACTGGATAGGTAGCGCAGGCCTCTTGACTTCAGAGGACTGCTGTCCGTCGTTTACTGCACGAACGGTAAGTTTCGAGTCATTCAAATGTCTGTAAAGTCTTTAGTAATGATGTCTCTTGTTTTGCAGGGTTCCGGCTATGGCGGATGACGGGCTGAAGTGAGTTGAAGATGGAGCCCGTGTGATGAATAGAAGCGCCTGGAAGCACGTAAGTAAGCGCTTGTTGCCTGCTTCACTATGCGCTCTAACTGTCTTTTTATTTTGCAGGTACGAGTTCGGAGCGGCTGCAGGGTGCCGGAATACCCACTGGATTAGATGTGGAAAGGAGTAATGGCACGTGAGTATTAAAGTTCCCCAATGTCTTTAAACGCACCTTGTTTTGTCTTTCAGATGCGGGATGCAGCGCCGAAGGCCTCCGGAGCGTGCGAAGAGTTGGTAAACTTTTGTCTTTCAGATGCCGGAATGCAGTGTGAAGACCTCCGGAGCGCACGAAGAGTAGGTAAGCCTTTGCCTTTCAGATGCCGGAATGCTAACCTGTTCTTTCTTGTCTTTATAGGTGTTGCTGAAGACTGGATTCAGGATGGTAAGCCTTTGCCTTTCAGATGCCGGAATGCTAACCTGTTCTTTCTTGTCTTTATAGGTGTTGCTGAAGACTGGATTCAGGATGGTAAGCCTTTTTCCTTAGGCCCAGGACCGGATGCAGAAGACACGATGAGCGTTCTGCTGCAGAGGTTGCAGAATAACGCAAAGCAAGATTCATCCACCGGGTGTGGTTTAAATAGCCTCCTGTAGTGCTTAGGTGTCTCCTTCCACAACCCCACCCAACAGGAAAAGTAGTTCCAAACAGAAGAGGATCAGAGGCTCAACTTGCAGGCAAGTAAGCAGCATGGTCTGCTGAAGGTAAGTCCACCCAAGCATTATGAGCCCGGCGCTTCCAGCGCTGGGACTGGGCATATTTATGAGCCTGGTGCCACTGGCGCCAGGACTGGGTCCAAAAGGTCCCAATTGGGACTGGTTGGCACTCGGAACCTGGGTTATGGATCTGCTTCCAAGGGAGTTGGGAAAACCCTGACCTTTTGGAAGCAGAGACCATGACAATATTCTTATGATGGATTCTGCCTTTCCTGACATTGTGTGCTCATGTGGATTCATTAAATAAGGTGACGGGTAACACCCAGTAAGGATGGTGGATATTTTCTGATGTTTGTAACCATTATTTTGTAATTTCAGCAACCAAGCAAAAAAGGATTTCAGAGCACTTCTGGATTTCCTTGCAATAAAGCACTGCCTTTCATGTAGTTTCTATTTTCACTCTGTGGGCAGCCCAGTGACAGGTTTCAGCAGTCTGGTCTCCTGTTCCACCTCTGACACAGGCAAAGTAGATTGGCAGCCATCTTTTCCGGTTTCACAGCGCAATTTTCATAGGGTTAGCGCGTATAGGGCTATTTGTGGCCATTTTGCTGGTTCTGGTGCCACCAGCACACAGTGATGTCGCAGGGCAGAGCCTAGTGGGCAAGTACATCCCACAGACAGTCTGATCTGGTAAGATGACACTTTTAAAAATTTGCATCAATTGAACATAACAGTCAGATCCATCAAGTTGTGGTGCATTAAAATGCTCATGAAGACGAGTACTAAATTGTTGCAATTTAAATGTGTTCCAGTATAGTTGGTTACCACCATTATTTTCATTTATATGTGCCACGTGGCGGTTTATTTGCATGGCATATGATTCTGGTTGAATTTTATAACAAACTTGTAGCATTTTGTGGTCACTCAGGTTTGTTGGAATCACAGTAAGTGAGAGAATCTGTTTGAATAAGTTAGAGGATACATAAACATAATCCAAGGTGGCATTTTGCTGACCTCTTGCCCAAGTGGACTGGGCAGGGATATCTCCTGCTACCATGCCATTTAGCATGATGAAACCTCTTTCTTACATGATAAATTACCATGTTGATTCGTTTTGTGCTAGTTCAAGGGTACCATTGGGAAATAGGTGCAAATTTAGGTTGCCCAGTATTATGGTGTGGACTATCTCTGGGTCAAGAAGCAAGTTATCCAGTATTAGAAGCAGTTGGTTAAAGGATGTGTCAAATGCCATGGTTAGTCTGCTCCAATAAATATTAACAATGGTGATAATTAGCAGGCCTTCGGTTAACTTTACCACTTGGAAACAAGATGAGGGAGACAGACATTCGATGCTAACAAAGCCACTGAGTTTCTTAACTGTTAGGAGGAGCCCTCCCATTGGGCGGCCCATTGTTTTTTAAGTAGCTGGGATCGAAACAATGGTGTGAGTGGACCATACAGGCGCATTCATGAGCCATGTTTCCTGGAAAGCTATTATGTCATACTTCTGGAGACTGCTTTCGTTAGAGTTGATAAAATGTTTATGGCCACAAGTGTTCCAGCAAAGGAGATTAATAGTGAAGGCAGTCTCATTACCTGGCGGAGGAGCCTCATTGCATTATATTCCAGTATGATACATTTGTGTGGCTGATTTGTAATGTATGGTTGACTGGGTTCTTTTTATGGCCTCTTGTGATCCGGACTAATAGATATTTAACTGAGGATATTCTATTTGTTCTGTCTGTGGTTTGACATCATGTGTCAATAGAAAGCCCATGTCAAACAGGATCATTCTTGTGTCCCAAAACATATTGGCTACCAGGCCAGAGTACATGTATATGTTGGCTTCTGATAAATCGTCTTTGTTGGTAAATTCAATTAAATCAATATCGATAGATGCCAGATTCTGTAATGCGGGTCTGTCCCCACATATGTTCAGAATACTGGCTCTATTCAGAACAAATTTCTTATGTGGTAAATCACGACATTTGAGGACTGAACAGTGTGCAATTTTTCCATGAATGCTAGAACTAGTCTTAAGGGGATGGTGTTCGTGTATGTTTACGGGTGGTAGATACACCTGACTGGAAATGCTATGGCGAACTATATCAGCCTTCTGTTGAGGTCTATCTTGACAGGACATTCTATTAGCATTTTTTGATTGTGAACACTCATTAGAAAAAGACGGATCATAAGCAATTGTGTCCAATCGGTTCTCATTCCGCATTTGTGTGAGATATTAATCGATGGAAAGTTTTATGACATCTTTGAAGTCCTGTTGTTGATTATGTGGCTGATTAGGTGCTGATATTGGTAAGATGTGGTGTGGGTCATTTATTATAGAGGATTAATGTTGTTGCATTGTGTTTTTCTCAAACTGATGGTTCATATCTTGTGTAATCAGGGTTACAGTCGGGTCCGTCAAAGGTATAATCTTGGGTTGAGAAGATGCAGCCGAAGAAACATTAATAGGACCTAACGACGGCATTGTAGTATCATCACCAAAAACAGTAGTCTTTTCTAGAGTTTTTGATACTAGAGTGTTCTGCTTTATGTATGATTCAATAGAAGCTTTCATCTCTGCTCTGATCTGTGCAATAGTTGTTTAACATACAGGCGAAACATTAAGAGCAGTTTGTACATTAGGCGTGGGAATGATATTTTTCACTTTAGCAGCACAAGTAGCTGGTTCTGCCAATGATGCATTTGTGGACTGGATGGGGTATGTCTCAGGTCAATCACTGGGACCTCAATTAGAGACAGTGCTATTAGATAATCCAATGGCTTGTAGACTTTTGGTGTTAGTGCACTCGTTTTTGCACATGCACTTTCTTGCAGCTTGTCTAATTTGCCTTGAATTCTTATATATTTCCTCTCTTTCTTTTTGAGAGATCAACGACGATTTTTTGTGGCCGATTTACGTGGCTTTTTCCAATCTTACTGTTAAATGGCATGTTATGTTTTCTGATCAGCTGTCTTATTGGGGACTGCAGAAAACAGATCAAAAATATTCATTTTAGAGATTGGCATTATGTTAGGCAAGTCAGGATTTGAGGGAATATCGGGTGACATGCCCTTTCTCGTTAAAGCACTCATCTCAGTTATCTCAGAAAAATTATGATGAGATGCCATGGGCTGTGATTTCCTGGGATCTGCTGTGACATTGGTTGGATCATTTCTCAGAATACAACTGGTGTCCTGGATAGCAGTATTATCCTCTGAGACTACTACATCAACTGATTGCTCAGGAGGTATACTTTTTTCGATACAGTTAATAGGGCAACATAGGGTATTCACGTGATCTACCAAATACTCTAGAAGGGATGTTTGCTGGTTCATTTTGGTATCCAATATCTCATACAATTTGGCCACAGTCAGAAGGGCAGTATTCATCGCACTTAGCGTGTTATTGAGTGCTGGAGCTTCGGGGAATGAGAAACGTTTAGAGTGAGCTCTATGAATAAAGAACTCTGGTTCTTGAGTTGCTTCTTGAAAGCACAAACGTCTTGGAGTTGGGGCTATGAATGATGGAGATTCATCGACAAAGTGAATATGTGTCTTGTTCTGTGGTAGTGGGGGGGTATTACCAGCTGAGTTTTTATTCGTATGATGAGAAGAGGTGTCAATTGACTCATGCCCAGGTTGTAATGAAACATTATTAATTGTGTATTCCTCTTGTAATTGTATTAGGTCACCGGAGTTTGATCAAATATATTGAATCTCTTGGGACAGTGATTCAGGTCTACTAGAAGTGTCCATAATGTCTCTAGCATCATCATCAACTTCCCCTGCCACAGTTAATATGTCATGAGCCTTGCAAAGTCGTTGTTGAGCCACTACTGAACATTGCACGTGCTCTAACGGTTCGGTCCCTTTGGGAGATCTAACCTTGGTTGGCTCATTTGTGAATTGCATTTCCCCAGCCAGACATACAGACACCATAGTGGTATACGTTACTTCACTAGTCAACGTATTGGGTACCAAAAGAGAATGAGGACTTACTTGCAACACATCATGGCTATGTTCCAATGCAGTCAGTGGTGTTGTGGTTATTTTCTGTGCATCTTGAAAATTAATAGGATTTTCACTCCGGTTCGTCGTCTGGGTGGGGGAATGATTAAGGCAAGTATCTGATGATATTACTGTTTTGTTATCATTCTTATTGCTAAGCTCCTTGGAGTAAAATGTACAAATGTCCAAAGAGGTGGAGGCTGAACGCATGGATTTCGTCTTCAAGGAGCCAGCATTAGGAAGGACGCTATTAGAGACAAGAGATGATGGTCTGGCGCTTGCTTTGGACACTGCCATCTTGAGCTGGGCTATCGATAAAGCTTGCACAGGAAGAATGTTTGGCATGCCTGTTTTCAAAGTGAATCTTTGAGTCATCATTAGTATACCTAAGAATAATATAAGTGTAGTGACTAAATAAATGCAGCTGGTGGGCCGACACTAGCACCCGCTCACCAGCTAAACAGCGAAACAGCACTGTACTTCAGCACTGCACTTCCACCACTGTGCGCGCGCCAATGCACATGCTTGTTGGTAATAAGGAATTTGGATGGAGGGGCGAGCTAAAACCTCTAGAGAAATGAAAAAGAAACAGTGAAAAATTGCTCGCCGATTCGTTGATTCTGCAGGATAGTATGACAAACGTGTGACAAACGTGTCCGTACCAAAGTGGCGTAGCCAATTGTATCAGACCAGTTGCAGAGGGGGCGGGATCCAAACAAGTCCCAGTGATTGCTGCAAAGTCCGCAGACAAGTCCGTGGAAAAGTCTGTGGAAAAGCAACAGGGAGCAGCGGAGACCAGCGATACAGCACTGTACTTCAGCACTGCACTTCCACCACTGCATGCGCGCCAATACGCGTGCTTGTTGGTAATAAGGAAGTTGAATGGAGGGGTGGGCTCAAACCTCAAAGTGGCATTGCCAATGGTATCAGTCCAGTTGCAGAGGGGGCGGGATCCAAAAAAGTCCCAGTGATCGCTGCAAAGTCCGCAGACAAGTCAGTGGAAAAGTCAGTGGAAAAGCAACAGGGAGCAGCGGAGACCAGCGATACAGCACTGTACTTCAGCACTGCACTTCCACACCTGAATTAGTTATATGCAAAGGCTATGAACCCAGGTAAATGTATTACAAGAAGAGGGTCTGGACGATGTGTCAGGGATTGTGGAAAACTTGTATAAATACTTGTGTTTTTGAAATGTCCGGCACTCTCTCATCTCACGGTGTCAGCTTGCATACATTGCGGGGTGTTGAGAGCCAGACAGCTGCCTGTTAATAAATAGTACATTGTACCTTTGGACTCATGATTGGCTTATTTCTATTATGTGGTATTAAGCCTCAATATACTTTAATCTTTCAGATGGCGCCCAAATAAGGACCCTCAAGATCAATGCCACATCGCTAGATGAAGACGAGGCTACCGGACCGGGATCAGAGAGAGACGGGGCACCCTGCAAAGTGAGATGCGATTCCTCCACAGGACTGCACGCCTGATCCCTGGACAGTGAGCAGCATTTAGTGGGCATCACAATGAGGGTCCTCGTATCGAGGCTTGTTTGTCGAAAACGCCAGCCATGATGATGTGATGTCCGATCGGACACTTCGATTGATTTTAAATCAGGTGAGTCGTACCTCAATTCCTAAAATCCTGATATTTATTGGAAGTGTTGTCAGAAACAAACATAGCCAGGTAAGATCGTGATTTAACTATGCCTGTGAAATTGTCACCCTGTTTTGCTGTATTTTTCTGCAGGGAAAGACATTCTTTGAAACATGGCCAACTGGTGCCACCTGAGGGTTCGGCGGCTTATCTAATGTATTGTAAGTATGGCCTAGTAACTATCTTATTTAATGCTATTTGGCACAGACAGACCATACATGTTTCCGAACCTCAGTGGCCAGTTTATGGTAGTTTTGAAATTGCCCGCCTAGAGCATTTAGAATCTGTTTTGTTGAGAAAAAAGGCTAGTCCTGCAGCATTTGATGCAGTTAGAAATTGAAGGAAGGAAGCTATGCAGCAACTCATAAGTAGAGAAAAGCCTGTGCGTATACACATGACGAATGCTGAGAAAGCATTCTTGCATGATCAGCAGAATCAGTCAGAATCCATTAGATGTATGGACAGGGCTTTTCAACTAGATGTGCAAAAGATATATCCCGCTCAGGATTTTCATTAATCAGACAAATTAATTAATAAATTATTGAATGAACGTAGGACTGTTTCAACTGCACCACCTCCTTATGTGCCTCCTCCCATTGTTGTTCCTCCTCTTCCCATTGTTGTTCCTCTTCCTCGTGTTGTTGAACCTCCTCTTCCCGTTGTTGTTTATCTTCATCCCATTGTTGTTCCCCCTCCTGCACCTCCGCCAGTGCCAACAGTTGCCGTCCCCATAATTCCATCGGCACCGGCAGTGGTATTGACTCCGCTACCTATTGACCAAGAATTGTATGAACCCTCTTTGCCAGGTGGTTCTACTCCACCTGTAGTGGTTGAAGGGGCGGGAGCTGATCCAAGAATAGTGACTCGTGGCATAGTATTGAAAGACAGAAAGAGAGAATTGTACATGTGGGCTAAAAAGTACACAGAAGAGGGTGATGAATCAGCTGTTTTAGTTGCGATTTCTGATCAAGGGGGTATTCCGGAACAGAATATTTTGATAGAACGGATGGGAATGTATTTAGTTGATATATGGAGTGATTTGACGGACATGAATGTCCCATAGGGGTTGAGGGATTTGAATGTCCTTGCCTGCTCAAGGGACACTGCGGCAAAAATATATGAGCATGTAAAGAAGGTATTTGAGTTTAAAGGGGAGCTAGATTGGTTCCAGAAAGATGAGATGGATGATAATGAACGGCAGGCTTCATATCTGCAGAAGGGATTTCTTCCTCCATTGAAACCAATGAGTGAAGAAATGCGCATTTGTACGAGAGACGCTCTTAGATGGATTTCGGATATTTAAATTTCTCCCATTGAAATGCATGACACGTTTAGTGAGTATGCTCTGGCAATGCAAAGGAAAGTGTTACAGGTTATGGTTGAATATTTACAAGATGAATTTATGAAGAGAAAGGAAAGTTGTCCCGCAGATTTGATGGTTATTTATTGAACAGCATTTTTTCGCCCTATACTCAATTGACTTCTTTGTCACTTGATTTAGCCTTGTTGTTAATAAACGTTCAGATTTGCCTACTTTACAATTGCCGATGAGGGAGGTTCCTCCGACATTTGTTTTGAAAGTAAAGATTCCTGCTAATGCTGCAGCAGGAACACCGGCCACCACTTTTGAAGCACATTATGTCTCACAGTTTGTTCATGTCCCATTTTCTAGACAGGAATTGAATACCATTAGGCAATCAATTCCAGATATTAGGAAGACTCCAAAAGGATTTTATATAGAAATTGAATCTGTCTTGCATTTGTCAGTTTTCACGCTGGGTGATATAGATTTGTTGTTTCCCATGATCCTTCCTGCTGATTTATGGAAGCAGATTAGAACTGTAGATGATCAGGCAGGGATGGATGATACATGGGATGTCTTAGTACAAGCAGATGGGGAGCGGAATGCCAGTGAAAAACCGCCACAGGTGAAATTGATGTTGCCAGACAGAATAGTGACTAAATTAAAAGCTCTGGTTCCTGAAAAAAGAATTATATGGGATAAGCTTACGGCTTGCATGCAAAGGAAGTCAGAAGGTGCAAGAGAATATTTTAACAGATTTGAGCAAGTATTTTTGGATGTTAATGGTCAAGATTTAAGTACAGAGCCATATTTGTTGATATGTTTGTGTGTGGATTGTTGGCTGAAATCCAATCACAGATCATGACTTCTAAGAGTGTGTGGCAAGCGAAATCACAATGTGAAGTGGTACACATGGCTCAGTATTATGAAAATAGGGTTAATACAGAGAAGGAGAATGTGGAAAAGAAGAAAGGAAACCTGAAGACTAGAGTGTTATTGCAGCAGATAGCTAGAGGAGCCAGAGGTGGGAATACACAGTTCAGAGGCCAATTTACACCACAGAGTGGCGCACTACTGGGTCCCGTACACAAAAAACAGTGCGCATAGTGTAGACACGAGGGTCATTGGCAAGCACAATGCCTGATCCTACAGCAAAGATCAAATAGTACGTATGGTGCCATGGGTAGATGATCCAGAGGCCATCCTGGGATAGGGGGTCCTGGTAGAAATCAGTTTGCACAGAACAAACAGACACCATCACAAGATAATCAGCAACAGAGTGTTAGTAGTGGGACATTTTTTTATAATCCTTCAAATGTCTATTTTTCTGAGGATTTTGCATCTGACGATATACTGTTCCGTTTGGACAGCCCGAAGCAGGGTCTGGAACTGGTACCTATTTCCGTCGATCAGAAAGGGTCCTACGTTGAAATGAAGGTGGGGAATAAAGGAGCACAGAAGTACTCTATTGATGATTCACGGGTTCCAGATATTCCACTGTCAGGGCAGAACAACATTTCTGTACGGTTCTCTGGTACGCCAGTGGTTAGTCCGGTCTCTCAATTTCACTTGGACCATTTACTTATTCTTGTCCTTTTCTATTATCGACAAATTGTGTTGAAAATTTGTTGGGATTGAATTTTTCAAAGAAATTGAATGCTGTGATTTACTGTTCTCCAGATGGAGTGTACTTAACGATTTCGCCCCACCAAACTTCTGTTCCACAATTTTTGTCTATGCCTTTACCAACTGAATTGAATAAGGTTCCAACATGTTTATGGGCATTTAATGACAATGATGTTGGAATTTTACAGGTTGAGCCAGTAAAAATTGTGTTGAAAACAGGTGTTAAATTGCTGGGTATTCTGCAGTATAAGATTTTGGTCGAAGGTGCGCAGGCTTTGAATAGTATTATTTCTGATTTCATAATTGCGAAAATTGCGAAAATTGTGGGGAGCGTGTGTAATAGCCCAATTTTACCAGTCTACAAGAAAGGGGATAATGTGATTCCTTTTAATTTCATTAATGATTTGCCCGATGTCACCACAATTCTGACGATGATTCCAGCCACGACTACCCATTTTAGTGCTGTGGATTTGAAAAACGCTTTCTTTCGTATCCCTGGGCAGGTTGATAGCAGATATTTGTTCACATTCACCTTACGGGGATGCTTGTTCACATTTACTTGTGTGCCGCAAGGGTACACTGAGAGTCCAAGCACCTATAGTAGAGCGTTGAAAGAGAAGCTTGATACGCTCAAATTGCCTTCCACTTGCACGTTGTTGCAATATGTTGATGATCTACTTCTAGCTGCTGATTCTGAAGATGCCTGCAAAGAGGGCACCGTGTTGCTGCTAATTCATTTAGCAGAACATGGGCATGAGGCTTCATTGAAGAAGTTTCAGTATTGTCAACAGGAGGTCTCCTATTTGGGCTATCACCTGTTGAAGGAGGGAAGAAGACTGACACCTGAACGGATACAAAGCATCTCTGATATGTCTGTTCCAAATACACAGAAAGAGGACAGAGCGTTAATAGGCATGGCCTCATGTTGGAGATAGAGGATCCCACATTGTTCGTTGTTGATAAAACCTATGTTGGCACTGACATAGAAGGACATTTCTTTGCCTTACCGTGGAACATGGATTGCCAGACGCTTTTGATTTGCTTAAAGCTGCGTTGTGTTCAGCACCAGTTTTGGGCACACCAAATTACGAAAAAAGGCTTTGTTTTGTATGTGCTTGAACGTGATGGATGTGCTTTGGCTGTTTTGACACAGGAACATGGGGGCAAGAATAGGCTGTGCGACTATTTTGACTCCACGTTAGACCCTATTGCATGCGCTTTGCCGAGATGTTTGAGAGCTATAGCTGCTGCTGCTGCATCCATGAAACAAAGTGAGGGTATGGTTTTAGGTCACTCTTTAATCGTGATGGTACCCCACTCTGTAGACATTCTATTAAACAGAACACAGACGCAACACCTCACATCAGCTCGACTTACAAGGTATGAGCTTATTCTATTTGCTCTGCATATTCAAATTAAGAGATGTAGTTAATTGAATCCGGCTGAACTATTGCCTTCTCCACAAAAGAAGGATTGCAGTGACAAAATGTCACATGTTTGCCTCTTTATTACAGAACAAGAAACAAAGGGCAGAATTGATTTAATTGTTACACCTTTAAAGAATCCACAAGGGGAACTATTAAACTACTGGATGGTACATCTACCGCTGCTTATGCAATCACCACATTAAGCAATGTTGTGGAGAGTAAACAAATTCTGCATAACTCTGCACAAGCTGCAGAGATTATTACATTAAACAGAGCTTGTGAAATTTCTGATGGGCTTAGTGTAAACATATATACAGATAGCTAATACGCATTTGGGGTGGTTCATAATTTTGGCCGACTATGGGCTGAGAGAGGATTCTTGACCTCACAATGAAAAAAAAATAACATGGCACTCTGTTAGTCCGTTTGCTATCAGCACTTGTGCTTCCTACACAACTAGCAATAATGAAGTGTGCCACACATCAGAAAGTGACGGACGATGTATGTAGAAAAAGGAAACACTTTTGCTGACAGAATAGCCAAACAGACTGCTATTGATTTGCACTCAAAAATGTGCATCCTTTCCCCTCACTCTCTGGCCGGCCTCCCTTAGCCCTCCTCCTACCCCCACCTGCGAGGCTAAGAACCTCGCGGTCATCTTTGACTCCACACTTTCCTTCTCTGCCCACATCTCTGATGTCTCTAAAAAGTCAAACATCCTACTACACCTCCTCAGAGGTACTCTGCCTTTCCTCTCCTTCCCCCAGAAGCTCATGGTCTCCCAAGCTCTGGTTCTCTCTAGGTTAGACTATTGTAACAGCCTCTTTCTAAATCTACCTGTCTCTACTCTCTGCCCTCTGCAACTAATCCAGAACTGGACTGCAAGACTTGTCCTTGGCCTCAAGCCCTGGAATTGTATCTCTCCAGTTCTGAAATCCCTCCATTGGCTCCCAGTGGATGCAAGGATTAAAGTCAAAACCCTCTGCATTGTCCACAAGGCTTTCTGGGGGCTGGGTCCAAAATACCTTCAGCTATCCCTTCTCAAATACCTCCCCTCTCAAGCTCTTTGCTCCTCTACCTCTAGCTCCCTCAGGGTCAGTTGTTTTTCAAAGAAACAAGCTGGTGGTAAATCTCTGTCTTCGGCTGGGGCCTCCCTCTGGAACGGCCTCCCTGACACTCTAAAACTTGAGGAGAACCATCTTCGCTCCGGAAGCACCTCAATACCTTCTTCTTTTCGTCTGCCTTCGCTCCTCCACTCCCCTGCTGATCTGTTCTCTCTTGGCACTGTGCACCTGGCCACCCTCTGTCCTTCGGGCCCAGGCACCTACACACCCTGCCACCCTCCCTCACTGCCTCAGCACCAACTCTTGCACTGGGGTCTGTATCTGTACCCATACAGCCCTCCATTTTTCTTTCTGCACTTATCAGACCTACGCTGTCTGAGGCCTTAAACTTAGCACTTGCCAATTTCTGGCTGCACTCCCACTGTTTGTTGCCTTTATTATTTATTTATTTCATTAATTATTATCTATCTGTTTCTCCTTTGCTTCACACTTTCCACTTCTCCCCCTCCCCCTCTCCCATGAACTTGCACGTTCTCAATGTCACTGGGCCTACTAAGAGTGTTGTTTTATTCTCCCCTGTTCCCCTCCCTTGCCTTGCTGCGCTCTGAAACACTTTTGTACGAGCACGATAAAAATAAAATATCAATACATGCTCAATTAAGCAAGATGAGTTACTGATACTTGTTTGATGGATGAAGGGGTTAGCAGTGTAAAAGAAATTCAGGCTGAAGCTACTCCATAAGAAATCAAACAGTGGGCTGACGGTCCAGCAGGTCTAGATGATGAGGGTTGTTGGGTGGATAATGAGAAGCAATGATGGATGCTACCCAATGCCTATGTCACTGCTATGGTCACCATGGCCCAACACACATATGTGCTAAAAAGATTTATCAACAATTAGATCCCGTCTGGTATAACACTAATATCCAGAAAACTGCTGAACTGTTGGGAGAATTCTCAAAATGTGCTAATTTCCCTGACCTTTTGAGACCACCGGCAACTTTGCTGGATTTCTAGGATTTGATTTTTTACCTGGAAAGAGTGTGAGCCTTTTTTCCCCCACTCTTTCATGTATTTTGATGTGTGTTTTACTTTTGTGTTCTTTGGTTATGGAGTATTAAAACCACTCCAGTGGCATCATCTTTTTTTGCGTGTCACACAGCACCTTCAGTGCATTGACACAGGGGTGTCTTTCAGACTCCCCAAGGTTTAAATACCTTCTATGGGACTGAGTACCGTCTCCCAGAGCATGTAAAGTTAAATTGGCTTTACTAGTCTATTTAAATGTACTGACCCAGCACACACTATCTTCCTATTGAGTGCTGGAGGGGTTGCCTAGCTTCCCCTAGTCAAAACACTCATGTAACAGTAAAATGTTACCCTTTCCTACTTTAAATGGCTGGTGGCAGTGGTTTAGATCAAACTACCATGATTTTTCCGACCGCTAACAACGGTAGCTAAAAATCGGGTCACCCATGTTTTTCAATATGGCGCCCAAGACCTTTCTGTAAAAACAGACTCTGGTCATCTTTTTTTGCCATTTCCTTTAGGAAAGGTCCTTCTTGTGTTTGTCTCTGTGCACCAAACCAGGTGTGCGCACCAAAAAGGCCTTTGTTCAAGGGCCTTTGGCGGGCTTCAGTGCTGAAGCCCTCCTCTGGCACCAGGGTTTCTGGCGTGGACAGTGTGTGAGGGAGGTGCCCTAAACTCCCTGTGCTTAGTCTCCTAGGAGACCTGAATGCACTCTGGCGTGATTGGCGGGCTAGCTGTCTGGCAAGGACAGCCACCCTGCTGTGTGAGTGACAGCCAGGCTGAAATGAATGGGTGAAAACTGTTTACCAGTAGGTCTCTGGGACTTGGAAAGCAGAGTCACTACTGAATGAAAGATCCGAAGAGGAGAGGAAGGAAGAGGACTGCTGCAACTCCTGGATGGCCGGTGAAGCTCTGCTGCAGTTCCGAAAAGCCTGAAACTCTGACGACAGAGAAGCCCTTAAAGGTTAACTTCTTCCTTTGAGTTTGGTGGGAACAACCAACTCGCAAGTCACCTGGACACCATCCCCATCTGGTCTAATTTTCATCAGAGTGCTGTTGAAAACCGGATCGACAGAGGGAAGGAAACCAGCTTGTGGACTTTAAGGCACTCACACCTTAAACTGACGTCTTGCTAAAGCTTTTGGCCTCTTTCCTGGGCAGTGCAGAAACCTCCCGACTTCCTCCTTCTTGTCCCCATGACTGAAGCTCAGGAACAGTGAGATCTGCTCGAACTGGCAGGAACAACTGCCTCAGCTACAGCTTTCTTCATTGACAAGGTACTGTGCGAAGGTGGTGCAGAAATCTTTTCGGCCATCAAGAAAGTGCATAGAACTTTCCTCAACTATGAAGGCTTGTCCTTCCCTTAACATTCGTCAAACTTTTTGCCTAGCCAAATCCTTTATAAATCTGTGGCAAAGACTTACGCGTTATATACCAGAACTGTATTATCCTATACAAGAGACTCTGAACAATTGACTTTGGTCCAGGCCTATTGAGAAGAATTTCTGGTTGTATGTAACTGAAACCTATTGCCCTGCCTATATATGTATTTGGGCTGCCTATTCTTATAACCTTGTCTTTTACCTCCTTTATTAAGTATCTGAAGTGCCATTATGCTCCCACTTCATTTTGGAGCTAAACTTGTTCATTTACTTACCGCTTGGATTTTTGTGGTGTATTAGTGTGTGATATTGAGCTTCTTAAGCTAGAGTAATGTTTTCTTACTGACTGAGTAAATAAATGTGTATTCTCTTATCAATGAACCTTGAGTAAGTGTATATTTGAATCACTGTATTAGTTGGTCTACTGCTCATTTAAACTCTTGAGATAAGTCTGGCTGCTCAGCCATCACTGCCACTTTACTGTGTAGTACAGGCTTGTGCCAAAGGTGAAATTGTGCTTACACTTGTAGTTCTAATTGCCTGCAGTGTTCCCAAAGGGTACTGCAGGTGATTCTGCCTAACATGAACGTTCAGTCCAGAGTTGCATGTTATGTTTGCATCACAACATTAGGAAAGGAACACCGATACCGAAGGACAGTTTTGGTCCCCCCTCCATGCATTTTTAGGTGATCCATTTTGATTTCATTGTGACAGAACGTTGCCAAAACTATAAATATGACTTAGTTGTGATCTGTGCCTTTAGCAGATGAGTTGAGGGCGTTCCCACTAAAAGACGCCAAAGCAATGTCAACGGCAAAGACCATGCTTAGGGAATATTTCCCTAGGTTTGGGTTGCCGAGAGTAATTTGGTCCGATAATGGGCCACATGTTATGGCTGCTGTCATCCTGCAAGTATGTGTGGGATTACAGAACAATAAACGGTTCCACTTTGTCAGACATGCTCAGAGTGCCGCCCTTGTGGAATGCCATAATGGTATCTTAAAGAATAAAATCGCTAAAGTCTGTGCACACAGCAATCTGAAATGGCTGGACGCTTTGCCAATAGACTTACTATTGATGCGAACGACCGCACAGTAAAAGACAGGGCTCTCCCCTTTATGAGATTGTCATGGGGAGACCAGCCAACGTATGAAATGCAACGAGGCCCAAACAGTTGAAAGATATTGAGTATTTACTTTTGTCTGATTATTGTGACCAGTTGACTCAAAACCTGTGTTTGATTCACCAACAGGTATGAGCAGCCCTCCCTGTAAAATACGAGGGTCCAGGTCATAGACTTCAAACTGGTCAGTGGGTCCTGTTGAAAGATTTCGAGAGGGGCACCTGCCTTGCACCTCTTTGGAAAGGACCACATCAGATCCTTTTGGCTATGCAAACTGCAGTACGAGTGACCTGAAAGAAGCACTGGATCCACACAACACATGTGAAGAGGATTCCTTTTCCTCTGCCCTATGACGAAGGGTAGAAGGGATTTGATGATCTTGACGCTCATAACGAGCCTGCTTTGAGCGACACCGAGGGTGTCAGAAAAATTCTTCCTGAGCCCGTGGGGCATGGGGAGATTGCTTCTTCTTCAATTTCCTCTTCACCGTCGATTGATCTTGTTTCTGCTTCTTCATCTTTTTCAGGAAACGACAACGCTTTGTTCATTGACCATTCCGTACCTGGTGTCTCAAGGTACAATCTGCGACCACGAAACAGGATTTAGATTTAGAGCTTGCTGACATTACATCAATGTAAATAGAATAGGAAAGTGCAGCTAGGATTCTGTACCCACAAGAAACCAACGTTGAGCCAGTCCCTTATCATTTCTCTGCTGCAAACGATAAGAGGCAGGGACCGACAAAGTTACCTCAATCAAGATAGGCCACGTGGTCAAGGGCCACCTACGGATGAACTAAAAGAGCCTAACAGTGAGGCTGCTTAACAGACACTGATAAACTATTCCTGTGTTTGGGGCTACTCGTACTAATAAGGAAACTGATAATTTTACTGATACTGAGTCCGCCATTCGAGGGCCATGGTCCCCTAGGACCAAATGGATACTGATCACAATAGCAGCTTGTATTGTAATTACATTGACACTCATATTTTGGTATTTGGAGAGTGCGCATCCACTTGATATTCTATTGCCAACTGCAAGTGTCTCCACTGTGTCTCCACCTTATGTGCATTTGCACACTCTTCGTCCTCGAGACCTCCAACATAGAGGTGGTTATCATAACAACACCCTCTTGATGATTATGAATTCCACACGTGCCATTCTAAATAAGACCAATTATTGAATATGTTCACATCTGCCACAACATGGGGTAAAGGGATTGGGCTGGTATATACATCCACTCGCTGTAACTACTGCTTGTTATGCCTCGCTCAGGGCATTATTGTTTGGCCGGTGGAATGATAGTGTCACTGGAAATTTTAATGGTACTAACCTCAATGAGTTTGAAAAACGGGTTTTAGCACCTCTTGAATGTTCTCTATTTTCAAAAAGGAGCAAGCTAAATGTTGCTTCTATTAGGCCTTCTGATAGACTCTCCAGACCTTTCCAATCTATGATTACCTTTAAATTGGCTCCTGTAGGTAATAGGGATGCCATGCCTCCTTCCTATACCATTAACCATAGTCCACACTCTGTTCCATTTTGTATACAAATAGAGGATTCCCAGCGATGAGTACATGTTTGGGGGGATGTATGAATCCTGCCGTACTAACCAGTCAGGATAGAACTCTGTATGTAGGAGATCCTGTTTACTTTGTTTGTGGTAATGAAGTGTATCCATGGTTGCCAAGAGACTGGGAGGGTACTTGTTATTTAGGAATACTGTTACCAGGTGTATATTTTGCCACCACTGCTGATGTTTCTAGAACTCGTCCCAAGCGGGATGAGGATAGTGACACTCCCTCACAGATTGCTAAATCCTTTATACCATTTTGGGGACAGATAATAAACTCCCAAGATATTCGAAAATTGGCCAGGGTTTTAGAGAAATTCATCAATGAAACCACTGACATCCTATATAACATGACATTAGAGCAAACGGCTATTAGATTAGTGGCTCTCCAAAATAGGATGGTGCTAGACATCATTCTAGCCTTCGCGTGTTGGAGTGTGCAAAATGGTGGGATCCGCGTGTTGCATTTTTGTACCCAATTCCTCCCCACCATATTTAAGGCAATTAAGAAATTGCACACCTTGAGTACTGAAGTAAATGTTCCAGAGGGAAACTGGGATATTGGCACATAGGTCTGGTGACTTCTTACGATCTTGGGGCTGAAACATCTTTGCAGTCCTAATGGTGATCCTTGGCATTGTACTGTTTTGCTGTTGTTGCATACAGTGTCTTCCTGTCATCTGTTCCATGATAGGGGGAAGTTGTGCGCAAAAAGTTGGTAAACTAGAACCTATGACACATAGGCTGGGAAAAATGACTAATGCCTTGGTAATGCAGTACATTGCCATAAAGGAATTAATGGTGATCAATGTTTTTGAAGATAGCGATTCAAGATGCTGTGATGATGATACATATTTTTCGGATGATGCTAATGTTTGAGTAATTATTTTGGCTTAGGCCAAGCGGAAGGTTTGTAAAAGTATATTTTGTATGTATACCGACTGATAGTAAATGTTGGCCTAAGCACATTCGCATCGCACTATAAATTGCATTGAATGAACCTGAAACAGGATGGCTATGTCGCCATTTTGTGTTATCCGCCATTTTGATCGCCTCTTGCTTTCTGTCCCATGTTTAGAATTGTGTTCTCGTCTCCAGCAGAGCAAAATGAACTTTGTACTGTTTCCATGATGTTGAATGTTGAAGCTGCTAAATTGGATTGTTTGTCCTACACTGAGAAACTTTGGAGTTAAACAAAAGCCGTACTAATCAGTAATTTAGATACCATCTGTTTCCAATAGTGCCTTCTCCATTCAAACAGCAAAGTAGAATGATGAATAGTTGAACATGCTCTTCTTGCAGAAATCGTTGTTTTCACTCCTTGAAACTAAGCTGACTTTAAACTCAAGAACAAATGATAGACAAATGTAAGTGAGCAAAATAAGGAATGTTACTTTTGTGTCTTATGTTTGGAAAGCATGTGAAATATTTAAGGGAAAACAACAACTGTGTAAAGATGTTTAAACATGAATTAGTTATGTGGAAAAGCTATGAACCCTAGCTAAGTATATTACACGAAGAGGGGCTGTCCGGGATTGTGGAAAAGTTGTATAAATACTTGTGTTTTTGAAATGTCCGGCACTCTCTCATCTCACAGTGTCTGCTTGCACATATTGCGGGGTGTTGAGAGCCAGACAGCTGCCTGTTAATAAATATTACATTGTACCTTTGGACTCATGACTAGCGTATTTCTATTATGTGGTATTAAGCCTCAATATAGGAGTGACTAGGTTTGAAAATGAAAAGGTAGCAGCGGCCTCTCCACCCAAGGCAAATTGGTCAGTTTACTATGTGGATACTGTGGAAGTTACCCCTGTCCCTGTAATTGTGATAAACAATGAATAGGAAAGGAAAGAAACCCAACATACAAGTGTGCAATCAACAACTGGGGAGATGACCAAACCCCATGCTGAAAAATGTATGGTGGCATATTCTAAACACAGACAAAATGTGAAATCACCTATGGAAGCTCACAGCCAGTATGGGGAGAAGGAACCTCAGGCAGAATTGTGTAACTTTAACATCCAAGCGTCAAACTTACCGGGACAAAATATAAGATGCTACTCGGCTACCGGTCGCTGGTCCCACTGATGATTAGTTCCTAACATTGGAACTAAAAGGGGTACTTATTGATAAACACCATGAAACAACACAGTCTAAAGTAAAAGGGGATTCCAAATTAGGACCCTCCACAAATAAATGTGAAGATTGTACTTCAAGAAAAGAAAGAAAAGCAGTCCATTCCCGTAGCCTGCGCCTACAAAGGATGCTGGATATGATATGATATATGATATGATATGATGATATGATATGATATGGCATTTATAACACGCCTATACACAAGTGTTTCAAGGCGCGACAAGGCCAAGGGGGTAACAAAGGGAGGACAGACAACGATCTTAGTAGGCCAGGTGTCATTCAGATTGCACAAGTGCATGGGAAGGGGGAAAGGAAGAGTGCAAGGGGGGAAAGGGAGAGGGCAAAGTGCAGTACATGGGAAGTGGAATAAATAAGATAAATAAAACACATATAAAACAGGCAAGTGCAAGGAAGTGCGGACAAAGTTTTGGAAAGGGGACTGATGGGATACAGAAAACAGTCACCAAGTGCAGAGGTTGCCAGGGAGGCAGTGCAGGTGGGCAGTTGACAGGGCCTGGGCCAGAGATCAGAAGGGTGGCCAGATAACCAGTGCAGTTTCAGTCAGGAGTTTGGCAAGGGAGGGGAGGAGAGAAAGCAGAAGCAATGTTTCATGGAGGCAGGAAGGCTGTTCCAGAGAGAGGCCCCAGCCGAAGAGAGTGATCTGCCACCAACTTGTTGCTTAGAGAAGCGACTGACCTTGAGGGAGTTGGAGGCAGATGAGCGAAGAGCTCGAGAAGGAAGGTATTTAGGAAGAGAGAGTTGAAGGTATTTCGGCCCCAGACCCCAGAAGGCCTTGTCTACAATGCAGAGGGTTTTGAATTTAATCCTCGCAGCCACTGTGAGCCAATGCAGAGATTTCAGTCCTGGAGAGATATGATCCCTGGGCTTGAGGCCAAGGACAAGTCTCGCAGTCCTGTTCTGGATAAATTGCAGAGGGCGGAGAGTGGAGGCAGGAAGATTTAGATAGAGGCTGTTACAGTAGTCCAGCTTGGAGAGGACCAGGGCTCTGGAGACAGTGAGCTTCTGGGGGAAGGATAGGAAAGGAAGAATACCTCTAAGGATGTGCAGCTGGTAGTGTGACCTCTTAGAGATGTCAGAGATTTGAGGGGAGAAGGAGAGTGCAGAGTCGAAGATGACACCAAGGTTTTTTGCCTTGCAGGTGGTAGTGGGAGGAGGGCCAAGAGAGGCCAGCCAGAGAACTGCAGGGAAGGAGGGAGTGGGTATGTCGATGAGTAGGATCTCAGTTTTACTGGCATTAAGGCAAAGGTCGTTGGTGGCACACCAATCCTGGATGGCAGACAGACAGTCAGGGATGAGGGAGGAGGAGGAAGAGGCTGAGGGTAGGCTTAAAATGAGCTGGGTATCATCCGCATAGCACTGAAAGTTGGGACAAAGAGTGGCGATGCATTGGGCAAGGAGTGCCAGGTATTGGTTGAACAACCAGGGAGAGAGGTTAGATCCCTGGGGGACACCGCAGGTAGAGAAAAAGATGTCAGAGAGGAAGGACCCAAGTTGGACCTGGGAGGGTCAGTCAGAGAGGAAAGAAGTGAGCCACGCCAGAGCCAGACCAGTGATACCCAAGTTGTCACGGAGGCGGTTGAGTAGGATGGCATGATTGGCAGTGTCAAAAGCAGAAGAGAGATCAAGCAGGATAAGAATGCAAAGGGTGTTAGAGTCGAGGTTGGAGAGCAGGTCTTCACGGATGTTCAGGAGAGCAGTTTCCGTGCTTCTGGCAGCTCTGAAGCCAGACTGATGATCATGAAGACAACCAACAGATTCAGTGTGGAGATTGAGTTGGGTGATGGCCAGTTTCTCCAGGAGCTTGCCCAGGAAGGGAGTTAAGGAGATTGGGCGATAGTTAGCCGGGCAGGAGGGGTCGGCAGAGGGTTTCTTAAGAAGAGGGTCACAAGGGAGTGCTTCAGGGGGGAAGAGAAGACACCAGTGACGAAGGAGTGATTGCAGAAATCCACCAGGGCAGGAGCTAGGGAGTCGATGGGATCCTTGATAGTTTTGGAGGAGCAGGGGTGAACCTGTTTCGACGAGACTTTCATAGATCGGACTTGTCTAGAAACCTCGTCTGGAGAGAAAAGGGGAAAGGAAGAGAAGGAGGGAGGAGGGGTGGCAACAGAAGGGCCAGAGAAAGAGCAGGGAATAGCGGGAGGGGGGTGAGAGGAGGAGAGTGAGGACAGGGTGTCCTGAGTTTTAGAAATTAAGTGAGAGGCCAGTGCCGTGCAGAGGGCCTGTGAAGGGACAGGAGAGGTAGAGACTGCGGCAGGATTGGCCAGTTCCTTGCAGATTTTAAAGAGTTCGGCTGAGTTGTATGATGCCGCAGAGACGCAGGCTTGGATATGAGCTTTCTTCTTGGTGAGGACGGAGAGCCGGTATTGCTTTTGCAGCAGGCGGCAGGCCAGTTTGTCAGAGGATGAACTTGAAGCACGCCATTTCCTCTCAGCAACCCTGCACTTACATTTTAGGCTGACGAGGTCTGAGTCGTACCAGGATTTGCACTTGCCTTTGGGCTTCAGGCGGATTCTCATGACAGGGGCAATGATGTCAAGACAAGAGTATCAGATATAGCAGAGTGGAGAGTGGAAAGGGCTGTGTCAGGGTGAGAGTCAGCCAGGGAGGAGGAGGAGGTGAGAAGGTGGCAGCGAAAGCCTCAACTGACACGCGCTTCATGGGTCGGGTGACCGAGAAGGTGGGTGGCAGTGACGGAGGTGGCTTGCCCTGCGGGGTAGGGAGGGTGAGGTGGGAGGAAAGGAGAAAGTGGTCACTCCAGGAGAGAGGAGTGGAGAGAGGGATAGAGAGGGGAAGGTCTGAAGAGATCAGAACATTGAGAGTTTTCCCTGCAGAGTGAGTCGGGCCAGAGGGGAGAATAGTGAGGTAGAGGCAGTCGCAGAGGTCACAAAAGAGTTCAGAGGGAGGACAGGAGGCATCCAGGTGGATGTTGAAGTCTCCGAGAGGAGTGAGGAGGAGAGGTCCGCCCACTCAAAGAGGAAGGAAGAAACCTGACCAGGTGGCCAATAGATAGTAGCCACAGTAAGGGAATGGCTAGGCGAGAGAGAGAGCCTGCAGACGAGGCATTTAAAAGAGGAGTAGGCCTGCGTAGGAATGATAGAGGCAGGAATCCACTCAGGGAAGATAAGGGCTACGCCCCCACCAGAACGGTCGGGCCTGGGCGCGTTGAGGATCTTGTAGCCATCAGGTAGGAGCGTGTCAAAGCTGGTGACAGAGCTGGCCGTAAACCATGTCTCAGTGAGACCGAGGACATTGAGGTCAAGTTCTTCAAGAAGGCGGCAGATGTCAGAGGAGTGTTTGACAGCGGAGCGGGAGTTAAGAGTGGCAATGTGGAGAAGGTTGCCCTCCTTGAAGGACTTCTGGGGAGGGGTACAGATCAGAGGTATGACCTGCGGAGGAGTAGAAAGCGCCCGAGAGGGGGCAGAGAGGGAGGGGGTAGGCAAGGTAGCCAAGGAAGGGGGAAGGGGGCAGCAGGAGAAGAAAGGAAGTTGATGAGGTGCGGAAAGCGTCTATCAAATAGATGAAGGTTGGCCTGAGGGCCTTGGACCAAGATTGTTCCATTAGAGTAGACATTAATGATGACCTTAGAGCAAAGGAAGGAGGCCAGGAGGGATGGGAGAAGAGGAGAAAGGCGAGAGAACAGAGACCATATGTGGGGTCCATAGATCTGGAGAAGGAACGACAAAGAGGATGTCGGTGAGAGTTTCCTTGGAGGAGGCACTGATGTAGGTATCAGCGATAGGGAGGCCTGGGTTGGAGACCAGGGTATCCTTTTTAAACTTTTTCCTAAAAGACTTAGTGAGGAGAGCAGGATAGTCAGTAGTGAAACAGTTTGAAAAGATGGGGGAGACAGAGGGCACCATAGAGTAGGTGGGAGAGGAGGGGGTCCAGGGGTAGGCAGACAATACAGCGAGAGGCAAGTGAGCAGGAGAGTGGCACAGGATGGTACTTACGCGGCAAGCGCAAGAGAGGCACAGGACAGTCTAAGACAGGAAAGAGGACAAAACCTAAATTTGAGAATCCTAAAGAGGGAGAAAAGGCCTCGGTTTCACAGAGCAACTTTAAATACGGTGACAGGGCATGTTAAAACAGGTAGAAAAACCCACCTAAATTTGAGAATCCTATAGAGGGAGAAAAGGCCTAGGTTTCACAGAGCATCTTTAAATACGGTGACATTGCATGTTAAAACAGGTAGCAAAAAACACCTAAATTTGAGAATCCTAAAGAGGGAGAAAAGGCCTAGGTTTCACAGAGCAACTTTAAATACGGTGACAGTGCATATTAAAACAGGTAGAAAAACCCACCTACATTTGAGAATCCTAAAGAGGGAGAAATAGGGTAGGTTTCACAGAGCAACTTTAAATACGGTGACAGTGCATGTTAAAACAGGTAGAAAAACCCACCTAAATTTGAGAATCCTAAAGAGGGAGAAAAGGCCTAGGTTTCACAGAGCAACTTTAAATACGGTGACAGGGCATGTTAAAATAGGTAGAAACCCACCTAAATTTGAGAATCCTAAAGAGGGAGAAAAGGCTTAGGTTTCACAGAGCAACTTTAAATACAGTGACAGGGAACAGTTGAAACAGTGAGATCACAGCCGACTTAGTTGGTCAAACCAGGTGGACACAGTGGACAGGGGGGCCAGACTAATGAGCAGGGTGGCAACAGGCGTCCCCTGCGGACACCTGCAGACACCACAAGGAGCCGCCTTTTGCCTAAGGGGCCCTTAGCCGAGGGGGCTGCCGGGCAGGGGGGCTGCCCAGGAGGGACAGTATAAACCAGAAAAAAAAACAATAGGAGGGGAGGGGAGGGGGGTTGGGCGTGCAGGTAGGCGGGAGGGAGGGAGGACCAGGAAGTGGCTGCAGGGGGTGGGGGGTGGAGAAAAACAACGCGCTCAGAACGCGGGCTTACAGACAAAGGGCCTCATTAGGAGTTTGGAGGTAACCATGGCGCTATTAGCGCCATGGCTGCCTCCAAATCCTTACCGACTCTGCCCTGGTGAATGGAGCCATTACCGCCCCATTCCAAAGTTGGCGGGGCGGTAATTCCCCATTCACCAGGGCCCTTCCCCATTCCCATTTGATCCCCCATAGGGCTCAATGGGAATGGGGAAGGCGCTAATAACGATACCGCAAATTGCGGTACTATTATTAGCACCAAAGTCCCTTTGCGGGTCCCGTCCTTAACGCCTGGTAAAACCAGTTGTTAAGGGAGGACCCGCAAAGGGAACTCATAATAGGGCGGTAAGCGATTACCGGTACCGGTGCCCTTACCGGTACCGTTAATCCCTTACCGCCCACCTCGTAATGAGGCCCAAAGAATGAAAAATAAAATATAAACAAGACACAAAACTCACTGGAGGCCTGGGGCCCGTGCTGGGCTGCAAACAGAAGTCTGGGCTAGCGGCGACCACTCACACCCGCTCAGCTCTGCAAAGAAGCGAGCGGGGAGAGCGGCCGCCAACTAGTCCAGAAGGGACACGGCAGGCCACCAATCAGAGTGGGGGGGTGGGCAGGTAGGCAGGAGGGAGGGAGACCAGGAAGTGGCTGCAGGGGGGAAGGGGGCTGGAGAAAAACAACGCGCTCAGAGCGCGGGCTAACAGACAAAGAATGAAAAATAAAATATAAACAAGACACAAAACTCACTGGAGGCCCGGGGCCCGTGCTGGGCTGCAAACAGAAGTCTGGGCTAACGGCGACCACTCACACCCGCTCGGCTCTGCAAAGAGCAGAGTCATTAATCTTAAACAGCCATAATATCCTAGCCCTGTTCCACTGTATCCCAAACCTCAGACTGATCACGCGTTGATGAAAGACACATGGATGCTGTCTTCCTCCATAATCAGGTAGCTGGGGTTCGACTTAACAACAGTGATGGAACTTGAGAATGAAACTACTGAACCAAAGTTCAGAACAAGCGAGCACAAGCATCTCAAAGCTGAATATATTCGGAGCAACGAGGAAGAAACACAGGAGCTATTGGAAAAGGAGGTGGTAGATGGCATGACGGAACTAAGGATGCCCATCAGCCCAACAGGCCAGACAAAGAGAAAGAGACTTTAAGCCTTGAAAGGGATTTACTGAAGATGATGATTACAATGAACGGAGGTACAGAGGATGAAAGGAAGGTTGAAAACCCAAAGAAAGTTACTTCAGGTGTCTAATTGAAAGACGTGTGGTCCTGGCATCTGGGTGTATAGAGAAGACCACACCTTAAATAGCAGTTTGATGGGAGCAACCACAGGCTATTAGATCTGGCCTCATGGAACACCAGGGTTTTCACCCATTTGTTCAAAAGTGGAGATAGTAACTTGGGATATTTCAACCTAATTTGCTCACAAGAAAGCTAGATGCGAGACAACTCTCGCTTGGATGGATACACCATTGGCATTAACCCCACCAAAGAGGCTGCTAGGGGAAGACCATCTGAATGGTATGGGCTTGGAAATGACGAAAGTGGAAAAGCCACATCTATTCATGTAGAAAGTGTCTCTATGCGGGCAGCCTAACAGTCTGGATCAAAAAAAAAAGAAAAGAGAAAACTAACAATAATAAACCTCTACTGGAACCCAGTGGAGGTGGGTGTGGTGGAATTTACTGAAAAGACTTGTGACCTCATTGATGAAACTTACATGACGGAGTAGTCATCGTCCCTAATAATCTGTGTGACTTGTACATCATCTATTAAAAAAAAAGAAAGATCTATAAATCGAACTGCAATCATAAACTTGACACCATCAGAAAAGAGGGGCCTGGCCGCATAGCAGCAATGAACCAGAGGAACCTTTATGTTCGGAACGGCTGTTTGAGAGTGACATCCCATGTAATTCTACCTGGACAAGAGACAACCAAGTAGCAATGCCCAGCTATGTATTTTTTTCTAGTGATCTAGTCCAGAGCATAAAAACATTTGAGTTTGTTTAGGACCATGGCTAGTGAGCACAATCTGCTAAGACTGAGGATAGGAGATACGAGTAAGAAGGAGACAGCTTGGATGAGCATGGCCATGGAAGCAGTAAATGGAGGCTGCAGACTAAAGATGTCTCGAAGAAACATAAAGACCCTGGCAAACCAATACTTAGAAAAGACTAACGGAATGGAATTAAACGAGTTGGTCAATTCCTTGGTTTACACCTCGATCTAGCAGTCCTTTATTACTACAAAACCAGGCCAAAGGAGTGGCCTGAGAAAACATTGCCACACTTAGAACAGTGTCTTGGTAGTTAATAGAAGTGCCCTAAGAAAAGTACCAGGAGGTTAAAAAAGGAATGGACGCAGAGTCATTGACCCTGGCAATCAAGTCCCTAAAGAATGGCTATAAGTATTAGCTGCGGGGACACAAAGTTTTAAGGCTGCAGTAAAATGCAGAAGATATGATTTGGGCCTTATAAAAAAAGAGGCCGGGAGAGGTTTGGCCCTTAACGAAGAGTATGGACGAATCGCAAGCTGCCCATCAAGTAAGTGGGGTCTCAGAATCAACTTGGCTGGCACACTTCAAATCCATCCACTCTTCAGACACCCACATGGAGGTGAATAAAGACAACAGGCGGGGAGGCGAATGGCTGGTAAAAAGAAAGTGGAGGTCATCTTGTGCTTAATTAAGAAGGCCAGCGTATTGGGTGCTGCTGTTCCAGACAGCTAGACTAACCGGAGATGTGTGCACATTTTGTCGCCATTATGTTCACAAAGATTGAGTCAGAACGTAGAATTCCTGGATCCTGGCGATGGGCTATCATAATCCCGATATTTAAGAGGGGCAATAGGGACGACCCAAAAAAAAATCAATCAACACTTCCACTTTCTGGATGTCCTGGGGAAAGTCTTTGGATCATGCTTGCTGATACGGCTGAATAAATGGGCCGAAACGGAGGGCCACACAGACATCCTCCAGTCTGACTTTGTCAAAGGACTGGGAACCTGTCCCAACATTGCTTTAATTAACCTGTTGAAGAGCAGGGCTCTGGAGGGAAAATAAAAAATATATGTTGCTTTAATGGACCTGGTCCAGGCATTCGATAGCATGGGCCGACCAAGACTGTGGGATAAATTGTTAAGGTGGGGCTGCCCAAGGACCTTTAGACCAGCTTAACGAACCCCACACATGGGACAAGCCAGAGCATAAGGCTGAATAGAGCAGGCCTACTCTCAGATGAAACACATACTTCTAGGGGCCTTATAAAAGGCTACCCCCTCGCACATGCTCTCTTTAACCTTTATATTTTGGACATAGCAGATACTTTAAAGCAGGCAAGATACTTACCCCTGAAGATGAGTTGAACTCCAACTGGCAACTTGCTATATGCAGATGATTTAGTATTAATCCATCAAACTATGATTAGACTACAACAACAATTAAGCAACTTGTAACAACATGTGGAGGAAAATGAGCTAGACGTGAACACATCCAACCCAGAAATTATGGTTTTTGGATCCAATCGAAAGCAACATTTGCAGTCTATATGTTATTTAGACTGCTCACAGATTGCACTAGTCAACTCATTTAAATATATGGGAGTTTTGATAAACATGAATAAGATAGAAGTAAACACAGAAGCAGCAATTAAATAAAAAGCAAAAACCCTGGCAAATCAAGCAAGGTTGCTTATCAACAAATTCCATTGCTTTTCCCTGGTGATGTTGCTGGACTTCTATAAGACGAAAACTACAACAGCTCTATCTTTTGAAGCAGAAACAATGTTCTTTATCCGCCATTCCTTGTGGCCTGTGGAGGAGGGAATTTTTGGGAAAGAAGTATTGGGATTAGGAACATCGATACCAATCGAAGTGGTCTGGCGTGAACTTGGGCTGATCTCTTTAATAGACATCGTAGAATGGAGAAATTGGCCTTTTTTGAAACGTTTTTCCAGGATTCGCCTCCTGTGCTATTTGCTCTGTTGAAAAAAGAACTAAACCAGGGTTTTGACCAAACTTTCAGAAATTGCGACCTCTACTGCAAATCACTACTGGAAAGACTCTCGCTATCTGAGGAGGACCTAAGAACAAAACCAAACAAGGTTAAGACAACTCTGTGGCAAGCATACTGGATAGAGACCTTTGAAGAAGCAAACAGGTACAAGCCATACCATAATTTGAAGTATGAAGTCAGGGAATATGGTTCTATTCCAAAATACTGTTGAAATTCCCAAATAGGTACTACAGATCACAATTCATGAGGATTTATCTTAACCTGTTTCCTACTCAAGAGACTTTCTGTAAGGGCTGGCTCTGGAACAAGAGATGTACATTGTAGATTTTTTAACCTTTTGGACACCAAGGAGGACTTGAGACATTTGTTGATTTTTTGTACAGCTTTCACTAGCCTGAGAACAAAACATTTTTGGAGTCTCTTGAACCAATTTTTGCTCATGACCTCTGAGGAGTGGTAGAACCTGCTGTTGTCTGAGGATCGGCCCTCCTTGGTACTAGCTGCAGTGCAATTTTCAGATGTTGAATTTGGGAATGACATTAGAGGAGCATTGTGATCAGCGGAAGGCAGATCCCCACAATCAAATTCGACAGTGGACAATGGAACCACGACCAAGAACAAACCCAAACAAGGTTAAGACAACTCTGTGGCAAGCATATTGGATAGAGACCTTTGAAGAAGCAAACAGGTACAGGCCATACCATAATTTGAAGTATGAAGTCAGGGAATATGGTTCTATTCCAAAATACTGTTGAAATTCCCAAATAGGTACTACAGATCACAATTCATGAGGATTTATCTTAACCTGTTTCCTACTCAAGAGACTTTCTGTAAGGGCTGGCTCTGGAACAAGAGATGTACATTGTAGATTTTTTAACCTTTTGGACACCAAGGAGGACTTGAGACATTTGTTGATTTTTTGTACAGCTTTCAATAGCCTGAGAACAAAACATTTTTGGAGTCTCTTGAACCAATTTTTGCTCATGACCTCTGAGGAGTGGTAGAACCTGCTGTTGTCTGAGGATCGGCCCTCCTTGGTACTAGCTGCAGTGCAATTTTCAGATGTTGAATTTGGGAATGACATTAGAGGAGCATTGTGATCAGCGGAAGGCAGATCCCCACAATCAAATTCGACAGTGGACAATGGAACCACGACCAAGAACAAAACCAAACAAGGTTAAGACAACTCTGTGGCAAGCATACTGGATAGAGACCTTTGAAGAAGCAAACAGGTACAAGCCATACCATAATTTGAAGTATGAAGTCAGGGAATATGGTTCTATTCCAAAATACTGTTGAAATTCCCAAATAGGTACTACAGACCACAATTCATGAGGATTTATCTTAACCTGTTTCCTACTCAAGAGACTTTATGTAAGGGCTGGCTCTGGAACAAGAGATGTACATTGTAGATTTTTTAACCTTTTGGACACCAAGGAGGACTTGAGACATTTGTTGATTTTTTGTACAGCTTTCACTAGCCTGAGAACAAAACATTTTTGGAGTCTCTTGAACCAATTTTCGCTCATGACCTCTGAAGAGTGGTAGAACCTGCTGTTGTCTGAGGATCGGCCCTCCTTGGTACTAGCTGCAGTGCAATTTTCAGATGTTGAATTTGGGAATGACATTAGAGGAGCATTGTGATCAGCGGAAGGCAGATCCCCACAATCAAATTCGACAGTGGACAATGGAACCACGACCATACACAAATGTTAAATGTTTCTGTAAATGATTCGTAAGGAACTTCTTCTTTCTCTGTCTTCTCACTCTTTTTAATTGGTTTTAGGATTAACATGTGACTGACAATGGATTATTACTGCTTTTCTCTTCTTTTTTTATTGCTAAACTGTTTGTAAGAAGGTAAAATGCGAAATAAAAAATAAAAAATAAAAATAACCAACCTATTCTCAAAGGTCGTAGAAAGCCACAAGCTATGTGTGAATAGTTTTACAGCACCACCAAATGAATTGAATAACATCCATAGTATACATTCATGACTGTTATAAGCCTTCCAATGAGTGTGTAAAGGGTAGTAGCAAATGTCAAGTCACAACTCAAAATACGAGCGTGCTGCCGAAGAAAATTGAAAAAAGGGTTTCTGACAAATGCTGTTGTTAGCCTCCATTTCACAGAACCGTAGGTACCTAACCAAGCCAACAGACAACAGCAGCAAAACAACAGAACTAGTCACAGCATTCCCCCGAAACAAATGAAGGCCATATAGTAGTCTGCTGAGTAACCCACTGAGCAGCAAGCTATACAGCCAGGTTCTCAATCTCTCATCCCTCCTGATCTCAACTCCCAAACGCACTTACTGCTAGTGTTAGGTTCATGAGCATCAGCAGAGAAGCTTAATTGTTCCTGACACTTCAGCCTCTCATGATCCCATCCTTCATTAATGTCACTGGGATTAAAAGCATCTGATGGGCATTGCTTAACATGCTTGCTAAGTCCCTCTCACTGAGTTCCGTATTTGGGACGCAGACTCCAGTGCTCCAGTGCTGCAGGCATATCTCCTATGTATCATTAGGTGCAGAGGAGCATATGGGAGGAAGGAGAGGGGTTCACAATCCACTCACAAACTGGACTGCCAGTCTAAAGTAGCTACTTTTACTAGCAGCAAACTTTCTAAAGGTTCATGGGATTCAAATTAACCAAAATTCAGGGAGTTCAATTTATGTCCGAACTAGTTTGCCCACCCTCAAATACCACTGAATTATAGGTGGAGGTTGCATGACACATTTGGGAACACAGAAATTACTCCATGAGGTACATAACCTTTGCTAGCTTTATAGCTGACCACTTTCTTGCAGCTTTATAAAACTCGTAAAGATTATGTTGAACCGCAAGCGGCATAACCAACATAACCTTTATTCAGTAAGCCTGTTGGGGATTAAGTATAACAGTATATATGTCTTCTAAGTGAGCGATATATAGACAGACATACGAATAAAGAAACAAATAGAAAAACAAGAAGAAAAACATTTTAATAGAGGGACAATTAAATGAGTAGATAGATGGATAGATAAATAGATAGATAGATAGATAGATAGATAGATAGATAGATAGATAGATAGATAGATAGATAGATAGATAGATAGATAGATAGATAGATAGACATGCAATTCCTATTGGGTCCTGTTCAGATCTGGAATGTGGCTGAACCCATAAACCAGCACCATGTTCATCATACCTCACTCACCCCTTCCCATCACCACCCTCACACTCAACCAGACATGCACACACTAGGTACCTCATTACGAGTAGGGCGGTAAGGGATACCGGGCACTGTTAAGGAGACCGGTGCCGGTAATCCCTTACCGCTCTACTACGGGTTCCCTTAGTGGGTCCCTCCTTCAATGCCTGGTTTTACCAGGCGTTATGGACGGGACCCGCTAAGGGACTTCAGAGCTAATAACGATACCGCAAATTGCGGTACCGTTATTAGCTACTTCCCCATTCCCATTGAGCTCTATGGGACTTACCGGTCCCGCAAAGGTTGGACTACAACGGTAAGTCCCCATTGAACGAGACCGGTGCCGGTAAGGTTATTGTAGGCAGTCATGGCGCAAATAGCGCTATGACTACCTCCAATAGCGGAATGAGGCCCTAGGTCTGCAAACCACTCTAGCACACTTCCGGGCCACCAAACCTCATCCACATCCCTTTTATCACCACTCACATTCCTTTTCAAAACCCAAAACACAAACACAACATCATGTTACTCAATGTCCGTTCCACAGTACTAGATGCAGCATGCATTACTGTATTCACCATCACTCACATCCTACTTGCACTATTTATCATAGAGACATGGGCCCTCATTACAAGGACAGCGGTAACCCACCATTGCTACCGGTGGGTTGCCGACATTCCCGTAACACTGAATCCGGCGCCTGACTTCCTGGTGCCATCAGGACATTACAAGTCCCAGCAGATCGGAAAGTCAGGTGCTGCATCAATTTCATCATAAACTGACCAAGCTACCCCAATGATATTGTAAGAATCTTGCATGATGCACAGGAAAGAAACCTCATCAACTTTGCCTCCACATCTGACCCGCTGGAGAATGCCAATACCCATCTCCGATTCCACTAACACCCAGGCACCATTGAAACCTTAACTCAAAAAGAATAATCCATCCACACCTCGGGACACAGGAACTCACTAACAACAAGAATGCCACTTAGAGAATAGAAACATTCTGGAGAAAATCCTATTCATAACCACAGCTGATGCACCTACTACACAACCATAATGAAAAAACCAAACAAGAGCAGAGTGATTTTCGAAGCTGTGAAGCACTGCATCAATTCCCTGCCTGAGGTTTCAATACCATATTCCACAGAAAATGTAACAACATCTTGAATTTCTTCACAGACAAGAAACACAAGATAAGACAATGCATTGACAGCTCCAAACACATGACAGACATTCCACACATACCAGCCTGAAACATATCAAGAAAGACCAAGTCAGGAAAATTACTCTACAAGATCTTTTTGCAGCCCTGAAACCCACTAACTACAAAGACAACATTCTCCTCTACTCCATTGTGAATGTCATCAAAGGTTAAGCATGCATGCCAATTCTCAACATCATGAATGCATGACTCATCATGACCTGAGACCATTTGAAAAGGGGGACAGCAATACACAAGGGTGCAGCAGAATGAAGAGAAGGAAAGGGATCACAAGGATAGAATTTGGCCTGTAGGTACTGTCCCATAAAAAGTCTGATGAACAATGCAGAGTGCCTTAAGTCTGACATGTTTAGACACAGGGAGCCAGTGAAGAGAAAACAAAGTTAGATAAATAGAAACATGAAGTGGCGCCAGTGTCCCCCCTTTCAGCAGTGTTTTGCAAAATGTGTAAATGTTGCATTACAATAATCCAAAGAGCAGAAATAATAAATTACACCACCACGGGACGAGAAGAAAAGGCAGAACTTTACTCAGAATCCTCAATTTAAAGTGGACCGTCTGACAGACGGAACTCACTTCGGCCTCCACAGAAAGAATGGGAGAGAACTTAATGCCAATATTTGTTAATACAGAAACTGGCAAAGGTGGAAGGGAAGGTTTGGAGGGCCAGAAACCAGATGACCAGAGAGCAGTATTGGGAGAAGAGCCCCCAACAAGAACCTCAGTTTTTACATCACTAAGCCAAAGCCAGTTACAGCTCATCCAGGTGTACACAGAAAGGAGACAGGAATGACAACGCTCAGCAGTAGAATGAAGGAAAAGATTGAGACAAATGAAAATCTGAGTGACGTCTGCATAATAATAACACTAGAAACCAAAAGAGCAAATACATTTAATCAAAGTGAAAGACCAAAGAAATATCGAGGCTTAGTACCACAAACTGAAATACGCCAATCACGGGTCAAAAGATACAAGTATCTTTATTACTGTACAGTATTCAAAGCAACACAGATAGCTATCTGGCTCCCAACCCCTCACATGTGTCAAAAAGTCCATTGTAATAATAAGGTCCCGATAAGGGCCCAACCGAGCACGGTCATTTCCTGCAGGCATCTTGTTGGGATATATCCTAGGGCACAGATTACAAGGTATTGGGACCTTATTATTACAATGGACTTTTTGACACAGACAGGCCAATGTGCAACATTCTAACGCACCCGAAGGCATTAAAGCCCTGAACCATGATGGTCTACAATATTGGCAAATGAAAGAGGCACCATAATACAACAATTTACCAAATGAATCCACATAAGAAGTTTTGTGAATGACCGGCTAGGGATTCATCACCAGAACTATTTGCCTTGAGAACGACCGACTGGTCGAAACACGTGTCGGCTCTGCATAGAATAAATCACCATTCACATACCGGATGGCTACATCTTTATTTCTTGATTATGTTTTGGGACTCAAAACCTATTTTAGAGTATTGATTACTGTTACTTGAAGTCTGTTTGCGCAGTATAACTACACACCTCAATCTTTATTGTCTATTACTTTTTGAGGTACCAAGGGGAACCTCATGTGTATTTTCTGCTGCATTTTGACATGATTGTAGGAAGTTGAGCGCACTGCATACTGTTACTCCCCTACATTCTGTATTTGTTGTACAGAATATCGGTGGTCGTATTGATGGTTTTTTCCAATACCCTTGCTAGTCTTCTGATATCCTTGGAGTTCATTATCTGTCCCCAAAATGGCACAAAAATGTTGCTACATCACCATGACTTGTGAAGAAGTATCACCATTCTCATCCTGCCTTGGACGAGCTCTAGAGACTTCAGTGGTAGTAGCCATGTATACCCCTGGTAACAAGATACCCAAGTAACAAGTACCCTGCCAATCTCTGGGTAACAAAGGATAAGCTTCATTGCCACAAACAAAGTAAACAGGGTCTCCTACATAAAAAGGTCTGTCCACACTGGTTAGATTCGCAATGCTAGTACAACCCTCGGATGTACCCATTGGCTGAGAAACTTCCATTTGTATACAGAAAGAAACAGAGTTGGGGCTATGATTAATAGTATAGGAAGGAGGCATGTCATCCAGGTTGCCCACGGGAGCCATCTTGAAGTAAATCAGTGATTGAAAAGATCTAGAGTCTATCAGAAGGCCTAATAGAAGCAACATTGAGTTTGCTTCTCTTTGCAAAGAGAGAACATCCCAAAGGTGTTAGGAATCGTTTTTCAAATTAATTTAGATTAGTCCCATCGAAATTCCCAGAAATACTATTGTTCCAACAACCAAAGAATAATGCCCTGAGCGAGGCGTAGCATGCAGTAGTTTAAGGAAGAGGATGAATATACCAGCCCAGTCCCTTTTCCCAGTGTTGTGGCAAGTGTGAACACACACAGCAATTTGGTCTGTTTAGAATCGCATGGGTCTCATTCATGATCATTAGGAGAGTGTTATTATGATAACCCTTTCTCTGTTGGGAGTCTCGAGAAGGAAGAGTGTGCAGATGCACGAAAGGTGAAGGCACAGTGGAGATTATTTCAGTAGGTAACAAGGTCTCAAGTGGACGCACCCTTTCCATGTACCAGAACCCAAGTGCAAATAAAACTATTAAACAGACCAGTACTGTGATTAAAAACAGTGGGTCCTCAAGGACCATGATCTCTGATGAACAGATTCTTTGTCAGCCACAAGACAAATAGCTTGCTCTGCATGAGTGGATTTAGGAAGGGGCATTGTTTCTCAGAGTTCATTTAGAATCCTATCAGTCAGGCTCTTTTAGTTAATCCGTTGGTGGCTCGTGACCACGTGGCCTATCCTACTTGAAGGTAACTTTGCCGGTCCCTGTCTCTTATTTATTTTTCAGTGAAAGAATGACAAGGGACTGGCTCAATGATGATTCCTTGTGGGCACAGCCGATGTTGTGCTGTAAGTCTGGTGTCTCGGATGCATATCGTACCTCTAGACTCCAGGTACAGTGTGATCTGAGAACAGATTGTTGTCGCTTCCTGAAGGAAGCGATGAAGCAGAAGCAAGATTGCTCAACGATGAAGAAAGATCCAAAGAAGAATTTGAAGGCAAAGCAGCAGTCTCTCCAGGCCCCACGGGCTCAGGAAGGATTTCCGGGACACCCTTGGTGTCGGTTAGAACAGACTTGTGATGAATATCAAAGTGAACAATCTCCTTCTCTTCCCCTTTGTCGTGGGGCAGAGGAAAATGTATCTTCTTGATGTGCGTTGTGTGGATCCAGTGTTGTTTCCCTTCCACTCGTACAGCGGTCTGTGTGGCCAAGAGGACATGTTATGGTCCTCCTCATCGAGATGCGAGACAGGAGGCTCTTTCAAATGATTTAACAAGCACCCAAATGTCAGGTCGGAGTTGATGACCTGGACCCTCGTATTTTACTGGGAGGGCTTCTCGCACCTGTTGATAAATCAAATACAAGTTTTTAGTTAACTGGTCACAATACTCAGAAAGGAGCAAATGCTCTACATCTTTTACCCGCTTGGGTTTAGGTACATTCCAAATATTGGCTGGTCTCCCCATGATTATCTCATAGGTAGAGAGCCCTGTCCTTGACTGTGCAGTCGTCCACATGGACAATAGAGCTATCGGTAAGGCAACTGGCCATTTCAGATTGCTATTCGAACAGAACAGATTTTCACCATTTTATGCATTAATATATCGTTATGGCGCTCTACAACCATTGTTTGATCAAATGACTCTCAGCAAACCACACCTAGGAAAATATTAATTCAGCATGGTTTTCATCATTGCTGTGGCATCTCTTAAAGGAAAAACTTCGACCCATTTACTGAAAGCGCAAACAACTAATAGAACAGATTTGTAATTCTGACAATGCTCCATTTCAATAAAATCAAAGTGTATAACCTCAAAAGACAGAGAGGGGGGACCAAAACTTCCCCTCAGTGTCAATGTACCCTTCCCCACATTATGCTGTAAGCATACCATGCAGTTCTGCACAAAACGCTCATCAGTTTTTGAGATATTTACATTGACCCAGACAGGTTCTAACAGTTTACAAATCTTTTTAGCACATATGTGAGTTGGACCATGAGCCATCGTAATCATAGCGGTGACATATGCATCGGGCAGCATCCATTTTTGTTTTCCATTATCCACCCAACAACCTTCATCGTCTAAATTTGCTGAACCCCCAGCCCACTGTTTAAGTTCATCTGGAGTGGCATCAGCCTGAATGTCTTTTATACAACCAATTCCTACGTCTATCACACAAGTCTTACTGACTTCTTTTGTTATATACATTTTGGAATGCAAATCGGTGGCAAGTCTGTTTGGCTATTCTGTCAGCCAAAGCATTTCCTCTCCCCACATCATCTGTTACTGTCTGGTGTGCTGCGCACTTCATTATTGCTAACTGGGTAGGAAGCGTAAGTGCTAAAAGTAACCAAACTATCAAAGTGCCATGTTGTATCTTGGTTCCATGCAAGGTCAAGAAATCTCTCTCTGCCCATAGTTGACCGAAGTTGTGAACGACCCCAAAGGCATACTGACTGTCTGTAAATATACATCGCATGCATGCACATACAACACAAAGGCCTTGTCATAATTTGGTGTGCCCAAAATTGTCGCTGAACACAACGCAGTCTTGAGCAGATCAAAAGCTTTCTGGCAATCCATGTTCCACGGTAAAGGCAAAGAAATGCCCTTCTTTGTGAATGCCAACATTGGTTTTATCATTAATGAGAAGTTAGGGATCCACTATCTACAGTATGAATCCATGCCTATCAAGGCTCTGACCTTTTTCTGTGTATTTGGGACAGACATACTAGAGATGCTTTGTATCCATTCAGGTGTCAGTCTTCTCCCCTCCTTTAACAGGAGATAGCCTAAATAGGCGACCTCCTGTCGACAATATTGAAACTTTTTTAATGAAGCCTTATGCCCACGTTCTACTAGATGGATAAGTAGCAACACTGTGACCTCCTTTCAAGCAACTTCTGAATCTGCAGCTAAAAGAAGATAGTCAACATACTGCAACAATGTATGAGTAGAAGGCAACTCAACCGTATCAAGCTGTTCCTTCAAATCTCTACTATAAATGCCTGGACTCTCCGTGTACTCTTGTGGCACACGAGTAAATGTAAACAAGCATCCCCGAGGGTGAACGTGAACACATATTTACTGTCAACATGTACAGGAATACTAAAGAAAGCATTCTTTAGATCCACAGCACTAAAATGAGTAGCTGAAGCCGGAATCATTGTCAATATAGAAGTCACATCAGGTGCAATTGGAAATTGTGGAGCAACAATCTTGTTGATAGCACGCAAATCAATAATAAAACGGAAAGGAATCACATTATCCCCTTTCTTATACACTGGTAGAATCGGATTTACAAAGTAGTCAGAGAAGTATCGGGCAAAAATGCTCTCTTATAAATGACCATCAAATCTGTGGGACAACAAACCTTTTTCTTCATAAACGCATCCTGTAGGTACTCTAGCATTACCTGTAACACTTTCCTTTGCATTGGCGGAGCATACTGACTAAACGTGTCATATACTTCAATGGGAGAAATTGCAACATCCGAAATCCATTAAAGCGTGTCTCTTGTGCAAATACGCATCTCTTCACTCATTGATTTACATGAAGGAAGAAATCGTTTCTGCACATATGAAGCTTCCAATCTATTACCTTTTCTGTCATCATTCTGTAACTGATCTAACTCCCTCTTAAACTCAAATACCCTCTCAACATGCTCATGTACTTTCTCCGCAGTGTCCCATGAGTGAGCTAAGACATTCAAATCACTTAACCCCTATGAGAAATTCACATCCGTCAAATCACTCCAAATATCAGCCAAATGCATTCCCATCTCCTCTATCAAAATATTCTGTTCAAGAATACTTTCTTGGTCAGAAATCGCAGTTAAGACAGCTGATTTTTCACCTTCTTCTATATATTTCTTAGCCCATGCCTACAATTCTCTTTTTCTAGCTTTAGATACTGTACCACGAGTCACTATTCTTGAATCAACACTCGCCCCTTCAATCGCTACAAGTGGAGCAGAACCACTCGGAAAAGAAAGTTCAGACAAATCTTGTTCAATAGGCAGTGGAGACACTACCGCTGGCGGTAAAGACGGAATTAAGTGAACTTCAACTATCGGTAAGGGTGAGGATGCAGAAGGGGTAACAACACCAGGAAGAGGAGCAACAACTGGAGGAGGAGCAACAACTGGAGGAGGAGCAACAATGGGAGGAACAGGAACAGCAACGGGAGGAGGTACAATAGCGGGAAGAGGTAAAACAATGGGGAGAGTCACATAAGGAGGTGGTGCAGTAGCAACAGTCCTTCGCTCATTCAAAAGCTTATCAATTAGCTTGTCTGAGTTATGAAAATCCTGAGCCGGATATATTTTCTGTACACCAAGTTGAAAAGCCCTACCCATACTTCTAATATATTCCGACTGTTTCTGTTGATCATACAATAATGATTTTTCAGTGTTAGACATATGTCGACATGCGTGTTTCTCTTTACTCTTAAGTCGCTGCATAGCTTCCTTTCCTGATATCTAGTTTATCTGTGCCAAATATCATTAAATACAAAACAATTTAGGCCATACTATAATTACAGTACATTAAACAAGCCGGTGAGCCAACAGGTGGCACCGGTTGGCCACGTCCCAAAGATTGTCTGTGTCTGCAGAATAAACCCCTGAAACAGGCAGGCAATTTCCCAGGCATGTCAGATCACTGGTGTTACCTGGTGTCGTTTGTACTCATGAGTGCAAATCTGCAACTGATATGAGGATTCTTAGGAATCGGGGCACGGTTCACCTGATTTCTAAGTCTAAGGAGGTCCGATCGGATTACAAAGGATCCTTGTGGTTGGTGATATAGGCAAAGAGCCCGCCTCGATATGGGGACCCTCGTCAAGATGTCCTCTCGAACCGCGTGCTCACCGTTCAGGGATCAGATCGTGCAGTGCTGTCGAGGTGTCACGTCTCATACAAAGGGGCCCCCTTTCTTCACTCTCCGATCCCGATCCGATAGCGGCGTCTTCTTTTCAGCAAGGAGACGTCAATCTTGAGGGTCCCTATTCAGGCGCCATCAGGCGCCATCTGAAAGACCAAAGCAATATCGAGGCATAATACCACAAAATGAAATACGACAATCACGGGTCGAAAGATACAAGTATCTTTATTACTGTACATTATTCAAAGCAAAACAGATTGCTATCTGGCTCCCAACACCTCGCAGTGTTTGCCAGCATACACAGTGAGGGGTGAGAGTGCTGGACATCTTAACACAGGCTGTTTTATACATTTTTCCAATCATTGTCCAGCCCCTCTATAAACTAATAATTTACATGCTAGGGTTTGTGCCCAGTTCATATGACAAACATGACCATGCTATTTAACGGATTTAACAAGTTTGCTTGTCCATGAAAATTCAATGGTGACATTGTTTCTCTAATCCACAGTAAGCCTTGTTTCAAGAATTGATATAATGCAGTTCAGCAAAAACACACGGTCTGAGTTTGTTCTACATTGTCTCATTGTTTAGATGAGGATGAGGCTTGTGAATGCAGACAACACTTGGATTGCAGTTCATATGAGTCACAGGTTTCTTTGCACAGAACAAACAGTCTGTGTAACGCTCACCTGATTCCCGCAGAGGCGCCGGTCTTGACTGGGTGAATGCCGTATCTTCAAAGGTGATGTGTAACACACGGTTGGCTCTTTGGGCTGGACCTCTGTGCACTGTATGTCTGACTCGAAGAGTAAGATGTCTGCAGATAGAAAATATGGGATTAATGAACTGGGGTTATTGGGTGCCTCTCTCCTCTTCCCTTTCTCTTCTCCTGTAGAACCCCAAAGGTTAACACCCTCACCTTAGGTAAGTGAACGCCGAGCTCTCCATCTGCCTCGGGGCAGGGTGCCGTAACCAGTTTCTTCACTGGATAAGGGTGCAGGCCTCTTGACCTCAGAGGACTGCTGTCCGTCGTTAACTGCACGAACGGTAAGTTCTGGGCACTTCAAATGTCTTAAAAGTCTTTTGTAATGATATCTCTTGTTTTGCAGGGTTCCGGCGATGGCGGATGGCGGGCTGATGAGAGTTGAGGATCGAACCCGCGTGAGGAATAGAAGCGCCTGGAAGCACGTAAGTAAGCGCTTGTAGCCTGCTTCACGATGCGCACTAACTGTCCCTTTTATCTTGCCGGTACAAGTTCGGAGCTTTAGAGAAGCTGAAGGGTGCTGGAATACCCACTGGATTCGGCGTGGGAAGGAGTAATGGCACGTGAGTAATAAAGTTGCCCAATGTCTTTAAACGCACCTTCTTTTGTCTTTCAGATGCGGGATGCAGCGCCCAAGGCCTCCGGAGCGTGCAAAGAGCTGGTAAGCTTTTGTCTTTCAGATGCCGGAATGCAGTGCGAAGATCTCCGGAGCATGCGAAGAGTAGGTAAGCCTTTGTCTTTCAGATGCCGGAATGCAGCGCGAGGCGGTGAGCACGCGGTTCTGATTCCCGCAGAGGCGCCGGTCTTGACTGGGTGAATGCCGTATCTTCAAAGGTGATGTGTAACACACGGTTGGCTCTTTGGGCTGGACCTCTGTGCACAGTTTGTCTGACTCGAAGAGTAAGATGTCTGCAGATAGAAAATATGGGATTAATGAACTGGGGTTATTGAGTGCCTCTCTCCTCTTCCCTTTCTCTTCTCCTGTAGAACCCCAAAGGTTAACGCCCTCACCTTAGGTAAGTGAACGCCGAGCTCTCCATCTGCCTCGGGGCAGGGTGCCGTAACCAGTTTCTTCACTGGATAAGGGTACAGGCCTCTTGACCTCAGAGGACTGCTGTCCGTCGTTAACTGCACGAACGGTAAGTTCTGGGCACTTCAAATGTCTTAAAAGTCTTTTGTAATGATATCTCTTGTTTTGCAGGGTTCCGGCGATGGCGGATGGCGGGCTGATGAGAGTTGAGGATCGAACCCGCGTGAGGAATAGAAGCGCCTGGAAGCACGTAAGTAAGCGCTTGTAGCCTGCTTCACGATGCGCACTAACTGTCCCTTTTATCTTGCAGGTACAAGTTGGGAGTTTTAGAGAAGCTGAAGGGTGCTGGAATACCCACTGGATTCGGCGTGCGAAGGAGTAATGGCACGTGAGTAATAAAGTTGCCCAATGTCTTTAAACGCACCTTCTTTTGTCTTTCAGATGCGGGATGCAGCGCCGAAGGCCTCCGGAGCGTGCAAAGAGCTGGTAAGCTTTTGTCTTTCAGATGCCGGAATGCAGTGCGAAGACCTCCGGAGCATGCGAAGAGTAGGTAAGCCTTTGTCTTTCAGATGCCGGAATGCAGCGCGAGGCGTTGGTGACAGCCGATGGACCAGGTAAGAGATGCGCTGCCACTGAAGACCGTAGTGCTAACCTGTTCTTTCTTTGGCCCTCATTACGACCCTTGCGGAAATCAACCGACCGGACCGCCACAGCGTAAATAGCGTTTCCGCCATTGCACGAAGGAGCAAATTGCGGCCCATTCCGACCCATCGGGCACGAGCACCACGGCATGGCGGAAGTGCAAAGTCCGCGATGGTGGAAATGACCCCAAAACGGCCCACACCGCCGCCGTACGGCGCCCTAGGTGCAATACCACCACCCATCACAGCGGGCACCGCAGAGTGCGCCTACCGGAAAGTACGGTGACCGGAAATATACGGAAACGGAAGTTAAAACATGGGCCCGGAACGGGAAACATCCCGCCGTGCACCCATAAAACCACTAAAACCACACAACCACTAAAATCACTACCCTGAGACACACCCCAACCCGTCATCCACCCTAGCGAAACCAAGAAAAATGGGAAAAGTAGCGAAGAAAGCGTGCGACCGCAAGCGGCAGGTCCACTTCTCCCGTGAGGAACTCACCGTGCTAACAGAGACCCTCCAGGAGAATGCCGCCGCCGTCTTCTCCACGCAAATGACCAGGACGGCACTTGCCAACAAGAAGGCCATATGGGCTCTGGTGGCACAGCGGGTAAGCGCGGTGGGGACCGCACCCCGCAACCCACAGCAATGCAGAAAGCGGTGGGACGACCTGCGGATACGCGTCCGCAGCATACTCTCTGCCAACCGCAACATTGCCACAGCCACCGGGGGAGGTCCTGAATCACCCATCAAGTTGACCCCCTGGGAAGAAATCTGTGCCTCCACCATCGGAATGGAGAGCATAGAGGGAGTCGGAGGGATGGAGAAAGGAGTGCAGACATCAGAAGAATCAGGTAGGTGGCCCAGATAAAACAATGCTAAATCCACAATGTCCAATCATGTGAAGTACCATGTGTCCACATAGTGCAACAGAAACACATGTCCAGGAGAACGTCCACACACATCGCCCTGATAGTGCACCTTAAAACCACAATAAATACATAAATAATTAAAAACCCCTAAAACACCCACCACACGTCCAGCAGGCACACCCTAACTGCAGGCTGCCAAACAACTGCACCCTCACCCCACACACAAATAAAAGCACCTCCAAGGCACCGACCCAAATCACCCTCATGTACCACCCCAATGCATGTGATACAATGCCATTCCAATACCCACAGACCCATTAATAACCCTCGCCCTCCTTTACTCCACCACAGGCTCCGATCCAAACGACGAGCATCAGGACACCCCTACCAGCACACCTGCAAAGAGGGCCAAGACCAACGGCCAAAGACCCTCCACCTCAGCTGCACGCATCAAGACACGGCAGCAGCACAAATCAGGTGGCAGCACAGAGGGGGGAACATCAACAGGCACCCCAGCAGCCAGCATGCCCACAACACCACCACCACAGGTCCCCCCAACGGATGCCACAGAAGGCACTGCCTCTGGTGGCAGCAGCACCATAGGTGACACCCCATTGATGGCAGCATGCTCCGACACAGAAGACGGGGATGTCGAAGTCAGATCCATCCATGACCTGTCCCATTCCCCCTGTCTGTCCCATCCCGTACAACATGAGGATACCACGCAGGGGCACCCACAAGACGACGACTGGCCATCCCCCCCAAGCCCTGTGGCAAGGCAACATGAGGTCAACAGCCCCTCTGTGACACCCCCGCAAATGGCCATGGCCCAGCAGAGGCAACAGTCCCTCGACCAGTTAATCGTGCAACAGCAGCAACTGGCCACGCTCCTCAAGGACCATGCCGATGAATGTGGGGGCACTAAGGCAGACATAGAAACATCAACTGAGACACTCAGGGCACAAATGGAGAGTAGCACCGAGAGCCTGAGAGTCCAAATGGAGAGTAGCACCGAGAGCCTGAGAGTCCAAATGGAGAGTAGCACCGAGAGCCTGAGAGTCCAAATGGAGAGAAGCACCGAGAGCCTCAGGGGGGAACTGCATGCGACGTCCAAAGACGTATGTGCCGAACTTGCCGCAGTGCGCCGTGTGCTCACTGAGCTCTCACAAACCCTTAGGGACATGCATGGACGTGAGCAGGCAGAGACGTCATCCGTTGCAAGTTCCGTCCAGGGCAGCCCCCAACGTAGATCTGGGAGGAACCTGCGCTCCACAGGCAGGGGTGCCCCTGATACCCGCAGAGGGGGCTTGCAATAGCGACAGCCCACTGACAATGAGCTTCTTTGGACACTGGTGTTCGGGGGGGAGGTAGGAGGGTGGAGGGGGTGTGTTGGGCTCACTTGGGTGGCGGGTCGATAGGGTGTTCTACATGATATCACATATGCCATAAACAGTGCACGATCAACCAAAGAGATGTGTGGACAATGATCTTTGTGTACTAGGCCATCATAGGCGTACAGTCCATATTGTGCATGTACCAGACACACACAGTGCCACGAGTCCCGTGTCCATGTATCAGCCACCAGGCGTGAGTGCTAGAAGCATGCATCAATGAGATGCTGACGAATGTCATGGCCCTCCGGTGCCTCGCAGACTCCTTGAGGTGCTGCCACATCCCCACCCTCATCATGACCATCATCAGGTGCTTGCAGTTCAGCGTCAGGGGGCATGGGCACATTTCTACGTACGCACATGTTGTGGAGCATGACACATGCCATGACCATCTTTGCAACCTTCTCATGGCGGTACAGGAGTGCCCCGCCAGACCTACTGAGGCAGCGGAAACGAGTCTTCAGTAGGCCGAATGCCTGTTCAATGACTACACGGGTACGTGAGTGGGCATAGTTGTAGTCCTCCTCATGCTGGTCCCGTGGGTTCCGGACTGGTGTGAGGAGCCATCTCTTCAGTGGATACCCAGCATCACCTGTATGTGGACGAGAAACGTATGATGTGGAATGCCATTGCTACGTACGCACCCCCCCCCCACCCCCCTCCTGGCAGTTCATTGCCGCATCACATACCCCACATCATCATGCATGAAATGAGACTCACCGAGTAGCCAGGATCTGTTCCCTGCGTGTCGCTCCATGTAGCGTGGTATAGTAGAGTTCCTCAAGACCATGGAATCATGGGTTGATCCAGGGAATCTGGCACAACAATGTGTAATGATCCTGTTGGAGTCACACACCATTTGTACATTCAGGGAATGAAATTGTTTTCGGTTGCGGTACTGGGCCTCCATGGCATGTGGAACGACCAATTCCACATGGGTGCAGTCGATGGCACCAATGCAACCCGGTATGCCGGCAAGTGCATGGAATCCCACTTTTGTGTTGGTAATTTCCTGCTCCGAGCGTGGTAGGGAGATGTAGTCGTCTGCGTGCTGCAGGAGGGCATCGAGCACTTGCAATAGTGTCCGTGAGAACAGTGGCTGTGAAATGCCATGCAACTGTCCGACTGTGTGCTGGTAGGTGCCTGTGGCCAGGAAGTGTAGTACAGACACCACCTTCAGTAGGGGTGGGATGGCGGTTGGGCTATCTATCATGCTGACAAGGTCAGCCTGTGTCATGTCCACGATGGCGGCTATGGTGTCCCGGTCCAAACGGTAGAGGGTGTGGATCTGCTCATCAGTGAGGTTGAACGGATGTGCTCGGAGGCGTGGGATTGCGGGCTGCCTGCGTGGTGGTAGTGGCTGTGCTGGCGGCCCTTGCTGGCCCTGCCTTGCCCTCCTCCTCCTCCTGCGTCTCCTCCGTGCGGCCGGTTGTAGTTGGTGTTCGTCTTCTTCTTGGAGTTGGAGCACTTGCAGTGCTATCAGGTCCCCCAGGGCCAACATCGCGAGTCCTGCCGGTAGCATTTCGGAGTGGGTGTGGTTGTGGGAGGAGACTGGGTGTGCAATTTATGTGTTTTCAGGCTGTATGGCCTCCACCTGTGGTGATTCATTCCACCTGTGCAAGCTGCTCTCCCCTTTGGCCGAGCACGTCCCGCACACAACGCTGCAATGTGACGCATGGCATCTTGCTCTTGCATTCATGTATTTGTACCCGATGGCCGTGTAACATTTGTTGATATGTACATTCGGCTATGGTCCCATTGTTTCACATACAATCTTTGCAGTCGCGAACAGACTTGTGATGGGTCAGTGGGACGTAGTACTCGAGTAACGGTGGGCCCTCATGCATCACTGTACCGAGTTGCAATGACGGGCGGGGCGTCCCATTCGTGGGTGAAGGCAGTTGCCATTTTCACACTCAGCCGCACTCGATGGATTAATTAGTGATTTCAAACGGCCACAGATGCCTCTTCGACGTGATGTTGCAAATGAGGAATTCGAAGGCCGGCGCTTTCGGTTTTCAGCTAGCGTCGGGGAGATGCCCACAGGTCTGACTGCAAATATAACGTTCTTTTGTTCGATGTCCTTGAGACAGGGGCCATGGCGAGGAAGCAATGATTGATATGAATAGTTTTGGATGCGCAATAGTGACGTGGGCGATGAGGCCGGACGTTCCCAAATACATGTAACTTCACAACACTGGAATTACGGGCTGGGGCACTGTGGATTTTGCAGGCTGCATAACGCACAGACTCAATGGAAAGTTCGAATGTTTTGTGAGTAAATATTCAGGCGTTTTTATAACAGGATGAGGGAATGATGAATGGATGCATGGGCAGGTGATTTGATACAGGGTTTGCCATGTACAGGGCTAGTTGGAATCTATCCGCCTCCCCTGCGCTATGTGATGCAGGGCTGCCATAGTGGGACCATCGTCTATCTGGCCTTGTTGAGCCCTCCCTGTCTCGACGCGCCTTCAGACACTTGTGTCCATGCACGTTACCAATCCCATCTGAAGGATTCTGTTTTAACAGACGCATGCACAGGTACACTCGTTTGTGATGGTGTTTACACCTCGATATAGATAGTTATGAGTCGCAAGTGGTTTCGGGGTGGTGATGATCCTTTGGAGTGGGCTAGCATGCATATGACTGTGGATTTAGTGTGATCATTGAAGTGAGTTGTTCGAATGTAGTTCTGATGGCCATTCTGTTCTTTTTCTTTTCTTTTGGTTGACAGGTATCTCCTCCCCTTTTGCCACTGCCATCTGTATGCCACTCCTGCAGATGGCGTTTACTCCCGACACCTGCTGCTTCGTGTTAATCAGTGGAGCAGCATTACGATCTTATGGGACGATCGCCAATGGGCCACATGCCCTTACGCAGTACTAGTGGCTCGGAGCAACATTTCGGCCTTTCAGCTGGACTAGTGCCTCCCCATTGGGACGGCCCTGCGGGTCTGTGCGCTTCCATGTTGCCTTTTCGTACGTGAATGTGGCTCTGTGTACCATGATGGAACAGGGCGTCACACAAGTAGTAGCTGGTCATTCCTTGCGGATGCAGCCCACAATGGTGATATGTGTTTTGGAGTCCATGAACTAATGGCTGTATGGGCTTGGTGATTTAGTTGTGCATTAAATTTCTATTCTGATATGGGCCGTGTAGCGTTCTTCTTTGCGAGTGATGTGGCATATTCCTATTTGGGGAGCGATGTATTGTGAGGAGATCTGCATTGGGTTCCAGCTTCAGAGTTTAGTCGCGTGGTACTGTGCTGGGCGCGTTTGCCTACGGAGCCCAGTGAGGTCAGGGATGGGGGCTGCCAATGTGACTGTTTGCATGTTTGTCATGCTCAGGGGCGGGGGAATGGGTTTTGTGTAACAGATGCCGGTCAGCCACGTGGACTGGTGGCATGTTGTGATTTTCGGAATATTGCTGGTCACAGGTGCCTGTGTTTGCGTGCGTTTCGGGGGGGGGGACTGTGGTCATGTCCATTGGAATGGCTTCTGTATTCGTGCCATCTGTGCCCTGCAGCTCCCATTGGCCCCTCTTGTGTTTCTTTTGTTCGTTGGCATGCATGGGTGACTTGTACATTTCACTGGTTGCATTGTGACTTCATTGCACCTACGGGGAGTTGTACTTTGTGGGCAGGGAGCGGTGTACAGGCACTCAGTGGGGCCGTTTACGGTTGATTCGCGATGCCGTACTTCTCACCATGGCGGATTGGTGCTTTCCGCCATGCTTGATGGCGTTAGGTACATGTCCGCTAGGGTCGGAATTCGCGTACCCTTGCGCCATGGTGGTATTTACGGTTTGGCATGGCGCGCGCGCGCGTACTTGGTGCAGTTAGCGTTGGCGTTCACTACGGTGTCGCTAATGGCTTCGTACTTTGCGGTGACGGGTCATAGTCGCACCGAGCGGTATTCGATGGCGGTATTGCATTTCCGCCATCGTTTTTCGGATTCCGCCAGGGTCGTAATGAGGGCCTTTGTCTTTACAGGTGCTGCTGAAGACTGGATTCCAGGATGGTAAGCTTTTGTTCCCTTAGGCCCAGGATCAGAAGCAGAAGACACGATGAGCGTTCTGCTGCAGAGAATGCAGAATAACACAAAGCAAGATTCATCCATCGGGTGTGGTTTAAATAGCCTCCTGTGGTGTTTTGGTGTCTCCTTCCACAGCCACGCCTAGGTAAGAAAAGAGTTCCTGCTTTCCAGAAGAGTCCCAGTATTCTTAACCTAGGGAGTGGCTCCTGCCCCACTCAACAGGAAAAGTAGTCCCAAACAGAAGAGGATCATGGGTTCAACTGGCAGGTAAGTAAGCAGCATGGTCTGCTGCAGGTAATCCACCCAAGCATTATGAGCCCGGCGCTTCCAGCGCTGGGACTGGGCATCTTTATGAGCCTGGTGCCACTGGCGCCAGGCCAGGGTCCAAAAGGTCCCAATTGGGACTGGCTGGCACTCGGAACCGGGGTTATGGGTCTGCTTCCAAGGGAGTCGGGCAAGTCCTGATCTTTTGGAAGCAGAGATCATGACAGCACCCCCCCTCAAGGCCCCTCCCAAACCGGGCTTCTCCGGGGGTTTGGGCTTGTTAGGAAATGTTCGATGAAATCTTTTGATTAGACGAGGCGCGTGGACATATTCTGCAGGTTCCCAGGATCTTTCTTGGGGACCGTAGCCTTTCCAGTCAATCAGGTAAAATAGTTTAGATTTGGAGATCTTGGAATCCAGGATGCTTTTGACTTCAAACTCAAGTTCTCCATCAACTAGAATAGGTTTTGGAGATGTAGTTAGTCTGGTTTGAGGTTGCACGGGTTTTAATAGAGAGACGTGGAAGACCGGATGTATCTTCATGTGAGGGGGCAAATCCAACTTGACCGCTACTGGATTTACTATGGTAGTGATGGAATAGGGACCAAGGTATCTTGGGTTGAATGTGCGTGGTCCTTTTAGAGGTAGATATTTGGTGGATAACCAGACTTGATCTCCTACTTGATATTGGGGGGCTTCCTTCCGATGTTGGTCTGCTCCTTTCTTGTATTGTTCTTTAGCCCTTTGAAGGTGAGAAACGGCTTCCTTAAAGGCTTGGGTGATTGTAGAATGCAGGTGGTCTACTGCTGGTGTTCCAAGATCTTGGAGTGGATCCAACTCCGAGGTTCGAGGGTGACTACCGTATAAAAGAAAAGACGGGGTCTTCCCAGTTCCCGAGTGGACAGAGTTATTGTAGGCATATTCGGCTATCCAAAGGATATCTTTCCAAGTTTTTTCAGTTTGTTGTAGCATGCAGCGCAAATACTGTTCCAGAGTTTGATTGGTCCTCTCGGTTTGTCCGTCGGTTTGAGGGTGGTGGCTGGTTGAAAGTCTCACATCAATTTGAGCCGACCGACAGCAACTTCGGCAAAAATGAGAAATAAATTGACTACCTCGATCCGAAATTAGAACTGAAGGAAAACCGTGCAGTCGGACGATGTTTTCGAGAAATTCTCGGGCCAGAGTTGCTGCTGTTGGTAAGCCTTTGAGTGGAATTAAATGCGCCATCTTGGAGAATAGGTCCACGATTACGAGGATCGTATTGTATCCGGAGCATGGAGGTAGATCGGTGATGAAGTCCATAGAAAGCGTATGCCAAGGGCGAGGCGGGATGTCAATAGGGCGTAAGAGGCCGGCTGGTTTTTCCTTTTGACTCTTGTTTTGGGCGCATACTCCACAGGACATTATAAAGTCTCTGATATCTTTTTTCCAAGACGGCCACCAGAAGTAGCGCTTGATCTTTTCCGAGGTCTTGGTCATACCGGGATGTCCTTCCATTAAAGAATCGTGATAACAAGATATTACCTTTTTCTGTAAATCTGTGCTGGGCAGGTATAACCGTTCTTGGAAATATAATAGGTTGTCCTTCACCGTAAAGTCCTTTCCCTGCAGATGCCAATTCTGTATGTCTGCTGGAGTTACCAGTAGCCTGGCTTTATCCTTAACTTCCTCTATGGATTGTGTGGCGATTACACCTAGAATTCTTTGTTCGGGAATGATAGGTACAGGTTTAGGATTGATCAAATGTTCTTCCACTCCCATCCCAGAAAGGGCATCAGCTTTACCGTTTTTTGTACCAGGTCGATAGGTAATTATGAAGTCAAACTCGGCAAAGAATAGTGCCCAACGGAGTTGCCTAGAGGATTGAGCTTTTGCGGTTTTCAAATATTGCAGGTTTCGGTGATCTGTAATCACAGTAACGGTGTGTCGGGCCCCCAGAAGATAATGCCGCCAAGCCTTAAAGGCGGACTTGATAGCTAGAAGTTCCTTATCAGTAATAGTGTAATTGATTTCAGGAGGCGAGAATTTGCGGGACCAAAATGCCACGGGATGCAACTGATTGGCTACTGGGTCCTTTTGTGATAGAACTGCCCCCATGGCAAGGCTCGAAGCATCAGTTTCAACGATGTAGGGGAGTTCTGGGCGAGGATGTTTTAAGATCGGTGCAGAGATAAATCTAGTCTTCAAATTCTGGAAAGCTTGTTCCGCCTCGGTAGACCATTCAAAACGTTTGTTTTTCTTTAACAAGGCGGTGATGGGCTGGACTATTCGAGAGAATTCGGGGATAAACCTGCGGTAAAAGTTAGAGAAGCCTAACATGCTTTGAACACCTTTTACGGAGGATGGCGATGGCCATTTGAGAATTGCATTGACCTTCTTTGAATCCATACGCACTCCGCTAGGTGATAATATGAATCCCAAGAATTCAACTTCAGTCACGTTGAAAACACAATTTTCCAACTTAGCGAAAAGTTTGTGTTGACGCAATCTCTCGAGGACCATTTTCACGTGTTTCCGATGTTCAGTTTCCGATGAAGAATAAACGAGGATGTCGTCAATGTAAACAACAACACACACATCTATAAGCTCTCTGAGGACATCGTTCATAAAATATTGAAAGGCGGCCGGGGCATTGCAAAGTCCGAAGGGCATGACCTGATATTCAAATAGCCCATATTTGGTGCGGAAGGCCGTCTTCCATTCATCGCCCTCTTTTACTCGTACCAAGTGGTAGGCTCCTCTAAGATCCAGCTTTGTATGTATGCATGCTTTTCTGACTTGGTCCAGGAGTTCAGGGATCAAAGGTAACGGATATCTATTCTTAACGGTGATCTGGTTCAGGGCGCGATAATCTATACAAGTTCTAAGGTCCCCTTCTTTTTTTTGAACGAAGAACAAAGCTGAGGAAGCAGGGGACTTGGAAGGACGAATAAACCCATTCGCTAGGTATTGATCCAGGTATTGTCGGAGGTGAAGATTCTCAGGCTCGGTGAGGGCATAAATTCTACTACAAGGAGGAGTAGATCCAGGTATCAGGTCTATCTGGCAGTCATAAGACCTATGAGGAGGTAGAGAGTTAGCCTGATCCTTCCGGAAAACATCTTGGAATTCTAGGTATTCAGGAGGTAACTGGGGAGCCTCCGAGGAAATTGCTGCCAGTGCAACACCAGGTCGAGGGTGACAAGTAGAGACACATTCTGGAAACTGAACCGTTCTTGCTCGCCAATCGATCTGAGGATTGTGCTTCTCTAACCAAGGAATTCCTAGAATAATCTGGAACTGAGGGGCCTTGATCACATCGAACACGATCTTCTCATGGTGTCCATCTTGACTTACTAGCGTCACTTCTTGGGTGGTATGCGTTACTGGTCCGGAGGCTATCTCCGTACCATCCACCATAGTAATGACGTCCTTTACAGCCTTTGGACAAAGAGTCAGATTCATCCTCAAAACCATTTCATGATCCACATAATTGCCGATGGCACCGCTGTCGACGTAAGCTTCAATCGCATGTAATCGATCCGGATGTTCAGGGCTAATGAGGACCATAGGTATCACGAAATGCGAGGTCACTGAACTGGTTTTAACGCTCGGCAAGAGGACCTCTATTCTTGTCGGGCGAGGTTGTTTCCCTGCTCAGAGTTTGTGACCCTGGTAACTGCAGTTCCTACTGCCTTCTTGGCTGGTTTCACCGGACAGCCTCGAAGAAAGTGCCCCGAGTTTCCGCAATAGAGGCATAATTGCAGCTGTTTTCTCCTTTCCCGCTCCTTTCGTGTTAGTGGTCCTTTCAGGCCCCCTATTTGCATGGGTTCCCCGGAGTCTACTCCTTTGGTAGGAGTTGGTGGTTTGGAAAATACTCGAGCATCAAACTTGGAACGATCGGCCTTCCTGTTCTGCAGTCTGTGGTCAATTTGAACGACTAAGTCAATATAGTCCGAACAGTCTTGCGGGGGATTCACTACTTGGGCTAACACATCTTTGAGCTCTCCACGTAGACCTCTATAAAGCAGCGTAATCCTTTGGTCCTCAGGCCATCGAGTTTCCACTATCAGTCTGTTGAAAGACGCAATATAAGCCAAAAGGTCTTGATTACCCTGTCGCAATGAAAGGAGCTCATTGTCCAAGGCCTGCCCCTGTGAATGTCTTGCAAACAGTTTTTCCATACTGAGCTGAAAAGCTTCAAAATCATGGAGAACCGGATCATCTTGATTAACTAGAGGGATCGACCAGTCTGCCGCATTGCCACTAAGGTACGAAAGCACGAAAGCTACCTTAGCTTGATCAGTTGGAAAGGCTGCTGGCCGGCATAAGAAGTGCAACCGGCACTGATTAATAAATACTGCAAACCTCTTTGGGTCACCAGAAAATCGTTCGGGCGGAGCCAGAGGTACATTCCCAGGTAGGTTGATCTGCACTGGGTTCGTAGAGGATGTTGAAGGAAGATTTGCCCCTGATGCGGGTAACGGAGTTTGTCCGGCTTGTGACTGTAGCAATTGTCTAGCGAGATCGTCTGTTCGCTCCTTGGAAATAATCAGTTCCCTTCTTAGAGCATTTGTCTCCTGACGGGCTGCATGCACTTCTGCTCTTAGTTCCCCAAGTAACTGGGCTAGCTGGTCGGTATCCGAGGTTTCCATAGCGCCTGGGTGGGAGTTTTGCGGTAGGCTTTGTGTTCTGTAACGCTCACCTGATTCCCGCAGAGGCGCCGGTCTTGACTGGGTGAATGCCGTATCTTCAAAGGTGATGTGTAACACACGGTTGGCTCTTTTGGCTGGACCTCTGTGCACTGTATGTCTGACTCGAAGAGTAAGATGTCTGCAGATAGAAAATATGGGATTTATGAACTGGGGTTATTGGGTGCCTCTCTCCTCTTCCCTTTCTCTTCTCCTGTAGAACCCCAAAGGTTAACGCCCTCACCTTAGGTAAGTGAATGCCGAGCTCTCCATCTGCCTCGGGGCAGGGTGCCGTAACCAGTTTCTTCACTGGATAAGGGTGCAGGCCTCTTGACCTCAGAGGACTGCTGTCCGTCGTTAACTGCACGAACGGTAAGTTCTGGGCACTTCAAATGTCTTAAAAGTCTTTTGTAATGATATCTCTTGTTTTGCAGGGTTCCGGCGATGGCGGATGGCGGGCTGATGAGAGTTGAGGATCGAACCCGCGTGAGGAATAGAAGCGCCTGGAAGCACGTAAGTAAGCGCTTGTAGCCTGCTTCACGATGCGCACTAACTGTCCCTTTTATCTTGCAGGTACAAGTTCGGAGCTTTAGAGAAGCTGAAGGGTGCTGGAATACCCACTGGATTCGGTGTGGGAAGGAGTAATGGCACGTGAGTAATAAAGTTGCCCAATGTCTTTAAATGCACCTTCTTTTGTCTTTCAGATACGGGATGCAGCGCCGAAGGCCTCCGGAGCGTGCGAAGAGCTGGTAAGCTTTTGTCTTTCAGATGCCGGAATGCAGTGCGAGGCGTTGGTGACAGCCGATGGACCAGGTAAGAGATGCGCTGCCACTGAAGACCGTAGTGCTAACCTGTTCTTTCTTTGTCTTTACAGGTGCTGCTGAAGACTGGATTCCAGGATGGTAAGCCTTTGTTCCCTTAGGCCCAGGATCAGAAGCAGAAGACACGATGAGCGTTCTGCTGCAGAGAATTCAGAATAACACAAAGCAAGATTCATCCATCGGGTGTGGTTTAAATAGCCTCCTGTAGTGCTTAGGTGTCTCCTTCCACAGCCACGCCTAGGTAAGAAAAGAGTTCCTGCTTTCCAGAAGAGTTCCAGTATTCTGAACCTAGGGAGTGGCTCCTGCCCCACCCAACAGGAAAATTAGTCCCAAACAGAAGAGGATCAGGGGTTCAACTGGCAGGTAAGTAAGCAGCATGGTCTGCTGCAGGTAAGTCTACCCAAGCATTATGAGCCCGGCGCTTCCAGCGCTGGGACTGGGCATCTTTATGAGCCTGGTGCCACTGGCGCCAGGACAGGGTCCAAAAGGTCCCAACTGGGACTGGCTGGCACTCGGAACCGGGGTTATGGGTCTGCTTCCAAGGGAGTCGGGCAAGTCCTGATCTTTTGGAAGCAGAGATCATGACAGTCTGCTCTCGGTCAGCCTAAATGTTGACACAACTCAAAGGTTGTTGGGCTCGGCTGTAGTTGAAAACACAGTCCACCATTTTAGGACACCAATCAAGAGTTAAAATCAAAATGGTGGATAGTTCTTAAAATGGCAGCAAAGTTGATCAGAAATCGGAGCAATTCGAATGCGGTTTTACGTGCTGCGGGAGTGTGCTTAGGCCAATATTCATTTCAAGGCGGTATTATACTAATACAGTTTAACAAAAGGCTGAATATAAATAATGAAAAGAAGGGGAGAAAGAGCAGAACCCTGAAGGTCACCACAAGTGATATAGACTGGAGAAGTAGTGAAAGGAGAAAGATAAAGATATTGAGATCAGTCAGTGACTGAGCCAGCGATACGCACTGTGAACAGCATCCCGATCAGAAGGGCATGATCGATGGTGTCAAAGGCAGCAGACAGATCTTTCAAGATCAGTGCTTCAACACCACCCCTGGTCCACAATCAGGGCCAAGTCATTCACAGTGGATGCCATCACAGACTCGGTTCCATGACTGGATGAAAACCAGACTGGAAAGTGTCAAGAAAACCAGAATCCTGCAAGTAAGAAAGGAGAAGAGGGGTAAACAAAGATTTAAGTATTTTATTTAAAAAAGGAAGAAGAGAAATAGGATGGACATTTGAGGAGAGCAAAAGATCAAGAGACTTTTTTTAAGTAAAGGAATAACCAGAGCATGTGTAAGAACATGTGTAAGAAAATGATTAGTAAAAGAGCAGTTCATAGCAGAGGACACAAGAGACACGATAGAAGGAATAATCTCCTTAAGTGTGGCAAGTGGAATAGGGTGCAAAGGTGAAGCAGATTTTAGACCATTGGTGGCAGTGATGATGTTAGAAACTTCAAAAACTGGGAACGTGGACCAAGATTGAGAAGAGTTCAAAAAAGCAGGAATACCAGTAGACAACGGACATTGTACACCAAAACCAGAGATCTTCTGTCGAATAGAAACAATTTTAACATTAAAAAAGGAAGAAACATATACAATTTGAGATGGCAGGACAGAATTAGAGATGGGATCAGAGGACAGAGACTCTGCAAGCTTAAAAAATTCCTTAGATGAAATGGTAGTCACCTCAATGAGAGAAGTATAATAAACACACTTAGCATCAATAATAGCAATTTGATAAGAAGCACAGGCTTTATGCAGGACAAGGCCAGCAAGAGGGCAGTAAGACATGGTATTCATCCTCTTTTGAAGATGAGAGTCCCATGATACCCAAATATCTGGTGGCATGCTGTAGGTGTACAATTACCTTTACTAGAACTACCCGATGCTCAGACTATGAAAAATCTGATAACCAGCATAAAACTGATACCTTAGGTGTTCAGTTACAACTTCTAATTGTTGTATATCTACCTTATATAGAGGTTCTAAACCCATGGGTTAATCACAAACTCTTCTTACAACCACCCCTAAAATTAACAACTCTCAATCCACAAATTGGTTTAAGTTAACTACATGGAAAAAGACTGACAACATCATGGAATTCAGAACCCATAATGCCTGTGATACTGTGAAGAGGAAGTGGAGCTCAGAGTTAATGAAGATTAAGGTACCATGAAGTTTAATGAGCAGTCTAGTTTTTGTAGTACGAAGCACCTCAGCGAGACATTTAAATGCCAGAATGAGTTTCAGGTGGGAGGAGGAGAGGCAGAAGCAGAAGCAGAAGGAGATGCTGAGAACGAGGCAGAGGAGGCAGCAGGACTAAATGCAGGAGACGTTCTGGAGGTAGAGGAAGCACCAGCTGTGGCCAATGCGGGAGAAGTCAAGTGGCTGTGCAGAGCGAGTGTAGCTGGAAGTGAACTTGGGGAAAGCTACACTGTGTGGGAGACAAGCTCCTAAAATGCTGTGACCCGCTCTGGTGAAGAAGCAGAGCTGGAGGTCTCACAGAGCTGTCAGAGCTCCCCTAAAGGACTGCAGTTGTCGCAACAGTCAAATTGGAACCAGCAGCAGTACAGACCAACCAGAATGATCTGCTGAAGTACCCACAATTCAAAAGGAGATACAGAGGAAGACGGATGAGTTGGCCTGAGATGCCAGGACACCCAGCGGTGCTCCAAAAAAAGACTCTCTGTTGTAACTAATGATTTTGAATACCAAACCAATGAAATAAGTCAGCAAGGCCGCAACTTTCCTGATAAGGGATACCAATTGGGGAATAATTGTAACCTGCAGTGCCAGGGGCAAGAGGTCAGAGAAGAAAGATACATGGGCAGCCACAGTGAAACTCTCCTGACAAGGGATAGCAGTTGGGGGATAATTGTAAGCCGCATTGCCAGCAGTCAAGAGGTTGCATGCGATTAATACAAATGCTACAGGAGCACCACTTCACTTATACGAGACATCAATGGGGAGAAATCTGTAACCTGCCTTGCCAACGGCCAGAAGGTTTTAGAAGAGTGATATTGATACAACCAGGGTGCACATTCGCTTTTATGGAATTACAGTCTCGGGAGAGCTGTAACCCATATTGCCAAGAGTCAAGAGACTTTACAGATAAGCAGTTATTGTTCAAACCATAGGAAACTGGTGGGGAAAATCTTGGAACAAGCACAACCATGAACACAATTGTAGTTGTAGGAGTTTTACTCCAGGCATGCGAGTACAACAGGAAAGGGGTTAGTAGTAGTTAGTCCTGCAGGCGAGTGGACCAGGAAAGAAGAAGATAATTTAAAGAACGGTGGTTGTGGTAAAAAGGTGGGTTGGAAAGAAGTTGATAATTCTATCATCTTTCTCAATGAACTGTTGCATTGCTGAAAATACTTGCTATGCTATCCTGACAAAAGTGTTTCCTTTGAAGAAAAAGCTTGATGTACTAATAATTACTTGGCCTTTGAAAGAGAACAACTGTCTTGGTTTATGAACATGTGTTTCGAGGGAAAGAGATTTATTTTGGCAAAAGATAGACTGTGGGGAATAACAGTTGTTTTCGATTTGTGAACAAGCATTTGTGGAAAAATAAATTTTCTTGCCGAGAGGAAGGATTCATTGAATGGAAAATACTTTTTGTGTTATGTTCAGTGGAACTTTGTTATTGAACATAACTTTAGTGAATCTGAACTTTGCTCAAGGTATTCCTGACTTGATCCAGGGGAAGGGAGTCCAACCCTGGTCACAAGGAATACTTTCTAAAGCCTTTGAATTTGAATTTGCATATTATTTTGTGGAACAAAAAGCAGCCAGACATTCTTTGTATTATTTTGTTTTGTGTATTAGTGCGAGGCTGGGTTACTTTTTGGATATTAGGTCATTTTTCTTTAATTTTAGTTTTCCAGGCAGGGCCATCCTTATTGGGTTAAAGGAAAGATAGGTGTATATCTTACCCCCTTTTATTAAGTAAAATGGCAACTTTTCTGAAAATGTTACCTTTGTTTCCGTCTTTCATTTCTGACCCCTCACTATAAGTAAGAAGTAAGAACAAAAAAAAGTGACCAATGCAAAAGGGGAAAGATAAGATGTAAGGTATTTCCCCAAATCTGGTTCCGACCCACCACAAGCTTGGGAAGATTAAAGTCAAGTAATGTGGCGACCAGGCAACCAACTTGTGATTCTTTATGGATGTTGGGGTGCAAATTACAATCACCAAGAATAATTAGATCAGCAGAGCACATTTTACTATCTGACAAGGCATCCAAAAAGGCCATCACAAATGTGGAGTCATATGTTGGAGGGAGATAAACTAAAACACATAAATTGTGCAAGAGGAGGAAACTGCAATATGAACAGGAAAATCCTCAACATTCATATCAAGTAAAAATAATCAGTACACATAAACATGAAGAGCTATAAATCAGCACAACACCCCCACCACAATGATTACAGGCTCTATCCAATCTCAAAATATTATAGCCAGGCAGAGGTGCTACGGATAGACGATTGTCAGAAGAATCATTACAGCAAGTCTCAGTGACACTGTATGAGAAGACCTCTGGTAAAAGTAATCACGGGAAAAGAAGCCAATTCAAAAAAGGAGCATACACAGAGCAAGAAGGAACGCAAATTTATTGGACACAAAACAGCTAGGAAGCACGGTTCAGACAACCCTGTGGAACTGAACTGATTGAAATGAGCTGTCAATGCTGCCCACAGCGGCTGAACATTTTATAAATAATTTGCCAAATTATCATGCAACATTTGAGTTACATTTTTAAGGCAGGTCACAGGAGCTGGTTGGTGAAACTACCTCAGTCGCCAATATCCTATTACATGTTGAGTAACCCTAATAGGACAATACATCTTTTGGCCACAATTACATGAACTCCCCTCGTGATGTCACTGGCCCTCCACCCCATAGCCACTACCCCAATTCTTTGGCTCCCCAGCACCCTTCTCATGCCTTGCTGCCAAGTGCAGTCTGAAAAACTACACCACACCTTGGCTGGAGTTTAATTAACTATATTTAATTTCTATTTCTCATTCAATTTTCCATGTGCACCTAGCTCATTGGCCTCAAAAGTATCTCTTGCAGTGACTTTTCTGTGGCTGCCTTCTCCTGGGAAACTTCACCCATGCAACATTTCAGCACAATGTGGATGCTGAATGCTCAAAACAGACATAGTGCTTGTCAAACAAGACCTGCATCTCTATTGTTATGAGCAGTCTATGAGAAATTCTTTCTTATCGTGGGCCCCCAAGCAAAATGGCTTCTCTACTGTTCAGATAGTGCTCAAAAGCACCCCTACCTCATGCCTCCCTAAAACATCTTGCACTCTCACTCGGGGCCCACTCTATACAACTACACCATACTACACCCGAAACACCCACCCCTCGTTGCATTCTACCATGAGAATTCTCACGATACATCTACTTCTGTGTCACCTTATCCAACCAGCACCACGTTCAATGTCTACTTCACCACCGATGTCACTCGCCACGCCACGCTTGAAGTGAACACATTACTTGCACAACTTGTACGTGCACTGCCCTTGGCAGTGTTGAATATAGACATGTACAACATTCACCTCCTGCACAACTTTTACGTGCACTGCCCTTGGCAGTGTGGAATATAGACATTTACAACATTCACCTCCTCAGATCGATCTATCGATCAACACATTTTGGGCCAGCAGCACTTTACTCTTTTCCTTTGGTATCCTCTGCAAACTCTCCCCTCGAGCCTCATATTCCTCCAGCAAACAGCACATTATCATACACACATCCCCATCTACTGAACACTCCCCCCACAAAACCCCATAGTTGTCTATATACGAGGGTGGCATTATGAGCATTCCCTGTGGAGCATATTCAGGCATTGCTATTTGTGTTTGTGTGTGTCGTACACAGGGTGTCCTTTTCCCGGCCCCTTCAATATTCAGGGGCATCATATATTTACCCCTTCCCTTGTTTCCCTTCAAAATTCTCAATTCTAATTGACATGCACAAAAGGTGATGAGTACCAGAATGAGTATTGGGACAGTTATGTTAAAAATGTTTGCCAGCCACATGAGAAACCAGGCAAATAAACTCTCTAGCCAATTGTTAGATGTTACTGTGCTAATTTCCCTCATCTTAGTCTCAAGGAGTGTGTGCAGCTGCTCAATAGAATCTGTCAAAGTTCTGTTTGCTATGTCATTTGCGGGCTTGATTGTACAGCAGCTACTTCGGATCTTCTTACATACTCTGCCTCTATTGTTGTTAACAAATCCAAAATGTACCTGTTCTGGAGGGCAACTAATGTAACTACCCTCAGCTCTTCCCTCACAGCATTTAGTCCTTTCTCTGTTGAATTTGCCAATTGTAATTCTTTGTAACAGGTTTTTTGCAGCCATTTCGAATTGAACGCTGATAGGACACGTGGGGTGCAAAAAGGTTGGTGCTTTATTGAACAACCTTTACTCTGGTGAAATAGCAGCCAGTCTGTCGAATGATTTCTCAGAATAGTAATTGCTATCCCTGCAAATTCTCTTCAGGTTCAAGCATCGGGCTGGTCATGTATGCACCCCCCGCTCAAGACTTTATTAGTGTATAAATCTTTATTCAATAGTGCAGGGTGATTGTTGAATGGAATGAGTTCTGAATGTGGCACCACCAGGGCAGGGCTGTGAAGTGTGTTGAGGGAACATGTGCAGTCCCTATCTGGAGGGAGCTGGGCGTATGCCTCGGTCCTGCATGCCCACTATCTATCCATCATAACTGCAGCCCGCTCCTCAGTACCGTGATACTCATCACCTTGGTGCATCCAGTATTTTCCCCAAATATATCCAGCAAGTCGATCTGAAACACAAAAAGAACTGTGCGAGTTCAAAGGGTGCAAAGGTTGTTTTTTCTCATCAATCCACATTAGAGCGTGAACAGGTTTGTTCCAAACTGTCAGACAGCTGGTATTCATTTTTCTCTATACATCTTCTTCGAACCATACCAGTCCTTCCACCCCACATCACAACATTCCCCCCTCCCATGCTCCATTCTAGAAGACAGATCCCTAAAAGTGCATCAACAGTCTTGTATGGCACCATGGAATGCTGTGCAATCTCTTAGTGTGGGTTGTTAACAGTTGCTTTCCCCTACTCACCCCTTTTGTCACATATTCAATTATAATGTGTTTTCTGGCCTCTTCTTTTGCCATTCTCGTGAGTTTCATATAATTGTTGGCATATACTTCCTCCCCCTCATCTAGCCATTGGACATTAACCAAGTGTCCCTGAAACAAGCCCTTTGTCTTACACAATGATAAATGCATCCAAAAAAACCCCTCTCCTGTTGACACTTCTTGAGGGAGAAAGAGTGTGGGCGGCCCTGTAACGTCTAGAATAAAATAGCACATTTAACATGTGTCATTGGCCCTCTCTCACCTCAATTGTCTCATTTCATAATACCAAATATTGCTAAATGCCGTGCCATAACTGCCCTAATCCCATTGTTGAACATTTCAGAATTAAATACATCTTGTTTGGTGCAAACTCCTCCATTATTACTCCTAATAGGGGCAAACTGTCTCCTTTTAACTAGAAACCAAATAAACATAAAACCAAAAAAGAAAAACACTCCAACAACATAGCTTATACAGTTTTCCTTCCTCATCCTGCCACTTGCACATGGCACAGAACACTTTTAGCCCACTCACAGGTTTTCTATACAGGTGGAGGGAAGAGAAAAATGTTATGGACAGTTGTTTTATACTTTCCATCATTTGGCTGCCCTCTCTTCTCCTGCGAGTGGAGCGCCAGTATTGTCCCAGTCCTGTCCCGGTGAATGTCTGAAAGATGGAAACATGGGTGCCTCTCTGCTACCTTCACGGCTCTCAGGATGCAGTATGTAACAGTGAAGAGTCCAAGATCTTGTGAAATTCCTGATGAGGATCTTTTTATCCACTGTAAAGGGGCTGCTGTGCTGTGAATGCCTCTTCTTCTTTGGCAGTTGGAGTATCTTTGCTTGATGATGGGTTGGCCGACCTGCCTTGATGTGGTTGCACCCGGCATGAGATGTATGTGTGAGATTACGTGAGCTCAACTACATATACTTTAAATTCAGCTGTTAGCATCCAAAATTGTAAATGCAGGAGTGAGAGGTGCATGCATTCTGCTGCCAGTGACAGTTCCATGTGGAGTCAATGATGATCCGCATCAGGGGAACTGCATAGTGCAAATAAGCAAATAAAGCAAGTGGAAGACAATAGAGCCAATTCTTGCTACGTTTGAATGACAGCATGGCAAGGCACTCTTTGAGCATGCTCTTTTGACACATGTACTGGGTAGTGCAGCTGATCCAGGGCTCTTTTTGAGCAGCCTCTGCTAGGGCATTATAAGCTTCCTTGTACTGATCTGTCTCCACACCAGGTCTGTAGGTGACAGTGAGCAGCCCCTCTTTTTCCATAACTCCTGTTCTTGTTGGGGTGCACCCCCTGCAACTCAATCTCTTTGACAATGGGCAATGTGTTAAACGGCTCAGTAAGTGTAGGGTGCTGTCTTTGCAGCAATGCCATCAAATGCACTTAATACTTTTTAGAAGGCATGAATCATGTTATGTGTAAAAGTAAATATGCTTCTTCTTTTGCTGCAGAGTCAGCCCTATTTTTGCTTTGTGACATTAAATCTCTGCTGCTGGTATGGGCAGCACTTCTTATTATTGCCAGTTTTGCTTGGAGGGGCAGAACCTTTATTAACCAGTACAATAACTCTGCATGTTGTACAGGTGAGCCATCGCTCCTCCTCCAGATGATATTGGCCCACATCCTTTCCCAGTGGGCCAATATCATCTGAGTCCTTACCTGAAATTCGCCTTTGTGATAACAAATCATTGCCACAACCGTATGCCGACAACCTGTGCCTGAATCTGTTGTTGATGACCAATCAACAAAGAGCCTTTCTCCTGCTTCTATGGGCTCTTCATGTACTTTTAGGTCACCCCCATCATGTCCATACATAAGGCATAGTCGTGTTCCCTACCTCCATCTGGTGTGCTATCAATGGCGATGGGTTGAAAACCTGATACCTCACTACTTCAATTGCTGGTTTAGACTGAATGACCTCGTACCATGATACTCTCTGGGTTGTCAATGTGGACTTTGATTCAGCTAGAATCGCTAAAGCAATTGTTCGACAAAGAGCGTGACTGTGCAGCCCATAGTTATTGTTGTTGATTTCTCCATTGCAAATGCCACTCTGGCATTAGCCTGTTCACATGGGAAATGGGCCTGCATTACTGGGTCTAGTAGACCGCTGCAGTAGGCCAGGACTTGTGTCCCTGTGATGTCCTTTGAGTGAGGACAGCTGTCATTACTGTGGCATCAGAATGTGAAAAGAGAAAAACATTTCTTTATAGTTTCAAGTTGCTAAAACTGGCACGTGTGCTAACACTCCCTTCAATTTCGGCAAACAACTCATTCATTTCAGATGTTCCTTTTATGGGACCTTTTAACTACTGTGCTTCTTTTAATCCCTGAAGGAGGGGCTTCGTAAATGTGGAATTATTGAAGACCTATGCCTTGCAATAATTGCACAGGCCTAAGAATTGTTGTCTGCTTGACTGTGTATTGGTGTGGTGTGCTGTGTATCAATTTGGCTCTATGTGGATTGATCTTCCTGCCATCTATGGATATTTTTTGTCCTGGGTACACTACTTCTTTTTGGAAGTACTGCAACTGCTGCTTGTTTACCTTGTACTCCTTCTCTGCTAGCAATATCAGAAGTATAACTGAATCTTTCGTACACTGGTCCTCTATTCTGCTGCACACAAGGTGGTCGCCCATGTACTGGATGACTGTGCTGTGCATTTGCAAGTAGCTTAGGTTCAACGGGATCACCCTATTGAGCACATTAGGTGTCTCACAATACAGTTATGGTAAACAAATAGGTCGGAACCTCATCCTGTGATAATTGAACGCAGTGATATAATGTGACTCTGGATGCAATGGGATGGAGAAGAATGAATTCTTTAAATCAATGACTCTGAAGCATGTCACTTCTCTTTGTATATCACACAATATTTTGGCTGGATTTAGTACAAGTGTAAACTCGGCCTGCACTACATTGCTCAAGGGGTGGAGATCTTGAATGAATCTCCACGCCCCACCATTTGATTTCTTGACATGGTAGATGGCCATGTTACATGGGGATTCTGATGTTTTTATTATGCCCTTTCGCCATTGTGTGAGGAGTGCGTCATATATACCCCTGTCTGTTTTACATGACAGTGGAATACTGTTGTTTAACCTGGGGCAACAGTGACCCTTCCTTTACTTTTATGCAAACTGCCCTTACTACCTTCAAAAACCCTACATCATGGAGGCCGTTGGTCCGTAGTACCTCTGGTACTTTTTTCAAATCTTCCCGCAAGTGAGGTGTTGCCTTGCTCACTATCCGCATCCTGTTGGGGACCTGTCTCTCCTCTATGTCTACCTGATATGGAATGCATATCTGAAATATCATTTCCCCCTCCTCTTTGTCCTTTGAGAAAAGCTGTTTGTCAGTCAATTCTGTTAGTCTTAATGTCCGATCAAAACAGAGAACCGTGCACCACTATGTACCATCTTCATCTGTCCCATACAACATTACCATGCCTTTACTCATGAGTGCTGCTTCTAAATGTGTTTTTCCTGATACTATATCTTTGTGTACTGCTGATCTGAACAAGAATTATGTGGCCAACCGCAATACCTTGATTTTCATTCTGGGCACCCATCCTACTTGTACCTCATTAAGGAATATATCAGGGTGGCACGGTGATCCTCGCAAAGTGCTGTGTGCGCAAAATGCTTGTATGATGACTGTGACCCGCTTATTAAAGATACCGGGTGTTGAGCATACTATGGGCCTCATTACGAGGTGGGCGGTAAGGGGTTAATGGCGCCGGTAAAGGTGCCGGAGCCGTTAACCCCATACCACCCTATTACGAGGTCCTCTTGCGGGACCCGCTCCTTAGCAGGTCCCACGAGCAGCCCAGCATGCTAACAACGTTCCCTTCATTAACAGGCCCGTTGTTAGCATGCTCCCCATTACCATTGAGCCCTATAGGGGCTCAATGGGAATGGGGATGGTCTGGGACTGGCTTCCCTGAAGGGGGAAATACCAGGCCCTCCAAGGTCGGAATGGCCCGGTATTTCCCCATTCAGGGACCACGGACCCAGACCCGAATTTGGAGGCATGGCTACCTCCAAACTCGTAATGAGGCCCTATGCCTTTCTCTGAAAATGAATTTGTCATATTTAGTTTGGTCATTATATCTCTTCCTAATTGATGGGAGTGTCTTTTGAATAAAATAGGGGCACAATTATTGGCTGTGAGACTATTGTGAGTGGTAAATCTTGCATGATAGGAACTGTTACAACAGCCCAAGAAAATCCCTGTGTATCCATTAATTTAACAGGGGAAAGGCACCCTTTTAAATAGAGGATTTGGTGGCACCCGTGTCGCCCAAAATGAGAAATCTTTTTGTACAATCTTCAGTGCTACCTCATGTTCCTCATCGGGGTCTTCAGTTACTGAAAGTATTGGGCACATGCGTGTCTTCTGTTGGCTGGCCTATTGGGCATTTGGGCATTGTTCTGAAAATTAAAATGGGTTACCTCCAAGAAGTGTCACTCTCATAATGTGGTACTGTGTTCTGGGCTAGTAATGTGCTATCCCCCTGCGTGTATATTTGTGCTTGAGCCTGTAAGGTGTTCTCCAGTACTGTTATCTGTTGATGTGAGTTTACCTGTGGTATCAGGGCAACTGTGGATCCTACAGGTTGCATTGTCTGTGTAAGGTCACCTGCAGATGTGGTGGTGGCATTTGAGCTTGAAGTAGCTACATCCTTGATTATATAGGCTACCCCTGTTGCTGCATTGGTTTCAGTGGTGGCTGCATGGGTTAAACAAATACCTTTGCCCCCCGCCATACAGTTGATGTTGGGGGTCATTACGAGTGTGGCAGTAAATGGGGTTAATGGCACCGGTAAGGATGCCAGTGCCGTTAACACCTTACCGCCGCATTCCAAGGTCCCTTAGCGGGTCCCACTAAAGCCGGCAGGTAAAACCAGCCGTCCTTAATGGGATCCGCTAAGGGACCAGGGAGCTAATAACGGGCCCGTAATTTATGGGCCCGTTATTAGCTCCCTCCCAATTCCCATTGAGCCCTATGGGGGCTCGAATGGGAATGGGGAATGGCTTATTGAATGGGGACTTACCGGGTCCTCCAAGGTTGGAATGACCCGGTAAGTCCCCATTCAGAGAACCCGGACACGAGTTTGGAGGCAGCCATGGTGCTAATAGCGCCATGGCTGCCTCCAAACTCGTAATGACCCCCATTGTTTGTGTGGACAGTGATGAACTCTGCAGAGTCCTCACAGAATCCTTGCCTAAATTCATACTCTCAGGTGACCAGTGCAAGGCAGCCGCTGCCTGATCCTAACCCTGGGGGTGGTATTAGCCGGGAGGATCACCTGTGAGGAGAAAGGCACCAAGGGGATGGGATGACTCCATTAGGAGGGATCCAGGATTTATCTTCATCTGAGGATGAAGTTCCTTTAATAGCGGAATACTTAATGGCTTCTTGTCATAGTAAGTCTTTCCTTCCCTCCTTTTCTCAAGATATCAATTTAGGAAACCCCTATGGTAAATGTACAAAGGATACAACTAGGAACCACATAACTAATACCACCTCTTCTGATAAATATAATTCCTTCCCGAGTTTGAATTCTAAATTCAAGAATCACACTTCCACTCCTTTAAAACCTTCTTCTGAAGATACATTGAATCATTGAATCAGAAGTAATTAAAGGATGTAAAAAGAAACCAAAACATTAGGGACTCCAAGTACCATAATACAATAGGAACTAGGATGAAGAAGAGGAATTTAGGGACACAGAACTGCAGTATACAGTCTAGTGGTTCTAATGACCCATACCTGAGCGGGACCTTTGAATAGTTAAAACCACTTCAGGTGCAGGCCATCAGAAGTAGTAGAACAAGAAGCAGAAGGGGTTTCCAGCAGCAGTGGAATTAGCAGAGGGAGAGAAATAAAGATGCCAGAGCTGCTGCTGTGTTTATAGCGGATTATGGTGCAGAAAGAGTCTTAGAAGTCAGAAACCTGAAGTGCAGCGGGAAGTAGTGTTGGAAGGACTGTCCCATGGGAGAGAGAGGCTCCCCTTGTAATGTGCATTATGCTGGTGGATGGAGAGCACTGGAGTATAGTAGGAACAAGACAGACTCCAGACTCGAGATGCAGGAGTACTCCCGGAGCTGCCAGAAGCTCAGGAACAAACAGAAGAAGTAGGCGTTACAACAGCAGCTGGTCGACCAGATGCGCAATGGGAAACTGGTGAGTTGGTCTGTTTTAGGTGACCACATGGCAATCCGCAATCAACCGCTGGCTGCTCGCCAGCAATTCGAATACCGAACTAATGATTCAAAGCATTTCGGGAGTGATATTGATACTGGGAATGATCGAGTGAAGAAAGACTGTAATAATGATGGCCAAAATAAAGAGGGGGCAATATTTGAACCAGTTAATAACCAGCATTGCCCAAGCCAAAGAAGGGTAAATGTAAACCAGCATTGCCTAAGCAAAAAAAGTGCAATAGCAAACACACATTACCTAAGCCAAGGAAGGACCATTGTAAATCAGCATTGCCCAAGCCAAAGTAGGGTGAATGTAAACCAGCATTGCCTAAGCCAATGAAAGGCAATTGCAAACCAGCATTGCCTAGGCCAACGAAGGGTCATTGTGCATCAGCATTGCCTAAGACAAAGTAGGGAAATTGAAAAGGGAGACAGCTTTCCCAAAGAGAGAACTTTGAACAGAAGATATCCTCAACAGTTCATTGATGTAGTTGAAGAAAATCAAAGGTGGAAGGAGAGAAGCACCCCTCGTAGCTATCATCAAGGGGGAGAGAAATATAACCTGCATTGCTTGTGGCAGACAAAGCAGAGAAACAAACTGCATCAGTTTGTATTGTAACCTTATGAAAGAATTTGTGAAGTTACATTTCGTAGAAAGTCAAAGAAGTTTCTGAAGTTTGAAGTAAACCTCATCACAGCGTACTTGTAGTAGTGGTAGGAGATTCATCATGGCAGATGAGTATATCAGGAAAGGGTCTTTTTAGCGGTTAGTGGCAGGTTAGTGTATCAGGAAGAAGACATTGCAGTACTGCATTGTGGTGGAAGGTTGAAGTTAAAAGAAAGTGGCAAACCCACCATTGTGTTGTGATGAACTGTGGTAAAAACTATCCCGACAAAGACATTGGTCCTCTTTATGAGTGTGACGGTCTGGAAATACGGATGGCAGTAGCAACGTATCAGCACCCTTGCCGTCCTGCCACACTCTGACTCTGTGGACGGGGGCTGTTACACCAGCAAGTCTGACCTGCTGGGCGCAAAGGCACCCACCCGCAGAGTTTTCACTGAAGCACTGGCACCATCAACAATGGTCCTGGCGCTTCTGTGAACCCATTACCATTGAGTCCTATGGTACTCCACGGGAATGAGGACTTCCCGAATCCATCACTCGATATCGTGGGTCGTCAGGAGTTGTAATGTCCCTATGGCACTGGGATATCAGGCAAAAGATTTGGTGTTACGAGGATGGCGGCAACCCGCTGGTAGCACTGGCTGGTTACCACCATCCTTGTAATGAGGCCCATTGTAGTTTATTAAGAAAGGTGCAAAGACAAAGATGTCTTGTTCTGTTTATGAAGTATGAGCTTGTGGATACACTCCTCCCTGTGGCATGCCCCATGCAGGGAACCCCCCCTTGCTGAACAGGGGGAAGTGTGAGCTGTCCTGGGACAACGTTGGTAAGAACAGCCCCTTAGATTGATATATTTTCTAGTTTCTTTTGCACCAATCTTGCCTCCACCTTAATTGCATTATCTGTCATGTCCTTCTCTCTTTCCTGTTTCCTCTGCCAAAAGTGTACTATGGTGGTCTGTATTTCTGGCCATCCCTCTGGCTTAGTCCCAACCACCTTTTCTAGGTATGTCTGCACATCTGAGGGGAGTCCTCAGACCAGTATGTGATAAAATATTGGTATGTTCATGTCCCATGATTGTCACACCTCTAGTGTCCACAACTCCTGTATCTGTTGTTTGTAGTCTGTGGGGTCCTCATCTGGTTTAATTTTGCATGCCAAAATGCCCCCCCATGTCTGATGTATCTGGGGGCATATTCCAAAATACTTTCCACATGTGTGCGTGGCATTTGCTAAAGGGTGCACCGTTGTGTATGTTACTACTCAATTTTACTCCTGCCTGCTCCCATATTTTGTCCCCTCTTTTACCCAATATGGATGTGAAAAAGCTCTTCATTCGCTAATTGCCAGGGTAATGTCTCTTTCTTGAGCATGTATATCAGTTTGACTGCTTCCACTGTGAGGAATGGCAAGCTATACATTAAATTATCTCTGTCCATGCTCTGCCATGGTGCATACTGCACTCTTCCCCATCCTTTGTGCAACATGGGCAACTATGTGTATGGCTCTTTTTTCAGTGCTAGCTACTGCTCTCCTACCTATCCTGTTTTGGAGGGAGTGGGACCAGTCCCTACTGCTCCCCAATCTATCTCCCTTTCTCTCTGCCTCTCTCTTTCTATTTCTTTCTTCCATCTTCTCCTCTCTTCCTTTCTCTCTGTCTTTGTCCCATTCCTCATTGTCCCATATTTCCCCTCAGCCAGGCCCTGCTCCTTGTCCTCATCAGTGTCCGCAGGGTTTGATTCCAACCCCATTGAGTTCTTCTCCTCCTCCTCCTCCTCTACCGGAGTCTCTTTATCTAACTTAAACATTATTTTTCCGGACGTCTAAACACCTGGTATTCCCGCCGCCCATTGCTCCTCTTCCGGTTTCCAGACCTCCTTCTCTATCACACTTTTGACTGCTTTGAACACTTTTTGAACACTTTTTTCTATGTCTGCCAAGTACTTCTTGTTACATTCAACATATCAACATTATGAATATTATACCTTCATCATGTATGCTGCACACAATGCCTATGTTTCTGCATGAGTACCTTAGTATATTGGATAGAACTTCATAATATAATGCTATTTATATCAATGCATCGCTTAATGCACTAATTAGCTCTTGATATTTATTCCAATAATCTTTGACACTTTATTCTCAACATTATAATAAGAATCCCTTGTACAGACATTTCATGAAAAGTAAATGCACATGTGATGTCATCAGTGATGTCATCAATGTCATTTGTGATGTCATCCTTGATGTTGTGGGTGTTAGTCTTAGCAGTGCAGTGGTGGTGCGAGTTATGGTTGCTTAGCTTACCATAACTGGTGAATTTCAGGGGGTTTTCGGTTTTACTTGGAACCATAACGTCCCTTTGACAACTTTTTTTCATTGAATTTCATAGGTTTTTAGTAGCGCAACTTAACCATAACGTCCCTTTAACAAAGTTTTTTCACTGAATTTCATAGGATTTTAGTAGCGCAATTTAACAATAATAACTCTGACTTTATGTACATGTACTATGGAACATACTGAACCCCCTCTACTGAATTTGATGTCCGCGAACTCTTTTAATGTCCGCGGACATCTTTGGACAACAGCACCACTACCCAAAAAGACTGGGGAGGTATGTTTAATTGTTAAATCATAACATATGAACATTTTACAAATTCACAAACCAGCACCCATACACATTATATGTAGTAATAAATAAGAAGTGTAACCCATATATATATAACACACTAACCATTTATTCAAATACAATATTTTCTAAAATGGAATATACCAAAAGAAGAAAGATAGGCTTCCAACATGATTACCTCACAGAAACTCCACAACTAAGAGCAACAGCAGATCTATAGACCACTCAGAACACACCTTACCTGAAATAGTAAGTGTACTGTATTTTACTCATATATTTGTAAACTTTCTGTATTAGATACAAAAAAGAATGATATCATGTTTTTTTTCTCACAGAAACGTCTAGTACTGTGAAGTGGCGAGAGGAGCATTTCCCACGTACTTTACTATATAAACCAATTAATTAATATTATTTTATATACATTTAACATATATATATTTTTTTGTATAGACCATACAAAAATTGAACTTACTAATGAAAAAGCTGTATTGGATAAGACTCTTCAGACACAGAAGAAAAAATGGACCTACTCTTGACAAATTTTAATAATTTAAAAAACTTTGTGGAGGATCACTTCAAACAAACAACAACATACCATTGTCCCACATGTACCTGTCCTCCCTCAACATTATCCCAGTCAATTATCCCCAAACCTTCTCCATGAACCGAAACATTTTGATGAGACTTCCATCCCTTCTTCACCTCATATAAATCCTATTGAAACCCCTAATTCTCCTGTTTTTGTTTCAGTTTCTGCCTCACCTTCTTTGTCAGAAATTTAACATGCATGTAAAATAAAGTAAAATTATTATATTTTGTCCTAATTCATTTCTTGTTTTTTTTAAAAAAAGCAATTCAGGTGTCCGCGGACAGCGCGGGTGTCCGGAGTGTCTGTAAAGAAATGAAAATGGAGGTGTCCTAAGAACACTATACTTGTCCGTACTGTTCACTAGCAAGTTGAAACTGTTCTAAGAACACACGCAGTGTCCTGAAATGTTCGTCAATGGACAAAATGTGGGTGTCCTGACGACGCTGTCCGTATTGTTCGCTGGCAAGATGAAAGTGTTCTTGGAACATATTATGTGTCCTGGGATGTTCGTAAATAAACAAAATGGGGATGTCCTGAGGACGCTATGCCTATCCGTATTGTTCGCAAGCAAGTTGAAATTGTTCTACGAACACAGGCTGTGTCCTAAAATGTTCGTAAAGAAACAAAATGGGAGTCTCCTTAGGACGCTCTGCCTGTCCGTATTGTTCGCAGGCAAGTTGAAACTGTTCTAAGAACACACGCATTGTCCTGAAATGTTCGTCAATGGATGAAATGTGGGTGTCCTGAGGACACTGTCCGTATTGCTCGCTGGCAAGATGAAAGTGTTCTTAGAACATATTAAGTGTCCTGGGATGTCCGTAAATAAACAAATTGGGTGTATCCTGAGGACGCTATGCCTGTCCGTATTGTTCACAGGCAAGTTGAAACTGTTCTAAGAACACAGGCTGTGTCCTAAAATGTTCGTAAAGAAACAAAATGGGAGTGTCCTGGGGACACAATGCCTGTCCGTATTGTTCGCAGGCAAGTTGAAACTGTTCTAAGAACACACATGGTGTCCTGAAATATTTGTCAATGGACGAAATGTGGGTGTCCTGAGGATGCTGTCCGTATTTTTAGCTGGCAAGATGAAAGTGTTCTTAGAACATATTATGTGTCCTGGGATGTTCGTAAATAAACAAAATGGGGGTGTCCTGAGGACGCTATGCCTGTCCGTACTGTTCGTAGGCAGGTTGAAACTGCTCTAAGAACACAAAAAGTGTCCCGGAAATGTTCATAAATAAACAAAATGGGGGTATCCTGAGGACGCTATGCCTGTCCGTATTGTCCACAGACAAGTTGAAACTGTTCTAAGAACAAACGCCTGTCCGTAAGTGTTCGTTTCACTTGTGACGCACTTTTAATCAATCCAGGACCTGAACAGTGTCCGTAGAACACACATGCGCAAAATAGTTTCAGTGCATTTGGTGTCCTGCGGACACCTGCTCCCTTCGCGGACATGTTCACGAAGCTATCATGTGACTGCACCCACGATCAGCGTATGTTCTGATTGAGAACACTGTTTGTGTCCCCTAACAATTTAAAACTACATTTTCAAGTAATCTACAATATTTTCCAACAAAAACTCACCATAGAACAAGTCCCACATAGTAATCCTGAGTTTCTACATACTTTTTGTGACTTTTTGAACCCTTTTTTCTGTTCGATCTGTCCACGGACAGCGCGCATGGCCGCGAATTGCGCACAAGCACCCCTATAAAAGACCACGCACTAGAGCTCATTCTCATTGTGTTTCTGGCTATCCTACAGAGCACAGCGAATTTTGCTGCCAATTTGCAGATTTCCATTGCGAACTTGATGGCATCCGTGGCTCCACTACTGCCATCAGGTGCTGCATCTGCCTCAGCACCACCCTCAGCCCCTCCACCACCACCACCTCCCCAAGGGCCTGAAGAGGGGAACAGGAGTGAGGATGCACAGGAGGAAGAAGAGGATGATGAGAATGAGGTAGTGGAAGTCCCTACTACCAGCACTCGGCGTGAGTCTTGGGTGTGGCGGTTATTTAACATTCGTGGTAATGGTCCTAAGGTGTGTGCAAACCAAGTCACCTGCAATGAGTGCAAAATGGTACTCAGTCGCGGGAGGCATGGTACATACAGCTTTGGGACAACTACTATGAAGCGACACCTAAAGTCATTCCACTCGGGGCCTTTCGCAAAGTTTTACCTTGCGAGGAGCGTAGCAGGTTGACTTCCTCTACTTCATCCTCTGTTTCCGATCCCGCCACCACAAGGAACACTCCTGTGGGACAGTGTATTCCTCAAGCTGCCTCACAGGCCATACGCAATGCTGATGACCCTTACCTTTCGAGGGTCACAGTTGTGTGTATGTACTGGGACACAGTACTGTGCAGTGGGGAGAGACTTCGTAGTGCTTTTGAGGCTATCGTTTCAGAGCACGAGAAGGTCTGCTCGCTACCCAAGTGAAACCCACTCTACATCTTCCTCTCTCAGCTCACCCTTTCTTATCCCTGTGGTTGGTGTCCCCCCTTACCCTCCTTTCCCCTCCTCTCCTAGTGTGTCTTGTACAAAAAACACAAACAATTGTAAAACAACAAAAATTTAAAAAAGGCTCTTTTCAGAGCCGCCTTTTACAGTTAAAACATAGAAGTGAAAATAAATGAAGCAGGACCCTGTGTATTTTTTAGAAGTCTGCGGACAGTCCAAGGACATCTAAAATGTTGGGGTACTACCCTATCATAACCATTGCAGTTTTATCTGGGAGGAAGTGGTGGCTCTGAAAAGAGTCTTTTGGTGGTGTTTATTTGTGTTTGAAACATTTGAAATGCTCAACATCTACTATAAAATGGATGATGTAATTCCAAAAAAGGTTGCAATGCATTTTGTACATTTCTCAAAAAAATCTGATTGCCAGCATAAGTAAGATGGACTCCATCTCTGCGAAAAATGTATGTACTACGAAACATAATATTTTCATTGTGAAAAGAGGACATGCCAAAATCTCTTAGAAAAGCGCAAACAGCCTTATTGACATTGCACCTTGCTTTCTCCATTTGTGGACCAAATGAAGAAGAACAAAGCCACATTTGTCTCTGCTCAATCCGTGAAAAAATTACTTGAGAATTCGGAAACATGTCCATGACCTTCCCAAGAAATTCCAGACACATGTGCTAAACTGTTCCCTCCACAATGAATAACAATTATGTCTGGATGTTGCTCTTTCTCCAAAGTAGCACAGAGAGGCAGCAAGTCCAACCACTTCATTCCACATACTCCATGCCAGTGCACTTCCACATGTGGGAATCCAAGATTTACAGCTACTCCACAGCTTTGTGCATGCACCTTCAACCAATGTATCCACGAGTCTCCCAAAATCCAAACAATCTTTTTTTTGAAACACACAGCCATAGCTATCTGTTCTTCTCTCAGCAAAAAGAGTATCTGAGAAACTCTCCTGGCACAACACACCCACTAAACTTTCCTGACCAATCCCTTTCTCTGCTCATTCTCATTTGCATGGATGTCCGCGGACTACCGCCATGTCCGCAGACATATCGTACCATGAACAGTCCTACTACCATTTCCTTTTCACTTTCTGTGTCATTCCCTCATTGGATATAGCTAAGAAGTCACATGAACATCCACCAATCACATCCAATACCTCTACATCTAACTGCATCATCATAGACCAGCACTTTAAATGTACTGTTAATCTCTCTGAGTACAAGTGTCATATCATTGGAAAGCACCTTCTACCAGAAATACTTTACAAGTCTCCAAGATTTCTACTTGCAGCTGCATGCATATCGATATGCATGAACACAAACTACAGGTATGCATATTTTCTATATAGTACTTTTACAATTTTTATAGATTCATATAAACAGATTAACTGACTTTTAGCTTGTATAATCTATAAAATGTATTTACTGTCATTTTTTCCATCTCCTAAAATCAACTGTCACTTCCAAACCTATCTGCTATTTAATTTCTTTTTACACACAAATTTTCAAAGCATGTTGCACTAACATATTTAAAGTACAATATGAAGAGTTAACTTACTCAAACAAAATTGCATGCACGCAGTATGTTCAAAAATCAAACAACAATATGTGTACAAAAATATAAACATTTATTTACTTATATTTATATACTGTGCAAGCAGCCCATGGCACAGCCGGTCAAGTGGCACAGCGAGTAGAGCACTCGCTTTGACATCCGTGCAGAGCCTGTTAACGCAGGTTCGAATTCCGGTGGGGCCAAACTCAGCCTTTCATCCTTCCGAGGTCGATAAATGAGCACCACACACCATGGGTAATAATAAGCCGCGCTCAGATACCTGAGGGTTCGTAGCACTATATAAATGCCTAATTATTATTATTATTATTATTATTATTATTATTGAGACGCTATTACTTACAAGAGCTTAGTTACAGAAATAGTGGTATTCAGTGGTACATTATGATTTCCACAAGGCATACAAATTATATTTTGGTTGGTACAGTTGGTCATTACAATACAGTTTATGCATTAAGAACATATGATATGTATTCAACTGGTGCAACGCATCTTATTATTTTGAGGAAGGCGCTGAGGATCAATGTCAATTAAAATAATCAATGTCTAAATTATAAACAATGCTATATACAAACAAAATTCCTTATTTGTTTCCTTTACAATTGCAATGAATATCATTCTCCTGAAAAGAAGCAGCCGAATTTGAAGTACAAAGAACAACTAAGAAGAAACTTGCAAATTTCAGAAAAAAGTAAGTTGAATACCACCATATTATTTATACTATTATTCAAACACACTGTAAGGTTAATTCATGCTATTTCTGTATCTAAAAATAGAGATTGTGCACCATTCTGTCTAACAAATCCCCATTTCTTAAACAGAGATTTACAGGCAGAATGACGCACAATTTCTTAGTTTTCGACACACAAATAACCCAACTCAACCCCTAGAATTTTGATATTATAGACCAAACAACTGTTTTAATTGTATACCATTAGATTGACTATTTCTACTTCTCCACACCACCAGCTTACTTTCTACTATCATCTGAGCCCCAGTTTAGTAGCACATAAATTCAAGAATAGCCATCCCAACTAGTTGTAGTTGCCCAATGCACAATCACACACCATTACATACATCTTTATTATCTTACTCACACACTCATGCAAACAGCACACATACATTAAGAACACCCCAACCCATACCTTCTTTATTTTTTTCAACAGACCCTAAAGAATGCCTACCAAAAATCAAGTCTGTAGAAAACAATGCAGAAACAGAGCAAATGAAAATAGAAGTGTCCAAATCAAGCATCCATCTCTAGCAGAATTTGTAAAAAAAAATTAAAACGAAACAGCTAATACAGTCATTTAGCGAAACAAAACATGCTTCAAGTACAGAAAATATGGCTTCTTTATCAAAATGTAAAACGAACCACAAAACAATTAACAAACATCAGCTACCACTGCAGATAAAACTGCTTCTATAAATCTTGATATAGTGCAAACTAAGCATACCAAAAAAAGTATGTTTAGCAAAAAATTTCCGTCACAGAGTCCTACAAAATCTTATGAAAACAGGAGAGAAATCAAACTCAACCCTTAAAACCTATCGTCGAAAATTAATCTTAGAAGCGTTGATAGACAGTGCAATCCTTCTCAAAAGAAAGTTATTTATTTTAGTGTTAAAGAAAATGAAACCACTAACAAAACTAATGGCTAAATTACAAAAAAGACTTCTCAATAAACGAAATGTCAACAGAAATAACTTCTTAAGTATCTGTGGAGGTGAATGGAGTCACACTACGAGCACAGAACCATACTTTAATGAAGAAGCATACAAACAAAAGCAAATAAATACAATTGCCATACATAGCAGTGGACAAGGTTATGAAAAAGTTAATAATACCATAATGGAACAAGAAATACTGCTTACAAAAATATCCCCAGAAAACTTAGAATTACCTCTCCATTCAACTGAACCAGAACATCTAGTATACAAATGGCCATGCACGTCAATGTGTAACATTCCTAAAGAATCTTTCAAGTCTTTACACCAATTCCTCAATCAATAAGTGAAAGGCAAAGACAAAATGAAAATTAAACTACTGCAAAATATGGATACCTGTCCAGTGCGCAAGTACACAGGACTACAAGGACATTCATTGGCCTGCATTTCATTTCAGGACCTACTTGCAAAACCACCTTCCATTATATCAAAATGATATCAACACATCATTCAACTATAAGAAATCTAGTCTATAAACTGTACTATGCTAAAAGTCCTGCTTTAGAACTAGCCAATTTAAATAACATTCTTCTATATGGTGCAGCAAAAGACCTACTTGAAGAAATCGACTATATCCAGAAAAATTATTTGGCAAGTGAAAGCCACTTACAGAATGAAATAGCTTTAAAGCAAATTAGCAACAATTCTATGCATGGCAACCTTCTACTACACACATACAAAAAAAGAAATACTGAAATTTAAAAGTACATCTGCTGAAGTACCAAACCATATGTGTGTATGTTGCTGTAGAACTTTCTATAAAAGTAACACAAAAACTGTAGACCTAACATATAAAATAGAAGACAATGAAGATTCTAAATGGTTTGAATTAGCTCTCTAGCTTATAGCAGAAAACAAATACGAAATAACTGACCCCTTAATACTTTGCAGTTACTGCACTCCAAAACTTGACAACAACCAAACTCCTTCACGTGCTATCACAAATAATTTGGAATTATTTCCACTACCAAAACCCCTATAACAACTCAATTTATATGAGAGCATCATAATTCAAACAGTGCACCCCTTTCAAGCAATAATACGCCTTCAACCAAAAACAGCAAAATTACCTTTCTCTGAATTAGTGAAAGGTATTTGTGGAAAGGTAGTGTATTTACCATTAGATCTAAAAGAAAATGTGCACACTCTAGGAGTGCAACTTCCAATGGAGCAATCTTTATCTTAGTAAATGGTATACCTACAAAAGACAAAAGAATTTGGCAACAACTGGTAGATTTACATAAAGTTAGACAAGCTTTGCAATATCTAAAAGACAATAATGAATACTACAAAGAAATTAATATTGAAGAAAACTTGAAGCATACCACTGAAATAATTCAAGAGCCACAAGAAGCTGGTCAATTTGAGCTCCTAGATCCTGCTACAACATCCAATACTTTAGACCATTATACAATTCACCCATTGCATTCTATTGACACCATAAAAGATGCACTAGAAACGTAGAAATGCGTCAAACAAAATGATCACCAATCAGCATATGGGAAAAAAGTAGAGAAGCACGTGCATTTCCTCTACTTTTTCTTACTGGCAAAGGAGGAAGGTACGATGATAGACTTATTCAAATAACAGCATCAGAATATCGCTCATTACGGATGTATTCTGAAGATCCCAGGTTTAGACAAATTGTGGAATACATATTCCACCTTATTCCACCTACTCTTTGAAAGTGAACCAGCAACTTTATGTTACGGAGTTGCACACACATTAAAATCAGGATCCCGCTTTCAAAATATGTCAGCTACACAATTATTACAAAAAGTGCAACAAAAAGATGAGTTTTTACAATCAAATATTACAAATCTATTAGCAAATATGCATGGTACTAAAGAATACTAGTTTCGACATCACGGAGATGTACGTTGGCCCACCCACTTGGTTTGTTACATTAAGTTGTGCAGAATATGCATGGGAAGATTTACATGATTTCCTACGCATATCAAACAAAAACAAAACAAACATAGATATACTAACACCTGGAGAACTTTGTTCTCTAGATCCTGTTAATGTTTCAAGATATGTTCACCATCGCTTCATTGCTATGCTACACTTTATTTGTAATAAAACTGCTTCTCCCCTTGGAGAAGTGCAACACTTCTTTTGGAGAAAAGAATACCAAGCCAGAGGAGCACCACATATCCACATGCTTTTATAGATTAAAGATGCTCCTAAATTTGGTCAAGAGAGTGACGCCATTGTTTTACAGTTTATTGAAAAATATGTCACTTGTCAAATTCCATCAGAAGCAACAAATAGTGATCTTCAAGCACACATTTTACAATTTCAAAGACACAAATGTGGCAAATATTGTTGTCGCAAATACAAAAACAAAGGGAAATACTACACCAAATGCCGCTTTGGTTTCCCTAGACTGGTTACAAAAACAGGTGAAGTGAACAACTTCATGTCATCAGTTAGAAATAGTGTTAAAGGTAAATCACCTAAAAATACATATTACATAAAAAGAACAGAAGAAGAAAAATATATCAATGATTACAATGCAATCATTGCCCACTTATGGAATGCAAACATAGATGTGCAGTACATTGCAGACAATTCCACTGCAGTTGCACAATATGTTACAGCATACTTAACCAAATCAGAAAAAACAGAGCGACAAGACCTCTGGAATGACCTGTCATCAGACAAAACACTGTCTCAAAAATTATACAGCTTGGGCGTAAGCCTGCTCTTCCATAGAGAATGTGGCTCCTATGAAGCAGCAGATCATTTAACTGGTACTGCTTTGTATGGAAAATCTGAAAATAGTAGGCCGGCTAAGTCTTGGTCCTGCTAATTCTAGAAAAAGAGTTCTAAAATCATATGAAGATATAGAAACAATAGCCAAACATGATCCCAACAGCCAAGACATTTTAAAAAACAATTTGCTGGACACATACTACCCAAACAGAAGTACCACTTTGGAAACCATGTGTCTATACGACATAGCCCAAAACTTCTCATACAAAAATAATATAAAACCCAATGAAAAAAAGGTAGATACAGAGTGACAAATTGTGAAGGCAACTTAGTAAAACTCAACAACTCAACTTTAATTTATCATATCAAATTGTCATTAAAGACTCCTCAACATAAAGAACTATATTACATGTCCCTGCTACAACTCTTTAAACCATGAAGAAAAGAAGAAGAAATACTAGATAACTATGACTCCTATGAAGACACTTTCAAAGCAAATGAAAGCCCTATAACTGATTTAAACTTTACACAGTACAAAACAATGTTGCACAATGAACAGCAACATGAAGAAGAACTTCAGGCCCAACTAGATAAGGACACTCCTGACAGTAGTTAGCCTTCTGTAACAGGAAGCCAAGAACCACTGGGAGAACCACTTCAACAAATGAGCCAGAATTAGCTATGACAGAAGTAGAAAACACCATGTGTCAGTATGAAGATAAAGAAGACTTAACTATACTACAATCAAAACTAAACAATGAACAACGTAGCATTTTTGAAGAAGTAACAAAAGAAAATGCACATGGTGTACAACATGAAAACAAAGAATGCACCTGCCAAAATTACAAACCTATACTACTGTACGTCAGTGGTGAAGCTGGTTCTGGCAAAACATTCTTAATCAAAATCATCAGTAAATTCCGTCAACAATTGACAAACAACAAACTGTCAGCTGTTGTCACTGCCTCCACAGGTTTAGCTGCCTACAACATAGGCGGTGTCACTTTACACTGATTACTACTCCTGCCAGTAGAACACCAAAACAAATTAAACTATTACAAACTTTCTACAGAAGCTGCAATGAAGCTACGCAGAGTATTAAAACAAATGAAAATGCTGCTAATAGATGAAGTGAGCATGGTCTCCAACCTAATGTTGGCCTTGATTCACCTCAGATTACAAGAAATACTCAAAACAAACTACAAAGAGCTCTTTGGAGGAAAACACATTATTGTTAACACATTATTCTTTTCGGAGATCTTCTTCAATTGACACCAGTGAAAGGTGAGCCTATTTTTAAAACCCTAGGACACAAACTCTGCCGTAAAACTGTTGGCAGCATTGGAAATGTCAACCTTTGTCAACATTTCCAATATAGAGAATAAACAGAAAACATGCGGCAATCTCCAGATCTCACTTATGCCAACATCTTAAAAAGTATTAGAGTTGGTGTATTATCTCAAGAAGCACAAGTGATATTGAAAACCCGGCACATTCATGCACTTTATGGCCATAATGCATGTGCTACGGATGTTATGGAACAATTAGCCCACAAAAATGTCAATTGTATGGCCTTAATGCCAACTCTTACAAGCTGTTTCAAATTCAATGAAACAATGTTAAAAAAAGAAATGCAACCAATAATTGAAATTAGCGCCACAGACAAACTGTGCATGGGTATGACACTACCATGTGTGAACAAGCCACAACGAGACTAAATAGTTTAGAATATTCAATCTCCAACACAGCTGGATTGGAAAAAATATTGAAATTATCCTTAAATTGCAGAGTAATGCTTAAACGTAACCTTGACGTGGATCAAGGTCTAGTTAATGGAGCACTGGGTACAGTTGTTGGCTTTCAAATATACCCACGTGACAACAACATTCAGTTTGTCAATATTCTCTTTGACAAACTTTCAGAAGTGAAAAGGATAGGATGCTCAACAGCTCGATTCCTTCTCTTCAAAGACATGTATGTACGAAGAGAACAATTTTCTCTGACTCTTGCATACGCAGTCACCATCCATAAATCACAAGGTCTCACCCTAGACAAAGCATTGATAGACATTGGTAACACAGTCTTTAAAGAAGGCATGAGCTACATAGCACTATCAACTTCCAATCAACTATCTAATCAACTTTGATGCAAGTAAAGTAAACACTGATATTCCTTGCATTTCAGAATACAATAGACTTCGTTCACTATACACCCCCATCTAAAAACATATCATATTCCACAAAAAGTAAAATGTTCTAAAAGAAAACTAAATGAAACAGAAATGCAACAGGATGTCACTGCAAATCCTCCAAAGAGATTAAAAGAAACTGATACTTCATCAAGTACCACAATCAAAAAAGAACCTATTAGGGAAAGTAAACCAGGTACTTCTTCAAAGAAGGAAAACAAGCTCCAAAAAAGCACTCAGGTACAGAACTACCTGGTCCATTTAAACTTTCAAATGTAAATGGTGTAAGTTGCTTAGCAAATGTAGCAATGAATATTCTATTTCAATTTCCACTAATACTTGACAACATTTACTTACACAGTACAGACCAATTGTGTTTGCAAATGTTAATACTTCATAGAAACGCAACAAACAATCCTGACAACACGTATAGTGCTTATGGAATAAGACAACAATTGGACTACTGAGCTGGAATGGTGAAATTCACTATAAACTCACAGGAATATCCACACGAACTTCTAATGTACTTACTACAAGTACTGGAAAACACAAACATACCTATACATGAAATCTTCCAGATTTCATACATGTGGAAACATACATGCACTCTGTGCAACAATGTGACACAAGAACAAATCCCCAATGAGCGCTTTGTGTATGTATCAATACCGAAATTGTAAATCCGTTCCATTTCAGGAACTTGTACAAAATGCAAACCATGGTAGATTATGTACTACCTGCAATTCGGATAATCGCTCCATCTTACTAATACAAACACATAGTAAATACGTAATACTAATGTTTCTACGTTACAATGCAGATTGTACCAAAAACAACTCCAAGCTGACTGGATTCACATATGGTCAAGTATCACTTGGTAAGAAAACCTTCACAACAATAGGTATACAGGCCGATTCATGGAATTAATGTGCACTGAAATTTTTGGCGCAAGCATGCGAAAGTGTGCGAAAGCGTGCGAATCGCAGTGCCAGTGCGAAAATCGCAGCGAAACCTGCGCACAGCGATTCATGGAAGTCCGTGCACGTGTAAATCCCAGGATGTGCGCCAAAATTCTGTGTGGCGCATGCTGGCGCACACATCTCCAAACAGCGTGCGCTGGCGCACAGCGAAATCGCACATAGCGCAGCGCACACAACAAAAGTAGGAGGAACAGGGGCCGTGACACATGGAATGGGGAAAAACACGTGAAAATGTGGGCGTCACGGGGGAAGTACAGGATGCAAATGCGCGGAACACCCACACGCACGTTCAAAACACGTATTCATGGATTCGAACGGGGCTAATGCGTGCGCCAAAAAAGACACGCTAATCCAGAAACACGTAAGCCAGCAGGAAGCAAGCGTACGTAGACGCGCGCAGCATAAAAGTGTGCGCAAACAACAAACAAGCTCAAACACGCAGTGGTCGTGGGATACCACAGGAGGAGGAGGAGGATAGTCAGGCCCAGAATTTTCACACCCAGATCCTGCCTGATGACCAGGTGTATGGGAGGTACAGGTTTCCACCTCACATAATACTCGACCTGGTGAGTGAGTGGGTGGATGACCTCACATCACCCACCCTGTGCTCCCAAGCACTCATCCCCCTGGAGAAGGTCCTCAATGTATTGCACTTCTTGGTCACAGGATCATTTCAGCAGACAAGTGCTATAGTGGGGGGGTGTCACAGGCCACGCAGTCACGCTGCCTACACCAGGTCTTGGCCATCATGATTGCACGGCCATCAGTCCGCAGGCACATATACCTGCCCAGAACACCTGCAGAAAGGCAGGCTGCCATCCAGGATTTCTACGGGGTGGCACAATTCCCCAAAGTCCTAGGTGCCATTGATTGCACCCATGTGGCTCTACTTCCCCCCAGGGCATCAGAGCACATCTATAGAAACCGCAAGCACTGACATTCCATCAACGTGCAGGTAGTATGTGATGCCAAGGGAATCATCACCTCAGTATATGCCAACTATCCAGAGTCCACCCACGACAATTTTATTTACAGAATGTCAACCCTAAACCGGGACCTAGATGCTGGGCGGCATGGCGATACATGGCTGCTCGGTGAGTATAAATGCCACAGCACATGCATGCATATCAGTTACTGAGTAATGTCACAACCCCACTAATGATACCCATCACCACCTCCCCAGGGGACAGTGCCTACCATCTGAGCACCCACATGATGACGCCAATTCGGAACCCCAACACGCCACCCGAGGTAAGATACAACACAGCCCACATTCCAACCCGGGGCATAGTGGAGCGCACATTCGGAGTGCTCAAGTCATGCTTTTGCTCCCTTGACCGTTTTGGCGGGCAGCTGTTATACGCTCCCCCAGTAGTGTGAAGGATCATAGTGGGAGCATGTGCCTGCCCGTGGACATGGTGGTGCCCCCACATCCCCAACCACATGCACGCCCACTGCGCATGGGAGGGGAAAGGGCACGGGGTGAGGCAGCCCGTACGCAGCTGGTGGCTAATTACCTCACCTAAAATCACACCCCTGTGGAGTGCACACAGCCCTGGCACATACCAGCTGACAATCAATGATGATGACATAAGGGACAGTTAACTGTCACAACCATACCAGCATGAGATTGGACACCTGGAAGTGTTACATTGTGTGCATCCCTACCTACACAAACACCACCAATGCTGTGTCATCAAAAGACACACTTCTATGCTGCTAAATTCATTACCCCCTTGCAAAATACAACATGACAACAGTGCCATGTCACCCAACCCCTCCCCAGCACCGCCACCCAACACACCATGGCATGTCATGCAATGTGAGAGCAAACAAAGCAATCCCCAAAACCTGACACAAGTGTCACAAAGTACAGTGCCCCTAATAGAAACTGGCCACACACAATATGTTCCCAGCAATGTAGAACTAACAACACACATGACCAAATACTTACCAACAATACAATGCAGCTACACAACCTCAAACATAGCAAAAACATGACAGTACTAAGTTAAAGTAGTTGTAGTCTTACAACCTGATTATGCCAGCACATCAACCCCTTCCAACTGTACAGTGTTGCTGCCACGCAAATGTGTAAGTGCACTGCTTACAACATGAACTTCATCTCCAAAGTAGACGGCCTTGAGAAGACATGAGGAATGAACCTGCAAATTATGAGGAACACATGGATTGACAAGCACATATCAATCCACTGTGCAGTGTACAATACAACAACAATATCCACTAGGAATGTATACACAGGATTGACTACAGACTGCCCACACAGATCATGGGAGTCCAACGTCACTGTGTAATTCACTGTCACTTGGGCACACCCTTTGCAAGCTCATGGAAACGGGAAGCAGGAGGGGTGTGTGTCTCACGAACCCAAGCATCTAACCCAAGCTCAGGACAAGCCTGCTTGTGCCCAGCCAGAATACAGTGGATGCCCACGGGAGCCACACAAGGCAACACACTGTAAAAGAAAATCAAAAATCAAAAATCAAAAATGGCCATGTGGGGGCCAGTGGGGGAGGCCACCCAGGAGGTCCGAGGACAGGGTGCGCACCAACAGCCACCTGTGTGGATGTCGGTAAAAAAAACACCTCCATGGGCTCATGGCCTGCACGGTTATGCCAATGTGGGAGAACTGCTGCTGTCGCTCTCATCACCCTCTGCTGCTGCCACAGGAGGTGGTGGTGCTATGGGAGGCAGCCCACGCAAAGCCCTGGTATGGTTCTCCATGGCAGCAAGCATGCGGGTGTGGAAGGTCTCGTTCTGGAGGATTATAGTGCGGAGATCCCCATGCAGCACCTGACGTGATGCCCAGATCGCCTCCCGAGTTGCCAGCTGAGAGCGAACGTGTGAGCCGCTCCAGCTGCTGTTCTGTCCTCAAGTTAGTGGAAGCCTCAAGGTCAACAAGAGTCTCCCTGAGGTGATGGAGTTCTACCCTCAGGGCTTCCCTGTGGCCCTGGGACTCTATTGATATCGATTGGCGTAGAGTCTCCAGTGCCGCCTGTCGGTCCCTGTTGGACGCAAACATGTCTTCCCTGTGTGATTGGCAAATGGAGTCTGTTGCCTGCTGTATTTGCTCCATCTGCCTTTCAGGGGGGACAGTGGAAGTGGCCACCCTCTCCATTGCTTGAGCCATCATCTCAACTGATGGTGCCTGTTGGGTTGCCATACCGTACATGGATTGTTCCCATACGGTATTGCCTGGTGGCGTATGGCCACCGCGTCGGCGGGCACCACACCTGTTTGGGTCAAGGAGATCTGCGCCTTGCTGTGCTGGCACTACCTGAGGTGCCAGGACTGCATTCCCCCTCTGATCTGCTGGCCCAGGAACATGATCACATGTTGTGGAGTGTGACCCTGCATCCGTAACCGCCAAAGGCTGACTTACCAACACTGACATCCCCATAGAGGTTTCTACCCCTGGTGCAGGTGGGTCGGACAGAACAGAATCCCTGCCAGAAACACTTACCTGTGACGGCATATAGGTCTCATCATCCAAATCAGCACCTAAATAGAGGTCTGGGGACACCCCTGGACAGAATGGTCTGCAGCAAGATTGGGTTCTCACCCACTACCACACCACGTCCCCCACTGGTGCCCGGTCGTGCCGGAGATTCCTCCTGGGTCTGCACCATCTCCTCAACCTTAATAGCATCAAGTGCATCATCCATGCAAAAACATGAAAGACAAAAAATGGAAACAGGCATTGGCACACAAATAGGCCTGACAAGCTACAGAACCAGAACATGATTTACACATGGCACACATGACTATAACCCTCCCATGTATGCACTGTCACTGAGTTGGAAGGGGAGGCAAAAGGCAGACACTGATGACACCAAGATGGAAGAGCAACACATTTGCTGCATGCTGGGTAGCACTGCCATCACACATTGGCCTGTGAGTGGCATGTACAATACACATACATGACACATGCCAAAACACAGATGGCAAGTACCATAGCCATGGTACATTCCACAAGTACATCCATATGTCAGTTAATGAGTACTGTCAGCCATCCATGTGAGATGGACATGATGAGATGAAAAATGCTACGTAGTGTGACAAAATACGCATTTGCCACACACTGCAACACATCCAGTGTACACAAATAAAGTGATTGCAGGCCGATGTACACATCAATGGTTGTGCACTTCAACATGACAGGAAACAACTATCATGTTCCACATTCAAACAGGCCCCAAAAATTCTTGTGATCAGGCCAATACTCAATCAGCCTGAATGGTCAAATCATTCACCTAACAACGTAACACATGTGGGCCAATGTGAGGTTCATCTATGACAGAAGCATGTCACAAATGTGACAATAGGGCTGAGGAATGCTTAGCAAAAGTGGGAGAATTGAAACAATCAGCCTGAACGAACACTGAAAAATACAAACAATGTTGTTGCAAGATGCCACTTCAAGGGCAACTGCCATAATGTTACGCTAAATTACTACTGTGGGCAGAAGGGATACTGTCACACCCAAATCCAAGGCCGCTGAATGTTTTGGATGAAGCACATGGGTGACCGCTAACACTCAGGCACACACACCCTCACCTGGCACTCAATCAGAACCCGTCACCCAAACAACATACACATGCATTACACACACACATGCATGGGCACTCACCGGACAATGCATCATAATCAGGTAGTTCTCCCACTCCTTGGATCTATTCCTCTGTGACAAAGGCTGCAGCAACAGACTCATGTTCAGTGAGTTTGTTGTCCTCTTGTGGAGACCCACCGCCAGTCACCAGAGTAGCGACATGATTTGAGGCCAGCTTGTTCTTTGCTCTGCGTTTCAGGTCATTCCACCGCTTGTAGCAATCATCAGCTGTGCGCCTCACAAATCCAAGGGCACTTATGCGGTCAGCGATGGTCTGCCAGTGTGCCCTACGTTGACCAGGTGTGGTCTTGCACCCTGCAGTCACCAACATTTCGCGGCTATGTGCCGACACATAGGACACAAGTGCATCAAGTTCTGCGTCATTAAAGCAAGGCTTCTTTGATGTGCCGGAGTGTGTAGCCGTGTCTGGGGTCTCAGCCTGTCGTGCCACAGCACCCGTTTTCCTCTTCTTTAAAGGTGGAGCGGAGCCAGAGTGGCTTACGCCGCTCTGGTCAGTAGGGGCAGAATCACCGGTGGACTGGGTAATAGGAGTGTGGGAATGCACAATGACCATAGGTCTTGATGCAGGCATTGGTTGCAGGGTAATGTTGGCAGGGGGAACGTCAGTTTGATGGACCTGGACTGACACTGTCCTGGTTGGGAGAGTCAGAGTTGGGTCGGATGGAGCTGCAGCTGCCCCTGCAGCCTCCCCACCCTGCATATTTGGGGCAGCAGATGACATAGCTGCCCCAGATCCACGTGGCTCGGTGACAACAAATTGCACCGCCACACGTGACCTAGACTTGCTGACCTGGAAGTCAGCCTGGGAGTCATCCTGTGCCAGGTCAGGTGCCACAATGGGCTGGTCCAACAGGGGCTGAGCTGGGATGGTGTCAGCCAGGTTTCCCTGAACCCTGGGGGGGGCATGGGTGTCCCTGATTGTTCCTCCACACATGGGGGTATAGAGGCACCCTGAAAATCCCAGCCACGTCCCCTACCGTGCCCACCATGCCCACCTTTTGAAGGTCGGCCACCTTTGCCTCCCTTACCGCTTGGTCGCCTCCCAACAATGGCACTGATGTTGTTGTGCGTATGGGAGTTGCAGTAAACTATTGTACTGGGCAGTTGGGGGTCAAAGGGGTAGGATACTAGATGGAATTCGTACCCTAGTGCTCTAACAAGGCTGTCTGTGACACCTGGGGGAAGATGACGGGTCACACAATGCACAGGCAGCCCAAAATCAAAAATTTAAGTGCACGCAACTCCTCGTAGACCACGTGCGTGAAAAAATGAACCCGCATTATGCTGTGGCACCCAGAAACACAAAAATAAGCGTACATGTAATACACGCAGCCTACAATAACCTCTGAAGGGGAACGCGACACACGGGGCAAGAACAGTTGCTAAGTACGTGCGGAACTCACCGTCTGCCTGGAAAAAGAATGTGAAGTAATCGCGTGTGAACCGACAAGTACAAATTTTACCCACTCGCTCTCCACAAAAAGCACATACAAGGAAATGGCGTCCTACACGTAGCTTTTAAACTGGCCCACACGTACACGTCAGATACACGTGTACATGGGCCCTTTCCTCCAATCACACGCGATGACAGTCGGACGTGCAGTTTTTCCACGTGTGCTCTGTCATCACGTGCTATGAGGGAAACGGCGGTGCGCGTAATGTAACTTACACGCTTACGCGCTAAGGGCCTTTGGTCCAATGAAATCGCATGCGTGTGCAGATGCACTTACGCGATAAGGCCTTTCCTCGAATTACACGCTGACATGCAATTTCTTCACGTGCCAAATCACTCCGTATCAAGCTGGCTACGCGAAAACACACAGAAGACTACACTCCTGCCCAGAAGGCCGAATTACTGCCCCCCAGAGCCCCGAGCACGCTCCCACCTGCCATCTGCTGCTTCCTGACTGCCTGCTGCCCACGTGCCCTGCCATTTGCTGCCTGCACGTCAGCCAGGGGTGTATTTGCTGTGACCACCTCTGCTGGAACCGAAGACTCTTGACTGGGATTCCATCGCTCCAGAGCCCAGCCCCTGGACCCAGTTGCCCACCCACTCCTGCCTCTGGGGTTGCCATGTCCAACACAACACCATCTGGCAGCACTGGCAACCCACAGCCATATAGGCAGAGGGCCACCAGCCTCACTGCCACCGAAGTTGGTGTCCTGGTGGAGCGGGTCTTGGGGCACTATGATGCCCTCTTTGGAAGTTTGCGCGCCGACAATGAAGGACAGACCAGGATCTGGATGGACATCGTGACTGCCATCAACGCGGAGGAGGTGGCAGTCCGCGACTTACATCATGTCAAGAAGCGCTGGGAGGACTTCAGGTCCAGGACCCTCAACAAGGCCCGGCGCCTTGCTAAGGCAGCGAATGCCGAGGGGCGCCGGGGCCAGCTGTCGAACCATCAAATGCGGGTCCTGGAACGCATATGCCCAGCGCTCTACGTCCAGATCCTTGAGAGGCAGTCCCATCTGGAGTCAAGCGGTAAGTGTACATGCGTGTCGTGGTGTGCCAGTAGTATGTAGGTTGCACATGTGTTTATGTAGGGCCATGTAGGGATGTGTATGAACATGGGCGTGAGGCTGCCACATGTGAGTCCTCTCAGTTGTGAGACATATTGATGGTGTATGTGTTGGTAAGCATGCTGGGCAAATGCAGGTGTGGGAGCACGGATGTTTGAATTTCTGTGTATGTACATTGGCATGGTTGTGGCATGGATGGTGGTTCATAATGCATGTATCTGCACTGTGTACATGTGCATGTATGTGTATCTGACAAGTGTGCAACTGTGATGCAACATGGATGCACGTGACACTGATATGTAGAAGGATGAATGGCAGATGTGACATGTATGGCGATCTCATCACTGCAACAGTTGGAGGAGATGTAGACATGCATGTAAGTGTGGTGGTGTGTGTGCATGTCTAGTGCACTCCTTGTGTTTCATGTGATGCCAGGCTCACCTTTGGCTGTTCATGCTGTTGTATGTGTATGGATAGTGCTGCCTGGTGCAATATTGCTGTTGAAATGTACATGTGTGTGAGTTAAAATGACATGTGTGTCGTGGAGTGTGATGCCGTGTCTGTAGTTAAACAATGCCACTCATGTGCAACTGTCATGTGTGTATCAGTCCATTGTACAGTGCCCTGATGCCTTTGTTTTATCTCTCCCTGTCTGCAGTGTCAACTGAAGAAGAGGGCGGAGAGGGTGCTGTGGAGCACAGCGGCAGGGATCATCCCGCCTGCCGGAGACGCAAGGCCCGGGTCTCCTCCCAGGTTGTCATCTTGTCAGGGAGTGAGGAGTTCGGTGCCAGGCCGCAGATGGAAGGTCCAAGAGGTGGAGGTTGGAGTTGGACTCCTCGGCAGCAAAAGGGACAGCTGAGACCCCACAGGGTCCGACGGAGAAAGATGGCACGGAGTCATATAGGTTGGTGGGGGGTTTGGTGGAGGAGGAGGCCGTGCAAGGGACAGACACGGGGTCTGGAGGTGGGGATTCCACTGGTGCTAGTGGTGCAGTGCAGGGGCAGGGACAGGAGGCAGCACAGGCCACCGCGGAGATGCCTGTGTGTAATCCTGTCCCCGATCCTGTGACTGCATCATCCCACACCAGCAGGGATGCCTACGTCCAGACCCGTTTTCAGGGAGGGGATCCGCTTACAACAACTGGCCTTCCTCTCCCTGCGGACGTGGCTATCCGGGACCGGGTTGAGCCTGTCCTGGGTGGGGTGGCGTTGTGTCAACGGGCCATGCAAGGTGACCTGCAGTCTTTTCATGGGGAGACTGCACGTCATCTCGAATGGCTCGCCAGGGCCGGATTCCTCCGTTTGCTGGACTTTGTTCCGATCCCCTCCTCAACTGAACCCCCTATGCGCCAGTCGTACTCCATGCCATCTTCCCACCCATGTATCACCTGGGTACCCTGTGGAGCTGCCTCTGACCCTGCGGCCAGGCTGGTGGAGGACACATCCCTGCCACAGTCGGGAGTCGGACGTCCAGCAGGGGCGGCCACATCAACACATGCACCCCAGCCGGAGGAGAATGTGCAGGCAGCAAGAGCCAGGGCACAGGTATTACCAAATTGTTCGTTTACAATTGTTCGAATGAACAATTGACCGAATTTAAAGGGTCACAATTGACCTTTTCACAATTGACCGTATATATATATATATATAAACAGATATATATATATATATATATATATATATATATATATATATATATATATATATATATCTGTTTGGTGATATATATTTATATATATAGGGGTTTTGGGGGGTTTGGCGTTAGGTGGGGGGTTGTGGGGGGTTTCCCCCCACATATATGTTACAATTGACCTTCACAATTCGGTCAATTGTGAAAAGGTCAATTGTAATTCGAGCAATTGTCAAACGAACAATTCGTATACATCCAGGGCACAGGCAGAGGCACAGCAACAGCAGCAACAAGTTGGGAGCCATGATGGCTAGGGGCCTTCGTCATCGGAGGGGCAGGCATCGGCCAGAGGGCAGGAGGACCCAGGACTGGAAGTGTCTTCCGTGTGGTAGCGGTTAGGTCTGCTGTAGATGTGGAGTGGCAGTGGGCAGAAGAGGCACGGCTCATGATGGTCAGGGCGGAGAACTCCATGCGGAGAGCCCTGAGGCGGGCCGAGTGCCTCGAGGAAATTTGCAGGGAGTTGGAGGAGAACATGTCGTCATCCCTGCGAAACCTCGGGGCCATGGAAGAGGACCACCTCCAGGACATTGAGCAGGAGTTCGATGATGCCCTGGCCCGGGACATCCAAAAGTGAGCCGTTGGACTAGCCCGCTGCCATTGTAAATAGTTTTTAGAGTTAGTTTTCCTTTTTGTTTTCCTTTTATTTGCGGTCAATGGATAATGCCACACACATTTGTATATAGTTATATTTTTAGGTAGTTTCTTAGGCAGGTTTCATTTGTTTAGTTGGGCTCATGGACCCTTTACATCGTTGGACAATGGATTGATTTATTTTTGGGATTTTTGCACTTGGATTAATGGATTTTTATTTTGGACAATGGATTGTATATAGTTACATCATGGATTCATTTGGATTTTTTTTTTCATTATGGACATGGAGTAGTGTTTTTTTTTTCTGGACAATGTATTATTTATTATTATTATTATTATTGTTTATTTGTTTTTGGTTCAATTACATAGACGTAGAACCTTTACAAAATATAAAGAGCTTTAAAAACATAAAATTTACAGTTTACATTCACATTTCAATTTTTTTTTTTTTATTTATTTTTTTTCCCACTTTTAGTTAACAAATAAAATCCGTTTTCATCTATTTACAATACAAAAATAAAAAGAAATCCTGTCCAATTGAGAACGCAGAACTAATTAAAATTAAGCATTTCATTTTCTATATGCTTGCAGAAACTAACCAGCTCAAAAATGAGCGGTTTATGAACACCCTGCATCATACGAGCCCAAAGAAATTCCAAGCACTCCTCAAAATCAATATTCACAAATTTCATTAAACGATTCGTTCTGATTAATTTAAAATGAGGGCATTCAAGAATCAAATGCTTCATAGTTTCCATGGGCTCATTGCATGATGGAAAACGACATTGAGTTAATTTGCTCTCCTCTTCCTGTTTCCAATTTGCAGTTCTTTCCCTAGTATGGAATAAGTTCATCCTATAACGTATATAAGTATTCCTAGTATGATTACAAGGGAATAAAACAATATGATCATATCTTGGTGTACGTCGCTTGACAAAATTACCGTATTCCTTGTACAGTTTGTAAGTCGAAATATTTTCTACAGTCATCCTCCAATCATTTTCAAAGAGCCTCTTTTTTGCATAACCAGGACGCTGGTATACATCATCAATAGATATGCTTAAAGAATTCAATAATTGCTGCATTTTGCAATGGTATTGCAGAAAGGAAGCGAGAAGGATGAATCCAACATATCCTCAGATCTTCATATAATGAGTTCTTTGGGGGAAAATTAATTTTTACATAGTTGGATAATTGCATTCAGTTGCATTCAGAGGCTGCGCCCGATAGCCTCTCTGTGAAAGTTGAATTTAGATCTGTCACCACCCGCATTAGAACTGCTCCCACCTCCATCTAGAAGTGTACCCAATTGCAGTTGAAGTTGCGCCGGATAGCCTCTCTGAGAAAGTTGAATTAGAATTGTTCCCTCTTGCATGTAGAAGTGTACCCAATTGCATTTAGAAGCTGCACCCAATAGCCTCTCTGAGAAAGTCGAATTTAGAACTGTCCTCACCTGCATTAGAATTGTACCCAATTGCATTTAGAAGCTGCGCCCAATAGCCTTTCTGCGAAAGTTGAATTTAAATCCGTTACCACCCGCATTAGAACTGCTCCCACCTGCTCCTGGAAGTGTATCCAATTAGAGTTGGAAGTTGCGCCGGTTAGCCTCTGTGAGAAAGTTGATTTAGAACTGTTCTCTCTTACATGTAGAAATGTACCCAACGGCATTTAGAAGTGTACCCAATTGCATTCAGAAGCTGCACCCAATAGCCTCTCTGTGAAAGCTGAAATTTAGAACTGTTCCCACTTGCATTTAGAAGTGTACCCAGTTGCACCTGAAAGTTTGCACCCAATAGCCTCTCTGTGAAAGTTGAATAAAGAACTGTTCCCACTCGCAACTAGAACTGTACCCCGCACCTCCTCAGAGAAAGTTGAATTAGAATTGTACCCTCTTGCAATTAGAAGTGTATCCAACAGCATTTTAGAAATATACCCAATTGCATTTAGAAGCTGCACCCAATAGCCTATCTGATAGCTGATTGTAAAACGGTTCCCACCTTAATTTAGAAGTGTACCCAATTGCATCTTAGAAGTGTACCCAGTTACACTTGAAAGTTGCACCCAATAGCCTCTCTGTGAAAGTTGAATTCAGAACTGTTCCCAGCAGCGTTTAGAAGTGTACGAGGGTGTGAACTAGACGATGATAATGACTGAACGAATGTGTGGAGTGGACGAATATGAGGAACGGACGAATTTGTACAACAGACGATGCTTAATATGCTTTGGAATGAAGGAAACACTTGAAAACATACATCATACCACACCCCACGCTTACTCTCCCTCTTACACCACCACTCATCTAGAACACAGAGATACTATGACACCATTCGGTATAACTGTTCTCATATCCACATCTCCCTCTTACTCCACATCACTCTAAGTAATCATTGCTGGATTCACACCCCCCAGCCAGGCGTTCTCCTCAGGCCTAACGCAGCCACACTCGTTCTGGGTAAAACCGACCAGAGCAAACACATACTCCTGACCTCTCAACCACCACACGTACAACTAAGAAGCAGCTACCACTCGATTTCCGCACCAGCTGCACACATACCTAGTGCGCACACGCACTTTTGGACTCCCTCTACTCTCTATACTGACCTGAACTTCGGTTCCCAAGGGCGTTCAACCTACCAGCGCCTTCAGACCATACCAATGGTATATAAGGCGCTATATAAATGCAAAATAACAATAACAATAACAATAACAATTGACGCCATTTCCAGCGTCCAGATAACGCCACTAGACCCAATTCATGACGAATTATAGCATTTGGTACAGACATAGGTAGGCGCATTACAGTTTTAATGATGGATCCCTGTATGGAATCTAGGAATGCACTCAGGTCACAAAGACACATATCCAGGGAATACAAGATGACACTTTCTATTTTCAAGGTCAAGAAGTCGATCAATGGTGTTAAAGAGAATTTACAATATTTAGCATATATAATCTTAAATTGTGATATAAGAGGTGTGGTTTTATTTCTAATAGTCTCTACCCATGCCTTGATCGAGTTTTGAGACGACAACTTGTATCCTAGATGAGTTGCACTAATGCTGTGTGGTATTTGAGTCTCCATAATGTACCATTTGCAACGTTTGGTATTAGTTGTATTACCAAAAGTCATGATAGCCGTTTTTGCTGGATTTGGTGTCAAATTATGCCCCATTGCAAACTCCTAAAAAAGGAGAAGCTTCGTTTGTAGTCCAGCCGGAGTGGGGTCAAAGATAATAATATCATCAGCAAAAGCAACCCATTGTAGGCGAAGAGTCCCAATTTTAACAGAGAATAGGTTCTTCAATTTCCATACTACATCAAGGTCTGAAAGGTATAAATTAAAGAATGTTGCCACAAGGTTACATCCTTGTTTCAGACGAGAAATGTAGGAATTGGTTGAGTAGTTCTGACATCATCTGCAATTTTAATTTTATACGAGGTGTTTGTATGCAGTTTAATGAACCAATAGATCAATACCATGGGAATCCCCATGTTCATCATTTTGTCCATGAAAGATTTCTAACTACATTATCAAACGCTGCTGACGTATCTATCATTGCTAAATAGACAGGATAGGAGTTCTTTCCTCTAGCGCCTGCTATCATATACGCCATGATAGTGGCGTTTAAAGTAGTACTCATGCCTTTCCTGAACCCTGTTTGATATTTCGAGCAGAGATTATTTTTGGCTATAAAGTTTTCAAGATCATACAGGAGAAGAATTGCAAACAATTTCGCATCTGTGTCAATTAATGAAATTGACCGATAGTTGTTAGGCAGAGTCGGATCACCCTTTTTAAATATTGGAACAATATTTGCTGATACCCAAGAAGAAGGGACCGAACCTAGATTAATAATAGAGTCGAATTTAATTTTCAGGATCGCAGCCCAAAATTCTGGATTTGTTTTATAGAGGCATGGTGGAAGGCCATCTGGGCCGGCTGCTTTCGAGTAGGATAATCTTGAGATCGCCCATTTAAGGTCTTCAAATGACCATTCTGAACGGGTAATCTTGCTATAACATAATGTTACACCTGGAGTTGACTCAAATTTAGTTGGAATCTGAAATTTGGCTGTTATGTAATCCCGCCACATTTGATCCGATATACAGTTGGACGTATCCAGCACAACCTTTTTATCAACACTTTTAATTGTGCGCCAGATTAATCGGGTATCATGAGATGAAATAAATTGTATGAGATCACAATTGTCTCGGTTATATTTCAGAATGCGAATGTGCCTAAGATTGGCTTTATATGCCTTGAGAATTAATAAGCGCTTACTCCTAGTTGCAATTACATCCAGCCGCATTGACTTAAGATGTCTAATTGCCTTATTTTTCTCCCTTTTTAGACACTTACAGTTGAAGTCAAAGGGGTGGGGATGATTTTTCCTAATATATCTCTTACTAAAAAATATCAGTGTATTATTTATCAGTTAAGAAAAGTGATTAATCAATTGAATATCCATTTTCCAATTTAAGTAGTCGAGTGAGCGTATTTTAAGAGCAACTTGACTAACAAATTGCTGACAAAGCCAATGACTCCATCTAATAGAGAGACTAAGATGATCAGTCTCTACCAGAGCTAACGCTGGTTCCACAGCCAGCAATTTACATTCTAATTTCAAGGTGCATGAAATACGTGCATGGTCGCTAGATGAGATGTTACTGATGTGAAGGGGTGATGCAAGAAATACAAGAGTTCGGGAAACAAATATAAAATCTATCATTGATGATTTAGTACCCCGGGACCAAGTACAATATGCTGCAGAGTCTTTGCTCAGAACCATATCCATATCCCAGTCATTTAATAGATCTCTAAATTTGGCACCCCTGCCAATTGATAAGTTAGATGTTTTAAGTAACCCCATAACGCTTGTATCTCGAACATCACAATTAAAATCACCACCAATAATTATTTCTAAAGATTGATATTGGTTAGATATAATCTCCAAGTAATCATCTAGTTCATCTAACATTGCGTCAATTGAAATGTCTGCAGGGTTCCAATAAAGGAACAATATTAAGATTTCAGAGCATTTAGGCAATTTAGTCTCCAACAATACACCAAGTAAGCTTGTCGATTCCCATATCCATTTTGATTGAATATTAACAGAATTATTTATTGAAATTGAGAGGCATCCACGTGGTCGCCCTTGAAGAGATCTTTTTGCAGGCATACAATATGTAGTGAATCCCGGAAATGAAAAGGAACACGTTTTCATTGTTTCTTGTAACAATAGTATAACTGGCTGATTCTCAGATAGAAGTGATGAGAACCAGGTGGTGTGATAAAGTGTTTTCAGGGTGCTATGAGGTAGAAGGTAGATTTGTAGACCCCAAAATAGCAGTAAGCATGGGCGCAAGCCATGGAATGCCTTTTGCTGTCGCTACATGGGTCATTAGCGCCTGTAAATCACCATCAGCATTACTGTTAGCATTTTTAGGAGGCAAATTTGAGGTCAATGTCTCAGCAATCACAGGATTAATGTATGCCAAGAAATCATTTGCAGTTGTTTCGAATTCAAAGGTTGATAGACTGAAACCTTGATTTTTTAGCTCCTCTCGATTAAACCAAAGGAACTTCAGAATGGACTCAGAGTTTAGATAGCATACAGCTCTGCAATTGTTCAATTGGGCAATAGAAACTCTCAGAATATCTTCTGTTTTTACCATTCTTAATTGCGGAATTCGGGAGAATAGATCTAGAATGAAAGAGTGATTTATTCGCTTCCCAACAGTGGAGATCATATCCCCTTCAAGGCCAATAAGAAAGAGCTTTTTATCTGGTTCAGATGTATGAAGTTGAGTCTTCTATTCGTGTAGGGGGGGGATTTCCTACCCTACTCATCTGTGATGGAGGTGAAAGATACTCCTTGGTTGGTGGAGTTACCTATAGAGAGTCCTCATATAACGCCTTCCTAAGCATTTCAAGAATGCCATAATGAGAGGTCTCCAGAGTTTTCCGCTCTATTCAAGGAGGAAGGGTCGTTTCCACCCTGGTGAGCTCCAATGGAAGCGAAGTTAGTGATTTCAACTGAGTTTCTGCATTTACAGAGCCAACCACGAGGATTTTCCTCGAGAGTTTCGTCTAACTCCAAAGGGAACTTCACCAGATCCTCCTTGGAATTTTCCGCAATAACCCTGCTAAGTGCAGGGCCATGTATGAAAATTCGCTTAGGAGCAAAGGTCGTTATTATGGGCTCACTCTGTATTAGATGATTTATTTTCGGAGCGATAGAAGGACCCATAATGCACTCAATAGCCGCAGAAGGGCCCAAACCTATGTCAGTTGACATAGTTGGAGAAGGAATCACGGCTTGCCTTGGAGTAATATCAAGTTGAAAGACCTTTTCTTTGCCATTTACCATATTCAAAGTATTCGAATGATTAATAGTGTTCTGTTGCAATTCAACCCTTTGAGGGCCTAGTGACTCAATACATACAGCACTATAATTTTCTTTTAGTCAAAATGGACTTGTTGTTAGCTTCAACATTATTGGTGTCACTGAGCTGTGTGTTTACTGGATCCTTCCTAGATGTACAGTGTCTTCCTGAGATCGGAAAGTAACTTTTCAGATTTAGTTTTGACTGTAGCGTGAAGGCAGTTTCTGACAATTTTTTTTCCTTAGCACTTTTACCTGTTTCACTGTCAAGGCGAGAAGCTTTAACAGGAATATTGCCTTTAGGAGATGTAACATTAGTCGATTTCAAAGAATCCACTAATTTTTTGGACATGGGTTCACTATTCGTAAATCGAGATAGTACTTTTGAATTCCTACTTGGGGTTGGAATAAGAGCCTCTTGACTTTTTTTGGATAATTGACCAAGGTCAATACTTTCCTCATCGGAAATTAATATTGCAGTTTCTTGCTGGACAGACTGAGGACCATCAGAGGGTTGCGATGTGGAGGTATTGGGCATGTTATTCCGTTTTTTTTTAGCCATTGCTTCTTTTCTCCTGTTAGCGTATCGCTTCACTGCTCTTAAATGAGTCTTTTTTGCACAGCGAGACAAGAAGGAAACATTTTCATGGCTAGACAAGCCTTCATTATCTTTCTGCTGTTGTTCATTAAGAGCTTTCACCAAAGTCGAGGGACTATCCAGTGAGTCCGTAGGTATGTCCAACTTAGCAAAATGAGTAGATATTATGAATTTCATACCTTCAATTGATGATTTGAGTTCTTTAATTTCATTAATACAATTGCACTGTGGAAGCATGGCAGGAGCATTTGGCATCTGAGGAGAAGAGAGCAGGGCTTCATTACAATATTGGGTACCTTTCTCACTTTGAGATGGATCAGTGTCCATACACTTCTTGTTAAGCGTTCTAAGGGTGTCAGCGACGATAATAAACCCTTCAATCTTGTCCATTTGGGAACATAGTGATGCAACGTTATTTTAACATCCTTCAATTCCAAATGGGTTAGATCATGTCCCTTATCCAATAAATCAAGTATTTTTATCATAACACGGAAGATAGATGGAGATCGCGAAGCCCTCTCCGTAGAATCAATGGCACCGTCCATTGGTTCATTTTGGATTGGCTTAATGAACACATCTATCGGATCTGGTGAATAAGATAGACATGGAGGCTGTCGATCATAGTTGGATTCCTGAGGGCTGTCCCTATTAGGGTCCTTTTCAAAACCTTTCTCACCCATTGATTATTGATTTGCCCGTTGACTCATTTTTAAGGATCCATTAACAAGGGGAGTTAGTATACCGATTGCACAGGACACATGGGCATCAAGGGCAGCCATAGTTTTGATGGTAGACTCATGTTGATCATTAAAAGATAAGTTGGTTAGAGGGGATTGAGACCCACTTCTGTAAGCTTCCTCTTGGGGATGACCCACAGAATTATATAAATTCTCATGGGGAAGAGGAAGTGCCGAAGGAGAGTTTTCAGTGGCATGTACCAAGACCATACACGGTGAAGGTTTAGGCACAACCGACTGCTCCCCTAAAGTACCCGGAATCATTATTTCTGGGTTATACGGTTCAACGTAGGAAGTGCGGCCGTGGCAGACCTGCGAGTCGATACTCAAAGATGTAAGTAAAAGTTCATTGGTTTTACTCCGCAAGCCGCCTGCCATTTCGTACGTGTGGCGGTGGTTTGAAAAAGTATACAGAAGTATACAATCGGGAAGAACTCAACAATCTTAGTTTAAATAATGAATAAAAAAATCCACGTAAATGCAATTTAAAACTGAACAAGGTGGGAAAAGATCAAACAAACTCACCCATCTAGAGTCAGTTCAAGCCAAGTTGACTATGCAGGCAGGTACCAAAGGGAAAAAAAGGAAAAAATAAATGGATTCCAAAGAGTAACAAAACACCCAAAACACCGAAGCAGCGAAGAGCAAACAGTGCGAAAAGTAGCGGACGGCACTCTATGAGGGGGCGGGACTTCACAATCAAGGAACACCTTTCAGAGAAAAAAAAAAATGAAAAGGGAGGGGTTAAACACCAAACGTATCACATTAGTTTAAGCACAACCATACAATACACAACCCCTGTTGCACAACCACAATAGGCGATAGTATGGATAATACGCAAAAAGGTCCAATCACCTCTGCAAGGTCAGGCAGATAGGTGTCCCAGCTAAAGACGTCCTCCTTAGACACGAGGAGCAGATGAACAGCAGGGCTTCTGAGTAGGTCAAAGCTGCAGCGCGGAGACAGGAGACAGCAAACAGTGCTTTGCTGGTGCTGGACAATGTATTGTAAATAGTTGGACTATGGATTGATTTCGCATTTTTATTTATCATTATGAACATGAAACAATGGATATCTTTTTTTTAGCTTTTTTTGGATTTGCGTTGGTGGAGGGAGAGTTTGGACTGTTTTTCTTTCAATTTTTTTTTGCATTGCTTATCATTTTCATTCACTCATCTTTTTCACATGCTTTTCATTTCATGTTTGATATTTTGGTATGCTTTCATTTCATTTATTTATTTATGTACATAATACATTTTCATATTTTAGTTCCATGTGTGGGATTTACTCATTGGGTTGATGCATGTGAAATTGTGGGTTTACACAAGCAATGCCAACCAGTGTATGTGTGTGATGGACATGTGTTGATGTACATAGTTGAGTTTTGGTTTGTGCCTTGAGATAGGCATGTCAGTGTGGGGTGGATTGGGAAATCATTGCGTCTCAAGAATGGGGTGGCGTGATGTGGTATTTTTTGGTGTAGAAGTGGGCCATGACTGTGCATCTTTATTTCGTGTAGTGGGGGACATGAGTGGGGGCCTGCTGGCAGGTGCCCCTGACTGCTGGTGGGTGGGGGTGCAGGGGGACATGAGTGGGGGCCTGCTGGCAGGTTATGCTGACTGCTGGGGGGTGGGGGGGCAGGGGGACATGAGTGGGGGCCTGCTGGCAGGTTATGCTGACTGCTGGGGGGTGGGGGTGCAGGGGGACATGAGTGGGGGCCTGCTGGCAGGTGCCCCTGACTGCTGGGGGGTGGGGGTGCAGGGGGACATGAGTGGGACATGAGTGGGGGCCTGTTGGCAGGTGCCCCTGAATGCTGGGGGTGGGGGTGCAGAGGGACATGAGTGGGGGCCTGCTGGCAGGTGCCCCTGACTGCTGGGGGGTGGGGGTGCAAAGGGACATGAGTGGGTGATCAGTAGTGCAAGCTGACATGTGGCTTGGCTGGGGGGCATGCCCATGGTAGATGGGCTGCCTGTGGGACATGACCAGGGGTGCAGGGTAGTCCCCTGTGGTGCGGGCTGCCTGCAGGGGCCGTGGGGGTTGTAGAGGGAACACCTGGGAGGACCCACACTGCCAATTCACGTGTAGGACTCCCCGCGCACCCCTGAAAATCACTACACCACTCTGACAGCAAAATCGCATGTGAAACTTCCCACGCACCCCAGGGATACACGTACCCCACCGCACAGGGCCAATATTCCTGGGGTTCGCATGAAGTTTTAAACACGAAATGGCCATGTGCGAGTGGGGTACGTGTATTCCTGGGGTTCGTGTGAAGTTTTACAAGCGAAAGGGCCCTGTGTGAGTTGGGTACCTGTATTCCTGGGGTTCGCGTTAAGTTTTACACACGAAAGGGCCCTGTGCGAGTGGGGTACTTGTATTCCTGGGGTTCGCATGAAGATTTACACGCGAAAGGGCCCTGTGCGAGTGGGGTACGTGTATTCCTGGGGTTCACATGAGGTTTTACACGCGAAAGGGTAACGCCCGTGCATGATACGTCACAGACGCGCTTACGTGCTAAGGGCCTTTGGTCCAATGAAATCACGTACGTGTGCTGACGTGCTTACGCACTAAGGGCCTTTCCTCGAATTACACGCTGATTGCAATTTTTTCACGTGCCAAATCACTCCATATCAAGCTGGCCACGCGTACACACAAGGAAGACCACACTCCTGCCCTGAAGGCCATTTTCCTGCCCCCCAGACCCTGAGAATGCTCCCACCTGCCATCTGCTGCTGCCTGACTGTCTGCTGCCCACGTGCCCTGCTATTTGGTGCCTGCACATCAGCCATCTGCAGGGGTCCAGTTGCTGTGTCCACTCCTGCTGGAACAGAAGACTCCCAAATGGGATACCATCGCTCCACAGCCCAGCCCCAGGACCCAGTTGCCCACCCACTCCTGCCTCTGGGGTTGCCATGTCGAGCACATCTCCATCTGGCACCACTGGCAACCCCCAGCCAGAAAGGCAGAGGGCCACCAGCTTCACTGCCACCAAAGTTTGTGTCCTGGTGGAGCATGTCCTGGGGCATTATGATGCCCTCTTCGGAAACATCACGCGCCAACAAGGAAGGACAAGGGAGGATCTGTATCAACGCGGAGGGGGTGGCAACCCGCGACCTCAAGCACGTCAAGAAGCGATGGGAGGACTTCAGGTCCAGGACCCTCCACAAGGCCCGGCGCCTCGCGGAGGGGGGCTGGGCACGCATGAGTAACATCCAGATGAGGGTCCTGGAACGCGTAAGACCAGTGCTCCACTCCCAGATCCTATGGAGGCAGACCTGTCTGGAGTTGAGCGGTAAGTGGCCAAGCATTGCTGTGTGAGACAGGGCATGTTGCAGTGTGCTGGTAGTCTGATGCTTGCCTGTATGTGTGACATAGGCCATGTATGGATGTGTGTGTGCAGGGACATCATGGTCATGCATGTGAGACCAGTGATGTGTCAACCACATGGATGGTGCATGTGTTTTGATGCAACATGGGGACCTCTATGCGGAATGCACACATGAAAGCATGGCTGTCTCTGTTCCTGGACATGGAGGGGATGTGAGGAATGGGTGCTGATGTCATGCACATGTATGGTGCACATGTGTGTGTGTGTGTGCCTGAGAAGTGTGTGTGTGACTTTGAAACGCCATGGATGCATTGCATGTGACTTTGAAGGCAACATCGTGGTTTACAGGGGCCCTTCTACATGGATGTTGATGTTGATTGCAGGTGCCGGGACTGTTTCTGCATGTGTGGTGCCCCTGACTGCTGGGTGGTGGGGGTGCAGGGGGACATGTGTGGGGGCCCGCTGGCAGGTGCCCCTGACTGCTGGGGATGGGGGTGCAAAGGGACATGAGTGGGGGCCTGCTGGCAGGTGTCCTGCACTGCTGGGGGGTGGGGAGGCAGGGGGACATGAGTGGGACATGAGTGGGGGCCTGCTGGCAGGTGCCCTGCACTGCTGGGGGATGAGGGTGCAGGAGGACATGAGTGGGGGCCTGCTGGCAGGTGCCCTGCACTGCTGGGGGGTGGAGGTGCAGGGAGACATGAGTGGGAAATGAGTGTGGGCCTGCTGGCAGGTGCCCTGCACTGCTGGGGGGTGGGGGTGCAGGGGGACATGAGTGGGGGCCTGCTGGCAGGTGCCCTGCACTGCTGGGGGGCAGGAGTGCAGGGGGACATGAGTGGGACATGAGTGGGGGCCTGCTGGCAGGTGCCCCTGACTGCTGGGGGTGGGGGTGCAAAGGGACATGAGTGGGACATGAGTGGGGGCCTGCTGGCAGGTGCCCCTGACTGCTGGGGGGTGGGGATGCAGGGGGACATGAGTGGCGGCCTGCTTGAAGGTGCCCCTGACTGCTGGGGGGTGGGGGTGCAAAGGGGCATGAGTGGGGGCCTGCTGGCAGGTGCCCTGCACTGCTGAGGGGTGGGGGTGCAGGGGGACATGAGTGGGACATGAGTGGGGGCCTGCTGGCAGGTGCCCTGCACTGCTTTGGGGTGGGGGTGCAGGGGGACATGAGTGGGACATGAGTGGGGGCCTGCTGCAGATGCCCCTGACTGCTGGGGGGTGGGTGTGCAAACGGACATGAGTGGGACATGAGTGGGGGCCTGCTGGCAGGTGCACCTGACTGCTGGAGGGTGGGGATGCAAAGGGACATGAGTGGGGGCCTGCTAGCAGGTGCCCCTGACTGCTGGGGGGTGGGGGTCAGGGGGACATGAGTGGGGGCCTGCTGGCAGGTGCCCCTAACTTCTGGGGGGTGGGGGTGCAAAGGGACATGAGTGGGGGGCCTGCTGGCAGGTGCCCTGCACTGCTGGGGGGTGGGGGAGCAGGAGGACATGAGTGGGGGCCTGCTGGCAGGTACCCTGCACTGCTGGGGGGTGGGGGTGCAGGGGACATGAGTGGGACATGAGTGGCGGCCTGCTGGCAGATGCCCTGCACTGCTGGGGGGTGGGGGTGCAGGGGGACATGAGTGGGGGTCTGCTGGCAGGTGCCCTGCACTGCTGGGGGGTGGGGGTGCAGGGGGACATGAGTGGGACATGAGTGGGGGCCTGCTGGCAGGTGCCCTGCACTGCTGGGGGGTGGGGGTGCAGAGGGACATGAGTGGGGGCCTGCTGGCAGGTGCCTCTGACTGCTGGGGGGTGGGGGTGCAAAGGGACATGAGTGGGACATGAGTGGGGGTCTGCTGGCAGGTGCCCCTGACTGGTGGGGGTGGGGGTGCAAAGGGACATGAGTGGGGGCCTGCTGGCAGGTGCCCCTGACTGCTGGGGGGTGGGGGTGCAGGGGGACATGAGTGGGGGCCTTCTGGCAGGTGCCCCTGACTTCTGGGGGGTGTGGGTGCAAAGGGACATGAGTGGGGGCCTGCTGGCAGGTGCCCCTGACTGCTGGGGGGTGGGGGTGGGGTGCAGGGGCACATGAGTGGGGGCCTGCTGGCAGGTGCCCTGCACTGCTGGGGGGTGGGGGTGCAGGGGGACATGAGTGGGACATGAGTGGGGGCCTGCTGGCAGGTGCCCTGCACTGCTGGGGGGTGGGGGTGCAGGGGGACATGAGTGGGACATAAGTGGGTTCCTGCTGGCAGGTGCCCCTGACTGCTGGGGGGTGGGGGTGCAGCGGGACATGAGTGGGGGGCTGCTGGCAGGTGCCCCTGACTGCTGGGGGTGGGCGTGCAAAGGGACATGAGTGGGGGCCTGCTGGCAGGTGCCCTGCACTGCTGGGGGTGGGGGAGCAAGGGGACATGAGTGGGGGCCTGCTGGCAGGTGCCCTGTACTGCTGGGGGGTGGGGGTGATGGGGACATGAGTGGGTCCTGCTAGCAGGTGCCCCTGACTGCTGGGGGTGGGGGTGCAGGGGGACATGAGTGGGGGCCTGCTGGCAGGTGCCCCTGACTGCTGGTGGTGGGGGTGCAAAGGGACATGAGTGGGGGCCTGCTGGCAGGTACCCTGCACTGCGAGGGGGTGGGGGAGCAGGGGGACATGAGTGGGGGTCTGCTGGCAGGTGCCCTGCACTGCTGGGGGGTGGGGGTGCAGGGGGACATGAGTGGGGGCCTGCTGGTAGGTGCCCTGCACTGCTGGGGGGTGGGGGTGCAGAGGGACATGAGTGGGGGCCTGCTGGCAGGTGCCTCTGACTGCTGGGGGGTGGGGGTGCAAAGGGACATGAGTGGGACATGAGTGGGGGTCTGCTGGCAGGTGCCCCTGACTGGTGGGGGGTGGGGGTGCAAAGGGACATGAGTGGGACATGAGTGGGGGCCTGCTGGCAGGTGCCCCTGACTGCTGGGGTGTGGGGGTGCAGGGGGACATGAGTGGGGGCCTTCTGGCAGGTGCCCCTGACTTCTGGGGGGTGTGGGTGCAAAGGGACATGAGTGGGGGCCTGCTGGCAGGTGCCCCTGACTGCTGGGGGGTGGGGGTGGGGTGCAGGGGCACATGAGTGGGGGCCTGCTGGCAGGTGCCCTGCACTGCTGGGGGGTGGGGGTACAGGGGGACATGAGTGGGACATGAGTGGGGGCCTGCTGGCAGGTGCCCTGCACTGCTGGGGGGTGGGGGTGCAGGGGGACATGAGTGGGACATGAGTGGGGTCCTGCTGGCAGGTGCCCCTGACTGCTGGGGGTGGGGGTGCAAAGGGACATGAGTGGGGGCCTGCTGGCAGGTGCCCTGTACTGCTGGGGGGTGGGGGTGATGGGGACATGAGTGGGGGCCTGCTAGCAGGTGCCCCTGACTGCTGGGGGTGGGGGTGCAAAGGGACATGAGTGGGGGCCTGCTCGCAGGTACCCTGCACTGCTGGGGGGTGGGGGAGCAGGGGTACATGAGTGGGGTCTGCTGGCAGGTGCCCTGCACTGCTGGGGGGTGGGTGTGCAGGGGACATGAGTGGGACATGAGTGGGGGCCTGCTGGCAGATGCCCTGCACTGCTGGGGTGGGGGTGCAGGGGGACATGAGTGGGGGCCTGCTGGCAGGTGCCCTGCACTGCTGGGGGGTGGGGGTGCAGGGGGACATGAGTGGGACATGAGTGGGGGCCTGCTGGCAGGTGCCCTGCACTGCTAGGGGGTGGGGGTGCAGGGGGACATGAGTGGGACATGAGTGGGGGCCTGCTGGCAGGTGCCTCTGACTGCTGGGTGGCGGGGTGCAAAGGGACATGAGTGGGACATGAGTGGAGGCCTGCTGGCAGGTGCCCCTGACTGGTGGGGGGTGGGGGTGCAAAGGGACATGAGTGGGGGCCTGCTGGCAGGTGCCCCTGACTGCTGGGGTGGGGATGGAAAGGGACATGAGTGGGAAATGAGTGGGGGCCTGCTGGCAGGTGCCCCTGACTGCTGGGGGGTGAGGGTGCAGGGGGACATGAGTGGGGGCCTTCTGGCAGGTGCCCCTGACTTCTGGGGGGTGTAGGTGCAAAGGGACATGAGTGGGGGCCTGCTGGCAGGTGCCCCTGACTGCTGCGGGGTGGGGGTGCAGGGCCACATGAGTGGGGGCCTGCTGGCAGGTGCCCTGCACTGCGGGGGGTGGGGGTGCAGGGGGACATGAGTGGGACATGAGTGGGGGCCTGCTGGCAGGTGCACTGCACTGCTGGGGGGTGGGGGTGCAGGGGGACATGAGTGGGACATGAGTGGGGTTCTGCTGGCAGGTGCCCCTGACTGCTGTGGGGTGGGGGTGCAGCAGGACATGAGTGGGGGGCTGCTGGCAGGTGCCCCTGACTGCTGGGGGTGGGGGTGCAAAGGGACATGAGTGGGGGCCTGCTGGCAGGTGCCCTGCACTGCTGGGGGTGGGGGAGCAAGGGGACATGAGTGGGGGCCAGCTGGCAGGTGCCCTGTACTGCTGGGGGGGTGGGGGTGATGGGGACATGAGTGGGGGCCTGCTAGCAGGTGCCCCTGACTGCTGGGGGTGGGGGTGCAGGGGGACATGAGTGGGGGCCTGCTGGCAGGTGCCCCTGACTGCTGGGGGTGGGGGTGCAAAGGGACATGAGTGGGGTCCTGCTGGCAGGTACCCTGCACTGCTGGGGGGTGGGGGAGCAGGGGGACATGAGTGGGGTCTGCTGGCAGGTGCCCTGCACTGCTGGGGGTGCAGGGGACATGAGTGGGACAAGAGTGGGGGCCTGCTGGCAGATGCCCTGCACTGCTGGGGTGGGGGTGCAGGGGGACATGAGTGGGGGCCTGCTGGCAGGTGCCCTGCACTGCTGGGGGGTGGGGGTGCAGGGGGACATGAGTGGGACATGAGTGGGGGCCTGCTGGCAGGTGCCCTGCACTGCTAGGGGGTGGGGGTGCAGGGGGACATGAGTGGGACATGAGTGGGGGCCTGCTGACAGGTGCCTCTGACTGCTGGGTGGTGGGGGTGCAAAGGGACATGAGTGGGACATGAGTGGAGGCCTGCTGGCAGGTGCCCCTGACTGGTGGGGGGTGGGGGTGCAAAGGGACATGAGTGGGACATGAGTGGGGGCCTGCTGGCAGGTGCCCCTGACTGCAGGGGGGTGGGGGTTGCAGGGGGACATGAGTGGGGGCCTGCTGGCAGGTGCCCCTGACTTTGGGGGGTGTGGGTGCAAAGGGACATGAGTGGGGGCCTGCTGGCAGGTGCCCCTGACTGCTGGGGGGTGGGGGTGCAGGGGGACATGAGTGGGGGCCTGCTGGCAGGTGCCCTGCACTGCTGGGGGGTGGGGGTGCAGGGGGACATGAGTGGGACATGAGTGGGGGCCTGCTGGCAGGTGCCCTGCACTGCTGGGGGTGGGGGTGCAGGGGGACATGAGTGGGACATGAGTGGGGTCCTGCTGGCAGGTGCCCCTTACTGCTGGGGGGTGGGGGTGCAAAGGGACATGAGTGGGACATGAGTGGGGGCCTGCTGGCAGGTGCCCCTGACTGCTGGGTGGTGGGGGTGCAAAGGGACATGAGTGGGACATGAGTGTGGGCCTGCTGGCAGGTGCCCCTGACTGCTGGGGTGGGGATGGAAAGGGACATGAGTGGGAAATGAGTGGGGGCCTGCTGGCAGGTGCCCCTGACTGCTGGGGGGTGAGGGTGCAGGGGGACATGAGTGGGGGCCTGCTGGCAGGTGCCCCTGACTGCTTGGTGGTGGGGGTGCAAAGGGACATGAGGGGGACATGAGTGGGGGCCTGCTGGCAGGTGCCCCTGAATGCTGGGGGGTGGGGGTGCAAAGGGATATGAGTGGGGGCCTTCTGGCAGGTGCCCCTCACTGCTGGGGCGTGGGGGTGCAGGAGGACATGAGTGGGGGCCTGCTGGCAGGTACCCCTGACTCCCGGGGGGTGGGGGTACAAAGGGACATGAGTGGGGGCCTGCTGGCAGGTGCCCCTGACTGCTGGGGTGGGGATGGAAAGGGACATGAGTGGGGGCCTGCTGGCAGGTGCCCCTGACTGCTGGGGGGTGAGGGTGCAGGGGGACATGAGTGGGGGCCTGCTGGCAGGTGCCCCTGACTGCTTGGTGGTGGGGGTGCAAAGGGACATGAGGGGGACATGAGTGGGGGCCTGCTGGCAGGTGCCCCTGAATGCTGGGGGGTGGGGGTGCAAAGGGACATGAGTGGGGGCCTGCTGGCAGGTGCCCCTCACTGCTGGGGAGTGGGGGTGCAGGAGGACATGAGTGGGTGATCAGTAGTGCAAGCTGACATGTGGCTTGGCTGGGGGGCATGCCCATGGTAGATGGGCTACCTGCGGGACATGACCAGGGGTGCAGGGTAGTCCCCTGTGGTGTGGGCTGCCTGCAGGGGCCGTGGAGGGTGTAGAGGGAACACCTGGGAGGACCCACACTGCCAATTCATGTGTAGGACTCCCCGCGCGCCCCCGAAATTCAGTACACCACTCTGACAGCAAAATCGCATGTGAAACTTCCTGCGCAGCCCAGGAATACACTGTGGAATGGAATTAAAAATATAACTCAATTGGTTGATGTATTATTGTAATTGGCGCAGTTCACTGATTATATTCACCTTGTTTCTTACTGATGGCACTTGGTCTAGGTACCCTCATAAATTCATGTTGAACGCTGCCTTTTATATTCATAACTATTGGCATTAGCGCTGGTCGTTCTTAGTGGCCTTCTGGACCACCTTGTTCTACAGGAATACACGTACCCTGCTCAAATTGCGTGTGAAACTTCCCGTGCACCCCAGTTATACACGTACCCTGCTTGCACAGGGCCAATGGCGTGCGAAACTTCCCGCAAACCCCAGTAATACACGTACCCCACTCGCACAGGCCCTTTCGCGTGTGAAACTTCACGTGAACCCCAGTAATACACGTACCCCACTTGCACAGGCCCTTTCGCGTGTGAAACTTCCCGCGAACCCCAGTAATAAACGTACCCCACTCGCACAGGCCCTTTCGCGTGTGAAACTTCACACGAACCCCAGTAATACATGTACCCCACTCGCACAGGCCCTTTCGCGTGTGAAACTTCACGCGAACCCCAGTTATACACGTACCCCACTCGCACAGGGCCATTTGCATGTGAAACTTCCCGCGAACCCCAGTTATACACGTACCCCACTCGCACAGGCCCTTTCGCATGTGAAACTTCCCGCGAACCCCAGTTATACACATACCCCACTCGCACAGGCCCTTTCGCGTGTGAAACTTCCCGCAAACCCACGTAATACACGTACCCTGCTCCAATCGTGTGTGAAACTTCCCGCAAACCCCAGTTATACACGTACCCCACTCGCTCAGGGCCTATCGCGTGTGAAACTTCATGCGAACCCCAGTAATACACGTTCCCCGCTTGCCATTTGCTGTTTGGCAGCCCTATAAACAGGTCCAAGGTTAGCGCAGCCCTTCGCGCTGGATTGGGGATTTTGATGGCTTTTCCTTGCGCGAGGGCGTTCTTGGGGGCGTAACTGGCGCTGCTACAGGGTCGCTGCACCACTCTGCGCCACGGCTGGTTTTGGAGGCTAAAATCCATGAATACGCTGTGCGCGGAAATCTTAGCGCACGCGACTGGGATTCGCGCACGCTGTGCGCAGAAATTTTAGCGCACGCGACTGGCACAGACATTCGCACGTGCACACTGTGCGCCAGCCGTGTGCGCCACTTGTGCGCGAAATTCTATGAATTACCCCCATAATCTACCACACGAGCCACAACCAATGCAGGTCACTATACTGCATATATAAAAAAGAATTGTGGATGGTTCGAATGTAATGATAGTACCATTACTCTAAAGCAGAGATTACCTGCAAATCTTACAAACGCTTATTTAATATTCTTAAAACCAAAATGTATTAACTAAACTGTACTTAAACATTAACTAAACTTTTATTAGAAAACTATAAACTGTTGCAATATGCCAACAGCTACATAACTGCCCCAAGAGTCTACAACAACTAAACAGATAAATGAATACCACTACATTATATAAAAAAATAAACAGTTAGAATTCGCCAACTGGTATCTAACTACCCCAAGATTTTCAATAACCAAACAGATAAATCAATTCCATTACATTATAAAAAAAATAGACAGTTAGAATACGCCAAATGGTATCTAACTACCCCAAAATTTTACAATATCCGAACAGATAAATCAATACCACTTCATTATAATTTCTTAAAACCAAAATGTATTAACTAAACTGTACTTAAACATTAACTAAACTTCTATTAGAAAACTATAAACTGTTACAATATGCCAACAGCTATATAACTGCCCCAAGATTCTACAACTAAACAGATAAATGAATACCAATAAATTATATAAAAAAATAAACAGTAGAATACGCCAACTGGTGTCTAACTACCCCAAGATTTTCAATAATCAAACAGATAAATCAATACCACTACATTATAACAAAAAATAGACAGAATACGCCAAAAGGTATCTAGCTAACCCAAAATTTTACAATATCCAAATAGATAAATCAATACCACTTCATTATAACAAATAATAGACTGTTAGAATATGTCAACAGGTATCTAACTGCTCCAAAAATCTGCAACAAGCCAATATATAGAGTATTAGACAGAAACAACAAGTGAACACTGAAAACAAACAAACAGACTGTAGCATAACAAAAAAAGGTGTTTTTTAATCCAACATGGATTTTTTTTTCTCCCACAGACCCAATGATTTTAGCAACAAACACAGAAACTGAGCAAATTGCACAGTACACTGGTTTGTAATCTACTAATTATGAGGGTAAAAAACAAAAATGTTGATTATTCAATGTTATAAGTTGTTACAAAATACCATTACTAACATAATCTTTTCTTTTATCACAGAAATAAACAAAAAATACATGTACTCCAGTTACTAAACCAAACAGTAAGTATATTATATTAAGTACAACCATCACAGCAAATCACACCCATAGTGACTTATAACTTTGCTGCCTATAAATTTGATCTTGTCCATGCACCCAAGACTATAGATCCTGCACACAACCACCACAGCATATCACAACCATAGTGTCTTATAACTTTGTTGCTTATGAATTTGTTCTTGGATCCAAAATTTATAAGCCATTATGGGTGTGATATGCTGCAGTGGTTGTGGCTAGGGCATAGAGTCTTGGGTGCATGGCCATATGTCCATGCTCCCAAGACTCTATGCCCTGGCCACAACCACCACAGCATATCACACCAATAGAGTCAAACATTTTAACTATGCTATATGGACACTTTTAATGTCGGCGGACATCATGAGTGTTCTTAGAACAGTTTCAACTTTGCTGATTATAAATTTGATCTTGTCCATGCACCCAAGACTATAGGCCCTGCCCACAACCACCGCAGCATATCATACCCATAGTGGCTTATAACTTTGTTGCTTATAAATGTGTTATTGGATCCCAAAGTTATAAACCACTATGTGTTTTAACTATGCCATATGGACACTTTTAATGTCCGTGGACATCATGAGTGTCCTTAAAACAGTTTCAACTTGCCTACGAACAGTACGGACAGACATAGCGTCCTCAGCACACCCTCATTTTGTTTATTTAAAAACATCCCAGGACACATAATGTGTTCTAAGAACACTTTGAACTTGCTTGCGAACATGTGTTCTTAGAACAATTTGAAATTGCTTGCAAACAGAACGGACAGGCATACCGTCCTCAGGACACCACCATTTTATTTATTGACGAACATCCCAGGACACATGATGTGTTCTTAGAACAGATTCAACTTGCCTGAGAACAAAACAAACAGGTTTACCGTCCTCAGAACACACCCATTTAGTTTATTTTCAAACATTTCAGGACATCGCCAGTGTTCTTAGAACACTTTCAGCTTGCTTGTGTTTGTGCCCTCCCTGACTTAAATGTGTAAAATGAATAAAACAGACACTCTCTGGACAGGGAATAAGGCACAAAAGTGCAGGCTGTGAGAGTTCAAAGAAAAGATTATCTAGATCTCTGAGAACGCTCTGACCACATCAAGGTTACAACACATTATATAAGCACATTGACATATCTAACATATGATGCTACGTTGGACCCGGATTGGTCAGCCAGGGTGGTGTCTTAGGTGTGGGCATCATCTCTTCCTCCGGGTTGGTTGCTTGGTTGGTGGGAGGATTTATGTCAGACATCTGTGCTCCGGATGGGTGAAGGTCAGGTCGCTGTGAAACACGGTGGTCACTGTCTAAGCCAAGAAAATACATTCTAAATAATGCATGCACTAAATAATGATTGATCAAAAAGACACTCAGTAGTTTATCATGTCACTATACAAATCACACAGGTATCTATATCATCTGTAACATTTGGGTTATACAGGTCACAGGTTTAAGGGTCTTGACCACCATAATACTCTCATTGAACTGTGGGGTTAGTCTCACAAGAATCTCAGGTATGTGGCATTTGTTAGTATTGGGCACAATATACTGCAGCAGGGGTCTAATGTTAGTTGGGGGTCTGTTTGGTGGGCTTCATAGCATGGTCAGCGGTCTGGCACATGAAAGGAATATCTTGCAGGGACACAGGGTTAGAATGGCAATAAGTTTCAACTGGCGAGGGTAAGAGGGCAAGGACACTTTTGTGGAGATGGACGGACGCTTGGCTCATGTTGGTTCACATGCAGGACAGTGATCTCAGAGGAAAAGAGATGTGTTATATTTATTATTTGTTGCAAGCATCTCCGGCTTCAGCGTGAGAATGGAGCTGCAGAGTTCTCCAGTCAGAGTGGGAATGAGGGTGGGGGCCATGTGCTCTGAGCTGCTGCGACGGGGAAAGGGAGAGAGGCATTTTGTACTATCACAGTGAGGCCTTTGGAGTAGAAAGGGGGTAAAAAAATGGATTCCCTGTATCCTGCTCAGTGGTCCCATCTACGCGAATGTAACCCAAAGTTAACATTGCATAAGGGCGAGGGGCGTACCCACTACTGGAGGCACTTGGTCCGAGTTTTGTACTGAGAAGTGACGGCAGAGAGGGGCCTGTTGGCCCGTCACTCCCACACACTTGCGAACAATATGGACAGGCGTAGTGTCCTCAGAACACCCCCATTTCATTTATTTAGAACATTTTAGAACATCTGCGTTGTCCGCGGACAAAGCAAACACAACAGGGTGGTCTACCACCTAAATAAATAAAACATTTAACCCATCTCTTACTCCCCCACCCTCCCCAAACACTTTCACAGAACAACACACTCTACTAAATAGTATTTTTCAACAAAGTTTCACTGCGCTGTCCGCGGACGTCTGCGAATCCAAGATGGCAGGCGTTCCCGAAAATCTGACGCACTTCACCGTCCAATCAACAAACATGTTGCATGTCCGCGGACATGACGCAAGCCGGTTGGTCAATCAGGACACTGTCGCAGAGCGAACAGGGAAGTGTGTCCGTGGACCGAACATAGATATCATTATTTTTTTTTTACCTATTTTTTGCTCATTTTATAAAAAAACTACTGACAGATTTTCACCAAATTTGCAAAAGCACGCTTTCAGGACCAAGCCGCTGCTCCTGGTCCAAATTTGGTGAAAAATCCGTCCAGCGGTTTGGGCTGTAGACGTGAGCAAAGTTTTTCCCCCATTCAGTCTATGGGAAAAAAGTTTTGGGACCCCCCTTATAACTTTGCCCCCCCTAGACCTAACCTCACCAAAATTCAGAGTGACCCATATACTTTTTTTGCAAAGTTTGGTGAGGATTCGTCCAGGCAGAGCGAAGTTATAAGCCACCTAAAAAGGGCTCTTCCTATGGAAACAACAACTTAACCATAACTACACAGCCACTAACGTGGCTGTGTAATATAAAAGCCAATCACAATTTGTTACTTAAACAAAAAATACACTATACAAACCCCCATACCCTTAGTCAACATTCTCCTCCCCTTATACATTCCCACCTCCCATTCACATCTATCACCCTAAAACAACATTCAATGGCCTTCTCCACAGGCCAGCCCATTAATTCTTATCAGACTCAATGGCCCTCTCCACAATCACTGGCCTGCCCACTTATTCTTTATCAAACTTAATTGCCCTCTCCAGAGGCCAGACAATTCTAACCCACTACTCTGTTGTTAATATACAGTTACTTGGCCGTCCTCCTCCGACCACTGAGCTACTTCAACAATCCACCAAGCACTATATTTACAGCAGCACTCTTGCACCTCGCCCAACACAATATACCACAATATTTCTAATCTATTATTTGCGCTCCACACCAATACATCAGTGCTTACCTTCACTCAATCCTAAGACAACTATAGAATCACCTGCACTACACACCACCCCCATCTAATGGAAGTCTGCCACCATCTACACACTCCTCTGTTCGACTACAGATGTGCCCACCACACACCCATGCTCTATCAGGAGGAGTGAAACAAATATCTATGACTCCTATGACCGATTGGACTCCTCCCTGTAGGATGCATCCTCTAGACCATAAAAAACTTTCTGCATGTGAACATGCATCGTGCTGTGTGTTCATGCAGGGTTACACTCTCGTGCTCTAGAGATCCTCGAGTCCTCTCTGCACTGATTCTTCCCAGTAGCCTGCATCTCCACCTGAGCATGGGCGGTGCTTGGGACCAGGCAGACCTTTGTGAACTCTGTGTCTTCAGGGCCTCCTCATTAGTGCAATTCAAACTGGTCTCAGCTTACCTGCCCCATACCCCCAGAAGTGCAGCAAGAATACACTCTGCTCACCGTGAAAACTGAAAATATTGTGGGGACCTCCACAAAGTACTAGGGGACCTTCGTTAAAAGTAGTCAAATGAACAAAAACAAATCCAAAAAAGGAGCGTACACCAAGCAAGAAGTAACCGCCATTTATTGGACCTAAAACAGCTGGGAAGCACAGTTCCGAAAGCCCTATGGAACTGAACTGAATGAAATGAGATATCAACGCTGCCCACTACGGCTGAACATTTTATACATAATTTCTCAAATTACCATACAATATTTTAGTCACATTTTCAAGGCAGTTCACAGGAGCTGATTGGTGGGACTATGTCAGTCTCCTATATCCAAATATATGTTGAGTGACCCTAATTGGACAATACATCTTTTGGCCACAATTACATTAACACCCCTTGTGACATCCCAAACCTTACTCACCCCTCTATTATGGGACTGTGCTGATCAGTCAAAAACACAGATTTTGCATTGGTTGGCAATGTCTAATACACAATATACATGGTGAAATCATGGCTATCAGCCTAAACAACCAGTCTTTCACCTACACGTTCGGCCAGCCGCTTCTCTCCACCATGTAGAAATGTTTACCCTATCTAAATCCAATTCAGGACCACCCTGTAACCCGGTCCTCACTCTCCACTGTAATTATCTTGTACCATGTTTTCTGTACATTCTGATCTCTGTATGCAACTACTCAGAGCCTGGACTGATGTATCTACCCTGTTTTTATTGCTGTATTAATGTGTTTGTGCAACGATATGTAACACTGCTGTGCACATGATTATGCGCCCAGCTACCTGAGGGTTCGGACGTGCTTTATATATAAACAAACTAAACTAAACTAAACTAAACTAAACTAAACTAAACTGCTTGAAATGGAAATGGGCGAGACATTCACACCACGTGGCACTAATGGAATGCCCCGCGGACATCAGCGAGGACACTATACAATGTTGCACCCTGGGGACACCGAAACATCTCCCTGCTGATTGGTTCTTCGCCCCGCACCACATAGCCCCCAACCCAACGCTCTGGCCCCCCACCTCCCGTCTCACACCTTGCTGCCAAATGTAGTCTGAAAAACTATACCACACCATGACTGGAGTTTAATTAACCGTATTTCATTTCTATTTCTTTGCCAATTCTCCTCATGCACCCAGGTGCCTAGCTCATTGGCCTCAAAAGTACCTCTTACACTGATTTTTCTGTGGTTGCGTTCTCCTGCGAAACGTATCCCAGGCAACATTTGAACACACTGTTTCTGCTGAATGCTCAGAAAATACATACTGTTTCTCACACAAGTCCTGCAGCTCTATTATTATGAGCTTTCTGCGAGGAATGCTGTCATAATGTAGGCCTACAAACAAAATAGCTTCTCTACTGTTCACATATTGCTCAAAAGCCCCCCTGCCATATACCCCCTACAACATATTGCACACTCACCCGGTGCCCGCTTTATACAACTACCCCATGCTATGCCCAAAGCACCCACCCTTAATTACGTAATACCATGGGACTTCTCACACTGCACCTGCTTCTGTGTCACCTTATGCAAGCAGTGCCCGGTGCAATGACGTCCCCACCCTTGATATCGCCCGCCACGCCTCTCTTGATGTCAGCATTTTACTTGAGCACTGGTACAAGCGCGCCCCTTGGCAGCGATGAATCTGGACCATTACAAAAACACAAACAAGTTCCTGGGAGAGTTCATGCAAATGTTCATAACAGTCCAGAGCATGTGCAGTCAAAGAATGAGCATTAAAAAGAAAATATCTAACCTGAGAGAGGGACTCAGCAGGGTGCACAGCAACAGACTACATGAGTAGTCCATGTTAACAATGTTTCCCGAGAATATTCTTTAGGAGAATTATAAATGGTTGACAAACATACCCAGTGCAAGGACCAGATGAGTACAGATAGATTGGACTTAGGCAAGACTTCCGCCCAGTGAAGATGCTTCTGCTACACCCGTCTGCTGTGCCTCCGTGAAAAGAATGAAGCTTAATTACACATATAATCTGCAGGAGTCAATCGGCTTGAATCAGGGATGTACAGCGAGTAAAGACTTGCAGCATGCGTTCAGGCAGACCAATGGGAAGGAGCCACAGAGTATCCAATGAGGCCAGGTACCCTTGGGCTACACAATGCGACTACAAGGAAATAATACAAATTCAAATAATATAGCGCACAAAATAAAAAATAAATTAAGTAAAAACAAAGCTGAGTGCAACAAATGATAAGGAGTTACCCAGTCATAAGCCACAGGGACAGGTGAATACCTGGAGCCTGTAAAAGGAACAGAACAAAACAAAACAAGGATAACATTAAAATAATATAAAATAACAAGGCATTGCACATATCTACCAGACTCGATCTGCCGACTCGACAGGTCAACTGAGTAACCATAAGACCCAGAACAGGCCAATCAGCTCGAATAAGGGATGGGCAGCGAGGAAAGACTTGTGGCGTGCATGCGAGCAAGAAAACAAGTACATTCAGGCAGACCACTGGGAACGAGCTCCAGATTAAAGAATGTGGCCAGGCACCCTCGTGCCACACAGTGCGACTACAAGGAAATAATAAAACCAACAACATTAAAGAAATAAAGTAATACCAAACTTGAGTGCAACAATTCACAATGAGGTGCCCAGTCACACGCTGCAGGAATAGGTGAAAGCCAGGAGCCTGTAAAAGGAACAGTACAAAACGAAACAAGAATAAAAGAAAAAGTATATATAATAACAAGTGTAACACACAGCTAACAGACCTAACCTATTCCAAGTTGCATGGAAGAAACACTGGGCAGATTCTCTTACAGGACTACTAATCTGGTTTCAACTGTAGTGCAGCACAGAGATAACCTTGATCCAAATTAAAATGATTTTCTACACATTTTCAACAAAGTGGACACCCGTTTACTTCTCAATTTTACTGCTGTGTTCGATACTGCTGGCCATAAATCCCTCCTCAACATCCTTGACACATGCATGGATTTATATGGAACAGTCCTGCCACAGTGCTCCTCGTAATTCTCCAAAAGAGTCCAACTCATTCATATGAGCCTAGTAGAACTCAGCACCAACCAATAGTCTCTGGATTTCCACAAGGCTCCATATTGTCACCTGTCATATTTAGCAAAGCACCTGTAGAGGCAATCCGCACTAACACTCACATTGAGCTACACCAATAAGTGGATGACATGCATTTTAACTAAAAATCAATTGCATCAATCAACAACATCCATTGACTCAAGCATTGTCTATTCCTTATCCAAGATTGGATGTCAGCCACCTACCTGACAATCAACCCCACAAAGACTGAATGTATTCTCCTTGGTAACCCCACCATACATGCCTAAATCCAACATTTGCAGACTAACATGATTCGCTCGTCAGCTCTTACTGAGGGCAAAATCTCGGAGCCCTTTTATCGACTGAGACCTCCTGTGCATGCAAAACACACATCAACCACAATTCACAAGCAGCAGAGACCAGTTTCCACTCCTCCACAATGCCACATCGTTCACCCTTGTCCAGAGTTTCAGTACAGCTTCCCAAACTCTGGTCACCTGGTGGCAGCACTCTACTTGCAGGAGTTCCAGATGCCACATTGGTCTTCTGAAATCCTTCCAACATAGTGCAACACACCTCAGAGGACTAAGAAGATTCAACCACATCACCCTCATCCTCCATGAACTGCACTGTCTACCCTTTCAAGTATGTAGCATGTTCAAATCAGCTCAAATCAGCCTGCACTACCTACAAAGCAGGCACAACTAAAACACAACTCTGCTTGGCAGAGAAACCCACCAGCTCCAGAGGTAAGCAAAACACAAAATCATCACCAGGCTGGAAACAAATAACTGCAAGAGAGAACATATTCAAGAAAAAAGTGTCTTCCTGCTATGACCCCAGTCTCTCAAATACTTACCAATACAGATAAGACTGACCCCACCTGCAATAAGGACCTGAGGGAGCGCTCCCTGGCTGGCTTGAACTGTCAAAGGGAACTGTCATTCACGCAAGGCCGGCGTGTTTTTCCTATCCCATCCTTGCATGGCCCATTGAGGGTACAAGCAAGGCTACTACAGCCCTGAAAGTGCGAGGGGGGATTCTCCTGCACCTTCCGGCACATTTAGTGCTTCTGAGGCATACTCCGGGCATGCGCTGGCTCCTGTATGCATGTGCATGACCAAGGAAGCTCTCCCTGCTTCCTGGCTCTTTTTCATGTTGCACGAGAGCTAGAGAATCATCAAAGGATCCTGTCCTGATACTGGCAGAGCAGATTCTGTACAGGAGCGGAAGGTAAGAAAGCAAATGTGTATGTGAATAAGTGTGTGGCAGCGTGTGTAGGAATGAGTGCATGCTTGGGTGCCTACATAAATGGAAGATTATATGTTGTGTGGGTGCACATGTGAATTAGAGAATGTGTGTTATGGGTGCTGTTAATGTGTATGTGAATGTGTGTGATTGGTTGTGTGAACAATTGTCGTCCTCCCTCCCAAATCGATGCAGCTCATCAGCATTGTGAGTGAACCTCGGATTTGTGAGTGTGGGGGGAGGCGGGGCTGCATTTGATTACAGTGTTTCAATGTTAAACCAGACGTGATGTCATGTTTGCTTTAAAAATTATGGCATGTACAAAATGCACGCCAGTTGCATAATGCGTAAACAAATAGACTGCAACAATGCAGTGCAGTCTAGCCATGTATCAAAACTTGCCAAGGATGCTTTAACCATGATGCCCATTAAATAAAATGCCATACCAGTGCTACAGTGAAAAAATTGAACCAGACTGCCTGCAGTAATGCAGGCCTGTCTAGACACATAACATCACTGATCATGCAAACATGATCAGTGTTGTTACATGGCTAGACTGGCCTACATTAGGGCAGCTAGTCTGGATGGACATTTTTTACTGCTGCATTTAATTTTTTGCTGGCGAATCCAATAGGAGCAGATTTGACTTGTATTGAAGCCTGCATGGAAATGTATGGGCACAGACAGACACAGGTTTTTTTTTTTATACTGGCATATACTGTGGGAAAAGTCATCATGAAAATAAATGTGCACGATTGGTGAGTTGCATTTTTTAGATTAGATGTGTGGATTTTGGCACAATTTTTCACCAAATGCACCATTTAACCCATTACTTATGGAATGTTCTTGAAGGCAATTAAAAAAGTCACCATCCGCCACTGCGCATGTGTTTTTCCCCTTTTACAGTGCTCTGGTGGATCCCAGCTAGGTTTGAGCTTGGCAAATCGCATGCATACATATAAAGAAAGATGCATTATGGATACACAGATAAACAGTTGGGTGTACAAACAGGCAGAAGAAAACATAGGCACGCAATGATTGGAATAAGGCAGGTCATACTCTTTTGACACCAAAACAGCTTCCCATCTTCAACCTGCTTTGAATATTAGAATATTACGTGTTTTAAATGTTGTAACCAGTGAATGAGGTCAGATGAGTTAATTTTGCTGCGTGGCATAACGTAAATGAAAAGCACACAAGTCCAGTGTAGGTCTTGGTTCACGTCACACCAGATTTTCCCGTATTAGTATGGCGGAGAGGAGAATGTGACTTACGTTTCCATCTCATCCCTTCCTTTCCGGCATACAAATACTCCAGCATTTGCACCAGCATGCATTTTCATTTTCTCTATGGAGTTTGCTAACTTTTTGGTGTCTGCCATATATACATGGCAGGCAGAGTTTACTGAATTTGTACGGTGCAGTGCAAAAGGGGAGGGCAAAAGGCAGTATGCATGCCTGCGCACCACCTTTTGCCCTTCCCTTTTTCACTCCACCATGCCCAACATTCAGCAGTGGGGATACAGCTACATGGAAGTCTACACATAACGGGTCCCACTAAAGAACTATGAGGGTATTCGAATATGAGCCCCAGAGTTGTCAGCATGCACCTGGTTACGCTCGGGGAGCAAGCTGGTGTAGGGAATATGTGGTCCATTGACCTTTAGTTCCCAAGTTACCTGCCCGATAACTGGGAAGGATGTTTGGGTCGCAAGGTGGCTTCCAGTGAGGGGAAAACCCGCAAAGGGAAACAATACTTGATGATTCTTCAACAGGATTTCAGGAAATATTGCAAATGATACTGCAGCTGAATACCACGAATGGAGTCAATGCTGGAGAAGATTAAGGAGAAAGAAGGCACTGGAGGCTGGATCAAGCACAAAGAGTCCAGAAGGAAAGGGAACTTGAGAAAGAAGAGGAGAAGCATTGGAACGGAGAAGCGGGAAAATAGCAATCAGCAATACAGAGAAACAACAGTAACAGGGTATAGATAAAACGTGCGTTGAGACAAGTCGGTCCCTGGCACACAGAGTACTTTATATTCTTCCTTTATTTGTTGAATGCAGAACAGGCGTCGCCATCTTGCCAATGCCAAATGGTCATCGCCATCTTTCCAATGTCATCAGTATGCAAGCAAAGTCATGTGACGACCATGACTGTCATCTTGGAGCAACTTTTGGTGGCCATCTTGGTTTCGAAAGGCAATCCAACCATCCTGAGGTAAGTAAAGGTAAGACTGCATTTTGTGCACCAAGGGGCCAACAGGAATGTTATTTATTTATGTTGTTGCTTATTTATATGGCGCTTATACAACAAGACAGTGTTGAAGGGGCATGTGACAAGAGTAGCCAGAAGTTATCAAAGAAAGAGACATCCTAAAATCCGTATTGGTGGAGATTGTTTTATATATATTACATGGCCTGCAGAAGCAGCCATGTAGTTATGGTTAAGTTGCTAAACTCATAGGAAGAGCATTTTCTGGGCGGCTTATAACTTTGCTCCCCCTGGACGAATCTTCACCAAACTTGGCAAAATAAATAGCCCCACCCTGATATTTACACTTTGGTGAAGTTTGGTACGGGGGGGCTAAGTTATAGCAGGGTCCCAAAATGTCTTTTTTTTCACATAGACTGAATACAGAAAAAACTTTGCTCACTCCTACAGCTCAAACCGCTGAACGGATTGCCACCAAATTTGCGGCAGGAGTGGCAGCAGGAGCGGCAGCTTGGCCCTGAAAGCATGTTTTTGTAAATTTGGTGGAAATCCATCCAGTAGTACTTTTTAAAAGGATCATAAAGTAGGTCTAAATAAATTTGTGAAATCTATGTCCGCTCTGCGGACACACTTCCCTGTTCACTCTGCAGACAGGACACCGATTGGCTAATCGGCTTGCATCATGTCCGTGGACACGCAAAGTTTTCTCTGACTGGTTCTGATGAGGTGTGAGGTGCGTCACATTGTTTTGATGCACACGCCATATTGGATCCGCGGACAGCGCGGCATCGAACTGAGCAAAAATGCAATTTTGGGGAGGGTGTTGGTGTGTAGGAGTGTTTGAGGATGGTGGGGGAGAAAGAGATTGGTCAAAGGCTGTAATTGTTTAGGTGGCAGGAGCCCTTGATTTGTGTGCGGTGTCCGCGGTCACCGCAGCTGTCTGCAGACATTCTAAATACTGGGCACACTACTAGCTATTTTACTTTATTATGATGTTGGTTTTGAGTTGTCAGTAGAGCATTGATTGTAATTAATATCCCCTATAAGCAGCCCACATGCCACAGTCAAAATGTTTGGTAGCATGTGTGTGCTATGCTGCAGTGGTTGTGGCCAGGGCCATGCACCCAAGACTCTAGGCCCTGGCCACAACCACAGCAGCATAACACACCCATAGAATCAAACACCCATCAAATATCCACAACCCAAACGTTTGTGTACTGTTTCATTTGTAGAGTCTGTATGTAAAGTTTTGGCTAGGCTATGCAGTTAATATTGTAGAGTTTGGTAACAAGCACTGCAGCAAAAGATACCCATGGAAGTTAACCTTTTGGATTGTGGTCTATGGTTAGATGTTTGCTTGTATGGGTGTGTTATGCAGCAGTGTTTGTGAGTCCATTTATTATATACTTATTGTTTGACTTTTTGTGGTTGTATGCAGTTTTTACATGACATGGGTAATTGGAGCAGACATTCTTTTTCAATCTCTGTGATAAAAGAAAAGATAATATGTTAGTGGAGGTAGTTTAAAATGAGTTATTGCATTGCATAATAGACATTTCTGTATTTTCTTTACCCTCATATTTAGTACTTTAGAAGTACTATATTTCAAACCAATGTACTGTGCAATTTGCTCAGTTTCTGTATTTGTTTATTAAATCATTGGGTCTGTGAGAAAGAAATCCATGCTGGATAAAAAAAAAACTCTTTTTATGTTGTGGTACAATATATTTCTTTCATTGTTTTCAGTATTTATTTCTTGTTTCTTGCTAATATTCTATCTGTTGGCTTGTTGCAGATTTAAGGGGCAGTTAGATACCTATTGGCATATTCTTATTGTTTATTTCTAGTTTCATGCTATTCATCTATCTGTTGGGTTGGTGTAGATTTTTGGGGCAGTTAGATTCCTGTCGGCGTATTCTAACTGTATATTTCTTGTTTGATTTTAGTGGTATTTATTTATCGGATTGCTTGTTGCTGAATTTTGGGGCAGTTAGATACCTGTTGGAGTATTCTAACTGTTTATTTCTTGTTACATTTTAGTGGTATTCATTTATCTGTTTGCTTTTTGCAGAATCTTGGGGCAGTTAGATACCTATTGGCGTAAACTGTTTATAGTTTTGAAATTGAAGTTTTGTTAATGTTTATGCACAGATTAGCTATTACATTTTAGTTTTAAGAATATTAAATACGCGCTAACAGGATTTGCAGGTAATCTTTGTTTTAGAGTAATGGTAGTACCATTACATTCAAACCATCCACATTTCTTTTTTATATATGCAGTGTAGTGATCTGCATTGCTTGTGGCTCCTGCATGGTAGATTATTCCTATTGTTTTGAGGGTTTTCTTACGAAGTGATACTTGACCATGTGTGACTCCCGTCAGCTTGCAGTTGTTTTTGGTACCATGCAGTGTAAAGTAAAAGCATTACTATTACGTATTTACTATGTGTCTGTATTTGTAAGGTGGGGCGATTATCTGAATTGCAGGTAGAACATAATCTGCCATAGTTTACTTTTTTTACAAGTTGCTGAAATGGAATGGATTCACAGTTAGGTATGGATACATACACAAAGCATTCAATAGGGACTTGTTTCTGTGCTACATGGTTGCAGAGAGTACATGTATGTTTCCACATGTATGGAATCTGGAATATTTCATTTATAGGTATGCTTTTGTTTTCCAGTACTTGTAGTAAGTACATAAGAAATTCCTGTAGATCTTCTTGTGAGTTTATAGTGAATTTGACCATTCCAGCACAATAGTCCAATTCTTTCCTTATTCCAAAAACAATGTAAGTGTTGTCAGGATTGTTGGTTGCATTTCTATGAAGGACTAACATTTGCAAACACAATTGTTCTATACTGTGTAATACATGTTGTCAATAATTGGTGGCAATTGGAATAGAATATGTATTGCTACATTTGCATATCAATTTACACCAGTTGTATTTAAGCATTTGAATGGACCTGACAGTTCTGTGCCAAAGTCACTTGTTCGGAGTTTGCATTTCTTCTTTGAAGAAGTAGTTGAGTTACTTTGAGCAGTAGATTCTTCTTTGGTTGTGGTACTTGATGAATTATTAGCTTCTTTTACTTTCTTTGGATGAATTGCAGTGAGATCCTGTATCGTTTCAGTATGAAGTAGTTTTCTTTTACAACGTTTTGCTTTTTTTGCGGAGCAGGATAGGTTTTTAGATTGGGTGTAGAGTGAACGCAGTCTATTGTATTCTAGAATGCAATGAATATCATCATTTACTTTACTTGCATCAAAGGTGATTGGAAATAGTCCGTCAAGTGTACGTAAGTGTGATAGTGCTACATAGCTCATGCCTTCTTTAAAGACTGTGCTACCAATATCTATCAATGCTTTATCTAGGGTAAGACCTTGTGATTTGTGAATGGTGACTGCGTATGCTAGAATTAGTGAAAATTGTTCTCTGCGTACATACATGTCTTTGGAAAGAAGGAAGCGGGCTGTTGAGCGTCCTTTCTTTTTAACATCTGATAGTTTGTCAAAGAGAATATTGACAAACTGAATGCTGTTGTCACGTGGGTATGTTTGAAAGCCAACAACTGTACCAAGTGCTCCATTAACTAGTCCTTGCTCCACATCAAGGTTACATTTAAGCATTACTCTATAGTTTAAAGATAATTTTAATATTTTCGTCAAACCAGCTGTGTTGGAGAGTTTTCTAAGGTATTTAGTCTTGTTGTGGCTTGTTGAGACATGGGTAGTGTCATACAATGTATGGCCAGGTTGTCTGTAGAGCAAATTCCATTTATTGGTTGCATTTCTTTTTTCAACATTGTTTCTTTGAATTTTGAACAGCTTTCAAGAGTTGGCATCAAGGACATACAATTGACATTTTTGTGTGCTAATTGCTCCATGACATCAGTAGCGCATGAGTTATGGCCATAGAGTGCATGGATGTGCCTGGTTTTTAATATCGATTGTGCTTCTTGAGATAGTACACCAACTCTAATACTTTTTAAAATGTTGGCGTATGTGAGGTCTGCAGACTGGCACATGTTTTCAGTTAATTCTCTGTATTGGAAATGTTGCCAAAGGTTGACATTTCCTATGCTGCCAAGAGTTTTATGGCACAGTTTGTGCCCTATGTTTTTAAAAATAGGTTCAGCTTTTACTGGTGTTAATTGAAGAAGATCCCTGAAAAAAATAATGGCCCTGATTCATGGATTATTTGCGCCAAAGAAAACAGAATTTGTGCACCATTCTGCCCGCAAATCCCTGTTTATCAAATGGGGATTTGTGGGCAGAATGGCGCACAAATCACGATTTTTTTGACGCAAATAATCCATGAATCAGGCTAAATGTGTTTTCCTCCAAAGAGCTCTTCATAGTCTGTTCTGAGGACCTTTTGTAATCTGAGGTGAATCAAAGCCAACATTAGGTTGGAGACCATGCTCACCTCATCTATTAATATCATTTTCATTTGTTTGAAAACTCTGCATAGTTCCATTGCAGCTTCTGTAGAAAGTTTGTAATAGTCTAATTTGTTTTGGTGTTCTACTGGAAGGAGTAGTAATCGGTGTAAAGTGACACTGCCTATGTTTTACGCAGCTAAACCTGTGGGGCAGTTACAACAGCTGACAGTTTGTTGTTTGTCAATTGTTGGAGGAAGTTGCTGATGATTTTGATTAAGAATGTTTTGCCTGAACCAGCTTGATCACTGACATATAGCTGTATAGGTGTGTAGTCTTGGCAGGTACAGTTTTTATTTTGATGTTGCACACCATGTTCAATTTGTTTTGTTACTTCTTGGAAAATGCTACGCTGCTCATTGTTCAGTTGTGATTTCAGTACAGCAAAGTCTCCTGTAGATTGTTCTTACTGGCACAGGGTGTGTTCTACTTCTGTCATGGCAAATTCTGCATCATTTGCAATTAGTGGCTGTCCAAGTGGTTCTTGGCTTCCTGTTACAGAAGGTTGACTACTGTCGGGAGTGTCCACATCTAGTGGGCCTGGAGTTCCTCTTCGTGACGCTGTTCATTGTGCAACATTGTTTTGTACTGTGTAAAGTGTACATCTGTTATAGTACTTTCATTTGCTTTGAAAGTGTCTTCATAGGAGCCATTGTTATCTAGTAACTCGTCTTCTTTTCTCTATGGTTTAAAAAGTTGTAGCAGGGACATGTAATACAGTTCTTTATGTTGAGGAGTTTTTAATGACAATTTGATATGATTTATTAAGCTTTGTTTGGTAAGGTTCACTAAGCTGCCTTCACAATTTGCCACTCTGTATGTACCTTTCTTTTCGTATGGTTTTATATTATTTTAGTATGTGAAATTTTGGGTTACATGGTATAGACACATGGTTTCCAAAGTGGTACTCCTGTTTGGGTGGTATGTGTAAAGTAAATTGTTTTTCAAAATGTCTAGACTGTTGGGATCATTTTTGGCTATTGTTTCTATGTCCTCATATGATTTGAGAACTCTTTTTCTACATTTAGCAGGACCAAGACTTAGCCATACTATATTTTCTTACTATATTTCATACAACGGTCTGCTGCTTCATAACAGCCACATTCTCTATGAGAGAGCATTTTTATGTGACAGTGTTTTGTCAGATGATATGTCATCCCAGAGGTCTTGAAGCTCTGTTTTTCTGCTTTGGTTAAGTAGGCTGTGACATATCGTGCTACTGCAGTGGAATTGTCTGAAATGTACTGCACATCTATGTTTGCTTTCCATCGGAGGGCAATGATTGCATTGTAATCATTGTTATATTTTGATTCTTTTGTTCTTTTTATGTAATATGTGTTCTTAGGTGATTTACCTTTGACACTATGTCTAACTGAAGACATGAAGTTGTTTACTTGACCTTTTGTTGTAACTGGTTTAGGGAAACCAGTGCAGCATTTGGTGTAGTATTTTCCTTTGTTTTTATATTTGTGACAACAATATTTCCCACATTGTGTCTTTGAAATTGTAATATGTGTGCATGAAGGTCACTATGTGTTGTTTGTGAAGGAATTTCCCAAGTGACATATTTTTGGATAAGCTGCAAAACAGTGGCATCACTGTCCTGACCAAATTTAGGAGCATCTGTAATCCATAAAAGCATGTGGATGTGTGGTGCTCCTCTGGGTTGGTATTCTTTTCTCCAAAAGAAGTGTTGCACTTCTCCGAGGTGAGGAACTGTTATATTACAAATAAAGTGTAGCATAGCAATGAAGCGATGATGGAAATATCTTGATGCATTTACAGGATCTAGAGAACAGAGTTCTCCTGGTGTTTTTATATCTATGTTTGTTTTGTTTTTGTTTGCTGTGTGTAGGAAATTGTGTAAATCTTCCCATGCATATTCTGCACAACTTAATGTAGCAAACCAAGTGGGTGGGCCAAGGTTTCTTATCATACAGCGTACATCTATGTGACTTCAGAACCAGTATTCTTTTGTAGCACGCATGTTTGCTAAAATATTTGTAATACTTGATTGTAAATCCTCATCTTTTTCTTGCACTTTTTGTAGTAATTGCATAGCTGACATATTTTGAAAATTGGTACCTGATTTTAATGTGTGTGCAACTCTGTAGCATAGAATTGCTAGTTCACTTTCAAAGAGAAGGTGGTATATGTATTCCACATTTTGTCGAATCTGGGGTCGTTACAATACATTTGTAAAGAGCGATATTCTGATGCTGTTATTTGTGTGGGTCTATCATCGTACCTCCCTGCTTTTTCAGTAGGAAAGAGTAGAGGAAAGGCATGTACTTATATACTTTTTTCCCATATGCTGATTGGAGATCCTTTGGCTTGTCACATTTGGTACGTTTCCAGTGCACCATCTATGGTGTCTGTAGACTGTAATGTAATGGATGAATTGTATAACGGTCTAAAATATTGGATTCTGTAGCAGGATCTAGACGTTGAAATTGATCAGTTTCTGGTAACTCTTGAATTATTTCAATGGTGTTTCTCTCAGGTTTTCTTGAACATTTATTTATTTGTAGTATTCGTTGTTTTTTAGATATTGCAGGGCTTGTCTAACTTTATGCAAGTCCACAAGTTGTTGGAAATTTTTTTTTTTGTCTTTTGTAGGTACGGCATTTACTAAGACAATTTAAGATTGATCTATTGGATGTTGCACTCATAGAGTGTGTACATTTTCTTTGAGATCTAATGATAAATAAACTACTTTTGCCACAAATGCCTTTGACTAGTTCAGAGCGAGGTAATTTTGCTGTTTTTGGTTGAAGGCATATTATTGCTTGAAATGGGAGCACTGTTTGAATTATGATGCTCTCATATAAATGTAGTTGTTGCAGGGATTTTGGTAGTGGGAATAATTCCAAGATATTTTTGATAGCAAGTGAAGGTGTTTGGTTGTTGTCAAGTTTTGCAGTGCAGTAACTGCAAAGTATTAAGGGGTCAGTAATTTCGTATTAGTTTTCTGCTACAAGATAAAGAGCTAATTGGAACCATTTGGAATCTTCATTGTCTTCTATTTTGTACGTTATGTGCTACTTTAAAAAAAAAGTCCTGCTGCAACACACACACATGGTTTGGTACTTCAGCGGATGTACTTTTAAATTTTAGTATTTCTTTTTTGTATGTTTGTAAGAGAGGGTTGCTATTTGTACAGTAGTTGCTAGTTTGTTGTAAAGCTATTGCATTTTGTAAGTGGCTTTCACTTCCAAAATATTTTCTCTGGATATGCTCTATTTCTTTGAGTAGTTATTTGGCTGAACCATGTAGAAGATTGTTATTTAAATTGGCTAGTACTAATGCAGGACTTTGAGCATAGTAGAGTTTATGGACCAGATTTCTTATAGTTTAATGATGTGTTGATATCATTTTGATATGATGTAAGGTGCTTTTGCAAATAGGTCCTGAAATGCAGGCTAATGAATGTCCTTGTAGTCCTGTGTATTTGCGCACTGGACAGGCATCCATATTTTGTAGTAGTTTCAATTTGAATTTGTCTTTGCTTTTTACATACTGATTGAGGAACTGGTGTAAAGGTTTTAAAGATTTTTTGGCAATGTTACATATTGATGTGCACGGCCATTTGTAGAGTGGACATTTTGGTTCAGTGGAATGGAGAGGTGAAACTGAGTTTTCTGGGGATATTTTTGTGAGCAGAATTTCTTGTTCCATAATGGTATTATTACGTTTTTTATACCCTGGTCCACTGCTATGTATGGCAATTGGGTTTGTTTGCTTTTGTTTGTATGCTTCTTCATTAAAATATGGTTCTGTGCTCGTGGTGTGACTCCATTCACCTCCACAGATGTTTAATAAGCTACTTTTGTTGATATTCTGTTTATTGGGAAGCCTTTTTTGTAGTTTAGTAGTTCGTTCTGTTAGTGGTTTCATTCTGTTTAAAATAAAAATAAATAACTTACTTTTGAGAAGGATTGCACTGTCTGTGAGAGCTTCTAGGATTATTTTTCTACGGTAGGTTTTAAGGGTTGTGTATGATTTCTCTTCTGTTTTTATAAGGTTCAAAAGGACTCTGTGGATGAACATTTGTTTGTAAAATAAAATGTTTTGGTATGGTTACTTGCCACTACATCAAGATTTATAGGTGCAGTGTTAGCAGTAGTGGTAGCTGAAGTCTTGTTAATCACTTTCTGTTTCGTTTTACATTTTTAAAGAGGAGGCAAAGTTTCTGTACTGGAAGCTTGTTTTGTTTCACTTAATGACTGTATTAGCTGTTTAGTTTGAACTTTTTGTATAAATTCTGCTAGAGATGGATGCTTATTTTGGACACTTTTATTTTGATTTGATCTACTTCTGTGTTGCTTTCTATGGAGTTGCTTTTTGGTAGGCATTCTTTGGGGTATGTTGGAGAAAAAAAGAAAGTGTGGATTGGGCTGCTGTGCAGTGTATGTGTGCTTTGTGCATGAGTGTCTGAGTATGATGGTAAGGATGAATGTGGATGTGTGTGATTGTGCAATGGGCAGCTACATCAAGTTGGGAAGGCTATTCTTGTATTTGTGTGTTACTATTCTGGGGTTCAGGTGTAAATACAAAGTATGCAGCTGGAGAGGGGAAGCACTAATACTAAATCTAATAGTACAGGGTTAATACAATTGTTTGTTCTACAATACTAGAATTCTAGTGTGTTTGAATAACAGTTAGAACATTATGGTAGTTTTGCACTTGCTTTTTTGTATGGAAAGAGTAGGTTTCTTCTAAATTATTGTTCGTACTTCAGACACTGCTGCTTTTCAGGAGAGTGGTCTTCACTGCAATTGTAAAAGAAAGACGTTAGTACATATGTGTGTTTAAAACACTGTTGTTAATGTAGACATTGATTTTTTTGTTTTTGCAGTAGTAGTGTTTTCTGATAACTAAGCACAGTATGTACATGCACTTTCCTTTGCCTATGTGCATCCTGTATATTTTACTTAGAATCTGCTAGTTGAACATGCCTTACAAATGAGTATAATAGTAAGCGTACAGAGCACACTTGGATTCTTAAGGCTGTGTTATTGGATGTTGGGAGATAGAAGAAATAATCCTATGCTTTTTTGCTATATTTACAGGGTAAATGGCAGGAACTGTACAGAAAAGCATGCAATGTATGCATTTGTGAAGTTGTGGGAAATAAAGCAGAAAGATTTGATGTAGAGGCAGTGGTGTTGTTTCAGCTGGGGGCCTTTGTGATGATATTGGGGGTCATTAACCCCCTACCGCCTCATTATGAGTTCTCCTCGAGGGACCCGCTAAGGACGCCTGGTTTTACCATGCTTCCTTAGGGGGTCCGTGAGCAGACCAGCATGCTAACAATGGGCACGTCATTAAGAGGTCCGTTGTTAGCATGCTCCATTCTCATTGAGCCCTATTGGGACTCGAATGGGAATGGGGATGGGTTCCTGGAATGGGGAAATACCGGGCCCTCCAAGGTCAGAATGGCCTGGTATTTCCCCATTCCAGGAACCCGGACCCGGTACCGGCATGGCAACCTCCAGGGTCGTAATGACCCCCATTGTCTATCTGTGTGCATGAATAAAAATGCATGTACTGATCCTGGTTGCGTGGTGGTGCAGGGGGTGGGGGTGGTGCTGAGACAGCAGTAGCACCAGCAGCAGCCATGGATGCCATCAGGACAGCTCTTAGCAATCAGCAAAATCAAATAGCAAAAGCAGCAAAAGCAGGTCAATCTGCAGTAGTAGAAAGACAGAATGAGGATCAGCTCTGGGGTGTGGCCTTTTATAGGGGTGCTGGGGCACGCTTCGCGGACACCCGTGCCATCCGCAAACACTTTAAACACCAAGAAAGGGCTCAAAAAGTATGTAGATCGCCAGGCACATTGTCTGGGACATGTGCAATGGTGAACTTTTACTGGAAAATACCTTGGAGTGCGCAAAAAAGCACTTTTTAAATGTTCAGGGGCCCGGACAGTGTCCGTGAAAAAGGACCCATGCTCAGCATGAGTGCGTTCACATGATGACGTCACGGACACATTCGCGAATGGGATGGCTGTCCGTAGAACACCAAATGCGCGGAGTCGGTTGTGCGCATGCGTGCAGATGTTCTACGCACAGTGTTCCAGTCCCCGAACTAATTAAAAGTGTGACACACATGCGGCGGACAGTTACGGACAGCCGCGCTGTTCATAGGGCCCAAGAGTGTGGTATGCATGTGCGCGGGTGTTCTACGGACAGTGTTCAAGTCCCTGAATGAAATAAATGTGCGTCAGAACTTTGCGGACAGAGGGACGGGATATGTGTTCTACGGACATATTAATTCTGGTTGCGGACATTGTGAACAGGCGGAATGTTCTTAGGACATCTTAATTTGAATAGTTACGGAAATGCGGACGGATTTAGTGTCCTGCGGACACCCCCATTTTAACTACAAACAGTGCGAACAGGTATAGTGTCCTAAGGACACTCCCATTTTGATTATTACGGACAGGCAGACATCTTGTGTGTCTTAATGACACCTCCACCCGTGCTGTCCGCAGACACCCTAACTGCCTTTAAAAAAAAAATAAGACACAGGAATATACTAACAACACACTTAAAATTGTATTATTGTATAACAGTATAAAAATTACGAAAGAGAGGGGGAAGCAGAAACTGAAACAAATACAGGGGAATTAGGGGTTTGGACATGATGGATGGGAGGGGAGGAAGGGATGGAAGTCTCATTGTAATGTTTTTTTCTTGCTGGGGAGGGTTTAGCGATAGTTGACTGGGACATGGAGAGGAGGAACAGGTACATGTTGAACAATGATATTTAATGCTTTCTTTTATGTGGTCCTCTACAACGTGTCTTAAAAGAATGACATTTTTCATTAACATATCCATTTTTAGCTCCATTCGCTGCAGAGGATTTTCTAATGTCTATCTTGGTATATTATTTTTAATGTCTGTATGGTCTGTTAAAAATTGTTAAGTGCACATAAAGTAATGGTTATTAATTGGCTTATATAGGGAAATGTTGTGCCTACCATAAGTATCACTGTGGGAAATTTTCTTTCAGCCATTCCAAAGTACTGGACATTTCTGTGTCAAAAAAATAAATGTCAGTTTTAGTGTACCTAATACAGAAAGTTTATAAATATATCAAATAAATGTAGTGTACTTACTAGTTTCTTGGTATGTTTTGCTGTTACTGCTGTGTAGGTCTGTTGCTGCTTTTTGCTATGCAGTTTCTGTGAGGTATTTATGTTGGAGGCATATTTATTTTGTTTTGGTATATTCCATGCTGTTGGATATGCTATTTAAATGGATGGTTGATGTCTTACATATACAGTTTCCACTTCTTATTTATTATTAAATGTAATGTGTTATGTGCTGCTTTTTGAACTTGTTCAGTGTTTCTATTGCATGATTGTCATCAATGACATTTGTGATGTCATCTTTGATGTCCTGGGTGTTAGTCGTAGCAGTGCACAGTGGTGGCGCAAGTTATGGTAGCTTAGCTTACCATAACCGGCAAATTTCAGGGGTTTTTTGGTTTTACTTGAACCATAACGTCCCTTTATCAAAGATTTGTTCTCTGAATTCCATAGGTTTGTAGTAGCGCAACTTAACCATAACATCCCTTTAACAAAGTTTTTTTACTGAATATATATATATATATATATATATATATATATATATATATATATATATATGGTTGTTGCATAGAATCAGTCTAAGCACCCTCGGGAGTGATAACTCATAATCCCATTGGCTGTAACGTAGACTTGATTAGCTGGCAAAAGCCTGTGTTCCACTCTGGGCTGAAGTTTCCTCTTCCCAGTTCACCAATTTATTTCTCACATCCTCTCATTTCCATTCAACCATGGCCCCCTGTTTGCGAGCCCCCTTTTCCCATCCCATACTTGACCCACTTACCTATAGGGCACTGCTCAGGTTCTTCACAGTCCAGCTTCATCCTCTTGAGATGGCTGCCATTAACATAGAAAATGGACTTATGCCATTTTATATTTTATGGGGTGATCATCTTGTTTTGTAATTTTTTAAAAATCAGACTTGTGTTTTATGAACAAACCTGACTCACTTTTTAAAAAAAAACAGCATTAGCAGCCCCTAGAGAGACTCAGTCTGAAGGTGACGACAGAGAAAACCCAAAATTGGAGGAGGCACCCCAATCCCTCAGGTATGGCCCTCCTCTCCTCCCTCCCCCTTGGGTAAGGGGGAGGAACAATGAGAAGCACACCAAGCGCTGGAAAAGCCCGCAAAGGTTAAACAAAGAAAGGGGGCGGCGGGCGGGCAGTGGCAAGAAGTATCCAGCCCCTACAGCAGAAGGACGTTGCCCGCCGCAGCCGAAAGGAGTTTTTCATTTTTTGCACCTGGTTCGTGTGGCTTGTTCAGGATGCTGTTTTCCGTTGCAGGAGAAGAAGGGTTCCAGTGCGCAGGACTGCCAGTTCCAGAGAAGGAGTTGATTTTGTTGCAGCAACGAGGGTGTGTCGGGTAAGTGGGGCACATTCGGGAACAGAGGCAGCCAGATATGGGATCAATCCCGGTCATTGGAGTGGCAGTTGCACTGGGAGCACTAGTATATACCCTGGTGAGACTATTTCATTGTGATGGGAGCCGTGGCTAGAGAAATGTTTTAATTGGGTTTATGAGTTATGGCTGCTCTTAGCATAGTCCTAGCAGCAGGATGGTACGGCAGCTGGGTGTGTGGGAATGTCTTCTGGGCTTGTCGATGGGCCTGCTCAAAAGGTGGCTCTGCAGGCAGGTGCGACGAGGGGTTAAACATTACACCCTAGGTGATGGTGAGGGGGCCGCGGGTGTTATTTGGATACCCCGTGCCATCTGCTTTCCGGGGGAATTAGCGTGTTAGCCGCATTAATTTAAAGCCATACTCAGATTGCCATGGTCGTTGCGAATTGGCCGTACATGGGTGGTTGGGCATGGCCGGCGCAGCCACGTGTTGCATTTGTTTATTTTACTGTAAAGTTGATGGCAAGTTGTGCATGGGACAGCAATAGCTCAACGAGTAGAGCATCAGTCAGAAACCGCATGCAGGGTTCGAGCCACCTGTCAGGCACGTGTATGCAAGAGGGCAGATTGAGATACACGTTGATATTTAGCCTCCGCCACGCGCACCTTTTCAGTGTTTCATAAAACGTGCACCTGTGGGTTTAGCCCCCCCCCTTATGTATCTTGACAATTATCTGTTGGCAGTTAAGCTCAGCTGCGTATGTTCTCCATGCTGCAGCAGCCATTGCAGGAATAAACTTGGAATACAAATTTTTGCAGGCCGATCGCCATACTGGCTAGCTAGTGGATATGAACAAGACGAAAAGGAAACAAATTATGTTGTGGGACTGCAGTCTAGCATTGCAAATTATTTGTTCTTTTTAATATTTCTACGCATTGATATCCTTCACCTCGATTAAGGTCATATGGGAAATGGGCGCCATAACCGTAGTTTCTTTCGAATTCAATCATGCCTGGGGTTTGTTATAATCACTGTAGAGATGGGACACTTTTTTAAGTTATGATGTTTAATTAGGATGGCTTGGCGCATGCTCCCGTTTTTCATTCAGTGTTAAAGATCCCCTCTTTGGTAGGATTACACACGCAGGGCAGAGAGACATGTAGAGTTCCCTATAGGCGTTACTATGTCTTGGTGTGATTTATTCACGCTTGTTTTCCCCAGCTGGTGTGAGCGCTGAAGTAGGGGTGGGAGCACGCCAGCATAGCACTATGTGGATGGACACCATGCCACACTAGTTTTAAGACCATTTTAGCTGTATGGATTACTCCAGGGGGGTTATTGCAAGGAACTGGAATGAGAAGGGTTTATGTGCTGCGTTAGAATACGGGCATGGATTGTGATTTGCTTCGCTCGTTGTTACATCCTATGCGGTGCACAGGCACAACAATTTTATTTGGCATCAGTATTTGTGCTTAAGGGGCTGGTAAAATAGCTCAGTGAGGTGAGCTCCCGCTGTGCCAATAGGGACGTGGCATGTCTGTCACAGGACCAAACAGGAATTGCTTTACGGGGTGGCCCAGTTATGGCAACAGCGTGTGTGTGTGTGTGACAAATTTAGTTTTAAGATGTGGTTTTTATCACGCTCATTCTACTGACACTGCAAGGGAGGTATATAAAGGGTTCAATCAGCCAGAAACCTCCTCTTTATTGTCTCGGTCTGCTTAGAGAGAGAGAGCAGTCTGAAGGGGATGGCAGTAGGGCTCTATGCCTGCAAGTTAAGTACAGGTGGCTACCCGATTCTACTGGAGTGGGTGCAGGGCTCTTGGCGGTGCACCAGGGGTACTGGTGATGTAGCAGACCCTTTTGATCAGAGCGGGTAGTTGTGCATAATGGCCGGGCCAGGGATGTGCGCTGCGGGTGAGGTAATACTGGCCTTTGATTCTAGCAGACGTGACATCCGTCCGGGAGTCAGGTAAGGTAGGCTTCAACAGGCTCCTGGATTATTCCCTCGCACCTTCTTATCATCTGCAGCATTGGGTGCTGCAATGAACAAGCGCAAGCAGGCAGCCTTGTTGCAAATGTTGTGGGGGAAATGGTGGAGTTTAAGGCACAAGGAAGGCAACCCGGTAGAGGTGTCTTAAGTGGAAGGGGTTGTGCTCAAACGTAAAGGGGCTGTTTATGGATTAGGGCCCAGGTAGAACTCCGGGTGTGCATGGTTATGGCGGATGTTGTCTGGAGAACATACAGTTGCGGCCACATGGGTTCAAGGTACTACAACCGGGTCGCTGGGGTTTAAGGAGCCATTGTCTGGATTAAGGCCCCCTTTAGAACACCTGAGGGACGTGGTCTATGTCGAATATGTTGTCCATGGAACATGCAAGTACGGCCTCTTGGGGCACTGCATTTTAGGGGGAGTTTGGGGTTATAGCACAGTTGTAACACCATGGTTGGGGTGCTCTTACACAGAAGGGGCGGAATCAAAACACCCACGCCCCCACCTGTCATCATTTTAAAAAGGCTTCCAGCAAGGAGCACACAGGGTGATGCACCGGTGGCGTCAAGCAGCAGTGATACCGCAGTTAGAATACCCTGGGAAAGGGGTGTTGAATCAATGGGTTGGGACAAACTCAGCCTTTCATCCCACCCGCGTAGTACTCATGTTATCACCTCAAGTACAGAATTGGAGGGGAGGTGAAGCATGCAGAACCCTGGGTAAAGGTAACTCTCACGACTGACTCTGGGAATAGCTAAAGTGCTAGTAATGAGTGGGGCATGGGCCGGGCAGGTCTGAGGCGGCAATAGAAAGGGAAAAGGCACCGTTCTATAAAATAGGGGAGTAGGCAAAGGTGGTGAAGGTGATGTGGCTGTGCCCAGTTTGGGGGTAAACCACCTTTGGGGTGGAGTGAAGGTGATGTGGACTGTTGCTTAGCCCAGTTTGGGCACACAGCGGTTCGATTTGCTGCAGGGGTCAAGTCCTAATAATTAAAGTGGGGGGACTCATCAACAAATGCAATGGGATGTGGCCGGAAATTAGCATGATAAGGTGAAATATGCACATTTCATTTTATTGGCTTTGCATAACCACCCAAATTGAACGGGACGAATGGCATTTGCCTTTCATAAAATCCACACACACACAAAACCAAGAGAGGATGTTTTATTCTAATAGTGTTTTTTAAAACATTAAAAGTTGTGCATGTTTTAACCTCCAAGAACCAATACAAATGTTTTCCCTGAAACTCACAGTATCGAAACAGGACATTTCACCTTTTCATCATGTGATATAGTGCAGTGGTGAAGTGTCTGGCCTGCAAACCTAACAACTGCGGCTCGAGCCCCAAGGTCAGCTTTAATTCATGAATTCAAAGAAGATATTCAATGCTTTTCATTTTAACTGGGGGGGACCATGCCCACATTATTGGGGTGGCTCCTCCATTTTTGGCTTTTCCACCCTGAGTCCACCCTCAGAAAAAAGTGCGTGGACTATGTCCACCCGCATGTACCCTCGTCTTGAGCCTGATTTGCTGTCTATCCAGCCAGGAATGAGTTGCATATGGCTAGTAATTTTTGCCAGGGGGACTAAATGTTCAGGCGATGAATGGCAGACTGGCGCGAGACAAGGTGAGTGTACCATGTCATGGCAACGTCTGGTAGTGGGGTGTCTGTAGATAGGTCTGGGGAACATGTGGCAGGCGTGACCAAGCTACAAGGTGATGTAAGAAGGGTTAATTTAGAAAGTAAGGTGTTAAGCAAAGCAACAGGGTACCGTCTTGGCACTGGCAGCGGAGTTTAGATTATCAGGTCTGCAAGTCCAACGCTGCCTTTCATCCTTGTAGGGCGATGAACAGGTAACAGTGGGGATGAGGCATCTGATAGGTAGCATGAGGGGTTTTTGGTAGGGCGCGACTTAAGTGCCTGAAGGAGGGCTGAGCGCGGCCTAAAGGAGACAAGAGCAAACGCAGAGTGTCCGGGTCTGGAACGGCACTCCCTCAGCAGGGGATCGTTTGCATTGGGACGGTGGCTGGGGAGCTTTAGCCTGCTAAAGGAATAGAAGTTGGGAAAGGAGTGCCCAGCCCCTCCAGGTCAGGAGCGGCACTACTCCGGCCCAGAAAAACTCCTGCAAAGGCAAGCAATCGGCTAAGGATTAGGGTTGGGGGGAATTGGGCCCACATGACAAGGACTATGGAAGGGGAGAGACTTACTTTAAAAGATAAAGAAATGGATAGGAGTGAGACAAGAAGCAATGAAGGCAAAGTTGTTTTTTGGAAAATCAAGCAAAATAATACAGCTCAACCTCACCCGCCGAAAACGGCACTCTCCCAACATGGTAACTCCTGCAAGGGCACGCAGAACAAGGATAAGTTGGTTGGGGAGCTTTTGCCTGATAGATGAACCTATTGTGGCTGCAGGGTGATGAACACGTTGGCCAGACAGCCGGGTTAAAAGCAGGACCCGGTGGATGAGCCATTGTAAAGCCGGAAGGGTCTTCACTCTTTCGGACCAGCGCCTCTTGGGAGCCTAAGCAGCAGGGACGTCTGGTGGGAGCAATGAGGGCTCAGCTTCCTGCGTAAACCGGAAAGGTCTTTACACTTCACGTGACCAGCACCTCTTGGGAGCCTAAGTGGCAAGGGCGTCTGGTGGTAGCAATAAGGGCTCAGCTTCCTGCGAATAACGGTGCTCTCCCAACCCAGGAACACATGCAAGGGCAGGCGGGGTTCAGACACAAAGGGTTGGGGGAATTGGGCCTACATACTCTGGTCTTTGTTGGACAAAATGGGGAAGCAGGTGGCTGGACATGGAGCAGTCACTACATGTAGCTCCCGCAAAGGTATTCCACTGGAATTAGGAAGCGGAAAGGGGGGAGCCGCGGTGGGCGGTAACCTACCTTCAGCGTGGTGGTCTTTTGGCGACCAGTGACAAGACACAGACACCAAATGAGCCATGGGAAAGCCGGAAGGGTCTTCGCTCTTCTCGGGCCAGCGCCTCTTGGGAGCCTAACCGGTGGGGCCGTCTGGTGGTAACAATGAGAGGCTCAGCTTCCCCCGAACAAACGGCACTCTCCCAGCCCAGGAACACCTGCAGGGGCAGGCAGGTCTCAGGCATGAAGGGTTGGGGGAGTTGTGCCTACTATGGACTGTTATGGGAAAAGGGGGAAGCAAGTTTTGGACACAGAGCAGTCACCGCACCTTCGGAGCTATTTTCAGAGATGTTGGCTGTGTTTTATTATATGTGCGAAAATAAAATCTGCAGCCTTTTATGCCAAGAAGAAACATGTCTCATTCGGCACCTTACTTGTTGGAGAAAGTAAGGGGCCAAGAGGAATGAACAAGAATAATGTATGTTGGCATGATAATGGACAAATGGCCGGGTTATGAAGGTGACAATGGAGAAAAGCCAAAAATGGAGGAGCCACCCCAATAATGTGGGCATGGTGCTCCTCTCCTCCCTCCCCCTTGGGTAAGGGGGAGGAACAATGAGAAGCGTGCCAAGCGGCTGGGAAAGCCAGCGAAGGGCGAACAAAGAAAGGGGGGGCTAAGCCCCATATAAGGGGCAGGTGGCCAGTGGCAGGAAGTATCCAGCCACTACAGCAGAAGGATGTCGCCCACCGCAGCAGAAAGGAGTTTTTTGTTTTACACCCACCCGCCCTACAGAAAGGACAGCTATGGCAAGGCCTGGCCGCTGACATCGCTGGACAGCAAGGTGGTGTTTTGGCAACCAGTGACAAGACACAGACTCCGATTGAGCCATGGGAAAGCCAGAAGGGTCTTCGCTCTTCTCGGACCAGCGCCTCTTGGGAGCCTAAACAACGGGGGCGTCTGGTGGTAACAATGAGATCGTCAGCTTCCCCTGAACAAACGGTGCTCTCCCAGCCCAAGAACACCTGCAGGGGCAGGCGGGTCTCAGGCACGATGTGCTGGGGGAGTTGTGCCTACTATGGATTGTTATGGGAAAAGGGGGAAGCAAGTTTTGGACACGGAGCAGTGGCCGCACCTTCGGAGCTATTTTCACAGATGTTGGCTGTGTTTTATTAAATGTGCGAAAATAAAATTGGCAGCCTTTTATGCCAAAAAGAAACATGTCTCATCCTGCACCGTACTTGTTGGGGAAAGTAAGGGGCCAAGAGGAATGAACAAGAATAATGTATGTTGGCATGATAATGGACAAATGGCCGGTTTATGAAGGTGACAACGGAGAAAAGCAAAAATGGAGGAGGCACCCCAATAACGCGGGCAGGGTGCTCCTCTCCTCCCTCCCCTTGGGTAAGAGGGAGGAACAAAGAGAAGCGCGCCAAGAGCTGGAAAAGCCAGCGAGGGGCGAACAAAGAAAGGGGGGGCTAAGCCCCATATAAGGGGCAGACGGCCAGTGGCAGGAAGTATCCAGCCACTACAGCAGAAGGATGTCGACCACCGCAGCAGAAAGGAGTTTTTCGTTTTCCACCCACCCGCCCCACAGAAAGGACAGCTATGGCAAGGCCTGGCCGTTGACATCGCAGGACAGCAAGGCGGTGTTTTGGCGACCAGTGACAAGACACAGACTCCGATTGAGCCATGGGAAAGCCGGAAGAGTCTTCGCTCTTCTCGGACCAGCGCCTCTTGGGAGCCTAACCGACGGGGGCGTCTGGTGGTAACAATGAGACGGTCAGCTTCCCCTGAACAATCGGTGCTCTCCCAGCCCAAGAACACCTGCAGGGGCAGGCGGGTTTCAGGCACGAAGTGCTGGGGGAGTTGTGCCTACTATGGATTGTTATGGGAAAAGGGGGAAGCAAGTTTTGGAAACGGAGCAGTGGCCGCACCTTCGGAGCTATTTTCACAGATATTGGCTGTGTTTTATTAAATGTGCGAAAATAAAATTGGCAGCCTTTTATGCCAAAAAGAAACATGTCTCATTCTGCACCGTACTTGTTGGGGAAAGTAAGGGGCCAAGAGGAATGAACAAGAATAATGTATGTTGGCATGATAATGGACAAATGGCCGGGTTAGGAAGGTGACAACGGAGAAAAGCAAAAATGGAGGAGGCACCCCAATAATGCAGGCAGGGTGCTACTCTCCTCCCTCCCCCTTGGGTAAGGGGGAGGAACAAAGAGAAGCGCGCCAAGAGCTGTAAAAGCCAGCAAAGGGCGAACAAAGATAGGGGGGCCAAGCCCCATATAAGGGGCAGGCGGCCAGTGGCAGGAAGTATCCAGCCACTACAGCAGAAGGATGTCGCCCACCGCAGCAGAAAGGAGTTTTTCGTTTTCCACCCACCCGCCCTACAGAAAGGACAGCTATGGCAAGGCCTGGCCATTGACATCGCAGGATGGCAAGGCAGTGTTTTGGCGACCAGTGACAAGACACAGACTCCGATTGAGCCCTGGGAAAGCCGGAAGGGTCTTCGCTCTTCTCGGACCAGCGCCTCTTGGGAGCCTAACCGACAGGGGCGTCTGGTGGTAACAATGAGACGGTCAGCTTCCCCTGAACAAACAGTGCTCTCCCAGCCCAAGAACACCTGCAGGGGCAGGCGGGTCTCAGGCACAAAGTGTTGGGGGAGTTGTGCCTACTATGGACTGTTATGGGAAAAGGGGGAATCAAGTTTTGGACACGGAGCAGTGGCCGCACCTTCAGAGCTATTTTCACAGATGTTGGCTGCGTTTTATTATATGTGCGAAAATAAAATCTGCAGCCTTTTATGCCAAAAAGAAACATGTCTCATTCTGCACCTTACTTGTTGGGGAAAGTAAGGGGCCAAGAGGTATGAACAAGAATAATGCATGTTGGCATAATAATGGACAAATGGCCGGGTTGTGAAGGTGACGATGGAGAAAACCCAAAAATGGAGGAGGCACCCCAATAATGCGGGCAGGGTGCTCCTCTCCTCCCTCGCCCTTGGGTAAGGGTCGAGGAACAATGAGAAGCGCGCCAATCGCTGGAAAAGCCCGCGAAGGGCAACAAAGAAAGGGGGGTGGGCTAAGCCCCATATAAGCGGCAGGCGGCCAGTGGCAGGAAGTATCCAGCCACTACAGCAGAAGGATGTCGCCCAACGCAGCAGAAAGGAGTTTTTCGTATTCCACCCGCCCTACAGAAAGGACAGCTATGGCAAGGCCTGGCCGTTGCCATCACCGGACGGCAAGGCATTGTTTTGACAACCAGTGGCAAGGCACAGACTCCGAATGAGCCATGGGAAAGCCGGAAGGGTCTTCGCTCTTCTTGGACCAGCGCCTCTTGGGAGCCTAACCGGCGGGGGTGTCTGGTGGTAACAATGAGACGGTCTGCTTCCCCTGAACAAACGGTGCTCTCCTAGCCCAGGAACACCTGCAGTGACAGACGGGTCTCAGGCACGATGTGTTGGGGGAGTTGTGCCTACTATGGACTGTTATGGGAAAAGAGGGAAGCAAGTTTTGGACATGGAGCAGTCGCCGCACCTTCGGAGCTATTTTCACAGATGTTGGCTGTGTTTTATTATATGTGCGAAAATAAAATCTGCAGCCTTTTATGCCAAAAAGAACCATGTCTCATTCTGCACCTTACTTGTTGGGGAAAGTAAGGGGCCAAGAGGTATGAACAAGAATAATGTATGTTGGCATAATAATGGACAAATGGCTGGGTTATGCTAATGGCATTAAGTACCGCAACAGTGGAGCCGACTTGGCTGACATAGGCCCACCAGCCCAAGCCCGACCTTGCACGGTACTTAATGTTATAGTGTTTTGTTTTTCATTAGAGTGTCCCTTTAAGAAGATTGCACAGCACTGACATGGACATCTGAATCTCTAAGGTGTTTTGGCGTCTGTACTCTCAGAGAGCGACTCACCGCCAGATACCCCAAGATTCAATCCCTTAGCTCAACATATGTCTGCTCTCCTTGTATGCACGGCATTTTGCTATAGAGAAGGGCATGACCAATAAACCCTGGCCATGCTTGGATAGTTTTCAGGATTTCTACCCATATTGTTTGTTTTTTTCTCATAGTAATAGTGAGGGAAGCAGCTATTTCCTAATTTGAAATGAAAAAAATAGGCCAATATTTAGTTTAGCAGTATAAGCTTGATAAACAGAGTACAGTTAAAATACTAAAATGCAAAGCGATGGCTGGGCCACAAGCAAACTTCAACTATCAAATTAATTGTCCTTTTCGTAAAATGTGTGTACATCGTTATGCTTTTTGACATGTATGAACTATATTTTGATGACACATACATTTACCGCCTATTTTCGAAATTCTAATCAAGGGTAAAGATTGCATATCACTTCCCAGACATCCACTCCTCGTGGCAAGGCTCCGCAGTACACAGTTTTCTCTTTTCCTTGGCACAGAGACAATTTGTTACTGTCACTGCCCTGTACTGCTTTGCCATGGCACAGAAAGCCCAAAATAAATGAACATGTTGTAATATGGAGAAAATATTGTGTCCTTGTGGTGTTGACGTTGATTGCACCTCAGCTTCTCAAAGACCACCTCAAGCTCGGGTAGAAATTCCTGAACAAAAATGACTTGAATCGCTGGCTCTGCAGACTTGGCTCCGAACACACAGTGCGGCCATTTTAATGCCTCGGCTGACAAAGTGCTGTTGATAAACTGTGTTCAGTCAGGTTAGTATTTCAACAAACAGTCAACAGCTCTCATCTAGGAGCTCAGTGGTCTGTGCAACATAAATCTGACTTCTGGGCATTAACCCTCTCCCGTGCTCCCTCTCCCCCAACCTCCCACCTCCTCTGAGTGTTCACAAAAACCAAGCGCCGAAGATAACATTCTGGGAGGGGCGGTGGAGGGGGGAGAGAGTTCGCAGGTCACACGCTTAAAAGAAGTAACAATTGCTTTCAGGTTTTTAAACCCACATCTCTCAAGCTAGATTACCAAGGTGAGATAAGTGGCAATTTACTTAGCGTTTGGCTCTGGGCCACCGACAGGGCATCTGAGGAGAACCGCAAGATTCTAATCTTTACATTCACAAGAGGACATTTTGTTTCACTTCGCGGGGCTCGTGTTATGTTTAACCGGCTTTGTTTCATAAAGAAACGAACTTGATAACCCTTCGTACATTGAATTGTTTGTTTTGAATTGCGGACTTACCTTTACATAGAAGCACAACCCTGTTAAATAGCAGCCCGGGCTCGTGTTGCCATTATATTCGCAGTAAATAGTTTATGGCATGAAATAACTTTGCACTAAATGCTTTGTCCTCACAGCGTATTTCCCTCTCTCTTTCTCTATCCCTCACTTTCCCTCCACAGTTAACCCTTTCTTGTAATGCCATACACGTTTCCATCTTGCCTATCCAACTGCAACATGTTATAAATACATCTCTTTGCAGGTGTGTTTAGCCTTTCAATACACCACTTCCAAGTAGTTGTAAGATAACATGGTCTGTACTTTACAAAAAAGTGAATATATATATATATATATAAACTTTAAGAAATATTTAAATAAATTAAGCAACGTTGTATACCATATTACATGGCCTGCGGTTGCAGCCCTGTAGTTATGGTTAAGTTGCTTAACCCATAGGAAGAGCACTTTTTGGGTGGATTGGACGAATACTCATGAAACTTTGCAAAAAAGTATATGGCCCATCAGATTGATTCAGCAAAGTTTGGTGAGGTTTCGTTTAAGGGGGCAAAGTTATAGGGTGGGTCCCAAAATGTGTGGATTTTCCCATAGACGCAATGGAAAAAAATATTTGCTCATGCCTACAGCCCAAACCGCTGGACACATTTTCACCAAATTTGTGCCAGAAGCGGTGGCATGAGCTAAAAGCGTGCTTTTGTAAATTTGGTGTAAATCCGTCCAGAAGTTTTTTTAAAGTGATGAAAAAGTAGGTAAAAAAAAATGAATGATATTTGGGTTTGGTCCGTGGACGGGCCTCTGATTGATCCAAGGACCAATGTGATGTGCCCGCTGATTGGATGGTGAAGAGCACGAGGTGCGTCGGATTTTTGGAAACGCCCGCCATGTTGGATTTGCGGTCTGCGGCCGGTGTCCACGAACATCGCAGCAAAAACATATTACAAAACACAACATTGCACTTGGCAAACGAATTAAACAATCTGTGGAGAGGTGAGGGGTGATAAGGAATATTGCCTTAAAAAGCAGTTTTCTTTTCTGATGTCTGCAAACAGTCCTGTGATGTTCGTGAACATATGAGATGTTCGGGGGCATCTATGCCTATTTCTGCCTTACAGGGTCCGTGAAAAGCAGTTTTTGGATGGCTTATATCTTTGGCACTACTCAATGATACTGCATGAAATGTTGCAATATGATTTTAGACATGACCCTGAATGGTTCTGCAAGGTTTGGTGCTGTTTCGCCAAAAGGGGACACAATTAGAGGGGGTGCCAACATTTTTCAAAGGCTTATCAATTTGTTGCCATTTGATGAATCTGCACAAATGTTTGCAAAAAGATTTTAAACCCAGATTTGTATGTTTTTGCAAAGTTTGGTCGGAATTTGTCAAGAAGGGGCAAAATTACATAGGGGTCTCAACATTTTTAGATGGCTTATAACATTGTTGCTGTTTGACAAATCTGCACACAATGGTTTCAGAAATATTACAGACCCATCCATGAATTTGAGTGCAAAGTCTGCATGGATTTTGTCAAGTGGGGGCTGAGTGAGGTGACCATTCTTTGTACATAAATTAAACATGGGCGGATTTGCAAATAAGTTGGGCAGGGAGCATTGGCAAGGACCCAGAAGCATGGTTTTGCAAATGTGTCTGTGTTTTATTTTTTGAACAGTGTGATAATGTAGGTACACAAAATAGTGATGTACCTTTGGTGACTGACGTATATAGCCTGTGGCCATGGACAGTGGCCAGATTATCCAGGTTTATGGCTACTGGCAATGACCATGAGGTACCGCAATGGTGTTAAAGTGGGCATGGCCACCAGGGACCGGCTATGTGGTAAAGTTTTCCAAAATGTATTTAAGTCTGTGTTAAGACTGATATCCTATACTCTGGCCTGGTGGACAGATGTATAGAAGGCCAACCTATATTGTGACAGGGACAACTCTGGGAAGCTGTAGCCAACCCAGTTTAAGGTAGCAGTGACAGGAGGTCTAGGCTAAGTTCTTCAGAGGTGTGAGAGTGTAAAGGGTCCACAATGAGGTCACACAATGGGAGTCACAAATCACACTTAGACAAGATGTATAAAAATACCATTATTTAATTATGGCCAAACACACTATACGAAAAATGAACACAAGCAAGTAGAATTCTCAACCAATACCATCAAACTAAAATACATATATACAGTCACAGGTTCAAGTGCATAATAAAAATCAAAATACTCTTGCAAGGGAATGAATAGGTGAGTATCACACACACAAAGGTCCACAGAGAGGATCCCTAACTAATATTGTCCAACCCTAAGTTGCCTGGGGCGTTGTGCCCTATTGTTCAGGATACAAAGACACAGCACTCAGGAGGCAGGAGAAAATGTAGGTAGGGTCTTTGGGGTCCAGTGATGGATTCTTAGAGCCAGGGTTCAAGATAGACAAGTGTCTAATATTACCCCCAACAGTTAGAAGTCTTGCCAAGGCAAGTATTGGCAAGTCAATAGGTTTAGGATAAAGGATATTATAAGTCCATTGACTTACAATGGGAGTGTAGGGGTATGTTAAAAGCTCAGTAACTTACCCCCCTCACTCCGAATCTTCCCAAGACTTTCCAGAACAAATGAAGGGTGTCCTGACTTGCTTTTCCCACCAAATTCCGCGGTCCTCGATTGTCACAGGTTGCAGATTCGAGTGATTCTCTGGATAGGATCTTTTTCTGGTGAAAGGACATTTGATGAAGAAATGTAGAAACAAATGATGCAGCACCTTTCTCGGAACTGGAGGCGGGTCAGAAAAGCAGGTTTTGGACCGTGCACGCCGCGCACAGAGATGCAGCAGGACTCAGTAGCCGTGGTTGGATTTTCCGGTCTTTCTTGGGTCCCCTTGGTGCTAGGATGCTGAGATTTTGTAGAGGTTGTCATTGTAGTGGCAGCTGAGGGTGTGCCAAGTTTCAGGTGGAAACTCAGAACGACAATGAAGATAACCCGGTAGCTCAAAATCGAAGCTGGTCAGCAACAGGACGATTCCCGGGCACTTCTGAAGGCGGTTTTTGTGCTGGGCACCGAGTAGGCTTCGGGATTGGATGGTCCCTGCGCTCGGGGGGGGCTTGTAGAACCTTCGTAGGCCTACTGGAGATCACAAGACAGACAGAGCTCCACCAGCACTGCAGCAGAAGATGGTTGCCAGGCCTCCTTCAGACAGGTTACAGGTTTCTTTGCGGGTCTTCTCAGCTGGACGGATTTGTGGCTTCATCCAGGATCTCTGAGAAATGTAGGCAGGGGCCCTCTTCTTATCCTAAAAGCCAGGTAGGAGCCAAAACTCCCACTAGCCAATGGCAGAACTAGCCCACACACACACCCCACAGTGGTCCAATCAGGATCACTGGCGGGAACACTCATGTCTACCACTCAGACACACAGAAACCAGGATGTATATTGGGGTCAGACTGACCCAGCCCACATTCTGCCTGAAAACACACACAGCCCTCCAGCAGCCCGCCAAAAGCTGCTGCTTTCCCGGGCACTGGAAGCCTTTATAAGGATCGTTCTGGCCTCTGAGGCCAGGAAGAAGGCTAAACAACAATATGCAAAAAGAATGGGTGAAAAACCTTGTGGCACAGCCATCTTTGACCATAGCCACAGTAAGTAGACAAATGCGGTAAACGCGGTTAAGCTAACACGAAATTCCCCAAAAAGTGGGGAAAAGTCACTGCACTCTTGCACTCCCCATGACCACTACCAGCGGAAATTCTAGACTAGGAACCTGCACCACTGTCAGACACCCCACACACATCTCCAGCCTAATCACACCCACAGTAAGGTTAACACAGTAACAGGACAGCTGGCCCTCCGCTTCTCACTCTCAGCCCCCCAATTCTCCTCACAAAGCTTGCCAATCCAAACTGAGCTCAGACAACAATTCACAATCATCAGATCTTAAATGTGCCTTGCTCAATGTATGCTCACTCCCCGCCCACGCACTGGAAATAAATGATCTTCTACATAGTCAAGATCTAGACATTCTAGGCATCACCGAAACATGGTTGCATGAGGCATCAGGCCCCACTATTACTCTAGCCTTGCCACCAGGTTACACTATCCTTAGACAGGATATGACATCAAAATAGGAGGAGGGGTTGCAGTAATCTACAAAGATGCCCTATCCATCAGGGCCATACCTCACCTCTGGGAAGGTGGCGTAGATATGCTATTGGTTAAATTATCTCTGTCACCAAATAATATCATCAATATCTATGTCCTATATCGGCCACCAGGACTCCCTGCAGACTTCCAGGGACACATCATCCACCTACTTAGTGACAACCTTAAAAATCCACTAAAACAGTACTCCTACCTGACCTTAACCCCAATGACAAAACTGCTAGCACACTTACCAAAGATCTTTCAGACCTAGGATTCGCCCCAAAAATTCTGAGCCCTACCCATTACAAAGGTTGCATCCTTGATTGGATTTTTGATCACAACTGTGATTCCTCCATCATGTCCAACCTTGCTTATCCATTGACAGATCACAATTGCATTCAATTTTCCATCCCCACAGCTTCCAGCACTAAAACCACCACGACTGCCCCCACCACTCTAGCAAGAAGTTCAAAAAAGCTTACCGTGGATAACATCCAACCATATCTTAACATCCCCTGCCCATCACCTCTTTTCTCACAAAACCCTACCATCCTAGCTGTAACCCACTCCGTTCATATATCCACACCTACTTCATACCCCCTACATCTCCCCACACCTTTAATTCATTGTATAATGTATACCTGCTCTCTACTGTAACTAAGCTCTGCTCAACTTCTGTAACAAGTGCCATGATGCCTCTGGGCTGCTGTGCGCTCTATAAATGTGAATAAATTAATAAAAAAAGGCAGGCGAGCTTTGAGGGTCCTGGAGGCAAGGAGCAGGGAAGGAGGAAAGAGCAGGCATCATCTGAGGGTGCTGTGGCATGGATCGTGAAACAAGTCAGGATCTGAGCTTGTCTCAGCAAGTATCGGGAGGGAGAGTAGGAGGTAGAGATGGCGTGGAGGGCTGTTAGAGGAAGTAGGAAGGTAGTGGGTTGGTTTGAGAAGTGTTGTGGTAGCAGCAGTGAAGGTGTGAGCTTAAAGCCATTATTAGAGGGACAGGGAGCATAGTAACCTATGGTGCGTGAGGTCGCAGGGCCTTCCTTAGCCTGACAGAGGCTGACAGCGGTCTTCAGGGCTGGCCTTGGAAGTGGGCTTTTGCAGGGGGGGCAATCTCTCCTGCCGGCTCCCTGGTTCTAGATAAACATCATTGTTGGCCATCCAATGGAATGTTGCACGAGGCGTGCAAACAGTCTTAAGCATTTTGGATGCTTCTTGCATCTGAAACATTGTGGCCTTATTTAAAGGGCTCTACTGTGGTAACACATAATTGCTATCTGAGCACATCAATTATTTGTGAGGCATTATGTTGAATTTGCAGGCATGAACAAGTATTACCCCATCATGGCTTACCTTGTGTTATATTCTGTGGGCACATGTTCATTGCAGCTGTGTGTGCGCATATCTGATGGCATTGATTCAGGGCCTCAGTGGAGAGGGTGCATGGCTAGACAGGGGTCTTCAGAGCTGGCCTTGGATGTGGGCCTTTGCAGAGAACTTTGCAGCATTCTGCAATCTTCTATTTCAGTTTTATTCTGTAAAACACGGTTTGTTATAATATATTCAAGTGTTCCCTATAAGCACTGGGATATGTAACTGCTTGTATGTACCTTATTGTGAGTTCTAGGGAGTTCTGTTGAGAACTGTTTACATCTGAAACAAGTAAACTGTAGAAGATAGTACAAAAAAAGTTTAACAAATATATGTGATCAGACCACTGATTAGAATTTTATGGTAAGATTTAGTTATATTGGCCCTCATTACGACCCTGGCGGAAAGTGACTGACCGGACCGCCACAGCGTAAATAGCGTTTCCGCCATTGCACGATGGAGCAAAGTGCGGCCCATTCCGACCCATCGGGCACGAGCACCACGGCATGGCGGAAGTGCAAAGTCCGCGATGGCGGAAATGACCCCAAAACGGCCCACACCGCCGCCGTACGGCGCCCTAGGTGCAATACCGCCACCCATCTTAGCGGACACCGCAGTGAGCGCCAACCGGAAAGTACGGTGACCGTAAATATACGGAAACGGAAGTAAAAACATGGGCCCGGAACGGGAAACATCCCGCCGTACACCTATAAAACCACAAAATCCACACAACCACTAAAAACACTACCCTGAGACACACCCCAACCCGTCATCCACCCTAGCGAAACCAAGAAAAATGGGAAAAGTAGCGAAGAAAGCGTGCGACCGCAAGCGGCAGGTCCACTTCTCCCGTGAGGAACTCACCGTGCTAACAGAGACCCTCCAGGAGAATGCCGCCGCCGTCTTCTCCACGCAAATGACCAGGACGGCACTTGCGAACAAGAAGGCCATATGGGCTCTGGTGGCACAGCGGGTAAGTGCGGTGGGGACCGCACCCCGCAACCCACAGCAATGCAGAAAGCGATGGGACGACCTGCGGATACGCGTCCGTAGCATACTTTCTGCCAACCGCAACATTGCCACAGCCACCGGGGGAGGATCGGAATCACCCATCAAGTTGACCCCCTGGGAAGAAATCTGTGCCTCCACCATTGGAATGGAGAGCATAGAGGGAGTCGGAGGGATGGAGAAAGGAGTGCAGACATCCGAAGAATCAGGTAGGTGGCCCAAATGAAACAAAGCTAAATCCACAATGTCCAATCATGTGAAGTACCATGTGTCCACATAGTGCAACAGAAACACATGTCCAGGAGAACGTCCACACACATTGGCCTGATAGCGCACTTTAAAACTCACAATAAATACATAAATAATTAAAAACACCAAAAACACCCACTACACGTGCAGCAGGCACACCCTAACTGCAAGCTGCCAAACAACTGCACCCTCACTCCACACACAAATGAAAGCACCTCCAAGGCCCCGACCCAAATCACCCTCAGGTACCACCCCAATGCATGTGATACATTGCCATTCCAATTCCCACAGACCCATTAATAACGCTCGCCCTCCTTTACTCCACCACAGGGTCCGATCCAAACGACGAGCTCCAGGACACCCCTACCAGCACACCTGCAAAGAGGGCCAAGACCAACGGCCAAAGACCCTCCACCTCAGCTGCACGCATCAAGACACGGCAGCAGCACAAATCAGGTGGCAGCACAGAGGAGGGAACATCAACAGGCACCCCAGCAGCCAGCATGCCCACAACAGCAGCACCACAGGTCCCCCCAATGGATGCCACAGAAGGCACTGCCTCTGGTGGCAGCAGCACCATAGGTGACACCCCATTGATGGCAGCATGCTCCGACACAGAAGACGGGGATGTCGAAGTCAGATCCATCCATGACCTGTCCCAATCCCCCTGTCTGTCCCATCCCGTACAACATGAGGATACCACGCAGGGGCACCCACAAGACGACGACTGGCCATCCCCCACAAGCCCTGTGGCAAGGCAACATGAGGTCACCAGCCCCTCTGTGACACCACCGCAAATGGCCATGGCCCAGCAGAGGCAACAGTCCCTCGACCAGTTAATCATGCAACAGCAGCAACTGGCCACGCTCCTCAAGGACCATGCCGATGAATGTGGGGGCACTAAGGCAGACATAGAAACATCAACTGAGACACTTAGGGCAGAAATGGAGAGAAGTACAGAGACACTAAGGGCACAAATGGAGAGTAGCACCGAGTGCCTGAGAGTCCAAATGGAGAGTAGCACCGAGAGCCTGAGAGTCCAAATGGAGAGTAGCACCGAGAGTCTGAGAGTCCAAATGGAGAGAAGCACCGAGAGCCTGAGGGGGGAACTTGCCGCAGTGCGCCGTGTGCTCACTGAGCTCTCACAAACCCTTAGGGACATGCATGGACGTGAGCAGGCAGAGACATCATCCGTTGCAAGTTCCGTCCAGGGCAGCCCCCAACGTAGATCTGGGAGGAACCTGCGCTCCACAGGCAGGGGTGCCCCTGATACCCGCAGAGGGGGCTTGCAATAGCGACTGCCCACTGACAATGAGCATCTTTGGACACTGGTGTTCGGGGGGAGGTAGGAGGGTGGAGGGGGTGTATTGGGCTCACTTGGGTGGCGGGTCGATAGGGTGTTCAACATGATATCACATATGCCATAAACAATGCACGATCAACCAATGAGATGTGTGGACAATGATCTTTGTGTACTAGACCATCATAGGCGTACAGTCCATATTGTGCATGTACCAGACACACACAGTGCCACGAGTACCGTGTCCATGTATCAGCCACCAGGCGTGAGTGCTAGAAGCATGCATCAATGAGATGCTGACGAATGTCACGGCCCTCCTGTGCCTCGCAGACTCCTTGAGGTGCTGCCACATCCCCACCCTCATCATGACCATCTTCAGGTGCTTGCAGTTCTGCGTCAGGGGGCATGGGCACATTTCTACGTACGCACATGTTGTGGAGCATGACACATGCCATGACCATCTTTGCAACCTTCTCATGGCGGTACAGGAGTGCCCCGCCAGACCTGCTGAGGCAGCGGAAACGAGTCTTCAGTAGGCCGAATGCCTGTTCAATGACTACACGGGTACGTGAGTGGGCATGGTTGTAGTCCTCCTCATGCTGGTCCCGTGGGTTCCGGACTGGTGTGAGGAGCCATCTCTTCAGTGGATATCCAGCATCACCTGTATGTGGACGATAAACGTATGATGTGGAATGCCATTGCTACGTACGCACACACCCCCCCCCTTCCTGCCAGGTCATTGCCGAATCACATACCCCACATCATCATGCATGAAATGAGACTCACCGAGTAGCCAGGATCTGTTCCCTGCGTGTCGCTCCATGTAGCGTGGTATTGTAGAGTTCCTCAAGACCATAGAATCATGGGTTGATCCAGGGAATCGGGCACAACAATGTGTAATGATCCTGTTGGAGTCACACACCATTTGTACATTCAGGGAATGAAATTGTTTTCGGTTGCGGTACTGGGCCTCCATGGCATGTGGGACGACCAATTCCACATGGGTGCAGTCGATGGCACCAAGGCAACCCGGTATGCCGGCAAGTGCATGGAATCCCACTTTTGTGTTGGTAATTTCCTGCTCCGAGCGTGGTAGAGAGATGTAGTCGTCTGCGTGCTGCAGGAGGGCATCGAGCACTTGCAATAGTGTCCGTGAGAACAGTGGCTGAGAAATGCCATGCAACTGTCCGACTGTGTGCTGGTAGGTGCCTGTGGCCAGGAAGTGGAGTACAGACACCACCTTCAGTAGGGGTGGAATGGCGGTTGGGCTATCTATCATGCTGACAAGGTCAGCCTGTGTCATGTCCACAATGGCGGCTATGGTGTCCCGGTCCAAACGGTAGAGGGCGTGGATCTGCTCATCAGTGAGGTTGAACGGATGTGCTAGGAGGCGTGGGATTGCGGGCTGCCTGCGTGGTGGTAGTGGCTGTGCTGGCGGCCCTTGCTGGCCCTGCCTTGGCCTCCTCCTCCTCCTGCGTCTCCTCCGTGCGGCCGGTTGTAGTTGGTGTTCGTCTTCTTCTTGGAGTTGGAGTACTTGCAGTGCTATCAGGTCCCCCAGGGCCAACATCGCGAGTCCTGCCGGTAGCATTTCAGAGTGGGTGTGGTTGTGGGAGGAGACTGGGTGTGCAATTTATGTGTTTTCAGGCTGTATGGCCTCCACCTGTGGTGATTCATTCCACCTGTGCAAGCTGCTCTCCCCTTTGGCCGAGCACGTCCCGCACACAACGCTGCAATTCGAGGAATGGCATCTTGCTATTGCAATCATGTATTTGTACCCGATGGCCGTGTAACATTGGTTGATATGTTCATTCGGCTATGGTCCCATTGTTTCACATACAATCTTTGCAGTCGCGAACAGACTTGTGAAGGGTCAGTGGAACGTAGTACTCGAGTAACGGTGGGCCCTCATGCATCACTGTACCGAGTTGCACCGACGGGCGGGGCGTCCTATTTGTGAGTGAAGGCAGTTGCCATTTTCACACACAGCCGCACTAGATGGATTAATTTGTGATTTCAAGCGGCCACAGATGCCTTTTCGACGTGATGTTGCAAATGAGGAATTCGAAGGGCGGCGCTTTCGGTTATCAGCTAGCGGCGAGGAGATGCCCACAGGTCTGACTGCAAATATAACGTTCTATTGTTCAATGTCCTTGAGACAGGGGCCATGGCAAGGATGCAATGATTGATATGAATAGTTTGGGATGCGCAATAGCGACGTGGGCGATGAGGCCGGACGTTCCCAAATACATGTTACTTCAGAACACTGGAATTACGGCCTGGGGCACTGTGGATTTTGCAGGCTGCATAACGCACAGACTCAATGGATATTTCTAATGTTATGTGAGTAAATATTCAGGCGTTTTTATACCGGGATGAGGGAATGATGAATGGATGCATGGGCAGATGATTTGATACAGAGTTTGCCATGTACAGGGCTTCTTGGAATCTGTCCGCCTCCCCTGCGCTATGTGATGCAGGGCTGCCATAGTGGGACCATCGTCTATCTGGCCTTGTTGAGCCCTCCCTGTCTCGACGCGCCTTCAGACACTTGTGTCCATGCACGTAACCAATCCCATCAGATGGATTCTGTTTTCACAGACGCATGCACAGGTACACTCGTTTGTGATGGTGTTTACACCTCGATATAGATAGTTATGAGTCGCAAGTGGTTTTGGGGTGGTGATGATCCTTTGGAGTGGGCTAGCATGCATATGGCTGTGGATTTAGTGTGATCATTGAAGTGAGTTGTTCGAATGTAGTTCTGATGGCCATTCTGTTCTTTTTCTTTTCTTTTGGTTGACAGGTATCTCCTCCCCTTTTGCCACTGCCATCTGTATGCCACTCCTGCAGATGGCTTTTACTCCCGACACCTGCTGCTTCGTGTTAATCAGTGGAGCAGCATTACGATCTTATGGGACGATCGCCAATGGGCCACATGCCCTTACGCAGTACTAGTGGCTCGGAGCAACATTTCGGCCTTTCAGCTGGACTAGTGCCTCCCCATTGGGACGGCCCTGCGGTTCTGTGCGCTTCCATGTTGCCTTTTCGTACGTGAATGTGGCTCTGTGTACCATGATGGAACAGGGCGTCACACAAGTAGTAGCTGGTCATTTCTTGCGGATGCAGCCCACAATGGTGAAATGTGTTTTGGAGTTCATGGCCTAATGGCTGTATGGGCTTGGTGATTTTGTTGTGCATTAAATTTCTATTCTGATATGGGCCGTGTAGCGTTCTTCTTTGCAAGTGATGTGGCATATTCCTATTTGGGGAGCGATGTATTGTGAGGAGATCTGCATTGGGTTCCAGCTTCGGAGTTTAGTTGCGTGGTACTGTGCTGGGCGCGTTTGCCTACGAAGCCCAGTGAGGTCAGGGATGAGGGCTGCCAATATGACTGTTTGAATGATGTCATGCTCAGGGGCGGGGGATTAGGTTTTGTGTAACAGATGCCGGTCAGCCAGGTGGACTGGTGGAATGATGTGATTTTCGGAATATTGCTGGTCACAGGTGCCTGTGTTTGCATGCGTTTCTTGGTGGGGGACTGTGGTCATGTCCATTGGAATGGCTTCTGTATTCGTGCCATCTGTGCCCTGCAGCTCCCATTGGCCCCTCTTGTGATTCTTTTGTTCGTTGGCATGCATGGGTGACTTGTACATTTCACTGGTTGCATTGTGACTTCATTGCACCTACGGGGAGTTGTACTTTGTGGGGAGGGAGCGGTGTACAGGCACTCAGTGGGGCCGTTTACGGTTGATTCGCGATGCCGTACTTCTCACCATGGCGGAATGGTACTTTCCGCCGTGCTTGATGGCGTTAGGTACATGTCCGCTAGGGTCGAAATTCGCGTACCCTTGCGCCATGGTGGTATTTACGGTTTGGCATGGCGCGCGCGCGCGTACTTGGTGCAGTTAGCGTTGGCGTTCACTACGGTGTCGCTAATGGCATCGTACTTTGCGGTGACGGGTCATAGTCGCACCGAGCGCTATTCGATGGCGGTATTGCATTTCCGCCATCGTTTTTCGATTTCCGCCAGGGTCGTAATGAGGGCCATTGTCTTTTACTTCTTATGTATGTAGTGTGAGAAATCTGAGGGTATTCTCACATTTAGTCCTCCTAGAACCCCCCCCTCATATAACCAAAAGGAAGGTAAGGCTACCAAATCATGACCATAGGAGTGGACATGCAAGGGGGGGCCATCTTGTTGGAGGTTCATTGAGGATTGGGAGTGGGGTGCCTTTAGGCGAGACATGGTATCCCCCTTATCCTAGTGACAACCAGTTTAACCCTCCCCGACTTTCATTGGTTTCTGTAGATCAGTTCCCCTTTTGTCCCCTCTTGGGGTACCTGACAGTACTGAGACGAGGAAGAAACAACTGAGAACAATGAACATGCTACACTCTCCCCACTCTGGTACTGAGATAAGCAAGAAGCAACTGAGAGTAATGAACACCACTTACACTCACCACTTTTGTACTCAGATGAAGAAGATGACTAAAGAGGCACACCAGTATGCTGAACCGATATGTCCGACAAATAGGTTCAGGCAAAGTCAGGTAATTGAAACTAAGTATGCCCACATGCAACCTATCAGAGTCTCAGCAGTGTATAAAAAGAGCAGTAACAGGAAGGAAGGTGAGTGAGTTGGTAGAGCAGCTGAGATGCCAGAGTTGCCCAGGACCATCCGGTGGAGCACAAAACGTATAGATGCTGAGAGTCTGCAGAGTGAGGCATCGAAAGGAAGCTTGGTGAGGAGGCCATATCTACAGGGAGCCAGAAAAGTACAGAGAAGGGAGTCGGGAGGCGTGCTGATCACTTATGAAGTAATTAGGAAGAAAGGCTCATTCAGATAATGGGAAACCTGGTATGTGTAAGGCACGAGAGAATACAATGTAGCAGAATAATTGCACATGAGGTAATAAACTTTCACAATCTCTGAACAAGGCTTTACAAATGAATAATGATGAAATGAGAAGTTGAGGAATAGTAAGTAACAGAGTGGGCGCATATAAACCTTTGTTCAAAAAGGGGGAGCTATGCTAGATGGCAAATTGTGAGCAAAACAGCAGTTAACAAATAGGGGTGCCATGCTAGTGATGAAGTATGAGCAAAATACTAAAGAAAGATTGTTAAGAATGAAAATAATCAAATTGCAAATATTGAACACTTTACTGAATGAAAATAAGCAAACTGCTAATTTTGATTACCCAACTAAATGAAATAGCAAACTGATACTATTGAATTTTGAACTGCATTAAACAGCAAAACTACTAACCTTGTATACCGAATTTTTTATTGAAAATTGAACTATACAAAGAGAACTCAAGTTACTTGGTTGCGTGACCCATAAAGGGTGTATCATGGGGTCAAACAACTGTGCCCAGACCAGAGAAATCCTATATGTTGAATAAAGAACTGCTGGAAGAGAATTCACGGTTCCAGGTTGCATGACCGCTAATGGATGGACTGTGCAGGGTAACAACTGTGCCAAGTCCAGAGAACTTCTATATGCTAACTAAGAAACATGCTGTTGTGTAAAAAGGAAAACTACCATTGGTGCATATAAGACTTGGGGGAGGGAACCCTGAGCTGTGAAGAATTGTAGAAACCCAGTTTAAAGATAAAGCTTCAAGATACTTCTTTTTGTAACATCTTTTGATATTGAACTTGAGGAAAAGGAATCATGAGACTTGCTGCCCTGGAACTATATTTAACTTGGAGAAAGGCATCCTGGCATTTACAAGGTGTGGAACTTTATGACTTTAACTTCAAAAGAAGGTAACCTGAACATTGTGCTGAACTTGTTGACATTTGGGCAAGAGAAGCTGAAGAGTAAGCCAGAGCTGGAAATAGCTCAGAACGTTACTTTTGGAAAACTATTTAGTTTAGGTAGACATGCCTACACATTGTTTTGTCTTAGTTGTGAGGGAAAACCATAGATTTTGGACGAAAATAGACTTTTCAGTTGAACTTACTGACACTATACTTAGCTTCTTCTTTTGGTAGGGAAGTCCCACCTCCACATAGGGCAAATTAGACTTTACACCATACTGACATTTTCATGAATAAAACCCATTTTTTATATTTTGAATCCGTGCTCTGTGTATCCTTCTATGATGCCAACCTCACAAATGGTGTGAGGCACATGAGGCAGCTCAACCAAAACTGGTTGGGGGACTCTGGAATATGAAAGACTAAGCGACAGAGTATCGGACCCCATGGTAGCCAAATAGGGATCCAGTGGATTTGATACCTGCAGTGGTGGGAAAGACAAAATCCCTGCATGAGAAAGAAGGCTACTTCCCCACAAGAAAGAACCTGACCAAATGTACAAGAATCCAAACTGTAGAATGGGGATCACCTTTCATCTTTTAGCCCCGCAGACTACTGGAAGGAAAAATCTATCACCTTTTGTGTCCCCAAGAATGTCTAGTACCTGGAAGAAACAAGATCATGATCTCTTTGGGTTTATAAATACATGTTCCCACTAATTTATCCATCTACATGAAAACCTGCAGAGAGAGACATTTACAAATACTACCACTTCTCCCCTATGGAGATGAACAGATGTTTGTTCAACTCAATTTCTCTCCCTCTCCCATAATGTTCAACAGTGGTGAGATAGTGGAAAACCTTGTATACAAGATTATATGGGAAATACCCTTTAAGAAAACCAACAAAACCCCAAGGGCTTTTTTCCCAGATTAACATACTGACAAGTCCAAGGTAAAAGGGGGAGAATGGGCTCACCCAAAGAGGGATAGGTCATTAAAACCAAACCCCCATCCAACAAAAACATATTGCCTGACTATTCGCTCATTCCAATGGAGGGCCCAAATCCCTTATAGAAAGAATTGGAATCCCCTCCAAGATATGACCCTCTTGAACATCGGAAACAATAGTCCTACTCCCCAGAAATATTCCCTGGTGGCTCACACACAAAAGAAAATCTGAATAGTGGTAAAAGTAGTGAACTGAGCCCAACATCATGAATGTCAATAAAGGCAAAACGAGAGAAAGCCTAAGAAATGAGATATCAGGGGAATCGTCCAATGACGATAATACAAGAGATGCAGGGGGTGACAACCTCCCCAAAACATTTTCTTACCACCTGATAGAAACAGAACCTGCTAATAATCCAGATATGGTACGAGAAGAAGACATATATATATATATATATATATATATATATATATATATATATATATATATCATAGCCTTCATGGAAGATTCGGATAAACTTAGAGAGGAAAACAAGGGTGACCCCATCCTCTTTGACGAAGACTATAGATCTCCTGCAGAATACTCCTCCCCAGAACAAGAAGGGATTTCATATGTAAGACAGGGACATGGCTTAAAAAATTATCCAACCAATGACAGGTCCTATTTTAGAATCTGAACAGCAATTAGGGCTGAGAAGGCGACCAAACCCAGAAGTACCATGTGCAGATATTTTGTACAGTCACTCCAAAGCAGTAACATCTCCACGAGAATGTAAAGAGTGACAAATACTTTCCACCTCAAACCGCCCATGCTATTCTTGTAGGAAGGTAGTGCCCTTTGAACCAAAAGGAAGATGCTCCTTTTACAGCCAAGCAAAAGGTTTATGATAAGAAATCACCCACCTTTTTACATATTGGAGAAAAAGACATCTATGAGATTCTGGTTACTCTGCGCCCAACTAGATACTGGGAACAAATGATGCGCAATAAGGGCAGACTTACTTCCGCAGGTTTGGAAGAAAGTCGGGGAAGAAATAGAAGGCTGTGTACATGGCCACAGAGAGATATACCTACAAGCCCAAATATCTATCACTATGTTAGGAAGAAAATGAAATCTAGCTGTGGCAGTACTTCTCATTTTGTCGACCCAGTTGGTCCTGGGTAGTGACATGACCCAATTTGATGAATGAGTTTCATGAATGGCAAAAATAAAAATGAAAACCTCTAAGGCTGAACTTCCTCACCTAAGAGCACCAGAACATCCCAGGTCTGAATCAGAAACCCAAAGAAAACCTATTTCTTTATGGGGAAATCCAATTTACCAACAAACTAGCCCTTGTCATAGAGGAACTGTGTGTGAGAAATCTGAGGGCATTCTCACATTTAGCCCTCTTAGAAACCCCCCTCAGATAACTAAGAGGAATGTAAGGTTGCCAAATCATGATCCTTGAAATGGACAAGCGAGGGAGGATCACCTGGGTGGAGGGTTTTTGAGAATTGGAAGTGAGGTACCTTTAAACCAGACATTGTATCTCCGTTATCCTAGTGACAACCAGTGTAATCCTCCCCCAACTTTTATGGGTTGCTGTAGATCAGTTCCCTTTTTTCTGCTCTTGGGGTACCTGACAGTACTGAGATGAGGAGGAAACAACATAGAATAATGAGCACTCTACACTTACCACAGTCTGGTACTGAGACGAGGAAGAAGCAACTGATAGTAACTAACATCACTTACTCTCACCACTTTGGCACTGGATTGAAGAAGATGACTAAAGAGGTACACCAGTATAATGAACAGACATGTCCCACTAATAGGTTCAGGCAATGTCAGGCAGTTGAAACTTAGTATGCCCACCTGCAACCTATCAGAGTCTCAGGAGAGTATAAAAAGAGAATTAACTGGAAGGAAGGCAAGTGAGCTGAGAGAGCAAATGAGATGCCAGATTTGCCCAGTTGCAGCCAGTGGAGAACGAGACTCTGAGAGTCTGCAGAGTGAGGCAGGGAGAGGAAGTGTGGCGAGGGAGTCATATCTCCAGGGAGCCTGAAAATTCCAGAGAAGGGAGTTGTGAGGTGTGCTAATCCCTTATGAAATAACTAGGAAGAAATGCTTGATATGCTGGGCGGAGAAGGGAGCACATGAGTGTTTGAGGGGCCGCTAGCGAGGGCCCCACCTTGGAGGAAAAAGACATTTCAACAGAATCCAGCAGAAAGCCAAGAACACAACTGCTCAGTTTGCAACCATTGAATTTTGAACTGAATTAAACAGCAAAACTGCTAACCTTGAATACTGAATTGTTTATTCAAAATTGAACTATACAAAGAGAACTCAAGATTCCTGGTTGCGTGACCAGTAATGGGTGGACCGTGCGGTCCAACAACTGTGCCAAGCCCTGAGAACTCCTATATGTTGACCGGGAACTATATTGAACTTGGGAAGGGCATTCTGACATTTGCAAAGGTGTGGAACTTTATGACTTTAACTCCAAAAGACGGTAACCTGAACATTGTGCTGAACTTGTTGACGTTTGGGGCAAAGAAGCCGAAGATTAAGCCTAAGCTAGAAATAGCTCAGAACTTTACTTTTGGAACACTATTTAGTTTATGGTTGACATCTTTACACATTGTTTTGTTTTAGTTGTGACGGCAATCATGGGTTTGGACAAAGACTGACTTTTCAGTTGAATTTACTGATACAGAATATCCATAGTTTCTCTAGTCAGTTAGGCTTTACACCACCCTGACATTTTCATTAATAAAAGTCTATGGTTACATATTCAATCTGTTGTCAGTGTCTCCTACCATGATGCCAACCTCACAGTAATAAGGATGCACACACACTTTACAAGAAGTATAGAAATTAAATTAAAGAGGAAAACATCCTACTTTAATTACTAGTTGGTGTATTCTCTGAAGTACTTCTATTTCAAGTGTGGTGGTTTCTTGGAAAGTCCAAGAATGTGTTCTGTGCATGTGGATTTTTGGAAATAGAAACATATTATGTGTGTACGTGGCCAAAAGGACACACACATATATGAAAAGAAGTATTTTCATAAGAATTTAGAGATAATTAGACTATTTGAATGTGAACTTCAGGTTAATAGAAACAAAGGGATTCTACACTGCACACAAGCTTCATTTCAAATAGAAGTATTTAATAACAATACATATGTAAAAGATGAAGTGTAGATTATGAAATTTCATTATTAACTTCTTACAGGGACACACACACAGATTTTACAAGAATTATTGGAGTTACATTTCTAAGATATTTCATGTAGCCTGTAGTAAGTATTCTTGTATTTACATACATAAACGTTTTCTTGTCTATCAATTATTCCAAATAATGTTATGACTAGACATTAAAAAGATTTACACTCAAAATAATTGTACAATGTTCGCATGTCTGTACATTGTTTTGGAAAACCAATGACATAGTTAGGTTATATGTCTCGGTTTCCTGGTTAAGCTTGCACAGATATCTCTTAAAAAAAGTGTTTACAAAAATGAAACATAGGATTTGTGTACACATTTCTTTTTTTATATTCTTATTGTGTATTCATTTTGTACATAGAATGAATAGAAGTAGCTTTACAGTTGCAAAGACCTTTGAAATTGCTGCAAATCTATTTAGTATTTGTAATTGCTGATGGAAAACCAGGCTCGCCGTTTTCTGAATGCTTAGTGTAGCTGCTGTAGTGAACTGCCCCAAGCTCATGTGCGTTTGAAGCGTGTTGTGGTTAATCTATGGCTGTAGAAGGATCTCGTAGGTTTGGATGAGGTATGCTTGTTGAATCTCTGAGAGAGATAAGGGGGCACATTGTTTGAGAGACAGCAATGAGTGATCAAGAGAATTTAAAAGTGTATGCGCTCTTTAACTGGGAGCCAATGGGCGGCTTTCCTGGATGCTGCAACGTGATCACGTTTGGAGAGGTGCATAGCTGCACAGATGCAATTGTTTTAATTGTCTGCAATGTCTGTAGCATGTCCGCTAGGAGGGAGTTGGAATAGTCGAGTCGGGGGCCAATGGTGGCTCTTACAATGGTCTGACCACCTTGTGAGGAGAGTAGGTGCTAGGTGGTATTTACGAGTTTGGTAGTGTGAGTGGCTGATGATGCAATGGAACTAACATGCCAGGTTATGCTCAGACTAGAGTCCAGGTACAAGTCAAGCATTTTGGCACAAGAGAAGACAGGGACAGTGTAGGAATCAATGGTAAAGGAGTGATAGGCTGGGTCCAATTTGGTAAGATGGGATGGGGCCAACAAGCAAGATTTCTGTCTCGTCATCATTTAGACAGAGTTGGTGGGAAGCCATCCAGGCATGGATGATATCATATATTACTGCTGAAGGAATCTTGGTCGTGGTTGCGTAGTAACGTAATCAAATATAACATAGATCCTGAATATATATTATGGAAAGGTCATCCTTTTGACTGGGCTTTTGACACAGCGCTCTGTAGCTGATTGAGTATATGAACTGTTAAAGATCTAGAGTGCTTTTATGAAAGGCGGATCAGTGAAGGGCTACAGTATTAATCATGGTTGGTTTATAGCACAAAGGAAAAGGTACCTATGTGCTAATATGAGAAAGGTAAGAACCGTTTTTGTTCAAAATGATGCTTAATATCTGGTTAAAATATTACAAGAGTGTCAGGTAAGGACAAAGGCAGTGAATATGGCAAGGGAAATGTGCACAAAATCACACAGTGAATAGCTTTGACTCAAACAACATGCACACAGGAACCAAGACACATGTATACTAAAACCCAGGAGTGGAAACAGAGTGTGACAACAATACAAATATATGAAAAGGGAAGTGGGGTAAGCACTTAGATGCTCCTTATGACTGCAAGGAAAGTCGGTTAGCTCCTTACCCACAATTGCTATTACAGGTACTGAGAGCGCTAAGCCCACGTAGAGGGCAAGCAACTACAGGAACTGTGAGCTAACACTCTTGATGGTATTAAAAAAGGAAACTTAAAAACAGTTCTCACGAGGACGAGAAATACCACTTGAATGTCAGAAAGCCCACAAACCCTGTTGATCAAATAAGGACCCCGAAAAGCTGTAACAGCAATGTAAGGATAACAATAATGTATGGATAACTAAATACACAAGACTCAAGACAAGGGGGAAGTAGGAATAGTGATTACAGAATAGTGAGGAAAACATAGGCATTCACACAGGAGCTAGCTACAACCGCACACCACACCTAATAATCAATGGGAAATATATGGAAAGGTGCAAGGGAAAACATGAAATGGATTCCAAGAGAAAGTAAAGGAACAGGAGCAGGGAAAACGAAATTACAAGGGCAAACTTCCCCCACCCATCCAAGGAAAACGGCAGGAAGCTAATATATAAAGAGTAAAGACTAAGTATCAAGGTTTAGAACAGCAAAGGACAAAGTCAAAGAAATATAAAACACAGGCAAACTGGGCTGCACCAAAAGGGAAAGGACTGAGAAAAGCTGCCTGCTAACAGAGGAAGACAGAAAAGGAATCTGGGAAGCAAAAATCAATTAAGCAGATAAATTCGAAATCCAAGGATAAGAAACACGAAATAGAAACTTGGAGCTAGGCACAAGGCTAAGAACCAGTAACAAGGGACCAGTCATAAACAGGAACACTGCATCAATGACCAGCGCTGGACTGAAGCAAACTGAGGCTTTTAAACCTCCTTAACGAGCACACGCCGCAGGTGTGCTGCTTGCTGCACCTGCAGCCACAGGTGTTGCCTATCCTCCACCCAGCCTTGTCCTGCAAGGGTGGAGATGAAGCTCTGGGCCAGGCATTCTGGGAAGCATAGTCATTTGATTAAAGCAGCATACTGGCTGCCAAAAACCTGGAATGGTTCCGGAAGTAATAAGGATTTAGCGCTCCCAATTCATCACAGCACTGTAGCATGAGGTTCGGAAGGAAAGTCCAGTAGGGAATAAACCCCAAATCATGCCCCCAAGTGGTGGGAATGGGAGCGAAAGAAGCGAATCGTGACAAAGAGAGCAGAATGTAATTGTTTCTGGAATGTTTGGTCTTAAGTTAAAATGATGGACATGATGTTGCTAAAGAGCCAAATTAACCCCTTAAAGACCTAAGTGTATTATGGTTTCTGTTCTTAGAAGTGACTAAGGTGGTAACTACAAAAAGTAACAACTTTAATACTTTAAATCAATCAAAATGGTTACATGCTTGTAGTGGAGATAAAAATCAGGTTTGTTGGTAAAAATCAAGGCATCATGAGCAGCAGGTCCAGTTGAGTTGGCAATGGCAGTCTTGAAGCGTGGTCTTGATCTTTGGTCTCATTTTCTTGCTGTTTTATTCAAGGCTATCATGGCATGAGAATATTCTTACCCCGACTTACAAGAAAGGTGATAGATAAAAACAAGAAAATTACCATTTGATCACTTTGTTTGATGTTAGCAGCAAAACGTTTGCATCTATCCTGTTGAGTGAACCCAATGAATAGATAGAAAAGGAACCTTCTCTCTCAAAACCAAAAAGGCTTTCACAAAGGACGATGATACTTTATAACCAGTGTTGATCTTGAAATCCCTGCTAAGCAAGGCTTCCAGTGTTGACCAATTACCACTGTTTATAGAATTCATCGACTTTAAGTCCGCTTTTTATATAGTAAACAGAGAGCAGCTTTGATCTAACTGAGGGCCAGAGGAATTGCTTCTGACCGTTTGATGCTGGTCGGGGGCATTATGTTTTTTACAAGGGTCCCAGTACATGTGGGCCTTTAAGACCATTGTTCTAAAGACATCAGCCGGGAGCTAGGATTTAAGAAGGGTGGTGTGCTTGCACCATCCTTGTTTAACTTATGTCACTAGGATATAGGAGAGGCTTTTAGTATAGTCAATTCCTTTCCTCCTAAAATGGGTGGTTTCCATTTACAGTGGCTTGCATATGCTGGTGATCTATTTTTATCAGAGACTGAGTTAGGAAAGATACTCAAGTGGATTAAATCTTTTTAATCAACATTCTGGAGACATACCTTAAATGACCTATATTGTTGCCCAATACTTTTGATCTACATAGAATTGGGCCTCTTATAACAATACACAACCAAGTTGTGTTGTATATGTCTGTTCCTACACATATTATCGGCTAACAGTGACACCTCTGTAAATGTAGACATCATGCAATGAACTTTATAGCAAAGATCAGTGTTGTTATAGATTTTAATTAAAATTTTACAGAGGCTGATAGTAGTTTGTGTATCAATATTGTGATAAAAGGTTACATTGTTGGACTGGTTTGAAAACATAAACGTATTAGCTATGAAACAATTATCTGGAGAATTAGTGTCTTTCATTCCTCAATTTTATACAGTTTTTCCACATAGTTAGATGCATCCTGGTAAAGATTTAAGGGAGATCATTATGAAATTTTGGTTTAGTGTATACTGACAATGGAAGTCGTAGGACTAAAGCAGAATGCTCCATGTGTAAAGCATACTTGCTGCTTGTGTTTGAAGGTTAACCAACTAGAACTGTTAAAGATTGCTTAAAATGTGATTTTTGTGAAGGAACCAGAACTCTGTACTTTAAGTGATTTGTTCACAACATGGTATCAATTTGTAATAGCTGTTTATGGGAAAGGTGTATGAGAGGGAACCAAGCTTCACTTTTTATTGCAGTGTCTAAACTTCTAATGGAGGAATTGAAAATGGTTGATTTTAAATAATTAATACTGTGTGTGTAATATGGTATTAGCAGTTTGTATTTATGTGCATTTATGCTTAAGGTTTTTTTGTAAGCCAAAAAACATTTGTAATCATTTAAAAAAATGGTGTTCCTTTAGTTTTGCCCTTTTCAACTCCCATATATATTTTGAATGAAGGAATAGTGAATTCTATTTTCTTCATGGACAGTGCAAAAGTAGCTAAGTAACAGTAATAAAGAAATGTTGTTGAAAGTAGACAAAATGGCAGTGCTGTGAGCAAAGACATAAGAGGTGAGGAGGTTTGGAGGGTTTGTCATTGTCTGTTTTTGGGCTAGGATAACTGGTATGTTGGGATAGGTGTTTGGGCTACAGTTAGAGTAAGGGTAAATGTTAGGATTCAAGTAAATATTTGGGTTAAAATCATGTTAAAAAAAACACCAAAATTAATTTCAGATTAAGGTTTGGTTGTGAGGGCTTGCTTTTGCCTGGATTTGGGTTAGAATGGAGGTTTGGATGAGGGTAGCGGTTAAGGTTAGATTAAAGATTTTGCCTAGAGTTAGGATAAGGTTTAAGATCAGAGTTCTAGGAGGGCAGGTGATTTTGAGCATTGGTTAGGACGTAGGGTAAAGTAAGTGTCAGGGTAAGTTAGGCTTAACGTTAGGGTGGGAGGTAGGATCGGGCTAGCATTAAAAGTAAGGGCTTGTGTTAGAGTTAGGGAAATGGATAAGAAGGTTGGGAAGGACTGGTCATGTTGGGGGAAGGACTGGTCATGTTGGGGAAAGGATTGAGTTAGGATAAACCTTGGAGTCAGGTTAGAGTGAGAGCTAATATAAGTGTTAGAAGTTGGGTTATGGTAAGGATAAGGGTAGCATTAGAGCCAGGTTCAGAGTTATGGTAACGGTTATGGAGGTTTTGGTGGTTAGGACCAGTGATACATTTTGGTTTAGGGTCACTTAATTTTCTTAGAATTCTTTTGGTGTTTTGTATAAAGTCGTCTGCTAATAAGATGTTTTATAGGGCTGCAGCATAAGTGATAGGAAATGCATACGGGTGAGTTGTAAAATAAGGGCTAGGGGTACTATACGGTTTGCAGTTATAGTTATGATGAGGTTTAGGTGGTTAAATATAGGGTGAGGGTGACTGTGGGGGGCTCAATATTACCTGCATTTATAAATGGTTTGAGTCTTTATCATCATTACCTTTTTAATGGCAACCGTTTCACTCTTTACAATGTTTTTATAGAATACTACATTTTAGGAACTAACTTTTACTTAGTACTTTTTCAATAACAGCAGTTTCCTGCCAAAATTATCACAAAGAACAACATGTAGGTTGATAACCATCTATGGATGGAGTTCTCCACAATCTCTATTAAGGTTTGACTGGGCACTATGATTTAAGCTCACAAAGATATCTGGCTTGCCACTCTTGTCCCTGGGCCAAGCGCACTGTCCCTGCAATTCTATGCTCTTGAGTCACAATGTTAGCAGCATATTCCCACTTCCATCAAAAAAAAAATGTGTGATTGTGTACCTTATGAAACCATGAAACATTCACAGTGTGGGTTTCATGCACAAATAAGATAAATGAATTAATGTGGTGTGAAATGTTTCTTATGTATGCATTGTGAGTGGAGAGAAGATTGAACAGGTGTTCAAGTCTCGGGAGGATAGCTCAGCGGCAACGTGCTTGCCTTGGAAGTAAAACGACATGGAGAAACACAGGTTCGATTACCAGGTCTGCGCTTAGAAACCTCTGGGTATTATATAAAAGCTTTTTTAATATAAGTGATACTAAAGAAAATGTACATGTTGTACTGCCATGTTACACACATGATTACAAGATCTGTATTGCAATATGCACTAAGACAAATCCTACATTAGTAATTAGAATTAAGTAAAACATCACCATAACATCACCTCATCAAAGATGAAAACATACCCACCAGAATGCAGACAAACATTAACGATTGTAGACTGTGCGAGATCCCTAAACAAACGGAAACCCTACGACACCTGCTCCTCCACTGCTCCGAGATGAGACAAAAGCGATCAGCGTATCTGACACCTCTATGGGCTAACACGGTCATTGCAGAAGAAGAAGTATGGTGGAGCCACCTGATCACTGAAGAAAATACAAAATGGACTATTGCCATGGCGAAGCTACTAGAAGCAGCCTTCAAAAAGATCAATTCAAGTTTGCTCTATTCGGACTAAAACTGTGACCCTTTACTCTCAAAATCCAGAACAAATCACCAATGACTTTTACTATGCTTTATCCACAAACTTTTCGCCTCTGTCGTCTGTTAAACTGAAATTCGACCTTTCTATAATCACTATGTTCATCGATCTGCGCAAGACCTTGTAAAAATCGATACTTGATTATACACAAGTAATTTTTAAAAAATTTAAAAAGAGAGCTTTTTTGAATTCCATAACCCTCACTTTTGTGGTGCCTCACAGTTTATAGGCACAGCCAGATCATAAGATCAAGTTTTGCTTCCTAGTGGGGCAATGGATCAAAAGACCAGATTTGTATGCATACCTTGACCTGATGACATTGGGCACACCAATGAATTACCATTGGTCCTGTGTCCATTTCATGGCCTTGAATCCCAAGAGGCCTATACCAGCTTTTAAAGTAATACGAAATGTTGATGGAAACATGCCATGCCTAGAAAAGAAACCCAAAGTGAATTATCCATTTAACTGGTGCTAGAAATTAAATCACATTATAAGACATACATTTTTAATGCTTTGCGTGATTTGATTTCAAGTATTCAATGAAGCATTCTCCATGACATATGCATAAATGCAATATATTAATTTGATGCCAATATTAATATATGTAGCTATTTGAATAACATTCTCATGTTAAACGTTATTGAAAGGATGTCTACAGATGCAACATTTTGTTGTGGTTTCAAATACATAGGCTTAGATAATGGTACATACCCATAGCAAAAATGTATGAGAGAAAAATGCATTTCAGTCCAAATTGATCAAAACTGCAGATGGGAGGATGCAAACAATCCTATTGACACATGGCACAGTACAATTGAACAATAAGAACAAAGGAAACATATGATAGAACAATAAAAACAAAAGCATAATTTGGAGTGTTATTATATGATTAGAACCTATCACACGATTCATCCATGAAATGATGCCAAATGGGCGAATTTAACAATGATTTCAGTCCAAACAAAAAGACACAGGAAATAGAAAATGATTATGAAATCTGCTAATAAATGTAACTTATCCAACAGGAGGAGTGCTGAGTGTTCTCTTTGGGATGTGGTTGATGGTAAACTCCCTTTAGAATGCCTTGTCCAAGGGGACCCTGATGGAGAAGCATTGTCCAAGACAGACCCAAATTGCCTGAGAAGGGTTTTTAAAGCTGGGGACAGACTGAGAACAGAAATTGCTTGGCAGAGTTGCCTTGAGCTGTCTGGTTCCTACCTGTCAGGTGTCTTTATAAATACAAGTACACAATTGATCAGGACCAAAAGAAATTGACAGAAGAAATTACATTAACTTGTAACTATGTTTCATACAAATGTTCAACACATTTCATTATTCACACTTGGCAATATCAAACCTACAATCAGTATATTTCATTTCATCACCACATCTATATCGTGTTTAACCACAACTTCATTAAACCTATGTTAGGAAAACCCCTAGAAGTCTTTGGAAACACTGGAAGATTCACCATCCTCAGCGCACCCAGTGGAATTCAAGATGGCGCCTGTTGGATCACGTTTCCACTACCTAACAGTGCAGGTCTAGTTCTCGCACTCAGTTTTCCGCGTGATCACTCCTACTTATACACAGAATCACTAACACACTCTGTGTTGCTACTCGTTCCCGTGTATGCATTGCTCCATAAACCTTGGTTCTGTGCTCTCCAGCAGTCCTTTCACTCGTATTTCATTTCCCTTTCTTCAGTTCGGCTTCTGCCGCCCCTGGCCTTGCGGCGCCTTTCCCCGCTCGGCTTTGCCGTGCTAGCGGCTCGCAGCGCCTTTCCTCCGCTCGGCGTCTGCCAACTCTGGCCGTTCGCTGCTTCTTTTTCCACACGGCTTGCCGTGTTAGCTGCTCCTAGCCCCTCTCGGCATCTTTTACCCCGCTCCGGCGTCTGCCACTCCTGTGCTCACAGCTTCTGTTTTACATACCTCTCTCTGCTCCTTTCCTCCTTCCGCCGTCGGCCTCTCTCACCTTCGGCTCCTCTCCTCCTGCTGTCACATTGTTTCTTTCTCCTCTTCTACCTCTGGAGTCTCGTCTCTCGAGTGTCAGTTCACTTCTCCTGGTATTGTTGGGTTCCTCCTCAGCAACTTACCTTGGATTACTCGTATTCCGCATCCAGTCTTCAATTGAACAGCAAGCTTACTATTCTACTTCTTCATTGATCCTGTGGACTACATTCTACACAATCGGAACCTGTCTGATTCTGGGTCTTCTTCCCCACAAGGGTTTCCCAGGGGGTGGCCCCCTGGGTGCACAGAGTACTACTCACGGTCTCTGGACTGCCGGGGGAACGTCTCTCTACTCTACAAACATCCTGATAAAACCCGAAGATTCGTGAGTACCATTCCTGGCATAAGAAAAGGCGTGGTGTTGAAAGAGATTGTAAGAGATAGCAACGCCTCAAAAAGAAACCATGGAGCAACAGATACAGCAACTCATAGCAGCTGTACAAAATCTCAATACCGAAATGCAAACCCTGCGCAATGAAAACACCATGCTTCACCAAGTAGTACACTCAAGAATTGAACTGCCTCCAGGACCCCTCCCTATGGGGAAATATGACGGCAATCCCAAGAAGCTAAAAGACTTCATCGACTCTTGTACGGTACAATCTACATTGAAACCGGCCTTTTTTCCTAACGACCGATCCAAGGTCAGCTTCATGATATCCAACCTATCAGGGAGTGCTCTGGCTTGGGCCACACCCCTGGTGACCACTAATAATCAACTCTTAGACTTTCTAGCTGGGTTCTCCAATAGCCTACAGGCCATGTTTGGACGCAGAAAATTAGTGGTCTCTGCACAAGAAAACCTCTTAGACCTGAAACAAGGAACAATGGAAATTCTGGCGTACATCACACAGTTCAAGCAACTGGCACATGAAACAGCCTGGGCAGATGATGCCCTCATTACTATTTTTAGGAGAAACGTAAACGAAGACTTGAAGGACGAACTGTCTCGGGTACCTCACCCGCATAACCTTGCAGAGATGATTACACTCGTTCTACAGATGGATTATCGAATCCAAGAAAGGAATTTAGAAAGGAAGAAGGGAAAAGCCAAAGGACCTCCTCCAACTGTAAGAAGCAAATTTGCCAAGACCTCACGAACCCATGAGGAAGAACCTATGCAAATAGGAGTCACCAGAGGTCCTCTTACCTTAGAAAAGAGAAACAGAAGACGCTCTCTGGGTCTCTGTATGTACTGTGGTTCGGACAAGCATGTTTTGAAGGACTGTAATCTAGTCCCTCCCCGCCGTTCGGGAAACGCCTTCACCCGTTCATAAAGGGAACCATGAACGGGCATGGAACTCCGAGTTCCCTCAACGGAGTGGCCAATTCAACTCAAATGGTGGTTTTACCGGTAACACTCCGATTCAATGACGTTTCCCTCGAAAACGTTCCAGCTCTTGTAGATTGCGGGGCAGCGGGTCTTTTTATGGATACCGATTGGGCTTACAAGAACAAGATACCCCATATGGCTAAAGAATTACCTGTCCCAGTCGAGGGAGTAGATGGAGAATCCTTATCCTCTGGACCCATACGAGCCAATACTTCCGTCCTCACAATGAGGATATCTTCCCATGAAGAGGAGGTGATCTTTGATCTCATTAAGGCAGCTCACTATCCGGTAATCCTGGGAATACCTTGGTTGGCTAAACACAATCCCCATATCAATTGGAAAGCTGGAACCATGTTTCTGGGATCAGAATACTGTATCTCCACATGTCAACATAATGGTGCAACAGGTATACACACCTCCAATGCACCTGTAATCTCTCAGAACTCTAATGCAGTGGTGCTAAATCTGAAATTGTTACTGGAATGTTACCACAAGTACCGTAAAGTATTCTCTAACGAGGAATTCAAGGAACTGCCTCCGCACCGCAGAGAAGATTGCAGTATAGATCTCCTGCTAGAAACGCAGATCACATTTGGAAGGATGTACACCCTTTCTAATCCCGAAAAAGAAGCCCTGAAGGAATATCTTCAGACAAACCTACGCAACAGACTTATCACTGAATCAAAAAGTCCCGCTGGAGCGTCCTTGTTTTTCATACCGAAAAAAGACTGCAAGGAGCTGAGACTGTGCATCAATTATAGGGGGTTAAATAGGGTCACCTACAAGGATCGATATCCCTTGCCTTTGATTCAAGATATTTTAGAAGCGGTAAGGGGTGCCTCCATTTTCACCAAACTGGACCTGAGAGGCGCTTATCATTTAATTCGGATCAAAAGCGGAGACGAATGGAAGACGGCATTCCGCACCCCTTTTGGGCATTACGAATATCACGTTATGCCTTTCGGCCTGGCCAATGCTCCATCAGTTTTCCAAAGATTCGTTGACCACTTGTTTTCGGATTTATTACTTCATTCACTGATCGTATATCTTGATGATATATTGATCTTTTCTACCAATCTACAGGAGCACATATCTCATGTTTCAGAGGTGCTACAACTGTCATGATCTCTGCTTCCAAAAGGTCAGGGTTTTCCCAACTCCCTTGGAAGCAGATCCATAACCCAGGTTCCGAGTGCCAACCAGTCCCAATAGGGACCTTTTGGACCCAGTCCTGGCGCCAGTGGCACCAGGCTCATAAATATGCCCAGTCCCAGCGCTGGAAGCGCCGGGCTCATAGTGCTTGGGTGGACTTACCTGCAGCAGACCATGCTGCTTACTTGCCTGCCAGTTAGAGCGCATCGTGAAGCAGGCAACAAGCGCTTACTTACGTGCTTCCAGGCGCTTCTATTCATCACACGGGCTCCATCTTCAACTCACTTCAGCCCGTCATCCGCCATCGCCGGAACCCTGCAAAACAAGAAACATCATTAATAAAGACTTTAAAGACATAAGAATTACTCGAAACTTACCGTTCGTGCAGTAAACGACGGACAGCAGTCCTCTGAAGTCAAGAGGCCTGCTCCCCTTATCCAGTGAAGAAACTGGTTACAGCACCCTGCCCCGAGTCAGATGGAGAGCACGGCGTTCACTTACCTAAGGTGAGAGCGTTAACCCTTGGGGTTCTACAGGAGAAGAGAAAGGGAAGAAGAGAGAGACATTCAATAACCCAGTTCCTTAATCCCATATTTTCTATCTGCAGAAATCTTACCCTTCAAGTCAGACATACAGTGCACAGAGGTCCAGCCCAAAGAGCCAGCCGTGTGTTACACATCACCTTTGAAGATACGGTATACGCCCAGTCAAGACCGGCGCCTCTACGGGAATCAGGTGAGCGTTACAGAACGCAAAGACTACCACAAAACTCCCGTCCAGGTGCTATGGAAACCTCGGATACCGACCAGCTAGCCCAGTTACTTGGGGAACTAAGGGCAGAAGTGCATGCAGCCCGTCAGGAAACAAACGCTCTAAGAAGGGAACTGATTATTTCCAAGGAGCGAACAGATGATCTCGCTAGACAATTGCTACAGTCACAAGCCGGACAGACCCCGTTACCCGCATCTGGGGGAAATTTTCCTTCTACTTCCTCTATGAATCCAGTGCAGATCAACCTACCTGGGAATGTACCTCTGGCTCCGCCCGAACGATTTTCTGGTGACCCAAAGAGGTTTGCAGTATTTATCAACCAGTGCCGGTTGCATTTCTTATGCCGGCCAGCAGCCTTTCCAACTGATCAAGCTAAAGTAGCTTTCGTGCTTACGTACCTTAGTGGTAATGCGGCAGACTGGTCGATCGCTCTAGCAAATCAAGATGATCCGGTCCTCCATGATTTTCAAGCTTTTCAGCTCAGTATGAAAAAACTGTTTGCAAGACATTCACAGGGGCAGGCCTTGGACAATGAGCTTCTTTCGTTGCGACAAGGTAATTAAGACCTTTTGGCTTATATTGCGTCTTTCAACAGACTGATAGTGGAAACTCAATGGCCTGAGGACAAAAGGATTACGCTGTTTTATAGAGGTCTACGTGGAGAGCTCAAAGATGTGTTAGCCCAAGTAGTGAATCCCCCACAAGATTGTTCGGACTATATAGACTTAGTCGTTCAAATAGATCACAGACTGCAGAACAGGAAGGCCGATCGTTCCAAGTTTGATGCTCGAGTATTTTCCAAACCGCCAACTCCTTCCAAAGGAGTAGACTCCGGGGAACCCATGCAAATAGGGGGTCTGAAAGGTCCTCTAACACAAAAGGAGCGGGAAAGGAGAAAACAGTTGCAATTATGCCTCTATTGCGGAAACTCAGGGCACTTTCTTCGAGACTGTCTGGTGAAACCTGCCAAGAAGGCAGTAGGAGCTGCAGTTACCAAAGTTACAAACTCTGAGCAGGGAAACAACCTCGCCCGACAAGAATAGAGGTCCTCTTGCCGAGCGTGAAAACCAGTTCCGTGACCTCGCATTTCGTGATACCTATGGTCCTCATTAGCCCTGATAATCCGGATCGATTACATGCAATTGAAGCTTACGTCGACAGCGGTGCCATCGGCAATTATGTGGATCATGAAATGGTTTTGAGGATGAATCTAACTCTTTGTCCCAAGGCTGTAAAGGACGTCATTACTACGGTGGATGGTACGGAGATAGCCTCCGGGCCAGTAACGCATACCACTCAAGAGGTGACGCTAGTAAGTCAAGATGGACACCATGAGAAGATCGTGTTCGATGTGATCAAGGCCCCTCAGTTTCAGATTATTCTAGGAATACCTTGGTTAGAGAAACACAATCCTCTGATCGATTGGCGAGCAAGAACGGTCCAGTTTCCAGAATGTGTCTCTACTTGTCACCCTCCACCTGGTGTTGCACTGGCAGCAATTTCTTCAGAGACTCCCCAGTTACCTCCCGAATACCTAGAATACCAAGATGTTTTCCGGAAGGATCAGGCTAACTCTCTACCTCCTCATAGGTCTTATGACTGCCAGATAGACCTGATACCTGGATCTACTCCTCCTTGTAGTAGAATTTATGCCCTCACCGAGCCTGAGAACCTTCACCTTCGACAATACCTGGATCAATACCTGGCAAATGGGTTTATTCGTCCTTCCAAGTCCCCTGCTTCTTCAGCTTTGTTCTTCGTTCCAAAAAAGGAAGGAGACCTTAGAACTTGTATAGATTATCGCTCCCTGAACCAGATCACCGTTAAGAATAGATATCCGTTACCTTTGATCCCTGAACTCCTGGACCAAGTCAGAAAAGCATGCATATATACAAAGCTGGATCTTAGAGGAGCTTACCACTTGGTACGAGTAAAAGAGGGCGATGAATGGAAGACGGCCTTCCGCACCAAGTATGGGCTATTTGAATATCAGGTCATGCCCTTCGGACTTTGCAATGCCCCGGCCGCCTTTCAATATTTTATGAACGATGTCCTCAGAGAGCTCATAGATGTGTGTGTTGTTGTTTACATTGATGACATCCTCGTTTATTCTTCATCGGAACCTGAACATCGGAAACACGTGAAAATGGTCCTCAAAAGATTGCGTCAACACAAACTTTTCGCTAAGTTGGAAAAATGTGTTTTCAACGTGACTGAAGTTGAATTCTTGGGATTCATATTATCACCTGGCGGAGTGCGTATGGATTCAAAGAAGGTCGATGCAGTTCTCAAATGGCCATCACCATCCTCCGTAAAAGGTGTGCAAAGCATGTTAGGCTTCGCTAACTTTTACCGCAGGTTTATCCCCGAATTCTCTCGAATAGTCCAGCCCATCACTGCCTTGTTAAAGAAAAACAAACGTTTTGAATGGTCTACCGAGGCGGAACAAGCTTTCCAGGATTTGAAGACTAAATTTATCTCTGCACCAATCTTAAAACACCCTCGCCCCGAACTCCCCTACATCGTGGAAACTGATGCTTCAAGCCTTGCCATGGGGGCAGTTCTATCACAAAAGGACCCGGTAACCAATCAGTTGCATCCCGTGGCATTTTGGTCCCGCAAATTCTCGCCTCCTGAAATCAATTACACGATTACTGACAAGGAACTTCTGGCTATCAAGTCTGCCTTTAAGGCTTGGCGGCATTATCTGCTGGGGGCCCGACACACCGTTACTGTGATTACGGATCACCGAAACCTGCAATATTTGAAAACCGCAAAAGCCCAATCCTCTAGACAACTCCGTTGGGCATTATTCTTTGCCGAGTTTGACTTCATAATTACCTATGGACCTGGTACAAAGAACGGTAAAGCTGATGCCCTTTCTCGGATGGGAGTGGAAGAACACTTGATCAACCCCAAACCTGTACCAATCATTCCCGAACAAAGAATTCTGGGTGTAATCGCCACAGAATCCATAGAGGAAGTTAAGGATAAAGCCAGGCAACTTGTAACTCCAGCAGACATACAGAATTGGCATCTGCAGGGAAAGGACTTTGCAGTAAAGGACAACTTATTGTATTTCCAAGAACGATTATACCTACCCAGCACAGATTTACAGAAAAAATTAATCTCTTGTTATCACGATTCTTTAATGGAAGGACATCCCGGTATGGCCAAGACCTCAGAAAAGATCAAGCGCTACTTCTGGTGGCCGTCTTGGAAAAAAGATATCAGAGACTTTATAATGTCCTGTGGAGTATGCGCCCAAAACAAGAGTCAAAAGGAAAGACCAGCAGGCCTCTTACGCCCTATTGACATCCCACCTCGCCCTTGGCATACGCTTTCTATGGACTTCATCATCGATCTACCTCCATGCTCCGGATACAATACGATTCTAGTAATCGTGGACTTATTCTCCAAGATGGCGCATTTCATTCCGCTCAAAGGCTTGCCAACAGCAGCAACTCTGGCCCGAGAATTTCTCGAAAACATCGTCCGACTGCACGGTTTTCCTTCGGTTCTAATTTCGGATCGAGGTAGTCAATTTATTTCTCATTTTTGGCGAAGTTGCTGTCGGTCGGTTCAAATTGATGTGAGACTATCGACCAGTCACCACCCTCAGACCGACGGACAAACCGAGAGGACCAATCAAACTCTGGAACAGTATTTACGCTGCATGCTGCAACAAACTGAAAAAACTTGGAAAGACATCCTTTGGATAGCCGAATATGCCTACAATAACTCTGTCCATTCGGGAACTGGGAAAACCCCGTTTTTTCTTTTGTACGGCAGTCACCCTCGAACCTCGGAGTTGGATCCCCTCCAAGATCTTGAAACACCAGCAGTAGACTACCTGCATTCTACAATCACCCAAGCCTTTAAGGAAGCTGTTTCTCACCTTCAAAGGGCTAAAGAACAATACAAGAAAGGAGCAGATCAACATCGGAAGGAAGCCCCTCAATATCAAGTAGGGGATCAAGTCTGGTTATCCACCAAATATCTACCTCTAAAAGGGCCACGCACATTCAACCCAAGATACCTTGGTCCCCATTTCATCACTACCATAGTAAACCCAGTAGCGGTCAAGTTGGACTTGCCCCCGCACATGAAGATACATCCGGTCTTCCACGTCTCTCTATTAAAACCCGTGCAACCTCAAACCCGACTAACTAAATCTCCAAAACCTATCCTAGTTGATGGAGAACTCGAGTTTGAAGTCAAAAGCATTCTGGACTCCAAGATCTCCAAATCTAAACTATTTTACCTAATTGACTGGAAAGGCTACGGCCCCCAAGAGAGATCCTGGGAACCTGCTGAATATGTCCACGCTCCTCGCCTAATCATAAGATTTCACCGAACATTTCCTGACAAGCCAAAACCCCCGGAGAAGCCCGGTTTGGGAGGGGCCTTGAGGGGGGGTACTGTCATGATCTCTGCTTCCAAAAGGTCAGGGTTTTCCCAACTCCCTTGGAAGCAGATCCATAACCCAGGTTCCGAGTGCCAACCAGTCCCAATAGGGACCTTTTGGACCCAGTCCTGGCGCCAGTGGCACCAGGCTCATAAATATGCCCAGTCCCAGCGCTGGAAGCGCCGGGCTCATAGTGCTTGGGTGGACTTACCTGCAGCAGACCATGCTGCTTACTTGCCTGCCAGTTGAGCCTCTGATCCTCTTCTGTTTGGAACTACTTTTCCTGTTGGGTGGGGCAGGAGCCACTCCCTAGATTCAGAACACTGGAACTCTTCTGGAAAGCAGGAACTCTTTTCTTACCTAGGCATGGCTGTGGAAGGAGACATCTAAGCACTACAGGAGGCTATTTAAACCACACCCGATGGATGAATCTTGCTTTGCGTTATTCTGCATCCTCTGCAGCAGAACGCTCATCGTGTCGTCTGCATCTGATCCTGGGCCTAAGGAAAAAGGCTTACCATCCTGAATCCAGTCTTCAGCAACACCTATAAAGACAAGAAAGAACAGGTTAGCATTACGGTCTTCAGTGACAGCTCTTCACTTACCTGGTCCATCGGCTGTCACCAACGCCTCACACTGCATTCCGGCATCTGAAAGACAAAAGCTTACCAACTCTTCGCACGCTCCGGAGGCCTTCAGCGCTGCATCCCGCATCTGAAAGACAAAACAAGGTGCGTTTAAAGACATTGGGGAACTTTAATACTCACGTGCCATTAATCCTTTCCACATCTAACCCAGTGGGTATTCCGGCACCCTGCAGCCGCTCCGAACTTGTACCTGCAAAATAAAAAGACAGTTAGAGCGCATCGTGAAGCAGGCAACAAGCGCTTACTTACGTGCTTCCAGGCACTTCTATTCATCACACGGGCTCCATCTTCAACTCACTTCAGCCCGTCATCCGCCATCGCCGGAACCCTGCAAAACAAGAAACATCATTACTAAAGACTTTAAAGACATTAGAATTACTCGAAACTTACCGTTCGTGCAGTAAACGACGGACAGCAGTCCTCTGAAGTCAAGAGGCCTGCTCCCCTTATCCAGTGAAGAAACTGGTTACAGCACCCTGCCCCGAGGCAGATGGAGAGCACGGCGTTCACTTACCTAAGGTGAGAGCGTTAACCCTTGGGGTTCTACAGGAGAAGAGAAAGGGAAGAAGAGAGAGACATTCAATAACCCAGTTCCTTAATCCCATATTTTCTATCTGCAGACATCTTACCCTTCAAGTCAGACATACAGTGCACAGAGGTCCAGCCCAAAGAGCCAGCCGTGTGTTACACATCACCTTTGAAGATACGGTATACGCCCAGTCAAGACCGGCGCCTCTACGGGAATCAGGTGAGCGTTACAACATCGCCTACAAGACAATCACCTTTTCGCCAAATTAGAGAAATGCTCATTTCATCAAGAAAAGATTCCTTATTTGGGCTTTATTCTTTCCAAAGAAGGGGCTTCCATGGACCCCCACAAGGTACAAGCCATTTTGCATTGGAAGGCTCCACAAGGAGTCAAAGAAATCCAAAGGTTTGTTGGCTTCGCGAATTTCTACAGGAAATTTATACCCAACTTTTCCAAAGTCATCAAGCCATTGACTACACTTCTAAAGAAAGGAAGGAAATTTGTGTGGTCTACAGAGACACAACAAGCCTTCGACGAACTTAAGTCTGCCTTTTCATCAGCTCCCATCCTTAGATTGCCGGACCAAACCAAACCATTCCTTCTAGAGACTGATGCTTCTCATTCGGCTATAGGAGCGGTCTTGAAACAGACTTCTCTTAGCGGCAAAGAGCATCCCATTGCTTATATGTCGAAAACCTTGACTTCCTCGGAACAAAACTACACGGTTCTGGAAAAGGAATTGCTCACCATTAAGAAGGCATGCCAGGAATGGAGACATCTTCTGGTAGGAGCAAGCCATCCCGTAACTATCAGAACCGACCACAGGAACCTTAAAGTCCTTCAGAATTTCGAGTGCCAAAACAGCCGCCAAGCCCGATGGGCCTATTTCTTCTCTTCTTTTGACTTTCAGATCACCCACATTCCAGGCACCTGTAACCAAATGGCTGATGCCTTGTCTCGCAGTCTTCAAACAGAAGACGGTACAGTAAAGGAGAAGATATTTCCGCAAACTACTTTTGTTTTTGTAATCTCTTCATTTCTCCAAGATGTCCGCAGTCAAATGAAAAACATAAAAGAAAGTGATATCCAGAACTACCAGCTTCAGGAAGAACATGGTCTATATTACTATTGCACTAGTCTGTTTGTGCCTACAGAAAACCTAAGACAGCAAGTATTACACATGTGCCATGATCACAAAGTAGCAGGTCACAGAGGAATAGCCAACACTCAAGAACTGATCAGCCGTCATTTTTGGTGGCCCACCTTATCTGCAGACGTTAAAGACTACGTTTCTTCGTGTGTCATCTGTCTACAAGAAAAGACACCAAGGAGGCTCCCAGTAGGAAAACTGGTCCAACCCGCTCTACCCGACCAACCTTGGGAAAACATTTCTACAGATTTTATTGTAGACCTACCACCTTCAAATAATAATACCACTATAATGGTGACTGTGGATTCAATGACCAAGATGGCACACTTTATTCCCATGAAAAAACTCCCAACAGCAGCTCAGATGGCCTCCTGTTTCTTACGGACAATATTCCGATTGCATGGACTCCCCAAAAACATCATTTCCGATAGGGGACCACAATATATATCGATATTCTGGAAGAATCTATGCCAATCCTTAGGAATACAACGAGATCTGACCTCTGGATATCATCCACAATCTAACGGTTAGACAGAGAGGCTGAACCATTCTTTAGAACAATACCTTAGATGCTTCATTTCGGCTACCCAAGACAACTGGGACGACTTCCTTCCCTATGCGGAAATAGCATACAACAATTCTCAACACTCTGCTACCAAAATGTCTCCCTTCTACTGTACCTACGGATATCATCCTGTAATAATCCCTACCACTCCTCCCAGAATTACCAACTCTCCTGCAGTAGAAGAATTGGTGGCCAACATTCAGTCTGGACATGCCCTGGCCCGTACAGCTCTCAAGGAAACACAAGAAAAGACTAAAAAACAAGCTGACAAGCGAAGATCCCAAGAACCCACTTACCATCAAGGGGATTTGGTATGGTTGTCCTCTCAATACCTCCCAAAAAAACTGATACCTACTAAACTGTCCCCCAAATTTTTTGGTCCATTTACGGTTTCCGGAGCAGTAGGGAAGGTGGCATATCGCCTTCAGTTACCTCCTTCTTGGTCTAGGATACATAATGTCTTCCACGTCTCTCAGTTAAAGGCCAATGTTTCAGACAGGTTCCAAAGGCAAGATAGAAACAAACCATCGCCTATTGACTCCTCTGAAGGACAAGAATATGAAGTATCAGCCATAGCGGACTCCAGATACCATCAGGGAATTCTTCAATATCTCCTAGATTGGAAAGGTTATGGACCTTCTGACAGGACTTGGGAACCAGCTTCTGCAGTTCATGCACCTACATTGGTGCGCCGATTCCACAGGTCTCAACCGTGGAAACCCGGACCTTCCACCCCACGGGAGGGGCATACTGTTAGGAAAACCCCTAGAAGTCTTTGAAAACACTGGAATATTCACCATCCTCGGCGCACCCAGTGGAATTCAAGATGGCGCCTGTTGGATCACGTTTCCACTACCTAACATTGCAGGTCTAGTTCTCGCACTCAGTTTTCCGCGTGATCACTCCTACTTATACACAGAATCACTAACACACTCTGTGTTGCTACTCGTTCCCGTGTATGCATTGCTCCCTAAACCTTGGTTCTGTGCTCTCCAGCAGTCCTTTCACTCGTATTTCATTTCCCTTTCTTCAGTTCGGCTTCTGCCGCCCCTGGCCTTGCGGCGCCTTTCCCCGCTCGGCTTTGCCGTGCTAGCTGCTCACAGCGCCTTTCCTCCGCTCGGCGTCTGCCAACTCTGGCCGTTCGCTGCTTCTTTTTCCACACGGCTTGCCGTGTTAGCTGCTCCTAGCCCCTCTCGGCATCTTTTACCCCGCTCCGGCGTCTGCCACTCCTGCGCTCACAGCTTCTGTTTTACATACCTCTCTCTGCTCCTTTCCTCCTTCCGCCGTCGGCCTCTCTCACCTTCGGCTCCTCTCCTCCTGCTGTCACATTGTTTCTTTCTCCTCTTCTACCTCTGGAGTCTCGTCTCTCGAGTGTCAGTTCACTTCTCCTGGTATTGTTGGGTTCCTCCTCAGCAACTTACCTTGGATTACTCGTATTCCGCATCCAGTCTTCAATTGAACAGCAAGCTTACTATTCTACTTCTTCATTGATGCTGTGGACTACCATTCTACACAATCGGAACCTGTCTGATTCTGGGTTTTCTTCCCCACGAGGGTTTCCCAGGGGGTGGCCCCCTGGGTGCACAGAGTACTACTCACGGTCTCTGGACTCCCGGGGGGACGTCTCTCTCCTCTACAAACAACCTGATAAAACCCGAAGATTCGTGAGTACCATTCCTGGCATAAGAAAAGGCGTGGTGTTGAAAGAGATTGTAAGAACCTATTAATACAGGCGCGTCTTCATTCATCAAACTTTCACGATCTTCCCCAGAGTGGTGTACCTATACACTAATAGCCTTTTGCTTCATACAGCAAAATGTTTAAGCTACTTCTTGTACACCCCATTGGTCTACTGGTGTAGCTCTTGCTCAACAACAATAATGTCATCTACACATGTTTCGGCCAGACTGAGCGAGCCTTTTAGCTGTGGCTCTCAGATGACTCCAGTCTTCTTTAGGACAATAACGGGTGCTTCAATGTGCCCCACTTTTTACGCCTTGATGAGTTGGCTGCGTGTCTCCTGTGATGACTCTGGTAGCAGGCCAAAGGTTTGCTCAAATTCTTACTTCTCTTCTGATATCTGTATCACGAAGATGAGACCATTCAATATGCCGGGTCAAACTCACTCATCTCTGTCTTGCTGTCACTGGTTTCAGATGTACTGAGGACACAAGGAAATGTCCCACAAGCCAAAGCATGTAGCTGTCACTCTTCAGTTATTCTATGGACCGTGTCTGGTCTGTCCATTATTCCAGTTTCATTCTTGTTCGCTACGCAGATCTTGCTTTGCTGCTCCTTGTATACCAATCGAAATAGATAGAGAGCCAAAACCCCAAACTTGAAAACACATAGCCGGGTGTCTTTATAAAAGAAAGCTAAAGTGATTATAGTAACCCCTCTGCATTTAGTTAGTTATATGTCTTAAGAAGTAGCTAAAAGCCCTGATAGCAATTGAAAGTCTTTTAGGGGAATCCTTTACCAGCTAGGCCATGCAATGGTGACTATGTTGTATGGGAAACTTTGTGGATGCATATTTTAAAATTATATACTTCAAAATTCTTGATCATGTAGGCCACATGATATTCTCTGACAGCAGTCAAATACACTAATTCCCCAGTTTTCACAGGGATACTTTATGATCAAATTTGTGGCAGGGTATACAACATATTTTCACAGATTTTCAGGACATTTTAAACTTGAGCTGTGGAAACCATAGATAAGATAAAAAATAGAAATCTTGTAGGGAGATATATCACTTAAAGTGCAACAGGGAGGAGATCAGTTTGGTCACTTATTTCTAAAGAAAATAATATTACGTCAAATAACCAATGTAATTTTTCCAAAAATAATTGTGCAGAAAAGGTAGGATTTGTCTTAAGCAGACTCCTAATACCAAGTAGAAAAGAATTGTTGTTAACTGATCTGTCTCAAAGTTATAGACTCATGCTTCTGTGACACTTTATATCAACCTACATTGTGTGTTCTCCAAAATAAAGCTCCTATCCTAAATCCAGGCCTGTAACTTTTATAGTCCATTATATCACACACTGTGTTTTACCTACATGCCCAAAACTGAACCAAACAACCAAACAGTGTTTTCTCGGTTGCCAATATATGTTGCTAATGATAGAGCAAATCAAGTGAAATGTATGTTATACATAAAATGTTCTCTGATGCCAAGACTTGTCGATGGAGTTAGACAAAAATAAGTCAAATATATATTTTACATTTCTGATGAGAAATTTGGAATGTTTTCCTTTGAAATGCAATGCTGACAAGTGGTAAACAATTGAATGGTTATCCTAGAGATGATTTAATATTTGTCCAGAATAGTTAACCAGATTTCATTTGATATGAATCGATGTTTTTGTGTAATGTAAATCTTTATTTTACTGAGAAACAGCAGACAGGGTTTATTTCCTTCCCTTCTGCAGGCAAACTGCCTGTATTTGTGTCGGTGATTTCACCGGCATAAAGTTAGAGGACTGCCTTTATTATTATTATTATTATTATTATTATTATTATTATTATTATTATATTTATTGAATGCAGACCTATCTTGGGGAAACAACAGAGTGCTTTAGAATCAAAGGGAGAAGAAAACAGTGAGGGAAGCAGAGCAAAAGACAACAAGGAGCGAAGAGGAGAGGGCAAAGGTGGGCAATTGGCAGCAAGGGATCTACAAGCAACAGGGGGAGGAGGCAGTGGGGAGCAGACCACCAATCTCAAGTAGGGTGGGGAGTGCAGGGTGTGTGGGCATTGGAGTTAGGAAGACCTTGAGCTCTTTTCTGAACTATAGAAGCGATTGGGGAAGTCTGATGTTGATGGCGAGTAGGTTCCGGAGTATTAGAGTATGACACAGAAAGCCTGTCATGTAGTTCTTTCCTCCGTGCACTGTCAGAGTTCAAGTCTGTACATTTCCATACCACTAGTTTATCACAGGCCTCCGAGATGAAGAGTTTCTCAGTAAGGTAGTCCAGAAACTTCAGGGTGACAGCTTTGTAGATGATGCAACCAGAATTCATTTGAATATCAATCAGGCTTGCAGTCTGAGCCGGTGCAATTTGATGAGGGTCAGTGGATGTGGTTGAATATGTGGAGTCCTTAAATGAGTCATGCTTCTGCATGCAGGAGACATCTCAGGGATGCCAAGGAAGTGGCCTGAAGGCATCTCAAAAGGGAATTGACATCATCCAGATGCGAGAAGACCAATGCTTGGACACCAGATGTGAAGTTGTTTTCTCGGATGAAGGGCTTGATTTTCCCCATGAGAGAACTCTGGTACCAAGCCGTTTGTGTCTTCCTTGCTATGTGCTGTGTGAACATGAGGTGTCTGGTGATGTTGAACCGAAGGGACTTGGCACAAGTGCCCTTTTGGGCTGTGAAGCTCTTGAGGTTCATTGTAGAGAGCAAGTTCTGGATGTCAGGGTGTTCAGTGTTGTTGGTTAGCAGTAGGAATTCAGTCTAGGAAAGGTTCAGCTTCATGTATGCAATGGACATGCAGGACTGGATCAATGTGAGACAGGCCTTGTGCCTGTGGATGTTTTCGATGGAGAATATCTTGAGGTAGATCTGCTTGTCATCTGCATATTGGTGGATGTGCATGTTGTGTGGTGCAGGAGGGTTCAGAGCTGTTCCATGTAAATGTGTGAGATCAAAGGGGACTGGATGGATCCAAGCAGGAATACACAAGTGATGGGTGGAGTTAGTGAGCTTGTACGAACAGTTGTCAAATAGCAAGATTTGAACCAGCTCAGGACGATCTTGCCCCATGTGGTCATGTAGATTGTTGATGTGTGTCTGGTGGTCTGTTTGTCAAAAGCTGCTGAGAAGTCAACAGAACTAGGTGCCAAGGATGGCCATCGATGAGTATTTTAAGGGCATTGCCTAACACTTTGATAGTCGTCGTTTCTGTGCTGCATCTAGGTCTGAAGATAGATTGGTAGGACTGAAGGTTGGTATTCGCTGTTGGAGGAGTTGTGGGGCTACTGCTTTCTCAAGGATCTTACCTAGGAAGGGAAGATGAGTGACCCCCAATTTCTTTATAGTATTTTAAATAATATAATAAATGTTTAATCAAAAGGATCCTATTTCTTGTCCCAGAATATTGGGGAGAGATACTCGTAGTGGGATGTTAGATCAGATGATATTTTTCAGCCTAATGAATATGCAAAAGAAATACATGCTTATGTAGGATACCATTTGCCTGGTTTCTGGCTTCAAGGTACATCTACTGCATCCTCCACATTGGCTCTGGAACTGAAATTCGCTAAAGGAGAATGGACATGATATAGATGTGTTTTTACTGATGGGGAATTCAATGGTTGAGCAAGGGCCTGCATAACCCATAAGTGTTCTCTGGCTTGCAATTCAGTATTGAGGCAAACCTTTGGTGATTTCAGGGTTTCAATTGTTTGATTTGAGTTATTTATAAACGCGCACAAGTACATGATGATTGTAAATACTGGAGGCGGGTATCTGTACTCCTGCTCTCTATATTGCAGAGGAAAGGCACAGAGCACCCCAGCCAAGGTTCTCTACATTGGTATTGTGGTCGAGCAACCACTTAAGCTCTCAGGAGGTGATGCAGGCTGGCTCTTAAGTACAGTGTAGTCCCCAAGCACCCACAAAGGAATGTCCACACACTATGTTAGTGAAAACACAGTTCTTTATATAAATAATGCTTGATTATGTACACATACAATAACACACTGTGTGCTAAAGATAATCTAACATGGTAAATATCGTCGGTCCGATAGCACAGCGAGTAGAGCACTCGCTTTGACATCCGTGCAGAGCCTGCTGACGTAGGTTCTAATCCTGACAGGGCTAAACTCAGCCTTTAATCTTAAGGTCAATAAATGAACACCACACACCGTGGGTAATAATAAGCAGCGCTCAGATGCCTGAGGTTTTGTAGCGCTATATAAATTATTATTGTTATTATTATTATATACAAATGGGCTCCTGGGCAGAAAACAATACAGAAAATGAAAAATGATTACAGAACAAGGACAGGGAGACCCTGTCCCTCAATGCATTTACAGTATCACAGTTGCCCCCCCCAGACTGAGGTTAGGGCATCTAATCTCCCACGAGATTGACACCCTCATCCAGACGGTCAACATACCTTCTGAAAAGGCCATCTGCATTATCATGACTCTTCCCTGGTCTATGCTCTATGTTGAAGTCTAGCCCTTGCAGGCTGATGGACGACTTGAGCAGTTTCGGGTTTTCACCCTTCATCTGCATAAACCACTTCAGGGGCTTATGGTCTGTTTGGACCTTGAAGGTAAACCCCGTAAGGTAGGGCCTAAATGCCTAAGGCTCCAAAGTATACCAAAACATTCCTTTTCAACAGTAGCCCACCTAAATTCTCTACCCTTGAGTTGTCTACTGATGAATATGATCAGATGTTCCCTGCCTTTGTCATCTAACTGGGACAAGACAGCTCCAATTCCGGTGTTGCAGGCGTCCATCTGGACGATAAAGGGCTTGCTGTAATCAGACACAAACAACACTGGTGCCCTACACAAACTTTATTTCAAGCCAACAAAGGCCCTCTGACAGTCTTCTGTCCAATTAACCTTCCTCAGTTGTTTGGGCGAAGTCAGAGCTGTCAGAGGGGCAGCTATGGTTCCATAGTACGCCATGAAGTTGCGATAATACCCAGTGATGCCCAAAAAGGCTCTCACCTGGGTTTGAGTGGTGGGAGTCTCCCTGCCATGTACATCCTGTACCTTACTGGGGAGATGTTAGATTTGAGCCCCTCCTACCTCATGACCAAGATACTGACTTTCCCCTGAGCTTTCTGGCACTTGGTGGCCTTGGTAGGGAGGTTAGCCCTTTTCAAGGCCTGCAAGACCTTATCCAGGTGAGTGAAATGCTCTTCCCAGGTGGAACTGTGGACAGCAATGTCATCTAGGTAGGCCACACAAAAGGTCTCCAGCCCACTGAGCCCATGATTGACCAAACTCTGGAGGTGGCAGGTGCATTTTTTAACCCAAGAGGCCTGACTCTAAACTGGTAGAGCCCCTCAAGTGTTGAGAATGTAGTCTTTTCCTTGGCATGGTCCATCAGAGCTAATAGCCTGAGATAAGGTCAAAGGTACTCACAAATTTGGCAGCACCTATGGTGTCCACAAGCTCATCAGCTCTGGGCAATTGGTTCACATCAGTTTTGGGGACAGCATTGACCCTTCAGTAATCCACACAGAGCCGCCAATATGTGGTACCTGCCTGGGAACTTGCCTTGGGGACAAGGACCACTGAACTGGACCAGGGACTGCTTGAGGGTTCAATAACACCCATATCCAACATCTTGACGACCTCAGCCTGGATATGATATGATATGATATGATAGATTATTTATAACGTGCTTAATACCCTGATGATTCTAAGTACGGCAAAGTAATGATAAAATAGGATGTGGTTCTTAACAATGTCTTACATCCGGTAGTATCTGCTTTTGACAGGTACGCTCTCACCAGTGTCTATTTTATGCCTGCACCATGGGGTGAGGCCTGGTGTCAGCGAGAACAGAGGGGCATACTGCCGGAGCAAAGCCCTGCAAGACATCTGCTGCTCTGGTGTCAGATCTGGAGAGAGATGCACTCCCTCCATTGAGCCATCCTGAGTGTTGCTATGCAGCAAATCAGGAAGGGACTCACTGTCATCCTCTTCTTGCTCTGAAGCTAGCAAGAGGCATGAGACTTCCACTCGCCTGTGGAAATGCTTGAGTCTGTTGACGTGGAATACCTGAGGGGCAACCCCAGGGACTCCCATGTCAACCAGATAATTGACTTTGTCCATGTTGAAGATTATCCAGAAGGGTCCAGTTCACTTATCTGCCAAAGCTTGAGGCTTGGTAGGCTCCATCATAAGGATCTCCGGTCATGGCAGTATGTGGTCAATTCCTGGCTTGCCTTAAGCTTCGCTGTTGCCTGACCCATCATCTTTGTCATCCTACATCTGATGCCTAAGACATAGTCCCCCTATGGGCCTCAAATTGGAATGCGGAGCATTTTATTCTGGCACCCGCAAATGGGCAATTACCAGGTACGGTGGGGCCGTAATGTCCTGGTAATTGCCCAATCACAGGTGCCAGAAAAATGTGCAAGTTTTGCGGCAGCCTGACAGTTTTACCAGCAACGTTACCGCCAAAGTTGTAATGAGGCTGCATATCTTCATTACTCCTTTCAGAGATACTGCTGATTTCACATGGTCATCAACGACTACATTGTACATTCAGGCTGCAGAAGATCCATCTACCCACATACTTCTTGTGGTTTCTTGAATACAGGAACTTTGTTCCCTCAGGAGCCTTCCTGAGTGTTGCTATGCAGCAAATCAGGAAGGGGCTCACTGTCATCCTCTTCTTGCTCTGAAGCTAGCAAGAGGCATGAGACTTCCACTCGCCTGTGGAAATGCTTGAGTCTGTTGACGTGGAATACCTGAGGGGCAACCCCAGGGACTCCCATGTCAACCAGATAATTGACTTTGTCCATGTTGAAGATTATCCAGAAGGGTCCAGTTCACTTATCTGCCAAAGCTTGAGGCTTGGTAGGCTCCATCATAAGGATCTCCGGTCATGGCAGTATGTGGTCAATTCCTGGCTTGCCTTAAGCTTCGCTGTTGCCTGACCCATCATCTTTGTCATCCTCCATCTGATGCCTAAGACATAGTCCCCCTATGGGCCTCAAATTGGAATGCGGAGCATTTTATTCTGGCACCCGCAAATGGGCAATTACCAGGTACGGTGGGGCCGTAATGTCCTGGTAATTGCCCAATCACGGGTGCCAGAAAAATGTGCAAGTTTTGCGGCAGCCTGACAGTTTTACCAGCAACGTTACCGCCAAAGTTGTAATGAGGCTGCATATCCTCATTACTCCTTTCAGAGATCCTGCTGATTTCACATGGTCATCAACGACTACATTGTCCATTCAGGCTGCAGAAGATCCATCTACCCACATACTTCTTGTGGTTTCTTGAATACAGGAACTTTGTTCCCTCAGGTGCCAGAAAACTTACTTCAATATACTTTCTTATCTCTTCATCTGTCAGCTCTTTGGGTCCAAACCTTGACTCGACATGAGAAGATCGACGCAAACCAGCTGTGAACTGCAATATCTTCTACTTCGTCTACCATCTTGATGTGCAAGTTCATCAGCATCGTTATAGCCTCTGTCAAGGTCCCATTCTCCTCATCATGAGAAGGTACGAATGTGCAACATGATTCTCTGATTTTGGCACAAACACCTCCATCCATAGCTGTAATCATGTCCAAGACATATCTATTCTGCAAGGTTTAGTTTAGTTTAATTTAGTTTATTTGTATAGCACCGCCAAGCCCACAGACATCAGGGCACTTTTCATTATTTTTTTTTATTTTTTATTGCAACATTTAGCTTATACAAACTTTAATTACAAATTTAATTTTAATCACAATCATTCCAAATTCCATAATACTCATTGTATACTAACACCATCCTGTCAATCAATCGTTCAAACTGTGACCTTTATGACAATTAATTGTCTGTGAGGAAAAAAGAAAAAAAGAAAAACAGATGAAGAAGGCACGAGAAAAAGAAGGAGAAAGATTGACATCTTCTTTGCTTAACATCATAAACTGCTTTCTACTGCAATGACAGCTTCACTCGACAAAATCATGTCTATAAAATCTACTCCTGCACACGTTTGTACGACATGATTACTAGAGAGCATCACAAACTACGAGTCTTCCATATTGTCATTTAAATGAGCATATTTCCTTAAATAGAAAAAAATCTTTGGTTGATTAGTATAGGGATTTGATAATCAAATGTTTTAAGGACTCAACTGACGTTTTGCAGAATATTCACTGATTGTCGTTGGCTTCTTTGTCGTGTTTCATTAACAGCATCTCTCTTGTTTTATAGGCATTCAGACTTAAAAACGGGTTACGATGGACTCTCAATGGAAATTTACTGAGATATTTAGGTAAATGGTCAAGACTATTTGCAGCTACGCCTGTATATAATGAGGTCACCATTTTGCTCCGCAATTCATTGTTTTGTATCCGATTCCACATTCTGAATTTTTTCTTAACTCTTTGTGGAGTGGACATCACTGTTTCTCACTTTATTTTGACACAATCCAAGATGTTTTTTATTTTTGTTGCCCAGATCAATAGGATACCAGAGTGTGGATTTATTTTTGAAAGCGCCAAATTTCGGTATGCTGGCGCTGGATCTAGAATAGTACCATACAATGAATCAAGTCCAAGTTCATGTCTTATCGCGATTATTGAGACATTAGACAGCAATCTGATGGCGCGTCTCCAGAACAGACCTTCTAAAGATGACCACAATTGATGACCAAGATTGAAACCTGCCTCCAATTCAAAAGTAATCGATGGAATGTGTTTCTGAATGTAGAAGGTCAGAACTGGTTTCAGTGTAAATTTGCCATATTCGGCATGTAGCTTTGCTCCTTGAAGTGAGAAAGTTAACATTTAGTATTTCAGATCCATTGTCCAGTCCCATTCTCTGATGGAATTATTAACTTGGACACCCAAGTAACGAATGGCTGAAACTAAGTCAATTGTTTTACCTGCAACGTTCCACTTGAAGCTTTTGTCTTTTTTTTCCTCATAACACCAGTAGATAAGATCTTCGTCTTAATAACATTTATTTCGAGATCATTTTCGTTCAAGTATATTTACAGCTTTGTTAGAAGTCTTTGTAGGCCGATCTGAGTTGAATCAATTAAGACAATGTTGTCTGCATAAATGGGCCAGCTAATCGGCTGACCATTTATTTTCAGTGAAAACCAATGTGCTTTCCTTAGTGCAACTGAGACCTAGAAAACAGCCTGAACAGAAGCACCGTAAGTGGGCACCCCTGTTTGACCCCCTTAATTGTCTCTATTTCATCTCTAAGGTCACCAAATTCTTTGATGACGCACTTGAATGCTTGTGTTCTCATGCAAAACCATCAAAGGATGAAGAAGTGAGGGAGGACAGGATCAGTCGGTGAGCTTTGCCCACAAATTCTCTCGGTTTATAGTGTTGAAAGCTTGCCGCATGTCGACAAAGGCTAGAAACATGTTTTTCTTCTTTTTGATGGCTTCTAAATTTAGCAAATTCAATGTTATTAAATTTACCTCAGTTCCCACTCCTTTGGTAAAACCAGTTTGCCGGCAGTCCATTATACTGGTATTTCTGCCCAATGTTGTCATCTTATGCTGTAGAAGGTCGCAAAAATCTTTCCAATAATATCAAGAAGGGCAATCGGGCAATAATTTGTTGGATTGTCCTGGCTGTCTGCTTAAATATCGGGACTATTATGGCCGTTCGCCAAGAGCATGGAAGCTGCATTGGTGTTGAAAACAGACTGAACAGATCTTCAATGAATCTTGCCCGTAGCTCTTTTTTTGCCTTCAACATCACATTTGTTAGGTCATCGGGCCTTCTGCCTGTTAGTTTTTTAGCTGTTTATTTGCAAGTATAATATCTTCGGCTGATTCGCTTACGTCCCATGTATCGAACTGATTTAGGACAAGCCTGCTTTGAGATGTTTTATCGTTGTTAAATACCTTTCTAAAATGTTGTTCCTATGTAGAACTGGAAATCCCATTTGAAAGCTTTACCTCTAGGTTCAATGTCCTGTTGTTTATGATTCCCCATATTTCTTTTGTTCGATTGGAAATGATCAGTTTTAACATCTGTTCTGCGCATTATTGATTTCTTATCAGTGAGAAGGATTTGAGCCAATTGTCGTATTTCATATTACACTGTTTGATGGCATATTCGCAGTTACTTCCCAGAGACCTTTTCAGCTGTTGGATGTCTTTCTGCAATAATTTCTTCTGTTGACACACAGAAGCACTGAGCACATGCTTCCTTGTTTGTGAGCTTATCTTTGTCTGCAAGGATTCTATTTTAAATTGCGCCAGATGTGGCGCATAATTTATTTTACTGATTGGTGATATGGGTTCAAACAGAATGCTTTGTCTTAGCATATTGATTTGAAAGTCATTTATTTTTAATCTGTTGGAACCTTGGTTGATCTCCACCAGAAAGGTGTATTTTGCACTTGAGACCAAACAAGACATGAACCATGTCATCGCTAGTGCATCGTGATCACTACATGTTGTTTCCCGAATTTTGAGCTGCTCAATTCTCGGCCACATTGAGTTTGAAATCCAGATAAAGTCTAATGTTTTGTGGCTTGACTCACGATGCCAGGTGCAACTGGCTAGTATATCTCCTTTTGCATTGTTGTTCAACATCTCATAATTTCAAACAGTCAAAGTGTTACGCTCATCTGGTCACTGCGGGGACATTGGGGCATGGTTACAGCCCTCCCTGGAAGTGGATCACCCTTGTTAGGCTCCTTCCCCTTCACATATGCTGCTGGCTGCGACAGTTGATGACACTGCTCCTGCGTGAATATATGAGATTGTGAGAATGCTGCTATGTGATTGCTGTCTCTTTCAAACCCTTCTTCCCAAAGTGTAGTGAGCATGCGCCGGCCCATATAGTCTCACCTGTTGATTAATGATGATGAGCTCTCTGTCCTGCTTCGAACTGCAGGGGCGCTCTTGATGGACCGAGTTCCTTCACTGGCCCAATGTATGTGGCAGCCCAGACCGGCTTTCGCTAACCTTTCTGATGGTAAGCGTCTTTTGGCGTTTAAGTATTGTGATGTTGATTCTTGATTAATGTCTGTATCTTATAATGATGTCTATCCTCTGCTTTCTCCCAATAGGTGAAATGCGGCCCTGCGGTAGTTGCGGTGCACGAAGCAAGGCCAAATTGGACGAGAATGGAGTCCACGATGCTCTGACAGAAGGTGAGTGTTGGTTTAAGGTTGAGCATGAAGATTTGTCAAAGGTGCGAACCTTAAACGTTATGTCTTAACAAACTCCAACCTTGTCTTTATCTCTTTCCCTTGCAGGCACCATCTTCGGATGAATTGCCCGCCTTGCCATGATGTCGTGGTTGGAGCGCTGCTTTCCGGAAGTCTGGAGATGGATGAAGAATGTCAGAGACATCAATGATGCGTGCCGATGAAAGCAGGTTCCAAGGTAAGTGCTGAGGCGGTAGCTGGAAACGAAGTGTAAGAGGCTGAAGCTGGTAACGGGCGCTGAAGCTGGTAGCTGGTAACAAAGGTAAGATGCTGAAGCTGGTAGCTGGAAACAAGGTAAGATGCGATCAGGTGACGGTGAGCGTTACGTTGCCATCAGTGTAGAATAATGCGAAGCGCTCGCATGAAGACTGGGCAGGCTTAAATAGTCTAGCTCTGGCCACGCCCATTAGCCTTGGCTCACCGGCCCTACCCTGCCACTCCTAATGGATGCTGCACATGTTATCCTGCTTCCCCTGTGGCCACAACCAAATAAACGCATGTGGAGCTTCTTGCAGGAAAATAAAGTACTTTGCACAAAATAAAGTGAGTCAGTTTTATATTTGTTCATGAGCCTGGCGCCAAAGGCGCCAGGACTGAGTCTAGCTAGGCTTCCTATGCTGTATTGTCCCGAAGGGACAATCAGAAGTTGTGTTACCCCTTGCCGTCGTCCCCTGATGGTACGGGTCTGTGTTTCCGGGCCAGTGGCCATGACACAAAGCTGCTTTCAGAAGATTTCCTCTGCAGAGGTTCTTTTTGGGCATCCTTGTATTTGTATATGCACATTTTATGTCACTTTCAAACCAAGTGAAATTCAAATCTTCACAGAGTATCACCGAGAGATCTTTGAATTTAGTCAGACAAGTATCAATTAATGTGGTAATTGAATGTATATATTCAGTTGTCAATATCATTATTGGGTTCCAATATACATTGATTAGTAACATCTGTTTTGTTTGTTCAGAGTCACTGTTTATCAGTTGAAGCACAGTTGCTTGTACAAAGAGGTTTGGATTATGTATTTGTAATATTTCCCATTCGTTGGCATTATTCACCATTGTTAATAGGTCAGAGTAGGAACCTCCTAGCTGATTTTTTCCTGCCAGGTTTAGCACAATTTAGTGGTGCTCCGCATAGCCATGTTTCCTGGAGGCATACTGCGAAATTATTTGCCAGTGAATAAGGAAGTTTTGAAACAAATGCTTAAAACCTCTTTTGTTCCATGATATCAATACACACAGAACTTCTATGTAGGAATGTGTTAGCTAAGCTTGATGAGTTTCTTGATGGGTAACAGTCTTTGTGTTAACTCTTTCGCACAGATTGCTGTGAATCATCCAATGTCTCTGTCACATTTTTGTTAAATTGTTTCCTCGAGGTATCTCTTCTTATCTCAATTGCTGATCTGTTGTCACGTGATAACGTGGGACTTTCAGCTTGAGATCTATGTGGTAGTTTCTCATCAGATAGATTGAAACCATATGATAAGAGCTCATCTTTTGCCACAGGAGAGTTTTTTCCACAGCCTAATGTGTAGGAAGACTTGTTCGGAGTAGTCCTCAGTTATATATTCCACAATCATTATGTCCTCAGATGTGATAGTTCGTGAAGATGGAATATTGTGCAGTAGGTGCATCATGTTACCTCTGTTGAGATTGACCTCATTTCCATCTGGAAAAATAATTTCAACGCGAACCTTCCAAGTATTTGACATCTTTTCCATTTTCTGCACATATCATATCTTTGTTTTTGCCATTGTGCTGTTGTCATTTTTGGATTTAGGTTTGTTGATTTTTTTTCAATGTACTTTCCTTTGGAGCTATGTTTTTTCGTTGGTTGGAATTTTTTCTTGGACTGGCACCTTTTGAATCATTATTCCATGTTGCACTAGATTTTGTCTTTGGTGGATGGTTCTCAAGATGTGCCGTTGTTTTTTTAGTGTTTTTTTGTAAAACCTGTACCAGGGTTTTACCTTTACAGCTTTATCTCCTGAATGGTCCATAGACCTTGTGTCTTCCTCTGTATCAATTGAGTATGTTGACAGATCACATAAATCAATTGAGCCGTCATCAGAACCAACCGAGTAATCTTCAGACTCAAGCCTTGCTCGTTTTTTTGGATTTATTACATGTCTCTCAGAAGTCTGCTCGCCCACATGAGTGATCTATACACCCGTTGTAATTCTTTGTGGCCGTTCTGCTATTTTTTTTTCTTGGTTACGAATGAATAGCCCCTGCTTTTGTGGTGTTGATAAATTATTTACAAACTGTTTCATCTTTGTTGGATTTATTTTTGACCTTCCTTTCGTGGCAATACATTTACTTTCAGTTGTTTTTACGATGTATGCCAGTCTAGGCGGTTCCTCTTTAGTCACCAGAGTTTTGGCCATACCAGTGAAAATTCTGAAGTGTTCATCTGTGTTTCAGTTGCCATTGCCTGTGGCTGTTTGTCATTTAAATCTTTGTTCAGTTCCAAAACATATTCTGTCGAATTGGATCTATTTGTCGCCACTGTCACAGCCATTGAGCTCTTCAGCAAAGCAGGTTCCGATTATCTGGCAATTATAGTTTCCAGGTTTTCAGCGCCAATCTTATCAATATCCTTAAAATCCTCTGTAATTTTGTCCTTCAGCTTGCCAGTTGAAACTAAGCATTCATCCCATTGTTTATTACAGGTGTTCTCCTTCAAATCCATTTTTTGTCTTTTCTTTGTGATCTTGCGTCGTCTTTGATACACCTTGCTGATTCGGCGCTGATTTTGAGCTATACGTCTGTAACTCGGATCTGCTTTTTTCAATATGACAAACCGTTTCATACATTCAAGTATTTCATCTATTAGATCAGCCTTATCTGAATGTTCTCTCATGGCAAGATCTCCAAGTTGATGTTGCCATTGTGAGGAGAGCTCTGCTTCTCGTTCTAACCTTTGTTGTAGTATGTCATTTGTGTTGTCAATATTCGACAATTTTGCATTTAGGTTTGTCAGTTGGATGCCTTGTTCCTTCATGGATTCACTCAGGGTTTCATATAATTTCATGAATGGAATTAGTGCTAGTGATGTTGCTGCCAGCACATTATTAAGAATTTGAATTCCGGCCGCTATAGATAAGTTTGCTTTATTGTTATAATCCATGTCGGTCACTTGATTTTGCAAGGCATTTGGTAATGATTGGCTACATTTGTCCACAGGCATCTTTTTTTTTGTCATGTGATTCGTTTTTTGCAGCTTGAGACTCCAAATCTTGGCGTTCATTTGACAAACTTTTCCCCATAGTCGGCGTGACTCGTTTGTCGGAAATAGTCAAACCTTTCCAATGAGGCGTACTTGTCCGTCCAAAATGCGTTGGTTGATTAGGAAGATGTGTTAGGCTTACCGGATCGCCACTGGTAGATGTATTTTTTTCCTGCATTATCGTCCTATTGACCGAGGAATTGACAAACCTGTTAATGAACTTGCCTTTGATAGACTGATAATCTGCTTTCAGGCGTTCAGTCAATCGTGCTTCACAACCAGCTGTGTCAATCTCGAATCCTCTTGGAACAGGAACAGTGATATTTTGCAGTACGTTCATTTTTCTCTCCACCTGCGTTATTGGTTTAGCCAAGGAGGGAATTCTATCATCCCGTACCGTTTGTTCAGAGGGTAAAGTTGCTGTCTCAACACTGCTGCTTAGTTCATGGAATAGATGAGCTTCTCTGTTCTTTTGATTTAGCAGTCTAGTGAAAACCACAGCGGCACAGCGCCCATCCTTTTTTAGAAGTTCTGCTGTTGTAGCTAAGTCACTTTTGAGGCAGGTGTTTCAGTCCACACATGGTTTGTGATTTCATCTGTCAATGGCTTCACAGTTATTGTATTCAACTTGTCCTGCCATTTGGTATGTCGAGTTGTTCAATTTAGATCTTGATACGCAGTAACACTGAAACGCCATTTGTTTTTATGCAGTGTGGATCTATTTCATAAGGTCTTGTTTATTTCCCGCCACTATCAAGGGAGGAACAAATGTGAAGTCACTACAGTCGGAAAAGTCCGCTAGAATTTGTATTTCCAACAAAAAAATGGGCCTCATTATGACCCTTGCGGTAGAGTGATAACAGCGCCGGTAGTGCTGCCGGCGCCGTTATCACTCTACCACCACATTACGAGTTCTGCTCGCAGGGCCGCCCTGTACTCCTGGTCAGACCAGACATGCAGAGCGGCACTGGCTAGCAGAACAGGATGCTAACAACGGTCCCGTCATTAATGGGACCGTTGTTAGCATCCTCCCCATTCCACTTGAGACCTACCGGCGTTCAAATGGGAATGGGAAGTACCGGGTCCGTGTCCCGCGAATGGGAATTACTGGGCCCGCAAAGGTCACAATGGCCCGGTAATTCCCATTTTTCGGGACCTGGAGCTGAGTTTGGGGGTAGCCATGCCGCTAAAAACAGCATGGCTACCTCCAAACTCGTAATGAGGCCCAGTGACATCAAAAGGTGATTGAAAAGAGGCGGTGTCAACTTCAACAATATTTACAGTGTCACATGCATTGGTGGTGCCATTTGTTACTCGACTGTCAGCTGCTACATCTGACCCCGCCCATGTCAAAATGTTATCGGCAACATTCTCGGTGCATATTACATCAACATTTCCTGTAAATTTGAATCGTAGTTTGGGCCAGTTACTTGCAGCTTTGCCTTAGCTAAAACCGACAAAGGGAGAACACACCAGTTTATTCTCAAAGGGCTGTACTGTCTTGTGATGACTGAGTGTGCCCCGCTTACCTCTGTCAATGCTCTGGCAGTAATGGGTGTGTCAATTTTAACATAGCGGCGAGCATGTAATGTCTTCTGCCGCGTCTGAGGACTCGGCACCGCTATTATCAAATTAGTTTCCACTCCTTGCTCCGTGGCTGACTGGGGCAGACTGGGACTCTCTCACGGACTCCGTGTGGCGCTCTGCACTCATAGTCACCTTTTAAAGTGGAGTTTCAAAGTAAAGGGCCAGTAGGAAAGTATCAGGCACCGTAGCACGTTGCTGCAGCTCCTCAGCACAAGAAGGACTGGGGCATACTGTGACTCTCTCACGGCACTCTGTGCTGCGCACTGCGCTCACAGTCACCTTTTAAGGTGGAGTTTCAAAATAAAGGGCCAATAGCAAAGTCTCAGGCACCGTAGCACGTTGCTGCAGCTCCTCAGCACAACTGGGGCAGAATGGGACTCTCTCACAGGACAAGTTACAGAAATAATACCAAATCATCAGTCATTGGTCATCAGTTTTATGGCTCTCAACTCTTCTTTGATAGCATTAAATGCCCTCATGTTAGTGTTGATCATCTGCAGGAGCTCTCATTTGGTAATCTCTAACCATTTGGCATTTGTCATCGTCTGGATCACTGGCATGAAGATTGTTGCCAATATTGCCGAAGTCTGGACTGAATAACCTGTAATCAAAGGCTTCTATCGATTTAGCTGAAAAGTAATTCTCCCTCTTCGTTCGATTGAGAAAACCAGCTGATCTCCTCTTTTTCAGGTGAGCATCTGCTTTTGGAAACCCTACAAAATTCAGGTCACTCTTCGGAATCACCAACACTGGAACATGGAAAATTACTATAGAACACAGCCTTCCCCCGTCCTTGGGCAACTTTACATATACTCTGGATGCACAGGCCTAGTAGTGGTTTATTATCACTACTGTTCCATCCTTCATTCCTGGTAAATCGAAAATCCAATTGCACTGCTGATTCATTCCAACCTTTCTTGTGCCATTGTTCCTGAAACATAGTTCTGCACTGGCCAGAGGCACTATCTGTACCGGGCCTCCTTTATCATCAACCCATGTGAGCAACTTTGCAATCTTCGACCAATGTTGTTTGTATTCTTTCTCTGCAGTTTGTATAAGTGGCTCATAGTATCCTGACAGTGCTGGTGCCCTACACACAACCAGGCCTTCCTCCCATCCATCAGGAGAAAGTTCTGTTCTCTTAATTTGCAGCTGACCTATCACCTTGCATCTTCGTATTTCTTCGAAGTTCTTGCCTTAACAATTGAGTTTCTTGTTTATAACCCATCTGATTCCTGCTCCTTTAATTCCAGGCTGTTCATATCTTATCATATGGTGTCTGGTGTGTGCTCTCGCTCTTGTCTTTGAATCTTGCACATAATCATCTTCTTCTGGGGCTGTCCATTCAGTCACCCATACCAAGGATGATGTTCGACCCACGAACTGACCTCTCGTATGGCAGAGTGCAAAGTGTGTCAGGCAGTGAGCTTTCTGGGCTTCTCCTTCTATATGCAGTGAATATCTTGGAATTCCCCATAGCATAAGGTAGGAGAACACAAACATAGCAACTCTCCTTGAATGTCCTTTTCCCACCTCCTTCATGTGCTGCTACCACATGTTATTCCCCAAAATGTGCTGTACTGTCTAGATAATTATTTAACTCATAATCATCTTCCCTTGTGCTTCTCCTGTGTCTCCGTCTTGCAAGGAGGGTGAGTGCATAATGCTCATGAAGTACATCAATTAGGGTCCTTCCTACAGGGGGAATCATAGGAACACTTGTCAGAGAAATGGGTGACCTTACATGTGTCACTAGTGTAGAAATAATCACAAATAGCCTTGGTCTTTCTGCAACAGATTATTTTGCATTACGTCATCGGAGTGAGACAAAACAAGGAGACGTCTGCCTTACTTGGGCCAATGAAGTAGAAAGTATGGATTAACAAAATCATAAAAACAATAATAAATGTTGAGCACACATATATTATGCACCAAAATATTAGTCCCCACCATTTTCGATTCTCCACACGTCATTGAGTTTGTTCACTTTTCAAAACTGTACCACACCCAACATTCCTCATTGTGCCTGCGTACTGCTTTAAGGAAGAAAAAAACTTTTTAATCAGTCAACCTTGTTAAATGATCAGGTAACTGCATGATCTGTTCAACTATCACCACAAGTAACCTCTTAATTGCGGGGCAATTTTTAAGATCTTGCAGAAAAATGTGCATATTAGTACTACGCCCAACAAGAGCATGATAAGCTCCAAGTATGTATACAAAGACAGCGATAAGTAGTCTATGTACTTCTGCATCTGACTTGACCATGGGTTTATCCAAAGAGAATCTTAGTGAGGAATGAATCAGGAAACTGCTCATGTTTCCAGTCGTCGAACTCGAATTCCAGTTTTTGGCATATTTATCACATCAACAGTTTCTAAATTCCAATTCAAAGATTCCTGTGGCTCAAGAAATTTGCTTTGCAATCCTGCTATAATATCTATAAAGCATGTAGGGGACCTAGAATGTAAAGAGAAATGAATGATATGATGTAAATATACAATGCTGTTGTATTGTTATATTATGAGTTGTTGTAAATAGGAACTGAAATGAATGAATTGAAATAGATGTATTATAATGTATTATTTTGAATGTTTGAAACATTTGAAAGGCTGATTTGCAGCTAAAACAAATAACACATTTTTTTAAAAAAATACTACAATATCTGGCTTGTGATTGTGTTGCATTCAAACTGGGCAGCCCCATTTCCTAAATGAAAACCAAAGTCTACAGGAGACTTAACTCCTTGCCACTATTTGTGTGTAAGATGCAAAATATTGTTTTGTGCAACACATCCTTGGTTCACCTATTCTTTTAAACACAGTTCCATTCATTTAATATTATATTTATTTCACCTATCATAGAAAGTATTTCTTATTCAGAATCTGTGACCTTGGTAGCCAAACCCAATGTTTGATACACACATGTTACTAGTAAATCATCATATTTGTGTTTTAACATGTCCAACTACCATCTGGAGCGGAAACTGAGCTCTCAATCAGAAACAAGGCTGCTACAAACTTAATTAAAAATAATTAGAGTGGTGTGAAATTGATGTAGAACCAAGGATCGATGATTTGTAATGATATATCCAAAAACGAAAACTACACAGATGCCCCGAAAAGTCAAGTGGTTGCCAAAACTAGATCTAATTAAACAAGCCTTCATTTTTACGTATGCTGTCTTTCAGATCTAGAATAAAACAGCTACCTACAACACCACCAAAATAATGATGCTCTAATAATTAAGGTGTTGAATTGGTGGCACCTGGAAACAGTCATAAATATTTTTGTCGTGATTGAAAAAAAAAATTGGCAACAGTAAAAAAAAAAGTACCAGTGACATTTCCTTTTTATTTTTCATTAGCACCCTGTGCGGGCAAGCCAGCGAATCAGGTGGCTATGAATCTAGGCTTGAACCGCCGGTGTAAGCCTGTGCTCCAAGCTGCCTGTCGGCAGGCTCGCCCTGCCGTAATCTTGCCCCCACCCTCTGCCCCGTTTTAAAACATGTTTACTAACCCGCCCCCTCACTTACCTTACATCAGCTGTGGCAGCCTTCGATCTTGTAAGGATAACACGTTTTAATCTCATACATAGATGACAACAACAGTAAAGAACTCTTCTTCTAAGAACATTCTGCTGAAAGTTACTACAAGCAGAATCTTATAAAGGATAATGCTTTCATACAGCATGCAATATATATAGTAAAAACCCTGCACGGCTGGGTGGGGTGCACCTAAACATGATTTTCCTGCTCCATATGTGATATCAGGCCATTGGTTCCAGCCCAATCCCTCCGTCTTCCATCACGTGGGTGCTGCAGTGATCATCTTCTTCTCATGTCGAAGGTCAAAGGACAAATTAATTATACTCCTAACATACAGCTACTTTATCACTTATACTGTGCACCTGTCTTTTCAGTGCATTTTTATACATGGTCCCCGTCAAAGTAGGAATGCATGTGTGGTTGCATGATCGGGTCTGCCAGTCCAGCCTAGTCGTCTGCTTCGTGTGTGCACCCTGCTGTGCATGGTGCCTTACTTCACCTATGTGCTGTTTAATAGGTTTCAAATGGAGTGATGATTAAGATGGAACAGATACAAAATTGAAGTGAATTGTCTGTTGGCTAACTCCTGATCCCAGGTGTCTTTTAGATCTCATTTCCTCTTTTGTACTGTGGCCACTGCTGTGTTTATGCTTTATCGATTCAATGATCGTAGAGGATATGTTGTATTTTTATTTTTATTGTTTAAAGCGCAGACCTAGCTTGAGAGCAGCGGAGCACTGTCCAGAGTGTGGGTAACCAGTGTTTGGGCTGCCATATTTTAACAGTAGGGTAGTACTGTGACGTCTGTGAATCAGTATTTGAATCCATTGGAATTAGTCTTTGGTCAAATGAAAGAGCCATGTTTTGAGAGATTTGCAAAATTGGAGAATTGTGGGGACATTCCGATCTGACACCGGGATCGAATTCCAGAGGACGGGTACATGACAAGAGAAGGATTGTTTTTGCGTCCTCTCTTTGCAGGCGATTTGTGATTCAAGCCAGTTTGTCAATTTTCTGTGCAAGGAGCATGTGCCACCAGATATGTGGCGCTTAGCCATCCATATACTCTGATGTGCTACTTATGACTGCTTTGTAAATTATACATGCAGTCTTGACCAGTATCCTGGCTTGGAGTGGAAGCCAATGTAGTTTACGTAGGATGGGGGTAATTTAGTCAAATTTCCATGCTTCTGTAATAAGATGTGCTGCAGCATGGTTGACTGTTTTTGGGGAAGACATGTGAGCAGCTGGGAGCACTGACAGGAAAGCATTTCCACCATCAATGTGTGATACCAGAGGGGTCTGCACTACAGTCTGGAAGTCCTGCGGCAGGATGAAGGATTTGATTTTTCAAAGGGTAGAGATTCTAGCCAGGCTATTTCAGCCATCTTGGCTATGTGTTTCTGGAAGCACAGGCTGCTGTCAAAGGTAAATTGATGATGCTGAGGAGGTCACTGAATGCCGGGCTCGTCAATTGTTTTATGATGGAGGCAGGAATTATATTGTCGGAGTAAAAAGTAGGTTTGAGGGAGGCAATAATTTTTAGGAGATCCGGGGGAGAGGATAGAATTCAGATGAGAGGGGCAGTGTGCGGCCAGGTTGCAGGAGATGCTAATGCTGTGAGAGGTTGATTTGATGGTCTCTCTGATTTTGTCTTTATTTTCAATAACAGATTTGTGCATTTCTTGTGACTTTTTTCAGAAATAGTGTTAAATATACATAGCAATTCGTTTTTCTTTCTGTAGAAGAGTCTATGAGTACAATAGGCAATAACTATCAACAGCTGCTTTAAAAATATTACTGCACACCTACCCACACACCCAGCAAACATTATTCTAAAAATCCAATGAAAACAAATACATCAGGGGCCAACCTGTTTGAGTAGAGCTTTAGTGGGTCTTTTGCACTGAAAATATATTTTTTTAAATTACTCAATGAAGCATTTTGGGGTTTACTTGCTAGCTGTCTTTTTTAACATCGAACAAAAATACAATTGAAATTACCACAGGACCCGAAATTACCACTGGCAAGCAATTAACTATCTGCCATTTTTAAATCTCCTCTTAGTTACAGCCAGGGGTTTCTGTGCACTTTTTAGGTTACGCATAGAAAATAGATGGTGTCAGATTAAGTGCGAACAACCTGCCGCTTTGCAGTGGTGGATGAGGTTTAGATGGTTTCCATCATCCAGAAAGAAAGGATCCTGCACATTTTTCTATTTAATATTTTATAATATGGCAAACAATCTCAGGATATGCTATTGCCCAAGATTTCACGGCTACTCTACATTAAATCATCCAAGTATCAATGCCAATTGATTTAATTTCTCTCCTTTGTTGCATCATATGAACTTAGGGTGTTTTGTTTACCCAGGTCTGCACTGAAAATATAGCCTCAATGAAAAGAAAGTGCCTCTAAATGGTTTTCTTCCCAATTGCTGAAACACAAAATCCCCTAATATACGTGACCAAGGATCACAATGTTGTTCTGAATGTAATCACTGCACGTCTATGTACTCATTCCTTCAATTTTCTTATCCCATTGAAAAACAAGATCTCAACAGTTACTGCTTGACTCCGATCACACAAAGTTATACCCTAATGAATCCTTCACCTCAAAGGGCCAATTGCTTTTCTTTTCTTCCATTAGAACACAAGAGCTCAGAATATACTCTTTGCCAAATATCACAAGGATACACTGTGATGAGTGTCTCGACCTACGTTGTATTGATTTTTTAAATGTCCTCCTGATATGGCACAAGAGCGAACTCACAGTGTTGTTTGCCAATTACCAAAAGGCTGCATTGCAATGAATGAATCCATGCCCGAGTGATTATTGTTTGCCTTTCTTCATAATAGAAGTACTCTTCTACATTTATGCAATACCTACCCAATTGAAAACTTGAATATTCTAAAGCGGTCATACTATGTTTTAAAAGCAATACCGAGTGGCATTTTCATGCAAACATAATTTGGGAAATAATGAGAAGCACTGTTCTCATGCAGAACTCAACTATTACCACCATTGATAGTTTATATCTTTTGGATGTTTTACAAGTCAAAACTACATCGCAGGTCCATTTACCTTAATCAATACTATGTTCTATATCACCCATGTGTCAATAATAATTTCGAAATTGTGCACGTTATTTTTGTATGTAGTGAAGTGGTTTGTGTCATATAAAGCTGCAATAATGCATTGTTGTTCTTTTTCTGTATTTTTTTTTTTTTACAATTGCAATACTGCAGTTTGAACCTCCTGACAGCCTCGGCAGATGTTTCCCACTAATTGCAGCTGGCGGAAATCACTGTTACTGCTAATGATAATGTCATGGTCTCCACCCGAATACAGTCATTCCACCATTTTCACATTAACAGTTGTAGATTTTAGACTGCTGATGTCATGTCAGTAAATCTGCATCCATTATTTTTGTAAACAGGTTTTTTACCATTTTGAGCCTTATCTTGAGGATGAAATGGATTATCTATCTAGTGGATCTTGACAATATTCTTTAGTTTATCTTTTTAAATGCATAGAGGTTTAAGTATTGAGGTTTCTCTTCATTGTGTTACAAAGTGGCTGGGGAGGTGGGTAGAAGGAATGCCCACATCTTCGTTCCCTGTGGGCGCCATTAAGATAGTTTGAAGGGAATTATTACCATTGAAAAAGAAATCGTAAAGCCCGTCCAGGAATCATGTACACATTTTACTGCACATCTTGGGGGAAGGTTGATATTGGATGTGTTTAGTGTTTAGCGGTGGTATTCAACGTTTTTAACCAGGCACTATTCACCACCAGTGGGAGTGACCTGAAATACTGCTTGTGGAAAATACACTCAACTGGCAGTCCGTACAGGCAGTATTTGCAAACATTATCTGTTTTTAACATACATCCCATAATAATCATGATGCCCTTCAAAGAACTTTTTGTATCTTTTATTTTAATTATTAGCACCCTGGGAGGGGGTGCTGGCCAATCAGGAGGCTCACAACGTGGGCTCTACTGTATGGTACAGTATACATTCCAGGCTGCCTCGGCCCCCTTCCCTTCCCAGCTCCCCTCCTAGCTTCCTACACAGGTGCTAATGGTGTCTTTTTTTTAAAGGAAAAAGCAAAGAAACGTATCATACGTGTGCGGCCCGCCACCATGCAGTGCTGCTATCAGTGTAGTGCCCTTTCCATTTTGATATGTCACAGTCATCAACATGGACAATGGACTACACTGACAGCAGCACTGCGTGGCACCAAGCCACACAACAAAGATACGTTTCTTTCTTTAGTTTATTGTTTAAAACACCACTAGCTCCCATGCAGGAAACTACACTCACTATTGCTAATGGACGTATTAAGCTCAGCGCTGGGCTGACCCTGTCCGTAACAGTACCGCCACCCTTGTTAAGAGACCCTTGCTTCACTCAGGCCCTTAACTTGGGTCGTTATCGACACGGTCTGCCCGCCACCTCAGTTAATACTGCCTCATCACATTCCTCTACCATTTATGAAAATAAACGGGCACAAAATGGAAATGGGCCTCATTATGAGTCCGGCGGTAGCCATGCCGGTAAATACTGGCATGGCTCCCGCCGGAGTCATGAATTTACCAGCAGCTGGCAATGGGTAATTACAGGAGCGTTGCTGGGTGCCGGTATTTATCACTCCTCATTCCCATTTGAGTACCATTCATGAATGGTGCCGGTGCATCTGTCGAGGTCAGCTCGGGGGTGCCAGTACGCCCACCAGGCATAGGTCAGGTAACAACGGTATAGGTCAGGTAACAACAATACAGGCAAGGTTACCGGTACGGTTGTTACCGGACAGGCCAGCTTGTAATGAGGCCCAATATGTCTACCTTGCTTAAATTCCCAACTTGGTTACTGTTTTCTCATCAGTTTAGAGACCAAATACGAAGACAGCTTGCCTTCAAAAAAGAAAAATAATGTAGCTGCTATTGTATCGCTAATAGTTGAGATTCACAATGTACAGAAATATCAATGTTTAGACAAAATCAATTAGAATAACCATTGCGGACAAAATTAATGTTCTTCTTCAGGAGTAACATTCACTTATTAATGCTTTTCGTCATTACATTCGAAAAATTTCGATTTTTTTTTTTCAATAATCTTATCAGAAGTTTACAATACATTTTTCGCAGTATATATTGCACTTGATTTTATTTAAAAACATTGGCAAGTGCTAGCATCATAAAAAAAAACATACATTGGATTCACATACAACTTTCTCATTTTATAGGTAACTAATCTAGATGAGGGTGTTACCACCTCCACCTCACTTACCTGTCGGAGGGGGCGCGGTTATGGGTTCCGACGCGCCCCATCCTGGCGCTGTTATCCCCGATACCGGCTGGGGGGTCCGCGGTCATCCGCGGCACCCGGCGCTTCCGGGTTTTCTGTGTCCCGGGGTCTGCGCATGCGCGGAAGGCCGCGTCTCGGTCTTCGCGCATGCGCAGTCCTCGAGACGCTTGGGAAGCCACAAGCTTGCTTCCCAAGCCTCGTTTCGGACGTGGCAGCACTCGGGGCTAACACGGCTTGCGTTCCAAGCCTCCTGAGTGCTGCCGGTCCTATTTAAGGAGCGAGGTCCCGAAACACACCGCGTCTCAACGCGATTTGTTTCTCGGATCGTGTCTTCGCTCCTGAAGCCTCTGCTGCTTCAGCTTTTGTCCTTGCCTGCTCCAGTCTGCCCTCCAGTCCTTGCCTGCTCCAGCCTGCCCTCCAGTCCTTGCCTGCTCCAGCCTGCCCTCCAGTCTTTGTCTGCCTGCTTCTGCCAGCCCATCTATCCTTCCTGCTCCAGCCTGCCCTACAGTCCTTGCCTGCTCCAGCCTGCCCAACAGTCTTTGTCTGCTTCAGCCTTGTCCTACAGTTTTGCCTGCTACGGTCTTGCTCTTCTACCTTGCCTTCCAAGACCTGCCTGCCTCTCCCTTTCTGCCTTCCTGCCGCCTCCAGTTTTGCATCCTCTGAAGAATACCACGGCATTCTGTCCGCAATTCTACCTTGCAAACTGCTCCAACACTGCAAGAATCAGGAAGGTGCACTTTGGTGGCGTTGGGAGCTGGATCACCTCTAACCCTGTTGACTTCAGGGGAAGGGGTGCGCCGGTTTCTCGCGTTTCATAATCTACAGTCACCTGTCGGACAGCCTGGTGACCTCACCACGAACAACTACCGGAAGCCCAGGTACTCAGCGCCCTAGAGACGCCATCTTTAACAGATTGAGACGCCTACCTTCCGACTCCGAGATGGACGAGGCTCAAGAACTCCGGGAGGAGATGCTTGTTCTTCGGGCCGAAATGACAGCACTCCGTCAAGAGAACATTGGTCTAAGACAGATGGTGTCACAATCCTCTGGGGTAACGTCTCAGGGAGAAGGGGCTATGTCCCAGACTACGCCCATCAAGTTTGACGGAGACCCGAGACGTGTAGCAGAGTTTTGCAACCATTGCAGAATACATTTCCTCTTCAGAGCCTCTCATTTGAATTCCGATAAAGCCAAGATAGGATATATTTTGGGGAATTTGACTGGAAATGCCCTGGCCTGGGCCGCCCCATTGGTGTCCGCCAATAGCCCCATACTCAATGACTTTGCAGCTTTTGAAAAAGCATTTCTGGAGGTCTTTCAATCACCAAATTTGGCCTCCACAGCCCAGAATCAATTGATGGATCTGAAACAGGGTGTTATGGATATCATAGCTTACATTGGCCGTTTCCGTCAATTGGCAACCGACTCCCAGTGGCCTGAGATAACTCAAAAGACTTTGTTCCGAAGAGGTCTAAGAGAGGAGTACAAAGATGAATTACTACATATTCCTGAGCCTGATACCCTTCAACAATTAATTGAACAAGTATTGCGAATAGACCATAGATTGGCAGAACGGAAGGGTGAGAGACGACGAGTTGAACGGCTGTTCACAAGACCACCCAACGCTCAAACTGGAAATTCCGGACCTTCGGACTCCGGCCCCGAACCCATGCAGTTGGGAGCCATTAGGGGTCCGCTCTCGGAAGCTGAACGGAAACGCAGACGAAATTTAAGACTTTGCCTATACTGTGGGGCTGCTGGGCATTTCTTGGGTACTTGTCCTTTACGCCCACAAAGAAAGTCGGAAAACTAGTTGGCCTGTCGTCAGTAGGAAGGGCAACGACAGGTCCAGATTCGTATTCAGTCCTTTCCAGCTCCGCCACTTCATTTCAGCCCATGCAACCGGCTGTTTTACTGGTGGTGAGGATCAAGTTGTCATGGTTAAACAAAGAGACAGAGGTGCTGGGCTTGCTGGATTGTGGAGCATCTGGGAACTATATAGACGAGACATTTGCAGTCTGCCAAGAAATACCCTTGTTACCCTGGAGAAGTGTCTTGCCCGTCGAGGTTATCGATGGAACCCCATTATCTTCCGGTCCAATTCGTCAACAAACCATGTGTCTACATATGCAGATTAAAGAACATGGGGAAAAGATCGCCTTGGATGTCATCAGATCACCCTCTTATCCCGTGGTCTTGGGTTTACCTTGGCTTCTTCACCATAATCCTACCATCAATTGGGGAGCTCGCCTTTTGGATTTCACATCAGCTCTCTGCCTCCAGGATTGCTGTTTGGCCGGTGTATCAAGAAAGGAGATTTCCTCCATACCCCTCACGAGGGGTACTGGCTTTCCTGAATTTTGTGCTCTATTGTCTGTCCCTCAGGAATATGCCGAATTCCAGCCAGTGTTTTCTGAACCCGAAGACATACCACTGCCACCTCATCGAACATTTGACTGTACTATTGAATTGGTACCTGGTTCAGTAATACCTCATGGGAAGGTATACGCCTTGTCCCTTACTGAGAAGGCGCTTCTTCAAGAATACTTGTCAGACTGTATCAGGAAGGGTTATATCACTCCCTCGAAATCACCAGCTGGATTCCCGCTATTCTTTGTGAAGAAGAAGGAAGGAACCCTACGACCCTGTATTGACTACCGTCAATTAAATGATATCACAAGAAAAGATAGGTATCCATTGCCTTTAATTCGAAGCATCATGGAGTCCCTTCGAACTGCCCAGGTGTTTACTAAGTTGGATTTACGAGGCGCTTATCACTTAATTCGAATTAAAGAGGGAGACGAATGGAAGACGGCTTTTAAGACCCCTTTCGGGCATTACGAATACCGGGTAATGCCATTCGGATTATGCAATGCCCCGGCTGTCTTTCAGCGTTTTATGGATAGCATTTTTTGTGATCTAATCGGGATATCAGTTTGGGTGTACCTCGATGATATCCTCATTTTTTCTGTCTCCCTGAAGCAACATGTGGAACATGTTCGAGAGGTGCTTCGACGTTTGTCCCAAAACCACCTGTACGTTAAGGTTGAGAAGTGTTCTTTTCATCAGAAAAGAATGGAATTTCTGGGCTATGTGATTAGTGGCACTGGAATTTTCATGGATCCAGCCAAGGTACAAGCCATTCAGGATTGGACTCAACCTTCTGATGTAAAGTCCCTTCAACGATTCTTGGGATTTGCTAATTTTTATCGGCAATTTATACCCCATTTTTCCCAACTCACGGCTCCCCTAACTCAACTAACTAGCAGTAAAACACCTTTTTTCTGGAATACACAAGCCACCAAGGCTTTCAACGTCTTGAAACAAGCCTTTAGTACTGCTCCCATTTTGCGTCATCCAAATGACGAGATGCCATACATTGTAGAAGCCGACGCTTCCGACCTTGCGGTGGGTGCAGTCCTTTTACAAAAGGAACCAGAAACTGGTGTGGAACACCCTGTGGCATACTTTTCCCGCAAGCTCACACCTAGCGAACGAAATTATGCAGTAATCGAGAAGGAATTGTTGGCAATAAAAGCTGCATTCGAAGAGTGGAGACATCATCTCCTTGGAGGCCGGCATTCTGTGGAAGTACGTACTGACCACCGAAATTTGCAGTATTTGAAGTCTCTTCAGTGCCGAACCTCTCGTCAAGCCCGATGGGCCTTTTTTTTCTCTCACTATGACTTCCATATCACATACATCCCCAGTGCTCGGAATTTAAAGGCTGATACCTTGTCTCGATCCTTGGAGGTAGAAGCAAGAAAGCAGTACAGGGAGGAGCCAATTATATCCCCAAAGCATTTTCTGTTCACTCTATCACCTTATCTTCAGAAGATTCTACAAGACACAATTTCCGATCCTGATCGGGAAGGCCTCATGAGGCATCCACAGATTACTGAAGATAATGGACTGCTTTTCTTCCGGAACAGGCTATACGTTCCCACAACCACTCTTCGAACTCTTGTGCTTCAGGGGTTTCACGACTCCCGGGTTGGTGGCCATCGTGGAATCGGAGCAACTCGAGAATTAATATCCAGACAGTTCTGGTGGCCAGGTTGGACCAATGATGTTGAACGTTATGTAAAGAGCTGTCCTGTGTGTGCCCAGGTGAAGATTCCTAGGAAGAGGCCTCTGGGGTTGCTTCATCCCACCGAGATTCCTCCTTACCCTTGGCACACCATAGCGGTTGATTTCATCGTGGAACTTCCTCCATCTGAAGAATATACCTGCATCATGGTCGTTGTGGACTGTTTTTCCAAAGCGGCTCATTTTGTTCCGTTCTTTAAGATACCAACTGCTACACAGATGGCATCGGCATTTCTTCTGGAGATATACAGGTTACACGGACTACCACAAAAGATCATATCCGACCGAGGGTCTCAATTCTTGTCATCTTTCTGGCGTCAATTGTGCAGTCATCTCGGCATTCATCGCGCACTCAGTTCTGGTTATCATCCTCACACCAACGGCCAGACGGAAAGGACTAACCAGACTCTAGAACAATATCTTCGCTGTTTTGCCAATGCCACTCAATCTAACTGGAAGTCCCATCTAGTTTTTGCTGAAGTCTCCTATAACAACACCGTTCATTCAGCTACGGGCCTGAGTCCGTTTTTCTGTTTGTCTGGCTTACATCCTAGATTGGTACCCTTTTGTCCTGTACCTTCAAGTGCGGTTCCCTCTGCTGATTGGCTCATCACTTCCATTCAGGATCAACACTCCTTGGCTCGCAGTACTTTGGCAGAGGTACAGGCACGGATGAAGCGACAGGCTGATAAGGGAAGGACACCTGAACCTGCTTTTCAGGTGGGGGATCTAGTTTGGTTGTCCTCCAAACATCTTCCCATTCGTAATTTGCCCACCAAATTGGCTCCCCGATATTTTGGCCCTTTCAGGATCACTAAACGCCTGTCTGCTGTGGCTTTCCGTTTGCAATTGCCTCAAACATGGCGGGTGCATCCGGTTTCTCATGTCTCCCTGTTGAAGCCATACGTGGTAGACACATTTGGCCGATCTACCCCTCGTCCCGCACCTGTTGTTGTCCGGGGGTCTCCCGAATTTGAGGTACAGGAAATTTGCGATTCTCGCATCAGGCGAGGGGTACTCCAGTATTTGGTGGACTGGAAGGGCTACCCAGCCTGTGATAGAACTTGGGAACCACGCAGTTATGTACATGCCCCCCGCCTGATCCGTGATTTTTATCGCCGCTTTCCATGGAAACCTGGGGCTCCTGGGCTTTCTGGGAGGGGGCAAAGTGTTACCACCTCCACCTCACTTACCTGTCGGAGGGGGCGCGGTTATGGGTTCCGACGCGCCCCATCCTGGCGCTGTTATCCCCGATACCGGCTGGGGGGGTCCGCGGTCACCGCGGCACCCGGCGCTTCCAGGGTTTCTGTGTCCCGGGGTCTGCGCATGCGCGGAAGGCCGCGTCTCGGTCTTCGCGCATGCGCAGTCCTCGAGACGCTTGGGAAGCCACAAGCTTGCTTCCCAAGCCTCGTTTCGGACGTGGCAGCACTCGGGGATAACACGGCTTGCGTTCCAAGCCTCCTGAGTGCTGCCGGTCCTATTTAAGGAGCGGGATCCCGAAACTCACCGCGTCTCAACGCGGTTTGTTTCTCGGATCGTGTCTTCGCTCCTGAAGCCTCTGCTGCTTCAGCTCTTGTCCTTGCCTGCTCCAGCCTGCCCTCCAGTCCTTGCCTGCTCCAGCCTGCCCTCCAGTCCTTGCCTGCTCCAGCCTGCCCTCCAGTCTTTGTCTGCCTGCTTCTGCCAGCCCATCTATCCTTCCTGCTCCAGCCTGCCCTACAGTCCTTGCCTGCTCCAGCCTGCCCACCAGTCTTTGTCTGCTTCAGCCTTGTCCTACAGTTTTGCCTGCTACGGTCTTGCTCTTCTACCTTGCCTTCCAAGACCTGCCTGCCTCTCCCTTTCTGCCTTCCTGCCGCCTCCAGTTTTGCATCCTCTGAAGAATACCACGGCATTCTGTCCGCAATTCTACCTTGCAAACTGCTCCAACACTGCAAGAATCAGGAAGGTGCACTTTGGTGGCGTTGGGAGCTGGTCCACCTCTAACCCTGTTGACTTCAGGGGAAGGGGTGCGCCGGTTTCTCGCATTTCATAATCTACAGTCACCTGTCGGACAGCCTGGCGACCTCACCACGAACAACTACCGGAAGCCCAGGTACTCAGCGCCCTAGAGACGCCATCTTTAACAGAGGGCTAGTGTTGGTTTCTGGTTAGGACATATGTATAAAACACTGGGTGTATTATTGGACTACTTTGTTTACCAGATTGGGATCCACGTGTTTTCCACCCCATCTAACCCAGCCCACCAGCTCACCCTGCCACCCTCACCACCAATCCAGCAACCCAAACACAAAGCATGTGTGTATTTAAAAAAAAAGAAAATTGGTGAAAATGCCTGTGCCTTAAAGTACAAGCTGAAAGTGCAAAGTGTAAAAAGCCAGCAACTAAAACACGGCATATGACAAGATTGTGTTTAAAGTAGAAGCTTTTATTTTTAGACAGCACATAATCTAGTGTTGCACAAGCAGGAGAATATAACTTTATTATAGGATAGGGATCAACACATCATTTCTAAATGACATTGTGTGTCCACGTGAGGCAGAATCCTTTCTTTTATATGGAATTGTTCTTGCAACAGTGATATTGGGTGTTTATATTGACTTTTATTCCTGGGGAACAATGTGGACAAACTAATCTCCTTTCTACTATTATTTCAAAATATAGTTTTTGTCGGGATTTCTCTTTTATGTAAGCAGGGGTTTCCACAGGTCAGGAAGTAGAACACCTCTTTCAAATTAGTTAAATGTTGTACACCATCTCAAAGATCTGGTCATACATTGTCCCTGTGAAAACCAAGGTATTAATGTATTCAGTTACTGTCAAATGATTTTATGTGCACTGCACAATTTGCACAATTATACATTCTAGAGCAAACTATTTTAAGCATACCTCCACAAAGTGTCCCTTATTGAGCAGTCCCATTCAGTGAATTAGCTGGTAAAGGATTCCCTAAAACACTGTCATTTGCTATCACCGGTTTTAACAAACTCATGGGACATATTTTTTTTTTTTTTTTTTTTTTATTTGTTTTGGCTTAAGCCTTTACAAAAGGGGAAGGTAATACAAGACAGTTTGCGTTAGTTACGAAGGAGACATAACTTGTGTTGAGGTTTCTTACTGTCCACCAACCCTGCCAGGTTTTTTTCTGTTCCTATAAATGACCTACTTAGGTACCTCTATCCTTTGGATCGTTGTGTTAGATTGTCACACCACTTTCTCTTAGCACCTGGATTGCTGCAAACGTAAGTGCAGCATTTTTCCCTGAGATTATTCTGTCCCAGAGGAAGTCTGTAACTATGTCTTCCTCCCTCCGTACCAGAGCTCCGAAGAATCTTAATCGCTGAAGCCAGGTGCCTTCGCAATCCATTAGGATATGTTTTAGCGTTTGTTTGGCAGGGTTTGCGCAAATTGAGCATAATTTTATTGCCATGTGCCCTTGGTTACGTCTTGCCAAAACCGCCCCACAGTGGACGAGATTCAGTCTCATTCTGAGGAAGTCCGAGCGCAGTTTTCTATTTGGAGATTTCAGTAGATAACATGAGAGTGATCCAATTTTCTTTTCTCCCTTCAAGAATAAATTTTGAGTTGGGTCCTCTCGTGCTTTCTCCACTGTTTCAATCCAGTCCCGTTCTTCTAGTCTACATTTTACTTTAAGAGGGTTTAGAGCCAAAATCTCTTCATTCAGGTCCAATTTTTTTAGCATTTCCAAAGTTTTCCGTTCCAACGAGATGAGAATAGCGGATTTTTTCAATAATACTTCGTGTTTGAGATCGCCATACAACGTCGAGTCCTTACTAAGTGTTATTTCCCTAAATAGTGAAATGAGCTTCCAATCAGCCATACAGTTTAAGGATTTTAGGCCTAGTTCGAATCTTAGGCTTTTTAGGGTGGCGCAGTTTGGAAGACCCAAAACTCTTTTCCAGAGGCGGCCCTCATAGTTGTCCCAGTTTATGAACCAGAGATGCGGTTTTGCTTCTAGACCGTATAGAACAACTGGAACCACATTGGCGAGATAGAACTTTACCAGAGGCAAAATAGAGAACTTGCAGAATTTATGGTTTAGCTTGATCATCTGTGATATGAATTGTGTTATTTTGACTGCCACTTCATTTTCTACTTTGTATGTCGCTGGATGTGCATGGATGTTATAACCCAGATATTTTATGGTTTCTACTGTTTTGATCCGTTCTCCTCCCATGGTCCAGTTTATGTTTTTTGCTTTTGACAATGGATGTTTAAAAATCAAGATGTTCGATTTAGATGGATTAACTGTTAATTTGTTTAATCCTACATATTCATTCAATTTGTCCAGTAGATGTTGTAGCCCTATTGATGTTCTGTCGAGGAGAACTATGTCATCCGCGTATGCCAGCCAGCAGATTTTCCTCCCATTTAATGTTGGGCTTATCAAAGCAGATGTTTCTAGAAAGTGGCCCATATCTGCCAGGAACAAGTTGAAAAACAGAGGTGCCCCCAGACACCCTTGTCTTACACCTCTATTAACTTCAACTAGTCTGGACAGGTGACCCATTGCATCGAGCCGTATTCTTAGGTTGGTGTTTTTATGAAGTTCCACCAAAATTGACAGAAGAGTTTCTGGAATTCCCCAGTTCCGGAGTTTGTCCCACAGTAGGGTTCGTTCCACCTGATCAAAGGCTTTGGACAGATCTATCCAGGCTCCGTACAGCATTTGTTTTTTCCCCCCTCTCTCTTGCTCATTCAAGATGTTTAGAATCAGGCCGTTAATAGATGTTGAGTGGCCTTTGCGAAATCCTGTTTGGAAGCGTGATAGAATGTTGGAATCTTCAACCCATTTCGTAACGTGAGTTAGTAATAGTCTCATGAAGACTTTGCTTTCAATGTCCAGCAATGCTATCGGTCTATAATTCGTTGGTTTACGACGATCCCCGGATTTGAAAAGAGGAATTATAAGGGCCGTTTTCCAAGAAGCAGGAAATGTTCGTTGTTTTAGTATTTCTCTGAAGAGAGCGGATAATAACTTTGACCACAATAATGGTTCACTTTTCAGTGCCTGATAGGTCAACCCGTTTAAGCCCGATGCTTTTGATGATGAGGAACTGGCTATGATTTCCTGTATGTCTTCTTCACAGAAGTTAAGTTGCCAGGTAATATCTGGATTAGATCTAAATTCGCGGGTTTCGTCGCTCTTAAATGTCTCTGTCAGGTAGCTCACCCAGCCATCTTCTGACACTAGGTTGCATAATGATTGTGCATGATCCCCTTCAAACTGGTTCATTACTTCCCAGAAGTTCTTGCTGTTTTTTTCTCTGAGTGTTTGTAGTATGTGCTCTCCATCTATTTGCATACGAATTGCGTTATGCGAAATCGACCATGATTTATAGTTGGCTTTTTGGGTTCTTATTTCAGTTTTCATCTCCTCCACTGAAAGTCCTGCCTTTTTGATGTCTCTTAACGTTTTCCTGTGCTCTCTTTTTCTTTTTTGTGTGAATTCGTCAAAGGAGTGCAGGTGTTTCTGTTTGGCTTCTCCCGCTAGGTATTTGGGTGCTAAGGTTGCCCATAGGAAGTTGGTAAATCGGTGTGGATCGCATTGTGATTTCCATATGTATTCGGGAATCATTTTAAGTTTTCCATTTAAGTTAGTCCCCCCATCTTTATACTTTACAACTCTAAGTTTTCCTTTCTTCCCTTCTAGCATCTGTAATTCTCGTTGAGCTTCTGTTGTCAGAATGTTTTCGAGTGACAGCTCCAGTCTGCTGTGGTCACTTCCAGGCTCCTGTATTATTTTTAATGTATAGGGCAAAGCAAGCAGGGTTTTTGAAACGAAGATATAATCTAAGGCTGAGGAAGATTTACCTCTTCTCCAGGTTATGTATGGTTCTTTTACGCCCTCCTGTGAGCCCACTACCATATGGAGGTCCCATTGTTCCATAAAATCCTGCCATTGTTTTCCCAGAGTTCTTTTTCTCTGGGTTACTCGATCACAGTTTCCTTTTGGGGGATATAGGCAATTCGTGTTGAAGTCTCCAGCTACCACGATCTTACTAGAAACTAGAGTTGTTTTTAGTAGTTCGAATAGAGATGCTAAATTCTCTAAAAAGCAGTCTAGTTTTGATGTTGCTGGGTTCCAGTAAATATTTACAAAGACCCAAGTTGTGGTGTTTTCTTGTGTTGATACTTCGGCTCTGCATGCCTGAATGCCCTGGGGATTATTCCATATTTCCTTTGCATTTTTAAAGACTTGGTTTTTAATGCTATTAGTAAGCCTCCTGAGGGCCGACCCAGTGGTTTTTGTGTGGCTGACAAACAATGGACCATATACCCTTCGATGCTTAGCGGATTGACCAACCAGGTTTCTTGTAAAAGAATTGCATCCCCTTGATTGAATATGTGTGACCTTGCTTCTTTGCCTCTGATGACACTGGAGCCTCTTGTGTTCCAGCTAAAGATATTAACATGGTTCTTTCTAAAGTTGTTGTGTGCCCAGACCCAGCTTCTTCAGAACTTCTGACAGTATATCTGGTAAGAGCATAAGGGTGTTTTCTTTTGTTTTGAAGCCCTTTTCTAAGCTTCCTTGCTTTGTGAGAATTGCCTCATTTTGATATGTTGTTTCTTTGTTTGGGCGTGGGGGAGTGCAGTATTTGGCCATGATGTTATTTCTCTTCTTGCAGTATGAGACTTCCAGTCCATAGGATTCCAACTCGATTGAGTTTCGCAAGATGTCATTTTTTGCGGTCTCTGAGGTCATGATGAGTTCGACCAAAAATGGATCGCATGACAATGGGAATTTCACGCTTTCAATGTCCTTAGATGTTAAAGAGCGAAGGTCTCCTATTTTTTGTATTATGTTCAAGATCACTCCCCGGTTCAAGGATTTGTAGTGGCCATAGTTTGAACGCAGTCTCAGCCAAATCCTTTCATTTACATTTCCCATTGCTGTATTTTCAGATAGATTGTCACATAAATCGGTGAGTGAGCGGGTACCTTCAGCGTTCCCCTCATGATGCCTCTCAGTATCAAGTTTGACGTATTTTCCTTCTCCATTTTTGACTTGGAATGCATTTATTTCAGACGTGTTACCTCCCAGCCTGTTTGCTGGAGCAGTTGCATCTGAAGAGGTTTTACTTGAGTCCTTGGAGGTCAACGGTTTCTTTGTTAAAAAGATGGGGGCAATTTTCCTATTTTCCTGTTGATTTGTGGCAGTAACATTCCCACAAGATCTTTTTACTGCATACTGCCCTGTTTTTTGTGTGAAAATTGGAGCCCATTTGACTGCTTTGGCTATATTTTCTTTTTGAGGTTGAGCGGCTAGGTTTTTTTTCCTTGGTGTCTCCTCCGGACTTATCTGATTTTTCAGGTCCTTTACAATCTCTATGCTTTTCTTTTTTGGATTGTTTTTTTGTCCTGTCAGCTCCTCTGTTTGTAAGCCAATGCTTGCTTTTGTTACTGGAACTGTATCATCCAATTGTTTGTCTTTAGTTGATTTGGTTTTTTTAGGGATGTCGATTTTGATTTTCTGGTTTCCCTTTCCTGTATTAAGTTTATTTTTTTTGGTGCCAATAAGAGGGGTTTTAGCGTCGCCCACAATGTTGTCCTGCTCCTCACAAGACATATCAGAATATATTTTTACCTGGATCTTACCTTTTTCTTTTGTGATTTTGTTTTGCTTCAGCCCTCTGTTACGTTTGCTTTTATTTTTTGACTGTGAGGATTTGGAGCCCTTTCTCTTTGCTGAGCGGTTTCTCCTTTTTCTTCTGCCTCTTGATGTTTGTTCCCCTTGTTCTTGCCATTCCTGAGTTTTTTCCGCCAGTCTGGTTTTTTGGTTACCAGAATTGGTTTCTTTTGTGCTTTTTCCAGTATTTTCCTCTTCCTCTAGTACTGTAGCTAGTCTTAGGAATTCTTCCAATATTGAGTCTGATAGTGGGGTATCCTCTAATGAATAGTCCTGAATTTTTTCTACAGTTTCTTCTCTTTGAACTGGGGGCAGTTGTCCTTTCAATATTGAGAAGATTTCTTTCAAAAGTGTGTTGTTTTGGTTTTCAATTTGATTCTTTTCCTTCAGTGATTGCTGGATGGAGGAGATGTCGAGTCCTTGTTTTGCAATCTCAATGTTCAATGCCTGAATTGGGGTGCTCAGTTTTGTGTTCATGGCATTTGCCAGGCCCACTAGAGTAGAGTCGCAAAGGGAAATTTCTTTAGTCATTTCTAGCAATGTCCCATTTTGCGATTGGACCTCTCCTTTTAGCATCTCAAAGACTGAAACCAATGAGCTAAGAACAAAGTTCAGTGCTTTCAATGTGTCTGAATTTGGATTTGTTATTGCTTCTTCTTCATCTTTTCTTTCTAGGTCCCTTTGTTCCGGCATTTGCTGCGCAATAGTCGATGAAGATTGTGTGTTTTGTAAAGTTAGGGTGAATGCATTATCTTCCACAGGTGAGGTACAGGTTTTTTCTTCCGGATGTACTGCACCAGTATGTATTTCTGTGCTAGAAGCTGGGGTTTGGGAGTGTCTTGGTTCTTCCCAAAGAATAAGGGATTCTCCTTCGATGTCACTGTGGCTTTTATGTCGCTTGTTCCCAAAATGATTTTCTATTTTGCTTTGTATTTTTCTTGTCGAGATAGTGTATTCCAGCCCTTTTTTCCAGTTATTCATTATAGCAATATTTGGGTTTTTCTCTGACTGACTTGTTGTTGGGGTACTATGTTTTTCATCAGCATGTACCAAAACTTGGATTACGTGTCCATTCGACAGGTTGACATTCTCCTGGGCGAGTTGGGCAGTTGGTGTGACCACTTCGCAGCTTTGGTTTAAGTACAAACCATTCCTTGCCCCTTCCATATCTTTGGTGCTGCGGAGTTTCATCAAGTTTTGGTATAATCGACACTCTGTGAAATATTCACTGATTGTTGGTAGCAAGTGGTAAACAATATGTCTTACAGCATTCAATAGATCAAGGGTAGATGATCAGCTTGCATCAAAAGTGCTTACTACCAAAGTTGAAGATGAGATGCTAAATAGAATCTTTAGAAGTATCAGGACCGGAAAAATTGAATAAAAAAAGATGAAAAAAGTAACAAGACGACTTTTATCGTGCCGTAGTTGGACAATACAGCGTGATCAAAGGATATAAGATCCCGCAGTCTCACGCTGTATGAACGAGTGTTATTAACGATGTAGGCCTTACCTCCGGTTCGCCTCAGCTATTGGTGGCAGCTGGTGATCTTATGCAGAACCCATATGATTATTTGCGCCAACTGCGCCCAACAGCCGCACAACAGTCTCAGGGCTTTACTCCAGCCGGGCTTAACGCCACAAGGGTGGTTGCCTTGGTCCTTTGTAGGCGGCCGCGATCACGTGATCCAGTCACGTGTTGCTCCTGCCTCCTGCCCCGCCTCCTCCAGGAAGCACGCTGGTGCGAGGGACTAGCGGCAACACACAATGCTGGTTCAACTGTACAAAAAAAAGCAGCTCTCTTTACGGGTGGGTTTCGCTATGTGTTCACAAAGTTATCAATGAGCGGGCGGCTGCCTTGGTCCTTTGTAGGCGGCCGCGATCACGTGATCCAGTCACGTGTTGCTCCTGCCTCCTGCCCCGCCTCCTCCAGGAAGCACGCTGGTGCGAGGGACGAGCGGCAACACACAATGCTGGTTCAACGTGATTTGCTCTGAAACTGACGCTGCAGGCGGAAGAGAGGCCCCTTCGTGCTTTGCTTAAATCTGGCAACAGACAGAGAAAAGCAAGAGAAACTCATGGGACATATACATCTAAATGCACAGGGTCAGATATACTGACTTTTGGTTTGTCCTTGAAAGGCACTGGAATGGTAGGTATAATTGGCAGATCCAGGCCACTCAAACAGATAAGCACTGCTCCGAGTCTGTCCCGGCTTTCCAAATCCCTCTCAGCCAATCTGGTTCTGTGTCGGGAAAGGTTTCGGCATCATGCTCGCTCTGCTAAAGGGCTCCTTAAGGGAGATTTTCATCCTCTGTCTCCAAGGTAGAGCCCCACTCAGCACTTTTCCTGTCTGACAGCTCCCTTCGGCTGCAGATTTCCCAATCCATAGTTTCTGTGTGTCTGGCCTTAAATAAGTGTTAAGACCACCCATAAATTGTCATTTCATGCAAACCTTTCTCGTTTTACAGGCCTATTATTGGTTTACTTGATATACTAACACTCCCAATTAGCATCCACCTTATTTCGGTTGGTCGAATATATTTTGCCATGTGACAATGTTGTTTCTTCTCCTCTTATCAGGAGTTTTGATCACATTTAGACTCAGTTCCATTTCCCTCCATTACATTAGTTATGGAACAATACCATTATTGAGTCACACATATATGAAATTGCAGTTTAAAATGTGCTTTGCAAACAAACTTTTGTGTTCCAATGAGAAGACAACTTGATGTCCCCAATTGCTGTTTAATTCAATCTATGTTGGTAAAGTCGTTTTTCTGGATGTTATATATTATAACAAACTTTTGTGTTCCAGTGACTTGTAATATGAACACGTTATTGAAATATGTGGATTCATTAATAACATTCACATGAAAGGTTTCCAAAGTTATGGCTGATAAGGTGATTTAATTCCATTAACATTAGTTCTCTTCTTTCCATTTCTATCAAACAGATATGCCTTTATGCCTTGATGGTCATTGATAGGTAAGCCCCAGGTCTGGGGGGTGTCACAGTTGAGGGGGGCTGGGTGGTGGTGTCCAGTCTGGAGGTGAATGTCTGGGGAGTGTCACATGGAGGGGGTCTGAGGGGTGGTGTCCAGTCTGGAGCGGGTCTGGTGGGTGTTGTTCAGTCTGGAGGGGGCTGCCTGGGGGGTGCCACAGGTGAGGGGGTGGTGTCTGGGCTAGAGTGGTTGGTGTGCAGTATGGGGGTATGCGGCCGGAATGGGCGCCGATGGTGTAGGGGGACTCACATATTGGTATGGGGTGTAGGCTCCACTTATGAGGGGGGCCTGACCTATTGCTTGGGTACAGCCTGGTCTTGCGAGGGAGGGCCTGCATTTTAGCTGGGGTACGGCCTGGGCTTGAGAGGTGAGGCACATGATTTTGCTGGGGTGCTTCCTTGGCTTTCGAGGTGAGGTGCACGATTGTGCTGGGGAGCAGCCGGCATTGCGAGGGAGGGCACACGTTTTCGCTGGGGTGCTGCCTGGGTTTGTGAGGTGTGGCATGCCATTTGGCTGGGGTGCAGCCTGGCGTTGCGAGGGAGATCACACGTTTTCACTGGGGTGTGGATGTGCCTTGTGAGGTGAGGCCCACAATTTCGCTGGGGTGAAGCCTGGCCTTGCGAGGGAGGGCATGTGTTTTCCCTGGGGTGCGGCCTGGGCTTGCGAAGAGAGGCACGCGATTTCTCGGGGGTGCTGCCTGGGCTTGTGAGGTGAGACATGCAATTTGCCTAGGGTGCAGCATGGGCTTGCGAGGTGAGATACGCAATTTCGCTGGGGTGGAGTCTGGGATTGCGAAGTGAGCCACGCCTTCTCACAGGGGTACTGCATCGTGGGCCAGGGGTGTCATGGAGGCTTTTGCAGTGTTTGTCCTTTTGCTTGATTTTTGGTGTGCTCGGGGCTTGTTGTGTGCCTTCCTCACGCAGATTGTTTTTAATTGCCCGACGGCTAGTAATGCGTCTTTAAATCTATGAATACGCATGGCGTGCAATATTATTTCTGTGCCACGGCTCACGCAGGGTCCTTCTCGGGGCGCGGAACTTGCACCATTTCTGTGCCCCATTCCATAAATCGTGCCCTTAATATGTCAGTGTTGTAGGCTATGAATAAATAGGTCTCATGAAAGGAAAAGTGGTTGAATCAAATGCTGTGGACTGTGCTGTGTACTGTTTACTGACTTTCTAGCTCAGGCCTGTAGTTCTAAATAAATATCCTGTTGTTCGTAAAAATACTAAAGCATTCCAGGAAATATATTAATCTTATAAGGAGAATTGCATAACATAGTATCATTTTACAAGCTTTGTTAATACATGTATACGTTGTATTTACAATTTCTATATTTTGTTTTTATTATCAAACTGTTCTAATCTGTCTTCATGGACTTTCTTCTGATGGTCAGTAATATAGGTAGAACAGTGTCTATCTGAGTTATTGAAGTTTGAATCTCATATTGTCTCGTTGGCAGAAAAAAGCATACTTGCTCAGTTCAGTTCCCAAAGTCTCAATGGTCGTTTATTCTAATGATCTTGCAGTAAAACTTTATTTTCCATAATTCATCTGGGCACAAAAGGGCCATAAAGTAGAGTAAAATCGACCATCCTGTCTATGGTTTTGAATGTGGACATTACTGCAAGCGGCAACATGGATATCTTACCTAATAAAACTTGCACAAAAAAAAAAACAATAACCTCTGCAGGGGAAAAATGAATTATTAAAACATGTGTTCCTTCATTTGTTGATTTTCATAAAATCGTTAAAAAAAGACATTACATTTGGCATGGAACATCCATATGCATTCATTTTAACTTCCAATGCTATCGTGTGCAATTATTTTTGATAGATCTGTTTTTTTCCATGGTTTTGCGAGAGCAAATGCACTTTTGGGAAAATAATTGGACGGATACTTTCATATTGATTCGTTGGAGATGTGTTTATTTGTCATTTTCTGAAGAGTGATTTCCCTTTATTTTTAATTATATCATATCATGTTTGCAAATTCATCCCATTGAAAACTATGTACCCTCTTCACTCAGTTGTTGACCGTGCACAAGGGCTCCTAAGTATATGTATCCAAGAATGAGCACAGCAGGTCTACCATAGCGGGAGTATGTGCATTTGTGGAATTTGGGGCTTGGGATAAGGTTGTTGCCAGGCCATATAGGACTTCTTCTCTCACCCATAAAGCAATGCACACCTTTAACATCACACCTAGAGACTGCAGGAATCTGTGTCAAAACCAGTGGCCTAGAATAAGAGCAAATCAGACAGGGGCCATTTTGTCCTTTTGCAAAAGTTGTGCTAACCCAGGAGTGGTAGTGAGTGGGATTGTAGAGATTTGGAAGAGCTAGAAGGTGATGCTGCACTGGAAAAAGGATGACTGATTAGTGTAAACATCAACTCCAGTAGCAGGGGAAAGAAGACTACCCATTTCATGAATTTTGACTTGTGTAATATGAGTAGTACTTTGGCAACACTATCATCTATGTGAAGGGCCAAGGGGTGCACCTTAAAAGAATAGGGTGTCTGCACCAGGAGTAATAGGCAATGTAATAGGGTGAAATTAGTCTCACTTGCAAGAAAATAGGGCTGCCAATGAGTGATAGAGTATAGATGAACTTGATAATGGGACATCAATGGAAATATCTAGCTGATGGTTAAAGCCCTGGTTTAGGACCTCACTGAAGGGAAATTGTAGTCATGTTAGGTAGCTAAGGCTGCTCCACAGTACAAAAACGGTATACTATATTCTTGGATCTTGTGGATTCTCTGGATAAAGTGCAGTTATATAACTAAAATTGTCCCACAGTGGGCAGATTAAGTATCTCATTGCACAGTGCACAAAAGTAACACCAACAGCAAACTATCCATCTTTGGAGTGGGTAGTGATGCAGGCTGTTCCTGCTGTTTGGAGGCTTTGTGTTGAAAAGGCATTCCCTGCACATGCTCCATGATCTACACCAGGGCTCGATGGTGATAAACCCTCTGTAAGCAGCGCAAACTGTTCCGAGAGTTGCTGGCGGGTACCTGTGGTCCTGATGCGGGTTTGAACTAATTCGAAGAAGCTTTGGGCAGCAACAGTGTCAGAGCCTCAGAACCTTCTTTCTACTGGTGCTTTCACTTTGGATGATGGCATTGTAAGTGGCTCCAAGAAGAAGTTAGGAGAAAAGGGCTGGAAAAGTTGGATAGGGAACTTGGACGAATCCTTGTTGCTAGGTGGATGGGGAAAAGGGCTGGTTAAAAAGAGAGGTGAAAAAGACACATTTAAGCCACCAAAGAATTTAAACATGGACTAAAGCATGAAAATAATACTTGCAGTTGTAGAAATTATGAACCCGTTCTGTTCTATCTAAGTGGTGAAGTTGGTGCTGGCAAAACCTTCTTAATTTAAACAATCAGAAAATGCTTGGAAGACAACACATATAACCTTTCTGCTGTTGTAACTGCCCCCGCAGGTCTAACTGCTTACAACATAGGAGGTGCAACTTTACACTGACGACTCCTCCTCCCAAGTAGAACACCAAAACAAATAAGAATATTACATATTGTCAGCAGAAGCTTCAACTGAAGTACTCAGAATTCTACGACAAATGAAAGTCCTCCTAGCAGATGAAGTAAGCACAGTGGTGGCACGAGTTATGGTTGCTTAGTTTACCATAACAGGCGAATTTCTGAGGTTTTTTGGTTTTACCTATAATCATAACGTCCCTGTAACAATGTTTTTCCATTGAATTTCATTGGTTTTTATTATTGTAACTTAACCATAACGTCCCCTTAACTAAATTTTTTCATTGAATTTCATAGGTTTTTATTAGCGCAACTTAACCATAACGTCCCTTTAACAAAGTGTTTAATTGAATTTCAAGGGTTTTTATTAGTGCAACTTAACCATACCGTCCCTTTAATAAAGTTTTTTCAGTGAATTTCATGGGTTTTTACCATTGCATGCTATTTTCCTACAAATTACTAATATCATACTTAGCAAATAAACAATATTTTTGTCCAATTTACAAAGTTTCATCTCAAAACTCTGCCATTTCCCACCTTGTAGCATCACTTTTAACACTTCTATATACTTTTTGCAACTTTTTGAAATAATTTTGCATCCGTCTGCACAGTGGCACGTGACCACACGCTTGCGCCTGGCATGGTGACGTGTTCGCAAGGAGTCTGCACTTCATGATCAGATCCATGCTTCAAAGACAGTTTGGATCTCCATTTTCTAATGATCTAGGAACTTTCAACTTCAAAATTTCCCTTGCACACCTCCTACACCTTTTCATACTCATTATCCATTACCAATCTAGTACACAGAATATACTTGGAAGAATTTTATCAAAACTGCTATTTATCTTAAAAATGGCATCAGTTACTGCCATCCCTCCTCCCCAAGAGCCACCACCAGCTGGAGGACCTTCACAACAAAAAAAGTGCAAAGACAATGAAGAGGACCAAGAAGATGAGGTAGAGGAAGTGCCTACTTCTAGCACCAGAATCGAATCATGGGTGTGCCAGTCCTTTGCTACCAAAGGCTAAAGCTACCAAAGTGAAATGCACTGAGTGCAATTTTGTACTCAGTTGCAGACTACCTGGACAGTACTCCTACGGGACCACCTCAATGCACCGATTACCAAATCCAATGACCGCAATGCTCTCAGAAAGGTTGTTCCTTTCTCAGCAAGTAGTAAGCTGTCTTCCTCCACTTCATCTTGCTCAACAAAACTGTAACCACACAGGCTGATGTCTGCGGGCTCTGGCGCAATATAAATACATACATAAATAAATAAATAAATAAATAAATAAATAAATAAATAAATAAGAACACGGACCATTATCGTCCATTGCAGCCCCTGAAATGGGGGATAAAGGTCGTTAGCACCCCTGGTTCCCAAAGCAGGAACCCAGGGTGCTAAAACATGGATTTTTCTTTCTAGCGTCCCGCTGTAGGAAGGAAAATCCTTATCCAAGATAGCCAACATTGAAAGAGAAGGCAGAGCTCCATACACAGCCCCTCTTCCCTTGCCATGGCAGCCTGCAAAACCCTATGAACATATTACCACAAGCAGTTTATTTCCCTTTCAAACCAATCCTACCTTCGAATAACTTTACCACATAGCCGGCCCCAGGTAAACATAGCCACTTTAACACCATTTTTCATCCCTAGCGGTCATGGCCAGTAGCCAGATTGTCCACGTCATGACCTTATGCCATGACCCAGACAATCTTGACACGGCCACAGGCTATACCTCAGTCACGAAAGGTATATGACTATTTTTTGTACCTACATTATGACACAGGCACATTTGCAAAACCATGCTTTAATGTCCTTGCCAATGCTCCTCACGAGTTTGCTTGAAATCTGCCCATGTTTTATTTTTTTAAAAGTATCAAAATGTATGTACATACAATAGTCATATAATTTAGCCCCCACTTGAAAAAATCCATTCAGTCTTTACACAAACATTGAAGGTTGGGTCTATAATCATTCTCAAAACTTGTGTCCACATTTGTAAAATAGCAACAAAGTTATACGCCATCTTAAAATGTCAAGACCACCATCTCATTTCGCCCCCTCTTGAGAAAACCCCACCACACTTTAGAAGACCATTTCTATCTAGATTCAAAATCGTTTTGCCAAATGTTGTGCAGATTCATCAAATGACACCACATTTATACGCCTTTACAATATTTTGCCCCCCCCTTTACTTTTGCCCCCTCTTGACAGAATCCCACAATACTGTACAAAACCATTCAGGATTAGCTCTAGAATAGAATTGCAAAATTACATGCAGTTTCATTGAGTGGCACAAAAGTGATAAGCCATCCAAAAGCTGCTTTTCCCCAACCTTGTAATGCAGAAATAGGTACAGATGTCCTAGGACATCTGAAGTGTCCGTGAACACCAAAGGACTACCCCAGGACATCTGGAGTGTTTGCGGACTTTCGGGGGCTGAAACAACCCATTTTCTGGCCTCTCATGGCCATATCCAATCCAATCCTCATCCCCCGCACATCCCCAGAGATTGTTTGTTGAGTTTCACAAGTGCAATGCTGCTTTTTTTTAATGTTTTCACTGCACCGTCCTCGGACCCCCAAAAGGTCTGTGAATCCAAGATGGTGGGTGTTTCAGGAAAACCGACGCATTTCACGTTTTCTCACCACCCAATCGATATCCGCGGACCACGCAACAGTCTGGAAATTTTTCTAGCCAATCAGAGGCCAGGCCGCGGACCGAACAGGGAAGTGATTCCACAGAGCCGATATAGATATCACTAATTTTTTTTGCCTTACGTCTTGGTCATTTTTTAAAAACAAATACTCGACAGATTTACACCAAATTAACAAAAGCACGCTTTCGGGACCAACCCGCTGCTCCTGCCACAAATTTGGTGAAAATCCATCCAGCGGTTTGGGCTATTGGCACAACAGACATTATTTCCCATTATGTCTATGGGAAAAAAAGAAATTTGGAACCCCCTATAACTCCCCCCTTGACCAAAACTCACCAAACTTTGCAAATAAATTCAGAGTGGGCCATGTACTTTTGCAAAATGTGGTGCAGATTCGTCCAGGGAGAGCAAAGTTATAAGCCACCCAAAAAGTGCTCTTCCTATGGGTTTAGCAACTTAACCATAACAACATGGCCGCTACCGCAGACCATGTAATATATTTGCTAAGGCAAATAGAACAACCCTTTGTTGCTGCAGTATCAAAACTAGGGTTTAAGAATGGTACCTGAGTATAGGGTGTGCCAACCCCTCACCCCTCAACTGAATATAGATAACAGGATAGGCAGATCAAATTGTTCCATCATTGTAGAAATCAGGATTAAAGTGCCTTTATTAAAAGTAAAAATTACACATGGCACTGCACACATTTGAGTTGGGATGGCCAGGAAATGAAGGGTGCTATGAATATCACACACACACCATAGGTGTATAAGGATATATTATGAATAAAGGATAGGATACAAAGTGGGAGATGCTTAATTAAATAAAGAATAGCTCCCTGAACAAAAATACAGCGTCAGACAAAAATATATTTCAAAATGGATACTCAAGTGAAAAATGGTTTCCTCCCTAAGCCAGATGTGGAGGACTATGAACCATGCCAAGAGTTTTTAGACAACCAACAGAGGCTGATAGATTTGGAGACATTCTTTGGCAGCATCTCACAGTGAGATAATTAGGTTTGTTAGGTTAAAAATGGAAATTGGCAGTAAAAACAGACAAGACAGTGACAAGGCCAGATAAGTAAGGGAAGCTTAGATATATTTATCCATGTTCTTCTTGAAGGGGGTACAACGTGTGTCATGCAAACTATCTGAGAGACCAGTTGTATTACTTTGACAACCATAAAATAGAGTATATATATTTCTCCACAGCATATATCTGTTCTAAGGCAGTTAAGCACTAAACTAACTTGACAGGACCTCAACAATCAGAATTAGATTAGATTACATATCAGTGCGTGAACTTTTTTTGGCAGGAGTTGAGCACTGTCATAGTTATGTCCAGTCAAGTCTAAAATAAGCATATGAGTTTCATGTGTCAGAGAAAATTGTGGATGCAGGCCATGCTAATGTTGGCTTGTTGTACAGACAAGGTAAACTATCCAATGATGCTGAATGAATTTCTTTTTTGTGACTAAGGTGACCAATCAAAAGCATACCCTGTACAAGGTGGTCATGTGCATACACATATTGCATAATCTTAAAAAGTTATAAAGCAGGTTAGAGGAAAAAATGTCTTTGAGTGTGTCCTGTTATTCCAGCAAATAACAAACTGTGATGAAATCCTCCCCGGCGTCTTATTTCAGTTTCTTCTGTCTGAACAATGAAGTGTTCATAGATGCCTGGTGCTTGAAAAGATGGGAGGCAGGACCCCAATTTCACCTGGCACGCCCATCGCTCATTCAAAATTTCCACAAGGATGTCTGGGGCCAGGGACCACACTATCTACAACTTTCTCTTACAAGATACTCTCCTTCTAGACCTCTATGGTCCTCTGGCACCAGCTCCCTGTGTGAAAAGTGTTTTGCTAAACGGAGAGCAGGAGGTTGCTAGCTTTCCTCAGCTGGATCCCTCCTTTGGAACAGCCTCCCCCTCCCTCTGTCTTGAGCAGGACCTTCTTAAATTATGAAAGAACCTCAAGACTTTCATCTTATCCTCCTTCGTCCCTCCTTAACTCCTCGGCGAATCTCACAGTTGCTGTGATTGGTGACCCTTATGCATCCTCTGGACCCCTGACCAGCCACACCCCATCTTCCCTGCTTCTGTCTACCTTTAGCACTTGCACTAGCACACCCTCCACCCTGGAGACTCGCACTTTTCCAGCCAATGCGACTCCAGGCCGTATAGCACTTTTCATATATTGCACTTTATCTGTGGCTCACGTATGAGCATGGACACCCCAGCACTTACCCCACTGCCCTCTTCCTTGCTGCACTTGCACGTTCTGAATACTCACAAGGCATAGCAGGTGTGTCTGTTACTTCCGCCGCAGCATTTATATTTGTGTTTTTAATATACTTCAATCACATGTTCCCCCCTGTTGCCCTGTGGGCACTTTGAAACAGAATGCATTTGCTGTATAAGCACCTAACAAGCAAACAATAAATAAATACATTTTCCCAGTTCCCAGCATATCCCCCCACACCCTGTGCTCCTCTGCACCCAACCCCCAGGCCCCTTCTAAAACCAAACCACAGACACTCTTTGCTATCGCGTGTCGTCATTTTCTCTGGCCCTCTGTGTGAGATGGTAAGAATGTCCATGCTTCTCTCTGCACATTGTATTGTGATTTTGAGTTGGTGTGGAGACATGAATGGATAGTGGTGCCACAGAGATCAATATATTAATATAGTGTACAAAGTTGCCTAATGTATTTGAATGTTTAAAGTTTGGTATTGCACATGTTTTGTATAACACAGTGCCTGCGGTAGTGGCCCTGTAGTTATGGTTAAGTTCCTCAACCCATAGGAAGTGCACTTTTTTGGATGGCTTATAACTTTGCCCCCCCATGGACGAATCCTTACCAAACTTTGCAAACAAACGTATATGGCCCGTCAGATTGATTCTGTGAAGTTAGTGAAGTTTTGTCAAAGGGGGCAAAGTTATAGGGGGAGTCCCAAAATTTCATAGACGCAATGGAAAAAATAAATTTGCTCACATCTACAGCACAAACTGCTGGACGGATTTTCACCAAATGTGCGTCAGGAGTGGTGGCTTCATCCTGAAAGTGTGGTTTTGTACATTTCGTGGACATCCGTCCAGTAGTTTCTTTTTTTTAAAAGGCCCAAAAGTAGGTTAAAAAATGTGTGATATTGGGTTTAGTCCATGGACTCACATCCCTGTTCATCCGCGGACGGCCATCGGTGTGGCCTAGAGGGTGACGTGATGTCCTCAGACATCAGACGCACCCACTGATTGGATGGTGAAAAGCGTGAAGTGAATCAGATTTTTGGAAACACCCGCCATGTTGGATTCACATACAGCCGGCATTGTCCTCGAACATCGCAGTAATAACATATTAAAAAACACAACATTGCACTTGTCAAACTTAACAAACAATCTCTGGGGAGGGGTGATGAGGATGGGATGGGATATAGCTGTAAGAAGCCAAAAAAAAGGTGTTTTTCATCCCCGAAGTCCATGAACAGTCCGGATGTTCGGGTACAGTCCTGTGATGTTCGTGAACACTTCAGATGTTCAGAGTCATCTATGCCTATTTCTGCACTACAAGGTTGGTGAAAAGCAGTTTTTGGATGGCTTGTGACTTTGGCGCCACTCAATGAAACTGCATGACATTTTGGAATTGTGTTCTAGACCTGATTCTTAATGGTTTAGGAAAGTGTGGATCTGTTTTGTCAAGAGGGAACTAAATTAGAGGGGTATCCCAAAATATGGTAAAGGTTTATAAATGTGGTGTAATTTGACGAATCTACACAAAAGCTTGCAAAAAGATTTTAGATCTAGATATAAATGTTTTTGTAAAGTTAGGTGGGATTTTGTCAGGAGAGGGCTAAATTAGAGGGGAGGTCTCAACATGTTTATGTGTCTTATAACTTTGTTGCCATTAGACGAATGTGGAAAAAAGTTTTCAGAAAGATTAAAGACCCAACCTTGAATGTTTGTGTAAAGTCTGAATGAATTTTGTCAAGCTAAGTTATATGACTATTATATGTACATACATTAGGACACTTTTGAAAAAATAAAACATGGGCGGATTTTCAGCAAAAAAATGGTTTTTCAAATGTGTCAATTTTTATTTTTTGACAAGTGTCATAATCTAGGTACAATAAATAATGATATACCTTTGGTGACTGAGGTATAGTCTGTGGCCATGGGCAGTGGTCACATTGTCTGGGTCATAGCATAAGGTCATGACCCGGAAAATCTGGCTACTGGCCATGACCATGAGGGATGACAAATGGGGTTAAAGTGGGCATTTCCACCTTGGACCAGCAATGTGTTAAAGTTATTCGAAAGTGGGATAGGTTTGAAAGGGAAAATAAAAAAAAATGTGCTCATGTTAATATGGTCATAGGGTTCTCTATTTACGCTTCTGCGGGCTGCCATGGAAAGGAAAAAGGAGCTCTGTACGGAGCCCCACCTTCTCTTTCTATGGTGGCCATCTGGAAAAGGATTTTCCTTCATACAGTTGGACGCCAGAGGCCAGAGGAACCTGGGGTGCTAACAACCATCATCTCCCATTGCAGGGGCTGGAACCGGGGATGACGGTCGAGGGACCTCATTATCTGCCCTCGCTTTGCTTGGGCCGATAACTTGGGCTGCCGGGCCGTTATGCCCCGTTCCAGTTTCTGGAATGGGGATGAAAGCCACATTATTTCCATTAGCATAACACCAAATGCTAATGTAAATGTTGGAAAATCTTATTGTGTCTATGTACTTTACTGAGAAATGTAAAGTAGATGGAGTCTATAAGATTTATTTTTGTTAGATTTTTTAACTGTTAAAGGTGGTTCCTAAAGGCACCTTTCTTTTGTTGTTTGATGATGTATTTTTTTTTTTTGTTGCAGGAGGGGTTAGAACATATGGTGCAGAGGGAAATTAGCGAAGAGGTACCAAGCACTAATATGGAGGGGCAGGAGGACAGGGGAAGATGTTGAGAGTGTGTTACTTTTAAGGTAGGGGGCAGTGTTCTCATGCTCCATGATCACAGCTTCAAAAGCACTTCAAAATTGCTTTGCCCTGCAGAAAGGTGTGTTGCAGTATATGCAGAGGACTGTTGTCTTCAAAAGATATGGATCAACAGCCTATTTTGTTGCTTGCAAGGTAGCTGGTGGGATTTTGTGTCCCACAGAAGTAGGCTGTCTCGTTGCAGTATTGGTTGAGGAAGATGAGGAGGAGGAAGACAGCTTATTACTTGCTAAGAAAGGAACAACCTTTCTGAGAGCATTGCAGTGGTTGGATTTGGTGTGGTGGCACATAGAGGTGGTCCCGACGGAGTACTGTACAGGTAGCCCACGACCGAGTGCAAAGTTGCACTCAGTGCATGTCACTTTGGTAGCTTTAGCATTTGGTACATTCCCAACAGTGGAATAGAGATGCCACACCCATGATTCTCTCATGGTGCTAGAGGTAGGCACTTCCTCTACCTCATCTTCTTGGTCCTCTTCATTGTGTTACGGAGGTACTGCACTTTTTTTGTTTTATAGGTCCTCCAGCTGAAGAGATAAATAGCAGTTATGCTAATATTCTTCAAAGTATGTGCTTTGTACTGGATTGCTAATGGATATTGAGTAAGAATAGGTGTAGGAGCTGTGCAAGGGTAAACTTTGAGCTTGAAAGTTCCTAGATCACTAGAAAATGCAGTTCCAAACTGTCCTCGAAGCACAAACCCAATCGCAAAGTGCGGACATGTTTGCGGACAAGTCATAAAGCAAGCGCATGTCTGGAAGGTCTGTGATGAGGTCAGAAGTTTCTGGACGTCGACGGACGCAAAAACAGTAGAAAAAGTTTTGCTAGAATGTGGGAAATGGCAGAGTTTCAAGGTGAAACTTTGTAAATTGGACAAAAATTATGCTGTAGTGGGGTAAGTATGATATTAGTAAGTTGTCGGAAAATAGGATGCCCTGGTAAAAACCCATACAATTCACTGAAAAAACCTAGTTAAAGGGACGTTATTGTTAAGTTGTACTAATAAAAACCTATAAAATTCACTGAAAAAACAGTGTTAACGGGATATTATGGTTAAGTTGCACTAATGAAATTCAATGAAAAAACTTCATCAAAGGGACATTATGGTTATAAGTAAAACCAAAAAATGTTATCTGTGATCATTGCTACTGATGGGTAGCTACGGGGGGCGGTGTGAGTAAGGATTGGGACAAGTTAATACTTCAATAATAATGTTACCAGGGCTGCAGCCTTTTTTGGCTTATACGCGGTCTTATATCTCCACTGTAGTTATGAGTAGTTGCTGTGCAGAATTAACATCCACCCATTAAAGGTGCTGCCAGCAACAGCCAAAGTCTTCCAAAAACTGCAGCTCTGTTATACTCATTTTGAAGAGTTATTAGAAATGCTAGAGAAGTTCACAGAGAGGGCTTAATTTTTCATGGCATTGGGCCTCATTCTGAGTTGGGAGGTAAGGGTTAACGGTCACCTGTAAGGAGACCGGTGCTGTTAAACCCTCACCGCCCAATTCCGAGGTCCCTTAGCGGGACCCGCAAAGGCCGTGTGGTCTGACCACACGTCCTTTGCGGGTCCTGCTAAAGGACCAGGGCGCTAATAACGTGCCCGCAATTCACAGGCCTGTAATTAGAGCCTTCCCCATTCCCATTGAGCCCTATGGGGGCTCAAATGGGAATGGGGAATGGTTGGTTGAATGGGGAGTTACCGGGTCTGCACAGATCGGAATCTCCCGGTAAGTCCCCATTCACCCAGACTGGACACGGAACCGGGTTTGGAGGCAGCCATGGCGCAAATAGTGCCATGGCTACCTCCAAACTCAGAATGAGGCCATTTGTCTTTTTAGAGTTGCTATTTTTGCTACTTTGTGGCATTGTCTTTTTAGAGTTGTTATTTTTGTTATTTTAAGTTTTCCTGATTAGTTGGACATTTGAACATCTCACATCAGAAAGCTTGGTACATCAATCATGATTAATCATTTGGTGCAAGTTTTCTGGAATGATGTGGATGAAGTGTATTGGAAATTGCAAGAGATTGTTGGGACAATGCTGGGCTGCAGCCTTTTTTGGCTTATATGTGATCTTACATATTCACTGTAACTGTGAGCGGTGGTTGTGCATAATCAACCTCCAGCATTTTAATGTGATGCTAGCAACAGTCAGACTTTTCAAACACTTGCAGCATTGGAACACTCTATTTCAAGAGTCATTAGAAATGATAGAGAGGTTCAGAGAGGCGGCTTCATTTTTTGTGGAATTGTCTTTTTAGAGTTGTCATGTTTGTTATTTTATATTTTCTATACCAGTTGGACATTTGAATGTGTCTTACATTGTGCAAGAAAACACTAAGACGTGGCCCTTCTAATGTTACGTCAGAAAATATTGGAACATCAATTATGATAAATCATCTGGTTCGAGTCTCCTGGAATGATGTGTCTTTTTAGAGTGGTCATTTTTGTTATTTTATGTTTTCCTCACCAGTGGTACATTTGAACATTTATACCATTGTGCAAGGAAACAGTAAGACGTTCCCCTTCTACGGTTCTGTCAGAAATAGTGGGAACCTCAATCTTGATAAATCATTTGGGGTGAGTTTCCAGGAATGATGTGGATGATGCATATTGGAAATTGCACAAGATAGTCTGGCCCATACTGGGCTGCAGCCTTTTTTGTGTAATGTGTGGTCTAATATCTCCCCTGTAGCTGTGAGTGGTCAGAGTGCATAATCAACCTTCACCTATTAAAGGTGCTGCTAGCAACACCCAGATTCTTTAAACATTGGAACACCTGTTTTGAAGAGTTATTATGAATGCTAGAGAGGTTCAGAGAGGAGGCTTAATTTTTTGTGGCATTGTCTTTTTAGAGTTTTCATTTTTGTTATTTCATATTTTCCTCACCAGTTAGACATTTGGGCGTGTCTAACATTATGCAATAAAACACTAAGATGTGGCCATCTAATGTTCCATCACAAAGCTTGGGAACATAAATCTTGATAAATAATTTGGGGCGAGTGTCCTGGGATGATGTAGATGATGCATATTGAAAATTGCATGTGATGATCTAGCCCATACTGGGATGCAACCTTTTTTGGCTTATGTGTGGTCTTATATCTTCACTGTAGCTGAGTGCAGTAGTTGTGCATAATCAACTTCCACCCATTACATGTGCTGTTAGCAACAGCCAAAGACTTCAAACAGTGGCAGCAATGGAACACTCTATTGGAAGAGTTATTAGAAATGCTAGAGAGGTCGAGAGACAAGGCTACCTTTTTTGTGGCATTGTTTTTTTAGAGTTGTCATTTTTGTTATTTTATGTTTTCCTCACCATTTAGACATTTGAACATGTCTAACATTGTGCAAGGAAACAATAAGACTTTCCCCTTCTAATGTTCCGTCAAAAGGATTGGGCACAACAATCATGATAAATTATTTGGTGCAAGTTTCCTGTGATGATGTGGATGATGCGTATTGGAAATTACAAGAGATGGTCCGGACAATACTGGACAGCAGGTTTTTTGGCTTATATGTGGTCTTATATATTCACTGTAAGTGTGACCAGTGGTTGTGCAGAACCAACTTCAACCATTAAAGGTGCTGCTACCAACAGTCAGACTTTTCAAACACTTGCAGCATTGGAACACTGTATGTGAAGAGTCATTAGAATTGCTAGAGAGGTTCAGAGAGGCGGCTTCATTTTTTGTAGAATTGTCATTTTAGAGTTGTAATTTTTGTCATTTTATATTTTTGTCACCAGTTGGGTGTTTAAATGTGTCTAACATTGTGCAAGAAAACACTAAGACGTGGCCCTTCTAATGTTACGTCAGAAAACATTGGAACATCAATTATGATAAATCATCTGGTGCGAGTCTCCTGGGATGATGAAGCTGATGCATATTGGACATTGCATGAGATGGTCTTGCCCATGCTCAGCTGAAGCCTTTGTTTGCTTATAAGTGGTTCCAAACCTTTGCTGTATTTGTGAGCGGTGGTTGTGCAAAATCAACTTCCACCCATTAAATATGCTGCCAGCGATAGCCACAGTTTATGAACACATTCAGCACCAGAACAGTCTATTTGAAGTGTGATTTGAAATGTAAGAGAGTTTCAGAGAGGAGGTTTCATTTTTTGCGGCATTGTCTTTTGAGAGTTGTCATTTTTGTTATTGTAGGTTTTCCTCGCCAGTTGTACATTTGAACATGTATAACATTGTGCAAGGAAACTTTAAGACATTCCCCTTCCAATGTTCTGTCATAAACATTGGGAACATCAATCTTGATAAATCATCTGGTGTGAGTCTTCTGGAATAATGTGGATGAAGCACATTGGAAATTGCACACTATCGTCTGGCCCCTACTGAGCTGCAGCCTTTTTTGTGTAATGTGTGGTATAATATCATCCCAGTAGCTGTGAGAGGTGGGTGTGCATAATCAACCTCCACCCATTGAAGGTGCTAATAGCAACATTCAGAGTCTTGAAACACTGACAGCACTGGAACACCAATTCTGAAGACTTACTATGAATGCTAGAGAGTTTTAGAGAGGAGGCTTAATTTGTTGTGGCATTGTCTTTTTAGAGTTGTAATTTTTGTTATTTTATATTTTCCTCACCAGTTGGACACTTGAACATGTCGAGCATTGTGCAAGGAAACAGTAAGACGTTCCCCTTCTAATTTTCCATCGGAAGGTTTGGAAAGATCCATCATGATAAATCAGGAAAAGTCAAAGGTAACCCCAGCACTTGTACAGATAATCTTCAACTAGCACCAGGCAGCGGGTGTCTGGTAAATGTGGGTACACTGTCAATGTACTACCACAGTACGTAAACCAAAGAACAGAGAGTCCCCAAACACACTGCGCCAAGGAAGTGCAACTATTAGAATGCGGTCTGATGTTTATTCAGGGTGATCAAAAACAGCCTGACACGCGCTTCAAGCTAAAATGGCTATTCATCTGAGGCTGATATGTAACATTAATATATGCAATATAATATTAAAAATGTGTAATCAAAATAGAAATTAAAAGGACATTTTTTTTAAGAAGAAACAAAACAAGGCACAATGTTAAGTGTTACAAGGGGAAACAAGTCAAAGTAAAATAATTAGGATGATTGGAATATGAATTGCATTTTGCACGTCACATAGAATAGTCATATTAATGCATATGAAAACAAAAAGAAAGAATACAATCAAAGGAGAAGAGGGGGGAGAGAATATATGCGGCTGGAATAGAAATTTAGCATATGGTGCTAATCAGAAAGCATAAGGCGGTGCTTGTAAAATTGTAGAATGCGTGGGAAAGAGTCCCGTTGTGTAGCCGCAGCTTGCTAGTGAAGTATCAGTGTGTTTGTGGACTCTCTGTTCTTTTATCATGATAAATCATTTGGTGCAAGTTACCTGGGGTGATGTGGATGATGCATATTGGAAATTGCAAGAGATGTTCTTGACCATACTTGACTGAACCCTTTTTTGGCTTATATGTGGTCTTATATCTGCACTGTAACTGTGAGTGGTGGTTGTACAGAATCAACCTCCAGCCATTAAAGGTGCTGCTAGGAACAGCCAGACTCTTTAAACATGCCATCAACACTTAATGAATCCTCAGCTTTGACAGCTGTGTCAAATCCATATGTTTTAGTATTACCAGCTGCTAATGTCTAAATTATGAGGGTTATCTGTGATATATGTCACAAATGGGTTGCTGTGGGAGGTGGTGCAACTAATGATTGGGATATGTTCACCTGAATACCACATTTATTGTTTAAGTGGTGATTTTTTCCCATCCTCTTTAAAAAGAAATATGTGTACAAAGATGAAACACATAGGGCATTAGATATAATGGGCCTCATTACACGGTAGGCGGTAAGGGTTTACCGATACCGGTATTTTACCGGTACCGGTAAATCCTTACCGCCTTACTACGAGGTGACTTTGCGGGTTAGGGAATTTAACGCCTGCTTTTTGCAGACATTAAAAACCAACCCGCAAAGGGACCCAGGGAGCTAATTACGGTACCGCAATTTGCGGTGCCGTAATTAGCACCTTCCCCTTTCCCATTATGCCCTATGGGGCAAAAATGGGAATGGGGAAGGGCAATGGTGGAAGGGGGAATTACCGCCTCGCCAACCTTGGAATGGGGTGGTAATTCCCCTTTCCACCAAGGCGGTGCCGGTATTTTACCGGCATGAACCATGGCGCTAATTGCGCCATGGTTCTCCCCCTACAATGTAATGAGGCCCAATGTTATTGATATTTTTGGTTATAAACATTTTTGAATTTCCTAATAATAATGTATGTATGTATGCAGAAGTCGCACTCTGCATATGTGTACTATGTTGTTGATGTAAACATCTGTGGATTTTTCAGATAAGCAGATATTAAGTGTTAAATATTTGCAGCTTTATTTGCAGCGTAAACTCTGAGAAAGTGCATTTGTTGTGTTATTTGGAGCTTGCTTTTTGATGAAGTATTGTTTACCCTCTTACAGATTTCTATTTGGAAATTTAAGAACATCTATATTGTTATTATTTTTTTTAGCATTTTACTTTTCAATAAAAAAAGAAAACCATGTATTAATTAATTTACACACGGGTTTGGGGAATTACTGACTTTTCAGTCTAAGGGCCTCATTACGAGTTTGGTGGTAGCCATGGAGCTACTAGCTCCATGGCTGCTGCCAAAGAGGGCTCCTTTCCCGGGTTCCGGGAATGGGGAATTACCAGGCCATTCCAAGTTCGGAGAGCCCGGTAATTCCTCCCTCTGGGAACCCGGGCCTGGACCTTCCCCATTCCCATCTGAGCCCCCACAGGGCTCAATGGGAATGGGAGAGGGAGCTAACAATGGGCCAATTACGAACGTCCCGTTGTTAGCTCCCTCTTCCCCTCACGGGACCCGGTAAGGATGCCTGGAGGTCCCCTTACCAGGCATCCTTACCGGGTCCCGTGAGGGGACCTCGTAATTTCACGGAACGGGTTTAACGGGTCCGCCTCCATTAGCGGAGCCCGTTAACCGGTTCCGCGAAGGTCGTAATGAGGCCCTAAGTGTGTAATATATTGCATATCTGTGTTGCATAAAATTTTATTTACCAATAAGCTCTTAGCGCGGTGGGCATTATTGTGTTAGCTAGTCCCCCAGGGTCCATAGTTACAGGTCCAACTGAGAGGTTTAGAAAGGAGGGTTAATTTTTTGTGGCATTGTCTTTTTAGACTTGTCACCTTTGTTATTTTATATTTTCCTAATCAGTTAGACATGTGAACATGTCAAACCATGGGAATAGCAGCAACAGTGATGCTTTTTTACAGTAGATACCTGTGCGCAGATTATAGGTCATGAGTTTCTATGTTTTGATGTAAATTAGCCTTTGTATAGAGTTCCTCTATATTGGTGTAATTGAAATTGATGAGTGGATTAATCAAATTAGAGGTTCATAAAGTTCAGGAAAGTTTATTGGAAGGTTCCATCTGCAAAAGCTTACAATAGGAAACACACAGAACTTTTTAATGTCTTTCTTTCTCCAATGCTATTTGATACAGAAATACTGCCAGCTTTTAGTGAAACTCGTTCATGGAGTTAAGACGAATATTTAGCATACCCATGCACATCTTCATACCTTTCTTTAATTGCTTTATCCCCTCTCTGCTGAACAGGTTTCCTGTAAGAGGTGAGCAAGTGATTTGCAAATTCACTACGAAAATGACAATGTCCAATGCAATTTAGAGATATCACTGATGAAGGACAAAGTCTATGGTTGGTGGCATGTTAGTGTTTGAAAATATACAGAGCATATGTTTGACGTGATTACAAAGATGTAAAATCTGCCTAAAAAATCATTTGTGCAAGGTCTGAGAGGTAAAGTTGGGTATTTACCTCTCAATTTGGAAGAACATGTCAACACTCTAGGCGTGAAGTGTGACTGTGACATTGCAGATTGTGTTTGTTTTAGCAAATGGTGTTGCCACTAAAGATAAGAACATTTGCCAACAGCTTATAGATATTTGAAAGGTGAAAAATGCACTGGTGTTTCTATTGGAGAACAATGATTTATACAAAGGCAGTCTCACTGTACCAGACTTGTGTATGCTTGATGTTGGGTTAACAAACAAAAGCTATTTCTGTTGTTTACTTCCATTCTGATGACCAGGGATGAATGAGAGTGTCTGGGTCAATTTTCTTTCTGATAATATCTTTGTAATTGGTCCCAACACATCCGATAGCAATGTACTGGCACCCTTTCCGGACCGACAAACAAAGGGTTTGCTTGTAGGGGCATGGTACTCTCTGCAGCATTGATCTGCTGGGAGTTCAGGCCCCTACCGGCAGTCTTTTCACTAAAGCACCAGCCCCATTAGCAGCAGTGCTGGTGCTTCAGTAACTCCATTCCCATTCCTATTGGACTCCATGGGAATGAGAATGTACCGTTGCCAGTAACTCACCGCCTATAATCATGTTTTACTGGCAACCCTGTAATGAGACCTAGAGTCTTGAAAGAACTGCACCACTGAAGCACTCCATTCAAAGAGTTAACAGAAATGCTAGAGAGCTTCAGAGAGGTGGGTTTTAATGAAGGGTCTACAGATGTGCTGCTCTTATATCCATCAGTACCAATTGATTGAGCGAGAGGCGTTCGCAGGATATTTTCTTTCTGATGCAATGAATTTGGCAGATATCTACATCCACTTCATCCCAGGGTACTAATAGTGTCTTTCTTTGATTGCAAGATAGTCTGACATTTTGCAACTGAAAAAAGAAAAAAAAAGATGTCCGCCATGGAAAGGAATATGAAGTCTCATCACCCTTTTGATGGTGGCCATTTAAAAGAGTAACAAAAACTAAAAAAGAAGATGGCTACCATGAAATGGGAGAAGGGACTACATATAGTCTCTTCTCCCATTCCATGGCGGTTATTAATAAGATCGAAAAAAAAGAAGAAAATTGCCTCCACGGAAAGGGAGAAGGGAGCACACGTTTTTATTTTAATTTTATTAATATACGCATAGCCGAGTGACTTTGTATATACAGAACAATAACATATACATAAAAACACACAGAGATCATATAACATAAAACAATTGAATATAGTGTCATGACCCTTGCCCCAGACCCTCACTGGGAAGTCAGCTTCCCAGCTAGAGCCAGGTCCCATGCCTCTATTGTGGGCTGAAGGCCCTTAGCACCGCATCCAAGACACTCTTGGAGTCAGTGCTGGCGCCTTTGGCGGCAGGCTCATAATCATTATGGAGACCAACATTAAGATGGGAGTATTTACATGGGACTACTTTATTTGGAGACTTCAGCTAACATGGAGGCACTCACATAGCTCAGGAACAAAGAACTAAGCTATGCGGTATAGTGTTTAGGGTGTGGCTGGGCCTGGGACTACTTTACCTGGACTACCTTATCTGAGACTATTTAAACCACACCCAAACAGCAGAACACGCTTTGTGTTATTCTGCTGTTTGCAGTGTAACGCTGACCGTGTCCATATTGAGTCTCCAGTGTTCCTTGATGCCGCTTCACCTGACTCCACGAACCTGAAGAGAAAGAGAATATCGTTAACTTAACCTTATCTGTGACCAGCATCCTGTCTTCAACTCATCGCCAGCAGCGGGTTTCGCTTACCTGAAGATACTCAATTCAGTGAACTCCACCGTCCTGGCGCTGCATGCCTTCTGGAATACAACAACCTGGAAAGAAGAGAGAGAAAGACAGCATTAGAGCGCTTACTCACGTTTTCTCCGAACAATGAAAGACACAAGATTCTTACCTGGTTAGTCGACTTTGGGTCAGCATTATTTCTGGACATCACGGCGCTCGGTGGAGAAAACAGCGCCCTGCGAAGAAAGGGGAAAGACGCAGGTTAGCAAAATAAAAGGACAAAACAGCCCTAGACCTTAGGGGAGCGTACCACCTTCTTAGGGTAAAAAAGGGGGATGAATGGAAAACCACCTTTTGTACTAAATATGGCATGTATGAATACCAGCTGATGCCTTTCGGACTTTGCAAAGCTGCCGCTGCTTTCCAATACTTCATGAACAATATCTTGCGGGAATTAATCGACGTTTGTGCCCCAGTGTACATTGGTGACATTTTAGTGTATTCTGCTTCAAAACAGGACCATGTCAAGCACGTCTGCTCCATTCTTACAAAACACTGCCAACATCACCTGTATGCTAAACTTGAAAAATGTTCTTTTCATGTCACCGAAGTGGAATTCCTTGGTTTTATCCTTACACCAAAAGGTATCAGAATGGATATACACAAGGTAGATACCATTTTGAACTGGCCATCACCGACTTGGCTAAAAGGAATCCAGAGTATGTTGGGTTTTGCAAACTTTTACCACCGATTCATCCCAGATTTTTCTCACATAGTGCATCCCATTGCATCACTGTTACAAAAAAACAATAAGAAGTTCCATTGGACCGAAGAAGCAGAGAAGGCTTTCCAAGAACTTAAGAAAAAATTCACGTCCGCCCCAATTCTACTGCACCCTCACCCAGACCTCCCTTATAAAGTAGAAACGTATGCCTCCAGCATGGCTATGGGAGCTATCCTCTCGCAAAGGGACCCAGAAACTGGCCAGTTACATCCTGTGGCCTTCTGGTCACGAGAATTCTCACCCCCAGAGCTTAACTACGGTATCACACACAAGGAAATCTTGGCTATAAAATCAGCTTTTAAGGCATGGCGACATTATCTCCTTGGTGCCAGATATACTGTCACGGTAATAACAGATCATTGAAACATGCAATACCTAAAAACAGCGAAGGCTCAATATTCACGTCAATTACGTTGGGCCCTCTTCTTCGCTGAATATGACTATGTACTCAGATACCCACCAGGAGTCCGAAATGTGAAGGCTGACGCTTTGTCCCGCATTGGCATTGATGAAAAGGTATATGCAACTCCAGATCCAGTAGCCATCATTCCAGAGTACAAACTCCTGGGCCTTACAACAACATTGACACAAAGTGAACTTCAAACAAAATTCAAAACCTAATGGATCCCAAGCTCTCACAAGAATGGTGTGCTCAAGGAGAGCTTTACACAATTAAAGATCAACTACCGTGTTTTAGGGGCTGTATATGTTTGCCAAGTAAGGAATTACAAGAGCAAGTCATTTCAGGCTATCATGATTCCTTGATAGAAGATCACCCTGGAATTGCCAAAACTCTAGCCAAAGTGAAATGAAACTATTCTTGGCCAACTTGGCGCAAAGACATCTTTCGATTTATTCAATCATGCAGTGTGTCTGCACAGGACAAATCTCAAACGCAGAAACCAGCTGGACTCCTTCAACCATTGGAAATTCCTCCCGCGCCATGGCACACACTCTCTCTCGATTTCATTACAGATCTACCTCCCAGTCAGGAATTCAACACCATCTTAGTGATCGTAGACTTATTCTAAAAAATTACACACTTTCTTCCTTTTAAGGGTTTTCCAAACGCATCCAGTTTAGCGAAAGTATTCCTGGAAGAGATCATGCGGTTACATGGATTTTCATCAGTCCTGATCTCAGATCGAGGTAGTCAGTTCATATCCAACTTTTGGAAGAAGTGCTATTCAACGGCCCAAATTGACATTCGGTTATCCACAAGTCACCATCCTCAAACAGATGGCCAAACAGAGAGAACAAACCAAACCCTCGAACAATACTTATGTTGCATGCTATATCAGGTGGAGGGAATTGGAAGGACCTGTCATGGATAACTGAATATGCCTATAATAACTCATTACACACCAGCACTGTACAAACCCCTTTCTACACCATATATGGTAGGCATCCACGTACGTCGGAACTAGAACTTCCATCCACTTGAACTACCAGCGGTTAAAACCCTATGGAGGCACTCACATAGCTCAGGAACAAAGAACTAAGCTATGCGGTATAGTGTTTAGGGTGTGGCTGGGCCCTGGACTACTTTACTTGGACTACTTTATCTGAGACTATTTAAACCACACCCAAACAGCAGAACACGCTTCACGTTATTCTGTTGTTTGCAGCGTGACGCTCATCATGTCCAGATTGGGTCGCCTGTGTTCCTTGATGCCGCTTCACCTGACTCCACGAACCTGAAGAGAAAGAGAACATCGTTAACTCAACCTTACCTGTAACCAGCATCCTGTCTTCAACTCATCGCCGGCAGTGGATTTTGCTTACCTGAAGATACTCGATTCAGTGCACTCCACCGTCCCGGCGCCGCATGCCTTCTAGAATACAACAACTTGAGAAACACAGCATTAGTGAGCGCTTACTCACGTTTTCGCCCGAACGACGAAAGACACAAGATTCTTACCTGGTTAGTCGTCTTTTGATCAGCATTATTTCTGGACATCACGGCGCTCGGCGAAGAACACAGCGGCCTGCGAAGAAAGGGAAAAGACGCAAGTTAGTAAAATAAAAGGACAAAACAGCGCTGCACACCGTGCATTCACTTACCGGCTCATGCTCATCACCAATCTGCACGACAACGCTGAAATATCTTTCCATACTAAAGGGAAGAAGAAAGACATTATTATTTAAATAAAGAACTGAGTACCAAGACTGTAAAGCAGCAAACCTACCTTGTCAAAATGGAGTCGCAGGAGGCCTGGACTCCAGCAGGGCTTGCAACAGTGAAGTAACATGGTCGCTGCACGCCCTTCATCAACGCGCCCCTGCCACAAGGAGCAGGATGGAGAATGCACTTCATAAAGAATTAAGCTGAGGAGAAGGCCCTGGGAAAGAGTTTGAATCCAAGGGAGGTGGGAAGGCACGCTACAAGAGACAGTCAAGTCTTGAACCCAGTTCTCCTGTATTTCAGGCCTCACTTCCATCTGAGAAATTATCCAGAGATCGGGGAGACGGCTCGAGGTGCAAGCCATCCAACCAGGGCTGAGTGGCATCCCCGTGGATACCAGGTAAGCGTAACAATAGTCAATGATTAAAATTACGAGTGACAGTTCATCTGCTTAAATGATTTAACTACTATTACAACATACAGTTATAAAACAATAGCTAAAATCAATACTGCAGAAGGTTAAACATTTCGACACATTTCCAATAAACCTTCACCATTTAAAAGATAAGATTTCGATCTGATCCATCTAAGAAGTCAAAAGCAAAGGGACGACAGATCAGCACAGTTAAAATCATTATTAAAAGATTTCAGATAGCGATTTGAAAATTCGGATAGACTTTCACATTTGATAAGCAGGTGTTCCAAAGTTTCTATGTCATCAGTGTCACATAGACGACATGCGCACTCAAAGCAGGTGAGGCCATTAAGTGCCCCATTTGTTGTGCGTGCAATACTTATATTAAACTTAAGGAATAAGTATTGCCTGAGAATGGCACTGTTAGGGAATGCAACACAATAAGAGGGTTTAACCAGCCATTGATTAATCTGCTCACAGAAGGCACCACTATTTCTATTGGAATACAAATTCACTAAGTGTTGTTCTTTGCTAATCGAAGACAGTTTTAGTTTCAACTTAGATTTATCAAGACAGACTACTCCATCCCGGGCTTCCAGAAAGCAAACTGCATTCCGTTTAGTATAGGTAGATATCAAAGTTCCAAGAGTGCCAATTGCTGAACAATTGTCAAGGTCAGAGAGGGCATGCAAGAATGTCACCATCATTGTTCTATTCTAAAGTACACAAAGGTTTTCATAAGACATGACAGCTTTGATATAAAATGTGTACATTATGCCCTTAATTTCTAAATCTATAATCAGATATTCAATTGGCAACGCGTGTGGCATACGAGAAAGAGCTTACACAGCAGGTTACCTTCAAAGCATTTTATCAACAATTGATAGTGGTGTCCGCACACCTCAAAACCATAAAACATCACAGAAAGCACTTTTGCCTGGTATAGCGTTAAGACAGTCGTGATGGAACAACCTCCTTGGCGTCCAGTGAAATGACTGATTGCACTGATCACTTTGTTGCATTTGTTTTTGGTTTCAGTCCAATGTAAGGTCAATTTTAAGGTATTCATAATGTGTAACCATAGATATTTATATGAGGTAACACATTCAAGTGGGGTGCCATTGAGGCTACACGTTAGACTCTTACAGGGTCAATGGAAGGGGGAGAATATCATAGTCTTGGTTTTCCCAATATTAACAGACAAGCCATTGATGCCTGCAAATGCTCCCAGTGCGGCAATCAACGACAGTAGGCCCTTAGGTGTATAGTCCATTAATAGAAGGTCATCAGCATAAGCCAACCAGCTGGTATGGTGGCGACCGACTTTCACTGGGTTAATGGGTAAATTAGTAAACACTGTTTGAAGATCAGCAAAGTATAAATTAAAGAGAGTGGCTGAAACAATACAGCCTTGCTTCACTTTCCGCGATACGTAGGTATCGAATCAGAAAATGTACCTTCAGCATTGGGTCAAATTCAGATTGAGGTGCCAATGTACAGAAGCATAAGCATTCTGAGGCCAGGTGGTATGTTCCATCGCGTCAGCTTTTGTCATAGTCGGTTCCGATTTGCTGAGTCAAATGCAGCAGAGAGATCAATAAATGTGCAGTAGACTGGGGTCTCTCTGCGTAGCCACGCATATTGTACAGAAGATACTAAGATCAAGAAATAGTGGGAGGTGGATGCTGTTTTAATAAAACCCATTTGATTTGGTGGAAGAATTTCGTTTGCGACTATCCATTGGATACGCTCTAGTAGGAGTACCTTTGCAAAGATCATCATAGGGATATCCAGTATGGCTAACAAACGATAGCTTGTAGTCAAATTCGACAATCCTTTTTTATGTACTGGAAGTATGTGGCTTTCCCGCCAGGTGTTGGGAATGATGTCATAGGTGCCTATTTGAGTGAACAATAAATGACGCGCATGTTCCCACATGCCTGGGGATAATTTTACCAGGGAATTACAAATCCTGTCATGGCCAGCTGCCCGAGAAGTAGTTAATTGCTCAATACTGACTATGAAATTTAAGATGTTTACATGGAAAGCCCATAGCTTCGTAGGTAGAGTAACATTTGTTTCACTTAGAGATCTATTACCTAATGTCGATGCAATGTAAATGAACCAGTCAGGTTCAGTGACTCCATTAATGGGTAATGCTCGCTTTTTGTTGTTGCAAAGGACGTTCCATAGTAGAGTACTATTTTTAAGTGATGCTAAAAGAGCAATTTCTTGCCATTTACTCAACTCACATTGCAGTTTATATTCTCTTAGCCATTTAAGGTAATTGACTTGGGTCTCTTTGATGTATAGGTTTACTTCATAAGGTGTATAAGGACTCATGGTAGTATATATTAATGCAGAGATTTTTGCACAAAGTTGCTTTTTTGCAGTCGCGATAAAAGGTTCAAAATTCACTCTTAAGTGAGATCTGATTTGTGCATTCAACAACACTGTTGTATGTCCATGGTACTTTAATAGCATCCTTAACCTGAATCACGATTGCGGAAAAAGCTGATACTATCAGTTAACTGGATTGAGCAAACGGGAACATCAAAGCAACTAATGAATGAAGGTAAAAGATTCTCAGAGGTATTTCTGCCTTTGGTTAAATTTGATGGGTTCCAACAAATGCAATTACCATTCGGTATATATAACATATATGTTGCCATTTAAATAGTCGGTGCTAAGGTTTGGAGGCCCATTAATGTTAGTCAGGAGTAAAAATAGGGGGAGATGATCACTTTCATCGCTAAGAACAATCGCCATATCTTTCACCAGGGGCAATGCTCTGCGGTTGGCAAAAATGTAGTCCAGTGTGGATGCACTTTTACCTCTAACATGAGTGTATGCTAACTCGGCATCTCCTGGACAGAACCTAGTAAGCTGAGTAAAATCATAGGCTTCTAAGAGAGCAATCCAGGCTTTGGCAGAACATTTTGCTGACACTTTAGATTTCATCAGAGAAGAAGTATGAGAGTCAATATGTTCTAGAGGAGTGAGTTCTATGTATGAGTTAAAATTCCCCACTATCAATATAGGAAACTCCTGGTAGTAGGTTTTTAGTATGCTTCGGACTTTCAGTGCATTAATGGAGGTGGCAATACTATTTGGGAGGTCATCAATATTTATTAGTTTGATGCTCTTGCTGTGGAATTGCAATTTTGCAGCCAGGACTCATTGTGTAGTGGATGCTGTTCATTTTTTACTATTGTTGACATGACTGGTAACAGTACTGGACCTTAATTTAGATAGCAACATTTGTGTGGTGTTGCACAAGTAGCTTAATCTGAAGAGGTCATCTTGATAGTTTATAACATAATTAAGAGGAGACTCAGGTTTAAACCAGTGAACTGGATATCCCAGCCCCTTTGATGAGTAGCAATTATCCTTTAGATGGATGGGGATGCATATTGTATTCATACATCAATAATCAAAACGACTCAGGCAGTTTGTCAAAAGGAAATCTGTTTTAATGTCAAGTATCTAAAACAGGGAGTACAACGAACATCAGCACTCACTCGTTCCTCTTACTCAACAAATCTTGCAAAAAACAGGTTTTATTAAGCAAAATCGTCACGAGTGACGCGTTGACCTGCATCATTACCAACGGCATCCTACGTGGCAAACTACAAAAACCTATTGAGGGAAGTGACAGGCTCTAAGTGAGTATCTAAGTATAAGTTCTATATCAGTATAAAACAGTGAAGGAAAGTGATAGGGTACTTATCATCAGGTGGGGGTGCTAAGCCCTCCCCTTAAAATGGCCACTATGAACGTCACTAAATGCACAACGTCCCATTGGCTACACAAACTATAGGACCCTCAATTATGCCGTCCTCTACAATTGGTTGGCTTCTAACCCCTGTCAGTACTTTTCCACCTACGTCTAGCAGCTTGCAGACTGAACATCCAGGTGTGGGTGAGCTTGTCTTAACACCAGCTTACCACCAATTATCTGATCAATCCATCATCACTTCAATGGTCCAGTGTCAATTAGGGCTTTGAAGCCTGGCCTTGAGTTTGTACTGTGCTCTGAGAAATTGTAAGGAGTGTGGGCACAGCCTGCCCTCGTGCATATGTGTGACGACCTCGTTCTTCCAACTTCATCCTTCCACGTGACTCGAGACCATGGAATCAAGCCTTTTTGTGTATTTAATATTATTTTTTAATAGTCCTCTGACGTCTTTTGTTTTGATCAAGCCTTCTGGATAGGAGTTTCTGTTCCTTCACACAAATTGTATCCAATGTCAGTTCATCCAGTTTGATAAGACCTTGGCTTCTTTGGCTCATCCAACTCCTTCTGCTGAGATTCATTTTGTAATTCAATTTGCTTTTTAACTGTGACACACTGAGATGAGGCCTTCTTACTAATTTCCAGCACAGCTTATAATACATAGTGGAACCATCCATTCTTTACTCGTCCATATTCATATATATATATATATATATATATATATATATATATATATATATACACATATATATTGGTGCTTGCAGCAATCTATTTACTATAAAGCTAGCCTCAAGATTACTTTGTCTGCTTGCGTTTCTTTTGCATCTGTACACATGTAAACTAGCATAATATCTTCATCTGTTTCTGTGGCATAAGCTTTTTCACCTTGATCCCAAAATGTCACTTATCCTTGATACTTTCTTGATGCCTTATAGAATATCTGCATTCTCTGGTCTCTGCATCTCTTCTACAGACTTCAGCTCGATTCTGTGTGACGTCACCATTCATCTTTGCCTTTTATCTGCTCTGCGTCTTCAGGAATCTCATTCAAATGCCCATCCTATTTTCTTGTATGCAGGTATGGTTTTCTCAATAGGTACCTTGCCTCCCAGGTCTTCTTAGGTATTATCACTTTCACTGGTACTGCACAGAGTCCATACTCTGCTCTTTGTCTTTTCAACTTCTCTGTGTATGTCTCATACTCTGGTTTCCAACAGACAGGTAATATGGGCGGGGCGGTTGGAGTAGGGGTACTTGGCTCCTCCTCTACACTCCCCCCTTTGGGCTATTCATCAACCACTTTCTCATCATCCTTTACATCCAGGCACCCTTTTCTGAAGAAGAGCTTTTTAGGGACCCATATCTTTATGACTGCTCTATGATTCCTTTCAGGCATCCTGCTGATTTCACATGCTCATCCTTGTTCCATGTCATGAGCATGCATTGTCCACTTGGACATCAATAGATCCATCTTCCATCTTCCCACATACTTCTTATGCTTCTTTGGTTCTTTGGAAAGAGGAACTTTTTTCCCTCAGGTGCATGAATACTGGCCTTCACAAAGTCTCTGATTTCTTCATTTGTCGGGTCTCTGGCTTTCCATCCTAGCTCAACATCGATCACGATCTTCACCCCTATGGCTTTCTTTGCTGTCTTCTTGCACTGTGATATTATTATCCTGATCACACAGAATCCAAGCAATGTCTTCCACTTCGTCTATCTGGCCATGGAGTTTCGTCAGCATGTCTATGGCCTCCATCAGGGTTCCATTCTCGTCATCATGAGAAGGTAAATATGTGCAACATGATTCTCCAATTTCTCCACAAATATCTCCATCCATAGCTGTGATTATGTCCAATATGTATATATTCTGAAGAATCATCAGTCTTATGGCTCTCATCTCTTCTCTGATTGCATTGAATCCCTTTATTGTAGTGTTAATTGTCTGCAGCAATTCCCATCTGGTTATCTGTAACCACTTGGTGTTTGCTCCGACCTGGATTCTCGGCATGAAGATCAACGTGAACACTGAAGAAGTATGGCTAAACTGTCTGTGCTCATACAGGATACAGTCAAAAGCTTCTATTTATTTGGATGAGAAATAGTTCTCTTTCTTCATCCTCTTTATCAGTTTAACAGATCTCTTCTTCCTCAGGTTAACATCTGCTTTTGGAAAGCTGTCAAGACTCAGATCACTCTTTGGAATCACTAATGCTTGAACATGGACATTCACCAATGAGAATATCCCTCCCCAGTCTTTGAGTAGCTTTATGTATGCCTTGGATCCACAAGCCCAATAGTGATCCATAATTACTGCTGTCCAAATGTTCATTCAAATATTCAACCACATTTCTGGTTCTCTCCCATTTTTCTTGTTCCATTATTTCTGAAACACAGCTTTGCATTCTCTAAAGGCACTATCTGCAAGGGTCCTCCTTTATCTTAGACCCATGTCAGTAGCTTTGAAAGTTTCAGCCATAGGGGTTTACACAACATTTGTGCATGTTCAATCGTTGGCTGGTAGTAACCCATTATTACCCAGTGTCTTCTAATCACCACACCTTCTTCCCAGCCATTTGGTGATAGGACATTTCCCCAAATCTGCATCTGGCCTCTGTTCTTCCATCTACGAATGTCTTCTGCAGACTTTCCTGGAACTTACAGTCTTTTATTCACTTTTTGGCTGATTCCAGTTCCTATTATTCCAGGTTTCTCATATCTGATCACAAAATTCCTAGTCTGGGCTTTGTTCCTTGTCTTTATGTCTTGAATATAGTCATCTTCATCTGGATCTGTCCATTCAGTTGCCCATTTGAGAGGGGCTTTTCTACCCATGGATTGGCCTTTTGTACTACAGAATGCTAAATGCACTATGCAGTGTGCAGTTAGGCCATCTATTTCAATAGCTATGAAGATTTTCGACTTCCCCATGCTGTATGGCAGGAGTGTACATACAAAGAATTCCTTCTTTGAAGGTCTTCTCCCAACTTTCTTCATATGTTGATAGCATATGTTATTAAGTGTGCTGTGCTGTCCAGGTAATTATTTAATTCATAATTATCTTCCTGGGTGCGTCTTTTAGGCCTCATTCTTTTCATCTGAGCTTCTATAATCATATCATGAAGTGTACCAGCATAGCCTCTTCCAGCTGGCCTGATTACAGGAACATCCATAAATGCACCCTTTGTAGGAGACTGTCCAGCTAGTTTCTTCCTCTCAATATACCCTTTAGTCATACAAATGCCTTGCAAAATGTCCATGTTTGACTGTCTTTTGGGGATTATATTTGGGTCATTTAATACAGGACCAGGGGCATTTAGATACATTACTGGTGTAGGCCCACCCTCTAACAACCCTTTGTCTTGCCAAGCCTGTCTCTGGCGTCCAAAAATAATTTCTACAACACCTTATGTATGTGGGTGATTAATAATGACACTTATCTCAGGCTCAGGCAATTTGTCATCTTTCTTTGGGACAGGAATGACTAGATAGGGTCTGGGCTTCCTAGCAGTTGCCACATTTACATTTTCTTTCTGTTCAGGAGCATGCACAGGAGTCTTATCTCTATTTGCACCAATGTAGAATGCTGTGCGTACAGTCAGTGAAAGCAGTACAATTATGAACACAATGCAAGTTAAATGACACATAAGTAAGTTACTTTACAACATCTACTCCGTGGACACTGTGGATGTCTCTGTGTGTTAGGCATGATGATGCTACTGTTTATGCTGCCCATCTTTATTGCCTAAGGAAGGAAAAGCTCAAACTTGAATACATCAGCATTGTGATCTGCCTCTGGAAGCTGCTGTCTTGACTCAGCAATTCGTCCTCAACCAGCTATCCGGTGACGGATGATCAGAACAAATTCTGAAAGTCTCCTTTTATAATGTTCCTATCCACTTCAACTGTCTAGATGAGTTTGATGACATAGATAAGCTCCCAGTCGATGCCTCGAATCTGCTTCAGCCCAGATGACATGCCGAATTTCTTTTGTCATGAAACAAGAGTTTTTTTCTATCAGCAACCTCTCAATCTGTCCCTCGAATGAAAGTTTCACACGGATCTGTGATTTCGCTCAGAATATATGCTCACTTGGATTGTAATACCTTCCAAGATCCCATTCAACTGTGCAGTGTTTCTTGGATCCCTTAGAAAGGTGAGCACATCAGTGTGCCTTCTAACAAGATGTGGGTATTCCTCAATCAGACGAAAGAACACCACACTGACTAGTCTGTGAGCTGCATCAGATGATAGGGGCATTTGTGTTCTCCTCACTGTACTCAGGCAATTGAAAAATCTATTTGTTCAGTGTAACTATAAGCAATCATCTTATAACTGGGCCATTCTTAGGATCTTGTAAGAAAGCAGGAATGCGATTAGTTCTCCCAACCAGCGAAGGTAAAGAGCGCAACACCAACTCGAAATAAGCAAGAACGAGCCGAGAAAGGTCATCATTGGGCAACACCATAGGTAAATCCAAACAGTAACTTAGTGTGGAAAGAGTCGGGATGCTGCACTCTCTTCCAATTGCTGTAACCATGATCAGAATCTGGCATAATCCTCTTTTTATCAAGGCTTAAGCATGCCTCAGTCCAAATTTTGACAAGCTCCTGTGGTTTTAAGAGCAAACGATTTTTCTTTCACTCTGAAATGACAGCACAGAGTGTTTGCATCAGCTTCCCTTAACCCTTTCAGGGATGGCTAAAAGAGTGTCCCGAACCAGGCCACAGTCCAATAAAATGTTCTTTCTTTTATTAAAAGCTTGTGTGTCTTTCTTCCTCATCAAAGACCTTGTCTGCACGTTCTGCGGTTCTTCCCCGATGCTTGTACTTACTTCCTGTAGGGGCATGGGCAGAGGGGTTTCTCCAGAAAAGATCTTTACATCGCCTAAGAAAGTCCAAGCATGCCTGTCCAGCACTTGGGCAGCAGACTGCTTGACATCTTCCACAATGAACGAACTGTTGGAACAAGGATCATCCCACTTCTTCCTCATATGATTGCGGATTAGGACCGCATCTCTGGGGAAAGGTTTGGGAACATGTAATTCTTGAGGTTTGCTTGTTGAAGTATCTATTTCTGTGTTCTGTACTGCCCTACACCCTTGTCGCTGCAGCTGCCCTGAAATGATAAAGATACTTGAAGTCATACAATTCAAATAGTCACGCAATTCCATTCCTAGCAAATCTGCAGTTGGCTGAGTATCACTTCTAACTCTGGTTGGAGGCATTAGGGGTGTCCTCATTTGTCTCCCCATCACTATCTCGTGGGGTGCAATGTGGTGGTCAGAACCCTGTTCGTTCCTTAAAGCATACAATGCCAGTGGTAGGCAATGCAACCACCCGTTCTTCAAGGTTAGCTTCAATTTGGCTATTCTTTCCTTGAGCAGGCCATTCAGCCTCTCATGGACCCCATTTCCTTGTGGATGATAAGCCGAAGAAAATGTGAGCTTTATACCAACAAGCTGATCTGTTCAAATGTTTGATTCACAAAATGGGGGCCATTGTCTGACCTCATTACCTCACATACTCCCCATCTAGGAAATACTTCCTGCACTCAGAATTTTGTGCACAGGTGGATTCTGGGTGTGTACAGGGACCTGTTTCAATCCACCTTGAAAAGGGACACACTACTACGATCAGGTATCTATATCCATTAAATACTTGTATCATGTCGATATAGTCGATATGCAAATGCTGAAAAGGTTCATTAGGTTTCGGAACAACTCCCCTAACTGTGTGCAGTGTATGCCCAGCCATTTATTTTTGGCACACAAGGAAATTCACCACATAAAATGCAAAATGCTCTACAAGATTTGGTACAAACAAATCCACAGCAATAGTAGCAGCGAGATTCTACCTCGTTGTGTGTGCGGGGTGGTGTAGCTGTTACAGCACCACCCTTAAGAAGGCTACATGCATCACTGGTTTACCAGTGCTTTCTTGTCACCACAGTGCTTCAGAGGGGTCTAAAGAACACCCTATTTGTGTCCACAAATTATTTTCCTCTTGAGGTGCCTTCCTCTGGACCTCTACCAACGGCATTTTTGCCAGGTTATTATAACTTTCAAATACAGTCATCATAACAATAATTTTTCATTTACATTAGGAGTTTCATCATTCATCATTTGTTTATCTGTATTTGCTTCACGCTTGGCCTCAACATCTGCTGCTTGATTTCCACGTGAGATAAAATCTGCCCTTTTAGTATGAACTGTGCACTTGACAACTGCAATGCTTACTGTGAGTTGTAGTGCTTTAATAAGCCTGTCCAATAAGGCAGCGTGCTGTACTACCGTGTCGTCCGCTTGGAGGTAGCCCCTCCTTTTCCAACGTGCCAACCCTGCATGCATCAGTGATGTCACATAGGCGGAGTCACTATATACTGTTACTTCCTGGTCTGCGTGATCTTCGAGCGCAAGTATCAACGCCAATAATTCTGCAGCCTGTGCTGAATAATGAGACGGCAAATGAGTACTTTTAAGCACACAAAATTCCCCATTAGCCGTGTGTTTCATCACAGCGGCACATGTATATCTCTGTCCATCATTTTGATCAATCTTTGAAGAACCGTCAATAAAAACAATCTCTCCTCCTGCTATTGCGTTCTCTTTTATTCTAGGGATTTAATCACAGAACTCTTCATAGTTTGAGCAATCATGTTCAAGCTCTCCTTCTGTCATTGGCTCAGCTATATGCATGGCAGGATTCACTATTTTACATCAGACTATTTTAATCGCTGGATTCGACATGACTACCTCATTGGCAGAAGCTTTTTGAGATATCAATGTGCACTGTGTTTCTCTAAAATAGCAAATAATGCGTGTTCAACAAATTACGTCATGGAACATCCCATTACTATGCTTGCAGCCTTTTATATGGCAAATGTAGTGGCTGCTAAACTGTGTTCGCATGGAAAATGACCTCTCATTACTGCGTCTAAGATTCCACTGTAATATGCAAGGGGCTTGTACCCCAAGGTGGTTCTCTGCGTGAGTACTGCTGTACAGTACCATCTATATGTGAGAACAAAAAGAATTCCTCAGTATAAAAACTGCAGCTGTGCAAATTGCTTTTTTCAACTCATCAAACCCTTCTTCCATTTCCTCAGACCACACACTGCTATCCTGCGTTGCCTGTGCTTTCTTTAAGGCCTGCAATTAAGGTGTTATATATGAGCTGTAGTCAAAGACCCATGCCTTGATGTAATTACATAATCTCAAAACTCTTTGCATGTGTTTTATCGTGTGTGGCTTTGCAGTTTTCAAAATAGCCTCAGCACTCTCAGGGGTAACCTTCTTTCCTTCGTGCGAAATCATTTGGCCTATGTATAGCACTTCTTGTTGACAATATAACAACTTTATATCCTTTATCAGCAAGTATAATCATCAGCTGAACAGAATTGTGTCTGCACTCTTCCTCTGAGGTGCTGCAAACTAAAATGTCGTTTACGTATTAAAACACAATGGCCCTCATTAGGACCTTGGCGGAGGACCATGGCGCTATTAGCACCATGGTCCATGGCGCTAAGTTGCCAACTCCGCCATGGTGGTTGGCGGACTTACCGCCCCATTCCGACCTTGGCGGGGCGGTAAGTCCCCAATCCCCATTTACCCTTCCCCATTCCCATTTTTGCCCCATAGGGCATAATGGGAGTGGGGAAGGCGTTAATTACGCCACCGTAAATTACGGTGGCGTAATTAACAACAAGGTCCCTTAGCGCCATGGATTTTAACACCTGCTAAAAGCAGGTGTTAAATCCGCCATGGCGCTAAGGGAACTCGTACTCAGGCGGTAAGGGTCGGCGATGTTTACGCCGGCGTAAACCCCTTACCGCCTGGGTCGTAATGAGGGCCAATGTTGCTTAAGTCCATCTGAAGGACTCTATTGAAAATCAATGTGGAATCACAATACCCGTGTGATAAACAAGTGTTTGTCTAAAGGTAAATGACATCAGATCCTGGGAGTCTTTGTGCAATGATATTGAGAAAAACATGATTTTTAAGTCAATTACTGTGAAACATCGTGCTTCAACAGGTCTATTGCATAAGATTGTAGACAGGTTAGGAACTAGAGGGAACTCGGCTTCTACAATCTGGTTTATCGGCCAAAGATCTTGAATTAAACGCCACAACCCCCCCTTACATTTGATAGCGTTCACCGCAGTATTACATGATGACTCTGACAGCACTAAGATGTCCTGATCTATGATGGGGGAAATCATTTTAAAAATACCTTCATCTGCCTCTTGAGATATAGGCCTACGTCATGGGGCCATTGGTCCATAATGAAACTGGAACCTTTGCCATGTCTTCATTAAAATAGTCAGGACGCCTTTGTACTATCATCATCTTCTGAGGAACTTCTGTTTTAATTGCTCTCACCCTATAATTGCTCTCACTCATCTCAAATACCACTTTGTCATTAGATGGATGATCTCCAAACAGATCATCATCAGTGATGTCAGTTAATCTGTAACCCTCCCCAATGGAGATTACTATGCACCATTGCCTGCCTTCATCATCATTTCCATCAATCAAAACCATTTCTCCGTGCACTATGGCTGTTTGTAGCTTTAAGGGAAAGACTTGTCACTCAAGCATAGGTATTCTTGGTCTGAACAAAAATTAATTCATTAAAGCTTCCCTGATTATTCTGTCAGTTCCCTTGATTGGCTTTCCAACCTCGCCCTCGGAAAACTCTTCCCCGTGGAGTAAATCCACTATTGTTTTGATTAAACTGCCTTTGATTATTCTACCTGCGGCATGTTCACTGTTTGCTGTGAATTTGATCCATATACACTCGTCAACATTGCCCCTTCAATGGCGTACTTAGACAATTTTTTCTGCACTAGCTTTTCCTGCAGGAATCTGCAGTAATGCGCAATGGTCCGCTGAATTTCCGACCACAGTTTTTCTTCTATACCCACTAATTTCTTGAGCTGCTTTTTTACTGGCTCTGGCAGCCCTTGGCATAATATATGACAGAATACCAGTATAGATTTTCCCCAAGATTCGCGTGTTTTCAAACTCCATGCCTCCTGATAATTTCGAATGTAAACAAGTGGGTCATGCCCATCCTGCATCTTTTTCGTCATTATAGCTCCCATATCAGATGTGTCCGGACTGCCACCCTACAGTTATTGAATGGTGCTCCATTATGAGCATTGTTGGCTGTAGTCACACCAGGGTACTGTTGTGTCTTGACTATCGTGTAGTCAGAAGAGTCCTCTGTCCACAAGTGCCGCACAGAGAGAGTCCAAATCACTCTCTGTACAACCTTTGAGGCAACAGGTGGGAGATGATCTTCCGGAACTGCGGGCCTCTGGGAACCCCGAACCACTGTAAAGAAAGCACCGGTTAAGTATGGAGCCCAGACAGCAATAACAAACCAGACAATGAACAAGTGGAACGGTCTTACCAAGTAGTGACAGTGGTGATTCTTCTGAACCTATAGGGGTTCCGGGACCCACCAGGGCTTCTTTCCCAGTACGGGGCAGTAAGCCCAGTAGATTGGGCGATGGTGTTTTCTGCCGGGCCCACCTGATGCCAAAGTCCGGACAAGGAAACCAAGAAAACGTAGTACCAAAGGGATTAAGCAAGTAGTAGTCCAGAAAGCAGTCCGTGATTCCTAACAAGAAATCCAATAAACCAGAAGCCAGAAGCCAGGGGAATCGAATAGCAGTCCTTAATCCAATCCGGGGTCAGTTTCCAAGCAATCCAAATGTGAGTAATCGAAGCGCCAAACAGTGTCCAGGTAAACAGCTGTGAAGCATCGAGTGTTCCGATGCGGCTGTTTAAATACCGGCGCTGCATATTACTTTCCGGTCACGTGACCCACGACCGCATCACGTGAACGTGCCTTAGTAACACGTGAGTGGGAGGCGTTGGTCACGTGACGCAGAAGTGGGGAGTGAAGCCGGTCTCGCAATCGCCAAGGAACACTCCAATGGAGCGGGCGTCTCCGCGAGTGGGCAGCAAGTTGAAACACACGCATTGGCACATGGGGATTCGGGGAGATCACACGTGAGTCCCGGCACCGGGCAAGAGGACGGGGTGGAGTGGAGGTACGGGGATGGGCATTGGGGACACTGGGAACACTGAGGGGTGAGTGCGTGACAGGTACCCTGCCCTTGTCCACATGTCATCAGCTCTCTCAGCAAGCATGGCGATTAGGACACCCTTAATGTCCCTTATAGTCAACGTGTTTCCTCTCATCATTTTTTCTAACTCATGTATCCATTTCCCAGTGCCAGAAGTTAAACTCGGGAGTTTACACCTTAGATTATCTCTATCCATTTGAGGCCATGGTATATACTGTGGACTCTTTCCTCCTTTCTTTTGCAAGGGAAACTGTGAAGCCCCAAACTCAATCACATCTCTCATCATTTATCTATCCAGTGCCGGGACGGTGTTCCTGCATCGCCTTCTTCCTGGCAATGATCTTATTCTACTTACATAAGGCAGCGACTCCCCCCTCTCACCATGGAGTTGCCTTTTAGGTTGGTCTGACTGTGTCAATGGTTCTGATGCCCTAGGTATAGGTGCATTTAAATCTGACCACATTACTTCCTTAGCTATAGGAAAGGATCCCTCAGGACCACATGCGTCATCTCTCTCTTCCCCATGGAAGGTTTCCCTGTCTTCGTCTGACATTTCTTGTTCCCAACTCGTGTAACTTCTCTGTTCATCATCTCTATTTAGACTTAGGGCCTCATTACACGGAAGGCGGTAAGGGTTAACGGTCACCGGTACTGGTGACCGTTAACCCTTACCGCCTTACTACGAAGTCCCTTTGTGGGTAAGTACTTTAACGCCTGCTGTTTAGCAGGCATTAAAAACCAACCCACAAAGGGACCAGGGTGCTAATTACGGTACCGCAATTTGTGGCACCGTAATTAGTGCCTTCCCCATTCCCATAGAGCCCTATGGGGCAAAAATGGGAATGGGAAAGGGCAATGGGGGAAGGGGGAATTACCGCCCCGCCAACCTTGGAATAGGGCATTAATTCCCCTTTGCACCAAGGCGGTGCCGGTATTTTACCGGCATGGACCAAGGTGCTAATAGCACCTTGGTCTTCCGCCTACCGTGTAATGAGGCCCTTAGTCTATCTAGAAACAGCTCCTTATGCTTCGTACTACGTGAGGCTTCCTCTGTATCATACAACTGAGTGCTCTCAAGTTGATAATTTGTTCCCTTCCCTCTTAGCTCTTTCTGAGCTTTCATTTCATGATATACTTTATAGATCGATTCCCCAATGCTCCTAGAGTCAAACTCATCTTCTAGATTTGCTCTAGACGGGCCTGGCACTGACTCGTATTCTGGAAAGAATTCCTCTATATCCTCCCATGATACTTGTGGATTCGAATCTCTTACTTCCTTTTCCAGGCGATCAAGATCGCATGCTCTTTGCCTTCTTTTGCGTTCCATATCATCACCAAATTCTCTTTGCTTTCTCGCTTCCTCTCTCACTCTGCCTTCTTCCTTTTTTCTTCATATCCCTTCTCTCATTTACCCTTCGTATTTCCTCATCCCTTCGTCTTTGTATTCTTTTATCCCTTAACTGCTGTTTCTCAACTTCTATTCTTTTCGTTGTAGCCTTTCCTGCTCATCAATCGTTCTTTGTCTATTGTCACATTTCCTTTGCTCCTCTGCTCTCTCTTGTTTTTTGCTTGCTCATCTTGATATAACTGCTCTCATCTCTGTCTATCTTTCCTTTTTGCCCCTTCATCTTTCACTCGTTCCTCCCTTTTTTAATCTTTTTTATCTTGCTCGTCTTGATCTTCTCTTTGTTTTCATCCTCGATGCTTTTACCATCGAGTTTAACCAAAATCTGACCTCCCATCCATTTGTTCTGTAAGAGCGCTATATCATCAGCTTTACCTCTTTCTCCTTTCTATCTTTTTATTGCTCTTCCTATATGTAGATCCATACTTGCTTGATCGCTTCTTTCCTTATTGTGTCTCTCCTTGTCCCTCGGGACCGTGGAGATTACATCTTTCTCAGCATTTTTCTCTGGGACCTCGTCACTACTTTGTGTAGGTGATTCATATGCCTTGTTTCTATACCCAGCCGCTGCTTTAAGCTCCCTCAATGGGTATAACCCATCATCTTTCTTATTCTCGTCTTTTATTTCAGAACGGGTGGGTGGAGCAGAGGGCTCCTCACCCCCCTCTTTGCATACAGTAAGTATCCAGTCTATAAGAGGTGGCTCTAAGATCGCTAGGTGCTTATCTAGCATCTTTCCAGGATATATTGCATGCAAATATGTCATATGCTGCAGGACTGTCGTCGATAGTGACCTTCCTTCCGGCCATGGCATAAACATTTTACCTGCGGTTCCTTTAATCCATTCTGCACTGTACTGTCTATGTTTGGGTGCATGTTTCGGCAACTGCTTGCAGAGATGCACAAGTGGAATAAAATCCTCCACCCTCAACCCTTCGTTCTCTTAACTTGTTAATGGTTGCTTGCTTTAAACACATATTTAAAAGTACATGTCAGGAAAACAACACTATATGAGCGAGCACCAACCGTCGCAAGCTCCAATCCCTTTGGTCACAGTTTTCACTTTAATTTTGCTAAAAAAAACAACCATCAAGTGCAATAAAAACAATCAATAATTCTTCAAAATCCACATAAAACAAACAGACAATCTTGACCGGTCACATAAATCTCGTATGATCTTTCCTCTAAGACTTGTCTTGCCCTAAAAATACTTTATACGAAGTGTAAATTAACCCTTTAAATTCACCTTGAATGGAATCCATTTTCTACGTGTTCCACTACGGGACTCTGGGTTCAAATTTCTTCTAACATTCTTCAAAACTTAGGTATAAGGCGTATCCTCTTATCGTGGCCTCTCTCACGATTCATATTGCTTGGCCACACTTGAGTCAATATCTATTCAATGCTTTAAAACTTTTATTCTCATGTTATGTTTATCCCGCCTCCCTCCGTTACTCTCTTTTTCCCTCATCACTTCCCTTTATTTACTACGCATGCATCAATTTGCCAGTCTCCTCAGTTTCTACTCACCAGTCGCATGTTCGTCTTCTGATTCTCAGAATCACAGGCCTCTTTTACCGCCTCTTCAAATTGTCGTCCAATTAGCTTCTCATCGACGTGTGAGGTGATTCTATGGAAACTAGGGGACCCGTCACAACCGCCTAGCAAGGTCTTGATAATTACACTAACCACTATCTACAGGGAGCTTCACGTCTTGTCAGCTGAATGGCAAAAGTCGTGTGATATTTCCGGGACCCTAAAGTTTACTTAAGTCGATGGATGTTTTAATAAACCATCCTCTCTCGGCTACCAAGTGAACTTGATATCCCAGCCCCTTTGATGAATAGCAATTACCCTTGAGATGGATGGGTTGCAACTTTTATTCATACATCAATAATCAAAATGACTCAAGTAGTTTGGCAAAAGGAAATCTGTTTTAATGTCAAGTATCTAAAACAGGGAGTACAAGGAACATCAGCACTTGCTTGATCCTCTTACTCAACGAATCTTACAAAAAACGGAGGTTTAATTAAGCATAATCGTCATGAGTGACGCGTTGACCTGCGTCATTACGAACATCATCCTACGTGGCAATCTACACAAACTTATTGAGGGAAGTGATAGGTTCTACATGAGTATCTAAGTATAAGTTCTATATCAGTATAGAACAGTGAAGGAAAGTGATACGGTACTTAACATTAGGTGGGGCTACTAAGCCCTCACCTTAAAATGGCCACTATGAACGTCACTAAATGCATGACGTCCCATTGGCTACACAAACTATAGAATCCTCAATTACGCGGTCCTCTATAATTGGTTGGTTTCTAACTCCCGTCAGTACTTTTCTACCTACGTCCCAAGATGTCACTAATCCTTGATACTTTTTGATGCCTTTTAGAATACCTGCATTCTCTGGTCTCTGCATCTCTTTCACAGACGGCAGCTCGATTCTGTTTGATGTCACCATTCATCTTTGCCGATTATCTGCTCTGTGTCTTCAGCAATCTCATTCAAATGGCCATCATATATTTGTGTATGCAGTTACGGTTTTCTCAATGGGTACCTTGACTCCCAGATCTTCTTAGGTATTGGCACTCTCAATGGTACTACAGAGAGTCCATACTCTGTTCTTTGTCTGTTCAACTGCTCTGTGTATGTCTCATACTCAGGTTTCCAACCGGCAGGTAATATGGGCGGGTGGTTGGAGTAGGGGTACTTGGCTCCTCCACTACACCAGACATTCAAAATATAATTTGTTAGATGATCAATTTGGTCGACTGTATGAATGTCATCAGTCATGATTACTCTGAGTGAAGCGACAGTATGGAACAAACTGATTACAGCTGCACGGTAGAGATAGATTGAAGTTGGAGCGCGCTGTGTAGCGTTTCTCTCTTAGTATCAGACAGGTCAATTTTCTAGGGGGAATCACTGAGGGAAGGGAAGGGATGGGACCCGGGGGACGGAGGGATAGGCTTCGAGGCCCATATGTCAGACAGTTTGACTTGACCAAATGAAGGGGCTTCCACCAACTCCTGGGAGGTTAGGGGGGTGACAATGGAAACTGCAGTGTACCTTTTTGTTAATGGAGTCAATGCATGGCAGTTGTGGTTGTGCGGTAGTAGGAGGAAACTTGTTAATATCTGAGTTGAAGATCTTGTCAGTCACACTGTTAGCAGGAATTACGCATGTGTTTTTTATTGTTCTCGGTCTCTTTGCATGCATAAAGGCACACATAAAGGCCTGAGACGTAATTCTCTTTTTATGTTTCATAGTGACAAGTTTGGCCTTCGTAGAACCTTGTTTTCCGATCGAGAATACCTTGCCAAGAGCGGTTAGCAATGCCTTGTGGAGAGGCGATGAATCTATGCCAGTTAATGGATTAGTGGCAGTACTCTTGAGAGACTCAGTGTTCGAACACTGGTCCTTTAAGCATTTGCTGCCTCTGTTGATACTTTTGTGCAAGAGGATGGACTGGAGATCTAATATGTTCTCCATCCTCTCGCACAATCAGCATTTTAAAAAGACAAACAAATGCTTGAAACATTTCATCAGATGACATACTACAGAGATTTGTGTCGTTGATGTCAGTCATGCCTTGTGTTTCAGTGGGGATGTAAGAAGGGTAAATGTCTATGGGATCAGCCGCTATATTAGCTAAGTCTGAGGGGTTCATTGCAACTAAAGATCTTGGAGGGTTAATGGAGGGGAAGGGAATCTGCGTGGGGTTGCACAGGACAGGCGGAGGGTGGAGACAGGTAGGGATGCAGCGCAGTAGCCGGGGGCTCCATACAAGTTTATGTTTTTATCTGAGGGCATCGAGGAGATACCCCCACAGGACTGGTGGATAGGTCAGACTGGTGGGGGCTAGGTAGGCAAGGAGAGAGGAGTTCAAGTCAGGGCCAAGGTATTCAATGTTCGCTATATCTGCAGCGAGATCGTTTAGGGTGGAAGATGGCAAGGGGAGATGAGGAATATCAGCCCCAGGACTGTGGATCAACATCGAGGTCAATATACAGGAGTGACAGGGGATACCAGGGATATCTAGATACTTTGACCTGGCCTGGATAGAACACGAGAATACTTCACATAGAAGGTCAGAGTAGTGTTGTGTTTATGTGGTGAGTACCAGGGTAGTCTACTTATCTAAATAAACCCTTTGGCTAAGCAACACGAAGAACAATTATTAAACAACATGTCTTGTCACAAACCATGTGCTGGGTTGAAGCAAATTAAATTCAATCCAGTCGACACATAATCACAATTCAATATTGTTTATTAACATGTTTAGAAAAAATATCATCATAAAAAATACACATTATTATGGATGTCAATATCACTCAATTCGTGAACCAGTCCACCCAATTCATCTATGGGCTGGTATGATATAACATTCCCATCTAAAACCACAACAAACCACACATCAACCATACCACATTCACACTCAAACCAATCATCAAATCATACAATTATAACAAATATTTCATCACTATAAAAAACAATCACGCTAAAATACAACATTACAATTATAGTCCATTATAAATATGGACCATACATTATCACTACTGAGTCAGTCTTCAATAATACAAACTATTCTGACTCAAGCTAGTTCTACTTAAAGCTGTTTACAATTAACAGTACATTCCCCAACCCGACATGTTTCTTTCTGTATAACAGACATTCTTCAGGGGCACTATGGTCCCGCATGGTCAGGTGGATTGTAGATGGAGAAAAGAAGAAAATGTAGACTACACCAACAGAACATCAACATCGAGGTCACCACAGCATTCAGGGTGATAGGTTGCGCGACAGGGAGCAGTGTTATGGCAGGGGGTAGAAGGGAAGGAGACACAGAGATCGGGTTAGCAGACTGGATCATATCAAGGGATGTTGGCGTTGGAACTTCTAAGTCACCTGTGCTATGGGTAATATCATAGTTATGTGTATCTAACAGCACAGGAAACGTAATTAGAGTGTTAAGCAGTTTAGAGCCTAGTCACAGGATGGAGGAAGCTGCTGGGCCAAACATGGCAACAGGAACAGATCCACAATCGGGGTTGGGCATGGTACAGCAGAAATTGAAAGAGGGCGTAAGGTAATAGATAGAACAGAAGCGTACTTTCACTTTCAGTTAGACACTGAGACATGGCAGTAAGAATAATAGTGTTAGCAGTCCCGCTCCTTATATCATATATACTTTCCGAATAACTAGGGCATACAGGAGTAGCTTCTAGCAGGGTGTTGCGGATATCAGGTCATTAGCGCAGAGCATCGAAGGGGGCTGCTGTTGCTGTAGCACTTGCTAGAAAGCGCGCACGCTGGATGCACGCACAACCTGGTAGATATAGGTGGCTTCTGGGAGGGGGAGGAGCCAGTGGGTAGTTGCCTAAAGTAAAAAGAAAAGAACAGTTATATTAACCTGCAGAGGGCTAAATAAGGCTAAATAGCAGCAGGGGAGAGTTCCTTAGACAGAGAGTCCATGAGAAGTTGATGTAAGTCCGTACCAAGTGAGATTTTTGGAATGTTCCTTCCAGTCAGTACAGGATGGCAGGAGAGCTGAGAGAGCCAAAAACACTTGAAGAAGCACTTGCTAGAATGTGCGCACAATGCATGCGCACGTGACCTGGTAGATATAGGTGGCTTTTGGGAGGGGGAGGAGCCAGTAGGCAGTTGCCTCTACTCCTGCAGAGCAGTTGTCATTTTGTCACAATGAGATATTCTGAGATCTGTGGAAAAGTACATGTAGTCCCTTCTCTCTTTCCATGGCAGCCACTGGAAGAACAAACACCAAAGTATGTAGTGGTGACTCATCCCTAGTCAGGCTGCTAAGGACCAGGGAGGGCCAATCAGATTGTTTGTAAAAAATCTTATTATCCCTTGTCAGGTAATAGTTGTACTTTAAACTGTCTACTTGGATAACATTAGAAACATTAACAAATTCAAGGTATAGTGGAAAAACAAAACTCTTAAAAGATCCGACTATCTGTTAAAAATAGGTGTGAAGTCACGTAGCTATGTCAATACAGCTTTTAAAGTGATTGGGACTTTCCTCGATGCGGTTACAGCCCTGTGCAGGTTTGTCTTTGCATTCATTTAGGCAATTGGTCAATAATTTAGGTGCCAACACGTCATTGTGCTTGGGCATATCCGTGCATACGAAAAACACATTCTTGTTCTCTATATCGCGTAACCTGTGGTTATATTTCTCTCCCAAACATCTTTTTCCTGTCTTCTGTCACTGCTTTTTGTCTCTTGGTGGGCAAATGTATTTGTAAGCCTTCAAGAACTTTTAAAGCAGTACCTTGATTTATCCATTCATTTTTTACCTTTCTTCTTCTATATCTATATCTCTGTCCTTTTTCTTGTGCTTTGTCATTTTTTGTTATTTTAGCTTGTTCATTTTTTTTATCGAAGAGGAAAAAAAGAGTAATTTATAGCATACAGACAGACTATATGAATGACTACATTAACATTTAATTTCAATTAAATAACTGACAAACAACTTTTTTTTAAAAGATTTTTTGTAAACTTGTTTTCCGAATTTTCGGTGAAACAGTCAAATTGGATTTGCTGACCTCCACACTGACCTGAAAAAAAGCATTTTTATATTGTATAAACCTTGAAATTTGACATTCCAATTAAAGAATCATACATACATATATAACAAAATGTCACTATGGAAAACATTAAAAAGTACTAGATAGCACAGTCAAAATGGATTATAACTGATATTTTACAATATCTTATGTATACCTCTTGTCCCTGTGTCCCTTCAATCTCGAGTGCTTCAGCAGTACATTCCTTGAACATCACAAATTCAAATAACATTGATTAAATTGCTAAACAATCTAACGTTTAAATCTTTTGATCTCACAAAATACATCTTGATAAAGTTGATTTAATGATAGTCGACCTTACGATATCAGAAGAACTATGTGAAAAGTCTAACACTTTGTACATGTAACATTTCCAAAAGACATATTTGAAAACTGTACCTGATAACCTTCAGCGATGTTGCAGGGATTTGGTTTGAGATCATCCAGCAAAACATATTGATTACATTGTGGGCCCTTTAATCCTTTAATTCCACTTTTCGCTAAGCAGCTAAAGTTTATAAACAAAAACACACACCATTTATTCATCGAATGCGTCTATGTTATTCCATGACAAATTACATTTTTTAGAAGGTTTACTTTCATTGTTGTATGTGTTTCTGTGATAAATACATCAAGGTTGCTGACAGTATTGCATATTATTAAAATAATAAGTTATTTTGCATGTAACAATGATATTGTTAATCAATAACTATTAGTATATATAAATGCATAATCACTTCTCATGACTCTTCCTCCAGACCTGTGACAGTAGAACAATAGTATGTTGTTGAAGTTCTAGGCTCTGGCTATATAACAGTAATTGTAATAATAAATATGTAACGTCAAAAACAAAATACATGTAAAAGATGGTTCATATTGAGAAAGAAGCCTTCAAGCCAGTTTGTATCAAAAGCAAATATTATACATAACAATAATCAATATTTTTTAAGTTGAACTTGAACAAATGCATATTTTGTGCAATAGCATCTGAAGGAATATTCTAAAACAATTACTTGAAAGGTGAGTGAGGATGCTGTTGGCTCCCAAATAGTGGTCAATGTACATCACAGTCCTTTAATCGGTGTGTATATTCATACGACTGTTCCATAGAAAATGGACATAAGTATTATAATTTGACCACTTCAAAATGATAAAAGAAGTCTGTGTGTAAGAGTCTTCGCCTCAACATTAGGATGTTTGATGTGTCTGTGATTTCCTCCACGGTAACAATCTGTTATTCCATCAGTGTGGTCTACGTAAAGACAGACATGGTAATTGTTTTTTAAATTATCTTTTGTTGAAGGACGCAATGTGAGTGTGTGTTTGGAAAGGCTCCCATTGCACTAAACTATTTCAGTATCACTTAAGTAGGGATACACAAAGTAATCTAAATTTCAAAATGTACAAACCACAGTACATCGTGCCACAAAGGAAACTTGTGTAATAAAATATCATTGGAAAGATTTAAAACACCTGAAAACCATTAATTATGGTACCTGTTCATAGACTATTTCAATATATTGAGTGGTCACTTATAAGACATATTGTACAGGCCAATTTAGAAAATGGTAAGATAAATTTCCAAATTCAGCGTCCACTACTGGGTGGGGTTAGCGTGTGCTGAAATTCAATTGGAACTTCATTTGAAAGTAATTTGCGAAGGACTCTGGGCCATTTATTTCTTTGTAGTGATAATAATGGTGAGGAATCTGGAATCCTCAGAATGCATGCACAAGTGTGCAATGGTATTCCAAGGAAGTAATGGGAACTTTCCTATCATTAAATCTACCGCCTTTTCCAGTGGGAAAAAGCATAGGAAAACAACAAGTTTCTAGAGTTTTTTTTCCATGCTGATAGGTGCAACCTTTGTTTGTTTCATTTGATATACTTGTTTGTAACATCTGGTATGTTGTTCCCTGCATTTGTTTTTACTCTGCTGCTTGGTTTCATCATTTCATGTGCTATATGCAGGTACGGCTCTTTTTTAATGTTGTTTTTGTGATTAGTCACTATTATCTTCCTGTTAGTCTGTTTATTGCGACCATACTTCAGTATCTACATTACATGTAATAGCATTCGTTTAATGAGTCACTTTCACCTATTGTTACTTGGCTTTTGTGCCGACTCAGCATTACACCACTAATACAAACTTTTGTTTACATCTGACGTCATTCACGCGACGTACGATGCCTGCGACGCCGCCAACTTCACCGCTGTGACGTCGGCCGCTATCCAGTACTTCTTTTCTCCTTTTCACCCGGATAACTGCTCTCCGGGATTTCCTTGTTATTTGATCGCTCGAATACGAGTAAGTACTCTGCCAGACCGGCTTTAGCACATTTGTTTTTGTTCCCTGTACAATCAGTATCTATACGATATCGTTTACTTTTGTTTCTAAGGTAATATATTTGACACGGCCACTACGGCAGGGATTGTGATCTGCATACGATGTTCTAGTGAGTCTTACATCGCCATCCATTCTTTTGTGGTATGATTAATTTGATTATCTTCACTTTCAGTTTTTGTCTTCTGCACAATATTCTGAGCCGTTTATTGCGTGTCACTTTATTTATCACCCTTGCTTATTTTGTTTAGGGAATACCCCACTACGATTTATCAACATATTTGCCTCGCGTACGGTAAGCTTAGCCTACTTGCTATTTTGTACCTTTTGGACTCTAGTCTCCTCCTGTCAGGACTTTCTTTTGATTTCTGAAGGGCCATTTGATGACCACTTATTTGTTGCTTCAAGACATTCTTCTTATCTGATTAATGAGTGACTGGTGTTTTCAATGCATGGCTGGTGGCTCCGGTTTCTCTGCGCACTGTCCAACAGGGATCGTCCCTCGTTTTGTTTTTCCACACTCTGAGTGCTGTATACACTCAATGTGACCACTATTTTGGTATTGTATTCACAGGCTGAACATTTTTTTAAAAAAGACCATACTCATTATACCATTTTTGCTCTGTTCTAATCCTTGCAACTGCTTCCGCCTCGCGTACTCCACTCTCCAACCCTGGTTCACGGTATGCCAACAAATTTTGGATTATACAATGTGTTGTGGTATGTTTGCTTTGTTTTAATTTCAATTGTCATCTTTTGTTTATGCGATGATGCTGTTAATGTGTGTATTCAATTTGATTTGTAAACTTCTTTTTTGTTGTCGTTATATCATGATCTATTAATCACTCAGCCTTGAGAACGACCAGCGTGTCGAAACACGTGTCGGCTGTTTCTGCTACAATTAAAGCATCCACTATATTATCTGGTGCCTTATTGCTGCTAGCGCCTCTCCACCTCACCCTCTCTTTTACCAGTTTCTAGTTCCAGCCAGGGTGGTCTGGCTGCATGGGTGGTAATGCTGCAGACACTTTACAATTTTTGATAGAATTTTTACTTCAATCAGTGATTACTAGCGCACAGACTTTACTCGCGAACCCACAGCCTTTCTTCAAGTTAATTTGATATAATACAAGACTATCACTCTCATGAGTGCAGAGGATGAATAGTGTAATTCTCAAACAAACTGTTACCTTCAGCAACAATATGATGCTGAAATTGACCTTCACTGTTCTTCTCTGTTAATCCAACATCAAGTATTGACAAAACTGGTACATTCAGACCATTTTTATACAGTCATTGTGATTGACTAGAAACTCTAAATCTCCCTAAAACGTTCTAATATCTCTAAGATATTGCTATACTTGTTTATCCTTTAAAGAAATACCAATCACCAAAACTAGCAAAGAATCATTAATGTCATGTTTCATTTTGTTTAGTTAATATGTTTTAGTTCATAAATCTTTTCACATAATCTCCAAATAATCCATATACATTTAATTCATAAAACTGTATCACATAATCTCACATAATATCCATCTCTAAAATTCATACAAGTTATGTCACATTTCACCCCAGAGTGTTGATGTTTTTGTGCAACTCCAGAGGTAAACACACAACTTTACCTCTATACCTTGCACTAATTACTATTTAGGAAGTGTGGATGTCTTTGTTTGTAGTCTACCAATAATCTGAAAAGGATTAATAGTTTGCAATGCTATCACCTCAATCATGATCACATTCTGAAGCACAACAGGAATTTCAGGCACATCCATGTTGTTTAATATGCTTCTTGAAGGAATATTTCCTATTTTCAAAACACTGAAACAGTATCTGCACACAAATAGTGCATACCTTGTATTGAATCACTCTTCTACAACCAAATACAGATAGAGGTCCTTACGAACATCATCGGCACATCCTCTTACTTTATCTTCTATGTACACCTTTTTTCCTTGTTTTCTGTAGAATGTGCATCAACGGGACACACAACTATACTCAGGTTTTTCATTTGAGCAAGACTCAAAAATTGCCAATACTTGCCCGTACCCGTGAAATTGCATCCTTTGCAAGCATAGGATCATCATGGCCACTTCCTACAAGTGATCCTTCTACATAGAAATCATGTCTGAAATTAGTGTTTTTTACCATCTCAAGGGTAGAAACTAACACCAGTAGTCAACACCTTATTTAACAGTGCTAGTGACATACATGGTGTTGTTCACTCATACTGTTTAAGAAGAAGATACCGTATTTTTCTGTGATGTGCATATGCCTTTCTCAAGATAGGCCAGAGAGTGACCCAGACGTCCAGTTTTTTGCGGACTTCACTGTCATCCATTTTCTGCAGCATCTTAATTTGCCATTTCTACATTTATGTGTTTAATAATTGTAAGAACTTCTTACAGGTGTCCATGTCAATATTACACAATGAATTACATTTTCATACTAGATTTTCTATTCTTACTGGTATTGAAAAATACCCTAATGTATCTTCTTCATTTGCTCTTGATTTATGGATTTCTTCTCTTTCAGAAATGACATTAACTTTCACTTCATATCCTTGTCCTGTTTCTGAAATAGAATTGCGTTGCTCATCCTCCTTTTTCTTACTTTGTACCTGTGAAAACTTGCCGTCTGTAAGAGGAAGTTAGGTGGACACCGAAACCTGTGCTGATTATTGGTGAAGGACGTGATCCAAATAAATATTGGGGACTTGTGCGACCTAACGCATGGACTTGTGCTTGTGATCACTGTGTTCATTCTGTTTTATTTCCTGAAAAAACTTTTTTCTTTTCTCTTCTTCTTAGGCGGATTGGTAAAAACATGCTACAGACACGCCCCTGTGCCAGTACCCAAGCCTCGTTTCCACCATATAGGCCAGGTGCACACACATCCTGCGTGCGCATCCTGGGAAGTGCATTGGGAAAGGGCATGGCTGTTGGGCTGTTTGGCTGGGGACAGGACCGGGAAACGTGTGTCTATTCACTTGTGAATTACGTGAGTTGCTTCTATGGTGCAAGTTTTATTTAAAGTGCCTTACATATCTGCTTTTTGGACTTGTAGCGTATATTTCCAGGGGCACATGCCCTACTTCTAACATTGAGGTTGTGTCAACTGTTTTCTACGCTCTTGTGCTTTGGAGGGTGTTTATAAGGTGGAGAGTGGTGGGTGTACCATCAGAGCCTTGAAAAATGGTAAACAGGCTCCGAAGTGGACGCAAACTGTATGAGCCTCCAGCAGGGTTGAGTTTGGGCTTGCAGTTGGGGCCACTAGAAGTAATAACAATGTTCCCAGCGTGCCGAAGCAGGCTTGAGGAGAGTAGTGAAGTGGGTACCTCCTTATATGACGAAATACAGCCCACTTTCTGCTCCCAGCAATCCCACACCTCGGCACGTACGGAAACCCTTAGTAACCCATAGTCTCAGGCAATTGAGCCATTCAATAGGGCATGTGAGGTACTGTTCCCATCTAAAACATTTAAATTCAAGGAGATGAATACTCTTGACCAAATCAAAGGAAATGTGGTGGTAAATTCTGTAGCAATATCTGACGCTGAAATGAATGATTGTGCAGATATTCTAAAGCAAATGGGAATAGAGGTGTTTAAGAACAAACTTACTGATGTTTCCATGATTGCTCCAGCTGTTGAGGCTGAGTTTGGAAAGCATATGCAATTTTCCCTTGCCCACTCTACCCAAGTTCAGCAAAGGGGCTGTGGTATTGAAAATGTAGAGATATTCAGCAAGCTGCCGGAGGGTAGGGGCAACTTGGGCAAGGGTGGCACCATTATGGAGGTCCATAAGGGGGGTAAAGTCGGCAAAAATATACCAAAGGTGTTTACAGTTAATAGGGCCATGCAGACACCCGCTGACCATAGGATGGTAGGGAAAAAGTCCTTTGCCGAATTAGTAGCCTCCAATGCAATTCAAGGGGAACCCACTCTGGCAGTGTCAATGAGGGACCTTGCACAGGTTATTACATCAAACTCATTGGCGATTCAGAAAGTTTTGCAGGAGATCATTGAGATTCCACAAGATAATCATGGGAAGCAGGACCATCTATGTGGGGAGGGGCTGGTGAATCCCAGGGATATTCCCTACAATGAACCTATTGACAGTCCCTCCGCTTTAACTAACTTGATAGACCTGTAAGATGATCTCTATGGTAATCATGATCGGGTCCCTACGGCGTCAGTAATTATGGAAAAATCGGAGATTCCGGCTTCTGTGCTGTTTCGAAAATAAACAAAAAATGTCTCTAAGGGCACTAAAACGAAGAGCTTGTCAAAATAAGTCCTTGAGCGTAAATGTAAAAAAAATCCAAGAATTAATTCTTAAAGAAAAAGACAATCATGCCTCAAATATCAAGGATATATGTAATTTATCCAATGAGGACATGGTCATCGATCTACAACAGCTCAATACAGAGTCCAAAGTCCTACTGAATATAGAGCATGCAAATGTTGTTATAACACCCAAATCTGCTAAGGGGGAAAAAATAACTAAACAAATCTCTGAACAAGTTGGCAAACAGGAGTCTAGTGCCAATATGAATGAAGGGACACTTATAGAGGGGTCATTTCTATACAATCAACAAAAACAACCGGATATACAAAAATTATACCCCTCACTCTTGATGAAAAAAGCATCCAATAGAATCAAAGGTATGGACGATCAATGCCTCCCAATCCTGTGTTGCAAGGCACTAAAAAGCAAGAGGTAAAAACTGGTCCCATCGGGGGGTCTGCCTCTAAAGATAAAATAGGTGAGTCGACATCCTATCTAGGTAAACCTAGGTTCATGAGCACTCATCCTGAGAATGCTAGCCCAGCAATAGCAAAAGTGAGGAGGTGTTCTGGGTTGCAGGTGATGGCCGGTGGACTCCACGATCGAAATCTAAAAGCACATGCAAACTCCCCTGTTAACACCCTTGAATCTTATCCCAAAGAGGGACAAATAGAGGTTGACTTTCCCGCTGACCGTGGGTTTCTCACTGCAGAAATTCCATATATCATGTGGTGAGAATGTAAGGCTGTACTTAATGGGAAATTCAGTCTAAACCGTTCCGCTATGCTTAGGGCATTTCAAGCTATTGCTCCTCTAAGAACTATCCGATTGGATGATATTGACTGGGTCCGGCTATCTTCCCATAATTTGTATCGGATGATTTGTGGGTACCACTCATATATCATCACAAAACTGATTTGGGAACAAAGGGATGACTTTGAGTTGATTGGACTTACTCTGTTTATAGTTTCTTGTGAAGCTGGAGCAACGGTCTTTGTGGAAAGGCCTCCTATAAAGATAGTGGCGACAGCTGGTCCTCTGGGGGGCATATGCCCCCCCAATTTTGTGAAGACCTGCTCAGGCAATTTATGATCTTTGCAACTGCATTTCCAGGGATTGTGGGGTCTATCCCCTACATCTACAATCAGGCCCCCATCCTGAGGCAGAACCACTAGAACAAGCACGTCGGGGTGACTTTCATGTTGTGGAATTCGTGTGGTCTTAGAAATTTCTTGTTATGGGCCTCACACCTAGATGCAGTGTCACGCCCGGGAGTCATCCTGATTCAGGAGACCATGCACTTAACTCGGTTTGCAGTAGAGGGATGCAACATTCATTATCAGGCAGCTAAACGGGGCGCATTGGGGCGCCCTTTAGGTGGCCTTGCAATACTGATCAATAAAGCCTATAGGATTGTCTCTAAACTGGTGTTTGCTCATGAGTCACTCCTAGTCATAGAATTGCATTTCCCAGGGGCCATTAAGGAGGGCATCCTGGTTGTATCTTTATATTGGCACAGATTGGCCTGTTCCATTGCAGATATGTGCGATCTGTTGAATCAGATCTTCGAAGAAGCTGTCATTAGAAATCCGGGCCAAAGTGTTATTGTTGGTGGGGACTTTAATTCCACCTGCTTGAACCCGCGACGAGCAATTTGTACTTCTCATCAAGGCCCTGCAAGTCGTTCTGTACTTGATGGGTCAAATTGGGTTGAGTACTTTATGTCCTGGGATTTACAACTTACTCTGCCATCACAGGACTTTTATGAGTAAACTTGGTGTAGAGGGTCTGCTTGCTCTCTTATTGTTTATTTCTTTGTATTAATCAGTCTCCTTCATCTAGTGGAACTTATGTTTATTTGTAATCTTGGTCTAAGCGATGATTTGGCCTTGAAATTGGAGTTGAATATTCTGAGAGTGAGATATAGAGAGGTGACGGCTTTGATCTTTATGAAAATTGATTGTACATGTATATCTGTTAGATGGGACCATAAAACATGCTTGAGGCTAATTCAACAAAATAGAGAGGACCCATTACTTTTTTATCCGCTTAATCTTCAAGGCTCTGTGTGCAGTGCAGCTGAACGCCAGAATAGAGGGCGCATCCGAGAGCATTTGGAATGGATAGTACAAAATCAGCATGAAGGGGTCTCTAAGCACCGCCACTGCTTTAATGTGGATATCATGAATCTTAAGAAGCTTAACAGAAGGTAACTAAGACACTTGCGCCTAGCTAACTACGAGTGGTCCACATATAAGTATCTTAAAGATAACATTTCCCAGTTGTATCATAACAAGGTGAAGCCCCTTAAGTACGAACTGCATAGAATATAACCAAAAGATGTTATTCCATCTCCTAACTAATGATACCAGACAAGTGTGGTCAACACTGAGCGTGATTACCGGAGCAGCAGTATCGCTTCAAGAAGTTGCCATATCTGTCCCCACAAGGGTGGCTTATATACAAAATAAATATACCCTGCCCATTGGCTTTGAATCTCCCCAGCATAAAAAGTTTGAAACCCTGATTTTGACATGTTCTCTGTGGTCCTGCGAAGATATTAGTGGTGCAATTTCTAATATTAAAGGCTCTAGGGCACCAGGGCCGATGGTATCCCGCCTTGTCTTATTAAATCTGATCCTGAGTTATGGGCCAATATTTTAAAAATCAAATTTGACTCTATATACTTCTTAAGAGAAATTCTGCCCTCTTGGTGTTTGGCAATTATCGTACCCATTTATAAGAAAGGAAGGGTCGACGACCCAAATAATTTTAGGCCCATCGCTTTGATGGATGCTGCAGCAATACTTTTTACCCTTTTGGTTTTAGACTTAATTCAGTCATATATGACCAACTTAAAGTTGTTGCCCATTTTCAAGTAGGCTTTAGAAAACATATGGGATGCCCCTTAAATGCACCTATTATGGCCCACTTATATGAATTAACTAAACACTCCAGAATGGGCCCTATCTATATGGCAGCCATTGACCTCACGGCAGCCTTCGATATGGTGATTAGAGATGTGATATGGGAAAAATTATCCACTTAGGCTTTCCACTTGATTTGGTTGCTATTATTTCACTCCTACACCAAAATACTAATTATCAAATAAGGTTTTCTAAAGAGGGTGCTGTTACAGATTGGATCTCCACTGAGATTGGACTTAAACAGGGCTGCAATTTGGCTGCAGTCCTGTTCAATCTCTATTTGGCAGATGTGGATGCTGGCTGGAGTGATCATGTTATTTTTCCTGTCAAACTGGGTTGGTTGGCTCTAAAGTGGATAGGCTTTGCCGATGACATGTTGTTTTTTGCCCGTACCCCATTTGGCCTCCAAACCAAACAAAATGTGTTTCTTAGTTCTGCTTTAAAACATAATCTCCAAATCAGTCCAACGAAATCCTTCATTATTTCGTTTGCAGATGGCAAGAAGAAAACTGCCAGGTTTAATTGGTGTTTGAATGGGGTTTGTATCCCTCAGATGACATCGATTCACTATTTGGGCTACAGACTTTTGTGCACCTATTCTGTATCAATGTGGAAGGACTTGCTCAATGACAAATTGAAGTCACTCACCTCTCAGATGAAGATAATCTTCCACAAGTATTGTCAATTTTCGGTCTTGCCTTGCATCCAGTATTATCTTCTAAAGTAGAACCTATAGTGCTTCATGCACTGGATATCTGCAGTATGGAGATGGAGGGATTTCTTGATTTGATACAGGGAAGAATGTGGAAGTAGGTATTAGGTTTAGCGCTTTCGATCCCGTTCGTGGTTTTGTCATGAACTTGGGTTATTGCCCCTGTCAGTAAAATGGCACTGGCGCATGCTCAACAATTATGCGAAAATGATTGCTCCTCCAAAACAATCTCTGTATGAAGAGTTTGCTGTCATGCTAACCGATGGCCGTGTCCCATCGATCTTGAAATTTAAAAATAAAATGGAAGCAATCTTAGAGGCTTTGAAGCGACACTGATAGACAATGAAGATCTTATGGCTGGGCTTCCTATTTGTAAAAGAAAATTCCAGATGTATTATTGGTGTCTGATGTCAGACAAAATTGGCATGAGTAAGACATACTATGAATACGCTAAATTTCGCAGAAAATGGGGCAGGAGGGCCCGATACTTGGAAATCTTTCCATGTCATTGTGAGAGAAAAATGTATTTGCTTTAGAAGTTCAATCAATTGTTACTGCACTTGAATCCCTTAAGCATTTGATTATTCATTGTGAGTTTTTTGAAGTGGTTAGAGCTAGGATTTTTGGATCATACTTGTCCCCGTCATCTTGGTTGAGTAGAGAAAGCTATGGGAAAGCTGTATGTGAGCCAATAACCAAAAGGTAGTGTTCAGACTAATCAAATTACTAGATGCTATTGAAGAGAACTTGTTACAAACGAAAATCATGCAAACTGATGTGCCCTCATTGTGTCTGGTGGATAAAGATAGGAGATTAATGCACACCCCATAAAAAGAGCTGCCTGAAAGAGATGACATTTTATAGAGAAATTTGATTTAGAAAAGTGTTTATTTTATGGAAGGACAAATTGTTTTATGTATTGTCTATGCTCTATGTGAACACTTGATGAAAGAGTTTTTAGTAAATGATCATGGAAATGGATTATTCAATAATGAAATGTTAAATTAATGGTTTAGGTTTTATTATATTTGTTATGATGTTGAGTATGGATTGTTGTCGTTGTATTTTTCTTTGATGTGTTTATCTGTAAACATGAATTTGTGCAATTGAAAGTGATTTTTTGTATGTTACTAACAATTAGCTTTTGTAAAGTTTTTATAACCAAATACACTTTAAAGAAATGAGAAAAAAAATAGCATTGCATTGCCTTTTTTAATGTAAGTCTCTTCACTGAAACCTCTTTCTGTATGTGAGGCATGTATTCATCTCCTCCAAACACATGACTAAGGGTTTCTTGTGTAAATGCACACATTGAATTACTTTTTTTGGTAGAATCCCTTTGTGATCTTTGTCAACCTTTTTAAACTGTTGAACACTGAAATGAACAATTGACTCTATGGCCCTCATTACGACCCTGGCGGAAGGGGTATTACGCCAGCGTAATGCATGGCGTACCCTTCCGCCTTACTACGAGTTCCTGTAGCGCCATGGCGGTTTTCACGCCTGGTTTTTCCGGGCGGAAAAATCCATGGCGCTACGGGACCTGTTGTTAATTACGCCACCGTAATTTACGGTGGCGTAATTAACGCCTTCCCCACTCCCATTATACCCTATGGGGCAAAAATGGGAATGGGGAAGGGTAAATGGGGATTGGGGACTTACCGCCCCGCCAAGGTCGGAATGGGGTGGTAAGTCCGCCAACCCCCATGGCGGAGTTGGCAGCTCTGCGCCATGGTCCATGGTGCAAATTGCACCATGGACCTCCGCCAGGGTCGTAATGAGGGCCTATGTTCTTTTTCCGCAAGAAACGCTTCAACAATTGAAAACAATCCGATTTCATACTACTCCAAAGAATTGAGAGCAGTTGAGAGTGAACACAATGTTTATGCACATTCTTAAACCTGTCTCTTAAAATTAAAGCAGTACTTTATTTACCTCGTTTAAATATCTCCCTGTTTCTCAATTTGCTGTAATGATGTTGATACACTCTTCACATTAACAGTCTTACATGAAATACGAATGGTTCCACTGGGTTCAGTAGTTGACATGGCTTCTATCTCAAATTTCACATTTTACCATACTTACTCTTCATCATGCATTATAAATAAATAAAAATATCATATCATATTCTGTCATATCATATCATAATCAAATTACTCTCATTACAGCTTTGTACAGAACTAGAAACATCAGCTTCAATATTTTCAGATATAGAAACTTTACTTGCTTGCAAATAGTTTTGCTTTCTTCTGTTGTGTGAAATACTTTCTGAAGGTATCTTGATGTATACTCCAGAAAAAAAAAAAAACTTCAAAAAACATTTACACACATATAAAGCATTGAATATACAATCAGTTTAATATATGCAGTCAATAAAAGTAATTAACCAACATAAAAAAATACTGGTAATTGGACAAAGTCTAGCAGCTACTAGCAGTTAGATATGAATACCACAATATATTTGTTTTTAAATAAAAACGTGCACTGTATGCATGATACTTACTTTGCACTCTTTCTGCTATTAAATAATTAATTGATGCCAACTGTAGGACACAGATAATACCTTGCAACACAGGTAGGAGGCAAACATTATTTAAAAAAGACAGGTAGCTGAAGTGTAAAGTGGACAGGTGGCTGAAGTGTAAAGTTTGTTCATATACCCACCCCTTCCGGCCCCATACTAATCCATGTGCCGATTTACACCCACTACCTAACGCCAACCATTCAAAATGCATCATGCTCGTAAGTCTTTACACTCAATGTAAATAAGATGTAATACAAAAGTGAGTTGTTGTTAATATAATACACCCAAAAAAATGTTTCTTGACCAATGCTTTAATGCATTCCATTTACACCAGCGCTAACAATTAAGCCTTTGTATGAAATAGAGAATGGATATAACTCTAATTGCATTCAGAATATCTGCTGAAATGGATTAGCATTCTTACACACCAAATACAGACCCTACAACCAACACCTTCCAATATGGTGTGGGCTACAACTCCCACAATCCCTCAATTTTCACTGTACCATCTAAGGATGATTTAAATTGTGCAGCACAATATATGAGAACAACAGATTGCAGGACCCTAAATATCTTTATTGGATTGTTGTAATACATTCCTATCGTATACCCTGGGAGTGACCTGCACATTAGGTCATAGAAGTCTCAGAAACTAGCTGCAACACATAGGGCCTGATTTATAAAATCACGCCGGAGGGGGATTTAACCCATGAATTTCTGTTCTACTGAATTGAAGACTTTTTGATTTGGAATATAGTTTTTATCACCAGCCCGGATTTGAAAAAGACACTGGTGTGTCGAAACACGTGTTATCCAAAAGGGCATTATAATCAATAAATTTCAGTTTCCACAAATAAACGCAGTTGCGCAGTTCTTCGAGTGTGGAGCATTTTTTCTTCAATTGTTTCCTCAAGGGCTAGGGGTCAAAAGCCCCTTTGTTGCTCCACAACAACTGCAACATCTTTTTGAATTGTAATACTTAACCAGGCGCAGGGAAACGTTTTCGTAGTTGGTACAAAGTAAAACCCCACCAGTGTGGCATAATCTGATTTATAAAAAGCGTGAGAAAATCCCATTCAAAAACACTTTGTAAATCAGGCCCTTAGTCATCCCATAATATCAAATGTACTAACTGTAGTAACCTAGCTTCAATAGTTCACAAGCTTTACAACTGCCACCAGTTTTCACTTATCATTAGGCATGGGGCATGCATTTGTCAAGTACTGCTGTACTGGCATTAAATATCTATTCATGGCAGCACTTAAAAAATATTGCAAGTACCTGACCATATCGGCTATCACATGTCTAAAAGTTACATTTCAATGTGAGAACATCATTGCTCACCATGCTCACATACTAACAACTATTCAGATTTCCAATTACATCCTCCCCAATATGCAAACATGTTTCTAACAGTAACAATTCTATTGCACTGTGTAAAGAGAAATGTAACCCAAAATCTGAACAATAAAATAACACAAAAGGACAAATAATCACTGCACCTCTTTGAAAAGGAAAACAAGGTGTATTACATGCAAAAATGTCTTCTTTAGAACCAAACTGACTCGAACCTTGTCACGCCCCAAGAAGAGACAAGTTGCAAAGTGGAAAACCGCAAATCTGCATACGTAGGTTTCAATATTATCCCAACATCCTCATTGGCTACCATCTATAGAACATGCTAATATCACCCTATACTCTTTGGACCGATTAGCGATACCTCGTCTAAACCCATTCCCCTATTCGAGTAGCCCACTATATCATGAATATTAAATCCAGGTACAGGATTGGCCAATGATTATATTGATAAACTAATAAAGCATGACTGTTATGTGCACCCTCCAATCCAGACACGTTCAAAGTAATCTGGCAAGGCCAGCTTTGCTTTGATAAGACAATAGGCCTTCTCATTATATCAGATGCTGTGGTACACACAAGCTGCGCCACGACCTAGTACTGAATTTATTGGCATCATCTCTGCTCCTCCTATCCAAAATCTCTGAATGTTCCAGACATGGCTCCCCCTTTATCTCCTTCAAACCACAGGTTCCCAGCAATGACATGACCAGGGCACCACTCTTGAAACTTAATTTCATTGATTTATGTGCTTTTGGTTATGTGTGTACTTGTAATTCATATGAGGTGACCGTTCCTTGGGCAAGGGCAGTAGTGCTCACAATCTTTGCTTGGCCTTTTGGCATTACAAAACCTCATGCCCTATTCTCAGGAAATCGTCCTTTCAAGGTTGCATCCATACCTGCCCTCCCCACTGCTAACTTTCCACTCCAACCGCGTTCAAGGCCTGGGAGGTCAAGGCCTGCACCTGGATACAATTAGCGTTAATCTGTGTACTGCGGGTGCCTCTGACCTCAGCGTCACTCCTGGGGAATGTAAGAGGTATTTGTCTCAGGACTGAGCTATACAGACCCATAGCTCCACATCAGAGCCTGCATTCTATTCTGTTCATCATGTACAAGGCCTTAACCTCCAATAAGGTGACACTTCTGGCATGTTAACATGCTGACCTCACTCCTACCAGAAAACCTTTCTGACTTCATCTTCAGCCTACTTCAGCTTTTGTCTAACACTTAACTTGAAACATAACTTTGTGTACTACATCTAAACACATGGCCTATACCACACTGCCCTCTTTATAACTTCTGGAACTGCAACATTAATGCATTTGATGTTCTTTATGTGTTGCTGTATGCGGGTATATATATATATGTGTCAAAACTAACTACAAAAAATTCATGCACCTTCTGCCACACAAAACTTATCTTGGACACAAGGTGGTATGTGCTGATATGTTTTTCTCAGCCTGAACCTTTTTGTCTGGCTGGGACGCTATAACTGCATCCCAATACCCCCACCTTGATAATGGTGGGAGGTGAAGGCGTGCATATTGTCTGCACACCCAGTAGACATCAATTAACGCCAATGTGCCTTTGGTTAGGTTAGGGATGAAGAGCCTTTTATGTTTGTTCCTTAGGGATAGTACAGTTTCCCTGGAAGCAAAAGGAATAATCCACTGGCCTCTGTACTTTTGCTAGCAAAACAAAAGAGTTGATGGCATCTCACTTAACTCGATCGATGTCAATTTTGGCACATCATTTCCTCATGTCCTACCACAGTTTGGATTGATGCGTGCCACTATATCCTCCAAGAAACCCAGTAAGCACCCCCCCCCTGCACAGCTCACAACTCTTGCCACCCATCTATCGCTGGAAAACAACCGTACCTTAAATTTTTGCAATTAACTTTTTTTACACTGGGCTTGTTCTTTCTTCTTGGCAAATGATTCATCATCTCTGTCCAACATTACTGCTTGGACCATGTGCCCTTGAAAAATACTTCATACTCATCACAGGATCAGGTGTACTAAACATTGGGCTAGAAGAGGCAGCATTTCTTGAGGTATAAACAACTTGGGTGCACCCGTCGCATGAGGAATCAAAGAACATATATAGCTGACCTCTCCGTCCCCACTTTGTGCATGTGTTTATAGCACATGTCCATCTCGGGGTGGTGCACATCCACCACGGTGTCAAGTATTACACCTTTATACTGATTATATTCTATCTCTGACTCAGTTTCCCTCCTGGTTCATGTCATCCACAAAGATACATCTGTGTCATTTCCATACTTCCCTTTTTATGCCCAACCATATAAAATAACCACAGAGAAACAATATAGAAACTCCAAAAAGAAGAGAACATATGCAACATAACATATATATCACAGAACACTTGTAGTGTTGAACCTGAAGAGGGACTATCTCATGCAGAGACAAGTGCTGATATTTGCTTGCCTGTGTTCTCACGCTAAACAAAGCCACAAGGAGACAATGCAGGAGACAATGCAGCCAATTCCTCTCTAGTGTAGTACACACTTTTAGACAGTTTATATTTCAACAGTTGATTCAATTTTTCAACAATCCCCTTGGCCTGAGGGTGGTAAAATTAGCACAGTTTGTGCCATATTACTAATAGTAATGCAATTTATTTGAACAATTTATTAAAATAGTGAGTTCCATTATCAGGCTTTAGGACCTCGCATACCCCCCAGCGAGGAAAAACCTTGTGTACCAGGAATTTAGCCACTGATTTAGCATCTGGTTGTGTGCAAGGGCCATCCTCAATCCAATGGGAAAACGGACAAACTACCACAATAAGGTAACAGTAATTACTGTACCTGTTTAACATGTCGACATAATCAATGCCAAGTTCCCAAAAAGGTCCAGTTGGAGGAGGCAATGTGCCGCACAAAGCCCTGAAAGTTGACCAGTACTTTAAAGATGGAACGTTGTACAATTTGCCACACATTTGTTAACATATTCTTGCAAGTTGGGGACAAACCATTCCTCCTGAATGTCAGCTGCAATGTGCTGTTTTGTAATATGTGTTGAGTAATGAAGTTGCTCAAGAGCAACCAAGAGCAACTCCACTGGCATAACTACTTAAATATAACATTTTCTCTCCATATCAAATCAGTCGGTGACAGTGAGAACCCCCTTTTTTAACCCACAACTCTTTGGGGGTCATTACGAGGTTGTTACCGCATTCCGGGTCCGGGTTCCCGAAATAGGGATTTACCAGGTCATTCCAACCTTGGAGGACCCGGTAAGTCCCCATTCCGGGAACCATTCCCCATTCCCATTCGAGCCCCAGAGAGTACCATTATTAGCTCTGAAGTCCCTTAACGGGTTCCTTCCATAACGCCTCGTAAAACCAGGCATTAAGGAAGGGACCCGCTAAGGGACCTCGGAATAGGGTGTTAAGGGATTACTGGAACCGGTGTCCTTACCGGTGCCGGTAATCCCTTACCTCCAACCTCGTAATGACCCCCTTTGTCTTCCTGGGGCACCTGACCTTGTAGCTCAATTATTTACGTGACCAGTATTGAAGTGTATGTAGCTGCAACTGTTGATTTGCCACCTCAGGTTATGCAGTGACATCTGGTTCTGGAAAATAGGCTGCTTCTTTGGCAGCCCTCTCTGCTGCATCATTACCAAGTGAAACTACATCTGCATTTTGAGTGTCAGTGGTGCATTTAACCACTGTAACTAGTGTTGTGCAGGATACTTCATGCATTAACTCTCCAACAAGACCATATGCTGCGCAGGATGACGTCTGACCTGCAAAATCCTCTCCTTTTCCATCAGGAAAATCCTGAATGTACAATGGTGGTCACGTATGACGAGTCAGAATATACGGTAACTAAGCATCCTTGAAATGCTTCTAATGCTTCAATCAATGCAATCAGTTCTGCTGCCTGTGCAAACAGTATGTTGGTAAACTCTTTTGAATTGCAATCTCATATTTCACTTCTACGAGGCCCACCACTGCTACACCAGTGTGTCCCTGGCCAGTCTCATGATCAATCATCAATGACCCATCAATGAGAGCCCAAACTAAAAATAATATCGAAATCTTTTCTATTTGAGAAGAATTACCAATGAAAAAGATTTGTGAATCCAAAGGTAAGTACAAAGGAAAGTAATATTGAATAATCATTAAAGCATGCAGAAGATAGTTTAATACCAAAAAGGGCAAAGCATGGGAAGACACAGAGTAGTCTTATCATAAATAATAGTGCAGAAAACCAAAGCAGAGAAAACAATACTGGTTAACAGGCCACCATTTCTGAGATTCGTTTACCCATATCATTGTATTAGTATATAAAAATCAAACATAGCAGGGTACCACACCCGCGGCAGATGGCAATTCCTCACACTATCATTGAGATTTGTTTATAGACCAAATTTGAACAAGTCAGATTCTTACAGCAATGGAAAGATGAATGAGGATAGAAGAATAATTCTTGAGGAACAAAATGTCACTCCCTTGTAATTGCCTTAACATGAAACATCAAAATGGGTCCTTTTCCATTGAGGAATAGGCATCACACCATACAAACCAATGAGGGCAATTGGCTTCTGGTTTGAGGCATTTCAATATATTATGTAGTATTGATAATCAGGAACTAGAAAGGCAGAACCCAGAGAATATAATATGCAATGGGTAGTATCTCCATAATAGGGCATTAGTTGGAAAGTGGGAAACCTAGGGTTAGCGAATAGTAACGATAATATGGTTTATTCTCGCCCTACAGTTATTACAAAAACTACCTCAAATGAAGGGACATGCAGAGTGGTAGCAAGTCCTACCTTTTGAACTTTATCACGGAATATAGCATGTATAACAAGTAAATGTTCAAATACTGGTTGGTTAATAGGCTGATAGAGACAAGACAATTTCATATATTTTTATTTAAGGTGACCTGGCACATTCAGCCTAAATCAATACAGGGTTATGCTGAGTTTGGGATGAAAACAAAACATGCTGTCACACGGGCGACCTGCTGACCTTTTTCACAGTAGAAACATTATTCTTGCCTGGACTACTTTGAGGTGTCACAGAAAATATACTGGTCCTTTCTTTTACAGACAACGTATCCTATATAACTACAGCTAAATGTAATAACACTATTTCCAATAGACAAGGAACATCTAGAGGCTAATTCATAGAATCCAGCGCACAAGTAGCGCACGCGGCTGGCGCACAGCGTGCGCCTGCGATAGTCTGCGCCAGGCACGTGCGCTAAAACAGATTTCCGCGCACAGCGTATTCATGGATTTCAAGCTCCCAAACCAGCTGTGGCGCAGAGAATCGCAGCGAGCCTGCAGCAGCGCCAGTAACGCCCCCAAGAACGCCCTCGCGCAAGGAAAAGCCATCAAAATCGCTAAATCATCGCTAAGGGCTGCGCTAACCCTGGACCACTTCACAGGGCAGGCAAACAAGGAAAGAAAAGCGGGCAATCTTCAAATCAGGAGTACGCGGGAAGTACTACACGCGACTAGGCAGGGAACGTGAATTACAGGGGTACGCGGGAATCATCACACGCGAACAGCCAGGGTGCGTGTATTACAGGGGTAGCGGGAAGTTCAACACGCGATTGGCCAGGGTACGTGTATTACAGGGGTACGCGTGAAGTAGAACACGCGATAGGCCAGGGAACGTGTATTACAGGGGTACGCGGGAATTATCACACGCGAACAGCCAGGGTGCGTGTATTACAGGGGTAGCGGGAAGTTCAACACGCGATTGGCCAGGGAACGTGTATTACAGGGGGACGCGTGAAGTAGAACACGCGATAGGCCAGGGAACGTGTATCACAGGGGTACGCGGGAATTATCACACGCGAACAGCCAGGGTGCGTGTATTACAGGGGTAGCGGGAAGTTCAACACGCGATTGGCCAGGGAACGTGTATTACAGGGGGACGCGTGAAGTAGAACACGCGATAGGCCAGGGAACGTGTATCACAGGGGTACGCGGGAATTATCACACGCGAACAGCCAGGGTGCGTGTATTACAGGGGTAGCGGGAAGTTCAACACGCGATTGGCCAGGGTACGTGTATCACAGGGGTGCGTGGGAATTATCACATGCGAATAGGCTGGGTGGGCCCTCACAGGTGTACCCTGTACACCCTCCACGGCCCCTGCAGGCAGCCCACAAAACAGTGGACTACCCTGCACACCTGCTCATGTCCCCCTGCACCCCCATCCACCAGGGGCACCCTCCACCAGGCCCCCACCCATGTCTCCCACCACCCCCACCCCCCAGCAGTGCAGGGGCACCTGCCATCAGGCCCCCATCCATGTCTCCCACCACCCCCACCCCCCATCCACCAGGGGCACCCTCCACCAGGCCCCCACCCATGTCTCCCACCAGCCCCACCCACCAGCACTGTGGGGCACGTGGCCAGCAGGCAGTCAGGCAGCAGCCGATGGCAGGTGGGAGCGTGCTCAGGGCTCTGGGGGACTTAAATTTGGCCTCCTGGCCAGGAGCCTGGTCTTTCGTGTTTGAACGCGTGGACAGCCTGATAGGGAGTGATTTTGCACGTGAAAACCCCACACTCAGCGAATCGCGCGAAAACCCGTCACCAGCATATGTGCGTCAATAGTTACCTGCACGTGCAGTGTCAAAGCGTGTGATTGGTGAAAATGGATCTACACGCAGGAGTGACAAAGCGTGTGATTGGTGAAAAGTGAGCTACACGCAGGAGTGTCAAAGCGTGTGATTGGTGAAAAAGGATCCACACGCAGGAGTGACAAAGCGTGTGATTGGTGAACATGGGCCAAGCACGTACACGCCGTAAGTGACGCTGTACGTGTGGGCCTGTATAAAAGGTAGTGTTGAACACCATTTCCTTGTACGTGCTTTTCGTGGAGAGCGAGTGGGTGAATTCTGTACTTCTTGTCGTTTCACACGCGATTTACTTCACGGCGTTTCCAGTTCGTACTCCCTGTTACCTCTGACAGCTTTTTCTCTTTTTCCTCTTGTACTGGTTTACCTGGGCCTGTTCCCTCAAACAGTGTCCCCTTCTACTGTTGTCCTGTCTCCTCAGACAGCGTACACATCTTCTTTTGGCGGGGGTGTTGCCAACCAAAAGCGCTCATTTTACACGCTCTTTTACCTGGCAGACGGTGAGTCACGCACGTATCTAACATCTGTGCTTGCCCCGTGTGTAGCCTACCCCTTCAGAGGTCAATCTAGGCTGCGTGTGACACGCATACGTTCATTGTGTTACTGGATGCCACAGCGTAGTGCAGGGTTTTCCATCAGCACACGTGGTCTAGGAGGGGTATTGTGCACGTTCCTTAACTTTTTTGGGGTGCCTGTGCGTTGCGTGACCCGTCATCTTTCCCCAGGGGTGTCATATAGCCTTGCCACTGCACTAAGGTACGAATACCATCTGGTACCCAACCCCTTTGACACCCAATTGCCCAGGACAATTGTGCACACCGACTCCCATACGCACAATACCATCAGTGCCATGGTTGGGAGGCGTGCAAGCCGTAAGGGTGGCAAAGGTGGCCGAGCCACACGTGGTGGCCGTGGAGGATCCACTAGGGGACGTGGTTGTGACTTGCAGGGTGCCCCTGTCCCCCCCAGTCTGGAGGACCAGTCAGGGACACCCATGCCCCCCCCCCCCCCAGTTGAGAGTCATGTGGCTGATACCAACCCTGATCAGCCCTTGTCGGACCAGGCCATTGTGGCACCAGACCTGTCCGAGGGTGATCCCATCGCTGACATCCAGGTCAGCAGGTCCACTGCACGTGCACCGGTGCACATTGGTGTCATCAGGGCACGCGCATCTATGCCGGATAGGTCATCTGCTGGCCCCCGTAGCCAGGGTGTGGCTCCATCCACCCCACCTCTCATACACCCTGCCAAGACTGTGTCAGTCCTAGTTCATGCCCCTCAGATCAGGCCTGACCCCATCCCACTACCCCCAATGCCTGCACCTACTCCCATGCTGAGTGGGCAATCCCACACACCCAGTACTGAGTCCACCACGACTCCTGCCCCTAGTGTCCACAGCGGCGTAGGACACTCTGGATCCCCACCCCCTTCCAAGCGCAAGAGGAAGAGTGCACGTCCGGCACAGGCTGATGCCCCAGGCACGGCTGCACAGTCCGGCCCATCAAGGAAGCCAAGCTTCACAGACGCCGAACTGAATGCACTTGTTCAGTATGTGTCAGATCATGATAGGGAAATGGTCATCGTTGCAGGGTCCAAGACCACACATGCCAGACGCCAGGCACACTGGCAGACCATTGCTGACAGAATAAGTGCCCTTGGAGTAGTGAGGCGCACAGCTAGTGATTGCCAGAAGCGCTGGAATGACCTTAAGCGCAGGGCAAAGGATAAGCTGGCCTCAAGTCATGCCGCAACCTTGGTGACTGGAGGTGGGTCCCCAGCACAGGATATAGAACTCACACCACACGAGTCTGTAGCTGGATCCTACGTCACCGAGGGACAACTCCAAGGTGTGGGAGACCTCCCTGATTACGAGGCATCATCCGGTGAGTGCACATGCATGTGTGTATTATCCATGTGCATGGTGTGTGTGTGAAGCATTCATGTTGGGTGCCTGTCAAGGGGGTGTGTGGCAGAGTTGATAGTGGCACCCATGTGCCTCATCCAGTATGTTCAGTGCAACACCATCTGGCCACAGCACTATCCCTACTGGCAACAGTGCACATATGGGCCGACACCATGGAAGTTGCCCTTGAATTGTCATTTTGTCACTACATTGTTGCTCATACTCCCCTGTCTATTCATCTGATGTCTTACATACCATTCCTATCCTTTCCCCCAGCCATTAAAGTTTCATCTTCACATGCCTGACATGCAATGATACCACATGCTAATGCGTCCTCTGTATATAAATGCCAACCAACATGCTGTCATACTGTGGATGTTGCCTTGACATCCACCTCCCACCTGTGGGCTTTGGTACCGTCTGGTTTCGAGCCCCATTCCCTCACACTCCATGCTGCTCTTCATGGTCTATCTTCCATGACTCCTACAGTTCAGACCATCGTGCCCTACTCACGACACCTGCTTGCCAAAAGTCAAATGAGGGCACCCTGCCCTCCAATGCGACCCACCCTATTGCTGACCAGTGCATCTGAGCCTACTCTAAGCTAACTCTCACTGACATCTGCTCATACATGCCTTTGCCTGTCCCATAGACCCTTCACATGGTCCCTGTCCTCTCTCCTTGCTCCTCTTCCACCATCATTGGTGGGACCCGTTGGGGTGTACTCCTGGCCTCCTTCCAATCCTCAGAGGCCACTATTGATGTGCATGGTAATGGGAGCGTCTCAGTCCAAGTCCCTTAGGCCAACCTCAATCTCCTTGAGAAATGCTACCCACATCTCATCAACTTCCTTACCTCTCCTGCTGTCCCCCCTCCTCTCTCCTCATCAATCCTGCACTGCCTCCCTGCACCCTCCCATGAACCTTCTCCGCCTCCCACTCCAACTCCTACACATGCTGCACCTCTGATCTCTAGCACTCCCCGTAAATCCTCCAAGGCTGTCAACCTCCTCCACAATTACACTCCTTTCACTGCGGCTGCATCAGGCATTCCTCCGATATCTGTCACTTACATGAGGTTATGCACCTTGACATCCTTGGTCTCATGGAAACATGTCTGACGGCCAGCTCTGTCTGCATCCTTGACCCTCTCCTTGGCCCGCCACTACTGTGCAGGGGGGGGGTGCCCTTGGCTTCCCTGAGGGTATTCCTGCCACTGTCACTCCTACTTAGACCTACTCCACTCTGGAATGGCTTGTGTGAGGTCTCTCTCCACCACACCTTGACATTCTCAAACAGTGCGTACTGTGTCTGGGAAAACTGGTCAAATGTACTACTTCCTTTCTGAGTGTCCTCACCTCTCCTCCTCACTCATGTCCCCAGACACAGAAATCCTCATCCTTGGTGCTGTACGCATCCACCTGCATGCTTGTTGACGCCCCCACGTGACCTTTCTGTGACCTCAGCAACTCCCTCTCACCCTCTAGACTCCCGTCTGTCCCTACTCATTCTGCAGGGCACACTCTTGATGCTCTGATCTCATCTGACTTTCCCCTCTCCGTCCATCTCTGCACTCCTCTCTCCTGGAGTGATCACATTCTCCTCTCCTCCCAGCTCACCCTCACCACCCCACAGGCAAAGCCACCCTCACCACTGTCACACACCTTCTTGGTATTCTGACCCATGAAGTGTGTGTCAGTCGAGGCTCATGCAGCCAAAATCTCCCCCCCATCCAGCTCCCCCTTAGGCTCACTCCCATCCTGACAGGGCCCACTCCATGCTCCACTCCATGTCAGGTACACTGGATGTCTTTGCCACGGTCATGACCACCTGTCTGAAGCCCCATGCCAATGCAGAGTCCTGGCATGACTCGGATCTTGTGAACCCAAACCACAGGTGCCGGGTGGCAGAGAGGGAATGTCCTGCATCATGGCCATCCTCTGGCAAACTGGCCTGCCACATGCTCCAAAGGCAATAGCGCCTCACCCTTTTCACCAAGATGAGATCCCCAATCCAAGGGCACATATCTGCGACATGTGACAACTCTGCAGGACACATAGAAATCTGAAAGGACCTTGCCGAGCCAGAAGCAGTGTGTACCTCCCCTGTCCCCTCCGAGCCCACAGCACTGCATGATTGTCTCTGTACCCCTATAGGCCACCCCCCCAGCACTTGTCTGCGCCTAACACCATCTGCCCTTGACGTCAAGTCCTACTTACCTTGTACAGCACTTCCAGCCGCCACTTCCCCTTGCACTTCATTGTGCCACCCACCCCTGCACTTGCGTGACATGAATGACACCAGCACCAGTAGGATTGTTGACTGGCATCCCCTTCTGCCCCACCACCCCTCAGTGCTCCGCTGTACCTTCATACATTACTTGACCGGTGCTTCACGAATGCAATATGAATCCTTTACAGGTGATGGGGAGGTGGAATCACATTGTTTACTGCATTTTGTTGATGTAGACAAGGCACTGTGCATCGTTGCCAATTTGGACTAGCAGATCCATGTACAACATGTATACTTATGGATGTGACGATGCAATGTCAGGACCAGAGTGGTTGAAATCCAAAAAAGTAGCCCTCCTCTCCCTCTTCACTTGGTGGCTATGTCACATGCCATGTGTGTGATGGCATGTGCCTTTGACATGCCAATCACCGGCCAATGTGTGATGGCAGTGCTAGGCAGCAAGGTGAGCAGGCGTTGCTCTCCAATCTGTACATTGTATGCCCTGAGCCTCCCCTACAGACCCAGTGATGGTGAATGCATAGGAGGTCTCCCAGTCATGTTGGACATGTGTCGTAGAACTACTGCCTCTGTTGTTCATCAGCCCTTGGTGCATGCCATGGTGCTAATGCCTGTTTCCATTTTTCTCTTTCATGTCTTTGCAGGGGACGAAGCACTTGTTGATGCTGGGGATGTGGTGGTGGAGCCGTCCCAGGAGGGCAACCCGGGCCGACCTACCACAAGTGAGGGACGTGGTGTGTTTGTGGGTGAAAACCCACAAGTGCTGCAGGCCGTGCTGTCGAGGGGTGTCTCTGGGGGTTCCTCCCCCGAGCAGTATTCAGGTGTAGACTCGGAGGATGACACCTATGTGCAGTCGCAGGTGAGTGTTCTTGGGAGAGAATCTCCTCTGTCCGACCCACCTGCAGCCGGGCCATTGCCCTCAATGGGGATGTCAGTGTCGGCAGATCAGCCTCCGGTGGTTACGGATGCAGGGCCACACCACCCAATCTCTGATCCTGTTCCTGGGGCTGCAGATCAGAGAGGGAATGCAGTCCTGCAGCCTGAGGCCTTGCCGGCACAGCAAGGCGCAGTCCGCCTTGCCCCAGGCAGGTATGGTGCCCGTCAACGTGGTGGCCGTATGCCACCTGGCAATACCGTTTGGGAGCAATCCATCTACGGTATGGCCACCCAACAGGCAGCATCATCCGAGATGATTGCACAGGCCATGGATAGGGTGGCCACTTCCATTGTCCCCCCAGAAAGGCTGATGGAGCGACTGGAGCAGGCTACAGAGTCCATCTGCCAGGCACACAGGGAGGATATGTTGGCGTCCAACATGGACAGGCGGGCGGCACTGGCGACTCTGCGGGAATCACTTTCCATGGAGTCCCAGCGCCACAGGGAAGGCCTGAGGGAAGAACTCCGTCACCTCAGGTCGACCCTGTTAGAGCTTGAGGCTTCATCCCATAGAAGGACAGAGGAGCAGCTGGAGCGTCTGACACGGACGCTCTCGGCCGAGATGCAGGCAACTCGTGCGGAGGTCAGGTCATCCCGGGAGTTACTGCATGGGGACCTCCGCATGATTATAACCCAGAACCAGAACTACCAGACCCGCCTGCTTGCAGCCATGGAGGAGCAAACTCGTGCTTTGCGTGGGCTGCCTCCCATTGTCACACCATCTTCTGAGGCAGCTCCCCCACCTCCAGAGTCAGCTGCAGGGTCTGGCCAGAGCCATAGCGACTCATCTCCCACAACAGAGTAGCCGTGTGGGCCACGAGCCTATGGGGTGTTTTCCTTTCCCATGATCCACACAGGTGGATTGTGGCGTGCATCCTGTCCTCGGACCTCATAGGTGCCCCCCCCCCCCCGCCGGCCCTTTCATGGCCATTTTTTCTCGTTTTTATTTTTATTTTGCAAGAGTGTTGCCTTGTGTGGGTACCTGGGCATACACTGTATTGTGGCTGGGCACATGCAGGCTTGTCCTGAGTTTGGTTTCGATGCTTGGGTAGCAGACATCCACACCCCTCCTGCTTCCGTTTCCATGGGCTTGCAAAGGGTGTGCCCAAGTGACAGCAAATTACACGGTGACATTGGACTCCCATGAGCTGTTGGCCAGTCCATAGTCAATACTGTGTAGACATTCATAGTGTTCATTGTTGTTGCACCTAACTATGCATGATGGTTTGATATGTGCCTCTACTTACATATGTTGCTCATGTTTTGCAGGTATTTCACACAGATCTTCACAAGGGCATACTCTCTGGAGTCAGACTACATGTCGGTAGATGTGCACTGACACTTTTGCATGGCGCCATCACTGTACATCTGGACGGTGAGGACATACCAGCAGAATCAGGTAATGAGACTACCATTGATTACATGCAATGTGTCTTGTTTGGGTGGGCTTCAGGGTGGGTTGGTGTGTAATTTGATTGAAAATACTCTTACACAGGTGTGTAGTAGTGGCTCCAGGGCGGTTAGCTGCTCAAGTGCGGCTATGTTCCATTTGGGGCACTGCTATTTGTGACACTGGTGTCATGTTGTGATGGCCAGTTTGTTTGCTGTCACATACCATGACATGGTGTCCTCAGTGGCGGGACTGTGAAGGGAATGGTTGACATGGCAATGTTGTCATGTAGTGAATCGCCTGTGGCAATGCATATTAGATTGATGGAGTTGTGTCTTTGCGTTGTGATGCATTGCTGGTGTATGTGTAGCTAGGGGTGCACACATATTGACACTTCCATGTTAACAATCTCAGGCTGATGTGTATCTGACTGTTTATTGTCAAGTAATTTTCAGACATTGTCAGGTAGTGTCATCATTGATTGTCAGATGGTATGTGCCAGAGCAGTGTGCACTAGCCAGCACTGTGATTCCTAGGTGAAGAAGTTGGCCACCAGTTGCGTACGGGCTGCCTCCCCCCGTGCCCTTTCCCCTCCCATGCGCAGCGGGCGTGCATGTGGTTGTGGATGTGGGGGCACCACCATGTCCACGGGCAGGCCCCGGCGTGTTGCAACGTTGTGCAGGACACATGCTGCCACTATGATCCTGCACACTATTCGGGGAGCATATAACAGCTGCCCGCCAGAACGGTCAAGGGAGCGAAAGCGTGACTTCAGCACTCCGAATGTGCGCTCCACTATGCCCCGTGTTGCAATGTGGGCTGTGTTGTACCTTACCTGGGGTGGCGTGGTGGGGTTCCGGATTGGGGTCATCATGTGGGGGCTGATAGGGTAGGCACTGTCCCCTGCGGAGGTGGTGATGGGTATCATTAGTGGTGTTGTGTCATGACCCAGTATCTGACATGCATGCATGTGCAGTGGCATTCATGCTCACCAAGCAGCCATGTATCTCCATGCTGGCCAGCCTCTAGGTCCCGGCATAGGGTAGACATTCTGTAGATGAAGCTGTCGTGGGTGCACCCTGGATAGTTGGCATATACTGATGTGATGATTCCCTTGGCATTGCATACAACTTGCACGTTGATGGAATGCCAGTGCTTGCGGTTTCTATAGATGTGCTCTGTTGCCCTGGGTGGACGTAGAGCCACATGTGTGCAGTCAATTGCACCAAGCACTTTGGGGAATTGAGCCACACCATAGAATTCCTGGATGCACGTCCGCCTTTCTGCATGAGTCCTGGGGAGATATATGTGCCTGCGGACTGATGGCCGTGCAGTGATGATGTTCAAGACCTGGTGTAGGCAGCGTGACTGCGTGGCCTGTGACACACCACCCACTATGGCACTTGTCCGCTGAAAGGATCCAGTGGCCAAGAAGTGCAGTACATTCAGGACCTTCTGCAGGGGGCTGAGTGCTTGGGAGCACAGGGTGGGTGATGTGAGGTCATCCTCCCACTCACTGACCAGGTCCAGTATGATGTGTGCTGGAAACCTGTACCTCCCATACACCTGGTCATCAGGCATCCCGAATAGGCTGGTTCTGGGTGTGAATATTCTGGCCCTGACTCTCCTCCTCCTCCTCCTTTGGTAGCCCACTGCCACTGCTGCTAGGAACGGTATGTTCATCCTGGCATCTGGCTTGTTTATTGAAAAGTGCGCAGAATAATGCCTTGCGCGTGTTGTAGGCGAGCGTGTGAGCCTCGCACCCCTGGAATCGAGTTCCCACTCCAATCGCGTGTGGAAATTCCCACGCAGCAGGCATACAGGTGCGCTGACGTACTTGCTTGTGTAAGTGGCCGCGCGCCCCTGAAATACACGTACTTAGGCCAATGGCGCGCACGCGCACTTTTGGCCAATTACACGCGATGAAATACACGTACATAGGCCAATGGCGTGTACGCGCACTTTTGGCCAATTACACGCGATGGAATACACGTACATAGGCCAATGGCGTGTACGCGCACTTTTGGCCAATTACACGCGATGACACTCTGACGTGCAGTATTTCCACGTGTGCTCCGTCTTCACGTGCTGAGTGGGGAACGCCCGTGCGGATCACGTCAGACGCGCTTACGCGATGAGGGACTCTGGTCCAATAGAATCGCGTATGCGTGCTGACGCACTTACGCGCTAAGGGCCTTTCCTCGGATTTCACGCTGACGTGCAGGAATTTCACGTGCCAAATCACTCCGTATCAAGCTGGCCACCCGAAAACACACGGAACACCACGCTCCTGCCCCGAAGGCCGAGTTACTGCCCCCCCAGTGCCCTGAGCAGCCTCCCACGTGCTATCTGCTGCTGCCTGCCTGCCTGCCTGCCTGCTGCCACCGTGCCCTGCCATTTGGTGCCTGCACATCAGCCATCTGCAGGGGTCCACTTGCTGTGTCCACCCCTGCTGGAACTGAAGACTCCCAACTGGGATTACATCGCTCCACAGCCCAGCCCCAGGACCCAGTTGCCCACCCACACCTGCCTCTGGGGTTGCCATGTCGGGCACTTCTACATCTGGCACCAGTGGCAACCCCAGGCCAGAGGGGCAGAGGGGCACCAGCTTCACTGCCACCGAAGTTGGTGTCCTGGTGGAGCATGTCCTGGGGCAGTATGATGCCCTCTTTGGATCGTCCCGCGCCAGCAAGGAAGGACGGGAGAGGATCTGGGCCGACTGTGTGGTTGCCATCAACGCGGAGGGGGTGGCAACCCGCAACGTCTTGAAGATCAAGAAGCGCTGGGAGGACTTGAGGTCCAGGACCCTTGTGAAGGCCCGGCGCCTCGTGGAGGGGGGCCGGGGCCACATGAGTTCCATCCAGAAGAGGGTCCTGGAACGCGTACGCCCAGCGCTCCACGCCCAGATCCTTGAGAGGGAGACCCGTCTGGAGTTGAGCGGTAAGTGTCCAAGCATCACTGTGTGAGACAGGGCATGTTGCGGTGTGCTGGTTCTATGATACTTGCCTGTATGTGTGCCATGGGCCATGTATGCATGTATGTGTGCTGGGACATCATGGTAATGCATGTGCGACCAGTGATGTGTGACCCACATGGTTGTTGCATGTGTTGAAATGCGGCATGGGGAGCACTATGCAGATTTGGGACATGAGAGCATGCCAGTCTCTGTACCTGGACATGGATGGGGGTGAAGGATGGGTGCTGATGCCAGGTACATATATGGTAGCCATGTCTGTGTGCCTGACCTGCATGTCTGTGACTTGTGCATGCCATGGATGCATGACTCATGTGTGTGACAATGCACAGATTCAGTGACGCACCCAACTTACCCTTGTTTTGCCTGTGTTCGGTGTGATTGGGGCCAGATGGATGTGACTGAGGTGAAGTGTGTGCATGTGATATGCATGAGCCATGATGCATGTGAGTTACATATCATTGAATGTTTCAAGAGTCAATTGGACATGCATGGAAATGTGCATGGCATGCACCATGCCTGTTACTGTGTGTGTTTTGCCTGGACTGACCCATGTGTTGTGGAGGGACATGATGGAAGTGTACTTTGACAGGGGTGCTCATCTGCTATTGCTTCCTGTCTAGGGGACCATTGTACAGTAGCCTGATGCTTGTGTCCTTTGTCTCCCTCTACGCAGCGGCTAGTGAAGAAGAGGGCGGAGACGGCGCTGTGGAGCAATGCGGCGGGGATGCCCCCACGGCTGCAGCGGAAGGGGTGGGTGAGCCCCCACAGGGGCCTGCTACGGTGGGAGACGGTGAGGAGCCATCCATGTTGGTGGTTTGCACAGAGGAGGAGGAGGCCGACACTGGTGCACACATGGGGCCTGGTGGGAGCATCCCTGCTGGTGCAAGTGGTGCAGTCCAGGGCCAGGGGCAGGAGGCAGCACAGGTCACCGTGGAGGTGCCTGTGCATGTCGCTGTCCCTGACCCTGTGAGTGCACCACCATGCACCAGCAGGGATGCCCCGTCCCAGGCCCGTCCGCAGGTAGAGGGGATGTCCATGTCAACTGACTCCCCTCCACCTGCGGCCGTGGGAACCCCTGGCCGCGTGGAGCAGGTCCTGATTGGGGTCGCGATGCGCACGGCTGTGATTCGTGATGCCGTGCGTGCTTCCCGGGAGGAGCACGCACGTCATCACGAAGTGCACCGTGCCGACGTGGCCCAATTGGGATCGGCCATGTTCGGGGGGTTCCTGCATGTGTTGGCCAATCTGACGGCCCTCTCCTCCTCTGTGCAGGCTATCCACCGGTCGTTCTCCTTGCCGTCTTCCGGCCCAGATGCCACCATGGCCCCCTGTGGACCTGCCCCGACCAATGCAGCGAGCTCGGTGGGGATCCCATCCCTGCCGCAGTTGGGAGTCGGAGGTCCAGCAGGGGTGGACGACACAGCAAGTGGACCCCAGCAGATGGAAGATGTGCCGGCATCATCGGGCAGGGCACGTGCACGACGGCGTCGGTGGTTACCATCAGCCTGGATGCCGTCGTGCTGGCAGAGGCAGTGGCGTCGGAGGCAGCAGCGGGCTCGACGTGGGAGGCATCATGGCTCAGGGCCATCAAGATCGGAGGGGCAGGCATCGGCCGGAGGGCAGGGCAACCCTGGCATGGCAGTGTGTTCCGTGTGGGAGGAGTTTGGCCAGTGGATAGGTGCGGAGCGGCAGCGGGCGGAAGAGGAGCGGCTCGCCATGGCCAGGGCGGAGATCTCCATGCATCAGGCATTGAGGCGGGCTGAGTGCCTCGAGGAGGCTCGCAGGGAATTTGGTGAGCACATGGGGTTGTCCCTGCGAGACCTCGGGGCCAGGACTGAGTCCCGCCTCCAGGACATTGACATGGAGTTCGAGGATGCCCTGGCCAGCATCACCAAGTGAGCCGCAGGACTAGCCCGCTGCCTTTGTATATAGTTTTTTAGTTAGTTAGTGCTAGGTTTCCTTTATTTCTTTTTATTATTTTGGACTGCTTGGACAATGGCCACTTCTTTGTACATATTTTTTTAATTAGTTAGTATTAGGTTTCATTAGTGGTGTTGGGCTCATGGACCCTTGAACAATCCTGTATATATTGTTATTTTTTGGGAGGTACATTTTTTTACTTTCATATTGTTTACACCATGTCGTAATGGTTTTTCTTTCATTTCATACTACATGTGTTTACTTTGGACAAAATCTATTGATTTTTCTATCCTTTGTTTTTTGGTTTGGTTTCTCATTTTTGTTCCCGGACATGGACCTTTTATTTGCTTTGCCAGATAGTTGTAATAGTTTACTTGATATTTTTTGTAATACATTTTTATATTATCTTACACTTGTGTCATTTTTTCTTTGGTTTCTTACATGTCATGATATGGGTTTTGACATTCACTTGCACCCGTTGTGTATGTGTGTGTGGCGGACATGTGTTCTTTTGCATACTTGCCTTTGGGGTTGTGTCATGTGATTGCATTCACTATGTGGGTGCATGCAATCCTTGCCTGGGTGTTTGTGCTGGGTATGCTGGCCATTACTGCCATTATTGTGTATCGTCAGGACCAGGGGCCAGGGGGACATGGGTGGGGGCCTGGTGGAGGGTGTCCCTGGTGGATGGGGGGTGGGGGGTGGTGGGAGACATGGGTGGGGGCCTGGTGGAGGGTGTCCCTGGTGGATGGGGGTTGGGGGTGGTGGGAGACATGGGTTGGACATGGGTGGGGGCCTGCTGGCAGGTTCCCCACAGTGCTGGGGGTGGGGGTGGTGGGAGACATGGGTGGGGGCCTGGTGGAGGGTGTCCCTGGTGGATGGGGGGTGGGGGGTGGTGGGAGACATGGGTTGGACATGGGTGGGGGCCTGCTGGCAGGTTCCCCACAGTGCTGGGGGTGGGGGTGGTGGGAGACATGGGTGGGGGCCTGGTGGAGGGTGTCCCTGGTGGATGGGGGGTGGGGGGTGGTGGGAGACATGGGTGGGGGCCTGGTGGAGGGTGTCCCTGGTGGATGGGGGTTGGGGGTGGTGGGAGACATGGGTTGGACATGGGTGGGGGCCTGCTGGCAGGTTCCCCACAGTGCTGGGGGTGGGGGTGGTGGGAGACATGGGTGGGGGCCTGGTGGAGGGTGTCCCTGGTGGATGGGGGTTGGGGGTGGTGGGAGACATGGGTTGGACATGGGTGGGGGCCTGCTGGCAGGTTCCCCACAGTGCTGGGGGTGGGGGTGGTGGGAGACATGGGTGGGGGCCTGGTGGAGGGTGTCCCTGGTGGATGGGGGGTGGGGGGTGGTGGGAGACATGGGTGGGGGCCTGGTGGAGGGTGTCCCTGGTGGATGGGGGTTGGGGGTGGTGGGAGACATGGGTTGGACATGGGTGGGGGCCTGCTGGCAGGTTCCCCACAGTGCTGGGGGTGGGGGTGGTGGGAGACATGGGTGGGGGCCTGGTGGAGGGTGTCCCTGGTGGATGGGGGTTGGGGGTGGTGGGAGACATGGGTTGGACATGGGTGGGGGCCTGCTGGCAGGTTCCCCACAGTGCTGGGGGTGGGGGTGGTGGGAGACATGAGCAGGTGTGCAGGGTAGTTCCCTGTGGTGTGTGCTGCCTGCAGGGGCCGTGGAGGGTGTACAGGTAATGCCTGGGAGCACACAGCCATTTCGCGTGTGCAACTTCACGCGCACCCCTGCAATCCACGTACCCGGCCATATCGCGTGTGGAACTTCACGCGCACCCCTGGAATCCACGTAGCCGGCCATATCGCGTGTGGAACTTCCCGCGCACCCCTGGAATCCACGTAGCCGGCCATATCGCGTGTGGAACTTCCCGCGCACCCCTGGAATCCACGTACCCTGCCATATCGCGTGTGGAACTTCACGCGCACCCCTGGAATCCACGTAGCCGGACATATCGCGTGTGCAACTTCCCGCGCACCCCTGAAATCCACGTAGCCGGCCATTTCGCGTGTGGAACTTCCCGCGCACCCCTGTAATCCACGTAGCCGGCCTTTTCGCGTGTGGAACTTCCCGCGCACCCCTGCAATCCACGTACCCTGCCATATCGCGTGTGGAACTTCACGCGCACCCCTGGAATCCACGTAGCCGGACATATCGCGTGTGCAACTTCCCGCGCACCCCTGAAATCCACGTAGCCGGCCATTTCGCGTGTGCAACTTCCCGCGCACCCCTGAAATCCACGTAGCCGGCCATTTCGCGTGTGGAACTTCCCGCGCTCCCCTGTAATCCACGTAGCCGGCCTTTTCGCGTGTGGAACTTCCCGCGCACCCCTGCAATCCACGTACCCTGCCATATCGCGTGTGGAACTTCACGCGCACCCCTGGAATCCACGTAGCCGGACATATCGCGTGTGCAACTTCCCGCGCACCCCTGAAATCCACGTAGCCGGCCATTTCGCGTGTGCAACTTCCCGCGCACCCCTGAAATCCACGTAGCCGGCCTTTTCGCGTGTGCTACTTCCCTCGCACCCCTGTAATCCACGTACCCTGCCATATCGCGTGTGGAACTTCCCGCGCACCCCTGTAATCCACGTAGCCGGCCATATCGCGTGTGGAACTTCACGCGCACCCCTGGAATCCACGTAGCCGGACATATCGCGTGTGCAACTTCCCGCGCACCCCTGAAATCCACGTAGCCGGCCTTTTCGCGTGTGCTACTTCCCTCGCACCCCTGTAATCCACGTACCCTGCCATATCGCGTGTGGAACTTCCCGCGCACCCCTGTAATCCACGTAGCCGGCCATATCGCGTGTGGAACTTCACGCGCACCCCTGGAATCCACGTAGCCGGACATATCGCGTGTGCAACTTCCCGCGCACCCCTGAAATCCACGTAGCCGGCCTTTTCGCGTGTGCTACTTCCCTCGCACCCCTGTAATCCACGTACCCGGACATATCGCGTGTGGGACTTCCCGCGCACCCCTGTAATCCACGTAGCCGGCCATATCGCGTGTGCAACTTCCCGCGCACCCCTGAAATCCACGTAGCCGGCCTTTTCGCGTGTGCTACTTCCCTCGCACCCCTGTAATCCACGTACCCTGCCATATCGCGTGTGGAACTTCCCGCGCAGCCCTGTAATCCACGTAGCCGGCCATATCGCGTGTGGAACTTCCCGCGCACCCCTGTAATCCACGTAGCCGGCCATATCGCGTGTGCAACTTCCCGCGCACCCCTGAAATCCACGTAGCCGGCCTTTTCGCGTGTGCTACTTCCCTCGCACCCCTGTAATCCACGTACCCTGCCATATCGCGTGTGGAACTTCCCGCGCACCCCTGTAATCCACGTAGCCGGCCATATCGCGTGTGGAACTTCCCGCGCACCCCTGAAATCCACGTACCCGGCCATATCGCGTGTGCAACTTACCGCGCACCCCGGTATGCACGCACACGTTTATTTTTTCTCTCTGCGCGTGTGTGTGTTTGTGGGTACCCCTTTGTACGTCTTTTGTCCTGGAGGGCCACAGTATTGGACATTGATCATGTCTGTATATAGGTGCTATTTGTTGGCGCACCTTTTAGCGCACATTTCTTGCAGGCGCAGAGACGCTACCGCCTGCTTTCTTGTGGCGGTCGTGTTTGTGCCTGTTTGTGCCTGTGCGCTGCTTTGAGCGTGCGCTTTTTTGCCCTATTCTATTCCATGTATACGTGTTGTATGCGAGCGTGTGGGCGTTCCGCGCACTTGCCTCCTAAACTTTCCCCGTGCCGCCCACATTCTTCCCCATTCCGAGTGTTGTGCCCCATTTTATTCCCCATTCCGAGTGTCCCGCCCTGTGTCCCGCCTACTTTAGAGCTGTGCGCTGCGCTCGGAGTGATGGCGCAGTGGCCGTGGCGCACGACGTTGGTTGACCTGTGCACCGGCCTGCGCCGCGCGTTTTTTCCGCGCACGTCCTCTGCTTTTCTTGCGCAGGGACTTCCATGAATCGACGTGCGCTGGTTTCCCTGCGCTTTGCGCTGATTTTCGGCGCAGCGCACGTATTGGCCCCTCTGCGCCGGGATTTTCGGCGCACATTTATTCCATGAATCGGCCTGCTAATATTTCACGATTGATTAACAATACAAATGGCTTGGTTAATTGGCACAGGGCCTCATTACGAGGTGGGTGGTAAGGGTTAACGGGCACCGGAAAGCAGACCCACGCCGGTAAACCCTTACCGCCCTATTCCGAGGTCCCTTAGCGAGAGCCGCTAAGGGACCAGGGAGCTAATAACGGGCCCGCAATTAGCGGGCCCGTTATTAGCTCCATCCCCATTCCCATTGAGCCCAATGGGGGCTCGAATGGGAATGTGGAATGGTTCTCGGAATGGGGAGTTACCGGGTCCTACAAGGTTGGAATGATCCGGTAAGCCCCTATTTCGAGAACCCGGACCCGGAATGCGGTAAGGGGGTAGCCATGGTGCTAATAGCACCATGGCTACCTCCTACCTCGTAATGAGGTCCAACAGTGTTTTGGGGCTGTTGAATGGATACTCTCAGGATGACAGACTAGGAAGCTACACTTTCAACAATACTGAAATTCTTAAATTAGGCGCCCCTATTTACCTCAAAAAGCTTAATCCTAAATACATCTCGTTCAACATAGATGGGAATTTGATCACCACAGCTAAGGAAATAAAAACATTAGGCTTCCATTTCGATTCCGCCCTGAACCTCAAGAAACAAGCTAACGCCAATGCCACAGCTACCGCTTTTATGTGTAAACTTATGCATGCATGCAAAAATTATCTTTCATCCAATAGCTGCATGATATTGCCTTGAGCATTAATCTTGTCCAAACTCAATTATTGTGATGCTCTCTAGGCAGGTGCCAACAAACAAGTTCTGAACAAACTTCAAACTTTACAAAATAATGCACTAAGACCTACTTGAGTATCCCATGGAAAGACCACATTTCCGAAACAAGAAGAATCCACAAATGGCTTTCTATCAAGGATAGAATCTTCTTTAAACGTGTTTCCATCTCCCACAAATGCCTTCATAACATGGCCCCGAAACACCTGAGTGACAAAATTGTCCTTAAAACCTCATCCAGACCTACAAGATCAGCTAACTCCCACTGTATCATTGCACCTCGCTACAACCTAAAAAGAGCCGGGGCCACTAGCTCCCAGTGCTAGCAGCCCTAGCTGGAATGCCCTACCTCTCAACCTACGGACTGATGGCAACTTCCATAGTTTCAGGACTAACACCAAAGAATGGCTGTTTACTAAGGACACCATACTCACTCCCTGATGTGAAATGATCTAGCCTGCAACTGCCTCTTCACTGACTAATGAACTTATGTATACTTAGCTTTCGGAAGAAACCTTTGATTCTACTGTTATTTCTTTGATGTACTGTGATGAATACCTTTTTACAGCAACCTGTATCAGTACCCTCTCTTATGTACGTATGTATCCTAAATTGTCTTGAAAAGTGCACAGATACCTCAGGGTGTGGCGTGCTGCACAAATAATAAACAAACTAACAAACAATAGTAGAAGAAGTATTATTGACCACAATTTACTCACAATAACCTATGGGGAGAAACTGTACATTTTTAGGAGCAGGATGATATGGAAAATGACCACAAACCTCTAATTTTGTCTCCAGTTGCAAGGTCAGCAAGATTATTTAAAAGTTATCAAAAGCATAATGTAGACATGTTTTTGTCATCAGACAGGAGGCATATTAGAAGGAATATTAGCAATCAATGGGTCCTATCTATAATGACAAAAAGTAGAGATTTAATTGAGAAATCGAAAAATAAAGAAAAGAATGATGGGAAGAATGTAGAAATATTTGCAAATTTTGTAAAAATAATAGACTGTATGCAGAGTCCCTTCTCCCCCAGGTGGGAAAATTCTAATTAGGTGGATTGACCTGGCGGAGAGCTGGAGATGTGTTGGGCAGTCTCCTGATGCCACAGAGTATGGAAGGCAATGGCCCGAAGTAGCCAGAGAAGATTGTTGGTTCAATGGGACTAGGAGAGCAGGCTGGAGGATGTAGGTAAGCCTTTCTCTTTGCCTGACCCCCGTGGCTTTTTGTGCCCATACACTTTGGTGGCAACAATGTGCTCACCACCCAGATTTGATAGTCAAGGGATAGTTAAGGTGGCCCGGGGTGCCCCGCATTAGGCACTGTCATGAACCCAGTGCACTGAAGTGGTGCCTAAGTACATCTTTACTGTGGTCCCTGAGAGAACGGTGCTGCGGCGGAGAAGGGCTGAGGAGACTGCAATAACCGATAATGGCTGTGGCACTGACTAAACAAAAGGGAGCACAAACAGGGATATCAAAAGCCTCATGCATGTGCAGGTAAACTCCAAGAATAACCAGCAAGCAGCGGTGGCATAGATACACTCTCCTGAGGTGCAAATGATCATGGAAGACATTCCTGCTATGAAAATCGATCTGCAGCTTATGCTACTGGAGCTGAAGAAATAAATAAAAGATAATAACTCCACCCTGGCAAAATCAATGGCGGATCTTGATAAACATGTTAGGGTAGCAGACAATAGACTGGAGGAGGTGGAATTGACCCTTTGTGAGCAGGTGCATGAGCAAGAGGAGTTGGCGGAAAGGGTGAAGGGTCTTGGGCAGTACATGGAATTTGTGCTTGCCAAACAGGAAGATGCCAAAAACAGGATGAGACATAATATCTGAATACAGGGTGCCCTTACGCAAATTGGTGAAAAAGACCTGGAGGAGTATGCAGTGGCGCTATGCTGCAATATATTTTAGGAGTCAGAGAACTTTGATATCTTTTTGGATTGTACGCATCGGGTATATTCTAAACTACAGCAAAGAAACAATCTCATTCTGGATATCCTGTCCAGAGTCCATTACTTCCAGATCAAAGACAAAATCATGAGGAAAGCTAGATGAGATCTGCATCAGAAAAGATTGTATTTTGCTTTATCAAGATTTAGCACAGGTGACTCTGCATAAAAGGAAAAGCTTATGCCTGGTGACAGACTGGTTTAGAGAGAAAAAGGTGAGATACAGATGGCCGCATGCATGTAGGTTGATATTTGAACTGGGAGGAAAGACTTATAACATTGTCAAGGAAGAGGAGGTTTCGGGCTCAATGGACTTGACAATCCCTAACCAGGGAAGTGATGGTTCCCCAAATAGAGAATATGATATATGATTTAAGAGGGCTCCCAGAAGAGACAGAGGAAAGAGAGAGCGCATGGGCCTGGTGGGTCTGTGAAGGAGAGAGGGAATGTCAAGACAGAAATTTAGCAAATCAAGATACTTTGGAAATTATTGGAGGGTAAGAACTGGGAGGGTAATGTTGGGGTGAGCTGGGGCGGTGGGAGGTTTATACCTGATGAATAACATCATCTCATCAGGGCTATGTTGGTGTCTCTGTGCGAAGATGAAAGGGGGTCCATTGGGCTTCGTCATGCAAGGTTTTGTGATTGGGGAGGGGTTTTGAATGGACTTGGGATTAGAAGAATGTTGTTTATTCCAATAGGCGGGGTACTGGAAACTTTTCTCACAGTTTGGTTGTTGTTGGTTATTGTTTTGAGTCGACAGAAGATAGTAGGAGGGTGGAGAAAGGGAGGTAGCCCTGGCTTTGTATGGATGAAGAGATGGATGGGGTCTGCATGACGCCTAATGGCTGGTTTTGGGTTTGTGACCCTGAATGTTCAGGGTCTTAACTCCCCCAAAAAAGGCATTCCATTATGCGCAGATTACTCGAATTGCGATCCTCCATTGCGTTTCTGCAACAAATATTTTTCAGGAAAAAGGATGGGGAGATTGACAAATTGAGAATTCCCAAAACAATACTTTGTTTCTAGTGATGAAAAGAAACATGGGGTTGTGAGCCTCTTTGGCAAAGGGTTGACATTTTCTACACAATACATTTATAGGGCGACGGAAGGTAGAGGTTTAGTGGTCAAGGACCTGTGGGAGGGCAGCTGTTCACCTTTGTAGCATCCTATGGTCTGAATGAAACCCAATATCAATACTTGCCCACCTTACTGGGTAGGTTAGGAGGGATATGTGAGGGTCAGGTGGTGTTTGAGGGTGATTTTAATTGTGTGATGTACCCTACAATTGACAAAATGCTTTCCCCTACAGCAGATCAATCGAATAGGATGGTTTTGGCTAAACTGTTTAGAGGCCTGGGACTAATAGAAACTTGGCATATTTTTAGACAGGAGGAAAGGGTATATATGTATTTGTCTTCGGTTCATTGTGGTTTCTAGAGAATAGATATGACGCTGGTTTCCACTACTTTGGTCCCAATGGTCAAATCAGTGGACGTTGGGCTTAGGTATCTTTCGGATCATGCTGCAGTCTTAGAATGTTTAGGTGACATTGCAGGTACCAGTCAGAAAGACTTGGCATCTGAATGATTTGATTCTGAACAATCTGGCAAGCAAATCGCATATGGGGGAAGTAATCCAAAATTATTTCCGGGAGAATGGGAGTGAAGGCATGGATTGGCGAACAATATGATATGCAAGTAATGCAGTAGTTAGAGGATAATACATTGGAAGGGCTGCAGCACAAATGTGGGTCTGCGAATCGATGCAAATAGCATTGGAAGGCCTGCTACAGACAGCAGAAGAGGAGCATAAACTTCATGGAAGCATCAAGGCTACAAGAGTGTTCAGAAAATTAAGCTGCCATTTAGAAGCACACTTAGTAGACTGCTCGGCCCAAAAGATCCCCCAGACTAAACAATCATATTACATTCAGGTTAAAAAAGTCAATGTTACTGAATTAAAGGACAGGCAAGGGCTGCTACAATGGGGTGAGATAGAAAGGTTAGGGATATTATCAGCATATTATGGGAATTTCGTGGAGGAGGATAATTTGGATGCAGCTTCTCAAAAAGAGTTAATTCTCAGGGAACACTTACCTAAACTCTTAGCAGAATCACGTGAAATATTGGAGAATCACATAACTCAAGATGAAGTAAGCAAGGCAATAAATGCTCTTCCACATAATAAAACCCCAGGAACCGACGGGTTCACTAAAGCTTATGGTGTTCAAGGGACCGTTGGTGCAACCACTGCCTAAATTTAATACGGTTCCACAAAGGGGGAACGTTTATCAAGATATGGTACAATCAACGATCATCTTAGTACTTAAGCCAGGTAAAGATCTGAATGACTGTGCAAGTTATCGCCCTAATTGATCCTCAATGGGGATGCAAGGATTTATGCTATAATACTGGCAATCCAGCTGACGAAGGTATTGCCTGACATCATGCACCCGGATCACACCAGTTTAATTACTGATTGGACCACACATGACAATATAAGACGCACCATCAATCTCATAGATTCAGTAAGGAGATTGGGGCGAAGAATGACAATGCAGGCGCTGGATGCCCAAAAAGTGATTGACGGCATGCACTGGGGTTTTCAAACAAATACATTAGAGGAATTTGAGTGGGGCCTAATTTCAAGGATATGATACTGGCCATATTTCAAATCCCCTCCAGAAGAATAAATGTCAATGGGGCTCATACGCCCCAACTGCTAATTAGAAGAGGTACCCGGCAGGGTTGCCCTCTATCCCCATTAGTGTTTGCGAGGGTTATGCAACCCCTGAGATGCCTGATTAGAAGAGATAATTACATAGAGGTGTGAGATTTTGGGACTACAAAATAAGATTGCTTTATATTCAGACAATGTGGTTCCTGACAGAGACAAACGTTACCTCTAGCATTGGAAAAGTTGTGTCAATTTGAAGCACTTTCTGGGTTCTTAATAAATTATACGAAATCCAAAGGTCTTAATGTGAATGAGGATCCTGACTTAGTGCAAGAGTTGGCAAGTACCTACCCCCTATGATGGGAAACAAGCATATAGATTACTTGGGGGCTATGCTATCCATCCTATGAGCGACTCTACTATGCTAACATTCCAGATCTATGGCACTCGATAATTGAGGACTTAAAAAGATGGGATTTTCAAGAATGCTTCTGGTTAGTAGGAGTGGCGGCGGTTAAGATGACTCTTCTATGGAGAGTGCAATATGTGTTCCGTGCACTCTCAATAACAATCCCTAGGGCGTAGTTTAGCTAGCTGTAGAGTGCAGCATAGTGCAGTAGAGTGTCTGGTGTGCTGAGGAGAATCGTGGTTTGGATTACCTGCTGCTGTTAAAACATATTTCTGTGTGAAGAACCGAGGTCTTTGTCAGCACTGTATCAAATTGCTGACTTGCAATTTGATACAGCGTTTGTTTTTAACAGCACGGCTACCGCCAGAGTTGTAATGAGGCCCAATGTCTCCGATTCTAAGTGCTCCTCTAAAAGACTCAGCGACTCTTCTGCTAAAGACCCCTGATGTAAACTCCCAGAACAGGCCCATAGACTCTTTGTTAGGCCGTATGAAGCCTGCAACATAATTGACTACAAAATCAGCTCATGGATACCGCATATACCATAGACTTTGTAAATGGGGCTTATCTTCTGATCCATCTGTTCCAACCATGTTTAAAAAAAAGAAGCAGGTGCCTCCAGTGTCTGACCTCAACGTTTCTGATGCCGACATTCTGGAAGGTGTGGAATCATGGGTTTGTCCCCCAAAAGACACTCAGAGTTCAAATAAGGACTATTTACAGAGGCCAAATGAGATCATCCCGTTTAATTTTACGCCTCCATCCACCACAACTCCATCTGCACCTATGCAAGCTGTCCATGGTCCCAATCTACCATCGAACGCGCACAATGAAGGTACCAGGAAGGTGGTAATGCAATTAAAGCCTGTAGAAAGAAACAGGTGTTTGGGCTTGGGATACCCACCAATCATGGAGGAACCCTTGATGGCTCTGGCAAATGACTTGTATCCTCTTCAGATTCTACCATGTACTAAAGAGTTCAAACTGCAGGTCTCTTTGGAGGTTCTTTCAAAAGACGATCATGTTCTTGTAGGAGTGGAGCCAGGGACGGTTAAACTTGGTGGTTTATTACCTCAGGAGAATATGCAAACTGATGAAGAGGAGATCCTCTTGGATAAACCAGCGGCTACAGAACAGGACATGCCATCAGCAACTTTGGAGATACGCAATATAGGTGGACTGCAACCTGATCAGCACTGCAGAAAGGATAAATTAGACCTTTTTTCCATCATGTGAACCCTCTCTATAGCACTTGCTCCATTCATCAAATTGTATGAACAATTAAGTGATACCCTTAAGGATCACACTACATTAATAGCAATGATTCATTCCAAACGTATCTTCCTGGAAGGATGTGTTACAGGAAAGGAAGATTGGTGCTTGAGAAAGAGCTGTTCAGGAGTTAATGCAAATATGGCACATCCACCAACTAACCTTGCAAGCTCTACTTGCTCCAAAGTGGTTCAGACTGTAAATGTTTCCTTTGCAGTTGATTTGACAGCGGACCATCAAGAAATACAACAAGCCCTAGATACCCTACAAGAGGGCCCTTTAGTGTCAACAAAGCCGGTAAAAGGCCTGTGTGCCTGTACCAACCCGGCACTACAAGATATTGCAGCATTGGTTCTTGGGGAAGAGGCTGGTGGGAATCAGGCTTTCCCATATTCACCCATCAGAAATGTGTTGCACTGAGTGGAAAGGGAAGAACCAACAACAAAGTATCTGTACTGGCTCAACAACAGTGCCTAAACCCTCTCAGAAGTAAAGGGGGAGGGGGGCCCCGAAGCCTGCCCCCAGAAAGGCCTCTTTAAAGCCTAGAAGTAAGAGAGCACTGGGTGTTCAGGCTAAGCCCGTGATCATCCAGGCGCCTAACTTAAAAGTAATTCCTGCTACAGATGCCATAAATCCAACATCACAAACTCTTCTAGATCTGTCCACCTATTTGCTTGATGATTTCCTTCCAGCCAATCAGACGGAGGAGGGTATCAACTCCAACCGATTCATGTGGAAGAGAGTGTGGTTCTGCCTGGAACTGGCAAAGACCAGCTGATCTCGCCAGAATTCTTGTCCATGGACGGAAAAAGGCAACATCAAAGAGCCAAGTAGTTAGCTGTTGTAAAGGATCAAAAAGAACTGAGATCAGCCAATTCCCTTCCTCGGCCACCGGGACCAACACGATGACTGTCAATTTGGAGGAGGGGTTGAGAGAAGTAGAAATGCCAGAGGGAATTACTCTGATTATCGCCGGAAAGGGTTGAGGCAGGGAAATCCCCTGACCTGTTCTCTGAAGTTGAAGAGACCACAGCAACAGTTTACCACTAAATCGGAGAGTGATATTAGAATTTTTCCACTCTATTCCGATCTTGCGTCAACTACGCTCGTCTGACTTTCAGCTTGTGGAATTTCTTCATGAAATGCATTTGGACTCAGTGTTTCTGCACATCAACTCACCCATGTCAAAAACATGCTGTTAGGTTCAGTAGAAAGCCTGTTAATGCTGGGGTATGACTTGACAAATGGAAACGATGTAGATGAAAACGTGTTAAGACAACCACAGTTTGAACAACTTCCTAAAATGTCCTTAAATAAGAACAAAACCCAACATCAAGGTGATAAGGGATTAGTTGGAGCCAAGTTGTTATTACCATATTTGGATCCCTTGAATATGGGTAGACTCCCCTCTAGTCCTGAGCTGAAAATAAATGTCACCTTCCAATCAAATTCATTCACCCGGCAAGTGGGCAAGTGGGCAATGTTAAACCGAAGGAACCTCGGAAAAGATCTGGCCTTGAAACATCAGATTGGTCTTGGCTGTCAAGTGCCTTGGTGGCTCAGAATTCTTTCTAGCAACCCAGTTGAATCCTTGAGGAACAACGACAGGAATGTCACACAATCAACTCATTAACTTTACCAGTTATTTTGAGACTGGCCTCTTGGAATACCAGAGGTTTTTCCCATTTACTAAGCCCTAGTGACATTAATGTGGATGATTACGATTTGATATGTCTTCAGGAGACGTGGTTAAGAAAGATGCCAGCCTTGGATGGCTTTGAGATAAGTATTAGAACACTTGGATTGCTATCAGCAGGACTACTTACAGCAGCAAAATCTGGTAGCCGATTGAATCTCTTGCAAACAGCTTCATCAAATCTACTTTCTCAAGAACTAGTGATTGGATGTGAATTTGATCCTTGCTTGGCAGGTAGTGAACATGCAAGCAAAATAATCACCAGAAACATGCATTGGAACCTGTCTCTGATCACAAAGTATCTGTTCATAGCCCTGGTCGCCAGTCAATTGGATGATGCATATATTCCCCGACAGTCAAACCTTATCATCATTTGTGGGGACCTCAATATCCCTGACCTGACCGAGACAAGACAGCATCGAGCCTGGAACCTTGATGACCCACGACATGCAAGACGGGCTCTGAGGAAGTCCCTCATGGATTCTAGAGCCATGCATTTGCTTAACGGCAACTTCAAAGGTGACATGCCCTCATAACCGACATGGGAAAACATGGGGCATACATCAACTCTGGATTACATCTATGTGTCTGCCAACTTTTTGCCTTTGGTAAATTGTTTCCAGGTGATTAAGACAATTCACAGCGACCATCACCTCCTTTTGTTGGAGTGGAAGGCTCCATTAGAGACTTTATGACCTGAACGATCCATTCCAGCAATGGGTGACTATGTCTTAGATTACCATCGGCTGAGATTAGATCTTTGACATAAAATTTTGAGAACTCAGGTTTATGGTTGAATACTCCACATTGTTGGAGGAGTTCTCTTAGCACACAAACAAAAACCTTGTGGCAAAGAACTTTAAACACTATTTTGACCCGGTTTTGGTGGCCAGGAGAAGACTTGTTCTTAAGCTGAATCGAATTGCCAAAAAAATCATGACTCGGAGAAGACCTGCAGGTAACTAGGTTGGCACAAGAAAAATATGCAAATGTATTTTGTGCTTCCAAGTTTCAGAGGTACCAGAATGACTCAGAGGCCATGTTGAAGGCTCTGGCTGGAGAAAATCTGCGGGAATTCTGGTCTCTGATAAAGTTGGACGAGTCTTCCCTGATATTGGACCATACAAACCTTATAAGCGAGGTGATGTGGTTAAAACACTGTGCAAACATATATTCTCCCATTGAGCACACTGGTGTCACGCTTAAATCTGGTGCCCTGCAGGAGTGCCTGGCCGAAATGTACTGCAGAGTGGCCCCCGTACTGGTCTGTGGGATGCAACCCACTAGAACAGGCCCTGCAACATTACTGTGCATTGCTTGCATCAGGAACATCAGAATGGCTGCAGGAAAGCATGCTGCTCGCTAAAAATCACCCAAAAGTGTGCAGTAAAAATCTGAAAAATAGGCCGCCATCCACTTTTGCCTATCTTAGTGGTAACACAGGAGACCACTGCCAGCTGTGTGAAAATCTGTTTTTTCTTGGTTGTCAAATTTGCAAAAATCATGGCTCACAAACCACCCAAAAGACCCAACCTCCTTGTTGGGTGTTAAACATCATTCTAGTTCAAGAATCCACATAAATACAATGTCCACAGAAGTACATTTATCAGAAGAAAATCCACATTGAAGATTGCTTGCTTGGAAAATTATGTTGAAAATGGGTGCAATACCGTTACTCGCCTCTGTCAGATGCTGGCGATCTCTAAATCTGACAGGTGAAACTTGTGTCTCAAAAGCTAAATATGCCAAAGACTTGCTATCAGAAGCCTGAGAGGTGGATACAATTCAAAACGATATTTTAAAAAGGCTTGAATTAAGAAATTGGTTGATGTATTTGTTAAAAATGTAATTTATATTTTAGAACAAGACAATTTCAGACATTGGCCCTCATTACGACCCTGGCGGTAATTTGCGGACATTACCGGCATGGCGCAATTAACATGTCCGTGCTGGCCAGATACCGCTAAAAGCAGCACATTACGACCTCTCAGGCATGAGCATTACGCCATGCCAGTAATGTAACAACCGCCATGGTGGAAAAGTACCAAAAACGCCACTTACCGGCATCGTATGCCATGCAAATAGCGCGTCCGGCACCTCAGCCATCGGTATCAACGATCAACGCTATTAGCGGTGACCGCAAATAGCGGGAACTGCTATTAGCGGTGACCGCAAATAAGCGGATCCGGAAGTTGCGTCAACGCACAGGAACGAGAAAGAGCACGGCGGCCATCTTCAAAAACACAATCCTTTGCCATCCGCCTCATCCAGTGGACACCTGACCCCCACAACCTTTGCAAAGCTTCATCTACATTAATCCATCCTCACAATGCCAAAAGTTGTGAAAAAAAGTGGAGAGCGGCTGCGGCAGGAGAGCTTCTCTAAGGAGGAACTTAACATGTTGGCAGACACACTACAGGAACATGCCGACGTGGTGTTCTCGACCGAGATGACAAGACCGGCAATAGCCCGTAAGAAGGCCATATGGGCCATGGTCGCACAGAGGGTCAGTGCAGTTGGCACTACACCCCACAATGCACGACAGTGCAGGAAGAGGTGGGATGACCTACGGCTCCGCGTAAGGAGTATTCTTTCTGCCAACAGAAACCTGGCCATGGAAACTGGTGGAGGAGCACAGTCACCAATAAAAATGCAGCCGTGGGAGGAGACATGTGCCGCACTCATTGGCACCGAAAGCATCAAGGGGGTCGGAGACATGGAGAGAGGAGCCCCGACTTCATGTGACGCAGGTAGGTGCCTCTAATCCAGCCATGCCAAAGTCACTGAAGTCCAGATTGATGGGAATTGCAATGATGCCTGACAGGGTTAACACAACACATCTGCATAATACTTCCTACAGGCAGTTCTGACCTCCACCTTGTATACACGCAGTATGCACACCCTTTCCGTAGCCACCCACATGCCTCCATGCTTCTACCACCTAAAAGTATGTCACTGCCTCCAATGTGCAACATGTACCAATCAAAATGAATGCAGCCATCACAATGCCTGCTCAATGTCCACAGAGGCCTCACTAACCCTTTCCCCCCTTTGCTCCACCACAGGCTCTCATTCGGACAGTGACAAGGAAGACACTGCCACCACACCTGCAAAGAAGGCCAGGCCCAATGTCCCCACACAACAACACTCCACCTCTGCTGGAAAAACCAAAATCCCTCTGCAGCCAAAATCAACGACCACAACACAGGCCAGGTCACACATGTGCACCAGGCCAAGCACCATGGTAGCACCAGCATCATACACCCAGCAAGTGTTGCCCACCGAAAGCACTGGGTCTGCCGGAAGCAGCACAATAGGCTCGACTGCTGCCACCGCAGGAGTCTCGGACGATGATGCAGGGAATGCAGATGTAGTTGTAGGTCCCCCCACTGGCCACCTTCATTCCCCCTACCTGTCCCCACGCAGCCAGCATGATGAAGGCATACAGGGGCAATCCCCTGATAACTCTTGGCCAGCCACTCCATCCCCAGTTGAAAATGTGCAGGAGGGGAGCAGCACATTCGGCACGCCACTGGCATTATCGTCAGCCCAGAGAAACCTGGAGTCAATAGAACAAAAAAAAGTCCAGCGCCAACAACAACTGTCCTCACTAATGAACCAGCATGTGGCCGAATGTGGGAGTGCTAGGGCCGAAATGCAACAATGTGCAGAGACAGTGAAGGCAGCAATAGTAACCACATCCAAGGACATATGTACAGAATTAGCCACGGTGCGGCACATGCTCTCAGACCTTGTTCAGGTTTTGAGGGACATGCGTCCTTGTGAGGGGCCAAGTACCTCCTCGGCTGCCAGTTCTGCCCCATCCAGCCCCGTGTGCAGATCGGCCAGGAACCTGCGGAGTACAAGCAGGGGTGCCCCGGGTGCAGGGAGAGGGGGGGGCAATAGAGTCTGCCCAGTGGGACAATCCCACATGATGCACTAGACCACAGGCATCCACACACCTTTGTGGGAAGTTGAGGGGGGAGGGGGGATGGGGTGTGTTGGGAAGTTGAGGGGGGAGGGGGGATGGGATGTGTTGGGAAGTTGAGGGGGGGGGTGTGTTGGGAAGTTGAGGGGGCAGGGGGTGTGTTGGGGAGTTGAGGGGGGAGGAGAGAGGGGGTGTGTTCAGTCAAATCACCTAATCAATACAGTTTATGGTTATGCACAAATCACATATGTGGACATTGATCATTGTGTTTGTGTGCTTTATTTGTGAACGGTCCACAGTGTGCATGTCCCAGACACACACAGTGCCCCAAGTGCCATCTCCATGTGACACCCACCGTCCATGTGTGCTAGAAGCATTGGTTAATTAGAGTCTGACGCATGGCACGTCCTTCCTGTGCATTGCTTCCGCCTTAGGTGCTGCCCCATCCCCAACCTCCTCATCCTCATCGTCAGGTGGTTGCAGTTCAGCGTCAGGGGCACATTCCGTCTGATGCACATATTGTGTAGCATTACACATGCTATGACGATCTTTGCCACCATCTCATGGCGGTACAGGAGTGCCCCACCAGACCTGCTGAGGCAGCAAAACCGTGCCTTCAAGAGGCCAAATGTCTGCTCAATCACCACACGGGTACGGGTATGTGCACGATTAAAGTCCTCCTCGTGCCGGTTCTGTGGGTTCTGGACTGGGGTAAGGAGCCACCTCTTCAAGGGATAGCCTGCATCACCTGTATGTGGGCAACAATGTGTGTGTCAATCATGACATCAGATTTCAAATCATGACGTAACACCATGGCATGCATTCATCTCTTCCTTTGAACCCCATTTCCATGCACGAATGCAGTCACACGATGTGACCTCTATATGTGTATTCCTCTTATGGACTGTTTTGCATACCTTCAACCACTGAAGGTGGGGGGGTCCAGTACCTTATGAGTGCCCATTCACTGTGTTAGTACATAGCGGTTGTTTTGGTGATCTGGCCGATGTCCATGTGTTATCAATGCTCTCATCATGGCACCATTGCTGTCAGCCTCATGATGACCTCACTGAGCACTAAAAATGTTGTCATGCAATTCATTTGGGCCTCTATATCCATGTATTGGTGTTTTGATGTTCATGTCCATCATGTGGTTCCTTTGTGCGCAGTTATGGTGGACTGGCCTTTCAGTTGATGGTGTTTGGTGCCATGTATTGGCTGAAGTCATAGCATGTAGGTGCATTTCTTTGAGCTGGATGCGGTCTGATTTTGTACAGTGCACATGCATTTGGTTGGGTCATGGTTGGGACACATCTTCATTCACATGGTAGGGCTGCCTACATCTAGCATTATGTGGTCAGGTGTCAGCTAAAGTCTGCCCTGCTTTAGGGTATGAGCTGGCTCCATTACCTCTGCTACTCGCAGCCAGATGCAGTATGCATCCTCCCCCCCCCTGTCAGCCAGGTAAAGGTTGCATCCTCCCCCCCCCGTCAGCCAGATGAAGTATGCATCCTCCCCCCCCTGTCAGCCAGGTAAAGTATGCATCCTTTCGCCCCCCTGTCAGCCGGATGAAGTATGCACCCCCCCCCTCTGTCAGCCAGGTAAAGTATGCATTGGTACGTCAATCACCTATCCACTTCACAATTCCATGGCCATGACATGAGACTCACCAAGTAGCCAGGATCTCGGCCCTGCATTGTTAAGACGGATTTCTGAACTCTGTCCTGGTGGCGCAGACGTTCAGAAGGCCAACCTAATTACTTGGAACAGGGTAACCTCTGGACAAGCCAGACCAATCAAGGTAGCGATCGCGGCGGTCAAGACTAGGTCTCAAGAGGGGTGAGGGTGACTGAAAGCCCGCAGTGAGCACACAAAGCAAGAGCGCTGACAAACTACTCCAAACAGTTGTTATATCAAAAATAGATACACATTTATTTTAAGGCCTTTAAAACAATGACCGTAGCGAGAAAATCACAATATCACAATATTAAACCAACACATACCATATCAACACAATATATATACAAATACACAGTCGCAAGCGTTTAAAGCACGAAATATGTAGTCCACCTGAAAGGAAGGAAAACAGGCAGTGCGATAATGCTTTCGACTCAGTTCGCCTTCATAGGCACCTAACTAGATGGAAGTCCGAGCCCTGCGAAGAGTGGAGCCTTGTGCTCAAAGTACCTGCCACGCCGGTGCCGACGGGCACAAGGGGAAGCTCTTCGGAGGAAGTCAGGCGGTTCACGTTAGTGCACAGCCGAAGAAGAACAGGTTCCGCAACTCAAGCGCAGCCTCCACAGCGGGCAGAAGCAGAGCGCGAGCGCGGCAAAAGGGTGCTGTTTTTACACAGCAGGGAAAAGCAATGGGATACTGCAGGAGGGCGACCAGATCCTAGATATACTACTCACCGGTCCCCGAAGCAAGCAGACCCAGGCTTCTCCACGATAGTTTCAGCAGCTGGCAGGTTCAGAAGAGCAGGGAACGCTTTGTAGTCGTGTAGAGCAAAAAGACATCCCAATCGACGAAACCGGCACAGTTTTGTTGCCGCACAGGACAACGGAGCGGCCGTGTGTATTCGAGCCAAATGAACCCTCCTCCCTTCAGACCTGGGGACGCCAAGCGTACGAAGCGTGGGAGAGGGACAAGGACTCGCAATACAACACAACCTGGCGGCGGTTGCAGAGCCAAACTCCTTGGTAAGCTGGTCAGTCAACTGGATGGCCCAGAGACGCTTCCGAAGGCTTACTTGGCAGGAGATGGTTGAAGATGCCGGGAATAGCTGTTCCTGCTATTCCAAAGGTCGAAGCACCAGTACAGGCCTTCTGGTTCGATCAAAGGAGGACAGGGGCTCTCCGGACGACAGCAGTGCAAAGGAGGATTCCTTCAGCGGGTCACCAGCGATTCCTCGGTCCAGCCTCGTAGTTGCAGGATACTTGGCTCCTGTATTCCTTCGTTCGTGAGAACTCAGGAGATCGACATGGTAGTGGTGTTTCCATCCCCCTCTTATCCACGGTTCCCTTCGCGCCAAAACGGAGGGGAGCCAATGGGAGATCCGCTCATCAAAACACATACCATACGTGGACCAATCACGGACCACGGTGGTCCCAGGCATTCACACCACCCTAGACTCTCTGGCACCCAGGATGTGTATTGGGACCAGACATCCCAGCCCACACCCTGGAGGCACACAAACGACATGTAGAAGCCCGCGAAAGCAACCACGTTTCGCGGGAAAGTACATGCCCAAATAAGGAAGGCCCCGGGTCGCCCGACCTGGGGAAGGTGAAGGGAGCAAGACGGACAGTGGACAGGACAAAGGAGCCTCGCGGCCTGGCCATTTTGGGAGCCAGGCCACCATTTTGGGTTCAGTGCAAAAACGTGCTCAGAACGCCAAAAGGAGCTCAAAATAAACAAAACGATCGCTGCCACCATTCCAGTCCCTGAATGACTTGCACCGATCAAATACCATCCTAAAAGAGTATCTAGGGCCTGTAGAAGGCTAGAGACCCAAGAGAGCTGTAACTTAGCTTACAGTGCCCTCTTGTGTCGTGTTGCACTAAAGCTGCGACACGATAAAAGAAACTACGGGAAACCACGTTCCCCGGTACTGACTGTCTTAAGGGCATGTCAGTTTCCCCGTAAGAAAGGAGCGAAAGCCCAGAGAAGTGCGGCAGAAGGCTGTACTTCTCTGGCAAAGTCAAGAACAAGGTTAAAAACAATAGCAAAAAGTTTAGGGGTTGCCACATGGAAGGAAAATTCCCTACAATTACGAAATCTTTCCTAACACTCGCCCCTCCCAGACTATGGACAGGGGGAACTAATCCACCCCTGGATGAGTCTCTTGTTCAGGTCGGTTAAACATTCTGGACAACCCATCAGCATTGCTATGTTGGACACCTGGCCTATGCTCAATAGTGAAGTCGAAGCCTTGTAGACTTATGGACCACCTAAGCAACTTTGGATTCTCCCCCTTCATGTTCATTAGCCACTTTAACGGCTTATGGTCAGTCTGCACAGTGAAGTGGGTCCCATAGAGGTAGGGCCTCAGCTTCCTTAGGGCCCACACAACAGAGAAACATTCTTTCTCTACCGTGGACCACCTGAGCTCTCTGTCCTTAAGCTGGCGACTAATAAAACCAATAGGGTGTTCCTTACCCTTCTCATCTACTTGTGATAGTACAGCTCCTATCCCAGTGTCAGAGGCATCCGTCTGCACGATAAAAGGTCTTTGATAATCAGGGGCCCTTAGGACAGGGGCCTGGCACAAGGAGTCTTTTAAGCCATTGAAGGCCTTCTCACACTCGTCGGTCCAAGTTACCTTCTTGGGTTTCTTCGGAGTTGTGAGGGCAGTCAGAGGAGCAGCTATGGTGCCATAGTCTGCCACAAAATTGCGATAATACCACGTGAGTCCTAAGAAGGCTCTCACTTGGGTTTGCGTAGTGGGGGTAGGCCAGTCTTGTACTGCTTGTACTTTACTGGGTAGAGGCTGTATCCTCCCTCCACCTACTTCATGTCCAAGGTAAACCACTGAGCCTTGTCCAATCTGGCATTTACTAGCCTTTATGGTCAAGTGGGCTTTCTGAAGAGCCTGGAGCACAATCCCGAGGTGTTTCACATGGTCTTCCCAGGTGGCACTGAAAACTGCTATATCGTCCAGATATGCAAGACAGAATTCGTCCAACCCATTCAGCACATGATTCACAAGCCTCTGGAAAGTGGCAGGTGCATTCTTCAACCCGAACGGCATTACCCGGAATTGGTAAAGGCCGTCTGGTGTAGAAAATGCTGTCTTCTCCCTGGCATGTTCTGCTAACGCTATTTGCCAATAGCCAGCAGTGAGGTCAAACGTGCTGAGGTACTTGGAGGCACCCAAAGTATCCACCAGCTCATCTGTTCGAGGCAAGGGGTGTGCATCTGTCTTGGTGACAGCATTCAGAGCCCTGTAATCCACGCAGAACCTCAATTCAGAAGTGCCTGCCTTTGGAACCAACACCACAGGACTGGACCAAGGACTACTAGAGGGTTCAATCACCCCAAGGTCTAACATTTTGTTGACCTCGGTCTTAATATAAGACCGTACTTTATCTGACATCCTGTATCCCCTACTTTTGGTAGGTACACTGTCTCCTGTGTCAATGTTATGTTTGCACCAAGGTGTCAAACCAGGGGATTGTGAAAACAGGGGGGAAAACTGCCTAAGCAAACTTTTCACCTCAGCCTGCTGATCAGAAGTCAGGTGAGGGGCCACTCGGACACCCTCAACGGAGCTATCTGAAGGACCGCTCTGGAACAGGTCGGGGAGAGGTTCAGACTCCTCTTCCTCAACGTCTGACGCCAGTAGCAGTGCTGCGATTTCGACTCTTGGGACGAAAGCCTTCAGCCTATTCACGTGAAACACTTTTGGAGCCTGTCCAGGCCTTCCAAGGTCCACTAAATAGTTCACCTCACCCAGGGGCTCCACCACTGTGTAAGGGCCTGACCATTTGTCCTGTAAAGCTCGAGGCCTTATTGGATTCATGATCAGGACTTGCTGACCAGGTGTAAAGTTGATGAGGGAAGCTTTCTGGTCGTACCAATGTTTCACCAGCGCTTGCCCTTCCTTCAATTTATCACTAGCCAAGCCCATCAGAAGTACCATCCGTTTTCTGAGCCCTAGCACATAGTCAACTACATTGGTAGTAACAGGGGGAGTGGGCATCTCCCATCCCTCCTTGACAATGGCTAAGGGTCCCCGTACGGGATGACCGAACAGAAGTTCGAAGGGGCTGAAGCCAACACCCTCCTGTGGTACCTCTCGGTAGGCAAACAGCAAGCATGGTAAAAGAAGATCCCATTTTCTTCTCTGGGGCTCCTCCAGAGCCCCAATCATGCTCTTTAACGTTCTGTTGAAGCGTTCCACCAGACCATTGGTCTGGGGGTGGTATGCAGAAGAGAACTTGTAGGTGACCCCACATTCTTTCCACATAGCCTGCATATACTTCGACATAAAGTTGCTGCCACGATCTGACACAACTTCTTTAGGGAAGCCAACCCTAGTAAATATGCCGAGTAAAGCTTTTGCAACTGACTTGGCAGTTACAGTTTTCAATGGGATGGCCTCAGGATACCTGGTTGCATGGTCGACCAGCACCAGGATAAACCTATTGCCCGAGGATGTTTGCGGGTCAAGGGGACCAACGATGTCGATCCCTACCCTTTCAAATGGTACCCCCACAACTGGGAGCGGTACCAACGGAGCTTGGATTGTCGCGCCAACCTTACCAGACAACTGGCAGGGGGCGCAACTCCTGCAGTGACTTTCTACTTGCACCCCCATCTTGGGCCAGTAGAAGTGCATGGATAACCTTTGCTTGGTCCTCTTCATACCAAGGTGACCAGCAAGGGGAACTTCATGCGCCAACTGCAGGAGGAAGGGGCTAACAGCAAGGGGAACCACCAACCTCCTATGGTCTCCTTCTGTAGACTCTGTGGGCTCACTGTACAGGAGTCCACCTTCCCAATAAATCCTATGCTTCCCAGGAGGTTCACCCTCAAGCTGGGAGCAGGCCTGTCTCCTTAGGCCTTCCAGAGATGGGCACTCACGTTGGCCTTTACTGAATTCGTCCCTATCAGGACCTCTTTCAACTAACAAGTCTTTTAGTTCAGGATGATCGTTGGGGTCGAATACTTCAGGCATCGCCACCTCCTCGTCAGGCTCGGGCGATTGACCAACTTCCTCCACCGCAGTGGTAGGGGAGCTCGGGGGAATATTCTCTTTCCCCCGTCTTGACTTGTAGACTCCTTTCGCCTTGGGTTGCCCATTCGGCTGGGGCGGCGTATTGGACTTGGCCAATGCTGCCCGTGCTTGAGACCGTGTGTAGGGTCGTTCGGCAGTGTCTCCTACGAGCCCTAAAGCTCTGAGATCATTACCTAATAAGACCTTTCCCGGGACGTTTCTCTGAATGCTCACTGGAATCCTGACAGCTGTACCATTTAAAGTTAGATTAACAGGGATCACGGGAAACATACGGAGGGGGCCGTCAGCCAACTTAGTGGGCATCAGAGTAGCTCTGGCAACTTCCTCTGAGTCTACCAAGGTAGAATCCACTACAGTGCGACTGCACCCACTATCCCTAAGAGCTGGAGTATCCACTCCATTGATCAGCACACTGTCTTTAAAGTAGTGCTTGGTATTATCCGGAATCCTAGCATACGCCTCTGTGACTTTAGGCTCCCAGGAACCCAGGGACACTAAAACTACCTCGGCCTCTATTCCGCTGGGAAATGAGTCCGAGGAGAAGGATGCTCCTGTAATCTCTTCTTCCTCGTAGGAGGAGAAGGCCAGATTAGCGGAGTGGACCCCCAAAGGTCTAACCTTACAACGGGGATCCCCCTTCACATGGTCAGTTGCTCCACAAGAAAAACAAGCCCCAGTGGGTCTGTTTACGTAGGGAGGCTTATTGTAACCAGAGTTCTGTTTCGGAGGCGCACCTCCACTACCCTGTGAGTTCTCTTGTGTCTTACCCTTGTTTTTCTTTTTGTGGCCCTTTTGGGAAGAAGATTTAGCAGATTCCCCACCCTCCATATCTTTGGACTTTTTCCCCTCCTCCTGCTTACCAGGATGAGTTTTGTCCTTATGGGACACTCGATGTGACACCCATAAGTCTGCTGCAATGGCCAGCTTCTTAGGATCTATCTCCTTCGAATCGGCCAAATGCTGCTTAAGCTCCGGGGAAGAAGAAGCAAAAATGTGTTCCAGCATGACAAGATTTATCATGCCGTCGAAGGTAGAAACCTTATAGCCTTCGACCCAGCCAGTTAAGTTTTTCAAAGATTCAGCGACATAAGATACCCAAGTACCACCTTCCTTTTTCTTATACTCTCGAAAACGCTTTAAATATTGGTCCGGAGTCTTCCCAAACTTTAAAATGAGAGTCTGCTTTAACATTGCGAAATCAGCCCGCTCAGCCTTCGACATTTCCATAATGGCACTACAGCCAGAATGGGGCAGTCTACTGAGCAACCACGCAATCTTATCAGCATTGTCAACTTCCTGGACCTCGCATGCATACTCAAACGCATTCAGCCAGTCCATAATGTCATTCCTCTCTTCATACACACTGAGCAGATCTTTTGGAAACCGTGGATGAGAGGAGGCCCCAGACCCATGTCCAGGACCCTTGGATCCATTTGCAACCTGAAGCTTGGCCAGTTCCAACTGGTGATCCCTGTCTTTTTGTTTTTCTGCCTGTTCGATTTTTAGTTTGGCTATGCTGAATTCAAGCTCCTGCTGCCTAAACCGCAGCTCTTGCTTCTTGAATTCAAGCATAGCCTCCCCATCAGCACTGGCAGAGGAAACATTAGACAGCTCGTCCTCCCTGTCCTCGTGGTCGCGATGGATCAGTGCAGTGGCAGAACCGTCGGTTCTACCAGTGAGAGCGGCCCCACCACCTTCTGCACTGTCCTCGGAAGTTATAGCGTCAAGCTGCGCTTCCTGCCACGCCACGATTCTCTGGATCATTTCCAATTTAGTGCCTTGAGAGGAAACACCTCTCTCCGCACACATCTTTTTCAACGTTTCTGATTTGGAAGCATTTAAAGTTAACAACGTACTTGTTTCCATACTGTTTGATAGGACTATGGCCTTTTTAAAGTTATACTATAACAATTCACTACGTGTACTGTTTGGAATAACCTGAAATGCCTTAGTTCGAGCGCAACACTGGATACCTTCAGTCGTATCCCACCGCTGTACACCAATTTGTTAAGACGGATTTCTGAACTCTGTCCTGGTGGCGCAGACGTTCAGAAGGCCAACCTAATTACTTGGAACAGGGTAACCTCTGGACAAGCCAGACCAATCAAGGTAGCGATCGCGGCGGTCAAGACTAGGTCTCAAGAGGGGTGAGGGTGACTGAAAGCCCGCAGTGAGCACACAAAGCAAGAGCACTGACAAACTACTCCAAACAGTTGTTATATCAAAAATAGATACACATTTATTTTAAGGCCTTTAAAACAATGACCGTAGCGAGAAAATCACAATATCACAATATTAAACCAACACATACCATATCAACACAATATATATACAAATACACAGTCGCAAGCGTTTAAAGCACGAAATATGTAGTCCACCTGAAAGGAAGGAAAACAGGCAGTGCGATAATGCTTTCGACTCAGTTCGCCTTCATAGGCACCTAACTAGATGGAAGTCCGAGCCCTGCGAAGAGTGGAGCCTTGTGCTCAAAGTACCTGCCACGCCGGTGCCGACGGGCACAAGGGGAAGCTCTTCGGAGGAAGTCAGGCGGTTCACGTTAGTGCACAGCAGAAGAAGAACAGGTTCCGCAACTCAAGCGCAGCCTCCACAGCGGGCAGAAGCAGAGCGCGAGCGCGGCAAAAGGGTGCTGTTTTTACACAGCAGGGAAAAGCAATGGGATACTGCAGGAGGGCGACCAGATCCTAGATATACTACTCACCGGTCCCCGAAGCAAGCAGACCCAGGCTTCTCCACGATAGTTTCAGCAGCTGGCAGGTTCAGAAGAGCAGGGAACGCTTTGTAGTCGTGTAGAGCAAAAAGACGTCCCAATCGACGAAACCGGCACAGTTTTGTTGCCGCACAGGACAACGGAGCGGCCGTGTGTATTCGAGCCAAATGAACCCTCCTCCCTTCAGACCTGGGGACGCCAAGCGTACGAAGCGTGGGAGAGGGACAAGGACTCGCAATACAACACAACCTGGCGGCGGTTGCAGAGCCAAACTCCTTGGTAAGCTGGTCAGTCAACTGGATGGCCCAGAGACGCTTCCGAAGGCTTACTTGGCAGGAGATGGTTGAAGATGCCGGGAATAGCTGTTCCTGCTATTCCAAAGGTCGAAGCACCAGTACAGGCCTTCTGGTTCGATCAAAGGAGGACAGGGGCTCTCCGGACGACAGCAGTGCAAAGGAGGATTCCTTCAGCGGGTCACCAGCGATTCCTCGGTCCAGCCTCGTAGTTGCAGGATACTTGGCTCCTGTATTCCTTCGTTCGTGAGAACTCAGGAGATCGACATGGTAGTGGTGTTTCCAGCCCCCTCTTATCCACGGTTCCCTTCGCGCCAAAACGGAGGGGAGCCAATGGGAGATCCGCTCATCAAAACACATACCATACGTGGACCAATCACGGACCACGGTGGTCCCAGGCATTCACACCACCCTAGACTCTCTGGCACCCAGGATGTGTATTGGGACCAGACATCCCAGCCCACACCCTGGAGGCACACAAACGACATGTAGAAGCCCGCGAAAGCAACCACGTTTCGCGGAAAAGTACATGCCCAAATAAGGAAGGCCCCGGGTCGCCCGACCTGGGGAAGGTGAAGGGAGCAAGACGGACAGTGGACAGGACAAAGGAGCCTCGCGGCCTGGCCATTTTGGGAGCCAGGCCACCATTTTGGGTTCAGTGCAAAAACGTGCTCAGAACGCCAAAAGGAGCTCACAATAAACAAAACGATCGCTGCCACCATTCCAGTCCCTGAATGACTTGCACCGATCAAATACCATCCTAAAAGAGTATCTAGGGCCTGTAGAAGGCTAGAGACCCAAGAGAGCTGTAATTTAGCTTACAGTGCCCTCTTGTGTCGTGTTGCACTAAAGCTGCGACACGATAAAAGAAACTACGGGAAACCACGTTCCCCGGTACTGACTGTCTTAAGGGCATGTCAGTTTCCCCGTAAGAAAGGAGCGAAAGCCCAGAGAAGTGCGGCAGAAGGCTGTACTTCTCTGGCAAAGTCAAGAACAAGGTTAAAAACAATAGCAAAAAGTTTAGGGGTTGCCACATGGAAGGAAAATTCCCTACAATTACGAAATCTTTCCTAAAACATGTTGCTCCATGTAGCGTGGTATTGTGGAGTTCTGCAGGGCCATTGAATCATGGGTTGATCCGGGGTATCGGCACAACAATGTGTGATGATCCTGTTTGAGTCACATACCATTTGTACGTTGATTGAGTGGTATTGCTTATGGTTGTGGTACGCTCCCTCCATGGCATGTGGGACCACCAATTCCACATTGGTGCAGTCGATGGCACCAATGCAACCAGGTATGCCGACCAGTGCATGGAAACCCACTTTCGTGTTTGCGATCTCCTGGGCAGACCGTGGTAAAGAAATGTAGTCGTCTGTGTGCTTGAGGAGGGCATTGAGCACTTGGCTCAGCGTACCTGAGAATAATGGTTGTGAAATGCCATGAAAGTGCCCCACTGTGTGCTGGTAGGTGCCTTTGGCAAGGAAGTGGAGCATGGACACTACCTTCAGTTGGGGGGGGATGGCGGTGGGTGTTTCAATCATGCTGATGATGTCGTTGAGTATCATTTCCACGATGATGGTGATGGTGTCCCGGTCCAAACGCTACAGGGTGTGGATCTGCTCAGTGGTGAGGTTGAATGGACTGGCTCTGATGCGTGGGATTGGGGGCTGCCTGCGTGGCAGCACTGGCTGTGCTGGTGGGGCTTGCTGGCCCTGCATTGCCCTCCTTCTCCTCCTGCGTCTCCTCTGTGCTGCCTGTTGTTGTAGTATTTGTTGTTGCTGTAGTGCTTCCATTGCAATCAGGTCCTCCAGCCCCAACATTGCTAGTCATATTGGAATCATTGTGGAGTGTGACTGGGTGTGGGAAGGGGTGGGGTGTGCTCCTTTTGTACTTGGCCAGTCTGTATTGCCTCCACCTGTGCTGATTGTGTGCACCTGTGACAGCTGGGAACATTGCACATGGCCATTTACGGTTGGTCCGCGATGGCGGTATTAGCACCATGGCGGTAAGGTACTTTACGGCCTTCGCTAGGGGGTTAAGAGCATGTACGCTCGACTCGTCATGTTCCCCAATTTGCACCATGCCGCTATTTCCGTCATGGGGCGTTGCCTGCCCGCGCCCTTGGTGCTGTTAGCGGCACCGTTAACTACGGTGCCGCTAATTGCAGTTACTCAGATCATAATAGGACCTAGCGGTAAGCGATGGTGGTAATCCTTGTCATGATCTCTGCTTCCAAGAGGTCAGGGTTTTCCCAACTCCCTTGGAAGCAGATCCATAACCCAGGTTCCGAGTGCCAACCAGTCCCAATTGGGACCTTTTGGACCCAGTCCTGGCGCCAGTGGCACCAGGCTCATAAATATGCCCAGTCCCAGCGCTGGAAGCGCCGGGCTCATAATGCTTGGGTGGACTTACCTGCAGCAGACCATGCTGCTTACTTGCCTGCCAGTTGAGCCTCTGATCCTCTTCTGTTTGGAACTACTTTTCCTGTTGGGTGGGGCAGGAGCCACTCCCTAGGCTCAGAACACTGGAACTCTTCTGGAAAGCAGGAACTCTTTTCTTACCTAGGCGTGGCTGTGGAAGGAGACACCTAAGCACTACAGGAGGCTATTTAAACCACACCCGATGGATGAATCTTGCTTTGCGTTATTCTGCATCCTCTGCAGCAGAACGCTCATCGTGTCTTCTGCATCTGATCCTGGGCCTAAGGAAAAAGGCTTACCATCCTGAATCCAGTCTTCAGCAACACCTATAAAGACAAGAAAGAACAGGTTAGCATTACGGTCTTCAGTGACAGCTCTTCACTAACCTGGTCCATCGGCTGTCACCAACGCCTCGCGCTGCATTCCGACATCTGCAAGACAAAGGCTTACCTACTCTTCGTGCGCTCCGGAGGTCTTCACACTGCATTCGGGCATCTGCAAGACAAAAGCTTACCAACTCTTCGCACGCTCCGGAGGCCTTCGGCGCTGCATCCCGCATCTGAAAGACAAAACAAGGTGCGTTTAAAGACATTGGGGAACTTTAATACTCACGTGCCATTACTCCTTTCCACATCTAACCCAGTGGGTATTCCGGCACCCTGCAGCCGCTCCGAACTTGTACCTGCAAAATAAAAAGACAGTTAGAGCGCATCGTGAAGCAGGCAACAAGCGCTTACTTACGTGCTTCCAGGCGCTTCTATTCATCACACGGGCTCCATCTTCAACTCACTTCAGCCCGTCATCCACCATCGCCGGAACCCTGCAAAACAGGAGACATCATTACTAAAGACTTTAAAGACATTAGAAGTACTCGAAACTTACCGTTCGTGCAGTAAACGACGGACAGCAGTCCTCTGAAGTCAAGAGGCCTGCTCCCCTTATCCAGTGAAGAAACTGGTTATAGCACCCTGCCCCGAGGCAGATGGAGAGCACGGCGTTCACTTACCTAAGGTGAGAGCGTTAACCTTTGGGGTTCTACAGGAGAAGAGAAAGGGAAGAAGAGAGAGACATTTAATAACCCAGTTCATTAATCCCATATTTTCTATCTGCAGACATCTTACCCTTCGAGTCAAACATACAGTGCACAGAGGTCCAGCCCAAAGAGCCAGCCGTGTGGTACACATCACCTTTGAAGATACGGTATACGCCCAGTCAAGACCGGCGCCTCTACGGGAATCAGGTGAGCGTTACATCCTTTACCGGCATCGTTTTTCACTTACCGCCAGGGTCGTAATGAGGGCCATTGTGTTTAAAAGTTAAAGTTAGCCACACTGAGCTTCAAAGACATTCCACACCTTCTCCCAAATAAAGGAATCTACCCCCTGCTCTCTACTAAGAAACTGGTAGGCTGGTGTGAAAGGAACTGGGAGGGGCACTCTGGCATGTTGCTCTGAGTGTAGACAACGGACTCCCTTGAGCTGAATGAAAATGCTAATTCGGGTGTGACTGACATCAACTACCCTGGCAGGAAGAAGCCATGTGACTCTCTGACTCAGCCGAGCCTTGGAGGTGGGCCAGACTGAATATGTGGATTTGAAACTAAAGTAACTGTATGTTTTAGAAAAAGATTTATAAAATATTGTACCGAACTGACAAAAATGCGAAATTTAGAGATTATTAAAATGAAAAATTTGCTCACAGTTTAAAACTGATCGGGAATCTGTGCGATGTTCTGAGACTGAACCATGAACATTTTAATATTGTAGCTATTGTGATTATGCTATGAAGATGAACGTTTACAGAAGTATGCCCAGATGGTATGTGCATGTATGTGTAAAAAATTGTACAGATCCGAAAATGTGTAACCAACCAAAAGCGGGAAAAACTGTCATTTGTGAACCAAAACTCGTAGGAACATGAGAATTTGACACAAACGTACCTTGGTCAATCTATCATGTAAATATGTATTATGAACAAGTTATGCAGATTGTAATTATGTTTTTTATTAAAAATAAGATATACTGTACAGAGACAAAGGGGAGGTTTTCTCCCTAAGCCATAAACATGACACATCATGGCACATCATGGCACACTGTTCCTTTCTCAAATCAGGAGAGGGGTAATTCTTTGACCTATCAGATCCTTAGAGGGTTGGGCATAGACAATCAGCCTCCCACCAACTTTGGAAAATGGATAAATAGGGAATGTTTAGGACTCAGAAAGGCACACTTTCACTCATCACTGATCCACTGGCGAAGCACCCTGCAGGAAGATCCAGATTCCAGAACCAGACTCCAGAACCAGACTCCAGAACCAGACTCCAGAACCCTGAAGCAGAGGCCTAACCCAAAAAAGCTGAACCCTTTTCAGCAGGCCTTTAAAAGCTAGCAACCTGATTTGAACCCCTAAACTTCCACAGAGTCTAAACCTTTCAACAGCCTTGCTGAGCTCTTTGCTGCTTCTGGCCAAGAACCCGTGCTAGAACCAGAGATCCAAACCAGTAGAGCAGTGCTGTAACCCAGAACCTGTCAGATCCAGTCCAAGAGGCCGTGCAGACCACAGTGCCATGCTGAGATCAGAACCCAGTGCCTAAAACCTGTCCGGTGGCGAGCGAATCCCAGCCAAACCCTTGACCAGATCTTTGACGGGCCCATTCCATTTTAAAGCCATAGTAGTGAGTATTTATTATAGAACTGTCCATATTCATCTCTTAGTTTAAAGTAATCCTATTCAATCCATTTCAACCTATCCAGAACTGCATTATAGAATCTTGTGTCCATCCTGGATCCTTCTCATTATATAGTCTTTGATAATTGTAGTGATAATCATCTCTGCGCTGATATTTTTCTGAAGAAAGTCAAGTGTCCTGGCGGACAGAATTCAGAGCGGAAGGCGCCCTGTTCTGGTGGGTGTCCAGTTGGGTATCTTGCACTTTCATAGCCCCTTAGTATAAGTCCATCTTGGTTCCTAATCTTTAAAGCGCATCTTTCATTTTGAAATTTTGACTCCAATTCCTTATAGCTTTTCCGTAATCGCGTTTCTCGCACGCGGAAAAGTTGCCGTGAATTTGCATTTGGCTCAATTTCACTCCATCTAAAATAGCTATTTCTTGCTTCCAACCTCTGAATTTCGTTTTCCATCTGCTAATCATTCTACAATCATTGCTAGTGTTGACCTGAACCAATCCAAAGCCACTCTCACTAGTTCTGAATTCAATTTAGCAAATTAAAGTCATTTTTAGCATTTTCCCATTCAATTCAAACCCCATTTAAAAGCAATTGACCTGTTTTAAAATAATTACTGTTCTCTCTAAGCTTGCTGGGGGGAAGTGGGATTGAAACTGCAATTGTTAAATGTTATTCTTGATACCTGTGTACCCCCATTCCATCTCTTCATATTTCTTATTGGGGGAGTGAGTAATAACAGGGGGGAAGAGTGATCACATTGTCTTTGATTGAATTTATATCAAGTTTTATTTCTGTGTTTCATTCTTTCCTATCATTGCATTTCCTTGAAACCACACAAAGTATTCTCTGCTACATTATTCTTCCTATTCCTACTCCTAATTGATTAAAGAGATTGTTGATATTGTAATATTACCCATTGCTGATCATTGTTCATATTCATAAGTGTGATATTCAGATATTATTCATATTCATAAAAGTGTGTTATATATATATATATATATATATATATATATATATATATATATATTGTTCACTTCTTCAAATAAATCTTTTAATTTGCAAAACAAACCTATTTCTTGGTTCAGTGAGACCGGGGGGATTCAAAGAGAGGGGCGTTATATAAGGGTACATCATCCAGAATTAAAAGAACTTTTGACATAAAAATATTAAAATAAGGGTTTCCATTGGGCATCCCATACTAGGCATTGACTTAGTTGGAGCGCTGGATTGAAATCACTTACAGATTGGGGGCTCGTAGCCGGACTTCTGGATTAGTTCTACCACTTGTGCAGCTTAATACAGTGTGCTAACTGACAGGATACATAAATCCTGTTGGGCTACCAGGCTGTGTTACACTGTAAAAGCACCCCTCAAAATGGAACGCTCTTAGGAAACAGTCTGTTTTGCAAAAATAAAATAAAACATTTCTGTAAGTCAGAAAGGAAATTAATATTTCCAAAATGGCGACATTGGTAGACATCAAGATGGCTAGAGAACACCTTTTGCATAAGTTATTCGTGAGAGGTGAATGGACTGAGCAGGACCCGAATGTGTGGTAGCAGGCAATCACACAACAGGTCACTGCAATAGGGTTAGATAAATGGCAAGACCAGGGTCCCTTACACGTGGCCCTGAGTGAACTATATATGGCCCCTAAGGCCAAAGATGAGCAAAATAAGATTGCCAAGATAGCGGCATATCTATATTTATCTATGGGAGCAATACAGAATAAATATGCTGAAGGCCAATATCTGGCAAGTAGGCAACTGATGGCATTAGAAAAAGCCCAATCTGATCTGGATTCTTCTGAGCAGGGGCTGCAGCGGAGCCAGGAGTCAGAAAATGAAAGCAGGCAATTAAAATAAAAGAGGACATGGGTATCCTACAGCAGGAAAAGGCAGACCAGGAAACCAGAATTCTGGCCTTGCAGAAGGAGTACCAAGAAAGTTTTGACTCCCTACTGCAGAGCCAGAAAAAGCTGGAGCAACAGATAGATTTCAACAGGGCATGCACAAAGCAGGTAGCCACCCTGCAAAGCCAATTAGATCGAGAAAAAGAGGAGAGCAATAAATTGATTTTGAAAGACCTGGATACCCAGGCAAAGTTTGATGAAGAGCGCCAGAAAGCTCGTGCCCCTCAAAGGCAGAGGGACGACCTGGTGGCACAGAGGCAGGCTCTTGTGCAGGAAAGGGACACATTAGGCCAGGAAGTCTGTCACTTAAAAGGGAAACGGGAAGAAAATCACCTAGCCCTCTAGGGACTGGGTGACCTCCAAAAAGAGCATAATAGATTGTTAGAGCACACCAGGAGGGTGAAAGATGCTCTGGCAAGGAAGGAGCAGGCCAGTATGGACAGGACTCAGGAGGTAACCCTCCTGCAGCAAAGTCTGGCCCAGTACTCAAAGACAAACCAGTATGCACAGAGAGAAAATGAGGCTCTCTGTCAGAACAATGATAGGCTCCAAAGGCAAGTAGCCATGCGAGAGAGACTGATAGAGACTATTAAGGCCTTGATTGAGGAACAGAAAGCTCAGGTTCTTGCATGGCAACAGGGAGCAGGGGCTGATAGAGATGAGGTTCGCTGGGAAAGGGAAACACCTGAGCATAACCTCAGGAACCCTAGTACCAGAGGCCTTCATCTCTCACAGTCCCTGGACTCTGCCACCCCCATGTCCACTGGCGCACATGAGCCCAGGGCCATGGGGATGGCAGATTATTATCCAGTCAGAAGTATGGGGCTCATAGACCTGCACCTCCCAGGAATGGATGGGCGGGCATCTGGGTATGGGTACCCAAGCACTGTGAAGTTTAGTGGGGACCCCCATGAGAGTAGGCCCACTAAGGGCATCTTGAAAACCTCTGCCCAGCTAGGACAGTGAGGGGGTACCCATCAAATCCTGGGAGCTAGGAGGAATCAGAAGACTCCTCTGAGCACCCGAGGACACAGGAGACTAGGTCCCCACATTCTGCCAGCCATTCCCAGGCTCACAGAATCCGGGAAAACCTGGAAGACCAGACGGGCACCTCTGGGAGTAGTGCCTCTGAGTTAGAGGAGGATTGGACCAGGGTTATCTGAACCAAGAAGGCCAATAAGGCAAAAAGGGCCTTGCTTAAGGACCCCTTAAAACAGATCAAGGCAATAAGGAGTGTCATCACGCCTTATCGTAAGACCGCTAAGTATTCTGTTGGGGAACACTTAGAGCTCTTTGAGCAGATGATGGAAACTTTCCATTTGAAAGACAGCAGTTACTGCATTCAGTATGTGAATTGGACATTCTCACCAGAATACTCCAGTTTCTTTGCGGGCTGGAGGACCAAAATCATTCAAGATGGTCCACATATAGGGCGGCCATCTTGAAGCATTTTTCTGTTCACAGAAATCCCCAAGAGGCTCGCAAGGCAGCCTACAACTTGCAATGTGGGGAGGATCAGGCCCCACAAGAATTTGTGCAGGAGTTAAAGCGTGCCTTTGCGCAGACTACCAGAAGGGTGCACACGGACAGCAAAGAATTTGTCAATACTTTTTTCCATGCTCTACCAAAATACATCATGACCCAGCTAGTGAGAGATTTTCATGAGAAAAGATCACTAGACTGGGTCATTGAACAGGCCACCCGGATCTATGAGGTGCAATAGCCCATAGAAAACAAGAATGCTCAGAAAAGCCCCAAACCAACCAACACGCCTGCTGCTACTAAGGTGGCAGAGGTAAAGGTTGCCCCAATTTTTGGTTTTGGAGATGGGGGGCCTAAAAACCCGCCTGAACAGCAGAATAATTCCAAGCCCAGAAGGACCTCAGGCCAGTCACAGACAGAGAGCCAAGGAGGTAGTCCCACAAATGGGATCCCTCACTCCCCTGACTATGTAAGTCCCCACTTCAAGGGGAACAGACCCATCCTGGGTTATGTGTGGACTCCTCCAGCTCAAGGGGGGGGTCCAACCAAGCAGCCCCTAACCGAGGGCATTTCCCTCCTCACTTCCCTCAGGAGGGCAGAAATTCCCCAAATCCTGGGCAGAACTTTTTCCCCAGGTATAAACAAAGTTTTCAACCTCAGAATAATCCATCCTTCTTTCCCCACTTTCCTGAGCCCAGACAACCTAATCCGGGAGAGGAGAGGCCAAGGGTGGAGGGGTACCCAAATCTTCCCAACCCGGGGTATTACCAGAGAAGGGATACCTACCATTCCTGGGATCAGCCCAGGGGAGAAATGAGAACCCCGCATCAGCCTGAGCGGGTGTCACAGCTAGATCGCAAGGTCCAAAACATGGCACAGGATCTGGGTCGCATGCTGAGGGCTCAGCAGAACCCTCAGATGAGCATGCCGATGCAGAATGCCTCAAACTCCGGACCTGGTGCTCCAGAACAATGACGGGGGCAGCACCCCGACAACCCACCGGTCCCCAGGCAGGAGGCACAAGGGGAAGGGGGCTGTAAAGCCTTGGAGGAAGCTTCCTTCCCCACTTGTAAAGAGCCCCTGGAAACCCAGGAACCAGAAACAAAATCTCCTGCCCTTGAAAGTCTGCCACCCAAGGAGCAGAGAGGGGGTAGGAGAAACAAAGGACCCAAACAGACCCATTTTGAGGAGGAGGTACAGATCTTCCAATTTGAAGGAGAGGGGTCCTCAGAGGATTCTGGGAAAAGGATCTTCTCCTTCAGAGATGGGGGAACTCCTCCCAAAGAAAAATGGGTCCCAAAGGATTCAAATCCAGACTGGTTAGATGTGGGGACTGAGCTAGCGCTGCCTATCATCCAACCCCAGAACCAACAGCATCAAAATCCCCTGGTTCAAACCCATCTTGGTGACTGCCTCCAAAAAGGGGGGGGGGCGGCCCAGAACCGGAACCAGGGGAACTCAAAACTTCTCCCATCTCTAGTTGCCACCTTTTCTTTACAGATTCCCAAGACTCCCCACAGAATTTGGCCCAAATCTCTTCTCTCTCAATGTCCAAAACTAAAAAACTAGCCCACCAGTTGTCAAAAAATGTGCATTATCTGTGCCCCCTTGCGGAGAAGGAGGGAAGATTCTATGCCTGGTTCAAGTACAGGGGCAGGGTACAATTCTGGCACTGGTGGGCACTGGATCCCAAGCGACCCTTCTGTCAAAAAAGGCCTTTGATAAACTGAATTCAGGAAGGGGGGAGAAATACTACATTCCTCTCACCTCTCTTCCTGGACAACTTCAGAACTTTGATTGGAAGGAAATTCCCATCGAAGGGACTGCAGATTTGGACATTAAAATTGGGCGACACAAGGCGAAGCACCCGGTCATCGTTGTGACTCCAGAGGGCACCCCTTGTTTACTAGGGAATGACCCCCTGCAAAGGTTGTCACCCCTAATAGACTCTGTAAACAAGGTCCTCTGGACCCAGACTAGTTGACCAATAAAGTTAAAACAGAGTGTCAACCATGTTAGATTAAACGCCACCTGCCACATGGTTGAACAAAAATCTGACAAAGTAGAATTTCACTTCCAGAACAACCAAATTCCAGACGTGACATTAATAGTAGTAGGACAACAGACTGGTGATGAGGGGTCCTCTCTATTTCTGAAAATCAACCTTCCTTCCAGTTTAAGGTGGCATTCCACACTGGAAGGAAACACTCTGACATTCTTTACAAATCCACAATCAGACATTCCCACTCCTATGTTCCAGAAAGATATTAAATCAGCGCAGAGCCTGGCTGATATTCAGCAAATTGGAGAGCAGTTGTTCATCCCTGTTCAGTTAAATGAAGGGAAGGACTCTGTTCTCGCCCAAGTGTGTGTGAACAACGGTAAGAGCTTCATCAGCGAAGCCATGTTCCGCCAACTCCCAAAAGATCCAGCCATTCGCACATTCAAATTGATAGACAAATGGGAAATGGATCTGAAAGCACCCAATTCCAAACAACTCCTGCCAAGCAGGTGTATGCTCAAAATCTCCATAGGCACCAAGAGCATAGTCCATAATTGTTTGGTCTTGCGAGAAGTCACTGCCGCCTTTTACTTAGGCAGTGACATTCTCAATCTCTTTGATATTAGTTTGGACCTAAGAAACTTCAAAGCTTGGTCACGATTAGCAGATAATCCCATGGGCTTTGATGATCCAGATAATCCAGAGAAGGCATTTAGGTCAGCTCAACTGCTGCCTTATGCAGTTGAAATTCAGATTGGAGAGGAAGTCACCATCCCAGAAAGGACCCGACAATTCTCCCTGGAAGTGAAAGTTAAAAGAGGACAGAAATTGAAAAACCCTGATGCTTATATTCATCTAAATGCTTCTCTCCAACAGCAAGGGTTGGGGGTAAACCCAACACCATTAGTCAATGTAGAACATGACACCATTCCAATAGAGGTGGATAACAGCGACTTAAAGAGTATCACTCTAGCCGCAGGCACCATTATTGGAATGGTGGTTGATGACCGACATTTTTCCATAGATTTAGGAAATTAACTGTTAGGACCAATCCCCAAGGACTGTTTTGACAGTGTCAGATGACAACACAACACCAGACAGGATCTTTACCCGGCATGGGGGGAACTTCCTGGTGTACACTTCCTGCCCTTATGGTAAGGAAGATGTGACTTGTGACTTCAGGAGGGATGAGGTGATTTTCCAGGTTCATGAGGGCTGCCTTTCCGACCTGAAGCCACCAGTCCAAATCACCAATTTGACGAGGGACTTCTCCACCCAGCTGGAGGAGGCCACTGAGATAGCAAAACCAGAAGTCTTTCCAGGCTTCAGGCAGATGGTTGAAGAGAGATTCAACCTAGCTGATGCCTGTGAGACTCTGGAGCAGAAGCAAAAGTTGAAACAAGTATTCTTGGATTTTCAAGATCTCTTTGGGGTGGACTCATATGACTGTGGTCACACCGACATCCACACAACAACAATTCCAACGGACCATGGCATGACTCCAGCAATATCGCTTGCCTCTCACATCAATGGAGTCCCTTACTGAAATAATTAAGAACTTTGAGTTCCGTGGGATAATAATCCGTCCAGTCCACAGCACCATCAATAACCGGTGCTGGTGATATTGAAGCCAAACGGCCAGTCGAGACTCTGCGCTGACCTTAGGGAGCTCAACAAACTGGTCCATACTTCTCAATGGCCTCTTCCCTACATTGACCAAGGGCTGGCCCAGATCCAGGGGTCACAGGTATTCACTTCAATAGACCTGACCAATGGATACTGGACTGTACCTGTCAGTAGGGAGGACCAATACAAGCTGGCCTTTACCTTTGGGGGTCAGCAGTACACATGGACCCGGACTCCCTTTGGATACCTCAACTCCGACAATGAGTTCAACATTTTCCTACATAAGGCCATGCCCGACCTGGGTGAGAGGGGTAACCTGGCCTATGTAGATGATGTTCTCATCAAAAGCTCAACTGTGGAGGAACACATAGCGGAGATCCGTTATGTTCTGACACAGTTTAGGGCTACCAGAGCAAAACTTTCCTTTCAAAAGGCACAGTGGTGTAGAACCCGTGTCATTTTCTTGGGACATGAGATTACTCCTCAGGGTCTCTGTCCCCAGGAAAAGAAAGTGGAAGCCCTCCAGAAATTGAAAGACCCCACAACTCTGCGGGAACTAAGGAGCCTCCTTGGACTGACTAATTACAGCAGAAAGTTCATTGAGGGCTACGCAGAGATCACCACACCCCAGATTCATCTTTTGAAGGAGGGGATCAAGTGGGAATGGGGTCCAGAACAAGCCGAGGCAGTAAGACAACTGAAAAGAAGCCTCTCACAAGCGCCTTGCCTAGCTTACCCTGTCAGAAACAAGGAGTTCTTCTTGGAGACAGGGTTCTTTAATACATGCTTGACTGCAGTATTATACCAAAAGCATGACAAGGTCAATAAAGTAATCTCCTATGCGAGTAAAACCTTATCCCCGTGGAGGAAAAATTCAATGATTGTGAGAAGGCACTCCTGGCAACGGTGTGGGCATTGAAGAATTACCGCCCGTTTATCCAGGGGGAACACATCATAGTGGAGACTCCACACCAGCCTCTGCAATATCTCCAAAATGACAGAATCTGCGCCAGAAATGTGAGTAATTCCCGAATTACTTCCTGTATTCTGTCAATGCAAGGCTTTCCTGTGGAGGTCAGATATGGCCAAAACAAGAAGAGTCCCCTCGCGCAAGGTCTAGCTGACTTGCATGATTGTGCCAGAGAAAACTGTCTCGAGGACGAAAGTCTAAAAATCAAGGACAACATGGAGGCATACCTCAATTCCCCACACAAAATCTTTGAAGAAGACACGTGTGAGGGAATGCCCACTGTCTACGTGGATGAATGCTCTTACCATGTTGACAACAACGGGGAAAAAGAACTTGTGGCTGGCGTAGGGAATGCATGGGTGAATGAGTCCCCAGAACCCTCCGCTGGGTACGAGATTAGTCCCCCCCGAAATAGTCAAGTGGCAGAGTTGATGGCTGTGCATCAAGCCATCCTCACTGCTGTCCAACATCAACTCTACTAACTGGTCATAATCTCAGATTCGGATTATGTATGGAACGGGTTCGTGGAGCACCTGGTTAATTGGAAAACCAGAGACATGCTATGTGCTAATAACAAACCCTTGAAACATGGGAAGTTAATCCAAAATATTGATGATCTGGTCACCTCGAATGGGATGACCATATACTGGAAAAAGATAAAGGGTCATTCTAAAGTAGAGGGACCAAACGAAACTGAAAATTACTTAGCTGATCATCTGGCCAAAACTGGGGCCATCCAAGGGGATCTAATAGAGATCGAGCCCCTGTTGGGGGAAATCCAGGTCACTGCTATCACTAGGTCCAAAACAAATGCTCACAATGATCTCTCAACTGTACAATGGAGTAAGGAGACCCCAGATGCTGATTTGATTACGGCTCAGAAAGAGGATCCAATAATTGGTAAGTTTTATCAACACATTGAGGACCCTGAGAACATTCCCCTGACGGATACCAATTACATAGGGAAAGAGGACCTCAGAGTGTTCCGAATCCAAGACGGTTTGTTGATGAGGAAATCCCGAGCTGGCCATGATCAGTGGGTGGTTCCTACCTCATTCCGAAGCCTGATGTTAAGTCAAGCCCATGATACGGCCACAGCCGGTCATAGGAGGTTTCATACAACACTTGAAATCTTAAAAGAGGTTGCATACTGGCCACACATGGGGCAGGACCTCGACCAATACTTGAAGGGGTGTCTTATGCATGCACAATTTCAGCCAAAATCAGTCACACACTGTGCGCCTCTCCAAAAAAGGGGGATGACACTGCCATGGTCAGATTTACAAGTCAATTTCATCGGGCCCGTGATTCACTCCTCTAGGGGTAACAAGTACATTTTGACCGTGACATGCTTGTTTACTAAATGGGTGGAATGTCTCCCGGCCCCAAAATGCAAGGCAGAAACAGCAGCTGCCCTGATGATCAACCACATCTTTTCGCGTTTTGGACTACCCCAAAGGATCGAGTTAGACAGAGGTAGCCATTACACAAGTGAAGTAATGACAAAGATGTGGGAGATACTTGAGGTCAAAAGGAAGCTACACATTGCTTACCGGCTAGCCTCTAGTGGTGCAGTAGAGAGATGTAATAGAACAATTGTGAGCATATTAAAAAAGTTTGTGGCAGATTCTGGGCCAAGTTGGGATATTCAATTACCTCTTGTCGTAATGGACATCAGATCTTCTCCTTCATCTGCAGCTAAAATGTCACCGTTTGAGCTGATGACTGGATGCAGTATGGTGCTTCCCCAGCATCTGCTCTACAGAACCCAAGAGCAGACATTGATCAATGCCTCCACAACTCATGAGTATGTTGAAAATCTAAGAAAAAACCTTCAACATGCTTTTGCCTATGCTCAGCGAAATCTAGAGAGATCTGCAGATAGCATGAAGACCCACTATGACTTAAAGACTACCAGAAAAGAATACAATGTAGGAGACCAGGTCTACTTATACAATTTCCAAAGGAACTAGGCCAAACAGCGCACATTTTTGCCTACCTGGAGGGGTCCTTTTGAAATTGTAGACAAAATCTCACCAGTCGCCTACAAAATCCACATCCCCAAAGGAAGTTTGGCAGAAGGGGAAGATAAGTGGGTCCATATTAATCAACTAAAGTGTTGCTATCCTAGGCACACTCTGCAGCAACTGGAGGAGTCTTCTGGAACCCCAGAGGGGCCACTCCAGATCCATAGAATTCCAACTCTAAAATATTCCATATATAGTCTATAAAATACAATAATACAAATGTGTCCTGATTTATCAAATGTATGTGTCTGCCCCACTCCATTAATAGTGGTGGGGAAATGTCTACAAATATGTTTTTGCTTTGTCATCCTAGGATAACCTATAGTAGGATTGGAAACCATGGAGCCTAACCAAGGAGGACCACCCGGGGACCGGGAGCACAGATCCGAGGGGCACTTAGTATCGCTCAATACATCAGGACTGGGGAGGATAACCGATCAATCCACTTTTTACGGAGGAAAAGACGATGAACGTTGCCATTTGTGGAATCAGAAGAGATGAAACTGACATCCCAGTCTTGCAAATTCCCATTGATGGAAGATCAACGCCAAATCGCAAGGGGGGGGCTTGTGGGATGTTTCAACATTACTGTGCATTGCTTGCATCAGGAACATCAGAATAGTCGCCGGAAAGCATGTTGCTCGCTAAAAATCACCCAAAAGTGTGCAGTAAAAATCTGAAAAATAGGCCGGCATCCACTTTTGCCTATCTTAGTGTTAACAAAGGAGACCACTGCCAAAACCCATCATTTGGCTGCCCACAGAGCAAGGCTGATTGTAAAAGAAACACAGAGCTGTGTGAAAATCCGTTTTTCTTTGTTGTCGAATTTGCAAAAATCATGGCTCACAAACCACCCAAAAGACCCAACCTCCTTGTTGAGTGTTAAACATCATTCTACTTCAAGAATCCACATAAATACAATGTCTACAGAAGTACAGTTATCAGAAGAAAATCCATATTGAAGATTGCTTGCTTGGAAAATTATGTTGAAAATGGGTGCAATACCGTTACTCACCTCTGTCAGACGCTGGTGATCTCTAAATCTGACAGGTGAAACTTGTGTCTCAGAAGCTAAATAATCAAAGAAAGACTTGCTATCAGAAGCCTGAGAGGTGAATACAATTCAAAACTATATTTTAAAAAGGCTTGAATTAAGAAATTGGTTCATGTATTTGTTAAAAATGCAATTTATATTTTAGAACAAGACAATTTCAGACATTGTATTTAAAAGTTAAAGTTAGCCACACTGAGCTTCAAAGACATTCCACAACTTCTCCCAAACAAAGGAATCTATCTTCCCCCTGTTCTCTGCTAAGAAACTGGCAGGCTGGTGTGAAAGGAACTGGGAGGGGCACTCTGGCATGTTGCTCTGAGTGTAGACAAAGGACTCCCTTGAGCTGAATGAAAATGCTAATTCGGGTGTGACTGACATCAACTGCCCTGGCAGGAAGAAGTCATGTGACTCTCTGACTCTGACTAACTGCATGTTTTAGAAAAAGACTAACTGTATGTTTTAGAAAAAGACTTATAAAATATTGTGTTCGAACTGACAAAAATATGAAACTTGGAGATTATTAAAATGAAAAATTTGCTCACAGTTTAAAACTAATCTGGAATCTGTGTGATGTTCTGAGAAACATTTTAATATTGTAGCTATTGTGATTATGCTATGAAGATGAAAATTTACAGAAGTATGCCCAGATGGTATGTGCATGTATGTGTAAAAAAGTGTACAGATCCGAAAATGTGTAACCAACCAAAAGCGCGAAAAACTGTCATTTGTGAACCAAAGCTCATAGGAACATGAGACTTTGACAGAAACGTACCTTAGTCAATCTATCATGTAAATATGTATTATGAACAAGTTGTGCAGATTGTAATTATTTTTTTATGAAAAATAAGATATACTGTACAGAGACAAAAGGGAGGTTTTCTCCCTAAGCCATTAACATGACACATCATGACACACTGTTCCTTTCTCAAATCAGGAGAGGGGGAATTCTTTGACCTATCAGATCCTTAGAGGGTTGGGCATAGACAATCAGCCTCCCCATCCACTTTGGAAAATTGATAAATAGGGACTGTTGAGAACCCAGAAAGACACACTTTCACTCACCACTGATCCACTGGCGAAGCACCCTGCAGGAAGATCCAGAGTCCAGAACCGACTCCAGAACCAGACTCCAGAACAGAGGCCTAACCCAAAAAGCTGAACCCTTTTCAGCAGGCCTTTAAAAGCTAGCAACCTGATTTTAACCCCTGAACTTCCATGGAGCCTAAACCATTCAACAGCCTGGCTGAGCTGCTTGCTGCTTCTGGCCAAGAACCCGTGCTAGAACCAGAGATCCAAACCGGTAGAGCAGTGCTGTAATCCAGAACCAGTCAGATCCAGTCCAAGAGGCCGTGCAGACCAGAGTGCCTTGCTGAGAGCAGAACCCAGCGCCTGAGACCTGTCCGGTGGCGAGCGAACCCCAGCCAAACCCTTGACCAGATCTTTGACGGGCCCATTCCATTCCAAAGCCATAGTAGTGAGTATTTAATATAGAACTGTCCATAGTCATCTCTTAGTTTAAAGCAATCCTATTCAATCCATTTCAACCTATCCAGAACTGCATTATAGAATCTTGTGTCCATCCTGAATCCTTCTCATTATATAGTCTGTGATAATTGTAGTGATAATCATCTGTGCGCTGATATTTTTCGGAAGAAAGTCAAGTGTCCTGGTGGACAGAAGTCAGAGCGGAAGGCGCTCTGTTCTGGTAGCTGTCCCGTTGGGTATCTTGCACTTTCATAGCCCCTTAGTATAAGTCCATCTCGGTTCCTAATCTTTAAAGCGCATCTTTCATTTTTAAATTATGTCTCTTCTGAGAAAAATCGACCTTCACTAAAACCTCTGTAACTTTTGAACCGTGTGTCCTAGAAACAAAATGTAAATGTCATTTTGAAGCTAACATTCCAATTCCTTTTAGCTTTCCCGTAATCGCATTTCTGACACAGGGAAAAGTTGCCGCGAATTTGCATTTGGCTCAATTTCACTCCATGTAAAATAGCTATTTCTTGCTTCCAACCTCTGAATTTCGTTTTCCATCTGCTAATCATTCTACAATCATTGCTAGTCTTGACCTGAACCGATCCAAAGCCACTATCACTAGTTCTGAATTCAATTTAGCAAATTAAAGTCATTTTTAGCATTTTCCCATTCACTTCAAACTCCATTTAAAAGCAATTGACCTGTTTTAAAATCATTACTGTTCTCTCTAAGCTTGCTGGGGGGGAAGTGGGATTGAAACTGCAATTGTTGATTGTTATTCTTGATACCTGTGGGCCCTCATTCCATCTTTTCATATTGCTTATTGGGGGGATTGAGTAATAACAGGGGGAAAGAGTGATCACATTGTCTTTGATTGAATTTATATCAAGTTTTATTTCTGTGTTGCATTCTTTCCTATCATTGCATTTCCTTGAAACCACACAAGGTATTCTCTGCTACATTATTCTTCCTATTCCTATTCCTACTCCTAATTGATTAAAGAGATTGTTGATATTGTAATATTACCCATTGCTGATCATTGTTCATATTCATAAGTGTGATATTCAGATATTATTCATATTCATAAAAGTGTCATATATATATATATTGTTATATTCTTCAAATAAATCTTTTAATTTGCAAAACAAACCTATTTCTTGGTTCAGTGAGACCGGGGGGATTCAAAGAGATGGGCGTTATATAACGGTACATCATCCAGAATTAAAAGAACTTTTGACATAAAAATATATAAATAAGGGTTTCCATTGGGCTGGATTGAAATCACTTACAGGTCCCCTTCACCCGGTTGTCCCAGCCACGCTTTCACTCAGCTGTCGCCTGGAGGAAAAACCTCCAGTGGGCCGTGAGGTTGGGAGGGGCCTGGGTGTGTTCGGGACTAGCATCACTGGTGTTCTGGGGGGTGTTGTGGAACCCTAAGGGTCAAACAGAGGGTAAGTCTACTGTGGAAAATAACTGCAATGTTTCCCCACATCCCTCTCCTTCCCCTAATCCGCTTAAAAGGTGAGGCTGGCTGGAGCGCGTGGATGCAGCTCACCTGTGGTTCTGTGTCTGCACGTGTGGCTCTGGAGATGGGTTCTGAATAGGGAGCTGAAGTGGATGACAGTCTCTCTCCCTGGTGTTATGTCTCTGCTAATTGTCCTATGTTCTTTCTCTTCCCCCAGGTGTTGGAACTTCAGCACCAAACCAGTAGTGGAGCCCTGAGGGTGGAACGCTAGTTCCTGGATACAGGTAAGTTCTCAAGTTCTTAGGTGGGAGGGTTGGTTCTGATGGGAGGAAAATGGAAGATGGATGCTAAACCTGTTGCTTGCTTTCGTACAGGGCGTCTGACTCCAGGAGCCGGGGGCCTGGAAGACCCAGGGCGGGAGCAAGTCTGTGCTGGATGTGAGGAGGACGGATTGAACAGGATGCTGAAGGCTGCAGGCCTAGACTGAAGGCTCAACATAGCAAGATTCTTGAGTGGAGGAGCGGTAAGTGAAACACTACTCTTGTCAGGAGCAGAAGAAAGACTAAGCACAGGGTGCGGTCCGGGGCGCGGCTTTATAGTCCTGTGCCACACCCTGCCAGAGCTAGATGCATAAGGGCATTGGCTTTGTGCATGTGCCAGGTAAATTGCTGCATGTGCCAGACTTCTTGGCTTGTGATGGGCAGTGTCCTTGCCTTCAGCTCTTTCTTGCAGGCCGCATATGGGTCACGGCCTACCCACACGCTCGTGCCAGCCAGCCACCATCCCTGTCCACCTTTTCCCTATTGTAAGGGAAGAGAGGCTCCCTGCCCCTGCAAGCCCGCCATCCCTGGGCCCATAATGGGATCGTGACAGAACTCCCCTCCAAGACCCTCCTAAGGAGCGTCCCTCCCGGTCCTGGTTTGTGGGAATAATTATGGTGAAAACTGGCAATCAGCCGGGGAACATGAATGTTTTCCTGGGTTTCCCATAGCCTATCACGAGCACTGTACCCCTTCCAGTCTACCAAATAGTATAAACGTTGTCTACAAATTTTGGAGTCCAGAATTTCTTTTACTTCGTATTCCTTTTCTCCTTCCTGGATTTCTATTAGGGGAGGCTTGATGAAGGAGTCCCGAGTTCCGGGGTGTACGGATTTAAGCAGGGCTACGTGGAAGACTGGGTGGATTTTTAGATTTGGGGGAAGTTCAAATTTCACCGCTACTGGATTAATAATGGTGCATATACGGTAGGGTCCTATGAATTTAGGGTGGAACCTCTTTGAGCCTTTTAGTCGAATATGTCTGGTGGAGAGCCATGCCCTGTCCCCAACTCTATATTCGGTGGCCTCCCTTCTTCTCTTGTCTGCAAATGTCTTTTGTGTGTTTTTGGTTTCCTGAAATGTTGCATTGTCAGTCCAGAAAAACCAACCACCCCTTAAGGGTCCGGAAATGAATGATAATTGGTTGGCCGAAGACCAACCGCCACATTTACAGTGTTATGAATATATAATCATTAGTTATTACGTAGCTATTAGTTCAACTAGAGTGAGGCCATTTTAAGATGACCAGAATCGCCATTTTGTTTTCTCTCTCTGCTCTCTCTAACGTTGCCACTTTGCATCATGTAAAACTGCTTTGCTGTAGATATTATTTCGCTTCAATGGTCCAAGGCTAAGAAACATGTTGAAACATTACACTGGAGAGCCAGACAGAAATGCCTGATTCCCTCCCTCACATATCCTTGAAGACAGGGAGCAAGGCATTTAATCAGCACACAAATGCCAGCGAGTTTCCTGAAAGAATAGCAATGTACAAAACTAGCATTTAAAGAGTTGAATTATGCTCTTCTTTACGGCCCCCCTTTCTGAGCCCAGTGAGGCCCTGGAGAGCGGGCTGACCTCTAGAGTGAGAATCGAAACTCAGAGATAGTGAGGTCTAGTATGTGCCAGTCTCCAACGTGCAGCTTGCCCATGAAAAACAGAAACGCTGTGTTCTCGCAAATAAAGAATGGTGTCTGTAAAATTGAAGATTGCAAACCGTTACTAAATATGGTGGTCTAAGGTGTCATATTTGTCACACTGGTCAATCATTGCCTCTAATTCAAAGGGAAATGAATTGGGGGCGGCATCAAATGTGTCATACTGTGTCATTGCTGATTGTGAGGTGCTCGGATTGTATATATGTAACTGATGTACGTTTCACTCTTCTCTTGCGTCCCCCAAGGTCTGTTAGACACACGTCGCGGGGCGTGGGACCATTTGGCCAACTGGGACTTCTTTGTATTGCAATAAACCCTAGATTTTGGGAACGGAACCTTATGTCTGGCGTATCTATTCGAGTGTGGTGACTGTGCCTTGTTTCCACATCTGAGGGTCCCTAAGGGGCCCCTTCAGCATGGGCTTTTTGTAATGTTTCCTTAATGTTGGTATGAAGGGATATGACCACAGGCATCTCCAGGGCAGTGGGTGATTTGTACTTGGTGGTCTTTGGATGTCATCCATTGAGAAAATAAAAGGGGGTGAACCCAGTGGTGCTATGGATGTTATTATTGTAAGCATATTTGGCCACCCACAGGAGGTCGCCCCAACTGCCCTCAGATTGAGGAAACATGCACCACAGATGCTGTTCTAATGTCTGGTTGGTTCTCTCTGTCTGCCCATCCATTTGTGGGTGATGGCTTGTAGATAGTCGGGCGTCAATATGGGCTTGTTGGCAGCAATGCCTCCCAAACTTGGATACAAACTGACTTCCCCTTTCCGAGATGATGATTGATGGAAAGCCGTGTAACCTTACAATTTTTGTCAAGAAAGCATGCGCTAACTTTTCGGCATTTGTCAACCCCTTAAGGGCAATGAAGTGAACCAGCTTGTAAGTAAGTCCACTACCACCCTAATGGTATTATATCCATTGCACGGAGGAAACTCGGTTATAAAGTCCATCGAGATGATGTGCCATGGGACGGTTGGTGTTGGCAGAGGGTGATGTAGCCCGTAGGGTCGCGTCTTAGGCATCTTACTACACGCTCACGCATCGCATGTCTTGACGTATTGTATTACATCCTTTTGCCAAGTGGGCCACCAGTAATACTGGTGGATTTTCCCTAAGGTTTTAAGGATTCATGGGTGGCCCGTTAGCAGAGTATCGTGGTAGTTATGCATTAGTCCGGTTTGCAGGTGAGGTACAGGAACATAGAGCCATCCCTAATGAAACGGAAGATCATTTTCCATGGAGCGATGCTCAACTTGGGTTTTCCATTCTTGCCATTGCTCTGGGGTCAGGGCCTGCATTATGTCCTGATGGAACTGGTCTAGAGGTGACACTATTGAGCTGATTAACCCTAGCAATTTGTTTCCTGGTATGATGGCCATGGGTGCAGGGGGTGCGTAAGCGTCTTTTTCTTCCTGACTCCATCCGATCCGTGAAAATGCGTCCGCTTTCCCATTCTTGACTCCAGGGCGGAATGTGATTATGAAGTCATATTCAGAGAAGAACTGGGCCCAACAGATCTGACAGTGTGATTGGGCATGTGCGGTCCGTAAATACTGCAAGTTTTGATGATTCGTGTAGACCATGATAGTATGTCGTGCCCCCTGTAGATGATGACGCCATTCCTTAAATGCTGCTTTGATGGCCAAATGTTCCTTGTCGGTTATGGAGTAATTAATTTCGCTAGGTGAAATCTTTTTCGACCAGAAGGCGATTGGGTGTAGGTGAGTGGCAATAGGATCCCTCTGCGATAGCACCGGCTCCATCACGACACAGGACGCGTCCGTTTCAACTACGAAAGGCAGGTTAGGATTCAGATGTTTTAAGATAGGGGCCATTGTGAATTGTGTCTTGAGTTGCCCAAATGCTCGCTCTGCTTCAGATGACCACTTGAAGGTTTTGCGGTTTCGTAGTAGGGAGGTAATGGGATGCGCTATGTCCAAAACTCCTGGTATAAACCGTCAATAGTAGTTCGCAAAACCAAGGAAGCTTTGCTCTGAATTTATGGACGTAGGAGTAGACCAGTTTAAGATTGCTTAATATGAACCCCAGAAATTCTACTGTGTCGACGTGGAAATAGCACTTCTCCAACTTGGCGTACAAGTGGTGCTGATGAAGTTTTCTCAGGACTGCGGTTATGAGTTGTTCGTGTTCCTCTTCTGATGCAGAGTAGATAAGTATTTCGTCAATGTAGACCATGACGCACACATCAAGTAGTTCCCGTAAAACGTCTGTCATAAAAAACTGGAAGGCTGCTGGAGCGTTGCACAACCCAAAAGACATCACAGTGTATTCAAATAGCCCATATTTCTTGTGGAAAGCCGTTTTCCATTCATCTCCCTCTTTTATACGGACAAGGTGGTACGCTCCGCATAGATCTAATTCGGTATATATTTTCACGTCCTTAAGCTGGTCCCAGAGTGTGGGAATGACCGGTAGGAGATATCTATTCTTTACCGTGATCTTGTTAAGCCCGCTGTAATCAATGCAGGTCTGAAGCTCGCCTCCCTTCTTCGGGATGAAAAACAGCACTGAGGATGCTGGGGATTTGGATGGTCGAATGAACCCATTGGCGAAGTACCGGTCTAAATACTCCCGCAGATGTTGGTTTTCTTTTTCTGTCAGCGCGTAGATGCGGCTGCATTGGGGTTCGGGCATCAGCTCGATCTGGCAATCGTATGGCCTATGCTGTGGCAAGGTCTCTGCAGCCTCCTTCTGAAAAAAGTCCTTGAACTCTTGATACCGATGAGGTAGGAGCCCCAACGCACTAGGGCATGCGGCAGCTCCCAATTTGAGCACCACGTGAACTGGGGGTAGGTACGGATAGCAGTCTGATGGGAAAATGACTGTATGGTCTCTCCAATTGATTACTGGGTTATGACATTCAAGCCAAGACATGCCTAGGATTAACTGCAATTGCGAAGCAGTGATTAGGTCGAAGGTTATGCTTTCTCGATGGCTGTCTTTCACAACATCTCTACCTCCTCAGTGCATAGTGAGACGGGTCCTGATATCAGCGGCGAGCCATCCACCGAAACGATATTATCTATCTTTCCTCGCTGCTGTCCTTGAAGGCCAATTCTTCGCACTATGCCCATGTCAATATAGTTGCCGATTTCTCCACAGTCAATGTAAGACTCCAGCACATGCATCTGATGGGGGTGTCCAGCCTTAATCAAAATGACGGGTGCAGTAAGATGTGAGACCGTGTTTACTTTAACCTCTCTCGACAAGCCGATCCCTACTCTTGTCGAGATCAGCAATTTTTCAACAGCTGCTCAGGCTTCTCCGGATCGTTCGCTATCCCTCCCATGACTCCCATGGCCTTTTTCTTTGGTTTGTTCATGCAGTCTTTTAAGAAGTGACATGCCTTTCCGCAATAGAAACATAACTGATATTGCCGCCGTCTCTCCCTTTCTTCCTTCGAGAGCAGTTCTCGGGAACTACCCAGCTGCAAGGGTTCTGGGGCGCTCTCCGAGGGACTAGCGGTCCCGTCATGTGGACAAATATAAACAGGCCGGACTTCCAGCTTACTCCGATTAGCCTTTCTTTCTTGTAAGCGATGATTCAACTGGATTACTAGGTCTATGTAGTCTGCGCAACGTGCGGGCAGATTCACCACCTGAGCCAGGACATCTTTTAATTCTCCCCTAAAACCCGGATAGAACAGCCAGTTGGTTTCGGCCACCAGTTGGTTAAAGGTGGTAATATACACCAATAGGTCTTGTGACCCCTGCCGTAACGCCAGTAGTTCTGCGTCCAGAGCTGCCCCTTGATTGTTACGGGCAAACAGTTTGTCTAACTCCTGCTGGAAAGCGCCAAAGTCATGCAGAACAGGATCATCCCTATTCACCAAGGGTACTGACCAATTGGCCGCGTGGCTCCCCAAGTAAGACAGGACAAAGGCTACCCTAGTTTGGTCAAAGGGGAAGGCCCGGGCCCGCATAGAAAATGCAATCTGCATTGATTCATAAACACAGCATATCGTTGCGGGTCCCCTAGAAATCGTTCTGGCGGGGCCAGAGGGACTGAGTGTGGTGTGGTAACCTGGATGTGGGGGACCCTCCCAGCTCTCCTATCAATGAGTCCAGGAAGGGGGACACGGCAGCTTGAGAAACTAGTAACCATTTGGCCAAATCCTGAATCTTTTCCTGATTGACTACCACTTCCCTTTTTATGGCGTTGTCTCAGAGCGGGCCGTGTGCACCTCGGCCCGCAGTTCTCCCAAAAGGGTGGACAGCTGATCTACTCCTGGGTCCATGACACTCGGGCAGGGATTACCACGTGGGCTTAGCGTTTTGTCACACTTACCACTGGTCCCCTGCAGGAGTGCCTGGTCCGGACTGTACTGCAGAGTAGCCCCCATACTGGTCCCCTTCACCTGGTAGTATGTCCCCAGCCATGCCTTCCCTCACCTGTCACCTGAAGGCAAAACCTCCAGGGGGCCGTGACATTGGGAGAGGCCTGGGTGTGTTCGGGACTAGCATCACTGGTTTTCTGGGGGTGTTGTGGAAATCTAAGGGGCAAACAGAGGTAAATCTACTATGGAAAATAACTGCAATGTTTCCCCACACCCCTCTGCTTCCCCTAATCCCCTTAAAAGGTGAAGCTGGCTGAAACTCGTGGATGCAGCTCACCTGTGGTTCTGTGTCTGCAAGCGCAGCTCCGGAGATGGGGCCCGAAGAGGGGGCTAAAGCGGATGAGAGTCTCTCTTCCAGGTGTGATGTCTCTGCTAATTGTCTTATGTTCTTTCTCTCCCCCCAGGTGTTGGAACTTCAGCACCAAACCGGTAGTGGAGGCCTGATGGTGGATCACTAGTTCCGGCATACAGGTAAATTCTCGAGTTCTTAGGTGAGGGGTTGGTTCTGATGGGAGGAAAACGGAAGGCGGATGCTAACCCTGTTGCTTGCTTTTGTACAGGGTGTCTGACTCCAGGAGCTGGGGGCCTGCAAGACCCGGGGTGGGAGCAAGTCTGTGCAGGATGTGAGAAGGACGGAGTCCACCGCAGAGCGGCATGAACAGGATGCTGAAGGCCACAGACCTAGACTGAAGACCAGGATACTGAAGGTTGCTGAAGGATGCCGAAGAACCGAAGGATGCTGAAGGACCAAAGGATGCTGAAGGAGTCCCAACTAGATGCAGAAGAATGCTCCTAACCAAGGAGCTCAACGCAGGAAGATGCTTGAGCACAGGAGCGGTAAGCAAAACACTACTCTTGTAAGGAGCAGAAGAAACACTAAGCACAGGGTGCTGTCCGGGGCGCGGCTTTATAGTCCTTTGCCACACCCTGCCACACCCTGCCAGAGCTAGATGCGTAAGGGCATCGGCTTCGAGCATGTGCCAGGTAAATTGCCACACATGCCGGACTCGGACGTGCTCAGTGCTTCTTGGCTTATGATGGCCGGTGCACTTGCATTCAGCTCTTTTTTGCAGGCTGCAATTGGGTCACTCCCACACACACGCTCGCACCGGCCAGCCACCATCCCTATCCACCTTTTCCCTATCGTATGGGAGGAGGGATCCCTCCCCCTGTTGGCTGGCCACCCCTGGGCCCGCAATGGGATCGTGACAACTGGGGCAGATGAGGACTCCCACAATAGTGATGGTCTTTGGGTCACTAACATCAACCGTGGTGAGATCATCAAACAAATTGGTAGATTGAAGGTTTTGCAGGCCCCTAGCCCAGATGGGCTCACCAACTCAATGTTAAAGGAATATCCAGAAGACTGGGCTGTGTTTACATCTACCTTATTTAAACAGATTGCTACGATTCAACAACTGCCTAGTTCATGGAGGAGAGCCCTATCGCTCTCCTCTATGTAATTGGCAAATTATACAGCACCACTAGCCTGGATCACTTTCGGCCGACTGTTTTGACCGATTTCAATCGAGGTTCGTGAGAGGGCTGGGGACTGCCATTAGTATTTTGTTGCTGCAGACTCTAACGGGAAACTCGCAGAGCCAGGAAATTAAGATCTTCATGGTTTTTGTTAACTTAGTCTAGGCATTCAACAAGGGGCCTATTCTGGTCAGAAATGGAGAAGAAGAACTGCTGCCCACTGGCTATATTGCACCCACTTAAAGCTATGCACTTGGGCACCTCTTTAAGAGTGAGATTGAGCCAAGCAGGGATCCTCTCAAGTGAAGTTAAAACCCAGAGAGGAGTGAAACAAGGGTGCCCGATGGCTCCGGCCCTCTTTAATTTTTTCTTGGAGGACATATCAGCGGCTTTCTTGTTAATACGATAATTCCCTCCGAAGATGGGTGGATCACAGTTATCACATCTGTTATATGCTGACGATGTGGTACTGATTGATCAGACTCCCGTTGGCCTACAAAGGCAACTCAATGCACTACAAAACTACATCAGGAAAACCAGTAACCAGAAAGTGAGGAAAAAAGTATATCAATTAAATGAGATTATGTTGTGGAACAGGTTTAGAGACAGCAGTACATGCAATTTTGTTTTGTCCTCTATACGTAGAGCCCAGGTGCCACTTTTTTTAAACCTACAATAACAAGAGGTCTGTGCAACAGAGTCACTTTTGTGTATTTCCCTTGCCTACAAGATCCATGTATATTCTATAATTTGGGAACGTTTTTATCTCAAGCTTTTTCTGTGTAAAGTAAATATGTAATTTTATACAATAACTAAGCTGTTAGTTAATGTCAATTGTTCCACAAGAAGCATTTACTTTCAAATTCGGAATAGGTTTTTATTTTACTTTATTTATTTTCTTATTCAAACTGTTTTTACAGATGTACTTTTGTGGATTTGATATGTATCCAAAATGAAGTTTGGTGAAACGAAAATGAAATCCTTTAAGAAGTGGCCCTAATCTCCCTTGGCCATGGCATAATTGAACCCATCTATGCCTGACCCCAATTCATTGCTGCAGCTGTGCATTTCATGTTCAGCACCGACCCCGGACCGCCCCCAACAGTTCTTAATGGTGTGAATGATGCATAATCAACTGAAACTTGGACCCAGCTATTGCATTGTTAGACAGGTTGACTACATTTTGTTGATATGATTATGGTTAGTGATATTTATCTCTGCTGCGGGGTGACTTCAGGAAATCCTACTGACATAATATAATGGAGTACCCCTTAATTATTTCTTCACGCTTTTTTCGACATGTACCCATCAGAACTTTGTGAGTAAAGAATGGCAGTTGCACGCCTTCTCTTGCAGTGGCGGAGCCAGGGGCATAGGGGGCAACCACCCACCCTTGATCCCCAATGGTACCCAGTGCGTCCCCAGTCTCCTGCTGGTGATATGATAAGATATGATTGGTTATTTATAACACACTTAATACCCAGAGGTTTGTAATCGCGGATCGAACCTTTGTTGCTCTGTGTCGTTTTGCTTCCAAGGCGAGCATGTTGCCCCTGAGCTATCCTCCTGAGCCAATAGAGCTGGTGCCCTATTAACGGCCCCTCTGCCGCCCGCAGCAAGAGCTGCCTCTGCTACTGCTCTCTTGCTAAACCTGGGTGAGATGCCAGCATAGCTCCTAGAGCAGATATCTCCATACGAAATGGCAACCCCACTGCTATGATCATGCCAAAGAGTATCCTTAAGAGTTTGTAATGTGAATTTCCAATATGGGTTATTTTCGCCCAATGGGTTGATACCTAGCTATGTGTTCGAGTAGTAACCCCTTTATTGCCCCTCTATTGAGAAAGGACCACATTTAGCATTGTTGCTGGTGTTTGCCAAATTTTTCACAAAGCAATGTTTACAGTTTGCATTTAGTAGGGCTATGTTCGGATACCAAATAAGTGCATCTGTTATTTTCTTCCAGTTCCCGCATATACAACGTTGTTCACATCTGCCTCCTATTGTTGCAACATTAATTTTCATGTATGTGAAAAGTGTTTCTCCTGGAAGACTTTCTGGTTGCCGGGGCGGCAACAGCAACATTGGTGTTGATAGTTCTAACATCTTCCTGCAGCAGGATGTGCTGTGACTACACCATTCTCAAACAATCAAAAGTAATACCAAAACAATAATAAGAACATTCTGATCAATTCCCTTTGTCATGGAAAGGAATAGCAGAAAGGTGAGAGTGCCCCATTGCACCTTGAACCAGGGTTCCCCTAAAAAAAACAAAGCCACAGTGAAGGGCATGGCCCACGTACACATGAACACACACCACCTTGCCTGCAGTCACCAAGAAAAATCCCATATGCATCAAAGAACCTAGGGCTGGTTGAAAATACTTCGCAGCACCGTGCATGCATACATTGTTGTCCTTCAATGTGTGCCTGTGCCCGCCTGTCAGGCAGCACCTGTGCAGAAAGGATAGCACTGGAACGTCAGCACTTCTGTATGAAAATCAACACAGATGATATTGTAATCATAGCTCGAGTTCGAGGCCGCAATGCGGAACATGACAAACACATGCATTTGGTGTTTGGCAATTTGACAAAGGGTGCTCATGGTGCCTTTGGTCATGTATCTAGTAACCTTTAAACACTGGACTCATGCATGTCTATGACACAGCATCTACATTACGTAGGCATAGTACACCATTTTAACATATACATTGGTGCAACCATTTTTGCAAACCAACCAAAACATCCTTAAAATATGTACTGCAATAATAACACACATCAACACGTCACAAGAGCCGAATGCGTCCTTGTTTTTCCACGAACATGTAATCGAAAATATGACAGCGCCACCTCATTATGATCAACACAATCAGTGTGTCTGATCCTTAATGAAACATATGCAAACAACATAAGCAAAACCGCTTCAAGGAAAAAGGCTGACAGCCATAAACGCACAATATACCTTGGTGTGCATGTGTCAGAGAGGGGAGAACAATGAGCTGTGAAACAATCAGTGAGTTTGAACTTCTTCTGCCACATAGCTGAAAGGTGTTCGAACACTGAGTCAGAATCCTGCCTATGTTATGTTCCAGACTCCCGACTGAGGTGTCGGCGGGAGAATGGAGTTATGGGCCTTTTGCATCAAGGCCCTGCTGCGCAGCTCCAGCAGAAGCAATAAACACACAGACACAAGTGCGTTGATGTCTTGCCCGGAACTACTCCCCCGGAGCGGGGGCGGGGATTTTATTTAGAATGCCTTGCGTCACCACGTAGCGGGACGCAAGGCAGATGTAACATTCCTCCTTTATTTTAAACAAAACATTAACCAACAAACATTACTTTGACAAACTGTTCTAACCAGGGGCTTAGGTAATCTCTCAATCGGGTCTTCTACCACACATAGTCTCTGAGTCTGGCCGGTGGCCGGGGCACAGTTCTTAAACTATATCGTCCACCCATGGGTGCACACCCATGGATCCCATCATGTTGCTCACCTTCATCATTCGGCTCACCCAGTTCTGGTTCACTCTGTGGCTCCTCCATAGTCGATTCACCTTCGGGGGGTCCTGTCCCTCCCCCATGGGCGGGTTTTCTTCTTCCTCCGTTTGCGGATCTCCGTTCGTCCATAGATCCTTTGATATGGTCTTGAACTAGGACGCATTTCTCGTTACTTGTTTTTGTCCCCTTGTGGCTGTTATCATGGGTCCATGCCTCTGGCTTACAGTTTCGATGGGTTCCTCACCATGACCACTTGATCCCCAACTCGGTGGTTGGACCTCTTGGCATTTCCTTTGTTACTCATGCGTGCATTTGCCACGGTCCTCCTTAGTTCGGTGCGTTTGTGGTCATACGTGGCTTTGCTCATGCTCAGATGGTGCGGGATGGATGAGTTGATGATCGTTCCATACATCATGTCTGCCGGCGGTATTCCCGTAGAGCTGTGGGGTGTCACCCTGTAGTTCCATAGGAACCGGTATAAGTCCACTCTCCAGGGGCTTGCGTTAGCGCACGACAGGCGCAAAACTTTGTTCAATGTCCGCATGAAACGTTCAGCATCGCAATTTGCCTGCGGCCATCTCGGCATTATGTGGTGGTATCGAATGTTGAGTTCCGTGAGATATTTCTTGAATTCCTCTCCTTGGAAGGGTGGGCCGTTGTCACTCCTAATCCTCGGCGGAAGTCTGTGCTTTGCGAACATTTTTTCGATTGCGGGTATGACCGCCTCCGCTGCCGTGGAGTTGAAGATTTCTACCTCAGGGTACCTGGAGTGGTCGTCAATCGCCACCAGCAGGTATGTGCCTTCCTGTAGTTTGCAGAAGTCTATGCTGATGGCGTCCCATCTAGCAGATCCTCTCTCCGCTGATAGGATGGGTTCGGGACTGGGCGGTGCCCCTGTTATTTGGCATGGGAGGCAGGTGTTGACTAACTGCTTGACTTTTTCATCTATGTGGGGGAACCAGACGCGGTGCCTTATCCGGGCCTTGGTCCTCACCATCCCCTGGTGGCCTTTGTGCGCCAACGCCACGACTCTGTCATATAGGCTGGCAGGGATGACGATCCGGGTCCCTCGTAGGATGAGCCCCTCTTCTGTTATGGATAGGTCCTGTCTGACCGTGAAGATCCCCGTGAGGAATTCTTTGTCTTCCGCTGTTCTGTTGTGGATGTATCGTAGGGAAGACTTCCATTACCCCGAGATGATTGTGTCTTTCACCAAATCGCAACATGGGTCACTTTGCGTGGCCTCTACGATATCTTCTATTCCGATGGCTCTTGGATTCATAGTGTGTACCGTCTCCTCCGCCACGTGTATTTCCCCCAGTGTGGCGGCTCTCGGGTGTCTCGACAGGAAATCCTCCGGGTTACCACTGCCTGGCTGATATGCTAGATCGAAGTCGTATTGTTGTAGATGTAGCAGCCACTTTGCAATTCTGGTAGGGGGATGTGATGAAGTGCCTCTGAAGATCGGGAGTAGTGGTTTGTGGTCGGTATAGGTCTTGAACTTTCGGCCGTATAAGTATAGATGAAAATGGTGGCAGCCCCACAGTACTGCGATCGCTTCTTTTTCGATGTGGGAGCACCGTTGCTCCGTCGGTGTCAGTGCGCAGGATGCATAGACAATCGGCATTGACTCTCCTGTGTTAGCCACCTGTATGAGGATGGCTCCAAGGCCCACGGGGCTAGCGTCAACATACAGTTCTGTTGCCAGTGCAGGATCGTATTATTCCATGGTTGTGTCTGCCAAGAGTGATGCCTTGATGTTTTCGAATGCTTCATGGCAGCCGGGCCCCCACTCCCATTTTGTGCAGGCCTTCATGAGTTCTTGAAGGGGTACTGATAGTGTGGCCAGGTTTGGGATGAACCTTCCACAGTCGGTGGCCATTCCCAGGAAACTGCGAACCTCCGCTGGCGTGGTGGGGGGTGAGGCAGCCTGGATGTCCGCTTCTTTTTGGGGGTCCGCCGAGATGCCAGTGCTGTTGAAGATGTACCCAAAAAAAGAGATTTCTTCCTTTAGGAACTCGCATTTTTCTTTGTGAATTGTCAAACCAGCACTCTCTAACCTGCGGAGTAGCATGTGAAGCCTCCTTATGTGTTCTTCCTTATTTTCTGCATGTATAAGAATGTCATCACTGATGTTTAGGACCCCCGAAATGTCACGTATCACCTCCTAGATGGTTTTCTGAAAAACTTCGACTGCCGAGGAGATTCCGAAGCTGAGCCGCTTGTATCGGCATAGGCCGATATTTGTTTTTATTTTTATTTATTTATTTATTTTAATTTTTATTTGATATGAATTGAGAATGCTGTGATGTACCGGGAATCACGATGTAGTTTCAGTTTGTGATATCCGGCGTTCACGTCCACCTTTGAGAATATCTTGGATCCTGTGAGGTCTGCTATTATTTCATCGAGAGTAGGGATGATGTGACACTCCCGTTTTATCGTGGCATTGGGGAGAGGCATGTCAATGCAGATTCTCACTTTCCCGGGTTGTTTGGGCTTCTTAGTGGCAACCATGGGTGACACCCACGGCGTAGGCCCAGTCACCTCCTCAATGATGCCCGCTTTCTCAAGTGCTCGAAGCTCCTTTTCTACCTGGTTCCGTATGTGGAACAGTGTTCTTCAGTGTCGCACTGCTCGCGGTTGGACAGATTCATCATCGTGCAGCTTGATTGACTTGCCTTTGAGGCATCCAATCCCTTTGAGGAGGTTCAGGTATTTCTTGAGAATGTTGTCAAAGTCTTGTGAGTTGGTCACTTCGCATATGAAGCTTATCAGCCCCAGGTCCTCCGCTGCGTCTCCGCTCAGAAGACATTCAATGCCTGCGTTTACCATGTAGATTTTTTATTGCAGTGATTTTCCACCTTTGCTAAGTGTGGTTCGGAATCTGCCTACTATGGGCAGTGGAGTCTTGCACCCATATGCAAACAGTAGCATGTCCATCGATTTCAAGGCAGGGTGGGGCCGTAGTTTTCTGAATGTGGTCAGTGACATGACATTGACGGACGCCCCCGTGTCTATAGTCATTTGCGTGTCTTGCCCTTGGATCGCTACATGGCATTTTCGCCTTCGCAGTTTCCATTTGGGTGTTGTGCTTCCATAGTTTAATGCAAAAACAAGGTATACTTTCTTTCCTTTCTTCCATTGGTCGTTTGCAGCTTCCTGCTGAGTGTGTGTCACATCATCCCCTTCCTCCTCAGTCGACGAGTTTGTGGTTTTGACGCGGCAGGCGCTGGCCTGTTTTTTTTTTCTCTCCTGCATTTTTGTCCTGGGGTGCCTGTTGTTGCTGTTGTGGTGCCCCCGACGATCTGCACACTTTTGCATAGTGGTCTTTTCTGTTGCATGCCCCGCAAGTGGTACCTTGGGCCGGACCGTTTCGTCGTCCTGTGTGAGGCCCTCCGCACCACTGTGGGATGTTTTTACCCATGCATACAAGCCCTACCATAAAACTGTGCAGTACTGGCATGGAAAACATCATGATGGCCAGAACTTCCCAGAGAGTGCACAGGGAAAACATGAAGAATAGGCTGCCACCCATTTTTGCCTATGTTGTGAACACAGGAGGGCACTGCCTAAAACCACCATTGGGCTACACACACAGTAGCCTGAAACCATTGGGAATGGCACTGCTGATTGCCAAACAAGCAACTCAGAACTGTGGGGAATTAATTTTCTTAATCCCAAAAATGGTTGCATTACCAGTACTCACCACTATCAGAAAGCAGGCGTTTTGAAACCACCAGACTTTAGTGTAAAACTGCACAAATGAAACAAAACCAGACCAAGGAAAGACTTGCTAAGAGGTGGAAGAATGTAAAACCATATTCTGAAATGACTTGAAAGAAGTAATTATTTAATGTATAGGTACACATTGTCAGTTTGATTTGAATGTAGAAAACTGGGAACAAAAAATGACATTTAGCTGAAACATGGTTTAGTGAAACTGGATTCTGCCTGACAACTACCCCCGACAGGAGAAACCTGTTCAGCCACTCTTCCAAGGCCTAGCTGCATCCTGCTGCCCCTTGCAAAAAAGGAGTTGTCACCTCTCTGATTAGATTAGGGGTGTAGCACCTGGGAACTGGAAGGAACAGAACAATACAACTCCCTTGACTCAGGCAAATGTTATATTGGGGGCGTCGTAAAGTGGCTTCCTCTTAGGGGAAACTGGGAGGGGCAGTGCCTCTGCTAGCAGATGAGCTTGGGGGAAGTGGATAAACCAGTTATTCCACCCTGTGATGTGGGAAGCCACACCCCTTTTTGACCAGGGCATAATTTTAAAAAGATAGATAACTCATAGTGCGGACTTGTCAGAATTATATAAGTAATATCATTATTTTTGTGATTTTCTGTGAACATTTTGAGAGGCGTTAGGACCCTGTGGTGTATTCTGGGGGGTTGCTAGAGGAAAATAGGGTTTCACTCCAAATGTCTGCATGTTAAAAATCTGAAACTTCATCAATTAATGTCCATACTCCTTGCGCACATGTGTGTAATTTTGGGTAAATGTCCGATATTGCAAAACCAGTTAAAAAGCGCAAAATATTGTCATTTTTTAATGCAAGCCCCCAGGAAGATCAGAGGCGGACAAGCACGGACCATAAGGAATATATAATGTGCACATGTAATTTCAACAAATTGTATATCTGGGAAAGATGTATTTGAAACAAATATAGATTTGTGGGCAAACTGACCAGGGGAAGATCCTCTGACCCATAAACAGACCTCATCATGATGACAATCCATTTCCTTCCCCCAATCATGGGAGAGGGGAGAATTGGGCCAATGACAAGTAGAGAGGGGCAGGCTTAGCTAGGCCCAGGCACACACCCATTTTCAAAACACATAAAAAGAGACTGCTGGGACAGGTAGAGGATTCAATTCCATTTGCTGCGGAGCATGCTGACCGACGACTTCACATCCAGAGATCCAACACTTAGACCTCCAAGCTAAACAGAGACTACAGAACTTTGAACCAAGAAGGCCCACTGCAAGCAAAGGTATTTGTCAGCAGGCCTCAAAATCATTTGCAAACTATTCCACAGCCGGGCGAGCTGTCTGAATTCTTTTGCCAAGAACTCTTGCCAGTACCCAGAAAGCAGTGTTACATCCAGAACCCGCTTGATCCGGACCGGAAAGCAGAGCAGTATCCAGAACCAGAGGCCGCTGAATCCAGAGAGGCTAGACCAGCAGAGCAGAGCTGACCCAGATCGCTGTGAGCAGAACCGGTGCCTGATTGACCAGCCGAGCAGACAGAACCGCAGCTGGACGTGTTGACCAGATCCGTGACGAGGCCTAGTTCAAATTTATATTGTGAGTACCTAGCAGAACTGTGCAGAACCAATCTCTTAGTTAAAATAATCTAATCCAAACTATTTTAACCTAAGTAGAACAGCCTCCTAGAAATCGTGTCATCTGTCATTTGTAAAGCTGCACAACTGTCACCTGTCAATTCTGAAGCTGCAAGCTGTCACCTGTCATTTTGAGTTTTACTTTAAATCTAAAAAACTACCTTTATTTAATCGTCCGTATCTCTGGAACCGTTTGGGCTAGGAACGAGATTTAACTTTCCTCTGAAAGCTTAGGATCTAAGCTTTCCAACACACCTAGAACCGACTTGCTAACTTATACTTTTGCCGCCATCACGATTCCTGCACTCGCGAATTTACCGCGATTTGCGATTTTGGCTCAATTTCTCCACTTGTCAAAATAGCAGCTCCATTCTTTCCTTTGTTAAAATCCGTTTGCAACTTGGTAATAACTCATAGAGCATTGCTAAAGTGAGCCTGAACTAATACCAACACGCATCTCCCACTCATCCTGAATCTCTCGAGGGAATTAAAATCATTGGCACATTTTCCCATCCATTGCCATCACATTTAAAAAGCATTTTGGGCCTGTGTTTCAAACTCCTACCTGTTTCCTCTAAGCTTGCTGGGGGGGAACTGAATTTCATATTGCATTTGATTGCATTCCTGAGAACTGTGTGCTCCTCTTTCCATCTCCTTCCATTTCTTACATTGCATAGGGGAGGGGGGTGAATTGCCAGAGAAAAAGTGATTATCTTATCTTTTGCTAAAATCATATCAAGTATTTCTGTACTGCATTGTATTCCTAATTGCTTTTCCCTTGAAACCATAAAAGTATTTTTGCTACTTTATCCATCCTATACTAACTCCTCATTGATTGTGAAGAAGTGTGCTAGTGCCAGATTACCCATTGTTGATCAACATCATATGTCTAAGTCTACTATCAGATATTAATTTATTATAAAGTGTGATATATATATATTGTTTAAATTCTCAAATAAACCTTTTAATTTGCAAAACAAACCTACTTCTTGGCTCGTGGGATAAGGGGGATTCTAAGAGGGGGGTGTTATACAAGGGTGGTCATCCAGAGTACTGAACTGGACATAAACATACATTAATAAGGGTTTTCCTCAGCATCCCAGACTAGGCATTGACTTGGCTGTAGTGTTGATTGAATATCGCTTACACCACCCGCATTCTGTGAGTCCTGGGATTCTGTGTTGCCATCTGGGGTGCATGCTGTTTCCGTTGGCCTCATCCCTCGTCTATTGGCGATTCGTGATCTGGGCCACGGTTGCCATCGTGAGAGCCGGCTGTAGTTTCTGTAGGGTTGTGCCCATGTGTGCCGCCCTGGCATGTGCCAGTTCTCTGTGGCGGCCGCGTTCCAGGATTCTGGTCAGGGAAATTCCTTTTTCGCTTAGCACCATCCTCCTTAACTTCTCTGAGTGTATCCCATTTATGAGTTGGCGTTGGATATCCTTTTCAATGTCCGTGAATTCACATGAAATTGCGAGTTTCCGGAGCCTGGTGTGATAGGAATCCAGTGTCTCGTCCTCTATCTGGATGGTGGTGCAGAATATAAATGTCTCATAGTCTGGATTTAGCTGGGACATAAAGTGGGCTGTCAGGGCGTCCTTCATTTGCTGGTACACGTCGATGCCGTCCATGATTGCAAGCAAATTTAAGATGCGTAGGACCTCATCCCCAACATTAAGTAGGAGGTGCGACCTCATTTTCCTTGATGTGGTAATGTCCTTGCACTCCATGGCCATCTCAAATTTTTGTATCCACAACTGCCATCGTGGGCCAACTGATGATGGGTCGGTGTATGGATCAAAAGGGCTGGGTGCAATAGTGGCTCCTCCTTGCGGGCGTGCTTGCGGTGTGGACGGTGACAGGTTCGCAGCAATTCTGGAGGGCGTGCCGGGCCTGGGAGTGGACGTGCCTGTCGCCATATTTCGTGGGTCTGGCATCTAATAGTGCACACTTCTGGCAATGCTCCTTCACCTTGGAACTCTGTGGGCGGCTCCTCTTGGCTTCCCTGTCGTGTGTCCATATGTTGGGCTGCTTCCTCCCCCAGCTGTTGGGCCTCAGACTGTCTGACCTCTAGTGTTCGGGCCTTCCCGTGTTGTATTTCGTGGCCGTGGGTGTGGGCAAATCAGTTGGCATCCATTAGTGTGCTGCGTGTGCTTGTTCGGATTCTTTTTTTTCAGGTGGGGGTTTGGGTGCCCCCACCGTGATTCCAAAAATGGCGCCCTCTCCGAAGGCTGTGTCTGCTGGGTGGCGGCGTCGCGTCTGCCGTTTCCTCGTCACCAGTGTTATGTTCCAGACTCCCGACTGAGGTGTCGGCGGGAGAATGGAGTTATGGGCCTTTTGCATCAAGGCCCCGCTGCCCAGATCCAGTAGGAGCAATAAACACACAGACACACGTGCGTTGGTGTCTTGCCCGGAACTACTCCCCTGGAGTGGGGGCAGGGCTTTTATTTAGAACACCTTGCGTCACCGCGTAGCGGGACGCAAGGCGGATGTAACAGCCTATATAATGGGCACATAGATATCCCTCACAAATGTAAAAGTCGCAGATCCCTCCCTTATCACATGCTGGTGTCACTGGAGGTTTCATGAGGTTACATTAAAAACGTACACTAAGTGATTTTAACACCCACACATGCGAGACAAACCATTACAGAGCAGCACTTTTCATAAAATACTGTTCGCATTGATAATGGATATGCATAGCAAAGTTTTTAATCCATGCCCAAAATGATTGGACTAGTAATCACGTAAGTGTGTATTGCACATATTACAAAAAAGAAACAACTATAACCCTATGAAATATACAGGAAGGCTGCAATGAAAAGTGTTAGGCCCTCATAACAAAATAAAACATCTGGGGATCTCCATAGCTGTGGCAGGTCACTCATGGAGCCATCTTGCACCAGTGGGAACATACCATCAGGCATGGCAACTTTTCTCGTGGCAACAGTGCCTCTGTCTTCATGCCTCCCCTTAGAACACAATGCACACGTTCCCTGATTGTCTTTCATCAGCGTTTGCAGTCCCATCACACTAGATGTCACTGTGACTTCTCGTAGTGCAATTTGTGAATTCAACAGAAGCCACATTGTTGCAAAGCACAGATACTAGTTGCCAGTGGGGATCATGAAAACATATGAAATCCACACAACATATACCACAGCACATCTGCAAGAGGACGATTTCCCTGAAAGTACAGCCAAAGCCTCAGTGTCGACTGTCGAGTTGGCGCAGAGGCAAGCACAGTCAGACTAAGATGGCTAGCAGACACAGGCCAAGGGCAGGAAGCCATTGTGTATGCATAACTTGAAAATGTGCCTGCAGAAGTTTGATTTATTGTTAATGTTAATGTTAAAGGATATTTGTACCGTGCACTATCACCACCGGAGTGGTCCCCTGGCGCTCTGGCGGCTCTGAAAAGGGAGAAAGGGGGGGGTTAGTTAGTGGGAATAAGCTGGAAAAGTGCAAGAGAGCAGTGATGTGCTGTTGGCAGCCTCAGTCCGGTGGGTCCGTTGGCTGGGCTTGGGGATGTTTTACGGTCTGTAGTCGTCGTGTGCTGTTGTGCAAGTCTATGTGTGGTTTGTTTTGATGTTGTAATGTAGTGAAGTTTGTGCGGATTGCTGTATTTAGGCTTGTGGTTGTGTTTGTTGGAGTTTGAGAGGTGTATGCGGAGGGCTGAAGTTGTTAGTGCATTATTTAGTTGGCATTGCTGTCCTTGCAATTGTGTCAAGGTGTGATGCCCGATATCATTCGCTATTCCATCCAGGTGTGGAATTTGTCATCCCTCACAATTTCATTCAACTGTAGCACATGCTAACATTAACAACTCTGTCTAGGGTGACGGAAGCTAGAATTAAGTCTAAGTGTGGCACATGCTAACATTCATATTTCTATCTAGATGCGATGAGGGCTGAAGTTATTGATGAAATCTAAGTGTGGCACATGCTAACCATCATATTCTATCTAGATACAATGATCCATTTGTATGGCACCTATACACAGGTGTTTCCAGCAACAAGACAAGATGGGGGTGGAGGGACATGGGAAATCATAAAAATACAACAAATAAGGGTTATATTGGCCTTGTGACAACAACAATTGTGCATGACAAGGTGATAAGTGAAAGGGGAGAATTGTAGAAGGATAAGTGCAGGAGTGGGGCACCCCCAGGGATAAGGGTGGGAAAGTGCTGGTCGGGCCAAGGCGGCAAGTGCCAGGGGAAAGACGAGGGATGGGAGGAAGAGTGCAGTGGACAGGTAGGACTAAGTTGTGATATTCGGGAAAGGGAGCCCAAGGGCAAGTGCTGGCAAAGTATGCATTTGGGGATTGGTGGGGGTGGTCTGGCCCCTGTATGACTCTCAAGGGACCAGGCCCCAGTCGCAGCACCAGATGGAGAGTTTAGCACAGGAGGAGGAGAGGGAAGTAAGAGAAGAAAATGAAGGTCTTGAGAAGTTTCCAGAACTTGCGAGGATCCAGCTCAAGTCCAATGGGGGAGGGAGGCTGTTCCAGAGGGAGGCACCAGCTGAGGAAAGGGATCTACCTCAAACTCTCTACTTGGATAAATGCTTGACCTGCAAAGAGTTTGAGCCAGAAGACCAAAGGACTCTGGCCGGGAGGTATTTCAGGAGAGAAAGCTGGATGTAGATAGGTCCCAGGCCCCAGATTGCCTTGTGAATGAAGCAAAGGGTCTTGAATTTGATCTTTGCAGTCACCGGGAGCCAGAGGAGAGATTGTAGGGCTGATGAGATGTGGTCCCTGGGCTTTAAGGCAAGGATAAGTCTTGCTGTCCTATTCTGGATTAGTTGGATGGGGTAAAGATAGGACAGAGGCAGGTTGAGGAAGAGGCTATTGCAGTAATCAAGCCTATAGAGAATCAGAGCTCTGGAGACATTGAGCTTCTGGGGGAATGTGAGGAAAGAAAGAATGCCCCGGAGGAAATGAAGCTGAAAATACCACACACAGACACTGAAAGAGGAGATAGAGAATGTCACAGGATTGTACCACAAACACAACATTGTGCGGCCACACACAGGCACAAAAAGAAACACAGTTTAGTTTATTTGGCATATAAGCAACCATTAAACAAACACATCAACATTTCATATTACATTTCCTAATAATGCATACAAAATAGAAATATTACATACACCCGTCAACATAAACATTCCACATATAAAATTTGGCAGGATCACAGTTTAAAAGGTGCATTATGCTCAACTAAATAATAAGAGTCAATCAATATATATTAAAAAGCAAAGCACTCTGTCATTATATAAATATTTGCTTTAAATGAAAAGATCTATAAAATGTGTGCATTTCCCAAGCACTGACTAAACAATCTGGAGTGCAGCGTGCTACTTCCTCTGTCTTACAGGCATTTAATAAATGCATGGCTTCACTTGTCTCACACCTTGTCTTCTTAACAGTGGTTTTATCCATCTGCATGGATCCTGTACAACGTTCTCAGATACATATTTACAATAGGGACTGTAAGAGGATTCAATTCAGCACTACAGCCAAGTCAACGCCTAGTCTAGAATACTGAATGAAAACCCTGATTGATATGTCTTTATGTCCAGTTCATGCGTTCTGGATGACTACCCCTATATAACACCCCTCTCTTGGAATCCTCCTGACCCCACTGAGCCAAGAAGTAGTTCTGTTTTGCAAGTTAAAAGGTTTATTTGATAATTTATACAATATATATTATATCATGCTTTATAATAAATTAATAATTGGATATCACACTTAATCTGGTATGATAAAGGTTAACAACGGAGAATCTGGCACTAGCACACTTCTTTATAATCACTAAGGAGTTGACATGAAATGGATAAGGTAGCAACAATACTTTTATGGTTTCAAATGGATGCAATGTGGAATGAAATGCAGTACAGAAAATAACTTGATAGGATTTCAGCAAAACAATGTAATCACTTTCTTGTACAATTCACCCCCCCTTTTATGCAATGCAAGGAAATGGAAGGAAGGCACACAATTCTCAGAAATGCAATTAAATGTGATTCAGTTAACCCCAGCAACTTAGACTACAGACGTTGAAAACACAGGCAAAATGCTTTGATATGTGCTGGCAATGGAGTGAAAATATGTTAAAATGCTTTTAATTCCCTCTAGAAGTTCAGGGTGAGTGGTATCTAGTTAATATTAGTCCAGGCTCACACTAGCAAGGATCTAGGGTGTAACTAGCAGGTTAAACGAATTTTTGGCAAATGAAAGGCAAGCAGCTATCTTTTGGCAAGTGGAGAAATGTGCAAATCGCGGTAAAATATCAAATTGCAGCTAAATTTGCGAATCCGCCGAGCGCTATTACAGAAGAACTACATACTATCGTTTTGGGGTCCTAAGAAAGCCTAGGATCTCAGCTTCCAGATGAAAGTTACTGCAAGTCTCTAGCACAAACGGTTACGGAGATATGAGCGATTAAATAAAGGTCATTTTTCGGATTTGGAATGTTAAAGTTCAAAAAGACAAGTGCAGCTTGCAACTAGAAAATGACAAGTGACAGCTTTACAAATGACAGGTGACAGTTAGGAGACAGTTCTACTTAGATTAAAATAGGATTGAATTATATTATTTTAACTAAGAGATTGGTTCTGCACAGTTTTCTAGGTACTCACACTATATTCTTGAGTGAAATGGGCCTCGCCACGGATCTGGTCAGGTTTTAAACTGGACTCTGGTCTCTGCACTTCACAGTGATCTGGGTCAGCTCTCTCTGGTTCTGCTAACAGGTCAGCTCTACTCTGCTGGTCTGGTCTGGGTCTCTAGTTCTGGATAGATTGAAGTCTCTAGGTTGGCTCTCTGGAGGTTTGATGGAGGTAAGGTATGGATTTTCCCGGCAGAGCTTCCAGCTGCAAATGGATTTGAAAGTCCCTATCTGTCCTGTCTGTCTGCTTTTATGTGTTTAGAATGTGGGTGTGTTCTAGCATCACTGACCCTACCTCTCTCTCAGCTTCTAATTGGTCAAACTTCCATTTCTCATTTGATTGGGGGAGCTAAATTGTGTCAGAGTGATGTCATTTTACAGCCTGCAGAAAGTCCACTCCTCCTGTCAACTTACACACAAATCTAGATTTGAACCCAAATACATATTTGCAGAGGTACATGTTGTTTTAAAATCATCTGCACCCCTCACATATCACAGGAGGTATCTCCTGTTCAAACTCTGCTCTTCCTGGGAGCTTGCATTCAGAAATGGCAATATTTTGCACTTTTTAACTGATTTGCAATACCGGACATTACCCCAAATTTACACACATGTGCGCAAGGAGTATGGACATTAATTGATGAAGTGTCAGATTTTTCACATGCACACATTTTGAGTAATATCCTCTTTTCCGCTAAAACCCCCCTGAACATGCCACCGGTCCTAAAAACCTCTTAAAATGTGGGCAGAAAAATCACAAGAATTATGGTGTCATTTATACAATTTTCACATGTCCGCTCTATGAGTTATTCATCTTTTTCTAAAACCATATTCTGGCTATAGAGGTGTGTCTTTTCAGGTCACATGGTACAGAAACCAGTCTTTCCAGTTTCTGCCAAGCTCAGAGACCCTGCCACTCCCAGCTTCTGCCAAGAGGAAGCTCCATTTACGACTCCCGCCAATAAAACATTTGCCTGAGTCAGGACAGGGCTTTGTTCAATTTCCTGCAGAGCCCAGGTAATTCAATCAGGGAAGTGTCATATCCCTTTTGGTGTGAGCAGCAAAAGGGCAGGTAGGCCTGGGACCACAGCTGTGACTCAAGTTTCACTCCTGATGGGGTTAGTTGCCAGGCAGAATTCAGTTCCTTAAGCCAGGTTTCAGATAAAATGTCACTTTTTGTTTCCCAGTTTAAGTCAAGACAATTTTTTTACATATGCAGCTAGAATGCTGATTCTAAGTTCAAAACTATGACATTTAAACAATTGCAACCTATGTGACACTCAAAGTAGGTCACTCATTTCTCTTAAACCTTGAGATTTTTAATGTCTTTCAGTCCAAATTTACTTAAACTGCTGAAATCCCCAGTTCAGCCAGTCTTGTTATAAACCTTCAAGTCACTTCAGAATATAACTTTACATTGTATCCACCTCTCAGTAAGTCTTTCTTTGGCTTGCCTTGGGTTCACTTATTCAGTTTTACACAAAAAAGTAAAATCTGGTGTTGTTTTAAAACGCTGGCTTTTGGATAGTGGTGAGTACTGGTACTGCACCCCTTTTTGGGATTTAAGAAAATTAATTCTCCACAGTTATGGGTTTGCTTTTGGCAATCAGCATTGCCATTCCCAATGGTTTCAGACTACTGTGTGGGTAGTCCAATGGTGGTTTTAGGCAGTGTCCTTCTGTGCCCATAACATCGGCAAAAATGAGTGGCAGCCTATTCTTCATGCATTTCCCTGTGCATTTTCTGGGAAGCTCTGGCCATCATGATGTTTTCCATGTCAGTACTGCACAGTTTTGAGGTATGGCTCGGATGCATGGGTAAATACATCCCACAAGCCCCCCTCTTGCGATGGCCATTCTATTTCACGAATGGGACTCGCAAGACCTGGGATGTTTCCTCATCTTCTTCCAATAGATGGCACAGTTCAGCATCTTTTCCTCCATCCGGTACTGATCGATCGGTTCTCCTCGCCGGTCCTGATGGGAAGATTGGGCGGAACCCCGGGCCCGTTGCGTCTCTGCTCGCGGTCTCCGGATCGTCCTCCTTGGTCATTCTCCATGTTTTCCTTCTCCTAGGATGACAAAGGAAGAGCGGCAATACCTACTCATAGACGTTTTTCCACCACTGTTGAGATAGTGGGGCAGCATATGCATTTCATCATAACGAAACATTACATTCTTATTTTGGAAAAAAAAACAGTATAACTAAGAGACAGTTTCATGCAAATCACAATATTTTAGAGACTAGATGTGGTATGTTTTATGGTTGGAACTGAATTAGTCTGAGACAGTACCCTCTAGGATTCCAGAGGATTCCTCCAGTTGTTGCAGAGTGTGCCTGGGATGGCAACATTTCAACTGGTTTATGTGGACCCACTTGTCTTCCCCCGCTGCCAAAGGACCTTTGGGGATGTGTATTTTGTAGGCCACAGGGGAGATCTTGTCGATGATCTCAAAGGGTCCCTTCCATGTAGGCAAAAATTTGCGCTGCTTGGCCTGGTTCCTTTGGAAGTTGTATAGATAGACCCGGTCTCCCACCTGATATTCCTTCCTGGAAGTTTTCAGGTCATAGTGGGTCTTCATGCTATCAGCTGATCTTTCTAGATTCCGCTGAGCATAAGCAAAAGCATGTTGAAGGTGTTTCCTTAAATTCTCCACATACTCATGAGTAGTGGAGGCATTTATCAGTGTCTGCTCTTGGGTCCTGTAGAGCAAATGCTGCGGAAGCACCATCTTGCGCCCAGTCATCAACTCAAATGGTGACATTTTGGTTGCAGATGAAGGGGTAGATCTGATGGCCATTAGGACCAGAGGTAATCGGATATCCCAACTTGCCCCAGAATCTGCCACAAACTTCTTTAATATGCTCACAATGGTTCGGTTATATCTCTCTACTGCCCCAGAAGAAGCTGGTCTATAAGCAATATGCAGCTTTCTCTTGACCCCCAGTATCTCCCACATCTTTGTCATTACTTCACTGGTGAAGTGGCTACCTCTGTCTGACTCAATCCTTTGAGGTAGACCAAAACGGGAAAAGATGTGGTTAATCATCAAGGCAGCTGCAGTTTCTGCCTTGCAATTTGGGGCTGGGAGACATTCCACCCACTTGGTAAACAAGCATGTCACAGTCAACATGTACTTATTCCCCCTAGCCGAGCGAATCACAGGGCCTACAAAATCGATTTGTAAATCTGACCATGGGAGTGTCATTCCCCTCTTTTGTAAAGGTGCCCGGTGCGTGAGGGATGATGGCTGAAATTGTGCACACACAAGACACCCCTTCAAGTATTGGTCGAGGTCCTGCCCCATGTGTGGCCAATATGCAACCTCTCTTAAGATTTCCAATGTTGTGTGAAACCCCCTATGACCGGCGGTGGCCGCATCATGGGCGTGACTTAACATCAGGCTTCGGAATGAGGTAGGAACCACCCACTGATCGTGGCCAGCTTTGGATTTCCTTACCAGCAAACCGTCTTGGATTCGGAACATTTTTGGACATTTCATCAACACTCTTAGGTCCTCTTTCCCAATATAATCGGTATCCGTCAGGGGAAAGTTCTCAGGGTCCTCAAGGTGCTGGTAAAATTCACCAATTATTGGATCCCCCTTCTGAGCGGTAATCAAATCAGCATCAGGGGTCTCCTTACTCCATTGTGCAATTGAAAGGTCATTGCGAGCATTTGTCTGGGACCTAGTGATGGCAGTGACCTGGATTTCCCCCAGCAGGGACTCAATCTCAATTAGATCCCCTTGGATGGCCCCGGTTTTGGCCAGCTGATCAGCTAAGTCGTTTCCAGTTTTGTCTGGTTCCTCTACTTTGGAATGACCATTGATCTTTTTCCAATAGATGGTCATCTCATTCGAGGTGACCAGATCATCAATGTTTTGGATCAACTTCCCATGTTTCAAGGGTTTGTTATTAGCACATAACATGCCTCTGGTTTTCCAATTAACCAGGTGCTCCACTAACCCGTTCCGTACATAATCCGAATCTGTGATTATGACCAGTTTGCGGAGTTGATGCTGGACAGCAGTGAGGATGGCCTGATGCACAGCCATCAATTCTGCCACCTGACTACTTCGCGGACCAATTTTGTATCCAGCGGAGGGTTCTGGGGACTCATTCACCCATGCATTCCCTACGCCGGCCACCAGTTCTTTCTCCCCGTTGGTGTCAACATGGTAAGAGCATCCATCCACATACACAGTGGGCATTCCCTCACACTTGTCTTCTTCAAAGACTTGTTGTCCTTTATTTTTAGACTTTCATCCTCGAGACAGTTTTCTCTGGCACAATCATGCACAATCATGCAAGTCAGCCAGACCTTGCGCGAGGGGACTCTTCTTGTTTTGGCCATATCTGACCTCCACAGGAAAGCCTTGCATTGACAGAATCCAGGAAGTAATTCGGGAATTACTCACATTTCCGGCCCGGATTCTGTCACTTTGGAGATATTGCAGAGGCTGGTGTGGAGTCTCCACTATGATGTGTTCCCCCTGGATAAACGGGCGGTAATTCTTCAATGCCCACACCGTTGCCAGGAGTGCCTTCTCACAATCGTTGAATTTTTCCTCCACAGAGGATAAAGTTTTGCTTGCATAGGAGATTACTTTATTGACCTTGTCATGCTTTTGGTATAATACTGCCGTCAAGCACGTATTAGAGAACCCTGTCTCCAGGAAGAACTCCTTGTTTCTGACAGGGTAAGCTAGGCAAGGCGCTTGTGAGAGGCTTCTTTTGAGTTGTTTTACTGCCTCGGATTGTTCTGGACCCCATTCCCACTTGACCCCCCCCTTCAGGAGGTGAATCAGGGGTCTGGTAATCTCTGCGTAGCCCTCAATGAACTTTCTGCTGTAATTAGTCAGTCCAAGGAGGCTCCTTAGTTCCCGCAGAGTTGTGGGGTCTTTCAGTTTCTGAAGTGCTTCCACTTTCTTTTCCTGGGGACAGAGGCCCTGAGCAGTAATCTCATGCCCCAAGAAATTAACACGGGTTCTACACCACTGTGCTTTCTGAAAGGAAAGTTTTGCTCCGGCGGCCCTCAACTGCGTCAGAACATAACGGATCTCCGCTATGTGTTCCTCCACAGATGAACTTTTGATGAGGACATCATCTACATAAGCCAGGTTACCCCTCGCACCCAGGTCGGGCATGGCCTTATGTATAAAAATGTTGAATTCATTGCCGGAGTTGAGGTATCCGAAGGGAGTCCGGGTCCATGTGTACTGCTGGCCCCCAAAGGTAAAAGCCAGTTTGTATTGGTCCTCCCTGCTGACAGGCACGGTCCAGTATCCATTGGTCAGGTCTATTGCCGTGAATACCTGTGACCCCTGGATCTGGGCCAGCCCTTGGTCAATGTAGGGCAGAGGCCATCGGGAAGTATGGACCCATTTGTTGAGCTCCCTGAGGTCAGCACAGAGTCTCCACTGGCCGTTTGGCTTCAATATTCCCAGCACCGGATTATTGAAGGTGCTGTGGACTGGACGGATTATTCCCCGGGACTCAAGGTTCTTAATTATTTCAGTAAGGGACTCCATTGATGTGAGAGGCAAGCGATATTGCTTCACAAACACTGGAGTCATGCCAGGGTCCGTGGGGATTGTTGTTGTGTGGATGTCAGTGCGACCACAGTCATATGAGTCTACCGCAAAGAGATCTTGGAAATCCACGAAAACTTGTTTCAACTTTTGCTTTTGTTCCAGAGTCACACAGGCATCAGCTAGGTTGACTCTCTCTTCCACCATCTGCCTGAAGCCTGGAAAGACTTCTGGTTTGGCTATTTCAGCGACCTCCTCCAGCTGGGTGGAGAAGTCCCTGGTCAGAGTGCTGATTTGGACTGGAGGCTTCAGGTGGGAAAGCCAGCCCTCATGGACCTGGAAAATCACCTCATCCCTCCTGAAGTCACAAGTCACATCTTCCTTACCATAGGGGCAGGAAGTGTACACCAGGAAGTTCCCCCCATGCCGGGTAAAAATCCTGTATGGTGTTGTATTGTCCTCACTGTCACTGTCAAAACAGTCCTTGGGGATTGGTCCTAACAGTTCATTTAATAAGTCGATGGAAAAATGTCGGTCATCAACCGCCACTCCAATAATGGTGCCTGCGGATAGAGTAATACTCTTTAAGTCGCTGTTATCCACCTCTATTGGAATGGTGTCATGTTCTATGTTGACTAATGGATTTGGGTTTACCCCCAACCCATGCTGTTGGAGAGAAGCATTTAGATGTATGTAAGCATCAGGGTTTTTCAACTCTTGTCCCCTTTTGACTTTCACTTCCAGGGAGAATTGTCGGGTCCTTTCTGGGATGGTGACTTCCTCTTTAACCTGAATTTCAACTGCATAAGGTAGCAATTGAGCTGACCTAAATGCTTTTTCTGGATCATCAAAGCTCATGGGATTATCCGCTAATCGGGACCAAGCTTTGAAGTTTATTAGGTCCAAACTAATGGCAAAGCGATTGAGAATGTCACTGCCTAAGTAAAAGGCGGCAGGGACGTCTCGCACGACCCAACAATTGTGGACTATGCTCTTGTTGCCAATGGAGATTTTGAGCATACACCTGCTTGGCAGGAGATGTTTGGAATCAGGTGCTTCCAGGTCCATTTCCCATTTGTCTATCAGTTTGAAGGTGGGAATGGCTGGATCTTTTGGGAGTTGGCGAAACATGGCTCCGCTGATGAAGCTCTTACCGTTGCTCACACACACTCGAGCGAGAACAGAGTCCTTCCCATCATTTAACTGAACAGGGATGAACAACTGCTCTCCAATTTGCTGAATATCAGCCAGGCTCTGAGCTGATTTCACATCTTTCTGGACTATAGGAGTGGGAGTTTCTGATTGTGGATTAGTATAGAATTTCAGAGTGTTTCCTTCCAGCGTGGAATACCACCTTAAACTGGAAGGAAGGTTGATTTTCAGAAATAGAGAGGACCCCCCATCACCAGTCTGTTGTCCTACTGCTATTACTGTCACGTCTGGAATCTGGTTGTTCTGGAAGTGAAATTCTACTTGGTCAGATTTTTGTTCAACCATGTGGCAGGTGCCGTTTAAACTAACATGGTTAACACTCTGTTTTAATTTTATTGGTCGGCTAGTCTGGGTCCAGAGGACCTTGTTTACGCAATCTATTAGGGGTGACAACCTTCTCAGGAGGTCATTCCCTAGTAAACAAGGGGTGCCCTCTGGGGTCACAACTATGACCGGGTGTTTCAACTTATGTCGCCCAATTTTAATGTCCAAGTCTGCCGTCCCCTCAACGGGAATTTCCTTCCCGTCAAAGTTCTGGAGTTGTCCAGGAAGAGAGGTGAGAGGAATTTGGTAATTCTCTCCCCTTCCTGCATTCAGTTCGTCAAAGGCCCTTCTGGACAGAAGGGTAGCTTGAGATCCAGTGTCCACCAGTGCCGAGATTGTACCCTGCCCCTGTACTTGTACCGGGGCATAATATCTTCCCTCCTTCTCCTCAAGGGGGCACAGATAATGTACATTTTTGGACAACTGGTGGGCTAATTTTCTGGTTCTGGACATCGCGAGAGAAGAATTTTGGGCAGAATTCTGTGGAGATCCTTGGGAATCTGAAAGAAAAATTTGGCAACTGGAGATCAGAGCCATTGTGGGTTCCCCTGGCTCCAGTTCCGGGCCGCCCCCCCCTTTTTGGAGGCAGTCACCAGGATGGGTTTGAACCAGGGGATTTTCTTGCTGTTGGTTCTGGGATGAGATGGTGGGCGGCGGTAGCTCAGTCTCCACATCTCCCCAGTCTGGATTTGCATCCCTAGGGACCCATTTTTCTTTGGGAGGAGTTCCCCCCTCTCTGAAGGAGAAGATCCTTTTCCCAGGATCCTCTGAGGATCCCTCTCCCTCAAATTGGAAGATCTGTACCTCCTCCTCAAACTGGGTCTGTTTGGGTCTTTTGTTTCTCCTACACCCCCTCTGCTCCTTAGGAGGCAGACTTTCAGGGGCAAGAGATTTTGTTTCCGGTTCCTGGGTTTCCAGGGGCTGTTTACAAGTGAGGAAGGAAGCTTCCTCCAAGGCTTTACACCCCCCTTCCCCTTGTGCCTCCTCCCTGGGAACCGGTGAGTTATCGGGGTGCTGCCCCCGTCATTGTTCTGGGGCACCAGGTCCAGAGTTGGGTGCGTTCTGCGCCGGCACGCCGATCTGAATGTTCTTCTGAGCCCTCAGTATGTGACCCAGATCCCGCGCCATGTTTTGAACCTGGCGTTCTAACTGGGAAACCCGCTCAGGCTGATACGGGGCCCTGTTTTCTCCCCTGGGCTGATCCCGGGAAGGGTAGCTGTCCCTCCTCTGGTAATACCCCGGGTTGGGAAGATTTGGGTACCCCTCCACCCTTGGCCTCCCCTCTCCCGGATTCAGTGGTCTGGGCTCAGGGAATTGGGGAAAGAAGGATGGATGGTTTTGGGGCTGAAAGTCGGGTGGATATCTGGGGAAAAAGTTCTGCCCAGGGTTTGGTAAATTTCTGCCCTCTGGTGGGAAGTTAGGAGGAAAGTTCCCTGGGTTAGGTTCTTGGCCGGATCTCCCCCCTTGGGCTGGAGGAGTCCACACATAACCCAGGATGGGTCTGTTTCCCTTGTAACGGGGGCTTACATAATCAGGAGAGCGAGGGACCCCATTTGTGGGGCTGCCTCCCTGGCTCCATGTCTGTGACTGGCCCGAGGACCTTCTGGGCCTAGCATTATTAGGTGCAGGTAGGTTTTTAGGCCCCCCCATCTCCAAATCCAAAACGGGGGTGACCTTTACCTCTGCCACCTTGGCAGCAGCAGGGGTGCTGTTGGCTTTGGGGTTTTTCTGGGCATTACTTTTGCTATCTACCGGTTTCTGCACCTCATAGATCCGGGTAGCCTGTTCAATGACCCAGTCTAAAGATCTTTTCTCGTGAAAATCCCTCACGAGCTGGGTCATGATATATTTGGGCAAGGCATGGAAAAACGTATTAATAAATTCTCTGCTATCCGTGCGCACCCTTCTTGTGGTCTGTGCAAAAGCACGCTTTAACTCCTGCACAAATTCTTGTGGGGCCTGATCCTCCCCACATTGCAAATTGTAGGCTGCCTTGCGAGCCTCTTGAGGATTTCTGTGAACAGAAAAATGTTTCAAGATGGCCGCCTTATAGGTGGACCATCTTAAATGATTTTGGTCCTCCAGCCCCGCAAAGAAACTGGAGTATTCCGGGGAGAAGGTCCACTTTACATATTGAATACAGCTTTGGCTGTCCTTCAAATGGAAAGTCTCCATCATTTGTTCAAACAACTCTAAGTGCTCCCAAACAGAATACTTAGAGTTCTTATGGTAAGGCGTGATGACGCTCCTGATCGCCTTAATCTGCTTTAAGGGGTCCTTAAGCAAGGCCCTTTTTGCCTTATTGGCCTTTTTGGTTCGGGTAACCCTTGTCCATTCGTCCTCGGACTCAGAGGCACTGCTCCCAGAGGTTCCCGTCTGTTCTTCCAGGTTTTCCCGGATTCTGCGAGCCTGGGAATGGCTGGCAGAATGTGGGGACCTGGTCTCCTGTGTCCTGCGCAGTTCAGAGGAGTCTTCAGATTCCTCCTTGCTGCCAGGATTTGATGGGTACCCCCTCCACTGACCTAACTGGGCAGAAGTTTTCAGGATGCCCTTAATGGGCCTACTCTCCTGGGGTTCCCCATTGAACTGTACTGTACTTGGGTGCCCATACCCGGATGCCCACTCCTCCATTCCTGAGTGGTACTGGCCTATGAGCCCCATACTCTTAGCTGGATAGTAATCTGCCATCCCTGTGGCCCTGTGCTCATGTGCGCCAGGGGACATGGGGGTGGTAGAGTCCAGGGACTGGGGGAGATGAAGGCCCCTGATGTTAGGGCTCCTGCGGTTATGGTCAGGAGTCTCTCTTTCCCAGCGGACCTCATCTCTATCCGCCCCTGCTCCCTGTTGCAATGCAAGAGCCTGGATTTGTGCTTTCAGTTCCTCAGTCAAGGCCTTACTAGACTCTATCAGTCTCTCCTGCATCGCTACCTGTTGTTGGAGCCTATCATTGTGTTGACAGAGGGCCTCATTTTCCCTCTGTGCTTCCTGGTTGGTCCTGGAGAACTGGGCCAGTCTTTGCTGCAGGAGGTTTACCTCCTGAGTCCCATCCCTACCGGCCTGCTCCTTTCTTGCCAGAGCATCCTCCACCTTTCTGGTGTGCTCTTCCAAGTTCTGGTTTTCTTTTTGGAGGTCACCAAGCCCCTGGAGGGCCAGGTGATTTTCTTCAATTTCCTTTTTTAAGTGGCAGACTTTCTGGCCTAAAGTGTCTCTTTCCTGACTGAGAGCCTGCATCTGTGCTGCCAGGTCGTCCCTCTGCCTTTGAAGGGCACCAGCTTTCCGGCGCTCTTTATCAAACTCTGCCTGGGTATCCAGGTCTTTCAGAATCAGTTTATTGCTTTCTGCCTTTTCCCTATCTAGGTGGCCTTGCAGGGTGACTACCTGCTCAGCACATACCCTGTTGAAGTCCAGTTGTTGCTCCAGCTTTTTCTGGCTTTGCAGTAGGGAGTCCAAACCTTCTTGGTGTTCCTTCTGCAAGGCCCGAAATCTGGTATCCTGTTCTGACTTTTCCTTTTGCAGCACATCCATATCCTCCTTTATTTTAGTGATGTACTGTCTGGTCTCATTTTCTGACTCCTGGCTTCTGTGCAGCCTTTGCTCAGAAGAGTCCAGATCAGATTGGGCCTTCTCTAACGCCATCTGTTGCCTTTTTGCCAGATCATGGCCTTCAGCACATTTATTCTTTATGGCTCCCATATATAAATAAAAATATGCCGCTATCCTAACAATCTTGTTGTGTTCATCTTTGGCCTTAGGAGCCATATATAGTTCACTCAGGGGCACATGTAATGGACCCTGATCTCTCCATGAGTCTGACCCTGTTTCAGTGACCTGTCGCGTGATGGCCTGCAACCAGGCATCCTGGCCCTGCTCAGCCCATTCACCTCTCACAAATATTTATGTAAGAAGTGCTCTCTGGCTATTTTCATATCTACCAAGGTCGTCATTCTAGAGATTGGTCTCTGTCCTGACTTACAGAAGTTTGTATTTTATTTTTGCAGAACAGAACTTTTCTTGGAGTGTCGCTTTGAGGAGTGCTTTACAGCGTAACACAGCGTGGTGATCCGACCGGATGTGTGTATCTGGTCAGCTGGCACACTGTATTAATCTGCACAAGTGATAGATCTAACCCAAACGTCCGGCCCGAGCCCCCAATTTGTAAGAGGATTCAATTCAGCACTACAGCCAAGTCAACGCCTAGTCTAGAATACTGAATGAAAACCCTGATTGATATGTCTTTATGTCCAGTTCATGCGTTCTGGATGACTACCCCTATATAACACCCCTCTCTTGGAATCCTCCTGACCCCACTGAGCCAAGAAGTAGTTCTGTTTTGCAAGTTAAAAGGTTTATTTGATAATTTAAACAATATATATTATATCATGCTTTATAATAAATTAATAATTGGATATCACACTTAATCTGGTATGATAAAGGTTAACAACGGAGAATCTGGCACTAGCACACTTCTTTATAATCACTAAGGAGTTGACATGAAATGGATAAGGTAGCAACAATACTTTTATGGTTTCAAATGGATGCAATGTGGAATGAAATGCAGTACAGAAAATAACTTGATAGGATTTCAGCAAAACAATGTAATCACTTTCTTGTACAATTCACCCCCCCTTTTATGCAATGCAAGGAAATGGAAGGAAGGCACACAATTCTCAGAAATGCAATTAAATGTGATTCAGTTAACCCCAGCAACTTAGACTACAGACGTTAAAAACACAGGCAAAATGCTTTGATATGTGCTGGCAATGGAGTGAAAATATGTTAAAATGCTTTTAATTCCCTCTAGAAGTTCAGGGTGAGTGGTATCTAGTTAATATTAGTCCAGGCTCACACTAGCAAGGATCTAGGGTGTAACTAGCAGGTTAAACGAATTTTTGGCAAATGAAAGGCAAGCAGCTATCTTTTTGCAAGTGGAGAAATGTGCAAATCGCGGTAAAATATCAAATCGCGGCTAAATTTGCGAATGCGCCGAGCGATATTACAGAAGAACTACAAGGACTATCACTATCGTTTTGGGGTCCTAAGAAAGCCTAGGATCTCAGCTTCCAGATGAAAGTTACTGCAAGTCTCTAGCACAAACGGTTACGGAGATATGAGCGATTAAATAAAGGTCATTTTTCGGATTTGGAATGTTAAAGTTCAAAAAGACAAGTGCAGCTTGCAACTAGAAAATGACAAGTGACAGCTTTACGAATGACAGGTGACAGTTAGGAGACAGTTCTACTTAGATTAAAATAGGATTGAATTATATTATTTTAACTAAGAGATTGGTTCTGCACAGTTTTCTAGGTACTCACACTATATTCTTGAGTGAAATGGGCCTCGCCACGGATCTGGTCAGGTTTTAAACTGGACTCTGGTCTCTGCACTTCACAGTGATCTGGGTCAGCTCTCTCTGGTTCTGCTAACAGGTCAGCTCTACTCTGCTGGTCTGGTCTGGGTCTCTAGTTCTGGATAGATTGAAGTCTCTAGGTTGGCTCTCTGGAGGTTTGATGGAGGTAAGGTATGGATTTTCCCGGCAGAGCTTCCAGCTGCAAATGGATTTGAAAGTCCCTATCTGTCCTGTCTGTCTGCTTTTATGTGTTTAGAATGTGGGTGTGTTCTAGCATCACTGACCCTACCTCTCTCTCAGCTTCTAATTGGTCAAACTTCCATTTCTCATTTGATTGGGGGAGCTAAATTGTGTCAGAGTGATGTCATTTTACAGCCTGCAGAAAGTCCACTCCTCCTGTCAACTTACACACAAATCTAGATTTGAACCCAAATACATATTTGCAGAGGTACATGTTGTTTTAAAATCATCTGCACCCCTCACATATCACAGGAGGTATCTCCTGTTCAAACCCTGCTCTTCCTGGGAGCTTGCATTCAGAAATGGCAATATTTTGCACTTTTTAACTGATTTGCAATACCGGACATTACCCCAAATTTACACACATGTGCGCAAGGAGTATGGACATTAATTGATGAAGTGTCAGATTTTTCACATGCACACATTTTGAGTAATATCCTCTTTTCCGCTAAAACCCCCCTGAACATGCCACCGGTCCTAAAAACCTCTTAAAATGTGGGCAGAAAAATAACAAGAATTATGGTGTCATTTATACAATTTTCACATGTCCGCTCTATGAGTTATTCATCTTTTTCTAAAACCATATTCTGGCTATAGAGGTGTGTCTTTTCAGGTCACATGGTACAGAAACCAGTCTTTCCAGTTTCTGCCAAGCTGAGAGACCCTGCCACTCCCAGCTTCTGCCAAGAGGAAGCTCCATTTACGACGCCCGCCAATAAAACATTTGCCTGAGTCAGGACAGGGCTTTGTTCAATTTCCTGCAGAGCCCAGGTAATTCAATCAGGGAAGTGTCATATCCCTTTTGGTGTGAGCAGCAAAAGGGCAGGTAGGCCTGGGAACACAGCTGTGACTCAAGTTTCACTCCTGATGGGGTTAGTTGCCAGGCAGAATTCAGTTCCTTAAGCCAGGTTTCAGATAAAATGTCACTTTTTGTTTCCCAGTTTAAGTCAAGACAATTTTTTTACATATGCAGCTAGAATGCTGATTCTAAGTTCAAAACTATGACATTTAAACAATTGCAACCTATGTGACACTCAAAGTAGGTCACTCATTTCTCTTAAACCTTGAGATTTTTAATGTCTTTCAGTCCAAATTTACTTAAACTGCTGAAATCCCCAGTTCAGCCAGTCTTGTTATAAACCTTCAAGTCACTTCAGAATATAACTTTACATTGTATCCACCTCTCTGTAAGTCTTTCTTTGGCTTGCCTTGGGTTCACTTATTCAGTTTTACACAAAAAAGTAAAATCTGGTGTTGTTTTAAAACGCCGGCTTTTGGATAGTGGTGAGTACTGGTACTGCACCCCTTTTTGGGATTTAAGAAAATTAATTCTCCACAGTTATGGGTTTGCTTTTGGCAATCAGCATTGCCATTCCCAATGGTTTCAGACTACTGTGTGGGTAGTCCAATGGTGGTTTTAGGCAGTGTCCTTCTGTGCCCATAACATCGGCAAAAATGAGTGGCAGCCTATTCTTCATGCATTTCCCTGTGCATTTTCTGGGAAGCTCTGGCCATCATGATGTTTTCCATGTCAGTACTGCACAGTTTTGAGGTATGGCTCGGATGCATGGGTAAATACATCCCACAGGACACTTTACCGATTCACTCTGAAACCACTCTGCCATAAAAGATGCATAGGGTAAAATAACAAAAATAAATGTTGATGGAATAATTCTTTAGCTAGGCTGTTGTATCCATGTTAGACAGGGTTCGTAGCCTCTTTCCTCTTTTACTTCCAAATAATTGTTAGCTTTTTGTCCCATTATGCGTCTATCCAAAAAAATGATCTTGCCATTAATTTTAAAAGCCCTTCTTATTTCACAATTAACTTCACTTTGAAAAGCACCAGATATATTCCAAAGATATGCATACCCAAGGTCAGCTAGGTTTCTTTAATAAACTTAAGTCAATTAAAATTACTTTCTTTGGGATCATTTGTAATTGACCATAAAATGTTGATATGCATGGAAAATCTCTTCTAAAGTATTTAAACAAAGCCATGGTAAAATTCCCAGATCCTTGTGTAGGGTACTGCATGGTCACTGCAGGGTACAGCCAAAGGTTGTTTCAAAGATTTGTGTTCCACTACCTCAAGATTAGTCAGAGGAACATAGCCCCAAAGTCCTGCTCCATAGGTTGCAGTGGTACGTGCTGCAGCCTTATATACTTCCAGGGTCGGCTGAATTGACCTGACACCCACATTATTTATAAGTGAAAGACATACTCTTATCCTTTGTTGGATCACGCACTCACTTTTCATAACGTATGGTCCCCACGACCCATCACAAGCAATCCAGACCTCCAGATCATCAAAAGTGTCTCTTGCACAGATGTTCTTTTCATTTATGACAATATTAACATGAATCTTCTTTGCCATATTCGATCCAGCTTTTTAAGATTACTAACCGACAAATTGAATTGCTTAGAGAGGACCACTCTACAACCTTAAGCTGTTTATTGATGGCTATGGGAGTTTAGAACATGCGAGCAACATCAATTGCATAAAGTGATAATGCAACTGTTTTTGTCCTCTATCATAGGCGTGTCGCACTCAAACTCGGGATCTCTAACATTAACTCATTAATATGCAAGGAAAATAAAAAGGAGACAGGACACATCCTTGTCTCACCGCTATATTTACCTCAACATACTCTGCATATTCTGTGCAGCATGTAATAATGTTTTTCGACATTCTATGTTCTTCCAATATTTTCCACAATTTCGACCTACCTAGAGTATCAAAGGGTGTTTTAAAATCCACAAAGATAATATGCAATGGTTCTTTTTTGAATATCTATATATAGAGAAAGATTTTAAAACAATAGCACCAAATAGAAATACCTGTTGAATTGTGCCCCCAGATTTCCTAAAACCACCCTGTAATTCAGAAATGATATCTTGCTCATCTCAGCATTCTTCTAGCCTGTGTAATAATAGTACTTTCACATAGATTTTCACACAGGAATCTGTCAAAGAAATTGAACGGTTATTTCCTGGTAGGGATTGGTCACCTTTTTTAAATAGAGGAAGAGTTTCAGCTATTTCCAAGATGATTATGATTTAAAACATTAAACAATATTTTTAATGGGCTCCATATATCCAGCTCACTATGGTATAAATCCCCCAGAATCATATTAACCCCAGGTACCTTGACCAATTTCTGGGAGGCTATTGCATTTTGTACTTCAACTAGATTACACACTAAATGAGTTTCAACTGCAACTCGATTGGATACCTTTAAATGTCTAGGAAAGGAATTAATATGCCCAATTATCTTGTCTTTCTTGAGATCACAAAATATGTCTTGGCTAGTGAACACAACCTTTTCCCATGCCCACTCTACATTTTAAAACAATACTGTACCACTAGCCATGGCTTTTGTCCATGGTGACTGCATATATTCCCACTCTCTTTTGGGCCCTGGCCAGTGAGCATGGCCTTTGGCCATGCCCACTGTATATTTCTAAACACTTCCTGCCCACTCACCGTGCCCACTGTATATTTTTAAACACTTTCAGTCCATTCACCTTGGCCTTCGGCTGTGGCCACGTTCTATGCCTTTCGAGCCCACTCTATATTTTAAAACACTATCAGCCAATAGCCATGGCCTGCCAGTCTGCCAGAGTTTGGCCACTGCAGATGTTTCCCCTCTCTTTTGGGCCATGCACTTTGTATATTTTTAAACACGCCCAGCCCATTCGTCATGGCCTTCGGCCATGGTGACTTTCCATGCCTTTCAAGCTCACTTTCCATGTCTTTAGGTCATTACCACACTATATTTTAAAACACTACAGGGTCACTAGCCATGGCCTATGACCATTGCACATGTTCCCCCTTCTGCCCTGACCAATGAGCACGGCCTTTGGCACTCCCTTTTCCGTCACATATAAAAATATTACTGGATGCAATAACTCCAGATCCCTACTGACTTCCCCGGAAATTGAGTCAATGCTTCGTGCACAAGAAGTTTGGTACCTGGTCCAATTCCATTCAGCGGTTTTTGTTGTGCAATCAAACAATAATCAAACTTTTTCCTCTATGGGAAAATGAATGGGGACTAGGCCAAACTGTGTTTTATTGTTTTCTTAATAACTTCTTTATTTTTTTAACAAATCATTCCCAAAACATCCAGTATAGGGGGGAGCCTGTACGTACCATTTTGTTTGCAAACTTTCAGCCAAACCCGTGGTACTAGTCAAACGTTATTAGCAATTTATTCTTGGGGTTTTCTATGGAACTCAATACTCAAATTAAGTATAGTGCGTTGACTGCTGAACGTACGTCTAATACTTTCTGCTGCTTCTGAAAACTCACACACCGTTCTGTGTATTACAACAATTAGGTGTCATGTAAAAATATCTCAGTATCTCTAAACTCCTTTTGCCCTTGACCTCTTCCCCCAAGACAACCCCATAACTACCTTTTAGTTCCCTCCTCAAAAGCAACCTTAAATCCTAGACCATAACACTTAATATTATCTCTGGGTGAAATATGGGATGGTGCATTCCATTTCCATTTGCGAAATTTAAAAATAAATTGATTTGCTGAGCCTAATGGAAAATTATAGGGCAGCGGTAGCCTCCCTATAGCAGAGGTGAGTCGGATTCCCACAGGAACTCCTCAAACTTCTATTGTTAATAATGTTTGAGTCTAGTAACAGATTTGAACAAAATTCTGAAAGTGGTTAAGGATTTATGGATCCCTCCAGACTGCAAAGTTTTTAAAGATTTGTTAAAATATTAAAGTTATTAAGCGTAAAACAAAATGTTTTTCCAAAAGTGCAGACTACTTTCCATTCATTTTCCCATAGACAAACAAGGTCAATATTTTTCAAAGCGCACAGCCTAAACCGCTGGATGGATTTGGACCAGGTCTAGACCACTTGGGCATGAAACTTTGACTCACGATCCAGGCAAGGTTTGGGGTTATTCCGTACAGCAGTTATTTAAATATTTGACCGAGAAGGGGGTGCCCCCTTCTCAAAAATTGATAGTTATATCTCCCATGGTACATTGCAGGATCTTGGTTTTTAGAAATGAAACATTTTGCAGCTAATCCGAAAAGTGCTACAACATTTTCGGCTTTTTCCTGACTCAACTGTGTGCTTTCTGCCCAAGCAGCACTGCAAGCTTTAGCTCTTGCTGCCGTTCACTCCCTTGGAGGGGCCGGAGCTTCGTCAACCCACATGACGTATCACGTGACAGAAAGCACCTTTAAATCCTTCGTACAGCCGCATGTGCGGAGTTAAGCCCTGGAGGCAGTAAGGGCTGGAGCAGCTGTTTTGCTGTTTGGTTGTGACCTGTCCTTGTCCCCGTCCTGCGGCCGTGTGAATACATCTGACTAAGGTCATACTCTCTGCCATCAACTCAATTTCAAATTGCAACTAGGGTAAGGGGGGAGAGTCGGACTCTGGCCGCTCCTCGAGCTGTCGGACGTTCCTTACCCTATTACTGAAAGCTTTTTAGGATCATCGCTGCTTGTCTGCCCTTTTTAAACAGATTTATCAGTACATATACTTGCTTCTTTATCCAGCCTTGACTTTTAACCCTATTCTCTGAAAGAGACCCAGATCTACTGCATTCTAGTATAGTGTTTCTAACTGTTCTTGTGGTGTTATTGTATGTATTTTTGCTAATCTCTGGGTTTAGTGCATTTTATACATTGCATGGCATCTTACTATAAGAGTGTACTTTGCCCTAGTTCCAAAGACGTCTAAACTTATTAAGCGCTTTTTTGCATAGTAATTCTTGTAGCGCTTTTCAATCAGCGTTTCGAAGTGCATTTCTCTTCTCATTACTTTCCCCTGCGCAGTCTATAGTGGTACTAGTTGCCTGTTATACACTCCAAGAAGTAGCCAAACTAGAAGGCTACTTATGTCTCGCATGCTGTATACGCTAAAAACAGACATGCCAGAGGTAGCCGCAGCAACTCACACAAGTAACACTTCGGGTGATGTGTTGATTAATAAAGCTACCTCTGAGACTGTGACTTCAAAGGTAATGCTCAAAACTCCAATAAATGGTAATAACTTCAAATTGAGTGAGGAAAAAAAGAGTTCCTCGCAAATTTCCAAGAAATCTATTATTCTAACTCCTGTTGTTAAAACACCCTCACTAAATCAAGACATTAGGCATTTCTATGACAAAATAAATGATCCTGCAGTAGGGATCCATGCTCAAGGCCCGTTGGAAAGTGTGCTGCCGGCAATGAACAAACAGCCACGCGATTTCAACAACATCCCATCTACAGGCCTAATTGAACCAATCCCTAATGTGATCATTTCTGATCAAACCCTACTCACCCTACCTCAAACTCTCATTAAAAATTTTCAGGTTAATCAAATGGTAACTGTAGTTGAGGAAGAAAACCTGGACGACTCGGTCGAACTTGTTAGTGCCACACTTCAAACACAGTCTATTATCGAGCATGGAACAATTTTGCAGCCCCAAACCTCCCACCCAATAGTAGGTGATACAGCTTGTGTGGATGTGTTTGAGATTATTGACGTGAATGCTAAAGAATCTGTAACAATCAATACACCCTCGCGCCAGTGTAATATTGACCTAGAAAGTTCGAGATTGTCTGTCATCACAGACTACAATCTTCCTGGCTCTATGGACTCTACAAGGCATGCAATTGAAGAGTCCTTCATACAACCAACCCCGAGACGCTGCTTGTCAGCAAAAACCCCTAGTGACTCTTCTGTAAATCCGGCCCTCTTACAGATCACCTTAGGGGCCGTGAATACAACAATATTAAGTCTCTTCAAACTCTTTGAAGAGTTGGATCGAAAAATAGCGCTCCAAACAACTAAAATTGATCAAATTGGGGAGTGGATGCAACGATGCTCGCAAAATCCATCCTCCACCTCGACTTTAAACCTTATCATGGAGAGACTTACCACTTTAGAAAATTTGACCACCTCGAGCCTGTTGGCCACAGCCCCTCTCAAGTCTACCACTCTGCAGAGTTCGTCAGGTCCGGAATTGAACAATATTTCAAATCCACAGTGCGTTAGAACCGTGTTAACAGTGGTTCCAACATTTGAAAAAATAATTCGTCCAATGGAGTCCATAGATGCCATAACCATCCAACAAAATGATTCATGGATCAGCATTGATTCCCCTCAGTCTTTTCCACGCACTAATGTCACTAAAATCAGTAATACCAATGAAGGTCAGTGTTTTTCTCAGAAAAACAAGAGGAAAACCACAATCTCAAAACGGTCTAAATTGACAACCAAAGTAACAATAATGCGTAAGTCCGCTAAAGAACCTAATCAAAATCTACACGTCACATGTCCACCAACTAGTTCGGTGATTGGCGCCTTAGTGCCTATAGCGCATCCTCCTCAAGGCTTGGGAGGTGTTATAGATCTTGTTACCCCCTTAGCGGTAACGGTTGCCTCCCAGGTCGCATCCAGTTCTGTCTTGCAAGTCCCCCAGGGTGACTATGTGCCTTTGAATGAACTGGTGGACCTTTTTGAACGCGAGGCTTCTTCTACCTTGCCCCCTAAGCCTTTTATCCAAGGCAGCACGACTCACTCCATCCCGACCGGTACTAAAAGGTGCTGTTCTGGTCCTCAAATACTTCCTATACCATCTGCTGGCTTTGAAGATCGTCTATCCGCCCTGAAAATGGTGGTAGATGCCTATCTTGGCAAAAGAATGTCTGAGGCACTCCCCGAGCTAAATCGAGCGGCTGAAATTCTAACCGTTCCTATCTTATCCAATTCTGTCAAAGCTCAAGAGGAGTGTCTCCGTCATGATCCGTCTCTGGCCCGCCCAAGTAACGTCCAAGGATCAAGGGCCCGATTTAATCCTTCTTTCTCTTGCCTAAATATGAGAGATCCAAATGAGAATCTTGGTATGAAGTCTAAAATTCAAGCTCATAACCAAAAAGACATCAAAACACAGCGTTTTAATTCTTTCCACACCTTAATCTTAAAATGTTGTGAGGGCCCCTTTCCGAAATATGATTTGTGTCGCTTTAGTGTTTTGAACATCTTTGGAGACATTCAGTCCCTGGAGGACTTGTCCTCGAGTGATTTTGACCAGATTGAATTTATTTGCGAAAATAATCTATCAATTGTAAGATTATGGATCAAATCGGGATTGGTCCGGAACGCTCTATGGAAATCAAAAATGGATTTATTCAATCTGGGCTTTTTGCTTGCATTAGACCCTGCCCGTCCACCGACACAAGAAAATACAGTTCAAAATGAAATACCAGTACAGGTTCCGACCACAGAATGCTCTTGCACCTTTTGCACAGAGGTTAACTGTCCACAGACCAGATTGAGATCAAAAAATATGTTATAACCATCAATAGTTAGAGAGAAACTTGCTAGCTGGAACACTAGAGGGCACTCACATCTACAGTGGTCTGCGAATGCTCAATTAAACAGTTACGATATTATAGCCTTGCAAGAGACGTGGCTGGTATCTGCCCCCACATGGGATGATCATATTATTTGTTCTCTCCCGGCAGTGTCTTCCAATAAAGGTAGACCAACTGCGGGCTTACTGGTGGCCGTTAAATCTAGCAAAAATTTCCAAATTGGGGAATGGCTGTCGCCAAATAGATTTATGCAGGTGGTCAAAATCACTCATGAACCGCAAGTATTTGCTCTCATAAACCTTTATCGTAATCCCGCAGGCATTACTGATGATGCTTTTTATCATGCCTTATCATCAGTTTTTGAAACTATTGCTCTACAATCGATTTCTGGCTTAATGGTGGTGGGAGACCTAAACTTTACATGTTTGCCTGCCCCTAATAAGGGTTTATGCAATGCAAGTCTGAGATGGAGCACCTTTATCAAAGATCTCAATCTGAAGGTGATGAATGGTTCAATTATGGGCGATATCCCGCCGCAAAACACGTGGGAAAGGGGAAACTCTAGTTCCATCATAGACTACATATATGCAAGTGAAAGCATATATGCTAACGCCATTAAGTTTGAAATCATAAAACAAATACAAAGTGATCATCACATATTGTCCCTGCAATGGTTGACTCCCTGTCAGACTGTCTCCACTACTAAACATTGGTGTAAACAATCGCTGATACTTAACAATGGTAAGAATCATTTTCATTGGTCCCCAGTTTTGCTGCAATCATTAAACACAGCTATTTTACGTCACCAAAGCACAAATTCTCTATCATTTTATGTTGAGGTACTCGACACATTCAGAAATGGTGAATTCTGACACATTAGATCTTCTCGCCCCCATACTCACGGCTTTGATTTAGCTTTACACCATTGTAAAGCTCAATTAAGAAAAGAGATACGTTACTCCCGATTCCTGCCGCTAAAAGACCAGTTCCAAGCAATCAAAACAGCGAAATGCTCATATCACAATTGGACGTGTGCTAGAAAAGCGCGTTTATTTCAAGTTGACAGTGAGAATTTCCTGTCTGCTTGCTCTACGAAAAACTCAGCACAATTGTGGCAATTATTGAACAAGTGCAACACCTCTTCCCAACTGGAATCCCAAATAAATGGTGTTGCAGAAATGCAATGGATAGAACATGTTACCCACCTATACGCTGACCATAACATGTCCAAATATGAATATACACAGAGATCTTCTGCTATTTGGTCCCTGGAATGCTCGATGGAATCTGTGAGGGATTTCATTAATAAGTCATCTTCCTCACGAGCGGCTGGGCGGGATGGTCTTACGAATCACATGCTTGAACAGAACCCAGAAGAATGGGCTACTATATTGTTTAATTCCTTTCGTCACATCTTATCCACTAAGATAATTCCAAAATCTTGGAGTACTTCTCTTATAGTTCCCATCTACAAGAAAGGTGACCGTAAAGACCCAAAATGCTATCGCCCCATTGCCCTCCTAGACGCGCCGGGAAAATAATTTCTGCGGCTGGTGTTGAAGGAATTTAACCAATGGACTGCCCAAACAAATCAACGCGATCCGGCGCAGACAGGCTTCGTGGCAGGTCTGGGCACTTCGGTAAATTTAATAACTCTTCATGCCATTAAACATCACGCACAGTCCGTTAAACAGCCCATGTATTTTGCGTTTGTTGACCAACACTCGGCATTTGATTCAGTGTCTAGACCCCGACTGATGGATAAATTGTTAGAGGCTGGGTGTCCGTCAACTTTAAGTGACATCATTTTCGCATTACACTCGGACACCTCCATCCGGGTAAGATTGAACTTTGAGGGGCTTCTATCATCGGACGTCCTTACCTACCGGGGGCTGAAGCAGGGGTGCATTCTCGCCTCGCCGTTGTTCAATTTTTTCATTAATGACGTTAGAAGAGCACTTGAAGAAGTATGCGCAGATGCACCAAAATTGAATAACATCGAGGTGTAAGCGTTATGGTACACAGATGATTTAGTACTAATATCTAAAACTCCCATTGGCCTGCAAAATCTTTTAACAGCATTATGTCAATATTTTCGAGCTAATGAGCTGGTAGTAAATGACAAGAAAACCCAAATCGTAGTCTACACTCCAAAAGGCAAGCGGAGTCATCGCATGACCTGGAAAATAGAGCACATAAATTTAGAGGTGGTTCCCAATTATACATACTTGGGTATCCTATTTGACGGATCGTTGAACGCTCATTCCCAGTTAATGGTAATTGAAGTCAAAATTCTCGCAGCAATCCGCCAGACTCGTCTAATCATGCATAAATTTGGGAAATTCTCCATTAAACCTGCTCTGATCTTCTGGATTCAGAATGTCATCCCTACCATCCTATATGGTCTAGAGACATACAGTGCAAGTGATCCAGTATTCCTACATGCTTTGGAAGCAAAATTTTGGCGTGCTATTCTAAATCTGCCACAATGCATTCCAGGCCCGATCATTGGATATGAAGTAGGTTTGACCTCACTTTTGGCAATGTATAACTGGCGCTTATGCAGCTTGTTTAGAAAATGTCTATTATCTGTTCTTGATAAATCAACTTTAGCCACAGTTGCCAGCTATCTGATGTCTTCCTCTCATCTGTTTCCGAAAACATGGTCTAAAAACATCCTTACCATACTACTAAATTAAGACATTTCTATTGAAACTCTTGTCACCGATCCTGATAGAGCTAAGAAAAAACTCTACATGATGGATTGGATTGACACTAGAGATCTGTGTCTGAAGTATAAAGATTTTGATCCAGCTGTTTTCTCAGCAAAGTGTTATAGAGACATGGCCTTCTATTTATGCAAATCTCCTTCTTCTGCTGTTAGGAATGCTTTGTTACGCATGCGTTTTAATTTATGTCCTACCCGTGAAATTCAAGCCCATAGAAAAGAAATCCCGCGGGAATCTTCAGGATGTCGTTTTTGCAATAATGCAACAACTATTGAAACTTTGGAGCATGTTATTGTGGACTGTCCTGAACTTATGAACTTAAGACAAAGTCACTTTAGTAAACATTTGCCTTACTTTAGCCAGATGAGACATGAGCATAGATGGCTTGCTATTTCCACTACCACCTGCATGAGCATAAGACTGGCTACAATTAACTTTCTGCGAGCCTTAAATCTACTAAAATAGGTTGTTTCCTAACGGTATCTGCTATATGGAACAGTGATTGTCATACTTGTTCATTGCGTATCAGTCGTTTAATAATGCAAAACCTAAATGTAACTATAAGCATTAGAAGTGATGGTGCGACATTTGGGGTGATTTGTAGGGTTTTATGATTGTATGTTTTATAATTAACTGTGCTTTATATGTAAACCTTTTGATAAATTGCTGTTTTAGATTGAAAAAAGTTGATTAAATTCAACTAAATTCATTAAATAAAAAAAAATAAAAAATAAAAAAAAAGAAATGAAACATCCACCATCTTGTTTTTCTCTCGATGCGAGAGAAATTTAGGTTGCAGCTGAGGATATGGGAAAATGAAATGCTGGAAAAAAAAGCCATTTAAAGGTAGAAAAACATACACATGCCTTCAGGCTAGTGTGGGGGGTGGTTAGAGGGAACCAAGTGTTATTTGAGGGCTTGAGGGGGTCTAGCCACTGAGTTTGCAACACAAAGCTTTCTGTAGCCTCGGCTATAGACTCAAATAGCCGACATCTGAAAGCAAACTGTGTCACAGAAATGTGTGTTGTGGGGAGGAAAGGAGCGAGCAGATGAGGTGAGGAAGCCATCAGGAGAGTGGGAGAGCTGTCACAGATGAGAGGGGTCACTTGTTGAGGGTCTGGGGGCAGGATAGTCTTTTTGTTTTTTCAGCCGGTTTGCTGATATTTGCGGCTATAAAGGACTGCAGATAGTCAAGGATATGCGTAGTTCAGTACCCACAGATACTGCTTTTTTGTATTTTTTTTTACAGATATAGTGACGCCGAGGGTGAAAAATCACTGACCATGGCCAGTGACAAGATTGCCATCCAGGTATCCCATCCATGCAGTAACCAGGACAGACCCTGCTTAGTTTCAAATTGAGGACGGGGCCAATCTCCACAGGCCATGTTACCCAATAAGTGAGCCAAAGTTACAATACCCTTTCATTGCTTTGAAGCTACGCAGGATCAGTCCCAGTTACTGCATGGATGGGCGACCGAATGGGCATCCAAATTATTATTACTTTTTAAACCATGCTACTATCAGTCCTTGAAAGTTTTGCTCTCACAGACTTTTTTTTGCCTTTTGCTGAATTGCATTCTGGTGTTTGTAGTCTCACAGACAATAATAAAAACAAATTGGATATTTTTACAGCAACAGTGGGTTTCCCATCCTGGCAGTAACTGAGGCAAAACCTGCTTAGCTTCAAAGCGAGGAAGTGGGCAGCCCCCTAAATCCCTGTTGCCTAATAAATGAGCCAACCTTACAAGACTACTTAGAGAAATATGCCCTAAGGGGTCTGGATACTTCCACGCTTTGAAACTAAGCAGGGTCGGTCCCGGTTACTGCATGGACGGGAGACAGTCCACTGTCCTGAATGACATGTGTTTTCTTACTTTTAAATATCTCATACCACACGGCATCCATATTATTTTTTTTAAACCTTGCTACTGTCATACCTTGAACGTTTTGTATTCAGAGACCATTTTGTTGCCTTTTCCTGAATTGCATTCTGGTAATTGTAGTCTCACAGTCAAAATGGAGGAACAATGCCAGAAGTGTACTCTTTTGTAATGCTCACCTGATTCCCGCAGAGGCGCCGGTCTTGACTGGGTGAATGCCGTATCTTCAAAGGTGATGTGTAACACACGGTTGGCTCTTTGGGCTGGACCTCTGTGCACTGTATGTCTGACTCGAAGAGTAAGATGTCTGCAGATAGAAAATATGGAATTAATGAACTGGGGTTATTGGGTGCCTCTCTCCTCCTCCCTTTCTCTTCTCCTGTAGAACCCCAAAGGTTAACGCCCTCACCTTAGGTAAGTGAACGCCGAGCTCTCCATCTGCCTCTGGGCAGGGTGCCGTAACCAGTTTCTTCACTGGATAAGAATGCAGGCCTCTTGACCTCAGAGGACTGCTGTCCGTCGTTAACTGCACGAACGGTAAGTTCTGGGCACTTCAAATGTCTTAAAAGTCTTTTGTAATGATATCTCTTGTTTTGCAGGGTTCCGGCGATGGCGGATGGCGGGCTGATGAAAGTTGAGGATAGAACCCGCGTGAGGAATAGAAGCGCCTGGAAGCACGTAAGTAAGCGCTTGTAGTCTGCTTCACGATGTGCACTAACTGTCCCTTTTATCTTGCAGGTACAAGTTCGGAGCTTTAGAGAAGCTGAAGGGTGCTGGAATACCCACTGGATTTGGCGTGGGAAGGAGTAATGGCACGTGAGTAATAAAGTTGCCCGATGTCTTTAAACGCACCTTCTTTTGTCTTTCAGATGCGGGATGCAGCGCCGAAGGCCTCCGGAGCGTGCGAAGAGCTGGTAAGCTTTTGTCTTTCAGATGCCGGAATGCAGTGCAAAGACCTCCGGAGCATGCGAAGAGTAGGTGAGCCTTTGTCTTTCAGATGCCGGAATGCAGCGCGAGGCGTTGGTGACAGCCGATGGACCAGGTAAGAGATGCGCTGCCACTGAAGACCGTAGTGCTAACCTGTTCTTTCTTTGTCTTTACAGGTGCTGCTGAAGACTGGATTCCAGGATGGTAAGCCTTTGTTCCCTTAGGCCCAGGATCAGAAGACACGATGAGCGTTCTGCTGCAGAGAATGCAGAATAACGCAAAGCAAGATTCATCCATCGGGTGTGGTTTAAATAGCCTCCTGTAGTGCTTAGGTGCCTCCTTCCACAGCCTTGCCTAGGTGAGAAAAGAGTTCCTGCTTTCCAGAAGAGTTCCAGTGTTCTGAACCTAGGGAGTGGCTCCTGCCCCACCCAACAGGAAAAGTAGTCCCAAACAGAAGAGGATCAGGGGCTCAACTGGCAGGTAAGTAAGCAGCATGGTCTGCTGCAGGTAAGTCCACCCAAGCATTATGAGCCCGGCGCTTCTAGCGCTGGGACTGGGCATGTTTATGAGACTGGTGCCACTGGCGCCAGGACAGGGTCCAAAAGGTCCCAATTGGGACTGGCTGGCACTCGGAACCGGGGTTATGGGTCTGCTTCCAAGGGATTCGGGTAAGTCCTGATCTTTTGGAATCAGAGATCATGACATCTTTTTGACTAACATAGTCAGGGTTCAAGGCTGTATTTTTTTTGTATTTAACTAATTGAATTTCATTAAAAGAAAAGCAACGCCACTGGGAGATGGCTAGGTTTGTTGCAGTGCAGTCCTGTGATCTTATTTGGGATGAGGGTGTTTAGATGTGGCTGCAATGTAATTCACACCCAAATAGCTGCTGCGCAAACATAACAGAGCTGGAATGGCTTTCACACCAGAAAGGGAACACCAAAATGGGTGCTGCGGCGAAATGGCAGAGCAAAATCGGCATGCAGCAAAATGGCGGCACCAAAAAGGGATGTACCTGTTGGAGCAAGCTATTTAACTAAAGTGTTTGGTGCATGGCAGATCATTTTATCTCACTGCACACTGCCTAAAAACATTATGAGTTCTCAAAGTCTGCAATGGGAAGACCATGCTAGTGGTCTGGAAGCATTCTAAAAATCTATGGAATAACAAAACCCTTGAAATTTAATGAAAAATCTTTAGTTGCAGGGATGTTCAGTTAAGAAATAAATTGTAACAAAACCTCTGGAATACAAAGAAAAAACTTTATTTTCAGCGATGTTAAGGTGAGAACGTAACACACCAAAACCCCTGAAATTCAGCTAAAGCCACCTTAACTTCATGCCCGCTGTTGCACAGCCTATGACCACAATGATGACATCATTAATTACATGTCGTAGTAGAACATGGATGATAACACTAATTACATTGAATATAATTGATTACATCAATAATGGAATTAGACATAACATCATTTATAAGTTAGCTCATGAAAAGTTTGATTACATTAATAACAGTTTAGACCATGGACCTGGCCATAACAAAAGCTGGGATTACTGCCCAGCACTGAAAACATGAATGTGCATGGTTAAAAGCCTAGTAGCCCATCACAGCTTAAAATATACAGTGGGCAATGTAGAAAGCTGTAGTCAGTGGCCATGGCTGAAGGCCATAGCTAGTGCCCATTAATATGTAAGAATATACAGCTGGCACAGTCAAAGGATGTGGCCACTGGCTTGTATTGTGTTGAACACCATGGCTAGTGGCTGGTTAGTGTACACAGTATACAGTGGGCACGGCCAAAAGCCATAGATAGGGGATGGTTAGTGTTGTATAATACACAGTGGGCACAGCCGAAGGCCATTGCTTATTGCATTTTATTTTACAATATATAGTGGACATGGCCAAAAGATGTACAAACTGTTCAAGGTCAAAAGCCATGGCTAGTGGCCCATTTATATGTTAGAATAGATAGTGGGCACAGCCAAAGATTGTGGCCACTGGCCTGTATTGTGCTTAAGTCCATGGCTAGTGCCTGACCAGTGCATATAATATGCAGTGGACACGGTTGAAAGCTGTATCCACTGGTAAAGGCCAACATCTATGGTTGGTAACCTGTTAGTGTTTTAAAATATTCAGTGCACATGGGTGAAGGTTGTGACCACTGTCCATAACTGAAGGCAATGACTAGTTCCCATTCACGTGTTAAACTATATTTAGCCATGCACACTGAACATGGCTGAATGCCATGATTAATGCCAGTTACTGTTGTGATGTCATCAGTGATGTGATCTGTGATGTCATCATTGTGGTCATACGCTGCGCAACAGGGGACATGAAATGAAGATGGCTTTGGCTGAATTTCAGGGGTTTTGTTGCATAGTTGTTTCCTTGAATATGCATATTTTACAGTGTGAGTGCTTAAGCCTGACAGGGAGGGCAGGAGAGAGGGACAGGTTAAAGATCCCTGTATGGGATTGCAGCGCCTTGCCATCCTTGAGTGAAACTTGAACTTAAAAGTTCAAAAGTTCACGTGACCTTGAATCACCCAAGTGTGCTGCGATGGAGGGTGAGTTGTTCTCGAGCGCCCAGGCTGAACTGCAACCGCTTTCATTAGAAAAAAAGGCCTTTTGTTGGGCTCTGACGTGCTGCATCATCTCCATCACAGCTCAATTACCAACAGCCCTCGCAAAACATTAGCATGGACTAGCTACCAAAATGTGATGTTTCAGGTGGTTTGGAAATTGAGAAGGGTAGGCACAAGTCTCAAGGGTAGCCAGAAGTAAGGACAACCTCATTCAACCCTACATTGGCCACATCTGCATATTTTGCTGCCAGGCCTCTGGTCTGCCTGCACATCGAGAACACTTCTATTTAAGTGGCAAACGCACTAACCTAACGGAGCCTCATGACTGGTGTGAGCAGCCCGCATCCGATCCCCGCCCCACCTCATGTAACAGAAATGTTGAGAGCATTCTAATTATAGATGCTGGCCCCTGCTCCTGGGCTCGTGTTACTGCGGGATGCACAATATTAGCATAGTGTCAATAAGCATTCTGGTTGCCACATTACGAACGTTGTTTGACACTCACCTTTGCAGCCCAGGGTACAGCCATAATAAGACAAATGTGATTCCCCATGCGGACACGCGAACACTGAAAGCAACACGAATGAAAGATTTTCTACACAACATTGTATCAGCAAACATATCTGGGGCAGCTCTCTCCTAATGGCTGCATAGTAATCATTGGAACCTGAAATATTGGGATTGAATTCAGGCGTTCTTACTCAAACGAAAGCTGTGTGATCGTAAGCAGATGACATTGCGACTAAAATGTAGTTTTGTAAAAAAGAACACAACTGTATAGTGTGTCTGTGTGGAGCTATCCCAAAGATGTCGTATCCCCTGGCTCCCATTACCTCCACGTCCACTCTTCCTCGTCCCAGTACTTACTTCATGAGGCAACTGCCTCCGACACAGGACCTTCTTCTATTTCTTTAAATCTCTATAACTCCTCCCCCACATCCATGTCACTCAGTTTTTAATTTTTCCTGCCTCCGGCAGGTTGGACTTTTTCTTCCCGGTGCGGGGCACCAGGGAGCACCGATTGCTGGCCCCCTGGGGGGGGGCTGTGTGGCGGGGCCCTCGGCTCCCTCAGGTACGGCGCTGCTCCTGGGCCCCCTGCGGGGCTAGGGGTCACAGTTGAGCTGGATTGCCTCGCTCGGTTCTTTGCTGGGCTCCGGACCGCAGCGTGAGTATTGTGTCCCGGGTCCTGCACGGCCCCGGGAAGGTAAGGAGAGGGGAGGACTGGGCTTGAGGTTTTTCCCCTCTCCTCCTGTTTTGGCCGTCTTGATTGGACTTGGCAGTATGGGCTAGCCTTCCCTTTTGTTGTGAGGCCTCTCTGCTTCTTGTCGTGGGGTGACAGTGGCAGAGAGTCTTTGGGAGTGCGGGGGCTCTGTTCTGTCGCAGGCATGTCACATACCACCTGCTCCTCAGACACACGGCCCAGGATGCACCGGATGTTAGCTGCATTATCTGGAGGAGGGTAAGGAGAGGGGAGGACTGTGCTTGATATTTTTCCCCTCTCCTGCTGGTATGGCCATCTTGACTCCTTCAACATGCCGTTTTCCTCGTGCCTTGTGTGCACATCTTTATTGGAAATGATGGCAAGCACTTGGCAGTATGGGCTAAGCCTTCCCTTTTGTTGTGAGGCCTCTCTGCTTCTTGTCGTGGGGTGACTATGACAGAGTATTTGAAACTGCGGGGGCTCTGTTCTGTCGCAGGCATGTCACATACCACCCGCTCCTCAGAGACACACGGCCCAGGATGCACCGGATGTTAGCTGCATTATCTGGGGGAAGGTAAGGAGAGGGGAGGACTGTGCTTGATGTTTTCCCCTCTCTTGCTGGTATGGCCATCTTGACTCCCTCGAAAGGCCGTTACCTCGTGCTCTGTGTACACATCTTTATTGGAAATGATGGCAAGCACTTGGCAGTATGGGCTAGCCTTCCCTTTTTGTTGTGAAGCCTCTCTGCTTCTTGTCGTGGGGTGTCTGTGACAGAGTATTTGAAAGTGTGGGGGCTCTGTACTGTCACAGGCATGTCACATACCACCCGCTCCTCAGACACACACAGCCCAGGATGCACCGGATGTTGGCTGCATTCCTTGCGTGCTGCCTGTGAATATGGCGCAGATTTGGACACGTCTGCAAGCGGCCGGAAGGGTACCGGCCTGGCATAGTCTACACTTCGGGTTCGAGTATCAGCGGTGCTGACTCGGTCCTTCAACCTTCCTAGACCGACGCATTGGAACGATCTAGAGCATGGGGCTACCAGCTACTGGATACAGGGCTCAAGCCACCTCTCAGTAATGTGGCGTGTTAGTGGTGTGTTTGGGTCTGTGCTAGCTATGGACGCAGACTCCTTGTCCTGTCCTCTTCCTCTAAACTGCGCGAGGGAAAGTCGAAGGAGTTGATTTGCTTTTCCCTTGTCCGGCATGGGATTATGGAAAATGCATCATGGAAGTAACGGCCATGCAGGGGGTTCCCAGTGTCTCTTCTTTTAGGGTCTAGGTCCTCCGGTGCCGACGTGTTGCTTTCACGCCTCCTCTCAGACTTGTGGGAAGTGATAGGGCACATGGTGGCACATGTCTGTGCTTAGAGGGGTTCTCAGAACCCCTGGTGCCGGTGGAGGGGGATGTCACTTCAGTGGGTTTTCCAGTATAGGCATACCTCAGGTAGGGGGTTGCCTTTGATGTCGGCTATCCGGGATGGATTGCTTTGCCCCGCTTTGTGACAGTACTCTGCCCTTTTGACGCCAGCCTGGTGGCTCCTCTGTCAGCTGAGGGGGCCATAGTCTGCTGGACTTCTGGGCTGTCCAGTATCTTCCTTTTGATAGGTCAGATCTTTTTGTGGGCTGACAAGCATGCTGTTATATTGTGGCGCAGGCCTGTTTCAAAGTCCTGTGATTTCCCTCTGGTGCAAGTGCAGTGACTGGCGGTTTTCCCTGGCTCCTCGTCTCTATCTTCTCGGAGGTGTATGGGACCGGTGGGGTTCGGCTTCCTGGGTAATGGGCTCCTTCTGGAGGGGGTATCAGTTGCCGTTCCTGTCTCCTCCTGTCCAGGTTTGCATGGTTAGGACTTTGGTACCCAGCTCACGGTCCAAGTAGTTGGCCATGGGATCCGTTCTCTCCGAACGGTTGTTGTGGGTTACCGTCTTGCCCGTTCCTCTCTCTGTTCAGGGTCAAGTTTTCTACTTGCGGGTGTTCCTGGTCCCTATGCCTTCTAGGATGTGTCACCTGCTTATGGGTCTCAAGACCCTGCACTGCTTGTCCGGATGTCTGGGGAGAGCGTACTCTGGATGTTGTGCAGGGGGGGGCGCTTGCTGGCTGTTCTGGGCTGGGTTCTCAGAAGGCAGTATGTCTCGGCTCGCCTGTTGCTGAAGTTACGGGGCACGTGGCGTCTTGCATGTTTTCCAGTTCCTTGAGCCCGTCTTCGGTTACGTCTCCTGGTGTCTTATACTCTCTCCCACTGGCTCCCGACATCTCAGCTTTCGTAGTTTTGTTTTCAGTGTCCCCAGCGCTGCGAGTGGCCCTGCTATGGTGGCGGGGCGTTTCAGGTCTACAGGCTGAGGTGTGCTTGGTCCTTCCTCCTGTGGCCTCTCCTACTACCAACACCAGCAGAAAGGGTCTACATTGGGGGTCCTCTCAGCTCAAGGGTTGTGAGATCTGGGGAGAGCCTGCGATCATCCAATTGGCAAGAGTTGTGCCATTGTCCAAGCTCTGGTGTACTTCGAGGAGTTGCTGGACGGTCGGCGGTTTTTGGTCCGATCGGACAATACGACGGCCTTGGCATATGTCAACTGCAAAAGGGGTTCTGGCCACTCCTTGAATGCTCTGGCAGCGCTGATAGGCACCTGGGAGGACTCTCATCTGGTGTCTCTGGTGGCCTCACGTATCAGAAGGGTGGACAATGTTCAAGCGGATCTTCTCAGACGCCGGTTTTCACTCCTCTGCGGAACTGGTCCTGTTGGCCCAGGTCTTTGCGGTGACCTGTGTCAGATTAGGGTCCCTGGTTCTAGACCTGTTTGCATCCCCGGCCTCAGCAGAAGTTCCCCTCTTCTGCTCTAGGTTTCAGGCTGAGGGGATTGGGGGATGGACGCCCTCTCTGTACAGTGGCCTTGGGGTTTTCCTTTATGCCTTTCCGCCTATTCCCCTTCTGCCCCGGGTGGTTTGGCGCATCAGAGTGTCCAGGGTGACTGTGTTGTTGTTAGCTCCGTTCTGGTCCCGCCGGAGTTGGCTCCCCTCTCTGTTGGAGCTTCGGTCCTAGGAACCTTGGCTGGTTCCGAGGTGGCCGTGTCCCCTTCAAGGGGATCTGCGGTTGGAATTCCACCAGATGCAATGGGCGGTGTGGCTATTGCTCAGTCTAGGTTGATATCTCAGGGGTTCTCAGATCCTGTAGTTGGGTCCAAATGGATGCTCTTAGACCCTCCACTCTGAAGGTGTTAGGCAGACTCTGGGGCCATTTCCGAGACTGGTATGGGCGGTCTGGGATCCCTCCCCTGCGTTCTGGCCTCTGCTATCCTTCAGTTCCTCCAGGAGGGGTTTTGACAGGGGCCTGGCAGTTTTTCCAGGCTTCGCTCTCAGTGGGCCTCCATGAAATTACTTTTGGGGGACTCTTGACGGTCACTTGGATGGGGAGGTGTTGGTGGGGAAATTGATCCAGGGTTTTTCTTCTTCCCGTCCTTGTGCTGATAAAGGGCTTTCCTCTTGGGATCTCCCTCTTGTATTACGGTTCCTTCACGGGCCTCCTTTTGAGCCCATTTCCGAGATTGATATCAAACATCTTACACTGAAATCTGCTTTTCTTATTGCCCTCACTTCTGCCCGTAGGCTTGGGGAGATTGGGGCTCTCTTATGTCACGCTCCTTTCCTGAGGGTGCTGCCAGACTCGGTGGTGCCGGGGTGTGGTCCGATGTTTCTCCCTTCAGTTGTCTCTCGGTTTTCACACCTCTCAGGGTCTGGTTCTCCCTGACTTCTTTCATGATCCAAGAACGCCTGAGGAGGTGGCTCGGCTTAACATTGATGTCTGACGGGACGCGTTGGAGTATTTGGCTTGGTTTGCTTTTTCCACCAATCTGATAGTCTTCTGATTGCTTGTGGTCCGGCTGGGGCTGGGCATAACGCATCTGTGGTTTCCATTTTCCGGTGGTTCCGGGTTGTGATCTCTAGGGCCTATGTGGCTTCTGGCCTGCCTGTGCCTGCGCACAATCAGGGGCGGTCAGCCAGGGGTTTGGCGGCTTCCTGGGCCGATGCAAGGAGGGTTTTTCTCTGCAAGAGATTTGTATGGCTGCCGCCTTGGCTGGTCTAGGCATTTTCATCAACCGCTATGGGTTGAGTTTCTCCCACTCGGGGGTTGGTTCCTTCGTGGTTGGAGTTTTGTCTGTGGGGATGTGATTTAAGAGTTATTGTGGGTGTGTTTTGCTGCACTGTTTTTGGCTCTGTGTCTCATTGGGACCTTTTCCCCGTTGCTGCTTTGGTATACCTCATGAAGTAAGTACTGGGACGAGGAAGAGTGGACGTGGAGGTAATGCTCTGATTACTTACCGGTAATCTTCATTACTCCTAGTCCTACTCTTCCTCGTCACAGTACTGACGACCCTCCTCACCCTCCCTCCGGGGTAGGTCCCATGCTCCGGCTTGGTAATATGAAACTGAGTGACATGGATGTGGGGGAGGAGTTATAGAGATTTAAAGAAATAGAAGAAGGTCCTGTGTCGGAGGCAGGTGCCTCATGAAGTAAGTACTGTGACGAGGAAGAGTAGGACTAGGAGTAATGAAGATTACCGGTAAGTAATCAGAGCATTACGCTCTTGTTTCTGTAATCCGATCTCAACTGGGCCGCATTGGCTACAATGCATGCTCTCTGTAAAGCACGGCATAGCTCCTTGAAGCCATGACTCTGCTAACGAAGGGCCAAAATGCTAATTTCAGAACTCTGTCATTATCCAGAGTTAATGTATGCGATTCCTCCAACACCACTGTTATTATTTCGAAAAGTTATTATTTTTTTTATTTTATTTTTTATTTGGTTGGTTGATAAAATCATCCTTTCAAATATATCCCAAAATGTCAACATTAAAACAAATTATACGTCTTAACAAAAGACTAGATTTTGTAAACGTAAAAAAGAATAAACGAAAAGAAAACAACTATTCATATATAAAACAATTAAAATCCCTTATAGAATGAGTAAGATTCCTTTACAATGTGCTCTCGACCACTATTCTTGTTATTCTTTTTTTGCACTTTTGGGGAAAATTGCATCTAAAAATCGTAATACTGCCACTCTGACCGCCATATTAGGGCTACTAAAAATACATTGCCATATTTCACTCAGTTCCATTGTACAATGTTTTACAATCAAGTGTTTCTTAAAGAAGATTTTTTTTCGAAAAATTATACTGATTCGAGCATTCTTTCTTTTTAATATGCCTTTGAAGAAAACAATGGCAAAATAGCCACAAAGGACATGGCGGGAAAGCAGGCTCGCGGCTGTCTAGAGATGGTAGCAATTTACTTAAAAACGTGACAAAAATACGAAAGTGTTTAAAGAATAAATCAACTGAAGTGTTGCTGAAGGACAGGGAGAGTGCAGCTGGGACGCCCAGTGTATTTAAGACAGCAATCCACGAGACGGCGCTTTGCAGACCTGCTACAACGTGGCATTGCAGTGGAAACACAATCTTCTAAGGAGTGTGTTTGCCAGCCCCATGTTCTGCATATCCTCCAGGGTCACTTGAAATAGCCGCTGATGCAACAGTGTTTCGCTAGTGCTCCCTAGAATGTATTTATAGGGTCCGTTTCACTAATGATGTGGGTCAGGCTGATTTAGCGATCAACATGTCCGCGGACAGCTCTGCGTAAGCGTCAGCCAATAGGAATGTGCATCACAGAGAGCCCATCTTTTGCCCTGAGTCAGAGATGCCCGCACTTGCTCATCCCACGCGTGTCTACGTCCGGGACCATGACAAGTGCTTTGATCCGATGTTACGAGCAGTGCAAGTGACTGTTCCCATTATCCCCCATGTACCACACGCGACATTGTGTAAGTGTTGGCAATAAAAATCAGTGTTTCTTTTTATTGCACATTAGGTAATAATACACCAAACAATCATAATCATTGTAATAATACATATTGCATACTTTTGGGCATGAGGTCCAGAGGTTCCGCCCTCTGACCCGTGCTGCATTATTCTTCCCACAACGATGTGTGCCTAGTGCGTTGCCTTGCATCTCTTTCCCTTCTTTTTTCTCCCTTTTTGTTGGGTGGGAGGGTCCTTGGCAGGGCTTTAAGTGGGATAAGAAATCGAGGGGGGGCCCTCATTTGGGGGCGTGGCTTGTGGGGGCGTGGCCTAAAACGTACGCAAATCGTAAGGTATGCACACACATATATATGCATGTTATATATCTGTGTGCCTACCTTACTATGGTTTGTGTACTTTGCAAGCCCATGCATATATATGTGTATATATATATATATATATATATATAACATGCATATATATGTGTGTGTGCATACCTTACGGTTTGCCTACTTTTCAGGATTTTTTTTTTTAAACATTTTGGTTTTATAAAAGATGGCTTTGAAAGTACACAATTCAAGCCATCTTTTATAAAACTTTGACTACGGACAAAATTGTCCTTCGGCAAAGCTTTATAAAAGATGGCTTGAATTGTGTACTTTTCAAGCCATCTTTCATAAAGCTCGAAAAATGTCGAGGAATCCCCAGGTTCGCCGAGGGTTAAAGACGCCGCGACGGGATAATGCATCCCGCCAATGTTGCGTGCAGTGGAAGGGGGGGCCCCAGCAGGGCCCCGGCTCAGTCCCACTTTTTGGAGACTGCCGGGGCCCGGCCCCGGCAGGCCCCGGCCCACTTAAAGCCCTGGTCCTTGGGAAAAGAAAAAGTAACCTGTGTACGCCCCGTGCAGCGTCCGAAAATGAATGTGTGCGTCCGAAAATTAATGTGCTTTCTTGCTGCTCCTGCAGCTCCTTATATTGGCCAGGGACTAGCCCTGGGCCTTGCTGCCTGAGTGGGGGCTTGTCCAGCCCCAGCCGGCTGGCGCTGGCGGCAGTTCGCACCTTGGATGCCCTTTTCTCCCTACCTCTGTGTTTCCTGCTTCCCTGCCTTCGGGTGCTTCGCACCTCCTCATTGTCCTGCTTGGTAGTGTTGTTCCCCCATGGCCCCTCATCCTGCCTGGCTCCAAGAGTCTGAAGGGGTTGGAGGTGAGAGGGAGTTGTGCATATTATTCCTAAAACCCTGGCTTCTGATCTACCAGCCAGTGTCTTATGCCTCTCCCTTTCCTGTTCTCCTTGGGCCCCAGGTTACTGGCCCCCGCTTTTCAGCTGCGGGGTGCCCCTCCGCAGCACTGACTAGTCCTCGCCCATTACACTCATTCGTCGCTTTCTACTGACAAAGTTCCAGCTACAATATGCAACAGGGGCTATGCCAGTGTTATTTCTAAGCACCCTGCTGAGAGTTCATGGCTGAATTGCAGCTGTAAATGTGCCACTGGTGCAATAACAATGTCTCAACCAAGTATGCTTTCAGTAAGCTCGATTTATATGTGGACCTTACACTGAATTCCTGTTAAAAACAAGCATTGACAAAGCCAAAGGTTGTGGCTTGTGTGTAAGAATTAGATAGGCCTTTGTCAGGCACTGCTATCGCTGGAGTCTTCCCTTCCCCCCTGAAGCACTCCCTTGTGCACCCTCTACTTAAGAAACACTCTGCCGACCCATCCTGCCCGGCTAACTATCGCCCAATCTCCATCACTCCTTTCCTGGGCAAACTCCTGGAAAAGCTGGCCATCTCCCTGCTCAATCTTCACACTGAATCCGTTGGTTGTCTCCATGATCATCAGTCTGGCTCCAGAGCTGCCAGAAGCATGGAAACTGCTCTCCTGAACATCCGTGAAGACCTGCTTTCCAACCTTGATTCCAACACCCTGTGTGTCCTCATTTTGCTTGATCTCTCTTCTGCCTTTGACACAGTCAACCATGCCATCCTGCTCAACCGTCTCCGTGATAGCCTGAGTATCACTGATCAGGCCCCGGCTTGGCTGACTTCTTTCCTCTCTGATCGACCCTCCCATGTTCAACTTGGGCACTTCCTCTCCTCTATCTCTATCTCTACCTATGGTGTTCCCCAGGGGTCTAACCTCTCTCCCTGGCTTTCAACAAATATCTGGCACTTCTTGCCCACTGCCTTGCCACACTCTGCCCCAACTTCCAATGCTATATGGGTGACACTCAGCTAATTTTCAGGCTACCTTCAGCCATCTCTTCTCCCTCTCTCATCTATGACTGTATGTCCACCATCCAGGAGTGGTGTGCCGCCAATGATCTCTGCCTTAATGCCAGTAAGACTGAAATTCTCATCATCACACCTGATGCCTACTTTCTCGTCACTCTCTGGCCGGTCTCTCTTGACCCGCCTCCTTCTCTCACCTGTGAGGCTAAATACCTTGGGGCCATCTACGATTCCAGACTCTCCTTCTCTCCTCACATCTCTGATGTCTCTAAGAAGTCACACCACCAGCTGCACCTCCTCAGAGGTATTCTTCCTTTCCTCTCCTTCCCCCAGAAGCTCACTGTCTCCAGAGCTCTGGTTCTCTCTACGTTGGACTATTGCAAAGACTCTTTCTAAATCTGCCTGCTTCTACTCTCCGCCCTCTGAAATTCATCCAGAACAGGACTGCAAGACTTGTCCTGGGTCTCAAGCTCAGGGATCGTATATCTCCTGGACTGAAATCTCTGCACTGGTTCCCAGTGGCTGCGATTAAGTTCAAAACCCTCTGCATTGTCCACACGGCCCTCTGAGGCCTCAAAACCTACAACTCTCTCTTCCTAAATATCTTCCTTCTCGACCTCTTCGCTCATCCGCCTCCAACTCCCTCAGGGTCAGTCGCTTCTCCAAGCAACGAGTTGGTGGTAGATCTCTTTCTTCGGCTGGGGCCTCCCTCTGGAACAGTCTCCCTGCCTCCCTGAAACTTGAGAATCATCTCCGGTTCCGGAAGCAACTCAAAACCTTTCTCTTTGCTTCTGCTTTCTTTCCTCTTCTGCCCTGCTGAAATTCCTTGCTGAAACTGCAGTGGTTACGTGGCCACCCTCTGATCTCAGGCCCACGTCCCCTCCCCCGCCATTCGCACACCTGCACTGCTTTCCTGGCAACCCCCGCAGGTGGGTACTGTTTTCTGTATTCCCACAGTCCCACTACCAGCACTTGACACCTAATGTCTGCACTTACCTATGCACTTGCCACCAGCTGGCCATACTTTTACTTATTGTTTATTTATTCTATTATCCCATGTACTGCACTGTCCCCTCCTCCTCCCCACCACACTTTCCCCCTTCCCATGCACTTGCGCAATCTGAATGACACCTGGCCTAGTAGGATCGTTGTCTCTGTCTTCCCTTTGTTCCCCCTCCCTTGCCTTGTCGCGCCTTGAAACATTTGTGTATAGGCGCGTTATAAATGCAATGTCATATCTTGCCCATATCATCATACCATTTTCCAGGCGCTGACATCTAATGGCCAGTCACTAATTATATGGTAGTGCATGGTAAATGATTATACCATTCCCTCACAAATGTCAAAACAGTTGGCTTTGTCAATGCTTCTTTTTGCTGGCTTGTGAGTTGAGGGTGGGGAAACTGTGTATTTACTGATTTATTGGTAATTTCTATGGTGCACCTGCCACCGATGGCTGTTGTCTGGCACTGACACTTGCAAGAGGGTTCTGAAAAGGACGCTTCCTAGACAGGTCTAGTGTACTTTGAAAGCTTTAACAGAGGGCTGCATTCAAGTTCCTTTTGAAAATAGAAAACGGGTGAGAGCAACGTCAGTATACTGAAGCAACCAGAGGGCGATAGCAGGCTTGTTTTTTAGGGGTCCAATGGGTTTTACTCCCAATTGGGGCTTCAAGTAGGGCCAAATTAGGTAACTTTACTGAGAGTTATTCCGTGAAGGAGTGACAGTAAATTATGGGTTTATTCCCTAAATAAATGCAAGATGATCCATGAAATAAGTATTTTGTAAATGTCTTTTATTTTTACATTTTAAGGGTTTTACCAATAACATAACTATTAATTATTCAACTAGAACATCTGAATGAAATATAACTAAACAAACCGAGTACAGGCGTGTCCACATTACTTGTACATACATACATCATAGCTTTTTCGCTCAGTCTCAACATGACATCCTGCCCAGCAATACAATGTACATGATATTACAGCCCATACTGTTGATGGGTCCTTACCATCTTCCAGATACATCAATGAGAGGCGCATCAATCTATCACTTGGCAATCCTTTCGCCATCCAACACCCCCTTCATTTTTCAGCTTACACTTATATTTCTGAAAACAATTGACAACTACTTTCAACATTAGGTGCTTTCCCATGCAAGTAATAAGTAAGCCCAAACATTGTCCAACCTCTCAATCTCTGACACCCTCCATTACATCTCGCCTTTTTATTAATTCATTCATATTTTATAATGCACTTAATATTGGGCACCAGTCTCCAAGGTCGGGACCGTGATTAGAACCTATGTTGTTCTGCGTTGTCTTGCTCTCAAGACAAGGTTAGCCCTGAGCCATCCTCCCAGCCCAATACAATGACCAGTTTCATCAACTTTTCTTACAAAACTTCATACATCCGTGAAGAGCCACAAAATGTAAAATATAACGTTTTTTTGTTGCAGATTCTGCCTTCGGGTGCAGAGCTCAAAATGCAGCTTGCCACCAGTAGTAGAAGTGTGCCAGGAAAGAAGTGGAACTGTGACTCCAGTGGGGAATGGGAGCACGTTGCAACACATGTTTCAAGAGGTTGTGGATGGCCTAGCTTGACAGCCTGGTGGGTGAAACAGGTATCAGTTTAGCTGTAACTTTCATAAGGGGGTAAAGTGAAGAGTTAAGCTTTATCTTAAAAAAAAACAGGTCCAGAATGGTGAAAGGGGTTGTAAAAAAGTAGTGGAGCTGTTAACAGTAAAAAATAAAAGTAGTGGTACTCCGCTCCAGATAGCCCCCACTCACTTTGACCTCTGCTTGCCACTCAACACTGTATTCACCTGGTTATGTGTTGGCAACCGTGTGTCAGGCAACTCTATGCATTTTGCATTGTGAAAATCACGTAGGAAAAAAACATTCCTGGAAAGCAGTGTGGGGATTTTAAAGTTCATGTGATATAAATAGCTCACTTTAGTCCAAGGCTATCTGGCTGCTGGATTCTGGACAAGTAATAATTGTTGTGGGGCCTTTTGGGAAGACCATTGTAGGCACAATTAGAATAGTCCATACTCTACAACAATAAAATCCCGGTCAGTTCTACATAGTGGTAAAGGCCCAGCGGCAAGGAGAAAAAGAAGAGGCATTCATTTGGGTGAAGCAATTGGTGAGTGTTGGGCCTATTTCCTTATTAGTTATATTGAAAATATGTGTGTGCCATCTGCATAGCTGTTACAGGTGACCCTGTGATTTCTATGGGTTTCATGAGTGAAACCCTGTCTATGTTGAAGAGCAAAGGTGATAGGCGTGATCATTGCCATATTCCGCATGCTATCCAGCGGGAGTTTGAGCTGTCTGTGAGGAAGGATCTCAACCATTGTACAGAAGTGCTGCATAATCCAGTTTTTTGCAGCCTCGTAATTAGAAATACGTAGCCTTGGATGAACTCTCCCGCAGTTAACCCCTATCATGCAAACCTTTGATTGCTCACTCTGAACAAAATTTGTACGGACGTTTTGAAAAGTGTGCCTAAAGTTTGGCCACATGGCTTAAAGGGGAAAACGGGGGAGCAAGATCTCCGTTATATACTACCACTATGCCCCCATGTTTGGAGCTTCTAATCTGTCAAACAGCTTTCAGAAAGACACGCAGTGATTGCTGGAGGCATGCATATGAACAAGGGTAGGGAGAAGTAATGATTGCCTGGGACCCAGAAAGAGGGTAAGATTAAGGTCTGCTTTTGGGTGAACACTGTTGTGTGACAAATTCAGTGATTTGGATTGGGAAACAGTCCAGGTGCTTTCACCAGAGATTTAGGGAGATGGGTAAATGGCCAATCAGTGTCCGTCTCTTAGACTTAGCGGATGTGACATAATCCATTTAGTGGCACATGTGGAGCCTGATACTCTCAGAGGGTATCTAGTGGAAAGGGCAGGCTCACCTGATTTTGCTGGGAGTGAGAAGCAGGGTTTCAGGTAGGAGAGTGACACACCTGTCAGTTTTGGTCTCTTGAAGTGAGTGGAGGAGACACATGCCATTAGGTGACACCAGTGGGGGGACAGGTGCAGGGATCACTTAAGGCAAATTGTGGGAGGGGCTTGCTCATCTGATTTTACTTTGAGGGAACATAAATGATTCAGGGCAATGGTGGGTGACACAACAGTCAATGTCCGTCTCTTGTAGCAAGTTGGCGAGACATATTCCATTGATACGACCTGGGATGAAAAGTGGGTGCAGCCAGGAATCCATGAGGGAATCTTTTAGGAGCAGGAAACTCACAAGATATTGATGGGTTGAAGGGGCATATATTCATGTTGGCAGCATGTGACACGCCTGTCAGTTTAAGTCTCTTGAAGTGAGTGGAGGAGACACATCTCATTGGGTGACACCTTGGAGGATGAGCTGAAGGACCGGAAATTACTACTGCCAGCTAGTGGGACAGGCATGTTCACCTGATTTTGCTAAGAAGGAGCAGTAAAGATTTGGGGACGCAGTGGGTGGGACATATTTGGAACAACATGTCAGCACGCTAATGAGGTAGAAGCAAGGGGAGACCTGCCACTTGTCTTCTGAGTCCTGCAGAAGCTCTTGCTGTGTGAACTGGGGAGGTCACAATAGCACATGGTCAAGGGAAGGTATCATTCAACTCAATGTTCAACACTCCCAAAACTATTCACTCTGTGGCACATGTGCCAATGTATGAAAATGTACAGGTCTTGAGCTATGACAATGAACAGCCAATCAGACTGACTCAGGAGTGTGCACATTCAGTTTCTCCCGTCATTTTAGGTGAAGAAGTGCACATGTTATCCAATGAAATTTATGGAAAAGTAGGTGACAGAAAAGCAACTGACAGAAATCATGAACAGTGGAGAGTGATTGAAATTCTATCTATTCTATCTCCACTGCCCATGGCCACTTGTTGAGAAGAGTATTGATGATAACGAGAAGGATGATGCTGTGAAGGGTTTTGACCCATGCTGAATCAATAGACCGGGTAGATGTGGGGATGAGCTGCCGCCGCCCATCATTCCATCCCAGAGTCCAGGAGAACCGCGCAGTTGTGCGCATACCAAAAGCGCCAGGGGTGAAAGGTGGTGCCAAAGGAAAATAGCAGCACCTGTCAGAGCAAAAGCACTTTTAAATCACCTCTGTTTCTTTGAGGGCAAGCTCCAAATGTCAAGTTCAAACATTGCAAGATAGCTAATACCGGAGACCTTTGTTCAAAAATACGTTTTACTGATGTCAAAAAGTTGCTGAAATCATGGGCACAAGACCACTCTAAAGATTCAACCTTCTTGTGGGGGGGTTCCACATAACCACTCTAATGTAAGGATGCCTATCAAAATAATAGCAAAAACTTCCTGTCAAATTCAAGACAACTCAAAAATGGATGCAGTACTGACAAATTCCACAAGGCGGCGCTAGCGGTCTAAACTTTGACAGGAGAACTGGCTGACAAAGGGACCTGAGTCAACTGGACTTCAAAGCCTGTGGGTTAATTAAAAAATCTTAGCCACCTGCTGTTCCCAGAGGCCAAGAGGCTGAGAACTCTTAACACCCCAGAGACTCACAACAGGAGGCAGGATATCACATGGCCCTTCTGAGTGAGAGGGAGGGGATCTCCCCTTCAGCCTGGAGGAGAGAGACAATAGCCCCTTTCAGTTGAATGGGGTATGTTAATTTTGAGTGTTTCCTGTCAACAGCCCTCTGCCAGCAAGGAGAGACATGTGATCACTGACCCACCCAGACTTCTGGAGGCGGACCCAAACACTTTGGGGAGTTGAATTGCAACAAATATATATTTTAGAGAAACTGTGATAACTTATTGTAACCAAATGACAGGAATGTACAACTTCGAGAGTCTTAGTATGAAAAATGCCCTCATGATTTGAGTCCAAACTCCAATTTGTACCATGTTCTGGGGCAAAACCCTGCAAATTATGAATATTGTAGACACTGTATTTAAGCTAGAGACATGGAAAGTTACTGGGATATATGTGGAAGGGAAATGTACCTTTGTATAATTTTTGATGAAAATCCCATATTGCAAAACCCACTAAAATCGAAAATAAGTTGCCATTTTTGAATGCAAGCTCCTAGGAACGCCAGAGTCGGAACAGAGACTACCTTAAGCATGTAATATGTACATGTAATGTCAACCACTTGTGTACCTGGGAAATATGTATTTGGATCAGAAATAGATTTGTGTGCACATTGACCAGGGGAGTGTCATTTCTGTAGGTCATTAAAATGACATCACTCTGACACACTATCCCTTCCCAAATCAGGGACCAAAGAATCTATTGACCTATCAAATCAAGAGAGGGGCAGGCTCAGTTATGCCACGCACACACCCACTTCCAAAACACATAAAAAGAGACTGCTGGGACAGGTAGAGACATTCATTTTCCATTTCTGCAGAGCATTTTGACGGCCGACATCCCATCCAGACAGAGACCAGAACCAGGAACCCATAGACTACAGAACTTTGAACCTAGAAGGCCCACTGCAAGCAAAAGTATTCTCAGCAGGCCTTCAGAATCCAGCAAAGCTAACCAAACTGTGGGTTAATTAAAAAATCTTAGCCACCTGCTGTTCCCAGAGGCCAAGAGGCTGAGAACTCTTAACACCCCAGAGACTCACAACAGGAGGCAGGATATCACATGGCCCTTCTGAGTGAGAGGGAGGGGGTCTCCCCTTCAGCCTGGAGGAGAGAGACAATAGCCCCTTTCAGTTGAATGGGGTATGTTCATTTTGAGTGTTTCCTGTCAACAGCCCTCTGCCAGCAAGGAGAGACATGTGATCACTGACCCACCCAGACTTCTGAAGGCGGACCCAAACACTTTGGGGAGTTGAATTGCAACAAATATATATTTTAGAGAAACTGTGATAACTTATTGTAACCAAATGACAGGAATGTACAACTTCGAGAGTCTTAGTATGAAAAATGCCCTCACAATTTGAGTCCAAACTCCAATTTGTACCATGTTCTGGGGCAAAACCCTGCAAATTATGAATATTGTAGACACTGTATTTAAGCTAGGGACATGGAAAGTTACTGGGATATATGTGGAAGGGAAATGTACCTTTGTATAATTTTTGATGAAAATCCCATATTGCAAAACCCACTAAAATCGAAAATAAGTTGCCATTTTTGAATGCAAGCTCCTAGGAACGCCAAAGTCGGGACAGAGACTACCTTAAGCATGTAATATGTACATGTAATGTCAACCACTTGTGTACCTGGGAAATATGTATTTGGATCAGAAATAGATTTGTGTGCACATTGACCAGGGGAGTGTCATTTCTGTAGGTCATAAAAATGACATCACTCTGACACACTATCCCTTCCCAAATCAGGGACCAAAGAATCTATTGACCTATCAAATCAAGAGAGGGGCAGGCTCAGTTATGCCACGCACACACCCACTTCCAAAACACATAAAAAGAGACTGCTGGGACAGGTAGAGACATTCATTTTCCATTTCTGCAGAGCATTTTGACGGCCGACATCCCATCCAGACAGAGACCAGAACCAGGAACCCATAGACTACAGAACTTTGAACCTAGAAGGCCCACTGCAAGCAAAAGTATTCTCAGCAGGCCTAAAGAATCCAGCAAAGCTAACCAAACTATTCAACAGCCGGGCGAGCTGTTTGAATTATTTGCCAAGAACTTTTGCCGGAACCGCAGACCAGACCCAGACCGCTGTGAGCAGAACCAGAGATCCGGATCGCTGTGAGCAGAACCGGTGCCTGATTGACCCACCGAGCAGAGAGAACCGCCGCTGGACGTGTTGACCAGATCCGTGACGAGGTCCATTCATTTCAAAATTAGGAGTGAGTGTCCGCCAGAACTGTGCAGAACCCAATCTCTTAGTTAAAATAATCTAATCCAAACTATTTTAACTTAATTAGAACTGCCTCCTAGAAAACTGTCATCTGTCATTCTAAAGCTGCACAACTGTCACCTGTCATTTTAAAGCTGAAAGCTGTCAACTGTCATTCTGAAACTGTGATTCATTTCTGAAAAACTACCTTCACAAAATCGTCTGTATCTCTGGAACCGTTTGTCCTAGGAACGTGGTTTAACTTATACTTTTACCGCAATCGCGATTTACGCACTCGCAAAATTTACCACAATTTGCGATTTGGCCTGATTTCGTCATCTGTAAAAAGATAGCCACTTTTGCCTGAACTGCTAAAATTCGTTTGCAACCTAATAACCATCCCTGAACCATTGTTAGGGCTGACCTGAACTGATTTAAATTGTCTACCACTCACCCTGAACCTCCTATAGGGAATTAAAAGCAATTTTAGCATTTTTCACTTCCTTGCCACCACATTACAAAGCACTCTTGCCCGTGTTTTAAAAAGCATACCTGTTGTCTAAGCTTGCTGGGGGAGGAACTGAATTCCGTATTGTATTTGATTGTATTCCTGAAGACTGTGTGTGTTACTTCCTTCTCCTTGCATTGCATATAGGGGGGGGTGAATTGCCACCAGGGGAAAAGTGAACATATTATCTCTTGTGAAACCATATCAGTTTATTTTCTGTACTGCATTTATTCCACCTTGCATTTCCTTGAAACCATAAAGCATTTCAGCTACCTCATCCTCTATACTACTTCTAAGTAACCAAATCAGTTTACCAGTAGAACATTATCGATTGTTGATCACTGTCATATTTTAAGTGTGATATCCAATTTTAATTTATTATAAAAGTGTGATAGATATATATTGTTATATTTCTCAAATAAACCTTTTAAATTTGCAAAACAGACCTACTTCTTGGCTCAGTGGGGTCAGGGGGATTCTAAGAGAGGGGTGTTATATAAGGGTTGTCATCCAGAGTACATGAACTGGACCTAAAAATATATCAATAAGGGTTTCCCTCAGCATCCCAGACTAGGCATTGACTTAGCTGTAGTGTTGAAGTGAAGCCGCTTAACAAAGCTCAAGGATATGGTCATGTTTTATCGTAGCCAGACAGGAACATGCACTACTTTTGGAAAGCAGCGAGAGTGGGACGATGAAAATGATGGGACGATGAAAATGACACCACCGATGCCTAGGCTTCAGTATTAATGACATCTCACTAACAGAAACACTGCATATCAAAGATCAGAAAGCACATCACATCATTCATTATATGTGGCATATAGAAAGAAAAGGCCATCACCACCACAAGATTCATCACACCCATACGAACCCAGCCTGTGTGCTAGCCCAGTTGGTACTGGCAGTACTTCACAGAAGCTAATCAGCAACAGGATCTGGCCACTTCCACTCTGTGCCGTGAAATATAATACTGAAGAAAGGTAGGGACTGATTTGGGTAACACAGCTATGTGTACCATATGCATCTGCACCAAACGCAGACATGGGAGACTTTGTAGACTCAGTCCTTTCCTGACTATCCTGTTGGCTTTAGATCTGTGGAAAGTATTAGATTCTGGTGCCTAATAGAAAATATCAATCAGTGCTTGGAAATCTCAGGAAACTGTGTTTCTCTTTCAAAGTAGTACAGGAATTGGACGATGAGGTTCTGGCTATAGTGGGGGGATTCTAAACGAGTCCCTGAGACAAAATGTCTGCTTCACCATGGGCATGGGGACAAGTGGTCAAAGCACTCACCTCATGGCTGTCACAGCACACAGTGTTGCTTTTCCTTTCTCCACCCGCCAAGACGGTCCCAAAGTAATTCATGGAGGTAACAAGTGTATGCAATGCAGCACCAGGCAATGACCAGAAGCCACATGGGATTTGAAATCTGCAAGAAGGTGGAGGAGGTGGAAGCTCACTGGCTCTGGTCTTGTAGTTTGCATTAAAGCTTTGTTTGCCACAGACAATGGATCAAGTGTTGTTGGCACCTTACACATTGGCAAGACAATACATTTCCTCTGCTTTGCAAATGTCCTTCACTTCGTGGTCATATACTTTATCAGCTGTTGTGAGCCTGTGAAAGAAATGGCTGTTGTGGCCCAGAAGATTGTCTCCATTCCAGCTTGGCTTACCACACCAGAAATGCAGTGTGCGAAGTGCAGTTGTGCACCAGTTGCCTCGGCACAACATGAAAACATTATTGGCAACCCATTGGAACTATGTTTTGCCCATGCTGGACAAACTATGTGAGTAGTGTAATGTCATCCCAGACTACTGCAGCACTCATAGCAGAGCTCTAAATATGGTGCTTTAAATCTGTGTTGGTGGAAGCTGCTGTCTAATGTCTGTGATATGACTAGAGACACTCCAAATCTGTGGGGCAGAGTTTTCTGGGAGTTTTCTGAGAGATTTCTTATGAGCACAAACTTTCAAAATTCTCTGCAGATTTTAGAAATCACCTGCAGAGTTTTAAATGTTTCGACATGTTCCGCAGATTTACCCTGTAACTGTGCAACTTCTGACTCCATGAAAATGTGAAAAATATTTCTGCCCGTTTTCACAAAATTTTACATAGATTTAGACTGCCGCTAGTTATAACCTTTTTAAGAAGGCCACCAAAAGGGTCTGAGGTACTCCTTCTGGGGTACCTGTTTGAGCTCAACCTGACCCACATGCTATAAGGCTGAGGACACTCCTACATTAACATATTTCCCACACTATGGATTGGCCCGATTTCTACCTTCACCTCTCACCAAGATACCCACTCGCTTCTGAAGGACCAGAAGTTGGGAGGTATGGACTATGGAAGCTGAAGGAGGAGGTAAAATACATTATTTCAAATGACAGTTGGGTTTTATCTTTTTGTGTTTAAAAATATCACAACGGGGCAGCTACTCTGATTTTTCAGATAACTACATGAACCTATATATTTTTGGATTCTACATTTTATCGCAAGTCGGACAATACTAATTTTATTACAGCACGCTCTTCCTGGGCAGAGCCACAGTTTTTTGCAGTTTGCTAGTGTGCCATAATAACTAAAAATGGGACACTTTGCATTTCAAACATTAATTTCACGATCTATCGCTTCACCAATTTTTCAGTTCCTCAAACTTATGAAAATGTCAGAATCATAATTTTGATCATAACTTAAGTTATGTACATCCCACAAAATGCACTTTTTATTGGAGAAAATGTATTCATTGTTAATCAATGGCCATGCATTACATGGGACTTCTGGTTTCGCATTCAGATCAAACCCACGCTGTTTCATTTTCTCCAAATCACATGACTGGGGCATCTGGCTTTTCAGCCATTGTGATTCTGCCCTCCCATCCTAAGCTTCAGCTCAGAGCTAATGCACAATTTATGGGGAGGTTTGACATTAAGGCTGATTTCTGTTGGTCATGTTATCTGTATCACCACAGTTCAGATCTCTCTCACATCATTCTTTGTATTTTTACTGAGCCAGGCCTGATTTCCCTGGTGGCCACAGCCCCAAAGGTTTGGGTCACAGTTCCAGATACCCAACAGTTCAATGGAGAAAAACAACAGCAGCCAGTTACATGCATAATTCTAAAAGAATAACCTTTTACATTGGCACAATGTGTTTGCCATATTGCATTTTGGATTACACTTAAGCCTGTTTTTCATAAAAACGATCTTTATTTTCTACTATGTTAGAACAAACGTAGATTCCTTCTTAGTTCCATGCCCACAGTTAGGCCATAGGTAACATAGAGAACCAGTGTTCATTTAGGCAAAAACAAAATAGGCCTTTCTCTTTACATGCTGTGATTTTGTATGAGGAAAATAAGTTTTTTATTATCGCTAGATACAATTTAGCACTTGAAAATGTAAGCATCACTCCTACTTTTTGCCTTTCAAATGCACAGTATTTCAAATGTATTTATTTCCTTCCATGTGCATCTCTGCAGCCCTAAATCTGTCACATGTGCTATTTCGTAGTTTGCACAAAGTCAGCATCTGCATTACACGTGTCTTTTTGTTGGTCTCCATTGCACACAGTTACAATCACAGTTCTCAGATACACTGTCCTTCAGCTCAGTGTCTTTGTATTTTACTGAAGTTGCAATAGGCCCATTTGTGTTCATTCACTAGGCCTTATGTTGAAATCACTTTTTTGTACAGGCTTTTATATTTAAATGTAACTAACTCCACATTAGCCAGCTTCTCCCTCAGCATGGGGCCCAGCATGGCCTCTCCATCTCTGTCACTCTGAGGCGTGTTTTTACCCCACAGTGGAACCATATTTAATGATAAAGTGGCTGTTTTTCATTAGAGATTCTCAGTTTATGAGAACTTGCAGCAAGTATCTCAAGGAGGAGGCACTGTGAAAAGGTGCAAGGATTAATTTTTGCAATAATTGCAAAAGCAATTTGGAGAATGAATGCGGCAGGTAGGAAGAACACTAACCAGCCCAAAATCTATCAACTTCACATGGGATGCCAAACTCACAGATATCAGTTTCAGAAATGGGCAGATATCAGTGTCAGCAATGGGCAGTAAATCACTGACATCGGTTGAAAGCTTTGTGAGCAGTGCGGGCACAGCCTATGGGGAGGAGATTTTAGGGGACTACCTCTTCTATGACTCAGGCATCTTGAATACAGATATGTCATCAAGAGGAACAGAGAGGAGATCATCAGCCACATTTTTAATACGGGGCATTTCGCCCGTGTGAATGGATGATGACCCATTCACGTACTGGTAAAGCAAGCTGTGCATCTGACCCGTGACACTTGTGCAAGTGTCTGTTGAACCGATAAACTGCCCTTGCCAGGCTACAGTATAAGAGAGTTTTTAGTGCAACCAGGGTTCCTGTATCTAGCTTCAAGAGATGCTGCATCATGCTGTGTGTTGAACAATTGGCATTTATATAAATGAACAAGCACTTCATTTTGGAAGACTATGGAGCAACATCTACCAATAGCAAACACACCGACTTGGATGATTATGACAATATTATGTTATCCAGTACATGTCAGACACTGACAAGTGGAGCAGGGTTGTTTCGTAGTGTGAGTGGTTGGGTAGTGATTGTGACTGAGAGACCATGCAAGTTGCTGCCCTTCACGTATCATTGCTTCGACTATAGTACAAGTAATGTTTTTGAATTTGGATAACACTTTGACACAAGTTTCCATCACTCGCAGAGACAGGTGCACTCTCATGGGTGCAGGAGTCTGCATGTGAGGCTAGTCCTTCCCCTATACTGCCTCATTCATTCCCACCACACAAAGCCCTACAGGAGAGAAGGGTGTACATCCATATGTCTCTTCAGGTTTCCCACCACAACTACAAAGTCCAGCTCCCCATAGCTAAAGGAGTCATCAAAATAAAGGCTGTAGGACTGTCCATGCCTCATGATATAGTCAAGAGGTTTTTGGACTACGATGCACACTGCCTGAAGTGCAATGCTCCCAACCACTTGTTGCTGTGGCAATGACAACATGAGCCTGCAATTGGGCAACGTTGCAAGTGCCACTGGTGTTCATTGGGCATGCTGGACGGATGCTGGTGCTTGCGCATGGGGTGCCAATATCAACGCCATGCTGCACTCCATCCCTAGAACATGCTAGAACCATCCCCCTTCTTCTCACTTCCACTCGGGGAGGTATTAGTGGCTGTATGGTCACTGGTGTCCTTCATAAACAGCTGCACCCGGAGCAACATCCTGTGTCACTGGTGCACATGGTTCCTCATGGCCTTTGTCCTTATGGTGCATTCCTTGCCCCTTCTTTTCTGCTCCGATGTTACCCTCTGCCTTTGGTCCTCTATTGTGAAGATGACCAGAGCTTCATACCCACTGAAAGTCTACCTTTGCGTCACAGCAAACTAATCCCACACCCAGGACCCTGTGTAGAGGGGGTTGAGGTCACCATTCCCTAGGGATACTCTAGGGCATGGCTTGACCCATCTGCCATGGCAGAAAAAGGAAGGGCCTCCAACACCTTCTCGTCTACCTGCTCCTCTTCTCTTCCTCAACCAGAGGTAAGATCACCACATGTTTAGGTAACTTTTCAGGCTGGTCCTTTTCCCAACCCTCCTCTTGACACATCTCCCCTCATCTGCAGCACCACACTCACCCCGCCCCCTTGTGTGCTTATACAGCTGAGGGTTCCTCTATGCCATGACCCAGACCGCATACACCTCAAACTCCTCCTTGAGGGTGGTTATTGTAGACTCTCCCTCTTCTCACATGAGGAACCTGCCCTCCTGCCCCCCTAATGCATTTGTAGGAGCATCAACATGAGGCCTGGCCTCCCCTGCCTCTTGTAAGGATGACCACTTAGGTCACTGCCTCCTATGCCTCTGTGAGGAAATCCACAGCAAGCACTGCCTCCCCAGACTATGCTATTGTGACATCCAGACCTGCTCCTATGGTCCTGCCTCCTCTCCAACTCCTAAGGGCTCCTTCAATGTTTCAGCCTCCACAACTAACTTCAACGATTGACAATACTGAGTGGCCAGCACCCATAAAGAGGATTAAGTTCCTCACCTGATGAAAAACACATCTCGCTCCTCCTCTTCTTTCCATCCTTCATCCCGTTCCCCTCTACACCATGACAACTATCATGGATGCCAAATACTGAGAATTGTGTTTGTGTGCTTAATCCGATAACCCAAAAGTGTGCAGTGCCAAAGGAATCATTGAGAACCATGGTACTATACCAAGTGAAATAACAAGTGAACACACAAGGGAATTAAAAGTAAAACCATACCCATATTGGTGTATTAAAACAATATCACTATTTTTTTTTATTTGATTCAATTGCACAAGCAATTTTTACAAAGATAAAAACAAGTCCAATGTGCCAAGTAACCGGTTTTAGTCCATTTCCGATTTTACACCAACCCGTCCTATTGGTCTCCTTAGATAATCCTAGTTCTACCTTAGGTCAATTTATGTTAAGCATCTTCTTTCTGTTATTTATTTAATCCATTAGGAAGCATCTCCATGTTCACTTTGTTTTGGCAACTCACATTTTAGAAAGGTGGACTCAGCCATTGTAACATTTCAAAAGTCTTCTCCCTCATTAGTATCCACTGCACTTTGGACAAGTGCAAGGTTCCTGCTATTCCTTTCAATTTGTCGCCAACTCAATGTTTTAAAAAAAAGTTGCCACCACTATCACACATTTGGTGTTTTCTCCTTCATTAAAGGTTGTCCACCAATTATTCTCCGTTAAAGTAGTGAAGGATTGCATTATTTTTCCCAAGTAAATAGTTCTCGGTCTCCTCGTTCCTTCACATTCAAGGAGAAGATGTCGACTCATTTCTACTATCTCAGCCGAGTTGCAATATCTGCACTTATTGTGTGCTGACCGTTTTCTTATGAATTGGATTTTCTTTGTTTTTAGTTGATTTAACCGAAATCTCAGGAATGTTCTAGCCAAACTTTTATCCGGGAAAATTTTCAGATTGCTTCTTGTATCATATAATTCTTTTGGGATTGTTGGAAAATCTTTCGTCAGCCTATATGATCTTGCTATGTTCTCCGTCCTGATCCAGTCAGCTTCAAAAAGTATCACTATTAATATTGCAATCCTGAACACAATAATGCATGACGAATGCACAGTGGGTGTGACAAATCAACGTCTGGGGTACCAGTAGTCCAGGGGTGAATATCGGTTTCTAAACCATCAATCAGCCCCACACCTCTAGTACACTGGAAGAGATCCAAACAGATTGGAAACACAAGCCAATGATAAACCCCTTTGTCCAGTTTGGGTTGTGAATGGAACGGCAGGCTTATCTCTGCAAGGTCGGGGATCGTTGGTTAGTTGCAACACAGCAAAAAGACAATTATTACCCAATGATAAAAGGCACTGTCCAGTCAAGGTTGTGTAAAAATATCTACTTTATTATTATCACAACAGACAGTTCTAGCACACTGTAAAGACTGTAGGTGGGATATCTCTACTCCTGCCCTCTATATGGCAGAGTAGAAGCACAGAGCACCCCAGACAAGGTTCTCTATAGGGTAGCAATGGATGAGCAACCAAGGCTTGACTTTCTACGGTGGGAAAAAGCGGTGACGGTGATGGCAAGGGAGCCCTTTGTTTAATGTTCTTAGGCAAAAGTGGAGCATTGCGGCTCCGGTCGTCGAGTAGCACGGCGATGAGCTGTCCCTGATTCTGGGCAATAGGACTCGACTGGCTTTCAGCGATTCCAGAAATCCTCTGAACCACAGTCAACATCGATGAACTTCGATGGCCTCGATGTCTGGGTGCTTTACTTCGGCGGACCCTGTCTCCGGTCGACAGCCTTTTGCCTCAGTGAAGATCAGCTTCTGCACAATGTTCCCTCGTAGTTCGGGGAGAGGTCTCCTAGCCAAGTCCTCTCTCGAATCAGTCCTCGACAAACTCGACAGCTTTTGGATTTCGTCAAAGGAAATCAGCAGCAATTCTTCTTCTTCCAGCTGGGCTTCAAGGATATGCAGCATCAAGTCTGAATCAATTGGTAAGTGAGAGGTCCCGAGATATACCCATTTAACTGCGTCGTTGTTCACCACAACCAAAAGGTGGAAGAGCTGCACTGCCAGTAGTCCCACATGGACTCCTGTGCAGAAAACAACACATAACCCACATGATAAGGGAGTACAGGGCAAGGGTGGTCTAATCTCACACGAGATTGACACCCTCATCCAGATGGTCAACATACCTTCTGAAAAGGCCATCTGCATTATCTTAACTCTTCCCCAGTCTATGCTCAATAGTGAACTCTAGCCCTTGCAGGCTAATGGACCACCTGAGCAGTTTAGGGTTTTCACCCTTCATCTGCATAAGACACTCTAAGGGCTAATGGTCAGGTTGGACCTTGAAGGTAGACCTCATAAGGTAGGGCATACAATGCCTAAAGCTTCAAACCATACTGAAACATTCCTTTTCAACAGTAGCCCACCTAAGTTCTCTACCTTTGAGTTGCCTACTGATGAAAATGATAGGATGTTCCTTCCCTTTGTCCTCTAACTGGACAATACAGCTCCAATTCCTGTGTCACATGCGTCAGTTTGAACAATAAAGGCTTTGCTTTAATCAGGCGCACACAACACAGGTGCCGTACAAAGAATTTCCTTCAAGCCAACAAATGGCCTCTGACGTCCAATAAACCTTCCTCGGCTGCTTGGGTGATGTCAGAGCTGTCAAAACGGCAGCTATGGTTCCATAGTCAGCCATAAAGTTCTGGTAATACCCGGTGAGGCCCAAAAAAGCCCTCACCTGGGTTTGAGTAGTGGGAGTCTTCCAGTCATGTACATCCTGTACTTTACTGGGGAGAGGTTGGATTTAACCCCCTCTTACCTCATAACCAAGGTAATTGACTTTCCCCTGAGCTATCTGGCACTTGGTGACCTTGATAGTGAGGTTAGCCCATCTCACGGCCTGCAATTTGACAAATGAGTCAAATGCTCTTCCCAGGTTACTACGGTATGCAAAATGTTGGACTGTGCTGTTGCTCCTTCCCAGTTGACATGCCTTTTTCATGAGCTTCCCCAACTCGGATGAGATGCTAGGAAACTGGCGGGGCTATGCCTGTTATTAGCCACCCGCTGTATACTGCTGCTCTGGCTCTGTCCCAGGCCCCCCACGCACAACCAGTGGCTCCGAGCCATCACCTGGGCTTCCGACACTGAGGCGCGCTGGTCACATCTACAACCAACAGTTACTAGACCCAGGAATATCTTGCCCCCTTTCCACTCTTATATCTCTTCCCTGTCCGTTTATGCCAATGAAGATGCCTGTGACCGGATCTCCCTAGCACCCAGCTCCACTTAAACTATATGTCTTGGTTGTCAATGTGTTGCATTTATCTCTGGTTACGAGATCCCGAATCGCTGGTTTTTTTGCTGTCATATGTACCCTCACTCCGGCATACGCACTTGAAACGTGTTCATGTACTTTACATATACTTGCTTGTTTTCTCGACTGTAATGTCAAGCTTTATAAATAAAGTTTAAAAAAATAAATACTCTTCGCAGATGGAACTGTAGACAGCAATGTCATCTAAATAGGCCTCCAGCCCACTGAGCGCATGCTTGACTAATCTTTGGAATGTGGCAGGTGCCTGCTTCAACCAAAAAGGCATGATTCTCAACTGGTGGAGCCCCTCAGGTGTGCCCCTCAGGTGTTGTGAACACATTTTCTTTCCTTGGCCTGGTCTGTCAGAGCTATTTGCCAATAGCCTGAGGTGAGGTCAAAGGTGCCTACAAATGTGGCAGCACCTATGGTGTCCACAAGCTCATCAGCCCTGGGCAATGCATGCGCGTCAGTTTTGGTGCCGGCATTGACTAAACTGTAGTCCACGCAGAACCTCCTATCCTTGGTACCTGCTTGGGAACTTGACTTGGGGATAAGTACCACAGGACTGGACCAGGGACTCGTTGAGGGTGCAATTACACCCAGATCCAACATCTTGGCGACCGCAGCCTGGATGTGGTTCTTAGGGTATCTGACATCCGATAGCATCTGCTTTTGACAGGTACGCTGTCACCAGTGTCAATTTCGTGCCTGCACCATGGGGTGTGGCCTATTGTCTGTGAGAACAGAGGGCATACTGCTGGAGCAAAGCCCTGCAGGCCCTCTGCTGCACTGGTGTCAGATCTGGAGAGAGATGCACTCCCTCCATTGAGCCATCCTGCGGGTTGCTATACAGCAAATCAGGAACGAGTTCACTCTCATCACCCTCATGCTCTGAAACTAGCAGAAGACATGAGACTTCCTCTCTTCTGTGGAAAAGCTTGAGCCTGTTAACATGGAATACCTGAGGAGCTACCCCAGTGACTTCCAGGTCAATCAGATTGTTGCCCTTGCCCATCTTGGAGTTTATCCTGAAGGGTCCAGTCCACTTATCTACCAACGCTCTATGCTTGGTGGGCTCCCTCACAAGGATCTCCCGTCCTGCAGCCCAATCCACTTGTGAGGCCTTAATGTCATGCCAGTACTTGTTTAATTCTTGTGAACCTGTAGGCCCTTTAAGACAAGGTAACTGTATCTGAGATGGATGGGATGCAGATCTTACTCATATATCAATAATCAGACAACTCAGGAAGTTGGAAAAAACATAACTGTTTTATTTGCAACTGTCTAAAACAGGGAGTACAGCGCACATCAACGGACGCTGCACAAGTATTCTCTTTCTCAAGAGTCTCTCTCAATGATTCACATGAAAAAACCCAACCTTAAACTAAAAATGTGTCATCACTGATGTCATACTACGTGGCAAAATAAGAAAACCTATGGGAGTTTGTGATAGGCTTAAGGAGAACATCTAAGTATACTTTCTATGGGGTATGGGATCGTGATTGGATCCCTAAGGTCAGGTGGACAGCTAAGCCCACCCCTAGTGCAAGTCATCTTCCGTGTCATACTAATACACAACATTCTATTGGCTTGTCAAACTATAGAGCTATTTACTACGTTGCCCACTTTGATTGGTTGGCACGCTTGTACCCTTCTGGAATATTCTAATTGCTAGCAGCACGTAAACTGGTACCTCAGGTGCTGGGGGGGTTGGCTTGGTCTTGCCTCCCCACCCAATTAGCCCAACATCCATCATCACTCCTGCGGTCTGCCATTCAATTAATGTCTTTGAACTTGGCCTTGCAAAGGATCCCTATGCCTGAGAATAAAAGGGAGTGAGAGCATGGCCTTATGTTCTGGTCTCGGTGTAGCTCGGACCAAAGTCTATTTTCATCTGACCATGTGACTGGAGACCACTTTTTGAGCTCCTTCATTGTGTTAAATACTATTAAATGAATAAAACCTGGCACTTCTAGTGTTTTTCCATTACACCTCAAACAGGATTATGGCTCCCTTCTCACGTTCATTGTATCTTCTCAAATAGATAACCAGTTTCTTGGCTGCCCCAATCCTTGACACTTGGCCAGGCAAGTGTTCTAGAATCTTCCTTAACCATTAGCTGTTTTATTCTACTGCGCCACACTTTCAGCCCTTCTATTCACGGAGTCCAATTTTGCTCAAAATGCATTGTGGAACATCCAAATTCTATCGCCTGCAGTCTATTCACTACGTATAGCTAGCCTTATGATTACTTCGTCTACTAGCATTACAGCATCTGTACAATTGTGGCTTTGCTTTTTCTTCAGTGCTTCTCTGCATGTGCAATCTTCATTTTGCTCCCAAAAATGTTGCTTGATTCTCTACTTTGCCATCAGATTCTGTAAGGTCTATATACTTTCTTCTTTGGCATCTCTTCTTGGTGCGTCATTTCTACTTCATGTGACATCACCAGTCCTCTCTTTCACTCTTCATCACACTACTTCTGGGACTTCCTTCAGAACGCAGTCATTCTTTGCGGGTACATCATATAAGGTTTTCTATATGGATACCTCGTTTCAAGGACTTTTCACGGTATAGGTACCATTATTGGCTTCGCGCATATCGCAATTTCCATCTGCCAACATACAGGCAAAATGGGGGAGGGACTTCCGGTAGAGGTACTTGGCTCCTCCTCTACACTGCCCCCTCTGGTTGATTTATCGACCATTCTCCGATCACTCTTCACATCTAGACATCCTCATCTGAAGAAGTGCTTCTTTGGGGTCCATATCTTTATTACTCCTCTCAGAGATCCTGCTGATTTCACATGTTCATCAACATTCCAGGTCATAAGACTACATTGTCCATTCGGGCTGCAGTAAATCCATCTTCCCACATACTTCTTGTGGTTTCTCGGATACAGCAACTTCGTTCCCTCAGGTGCATGAATACTAGCTTTTACATAGTCTCTGATTTCTTAATTTGTCAGCTCTTTGGGCCCAACCCCTGACTCGACATTGATCATAATCTTCATCCCTATTGCTTTCTTTGCTGTCTTCTTGCACTGTGTGATTATTATTCTGATCACACAGAATCCAAACATGATCATCACCAACAAGGCTCCAAGGAACTTGAAGATATTTGCTGTCCATTGTGGAACCCATTATAAGATTGATGCAAACATGCTGTCATCTGCAATGTCTTCTACTTCATCTTCCATCTTTATGTGCAAGTTTGTCAGCATCATTATGGCCTCTGTCAAGGTCCCATTTTCTTATTCATGAGAAGGTATGAATGTGAAACATGATTCTCCGATTTTGGCACAAACACTTCCATCCATAGCTGTAATCATATCCAGGACATATCTATTCTGAAGAGTCATCAGTCTTATGGCTCTCAACTCATCCTTGATAGGATTGAATCCCATTATGGTAGTGGTAATCGTCTGCAGGAGCTCCCATCTGGTTATCTGTAACCATCTGGCATTTGCCATCGTCTGTATCCCTGGCATGAGGATTGTTGTGAATATCGCAGAAGTCTGGCTGAACAACCTGTGTTCATACGGAATGTCATTAAAAGCTTCTATCGATTTAGCTGAGAAGTAGTTCTCCCTCTTTGTTTGATTGAGGAATCCAAATGGCATCCTCTTTCCTAGCTGAGCATCTGCCTTGGAAATTCTCCAATGTTCAGGTTACTTTTTGGAATCACTAATGCTGCAACATGAACAATCACTATAGAACATAGTCCTCCCAAGTCCCTGGGAAGCTTCATGTATGCTCTGGACCCACAGGCCCAGTAGTGGTCCATTATCACTACTGTTCCATCCTTCATTCTTGGTGCATCAAAGATTTGACTGCAGTGCTGGTTCTCTCCAACTTTTCTTGTGCCATTATTTCTAAAGCATAGCTCTGCACTGGCCAATGGCTATATCTGCAACGGGCACTTCCTCCTGCATTCCCAGCCCTTCTCCGCTTGTCAGTACCGCCGCCTCTATGCCGTACTTTGACAATTTCTGCTGAACTAACTTAGCCTCCTCAAGTTTTCTAGCATCTTCCTTCTTCTTATTTTTCTCTTGTAACAGCTGGCAGTGATGCACAATAATCAACTGTATCTCTGCCCATGGCTTCACTTCCATTCCCACTAATTTCCCAAGCTTTCTCTGTACCTGCTCTGACAATTCCTGACACAGAAAGTGGTAAAATACTGGTACTGATTTCCCCCACGGCTCACTCATTTCCAAAGTCCAGCGTTCCTGAATACTTTGAATGTAAGCAAGCGGATCTTCGTCATCCTTCATCTTCGTGCCATAATTGCACCCATATCTTATGTATCAGGATACTGTACCCCAAGTGCTTGACAGACATCTGCTCTACAATTATTAAATAGCGCTCTGTCATGAGCTGTGTTTTGTGCCGTGACGCTTGACTAACCTGCTCTTAAGTTTACATCTTAAATTATCCTCGTCCATTTGGGGTCAGGGGATATACTGCTGTCTGGCCCCTCCTTTCTCCAATAAAGGGAACTGCGTAAACCCAAATCCATAATTGGCTCCCATCGTCTTTCTATCCATAGTGGGGTCAATGGTTCCTGATTGCATACTACCTGGCAAGGACCTCAGCCTGTTTACATATGGTGGAGACTCTCCCTTCTCACTATGCGATCGTCCTTTAGCTCGCTCTGGGAACACCATGGGATCTGGCGTCCTATCCTTAGGTTGCTCTAGATCAGACCATCTAAGTTCATTATCTGTCTGCAGACATCCCTCGGGACCACATGTACTTTCTCCCTCCTGCCCACTGAAGGTTTCCCTTTCTTCGTCTGACATATCTAGTCCCCAACTAGTATGGCTCTATTATCTGTTGCCCCTGTCTAAGGTCAGCCTGTCTAAAGACAATGCTCTATGCTCAAGACTAAATGGACTTCCTTCTTCGCCTTGTGATTGGGCAACTATAGATCAATCTCCTTTCCCTCTGCTTTCTGATTCGTTTCATGGCCTCCTCTCTTGATAGTCTTTATCAATCCTATCTCTGATGTTTCCTATCTTGAAATTCTCATCTAATATAACTTTAGATGGTCCTGACGTTGCCCCCTGCAACGGGAATAATGTTTCGATGTGGCTCCATGATATCTCTGGACTCAGGTCCATTAACATTTTCTGAACGCAATCAATATCACATCCCCTCTGTCTCCTTTTCGCTCCATTTATTCGTCTAATTCCCTTCGTTTTTTTGCTTCCTGTCTAATCCTTTCTTCTTCTTGTCTTTCCTCTTCCCTTCTTTCATTGGCTACAAGCACTTCTTCTTCCCGTCGTCTTTGCATTCTTTTATCCCATAATCTCTGAGCTTATTCCTCTTCTCTCTTCTTTTCTAGCCTATCTCGTTCTTCGATTGCTCTCTGTCTGTTGTCATACTTCTTTTGCTCCTCTGCCCTTTCTTATTTCTTTTGCTGCTCCTCTTGATATATGTGTTCTTGCCTTTGTCTATTCTTTCTCTTGTGTTCATCCTCTTTCAATCGTTTCTCTCATTCCCTGTCTTTTCTATACTGTTTGTCTTGATCTTCTCTTTGCCTAACTTCATGTCACGATCCATGCCCCTGACTCCCAGGTATAACAGCCCCCTGGCAGCAGTGGGGCTAAAGCCCTTCACACTGACCCCAAGGACCTTAAAACTCCATCAGAAACATACATGGAGTCATTCCTGGCGCCTTTGGCGCCAAGCTCATTATCAGGAATAAAGCAATACCAGTTTTGGACCTTAATCCAACATGGAGGCCTATTTACACAGCTCAGTTCTTTAGAACCAAGCCATGTGGTCTAGTGTTTTGTGTGTGGCTGGGCCTGGAGCTACTTGGCCTGGAAGTACTTTACCTGGGCTATTTAAACCATACCCAAACAGCAGAACACGCTTCAGCGTAATGCTCACCTTGTCCATCTCCTGCTCATCTGCTTCTCTGTCGGCCCGATCCTGAAGCCCTAGATCTGAATTTCATTAATAACCTGGAAGAACAAGAACATCATTAGCGAGCAAGAACACTTAACTGTGAAGTAACCAGTCTTGAATCCATCCTGCGCTTCGCTTACCTCGCCTATCTCCGGAGTTCGCTGCAACCTGCAAAGGTAAAGAAACAAGGACAACATTAATAACAATTCTTACCTGGGCAAGCAGCGAGTCCTGGCAGCACTCTGCACTTCTCTTAGCTCGCCCATCTCTGGGTTTCACCGCAACCTGCAAGAGTGAAGGAACAAAGTCAGCATGAACAAAACACTTACCTGGGAAAGCAGCGCTTCGATCGCTCATCATTCCGGAAAATCACTGCAACCTGTACAAAGAAGGGAAGAGAACACAAGTTAGCAATTAACAGCAATAAACAGCGCAGCGCCCCACGCATAAATAACTGACTGTGGTCTTCGCCATCGGCACAGCAACACCGATATTGCAACCATCCCTGTGAAAACAAAAAGAGACATTGTTAGGGAACAGCGTAGTGGAGCAAGATGCTGAGAAGACAGAGAAAACAGAAGGAAAGAAAGAGACAGAATAAAGACGGAAAATACATTATAACTCAACTGGAAGACAGCAAGCAGAGTTGGAGTCACAGCTGGTCTGGACCCAACATAAGGGTACACGGACCAGTGAAGCAACTAGGTCCACGGAACGCCTGCACCAACCATGCGCCCCTGCACAGAGACACAGGACGGAGAGTTCAACGCACAAAAACCTAAGGTGAGCAATTACCCCGAGGGAGGGGATTTGGACCAGAGGGAGGTGGGAGTCTACCCATCACAGAACCAGTATCTTAACCCTTCATTCTCCTGTTATAGGCGCTACCCAACGTCTGGCACATAACCAAGCAGAGAGGGGTCCGGTATAGCGCTTTGACCTCCATCCAGTATCGTGTGGCACCCCCATGGATACCAGGTGAGCGTAACACTTCCTCAATACTTTTCCCATCGAGCTTGCACAATATCTGCCCACCCATCCATTTGTTCTGTACGAGCATTACCTCGTCAGCTTTCTCCTTTTCTCTTTTCCATCTCTTAATCTCTCGTTCTATATCTAGGGGCACATTTGTTTTTTTACTTTTCTCCTCTTTGTCTTGTAAAACCTTAATGATATCCTCTTTTTCTTTAGTGTTTTCTGAACTATCATCACTGCTGCAAGCAGGCGGTTCATGTATTGGTTTCAATGTCCTGTCTCCGCCTTTAATCCCCTCAATAGATACACTCCTTCACCTTTTGCACCATCGCCATTTCCTTCGGGTGAGGTAAGGTGAGCAGAAGGCTCAGCACCTTCCTCCCTGTACTGATTAAGCATCCAGTCCTTAGGAGGTGGATCTTCCCGTTCCTCCTGGTACATCTTCCAGAGCTCTAAACTAGCTATCCTTTTCTCCAATTTCTTCCCTGTGTATGCAGCCTGCAGCTATGTGGTCATGTGTTGTAAACCCGCCTTTGACACCGATCCCTCTTATGTCCATGGCATGAACATTTTGTCTGCTGTACCCTTAACCCATTCTGCACTATACTGTTTGATCTTGGTGCATGTTTTGGCAGCATTTTCCATAGGTGCATCAGTGGAGTAACATCCCCCATTGTGACAAGTCCTAATTGACTGTCAATACTTAACATTGATTCACACAGAGTGAATTTCAGAAAAATAAGAAATATGAGCGCCCACCACCCTCGCCACTCAAAGCCACTACTTCTCAATTATTACAATCTACCTATTCAGTCAGCACCAACAATGACTAGAAAAGATAGATAACAGCTTTTTCTCTTCCTTAACCTCAGAATTCTACTTTTGTCGCTCGCAACACTTTTCTCAGTTTCAAAATACACAAACAGACAGACTAGTCAACTTTACATATATCTCGTCATGGCACTCCTTTTCTCTCAGCCCTAAAATACTCTGACTGGAGTTTGAATCATTCCCTTTCATAAAACCTGTTTATGTGCTACCTACGTACCCACTTAGGTTTTGAAATTACTCCTTCCAAACATCCTTGAGCTAGGACTCTGGGCTGTTTTTGATGATCCTCATCATATATTAATCAACCCCCCATTCTATTATTCTTTTACCACAATCCCCATTCCCTTATTTTGCCAGTCGCCTCAATCTACTCACCATTCGCCTTTCAGCTCTAGATCTAGGGGTTGTCTCCTCCTCCAATCAGCCACTGTCGTCTTTGGTCCGCTCAGCGCCTGTAGAAACCAGGAGAGATTTTGTGAAAGAAGGACCACTCCCAGCTGTATCGATTTTGTTGCAAGAGTTCTATATCGGCTGCTCTACACAGGAAACCTTGCAATCCTCTCTCTAAATGGCAGAGGACATTCGATATTCAGAAAAATGCGAAAAGCCTACTAACTGATGGGTCTGAATCATCCTTTTTCTGCTACCAAGTGAACCCATAGGCCCTATAAGGCAAGGTAACAGTATCTGAGATGGAGTGGCTGCAGATCCTACTCAAACATCAATAATCAGACCGGCTCAGGAAGTTGGCAAAAACATAACTGTTTTATTTGCAATTGTCTAAAACAGGGAGTACAAAGGACATCCATGGATGCCGCACAAGTATTCTCGTTCTCAAGAGGCTCTCTCTCAATGATTCACATGAAAAGACACAACCTTATACTAAAAATGTGTCATCACTGACGTCATACTACGTGGCAAAAAAATAAAATCTACGGGGGTTTGTGATAGGCTTAAGGAGAACATCTAAGTTTACTTTTTATGGAGTATGGGATTGTGATTGGGTCTCTAAGATCAGGTGGACAGCTAAGCCCACTCCTTGTGCAAGTCATCTTCCGTGTCATACTAATACACAACATTCTATTGGCTTCTCAAATTATAGGGCTCTTTAGTTCATGGCCCTCCATGATTGGTTGGCACACTTGTACCCTTGTGGAATATTCCACTTGTTAGCAACATGCAAGCTGGTACCCAAGGTGCTGGGTGTGTTGGCTTGGTCATGCCACCCCACCCAATTACCACAACATCCATCATCACTCCTGCGGTCTGCCATTTAATTAATGAATTTGGCGCTGCAAATGCCCACTGTGCCTGAGAATAAAATGGTGTTAGAGCATGGCCTTATCTTCTGGTCTCGGTATAGCTTGCCCCAAAGTCTATTTTCATCTGACCATGTGACTGGAGACCACGTTTTGAGTTTCTTTGTTGTATTTAATAGTATTAAATGAATAAAACCTGGCACTTTTAGTGTTTTTCCATTACACCTCAAACAGGAGCTCGGCTCGCTTCTCATGTTCATTGTATCTTCTCAAATAGATAACCAGTTTCTTGGCTGCCCCAACCCTTGAAAATGGGCCAGGCAAACTTTCTCGAATCTTCCTTCGCTATCAGCTATTTCATTCTACGGTGCCACACTTTCAGCCCTTCTATTCACGGGGTCCAATTTTGCTAAATATATGTAGTGGAACATACTGATTCTATACACACATATATATTAGTGGCACCACCTGGAGTCTATTCACTGCGTATAGCCAGCCTTCTGATTACTTCATCTACTTGCACTACAGTATCTGTACAATTGTGGAATGGCTTTGCATCTTCTTCAGTGCTTCTCCGCACGTACAAACTTCATTTTGCTCCCAAAATGTTGCTTTATTCTCTATTTCACCATCAGATTCTATAAGGTCTATATACTTTCTTCATTGTCATCTCTTCTGGGTGTGCCATTTCTACTTCATGTGATGTCACGAGTCCTCTCTTTCACTCATCTTCACACTTTTTCTGGGACTTCCTTCAGAAGACTGTCATTTCTCTGCGTGTACTTCATAGAGGGTTTTCTCAATGGATACCTTTTTTCAAGGACTTTTTCGCAGTATAGGTACCATTATTGGCTTTATGCATGTTGCCATTTCCGGCTGCCAACACATAGGCAAAATGGGGGCCGGACTTCCGATAGAGGTACTTGGCTCCTTTTCTACACTTGGCTTGCCCTAAGGTTCGCTGATGCCTGGCCCATCATCTGTGCCATCCTCCTTCTGAAGCCTAATACATAGTGGCCCACTTGCTTGGCAGGACCTGAAGGGGTGACTTCAAAACCTTCTCTTACTAAGGCAAGCCCCCCCCCCTCATGGATGTCTAAAGAGGAGCTGAAAGGGGCTGACACCAACACCCTGTTGAGGCACTTCTCTATAGGCAAGCAGCAGGCATGGTAGGAAGTGATCCCATTTCCTCCTTAGGGGCTCTACCAAAGCACCCAGCATGCCCTTGAGAGTCTTAATAAACCTCCCAACCAGACAATTGGTCTGGGGATGTTAGGAGGTGGAGAACTTATAGGTTACTCCGCATTCCTTCCACATCACTTGCATAAAATTAAACATGAAGTTAGATCCTCTATCAGAGACTACCTCTTTAGGGAATCTATCTCTGGTGAAAATGCCCAGGAGAGCCCCGGCAACCACCTTGGCAGTAATGTTCCAAAGGGGTATAGCCTCAGGGTACCTGGTGGCATGATCAACCAATATAAGGATGAACAGGTGTACGCCTGATGTGGGAGAGTCTAAGGGACTGACAATGTCGATTGCCAACCCTTTCAAATGGTGTGCCAACCACTGGCAGAGGCTGTGGTGGGGCAACGACACTGCATCCAGTCTTGCCAGACAACTGACAAGTAGGATAGGTCCGGCAGTGGGATTCCACTTCTACTCCCATCCGGGAACACTAGAAATGTGCATACAGGCTTTGCTTAGTCTTCTTGGTTCCAGGATGACCAGCTAAGGGCACCTCATGTGCCAACTGCATCAGGAAGGGCCTGTAAACATTGGGTACCACCAACCTCTCGGGGCACCAAATGCAGGTTTAGTGGGCTCACTACAAAGGAGCTCACCCTCCAAATAAATCTTGAATGACCTAGGCACTTCACCTTCTGCCTATGCCTGGGCCTGTTAACTTAGACCCTCGAGAGATTGGGACTCTCTCTGACCCTTACAGAAGTCAGCCCTAGAGGGGCTCCCTTCTGCCAGCAGGCATTGATGGTATGGGTGATCCTCCGGGTTGAGCACCTCTTCCGCAGGAGGGTCTTCTGGCTCTTCTCCAACAGAATTTTAGTCTCAGGTTACCATTGCACCCAGCCTGTCTTGAGCCTGAATCCAAGTGTGTACTGCTGAAACAGCAGGAAGAGAAGAAGCCCCCTTCACAGAGGTGGCCTTCTTGCTTGGGTCTTCCCCTTGGCTTGGGTTCCTGACTAGCAGTCAGACCTTGTGGCACCTGAGACCTAGTGACTGCAGCAGCTGTCAGGGGTAGTCCATCCGAGATCAACCCCAACTTCACTAGATCATTCCCCAACAAGATGTTGGCAAGTATATTGTCCTGAACCAGGATGGGAAGCTTTGCTGTCTTGTCCGCAATTGTGATGGGGACTAGTGCTACAGGAGATCATTTGGAAGGCCCACCAGCTAACCTGGTAGTTCTCAGAGGAGCAGCTACATAGTCCTCTGGCACGAGCATAGTCCTGTTCACCACTGTCATACTTGCCCCAGTGTCTCTCAAACCAGTAGAAGGGTGGCCATTCAGGAGGACATGTCTCAAAAATCTGCGAATGTATTGTGAGATAGTAGCCAGTACTTCTGTGTATTGCTCCCAGGCCCAAAGGGACATTAGGGAAATCTCTGCAGGAGCACAAAAGGTGATTCCTGTAGAGGAGGGGAGGAGAGTGGCCCACACCTAAGGCATAAAGCAAGGGTAGGTCAAGCTATTAGCCTGGACTCCAAGAGCCTAGCTTTTAACGTTGGGGTCACCCTCCTTGTGGTCTAGCGCCCCACAGTTCCCTCACGTGGCAGGAATTAGGAACAGGTGCTGGATCCATTGGGAGCCTGCTTTACAGCAGCAGAACTGCTACTCTTGCTCCCACCCGCATAATACTCATCACCATAAGACTTTTCCCCACTTTGCGGTTCTTAGGAGCGGATAGTTTAGGTTTACTCAACTGTGGATTCTTGGGGGACTCCTCAGACGTCTGAGAGGCCCCTTTCTCTTTGTCCTTGTCATTGCCACTGGGTTCCTTAGGGGACACCCGGTAGGAGACCCACTTGTCAGCCAGCCTGGCCAGCATAAAGGGATCCTAAATGTTCTGGTCAGTAACATATTGACACAGTTCTGGTGAACAGGCTTCAGGAAAATGCTCAAAAAACAAAAGGTTGGATAATTCAACACATGTTTTCACCTTGTATCCATCAATCCACCCTATCATGTTCATATGTGCAGCACTCACCCAGTCAACCCAAGGCACAGTCTCTCTCTTTTTAAATTCCCTGAATCTTTTAAGGTATTGGGTAGGTGTCTTGCCAAACTTGGTAATCAAAGCAGATTTCATGCACTCATACTGAGCCCTTTCTTCCACACTCAGTTTCAGAGTGCAGTCATAACCAGTCTGAGGCACTCTACTTAACAAACACTTAGCCCAATCTGGTTTATCAACATCATGGATTCCACAAGCCATTTCAAATGCTTCAATCCATTGGAGGATATCAGAACCCTCCACATACACACCAACCAAATCTTTAATAAACTTGGTACCTGACCTCTTAACTGGTTTGGCTGAAATCTCCACTTTAGCTGTCTCCAGCTGGATTCTCTGACATTCAGGGGCCGATTCATGGAACAAACGTGCGCCGAAAATCTTCGCGAAAGCGCACAACCTCGGCGCATACACCAGAAAGTGGGCGGAACACGGGGCGTAATGCACGGAATGGGGAACAACGCGCAAAAATAAGGGCGTAACTGGGGATGCACTGCAGGGAAGCAGACGGAACGCCCACACGCACTCGAACCACACGTATTCATGGAATCGAATAGGGCAAAGCCACGCACAGCCAAAGACACGCACAAGCCGAAACACGTCCGCCACACGAAGGCAGGCGGTAGCGTCCCTGCGCATTACAAAAGTGGCAAAATACAGCAATTGGGCCTGTGCGAGCGGGCTACGTGTATTTCAGGGGTTCGCGTGAAGTTTCTCACACGATCGGGCCTGGGGGAGCGGGTATGTGTATTTCAGGGGTTTGCGTGAACTTTTTCACGCGATCGGCCCTGGGGGAGCGGGCTACGTGTATTCCAGGGGTGCGCGTGAACTTTTTCACGCGATCGGGCCTGGGGGAGCGGGCTACGTGTATTTCAGGGGTTCGCGTGAAGTTCCTCACGCGATCGGGCCTGGGGGAGCGGGCTACGTGTATTTCATGGGTTCGCGTGAAGTTTCTCACGCGATTGGGCCTGGGGGAGCGGGCTACGTGTATTTCAGGGTTTCGCGTGAACTTTGTAACGCGATCGGCCCTGGGGGAGCGGGCTACGTGTATTTCAGGGGTGCGCATGAACTTTTTCACGCGATCGGGCCTGGGGGAGCGGGCTACGTGTATTTCAGGGGTTCGCGTGAGGTCTTTCACGCGATCGGGCCTGGGGGAGCGGGCTACGTGTATTTCAGGGGTTCGCGTGAAGTTTCTCACGCGATCGGGCCTGGGGGAGCGGGCTACGTGTATTTCAGGGGTTCGCGTGAACTTTTTCACGCGATCGGGCCTGGGGGAGCGGGCTACGTGTATTTCAGGGGTTCGCGTGAAGTTTTTCACGCGATCGGGCCTGGGGGAGCGGGCTACGTGTATTTCAGGTGTTCGCGTGAACTTTTTCACGCGATCGGGCCTGGGGGAGCGGGCTACGTGTATTTCAGGGGTTCGCGTGAACTTTTTCACGCGATCGGGCCTGGGGGAGCAGCCTACGTGTATTTCAGGGGTTCGCGTGAAGTCTATCACGCGATCGGGCCTGGGGGAGCGGGCTACGTGTATTTCAGGGGTTCGCGTGAAGTTTCTCACACGATCGGGCCTGGGGGAGCGGGCTACGTGTATTTCAGGGGTTCGCGTGAACTTTATCACGCGATCGGCCCTGGGGGAGCGGGCTACGTGTATTTCAGGGGTTCGCGTGAACTTTTTCACGCGATCGGCCCTGGGGGAGCGGGCTACGTGTATTTCAGGGGTTCGCGTGAAGTTCTTCACGCGATCGGGCCTGGGGGAGAGGGCTACGTGTATTTCAGGGGTTCGCGTGAAGTTTCACACGCGATCGGGCCTGGGGGAGCGGGCTAAGTGTATATCAGGGGTTCGCGTGAAGTTTCTCACGCGATCGGGCCTGGGGGAGCGGGCTACGTGTATTTCAGGGGTTCGCGTGAAGTTTCTCACGCGATCGGGCCTGGGGGAGCGGGCTACGTGTATTTCAGGGGTTCGCGTGAAGTTTCACATGCGATCGGGTCTGGGGGAGCGGGCTAAGTGTATATCAGGGGTTCGCGTGAAGTTTCTCACGCGATCGGGCCTGGGGGAGCGGGCTACGTGTATTTCAGGGGTTCGCGTGAACTTTTTCATGTGTATTGCGGGGGTGCGCGGGGAGCAGCACACGTGAATTGCACGTGTGGGTCCTCCCAGGTGTTCCCTCTACACCCTCCACGGCCCCTGCAGGTGGCTCACACCACAGGGGCCTACCCAGCACATGTTATGCAGGCACCCCATCCACCATGGCCATGCCCACCAGCCAACCCACATGTCAACTTGCACTACTGCCCACCAACGCATGTCCCCCTGCACCCCCAGCCACCAGGGGCAGCCTCCACCAGGCCCCCACCCATGTCTCACACCACCCCCACCCCCCAGCACTGTGGGGCACCTGCCAGCAGGCCCCCACCCATGTCCAAATCATGTTCCCCACCACCCCCACCCCCCAGCAGTGCAGGAGCAGCCTCTACCAGGCCCCCACCCATGTCTCCCACCCCCCCCACCCCCCAGCCACCAGGGGCACCCACCACCAGGCCCCCACCCATGTCTCCCACCACCCCCACCCCCCAGCAGTGCAGGGGCAGCCTCCACCAGGCCCCCACCCATGTCTCCCACCAACCCCACCCCCCAGTCACCAGGGGCAGCCTCCACCAGGCCCCCACCCATGTCTCCCACCACCCCCACCCCCCAGCAGTGCAGGAGCAGCCTCTACCAGGCCCCCACCCATGTCTCCCACCCCCCCACCCCCCAGCCACCAGGGGCAGCCTCCACCAGGCCCCCACCCATGTCTCCCACCACCCCCACCCCCCAGCAGTGCAGGAGCAGCCTCCACCAGGCCCCCACCCATGTCTCCCACCACCCCCACCCCCCAGCCACCAGGGGCAGCCTCCACCAGGCCCCCACCCATTTCTCCCACCACCCCCACCCCCAGCAGTGCAGGAGCAGCCTCCACCAGGCCCCCACCCATGTCTCCCACCACCCCCACCCCCCAGTCAAAAGGGCCAGCCTCCACCAGGCCCCCACCCATGTCTCCCACCACCCCCACCCCCCAGCAGTGCAGGACCAGCCTCTACCAGGCCCCCACCCATGTCTCCCACCCCCCACCCCCCAGCAGTGCAGGGGCAGCCTCCACCAGGCCCCCACCCATGTCTCCCACCACCCCCACCCCCCAGCAGTGCAGGGGCAGCCTCCACCAGGCCCCCACCCATGTCTCCCACCACCCCCACCCCCCAGCACTGTGGGTCACCTGCCAGCAGGCCCCCACCCATGTCCAACCATGTTCCCCACCACCCCCACCGCCCAGCACTGTGGGGCACCTGCCAGCAGGCCCCCACCCATGTCCAACTCATGTTCCCCACCACCCCCACCCCCCAGCACTGTGGGGCACCTGCCAGCAGGCCCCCACCCATGTCCAAACCCCCCCCACCCCCCAGCAGTGCAGGGGCAGCCTCCACCAGGCCCCCACCCATGTCTCCCACCACCCCCACCCCCCAGCACTGTGGGGCACCTGCCAGCAGGCCCCCACCCATGTGCAACTCATGTTCCCCAGCCAACATGTCATCACAATCTAGATCCCTGGTCCCTATGGTCAGCCTTCAAATGCAAAACACCCACCCGAGTATTGCATCCACCCACTCATAATTTGCAATTACATCACAGAACACCAATTGCAAATTCCGAAACAAACACATTTCCCACACATACACCCAATGGGTGTCAGTGAATCTCAAAACACATATCATAATGCATGAAACCAATGAGATACCACACATTGAAGTTCACCAAAAATAATATGTATTAAAGGAAACATCAATAGAATAAAAAATGAAGAAACAGAAACGTGAATGTACAAAAATGAAAAGAAGCATGTCGGTCAAAAAAAGCAAGACCAAAAATAAAAATCCAAAGTAATGTCCAAAGTCAATGTCCACAAAACAAAATCCAATGGGAAATAAAAAAGAAAGCCATTGCTCCATGGTTAAAAATAGAAAAAAATATACAATCCAACTGTCAACTATGTACATGGGAACAATCCAGGGTCCATTATCCCAACAAAATAAAGGAAACCTATCTAACTACACTAACTAATAAAATGAACTATATACAAAAATGTGGCCAATGTCCGAAAGGTCCAAATAAAATAAAAACAAAAATGAAACCTAACACTACCTAGAAACTATGTACAAGGGCAGCGGGCTAGTTTCACGGCTCACTTGTGGATGTTCCGGGCCAGGGCATCATCGAACTCCTCCTCAATGTCCCGGAGGCGGTCCTCCTCCATGGCCCCGAAGGTCCGCAGGGCAGTCGATGTCTCCACCTCCAAACCCCTGCGGATTGCCTCGAGGCACTCGGCCCGCCTCAGGGCCCTCCGCATGGAGTTCTCCGCCCTGACCATTGTGAGCCGTGCCTCTTCCGCCCGCTGCCGCTCCGCATCTATGGCGTGGCCCAACCGCTGCCACATGGAAGACACTCTCTGTCCTGGGTCCTCCTGCCCTCCGGCCGATGCCTGCCCCACCGATGTCGAAGGCCCCGAGCCTTCATGGCTCCCACCACGTTGCTGCTGCTGCTGTGCCTCTGCCCGTGCACTGCCTCCTGCTGCCTGCACATCCTCCGCCGGCTGGGGTGCAGTCGTAGATGTGGCCAACCCTGCTGGACGTCCGACTCCCGACTGTGGCAGGGATGCCTCCTCCACCAGCCTGGCCGCACCGTCAGAGGCAGCTCCACAGGGCACCCAGGTGACTGATGGGTGGGAAGATGGCACAGAGGACGACTGGCGTGTAGTGGGTCCAGTTGAGGAGGGGGTCGGAGCAAGCCCCATCAGACGGAGGAATCTGGCCTGGGTGACCTGTCCCAGCAGGCTGACGTGGTCAACGAGCCATTCGAGATGACGTGCAGTCTCTCCATGAAAAGACTGCAGGTCACCTCGCATGGCCCGTTGACGCAACGCCACACCAGCCAGGACAGGCTCAACCCGGACCTGGATAGCCACGTCCGCAGGCAGAGGAAGGCCAGTTGACGTGAGCTCATCCCCTGCCTGAAAACGGGTCTGGACGTAGGCATCCCTGCTGGTGCAAGATGATGCAGGGACAGGATCGGGGACAGGATTGGACACAGGCACCTCCGCGGCGGCCTGTGCTGCCTCCTGTCCCTGGTCCTGCACTGCACCACTAGCACCAGTGGGATCCCCACCTCCAGACCCCGTCTCTGGTGCTTGCACGGCCTCCTCCTCCACCAAACCCCCCACCAACCTGGATGACTCTGTGCCATCTTCCCCTGTTGGGCCCTGTGGTGTCCCAGCTGCCCCTTCTGCTGCCGAGGAGTCCAACTCCAACCTCCGCCTCTTGGACCTCCCCCCGGCAGCTGCGGCCTGGGACGCGGCCCCGGACTCCTCACTCACCGACGAGATGACAACCTGGGAGGGGAGCCGGGCCTTGCGTCTCCGGCTGGCGGTCGGATCCCCGCCGCTGTGCTCCACAGCACCTTCTCCGCCCTCTTCATCAGTTGACGCTGCAGACAGGGAGAAACAAAACACAGGCATCAGGGCACTGTACAATGGACACATACACACATGACAGTTGTACATGAGTGGCATTGGCAAACCTCAGACATGTCATCACAATCCCCAACACACATGTCATTACAACTCGCGCACATGAGCCATACCACAGCCATATCGCAACTGCCACCACCATCCATACACATACAACAGCATGAGCAGCCAAAGGTGAGCCAGACATCACATGCAACACAGGAAGTGCACCACACATGTACACACACCACCACACTTGCATGCATGTGTACACCTCTGCCAAGTGTCGCACTGTTCAGACGGGCATCCATGTCACATCTGCCAATCAGGCTTCCACATACCGCTGTCACATGCATCCATGTTGCATCACTGTTGCACCCTTGTCAAATACACACACATGCACATGTACACAGTGCTGATACATGCAGCCGAAAACAACATACATGCGTGACATCACGGACATGTCTACTTACATACACATACATCCAAACATGTGTGCCCACACAACTGCATTTGGCATGCAAGCCTACACACACAAGCACCATCCATGTCTCACACATTACAGCCCTCGCATGTGTCAGCCCCACGGCCCTGTACACCCCCACCCATACTCGACCCCATGCAAACAGATGTGCAACCTGCACACTACTGAATAATCACCACATGCACTGCTCACAATCAGGATGCATGTACACTCACCGCTCGACTCCAGACCGGTCTGCTTCTCAAGGACCTGGACGTGGAGCGCTGGGGATATGCGTTCCAGGACCCTCATCTGTTCTTCCGACAAGTGGCCCCGGTGCCCCTTGGCATCCGCTGCCTTCAAGAGGCGCCGGGCCTTGTTCAGGGTCCTGGACCTGAAGTCCTCCCAGCGCTTCCTGACATGTTGTAAGTCGCGGACTGCCACCCCCTCCGCGTTGATGGCAGTCACGATGTCAGTCCAGATCCGAGTCCGTCCTTCCTTGTCGGCGCGGGAACTTCCGAAGAGGGCATCATACTGCCCCAGGACTTGCTCCACCAGGACACCAACTTCGGTGGCACTGAAGCTGGTGCCCCTCTGCCTCTCTGGCCGGGGGTTGTCAGTGGTCACAGATGGTGTTTGCCCCGACATGACAACCCCAGAGGCAGGAGTGGGTGGGCAACTGGGTCCTGGGGCTGGGCTGTGGAGCGATGGAATACCAGTCGGGAGTCTTCGGTTCCAGCAGGGGTGGTCACAGCAACAGCACCCCTGGCTGATGTGCAGGCAGCAATTGGCAGTGCACGTGGGCAGCAGGCAGTCAGGCAGCAGCAGATGGCAGGTGGGAGTGTGCTCGGGGCTCTGGGGGGCAGTAGTTCGGCCTTCTGGGCAGGAGCGTGGTCTTCCGTGTGCTTACGCGTGGCCAGCTTGATACGGAGTGATTTGGCACGTGAAAAATCTGCACGTCAGCGTGTAATTCGAGGAAAGGCCCTTAGCGCGTAAGCGCATCTGCACGCATACGCATTTTCATTGGACAGAAGGCCCCTCAAGCGCAAGCGCCCCTGTGACGTGACGCGTACAGACGTGCATGGGCATTTCAGCGCGTGTGAAAAACTGCACGTCCGCGTGTAATACGAGGAAAGGCCCTCAGCGCGTATGCACGGCAGCACGCATATGCGATTTCATTGGACCAAAGGCCCTTAGCGCGTGAGCGCGTCTGTGACGTGACGCGCGCAGGTGTTTCCCTCATTGCACGTGATGACAGAACACACGTGGATCTCCACCAATCGCGTGTGAAAGTTCCCGGCACCCCGGAACAAACGTACCCAGGCTAATCGCGTGTGGAACTTCCCGCGCACCCCGAAACACACGTACCCAGGCCAGTTGCGTGTACGCTCACTCCCCTCCGATCACACGCGATGACACTCGGACCGTATCCGAATACGGGAAACCCGCGCACGGCAAAAGACGTGCACAGGCGTCAACGCGTCTGCCACACGAAGGCAGGCGGAAGCGTCCCCGAGCACAGCATAAAAGTGCGCGCAAACAACAAACGCGTATATACAGCTACAATGAATGCCCCATTTGTCGCTGCACTGATCGTGGGACACAGCAGGAGGAGGAGAATAGCCAGGGCACGCATTTACGCACCACGGACAAGCCTTTTTGGGATGCCTGACGACCAGGTCTATGGCAGGTATAGGTTTCCACCCCATATCATCCTAGACCTGGTCAGGGAGTGGGTAGATGACCTCACATCCCCCACCCTTTGCTCCCAAGCATTGAGCCCCTTGGAGAAGCTGCTCAATGTCCTGCATTTTTTGGCCACTGGGCCATTTCAGCGGACCACTGCCATAGTGGGGGGGGGTCTCACAGGCCACGCAGTCACGCTGCCTACACCAGGTACTGGCAATCATGACAGCGCGCCCCTCAGTCCACAGGCACATATACATGCCCAGAACACCCGCAGAAAGGCAGGCCGTTGTCCTGGATTTTATCAGGGTGGCACACTTCCCCAAAGTGCTCGGTGCCATAGATTGCACCCATGTGGCCCTACGTCCACCTAGGGCCATTGAGCACATCTACCGAAACCGCAAGCACTGGCATTCCATCAATGTACAGGTGGTATGTGATGCAAAGGGAATCATCACCTCTGTCTATGCAAACTACCCTGGCTCCACCCATGACAGTTTCATATACAGAATGTCCGCCCTGAGCCGGGCCATGGAAGCTGGGCAGCATGGCGACACATGGCTCCTGGGTCAGTACAAATGCCCTTGCACATGCATGCAAGTCACACACAGACAAATATCCAAACCCTAATAATCTCAACTATTATCACCTCCCCAGGGGACAGTGCCTACCCTCTGAGCAACCACATGATGACGCCAATCCGGAACCCCACCACACCACCCCAGGTAAGATACAACGCCGTCCATATTACAACCAGGGGCATAGTGGAGCGCACATTCGGAGTGCTCAAGTCACGTTTCTGCTCCCTTGACCGCTCTGGTGGGCAACTACTCTATGCACCACCAGTAGTGTGCAGGATCATTGTGGCAGCATGTGTCCTGCACAATGTTGCAACACGGCAGGGCGTCCCGGTGGACATGGTGGTGCCCCCACATACCCAACCACAGGCACAGGCGTGACAGGGCACGTGGCGAGGAAGCCCGGACCCAGCTTGTGGCCACATTTTTCACCTAAACTCCCACCCCTGCGGAGTGCACACAGGCCTGGCACATACCAGGTGACAATCGATGATGACAAAGAGACAGTTAACTGTCACAACCCTACCACCCTGAGAAAGTTGCCATGGAAGTGCCACATCGTCTGCATCCCTAGCTACTTAAACACAAGCTATCCTGTGTGACCAAAAGGCACACATATGACATATGACATGATATGGGCCATACACAAGTATTCCAAGGCGCAATGAGGCAGGGAGGGGGGAACAAGGGAACACAGAGAACGGTACTACTAGGCCAGGTGTCATTGGGATCGTGCAAGTGCAGGGGTAGGGGGAATGGGAAAAGTGCAAGGGGAAGGGTGGGGGGGAGTCCAGTACAGGGGAAGTAGCCCAAAAAAATAATACATAGGTCGCCTGGTGGCAACTACAAAGGTAAGTGCAGACAAGTGCTGGGAAGGGAGGGCTGTAGGGATAGAGAGACAGTACTGCAGTGCAGGGGTTGCCAGGGAGGCAGTGCAAGTGGAGAGTGGCTGGGCCAGGGACCGAGGTCGGTGTGAGTGGCCCAGTTGCAGCTCCTGTGCAGTTCCAGTGGAGAATTCTGCAAGGGAGAGGCAGACAGTAAGCAGAAGCAAAGAGGAAGGTCTTGAGGTGCTTCCAGAACTGGAGATGATTCCCCTCAAGTTCAAGTCAGGCCGGAAGTCTGTTCCAGGGGGAGGGCCCTGCTGCGGAGAGAAATCTACCCCCAGCTAGTTGCTCTGAGAAGCGGATGACACGGACATGCAAGGTGTGCATCACACACACCTGCAAACCAGGCCATGGCCATCACTGTCATGTCACTCAAACCATCCCAAACATCAACATGACATGGCAAGCAATACCCATACACCAATGCTGTAACGATAAGGTACACATTGCCATGTCCTAAATGTACAGTGGCATCGGACACTGCTGCCTGACCCGGAATCAGATGAAATGACAAATCTCCCACCCAAAATAAGTCATTTCCAAACGCATTACAACAGTCGTAGACGTAACATCACAATGAATGCCTGTCTACATGCACATCATGCATTGCAAAATCAACACTGCAGCTCATGTGTGCAGTGTCCTACTCCTGCATCACACTGCTCAGCGCACAGCACAGTGAACAGCCATTGTGTGTGATGCACACCCTGAGCATCACATCTAAGTGACAGACCACGTCAAACATCAAATTAGGCATGTACTGGATCCATGATCGGTCACAGAACATGTGCTGCCGGGACACAGTGGGCACCAGAAGGCAAACAGTGTACACATGGTTATGCAAGGGTGGGAGTACATGTAGTGCATCAGAGTGCAAGTGTGTGGTTCTGCAAGGACATGCACTCCACATATGCATGTGCACTCAAGTGACCATCAGTGTTCCCTACACATCACATGTGAACATCCACCATGTGTACACCCCAGCATGTCAAACCACAACTATCCCCTCGCACCTGAAAGGAAAACACAACACATGAACAGGCATTGATCAGCAGAACACAACATGTACATAGGATACCACCATTACTATCTCAGAGTTCTCATCACACTGCAGGGCAAGGCAACTATCAACAACAACCCCCCCCCCTCCCTCACAAATGACCATGACCCACTGAACAACTGCACCTGGGTCATGGAGCCTCCAAACCTCAATTCCACCTGGCCACAGGATCACCTTTACCCTTCGCCACCATCTCCCACCTTGTGTGTAAAAGATGCCTGAACCCTCAGAATCCACACTCATTTCCAAAATCACAAAATCCAAGGCATGAAAACGAACCAGAACACTCTCCAGTAGATGACTTGACGTAGCAGTACCTCACAAAGGCCAAGTACTACCACAATGATGCAACAACCAAGGTAGCACAGCAAAACAATGTCACGACAGGATGTGAGACATGTGTGGTACATGACATAGGATGATGCACCATGAATGGATGTGTACTGTCATAGGTCCCCTGTACAGGCGCGGGAGTGTCACGAAACAACCACCCCCACCATGTCCCGGGTGCCTGCAAGGTCAGACTCACACAGGCCCCTGAGACCCTGGTGGGGAAGGAGGTTCAGGGATATGCAATCGGGACAGGTGTTGACACACTGGATGACTGGAATGAGCGGCAGGAGAGGGGAGGAGGAATGACACATGAAACTAGGGAATGCATGAAAATTTACAACCTGCATGAACACATACACAATCCAAACAGACTTGGGCATCATTGTCATGGCCTTCTGTAGTCCAGGCTCAGGAGTGGTACGAACCAACCACCCCCTCTAGGGTTTTGGCGCCTGCAAGTTCGGGGCTTACACAGGCATCTGCAACCCCAGTGGGGAAAGAGGGTCAGGGAACGTTGCTTGGATAGGCACGGGAAGCAGGAACACCGGGTAGAGGGTACAGGTTTCAAAATTGCATAGGATCACGGGTGATTAGGGAGAAAAAAACATACCAAATTGAACCACACATACATCCATGCATCAGTACACTCCCCAGCAAGCCTATGCAGAGCAGTTCGTAAGAAAAACAACAAGACACTTAGCTCTGGTTTTGAGTGCTGGCCTCCTGCCGGCGCACTCTCAGGTCCGGTTACAGGAGCACTGCAATGCTGCAAAGAGAGACACAGTCAACAACCTGTACGTGCCAATTGCACAAAAACACAACACCAAACATGCCCCATAGCAACAGACTACTCTACAAACAGACAATCTGTGGTTGATGCTTCGTACCCATATATAACATCACCCCTGTGACGGGTCATACACAGTCAATGCAGTAAGGCAGCCGCTGCTGGGTGCGTGGCAAATGGAACACCAATGTGTCACAATTCACACAACATGCAATGTTCCCTGGGTAAGCAGACAGACCCATATAGCAAGCCATGACTACAGAGCAAGTTGCGTACCACCATGACTGAAACAAAGTTGGCAGTGCATTTATCATGAAGTACGTGGAAAAGACATGCACTGCACCCGAGTATGTCCCTTGCTGTATGTCCCTGTGAGCTGCCCCTTTCCATGTCTCGGAAGGCTACATGGTTGATACAAGTGGCTCAATGGACCTTGGTGTACCGGAGGGTATGTGCCACTGCCCCTGCATGTGTCCCAGACAACCCTACTATCAGCAGCCATCAGTCCACAAACACATCTGAGCTGCATTGTGTGCTTCAACACCAATATTCGTCTAAGCTCACCCTCAGTGCTGTGACTAAGCCTGCATGTGCAACTCGCCTGGTGCAAGCTTTGCTGTGTCGTGGCCCCCCTGTGATGCTCACCTTGCCTGGAGTTCCTTGGAACATGTCAGCAGTTCTAGGATGTGGGTCTGCAATCACTGTGCCTCTGCTTCTGCACACATGTGCATGTGGGCACCAACAAACGGGTCCAGAATTCCGTCGTCCAATGGGCCATGTCTGCTGGCAAAGGTGCTCTGGAGGCTCATCCCCCTGCAGAAAGGGCATGAAACACATGATTAATGCTTCAAAGTCATCTGTGTGTGTCTCATCAGGCATCTCATTACTTGACCATGTCAGAGAGTCACATCACTAATCACACCATCAGTCCGTCTTTCACCTCCTAAGTGTGGAACACTATCTACAGCATGAATTGCAACAGCCACATGTACAGGAAAGATATGAAACATACTACACAATGCATAGCAGTCAATGTCCACATTAATCATGACACACCCCATCTAGCAAAAGCTGAACAGTGGACAATGACACCTAAATCATCCCCACTAGGGGTGTCAACACAAGTCACACAGCACCAGACATGCCAAAGATATGACAGTCCAAAGCCCTTGTGTAAAATGCTGTAACACCGAACCATCCTTGCGAGCCCGTGGATAACGGAGGCAGGAGTGGCATATGTGAGTCAAGGAACCCAAGCAGCAAACACATACACAAGACAACCATGAAGGGCCCAGCTGGAACAGACAGTGGATGCCTTCAAAAGCCACAAAGCACCGCACCGTCACATGAAAGCACAATAGCAATTTTAAACTAAATCAACTATTAACTAATTACACTAACTATGGAAAACCTACATTACCTATTTAAACTAACTATCAAACAGAAACTTAACTAACTAAACTAAAAGAAAAATCAAAAAAGGCCACATACGACCAGGGGGGGAGGGGAGGCAACCAGGAGGGGGGAGGTACAGGGTGCTGCTCAACATCCACATGCGATGATGCTGAGCCAAAAAAAAATCCTCCATGGGCTCAACGCCTGCACAGCACGACCTATGTGGGAGATAGATGGTCGTCCGAGTCTGGCTCATCCTGGAAAGGAGGACGTGGCACAGTAGCCTGGCCACGCCTAGCCACAGCTTGCCCCTCGTCGGCAGCAAGTCTGCCGGACGGGTGAGCCTGGTTCTGTGTGGCGATGTGACGTAGGTCTGCATGCAGAACCTCCCGTGATACACGTGCTTCCTCTTGCAAGGTAGCACGTGTAACACAGAGTTCCTCCTGCAAGGCCTGGCTGACAACTGCTGCACCTCCCGGCAAGCCTGTAGCTCAGCCGAGATGGTACGCTCAAGCTGTGCAAACCTCTCCTCTGCCTGCTGCCTCTGGGACATCATAAGGACACCCAGAGTGGATCTGAGGGAAGCATACTCCTCCCTCAGGGCATCCATGTGCGCCTCTGCGTGAGCAGCAATTGCTTGACGCAGAGACGACATTTCAGCCTGGCGTGCCCTGTCTGAGGCCGCCATGCCCAGCCTGAGCGAGCGGGCCGTGGACCGTGCCGCCTGCTGCTGGAGAAGCACCTGCCTAGCAGGGGGGAGCACAGATCGGGCCACATGCTCCATGCTCTCAGCGATGTTCCCCATTGCTGCCCCCTGCCGTTCGGAATTGGCAGTCATGTCTTGCTCCCACTCAGTATACAGCGGTTGCGCGCGGCGACCGCATTGCCGGGCTTGACCCCTGCGGGACCCAAGGACCGGGGGTCCTCGCTGTGTTGGCAACGCCTGCGGATGCACGACTACATGCCCCCGTCGACGTGATGTTCCAGGCACATCAGTGACTGGTGTGGAGGGTGACCCTGCGTCCCGATCCACCACGGGCGGAGGAACCAAGACTGTCTGATCCCTCAGTGCAGGTGTCGCAGACAGAGGAGTGTCCACATCAGAATCACTCACCCCTGACACATGGACTTGATGCTCATCCAACTCAACATGGACGTCAGAGTCGTCATCAAGGCTGGACTCATAGGCAGCCAGAGACAAGATGGACTGCAGCACTTGGGGGTTTTCGTGGCCTACCACCCCACGACCCCCACTAGTGCCGGGTTGATGTGGCGTTACCAACCCTGTGTCTGGCATGACAACACCATCCTCTGCCTCCATTGCGTCATCACCTGAAAAATAGAGAGAAAAAGGTCAATACACATGTCAGAAGCACACGACACACACACACCGACAGCAAAGGCATCCGGCAGACATGTGACACACAACATATGACCTGGCATGCATGCTGGGTCTACTTTGAATAGCTTCTGTGATCAGACCTGTTGAAAGGTGGCAGTTTCCATGGAAGTGGGTCTATGCAGTGCAGAAAATGTGTACGCCACTCACTACCTACATGTACAAGCACTACATGGTGTGTGCCAGGAAATGTGAAGGCAGTGCAATGTCAAATTCAGACATCACGTGCATTGTGCATTCAATGTGTACCATGTCTAGAAGCCAAGCACCCCTCCACCCCAGTACTAAAGCAGGGATGCCTAGCATGGTATCAAAAGGCTGACCATACACTTGTGGATTGACAGGCAGTGTTGACTGGCATCAACAGCTTAATGTGAGTCAAATTACAACAGTGCAAATGATGCTGGGACAGTGGGCAGGACACATGATGGACACTCCGGAGGCCGCCCACGTGTGAAGAAGACACAACAAGAGTTGGACAGAGTCATTGGCCATTGAACAGGCTGAGGCCTGTGAGCCACACAGATTGTCAGAGCCTAAACATGTGTGCAACGCAGGACTGAGCCACAGTTGACATGGGAAGGCTGATGAGATGGCAGGCAATGTATGTAACCAAGGACTTATATTACAGTGATCATCCAGTCAAGGACACATAGGGGCATGCGTGCAATGCACATGGAGCATGAATGGGCACTCATGTCCCTGCGGGACATCTGACCCATGCACAGTACAAGTGAGATACCCTGCATCGAGTACTAAGGCTGTACCACACGGCATATGTCTGGCAGATTCTACGCTGGAAGTTAGCATCTACACAGGACACATGAAAAAGAAAGTACACATTGGCAAGATTGAAGCAGACCAGTGCAAAGGTGGAACTGGGGTGCAGAGTGGCAGAGGAGGGGCAAGGGAGCATGCCTACATGGAGTCCCGCATGCAGGCAGAGGAGACATGCATGACGTTAGCATTGCATTACTTACACATCAGAACCATGTACAGGTCACATGTAGCAGCAATCATGCACAACACATCCCACAAGTGAAACACACACGTCCTCAACAAACACGCATCAACACTCACTGGACTGGGCATCAAAGTCCAGCTTCTCTCCCACTCCTTCGACCAATTCAGGTGGTATGAACTCCGCAACGAGAGCCTCATGCTGAGTGAGTTCTTCCTCCTCTGGTGCAGGCCCACCGCCAGTCACCAGAGTCAAGTTGTAATTTGAGGCACGCTTGGCCTTAGTGCTGCGCTTGATGTCATTCCAACGCTTTTTGCACTCCTGCGCCGTGCGCACCTCATGGCCGAATGAACTGACATATTCCGCAACATGCTTCCAGTGGGTGTCACGTTGGGCAGCCGTGGTCTGACTATTGGCACCCACTAGCATGTCACGGCTGTGGCCCCGCACGTAGTCCACGAGGAAGTCCAGTTCCTGCTTACAGAAAGGCTTCTTCCTCGACGTGCAGTAGGTCGTGGCTGTGTGTGGGGTCCCAGCCTGTGCTGCAGGTGCAACCTTCCTCCTCTTGGACTGTGGCGCAGACCCTGGCTGGCTAATGCCGCCCTGACCAGTATGGCCAGTGGGTTCGGTGGATTGAGCCAAGGGAGTGGCAGGTGGAGGGATGACCAAAGGCCTGACTTGTGTCAGTGGCAGCTGGGTGCCCATTAATGGACCCTGCGCAGCAACATCAGCTGTGGCAGGGTCGTTGGCCGCAACGGTCCTGGTTGGCAGACTCACAACCGGGGTGCTGTTGGGTGCATCTGCCCCTGCACTTGCCAACACCCGGCTGTTCGGGGCAGCAGATGACATGACTGCCCCAGGGACACGTGTCTTGGTCTGAGCAGCCCGGCCTGCCCCTATGGTTTCCCCCCTGGCCTGTTGGAGATCTACCAAGGGCTCTTCAAGTGCCAACGCAGCCTGCGCTGGCAGACCCTGAGCCTGGGTGGCGGTGTCCACAGCTGCACCTGCAGCTACCACTACCCTTGGGCCCGTGGCAGTCGATGGAACGGACTGCCGGGTCATATGGGTGCCATTGCCAGATGCAGGAGCTGCATCCCCCGGAACCACAGGGGGTGGTGGCATGGCTGCACCGACACATGGCATAACATTGTGCTCAAGTGGCGCACCCCTGCCTCTTCCCCCTCTGTGGCTGCCCTGGACACCCTGGAGTCCCCCTACTCCCTGGTCACCACGGCCACGTCCCTGACCACACCCGCCACGAGGAGTACGCCCAGCTGAGGCGCCCCTCACCTTTGGTGGCCTCCCAACCATGGCACAGATGTAGTAGTGCTGGCACAGATGGAGTGGTGCCAATGGGAGGTGTACACCACAATTGACCTGGGCAATTGGGGTGAAGGGGGTGGGAAGCAAGATGTTAACAGCCCCCCTGCACCTGCAAGGCTGTATGTGACCCCGGTGATGTGGTGACGGGTCACGCAACGCTCAGGCACCCCAAAACTGCAGTAAAACCGTGCACGCAACCCTGCAGCCTACGTGCGTGGATTCAACCTCCCGCAGTACGCGGTGGCACCCAGTAACACGAATAACGCGTACGCGTGGGACACGCAGGCTACTATGACATCGAAAATGGGTGCGATACACAGGGGCACCCGCAGTGGGAAAAAGAGCGTGTGCGACTCACCGTCTGACTAGCGCGATGCAGAAAAACACGTGTAGCCAATACCCCCGCCAAAAGAAGAGATACGTCCTTGATAGCTGTGAAGTTGTGATGGCGCGTGAAACAACAGGAAGCAGCAACACACGTCGGTCTCCACGAAAGGCACGTACAGCGAACTGCTGGGCCCGCTCACCTTTAACCCGTGCTGAGAGAAACGCACGCGCGCGTCACGTCACTTACGCGCATGGGCCCTTTCCTCGTATTACATGCGGACGTGCAGTTTTTCACGAGCGCTTACGCGCATGGGCCCTTTCCTCGTATTACACGCGGACGTGCAGTTTCCACGCGCGTTTACGCGCATGGGCCTTTCCTCGTATTACATGCGGACGTGCAGTTTTTCACGCGCGCTTACGCGCATGGGCCCTTTCCTCGTATTACAGGCTGACGTGCAGTTTCCACGCGCGCTTACGCGCATGGCCCTTTCCTCGTATTACACGCGGACGTGCAGTTTTTCACACGCGCTGAAATGCCCATGCACGTCTGTACGCGTCACGTCACAGGGGCGCTTGCGCTAGAGGGGCCTTCTGTCCAATGAAAATGCGTATGCGTGCAGACACGCTTATGCGCTAAGGGCCTTTCCTCGAATTACACGCTGACGTGCAGATTTTTCACGTGCCAAATCACTCCGTATCAAGCTAGCCACGCGTAAGCACACGGAAGACCACGCTCCTGCCCAGAAGGCAGAACTACTGCCCCCCAGAGCCCCAAGCACGCTCCCACCTGCCATCTGCTGCTGCCTGACTGCCTGCTGCCCACGTGCACTGCCATTTGCTGCCTGCACATCAGCCAGGGGTGCTGTTGCTGTGACCACCCCTGCTGGAACCGAAGACTTCCGACTGGGATTCCATCGCTCCACAGCCCAGCCCCAGGACCCAGTTGCCCACCCACTCCTGCCTCTGGGGTTGTCATGTCGGGGCAAACACCATCTGTGACCACTGACAACCCCCGGCCAGAGAGGCAGAGGGGCACCAGCTTCAGTGCCACCGAAGTTGGTGTCCTGGTGGAGCAAGTCCTGGGGCAGTATGATGCCCTCTTCGGAAGTTCCCGCGCCGACAAGGAAGGACGGACTCGGATCTGGACTGAAATCGTGACTGCCATCAACGCGGAGGGGATGGCAGTCCGCGACTTACAACATGTCAGGAAGCGCTGGGAGGACTTCAGGTCCAGGACCCTGAACAAGGCCCGGCGCCTCTTGAAGGCAGCGGATGCCAAGGGGCGCCGGGGCCACTTGTCGGAAGAACAGATGAGGGTCCTGGAACGCATATCCCCAGCGCTCCACGTCCAGGTCCTTGAGAAGCAGACCCGTCTGGAGTCGAGCGGTGAGTGTACATGCATCCTGATTGTGAGCAGTGCGTGTTGTGATTATTCAGTAGTGTGCAGGTTGCACATCTGTTTGTACGGGGTCGAGTATGGGTGGGGGTGTACAGGGCCGTGGGGCTGACACATGCGAGGGCTGTAATGTGTGAGACATGGATGGTGCTTGTGTGTGTAGGCTTGCATGCCAAATGCAGTTGTGTGGGCACACATGTTTGGATGTATGTGTATGTAAGTAGACATGTCCGTGATGTCACGCATGTATGTTGTTTTCGGCTGCATGTATCAGCACTGTGTACATGTGCATGTGTGTGTATTTTACAAGGGTGCAACAGTGATGCAACATGGATGCATGTGACAGCGGTATGTGGAAGCCTGATTGGCAGATGTGACATGGATGCCCGTCTGAACAGTGCGACACTTGGCAGAGGTGTACACATGCATGCAAGTGTGGTGGTGTGTGTACATGTGTGGTGCACTTCCTGTGTTGCATGTGATGTCTGGCTCACCTTTGGCTGCTCATGCTGTTGTATGTGTATGGATGGTGGTGGCAGTTGCGATATGGCTGTGGTATGGCTCATGTGTGCGAGTTGTAATGACATGTGTGTTGGGGATTGTGATGACATGTCTGAGGTTTGCCAATGCCACTCATGTACAACTGTCATGTGTGTATGTGTCCATTGTACAGTGCCCTGATGCCTGTGTTTTGTTTCTCCCTGTCTGCAGCGTCAACTGATGAAGAGGGCGGAGAAGGTGCTGTGGAGCACAGCGGCAGGGATCCGACCGCCAGCCGGAGACGCAAGGCCCGGCTCCCCTCCCAGGTTGTCATCTCGTCGGGGAGTGAGGAGTCCGGTGCCGCGTCCCAGGCCACAGCTGCCGGGGGGAGGTCCAAGAGGCGGAGGTTGGAGTTGGACTCCTCGGCAGCAGAAGGGGCAGCTGGGACCCCACAGGGTCCAACAGAGGAAGATGGCACGGAGTCATCCAGGTTGGTGGGGGGTTTGGTGGAGGAGGAGGCCGTGCAAGCACCAGAGATGGGGTCTGGAGGTGGGGATCCCACTGGTGCTAGTGGTGCAGTGCAGGACCAGGGACAGGAGGCAGCACAGGCCGCCGCGGAGGTGCCTGTGTGCAATCCTGTCCCTGATCCTGTCCCTGCATCATCTTGCACCAGCAGGGATGCCTACGTCCAGACCCGTTTTCAGGCAGGGGATGAGCTCACGTCAACTGGCCTTCCTCTGCCTGCAGACGTGGCTATCCAGGTCCGGGTTGAGCCTGTCCTGGCTGGTGTGGCGTTGCGTCAACGGGCCACGCGAGGTGACCTGCAGTCTTTTCATGGAGAGACTGCACGTCATCTCGAATGGCTCGTTGACCACGTCAGCCTGCTGGGACAGGTCACCCAGGCCGGATTCCTCCGTCTGATGGGGCTTGCTCCAACCCCCTCCTCAACTGGACCCCCTACGCGCCAGTCGTCCTCTGTGCCATCTTCCCACCCATCAGTCACCTGGGTGCCCTGTGGAGCTGCCTCTGACGGTGCGGCCAGGCTGCTGGAGGAGGCATCCCTGCCACAATCGGGAGTCGGACGTCCAGCAGGGGTGGCCACATCTACGACTGCACCCCAGCCGGCGGAGGATGTGCAGGCAGCAGGAGGCAGTGCACGGGCAGAGGCACAGCAGCAGCAGCAACGTGGTGGGAGCCATGAAGGATCGGGGCCTTCGACATCGGAGGGGCAGGCATCGGCCGGAGGGCAGGAGGACCCAGGACAGAGAGTGTCTTCCGTGTGGCAGCGGTTGGGCCACGCCATAGATGCGGAGCGGCAGCGGGCTGAAGAGGCACGGCTCACAATGGTCAGGGCGGAGAACTCCATGCGGAGGGCCCTGAGGTGGGCCGAGTGCCTCGAGGCAATCCGCAGGGGTTTGGAGGTGGAGACATCGACGGCCCTGCGGACCCTCGGGGCCATGGAGGAGGACCGCCTCCGGGACATTGAGGAGGAGTTCGATGATGCTTTGGCCCGGAACATCTACAAGTGAGCCGTGAAACTAGCCCGCTGCCCTTGTACATAGTTTCTAGGTAGTGTTAGGTTTCATTTTTGTTTTTATTTTATTTAGACCTTTCGGACATTGGCCACATTTTTGTATATAGTTCATTTTATTAGTTAGTGTAGTTAGATAGGTTTCCTTTATTTTGTTGGGATAATGGACCCTGGATTGTTCCCATGTACATAGTTGACAGTTGGATTGTATATTTTTTTCTATTTTTAACCATGGAGCAATGCCTTTCTTTTTTATTTCCCATTGGATTTTGTTTTGTGGACATTGGGCCTCATTCCGAGTACGGCGCTAACCAATGGCGCTATTAATGCCTTGGTTGACGCCGTACCCGGACCGGCAGCGCCTTGGTGGATGGCGGAATTACCGCCCCATTCCAAGGTTGGCGGGGCGGTAATTCCCCATTCACCAAGGCTCTTCCCCATTCCCAAATGAGCCCCCATAGGGCTCAATGGGAATGGGGAAGATGCAAATAACGGTGACCGTTCATTACGGTCACCGTTATTGGCTTGGAGGCCCCTTTGCGCCCTCGACTTTAACACCTGCTCAAAGCAGGCGTTAAGGGCGAGGGCGCAAAGGGAACTCGGGGTATGGCGGTAAGGGATCACAGCCACCGGTCTCGTTACCGGTGGCCGCTATCCCTTACCGCCATACTCGGAATGAGGCCCATTGACTTTGGACATTACTTTGGATTTTTATTTTTGGTTTTGCTTTTTTTGACCGACATGCTTCTTTTCATTTTTGTACATTCACGTTTCTGTTTCTTCATTTTTTATTCTATTGATGTTTCCTTTAATACATATTATTTTTGGTGAACTTCAATGTGTGGTATCTCATTGGTTTCATGCATTTCATGATATGTGTTTTGAGATTCACTGACACCCATTGGGTGTATGTGAGGGAAATGTGTTTGTTTCGGAACTTGCAATTGGTGTTCTGTGATGTAATTGCAAATTATGAGTGGGTGGATGCAATACTCGGGTGGGTGTTTTGCATTTGTAGGCTGACCATAGGGACCAGGGATCTAGATTGTAATGACATGTTGGCTGGGGAACATGAGTTGCACATGGGTGGGGGCCTGCTGGCAGGTGCCCCACAGTGCTGGGGGGTGGGGTTGGTGGGAGACATGGGTGGGGGCCTGGTGGAGGCTGCCCCTGCACTGCTGGGGCGTGGGGGGTGGGAGACATGGGTGGGGGCCTGCTGGCAGCTGCCCCACAGTGCTGGGGGGTGGTGGGGAACATGAGTTGGACATGGGTGGGGGCCTGCTGGCAGGTGCCCCACAGTGCTGGGGGGTGGGGGTGGTGGGGAACATGGTTGGACATGGGTGGGGGCCTGCTGGCAGGTGACCCACAGTGCTGGGGGTTGGGGGTGGTGGGAGACATGGGTGGGGGCCTGGTGGAGGCTGCCCCTGCACTGCTGGGGGGTGGGGGGGTGGGAGACATGGGTGGGGGCCTGGTGGAGGCTGCCCCTGCACTACTGGGGGGTGGGGGTGGTGGGAGACATGGGTGGGGGCCTGGTGGAGGCTGCCCCTGGTGGCTGGGGGGTGGGGGTGGTGGGAGACATGGGTGGGGCCTGCTGGCAGGTGCCCCACAGTGCTGGGGGGTGGGGGTGGTGGGGAACATGAGTTGGACATGGGTGGGGGCCTGCTGGCAGGTGCCCCACAGTGCTGGGGGTGGGGTGGTGGGGAACATGAGTTGGACATGGGTGGGGGTCTGCTGGCAGGTGCCCCACAGTGCTGGGGGGTGGGGGTGGTGGGAGACATGGGTGGGGGCCTGGTGGTGGGTGCCCCTGCACTGCTGGGGGGTGGGGGTGGTGTGAGACATGGGTGGGGCCTGGTGGAGGGTGCCCCTGGTGACTGGGGGTGCAGGGGGACATGCGTTGGTGGGCAGTAGTGCAAGTTGACATGTGGGTTGGCTGGGGGTCATGCCCATGGTGGATGGTGTGCCTGCAGGACATGTGCAGGGTAGGCCCCTGTGGTGTGAGCCACCTACAGGGGCCGTGGAGGGTGTAGAGGGAACACCTGGGAGGACCCACACGTGCAATTCACGTGTGGTGCTCCCCGCGCACCCCTGTAATACACGTACCCTGATGGAATTGCGTGTGGAACTTCCCGCGCACCCCTGGAATACACGTACCCTGCTGAAATCGCGTGTGGCACTTCCCGCGCACCCCTGGAATACACGTACCCTGATGGAATCGCGTGTGGGACTTCCCGCGCCCCCCGTAATACACGTACCATGATGGAATCGCGTGTGGAACTTCCCGCGCACCCCTGGAATACACGTACCCTGATGGAATCGCGTGTGGGACTTCCCGCGCACCCCGTAATACACGTACCCTGATGGAATCGAGTGTGTAACTTCCCGCGCACCCCTGGAATACACGTACCCTGATGGAATCGCGTGTGGGACTTCCCGCGCACCCCGTAATACACGTACCCTGATGGAATCGCGTGTGGAACTTCCCGCGCACCCCTGAGATACACGTACCCTGCTCGCACGGGCCCATTCGCGTGTGGTAATTCCCGTTCACCCCTGAAATACACGTACCCTGCTGATTTCGCGTGTGGAACTTCCCCCGCACCCTGAAATACACGTACCCTGATGGAATCGCGTGTGGAACTTCCGCGCCCCCCTGAGATACGCGTACCCTGCTCGCACGGGCCCATTCGCATGTGGTAATTCCCGCTCACCCCTGAAATACACGTACCCTGCTGATTTCGCGTGTGGAACTTTCCCCGCACCCTGAAATACACGTACCCTGATGGAATCGCGTGTGGAACTTCCCACGCACCTCTGAGATATGCGTACCCTGCTCGCACAGGCCCAATCGCGTGTGGAAATTCCCGCGCACCCCTGAAATACACATACCCTGCTGAAATCGCGTGTGTAACTTCCCCTGCACCCTGAAATACACGTGCCCTGCTGATATCGCGTGTGGAACTTCACGCGCACCCCTAATATACACGTACCCTGCGGAAATCGCGTGTGTAACTTCCCCTGCACCCTGAAATACACGTACCCTGCTGATATCGCGTGTGGGACTTCACGCGCACCCCGACATACACGTACCCTGCTGATTTCGCGTGTGGAACTTCCCCCGCGCCCTGAAATACACGTACCCTGATGGAATCGCATGTGGAACTTCCCGCGCACCCCTGATATACGCGTACCCTGCTCGCACGGGCCCAATCGCGTGTGGAAATTCCCGCGCACCCCTGAAATACACGTACCCTGCAGAAATCGCGTGTGTGACTTCCCCTGCACCCTGAAATACACGTGCCCTGCTGATAACGCGTGTGGAACTTCACGCGCACCCCTGATATACACGTACCCTGCGGAAACCACGTGTGTAACTTCCCCTGCACCATGAAATACACGTACCCTGCTGATATCGCGTGTGGAACTTCACGCACACCCCGACATACACGTACCCTGATGGAATCGCGTGTGGAACTTCCCGCGCACCCCTGAGATACGCGTACCCTGCTCGCACGGGCCCATTCGCGTGTGGTAATACCCGCTCACCCCTGAAATACACGTACCATGATGTAATCGCGTGTGGAACTTCCCGCGCACCCCTGAAATACGCGTACCCTGCTCGCACGGGGCCAATCGCGTGTGGTACTTCCCGCGCACCCCAGTGATGCACGTAGCCCGCTTGCTGTGCTGGTACAGGGTTAGCGCAGCCCTTTGTGCTGGATTGGGTATATTGATGGCTTTTCCCTACGCAAGAGGCGTTCTTGGGGGCGTAACTGGCGCTGCTGCAGGGTCGCTGCGCCACTGTGCGCCACGGCTGGTTTTGGTGGCTGGAATCCATGAATATGCTGTGCGCGGAAATGGATTTTAGCGCACGCGGCTGGCGCAGGGATTCACACGCGCACACTGTGCGCCAGCCGCGTGCGCCACTTGTGTGCTGAATTCTATGAATTACCCCTTAGTGTCTTGTTTTTAAGTTCAAGATCCCTATCTTCGAGTATTACTTGCTGTGCCAGCTCCTTCTTTAGTTTAGCTTCAGTTTCCAACTTTTTATAGTCAAAGTCCAAGTGCATCCTCAATAATTCAAGTTCCAAGGCATTCCCTGAAGAAACAATGCTGTGTTTCGGAATAGAGGCAGCAGGAGAGGTGGCACTCCCAGAAACAGATTCAATATTAACCCTCGGGGCAGGGCGCTCAGTGGTTTCATCCTCATTCATCAAGAGCATCACTATCAGTCTGTTAGTCCACCTGGGCAGCTATCAACTCAGCCATAGACTTACCTTCAAAGTCTATCTCCGTGGCTTCACAAGACTCTGGAGAGCCTCTAAGCTCATCCTGGTCAATTTACCATTTGCAATAGATTTCATTGCTTGTAGTGAAGTTATCCTACTACACAACTAAAACCTCAAATCAACAAAGTGTGGATATTTTGTAGTTGGTAGGTTTACACACTGATTCTTAAAACCATTAGCATTCCACTGCTGCCACCAGTGTAAAGACTGAAGAGGAGTTATCTGTACTCCTGCCCTCTATATGGCAGAGTAGAAGCACAGAGCACCCGAGCCAAAGATCTCTATAGAGTAGCATGGACGAGCAACCAAGGCTTAAACTCTCAGGCAGTGGTGCAGGCTGGTTTTAAGTACAGTGTAGTCCCCAAACCCACTACAAAGGAATGTCCACACACTATGTTATGTGCTAACACAGTTCTTTATATAAAGATACGTTTCAATATGGGCAACTGTGCACATCAATGAAAAAATCACGTGCGACACTGAACGTGGTATACATTTTGTCATGTAAGTGCAACAAGTGGTACGTGGGAAGCACCAAGTGCAAATTGAAAACAAGGGATCAACAACATGTCAGGGCTTTACACAACAAAGATGCGAACTACCCAATGGCCAAACACTTCACTGAATGCCACGAGAATAATATGGACAGTTTCGCATTCTTTGGAATCCATGCCATTGAAAACGGCCCTAGAGGAGGAGACCGAGAAAAAAAGCTACGACAACAAGAAACTTGTTGTATTCTAGATTTCGAAACAAAACAGCCAAGGGGCCACAACATGGACGAAGAACTTTATACCTTCCTAGGGCATTGACTTTGAAGACCAATGGCCCTTATGTCTGATATATGACTGATTAGAAGTGATTTCATTAACTGGATTCCATTAAGTGTGAATCCAGATTTGTTGCATATTTTTAACTATATGTTTATCACATGTGTTTTGGTGATGGGTATTTGTGTGCTTTTTGTTGAGAGCCACGACTGTGGATTGTTGTATATTTTTAAACATTTGGACTAGTATGAACTGACATATACTGTAGGCTGGTGACATGTAAGCAACAATAATTGGGGTAATTTCTAAAAATGAATCTGATCCGAGGTTGCTAATAGACCTTTGTTATTTGAAGCACTAAGCACTTTATGGACAATGAAAGTCTTTATGCACTGAAGCACTTGGCACCTTGATAAGCTGCAGGCACTATGCACTTTATTTGACAAATGTCGAATGCACTATGCACTTTACATTAAGGCATAAGACACTTTAAATAAAGGGAACAAGGTACTTCATGGAAACTATATAGTACTATATTACTCAGATCATGTGGAATACTACTCATAATAAGCTGCAGGCACTATGCACTTTGTTTGACAAATGTCCAATGCACCATGCACTTTACATTAAGGCATAAGACACTTTAAATAAAGGGAATCAGGTATTTTATGTAAACTACATAGTACCACATTACTCGGATCACGTGGAAACCAAATCACAAATCTGACATTTGCAGGACTAGTGTAAAGTGTGCCGTGGAAGCGACCATACCACTAAGAAGCTACTAGTAGTTCATGAAGGATATCACTGGGTATGATGAAAGTCTGTAATGATTATTTAATCACTGACTTCATACGAACCAAACTAGAAGAAAAAAATACATTACAGGAACCAAGCCTGTCTTAAGATGGCCGCCAGCACACAATCAACTAGTTACAAACATATAAAACCCTTGTTTGTTTCCACTTAATGTCGATCCGCATGTCCTGTTTCTATGCCTACAGTCATGCCTCTTTGTATTTAAACACTATGGTGACAGGATACTGGTGTTGTGAGCAAGCGGCGAGTAATGCCGCGAAACGCGTCGACTTTTTTGTTGGGAAGGCCGAGATGCAAGACGGCTTATATATGTTTATGCCAACTTTTAACCAATAAAGAGGTTATAAAGATATGCTGGTAGCGATTTAATTTCTGAAGCATCATCTGAAGGCGAGTGCTCCTCGAATGACTGATGGCAAGTCAGTTTCATTGATAACATATATATATATATAAACACAAAAAATAACACACTTTGTACTTTGGCAAATCTAATATGGCAAATATATACAATGTCTATGTGGTACCACACTTAACTATTGACTCCATTAAAATACATCAACTGCTGACAGTTATAGTGGTGTACGAATTAAACAGTAATGTGTATCAGCTTAGGACATAGGAAGGAAGATGGCTTCGATGTCTGGGTGCTTTACTTTGAGATTCCTTAGCGGACCCCGTCTTCAGTCGACAGCCTTTCAGGACTGGCTTCTAGGGTGCCTCGTTGAAGATCAGCTTCTGCACGATGTTCCCTCATAACTCGGGGAGAGGTCTCCTAGCCAGGTCCTCTCTCGGATCGTCCTCGACAGACTAAACAGCTTTCGGTTTTCGTCAAAAGAAAGCAGCAGCAATTCTTCTTCTTCCAGCTGGGCTTCAAGGATAAGCAGCTTCACGTTTCAGCTTCAGCTTCTGAACCAACAGGTAAGTGAGAGGTACCCAGATATACACATTGGTCCCTCATTCACATTGCTGAGCCAAGTTCAGTCAGCCAATCAGTCAGAAGGGCATTCATGCAGGCAGGCAGCCAAACAGGCTCACAGTGCATTCACGCCATTCACTTCCACCCATAACAAGGAATGTGGATTGGGGATTAAGCACCCAGCCTTTCAGCACACCACACTGCATTCATGTCAGTTTCAGGCAGAGCGGTCTCATTAATTGTGTCATTCAAACAGAAACCAAACACCCATATCATGGAATGCATATTGGTCACACACTCCATTCACCCGGGTCCCACCACAAGGGCGTACCCACAACATACAGTCACTCGGAAGGCTCCTGCTAGTCTGGCCTGGACTTCCCCACAATACCATATATGGTTCTTCCACCCAACAGCCAGTCAGGTGAAGGGACAGAGTCAGGCTTCCCAGGACTTTGGGAAAACAAGCTAACAGGTAATAGAAATCAAGGGCATCTGTTACAATCCACATGGATCTGCCACCAGCCCTGACCCTGCTCTGTGGGCCACACACAGGTGCCCACAAACATACACTAAGGGCACAGGGTTGTACCCCCACTCATGGGTGCCATACGGGTATCCCAAGGGTCTCTGTTCCCCACAACCAAACAGAGAAAGAGCTGCACCGCCAGCAGTCCCACATGAACTCCAGTGCAGAAAACAACACAGTACAGAACCCACATGATAAGGGTGTACAGGACAATGACATGCAGGCCCTGTCCCTCCATGCATTTCCAGCATCACACACACTACAAAATACAACCCACCCTGTAAAGGAACGCAGAGGACAGACAGTTTTAAAGAAGAAAATTATATGCACTCTGGATACTGAGAGGTGGGTAGTTGGTAAAGTAATTAAATACAATAGTTTATGGAAACTTGGGGTCAGAATCACAATGTACCTTGTGCTGTAGATGTTCCTGGTGCTCGACAGGGTTGAGTCGGTTTCAAGGCGACTTGCAGCTTCTGCGACAGAGTTCATGAGGGGAGACAGCTACCAGTATCTGGTGGCAGGCAGTTTAGCGAGTGAGGACAGACGGCTGCAGGCATCGCTGTCTCAGTGCTGGTTGGCGGGTCTGTAGCACTGGTTGCAGCGTCTCGGACGGCTTTAGCGGCTGCGGCATAACAACAGTCAGTGGTGCAGTCAGTTAAAACTCGAGGAGCTTGACTGTCTCAAAAACATCCTTTAAGGCAGACATCAGTAGATGCTAGTCGATGCACCCCTCCTAGTGTGTTGCAGGCAGATGCCTTGTCCATGGTTTGTTTCAGAGACTCCCTGGCACTTCCCACTTAGGAAACGTGCTGAAGGGCCTAGCAGGGAACACTGTTTGCTGACTGGGTACCGGTTCTGGAGCTGCTGGAGGGTCCTCTGGATTCAGTATCTCCCTCTGTTCTCTGGGAGATGTTTATGGGAGGGGTATTGCTTCATCTTGGAGCCCCTGGCCTTCCTTCACTAGTGAAGGCTGTAAGGCAGACTGTAGCTTCAGCCAGGATCCAATGCTGTGTTCCTCTTGCTACTCCTTGTGAAGTCTTCAGATGATCTGCCCAGAGGAGGGGCTGAGCCCTCTTTTAAAGTGAAATGGGCCGTAGTGATTGGTGTAGGGTAAGCTTACCTTAATGACCCCATCCTGGGTCCCTACCAGCAATCTCCTGTATGCTTGAGGTGATAACCAGAGATCTTAGCAACAGAAAAGGTAAATGGGTTAAAACATGCAATATTAAGTCCCACACATTTTTCTGTCTGTTGTGGATTAAAGGGTCACTCTAGTTAATGAAGCTCTTTGTGGTTCCTGATTAAAGTGGTCTCCCTTGAAGCTGCGGATAGAACATACTGTCTGTCTCCATCAAACCACATACTCTTAACTACTGAATGGGGTCCCCTTCTAGGGATGACTAATGTAAACACACAGTCCCAGACATGACCTTTTACTGTCCATTGGTACTAAGGGCGGGAGCTGGCTTCAGGTTAACATAGTGCATATCAAAGGCTGTTGGGGTTTCATGTCTCCAAGTGGGCCTGTTTGAAGTCTACTCTGTTAGTATACTAATTATGTTAATTGCTGCTAGCATTCTGCAGGGCTCAACAAAATGACAGGGTGGATCCATGGAGCCTTTCATAGTTAATTAGGCTGGCCATGGCAAGGGGAATGTTTTTCCCTCCCATGTCTGAGAGGATATGGTGTAATCCTGGCTGCCAGATCCCAACTAAATATGACAGGGTGGATGGCGCCTGTAGGCTGTGTCCACCCAGAGTAAATGGGTCTATGTGTATGTCATGCAGTGAGCATAGGAAAATGTGTGCAGATTAGCCCCACACCTTTTCCGGAGGTTGATCTACAATCATTCAATTTCTATTAAAATGTAAACAAATCCCAAGCGAGCGCACACCCACCATGCAGATGATCGAATTCCTCACAGTGGGGAAAGTGTGAACATTTTTTGGAGAGATTACCAATAGTTGCAGGAACATTTATTTGGGAGTTTGTGCATTTTATACACAGAATGGTCAATACACAAAAGGAAAAAGCAAAGTGCTTTTCTTTTTTTAAAATAGTGAAACTAACACAACACACTATCACACACTGAACAAACAGTAAGAAAAAGGGACTCAAACATTGGCATCCAAAACACTAAACAGTAAACAAACGATGATAAGAAACAATAAACAGATGAACTGCTTCCAATCTGCTTTAAACCACCAAAAGCCCACCAAACCTCCTGCAGCCTGCCAAAAGCCATAAAAGAACAGGGCCTCATAAAGCGGGCAAACTTTGTTTAGGAGATGTATAGCTTCTGATTCGCTAATTGATCCTTAACAGACTTGAATCACCAGATGGAGCCCTAATAGGCTACATGAACCCAAGCAATAAACCGGTTATTTGTCATGTGATTTGAAGGACCTAATTGGACAATACATCTGCGTGAGGCAAGGACGCCCACCACAAGTACCTCAGGGTGGCAATGTCAGTACTGGTGCAAGATAGTAGTGCGTGGGGAGTTTGCAGATGTATCTAGTCATGACTGAGATGGAAAATGAGGAATGAACTTTAGTGTATGGTTTATGGCGGTCTTACAGCATTACATTGCCCATATACCATTAGATTTTACCTAATTTTACCCCACTAGGGTGAGAGGAGTGGGAAATCCTGCTTGTACATTTTCTGTTTCGCCACTAGAGGCATAGGTAGAGTTCTGCAACCTGAAATGGGTTAAGTAAATCATTGCTTGATTTGTAGTGTATATCTTGAAGGATATACCACATCATGTCTGTTGGGTATGCGGCAGAAGTATCATTATGATATAAGCCTGACATCTGTACTTAATTAACAAGAGAGGAACCTATAGGTATATTAGATCTGTAGTGAGAAGAACCTGGACAGATTAATAACGTTTTCTAATGTTATATTTCAACCTACGATGAATATGTTTCTGAGTTAGCATTTATCTCACCATTCAGCTCATTGAAGGTATACAGGAGCTATGTAGTTCAACATGCAACATGCATATTTATTTAATTGTGATAAAGGTGTGTATTTAAGGCATCCCCATGTAGGTAAAGAACATTTATTTTATTCAGTGTAACAGCTTAGCAGGACTCATGTTTACTTTAGCAGCTAGAATTATTGTGTTCAATGAAGATTACATTTCTTGTTGAGGAAACTTGTCATTCACAGGATGACCTTGGAAAAGAGACAAAATAACCAGGGATACGCCTGAGGATAGTGGGCCATGCTCTCATGGAATATACTGTGTAAACGAGTTCTATTTTATTGTTATTGATTCTCGTGGCATATACAGAAGTGAAGCTTGGGGAATCTAGAATCAGAGATTTGAGATGTCGCTTGTGAGTGTCTGGCTGCATGGATGCCCTAACGTGATGTTATGTAAGAAGGGAATTTCCCATGTTACAATCATGAAAAAAAAACTTCAGCCCTTATACCTGGTGTGGATGCTGGAAACAGAGAGAGAGAGGGGGGGGGGTTCTATGACATTATTTTAATGCTATGTTTCTGAATGTACGCTATATTAAATGCTTATGGTGATTTGCACATAATGATATGTGATATTATACCTTGTGCCTTATGTTATGTTATGCTGGCTTCTTTAAAGGATTGTTATTGAATATAGGTGAAGTTTCAAAGTATTGTGCGGTTCAATTCATGGTGTGATGAATTGTGTTAAAACCATTTAGTGTATTCTGTTTTAGTGGGAATTCTTGAAAGCAAGTGAATATCTGGTTTGTGAAGCTCGTAAATAAAGTAGTCCTATTTTTGTACAAACCAAAAGTGATGATTCTTACCCTCTTGCAGTTGCAGGAGTGGTGCTTATCCAAGGCATAGTATGGTTTTTTCTCTGCTTTTCTGTCTCTTCTGTGCATTAGGTCACATCAAATTGTTGACTGGAAAATAGTTTAATCTGTGAGTATATTGCAGGTTTCGTTATTGTTCATAATGCTATGTTAGAAGTGAAAAATGATTCCCATTCATTTTACTTTGTTGTGAAGGTCAAATTGACTCTCTTCACAGGTAAAGAGGGGACTCTCTTCTCTCCTGGTTCAGGGATGATATGAGCTTGTCCTAATTGTGACAGGGAAATCCTAGTCCCTGCTGGGGCTGCAGGTAATATCTGTTGATATCGAGTACTGCTCCTGGAAGGCAGGGTGCTCCAGTCTGGCTTGTGAGGCCATGATCCAGCTCGCAATACATATATGTGTGTTTCAACTAGATGTGAGAGAAGTTGCAGGATTTTGCCTATGCCTACCTCCTGAAGTTGTACACAAAATAGCAGAAACTGCACAAGTCTGCAAAGTTGTTCAGGGATACCATTAAACACCATTAAACACCTACAATTGTATATTTCCAAATATAGCCACGGATATAATGTGCTACCACTATATGGTGCTCTCAAAAGGTACTGTGTTTCCCCCCTTTGCAATCAAAAAAACAAACTCTGAAAACGTATATCCAACGTAAAATGCATGAAGTCTGATGAGAGAAATATTGCTAGAAAATAATGTGTTCACAAACCAATTACTTCCTGGTCAAAGGGGTCATGCAAAAAAGTGAGCCATGCACTGCAATCAGCCTACCATCACGCTAGCTTGCATAAAAGCTCAATTTCCTCTCTTTCTCTCGTGACTGCACAAGGAGTGATGATTTACTGCATGCTCGTGACCAAAAGGATCTAGATGCATTCTTTTTTCTGCTGTGTGAGTCTCACATTTGTTCACGCTAAAACACAGCTAGTTACTTATTACATTTATTAGAAGTAAATAGGTATTTTTCAAAAATGTCTTGGTTGATCTTGGAAAGAGCTTTGTGAACCCATGATTGAAAAGGCCAGAGAAAGTCGAGAATTAAGACAAAAACCCTTTAGTGAATCCTGTGGCCGAAAATCAAGGTGGTGTTTACGCCGCTGAAGAGAAAGCATTAACGAGCCTACCCGTCCTGCCTGCTGCCCTGTTGGCCCTGACCTCCGATCCTCCCTGGCTAACTGGGAGCGGCCAGGAATATTGGCGACAGCAGTGGAGGGCTGAATGTGGGAGCGCAACCTCTGTTTCTCATGGGCTGGCACAGTAAGCAACAGAGCCTCATGATCCTCAGTTGGAGTCTGGGGAAGCCCAACCCTGTTCAGGCCAACCGAGGAGGGGAGAGGTTGGATCACTATCCTCCCTCGCCAATAGCTAAAATTCTACGTTGTTAGGGCTGCAACCTGGAGCATAGAGAATTGATCACAAGAGTCTGCTGGAGGTGGCTCTGGACAGGTGTTTGATGAGGATAATGACGCCAACTTCCTTCCCTTCCCGACTCACCGGTGAGCGCTTCCCCTCAGAACGCTGGAGCGGCACACAACGATCATCGGAAGACGTAGTGAGTCCTGCACACATCTTGGCTCTTCAGCATCCGTCCTACTAACGTGAAACAGCCCCTCTCTAAACAGACTGCAGGGTGTTTCTGGGGAGGCCCTGGTGGACTAGTGTCCATGTCAGCATGAAGGACTCCTTCCCAGAGAGCAGGTAGTGGCGACAGCAGTGGAGTGGCGGGAGCAGGCGTCCCCACCTGGCTCTCAGTGATTTCTGAGCTTTGGCTAATATCTGGCAGTGCTCTAAGGTGAGGCCGTCCTTAGATGGTGGGTGCAGGCAACCGAGGGACAGAACGCCGGAAGGTGTTGACCACACAGGAGACGACAGCCGAAGTGGAACAGCGAGCCACAGCACTTCTGAGCATGGGGCAGACGCCTTGATGATCTGCGGGAGAGGCATCAGGGTGAGTAGGACCCAGGGTGTACAAGGCCTAGGCCTCCGCACATAATAAAGCTTGGTTGTGAGAATTTACCCACCCACCCCTGAGGCCTGTGCATAATAGGCTCATACCAACATCATCTAGAGGAGTGGTGAAGGGTCACTAATTGAGTTAACAGCGTGCCTCACAATATTGAGCCCACATGTGGCCATGCAGTCTGGAGAGGCTCCTGGGAGCACTGTGGCTTCATCAGGTGCTGGTTGGTGATCAGCGATGTGGGGTACGTTTAAAGGCCCTGCACAGAAGGCACCCTCACCAGAACAGGACAATTTAAACACTGGCATGAAAAACTGCCTTGTTTTGCTTTTATTTCAACTGAATAACATGCATTTCTAAACTACAACCAAAAACAGCCCTGCTTTTCAGTTATTTCACATGAGGGGCACGAATTTCAACACTACAAAGACAAACGGCTTTTGTTTTCCCTTTCACATGAACAGCAGTACTTTAAACATTGCAAATAAAAAATGGCTTGGCTTTTTCTTTGTGTTCATGTCAAATTAAAGAACCATGGGAAAAGGGGGCCCACCCCTCACTATCAATGGACCAACAGCAAATGCAAACTTGCTCAAAAAGGAGAGAAATCAAAGAATCCTGTGACCTGCAAGACAGGGTTTTAAACATCAAAAGCAAAAAGCCTGCACATGTGTGAAAAGAAAACGGCTTTAAATGCCACAGTGGAAAGATAGCATTGCTCACGCAGAAAATGTCAGGGAAATATCAAGCAAATGTAGATTATGTGCCAACCCACAAAACTCCAGTCACCTTTGAATAGACCCTTACTACAGGAAAAATTGGTTTTGGCCTGAAGGCAGGAACTCATGATGACAAAGCCCCACTCACACTGGATATCACACATATTCTATAAACATCCCACAATAAAATGTGATGCTGGAGAAGGCGTCATAATTCCCTGTTTTGCAGACTTGAAGGCAGGAGCCCAAAGTTTTCAAAGGAAACATGGTGTGGCTAGAGCTTGACTAGGAGTTGTGAGCTCCTTGTTGCACCGGCTTCAAAAGAATCCACACCACTTCAAAGAGACTTATGAAAAACTCTGGTTACAGACTGAGCACAGGGAGACAGATGGCTGTGGAGGGAGGAAGCGGCCCTCCCCCAGGTAGAACAAGACACTCCCAAGTTACATTAAAAGACGGATTTCATTTTAGGCATTTTCAAAGCAATCAGAATAATAATCAATTTCGTTTTATGCTATTTTTTCATGTAATTTTCAGGCGGTTGTAAAGAGACTAATTTCATTTCCCTAGGACTTTGGGGACTGAAATGTCCAGTTAAGACTAGTTTCTGGCTGATCTGAACAGGTGACAAATGTGACAGTTGGTGAAAAGATGGAAAATGAAATAAGGAACATGCTTGATCATTTGACTATTCATAACTATTATATATTTTATGAAAAGGACACAAATTTGCCAAATGGACATGCTACATCGTACGGATTTGCCGATCAATTTATCTAATTCCCCATGATCAGCTAAAACCGCAAATCCGTTTGATATGTCAGTGGCTAGTAGAATTATGAAGTTCTGAGACATAACTAGTTTTTGCCAAAAAGTGGTTATGAGAACAAAGGAATTGTAATAAATGCAAACAAATAGATGGTGCTCTCTTCCCTAGAGCCAATCATGCCATGGGGCGGAGAGAGGAATGGTAAACTATCCTATCCGAGCGGCAGAGATAATTGCAGGTTACTCCCCCTAGATAGTAAAGTTAGTGATGTCATTCATGCTATATAAGGGGGACTGTACTAGGACTAGAGACAGAGAGACAAAAATGTGGGGTGACTGGGGAAGGAGGATGGAGAGAAGGCAGCTGAACCTTACCATCTTTGAGAGTGCAGTGACCAGACCCCATGCCCTAGCTGTCCAGAGTGTCCTGAGATCCAGCTGGCTGTCCTGAATCCTAAACCAAGGCTTGCTTTGTAAGTAGCATATACCCCAGTCCTAAATTGCATAAGCGTTTCATTTATGTAGCATTGCATCCAATATTTCTCCCATTGAAAACCCAATTGAAACCCTCATTGAAAACCCATTGAACCACCGTTGAAAAACCTACATTGCCAGCATAATTCAGTCACTTTCCCGCAGAAGAATCTATTGCTAGCCTGTGTATGTTAGCATCTCTCTTTTAAAAAAAAAAAAAAAACCTTTCAGTTGTTTGTGTTAGCCCTTAGTATGTTTGTTTAAGTAAATTACTTAATTCCCCCATTGAAATTCATGGTACAAGATTGTTGACATTTGAAATCAACCCACTTGTACCTGGTGTTGTATTTAATTATTCTAGCCATTAAAGTTTTGCCTCCAAAGAATTAGCCTCCTTGTAACTGAAAACCAAATGTGTCCGTGTATTGTGTGCATTACCAAACAAATTCACATTTGCATCTGTCCTATTAAACCCTCAACCCTTCTTCCATAGTGAGTGATCCCTTTTGCCTAGAAGTCTACCTGTTATGTGCCTCTATCCTTGGCATTGAAACCCACTTTTTCAATTGTAGGCTATCCCCTTCCCTGAGCTGCCTGCCATTGCCAAACTCATAAAAAGTGAATGTCCATTTGCCACTGTGTTTTCCCTTTTGCATTTGCTTTCGCCCAAAATTGATTTTCCCATTTCATTTCTACTTTGCTCTGGTGTGCTGATTAGTATTCTCTAAGCTTTCCCTGTCTCCTAAAGTGTAAGCAATATGAATTTCCTTTCATTCTGTCCACTAGCAGTTGTGAGTAAGAACCACAATCCCATTCTGCCGTTTTGCTCCAAAATCAGGTTTTCACTTTCTGTGCTAGCTTCCCATCTTGTGGTGGTGGGCTTTACCCCATTCCATTCAAATGAATCAAGTTTAGCTGATGTTTGGGGGTGAGTGTTGCAAGGAGTGCTAAACCGTTGGTGCTATAACTTTATAAAAACTGTTCTTTTTCCTGTTTTGCCATTAAAGAACTGTGTGAATTCTAATAGGACATCTTAATCTAATTGTTCTGTAGAGATTATTGCATTTGTGTTGCCACAACATTGGTGTTGGTTGTATATTGATTATTTTCCTTTTTCATTAAATAATAAATTAAAAAATATCTTATTGATACACACTGGCCTGGTTCCTAGTCCATTGTGACAAGGGGTGTTTGTGGAGGTTGGGTGCGAGATGTGTTGGAGGCCTACTCAAAAGAACCCTTAGTATATTAAAAATAAAAAGCATTTTATTGTGCGCCACATCTATTGTAGGTGAAAGAGTCCCCTGGCTGGTGTGTGCCATGTTATAAACCGTGACAAAGTGGGGGCTTGTCTGGGATTGAGAAAAGAGTTTTCACCCATGACAGTGCAACACAGCAGACTAACCCATTGAAGGTAGTGTTATTTTTAGTTGCTAGACAGTTGGGTTGCATTTTAAAGGCCCCATCCAAAAACAGGTGCCCTAGGTATCAGGGCTTTTTCTCATAAACAAAATAGTGTAAGCATAAACTAGGCAAGCGCAGGGTGGATATGTTGTCCTTGCATTGATAACCCACCAGCAGTAGAACACACTTCATAATGAGCACTGTGGAAAATAATATGGCTAGACAGCACCTCCTATCCAAATTGTTCATCAGAGGGGATTGGGCAGAACAAAACATGAAGCCTGGCTATCTAGAATGATGCAAGAGGTGACCCCTATAAATATGGATGTGTGGCAGGACAGTGGCCTGTTACATCAAGCCATGACTGACTTCTATGTGATGCAGAACGTCAAAAATGTGCACATTAAATTGATCCAGCTCACTGCATACATGTCCTTCCACGTGATAGTCATGCAAGAAAGGTACCAGGAGAGTGTAACCTCTGTGCAAAATCAGTCTGAACTTTTAAATCAAACACAGAATGAGTTAAGGCAGGTAGAGCAGAAATGCGAGAGAGACCCAATTCTGAGTTAGAATTAGGAAACCTCATTCAGCAGCTAAAGGAGGAGTTGGCAGTACAGCATCAAAATAATTCATAGCAGGAGTTCAATTATCTGCACTAAAAGAAGAGTACCAAGAAACGGTTAATTACCTGAAAGATAGTCAACTAAAATTGAACCAACATGTGAAATACAATAGAATCTGCATAGAGGACAGCACATTAGGCAACTGGAAGAAGTGAATAGCAAGTTAATTACTAAGGAGGTCAATTCCCAAGAGGAATTTGACCAGGAGTGCCGGAAGTTGAGCGCTATGAAACAACAGAGTGATAACCTTAGTGAACTGAATGGCACACTGTATCAGGAAAAAGATGCCCTATACCAGGAAGTGTGCAAATTAAAAACAGACCTGGAGAAAAGTGAGTCATGTTTCAGGAACTGACTAACATAAAATTAGAGAATTAAATATTAATGGGGCAAATGAGACAGAAGGCGATCTAGAGCAGACAATACAGACCAAAAATGTGCAGGGTGAGGAGATGGGTCTCCTGCAAAAGAAATGGTCTGTGTATTTCCAGGCAATACAAGAGGCACAGAAAGAAAATGAAGCGCTTTGTGTTGAGAACAGGGGACTCCAGAGACAAGTAGTAGCACAAGGGAAGGTCATAGATGTCAATCAAGCCCTGATAGCAGAGAACAAGGCTCAGGTCTTTGCATACTATCAAGAAACACTCCCTGTGTTCTCATTCTATATTCATTAAGTAATATTGGAAGCTGCCATATCTATATTTGTAATCTGATTGACAGAATGGCTGACTATCTAAAGAACAGAGAGGAAGAGCGAGCTACCTTATTTGCCCCAAGAGGGAGCACACTCAACCCATTTAAAAGTACTTACAACACTACTGAAACACTAGTCAAAAATTCATTAAATTGGAAAGACTCTCAAAGAAAGAGATAAATACATTTTGGGAACAGGCTTCTCTTACTAACTACTTGGAGAATGAAAAGATTCCTAGAGGTTTAAGAATTTTAATTTTCCTAATTTTGAAAAACAAGAAGACCAAGATCTAGCTAATCAGTGGCAAAACACTTAAATTAAAAGTATTAATGGAACATACTAAGAGGGAACATGCCAGAACACTAGAGGCCATTGAAGTCTTAAAGGAAGAAATTAAATCTATGGCTATGCACAGTCTGTAAAAGATAAAAACGTAATGTATGGTTTACTTGGTGCCTATCAAGATGAAGTGAAACTCTGCAAATTTCGTAAATACTTCAGAGATGACAGGGACTACAGGGACGACTGAGTATACACTTTTCAGCCAAAATTTGATAATAGCACAAGGAAATCTAAAGAAACTACTCCAAATACATCAGTCGGCAGCTCTGATATAGATTTTGATAGGGAAGGGATTACAGAACAATCATCAGATAACCCTCCCCAAAGTACAACAGGGAAGGTTTTTTTTAGAACAAATCAGGCGTTACAGGAGGGGTACCCAGCAAGGGGCACAACAAGTCTGATTTGAATTATCATCCATCCCAAATACACCAATTTAGAACACAGATTTAGGGCCAGGAGGGGTTTAGGGGGAAACCAAGATCTAAACAGGCCTGCAACATACTAAGAAGATCAGGCTCGAGGAAGCAACTGGATATCTAACTGCCGAGAGTTTGGTAGTGATCTTATCAGACAGGATCGAGAATTTGGTAGTGAACTTATCAGACAGGATCCTGACTAAATTTGAAGAACAAGTACTTAATAAATGTTTATCATTTGAACCAACTACTGGTACAAATTTCATTGATTTTCAGGTGGGCCTCTTTAAGTTCACGCGTAAGTTAAAACTCAAGAAGTATTTTGCCACACAGACCAGGCAACATGTACCGAGCAATATTCCAGCCTCTCCTAGCACATTCTCAATCAGGGACATAGAAAATATACATCTACTATTGACATTGGATACAACCACTGAGAAGTCTTTGAGTGACACCTATCAAGATTTAGAAATTCAAGCCCAATATCTACCAGTTAAGGAACTTAAGTCTAAATCTAAATTTACTCTGCAACTGGCAAATGAAAACATCATTGATACATTACATCAGGCGGTAATTAAAGACATTCATAGGCATATAGATAGAACTAGTTAAGGACATTCTTTCAAGTTCAAGGATAATCTCACTACCAATTAACGCACTGCTCTTGACAAATTGGGATCTGACCCAGACCTTATTATTAGAGAGGTGGATAAGGGGGGGAACGTAGTTCTACTGAATACTAAAGATCACTTGAATATGGGTAAAACACTCCTATCAACACCAGGGTGTTACAGTGTCTTACCAGGAAATCCATCTAAAACTGTTACTCAAGAATTACATTTACTAGTAGACAGATGGCATCTGAAAGGAGCCTTGACTGATGATGAGAGGTATTTTCTGAAAATTAAACATCCCATTTCACCTGTTATGTATTTTCTTCCTACGATCCATAAGAATTTTGATCAATTACCGGATATTCGCCCTATATTGAGCGGAATAGGGTGGGTTACAGAGGGGCTACCTAAGTATATTGATAACTTATTACAGAAGCATGTTTTGTTAATGCCCACCCATACCAGAGATAGCACCCATGTAGTGCAAATTCTATCGACACTTGATTGGCAAGAGGACTTTTTGTTAGCTACTTTGGACGTTAAAGCTTTGTATAGCTCCATAAGTCATAATTTAGCCATTGAAACTATTGAATGGGTCTTCAGAGATCATTTAGCTTCCCTTTTAAGCACTTTTGACAATGTTGAAAGAATTTTTACGATTCACGCTAAAAAACAATGTGTTTCTGTTTGATGATCTTTATTACACTCAGGTAAAGGGAGTGGCAATGGGGGCTAAATTTGCACCTCCATTATCAAATTTCTTCAGGTCAAAACATGAACAAACTCTTGCATTGTGTACTTCCAAATATGTGAATAATGTGGTTTTGTGGAAGCGCTTTATAGATGACATTCTGCTGGTATGGAAGGGCTCTGAAAAGGAGCTCCAGAGTTTTGAGGATCATCTCAATAACAACCTGTTTGGCTTTACATTGAACGGTAATAACAGTAGAACCTCGATTGATTTCCTCAATATAACCATTTATTTTTCTTAAGGCAAATTAGAAACTAAACTTACCGTAAGGCAACAGAGGTGAATTCAACACTACAGGCAGGTAGCTGCCATAGGAAATGTATTATTACCCATATTCCAGTAGGTGAGTTAATCCGAGCACGACGTAACTGCAGCCATGATCAAACATATTTATGAGAATGTGCACTTCTGACTAAAGGATTGTCTGAGAGAGGAGACAGTAAATCTATAATTTAGGATGCTTGTGCGAAGGCAGAGAGAAAGCACAGAGTGGATATGCTGAAAATGGACACTCAAGATAGAGTGAGAACACAAACCAGGCGGGAGATTGATATCATCACCAAGTATACAAAAGTGCTTTTTAAAATAGTACAGGAACATTGGGAAATCCTTAAATTGGATAGTGATATATCTTCCTTTTTTAATGATAAACCATCCTTTATCTACACTGGAGCCCCAACAATCAAAAACAAACCTTGTCCTTCCCTTTTGACTGATACTAGGCCTAAATGGACAGACTGGCTGAAACCCACTAGAGGGTTTTTTAAATGTGGGTCCTGCAAAATGTGCAGATTTGTGCACCCTGATTGTCTGAAATTTGAGAACCAACAAGGTATTAAGTAGTGTACGTAATTGTTTGTGTTTGTTCAAAGATATATGTAGGCAGCACTATAAGACAACTACAGATTAGGATCAGGGAACATATTTCTAATCTAAAAAAACAGGATCGTAGGCTACCGATATCTATGCATTGGCAAGAATTCCATCAAATGGATGACACAAAGGACATTCATTTTGTAGGTCTCAAAAAAGCATGTTTGAGCAAAAGGGGAGGAGACCTGCAACTTAAATTGTGACAACTAGAAGCCAAACATATATGCAATTTACGCTGTGTTCAAGAAGGTCTCAACTCGGAACATGAGATGAGTGTGTTTTTATAAGATTCTATGGTATGCTATTCCCAATATCCTGCTAATGGTTCAAGTGTGACATGTCAGTTTAAGGAACCAAATGTAATATTTTGTGGTTAATCGCTTTACTTAAGCTAGCATCACTGTCTCTTCTTGCACGTCAGACCATGTACCAATGTCAAAAATACTTAACACATTATATACAGGGATTTCGTGTTGTGTTCATATCCCTTATCATTTGGCTCAAAATATGACACATATGGATTCAATGTTGTGCTCATGTCCTATATTATTGGGTTCACGGAATTTGCATATTCTCTATTTTCTCTATTTTTCCCCATGAAGATACTGTGCAGGGGTATCTGGCTTCACTAGTTACAATTCTACCTTGTTATCATATCTAATTAAGCGCATTAAGTTTGCATCTATTTAACAGAGGTGTTTACGACTATTATCTGGCAAGACATCCAGTTGATTTTTATTAATATTTGGTCCATATTTGACATTCAAATCTGAATTAGCTGCAAGTATACTTATGCTGTGGGTAAATGTTGTCCTTTTCAGCTACACCTTTATTGTTGGCTTGAGATTACACTAATTTCGTCATATTGTGTTTATTGCGCATGCAAGTGACGTCGCACTGTGACGTGTGATGTCACATGCAGCTTATTTCAATAAGTAAACAATCAAGATGGCTCCATACGAGCACAATCAGTCCTAAACGGGATCGGTCCTGAGACGCTGCTTTGAGGTAAGGGCATAAGGGCAACGCGTGATTCTAGCATCCATAAGAATTATGGTCTCATTACAGAATAGGGGAGCAATTCTCCTTTTTTTCATTTAAAATATTCGTTCTACAGGTATTCGTACCATTGACTGCCTGTAGATGATTGGACGTATTTGAGTATATGTACTTCAAACTTAATTGAGTTACGTGGGTCCATTGTGATTTCTACACAAGAATTCTTCATTGGTAAGCGTCTAATGCTTTGAAATCACACGCAAACATGATCAACTCCAGAATCGAGCCACTTTAGCATATTGATGGTATTTTAAGATATTTGTTTATATTTCAGAAAGTCAATATTGTAAAGCATCATCTGACGTTTATGCAATGGGAATTGTAGCCTCAAGTTGAAAGATTAACACAAACCAGAAGCACTGAAGCTATTGTTTTGAACAAGTTAATACATACGCCATATTCAGGGTAAGGGACGATAATTTCTACCTTGGAACAATGACCGGACAGTTTGTAATCTATACGAACCCGCTATTTGAATTAATTCTATTTGCTTTTATAGATTAGTAACCACTAACAAGATAGGTGAGCGATCACTTACTGTGGGCAAATATCCAACAGCATGTGACCTCACACTGGGGCTATTCTTTGGTCACTAATTCACTAAATAGTTGATGTCACAACACCCACACTGGAATGCTTTTTTTTTTTCTGCCTATAATTGGCATCTCACACTTGAACCAATCCACTGTGGTATGCACTATGCAATTGGCTTAATATAGATATCTGGTCTAATACTTGATCAACGGGAAAGCACCAATAATATGTTAGTTTCCTAATATGAGAGACACTTTCTCTGCTGAAGTTATGACGGTGTATGGTTCATATAACTTTGTTTTATATATATTTATTTTTATGTTACTGTACCATACTCATATTATGCATGGGAATCGACTTGACCTATCAATGGGATTTTTTCTTTGTTAATTATTTATGTCTTTTGGGAATAACAGCATTGAAGACGACCCATTGGCCGAAACATGTGTCGGCTGTTGATTTACTGAACGTAACCAATAAATTAGATACTGTACATTGGACCACCTTTGACTTACTCTTCAATAAGGATAAACGGACATCTCTTACGCCAAGTCTTTGTGCGGACTGACAGCACACACTATCAACGTATCAAGAAATAAGGGATGAGAAATAGAAATTCGAGAGGTTAGAAAAAGAGTGTGCTAGGCTTAAAAAGGACTTGAGAAACCCCAAACTGTTAGGGAACGGGAGGGCAACCCCTAATCATGGTGTAGGGCCCTTTGTACCAGGGGTCTCAAGCCAAATCACCACTCTATATGTGCAAGGCGCTGCTAACTTCATGTCTACCAGTTCACAAGAATTAGGCCTAGCATGATTGAGCCGACAGGCCAGCGTCCATCAGAGATTGATGGACGTGTATCACAGCTTACGTTCAAAAATAGTTTGGCATATGTATCTGACCGGGAGGACTCCTATGAAGAGAAAAGCAGGGAGTTAGACTGGCAGAAGCATCAGCTACAAAGGGACGACCTGGTCCACTTTTAAGATAAAAAGGAGTCTGAGTTTAGGCCCCAAAAGAGAATCCTGAAAACCTCCCCCCATTCAGGTGGCTGGGGGGAGTTGTCCAACAACCCCAGAAGAAGGGAGGAGACGGATGAGTACTCCCCTGTGCGAAAGAGGGAGTCCATAGGAAGTGACCCAGAGAGCTACAATACAACAAGGGAGAAGAGACTAGGCCCGTCATTCTGGGAGAGACTCCCAGTCTCAAAGAATCAGGGAGCACCTAGAGGAAAAGGATGGGACCTCAATTGCAGCAGATCTGAGTGTGAGGGCATATGGACTCAGGTGCAATGGAAAAAGAGGCGCTGCCAAACAAAAGAGAACTTTGGTAAAAGACCCTATTAGACAGATAAAAGCCATTAGAAATATCATGACCCTTTACCATAAAAATGCCAGGTACTCAGTCTGGGAGCTTCTGGAGCTGTATGACCAGAGGATGATGTCATTTGGCATCAAATATGATCAGAATTCTATGGAGCTTTCCAAATGGACATTCTCCCCAGAATACTCCAGCTTCTTTGCTGGGCTGGAGGATCAGAATGATTCAAGGTGGTCTACCTACAAGGCAGCCATCTTGAAGCACTTCTCCAAGCACCGGAACCCCCAGGAGGCTTGCAAGGCGGCCTACAACCTGCAGTGTGGAGAGGATCAGGCCTGAGAGAATTTGTCCAAGAATTGAAGCCGGTATTTGCACAAACAACTAGGTGGGTGCGCACGAAAAGTAGGGAGTTCATCAATACCTATTTCCATGCACTGCCTAAGTACATTATGACGCAGTTGGTTAGGGACTTCCACGATAAAAGGACCCTGGACTGGGTAATAGAACAAGCTACCTGGATCTATGAGGTCTAAAAGCCAGAAGAAAATATGAATCCCCCCAAAAATCCCAAACCAACAAGCACCCCCGCTGCTGCCAAGGTGGCGGAGGTGAAGATTGCCCCCATTTTGAACCTAGAAATGGGGGGGCCTAAAAATACACCTCCCAATAATCAACCAAACCAGAGGCAGAGAAGACCCTCTGACCAGTCCCAAGCAGGTGGTAGCCAGGCAGGGTACTCCACAAATGTGTCACCTGACTCTGCCCAAGGTACAAGGGAAACAGACCCATCTTGGGGTACGGATGAACTCCCCCGGCTGAGGGGCGGGTGGTCCAATCAGGTAAGTACATCCCCAGGAAACATGCCTCCAAACTTCCCCCCAAACTTCCCTCTGGAGTGCAGAAATACTCCACCCTCTAGTTTAAGTTTCTCCCAAACGTACCTCATAACCACAACCCTCCTTACTCTCCCCGCTTTCAGGAGTCTAGACCACCAAATCAGGGAGAGGGGAGGCCAAGGATGGAGGGCTACCAGGGAAACCCTCAATACCCAAGTTACTCTGGGAGAAGAGACAGTTACCCTTCCCGAGAGCAACAAAGATTTGACCTAAGACCCCCATATCAGCCCGAGAGGGTGTCACAACTGGAGCGTCAGGTTCAGAGCTTGACTCAAGAACAGCTCAAACCCAGGGTCTGGCACCTCGGACACAGGGAGAGAACTCCGACAACCAGTAGGTTCCAGAGGAGGAGGCTCGGAATGAAGGGGGATGCAAAGCCCTAGAGGAAGGTTCCTTCCTCACCCATGAAAAGCCCCAGGAAAACCCTGAACCAGAACTCAAATATCCTACCCCTGAAAATCTGCAACCTAAGGAACAGAGGGTAAGTAGGAGAAGTCAAGGGACAAAGAAGACCCGTTTTGTGGAGGAAATCAGTGTCTTCCAATTTGAAGGGGCAGAATCACTGGAGGATTCTGGGAATAAAGTCTTCTTTTTTAAGGATGGGGGATTCCTCCCAAATAAAAATGGGTCCCAAAAGACCATGGGCCTCATTATGACCCAGGTGCTAAGTGTTTAACGGCGCCGTAAAAGGCTGTGGCGCCGTTAAACACTTAGCGCCTAATTACGAGGTCCCTTTGCGGGACCCGACCTTAACGGCTGGTTTTACCAGCCGTTAAAGTAGGGACCCGCAAAGGGACCTTGGTGCTAATTACGGTACCGCAATTTGCGGTACCGTAATTAGCGCCTTCCCCATTCCCATTGAGCCCTATGGGGCAAAAATGGGAATGGGGAAGGGCCATGACGGCATGGGGAATTACCACCCCACCAACCTCGGAATGGGGTGGTAATTCCCCATTCCGCCATGGCGGACTCCGGCATGGACCATGGTGTTAATAGCACCATGGTTTAGCGCCAGAGTCCTAATGAGGCCCCATAACTCAGACTGGGTGGGTATGGGGACTGACCTAGAACCGCTTATCTCTGAACCCCAGAAATGTCTTCCTGCAAACTCAGAAATGAAAGAGGGATCATCCCCTCAAACCAGTTCAAGTAACCGTCTCAGGGAAATGGGGGATTCCAAAATCCCACAAATCTCTGGATGCTAATTTTATTTTACTGATTCCTGAACTCCGACACAGATAATTGGCCAAGATCCCACGATGTCAGAGTCCAAAATAAAGAAATTAACTGTCCAGCTGGCCCACAATACCCATTTCCTTTGCCCCCAGGAGGAGAAAGAAGGTAGGTTTAAAACCCTGTCTGGGTGCAAGGACAATGTGCAATTTCAGCACTCGTGAATGCTGGATCCCAAGCCACACTGCTGTCCGAAAAGGCCTTTGAGCATCTTCATTCAGGAAGGCGAGAGTGTCACCAAATTCCCCTCGTAGCTCTTCCTGTACAACTCCAGAACTTTGACGGGAATGACATTCCCGACGAGGGGATTGCGGATCTGGACATCAAAAATGGGCAACACAAGGTGAAGCACCTGGTCATAGTCGTCAATCTAGAGGGAACACACTGGCCCTCATTACGACCCTGGCGGAAAGTGACTGACCGGACCGCCACAGCGTAAATAGCGTTTCCGCCATTGCACGATGGAGCAAAGTGCGGCCCATTCCGACCCATCGGGCACGAGCACCACGGCATGGCGGAAGTGCAAAGTCCGCGATGGCGGAAATGACCCCAAAACGGCCCACACCGCCGCCGTACGGCGCCCTAGGTGCAATACCGCCACCCATCTTAGCGGACACCGCAGTGAGCGCCAACCGGAAAGTACGGTGACCGGAAATATACGGAAACGGAAGTAAAAACATGGGCCCGGAACGGGAAACAACACGCCGTACACCTATAAAACCACAAAATCCACACAACCACTAAAAACACTACCCTGAGACACATCCCAACCCGTCATCCACCCTAGCGAAACCAAGAAAAATGGGAAAAGTAGCGAAGAAAGCGTGCGACCGCAAGCGGCAGGTCCACTTCTCCCGTGAGGAACTCACCGTGCTTACAGAGACCCTCCAGGAGAATGCCGCCGCCGTCTTCTCCACGCAAATGACCAGGACGGCACTTGCGAACAAGAAGGCCATATGGGCCCTGGTGGCACAGCGGGTAAGTGCGGTGGGGACCGCACCCCGCAACCCACAGCAATGCAGAAAGCGATGGGACGACCTGCGGATACGCGTCCGTAGCATACTTTCTGCCAACCGCAACATTGCCACAGCCACCGGGGGAGGATCGGAATCACCCATCAAGTTGACCCCCTGGGAAGAAATCTGTGCCTCCACCATTGGAATGGAGAGCATAGAGGGAGTCGGAGGGATGGAGAAAGGAGTGCAGACATCCGAAGAATCAGGTAGGTGTCCCAAATAAAACAATGCCAAAACCACAATGTCCAATCATGTGAAGTACCACGTGCCCACATAGTGCAACAGTAACACATGTCCAGGAGAACGTCCACACACATTGGCCTGATAGCGCACTTTAAAACTCACAATAAATACATAAATAATTAAAAACCCCAAAAACACCCACTACACGTGCAGCAGGCACACCCTAACTGCAGGCTGCCAAACAACTGCACCCTCACTCCACACACAAATGAAAGCACCTCCAAGGCCCCGACCCAAATCACCCTCAGGTACCACCCCAATGCATGTGATACATTGCCATTCCAATTCCCACAGACCCATTAATAACGGCCGCCCTCCTTTACTCCACCACAGGGTCCGATCCAAACGACGAGCTCCAGGACACCCCTACCAGCACACCTGCAAAGAGGGCCAAGACCAACGGCCAAAGACCCTCCACCTCAGCTGCACGCATCAAGACACGGCAGCAGCACAAATCAGGTGGCAGCACAGAGGAGGGAACATCAACAGGCACCCCAGCAGCCAGCATGCCCACAACAGCAGCACCACAGGTCCCCCCAATGGATGCCACAGAAGGCACTGCCTCTGGTGGCAGCAGCACCATAGGTGACACCCCATTAATGGCAGCATGCTCCGACACAGAAGACGGGGATGTCGAAGTCAGATCCATCCATGACCTGTCCCAATCCCCCTGTCTGTCCCATCCCGTACACCATGAGGATACCACGCAGGGGCACCCACAAGACGACGACTGGCCATCCCCCACAAGCCCTGTGGCAGGGCAACATGAGGCGAACAGCCACTCTGTGACACCACCGCAAATGGCCATGGCCCAGCAGAGGCAACAGTCCCTCGACCAGTTAATCGTGCAACAGCAGCAACTGGCCACGCTCCTCAAGGACCATGCCGATGAATGTGGGGGCACTAAGGCAGACATAGAAACATCAACTGAGACACTTAGGGCAGAAATGGAGAGAAGTACAGAGACACTAAGGGCACAAATGGAGAGTAGCACCGAGTGCCTGAGAGTCCAAATGGAGAGTAGCACCGAGAGCCTGAGAGTCCAAATGGAGAGTAGCACCGAGAGCCTGAGAGTCCAAATGGAGAGAAGCACTGAGAGCCTGAGGGGGGAACTGCATGCGACGTCCAAAGACGTATGTGCCGAACTTGCCGCAGTGCGCCGTGTGCTCACTGAGCTCTCACAAACCCTTAGGGACATGCATGGACGTGAGCAGGCAGAGACATCATCCGTTGCAAGTTCCGTCCAGGGCAGCCCCCAACGTAGATCTGGGAGGAACCTGCGCTCCACAGGCAGGGGTGCCCTGATACCCGCAGAGGGGGCTTGCAATAGCGACTGCCCACTGACAATGAGCATCTTTGGACACTGGTGTTCGGGGGGGAGGTAGGAGGGTGGAGGGGGTGTGTTGGGCTCACTTGGGTGGCGGGTCGATAGGGTGTTCAACATGATATCACATATGCCATAAACAATGCACGATCAACCAATGAGATGTGTGGACAATGATCTTTGTGTACTAGGCCATCATAGGCGTACAGTCCATATTGTGCATGTACCAGACACACACAGTGCCACGAGTCCTGTGTCCATGTATCAGCCACCAGGCGTGAGTGCTAGAAGCATGCATCAATGAGATGCTGACGAATGTCACGGCCCTCCTGTGCCTCGCGGACTCCTTGAGGTGCTGCCACATCCCCACCCTCATCATGACCATCTTCAGGTGCTTGCAGTTCTGCGTCAGGGGGCATGGGCACATTTCTACGTACGCACATGTTGTGTAGCATGACACATGCCATCACCATCTTTGCAACCTTCTCATGGCGGTACAGGAGTGCCCCGCCAGACCTGCTGAGGCACCGGAAACGAGTCTTCAGTAGGCCGAATGCCTGTTCAATGACTACACGGGTACGTGAGTGGGCATGGTTGTAGTCCTCCTCATGCTGGTCCCGTGGGTTCCGGACTGGTGTGAGGAGCCATCTCTTCAGTGGATATCCAGCATCACCTGTATGTGGACGATAAACGAATTATGTGGAATGCCATTGCTACGTACGCACCCCCCCCTTCCTGCCAGGTCATTGCCGCATCACATACCCCACATCATCATGCATGAAATGAGACTCACCGAGTAGCCAGGATCTGTACCCTGCGTGTCGCTCCATGTAGCGTGGTATTGTTGAGTTCCTCAAGACCATAGAATCATGGGTTGATCCAGGGAATCGGGCACAACAATGTGTAATGATCCTGTTGGAGTCACACACCATTTGTACATTCAGAGAATGAAATTGTTTTCGGTTGCAGTACTGGGCCTCCATGGCATGTGGGACGACCAATTCCACATGGGTGCAGTCGATGGCACCAAGGCAACCCGGTATGCCGCCAAGTGCATGGGATCCCACTTTTGTGTTGGTAATTTCCTGCTCCGAGCGTGGTAGAGAGATGAAGTTGTCTGCGTGCTGCAGGAGGGCATCGAGCACTTGCAATAGTGTCCGTGAGAACAGTGGCTGAGAAATGCCATGCAACTGTCCGACTGTGTGCTGGTAGGTGCCTGTGGCCAGGAAGTGGAGTACAGACACCACCTTCAGTAGGGGTGGGATGGCGGTTGGGCTATCTATCATGCTGACAAGGTCAGCCTGTGTCATGTCCACAATGGCGGCTATGGTGTCCCGGTCCAAACGGTAGAGGGTGTGGATCTGCTCATCAGTGAGGTTGAACGGATGTGCTCGGAGGCGTGTGATTGCGGGCTGCCTGCGTGGTGGTAGTGGCTGTGCTGGCGGCCCTTGCTGGCCCTGCCTTGCCCTCCTCCTCCTCCTGCGTCTCCTCCGTGCGGCCGGTTGTAGTTGGTGTTCGTCTTCTTCTTGGAGTTGGAGTACTTGCAGTGCTATCAGGTCCCCCAGGGCCAACATCGCGAGTCCTGCCGGTAGCATTTCGGAGTGGGTGTGGTTGTGGGAGGAGACTGGGTGTGCAATTTATGTGTTTTCAGGCTGTATGGCCTCCACCTGTGGTGATTCATTCCACCTGTGCAAGCTGCTCTCCCCTTTGGCCGAGCACGTCCCGCACACAACGCTGCAATTCGAGGAATGGCATCTTGCTATTGCAATCATGTATTTGTACCCGATGGCCGTGTAACATTGGTTGATATGTTCATTCGGCTATGGTCCCATTGTTTCACATACAATCTTTGCAGTCGCGAACAGACTTGTGAAGGGTCAGTGGAACGTAGTACTCGAGTAACGGTGGACCCTCATGCATCACTGTACCGAGTTGCAACGACGGGCGGGGCGTCCCATTTGTGAGTGAAGGCAGTTGCCATTTTCACACACAGCCGCACTAGATGGTTTAATTTGTGATTTCAAGCGGCCACAGATGCCTTTTCGACGTGATGTTGCAAATGAGGAATTCGAAGGGCGGCGCTTTCGGTTATCAGCTAGCGGCGAGGAGATGCCCACAGGTCTGACTGCAAATGTAACGTTCTATTGTTCAATGTCCTTGGGACAGGGGCCATGGCGAGGATGCATGATTGATTTGAATAGTTTGGGATGCGCAATAGCGAAGTGGACGATGAGGCCGGACGTTCCCAAATACATGTTACTTCACAACACTGGAATTACGGGCTGGGGCACAGTGGATTTTGCAGGCTGCATGACGCACAGACTCAATGGAATTCTCACATGTTATGTGAGTATGGAAACAGGCGTTATCATTACGGGATGAGGGAATGATGAATGGATGCATGGGCAGATGATTTGATACAGTGTTTGCCATGTACAGGGCTTCTTGGAATCTGTCCGCCTCCCCTGCGCTATGTGATGCAGGGCTGCCATAGTGGGACCATCGTCTATCTGGCCTTGTTGAGCCCTCCCTGTCTCGACGCGCCCTCAGACACTTGTGTCCATGCACGTTACCAATCCCATCTGATGGATTCTGTTTTCACAGACGCATGCACAGGTACACTCGTTTGTGATGGTGTTTACACCTCGATGTAGATAGTTATGAGTTGCAAGTGGTTTTGGGGTGGTGATGATCCTTTGGAGTGGGCTAGCATGCATATGGCTGTGGATTTAGTGTGATCATTGAAGTGAGTTGTTCGAATGTAGTTCTGATGGCCATTCTGTTCTTTTTCTTTTCTTTTGGTTGACAGGTATCTCCTCCCCTTTTGCCACTGCCATCTGTATGCCACTCCTGCAGATGGCTTTTACTCCCGACACCTGCTGCTTCGTGTTAATCAGTGGAGCAGCATTACGATCTTATGGGACGATCGCCAATGGGCCACATGCCCTTACGCAGTACTAGTGGCTCGGAGCAACATTTCGGCCTTTCAGCTGGACTAGTGCCTCCCCATTGGGACGGCCCTGCGGTTCTGTGCGCTTCCATGTTGCCTTTTCGTACGAGAATGTGGCTCTGTGTACCATGAAGGAACAGGGCGTCACACAAGAAGTAGCTGGTCATTTCTTGCGGATGCAGCCCACAATGGTGAAATGTGTTTTGGAGTTCATGGCCTAATGGCTGTATGGGCTTGGTGAATTTGTTGTGCATTAAATTTCTATTCTGATGTGGGCCGTGTAGCGTTCTTCTTTGCAAGTGATGTGGCATATTCCTATTTGGGGAGCGATGTATTGTGAGGAGATCTGCATTGGGTTCCAGCTTCGGAGTATAGTTGCGTGGTACTGTGCTGGGCGCGTTTGCCTACGAAGCCCAGTGAGGTCAGGGATGAGGGCTGCCAATATGACTGTTTGAATGATGTCATGCTCAGGGGCGGGGGATTAGGTTTTGTGTAACAGATGCCGGTCAGCCAGGTGGACTGGTGGAATGATGTGATTTTCGGAATATTGCTGGTCACAGGTGCCTGTGTTTGCGTGCGTTTCTTGGTGGGGGACTGTGGTCATGTCCATTGGAATGGCTTCTGTATTCGTGCCATCTGTGCCCTGCGGCTCCCATTGGCCCCTCTTGAGATTCTTTTGTTCGTTGGCATGCATGGGTGACTTGTACATTTCACTGGTTGCATTGTGACTTCATTGCACCTACGGGGAGTTGTACTATGTGGCCAGGGAGCGGTGTACAGGCACTCAGTGGGGCCGTTTACGGTTGATTCGCGATGCCGTACTTCTCACCATGGCGGAATGGTACTTTCCGCCGTGCTTGATGGCGTTAGGTACATGTCTGCTAGGGTCGGAATTCGCGTACCCTTGCGCCATGGTGGTATTTACGGTTTGGCATGGCGCGCGCGCACGTACTTGGTGCAGTTAGCGTTGGCGTTCACTACGGTGTCGCTAATGGCATCGTACTTTGCGGTGACGGGTCATAGTCGCACCGAGCGCTATTCGATGGCGGTATTGCATTTCCGCCATCGTTTTTCGATTTCCGCCAGGGTCGTAATGAGGGCCACTGTCTCTTAGGGAATGGCCTCCTTCAGAGGTTGTTACCCCTCATATACTGTCAACAAGGTCCTCTGGACACAGACTAGCCAGCCAATAAAATTAAAACAGAGCACCAACTATGTAAGTCTAAATGGCACATGCCACATGGTTGAGCAGCGGTCTGACAAAATAGAGTTCCATTTTCGGAAGAATAAGTCACCCACATAACTGTAATTGCTGTGGTAGAACAAACTGGTGATGGGAACCCTTCTCCATTCTTGAAAATCAACCTTCCTCCCAGTTTTAAGTGTCATTCCACACTGTAAGGAAATAGCCTGAAATGTTATATTGATCCACAATTTGAAGAGAACCCAAACCCCAGGATAAAAAGTGATGAAATGTCAGCTCAAAGCTTGACTGATATTCAGAAAAAGGGTGAACAGCTGTTTCTCCCCATTCAGGTAAATGATGGGGGGAGCCTGTTCTCGCCAGAGTATGCCTGAATAATGGAAAAAGCTTCATCAGCGAAGCCTTATTCAGGAAACTCCCAAAAGATCAGACCATTCCCACATTTAAATTGATTGATAGGTGGGAAATGGGACTGGAAACTCCCAATTCCAAACATCTCCTGTCTAGCAGGTGCATGCAATAAATTTCCATTGGTGATAAAAGCATAGAGCATAATTGTTGGGTTGTGCGAGATGTCCCCTCTGCCTTCTACTTAGGCAGTGACATTCTCAATCGATTTGCAATTAATTTGTACCTCATTAATTACAAAGTCTGGTCCCGTCTTTGGGGGTAACCCCATGGGCTTTGACAATCCTGAAATGTCATTTCAGTCAGCTCAATTCCTACCGTATGCAGTTGAAATTCAAACCGGAGAAGAGGTCACCATCCCAGGACTGACCTGACAATTCCTAATCCCACTAAAAATTAAGAGAGGACAGAAACTCCAAAACCCAGATGCTTATGTACATTTAAATCATCATATCCAACAGCAGGGTTGGGTTTGAACCCAACCCCATTAGTGGACTTAGAACACAACACCATTCCAATATTCCATTCCAGCGACCTTATGAGTATCACTCTGGGTGCAGATACCTTTATTGGAATGGCGGTTGATGCCCAACATTTCTCCATTGACTTAGGGAATTAAATCATAGGACAGATCCCCAATGACTGTTACAACTGTGACGATGACATACCGCCAGAAAAGATCTTCACCTGGCAAGGGGGGAATTTCTTGGTGCACTCTTCCTGCCCTTACGGGTGGGAAGAGGTGACCTGTGAAATCAGGAAGGATGAGGTGATATTCCAGGTCCACAGTGACTGTCTCTCCTACTTCAAACCTCCTGTCTAGGCCAACACCATAACCAGATATCTCTTCACGCAGCTGGAGGATACCGCAGAGATTGCAAAACCCGAGGTCTTTCCAGACTTCAGACAGATGGTTGAGGAATGGGTCAACCTCGCTGATGCCTGTGAGACCAAGGAGCAAAAGTAAAAGCTGAAGCAGGTATTTTTAGATTTTCAAGAAATCTTTGCTGTGGACTCGTATGACTGTGGTCGCACTGAAATACATTCTACCGCCATAACCACGGACCCTGGGATGACTCCCGTATACGTAAAGCAATATCGGTTGCCTCTCGCGTCTATGGAGTCATTCACAGAAATCATAAAAAACCTAGAGTCTGTTGGATAATTCGTCCAGTCCACAGTACCTTTAACAATCCGGTACTGGGGATACTAAAACCTAATAGCCAATGGAGACTATGCACAGACCATAGGGAGTTGAACAAACAGGTCCACATGTCCCAATGGCCTCTTCCCTACATTGACCAGGGACTGGACCAGATCCAAGGGTCAAAGGAGTATACCGCCATTGATGTGACCAATGGATACCGAACAGTACCCGTGAGTAGGGAAGACCAGTACAAGCTGGCTTTACCTTCTGGGGTGGCTGTACACGTGAACCCGAACTCCCTTTGGATATAGAACATATATTGAAAATCTGCTATGTTCTGACTCAGTTGAAGAAAGCTGGAGCACAATACTCCTTCCAGAAGGCGCAGTGGTGTAGGACGCGCGTGATTTTCTTAGGGCATGGAATCACCCCTGAGTGTCACTGTCCCCAGGCGAAAAAGGTGGAAGTATTACTAAAATTGAAAGACCCCACAACTCTGCGTGAACTAAGGAGCCTTCTTGGACTGACTACTTACAGTAGAAAGTTCATAGAGGACTACGCATAGGTCACAAGACCCCTTGTCCATTTACTAAAGGCGGGGGTCAAGTGGGAGTGGGGTCCAGAGCAAGCCGAGGCAGTGTAACAACTGAAGAGAAGACTCTCACAAACGCCTTGTCTAGCTTACCCCATCAAAAACAAGGAGTTCTTCTTGGGCACAGGGTTCTCAAATACAAGCTTAACAGAAGTATTATACCAGAAGCATGTCAATGTCAATAAAGTCATCTCCTATGTGAGTAAGACTTTATCCTCCGTGGAGGAAAAATTCAACAATTGCGAGAAGAAACTCCTAGCAACGTTGTGGGCATTGAAAAATGACCACCCGTTCATCCAGAGGGAGTACATCTTCATCAAGACTCCTCACCAGTCTTTGCAATACCTCCAAAGTGACAGAATCCGGGCAGGGAATGTGAGTAATTCCAGAATTACTTCCTGGATTCTGTCCATGCAAGGCTTTACTGTGGAGGTCAGATATAGCAAAAAGAAGAAGAGTACCCATTCGCAAGGTTTGGTGGACTTACATGATTGTGCTCGAGAAAACGGTCTTGGTGACAAAAGAATCAAAACACAAGACAACATGGAGGCGTACCTGAATTCCCCGCACAAAGTCTATGAAGGAGACACTTGCCAGGGGATGCCCACAGTTTATGTAGAAGGGTGCTCCTACCATGTTGATAACAATGGGGAAAAGGGACTGGTGGCCGGCATTGGGAATGCCTGGTTGAATGATCCCCCTGAGTCCTCCACCGGGTCCAAGATCAATTCCCAAAGTAGTCAGGAGGCAGAGTTGATGGCGGTACATCAGGCCATCCTCACCACTGTGCAACACCGACTCCATGAACTGGCCATAATCACTGATTCACATTATGTCTGGAACGGGTTCGTGGAGCACCTGATTAATTAGAAAACCAGAAGCATGCTGTGTGCAAACAATAAACCACTCAAGCATGGGAAACTAATACAATCCATTGATGATCTGCTCACCTCTAATGAGATGACCATCTACTGGAAGAAGATCAAGGGTCATTCCAGAATAGAGTGACCAGACAAAACCGGAAATGGCCTGGCTGACAAGTTGGCCAAAACCAGAGACATCCATGGGGATCTCTTTGAGATCGAGTCCTTGTTGGGGGAAACCCAGTTCGCTACTGTCACCAGGTCCCAAACACTTGCCCAAAATGAACTCTCTACTGCCCAGTGGAGTAAGGAGACCCTAGATGCTCATTTGATCATGGCACAAAAAGGGGATCCGATAATTTGGAAATTTTATCAACACATTGAAGACCCCGTAAATTGTCCCCTGACCAAAACTGATTACATCGGGAAAGAGGATCTCTGGGTATTGATGAAGTTTCTCAAAATGTTCTGAATTCAAGACGGTTTGTTGGTACAGAAATTGATCTCTGGATGTGACCAGTGGGTGGTACCTACCTCATTCTGAAGCCTGATGCGAAGTCATGCCTTTGACGTGGCCACATTCGGTCAGCAGGGGTTATATACTACTTTGGAAAATCTTGCGAGACGTTTCATACTGGCCACACATGGGTCAGGACCTTGACCAATATTTGAAGAGGTGGCTTGCGTGTGCTCAATTTCAGCCAAGTTCACTCACAGACCGAGCACGCCTCCAGATAAGGGGGATGACACTGCCTTGGTCGGATATACAAGTAAATTTCATTGAGCCCGTGATTCACTCTTTTAGAGGAAACAAGTACATATTAACAGTAACATGCTTGTTTACCAAAAGGGTGGAATGTCTCCCGGCCCCAAATTGCAAGGCAGAAACAGCAGCTGCCCTGATTATCAACCACATATTCACACGCTTCAGCACTTCACTGCAGAGGTGATGAAAAAGATGTGGTATATACTTGGGGTAAAGTCCTTATTGCTTACCTCACAGCCTCTAGTGGGGAGTTGAGATGTACAATAAAATGATTGTGAGCATTCGTAAGAAGTTTATGGCGGGCTGTGGGCCTAGTTGGGACATCCAACTACCGCTTGTCCTGATGGCCAACAGGTTGATACGCTCACCTGGTCTTTGCAGAGGCATTGGGGCACGACCGCAGCCCTCCCTGAACTTGAATCACCCTCTTCAGGCCTCTCCCTTAGTAGAAAATCTGTGAGTGGTGGTACATGGTGATACTGCTCCTGCGTGAAGATAAGAGTGTATGAGTGCACCAATCTGTGATTTTTGTACCTCTCGAACCCTGGTGGGATTATTGCGATGGAACTCTCTGATTAAACGTTGAGCATGGACGTGTTCACTGGGTTCCCAAGTTCGGTCTTGAGGTCCGTAACCTTTCCAGTAAATTAGATAATACAATTTTGATCGATCCACCTTGGAGTCCAGGATGGATTTGACTTCATATTCTGGTTCTCCATCTATTACTTCGGGCTCTAGCAGAGAACTAAGCCGTGTATTGGACTTCATTGGTTTGAGGAGAGAGACCTGAAATATGGGGTGAATTTTCATGTGAGATGGTAACTCCAATTTCATGGTGAAATGATTGATTATGGACTTTATAGTATAGGGGCCCAGGTATCTTGGGCAGAAAGCTCTTGGCCCCTTCAGGGGAATATATTTGGTAGCTAACCACACCTTTTCTCCAATCTGGTAGGCGGGAGCTTCCTTCCGATGTCGATCAGCAAACAATTTTTGTCTTTCCTTAGCCTTGGTCAGATGCTCTGTTGCCTCCTTAAGAACCTGAGTGATGGTTTTATGCACATTTTTTTTATGGCTAGCATTTCCAGGGTGTCGGTGGATCAAATACCGATGTCCTCAGATGTCTTCTGTGTACAGTGTAGAATGGAGTTTGCCTTGTACTTGTGTGAACTGAGTTGTTGTATGCATACTCAGCTATCCAGAGTATATTTTTCCAAGACTCCTCGGACTGTTGCAACATGCACCTGAGATATTGTGCTAAAGTTTGGTTGGTTCGTTCAGGTTGCCCATCAGTTTTAGGCTGATGGCTTGTGGACAACCGGAGATCGAATTTGGCAATCGTACAACAATTTCTCCAAAAAGAAACAAACTGCGTTCCGCAATCAGATACTAATATTAATGGAAATCCATGCAATCGAACAATTTGCTCTAGGAACACAGAAGCGAAAGTTGACGCAGTTGGGAGTCCCTTCAGAGGGATGGAATGGGCCATTTTGGAGAATAAATCCACAACGACTAAAATGGTGTTGTATCCATTGCAGGGTGGAAGATCCTTGATGAAGTCCATCGACAGGGTATGCCAAGGTGCTGGCGGTATTGTTAGGGGATGTAGTAAGCCAGCAGGGTACTGTTTCTGAGACTTAAGTTGTGCACAGACAGGCAGGTTTCAATAAATTGGGCGATGTCTTTTCGCCAGGTTGGCCACGAGTAGTTTTGTTTTACCTTAGCCTGAATTTTGGCTATTCCTGGGTGTCCTTCCACTAATGAATTGTGGTAATTTGTGATGATTTGCTTTTGCAGTTCTTGTGTCATGGTGCATGCCCCCAGACATCAGGAGCAGACCAGCCTACCCCAGTTGCGGACACCCATGGGGACCTTTAAGGCCCCAAAGGGTTGCCTCAGGGCTTCCTGGAGTCAGTCCGGGCGCCATTGGCGCCATGCTCATATTATTCCATCTTGTTGCATGGAACATGGAAACACACATATCCCAGCCAGAAAGAACTGAGCCTTACAGTCTGTCTTCGGGTGTGGCTGGAAGAACTACTTTACTTGGGACTACTTGTGCAGGGTGTGGCTGGAGAGACTACTTTACCTGGGACTACTTGTGCAAGGCTAAATAAACCACACCCTAAGGACAGAACACACTTTGCATTATTCTAGACTCCTGCAGCGTAATGCTCACTGTGTCTGCTTAGCTCCAGTTACCCGGTCTTCAGCCGCGCCTGCCTAGTGAACCACGAACCATCAGCACCTGTCGAGAAAGGAAAAGAAGAGAGAACAAGAACAAGAACAGCGGTTGAGTCCTTACCTGAGAAGCAGTCCATCCGAAAGGCCATTCCATCTGCCGCTCTCAGGATCGTCGCATCTGCAGAAAGGAAACACATGCATATAGAGCCAATACTCACCCGGAGGCTGCGCTCTTCCTGAATTCCACTGAAGCGGTCCACACGATCGCCGCTCCTGAGTTACACCACACCTGCAGAACCTAAGAAAGAACAGCAAGTTAGTCGCACAAAGGAAAAGAACCATTTTTGTACATTTCGACGCTGCGCTCTCGCGCTGATACTCAGCTGCAGGAATTCTGCTCAGCGTCGTGGGGAGAAGGCAATCCTCCATCTGGCACCCTCCTAAATTGCACCTGTAAAGGAATAAGGACAATAGTGAGAACTTTGGCATCTAAGAACATTTACGCAAAACTATACCAAGAGTCTATTTGCATAGAGACTTACCTACAAAGTCACAGTTGTTCAGGACTCCGCTACAGCCCACAGGATCAGTGATGCAACTAGATCCAGAAGAGAGGCTGGAACATTATCGCACCCCTGCATTCAGTTGCAGGACGGAGAGTCTGCCATTAAAACACCTAAGGTGAGCCATAAGCAGAGAGGGGCAGTAGGAGGTTACGGGAGGTGGGAGCATAGCCCACCCCTCACGGCTGGTTAACATCTCGTTTCAATATTCTAGGCAAACGCTCCCCAGTGAAGAAGTAGTGAGACAAGAGGAGACACGTGCAGGCATCCATCACTCAGCTTTGTGTGACGCACGTGCAGACATTCATCGCTCAGCTTCGTGCGACCTCCCTGTGGAGACCAGGTGAGCGTGACATCTTGGTCTTGGACATATAATCGTCCTTGGAAATATGGTAGATTGTCTTCGATGTTGTACTGGTCACCTTTTAAGAGCCATTCCTGTTGTGTTGATTGATCCATCAGGGATTGCAAACTGGTTCTTTGGTCATCCACACACATGGTGGCAGCTATTCTGGTTTGAATCCTTTCCTCAGGAATTATGGCCACAGGGTCGGATGCTGTAAAAGCCTCTTTTTCTTCACTCATGCGTGATAGAGCGTCTGCTTTCCCATTGCGTACTCCAGGTCTATAAGTGATAATAAAATCGTATTCCGTGAAAAAGAGAGCCCAACGAAGTTGACGCGAGGATTGTGCTTTGGCAGTTTTCAAGTATTGCAAGTTGCGATGGTCCGTGATGAAAGTGACCGTATGTCTTGCCCCAAGAAGGTAATGTCTCCAGGCCTTGAATGCTGCTTTCATTGCCAGTAATTCCTTATCTGTGATTGCGTAGTTCAATTCGGGGGCTGAAAATTTGCAGGACCATAATGCAACGGGGTGTAGTTGTCCTGTTTCAGGGTCTCGTTGTGACAATACTGCTCCCATTGCTATTTTTGAAGCATCTGGCTCAACTATGTAAGGTAGGTCTCGTCGTGGGTGTCAAAAGGACTGATGCTGAAGTGAATGCTAGTTTCAACATCTGGAAGGCTTCTTCAACTTCTTTCGACCAATGGAACTTTTGATTTTTCTTTAACAAGGAGGTAATTGGATGTACAATTTGTGAAAACCCAGGTATAAACCGATGGTAAAAGTTGGCGAATCCGAGCATGCTTTGCACTCCTTTCATGGATGTTGGTGAGGGCCATTGGAGGATTGCATCCACCTTTCGTGTATCCATATGTACGCCTTGTGGTGTGAGCATGAAACTGAGAAACTCGACCTCGATTACATGCAAAAAAATGTTTTCCAACTTGGCATACAATTGGTGTTGTCAAAGTTTCTCTAAGATTGCCCAGCATGGCCTACATATTCTTGCATGGAATTTGAGTATATAAGAATGTTGTCAATGTAAACAAGAGCACAAGCTTCCAGTAGTTCACAGAGTACATCATTCATAAAGAATTGGAATGCAGCGGTGGCATTGCATAGACCAATAACATGACCTGGTATTCAAAGACGCCGTACTTGGTGCGGAAGGCCGTTTTCCACGTGTCTCCCTCTTTTACTCTTACAAGATGGTATGCTCCTCTTAAATCCAGTTTTGTGTAGATTTTAGCATGTTTCACTTGATCCATGAGCTCTGGTATAAGTGGCAAAGGATATCGATTTTTTACTGTGATCTGATTGATGGCCCTATAGTTGATGCAAGTTCTTAAGTCCCCCTCCTTTTGAGGCATGAAGAATAAGGGCGAGGAGGCAGGTGACTTGGGCGGGCGAATGAAAACATTTGCCAGGTACTGATCCAGGTAAGTTCCAAGATGCTGATTTTCCTGTTCTGTCGGAGCGTACATTCGGCTGCAAGGGATCTGAGCTCCGGGTACAAGATTTAGTTGACAATCGGAGGGTCTGTGCGGGGGCAGAACATTGGCTTGCTCTTTATTGAAGACATCCTGGTAATCTTGGTATTCAAGCGGTAAAGAGCTGATGAGGCCCAACATGATTCCTTTCTTCAGTTTCAGATTGGTGTCATCTTTTTTGTAAAATGTGTCGGCACAATCATGAGGAAATGTCAGAACTCGTTTTCGTCAGTCGATCCTAGGATTGTGGGTCTCCAGCCAGGGCATTCCCAATATAATCTGGAACTGAGGAGCACCGATGAGATCGAAAGTAATGTCCTCTTGATGCCTGTCCTGACACAGAAGCTTGACTTTCTTGGTGTATTGTGTCACCATGCCGGATGATAGCTGAGAACCATCAACATCAGTGACGTGTTCGATTTCTGCTTCTGTTGGAGAGGAAGGCCTATTTGGAGAGCCAAATCTTGGTCCATGTAGTTACCCACAGTTCCACAATCAATATATGCCTCCAAGGCATGTATTTTTGATGGTTGCTTCTGATTCACCAAAAGCTCTGGAAGGACTAGATGTAAGGTCTGTACGCATTCCTTTTTCATGCTCGACAAGTGGACCCCTACACTTGCTGGGCATTGGCATTTCCCGAGTTCTGTTCTTCTTCTTCATCAGTTTTGTCTGTTGCCCCAACCGTTTTCTTGGGGAGTTTTACTGGCCAGACACAGAGGAAGTGACCTGCTTGTACACAATATAAGCAAAGCTGTTGTTGTCTTCTTTTTCCCTTTCTGCTTTGGTAAGGGGACTTCGTAATCCACCAATTTGCATTGGCTCAGACTGTTCATGTGGTTTAGTCTGATTCTCACGAGGTTGTACGTAAACTGACTGTCCCTCTGATCTAGCTCGATCCATTTTCCGATTCTGCAACCTATGATCGAGTTGCACCATCAGGTCTATGTAGTCCGCACACCTTTCAGGGGATTCACCACTTGTGCCAACACATCCTTAAGTTCTCCACATAACCCTCATTAAAAGAGTGTAGTTCTCTTCTCTTCTGGCCAGTTGGTCTGGGCTATGAGATGATTGAAGGTTGCAATATAGGTTAATAGATCTTGACTCCCTTGTCTGAGTGACAACAACTCGTTGTCGAGAGCTTGTCCTTGAGTATGACGGGCAAACAATTTCTCCATCTCATGTTGGAAATTCTGAAAGTTCCGGAGTAAAAGGTCATCTTGATTTACCAAAGTTATAGACCAGTTCGCCGCACTCACTCCTAAATGCGAGAGTACAAACGCCACTTTGGCTTTGTTATTAGGAAAGGCTCCTGTTTGCACAAGAAATGAAGGCGATATTGGTTCATAAATACAGAGAACTTGTTTGGGTCGCTGATAAAGCATTCGGGAGGGGTTAGAGGCACTACTACTGGAAGAACCACCTGAACCGGTGTTGATTGTTGTGGGGTGGAAGAAAGAGAAGAATGGGTCACTCCAGGCAATGGAACCTGTCCTGCTTGTGCTTGTAGCATTTGTCTTGCCAATTTCTCAGTTCTTTCTCAAGTTACAATAAGATCCCTCCATAATGCATTGGTTTCCTGTCTTGAAGCATGTACTTCAACCGGTAATTCCCTTAGTAAGAGGGCTAACTGATCTGTTTCTGAAGCTTCCATAACACCCAGGCACAGAGTATTAGAGGCTTCACATTCTGTTACGCTCACCTGGTCTCTGCGGAGGCATTGGGGCACGGTTGCAGCCCTCCCTGAACTTGAATCACCCCCTTCAGGCCTCTCCCTCGGTGGAAAAGCTGTGAGCGGTGGTACGTGGTCCTACTGCCCCTGCGTGGAGATAAGAGTGTGTGTGTGTGCGCCAATCTGTGATTGTTGTACCTCTCGAACCCTTCACCCCAAAGTATGGTTTCTGTGAGCATACGCTGGCCCATAAAGCTCACCTGTGAATTATGGAAGATAAGCTCATTGTCCTGCTACTTCTGGCAGGGGTGCGTCAAATGGGATCTAGTTCCTTCACTGATCCCTGATAAGGATTAGTCCAGTCCAGCTGCGACTATGCTTCTCCTTATGATTGGTAAGTCTTTCTTGAGCTCTTGTGATGCTGTTTGTTCTGTTTAATGTCTTTATATGTTGCTCCTATTTATGCCCGCAATAATGTCTTTCTTCTGTTTTCTTCCCTTAGATGGAAATACAGCCTCAATGCAGCTGTGAGAAGCAAGACGCGGCCGGATGCAGGATGGATGCTACAGCAATGTTCGACAGCAGGTAAGTGATGGTTTAAGGAAAGTGCAAAGTATGGTGAAGCGCAACCTTAAACTAACAGTTTTTTTTTATGTCTAACCTTGTCTTTTGTTTTTCCTTGGTAAGTATGCTGGCAGGAAGCAGGATGTCCAGGAAGCAGGATCTTCGAAGGTAAGTCTGACCTCAGGCGACGGTGAGCGTTACGCTGCTTGCAAGTGCAGAATAACGCAAAGTGTCTGTCTTGAGGATCGGGGCAGTTTATATAGCTGAGATCGTGGCCGCGCCCAATAGGGCCGGCTTACCAGGCAACCCCTGCCACTCCTAGAGAGTGAGCACGTGTGAAGGCAATCCATTAGCAGCCACACCCAAGAAGACACTTGGGGCTGCTTAATGTATGGAATGTTCAAGGTTAATGAATCCTGCTTAATGGATGGAATGTTTAAGGTTAATGCATCTGAAGTGCTATGTCCATAATAAAAGCTTTTTGGTGTTAAATGGATGTTCTATTTTACTTTTGTTCATGAGCTTGGTGCCAAAGGCGCCAGGACAGTGTCCACCCAGGTCTCCTGCGCATGCAACCGCTGCTTGCCTGTGCCCCTGACTTCATGACCATGACACAGGTCGCCATCTTCTGCGTCCAAAATGTCTCCATTTGAGCTAATAACTGGACAAAAAATGGTGCTACCCCAGCATCTGCTCTACAGAACACAAGTGCAAACACTAATTAACGCGTCCACGACACAAGAATATATTGAGAATCTGAGAAAACACCTTCAGCATGCTTTTTCATACGCTCAACGGAATCAGGAAAAATCGCCAGATGGAATGAAAACCCACTATGATATAAAGGTACCAAAAAAGAATATCAAGTAGAAGACAGGGTCTACTTGTACAATTTTCAGAGGAACCAGACCAAGGAGCGGAAGTTCCTCCCCACCTTGCACGGCCCCTTTGAATCCTCAAAGGATAACCGTCAGAAGAAATATGGGTCCACATCAATCAATTGAAAAGCTGTCACCCCAGACACTCTTTGAGACTGATGGATGAGCCAGATGAAAGTCGAGCAGAGGAACCATCTGAAGAATCAAAAAAGAAAAAGCAGATAGAAATATATGGATGCATGAGTATATCTATATAGCAAGGAGTAATTTACTTGATGTTACTGTATAAATTAAAAAGAAAAGAAAAAAGAAAAGCTGTGTTTAATAAAAATTGTAATTTTAGTGTATAAAAATTAGATATTAGATATATAAATTTTTGTGTGCCATTTTACCCTTTGGTTTAGACATTTTTTAGTACATCTTCTTTTTGTAGAAAATATATCTTATCTGTGTGGTAAGAAGTGTACAATCCCCATAGCATGGTACATGCCGTTTGGGAATAGTGTATTTAATTATTCTAGCCATTAAAGTGTTGCCTCAAAAGAATTAGCCTCCTTGTAACTGAAAACCTAATTTGTCTGTGTATTGTGTGCATTAACATTGTGAGAGATCCCTTTTGCCTAGAAGTCTACCTGTTATGTGCCGCTATCCTTGTCATTGAAAACCGATTTTTGTATTGTAAGCTAAACCCCTTTCCTGAGCTGCCGTCATTGTAAAGCTCAGTATAAACAAATGTCCATTTGCCACAGTGTTTTCCCTTTTGCATTTGCTTTCTCCCAAAACCGATTTTCCCATTTCATTTCTACTTTGCTCCGGTGTGCTGATTGGTATTCTCTAAACTTTCCCTATCTCCTAAAGTGTACGCAATACAAATTTCCTTTCATTCTTTCCTCTAGCAGTTGTGAGTAAGAACCAAAACCCCATTCTGCCGTTTTGCTCCAAAAACGGGTTTTCACTTTCTTTGCTAGCTTCCCATCTTTTGACGGTGGGCTGTACCCCAAATCTGATTTTTTCTCTCCATTCCTACTCCTTGCCATTGACTTCCATTCAAAGGAATCAAGTTTAGCTGATATTTGGGGATGAGTGTTGCAGGGGGATGCTAAACCGTTGCTGCTATCACTTTATAAAAATTGTTATTTTTCCTGTTTTGCTGTTAAAGAATGGTGAGAATTGTAATAGGACATCTTAGTCTAATTGTTCTGTAGAGATTATTGCATTTGTGTTACCACAACATTGGTGGCAGATGTATATTGATTATTTTCCTTTTTCATTAAATAATAAATTAATAAATATCTTATAGATACACACAGGCCTGGTTCCTAGTCCATTGTGACATGGGTTGTTTGTGGAGGTTGGATGCGAGACGGGTTGGAGGCCTACTCAAAGGAACCCATAGTATATTAAAAATAAAAAGCGTTTTGTTGTGTGCCACATCCATTGTAGGGGAAGGAGTTCCCTAGCTGGCATCTGGCGTGTTATAAACCGTGACAGCAAGGGTGTTAAAGGTGAGAGTTATCACTAACCAGTGCATGGGAGAAAGGGCACTCTTGACCTATCTGATGAAACATCTGCAGGCAAACTGTGTAGGACATTATTGAGGACTATTGTGAGGGCATCTGTGACACATGCCGGAAACAAATAAGACCCCAGCGATACTGCAGCAAACAGATTGGTACTTTGCCCCCATCTGCTGCAGGAGCAGCATGACAACCGTGCTGCATCTGGCTCTTGGTACCATGTCTCTCCTTTGCATCTGGAGACACAGCGGATCACTCCACCCTTGTGTTTGTGCCTTGCGGTCTCTCTTCACTGGCCTGGACTTCCCTCTTGTGCACCTGATTCGTCTGCGCCTCTCTTGATGCTAGGCTGCCTGGTGAGTTTGTCATTCATTGTGCAGTTCCTCCATGCCCCTCTCTCTCTCTCTCCCTTTCCATTTCTCTGCTCTCACCATCCATGGCACTTTCCATCTCCCCTATCTACTCTAACTGCTACTCCATCACCTGTCCTATCTCTCTTTCTAAGCCTGGAAGGAAAATATTCAAGAAAGATCTCTGGGTCTACAATTCAGGGTTTCATGTCATTTCATCGTGGGATGTTTTTCCGGCAGGGTTTTTTACCGCGAATATTTTAATGAAAAAACCCATTGAATTTTTTAAAAATCATTTTTAAATTCCCCATTCCCTTTAATATTTTATCTATTCTCAAACACCCACACCCCATGTATATCATTTTGTAACCTCTCTTAAAGAATTTGATGGTTTTTTTGTTGTTAAAAAAATCACTGTAAAATACACCACGAAAAAACATCCCACGATAAAAGGATATTGTACCCCAATTGAGACCGGCCCATTGCTGAATACTATGTCAACGATTCTTGCAGATTGTCACCTACATCTTCTTTGTCATTCCCTCTCCGGACCTTTGCATTCCCCATATGGCCTGAGTTGTCTACCCTTCCCCTTCTTCACCCATTAAAGGTGGAACCCGATGGAAAGTACTCTTGTCATACTTCCCTTCCTAAAGGGGCATAATTTATGTCTACCAGAATGGCACTGTCAAGGTCCAGAGCTCTGAGCCCAACCTCCTCCTTCTTGATAGCCATCTTCCATCTCTCATCAACCCCCTCCCTTCTCCTGCTACTCCTCCTTTTGTCACCCCCCTGGCTCCTTTGCCACCACCGACAGACGTACCACATTACTGTACCCCACCTCGGAAGAACTTCAAATATGGCACCCATCTTCACTTAGCTACCCTCAACTCTCGCTCTGCCTTTAAACACACCTCTGACATCTGTAACCTCCTTGAAGATTCCGACCTTGACATCTTCGCTCTCACCGAGATGTGTTTCACTGCCAGCTCTGCCACGGTTTTTGACACACTCCTCCCGGAGGGCTACAAGATGCTTTCTAAGACCAGGCCTAACTGATCTTGGGGCAGATTGGCCCTGACCTTCCCTGTTTGCGTTCCTGCTACTATCTTACCCACTCAGACCTACTCTTCCTTCGAATGCCTCGTCTGCAGGCTCGGTGTCTCTTCAACCCTCTCGCTGACTCTTGCCATCATTTCCAGGACCCCATGTCCAGTCTCCCTCTTCCTTTTGGAGTGGTCAGACTTCATCTATTATCTCCTGGCCTCCACCTCCAAGCTTCTCTTCCTCTGAGACCTCAATATTCACCTTGACTTTCCTGATGCAGCCTCTGGACTCTTCTGCAGCCTCTGTGACTCTCTTTCCCTCACCATTCTTACCTCCGCTCTGACGCATTCAGCCGTACACACCTTGGATGCTCTCATCTCAGCAGACATCCCATCTCTAACCCTCTCACTACTCCTCTCTCCTGGGCTGACCATGCTCTCCTGCTCTCTCACCTGGGTCTCTTGGGTCCCCCGATGAAGCCTCTGCACGCACTGCCAGTCTCCTTTTCCAACACTCGCCCGATGAACCGAGTGTCATGACCAAAACTCAAGAAATCCTGTCCCACTCTCCTCTACACCCCTCCCTCCTCAGTCCCCCTCTCTCAGACCACCTCTGCCCTCCCTCTCCCCTTCCCTCCAACTCTCCTCTTTCTCGGCCCAAAGCACCGGATGAGGGCTCTAGACAAGTCCTCTGTATGAAAGTCTCCACGAAATAGGTGCTTGCCTGCTCCTCTAGAACTATTAAGGACAACGTTGCCACCTTTGCTCCAGCCTTGGCTGATTTGTGCAATCACTCATTTGCCACTGGCTCCTTCCCACCACCCCTCAAGCACTCTCTTGTGCACCCTCTCCTCAAAAAGCCTTCTGCCGACCCCTCCTGCCCAGCTAACTACCGCCCTATCCCCATTACCCCCTTCCTGGATAAACTCCTGGAGAAGCTGGCCATCTCCCGGCTGATCCACCACACTGAATCCTTTGGTTGTCTTCCCGACAACCAGTCTGGCTTCAGAGCAGCAAGAAGCATGGCAACTGCATGCTTGAACACCCCTAAAAATGTGCCCTCTAATCTCGATGCCAACTCTCCTTCCGTTCTGATCCCTCTTGAACTTTCCTCTGCATTTGACACAGTCAATCATGCCAACCTTGTAAATCGGCTCTGTGATACCCTTGGTATCAAGAACCTGGCACTGGACTGGTTGACCTCCTTCGTCTCTGACCGAACATGCCAGGTTCAACTTGGGCCTTTTCTCTCCCCTTCACACTCTACACCTGCGGCGTCCTTCAGGGATCTATCCTCTCACCGTGGCTCTTCAACATTTTCCTTGCCATCTGGTCCATTTAATCTCCACCTTCTCTCCTCACTTGCAATGTTATGTAGATGACATGCAGCTCGCCTTCAAGCTTCCCTCCATTGCCTTCTCTTCTTACTCTCTCATTCCTAACTATATGACTGCTATTCAGGCATGGTGCACTGATAATATTCTCTGCCTTAATGCAAGTAAAACCGACATCCTTGTCTTTGGGACCCCAGCTCCCTCCTTTCCTTCTCCTCTCCGCCCATCCTCCATGGGGAACCTTGTGAGGAATTCGACCATCCGCACGGGTAAAGTGCGCTCGCCTGGGCTTTTTTTTATTTTTTAATAATGCAAAGGAATGATGGGAGACCAACCTCCGAGAACTGTGTGAGGCCATTCCACACACAGTCCATATGCATCCCGCACAAAACGCATAGCCACATGTACTGTAGGATGACCCCTGTCATATTCAGCTGGAATGTGACAGCCCTGGATACATCAAAGCATCTCAAGGAGGGGAAGGCACACCTTCCTCCAGCATGGGCAGCCTAATTTAAATTTCAAAGGCCCCATTGATCTGCTTTCCTTTGTCCTCTGGCTGGTGGCAGTGCATACTCATTAGAGCTAAGTGAAGCAAGCCTGAAGGGGCTTGGTTGCCGGAATAGACAAAAGGAAAGGCGGGGCTAGCACCCCTTTGGTATGCAATGTGTCAACTTGAAGCTGGTTCCCATCGCTCTGTATGAAAGGCAATGAAATGCATGCATGGGTCCACTTTTTACTTTATGTCAACACCTGCAGAGCTGACCCCTTTCAGAGGGGAGAAGTATGTTGTTTGGGGGGACAGGAAGTCTGCTCCCAATGCAAAATTCAAGGGGACCCTGCGCTTTAATCAAGAGTCACAGAGTGCTTAGTTAACCAGAGAGACACTTTGATCTACAACAGACAGGGAGATGGGTGAGACTTAGGTATATGTTGTCACCCCACTTGTCTGTCCTGTTGCAGAGCACTTTGGTCCTAGCCTCATGCATAACAGAAGATTGTTGGTGGGGACCCAGGAATGGTTCATTAAGGTTGGCTTAGCCTGCAACAATCACTGGGGCCCATTTGGCTTTAAATGAGCAATTAACCCCTCACTTAGCAGATCATCTGAAGACTTTGAAAGGAGTAAGAAGAAGGACTAATTTGGACCCAAGCTGAAGGTACAGTCTACCTTACATCTTCCACTAGTGAAGGAAGGCCAGGAGTTCCAAGAGGGAAGCAAATTCCCTCCCCTAAACATCTCCCAGGGAACAGAGGGAGATACCAGACTCAGAAGCCCCATCCAGCAGCTCCAGAACCAGTACCTAGCCAGCACACACCTTGCCCTGTTGAGTTCTGCCAGCAAGCTTCCCAGGTGGGAAGTGCCGGAGAGTATCTGAACTAAGGACAAGGCCGTTGCCTGAAAACACTCTTCTGCGCTTTGGGCCATCTGCCTTGAAAGGACGCGAGCTCTGCAAAGTAGCTAGGAGGATTACCACCCAAGCATCATCCAGTGACCATGTTTAAGGACATTTTTGAGACAGTCACGTCCTCAAACCGCATCTGGCTGCACCGCTGACTGAAGGCTCCTAGAGACAGATACAACCCTTTGCCCCCTTGGTGCTGAAACCAAATAACAGTAAGACCGATTACTTTACCAACTACCCTCATGTCAGTATCCAGAGTGCATTCCTTTCCTTCATGAAACTGTCTGTCCTCTGTGTTCCTTTACAGGATGTTTTGTAGTGTGTTAGACCTGTCTGTTGTAGTAATAATAAAATAGATATTTTTATACAACCTTAACTAGACAGTCCCTTTTATCATTGGGTAATAATTGTATTTTGGCTGTTTTGCAACTAACCAATGATCCATGACCTTGCTGAGATAAGCCTACTGTTGTGTCCACGTTATCATAATTGGATAAGGAGTTCTTACAAATCACTTGTATTCAAATCTATTCATATCCCTTCTGGTGTGCTAGAGGTGTGGGGTTCATTGATGGTTTAGAAACCGATATTCATCCCTGGAACACTGGTTCCCCGGATGAGGCAAAAAATGTGGTGTCATTTTCGACTCCTCTCTTTCCTTCTCTCCTCACATTGTGGACCTTGCCAAGAAGGGCCACTTTCAGCTGCACCTCCTCAGAGGAATTTTCCCTTATCTTACCTTCCCCCAGAAACTCAATGGGCCTCATTACAAGTATGGTGGTAAGGCAACAACGGTGCTGGTAGCGCTACCAGCACCATTGCTACCATACCGCCATAATACGAGTTCTGCTCGCGGGTGCCTCTGCAGCCACCAGGTGTGACCTTGTGGCAGTACCGGCACCTGCAAGCAGAACAGGACTAAAGCACCGGTACCATTATTAACGGTACTGGTGCTACCACCTTCCCCATTCCCATTCAGCCCTATGTGGCCGAATGGGGATGGGAAGTTATGTTATGTTATTTTGCATTTATATAGTGCCTTATGTACCATTGGTATAGTCTCAAGGCGCTGGTAGGTTGAACGCCCTCGGGAACCGAAGTTCAAGTCAGTAGAGAGAATAGGGAGAGTGAAACAGTGCGTGTGAGCACCGGATATGTGTGCAGCTGGTGTGCAATTCGTGTGATAGCTGCTTTCTAGCGGTAGATGTAGTGGTTGATAGATCAAGAGTATGTGTTCGTTCTGGCAGCTTTTATCCAGACCGATTCTGGCTGCGTTAGGCCTGGGGAGAACGCCTAGGCTGGAGGGTGTATAACCAGCAGTGCTTAATTAGGGTGATGGAGAGTATGAGGCAGTTGATGGTATGGGAACAGCTATACCGAATGGTGTCATAGTATCGGTGTGTTCTAGTTGAGTGGTGGTGTAAAGAAGATAGTAAGCGTGGAGATGTTATATGTTGGTTTACCTTAGATTTTTTTTTAGATTTGGCCCACTCCAATAGTACCAAGTACTCCATCCGTTCCATGTACTCCGACCGTTGCATGCATTACGATCGTTTCAAGCTCTCGAAAAACCATACATTGCCATGCTCTTTCAAACATTCCATGCATTCCAATCATTCCGTCCCGCACATATTTTGCCCGTTTGCTTGACACTCGATATACGCTCTGCACTCTACACCCGCTCCGCACTCTACACCCGCTCCACACCCACACCTGCACCATAATCTACATCCGTACAGCACCTTACATTGGCTCAATACCACTGCACCCTACATCCACTCAACACCCTACATCTGGTCAGCCCCATCACGCCCTACATCGGTTCTACACCCTAAATCATGACAACACTATATCCGCTCCATTCTATTATCCACTCACACAACCTACATCCGCACCAAAACCTGAATACGCACTACACTCCTATCTGTTCCATGCTCTTATCTGCTCCATGCTTCATTTGTTTTGTGCACTCGGCCGCTCTACGCGCTCGGACGCTCTATGCACTTGGTCGCTCTACGCACTCGGTCGCTCTACGCACTCATCCTCTCTACGCGCTTCATCCACTCGAACGACTTTGTCCGCTCCACTCACTTCATTCATTCATCCTGCATTATTAGTTCAACTCATTTCACTTGCCGTGCGCACTCGATCCGTTATGTGTTCTCCATCTGTCCCATGCACTACACCCGTCTATTCTGTACTTTCCATTTATACTATGCACTTATACATTCCATGTCATCTGTCTGTGATTTCATCCGTCTCCTGTATTCATTTTCCCTTCCTCTTCACTTTATTCATTTCGTCTATTTTGTTCCTTTCGTTCATTGCAGTCATTACACCCATTTCATTAATTTCAACCGATTTACTGCTTTCGTACTATTTATTCTTTTTTCACTTTACTCCTTTGATCTGCTTTTACTCATTTTATTCTTATTGTCCTTTTCGTTTACACAAGCGGTTATTAGTTGTCAAATTATGGCTTGGATCTTGAGGTTTTGTTTTAGTTTTATTGTTATCTAAGATCTAGTATTTTTGTTTAGTCGAATTGTTGTTATCCATTTTATCCTTACGTCCAGATTTCTCCTCTTGTCCATTACATTTATTTTGACAATTTCCTTAATTTCAGCCACTTTGCTGTTCTCGTACAACATATTCATTTTATCTACTTCGTAGGTTTGATTCTTTTTTTTGTTGGTGTAAATGGTGTAAAGAACTCTCCCGCAGAGTCCCCCAATAGGAGGGGAGCGCTGTCCAGAATCTACAGAGTGCTGGCCACGGTGGATTTGGAGGGGAGTCAGAATTTAAAATGTTTTTGGGATGAAAAGGTGGCTGCGGAGATAGAAGATGCAACCTGGGGTACAGTCTGTAAATTAATGCTGGCAGGGTCTCTTTATACGGCAGCGAAGGAACATAAACTTTAAAATCCTACATGCTTGGCACCTGCCCCTGGCAAGGCTATCTAAAATGTTTGTGGGAGTGTCTAATCTCTGCCTGAGGGCATGTGACCAACAGGGAACATGGTACCATGTGGTGGGAGTGTCCGTCCATTCAAATTTATTGGGCTGAACTCTTGAGCTGGATCAAGGACATGGTTTGGTGTCTCCACAAATTTGCACCCTATTGAACTCTTGCTTGGCGTTCCGTCCCATGAATCGGAAACTAGCTTCCCGAGAGTGGTGGAAGCCATGCTAAGGGCCAGAAGAGGGGCCTTGGCCCAGAAATGGAAACAAACCTGCTCCAACCAGTAAGGAGTGGGTCTCTAAACTGAAGTCCCTTATTACCGGCACCCGCGAATGGGAAATTACCGGGTCTGGCAAATTCGGCATGACCCGCTAATTGCCCATTTGCGGGTTCTGGGAAAAAATGGATACCGGCAACAGCCATTCCTGTACTATAGGCACGGCAACCAGCAGCCTCGTAATGAGGCCCAATGTCTACAAAGCTCTGGTCCTCTCTAGGCTGGACTACTTTAACTGCCTCCTCCTTAATCTGACTAAATCCTCCCTTCGCCCTCTGCAACTAATCCAGAATAGGACTGCAAGATTTATGCTTGGCCTCAAGCCCAGGCACTGCATCTCTCCAGCCCAGAAATGTCTCCACTGATTTCCAGTTGTTGCAAGGATCAAGTTTAAGACTCTCTACATCATCAACAAGGCTTTCTGGGGCCTGGGACCACGCTACATCCAACTCCCTCTCGCCAAATACCTCCCTTCTAGAGCCCTTCAGTCTTCTAGCTCCAACACCCTGCAGATCAGACACTTTTCCAAGCGGAGAGTGGGTGTTAGATCTCTCTCTTTGCAGGACCATCTCTCTGGCACAGTCTCCCTGCTCCTCTCTGACTTGAGCCAGATCACCTTAAATTATTCCAGAAGCTTCTCAAGTCCCTCATTTTCTCTTCTTCCTTTCCTCTCCCACCCCCCTGCTAATTTCCCCTCTACCACATTTTGATTTTGACTGACTGCCTGGTTCCCTCTGAGTCATACAGGGCACCAGGCCCTTGTCACCCAGTCTACCCCAACTCCTCGATCTCCCCTGACTCCCCCACCCCCGATTCCTGCACTTGCCCTTCTGGGCCCACTCCCCCTGTACTAGCCTGGTGGGGCTGAACCCCTACTGAGCGTGGTACAGCCCTGTCCTTGCACTTAGCATGTGGACCCCACTCCCCTGCACTTCTTGTCACTCCACTTGCACGATCTGGATGGCACAAAGCCTAGAAGTACCATGTTTTGTTATTCTTTACCCATATTCCCTCCAGCTCCTTTTTTTTGTCTTGTGGTGCCTTGAAACACCATTTGCTGTATAGGAACACTATAAATACCCAATCAATAAATAAAATAAATACATTAAATAAATAAATAAATAAATCATGTAGTTGAAGGACAAGAAGATAAACTGAAAAGTATACATCACTTTGGGTCAACCTGAAATCATCTGCATTGAACAATTTGCAATATGCGGAAAAGGGGGTCTCAAATGTAGTTGAATGCAGTGTGAGTGGAGCATTTATTTTGAAGCACCATTTGGGATTAAATGTGAAGTAACATATGCTAGAAAAGCAAAAGGCAAACTTGATTCCCACTAGAAGCGACGGTAACAGCACCATCAGTACAGAAGAGAGCTTAAGTTTTTGCTTGCGCGGGAATAGTTCTAAAAGTCGTCATGTCATTGTGCTACGTGTTAGCAGAAGGAGGGATTCAAATACCCTACGTAAAAAAAATGTGTATGTGTGGAAGGAACACCCCCAGGTCTGTAGAGCCAGCAAGGAAAATGTAAGGCGTAAAATGCTGGAACCCTTGGCCATTGTTTGGAGGGGGCTTGTGGTTAGGAAAACAGATCCTATTTCTGGAACTCCACCTCATCAACTGAAGAGCAATTCTTCAGCCTGCTCGCGTGCCTGGAATGGCAACATTGAGCACTGAACGGCACCGGCCTTCATTTCACAGAGTCCTTGTGGCCAGAAAGGCAATTGGGTAGTGTTCCCGGAGCTGAGCTTGCTCTCCATGGATGCTGCCCAAAGCTTCCCTTTCTTGACACACACGTCATTCCTTGTGCAATTCCTACGTCTTGGTCCCCGTGTGTGTGCGTTGAGCAGTTTATATTTATGCATTTGTTTATTTCAACACTGGACTTTTTTGCATGGCTAACATTTCAATCGCAGCAGTGTCCCGGCCCCGTTCCGCGCTCACTGCCGTCCAAGGTAACGCTGAGCATTCCTCGCTCAATAGCATTCGTTATCTGAGGAACTTTCCTCGCTTCGTGTTCACTAGATATAAAAAATCCAACTGGCGCCCGACTCCCATTGTCGCCGAGTCAGTCTCGGAAACGCCTCCAAGGTCGAAGAGAAAAGTGAAAAGCAATTACGGAATAAATAAGTCGCACGGGGTTACCGTTAGCATTGCATTGAAAGCGTGCCTTTTTATTCTTAATCACCAATAGATTTCACACCTCGGGCCGAACTGAGCTAATCTTCCTGGAAAATGTACCCACAGAGCCCACCTTTATGTCTGGCACCAGACTTGTTTAAACACATTTGTGCACACGGAAATGGGGGCCCTCACAATGTTTGACAATAAATAGATCAGGATTAAAGGCCATTCATCGGCCGTGGTGAAATAGCTATTTTGAAGAAATAAAATCCGCCAAATCAGGAATTAGGACCCCGAGTTATTGCCGGTCAAGTGAACAACAAATGCCCTGACTAGTTTAGCAGTGGATTAAAAGGGTTCTCTCTTAAGGGACTTAATACTTTGAAATGTGGCTATTAACGAAGATTGGACCGTCCCCGCACAACTATGCGCTCCTCTGCGGGCATATATTCGCGGTGTACTGGTTGAGGGCAGGCTTCTCTCCCGGGCCTGTGGAGATTCTGGAGACACAGGGAGGCCTGGCGCTCCAGAGGTTTATGTGGACTTTACAGTTATATGAGTGCTTTCAACCGTCATTCATTAAAACGTCCCCGTCCCTCACAAATGACCAGCCCAGGGGCTATACTTTCACTATGGCGTTGAAGCCTCGCGCCAATTAACGTGCGGTCCGCTTCCTGTGCGTGTTTTGTTTTCAAACCTCCCGCAGTTTTACTGGGGGGGGAACAAGAAATCGCCTCCGCACTCCTACAACCAGCCAGTCTGGCTGCTTCGGTATGGGGAGGTCCAGCAGCCCACCCTCAGTGTGCTGGGCACTGAGGAGGACGGACGCATATTTCTCCTGCCCTGTACTAAACACTATATTCCAATGCATTCTGGGAGTTTTAAGGTCTGATTTACAGAGCGCTTTCCAATGGGAAATGGGAGCGTGCGGTTATAAAAGGCTTTTGCGAATCAGGCCCTAATTGTTTGTTAACACTTCAATCAGGCACCTACTACCAATGAGGTCTGCAAGCGAAGGCAGTGGTGCCCGAGATTTACAACGTGTTTTTCAATGGAGTTTTTACATTGAAAAAAAACTTTCTAAATCATGCCCAGAGGCTGCAAAAAGTGTGTTCCATCTGACCTAGAATCACGTGCTCACACTGTGCACCCAGAGAGGGCCTTGTGTGCTAGGTCAAGTGTGAATAGCTTGTTGAGTTCTAGTTTTTCTCTAAATTTTTGGACTGTCCGTTTCAGGCATGGTGAAATTATGAACTACCAGTACATTTAATGCAAAGAAAAAATAATGGAAACTGGATAGGCTGCTCATGTCAATACCGACCAGATGAGAAACTGAAACCCTGCAGTCACGGTGAAAATGTCATGGGGTTCACGTTTATCAGCTCCAAACAGGAGCACCTTAAATGCTGAGAGTCGTAGTTTTGCTCTCCCTCTGCAATCACTACATATATACCTTCTGGGAACGTCACCAGACACACGTCATCATCATATCATCAGTAATCCAACACCCTCAAACGCCACCCCATCATCAGATAATATCAATCTTGGGTGATCCCCATTAGTCAAACATTGGCAGCAATCCGAATGAGATCCCAATCAGGCAAGATCAAGCGTTCGTCATTTTACAGCATTTGGCGACTCCTGACAATGTATATAATCAGTCCACAGGATCACCTGATGTCCTCATTACCAGGTAGCGGTCACTCAGTGTCAGTCATCTGATATGATCAGACATAATGGCCCCTTTACCACACTATAGGCCTTAGTAGTCACCGACTATCCCCAATAGACATGATCGCTGTCGCTTGTTGTCATTTGGCAAGCAGGAGTGGGTGCTTTTGTGTCTGAAAGCGACTGGATCAACTGATCGATTCTACACATGATTACCTTGTGAATTAGGATTTCCTTTCGGTCAACAAAGAATGCAGGTGATAACGTGAAGCATTTACACATTAAACAAGTTACATTGTTTAGACCGGACGCGCAATGCTGTTACCCCAAACATTAGGGCAGGTGAGCGCTAAGTGACTGTAAACTTGACTCCCAGGTTTGGGCCTGAACTAAGAGCACATGATGTCTGACATGGCACCCAGTTTCCAGGAACAAACATGGAAACACATCGGTGGATTAGAAGTCCTCAAAAGAAAACCTAATCTCCTATGATATCTGAACACTCTTAGAGGACAACAAATAGACCCTCTATAGCTGAGTCTGCTGTAAACCATATTCATTAAAAACAGCCTTTTTGGTCACTTAATAGATAAAAGCAAGAGAATGATGTCCTAGAATTCGTCTGGTTAAATTACTAGAACTCGATTATGCAAGTGTCTTAAAGACAAAAGTGCCTCAAACAGAGCAGGCCTAGATGATTAATCAAACTCATTCCTTAGGGTGTGCGCTTTTTGGCTTACTGCACAAAAACCCAGACTCATTTAAAAGTGGAAAAGGTCGCTTTAATGTGACAGGCCAAAGCTTACAATCAAAACGCTTAACTGGCTCCATGGCCTAACAAGCTAAAGAGATGTTTGAACAATCAATTAACTAACTTAAACATTTTCATTTTCATTTTCCCCCCAACAATTAAATAATTAAATAACCAATTTCCTCCCTAATGATCCCTTGGATCCTACCGTCTCCTTGCCCCTTTTCCAGGCGTCCCGCTTTCTCCCAGGGGCCATGCCCCTCCAGGCTCAATACCTGTTCCCCCGGGATGACCTGCTTGTGCAAACAGCGCCACCCCCTCCTTTCCCGTGTCATTCCCCCATTGTGCTTCCCTCCCCCCACATCAAAAGGGGCCATGCCCCCGGCGCCCCGACCCACTTCAACCCCTTTTAAACTCCCCTCTACACCAAACTCCCCCTTCCTATGACCTGCAGCCAGCCTGACCTGCCACATCAGCAACATATATTACACACAAACTTTCACAATGCCCTGACCTGTCACACGAAACTACCAACCCTGCCCTCATAACAGACCCCAAAAAAACATAAAAAACTCCCCCTGACATCTAGAAACCCCCCCCTAATCCCATGGACAATGCACCCCCCCTATACCATAACTGACATTACCCTAAAACCAAAATGAAGGGTTGGGAAGGCGGGACAATCACCAAGTCCTAACCGTCGCCTGCCTCCCGAACCTTCCCTGAGCCCTTAAATAACCCTAGGGAGGCGCTCTGCCCCCCCACGGCCACTTGCTGGCCGTGTGCAGCGCCAAAAAACTCCCCTGGGGGGAAACGCTTCGCGTTCCCCCCGGGCCCCCCCTTTTGGCTTACTGCACAAAAACCCAGACTCATTTAAAAGTGGAAAAGGTCGCTTTAATGTGACAGGCAAAGCTTACAATAAAAAAAAGCTTAACTGGCTCCATGGCCTAACAAGCTAAAGAGATGTTTGAACAATCAATTAAATAACTTAAACATTTTCATTTTCATTTTCCCCCCAACAATTAAATAATTAAATAACCAATTTCCTCCCTAATGATCCCTTCGATCCTACCGTCTCCTTGCCCCTTTTCCAGGCGTCCCGCTTTCTCCCAGGGGCCATGCCCCTCCAGGCTCAATACCTGTTCCCCCGGGATGACCTGCTTGTGCAAACAGCGCCACCCCCTCCTTTCCCGTGTCATTCCCCTATTGTGCTTCCCTCCCCCCACATCAAAAGGGGCCATGCCCCCGGCGCCCCGACCCACTTCAACCCCTTTTAAACTCCCCTCTACACCAAACTCCCCCTTCCTATAACCTGCAGCCAGCCTGACCTGCCACATCAGCAACATATATTACACACAAACTTTCACAATGCCCTGACCTGTCACACGGAACTACCAACCCTGCCCTCATAACAGACCCCAAAAAAACATAAAAAACTCCCCCTGACATCTAGAAACCCCCCCTAATCCCATGAACAATGCACCCCCCCTATACCATAACTGACATTACCCTAAAACCAAAATGAAGGGTTGGGAGGGCGGGACAATCACCAAGTCCTAACCGTCGCCTGCCTCCCGAACCTTCCCTGAGCCCTTAAATACCCCTAGGGAGGCGCTCTGCCCCCCCACGGCCACTTGCTGGCCGTGTGCAGCGCCAAAAAACTCCCCTGGGGCCCGGGTACCCCCTTTTGGCTTACTGCACAAAAACCCAGACTCATTTAAAAGTGGAAAAGGTCGCTTTAATGTGACAGGCAAAGCTTACAATAAAAAAAAGCTTAACTGGCTCCATGGCCTAACAAGCTAAAGAGATGTTTGAACAATCAATTAAATAACTTAAACATTTTCATTTTCATTTTCCCCCCAACAATTAAATAATTAAATAACCAATTTCCTCCCTAATGATCCCTTCGATCCTACCGTCTCCTTGCCCCTTTTCCAGGCATCCCGCTTTCTTCCAGGGGCCATGCCCCTCCAGGCTCAATACCTGTTCCCCCGGGGTGACCTGCTTGTGCAAACAGCGCCACCCCCTCCTTTCCCGTGTCATTCCCCCATTGTGCTTCCCTCCCCCCACATCAAAAGGGGCCATGCTCCCAACACCAGAAAAATCCTCCCCCGAGGAGTTCTTTCTGCCCCAAACCACACCCCCCAACTTTCCTGCCTCAAACTCTTTACCCAGTCTCCCAGCCAAGAACCCAAGTCCGCCAGGTAGTGATTATTCCCATACACGGACAAGTGTACCCCATCCTCCCTAAAGATAAGAAAACCCTCATATGTTATTTCCTTATGGTCCATGACCCTCACCTCCACTGAGGCACAACATTTTTCCATTTCCCTGTTTATCCCCTTCCTGGCCCGCTCTATTGCTCCCTCACTTCTTGCTCCCCTGCACACTCTTTGCGGCAACAATTTAGTCCACACCACCACCGCTTGAGGCCACATATCCCTAATCCACACTAAGTCCCTCTTCATTTTCTTTAGCAGAGCCACCCCCGTATCTCTCACCAGGTCATTCTCCCCAGCATGCAGCATCACCACCCGTGGAACTCCATAGCGTTCCCTCATCCCTGCCAATATGGGCAGGAGCTGATCCCACCGCAGGCCCCCCAAACCGTGCCACCTCACCACCACTTCCTTGTAACTGCACCCCAACTGCCTTCCAAACACCCTTTTCTCCGCCTCTTTACCAGCCCACTTCACAATTGAATGGCCAACAATCCAAACTTGCGCCAACTCCCCCTTCTTTTGCGCAGCATCTGAAACAGAAATTACAAAATTACTGACAAGTCAAATTATTACAACAACAACATCTTGCCCCCAACGTCCTCCACCATCTTTCTTCAACAATCCCCTTTCCCAAAATCCCTGACGTAACCCTTGTATTTCCCCGACCTCCAACGCCCCAAACTTTTCACTTTATCTTCCAAAAAACCCAGTCTGTTACCCTCAGATGCTGTGCCCATCCTAAAAGAATGAGTCCCGACCTCCTCACCCTTTTCTCCCACCGTGGCCAGCGCCTTCCGCAATACCCCTAGCACCTGTGCCGCTGTAACCGGCGATCCATCCGCATGCTGGAAAACCAAACCTGACTTACCCCCACAGCGCTCCTTCCACACCTTACCTGCCTGAACTGGGCATAAAACCTCGCTCCCTCGACCCAGCAGGACCCAAGAGCCCCTTCCCTTCTGATCCGTCTTGGACCTTTTAATCTTGATGTCCAAACCTTCTTCTGTAATTTGCACATCTTCCCATTGCAGTCCCCCTACCCCCCCTTTTCCCCCGACCAACTCAGAAACCCTGAAGGCCCCAAAAAATAACCATGTAAAACAAGCCGCAAACAGTTCCCCTTCCCATACCGACCAGCAAACTCCCCCCACCACCTCAATCAACCTCTGCAGCAATTCAGCCGATATCGGCCTCCTCTTATCCTTGTCCCTCTTACTCTCCCTTGCCCATCCTTCCAACATCCTACTCGCCATCTCCCCCCCACTTGGTTGAAAACCCCAAAACCATTTCCCGTAAAAGGCAATCCCTGCTAGCTTTCCTGCTATCGTTGCCCTTGACCAGCCCCTGTCCATGCATCTCAGAAGGAAATTCGTGACATCATCCCTCCTCCGCTCTTCCGCATCCCATCTACCATTCCAACTACAAGCTCCTCCTCTAATAAAATCCTCCCAGGCCCTCCTGTATGACTTCTTAGATGCCGCGGCCAATGAACCCTCCACCAGAGCAAGCGCTCTCAGCTTCCTATCTTCCACAGCTCCTCCGGAATCTGCTGCCCCTCCTGATCTGCCTCTGGAGCCAATCCACGGAATCTCTGCCATTGAAAACGAGATAATGCATCAGCGATGCCATTATCCTTCCCTGGCACATGTGTTGCCTTAAACACCACATTCCATTCCATGCAACACAGGACAAATTCTCTCATCAACCTTGCCACCCTCTGATCCCTCGCTGACTGCCTGTTCACCACATGGACCACGCATTCGTTGTCTACATTGAAATTCACCTTCTTATTTCGCAACTCCTTCCCCCACAACTCCAATGCTACTAGTAATGGAAAAAATTCAAGAAATGCTATACTCCTCCCTTCCTTCAACCATCTCTCTGGCCACTTTTCCGCACACCATTTCCCCCCCCCCAAAACACCCCAAAACCACCGGCCCCCGCTGCATCCGAGAGTATCTGAACTTCCCATGTCACCTGGTCTCCCTGCAACCACATTGACATTCCATTGAAACTCTCCAAGAAGCGCAGCCAAATTCTGCAATCCTCCCTCACTGCCCCCGATACTCCGATGATGTGGGCACTTTGCTCCCACCATGGCCCTTGCCATGTTCCTGCAAAACGTCCGCCCTGGGGCCACCACCTTACAAGCAAAATTCAGATGCCCAACCAATCTCTGCATCTCCACCAGCATCATTTTCTTGGCCCCCACCGCTTTCTCCAACAGTACCACCAATTTGCTCACCTTGTCGTGCGGCAAGCGTGAGGTCATGGCCACTGAATCCAGTTCAATTCCTAGAAAATGTTAACACCACTGCCGGCCCTTCTGTTTTGTCTTCGGCTAATGGTACACCCAGCTCCTCCATCAATTCCTGAAACAACTTTAGCATTTCTCTGCAATCCTCCTCTCTTTTTGCCCCGCTAATGAACAGAAAATCATCCAGATAGTGCAGCACACTCTCCCACCCCGAGCTGAATGAGAAAACCCACTGTAAAAAAGAGCTGAACCGTTCAAACAAAGCACAGGAAATTGCGCACCCCATTGGCAATGCTTTGTCTATGTATATGCGGTCCTCAAACTGCAAACCTAACAACCAACAGTCCTCGGGGTGCACCGGCAATAACCTAAACGCCGCCTTGATATCGCACTTGGCCATGAAGGCCCCTCGCCCTTCCTTCCTTATCAGCTCAACCGCCTGGTCAACACTTGCGTACACAACCCCACATTCTTCCGGGGCAATGAAATCATTAACTGACATGCACTCCGGCCATGACAAATGATGAATCAGTCTGAACTCCCCCAGAGCTTTCTTGGGCACCACCCCCAATGGGGATATCACTAAGTCACCCGGTATGTCATGAAATGGGCCCACTATCCTTCCTGCCGCTATTTCTTTGCTCAATTTTTGTCTTACCACCTCAACATTTTCTCTTGCCGACTTCAAATTTTCCACCCACCACCACACCCTTGGACCCTGGTAACCTAATCTGAACCCCTGACAAAACCCCTCACTCAAAATCTTAGCCCCTTCCCTATGCGGATAAAATTGCAACCATTTTTCCAACACTCCCACTTTAATTGGAGTAAAAGCTTTTCCCCCAACCCCTTTTCCTGCACCTCTCCCCCTCCCCCTGTCTCCTTGTTGGAAACACTGCGTGAGAGGGTGTTTTCCACCGCACTTGCTACACTCGTGCCTGAACCTACACAGGGTCCTTGCGCAGCTATCCTTATTGTACCCCCAGCATGCTGCTGAGGACTGGCCCCTGCCTCCTCCACCCACCCCCTCATGGGCGGGGCGACCAAGAAAGGGCCGGAAAGGCAAGGCAGCCCACTTGCTGTATGTAATGTCGGGGCAGGCCTCGTTGGGGCCATCCATTGCAGCCAGAGATCCATATCTATCTCCCCCCAGACCGCCTGACTGTCCTCTGCCATTCTCGCTCTAAATTCCTCATCATACCTTACCCAGGCAAAGCCCCCAAAGCTCGTAAAAGCCTTCCTTATTACATCCATATATTTAAGCAGGGCCACGCAACGCTCCGGCAATTTTTCGCAATACACACTGGCATAAATGATAAACGCTGACGTACAATTCTCAATGGTCACCGGGACCCTCGGGCGTGAAGCCAGTTCCCTCTCTTCCTCCTTAGACCCCTCCTTCGCTCTCACTTCCCTATGGAGCAATTTGAAGACATCCACAAATTCCCCTGCCTGGATCTTCTCCCTGGTCGCTGCCATCAAGTGCGCCCCCAATGGTTTTGTTATCCCCATGTAGGGCAATTTCTTCTCCTTTCCTTTCCCTTCCACCTCTTTATCTTTACCAGCTTGCACTTCGAGCCCCAATGGCTCCACCACTTTGTCCGTTTGGACCTCCACTGAGCAAATGCTCTTTTCAACCCCCTCGGCTCCAATGGCCTGCACACCAACTTCCTTCGTTACACCTTGAAAACCAGCCCGTTCATCCCCTATCCACCTATTTGTAACCCCTCTCTGCCATGCAGATGACCATTCCCTTTCCCGCTCACCTCTTTCCACACCTGCCACCTGCGGCCTGGCGTCCACACCGGTGCTCCTCCTCTCCATTCTTAGAGGGCTCCTACTGCGGGGACAAAACATGTCAGCACACTCACCCAGCCAATAGTTCCCTTGACCCCTTTCACCCCGTCCACCCTGCACTTCCCTTTCCCTATCCCACCTTGAACTTCTTCTCTCCTCCCCCATTCCCTTTCCGCCCTGTAATCTTCCAATTCCCATTGCCCCACATATTCCTCCCAACCAACTTCATCACCCCTTAAATACCATTGTGGATGCGAGCTCATGCCCGAGATGAGTTGATGATCTTCCTACGAGCCCGGGGCGTCCGCCCCGCCACTCCTTTGACTTCTTCTCGGCGGGGTAATGGGAACCCCTGCCTGGTCCTCTTCTCTCGGGCGAGGCATTCCGACCTCCACCCTGGAATCCTCATTTCTAGGGGCTGTGCTGCGCCCTCTAGGCTCTCCTTCCGTTGACCGAGGAGGGGCCGTACTGAAACCCTCAACCTCCACCTGAACAGCGGGTGCTGCGCAGCGCCCTCTGCCCTCACTCCTCCTACCCGGGGGGGGCGTTCCGCGCCCCACCCTACCCTCCTCAATTGAAGGGGACCTCTCCCTCCTTCTCCCACCTGCACTCTTCTGCTCTTCTGCAGGTATTTACCCCCTCTTCCCCTCTGCCCTGACACCCCCTTCTGTGCCCCATCCCTGCCCCCACTGTTGTTCCCTCGAGCCCCACCCTCTTGAGCATTCCCATCTTCCCTAGGGCTATCATTCCCTTCCTCCCTCCCTGGCTGCCCACCCGACACCCTTACTCCCCCATCCGCCCTCCTGTCTATCTCCCTCAACATATTCCTGCCCCTGGATTCCCAAACCTCCCCCCTCCCCGCCGTAGGGGTGCAAGCCAACACTGCCGCAAGCGCCCCATCAGCTGCCGCTCTATGCTGTGGTCTACCGCCCCTTATCTCCCCCTCACCCGTGAACCCCCCCCGCCACCTCCAACTGGGCCTTCGATGCCCTGCTGATGATTTCCAGGGCCTCCCTAAGAGCCCTAGCATCAACCAGCCCCTTCTTGCTAACCCCCTGGCCCACCATCGTGCACTACTAATCTGAGAGCGCACTAAACTTCGCCCTGACGCTCACTAGCTAAATATGCCCCAGAGCCGGTACCTACCCGTGGAAAAATTACTCCTAGCAGAGGGAGAAACCAGCAGAAATTGCGCTATAACCTTAATAACACAAAGGGGTTAAATAACCCCAAAATAGCACTTCTCTTTTTCTTTTTTATTCAAGAAAATATATATATATTTTTTTTTTATTTGCCCCCCCACCTAAAAAATACCCCTCTCCCAAAGAAAAAAACCCCCTCTCCTACCTCTACTTCTTCCCCTGCTAAATGCACACCTCCCAGGAGCCCCCCACTACTGCCGCTGATAATCACCCCTAATTCCCTTGAACTTATTCCATTTTTTTTTTTTTTTGAAAAAACCCTCTAAATCAGGTAACAGTCCACTATAGCACCGCCCGCCCTGCCCCCTGGTGGCCCACGAGCTGCAACGCCCTACTAGTAGCCCAGCAAAAACAGCGCGGCCCCTTTAAGGCGCCTGCCCTGCCCCCTCTGACAGGAGGCTGTCACATCACCGGTATACTTCCAAAAGACAGGGCTGCCTGGGCTCTGCTAAACACACCCCCGCAAAAACCAAGAGGATCCGGGCAGGGAAGACCCGGCGCCGCGGGGAGAGAGAAAAGGAAGTGTCCGCGGCTCCCACATGGAACCACCGAATGTGCAGCCCAACCAGGCCTGCACTCCCCTCCCTCCCGCGCGACGGAGGAAGAAGCCCTAAATGGGCCCGACGAGGAGAAAGTCCCTTCTCCCTCGCAACGACCCCGTTCCCCAGAAGACCGAAGACTGCGCAAAGAAAAAACCCGCCCCCACGATCCCGCTGCCCCACCGTGCACGGAACACCAACGGCAGCTCAGGTAAGGAGGGGGGGTAGCTTATTTACGCTACTCCCCACTGGGCGAAATTCGCCGACACAAAGTTGTTGTTTTTTTTTTATTTTTTTTTTATATATAACTTTTAAATAACTCCTGACTACCTGCACCACCCCCAAAATACTAACTAACCCTCCTCACCTAATCTACTCTGCAGACCAAAGGCCCAGCTAGCTTCAGGGAAGGCTCGGGAGCGGGCGACAGGACTGATACAATCACCAAGTCCTAACCGTCGCCTGCCTCCCGAACCTTCCCTGAGCCCTTAAATACCCCTAGGGAGGCGCTCTGCCCCCCCCACGGCCACTCGCTGGCCGTGTGCAGCGCCAAAAAACTCCCCGGGGGGAAACGCTTTGCGTTCCCCCCAGGGCCCCCCTATTAGTGGGAAGATAATTTACCCACCCTATGGAGGGAAGACTTGCTAACAGCGTTATGCCAAGGCTTGCTTTGGGTGCTCGGGCTGATGGAGAAAAAAGATCCAGAATGAGTGGAAGGAGCAATCCTCTATTGGTAGTGCTAAGTCACCGCTAGTGGACGGTAGAGGTACTACTCATCGAGGGAGGATTCTATGGTTCAGTTGTTAGTGTAGCAATGGTGTGATGAGAGACCTTTTTCCCCTGAAAGGAGCTGCGATTTCATTGTAGCCGGGTTCCTAGATCCTTGCCTGTAGGTCATTCTCCACATTGACACAAAAGTTCAGCTCTACGCAGAGTGCAGTCATGTTGAGGTACCTGAGTTGTAGCCTAACTGTGCAGGAGCAGATGCTAGGGTGTAGTGCTGGTCTCCCTCATAACAGTGAACCCACCTCTCGGATTGTCTGGCTACAAATACTAGCAATGAGCATCATGTATGGAGTACAGAGGGGCTAAGAGGAGGAGGATGTATGCATTGATCATTGACCATCAACCTTAGGGAGAAGACTATTTGGGGTCTAGTCTTGCGCACCCATTGACAACATGACTAAATGACTTCACTTGACTTCCATGTCCTCTTCCTCCACTGTGGAGGGATGAGGACATGGAATGGAGAGAACCATGGGGTAAAGAAGCACTGTCAGGTACAGAGATGCCAACTTGTAATATAGGTCCGCGAGTTGTATTATTTCCACAGATGCCAGGGTGTGGCCTACAGTCAGATGTGCAAATCTCACCTATTCCAATTCATCCATTCACCCTTCCAACACCACTTAATTGAGTACCATTACATTTGGTAATGATAATGTTAAGGATTTGAATGATGTAGCACACTCCAGACCAGGACTTTTTCTACTGGCCAGGGATGCAGCGCCCAATTAAAATGCTTTTATGTTTATTTCATTCAGATTACATTTTTGAGAAGGCAGCCAATCGTCTCACACCCCCCTTAACGTACACCCCATGTCGCAATGGACCATGTACCAGGCCGGCATGTAATAAGGAAATATTAGCACTGAGTCTTGGGAGTGCCTGTGCCTGCTCGTATTGCTGTGTCTGTGTTATTGCTGCAGCTAGTCTGTTTACTAGCTTGATTACAGAGGAGGCATGTTTTCTGCTCAAAAACAATTTCATTCCGCGGAGCGGCACCGAGTCGGCGAGTCTTGCGAGTCTTAGGAGACTCAGACTCACACGCAGACCTCAACATAAAAATCTAAAATCTGCCAGGCTTTGACTTCGGCAACCCTGGCTGCCCACATGTGTGGCATACTCAGGAGGTTCCCAGGAAAGGTCTACCTGTAAACTTAAAAAAAGATTGGTGAAATTAGCAGCTTCCAACACGAAATCGCCAATCATGACATAAACACTTGCAATTTCATTGGAGAGACAGCATCTCACGCCTCAATGTTGATAGGTGAGAGTCATATAAAAGACAGTATAACATCGTTAAAAATCCTCCCATATATAGTAGTCGGAGAGGAAGCGAGAGAAGCTGAAATCACCCTGAGTAAAACAAATGACGGATTTGAAAGAAGAAAATCCCTCGTGGTAGCGAACAAACTATAACGCAACATAACGCAAATGAACTATGACTTTAACATCCGGAATCAAAAGCATAATGCTGAGAGATTTTTTTTTTTTACAAGTCATGGGAAATCAAAGGTATGCGGTGACATGCCCAAGATCACACAACGAGTTGAAAAGTGCATGCAGGGCCCTGAAGTTAAAGAATCTGAATTAAAAATATTGACAGGAACACTCGAGAAATCAGAGAAGGATTGCGCTTAGTTCCTCATTGGCCTCGCATTGTTCCCCTAGCCAGAACGAACCACCGACAGGATGTGATGAAATCTAAACCGGTACTCACAGTGTCTGCACCAAACAAAACTACTGTGGAAACAAGGAATAGTAGTAATAGACAGAAGGGATCTAATACAAGGAAAATCAGTTCATCCTCGTCCTCAAACGACTCTACAGATGATTCTTCACTGATAGAGCGCCCTTTTTCCAAAATAAGACGATCAACTTGGAAAAGAAGGATGCACACTCAAGAAAAAAAGGTGGAATTGCGAGAGATAGCTCTGCAGGTCACAGCGGAATTACAACCTATAACGATGTCCTCAATGCACATCACACTGACCCCATATATGAAAATATATGAACAAATGAATGGGAATATCAAAGATCTAACCACGCTCATGGCACTCCTAAACTCAAAGCTAATCAACATCAAAAATGAAGTTCAAATAAATAACATCAAGTCTCTAAATGACAATAGAAATATTGACAATGCATTAAAAATGTTAGCCGACTTGAGTCGAAACTCGTTTGAAGATAAAAAGCTACTAGCTGAAGTGGCCAAAGAGGCCCTCGGGCTACTTAAAAAACAGCAAGTGACAAATGCTGTGGAGAACATGCTAACACACGAAAATAGAAAGCGCATATCACCTAGTCCAACAGGCCTTAAATGTCTTCATAAAACCAGAAACACTATGGACCACCCCTCAAGTTCAACTAATGAAATGACAAAAAAGGTGGAGCCAGAGGTAGATCCCAGCTCCAACCCTGACACAGATTTACTAAAGGAGATGGTAATACAAATTAGAACTGTGCCGAAACAACATAATATCCAGGCAGCAATGGAAAAAGTGCTCGTTCAGCTAGACCATCAACATCCGCAAACACTGAGGGATTAGTAGGGAACCCGTCGGGAAACAAGATTCACCCAGCGTCGATGGAACCCATAGTGAATTTGAATGTGCCGGTTGGTGGAAAAATGAATGGAAGCACCAAGTGCAAAAGCCAATGCAAAATAGAGCCTACCAAAGAAATGCCAGCTCTCCTGATTAGCGAGGTGGAAAAAAGTAATGACAGGACACAAGATTCAAATGGTCTTTGTACTATTTTTGACCCAAAAACAAATGTCTCCAAGGCAAGAGTTGTGAAGGGACCTGCTTTAAATACAAAGAAAAACAAAAATCAGAAAAAATGCAAAAAAAAATGACCAATTCAAGAACGTTCCTTAGGAATCTTAAAACAGTAAATCTGACTGTAACTACAAATGGGGGACTATCGGCCCTTGACAAAATGCCTGAAAAAATAGCAAGTAACATACAACTACCTATATCAGGACAAAATATCATGCCGCCAAATAAAATGACATCAATCGCATCGGAAGATGATGAAGGAGCTTCAAGGTCAACAGAAGAGATTGACATTGAGACTCTTATGAACCTCTCAACTTAAGAAGACGCACCTGAAGTAGAGCAAGATTGTGTGGAAATTAGAACTTCCAAATGTATTCCCGCACCAAGCCGGAGTGATATCCCGGCATTGCCTAATTTACCTTCCAAAGTGTGCGGCTCATTTAAGCCAACTCAAATATGCGAGTTAATACTGCCCGTGATAAACTCAAAAATGTTAGTAACTGATAAAGAAAAAGACATCTTTTACACTCTGGATGATAAAAGGCAAACATTGGTAGAGAGAATGTGTCACAAAAGAGATATGGACTGGTGATATGGTGACTCAAAAGCACAGCCCTCGAACACAGTGCTAAAGAATGATCAAACCATGGTGAAGAATGAACATAACAAATGGAAGATAGCTGATAACGTACAATTTGAAAGAAGTATGCAACCTCAAACCAAGGATCTTCCTAAAGATAAGTCAAATAAAACAACTCAAAGCACTGGTCAATCAAAGCAACATAAAATATGTGCTAAATATTGTCTAATCTTGGAAAGAATCTTGAATATAGGTGAGGGTCTAATTATGATAAGTACCCGGCGAGAGACAATCTGAATGCAACAAGCATTCTGATTGGCTCTCGTCAGGTACCTACCAGGCCGGGAATCCCTCTGTCTGGATTCCAGGGCCTTTGTCCCCGGCGGGGGGTGTGGCAACCCCTTAGCCAATGAGGAGGCTCGAAGCGGGGCCATCCGCGCTCCGAGCCTCCCTGCGGCTGACAGGCTGCCTTTGCCCCCCGTCGGGGACTCTCCCTCCCTCCCACCTGCCCCCCCAACTTACCTTCTTTGTCCTGCGTCCCCGACAGGGGACGAGGGAAGCCTCCAGCCGTGTGGAGACTCGAAGCGGGGCCATCCCCGCTCTGCACCTCCACACGGCTGGGTGCTCCCCTCGTCCCCCGCCGGGGACGCTCGGGTCCTTACCTATGGCCCCGGGGCATGCCCTGAGTCGGTAATGCCACTGACGCTCGTGTTCTATTGCTTAAATAGGAAAAATGTCATGAGGCTTTTACATCACGTTCCTTCGCTGTGGGCTATTGAGTCTAGTGATACTAAGGCAGTTGAATTCATAAATGAGATAAACCTGGATAAGGTACATTTGCACATTGAATCACGATTGGTCTGTGACTTGCGGCTTGAAGGTGCCTCTGTTCTTCTATCATGTGGCTTTGACATTGCTGAGGTGAATTTCTTCTCATTACAGGATAGGACAGAACATCGTCCAAACAGGACAACAATACATGCCAAAAACAAAAGAGGAAGCTCAATCACATTGATCCTCAATCAAGTCCAAATGATTTGTGGAAGGAGGAAATTGAAAAATGTAATGCAAGTCGGCAAGGTCAACAAGGACCTCAAGATGTGCAGCCAGGAGATCAGATCAAAATTGCGGTTGACTGTAAACTGCAAACAACGAAAAAGACAGTTTTAGCACTGGAAAATCCATGATTCATAACGAGAAACATCAGAACTGGGATTGGCTAGCCGTAACGCTTGCAAATCAAAACCAAAGTTAATACCAGAATAAACAAAAGAAAGGAACTTTCTCTGTAGGCACTTGGAACACACAGGGTTCATGCACCTATACAACTCTCAAGGAGATTGGGCTGCATGTTTGGATCTTTTGTGCTTACAAGAAACCTGGTTGAACATATATCCGATAGCAGATGAATTTGAAATTGCAATGAACACTTCAATCAAAAAAGCTAGGGAACGCCCCTGTGCAGTGTTACTAACTCTAGTATGGAAAAACTCGGGATTTAGAATTCGAGAAGCTACCAATCCCTCTCTGTACATACAAGTGGTTGCCATCGTTCAAAATACAGGCAAAGAAAAATATATGCTATGCTTCTACATTATAAATCTTTAGTGGCACCACAAAGAAGCTGGTACAGTGTCATTGAACGACCAAGTAACAGAAATTATTGACAAAATTAAAATTGGGGCCATACATGCATACATCCTTGTATGTGGTGATCTAAATTTAAACTTCATAGATGAGAACAGGCATATGACTAGCTCAAAAGAAGGACTAGCACAAACTTGGTGTGAAGAACTAAGTCTGAGAGACCTTACTATGCTAAATGGCAATGTCACAGGGGATATCCCTGCAAAAACGATTTGGCAAAGAAATACTCACATTTCTGTGCTTGACTATATATTTGCATCTGAAAATTTGTATAGTCGAGTCAACCATGGGTAAGTAGTGGAAATGCTGTATAGTGACCATCATTTAGTTACAGCCTCATATAAAGTCCCAGCCCAGTGAAAATGCCAAACTTGGAAGCATGCAGTCATCACAAAGCCAAATGGAAATAGACTTTGCTTGAATGCATTCAATATACCGGCTATTGTTGATGAATACCTAAACAACAGAGATGACCTTGCGGTGGATTATACACTTCTTTTAGAACAATACAAGGTGGTGATAAATGGCACAGAAAATGCGCATATAAACATAAACACGTATACGACATACACGTGGCAATACGTAAATAAGAATTGCGAAGAGACCCAAGAAATGTGATAAAACATAAACTGTCCTTGCAGTGTGAAGAAAGGAAAAAGATCAAACAAAAATACAAAAACGGGTCAATTGCACACTGCCATACTAGAGAACATCAAGATGAGGAAAAAATAATGAAATGTCTGACAAATAAAAACTCAGCTGAATTTTGGAAAATAATTAATATTGAATGCAGCGCATCATATGCAAACCAAACCAACATGGTGATGGAGTCCCAATGGATCTCACATTTCTCTGAGTTATTTGCTCAAAAAGGTCAGCTGTCGACTATACCACTCCCTATCTTGCAACATTGGGATCTTGAGTTTGATCGAGAACACATACTTGCAAATATCACAAGACTCTCTGCATCCAGAGGGAAGAAGGCAATATTTGAGTCTATATTTAAGAAAGGCGACAGATCAAACCCGATAGACCATCGGCCAATTGCTTTGTTGGATGTTGTCGAAAAAATATATGTGACACACTTCAACATAAGTTCTTGACATGGATAAAAGACAGCAGACATTTTGATCAGCGTCAATCAGGGTTTGTCAAGGGTCTGGGATGCAATTTAAATCTCCTCCTCATCAACTTAATCTAAATTGATACAATAAGAAAATGTGGCAAAATCTATCTTGCCTTTGTTGATCTGTCACACGCTTTTGACAGTGTAGACAGATAAATTCTTTGGAACAAACTTAAGCTGTGGAACTGCCCAGACAGCCTTTTAATGGTGATAAAAGATCTGCATACCAACACGGAGATCAACATACAGCTAGATTCCAAAGGCACTCTATCTGCTCCGATAAAAACATTTTGTGGAGTTAAGCAGGGCTGTCCCCTTGCATCTATAATTTTCAATGCATTCTTAGCAGATATTGGCGAGGCATTTGGGCATATCATTGGCTTTGACCCAAAAATTAATGGATCCTTCCTTAGTTGGATACTCTGTGCTGATGATCTCGTGCTGATGGATCTCACTACGATTGGACTACAACAAAAACTACAGGCCATAGAACAATATGTGGTAAAAAATGGCCTATGTATCAACTCGAAGAATTCTGTGATTCTGACCTTGCTAGATTTGAGCAGAAATCAAACTCAGCAAGGGAAAAAGTTCACTTGGATGCTGCGAAAAAAAAACATTGAAAATTGTTACGCACACAAAATATCTGAGTATGTGGCTCAACTCAGGCATAAACGATAACATCTGGGCCAAAAAAACAAAAGCAAAATTTCGGCAATTAGGAGTACAAGCCACAGTGATTACCAAAAGATATGGCAAAATTTCATTAAAACCGACAATTTATTTTTATAATCAGAAGGCTGTGCCGTCCTTAATTTTCAGAGCAGAAAATGCCCTGGGCTGACTTCCTCTCTATGGGACACTGTGGAGAATATATTTTGGACGAGAGTTCTAAATCTAAACAGAGGGACCCCTGCTGCTGTAATTCAATATGAAGTAAGTCTGTTTTCCATCAATGCAAGGGTTACTTGGAACACATTGGCCACATTTCGCAAAATGATCATGCCCAATGGTCCACCGCAATTTCAGATCTTACATAATCCCGGTCAGGAACCACACACTTCTGTCCTGTTTCTGTGGACAGGGCAGTGTGAAAATATTCTTAAAGACCTAAATAGTGACAAGGACATGCTCGTGAATAATCCTGATTCTGTCAAAATAAAACTGTGGGAACAAGACTGGGTTAATACAGGAACACAGAGACAGGAGCATTCCCTTATGAGAAATGTGTCAGCTGGAGGGAATTCCTACAAATACTTGGACATATTTCCTGATAATCACAAAAGAAATCTGTTAATGAAATTCAGGTTGAACCAACTGGAAACCAAAGAAGTGATTATGTGTTGGGACAAGTATGAGGAACTAAAAGCTAAGTGCAGATTCTGCGATCATCTTGAGGAGAACCTTAAGCACTTAATTTTATTTTGTAAGGCTTTTAGATCCCAAAGAGCCATTATTTTTGGTCGCTGGATTGCAAAAAAGCAGTCCTTAAATGCTGAAGATTGGTGGGAAGCCTGTTTTAAGGAATCCAATCACAAACTGACATTTGTGCTAACACTTCTTTTAAAGATAATAATGAGAGTCTTACAAACACAAACATTTGAGAAAAAGTTCAGAACTTTTGTAAAATTGTTTTTTGATGCATGAATATTTAAAGGTTTTTACAAACCAATGAATAAAAACAAAAAGAATATATTGATTTTTTTATTTTATTTTAATAAAAAATCAAACACGTTCAATATAGGGCAGCAATCACCAGTGCGGTGACAATTACACAGTACACAGTAAAATTATAGAATACACTTAAGTTTAACCTTATAACATGAGATACACAATGCACAATCGAATAAAAGCAAGATTACTTTTCGGGTAGTATTTTCAAATAGCACCACAGTTAGGAATTCCCCCTGCAACACTCCCCAAAACTCCTTTTTGTGTGGGTGGAGATGAGTAGTAAGGAGTTAGGTATACTAGGCCAAAAATCAGAATGAAAATCTGACCTACCACCCCTGAATGGGAGGCCAAAATCGGATTAAGCTTCCTTGAAAAATGAGCAAAATGGCACTCGGAATTACGAAATAGTTATTTTACATGTGCGGTTGAATGAATAAGGCAAGCATGTGCGTGGCGGTACTAACGAGGCCAGAAAATTTATGAGTTACAAAGCAATAAATGCATTAAACAACGAGTATACAATTTAGAAAACAGACTTTGGAAGGAAAAACACATTGCAGCAAGAATCACACATGGCAAAATTGCAATTGCTTCATTTCATGGGTTTAAAATAGGCAAACAACTTCAGAAATGAGCTAAACAATCAAAATCGAGGGTGGTTTTAATGCTAAGGTACACATGCACATAACAGGTATGATATGAAAGTGAAAGGATGACTCTGGATGGTGACAGTATGGGATTCTTTGTAGAAAATAAATCAGATTTTCTAATGAAAGCAGTTACACAGGCAAAATTGGTTTTCAGGGGAAAAAGACAGGTTCTACTGAGTATATTTTTTAGTGGCTAGATTTTAAAAGAGAGAGACTGCCCGCGAAAAGGTTAATTTGCAATGTTAACCCATGCACGCCGTGTGCCACTTTATATGGAAATTAATTAATTTATTCTAGATAGTACTAAGGATTTATATAGCGGACTGAAATTATTTGGAAAGAATGGCACTTACACATGGAGATTAACACAGATTTTCCTAAGGACAGGATACACAGAGGATTCTGACAATTTTAAGAAGTTACTAGGATACATATAGGATTTCTTATAGGGTTCTTATGGGGTTAGACAAATTGCAAGGTAAAAAAGCAATGGATGCAGCTTGTTGGTTACTGGGGAAGGGTGATACTTACAAAGAGCACTTGAATGATGTAGCTTGGAGAGCCAGCCAGATCTTTGGACAGCGGGACAGGGGTCTGCTCACTGCGCAGCGGCAGCTCTCCTCTAGGGACTCACCGAGGCAACCAGGGTCTGTTCTCAGTGGATATCGGTGTGCATCAGCTGGGCAAAGCAGGTAGCGGACCTTTAGATCCAATTTTTTGGATTTTCTTTTAGGTTTTAATTCTGGATGGTGGTCTGCCTGGATAGGAGGTACGGCATGGATCAGGATCACCTACCCCTGGCCTGGCACTGGAATCTGGAAACTTGCAGGGAGAATGAGGAATTTCAGGATCTCTGGATGTTGAATGTTGGATTTTTTTGAATATATGTCCTGATTTAGCATGTCTCCTCCATATATAGGCCGGACATCTGAGGATTTTTATTATGTGGGCAGAACTAAGCTAGACATACCTCTAAAATTGGATAGGTCAAGCTGAGGATGTAACCTCCTCCCTGCAAGCATATTGTACTGAAGGAGTTTCTCAGTTTTAGTGTGTGTTTTTTATGATTGCTTTGTTATACCACAGTTACTTTGCCAACATCAGTTATGAAACAAAACCCTCACATTTATAAACATCACCTGTATAAAAATTTGATAGGCAAATTCCACATTTCACATGGAGCATACTATTCCAAACCCCAAATTTGTGTGATGCTGTTCAGTCCTTCTCACATTCTTTTGCAATTTCGATGGCATATAATTCCCCTAAAATTCTAAAAATTGATACACAGAAGCTTATCAATGTCGGGCACATTTGCAACAAGTTTCATAACTGTACTATGTATGATTTCCCCAGAAATGTAATTTTACTGGTTTCTGCATCCCCCACATGCTTGGAAGTTTGCCATCGTCTTATTTCCATGGTGCAACAATTACTTTCAAGCCGTCAAAATGTTACATTACTGCTTCTTTAGGTTACTGACATAAATGTCTTTATATGAAAAGTCTTTTCAATCATATGCACCGGATTTGTTCCAAACGTAGGCAGTCCTTTCAACCACCCCCCCAGCCAAATGTCATGCTATGGTCAGCTTTGCCCAGAAGTTGCTATGACACCCCTTTGATCTTAGGCAGTTGAAGCTGAGGAGAGGAGTCTGAGAAATTCACACTTCAGTGACAGGGCAGTTCATTGTCCAAGGCTGCAGCAATGCCATTTCCCACACCTTTGGGCCTTTTCATGTGGAAAAAGGAACTTCATTTCCCATGGGACTGGCACATTAGAAGTGCCTGCCTTTGCAAAGACTGGTTTGACAGCAATTGCTGAGCCTAGCCATGATGTTGAAGTTCTTTTTGTGGTAAAAAATAAACTACACAGAGTAGAATTTACTTACATTATGGCAGCTTTTCTTACCAACATATACAGTTTTGTTTCAGGGCATGTTACAGTATTATTTCCATTGAGCTTGTACAATATCGACACACTGCTTTGTAGAGCAGTGCAACACGGGTTCATTTTACTTTCCATGGTCCATGGTGATTTTCCTCGCATATTTATTCGAAACATTTCCATAGCTCTGGTCAATTCCTAATACACAGGAATCTGTTCAAAACAAGGGTTCTTTGAAACTGACATAAGCAAAGGGAGAGAGAGAGCTTCTAGTGAAGAGTGTTGCCTATGTTACTTTGCTGCAACCGAAAACACTTGCTGTATGCCCTGAAACGAATTTCTCTGCTCTTTCACAGTTTTTACTTGACACAAAAGCCTTTCCGGGAAGAATGGCCCTCCTTTGATGGTGAAGCAAAAAACAAGACCTGTTGTATGCCAGCAGGTAACCTCTAACGGCACTCCTATGGGATATAGAGCATAATACCGAAGCAATTAATGCAACAATCAGTTGATGTTCAAAACCTTCTGAGAGTATGCAGACCTATAGTAAATACATACTTTCAAAATTAGAGATTGGACAGCAGCCCATTCTCAATTCTTCATTCATTCAGTGAGACACATAAAGATGCCATAAACTCAGTGCTTTTTCAAAGATATAATTCAAGAAATAAGTGTCATAAAGCAAAAGAAGTAGGAATTCCCAGAGTTCAACAAATTGAAAACAACAAATTTGTAAATGACATGATTCCCAAAGGTACTCAATTCCAAATAAAACATACATTTCTCATGAAACAATATGCAATTGTGTTATATCTCTTCACACAAATGTTCACTGTTACAAACAGTGAGTCCAGTGTTTAACAATAAAACATCCTAATAAGCTCTACTCATGGGTGTTCTCTTTAGAGTTATGTCAGCGTGTTTCGGATCATTATAAGATCATTTTTCACGGCCTTGGAGCGTATAGTTCCTGTGTGTTATTGGTCCAAATCAATGTAGTACCTGCGGGGTGACACAGGAAGCATGGTATTAATTCTATATGTTAGTATTTATATTCAAATGAAGTAGTCATAATGTAAAATCACATCAGTCACCTCCAATTTCAATAAGGACGCTCCCCAGTGCTGAAGATTGGAGTCCTAGGCTTACAGGGCAGGGTCAGACATTAACGTGTAGAGTGGCAGGCACATCTATGCAGCTGTAGCGGAGCACCCTGATGCACCATGGTCAACTTTGCTGTAGGGCAAGGTCGAGATCTCATGCTAATTATGATATCTTGGACCAGAGATAAAAGCAACTGGTTAGGGTGTGTGTTATTTCTATATAGCACTTGATATGCACTGCAGGCACATGCTACTAGACTAGCTAGAGGCATTGTTAAAGTTATAAGAGGCTGTTAAAGTTATAAGAGGCAGACGACACGCATAGGTGAAACTCATCTGATCAATCTCTATTAACCATGTGTATGACTGTGGGAGAGCAGAGATCATAGCCCCCATTGCAATAGATCCTACTAATTTCTTTGTAAGACTTTGATGGTGTTCATCCCAAAGATAGATGGTCATGAATGTGTTTTACTCGAACCAAACTGTGTAATGTTGAAATGATGGAAATAGCACCAGTGAAAAATCATTTTACACACAGAACATTTTCTCTTTCAGTTGGAAGTCTTGAGCTGGAAGCATAGCAGCACACAGCCAGGCTGTTTTTGAATTCTTCTTTTTGGTGCACATGAAGAAAATACTGCAGCCATTCTCGGGGTGTTCTATGTTTCATCTCACCCCATATGTGCTCAGCAGACCCAGTACAGCCATTATAGTACTGCTGAAAATGCAGCTTGGTGGTGTAGGGGAGTTCTGCTGGGCTGGTAAATGTACCTCACAGAATCCCCATGCCTGCTTTCCCAGGACTTCTTGTTGAGGGAGAGTAGGGCAAGGTGGGGTACATCGGGTGGAATTCTTCTTTCATCGGGGAGCGTCACGCCAAGATATTCCCTTCGTCTTTCATTGGAGAGTGTGGAGCAACACCACCTTTCATTCCTTCACTTACAGGTCCCTGGGGAGGTCCCCATTGGTCTAAGAGGGAATGGAATTAGTACTCTAATAGGAAATAAATAAAAACAGGTTTTAGAATCTTTCACTGACTGTCTTCCCGGTAGGTTGACATTAGTGGAACAAGGCATACATGTATACTTATCAGGGATCTTTGAACAATGTCAGAAAACAACTTACTTAACAACGTAAAGACATACTTGACGTTTACATCATAGTTTCATTGCATATTTTGTCAATAATGCTGAAGAAAAGTACTCTCTGTTAGATAGATATACCTATGGACCTACCTATTCCCTTCTGCTATTTCTTTTTCTGTTTTCTCATTCTCCAGATGTCTCATCTATTTGGCTTTTTACCTGATTAATGTGGACCCATTTCTCTTCTGACAGCTTTCCTTTGGGGATGTGGATTCTGTAGGTGACAGGTGATATTTTGTCTACAATTTCAAAAGGACTGCACCCGGATGGGAGAAATGTTCTCTCCTTAGTCTTTTTCCTCTGAAAATTGTACAAGTAGACACTGGCCCTCATTACAACAGCGGCGGTAACCAATGGCGCTATTAGCACCATGGTTGCTGCCGGTATTGTAACGAGTCCGCCAATGGTAAATGGGGAAATACCGCCCCATTCCAAGGTTGGCAGGGCGGTAATTCCCCATTTACCGTTGGCCATTCCCCATTCCCATTTTTGCCCCATAGGGCTCAATGGGACTGGGGAAGGCGGTAATTACGGTACCGCAAATTGTGGTACCGTAATTACCTCGGAAGTCCCTTTGCGGGTCCCTACTTTAACGGCTGGCCCAGACCAGCCGTTAAGGTCAGGAGCCGCAAAGGGACCTCGTAATCAGGCATTATGGGTTTAACGGCGCCAACACCTTTTACGGCGCCGTTAAACCCTTAACGCCAGGGTCGTAATGACCCCCACTGTCTCCTGCTTAGTATTACTTTTTGGTTGTTTTTAAATAATATTGAGTTTTCATCCCCTCTGCCAATTTCTCCACATTCTGCTGAGCGTACACAAAAGCATGCTGAATGTGTTTTGCTAGATTCTCACCATATTTTTGGGTTGTGGAGGCGTTTATCAGTGTCTGCTTTTGTGTTCTATAGAGCAGATGCTGAGGTAGCACCTTTCTTCATCCATTAATTAACTCAAATGGAGATATTGTGGTTGCAGAAGATGGTTTAGATCTGATGGCCATCAGGACAAGCAGTAATCGGATGTCCCAACATGGCACAGAATCTGCCACAAACTTTTTTAGAATGCTTACAATGGTTTTATTGTACCTCTCAACTCCACCACTAGAGGCCAGCAGTATGCAATATGAAATTTCTCTTTTACCCCAATTATCTCCCACATTTTTGTCATCACTTTGCTGGTGAAGTGACTTCCTTGGTCTGACTCAATCCTTTGGGGTAGGCCAAAATGTGTACTTGTTCCCCCTAGAGGAGTGAATCACTGGCCTGATGAAATCTACTTGTAAATCTGACCAAGGCAGTGCCATCGCCCTCATCTGGAGGGGAGCTTCGTGTGTGAGTGAACTTGGCTGAAATTTTACACACACAAGACACCCCTTCAAATATTGGTCAAGGACCTGCCCCATGTGTGGCCAGTATGCAACCTCCCGCAAGATTTACAGAGTAGTATGAAGCCCCTGATGACTGGCTGTGGCTGTGTCATGGCCATGGCTTACCATCAAGCTTCGGAACTTCCAGCCTGGATGTCACATCTCCCATGACCCCTATAATAAAATGTCCTGCTGAAGGTGTTGAAAGCCCAGTATTCTCCAGACCTGTTGACTGTGAAAGCAGGTACTTCAAGGAAAGTCATCCTTGGCTGGCGCATGACTAAAAGGTGTGAATCATCTTCAAAGAGCAAACTAACAACCTCAGAGAGACTCATAAAAAACCTCTGATCACAGGCTGACCCAGTGAAAATAAATAGCCGGAAGGCAGAAACTGCCATTTGTCCCACATGAACTTTCACAATGAATTTTAAAGGACTATTATCATTTAGGACTTTTTCTCAGACAGGCGGATTGATTTCATTTTTGTACCATTTTGTATGTAATTCCTAGGCGATTTTGGGGATATAAAATGCATCTACCTGTGACTCTGGGAACTGTACTGGCCAGTTAGACTAGGTTTCTGGCTGATGAACATGCTCCAAATGTGAGAGTTTGTGAGCGGGTGGAAAATGAAATTAGGGATATGCTTAATAACTTACATATTCATAACTGTTGTTCTTTTTATGGAAATGGCAGAAATGTGCCATATGGCTGTGTGACATTGTATGGATTTGGTGGGTTGCTCATTTAATTCTCCATGATCAGCTAAAACAGAAAATATGTTTAGTATGGCAGTTGCTTGTAAAATTATGAAGTTGTGATACATAACTAGTTTTTGACAAAAAGTTGAAAGGAGAACAAAGGGGCGATTACAAATGGGAAATGCATATGTTGCTCTAGACCTTTAAACCAATCCCGATTTGGAGCCCAGATTGGGAGAAGAAAGAGGGGTAACTGTCCAATCATGGTGGCAGGAATTATTGCCAGATACAGATACACCAGATACAGCTGCCCACGGAGCAGGAGCTCAATCCCCCACTGCAGGAGCAGTGTTCTAACCTGCCCAAGCACCTTCCCAAAGTTAAGGTAAGCCTGTGGGCTTTTTTCGGAATACCCAAGACCATCTCTGCCCTACACTGCGGCCCATGTGCTATTTGATGAGCTCATACCCACGTTTGTTTAGCTCAATTTAGCAGCCTTGCTTTGCTGAATAGTTCATCTGATACAAATCAAATTTGCTTAGGCCTGCTAATTCAGCGAGGAGCTCGACACTCCAAAATGGCCGCCCTGTGAAATTCAGGGTCTGCCTCCATTGTTCATAATCATCTATATGCAGACTGCGACTGGATTGGCTGATACCAGCTTCTTGTGTGGGCCCTGATTTGCCGGCAGGTGAGAAGCCGGCCCTCCTCCAAATTTGCAGAAAGTAAGACTTGTGTGTGTTCTTTTTAGTTCACTTTTTTGATTTATTTATGCTGAGGGAAATTGATTATGTTTTGCCAGGGATAAAATTGTGTTTAAAATGTTCATGCTCATTTCTATTACTTTTATTTAAATAAATACCAATATATTTCACATACACCGGCCTGGTTCTTGGCTCATTGTTAGCTCAGGGGTGAGGGACCCAAGAGGCATGATATGTGTCTGATATAGGGCTAAAAAAGAATCTGTTAAACAGTTTGTTGAATAAACACTTGAGTGGGGAGGGAAGGGACTCCCCGTGTTGAGGGTGGCTTCTCAATAAACAGTTACAACTGGAAGTGCAGAACTGAGGACTCACCTTGTTCTGGAAGACCTTGGATTGGGCTTTCCAACAACCGAGAAGTCCGGAAGAAGCTTGGGCCCTGTTTCATCATGGGTTTCATCACAATCCCCAACATTCCACTCACCCATTCAACAACAAGCAAGATGTAACAAATCTGCCTTTTATAGTTGAAAATACATACTATGACAATATGTTCCAGGATATTAAATGAAGAGACAATGCAACATTTCAACATGCATTTACTCAAAGTCTAGGCACAAAAAATATAGTTGCAACAAAAGTCTCAACAAAAGGGCAGTTAATGAACAATACCATATAGAGAACAATTCAAGACATCCCGTGCTTATTACTTTATTCGACACTACAGCACTTTGAAGCGCCAAAATGTGATGTGTGGTGCTATGTACAACGTCTATATACATTAAAGAAATATTAACATTTAGTACAAAAAAAGTGTGAAAAAATCTATTCTATTGAAATATGGGGATCAGGCCTAAAGCAGAAGTGGAGTACATCAGAATTATGAAACACTTTAGCGAATTCGTAATGGATCCAATAATAGGGGTCCTGGATTTTGGAGCCCTTGTGAGTTAATGAACACACTTCGCCTCATTACGAAGTTGGCGGTAATCGCCATCCCTGTAACACTGTATCCGCTGCCTGACATCCTGGTAGCACCGGGATATCATAGGCAGCGTCAGAACGGTTACTTCCCATTCCCAAGGGGTATGACAAAAACATGCTGTGAGGGGCCTGAACTCCTGGTAGGTCAGGCCTGCTGGGAGTTCCGTGACCCTACCGGCAAACTCACAGGTGTGTGTGTGGTCGGTAGGAGGTGGACCTTCAGATGTGCTAAACTGGCACATACGTACAGTAGAATTTGAAATAATGAGGCCAGCGCTGGCAATTGGGCCGGCTCTCACCGGATCCAAGATCTGGCAACAGATGAGTAGTCGGATCTTGGGATCCAACCAGAGTCAGCGCTCTGCGCTGGGGAAATAAAAAAAAAAGAAAGCCCCCGCGACGGCCTGGATAAGGGGGCGGCGAAACAGCACATTGCCACCATGACCAGCCCCTCCAATCAGAATGTAGCGCCTGCATTCTGAAGGGAGGGGAAGATCAGTGGGGTGTGGGTAGTTGGCGTGCATTGTAGGCAGCTTTGCCTATCTGCAGGAGTGCGTGTGTTGTCTTTGACATAAGACTTAACAGTCTCTGACTCACTTTGATACAGGTCACAGCTGCAGGAAAAGCAAACTTGTACTTCCTCTGGTGACCCCATGCAAGGGGTCACAAGAGGAAGTTACAGTCCACAGCCACGACCCGGTTTATTTACTTATGCAATGTTTGTCGGATACATGGACCCAGATTATTTTTTTATTTATGCAATGTTTGTCGGATACCTGTATCCGACAAACATTCTATAAATTAATGAATATACAGCTATCCGACAATCATTGCATGAATAAATAAATATCCCTATTAACATTAAACTATCCCACATGATGCAGCCACCTAACTGCTTTCAGTGGGGAGCTGCAGGAGCTGTGTCGGGTATAGTTCAAGTAAAAGAAAACATTTCTTATGGAGAACAGAAATCAGCAGGTCTTAAGAATGACTTTGCAGGACAATCCCTCGGTTTAAACCAGGATTTCCCCACAGATGATCTGCTCTTTCACCATTAGCCAGAGTGATTGTTCTTCTTAATTATTATTTCACAGTCTGCTTAAACTACTCCTCTGCATGAGCTCAGACGGCAGACACCAATGAAAAAGTGGCCCACAGTTGTAAATTGCAATTCATTCCTTTTCTAACCCTGTTCGAATAGTACCCAAGGGGAGTTTTTTTTAAATATAAAATGGGGTGCTAATTGTGCATTTTAAAGAATATTTACTCAGCAACACTGGTCAAAACTGTTGTCCGCATAGTTAAGTAACTCGTCACCAATGCCATAAAAGTGGCTTAAAGTGGAATTGATATATAGTTTGGCAAAGAAGCAGCATGAAAGACTATTATTTTGGACATTTCCTTTGATCTGAGTTCAACTGCTAGCTCCGCCCCCCTAAACTCCTCGTCCTCGCGCATCGCTCCCACCCCCCAAACTCCTCCCCCACCCCGGCCCTTGTGGGATCCCCCCACTCATTTTTGTCCATTTCCATGACTGAATGAGGCCCACGATTTCGAATTCTATTGTACGTATATGCCGATTTGGCACGTCTGAAGATCAACCTCCTACCGACCACACACGCAGCATTGCACTGTTTTGCTAATCTGACCCTGTGTACTGTGGCTCCACCGCCGCACTATCGCGAAGGGCAGCTCTCCGGGGCGGAGGTGGACGCTGCAGAGCCATACCTTATCTACAGACGATACATATTGCATATCTGGGGCTGAGGGCTGCCTGAAACACACACTGGAGTCTCCCCGAGAGTCGAGGAGGGGGCTGTGAGCAGCGTGTGCACGCAGCCCGCCCGCCGAGGCCTGGCCGTGTCAGGGTGTCTGGGTTTGGGAAGTTATAAACGTCAGCTATCCAGACAGACTGTTGTTAGACCAAATGCTGGCACTGTATCCATTTCAAATCAGCGAGACTTTCTGAAATCTTTCCACCATGTAATTTTTCAAGGTGGAGAGTTCTTGAGTGCTTCGAACTTTGAAACTCGCCATCAAAGGAATCTTACAGCTTATTTTACTTTGTAGAGCTTGTAAAAAACTAAGACCGTTTAGGAGCATTATCCAAAAATCTCTGCTGGTCGTCTCAGTAATTAGAAGGACGTTTTTAAACGACCCCTTCAGAATCCCAGGGTGTATATTTGATTTGGAGAAAGTGGTACGAGGGACATTCCCGGACTGCCTAGTAATTTACTTTTTTCTAATGCCAGGACCAGTTACGGGAGTCTGTAAAGTGCCCAATTTCAGCTTGATTTAAACCCCCTTTGCAGGGCTGCTGTGGCTTCGGCTGGGTCTTCATGCTTGCTTTGCCTCGAATGGGTCAGGGTGCTGGCGATCGCGGGGAGGGGGCTATTTTAGGCAGGTTTTATAGAATGGATCCCCGTGGCTTGGCTCCACACTGAAATACTGCCCCAGTCTCAATGACATAAACACAGTGCAGCCCGAGATGCTGGCGCCGGCGCCAGGCAGAGAATGTGAATGGGCGAATCCGAGGGGTCCAGCGGGAGCGAGGCCAGGGCCGAGCTCTAATTACAAATAACTCGGGAGCTTTAGATCTTGGCCTCGCTCGCTAGTAAACACTGTCTTGTTTAGAGCAGAGGCAAAAGCCCTAACTCACTCCTGAAAGAGCGACAGGCGAAGGAAAGTGATGTAGCTCTAACGAAAAATGAATGATCTTTCGTTTGATAGCCCGTCCCTGTGAATGTTAAAATGTCTTGCCTCGCAGCAGTGATCACGTGTTGGCACCCTCTACCGAGTTCAGTTAACTGCAGTTGCTTTCCTTTAACAATGGGAAGTTACACAGAGAGGTAAAATGAAGATTGCAGTGGGAAACAACTGCGCGCTGAAAAAGCGGGAGCAGCTGCCTTCAAAATATGAATGAATGGAACAATGCAAGAATGAGAACACATTTTTTTTCCATAACATTTTATTGTGTTTTACAGATGAGTACAACATCAAGCACAATATCAACAGCAATATAATGCGCAATAGATATATTAGGATGATAATGTCTCTCAGGGTGACTGGTGGGGGTTCTTAGCGATAATGTTCGTGGCCTACACTATTCGCGGTGATCGGTCGGGAGTCTGTGTTCTGAGTTGGTCTGGATTAAGTATGTAGTTTAATAGAGCGGGCTACATTGGAGCCATCTAGTTAATGGAGGCCTTCTGGTGAGAGCTGGAAATTTAGCAGCATAGTACATAAATGGGTCCCATGTATTTAGGGCTCTGTTCAGTGAGCCTGATCTGATTGCAGTGATTTTTTTCGGCCACTGCTGTGTCCCAGCATTTAGCCCACCAAAGTGCCACTGAAGGTCCCTCTTTGTTTTACCACAACCGGGCCATTGCAATTTTTGCCGCTAGGAGTAGGTGCGTGCATAGGCGGGGAATTTCACCTGATATTGGGAATGCACCTTCTCCTCTTTAGCCCAATAGGATGATTCCAGGATCCCATGGGATGGAGAGACCAGAAATTTACTTGATGTGTTTTATTACCTCTCTCCAGTAGTCCTCCGCCTTCGGGCATATCCATACCATGTGGAATAAGGAGCCGGGGTCGGGGCAACCAAGCCAGCAGGTTCCAGGAATGTTCGGATTGACCCTGTTGATTTGAGCTGGGGTGACATAATACCTGCAGCAGAGTTTATAGCCCCCTCCCCTGTTTGTGATGTATTGTGAACTTTTATGCAGTCTGGTCCATATTTTCTCCCATTCTGCGACCTCTATTTCTCGTCCCAAGTGCTTTTCCCATTCGAGCATGTATCTTTCTTTTTTGGAGGGGTCTGCCCTGCCTAGGGGATGGTAAAGGGCCGAGGTTCTACCTCTTTTGGTCGGGGTGGTTAGAGATATTTCTAGCGCCGTTAATTCTCTGGAGCAATTCTTCTGGATCACCCTGTGGGACAGCCAGTGCCGTATTTGGGCATAGTGGAATCTTTCCCGCTCATCGACCCCGAATTTTGCTTTGCACCGTTCGAATGAAATGGGTGTTCTTACTTCTAGGAAGTCACAAGTTTTTTGTAGGCCATCTTCCAGCCAGGGTTGGAAGGTGAGTGGAGACATGCCTGGTGAAAAGTCGGGAATGTTCCAGATGGGGGTTAGGGTACCAAGGGGACCTTGGACTCCCCATTTCCGGGCTGCTGCCTTCCAACATCGAACCGTAGTGATCATTGCCAAGAGGGGGCCCCTGTTTGTTTGTGGTTTTATGTTTGGTAGATGTGGGAGCTCTGAGGGGGTGACTGGACACCAGGCTTCTTCAAGTTGTGTCCATTTTGGGGTGTCTGCCTCTTGGGCCCATGAAAATGCGGGTGACAGTTGTGCTGCGAGGGTGTATCTGGCCAGGTCGGGAACTCCCAAACCACCCTGTGCTTTCCCCCTCAACATTATTCGTTTACTGATATGAGGTTTTTTCCCGCCCCATACAAATGCCTGAATTTTCTTTTGCAGAGCAGTAAGGGCCGGGCCCGGGATATGGATTGGCAGTGCTGTACAATAGTACAGCCATCTGGGGATTAGGTTCATCTGTATGGCAGTTATCCGCCTGAAGAGAACACATTTTTTGAAAATTCCCTTGGGTGAAAAGAACACATTCAGGAATTATTATTTTTGGGCAAATTGTGAAGGGGGGAGGGGCCAACTCATGGAACCAGGCAATACGCTGGAAACAAGAACTGCATGAACATTGGGGGCGAAGGGGAGATATTTAATCCACCTCCTATACAGGCGAAGGATTCTCGTTAAAGTCATGATATGATATGACATTTGTAACGCGCCTAAACACAAGTGTTCAAGGCGCAAGGCGTTTCATCCCCCTCATACATTTGATTAGGTAAATCCAAGCGAATATAACTAAACCTGCATGGGTTTTAGATCGCGATAAATGGCAGAATTTCTGAAAACGTGTGCAGAGAACTCAAGAGGACCTGTGTAAAGAAATGAATACTGCTCTGCAACTGTACTGGGATGAGTAGTGGCTACACCGCCTACTCTGCCCCACACTACTACTAAACCAGCAATGACCCTCGTCATAAAGGTAAACAGACATAGCACAACAAGCATAACTCCTTGACCTCTTTTGATTATGTGGGTGCAAAGGTGTGTTTGGGCAAACGATTTTAGCAGCAGTGTCAATTGATCAACAAGCTGTCTTTAAAAGGTAAAGTATGGGGCTGAAAAGTCAGTATGGTCCCTTAAAGTGAACCAGAGAAACAGGGCCTCTTAAAAATACCTTTATTTTTTATTTTTTGGTGCTCAACAGCATCATGCTTGGCTTCTAGGTGGTTTCCTGCTGTCGAGCTGGTGTCGAGACAGGAGAGTCATTTAGATCCAGGTGTGAGTCAGCATCAATTCAGTTTCAAATCGGGGCTTCATGTGTATCGAGTTGGCATCCGAGATGATGTTAGTTAAATGTCTCGGGTCGGCAGTTGCGTCAGTGTGCAAAACAATGGCTTCCAGTGAGTTAAGTCAGATTTTGAATCAGGTAGAGACAAAGGTTCTGTTGTCTCAAGTTGGCACTCACTATGTAGCAAATATGATGCTCACACAGCAGCGAGCCAACACGTGAGACACTGTGGCAGTGATCTTCACTGGTTCAAGAAGGAGACAAGAGAGATCGAAGAAGTAGGAGAGCGGTTTGAATTCTATAGTGTGAAGAAAGCATCATTCATGTCCTGTAGCAGCTGAAAGTGGGGAGAGAGGGGTTGATGCGGGCTCAAAATGGTTTTAAGGTAATCAAACAGGTTCTAAACGTCTTCTGGACTGCTGGGTTGTTTCATGTCTCTCCTTGTATAATGAGGGACTAAGAGGAATGATTGGAGAAGTGGGTACACAACCTATGGCCAGGGCAATGCCCAAAAGCAGGAAAGTCTTGTCTTCGCTCACCTTCCAAATTACTGCTCTGAGTAACGTCTACCCGTTGCTCCATGTGGCAGAATTTTTACACCTGGAAGCATATTACATGTCGCTTGATTGAGTGACAGAGCGCAATTCATTTTGCTGAAGAACCTTCGTCAAACTGCTCATGTATCTATCGACTGTGTTGTTGGCTTGGGTCATCAGGGGGTAATCTTCCTGTGATGGTTTCCCATGTATTGCATGAAACAGGGAAATTCCAAGCTGCTGAATTGTGGTCCATTGTCTGATAAGAGTACGTCTGAAATCCCCCACGCTGAGAAAATGATGTCCAACTCTGGGATAACGGGGCTGGACCCTGTGGAAGACACCATTTGTACGATTGTGATTAAGGAATATTCATCCATGACAACCAACCAGTATTGGTTGCGTATGATAGATATCCTAGTGGATATGGAACTGGGAGGTCCGCATTGGGTCAGAAAATTGATGCATTTCTCCGCAATGGAGATGTTGATAGATGGATCTGGGAGTGTATGCTGTGACATGAAATCTACTGGATTGTATTTCGTTCAAAGGATTGTAAAATTGAAATCCTGCAGTCATAATCCCCCTCTCTCTATGCGTGGTGGCATTCTTTCACTGAGGGTTTCCATAGATGGTCACCAGGGCCTGATGATCAATAACTATGGTGAATGGTTTTCCCAGGAGAAACACCTGAACATTTTCACCGGCCCATGTGACTGCTAGTCCTTCCTTTTCAGGTTGACAGTAGGGTTTTTCCACATCCAACGGCCTTTTACTGGCATATGCTATTACTGTCCTTACAGCTTCTCACCCTGGTCGATGTTGAGCCAGGATCGTCCATAGCCCAACCGGACAGGCGTCTACCTTCAATTCTGCGCACATGGCTGGGTCGAAGTACGCCATATGATCAACCGACGCAATGTCTTTCTTTATTTGAGTGAATGCTGCTTCGCATTCACTAGACCATTGAAAAGGTATTCCCTGTTTTGTGAGTTCTTTTTGCGGGGCATTGGTGGTGACAAAGCCCTTGAGATACCTGCTACAGTAACTAGCCATTCCTAGGAATGATCTGACATAACTAACATCTTCAGGGGACGAGATCCCAGAAATGGTGAGAAAATGTGACCGAAGACTTTTAGGTATGACTTGTGAAATAAACACTTTGCGGCTCAACATCTAACCTGCATTTACCAGATTGGCACAAACTTGCTGTAGAGCTTGATCATGTTGATCAGTGGTGGCACCAAAAATTAAAATTCCAACCCTGTGTTCCTCACATGATGAATGATCTTTTGGATACTCTCTTGGAAGATCTCTGCTGCTGAAGATATTCCAACGCTGAGCCTCTTGTATCTAAACAGGCCGATGTGGGTGGCAAAATGTATCTGGAGTGCTCAATCAATTTAATTTGGTTTTCTCCGTTGCTCAGATCAAGCTTTCAGAATACTTTGGCACCATTTAGTAAGCTGATCATGTCATCCAGGTGCACCCCAGGATGTCTCTCACGTCCAATTGCCTTATTGGCCTGATGCATATCGATGCTTATGTGTATCTTGTCCATTGTTCCTTTCTTTGGTACTGCTACTATAAGGGATATCCATGGTGTTGGACCACCCGCTGGTTCAATGATATCCTCCGCTAAAAGGCATTGCATTTCCTTCTCAACTTGAGGATGAAGGTGAATTGGTATTCTCTGCGGATGTTGCACCACTGGTATAATGGACTCTTCAATGTGAAGAGCCACTGGTTCCCCTTTCAAACATCAGATGCCCATGAGTAAAGCTGGAAATGCTTGCATTACCTGTGCATCGTGCTGCATGGCGTATGTTACTGCAGCAATGTTCATCTCAATAGCTGTGGGGCAAGTTAACAGATTGCTTCCAGGGACATCCCCTTGAAGGAAATTAATCGCAGTGAATGTGCATCTCCCTTTGTAGATGAGGGTCGCAGAGACCTTTCCATAATTTTGTACTGTGCCTTTTGCAGCCCACTGCAATACTTTCAGTTCTGATCGTGTCGACCCGTGGTGGGTGAGGCATTTTCCAAAACTCTGACATGCACATGATGTTTAAGGTCATGTAACGCTCACCTGATTCCCACGGAGGCGCTGACCCAAACTGGACTGCTACAGTTGCTTCTATGACTATGATGAGGCGTAGAACTCGGAAGACGCTCTGGGCAGGACCTCCGAATATTGACTGTCTGGCTTGTAAGGTGAGTTTTCTGCAGGTGGAAGAAAAAGGGGTAATTGCAAGCTGGTTGGATAAGTTCTCCCACCAATCTTCTGCTTTTCCCACTTCTTGGTTCTCGACTGGTCTCCACGAACTCTCACCTTTGGTTTAGTAAAGCCAAGCTCTCCATTCTGCTTCTGGTGCAGGGGCGCGTGGAATCCAGTTACGTCACTGGATGATTTCAGTGTTTAGGCTCAGTGTCCTTTTGTGGCTTGTAATAGTCCTTCAGGTGCCGAGGAGCTGTTGGCGACACCACCACTGCTGTGCAAGAAGAGGCTCGTGAGTATAGAAGATCTGAGGCCGCTTCTGAAGGAGCACCCTTTATTAATGTCCTTTTCTGTCTTTCAGGTGCCGAGATGCTGTGGGCGATGCCGCCGCTGTTGCACGTGCAGTGGCACGTAATATAACTGAATTGTGGCCGTTTCCAAATGGGCGCCTCTTATAATGTCTTTACCTTCCTTTCAGGTGCCGAAATGCTGAGGGCGATGCTGCCGCTGCTGCGCGTGAAGAAGCGCGTAAGTATAACTGAGTTGCGAACCCTTCGGCTCGGACACCACTAACAATGGGCCTCATTACGACCCTGGCGGAAATCGAAAAACGATGGCGGAAATGCAATACCGCCATCGAATAGCGCTCGGTGCGACTATGACCCGTCACTGCAAAGTACGATGCCATTAGCGACACCGTAGTGAACGCCAACGCTAACTGCACCAAGTACGCGCGCGCGCGCCATGCCAAACCGTAAATACCACCATGGCGCAAGGGTACGCGAATTCCGACCCTAGCGGACATGTACCTAACGCCATCAAGCACGGCGGAAAGTACCATTCCGCCATGGTGAGAAGTACGGCATCGCGAATCAACCGTAAACGGCCCCACTGAGTGCCTGTACACCGCTCCCTGGCCACATAGTACAACTCCCCGTAGGTGCAATGAAGTCACAATGCAACCAGTGAAATGTACAAGTCACCCATGCATGCCAACGAACAAAAGAATCACAAGAGGGGCCAATGGGAGCTGCAGGGCACAGATGGCACGAATACAGAAGCCATTCCAATGGACATGACCACAGTCCCCCACCAAGAAACGCACGCAAACACAGGCACCTGTGACCAGCAATATTCCGAAAATCACATCATTCCACCAGTCCACCTGGCTGACCGGCATCTGTTACACAAAACCTAATCCCCCGCCCCTGAGCATGACATCATTCAAACAGTCATATTGGCAGCCCTCATCCCTGACCTCACTGGGCTTCGTAGGCAAACGCGCCCAGCACAGTACCACGCAACTATACTCCGAAGCTGGAACCCAATGCAGATCTCCTCACAATACATCGCTCCCCAAATAGGAATATGCCACATCACTTGCAAAGAAGAACGCTACACGGCCCATATCAGAATAGAAATTTAATGCACAACAAATACACCAAGCCCATACAGCCATTAGGCCATGAACTCCAAAACACATTTCACCATTGTGGGCTGCATCCGCAAGAAATGACCAGCTACTTCTTGTGTGACGCCCTGTTCCTTCATGGTACACAGGGCCACATTCTCGTACGAAAAGGCAACATGGAAGCGCACAGAACCGCAGGGCCGTCCCAATGGGGAGGCACTAGTCCAGCTGAAAGGCCGAAATGTTGCTCCGAGCCACTAGTACTGCGTAAGGGCATGTGGCCCATTGGCGATCGTCCCATAAGATCGTAATGCTGCTCCACTGATTAACACGAAGCAGCAGGTGTCGGGAGTAAAAGCCATCTGCAGGAGTGGCATACAGATGGCAGTGGCAAAAGGGGAGGAGATACCTGTCAACCAAAAGAAAAGAAAAAGAACAGAATGGCCATCAGAACTACATTCGAACAACTCACTTCAATGATCACACCAAATCCACAGCCATATGCATGCTAGCCCACTCCAAAGGATCATCACCACCCCAAAACCACTTGCGACTCATAACTATCTATATCGAGGTGTAAACACCATCACAAACGAGTGTACCTGTGCATGCGTCTGTGAAAACAGAATCCATCAGATGGGATTGGTAACGTGCATGGACACAAGTGTCTGAGGGCGCGTCGAGACAGGGAGGGCTCAACAAGGCCAGATAGACGATGGTCCCACTATGGCAGCCCTGCATCACATAGCGCAGGGGAGGCGGACAGATTCCAAGAAGCCCTGTACATGGCAAACACTGTATCAAATCATCTGTCCATGCATCCATTCATCATTCCCTCATCCCGTAATGATAACGCCTGTTTCCATACTCACATAACATGTGAGAATTCCATTGAGTCTGTGCGTTATGCAGCCTGCAAAATCCACTGTGCCCCAGCCCGTAATTCCAGTGTTGTGAAGTAACATGTATTTGGGAACGTCCGGCCTCACCGTCCACTTCGCTATTGCGCATCCCAAACTATTCATATCAATCATTGCATCCTCGCCATGGCCCCTGTCCCAAGGACATTGAACAATAGAACGTTATATTTGCAGTCAGACCTGTGGGCATCTCCTCGCCGCTAGCTGATAACCGAAAGCGCCGCCCTTCGAATTCCTCATTTGCAACATCACGTCGAAAAGGCATCTGTGGCCGCTTGAAATCACAAATTAATCCATCTAGTGCGGCTGTGTGTGAAAATGGCAACTGCCTTCACTCACAAATGGGACGCCCCGCCCGTCGTTGCAACTCGGTACAGTGATGCATGAGGGTCCACCGTTACTCGAGTACTACGTTCCACTGACCCTTCACAAGTCTGTTCGCGACTGCAAAGATTGTATGTGAAACAATGGGACCATAGCCGAATGAACATATCAACCAATGTTACACGGCCATCGGGTACAAATACATGATTGCAATAGCAAGATGCCATTCCTCGAATTGCAGCGTTGTGTGCGGGATGTGCTCGGCCAAAGGGGAGAGCAGCTTGCACAGGTGGAATGAATCACCACAGGTGGAGGCCATACAGCCTGAAAACACATAAATTGCACACCCAGTCTCCTCCCACAACCACACCCACTCCGAAATGCTACCGGCAGGACTCGCGATGTTGGCCCTGGGGGACCTGATAGCACTGCAAGTACTCCAACTCCAAGAAGAAGACGAACACCAACTACAACCGGCCGCACGGAGGAGACGCAGGAGGAGGAGGAGGGCAAGGCAGGGCCAGCAAGGGCCGCCAGCACAGCCACTACCACCACGCAGGCAGCCCGCAATCCCACGCCTCCGAGCACATCCGTTCAACCTCACTGATGAGCAGATCCACACCCTCTACCGTTTGGACCGGGACACCATAGCCGCCATTGTGGACATGACACAGGCTGACCTTGTCAGCATGATAGATAGCCCAACCGCCATCCCACCCCTACTGAAGGTGGTGTCTGTACTCCACTTCCTGGCCACAGGCACCTACCAGCACACAGTCGGACAGTTGCATGGCATTTCTCAGCCACTGTTCTCACGGACACTATTGCAAGTGCTCGATGCCCTCCTGCAGCACGCAGACGACTACATCTCTCTACCACGCTCGGAGCAGGAAATTACCAACACAAAAGTGGGATTCCATGCACTTGCCGGCATACCGGGTTGCCTTGGTGCCATCGACTGCACCCATGTGGAATTGGTCGTCCCACATGCCATGGAGGCCCAGTACCGCAACCGAAAACAATTTCATTCTCTGAATGTACAAATGGTGTGTGACTCCAACAGGATCATTACACATTGTTGTGCCCGATTCCCTGGATCAACCCATGATTCTATGGTCTTGAGGAACTCAACAATACCACGCTACATGGAGCGACACGCAGGGTACAGATCCTGGCTACTCGGTGAGTCTCATTTCATGCATGATGATGTGGGGTATGTGATGCGGCAATGACCTGGCTGGAAGGGGGGGGGTGCGTACGTAGCAATGGCATTCCACATAATTCGTTTATCGTCCACATACAGGTGATGCCGGATATCCACTGAAGAGATGGCTCCTCACACCAGTCCGGAACCCACGGGACCAGCATGAGGAGGACTACAACCATGCCCACTCACGTACCCGTGTAGTCATTGAACAGGCATTCGGCCTACTGAAGACTCGTTTCCGGTGCCTCAGCAGGTCTGGCGGGGCACTCCTGTACCGCCATGAGAAGGTTGCAAAGTTGGTGATGGCATGTGTCATGCTACACAACATGTGCGTACGTAGAAATGTGCCCATGCCCCCTGACGCAGAACTGCAAGCACCTGAAGATGGTCATGATGAGGGTGGGGATGTGGCAGCACCTCAAGGAGTCCGCGAGGCACAGGAGGGCCGTGACATTCGTCAGCATCTCATTGATGCATGCTTCTAGCACTCACGCCTGGTGGCTGATACATGGACACGGGACTCGTGGCACTGTGTGTGTCTGGTACATGCACAATATGGACTGTACGCCTATGATGGCCTAGTACACAAAGATCATTGTCCACACATCTCATTGGTTGATCGTGCATTGTTTATGGCATATGTGATATCATGTTGAACACCCTATCGACCCGCCACCCAAGTGAGCCCAACACACCCCCTCCACCCTCCTACCTCCCACCCGAACACCAGTGTCCAAAGATGCTCATTGTCAGTGGGCAGTCGCTATTGCAAGCCCCCTCTGCGGGTATCAGGGGCACCCCTGCCTGTGGAGCGCAGGTTCCTCCCAGATCTACGTTGGGGGCTGCCCTGGACGGAACTTGCAACGGATGATGTCTCTGCCTGCTCACGTCCATGCATGTTCCTAAGGGTTTGTGAGAGCTCAGTGAGCACACGGCGCACTGCGGCAAGTTCGGCACATACGTCTTTGGACGTCGCATGCAGTTCCCCCCTCAGGCTCTCAGTGCTTCTCTCCATTTGGACTCTCAGGCTCTCGGTGCTACTCTCCATTTGGACTCTCAGGCTCTCGGTGCTACTCTCCATTTGTACTCTCAGGCACTCGGTGCTACTCTCCATTTGTGCCCTTAGTGTCTCTGTACTTCTCTCCATTTCTGCCCTAAGTGTCTCAGTTGATGTTTCTATGTCTGCCTTAGTGCCCCCACATTCATCGGCATGGTCCTTGAGGAGCGTGGCCAGTTGCTGCTGTTGCACGATTAACTGGTCGAGGGACTGTTGCCTCTGCTGGGCCATGGCCATTTGCGGTGGTGTCACAGAGTGGCTGTTCGCCTCATGTTGCCCTGCCACAGGGCTTGTGGGGGATGGCCAGTCGTCGTCTTGTGGGTGCCCCTGCGTGGTATCCTCATGGTGTACGGGATAGAACAGACAGGGGGATTGGGACAGGTCATGGATGGATCTGACTTCGACATCCCCGTCTTCTGTGTCGGAGCATGCTGCCATTAATGGGGTGTCACCTATGGTGCTGCTGCCACCAGAGGCAGTGCCTTCTGTGGCATCCATTGGGGGGACATGTGGTGCTGCTGTTGTGGGCATGCTGGCTGCTGGGGTGCCTGTTGATATTCCCTCCTCTGTGCTGCCACCTGATTTGTGCTGCTGCCGTGTCTTGATGCGTGCAGCTGAGGTGGAGGGTCTTTGGCCGTTGGTCTTGGCCCTCTTTGCAGGTGTGCTGGTAGGGGTGTCCTGAAGCTCGTCGTTTGGATCGGACCCTGTGGTGGAGTAAAGGAGGGCGAGCGTTATTAATGGGTCTGTGGGAATTGGAATGGCAATGTATCACATGCATTGGGGTGGTACCTGAGGGTGATTTGGGTCGGGGCCTTGGAGGTGCTTTCATTTGTGTGTGGAGTGAGGGTGCAGTTGTTTGGCAGCCTGCAGTTAGGGTGTGCCTGCTGCACGTGTAGTGGGTGTTTTTGGGGTTTTTAATTATTTATGTATTTATTGTGAGTTTTAAAGTGCGCTATCAGGCCAATGTGTGTGGACGTTCTCCTGGCCATGTGTTGCTGTTGCGCTATGTGGACACATGTGATTCACATGATTGGACATTGTGGATTTGGCATGGTTTTATTTGGGCCACCTACCGGATTCTCCGGATGTCTGCACTCCTTTCTCCATCCCTCCGACTCCCTCTATGCTCTCCATTCCAATGGTGGAGGCACAGATTTCTTCCCAGGGGGTCAACTTGATGGGTGATTCCGATCCTCCCCCGGTGGCTGTGGCAATGTTGCGGTTGGCAGAAAGTATGCTACGGACGCGTATCCGCAGGTCGTCCCATCGCTTTCTGCATTGCTGTGGGTTGCGGGGTGCGGTCCCCACCGCACTTACCCGCTGTGCCACCAGGGCCCATATGGCCTTCTTGTTCGCAAGTGCCGTCCTGGTCATTTGCGTGGAGAAGACGGCGGCGGCATTCTCCTGGAGGGTCTCTGTAAGCACGGTGAGTTCCTCACGGGAGAAGTGGACCTGCCGCTTGCGGTCGCACGCTTTCTTCGCTACTTTTCCCATTTTTCTTGGTTTCGCTAGGGTGGATGACGGGTTGGGATGTGTCTCAGGGTAGTGTTTTTAGTGGTTGTGTGGATTTTGTGGTTTTATAGGTGTACGGCGTGTTGTTTCCCGTTCCGGGCCCATGTTTTTACTTCCGTTTCCGTATATTTACGGTCACCGTACTTTCCGGTTGGCGCTCACTGCGGTGTCCGCTAAGATGGGTGGCGGTATTGCACCTAGGGCGCCGTACGGCGGCGGTGTGGGCCGTTTTGGGGTCATTTCCGCCATCGCGGACTTTGCACTTCCGCCATGCCGTGGTGCTCGTGCCCGATGGGTCGGAATGGGCCGCACTTTGCTCCATCGTGCAATGGCGGAAACGCTATTTACGCTGTGGCGGTCCGGTCAGTCACTTTCCGCCAGGGTCGTAATGAGGGCCAATGTCTTTTGTCTTCCAGGTGCTGGGATGCTGCCGAAGCAAAGGCCGCGGTGAACTCCAGTGTGATCACGGATGGATAAGGTAAGCGAGCGCAGCTGCGAGCGTGTTGCCCGTTTTCTAACCTTATGTCTTTATTTGCAGGTTGTCGGAGACTGGACTCTTGTGGCTGAATTCTGGCGAGTAGATGTTCCTGTGCCTTTTCTTCATCCACAGGTTGCTGCTCGAGAAGCTGAGGGTGTGTCTGGACCTGGAATGCAGGAGCCGACTCGGTGAGCGTCCTGCTGCTGTTGCAGAATAATGCGAAGCACGTGAATTCTATCGGGCGTGGTTTAAATAGTGGAGAAGTGCTTTGGTGCGTATTCTTCCTCCAGCCTCACCCAGGTAAGAAAAGAGTTCCAGTGTCAGAGGATTAGCATCAGCCCCACCCAGGTAAGAAAATAGTTCCTGTAACAGAGGATTTGTCCCTCCCAGCCAGTGGCTGGGACTTCACCCAGCTTGGATTGTTCTAGGTGAGTATGCAGCATGGTCTGCCACAGGTAAGTCCACCCAATCACTACTGCACACTTTAAGAATATGGCGCCGGGCCTGTGGTTCCTTATGAGCCTGGCGCCAGAGGCGCCAGGACATTGTCCAAAGGGCCCCTGTAGGGGTCTGCTGGAACCGGGGGTGTAGATGATGAGCCTGCTTCCGGGGACGCTGGGCCAGTCTTGGCTCCTCGGGAGTTGCGCTCATGACAGGTCACACCCGTGTCAATGATGAATTTGTCTGGATGATCCCCTGCAAATATGTCTATGTCACTTTTGGGTGAAGTCGCTAGGACATTTATCACATATTCATAATCATTCTCCTCTTTTTCTCTGGATGGCAGGGGTGAAGGAGATCTTCCAGTCACTTGACTGACGTGGCGTACGATATCTCTTCATTCTATCATGTATCTCGATGGTGCAGAGCCATGGACACAAGTGTCATGCCTGGACGATGAGCAGCTACTTCCTTGTGGGCTGTGGTCTTGTGGTCTGCAGGGTAGGGAGCTGCCACCATTAGTGCATGTTTGTCCAATTGAAGGGCACATCGTTCCTTTCTCATGAGGAAAGGGTTGGCTGCAGCAATAGCATCGTCCTGATGACTGGTATCTCTTTGTTGGATGGTATATTTTATCCTTCCTCATTGCATAAGTTGATAGATCTGTTCCTTTACAGATCTTTTGCTGGTTTCGATTTGATATGCTTGAGTGTCCGTTCTGGCTTTGGTCCGGCCCATTAGTAGTATGATTGCGCGAGGGAGTGGTTCTCTGAGTAATTTCTTTCGAGATGATGACAGGCCGCCTCTGATAATTCCCAGTCTAATGGCTTCTGTGGAAGTCACAGCGTGCTACTAGTTTGTGTAAACGGGTTGCAAAGGCATCCATGGATACACCTGTTATCAGACATATGGGGTTGTACGTGTGTCATTCATGGTAGATGTTCCTCTGGTGATCAAAGTAGTTACTTAGTGCTTCATTGAGTCCTGTGTATGAGTCAACCTCATCTGGTGGGAAAGTGGGAATGAGATCCTCAGCTTCGTCAACCACTAAATTAATCAGGAGTCTTCAGGCAATCTTGTCGGGGTCATTTTCACTGTAGGTCACAAGGTAATTTTCAAATCATCGGAGCCAACGTTCCCAGCATGGACCCAAAGTGTGCTGGTCATTCATATCAAATGGCGCAGGCCGGTGAAACGCAGCAGTGTTGGGTGCTTCTTCTTCAGTCTGCTCACCTTCTGAACTGCTCAGAGCTTGACTATGTAGCTATGTGAATCAGGACACAGTTGTCAGATATAGGTAATGTGCAGCCTTCAGACTGGCCTGGCTGTATGACTGAATGATATTATATTTGACATCTCATGTTTCCCCTTATATAAAGGGGGACTAAGAGGAATGATTGGAAAAGTGGGTATACAGCCTTAGACTGGGGTAATACAAATACACAGGATAGAATGCAGATGGAGCTGTCAGGGTAAGCACAACATTATTTGTCCCCTTGGCGCCGTCAACTACTTTGCGGGGTTCATTTCTATTGCTCATGCACTCGAGACGTGCATCATGATTGATCTAATGTCCATTTGACAAGGCACAGCTTGTCTTGTTAACCATGCCCTCTCCATGACATGATAGGTTGCTGGAAGGCCCAATCCAGGAACCATGAACTCTCCACTTCCACTCCAGGAAGATTTCTGCCACCTACAGGGGTCCTTTACCCTCAAATCCCCCAATGAGCAGGAGTATGGTTCATTGCACGGGAGTCAGTGAGGCCATGGTCGACAGCAGGGCACCACCACGTTTCCCTGGGGATCGTTCGGGAGTAGAGCTTGCCCCTGCCTTGGATGGCTTCTGCCTTCAACTCTCTGACAAAGGAATTTGCAATCAGCTGTATTCCCAACAGAGGTCCGTCAATCTTTCTTATTTTAAGATTCTGACATTGAATCAACTAAGGTTCCTGCTCCTTATAAAGGCAAAAGGTCCAGAGCAAGTCAGCAGTAAGGGTACAATCCATGGTGTTGTAACTAGTGTGCTTTGCTTTCTGACATCATTCCCAGAGTGCTTTGCAGGAAATAAGGTTTTATTCGAGGGAATCTTCCCTGGCACATGTAGTAAATAATCCATTGCAGTATACTGTTTAATAGCAACCCTTCCTTTATGGAACAAGTTAATATATTAATGAAAAGTGTGTTTCATCATCTCCCAGAAAATGTGGTGGGCCTTCCCACTGGAGTTTGGAGATGGAAACAGTACAAACACCCATTATATTATGTTACTACTTTATGTACCCCACAAAGAGAACCACACCCTGCCTGGATGTCTGCAGTAGTGCTGGTATTGCATATATTAGATTTTAGCATGCAATTTCTAATAATTAAAAATTAGCTGGTGAAAGATTTCTGATGGACAAGTATTGCAACATTTGGACAGCTAAATAAGTTGAATTCAACATTGACAAACAAATCACTCCTCGTGACACACTTGTCCCCATTACTATTTTCTCCTTCAGTCTGTATGCTGTTCTTAAAACCAAAAAGTGATGGGTGGAAAGTTTCAAATTAATCTGAACCACTGGTATTGCTCTTGGCAACCTTTCACACCACCATTTTTTAGCCCGTCTGCAACATTGCAAAAGGGGTCCAGCCATATGCAAATTAGTCAGGTACTGCCAGCAATGCCCGAACTGCTAGGCCAGGTCCCCTCTGCACGGAAATGCAAGCAACCGTAGACATGTTTCGGCCTTATTGGGCCTCGTCAGTGAGGTGCAGCTTGGTACCTATGGCACAACGAACAAGGGACCCACGCCTGGGCATACCTTCTCTCACGTAGGGAGAGAAACTAAAACCAAAAAAGTGATAGGTGGAATGTTTCAAATTAATCTGAACCACTGGCATTGCTCTTCTTACCTACAGACTGTTCTAATTAAACAAAACTACCCATTACTGCTGTTGACGGACTCTTGTGGATTGCCAGTATTTTACCTTTTAACACATTTCCTGCATCTCTTGCCTTCCTCTAATACAGGAGTTAGCAAATTGTGGCTCTCCAGATATTTTTGTGTATGAGAATCTTTGACCATTGACTGTCATAACTAGGGCTGCTGGGAGCAAGGTCAGGCTGGGGAATAAGATTGTCTCGGGCACCAATGACAAAAGTTGCCCCCTGTTGCAAATGGCAATGAATTCCTTTTTGTGACAGACTGTTTGAATATTAACCAAAGGGGGAGATTTTTGATAAACTGTGATGCAAATTGTGCAATTGAAAGAATGTTAATTCAGGAACAATGGTCAAAACTACCAGCCACATAGTGAAGTAACCAAAAAACTGGCATAGTATAGCATTTTGCGTTTTGGTTCGGACATTGCCCTATTGCCCCCCTGGCCAGTCCTAGCCTGGATGGAAGTTGTAGTCTAAACATCTGAAAAGACAAAGGTTGCTATCCCCAGCTCTAATACCCCATACCTACGTCTTAAACCCTTCTCCCTCTTGGGAAACGTATGCACTGCTAACCCTTACCATCTCCCCCACTTTGAACTCGATTTGTTCTATGCCTTTGAGTAAATCATAGTGTTCCTTATGTATTCTTTGTTGTTTATCTTCGGAATTACATGCCTACATGAATTGACCCATTCCTGTCGATTCATGCCAGATTACATTTTGTGGCAGGCACACTAAAATTCATTAGAAGAGAAGGTAACACAGCTGTTCTGTTACTGTGACTGGAGTTAATGTACATCCGGTCACTGCTTCTTTGATGACTTGGTTCCAGCAAATATGTCACCAAACATGGCAGTGTACACTCTTTTAGGAATGGTATTACTCCACAAGACCATTGGGCTGAGAGAGTGTATTAGAACGATGCTTGAAGATACAGAAGATTGCACTAGAATATCTGTAATTACTGTTCCAGGGATATCTTACCTGTCAAATACTAAGAACAACAAATCTGCAATCTTCACAGGTTATACAGATTCAATGATCCATTCTACAACCCATTTCGATGTGTAATCCACCAACACTTACACAGGATTGTTACTCAAAACATCACTCTGTGCACGATCATGTACTGGGTTCTGGCTACTGCCAGTCTCCTGGTCTGATCCTCATCATGCGTTGATTACAAATGGTACATCCCTGCCAACTGCTTCACTTCTCCCACAAAGCTACAAGTACATATACAAGTTCTGAATTCCTGACAGTTGAGAAACTGTGGTAAACTGGGATCACTCTCAATGCCCTTCGTGCAAAATGCAGATGAAGGCAGCAAATGGATCATGTGGGCAACTTGAATGTCCCTGTCGCAGTCAACTTGATGATGGACGTTTCTGCAGATAAAAAGTCAGGTTTTCAATGTAGCCCAAAAAAGTATAATAGTTCTATGACTCACTGCCAGTGTTGCTCAAATATCTGCAAGCACCTTTTCATACATGTATTCCTCTACTGTGGAGAAAGCACTCACAGTTCCATGTAGCAATAGTTCACCAACTCATGGGGAATATAACTACTGTTACAGTCGTGTTCTTCACACAGTACAGTAGTATCAGCCCTCAAATGTAAAAAATAGCACTCACCACAGACTTTGGTACAGTTCCAAAACAACAGTTTCCATATTACAGATCCTGCACACCACTACTGCTCTCAGAAGTACTCTTAAAAATTAATTTGTATCCTAGTGTGGTAATCAACACATCACACTACTTATGATTTCCTTCAAATCTATTAGAAACAAAAGGGCATCCCGGCCATCCATTTGTAAGGGCCACTGGACACTATACATGGACTATGGGTGATGTCAAAGCAACCACATAGAGTGTAGGTTCCCATAAGTTATGTTAAGTTGTGTTATCTGTTATTATATGGCATGACTTGTGTTTTGTTCCTTTGCTTTTTGTGCTTGCCGACATGAAAGACAATTTGGATTCGGTTTGGTTTATGTATTTCTTTATGTTGTTATTTATGCATATGGCACCGAAAACCCACGTGCATAAGGACGCACAATTACACAGATTTACGAACACAGAATAACAGAAGAAGATGGGCAATTAGAGAAATACCCCAATAGAAACTATTAATTGTTGATTGACTTAAAGAGTAAAGTGTTTAACAACCGATGCCTGTCGAAGATTCAAGGAAAGCAAATTCCAGATCTTGGATGAGCAGACAGAAAAGGACCTGCCCAGACCATTTGTCCTTTTGAAACTAGTGCAGCTAACCTGCGCCAGGTTTGATGAGCGAAGAGTTCTAGTACGCTCACAAGGGGTCACCAGTGGAGTATAGTGGGTGGCTACCTTGAACTGTATGCAGGCTACCACAGGAAGCCAGTGCAGAGTGGGTCTGCTGGTGGAAATATGTTTTCTCCTGGATATCCCTTTCATGATAGGTATAGTATAATTCTGGACCTCGAAGTTTTTGGAGATATTTTTTATTTGCACCAATCAGGAGGGCATTTCAGTTGTCTAGTGTCAACAATATAATAGCATGTAGTATAGTCACACAATTTGTCACTGAAAGGAAAGGTTGAATGTTTTTAAATGAATATAGGTATGTCCCTCATTACAAGCTTGCTGGTCCGCAAACAACAGTGCCGGTAATCTTACTGGCACCGTTGTTTCCGGACCGGCAAACTACAAGTCTGGTCGGGTGCCGGACCGCCCTCCAGGGCACACCTGGCGAGCCGAACGGCACCCGGCCGCAGACTTTCACGGAAGCATCGGCACCATTATTAATGGCATTAATGGCATTAATGGTGCCTGTGCTTCCGTGGTCACAATTGCCGGTGACTTCACCTGTCCGCCGGGGTTGTAATGCCCTGGCGTTTCTGGCAAGTCAGGCAATGGTAAATCATTACGGGTCTCGCGGCTACCTGCCGGTTTTACCGGCACGGTTACTGCCGGACTCGTAACAAAGGCCAATATGTACAAATTCCTGTGACCTGGTTAACATGGGCTTTAGCGCTCAGGGTGGATTCAAGATAGTTACCTAAAGTCTTGACCTTCCCTAATAGCTGGATGCTAAAATCCTGGATTACAAAATTCAGGTAGTTGGGAATTTGGGGAATTTAGTAGCAATCAAGGAAAGAGCAAGGTAGCTGTTCTACAATCTTGATGCCTGGAGATCAGAAGAAACCATGCTTGTGTCTGGGTAAGCTTCTACCTATATTGAGAGACTCAGTGTCCATTGAGATCTGGCCAGGAAATAACATACAATGTGTATGGGGTGTGGATTTGGTATGAGGCGTGACTATGTTTGGTGATTGAGGTCATTCTAGCAGGTCATGTGTGTAGGGTAAATGTTAAAATATCAAAATTAGGTTGGACAGTCATCAAGCTGTAATTGTTTGGGCACGTGCAAAAGGTAATTGCACGTAATGATTAAGATATGATTCCAAATCCACAGGAAATCTCTACGCATTTGCAATGTTTTGAATGTTGTGCTTTAACGTGCTTAGCGCTGGTTCCTGGCAACTGTGATTGTTTGTGCATGAATGTATACCAAGTCTTTCTTGTAAAATGCTTGCATTGGACGTCATCCATAATATCACCATCGTCACATGTGCACTAAAGACCTCTTGGCTGAAATGTAACGCCCGGTTGTGCTCTATAAATAAATAAACAATACAATACAATACAATAAAATAACCTGTGCGGTACCCCTACGGTTTTTTAATAGATCTTGATAAAAAATAAATTTTGGAATGTGAATGTTATGTGAATCCTAATTGATAGAGAGTATTAGGACTGGGGTGTGTCCCCTTACTGCCCTGACCTCTTGCCAACGTTTTGATAATATCTCTTGAAGAATGGTGCAGTTTGACTCCAGGCATTGAAAAAGGTAAGTACACATTTTAATCAGAAAAATCAACAAATGGTACCTACAACTGGATACTGTAAGAATATTAAGAGCTACTGTGGAGATTGGTGCCATATAAAGCACAAGGTCACGGACTGAGAACTTGATGTATGCAGCACAACACAATAACATTTGAGATCCTTACAATTAACTTTTTTGTAGTATGAAGGAATGAGTTCTGGGCAGCAGAGGCATCAGGATGGGTAGCTGTTTCTAAACTCCTACTACGCCTCACACTACTACTAAAATGTCATAGAACTCAATCATAAGGTTGAAACACTCATAACATGATAGGTTAACATTGAGCCTTCAGCTCCTAAGATAATAAGGGGCATGTGCAGGCTATACTCTTCAGAAGGGTGTGAGTCCAAACAACAATAAGTACCAAAATAAAGGAAATATCCAGACATAGGTATAGTAAAATACACCTTTAATAAAACTAAAAGGTGAATGAAGCATGCTATTAAAACTCTCACTTCTTTAATGAAATACACATTGAATGCAGACTTTAGTAGAAAAAGGCACTCTGACTACTGGTGGTTATTCTGCCGAAATCACAAAGGGGTCCTATGGACTTCATAAACAAGGGACTAAGACTGCCATACGGCCACTTGTAATCTGGCAGTACTTTCTCCGGACCAAGTGGTGGTAACCGTAAATACGGTTGGTGGTATCTCAGTAGATTTACCACTGAGAAATCACCAAACTTGTAATGTGGCCCTATGTCTTTTAATTTACAAAGTCGGTATTAAATACAACTACTAGGACAAAACTAAATTTAGATATCATATTCTTTTGTTTCACAAACTTGGCAGTCTTGAGCCGAGTGTCTGGGTGCTATACAATGCTTCAAGTCAGGTTTGATATGGCGTGCTGGCTCTATAGGATACAACAACACAGTGTGATTCATCGAACAGCAACAGCTTGTACCGCAAAGAATTTTGGGTAGTCAGTGTTGTAGTCATCATAGCTCAAAGTCTTGATGGGGTGTCTGTTCGAGGAAAGGGAATTTTCAGCTTCAGTCACCAACTGTCTCAAATGGATTTGACAAAGTGCTGTAGTTTGAGATGCCGCAATGGTTCATGGCCTGAAGAAGCTTGGAAAGGGTGACAATTTATTGGCAGCATAGCTTTAAGCTGCTCAAAGTGGCTCGAAGTTGAGTGACTATCAAAGGCAGATCAGCCTGGTCTTTGTAGAGGCTGTATGGTGCTCAAAGTGCTTTCAGTAGCACAGAGTAGCTTCCTACCTCCTAATACCATTTTATGGTCATTGTGCCACAGCCCCCCTGTGATGGAGGGTCTGAAAGGGCCTTGTTTACTGGACATTAGTAGGTTCTCTGGAAGGAAGTATGCCTGGTATTTGTTAAACATAAAGTAAGGTTTCTGCTTGTGAACAGCCCACACCATGGCAAATGCCTCCATCACAATGGTTGCAAGTTCCTTTCTCTTTTTGTTAGCCAACTGCTAATGTAGGTGTGTAGGAGATTTTTTGAGGTTATAACTAGTATTTTGTGGTATTTTGCTATGGTGGTATTTAATAGCGGTGAGACTAATTTCAGAATACTGCCTAATAATTATTTTACCAGGGTTACCAACAATAAACAAATACTTAATTCACTCTGAATAAATGGCTCATGCTCTCCTGTGATGCTTTATTTACAACATCACACTCATGCCCTTCTGGCTGTGGTTCAACAAATATATAGCATGCAAATGAAATACAAAACATTCAGTCAGCCTCTCTAAATAAAACAATTTACTGCTGCTAACTTTGCTTTGAGATATTTCTTACTGCACGTTTATCTCTTCATGCATGTCAAATCAATGAGACTAAATGCAAAAGAAATACACTGAAACTAAATTACCTTTTTGAACTTGTTCTTTATCATAAACTGGAATTATGCAAGTTACACAGAGTGACACGTCCACGCACGTTGTAATTCACAACGTAAGTGAAGTTATTCCTGCAATGGCTTTCAATGCTCTATCTGTTCAAAGCTCTGCCAAATCAACCTTGGCTTCATAACAAAAGTTGGCAGGATAAATATACTTTGACTTGCAGCAAAATGTAGAGAAATACAAACACAGGGTACGTGCACATTTAACTTCTCATTGTTAATGCAGTACCTAGAATTAACTGAACTATTTAAGCTTTATTACATAATCTCAAACAGCCACTTCACACACCTCAATTAACAGATAATTACCTACATTAGGCTTGCACTATTCCCTGACTCAGCTTGGCAGTGATCCTGGGTCATTCACAGCTAAGGTCGCTCAAGAATTCACAGCTATTCTAAAGATTGCCAAACCAGGAGAGAGACAGCCTCAGCCCAGAAGACAGTCAGCCCAGCACCAGACCTATGCTCCTCCGTCAGTGAGTGCCAGAACAAGGATGCCTCTCTAACTCTGCCTCAAACCCTTTTCACCAAACCCCACCGTCAATCAGGAGCACCTCCCATTGACAAGATAATCCCACTCAGACAAAAAGTGATTTGCTCTGTGCCTTTTAGCCGAAACACACAATGCATTTCTGAATAGAAAATTATACGCTTTTTGCACTTCCTGCAACTATACAATGCAATGTCTTTTAGAAACTGATCTTCACATTCCTCAGCCTACAACACAGATCCAGCTTGCATGTTTAAATCATTTTTCTTTTCCATTTCCAGAGCATCATGCATTTCGCTCAATCTGCATCCAGTTTATATCATGGACTAATTTGCACTAATTGTTATTATGGGAATCAGTTACATGTTAAATGTGGCTGGGTTAATTAGTATATTAGTTTCATGATAATATATATTTTAGTGCAGCTCAGCCCATTAAAGCAGCATCGTGGAGCAAAGTGATCATTTTCTAGCATGTGCTCTGTGAATTGGCATCTTTTGTAAATTCAGCCTGAGACTCATACTCTTGAGTCTGTCAATGAGCCTCACACCTGTGGCCCTAGTTAAAGTTCAAACCCTCGCCTTAATGTGAATGATGAAATGCAGAGTCTAGATGTTGAAATTTGGAGCTTATATGTTGAAATGCAGAATCTATATTCTTCCTACAGGTGATAGATTGGGCCATCCCTTTAGACTTTAGCTTTGCTAAAACTTGCCAAGTCCACAATCAAAGGCATCAGTCCAAATGATACATTTCTAATCATAGTCTGGGATCTTTAGACCGTCCACCCTGAACAAGCCATCATATAGGCTCTAAAAATCTGCTTGGCAGGCAGAGATCCAATTTTCTTTCTTTAGCCTCTTTTTGGGTGTCTGACTGGCCATTCAAAGGAAGGGCAAAGGTCCATGCCCCTTGATAAAAGACTTGTAATAGCCTGTGAGAGCAAGGAACCAAGCTCACCTGGTTCTTAGTGGTAGGACTGTCCCAACGATGTACCATTTTGCATAGGTCACAGTACCATGTGCTATGTGGTACTTGGATGTCTTGATAGATGGTCTATCTGTGTGTTGAGGGATGCTGCAACAACCGCTATATAGGCAAAGCTGAAGTGTTCTATACTAGGTAAGACCTATTTTCACCATCCTCTGAATGGTGGCATAAATATGTTCTAACACAAAAACTGATAGTCTGTCTCAGGGAAGGAAATGCTGTTTTGCATTGCAAATCAAGCTGACCCTAAATACCTGGCCATGCGGTTAAATGCACTCATATACCTATCGATCAGGCTATCTTCTCGAGATATGGTTTGGTCAACTGTCTTTGTCACATAGTTTAGCCCTCTATAGTCCATATAAACACTGATTATAGGGTTCCCATTGCTGGACCTTTTAGGTTCCAACACATACAGGGCTAGCCCATGGGCTATGGGATGGATCAATTACCTTGAGGGACAACATCTTGGAGACATCCGCCTTAGTGGCACCCCTCACATTGTCAGACCTCCAATTAATTCTGCTTTTTATAGGCTTATTGTCCCCTGTGGTAATGCCATGGATACATCAGTCTTTTTGAACTGAAGTCAATGGGAAAAACCTCACAAACAACTAGATTAGCAGTCACTGACATGCTTGCATTTGTTGCCCTTTCAATTCAGAAAATATTTCTACCCACTCTATAGACCTGTCTGCACCATCTGTGTATAGAGAGTATCAGTCTCCGTCAAATATTAACTGTCTACCACCAGAGCCTATTGTAATGGTGCTTTAATGAGGATTTAGCCAGTTGACATGAGAACCTTGTGTCCTTGCATTGGAGCCTTTGTGTCAATGAGGCAGCTAACCTCACTGGCCTTTTGAAGAACAGTGTAGGTTTGAATCCACTTACCCTAGAGTACACAAATGTTGGGAGCTTCCACCATCCAGACTGACTGGGCTGTGGTGTATCCATTAATTCTTCCTTCATGGCCATGACTATGCTTCACCAATTCCTGGCTGGCCTTTACATTCTTTTGAGATGGTTCTATGTACTGTGACAATCTGGACATGAACCCAAGCACACAACATACAATGTCATGAGTAGGGTTTTGGGGATTACTTTCTCCTACCAGTCTTAAAGGATGTTTGTCAGGGTGACCACACAGAGGTTCAAAGCAACTTAACCCGCCAGCCTTCTGTGGCACATCCTTGTACGTAAGCAGTAGGCATGGCAGGAGATGATCCCACTTTCTCCTCAGGTTCTCTTCCAAGCCATCGGGCTTGCTTTCTGATTCTGTTGTATCTCTCCACAATGGATTGAGAATGTAAAACTGTAAGGACCTTGATTGTCACTCCACACTCCTCCCACATTTCCTTCATATATACGGAGATGAAGTTGGATTCCTTTTCAGAAATTACTTCCTTGGGGTACCCCTCCATGAGAAAATACCAATCATAACCTTCACCACCACAGGGGCTTTGATGCTCCTCAATGGGCTGTATAACAACATTATGTGCTGCACCCTCCCTATGGAGTGCAGTGCATGTGAGCAGTGCTATGTTAAGTGCCCCATGGCTTGACAAAAAGCAAAATGCTATACCTGCATATGTTATGTAAATACATATAAGCCAAACCTACACTCCTGTTGTAGGTTTGGCTGAGGAAAATGTTCCAGTGACACACAATCTTTACATCACTTTCTGGGGCCCTGATCCAAAGGCAGTACCACCGCTGCTGTGGGGGCCGGCGCACGTGCATCTGAACACTCTCCACTTTTGTTACATCAGTAAAAAAAACATCTCCTACCCCACCCCTTCCTATTCTTCCTTCTTCTTCAACCACATCTTGCTCTGTCCCTTCACGCTGTAGCCCACTTCGACAAACTCCTCCAGAGACCCGAGGAGTATTATACAGTCGTTCCCACTGATTTAACTAACCCAATATCTTTCATAGTTTTCAGGGCCCGATGGTTCGGCGAATACCACATCATCACTGTTAACCATTTTCTTATTGTTAGTAGCCTATCAGGCTTATTTCTGTACCTTCTCCCTTCCTTGCTGTTCCCATATTTAACAATCTCCCTCGTCTTGTCCCCCATTGTCTCTTCAGTCTTTTCCCCAACCTCTTCTCTTCCTGTGCCCAATAGCCAAATACTCTCTAGATTGTACAAAGAACGATGATCACCACTATGAGGATAGGCACCAACTCCTTCAGGACCTTAGCCAACCACATCATCAGCAATGAGAATATGGTATCATTCCAGTCTTGCTTTATGATCCTGCTACTTTCTTCTTCCATCTTCATGTACAGGTGGTGAAGGGCACATATGGCTGCTGTTAAACTACCATTGTGTTCATCATTAGCCAGTTTTAGGGTGCAACACCTTGCTGCAATCTTTGCAAAATCTCCTTTCTCAATTGCTGTCAACAGGTCCAAGATGTACTTATTTTGCAGGGTCCTTAGCCCCACTGCTCTACTCTCCTCTTGTATCACATACTCTCTCAGTGGCATTTGCCAACTGCAAAAGCTCCCATTGCATAATCTGGAGCCATTTTGCATTGACAGTAGACTGAAAACCTGGTGCTAAAAGAGATGCAAAAAAGGTAGCAGGTGACGAGAATAATCTGAAATCTGTTGATATCTAATGCATTGATTATGACTTCTGTGATATGTATTTGTTCTCCCTTTTCCTTATTTTATTAGTGTTCAATGCTACTTGAACTTCTAACATGCTAGCACTAGTGAAATTACCATTTTGGACATCAGTCAAATATTCCCCAGGATGTGAGTGTCCGTACCTAACGTTTGACTGTCCTTCAACTGTTCGCCTAGGGCACGAATGTCTGACATCCCTTTCAGAAGACATTGTATTAGTTCCTGAATGTGTATTCAACAAATGTTTGAAAAAGGAATGCTCATCGGTAGACAGTTTGGCAACAACATGGACATTGAGAGGGGCAACATCTGAATGAGGCACTATCAGTGCTGAAGTATGCATGGCTATGAGGGAGCATGAGCCGTCCGATCGTGGTAGCAGCTGATGGAAGGCATTGGACCCACACACCCACCACAAATCCATAATGATCGAGGTCCCATCGTGCATACCGATTAGATGCATCGTTCTGGCGCAGTCCTCATTTTCTCCCAGGGTGACAGTGCTCTATGCTCTGAAACACAAAGAAGGACACGTGAGTGGTTATATTGTGACAGGTATATTATTGTTTGTTATCCAAGTGAGAGCATGCACATTCTCTTTCCATGTTTTCAGTCAGGATGCACTAATGGTGGTTGCCACCTCTAATCCAAGCCCCACCAGTACCCTTGGCCTACAGCTTATTATCTCCTCCACCCATTCATTTTTATTAAAAATGCCCCACCAATGGGCGAGCCCTACACCAAGGAAGGGCATGCCCTGTCTCATTGAGGCACATGTGTGTCGTGTGTTGTGAACGGGACCTTCCAACTTTATGGTCCTTCCCTTCTAAATGCAAAACCATGTCCTTAATTTCAAGGTACTTTGCCATTATTCTCATTTTGAAGTATTTGTCTACCTTCACTACCTCCCCTTCTTCCACCCACTGTACAGTGATTGCCCAAATCTGGAAAAGACCTGTAAGACCCCAGGGCAGGACAAAGACTGATATGTTTGGGATATTTCTTCTCTGTGAAAGATACTGAGCTAAAGATTCTGGGTAAGTCCCTCGTAACCAGGAATAATGTCTGGCAGAGGGACTCCCAGGACCCCCCTTGTCAATTTGCCCATTCATAAGATACAAGAATGTGGTTTGCGGAAGACAAAGAGTCTGGTCTAGCAGCATCTTCAAGGGAGACCTGCTGCTTTAATCAGGGACCACACAGGGAGATCCATTAACCAGAGAGACTGTTTGATCACAACAGACAGGAAAATGAATGACACTTATTATCACAAGGGAGTGAGCCCGGATCTCTTTCTGTTGAGAAAAGGTTTCCACCGTATTAGTTCTGGGACACACCATGTTCTGGTTGCAAAGCACTCTTGTTCTGACCACACACATACCAAGAACCGCTGGTAGGGACCTCAGGATTGGTTCACCAAGATAGGAATAGCCTACGTCACAGCTTACACCAATCCCTGTGGACCACTTAGCTTAAAAAGGAGGCTGGAGCCCCTCTTTAAGAGATCATCTGAAGACTTCACAAGAAACACGAAGGAGGACTCATCCTTGGATCCTGGCTGAAGGTACAGTCTGCCTTAAAGCTTCCACCAGTAAAGGAAGGCTAGGAACATCAAAAGAGGGAAGCAAGATTTCTCCCCTTAACTTCCCCCAGGGAACAGAGGGAGAGAAAAACTCAGGACTGTGGGATGATTCTACCCACATGTTGCTCTGCCATGCGGCATCCCTGTGTTCTGATGGTGCCGGAAACATGAAACCCTTATGCGTGCCAAAACCTCTGAAAATAGCACTTTGCAAAGCACAAAAAGATGGCGGCCCAATCTGCCATGCATGTTGTCAGTGGTGCAACAGAGAACGCACTCCTGAAATATGTCACTGGGCTCCACAACATGTGAAGATGGAGTACAGAAGGAAAAGCAGTGCTTTGCTAAATCTTGATTTAAATCACTTTTTCTTTTGTTGCTGAAACTGCAGAATGTCAGTACAAAACACCCTCAAACATCCAAAATTCTTACTGAGTGCTACAATTCACTTTGTACAAGAAACCATTGTGAACTTACAATGTCCTGAAAATCTGAAAGCATCAAGGGATTTCAACAGCAAAAGTGGCTCTGTGGATCTGTCAAAATCTGGGCGCAGTACCCTCGGCCACCTGAATGACAGCTGTCAGGGGCCTGCAGGATTAAAACTTTAAACATGTATAAACTAAAATCAAATGTTTGCAGGCTAAGAGGCCTGTTATTGAGAGTAACCAATCTTGTTAATTGTTTTGATTCCATGGTTTAAAATCTTGAAGTATTTAGCTGTGATTTGATCCCACAAGTTTGTTGTATGCTAAGGGAAAATTCAACAGAATTAACATTTAAATGTAAGCCTGGCTAAAGCAACCAAGCCTGAATAACAGCTTTCCTCACAGAGGCAAGGCCTCCCCCTCCAGCTCCTTCAACCAGGAAATCACACCTAAAGGATAATTATAGGGTGTGGAAAGAACCTGGTCTGCAGTGGGGAAGGAAACAATTAACAGCTGCAAAGCAGGAAAGGCTAGGTGTGAAGACCGTCGTAAAATGGCCTCTGCCAAGAGAACAGGGAGGAGACTTCTCCTGAACTGAAGGGAGACAAAAAGAGGCGGAGACAAACAGCCATCTGTGGCTGGACATTCACAAAGAACATTTTGTTTAAATGCCACTTAAAATTGTCAAACACACAAAAATAACAGAATTGTAAATCTAATTTTTGGCTGCACATTTCAAGAGGCGGCAAAATCGTGTGACATAATTTGGAGGGAAATGGCCAAAAATGTGATTTTACACCAAATGTATTTTTGCTAAAATTATGAAACTGTATACATTCATGCCCACGTTATACACGCACACTTGTAGACATTTTCTGATAAATGGGACATTGTGTTGCTGATGAAAAGGGTGAAATTCTGGAAAAAGCAGACGCAAGATCCCACAGCTACGGGGTTTGGAGGAGAAGCTGCTGTACAAAATATGTAATCTACATATGTGGTTGTTATAGAGGTTGCATATGTGTAAATATGTATTGTGTCAAAAAGTAGATTTTGTGTTCAAGAGGCTAGGGGTGGACTCTAAGCCTCATAAACCCACATCATAAAGATGACAAACTGTTTTTCTCCTCCTATCAACGCAGATAGGAGATTCTGACCAATCCATGTCAAAGGGGCGAGCTTAGGATAAACCAGCACACACCCCCCTTCATCATAGCATAAATAGAGATAGCAGAGGGCAGAAAAACACAGACAGATTCACCCACTATCCGAATGCTGGCGGAGCACCCTGTTGGAGAACTTTCCATCTTCCTTGCTCCAGACTCCAGAACCCATTGCATAGCTGAACCATTTTCAGCTAGGCCTCAATTTCCACAACCAACACCAACCCCACAAACCTAAGGGGAACTAAAATCCAGCTGGGCTGCGCTGTACTGCTTGTCTGCTGAAATAATTATCATCAGAACCAAAAGGGGCAGATCCCATCCAGTCCTGTGCCGTGCTGTGACCAGAGTGAATTGCAGATCAAATCCAGTCCTGTGCTGTGCGGTGTCCAGAGCGCCTTGACGCTGCCCAAATCCGATGTGCTCAGCAGTCTGCCTGACCAGAATCCCTGACCAGAATCCTGACGGTTCTGTTTGAAACATATCTAGTGAGTATCTATGGATAGAAATGTGTCACTTTGAATCGCCTGAACTCTCTATCCAATCCCTCCTATCTTCCTCTTGTGCTAGTATTGTTAAATCTATCTCTGCGCTGATCTTTTCTCATCTGAAGAAGGCAGAACCACTGCAGGCTGTCGCCCTGATCAAGTGGCTGTGTTCCTGTGTGGTATTTGTTTTATTCATAGTCATCCTCTCGTGTTAGAAATCCCATTTGTCACTTTAAAAGCGCATTCCTGTTTTCCCATTCTTGCACCTATCTCGAAAAAACGACCTCCACTAAAACATCCATAACCTCCTCAGTTTTTGTGCTCGAAACAAAATTTCAACTTCTGCTTGTAGTTAACATTCACAGATTTAAAGCGCATCTAAAACCATACACTTATCCCGTTATAACTTTTGCGATTATTGCTTGGTAAAAGGTTTGCTGCAAATTTCGTTTTAGGGAAATTCTTACACCTGTAAAACAGTTTAGGATTGCTCACAACCTTAATTTTAAGATTTCAAATTGTTTCTTGGTATTAAATCATTGCTAGTGTTTGTGTGAAACTATCCAAAGTGGCTCACAAAAGAATTATAACAATTTCAGCAATTTAAACCATATTTAGTGCTTTTGCCCAATCCATTTTCAAGATAACTTTAAAAGCCGTTCAGACAGCTTGAGAGTCTATTCTGTTTTCTCTTATGTTTGCTGGTTGAAAGTGGGATTGTTATTTTGTTTTGAATTCTGCTATTCCTGAATACCTGCTCTCTCCTCCTATCTCTTTACATTGCCTAATGGGGGTTGAGGGGTGTGAAGGGGGAACCTTTACCCACAGTGTTATTTGATCTGCACACACACACAAATGTATTATTTCTGTGCTGAATTGTTCCGCTCACTATTACTCCTGGTGTATTAAAGAGATTATTCTGTGTTACATCACCCTATTGGTGATTATTGTATACCCTTTAACACATAGTGTGATTAAATTGTAAATACATAAATAAATATTTTAACTTTGCAAACCAGCCTGATTCCTGGTTCAGTGTGATCGGAGGGGTTCCAGGAGAGGGGCGTGATAAGAGTGGTACATCGTTCAGAATAAAGAACTTTTAGACAAAAATAAATAAGGATTTCAGTTGTGCATTACACGCTAGGCATTGACTTGGGTGTGTGCCGGATTGAAATCACTTACAGCTTGGGGGCTCGTCACAAGATCCTGAATTAGACATACCACTTGTGACAGTCTAACACAGCGTGCTAACTGATGGGGTACATACACCTTGTTGGGCTACCACACTGTGCTACACTGTAAAAACACCCTTCAATAGAAATACTCAAAGGAGTTGGGCCTGTTTTGCAAAGGTAAAAGTAACCCTGAGATAAGTCAGAAGGAAATTCATATTTCTGGAATGGCGACCCTAGTGGAACTTAATATGGCAAAAGAACACCTACTGCACAAATAGTTTGTCAGGGGTGAATGGATTGAGCAGGACGAGAATGCTTGGCTGCAGGAAATCAAACAACAAGCCTCTGCCACAGAATTAGATATATGGCAGAACCAGCGTCCTTTACACCAGGCACTTGGTGAACTGTATATGGCCCCAAGGGTAAAAGAAGAGCAATGTAAAATTGCCAAACTAGCGGTGTACCTGTACCTCCACATTGGAGTAATACAGGAAACATATGCCGAAAACCTAGACCTGGCAAAAAGGCAAGTACAATCCCTAGAGAAGACACAAACTGATGTTGACTCTGCAGAGCAAAGTCTACAAAAGAGCCAAGAATCAGAGAGTGAAACCAGACAGTACCTGACTAAAGTAAAAGAAGATTTGGATCTCCTGCAGCAAGAGAGGGTAGAGCAAGACACCAAATTACTGACACTGCAAAAAGAGTGCCAAGAAAGGTTGGATTCTCTACTACGGAGCCAACAAAAGCTGGAACAGCAATTAAATTATAATAGGGCCTGCGCAGAGCAGCTAATCACCCTGGAAAATCAGATTGATGAGATAAAGGAGGTAAATAACAAATTAATTGTGAAGGAGCCAACACCCAAACAGATTTTAATGAGGAGCGCCAGAAATTATGTGCCATTAGAAGACAAAGGGACGACCTGGCTGCACAGAGAGGTACTCTAATTCAGGAAAGGGACGCCTTAGGCCAGGAAGTCAGCCATTTAAAAACCAAGGTGGAAGAAAATCACCTGGCCCTTCAGCGACTAGGTGAACTCAAAATGGACTATGAAAAGCTGTTAGAGCACACCGGGACGGTGGAAGATGCTATGGCAAAGAATGACCAGGCCAGTAAGGACAGGACTCAGGAGGTGAGTCTCCTACAGCAAAAATTGGCCCATACTTCCAAAGCAGGCAGGAAGCACAGAGAGACAATGAGGCTCTCTGTGTGAAAAATGACAGGCTCCATAGACAAACAGCCATGCAGGAACAACTAATAGAGACCAGTAAGGCCTTAACAGAAGAACAAAAGGGTCAGATTCTTGCATGCCATCTGGGAGTAGGGGCTGAGAGAGATGAGGTCAGATGGGAGAGGGAACCCCTGAGCATAACCTCTGGAACCCTGGCACCAGAGACTTTAATCCTTTCTATTCCATGGACTCTGCCACCCCCATGTCCACTGGCTCACATGAACCAAGGGCCGCGGGGAAGGAAGACTTCAACCCAATGGGGAATATGGGGCTAATAGGTCAGCGTTTCCCAGAAATGGATGGGCGGACATCTATGTACAGGTTCCCAAGTGCTAGGGCCATCTTCTCTGACCAGGGAGACTCCAGTGAGGGGAGAATCAGAGAAATGGATCCTCAGAAATATAACTCATCAAGAGATCAGGCAGTGAAATTTGGTGGGGAATTCTATGAGATTATGCCCACTAAGAGCATACTAAAAACCTCTTCCCAGCTAGGACAGTAGGGGTGGGGGGGTACTCAACCGATCCGGGGAGCAAGGAAGAGTCAGAAGACTCTTCTGAGTGCCACAGGAACCATTGACCTAGGCCCCCACATTCTGCCAGCCATTCCCAAGCTCGCAGAATCCGGGAGAGTCTAGAAGACCAGACAGCCACCTCTGGTAGCAGCACCTCTCACTCAAAGGATGAGTGGACCAGGGTGACCAGAACTAAAAAGGCCAGCAAATTTAAGAGGGCTTTACTGTCATGATCTCTGCTTCCAAAAGGTCAGGGTTTTCCCAACTCCCTTGGAAGCAGATCCATAACCCAGGTTCTGAGTGCCAACCAGTCCCAATTGGGACCTTTTGGACCCAGTCCTGGCGCCAGTGGCACCAGGCTCATAAATATGCCCAGTCCCAGCACTGGAAGCGCCGGGCTCATAATGCTTGGGTGGACTTACCTTCAGCAGACCATGCTGCTTACTTGCCTGCCAGTTGAGCCTCTGATCCTCTTCTGTTTGGAACTACTTTTCCTGTTGGGTGGGGCTGGAGCCACTCCCTAGATTCAGAACACTGGAACTCTTCTGGAAGGCAGGAACTCTTTTCTTACCAGGAACTCTTTTCTTACTTAGGCGTGGCTGTGGAAGGAGACACCTAAGCACTACAGGAGGCTATTTAAACCACACCCGGTGGATGAATCTTGCTTTGCGTTATTCTGCAACCTCTGCAGCAGAACGCTCATCGTGTCTTCTGCATCCGGTTCTGGGCCTAAGGAAAAAGGCTTACCATCCTGAATCCAGTCTTCAGCAACACCTATAAAGACAAGAAAGAACAGGTTAGCATTCCGGCATCTGAAAGGCAAAGGCTTACCATCCTGAATCCAGTCTTCAGCAACACCTATAAAGACAAGAAAGAACAGGTTAGCATTCCGGTATCTGAAAGGCAAAGGCTTACCTACTCTTCGTGCGCTCCGGAGGTCTTCACACTGCATTCCGGCATCTGAAAGACAAAAGTTTACCAACTCTTTGCACGCTCCGGAGGCCTTCGGCGCTGCATCCCGCATCTGAAAGACAAAATAAGGTGCGTTTAAAGACATTGGGGAACTTTAATTCTCACGTGCCATTACTCCTTTCCACATCTAATCCAGTGGGTATTCCGGCACCCTGCAGCCGCTCCGAACTCGTACCTGCAAAATAAAAAGACAGTTAGAGCGCATAGTGAAGCAGGCAACAAGCGCTTACTTACGTGCTTCCAGGCGCTTCTATTCATCACACGGGCTCCATCTTCAACTCACTTCAGCCCGTCATCCGCCATCGCCGGAACCCTGCAAAACAAGGGACATCATTACTAAAGACTTTAAAGACATTTGAATGACTCGAAACTTACCGTTCGTGCAGTAAACGACGGACAGCAGTCCCCTGAAGTCAAGAGGCCTGCGCTACCTATCCAGTGAAGAAACTGGTTACAGCACCCTGCCCCGAGGCGGATGGAGAGCTCGGCATTCACTTACCTAAGGTGAGAGCGTTAACCTTTGGGGGTCTACAGGAGAGGAGAAGAGGAAAGAGATAGGGACACCCCAATAACCCCAGTTCATTAACCCCATATTTTCTATCTGCAGACATCTTACTCTACACGTCAGGCATACAGTGCACAGAGGTCCAGCCCAAAGAGCCAACCGGGTGCTACACCTCACCTTTGAAGATACGGTAGTCGCCCAGTCAAGACCGGCGCCTCTGTGAGAATCAGGTGAGCGTTACAGAACGCAAAGCCTACCGCAAAACTCTCGCCCAGGCGCTATGGAAACCTCGGATACTGACCCCCTAGCCCGGTTACTTGGGGAACTAAGGGCAGAAGTGCATGCAGCTCGTCAGGAAACGAATGCTCTAAGAAGGGAACTAATTATTTCCAAGGAGAGAACAGACAATCTTGCTAGACAAGTGCTACAGTCACAAGCCGGACATACCCCGTTACACGCATCAGGGGAAAATCTTCCTTCAACATCCTCTATGAATCCAGTGCAGATCAACCTACCTGGGATGTACCTCTGGCTCCGCCCGAACGATTTTCTGGTGACCCAAAGAGGTTTGCAGTATTTATCAATCAGTGCCGGTTGCACTTCTTATGCCGGCCAGCAGCCTTTCCAACTGATCAAGCAAAAGTAGCTTTTGTACTTTCGTACCTTAGTGGCAATGCGGCAGACTGGTCGATCCCTCTAGTTAATCAAGATGATCCGGTTCTCCATGATTTTCAAGCCTTTCAGCTTAGTATGGAAAAACTGTTCGCAAGACATTCACAGGGGCAGGCCTTGGACAATGAGCTTCTTTCGTTGCGACAGGGTAATCAAGAACTTTTGGCTTATATTGCATCTTTCAATAGACTAATAGTGGAAACTCAATGGCCTGAGGACAAAAGGATTACGCTGTTTTATAGAGGTCTACGTGGAGAGCTCAAAGACGTTTTAGCCCAAGTAGTGAATCCCCCACAAGACTGTTCGGATTACATAGACTTGGTTGTTCAAATAGATCACAGGCTGCAGAACAGGAAGGCCGATCGTTCCAAGTTTGATGCTCGAGTATTTTCCAAACCGCCAACTCCTTCCAAAGGAGTAGACTCCGGGGAACCCATGCAAATAGGGGGTCTGAAAGGTCCTCTAACACAAAGGGAGCGGGAAAGGAGGAAACAGTTGCAATTATGCCTATATTGCGGAAACTCAGGGCACTTTCTTCGAGACTGTCCGGTGAAACCTGCCAAGAAGGCAGTAGGAGCTGCAGTTACCAAAGTTACAAACTCTGAGCAGGGAAACGACCTCGCCCGACAAGAATAGAGGCCCTCTTGCCGAGCGTGAAAACCAGTTCCGTGACCTCGCATTTCGTGATACCTATGTTCCTCATTAGCCCTGATAATCCGGATCGATTACATGCAATTGAAGCTTACGTCGACAGCGGTGCCATCGGCAATTATGTGGATCATGAAATGGTTTTGAGGATGAATCTAACTCTTTGTCCCAAGGCTGTAAAGGACGTCATTACTACGGTGGATGGTACGGAGATAGCCTCCGGGCCAGTAACGCATACCACTCAAGAGGTGACGCTAGTAAGTCAAGATGGACACCATGAGAAGATCGTGTTCGATGTGATCAAGGCCCCTCAGTTTCAGATTATTCTAGGAATACCTTGGTTAGAGAAACACAATCCTCTGATCGATTGGCGAGCAAGAACGGTCCAGTTTCCAGAATGTGTCTCTACTTGTCACCCTCCACCTGGTGTTGCACTGGCCGCAATTTCTTCAGAGACTCCCCAGTTACCTCCCGAATACCTAGAATACCAAGATGTTTTCCGGAAGGATCAGGCTAACTCTCTACCTCCTCATAGGTCTTATGACTGCCAGATAGACCTGATACCTGGATCTACTCCTCCTTGTAGTAGAATTTATGCCCTCACCGAGCCTGAGAACATTCACCTTCGACAATACCTGGATCAATACCTGGCAAATGGGTTTATTCGTCCTTCCAAGTCCCCTGCTTCTTCAGCTTTGTTCTTCGTTCCAAAAAAGGAAGGAGACCTTAGAACTTGTATCGATTATCGCTCCCTGAACCAGATCACCGTTAAGAATAGATATCCGTTACCTTTGATCCCTGAACTCCTGGACCAAGTCAGAAAAGCATGCATATATACAAAGCTGGATCTTAGAGGAGCTTACCACTTGGTACGAGTAAAAGAGGGCGATGAATGGAAGACGGCCTTCCGCACCAAGTATGGGCTATTTGAATATCAGGTCATGCCCTTCGGACTTTGCAATGCCCCGGCCGCCTTTCAATATTTTATGAACGATGTCCTCAGAGAGCTCATAGATGTATGTGTTGTTGTTTACATTGACGACATCCTCGTTTATTCTTCATCGGAATCTGAACATCGGAAACACGTGAAAACGGTCCTCGAAAGATTGCGTCAACACAAACTTTTCGCTAAGTTGGAAAAATGTGTTTTCAACGTGACTGAAGTTGAATTCTTGGGATTCATATTATCACCTGGCGGAGTGCGTATGGATTCAAAGAAGGTCGATGCAGTTCTCAAATGGCCATCACCATCCTCCGTAAAAGGTGTGCAAAGCATGTTAGGCTTCGCTAACTTTTACCGCAGGTTTATCCCCGAATTCTCTCAAATAGTCCAGCCCATCACTGCCTTGTTAAAGAAAAACAAACGTTTTGAATGGTCTACCGAGGCGAAACAAGCTTTCCAGGATTTGAAGACTAAATTTATCTCTGCACCAATCTTAAAACACCCTCGCCCCGAACTCCCCTACATCGTGGAAACTGATGCTTCAAGCCTTGCCATGGGGGCAGTTCTATCACAAAAGGACCCGGTAACAAATCAGTTGCATCCCGTGGCATTTTGGTCCCGCAAATTCTCGCCTCCTGAAATCAATTACACAATTACTGACAAGGAACTTCTGGCTATCAAGTCTGCCTTTAAGGCTTGGCGGCATTATCTGCTGGGGGCCCGACACACCGTTACTGTGATTACGGATCACCGAAACCTGCAATATTTGAAGACCGCAAAAGCCAAATCCTCTAGACAACTCCGTTGGGCATTATTCTTTGCCGAGTTTGACTTCATAATTACCTATCGACCTGGTACAAAGAACGGTAAAGCCGATGCCCTTTCTCGGATGGGAGTGGAAGAACACTTGGTCAACCCTAAACCTGTACCAATCATTCCCGAACAAAGAATTCTGGGTGTAATCGCCACAGAATCCATAGAGGAAGTTAAGGATAAAGCCAGGCAACTTGTAACTCCAGCAGACATACAGAATTGGCATCTGCAGGGAAAGGACTTTGCAGTAAAGGACAACTTATTGTATTTCCAAGAACGATTATACCTACCCAGCACAGATTTACAGAAAAAAGTAATCTCTTGTTATCACGACTCTTTAATGGAAGGTCATCCCGGTATAGCCAAGACCTCAGAAAAGATCAAGCGCTACTTCTGGTGGCCGTCTTGGAAAAAAGATATCAGAGACTTTATAATGTCCTGTGGAGTATGCGCCCACAACAAGAGTCAAAAGGAAAGACCAGCAGGCCTCTTACGCCCTATTGACATCCCACCTCACCCTTGGCATACGCTTTCTATGGACTTCATCACCGATCTACCTCCATGCTCCGGATACAATACGATTCTAGTAATCGTGGACTTATTCTCCAAGATGGCGCATTTCATTCCGCTCAAAGGCTTGCCAACAGCAGCAACTCTGGCCCGAGAATTTCTCGAAAACATCGTCCGACTGCACGGTTTTCCTTCGGTTCTAATTTCGGATCGAGGTAGTCAATTTATTTCTCATTTTTGGCGAAGTTGCTGTCGGTCGGCTCAAATTGATGTGAGACTATCGACCAGTCACCACCCTCAGACCGACGGACAAACCGAGAGGACCAATCAAACTCTGGAACAGTATTTACGCTGCATGCTGCAACAAACTGAAAAAACTTGGAAAGATATCCTTTGGATAGCCGAGTATGCCTACAATAACTCTGTCCATTCGGGAACTGGGAAAACCCCGTTTTTTCTTTTGTACGGCAGTCACCCTCGAACCTCGGAGTTGGATCCCCTCCAAGATCTTGAAACACCAGCAGTAGACTACCTGCATTCTACAATCACCCAAGCCTTTAAGGAAGCTGTTTCTCACCTTCAAAGGGCTAAAGAACAATACAAGAAAGGAGCAGATCAACATCGGAAGGAAGCCCCTCACTATCAAGTAGGGGATCAAGTCTGGTTATCCACCAAATATCTATCTCTAAAAGGGCCACGCACATTCAACCCAAGATACCTTGGTCCCTATTCCATCACTACCATAGTAAACCCAGTAGCGGTCAAGTTGGACTTGCCCCCGCACATGAAGATACATCCGGTCTTCCACGTCTCTCTATTAAAACCCGTGCAACCTCAAACCCGACTAACCAAATCTCCAAAACCTATCCTAGTGGATGGAGAACTCGAGTTTGAAGTCAAAAGCATTCTGGACTCCAAGATCTCCAAATCTAAACTATTCTACCTAATTGACTGGAAAGGCTACGGCCCCCAAGAGAGATCCTGGGAACCTGCTGAATATGTCCACGCTCCTCATCTAATCAAAAGATTTCACCGAACATTTCCTGACAAGCCAAAACCCCCGGAGAAGCCCGGTTTGGGAGGGGCCTTGAGGGGGGGTACTGTCATGATCTCTGCTTCCAAAAGGTTTCCCAACTCCCTTGGAAGCAGATCCATAACCCAGGTTCCGAGTGCCAACCAGTCCCAATTGGGACCTTTTGGACCCAGTCCTGGCGCCAGTGGCACCAGGCTCATAAATATGCCCAGTCCCAGCACTGGAAGCGCCGGGCTCATAATGCTTGGGTGGACTTACCTTCAGCAGACCATGCTGCTTACTTGCCTGCCAGTTGAGCCTCTGATCCTCTTCTGTTTGGAACTACTTTTCCTGTTGGGTGGGGCTGGAGCCACTCCCTAGATTCAGAACACTGGAACTCTTCTGGAAGGCAGGAACTCTTTTCTTACCAGGAACTCTTTTCTTACTTAGGCGTGGCTGTGGAAGGAGACACCTAAGCACTACAGGAGGCTATTTAAACCACACCCGGTGGATGAATCTTGCTTTGCGTTATTCTGCAACCTCTGCAGCAGAACGCTCATCGTGTCTTCTGCATCCGGTCCTGGGCCTAAGGAAAAAGGCTTACCATCCTGAATCCAGTCTTCAGCAACACCTATAAAGACAAGAAAGAACAGGTTAGCATTCCGGCATCTGAAAGGCAAAGGCTTACCATCCTGAATCCAGTCTTCAGCAACACCTATAAAGACAAGAAAGAACAGGTTAGCATTCCGGTATCTGAAAGGCAAAGGCTTACCTACTCTTCGTGCGCTCCGGAGGTCTTCACACTGCATTCCGGCATCTGAAAGACAAAAGTTTACCAACTCTTTGCACGCTCCGGAGGCCTTCGGCGCTGCATCCCGCATCTGAAAGACAAAACAAGGTGCGTTTAAAGACATTGGGGAACTTTAATACCCACGTGCCATTACTCCTTTCCACATCTAATCCAGTGGGTATTCCGGCACCCTGCAGCCGCTCCGAACTCGTACCTGCAAAATAAAAAGACAGTTAGAGCGCATAGTGAAGCAGGCAACAAGCGCTTACTTACGTGCTTCCAGGCGCTTCTATTCATCACACGGGCTCCATCTTCAACTCACTTCAGCCCGTCATCCGCCATCGCCGGAACCCTGCAAAACAAGAGACATCATTACTAAAGACTTTAAAGACATTTGAATGACTTGAAACTTACCGTTCGTGCAGTAAACGACGGACAGCAGTCCCCTGAAGTCAAGAGGCCTGCGCTACCTATCCAGTGAAGAAACTGGTTACAGCACCCTGCCCCGAGGCAGATGGAGAGCTCGGCATTCACTTACCTAAGGTGAGAGCGTTAACCTTTGGGGGTCTACAGGAGAGGAGAAGAGGAAAGAGATAGGGACACCCCAATAACCCCAGTTCATTAACCCCATATTTTCTATCTGCAGACATCTTACTCTACACGTCAGGCATACAGTGCACAGAGGTCCAGCCCAAAGAGCCAACCGGGTGCTACACCTCACCTTTGAAGATACGGTAGTCGCCCAGTCAAGACCGGCGCCTCTGCGAGAATCAGGTGAGCGTTACATTTACTCAAGGATCCCCTGAAACAAATAAAAGCTATTAGGAGCGTCATCACGCCCCACCACAAAAATGCGAAATATTCGGTTTGGGAGCACCTTGAATTATTTGAGCAGATAGAGACTTTCCATCTGAAGGACAGCCAAAGCTGTATTCAGTATGTAAAGTGGCCGTTTTCTCCTGAGTACTCCAGCTTCTTTGCAGGGCTGGAGGTTCAGAACCATTCCAGTTGGTCCTCCTATAGGGTGGCCATCCTGAAACATTTTTCCATACTTAGGAACCCTCAAGAGGCTCGCAAGGCAGCCTACAACTTACAGTGTGGGGAAGACCTTGCCCCACAAGAATGTGTTCAGGAATTGAAATGCGCCTTTGCGCAGATCACTAGAAGGTGCACACTAACAGTAAGGAATTTGTGAACACCTTCTTTCATGCTCTCCTTAAGTATACTATGACCTAGCTAGTGAGGGACTTTCATGAGAAAAGATCACTAGACTGGTTCATTGAACAAGCAATGCACATCTATGAAGTACAGAAGCCGTTGGAAAATAAAAATAGTAGCAAAAGCCCCAAACCAACCAAAACGCCTGCTGTTGCTAAGGTGGCGGACGTGAAGGTTGCCCCCATTTTAGATCTGGAGATGGGGGGCCTAAGAACCTTCCTGCGCAGAATCAAACCAACCCCAAACCCAGAAGGCCCTCGGGCCAATCCCAAACTGGGAGCCAGGGAGGTAACCCCACAAATGGGGCCCCTAACTCCCCTGACTACATCAGCCCACACTACGAGGGAAATAGACCCATCCTGGGCTATCTGTGGACTCCTCCAGCCCAAGGGGTGTGGGGGTCCAACCAGACAGCAGGAAACCCAGGAGACTTCCCTCCTCACTTGCCCCAGGAGGGCAGTAATTCCCCAAATGCCGGACCAAATTTCTTTCCCAGGTACCTGCAAAACTTCAACCCCCAAAACAACCCTTCCTTCTTTCCCCACTTTCCTGAGCCCAGACAGCCCAATCTGGGAGAGGGGAGGCCAAGGATAGAGGCGTACCCAAATTTTCCTAACCAGGGGTATTTTGCGAGAAGGGATAGTTACCCTTCCCGGCATCAAACCAGAGTAGACCTGAGGACCCCGTACCAGCCAGAGCGGGTGTCCCAACTAGAGCGCCAAGTCCAGAACATGGCATAGGATCTGGGTCGCATGCTGAGGGTTCAACAGAACCCTCAGATGAGCATGGCAGCTCAGAATACCTCAAATCCAGGTTCTGGTGCTCCAGAACAATGACAGGGGAAGAACCCTGACAACCCACCGGTTCCCAGGGAGGAAGCACTGGGAGAAGCGGGTGTAAAGCCTTGGAGCAAGCTTCCTTCCCCACTTGTGAAAAGCACCTGGAAACCCAGGAACCGGAACCAAAATCTCCTGCCCCCGAAAGTCTGCAACCCAAGGAACAGAGGGGGTGTAGGAGAAATAAAGAGCCTAAAAAGGCCCATTTTTTGGAGGAGGTGCTAATCTTCCCGTTTGAAGGAGAGGGGTCATCAGAGGATTCTGGGGAAAGGATCTTCTCCTTCAGGGATGGGGGAACTCCTCCCAAGGAAAAAAGGGTCCCAAAGGATCCGAAACCAGACTGGGTAGATGTAGGGACTGAGTTAAAACCGCCCATCATCATTACCCAGAGTGACCGGCACGAAAATCCCCTGGTTCAAACCCATGCTGGTGACTGCCTCCAAAAAGGGGGGGCAGACCGGAATCAGAACCAGGTGAACCCAAAACTTCCCCCATATCTAGCTGTCACCTCTTTCTTACAGGTTCCCGAGATCCCTTACAGAATCCTGCCCAAATCACCTCTCTGTCAGTATCCAAATCAAGGAAATTAACCCACCAGTTGGCCAAAAATGTGCATTTTCTTTGCCCCCTTGAGGAAAAGGAGGGAAGATTTTATGCCCCGGTCCAAATACAGGGGCAATGCACAATTTTGGCACTGGTGGACACTGGATCCCAAGCTACTCTTCTGTCAAAAAGGGCCTTTGATCAACTGAATTCGGGAAGGGGGAGAAATACCAAATTCCTCTCACCCCTCTTCCTGGACAACTTCAGAACTTCGATGGGAAGGAAATTCCTGTCGAGGGGACTGCAGATTTAGATATTAAAATTGGGTGACACAAGGTGAAGCACCCAGTCATAGATGCGACTCCAGAGGGCACGCCTTGTTTACTAGGGAACGACATCCTGCGTAGGTTGTCACCCCTCATAGATTGTGTAAACAAGGTCCTCTGGACCCAGATTAGCCGACCAATAAAATTGAAACATAGTGTCAACCATTTTGGTTTAAATGGCATATACCACATGGTTGAACAAAAACCTGACCAAATAGTATTTCACTTACAGAATAATCCAAACCCAGACGTGACAGTAAATACAGTAGGACAACAAACTGGTGATGGGGAGTCCTCTCTTTTTCTGAAAATCAACCTTCCTTCCAGTCTAAGGTGACATTCCACACTGGAAGGAAACACTCTGAAATTCTATACAAATTCACAATCAGAAAATCCCATTCCTATAGTCCAAAAAGATGAGAAATCAGCTCAAAGCTTGGCTGATATTCAGAAAATTGGAGAGCGGTTGTTCATCCCTATTCAGTTAAAGGAGGGGAAGGACACTGTTCTTGCCCGAGTGTGTGTGAACAATGGTAAGAGCTTCATCAGTGAGGCCATGTTCCGCAAACTCCCAAAAGATCCAGCCATTCCCACATTTAAACTGTTAGACAAATGGGAAATGGACCTGGAAACACTTGATTCCAAACATCTCCCGCCTAGCAGGTGTATGCTCAAAATATTCATAGGCAACAAGAGCATTGTCCATAATTGTTGGGTCATGCGAGATGTCCCTGCTGCATTTTACTTAGTTAGCAACATTCTCAATCGCTTTGCCATTAGTTTGGACCTAATAAACTTCAAAGTTTGATCCTGATTAGTGGGTAATCCCATGGACTTTGATGACCCAGAGAAAGCATTTCGGTCAAAACAACTGCTGCCATATGCAGTTGAAATTCAGATTGGAGAGGAAGTCACCATCCCAGAACGGACCTGACAATTCTCACTGAAAGTAAAAATTAAAAGAGGACAGAAACTGAAAGACCCTGACGCCTATGTCCATCTCAATGCTCATTTCCAAAAGCAAGGGTTGGGGCTAAACCCAACACTACTAGTCAACAAAGAACACAACGCCATTCCAATGGAGGTGGATAACAGCGACCTAAAGAGTATCACTCTGGGCGCAGGCACCATTATTGGAATGGCGGTTGATGACCGACATTTTTCCATAGATTTAGGTAACAAACTGTTAGGACCAATCCCCAAGGACTGTTTTGACAGTGATAGCGATGATGACGCAACACCAGACAGGATCTTCACCCGACATGGGGGGAATTTCCTGGTGTGCTCTTCCTGCCCTTATGGTAAGGAAGATGTGACCTGTGACTTCAGGAGGGATGAGGTGATCTTTCAAGTCCACGAGGACTGCCTTCCCCACCTGAAGCCATTAGTCCAAATCAGCACTGTGACCAGGGACCTCTCCACCCAGCTGGAGGAAGCCGTGGAGATAGCCAAACCGGAAGGCTTTCCATGCTTCAGGCAGATGGTTGAAGAGAGATTCAACCTAGCTGATGCCTGTGAGTCTCTGGAGCAAAAGCAAAAATTGAAACAAGTTTTCTTAGATTTTCAAGATCTCTTTGCGGTGGACTCATATGACTGTGGTCGCACCTACATCCACACAACAACAATTCCCACGGACCCTGGTATGACTTCAGTGTTTGCGAAGCAATATCGCTTGCCTCTCGCATCAATGGAGTCCCTTACTGAAATAATTAAGAACCTTAAGTCCTGCGGGATAATTCATCCAGTTCATAGCACCTTCAATAATCTGGTGCTGGGGATTTTGAAACCTAACGGCTAGTGGAGACTCTGTGCTGACCTAAGGGAGCTCAGCAAACGGGTCCATACTTCCCGATGGCCTCTTCCCTACATTGACCAGAGGGCTGGCCCAGATCCAGGGGTCAAAGTTATTCACTGCAATTGACCTGACCAATGGGTACTGGACTGTACCTGTCTGTAGGGTGGACTAATACAATCTGGCCTTTACCTTCGGGGGGCAGCAGTACACATGGACCTGGACTCCTTTTGGATACATCAACTACGGCAATGAATTCAACATCTTTCTACATAAGGCCATGCCCGACCTGGGTGAGAGGAGTAACCTGGCCTATGTAGACGATGTTCTAGTCAAAAGCTCAACTGTGGAGGAACACATAGCGTATATCCATTATGTTCTGACACAGTTGAAGGTTGCCGGAGCAAAACTCTCCTTTCAAAAGGTACAGTGGTGCAGAACCCGTGTCAGGTTCTTAGGGCATGAGATAACTCCTCAGGGCCTCTTTCCCCAGGAAAAGAAAGTGGAAGCACACCAGATGATAAAAGACCCCACATCTGTGCGGGAACTATGGAGCCTCCTTGGACTAACTAATTACAGCAGAAAGTTCATTGAGGATTACGCAGAGATCACAAGACCCCTGATCCATCTTTTTAAGGGGGGTCAAGTGGGAGTGGGGTCCAGAACAAGCCGAGGCAGTAAGACAACTCAAAAGAAGCCTCTCACAAGTGCCTTGCCTAGCTTACCCTGTCAAAAACAAGGAGTTCTTCTTGGATACAGGGTTCTCAAATACATGCTTGACTGCAGTATTATATCAAAAGCATGACAAGGTCAATAAAGTAATCTCCTATGCGAGTAAGACTTTATCCTCTGTGGAGGAAAAATTCAACGATTGTGAGAAGGCACTCCTGGCAACGGTGTGGGCATTGAAGAATTACCGCCTGTTTATCCAGGGGGAACACATCATAGTGGAGACTCCACACCAACCTTTGCAATATCTTCAAAGTGACAGAATCCAGGCCGGAAATGTGAGTAATTCCCGAATTACATCCTGGATTCTGTCAATGCCAGGTTTTCCTGTGGAGGTCGGATATGTCCAAAACAAGAAGAGTCCCTTTGCACAAGGCCTGGCTGACTTGCGTGATTGTGCCAGAGAAAACTGTCTCGAGGACGAAAGTCTTAAAATCAAGGACAACATGGAGGCATACCTTAATTCCCCACACAAAGTCTATGTAGAAGACCAGTGTGAGGGAATGCCCACTGTCTATGTGGATGGGTGCTACTACCATGTTGAGAACAACGGGGAAAAAGAACTTGTGGCCGGTGTAAGGAATGCATGGGTGAATGATGCCCCAGAACCCTCCGCTGGGTACAAAATCGGTCCCCGAAGTAGTCAAGTAGCAGAGTTGATGGCTGTGCATCAAGCCATCCTCACTGCTGTCCATCACCAACTCCACAAACTGGTCATAATCACTGATTCAGATTATGTACGGAATGGGTTTGTGGATCACCTGGTTAACTGGAAAACCAGAGGCATGCTATGTGCTAATAATAAACCTTTGAAACATGGGAAATTAATATGAAATTTTGATGATCTAGTCACCTCAAATGGGCTGACCATTTACTGGAAAAAGATCAAGGGTCATTCTAAAGTAGAGGGACCAGACAAAACTGGAAATGACCTAGATGATCAGCTGGCCAAAACCGGAGCATCTGTCATGCCTGCTGGACATACCTCTGGACCAGGAACGACCTCTCCATACAAAATGAGTTACGCCCATAGAACCACTAGACCATTCTACTCAAAATGGAGGTTGTTCGATGCATTGCCCGGAAAACGACGTCTGCATTTTTCACGTCGTTAAAATTCACGTGACTTAGGTCCGTCACGTGTATCATGGCAGTGCGTACATAAGCAGCGTGGAAACTCCGATCGTGGCTTCTGATTAAGTCAATTTTGGCGTTTTGGTAGCTGAACTCCGGACCTTTGTTCTCGCATTCCCTTCAGCAACTTCTTTGGCCCATTTTGAGCGTGTTTCCTACACACGCTAATTCCGGAGCTGCGTGTATCCTGTTCGCGTGCCAAGTCTCCATGCGGACGCTGTCTGCAAGCGTGGCTGTCCTGAGCTGCATGAATCCTGTTCGCGTGCCAAATCTCCACGCGGACGCTGTCTGCAAGCGCGGCTCTCCTGAGCTGCGTGAATCCTGTTCGCGTGCCAAATCTCCATGCGGACGATGTCTGCAAGCGCGGCTGTCCTGAGCTGCGTGAATCCTGTTCGCGTGCCAATCTCCACGCGGACGCTGTCTGCAAGCGCGGCTGTCCTGAGCTGCGTGAATCCTGTTCGCGTGCCAAATCTCCATGCGGATGCTGTCTGCAAGCGCGGCTGTCCTGAGCTGCGTGAATCCTGTTCGCGTGCCAAATCTCCACGCGGACGCTGTCTGCAAGCGCGGCTGTCCTGAGCTGCATGAATCCTGTTCGCGTGTCAAATCTCCACGCGGACGCTGTCTGCAAGCGCGGCTGTCCTGAGCTGCGTGCATCCTGTTCGCGTGCTAAACATCTACACGTGGATGCAGTTTTCAAGCGCGGCTGGGCTGGCTGCGTGTATTCTATCACGTGCTATCCTGCACATGGTTTTCTGAACTATTTTTGAACCTTTGGTACCTGTGACAGTTAACAGGTGAAATTCTAATTTTTGTTCATCGTGGGAAAGGAAGTATTTCATCAACTATTGGAAGGTTATTGTGCACAGTACTTTGGGCGCTATCCTGTTGTGCACCAACCCGGTATCTAGCGAGAGCCTCGTGCCGTTCGGGATAAGTCTCCCCTACTAATCTTCCCTTCCTTTGTCGTTTGTTCAACTCCTGGTTTTCTTCAAGGAACTTTCGTGGATTACTTCAGTTTTTGTCATAAGGTTAGTGTTTCGAATTAATGCTAATACTGTGCTATCATAGTGATTTGAGTTTGGGACAGTTTCTTATGATACTTTATCTATCCTAGGCATACTTCCTACACAATTCCCACGCCCTTTCCAGTGATCCATCTCTCTGCCTGTTTGATCCAGTCAGAGAGTTGTATCATTTGGAAGGTCTAATTTGACCTGCCTACAATCAAGTCGTGTGAAAATAGGATCCGGAAGAGCCCTACCGAATTGTATCCTTTTTTGGTTACCGTATCCTTTTCAGTTGATACATTGGTGATTTATGACACCATCCAAAGGGATCTACTTGAGATCGAGTCCCTGTTGGGGGAAATCCAGGTCACTGCTATCACTAGGTCCCAGACAAATGCTCACAATGAACTCTCAACTACACAATGGAGTAAGGAGACCCCAGATGCTGATTTGATTACGGCTAAAAAAGGGGATCCAATAATTGGTAAATTTTATCAACACATTGAGGACCCTGAGAACTTTACCCTGACAGATACCGATTACATTGGGAAAGAGGACCTCAGAGTGTTGATGAAATGTTCAAAAATGTTCCGAATCCAAGGCGGTTTGTTGGTGAGGAGATCCATAGCTGGCCATGACCAGTTGGTGGTCCCCACCTCATTTCGAAACCTGATGCTAAGTCACGCCCATGATGCGGCCACAGCCGGTCATCGGGGGTTTCATACGACACTAGAAATCTTGAGAGAGGTTGCATACTGGCCACACATGGGGCAGGACCTCGACCAATACTTGAAGGGGTGTCTGGTGTGTGCACAGTTTCAGCCAACATCACTCACACACCGTGCTCCCCTCCAAAAGAGGGGGGTGACACTGCCTTGGCCAAATTTACAAGTCGATTTCATCGGGCCCGTGATTCGCTCCTCTTAGGGGAACAAGTACATGTTGACCGTGACATGCTTGTTCACTAAATGGGTGGAATGTCTCCCTGCCCCAAATTGCAAGGCAGAAACAGCAGCTGCCCTGATGATCAATCACATCTTCTTGCATTTTGGACTACCCGAAAGGATTGAGTCAGACCGAGGTAGCCACTTGACTAGCGAAGTGATGACAAAGATGTGGGAGATACTTGGGGTCAAAAGGAAACTACACATTGCCTACCGGCTCGCCTCTAGTGGTGGAGTTGAGATACAAGACTATTGTGAGCATATCAAATAAGTTTGTGGCATATTCTGGGCCAAGTTGGGACATTCAACTACCCTTTGTCCTGATGGCCATCAGATCTACCCCTTCTTCTGAAACAAAAATGTCTACGTTTGAGCCCATGACTGGACGAAGGATGGTGCTACCCGAGCATCTGCTCTACAGAACCCAAGAGCAGACCTTGATAAATGCCTCCACAACTCATGAGTATGTTGAGAATCTGCGAAAACACCTTCAACATGCTTTTGCCAATGCTCAGCGGAATCTAGAAAGATCTGCAGACAGTATGAAGACGCACTATGACCTTAAGACAACTAAAAAAGAATACCAAGTAGGAGACCGGGTCTACTTGAACAATTTCCAAAGGAACCAGGCCAAACAGTGCAAATTCCGATTCCTTCTTAGTTGGCAGGGTCCTTTTGAAATTGTAGACAAAATCTCACCAGTCGCCTACAAAATCCATACCCCCAAGGGCAGTTTGGCAGAAGGGGAAGACAAGTGGGTCCACATCAACCAGCTTAAGAGTTGCTATCCCAGCTATACTTTGCGGCAAATAGAGGAGCCAACTGGAAACCCAGAGGGGGACATTCCGGATTTATGAAAAATTGCAACTGCTAAAACCATTCCACCTGTCAAAATCATTAGGAATTACAGGTGGGGAATAGTGTAAACTGTGTTCAATGTATGCAACTGTGCCACTACATGAATAGTAGTGGGGAAAATTCCATAACCATGCTCTGTTCTGTCTCATAGTACTGGAACCAATAGATTCTAAGTACCAAGGAGGACCACTCGGGGACTGGAAGAAAGACTCAAGGGGCCCAGAGTATCAGTCCATACTCCCACCCAGAACCGGTGAGGAGAACATGTCGATCCAGCACTGATGGGAGAAGCAGACAACTTTCTCCACCTGGACTAAAGAAAGAAAGGACATCCCAATCTCCCGACTTCCCCTTGATGGGCGGTCAAGATCAAGTCATGAGGGGGGAGCTCGGTGGGATGATTCTACCCACTTGTTGCTCTGCCATGCAGCATCACTGTGTTCTGATGGTGCCGGAAACATCAAAATGGCCGCAAAACCCTTGTGCGCGCCAAAACCTTTAAAAATCGCGCTTTGCAAAGCACAAAAAGATGGCTGCCCAATCTGCCATGCATGTTGTCAGTGGTGGAACAGAGATTGCACTCCTGAAATATGTCACTGAGCTCCACAACATGTGATGATGGAGTACAGCAGTGCTTTTCTAAATCTTGCTTTAAATCACTTTTTCTTTGTTGCTGAAACTGCAGAAAACAACCTCAAACATCCAACATTCTTACTGGGTGCTACAATTCACTTAGTACAAGAAACCATTGTGAAGTTACAATGTCCTGAAAAGCTGAAAGCATCAAGGGATTTCCACAGCAAAAGTGGCTCTGTGGATCTGTCAAAATCTGGGCGCAGTACCCTCGGCCGCCTGAATGACAGCTGTTAGGGGCTTGCAGGATTAAAACTTTAAACATGTATAAACTAAAATCAAAAGTTTGCAAGCTAAGAGGCCTGTTATTGAGAGTAACCCATCTTTTAATTGTTTGGATTCCATGGTTTAAAATATTGAAGAAGTATTTAGCTGTGATTCGATCCCACAAGTTTGTTGTATGCTAAGGGAAAATTCAACAGAATTAACATTTAAATTTAAGCCTGGCTAAAGCAAACAAACCGGAATAACAGCTTTCCTCACAGAGGCAAGGCCTCCCCCTCCAGCTCCCTCCACCAGGAACTCACACCTAAATGATAATTATAGGGTGTGGAAAGAATCTGGTCTGCTGCAAAGAAGGAAAGGCTAGGTGTGAAGACCCTCATAAAATGGCCTCTGTCAAGAGAACAGGGAGGAGACTTCTCCTGAACTGAAGGGAGACAAAAAGAGGCAGAGACAAACAGCCATCTGTGGCTGGACATTCCCAAAGAACATTTTGTTTAAATACCTATGACTTGCCACTTAAATTTTTGGCTGCACATTTCAAGAGGCGGCAAAATCGTGTGACATAATTTGGAGGGAAACGGCAGAAAATGTGATTTTGCACCAAATGTATTTCTGCTAGAAGTATGAAACTGTATACACTTATGCCCACGTTAAACACGCTCACTTGTAGAAATTTGCTGATAAATGGGACATTGTGTTCCTGATGAAAAGAGCGAAATTCTGGAAAAAGCAGACACAAGATCCCACAGCTACGGGGTTTGGAGGAGTAGCTGCTGTACAAAATATGTAATCTGTATATGTGGATGTTATAGAGGTTGCATATGTGTAATTATGTATTGTGTCAAAAGTAGATTTTGTGTTCTAGAGGACTCTAAGCCTCATAAACCCACATCATAAAGATGACACAATCTTTTTCTCCTCCTATCAAGGCACCGAGGAGATTCTGACAAATCCCTGTCAAAGGGGCGCGCTTACGATAAACCAGCACACACAGCCCCTTTCATCATAGCATAAATAGAGACAGCAGAGGGCAGAAAAACACAGACAGATTCACCCACTATCCGAATGCTGGCGGAGCACCCTGTTGCAGAACTTTCCATATTCCTTGCTCCAGATGCCAGAAACTTGGCAAAGCAGAACCCATTGCATAGCTGAACCATTTTCAGCTAGGCCTCAATTTCCAGAACCAGAACCCACCCCACAAACCTAAGGGGAACTAAAATACAGCTGGGCTGCGCTGTACTGCTTGTCTGCTGAAATAATTATCATCAGAACCAAAAGGGGCAGATCCCATCCAGTCCTGTGCCGTGCTGTAACCAGAGTGCATTGCAGATCAGATCCAGTCCTGTGCCGTGCGGTGTCCAGAGCGCCTTGAGGCTGTGCAAATCCGATGTGCCCAGCAGTCTGCCTGGCCAGAATCCCTGACCAGAATCCTGGCGGTTCTGTTTGAAACATATCTAGTGAGTATCTATGGATAGAAATGTGTCACTAGCCTATGTACCTTACTTAGTTAAATCCATCCTATCTTGTATCTATCATATCCCTCCTATCTTCCTCTTGTGCTAGTATTGTTAAATCTATCTCTGTGCTGATCTTTCTTATCTGAAGAAGGTGGGACCACTGCAGGCAGTCACCCTGATCAAGTGGCTGTGTTCCTGTGTGGTATTTGTTTTATTCATAGTCATCCTCTCGTGTTAGAAATCCCATTTGTCACTTTAAAAGTGCATTCCTGTTTTCCCATTCTTGCACCTAATCTCGAAAAAACAACCTCCACTAAAACGTCAATAACTTCCTCAGTATTTGTGCTAGAAACAAAATTTCAACTTCCGCTTGTAGCTAACATCCACAGCTTTAAAGCACATATACAACCGCATCCCAAATCTATACATTTATCCTGTTACCGTGATTATCGCGTGGTGAAAAGTTTGCTGCAAATTTCATTTTAGGAAAATTCTTACATGTGTAAAACAGCTTAGGATTGCTCCTGACCTTAATTTTAAGATTTCAAATTGTTTCTTGGTATTATATCATTGCCAGTGTTTGTGTGCAACTATCCAAAGCGGCTCCCATAAGAATTATAACAATTTCAGCAATTTAAACCATATTTAGTGCTTTTGCCCAATCCATTTTCAAGATAACTTTAAAAGCCATTCCGACAGCTTGACATTCGATTCTGTTTTCTCTTGTGTTTGCTGGGGAAAAGTGGGATTGTTATTTTGTTTGAATTCTGCCATTCCTGAATACCTGCTCTCTCCTCCCATCTCTTTACATTGCCTATTGGGGGTTGAGGGGTGTGAAGGGGGAACCTTTACCCACAGTGTTATTTGATCTGCACACACACACAAAAGTATTATTTCTGTGCTTAATTGTTTCTCTCACTATTACTCATGGTGTATTAAATAGATTATTCTGTGTGATTATTGTATACCCATTAAAACATAGTGTGATTAAATTGTAAATACATAAATAAATATTTTAACTTTTAAAATCAGCCTGATTCCTGGTTCAGTGTGACCAGGGGGGTTCCAGGAGAGGGGCGTGACATGAGTGGTACATCGTTCAGAATAAACGAACTTTTGGATAAACATAAATAAGGATTTCAGTTGTGCATTAAACGCTAGGCATTGACTTGGGTGTGTGCTGGATTGAAATCACTTACAGGACCCTCCAGCCTCTTCAGAACTAGTACCGAGCCAGCACACAGCATGCCATGCTAGGCTCTGCAGCAAGCCCCCTTGACAGGAAGTTCCAGAATGTCCCTGAACCCGAAACCAAGGGCAAGGCATCTGTCTGCAACACACTACCTACCTCAGGGCCATCTGCCTAAATGAAAAATAAATCAACCCCATTGAATGATCTGGGAGAAGTGCAACGACAAGCATCTATCTCCATCCACCTTAAAGAAGATTTCAAGGCAGTCGAGTTCCTCGATCCGCAACCGACTGCATTGCTGACTGCTGTCAAGCCTCGGGCTACCGCCATCAAACCGCAGTCCCTGAAAGAAACCTGAGATACCTCGACCAGTGCTTCAGAACCACCAATCAGTATTGAGACAACAATTCCTGACCCTGAGTTGCCGTGAAGGCCACCCTTCAGCCGTTCGTCAAGCTTAGCTCACCAAGCTGTCCTGCCGCCTGATAACATCTGCAGACTCCTGTCTCAAACTCTGTCACAGAAGCCTGAAAAGCACCCTGAAGCCGACTCAACACTGCTGAGCACCAGGAACACCTACAGCAAAAGGTACATTGTGGTTCTGTCCCCTGTTGTCTTGTGGGTGGTATATGGAACAGAGTTTATGTTTGATGCCTAATAGGGAACTTATCTCCCCGAATAACTCATTGGAGAATTGTGGGTCTCTGTTGGATTTTACCTTTTGAACAATCTTGACCTTAATCTTGATGTTCTGATCTCCTCAGGCCTCCCCCTCTCTAACCCTCTCACCACTCCTCTCTGCAGGAGTGACCACTTTCTCCTCTCCTCTCATCTCTCTCTCACTACCCCCAGGCCAATCCTACCCCCAAACTGCCACCAACATTCTCAGTCATTTCGACCTGTGAAGTGTGTGTCAGTTGAGGCTTTGACCTTAATTTTGACCTTAATCTGGATGTTCTGATCTCCTCAGAACTCTGCCTCTCTAATCCTCTCCTCTCTGCTGGAGTGCCCACCTTCCACTCTCCTCTTATCTCTCTTTCACTACCCCCAGACCAATCCTACCCCCAAACTGCCACTCACCTTCTCAGTCATTTTGAACTATGAAGTGTGTGTCTGTTGATTGATTTTGATTTTTGATTTTTGAGCATTTGTAACACGCACCGGATGAACTTAATCGTAATTGGGCGCAGATATATCACTTGCCACTAAACAATGTCTTCATCCACTTAATCATATGAGGATGAAATGCACCAACTAAGATCCAGGAGAGTTCTAACAGAACAGATAGGTCTTCACGGCCCTCCGAAATGCTGTGAGGTTTTTAATCTCCCAAATTTCTCTTGGTACGTTATTCCATGCTCTTGGAGCATGGACTCCAAATATGCGGTCCCCTTTGCTCATAAACCTTATACAGGGTATATGAAGCAGATTTTGATCTGCTGATTGCAATTGTCGGGTAGGAACGTGCCTCCTGATTTTATGTGATAAACATCTTGGTCCTGTCTTGGTAACACATTTATAGACTAGGCAGAGTACCTTAAACTCGATTATCTCCTTTACTGCCAGCCAATGTAGGACTCATCCTAAGTTAGAGATTGGAGCTGATTTTATTTACCCTGTATGCCAGCCTCACCGCTGCATTTTGAGCCACCTGCAAACTTCGCAGCTGATATACCCGACAACAGTACATTTCCATAATCCAGCCTAGAGTTGACCAAAGTGCCAATAACTACCACTTTGTCCTCATTTGCAATGAATGGTAAGATGTGGTTCAATAGAAGTAGTGGGTGGAATGCTGCTTGCACCTTCGCACAGACCTGAGCTCCACTTCCCATGTTGTCCTCCCAGACACAGCCTCCATTTTTATTCTTAGAGAAATTCAGCTGTGTCCCCAGGAAGCATGGGGTGTGTATATGCTCCCTCTGCAAGTGGTGTTTTGAAGCAAATAAAGTTACTTCTGTTTTGATGGCATTCAGCAGTAACTGGTTTGCACATATCCACGCCTGTATTTCTTGTAGTGACTGTTCACCTGTTTGGTACATCTCCTATAGATTCTGTATCCTCAAGAACACCTGAATATCATCTGCATACGAGTGAAACTGTATGCCGTGCTTCCTCAGAATGTCCATGAGTAGTTTAACATACAAATTAAAAAGCAGTGGGGACAAGGAAGATCCCTGCGGAACTCCACAGCTTTGTAATACTGAATCTTACAAGAAATCAACTAGTCGAACTCTTTGTTCTCTTTTGGCAAGAAAAGATTCAAACCATTGAAGGGCTTGTTTGCCTAGCCCATCTACTTCTCTCAAATGTTTCAACATGGTCCCATGGTCCACTGTATCAAAGGCGGCAGACAGGTCCAACATGACCAGCAACGACATGCCCCCCTGATCCGCCGTCTCTAATAGATCATCCCAGACCGTCAGCAACGTTGTCTCCATCCCAAAACCTGGTCGGAAGCCGGATTGCAATGGATCCAGCAGATTCTCCTGGTCCACATATTCCTGCAGCGGAGCTGTCACAATTTTTTCCAAAATTTTAGATGGCCATGACAATCCTGCCACTGGCTTATAATTTAGGAAATTCTTAGGATCCAGGTTCTTTTTTTTTAGCAGTGGCGTGACCACAGATTTCTTCAGAATCGGCGGTAATACCCCTGATGTGAGAGATTTGTTAACACATTTTGTGATAAAAGGGGCAATATCTGGGATTATTCATTTAGTTACTGAGGATGGAATGACGAAGAGTGCATCATTAGTTGCCTTCAGAGCAGAGAGCAGGGTACAGAACCTTTCCTCACATACTTACGTAAACATAAATAACTTCTGATCCACCCCTGTGTCTTCATCATGAAGTTTGCGTTCTGGGCTAATCTCCTCTGTTACTTCCAGCTCCTGTTGATGTGATGGTTTAATATCCATAATCTTTCCTTGTATTAACTACTTTCTTTATGAAATAATTATTAAATGCATCCGCCTGTATTTGTGATGATTCAGGTGCTGCTGATGCACACCCAGGATTAGCTAACTGGGAAATTTCAGCATACAATTCCCATGGCTTATTCATAACTTTGTCAATTTTCCAAGTTATACATTTAGCTTTGGCTTCAAAAATGGCTTTTCCATATTCTCTTCTGCTGGAGCTCTTGACCTGTTCTAAAATGATCGCTACACAATTTCTTCTCAATTTTTTCTCTAAAGATCTCACCTGTCCCCTCTTTTTGGCGAGGTCTGGTGAGAACCAGGGGTTACTAGCCTTCCTGACTTTTTTTTTTGTTGGAGAGGGGCCTGTTCATTACATATCGTAGCCCTAATTTCCATGCCTTTGTTGAAGAACTCCTCACATGGAAGAGTATCCTCAATCTGGCCAAGGCATGTTTCAGGTTTTCCCCTGAAATTATCAATAGATATTTTGGCTTGCGGAACTGTCCCTTCCAATTTTCTGTGTGCACTTCCAGTGTTTTCTTATGCACCAACAGTTCAAATACTCTGGCATAGTGGTCCGTCCATGATATTGGGATTGTCTCAACATAATGAATTATCTTCCCTTGATATAGCAGGACATCAAGGCAGTGACCCTGATAATGTGAGGGGGTGATACTAGAAGTTCCAAAGCATGGGCTTCCAGGGTCTCCCTTAATTCTCTTCTCTCCCATCCCCGGATAGCATCTCCTCAGCCCATATATTAAAGTTGAGGCTTTGAACTTAATTTTGACCTTAATATGGACGTTCTGATCTCCTCAGAACTCTGCCTCTGTAATCCTCTCTCCTGGAGTGTCCACTTTCTCCTCTCCTCTAATCTCTTTATCACAACCCCCCAGGCCAATCGTACCCTGAAACTGCCACCCACCTTCTCAGTCATTTTACCTACGAAGCGTGTGTAAATTGAGGCTTTCGCTGCATCTTTCTCTCTCCCTCCTGCACCTCTGGTCGACTCACACCCTGACATAGCCCTCTCCACACTCCACTCTGCTATCTCTGATACTCTTGATGTAATTGCCCCTGACACGAGTATCCGCATGAAGCCTAAAATCAAGTCCAATTCCTGGTACGACTCTGATCTCATCACCCTTAAACACAAGTGTAGAGTGGCTGAGAGGAAATGGTTGGCATTTTGTAATCCTCTGACAAACTTTCCTGCCGCCTGCTCCAAAGGCAATACCGACTCTCTGTGCTTACCAAGAACAGAGCTCACATCCAAGCCTGTGTTTACAAAGCATCTAACAACTTACTCAAACTCTTTAAAATCTGCAAGGAACTGGCCAATCCTTCCACAGCCTCTACCTCCCCTGTCCCTTCCCAAGCTCTCTGTATGGTTCTGGCTTTTAAGTTCAGCTCTAAAACCCAGGACATCCTGTCCACCCTCTCTGCTTTTCCCACCACTCTATCTTCTTCCTCTGGCCCCGTTGTGGCAACACCCCTCCCTTCTCTGCCTTTTCTCTCTTCTCCCCTGACGAGGTTTCTAGACAAGTCCGATCTATGAGTACCTTATCTAAGCAGGTTCTTCCCTGTTCTTCCACAACCATCAACGACCACATTGACACCTTCACTCCAGCCTTGGCTGACTTCTGCCGCCGCTCCTTTGCCTCTGGAACCTTCCCCTCCCCCTTAAGCACTCTCTTTTGCACCATCTCCTCAAAAACCCTCAGCCGACCCCTCTATTCCTGCTAATTATCACCCAATCTCTATCACTCCTTTCCTGGGCGAACTCTTGGAAAAGCTAGCCATCTCCCAGCTTAATCTTCACATTGAATCTGTTGGTTGTCTCCATGACCATCAGTCTGGCTTCAGAGCAGCCAGAAGGACGGAAACTGCTCACCTGAACATCTGTGAAGACCTGCTCTTCAACCTTGATTCTAACCTCCCCTCTGTCCTCATCCTACTGGATCTCTCTTCTGCCTTTGACACAGTCAACTATGCTGTCCTGACTTCTTTCCTCTCAGACCGACCCTGCCAGGTCCAGCTTGGGTTCTCTCTCTCTCTCTCGTTCTCTCTCTCTCTCTCTCTCTCTCTCTCTCTCTCTCTCTCTCTCTCGTTCTCTCTCTCTCTCTCTCTCTCTCTCTCTCTCTCTGTCTCTCTCTCTCTCTCTCTCTCTGCCTCTGTCTCTCTCTCTCTATACACCTGTGGTGTTCCCCAGGGGTCTAATCTTTCTTCCTGGTTGTTCAACCAATACCTGGCACCTCTCACCCTCCGCGTTACTCTCTGCTCAACTTCCAGTGCTATGCAGATGACACCCAGCTCACCTTCAGGCTCCCCTTCACTTTCTCTCATCCCTGACTGTCTGCAATCCAGGAGTTGTGCACCGCCAATGATCTCTGCCTGAATGCAGTAAGACAGAGATCCTCCTCATAGGCACACTGACACCCCCCTTTCCCACCACTCTATGGCCGGCCTCCCTTGGCCCTCTTCCTGCTCCCACCTGTGAGGCTAAAAATCTTGTGGTTATCTTTGACTCCACCCTCTCCTTCTCCCCTCACATTTCCGATGTCTCTAAGAAGTCAAACTACCAACTGCACCTCCTGAGAGGTATTCTTCCCTTCCTCTAATTCCTGTATGGAAGCGAGGGGTCCTCAGGCCCCCTAGCATCGTACGCTCCTCAGTACAAGGCTTGGACCACGTGCCTCCGGTAGTAGGATTGCCCCTTGCCCTTATGTAAAGTTAACCATGGTTGACTGCTACATAGACGGGACTACTGAGCAAGACACGGGGCATCCATCTTTTGTGCCCCCTTTCGACTCCATCTTGGGTAAACAGGCCTCACTGCAATTGTACAGCAATGCTCAGCTCCCCTTCCACCGCGGCAGCCAAGGACAGACACACACACACACAAGGCGCGCAGGCAGCTGGCTGGCCCCCATCCTTGCACTCCCCCTGCGAAGGAAAGCTCTGCGCTTCTCTGTCTCCAGAGCTATGGTTCTCTCTAGGGTTGACTATTGTAACAGCCTCTTTTTAAATCTACCCTTCTCTACTCTCCATCCTCTGCAACTCATCCAGAACAGGACTGCAAGACTTGTACTTGGTCTCAAGCCCAGGTATCGTATCTCTCCAGCACTGAAATCTCTCCATTGGCTCCCAGTGGCTGCAAGGATACAATTCAAGACCCATTACATTGTCCACAAGGCCTTCCGGGGCCTGGGACCAAAATACCTCCAGCTTTCTCTTCAGATGTATCTTCCTTCTCAATCTCTTCGACCTCCAACTCCCTGAGGGTCAGTCGCTTTTCTAAGCAACAAGCTGGGGGCAGATCTCTCTCTTCGGCTGGTGCCTCCCCCTGGAATACCCTTCCTGCATCTCTGAAACTTGAGCAGAACCATCTCCGGTTCTGGAAGCAGCTCATTGCTTCTTCCTTCTCTCTCCCACTTCCCTGCTGATCTCCTGTCTGATAATGCACTGGTTACCTGGATACCCACTGAATCACGGACCCAGGTCCCTGCCCTCCCAGTTGCATACTTGCACTGCCTCTAGGCAACCCTGCACTTGGGGGCTGTATCTGCATTCCTACAGTCCCCCTACTTGCACCTATCCAACACTTGTTGTCTGCACTTGACCCCTGCACCTCCACCTGTTGTCCGCACTCTTTTCCTATGTCTTGATCCCATGTCTCGCATTTCTCCACCTCCCCTTCCCCTTAAACTTTTTCCCTTCACTTTCCCCCGCACTTGCACGATCTCAATGTCACTTGGCCTAGTAAGATCGTTGTCTTGTCCTCCCTTGTTCCCCCCTTACCTCGTCACACCTTGAAACACTTGTGTATAGGTGCACTATAAATAAAATATCATATCATAACACTTTGCACACTCCCCATTGTGGGAAAACCTCACATACGAGGAATTTAGCTGCTGATTTTGAGTCACCATGGATTCCTGGGCCCACCTCACGCCAATGTGAACATGGACACATCATTTTTTGCATTTCAATATATTCGATATGCAAATAGCAGAAAGGCTGTGAAGGGCGAGGTAATGTTGCTTTGAAAGTCTTTAGCCTATGCCCCGCAGTAGACCTGTGACATGTCATACAATTAGTAATAAATGCAGCCACATGCTCATTTAGGTTAGGGGCGAACCACTCTGATTGAAGATCGTCTACAATGCTTTCTTTCGATGTATGTGCTGGGTGGTGTAACTGATCTAGTGCAATGTTAAGTAACTCTCCTGGCATCACTGGCTTCCCAGAAATATTTTGACCCCTTAGTAAATTAGTGGGTGACAAAACACCCACTCTTCTTCCATAACTCCTGTCCCTGTATATGTACTCTACCCTGTAGCTCAGGAGTGGTGGATTGGGAATGTCTGGGGTGTGAAGAGTGAGCCATTAAACAATGTTAGCAGGGCTAACTTCTTGGGGTCCGCTGTAAATAAGGCTCTTAATCAGAGTGATGGTCACTGCACTCTGGCTTTTCTGGCGTGATTATGGATGGCACATGGTACGTGTACGTCAGCCAAAACTGTATATATTGTTTTTTTTCAAAACTCCAGAACTCAGCCTCTCGACTCTCCACTCTGTTTCCTTGTCATCCGCGATGAAAACGAGCGTTGGAGACAGAGGGAATGCTGGGAAGGCTCTGAGGAAGGCTTGCGAGTCGCTGGGTCCTAAAACCCTTGTGTGCCGCATACGGGAGGGCCGCCGGCTTTTGTGCGTAGGCAGGCCCTCCGCCGGGTCCTAGCGCCTGTTTTCGGCGGCACGGACCTCACCAAAGAACGTCTCTGGAGAACGGGCTGGCTGCCTGAGACAAGCGGCTTTGCTTGTGGCTCCACCCCGCCTCTCCTCACCGTTGTGTTCCGAAATACGCGCGAACGAATTACAGATGGTATGCGCGCCTGTGACTAACAACAAATGTTATGTTCGCATGCATGGTTTCAACAAAGTCGCGCGCCCCAAATACAAATATAACATGAATTCTACTACACCATACTATGAATAATATGTAATCTCGATTCAGAGTAAAATATTCTAATAATGCCAAATATGAATGCACTAAATGTAAACACCTATCTCTGAGGCAGCAAAAAGAAAGAGGAATGGACTTGGGAAGGCAGAGAGTTCATACCCCAACCTATGCCCGGATTGGTGGGAAAGAGGAGGTCAGGACTACAAAGGGGCCTCAGGTTCATGGGAGTTGTGGTTCACGGAACCTTAGTGGAATTTTGTTCTCATAAAAAACTTGTAACTTTGCATTTGTTTTCCTTATGTTATGCAAGAAAAACTAAAACAGAAAGTTAAAGTTGAACTTTTAAATTGCTGAATTGGCAGTATTAAAGAAAGATAAAGAAAGATAAAGCATAATGCTCACCTCCTTGTCTTTAATAGAATGAAGACTTTCCTGAGCTAGTAGCGTGGGCAATCTTTATTGTGATGGCATCTGACGTTTCAATGTATCAAAAATACCACTATAATAGGCCAGTGGTATGAGCCCTTGGGGCTTTTTCTGAGTGGTAACAGCCATCAACACTTCCCCATTTGAATGAGAGAATAGAAACAATTATTTGATTTTAGTCCAGAGTTGCTAATACTGGTGCATGTGTTAATGCATCTTTCATTTCTGCCATCCAGGCAATGGGACCTTTCACCTTCTGGGCTGCCCTCAGCCCCTTCAGCAATGGTGTTGTGTAAATGGAAATATCACAAATCCAGTATCGGCAGTAATTGCACAGGCCCAAGAACTGCTGCATTTCTTTCACTGTATTTGGCGTACTGCTATTGCCCTTTCAGGTGCTCGTCTCCTCCCTTCTGATGACAATATCAGCCCTAAGTAAAGCACCTGCTTGCGACAATATAAAATCTTTTCTTTGTCCACCTTGTACCCCATCTTAGCCAATAATGTCAATAGTGTTAATCAATCCTCCCTGCATTTCTCCTCCATGGTGGTACACACCATAAGATTGCCCACATATTGTATTACTGTGCTCTGTGTCCATACATTTCCCAAGTCAGCCTGTAATACTATGTGAAATATGCTTGGTGATTCACATTGCCTCTGTACTTCAGATTGATGTGTACTTCCCCTATTCCCTTCTGCAGGCCTACGTCATGAGGCCCACTGGTCCATATTTCTGTGGGCACCTTTTATAAATCTTCCTGCAGATATATTGGCATTTTGCTCACAAAGAGAGCTAGCTGTGTGATGTCCCTATGATGTACGTGCAAGTGGCAGGGTGTGCTAATCTCAAATACAAACTCCCTTATGTGCTTGTGAAAGGGGCCCCTAGGGGTCCCTCGTGATATGGAAACAAGGCAATAACCATACACGAAAAGATGCGCCAGACACGAGGTTCAAATCCCCAATGCTAGGGTTTATTACAAGCAAAAATAGTCCCAAATGGCCAATTCTGGTCTCACGCCACGCAACGTGAGTTTCCTAGACCTCGAGGGACGCAAGAGAGCGAATTACGTACATCAGTTACATATATACAAAATGCATATCATACAATCAGCTATGTCATGTTTAACACCCTCTTTTATTAAGTTTCTTTGAACTCGGGATGACGATGGACATTTCCGACGGGTATGACAATTATGACACTTTCAATGTCTATTCTAGTAACAATGTGCAATTAGAAAGTGCGGAGGCATCTTTTAGTTGTTGAACTGAACACGGTGGTTCTGTTCTTGGCAGCAAGCTGCACATGGGGGAAGAGCCACATTCCATACTTTGCTATCTATGAGGTACTATTCGTGTCCTGGGAGTCGACACACTCTAAAGGGTTTTGCGAAGGGGGGCCGTAGGAAGAGCATAATTCAAGCCTTTAGCTGTTTTATTCTAACATATTCTACCATCGTACGATACTGGCTGGCAGCTGTGAAGTGATTAAATGCCCTGCAGCTCTCCCTCAAGGCTACAGAGAGGGAGCGTGGGCATTCCTTTCTGGGCTACTCATGAGGAGTTTTCAACAAACTCCTCAGTCCCGCGACCTTGCCCTTTCATATTCAGACAACAATGTTAACAGTTGAGCAGAGTAAGCAGAATCCGCAAGAATTGCAAGCTGCAAAGCAGTTTTAGACAGAAAGCAATGAGCAGTGGTTAACAAGCAAAATGGCGATTCTGCTACGTTTAAAATGGCCACTTGTTGGTCAAGCATAACAGTCTATATTTCTATAATTCGGTGCATAAGACGGTTGGCCTACGGCCATCAAGTTACGTCTGTCATTCAAATGAAGGGTATTCACTTTTCCAGATTGACATTTGCTATCACCAAATAGTTGTTCATCAGTCAGATCAGTCAATCATTGAGTAGGATCAATACACAAGACAGTGCGCCATTCAAGACTATCCTCATCTAGCCCCTCTAGCATTACCTTGTCTGTTTGTATTATTACAGCAGCTAGCTGTATTGTGATGACAGTCCCTGGTTCCAAATCTTTGTGCACTGCTGGTCTGAACAGAAGTTCAGTAGACAATCAAATGTTTAATTTTTTATCCTGGGCACCCATCCTCGCAGCACCCGAACCGCATAGAGGAACAACCGGGGGTCCATTGGAATGCCTCGCTGTGCACTATGGGCACACACTGTAGGCAATACTGCTTGTGCTCTGCTGTAGTACACTTCTGGAGTGGAACACACTACACATTTCTCTTTGAATGAAATGGTCATGTTTAATTTACTCATGCCATCTCTGCCTAATATGTTCATTGGAGTTTCTTTGGTATACAATAAGGGCCCAAATATTTTCCGATTGGCAACAATAAGTAATACATCTTTGGTGAAAGGACCCATAACAACAGCCCCAGAGAATCCATGCATGTCCATTATTGTGCCTGGTAAAGGGAATCTTCCTAATCTAATATAAGATTTGGTAGCCCCTGTGCCAGCCAAAAATGAGAAAGTCTTGCTGCCTATGCTCGCTACCAAGTGTGGTTCCTATTCTGGACCTGAAGTTACTGATAGGATTGGGCATGCCAGAGCCTTCTGTGGGCTGTCCTATTTTGTGTTTATGTTTGTGATAGGTGGTAGGAAAGTGATGCCCCCCAACACTGCAGTTCCCATGTAATGTGGTACTGTGCCATGTGGCAAAAGGTTGGCATCCCAGCGCGAGTTGGTTGTCTGTACCTGTGCTTGTGCATGTGCCTGTGCCTGAAGAGGATTTTTCGGTGTAACTGCTTAGGTTGCTTGCGCTGGTGCGTGTTGTGGCTGGGATATTGTTGATATACGATGTGCACTTGAGATAGCTGGGGATTACTGTAGATACAAAGGGCCTCATTACATGGTAGGTGGTAGCCATGGCACTATTAGCACCATGGCTACCCCTTACCGCCTTCTGGGTCCGGGTAGGCGGTATGGGGACTTACCGGGTTATTCCGACCCTTGGGGACCCGGTAAGTCCCCATGCCAATTACCATTCCCCATTCCCATTTCGAGCCCCCATAGGGCTCAATGGGAATGGAGAAAGAGCTAATAACGGTACCGCTATTAGCGGTACCGTTATTTGCTCTGAAGTCCCTCAGCGGGTCCTTCCTTAACGTGTGGTCTGACCACACATTAAGGACAGGACCCGCTGAGGAACCTCGTAGTAGGGCGGTAGGGGATTACCGGCACCGGTGCCGGTAATCCCCTACCACCATCCGTGTAATGAGGCCTTACCACCATCCGTGTAATGAGGCCCAATGTGTTACTGTTCCCAACCATGAAGGAGGTAACGTACTTGATTGGATTCTTGCCAGAAAGCAAACTATTTCAACCATAAATGTTGAAGCCTGCTGTTGGTCTGACCACAAGCTCATCACTTTCTCGATTATTACATCAGGTCATATCACCGAAGGAGCATGCGCGTGTGCACAACCTACTTTGCATAGACACATTTGTAACATCTCCCAAGAGGCCTTTTCATCTATCACCTCTTCCCAGCTTTTGGCCATTGAGGGCATTGGCTTACTAGATTCTTATACTGCTCAACTGTGCAATATTTTAAATTGTGCCTTGGATAAATTAGCACCCCTTAAATTTTACCACGGTAAAAAAGATACACGCTCCATTGCAAACCAGTGGTCTTTTTCAATGTCTTGGCAGCCAGACAGCTCAAACAGACAGCTGAAAGAGGCTGGGGGAAGCTCCCCACATAAAACAACTTAGCCCATCTATAAAGAGGTAGCCAAGCATTACAAAGCAAAACTAGAGGAGCGCATCCTGGGAGCTAAATCCAGCACCATGGAACGGTTTCAGATTTTTGGAGAACTTAAGGGAAAAACTCAAGAATCCCAACTAGTTGTGAATGATGCGTGATGTCAGAAAATTCAAACAGCATAAAGGGGCCGCTCCGATAAACCCCCCTAGATGCTCTGAGGCTGATGTAGAAGCCAGGATGGTAAGAAGCGAGGTGGAAAGTGACGAGGAGGCCTTTTCATTTAGGCAGATTACAGTCGATGAAATATCAACAATGGTTGAAAACCCTAAACCCACCTCATGTAGGGGCAAACATTTTCCTGCTTCCTTGTTTAAAAAATATTTTTTCAGCATACCTGTCCCCGTCACAACATTCATAAACTGCTCCTTTCAAGAAGGGATAGGTTCAGAGTGCATTATGGAAGCCTGGATCTCTCCCTTATTGAAAATGGAAGGAATTGATCCACAGAAACCTCTGAACTATCGCCCCATTACCAACGTCCCCTTTCTCATCAAGATCATTGGTAACGTTGCCTGCACACAATATGACACTTTTGTTGAGGCGAAAGGCCTATTGTCTGGTAAACAGTTTCGGTTCAGGAAAAATCATGGTACAGAAACAGTGCTGCTATGTGTCAAATCCATGTTAACCAGAATTGTTGATGAGGTGAAAGCGGCAATGTTGCTTCTCTTAGACCTGTCTGCCACTTTTGATCTTGTTAATCATGATAGGCTGGCGGATAGGCTAATTGATGTGGGTATATGCTCGAAATCAGCAGCAAACTGGTTTAGATCTTTCTTGGTTCCCAGGAGAGCAAAGCTTGTCCTCAGGGATTTTAACTCAGAAGATATGGTTCTTAGTTGTGGCATCCCTCATGGCTCCAGCGTGCCCCCACTGCTCTATAATATCTATTACAAGGTTTGTTTTGATGTACTGGATGGTCTGGGTGTCAAATTTACAAATTATGCGGATGACATCCAGATCGTCCTGAAACTAACGGGTTCCTATGAGGCAGACTCCCTGCTGGTCACCAGAGTCTTTGACGACATAAAGACCTGGATGCGAGACTACTTCTTGGCCCTTAATGAAAAGAAGATGGAGATCCAGATTGTTGGCAGTATGGTCAAACTTAAGACTCTCAAACCTCAATATGAAAGGTTCTTAGTGGGAGGAGCCACCATTCAGGTCTCCAGCTCTGTCAAGACACTTGGTGTGGTCTTTGACAGCAATTTAAATGTTGAAAAGCAGGTTGCCAATATAAGTTCCAGCTGCACTTATAATACACATATGTTGTGGCAGATCCGACCATACCTCTCAGAAGGCAACAGAGCCCCAATAGCAACAGAAACGATTGTTATGCTCACCTGATATCCCCGGGGGCATCTGGAAGGCTCTGAGATCTGGAACCCTGGATGTGTACTTGCCCAGTGCTGAATAATTAATCTGCAATTACAGAAGGGAGAATTTGTGATAACCGTCTCTAATGGGTGAATCTCCCACCTCCCTCTGACCTATTCCCTTCTCACTGGGTTCTTTTCTCACCTTAGTTATTTGTAGGGTGAGCTATCCGACCTGCGTTTCTTGTGCAGGGGCGCTTGACATTTGTTGGCGAGCTGCCCGAGTTGCTTCACTGGTGCAGTATGCCTTCCTTGGGCCATGGCCTGCTGTGACCCTTAATCTGCTGGTAGGCAGGTAGGCTTGTTAATTGTAAGTATTTGTTCTGTTTATGGTGGGAATTCGTTAATGTCTTTATCTCCTTTTCAGGTGCGAAGGTCTTGATGCTGGCGTGCTGGATGGAGAGGCACATTTCTAAGTAAGAGAAAGCGTGCAGCGCCTTTATTGTCTTTTAGAGCTAACCTGTGTTTTTTTCTTCTTCTCCTCCTCACAGGCTGCTGTGGTGCTGCAAGTGGATGAGAGCGCAATGAAAAACAGGCCCCCGGAATCCGTTAAGGTAAGTACAGCGCTGTGCGGTTGTTTAATATTGAAAGTGAACCTGAATATGTCTCTTTTCCTTTGCAGATTTTGGTATGGTGCTCCGGATGGAAGCGTGGAGTAGTGCGATGGAATTCAGGTAAGACTGATGGAATTCGATGTTTTGGAATTGCGCGTTCTAATATTGTTTTTGCTTTTCGCGTTATTGCAGGTCGCAATGTTCAAACAGAAGCTGTGGTAGCGGTTTGCCGGAAGTCCTTAAGCTAGTACTCACAGGTGAGTGATGTTTCTTCTTCTCTCGGTTTTTACAGATTGCAGCCCAGTTGAGATGTTGAGTGTTGGATGGTATTTTCTCAGGTAAAACAGAATAATCTTGTTCTTGTTCTTGCAGGATTACAGGAAGATGCTGAAGACCAGGAGCTGGACACTGTGAGCATCACGCTGCTGGTTGCAGAATAACGCAACGCATGTTCTGCAGTCAGGGTGTGGTTTATATAGCCCAGGTAAAGTAGTACCAGGGAAAGTAGTTCCAGGCCTGCCACACCCAAAATACTAGACCACATGGCTTGGTTCTTAGAACTAGACTGTGTGGGTGCTTCCATGTTGGATTTAAAGGCCCATGTACATGAATGGGACCTTGTTTGAACAGCCCTTCCTTCCTCCATATGAGCCTGGTTCCAAAGGTGCCAGGACTGCCTCCAGGAGCCCTTTTGCAGTGGTTCTAAGACCCTCAGGGTTCTGGTGGGAGCCTGCTTGTGGCACAACGTGTGCCCCCTCACAGTGGTCATGACAGCACTCCTCCCCCCCGCACCCCCCAAGGACCCTCTCATGGTATCCTTCCTGTCCGGTCCGGGTTTGGTGGTGTTATCCAGGTGAAATCTCTTAATCAGACATGGTGCGTGAATATGTTCACTTGGTTCCCAAGTTCTGTCTTGAGGCCCGTACCCTTTCCAGTCCATTAAATAGTATAGCTTAGATCTGTTGCGTTTCAAATCCAGGATGTTTTTAACTTCAAATTCAGGCTCTCCATCAACTAGCACAGGTTCTGGTGGTGTTAAGACTTGGGTTCCTGGTTGTACAGGTTTTACAAGTGACACATGGAACACTGGATGAAATTGCATGTTTAGTAGTAAGGCTAACTTGATGGCCACCGGATTTATCACTGATTTGATGGTATAGGGTCCTACATATCTTGGACGAAAGGTCCGGGTACCTTTTATGGGCACATGTTTTGATGCCAACCAGACTTCGTCTCCAACTTGGTAATCGGGAGCTTTCTTTCAATGCCGGTCCGAGAATTTTTTTTGTCTGTCTTTGGCTTGCAGTAAATGTTCATTTGCCCTTTTGAAGGCTTGGGTTATGCTTGTATGTAGAGTCTTTACCGCTGACATTTCCAAGGTCGTGGGGGAGTCTAGTTCAGAGGTACGTGGATGTCTCCCGTATATTGTGTAGAACAGGCTTTGTTCCGTGCTGGTGTATGGAGTTATTGTATGCATATTCCGCTATCCATAACAAGTCTTTCCAATTCTCGTCCACTTGATGCAGCATGCAACATAGATACTGTTGTAATGTCTGGTTTGTTCTTTCTGTTTGTCCATCTGTTTGGGGGTGATGGCTAGTGGATAATCGAACATCGATTTGTGCTATGGTACAACATTTCTTCCAGAAGTTGGATACAAATTTGCTTCCATGATCTGAGATTAGGACTGAGGGGAAACCATGCAGTTTTATAATCTGTTCAAGAAATGCTTTTGCCAGACCGGTAGCATTAGGAAGTCCTTTGAATGGAATGAAATGTGCCATTTTAGAGAACAGGTCTACAACCACCAGAATGGTATTAAAACCTTCACAGGGCGGTAAGTCCTTAATAAAATCAAGAGAAATAGTATGCAAGGGAGCCGGTGGAATATCCAGTGGTTGTAGGAGGCCAGCTGGTTTCTGTTTTTGTGATTTATTCTGTGCACATATCCCACAGGATAGAACAAATCGAGCAATGTCCTTACGCCAGGTTGGCCACCAATAATTCCATTTAACCTTGGCTAGAGTCTTAGCAATTCCAGGATGGTCTTCGATGCAGCATGCCCAAAAGGCATTAGCTGATATTCGTACAGGCCATACTTGGTGCGAAACGCAGTTTTCCATTCATCCCCTTTCTTAACACGTACAAGGTGGTATGCTCCTCTGAGGTCTAGTTTGGTGTAGATTTGGGCATCCTTGACTTGGTCCAACAGTTCCGGGATAAGCGGCAAAGGGTAGCATTTTTTTACTGTGATTTGATTAAGTGCGCGGTAATCGATGCAAGTCCTCAAATCTCCTTCCTTCTTGGGTATGAAGAATAAGGGAGAGGCTGCCGGTGTATTTGACAGGTGGATAAACCCATTAGCCAGGTATTGATCTAGATCAGACTTCAAGTGGAGATTTTCGGTTTCCGTAAATGCATAAATTCAACCACAAGGAACGTGTGCGCCAGGTATCAGGTCGATCTGACAGTCATAGGGCCTATGTGGAAGTAATGTGTTAGCCTGTTCCTTCTGAAAAACATCTTGATAATTCTGACATTCTTTTGGTAAGGTGTCCATTGGTTCCATGATCCCAGATGCTATTCCTTGAACAGATTTCAGGTTTGGCTGTGGTATAGTTTTCAGGTAGCAAGCGTGGGCGCATTCGTCGGAAAAGGTAAGTCTCTTTGTACGACAGACTATGTGGGGATTGGAAGTTACTAACCATGGCCTCCCTAAGATCAACTGGAACTGAGGAGCTTGGATGAGGTCAAACATGATTGCTTCTTGATGTCCATCTTGACACAGAAGGGTTAATTCTGTTGTGCATTGGGTTACTGGCCACAAAGCAATTTCTGTACCGTCAACAGTAGTTACCTTTTCAGTTGTTGGTTTTGTGCATAATGGAAGTCCCATTTCTGTTGCCAGATCTCGATCTATGTAATTACCAACTTCTGCGCTGTCTACATATGCCTCTATGGCTTGCATCCGTGATGGTCGTTGGTGATTGATCAAGGTTACTTGTAGGGCGAAATGTGAGGTCTGTGACTCATCCTTTCTGCTCGACAAGCGGACCTCTACGCTTGCCGAGCCTGGCAGTTTTCCGATTCCTTTCCATAATCTTCTTTCTCTGTAGCGCCTACCACCTTCCTTGGAGGTTTCACTGGGCATTCTTTGAGTAGTGACCCGATTTACCACAGCATAGGCATAACTGTAGCTGTCTCCTCTTGCCTCTTTCAACCTTGGTTAAAGGGGGTCGTACTCCTCCAATCTGCATGGGTTCTGTGGTATTTTCTGATGGACGTTGAACATTATCTTTTGAACGGACGTGCATGGCACAATTTTCGAGTCTATTTCAGTCTGTTCTTTGATCCTGTAATCTGTGGTCCAACTGAACTACCAGGTTGATAAACTCTGCACAGTCTTTAGGTGGGTCTACCACTTGAGCAAGGCCATCATTCAGGTCTCCTCGTAGGCCCGATGAAACAACGTGGTTCTCTTATCTTCTGGCCACCCGCTCCTACAACCAGTCTATTAAAGGTGGCAATATAAGTCAGCAAATCTTGATTCCCTTGGCGGAGGGACAGGAGTTTGTTATCAAGAGCTTGTCCATGCAAGTGTCGAGCAAACAACTTTTCCATCTCCTGTTGAAAACCCCTGAAGTTCTGCAGTAATGGGACATCCCAGCTCACTAAAGGTAACGACCAGTCTGCGGCACTTCCACTCAAATATGATAACATGAAGGCCACCTTCACCTGGTTGTTTGGGAAAGCACCAGGCCTAAAAAGAAAACGGGGGTGGCACTGGTTCATGAATGTTGCGTACCTTCTGCGGTCCCCATTAAACCGTTCTGGTGGTGCCAGACGTACTGCTCCCGGCAACATTATCTGTACTGGATTGACCGTTGATGGAGTAGCGATGGATGAGGCAAATCCGGGTAATGGAGCCTGCATCGCCTGTGTTTGTAGTAGCTGTTTGCTTAGTTCATCAGTATGGTCTTTTGTGACAATTAACTCTCATCTTAAAGCATTGGTTTACTGCCGGGCTGCATGTAACTCGATGCGTAATTGTCCCAAAAGCTGGGCTAACTGATCAGTTTCAGATGTCTCCATGATGCCCAGGTGGATAAGGTTTAAAGGCTTTGTGTTCTGTTACTCTCACCTGATATCTTGGGGGCGTCTGGAAGGCTCTGAGATCTGGAACCCTGGATGCGTAGCTGCCCTGTGCTGAATAATGAACCTGCAATTACAGAAGGGAGGATTTGTGATAACTGTCTCTAATGGGTGAATCTCCCACCTCCCTCTGACCGACTCCCTTCCGACTGGGTTATTTTCTCACCTTAGGTATTTGTAGGGTGAGCTGTCCGTCCTGCGTTTCTTGTGTAGGGGCGCTTGATGTTTGTTGGTGAGCTGTCCGAGTTGCTTCACTGATGCATTACGCCTTCCTTGGTCCCAGGCCTGCTGTGACCCTGAATCTGCTGGTAGGCAAGTAGGTTTGTTAATTGTAAGTCTTTGTTCTGTTTATGGTGGGAATTTGTTAATGTCTTTATCTCCTTCTTTTCAGATGCGAAGGTCTTGATGCTGGCGTGCCAGATGGAGAGGCACGTTTCTAGATAAGAGAAAGTGCAAAGCGCAGTGTCTTTATTGTCTTTTAAAGCTAACCTGTGTTTTCTTCTTCTTCTCCTCACAGGCCGCTGTGGTGCTGCAAGTGGATGAGAGTGCGATGAAAAACAGGCCCCCGGAATCCGTAAAGGTAAGTACAGCGCTGTGCGGTTGTTTAATATTGAAAGCGAACCTGAATATGTCTCTTTTCCTTTGCAGATGTTGCTGTGGTGCTCCAGATGGAAGCGTGGAGTAGCGCGATGGAATTCAGGTAAGACTGATGGAATTCGATGTTTTGGAAGCGCGCGTTCTAATATTGTTTTTCCCTTTCTCGTTATTGCAGGTCGCATTGTTCGAACAGAAGCTGTGGTAGTGGTTCGCCGGAAGTCCTTGAGCTAGTATTCACAGGTGAGTGATGTTTCTTATCCTCTCAGTTTCCACAGATTGCAGCCCAGTTGAGATGCTGAGTGCTGGATGGTGTTTTCTCAGGTAAGACAGAATAATCTTGTTCTTGTTCTTGCAGGATTACAGGAAGATGCTGAAGACCAGGAGCTGGACATGGTGAGCGTCACTCTGCTGGCTGCAGAATAACGCAAAGCATATTCTGCAGTCAGGCTCTGGTTTATATAGCCCAGGAAAAGTAGTACCAGGGAAAGTAGTTCCAGGCCTGCCACACCCAAAGCACTAGACCGCATGGCTTGGTTCTTAGAACTAGGCTGTGTGGGTGCTTCCATGTTGGATTTAAAGGCCCATGAACATAAATGGGACCTAGTTTGAACAGCCCTTCCTACATATGAGTCTGGTGACAAAGGCGCCGGGACTGGCTCCAGGAGCCCTTTTGCTGTGGGTTTAAGGCCCTCAGGGTTCTGGTGGGAGCCTGCTTGTGGCACAACTTGTGCCCCCTCGCAGTGGTCATGACAGCATCAATTCAAAGATCGACTATTGCAATGGCTCACTGGTCAGCACTACAGCGGCTAACGGAAAATAGCTGCAGACTATCCAAAACGGAGCCATTAGAGCAGTGTGTGGCTTAGGACGCAGAGACCATGTATTCCACGCTCTGAGGAATCTGCATTGGCTTCCGGTTCGTGAAAGGGCCCCATTTAAAGCATCCTGCTTAGTTTACAAGTGCCTTGCAGACACTGCCCCAAGGTACCTTCAGTCAAGTTTCAAGAGATTGCCATACATACAAATGTGCGTTCTAATGATAGGGATCTCCCATCACAATCTTGTTTTAAACTGAAGACATATGGGGATCTGAGCTTTGATGCCTGGGGGCCAAGAGTTTGGAACAGTCTCCCCCTAGCCATCAGACAATTGCTATTATCTGCTCAATTTAGGAAAGCACTCAAAACCAACCTGTTTGATGGAGGTTGTATGTAGGCCTTTGCCACACTGACCCCTAACTGACCATGACCGGACTGTCGCAGTCTGTAATTCTCTGCCATCTGTTTTTTGTCTGTCTTGTCTGACGAGCGCTCCGAGGCATGCAGGTGAGTTGGCGCCTTTCAAAAATATGTTAGAATAGAATAGAAGTGTCATATTTTGAATGGTCTGGGGAAACGGGTGTTGCATGGGTGGTGCTTGCTGCTGAGGCAAACCCTCAGTGTTCTGGTGAAATGTATATTGTTTGGACTGTGTCTGTTGCTGTGCGTGTGAGTAATAAGGGATGTTGTGATATACAGGGGGGACATCTGGGACATGCTGTGGTTGATTCCTTCTTTCACATTCCCCTGTTCTTATTATTTTCTCATTTATGTATTTATAAGGCGCCGAAGCTCGCAAGCATCAGGGCGCGACAAGAACACGAGAAGAAGAGGTCACGGGACTACATGGAAAAGAAAAGAGAAGGACTCAGGGAGTCCGAAGCTGAATATATGACAACTTACCGAAAAAGTAAAGCTTTCAGCTGCTTTCTAAACGAGGAGTAACTATTTTCCAATCTAAGATTGTCTGGAAGTTCGTTCCAGAGGGCAATAGCTTTGGTGGGAAAAGCCCTCCCAAGTCCAGTAGCCTTGACTCTGATAAGGCTAGCTTTGAGAAGCCCTTTTTTGGCTGATCTTAGACTGCGGCTTGGTTCGTACCAATGGAATTCCTTTTTAAGGTCTGATGGAGCCGTACCGTACAAACAGCGGTGAACCAGCGGCAGGGACTTGAATTTAATGCGCTCCTCTATGGCGATCCAATGGAGGCCTGTTCGGTCTTGAGTGATGTGTTCGCGCTTGGATTTCCCGGTGACGGATCTAACAGCGTTATTTTGAATTATCTGGCATTGTTTAATGCAGGTATTACTTGAACCAAGCACCAATGCATTCCCATAATCCAAACGGGACAGGATGGTTGCTCTAGCGATGGTGGCGCTATTTTTAGCATTGAGGTATGGCCTGATGCGGCGTAGTAGTCTCTGGTAGTACTGGCAATTTCTTTTGAGGTATGAAACCTGTGCTTCTGCTCCTAATGAGGATTGCAGGTATATGCCAAGTGTTTTAACTTTATTCGTGACTATGATATTGGAGTCTTTAATGTTGAAAGTGGAATAGACTGGGCCCAGATTAGATAGGGCTTTTGTGGATCCAAATGTCATAAATTCAGTTTTCGAACCATTTAGGCACATCCAGTGAGCCTTCATCCAGCTCTCTATGGTGTTATAGATGGCTGATAGTCTGTTGTTATCTGTGGTGTGGTCTCCGCAGAGTTCTATAATCAGTTGTGTGTCGTCTGCGAAGTTGGTGAAATAGATCCCCAACTGTGAAAGGAGGGCACAGAGACAACGAATATATAGATTAAAGAGGAGAGGGGAGAAACTGGCTCCCTGTGGGACACCACAGTCCACGGGGTTAGTACTAGTGGAATGTCCGCCCCAGGTGATTTTAGATTTTCTGTCCTCCAGAAAAGAGGATATCCATTCAATGGCTTCATCAGCGCAGTTTCCTGTTTTTCCCAGGGCCTCACGGAGCTTCGCATGATCTAATAAATCGAACGCTGCCGAGAGGTCCAATAGAATGAGCAGGCAAGCCTTTCCTTTATCAAGGATTTCCAGCATTTTAGATTGAAGATCGAGTAGTGCTGATTCCGTGCTGTGTGCACTTCTAAATCCTGATTGCTGGGGGTGTAGTAAGTCGTGCTTGTCCACGTACCCTGTGAAGTGACCTACTCCTCCTCAAGCCCAACACTGCCCTCCATATGGTGGCCTCATTCCCCCATATCTGAAACCCCTCCACCTTTAGAACCTCCAAGATTATTGGGAAATACGCCCCTGCGGGGCAAACCCTCCTTGCGTTACAATAACTTGCTGTGTTACAAATCCTCGTTGTGGTGCATATCCTCCCTGTGGCGCAAATCTTGCCTGTGGTGCAAATCCTCCCTGTGGTATAAAACCTCCCTGGGGTACAAACCCACCCTGTTGGATGAAACCTTGTGATGCAATCCCTCCTTTGTGCACGGGTCCCCCATGGGTAAAGGCAGTTTGTCCCCCATGGGTAAAATGGTTTTACCCACGGGTCCCCCATGGGTAAAACAGTAAACAATAGGTCCAAAGAGGGGAAGGTGCTAAGAGGCGGGGGGAATGAAGGGAAAATAAGGGGGGGGGGACGAATGGTACAGAATGCCGGGAACAACAATGCAAGGGAGTTCAAGCGGCAAGAAACAACACGGGGGCGCACGCAGTCTAAGATGCGATGGAGCGCGCACGGCCTAAGTTGCAGTGGAAGGCACACGGCCTAAGAAGCGATGGAGCACACGAAGCTTAAGATGAAATGGTGCACACGCGGCCTGAGATACGATGGAGCATGCACAGCCTAGGTTGCGAAGGAGTGCACGCAGCCTATGTTGTGATGGAGCACATGCGGCCTAAGTTGCAATAGAGTACTCACAGACTAAGGTGCACAACCAAAGTTGGGCGGATGCACACGTAGATGGAGCGGAGAAGTGAGTGTGAGGGGGTGCGAGGACTGGTAGCAGGCGGCGAAACATGAATGGAAGAGGGAGAAGGGGCACAAGGTCAGGGGGATGCGTTGAGTATAGCGAAGCTAACTCTCCCTGCACCTTCTTACCTTGCGGCCGCAAACTGGAGGGTGAGGTTGTCTGCGCTCCCAGTCTGCGCCGCTACCCCATCGTTGCCAAACACCTGCGTCACTCAACACCGCGGCCTTGTACTGCGAGGGCTTTGCTGCAGCGGGTCTTAGCCTCGGTTCGTATAGGTAAGGAAGCGTGGACATAGCCAAGCGTGCTATATATAATCAGGCAGCGTTTCCTGTGCACCTGCGTTGCTCAACACCACAGCCTTGTCCTGTGAGGGCTTTGCCGCAGAGGGTCCAAACCTTGGTTCTTATAGGCATGGATGCATGGACGTAGTGAAGCGTACTGTGTATAATCGGACAGCGTCTCCTGCGCACCTGCATTGGTCAAAACTGTAGCCTTGTCCTGCGTGGGCTTTGTCGCAGAGGGTCTGAGCCCCGATTCTTATAGGCACGGAAATGTGGACGTAGCGAAGCATGCTACGTATAATCAGGCAGCATCCCCTGCGCATCTGCGTCGCTCAACACCGTGGCCTTGTCCTATGAGGGCTTTGCTGCAAAGGGTCTGAGCCTCATTTTTTATAGGTACAGAAGCGTGGACGTAGTGAAGCATGCCAAGAATAATCAGGCAGCATATCCTGCGCACCTACATTGCTCAACACCACAGCCTTGTTTTGCGAGGTCTTTCACCAAAGATTTACCATTTGTTGGGTCACTAACATACCTGTTTCTTACCATATCCCATTGTGGGTCCTTCCAGCAGAGGTGCCGACGGAGCTAGGGAAGGTAGTGGGAATAGAAAATAAGGGGTGGTCAGAGATACAGACCAACATAGTTCATCACTGGAAATCAAAACAGGACAGGGACAGAAAAAAAACAGTTGATTCTCAAAAAGCATAGCAAGATTTGAACAGAAGAAATTGGCTAAAATAAGCAGGGAAAGTGTTTTGCCACTGTTTTGTGCTCTATGGTTTTTGACATTACATTGCCTTGCCAGAATCCTTCCCTTGTAGGTTCTGTATTGCTTCTTGTGCCTTGTGGATTGTACTGACCTTTTCTGTTCTCTATGGTTGTGTAACGGTGTTGTGCTCAAAGGTTATTTGGCATCACTTGCATTGTCTGCATTCTTCCCTTCTAGGTTCCTTGTTTTCTTTTGCGCCCTGTCGAGTGTACTGTCCTTTTGTGGTTTCTCTTTGGTTTGGTTATTGTTTTTTGCGTTCTGCTTTTCTGGCTCCTTTGCCCATCCTCGGGCACCACCAACTCTTCCGCAGGGCGTAACTCTGGCCTGTACCCCTCCAGGGAAGTCCTACAAATGTGGCAACCTGCTCCACATTGCTCCTCTCAACTCGACCAAAGCGTAACTCAATGCACACCGTATTCTTCACATTTTTTAACAAAGTGTCTGAGAAGAAGAGGACAAAATTCAGTCCTTGGCAAATGGACAGAACAACAGTGAACAAAAAAAGTTCCCATGAGTGGGGAACTCCCCTCCCCTGCACACTTTCACAGGCCAGAAAATCATCCAAATGTTTGAAGTTAAATCTTAGAATCTTTCAAGATAAGGTAAGTTAATTCAATGTGAGAACATTTTCATAACATGATATATTTCAATACATGACAAATTTCTATTCAACGAGTAGATTTAATAGTGTGACCCAACACGTTTCGAGAATGACTCTCTTCATCAGGGGTTTTGAAAATACATTGATTCTATAAATAATCAGATAAAAGATGACCATGTAAGTACATTTGATATTTCATATTCACTCAATAAGCCATTTTACTGCTTTAAATAACAACATATATCTGCCTTCGTAGTCTCGAGGTCCTGTGGATTTCAGTGCTCTAAGAGTGTTCCTAGTGGAGCCAAAGGGTATGTGTGGATGGTAATCAGATCTTGATTAACTAAACGATGATGACATTGATATGAGGTATCTATTCCTTCACAGTACTTCTCATAAGTTATTATGAAATGTCTCACCTTCACCATCTATAGTGGAAGCCTATCGGTCCCTCTGGTATAGACCAAAAAAAGAGGTGAGCTAGTTGTCATCCAATATCCAACGTTTATGTGTTTTCCTCCTCCTAGGGGTAGAATTTGTATTAGGATAAGCTGCAAGTGTCCAATGGTAGACCAACAACGTCCCATATTCAATAATTATCGTGTTCATATCATAGTACCCCACCCCCTCATTGACTGGTGTAGCTCACAGATGAGTGAAGAAAGTCCTGATACATAGTAACACCATCTTATGTAGTCTTGTGATTAATATGTCTTTCTCTTTGATGGATAAAACATATGGGGCCTCATTACGACCCTGGCGCTAAGTGAAAAACGATGGCGGTAAATGGTTACCGCCATCGTTTTCCGCCAGGTCCGATCATGACCCGTGACCGTTAACTACGATGCCATTAGCGGCATCGTAGTTAACGCTGCTGCTAACTGCGCCAAGGGGGCGCGCACGCGACCTCCCACACCGTACTTAACACCATGGCGGAAAGGTACGCGAATGCCGACCCAAGCGGACATGCACCTAACGCCATCACCCAGCCCGTTAAGTACCTTACCGCCATGGTGCTAATTACGCCATCGCGAACCAACCGTAAAGGGCCATGTAAAGTGAATACAGCTGCCAAAGGTGCACAGAAACAGCACAGGTGAAGGCAATACAGACTCAGGAAGTACAAAAAGAGCACACCCCACCCCTTCCCACACCCAGTCAGACTCCACAATGATACCAATACGACTAGCAATGTTGGGGCTGGAGGACCTGATAACAATGCAAGTGCTACAACAGCAACAACAACAACAGGCAGCACAGAGGAGACGCAAGAGGAGAAGGAGGGCAAGGCAGGCCCAGCAAGCCCCACCAGCACAGCCAGTGCCACCACGCAGGCAGCCCCCAGTCCCACGCATCAGAGCCAATCCATTCAACCTCACTGCTGAGCAGATCCACACCCTGTACCGTTTGGACCGGGACACCATCACCGCCATCGTAGACATGACACACAACGACATCGTCAGCATGATAGAAACTCCAACCGCCATCCCACCCCTACTGAAGGTAGTGTCTGTACTACACTTCCTGGCCATAGGCACCTACCAGCACACAGTGGGGCACTTGCATGGCATTTCACAACCATTATTCTCACGAACACTCATCCAAGTGCTCGATGCCCTCCTCAAGCACACAGACGACATCTCATTACCACGGACTGCCCAGGAGATTGCAAACACCAAAGTGGGTTTCCATGCACTAGCCGGCATACCCGGTTGCATCGGTGCCATCGACTGCACCCATGTGGAATTGGTGGTTCCACATGCCATGGAGGTACCGTACCGCAACCGGAAACAGTTCCACTCAATCAACGTGCAAATGGTCTGTGACTCCAACAAGATCATCACACATTGTTGTGCCCGATTCCCCGGATCAACCCATGATTCCATGGTCCTGAGGAACTCCACAATACCACGCTACATGGAGCGACATGCAGGCCCAAGATCCTGGCTACTCGGTGAGTCCAATGTCATGAAAGTGGGCATGTGAATGACGTACCGATGCATACTCCACCTGGCTGAGGGGGGAGGAATGATGCATACTCCACCTGGCTGAAAGGGGGGGTGATGCATACTCCACCTGGCTGAAAGGGGGGGGGGATGATGCATACTCCACCTGGCTGAAAGGGGGGGGGGAATGATGCATACTCCACCTGGCTGAAAGGGGGGGGGATGATGCATACTCCACCTGGCTGAAAGGGGGGGGGGATGATGCATACTCCACCTTGCTAAAAGGGGGGGGGAATGATGCATACTCCACCTGGATGTGAGTTAGTATAGAGAACGGAGACAGAGGATACCCTGAAGCAACCCATACTCCACCCAACACCAGTAAAGCCAGTAGCCAATGCATGCAGCCCTAACATGTGAATGAGGTTGGGTCCCAACCATAACACAACCATCTGCAAGTGCATTCTACCAAATCAGACCATATTGTCAACAATGAAAAGCACCTACATGCACGTCACCAAACACCATCAACCGATCGGCCTGTCCCCCATAACTGCCCACGAAGGAGGCACATGACGGACAGAAACATCAACACACCATTACACAGACAGCAGGGCCCCCACAATGTCCCTGTCTACATCAGCATTGCTCACTGGGGTCATGATGAGGCCCACAGCAATGTTGCAATGATGTGCGCATTGCCATCACAGGACATGTGCCAGGCCAACTAACCAAACGGCATGAACGGACACAGTGGATGGGCACTCACAATGCACCAACCCCTCTGCATACATTGGGTGATGGCATGCAAAACAGGCCATGGGAGCCATGAGCATATACTGGTTGCATTGCGTGAATCAATTAGTGCATGTAGAAGTGAGCCAAAGTAACAGTTGGATGCAAGCCATGGTGGCACATCATGTTCTTGGTCAGACGACATGACTGACACATACATTCTCGCCTACATACAGGTGATGCAGGCTATCCTCTGAAGAGGTGGCTCCTTACACCAGTCCGGAATCCGCAGAACCAGCACAAGGAGGACTTCAACCGTGCACATACACGTACTCGTGTGGTCATAGAGCAGACATTCGGCCTATTGAAGGCACGGTTCTGAAGCCTCAGCAGGTCTGGTGGGGCACTCCTGTACCGCCATGAGAAGGTGGAAAAGATCGTCATGGCATGTGTCATGCTACACAATATGTGCGTCAGACGGAATGTGCCCCTGCCCCCTGACGCAGAACTGCAACCACCTGACGATGAGGATGAGGAGGGTGCAGATGGGGCGGCACCCCATGGAGGAGGCGATGCACAGGAGGGGCGTGCAATGCGCCTAAGTATCATCGACCACTGCTTCTAGCACACACGGCTGGTGTGTATCACATGATGACTGCACTTGGGGCACTGTGTGTCTCTGGGACATGCACACTGTGGACTGTACACCAATAAAGCACACATATGCAATGAAAATGTCCACACATTTCATTTCGGGAAAGCAAAAAGTGTATTTCAATCATAAAATGTCGTGACACAACCACTACCCCTCCCCCTCCCCCTTGCACACCCCAACACACCCCCTCCCCCCTGCACACCCCAACACACCCCCTCCCCCTGCACACCCCAACACACCCCCTCCCACCTCCCCCCTGCACACCCCAACACACCCCCTCCCACCTCCCCTCTACATACCCCAACACACCCCATGTAGGTGTCAACAGATGCCTGTGACAGTGGCCACAGGCTGTTACAAGCCCCCTCTCCCGGCCCCCGGGGCACCCCTGGCTGTGGAGCTCAGGTTACGTCCGGAACGTCGGACGGGGCTGCTCTGTGCAGAACTGGCAGCGGAGGAAGTCCCTGCCTGACCCCGTCCATGCACGTCCTGTAGGGTGTGGGTGAGCTCAGTGAGCGCACGACGCAAGCCGGCAAGTTCACCACAGATGTCCCTGGACATGGCCTGCATGGCATCCCTCAGGGTGGCAGTGCTCTGCGCTACTTAGGCTCTTAGGGTCTCCGTGGCCTGTTCAATGGTTGCCCTAGCCCCCACACATTCCGCGGCATGCTCAGTCAGCATCGTGGACAGTTGTTGCTGCTGTTCTATGATGTCCTTGAGGGACTGCTGCCCCTGCTGGGCCATGCCCAGTGCTGGTGGTGTGATGGAGGGGCTGCTCCCCTCCTGTGGACTGAGGACTGGGCATGGGGTAGAAGGCCACTCCTCTACCTCTGTGTGCCCCTGTGTGTGATCCTCATGGGGGCTGGCGTCTGACAAACAGGGGGAATGTAGTAGGTCAGTGGGGCTTCTGACTTCGTGCTCCTCAATGTCAGAGTCTGAACATGCAGCAATTGCAGCTGTTTCTCCCATGTTGCTGCTGGCCGCAGACCCGGTGCCTTCTGTGGCAGGCAATGTTGGTACAGGTGGAGCTGCTGCTGCTGGCCTGCTGCCTACAGGGGTGCTTGCCGGTGGCCCATCCGGTTTGCTTGCAGTGGATTCTGCTTGTTGTGGGGTCTGCCTCACTGCAGCTGAGGTTGAGGGTGCGGGGATGGTATTATTGGCCTTCTTAGCTCTCTTCGTCGCAGGGGTGTCCTGGTCCTCGGGGTGTGAATCTGTGCCTGTGGTGGAGCAAAGGAGGGAGGGCGTTATTGATGGGTCTGCGGACTTTGGAATGACAATGATTGACATGATTCTGGTCAGTAGATGAGGCAGATTTCAGGCAGGGCCATGCAGGTTGTCTCCTTTTTGTGTGGAATGTGGATGCAGGTATGTGGGTGCCAGCAGTGTATACAGGGTGGTGCTCACATGTGGCTATGGGCAGTGTGGAGCTAATGTGTTGCATTTACACTCTATGGCAACCTTGTGCTACACATGAATGGACTGCAGTGACTATGGCATGTATTGTTTGAGGCACCTACCTTCATCGCCTGATGTCGGAGCTCCCCTTTCCATCCCTCCGACGCCTTCAATGCCTTCCATGCCAATCGTGGTTGCACAAATCTCCTCCCACGGTTGGAGTTTTAGTGGGGATTCCGAACCTCCACCGGTACCCAGGGCAAGGTTGCGGTTCGCAGAGATGGCTCTGACCCGTATGCGAAGGTCATCCCAGCGCTTCCTGCACTGCTATGGTGTGCAGGGTAAGGTCCCCACCGCACTGACGCGCACGGCCACCAGGGCCCAGATGGCCGTCTTTTTCGCTATCGCTGTCCTGGTCATTTCCGGGGAGAAAACGACAGCTGCGTTGTCTTGCAGGGTCTCCGCAAGCATGCAGAGTTCCTCCCGGCTAAATCTTTCCTGGCGCTGGCGCTCACATGCCTTCTTAACAACTTTAGGCATTTTTGGGTAGTTGGATGGGTGGGTGATTGGTTGGGACAGGTGTCTGGGTTGGATCTGGTGTTGTTCGGTAGGATGGCAATGGATTGTGTTTTTAAAGATGGCCAACGTGCTGTTTCCCGTTCCGCCGTGATGACGCTATTTCCGGTTCTGCTTTTTACGGTGACCGCTAATTGCGGCCACCGCTAATTACGGGTGCCGCTAATTACGGTGGCCGCTACTTACGGTGGCGGAAGTGCACCTTGCTCGACTTACGATGCCGGTAGGGGCCTTTTCCGGCATGGCGTTAATTGCATTACCGCCATGGCGTGATGCTCGTGCGCGATGGGTCGTAATGTGGCGCTCTTTACGCCATCGGCCCACGGCGTAAACGCTCATTACGCCATGGCGGTAATGACGGCAGATTACCGCCTGGGTCGTAATGAGGCCCACGGTGTTCAAACTGCTTAAGAGCAAGTCTGAAAGATATCCCCATTTAAGATATAAAGAGGGCTTTTAGGGAGTGTCGATATAGAGGGATGAAGTGCATCCCAGTCATCAACTGCTCAAAAAACCATGAACCATTTACCTCAGAAGCTTTCTCAGAATTCCATCTGTAATTGCTGATGCAGGAGCCAAAGACGCTTGCGTTCTCTCCCCATGGCCCGTAAGGGTTTGTGGGACAAAATTGCTGATTTAAGTAGCGGCGTGCCTTCACGGTGTAATGACGTCACGATGCAATGAGGGTAATGACGTCATGTTTGTAAACAGACTTTGGCCCTCATTACGAGTTCGGCGGTAACCATGCCGCTATTGGCGTATGAGGATTTACCGGGCCATTCCGAGTTCGGAAGGCCCGGTAATTCCTCCCTCCAAGGACCTGGACATGGTCCTTCCCCATTCCCATTTCAGCCCCCATAGGGCTGAATGGGAATGGGAGAGGGAGCAAACAACGGGCAATTACGAGATGGCCCGTTGTTTGCTCCCTCTTCCCCTCACGGGACCCGGTAAGCACGCCTGGTTTTCCCAGGCGTGCTTACCGTGTCCCGCGAGGGGAACTCGTAATGCGGCGGTACGGGGTGAACGGCACCGGCACCTTTTATGGCGCCGTTCACTCCATACCGCCAGGGTCATAATGAGGCCCTTTGTGTGAGCTATTCCCGTGGCTATTTGGCCCAATCACTCATGTAAAGTGAGGTCTTAATACAATATGTAAAAAAGGATCAAAAGTTGGAAAGGTCGACTCATGGTCAGAATGTAACGTATTAACAGGTAAATATTGTCAAGGATAATCCCAATAGTATATAGGAAACAGAAAATTCCAATGGTACGTAGAATTTATTCAGTGATATCTACAGCCGACATGTGTTTCGACTGTATGGTCATTTTCAAGGCTCGTAATTATCAACACATGAGGTGTATACATGAGAAAAATGTGAATACAATAAAAGACAAAACTTAAAACAAATCATTACACATCATTAAGCATTGGAAATATGATGTCAAGCAAAACGCATATATAACAAAGTGATGAAAGCATATGCAAAAGTATATACGAATAAACCAAACATACTGCATTTCAGGTCAGAAACAGGGTCAAATGGAGAATTCACAAAAAGAAAAAAAACACAAAAGGAAAATACAACATGATTATATGACATCTGCAGTATGACCAAAGCATCATGAGGTTGATTATCATTGTACTGAAAATGCCCAATCTAACCCAGAACTAGGTACATGAACCACCTGAATTGCCACCAAGTGCCACCGTCCTGTGCTGAAGTAGGATTTTGGATGATAGGGGTTCTAGATGAGATCCAGCCATGAAAGTGAAGATTAGTGTTATAATAGAAAGTTATATCCAAGAAACTATTATCCGCTCCGGTTTGTGAGATAGAATAGGATGTGGGGACAAGGCGAAATTATATACAAGTAAGAGTGTGGTAGGAAAATAAGATGATGCCAGATAAGGCAGGGGCTTACCCTGTTCCCAGAATTGAAATATCAGTCCTATGAAGGGGCAAAAAAGAAAAGTATTGAGTGGAAATAAAGTATTGAGTGGAAATAGGCAAGGTGAGTGAACTGTGATCCATATCATCAATGGACATAATTTTCTGGTGAGTAAATGTCTGTAAGATGGTGAAAAATACCTTCAAGGACTGGGTATCAATGTTAGGATACTTGGATGAGCAGAGTGGATAGTAATAGCTGCATAGACTGGATAGTCGGAGCCTGACTCATCCGAAAAATGTACCAGTAAGTCATGAGATACATTACACATCATTCTTCAAGAATAAATAAGAAATGTGCTTGATGAGGGAGGACCATACCTGTGAGCAGGTAATGATTCTCCACTGCAAATTGAGGTATACGTTAAAATGTGATTGTAGCCACCCGGCAGGATTCAATTCTCAAAGTCCAGTTGGCCAAATTGCTCGAAAGATTCTGTAAAGCCTGTGGGGGTTGTGAACAGAATATTAATTTAACTTTAGTGTAGTCTAAAAAGAGGGCATCAAAAACAACCTATTCCCATGACAAGAACGCTAGGCTTATCACTTTCCCACTGGAAAGAATGATCTGCTGATTTAAGATCCTCAGTGTCCCATATTACAACAGGGAACTGCTCCTTATTAATCCTTGATGTCCCATAGGCCGGACCCCCATCAAGCATATTAGTGGTCAAAAAATTGGAGCACTACCTATTGGAGCACTACCTATTTCAGGTAAGGACATATTACTTATGCTGACACACAGTTCCCGTGAATTTCGGCCAGCCAGGATTTTCATCCACCCAGGGCACTGTTATAGTAGATTGGTAACACCCCGATATCCACACTTACTAGGGATGGTCTCTCGCTATTCTCACATTTAACACTACAATTTAGCGTGATTAGTTTCACGCTTAGGCTCTTTTTTTTGGGTTCATAGTGACAAGGAGTCAATGGTGGTTTTCTGACCACCAATATGCTTGATGGGGGGGGGTGGTTTATGGGACATCAAGGATTAATAAGGAGCAGTGCCCTGTTGTCATATGGGATACCAAGGATCATAAATCAGCAGATCATTCTTTCCAATGGGAAAGTGTTAAACCTAGCTTCTTGCCATGGGAATAGGATGTTTTTGATGCCCTCTTTTTAGACTACACTACAATTCAATTATTATTCCATTCACAACCCCCAAAGGCTTTATAGAATCTTTCAAGCAATTTGGCCGACTAGACTTTGAGAATTGAATCGTGCCAGGTGGCTACAATCACATTTTAACGTATACCGCAATTTGCGGTGGAGGATTATTACCTGCTCACAGGTATGGTCCTCCCTCTTTCTGTTCAAGCACAGTTCTTATTTATTCTTGAAGATTGATGCGTAATGTGTATATGTATAATTTACTGGTTAATTTTTCAGATGAGTCAGGCTCCGACTATCCAGTCTATACAGCTATTACTATCACTCTGCTCATCTAAGTATCCTAACAATGATACCCAGTCCTTGAAGGTATTTTTCAACATCTTTCAGACATTTACTCACCAGAATATTATGTCCATTGATGATATGGATCACAGTTCACTCACCTTGCCTGTTTCTACTCAATACTTTTCTTTTTTGCCCCCTTCATAGGACTGATATTCCAATTCTGGGAACAGGTTAAGGCCCTGCCTTATCTGGCATCAACTTAATTCCCTTCCACACTCTTACTTGTATATCGATTCGTCTTGCCCCCACATCCTATTCCATCTCACAGACAGGAGCGGATAATAGTTTCTTGGATATAACTTTTTATTATCACACTAATCTACACTTTCATAGGTGAATCTCATCTAGAAGCCCTATAATCTGAAAATCTACTTGAGCACAGGACGGTGGCACTTAGGGGCAACTCAGGTGGTTCATGTACCACATTCTGGGCATTTTCAGTACAATGATAATCAACCTCATGATGCTTTGGTCATGCTGCATATGTCACATATTCATGTTGGTTTTTGCTTTTATGTTTTTTCTTTCTGTGAATTCTCTATTTCTCTCCCTCTTTCTGACCTGAAATGCGGTGTGTTTTAGTTTATTCTTATACAATTTTGAATATGCTTTCATCATTTTGTTATATATGCCTTTTGCTTGGCATAATATTTCCAATGCTTAATGACGTGTCATGATTTGTTTTAACTTTTGTAGTTTATTGTATTCACATTTTTCTCATGTATACACCTCATGTGTTGATAATCACCAGCCTTGAAAATGACCACGAGGGTGAAACACGTGTCGGCTGTACATATCACTGAATAAATCCTACATACCATTGGAATTTTCTGTTTCCTATATACTGTTGGGATTATCCTTGACAATATTTACCTGTTAATACGTTAAATTCTGACCATGAGTCGACCTTTCCAACTTTTGATCCCTTTTTTCATAATTGAAAAACCTCACCAGGTAGGTTTGTGGAATAGGTGACCGCTGCCGGACCAGAATTTCACGAGTTCTGAAATTTAGGGTGGCGAATAGTGCACAGATCCTATATCTAACCCACAAATACTATTTATCTTTTCTTAATACAATATGCTTGTCACTCTGTCTCATTATGCTGGATATCCATAGTCATGCCCACCAAATCATTTATAGTTTCGGATTCTGCATGAAAATGAAAATAAATATAAAATGAATATAAGAAGGAAAAGTGCTTGGTGGAAGTTGGGTGTTCTTAATTTAGCAAACCCCCTCCCCCAAGTGTCAGTTTTATTGACCTCATATTCAGTCTAATGATGTACCACTATTGCCCTTATGGTCTATAGTTCTGTTGGGCCCCTTATCTGAATGACAGGGGTTGATGTTTACCCGATGTTCCATACTCTACCTTGTTTGAAAATTGTTCATTGAGATTAAAAGATCTCAAACACCATGATGTGTCCTATCAGAATCCTAGCATGAATCTTCAGGAGTAGGACATTTCGGCACCGCTGGTTCACCGCGGGCTGATTAGCTGCAGATATTTCACTGCAGGAGCCAGTTTGGCACGGCCGTTTCGCACGGCTAGTTCAGCGCTATTTCCATTCCTATTGTAATTTTAACATTGCAATAAAAAATAAAAAAATAAAAATAAATAATGAGGCCTGTCGCGAACCCTGGTATGCTGGGCTGCGTGACTGAGCAGTTAACCACAATGCCATCGATATCTCATCTATGTTAGCTGCACCAGTTACCTAAATATGTTGTGATCAATGTAAATAATGGATCATGACCTACATTCATATAAGTAACTGATGCATCCGAAAGTGAGAAGTACTCAATAACCTAGTGGTAAATTCTCCCACCCGACTCACAGCCCTGCAGGCCAGGGTTCAAGACAGCATTCATTCTGTATTTTTTGTAATTTATTTAAAGAAAAGTAATGCTGTCTCAAAACGTGCTGGGGCCAAAAGATCCCTGCGGTGGACTGGTTGTGCCAAACTGGCCACACCAAACCGGCCTGCGCTGAAATGGGATGTACCATGAATCTTCTTATATAAGATAAGGCCCTCGAATATCTATGTAGGACATGATATCAGTGGTATTTCTGATCAAGGGAATTGTTCTTGCACGTTATAGCTGACAAGTAGATTATTGAAATACATGTGATGATCGTACTGGACTGCCTCCTTGGAATCTACAATCTAGATGCATGTATTAACCGTAATACAGGTAGTCAGACCGGAGAGTCAAAAGGTTTTTAGAGGTATGGTCCCAAATAAATGACTTCATTAATGCAAAGTGGACTGTTTGCATCAAGATGATAAACCCAATATAGCTCCCGCTGTTAAAGTCTTTTGGACATAACCCCCCTCTAGGCAGTGGATGCACAATTTCTAAGATCACCCATATCATCTGTGCTATCGTGTGATAATTGTCCCTGAAATGCCTGTATACTGGTGATTTAATATTCCCTGTTCTTATGTTGGACTTGTGTTACGTCCACCTGTCCTTATACTTGCATACAGTCTGCCCTACATAATATTTACCACATGGGCATCTCAAGACATATATCACATTTTTACTATTGCATGATGCATAATCACATAACTTGATTTTTTTGCCTGTGTTAGGATGTCTAATCTGGTCCCCTTTCATAACATTAGAGCAGTGTTGGCAGTTTAGACAGGAACAAGTCCTAGGTTTAGGTCTTTTTAGTACTCTTTGTTCTGATTTCTTAGGTCTTTCTGCTTGAAGGAGTGTATCTCTCAGGTTTCTACCTCTCTTGTACGCCATCATCGGTGGCTCTGGGAACAGATAATGTAACACTGGAACAAGTTTGATCAGATTCGGCATTTTCTTTTTTAATCCTGCTTATTTGATGGCTCTGTGCTGAGAATAGTAAAGGATGTATCATCTTAGTGCTGTCCTTTTACAGACCTGGCCTCAAAGGAACTTCTCTCGCATGTCTGTTCTTGTGATAGGTTTATCAAGTATGTCCATAGGATAAATGGGATTCTTGACTAGATCTGATTTTACATCATATTCTCTCTCTAGTATATCCGCATGTAGAGGTATCCTTTTGGGTCTCAAAAATTGGCTGTATGTCAAGCTTTCTTTATGATGTGTGGGATGGTAACTCCTGAAGTACAGTGTGGTATTGACATATGTGGGCTTCCTATAAATGTTGGTAAGTAATTCTCTCCTTGTGTATGTAACCTGTACATCCAGAAAATGGAGGTTAGCTTCCCCCACTTCGATCGTGAATTTTAGCCATCCCTGGCAGTTGTTAAGATATTCCAAAAATTCCATAAATTCTGTCTTGCTTCCATTCCAGATGGCGAAGACATTGTTGATGTATCTCAGCCAGAATACTATTTTGGAAGACCAAGGTTGTGTCTGTAAGATGTGATTTTGTTCAAAATGAAATATGAAAATGTTTGCATAACTGTGGGCTACCGAAGACCCCATAAATTTCCCGGAGATTTGTAGATAGAATGTCCTATCATTCCTAAATTGTTATATAATCTTAGGTTTATGAGTTCTATAGCAAACACCTTGGGCCTCATTACGACCCTGGCACTGACGGAATGAAGGGGCCAGTGCGGGACCACCCCCTTCATTCCGTCAGTGCAGAATGTGAGGTTCCCTTTGCGGGACCCAGCTCAGACTTCTTGTTACCTCACTCCCCATTCCCATTGTGCCCTATGGGGGATCAAATGGGAATGGGGAATGGTTCCTGCAAGGAGGACTTACCGGGTCCTCCTATGTCGGAAACACCCGGTAAGTCCCCATTGCAGGAATCCGGTAATGGAGCCCGGTTTGGAGGCAGCCATGGTTCTAATATCACCATAGCTGCCTCCAAACTCATAATGAGGCCCCTTGTGTATCTGGACATTCTCATGTCATATTAGGAACCATTCCAAGGCTTCAATGCCCTCTCCATTAGGGATGGATGTATACAGACTGCTACATCCAGAGAAAAGAGAATGATTTCTTGGTTATCGAGAACTAATTCACTCAGTAGTTGTATTAATGGGATGTGTCTTTCAAGTATGTAGAGTTCTGTTGAACCAATGGTTATAAGGCTGTGTCTACGTATACGGCCAAATGTTCAAAAATACGTTCAATGCCCGCCACTGTCAGGCAGAATGGGGGATTGGTATACATTTTATGTAATTTAGGTAGTGTGTAGAATACCAGTGTCACTGGATGTTTTATTTTTATTAGGAAGTCTGCTGTGCGCGGAGTTATCCATTCTAAATCACTAGGCTTGTTAATGGTCTCTTCAATCAGTGTTTTGATCGCACCAGTAGGGTAATGATCTAATGTCAAATATGTCATAGGATCCTGCAAAAAACCCAGGCAGCCGTGGTGGTAAAGAAGAGTGTCCATTATCACCAGGGCTCCACCCTTATCTGCTGGTTTCATAATGATGGTCCTGTCTTCTGCAAGTTCTCAACTCTCGCTCAGCTGTCAAACACTCCTCTGACATCTGCCGTCTCCTGGAAGAGCTTGATTTGGATGTGCTCCGTCTCACTGAGACGTGGTTCATAGCTAGTTCTGTCACGGGCTTTGACATTCTTCTTCCTGATGGCTACAAGACCCTCTCCCAACACAGAACCAACCGACCCAGATGGGGTGTAGCCTTGATTTTCCCAGAGTGGATCCCTGCTTCTGTAATTCCAATGCAGGACTACTCCTCCTTTGAGTGATTGATCTGCAAGCTCTCTATGATATGATATGATATGATATGATCGTTTATTTATATAGCGCCTATACACAATGTGTTTCAAAGCGCTTCAAGGAAAGGGAGGGAACAAGGGAAAACACAACCACAATCTTACAGGCCATGAACAGTTAGGATGTGAAATTAACTATCATACTTGGCCTGACGACATTTCAGATAGTGCAAGAGCTAAGACATAGATAAGGAAGGGAGGGGGAGAGTGGGAAGGAAATGGAAACAGACAGGAGACTACCATACTAGGCCTGACGACATTTCTGGTAGAGCCGGAGAAAAACAAAAGGTGAGGGAGAGGGGTGCAAAAAGGGAGGGGAGGAACAAAACAAGTGACTATCATACTAGGCCTGACAACATTTCAGATAGTGCTGGAGGGATGGTGGGGAGGAAAAGAACAATGATGGGAGGGTGGAGGAAACAGATGAGGTTGCTATCATATTAGGTCCAGGGACAATTCTGATAGAGTAAGTGCATAGAAGAAAGTAAGGGGTACGAAAGAAGAAGGGAAAGGAGGAGAGAAAAGAGTAAGCAGTCAAAAAGAGTAGAGAAGCAAGAGTGGAGAGCGAATACAATTGCAGAAGTCAGTAGTAACACATAATGTTGCAAGCCAGGATACAAGATGAAGATGGGAACAGCATGATTCAGGGTCACCATGAGTACAAGATGCAAAGGAAGTCCTTGAGAGTTGAGAAAGAGTGACACACCGTGAATGAATGAAGTCCATAAAAGTCAAATCCAGCATTGGCCACAAGACAGTGATGGTGAAGGAAGGCACCAGGTGGGCGGGGCTTGCTAAGTGGTGAAAAAGAGCAGCAGGCAGGAAGGTACCAGGTGGGCGGGGCTTAGGCCAGGTGACCTAGATCCACTTGCACCTGCTCCCCATCTGCAAAGGAAAAGAAGCTGGAGGGCTCCTTAAGTAGGGAATCAGAGCGGGAAGCAGGAAGGCACCAGGTGGGCGGGGCTTGCTAAGTGGTGAGAAAGAGTGTCAGGCAGGAAGGCACCAGGTGGGCAGGGCTTAGGCCAGGTGACCTAGATCCACTTGCACCTGCTCCCCATCTCCCCATCTATCTCTCCTGGCCTCTCTCTCACTGTGGCCACTGCCTGGCCAGGTTACTCTCTTCCTCTCTGAGTGGGCTGACCTCTCCTCCTCCCTGCTTGCCTCTTCCTTTCAGCTCTTCCTCCTTGGAGATCTGAATATCCACCTCGATACTACTACCCCTTCTACTGGACTCTTTTGCAACCCCTGCGACTCTCTCTTTCTCTGTTATTTCCTCTGGCCTGACTCACTCTGCAGGGCACACTCTGGATGTTCTGATCTCCTTAGACCTTAACTTCTCTAACCCTCTCAACACTCCTCTCTCCTGGATTGACCACTTTCTCCTTTCCTCCCACTTCTCCCTCTCCACCCCTCAGTACAAGCTGACTCCAGCACTGCCAATCACCTTCTCGGTCATCTGACCCATGAAGCGTGTGTCAGTTGAAGCTTTTGCTGCTACGTTCTCTCCTCCTCCTGCACCTTTGGCTTAATCACACCCTGACACAGCTCTCTCTAACCTTCACCTTCCTATCTCCAACACTCTGGATGTCTTTTCCCCTGTCATGTGGGTCCGCTTGAAGCTCAAATCCAAGTGCAACTCTTGGTACGATTGTGTCCTCACCATCCTTAAACGCAAGTGTAACTTGGCTGAGAGGAAATGGAGGGCTTCCGGCACTCCCCCTAACAAACTGGCCTGCCTCCTGCTCCAAAGACAGTACAGTCTCTCTGTCCTCTCTAAGAAGACAGCATAAATCCAAGTCTGCATCTCTGTGGCATCTAACAACTTGGACCCTTTTTTTCAAAATTAAGGCGCTGGCCAATCCTGCTGCAGTATGCACCTCTCCTGTTCCCTCCCAGGCCCTCAGTGTGGGCCTTGCTTCTCATTTCACCACTAAAACTCAGGACATCCGTTCCACCCTCTCTTCCACTAGCTCCTCTTCCTCTTCACCTACCACTTCTGGCACCTCTGTGGCCATATCTCTTCTTCCTTTTCCTCCTTTCTCTTGTTCACCCTGACAATGTTTCTAGAAAAGTCTGATCTATGAAAGTCTTGTCATACAGGTCCTTCCCTGCTCATCCAGAACCATTAAGGACCACATTGACACCCTTGCTCCAGCCTTGGCCAATTTCTGCAATCACACCTTTGCCACTGGACCCCACTCCCACCTTAAGCAATGCCTTGTGCACCCCTCATAAAGAAGTCCTCTGCCGATCTTCCTCTCTGGCTAACTATCGCCCGATCTTCATCACTCCTTTCCTGGGCAAACTCTAGGAAAAACTGGCCATCTCCCAGCTTAACCTGCATACTGAATCTGTTGGTTTTCTCCACAACCACCACTGTGGCTTCAGAGCGGCCAGAAGCAAAGAAACTGCTCTTCTGAACACCTGTGAAGACCTGCTCTCCAAACATGACTCTAATCTTCCTTCTGTCCTCATTCTCCTTGATCTATCCTCGGCTTTTGATACCGGTCAACCATACCATCCTGCTGTTGTCCTCCTTTCTCACTGACCAACCCTCCCAGGTCCAACTGGGGTCCTTTTGCTCTTCCATCTCTCTCTCTCTACTTGTGGTGTTCCCCAGGGGTCTAACCTTTCTCCCTCTTCAACCACTATCTGGCACCTCTTGCCCACTGCATTGTTTCTTTCTGCTTCAACGTTCAGTGTTATGCGGATGTCACCCAGCTATCTATCAGGCTCTCCTCAGCAACCTCTGTTCCTTCTCTCATACCAGACTGAGGAGTGGTGTGCCGCCAATGATCTCTGTCTTAATGACAGTAGGACTGAGAGCCTCCTCATTGGGACACCTGCTCCCCCTTTCCTCTCTCTCTCTCTCTGGCTGCCCATCCTGGGCCTTCTTCCTTCTCCTTCCTGTGAGGCTAAGAACCTTGGTGTCATTGTCAACTCCACCCTATCCTTGTCTCCTCACATCTCTGACGTCTCTAAGAAGTCAAACTATACACTGCACCTCCTCAGAGGTATTCTTCCTTTTCTACCTTTCCCCCAGAAGCTCAATGTCTCCAGATCCCTGGTCCTCTCTAGGCTGGACTACTGCAACAGCCTCTTTCTAACTCTGCCTGACTCTACTTTTCGACCTCTACAACTTATCCAGAACAGGACTGCAAGACTTGTCCTTGGCCTCAAGCCCAGAGATTGTATCTCTCCGGTCTGAAATTGCTCGACTGGTTCCCTGTGGCTGCAAGGATCCATTTTAAGACCACATCGACAAGGCTTTCTAGGTGCTAGGACCTCACTACCACCAACTTTCTCTTCCTAAACATCTTCTTCTCGAACTCTCTGATCATCTACCGCCAACTCTCTGATGGTCAGATGCTTCTCCAAGCAGAGAGTGGGGGGTAGCTCTCCTCAGCTGGGGCCTCCCTCTGGAACAGCTTCCCTGCCACTCTCAAACTTGAGCAGAACCACCTCCAGAAGCAACTCAAGATCTGCCTTTTTCTTCAGATTTCTCTCTTCCTCTCCCCTGTGGATGTCCCTGACTGCTCCACGTACTGATCACCTGGCTACTCTCTGAACTCTGGCCCAGGCTCCTGTGTCTCTGTTTGCCCTCACCCTCCCTCCGGAATCTCCCAGTGCTTAGGGTCTGTACCTGTAACCCTACAGTCCCTTTCTCTGCACTTATGAGCCACCTGGTGGTGGCACTTATTAGTTACCTGCGCTTATGAGCCAACTGCTGGCCTTACTTATTATGTTCATGTGCTTCTCCCATCCCCCAGCACTTCTCCCCCCCATTCCCTGCACTAGTGTTGTCTGAATGACACAAGGCCTAATAAGATTGTTGTTTTTTCCTCCATCCTTGTGTTGTTGCACCTTGAAACACTTGTGTATAGGCGCGTTATAAATTCCATATCATATCCCATGTTTGTTGCTTTTCGAATTGCCACTTTCCTTCAATATCTTGAATTTAGTGTGTATGGTCCTCATCTGAGGATTGACTGCATGTCGGTCAAATCTGGGGACATTCCTTTTAGTGCCTTCCATACATTTGTCCTGCAATTATTGAATGGCGCGCCATCGTGGGCATCGCTTTTTAATGTCACTCCCTCATACCCCACCTTTCGCCAAAAGGCATTAGCTTGTTGTATTGTATTGTATGAGTATTTATAGAGCACAAACAAAGACCGAAAGGCATCAAAGCGCTAAATGGATTGAGAGAAAGAAGGCCACTTCAGACAAGCAGGGCTAGAACAAATGAGTTTTCAGAGTCTTTTTCGAAAAAGAAGATATTCCAGAATGTTACGAAGCTCAGGTGGCAAAGCGTTCCATAGCTCGGGGGCAAGCACCGTAAAGGATCTTGCTCTGGCACAATGGAATCTGGGAATGCATACAGTGATTGGTTAACCGAGTGGAGAAGCCTGCTGAGATTATAGGGCACACGCTTAAATCATAAAAATTCTACCCCATCATCATGGGGGGGACGATGAATGAGACAAAGGATTTTACACTTGACTCGGCTCCTAATGCGGAGCCATTGTAGTTGGCGAGATAAGTCCTGAGACTGTGTTAGTCCAGGAGCTCCCGAGTGAGGCGAGTGCTTGCATGCTGGATAGTCTGTAGGCATTGTAATAGAGCCGCATGTTGGCCAAGATAAATGCTATTACAGTAGTATAGGGATCCCAGGATGGATGTGGTCACAATTTGTGTCCTAGACTCAGGCGGCAGGAACAGTAGATTTTTTTCATTACTTTCAGTTTGGTATAACCAAGTTGGCAAACTGCAGATATTTGGGCTTTTTTAGAGCCCGTGGTCATTAATTTGATCCCTAGGCTCTTCACTACCGGAGTGGGTTCAGGACATGGGTCAAGCGAGGTTGACCAATACTGACAGGTCCAAGGCTGTACTATTTTGTGTGAAACAACCAACAGGACCTCAGTTTTATCTCCACTGAGTTTAAGCCAATTATTGGCCATCCAGTGCCCTCCCCAGATAGACTGTCTTTCAGTTTGTGGGTGGGGGTGGGGGGCAGATGATGGCACATTGAGGCGAAAGAGGATCTGTGTGTCATCAGCATATGAGAAAAAATATACCCTGTGGCTAGCAATCGAATTGGCTAGAGCCTGCATGCTTAAGTTAAACAAAAGTGGAGATGAATCAGATCCTTGGGGGACCCCACAGTTCAAGGCTATAGGAAAAGAAGTGAATGGGGAAGGGAGACCGTTTGAACCTGGTTGCTCCCCAATAGGGCTGCAAACAAACTCTTCATGTTGCCCACAATAATGTTATCCCGGACGTCTCATTTAATAGGGCATAAATCCATTTCCCTGCACCCACGGTAAGGGATGGTGAGCTAGTCATCACATTTCCTTGTCTATATTCGGCCAAGGCACATACTGAGTACCCACTCTGCCTTTCTGTAATAGGCGAACTGTGTCTTCAGTTCTCTGATCTTTCCCTGGATGCTTTTCCACCACTATGAAGGTCAACCTTTTCCAGAGTCTCTCTGCCCAGGGCCTATCATCGCCTCCCTCCCCTTCTTCACATGACCATATCTCCCCCACTTCCTCCTCCTCCTTAGCTCCACAATCTGAATCGTGTTCGGATTGCCCATTGGGGGTCACATTTATATCGGCAACAGGCTTTCTGTCCAATTGAAACATTATCTGTCCTGATAGCCATACTTTGCTGCACACATAAGCTCCTGCTCCACCTCTTTCAGCACTTCATCTATCTGTCTCTGCACGCTGCTTCCTATTTCTGTAAAAGGGGTAGTAATACCTGAGTCTCTTGATGTACTTCTGCCATGTGTGCTAGTATTTTTTACTATATCCGTGTGTCTGTTGGGAGTGTATCGGGGGTTGCTATGGCCTGCGGCTGCCTTTAGCAGAAAGGACTGATGGTGTTGCAGCAGCTGCTGTGCTCGCTGCAGCAGAGGGCACATCATAAACCAGGGGGCTCACGCTTCCCTTTGCCCCCTATCACCTGTTCATGGGCGCCCCTTCCTCTTATGCTATGTTAATTAGACTTATAAAGCAAACTATCACCCGAGGGGATCATGGCGCTAATGGATGGGAGAACAGAAGGAAAGAAGGGATAAGGAAAGAAAACAGGGCAGGCAGAAGAAAATGGCTAATACATTAAGGTTTTTAGGTGACGCCTGAACAAAAGATGATTATCAGTAGTGCGGAATGAGCTCAGAAGATGGTTCCAAAGGGCTGCAGTAAACACAAAAAAGCATGTCCACAAATCGTGGGCCAATGAAACCTAGCAACCTGGATCGCAAACCCAGAGGTGGAGTGCAAAGCTCTGGTTGGTATGTAGCAGCAGAACCTTTTCTGCAGGAACTCAGCCCAAAGTTCGTAAAAAGCCTGGTGCATAATGCAGAGGGACTTTAATTTCGAATCCTAGCAGGGGGCCAACAAAGGCAGTGTAGAATGGGAGAGATATGCTCCTTGGGAGAGACACCAGCGACTACTCCAGCAGCCGTATTCTGGAGTATCTAACAATGATTAAGTATATGTTTTGTTATGTTAGATGCATTTCTAAAGCGCACGTACACCCAAAGGCATCATGGCGCTAAGGAGAGCAGATGAACGGTGGTGAGGGGTGAGCGAAAGTCGAAGGAGTCAGTCTAGTATAGATACATCTTCAGAGGCCGGCAGAAGATCATATGATTGTCGACAGCTCCAAGAGACAACGGGAGCTCATTCCAAGCTTTTGCAGCCATCACCTAAAAAGCACGCCCACCAATGCGAGAGAGCCTGGTGCGAGGGACAAGTAACAAGAGGACAGACTGGGATCGCAGAGGGTGGGACGGGACATAGCAGAGAAACCTTTCCTGAATGTATTCAGCACCCTGCTTATGAAAGGCACAATGCACAACGCACATAGATGTAAACAGAATCCTCTTCTCAATGGGAAGCCAGTGCAGCTGCCTGAGGAGCAGAGCCATATGTGCTCAAAAAGGAGGATGAAGCACCACTCTGGCAGTGGCATTTTGATGAAGCTGAGGCAGACTTAAGAGGTAGTGCGGCTGTCCCAGATAAAGTGAATTATAATAGTCTGTGGTGCTCAATACGAGCGTGGCCACCACTGGCACATGATATTTAGATGGAACAAAAGAAAGCACTTTATGCAGCATCCGTAATTTAAAGTGGCCGGACATGCACACAGCTGCCACTTGGGAGTCCATAGATGGGGATTTCACTGAGGCAGAGGGATAAGGCAAGAGCCCAGAGAAGCCGGCCAGAATTCAGCTGCCCAGAAAGAGAGAGGAATGGGGCTGCCAACAACAAGCACATCTGTCTTAGATACATTAAGCTTCAACCAGTTAGCTGACATCAATAATCCCAGGTGTTCCAGACATCACCTCAGCCTGGTTGCAGTGTCAGCACAGGTAAGGTCCAGCCAGACCAAAATCTGTGTATCATCGGCGAATGATTAATATCTAAAATCGTGAGAAAGAATAAAAAGAAGGAGTGGCCGAATAAACATATTAAACAGAATGGGGGGCAGGGCTAATTCCTGGGGGTCCCCACACAACAACATTATAGTTTGAGAGAAGAAGGGGGGCAGATTGAGACAGGTTTGCCAAGAAGCCATGAAACCAGTCCAGTACCTGACCAGAAATGCCAGTGTCCGACAGCCGGGACAGCAGCCTGGAATGGTCTACCGTGCCAAATGCCACGGACAGATCTAACAGTAGTACTGCTCCTAACCCACCATGGTCAACCAGACGGGCAAGATCATCCATTACTGAGTTGAGGACTGATTCCGCCCCCCTCCCAGACCGAAAGCCGGACTGGAAAGGATTGCAAAATCCAGAAGTTTCCAGATAAGAGGAGAGGGGCTGAGACAGAAAAAGTGAGTTACAGTAGTCAAGGTGGCTGCCACCACAGGAGCACACATGCCAGGGGGCAGGAATATAAGAATCTTACGAAGGACTTTGAGCTTGTAGTAGTCACCTTGGCAGACTGAGCTAGCCTGCACACCCATAGAAAGAGTGGCTGCGATCTTAACGCCAAGATCCATGACAACAGCATCAAGCTTGGGGAACGGGCAAATGCCAGAACTCGGGGTTCCAGACCGAAGTGTTTGAGGGGGCAACCATGATTAAGACCTTGGTCCTTTTACCATTCAGCTTAAGGCAGTTGCGAATCATTTGTACTTGTTTATTATTTGTATCGCGCACCGAACCCTGAGGTAACTGGGTGCTGGAAAACTTAAGTGTTACAGGCAATTGTACAGAAATTGAGTAGTCAGTAGACCGTAGGTCACAGTTGGGTCTAGCAAAAGCAATTTAGGAATAAACATATATAAATATATACATATACAATATATACAGGTGAGTCACAACAGATAAACAAGGAGACTAATAGTTACAGAGAGGTCTAATGTCAACTATCACACGTGGGAGCAAGAAGAGCGGCAGCCAAGGTGAGAAGCAGAGATGGAGGGCTTCATCTGATGGGCTTGTCTGTAAGCCAATTTTTTACTCTGGATTTGAAGGCAGGGAAGGAGGGTTCTAGCCTAATGGTGAGAGGCAGCGAGTTCCAAGATTTGGCAGCTTAGGCTGGAAAGCTAGCCCCCCTGCGGTTTTTAGGTTGAATCTTGGTACTGTGAGGCATTTGGTGAAGGAGGATCTAGTGGGCCGAGAAGGTGAGCGTTTGCTGAATTTGTCCGAAAGGTATTTAGGAGCTGAATTCGAAAGTCATTTATGAATTATTGCCAGTGTGTGAAAGGTAATCCTGTCATGGACTGAAAGCCAGTTGGCTTCCCGTCTGAAGGTTGAGCTATGGCTGCATCTTGGAATGTTGAGGGAAGCTCTCAGGGAATTATTTTGTAAGACCTGGAGCCTGTTAAGATTCCAGTCAGACGATCTTAGGAATAGTGTATTGCAATAGACAATCTTAGACAGGGCTACAGCTCTGGATAGCAATAAGCAACTACTAAAGGACAGATAGGGTTCACAGGGGTAGATTAGTTTATTAGTATAGGCTGTAGAGGATGCAACAGCGCTGACTTGTTTCTTTAGAGATAAGGTGGTGCCGAGATAAACTCCCAGGGTTTTTATTTCCTTGGCGACCTTGATCCAGTTTCCGTCAATATATATATGTTTTTAATTTGCATTTTTAAAGCGCTCACACAGCCCAGGGGCATCGAGGCGCTGTTACAGATTTATTTATTTGTTTTGTTTTTGTTGTCTTAGTTGCATATTTATAACGCGCTTAAATACTCAGAGGTTTCTAAGCGCGGACCTGTGGATCGAACCTGTGTTGCTTCGTGTCGTCTTGCTTCCAAGGCGAGCAGGTTGCCACTGAGCTATCCTCCCAGGTTTGTCATTGAAAGAGGTGTACTTCTGGTCCAAGGTTATTGGTGTCCATCCAAGCCTGGATTTCCAAGTAGATTTGATTGATTAGCTTAGAGTCTTCTGCATAGTGGCCTGTGAGTGGAATGAGGACCTGGGCGTCATCTGCATAGTTAGTGTAGACGACACCGAGGTTGTCTAAGCAATCAAAGAGGAGCTTTGTGAATATGATGTAGAGCGTTGGTGAAATGCAGGACCCCTGAGGATCCCCACAGTGAATAGGGGTCGGTTCAGCTGATGCTGAGGGTGAGAAAACTCTGGTAGTACGGTTGGACAAGAAGGATTTGATCCAATTGGTGGCATTGGTAGAAAAGGCTGCTGCAGTGGTTCGGTGGCTAGTTAGGGTTTGGTGATCGACTAAATCAAAAGCTGCAGACAGGTCTAACAGCAGTTAGAACGCCAGATTAACTTTGTCCTTCGCCTCGTCCATCTGGATTTTTAGATCCAGGAGTGCTGTCTCCGTACCATGCCTGGGTCAGAAGCCTGATTGTCTAATGCCGAGTAGGTTGTTGACCTCTAAGTGTTTCTGGATTTACAGGTATTCAACTCTATCCAGAATTTCTAATAGGAAAGGGACGGTAGTGATGGGTCTAGAGTTTGTGGGAATGTTGGGGTCTAGATTGTTTTTTTTTTTTAAGAGGAGCATGACCCATGCCTCCTTGAGATTGTTGGGGACAAGGCTTGACTTGAATGAGGAGTTTATCAGAGTGGCAATGAATGGGGACAGATCTTTGGCTCCTTCCTTAATGATGGAGGCAGGACAGGTGTTTCCTTGACAGTGAGAAGCTTTAGCCCTTTGATGATGTCTTCCACCTCTTTTGGAGTGACTTTGGAGAAGGCAAAAGTGGGAATTTGGGATTATGTTGCTCCCGTATGGGCTTAGTGGAATGGGTGTTTGGTAGGCTTTTCTTTTTAGAGTCAATTTCACTTTGTAGCAGTGCTATTTTGTCCGCTGGAGCTTGCTGGATCTTGGTGCACCAGGCCGCGTCCATTGTGCAGTCCTCAGTAGTGGGTGCCGGGGATTCCAGTTCCTTTAGTATGCTAAAAAGCTCCTTGGTGCTTGATTTAGCATTGAGGATTCTGGTGTTGTAAGCTTCTTTTTTAGTGGCTAAAATGGCTGCTTTGTAGGCTGAAACAGCTGTGGCGAACAAGACTTTGTTAAGAGAGGAAGGTGATTTGCGCCAAATGGTTTCTGCCATTCTTTTGGCGTTCCTTAGGATTTTTAGGTTGGCCGTGTACCACTTATTGAGATGGGCAGTTGGTTTGGCTTTTTTTAACTTGAGTGGGGTGGATATATTTAAGGCTGAATCTAGAGTATCGTTGTAGAGGTCAACTAATTTGTTAGAGTCTAGGTCCTTATAGTTGGAGGAATCCAGGATGTTATTAATGAAAGGCCTAAGGCTAGAAATTGTGATGTTGCGGCAGTTTCTGGAGAGAGTGGAGGGTGCAATAGTGGGACTTGGGAGAGTTAACCCTTGGACATTAAATTATATGAAATGGTAGTCCGACCAAGCAACTGGTTCATACTGCAGAATTGTTAAGGAACAATTGAGGTCTGACACCCAGTCCAGAGTTTGACCCTTAATGTGTGTCGGTTCAGAAATGTAGTGTTTGAAGCCTTGTTGGGAGATATAGCTTTCCAAAGCTGGTGCCTGTGAGTCATTGGGATCCTGGAAGCCCAGATTGAAATCACCAAGTACGATGGTTTGAGATCCAGGTTTAGTGTTCGAGGAGAGGAGGTCAGTAATGTCATCCTGAAAGGAGGAGATGGGTCCTGGGGGATGATGGATGAGGTGCAACAGAATGGTTTGATTGGGTGAGAGTGGGATTTTGGCTGATAGGAGTTCAGCGGAGCGGAAATTAGATTGGGCGGTAGCTCTAAGGCCCAACTGGGTTTTTGAGATGAATGCTACTCCACCGACTTTGCCTTAGTTCCTATCAGCTCTGGTGATAGTAAAACCCTCAGGGAGAGTCAGGGAGATTGCTGGGCCTGCTGCCTGGTGAAGCCACGTTTCGGTGATGGCCAAGAAGTCAAGGCGGTTAGAAGAGGTGAGGTCAGCAATGTAAAGGGTGTGGGCGACTAAGGAGCGAGCATTGATGAGAGCTCCTTTGATGGAGGGCAACAATTGGATGGTTGAAGGTTTACCAGTGCAAGGGGTACCCAACGGTAAAGGTCGCTGCGTAGGCGGGTGAGTTGTAATGGTGGTGGAAGGAGTCTGAGATTTTTGGAGTTCTGTAGTGGATGCTGGACAGGTAGATGGTGAGTGGTTTCTGGAATTAGCACCATTGAGTTGAGGGGGGAGTCCATGGTGTTATCTTGTGCTAATCTTTGGTTTCTGATGGTTTATGATTTTATGATGTCAATGGGGCAAGGGATAAAAGGAGTGGGATGTGTGGCAAATCACTGGGTCCATTCAGAGGGGCTAAGTGGGAGGTTTGTCAGATCCCTATGGATCCCTATGGTCGTCCGCTGCTGAGATATGTTTTTCAGCAGGTTAGAGAGGGGGAAGGAAGTTGGTGGGGGTGATGGTGTGGAATAGTGGGAGTCAGGAAGCCATGGCAAGGGTGACTCTGTGGAAGGCGGCCATGTGGGAGAGGCAGCCGTCAAGGGTGGGTGAATGTGGGGAAGGATATATTATGTTGAGAGGTGAAGAGTGGTGCACCTGGTGAGGTGTGGAGGTGGTGTACTGAGTGACGGTCTGATAGTCTTGAATGCTACCGGACACCAAAGTGGTGTGGATTGGGCAACAGTCAAAGCAGGGCGGATAACGACACAGTGCTAAGTATTCAGAAACAGTGTTAAGGGTATTACAAATCTGTAGGCTGGTACAGAGTACTGAAGATAGACAATGGTGAAAGACAATGGTCTATGCTTTAATGTGGAGGATATGATAGGCATCATGTGGGCAGAGTGAGGTGGTGGTAGGAGTAGGCTAATTTGAGTTGGTCGGGGTCAGCAAAGAACCTTAGCTGACAGGCATTGGCTAACACATGGATCGAACACAAATCAGGTAGGGTATTTCAGGCAACAGTGATTGCGATCACAAGACAGGTAGGATATTTATAGCTGCAGACGTTGAGCAAAACCATGCAACATTACCATGCAAGTATTACAGGTTGCAATAGTTAAGATAATGAGATCAGTTAAGATCACATAGCAAGTAAGGTATTTCTGGCTTAAACGATTGAAAACGCAAAGCACAGAGCAAGGAGGAAGTTTGTAGCTGAAATGAATGAGAGCAATGAGCACGAAAAAGGTAGTATATTCTTGGTTACAACAATAGGATCCTGAAGCACGTACAGTATTGTGGGCTGCAGCAATTAAGATCACAAGGATCAGTTAAGATCATAAGGCAGGTAAGACATTTCTGGCTAATACGGCAGAAAGCACAAAACAAGTATGGTGTTGCGGGCAGATTACAGTGCAAGTATGCTTTTATAGGCTACAACAATTGAAAACATAATATGGATGCCAGTATTAGAGTGGTACTCTGACTGCACTCCGACACTGCAGGTAATGGACACACCCGACGTAGGGACAATGTTGATAATTACAGAATACTAATCATTTGGGAACGGTGCATAAGAGAGGGGTTGGACGGCACAGAGCGGACTGGGACGTGGCAAGAAGGTCATCAATGATATGTATGTCCAGACTATGCTTATCAAAAGGTACGCGGGCTTCAGCACTACCAAAGTTTGGTGTAGCACAACACGTGATAGATGATATTGTACGGTAATGTAAGTAATGTAAGTAATATCATGCCTCTGAACTGACAAAGGATGAGGACTAGACTTACAGATTACAAGTGTACTCACAGTTATAGGTCCAACATATAGGACGACAGAATGCCCTGGCAGCCCATCACGCCATTAACAGACAGACATGTGCTTTCAAGGTGTGCCTTAAATAGGCGTGGCGGCTCTCGCCTTCCAGTGGCGATGTGGCCGGGAAATAGTAGCAAGGAGCCAATGGATGGCGATGCTCCTCCGGAGTGGTTGCCAGGCAACCTGAATACACAATACGGAAGCAGCCATTTTCTTCATGCCGCGTGGGTGATGGCAGATTGCAGGCAGAGGGGCCTTGCCTCTGGGGTCATCAGGGAAGCAGTGCAGTATGCCTGCTCCAGGCTGCTTACCCTTGTGATGCTAAGCAGAGATGCGAGTCACGACCCTCGCCCAAAACCCCCTCTGGCAAATCCATTGGCCAGGTGGAGTCAGGACTCGGGCCTCTAGAGCCTGGCATCCTCTTCAAAAGCCCTCATGGGGCCAGTCCTGGCGTCTATGGCGCCATGCTCATACACAATGTGCTTGGGAACTACTTTATTGTCAGCCAACATGGAGCCATCCACATAGCTTGGCTCCTAAGAACCAAGCTATGCGGTCTAGTGTTTTGGGTGTGGCAGGCCTGGAACTACTTTCCCTGGTACTACTTTATCTGGGCTATATAAACCACACCCTGACTGAACATGCTTCGTGTTACTTTGCAGCTTGCAACGTGACGCTCACCGTGTCCAGCTATTCCCTTGAACCTCAGAGAAGCAGACCTGCAAGGAGACAAAAGGAACATACTTAGCAGCAGCATCTTACATGCAGTCTTCATCTTTAAAAACTCACAGCTACTGAGAACAGCTTCCTTGAATCTGCACGCCTCCCGGACAGAACGAGCTGAAAGAGGAAGATAGAGGCAACATTAAAGAAAGCTGTAGAGACATTTACAAATTACGAACTGCTCAAAAGGCTTACCTGGCTGGTCGCCTTCGCATAGTGCTTACTTACCGCATCATAGCGCTCTTAATGTGCCATCATTTACCAGCGGGGCTCAACCAAGCCAGTTCGCCGCGCTGAAGCTCTGCATACCTAAGGGAGAAAAAAAAGAGACATTTTAAACAAAGAAAGGCATGCAGGATAGCAACAAAACTAAAGAACAGCAATAAGACCTACCTGAACAATATCAAACGGGCCGGCGTCAGTGAAGTAACTTGACCGCACTCGCCCATGAAAGACAACGCGCCCCTGCAAAGAAGGCAGGACGGAGAGCAAACCTAATTCTACCACAAGGCAGAACCTTCCCTGCAGACCACATCAGGGCAAAGCAGGGAGATAGGGCAGTAGTTAACTGGGAGAAGGGGATCCAAAAAAGGAGGAGGGATAACCAAGGCATGCTTCAGGAATGGTGTAATAAAACCTGTGGCCACAAATCGTTCACTGCCTCAGTGAGCAGACTGGCAAGTTCAAGAATGCAAGTTTTCACAACTAAAAGCATGATGAGATTCAGATGGGAAGCTGAGTTGAGTTTGGTGATAGCCTGAATGACATCTTAGGGTCTGAAGTAAGGAAAAGAGGACCAAGAACAGATTGCTGATGAAGTATTAGAAACATTAGAATTTGAATCAAAGATAGGTAATGAATCAGATATTGTTTGATGAATGCTATACATTTTGGTCACGAAGAAAGACGATAGAGAATGGCAAGCTGGTACCTCAGGTGCCGGTTGTCCCAGAATTGATCATGCCTCCCCACCCAATTAGCCCACCATCTATCATCACTCAAGCTGTCTGCCATGAGAATATTCTTTTGAACTTGGCCTTGCAAGTATCACTGCTCCTGGGAATAAAAAGGGAGTGTGAACATGACTATCACCCAGTCTCGGTGTAGCTTGCCCAAAGTCTATTTTCATCTGACCATGTGACTGGAGTTGTGCTTAATACCATTTAATGAATATAACTTGGCACTCGTTGTCCTTCCGCCGCACCTTAACAGGAGCTCGGCTCTCACCTTCTTGTTCATTGTATCTTTCCATGAAAATTAACTAGTTTCTTGGCTGCCTAACCCTTTGACACTGGGCCAGGCAGACCTCCTTGATTCTTCTTCCATTTCCAGACAGGCTTCAAGTCTTTCTATTCACAGGGTTTTCAGTTTGCTTATGTACAATGTGGAACTTCCGGATTTCTATGCATATCCATAATCTATTCACTACGTTGCCAGCCTTATGATTACTTTGTCTACTTGTGTTACTGCATCTGTACAATTATAAAATGGTTTTCATTTTCTTCCGTGCTTCTTCACACGTGCGACTTTCATTCCGTATATGAAAGTTTACTCGATTCTCACTTCGTTAACAGATTCTTTGTGGTCTATTCACCTTCTCTCTTGTCATCTCTTCATAGATGTGTCCCTTTCTTCATGTGATGTCATCAGTCTCTTCTTTCATCCATCTTCACATGCTCTTCAGGAATCCTTCCCAAGAGGCTGTCAGCTTTTCATGGATTCATAAAGAATGGTTTCCTAATGGATACTTTGCTTCAAAGGATGCTCGTATTATAGGCATCATTAAGAGTGTCGCTTTTGTCACTATTTCTGGTTCCCAACAGATAGGCAAGTTAGCGGCGGGACTTCCGATAGAGACTTTTGGTTCCTCCTCTGCACTCTCCCCTCTGGTTGATTCATTGACCACTCTCTCATCAGACTCCACATCTAGACATCCTCTCTTGAAGAAGTGCTTCTCAGGAGTCCATATCTTCATCACACCTTTCAAAGATCCTGCTGACTTTACATGTTTGTCAACACTCTAGGTCATGCGGCTGCACTGTCCACTCGGGCTGCAGTAGATCCATCTTCCCACATACTTCTTGTGGTCTCTCGGATAAAGGAACTTTGTTTCCTCTGGTGCATGAATGCTGGCCTTTATATAGTCTTTGATCTCTTCATAGGTAAGCTCCATTGGTTAAAATCCAGATTCAACATCAATCATGATCTTCATTCCTAATGCTTTCTTTGCTGTCTTCTTGCACAGTGTGATTATTATTTGATTACACAGAATCCAAACATTATCATCAGCAATAATGCTCCAAAGAACTTGAAGATATTTGGCATCCACTGTGGTAACCAAGAGAAGATTGATGCAAACCAGCTGTCGTCTGCAATATCTTCTACTTCATCTTCCATCTTGGTGTGAAAGGTGGTCAACAATGTTATGGCCTTTGTCAATGTCCTATTCTCTTTGTCGTGAGCATGTAAGAATGTGCAACATGATTCTCCGATTTTGGCACTAACACCTCCATCCATAGGTGTAATCATGTCCAAGACATCTCAGTCTTATGGCTCTCAGCTCTTCTTTGATAGCATTGAACCCCTTTATGTTAGTGTTGATCATCTGCAGGAGCTCTCATCTGGTTATCTGTAACCATTTGGCATTCATCATCACCTGGATCCTTGGCATGAAGATTGTCGTGAATATTGCTGAAGTCTGGCTGAACAATCGATGTTCATATGGAATGGCATGAAATGCTTCCATTGATTTAGCTGAGAAATAGTTCTCCCTCTTTACTCTGTTGAGAATCTCAAGTGCTCTTCTCTTCCTTAGATGAGCATCAGCCTTTGAAAACTCTCTAAAGTTCAAATCACTTTTCGGAATCACTAATACTGGAACATGAATAACCACCATGGAACACCGCCCTCATAATCACAAGCCCAATAGTGGTCCATTATCTCTTGGCTTCCATCCTTCATTCCTGGTACATCAAAGATTTGTCTACATTGTTGATTTTCTCCAACTCTTCTTGTGCCATTGTTTCTGAAGCATAGTTCTGCACTGGCTAGAGGCACTATTTGCACTGAGCCTCCTCTGTCTTCAACTGATGTCAGCAGCTTGGCAAGCTTGGGCCAGAGAGGTTTGCATCCCTTCTCTACACGCTCAATGACTGGTTTGTGATATCTTGTTACTGCCACTGCTCTGCATACGACTATACCTTCTTCCCACCCATCTGGTGAAAGTACTGTGCCCCAAATTTGCACTTGGCCTCTCTCCTTGCATCTTCGTATTTCTTCATCAGTCTTTCCATTTCAATGGAGCTTATCTCCCATCTGATTCCTGCTCCTTTCATTCCAGGCTGTTCGTATCTTATCACATGATCTCTGGTGTGGGGTCTTGCTCTTGTTTTCAAATCTTGATCATAATCATCTTATTCTAGTGCTGGCCATTCTATCACCCATACCAAAGGATGCTTTTTGACCCTGGAATTGATCTCTCGTATGGCAGAGTGCAAGTTGAGTCAGGCAATGTACTGTTTGGACATCTATTTGTATAGCTATGAATATTTTTGAATTCCCCAATGCATAGGGTAGGAGAGCGCAAACATAGCAACTCTCCTCAGAGGTACTTTTTCCCACTTCTTTCATGTGTTTCATGTGAAGTTTCATTCTAGCACCGCGTCTCCCTCAAAAAGCTGCACGATTGACATCACATGGGTGGAGTCACTGTATACAGTCACTTCCTCCCCTTCGTATTTCTTAAGCGCGATAATAAGCGCCACCAATTCTGCTGCTTGAGCTGAAAAATTTGATGGCAGCCTTATGCTTGCCTCAATTTCACAATTCTCCATTTTCTCTATGTGTCACTACAGCTGACCCAGTCAATCTTTCTCCATTTATTTGATCAATTTTTGATGACCCATCAATAAAGAGAATCTCTCCTCCTGACAGTGTGTTTTCTTTTACACCCGGTATGTCATCATATGACTCTTCATAACTAGCACTGTCTCGCACATGCTCACCTTCTGCCACGGGCTCAGCTACAAATGAGACAGGGTTTACTGTTCTGCACATGTCTATCCTAATCGCAGGATTAGATATGACAACTTCATATGCAGATGCTCTCTGAGATGTCAACGTACCCCTAGGTTTCTCCAAAATGGCAAACAAAGCATGCTTAACGAATAATGTCATTGAACACCCCATCACTATGCTCATAGACTTCTCAATGGCGTTCGCGGATGCTGCCAGCGATTGTTCACAAGGAAAGTGTTCTCTCATAACTTGATCTAGAATCCCACTATAAAATGCCAGAGGTTTGTACCCTAATGTAGTCCTCTGTGTAAGCACTGTTGTCATAACTATCCCATTCATGTGCGAAAACAGGTAGAACTCCTCAAAATAATTCAGAATTCCTAAAACTGTAGTTCTACAAATTGCTTTCTTTAATTCTTCAAACCCCTCCTCCAGTTCCTCAGTCCATTCTGTTTTATCCTTGTTTACCTGTGTTATTTACAGAACCTACAAAAGTGGCATTGTGTATGAATTATAATCAAATACCTGTGCTCTAATATAGTCGCATAGTCCCAGAAACTGCTGCATTTGCTTTATTGTGTGCGGTTTTGCTGTTTTCAGAATTGCCTCAGCCCTTTCAGGTGTGACCTTTTTTCCCTCATGTAAAATAAACTGGCCTATATACAGCACCTCTTCTTGGCAATATTGTAACTTCTCCTTGTCCACTTTATATCCCTTGTCTGCTAGGATAATCATTAACTGAATTGAGTCTTGCCTGTGCTCATCTTCTGTCGTGCTACAAACAAAAATGTCATCTACGTACTGCAGGACACCACTTTTCAAATCAATATTGCCTAGGTCCATCTGAAGTACCCTATTAAAGATTGATGGAAACTCACAGTACCCTTGAGGTAAACAAGTGCTTTTCAGCTTAGTTTGGCGTAAAGTAAATGATGTCAAATCTTGAGAGTTCTTATGCAATAGGATTGAGAAAAACAAATTTTTCAAGTCAATATCGTGGCACAACTGGGATACTACATAGTATCATCACAGGATTTGGAACTAGAGGAAACTCTGCCTCTACAATTTGGTTAATTGGTCTCATGTCCTGAATTGCCATGACCACCCCTTCGATTTTTTTACAGGGTACACTGCAGTATTGCACAATGACTCTGACGTCACCAAGATACCCTGTTCCATTAGTGCGGAAATAGTGTTAAAAATATCCTCATCCGCCTATCGAGACATGGGATATTGTCTTGTCGAGGTAAAATTGCTCATGGCTTCGGCTTAAACTTAACTTACCCTACCCTCTTCAATAGGTCTACGTCATAGGGGCCTGTAGTCCATAACGAGGCTGGCACTTTTTGTAAGTCCTCGTCAAAATATACTGGACGTTGTCACACTATCATCATTTGCTGTGGGACCTCTCTTTTCTCTATTTTGATACAATAGGTGATGTGCATTTCAAATATTACTTCATCATCTGCTGGATCCTCTCTAAACATATACTCATCTGTGACATCAGTCAATCTATACCCTTCCCCAATGGCAATCACTATCCTCCATGGCCTGCCCTTATCAAATCCATCGAGCATGGCCAATTCCCCACTTACTATGGCTGCAACTAGTTCTAGAGAAACCGTTCGTCCCCCCTCTTTGTCCATAGGTACCTGTGGCCTGAATAAAATCAGGTATTCTTATAGTCTTTCACACTAAACAGGGTAGCCATTTTAACAGAATGCATACCCCATAATGGAAGATTTCAGGTTCCATTGGCACTCCCCACAGGGCCATGTGCCCTGTAAATGCCATAATAAATTTGCCCACGTTTAAATAGTGTGTCCCTGGAGTAGAACACGCTACGCCATCATCAGTTAAATAAATCGTCATATTGAACTTCGTCATTAAATCTCATCCCAGAATATTAACTGATGTCTGCGTGAATACAATAATGGAACAGACATGTCACACTCTCCTATTGAGACTGGTAAATCATCAGTGAAAGGAACTCTGCTTGTAGCTCCAGAGAACCCTTGAGCATTCATGGCAAGTTCCGATAACGGACATTTTTCCCTCCCGTATACATGAGCGAGTTGCACCCGTGTCTACTAAAACAGAAAAATATGTGTCTCCTATCGTCACATCAACCCTTGGTTACCTCTTGGGGGTCTGGTGTTACTGATAGTACTGAAGACATCAAGTTGTCCTGTGAGCAGTCTTATTGTGGCTATATGCTCCTCCTTGTACCTGTGAAAGGACCTCCTCCCACCACAGAAACACCCCCTATTCTAGGAGTTAATAACTGCCCTGTGTTTCTGTTCTGCTGTATCTGCAAGGGTGACTGTCCTTGCGGTGGATTCAATGGTGCTTGTTGTGGCTTTTGTGCTTGCTGCATTTGCGGTGCTTGTGCTTCAAACACCATCTGATCTTGTGCAAACCCATTCCTAGCGTGTGGGCTATATGCAGGAGGATAAGCGGTCCTCCTCTCTTGAAAATTCCATTTTGTACATACCCTTAGCTTCCACACATGCGCTCTTCTAACTTGCCCTCCTTTATTAAACCCTCCTTGCATATTCTGATTATCATTCTGCATATTCTGAAAAGCTGCTCTGATTATTTAGAAAGTTACCTCTCCCTCTAAAGCCCATTCCTCAGCCTCTCGGCATGAACCCATTTCCTCCTTGGTCCATCTGGCATTGATTATTTGCCTGTGATGCACCCTTTCCTTGTTGCTGAATTCCCAGCCCTTCTCCCCTTGTCAATACCGCACCATTCCTTGGCAAGCTCCTGGAGAAACTGGCCATCTCCCAGCTCAATCTCCACACTGAATCTGTTGGTTGTCTTCATGACCATCAGTCTGGCTTCAGAGCTGCCAGAAGCACAGAAACTGCTCTCCTGAACATCTGTGAAGACCTGCTCTCCAACCTTGACTCTAACACCCCTTGTGTCCTCATCCTGCTTGATCTCTCTTCTGCCTTTGATACAGTCAACCATGCCATCCTGCTCAATCGTCTCCGTGATAACCTGGGTATCACTGGTCAGGCTCTGGCGTGGCTGACTTATTTCCTCTCCGACCGACCCTCCCAGGTCCAACTTGGGTCCTTCTTCTCCGCTATATTTTTCTCTACGTGTGGTGTCCCCCAGGGGTCTAACCTCTCTCCCTGGCTGTTCAACCACTACCTGACACTCCTGGCCCACTGCATAGCTGCTCTCTGCCCCAACTTTCAGTGCTACGCAGATGACACCCAGCTCATCTTCAGGCTATCCTCAGCCTCCTCCTCTACTTCCCTCATCTCCGACTGTCTGTCTGCTATCCAGGAGTGGTGTGCTGCCAATGACCTCTGCCTTAATGCCAGTAAGACTGAGATTCTCCTCATCGGCACACCCGCTCCCACCTTTCCTGTAGCTCTCTGGCCGGCCTCTCTTGGCCCCCTTACTGTTCCCACCTGTAAGGCAAGAAACCTCGGGGTCATCTTCGACTTCACACTCACCTTCTCGCCACACATCTCTGACGTCTCTAAAAGTCACACTACCAGCTGCACCTCCTCAGAGGTATTCTTCCTTTCCCCAGAAGCTCACTGTCTCCAGAGCTCGGTTCTCTCAAGTCTGGACTATTGCAACAGTCTCTTTCTAAAATATCTGCCTGCTTCTACTCTCCGCCCTCTGCAACTTATCCCGAACAAGACTGCGAGGCTTGTCCTTGGCCTCAAGCCCAGGGATCGAATCTCTCCAGCACTGAAATATCTGCACTGGCTCCCAATGGCTGCAAGGATTAAGTTCAAAACCCTCTGCACCGTCCACAAGGCCTTCTGGGGCCTGGGGCCTCACTAACTTCAACTCTCTCTTCCTAAATACCTTCCTTCTCGAGCTCTTCGCTCATCTGCCTCAAACTCCCTCATGGTCAGTCGCTTCTCCAAGCAACGAGTTGGTGGCAGATCTCTTTCTTCGGCCGGGGCCTCCCTCTGGAACAGCCTCCCTGCCTCCCTGAAACTTGAGGAGAATCATCTTCGGTTCCGTAAGCACCTCAAAACCTTTCTCTTTGCGTCTGCTTTTTCTCCTCCTCTCCCTTGCTGATTTCCTGGCTTACACTGAAACTGCACTGGTTACCTGGCCACCCTCTGATCTCGGGTACAGGTCCCCTGCCTCACCAGTTGCACTCCTGCACTGCCTTCCTGGCAACCCCTGCACTTGGTGTCTGTTTTCTGTACCCCTACCAGCACTTGACACCTGTTGTCTGCACTTACCCTTTCACTTGCCACCTGCTGGCTGTACCTTTACTTATTGTTTATTTATTGTCTTATCCCATGTACTGCACTGTCCTCTTCCCCTCACCCGCGCTCTCCTCCTTCCTCTTCCCATGCACTTGCGCGATCTGAATGACACCTGGGCTAGTAGGATCGTTGATTGTCTTCCCTCTGTTCCCCCTCCCTTGCCTCGTTGCACCTTGAAACACTTGTGTATAGTCGCATTATAAATGCCATATCATATCATACCTTCTATGGTGTATTTTGACAATTTCTTCTGAACTAACTTGGCTTCATCTAGCTTCGTAGCCTCTTCCTTCTTTATTTTATTTTCAGATCCCATTGTTGGCTTATCCAAAGTAGGGACAATGGTTCCACATTGCCTTCTACCTGGCAATGTCCTTAACTTGCTCACATATGGTGGCAATTCTCCTTTCTCACTATGTGACCATCCTTAGAGCACTCAGGATATGCCATGGGATCTGGTATCCTATCCTTAGGTTGTTCCATATCAGACCATCTTACTTCCTTGTCTGACTACGCGCATCCTTCAGGACCACATGCGCTTTCTCCTGCCTCCCCACAGAAGGTTTCTCTTTCTTCATCTGACATATCCAGTCCCCAACTAATGTGACTATCATCCTTTACATCTATGTTCAAAATCGCCTGTCCAAAGACAAGGCTCTATGCTCGAGACTAAATGGGATTCCTTCTTTGCCTCATGACCTGTCAATTAAAGATCAATCATCTTTTGCCCTGCTTCCTGATTCACCTTTTGCCCTCAACTCTTGATGGGCATTATCAATCCTATCTCTGATGCTTCCTATCTTAGAATTATCATCAAGGTTTACTGTAGATGGTCCTGACATTTCTCCTTGCAACGGGAGAAACTCTCTATGTCGCCCCATGATATTACTGGACTGTTGCCAATAACCCCCTTAGAATATGCTCAATGTTGCGTTCCGTTTGTCTCCTTTTTTGCTCCATTTCTTTGTCCGATTTGCTTCTCTTCTTCACTTCCCGTCTAACCCTTTCCTCTTTTTGTCTTTTTTCTTCCCTTCGTTTGTATGCTCTATGCACCTCCTCTTCTTTTCGTCTTTGCATACTTTTATCCCTTCATTACTGAGCCTCTTCCTCTACTCTCTTCTTTTCAAGCCTGTCCTGTTCTTCAACTGCTCTTTGCCTGGTGTCATACTTTCGTTGCTCCTCTGCACTTTCTTCCTTGCTTTGTTGCTCCTCCTGATACATCTGCTCTTGTCTTTGTCTATTTTTTCTCTTGTTTTCATCTTCCTTCAGTCTCCTTTCTCGTTCCCTGTCTTTTTTTTCTCTTCCTCGTCATGGTCTTCCCTTTGCCTAACCTCCTCAAGGCTTTTCCCTTCGAGCTTTAATAATATCTGTCACCCATCCATTCATTCTGTACGAGCGTAATCTTGTCAGCTTTGTCCTTTTCTCTTTTCCATCTTTTAGTCTCTCAACTATATTTGTGGTTATATTCGATAGTTGACTTTTCTCTTACTTGCCCTGCAAGACCTTAAAGATCTCTTCCTTTCTTTTAGTCTTTTCTTGACTATCGTCACTACCATAAGCAGGCGGTTCATATATTGGGTTACTATACCCTGTCGCCGCCTTCAGTTCCTTTAACAGATCCAGTCCTGCATCTTCCGTTATATCGCCATTTACTTCTGGTGGAGTGGTGCTCTGGTTGAATGTTGATTGTTATCCCCAGACGTTGTTCCGCTGCACTACGGGCCTGCGTGATGACGGATGATCAGGTAATCAGGTAACTAACCTTTCAAAAGTACCATGCGGCGTGCTCTGTTTTCAAACTTGTGTGTCTTATTTTTACCAGCAGGAGCTGAATGGAAGTGAGAGCCTGCGACATTCCCGTGGTGAGTATCTGTGTTCAGGAATTCCAGGAGGAATGGGTCGGGGGATATCGCTGACTTCAGGTAAGCTGGGTTGAATAACAGGCCGGTGCACGTGGAAACACTGACAGGAAGGAAAGTGATATGCTGGCTGTTACTTGCAGCCAGAAAAATTGCTAAGCACTGGGTGTTATATAGCCCTGCCCTGCACCCAGCACCACTAGACCACCAAGGTTGCTGTAGAGCAGTATTGCCAGGGGCCATCTTGGTTTCCAGGAGGCATCCTGCTTTGGGGGCCATCTTGGAAGTGGCAGTTTGCCATATAAGCAGGCTGCAGCCTGTTTCTGTGCCAACCAGCAACCCTCAGTGACCAGGCATGGGCTACATTGCGTGTCTGCATCTTGAGGACCCTGCAAGGGGTCATGACAGCACCCCCCGCTCAAGGCATCCCCAAGGAGAACTACACCAGGTCCTGGAAGTTCTGGTTGATTATGACGGTAACAGGCCAATAATCGTGAAGCATGTATGTTTTCTGCTGGTTCCCAGGTGCGATCTAGTACACCATCCCCTTTCCAATAAACTAGGTAATAGAGTTTCCTCTGTATTATTGTGGAATCTAGGATATCCCTGACCTCATATTCAGCTTTCTCCCCCTGTACCTCTACTGGTGGTGGCCGTTTTAGGGAGTCCCGGGTACCAGTGTGCATGGGTTTCAAGAGTAACACATGAAAGACTGGATGTATGCGGAGTGTAGGGGGCAATACCTGCTCACTGCCACAGGATTATGGATTCTATAGGCTATGGACCAATATGTCATGGATGAAATTTCCTAGGCCCTTTCAAATGGATATGCCTCGTAGCTAGCCACACTCTATCATAAACTTGGTACTTGGGTTCCTCGGATCTCTTTTTGTCTGCAAAATGCTTGTGACCCTTCTTTGACTCTAAGAAGTTCTGGGTAGCCCTTTTCAGAGTTCACTAATGCTTGTGTGTAAGGTGTTAACGGCAAGCATGTCTAAGGGTACCGGTGGGTCAAGAGCTGAAGTGTGGCTAATTTCCCTTACCTATAGAGTCCCCCAGCAGCTTTGCTGGATTTGAAGGGTTTATTGTTTTCTCCTGCTAAGAGTGAGACTCTTTTTCCCACTCTTAGACAGATGGCTGATGTGTGTTTTAGGCTATTTTTGTGCTTATGGTTTATGGGTCTTTTCTCACCCTCATAGGTATCATCTTTTTTACATGTGTGTTACACAGCACCCTCAGTGCTGTAACACGGGGGTGTCATAGTGACCCCCAAACATAGACTCCATACCCTGGGACTGACTACTGTCTCCCAGGGCATGTAAAGTCCCCATGACTTTACTAGTCCATGGTTATGAACAAAACCAGTACAACCCATCTTACTATGGAAGTACTGGAAAGGGTTAATAGTTTTTCCCTTGTGTTAATTTTTAAGAGGGTACCGTCCAGTTCCTCCCTCCAAACTTTCTGGCTGGTGGCAGTGGTTACTACCATAAATATTTTCCTATGGGATTTTCCCATTGTTTGAGGCTACCACTTTTACTGACCGCCTCTAACAAACCGCTGGTTTATTTTAGTATTAAGTTTACTCTGGTAGGGTTTTATTGCCAGATCTTTGATAATATTTCTTTCTCGTGTCGTTCTCTGAAATCCTAATCCAGGTTGGGGATCCTTTGTTCGTCCTTTTGGCCGGCTTCTGTACAGAAGCCCTCCTTTCGGCGCCACTGAGTCTGAGGTAGACAGGATGTGTGGGAGGGGGAATAGGCACCCTGGACAGAGTTACCTAGGCTGTATGAATGGGGGTCTTTCTGCATAAAAACAGGGCTCTGAGGACTGGAGGACAAAACGTCACCACTGGACCTAAGAAATCCAAAGAGGAGAGAAGCCGAAGACATCTGAAATGACTGAACCACCGGTGAAGCCCTGCTGCAGATCCTCACCACTTTTCTCCAATGACCCGAGAAGATCTTCACCTGCAAGAGTCTTCTTCCCTTGAGCTGGTGGGGCCAACCAGTTCGCCAATCACCTTCCAGGACCTGCCTTGGTCGAATCACCTGTGCCAAGCAATAGGAGACCAGATAGCGAGGCACCCGTCCACCACGACCGCGATTTAAAGGAGCGTACGTTTTATTCCATTTTGGCATCACTGCGGCTGGCTTCATCCCAGGGCAGTGCAGTGACTTGAGCCTTCCTCCATGACAAGAGCCTCTCTTCCTCTGCTGGATCTCCTGAACTGCAGGAACTGCCAGGAACTACCGCCACCGCAGAAGCCTCATCCACTTTTAAGGTCCATTGTTCTGCCAGGCCTCCCGTTTTGTTGGGTACTGCTAAAGGTGTTTTAAATCCTTTACTTACCTTCTGGGCTGGCCGCCCCTTTCGTCTAACATTGTCTTTTACCTTCTGCAACCGCCTTTTCAAACATTAAACAAAGACTTGACTGCAGCTTCTAGAACAGTTTGATCCTGGGCACTTTGCCTTGTACCACTGACTCTGGCACAGGACTATTGACTCTGGCTAAATCTGTTACAACTGCCTTCTCTAGATTGCTTTTCTTCAACAATGTGTTGGTGCACCTAAACTCTTATAACCTTGTTAAGCGATATTCAATCAACACTACAGCTAAGTCAATGCCTAGTCTGGGATGCTGAGGAAAACCCTTATTGATGTATTTTTATGTCCAGTTCAGTACTCTGGATGACGACCCTTGTATAACACCCCCCTCTTAGAATCCCCCTGAGCCAAGAAGTAGGTTTGTTTTGCAAATTAAAAGGTTTATTTGAAAATTTAAACAGTATATATATATATATATATATATATATCACACTTCTATAAATACATTGATAATGGATATTACACTTGTGAATATGAGCAGTAATCAGCAAGAGGTAACTTATGAATAGGAACAGAAGAATCAGGTGGGAAAGAATGCTTTATATGGTTCAAGGAAACGCAGTGATGAATGAAATGCAGTACAGAAAATAACTTGATATGGTTTCACAAGAGATAATATGTTCACTTTTCCCCTGGTGGCAATTCACCCCACCCTATATGCAATGCAAGGAGATGGAAGTAACACACAGTCTTCAGGAATACAATCAAATACAATACGGAATTCAGTTCCCCCCCAGCAAACTTAGAGGAAACAGGTAGAAGTTTGAAACACAGGCCCAAAATGCTTTTAAATGTGATGGCAATGGATGGGAAAATGTGCTAACTGATTTTAATTCCCTCTAGAGATTCAGGGTGAGTGAGAGATGCTTGTTGGTATTAGTTCAGGCTCACTTTAGCAATGCTCTAGGAGTTATTACCAGGTTGCAATCGGATTTTAACAAAGGAAAGAATGGAGCTGCTATTTTGACAAATGGAGAAATTGAGCCAAATCGCAAATCGCAGTAAATTTCGCGAGTGCGTAAATCGCGATTGCGGAAAAAGTATAGAATCACAGCTTTCAAATGAAAGTTAAACCACGTTCCTAGCCCAAACGGTTCAAGATATACGGACGATTTAATAAAGGTAGATTTTCGGATTTAAAGTAAAACTCAAAATGACTTAGATTATTTTAACTAAGAGATTGGTTCTGCACAGTTCTGCTAGGTACTCACAATAAAAATTTGAACTAGGCCTCGTCACGGATCTGGTCAACACGTCCGGCGGCGGTTCTGTATGCTCGGCGGGTCAATTAGGCACCGGTTCTGCTCACAGCGATCCGGATCTCTGTTTCTTCTCACAGCGGTCTGGGTCAGCTCTGCTCTGCTGGTCTAGCCTCTCTGGATACAGCGGCCTCTGGTTCTGGATACTGCTCTGCTTTCCAGTCCGGATCAAATGAATTCTGGATGTAACACTGCTTTCTGGGTACTGGCAAAAGTTCTTGGCAAAAGAATTCAGACAGCTCGCCCGGCTGTGGAATAGTTTGCAAATGATTTTAAGGATGCTGAGGCCTGCTGAGAAGAGTTCTCAGTTTGTGGGTTTAGGCCCTTGCTTTAAGTTCTGAAGTAAATTTCTGGTCTCTGAAGATTGATGGATGTGAAGTCTGGAGTCTCCCGGCAGAGCGTTCTGCAGAAAATGCAATTGAATGTCTCTACCTGTCCCAGCAGTCTCTTTTTATGTGTTTTGGAAGTGGGTGTGTGCGTGGCATAACTGAGCCTGCCCCTCTCTACTTGTCATTGGCCCAATTCTCCCCTCTCCCATGATTGGGGGAAGGAAATGGATTGTCATCATGATGAGGTCTGTTTATGGGTCAGAGGATCCTCCCCTGGTCAATTTGCCCACAAATCTATATTTGATTCAAATACATATTTCCCAGATACACAATTTGTTGAAATTACATGTACACATTATATATTCCTTATGGTCCATGCTTGTCCGCCTATGATCTTCCTGGGGGCTTGCATTCAAAAATAACAACATTTTGCGCTTTTTAACTGGTTTACCAATATCGGACATTTACCAAAAATTACACACATGTGCGCAAGGAGTATGGACATTAATTGATGAAGTGTCAGATTTTTAACATGCAGACATTTGGAGTAAGACACTATTTTCTGCTAGCAACCCCCCAGAATACACCACAGGGTCCTAACGCCTCTTAAAACGTGCACAGAAAAATCACAAGAATAATGATATTACTTATATAATTCTGACAAGTCCGCACTATGAGTTATCTATCTTTTTAAAATGATGCTCTGGCCCAGATGGGTGTGGTTTAGGTTCCAAAGCACATGGGGGAAGCTTCTGTCTGCCCCCGCCTCCAGCTCGGGTGGCTCCCAGAGGCACTTCTCCTCCCACTTCTCCCAAGAGGAAGCCACTTTACGCCCCCCCAATATAACATTTGCCTGAGACCATTGTTCAGTTTCCTGCAGTCCCCAGGTAATTCAATAAGAGAGGTGTCAACTCCTTTTTGTGGGGGCAGCAGAATGCAGCCAGGCCTGGGAACACAGCTGTTGATCCAGTTTCAACTCCTGTCGGGGGTAGTTGTCAGGCAGAATCCAGTTTCATTAAGCCAGGTTTCAGCTAAATGTCACTTTTTGTTCCCAGTTTTCTACATTCAAATCAAACTGACAATTTTTACACATGCAGCTAGAGTGCTGATTCTAAGTTCAAAACTATGACAATTCAACAGTTACAAACTATGTGACACTCAAAAGTAGGTCCCTCATTTAATTTAAACATTTCGATTTTAGTGGTTTTCAGTTCAGTTTAACTTAAAGGCATGGTCTAGTAAAAATGTTTATTGTCCCTACGGGTCGGCCATGTTTTTTTAAGCCTAAGTGGCTCGATTTTAGAAAACTTTCCTATGGACCTTACCCGAGTTTTCGTCCATTAAACGCACGCGAAAACAGGCACCAGGGAGCTGCCATTTTGTGATAATCCTATCATTTCCCCCATCGCCCTGACTGGCCTGCTTTTACGGCACTAAATCATATCCCCCGACCCTGAGCCTGTCATCAGCAGACTCGTACCGCCCATTTCCCAACGCCAAAGCACGTCTTGTGTCAACATTCGCTGCGCTTCAGCTAATGACGTGTCGCCATGGAAATGGCAGGACGCCTCTTTCCTCAATAAGTATAAACAGACCGTTTCACAACACACAGCAGCAGATTTTTGATTCCATTCCTCTCTGTGTTACTTATAGTATTCTGTGACTCGTTTCTGTGCTCTGGTCAGCTATCTTCGCCGGTTGTAGCCCGTGTGAACACCTGTACCATCTCGGTAAATTATTTTACTTTGTTTACCACACAATGGCTACAATAATGCCCTACATGTACGATCCTGAGTATACCGAGGAGGAACTACTGGAAAGGGAAGCACGCGAAAATGATGGGGATTCGGACGGCAGTTGGCAGGACGAATCAACAGATGAAGAGCCTGGGCCTAGTCGCATGGAAGGCGTCTCCACCTGGTGCACATGCAATCGGTGCGAGCTAATGCCAACCGAGGAGGAGAACTGCTGCTGCCGAGAAAACTCGGGATGCCTGGCCTACATTTCGGAAGGCGAGCCACGACCGCAATGCATCACCGAGCTGCCAGACTTCAGGGCAGCCTGCCTCACACGGGCCGTGTTGAGAATAATGATGGTGCTTATGCACGAACTTCGCGCAACTGTTCGTCCTCGTAATCCGAGTAACGAGTTAGTATACTCTGCTTGTCATGCGACTCCTATTTCATTTTCTTCTACTATATCCAAAATTACATCTACATATAATTTTAACGCATGTAAGTCGTTCAATAGTGTGCATTGTCTAGATAGCATTTGTCCGTGCAGAATGCCATTAGTTACAAGATTTGTCATTGACAACAAACGTTTATTAAACTTATCTTGGTCATTTAAAAACAGTTTGTTTCATTCCTTTTCACAGGTGGTACAGGCTGGTGGCCTATTGTTCCTTTACATGGTGGCTCCACGGGAGGCTTGGACACCGCATTCGAAGAGTGATACCCGCCTGTGCCGTTCGTGCCATTAGAGAAACGTTCCCGAGTGACAGCGGTCAGTACAGGGGATTTTCTCTCGCTGTGCTGCAACCTGACCTGTATAATCTTTAAAGTCTTGTATTTTTGTGTCATGAAAATAAGATACAAAATAAAACACCACATATATTTTAACAACGGTTGTTTCTATTTTTTAAATGAATCAAGTGTGTCTCCATTCAAGGATGGACGTCAGACATCTGTGCTCCGAATGGGTGAAGGTCTGGTCGCTGTGAAGCAGGGTGGTCACTATCTATCTAAGCTAACATAACATATTCTTGATAATGCATGCACTAAATAACACTTGTTCAAAGTCTTTCAGTAGGTTATGTCTCTATAAAAGTCACATATATCTATATTAACAATTACCATTGGATTATACAGGCCTTAGGATCTTGACCACTATAATACACCGGTTGAAGTGTGGGTCTGTGCTCACAAGAATCTCCGGTATGTGGCATTTGTTATTGATAAGCAACGATATACTATCAAAGGCGGTTCGCGCCAGTGGATGAGCGCTGGCATGGGGGGCTGTCAGGGGCGTGAAAGGCCAAGGTGCCAAACTGCATGTACACTTCAAAAGGTATCCCACGCCAAGGGGCCATCGGTCACATGGCCTCCTCAGACCCCGTGTCTCCAGCCAGACCTCCCCTTGAAGCAGGCCGCCCCCCTGCAATCCACATAAGTGTGTCTCCATTCAGCAGTCTTCATGTGCCTTATCTGCACGCCCCAGGCCCATCCATCCCACCCCCCTCTATCAAAGGTGGTTCACACCCGGGGATGAGCACTGGCATGGGGGGCTGTCTGGGACACGAAAGGCCAAGGTGCCAAACTGCATGTACACTTCAAAAGGTATCCCACGCCCAGGGGCCATCGCTCACATGGCCTCCTCAGACCCCGTGTCTCCAGCCAGGCCTCCCCTTCAAGCAGGCCGCCCCCCTAAGACCACGACATACATATGTCATTCATTCACAAACACACCCCTGTTTCTAATACTTTATAAACCACTTGATATGTCTCATGAGAACATCTTTGTGCTTTGCAAGTCAACTCCTGAACGTGTTACCTGGCAACCACTGAGATCTACGCTAATCTGCTCGTCGTCGTGCTATCCGTGAACTTCTGTGACCGCTTAGAGCAAACCCATCAGTGTGCTACCTGTGGCCCCCCACCTATTCTCCTGCAACATACTGCTCTGCTTGCTGAATCCAATTGTTTGTTGGTCAAGGTAAGGCCATGTATCCTAGTCATATTTCGCAGATTTTTAAATTTCTATCTATTTGCGAGTAGAGTACCCAATAGTGCTATGTTCATTGGTCTCATTGCTATTGACTTGAGTTTCCATTGCTATGCTATCAATAGATCTATTTATTTTCATCTGTGTCTATTGTCATCGAATTGCATCCTTCGGGGGTCCAGTCTATAATGTAAGCATGTTTCCTTCTCGTGGAAGACAGAACATCCAAGGGACGAGTCACATGTTCAGATTTTAGTCACATCATTTATACATTTCTGCAACTTATGCAAATACTAACCCGCACATAATGAACTGGTATAGTTCCTGCGACGAAAAAACAAACCTTGTATTGATCATTGTATGATTCATTTACTTTTGTATCAAATCTTTATTCTTGAAGATTGTATAATAATGTCGATATTTACTTTTCAGATTTATCAACAATGCCTGCCTTTTCGATTAGCGGTTGCCCTTTGAAGACCCATGCGAAATCTGAAGGCACTACAATGCATGTATTCCCGAAAACTGTTGATCGAATAAGAGAATGGGTCAGACATTGCGGATGTCCACTGGATGAGCTGGAAAGTAGTGTCCAACAAGTCTTACAGGACAAGAGGGGTGATCGATACCGCATCTGCAGCCGGCACTTTTCCTTGGAGATGTACACAACATCTTGGGTAACAAAGAAGAATAAACGGCGAACGACACGGAAATTGCTCGAAAACGCTATTCCCACTCTATTCGTCCACATTCCGCCACCGGTGAGTCAAGTTATCCGGATTTAGCTTTAGGCCTTGCGGTAGTGTGTAGGTAGCCGAACTGATTAATTGATATTGTAGGTGTTCTATCCCTTGTAATAATTTCGATATTGATATGAGTGTATAGTTTTTTGAATAATGACATTTATCAATATATTCTTTTTCGATTTCATAACCCACAAACGCAATGTATATATATGGGAACAGGGAACTGTGCTGCATTGAGCATTTTTCAAGTATTCTGTCGCCTTACATGGCTATTTTTAATATTGGCATTTCATTATCAATCATTAATTTACCTTTACAACTTCTTGACTATCCCTTGAATCTGAAGCAAGAACATTCTACATCCTTGACGTGGTCGCAGTTATCAACCACTTCTAGCGCGTATCAGGTAATCTTACTAGGCTAATCCGCTACAGACTTGTTTTATGCATGTCAAGTAATATTTTTATTTTATCGTGTAATTATTTTACCGAATGTTTGGTTAGTGCTTTCCAATTGATATACCCCTTAGTTATCGTCCACTGGTGTTTGTTTTCAGTTATAATTAGTGTTATCCATACTAATGCAAGTACTGTCTTTCAGGGAGATGCTGAAGCGTCCGCCACATCTACAACATTTCTAGATGTTCTTGACCAGCAGGAGGTATGGATACTGACAGCTCCATCGAGCATCATCATCAGAGCTGGAATTCTTGTTGTTTGATTGTTCTACACAATGTTTCATTCGTTGTTAGCCGTTGATATGTACCTGTGCTGTCGACCCCAGGAGTGTGTTATGTTTTCACTATTGTAATCCTCACTAATGCAAGTACTATGTTTCAGGCAGTTGATGGAGCGTCGACCCCTGCACTTGATGCAGAGCCTGACATTCAAGTAATTCCAGGGGAAGTGGAAGCGGGACCATGCGTATACGAATCGGCGCAACAGCTTTCGGAAGTGCGCACTACACTTGCAACATCAATAGATATTCTTCAGCAGCACGAGGTATGGATACTGACAGCTCCATCATGCGTGATCATATAACGTGATTCCATTTGCTATACTTTCTTCCCTATTAACGCAAGTGCTGTGTTTCAGGGAGACGACGAAGCTTCCACTACAATCACAACATCCAATTTAGATGATGCAGATGTAAATAAATCAGAGAAATAAGTCGATGAAATGTGATCATATTTAGATTTTCCTTGATTCTTTTGGACAACGCATCATTTGTGGTTATCTCTTTATATGTACCTGTGCGTTCGACCCCAAGTGTGTGTTATGTTTCCAATATTGAAAAGCATACTAATGCAAGTACTGTGTTTCAGGGCCTCCTCTCCAATACAACCATTCATGGCAGTCCATGCAGAGCCAGAGGTATGGATACTGACAGCTCCATCGAAATAGATCATCACTGGTCGAATACTTGTCGTTTGATTGTTGCACACAATGTTTAAATCGTGTTTGGCTATTGAGATGTACCCATTTGTTCGTCCTCACGTGTGTTTTATGCTAACAATATTTTGATACATAGTAATGAAAGTACTATGTTTCAGGGAGACGATGGAGCCTCATTCCGTGCTGTCTATGCGGATACTGAAAATATAGTCGTTGCAGCGCAAGAGGAAGGGAGGACATGCGGAAACGAATCGGAGCTACAGCGTGCAGATGTTGAAGGTCGAGTCAAAAAGGTTGCAAAGAAAAAAAAACAAAAAAAGGTTAGTTACATACAGTTCATAACTTAAAAAAAATGTTTGTGCTGGGGACTATTTTATGTTTTTTTCCAGTCAATTGGACTACACTTTATCTTGTGTTTAAACTGAACATCCCTTTTCCAATCTCTCCTCCAGTTACCCATGGGTGTCAGAACTATACATACACAGACAGTGAAGCGAATGAGAGATGTTGCTTGCCAGACCATGTACACTATGGAGGAACTATTAATTGAGGCGAGGCGTGCTCAGGCTTGAGATGCTCATGTCCAATGGCCAGAACATGAATTAACTGTGTTTGGAGACTACAGCAAAGTTGCATTGGACCATAGCTACAGTGCGACCGCACCACCACAAGAAGATGTTATTGAATGTATTGAAGATAGCTCTGAAGTAGTTGCAGATCAATTCACACAATCTACACCCGCCAAAGATTTGCCACCCAAAAACCTATCGACATTGTTGTGTTCTCCCATCAATGTTGAAGTAATAGATGTCGAAATGACAGAGATTGAACCAGCCGCAGCATCCATAGATGCATCAGAACTTGATATCAGCGATTTTACTTTCCAATGTGTTGAAATCTCCACAACGTCACAGGCCGAAACAACGTTGACGCAGGATGACAGTCTAATGAAAGAGAGCAAATATATTGTATTCGACAGTTGTTTGATGGAAATTATAAGTATGCTGAAATGTGTGCATTCCATTACAGGGAAAGTATGTGGGAAGCCATTGATTAATGTGACTCGTCAAATAAAAGGCAGTAACGTCAAAATAAATGCCGCCTGTAGATTAAATCATAGGTTCTCATGGTCTGCACAACCGATGCTGGGGAAACTGCCAGCAGGCAATCTACTGTGTGCAGCTGCATCACTTTTTAGTGGCTCCAGTTTTAGAAAGTTAGAGGCTTTCTTTCAGTTTGTGGGACTCCATTTCATTTCTAAAGCGCTGTACTACATATACCAACGTGATTATCTGTTTCCGGCCATTAGTCATGCTTGGAAAATTGAACAATTGTCTCTAGCAAGTACATTCGAAGGCAAACGATTCAGGCTAGCCGGCGATGGACAGTGTGACAGCCCTGGATTTTCTGCCAAGTACTGCACCTACCACTTTCAGGACATGGATAGTAAGAAAATTGTGAGTTCGGTGGTCGTGCAGGTAACACAATGTACATCGTCAGTGGCCATGGAGAAACTAGGATTTATAAAATCAGTGGAATATCTACAATCAAGGGGAATGCACATCGACCTCATTGCCACGGACAGACACGTTTCAATTACCAAGACAATGAGAGAGCAGTTCCCACATATTAATCATCAATTTGACTTATGGCATCTTGCTAAATCAATCAGTAAGAAAATCTCGGCTGCAGGAAAAAAAAAAGGTTTTGAAAGTATTTTGCAGTGGTCCCATTCTATCACCAACCTTCTTTGGTGGAGCTCAAAAACTTGTGAAGTGTCAGTGGAAATACTACTTGAAAAATGGCGGTCACTGATGCACCACTGTACCAACGTTCACCGCTGGACAGCAAATCAACATTTCCACCAATGTGAACATGGCCCTTTGTCCCCAGAGGAGGCACGGAAGAAGAAGTGGTTGATACCATCTTCACCAACACACAAAGCCATTGAGAAGATTGTTTTCGACAAAACTCTATCAAGAGATTTGAGAGGACTGACAGAATTCTGTCACACAGGAGATTTGGAGGTGTTCCACAATATGTGCCTAAAGTACAGGCCAAAGCGCTTGCATTTTAGCTTTCGGGGCATGAAACATCGCACTCTACTAGCGGTCTTGGCCCATAACAGCAATGTCGGACGTGAACAATCTAGGACTAGGGGTAAAGTAAGGAGGCCTCGCTACACTAAGGTGTTTTCAAAACGAAGTAAGCAATGGGTGATCATATCAGTCTATGATGAAAAGCAGTTCGACTTTGTGAAAGGCCTTATTGTTGCTGTGTTAGAGAAGCACAGATATGGAATTTTGGACGTTTCTGTGCAGAGCAGTGATCCATTGCCACCGAACATTGCGACTGTGCCATGCCCACCCAAAGCAGAGCTGGTTGTGAAGTACAAATCCCGGTTTAAATAATTGCAATACGATTGTCTTTTTGTAAATAAATGTTATTGTACAGTGTACCTGTAACCCTAACCCCTACCTTCACCATCATGGGTGGCGAACAAGCTGGGTGTCATCTTTGAATTCTCTCTATTCACCTCATATATGTGTATGTATATATTTTTCTCATGTCTCATCTCATGTAAAAGTAAATGCTGCGCACTGTTAACGGAGGGGAGGCTTGCGTATTGCAAATAATAAAACAAACAAACAAACAATAAATCTCACTTTTAACTCAACTCCTGTGGTAGTTTATACTTTCCCTGACCTTCCGCCAAAGATTAAATGTCTCAATTTTGGCTGTGGCATTTGGGAGAGAAGCCAGTTCGCATTTGCACATTGAGGCGCACTACATAGACGGATTCTAAACTTCAAGTTCTCACAGATGCCTATACTACGTGATGTTGCAAATAAAGAATGCGAAGGACAGCAGCTTTGATTTTCAGCTCGCGCCTAGATGAGGCCCACAAGTCGCACTGGAAGTATAAGGGTCTATTGTTTTTTTACCTTGAGACAGGGACCATGCCGAAAGAATTACATTTGAAGGGGGTGCGCAATAACGTAAGAGACGATAAGGCAGAAAATTCAGAAACTAGACCGAGTTTCATTTTAGTTCAGTATACGAAAAATCGTTGTCAAGAGCACGGTCTGTTTTACAGACTGCATTACGAAGAGACACAATGGAAATTTAAAATATAATGTAAGTAAATCTTTACACGCTTTTATACCGGAATGAAGATTTAATGAATGGATGCATGAATAAATGAATGAATGAAGAGCTAGGAAAAGCAAGGAAAACGTGTTCGTAGTGGGCACATGGGCATGCAGGTCCACTGGTCTCACCGATCTCGATCCTTGGCCCTCCACTTTTCCCTGCACTGCCTACCTGCACTACGGGACTGTCTCTGTATCCTTCAGCCCCTTCTCCCGGCATTTACCTTGCACTTGCCACCAGCTGGCCCTATTATTTAATTTGTATTCAACTAACCATGTACATCACTTTTAACCCCCCCCTTCCCCATGCGCGATCAGAAAGACACCTGGCCTAGTAGGATCGTTGTCTGTCTCCCCTTGTTCCCCACCTGCCTCGTCGCGCCTTGAAACACTTGAGTATAGGCGCGTTACAAATGCCATATCATATATCATATAATTCCTCACGCATGTAGACTAACTGTCGTTTATCATTGTGTGTTGGCCTCGATTTATTTCGTTACTTTTCGCATTGATTTTAGAGCCGAACATACTCCATTGAACTATCCTTGCAAGCAAATAGTTTCTGATCGGCTGTAATAAATAAAATGAGTAATATTAATGAAGATCGGCTGGCGAGACTAATTATAATTTTTTTGTTTTCATAACAGGTATTTGCTTCCATTCTGCTACTGCCATCGGTTTGAGACACCAGCTGATGGCTTTTACAGTAGACACCAGCAGCTTCGTGTGAACAACTGGAGCACACTGACAATTTTATGGGACGATCGCCAAGGGCCCACATGCCCTTACGCTGTACTAGTGGCTAGAAGCAACATATCAACCTTTACGATGGACTAGTGCCTAGTTGATGGAACAGCCTTGCGGTTCACAGTGCTTCCAAAGTGCTTCTTTTAACGAAAAGCAACACCCTGTGTACCATGGCGGATACAGATAAAAGAAAATAAATGGCTTTCGGAGTTCATATGGCAATTGCTGAATATTCTCTAAACATTTAATGTCAAATAAATGTACTTTACCAAATGTACCGTGTTGCTGTTTGATTTTAAAGTACAGTTTCATATTCCGAATAGTGGCGCGCTGTGTTGTGAGATGGTCTGTGTTGGTTTCCGGGTTCTGTGTGGAGTCGTGTAGAAGACGACTGGGCGCTTTTGCCTACGCAGCACAGTAACGTCACGGAGAGAGGCGGGGAATATGAATGTTTGGATAATGTCAGGCTCAGGGGCGGGGGAATTGATCTAGTGCCGCAGAAGCAGGTCAGCCAGGGCGATGCGGCAAGTGATAGGATTATCACAAAATGGCGGCACCCTGGTGTCTGTTTTTGCGTGCGTTTAATGGACGAAAACTCGGGTAAGGTCCATAGGAAAGTTTTCTAAAATCGAGCCACTTAGGCTTAAAAAAACATGGCCGACCCGTAGGGACAATAAAAATGTTTACTAGACCATGCCTTTAAGCTGCTGACCTCCACAGCTCAGCCAGTTTTGTTATGGACATTGTTTTGGGCTCTTTTTCTTTCCAGATTTTGTATGCACATAACTTCATTCTGCCAAATGTCTGCTGGTGTTCAGTGAGATTTTTGAATATCCTGCACTGTTTGACATAGGCATTTTTAGCTCGCATTCAGAGAAACCAAGGTGATTTCAAAGGGCTTTTTAAGCAAACAGGCACTGCTGTTTTTCCTTTGGCACACATTCCACTCATGGCACCCCTGGCCCATCACGCTCGCACTGGTGGGTGGAAGGTTAGGCGACCATTTTGGTGTGTGCACAAACTGCGCGGTTCTCCTGGATTCTGGCGCACATGTGAGCTTTTTGGCCATCTTGGATTTTCTGAGCCCACAGCACCAAATGTTGCAGCTTAATGACTCAAACGTGGGTCAATACACCTGACAAAGCCCCCCCACCTGACTGCACTTTGAATTTGAGTCGAGGGGGAGTCGAGTGTGAAGAATGTTTTGACCCACGCACTGGTATGTCCGCATCATCTTCTTCCAATTCCGCAAATGGCACAGTTCAGCATCTTTTCCTCCATCCGGTTGGATCGATCGGTTCTCCTCGCCGGTCCGGATGGGAATATTGGGCGGTACCCCGGGCCCCTCGGATCTTTGCCCCCGGTCTCCGGATCGTCCTCCTTGGCCAGTCTCCAGGTTTTCTTTCTCCTAGGATGACAAAGGAAAGCGGCAATACCTATTGGTAGACATTTCTTCCCCACCATTGATATAGTGGGGTGGCATATACATTTTATAGTCAAAACATTTGCGTTCTTATTTTAACAAAAAACTAAATACAATCATAAGACATTTTTTTTTTTCCAATTCATAATATTTTAGAGACTATATGTGGGATATTTTAGGGTTGGAATTGAATTACTCTGGGGCTGTCCCCTCTGGTATTGCAGAGGACTCCTCCAGTTGTTGCAGAGTGTGCCTGGGATGGCAACACTTTAGCTGATTTATATGGACCCACTTATCTTCCCCCTCTGCCAAACTGCTTTTGGGAATGCAGATCTTATAGGCAACAGGGGAGATCTTGTCTATAATTTCAAACGGTCCCTTTCATATAGGCAAGAATTTTCGCTGTTTGGCCTGGTTCCTTTGGAAATTGTATAGATAGACCCGATCACCCACCTTATATTCCTTTCGGGTAGTTTTCAAATCATAGTGGGTCTTCATGCTCTCGGCTGATCTTTCTAGATTCCGCTGAGCATAGGCAAAAGCATGTTGAAGGTGTTTCCTTAAATTCTCCACATACTCATGAGTTGTGGAGGCATTTATCAGTGTCTGCTCTTGGGTCCTGTAGAGCAAATGCTGGGGAAGCACCATCTTGCGCCCCGTCATCAACTCAAATGGTGACATTTTGGTTGCAGATGAAGGGGTAGATCTGATGGCCATTAGGACCAGAGGTAGTCGGATATCCCAACTTGGCCCAGAATCTGCTACAAACTTTTTTAATATGCTCACAATTGTCCGGTTGTAGCGTTCCACTGCACCAGAAGAAGCTGGCCTGTAAGCAATGTGTAGCTTCCTTTTCACCCCCAGTATCTCCCACATCTTTGTCATTACTTCACTGGTGAAGTGGCTACCCCTGTCTGACTCAATCCTTTGTGGTAGACCAAACCGAGAGAAGATGTGGTTAATCATCAGGGCAGCTGCTGTTTCTGCCTTGCAGTTTGGGGCCGGGAGACATTCCACCCACTTGGTAAACAAGCATGTAACGGTCAACATGTACTTGTTTCCTCTGGATGAGCGAATTACAGGGCCTACAAAGTCGATTTGCAAATCTGACCATGGCAGTGTCATCCCCCTCTTTTGGAGAGGCGCACGGTGCGTGAGGGATGATGGCTGAAATTGTGCACACACAAGACACCCCTTCAAGTATTGGTCGAGGTCCTGCCCCATGTGTGGCCAGTATGCAACCTCTCTTAAGATTTCCAGTGTTGTGTGAAACCCCCTATGACCAGAAGTGGCCGCATCATGGGCGTGACTTAACATCAGGCTTCGGAATGAGGTAGGGACCACCCACTGATCGTGGCCAGCTTGGGATTTCCTTACCAACAAACCGTCTTGGATTCAGAACCTTTTTGGACATTTCATCAACACTCTTAGGTCCTCTTTCCCAATGTAATCGGTATCCGTCAGGGGAACGTTCTCAGGGTCCTCAATGTGTTGGTAAAACGTACCAATTATTGGATCCCCCTTCTGAGCTGTAATCAAATCAGCATCAGGGGTCTCTTTACTCCATTGTGCAGTTGAAAGATCATATTGAGCCTTTGTTTGGGACCTAGTGATAGCAGTGACCTGGATTTCCCCCAACAGGGACTTTATTTCTATTAGATCCCCTTGGATGGCCCCGGTTTTGGCCAGCTGATCAGCTAAGTCATTTCCAGTTTTGTCTGGTCCCTCTACTTTGGAATGACCCTTGATCTTTTTCCAGTAGATGGTCATCCCATTCGAGGTGACCAGATCATCAATGTTTTGGATTAACTTCCCATGTTTCATGGGTTTGTTATTAGCACATAACATGCCTCTGGTTTTCCAATTAACCAGGTGCTCCACGAACCCGTTCTGTACATAATCCGAATCTGTTATTATGACTAGTTCGTGGAGTTGATGTTGGACAGCAGTGAGGATGGCCTGATGCACAGCCATCAATTCTGCCACCTGACTACTTCGGGGACCAATTTGTATCCAGCGGAGGGTTCTGGAAACTCCTTCACCCATGCATTCCCTACGCCAGCCACCAGTTCTTTCTCCACGTTGTTGTCAACATGGTAAGAGCATCCATCCACATAGACAGTGGGCATTCCCTCACACTTGTCTTCTTCAAAGACTTTGTGTGGGGAATTGAGGTATGCATCCATGTTGTCCTTGATTTTTAGACTTTCGTCCTCAAGACAGTTTTCTCTGGCACAATCATGCAAGTCAGCCAGACCTTGCGCGAGGGGACTCTTCTTGTTTTGGCCATATCTGACCTCCACAGGAAAGCCTTGCATTGACAGAATCCAGGAAGTAATTCGGGAATTACTCACATTTCCGGCCTGGATTCTGTCACTTTGGAGGTATTGCGAGGTATTGCAGAGGCTGGTGTGGAGTCTCCACTATGATGTGTTCCCCCTGGATGAACGGGCGGTAATTCTTCAATGCCCACACCGTTGCCAGGAGTGCCTTCTCACAATCGTTGAATTTTTCCTCCACAGAGGATAAAGTTTTGCTTGCATAGGAGATTACTTTATTGACCTTGTCATGCTTTTTGTATAATACTGCCGTCAAGCACGTATTAGAGAACCCCGTCTCCAGGAAGAACTCCTTGTTTCTGACAGGGTAAGCTAGGCAAGGCGCTTGTGAGAGGCTTATTTTGAGTTGTCTTACTGCCTCGGATTGTTCTGGACCCCATTCCCACTTGACCCCCCCTTCAGGGGTCTAGCGATCTCTGCGTAGCCTTCAATGAACTTTCTGCTGTAATTAGGCAGTCCAAGGAGGCTCCTTAGTTCCCGCAGAGTTGTGGGATCCTTCATTTTCTGAAGTGTTTCCACTTTCTTTTCTTGGGGACAGAGACCCTGAGGAGTAATCTCATGCCCCAAGAAATTAACACTGGTTCTACACCACTGTGCTTTCTGAAAGGAAAGTTTTGCTCCGGCGGCCCTCAACTGCGTCAGAACATAACGGATCTCCGCTATGTGTTCTTCCACAGATGAACTTTTGATGAGGACATCATCTAAATAAGCCAGGTTACCTTTCGCACCCAGGTCGGGCATGGCCTTATGTAGGAAAATGTTGAATTCATTGCCAGAGTTGAGGTATCCGAAGGGAGTCCGGGTCCATGTGTACTGCTGGCCCCCAAAGGTAAAAGCCAGTTTGTATTGGTCCTCCCTACTGACAGGCACGGTCCAGTATCCATTGGTCAGGTCTATTGCTGTGAATACCTGTGACCCGTGAATCTGGGCCAGCCCTTGGTCAATGTAGGGCAGAGGCCATCAGGAAGTATGGACCCTTTGTTGAGCTCCCTAAGGTCAGCGCAGAGTCTCCACTGGCCGTTTGGCTTCAATATTCCCAGCACCGGATTATTGAAAGTGCTGTGGACTGGACGGATTATTCCCCGGGACTCAAGGTTCTTAATTATTTCAGTAAGGGACTCCATGGATGCGAGAGGCAAATGATATTGCTTCACAAACACTGGAGTCATTCCAGGGTCCGTGGGAATTGTTGTGGTGTGGATGTTGGTGCAACCACAGTCATATGAGTCTACCGCAAAGAGATCTTGAAAATCCAAGAAAACTTGTTTCAACTTTTGCTTCTGTTCTAGAGTCACACAGGCATCAGCTAGGTTGACTCTCTCTTCCACCATCTGCCTGAAGCCTGGAAAGACTTCTGGTTAGGCTATCTCAGCGGCCTCCTCCAGCTGGGTGGAGAAATCCCAGGTCAGAGTGCTAATTTGGACTGTCGGCTTCAGGTGGGGAAGGCAGCCCTCGTGGACCTGGAAAACCACCTCATCCCTTCTGAAGTCACAAGTCACATCTTCCTTACCATAAGGGCAAGAAGTGTACACCAGGAAGTTCCCCCCATGCCGGGTGAAAATCCTGTCTGGTGTTGTGTTGTCATCACTGTCACTGTCAAAACAGTCCTTGGGGATCTGTCCTAACAGTTCATTTCCTAAATCAATGGAGAAATGTCGGTCATCAACCGCCATTCCACTGATGGTGCCTGCGGCTAGAGTAATACTCTGTAAGTCGCTGTTATCCACCTCTATTGGAATGGTGTCATGTTCTATGTTGACTAATGGTGTTGGGTTTACCCCCAACCCTTGCTGTTGGCGAGAAGCATTTAGATGTATATAAGCATCAGGGATTTTCAATTTTTGTCCTCTTTTAACTTTCACTTCCAGGGAGAATTGTCGGGTCCTTTCTGGGATGGTGACTTCCTCTTTGATCTGAATTTCAACTGCATAAGGTAGTAATTGAGCTGACCTAAATGCTTTTTCTGGATCATCAAAGCCATTGGGTTTATCCGCTAATCGGGACCAAGCTTTGAACTTTATTAGGTCCAAACTAATGGCAAAGAGATTGAGAATGTCACTGCCTAAGTAAAAGGCGGCAGTGACATCTCGCACGACCCAACAATTATGGACTATGCTCTTGTTGCCAATGGAGATTTTGAGCATACACCTGCTTGGCAGGAGATGTTTGGAATTAGGTGCTTCCAGGTCCATTTCCCATTTGTCTAGCAGTTTGAATGTGGGAATGGCTGGATCATTTGGAAGTTGGCGGAACATGGCTTCGCTGATGAAGCTCTTACCGTTGTTCACACACACTCGAGCGAGAACAGAGTCCTTCCCATCATTTAACTGAACAGGGAAGAACAACTGCTCTCCAATTTGCTGAATATCAGCCAGGCTCTGAGCTGATTTCTCATCTTTCTGGACTATCGGAGTGGAAGTTTATGATTGTGGATTAGTAAACAATTTCAGGGTGTTTCCTTCCAGTGTGGAATACCACCTTAAACTGGAAGGAAGGTTGATTTTCAGAAATAGAGAGGACCCCCCATCACCAGTCTGTTGTCCTACTGCTATTACTGTCACGTCTGGAATTTGGTTGTTCTGGAAGTCAAATTCTACTTGGTCAGATTTTTGTTCAACCATGTGGCATGTGCCGTTTAAACTAACATGGTTGACACTCTGTTTTAATTTTATTGGTCGGCTAGTCTGGGTCCAGAGGACCTTGTTTACGCAATCTATTAGGGGTGACAACCTTCTCAGGAGGTCATTCCCTAGTAAATAAGGGGTGCCCTCTGGAGTCACTACTATGACCGGGTGTTTCACCTTGTGTCGCCCAATTTTAATGTCCAGGTCTGCAGTCCCTTCGACTGGAATTTCCTTCCCGTCAAAGTTCTGCAGTTGTCCAGGAACAGAGGTGAGAGGAATACGGTAATTCTCCCCCCTTCCTGCATTTAGTTCATCAAAGGCCCTTTTGGACAGAAGGGTAGCTTGGTATCCAGTGTCCACCAGTGCCAAAATTGTACCCTGCCCCTGTACTTGTACCGGGGCATAATATCTTCCCTCCTTCTCCTCAAGGGGGCACAGATAATGCACATTTTTGGACAACTGGTGGGCTAACTTTCTGGTTTTGGACATTGCTAGCGAAGAGATTTGGGCAGAATTCTGTGGAGAGCCTGGGGAATCTGAAAGAAAAAGTTGGCAACTGGAAATGGTTTCGGGTTCTGGGCCGCCCCCCCTTTTTGGAGGCAGTCATCAGGATGGGTTTGACCCATGGGATTTTGGTATCGTCGGTTCTGGGATGAGATGATGGCCGGCGGTAGCTCAGTCTCCACATCTCCCGAGTCTGAATTGGATTCCCTTGGGACCCATTTTTCCTTGGGAGGAGTTCCCCCATCTCTGAAGGAGAAAATCCTTTTCCCAGGATCTTCTGAGGAACCCTCTCCCTCAAATTGGAAGACCTGTACCTCCTCCACAAAGTGGGTCTGTTTGGGTCCTTTGTTTCTCCTACCCCCCCTCTGCTCCTTGGGAGGCAGGCTTTCAGGGGCAGGAGATTTTGTTTCCGGTTCTTGGTTTTCCAGGGGCTGTTTACAAGTTGGGAAGGAAGCTTCCTCCAAGGCTTTACACCCCCCTTCCCCTTGTGCCTCCTCCCTGGGAACCGGTGGGTTATCGGGGTGCTGCCCCCGTCATTGTTCTGGAGCACCAGGTCCAGAGTTTGGGGCATTCTGCAGTGGCATGCTCATCTGAGGGTTCTGTTGAGCCCTCAGTATGTGACCCAGATCTCGTGCCATATTTTGGACCTGGCGCTCAAGTTGTGAAACCCGCTCAGGCTGATACGGTGCTCTATTTTCTCCCCTGGGCTGATCCCGGGAAGGGTAGCTATCCCTTCTCTGGTAATACCCCGGATTGGGAAGATTTGGGTACCCCTCCACCCTTGGCCTCCCCTCTCCCTCTTAGGTTGTCTGGGCTCAGGGAATTGGGGAAAGGAGGATGGATGATTTTGGGGCTGGAAATTGAGTGGATACCTGGGGAAAAAGTTCTGCCCAGGATTTGGTGAATTTCTGCCCCCCTGGGGGACGTTAGGAGGGATGTTCCCTGGGTCAGGTGCTTGGCTGGATCCCCCCCTTGGACTGGAGAAGTCGACACATAACCCAGGATGGGTTTGTTTCCCTTGTAGCGGGGACTGACATAATCAGGGGAGTGAGTGACCCCATTTGTGGGACTACCTCCTTGGCTCCCTGTCTGTGACTGGCCCGAGGGCCTTCTGGGCTTGGCATTATTAGGTGCAGGTAGGTTTTTAGGCCCCCCCATCTCCAAATCCAAAACGGGGGTGACCTTTACCTCTGCCACCTTGGCAGCAGCAGGGGTGCTGTTGGTTTTGGGGTTTTTCTGCGCATTATTTTCATTTTCGATGGGCTTCTGCACCTCATAGATCCGGGTAGCCTGTTCAATGACCCAGTCTAAAGATCTTTTCTCATGAAAATCTCTCACGAGCTGGGTCATTATGTAATTGGGTAAGGCATGGAAAAACGTATTGATAAATTCTCTGCTATCCGTGCGCACCCTTCTGGTGGTCTGCGCAAAAGCACGCTTTAATTCTTGCACAAACTCTTGTGGGGCCTGATCCTCCCCACATTGCAGATTGTAGGCTGCCTTGCGAGCCTCTTGAGGATTTCTGTGCACAGAAAAATGTTTCAAGATGGCCTCCCTATATGCGGACCATCTTGAATGGTTTTGGTCCTCCAGCCCTGCAAAGAAACTGGAGTATTCTGGTGAGAAGGTCCATTTGACGTACTGGATGCAGCTACTGCTGTCCTTCAAATGGAAAGTCTCCATCATTTGTTCATAGAGCTCCAAGTGTTCCCAAACAGAATACTTGGCGTTCTTATGATAAGGCGTGATGACACTCCTTATTGCCTTTATTTGTTTCAATGGGTCCTTAAGCAAGGCCCTTTTTGCCTTATTGGCCTTTTTGGTTCAGGTAACCCTGGTCCATTCATCCTCTGACTCAGAAGCACTGCTCCCAGAGGTGCCCTTCTGATCTTCCAGGTTTTCCCGGATTCTGCGAGCCTGGGAATAGCTGGCAGAATGTGGGGACCTGGTCTCCTGTGTCCTGTAATGCTCAGAGGAGTCTTCAAATCCCTCCTTGCTGCCAGGATTTGCTGGGTACCCCCCCACTGACCTAACTGGGCAGAGGTTTTCAGGATGCCCTTAATGGGCCTACTCTCCTGGGGTTTCCCACTAAATTGCACTGTGCTTGGGTGCCCATACCCGGATGCCCGCCCATCCATTCCTGGGAGGTACTGGCCTATGAGCCCCATACTTCTAGCTGGATAGTAATTTGCCATCCCCGTGGCCCTGGGCTCATGTGCGCGAGGGGACATGGGGGTGGCAGAGTCCAGGGACTGGGAGAGATGAAGGCCTCTGGTACTAGGGCTCCTGAGGTTATGCTCAGGAGTTTCTCTTTCCCAGCGAACCTCATCTCTATCCGCCCCTGCTTCCTGTTGCAATGCAAGAGCCTGCGCTTTCAGTTCCTCAGTTAAGGCCTTACTAGACTCTATCAGTCTCTCCTGCATCGCTACCTGTTGCTGGAGCCTATCATTGTGCTGACAGAGAGCCTCATTCTCTCTCTGTGCTGCCTAGTTTGTCCTGGAATACTGGGCCAGTCTTTGCTGCAGGAGGGTTACCTCATGAGCCCCATCCCTACTGGCCTGCTCCTTTCTTGCCAGAGCATCTTCCACCCTCCTGATGTGCTCCAACAAGTTTTGATGCTCTTTTTGGAGGTCATCCAATCCCTGGACGGCCAGGTGATTTTCATCCATTTTTTTCTTTTTAAGTGGCAGACTTCCTGGCCTAAGGTGCCCCTTTCCTGACTAAGAGCCTGCCTCTGTGCCGCCAGGTCGTCCCTCTGCCTGTCAAGGGCACCAGCTTTCTGGCGTTCTTCCTCAAATTCTCTCTGGGTATCCAGGTCTTTCAAAATCAGTTTATTGCTCTCTGCCTTCTCCCTATCTAGGTGGCTTTGCAGGGTGACTACCTGCTCAGCACATGCCCTATTGAAGTCTAAATGTTGCTGCAGCTTTTTCTGGCTCTGAAATAGGGAGTCCAAACCTTCTTGGTACTCCTTCTGCAAGGCCAGAAATCTGGTATCCTGGTCAGCCTTTTCCTGTTGCAGCACATCCATATCCTCCTTTATTTTAGTGATGTACTGTCTGCTGTCCTTTTCTGACTCCTGGCTCCTGAGCAGCCTCTGCTCAGAAGAGTCCAGATCAGATTGGGCCTTCTCTAACGCCATCTGTTGCCTATTTGCCAGATCTTGGCCTTCAGCACATTTGTCCTGCATGGCTCCCATATATAGGTACAAATATGCCACTATCCTGGCAATCTTATTATGTTCATCTTTGGCTTTAGGGGCCATATATTGTTCACTCAGGGCCACATGTAGGGGACCCTGATCTCTCCATGTATCTGACTCTGTTTCAGTGACCTGTTGCGCGATTGCCTGCAACCAGACCGTTTGGTCCTGATGAGCCCACTCACCTCTCACAAATAGCATATGTAAGAAGTGCTCTCTGGCTATTTTGATGTCTACCAGTGTCGTCATTCTGGAATTTGAGTTCCTTCCTGACTACCAGAAGTTTGTATTTTATTTTTGCAAAACAGACCGTTTCCTTAGCGCGTTCCTTTGAGGAGTACTTTACAGCATAACACAGCGTGGTGATCCGACCCGATGTATGTCTCCTGTCAGTTAGCACACTGTATTAATCTGCACAAGTGATAGATCTAACTCAGAATCTCCGGCTACGAGCCCCCACTTTGTTAAGCGATATTCAATCAACACTACAGCTAAGTCAATGCCTAGTCTCGGATGCTGAGGGCAACCCTTATTGATGTATTTTTATGTCCAGTTCAGTACTCTGGATGACAACCCTTGTATAATACCCCCCTCTTAGAATCCCCCTGACCACACTGAGCCAAGAAGTAGGTTTGTTTTGCAAATTAAAAGGTTTATTTGAAAATTTAAACTATATATATATATATATATATATATATATCACACTTCTATAAATAAATTGATAATGGATATTACACTTGTGAATATGAGCAGTAATCAGCAAGAGGTAACTTATGAATAGGAACAGAAGAATCAGGTGGGAAAGAATGCTTTATATGGTTCAAGGAAACGCAATGATGAATGAAATGCAGTACAGAAAATAACTTGATATGGTTTCAAAAGAGATGATATATGTTCACTTTTCCCCTGGTGGCAATTCACCCCCCCCTATATGCAATGCAAGGAGATGGAAGTAACACACATAGTCTTCAGGAATACAATCAAATACAATACGGAATTCGGTTCCCCCCCCCAGCAAGCTTAGAGGAAACAGGTAGAAGTTTGAAACACAGGCCCAAAATGCTTTTAAATGTGATGGCAATGGATGGGAAAATGTGCTAACTGATTTTGATTCCCTCTAGAGATTCAGGGTGAGTGAGAGATGCTTGTTGGTATTAGTTCAGGCTCACTTTAGCATTGCTCTATGAGTTATTACCAGGTTGGAAACGGATTTTAACAAAGGAAAGAATGGAGCTGCTATTTTGACAAATGGAGAAAGTGAGCCAAACCACGTTCCTAGCCCAAACGGTTCAAGAGATATGGACGATTTAATAAAGGTAGATTTTCGGATTTAAAGTAAAACTCAAAATGACAGGTGACAGCTTGCAGCTGCAGATTTGACAGGTGACAGTTATGCAGCTTTAAAAATGACAGATGACACTATTTCTAGGAGGCAGTTAGGTTAAAATAGCTTGAATTAGATTATTTTAACTAAGAGATTGGTTCTGCACAGTTCTGCTAGGCACTCACAATATAAATTTGAACTAGGCCTCGTCACGGATCTGATCAACACGTCCGGCGGTGGTTCTGTCTGCTCGGCGGGTCATTTAGGCACCGGTTCTGCTCACAGCGATCCGGATCTCTGGTTCTGCTCACAGCGGTCTGGGTCAGCTCTGCTCTGCTGGTCTAGCCTCTCTGGATACAGCGGCCTCTGGTTCTGGATACTGCTCTGCTTTCCGGTCCGGATCAAGTGGATTCTGGATGTAACACTGCTTTCTGGGTACTGGCAAAAGTTCTTGGCAAAAGAATTCAGACAGCTCGCCCGGCTGTGGAATAGTTTGCAAATGATTTTAAGGATGCTGAGGCCTGCTAAGAAGAGTTCTCAGTTTGTGGGTTTAGGCCCTTGCTTTAAGTTCTGAAGTAAATTTCTGGTCTCTGAAGATTGATGGATGTGAAGTCTGGAGTCTCCCGGCAGAGTGTCCCGCAGAAAATGGAATTGAATGTCTCTACCTGTCCCAGCAGTCTCTTTTTATGTGTTTTGGAAGTGGGTGTGTGCGTGGCATAACTGAGCCTGCCCCTCTCTACTTGTCATTGGCCCAATTCTCCCCTCTCCCATGATTGGGGGAAGGAAATGGATTGTCATCATGATGAGGTCTGTTTATGGGTCAGAGGATCCTCCCCTGGTCAATTTGCCCACAAATCTATATTTGATTCAAATACATATTCCCCAGATACACAATTTGTTGAAATTACATGTACACATTATATATTCCTTATGGTCCATGCTTGTCCGCCTCTGATCTTCCTTGGGGCTTGCATTCAAAAATGACAACATTTTGCGCTTTTTGACTGGTTTACCAATATCGGACATTTACCAAAAATTACACACATGTGCGCAAGGAGTATGGCCATTAATTGATGAAGTGTCAGATTTTTAAAATGCAGACATTTGGAGCAAGACCCTATTTTCCGCTAGCAACCCCCCAGAATACACCACAGGGTCCTAACGCCTCTTAAAACGTGCACAGAAAAATCACAAGAATAATGATATTACTTATATAATTCTGACAAGTCCGCAGTATGAGTTATCTATCTTTTTAAAATTATGCTCTGGCCCAGATGGGTGTGGTTTAGGTTCCAAAGCACATGGGGGAAGCTTCTGTCTGCCCCCGCCTCCAGCTCGGGTGGCTCCCAGAGGCACTTCTCCACCCACTTCTCCCAAGAGGAAGCCACTTTACGCCCCCCCCCCAATATAACATTTGCCTGAGTCCATTGTTCAGTTTCCTGCAGTCCCCAGGTAATTCAATCAGAGAGGTGTCAACTCCTTTTTGTGGGGGCAGCAGAATGCAGCCAGGCCTGGGAACACAGCTGTTGATCCAGTTTCAACTCCTGTCGGGGGTAGTTGTCAGGCAGAATACAGTTTCATTAAGCCAGGTTTCAGCTAAATGTCACTTTTTGTTCCCAGTTTTCTACATTCAAATCGAACTGACAATTTTTACACATGCAGCTAGAGTGCTGATTCTAAGTTCAAAACTATGAAATTTCAACAGTTACAAACTATGTGACACTCAAAGGTAGGTCCCTCATTTAATTTAACCATTTCAATTTTAGTGGTTTTCAGTTCAGTTTAACTTAAGCTGCTGACAATTATTCATCTTCATCTTGTCACGTGCCCGGAAAAGAAATGACTTCCACTGTGTATTGGCTTCATGTACACAGAGCAGCATGTTTTCTTCGCTCCGTGCGATTGAAGAAGAGAAAGTGCATCGTAAGAGGAAGGGGACTTGAAAACGTGGTCTGCCGTGATGACGTGCACAGAAGAGGTACTTGTTTTGCTTTCCGTGTGGATGGGAGTTTTTACGACGTCGTGCCAAAGAAGGAAAAGAATGGAGATGGGTGCCTGCATCATTTGTGCATCAGATAATGATTGTCTGCTATCCGGCTATCCTGGAAGAGAGGGACTGCTGGTTGCAGAGTGAATACATGCCTGTGATGAGAGCCCATTTGGAATAATACCGTCACTGTTTCCCCCAACCCCCTTTTTTTTTTTTCCCCACACGAAAACCCACAAAACACATATATATATATAAAAAAAAAAAAATTCGACCAAATGGTGTCGACCAAATTGCAGTCGACCAGTTTGTTGTCGACCGATTGACCGGACACCGCCTATAATATGTATGTATGATGCAAAGGTGGGGGCCAGAATGTAACCTGCAACTATCGATAATGTCATAATGATACATGTCACTAACACAGCATATATGCATATATTTATTTATTTATTTATTTATTTGAAAAGGCATTGGGAGTGACATACTGGAGTGGTTCCCATCAACATCGGGACTACTCTGAGACTAATACTGGGGTTGGATATTGTTTGCTGTTACTACTGCAGTGGTACTGGGTTTAACAATTGCTGTTTTTCAATTGTTTTTTTTTTTGTTTTTATTTATTTTTATTTTTTTTGTATTTTTTTTTTTGTTTGTTATCGGCCTTTTGCTGATGACACATGTAGAGGGGGTTCTTTTGATCTTCCACCTTCCTTTATGGTGGAGGGGTGGTTTTCTGTGCATCCTTGATGCCATTTTGATTATGACTAATGTTTGCTATATTTATTTAGAGCAGTTGCTTGACTTCTTGAAAGAAGTTGGGGGAAGTTTTTGGTTACCAAGTACTTGCTTGGTTCGTGGTCATATATACGCCCTACACAATTGGGGTGTTTCTGGTGGGGTTGACTTGTTTAAATTCTAATATGTGATTGGGAGGGGTACCGGGTGTTGGTCTGGGGTTTGTTAGTTCTTGTTGATGTTGGATTCATACTTCTGTTGTAGGGGGTGGGGGTGGGTTATTGGCTATTTTGGGGGCAGAATTTTTGTGCTTGCTGTTTTTTGTCTTTTTACTGTTTTTGCAATGCCGTCAGGGAGGGGGGATCTTTTGTCCATCTCCTCTTGGAATGTGAATGGTCTCAATAATCCAACCAAACGGCAAACGATTTTTAACTGTTTGAATGATATGCGCTGTGATGTTTATTTCCTTCAGGAGACACATGTATTGTTAGATGAAGTTAATTTGTTCCGCAAACGGTGGATTGGGGAGTTTTTTGTCTCGTGTTTTTCTTCTAGGAGTAGAGGGGTGGCTGTTTTGATACGGAAAAATGCCCCGATTAAAGTCTTACGTTCACGCTCAGATGATGAGGGCAGGGTCATTGCACTTTTGGTGGAGGTTCAGGGGGTCCAAACTGTTCTTTGTAATGTTTATGCTCCCTCAGTGGATGACGGCTCCTTTTTTGGAACAGTTGCTCAGATGCTGCAGGATTTTGGTTCACGGAATGTGATCCTGGGGGGGGATTTTAATTTGGTGATGGATGATGCCAAAGATCGTAGTGGTCCCTGTGCTAATCGGAGGAGAGATCCGACATATTGTTCTTTCCGCTCTCTTGTGTCCGAATTTGCATTGGAGGATTGTTGGAGATTGCATAACTGTGATTTGAGGGAATATACCTATTATTCTGGCTCACATGGTTCACACTGTCGTATTGACATGTTTCTCACGGCTGGCTCTGCAACCTCGAATTTGGCAGGTTGCGAGATTGGTTGTATTGCTGTTACTGATCATGCACCGGTGTTTCTGAATGTGGGTCTGAAGTTTGATACATCCAAGTCATTTTGTTGGAGAATGAACACCTCTATTCTTCAAGACGAGGAGATTGTGGAAAAAATCAGATCCGAGGCTGAACATTTTGTGGCTGAAAACAGAACAGAGGGGCTTAGTGTTGGGACAATCTGGGAGGCTTTTAAATGTACAATGCGGGGTCTGATCCTGGGTTTGTCCAGTAGCAGGAGAAAAAATTTGGAGAAGAAAAGTTTAGATTTGGAACAACGTATTAAACAATTGTCAAATGCTTTGATGAATGATCCTGCAAATCTGGAAAATAAGAGGTCACTAAGGAATATGCAGAGAGAGTTGAATGAGATTTTGAGAGTACGATCAGAGAAAGATCTGTTCAGGTTGAAATGTTCCTATTATGAATATGGTGAGAAATGTGACCGCTGGCTTGCGGACAGATTAAGGCAACGGCAGTCGGAAGGTGCAATCAGTTCCATTGTAACGGCGGGTGGTATGGTGACTTCTGATCCAAAACAGATTAATGAGACGTTTAAGGATTATTATGAGAAATTGTATCAGAATGAATTGGGTGTCAGTGGTGTGGATGAGTCCTTTTTGAATGGTTTGGATATACCTAGAGTGAATGATTTGGAGAAGGGCATGTTGGGTGAGAGTGTGACTGTGGATGAGATGAGGTTGGCTATCGGAAAACTGAACTCAGGCAAGTCTCCTGGTCCTGACGGTCTGCCTGCTGAGTTTTATAAAATCTTGCCAGATTCAGCGGTGGAACTTTTACGGGATATGTATGTGGAGTCTAGGGTGGGGGGTCTGCTTCCCGCTTCTACCAACCACGCCAGCATTTCGGTTTTTCTTAAGAAGGATAAAGATGGCAGTTTGCCTTCAAATTATCGTCCGATCAGTTTGATTAATACGGATAACAAGATATTGGCGAAGTTGTTGGCTGTGCGCTTGCAGACTTTGCTTGTGAAACTGGTGCACACTGACCAATCAGGTTTCGTTCTTGGTCGAAGGACATCTAGTAATATTAGAAACTTGTTACTGCTGATGACGCATGCACAGGATTTGGATGATGATGTGGCCATTTTTTCTTTAGATGCGGAGAAGGCGTTTGATTGTGTGGATTGGAAGTATCTTTTTTCGGTATTGCGTGCTATGAACCTGGGGGAAGAATTTATTTCATGGGTTGCCCTGCTTTATGCTTGTCCAACGGCCACTGTCAGGACTAATGGACAATCATCAGATTCTTTTGTGCTACAGAGGGGTACGAGACAGGGATGCCCTTTGTCCCCTCTGATCTTTGTTTTGGCAATGGAACCATTGGCGATAACCTTGAGGTGCGATGTACAAATACAGGGATTGAACTTTCATGGTGCCGATCAGAAATTGTGGTTTTATGCAGATGATCTGCTATTATTATTGCGGAATTTGACAGTGTCCCTTCCGGCCTTATTAGGTGTTTTGGATAGATTTTATGCGGTGGCAGGATTTAAGGTCAATTGGTCTAAATCCGAGGTGTTGCCGATTTCGGGATACTGTGATAAGAATTTGATTACTGGACTTGGGTTTCAGTGGTGTGAAAGGAAACTAAAATATCTGGGTATATGGCTGACACCGCTGGTAGATGAGATGGTTGTGGTGAACATGAGTGAGGTGTGTAGCGACTTGAAAATGAGCCTTTTGCGATGGTCGTTACTTCGTTTGACTCTTTGGGGCAAGGTGAACGCTCTTAAGATGAATGCGGCTCCGAAAATTAATTACATTCTGGGTATGCTCCCGGTGAAAATTGGTCAACACTATTGGAGGAAAATTGATGGTTTGTTGCAGTCCTTTTTGTGGGATAACAAGCCGCCACGGCTCAAGTTGTGGAAACTTCAATTACCTGTGGAAAAAGGGGGACTGGGAGTTCCGAACTTTAAGGCATATCACTTAGTGTTTTCCAGTCACTTCATTGTACCCTTTTTGGTTGACGCACCTGATAAATGGGCAATTGCTGAGGCGAGTTTGCTGGGCCCGCTTCCTCCTAGGGCAATTCTCACAGCTACGAACACATTGTGTAAGAAATCGCCTTTGACAGTTTTTCTGAGAGAAACATGGAGACATATACATGAATTGCTTGGATCGGTTGCTATGAAGACCACTCATGCATCCATCTGGTTGAATCCGTTTATTTCTGTTGGAGGTAGGTCTTTATTCTGGCCGGATTGGTTTTTGAGTGGGATTTACTGGATTGACGATGTCTTTGTGGACGGTGAGTGGATAGGTGAAAGAGAATTACAGACGAGATTTAACATTGACAATTTTCGAACTACTGATTTCAGAAAATTGAAGAGATGTATAGGTGATGTGGTAGAGCAAGGGGGTGCAATGGTGAATCTCTTTCTTAAGGAGAGGGAGCCAGGTGGTTGTTCAATTGCTAGCAGGATTTACAATAATATTGTGTCTTCTTATGAGGAGAACTCTGGATTGAGGGATGAGTGGGGGAGGAGATTGGAATGTGAGATTTCGCCTGAGATGTGGTCTGAAATGTGTGCGAACGTTAGGCTTTGTGCTATTAATTTGGGGGAACGGTCGAGACAAGTAAAGATACTCAATAGAGTGTTTTGGTCTCCAGAACGAATGTTCAAGAGAGGGATGATTGATTCGGATGATTGCTGGTGTTGTGGAAATGGATTGGGAAGTTTGGAACATCTGCTTTGGTAGTGTGTGCATGTGCGGGGATTTTGGCATGATGTTTGTTGTATTTGTTTGCATGTTTTGAATTTGGATGTTGAGTTGGATTTCATGACGATGATTTTGGGGGGATGTGAGTTGCTAGAAGATCTCTCTGTTTCACAGAAAAAGTTTCTGCTCCGTGGTGCTAGTTTGGGCAAGAAACTAGTTCTGAGGGGCTGGAAAACACGGATTGCACCTATTGTGGAAGACTGGATTGAGGGAATGTCTGGGCTTGCAACCATGGAGAGGGTGATTTATAAGCGACCAGGGAGGTTGAGATTACATGAAAAGATCTGGGATGATTTTATAAGTTTGTATTAGTTCTTTGATGGTTATTTGTATATTATATTCTGCGTGTACTTAATGGCTTTGTTTTAATTATATTAATTGATTTGCTTGCTTTTCTTTGTGTAAATCTTATAAATAAATAAATGATATCAATGTGATGCGTGCACCAAAAAAAAAAACAAAAAAAAAAACTTAAGCTGCTGACCTCCACAGCTCAGCCAGTTTTGTTATGAACATTGTTTTGGGCTCTTTTTCTTTCCAGATTTTGTATGCACACAACTTCATTCTGCCAAATGTCTGCTGGTGTTCAGTGAGATTTTTGAATATCCTGCAATGTTTGACATAGGCATTTTTAGCTTGCATTCAGAGAAACCAAGGTGATTTCAAAGGGCTTTTTAAGCTAACAGGCACTGCTGTTTTTCCTTTGGCACACATTCCACTCATGGCACCCCTGGCCCATCACGTTCGCACTGGTGGGTGGAAGGTTAGGCGACCATTTTGGTGTGCGCACAAACTGCGCGGTTCTCCTGGATTCTGGCGCACATGTGGGCTTTTTGGCCATCTTGGATTTTCTAAGCCCACAGCACCAAATGTTGCAGCTTAATGACTCAAACGTGGGTCAATACACCTGACAACCTCCTTTTCGATTGATTGATTTTTTACATTTATAAAGCGCACCAAACAAAATGAACCGTATATCGGTGCAGATGGCACAGCTAAAGGTAGATTAAAAAATAGAGAAAGATCCCAATGAAATAGGACCATCTACCTAAAAAGGAACGTCTTCAGTGCCTGGTGAAATTGAAGAAGTGAGCTCATAGTTCTTAATGATAGCAGCAGAGAATTCCACAACCTGCGACCAAAGACGGAGAATCTTCTGTCACCTCTGGTTATAAAAACCGAGTGAGGGATAGTAAGGAGATGGCCGTCACAAGATCGCAGTTGTCTAATAGGTTGATATGGCTGTATTTATTCTTGTAAATACAGCGGAGCAATACCATTAACACATTTATAGACAATACAAGCTGTCTTGAATTTGATACGATCATCGACTGATAGCCAATGCAGCTTCCGGCGAAAAGGTGAAACATGATCAGTTTTCCTCAACCTAAATATTAGTCTGATGGCCGCGTTTTGTGCCCTCTGAAGCCGCTGAAGCTGTTTGGTAGGAATACCCAACAATTGACTATTGCAATAGTCTAAGTGGGCACTAGTTAAAGCTCCTACCACAGATGCATGATCTTTGGTTGGTATATAGGGGAGTGCTTGAAGTAGCATTCGGAGGACAAAATGTACTGCTTTAGTCTTGGCTCCCACCTGAGCTTCACAGCCCAGGTCTTCTTGCCACATACAACCCAGATTTTTTACTTTGGATACAAATTTAAGACTCTTGCCCAAGAGTAATGGAATAGTCAGCTTCTTAGCTGCTGACAACCAGTTTTTAGGTCCAAATAGAATTAATTCAGTTTTAGCAGCATTGAGTTGCAAATAATTCTTGGACATCCAGCTGCCTATTTCTTCCAGGCAAAGCCCTAGTTTGTTAAACGCCTCCTGAAATTTGCCAATTCGTATGAAGATCTGGGTGTCATCAGCATATGATTAAAAATTCTGCCCATAGCGTCTCAGAATTTCAAGTAATGGCCGAATATACAAATTGAACAACAGTGGGGACAGGGAAGATCCCTGTGGAATCCCACAGTTCAAGCAAATAAGGTACGACAGGAGCTCCCCCATTCTCACCCGCTGTTGACGGTTGGTCAGAAAGGACCTAAACCATTTCAATGCTAAATCAGATACTCTTCCTACCTCCTGTAGTCGTTCCAGGAGGATTTGCTGATTTACTGTATCAAAGGCTGCGGACAAGGCTAACATAACCAGGAGGGTAAGCTCCCCTTGGTCCGCAGCCTTTAGCAATTCATCCTGTACTACTAGCAGGGCAATTTCAGTTCCATATTTTGGACGAAAACCAACAATAATTCATGTTCGACAAATTTCTGGAGCGGGTTGGTTACAACCTTTTCGAGGACCTTAGCTGGCCATGGTAAGCCTGCAATAGGACGATAATTTTGCAGCACCTCAACATCTAATGAAGGCTTTTTCAGTAGGGGTGAGACAATTGAGAGTTTCAAACTCTCTGGAAAGATCCCTTCCTTTAGTGACTTATTAACAAAGGTGGTGATAAATGGAGTGAGATCATATGCCAGTTTCTTTGCTAGATAAGCTGGCAAGGGAGAGAGAGAATCAATTGCAGGTTTAAGGGCACTAATAAGTGGGAAAATCTCTTCTTCAGTGACTGGGTGAAAATCAAAAACAGATGGTAAAGTCTGATTTGACGAGATGTTTACTTCAGTCACTTGTGGTCTGCCATATGCAGATGAATTTGAAGAAGCTGTTTGTTCAATTTCCAACCTTATTCACTCAATCTTGTCTATAAAGAAAGAGTTAAAAAGATTAGCTTGTGCTGCAGAAGAATCAGACACTGCATTTTTACAGGTGGGATTACAAAAACTTGATATAATGGAGAATAGTTCTCTCGGTTGATTGTTTGCAGATTGTAGTTTTTTCCCCAGGAAGTCTTTCTTGGCCAAGAAATGGCCAGTTTATATTCTGACAAAGCATTCTTGGCCAGAATTTTGTTCTCCAGCGTTGGCCTTTTTAGCCAGGTCTGATTAGACCTGCAGCTAATTTGCGTAGATGTTGCAAATCAGCTGAAAACCAAGGTTGAGAGATCTTCTTAGTTTTTGGTTTTAAGGGAGCTATTTCATTACATATAATACTTAGGGCTGAAAAGCCTGTTGAGAAAAAGTCTGCTTCCTTACCCTTTAAATATTGTGAAGTGCCATTTTGCTCGGTTTTCACCTAAGTATTGCTTATGCTAAAGTACGGCCTTGCCTAACTTGTTCACAATCCAATTGGGAAGTGTTGCTGGTGTGTTTAGGAGTCTAACCCTGTATAACTTGACCTTTCCCTCCCTCTGAAGAAATTGTTAGAGTGCCATTTCTGCTTGGTTTTACACTGTGCCATTTTGCTCAGTTTTCACTCTTGCTCAAACTCGTCTACCATTTAAATAGGGAGTTGTGTATACTTTTCTTGGCTGTTTTAACTTGCCCTAATAATAGTGACTTGTGTGTTGAACTAAGAGTGTGTAAAATAAATATATATTTTTTGATACAAAGCTTTGGTCAGTGTTTCCATGTTCCATAGTATTGTAGTCCTACTGTGTAAACCGTGAATACTGCTCATCTCCCTCTTGAGATAAGTCTGACTGCTCAGCCACAGTTACTAACTAAATCTGTGTGGTACAGACTGATACCAAAAGGGATTTATTGCATATACCTGTAGTCCTAATCTTCCATAGTGCTCCCCAAGGGAACTGCATGGGATTCTGCCTAACACTGGTGTACAGCGGTGAGGATAAAGTATTGGATTTATATTTTAGAGTGCCGCTAGTACTTTGGTGCAACTAACCACAAGGCTTGACAAAAGTCAAATATGGAAAGCTATAGCCAGGAGACCCTCCTTGTAAATACTGCTGATTATGTAAGGGATCTGTGCAGACAGAAAAGTCTTCCTGCCAAAGCAAGAAATCAGAGTTGATTCAAAGATTGTTAGAGAAACAAAGTCTGGAGAATGGGGCTGTAGTGCCCACTCCTCCAGCAACTGTAGCAAATATTGAGTGTGATAACGTTGATGATGTTATTGTTGAAGCAGATGAGGAAGAGGAGGCTGACAATGTCGCCCTCGCTGACCCTCTGCCTGTTGAAAGGCCTCAATCCTGGTCTACTGGACCTTTGTCAGGTCCCACATTAAGTCCTGAGTTTCTCTCACTAGAAAAAAATGAGGCTTGAACTTGAACTCAAAAGACTTAAGGCCCAATCTGAACAGAAATACCAAGAACTAAGGCTCAGAGAAATGGAGCTCAATCATGAGTTAGAGATGAAGAAATTGTCTTTGGAAAACTCTTCTCTCCCCGGATCCTCTAGATCTTGCAGTCCAAAGAGACCTTGGAAGCCTAGAGAGATTATGGGTATGTATGAACCTAAATTGGATGTATTAGATTGGTTAGCTATGTTTGAATACAATCATTGGCTCCTGAAATCACAGGGAATCAGTTGCTTCCCTGGTTATTCTCTAGGCTCCCCCCTGTTGCATCTGATGTGGTAATGGAGTTGGGGGGAGTGGATAGGATGGACTATAAATGTGTGAAACTAGCTTTGAAAGCTAGATTTGGGAAGACCTCTTCCCAGTTCCTTAAGAGGTTTAGGACCCTCATAAAGCATGATGGTACCCCTTGGGTGACCTGGGTGTCTGAATGTTTGAAAAACCTAGATGGTTGTATTAAGGGTTACAGAGCTAACACTTATGAGGGAAGGAGAAATCTTGTTATGTTGCAGTCTATTTATGATGCCTGCTCTCCTGAGCTCAGACAGCACTTGGCTGATTCTAAGGAAATGGATCCTAGAAAGTTAGGCAAGGCTGCTGACTTGTGGGTTGCCAACAGGGCTACTCACAAGGAATCCGGGGCAACTCAGAAGAAGGATGAGGGGAAGCAGCCACCAAAAGAGAACCAAGAGAATTCTAATACCGCCCATCCCAAAGAGGGCCACAAGCAACACAATAGCCAGGGTAAGCCACATGGGAAACCAAATAGGCTAGTGAACCCTCTGGGGCCCAACCAGACGTAGGTCAGCAGAAACCCTGATTCCTGAGAGCATTTGGAAAATTCTATGTTTGTGGGTCTACTGACCATGTAAAGGGTGATCCCAGATGCAAGGGTAAACCTGCAGGGATCAGCACAGTCTCCTTGGCCTTCTCCCCACAGGAAGAAGTAGAAATGGCTAGTGCTCACTATGAGTTGTTTGCTGAAGCACCTGTGGGTCTTCAAGCAACTGTATCCTTAGAGTCCATGGGTGTGGTTAGCAAACAGTATAGGGGTGTGTATGACTCCCTTCTAGAAAACTCTAAAGTATATCACATGGACAGTGTTCTTGTCAATGGCCAAGATAGTCCTGCCAGGAGAGACAATGGGGCCAGCAGAACAGTAGTGGATGAAAGCTTTTTCAAGCCTGAGGATGTTGCTAAGGCACCCAAAGTTCCCACTAAATGTTCTGGAGGTCCTGTCCAGTTGGTTCCTATTCTACCAGCCCTCATTCAGTGTAATAACATGACCGTGAGGATTCCTGTCAGTGTTCAGACTGAGGTGCCTGGGAGAGTCCTGTAGGGGAATTATCTAAAAACTCTAGGAGTAGTATCCAGTACCCCGAGGCCTCCCAGTAAGGAGACACAGGACCAAACCAAATTGGCTAGAGAGGCAACCTTAAGGGACCACTCTTAGCCTGTGGGAACCTCTACTGAGATCCCCACTGGAAGCCCTGATGTTCGTAAGTTGACCTCTAACACAGGCAAATCTGAGGCTAGAATGTTAGGGAAATGGGAGCCCCAACCAAGCTCCACCACTGACCATCCAATTATAAAGTCTTTGACTCCCCCTGCTTCTGAGGAAGAGGTGGACAGACAGATTGGTCCCCTCTCTAGGCCTGTGAGAACTGGTAATTCTCAAAGCTGGTGGAAATCCAGGAAAAATAGGCCCAGGGCTAAAAACCTTAAGGCTGTGGACTCTTCTACTGAAGACTCCAAAGTAAAACCTAGTGTTAGGAAACTAACTCCCCCACCAGGTAAAATCCGATCTCAGAAGAAGAGGAAGCCTGTTCTTGGCTTGACCTCTGACCCTCCAACCACGATGCCTGAGACCCAACCTGCTCTTGAAAGAGAGGTGATGAGGCACCTTGGAGGCCCTTCTAGATGTAAGGGAATCCTTCTTAAGGACCCCTTGAGAAAACCTATTTTAGGTTCAGAAGTTGTTGCAACTTCAAGGGGACTGTTAGATCAGCTCCCTTATACCTTAAGTAAGAAAGATGTACCAGTAAGGGTTTGTAGGCCATATAACGTACAAAGGAAAACCTTTGAGCATAGGTCAGGATGTCACCACCAAAATGGTGATGGTCTCTATAGGATGTTTTTGACCCACTAGAGGTAAGAGACCCATCCGGGAGTGGATTAGATCCTCCTGTCCCTTAGTCTGGGGGGTGAGTGTTAGGGAGAATTCTCTTAAAAGGCTAATTTCCCTTACCTATAGAGTCCCCCAGCAGCTTTGCTGGATTTGAAGGGTTTATTGTTTTCTCCTGCTAAGAGTGAGACTCTTTTTCCCACTCTTAGACAGATGGCTGATGTGTGTTTTAGGCTATTTTTGTGCTTATGGTCTATGGGGTTTTTCTCACCCTCATAGGTAGCATCTTTTTTACATGTGTTTTACACAGCACCCTCAGTGCTGTAACACAGGGGTGTCATAATGACCCCCAAACATAGACTCCATACCCTGGGACTGACTACTGTCTCCCAGGGCATGTAAAGTCCCCATTGACTTTACTAGTCCATGGTTATGAACAAAACCAGTACAACCCATCTTACTATGGAAGTACTGGAAAGGGTTAATAGTTTTTCCCTAGTGTTCATTTTGGAGAGGGTACCGTCCAGTCCCTCCCTCCAAAGTTTCTGGGTGGTGGCAGTGGTTACTACCATAAATATTTGATCACAAATATTTTCCTATGGGATATTCCCATTGTTCGAGGCTACCACTTTTACTGACAGCCTCTAACAAACCGCTGGTTTATTTTAGTATTAACTTTATCCTGGTAGGGTTTTATTGCCAGATCTTTAATATTTCTTTCTCGTGTCTATCTCTGAAATCCCAACCCAGGTCGGGGATCCTTTGTTCGTCCTTTTGGCAGGCGTCTGCTCAGAAGCCCTCTTTTCGGTGCCACTGAGTCTGGGGTAGACAGGATGTGTGGGAGGGGGAATAGGCACCCTGGACAGAGTTACCTAGGCAACCCAAGTCGCGCTCTGCCCTGATAGGCTGGGGAGTTATCCCGCCAGGATAGACACCCCACTGCGTGAGTGACAGCTAGGCTGTATGAATGGGGGTCTTTCTGCATAAAAGCAGGGCTCTAAGGACTGGAGGACAAGACGTGGCCACTGGACCCAAGAAATCCAAAGAGCAGAGAAGCCGAAGCCATCTGCAACAACTGAACCACCAGTGAAGCACTGCTGCAGATCCTCACCAATCTTCTCCAACGACCCGAGAAAATCTTCACCTGCAAGAGTCTTCTTCCCTTGAGCTGGTGGGGCCAACCAGTTTGCCAATCGTCTTCCAGGACCTGCCTTGGTCGAATCGCCAGTGCCAAGCACTAGGAGACTGGATAGCCAGGCACCCGTCCACCATGACCGTGTTTAAAGGAGCGTACCTTTTATTCCGTTTTGGCATCACCGCGGCTGGCTTCATCCCTGGGCAGTGCAGTGACTCGAACCTTCCTCCACGACGAGAGCCTCTCTTCCTCTGCTGGATAACCCGAACTGCAGGAACTGCCAGTAACTACCACCACCGCAGGAGCCTCATCCCCTTTTAAGGTACATTGTTCCGCCAGGCCTCCTGTTTCGTTGGGTACTGCTAAAGGTGTTTTAAATCCTTTACTTACCTTCTGGGCTGACCGCCACTTTTGTCTAACATTGTCTTTTACCTTCTGCAACCACCTTTTGAAACGTTAAAGACTTGACTGCTGCTACTAGAACAGTTTGATCCTGGGCACTTTGCCTTGTACCACTGACTCTGGCACAGGCCAATTGACTCTGGCTAAATCTGTTACAACTGCCTTCTCTAGATTGCTTTTCTTCAAGAAATGTGTTGCACCTAAACTCTTATAACCTTCTTTTCCTTCCCCTTTAAATATTGTGAAGTGCCATTTTGCTCGGTTTTCACCCAAGTATTGCTTGTGTTAAAGTACTGCCTTGCTTTACTTGTTCACAATCCAATTGGGAAGTGTTGCTGGTGTGTTTAGGAGTCTAACCCTGTATAACTTGACCTTTCCCTCCCTCTGAAGAAATTGTTGGCGTGCCATTTCTACTTCGTTTTACACTGTGCCATTTTGCTCAGTTTTCACTCTTGCTCAAACTTGCCTACCATTTAAATAGGGAGTTGTGTACACTTTTCTTGACTGTTTTAACTTGCTTTAATAACAGTGACGTGTGTGTTGAACTAAGAGTGTGTAAAATAAATATATATTCTTTTTTGATACAAAGCTTTGGTCAGTGTTTCTTTGTTGCATAGTATTGTAGTCCTACTGTGCAAACCCTGAATACTGCTCATCTTCCTCTTGAGATAAGTCTGACTGCTCAGCCACAACAGCCAACTAAATCTGCGTGGTACAGGCTGATACCAAAGGGGATTTATTGCATATACCTTTAGTCCTAATCTTCCGTAGTGCTCCCCAAGGGAACTGCATGGGATTCTGCCTAACATAGACAAACAGATTTCAATCTAGGCCTTGGCACAACAATTCCTCCAGAACTTGAAAATTAATTGACTCCCCCGATCGGATATCATCACAGAAGGGAAGCCATGCAGTCTGGCGATGTTTGCTAACAAGGTCTGTGCCAAAACCCCTGCATTCGGTAATCCTTTCAAGGCGATGAAGTGTGCCATTTTCATTAGGAGATAAACAACAACTAATCTGGTGTTCTAACCATTGCAAGGTGGCAGTTGGTGATGAAGTCCAGAGATATGGTATGCCATGGAGCCGGTGGAACAGATAAGGGGTGGAGCAATCCTTGTGGTTTGTTTCTTGGGGTCTTGTTTCTGGTGCAGACATCAGACGTCTTTACATACTGCATAACGTCTTTCCGCCATGTAGGCCACCAAACGTTCTACTGGACGTTTTCCATTGTCTTTGCAATACCTGGATGAACTGCTGTGAGTGCGTCGTGATAGACCTTCATAACCTGGTTGTGCATAGTAGGATGCGGTAGATACAAGCGGTTCTGGTAATATGGAAGGTCATCCACTTCCGTCTGTTGTGTTCCCTGAGAAATCCAGGCTCGTACTTGTCCAGGATTCATGAGCTTCCTGATTTCTACCTGCATATCGTCCAACGCGGGCGAACCCATCCTTGTTATCCCCAACAGTTTCTCTTCTAGTATGATTGGTATGGGTGTGGGATTTGCACACTGATCTTCTCCTTCAGTATCCCAACCAATCCGTGACAGTGCACCCGCCTTTCTGTTCTTCACACCAGGGCGAAAGGTCACTGTGAAATCGTACTCCGAAAAGAACTGAGCCCTCTGTAGGTGGCGTGGAAATTGTACATTGGCCGTCCACAGGAATTGCAAGTTGCAATGGTCCGTGAGTACTGTGACTGTGTGACGTGCTCCAAGGAGATGGTGTTGCCATTCCTTAAAAGCACCCTTGATGGCAAATAATTCTTTATCAGTCATAGCATAATTTCACTCTGCTGGATTGAATTTCCTTAGGGATCAAAATGCCACAGGATATAAGTGGTTGGTGTCAGGATCCCTTTGGGACAGAACCGCTCCCATAGCCACATTAGACGCATTTGTCTCAACCAAATATGGGAGCTCTGGGATCAGATGTTTCAGTATTGGGGTGGTAGTAAACCGATGTTTCAGTTGCGTAAAGGCCTGCTCAGCTTCGGTGCTACACTTAAACGTGTAGCTTTTTCTAATCAAGGAGGTCATGGGATGGACGATCTCCGAGAAATCTGCGATAAACCACCTATAAAAGTTATAGAACCCCAGGAAACTCTGGACTGTCTTAATGGAGATGGGCGAAGGCCATTGTAGTATTGCTTCGACCTTGCGGTTATCCATCTGCATGCCCTGAGGATAGCATGTATCCAAGGAACTCCACTGTAGTCACACTTATCGAGTTTTGCGAATAAATGGTGCTGGCGTCGTTTTTCCAAGACAGCATTGACATGGTGTACATATTCTTCCAATGTCGTAGAGTAGATTGGGATGTCATCTATGTACAACATTGCACAAATGTCCAGTACCTCATTCAGAACATCAGTCATAACAAGCGGAAATGCTGCTGGTGCATTGCACAGTCCAAAGGGCATGCCATTGTAATCGAATAGCCACAATTGCGTGCAGAAGGCCATCTTCCACTCATTCCCAGCCTTCACGTGAACCAGATGGTAAGCACCTCTGAGGTCACGTCCTGTGTGGATCTTTGCACCTTTTACTTGATCCAATAGTACCGGAATAAGGGGCAAAGGATACCTGTTTTTTATGGTGATTTTGTTGAGTCCTCTGTAATATATATATAGGTTCTGAGGTCCCCCTCCTTCTTAGGGACGAAGAAGAGAGCTGAGGAGACAGGTGACTTGAATGGCCGAATGAACCCATTGGCTAGGTACTGGTCTAGGAAATTGCATAGATGTTGGTTCTTTTCCGTAAGGGCATATATGCAACTGCACGGAATTTGCCCTCCTGGCACCAGGTCAATTTGGCAGTCTTGGGGTTTGTGGGGTGGCGAGGTACTGGCTTGTTCCTTGTGGATGATGTCTTCATAGGTGTTGTATTCCGGAGGCAGCTGCCCCATTATAACGATCACAGCCTCATGTGGTCCGGCACCTCATTCTTGAGGTTTGGCAGCGGCGGCAGAAGCAGCTGGATAACAGATCCAGGCACACTCGGCTGGGAAGGTCACTGAATGGGTCTGCCAATCTATGCCTGGGTTATGGCACTCCAACCAGGGCATCCCTAGGATCAGTTGGAACTGGGGTGTGTTGGTTAAGTCAAAGATTATGTGTTCCCGATGGCTGTCATGGCATAGCAATACAACCTTCCCAGTACATTGGGTTACTGGCCCAGTTGACAGTTGAGTCCCATCCACAGACACAATGTTGTCTGCTCTTTCCCGTCTCTGAATGGGCACTCCTATCCGCTGAGTCACAGTGATGTCCATTTAGTTTCCTTCTGATCCACAGTCAATGTACGCTTCCAATGCATGCATCCGTTGAGGCTGTTCGGGGCATACAAGGATTACTGGTGTTGTAAGGTGCGAGACCGTTGACATCCTTTCTTTTACCGACAAGCCGATCTCTATTCTTGTTGAGATGTGCAATTTTCTGACGTCTCCTGTGGTTCTGCCATGCCTAATTCAATGGCTTGCAGTGGTTTTCGGGGTGTCTTACTTGGGCAGTCCTTCAAAAGGTGTCCTTCCTTGCCGCAATATAAACAAAGCTGTTGCTTCCTACGTCGCTCCCTTTCTTCTTTGGTTAATGTATTTGTATTTGCTTTATTTGTATTGCGCAACCTGGGCCGTGGGCATCTGGACGCATATCTTGTAGGAACATAGGTTACATAGGTTACAGAAAGATGAGACATTGCTAAGCGGTTGCCAGTCAAAGGATCGAATCTTAAGGGTCGACAGGTCAAAGGATCACATTTTTTTTTCACCACATTTTTTTTTGGGGGCCCCCCCAACCCTCTTTTTTTGCTAAAAATCACTTTTTTTCCATAAACGAAAACCTAAAAAAATACATATAAAAAAAAAAATTAAAAAAAAAAAAAAAAAAAATCGATCCTTTGACCTGTCGACCCTTTGGTGTCGATCCTTTGACCTGTTGACCCTTTAGATACGATCCCTTGACTAGACACCTTTCTAAGCAGTACAGCAGTTACAAATAAGATGTAAGAATTTTACAGAGTACCATGCAGGTAACAGCAAGTTACAGAGGAGCGCTCAATTCAATCGAAGTAGTTAACAAGAAAATAATAGATGCAATGAGAATAATATTAAGTAACATGTAGCAATGAGAGGGAAAGGAAGACAAGACATACAAGGTGTGTCATTGAAGTCGGGAGAGCAAATTTCAGTGGGTCGAATGTCGAATTGGCCTTATGCTTGAATGAATAGAAGGAAGGCTCAATTCTCAGTGTGTTTGGAAGAGTGTTCCATAATTTGGCTGCCAGGATAGGGAAACTGGACCCCCCTGCTTTTTGCACCTTAAATCTTGGTATGCATAGAGGGTGAGCTTGGGTAGATCTCAGAGGACGAGAAGTTGTGTGAGCAGAAAAGCGACTAGATAGGTACTCAGGGGCTTGGTTTGCCTGGCACTTATGAGTAAGAGTCAGGGTTTTGAGAGATATTCTTCGGGCAACAGGGAGCCAAAGGCGGCTCTGTCTAGTGTCAGATATGTGTCATTTCCTAAGGAGGTTGAGGGCAGCCCTGATGGCATTTTTCTGAGTTACCTGTAGTTTGTTGATGTTCCTTTGACTGGTTCCAAGGTAGAGAGCATTGCAGTAGTCAATTTTAGACATTATGAGGGTTCTGGCAAGAATTATACAGTTCACAGCAGTGAGAAAGGGTCTACATGCTCTTATAAGTTTGCAAGTATATGCTGCAGCTGAGGCCAACGCATTGGTTTGTCTGTTAAGTGATAAGGTAGACTCAAGATAGATAGATACCAAGAGTTTTTGTGTCATTGGACACCTTGATGGAGTTCCTGTCGATACTGAATGCCTTAAAGGCTGAGTCCAATTTCTTATGTCTCAAATGCGAATCTAGGATAAGCAACTCAGTCTTTTTGTCATTCAAGCAGAGCCCATGGCGAGCCATCCAGGCCTGGATCACTGTATAGACCTTATTAAGAGCTTTTGAGTCGGTCACGTAGTCACCAGTGATAGGTATGAGTATCTGGGTGTCATCCACATAATTAGTGTAGGGGACACCCAGAGAGTCAAGAATATCAAAGAGTGGCTTTCTGAACACGTTGTACAGAGTGGGAGAAACGCTGGACCCTTGCGGGACTCCACATGGTACTGGAGATAGTTCAGCAGAAGCAGTGGGTGAGAAGACCATCATTGTTCTATTTGCCAGAAAGGATTTAATCCAGGAAGTGGCTTTGTTAGAAAAGTGGGCAGCAGTTTTGAGGTGATGGCAGAAAATGTGGTGGTCGACCAAATCAAAAGCTAACGAGTGGTCAAGCAGGAGTAGAAGGGCCAACTTGCCCTTATCTTTTAAGTCCTCGATTTGCGTTTTTAAGTTTATAAGGGCAGTTTCTGTTCTGTGTCTAGGTCGGAAGCCCGATTGGCAGAGACCCAGGAGATTATTAGATTCTAGATAAACCTGTATTTGAAGATAGGCTGCACGGTCCAGGATTTTCAATAAAAATGGCACGGTGGTGATGAGTCTGTAGTTGGAGGGGTTGTTGGGCTCGAGGGTGGATTTTTGGATTAGAGGGATGACCCATGCGTCCTTAAGGTTGTCAGGGACAATCCTGGATTTGAATGAAGGATTAATGAAGGAGGTAATGAAGGGTCTAGATCTTGTGCGGCCTCGTTAATGACCGGAGCCAGGCAGGCGTCGCCTTGACAGTTAGAAGGTCTAATCTTTTTGATGATATTTTCTACTTCCCAGATGGATAATGATGAGAAATTGAATGGTTTGACAGAATGTGCTGGTGCAGATATATTATTAGTGAAGGAGTTAGATGTGGGATCTAATGGTAGTCTGCCTTTTTTGGTGCTGATTTTGGCCTGCAAGGGAGAACTTTTCTCAAGGAGCGCTTTTGGATATTAGAACACCATGTGGTGTTAGTGTTGCACTTGTCAGTGGGGGCTATCAGAGATTCAAGTTCTTTAAGGATCTTGAAGACTCTTTAGTGTTAGATCTGGCCGGCAAGATGCGCTGATTGTAAATATGAGTTTTTGCTAGGAATATCGCTTCTTTGAAGGTGGTTGATGCAGTAATCAAGGTCTTTTTGTTAGTGTCTGTTGGACGTCCTTTCCACTGTGCCTCTGCGGTTCTTTTGGCTTTGCGTAGATCTCTTAGTTGAGGAGTAAACCACGAGTTGAAGTGTGCACAGGGTTTTGATTTCCGCAATTTAAGTGGGGCTATGGCCTTTAATGCCTTCAGTGTAGTTTGATTGTAAGGGTCTACTAGGACAGTAGGGTCAGAGCAGGATGTCGATGCATTGTTAAGAAGGGGAAGGATGAGTGGGAGTAATTTCTCCTTGGAGATGTCCTTCTTATTCTGGGTGTGAATAGAGGGTGCAATGTTCATTTTGGGAGTCTGGGTGTTGGATTTCATAGTAAAGGTTATTTTATGGTGATCCGACCAGATGCATGGTGTGACATATCCTAGATTAATAGTACAGTTCAGATCAGTGAGCCAATCCAAGGTTCTTCCTTTGATATGAGTGGGCTCTTGAACATGGTGGGTAAATCCTAGGTCTGTTATGGAGTTGGCTAAGTCAAGTGCTGTATGGTCATTTGGATCTTGATAGCCCAGATTAAGGTCCCCAAGTAACGTAATTTGGGAGTTAGGCTTAGTATTGGCAGTTAAGAGGGATGATATATTCTCAGCAAAAGTAGAGATGGGACCCGGTGGCCTCTAGATGAGGTGCATTGTAGCTGTTTGGTTAGGTGATATCGGCAATTTGACTGTTAGTAACTCAGCTGAGTCAATCTGCAGGTTTGGGATTGGTATAATTCAAGAGATCTTTTGAAAATAAAGGCTACCCGTCCACCTTTAGATTGGAGGGAGTCTCAGTCACAGCTAATGATGGCGTACGTTTCAGGTATTGCCAGGGATAAGGTGGGGCCTGATGCTGCACATAGCATGTTTCTGTAATGGCTAAGAAGTAAAGGTCTTCAGTTACAATACAATCTGCGATGTCAAGCGCGTGTGCTGGAATCAATCCGGCATTGACAAGGGCGCCTTGATCAGGGTAACTTTAGCATGGTATGAATTGTTGTTATGGAGGGTCAAGGTATGTTTTGGGGTTATTGACGTAGTCGAAATACTTGTATTTTTTTAGTTCTGAAGTGAAATGGCAGGATTTGATAGAGGATGGAGGGAGTGTGCATGGCGATTGAAGGATGAGTCTTGAACCTAATCTAAGGTTCCTAAGGTGGAGAGAGCAAGGTTGGTTTGGTGTGGGTTTGGTCGTAAAGCGTTTCGATCCATAGTGCTGGGTCGTTCAAGTACTGGTTAGTGCGAGCCATGTTGATTACAGGCTCAGTGATGTGCAGATATAGATGGGAATGAAGGAAGACAGATCAGATGAAACCTACTGTTCAATGTATATCATGTAAGTATAATGGTAGTGAGCAGCAGTGAAAGTGTGCGATATGACCAGCATGCTTGGTACATTGTGAGGAGCAGGATGCTAGGCATATAAATGAGTCAGTGGGACCCTGTGCGACAACAGGTAACAGTAGGCAATGTAAACGAGTAGTAGGTTTAAATAGGAGGGATGCACAGGTCTAAAGTATGGTCAGGGAGATATAAGAGACTTGTTAACTGGGTGTATAGCGCCTACCTAGGGTGGGGAGGTGCAAATGTGCAAGTAGTATTGAATGGTCAAATACTGGTTATTGACAAATGAGGCACCGGGGCCTAATGAGCTACAAAGGCAAATCTAACAGTAAAGCAGCAGGGCCTAGCAGCAGGATACATGCGCTAATCCATCAATAGGGCAGTGTGGCCTAGCAGTGGGGTACACAGGCTAATCAAACAGTAAGGCAGCAGGGCCTATTAACAGGATACATGGGCTAATCCAACAATAAGGGCAGTGTGGCATAACAGTGGGTACATAGGCTAATCAAACAGTAGGGCAGCCGGGCCTATCAACAGGATACATGTGTTAATCCACAGTAGGGCAGTGTGGCCTAGCAGTGGGGTACGTAGGTTAATCCAAAAATAGGGCAGCTGGATTGGCAAGATACAAGGACTAGACCGACAATAGGGTAACCGTGTCCAACAGTAGCGTCTATAGGCTAGCCAGCAAAGGGCAACAAGGCCCTCAGTAGTGTGCATAGGTTATTCTAGCATTGTGTGGCACAATGGCTAAGATGGTACTTATAGGTAATGCAGGGCAGTTGTTGCACAATAGGGGGCTTAAACTGGATAGCAATATTGGTGCCGTATTTAGTCTTAATATTACAGTAAAGAAGACAATCGGTAATGAAGCAATTGTGCAATACGCGAGACATACAGATTGTGGGACTTACTTGCGAGCGCAGACATGTTTTTAATAGAGTCAATGTCTGGACACTTGGGTGGTAGTGTTCAGTCGGGACTGGCTTACCCCGTATTGTAGAGATGAATCAAGAGCAAGCAAGTTGTTGGGATCCGCCACAGGATGTTGGTGACGTAGCGTGCTCAAAGAGGGGGGTGGCAACGGGTGCCGATGCGATGACCTGGCGGTGTGGGGAGTCACAGGACATTGTTTGGGGTGAATAAGCGCAGTGTGGCCTTGTGGAATAGCATGAGGCAGACACGAATAGAGGGTCTGGCCGATGGCTTGTACGGCACCAGACAGGCAACCGACAGGCTGAGCCTTAGTCTCTGGGGGCCTTGGATGAAGGGGGGCCGGCTTACACCTACCGGCAGCCCTGCGCTCCAATAAGGTGTGCTGATCGGCGGTTGCTAGGCAACCAAATAAACACATTATGTTCCAACTCCAGCAACCATCTTAGGATCGGAGAGAAGGTTTCGTCCCTTGTTGAGAAATTGCAATAAGCTGTTTTGCAATGGTATGTGGATCATGTGTTGGTGCAGATCGATCAGGGTGCCTACAGTGCTTTGGGCTGTGGCAAGGAGGATGTGGCTATGAAGCGTTGCGCTGCTCCTGCAGTGTTCTGGTCAGCAAGGAGAGGATTGTGCTCATAGCTGCTCCTGCAGCACATGGCAGATGACGGATGGGAAGACTGCTCCTGCAGCTCCTGAGGAAGGTGTGGGCTCCCTAGCAAATGATACAGGCAACAGACAGGCTGAGCCTTAGTCTCTGGGGGCCTTGGACGAAGGGGGGGCCGGCTTACACCTGCCGGCAGCCCTGCGCTCCAATAAGGCATGCTGTTCGGCAGTTGCTAGGCAACCAATTAAAGAAATTATGCTCCAGCTCCGGCGGCAATCTTAGGAGCGGAGAGAGGGCTTCGTTCCTCATCGAGAAATTGCAATATGCTGTTTTGCAATGGTATGTGGATCATATGTTGGTGCAGATCGATCAGAGTGCCTACAGCGCTCTGGGCTATGGCAAGGAGGTTGTAGTTATGAAGCATTGTGCTGCTCCTGCAGCGTTCTGATCGGCGATTAGAGGATTGCACTCCTAGCTGCTCCTGCAGCATGCGGGTGATGGCGGACGGAGAGACTGCTCGTGCAGCTCCTGAGGAAGGTGTGGGCTCCTGCCTGTATGGTAGCAAATGAGACAGGCAACAGACAGGCTGAGCCTTAGTCTCTGGGGGCCTTGGACGAAGGGGGGCCGGCTTACGCCTGCCGGCAGCGCTGCGCTCCAATAAGGCGTGCTGATCAGTGGTTGCTAGGCAACCAAATAAACAAATTATGCTCCAGCTCCGGCGGCCCTCTTAGGAGCGGAGAGAGGGTTTTGTTCCTTGTCCAGAAATTGAAATAAGCTGTTTTGCAATGGAGGAGAGGATTGCACTCCTAGCTGCTCCTGCAGCACGTGGCCGATGGCATAATGGTCCTCTTATACTGCCCAACTGCATGGGCTTGGGCGTAGTATCTGTGGTTCGAGGTGTTTCCCGGGGACGTACATACAAAGGTCGGTTCTCAAAACGCGACCGGTCAAACCGCCTTTCCTGTAGGCGGTGGTCCAGCTGCACCACCAAGTCTATGTACTCTGAACAATGTTCAGGTGGGTTCACCACCTGTGCTAAAACGTCCTTTATCTCATTCTGAAGAACCCAGTAGAACAAAGTTGTTCTCTTGTCCTCAGGCCAATTGGTCTCAGCCACTAGCCAATTGAATGTAGTAATATGAACCAATAGATCGTATGACCCCTGTCGAAGGGACAACAGCTCTCCATCAAAGGCGTGCCCCTGGGTAAGACGAGCAAAGAGCTTATCTATTTCCTGCTGGAATCCAGCAAAATTGTACAAAATGGGGTCGTCCTGGTTGACCAGTGGCACTGACTATCTGGCTACATGCCCCCACCTAGATAGGACAGGACGAAGGCCACCTATGTTTGATCATTCGGGAACCCCCTCTGGGCGACACAGGTAATGGAGCCGCACTGGTTCATGAAGACGGCATATTTTTGGGGGTCCCCCATTTATCTCTCCGTTGAGGCTAAAGGGACACTAACTGGAGTGGTCACATGTATCTGTGGTGATGCTGCTGCTGTGCCATCGGCCGCACCTGGCATGGGGTCTGTCTGTCTGGCTTGTGTTCTGGTGAGGCATTTTGCTAGCTCCTCTGTTCTCTCTCTATTCACTACTAGTTCCTTTCTCATTGCATTAGTCTCGGACCGGACAGCATGTACCTCAGCCCGCAGTTCGCCTAACAATGCGGCTAATTGGTCTACTCCTGATGCCATGACACTCAGGCAGGGCGTTAATGTGGGCTTAGCATTCTTTAACGCTTATCTCTGGTGCCCTGCAGAAGTGCCTGGTTCGGACTGTCGTGCGTTGCCTGACTTTATGCTGCAGGCTCCAGCCACTCTCCCATCACTGTCACACTGAAAGGCTATTCGTCCAGCAGACAGTGTAGCTGAAGGTGATTGGATATGATTCCCCGGATCTAGGGGTGATGTGGACCATCTGGGTGACCTAAGGATGATAATGAAATGGATAAGTGACTGTGCACATGCTCTCCCCCCACCTCCCGTGTTGTTCCCCAGGGCAGGATGAGCTGACTGGCAATGCTGGACTCTGCTCACCTTATTATCAACATGGAGTACTGAAGCTGAGCAGGCTCTGATCTCCAGTAACTTCACTGGGTTTGATGGCGCAGACCTGCTGCGGCGCACCTGATCGCTGAAGGTGAGTGTCTTAATGTCCTCTATGCGTTGCAAGAAAATCCTCTTCTGCGTGTTGCAGTCTTGCTTGTCTTTTGTGCTTATAATCTATCAACTCATTGTGCACGCTGTTTTATCGAGCACACGTGTGTCTTCAACATGTGTCTTTATCTGTCTTGCAGCTCCGGTAGATCCACAGCGTTGAATGCTGATTGTTATCCCCAGATGTTGTTCCGCTGCAATACGGGCCTGTGTAATGATGGATGATCAGGTAATCAGTTAACTAACATTTCAAAAGAACGATGCGGCGCGCTCCATTTTCAAACTTGTGTGTCTTTTTTTCCCTGCAGGAGCTGGATGGAAGCGAGAGCCTCCGACACTCCGGTGGTCAGTATCCATGTTCAGGGGTTCTAGGAGGAACGTGTCGGGGGATTGCTGACTTCAGGTAAGCTGGGTTGCTGGCTTGAATAACGAGCCGGTGCACTTGTAAACACTGACAGGAAAGAAAGTATTACGCTGTCTGTTACTTGCAGCCGGAGGAAACGCTAAGCACAGGGTGTGGCCCAGGGCTGGTGCTCATATAGCCCTGGGATGCACCCAGCACCACTAGCCCACCAAGGTTGCTGTAGAGCAGGATTGCCTGGGACCATCTTGGTTTCCAGGGGGCATCCGGCTTTGGGGGCCATCTTAGAAGTGGCAGTTTGCAATAATAGCAGGATGCAGCCGGTTTCTGCACCACCCAGCAACCCTCAGTGACCAGGCATGGTTTACACTGCGTCCCTCATCTTGAGGACCCTGCCAGGGATCATGACACACGTGAACCCAAACGCCCTTTAAGATGAGTAGCACTCTACAGAGTGGATGAGGATGGAGAAATTACTCAAACAGCAATAATAAAACCGACTCCGGAAGTTGGCAAAAGACTTGGGGCCTCATTACGACCCTGGCGGTACGGGGTAAATGGCGCCGTAAAAGGTGCCGGCGCCGTTTACCCCGTACTGCCTCATTGCGAGGTCCCCTCGCGGGACCCAGGAAGCAACGCCTGGTCAAACCAGGCGTGCTTACCGGGTCTCGCGAGGGGAAGAGGGAGCAAACAATGGGCCAACTCGTAATGGCCCGTTGTTTGCTCCCTCTCCCATTCCCATTCAGCCCTATGGGGCTGAAATGGGAATGGGGAAGGACTGGGTCTGGGTCCTTGGAAGGAGGAATTACTGGGCCTTCCGAACTCGGAATGGCCCGGTAATTCATCATTCTGAGGACCCGGACCCGGACGCGATTTCGGCAGCAGCCATGCCGCCAATAGCAGCATGGCTACCGCTGAGGTCATAATGAGTCCCTCGGTCTCTTTTAATAACAATTATCTAAAACAACGAGTACAATGGACATCATTGGATGTCTGACATAAGATCTCAGAATATTTCATAAAAAACTCGTCATCATTGATGTCACACAAAGTGGCAAACTAAGGAAACTTTTGTGGGGTTGTAGTTGAGTAATGGGATACATCTAGGAATACTTTCTAATCGGGTTGGTGTTGTAATTGGGTCTCTAGTGTCAGGTGGACAACTCTGCCCACCCCTAATGCAAGTCATTGTGAGCGTCATCGGATACACAATGTCTTATTGAATCTCATAACTATAGGAATCTTTGATACATGGCCCTTTATAATTGGTTGGCACACTTGTACCCTTTTGGAATACTCCACTCGTTAGCAGCATGCAAGCTGGTACCCCAGGTGCCGGTGGGTCGGACTTGACCATGCCTCCCAACCCAATTAGCCCATCATCTATCATCACTCAAGCTGTCTGCCATGAGAAAAGTCTTTTGAACTGGGCCTTGCAAGTATCACTGCTCCTGGGAAAAAAGGGAGTGTGAGCATGACTTTATCTTCTGCTCTCGGTGCAGCTTGCCCAAAGTCTATTTTCATCTGACCGGAGACCACGTTTAGAGTTTTTTTTTCATTGTGCTTAGTGCCATTTAATGAATAAAACATCACACTCATTGTCCTTCCGCTGCACCTTAACAGGAGCTTGGCTCGCGTCTTCTCGTTCATTGCATCTTTCCATGATAATTAACTAGTTTCTTGGCTGCCTCACCCCTTGACACTGGGCCTGGCAGACCTCCTTGATTCTTCTTCCATCTCCAGCCGGGCTTATTCTGCTGCACCACACTGCAACTCCTTCTATTCACAGGGTTTTCAGTTTGCTAAAGTACGATGTGGAACCTCCAGATTCCTATGCATATATATATACACCTTTACTCATCGCTGCAATCTATTCACTATATAGCGAGCCTTATGATTAATTTGTCTACTTGCGTTTCTGCATCTGTAAAATAATAAAATGGTTTTCATTTTCTTTCGTCCTTCTTCACACGTGCAACCTTCATTCCGTATATGAAAGTTCATGCGATTCTCATTTCATCATCAGATTCTATGTGGTCTATTGACCTTCACTCTTGTCATCTCTTCTGAGGTGTTTCACTTTCTTCATGTGACGTCACCAGTCTCTTCTTTCATCCGTTTTCACGTGCTCTTCAGGAATCCTTCCCAAGAGGCTGTCAGCTTTTCGTGGCTACATAAAGACTGGTTTCCTTGATGGATACTTTGCTTCAAAGGCTGCTCGTATTATAGGCATCATTACAGGTGTGGCTTTTGTCACTATTTCTGGTTTCCAACAGATGGGCAAGTTAAGAGCCGGACTTCCGGTAGAGGATTTTTGGCGCCTCCTCTACAGTAATAAATGCATGAGAAATAGAGGCCAAGTCAATAGGAACGGAGGTACACAGGGCCTTAATCTCATCCGCAACAATACCGGTATCAATGGCATGCCACCTCCGTTTAGGACGGCGAGACAGAGCAGAGGGGGGGAAAAGGGAGGAAAAGAGAAACAGAGAAAGGAAGACTCACATGGTCGGTCCAAAGAAGAGGGAAGGATGAAAACACTTTAGCCAGGGAAGGCAAAGAAAAGACCAGGTCTAGAGTGGCACCCAAATTGTGAGTGGGCCCAGTAACTAGCTGTTCAAAGTGGAGGTTGCCAACACTTCTCATTCTCCCCGACCCCTTTTGAACACTGTGCCAGCAGTGTGCAATGCCTTTTGCCTTTGTGTTTTCCCCCCTACCCCTTGTCAATATTAATACAACAAAATTCAAATATACTTTTTCAACCCCAAAAACAAATTAAACGTTCTCAATTTCACAATGGAAATTGTCAACTGTTTTTTTTCTTTTTCAACAATTTTGACCCACATCTCTCACTTTTCACTTCTTCATACCCATACAACACATTCTATTACACCTTCCTCACAAAAACACACACACATTTCATGAACCTCCAATCACATATTTCATCCATCAACGAAATCATTAAAAACATAACCAATACCATCAGCCCCAAACTCCTCCCTCAAATCTGCTGTAACACAGCAAAAAACCAACTATCCTCTAAACGCACCAATTTTTAAACAAACCTCTCCTCACAACAAGACCTTATCAAATAAAACAGCCTTAAATACCACAATTACCCCTTTCTTATTTTTCATATATCAAAAAACATGATCACTTCTGTGCAGTGCAGTATCTTATCTATCATAAAAATTGCTATACACCAATCTATCAACACTACTCTACTCTCAACATTATCTTTCCTCTCAAGAGAGATGCTGTCTCTCTCCACCTCTGGAGAAATCTCTTTTTCCAAAACTCATCCACTACTACACAACGTAGCATTTCCTCACGATGGTGCGGTCCTTGCACTTATTGCGCTACTCAATAATAAAAATGATATATTCCTCTGTGTCTTGTATTTGCATGCAAGGGTGCACTCACATGTGTGCCGATCCTCCAACTCCCTTGATGCTGGACCTCTCCTAAATGCCTACACCACCCAAAGCTGGTGGCCACGCCCAAGGGATCATGCAGGCATTTTGGGAACTCAGTGTCTGCTATGCCTCCTCAGTTGTGTGCACTCAAACTGGTCTCTGCAGCCTGGACTCGCACTCACATGTGGCGAAGAATGCTCAGCTCTTCAGATTCAGGCGGATCTCGCTAGGGCCTCCAAAAATGTAGAGCTAGATGCTCTCAATTAGGTCCCCTTTCTATTCATGCAGACCCTTCAGAGTAGGATAGTCTTTGCGTGCCTAGTAAAAGTCAGTCTAACTTGGGTCACAAGCTGAGCAAAACTTGTTCTGTTCTGGCAGGCCCCAGAGGTCTGAAGCTACCATGTTATCCATCTCAGTTTCCTCTTCTACATCATAAGACAATACAGAGATCACTAAGTCTGTCTCTACTATACTAGGCACTCCTGTAGGCGCTCCAAACTCAGGTCCAAAAAAACAAGGAATAAAGCAATCCACAAAAAACTCAAGAAGGGGTGCACCAAATGCAGTTAAAAACATAAACGGTGCACTGCGGCTGGGAAAATGCATAAAACAAACCCGCCCCTTGCGGGCCCATCATTTTATAGCCACAAAAAGAACATTAGCATATGTTAATGAAAGAGTAACAAAAAAATAATCTGAAGAAGATGATTGGGCTGGTCATCACCAGCCACCTAAACATTGTTGAAAAATGATTGGTGATTTTCAGCTCATCATAAAAAGTTGGCCACCCAATCAACATATTCACAACCCCCTTGATCGGGCCCACAAAATGCACCAATCCCCTTTCAGGTTTGATGAAGTGCTTCATTTCAATTGGACTGTATTACTTCAGACAATTAGGGCTGCAACATCCCATTGCCTTAGACATCGAAGCAACATGACATAACCTCCTCCATTAATTCCATGTTCCTACCATCGGTTTCTGCTCATCATTTAGCTCCCTATTTTGTTACATGTTGACTGTCAGAAAACGGTCCCGGGTTCGCAACATCCCTCCAGTTACCTTGTCCGCTCGCAGGCAGCAGCGGGTGCTTTTACCGGATGAAAGACGGGGGGCGGTGGTGTCTTGTCCACGAACTGCCTTTTGCAGACGCGTTCGTCGGAAACCGTGTTTCCGACGCTTTGCGTGGAAGTTACCATGGAGATTACGGCAGTGGGCGCGTAGTTTCCCACGTGATTCTTTACGCAGTGGGTCACGTGATCGACTTACTGCCGGTAGTCCGGTATTTAACTCTCCCTCGCCCTCCAGTCGCTGCTTCTGATCGTGTTTGACAGCAGCTTTTGTTTATGCTTGGATTTTCTGGTACCTTTTTGACCTCGGATTACGTCTTTTGGATTTCTCGCCCGGATTGCCCTTTCATATAGTTTCTAGGAATTTTGACCGTGGATCGTTCTAGGATATTCTTGCCCAGTGATTTTGTGTTGGTAGATTTTGGACCTTGGAGGCTGGTGACCGCTTCCTCTCTGATACTTTCTTCTGGTTTCTCCTCTTCCTGGGACTTGTTCTTGCTTGCTTGTTTTCTTTCTCTCCTATCTTTCTAGTACCACTGTCCTTTCATTTCCGTGTTGTCCTTAGGCGTTCTCGTGCCGGCGGGCACAGGTTAGGTGCTGGACTAGAGACTTCCTTAGCACTCTAGGCGTCCTCGTGCCGGCGGGAATAGGTTGAGGTGCTGGACTAGAGACTACCTTGGCACCATAGGCGTCCTCGTGCCGTCGGGACAGGTGATTGGTGATTTGGACACAAACCTTGAACTGAGTGGATTCCTGAGAGACGACAAGGACAAGTGCTCGCCTGGGATCTCACACATCCTGAGAACACTGGTAAGAAACTTTCACTTCTCTTGCCATTTCTCTGTACCTCTTGTTACCTTTTTGCTAAATACCTTTTTTCTTGTGGTCTCCAGAACTCATTAGTCTTGAGGATCAATTTGTATGGAACTTCTTTGCTTAATGCCACGTTTCTCTGCAGGTTAGTCTTTTGATTATTGTAAATCATTATTAGAGAGTTCAATATTAGCTGGTAATTAGTTGTACTTCTCTGCAGTGACCTGGAGTAACCTGGATGTCCTCAAAATCGTGAAGCAGTTGCGGTTCCAACGAATTTACAACCTCTTTCGATCAATTAGTTTCTCAGTCTGTCCTCTTGTACCCCTGAGAATCACATTGATAGGAAGAATTAATTACTCCACGACGTGTCAACAAGGAGCAGTTCGTCTAAGGGATCTGACATTGACATTCATGAAACACTGACCGCTATCACTCTTCCTGCGATGAATGGCCTTCTAAAAAACATGCGACTGGTCCACTGCCGATCACCGTTCCTGGGACATCATTTCTGCTTATTTCCACATATTATTCAGCATATTTGTATTTTGTATTTATTAAGTTTTATATAGAGCTTTACGCCAAAGCGCTTTACAAGAGGACAACAAGAAATACAACAAGCATTACATAACATTTGAATAAAGAACCAGAAAACAGTATAAGTAACAATTTACATGAGTGAAGTGGTTGAGCATGAGTGAAGAGGACCTCAGTGAGAGAAGATGTAGGAGGTGTGGAAAGTGGAAGAGACCGAAATGAGAGAAGAAGTGAAAAGGAGTTAGGGAGGTGAGTGGAAGAGAGGATTTTAGAGAAGTGCGGAAAGCAGAATAGGAGGAAATAGAGCGGATGGGGAGAGGGAGGCGGTTCCAGTGGAAAGGGGCAAGTAGTTGGAAAGAGCGGAAGAGGGATGGGGCACAGGATGGAGGAGGGGGAGTGAGTAGGAAAAGATCAGTAGAGTGAAGTGAGCGGGAAGGAGTATAGAACATGACGAGGGAGGAGAGGTATATTTCTTAATGTGGCTGCCTGGGAGTGCAAACTGAGCCTTCATAAACATTATGCATTTCTTCCCGATCTGATGGGGCATTACTTGTTGCCAGGGACCATGCATTCATCCATTGAGAAACACTTCCGTTGCACTAAAGAGCTGCCAATTACCTCAACGCTCTCCCTGCCTGCGCTCAGACTTTCAGTCTGTTTTGCAGGGCAAGACAAAATTAAATCCTGTGCTTCTGACAACTGTGGCCTAATGCACTACAATGGCAGCTTATTGCCTCTACTTGAGGCCTATTAAAAATTGACAAGAGATTCTGCTCATAACATCTAGCATCACTACAAACATGAGACTTTATAACATGCTAATCATGTGTGAAAAATAAAAACATAGTGAGCTGCAGTGTTATGCAAAAAGGGAAAAGTGGTGATCTGTGTGTATAGGTGTGTATGTGCTGTGCCAAATGATGAGAATATACTTGTTGCACTGTGCAGCTTTTTAGTCTGTTGCATGCGCTGGACTGCGGGCAGGTGTAACACTCAAGGTGCTGTGTGTTCCTTATGAAGTGTGATGCATGCAGGTATGTGGTGCCATGTTCCAGGTCTTTTCTCCCATCTCGTTGTGCAACCAAGGGACAAAGGATATAGTGCCGTGCTGTGTGTTGTTGGTCGTTTTTGGGCATGGAGCAATGTGTTGTATAAAAGATAATGGGCCTCATTATGAGTTAGTTGGTCCGGATTTAATGGTGCCGGTAAAACCATACCGACAATGTTTTCCGGACCGGCTAACTCTGAGTTATGTGGCCATGTGGTGTTACACCCGCCAGGTCTGACCTGGTGGGCGTAACGCCACCGGCCGCACATGGATGTGGAAACACCGGCACCATTACCGAATTGGCCAGTGTTTCCACTGCCCCCATTCCCGTGGAGTCCTATGGGACTCCACGGGAATGGGGAGTAACGGAATGCCGGCTCCGGAATTACCAGACCACCAGGGCTGAAATTCCCTGGTGATTCTGGCAAGCCTGGAGCTGGTAAATCCCCATGAGTCTAGCGTCAGCCTGTCGGTTTTACCGGCACGGCTACTGCCAGACTCGTAACAAGGCCCAATGTGTCGTACCCTCCCTATGGAGTGCAGTGCATCTGACCAGTGCTATGTTTGAGAAACCAGAATGTGTCTCACCCACTAGTCCCTGGGGATCTGTCATAAAGGTGGCCAGGAAACAGCCATCGCTCTTGGATCCATATCCTGGGGGTGGACCAGTGCGGTAGCATCACCTGGGTGAGGATGGACCAATGTGGTATCCCTTCCCTATAACACCTTTACCCCATCCTACCAGGAAGTATATTTAGGAAATATACCCCCTGCCCTTTTACAACACAAACACTTTCACACAGACAGCCTGCTATGAGAGAAAACAGACTAACACCCGAGCAGTATACTGACGTGTCCCAATACAATGGTCAGGCGAGGTCAGGACATTAATGACCATCACACACCTGACGTACATTAAGCTTCCTCACATGGATAAAATGCAGAGCACGAGAGCACACTCAGAGAGGAAAAGCACACAAGGGAATAGCAGTTTCGAGACGGCAGCTGAATGAGAGAAGAAAGATGGCAAAACAGAAGGGGATCGCAACGAGGTAAGTTCCCTTGGCCTATTCGGCAAAGAACCGTTACTTTCCAGAAACCTTGAGCATAGAAAGGGTAAGACCAGGAAACCAGGCTGAAGAATCCTGCATTGTGTGTCAGAGATACCCTGTGCCCTCCAGCGTCAATAAACAAGGTGGGGAGAAGCACCACCTGCCGGTGTACCGTCCTTAGCTACAAGAACAAAGCAGTATCAGTGAAATCAACAAAGCCAGTGAGTTGGGGAGACCGATAGAAGACCAGTCTGTGTTGATGCCAAGGTTGCAAGCAGCAACATATGACATGGCGAGTGCTAGAATGAACATTGTTAAAACGCGTGTGATCAGAAACACAAGTAAAGCTGAACTGCTGATGAGTCATTGAATTTTAAAAGCAGGACACAATACCTTTGACAGAGGGGTTCGGCACCGTGTGGGTGCCCATTCAAAAGGTCTCTGTAAGCTATCCGGCAGAAAAGTGGCAACAGCAAAAGTGAGAAAAATGTTATATCAAGAAGAGAACGAGTATGTCAAGGGTTTTGACCCATGTTGAATCCTTAGACTGGGTAGATGTGGGGATGAGCTGTCGCCGCCCATTATTCTATCCCAGAACAAACTAAATCAATAGACTGGGTGGATGTGGGGATGAGCTGTCGCCGCCCACATTCACGCCAGAATCCAGGAGAACTGCGCAGTTGGCACAAGACCACTCCAAAGATACAATCTTCTTGTGGGGGGTTCCACATCACCACTCTACTGTAAGGATGCCATCAAAACAATGTTAAGCAAGGGTCCTATACTATCAAGCAAAAGACCACTCTATTGAAATGCAGTAATTCAAGACAGATCCCAAAAATGGATGCAATACCGGTACTCACCACTATCAGAAAGCCGGCATTTTAAAACCACCAGACTTTTGTGTAAAACTGAACAGAGGAACCCAAACCAGGCCAAGGAAAGACTTGCTAAGAGGTGGATACAATATAAAACTATATTCTGAAATTACTTGAAGGCAGTAATTATTTAATGTATATATAAAAAATAGCTGCATGTAAATTGGATTTGAATGTAGAAAACTGGGAACTAAAGTGACATTTAGCTGAATTCTGCCTGACAACTACCCCGACAGGGGTTGAACTGGCTCAACAACTTTTCCCAGGCCTGGCTGCATCCTGCTGGCCCCACCAAGAGGATATCACATGGCCCTGTTGATTGAAAGGGGAGTGGCACCTGGGGACTACAGGGAACTGAACAATGGGCCTTCTTTGGCTCAGGCAAATGTTATATTGGGGGGGTCGTAAAATGACTTCCTCTTGGGAAAACTGGGAGGGGCAGTGCCTCTGCTAGCAAGCTGAGCTTGGGGGAAGTGGATAAACCAGTTATTCCACCATGTGATGTGGGAAGCCACACCCCTTTTTGACCAGGGCATAATTTTAAAAAGATAGATAACTCATAGTGCGGACTGGTCAAAATTATATAAATAATATCATTATTCTTGGGATTTTTCTGTGCACATTTTAAAAGGTGTTAGGACCCTGTGGGATGTTCTTGGGGATAGTAGCGGAAAAAAGGTTGTTACTCCAAATGTATGCATGTTAAAAATCTGACACTTTATCATCTGTAACCCATATCCCTGGTGCACATTTGTGTAAAATCTGGAAAGGTTTAGAGGTCTGTATCTGGATGAAAAGGGGAGAATTCTGTCATCAGTGGACACAACATCGTACAAAGACAGGGATTGGATGGTTTGGTGCTACAGAAAATATGTTAACTGGACCTATAATATTAGAAAAATGGTACATAGATAAATATGTGTTTGGGTTAGAAATAGATTTGTGTGCAATTTGACAAGGGGAGGTTCCTCTGACCATAAAACCTACATCATCACTCTGACTCACATTTCCTTCCCCCAATCAAGGGAGAGAGGAGGAATTGGCCAATGATAAGTGAGAGGGGCAGGCTTAGCTAGGCCCAGGCACACACCCATTTTCAAAACACATAAAAAGAGCCACTGGAAACCAGACAGGACATTCACTTTCCACTTTCTTGCGTGACGCTTTGCCGGGAGACTCCAGACTTCAAATCCATCAACCTCCAGAGAGCAGAGATCCAGAGAGACCAGAGATCCAGAGAGACCAGAGAGACCAGGACTGTGCAGTGCTGAGAGCAGAACCAGAGACCAGACCGCTGTGAGCAGAACCGCCAGAAGTCCCGTCCAACCTGACCAGACCTTGACGGCTTATTTCAAAAATATAGTGCGAGTACTCACTGTGCCAAACCAATCTCTTAGTTTAAAATAATCTAATCCAAACTATTTTAGCCTATTAGAACTGCCTCCTAGAATCGTGTCATTCTGTCATCTTTAAAACTGAAAACTGTCATCTGGCATTCTGAGCTTTAAAATTTCAAATCCGAAAAACTACCTTTATTAAATCGTCCGTATCTCTGGAACCGAGATTTAACTTTCCTCTGAAAGCTTAGAATCTAAGCTTTCCAACAAGCCTAGAACCGACTTCCTACTCCTTATACTTTTACCGCAATCACGATTTACGCACTCGCAACATTTACTGCGATTTGCGATTTGGCCTGATTTCGTCATCTGTAAAAAGATAGCCGCTTTTGCCTGAACTGCTAAAATTCGTTTGCAACCTAATAACCATCCCTGAACCATTGTTAGGGCTGACCTGAACTGATTTAAAGTGCCTACCACTCACCCTGAACCTCCTATAGGGAATTAAAAGCAATTTTAGCATTTTTCACTTCCTTGCCACCACATTACAAAGCACTCTTGCCCGTGTTTTAAAAAGCATACCTGTTGTCTAAGCTTGCTGGGGGGGGGGGGGAACTGAATTCCGTATTGTATTTGATTGTATTCCTGAAGACTGTGTGTGTTACTTCCATCTCCTTGCATTGCATATAGGGGGGGGGTGAATTGCCACCAGGGGAAAAGTGAACATATTATCTCTTGTGAAACCATATCAGTTTATTTTCTGTACTGCATTTATTCCACCTTGCATTTCCTTGAAACCATAAAGCATTTCAGCTACCTCATCCTCTATACTACTTCTAAGTAACCAAATCAGTTTACCAGTAGATCATTATCCATTGTTGATAACGGTCATATTTTAAGTGTGATATCCAATATTAATTTATTATAAAAGTGTGGTAGATATATATTGTTATTTTTCTCAAATAAACCTTTTAAATTTGCAAAACAGACCTACTTCTTGGCTCAGTGGTGTCAGGGGGATTCTAAGAGAGGGGTGTTATATAAGGGTTGTCATCCAGAGTACATGAACTGGACCTAAAAATATATCAATAAGGGTTTCCCTCAGCATCCCAGAATAGGCATTGACTTAGCTGTAGTGTTGAAGTGAAGCCGCTTAACAAGTAATTGTAAATTGAAGTGGTCTTGCGACGGGTCAAGCAAAATCCTGCGCACAGTCGAAAGTCTTTGATTTTTATTAAGTAGAGAAAGTTTTGAAAGGTAGTTACATTTGGTTCGAGCCCGGTGGTGAGAGACCAATTTAAGGTTTTGTGTTAAAGTGGGTGTGAGCCCTGTGGAGGGGAACCCTGGGTGAACAGTAAATCACACGAGAAGTTGCATATGTGAAATCCTAAGAAGAAAGGAACTTTAATGTTTGTCATGTAACATCAGGCTCTCAAAAATAAGAGACTGTGAATGGCAAAGAGACTTTTTCACAGAAGCCCTGATGTTGAGGTTTTGAACTGCATCCTCACACTAGAGAAGCCAGAGAGAGTGGTAAGCTTGGGTGTGCCACCTTGTCCTGTGCTGAAAACGTGGGGAAGGTAAGCCAATGGTTTGAATATCCTGACATATCATTTCTTGAACACTTTTCTTTTGCATAACATTGTTTCCCACACTAGTTGTATTTAGAAATAAGGATTGGCAATAGGTTCATTAGTATAGGCCATTTTATTTTGACAGACTAGAATAGGACTGCGTTATTATTATTTGATGGTCATAGCTTGCTCCCATCTTTAGATTTAGGATTAGATCAGTGTTTTTCAAACCCAATTGAAGTTCAATAAACACCCTTAAACTGTTATCACTTGTGCCTGTCTTACTGTTTGATACCATGCCTTCCTTACTTATCGGGTCAGGATTGGGGTCTGATTCAACTGACACAAATTGAGAATCCATGCTGATAATCATTGTACCACCAGAAAGCGAAAATAGAATTGTTGAACTCTTTGATTCCCATTGTGTATCCACTCTTAAAGAGGTTGTGTTTTCCCAGCATAATGTGTGCTCGGACCATGGATCCCCATCGTCCGGCCTCAGATCCATTTTCAAAAAATGTTCACAAGTAGGTCTCCCTCATCCGGGCTCGGACCATGGATCCCCCTCTTCTGGGCTCAGATGCCTTTTGATACCAGAATCAAATACTTTTGATTGTGCATGGGACTTAGCTTGACCCGTTGCAGGACCACTTTGATTCACAATTATTTACAACTCTTTAACTTTCACTTCTGCTACTTCTCAACTTAATACCTTACAGAGAACTTTGATGGGGCACACACGCAGTGCCAGACCACTTTGTCTCACAGCTTTGCTTTTTTGGACTACAAGTCCCAGATTGCACAATCAAGGTTTTGCTCCCACTTTGCCAGTTACAGGCACTTTTAGGATTTGCACAAAGTTCTTGACACAACAGGTTATCCAGCCTTAGCTTCCCTCCAGTCACAGGGTCTCTTGTACCCTCAGTGATGATGTGTTAGTGGGTCCTCGGTGGGGATTCACTTGAGGTCAGGGTCCCAGCACCTGCATCTCAACTACCTGGGTTCTAGAACTCCCCAGGAACATTCTACTGATTTAAACACTACCAGAAAAGTGTAGCTAGAGTTTTGGTTTCCTGGGGCACGGCTCCCTGCCATACTGTTGCCCCCTTTGTACTCACAGGCTTCAGTGTCTTGGCAGTACATCCCCCTTCTGTCTTCCCAAGGTTCTCTCAGCTGCTGACTTCTCCTTCTGGTCTTCGTCGCTGCTCGCTCAAAATGCTGTTTCTGGTTGCTGCTTTTATACTCCAAGCTAGAGTTAATTGGAGTCAGGTGTGAGTAGCGGTCCCTCCATGCCTGACTCTGCCTGACCTCATTATCGGGGCAACATAGAGAATGCCCATAGGAATACACTGTCCATTGATTCCTGAGAGTAGTCCTCATGACTCCTATCTGCCTCTTCTTCATCCTAGTAGTTGCACTTCTAGAATGGAAGTAGGGATTGTGGGAGTTGTAGGTATGTCGAGAGATCATGGAAAACACATGTAGGTTTTTTTCAGGATGAAGGGGGGTCAATATATCGTGGTGGGTGAATGAATTTTCGATTAGGTTCTTGTTACTTTGTAGATGGTTTTCGTTTCCCTGGTCGTTTTCTACTTTTTCTTACAGAAAGGTACTGGGGTATGATGGGACTCTGCTGACAATATTCCAAGACAACTGAGGGGATGTCAGGCAGGGGTGTATCGGAAAAAGAGGAATACCATGTCTCGTCTGAGGGCATGTCTCCCATAGTCCCCAAGGACACCCTGCCACGCTGGGCCACCCCCAGTGTAGGATCCTGGCCACCTGAACAAAGGATCCCCGAGAATAGCCTGGGAGAAATGCCTCAGGTTTCTGATATGGGTAATCAGAGAGCTGTAGCAGTTGTATGAACGTGGTTTTTACATTAGTGGCCAGAATATCAAAGATTTGCAGTTGTGCCAAAAAGTGGAGCAAATGAATTTAGCACCAATTTTGCTGCTCTGATAATGGAGAATGGAGCAAACAGGTTTAGACCCAATCAGTATTATCCAAGTAAAATGTCATTGTGGGAGAACTGGAGCAGGCTATTTTATTTGCTATGCTGCTTAACATGAAAAGAAATGTGTTGGGCACTTTTTGTTGTATTTTATTCAGCAATTAAAATGCAAAAACAGACTGATTAATTTGTGCTCTAGTGCACATAGTATGTGCAGACTTTTTTTAACACCAGTGTGTTTTATCTCGTGTGTTGGTCCTTGGAGTGTTATGTTGTCCATTTTAGTTCTCCTTTGTCTTACTGTTTTTAGTGTGTTTTAACCCCTTAACTGCTGAGCTTTTATCAAGTCTATGCAAAAAGGACATACTCGTCCTTAGCACTTTTGTGTTAGGTTCCTCCATATAAACAATGAAAATCAAAAATGTGACTTTCTTTCATCCATCATACATTTCGTTTTCCATAACACAAGCTAAAAAGCAGGAAAACTCCCGTCACTGATCCTATCCCCAAAATAACAGAAAAAAACTAATCAGTGTTACCCTTTCACAACTTCCCCAAGAGTGCTTGCTGTCAGCTCACCAATTCCTGTGGTGTTGGTTGTGTTTTGAAGTATGGTTTGTCTAACGCCGACTAGTAAACTGACTTGGTCTCGGGGTGTTCCAGGTTCTCGGGATGTTTTCACAGTTATATGGCCAGCTTTCTAATGGCACATGATTCAAAGGTGTGGGTTCGATCTGGCTCGTGTGCGCTGATGACCACTCTCACATTAGTGTGTATCAAATAACTCTAACGTAATTGGTGGCAGCGAGCACACTATTCCCTCAAACCTCCCACAAGGTTTGCAAAATATAAACAATGAATTATGGATTGGGAAAGGTGACTCGCGCTCAAACACCAACACCTGTAAACTTGAAACTGCTATAAGAGTATATCACTGTAACAAATCGGATGGTATAGATTTCAAAATTTTATTTTCAAGCATGAACAGCCGACATGTGTTTCGACCACCTGGTCGTTTTCAAGGCAGTTAAAGGATTGTCAACAAACTTAAAATATAACATATATTAGATCAAAATGAATGGTACAGCTAATGTTCATTGGGTTTAGCATGAAAGCAAAACATAAACCATTTAAATCAGCATTATGTTACAGAATTAAAGTTGAAAAACATACCAAAACGTTTCACAGATGAGGTCAGTAATGGAGGTCTGAAGTCAAATGTAAACAAACGTAAATAGAAACCATGAATTAGAATGCTTGACCTCACAGGTAGTGGGTGGATTAGAGATTGGTGACACTCAAAATCAGTGTAATAAATATTCCATGTGATAAACCGCATTCCTGCCCTAAAAACAATCAGATGTGAAGCCATCCTGCTTGTCCATTTTCAATTAGTGGTGATATATCCCAAAGATTTGTGATGTAATCAGGCAACTGATATCAAAACTTGCGAAAAAAAAAACATGAAAAACGTTTTACAAAAAAGCCCCATCCTGTAGAGAGGATGTGTTGTATTATTAATATGGTGTTCTAAATTAAAATTCTAATTTGTTGTAACAAATATTGTTCCAAGACGTGAAAACATAACTGAAAGGCAAGATATGATAAGGGCTAGATCAGCATGCTTACCCCACTGATCAGCCAATAATTACTATTCTTGGAGAATTTAATATTCTTATGATCCCCAAGTTCATTTCAGGCCTGGTGTCACAGAATAGCATTTCCAGACGCATGTAAAAGATGCTGTCATCTGCAATACATTCATGAATTGTAATGTTCTTTGAAATGATGGTGTGTCCTTGACATCAATCACTAAACAAATTTTAAAATTAACTACTACCTGAGTTCTGGTTTCCGTAGCGTGATCCAATTGATGTGTCCAATGATGGGATGTAGATAATACGGATGAGCTTCGTATTATATCAATACATCTTAGACACTAGATTGTACGTGTGTCCATATACTAAATAAAGTAGAGCCTAAGGAAAAATATATAAGAGTAACTATGTAATGAATGAAATTTTGAATTGAATCTAGTATTAGATGTTAACTTATGCAGCCAGGAAGAATCAAGCATGTCAGTTACTTTTAAATTAATAAGACTCTTGTTAAATAGTTCCAATCCTTACTACATAGTAATACGGCTGCTATGATAGCCCAGTTCCATTGGGTACTGGATCCATATGAGCCTAAAGGAAAAATTACAAATACCACTCCAATAACACGCTAACCACATGAATGTCAAGTTACCTTAATAATATAAGAAGTAAAGAAGGGGATAAATCCCAGGAACAATTTCACCCGGCAGCTGCCTGCAATATGTCTCTTGCATTGTGCCAAATCCAAGAGAATGTGTAGATATTTCCCCGAAAAACTTGCATGCGTAATGAAGTCATTCATACAGCAACGCATGACGTCAGATGTAAACAATGCAGACGTCACGTTGAAAGTAATATCATTCTGTTAGAGCTCACTTGCCCAGTTAAAGGTACCGCAGTCGGCAATATGAAGATTTAAAATTAGTAGATAACAAGTTACATGTCACTTTCGACAATTGGTTGCAATGAATGACAATGTGTTTGGCTGTAAGCCCTTGCTGAGTTAAGAGTGACAATAAAAAGTCAGAATGTCTAGTATTATTGAAGCCTCATAAATTTGTGGGGACTAGTTACAATTGTGAATTAAGTAACTAACCTGCCTGATCGAAGTCCTGTTTGTCTTCTACACGATTTTAAGGTGTATGAATGCAAAATATAAAATTTCAAGTGTTCCACTGATTCTCCTAAAAACGAAATTAATCGTCTTGGAGTATATGAATGCAAAAGTGAAGTATGGTATTCCATTGAACATACGATTAGTGAGTGTTGGGGGGGATAGGCCCCTCCCCCTATGGATTTTAACCAGTGATGAGTGTGTAAAAAGGGAGTCACAATTAATGCATATTTATATCCAAATATTGGAACAGCAGAAAGGAATCATATCTTTAAAATTATGTCATAATAATGGTATAATACATTGATCTTTCTTGGATACCAGCATTGATTTTCAGTTTAGGCCTCAACTAAAGATTCACAAGAAGACATGCATCTCATGATCACAGTTGAGGCCATCCATGGTACATCTGAGAAAACAAATTAAATTTACATTCCAATTGTCTTAGTTTGAGCTTGATATTTCCACCTCTTTTCCCCCTCTTAACTATTATCAGACCAATAAAACGTATTTCCTCTTTATTACTCAACTGATGTTGTTCCTGCCAATTTACGGCCAGTGGAGATTTAGGATCGGCACTTCTCAGGATCGCCAGGTGTTCCCTTATGCAAACTCTGAACTGTCTGATAGTACTTCCAACATAAAATGTACTGCAAACACATGTGATGGCGTAAACCACATAACATGTTTTGCAGTTGATGAAATCATTAATCCTTATAGATGTACCAGAAGCATCAGTGCTCACCAGAGCTCAGACAATCAAGCAGAAATTGAGTCCATTCTTTTTGAGTAACAACGATCAAAGCACTAATAGGAATTGGCTCAACAAAATCAAAGTTTTTTTTAATGTGGCAATTGTAACTATTGCAAATATGCTCATGATAATTGTCAATTATTCACTGCCTTTAGGCAGTCCAGCACCGAAATGCTAGGCAATTTGCCTCTGAACAAGAGTTCCAACACAGTAACCCCACACAAATGTTTTGGTCTGGTTGGACCTCATCAGTAGGGTGGAGCTGTGCCTCTCTATGAACAGTGTGCAAGGGGTCCACCTCTGGATTCCCCCCCTAGTGTGAGACCCAAAGTTATTTAATTATGCAAATAACAAGGGGGGTCCTGGGAGTCCCTCTGGCAGACATTAGTCCCGGTTATGAGAGCCTTACCCACATTCTTTAGCTCACTATCTTTCACAGAGGAGAAATATCCAAAACATACCAGTCTTTGTCCTGCCCTAGGGCAATACAGCACTGAAATGCTAGGCAATTCTCCTCTGAACAAGAGTACTAAGAGCAAGCCCAGATAGGTGCTTCTGTCTGGTTGGACCTCATCAGTAGGGTGGAGCTGTGCCTCTCGAAGAATAGTGGGCAAGGGGTGTACATCTGGATTCCGCTAGTAACTTAGAGGGTGACCCAAAGTTACTTAAATTATGCAAAAAACATGGAGGGTCCTGGGAGCCCCTTTGCCAGACATTATTCCAGGTTATGAGAGCCTTACCCAGATTCTTTAGCTCACTATCTTTCACAGAGGAGAAATATGCAAAACATATCAGACTTTGTCCTGCCCTGGGGCAGTCCAGCACCGAAATGCTAGGCAATTCTCCTCTGAACAAGAGTACCAACAGCAACCCCAGAAACGTGTTTTGGTCTGGTTGGACCTCATCAGTAGGGTAGAGCTGTGCATCTCTAAGAACAGTGAGCAAGGGGTCTACTTCTGGATTCCCCTAGTAACTTAGGGTGAGACCCAAAGTTACATAAATTATGTAAAAAATAGAGAGGCGGGGGTAAGGCACTAATGTCCGGCAGAGTGACTTCCCAGGACTCCCCTTGTTTTTTGCAAAGATTTATATACACAGGGCATCACAATTTAATAAACATGTTGGGTTGAGGCGTGAATATTTTCATGTATGTGCAAATTTAGACTAATGGTTCAGGTGTACCCCCAATTTTGATCTATTTCAAGACACTGGTATAGGCTATTGTGGGAACTGTCTATTTATTTAGATTGTAGGATCTCCTTTTATATTAGTGAGTTAGACGATTTGTGACTTCTAAAGTGTTTAACTAGATGTTTGTATGTACATGATGTTTGATTAAATATACACAATGAAAAACCTTTATTAAAAAGGGACGTTATGGTTAAGTTGCGCTACTAACAACCTATCAAAGGCAGTGAAGAAACTTTGTTAAAGGGACGTTATGGTTACAAATAAAACCGAAAAAACCCTGAAATTCGCCAGTTATGGTAAGCTAAGCAACCATAACTCGCGCCACCACCGTGCACTGCTAAGAATAACAACCATGACATCAAAGATGACATCACAAATATGATTGATGAAGTACCATCGATTTATGTTGGATATGTACACACCCATGACTAATGCCCTGCCTCACTGTCCCCCACAGGCACTGAAAAAGACAGTGAGGGTGAGCATGCCCCAATGCCCCAGAGAGCTGATGGGTAGCAGCTCTGCAGAAAACACACCGGCCACAGCCCGGATTCGTCAACCTCTAAGGTGAGACCAAAGCGTGCCACATCTTCCACGCCACAGCCCCCTGTCAAGAGGACACACCAGCTGTCCAGCAGTACACAGAGCCACCATCTACCTCTAGGAAGGGCCCCAGGAAACCACAACTCCTGCCAGCGACTTGTGCGACACACAGAGGCTCATCCCCGCCTCCAAAAAGGGGCTGTGAATAATGGAACTATGAATGGCATGTTGAGTTGCAGTACTTGTGAGGTGGTTGTGTTGGTAGTTGGTGAGGGGGAGTTGGGGTATTGGGTGTGGGTGGAGTGGAGAGGGGGAGTTGGGGTATTGGGCGGGGGGGGGAGTTGGGGTATTGGGTGTGGGGGCAGTGGGGGAGGGTGAGTTGGGGTATTAGGTGTGGGGGTAGTGAGAGAGGAGGTGTAGGGGGCAACTCATGTAGATATTGATAGAAGTACTACATTGCCAAATGTGCATAGCTTTTGTTTGATCAATACAGCACTTATGAGAAAGAAAATCACATGACGGGACATTGCTTCTTCAATGTGTGTCAATTTAACTATGTACAGTGCCCAGTGTGACCCATCACCAGTGCCCTCTTCTCCAGTCCGTCATAAGTAGTGGTCAATTTCATCATGGCGTGTCGTATGCCCTTCATTCACACTGTGGGGCTGAGGATTTCCACCATCTCCCCCATCATCATCCTCATCCTCAGGTGGCCTCATGTCCATGTCAGGGGGCAGGGGTACATTGCATCGGATACACATACTAACAGGGCACATACTAACACAATCTTGCCCACCTTCTCCGGCCCGTAAATGAGTGCCCCACCTGACCTGCTGAGGCAGCAAAACCGGGCCTTCAACAGCCCAAAAGTCTGCTCAATCATGACACAAGTGCGTGCATGTGTGCAGTTGTAGTCCTCTTCGTGCCTGTTTACTGGTTGCCTGATGGGGGTCAGGAACCACGGCTTCAGGGGATACCCAGCATCACCTCCATGGGAGCAATAGAGAATGTACTTGTGATTAATTGGGTAATTCCTTGTAAGTACTCACTGTACAGTTTTCATGATTACATGCAACAGAATATTCATGACTGGATATGACATGTTCCTTATTCAAATACCTAGGTAAGTGTACTTAGGGTTGATCCATGGTTGAGGGGGTGGGTGTTGTTCACGTCGCAAGGACCATTCAATCAGAAACAGCACTCTCACAAATGAAGTCCAAAAACCCATGATGTGCTCACATCTGTTGGATGTGTTACCAATGGGAATGGCCTATGAATGCGCTGTGCATAATGACACATTTGCCTAATGTGCTTCATGAAACACAGTGGTTTCCAAATCATGCATTCGACTACTTGATGTCACCATGTACATGTCCATCAACACCTTCCCCCATATTACTATGGCACATTCACATTGGTGGTATGGGCCGCTGGTGAAGGGTTGCCTTTCTGTGATACGGCTGGGTGGGGACTGGCATGGTGAGAATAAGGTTCTTTGGATGAGTCCTGCACCTCTCAATCATATATTGGTGGTGGTAACTAGTTGATGATTGCAATCATTTCCATGCTTCACTCATTGTTTAAGGAGTTGTCCCTTAAGGTGACAAGACAGGCATACTGGTCTGCGGTGTACCTGTGGAGTGCATGCAGTGACTGAGATTTTTCTGTGTGGCAGTTAGATTTAGCTCAGGCATGGCAGCATGAATCATGATTTCCTTTGCTGCACTCCTGTATTTCATGCATTGTGACTGCAGGGTGGTGCATTGTCATTGTAGTACTTGTGGTCCATGTCTTATGATTTACCTGATGCATGTGCTGGTGTGAGCACTGTGTATGTTGCTTGCATGTACGCACTGCTGTGTAGGTATGCCACATCTGCATCCATTGCCTGTGTCCCACAGTCTGGTGAATTAACTAGTGTCACAGTTTTAGGCACCCAGGATGCTGTGTGTGGTCTTGTTCCATTCTATGTGTGTGATTTGTTACTGAGCAGGTTGGGGATGTAGAGGTATGTAGGTCTGGTTCCTCATCTGACCTGACCTCTATTGCCCAACGCAGTGTATCTGCATTTTCTTTTTAATTTAAAATGATTTGTTACAAACTTTTCATTTTTAACACATTACAATTCGAAAAGATAAAAGTTCATAGTTGCAAAAAAGGAGAAAAAACAAAAAAAAGGAAGGAAAAAAAGAGGAAGAAAACAAGAAGAAGAAAAAGTATAACATGCAAGTAAAAAGGATTTCTTGAAGTAACTAGGATGATATTCGTCATTGTCTTTGCTTCGGTTTTAGTTAGTTTCCAGCATCTAGTCCTAAGATCTGTTGTAAGAATTGCACTATTGTGAAGATTAATTTGTTTTCACGTCCGTTCAATAATAGTGTCTAGCGCAGTTCTTTGTTATGATTGGTTTAAATGAAAATTTACCATATTTCCGGTGTAAAAGGCATCCTTGTCTGGCTAGTGATCGAGTTTTCATTTCCACAGTATCAAACCATTGCTTTTCTGTTTTGGACTGGTTTAGCATGATCCCAAGGTATTTGAAGGTTGAGACTTCTTCTAGAGAGATGTTATTAATAGAGAGTTTCAGTGCTGGTGGTTTCTTAAATGGGAGTTTTACTAAAGCCATGACTTTGGTCTTTATGGTGTTGATCTTTAGTTCGTTATTCTTCATGTAGGTTCCCATAAGGTGTAAACTCTGTTGTAATCCTGAAATGGTTTTATCTAGCAGAATGATGTTGTCTGCATAGAATAGTGCTGGAATTGGAACAGAATTCAGTTTTGGCGGATTCAGACCTGTGTCTTTTAGATGATCTTTGCAGTCTGCTGTATATAGGTTAAATAAGGTGGCTGCACGAGGGCAGCCCTACTTTAATCCTTTCGTTGTCACTATCAAAGGAGTAGTTGTGCCATTCTTTGTGAGTCTTACAGCGATTGCGGTATTAGAATATAATAGTTTTATTGGCTTTAAGATCTCTTTTGGACAATTTCAAGCCGATAGGGTTTCCCATAATCGTGTTCTTGAGATAGAGTTGAATACCATATGTAGATCTAGGAAAGCAGCGTATATCTGTGTTTTCTTTTCTATAGCTTCATTCTTGATTAGATTCATTATTAATAGATATACGTTTGTTCCTATGTTTGGAGATAATCCCGTCTGTCTCACTGCAAATCGGTTTGTGTTCGTGGCCCATTCTTTGAGTTTTTGGAGAAGTAGTGCGGCGAAAATCTTGCCCAGTGGATCTAATAATACAATCGGCTGAAAATTCTGAGGATTATCTCTTGGTCCTTGTTTGTATATAGGGACAATTATCGCTGTTCTTCACGACGGTGGGATTGTGTTTTGTTTGTTGATGGTTTCTATAAATTGTATCATAGAGAGAATCCACAGGTCTGCATTTTGTTTTAAGATTGCATTTGATATGCCGCCAGGGCCCGGGGCATGTGAGGTGTTCAGTTTGCCAAAGATCTGGATCAGGTCTTCCTTGTCATAATAGATTTTCCATGAATTGTTCACGGTCTGTGAGATCGGAGGCAAAGTGGTAGCAAATTCGTTGTAGATATTTGTAAAGTGATCTATCCACTTTTGCATAGTCACATTTGCTACCAGAAGCTGTTGATTACGGTCAATGTTATTCAATAAATTCCACAGATGTCTTGGATTGTGGTTCTTATAGGCCTTCAACATGGTTTCTGCGTCATTTTGTAGTAATGTTGCCTGATATGACTTCCTCCAATTTCTATACCTTTGTTTTATTTTTTTCTTCTGTGAAAGGATTGAAATTCCATTTACTGGTTTTAATTTGCGAATATCTTTGCGCATCTCTTTTTTTTTCTGAACGGTTAAAGTATTATAGTGGTGGTTATGTGATTTCATTTGATTCTTTTTTGGCTTTAAGAAAGGAATCAAGAAAGCATCGTAATTGAGTTTGTCAATATCTGGCGCTGATGTTAGTTATATTTGATTTGTGAGGTCTCTTAATTGTTCCTCAGTTAATCGCAAATTGCGATTGTTGCCAGTGACTTCTGTCTGTATATGGAGATCAATATTTTTTAGTTGTGCAAGTCCAGAGTCGTTAATTATTTGGTTATGGTCGCTTCTTGTTGATGTATTGATTACTGTCTCTGTGATGGAATCAAATAGGTGTATTGACAAATATACATGGAAAGGAGAGTGTTCTCCTTGCTATCTTGCTTAATTGGTTCCAAGAAAGGTTCTAACACAGTGGTTATTGCGATACAATTTTCGCTTTATTTGTGCTAGTGTTGGGTTAATTCTTCATACAGTTGATATGCATCTAGTATATTTGGGGCAATATCGTCCCCTGGTTGTCAGCCGACACGTGTTTCGACCCGTGGGTCTTTATCAAGGCTATTGGATGCGGTCTGCAGCCCCCTTTGGGGTCCTGGTAAGTGATGCTTGACTGTCTTGTGGGGACAGTGGATCCTGTTGGGCCCCGAGTGCTGCTTGAGCGGTTCCGTTGAGCTCCGGTCTATAGTCTATTGTCGCTGTTGCCTTGCCGCTGTCCCATGTAGGTAGGGTTTTACCCATCCCATCTTTGGGATGATCAGCTTGTTTAAGGTTTCGAGTGGAAGTTTCTTTATACCATTTTTTTGCACGTGTAGACAGTTCATCATACTCCATCCGTTGGCCTAGTTTATTGTATAGATGTATGTTTAAATCACCGCAAATAATGAATTCCGCGTGATGGTGTTCTACAAGTGTTTGATCGATAGTTAAGAAATCATCGTCCATAAATTGACCGTTTAGGGTTGCGGGATTCCAGTATAGGTTCATAATGGATATCATGGCTGTTGGGAATAGATTCTTGTATTCGGATAATTATTTTGTATCCATGGGTTGATGTTATTACTAGATACAATTGTCCATTGTGGTAGGATTTGGATTCATGTTAGAAGTCCTGATGCTGGTCTGCCCAGGGTGCCTTTTATTGCAGGATTGAGGAAAGTGATAAAGCTGTCGCAGCTAGGTAATTTGGTTAGCCAGGTTTCATGCAGGCAAACTATGGTCGTTAGTTCAAATTCCGTTGCAGTCTATCTGCAATGCATTGCATGCATGGTAATGCTTACGCCTATGTTCAGGGGTGATTATAGATTCATGCATGTAGTGTGCACTTGTGGTGCTCATGCATGCAATCCTGTGCTATGTTCCAACACCCCTCATGGCCCAGCCAGCAGACAGGTTTACTATGCGTGTGCTTTCCTCCCCCCCCAATCAACACCCCTCATGGCCCAGCCAGCAGACAGGTTACTTAGGTTTCTGCCCCCCCAATCAACACCCCTCACGGCCCTGTGGTTAGACTCACCCAGTAGCCAGGTACGTTGTGCAGCGTGTCATGCCATGTCGCGATAAGCTTGGAGTTGCGCAGCACCATGGCATCATGTGTGGAGCCAGGGAACCTTGCACAGCTATGTGTTATGATTTTTCAAGCATCGGACGTCATCTGGACATTCAGGGAATGGTAGAGCTTCCTGTTGCTGTACACTACCTCCACGACATGACGGATTACTAGCTCCAAATGGGTGCAGTCGAGGGCACCAATTACATTTGGCATGCCTGCCAGTGCATGGAATGCTATTTTGGTTGGATTCACCTCCTCCTCAGTCCGTGGTAACTTGATGTGGTCCTTTGCATGTTTCAGGAGTGCATCAACAACCTAGTTGAGCACACGGGAGAAACAAGGTTGTGATATGCCATGCAGCTGCCTCACTGTGTGCTGATAAGTGCCTGTGGCAAGGAAGTGTGGCACAGACACAACCTTAAGCAAGGGGGGGTGGCTGTCTGAATGTTGATGAGGCTCATCACATCGTCATCAATGAGGTCCAGTTTTGTGGAGATGGTGTACCTGTCCAGGCGGTACAGGTTGTGGATCTGTGCAGGGGTTAGGTCAAATGGATTGGCCCTTAGGGGAGGGATTGGTGGCTGCCTGTGGGCTAGAACTGCCTGCACTATTGGTATGTGCTAGCCCAGTCTGGCCCTCTTTCTCCTCCTATACCTCCACTGCATTCTCTTCTTCACTGCCTGATCAAGGAGTAGCAGTGCAGGCATGTCCTCCAGCCCCAGCATTGCAACTACTAATGGTAGCATTGTAGATTTGGGAGGGGTATGGGAGTGTTCCTTTTGTGCTGTGGCAGACTCCATTGCCTCCATCTTTGCTGATTGTGTGCACCTGTGGCAGGTTTCTACACAGCAGATCCCTATTAATGCCTGCTCCGTGATGCCGGTGTTTATGGCATCATGGTATCTGTTGTTACCGGCATCTCAATGCCGGTATTTGCATGTCCATGCAACTCTTAATGTGCACTTGACTGCGGCATGCCAGTGTCACGTGCACGTCTGCCACGTGTCCGCACTCATACCGGCAAAGGAGAGCCCGGTCACAGCGGGTCCCTGCCAATGCCGGTGTCACCGGCATCGCTGCTTGCAATACTCCGGCCCAGTAAACAGTGTCGGTATTACCGTACCGGCATCGATTTTACCGGACTGGCAAACTTGTAATGAAGCCCACTGTTTCATGGAAAGCCCTACAAGAGCTTCATGGGGTATGAAGCCAACAAGTGCTGTTTTCATCCCCCTGCAAACTGCAGCAACTCGATTTCTTGCTTTCCTAATAACCCCCTCACCATACAATGAAGGTGTTTTAGTGCTCACTCTCTGCAATACGAAATATACAAAATAAAAACTGTTGCCACCCCGAAAGTACACAACCCTGAAAGTACCTGACAATGCCCACCCAATACAATCGGGCAACCCATAGCCCTTGTCAACTTCCCCAGTCCAGATGCTTACGTGTGAAAATATAAGCCAGATGCCAAGTTAAGCAATGGAAAACAGTGGTTGTCCCGTACTGTGTTCATGTACATTTGTTAACCTCTATACCAAGACCACACAGAGCCCCGTATCCTCGTGTTCCTCAGTGAATTAATACCAGAGTATTTTTTTCAGAGAAAAATTAGGTACAGTGAATGTCTTTTGTAGTTGTGGAGATATTCAACCTTACGCTCTCAACCATGCTGTATTAAGGACCAAGCCCTTTGCGGCAATACAAAAGAGAAATCTAGAGGGGGATAGATTAATCAGATGGACCACCTGCACAGTCTTCCTAGAGAACCATATTGACAAGCTGGCGCTTCCTCACACTGTACCTGTTCAGGATGTGCAACAGAAGCGCAGGGCGGCAAGCACTCACGTGATATCCTGCTCAGACGAGCCACGCAACAACATCCTGCTTCGTCCCAGAACACAAGGTTGGTCATACCTACATAGAATCATCTTTGCTGATGAATTCCTTCAAACTATCTAAATTTGATGTCAAATGACCTGCTGATTAGTGAGTCATCTGACTAAACCACTGTACGTCAAAGGCAGAGATAGAGCCCTGCGTTGTTATAATCGCCCATTCTGCATCCGACGTCTCCAGCCTTACCTGAAATGCACACCCAAAACAAGTGCCAGCAGCTCCACTCCTTGACTGCTAGACCGGACATATCCTCTCTAAAACAGAACAAAACTATTTTTGGGCCCTTCTTCTCCTCATAGACGTTATGAAAAATAACAAAGGGAAAATCACTATTTAAACATCAAGTAAAATATAGTTAAGTTGACAATATAGCACTTATATTGCTATCACAAAACACCTCTTGGAGCAGCCCAATGAGAAAGAATGCAGTGGAAAAGGAAAGGCGCCCAGCAAGCCTTGCCCCATGACGGGAAACCCACAGGCAACTGACAACCCAATGTCGAGCAAAACTTTTGATGACAGAGCAGTCTAGAAGCTGCCCAGATAGGGTCGCCATCTGCCGTGCATGGCCCCACCCATCCAATCATCCCTCCTGCCAGGGGTGAGCTAGATCAAAACCAAAATTGCACCAAAGTCCTCATACGGAAAAAAAAACATACTTTTCCTTCCTATTTTAATCGAGTGCAATGCTGCTCCAATGCCAAATGCATCATTCACAACAATCAATTTCTTCCTATTTTAACTATGTGCAGAGTCGCTCTCACCCGAATGCCAGGCCAATCTACTGCCCAACACTGCAACACTCCCCTCGATGCGCGTCGTCCTATCCTCATCCATTCCACTCTTAGCCATCCCTGACAGCCTGAGTCGCTTCATAATTCAAAAAAATAAAGAATAATTCAATTAGCATTTTCATTTCAAATGGATTCATTTCTAACTAATTATCTTTCTAAATCAATGTTTACTCACTCAGGTCAAATTATGTCCAAGATCAAGGTCAAACAAACTCCATTTCAACTTTCCCCTCTCTCTTTTTCATGCTATTATTTCTTCTTTAAGCAGAATTATCTATAAAATGAAAAATACCTAAACATCAGACCAACCTAATCATAATTGTTTTCTTTCTCTACCAGACTTCAAAGTATACTGCTTACTTAATCACAGAGCTGATGTTGTTTCTCCCTTTTTCGCAGTGTGCAATTCTACTGCTAGCCTTGGTTATAGTTATATTCCCCTACCAGACCACCCTCCATCATTCTCATTTGTCAAATATAAGCCTCTTGTTTTTATTGGATGTTAATTGTATGGTGCCTATGTGGTTTCAACTCTGGTCCATTCTTGCATCCATACAAATGATTTTGAGGGGAAAGTATGCTTTCTTTTCTGATCTAGTCAACATCACTGATTATTGTCAGTCTTTAACTAATCACTCCGACCCTATTCCAATTCACTCCAGCTATACAAGCGTTGAACCAAAAGAATGTGTATAAGAAAGAATAACCACATCAATCTATCAAATTTAACGTATTCTTCCCTAAGCTTTGATCAAACCGGTGTCTGTTGGGTTGACAGGTCTAAGGCGTAACCACTACACTATCATGTCTTGGTGTTCATTACTAAATCCACGAACACATTTACAGGGTAATTCATAGAATTTCGCAGAAAAGTGTCGCAAGCGGCTGGCGCAGAGTGTCCGCGTGCGATTGTCTGCGCCAGGCCCGTGCGCCAAAACCGATTTCCGCGCACAGCGTATTCATGGATTTTAGGCTCCCAAACCAGCCGTGGCGCAGAGTATCGCAGCGACCCTGCAGCAGCGCCAGTAACGCCCCCAAGAACGCCCTCGCGCAAGGAAAAGCCATCAAAATCGCTATATCATCACAAAGGGCTGCGCTAACCCTGGACCAGTTGATAGGGCTGCCAAACAAGGAACGCAAAGCGGGTAACGTTCATATCAGGGGTACGCGGGAAGTTTTACATGCGATTAGCCAGGGTACGTGTATTACAGGGGTACGCGGGAATTTTCACACGCGATTTGGCTGGGTACGTGTATGACAGGGGTACGCGTGAAGTTTTACACGCGATTAGCCAGGGTACGTGTATTACAGAGGTGCGTGGGAATAATCACACGCGATTTGGCTGGGTACGTGTATTACAGGGGTGCGCGGGAATTATCACACGCGATTTGGCTGGGTACGTGTATTACAGGGGTGCGCGGGAATAATCACATGCGATTAGGCTGGGTGGGTCCTCACAGGTGTACCCTGTACACCCTCCACGGCCCCTGCAGGCAGCCCACAAAACAGGGGACTACCCTGCACACCTGCTCATGTCTCCCACCCCCCACCCCCCAGCAGTGTGGGGCACCCTCCACCAGGCCCCCACCCATGTCTCCCACCACCCCCACCCGCCAGCCACCATGGGCATCCCCCACCAGGCTCCCACCCATGTCTACCACCCCCCCCCCCCGCCCCCCAGCCACCATGGGCAGCCTCCAAGCCTCCACCAGGCCCCCACTCATGTCTCCCACCACCCCCACCCCCCCAGCAGTGTGGGGCACCCTCCACCAGGCCTCCAACCATGTCTCCCACCACCCCCACCCCCCAGCCACCATGAGCAGACCCCACCAGGCCCCCACTCATGTCTCCCACCCACCACCAACCCCCAGCCACCATGGGCAGCCCCCACCCATGTCTCCCACCCACCCCCACTCCCCAGCCACCATGGGCAGCCCCCACCAGGCCCCCACTCATGTCTCCCAACACCCCCACCCCCCCCAGCAGTGTGGGGCCCCCTCCACTAGGCCCCCACCCATGTCTCCCACCCACCCCGACCCCCCAGCCACCATGGGCAGCCTCCACCAGGCCCCCACTCATGTCTCCCACCCACCCCCACCCCCAGCCTCCATGGGCAGCCTCCACCAGGCCCCCACTCATGTCTCCCACCACCCCCACCCCCCCAGCAGTGTGGGGCACCCTCCACCAGGCCCCCACCCATGTCTCCCACCACCCCCACCCCCCAGCCACCATGGGCAGCCCCCACCAGGCCCCCACTCATGTCTCCCACCACCCCCACCCCCCAGCTGTATGGGGCACCCTCCACCAGGGCCTCACCCATGTCTCCCACCACCCCCACCCCCCGGCCACCATGGGCAGCCCCCACCAGGCCCCCACTCATGTCTCCCACCCACCCCCACCCCCCAGCCACCATGGGCAGCCCCCACCAGGCCCCCACTCATGTGTCCCACCCACTCCCACCCCCCAGCCACCATGGGCAGCCTCCACTAGGCCCCCACTCATGTCTCCCACTACCCCCACCCCCCCAGCAGTGTGGGGCACCCTCCACCAGGCCCCCACCCATGTCTCCCACCATCCCCACCCCCCAGCCACCATGGGCAGCCCCCACCAGGCCCCCACTCATGTCTCCCATCCACCACCACCCCCCAGCCACCATGGGCAGCCCCCACCAGGCCCCCACTCATGTCTCCCACCCACCCCCACCCCCCAGCCACCATGGGCAGCCTCCACCAGGCCCCCACTCATGTCTCCCACCACCCCCACCCCCCCAGCAGTGTGGGACACCCTCCACCAGGCCCCCACCCATGTCTCCCAATCCCCCCTCACCCCCAGCCACCATGGGCAGCCCCCACCAGGCCCCCACTCATGTCTCCCACCCCCACCCCCCAGCCACCCAGCCACCATGGGCAGCCTCCACCAGGCCCCCACTCATGTCCCCCTGCCCACAGGCCCTGACGATCTTCAAGCATGGGCCTCATGGCCAGCCACCACAGCCCAAAGACACAACCAAGTATTACATGTGCCCATGATACTACTCCAATGGAAACCATGTAAATCAACACATGTGTCTCACACACACACACACAATGGTTGCAAGTGAACCTGAAAACCCATATCATGACATGCATGAAAACAATGAGATGAAACCACACATTGAAGAATGAAAAAATCCAAATAATGTATTAATAACAACAGTAATGGCAATCAAAATTAAACAAAATACACAAGTAAAAAAAAAACAAAATTAAGCTGGCTGTCCCTTTTCAAATTAAAATCAATAAATGATAATCCAAAAAAATGTCTTCCAAAGTTCAAGTCCATAAAAAGGAAATGAAGGGAAAAAAGAAATAGAAAAACATTGCTCCATGAGAAAAAATATTCATAGTAAAAAAAATGTCCAAATCCAAAGTCCAACTATGTACAAAGTATTCAGGGTCCATCATCCCAACAGAAGAAATGAAACCTACCAAAAAACCTATCTAAAATGGAACTATATACAAAAGGAGGAGCAGTGTCCGTCGACTCCAAATAAAAATAAAATATAAAGGAAACCTATCACTAAATAACTATATACAATGGTGGCGGGCCAGTCCAGCGGCTCACTTAGTGGTGTTCCGGGCCAGGGCATCATCGAACTCCTCGTCTATGTCCTGGAGGCGGTCCTGTTCCATGGCCCCGAGGGTCCGCAGGGACGCCGACATGTTCACCTTCAACTCGAGGCACTCGGCCCGCCTCAGAGCTCTCCGCATGGAGTTCTCCGCCCTGACCATCGTGAGCCGCGCCTCTTCCGCCCGCCGCCGCTCCGCATCTATGGCGTGGCCCAACCGCTGCCACACGGAAGACACTTCCCGTCCAGGGTCCTCCTGCCCTCCGGCCGATGCCTGCCCCTCCGATGTTGAAGGCCCCGAGCTACCGTGGCTCCCACCTACAGCCTCCTGCTGCTGCAGCTGCTGCTGTCCATGTGCCCTGTCCGATGGTGCCTGCACATCCTCCTCCAGCTGGGGTGCAGTCGTTGATGTGGCCACCCCTGCTGGATGTCCGACTCCCGACTGTGGCAGGGATCTGTTGTCCACCAGCCTGGCCGCACGGTCGGAGGCAGCTCCACAGGGCACCCAGGTGACACATGGGTGGGAAGATGGCATGGAGGACGACTGGGGCATAGGGGGTTCCGTGGAGGAGGGGGTCGGAACAAGGTCCAGGAAACGGAGGAATCCAGCCCTGGTGAGCTGTCCCAGTGGGTCAACGCAGTCAACGAGCCATGCAAGAAGACATGCAGATTCATCATGAAAAGACTGCAGGTCAGCTCGCATGGTCCGTTGACGCAACGCCACCCCACCCTGGACAGGCTAAACCTGGTGCAGGATAGCCACATCCGCAGGGAGAGGAGGGCCAGGTGTTGTAAGCCAATCCCCTCCCTGAGAACGGGTCTGGAGGTAGGCATCCCCGCTGGTGCAAGATGATGCAGTGACAGGAGCAGGGACAGGATTGCACACAGGCACCTCCGCGGCGGCCTGTGCTGCCTCCTGTCCCAGATCCTGCACTGCACTGCACCACTAGCACCAGTGGAATCCCCACCTCCAGACCCCGCCTCTGTCGCTTGCATGGCCTCCTCCTCCTCTAAACCCCCCACCAACCTGGATGACTCTGTGCCATCTTCCTCCGTTGGACCCTGTGGGGTCCCAGCTGCCCCTTCTGCTGCCGAGGAGTCCAACTCCAACCTCCACCTCTTGGACCTCCCCTCGGCAGCTGCGGCCTGGGACACGGCACCGGACTCCTCACTCCCCGACGAGATCAGAACCTGTGAGGGGATCCGGGCCTTGCATCTCCGGCTGGTGGTGCGACCCCTGCCGCTGTGCTCCACAGCACCTTCTCTGCCCTCTTCATCAGTTGACGCTGCAGACAGGGAGAAAGAAAACACAGGCATCAGGGCACTGTCCAATGGACTCATACACACATGACAGTCATACATGATTGGCATTGGTAAACCTCAGACATGGCATCACAATCCCCAACACACGTGTCATTTCAACTTGCACACATGAGCCATACCACAGGCATATTGCAACAGCCGGCACTATCCATTCACATACAACAGCATGAGCAGCCAAAGGTCATCCACAAATCACATGCAACATAGGGAGTACACTACACATGCACACACACCACCAAACTTGCATGCATGTGAACACCTCCGCCAAGTGTTGCAGTGTTCCGATCGACATCCATGTCACACCTGACAATCATTCCTCCACATCCTGTGCCATGCAAGCCCACACACACAAGCACCATCCATGTGTCACACATGAGACCACTCGCATGTGTCACCCTCACGGCCCTGTATACCCCCCCTACTTGCCCACATAAAAATACATGTTCAACCTGCACACTCCTGGCACACCACACGCACAGCTTAAAATCAGTATGCATGTACACTTACCGCTCGACTCCAGACGGGTCTGCCTCTTAAGGACCTGGGCGTGGAGCGCTGGGGATATTCGTTCCAGGACCCCCATCTGATCTTCCGACAAGTGGCCCCGGCGCCCCTTAGCATCCGCTGCCTTCAGGAGGCGCCGGGCCTTGTTGAGGGTCCTGGAACTGAAGTCCTCCCAGCGATTCCTCACACGTTCGTAGTCGCGGACTGCCACCTCCTCCGCGTTGATGGCAGTCACCATGTCCATCCAGATCCGAGTCCATCCTTCCTTGTCGGTGCGCAACCTTCCGAAGAGGGCATCATACTGCCCCAGGACATGCTCCACCAGGACACCAACTTCGGTGGCAGTGAAGGTGGTGCCCCTCTGCCTCCTTGGCCGGGGGTTGCCACTGGTGCCAGATGTTGCAGTGCCCGACATGGCAACCCCAGAGGCAGGAGTGGGTGGGCAACTGGGTCCTGGGGCTGGGCTGTGGGGCGATGGAAAAGCAGTCGGGAGTCTTCGGTTCCAGCAGGGGTGGTCACAGCAACAGCACCCCTGGCTGATGTGCAGGCAGCAAATGGCAGGGCACGTGGGCAGCAGGCAGTCAGGCAGCAGCAGATGGCAGGTGGGAGCGTGCTCAGGGCTCTGGGGGCAGTAATTCGGCCTTCTGGGCAGGAGCGTGGTCTTCCGTGTGTGAACGCGTGGCCAGCTTGATACGGAGTGATTTTGCACGTGAAAATCCAGCACGTCTGCGTGTAATTCGAGGAAAGGCCCTTAGCGCGTAAGCGCGTCAGCACACGTCTGTACATTCATTGGCCCAAAGGCCACCAGCGTATGCGCGTCTATGAAGTCACGTGCACGTTGAATATGGCACACGTTTGAAATGTTGCGTGTTAAAAAAATGAAAGACACGTCCGAGTGTCAAAGCGTGTAATTGGTGGAAATGGCCTTAGCGCGTACACGCGGAAGTGACAAAGCGTGTAATTGGTGGAAATGGCCCTACACGCGGAAGTGACAAAGCGTGTAATTGGTGGAAATGGCCCTAGCGCATACACGCGGAAGTGACGCTGGACGTGTGGCCCTGCATAAAAGGTATGTGTAGAACACCATTTCCTTGTACGTGCTTTTCGTGGAGAGCGAGTGGGTGAAATCTGTACTTCTTGTCGTTCCACACGCAATTTACTTCACGGCGTTTCAAGTTCGTACTCCCTGTTACCTCCGACAGCTTTTTCTCTTTTTTCTCTTTTTCTGGTTTTCCTGAGCCTGTTCCCTCAAACAGCGTTCCCTTCTACTGTTGTCCTGTCTCCTCAGATAGCGTACAATTCTTCTTTTGGCGGGGGTGTTGCCAACGCGCAAACGCACTTCTTTTTCACGCTCTTTTTCCTGGGTGACTTTGAGTCACGCACATATCTAACATCTGTGCTTGCCCGTGTGTAGCCTACCCCTTCAGAGGTCATTCTATGCTGCGTGTGACACGCATACGTTCATTCTTGTGTTACTGGGTGCCACAGCGTAGTGCAGGGTTTTTTTCCGCACACGTGGTCTAGGAGGGGTTGCGTGCACGTCATCTCCCTTTTTTGGGCTTCCTGTGCGTTGCGTGACCCGTCATCTTTCCCCAGGGGTCACATTCAGCCTTGCTAGAGCACTAGGGTACAATTACCATCTGGTACCCAACCCCTTTGACCCCCAATTGCCCAGGACAATAGTTTACAGCCACTCCCATACGCACATTAACATCAGTGCCATGGTTGGGAGGCGAGGAATCCGTAAGGGTGGCAAAGGTGGTCGAGCCACAAGAGGTGGCCGTGGTGGATCCGGTAGGGGACGTGGTCGTTACTTCCAGGGTGACCCTGTCCCCCCATGTGTGGAGGACCAGTCAAGGGCACCCATAATCCCCCCACCCCCCCTGGTTGAGGCTGATGTGGCTGACACCATCCATGCTCAGCCCTTGTTGGACCAGCCCATTGTGGCACCAGACCTGGCTGACTCCATGGCTGACTTCCAGGTCAGCAGGCCTATGACACGTGCGCTGGTGCACATTGATGTCATCAGGCCACGTGGATCAGGGGCAGCAAGGTCATCTGCTGCCCCAAGTAGGCAGGGTGGAGAGGCTGCAGGGGCAGCTGCGGCTCCATCCACCCCAGCTCTCACACACCCAGCCAGGACAGTGTCGGTCCTAGTCCATCCTGCTGACATTCCCCCTGACACCATTACACTTGAGCCAATGCCTGCACCAACTCCCATGCTAAGTGTGCAATCCCACACTCCTGATACAGAGTCCACCAGGGCTCCTGCCCCTAGTGTCCAGAGCGGCGTAGGACACTCAGGATCACCGCCACCTTCCAAGCGGAAGAGGAAGAGTGCTCGTCCGGCACAGGCTGATGCCCCAGACACGGCTACACAGTCCGGCCCGTCGAGGAAGCCCAGCTTCACGGATGCCGAACTGAATGTACTTGTCGAGTATGTGTCCGCACATGATAACGAGATGGTCATTGTTGCAGGATCCAAGACCACACCTGCACAACGCCAGGCACACTGGCAGACCGTTGCGGACATCTAAGTGCCCTTGGAATCGTGAGGCGCACAGCCAATGATTGCTATAAGCGCTGGAATGACCTAAAGTGCAGGGCAAAGAATAAGCTGGCCTCAAGTCATGCCGCAACTCTAGTGACTGGAGGTGGGTCTCCAGTAGAAGACATGGAACTCACTCCACATGAGTCAGTCGCTGGGACCTACGTCACGGAGGAACAGATCCAAGGCGTGGGAGATCTGCCTGATTATGAGGCATTGTCCGGTGAGTGCACATGCATGTGTGTGTCATCCATGTGCATGGTGTGTGTGTGAGGGCTTCTGTTTGTGTGCCAGGTGAGGGTGTGTGTGCCTGAGTCGTTTGGGTCACCCATGTGCTTCATGCAATACATTCTGCGCAGCAGCATTTGGCCATAGCAGTATCCATTCTGCCAACAGTAGACATCTAGCCCAACAGCACGCCAGTTGCCCTTGAAGTGTCACCTTGTCACAACATTGTTGCTTATTTTTCTCTGTTCATTCAGGCAGATTGTTTGTATTCCACCACTTTTACTAGGCATTTCTCAGTCCTCTAGTCACATGTCTGACATGGCTATGGTAACGTGGAGTGACTTTGTTACCTGGATATCATTTGTTTAGACATGTCCCTGTGCAATCGGACCATTTTGGACTGGCAGCTCCAGGTGAAAAATCAGACCTGTTTGAATTAGAAAAGCTATTACATGAGGGAACTAAACTGAATGAATAAGTGCTGCCCTCCTCTCCATCTTCACTCAATAGCAATGGTACATGCCATCTGTGTGATGGCATGTGTATTTCACCTGGCAATCACAGGCCAATGTGTGATGCCACTGCCAGGCAGCATGCAGAAAATGTGTTCATCTTCCATCTTGGTGTCATCAGTGTGTGCCATTTGCCTGCCCTTCATACGCAGTGAGGGTGCATGCATGGGAGGGTTTTAGTCATGTGGGACATGTGTCAATCAAGTACTGGTTCTGTTGCTTCTCAGCCCTCATTGTGTGCCATGGTGCTAATGCCTGTTTCCATTTGTTTGCTTTTATGTCTTTGCAGAGGAAGACACACCTGATACTGCTGGGGTTGTGGAGATGGTGCAGACCCAGGAGGGGTCCGAGGGCCGACCGACCACCAGTGAGGGACGTGGTGTGGTGGTGGGTGAGAACCCACAACTGCTGCAGGTCGTGCTCTCAAGGGGGGTCTCTGGCTGCACCTACCCCAAGCTGTACTCAGGTGTTGATTCGGATGATGAGACCTACGTGCCGTCGCAGGTGAGTGTTCCAGGGAGGGATTCTGTTCTGTCCCACCCACCTGCACCAGGGTCAGAACCCTCAATGGGGATGTCAGTGTTGGCAGCTACGCCTTTGGTGGTTACGGATGCAGGGTCACACTCCGCGACATCTGATCCTGTTCCTGGGCCAGCAGATCAGAGGGGGAATGCAGTCCTGCAGCCTCAGGCAGTGCCGGCACAGCAAGGCGCAGTTCACCTTGCCCCAGACAAGTGTGGTGCCCGCCGACGTGGTGGCCGTACGCCACCTGGCAATACCGCATGGGAGCAATCCATTTACGGTATGGCAACCCAACATGCAGCATCATCAGAGATGATGGCTCAGGCCATGGATAGGGTGGCCACTTCCATTGTCCCCCCCGAAAGTCTGATGGAGCGACTACAGCAGGAAACCGACTCCATCTGCCAGTCACACAGGGAGGACATGTTGGCATCCAACAGGGACAGGCGGGCGGCACTGGCGACTCTGCAGGAAGCCATCTCCATAGAGTCCCAGGGCCACAGGGAAGCCCTGAGGCTGGAACTCCACCTCAGGACAACTCTTGTTGAGCTTGAGGCTTCAACAAACCGAAGGACAGAACAGCAGCTGGAGCGTCTCACCCGTACGCTCTCAGCTGAGATGCAGGCAACTAGGGTGGAGGTCCGGGCATCCCGTGAGTTGTTGCATGGGGACCTCCGCACACTCATCCTCCAGAACGAGACCTACCACACCCGCATGCTTGCAGCCATGGAGGAACAGACTAGGGCCTTGCGTGGGCTGCCTCCCATAGTGCCACCACCTCCGGATGCAGCTGCACAGGGTGATAATAGCGACAGCAGTGATACTCCCACAATAGGGTAGCCGTGTGGGCCATGAGCCCATGGAGGTGTTTTTTTTTTGCAAGATCCACACAGGTGGGTTTTGGTGTGCACCCTGTCCTCGGACCTCCTGGGTGGCCTCCCCAACCCCCCCGGGCCCATTAATTGCCATTTTTGATATTTTTGTGTCTTTTTTTTTGTCTTTTCTTTTTTTTTGGGACAATGTGTTGCCTTGTGTGGCTCCTGTGGGCATACGCTGCATTGTGGCTGGGCACATGCAGGCTTGTCATGTATTTGGTTCAGATGCTTGGGTTTTTGTCACACACACCCCTCCTGCTTCCCGTTTCCATGGGCTTGCAAAGGGTGTGCCCAAGTGACATTGACGTACATGGTGACATTGGACTCCCACTACATGTGTGGGTAGTCTAGTCAATACTGTGTATACATTCCTAGTGCATATTGCTGTTGTGTTGTACACTGCATGTTGCATTGATGTGTAACTCATCATCCGTGTCTACCTCCTAATTTGCAGGTCCTTTCCTCATGTCTACACAAGGCCCTCTACTTTGGAGATGGGTTCCATGTTGGCAGCAGTGCACCTACAACTCTACATGGCGCCAACACTGTACAGTTGGAAGTGGTGGGAGTGCAGGCATTTCCAGGTGGTGAGACTACTAATTCCTTACATTCGTAATGTCATGTTAATGGTAGTTTTGAGGGTCAGTAGCTGATAAGTGTTATTGCTAAATACCTGCTCAAGTGTGTTGTTGGTCCTGCATTACTGTGAGCATTTCAGGTGTCGCGAGTTTCAATTAGGGACACTGTACATTGTGACACTTGTGTCATGTTGTGGGGATTACTTTGTTTACCTGCACATAGCATGACATGGCACGGTGTGTCGTGTGGTGGTGCTGGGGGTGGGTTGGGTGACATGGCACTGTCCTCATGTTGCATTTTGCAAGTGGGTATTCATTTTAGCTGCATGAATGTTTTTTTTAACGAAACTGCATTGGTAGTGTCTGTGTAGGTAGGGATGCACACATTGTGACACTTCCAGGTGAACAATCTCAGGCTTATATTGTTTTGACGGTTGATTCTCCAGACATTCAGGATCAGTGTCAGGTTGAGTCATCATTAATTGTCAGATGGTATGTGCCAGGGCAGTGTGCACTCCACAGGGGTGTGATTTCTATGTGAAGTAATTAGCCACTAGCTGTGTACGGGCTGCCTCCCCCCGTGCCCTTTCCCCTCCCATGCGCAGCGGGCGTGCATGTGGTTGGGGATGTGGGGGCACCACCATGTCCACGGCCAGGCCCCGGCGTGTTGCAACGTTGTGCAGGACACATGCTGCCACTATGATCCTGTACACTACTGGGGGAGCGTATAACAGCTGCCTGCCAGAACGGTCAAGGGAGCGAAAGCGTGACTTAAGCACTCCGAATGTGCGCTCCACTATGCCCCGGCTTGCAATGTGGGCTGTGTTATATCTTACCTCGGGTGGCGTGGTGGGGTTCCGAATTGGCGTCATCATGTGGGGGCTGAGAGGGTAGGCATTGTCCCCTGTGGAGGTGGTGATTGGCATCATTGGTGGGGTTGTGACCTTGCTCAGTATCTGACATGCATGCATGCATGTGCAGTGGCATTCATACTCACCAAGCAGCCATGTATCGCCATGCCGGCCAGCTTCTAGGTCCCGGCTTAGGGTGGACATTCGGTAAATGAAGCTGTCATGGGTGGACCCGGGATAGTTGGCATATACTGAGGTGATGATTCCCTTGGCATTACATACTACCTGCAAGTTGATGGAATGCCAGTGCTTGCGGTTCCTATAGATGTGCTCAGATGCCCTGGGGGGACGTAGAGCCACATGGGTGCAGTCGATGGCACCTAGCACTTTGGGGAATCGTGCCACACCGTAAAAATCCAGGGCGGCAGCATGCCTTTCTGCAGGTGTTCTGGGCAGGTATATGTGCCTGTGGACTGATGGGCGTGCAGTGATGATGTTCAAGACCTGGTGTAGGCAGCGTGACTGCGTGGACTGTGACACCCCACCCACTATGGCACTTGTCCGCTGAAATGATCCAGTGGCTAAGAAGTGCAGTACATTGAGGACCTTCTCCAGGGGGCTGAGTGCTTGGGAGCGCAGGGTGGGTGATGTGAGGTCATCCTCCCACTCACTGATCAGGTCGAGTATTACGTGTGGTGGAAACCTGTACCTCCCATACACCTGGTCATCAGGCATCCCGAAAAGGCTGGTTCTGGGTGTGAATATTCTGGCCCTGACTATCCTCCTCCTTTGGTAGCCCACGGCCACTGCTGCTAGGAACGGTATATTCATCCTGGCGTCTGAGCTTGTTATTTTTTTGCGCGCAAATTTATGCGTCGCGGGCCGACGTATGCCTGCTTCCTACTGGCATACGTGTTTCTTTGCGCGTATTGTAGGCGAGCGTGTGAAACTTCCCGTGCACCCCTGAAATCCAGTACCTAGGCCAATAGCGTGTGGAAATTCCCGCGCACCCCGGAATACACGTGGGCTGATGTACTCGCGTGTGAAACTTCCCGCGCACCCCTGAAATCCAGTACCCAGGCCAATAGCGTGTGGAAATTCCCGCGCCCCCCGGAATACACGTGCGCTGATGTACTCGGGTGTGTAAGTGCCCGCGCACCCCTGAAATACACGTACATAGGCCAATCGCGTGTACGCGCACTTTTGTCCAATTATACGCGATGACACTCTGACGTGCAGTCTTTCCACGTGTGCTCCGTCATCACGTGCTATGAGGGAAACACCCGTGCGGGTCACGTCACAGACGCGCTTACGCGCTGTGGGCCTTTGGTCCAATAGAATCGCGTATGCGTGCTGACGCGCTTACGCGCTAAAGGCCTTTGCTCGAATTTCACGCTGACGTGCAGGATTTTCACGTGCCAAATCACTCCGTATCAAGCTGGACACGCAGAAACACACGGAAGACCACGCTCCTGCCCAGAAGGCCGAATTACTGCCCCCCAGTGCCCCGAGCAGCCTCCCACGTGCCATCTGCTGCTGCTGCCTGCCTGCCTGCTGCCACCGTGCCCTGCCATTTGGTGCCTGCACATCAGCCATCTGCAAGGGTCCAGTTGCTGTGTCCACCCCTGCTGGAACAGAAGACTCCCGACTGGGATAACATCGCTCCAGAGCCCAGCCCCAGGACCCAGTTGCCCACCCACTCCTGCCTCTGGGGTTGCCATGTCGGGCACTTACACATCTGGCACCAGTGGCAACCCCAGGCCAGAGGGGCAGAGGGGCACCAGCTTCACTGCCACCGAAGTTGGTGTCCTGGTGGAGCATGTCCTGGGGCAGTATGATGCCCTCTTTGGATCGTCCCGCACCAGCAAGGAAGGACGGGAGAGGATCTGGGCTGACTGTGTGGTTGCCATCAACGCGGAGGGGGTGGCAACCCGAGACGTCCAGAAGATCAAGAAGTGCTGGGAGGACTTGAGGTCCAGGACCCTCGTGAAGGCCCGGCGCCTCGTGGAGGGGGCCGGGGCCGCATGAGTTCCATCCAGATGAGGGTCCTGGAACACGTACGCCCAGCGCTCCACGCCCAGATCCTTGAGAGGGAGACCCGTCTGGAGTTGAGCGGTAAGTGGCCAAGCATTGCTGTGTGAGACAGGGCATGTTGCGGTGTGCTGGTTGTCTGATACTTGCCTGTATGTGTGACATAGGCCATGTATGTATGTATGTGTGCAGGGACATCATGGTAATGCATGTGCGACCAGTGATGTGTGAACCACATGGTTGTTGCATGTGTTTAAATGCGACAGGGGGAGCCCTATGCAGATTTTACACATGAGAGCATGCCAGTCTCTGTTCCTGGACATGGGTGGGGGTGAGGGATGGGTGCTGATGACAGGAACATATATGGTAGCCATGTCTGTGTGCCTGACCTGCGTGTCTGTGACTTGTGAATGCCATGGATGCATGACACATGTGTGTGACAATGAACAGATTCACTGATGCAGCCTAGTTATCCTTGTATCCGCTGTGTTTGGGGTGTATCAGGCCAGATGGATGTGACTGAGGTGAAGTGTGTTCATGTGATAGGCATGACCCATGATGCATGTGAGTTCCATATCATTGTATGTTTCAAGAGTCCATTGGACATGTATGGAAATGTCCATGGCATGCACCATGCCCGTTACTGTGTGTGTTTTGCCTGGACTGACCCATGTATTGTGGAGGGACATGATGGAAGTGTACTTTGACAGTGGTACTCATCTGCTATTGCTTCCTGTCTAGGGGACCATTGATCAGTACCCTGATGCTTGCGTTCTATGTCTCCCTCTACGCAGCGGCTAGTGAAGAAGAGGGCAGAGACGGCGCTGTGGAGCAAGGCGGCAGGGATTACCCCACGGCTGCAGCGGAAGGGGTGGGTGAGCCCCCACAGGGGCCTGCTATGGCGGAAGACGGTGAGGAGCCATCCAGGTTGGTGGTTTCCACAGAGGAGGAGGAGGCCGCCACTGAGGCACACATGGGGCCTGGTAGGGGCATCCATGCTGGTGCAAGTGGTGCAGTCCAGGGGAAGGGGCAGGAGGCAGCACAGGTCACCGTGGAGGGGCCTGTGCATGTCGCTGTCCCTGACCCTGTGAGTGCACCACCATGCACCAGCAGGGATGCCCCGTCCCAGGCCCGTCCGCAGGTAGAGGGGATATCCATGTCACCTGACTCCCCTCCACCTGCGGACGAGGGGACCCGTGGCCATATGGAGAAGGTCCTGATTGGAGACGCGATGCGCGCGGGTGCAATTCGTGATGACGTGCATGCTTCCCGGGAGGAGCACGCACGTCATCACGAAGAGCACCATGCCGACGTGGCCCAATTGGGATCTTCCATGTTCGGGGGTTTCCTGCATGTGTCGGCCAATCTGGCGGCCCTCTCCTCCTCTGTGGAGGCTATATGCCGGTCGTTCTCCTTGCCGTCTTCCGGCCCAGATGCCACCAGGGCCCCCTGTGGACCTGCCCTGACCAATGCAGCCAGCTCGGTGGGGATCCCATCCCTGCCACAGTCGGGAGTCGGAGGTCCAGCAGGGGTGGACACCACAGCAACTGTACCCCAGCAGATGGAGGATGTGCCGGCATCATCAGGCAGGGCACGTGCATGACGGCGTCGGTGGATTCCATCAGCCTGGATGCCGTTGTGCTGGCAGAGGCAGTTGCGTCGGAGGCAGCAGCAGAGTCAACGTGGGAGGCATTATGGCTCGGGGCCATCAACATCGGAGGGGGAGGCATTGGCCGGAGGGCAGGAGGACCCAGGACAGGAAGTGTCTTCCGTGTGGCTGCGGTTGGGCCAGCAGATAGGTGCGGAGCGGCGGCGGGCGGAAGAGGCGCGGCTCACGATGGTCAGGGCGGAGAACTCCATGCGGAGGGCCCTGAGGCGGGCCGAGTGCCTCGAGGCAATCCGCAGGGGTTGGAGGAGCAGATGGCGTCGTCCCTGCGGACCCTCGGGGCCATGGAACAGGACCGCCTCCAGGACATAGACGAGGAGTTTGATGATGCCCTGGCCCGGAACACCACGGAGTGAGCCGCTGGACTTGCCTGCCGCCTTTGTATATAGTTCTTTAGTTTTAGGTTTCCTTTGTTTCTTCTTATGATTTGGAGTCGACGGACACTGCTCCACTTTTTGTATATAGTTGCATTTTAGTTAGGGTTTTTTGTAGGTTTCCTTTGTTCAGTTGGGCTCATGGACCCTTGGATGTTTTGTACATAGTTCTTCATTGGATTGTTTTATTATTTTTTTTTTTATTTATTCACCATGGAGCAATGGTCTTTGCCTTTATTTTTCTCTCTCGGATTGATTTTATTTTTAATGTGACTTTGGACAACATTTTTTTTTATTTGGATTTTTTATTTTTTTGGACGGACATGCAGCTTATCTTTTTTTCATTGCCATTGTAGTTTGTTTCATTTCATTTGCATTCAATTTTTTTTAATACAATTTTGTTTTCATACTTCACTGTGTGGTATCATCTCATTGGTTTCATGCATGTCATGTTGGGTGTTTTCCCATTCAATTGCAACCATTGTGTGTGACTGACATGGGTTCATTTGCTTTATGAACATTGGGGGTGTAACATGTAATTTCCATTTCCATGTGGGTGAATGGGTTACTTGGTAGGGCCTTTTGGCTGTGGAGGCTGACAATAACGCACATGATTGGGGATTGTGAGGACCTGGGTGCAGGGGGACATGAGTGGGGGCCTGGTGGAGGGTGCCCCTGCACTGCTGGGGGTGGGGGTGATAGGGGCCATGAGTGGGGGCCTGGTGAAGGGTGCCCCTGGATGCTGGGGGGTGGGGGTGCAGGGGGACATGAGTGTGGGCCTGGTGGAGGATGCCCATGGTGGCTGGGGGGTGGGTGGGAGACAACTGTGGGGGCCTGGTGGGGGCTGGCCTTGGTGGCTGGGGGGTGGGGGTGGGTGGGAGACATGAGTAGGGGCCTGGTGGGGGCTGCCCATGGTGGCTGGGGGGTGGGGGTGGGGGGAGACATGGGTGGGGCCTGGTGGAGGGTGCCCCACACTGCTGGGGGGGTGGGGGTGGTGGGAGACATGAGTGGGGGCCTGGTGGGGGATGCCCATGGTGGCTGGGGGGTGGGGGTGGTGGGAGACATGGATGGGGGCCTGGTGGAGGGTGCCCCACACTGCTGGGGGGTGGGGGTGGTGGGAGACATGAGTTGGACATGAGTGGGGGCCTGGTGGAGGGTGCCCCTGCACTGCTGGGGGGTGGGGGTGGTGGGAGACATGAGTTGGACATGAGTGGGGGCCTGGTGGTGCTGCCCCTGCACTGCTGGGGGGTGGGGGTGATAGGGGCCATGAGTGGGGGCCTGGTGGAGGGTGCCCCTGGATGCTGGGGGGTGGGGGTGATAGGGGCCATGAGTGGGGCCTGGTGGAGGGTGCCCCACACTGCTGGGGGGTGGGGGTGGTGGGAGACATGAGTGGGGCATGGTGGGGGATGCCCATGGTGGCTGGGGGGTGGGGGTGGTGGGAGACATGGGTGGGGGCCTGGTGGAGGGTGCCCCTGCACTGCTGGGGGGTGGGGGTGATAGGGGCCATGAGTGGGGGCCTGGTGGAGGGTGCCCCTGGATGCTGGGGGGTGGGGGTGCAGGGGGCCATGAGTGGGGGCCTGGTGGAGGGTGCCCCTGGATGCTGGGGGGTGGGGGTGCAGGGGGACATGAGTGGGGGCCTGGTAAGTGGTGCCCCTGGATGCTGGGGGGTGGTGGGAGACATGAGTTGGACATGAGTGGGGGCCTGGTGGAGGGTGCCCCTGGATGCTGGGCGGTGGGGTTGATAGGGGCCATGAGTGGGGGCCTGGTGGAGGGTGCCCCTGGATGCTGGAGGGTGGGGGTGTAGGGGGCCATGAGTGGGGGCCTGGTGGAGGGTGCCCCTGGATGCTGGGGGGTGGGGGTGCAGGGGGACATGATTGGGGGCCTGGTGGTGCTGCCCCTGCACTGCTGGGGGGTGGGGGTGATAGGGGCCATGAGTGGGGGCCTGGTGGAGGGTGCCCCTGGATGCTGGGGGTTGGGGGTGCAGGGGGCCATGAGTGGGGGCCTGGCGGAGGGTGCCCCTGGATGCTGGGGGGTGGGGGTGTAGGGGGACATGAGTGGGGGCCTGGTGGAGGGTGCCCCTGGATGCTGGGGGGTGGGGGTGCAGGGGGACATGAGTGGGGGCCTGTTGGTGCTGCCCCTGCACTGCTGGGGGGTGGGGGTGATAGGGGCCATGAGTGGGGGCCTGGTGGAGGGTGCCCCTGGATGCTGGGGGGTGGGGGTGCTGGGTGACATGAGCAGGTGTGCAGGGTAGTCCCCTGTGGTGTCGGCTGCCTGCAGGGGCCGTGGAGGGTGTACAGGGAATACCTGGGAGCACACAGCCATATCGCGTGTGGAAATTCACGCGCACCCCTGAAGTCCACGTACCCTGCCAAATCGCGTGTGGGACTTCCCGCGCACCCCTGAGATCCACGTACCCAACCAAGTTGCGTGTGGAAATTCCCGCGCACGTACCCGGCCAAATCGCGTGTGGAACTTCCCGCGCACCCCTGAAATCCACGTACCCAGCCAAATCGCGTGTGGGACTTCCCGCGCACCCCTGAGATCCACGTTCCCTGCCAAATCGCGTGTGAGACTTCCCGCACACCCCTGCGATCCACGTACCCAGCCAAATCGCATGTGGAAATTCCCGTGCACGTACCCGGCCAAATCGCGTGTGGAACTTCCCGCGCACCCCTGAAATCCACGTACCCTGCCAAATCGCGTGTGAGACTTCCCGCGCACCCCTGAGATCCACGTACCCAGCCAAGTCGCGTGTGGAAATTCCCGCGCACGTACCCGGCCAAATCGAGTGTGGAACTTCCCGCGCACCCCTGAAATCCACGTACCCTGCCAAATCGCGTGTGAGACTTCCCGCGCACCCTTGAGATCCACGTACCCAGCCAAATGGCGTGTGAAAGTTCCCGCGCACCCCGGAATACACGCACACGTTATTTTTCAGTCAGCGGGTGTCCGTGTTTGTGGGTACCCCTTTGCACGTCATTTGTCCTGGAGGGCCACAGTATAGGACATTCATCATGGCTGTATATAGGTGCTATTTGTTGGCGCACCTTTTGGCGCACATTTATTAAATGCGCAGAGACGCTACCGCCTGCTTTCTTGTGGCGGTCATGTTTGTGCCTGTGCGCTGGTTTGACCGTGCGCTTTTTTGCCCTATTCGATTCCATAAATATGTGTTGTAGGCGAGCGTGTGGGCGTTCCGCGCACTTGCACCCTGTACTTCCCCCGTGACGCCCACATTTTGGCAAGTTGTTCCCCATTCATAATGTTACGCCCCGTGTTCCGCCTACTTTTGTTGTGTGCACCACGCTATGTGCGATTTTCACTGTGACCTGGCGCATGCCGTTAGATGGCCTGTGCGCCAACGTGCGCCGCGCACTTTATTAGCGCACATCCGATGGTTTTCTCGCGCACGGCCTTCCATGAATCGATGTGCGCTGTTTTTCGTGCGATTTCCGCACTTTCACTGCGATTTTCGCTATTCCACTGCGAATCGCACGTTTTTGGCCACTTGCGCCACGCTAATTATTCCATGAATCGGCCTGTTAGAGTTTAAAGTAGTAATCGAGATAATTGCTCCTTATTGGACATAATGTTTTCTCCATCACCCCCTGTCTTTGTCATAGTGAGCAAAAAACATGCAAGATGAAATTCCAGTGATTGTTGATGGATGGCACTGTGGCATGTGCCACTTGGCTCAAATTGTTTATTCTGGGTTTTCAGTTCAGGTGGAAGGGTTTGTTCAAGCCTTTGTACATCCACCTTAACATTGTTGTTATTTGCAACACATGCACCAATGCTCCAACTATAAACTGCCAGACTATACTCACCAATAAGGTTGAACCACTAAGCAGTAGTTTGCAGCCTTGGGCACTGCTTGTCTTGGGTTGTAGAAGCTTTCTATACAATATCCCTGAACCACAGTAAGACAAAGACAGTTTTCTGGTGCTAAATGCTTATATTTGGGCTAATTTGAATACCCACAGTGATTTACTCATATGGTACTGAACTGTAGGTGAAATTCCAGTGGTGTTTAATGGGTGGCACTGTGGCATGTGTGCAACTTGACTTAAATGGCTTGTTCTTCTTTCATAGTGATCTTAGAAAGGATACCCCGGGAGCGACCCTATGGGATGCAATGAAAGCGGTTCTCAGGGTTGAAATTATAGTCAAAACATAGACATTCATTACAGTCAGGGAAGCACAGAGGCAAATGCTAGAAGCAGAGGTGGCGCCGGGGGAAAACGAACACAGTAATAGTCAATCACTGAAGTTCATTAAAGCCATTAATATTGGCAATATCTCAGCTGGAGGGACACCAAATGGACCGATCAGCAACTGCTCTACTCCATACTAAACAATGTTATTAATAAGAAGGGTAATAAGAGTCTTGCCGCGAAGCTTAGTGGTGTGGCTGCACACGCTCATATCACATGTTTGAAAAAGATACAAGGCAGCAGAATACTGTCAAATGAGAGGAAGCTAGCAGTCATTGGTGGAATTTTACTAATAGGTGATAAGGAATGGAGGGCCCTATCACGCAGGAGGAGGTGGAGCAAGCCATTAAATCATTATTAGGGCAAGGAGGGGGGAGGGGGGGAAGCTCTAGGGCCTCACGGTTTGCCCGTATACATGAGGTATGCCCGTTTAAATAGGTGGAGTCACCCGTGGAATATCTACAGGTGCGGATTACACATTCATACGGAGAGCTGTGTCAAAAATAATTCTGGCAGCAAGGACAAAAGCCATGGGTTTGTTGGAGACTTGGAATTTCCAGGGGACAGCATGGTTATGGAGAATAGCGGCAGTATAAATTGCACTGGTAGCCAGTCCTCCATATCTGTTCCAGGCCCTGGCAATACCGATAGCACCCAAAGTGGGGAGGAAAATGCAAGGTGCAATATTTTAATACATCTGGGCCAAAACACTTCTGCGGGTCCTGCGGAAAGTCTTACAGAGAGCAACTGGACATGGGGGGTTCTAAGCGTCCCTGCATATACCGCTAATTCATAGCAGCTCAAACTGGCCACATATTAGGCTGCCCAAGTTCAGAGGAACCTAGGAATTGGAAAAAGTTGAAACAAATGAGTGCTCTATTCCTTTGGCACACCTGCCATTTGTGTCCCAGAGAGAGGGGACGAAGGGTAGGAATCTCTTGTCCACACCGCCCTGCACACTGAACTACTGGGAGAAGGGGTGTAGATGGCTCAGAATTAGGCCAAGATCACCAATTTCTATAAATCCAGACATCATCCCAGGCCTCAACAAAACCACTTTTGCCAGGTGGGAAGTGAGAAACCCCTTCATCTTAGAGAATCTATTTGACGCAGATGGTCTCCACACATTTACCCAATGCAGAGAAATGTTTCAGTTAGTAGAGATGGTGCGCTTTAAATAAATACAACTTTGGCATTGGATCTCCAGTGGGATGTGAGTATCACAGTGTCCAGAAATCCCAAGGTTCTTGAATTATTGGCATCAGAGGTCGTCGGACAGTAAAGGAATCTCCCAATGCTATAAACTCCTGGACTCGGAACATATTGATACAATCTAACACTATATGGCAAAATGGGAGTTAGAATTGGGGATCTCGGTCCTGATAGAGACATGGGGAATCATATGGGGCATATGCTGAAGAACTCCAGATGCATGACGATATGGGTAAATTCATATATGGTGGGCCATAGATGGTATATGACACCATATAGACTGCATAAGATATTTCTGGAGTCATCCAACAGCTGCTGAAGAGGATGTGAGATTTGGGAAACATGGGCCACATGTGTTGGCAGTGCCCAATGATTCAAAGTTACTGGAAGGAAATCCTAGCGAGGATTAGGGATATCACTGGCATACAACTTCCATAGGACCCCCGGTGATAGTTTTGGGCAGTGTGGACGGAGGGCGATTACCTGTTGGCGGGACACAGATTCGCACCGATAACCCAGCTGCTGAATGTGACCCGCTTGAGGATAGCTCAACTTTGGAGGACTTCTGAGAGCCCCGTTGTGGTGTGCTGGTGGATAAAGATATAGGAAACACTGGCCATGGAGAAGATCTCAACAATGTTGACTGACACGTATGACAAATGTCTGAAAGCATGGTCATCTTTCCTTGCATATGTTAAGGATAAGGAACATATATATCAAACGTCAGCTTCTCTGCAATGCTTCCCTTCTTTGAGAGGCGAGAGCAACCATTTACCTAGGGTGGATAGTCTGGGCGAAGTCTTGGCGGTGGAGTCGCTGACCATTTCCTGCAGGTCGATGTAGGCGTATTGTGTGCTGGCACTCTCCTCCCTGACACATAGACCCGAAGTTTGTTTTGTAGTTATTATTTGGATGTTTTGATTTTAGTTTTAATGTTTACATCACGCAAATGTTTATGTTATGTTTACCTAATTTTGTACTGCGAAAATGAAAATGAAGCTGGATTACCCAGTGTAGGTCATTTTCTGGGAGGCCTGCTTTTAGAAAATCGCTTACCACCTTAGTTTGAAAATTGTACACTTCGTTTTGAGACCAATGTTCACATAGGTGTGTGGCTCATTTCCATGAGGTTCTACCCACATAGATCAAGTTACATGGTCACCTTAAATAGTACTTTACATAAGATAGTTGAAAATTGTTTCAAAATGGGAGCTGCCATTTTTAAATGCAGATTAAAAAATGTATCATTACCTGTAAATAGGCATGCAGCACAGGACCCAGATTTACAGTGGCACGAGAGAGGTGGAAGACCAGGTAATCTGCTTTGGGACACTGAAAAAAAAAAGAAAAAAAAAAGAGTAAAATCTACTATTAAAAGGTTATGCTATAATGACTCTGGCGTTAACATATCATGGAAAGCAATCATATGAGGTTTTGCACGTGTACATAGCTCATCTACTTGGAGTACTCCGATGCAGATTTCTTGGACTTAAGAGTGTTTACTCTCTCTAGCTGCGACTATCCATATTTTTTAATTTCCGATAGCGAACTGATGAATTGAATTGAATTGATATTTTATTTCTATCGCGCTCGTACACAAGTGATTCAGAGAGCGATAAGGGAAGGAAGGGGAACAGGGGAGAACAAAACAATGATCTTACTAGGCTCAGTGAAAATTTAGAATGGGAGAGTGAAAGGGGAAAAGTGCATGGAAGGGGGGAGAAGTGGAAAGTGCGGAGCAAAGGAGAAACAGATAAACAATAATACATTAATTAATGTTAACGGCATCAGACAGTGGTAGTGCAGCCAGCAAGTGGCAATTGCTGGGTTAAAGGTAGCAGACAGGGTAGGTCTGATATGATCAGGAAGAAAAAAAAGGAGGGGGAGCTGTATGGGTACAGATACAGACCCCAGTGCAAGATGTGGCCCGGAGGCAGTGTGGGAGGGTGGCAGGGTGAGCAGGTACCTGGGCCCAGAGGACATAGGGTGGCCAGGTGCACAGTGCTGTGAGAGAACAGATCAGCAGGCCAGAGGGGGGCGAAGGCAGAAGCAAAGAGGAGGGTCTTGAGGTGTTTCCAGAACCAGAGATGGTTCTGCTCAAGTTTCAGAGTGGCAGCGAGGCTGTTCCAAAGGGAGGCCCCAGCCGAAGATAGAGATCTACCCCCAGCTCGTTTCTTTGAAAAACGACTGACCCTGAGGGAGTTAGAGGTAGAGGAGCGAAGCGCTTGAGAGGGGAGGTATTGGCGGAGGAATAGCTGAATGTATTTTGGATCCAGGTCCCAGAAAGCCTTGTGGACAATACACAGGGTTTTGAATTTAATTGTTGCATCCACTGGGAACCAGTGGAGGGATTTCAGAGCTAGAGAGATACGATCCCAGGGCTTGAGGACAAGGACAAGTCTTGCAGTCCTATTCTGGATTAGTTGCAGAGGGTGGAGAGTAGAGGCAAGTAGATTTAGAAAGAGGCTTTTATAAAATAGTCCAACCTAGAGAGAACCAGAGCTTGGGAGACGGTGAGCTTCTGGGGGGAAGGAGAGGAAAGGCAGAGTACCTCTCATGAGGTGCAGTAGGAAGTTTGACTTTTTAAGAGACGTCAGAGATGTGTGTTGTTAAAGAAAGTGTGGAGTCAAAGATGAGCCTAAGGTTCTTAGCCTTGCAAGTGGGGGTAGAAGGAGGGCCAAGGGAGCCGGCCAGAGAGTGAGGGGAAAGGATGGAGAAGGTGTGCCGATGACTAGGATCTCCGTCTTGTTGGCATTCAGACCAAGATCATTAGCAGCACACCAATCTTGAAGGGCAGTTAGACAATCAGAGATGAGAGAAGGAGAGGAGTTGGCTGAGGGCAGCCTGAAAATGAGTTGAGTGTCCTCAGTGTAGCCCTGGAAACGTGAGCATAAAATGGCAATGCAGTGGGTAAGAGTTGCCAGGTATTGGTTGAAAAGCCAGGGCAAGAGTTTGACTCTTGGGGAACACCACAGGTAGAGAAGGAGATAGATGATAGGAAGGACCCAATTTAGATCTGGGAGGGTCGATCAGAGAGGAAGGAGGTCATCCAGAGCCTGGTTGGTGATACCCAGGTTATCACAGAGACAGTTGAGCAGAGCGATATGGTTGACCGTGCCGACGGCAGAAGAGAGATCAATTAGGATGAGGACAGATGAAATGTTGGGAGTCAAGGTTGGAGAGCAGATCTTCATGGATGTTCATCAGGAGAACAGTTCCCGTGCTTCTGGCAGCTCGGAAGACAGACTGGTGGTCATGGGGACAGCCAACAGAATCGGAATGAAGGTTGAGTTTGCCCAGAAAGGGAGTAATGGAAATTGGACGATAGTTAGCCAGACAAGAAGGATCAGCAGTGGGTTTCTTGAGAAGAGGATGCACAAAGGAGTGCTTCAGAGGGGAGGGGAAGGATCCTGAGGCAAAGGAGTAGTTGCAAAAATCAGCAAGGGCCGGAGCTAGGATATCAATGTGGTCCTTAATGGTTTTAGAGGAACAGGGATGAACTTGTTTTGACAAAGCTTCCATAGATCGCACTTGTCTAGCGACCTCATAAGGGGCAAAAAGAGGAAAAAATGAGAGAGGGTGGGGAGTGGCTGAAGGAGGGTCAGCAAGCACAGACACAGAGTGGTGAGGAGGGGAAAGGGACGAGAGGGGGGGATAGGTTATACTGGGTTTTTGAGATAAGTTGAGAGGCAAGGGCATTGCAAAGGGCCTGGGAGGCAACAAGAGGGGTAGAGACTGCAACAGAGTTGGCCAGCCCCTTGCAGATTTTAAAGAGTTTTGCCGAGTTGTTAGATGCTGCAGAGACACACGCTTGAAAGTGGACTCTCTTCTTGGTGAGGACAGAGAGTCAGTATTGCCTTTGGAGCAGGCGACAGGCCAGTTTGTCAGAGGATGAACAGGAAGCCCACCATTTCCTCTCAGCTGCCCTACACTTACGTTTAAGTGTAGCTAGGTTGGAGTAATACCAGGAATTACACTTGGCTTTGGACTTCAAACGGATCCACATAACAGGGGCAAGTGCATCAAGAGTATCAGAAATAGAAGAGTAGAGCAGAGAAGGGCTGTGTCAGGATGTGAGTCAGCCAGAGGTGGAGAGGGGGGAGAAGGTGGCAGCGAAAGCCTCAAATGACACACTCTTCATGGGCTGGATGTCAAAGAAGGTAGGTGGCAATGTAGGAGTAGGCTTGGCTTGGGGGGAAGAGAGGGAGAGATGAGAGGAGGGGAGACAGTGATCACTCCAGGAGAGAGGAGTGGTCAGAGGGATAGAGAGGGGGAGGCCAGAGGAGATCAAGACATCAAGTGTTTGTCCAGCAGAGTGAGTCGGGCCGGAGGGGAGGATAGAAAGGGAGAGGGAATCACAGAGGTTGCAAAAGAGCACAGATGAGGAACAGGGAGAATCGAGATGGATATTGAGGTCACCAAGGAGGAGGAGTTGAGTGGTTGAGGAGAGGATTGAGGAGGAAAGGTCATCCCACTCAGAGAGAAATGAGGTGATTTTACCAGAGGGCCTGTAGAGAGTAGCAAAAGTAAGAGAGTAGCTAGGACAGAGAGAGAACCTGCAGACAAGGCATTCGAGAGAGGGGTAAATCTGCGTGAGAATGATATAGGCAGGAATCCACTCAGGAAAGATAAGGGCTACACCCCCTCCAGGCCAGGTAGCTCTGGGCACGGAGAGTATCTTGTAGCCATCAGGGAGGAGAGTGTCAAAGCTCATGACAAAGCTGACCGTGAACCCTGTCTCCGTAAGACCAAGGACATCAAGGTCAAGTTCTTCCAAGAGGTGGAAGATGTCAGAGGAGTGTTTGACAGTAGAGTGAGAGTGGAGAGTGGCAAGATGAAGAAGGTTGCCAGCCTTAAAGACCTTCTGGGGAGGGGTACAAATCAGGAGTTACGCCCTTCAGAGGTGTGGTGGGAGCCCGAGGTGGGGTAGAAGAGAAGGGAAGAGAGGGCAAGGTAGCCAAGGGAGGAGGGAATAGCCGGAGATGAAATGAAGTTGATGAGGCGTGGGAAGCGCATATCGAAGAGGAGGAGATTGGCCTGAGGGCCTTGGACCATGACAGTGCCATTTAGGTAGACATCAATGAGGACTCTGGAGGAGTCGAAGGAGGCCATCGGGACTTCCCAGCTGATGCCACCATTAATGGGAGAGGAGCAGACAGGACAGAGCACAGAGATCACATGGGGGGGTCCATAGATCTGGCAAAGGAACGACAAAGAGGATGTCAGTGAGGGTCTGTCAGGAAGAGGCGCAGGAATAGGTATCAGCGATGCGAGACCTGGGTTGGAGGCCAAGATATCCTTTTTAAACTTCATACCAGACTTAGTGAGAAGGGAAGGATAGTCGATAGAGAGGCAGTTGGAGTAGATTGCAGAAACAGAAAGCGCCATGGGTGAGTAGAGAGAGGAGGCAGTGGGAAGAGTATGCAAGGACAGCGGTATGGAACAGTAACTGGGCTAGCAGGTTAAAAGAGTGTTTAAAGTTAAGTGCAAGAACACACCCACATCTGACTTTCAAAGTTAAATGCAAAACACACCCAAGTTTGACTTTCAAAGTTAAATGCAAAACAAACTTTGGTTTGACTTTCAAAGTTAAATGCTAAGTCACAGTAGGTATAGAATCGCAGCATGAATCAGAAGATAGAGGCGAGTGCAGTAACAGATGCATTTGAGTGCATAAGAGGGAGAACTATGAGAACAAGCAGAGAAGGAAGTGAAGGTCCCAAGAAGGGAAAAAGGGCAATCAGAAGGAGGGAACTAACCCATGGTGAGTGACGTAAGAGAGACTTGGTAGTCCAGTTTCCAAGCAGAGTGAGGTTGCAACCACAGGGAGGGTCGGGTTGTGTCAATAGTCTCATGTAGCGTTCTGGTAGCAGACAGGGGCCTTCGAAATGGACCTTAGTTGGTGTGCCAGCTCCCAGTTTCCCTGATTGGGCTACGAGAGCCCAGGCAGCCAATGGGGAGAGGGAGTGCAGGCCAAGCAAGGAGCACACACACTGTTAGAGCTATGGGTGGCAGGATGGACTCTTCTTAATTGTTGAAGAAGCCTGAATATTCCTTTGACTGTTTCTGTTAGTCCTCAGAAAAACACTTCCTTCTTTAATTAATAACTTAGAATTAATGAGGGAAAAGACAGTTTTCCATGATGTTTACATCAATGCTTTGAATGGGTTGGAGGTTTTAATGTGTTTGATCTGCACCCCAAAATTGTATCCTCCATGCTCTGAAAGGCTCCCAGACATTTTTGTGAATGTTTAGGGACTTGGGGGTTTTATCCTAACATACCCAGGGTAATCCAGACATGGACCCTTGCTCACTGTGCTTAGAGAGGCACAGCGTCACCTCACTGAGGAGGCCCAACAAGGCTGAACCACTTAGAGTGCTGTTGGCACTCTTGTTCAGAGGAGAATCAATGGTATACAGTGAATTTGTTGCCAGCGAAAATGTAGTCCGTGAAACAGCCATGGTGAAAATACCTCTGCAGTGAAAGTTGCCAAGCAAAAAAATTCAGCTGTAAAGTAGCCAGAAATGTAATACATCTAGGGAAACTCTCCGAGTTAATGAGAGTTTGCGGGTTTGAGATTGCCTGGTTTAGGGTTAGGATAGGGGTTAGAATAAGGATAAGGGTTTGAGTTAGAGAAAGTATTTTAGTTGCAATTAGGGTAAGAGTTAGGCTCAGGGTAGTTACTGCAGGGCTGGTGATGTGGTCTGGTTAGTCATTAGGGTAGATTGAGTGCCCGGGTAAGTGTTAGGGTAGGGGTTATGGTAAAGCTAGGGCTAATACAGTAATGGTTTGGATAAGTATTAAAGAAAGGGATAGGGAAGTTGAGAGGGCTGGTGATGTTGGCGTAGGATAGGGGTTAGGATAAGCCGAGTGGTTAGAGCAAAGTAAGCAGAAGGGTAGGTGTTAGAGTTGCAGTTAGTGTAAGGCAAAGGTAAGGATTAGAACACAGGGTTGGCTTAGGGGAATTGCTATGTCTTTTGTGACAAGCTGGTGATGGGGTTGGAGTTCCGGTCACTGTTCATTTTCCATTGATTTTGTATTGAGTAACATGTAAATAAATGCTTTAGTGTGTTGAAGGGTTAGCATTTTATAAGAGTTCAGTGTAGTAATTAGAGTTAGGGCGAGGTTTGGGAATGGAGGTAGGGTGATTGTGGAGGTTTTATTAAAGGTTTGGGTCATTGATAGGGTTACAGACTTGTACTTTTGTGCATTTAAAAATAGATTTTCGGTGACCTAATTACCATTGATCTCTAGCACGGTCGCATGACCGTGAGGTTCTGATATTAGTTGTAGTCCATAGGCAGGACTACTGGTGGGGTTATTGAGGATTAACCACAAGGATACAGCAAGAATTTCACAGTACAATAACAATTTGACCGCAAACATTGCATTAGATTGGTGCAGGAGTTATGACGAAGAATACGTAAAGGAACTATTGGAAAAGGTGTCTGGTCTGGGAGGCTCAATGGAGGCAACCTCCAATATCACCAATTGGGATGAGCTCAGTCAACTCAAAAAATGGTTAATCAGGACTGAATTACATGGATCTATAATGTTGGAATATCTGAGGAAGGGCACCCTACCACAAGGATCAGTAGTTAGTAATGAGCCACGACTCTTCTTGGACAACAAAAACTTTATCCTCCAGTAACTACATGGATAATAAATGCGGGAGAGATTGGGTAATTCTCATTATTGACACGGCAACAGAAATGACAGAAAAAAATCCTAGTAGATCTCAAAACATTGGAAGAGGAAATGCAGAAGGTAGTCCTGTTGGATGTCTATAAAAAAAGACTTGATAACCTCATATTTAAGGATGATACTTTGAGAGAACGAGTCCGTAGAATGAACAAGGATCTCACAAATTTTCACATGAAAAAGCATTTAGCAGACCCTCCAGCTTATAGCGATTTTGCGATCCCACAAAATGCCGCAAAAACGGCTGTTTTGTGCAAAAATAGCATCTTTAAAAAAAAAAACATTTTTATATTTACTTTTTTTTTTTTAAAATAATTTGCAAAAATTACTGTTTTAAGAAAAATTACACTCAGGGTACTAGGTTCTCAACTTTTTTTTTTTTTTACACAAGAAATGAAATGCGCTAACCCATCTCATCACTTGCGCCCCAAAAAAGTGCAGCCCAATCCACAAGGGACACATGAATGGGCACATTTTATATGCGCGCACATTCAGATGGCCTTTTTCACCTCCTTGATCAAATAATGTGGCGTTTCTATCATTTTAAAAGCACATCCCTCATTTCCAAGCAAGATGCACTTTTAAATGTGTAGAAATTGTAGGCAACCCTACGCGCAGGGGATGTGGGGCTGCCACTGCATGACAGGGTCTTTCCTGACACTGTCATGCATTTCTTTTAAGGTATGAACCGCTGCTGTGTCGCTTGCATTTCTGTTCCTCAAACAGGATAAAAATATATTTTTTGGGTCACATTTTACAGCGGCAGGCACCTGGAGGGCCTGTCCCTGTGAAAGGCGCTGGGAGCTTGCAGAACACTGTCGGGAGAGCGATTCTATTCAAAGTACTGCCATTTTGATGACAAAAATCTATCGAATGTTCCAATTTGACCTATTCTGTCCAGTACTATTCGATTGATTTTTATAAATACTGAACATGTGTTGCAGGGGTGTCACCTGCTCCCCATGTTCAGTATTTTTGGTCTAGGGTGGTTGCAGAAGTGTTTTCCCCTTTTTCTTCAAAATTGGAGGCAAGGACAGAAAAAAAGAAAATAAAGAAAAAAGGGACCCTGCGGAGTCGCATCCAACCTGCGTTAGACGGACGGATCTGGCACCGCAGGGTTGCAGGGGAAGCGGCAGCGACCAAGCAGTTAAGTAGGGGTGGGGGTGGGGTGGTGGTGAAAGGTACATTTTGACTTGTTTGGAAGAAGTGCAAATCAATTTGCAGCGAAATTGACTACGGTCAATTCCGCCGCAAATAATTACACTTCGGTCAAACAACCCAGATCACCATTCAAGGCAGCTAGTCAGTGCACAATTTGCGCTACAGCTCAAGCCTGTGGAAATCCGCCGGCCACCTTTGAGAATAAGGTGACCTTCTCATTTCCAAAAATGGGTTGTCCAAAAATATCATATCCTCTGTTCTTTTGTTAAATGCCCCATTATTTGAGGAACTGGGTCAAAATGTACCATTCAAAAAAATGGTCACACTATGAGAGAGAGGGAGAGTGATGGGTGAGATGTGAAGTGATAGGCAAGAAATCAGAGGGAGAGCAGTGGGTCAGAGGAGGAAGCGCTACACAAGAGAGCAGAGGAAGCAGTGATGCGGTGGGCCAGAAATCTGAGAGCGAGCAGAGGTACAGAAAGTAGAGGGAGCATGTGGTCAGTGAGCCAGAAAGCAGAGAGGAACCGGTTGGCCAGAAAGAGGCAGTGAGCTGCAGATTGGGAATAACGATGAGCGAAGAGTGCGATAGAATGGGCGAAAGGATGCAAGATGCAGAAGCAGCACAAAAGAATGAAGGACTGTATATTGCGGGAGGAATTGTAGAGTGTAAGGTGTGAGTTGGGAGTATGATTTGGAGTGTGGCAGGGGCTAGGCAGTGTAAATTGTGACTTGACAGTGTGACATAGCACGTGAGTATTTGTATGACAGAGTGAGAGGTTAAGGAATGCAAGTTGTGATGGAGAGTTAGTGAGAAGTGTGTTGGTGAGAGAGGTGTGTGGGTGTTTGGGGGATTGGAGAACATAGAAGGGGAATATTTTCAGCATTACAATTGATAATGATCAATTTAGTTAATACTATTAAATAGGCATGACCATTAAACCAGAAATGTAGCCAAATCAAACACTGTTCTGCCAAGCCAGAGACATCTGGGACTCTTCCTATTAAATTAATACAAAGATACATAATAATGATACCCTGGCTCTCTTGTAGCCTTGCACTATGCCTATTTCCTGCAATGTGGCAATCTTACACCCTCCAGTTAATACAAAATGTCCCGCAAAAATGCCGCAATAAATAAAGGTTTGTGCCGCAAAATTTGCGATTTCAAGCCGCAAAATTTGCCATTTCATGCCGCAAAATCCTGGAAGGTCTCATTTAGGTACACACAAGAATACTATTTCCAAACAGTACAAAGAACAGGAGGCAACCTGACAGGAGGACAGAAAAAAGTCCAATTCAGGAACACATCTCTTAGCTCCAGCAATGGTAGCTCCAACGGCGAGCCTACCCCCAGACGAGAACAATCCAATCGTCAACCAAGAGGGTCACATAAAAACTACCGGGGCAGGAACAACACAAACCGCGGGAATTACCAAAATAAGGGAGTAGGCGCACAAAATCCCCCTCTTCCTTTTTTAGAGAGGAACCCGGGGGACTGGGACCTAGAGCCACGAAACACCAGAAATATGCAGGCATTATGGTGAACTTGTCGTCGTACACACCAACGGAATACGAAAAGAAGGTCATTGAGAAAGGGATGGGCTTCGTCCTGACAAATACACATGACCCTTTCAGCTTCTGTCAGGATTTTATTTCCTTCATGAGGAAAAATTCACTTTTTTCCAACATTTTGAAGGCACCAATCATGAACCTGAAATTTCCGACTCTTAATTACACAACAAATCCACTTACTGTGTACCTAGCCAGACACAGAGTGCCGAGGCTAAGGTCTTCCAGAAGAGGGTATTACACAATCTGGAAATACTTGAAAAAAAGAGAAGGGGAAAAAGCCACATTCACTAATATGAGCACCCGAGAGAAGACAGCAATGAAAAATCTTCTCAATAATGAGACAACCACAATCCGCAAAGCGGATAAAGGTGGTGCAATCGTCATACAGGATAGAGAGACATACATTTGTGAATGTAACAGACAACTTCTGGATATGAACTGCTACCTCCACCTTGAAAACAACCCCACACCAAGACTCAAAGAACTTATCAGCCTTAAAGTTTAAAAAGCAAGACAAAGGGGGTGGATTACATCCAGAGAGGCAGACTTTCTCATTAAGGAACAACACAGAACACCCCAGTTCTACACTCTTCTAAGGATACAGAAGTCCCTATCAGAACTACAGGAGTAGAGTCTGTACATGAACCACTGTCAAGATTTGCAGACACATTCCTTCAGCCACTGGTCTGGAAAATGGCATCATATGTACAAGATACGGTGCAGATGATTAAAGAAGTTGAAGGTGCTCCTTTTGACCCAGATCTGGAAATTCTTGTATGCCTGCATGTGGTGGCATTGTATACCAGTATCCCTCAGAGAGCATCCATAGAACTGTTAGAAGAAAAACTACTTACAGACCATAAGGTAGGCAAAACACATATCTCCTTCATTCTATGGTGTGTCGAACATGATCCTGCAAGAGAGTTATTTCCACAGGGATTTTTATAAACAAATCCAGGGGACCACAATGGGGGCAACTTTGGCACCTTGCATTGCAAACTTGTACATGGAACTGTTTGAACAAACTGTCATTATGCACACCAATAATCCCTTTCTGAAGAATATAAAAAAAAATGGAGGACCTATATTGTCGATATATTTGTCATTTGGCAAGGCTCCAGAAACGTGCTCGTGGAGTTCCTCATATGGATTAATGCTCAAAACAGATTCTTGGAATTCACTTCCAACTCGAGCACCGACAACTTGAACTTCTTAGACATTACCATCTCGGTGGATACCATCTCTAAGAAACTGTTTGTTAAACCCTACAGTAAACCCACCAATAGAAACTCGATGCTGCACTATGAGAGCTTCCATCCTAAACACGTGAGGGACAACCTCCCACTTGGCCAATTTTTAAGGCTAAAATGGAATAGCTCAAACACCAATGACTTTTTGGTGGGTGGCTAAAAAATGCAAGAGAATCTGGAAATAAGGGGCTAGCCAATAGAGGTGACCAAAAAGGCTCCCAAAAGAGCTAAAAATATCCATCACGAGTTTCTTCTTGAATATAAAGAACACTAGTCAAACAAGGACCACCAAGACAAATTGGTTTTCGTCAACACTTTCAGCAATATGTCTAACAAAATCAAAAAAATTCATCCAGAGAAACTGGACGATCTTGGAAAAATGTTAGACACCGGTACCCAGACCAACAGTCGCTTTCAAACATAGCAAGAAGATTAAGGATCTTATAACCCAGAACGACACTGAAAAAACGGAGACAGACAAAACTAACGGAGACATGGAATATGCCCCCCGTGATTGGCCATTTTCCATGTGGCCATTGCATATATTGCCAATTTACTAGCAGAAGCATGGAAGTAGACCTGGGCCTTGCTTCACCATGGAGACAAAACCAACACACCAATTGCAATTCTGCTATGGTCATTTACACCATATGGTGCCCATGTTCAAAGATTTACATATGAAAAACTGACAGGAAATTGGAACTTAGAATTGGGGAACATAAAACTTGTCTCAAAAACAGAACAACAATGCTCCATTGGTGGACCATTGGGTTGAAACCGTACATACACCTGACGACCTCAAGTGGATAGTTTTGTACAAACTATTACCCAGTATGGACACAAATATAGATAAAAGTACGCTATTGCGCAAAGAACAACAACGTATCTTCTTTACCAAAAGCGCGATATCTGGCCACAACGAAAAAGTGGACTGGGTAAACGTGTGAGAACAGATCAAGTCACGAGCAAGGGCGACAAATTCACTCCACCCAGTGAGATCGACGTCGAGTTACACACGACTCAGTACTTCAGACAGTGGCCCGATCACATGATCGTATACCTCGGGACGCAGACAAAGTGATTTCGGGCCAATGGGAGTCAGCCAACATATCCACGGTAAGCCCCACATCGAATCTGGCTCATGGCAGTTTTTGTTCATAACCGAGTAACCGGACACGGCTATGCCATTCGTTACTAGACCGTTGATATGTAGTGGTCTGTTTCGGATGCAGAACAGTAAGACTTGCTTCCCCTTTTTTGTTTTAGTCTCACACTGCTCGTGGCCACATGCTCAATTGAACTAATAGCAACTGCTGACTACTTGCCCTTGGTGATGCCAGTGCCGCTCAGATACTCACAGGCAGCCCCGTAGAGGACGAGACCTCAAACTACCCCAGAAGTGGGAACAAGGTAATTTTATCTGTTTGTCTGCATTTCAGCAGCGATCCTCTAGAAGCTTAGTATTACACATGAAGGCTTACGAGCCCCATTAAGCGTTCTCACTTCACCGGCCTCTCATGTACTTTACCTCAGACCCTTTCAGCACCTATTTCCAGTGGGGTTCCCCTACATTTTCGGCAGTCATCGAATGACGTCCCGTTTTCAGCACTGAAAGGCGATATTCTGCACCTGCTCTAGCGTACCCTAGACCGCTTCAGAACTGCTGTGGTCCTATCCATTGATGGTAAGCTACACTTGCAAAATGTACCCTTGTCCGCTCTGATAGAGCCCTGTGCTCCATGTCCTTTTGGTTTTTCCCACTCTATCTTCTCCACCAGTTCCCATACATTCAAACTCAACGGGCAATTAGGCTGGCCTTGTACTACAACATCCTTAAATACTAGTTAATTTAAGTTGGTAGATTGTTGATGTCTGAACAGTCGCACAATAGACATATGAAAACTGACCGTAGTGTCTCCTCTATTGCAGGTGACACGGAAAGCTACCAGTTGTCGCGTCATGGACACTGCCTCAACTTTGCATTTCTTTTTGCAGTCGTTTCAGTGTTGTTCTTGTCGAGAACCCTACAAGTGTTTGTTTGCTTCCTAGTTTGTGTCCCCATTTATGGATACCTTATGGTTAGCATTCATTCTTGTGTACTTTGCACACTTCAGTGCTCTGTTTTTATCTCAGACAGTCCCTGACGAATTTCCCTGCACCCTTGCACTTTTTTAGAAAGAAACATGTTGGATCTATCTTGTAGATAGCATGTGGATGAATGAATGATGGCAAGAGTGTTGGAGGTAGCTCAAATTGCGGATTTTGCACAGCACATGAAACTTTTTTGACACCACCGGACTTTATAGGGCTTAGTTTTTGCTTCTAAACTGTATCATACTACTGTCTGTTACTACTTTGCACTGTCTCTTTAGCGTTGAGTAGACAATTTAGTCAGACATTTTCCATTTCGTGAATTCATCACATCCGCACTGAGATGTCTAAGTCTACTTCAACCTACGTTTTAATATTTGTAATTATTATGTGATCTTGTTTTGTATATGAATAAAATGTTGTACTTTTCTACTTATTTGAATCTGCTTCACAAATTTAATTGACTAAGAAGCATTTGCTGTTGTGATATACTGGTACAGTTTAGGCAACCACCTGCTAACAATAGAGTGTATTGCCCTTCTAACACTTTGTGTTTGTTGCTAAAGGTGATGTACCTGAATGAGGGTCAGTTAGAAGTGGGCTTTCCACTCCCTCAACCTCTTGTTGTTTTTGTTGACCTAATTACCAGTGACATGTTCACGCTTTCCATCAATTGTATTGAACGACTACTACATTTTTGAAAATTACTTTTTGCTAACTCCATTTTGGGGACATTTTCACACAGAACCAAATTGCATAGTATTTTGGTACTGGACTGCCCTGGTTGGTGAGGCCAGACTAATATGCAAATAGATATTTCTCCTCTGTGAAAGGTACAGTGAGCTAAATCATTGTTGTAGTTCTTCCTGAGTGGGAAACCTCCGATAGAACAGGTTATTTGAACCGTGTTCTTACACAGTAGACGGTCTCCCACAAGTTTGTATAATTTCTCAGTACTTTTATGTCTCCATTTTCCGCTCTGCCCCTTTGTGCTGCAATGATGAGGCAAAAGGTGGCAAAGGTCAGAGATAAGATCTCCACCTTGCTGTCCTCCTCTTTCTTATGATATGATAGGTTATTTATAACATGCTTAATTTAATACCTAGAGGTTTCTAAGCGCAGACCTGGGGATCAAACCTGTCTTGCTCCGTGTCGTATTGCTTCCAAGGTGAGCACGTTGCCGCTGAGCTATCCTCCGGAAACCTCTTCTGTGCACCTGTCATTGTATGCCTGCATGGGATTTTCATGCGGACATAAAATGAATGGATTTGAAAGAAATACACCACAATTTTGAACCTGCTATAAACCAGGGGGATTGCCTTAGTAAACACTGTCTATAAAGCATAATTTGCAAGCATTTAATTTCTGATGAGATTGAGAGGAAAATGAAAGTGTAAAGAAAAGGCCTTCGGTTTACTCTTTCCTTTTCCCCTCCGCCTTTTGAATACTAATAAATGTATGCAGGAGACCCAATAGCATGTAGGTGCAAACATTGCTTGCTTCTTACATGCAATTTGCGTCTACCAGAAAATGAGTCTAAATAAATGCAACCTGCAAAGCATAATTTGCTGGCAGCATTTATGTTTTATAAGACGAATAGTAGAAGAAAAGAGTAGATATGGTTTTAGATGAGGCAGGATGTTAAATGAAGCCGTTAAAGTGAGGTTGTATGCGTCAATGCCTCCATTTTACAGCACTGATCAGATGGCGAATCAGATGGAGAATGGGCACGGAGTGGAGATGCCTCCTCCATCTCATTACTGCCTTTCGCTGTATGCCTGCCTGAGATTTTCATGCTGGTATGCAACAAATGCATTTCTATGGGAACCACCACAATGTTGCAACTGGTCTAGGCTAGGTGGATCCCATAGTAATCCATGGTAAACAACACCCGCAAAGCGTATTTGCAGGCAGCGTTTTCCTTTCCACGAGAAGGAGTGAAAAAATGAAAGAGTAAAAGCGAGATTGCTTCACTTTAACTTTTTCCTTGTCCTCTACGCCTGGGGGACATTTAAAATTCCATGCAGAGGACCCCACATCATGTAAGTGCTAATGTTGGTGATTCCCTACACGCAATAAACGATTTTTGTAAACTAAGGCTCATAAGTGCAAATGTTGTGTGTCCCCTTCTTGCAAATTGCACTTATTGCAAAATTATCCCCACTGTGCATCTTCTAAACACATTGGGGAGATGATAATTGCTTGATATGCATATTACCCTTTCACTGCTTGAACCTCAATGTGTTCCTATGGAAATGAAGACGTAAATCATCATTAAATGGGGGGAGCGGGAAACGTAAACCTAAAACCGAGGCGTAATGCATTTACGCCTCCATGTTCCACTTTGCCCCATTTTCTGGCAATGGCAAGGTGGAGGAGTCGCCCACAGTTGAGATACGTTGCAACCCTGCTGACCTGCTCCATCTTGTGGATTCCATAGGACTAGATGTTTACATGCCTCCTGCAAAACCCAATTTGCAGGCAGTATCTATTTCTACATGGAACACGGAAGAAAACTGAAGAGCAAACGGGAATACTCCTCAGTATTACTCTTTACCCATTGAGCATTTAAAATTGCATGTATTTAAGTGTTTTTGGTGTTCTGCTGCAGCTTTGGCGTTTGATATCCCTGCAGTTTCCTGTACGTTTAAGTGGTTTGCTATATCCAGCCCCGCCTGGGCAAAGCACAGGCGCAAAGTGTTGGGCACAAAGTGTTTTGGTGTTTAGATGGATCAGTGGAGCGTGCTCCAGTCTCGTGTTTGGATTGAGGAACTGGGAAACCGATCGTCCCTAGCTTCACCGCAAACCTGTAAGTCTATTTTATCTTTCATCACTGATATTACAGCCTAAGTGTGCCCCGATTACTGCCACTGTTTTGTTTGTCCAAGTACTGATATTCCTGGCCTGTGGGCCGGTGCTAGTTAAGTCCATTTGCCGCCAGTCAGAGTGGAACTAGCTGGATTGAGGCCTCATTATTACGTAGCCGCAAACACCTCCGGTGGGGAATTAGCCTGTGCGATCAAGACTCTAGCCTCTAGACCATCTGACCAAGATCTCAAGACTCGGAGCAGGAGTGAGGCACCAGAATATTGAAAAATGTCCGGTAAAACAGTAAGCAGACCCTGAAAGTATAATTTCCGAAAAGGCAAATCATATAGTAAAAGCAAAGCCCTTGACATCACTCTGGGGGAACACATCCCCAACTGACGCTCTGGGACTGGTGGTTGAAGAGCCAGCAGAGACCATTGTGAGAGGTCTAGAGGGCAAGCAAATGCGAGGTAAAATAACCGCTTTTCACCACAGATATAATTACAGCTTTTTACCACATTTAGAAATCTGTGGGCAAAGGCCCAAATATAAAAAAAACAGGGAGGCAACGACAAATAATGACAAAGTCAATAATTTTGTGTCCGATGGTGGCAACATAGATGATAACTCCCTTTTAGACTTGCGTTACTCACTGCAGGAGGCTGTGGTGTCACATTAACACTCACTTCTGGAGGGCTCTGCATTACCTCCTCCTTTACAAAGGGCTAAGACGGCTAGTTCCCCGGCTGCCTCCTTGATTGGCCAGGCCCTCTCCCAAAGAATGTTGGTTACTCCGAGCATGTTCCCTGACTGATCTGGTGTGCAATGTAACCAAAATGGGAGTTATGGATGCAATCAACATCAGCAATGGGAGAAGAACCAGTAGTACTACCAGTCTTAACGTTGAGACGTTAAACTTTGCAATCAGAATTCTCTTAAAATTGTGCAGAGTACCTGAATTATCAAGGCTCACAGATACCGGTCATGACTAAGACCACATTGCAGATACCCATTGCACCGCTTGAGGTGGAAATTGATAATGAAGAACCACACAATGTAGCAGAATTAGAGGAACAGGAGATAATAGTGTCTGGTGACGAATCAATCTCTTTTGCTACAATAAAAGTGACTAGATATGTGCCAAGAGATTGCGTGCCAGTATTGACCTTACTGCCCAGTCGCAAGTATTGTTAAATTCAACTGGTATTCCTACCCCACAACAAAGAGGAAAGAAAAGTAAGAAAAAAGTTGCGAGGCAGAGGAAAAGACAAGAAGAAGCTGGAGGTACTCTAACAAGCTGGTTGGCTAGAAATTAGGAGATGGTGACAGAAGTGGGTGTGGAGAATTCCCCCAAAAGTGGGGAGGATAGAGATTGTGCCTCGGACATGTGAAAAAATCCCACCCCCTATTCTGGAAAAGACCATTTGAAAACAAATGAGAATTGCAAAGGCAAGTTTTTGGACTCTAAGATTTGCACCATAGGGACATTCTCCCTGGATGCCATGAAGATGAAATTAAACCTAAATGGCCTCCTGAGTTTATTGTATAGAATTCCAACTCTAAGAGTCTTAAACTCAGGAGACTCATTTTGTTGAACCTTTGAAAGTATAAAATATGAATGGGTCAGAGTGCACTGTTCTGTAGCTGAGATGGTACGATGTCCTTTCATTGCAGGATGTTTTTTCACTGGGTTTTTTTACCATGAATTTTTGGCCCAAAAACCTTGTCCATTTTGATTGTGGGGGTTAGAAAAACATATAAATTGGGTGTGGGTGTTCGGGAATATATTAAAAAATGAAAAGGGGTTGGGGGATTGGTGGGGGAACCCCCCAACAAAAAATAAACATCCCACGATGAAATGACATGGAACCGCTGAGGCAATTCCAATGATTTGTGCCCATAAGATTGCCCTCAAATCTTTAGGCTACGAGTTAGATGATGAAGTATGTGTCCCCTTGATTCAGACAGGATGTGAAAAGTGTAAGTGTGGTTGAAAACCGCAAATACCTATTTTGGGTAAGGAGGCCCCTGTTAAAGGAGATGATAAAAATACAAAAGACTGGATATGGTTTAAAATTTCTCTCCTCCAAGGGCATTGATGTGAAATGATCTTGTATTATGGCAAGTTGGAATACTCTGGAGAACGCGCATCTCCTAGAGCCTTGCAAAATGTCATGTGTTCCTGTTACAGGATACATGTTTACCCCATCCTATTCTTATTGAAGGTTTCCACTTTTACCAGGTGCCTGCCAAACAGGGAGTGTGAGGAAGGCCTTCGGGGAGGGAGGTGGGATTATAATTAGGGTGAGGCACAATATAAGCTCATCCGTAATGGCACCCTGAGAGATAAATGGAATCATACTAGCCGTGGAGATGGTGTATGATGAGGGAGAAATGTGTAGGATGTTTTTATGCACATCCAGGGTCATCGAACGTGGAAGCCATTTTTGAATACATTGATCAGGTTCTGTCTGTTTGGCTGATGACCATCGACCATGAAGCAATACTCTTGGGAGGTGACTTGAATGCCTATTGTCAAGATCTGGAGCCATGCTTGCCGTTTGATAACATCTATGAAAAAAGTATTATGTGCCAAAGGAAAGTTAACATGCAAGGCAAACACTGGCTCTCCTATGCGAAAGATTGAGGATTGATGCTCCTTAATGGTTGAACGGGGAGGAACATCCCGGGAGGATATACCTGGGGCAATGGCAAGATCAGGGCTATTCTTGTTTATTACTTTGGAAGTAATGCCCTCATGGAAAATGTACATTAACTTTCCATTCTACCCTTTCAGCATAGTGACCACGCTATTATATCACTCACAATTAAGAGCTTAATAATGAGAACTAAGTTAATAAATGCTGAGGGGATTGAAACTCCTCATGCATGCTCTCATTTGACATGGTCTGAGAGTAGCATAAAGAAAGCCACTACTGCAATTGCCCAGGTTATCGCCTCTGGGTGGTAGAGTTGTCATACTGTACCGCAAATGAAATGGAGGACTGGGGTAAGAGCACTTGCAACTCGAGTGGTGGCATGGAACAGGAGCTCATTATTCACTATTAGGAAAGGGTCGCCAAAGATTTCTGATGTTGTGGTCCAAGACACCAACAGAATTATGAGAAGCAAGGTAATAACATGTAAGTATTTGTGGGTAGAAGCTGGACAAGGGTGTTGAAAGTGAGAGCCATCAAACACGAATATAACAGTTGGCTTAGATGTTAGAGGCTCTCAATTAGAAATGCCCAGTGGCAACACATGTTTGGGGTGCTAATAAGCTTCATATCTCACTCAATTCGGCAGATATTGTCTTTGGCTAAGGGTGTGAAGGACTTTAAAATACTGAATCTTCTTAAGGAGGTAGATTGTGTGAATCATTTAAATATAGACGCAGAGTAGGGTGAGGTATTGTGGAATGCCTTGACCCACTTTTGCTCTGCCATGCGGCATCACTGTGTTCTGATGGTGCCAGAAACATCAAAATGGCCGCAAAACACGTGTGCGCGCCAAAACCTCTGAAAATCACACTTTGCAAAGCACAAAAAGATGGCTGCCCAATCAGCCATGCATGTTGTGAGTGGTGGAACAGAGATCTCACTCCTGAAACATGTCACTGGGCTCCACAACAAGTGAAAATTGAGTACAGAAGGAAAAGCAGTGCTTTGCTAAAGGAAACCCCAGAATCTTGCTTTAAATCCCTTTTTTCTTTGTTCCCAAAACTGCAGAATGCTGGTACAAAACTCTCTCAAACATCCAAAATTCTTGCTGGGTGCTACAATTCACTTAGTGCAAGAAATCATTGTGAATTTACAATGTCCTGAAAAGCTGAAAGCATCAAGGGATTTCCACAGCAAAAGTGGACTGCTGGTGAAACTGTCAAAATCTGGGTGCAGTACCCTGGGCCGCCCGAATGACAGCTGTCAGTAAGCCTTAAACATGTATAAGCTAAAATCTAATGTTTGCAATCTAAGAGGCCTGTTATTGAGAGTAACCCATCTGGTCATTGTTTTGATTCCATGGTATAAAATCTTGAATAGGTATTTAGCTGTGATGTGATCCCACAGGTTTGTTGTATGTTAAGGGAATTTTCAACCGAATTAACAGTTAAAATAAGCTAGCTAAAGCTACCAAACCGGAATAACAGCTTTCCTCACAGAGGCAAGGCCTCTCCCTCCAGCTCCCTCCACCAGAAAATCACACCAAAGCAATAATTATAGGGTGTTAGGAAGAACCTGATCTGCACTGGGGGAAGGAAACAATGAACAGCTGCAAAGCAGGAAATACGAGGCGTGAGGACTGTCGTAAATGGATCCTGCCAAGAGCCAACAGGGAGGAGATGCTTCTGGACTGAAGGGAGAGAAAAAGAGGTGGACCCAAACAGCCATCTGTAGCTGAACATTCACAAAGAACATTTTGTTTAAAGACATATAACTTGTCATTTAAAAATGTCAAAAACACAAAAATAACAGAATTGCAAATCTAAATTTTGACTGCACATTTCAAGAGGCAGCAAAATCGTGTGACATAATTTGGAAGGAAACGGCAGAAAATGTGATTTTACACCAAATGTATTTCTGCTAGAAGTATGAAACTTTATACACGTATGCCCATGTTATGCATGCACGCTTATAGAAATTTGCTGATAAATTGGACATTGTGTTGCAGATGAAAAGGGCAAAATTCTGTGAAAAGCAGACACAAGATCCCACAGCTACGGGGTTTGGAGGAGTAGCTGCTGTACAAAATATGTAATCTGTATATGTGGTTGTTATAGAGGTTGCACGTGTGTAAATAGGTATTGTGTCAAAAGTAGATTTTGTGTTCAAGAGGCTAGGGGTGGACTCTAAGCCTCATAAACCCACGCCATAAATGTGACACCCTGTTTCTCTCCTCCTATCAAGGCAGAGAGGAGACTCTGAACCAACCCTGTCAAAGGGGTGAGTTTAAGATAAACAAGCACACACACCCCCTTTATCATAGCATAAATAGAGACAGCAGAGGGCAGCTAAAGACAGACAGATTCACCTACTATCCGAATGCTGGCGGAGCACCCTGCTGCAGAACTTTACATCTTCATTACTCCAGAAACTTGGCAAAGCAGAACCCATTGCATAGCTGAACCATTTTCAGCTAGGCCTCAATTTCCAGAACCAGAACCAACCCCACAAACCTAAGGGGAGGCATCATACTACAGCCGGGCTGCACTGTACTTCTTGCTTGCTGAAATAATTATCATCAGAACCAAAAAGGGCAGATCCAATCCAGTCCTGTGCTGTGACCAGAGCGGCTTGCAGATCCAATCCAAGGTGCCCAGCTGTCTGTCCCAGAACCGGATTCCCTTCCCTGACCAGAATCTTGACAGACCAGAATCCTGATGGTTCCGTTTAAAAACATATCTAGCAGGTATCTATAGATAGAACTGTGTCACTAGCATATGTACCTTATCTAGTTAATCCCCATCTTAAACCCATCCTATCTTGTATTCAGAACCTTTGTTGTTAGACATATTTTTGAATTGTCTGAACTCTCCATCCAATCCCTCCCATCTTCCTCCTGTGCTAGTATTGTTAAAACTATCTTTGCGCTGATCTTTTCTTATCTGAAGAAGGTGGGACCACTGCAGGCAGTCATTCTGCTCAAGTGGCTGTGTTCTTGCTCTAGTGTAAGAAATCCTTTTTGTCATTTTAAAAGTGCATTCCTGTTTTCCATTCTTGCGCCCATCTCAAAAAAATGACCTCCACTAAAACATCCATAACTTCCTCAGTTCTTGTGCTAGAAACACAATGTCAATTTCTGTTTGTAGCTAACTTCCACAGCTTTAAATCGCATGTAAGACCATATCCCAAATCCATACGGTTTTCCCGTTATCGCGATTATCGTGCAGTGAAAAGGTTGCCCCGAATTTTGTTTTTGAGCAATTCTGACACGTGCAAAACAGCTTTTGATTGCTCCCGACTTGAATTTTAGGATGTCAAATTATTTCTGAGTATTAAATCATTGCTTGTGTGTGTGTGCAACTATCCAAAGTGGCTCCCATAAAAAGTTATGAAATGTTAGCAATTTAGACCATACTAGTGTTTTTGCCCAATCCATTCTCAAGATAACTTTAAAAACCATTCTGACAGCTTGCCAGTCAATTCCGTTTCTCTCTTGTGTATGCAGGGGGAAAGTGGGATTGTTATTTTGTTTGAATTATGCCATTCCTGGATACCTGCTCTCTCCTCCTATCTCTTTACATTGCCTATTGGGGGGTTGAGGGGTGTGCATGGGGAACCTTTAACTACAGTGCTCTCCGATCTGAACACACACACACAAAAGTATTATTTCTGTGCTGAATTGTTTTGCTCACTATTACTCCGTGTGTATTAAAGAGATTATTTAGTGTTACATCACCCCATTGGTGATCATTGTGTACCCATTAAAACAGTGTGATTAAATTGTAAATACCTAAATAAATATTTTAACTTTGCAAACCAGCCTGATTCCTGGTTCAGTGTGACCGGAGGTGTGGGGGAGGGAGTAGGTGTTTATTTTATCCAGGAGAGGGGCGTGATATGAGTGGTACATCGTTCAGCTTAAAGAACTTTTAGACAAAAATAAATAAGGATTTCAGTTGTGCATTACATGCTAGGTGTTGACTAGGGTGAGTACCGGATTGAAATCACGAACAGTATTAGATAGAGGGGGGGGGACAGAGCTTTGAGTGGCCTTTTAACATTTACACTTTAGATCCCGAGCCCATGTACCCAAAGGGTTAGCAAATAGTGACCTGAAAAAAGATCCTCAGGGGTGGGAAATTATCTTGAAGGTACTATTTGACAAAGTTTGCCAAGAACAGACCATCCTGACTTCCTCCTGACCACCTCGCACCAGGAGATTCTCATTCCAGTGTACAAATAAAGTTGACAGAATTGTACTTCATAATTATAGGCTACTTTTGTTGTTGAATACAACTGGAAATCTGTTTGCCTCTTTTGTTCTCAAAGCTCTCCAAGATCGGGTGGATGAAAATAAAATCCTTCACAACTTCCAAAGGGGCTTTCGGCCCCGGTCCTCGACCATGTACAATATCAGATTATTTTATAGATGTATGCATGAGGCAACAAAAACGGGAAGTCTGTCACTGTATATGACATTAGTAGACTTGCGTGCAGTGTTTGATTCAGTCAGACGTGCTAATCTATGCTGTATGCTGCAGATTCTGGGATGTGCCCAGTGGCTGGTGCATGTAATAAAACCTTTGCACAAGGATATGATGGCCCTTGTTCGCCTAGATTATGTGGGCACTATGTCGGAGCAGGTGGGCATAAATAGGAGAGTCAGACAAGGATGTGTGCTGGCTCCCCCATTGTTTAACCTGTATCTTGCAGACTTGCGTACTAGGTTTAACGGAACATTGGGCTGTCCACCTAAGATAGGTTGCACCAGGTACGACTGCATATTACATGCTGACAACCTGGTGCTTTTGGATCATACCTTTCATGGAATTAAAAGCCAGTTGTATATACTAATACAATACGCCCAGGAAAATGGCTTGACAATAAACCTGGATAAAACTGATTGTGTCTGACAAAAGAATATCAATTATATTAATATGACAACTGTATTGGAGACTATTGATTATGACAATAAATGCACCTATTTGGGGCTTGCATTGAGTGATGCTATGGACTGTGCTGTGATAAGAGAGGCCTAAAATAAGAAAAGCTAAGCAGTTAACTCACTTGGTGAATAACTTCTCTGAACAAACTGCGGGATTCACCATTGAAGGAATCCTGAACTTTTATAAGCAGGGCTTCAACCCTGCAATGTTGTCTGGATTGGAGGCGCTGCTCATGAAGGACCTGGATTGGTTGGACCATCTGAGGGTTTCTTTTGTACAACAATATTAAAGCTGCCACCCCCAATAGAGTATATATATGGCTAGAGTTAGGACTAATCTATTTTCGAGGGCAGAGCCTGACGAAAAGAGGGGAGTGGTGCAAAAACTACACTCATTTGTCATTATTAAAGAACTATAAATATGTAGCTAACGTGATCCATAGTTTCTTGAAAGCGCAAGTGCACCGTCCTTCTCAAAAGATCTAGTCCTACGGTCCGTGACCTTCACGGTCTTAATGGTAAAGGGTCCACAATTGAAAATTCCTCGAGAATACAGGACACGCAGGATTTTTAAGTCTTCTCACATTTTTAAAACTATAAAGCATGTGTTTACTGATTGTGTAGCATTAGATTATGTTTACGTGTGCATATTGGGGCCTTTTGTATGGAAATACGACTCGATTAAATCCCTGGACTTCTGGTGCCATTGTTTAAACTCGGACTCTGAATCATTGCACTTTTCACTTTATCACCTGTGGCGACACATTGAGAGATAGCTTAAGTAATGTTGGAATGATAAGCATGTAGATTGTGAGGTGATTGGGGCGAGTGTAGAGTGGTTTTAACAGTTTATTTAAATTATAGTTGAGAATAAGTTGCATTAATTATTGCCTATGTAATGAGTATTAATTGGAATGCAAATGATCTATTGTAAAAGCTCAATTTGAACTGTATACAAATAAAAACAATGTAAATTAAATTGCATTTAGGGGACCCCCCCCCAGCACGTAAGTGCTAACGTTGGAGCTCCACTGCGTGCAATTTGCATGCGATAGAATATTGCACTGGCATACGTCCTAGAGAGAGTGAAAGGGTTAGGTGTCAGTTACATACCCCAGAAATGTGACTATTGCGTGTTATGTATGTGTTAGTGTGTGCGTTAGAATCATACCAATTGCCAGCGTTTAAGGACTCCAGAAGTGTTGATAGACAACCGATTGGGATGTGTTGGAATAGGCGCACCCTCGCCCAGCACTCCGCCATCTCCCTTCCACATTAAGTCCACCAATAAGGAGGTTTTCATGAATATCAGAGGTTTGTCCTGTTGCCAATCACCAATGCTACAAAACGCTCTAGTCACCCATCTGGGTCTGTACCGGCTTCTTTTCTGTTCTCATGAGGCTTGGAAAATGTGGGTCTATCGGGCGCTATGGCAAATGCTCTCCTAACGGGATTTCTGTCGAGGAAAATCTGCAATGTCCCTACGCTTTACGTGGTCACGATTCCCAACGTGGTCTTAATCGCCTTGCTCACGACGACCCACTATGTGCTGTACAAGCAACGCCTTGTGCTTACAAACGTCTCCCTGTTGCAAGGTAATTGGCAACTTCTGTTCCGTGTCTCAGACACTGTCACTCGTTGTCTGTACAGTCATATTGCCCAAGGGGGCCGCGTGTGTGTCTGTGCTCCTCTTTTGCAGTGCTGGGGCTGGCTCTCGGTGCTGTTCTTGCGCCTTCCCGGGAAAGGACACTTTATTACTGTGTGGTGCTGCACAGTGCACCATGTGCTTCACTTGCCGTCTGTGGACCCAAATGCGTTGTTCAGTGAGGCAACTGCACTATTCATTTCTCCCAGAACATGCTATCAGGCCGACATGCTCCCGGGGGCTATTACTACCTACCCTGATGGTATCATTAACACAGAAAAGTCTTAGTTTTAACCCTGCAGAGTAGTATTTATTCAACATCATTGTGTTGTTAACTCGAGTGGCACTGAAACAAGCACTTACCAAAACGCTACTCCAATAAAACAAAGGTAATTCACAAAGAAGTGTAAATTGTGGCACCTTTGAAATGCATGTTGTATCATTGTGTTGTTAACTCGAGTGCCACTGAAACACAAACTTACCAAAACACTCCTCCTATAAAACAAAGGCAATATAGAACTATCTTGTGGTCAGACAACGTAGGTTGTAGGTAACGTAGGGTGATTTTGGAGTGGACAAGGTGTTTTACCTAGAATGCACTTCACCCCAAACGGGATGTTCCTCGAGTTCTCTTTTGCATAAGCTAAGTTTCATATCCTGCTTTTTTCTGTATTGAACTGCCCCTGTGATATTTAAAAAGAGGAACACACAAGTAATTGGATGTTTTTTACGTTCCCCTTGTTGGTTTTAAGTGCTATTTTTCTAGCTCAAAACCTGCATATGTGTCTAGAAGTAATCGGCTGTTTTGGTTCAGCGAGAATGGTGCAGCACCGAGAAACCTTGCCAGAATCCGGACATTTCAAGAAACCACAAATAAGGGCGTTGGGGTCGACGTGTCCATTTGATATACGCTTCCGAGCCTATTTCTTTTTAATGCATGGCGCTGATTGGAGGTATGGGACAGCTACCTCTATTAAAGTGTTTCTTCATTTCGAGATATGTCTCTTTTCCAGTCCAGCCTTTGAACGCCGAAGAATTCCCGAGCTGCAGGGTGTAGAGTCGATCGTTTCAGAACCCAGTCCTCAGTGCATCCTCGCCAGTGGTAGTCGAAAAAACGTTTACTCTGAGACATCATTGTCTTGATTGCACCATTAGCCCAGCCCTTAGAACCTACTCTCGCGATAGTGGTAGTGGAAAGGTCGGTCATTGTTGAGTGTTTATTCTGGAACATGATTGTCTTGATTGCCCCATTAACTTAGCCCTTAGAACCTACTCTCGCGATAGCTGTAGTCGAAAAGCCAGTCACTGATGAGTGTTTATTCTGGAACATCATTGGCTTGATTGCCCCATCAGCCTCGCCCCGAATCCAATCAGAATTAGAATCGAGGATTTTGCCCCTGTGACGTAAATGAATGTATTGTAAATGAGTGATATTTTCTTGACTGGCCATGTTGCTGATTTTATTTGCGTCGGCGCGAGTCTCAGGGAGGAGTTTAGGGTGAATGCGGTTGATTGCTTCTGATCTGTTTACCATTATTAGTACAACGCTGAGTGTGTAGAGATAACTGTTTCAAGGCAAGAGTGCTTTCCGCCAAAAGACACATTACCCACAACCCGAGCACCTCACGGTATGTATTGTGACAGACTGCGGGAGATGTTGCTTGTTTACGTTTTAAGTGAGGAAATGTCACAGTTTAAAACAGTAGCGTATTGGCTCAAGCCCACGCCATTCAATACAGAGCCACAACAGTAGGCAGACTTGTGGGGGAGTGCCTCACTGGATCAACGAAAATAGTCTTACTATGCCTTCTTTACTGGGGTTCCCTTTCTCTGTGGAATCGGTTGCACGTTTATTAACCCCAGGTTTGGACCGGCGCTGATTGACAAAAGCACTCGTTTGTCACTAGTTTTATAGGGAGAACTCCATTTTATAGAGTTTTCGCCTGCATACGAGATGTTTTACCCTCCCTTATAATTCGGCAATGGCGGAAATTAGGAGTTCCATCTTCTTAACTAAAGGACCATCACCACAGGCGCGTTACGAGCATGGTGGGAATGGAAAATACATAATGGGCGGGATCAGGGCAGTTTACAGCCAACTTGGTGCCCAGGGCAAAACATAATAATCCTCCCCTGACACCGCCCCACTGGCATACCTCAATCCCAATCTACACCTCTGTCGTCCAACAAAACCCCTCAATATGATTAAATGATTGCTATATAAATGAAGCTGGTTTCATTACATTGTAATTCAAGTACTTTACAGAAGACATCTAATGTGAAAACACAGCTGTTGCTGCCCAAGTAAATGTTTTTTCTGTCAGCTGCTCTCCGGGAAGACCTTGCTGAATGCAGTTTCCACTGTCCATAGTGGCACACTGCGGTGTGACCAGCCTACCGTGGTCTGAGGGCCCACTGATCACTGGCCGTGTGTTGCAGGTGTTCTGTTCGTACCACCTCACTTGTATTTTGCAAGGTGCAATACTAGACTAATCATATGAATGCATTTCTGATAGAAGGTTACCATTCCAAGATGGACAGTCTGGTACACTCTTATTGTACTCTTTCGAAATACCTCTCTCAGAGTGGGAAAGGGGACAAATGGCACCAATGAGGATTCCTGTATGCTTTGCATTGAATCACAGAACTTTTCAGGACAATAACAGTGATCAGAGATCTGTACATATGATAAACAAGTCTGTGATAAAAGGCCGATGTGTGGCTTGGTGCTCACATCACAGTTCACAATACTCAACATTAAAATGTTTGTAACCATGAACCATACAGCTCATTTGAACAGCTTAAGTTTTTGTACGCGAGTATAAAATGGCTGCAACATCGGCCACTTGAACGGGGTACATAGGCTCTTTTGTTTCTAGTTTCTGAAGAATTTTACACCTGGAAGGGATGGGTCTCAGTGTGAGCATGCCTAACCCCAATACAGAAACATCTTTTGGAAATTATTTCTAGAGACATGAAAGGATACCACACATGAGAGACCCAATAAACAATGCACAGAAAGGCTACACAGAAAGGCTACTTACAAACTTTAGCCTGACCAGTAATACGCTGATGAAGCATTTTAAACAAAACCGGTTTCTAATGCATGGTAAAGGGCCCACAGTACCTCAGCCACTATCTCCTCACCATTACGCAGGCGTCTGGGGTTATTTCTTCAAAAACTAGTAGACCATGCTTTATCTAACAGAGCTGGCATTAGCATCTCTTATTAGTGCTGGCCTGCTGCTAGTGAAAATCATGATTTGGCAGTGTAGAATGGGCATTTGGCCTAGTAGATGTACAAGTTGAGGCAACTTTTTGATTGCTTTATGCATTTATGTGTTGACACAATATGGCATACTCGTCAGAGCCACATACACAAAACGTTCCACTGTGCTATTGTATGGACACGGTACACATCATACAAACCCAGGCATATGTGCTGTTACCAGTGCTTTAAGTGGGCCGGGGCCAGTCGGGGCTGAGCCCCAGCAGCCTCCGAAAAGTGCAGCCGAGCCGGGCCCACCAAAAAATTGCCGGGACACATTATTCCGTCGCAGCCGCTACGGGATGATGTGCCCGCCATTAAGTCAGGCAAGCTGACAGGAGTGCCAACCAGCCACAGCGACGCATATGACACAAACCATACTAAAGTACACAAATAAATATATAAATGATCACATTTGTATATTTATTTGCTTGCCTTACTATGGTTTGTGTACTTTTTAGGCCACGTCCATCCCACAGGTCACACCCCCATGTGCCCACCCCCCCCGCGATTTCTTACCCCACTTAAAGCCCTGGCTGTTACACAGAGGAGCATCACATAGACACCATTACCCAACAGGTTGGTGGCTTGTGCAGCGCACAAAACATTGCTGCAAACATATCAATGCATTGGGCCTCATTATGATATTTTGTCCTTGTCAGATCGGGTATCCTTGCAAATGGGGAGGTCGGATGCACCAGCACCATTCAGAATGGTGCCGGTGCAACCGACGTGCTCTGCTTGCGGGTGCTGGTATGCGCGCCAGGCCAGTCCTGGCAGGCGGGAAGGCTCCAGCGAGCAGAACTCGTAGTTTGCCGGCCGGGTAACAACGGTACCAGTAGCTTAGAGGTATCATTGTTACTGGACCGGCAAACTCATAATGAGGCCCATTGATTTGTCATGGACTACTGTCTGCATAGTGACAATGAACTCTGTTTTCCTAATCAAGGTGCCAAGTCACATTGAGTTGCCATATGGTGTGCATGCTAGGCAGTGGTTGGCTTGTTTAGAAAAGTAAAAGACCTTTGATGCTGAGCAGATGTATTTAGTCCATGTCCCGAAGCAGCCACTAGAATACTTAAGCAAGAAAATGACAGTTAACCTTACCAGTGATGCACCATATGTAACTAAAAAGTAATATTTAATAAAAACCTTTTGGTGTGTCAAGTAAAGAGACATGAAAAAAAAGAAAATAGTTTCAAACTTTTTTGTGTGGCACGTTAAATCTCTTTGAAGAATGCAAAGGTTTGGTCAGCTAACTGAAACTTGTGCTGGCCTGGTTAGTACAAATGCCCCATGTTTAGTTCTTGACAATGAAATGTTAAGCACATACTGTGAAAAAACAATGGCTTGTTAAGTGAGCCATCACTTATAAATTGCCCCACTTGAAAGGCTGTCAGCATAACGAATGAGGGGTACAGGGCGTGTGACTCCAGAGCATCTCACACGCTTTGTTTGGAATATGCATTCCTTTGTTTGCATATTCCAAACGCATCAGTGTCATCCACAAGTCGGCAGAGAGTAGCCAGCCGCACATTGCAGAGGGGAGCTCACTGGAACAGCTGGCTGCTTCATTTGTTGTCCGGCAAGATGGGAAGCACTCACTGAGCTATTTACCTCTGCGCCCCAGGCCATCGGCCGCTCTGCCCGATCCAAGAAACGGGGCTGGGCAGGATTACAAACCGTTTTCATCAGCGCAAGTACAATTAGCATTACCTTAAAAACTTCCCTAGCATCCCAAAAAATTAATATTTCAATGAATTTTTTCATAAAGGCATGCATTGTAATAACCTGTTTTGGGCACTACATTAATGTTTGCCCTAATGGTAATTGCACTTCCACTGGGGCAATGCTACTGTAATCATTCCGAAGTTACGAGGCAGGGGTTTTCTCTCATCGCGCGCGACAAAGCGGCAGGCACTAAAATGAGCTCTCCCGCCCGTAGCAGCAACCAATGATGGCTCGGGGGCGGGGCACAGTCGTAATAAAGCGGATGTGTGTGTTGCTCCTAATGCCTCTCTTAAAAATGTAACCAATAATCCCTAAAACATTCCGTGTACTCTGTTAACCAAGTGCCGTAAAGGGCATGTATGTTGAGAGATGTAAGATACAAATCTCCTCTGGCCCATGCTTGTCAACATCATTTGCCCCATTAGAGGGGAAGTTGTATCACCAGGGCCGTAGGTTTTGTGGGGCCAAGGGAAGCAAATTAAGTGCGGGCCCCTTACTTTGCATTTGATGAGATCACAGGAAGTGACATCACAAGATAATGACCACTACGTATGTAGGCAGGAGCGAAAACATAGTAAAAAAAAACAAATATGTTTGTGTATATATATATATATTTTCAATGTAAAAACTTTGTTAAAGAGACATTATGGTTACAAGTAAAACTAAAAAACCTCAGAAATTTGCTAGTTATGGTAAGCTAAACAACCATAACTCGCGCCCCCACCGTGCACTGCTAAGACTAACACCCTGATAAACTGCAGCGAGTAGTGCATTTTCTGCTCCACAGGTGATTTTTTTTTATTTTTATTGTTTAAATATTGAGTTTGATACAGATATCAACAAGTTACAGACTTTAAATGAAACAAGAACCATAAAGAAATAACATAGTGAATGATTTTTGGTCACATGTAATAGTATTTTTATATAACTAATTCATTTGTTAAATTCACTTACAAATACAATATTAACTATAGTAGGTATAAACAACATTAATATAACAAGTTGTATAAGATTAGTAGTAACTCTAGTCTGCAAAGAGTGATTTATATGTAGTGAATATAGAGATTAGGCGGGAGACGTACAGGGAGAAGACAAGAGACATACAAGAATCAGGAGGGTAGAGGATAGGGGGGGAGAATGGGTATGTTGGATTATTTCATCAAGATAATCTAATCATTTCAAATATTGTTAAGTTCTAGCATTTCAGTATGAGTATAGACACATGGATAATGATGAAGACTTAAAGGTGTACATTCATGTACCATGAGCAGTTGCATTGAAACAGTTAAGATACCTGGTGAAATAATACCATTTAGCATTATATTTAGGAATTGTGTTATGAATATTGGCCATGCACATTTCCAGTTTGAGTGTTACAAATAGTATTCCACCAGATTTTGGTAGAAAGCAAACTAGAGTCTTTCCAGTTAGCAGTGATGCATTTTAAAGCTATACAGATGAATAGATCATAAAGTCTAGCAGAGTCAGATGGAATATAAGATGTAATGGCTATACTTCCTAAAAATATGTTAACAAAGGAAAAGGGCACATCAACACAGAAGATACAGTTAAGAAACTTCCAAATTTCCTGCCAAAATTTAACAATATATGAACATTAAAAAAACATATGCATATACGTGCGGGAGATATGCCACATGACCAACATTTTGCGTTATAATTCAGATTAGACTTAGCCAATCTGGACAGAGTAATAAATGCTCTATGAATGAAGAAATAATAGTGTTGTGAAATATTTGCTGACACCGATATTTGTTTGATTTTAGAAAACAGACGGAGCCAAATATCATCTTCAAACATGTAGCCTAAATCCAGTTCCCATTTCAGACGTATAGGGCAAATCTTAAAAGTTGAGGTGAGCATATTGTATATTTAGGAGGCTCGAACTTCACTAACTGTGGTAAGGTGCATTAGTCTAAGGGCATCTGGAGTAAGAATTTCATTGAAAAATTGGGCAAGTGCATCAAGGCAGGAATTAATTAAGTTATTATAAAATTGAAAGTCCTTCTTAGGTATGTTAAATGTGGTAGAGAGTTGCTGGAAGGAGAGGATATACGGGTCATCTATAATGTGTTGAATGAATCTGATACCTTTTTGAATCCATGTTTTGCGGTTGAGGATCTTATTATTAATTACTATGTTCTTATTATGCCATAATAACGGGGAAAGATGCTTATTGGGGGGTTATAGTATGGGGAAAAAAAAAGTTTGTAGAGCTGAAACTGATTCTTTAATAGGGTCCAAAATCTTTTTAGACAAATGTTTAAATATGTATATATAGTCAGTGATATTATGTGGTAGAACTACTTGTTTTTCTAGTGTACACCAAGTCGGGATATCAACGGATATAGGATCCATGAACCATTGACAAGATTGTTTTATAAGAAATGCAGAGTGATATGACTCAAAGTCAGGGAATCTAACGCCCCCCATATCATAGGGAGCTTTCAGTTTCGTCAGAGCAATTCTTTTACTTTTTCCTTTTCCCCAAAGAAAATTAAGTAGTATAGAGTAAATGGATTTGAAAAAAGAAAGGGATAATGGGACGGAGAGAAGTTACAAATAGTATAGAATTATGGGAGTAAGCATCATCTTGATAGTGTCTAAGTGCCCCACCAGGAGAGGTATAGTGGAGACCATTTGGATGTAAGATCCTTGAGGGTGCCCAGTAGTGTTTCAGTATTGAGTTTGATCGTATTTGGGATAGTTGGGGCAAAACGAAGACCTACATATTTAACAGAGCTGCAGCACCATTTTAGGCCAAAAGTGGCAATGTCGTGTTTAAGGCAGTATGGATTTAAGGGCATAATTTCTGATTTCTGTGTATTTAATTTATATCCTGAGACCTGACCAAATTGCGATAGTGCACTCAAGAGGTTGGGAATGTGAAGTTTGGGATTTTTAATTAGTATAAGAATATCATCCGCATATGCGGCTATTTTATTTATTGAGGCACCGACTTGAATTCCCGGGATGTTTTTGTTAGATCTTATTAATTCTAGTAGTGGTTCAAGAGAGAGGATATATAGTAATGGTGAGAAGGGGCATCCTTGACGCGTTCCTCTTAGTAAGGGAAAAGAGGAGGAAGTCTGACCATTTAAGTAAATAGCGGATTTTGGGGCAGAATAAAGAAGTTTAACAAGTTAAATACATTTTTCACTACACCCATGCCAACGTAGAGTTTGAAACATAAAATTCCAATCAACACGATCGAAAGCTTTTTCCGCATCTAATGCAATGGCCGCATAGCCTTGAGTGTCTTTTTTGTCATTGGCTGCAAGGTTGATGGCATTTAGTAGGAGTCTTGCGTTAGAGTATATGTTACGTCCTTTTACAGAACCTGTTTGGTCTGGTTTAACTAGATTTGGGAGTGAGGATTCGATTCTGTTGGCTAGTATTTTGGCAAAAATGTTGCTTTCAATATTGATAAGGGAAATGGGTCGATAGTTGTTAGGAAGAGTAGGGTCCTTCTCTGGTTTTGGAAAAATGATAAGTAAAGCTTCAGAAAAGGATCTGGAGGAACATTTTTGTGAAATAAAATATGAAAAAAGTTTTTTAAGCTTAGTTGTTAAGATTTGAGAAAATGTGTTGTAGAATTCTATGGATAGTCCATCAGGGCCGGGCGTTTTACCTTTTCCAAGGCTATGGATGGCTTTGGTAATCTCGATAGAGGTGATGTCATTTTCAAGATGAGATGGATCAATTTCAGGGTAGGTGGTCCTGCTGATGTTGTTCAAAAAGGACTCGATGTTTTCTCTGGGAATAGCACATTCTGGAGTATAGAGATCAGTATAAAAATTTCTAAAGCATTCCAGTATTTCATCAGACCTATGATACGTTTTGCCCAATTTGTCTCGAATGTGAGCGATTTGAACCTTTTCTTTTTTGGTTTTTAAATAAGAAGCAAGCATTTTACCTGCTTTATTAGAGGCTTGATAGATCTTTGTTTTATATTTAAGAATGGTACCTGCAGCTAACTCTGTGATTTCTTTATTGATTTCAAAGCATATTTTAATAACTTGTCGTAGGTTTGCTGAGTTAGTGTCAATATAGTAGTGTTGTTCTGCAAGAGTGAGTTTAGAATATAGATCATCAAGATGTTTTTTCCTGATTTTTTTATTCTTGCCTGAGAGAGCCATTATGTGACCTCTAAGGGCCGCTTTGAATGCATCCCAATTATTGACAGTGGAGGTATCTTGATCTTGGTTTTCGTTAAAGTATTGTTGAATGAAAGTATTGATGGATTGAATAGATTTAGGATAATTTAAAAGAAAATTATTAAGTTTCCAGCTGGAAGCACCTTTGTTCATATCTGTAAGGGAGAAGGAAGTGATGACCGGAGCGTGGCCAGAAATAATAATATTGGATATTTTGGAGTCTATAATGGATCCAGATAGGGTCTTTGTAGCAAAAATATAATCAAGACATGATAATGTGTTATGTGGGGGGGAATGGAAGGTATAATCCAAATGTGAAGGATGAGATATTCTCCAAGAATCAATTAGTCCTGTTTCTCCTAGACAGTTTATAAAGGATTTGTGAGTTTTGTTGGGTTTAAACATGCAGCTGGATTTTCGATCTAAACAAGGGTCAAGAACCTGATTGACATCACCACACATTATCAAATTGGTGAAGTTATTTTTCAGAATCATTTGTTTGATATTATTCCAAAAGGAGGGATCAGGTAATGTAGGTCCATAAATATTGAGAATTGATACTTGTGTCGTGTCAATTAGCAGTTTTACTCACACCCATCTACCATTTGTATCTGCATCTTGGGCAAGAACTTTGTAGGGTTGTTTTTTACTAATAAGTATAGCAACATCATTTTTCTTGGATATAGGTGAACTAGAAATAACCCCCTTCATCCAAAGAGACTTAAGTTTCATTGTTTCTTTGATGGATAGGTGTGTTTCTTGTAGGCAAGCTACTGTTGGTTTAAATTTATTCAAGTGAGATAAGACTTTACATCTTTTCATTGGATTCTTGCAACCCTTGATGTTGCATGTTATGCATTTAAAGATCATTTAGTTGGAGGAGATTTGATATTCATACACCTTATAGCTATAGTACAGTAATAAGCATATACCATTTGTCATTTGGTTGAAATTATGTATACACCAATATTTATACAAAAGTACGGACCATTGGGGGTCAGGGAGGGGAGAAACGGGTTCGATCAAACCTTGGCAGGGAGTATACCATGTCGAATGGGTGATTTTAGAGCTTAACACGTGCAGTTTTTTTGCTTGCATATCTTATGACTTGGGTTTTCTCTAAATGTATACACTCAATACGTTTTTCCAATATTCCCATTAGCATTGTGTGTTATGCTAATGAAAATAATGTGACATTCATCCCCCGTTACAGGCAGGGATGTCATTTAGAGGTTGCCAGTGGCTGCAATTGTGATCCCTGAGGTCTCCCTTGCTACGTCTGTGGTCTCCCTTGCTACCCCTAAAAGAAAAAGTTAAAAAAGGTGTATTTTCTATTGTATTTAAAACAAAAAACATGCAAGCTCCTGGGCAGTGGCCGGCACCATGTGGCTCTTTGCTTCTAGAGTGGCTGTCGTTCTTGTTCAGGCCTCTTAAATGAAAATGAAATGGGGTTCCACAAGTCTTAACACTTTCAGCAGTGACCCTAAATAAGAAAGAAAAGGAATACCACATAATGTGTCTTTCTGGAATTCTATACAATAATTTCTAGGCTCATTAAAGGTTTATTTCAGGCACACCTCAGGGGGTGAGTCACTGAATTAGTCTGTTCTTAAACACATCAACTCAGCCTTTCATCTTTCTGAGTTCGATAAATGAGTAGCAACACAGGTTGGGTGATATTCTATGTATATTTCTTCTATATAAAGCGCTTAAGCGTAAGTGCTATATAATAACATTTGGCCATGGAAGTCTGCTTGCATTGACAGTAATTTGGTAATCTGGCCTGTACACACTGATCTTAACGATACATATGGCAAACCATTCTTGTATGAAATGTATATCGCATTATAGTGATATCATAACCATATTTTTCGTAGTCTACTTAGGAACAATGCTATGTGATGCCACTTCCTGTTTTGTCAAGGGGTGAAAAGTTCTGTTCCATCGCTTTCTGCGATATCACTTCAGGGTGGGGTCAAATGACTCCACTTCCTGTGGTGTCATCAGAGGTCAAGGGTCAGGTGATGTCACTTCCGCTACCGCTGGCATTTTGGTGAAATGACGTCCCTGGTTCCAGGGATGGATAAGGGGGATAACGGCTCAGCAGCCCAGGTTATCAGCCCAAGTGAAGTGTGTCTGTGTGCGCCCTGATAGCTGTGGGCTTAAGCCCATTATAAACAAATAAATAAATAATGAGGGCTCTGGGCCATTATCCTCCATTGCAGCCCCTGCAATGGGGGATAAAGGCCAATAGCACCCCTGGCTCCCAAAGTGGGATCCCAGAGTGCTAAAAAAATAGATTTTTCTCTGTAGGAACGAAAATCTTTTTCCAAGATGGCCACCATGGAAAGAGAAGGCAGGGTTTCGTACAGAGCTCCTCTTCCCTTTTCATGGCAGCCGGCAGAAGGTGAAGTTAGAACCCTAGAACCGAAGGACCATATTACCATGAGCTAATGTTTTTTCCCTTTCAAACCTATCTTACTTTCGATTAACTTTACTACATAGCCGGTCCTAGGTGGACATAGCCACTTTAACACAATTTTTCATCCCTCCCCCTTTCATGACCAGTAGCCAGATTATGACCCGGAGAATCTGGCCACTTTCCATGGCCACAGGCTATACCTCAGTCACCAAAGCTATAGCTATATCACTATTTTCAGTACCTTTATTATGACACTTGTCAAAAAATAAAACACAGGTGCATTTGCAAAACCATGCTTTAAGGTCCTTGCCAATGCTCCTTAAACAAGTTTGCTTGAAATCCGCCCATGTTTTATTTTTTCCAAAATGTATGTACATACAATAGTCATATAACTTAGCTCCCACTTGACAAAATCCATTTAGTCTTCACACAAACATTGAAGGCTGGGTCTATAATCTTTCTGAAAACCTTTGTCCACATTTGTCAAATGGCAACAAAGTTTTAAGCCATCTAAAAATGTTGAGAACCCCCTCTAATTTAGCCGCCTCTTAAGACAAAACCCAACAAACTTTAGAAAAAAATGTATATCTAGATTTAACATTGTTTTACAAACTTCTGTGCAGATTTGTCAAATGACACCACATATTGGCCTTTACAATAGTTTGGGACCCCCCTCTCAATTTGTTCCCTCTTGATAAAACAGCTCCACACTTTCCAATACCATTCAGAATCAAGTCTAGAATAAAATTCCCAAATTTCATGCAGTTTCTTTGAGCGGTGCCAAAGGTATAAGCCATCCAAGAACTACTTTTCACCAAGCATGTAATGCAGATATAGGCACAGATGTCCCCGAACATCTGAAGTGTTTGCGAACATCACAGGGCTGTCCCGACCATCTGGACTGTTTGTGAACTTCTGTGGTGAAAAACACCTGTTTTTGGTTCTTACAGCCATATCCCATCCCATCCTCATCACCCCTCACATCCCCAGAGATTGTTTGATAAATTTGACAAATGCAATGTTGCGTTTTTTATATGTTTCTACCACAGTGTACGCGGACAATCCAACATGGCGGGAGTTTCCAAAAATCTAACGCACTTCACGCTTTTCACCATCCAATCAGTGGGCGCGTCTGATGTCCGCATCATCGAACCCTCTGAACCAATCGGATGCCTGTCCATGGACCGAACAGGGAAATGGGTCCACAAAGCGGAAGCAGATATCACACATTTTTTGGGACCTAAATTTGGTCATTTAAAAAAAAAAACTCCTGGACGGATTTAGACCAAATTTACAAAAGCATGCTTCGGGACCAAGCCGCCACTCCTGCTGCAAATTTGGTGACATTCTGTCCAGCGGTTTGGGCTATAGGCGTGAGCTAAAGCTTTTTTCATTATATCTATGGAAAAAAACAATTTTGGGACCGCCCTATAAGTTTGACACCCCCTTGATGAAACCTCACCAAACTTGCCAAAATAATTCAGAGCGGGCCATATACTTCTTTTGCACTGTTTGGTAAGGATTCATCCAGGGGGAGCGAAGTTATAAGCCACCCAAAAAAGTGCTCTTCCTATGAGTTGAGCAACTTAACCATAACTACACGCCAGCAGGCCGTGTAACATAAATAATCTGAGAGTAATAATTACAATAACTAAACTAGGAAAGCATAAAAGGTGCCCACCTTTTAAGCCCAACAAGTTATAATGAAATATTCCAAGAAAAATAAAATACAAAACATGAGACGTGCACTTTAATGACACATTTGTGTGTTCTTGTGGGTAAGCTTCTGCATTGGAAACATGACAACCTGGTGTGAAATCCTAGTACTTGAACACTTCAGCAAGCAAGCTTCTTTTTAATGCTGGCCTCAAAAATGCACAACAGGAGTTGTGTCCAACCGTTGAAAAAAAGTGGCCAGATGGACCAGAAAAAATATCCCCTCCAGTCTCGTAAATATTCATCGCTCACTTGCATGCTTCATATACAATGTGAGAAAAATGTTACATTGTACTTAAATGCTTTTTGGCTTGGTAAATATTAACATGTGGAAACAAGGCAACAGTTTAATTGTGCTGAAGGAAGGCACATATTTTAGGCAGCTATCTGCTACTTTGCATGTGTTTTCAATATAAAAGTGCCCCTTTGCAGTTCTTAACACGTTAAGAATCTATTGTTCACAACAATGGTTGCTTAAGTAGGCCATCACTTGTAAACCACACCCACTTTAAATGCTCTGTTTTAAGAAAGAAAGTGATCAGCAGTGCTTACAAGGCCCACAGCACCAATTGTGCATTTGGGAGGGGGTATTTGGCTCTCCAGCATTTCAGAAGGAGGTTGACGGGCAACAAGTTGCCTCACCAGAAGAAACAAAAGAGAGAACAGCCGCATTTGAAAAAGTTAAGCTTCCCCTTCGTCATACATGCTGCAGCGTGTGCTGCCCGTTCACTCATAGTGGACTGCAGCAAGCTTAGGTTCTCTGAGTTCAGGGCCCACGCCCCACGCTGCAGCCTACAAGAAAAGGGAGTCAACGGCACCCTCAGCTTGGGGCTCTATGAGCGGGGGGCCAAGTGCAGCTGCACATGCTGCACACGCCTAGCGCCGGCCTTGGTTATCACAATCCTATGTGAGCCTGGGCATACCTTTTCTAAGCCTTCTGAGGTATGGCTATGATGGCTGCACATTGCTGAGCATACCGGCACCTAACTGCTCACCACAGAGGTTATGCTATGCTGCACTATAACGCTGGATGCATTTATAGGACCCATTATTTTGCAGTTAGGGGAAGTAGGCCCATACATCTTTTAGGAAACGTGAAACACAGTTCTTAGCATTAAAATTGATTCTGACTAGCTGGTTTCCTGCCATCTTATTTTGTCATCTCACAGCTGCTATCATGAGCTAGATTTCCGGCACCACTGAAATGGCTAATTTTGATTTTCTGCATAAAACCCTTATTAAGTTATTGAAGCAACAACAGCTTTTTTTCCCCACAAGTTGGAATCGGCTATAAACCAGCCTAGGGCCTTGTTTCAGTTGGTGCAGTCTGTTAATGACTCCAATCAAGCATTCCCACTAAGTCAGTGTCTTGGTTGGGATTGCTCAAGGGAAGCCCTTATTTATATATCTGTATGACAAGTTATAATCTGGATGATGAACCCTTGTATAACGCCCCTCTCTTAGAATCCCCACTGAGCCAAGAAGTAGGTTTGTTTTGCAAATTGAAAAGGTTTATTTGAAAAATTAAACAATAGAGATATATCACACTTTTATAATAAATTAATAATTGCTAGCACACTTGTGAATATGACAGTGATCAACAATGGATGATGTTATACTAGCACACTGGTTTAATTACTTAGGAGTAGTATAGAGGATAAGGTAGCTGAGAATGCTTTACAAGGAAATGCAAGACGAAAAAGAAGCAACACAGGAATAAACTTGATATGATTTAAGCAAAACATTATATAATCACTTTTCCCCTTTTGGCAATTCATCCCCCTCTATGCAATGTAAGGAGGTGGAAGTAACACACACAGTCTTCAGGAATACAATCACAATACAATATGAATTCAGTTCCCCCCTAGCAAGCTTAGAGAAACAGGGATGATTTTAAACACAGGCAAAGTACTTTAAAGGTGGCATGCAAAGAAGGGAAAAATATGCTAAAGATGATTTTAATTCCCTATAAGAGATTCAGGGTGGGTGATAGCTACTTTAAATTAGTTCAGGAGCACTTTAGCAATGCTCTATGATTGATTGTCAGGTCGCAAACGAATTTCAGCAAAGGAAACAAAAGACACATATTTTTACACCTGGCTGAAATGAAGCAAAATGTCAAATCGCAGCAATTTAGTCGCGTGCGTCGACCGCAATTATGGAGGAAGTATAAGGAGTAGTCGTATTAGAGCTTGTCTTGTTGGAAAGATTAGAATCTCAGCTTTAAAATAAAAGTTAAATCTCGCCTCTATCACAAACATTTCAAGAGATACTGACGATTTTGTGGAGGTAGATTTTCAGAAATGAAATTTTAAAAGTTTCAGAATGACAGATGACAGTTTTGCAGCTTTAAAGTCACTGAAAGACACACAATGCTATGGTGTAGTTCTAGATAGGTTAAAATAGTTTGAATTAGATTATTCTAAACTAAGAGATTGGTTTTGCACAGTTCTGGCTGAGTACTCACACTATATTTTGGACAGGAATGCGACCGTCACGGATCGGATCAGGATTGGCTGCGGTTCTCTCGCCACTTGGTACTGGTTCTGCGCACAGCGATCTGGGTCAGCTCTCAGCACTGCACAGTTCTGGTCTCTCTGGGTCTCTGGTCTCTTTGGATCTTTGGTCTCTGGAGATTGATGGATTTGAAGTCTGGAGTCTCCCAGCAAAGCGTCCCGCAAGAAAGTGGAAAGTGAATGTCCCTGTCTGGCTTCCAGTGGCTCTTTTTATGTCTTTGAAAGTGGGTGTGTGCGTAGCATAACTGAGCCTGCCCCTCTCAACTTATCATGGGCCCAGTTCTCGTCTCTCCCTTGATTGGGGGAACTGGGCTGTGAGTCAGAGTGATGCAGTAGGTTTATGGTCAGAGGATCCTCCCCTTGTCAAATTGCACACAAATCTATTTCTGATCCAAATACATATTTCCCAGATACACAAGTGGTTGACATTACATGTACATATTACAGATTACTTATGGTACATTCTGTTCCAACTATGATGTTTCTACAAGCTTGCATTCAAAACTGACAACTTATTTTCGTTCTTAGTTGGTTTACCAATATCGGACGTTTACCAAAAATGGCACACATGTACACCGCCTTTCTACACATATTCCAGTAACTTTTCATTTTTCTAGTGTGAACCCTGTGTCTGCAATCTCCATAATTCATGGGGTTTTGCCTCAGAACATGGTACAGAGTTCTACCACCTCTTAAAATGTGCACAGAAAAATCACAAGAATGATGTTATTTATATAATTTTTACAAGTCCGCACTATGAATTAACCATCTTTTTAAAATTGTGCTCTGGCCCCGAGGGGTGTGGTTTTCCAAAGCACCTGGTGGAATTTCTGGTTTATCAACTTCCCCCAAGCTCAGCTTGCTCACAGATGCAGTGCCCCTCCCCGTTTCCTTTCAAGACGAAGCCATTTACGACCCCCCCTAATTTAACATTTGCCTGGACCAAGGACAGTGCTTTGTTTAGTTTCCTGCAGTCCCCAGGTGCCACTCCCCTAATTCAATCAGAGAGGTGTCATCTCCTTTTGGCAGGGGCAGCAGAATGCAGCCAGGCCTGGAAACACAGCTGCTGATCAAGTTTCAACTCCTGTCGGGGGTAGTTGTCAGGCAGAATTCAATCTCTTTCAGCCGGGCTTCAGCTAAATGTCACTTTGGTTCCCAGTTTTCTACATTCAAACCAAACTTGCAATTTTTACACATGCAGCTACAACACTGATTCTAAGTTCAAAACTATGACATTTAAACAATTTCAACCTATGTAACACTCAACAGTAGGTCACTCATTTATTTTAAACATTTAGATTTTAGCGTCTTTCAGTCCAATTTAACTTAGGCTGCTGACATCCACAGCTCAGCCAGTTTCATTATGAACATTATTTTAGGCTCTTTCTCTTTCCAGATTTTGTATGCACACAAGTCTACCTTCTGCCAAATGTCTGCTGGTGTTCAGTGAGGTTTTTGAATATCTTGCAATGTTTAAAATAGGCATTTTTAGCTTGCATTTCAGGGAAACAAAGGTGATTTCAAAGCGCTTTCTGAGCTAACCGGCACTGCTGGTTTTCCTTTGGCACACATTTCACCCATAGCACTCCTGGCCCATCACGCTCTCACTGGTGGGTGGCAGATCAGGGGACCATTTTGTTGTCCGCAAAGACTGCGTGGTTCTCCCGGATTCTGGCGCAAATGTGGGCTTTTCCGCCCTCTTGGATTTCCTAAGCCCACAGCACCAAATGTTGCAGCATAATAGTCCAAACGTGGGTCAATACCCCTGACAAGTCTCTTTCTGCCCCAGCCAAAACTGGCCCGCAGGCGCCACCATCTCAGGGTCTGTGTGACTCTTTTTCTCTTCTTTCTTTCATACAAAGATTGAGAATATCTGGAAGAAGAATGAGGAGGGCGCTGGTCTATCAGCTAAGTCCTCTACCTTAATCGATCCCCCACACTCACTAGTGACATCTGGTCTAACTTCCCAGTCTTTTCGGAGCTTGATGTGCTATCCGCAATATGGCGCCTCAAATCAGCTTCCCCTGCTGACCCTATCCCCCTGACACTTCGTAAAGAAATTTCTGCTGATCTGATTCCTATGCTCACCACCGCTGTTAACACCTCTTTCTGGGAAGGTGTTATTCCTGCTACCCATAAACATGCGCTGGTGATTCCTCTTCTTAAGAAGCCCTCTCTTGATCCCGCCACTCTTGCAAATTTCTGTGCCATCTCACTTCTCCCATTCCTCATGAAGCTTTTGGAGGCCTTGGTATCCCCACTGCTCTCCACCTTTCTCAAGATGTCTGGGTTCTTTGACCAGTTCCAATCAGGCTTCTGGCCGGGAAGAGGAACAAAATCTGTCCTAAACTCTGTGATGGTTCGTTTGCTGGATCAGGGTGGAGTTTGAGCAGTGTTGTTGTTCGATCTGTCTGCCGCATTTGACACAGTGAACCACATCACCCTGATCTCCCGTCTATCTTTATCCAGCCTGTCCGCACAGGTTTTGAGATGGTTCATTGCGTTTCTCTCCGACTGCTCTCAATCTGTCTCCTTACCACCTTTCGCTCTAAACAGATGATGCTTGACTGCAGTGTTCCCCAGGGGGCCACTCTCTCTCCAATACTTTTTAACATCTAATTCGGCCCCTTTTGTCACTCATTTATTTCCATGGCTTCCGCTACTAACTTGGAATTTGGATGACAGTCAATTGGCTTAAGATAAATGGAAACAAAAGGGAGGTCTTAGTTGTGGGCACAAGCACCCACCTCTTGTTCTGGACAAGTGAATTCTGGCCTACCTCCTTGGGTGCTTTCCCTTCACCTTCTCCCTCAGTTCAAAATCTAGGGGTACAAATCACATCCTCCCTGCTGATGCATGAGCAGGTTGCAGCTGTATGTAAAGGTGGTCACTTTAAATTAGGCATCCTCCGTAAGGTGCTTCCCTTCATTCATGAAAAACTTCAGGCACCCGTGGTGGCAGCCTTGCGCTGAGTGCAGTTGATTACTGCAACTTTCTTTATTTGGCTCAGCCACGGTTTCTTATAAAACACTTTCAACTCCTGCAGATCGCAGCTGCCAGAGCTGTTTTGCGACCCCCCTTATGGGGTGCATATAACCCCTTTGCATAGACAGCTTCACTGGCTGCCAGTGGAACAGCGGATTCTCTTTAAATCATTGCGCCTTTTCCTGCACAGGGGCAGAATATCTTGAAAAGAAATTCTCACGTTATGTGCCATCTCGCTGTCTCTATTCTCAGTCAGCCTACGTAGTGGCAGTTCCTCGGGTTAGACTTTTTCTCGTGTTGGCAGATGGGCTGTTTCGGTGGCCGCCGCTAAAGCATGGAATGGCCTTCCCGCTGGCCTTCGTACTATGGTGGACCATCTTGTCTTTTGCCGTCTTCTGAAGACCTATCTCTTTTAAACCCTCTTGACATGTTATAGATGCCAGCGCCATGATGCCTTTCGTGAACGCGCGCTTTAGAAATTCAGATAACATAACATAACACAAGATGGAAGTAGAGGCAAAAAATACATGCAGATGTAGCCACACTTTGCAGTTGGGAAACAAAAGCCATGGTAATCTTCAACAAGGAAACTCTTGGCATTGTGAGCTTCTAGGCTGAAGCTGTCTTTAATTCAAATGATCCAACTGACAACTCATGGCCCGGAAAATGGAATGCTTTCTAGGCTGCTCCGAGGAACACAGACATAGTAAAGATGACCTGGCTAAATATGAGCGCAAATAGGTTTTCCATACTGGTAAAAGAAAAAGCACATGTAGAACACTTAACATGTCCTGAACTCTATTCTCAATAATGGAGCTGGGTATATTCAACCAATAAGTTGTGAGGTTGGGGTGAACTGGCAGTCGGGTAATGACCCAGGCCTGAGTTACAGCCCGCGCAAAGGGACCACACACATTTTAAAACACATACATCACCACTTATATGTTTTATTTACCCTGGGCGCACATGAAACATTGATTAAAAATGCATGAGGTTCCAGGATAAGACTTTAATTTAATGAAAACATACATATATATATGTATATATATATATATATATTACACAGCCTGCTGTATCGGCTGTTTATATTTATGATTAAGTTTCTCAACCCAATAGGAAGAGCACTCTTTGGGAGGCCTATTTCTCACCCGCCCCCAGATTAATCCTCACCAAACTTTGCAAAAAAACTATATGGCCCACTGTGATTATGCAATGTTTGGTGAGGATCCGTCCTGGCGGAGTAAGGGGGCAAAGTTATAGGGGGGCCCTAAAATGTGTGGTTTTCCTCATAGATGCAATGGAAAAAGATTTTGCTCACACCTACAGCTCAAACCACTGGACGGCTTTCACCGAATTTGCAGCAGGAGCGGTGGATTGGTCCCAAAGTGTGCTTTTGAAGATTTCGTGTAAATCCGTCTAGTAGATTTTTATGAAACGTCTGGAAAACACATTTTGAGTTATTTGACAGCCGAAGGAGGACCTGGAAAGGGTGGGGGGAGTGGGCTAGAGATGATATGGGGCCATTTTTCTCAGTGAAAAAAGTGGGCGCGGCCGCCGCTCGCTCCGCAGACACCGCAGTAGTCCGCGTGCAGATCCATGAATGAGCAGCTTGGAAAACACATTTGAGGTTATTTTATGGATGAAAGAGGGCATAGATAGGGTAGGGGGATGGAATGAAGGTGATATGGAGCTGTTTTTATAGCCAGAAATAGTATCTGCAGGTGCTGCAGAGTCCACAATCAATTTCAATGTCCTCGGACGTGAGGATAGTTTGGGGGCAATGTGCTCGCCTTGGAAGTAAGACGACATGGAGCAACAGAGGTTTGATCCCCGGGTCCGTGCTTAGAAACATCTGAGTATTAAGCGTGATATAAATAACCAATTATACCATATCAAACACTAATTCAATGGCTGGGGGTTCAGGGTGAGTTTTGTTAATTTGCAGTTGTATTGTTTGTACTTGTTATATGGTTTAATTATATTGTGGTGGTTGTGGCCAGTGGCGCAAAAATCTGGTCACTGGCCACAACATTATCGTAATATGTGTATAGTAATTATAGGTACTGTAGGGGGAGTAGAAAGTAGGTGAGATTTATGATTGTAGTAGAACTGAGGATAGTGGTTATGGAATATGTATTTGTTTACAATTGGTACAGTTGCTTAGTTCTAGTAGTAGTCAACCTGGAATTGCTGGTTTGCTTCCTGTGAGAAAAGAACAGTGTAATTTGTTAAGCAGAATGGTTGAAAAGGATTAATATCATACAAATTTACATATACATTTACTTTTTCTGACCCTCATAAACAGTACATTCTATGTACTATGTGTGTGGTACAGCATTAGTGGGTGGTACACTGTTGTATTGACTTCAATAATCATTGAGTCATTGGGGAAACCAATCCATAGAGGAATAAAATAAACCCCACCACAATTATGTCAATGTAAGTGTGATAGTATGTTTGTTTGCAGTGTGTTATTATGGAAATGTTTAAAGTAGTTAGATACCTCTTGGCATATTCTGTTGTGCTACAGTGTAGTGAGTACATTTGAGTTGAAGGAATATTAAGTAGGCATTTGTTAGATTTACTGGTAACCTATTTTCTGGAGTAATGGATGTGTTGTTACATTCAAAGCAACTTTTTCTTTTTGAAATATGCTGTATAGTGCCCTGATGTGGTTGTGGCACCAGTGTGGTATTTTATACCTACTGTTATGAAGGTTGTCTTGCCAAGAGATACTTGGCCGTGTGTGAGGCTAGTATTCTTACAGTTATTTTTAGTACCATCTGCATTGTACCTAAGAAGCATTAGCATGACATATTGACTATGTGAGATGATTTGCATACTGCAACGATTGTCTAAATTGCAAAAATGGCATAATATGCCATGATTTGCATTCTGCAGGAGCTGGTGAAGTGGAATGGATACACAATTTGGTATGGATACATATACAAATAGTTAGTTAAGGATGTGCTCTTGTGAAACATGGTTGCAGAAAGTGCATGTATGTTTTCACGTGTATGAAATCTGCAAGATTTAATTTATAGGAATGTTTTGGGTTTCTAGTACTTGTAGTAAGTACACTAGGAATTCTTGAGGATCTTCGTGTGTGTGTTTGGTACATTTTACCGTTGCTGCACAGCATTCCAATTCTTGCCTTATACAGTAAGTATGGTCAGGATTATTTGTGGAATTTCTATGAAGGAAAAGCATTTGCAAACACAACTGGTCTGAGCTGTTTAAATAAATGTTGTGAACAGTTGGTGGCAATTGGAAGAGAATATGTATTCTTACATTTGCATAGCAATTTACTCCAGTTGTGTTGCTGAATTTAAATGGACCAGAGAGTTGTGTGTTTGCATCATTTAATGGGCCTGCAGATTTTCTTGAAGAAGAGATATGTGTCTTGTTCTTTTGTGATGGATGAGCAGTTGAGTTTGTAGTAGACAGGTTTGTGGTTGTATTTTTTGATGGAGAAAGAGTTGGTTGATCATTGTTTCTTTAGCAGTATAGTTGGGATACCTGTTGTAGATTCTGTTTGCATTACATTTCTTTTAAAAGGTTTTATTTTTTGAGGCACATGGTACATATCTAGATGGGCGGGTGTACGTGTACAGTGCACGTAGCCTGTTATTTTCTAGGATGCATGGAATGTCAGTGCTGACTTTGTTTGCATCAAAGTTAACTAGGAATAAACAATTGAGTGTATGTGGACGTGAAAGTGCTACCTAACTCATGCCTTCCTTAAAGACTGTGTTGCCAATGTCAATCAATGCGTGATCTAGGGTTAGACCATGCAATTTGTGAATAGTGACAGCATGTGCAAGAGATAGAGAAAACTATTCTCTGTGTTTGTACATGTCTTTCAAAGGAAAGAAACATGCTTTTGTGCAGGCATTTATTTTCACTTCTGCAAGTTTGTCAAAGTGGATGTTGACAAACTTAATGTTGTTGTCATGTGGATATGTTTGGAAGCCAACAACTATACCAATTGCTCCATTAACTCAACCTTGTTCTACATCAAGTTCACGTTTTAGAATTGCGCTGCTGTTTATGCACAAAGTTTATTTCCTCCAATCCAGCTGTGTTGGAGATAGATTTTTGTAAAGTATTTAGTCATGCGGTTGCTTGTTCGCACATAGGGAGTGTCATGCCGTGCCCTTCTAGTTTGTCTGTGGAGCAGATATGCAGTATGGTTTGCAATTATTTATTTTACTATGTCATGTTGAATTTACTACAGCTTGCAAGGGTTGGCATTAAGGACATGCATTTTAGAATTTGTAGACCTAATTTTTCCATGACATAAGGAGCAGATGTGTTTCACCCATATAGCTCATGGATTAGTATTTAAGATGGATTTTGCATCTTTTGTAAGCAGCCCAGTTCTAATGCTTTTTAAAATGTTAGCAAAGGTGTGGTCTGCAGACTGACTCATGTTTGGAGTTGGTACTCTGTATTGAAAATCTTGCATTTCCAATGTGGCTGAGTGTGTTGCAGCATTGTTTGTGTCCTACTGTTTTGAAAATAGGTTAACCTTTTAGTGGTGTTAACTGTAGGAGATCTCCGGAACCAAAAACATGTTTTCCTCCAAACAGTTCTTTGTGTCTGTTTTTAGGACTTCTTGCATTCTGAGGTGCATTAAAGTCAGCATGAGGTTGGAAACCATGCTTACCTCATCTGTTAGGAGCATCAGTAGCAACCTCTGCTGATGACTGTAGTATTCTAATTTATGTTGGTGTTCTACTGTAATGAGGAGTAGTAGGTGTAAAGTTACACCTCCTATGTTGTAGGCAGCTAACCTTTGGGGGATGTTATAACAGCTGAAATGTGGTTGTCTGTTAAGGCTTGTAGAAATGTGCTGGTAATCAAGAATGTTTTACCAGAACCAGCTTCACCACTTACAAGAGCAGAGGTTTATACTTTTTACCATGTTCAATTTCTTCAGTGACTTGTAGATAAATGGTGAGTTGTTCATCATTTAGCTGTGATTTGAGCACTGGAAAGTCTTCTTCAGATTGTTTATACTGACACATGTCATGGCTATTTCGGCTTCATTTAGAATGTTTGGTTCTTCAAGTGGTTTTTGTCTTACTGTAAGGGAAGGTTGACTGCCCTCAGGAGTGTCTCTATCTAGTTGAGCTTCAATTTCTTCCTCTTATTGGCATTCATTGTCCAACATTTCTTTGTGTTGTTTGACATCGACATTTGTTATACTGCTTTCATTTGCTTTGAATGCAATTTCAAATGAGTCAAAGTAATCCAATAATTCTTCTTTTCTCTAAGGTTAAAGTTGCAATAGGGCCATGTAATACAGTTCTCTATGTTGCAGAGATTTAAATGATATCTTTATATGATTAATTAGGTTGAGTTTAGTACATTTTACTAGGCTACCTTCACAAGACAAGACTGAATATTTGCCAGTTGTCTCATCTGGAGTGACATTTGTTTTTGCGGGAGCCGTTTTGCGCTATGTCCTACAAGCACATGTTTTCCAAAGCAGCACTTCTGTTTGGGTCGTATGTGCCAATTAAATTGTTTTTTAAAATGTCCTAGCTGTAGGGATCATTTGTGGCTATTGTTTCATTCTCTTGGTTGGGTTTTAGTACTCTGTTTCAGGATGAGGCTGCACCAAGATTTAACCAGACAATGAGTTCAGATTTGCCATATACGGCTGTGCCTGTTAAACATCTGCAGCCTCATAGCAACCACATTCTCTATCGGATAGCATTTGTATACCAAAGATGTTCAATTTCTAAGATAGTGTTTTGTCAGATGATATGTCATCCAGAGGTTTTATTAGCTCTGTTTTTTCAGCTCCCCTTGTTGAGATGGGCTGTGCCATATCTTGCAACTGCAGTGGAATTGCCTGAAATGTATTGTATGTCTATGTTTGCATTCCACAAGAGGGCAATGTTGCATTGTAATCATTGATGTACTTGGATGCTTCGTCCCTTTTAATGTTGTATGTGTTTTTAGGGGATTTGCCTTTTATGTTGTGTTTAACGGAAGACATGCAGCTATTTACTTGTCCTTTTTTGCAAAAGGGTCTAGGGAATCGAAAGCAACATTTGGTATAGTATTTACCTTGTTTTTGTATCTATGTTGGCAGTATTTGCCACATTTATGTTTTTGGAAGCATAAGATTTGTGTATAGGTCACTATCTTTGGTTTCTGAAGGAATGTCACAGGTTTTGTATTCAACAATAAACTTTAAAACAGTGGGTTACTGCCATGGCAAAACTTGGGAGCATATTTTATCCACAAAAGCATGTGGATGGGTGGTGCTCCTCTGGATTGATATTATTTCTCCAAAAGCTTTTCTGAGTGGAGGGGTAGTTTTATTGCAGATGAAGTGGAGCATTGAAATGACACGGTGGTGAAAGTACCTTGATACATTGACAGGGTCAAGAGAACACTGTTCTCCTGATGTTTAGTCATCCTATGCATACTCTGCACACCACAAAGTAACTACCCATGTGGGTGGGCCTAGGTTCCGTAGCATACAACGCACATCAGAGTGACGTCAGAACCAGTATTCTTTTGTACCCTGCATGTTTGCTAACAGATACGTGATGCTTAACTGCAAACTTCATCTTTGGCTTTTACTTTTTTAAAGCAGTGGGTAGTGGTCATGTTTGAAAAATTAGAGCATGTTTTTAATGTGTGTGCCACTGCATACCATATAGTTGCTAGTTCACTTTCAAACAGGTGGTGGAAAATGTATTCTACATTTTGTCTGAATCTAGGGTCTTCAGAATTCAAACTTAAAGAACGATATTCTGATGCACTAATTTGTGTGGACCTTCCGTCATATCATCCTCCTTTTCCTAGAGGAAAGAGTAGAGGAAAAGAACATGCTTTATGCTCTTTGAGGATCCTTTGGCTTAACACAATTGATATGTTTCTAATGCATCTTCTATGGTGTCTTTGGAGTGTAGTGGGTGAGTTGTACACTGGTCTAAATGTCGGCTCCAGTAACAGGATCTACATGTTCCCATTGGCCAGTTGCTGGTAAATCTTGAATTATTTGGGTGGTTTCTTTTAAGTTTTCCTCTATGTTTATATCTGTGTAGTATTCAATGTTTTATTTTACATATTGTAGGGCTTGTCTAACTTTGTTCAAGTCAACCAGTTGTTGCCAGTTTATTTGGTCTTTTGTTGGTACACCAATAGCTAGGACAAGCAAAGATTGATCTATTGGTCATTCTACTCCTAGAGTTTCTACATTTTCTTTTAAGTTTTAATGGCAAATATACTACTTTGCCACGGATGCCCTTTAGTAACTCAGATGGCGGTAATTTGGCTGTTTTCGTCCCAAGGCGTATTATAACTTGAAATGGGTGTACTGTTTGGATTATAATGTTCTCATACAAGTTAAGTTATTGGAGAGCCTTTGGAAGTGGGAATATTTCTAATTTATTGGTGATAGCACATGATGGCATGTGGTTATTGTCAAGCTTTGTGTTGCAGTACGTGCAGAGTATTGAGGTGTCAGTTATTTTGTATTTCGTTTCTGCTGTTCGATATAAAGCTAATGGTAACAATTGTGATTCTTCATGGTCTTCTATTTTGTAGGGGATAACTAATGTTTTTGTGCTCTTTTTTATAAAAAAAGTTTTCTGACAGCAGACAGATACTTGGTATTTCAGTATATGTGTTTTGAAACAATTATTTCTTTTTTGTATATGTTTGTTATGAGGTTGGTGTGTGTGAGATTTTCGGCAATGTTTTCTGAAGTTACTGAATTTTCAGTCTACTTCAGTTCCAAAGTACTTACTTTGGATATGCTCTTATTTTTAAGGAGTTATTTGGCTCCTCCAAGTAGGAGAATGTTATCTAAACTTTGTAGTTCTAGAGCAGGAGATTTTTCATAGTATAGTCTATGCACAAGATTCTGTATAGCGGAATGGTATGTTGCTAACTTTGTGATCTGGTGGAAGGTGCTTTTGCAAGAAGTTTACGAAATGCAGGCTAATGAATGTCCTTGCAGACCAGTATGGCTTTGCACTGGACAGGAGTCCATGGTTTGTAAAGTTTTCATTCTACTTTTGTCTTTTAGATTGATATAGTGATTGAGGAATTATCGTAAACATTTGAAGGATTGTTGCCTTACAATACACATTGAGCTGCATGTCCGTTTGTGCAGTGGACAGTTTGTTTGGACGAAAGGAACATTTGGTTGCAAGTTGGGGATGTTTTTTCATAAGGGTTTCTTTTGCCATAATGGTGTCTGCTAACCTTTCATACCCTCGACCATCACTGTCTATGACAATTTATTTTTTGTTCTTGTTTATATGCCTCTTCATGAAATATGGTCCTGTGCTGCTTGCGTGAATCCAATCACCTTCACAGAAGTTTGAAAAGGTATCTATATTGACATTGCACATGTTTAGAAGTACTTTTTGTAATGTATCAATTAATTTAGTTAGTGGTTACATCTGTTTTAAATCAATAGGAGCAATGTTCTCTTTAGTAGAAATGTGCTGTCAATTAGAGCTTGAAGGATTAGTCTGCTGCAGTAGTTTGTAAGGGTAGATTTTGCCTTTTCAGATTTTGTGATAAGGTTGTGAAGAATTGCTTTTTAGTAGTTATTTGAAGACTGGTATATATATATATTTATATATATATATAGTGTTAGGTCCATTAGTAGGTTTGCCTTTCTTTCTAGATATTATTTTAGATTTAGTTTTTACAAGAGGCGCTACACCTTTTTTAGTCTTGGCTGTTTTACTTTTTCTTAGTGAGGTTACTTGCTCATTTGTTTTAATGTTGTCTATAAATTGTTATAGACGTGGATGAGAATATGGCTTGATTTTTATTTTTATCGGCTATATTCTTTCTTTCTTTTCTAGGTTAATTTTAGTAGGCATTGTGTTGTGTCTGTTGCAAAAATAAATTTTAGTTTTGAAAGTTGTGGAATGTATATGGATATATTGCACATGGGTGTGTGGGTGTGATTATAGAGATGAATAGCGTGTTGTGTGATTGTGTAGTGGGGTGATAGTTGTGCTTGGGAAGGTTGTAAGAGAGTGTACAGGTGTGATGGGTCTGTGAGCTGTGGAAGGGTAGAGTTTCAGCTTGAAACACCCTAGATTGGCTGAAAATGCACTTTGAAACTGTCCGCTGCTGCAGACACCATTTGCGGACACGCCGTCATGCTGCATGGGTGCAGTCACATGTTGACATCCAGGCATGTCCACAGCCCTGACGGGCGTCTGCAGAAACCCGTTGGGTGGGAATTGCAGGGCATATGTGCTGGTTGTCCATAGAACAAGCGTGGTGTCCGCTGACTAATTCAAAGTGTGTCATGCAAAACCAGACATGTCCGGACATCGCTCCTGTCTGGGGGCACCTCCATTTTGAGTGTAGTCACCAAGGACAAGTCGTTCAGTCTGTGAACTCAAAATGCTGCTTTAAAATAAATCACACAACAATATATAACACAGTATAGTTTAACAAATACATTTATTTATGAAAGGCATGGAGTAGCTGAATGGGAGAATTAGGAATTTCTGTACAATAATGATCAGGGGAGGAAGGGAGTGAGGTTTCATCCAATCATCTTTGAATTTACATTTTGGGAATTTGATGGGGGTGATTGCTAGGGACAAGCGGGACAGGTGCAAGAAGGACATTGATAAGGAACTTTTTAATGACATGATTTTTGACATATTGGAAAAGTTCCTTAAAATCATTACTTAGTTCATCCAATTTTGTAGACAAGTTAATGATTTGATTATGTACAGTTGAGGCTAGGGCTTCTCTTTGTGACTCTTGGGATTGTGAATAATTCAATTGGGGCATGGTTTCTTCGTGAAAACCGTGTACTGTAAGAAAAAAGGGAAAAAAGTATTATTTTAGTACTGTCTGTACAAATAACATGCATTTCTTTACATTAAAATATGTATTGTATACCATTAAAAATGTTATTGTGACTCATTTCTTCTTTTGGGAAGTTCTCCTCTAACCAGTCAAGTGTGTTTGCCATTTCCGTAAAAATGAAAAATATAGTGTTTTTCTTTTATAATACATGTTTACATAGTGAATGCTAATAATAAAGAAAGAAATGCAGTGTACTTACTGTTTGGTGAGTGATTGTTTTAGAATATGTGCTTGGTGTATTTTAGTCTCTATGAACAGTTGTATTGTATTGATATATGAGTTGTGCACTTATGGTTTATGCTTACTGAGTTCCATTATATTGTGTGTTATAAATACTAAATAATGTGTATATTTTCAAGTCATCATTTGTACAAAAACGTATATTTGGGAGCAGTAGATGTAAGTAACGTTGCTTTATGTATATGTGTTTGTTGGTTGATGGGTAGAAGATTTTCTGTTCTCCCCTGTGCTTCTGGGCTTTCTGCATGCTACCTGATGTCCGAAGACAATCACATTGTCCATAGACTCTATAGCTGTAACTTTGGGGGTCAGTATGATATAAGGAACATGCAGCAGATTAAGGGTGCACTGGTATCAGATTAAGGGTTCACTCATAAAATCCTATCAAATTCAGTGAAAATATGTTGCTAAAGTTACATAATGGTTAAGTTGACTAATAAAAACCTATGAAATCTTCATTAAAGCGATGTTATGGTTTCAAGTTAAGCCAAAAAAACATTGAAATTTGCCATTTATGTTAAGCTAATGAACCCATTACTCAAGCCATCACTGTGTACTGCTAAAACTAACACCCAGGACATCAAAGATGACATGACTAATGTCATTCATTACATCGCTGATAACATCACATCGCAACTTAATTCTGATGAAAAGTCGGTAGAAGAGGTTGTATTTATATTGTTAGTAACAAGATGTTAGGGGTGATTGGGAGACCTATCATGAACTACTTAATCTATTAAAGAATGTACTCATGTGAACAAAAGATTATATTCAAGTGTTGTTGTTAATAGAGGAACCTAACCATACATACATCTAGGCAATAGTTGCAGCATGCATCATAAAAGTACAATATTTTTAATCTGGTAATTTCCGATAATAAAATAATAAATGCTACCTTATGAGAGTTTTGAGTAATGTTAAACATGGAATAAATAAGTAAGAATTGAAAACCTAGAACACACTTGTGTTAGTAGAAATAATACATATATGAACCTACAATGCATACAAATTAAAGGCAACTGCAGGGAAACTAAAGTAAGGAAGAAATAAACAACAGCACCAACAAATGACCGATTAGAGTTAATCATCATGTACACAAATTTGTTGTGGGGTTGAGGTCTGTTTATTACCCCATGTATGTTCACTATGAGCTCAGATGAAACTCTAAGGAAAGTACTTTAGGAAAATATAAAAAGGTCAATGTGTAGCTATACATCACCTTTTAATTTTGGAAATTCTAATTGTCAGTCAAAACAAAAAAGTAGGCTAATCATGCTGGCAAACAAAAACAAGAGGCCCAGATATGTAATGTCATCAATGACATTTGTTATGCCATCTTTGATGTCCTGGGTGTTAGTTTTAGCAGTGCAAGGTGGTGGAGCAAGTCATGGTTCTTAGCTTACCATAACTGGTGAATTTCAATGTTTTTTTTCGGTTTTACTTGTAACCATAATGTCCCTTTTTAACCACATTTTTTCACTGATTTTTATAGGTTTTTATTAGTGCACCTTAATCATAACATCCCTTTTTAATAAAGTTTTTTCACTTACTATATATATATCTATATATATATATATATATTCAGTAAAAAAACTTTGTTAAAGGGACGTTATGGTTAAGTTGTGATACTAAAAACCTATGAAATTCAGTGAAAAAAACTTGTTAAAGGGACATTATGGTTAAGTTGCGCTACTAAAAACCTATGAAATTCAGTGAAAAAAACTTGTTAATGGGACGTTATGGTTCCAAGTAAAACCGAAAAACCCCTGAAATTCGCCAGTTATGGTAAGCTAAGCAACCATAACTCGCGCCACCACCGTGCACTGCTAAGACTAACACCCACGACATCAAAGATGACATCACAAATGTCATTGATGACATCACATGTCTGGCTCACTCTTTTTTCTTTTGCTGACATATCTAGGCCACATGGCCTTCTTCAGTAACAGTCAGAAACTAAACATTTTATTTTATTTGCAGACGTATCCTTCAAGTAGGTTCTTACAGTAAGTCCAGTCACATCATATGAAACATATACATAGGGGAAGACAAAAGCTTGAAAGACAGTAATCCTTTTTGTGCATAAAGATAATCAATACACTTATCAGCACTTTCTGATAGCTCTGTTGTTTTTCTATGGCTGTACTTTCCCTGTAAATGGTCATATTTGTATACATTTTACTCACACTACTTTCCTTAGGGTCCAATCACATCAAGTGATACATATACATAGGATAAATAGCAGCTTTGAAACAGAGCAATCATCTATTTGCATGAAAATAATCAGTTAGGTTATGAATTGTTTCTGCTAATACTTGTGCTTTTTTGCTAACTTCATTTTCCCTGTATATACCCATATTGGTGTGTGTTCTTGTCCCTTTGTGTTTTGTCTATAGTAATGCAATTATGTAATACATGGGTTTTATTAGCTACTTATTACATATTCATATTTCACAGTACACAAAAATCTATTAAGAAAACAATTATCATTTCATTATTCAACATATTAACATTACGAATATTATACCTTCATCTTGTACCCTGCACACAATGCTATATTTCTGCATGAGTAGCTTAGTATACTAGATAGAACCCCATAATAGAATGCTATTTATATCAATGCATCATTCAATGCACTAATTAGGGTATGATATTTATTGCAATGATCCTTGACACTTTTTTCGCAACATTATAATAAGAATCCCTTGTACACATATTTCATGAAAAGTAAATACACATGTGATGTCATCAGTGATGTCATCAATGACATTGCGATGTCATCTTTGCTGTCGTGGGTATTAGTCTTAGCAGTGCACGGTGGTGGCGCGAGTTATGGTTGCTTAGCTTACCATAACTGGAGAATTTCAGGGGTTTTTCGGTTTTACTTGGAACCATAACGTCCCTTTAGCAAGTTTTTTTCACTGAATTTCATAGGTTTTTAGTAGCGCAACTTAACCATAACGTCCCTTTAACAAAGTTTTTTCACCGAATTTCATAGGTTTTAGTAGCAAATCTTAATAATAACTTTGACTTAATGTACATTTAATATAGAACATACTGAACCCCTTCTACTGAATTTGATGTCCGTGAACTTTTTTGATGTCCGCGGACATGTTCGGACAACAGTACCACTACCTAAAAAGTCTGGGGGGGTATGTTTTTTTGTTATATTATGACATAGTAACATTTAAAAAATTCACAAAGTAGCACACATACATATTATATGTAGTAATACATAAGAAATGTAACCCATATATGTAACACACTATTCATTTAAATACAATATGTTCTAACATGGAATATACTAAATGAAGATAAATTGGCTTCCAACATAATTGCCTCACTCCACAACTAAGAGCAAGACCAGACCTACAGAGTACTCAGAACATATATTACCTGAAATAGTAAGTGTACTTCATTTTACTCATATTTGTATAAACCTTCTGTATCAGATTAAAACAAAATATATTATCTTTTTGTTTTCTCACAGAAATGTCTAGTACTCTGGAAGGGCTAGAGGAGCACTTCCCACATGACGAAATGTCAGAAGATAGTGAAGCTAATGGTACACACTTTACGATACAAACCATTTAATTATTATTATTTGATATATATTTAACATATATATATATTTTTGTACAGAGCATACCAAAATAGAAAAAACCTCTGAAGAAACTGTTACGGATAACACTCTTGAAAACATAAAAGAAAAAATGGATTTATTGTTGACCAATTTTAATAATTTGAACACTTTTGTTGAAGATTATTTTAAAACAAAAACCTCATACCATTGTCCCACATGTACTTGTCCCCCCTCACCATATCCCAGTGAATTATCCCCAAACCCTCTCCATAACCCAAAACGCCCTTCTTCACCTGATACCAATCATGTTGAAACCCCTAATTCTCCTGTTTTTGTTTACGTTTCTGACTCACCTTCTCTACCATAAATTAATAATATATGTTAAATAAAGTAAAATTTTTATATTGTGTTGTAATTAGTTTCCGTTTTTTTAATAAAAAAAAACAATGTAGGTGTCCGCGGACAGCGTGGGTGTTCTGAAATGTTTGTAAATAAACGAAAATGGAGATGTCCTGAAGAACACTATACCTGTCCGTACTGTTCGCTAGCAAGTTGAAACTGTTCTAAGAACACACGCGGTGTCCTGAAATTTTCGTAAAGAAACAAAAATTAAAGTGTCCTGAAGAACACTATACCTGTCCGTAGTGTTCGCTAGCAAGTTGAAACTGTTCTAAGAACACAATTGGTGTCCTGAAATGTTCGTAAATAAAAACGAAAATGGAGGTGTCCTGAAGAAAACTATACCTGTCCCTACTGTTTGCTAGCAAGTTGAAACTGTTCTAAGAACACAAGTAGTGTCCTGAAATGTTTGTAAATAAACAAAAATGGAGGTGTCCTGAAGAACACTCTACCTGTCCGTACTGTTCGCCACCAACTTCAAACTGTTCTAGAACACATGCGGTGTCCAGAAATGTTCGTTTGACATGTGACACACTTTTAATTACTTCAGGACCCGAACAGTGTCCGTAGAACATCAACGCGCATGCGCAAACCAATGTCCGTGCATTTGGTGTCCTGCGGACAGCCGCTTCCTTCGCGAACATGTTCATGAAGCGATCATGTGACCGCGCCCATGCTGATCACGTGTTCTGAATGCGGACACTGTTCGTGTCCCTGAACAATTTAAAAGTACATTTTCAAGTAATCCACAATATTCCACAATAAAAACTCACCATAGCACAAGTCCCACATACTAATCCTGAGTTTCTACATACTTTTTGAAAGTTTTTGAACCTTTTTTTGTGTTTGATCTGTCCGCGGACAGCACGCATGTCTGCGAACTGTGTACAAGCACCCCTATAAAAGACCACGCCCTAGAGCTTATTCTCATTGTGTTTCTGTCTATTCTTCAGAGCACAGCTATTTTTCCTGCAACTTGCAGATTACACCATCATCGAGATGGCATCCATGGCTGCACTACTGCCACCTGGTGCTGCACCTGCTTCAGCACCACCCCGACCCCCTCCACCACCGCCACCTTCCCAAGGGCCTGAGAGGGGAACAGGAGTGAGGATGCAGAGGAGGAAGAAGAGGATGACGAGAATGAGGTAGAGGAAATCCCTGCTACCCGCACTAGGTGTGAGTCTTGGGTGTGGCGGCTGTTTACCATTCATGGGAATGGTCCTAAGGCTCGTGCGAACCGTGTCACCTGCAATGAGTGCAAAATGGTACTCAGTCGCGGGAGGCATGGTTCGTACAGCTTTGGGACCACTACCATGAAGCGACACCTAAGGTCATTTCACTCTGGGGCCATTCGCAAGGTTGTACCTTGCGAGGAGTGTAGTAGGTTGATTTCCTCTACTTCATCCTTCGTTTCTGATCCTGTCACCACAAGGATCACCTCTGTGGGACAGTGTCTTCCTCAAGCTGTCTCATAGGCCATACAGAATTCTGATGACCCTTACCTTTCTAGGGTCACAGTTGTATATATGTACTGCGACACAGTACTCTGCAGGGGGAGCAACTTCGCAGTGCTTTATAGACTGTCGTCTCAGAGCATGAGAAGACCTGCTCACTACCCAAATAAAACCCACTCTAAATCTTCCTCTCTCAGCTCGCCCTTTCTTATCCCTGTTGTTGGTGTCCCCCCTTTACCCTCCTTTCCCCTCCTCTCCTATTGTGTCGTGTATAAAAAACCAAAAAAAAATACAAAATAACAAAAATCAAAATAAATAACGCTCTTTTCAGAGCCCCCTTTCACAGTTCAAAAATAGAAGTGAAAATAAATGAAGCAGGGCCCTTTGTATTTTTTAGAAGTCCGTGGACATCTAAACATTTGGGGTGCTACCCTATCATACCCATTGCAATTTTCTCTGGGAGGAAGTGGTGGTTCTGAAAAGAGCCTTTGGGAAGTGTTTGTATGTCAAAAATTATAAATACTCAACACCTACTTCAAAATGGATGCTGGATTCTGAAAAAGGTTGCAATGCATTTTGTACATTTCTCAGAAAAATCTGATTGTCAGCATAAGTAAGATGGACTCCATCTCTGCGAAAAATGTATGTACTACGAAACATAATATTTTCACTGTGAAAAGAGGACATGCCAAAATCTCTTAGAAAGGCACAAACAGCCTCATTAAGATTGCACCTTGCTTTTTCCATTTGTGGACCAAATGAAGAAGAACAAAGCGACATTTGTCTCTGCGCAATACGTGAAAATATTACTTGAGAAATAGGAAACATGTCCATGACCTTCCCAAGTCCTTCTTTCATAGCAAATTGCAAAGAAATTCCTGACACATGTCCTAAACTGTTCCCTCCCCAATGAATTACAATTATGTCTGGATGTTGCTCTGTCTCCAAAGTAGCACAGAGAGGTAGCAAGTCCAACCACTTCATTCCACGTACTCCATGCCAGTGTACTTCCACATGTGGAAATCCAAGATCTACAGCTATTCCACAGCTTTCTGCATGCACCTTCAACCAATGTATCCACGAATCTCCCAAAATCCAAACAATCTGTTTTCTGAAACACACAGCCATAGCTATCTGTTGTTCTCTCAGCAAAAAGAGTATCTGAGAAACTCTCTCCTGGCACAACACACCCACTAAACTTTCCTGACCAATCCCTTTCAGTGCTCATTCTCATTTGCATGACTTCTGAACCCAGAAATCCCCAGATGTAACACCCGTTATCCGCGAACTACCGCCAGGTCCGCGGACATATCGTAACATGAACAGCCCTTCTACCATTTCCACTTCACTCTCTGTGCCATTCCCTCATTGGATGTAGCTAAGAAGTCAAATGACCATCCACCAATCACATTCAAGACCTCTACATCTAACTGCATCATCATAGATCAGCACTGCAAATGTACTGTGAATCTCTCTGAGTACAAGTGTCATATCATTGGCAAGCACCATCTACAAGAAATACTGTACAAGACTCCAAGATTTCTACTTGCAGCTCCTTGCATATCCATATGCATGAACACAAACTACAGTTATGCATATTTTCTGTACAGTACATGAATACATTTTCAAACTGACTTTTAGCTTGTGTAATCTGTAAAATGAATCTACTGTCTTTTTTCAATCTCCTAAAATCAATTGTCACTTATAAACCTGTATACTATTTACTTTCTTTATACACATACACACAAAAATCATGTTAAACTAACATTTTTGAAATAAATATATAGACTACATATATTCAAACAAAATTGCATACAAGCGCACTCTATGTTCAAATCTCAAAAAATAATACTTATACAGTTATATATTTTTTAAAAATGTCTTTATTTATTTCATTACTTTAATTTAAGCATGACATTGAGGCACTATTACCTGGAAGAGCTTAGTTACAGAAATAGTGGTAATCAGTGGTACATTATGAATTTCACAAGACATAGTAAAGATATTTTGTTTGCTACAGTTAGTCATTGCAATACAATTTGTTCATTAAGAAAATATCATATGTATTGAACTGGTGCGACGTATCTTATGTAAATAAGATAGTTTTAATGGTTTTGAGGAAGTGTGGGATGTATTTACCCATGCATCCGAGCCCTACCTCAAAACTGTGCAGTACTGACATGGAAAACATCATGATGGCCAGAGTTTCCCAGAAAATGCCCAGGGAAGTGCATGATGAATAGGCTGCCACCCATTTTTGCCGATGTTATGGGCACAGAAGGGCACTGCCTAAAAAACCCATTGGACTACCCACACAGTAGCCTGAAACCATTGGGAATGGAAATGCTGATTGCCAAAAGCAAACCCATAACTGTTGGGAATTCATTTTCTTAAATCCCAAAAATGGGTGCAGTACCAGTACTCACCACTATCCAAAAGCCGGCGTTTTAAAACCACCAGATTTTACTTTTTGTAAAACTGAATAAATGAACCCAGAGCATGCCAAAGAAAGACTTACTGAGAGGTGGATCCAATGTAAAGTTATATTCTGAAGTGACTTGAAGGTTTATAACAAGACTGGCTAGACTGGCTGAGCTGTGGATTTCAGCAATTTAAGTAAATTTGGACTGAAAGACATTAAAAATCTAAATGTTTAAATTGACTGAGTGACCTACTTCTGAGTGTCACATAGGTTGCAATTGTTTAAATGTCATAGTTTTGAACTTAGAATCAGCATTCTAGCTGCATATGTAAAACATTGTCTTGACTTAAACTGGGGAACAAAAAGTGACATTTTATCTGAAACCTGGATTAAGGAACTGGATTCTGCCCACCAGCCACCCCCATCAGGAGTGAAACTTGAGTCACAGCTGTGTTCCCAGGCCTATCTGCCTTTTGCTGGCCACACTAAGGATATGCCATCTCTCTGATAATTGAATTAAGGGGAGCCCCCACAGAATACAGGAGCTCTGAACAAAGCCCTGTCCTGACCCAGGCAGATGGTTTATTGCAGATGTCGTAAAAGTAGCTTCCTCCTGAAGCAAAGGGGAGGGGCACTGCCTGTGAGAGCAAGCTGGCTTGGCAGAACTGGAAAAACCAGAAATTCAACCTTGTGCTGGGGGAAAACCACACCCCTTTGGGGCCAGAACATAACTCTAAAAAGATGAATAACTCATAGTACGGACTTGTGAAAATTATTTAAATGACACCATAATTCTTGTGATTTTTCTGCCCACATTTTAAGAGGTTTTTAGAACCGGTGGCATGTTCAGGGGGGTTCTAGCGGAAAAGAGGATATTACTCAAAATGTGTGCATGTGAAAAATCTGACACTTCATCAACTAATGTCCATACTCCTTGCGCACATGTGTGTAAATTTGGGGTAATGTCCGGTATTGCAAACCAGTTAAAAAGTGCAAAATATTGCCATTTCTGAATGCAAGCTCCCAGGAAGAGCAGAGTTTGAACAGGGTATACCTCCTGTGATATGTGAGGGGTGCATATGATTTTAAAACAATATGTACCTCTGCAAATATGTTTTTGGTTCAAATCTAGATTTGTGTGTAAGTTGACAGGAGGAGTGGACTTTCTGCAGGCTGTAAAATGACATCACTCTGACACAATTTAGCTCCCCCAATCAGGGGAGAAATGAAAGCTTGGCCAATGATAAGTGGAGAGGGGTAGGGTCTAGTGATGCTGCACACACACCCATTTTGAAAACACATAAAAGCAGAGAGACAGGACAGATAGGGACCTTCAAATCCATTTGCAGCTGGAAGCTCTGCCGGGAAAATCCATACTTTACCTCCATCAATCTCTAGAGAAAGCTGTGCAGAAAGATCCAGACTTCAAATCCATCAGGCCAGACCAGACCAGCAGAGTAGAGCTGACCTGTTAGCAGAACCAGAGAGAGCTGACCCAGATCACTGTGAAGTGCAGAGACCAGAGTCCAGTCTAAAACCTGACCAGATCCGTGGCGAGGTCCATTTAACTCAAGAATATAGTGTGAGTACCTAGCAAGACTGTGCAGAACCAATCTCTTAGTTAAGATAATATAATTCAAGCTATTTTAATCTAAGTAGAACTGCCTCCTAACTGTTACTTGTCATTCGCAAAGCTGTCACCTGTCATTTTCTAGTTGCAAGCTGCACTTGTCTTTTTGAACTTTAAAATTTCAAATCTGAAAAACGACCTTTATTTAATCGCTCATATCTCCGTGACCGTTTGTGCTAGAGACTTGCAGTAACTTCCATCTGGAAGCTGAGATCCTAGACTTTCTTAGGACCCCAAAACGATAGTGATAGTCCTTGTAGTTCCTCTGTAATCGCGCCCGGCGCACCCGCGAATTTTGCCGCGATTTGCAAATTTGTCCACGTGTAAAAATCTGCTGCTGCTTGCCTTTCAGTTGCCAAAAATTCGTTTAACCTGCTAGTTACACCCTAGATCCTTGCTAAAGTGAGCCTGGACTAATATTAACTTGATTTCACTCACCCTGAACCTCCTAGAGGGAATTAAAAGCATTTTAGCATATTTTTTTCTACATTGCCAGCACATTTAAAAGCATTTGGGCCTGTGTTTTCAACTTCTGTAGTCTAAGTTGCTGGGGTGAACTGAATCACATTTAATTGCATTTCTGAGAACTGTGTGCCTTCCTTCCATTTCCTTGCATTGCATAAAAGGGGGGGGTGAATTGTCCAAGAAAGTGATTACATTGTCTTTTGCTGAAATCCTATCAAGTTATTTTCTTTACTGCATTTCATTCCACATTGCATCCATTTGAAACTATAAAAGTATTGTTGCTATCTTATCCATTTCATGTCAACTCCTTAGTGATTATCAAGAAGTGTGCTAGTGCCAGATTCTCTGTTGTTAATCTTTATCATACCAGATTAAGTGTGATATCCAATTATTAATTTATTATAAAGCGTGATATATATATTGCTTTACTTCTCAAATAAACCTTTTAACTTGCAAAACAGAACTACTTCTTGGCTCAGTGGGGTCAGGGGGATTCTGAGAGAGGGGTGTTATATAGGGGTAGTCATCCAGAACGCATGAACTGGACATAAAGATATAGCAATAAGGGTTTTCATTCAGTATTATAGACTAGGCGTTGACTTAGCTGTAGTGTTGAATTGAATCCTCTTACAAATTGGGGGCTCGTGCCGGACGTTTGGGTTAGATCTACCATTTGTGCAGATTAATACAGCGTGCCAGCTGACCAGATACACATATCCGGTCGGATCACCACGCTGTGTTACGCTGTAAAGCACTCCTCATAGGAACGCTCCAAGGAAACGGTCTGTTTTGCAAGAATAAAATACTAACTCTTGTAAGTCAGGAAGGAAATCAAATTTCCAGAATGACGACACTCGTGGACATGAAAATAGCCAGAGAGCACCTCTTACATAAGCTATTTGTGAGAGGTGAATGGACCGAACAGGGCCAGGATGCGTGGTTGCAGGCAATCACACAACAGGTCACTGAAATGGGGTCAGATATATATAGAGATCAGGGTCCACTACATGTGGCCCTGAGTGAACTATACATGGCCCCGAAGGCCAAAGATGAACACGACAAGATTGTTAGGATAGCGGCATACCTGTACCTATATATGGGAGACATGCAGGATAGATGTACTGAAAGCCAAGATCTGGCGAATAAGCGACAGATGGCGTTAGAGAAGGTCCAATCTGACCTGGTCTCTTCTGAGCAGAGGCTGCAGAGGAGCCAGGAGTCAGAAGATGATAGTAGGCAGTACATCATTAAAATAAAAGAGGATATGGACATCCTGCAACAGGAAAAGACAGACCGGGATACCAGAATTCTGGCTTTGCAGCAGGAACGCCAAGACAGTTTGGACTCCCTACTGCAGAGCCAGAAAAAGCTGGAGCAACAGATCAATTTCAACAGGGCATGCACAGAGCAGGTAGCCACCCTGCAAATCCAACTAGACAGAGAGAAAGAGGAGAGCAATAAACTGATCCTGAAAGACCTGGATACCCAGGCAGAGTTTGATCGGGAGCGCCAGAAAGCCGGTGCCTTCCAAAGGCAAAGGGACGACCTGGCGGCACAGATGCAGGCTCTTAGTCAGGAAAGAGACACTTTAGGCCAGGAAGTCTGCCACTTAAAAAAGGAAATTGAAGAAAATCACCTGGCCCTCCAGGGGCTGGGTGATCTCCAAAAAGAAAACCAGAACTTGGTAGAGCACACCAGAAGGGTGGAGGATGCTCTCGCAAGAAAGGAGCAGGCCAATAGGGACACAGCTCAGGAGGTAACCCTCCTGCAGCAAAGACTGGCCCAGGTCTCCAGGACCAACCAGGAAGCACAGAGGGAAAATGAGGCCCTCTGTCAACACAATGATAGGCTCCAACAACAGGTAGCGATGCAGGAGAGACTGATAGAGTCCAGTAAGGCCTTAACTGAGGAACTGAAGGCACAAATGCAGGCTCTTGCATTGCAACAGGGAGCAGGGGCGGATAGAGATGAGGTTCGCTGGGAAAGGGAAACTCCGGAGCATAACCTCAGGAGCCCTAGTACCAGAGGCCCTCATACCTCTCAGTCCCTGGACTCTGCCACCCCCATGTTCCCCGGCGCACATGAGCACCGGGCCACCGGGATGGCAGAATACTATCCAGACAAAAGTATGGGGCTCATAGGCCAGTACCACCCAGATATGGAGGGGCGGGCATCCGGGTATGGGCACCCAAGCGCAGTGCAATTTAGTGGGGAACCCCAGGAGAGTAGGCCCATTAAGGGCATCCTGAAATCCTCTGCCCAGTTAGGTCAGTGGAGGGGGTACCCATCAAATCCTGGCAGCAAGGAGGAATCTGAAGAATCTTCTGAACTGCGCAGGACACAGGAGACCAGGTCCCCACATTCTGCCAGCCATTCCCAGGTTCGCAGAATCCGGGAAAACCTGGAAGAGCAGACAGGAACCTCTGGGAGCAGTGCCTCTGAGTCAGAGGATGAATGGACAAGGGTTACCCGAACCAAAAAGGCCAATAAGGCAAAAAGGGCCTTCCTTAAGGACCCCTTAAAGCAGATTAAGGCGATCAGGAGCGTCATCACGCCTTACCATAAGAACGCTAAGTATTCTGTTTGGGAGCACTTAGAGTTGTTTGAGCAAATGATGGAGACGTTCCATTTGAAGGACAGCCAAAGCTGTATTCAATATGTAAAGTGGACCTTCTCCCCGGAATACTCCAGTTTCTTTGCGGGGCTGGAGGACCAAAATCATTTAAGATGGTCCACCTATAAGGCGGCCATCTTGAAACATTTTTCCATTCATAGAAATCCTCAAGAGGCTCGCAAGGCAGCCTACAATTTGCAATGTGGGGAGGATCAGGCCCCACAAGAATTTGTGCAAGAACTGAAACGTGCTTTTGCGCAGACCACCAGAAGGGTGCGCACAGACAGTAGAGAATTCATTAATACATTTTTTCATGCCTTGCCCAAATACATAATGACCCAGCTCGTGAGGGATTTTCACGAGAAAAGATCTTTAGACTGGGTCATTGAACAGGCTACCCGGATCTATGAGGTGCAGAAACCGGTAGATAGCAAAGGTAATGCCCAGAAAAACCCCAAAGCCAACAGCACCCCTGCTGCTGCCAAGGTGGCAGAGGTAAAGGTCACCCCCGTTTTAGATTTGGAGATGGGGGGGGCGTAAAAACCTACCTGCACCTAATAATGCTAGGCCCAGAAGGTCCTCGGGCCAGTCACAGACAGGGAGCCAGGGAGGCAGCCCCACAAATGGGGTCCCTCGCTCTCCTGATTATGTAAGTCCCCGTTACAAGGGAAACAGACCCATCCTGGTTTATGTGTGGACTCCTCCAGCCCAAGGGGGGGGATCCAGCCAAGCACCTAACCCAGGGAACTTCCCTCCTAACTTCCCACCGGAGGGCAGAAACTCTCCAAATCCTGGGCAGAACTTTTTCCCCAGATATCCACCCGACTTTCAGCCCCAAAACCATCCATCCTTCTTTCCCCAATTCCCTGAGCCCAGACCACTGAATCTGGGTGAGGGGAGGCCAAGGGTGGAGGGGTACCCAAAACTTCCCAACCCGGGGTATTACCAGAGGAGGGACAGCTACTCTTCCCGGGATCAGCCCAGGGGAGAAAACAGGGCCCCGTATCAGCCTTAGCGGGTTTCCCAGTTAGAGCGCCAGGTTCAAAACATGGCGCGGGATCTGGGTCACATACTGAGGGCTCAGCAGAACCCTCAGATCGGCATGCCGGCGCAGAACGCACCCAATGGGGCAGCACCCCGATAACTCACCGGTTCCCAGGGAGGAGGCACAAGGGGAAGGGGGGTGTAAAGCCTTGGAGGAAGCTTCCTTCCTCACTTGTAAACAGCCCCTGGAAACCCAGGAACCGGAAACAAAATCTCTTGCCCCTGAAAGTCTGCCTCCTAAGGAGCAGAGGGGTGGTAGGAGAAACAAAAGACCCAAACAGACACAGTTTGAGGAGGAGGTACAGATCTTCCAATTTGAGGGAGAGGGCTCCTCAGAGGATCCTGGGAAAAGGATCTTCTCCTTCAGAGAGGGGGGAACTCCTCCCAAAGAAAATGGGGTCCCTAGGGATGCAAATCCAGACTGGGGAGATGGGGAGACTGAGCTACCGCCGCCCACCATCTCATCCCAGAACCAACAGCAAGAAAATCCCCTGGTTCAAACCCATCCTGGTGACTGCCTCCAAAAAGGGGGGGGCGGCCCAGAACCGGAGCCAGGGGAACCCACAATGGCTCTGATCTCCAGTTGCCAAATTTTTCTTTCAGATTCCCAAGGCTCTCCACAGAATTCTGCCCAAATCTCTTCGCTAGCGATGTCCAAAACCAGAAAGTTAGCCCACCAGTTGTCCAAAAATGTGCATTATCTGTGCCCCTTTGAGGAGAAGGAGGGAAGATACTATGCCCCGGTCCGAGTACAGGGGCAGGGTACAATTTTGGCACTGGTGGACACGGGATCTCAAGCTACCCTTCTGTCCAGAAGGGCCTTTGATGAACTGAATGCAGGAAGGGGAGAGAATTACCAAATTCCTCTCACCTCTCTTCCTGGACAACTGCAGAGGGGACGGCAGATTTGGACATTAAAATTGGGCGACACAAGTTGAAACACCCAGTCATAGTTGTGACTCCGGAGGGCACCCCTTGTTTCCTGGGGAATGACCTCCTGAGAAGGTTGTCACCCCTAATAGATTGTGTAAACAAGGTCCTCTGGACCCAGACTAGCCGACCAATAAAATTAAAACAGAGTGTCAACCATGTTAGTTTAAACGGCACCTGCCACATGGTTGAACAAAAATCTGACCAAGTAGAATTTCACTTCCAGAACAACCAAATTCCAGACGTGACAGTAATAGCAGTAGGACAACAGACTGGTGATGGGGGGTCCTCTCTATTTCTGAAAATCAACCTTCCTTCCAGTTTAAGGTGGTATTCCACACTGGAAGGAAACACCCTGAAATTCTTTACTAATCCACAATCAGAAACTCCCACTCCTACAGTCCAGAAAGATGTGAAATCAGCTCAGAGCCTGGCTGATATTCAGCAAATTGGAGAGCAGTTGTTCATCCCTGTTCAGTTAAATGATGGGAAGGACTCTGTTCTCGCTCGAGTGTGTGTGAACAACGGTAAGAGCTTCATCAGCGAAGCCATGTTCCGCCAACTCCCAAAAGATCCAGCCATTCCCACATTCAAACTGATAGACAAATGGGAAATGGACCTGGAAGCGCCTAATTCCAAACATCTCCTGCCAAGCAGGTGTATGCTCAAAATCTCCATTGGCAACAAGAGCATAGTCCACAATTGTTGGGTCGTGCGAGACGTCCCTGCCGCCTTTTACTTAGGCAGTGACATTCTCAATCGCTTTGCCATTAGTTTGGACCTAATAAACTTCAAAGCTTGGTCCCGATTAGCGGATAATCCCATGGGCTTTGATGATCCAGAAAAAGCATTTAGGTCAGCTCAATTGCTACCTTATGCAGTTGAAATTCAGATCAAAGAGTAAGTCACCATCCCAGAAAGGACCCGACAATTCTCCCTGGAAGTGAAAGTTAAAAGAGGACAACATTTGAAAACCCTGATGCTTACATACATCTAAACGCTTCTCTCCAACAGCAAGGGTTGGGGGTAAACCCAACTCCATTAGTCAACATAGAACATGACACCATTCTAATAGAGGTGGATAACAGCGACTTAAAGAGTATTACTCTAGCCGCAGGCACCATTATTGGAATGGCGGTTGATGACCGACATTTTTCCATCGACTTAGTAAATGAACTGTTAGGACCAATCCCCAAGGACTGTTTTGACAGTGACAGTGAGGACAATACAACACCAGACAGGATTTTTACCCGGCATGGGGGGAACTTCCTGGTGTACACTTCCTGCCCCTATGGTAAGGAAGATGTGACTTGTGACTTCAGGAGGGATGAGGTGATTTTCCAGGTCCATGAGGGCTGCCTTTCCCACCTGAAGCCTCCAGTCCAAATCAGCACTCTGACCAGGGACTTCTCCACCCAGCTGGAGGAGGCCGCTGAAATAGCCAAACCAGAAGTCTTTCCAGCCTTCAGTCAGATGGTGGAAGAGAGAGTCAACCTAGCTGATGCCTGTGTGACTCTGGAACAAAAGCAAAAGTTGAAACAAGTTTTCTTGGATTTCCAAGATCTCTTTGCGGTAGACTCATATGACTGTGGTCGCACCGACATCCACACAACCACAATCCCCACGGACCCTGGCATGACTCCTGTGTTTGTGAAGCAATATCGCTTGCCTCTCGCATCAATGGAGTCCCTTACTGAAATAATTAAGAACCTTGAGTCTAGGGGAATAATCCGTCCAGTCCACAGCACCTTCAATAACCCGGTGCTGGGAATATTGAAGCCAAACGGCCAGTGGAGACTCTGCGCCGACCTCAGGGAGCTCAACAAACGGGTCCATACTTCCCGATGGCCTCTGCCCTACATTGACCAAGGGCTGGCCCAGATCCAGGGTTCACAGGTATTCACTGCAATAGACCTGACCAATGGATACTGGACCGTGCCTGTCAGTAGGGAGGACCAATACAAACTGGCTTTTACCTTTGGGGGCGAGCAGTACACATGGACCCGGACTCCTTTCGGATACCTCAACTCCGGTAATGAGTTCAATATTTTCCTACATAAGGCCATGCCCGACCTGGGTGCGAGGGGTAACCTGGCTTATGTAGATGATGTCCTCATCAAAAGTTCATCTGTGGAGGAACACATAGCGGAGATCCGTTATGTTCTGACGCAGTTGAGGGCTGCCGGAGCAAAACTTTCCTTTCAGAAAGCACAGTGGTGTAGAACCCGTGTTAATTTCTTGGGGCATGAGATTACTCCTCAGGGTCTCTGTCCCCAGGAAAAGAAAGTGGAAGCACTTCAGAAACTGAAAGACCCCACAACTCTGCGAGAACTAAGGAGCCTCCTTGGACTGACTAATTACAGCAGAAAGTTCATTGAGGGCTACGCAGAGATTACCAGACCCCTGATTCATCTCCTGAAGGGGGGGTCAAGTGGGAATGGGGTCCAGAACAATCCGAGGCAGTAAGACAACTCAAAAGAAGCCTCTCACAAGCGCCTTGCCTAGCTTACCCTGTCAGAAACAAGGAGTTCTTCCTGGAGACGGGGTTCTCTAATACGTGCTTGACGGCAGTATTATACCAAAAGCAAGACAAGGTCAATAAAGTAATCTCCTATGCGAGCAAAACTTTATCCTCTGTGGAGGAAAAATTCAACGATTGTGAGAAGGCACTCCTGGCAACGGTGTGGGCATTGAAGAATTACCGCCCGTTTATCCAGGGGGAACACATCATAGTGGAGACTCCACACCAGCCTCTGCAATATCTCCAAAGTGACAGAATCCGGGCCGGAAATGTGAGTAATTCCCGAATTACTTCCTGGATTCTGTCAATGCAAGGCTTTCCTGTGGAGGTCAGATATGGCCAAAACAAGAAAAGTCCCCTCGCGCAAGGTCTGGCTGACTTGCATGATTGTGCCAGAGAAAACTGTCTCGAGGACGAAAGTCTAAAAATCAAGGACAACATGGAGGCATACCTTAATTCCCCACACAAAGTCTTTGAAGAAGACAAGTGTGAGGGAATGCCCACTGTCTATGTGGATGGATGCTCTTACCATGTTGACAACGACGGGGAGAAAGAACTGGTGGCCGGCGTAGGGAATGCATGGGTGAATGAGTCCCCAGAACCCTCTGCTGGATACAAAATTGGTCCCCGAAGTAGTCAGGTGGCAGAATTGATGGCTGTGCATCAAGCCATCCTCACTGCTGTCCAGCATCAACTCCACGAACTGGTCATAATCACAGATTCGGATTATGTACGGAACGGGTTCGTGGAGCACCTGGTTAATTGGAAAACCAGAGGCATGTTATGTGCTAACAACAAACCCTTGAAACATGGGAAGTTGATCCAAAACATTGATGATCTGGTCACCTCGAAAGGAATGACCATCTATTGGAAGAAGATCAAGGGTCATTCGAAAGTAGAGGGACCAGACAAAACTGGAAATGACTTAGCTGATCAGCTGGCCAAAACCGGGGCCATCCAAGGGGATCTAATTGAGATTGAGTCCCTGTTGGGGGAAATCCAGGTCACTGCTATCACTAGGTCCCAGACAAATGCTCACAACGACCTTTCAATTGCACAATGGAGTAAGGAGACCCCTGATGCTGATTTGATTACCGCTCAGAAGGGGGATCCAATTATTGGTAAGTTTTACCAACACGTTGAGGACCCTGAGAACTTTCCCCTGACGGATATCGATTACATTGGGAAAGAGGACCTAAGAGTGTTGATGAAATGTCCAAAAATGTTCCGAATCCAAGACGGTTTGCTGGTAAGGAAATCCAAAGCTGGCCACGATCAGTGGGTGGTTCCTACCTCATTCCGAAGCCTGATGTTAAGTCACGCCCATGATGCGGCCACCGCCGGTCATAGGGGGTTTCACACAACACTGGAAATCTTAAGAGAGGTTGCATACTGGCCACACATGGGGCAGGACCTCAACCAATACTTGAAGGGGTGTCTTGTGTGTGCACAATTTCAGCTATCATCCCTCACGCACCGCGCGCCTCTCCAAAAGAGGGGGATGACACTGCCATGGTCAGATTTACAAATCGACTTTGTAGGCCCCGTGATTCGCTCTGCTAGGGGGAATAAGTACATGTTGACTGTGACATGCTTGTTTACCAAGTGGGTGGAATGTCTCCCAGCCCCAAATGGCAAGGCAGAAACTGCAGCTGCCCTGATGATTAACCACATCTTTTCCCGTTTTGGGCTACCTCAAAGGATTGAGTCAGACAGAGGTAGCCACTTCACCAGTGAAGTAATGACAAACATGTGGGAGATACTGGGGGTCAAGAGAAAGCTACACATTGCTTACCGGCCAGCTTCTTCTGGGGCAGTAGAGAGATATAACCGAACCATTGTGAGCATATTAAAGAAGTTTCTGGCAGATTCTGGGCCAAGTTGGGATATCCGATTACCTCTGGTCCTAATGGCCATCAGATCTACCCCTTCATCTGCAACCAAAATGTCACCATTTGAGTTGATGACTGGGCGCAAGATGGTGCTTCCGCAGCATTTGCTCTACAGGACCCAAGAGCAGACACTGATAAATGCCTCCACAACTCATGAGTATGTGGAGAATTTAAGGAAACACCTTCAACATGCTTTTGCTTATGCTCAGCGGAATCTAGAAAGATCGGCTGATAGCATGAAGACCCATTATGACCTGAAAACTTCCAGGAAGGAATATCAGGTGGGGGACCGGGTCTATCTATACAACTTCCAAAGGAACCAGGCCAAGCAGCGCAAATTTTTGCCTACATGGAAGGGACCCTTTGAGATCATCGACAAGATCTCCCCTGTGGCCTACAAAATCCACATCCCCAAAGGTCCTTTGGCAGCGGGGGAAGACAGTTGAAATGTTGCCATCCCAGGCACAGTCTGCAACAACTGGAGGAATCCTCTGGAATCCTAGCGGGTACTGTCTCAGACTAATTCAGTCCAACCATAAAACATACCACATCTAGTCTCTAAAATATTGTGATTTGCATGAAACTGTCTCTTAGTTATACTGTTTTTTTTTCAAAATAAGAATGTAATGTTTCGTTATGATGAAATGCATATGCTGCCCCACTATCCCAACAGTGGTGGAAAAATGTCTATGAATAGGTACTGCCGCTCTTCCTTTGTCGTCCTAGGAGAAAGAAAACCTGGAGACGGGACAAGGAGGACGATCCGGAGACCGGGAGCAGAGACGCAACGGGCCCGGGGTACCGCCCAATCTTCCCATCAGGACCGGCGAGGAGGACCGATCGATCCACCGGATGAAGGAAGAGATGCTGAACTGGCCATCTACCGGAAGAAGATGAGAACTACATCCCAGATCTTGCGGGTCCCACCAGTGAAGGATCAGATGGCCACCGCAAGAAGGGGGGCTTGTGGGATGTATTTACCCATGCATCCGAGCCCTACCTCAAAACTGTGCAGTACTGACATGGAAAACATCATGATGGCCAGAGTTTCCCAGAAAATGCCCAGGGAAGTGCATGATGAATAGGCTGCCACCCATTTTTGCCGATGTTATGGGCACAGAAGGGCACTGCCTAAAAACCCCATTGGACTACCCACACAGTAGCCTGAAACCATTGGGAATGGAAATGCTGATTGCCAAAAGCAAAGCCATAACTGTTGGGAATTCATTTTCTTAAATCCCAAAAATGGGTGCAGTACCAGTACTCACCACTATCCAAAAGCCGGCATTTTAAAACCACCAGATTTTACTTTTTGTAAAACTGAATAAATGAACCCAGAGCATGCCAAAGAAAGACTGAGAGGTGGATCCAATGTAAAGTTATATTCTGAAGTGACTTGAAGGTTTATAACAAGACTGGCTGAGCTGTGGATTTCAGCAATTTAAGTAAATTTGGACTGAAAGACATTAAAAATCTAAATGTTTAAATTGAGTGACCTACTTCTGAGTGTCACATAGGTTGCAATTGTTTAAATGTCATAGTTTTGAACTTAGAATCAGCATTCTAGCTGCATATGTAAAACATTGTCTTGACTTAAACTGGGGAACAAAAAGTGACATTTTATATGAAACCTGGATTAAGGAACTGGATTCTGCCCACCAGCCACCCCCATCAGGAGTGAAACTTGAGTCACAGCTGTGTTCCCAGGCCTATCTGCCTTTTGCTGGCCACACTAAGGATATGCCATCTCTCTGAAAATTGAATTAAGGGGAGCCCCCACAGAATACAGGAGCTCTGAACAAAGCCCTGTCCTGACCCAGGCAGATGGTTTATTGCAGATGTCGTAAAAGTAGCTTCCTCCTGAAGCAAAAGGGAGGGGCACTGCCTGTGAGAGCAAGCTGGCTTGGCAGAACTGGAAAAACCAGAAATTCAACCTTGTGCTGGGGTAAAACCACACCCCTTTGGGGCCAGAACATAACTCTAAAAAGATGAATAACTCATAGTACGGACTTGTGAAAATTATTTAAATGACACCATAATTCTTGTGATTTTTCTGCCCACATTTTAAGAGGTTTTTAGAACCGGTGGCATGTTCAGGGGGTTCTAGCGGAAAAGAGGATATTACTCAAAATGTGTGCATGTGAAAAATCTGACACTTCATCAACTAATGTCCATACTCCTTGCGCACATGTGTGTAAATTTGGGGTAATGTCCGGTATTGCAAACCAGTTAAAAAGTGCAAAATATTGCCATTTCTGAATGCAAGCTCCCAGGAAGAGCAGAGTTTGAACAGGGTATACCTCCTGTGATATGTGAGGGGTGCATATGATTTTAAAACAATATGTACCTCTGCAAATATGTATTTGGTTCAAATCTAGATTTGTGTGTAAGTTGACAGGAGGAGTGGACTTTCTGCAGGCTGTAAAATGACATCACTCTGACACAACTTAGCTCCCCCAATCAGGGGAGAAATGAAAGCTTGGGCAATGATAAGTGGAGAGGGGTAGGGTCTAGTGATGCTGCACACACACCCATTTTGAAAACACATAAAAGCCGAGAGACAGGACAGATAGGGACCTTCAAATCCATTTGCAGCTGGAAGCTCTGCCGGGAAAATCCATACTTTACCTCCATCAATCTTTAGAGAAAGCTGTGCAGAAAGATCCAGACTTCAAATCCATCAGGCCAGACCAGACCAGCAGAGTAGAGCTGACCTGTTAGCAGAACCAGAGAGAGCTGACCCAGATCACTGTGAAGTGCAGAGACCAGAGTCCAGTCTAAAACCTGACCAGATCCGTGGCGAGGTCCATTTAACTCAAGAATATAGTGTGAGTACCTAGCAAGACTGTGCAGAACCAATCTCTTAGTTAAGATAATATAATTCAAGCTATTTTAATCTAAGTAGAACTGCCTCCTAACTGTTACTTGTCATTTGCAAAGCTGTCACCTGTCATTTTCTAGTTGCAAGCTGCACTTGTCTTTTTGAACTTTAAAATTTCAAATCTGAAAAACGACCTTTATTTAATCGCTCATATCTCCGTGACCGTTTGTGCTAGAGACTTGCAGTAACTTTCATCTGGAAGCTGAGATCCTAGGCTTTCTTAGGACCCCAAACCGATAGTGATAGTCCTTGTAGTTCCTCTGTAATCGCGCCCGGCGCACCCGCGAATTTTGCCACGATTTGCAAATTTCTCCACGTGTAAAAATCTGCTGCTGCTTGCCTTTCAGTTGCCAAAAATTCGTTTAACCTGCTAGTTACACCCTAGATCCTTGCTAAAGTGAGCCTGGACTAATATTAACTTGATTTCACTCACCCTGAACCTCCTAGAGGGAATTAAAAGCATTTTAGCATATTTATTTCTACATTGCCAGCACATTTAAAAGCATTTGGGCCTGTGTTTTCAACTTCTGTAGTCTAAGTTGCTGGGGTGAACTGAATCACATGTAATTGCATTTCTGAGAACTGTGTGCCTTCCTTCCATTTCCTTGCATTGCATAAAAGGGGGGGGGTGAATTGTCCAAGAAAGTGATTACATTGTCTTTTGCTGAAATCCTATCAAGTTATTTTCTTTACTGCATTTCATTCCACATTGCATCCAGTTGAAACTATAAAAGTATTGTTGCTATCTTATCCATTTCATGTCAACTCCTTAGTGATTATCAAGAAGTGTGCTAGTGCCAGATTCTCCGTTGTTAATCTTTATCATACCAGATTAAGTGTGATATCCAATTATTAATTTATTATAAAGCGTGATATAGATATATATTGCTTTACTTCTCAAATAAACCTTTTAACTTGCAAAACAGAACTACTTCTTGGCTCAGTGGAGTCAGGGGGATTCTGAGAGAGGGGTGTTATATAGGGGTAGTCATCCAGAACGCATGAACTGGACATAAAGATATAGCAATAAGGGTTTTCATTCAGTATTATAAACTAGGCGTTGACTTAGCTGTAGTGTTGAATTGAATCCTCTTACAGAAGGCACTGAGGATTTCAATTAAAAAAATCAATGTCTAAATTAAAATCAGTGCTATATACAAACAAAATTACTAATTTGTTTCTTTTACAGTTGCAGTGAAACCATTCTCCTGAAAAGAAGCAGTCGAATTTGAAGAACAAAGAACTAAGAAGTAACCTGTTCATTTTAGAAAAAAAGTAGAATATCACCATAATATTTGTATTATTACTCAAACACACTGTAAAGTTAATTCATGCTATTTCTGTGCCTAAAAATAGAGATTGTGCACCATTCTGTCCAAAAATCCCCATGTGTTAAACAGCGATTTACAGCCAGAATGGCCGACAAATTCCTATTTTCGGACACACAAATTACCCAACTCAACCGCTAGAATTTTGATATTATAGAACAAACAACTGTTTTAATTGTATACATTAGATTTACTATTTGTACTTCTCCACACCACTAGCTTACTTTTTTTTGTCATCTGAAACCCAGTTTAGTAGCACATAAATTCAAGAATACCCATCCCTACTAGTTGTAGTTACCAATGCACTATCACACACCATTACATACATCTTTATCATCTTACTCAAACACTCATGCACACAGCACTCATACATTGCAGAACACCCCAACCCATACCTTCTTTATTTTTTTCAACAGACCCTAAAGAATGCCTACCAAAAGTCAAATCCGTAGAAAGCAACGCAGAAGTAGAGCAACTGAAAATAAAAGTGTCTAACATAAGCATCCATCTCTAGCAGAATTTGTAAAAAAAAAGTTGAAACAAAACAGCTAATACAGTCATTTAGTGAAACACAAGAAGTTTCAAGTACAAAAACTTTGTCTCCTCTATCAAAATGTAAAACAAACCAAAATAACAATTAACAGAAAATCATCTATCAGTACAGATGACACTGCTTCTTTAAATGTTGATATAGTGCAAAGTAAGCATTACCAAGAAAAGTATTTTAGTCAAAATGTACCGTCACAAAGTCCTTCAAAATCTTATAAAAAACAGGAGAGAAATCAGGTTCAATGCTTAAAACCTATCGTAGGAAATTAATCTTAGAAGCGTTGATCGACAGTGCAATTCTTCTCAAAAGAAAGTTATCTATTTAAGTGTTAAACAAAATGAAACCACTAAAAAAACTAATAACTAAATTACAAAAAAGACTTCTCAATAAACAAAATGTCAACAGAAAGAACTTCTTAAGTATCTGCAGAGGTGAATGGAATCACACTACGAGCACAGAACCATACTTTAATGAAGAAGCGTACACACAAAAGCAAACAAATACAAATGCCATACATAGCAGTGGTCGAGGTTATGAAAAAGTGAATAATACCATAATGGAACAAGAAGTACTCCTTATAAAAATATGCCCTGAAAACTTAGAATTACCCCTCAATTCAACTGAATCAGAACATCTAGTGTACAAATGCCATGCACGTCAATGTGTAACATTCCAAAACAATTTTTCAAGTGTTTACGCCAATTCCTCAATCAAAATGTAAAAAGCAAAGACAAAATTAAAAATAAACTACTGCAAAAATATGGATACCTGTCCAGTGCGCAAGTACACAGGACTACAAGGACATTCATTGGCCTGCATTACAGGACCTACTTGTAAAACCACCTTCCTTGATATCAAAAGGATATCAACACATCATTCAACTATAAGAAATCTAGTCTATAAACTGTACTATGCTAAAAGTCCTGCTTTAGCACTAGCAAATTTAAATAACATACTTCTACATGGTACAGCAAAAGACCTACTTGAAGAAATTGACTATATCCAGAAAAAATATTTTGGAAGTGAAAGCCACTTACAGAATGAAATAGCTTTAAACCAAATTAGCAACAATTCTACATATGGCAACCTTTTACTAAACACATACAAAAAAGAAATCATAAAATTTAAAAGTACATCAGCTGAAGTACCAAACCATGTGTGTGTATGTTGCCGCAGAACTTTTTATAAAAGTAACACAAAAACTGTAGACCTATCATACAAAAGAAGACAATGAAAATTCTAATTGGTTTGAATTAGCTCTCTACCTTGTAGCAGAAAACAAATATGAAATAACTGACCCCTTAATACTTTGCAGTTAATGCACTACAAAACTTGACAACAACCAAATTCCTTCATGTGCTATCACAAATAATTTAGAATTATACCCACTACCAAAACCCCTACAACAACTTAATTTATATGAGAGCATCATAATTCAAACAGTGCACTCATTTCAAGCAATAATATGCCTTCAACGAAAAACAGCAAAATTACCTCCCTCTGAATTGGTAAAAGGCATTCGTGGAAAAGTAGTTTATTTACCATTAGATCTAAAAGAAAATGTGCATACTTTAGTGGTGCAACCTCCAATGCAGCAATCTTTAATTATCTTAGTAAATGGAGTACCTACAAAAGACATAATATGGCAACAGCTGGTAGATTTACATAAAGTTAGACAAGCATTGCAATATCTTAAAGAGAATAATGAATATTACAAAGAAATTAATATTGAAGGAAACTTGAAGGATACAACTGAAATAATTCAAGAAACACAAGAAGCTGGTCAATTTGAGCTCCTAGATCCTGCTACAATATCAAATACTTTAGACCATTATACAATTCATCCTTTGCACTCTAATGACACCATAGAAGATGCACTGGAAACATACCAAATGCGTCAAACAAAAGGATCACCAATCAGCATATGGGAAAAAAGTATAGAAGCACGTGCTTTTCCTCTACTCTTTTCCTACTGGCAAAGGAGGAAGGTACGATGATAGACCTATTCAAATATCAGCATCAGAATACCGCTCATTACAGATGTATTCTGAAGATCCCAGATTTAGACAAAATGTGGAATACATATTCCTCCTACTCTTTGAAAGTGAACTAGCAACTTTACGTTACAGAGTTGCACACATATTAAAATCAGGATCACACTTTCAAAATATGACAGCTACACAATTATTACAAAAAGTGCAACAAAAAGATGAGGTTTTATAATCAAATATTACAAATCTATTAGCAAATATGAGTGGTACTAAAGAGTACTGGTTTCGACGTCATGGAGATGCACGTTGTAGGATCAGAAACCTTGGCCCACCCACTTGGTTTGTTACATTAAGTTGTGCAGAATATGCATGGGAAGATTTACATGATTTCCTACGCATATCAAACAAAAACAAAACAAACATACATATACTAACACCTGGAGAACTTTCTTCTTTGGATCCTGTTAATGTTTCAAGATATTTTCACCATCGCTTCATTGCTATGCTACATTTTATTTGTAATAAAACTGTTCCGCCCCTTGGAGAAGTGCAACACTTATTTTGGGGAAAAGAATACCAAGCCAGAGGAGCACCACATAGCCACATGCTTGTATGGATTACAGATGCTCCTAAATTTGGGCAAGACAGTGATGGCACAGTTTTACAGTTTATTGAAAAATATGTCACTTGTGAAATTCCATTGGAAGCAACAAATAGTGATCTTCATGCACAAATTTTACAATTTCAAAGACACAAATGTGGAAAATATTGTCGTCACAAATACAAAAACAAAGGGAAATACTACACCAAATGTCGATTTGGTTTCCCTAGACCAGTTACAAATACAGGTCAAGTGAACAACCTCATGTCTTCAGTTAGACATAGTGTTAAAGGTAAGTCACCTAAAAATACATATTACATAAAAAGAAAAGAAGAAGAAAAATATATCAATGATTATAATGCAATCATTGCCCAGTTATGGAATGCAAACATAGATGTGCAGTACATTGCAGACAATTCTACTGCAGTTGCACGATGTGTCACAGCATACTTAACCAAAGCAGAAAAGACAGAGCTCCAAGACCTCTGGAATGACCTGTCATCAGATAAAACAGTGTCTCAGAAATTATACAGATTTGGCATAAAAATGCTCTCCTATAGAGAATGTGGATCATATGAAGCAGCTGATCGTTTAACTGGTACTGCATTGTATGGCAAATCTGAAAATATAGTATGGCTAAGTCTTGGTCCAGCTAAATCTAGAAAAAGAGTTCTAAAATCATACGAAGATAAAGAAACAATAGCCAAACGAGATCCCAACAGCCAAGACATTTTAAAAAACAATTTATTGGACACATACTACCCAAACACAAGTAATACTTTGGAAACCATGTGTCTATACCACATAGCCCAAAACTTCACATACAAAAATAATATAAAACCTGATGAAAAAAAAGGTAAATACGGAGTGACAAACTGTGAAGGCAGCTTAGTTAAACTCACCAAACCAAATTTAATTAATCATATCAAATTGTCATTAAAGACTGCTCAACATAAAGAAGTATATTAGATGTCCCTGCTACAACTCTTTAAATCATGGAGAAAAGAAGAAGAAATACTAGATAACTATGACTCATATGAAGATGCTTTCAAAGCAAATGAAATCACTATAACTGATGTAAACTTTACACAGTGCAAAACAATGTTGCACAATGAACAGAACACGAAGAAGAACTCCAGGCCCAACTAGATAAAGAAACTCCTGACAGTAGTCAACCTTCTATAACAGGAAGCCAAGAACCGCTGGGAGAACCACTAATAATAAATGGGGCAGAATTGGCTATGATAGAAGTAGAAAACACCATGTGTCAGTATGAAGAAAAAGAAGACTTAACTATACTACAATCAAAACTAAACAATGAGCAACATAGTATTTTTCAAGAAGCAACAAACCAAATTGCACATGGTGTACAACATGAAAATAAAGAATGTTCCTGCCATAATTATTTTTTAATTTATTTATTTTATACTTTATATAACCTGAGGGTTTTTAAAAGTGAACTGTCTATTTTCTTTCTTTCTTTCTTTCCATTTCGCTTATATGCCTTTTTCGACCGTTGACAGAATTATGTCCAGGATTTTTGTCGTGGAGGTTACCCAGGTGGTTCTACCGCCTCCAATCAATCTCAGCCACCAGGTCTCTACCTCATAGGTATAGGCCGCGGCTAAGATTTCTTTCATGTAAGGTCCTCTTATTGAGTCGACTCCTGGGCATCTTAACAACAAATGTTCAATTGTTTCCACTGTGCTCAGATCTTTACAGAATCTACACTTATTTGTATTGGCCAGGCCTCTTATCTCTAAGATTTCGTTTGTGGGTAGTAAATTGAGGCGGGCTCTTAGAAAAGTATTCCTCAGCTTTCTATTGGGATACTTTTTCACATATGGTTGAAGTTTTAGTTTGTGAGCAGTATGTGGCAAATGTGAAGTTAGTTTGTATGAGGCTGCCTTTTCCAAAGTACATATCCAATCCAACTCGTTTAGTTTTTTTTGGATTTTTGTCGGATTTTCCATTAAATCTTTTTTTGAGCATTGGATATGATCGAGTTTTGCTTCCTGGATTCTGTACCATTTGGTCAGACTGGCCACACCGCCTTCTTCAGCTTCTTTGTTTATTGCTCCCACAAGCATTGGACGATTTTCCAACAGTAATTTTCTAAACAGCATCATGCTGTTCCTTTCCACTATAGAGACAAGTGAGAGCTGGCTCATTTCGCGTCTAATCAGGGCTATTGGCGTTGATTTAGGTAATTTCAAGACATCTCTCCAATATTGACTTTCCATCTTATTCCAGATGTTTTGTGGTATCCCAAGTATCGCTTCAGCTCCGTAAACCAGTGTAGGGACAACCTTTACCCTGTAGAAGTCCACAATTGGGATAAGTGAAAAACGGCCATATTTTCTGTCAATCGCTGCTTGCGATGTTAAGTTCTTTGTTTTTTGAAGCAGATGTTTTTGCACTGCAAGCTCCTTGGATGAATTGTCCACAATAATGCCCAAATATTTAAATTCATTTACTATTTCAATCTGTTCGCCTTCCAGGAACCAAGTCAAAGAGTCACCTTTATTTCTTCTTTTGCCAAGGAGCATGATTTTGGTCTTTGGTTTATTTATTTCAAGACCATTTGCATTTATGTATTCCACGAGGTTGTTTAGTTGTCTCTGCAACCCTATTGCGGTTTGATCAACAATTAAGATATCGTCCGCGTACATGATTCTTGAAATTTTCATCTGACCAATTTGCGGTGGAAAAGATCTTATTTTTTCTTCTGTTTCTTTATAGTCTCCAATGAAACTCAAGAAGAGTGCAGGAGCCAAAGGGCATCCTTGCTTGACCCCCTGGTTGGTTGGGATCTCCTCCGAAAGTGTACCTTGATTATCAAGCCTCACTTGTATCTTTGTGGCTGTGTGTAAAGCCATGATTGGGTGTAGGATTTGTTCAGGGCATTTCCATGATCTTAGCTTCTCCCATAGTCTCTGTCTATTGACTTGGTCAAAAGCTTGTTTTAGGTCAATGAAGGCCATATAAGTTCTGGTCCCTCTCGACTGGCTTTTGTTTTTTAGGATGTTAATCGTTAGAATATTGATTGTAGTTCCCACGTTCTTTTTAAAGCCAAATTGAAGAGGATCTTCACAGGGTGCCTCCTTTGCCCATCTTAGGAAATGTTGTAAAAGTAGCAAACCATACACCTTCCCAATCACGTTCAGCAAAGCAATGGGCCGGAAATGTTTTGGGTCATCCCTCGACCCTCTTTTGTAAATGGGTACAACCACTGCATTTGTCCAGGATTTCGGTAGTACCTTTGCAATTGTCAATCTTTGGAATACCTCGCTTATGAAATTGGCCCATGCCTCAGGGTGTTCTTTTAAATGTCTGTTTGTAAGGCCATCTGGCCCAGGTGCCCTGGAATTTTTCAGTTTTTTTAAGATGAATAAAATGTCCTGCGGATCGTGAAGCTCAATCCAAGGTTCGGTGTCTGTAAAGTTTGTAGGTTCCATGCCCTCTCGGTTAAAGAAGAGGTTTTCAAAATGCGCTGTCCATTTGGCTTCCGGAATGCCATTTATGAAAGCATCCAAGTTTATCCGATCCGTTGCGTTGATTAAAGCCCAAAAGGTTCTCGAGTCCTTAGTGGTTATACATCGCAGCATATCTTCAGAGTCTTTTTGATACATCGCAAGACGATGAGTTTTCACTCAGGACTTGTAGATTTTTTGTTCGCTTAACCATAGTTGTTTATTATGGTTTGAGCTGTGTTTTATTAGTTTTTGCTTGACTCTCCTAAGTTGGCGTCTTTTTTCAACTAAAAGATTGTCATAGGTGTGGATTGACTTATTCGTATTAATGCGATTTTGCAATCTTGGTTTTTTGAAGACATTCAATAAGGTACTATAGTCTGGTAAATTGTCAGCTTGCACCTTTTGTTCTAGCTTGATGTAGTTTTTCGTCAAAGAAATGACGTTGTCCAAGCTCAAGGCAAGTCGGTTTCCTTTTGTATTTACTTCGAGCTTTGGGGTCGAGGATGTTTGTTCATGAGGGACATTTGGCCAAGTTAAGGACAAAAGGTTGTGATCGCTCGCCTTTGTTTTAATGATGCCAAAAGATGAGATAATAGACAGTAAGGCTGTCGAGGCATTGATGTAGTCTATTGTTGCCACCAAGCCTCGACCTTCCTAAGTTGGCAGCAGGTCCAAGTTCTGGAACGTTGAGCTCACATTTGTCAGATCTTTGGCTTTCATCAGTAGTGACCATGCTTTTCCCCTAGCCTCGGCTTTGGTTTTGATTTGGTTGTTAGTGCATACAGCATTTAGGTCTCCACAGACTAATAGATGTGTTTCAAAGTGGTCGATGTATGCTTTGTCTATTTCTAGTTCGACCATGTCCAGAAAATCCTGATTGGAGATAGCTTCAGGATTCCAGTACAAGTTTATAATGATAGCTGTTGTTGAAACTGGTTTCATTTTTTGTATATCCCAGTATTTCCATTTGACTTGTACTGAGATCATCAAGAGAGACGGAGTCAGAATCTTAATCAATTTCATTCCTTTTCCTTCTCTTACAGTTATTAACAGGCCAGAGGAAGGTCGTCCTTTTTGTCCCTTTTTGGCAGTCGCAAAAGCAATTTCAAATCCATCAAGAATAGGCTTTGTAGTAAGCCATGTCTCTTGTAAACATATTATGTCGAAAGAGGCGAAGTTCACTTCGTTCTGTACAGTGAGGTGCATAAACCCTCGCGTATTCCATGAGCAAAGTTTTGCGTGGTTTGTGTTTTGGCCTCTTTTCAGTTCGTCTGCACAGTTTTTGCCAGAGATGAGTTGCTATTTGTTGCTTTGAGAGCTCAAAGCTTTCGGCAGCCAAGCCCGCAGGTTTTGTAGAGGGTTTAGATTTTCTTTTGTTCCTTTGGTATTGATTGCCGCTTTCGTCTCCTGTGTGCACGTTCTTTTGATCTGCAATGCTGGCCCCTTTGGCTTTCTATCACATTTCGTCACTTCGGTGTCTAGATCTTTGTTTGTGGACCCTAAAGCGGAAGACCCAGAGTCTGGCTCTGTTGTCCTTTCTTGACCATGTTCTCGTTTAGACAGATGCCTCGTCCTTTTCTGGACTCCAAGTTCTGAGTTATCATTTTTATAGTATATTGGAAGGTCTGTTTTTTGACTCCTCTCTTCTCGGGTTCTGTAATCACCTCGTGGGTCTTTTTCTTTCCTCTGGGACTGTTTTTTTTCGCTCAGATTGTTTAAATCTGTTCCTTTTGCTCCTCTCTCTTCTCCCAGCTCAATGATATCACAACCCATTTTTAGGAAGTACTTCACAGAGTCACACAGTCTCCACTTAACTGATGTAGAGGAAATGAATAAATGGGTCGTCCCTTGGCGTCCTTCATGAAAGGGCTCAACTAGTTCCAGATCTCTGGAATTCACTGATCTTAAGTTCGGGATACTATGTAGTAATTCCGTAACAGTTCTCCTGTTCAAGATCACGTAGTCATGACAGTTTCCAAGTTGTTCAATTTTAAAGGCTGGAGTGCCTCTAAAATACTTTTTGGGTGTCGCCCCTCGACCTTGGGCCTTTCTTTCGTATTTTTTTTTCATGTCTTTCTGTTTTGTTTCATGTCTATTTACTTTTCTGTCTTCTTTCCATGTGCGGTACTCAGGTCTGTCTTCTTTTACTACCTCTTTTTCGGGTATAGTGGGAGATTGTTTTTCTCCCCTTTTATCCCAAAATCCTAAATCTTTTGTTGAGTCTGAGTTTTGCGAGCCATTGTTAACAATATTTTGTCCAACTTTTGCCTGCTTTGCAAGACCCCAGTTTGCATTACAGGAGATCTTTTTACAACGATCCTCTAGTGATAAAAATTGTCTTTCATCCCCTGTTTCTGTTTGGCCTCCATCTGTTTGAGGTTCTAAGTTATAATGGCCCTTCTCTATGGTCGGTGATCCGCAGGGTTGATTTAGGTTGTCAAGCACTTCATCCATCAGTAGATCTTCTGTGCACTTTGATGTTAAGGAAGCTTTGGCGGTATCCATTTCATTTACACCTGTTGGTGTGTTGGATGTCTCTATATTTGTTGAAATTAAACAGTTTGCGCCAGTATTTGCTTTTATTTTCGCCGTCTGTGTCTTCTTCCTATCTTTGAAGCTCATTTCCTGGACTGGTAAACAAAACACAAGTTGTTTTTCGTTGTAGGCGGCTGATATAGCTGATGACTTACATTCTGAAAAAATGGAGAAATCTTTATTGATAACAGATTCCATACTCTTATTTGGGAAGTTTTTTAGAGCAGACTTTTTTTTTTTTAGAAGCCAGAGTTTGCATTGTTTTTGGTTTATGTCCGCTAGGCAAGGAGTCATTCCTTGCTACATTTGGGTGAAGATGTGTACTTGTAGATTTAGGTCTCATTGTTAGCGGCTGAGTAAGAGAAGGTTCCTCTATAATGAATACCTCGGCTTCTTCTATTGGTTTTGTAGGCACTTGAGTTTTTGTTGACACATTATCCCGTGTTTGGGCGCCCTTTTCAGTGTATACAATTCCAGTATTTGTTATCTTTTCTCCTGTCCCTGTCGGCGATGGTCTTGATGAATCCGCCTTTAACTTTTCGGTTTCCATGGCGGTAACATACCCCTCCAGATAAACAAACTTGGTGTGCATTGTAGCTAGTAGAGCGCAGTTGTCTTTTAATGAGTTATTTATAGCCTCGTACAGTTTGGTGAAAGGGGCCATGGCAACTGCCACCGCGGCCATCAAAGTCACCATGTCCAATTTTTTTTTCCGCTGTATTCGCTACCAAGGAATCATGTCTAGGGTTTCTCCCAAAATCCCTGATTGGCGTGCCTGTTTCAGATGCGTCTGGCTCATGTGTCAATATGTTAACGTTCTCAGCTGTTGCAAGCCAGTCTTCTGGATCCTCGCTTTCTATAGAGTTAATCGATGTGGGTTTTTCATTATTATTATTAGTTTTTTTTTTATCCAAGAGCTGGCCGATTTAGTGCTGCCCCTTTCGGGCTCCTTTTCCGGTGTCTTTACTTGATTCTCATCCCCCATGGGTTCGTTTGTAGGGGGAGGACTGGACGCAAGTTTATCTTGCTCATCTATGGCACAACCGGGTAAATTTTTATGGCTTTCTAGATTTGGGTCTCCAATATTCAGTCCCAAAGGAGATGTTTCCGGCTGTAAGTCCTCTGCACAGTGCACCACTTCCAGCATTTCGCTATCAGTTATTTCTCGTGTGTTATCAAGTTTCCTTTTTCTAGGATTCACAAAAAAATCTGCCATGCTCTGAGGCGAGAATATGGAAGTTTCTTGTCGGCTTTTGCTGTTTGTACATTCTAGTACTCGCCTTATTTGTCTTTTTCTTCACTTTTTTCCAGCGTTGTTGAAGTCAAAGCCTTTGCATTCAGGCAGCTGACCTGGAATTGATTGTACAATTTCGGGATATATTTTAGCCACCGAGTTGTTATTTGGTTTTTGAGTAATTTTCAATTTTTTACAGCACGGCCCTTTTTCTAATTGCCTTACAGGTGGTTTTGTTGGTTGACAGTCTTTTAGGTGGTTTGTATTTTTCACCTGATCGTTTCCTTTTAATAAGGGCAATTTTTTCAAATCCGGTATTGTCGTCTCCCATGGGGGTTTCAGAGATGTTACTCCTGCCGTACCCACTGAGCTGTCTTTCAGTTGGGTATCGGGTCTGTGGAAATCCTGTAATGGCTCTGCAATCGAGTTTTCAGTCGTGGTCTGTCTCGTGGCGGCCAGCAGAGGGCCCTCTGATTCAGCCGGTGCTTGTTGAGCTTCGCTCTCCTCTGTTTCCTCCTCCGTAGATTTTTGTCCCCGCGGGAGCCTCGCCGCGATCCCCGGGTCCATCACCAGAGGCCCCGCGGGCCCTTGAGTTCGATCTCCCAGACCGTTCTCCACCAGCTGCGCCAAGCTCGATGCCGTCAGTCCTCTGACAGACGGCGGAGCACACACCGTTGGGAAGACGCGGCCATTTCCACATGAGTCGTTGGCCAGAGTTTCCTGAAGAGCCTCGGAGCGGCCCTGTTAGTTTTTAAATGTTTCATCATTTATTCGGCATACGGTCCGGGAATCCATCTCTCCCAGCTCATTAATGTAGGAGTCTTGAGCCGTAGGCTGAAACCCCCGTGTTGGAGAAGATGACTCTGCCGATGGTTTATCTTTGCCCCACGTTGTTTTCGGGCAAGAGCCCCCACTAGTCTCTAGAGTCAATAAAGTGGGCTCATTTCTTCGGAAAGGACTCAGTAGGCTCTGCGGCTGTTCAGTGGGTGTCAGTTTAGGCAAATTTGACTGTGGCAAAGGGTTTCTTCTGCTTTGTACATATAGTCCCTCCATTTCAGCCTGAGTGCGCGAGCGTGAGCTCCTTTGCTGCAAATCGTTCACGCTTTTCTCTGCAGTATGCGGGGACGGCAGAGTAGAGTCCCCAGCGTCCATAGCTGCCATACACTGCTTCAGACTGCTACTCTGCCGCTACTCCGTGGCCGCTCTGCGGGAGCAAGGAGTTTTTAAAGGCTGGTCAGGTGATCTTGAAAAGTGACCACGGTAGAAAGACTGGAACGTAGAATGAACTGGCAGTCTCTGCTTCAGACTGCTACTCTGCCGCTACTTTGCGGCCGCTCCGCGGGAGCAAGGAGTTTTTAAAGGCTGGTCAGGTGATCTTGAAAAGTAACCACGGTAGAAAGACTGGAACGTAGAATAACTGGCAGTCTCTGCTTCAGACTGCTACTCTGCCGCTACTCCGCTAATCCTGCCATAATTATAAACCTATACTACTGTACGTCCGTGGTGAAGCTGGTTCTGGCAAAACATTCCTAATCAAAATCATCAGTAATTTCCTTCAACTATTGACAAACAACAAACTGTCAGCTGTTGTCACTGCCCCCACTGGTTTAGCTGCCTACAACATAGGTGGTGTTACGTTACACTGATTACTACTATTGCCAGTAGAACACCAAAACAAATTAGACTATTGCAAACTTACTTTCTGCAGAAGCTGCAATGGAACTACGCAGAGTATTGAAACAAATGAAAATGCTACTAATAGATGAAGTGAGCATAGTCTCCAACCTAATGTTGGCTTTGATTCACCTCAGATTACAAGAAGTACTCAAAACAAACTATGAAGAGCTCTTTGCAGGAAAACACATTATTGTTTTCGGACATCTTGTTCAATTGACACCAGTAAAAGGTGCGCCTATTTTTAAAACATTAGGACACAAACTCTGACGTAAAACTGTTGGCAGCATTGGAAATGTCAACCTTTGGCAACATTTCCAATACAGAGAATTAACAGAAAACAAGCGGCAATCTGCAGATCTCACTTATGCCAACATCTTAAAAAGTATTAGAGTTGGTATACTTTCTAAAGAAGCAGAAGCAATATTGAAAACCGGGCACATTCATGCACTTTATGGCGATGATGCATGTGCTACAGATGTTATGGAACAATTAGCCCACAAAAATGTCAATTGTATGGCCTTAATGCCAACTCTTGCAAGCTGTTTCAAATTCAATGAAATGATGTTAAGTAAAGAAATGCAACCAATAATGGAAATTAGTGCCATAGACAAAGTAGATGTACATGGTATGACACTACCCATGTGTGACCAAGCCACAAGAAAACTAAATAGTTTAGAAAAATCAATCTCAAACACAGAAGGCTTAGAAAAGATATTACAATTATCCTTAAATTGCAGAGTCATGCTTAAACCTAACCTTGACGTGGACCAAGGACAAGTTAATGGAGCTCTGGGTACAGTTGTTGGCTTTCAAACATACCCATATGACAACAAAATTCAGTTTGTCAATATTCTCTTTGACAAACTTTCATAAGTAAAAAGGATAGGACGCTCAACAGCTCGATTCCTTCTCTTCAAAAACATGTACGCAGAGAACAATTTTCTCTAACTCTTGCATACGCAGTCACGATTAATAAATCACAAGGTCTTACCCTAGACAAAGCAATGATAGATATTGGCAACACAGTCTTTAAAGAAGGCATGAGCTACTTAGCACTATCACGCTTAACGTACACTTGACGGTCTATTTCTAATCAACTTTGATGCAAGTAAAGTAAACGCTGATATTCCTTGCATTTTAGAATACCATAGACTTCGCTCACTATACACCCCCTATCTAAACACATATTCTGTTCCACAAAAAGTAAAACGTTATAAAAGAAAAATAAATCAAACGGAAATGCAACAGGATGTCACTGCAAATCCTCCAAAGAGAGTAAAAGAAACTAATACTCCATCAAGTACCACAAGCAAAAAAGAATCAATTAGGGAAAGTAAACCAGGTACTTCTTCAAAGAAGGAAGACAAACTCCAAATAAAGCAGTCAGATACAGAACTACCTGGTCCATTTAAACTCTCAAATATAGTTGGTGTAAGGTTGCTACGCAAATGTAGCAATGAATATTCTATTTCAATTACCACCAATTGTTGACAACATTTACTTACACAGTACAGACCCATTGTGTTTGCAAATGTTAGTACTTCATAGAAACGCAACAAACAATACTGACAACACGTATAGTGTTTATGGAATAAGACAACAATAGGACTACTGTGCTGGAATGGTGAAATTCACCATAAACTCACAGGAAGATCCACAAGAATTTCTAATGTACTTACTACAAGTACTTGAAAACAAAAACATTCCTATAAATGAAATCTTCCAGATTTCATACATGTGGAAACATACATGCACTCTCTGCAACAATGTGACACAAGAACACATCCCCAATGAACGCTTCATATATATATCAATACCTAATTGTGAATCCATTCCATTTCAGTAACTTGTACAAAATGCAAACCATGGTAGATTATGTTCTACCTGCAATTCAGATAATCGCGCCACGTTAGTAATACAAACACATAGTAAATACGTAATACCAATGCTTCTACGTTACAATGCAGATGGTACCAAAAACAACTGCAAGGTGACTGGATCCACATATGGTCAAATATCACTTGGTAAGAAAACCTTCACACCAATAGGTATAATCTACCACACAGGAGCCACAACCAATTCAGGGCACTACACTGCATATATAAAAAAAAATGTGGATGGTTTGAATGTAATGATAGTACCATTACTCTAAAGCAGAGATTATCAGCAAATCTTACAAACGCTTATTTAATGTTCTTAAAACCAAAATTTGATAACTAAACTGTACTTAAAACTTAAGTAAACTTCTAGTAAAAAAATATAAACTGTTAGAATTTTCCAAAAGCTATCTAACTGCCTAAAGATTTGACAACAACTAATCAGATAAAGGAATACCACTAAATTAGAGCAAAAAATAGACAGTTTAGAATACACCAATTGGTATCTAACTGTCCAAAAATTTAACAATATCCAAACAGATAAATCAATACCACTAAAATATATAAAAAAATAGACAGTTAGAATACGCCTACTGGTATCTAACTGCTCCAAAATTTTACAATATCCAAACAAATAAATAATATGTCACTGCTCCAAAAAAATGCAACAAGCCAATGTATAAAGCATTAGCCAGAATCAACAAGTGAACACTGAAAACAAACAAACAAATAAACTGTAGCATAACAAAAAAAGTTTTATTTTTTTAATCCAACATGGATTTTTTTTCTCCCACAGACCCAATGATTTTAGCAACGAACACAGAAACTGAGCAAATTGCACAGTACTCTGGTTTGTAATCTACTAAATATGAGGGTAAAAAAAAATGTTGATTATACAATGTTATAAGTCATTACAAAATACTAATACTAACATGCTATTTTCTTTTATCACAGAAATGAACAAGAAATACATGTACTCCAGTTACTAAACAAAACAGTAAGTATATTATACACTCTATGCCCTGGCCACAACCATCACATCATATCACACCCATAGTATCTTATAACTTTGTTCCTTCTGAATTTGTTTTTGACCCAAAGTTATAAGCAACTATAAGTGTGAAATGCTGCGGTGGTTGTGGCCAGGGCATAGAGTGTTGGATGCATGGCCAAATGGCCAAATGGCCATGCACCCAACACTCTATGCCCTGGCCACAACCACCACAGCATATCACACCCATAGAGTCAAATATATCAACTATGGCCTATGGAAACTTTTAATGTCCGCATGAGTGTTCTTAGAACACTTTCAACTTGCCAGCGAACAATACGGACAGCATCTTCAGGACACCCCCTACGAACATTTCAGTACAACACGAGAGTTCTAAGAACACTTTCAACTTGACAACGAACAATACGGACAATACGGACAGCGTGCACAGAACACCCCCATTTTGTTTATTTACGAACATTTCCGGACACCGCAAGTGTTCTTAGAACACATTCAAGTTGAAAACGAACAATACGGACAGCGTCTTCAGGACACCCCCTACGAACATTTCAGGACAACGCGAGAGTTCTTAGAACACTTTCAACTTGACAACGAACAATAAGGACAGCGTCCACAGAACACCCCCATTTTGTTTATTTACGAACATTTCCAGACACCGCAAGTGTTCTTAGAACACATTCAACTTGCCAGCGAACAATACGGACAGTGTCTTCGTGACACCCCATATGAATATTTCAGGACAACGCGAGAGTTCTTAGAACACTTTCAACTTGACAACGAACACTACGGACAGCGTCCACAGAACACCCCCATTTTGTTTATTTACGAACATTTCCAGACACTGCGAGTGTTCTTAGAACACATTCAACTTGACAACGAACAATATGGACAGCATCCTCAGAACACCCCCATTTTGTTTATTTGTGAACATTTCAGGACACTGTGAGTGTTCTTAGAACACATTCAACTTGCCAGAGAACAATATGGACAGCGTCCTCAGGACACCCCCATTTTGTTTATTTGTGAACATTTCAGGACACTGTGAGTGTTCTTAGAACACTTTCAACTTGACAACGAACACTACGGACAGCGTCCACAGAACACCCCCATTTTGTTTATTTACGAACATTTCCAGACACCGCGAGTGTTCTTAGAACACATTCAACTTGACAACGAACAATATGGACAGCATCCTCAGAACACCCCCATTTTGTTTATTTGTGAACATTTCAGGACACTGTGAGTGTTCTTAGAACACATTCAACTTGCCAGAGAACAATATGGACAGCGTCCTCAGGACACCCCCATTTTGTTTATTTGTGAACATTTCAGGACACTGTGAGTGTTCTTAGAACACATTCAACTTGCCATCAAACAATACAGACAGCGTCTTCAGGACACCCCCTACGAACATTTCAGGACAACGCAAGAGTTCTTACAACACTTTCAACTTGAAAACGAACAATACGGACAGCGTCCTGAGGACACCCCCATTTTGTTTATTTACGAACATTTCAGGACACCGCAAGAGTTCTTAGAACACTTTCAACTTAACAGAGAACAATACGGACAGCGTCCTCAGGACTCCCCCATTTTGTTTATTTACGAACATTTCCGGACACCGCGAGTGTTCTTAGAACAGTTTCAGCTTTGCTTGCGAACAAAACGGACACATATTGAGTCCTAAGAACACCCCCCCATTCAGTTTATTTAGAACATTTCAGAACACCCGTGATGTCCGCAGACAAATCGAACACAACAAGAACGTATACCACATAAAAAAATACAACTTTAAACCTATCTCATACTCTCCCACCCTCCCCAAACACTCCTACACACTCTATTAAATACAAAATTTAAACCAAGTTTCACTGCGCTGTCCGCGGACGTCCGCGAATCCAAGATGGCGGGCACTACCGAAAATCTGCTGCGCTTCACGCTCCACACTTTCCAATCAGCGAATACGTCGCCTGTCCGCAGACACCACCCAAACTGATTGGCCAATCAGGACACTGTCCGCGGAGCGAACAGGGAAGTGTGTCCGCAGACCGAACACAGATATCACAAAATTTTTTATGACCTACCTTTTGGTCATTTTTTTAAAAAAACTACTGGATGGGTTTTCACGCTTTTGGGACAAGCCCCTACTCCTGGTCCAAATTTGGTGAAAATCCATCCAGCGGTTTGGGCTGTAGGCGCGAGCAAAGTTCTTTCCCCATTCAGTCTATGGGAAAAAAATGTTTTGGATCCCCCCCATAATTTTGCCCCCCCTGGACGAATCCTCACCAAACTTTGCAAATTCAGAGTGGGCCATATACTTTTATTGCAAATTGTGGTGAGGATTCGTCCAGGGGGAGCGAAGTTATAAGCCGCCCAAAAAGTTCTCTTCCTATGGAAACACCAACTTAACCATAACTACATGGCCACTACTGTGGCCATGTAATATATATATATATATCAACAAAGAAAAGAGGAAAGAAAACCGCACTCCCCGCGGGCCAGCGGACATCTCCAAGGCAAAGAATAAACAACTCCCATCATAATAGATATGAGTTTATTCATATGATAAAAAACAAAAGGATAGCAACAAAAACAACAGCGGCAGAACACAGTGGGGCATGTCCTGCAACACAACGCGTTTCGCTCTGCACTGAGCACTTGATCACGTATAGGGAGCTGAACTGACACACCATATAAATCATGATGTGTAATTTGATTGTTTTATTTGTTTGTTTTAATATTTATAGTGCGCGCCAGACCCGACGGTATCAGGGCGCAGAAAGGCATTAAGGATATTCTCAGTTTGGTTACATTGTTGTACAGTAGTATACAAATGGAATATACATAAGAGGTGTAGAGGGACATATGTACAGTTGATACATATAGTATGTACAAAGAATGCAGGTCATATGTACAGGGTGCAGGATAGCATATGTAAACTTGATACATATAGTATATCCACAGAATGGAAGACTTAAGTATCGGGGTGTAGGATAGCTGGATAGCGTGTCAGTGTGTCGTGTGTCATCAGGATTAGATTATGTCCATGTGGGCTGGGGTAATCTGGAATGCAACATTGTAGGAGTGGTGTGTTAGAGGTCATTTTCTTGATCCACAGGATGTAGTTGCACCTGAAGTGTGGGTATGTTTGGGTAGCTCTTAATGTAGGAGGGAGGGATTTCCAGTGTTGTGCAGCTTTCACCTGAAAGCTGGTGCCTCTGGTTTTGGGGCGTTTGTATCTAGTCACTATGAGGGTGTTGGAGTTGGATGTTCTGGTGATGTAGTTGGATGAGTATCTGGTGAATCTGTCAGTGAGGTAACGTGGAGCGGCGTTATTGAGGCATTTGTGTGTAAGTGAAGCTAATTTTAGAGCAATTTTGTCTTTGGTCGATAGCCAATTATGAGCTCTTCCAAGGTCAGAGATATGCTCTTTTTTTCGGAAAGCTCAATGCCACTCTGAGCACTTTATTTTGTAGGATCTGAATTTTATGTGTCATCTATGTATTGCCTCCTAGGTAGAGGGTGTTACAGTAGTCTAGCTTCAATAGAATAAGGGCTCTATCAAGGGTCGTACAGTTGTTAGGGGAGAGGAAGGGTTTAGCTGCTCTGATTATTTGCACGTGTAAGCTGTGGAAGAGGCCATGGAGCTGACCTGTTTTTTAAAGGAGAGGATGGAATCTAGGTATAAACCTAGCGTTTTTACTTCCTTGGCTACCTCGATGATGTTTCCGTCAATGGTGAAGCTTGAGTATTTGGGTTCTAATTTGTTAATGTTGGGGGTTGCTCACCAAGTCCAAATCCTTGTCATAATCTCCCGTCAGTGGCTTGAGGATCTGGGTATCTTCTGCATATTTAGTGTAGGTGATACCCAGACCATTGAGATCATTGAAAAGGGGCTTTGTGAAGAGGTTGTACAGAGTGGGGGAGACACAGGATCCCTGAGTGATGCCACAAGTGATTGAGATAGGGTCGGCCGCTGCAGATGTGGAGAAGACGCGCATAGTCCTATTGCTAAGGAACGATTGTATCCAACTTGTAGCTTCTTGTGAGAAGTGGGCTGCAGTGTTTAGGTGGGTGCAGAGAATGGTATGATCTACTAAATCAAATGCCGCTGATAGGTCAAGGAGAAGGAGCAAGGCAGTTTTGCCATTTTCTCTGAGAGTATCAATTTGTGCCTTGAGATCAATCAGGGCTGTGTCTGTTAAATGTTGGGGTCTGAAGCCGGAATGGCGGACTCCTAGGAGGTGGTTTCGTTCCAGGTATTGTTGTATTTGAAGGTATGCTACCTTATCTAGAATTTTGAGTAGGAATGGGACGGTGGTGATGGGTCTGTAGTTGGTGGGTACGGAGGAGTCTAGCGTTTGTTTTCTTGAGTAGTGGGAGAACCCAGGACTCTTTGAGATTGTTAGGAATGATACTTTTGGAGAAGGAGGAATTAATGAGGTTGGTGATGAAGGGTGAAAGATCTCTGGCTGCGTGTTTTATAATCTGTGCGGGGCAGGGATCACCCTGGCAGTTGGATGGTTTCAGGGTGAGAATAACATTTTCGACCTCAAGGGTAGTAACTTTGGAGAAGCTGAAGTGGTGGATAGGTTTGGGGGATGGCTTAGATGTGGAGGGGGGGTTGGTAGTGGTGCTGGGTAGGTTTTCTTTTTTATTAGCTATCTTATCTTGTAGGGTGGCCACTTTATTAGAAAGTGTGTTTTGTACACTGGTACACCAGGGTTTGTCTTTAACACAGGTATCAGGGATTGGGATAGTTGTTTCCAATTCTTTAAGGATGGTAAGCAGTTTTTTTATGTTGGTGTTGAATTGGGCTATTCTTTGGTTGTATGAGTCTTGTTTGGCCAGAATTATTTCTTTCTTGTATATTGTGGATATTTTGATGAGGTTGGTTTTGTTGGACTCTGTTGGTGAATGATTCCATATTTGTTCACTTTTACGTTTCTCGAGTCGGAGAGATTTAAGGTGATGCATGAACCACATGTTCAGGTGTTTTTTAGGTTTGCTTTTCCTGCTTTTGCGTGGTGCAATAGAGTCGAGTGCTGAAGTGATTATTTTATTGTATTCGTCGACTAAGGTGAAGGGGTCAGTACGGTCAGTGAGAGAGTTAAGGGTGGGGAGGATGAGTGGTATGAGGTTTTCAGCTGTGATTTTTTTTTTTGTTTCTGGTGGGTATGGATGGGGGTAGGGGCTTGATGTGGGTGGTGGGTGTAGTGGCCTCAAGGTAGAAGGTGATGATATGACAGTCTGAACATGTCTGGGGTTATATGTCGGTGATGGAGCCAGAACAGTTATGGTCTGCCACCCTGTCAAGGGTCCTACCTTTATTGTGTGTTGGACAGGTGATTTTTTGATTGAACCCTAGTTCAACCAAGGTGTCGGCTATGAGTGTGGCATATTGGTTTTAGGGTCTTTGAACCCAAGGTTATGGTCACCTAGGAGGATGCTTTGGGTTGTGTTTTTTAGCATATCGGCGAGGATGATTGTGAGGTCTTCTTAGAATGTTGCTAGGGGGCCAGGGGATCTGTAGAGTAGATGGATTGTGAGTGTTTTGGCGTTGGCGATGGGCATTTTAACTGTGAGGGATTCGCAGGAGTCAAGTTTGTTGATGGGGTGAGTCTTGGGTGAAGATCGGATTTGGCAATGATGACAAGGCCTCCTCCTCGAGATTCAGTTCTATCTGCTCTGAGGATGGTAAAGTCATCAGGGACAGCTAAAGTGAGGACGGGGCCTGCAGCTGTGTGGAGCCAGGATTCCGTTATGGCCAGGAAGTCCAGTTTATTAGAGTGAATGAGGTCCGGTATCTCTGTAGCATGGGCTACAATTGATTGGGCATTTATGAGGGCGCCAATAGACTTGGGGGCCAGGGTAGTGGGGATGGGGTGGATGGGGGTGTGGTCAGGTGGAGTTGTGCACAGGTTGTTGCTGTGAGCATTGTTGGAAATCTTAGTAGGTCTCATGGTGGGTGTTTGGAGTTTAATGGTTCTGGAGTTGGGTTCTCTTAGGGAACGGGGGTTGTATGTATATCGTGGGGAGCTTAGCGCATAGCCCACCATTTCTGGTGGTAGGGTAACAAGGGTTGGTCATGGTGGGCTGGTTTATCACGATATTATGAGTAGGTGTCCAAGTGTTAGGTAGAGTTTTGGTGGAGATGGTGGAGAGTGGGCAGGGGAGACCTGTGAGGTGGAGAAGGTGGAGGATTATCCTTAGTAGGATTGTGTAGATAGCTGGTAGATACATAGTGTATGGATGGTGGGTGGGACTATGTGAGCCACAGCGGTCTGAGGGCAGGTATATGCAAGGATGGTGCCGGTGCAGTAGGGGTGAGGGGGCTAGGGCATGCAAGGCTGGTGGTATATTGCAATATCCTTAACTCAGGATAGGATAGGGTGGGGAATGTGGGATTGGGCACGTGGAGTAGTACTGTAGCTAGGCGTTAGGCTAATTTGGCAAAAAGCGGAACACAGCAGTACGAAATTCAGCACGTAATATGCATGTGATTCCGGGCAATACGTTATAACAGGTTGGACAGGTGAATGGTGCGGCACAGTGTGGACGAAAGCATGTAGTGTGTGGCATCAGGCAGATAAGTGCCATCTGTCAGCAATTCTAAGTAACAGGCAATCTGAGCAAAATATAGGTAAGTGGCTGCATTCAACGTCTAGTAGCCTGTCATAATATGGTAGACAAAGTAGATTAATCAGCGGTGTGCTCCCACAAGCTAGGTTAGTACAAATTAGATAGACAGGAGGTGGACATAGGCCAGTGTACAGGTTAAGGAGAAAGGGTCACAGGCTAACAGAATTGCACTGTGGCGGGTAAATCACAAAAGCATAGCAATCATACCGATACACATACGCATGCAGGTAGAGCGAACAATATGCAGTGGCAGGGCCGTAAAATCGTGGTAAAAGTCAGTGGTAATTAGGGGTTGCAATGGTGGGTCAGAGTGGGTAACCACGTTAGGGAGCAGTGTAGAATGATAATGGATGAATGAAATTGGCTAGCATGGGAGGTAACGTTATTGGGCACGTGTTTCTGGCGGCGAACATTGGCAGGACATAGTATGATCAGTTACGGTTGCTGGGATTTTCCCGTGAGGTAGGACTCACCTGTTGGTGGTAATGTCTTACAATGGTGTCCAGGGGTACAGGTATATGCAATGGGAAATATGCCATAGAATCCTCGGCTAGCGCCGGCTGCACTCGGTCAGCTCAGTCAGGAAGTGGCCTTCTTTCCTAGGCCTGACTTCATAGGCCGGCGATCGCCTTCCAGTGATTGGATGCAGTTGTAAATATTGCCAGGTAGTCCTTCCACTATTGCGTCTACTCTCCTACAGGGTTGTTTCACAGTGTGGTATATGTGGCAGCCATCTTAGAATATCATAGTCGCACACAAGTAACCCAAAATCGGCAGAAAGTAAATGTGCGTGGCATATATCTTATAATATTTGCATATTTCAACCTCGAATGGGTATGGTATAAATTAAAGAGCATGTCCAAGATAAAATATAAAGATGCTGATAACGGAGACCACACTGATCGCAAGACATGTAAATAAATGTGCAGATCAGTGGCATACATACGCCCAAAGTGGCGCTACGTCTGGCAGAGCAGGTGACACAGAATGGACAACATAATGCAGGCATGATATAGTGTTACAGCAAATGTAATCCACAAATTCACATAGTCATTTTAAAATACAGGCATCTAAAAGTCAGTTGACTGGGAACAACTGAACAACCAGGTTTAAATGGTGTGCAGCACTATATCGTAGTTGTAATGTTAATATGTCCATGGCACATAGGATAAAGTGCAAGTCCAATCAGAGATGGAAACTCCAAAAATAAAGTGTGCATATACAGCAGCATATATAGCAGCATATCAACAGAGTGTATGGCCATGACAAATGAGATCAAATAAGAGTGCAAATGCAATAGCACTTGATAAAACTCCAGCACCATATTGGAGTTAGAGGACGCATATGCCCATGACACGTAGGATAAAGTGCAGATGCAATCATGGTTACCAATTCCAAGGATAAAGTGTGACCGCAGTGGCAAATATAGCAGCATATCAACAGAACCTATGGTCATGACAACTTAGATAAAATGAAAGTGCAAATGCAGTCAGACTTCATAAAATTCCAGATATAAAGTGCAAGCACAGTGGCATGGATAACAGCATATCAGCACAATTTATGATGGAAAAGTGCAAATGTAATCAGACTTGTTAAAACTTCAACTGTGAAATACAGACACGATGGCAAAAATAGTAATATATCAGCGAATCGTAGGCACGTGAAAAAGTACAAATACCTAGGTGACTGCTTGCCTTCCATTGTAATGGAGTGATAATATAGTAAACAACCACTTTTAGGAAGTAGTCAACTAATAAACATAGACATGCTGATGGCCGTCAATTTCACAAATACTGACAAAACTGATTACCACCATGTTAAAGTGCCAGGCAAGTAATGAGCCCACTGCATAAAAGTTACATGAGTAATTTAGCTGTAGCACCGCAAGGCCCCAAAGGACATGCGCCCAAGTCAACCACCAATCTGAAAGAAATGTGATAAAATAAACAAAGAGTATAAAGTGAAGGACTACAAAGGCAAGATCAAAAAAAGTTCTGACCAAAAAAACAACAAAAAAAAGATGAAAGTTCCCCATGTAGTTGTAGACAAAAACAGACAAATAATAGCAAGAAGTAAAATAATTGAGCCAAAAAAAATGAAGCATTAAGATTCGGGCCCAGACCAAGGACACTCCTCCTGGATACCAGTGGGTTGTATACACAACAATAGGAGGAGATTAATGACCACAGTAGTAAGAGGTAAAAGCAACACAAGGAATTTAGGTGCCCAAATATATTATATCCTTGCCTATCCAATTGTCGATAATTTCCCTTTATTGAAAATATATACCACCCCCCTTACTCAACAGACATGTCAGAATTTCAATAGCATTCTACAAACTCCATTTCAGCCAACTACAGGACCTTCATGTATGTAAATGTCTTTTCGAAAGGAAAAGGCATGCTCCACATGTAAGTAGGCTACATGTGACATTTCTATTTAATTATCTTGTAAACTCGTACCTTTCTGACTTGCAATGGGCAGCTTAAAAACGTGAAAATGGGACCCCAGGAATTACTTCAATTATATTCTTTTTCTAGGTATACACACAGTTAGGTGTCCATTTTGTGAGACTGTAATACAGATCTGCGTTATCTACCCTTTGGCCTAGCCCCTAGTGGGTGACCATGTATCAGTCTTAGACAACCTCCTAGGGGGGTGTGGGTCACTCTACCCCCCCTGCTCTTGTATCTCAGAAACACTTTTATTCATACATAGCAATGCATGATGCAAACACTACTATGATGCAAATCTCGAATTTGCACCTTGTATGCTTTCGGTGCAAATCTACCAGCAATGCAATAACTGTAAGCCTTACAGGCTTCTAATGCAAGCAATCTAATAGGCACACCATTCCTCTCCATTCCACACCATACTTCACACTCTCTCTCTAAGACAAACGCTGTCTGATTACCCCATCTATAGCTCTGTGTGAGTGTCTGTTCTAATTCCCCTTGCATGTGTCTTATTCAGCAATACTGCCCTTTTCTCTCTGTGATGCTCTGTCTCTCCTCTCCTGCTAACACTGCAACCAGCCAGTCAGTCAGGGCCAGGCCTCTCTCTGCCATATCCCTGCCAGGTCGCATCAGTTTAGCTCAGAATGCTTTCCCAATGCTCCCTCGATCTCAGTGTCATCCAAACTTCTCTCCTATGCCACCGCCAAGCATCTCTCTTCCATCTCAATGTCAGCTCCCTCGATCTCAGAACTACATCTCCAACTACCTTCCATAGAGCAGTCCAGCAGAGAGCAGCAACTTACTCAAATCTCAGAGCCTCACCTCTCATTATACTGTTTAATGACGTAAACGGTCCATGGTTACACTTGTTCTCTCTAAGCTAAAATGCCTCTCTTTCTGTCTGTCAGCATTTCTAAATATGAGCAGTGCCTAAATGTCTGTGATGCATGTACTTATACTTTTTCAATCACTGTGTGTTCTGGTCAATGTGACATTTTCGACACATCTATACCATATCTATCTTCTGTCTGCCTGCGGTAACAAACACCATCTCCTCATATTTCTCCATTCACTCGCTCTCTCCTTCTGCATGTCTCTGCCTGCACAGCTCTCCCTCTCCATAGTGCTGCCTACCCCCACCTTCCTCTGTCTGTGAAGCACCAGCCAGGCTGATAAAGCCTCCTTGCCTTCTCCCTCTCGGACAAAGGTCATGTTATCTGTCTACCAAGCAAACTGTTTACGCATACTTGTACACTGTAACTCATAACAACTTCTACGCGGAACAAACAGCTTCTGAATGGCTTCAGATCCAGCTAAATGCATTCTCTACAGTGCTTAGCACATTCACTCACTCATACCAATCGCTATATAATGTGGACTTCATGCACATTCTAAGTGCACACTCAATGTGTGTCTCTCTACATGCAAACATAATACTTAACAACATATCTCTACATGTGTCTCTACAAATATAACATGTCTCTCTGAATGGCACTTCCAATATAACAGGCCTCATTTTATATCAAATTGCAAATGCATACAAAGTGGCAGAATAATGTGGATAGCATAATGTTACTACTTCATGTCACTACTAATCAGTACTAATCAGAATGTATGATGGATAACTAGATCCCTAAATGGGTAATGATTCTCTAACAATGGGTATTGATTCCATAACAATGGGCAATGATTCTGTAATGCCAACAAACCAGGCTTCTCCATACTATCAGGTTTCACAATTTAAATTCCCTGATAATTCTTCTGTGCTAGACTTCTGTGAACGGAGAAAGAATGAGGATATCTCACTGTAGACACGCCATTGGACTAGCTCTATCAAATACACATTTTACCAGGAACACATACACTTCTGAAATGTTCCCTGACAAATAACAGGGGCCAGGATTTAATCTAATTCCCTTTATTTATTGCCCCCCCTCCATATTATTTCCCCTTTATATTATACTTGCATATTCATTTATTTTGGCTGTCTCACAGATAGGTGAGTATCCTCTTATGGATTGGTTCAATTCTCCCCCTCTAGGAACAGGTGGGCATCAGTCAGCAAGATGGGTTCAGCTTTTTATCCGCAGCTGTCTGCTGTCTCTTTCACTGAAGAAGTACTCGACTTTCACTCCTTCTAGGCCTTTTGCACATGGCTCTGTTTATAACCAAAAATGGGTCAAACAGGGAGACGTATATTACATCTCCTTCTTGTGGTTTGTAAATCTTCTTTCTCTCCTTCCTCTCCACCAGTCAAAAAGTGAGTGAGTGAGTGTGCGTTACGTAGTGAGTGTGTGTTAGACATTTTTTTATAGAACAAAACCATCTCCCTTTTGAGGTGTGTATAATTCCTTCAATCTAATTGGAATGTGATTGAACAGGGTTCAGAAAGTAAAATAACAGAAGACCTACCACTACGTGACCATTGGGCATACTAATGAAGGGGGTATTCGGATGGGAGTAACCTCTACTCCTAGTTTCCCTCCCATTTGGTGTGCTGTCATTTTAGGGACTTCTTGCATTAAACATTGTAATTTTCTGAAATTTTCACTTTATGAATCACCTCACCAGATTTCTCTCTATGGCACAAATCAAATGCCACCATTTTTATCATGATAGGAGGAATGGTTAATAACTTACAGATTTTGGCTTATAACTTTCCTATACTTTCATACACAAATTATATTTTTATTTCAAAGTAACAGGCTCTCCAATGCAGGTGCTAGGACATATATATCACTGGCAGGCGCTGTTTCAGTGTAATGAAATACAAATATATCTACTTTGTATAACAAAAATGACCTCAAACAAATTTCCTTTCTATACACCCCAATAGAGCATTTGGAGTTGAACCTTTGAAGACAAAAATTAACTATGAATGAGGTTCCATTCAAGAATTATGACTGTAATAGTGAATCCCACTGTAACATTCAAAAGGTATTTTTTTTATATACATCATAATACATGCCATCTGCAATTTTATCTTTCAATAACAGATCATCTGATTTCTTTGCTGTTAATTCAGAACTAAAGGTATGTATGACTTAATCCTGGCAGTGGTACAGTCTTTAGTAGTTGAGGTTCCTGGGGGATTCCAGGCCTTGTCAGATCCTCAGTAAGGCCTGGGAGATTGAAATAGCTGATTTGACAATATAGATCCACTGGTAAAGCTGAATTACATTAGATCCACTGGTAAAGCTGAATTACATTACATATTTTTTAAGATGTTAAGCCCACCATATCAGATTCAGGCCATAAAGAAGCCCCCTTAGAATGTATAGCAAATCCAGCCTTCCAGTGACCTAATTGCAGGACAGTCATCTTTATGGCTCAGCTCGACACAAATTCTGATTCCTTGACAGGGGAAAGTACCTGTTTTCCATCATGTTTGCTGGGGTTTTGGAGTTTAGCAGAATATCATAGGTCAGAGTTTAGTCCTGGCTTCATTTAATTTGATATCATTCACAATTGCGACAAGTTACATTTTCTGTTTCCCTAGATTTTACGTTTTTCCCATGGGAGTTTATCAATCGTATTGGCTTATCAAACTCCTATCAAAGGTCCACATTTTCAACATCTGTAGGTTTCATGACAATGGCCCTTGATTTCTGTAAAGGAAAATAAAAACAAACACCAGCAGAAAATGCAAGCCAAATCGATTTTACTGTCACTTTAGTTGCAAGATATTCTCTGGTACTTGAAAATATTTATCTCTGGCCTTGTCAATTATGTTTGGAGTTTAAGGGCTGCAAAACATTGCACATTTTCTTATTCTTCTTGCACGTGAAAACCCCCTAAAATTCGCCAGTTATGGTAAGCTAAGCAACCATAACTCGCGCCACCACTGTGCACATTTGTGATGTCATCTTTGATGTCGTGGGTGTTAGTTTTAGCAGTGCACAGTGGTGGCGCGAGTTATGGTTGCTTACCTTACCATAACTGGCAAATATCAGGGATTTTTCGGTTTTACTTGGAACCATAACGTCCCTTTAACAAAGTTTTTTCACTGAATTTCAGAGGTTTTTAGAGCACAACTTAACCATAACGTCCCTTTAACAAAATATTTCACTGAATTTCATGGGTTTTTAGTAGCACAACTTAACAATAATAACTCTGACTTTATGTACATGTAATATGGAGCATACTGAACCCCCTCTACTGAATTTGTTGTCCGCAAACTCTTTTAATGTCTGCGGACATGTTCGGACAACAGCACCACAACCCAAAAAGTCTGAGGGGGTATGTTTAATTGTTATATCATAACATAAGAACATTTTACAAATTCACAAACCAGCACACATACACATTCTATGTAGTAATAAATATGAAGTGTAACCCATATATATAACACACTAACCATTCATTTAAATACAATATTTTCTATAATGGAATATACCAAGAGAAGAAAGATAGGGTTCCAATATGATCACCTCACAGAAACTCCACAACTATGAACACCAGCAGATCTGCACACCACTCAGAACACACCGTACCTGAAATAGTAAGTGTACTGACTTTTATTCATATATTTGTAAACTTTCTGTATTAGATACAAAAAAGAATATTATGTTTTTTTCTCACAGAAATGTCTAGTACTCTGGAGTGGCTAGAGGAGCTTTTCCCACGTGAGGAAATGTCAGAAGATAGTGAATCTAATGGTAGACACTTTACTATATAAACCAATTAATTAATATTATTTTATATACATTTAACATATATATTTTTTCATACAGACCATACAAAAATTGAAAATACTAATGAAAAAGCTGTATTGGATAAGACTCTTCAGCACATAGAAGAAAAAATGGACCTACTCTTGGCAAATTTTAATAATTTAAAAAACTTTGTGGAGGATCACTTCAAACAAACAACTACACACCATTGTCCCACATGTACCTGTCCCCTCTAACCATATCCTAGTCAATTATCCCCAAACCCTCTCCATGAACAAAAACGTTTTGATTAGACTTCCATCCCTTCTTCACCTTATATGAATCCTATTGAAACCCCTAATTCTCCCGTTTTTGTTTCAGTTTCTGCCTCACGTTCTCTGTCATAAATTTAACATACATGTAAAATAGAGTAAAATTATTATATTGTGTCTTAATTAATTTCTTGTTTTAAAAAAAAAAAGCAATTCAGGTGTCCGCGGACAGCGCGGGTGTCCAGATTGTCCATAAAGAAATGAAAATGGAGGTGTCCTTAGAAACCTATACTTGTCCGTACTGTTAACTAGCAAGTTGAAACTGTTCTAAGAACACACGCAGTGTCCTGAAATGTTCGTCAATGGACGAAATGTGGGTGCCCTGACGACGCTGTCCGTATTGTTCGCTGGGAAGATGAAAGTGTTCTTAGAATATATTATGTGTCCTGGGATGTTCGTAAATAAACAAAATGGGAGTGTCCTGAGGACGCTATGCCTGTCCGCATTGTTCGCAAGCAAGTTGAAATTGTTCTCAGAACACAGGCTGTGTCCTAAAATGTTTGTAAAGAAATAAAATGGGAGTGTCCTTAGGACGCTCTGCCTGTCCATATTGTTCGCAGGCGAGTTGAAACTGTTCTAAGAACACATGCGGTGTCCTGAAATGTTCGTCAATGGATGAAATGTGGGTGTCCTGAGTACGCTGTCCGTATTGTCCGCTGGCAAGATGAAAGTGTTCTAAGAACACAGGCTGTGTCCTAAAATGTTCATAAAGAAAGAAAATGGAAGTGTCCTGAGGACGCAATGCCTGTTCGGATTGTTCGCAGACAAGTTAAAACTGTTCTAAGAACACAGGGTGTGTCCTAAAATGTTTGTAAAGAAACAAAATGGGAGTGTCCTTAGGACGCTATGCCTTTCTGTATAATGTTCGCAGGCAAGTTGAAACTGTTCTGAGAACAGACGCGGTGTCCTGAAATGTTCATCAATGGATGAAATGTGGGTGTCCTGACGACGGTGTCTGTATTGTTTGCTGGCAAGATGAAAGTGTTCTTGGAACATATTATGTGTCCTGGAATGTTCGTAAATAAACAAAATGGAGATGTCCTGAGGATGCTATACCTATCCGTATTATTCGCAAGCAAGTTGAAATTGTTCTAAGAACACAGGCTGTGTTCTAAAATGTTCGTAAATAAACAAAATGGGGGTGTCCTGAGGACGCTATGCCTGTCTGTATTGTTCACAGACAAGTTGAAACTGTTCTAAGAACAAACGCCTGTCCATAACTGTTTGTTTCACTTGTGACACAATTTTAATCACTCCAGGACCCGAACAGTGTCCGTAGAACACCAAAGCGCATGCGCAAATTAGTTTCATTGCATTTGGTGTCCTGCGGACACCCGCTCCCTTCGCGGACATGTTTGCAAAGCTATCATGTGACCACGCCCACGATCAGCGTATGTTCTGATTGCGAACACTGTTCATGTCCCATAACAATTTAAAACTACATTTTCAAGTGATCTACAATATTTTCCAACAAAAACTCACCATAGAACAAGTACCACATAGTAATCCTGATTTTCTACATACTTTTTGTGACTTTTTGAACCCTTTTTTCTGTTCGATCTGTCCACGGACAGCGTGCATGTCCGCGAACTGCACACAAGCACCCCTATAAAAGACCACGCCCTAGAGCTATTCTCATTGTGTTTCTGGCTATCCTACAGAGCACAGCAAATTTTGCTGCCAATTTGCAGATTTCCATCGCAAACTTGATGGCATCCGTGGCTCCACTACTGCCACCTAGTGCTACATCTGCCTCAACACCACCCCCTCCAGCACCACCACCTCCCCAAGGGCCTGGAGAGGGGAACAGGAGTGAGGATGCACAGGAGGAAGAAGAGGATGATGCGAATGAGGTAGTGGACGTCCCTACTACCAGCACTCGGCGTGAGTCTTGGGTGTGGCGGTTATTTACCATTCATGGTAATGATCCTAAGGCGCATGGGAACCAAGTCACCTGAAATGAGCACAAAATGGTACTCAGTCGCGGGAGGCATTGTTTATACAGCTTTGGGACAACTACCATGAAGCGACACCTAAAGTCATTCCACTCGGGGGCCGTTCGCAAAGTTGTACCTTGCGAGGAGCATAGCAAATTGACTTCCTCTACTTCATCCTCAGTTTCCGATCCTGTCGCCACAAGGAACACTCTTGTGGGACAGCGTATTCCTTAAGCTGCCTCACAGGCCATACTCAATGCTGATGACCCTTACCTTTCGAGGGTCACAGTTGTGTGTATGTACTGCGACGCAGTAATGTGCAGGGGGGAGAGACTTTGTAGTGCTTTTGAGGCTATCATTTCAGAGCACGAAAAGGTCTGCTCACTACCCAAGTGAAACCACTCTACATCTTCCTCTCTCAGCTCACCCTTTCTTATTCCCCTGGTTGGTGTCCCCCCCCTTACCGTCCTTTCCCCTCCTCTCTTAGTGTGTCTTGTATAAAAAAAACAAAAAATTTAAAACAACACAAATCAACAAAAAAAGCCTCTTTTCAGAGCCGCCTTTTACAGTTAAAAAATAGAAGTGAAAATAAATGAAGCAGGACATCTGCGGACATCTAAAAGTTTGGGGTGCTACCCTATCATAACCATTGCAGTTTTATCTGGGAGGAAGTGGTGGCTCTGAAAAGATTCTTTTGGTGGTGTTTATTTGTGTTTGAAAAATTTGAAATGCTCAACACCTACTATAAAATGGATGCTGTATTTCCAAAAAAAGGTTGCAGTGCATTTTGTACATTTCTCAAAAAAATCTGATTGCCCCCATAAGTAAGATGGACTCCATCTCTGCGAAAAATATTTGTGGTATGAAACATAATATTTTCATTGTGAAAAGAGGACATGCCAAAATCTCTTAGAAAGGCACAAACAGCCTTATTGACATTGCGCCTTGCTTTCTCCATTTGTGGACCAAATGAAGAAGAACGAAGACACATTTGTCTCTGCACAATCCGTGAAAAATTACTTGAGAATTTGGAAACATGTCCATGACCTTCCCAAGTCCTTCTTTCATTGCAAATTGCAAAGAAATTCAGGACACATGTCCTAAACTGTTCCCTCCACAATGAATTACAATTATGTCTGGATGTTGCTCTGTCTCCAAAGTAGCACAGAGAGGTGGCAAGTCCAACCACTTCATTCCACATACTCCATGCCAGTGCACTTCCACATGTGGGAATCCAAGATCTACCACTACTCCACAGCTTTCTGCATGCACCTTCAACCAATGTATACACGAGACTCCCAAAATCCAAACAATCTGTTTTTTGAAACACACACCCATAGCTATCTGTTCTTCTCTCAGCAAAAAGAGTATCTGACAAACTCTCTCCTGTCACAACACACCCACTAAACTTTCCTGACCAATCCCTTTCTCTGTTCATTCTCATTTGCATGGCTCCCCAACCCAAAAATCCCCAGATGTAACACCCGATGTCCGTGGACTACCGCTATGTCCGTGGACATATCGTAACATGAACAGTCCTTCTACCATTTCCTTTACACTTTCTGTGACATTCCCTCATTGGATATAGCTCCGAAGTCACATGAACATCCACCAATCACATTCAAGACCTCTACATCTAACTGCATCATCATAGATCAGCAGTTTAAATGTAATGTGAATCTCTCTGAGTACAAGTGTCATATCATTGGAAAGCACCTTCTACCAGAAATACTGTACAAGTCTCCGTGATTTCTACTTGCAGCTGCATGCATATCCATATGCATAAACACAAACTACAGGTATGCATATTTTCTATATAGTATGTGTACAATTTTTATAGATTCATATAAACAGATTAACTGACTTTTAGCTTGTATAATCTATACAATGAATTTACTGTCATTTTCTCTATCTCCTAAAATCAACTGTCACTTCCAAACCTATCTATTTAATTTCTTTTTACACACACATTTTCAAAGCATGTTGAACTAACATATTTAAAGTACAATATGAAGAGATAACATACTCAAACAAAATTGCATGCACACAGTATGTCCAAAAATCAAACAACAATACTTGTACAAAAATGTAAACATTTATTTACTTATATTTATATACTGCGCAAGCAGCCCATGGCATTGAGGCGCTGTTATTTACAAGAACTTAGTTACAGAAATAGTGGTATTCAGTGGTACATTGTGAATTCCACAAGGCATACAAATGATATTTTGGTTGGTACAGTTAGTCATTACAATACAGTTTATGCATTAAGAACATATGATATGTATTCAACTGGTGCGACACATCTTATGTGAATAAGATAGTTTTCATGATTTTGAGGAAGGCGCTGAGGGTCAATGTCAATTAAAAAAAATCAATGTCTAAATTAAAAACAATGCTATATACAAAGAAAATTCCTTATTTGTTTCCTTTACAATTGCAGTGAAGACCATTCTCCTAAAAGGAAGCAGCTGAATTTGAAGTACAAAGAAGAACTAAGAAGAAACCTGCTCATTTCAGGAAAAAAGTAAGTTGAATACCACCATATTATTTGTACTATTATTCAAACACTCTGTAAGATTTATTCATGCTATTTCTTTGTCTGAAAATAGAGATTGTGCACCATTCTGTTTACAAATCCCCATTTCTTAAAGAGAGATTTACAGGCAGAATGATGCACAATTTCTTAGTTTTCAACACACAAATAACCCAACTCAACCCCTAGAATTTTGATATTATAGAACAAACAACTGTTTTAATTGTATACCATTAGATTTACTATTCTACTTCTCCACACCACCTGCTTACTTTCTACTATCATGTGAACCCCAGTTTAGTAGCACATAAATTCAAGAATAGCCATCCCAACTAGTTGTAGTTGCCCAATGCGCAATCACACACCATTACATACATCTTTATTATCTTACTCACACACTCATGCAAATAGCACAGATACATTAAGAACACCCCAACCCATACCTTCTTTATTTTTTTCAACAGACCCCAAAGAATGCCTACCAAAAATCGAGTCCGTAGAAATCAACGCAGAAACAGAGCAAATGAAAATAGAAGTGTCCAAAACAAGCATCCATCTCTAGCAGAATTTGTAAAAAAAAAGTTAAAACAAAACAGCTAATACAGCCTCCTCTATCAAAATGTAAAACAAACCACAAAACAATTAACAAACAAACAGCTACCACTACAGATAAAACTGCTCCTATAAATCTTGATATAGTGCAAACTAAGCATACCAACAAAAGTAATTTAGCAAAAATGTTCCGTCACAGAGTCCTGCAAAATCTTATAAAAACAGGAGAGAAATCAAACTCAACCCTTAAAACCTATCGTAGGAAATTAATCTTAGAAGCGTTGATAGACAGTGCAATCCTTCTCAAAAGAAAGTTATTTATTTTAGTGTTAAACAAAATGAAACCACTAACAAAACTAAGACTAAATTACAAAAAAGACTTCTGAATAAACATAATGTCAACAGAAATATCTTCTTAAGTATCTGTGGAGGTGAATGGAGTCACACTACGAGCACAGAACCATTCTTTAATGAAGAAGCATACAAACAAAAGCAAACAAATACAATTACCATACATAGCAGTGGACGAGGTCATGAAAAAGTTAATAATACCATAATAGAACACGAAATACTGCTTACAAAAATATCCCCAGAAAACTTAGAATTACCTCTCCATTTAACTGAATCAGAATGTCTAGTAAACAAATAGCCATGCACGTCAATGTGTAACATTCCCAAAGAATCTTTCAAATCTTTACGCCAATTCCTCAATCAATATGTGAAAGGCAAAGACAAAATGAAAATTAAACTACTGCAAAATATGGATACCTGTCCAGTGCGCAAGTACACAGGACTACAAGGACATTCATTGGCCTGCATTTCAGGACCTACTTGCAAAACCATGTTCCATTATATCAAAATGATATCAACATATCATTCAACTATAAGAAATCTAGTCTATAAACTGTACTATGCTAAAAGTCCTGCTTTAGCACAAGCCAATTCAAATAACATTCTTCTACTTGGTACAGCAAAAGACCTACTTGAAGACATCGACTATATCCAGAAAAAAATATTTTGCAAGTGAAAGCCACTTACAGAATAAAATAGCTTTAAAACAAATTGGTAACAATTCTATGCATGGCAACCTTCTACTACACATATACAAAAAAGAAATACTGAAATTTAAAAGTACATTTGCTGAAATACCAAACCATGTGAGTGTGTATGTTGCCGTAGAACTTTCTATAAAAGTAACACAAAAACTGTAGACATAACATATAAAATAGAAAACAATGAAGATTCTAAATGGTTTGAATTAGCTCTCTACCTTATAGCAGAAAACAAATACAAAATAACTGACCCCTTAATACTTTGCAGCTACTGCACTACAAAACTTGACAACAACCAAATTCCTTCATGTGCTATCACAAATAATTTGGAATTAATTCCAATGCCAAAACCCGTACAACAACTCAGTTTATATGAGAGCATCATAATTCAAACAGTGCACCCATTTCAAGCAATAATACGCCTTCAACCAAAAACAGCAAAATTACCTACTTCTGAATTAGTCAAAGGTATTCGTGGAAAAGTAGTGTATTTGCCATTAGATCTAAAAGAAAATGTGCACACTCTAGGAGTCCAACGTCCAATGGAGCAATGTTTAATTATCTTAGTAAATGGTGCACCTACAAAAGACAAACAAATTTGGCAACAACTGGTACATTTACATAAAGTTACACAAGCTTTGCAATATCTAAAAGACAATAATGAATACTACAAAGAAACTCATATTGAAGACAACTTGAAGCATACCACTGAAATAATTCAAGAGACACAAGAAGCTGGTCAATTTGAGCTCCTAGATCCTGCTACAATATCCAATACTTTAGACCATTATACAATTCACCCATTGCATTCTAATGACACCGTAGAAGATGCACTAGAAACGTACCAAATGTGTCAAACAAAAGGATCACCAATCAGCATATGGGTAAAAAGTATAGAAGCACATGCTTTTCCTCTACGTTTTCCTACTGGCAAAGGAGGAAGGTACGATGATAGACCTATTCAAATAACAGCATCAGAATATCGCTCATTACGGATGTATTCTGAAGATCCCAGATTTAGACAAAATGTGGAATACATATTCCACCTACTCTTTGAAAGTGAACTAGCAACTTTATGTTAGGGAGTTGCACACACATTAAAATCAGGATCCCAGTTTCAAAATATGTAATCTACACAATTATTACAAAAAGTGCAACAAAAAGATGAGTTTTTCCAATCAAATGTTACAAATCGATTAGCAAATATGCATGGTACTAAAGAATACTGGTTTCTATGTCACGGAGATGTACGTTGTATGATAAGAAACCTTGGCCCACCCACTTGGTTTGTTACATTAAGTTGTGCAGAATATGCATGGGAAGATTTACGTGATGTTCTACGCATATCAAACAAAAACGAAACAAACATAGATATACTAACACCTGGAGAACTTTGTTCTTTGGATCCTGTTAATGTTTCAAGATATTTTCACCATCGCTTCATTGCTATGCTATACTTTATTTGTAATAAAACTGCTTCTCCCCTTGGAGAAGTGCAACACTTGTTTTGGAGAAAAGAATACCAAGCGAGAGGAGCACCACATATCCACATGCTTTTATGGATTAAAGATGCTCCTAAATTTGGTCAAGACAGTGACGCCACTGTTTTACAGTTTATAGAAAAATATGTCACTTGTCAAATTCCATCAGAAGCAACAAATGGTGATCATCAAGCACAAATTTTACAATTTCAAAGACACAAATGTGGCACATATTGTCGTCGCAAATACAAAAACAAAGGGAAATACTACACCAAATGCTGCTTTGGTTTCCCTAGACCGGTTACAAAAACAGGTCAAGTGAAAAACTTCATGTCTTCAGTTAGAGATAGTGTTAAAGGCAAATCACCTAAAAATACATATTACATAAAAAGAACAGAAGAAGAAAAATATATGAATGATTACAATGCAATCATTGCCCAGTTATGGAATGCAAACATAGATGTGCAGTACATTGCAGACAATTCTACTGCAGTTGCATGACATGTTACAGCATACTTAACCAAAGCAGAAGAGCTACAAGACCTCTGGAATGACCAGTTATCAGACATAAAACTGTCTCAAAAATTATACAGCTTGGGCATAAAAATGCTCTCCCGTAGAGAATGTGGCTCCTATGAAGCAGCAGAGCGTTTAACTGGTACTGCTTTGTATGGAAAATCTGAAAATATAGTATGGCTAAGTCTTGGTCCTGCTAAATCTAGAAAAAGAGTTTTAAATTCATATGAAGATATAGAAACAATAGTCAAACATGATCCCAACAGCCAAGACATTTTAAAAAAACAATTTGCTGGACACATACTACCCAAACAGAAGTACCACTTTGGAAACTATGTGTCTATACCACATAGCCCAAAACTTTACATACAAAAATAGTATAAAACCCGATGAAAAAAAAGGTCGATACATAGTGAAAAATTGTGAAGGCAGCTTAGCAAAACTCACCAAACCAAATTTAATTATTCATATCAAATTGTCATTAAAGACTCCTCAACTTAAAGAACAATATTACATGTCCCTGCTACAAATCTTCAAACCATGGAGAAAAGAAGAAGAAATAGTAGATAACTATGACTCCTATGAAGACGCTTTCAAAGCAAATGAAAGCACTATAACTGATGTAAACTTTACACAGTACAAAACAATGTTGCACACTGAACAGCAACACGAAGAGGAACTGCAGGCCCAACTAGATAAGGACACTCCTGACAGTATTCAACCTTATGTAACAGGAAGCCAAGAACCACTGGGAGAGCCACTAATAACAAATGAGGCAGAATTAGCTATGACAGAAGTAGAAAACACCATGTGTCAGTATGAAGATAAAGAAGACTTGACTATACTACAATCAAAACTAAACAATGAACAACGTAGCATTTTTGAAAAAGTAACAAAAGATGGTGCACAACATGAAAACAAAGAATGCACCTCCAAAATTACAAACCTATACTACTGTACGTCAGTGGTGAAGCTGGTTCTGGCAAAACATTCTTAATCAAAATCATCAGTAAATTCCTTCAACAATTGACAAACAACAAACTGTCAGCTGTTGTCACTGCCCCCACAGGTATAGCTGCCTACAACATAGGTGGTGTCACTTTACACTGATTACTACTCCTGCCAGTAGAACACCAAAACAAATTAGACTATTACAAACTTTCTACAGAAGCTGCAATGGAACTACGCAGAGTATTAAAACACATGAAAATGCTACTAATAGATGAAGTGAGCATGGTCTCCAACCTAATGTTGGCATTGATTCACCTCAGATTACAAGAAGTACTTAAAACAAACTACGCAGAGCTCTTTGGAGGAAAACAAATTATTGCTTACAGAGATCTTCTTCAATTGACACCAGTGAGAGGTGAGCCTATTTTGAAAACCTTAGGACACAAACTCTGCCGTAAAACTGTTGGCAGCATTGGAAATGTCAACCTTTGGCAACATTTCCAATAAAGAGAATTAACAGAAAACATGCTGCAATCTGCAGATCTCACTTCTGCCAACATCTTAAAAAGTATTAGAGTTGGTATATTATCTCAAGAAGCACAAGCAATATTGAAAACCCGGCACATTCATGCACTTTATGGCCATAATGCATGTGCTACGGATGTTATGGAACAATTAGTCACAAAAATGTCAATTGTATAGCCTTAATGCCAACTCTTTCAAGCTGTTTCAAATTCAATGAAACAATGTTAAAAGAAGAAATGCAACCAATAATTGAAATTAGCGCCACAGACAAACTGTGCATGGGTATGACACTACCCATGTGTGAACAAGCCACAACGAGACTAAATAGTTTAGAAAATTCAATCTCCAACACAGCTGGATTGGAAAAAATATTAAAATAATCCTTAAATTGCAGAGTAATGCATAAACGTAACCTTGACGTGGATCAAGGACTAGTTAATGGAGCACTGGGTACAGTTGTTGGCTTTCAAACATACCCACGTGACAACAACATTCAGTTTGTCAATATTCTCTTTGACAAACTTTCAGAAGTGAAAAGGATGGGACGCTCAACAGCTCGATTCCTTCTCTTCAAAGACATGTATGTACAAAGAGAACAATTCTCTCTAACTCTTGCATGCGTAGTCACTATTCATAAATCACAAGGTCTTACCCTAGACAAAGCATTGATAGACATTGGTAACACAGTCTTTAAAGAAGGCATGAGCTATGTAGCACTATCACACTTACGCACACTTGACGGTCTATTTCTAATCAACTTTGATGCAAGTAAAAGCTGATATTCCTTGCATTTCAGAATACAATAGACTTCGTTCACTATAAAACCCCCATCTAAAAACATATTCTATTCCACAAAAAGTAAAATGTTCTAAAAGAAAACTAAATCAAACAGAAATGCAACAGGATGTCACTGCAAATCCTCCAAAGAGATTAAAAGAAACTAATACTTCATCAAGTACCACAATCAAAAAAGAACCTATTAGGGAAAGTAAACCAGGTACTTCTTCAAGAAGGAAGACAAACTCATTTCAATTACCACCAATATTTGACAACATTTACTTACACAGTACAGACCAATTGTGTTTGCAAATGTTAGTACTTCATAGAAACGCAACAAATAATCCTGACAACACGTATAGTGTAGAATAAGACAACATCTTCCAGATTTCATACATGTGGAAACATACATGCACTCTGTGCAACAATGTGACACAAGAACAAATCCCCAATGAGCGCTTTGTGTATGTATCAATACCTAATTGTGAATCTGTTACATTTCAGCAACTTGTACAAAATGCAAACCATGGTAGATTATGTACTACCTGCAATTCGGATAATCGCTCCACCTTACTAATACAAACAAATAGTAAATACGTAATATTAATGCTTCTACGTTACAATGCAGATGGTACCAAAAACAACTGCAAGCTGACTGGATTCACATATGGTCAAGTATCACTTGGTAAAAAAACCTTCACAACAATAGGTATAATCTACCACACAGGAGCCACAACCAATGCAGGTCACTATACTGCATATATAAAAAAGAATTGTGGATGTTTCGAATGTAATGATAGTACCATTACTCTAAAGCAGAGATTACCTGCAAATCTTACAAACGCTTATTTAATCTTCTTAAAACAAAAATGTATTAACTAAACAGTACTTAAACATTAACTAAACTTTTATTTGAAAACTATAAACTGTTACAATATGCCAACAGCTATATAACTGGCCCAAGATTCTACAACAACTAAACAGATAAATGAATACCACTAAATTATATAAAAAAAATAAACAGTTAGAATACGCCAACTGGTATCTAACTACCCCAAGATTTTCAATAACCAAACAGATAAATCAATACCACTGCATTATAACAAAAAATAGACAGTTAAAATACGTCAAATGGTATCGAACTACCACAAAATTTTACAATATCAGAACAGATAAATCAATACCACTTCATTATAATTTCCTAAAATCAAAACAAAATTTATTAAGTAAACTGTACTTAAACATTAACTAAGATTCTACAACAACTAAACAGATAAATGAATACCACTAAATAATATCAAAAAATAAACAGTTAGAATACGCCAACTGGTATCTAACTAACCCAAGATTTTACAATATCCAAATAGATAAATCAATACCACTTCATTATAACAAAACATAGACTGTTAGAATATGTCAACAGGTATCTAACTGCTCCAACAATCTGCAACAAGCCAATATACAGAGCATTAGACAGAAACAACAAGTGAACACTGAAAACAAACAAACAAATACTGTAGCATAACAAAAAAAGGTTTTTTTTTAATCCAACATGGATTTTTTTCCTCCCACAGACCCAATGATTTCAGCAACAAACACAGAAACTGAGCAAATTGCACAGTACACTGGTTTGTAATCTACTAAATATGAGGGTAAAAAAAAATGTTGATTATTCAATGTTATAAGTTGTTACATAATACCAATACTAACATGATCTTTTCTTTTATCACAGAAATAAACAAGAAATACATGTACTCCAGTTACTAAACCAAACAGTAAGTATATTATATTAAGTACAACCATCACAGCAAATCACACCCATAGTCACTTATAACTTTGCTGCTGCCTATAAATGTGATCTTGTCCATGCACCCAAGACTATAGGCCCTGCCCACAACCACCACAGCATATCACACCCATAGTGGCTTATAACTTTGTTGCTTATAAATTTGTTCTTGGATCCCAAAGTTATAAACCACTATGGGTGTGATATGCTGCGGTAGTTGTGACCAGGGCATAAAGTCTTGGGTGCATGGCCATCTGCCCATGCTCCCAAGAGTCTATGCCCTAGCCACAACCATCGCAGCATATCACACCCATAGAGTCAAACATTTCAACTATGCCGTATGGACACTTTTAATGTCCGCAGACATCATGAGTGTCCTTAGAACAGTTTCAACTTTCCTACGAACAGTACGGACAGACATAGCGTCCTCAGGACTCCCTCATTTCGTTTATTTACGAACATCCTAGGACACATAATTTGTTCTAAAACACTTTGAACGTGCTTACGAACATGTGTTCTTAGAACTATTTGAAATTGCTTGCGAACAGAACGGACAGGCATACTGTCCTCAGGACACCCTCATTTTATTTATTGATGAACATCCCAGGACACATGATGTGTTCTTAGAACAGATTCAACTTGCCTGCAAAACAAAACTAACAGGCTTACCGTCCTCAGAACACACCCATTTTGTTTATTTTCGAACATTTCAGGACACTGCCACTGTTCTTAGAACACTTTCAGCTTGCTTGCAAACAATATGGACAGGCGTAGTGTCCTCAGAACACCCCCCATTTTGTTTATTTAGAACATTTTAGAACATCTGCGTTGTCTGCGGACAAAGCGAACACAACAGGGGGATCTACCACCTAAATAAATAAAACATTTATCCCATCTCTTACTCCACCACACTCCCCAAACACTTTCACACTTTCACACAACAACACACCCTACTAAATAGTATTTTTCTACAAAGTTTCACTGCGCTGTCCGTGGACGTCTGCAAATCCAAGATGGCAGGCGTTCCCGAAAATCTGACGCGCTTCACGCTCTTCACCGTCCAATCTATTATCACGTTGCATGTCCACATGACGCAAGCCGATTGGCCAATCAAGACACTGTCCATGGAGCGAACAGGGAAGTGTGTCCGCGGACCGAACACAAAAATCACTAATTTCTTTTAACCTATTTTTTGCTCATTTTATAAAAAACTACTGAACGGATTTTCACCAAATTTGCAAAAGCACGTTTTCGGGACCAAGCTGCTGCTCCTGGTCCAAATTCAGTCTATGGGGAAAAAAATAAGTTTTGGGACCCCCCTCATAACTTTGCCCCCCCTGAACCAAACCTCACCAACCTTTGCGAAAAAATTCAGAGTGACCCATATACTGTTTTTGCAAAGTTTGGTGAGGATTCGTCCAGGGAGAGCAAAGTTATAAGCCACCCAAAAAGGGCTCTTCCGTGGCTGTGTAATCTATCTATCTATCTATCTATCTATACATATATATATATATATATATATATATATATATATATATATATATATATATATATATATATATATATATATATATATATATATATTCTGTCGCCCACACTTACCTGCTCCCAACCTCATAATTAAAATTGTTCTCATCCTCAGAATTGAAATTGCTATTCCTTGGCAAAAAGGGAAATTTACATCAAAATACTAATGTCAAAGAAATATGTTAGACTTAGGTGAGTCAACTAACGCGTTTCGCCACTTGGGCTTCATCAGAGTTGGTGAAGCGGCTTGTGAACACTCATTTTATACCGTATTTGGATGCCTGATTTGAGTCCCTTTTCTATTGCTCCTACATCACAGATACAAGTTAGAATGAGACAAATTGGGCACCCTGTTAGGATGGTGCATTTTCTCTTCTACTGTTCGTTTCTCAGAAAGTTTAATCACCACAGACATATATTTAGGGGTGGCATTGTTCCCTTATGCACACATCGAATCATAGTTGCTCAGTGCCTGATGCCGTTCATTAAATCCAATATGTGCGTGCAAAGTGCTGCTTTTTGTTTCAAATATATTATTTCTATTATCACATTCCATTCATATGTGGACAGTTGCCACTTCTTAACTGGTAATTCAGATATGTATGTGCATAAATGTGCAAGTTTAACTGACCTGGTTGGTTCGTAATATTTTCTTTCAACACTAGTAGGTTTTCTTGACAGTCTCTTTGCACTGGCTGTCTCAGAAGTCACTCAGATGGATACTTAATAGCATTGAATTGGGTTATAGTTGCTACTTTTACAGCAGTTGGAAGCGGGAGCAATCCGTTTATATGTGCAAAGCAAAATAAAACCTTTTTATCATTAAGATGATAATAATACTATTGTTGTCATTGTTTACAAACACTGATAACATTCTTTATTTTTTGACATATTTCACTCTTTTCCTGGTATTTTGCAAGTTTTGGCATTTTGCAAATTGAAGTCAAACTGTTTTATGTGGATATCTTGTTATTATTTAGATGGAAAAGCTGTGCAGCTCTAAAGCTGGCTGATTGGAAAGCTTTTGGCTGACACCAGTCTGCACCTGCGGGCACAGTGGCACACATATACGTCTGTCAACAAGCTTCTGAGCTCATCATACCTTAGGCTGGCTCCCTTAATCAATGAGATCCAATGTGCATGGGCATCACATTCCCATTGGATCTCATGTGAGGCAGCATGCAAAGCTCTCACAGTCACACGCAGGAACCTGCGGCACTACTGTCCGAGCAGGCACAGGGTTGCATGGGTTAGTATGGGTCATGTAAGCCTAACATATATATTGCACCGTTTCACTTGTGTAGGACAGTGCATGCCTGGCTTCCATGAAGACACCTCTGAGACACTGAAGAGGAACGATCAGGGAAAGAAGTGGTTGACATCTCTCTTCATGCTTCCTATATCCATGTGGGAGCTGAGGTAGAATTCACTGTTTGCACATTTCTCTCAGCATTTTGATAGAGTGAGATATTTGTCTTAAGCAGCAAGGCTTTTCTTTCTGGAATATTGCTTTGTTTTTCACCCAGCAGGGCTTGATCTAAAGCCTGAATGAGAGTATAGCTCTAATTGTATGAAGATACCCCTTCTACGTTAGTTGTGTGCCTACGCAGATGGTGGCTCTTTCGACTGTGTAAAATGGAAGTTGTCATTGCTTGCTTCAAAAACCTGTGGGCTAACATGACTTCCCTCTTTTTGTGTGTGTGAGAGTAAATTGACCTATTTGGCCATTTAATTCCTGCATCCACAACTGGGGTATGTAGTCAGCCTGAAACTATGTGCCCATCTGAGATAGTATAGATTAATATCTTTATGTTAAGGCCCTTCAAAAATGCATGGGTGTGCTTGGAGGGATGGTCAAACATTGTCTAGCCACCCATCTGTTTGAGTGATTCTTAGTGTGTTATTGGGTGCTGTGTGAACGCACTGCCTACCGAGGGGGATAAAAGCAGACCCATTATCACTGACCTTGTCTACTGTTGTGACTCTGTACCTGCATTCCTGAAAGTCCTGTTGCTCAAGGAATCATCTAAACTCTGCATCAGCATCTTCTGGTGCTCTGAAGAATCTTACGGTGAAGCTCTGGCTCTCCAAATAACCTGGAGGAACACTTTGCAGAGCTGTTTTCCCTTGATCTGGTGGGGTCCTTGCTACACAGCTCCTGCTCGAAGGCCACGTCTTCCTAAAGATCCTGACAATGCCTGCATCACCAGAAACGGGGTCCCCTTCACTGGGAAAATCTGACTGGGAAAATCCACAGGCTTGTGCTGCCTCCAATCCTCGTATTTCCACAACTCTGTTTAATGCCCCCGACTTGGAAGTCACCAAATCTTCAATAATAATTATTCCCAAGAGTATTGGGGTCCCTTCTGCACTAGTGTGTCAATACTGGAGTCTTCAATGATCACTGAACGACGTGCACGGCACCCACCAGCCTCTGGATATAGTACAGCTGTTGTGGTCCCAAGGTATTGCTCTCCTGACACTCCAGCATTTTCTTTATTTAATTTGTCATCCCTAGTACCCACCATGATCATCAAGGGTATTTCATCTACAGGAACTACTTCTTGTGAGAATTTCGCACAACGTTATCTCATAAACTGCCAGAGACCGGCACTACTAGTGTTCTATGCTATCTTGAATCTTTCTGGCCTAGTTAGTAACATGCTTAACCTGTCTCTGTGTTTTTCGTTTCTAGTAAAGACTATTTCACTGAACTCTGAAGACTTATTTACTTACCTGATATATTTTGGCATCTTTTGTTTTACATAGTTCACTCACTTGCAGGTCTTTCATTAATTTCCTGTTTGATATTGTTTTTATAGACACTAGTTTATAAAAAAATGTATAGTGTGTAGAGATTCTCCGACTGGATATAAAAGAAAAGTGTGCACTGTACCTGTTAACAAAGCCACTGCCCTTCCAAAGAGCAAGGATTTCACTGTTCTGTCATGACTGCCACACTGTCATGAAAGCCTGGTAAGTGTGAGGGAATCACTAACAGGGCCTAAGTCAGGAACATGCACTTAAATACACAGGCACCAGGGCTTATGGAAAAGAGCCCTAAAAATAACCCATATTTTAGGAATGGGTATACGTAGAAGTAGCAGATCCTAACTAACCCCTAGGTAGTCCTTTAAGAGCATCGTCTTGAGTCATTTCCTGAACTGTGGTAGCCTTGGAGAACACCTGATTGCCACTGAGTTTCTTTTACAGTAGGCTGGGACATTGCAAGAAATGGCCTTCTGCCGAATGTCCACTTTGCATGCCAGTATAGTCTCAAGTCCTGCACATTTCTTCTCCTGGTGGAGCATGTCCCACCTGAGCCCACATGTTTTGTGGCTGGGTAGGCTGATTTTAGGCAAGTAGTTTTCTTATATGTGATGCAGGGTCAAATGCATAGTTCCTGTTCTGCTGCAGGATGTTGAAGAGCTCTAAGAGGTGTGAGCTAAGTGGCAAGAACTCCAGTGAGCAAAATGTTCCCTAATTCGTGGTGTGTGATCAAACCATGGTCTGGGCCATGGTTCTGAAATCCTCATCGGGAAGTAAGGGTTTTATTTTCTGGAACTGTGCTAGATTAATCAATTTGTTATAGGCTATTTGTATTGATATGTTGATGGATGGGGAGATTATTGTCAATAATGAACCCAAGTGATTTGTCACGGTGGGCAGTCATAATGTCGACAGTCAAAATGTCGACAGTCAAAATTTCGAAAAATAAATGTCGAAAAAAATAATGTCGACAAACAATAATGTCGACATTTTTTCGATATTTTTTCGAAATTTGGTATTTATTGTATGAATAAATAAATAAATATATATAACTAAGATATGTTGAGTATGAGGAGTGGGGGGGGTCCAGGGGGTCTTGGGTGAGAGGGGGTTGGGGGGATCCCCCCCATAGAAAATTAAACTATTTTTGGTTATTTATTGAAAAAATAAATAAATAAATAAATATATAATTAGAATGTGTTGAGTATGAGGGGTGAGAGGGTGGTTGGGGGGGTGTGAGGGGGTGGCAGGGGGGTGTTGGGTGAGGGGGATTTGGGGGGGACCCCCCAATAGTAAATGATACTCTTTTTGGTTATTTATTTATTGAAAAAATAAATAAATAAATATATAATTAGAATGTGTTGAGTATGAGGGGTGGGAGGGTGGTGGTGGGGGGTGTGGAGGGGGGTGTTGGGTGAGGTGTTGATAGTTCTAAGTGACATTTTTTTGTCGACATTTTTTTTTCTAAAAAATGACTTTACATTATAAGTATAGGATGTCGACATTTTTGTTTGTCGACATTTTTGTTTGTCGACATTTTTTTTTCGACATTATGACTATAAACCATTTGTCACATTGGGCCAACTGAGTTGTGAATACATGAATGTGCATATCATCTGCACATCGTTCAGTCACCCTTGAATAGCCTCCTTTTATATAGATGGCCTACTAGGACAAATTCCATGTTGGCGATATTGAGTTTCAGGTAGGTGCTTGTCATTCAAGCTTGCATGGAGGTGAGGCCTTTGCTCGGACATTAAATGTTGTGAATATAATTCATTGTGAGATATAACTGAGTACCATTGGCATATGGGTGAAGTGAGATATTAATGCTGTTGAGAAAGCAGATGAAGACATAACAGAATATTTGAATGATACTCCATGGCCTGCATATCGTAAGGCCAAACATTTGAAAAAGGTATGGTGTCCATCTCTCTTTCAACCCGCAAAAAACACACGGAGGGATAGCACAACTTTGTAACTCCACCACTTTGACAGGAAACTATAAATGTGGAACGTGTTCAGTGTGTTCGTTTTCTGACAATGGGAAAAGTACAAGGCTAATGCCAAATGGGCAAGAATACTGAATTAAAGAATTCATAAACTGTAACTCTAAATATGTAATTTATGGCATAACGTGCACATGTTCAGAATTGTGCATAGGAAACACAATTCGTTCATGAAAACTAAAGATTGCAGAACATTTAAGGTCCTTAAAACACAAAGATATTAAATACACATTGGCACAATATTTTTATCAGGAGCATGGACAAGAGAACATTGAAAATTAGAAATGTCTTTTGGACTCTAACTAGTCTGCTCCAGAGTCCTTGTGAGTGGCCCTGCTGGCTACCCATAAGTGAGCAGCTTCTGCTAGCTTTTTAGGATCAATTTATTTTGAGTCAGCCAAGTGCGGTCTCAGCTCAGGAGAACAGACATCAAAAATATTCTAGCAAAAAAAGATTTCTCATTCCTTCAAAGGTTTGTACTCTGTATCCATTTAACCCAACCATCTAAGTTTTTCAAACATTCACATACCCGGGTAGCCCAAGGGGTACCATCAGTTTTTTGAGGGTCCAAAATCTCTTAAGGTGCTGGGAAGGAGTTTTCCCAAATCTGGCTATTAATGCCAGATTTGCCGATTCATAATCCTTTCTCTCACTGGTACCCAACTCCATCAAAGCCATTCAGGGGGAGCCTAGACATGAGCCATAACATTAAATCATTCCCACTTATTCCTTGAAGACCATAGGTGTATTCAAACATACCCAGTCAATCCAACACATAAAGTTTTGGTTCATATATGCTCACTGCCTCTTTAGGCAGGTGAGGTCTCTTGGGACTAGTAGACCTAGAAGACCCTGAAATGGAAGCAGAATCAATGGACATTTTCATCATCTCCATTTGATGCTGCATTTCTCTTTCTCTTAGGTTCACCTTTTGATGTTTGTTTCAGCTTGGACATCTAGTTTCTTAAACTCCAACTCTAATCTTAGTCTTTTAAGTGAAATGTACTCTGGGTTTAGATTTGGAACTTGTGGTAAAGGCTGAGGTATTGGGGCAGGCTGTGAAAGAGGGTGGGTTCCTTCTGGAGACTCCTCTCCCTCCTCTGACTCCTCTTTCAGATTGGAGTTTGACTCTAAACTAGCATCCTCATAATTATCGTCCCCATTATTTCGGTGAGTAGGTGTTACAGGCCTACCACCCTAGCTTTGGTGATTTAACAACCTTACAATCAATTCAAATTATTTTCCTTTCAGAGTCAGATTCCTGGTTTTATACATATCTTTCAGTTGTTCTACTGTTAGGCAAGTCAGGGCTGACTGATTAAAGTTATCCATATTTGGCATGTTACAATTGCTTAACTTTTTGGTGGAGTTTAGCCTTGTGGCTGGTTTAGTTGGCCACCAGTGTTAGGTAAGAATTGATGCAGTTACAGTGTGTGGGACTACACAACACATATCTGCTTGGTGTTAGGTAGCCCACTTTTTGGTATAGGTCTGCACTACACAAGGTAGTAGTGTTACTGAGCAACCAGGCCTATCTGAAGAGGGGTACATGTGAGCTGTAGAGCTTTAGCAATGACATTCATAAATACAAGTAACTAAGTAACATTTACACTCAAGGTTTCAGTTATAAATAATTATTTATTTCATTAACATCAAGTTTTAAATAAGCATTCTTCAAAAGGGCAATTTGTGTAACAATATAAATGCACTTAAAATTACTTTTCAGAACCTGAACAAGTTAGTGAATAATCTTTGTATATGCTTCTTATACAATTCCTACACCCTGAGGTGACTTCATTCACAAGGACAGTAATGACACGTATATATCACACTGGCTACTTTGCAGATTCTGAGGTTGCAGAAAGTAAAGGTTTAAGGAAGGAAAAAGGTTAAACAGGTTCTTGGTATATGTGAGGACACTTAGATCTTCCAATGAAATCTAGACAAGCCTTTCCCAGCAATAACAGTCTAAAACAAGTTACCACCGATGAGGGACAAACAATATCAAAGTCAATGGGCTAGAACAGTCTATGGAGCTGAGGCCCTTCTTAGAATCAAAGTCTTGCACAAGATTAGAGAGTTTGTAGAAAATCACTTGTAGGGTTTCAGCTGTTAAGCCTGTGAAAGGAGAGTTGGAATCAACTCTAAAAGTAAGCCACTGAAATTCCCAAATTAGAAAAACACAGCTAAAAGACACAGAGGTAAGTACCCCAAGTCGAAACAGTACTTCTGGTTTTAAGAAGAGTGGTCCTGCTGGATTCTGTCCTGTTACAGCGGTGCAGACCCTGTGTTCCTGAGCATCAGTTATGGGGACAAGAGGGGGACATTTGCAGGGCTCCTGGAGCAGTAGTTGGCAGGTCATCAGCAGCTACCGGCTCTTTTCGGTTCAGTGGAACTTCACGGTTTCAGCAGTTAGTAAACAGCACTGTTACAGATGTCAGATACCGGTTGGGCTTCCGGTTGGGCTTCCTTCACTCCCTGGGTCCTGCACTCTGGTCAGGGGTCTCTGATCATCCTGCTTCTGGAGGGTCCTTACAAGACTCCTGGAGCTTCTGGCTGGATTTCAGATGTTGCACTTGATTATGGATTTCTCGACCCCTGGCTCTCGATTCTTGCAGCAGCAAAGAAGTACAACCAATCGGGGAACATGGTCCAGTGGAGTTCATCTCGGGGTTAGTTGGTCCCACAAACCCAAGGGAAGAAGTCGTCCCTTCTATAGCTTCTCTGTCAAATTGACGTTTCAGCACAGCAGCAGGGCGTCACCGGGTGATTCAAAGATCCAGGAGGATGCAACAAGCTTTGTTCACGGTTTCTTCATTGGGTGTTTCTCCCAGTGGACGATTCTGCCTCTAGTCCCAAACCCTCACCTTTTAAGTGGGTATCTCCCATTCATGCACAGCCTAGGTTGTCAATCACACAGCAGGGCCAGCCAGCCAGGACTGATTGCATTCGGGCACTCCTAGAGACAACGGACAGGGAGTTTCGGGAACCTCCCTCACACCCTGCCTTTCCAGACACACTGGAGCCAGAGGCAGGCTTCAGGGCTGAAACTCACCGAAGACAAAATGAACAAAGGGCTCAATCCTGGCTCAACGCACAGAGTAAAACCCAAGAAAGACATCAGAAACAGAAAATGGTGACAAAAGAAGACCGGGGCAAATTTGACAACAAAATAAAAACATGGGTGCTGTACTGCAGCTGAAGATTCAGCCTGTGGTAGAAAAGCACAATGGTAGGAAAATTAAACCACTGCCACCATTTAAAGTGGTGAGGGTAACATAAAAATAACCCCCCTGCACTCCACATATGATTGTGTGTGCTGGACCTACAAAGAGAAAGGTAAGTAAAGTCAATTTCACTTTACTATTCTTGGGAAGTGTAGTTCACACAAGGAAAGGTAGTTAAACCTTATGAGAAATCTAAAGGATTTCTCTGTGACATTGCACTGAAGGTGCAGTGTGTCACCATACAAAAAGTAGATGCCTATGGAGTTTGTCAGACTCCAAAAGCAGTGAAAATACATCATCCAAAGCAGGCCTTAACACATGAGAGAATGTGAAAAAGGTCTCACTCACTTCAGGGTTAAAATTAAAATGTCCTAAGTGCAGCAAAAAAGCTGGGGGCCTCTAAGGTGGGAGGAATTAAGCACTAAAATGAAAATTCTCCATAACAATGGTTTTAATTCTTCTTGCCCTTAATCTGAGCCTCCGGGTGTTTTCTCAGACCTATGACAGGCTGCTCCTCTTGTGTGCCAGCTGCTGTCCCTGCTAACGGGCAGCTCACCAGCAAAGTGGACAACATATATCCACAACAAATGGATCCATATTGGGGGCCACTCGCTTGCGGCAGTGCCTCTTGGAGTTTTAAAACAGACCAACATCAACATTGTGATCCATACTCACCATGTGGCACCACAGGGACAGATGAAATCCCAAGACAATACAGGGAAATGGGCTCCACTAGCGGGTCACTGCAACACCCATGCACACAGCAGGCCATGGAATAAACATCACAGTGATCCCTCCACCCACTCTGCGACATCTGAAAAGTGGATAAAGAGAAGCCAGGGCACCTTCGCCCATTTTGAGTGAACCTTCAGAAATGTCCCCAGGCCTTTAGTAACCAATGAAGTCATGCAGGCAATATGCAGGGCTGCTCGCTAAGTGCCCCCTTTGACCATTTCAATGCTGGGTACTGGTCACTTCCAACCATCACAGGATTGGTTAACTGAGAAATGGCAACCAAGACTTCCAAACTGATGAATATGTTCAAGCACACCTAAAAGAAGGAACCTACATAATGTCATAACTAAACCCTTTTGAAAATGTTAAGGGCTGTGTAGTGGCTGAAAGGCTACATGTTGGGAATTCAGTATACAACATTATACCTGGTAGAAAATAGCTTCTCACCAAAGGTCATATAATAGTTATATGAGTTTCCATGGATGAACATTACAAGTGAAGGAAAAGGGACAAATAACCTTGTTCTGCAAAAAGAGATACCCTCTCTCGTTGTTCTTCCCTGCCTTGCACAGCCATGTTGCTTAATGCAAATAGTGACATTGGCAAATCTCCACCTATGCAAAAAAGCAGACATATATATATATACCAGCTATTTCCTAGGCAACATATATACTTACTCCAAATTTCTATGGGACTGCTCAAAGTCTGCCCGTCCTGAATTCCCTGGAACCCTATTTAAAGGCAATCCTAAGACTTCTGCATGCAAGATGGCCTTGATAGCTCCATGTTCGTGGAGGTCTTTGACTCTCAGCAAGTCATTAGCTGGACCATCACACCTTCACTGCACCATTTCAAAGTAGTGGCCTGGACACTTCAACACATCATAGGACTTGACTACAACTGTATTGTCCAACAAGACCACCAAACTGATGAACACTGGTCAAACCCACCTAAGAAAACTCACACCATTTCTAAACAACCTCTATACACACCTGTATGGCTCTGCAGTAGCTGAATGTCTACATGTTGAAAATTTTATATACAAGACCACAACTGTTGGAAAATGGCTTCTCAGTGAAAACAGACATGCATATACACAACTGCTATTTGATGGTGATTTTACAAAGTACATGTTCACATTGAGGCATTATGGTTCTATTGAAAGGAGACAATTGGCTAAGAACCATTTTCTGAAAAACCAAGTATTCAGTTATAGCCTTAAAAAAAATAGATTGTTCTGCCTTTTCAGACTTAGAGGAAATGAGTTCCAATTATATTTAACAAAATAAGAAAACATAATTCTGTCTTGTATGGCTCTATGGATTTCCAGCACTGCCAAAATAGACTGGACATATTATCTTAAAGTTCAATTAGGGTGATAATTTTGAGATATCTGTTGAAATGTTGAAATATTTAGGTTGAGTATAGCCGTGTGAGTTATACACATGGCTTTAAAGAGAATCCTAAAGTTAATCTGCAAATAGTGTAGTGATGTCAAACTCAACAAGATGTGTTTGTGTTTCTTGATGTTAAGGAGGAACCTGGCTGATGCCTTTGGCAGACATTGAAGGCAATTGTTTTGATAATTGGGAATGCCTAGATAGATGCTGCTCTGAAGTCCAGTCACGATGAAACAAAATCATTTACCACCGTAGACTTATAATTAGAGAGGACTAGCTTGAAATGTATGACAATTTCAATAGGCTGTCCTTATTCAGAGGGGATGAGGACCTCTCTCAGCTTGGGTTGGGAGGTGTACCAGGTTGGAAGGCAGAGGCATTCCTACCCCAGAGGGGGATGGTGGAAGTTGGGATGGCCCCAGATCCCGTCCCATCCCTGCATGTGTCTGGGCAGTATCACTTTTACTCAACGGATACCTCCTCATGAAGATGCTGGGCAATCTTGTTCTTGTCATTATAGACAACTTCATATACCAGCATTTCCAGTGGCTCACCCGTAATGTGACAGCCCATCAGTGCATCCTGCAAGACCTCTCCTATCAAGCCAACCCCAATCTCACCAGGGAGAAAGAAAACTAGAAGGCAGCAAGTTGGCAACAGAATGTGTCAGTGAGGAGCAGTACACACTGCCATCAGACCCAAAGAAGAGGGCAGGTGTTAGGCAAGTTTTTATGTGTTCTCACTTATGTAACACCTCCCAGGTGGGGACGAGTGGGCAGGATTGGCTCAGGAAACCAGTGCTAGAGGGTCAATGTAAGAGGGAGGAGGAGGATAAAGCTGGTGATAGGAAACAAGAAGGTGTGGGTTTGGTAGCCAAAGTTCAGAGGGTAGGTGCCAGATCAAGAAATTAGAATGAATAAGGACAGTGTTCCGGAGAGCAGAGACGATTTTCAGAAAGGTGGATGTGTTGGTTGGTGACAGAAAGTGGCACTGTGTTGTAAATATCTGTCTAAGGTGTGTGTGAGTGGTGGGTGGAAGGTGACTGCGAGAGTGAAAGGAGGATGGCTGAGTGGAAGGTGTGGTGGCAGCATAGTAGTGGTGTGGAGAGGGGGGAGTAGTAGTGGTGTGGACAGACAAGAGTAGGAGGGGATGACTAGTAGTGGAGTGGTGACAGGCAATGCAGATAGACACAGGGAAAGGAACTTCATAGTATGAAAAAGAGAAGATTAATTGGGGCTTGAGTGTCTGAAAGCACCCCCACAATCCCTAGAACTAACCTAGGTAAACAGTAGGTCACATCCAGAAAGTCCTGGAGGGAGTCAAACAGATAAGGCAATTGCCTTTAGGCCCTCATGACCAGCCATCTAGAACATAAATAATAAAGGTCAATGATCAATAGCTACTAACCTGGCACATAGTGACACCTGGGTTAGGGAGGGAGTTGCTGATTCTAGACAATGGACAAAGGAGTTGCCTTTAGAACACCATTTCAAAATAATCAATAAAAAGCCTTGAACTGTCTTTAGGAGTTGGTATGTTCATAAGGCCATATGTCACAAAATATGTGCAACTCTGCATAGATTAAAAGGGCAGATTTAACCACAGTTGAAATATGGGGAACCGTCAACTACTCAGAGTTGATAATATTAGATGCTGTAATTGAGTGGTTGGAACAGGACATTTCCCAAACGATGCCAGACAAAAGGCTATGATACAGCGTTTGTTGCATTGATTTCAGTTTTGCTCAGATTAATCTTTTAAAAATTCCGGGCCATCCAGTTACTTGCCAACTGAAGACAATCTCTATAGCGATAGTACAGTGTGCTGTATCCCCCAACAATGTGCCCTTTATTTGGTTGACGTCCGAATAGTTTTAACAGGAGAAAATACTCTGCCTGGTAAAGTGATCCAGGAGATACCTATTGAGAATGAAAACAAGTAGTGACAGGAATAAGTCTTGTGGAACGCCACATAATAAAAGTCCAGAAAAAGGTCTAAGTTGAAAAATGTGTGAGCAGCCATTTAGATAAGAAGATATCCAGTTGATGGCTGAACTTGAAAAGCCAATCAGTTTGAGTGTAGTAATCAGTAGCTGATGGTGTTTTATATCGAATAAGGCATAACGGTCTGATAAAATCAGTGTCATTGGCTCACCAGCATCACCCTTAATGCATTCCAACATAGTAGTTGTTACCAGATCTGTACAACAACCAGATCTTAAACCTAACATTATCGGAATTTCCTGTGTCTCAACAGAATATATAAGTTGTTTTATGAGCACTCATTTTAGTGGGAAAATGAACCTGTGATAAGGGATGAAAATTGGCCATGTTGTCAGGATTCACATGTTACTTTTTTTAGCAATGGGCATATTCTGTCTTGTTTCCAGCGGTCAGGAAAAATTACATTACACGTTTTTATGTAGATCGGTTACATAGTTAGTCAATAAATGATCCATGATTTTGAAGATTCTGGGCAGAGTGATATTCAGGGGTCAGCCAGAACAACGAGCAAAAGTCAGCACTTTTGTAACCGGCTGAAAAAAAGAGAGTGATGTCTCTGGGTACGACGCATTTCAAAGCCTGCAGTTTAAACGTGTTTAAAAGTTCATCGAATTTTTGGGGGTGGGTGGGAAAGGGCAGCTAAGTGGTTGGGGGGTTGGGCTTAGATAGAAATAGGTGCAGGAGGGGGGATTGGGCCCCCCCAAAATAAATTGCTGAACTGTCAAACACGTTTAAATTGCAGGCTTTGAAATGCCTGACTATGAAATGACATGGAACCGTCTTCTGGTGACCAGAATGAATGCACTTGTATATAAAGGGACTGGATAGAGGAATGTTTAAATATTGTGAGTTTGTAAAGCCAAGGCTAATCTTCTTTTCTTGGAGAAATGGGAAGAAAGGCTGACCACTAACCTTTGCGATGGGGCAACCATGGACAAAAGGGCGTTCAGGTTTCCTAGTTCATTCAAATACAAAATGTGTCTAGATAAATTAAAGGCCGTGTGAAGGCTGCTGGTAAAACACGTCTTTGCTTTACATATTAGTGATTTATGGAACTAAAGGTGTGATTGAAAGTCCATATTTGCTGCCTGATGAAGGGGACAACTCCATCTTCTTTCAAGCTTCTGTAATAAGTGACAAATATCCTTATCTAGCTGGAGAACCAACTTGGGCTGGTGTTCGTTTAATAGAACACTGATTTCTGTAGTGCTTATTCTGCCAGAGCAGTGATTTGCAAACTGTGGGGATGGCCCCCCTAGGGGGACCTGAAGTGTGTCCAGGGGAGAGGCACAAGGCTCTTCCAAAAGAAATTTAAGCAGAAATGGCAGTTGGGGGGCACAACAGCAATACATTTACTCTGGGGGGTGCTCCACAACATTTTTACTCAAGGGGGGGCTCAGCATAATCATTTGTGAACACCACAGATCCAGAGCATTGCTCAACCAAGTTTTCACACGGTCCAACAACAATTTGGGATTATTCACAATGTTAGTATCCTGGAATAATAAATGTGGTCTTGATAACTTTGGACAAGTTCCTGACTCACAAATGAGAACTACTAGGGCAGGTTACTTCTGAACCTAGCCTCGTATTAGGTACTGGATTTACAAATAAATTAAAAAGTGATGCCTTACTAATCAGTCCAAATCACTGGGGAGAGGATCGTTGCCATTACTACAGATCTTCAAGTAGCTGTGACGTATTCTTGTCCAATTAATCATATAAACAAAAATGAAAAACTCCCAGTAAGATTAACCTGGGATGAATAATTAGAAATGTTGTGTATTGTGATTGTGAAGTTTTCATAAAAGTGGCTTGTTGCTTGAGCCGGGACATCCCCTTGCACCGTTCCATTTAGTATCATACAATCTCTTGATTGTATCATTTCTCTCCACCTTATTCATCTTTTTTCTTTTGATGTTACAAGAGCCAGATCGTGTTCTGTAGCCTGATTACCTTTGTCCGTGCAGGTGCAGTTTAAATCACCCACCATTATGCAAAGCGGATCGATCCACTTCTCTCGCTGTTCGTCCAGTAAGCCTGCTATTTGTTCCAGAAAGTTCTCGTTAGAGTGGCTAATAGGATCCCGATACAAACTCTTGATTTACCAACTTCCGCTTTGTCCAGTTGTATAACCACCATATGATCAAATGGGGAGGGGTTCCTGGTCTCCACCACCCTCCAATTTAGATCATTTTTGATTGCAACCAGAACCCCCTACATAAGGGCGACGTCTTGTTATTTTTGTTGCTGGGTTTAATACCACCAGGTAACCTTCCAGCATTGGTGGTTGTTACAACCAGGTTTCTTGTAAGCAAAGAACTTTCAGATTCTCCTTTTGCAATTCTCCCGTGTTAGAGGTGCATAAATCCTCTTGTGTTCCAACTTCCGAGGGACCAAGAGCCAGCACTTTCGTTCTCTGTATGTTATTGGGTATCTATTTTATCAGCAATTAGGTTCTTTAACAATTTTTTCTTCTAACCAAAGGTGCTGTAAAGTCTAAGAGAACGTACCTCTTGTTGTGTAACCTCACTTGTTCTCAGTGTAGACTTGTCTTGGTTGCTTCTGTAGAGTTGCTGACAGCTTCTTTACCTCACAAGCCTAATCAGCTTGTGGCACTACTTTGATTTCTTCTTTTTTACAAAGACTTTTAAAATATTGTGCATTACTTTTACCTACCTGCACGAATTGCTTCAGCTCACCTAGCCTTTTGTCCAATTGACTTTGGACTGGCCTAGCACCCTGAATAATTGTTCTTCCCTCTGACTGTGTGTTTTGTCTTCCTTCCAGGAAGGGGTAACTTACTTTCCATTGGGGGTTACCAAAAGTACTTACCTGCAGCAGAATATTTGTGAGATCTCTTGTTTTATTCTAATAATCTTTTTCTTTGACATACTCCTAAGTATTGCCCTAAATGCAACAGCGATATATTAATGTCCACCGTGTCCTGCTATTTAAGTCACCCGAGGGTGTAGGAAGTGTCTGTGTGCCATTCCAAATGGGTATTTGCTGATTTAGGGAAACTCAAAGTGTGTATTTTGGAGTGTATTTGTGTGTTACTATTATATTGCCCCTTCTGAAGAAGGCTTACTCAAGCTGACTGTTAAATAAATGAATAATTATTTAATCAAGAGACCTTGTGGTGAGAGTTTATTTGAATATGTGTCACTGAGCTCACATTGACCCCTCTTGAGATAAGCCTGGCTGCTCAACACGCTACCAATCCATGTAGTGCAGACCTATACCAAAAGGTTGGGTTCCTATTGCCAGGAGGTCCTGGTTGTTGTAGTGCACCCAAAGGGTACTACATACAATCTTGCCTAACAAGTGCTTTGCCTCGCTCAGAGAGTGCTCTTTTGCTCCATCTTTTATCTCTGTTGGGAAGTGTAATGGAAGTCAGGTGTGCGTGATGGTCCGTAATCGCCTGACCCTGCCTGTCCCTGCCTGATGATTGTATTGGGACACATGAGGTATACAGCTCGGGTGTTAGGCCGTTTTCTCTCATAGCGTGGTGTCCGTGAGAAAGTGTTTGTGTTGTTAAAGGGGGAGGGGGTTGAGTTCCTAAGTATCCTACCTGGTAGGATGGGGTAAAGGTGTTTCAGGGAAGGGGGTTCCGCGTCTCACCATCCGGTGTACCACTCCCACTCCCTGAAGACCCCTCCCCCAGGTGTTCCTCCTGCACTGGTCCACCTGCAGGAATGGAATCCAAATGTGATGGTCGTGTCCTGGCCACCCGGATGAGAGATCCCTGGGGCCTAGAGATACTTACAGTGCTTAAAACAGAAATGGTTGGCTAAGAGGTCAAATGATATAAATGTTTTGCCTTAAAGGCAACCAACAATATATCAGATGTGTGTATACACATCTGATATATTGTTGGTAATTCCTTGTATTGTGTTCCCGAATTGTTGCTACATTATATTTCTGGAAGGTCTCCTGGGCCAATGGACCTGGGCCCCAATTAAGGGCAGATGGACACATACAGGCTTGCCTCGGACATGCCAGGCTAGGACCCACTGCTTTCATCCAACCGAAATGAATTTCAAAGAGTTTTAAGAGGGTAGGGCGGGGTTATGTCTATGAAAGCAATTGAAATAAACTAAGGATGCTGATCACTGTTTGGCCACCTCACGTTTCTCCAAGCAGTTTCAAGTAACAGATGACTCTCGCCTGTTCAGTCAGGGGCAACCTGCCCCAAGTAATGTATAAAACTGAACACATATTAGAATTTAAAATCGACATATGGTCAGTAAGACAACTTGAGCACCTTGTTAACTGATAAGACTGGATACAGAGAATGGTAGCAATATGCAAGACAGCAATGGCTGGCCCTTAATATCTGCTGCATGTTCGTCCACACACAGATTTCTCTGAGATTCTGGCTGGCATAGCCTCAGAAGTGGTCAAAATAAAGAAAGGACAACAGAGCCAGATCACCCTTAGGCCACCTCAGAATCCCCTGAGTAGTTAAACATTGACCAATGACTGTGCCCACTCCGTCAGGGGTAACCACGTGTCCCCAATAGTGTGCACAATGGAACACACGATTACATCTTAAAATCAAGATAAAAATCAGTTGCACAAGTTGGTCACCCAGTACCTGATAAGTGAGTTTACAGATCATGTCAGCAATATGCAAGACAGTAATGGGAGACCCGTCATTCCCCATGTCCTGCCCGGCTTCATGTAAAATATTAACTCCAAAGGTACAAAAGAATGACAGTGTGTTATTAAAAAGTCTCATTGTCTCACAATACTGTTCAGGTATATTTTTGAAATTGTGTGCACATGCTCATAATTGCGCAGTCATTTGAGAAAAGTTATTTTTAGTTTGCCATAACTAACCCTCTGTGTTTCAGCATCATTTTCTAACCACCAAATAACAATATGAATTATTTCTATTTTCTGTCGTTCCGGCTGCATGGGAATGAAGATTACCCCTGGTATCTGCGCAGGGAGTATTAATTCTGTTAAAGACTAGGAGGCAAGCATTATGCTTCAACTTCTTTAATTTACCACTCTTCAGCAGTTTCAACAAACTCAAAAAACCATAACAAAACACTGAAAACAGTCTGAACAGACTTTTCTTCTTTTGAACTACAATCCCCATTGTCTCTTTAGTCCATCTCACTCCATGCTCAGCTATGACCACTTCCTGTCCCTGAGCTCCTCCTCTCTTTTTCTCACTCTGAAAGTCACACTGTCCACACTAAGTCCTGCAACTGGCAATGACTTGAACCACTCTACAAACGAATGTCGAACTTCCTCGACCCAGGCGACTACCTCTGCTAGTCTCCTACTTCAATTGTTCTTCTGCTCCTCTCCTAGGAATAATAGAAAGCAGAGAAATCAGGGTGGTGTCCATGTATTGACGATATCATCAAATTATTATCACATACGATCATCCAATATCATGCTCAATACATAACTCGGGTGGGAATTTAATGCTCGCCTCCTAGTCTTTAATAGAATTAATACTCCCTGCGCAGATAGCAGGGGTAATCTTCATTCTGTGGCAAGACTGGAGGCGAGCATTATGCTTGTTCAAAGCTTCCCAACACTGTGACTGCTAAACTCTTGGTCAGCTTGAAATAAAATTCTTTAAAAGTTCAATCATTCGACCAATCTGCTGTTAGCATAATATCTCTAAGAGATACTCCTGTCTTAAAAGCTTTAGATGCCATAGCTCCGCGCACCGAATGCGCTCCATACTTCCCCACATCTATCCCTGCTGCATGCATGATTTCTTTAACCCATCTGGTGATAGTCACTGTGGATACACCTTTGTAAGGCTTCCTGCACCCTATAAGCAATTGCTTAGCATTTGCTGCTCTATATTCTGCTGTCCTGCTCTCGTACTCTTTTACGCAGCTTGCTACGCACCATTTAGGTTTACTCGGGAAATATGGGTAGTGAACTGAGGATGTCCCCGTCTTAGTTCTCCCCACTATTGTAAACGTTACACCCTCTGGCCCGAATGACTTCCTATCTACTTCTAGGGCCCTTACGTCTGACACGCGTTTACGAGAAACTAGGCACAACAGCATTGCTAACTTTCCTGATAACTGTTTCAGCGATAAATATCTGTTCCCTGGCCAACTCTCCAATAGCTTAAGAACTGACAGCACATCCCAGACCGTCTTATATTGAGGCTCTGAGGGTACTTTAAATTTGGCTCCTCTAATAAGCCGAACCACTGCTGGGTGCTCACTCACTGGTACACCCTCGATAGGGAGATGTCCCGCGGATATGGCGGACCTGTACACTCCCATGGTGCGGAACGCTTTACCACCTTGCAATAATTGAGCTAAAAAATTCAAAATCATCACTACAGGCGCAGAAATGGGATGAACACCTCTCCCTCTGCACCAGCTAGTGCACTTGGCCAAAGCCGCGTCGTAGCTCCTTCTTGTGGACGGGGCCCAGGATTCAGTGATGAGCTGCGCAGATTGAGCCGAAATGCCTGGCAACGCTCAGAGTCTCCTGATATCCTGCATGTGATGAGCAGGAGTGTCCCCCTCACTCTCAGAGGGTGATATGACCCAGCAGGGTCCATGAGCAGGTGCTCTCCTTCCGGGAGATGCCTCGGGTAATCCAATGCTAGCTCCATAAGCATCGGGAACCATACTTGTGACTTCCAGCACGGCGCTACTAATAGCAACTCCGCTGTCTCCCTCCGACACTTCGCTAGAACTCTGTTCAGCATCATGAATCGGGTAAACGCGTAGTGCGGACCTCCGCTCCATTCTTGCAGGAACGCATCCGTCCCTTGAGCTCCCGGGTCCAGCCTCCAGCTGAAATATTCTGCTGTTTCGGCGTTCAACCGAGATGCAAACAGATCTATGTGTACTGGCCCCCATCTCTCGGTCATCCTCTGAAACACTGCTGGATCCAGCCTCCAATCACTGGAAACCCTGAGGTAGCAAGAGTTCAAGTCCGCTATTATGTTCAGCGTTCCAGGGAGGTACTCTGCTGTGACCGACGTCTCTGACTGTAGGCAGAGGTGCCAAAAGTCCTTCGCTAGCTTGGCTAGCATTCTGGATTTGGTGCTGCCTAGGTGGTTTATGTATCGCACTGCCGATATGTTGTCCATCTTTAATAGGACACACAATCTCATCTTCCCTTTCATGAAGGCTCTGATTGCGAAGGATCCTGCCAGCAGTTCTAGGCAATTTATGTGTAAACGGAGTTCCTCCTCGCTCCATTTCACCCCGGTCTGCAGGTCTCCGCACCGAGCGCCCAGGCGCACAGGCGTCAGATTCTATAATCAGATCTGGTCTGTCTCCGAAAATGGCACGTCCATTCCAGGCGTCCATATTCTTCAACCACCATTCCAGCTCTTTCTTGGATTCCTGATCCAACGGCACTAATTGGTGGTATCTCAGGCCTTGCTGCAGATGCCTTATCTTCAACCTCTGCAGTGCTCGATAATGTAATGGCCCTGGAAATATGGCCTGAATAGAGGCTGCTAGCAGTCCCACAATCCTCGCTAGAGTTCGGAGGGACACTACCTGCCTTTGTAGGCATCCTCTTAATTCTCTCTTGATGTCACAAATCTTCGGGCTGGAAGCTCGAGTGTCGCTTTCCTGGTGTCTAGGATGAAGCCTAGAAATTCCAGTCTTTGCGCTGGCTTGGTGTGTGACTTCTCTATGTTCACTAGGAATCATAGGGAGGCTAGCAGGTCCTGGACCCATCTTGTCTGGTACCTGAGGGACTCTCGATCCTCGGCTAGAAGCAGTAGATCGTCTAGATAGATAATCAATCGTATTCCTTTCTCTCTTATAGCCACCGCTACCGGCTTCATCACCTTGGCAAAAGCCCAAGGCGCCGAGAAAAGCCCGAAGGGCATAGTCTTGAACCGCCAAAGCTGTCCTTTCCAGCGAAAAGCTAGGAAAGTCCTGAATTCTTCTGCTATAGGGATCGTTAGGTAGGCATCCTTCAGATCCAATCTCATCAGCCAATCCTTCTCTCTGAGCGAGTCTCGGAGTTGATGGATGCCCTCCATCTTGAAATGTCAGTAGACTATCCAACCGTTCAGCTCCTTTAAGTTTATAACTGGACGCACTTTCTCTTTTCTGTGCACCAGAAACATATTGCTTATAAATTTGGGATCTCTCAGGCACCTTTCTATGGCGTTCTTCGCCACTAGCAGGTCTAGCTCCTGGTCTAGAAGCTTCTGCTCTGCGCACCCCAGACGCTGCTGGTGAAGCATGTGCCCTTGCACGGCGGTTGTACAAACTCTAGGCGCATACCCAAAATCGTTTGTAACACCCAGGCATCGCTGCAAAGCTTGTGCCAGTTTCTCAAGAACATGCCAGTTCTCCCCCCTACTGGGGGATAATACGCTGCTCTCACCTTGAGTGAATCCTTGTCCACGACCCGATCCTCTTCCTCTGCGACCTCTTGGGAAGCGTCCTCTGGACAGGAAGAAGGAGTCCTGCTGCCTATTCTCCCAGTATTGAACCCTGGGAATCTGGGGTCTTCTTCCACCCCGGTTGCGACAAGTCGAACGACCCCTGTAGCGACTGGTCCCTCCAAAAACTCAGTTGGGAAAGATCTTCTGGATGGAAACCTGTGCCTTCTCCAAAGACGTGTAGGTGCCCACAAAGCGGCCCATCTCTTTGCCGAAGGTCTCTCCGAAGAGGAGTCCTTGAGCTGCCTCTCCGGCCTCGTATGAGGCTAAATCACTAAGCTTCTCGTCGATTTTCAATAATCGGCTCTCTGCGCCCAACCTGCCAAGGCATTGGGGTACACCTCTTCCCCCGTATCTCTGGCTCTCTCAGCCAGATCCATGATCTTCGCGAGTGGCCTGGACAGGTCTAGAACTTTCTCCTGGCAACTCCTCCAAGATCTATCAATACCCTTACAGGGGTCTTTGCTTGTTTTCGAAGCGAAAGTTAGCAGTTTGGGGTCTAATTCTGGCGTCTCGGCCACTTATCCTGGAAGGTCTGGCCTCGGATAACTCCGCTCGAAGTCTCTAGCGGACCTCCTTGTCCAGCGCTTTTCTTAACCTTTTGGTCATATACTGAGCCACTCTCGGCGAAGGCTGCCAGTCTGAGGATCTCGGATTCCGGATGCTGTCCGGATGAAACATACCCTCCTCCTCCTCTTTGAGGTGTTTCTCCTTGCGGAGTCTTTTGCCTCCGCTGGGTCTGGGTTCCTCCTCCTCATTTCGTTCCTCCTCATCTTGGGAGGGAGGATCCCCTTCCTCTGGCTCTTCTTCCGAGCCTGGGTTCTCTTCTCCATCACCTTCTTCCCCTGGAGCGGGGGTCGTGAGTTCTGGCACAGTCTGACGCCACATATATGCTTCACAGAGCATCGCGAAAGCGTCGACGACCTCCGGGCCCTTATCTCTTGCCTCATCCAAAGGACCCTGGGGGTCAAGAGGGGCTTTCCTCTTTCAGGCCTTAGTACTCCCCAATGACCCTGATTCAGGGGGTTCTGTGTGCGTGCGCTCCTTTCGTCCGGCACCATCTGAGGGCTGGATCAGCATAGCCTCTAGGGACTCTAGCCTATCTTGAAGGGGTTTAACCCCTTGCGCCACTGCATCTATAAGTGAACTAACCAGCACCTCCTTGAAGCTGGCAGCGAGGTCTGCTCTTCTTCACTCCACTCAAAATCCGACATTATGGCAAGGTGCTGTGTGCCTGATATACCTGTGAGGGTGTCACTGCATGCCCTTTCACTATAGGTGCTCACAATCTTTTAAAACAATAAATCCTTTATTGTCCGTCCTTGTTTTTTTTTTATATAACATTTTTTTATTTTTTTTTATTTACTGGCTGCGCCGGACTTACAACAAATATCAATTGAGCCTTGCAATGGGCGTTATTCATGATCACTTCACTGTCTGTGAGGAGCGTTGAGTAAGCCTCAATCAAATGTCATACTTTGTCACGGGAGGCTGTAACTCTTCAGCAGCTGCCTGCTGCTTGATCTGCGCTCCTGGCGTGTGTATTAATTCGAGCTCCTGCTCGGAACTCATTCGCAATATTCACTAAAGCTACTGCGTAGCTTATTAGAAAAAATCACTGCCGGGCTCGGCTTCCTGGATGGGCTCCGCTCCGCGTCGCAGGACTGAAATGCGACTGCGAACGCACTCAGTTCACTCCGGCCCCACCCCCGAAAGTACGGTACGAGGCGGACGTGTCGAGGAACCGCCCGCTCGCACAAACGAGCTACCGACGTGGGCTGTCAATACGACGCCGCTAATGACACTGAATATACGCTTCTTATCTCAAACATCTGACATTAACGCTCCGCAGCGCCAAAACATAATATGCATTCCTGCGCCTTACTCCCACACCATAAATTAATAACGCTATCCAAACTCTACATGCCGAAACGATCACATTTCCACAATCAGTAAGAGGATAACTAGATAACTAGAATAGTACTTATCTGATTGAAGAGCAGTAAAAGAAGAGGAGGAGCTCAGGGACAGGAAGTGGTCATAGCTGAGCATGGAGTGAGATGGACTACAGAGACTATGGGGATTGTAGGTCAAAAGAAGAAAAGTCTGTTCAGGCTGTTTTCAGTGTTTATGGTTTTTTGAGTATGTTGAAACTGCTGAAGAGTGGTAAATTAAAGAAGTTGAAGCATAATGCTCGCCTCCAGTCTTGTCATAGAATGAGCAGATCAACGTCTGTAATCAAAAATGTGCAATGCAGACTGTCACTAAAACCCCCATTCGCTCTGATATTCTGCCCAATCTGGCATATTTGCAGTGTTTGGGGCTATACCACAGGGTGACAAACAACTCGTCCTACCGGTCTAGTTTGTAGCTTTGATGGATAAGCTTAAAAATGCCCTTCCGTTTTATCTCTTGGTTCTGAATACAATTGGGGAATTCAGCCTACTCCCTCAAGGACAACAGAATGTGTTGACCCAGATTTTCTATTCAGGCCTGCTTACTCATGGCGCAAGATTACTCCAATCGCCGGCCACAACCAAAAGAGTGCTTTTTCAATATGCAACGACATCAGCCATGGCTGAAGACCAGCGGAAGGAAGATGCAGAAGTGCTGTCAGTTCGGTTAATCAGTATATCGTCACCAATGTGACCTAATATACGAGTGAAGAAAATGTTAACCATTTCATCTTATAATATAAATGATGCATTTCTATTGTTGTTTCATAGTGTGTGATGCAGAGGCGTGGATAGGGTAGGCCCTGAGCGGACTCGGCCCACCCAAAATCTGTAAATGTCCACTCAGCAGCACTGTCTCGGCATTTACAGATGTTAATGTCACTGGTGGGCCAAACTACATTAGCTTCAGGCCCCACTTTTTAGGCATTCCTGGCTACGCCTCTGATGTGATGGCTGCAGGGGGCTCTGCAGAAGTTATTTGAACTAACACAAGGTTTCTCTCCCCCAACCAGTAATTTGCCAAAGATGCCAATTTTTAAACTCGTGAAATTGTTCAATGTTTTGCTCATGTGTGATGGCAGTGGGCAAGTGGAAGGGATGCTGCATACGTTAACATGTGCGCTGTATACGTTAACTTGTGCAGTGAAGCCCTCCCCTTGTTACCAGTCAATAACAGTGCAGTCTGCGGATACGTATATTTCTTTTACCCGGAAAATCGACATTTTGGGCGAATGCATTGTGGTGTTAAACATAAACACGACATTTTAGGGCCGTCTTCCGTCAACACAAGGTAGAACTCACTGACATAAAATGCACGTTTATAGAAAGTTGTGGGAACTTTTAAAGAATACACACATGCAAAAAAAAGGTTGTCAAATTGCCCAAAGATCCACAGCAATAGTAGTCGAAAAATCTCAGCTGACAAAGATGGGTAAACACACCCAGGAAGAAATTCAAGATATAAGAAAAATACACATCAGTAGGGGGTTTCAATGACAATGTTTGTCTTGACTGTGATAAGGAGTGGGGCGATCAAAAGGCTTGTTTTAGTGCAGTCACGATTCATTACTGGAGGGAAGATCAAGAGACTCCTTAGGTAGGCAGATTCCCAGAAGAGAGGCAGGGTGTCGAATCTCATGCCGATCAGCTGAGTGCATTCCTTGCTCCAGAAAGAAGAGTTTTCCAGGATGGGGCTAAGGACTACCCTCGATCACATTGTGAAATACCTGGAAGACACTGGTGGAAAAGCAGCGGCTGCAGGCGAATCTTTTAATTGGCAGGGCGGGAAGGTTTCCCACAATTATGTGGAATTGATGGAGCATATTGAGGGAGCCCGCACTAGCAAACAGAGGTTCGGTTGACAGGGGGTTTCTCCTTTGGAATATTTTGAAAATACTGTGTTTAAAATAGTGCACATTACAGGACACTTTCTTTAAAGAATTGGGTAAAAAACGCACAGTTTGCAGTCGGTTCTGTATGGTAACTCTTGAAAAAGCCAATAGATGCAAGTCACAAATAGCACACAAGTGCATGCATTTTCCAATGTATTTTCATGATGCCTTATCAAAATAAATGCCTGTATAAAAAAGCATGTTCATGCTGGTTGTACCCATACATTTCCGTTGTGGATGCACCAATATCTGCCAGCATTCCCATACAAGAACATACTAGTATTTGCTTTGTACATAATTCGAGTAATTATACTCTAAGAAACCATGTCCATGCTGGCTCTGCTAATATATGCCAGTATCCCCACATACTAATATACTCCTGCAAACCTTGCTAGAAATACCGGCCAGTCTAACCACATAAGAACACTCTCCATACTGGCTTTAATCTTGATGCCAGTAAAAAATGCAATGCAGCATCAGAACACATAGCCATGCAGAATGCAACAAAGGAGGCCACTCTAGCTAGGCAATAGCTCTTATTAAGTTTGCTTTACTCTTGATGGCCAGTGAAAAAATGCCATGCCACAGTAAGAATATATGTCCAGACTGGCTGCATCAAAGTAGTCCAGTCTAGCCATGTGACACCACTCATTATGTTTGCTTTAGTCTTGATGCCTATTAAAACATAATACACCACAATAGGAAAATATATCCAGGCTGGTGATACCAACATAGGCCAGCCTTGTCATGTAACAACATTTATCATGTTTGTTTTACCATTGTTGCCACAGTAAGAATATATGGCCAGACTGGCACTATCAATGTAACCCAATCTAGCCTTTTAATAACAGTTATCATTAGTTTGGGCTATTAGGTGATGCTGAAAGCACTATCTTTAAAGTAAAACATATGCTCCATGAGAGGGGTTAACTCTCTGCACTTAACCCTTGGCTCTACTGGACTGGCGGCACTTCTTTCCCCCCTCTTCCTCCCCTGCATTGCTGGCTGTCCACTTGCATGGGCTGAATTTACTAGGCATAGTAGGTTCTGTCTTGTCCCCTCCCTAATCTGGTTGCGCCTGATATACGTCATGCTCTTGCACAAAGCGAATTGCCGCCAGGCCTAGAATGCTAGTTACTTCTTTGTTGGATCATTCAGAAACTTCAAGGCCTAAGAAAGTCTAATGTATTCCCTTGTTTCCCTTCCTACCTGGAAGGGCTTTGAAGCACATAATTTAGGTATAAGAGCTGTACAAATAAACCATTACAATTGTAATTCATATAAGAGCTTCAAATATGGGGTTTGAATGAGGGTCTGAAATGCTTTTCCAATGGAGATGACATTTGAGGAGGGATACACAGTTGTAATCCCTCTGATTCCTTGCCCCTAACCAATGTAATCCCTATTGCTAATCCCACCCATGCCCATCTCATAATTCGTTGAGTTTTTGTGAACTCTTCCATCGAGGCAACCATCTTCGATGACTGTCTCCAACGAAGCTCTCTGGAAACAAGCTGGCCATCTTTGAATGGGAAAGATACCATGCATCTTCCAAATAAAATGATCCATTGAAGCATGCAAGTGTAATCTTTTTTTTAAAAAAGCTAATGTACATTAATTGTGATTTTCATGTTTTTTGTATTTAAAATTGTTAGGCAAAGTTATCTGTCTCAACTTCCATGGCAGACAGCGTGTATTTTCTGCAGCTTCTCTGCAGACTACGATTTGCCTTTCAAGGCTTAACTAGGTGACATACAAGCAAGAGACTTCTTCAGCAAACATACCATGCTATTAACAGATGATTGCACGGTTGCTTTGCTAATGTGAACCTTTGAGAATGGCCGAGGGAAGGTTGTACTTGGAAAGCCCCACCTCCTTTTCAATGAGACTCCCTCACGTTTTAATGCTGTGGGAGGATTTTGTAATAATATAAGCCAGGTCCAGAGATGCCAGCGGTACGGTCCTGCTCAGTTATGAGGAGTAACCTGCCCGGCAAACTGATCATTAAAGTGTGCTGGGAGGGCAGCAAGGGCACTGTGTAGCAGCCAGACCCATACACAACGCACTCCTTTTGGTCCTTCTTCTCGCTGTCTATTCCACGGACAGCCTGCGTGACCATGAATCGATGAGGCACTTGGTGATGAAGGTTCGGGTATGTGTACCACTATGCTGGTGATCAGCACCCCAGCCGTCCTGCTATGGAGGAGGTTCTTCAAAAAGGTTCAACCGTATGTAACCCCCCTGCCCCAACCATGTCCAATGCATTATGCCATACATACCCAACCCCTCCCCAAATCCCATGCCCACCCCTGTGTCATGTCCAACCAGTCTGCATCTGTCCTGCTCTTCCAGAAATGTGTAATCATTCCAGCATTGTGTTTCACCCTGCCCTGCAAGTATTTCCAACTAGTGTAGGGGTGTGCATTCATCCCACACTGGTAACGACACCCACGCCTTCTGACCTTACACATTTACACGGCATGCCCTGGTGAAGTCGAACAGGACCAGTTGTACTTGCAACACACAACCAGGCAAGAGGCGTGAATTAGTCCTGCGCCCACTAAACATGTCCAGGTGTTTCCACTGTATATACCCGACCCCTGTGTTTCCGACCATGTCTAAACATGTCTAGCCAGTGCACCTGTGTGGATTTGCCTTGGGCGCACCCATATCTGTCCCGTGATAGTCATTTTCTTCAGTCCACCAAACCTTTAAGATCTTTGCTCCATGCGATATCCAGCAGACCCAGACCATGTACCGAAGCTTTGGCCCTCCAAACCTCTTCTCCACCTGTTCCCCGGAACTCCAGCTTGTCACTGTCCCCCCACTCCCCATCAGTCACTCGTTAGTTTCATTCTCTTTTCTTTGAGCTGCTGTGATCTCTTCGTCAGTCTCTTTTTATCTCCCTGCCACTGCCCATATGTTCCCTTCATCCACCACGTAACTCAATTTTTAAATAAGTTATTTACTTATTTATTTCACCGACTTTATGTTTGCACCTTTCCATAACGCGATAGTACCAGCTGTGTTGTCACTGTGGTGTTCAGCATGACAGGGTATAAATACAGCAAGGAACAGACCATTCTTTTGTCATCCAGAGTGTGTAGTGATGGCGGGCTGGACACCTCTTGGTACTGGGGCTTTAGAGCAAATGAAGGTACAGCTTGAGGACATGCAAGGTCTTTGTAATTTCTGTCCATTCTCCTCACACTGTTTGCCTGTGTACCCTAAGCTCCTCACACTGGTTGCGTATATGCCCCAAGTTTCTCACACTCTTTGCCTCTGTACCCCAAGCTCCTCACACTGTTCGTCTGTGTGCCCCAAGCTCCTCACACTGTTCATCTGTGTGCCCCATGCTCCTCACACTGTTTGCCTCTGTACCCCAAGTTTCTCACACTGTTTGCCTATGTGCCCCAAGCTCCTCACACGGTTTGCTTATATACTCCAAGCTCCACATAGTATTTGCTTGCATGCCCCAAGATCCACAGTTTGTCCTCATGCCCCAAGCTCCTCAGGCTGTTTGCCAATGTTTCCCAAGCTCCTCAGGCTGTTTGCCTATGTTTCCCAAGCTCCTCAGACTGTTTGCCTATGTGGCGCATGCTCCCTAACATTGTTTGCTTTTATGCCCCAAGCTCCTCACATTGTCTGTGTGCCCCCTAGCTCCTCACACTGTCTTTTCAAGTAACCAAAGCTTCTCGCATTGCTTGCCCATGTGCCCCAAGTCCATGCACAGTCTGCCCATCTGTCTCAAGCTGTTTGCCTGTCCATGCACCACACCCCCATGTCTAGCTAGTATCCCACTCTTCTGCTCCTTGTACGCTCTGTTAATATTCCCCATGTGGGGACACGCATGGCCAGATATACAAATAACGATGGAGTGAAGGAGGAACTATGTTATTTTTTTTTTTGTGTTTGGCTAAAGCGAGCTTCAACCGTAACAGAATGCCATTTACCATGGCAGAGATGTGCAAAAAGTATCTCATTAATGCAACCTGAAATGTGCATTTATGCACTTGCCCTATAAAAAGGTATTGCTTTGAATGGTGCCCCAGTTGAACATTGGAGCATGTATGTGGCATGTAAGATAGGGCAAAGAGAGGCCTTTAAGTGGGCCAGAGCTAGCCGGGGCAGAGCCGCGGCAGGCTCAGAAATCACGTTCTGTGGCAGGGCCCAGACAGGGCTCACTAATCTCCCCTGTAGCCCCGGCCGCTAAAGGACAAGGCCTAGTTTTCTAAAGTCCGAAGCTCTCGCTCATGTGAGAGAGCTTCAGGCTTCAGAAAACATACCTTTAATCCATAATTGTGGTGCCAGACCTGCAAGTCAACCCATCAAGAAAGAAATGCCTGTGGGCTGTCGCCACCATTAAGGAAGAAAGGTTAGGCCGCTGGAAGCACAGGCCTTAATTTGTAAGTTCTGAAGCACCAGCTCATTCGGAAAAAAAGCCTTGGCTTCCAGCAGTCTCCCTTTTTCAGACTAAATGGTGACGCTGCACCTCCCCAGCCTGGCGAGTAGCAGCACCACCATTAAGGCTGAAAAGGCGAGGTGCTGTTGCCTGCCAGGCAAGCAGTTAGTAAATAAATGCAGATATCAGCATGGTGGTGAGCGTGCTGATCTCTACAAAAGGCTGACTTTTCTGTTCAAACTATGAACGTTTGTTTCTTTTAACCTTAAGTGCTGGCGGAGCATGCAATAATTCCTTGTGGGATTTCAGGACCCCCTTAGCACTTAAGGATAACATTTGTTTACATGTCACGCATATATGCAAATCTATCCACTGTTTATAGATAATACATGTAGCATAGTACCTTTTTGTTTGGAAATACAGTGCATCTAAATATTTTAACGAGTCTTTTTAAATCTGCACAGTGTCCTTCTTGTCAGTGAAATAGTGAACACAATGAGGCTATGGTTAGACATTTAAAGTTGCAGAAAGGTTCTGTACCACTCATCTTGATGCATTTTCATAAGTATTTTCTCAATTAAACGTACCCGCCCAAAGAAATGGCTGCAGCCAGGATCAGTTTCCAGGGTACATTCTGGTGCAATTGTTGATTTCTAAGACATTCCAATCTGCCTTGATGAAGCAGTACATTAATCAAGAAAGAGCTAAGCCTTCTTGCAGTGCCTGAAGGTGAGAGGGGAGATAGATAGCTAGACCAGGGGAGTCAGGTCAGGAAGAGAACAGGCCTGCAATTACCAGAAGAACCAATGTGCATTCTCTGTGTTATACTGGCCTCTAATGCCTGCCTGCCAATTTAGTATCAGGGATACAAGAATAAGTCAATGTGGAATGTAATTGCTATTTGTCAATTATGTATATGGGCATGTGTCCTTGTTGCCATATTCTACAGCATCACACGTTTGTGTTCCTCTTTGATGTGGGCATGCTAATCCCTACGGCCATTCCCACCCAGTTCCTACCCCTCCCGACACAAAATACCACAAAATACCACCTCGTGGGAAATCTTTGAGCTCACTTTAATCCAGCCTTACCATCTCACTTTCTGCGTGTCCTTCTCTGGTGTTTTGTTACAAACATTGACACACGCCTAATAGTTTTGGCTAGTGTAGAAGTATTAGGCATTTCTTAGGTAACAAAAGGCCAAACTATTGGCATTGCAAATGCTTGTTTTTGCTTTACTTTTGATTGCTATTTAAACATGCCATGCCACCGGAAAAGTGCTAGTTTGCTGGTGCAGGAAGAGTGACTGTCATGGAATTACCGGCACTTTTATGTGCACTTTCACGCACCGGCAAACGTATAATGATCCCCAAAGTCTGTCAGTATGGATAGTCTTGTGGACTAGTCAGTTTATCCACATGAATGAGCAAACAAGGCAAGGGGTGTAAAGCAGATGCTCTACTGACCTCCAGATATCAGTACAGAGTAAATGAAATAGGCAAACATACTGGGGTCCCATAGGAATCTGTGGAGGGAAAGGTGCAAAAGAAAAGCCTTCTTAACTTAACTAACCCTTAGTCAGAAAGATTTATCTGTGAATCCATAGAAAATAAACACATGTATACATGTATTTCAAAATTTGTCTCCGAAGGTGGCGAGTAAGGTGAGGGCAAATGTCTGCCCAGTCTTGCTCATGGATGGCCCTAACTGAATAGCCATTGCTTTTGCAACATTCCACCTTGTGGGAACAGGTGGATAATTTTCGGTATTCCTATAAAAGAAACAGATTCCTTTCACCACCTTTTTGTGAGTTTTGTTTGACTGTAGGAGCAGCGTTTACAGGGCAAGCCCGCAACTTCTGTCGTAGAGGAGTGTTGGTAGATTCTGGAGAAGTTTGGTGAGCATCATTGGTAGTGCATTTGATTTTAATACTTTTGATATTTATGTGCTCCATTTGTAAGTTTATGTCTATGTTTATGTTAGGAACGATTCACATGTATGTGAAGTTTTCCCTCCAGTTGTGTAACCCCAACTTTTTGCTGCTGTTTAAACACCATAGTCTGACTTTGCCAGTGGAGCACAGCCTTCAGCTGCACTCCCCTGGGCTTTTTTGCTTTTTGCTTTTTGCTCACTTTGCTATGGAGAAACTGACAGTCAGTACTGGGAGACTTTGTTTCCCTTAGTCCGTTCCAATGTTGCAACCTTTCCGCAACATGTTGCAAGTGCACAGTGTACCTTACAGTACAGTGCACTTGGGTCTTCCTGTCATTTCCAAAGGCCCTAGATACCCTCAAAGGATTTTTTAGGAAAAGTGCAGATGTGCCTTTGACAGGGCTGGTGGCAGCTTATCTTTTCATGTATGTTTAACCCTTTTTTGCCTTGCAAACCACGTTTTTCGCAGTTGGCACAGAAAGGTGGCCTGGCTCCAAAATGGCCATGCCACTAGGTTCTTTGTCCTGTCCTTTTGCCATCTTGCCCTTTCACCTTCCCCAGGTCGAGCCAACCTGGGTAAGTCCTTATTTGGGCATGCATTTTCCCACGAAGCGCCAAGCTATTACTGGCTTCTGCATGCCTTGTGTGTGTGTGTGCCCCCAGATTATGGGCTGGACTGGATAGGAAAGGATAGGATCCAAGTATCCTGAAACCAAGAAGCCAAGTCAAGGAACCGCTGGTGACCCGCTGGAAGGTTTGGCACCCTGCACCCTGTCGGGGTGTTTATCCCGGGGCCGGCAGAGCTGTCCATGGACCTCTGGGCTGGGAGGCCCCAACTCCTCCCGTATTTCCCAAAAGGAGTATGAGACGCACACAAGGAGCAAGGTGGTTCTGCTGTTTATTATAACAACGGCAGGGATGGGTTTCGGATCGTACGCGTCCGTCCAGACTCTCACACTTAGTGGGGCTCGCAGGCCCTTTTTACAGCAGTATGACGCGCTATCTGCGTCACCTGGGAAAGTTAGCAGAAAACCTATTGCCACTCCGGATTGGTTCCCCGAGTGGTAGGGTTAGTATAGGGTACATATGGAGAAGGATGTTAGTGGTTAAGGATGAGTCAGGTGGTATACTTAGGCTGTCCCTACTATTAGATACTTGAATATTCCTACAAGGGGACCCCTAGTGATTGGCTAATACTACTAACGTCAGTGATGAGTCCCCCTGTGTTCTAATTGGGCCTCCCGCGAGCCCCCAAGCCTGGGACCATCGTCGTTCCCAGCTCGTGCTGTACCTGTCATTAGCAACAATGTGCAACTATGTGTTTGTGCAGGCAACGTACAGGTCTGCTCATAGGCTTGTGAGCGGGTCATTCCCATCGCCATAGGTGTCCATCTTGCTACTTCGTTGTTGCAACCTGTGTCCCAGACATGGGACCCAGGAGACTTTCTGTCTCGTGGGTCTGGCACCTTGTCAGATCGGCTTGGTCACATGTGGGGAGACCGTAGCTGGAGCAGAATTCTGCACATTAGATTTGTATTTCGTTTCTGTGGGCTTGGCCTTTTTTACAGGTGTAACCTTGGCGCTGGGCTGGTAGCATGTGAGTTGCAACATTGTGGCCTTGGCTGTGAGCTCTCGCTGGGGCTCGTTCTGCATGATCAGCACTTGCACTCTTGCTCTGAGAGGATTTTCATGGCGAGGCTCTTGCTTGCGGCCTACTCGGGCCTAGTTCATGGGCGGTGGTACATAATCCTTTGTATGGAGATCGTGGGTTGACAGGGCGTCACAAGCAGTGTTAGGTATACATGATGGTGTCGTCACAGGGCGAGAGGTGGGAGAAGCGTCAGCAAGCATATACACTAGGTCTTCAGGCGTCTTGCGTTTCTGCATTACTATTAAAAAGGCCTATATGAAAAATAATAACAATGCACGTCAGTTGGTGTGTCAGTCACCTACATCATAGCACTGAATATGTTCTTCATGTAGGTTGGTGTGTGAGTGACCAGTGTGCGTGGTGGCACGTGTGTTCTTGGCAGTTGGCTAGGTCATTATGGCATCTCTAACGATGTGGATACTTGTGGCTATTGTCTTAGTCGAGCTCATCCATGCCGCAGGTGTCGGCTTGAGTCGGACAGGCTGGTGGGCATACCCTTATGTTCCTGAACCAGGGTATTTTGTCATCTGGTAGACAGACGAAGTCGTCCTGTGGGGGGTGCCTGAGCCGTGATCCTCTAGGCCATGGTCTTGATGAGATTGGGGGGAGCTTGTTTTCCCCTTCTCCCACTTCAACCCGCTGTTGTCCCGCTGGACCTCTCTGCATCTGAATGAACTAGAAGGTCTGCGAAGACGCTTTGACCCACTAGAATAGTGGGACCAACTATTCTTGGCACCTTCATCAAACCCTGCAAGTAAACCTTCTCAGAAGTGTCCCTGGGCCAACCAGTGGGCTGACCAGCTTGTGCAGGACCTTTGCTCTGACACTGCCACCATTTGGAGGAGACCCTTGAAATTTGGTACATCACAAGGTCAGTGTTCACGGCACTCTCACACCGAAATTCGTATACTTGGCATTCCCAGGTCTGGAGTAAAGAGAGAGCAACCGAACCGGAGTACACACGATTACCGTGTCGCCCTGCAGTGGTGGTGAACTTCGCAGGTACCTTGCTGCTGTAACCCTCTGTGCCCTGAAGCCTACTACAGTGAAACTGGCCTGATCCATCCACCAGGAGCAGAGAAATTGCCACTGTCCCGCTGGGGAATCAACGCTGTAACTTTTCTGCTGAAAGCTGCTGAGCTGCACAACTTCTGAATTTGAACCTGCAACCGAAGTGGATTCGACTGCCGAACTTTGGTCCTGAGTGCATCGGGGGTTGATGAGTACTTGCAACCCTTACCGGTGGACCCTAGCACTTCCATCCATTTTTTGTGCACCAGTGTCCCCTGAGGCCCACTCTCCTTTCCACAGTCTAAGCTATCGAACCATTCCCAACTCCTGGAAACTGTTCTGCACTTTTGGGGAGCCCCTGCATGAATAGTGGGAACTTATTCTGCATCACCTCACCCACCTTCCTGAGTTGCTACAGACCCTACAAGAGACCCATTTGAGCATTTGGCTCCACTCTTTGTAGGGACTGGACTGGCTTTCAGTTAGGATTGTGAATACTGCAGAATTGCCTAAAGACTTTGCACTGCTTGCTCCCTTTTCTTTTTTAGGTTGTGGACCCATTTCATGCAATAACCCTTTAGGCCTCTTGGTCTTGCATATATGTATTTTAGTAGGATTGTGTTGGATTAAAAGTATTACTCTTGATTATTACTGTGTGTGTGGATCTTTCAAACCCTTGAATAAATGTTCTTATAGTTTTAATATAGATACACAAGTCTGGGAGTGATTTGTCGTGTCCTTTACTCTGTGTTCATTGAGGTCTTTCAGTAACCCTCACCCCTCCTGAGACCTAGTCTTGACTGCTGCCAATGCTACCTTGATTGGTCTTGCTTGTCCAGAAGGTTACCCTGTTCTTAGAAACTAGGCTGGCCTCCTGAACCTCTGCCCACCAGGTCGGAGTTCAGAAATCCATTTTAACAGTTTATTAGACAGATTTTGCATCTTTTTCTTTACCCTTACTTTTCCTCACTACAAAATGTTTAACAAGCCCTTTCTCCTATGCATCAGAGAAAATGTTTAATAAAGCAAAAAAGGCACTTTTGTATAGCTAATCTTATGCATCGCCTTCAGTGATTTATTCCATGCCTTTCACAGGAATAATGGCAATACAAACCCTGTTCCCATTTTCCCCGCTCATTTGGGAAAAATAGCAAATGTACCAAACCTAATTGTGTGTGAACCTGAGAATCCTTCCATTTTTAGCCACCGTCCTATCAATGTCTGAACGAAACATGTAAATGCATTTGTTTGCTGCAATCAATCACTTGCCTTTATTGTTACAGCCTCGTTTTAAATGAGGTAGGGTGCTAAACAGAGGCTTTAAAGCAAAGTGTTATGTTTTAACGCCTGACTTTAAAACTTTGCCTCATTTTCAACACTGGTAAAATGGAGGTGGGGCACGTAGAGAGATATGATCTCCACTGTGTATTCCTCCTCCGTCTCATCAGTGCGTTTCATTGTACACTTACATGAGACTTTCATGACGGCATACAACTAAATGATTCCTATCGGAACTGCCTCAGTTTAGCACCTAGTCGAGACCAGGCAGAACCCGTTGGAATCCATTGTACAGGCCACCTGCAAAGCATATTTGCAAGAAGTGTTTACATGTCCACTAGACGAAGCCTTTCCTTGTCTATTCCATATCATTGACATCTAAACTTGCATGCAGGGGACCCCATAGCACATAAATCCTAAAATGTGGGTCCGCTGAATGCAAGTAACTATTAATGTTCAGTGTGTTAATCCTTTTAAAGTAGTGGGGAATTAAAAGTATAAATAGGGGCAGAGATTTGAAGAAAGGAGGTCAGGACGTTAGCTTCCAATGAAACATGGATTTCATTTACTAGGTGGTGGTCTTGGAGTAGAATGGTGTGCCTCTGGTGGTTGTTGGCCTTTTATGTGCCAAATGCCCACAGGCAGAGAAACTGCTGTTTGAGGTGAAGGGGATGAGTCTTTGGAACATAACTCAGGAAGAGGAGAGGAGGCTGGGCTATCAGAGGTTTTGCCACTAAAGCAGGATTAGATGGTGAACAAAGAAGAACTGACAAAAATGCAGTAGAGGGAGAGGTGAAAGAGGCAGCACTGGTGTCCTGAGTCCTTTTAGAGGTGCTGGACACTGCAGGGGAGGATTGGCTGGCAATACGTGACTTATTGCAGCGGGCGGGCACTGGTGATGTGGATCCACAAATATCATTTCTTGCCAATGCCTTAGCCAATGTTAAAGTTGTAGAGGTAGAGGGCACAGAGACAGACGTGAAATGTTTGTGGTGGTGTAGGAGGAAACTGGAATAAGAGATAAACATTGTTTATGTTTCAATGTTGTATGGCGGGATAACACGTCTCTTTGCTGCCATTTAAAATTAGTTGACTCCCCAATCCTGAGATTCTGCTTTACTTGTGGTCAGATATTATTACATATCTCACACAACAGAGGGGAATTTAAATTTCGATACTATCAATATTATTCTGCCCCAGTGAACATGGTGTGAAAAATTAAGTTGGGCATTCCACAACGAGATATACTGATTGATGGACTAGACAAAAATTCCTTTCACAGACTGGGCAGGGTTTACTGTTTGAATTCAATGATTGATAACAGATAATCAATAATTGAACAAATCTTCCCATTGTGTTTTTAATCAGTTCTAATTTCATGACAGCTGCAAAGGATTTTCCCTGAAGAAGGCAGTACCTGTTGGTCATAGCCAGGGCACATTTGTCGAAGCTAGTTGGCTTTTCTGCTCTGCAGAGGCCAGATATTTTGCTACATTTAGTTAATTATTATTCTCTTCCAAAATCTGTTTTTTTTAAAGATGTTCCACTCTATGTACATACCTGCCTTAGGTGTTTTAATCTATTGTATTAGTATAAGGTTCCTTTAAAAACATACTGCTTTAACATGGACATTTTCAGTATAGAATTTCTTAAATTTGATCTTTTGAAACCCTAGGAATGACTGAGATGAATGTGATGTGATTGATTGACGATGATAGGGGAATAGACATTGTGTGTAGGATTTTCAACATTTGCCAGTATGGATTTTGTTAATGTAATGAGGTTTTGGATTAGACCATTCATTTGCTGTTTGTGTAAAACATTAATCACATCATTTATAATTTAATGTTGGATGGTGGGATAACACGTCTCTTTGCCGCCGTTTAAAATTAGTTGACTTCCCAATCCTAGCGACATTCCCTGTGCAGATGTTGGCATCGACTGCCTGTTTTTCCAGGTAAACATCGGGCAAGGGCAACTGAACACCACTATATAGTTGGATGCCTTAGAGAAGCACATGCTCCGACACCTTTGTACACATTGTGACTGATTAGGCATTGGGCATAAGAGCAGTTAATGGTCACGAGAAGTCACAACCTCCTGAGCTGGAAGTATGGTGCCAGGTATTGTGGAGAGGCTCTCCAAGTGTACAGTATGGTCACAGTGGATTGCAGAAGAGTCTCACCAAAATTAAAGGGGACTGACAAAGTTGAGAAAGGAATTATATGGTTTAATGGAGTGAAAGTGTCCAATATCGAATCAACTAATTGGACAAAATGATGGCCAACAGAGATGGAATTTGTGGAGTTGTCGGGACACTCGTCAACATTATCAGACGGTGTGAATTCAATTTATCATGTTCCGTCTATTCTTACTGTACACATATGCATTTTCTTAAACCTTTATTTATTTTGCACAGACAAACATGTTACAGTACTTTCAATTGCATTGTGCAGTGTCATACATATACCTTAGTTTATCATTATATTATTACACAGTTACAATTTGCGTTTCGTTTTGTTCTTCTTCTCTCTGCCATTTATCTGCCAAGTATTGCCTGAACCCACCCCAAATATCTTTTGAACGGCTAGTCATTGCCTAGAGAGCGGTGTATGTCTATATATGCATTTTTATCCACATCATGCTTAGCACTAACTGTTACGAATGGGCCCCTTGTGTTGTTAAACATGTGCAAGAAAGGACAATTGGTATTTTACATGGTGTATGGAAACACATTAAGCCATCACAGAATCGATAAATATTACCTGAGGTGGTATCACACAACAGACTAGTTTCACAGGCTTGTAAGACTGCGCTGAACGTCATAGTGGGTTACTTCTGTGAATTTGACATCTTGTTGTCGTAGATTGCCTTTGGTCAATGTTGGTTTTCTAAACCAACTGTTTAGATACTTTCATTTTTGGAAAAGCAAAAAGAAACAATGCCATTTGTATAAAAATGAATATGCGCCACAGCAAATTATTACAGCTCGAACGTGTGTCACATGTTTATGGTTGTTGTGCTCTAACAGGGATTTCAGTAGGCAGAACATGCTCACTTTGTCTGCCCCTGTTTGACTGGGATAACTGAAGTATATTGCCATGAGTACCACTGTATGATCTATTGGAAGTTATCTATTTGTGCAACGCTGCGGCCTAAACAAAAACAGTAGCTGGACTCAAGAATATAAGAGCACAAATGAAAATGGAACCTATAGTCAGTCAGTCACATTACAGTCAGTCACTTGAGCTATGGCAAAACAGCAGTAACACAATCTGGAGTCACAGTGAAGACTGCGACTGCATGATAACTGGATACTGGAGGTGTGGGAGCTGCAGTGCAGGAGGTCTAGGTTCATACCATTCCTCTGCTACCCATAACATGGCATTGTAAATATGTGGTGCTGAATTTGGTCCTTGACTTTCCCTAGCGCACAATTCTAATGCACAAAGTGCAGGGTGTGTGATGCGGCAATTCTTGTTACTGTAGTATGGATATATATTTCACACTTTAAACTTTCTTGCTGGAATAAGAGGTGTGTCCTCCTATGAACTTTTTTATAATTCTGTTTATAATAAACTTTTTAAAAGTGGTATCAGTCAGAACATTTCACCCTGAGAAATTACACTCAGGGCAGTTGCTGTTGAACATTTCATATAGTCATAACATAATCAAATAGTCCCAATTAATTTTTAATTCCAAATACCCGCCTACATTATCTATTAGATTGCCCACTCCCATATCTAGTTTATATTTCATTCCCTACTTTGATACTAGTCACAGATCCCCTGCCAGGGCAGTGGACCATTGAACAGCACATGTTTAAAAGCCACCGTGGAACTGATGCCTCTATCCATCAAATCAACCGCCAATATAAGTAAACAACAACAATCACAATATAAAATTAAGCTGAACTAATAGAACTAACACAGCACTTGTCATTAGTCTTTATCAGCAAAATCAGCCCCTCTACATAAAACAGTCCATCACAGGTCAGATGAAGGGGGGGCCCAGAGATTAATGACAGCATTCCCAATTGAGAGGGCAAAGGGGAAGGGACAAAAGCCTCCCCAGTGTGAGGTACGGACCATACCTCAGTCCTGAGTTAGCCTTATAAACAGACCCCACAGAGACCGGAACTCTGCCTCCCTGTCCAATGCTCTAAATATGACCCATTCATATGTAGCTGCTTTGATCCTCTCTGTATACCACATATCAACAGTTGGGCAAATTAGTGACTTCCACAGCACAAACTGCTTAGCAAGAGTGTTCAACCACCTCTCTTCCACCAAGTCATGTGGAATACAGGATACCGGTTCTACAGGGACTACCCTCCCCAAAGTGTCCTGGATCTATGATAGAATACAAACCCAATAGACCTTCACTTTAGAACAGGACCAGAGAATGTGTAATAGGTCCCCTCCTTGAGAATGACATATTCAACAATTATCCGATACAGCCTGACCTGCTATCATGAGCTTGTGAGATGTCTAGTACCATTTCTGGAGAATCTTGAAGTGTGTGCATCTCAATATGGCTACCTCTCAAAGTTGTGTGGCCCAGTTGCTGCTGTTAGTCAATGTGTCAACTGGCCACATCTCCACACATACTTATCTGCCAGGTCGAATGTCCTTGCTATGTCTTCGAAAGATTGAGGGCGTGGTCCCTCCCAGATGTCTCCAATTTGGCATATCGCCTTGTTTATCCAACTTTCACAGGATACCATCATGTTTGCTATTTTAACCATGCTATTATTCCACACATGAGCTTCAAGGTGCCATAGACTATCGACCTTGATCTCTGCATGTGCCTTTTCCATGCTAGTATAGTGGTTCCAATGGTGGGATGTTTCTTCAGCAAGGTATTCGTATCAAATAATATCGCCGTACCAGATCTTCCAGACAAGATTTGCTCCCAACATGCCCATTGGTGCCTGGCGCCTGGTTCTCGGAAGAGTTCAGCTGCCTGGGAGAGTGGATGCACCAAGTAATATAACTCAACATTTGGGAGCCTCAAACCTCCCGCCACCTACAGCTGCATATAACTTTTCAATTTTTGACCTATGTACATAAAAAGGACTTGATGCCACTCCTCATTTTCTTCATGATATTAGGCAGCACCCTCAAGGGAAGCATTCCAAAGATGTAGTTCAGCCTCGCTATCACCACCATTTTGACCATTTTCATCATGCCCCACATAGAAACATTTAAAGCGGACCATCTAGTGATATATTCTTGAATCCTGTCCCATGCCTCATTCAAATTGTCTCTGATCAGGTCATCATGTTTCTGTGCAGATATATCCTGAGTTGAGTCGCGCATCCAACCATTTCCTCAACCTCTTCTCCAATACAATTCTTGTACATTCTTTCACTGAGAGGCATGGCTGTTTAAGTTATCCCAATTCACTTTGTAGCCTCGGAAGGACGAGAAGGCTCATATGACCCCCATCAATGCCGCTACAGAAGCGTCAGGCATGGTAAGGGTTAACATAAAGTCATCTGCAAATAAAAATGCCTTTAGTTATCCGATCGGTGTACTAATTACTTTTAATCTCTCTGTGTTCTCTAATTCCAAAGCAAGCATCTCCAAGGCCAGAATGAAGAGCAGAGGGGAACAAGGGCATCCTTGCTTAGTCCTCCTGCCAATAGGTAAAATCTCAGACAGGTAATCCCTCTATCACACAGACCGTCATATAGAAGTCCCCTTTTGTGTAAGAATCCTTCACTTCGCCCAAATCTTTCTAAAGTGCAAAACATAAACCCCCACTCAACCCAGTCAAAACTTTTTCCGTTTCCAATGAAAGCGTGACCGCTGGGGCCTGTCTTTCCCTTTCCTGACACAACACATGCAGCAGCAGGTGAATATTATCCCTTGCCAATCTTCCTTGGACAAAACTTACCTGTGACTCATGCACCAACTTTGTTATTACCCTCTTTGACCTAGTGGCCAGCACTGTGGCTAATATTTTAATTTCACGGTTAACTAATGAGATTGGCCTGTAACTGCTGCACTGCTGTGAATCCCTACCCGGTATTTGGATAACTGTACTAATGGCCTCATTAGGTTCAGGTCTTAGGATTCCCTTGTCTGCTGCCTCATAGTACATTTTCGTCAGGATTTCTGCTACAACTAAACCACCCACCCTGTAAAATTCAATTGGGAAGCTGACCTGCCTTTTTGCTTTCCCACCAGACATGCTCGCAATGATATCTCGTACTTCTTGCACTGTTATGGGCCTACCCAGCAGTTGTTGGTTGTCCCAGTCTAATTTCGTAATCAATAGGTCCCTCATAAAAGGTATCTTCTTCTGAAATTCCCTCAGCAGGATCCACCATATGCAGCCTTTCATAGGAGACCAGGAACTCATTTAGGATCTCATTGGGGTTCGTAATACACTCACCCGAGGATTGGCTCTTGATCCCTACATTCCCCTGCCACTCTTCCTTCTGCTTCAGCTGAGAAGCCAGTAGTCAACCCGATTCCTCCACAGTTCATAATGCACCAGCTTTAGCCTGAATAAATCATACTCTGCCTTTTTAGTATAATAGGTGTTGAGCTCGAATTTCACACGAAGCTCCAGTAAGCTATCCCTAGTGGGTGATCTCTCATGTTGACGCATCAGGATGGGCACTTTCTTTTCTATAGATACCAATCGCTCCCTATCTTCTTTTTTCTTGAGAGAACACTTCTGAATTAGTCTGCCCCCAACATAGGCATTCCCTGCAGCCTAAACTGTAGCCGCCATGCTCACAGAGTCAACATTATTGAGAAGATACTTCTTTATGAGATCTACCAATTTCTCCTTCTCCCCAGGAGGTTTTAGGAGGCCCGTATTAATCCTCCATCTATTAGCTCTCTGTTGCTCTATCTGCATACAACGCCCTATGGAGATGGTTGTTAGGCACTTATCACAGATGCAGACCTGGGGTCGGGCTCCTCCTCGGCCTCCGTTCCAACGCCATTTCCGGGACCTTTCTGCCTCCTCTCGGCATTGCCTGCGGGAGCCACTGGGGTGCTGCCGACCTCCCGCAGAGCTGCCCCGATATCAAGGGCTTCCCCACCTGTTTCTTGGGCTGTGCCTGCATGGCATTCTGGGTAACGTGATTGGACGTTGCCATCGGGTCTCCGGGGCGCGCTGCAAGCACGTCATCCCTCCGCTCAAGTGACCCACACTAGTCACGTGATTATGTAACCAGGAAGTATCTAACCTTTAATCTTTGCTTCTCAGCGTTCCTGTGAGTGGCATTTTGGTTGTTTCTTCCCTGGTTCCTATTTTTGTGGCTCTTGAGCTTTGGCTTTGTTTTCCTGGAATTTGCATCTTCCTCTCGATTTGGCTGCCCGGTGATTTATTCTTCTGGTTATTTGACCCTGGTATTTCCACCGGGATTGCTGTATTGGATTTCCTATGTGCTCCGGCGAACTGGACTTTTCTGAAAATAAAAGGTACTTTGGATTCTGGTTTCTGCTTTGGATTTCCCCCTTGGAACTTGCCATTGGAACATTGACTGTGAACATTTACCTATTTGTACTCTCACCACACTGAAGAAAACGTGTTTCTTCTCCAGGGTTTTTACTTTTTCCTCTTTGATCTAAAGCTGTTGCCTTTAGGTAGGTTATGATGTCTGTTGCCATAATTAATGCTTCTGTAGATTCTTGGTGTCCTAACCGTGACTTTTCCTTTCTAGCTGCCTGGGGAATCTGGTGCTGCAGTTCCAATCCACCTATGGTCCCAATGACTGATTAGTGGGATGTACGGTCTCCAGAAATTAGCATATCAAGGTGAAATATGCACATTTCATTAAATTGGATTTGCATAACCACCCAAATTACACAGGACGAATGGAATTTGCCTTTCATAAAATCAACACACACACAAAACCAAGAGAGTATATTTTCTTCTAATAGTGTTTTTGAAAACATTAAAAGGTGTCCATGTTTTAAACTCCAATAACCAATACAAATATTTTCTCTGGGACGTGCAGTACCAAAATGGGACATTCACCTTTAGTTGTTTATTATTTTTCGTCAGGTTATATAGTGCAGTGGTGAAGTGTCCGGCCTACAAACCTGACGACAGTGGTTTGGTCCCTGTGGTCGGCTTTAATGCATACATTCAAAGAGGATATTTAATGTTTCTTATTTTAGCTCGGGGGGGACTGAGTCCACCCTCTGAAAAAAGTGGGTGGACTGCGTCCCCCCGCGTGTACCCTTGACTTGAGCCCTGCTGATTAGTGAGTTGTTATACCTTCTCTGACTGGTACTCGAGGACAGAGGTATACTCCACTCAGGAGACCACGTATTGACAATAGTTCAATGGTCTGAGACTCCTCCAGTTAGAATATCACAGTGGGTCACTTTAAAAAGTAGCCTACATGACATCACAAAGCAATCAATCAAGGAGCACATGCCATGGACACAGGATGTGAAAGTGTAGTCCCGTGCTGTAGGATTGACGAGTCTCCAGGGGTCTTCCAAACTGTGATCTGCAAAGACTTGTTTAAGAATTCCTCTGTCCATTTTATTCCTGTCTATATGTCAGTCAGATGTATCCATATAGGGGTCTAAAGGGAGGTTCTGTTACCCCCTAGTACTAATGCCTGCCTGCACATCTCTGCTTGCACCCTGTGCATGTACAAGAGGAGTGGCAACAAAAAAAAGAGGTGATATGGAAGGTTTCGAATAATTCTTAACCACTTGCATGTGGTCAAGTTATTACAAAAGGGGAAAAACCATATCCAAATCAGGCTTGGTCCCACCTCCAAAGGGGCAGTCCAACCCAAACTGCTTGGTCACATTCCTTCTGCACGAGACCACGCGCATCCCCAGTCATGATTCAGCCTCATTGGTCATCATCAGTGAGGAGTAGCTTGGGTATCTAGGCCCAGCAGACACAGGCAGGATCCGTGTCTGGGCATATCTGTCTCACTCGGGGTGACAATAGCAAAACAAAAGAAGTGCTGGCTGGAATGTTGTTAGGGAGAATTCTCAAAATGTGCTAATTTCCCTTACCCTTTGAGACCCCCAGCAACTTTGCTGGATTTCTAGGATTTGATTTTTTTACCTGAAAAGAGTGTGAGCATTTTTTCCCCACTCTTTCATTTATTTTGATGTGTGTTTTACTTTTGTGTTCTTTGGTTATGGAGTTTAAAGACAACTCCATAGGCATCATCTTTTTCTGTGTGTCACACAGCACCTTCAGTACAGTGGCCCAGGGATGTCTTTCAGACTTCCAAGGTTTAAATACCGTCTCTGAGACTGACTACTGTCTCCCAAAGCATGTAAAGTTAAATTGACTTTACTAGTTTCTTTAAATTTACAGACCCATGACGCACTATATTCCAATAGAGTGCTGGAGGGGTTGACTAGCTTCCTCTGAGTCTAAACACTCAAGTAACAGTCAAATGTTACCCATTCCTACTTTAAATGGCTGGTGGCAGTGGTTTAGGTCAAACAACCATGATTTTTCCCGACCGCGAACAACGATAGCTAAAAATCGGGTCAGCCATTTTTTTCAATATGGCGCCCCAGACCTATCTGTAAAAACAGACTCTGGTCATATTTTTTTTTTGCATTTCTTTTAGGAAAGGTCCTTCTTGTGTTTATCTCTGCACGCCAAACCAGGTTTGGTCCCTTTGTTCGTTGGCCTTTGGCGGGCTTCAGTGCTGAAGCCCTCCTCTTGCGCCTGGGTGTCTGGGGTGGACAGGATGTGAGGGAGGTGCCCAAAACTGTGTGTGCTTAGTCTCCTAGGAGACCTGATTGCACTCTGGCATGATTGCCTGGCAGGTTGTCCGACAAGGACAGCCACCCTGCTGTGTGAGTGAGAGCCAGGCTGGAATGAATGGGGGAAAACTGTTTAAAAGCAGGTCTCTGGGACTTGGAAAGCAAAGTCGACCACTGGAAAGAAAGAACCGAAGATGAGCTGAAGGAAGAGGACTGCTGCAACTCCTGGATGACCGGTGAAGCCCTGCTGCAGTTCTGAATTGCCTGAAACTCCATCGACAGAGAAGCCCTTCAACTTCTTCCCTTGAGTTTGGGGGGAACAACCAACTCGCAAGCCACCTGGACACCATCCCCATCTGGTCGAATTTTCTACAGAGTACTGTTGAAAACCGGATCGCCAGAGGGAAGGAAACCAGCTTGTGGACTTTAGGGCACTCACCTTAAACCGACGTCTTGCTAAAGCTTTTGGCCTAATTCCTGGGCAGTGCAGGAACCTCCTAAAGTCCTCCTTCTTGTCCCCACAACTGAAACTCAGTAACAGCGAGATCTGCTCGAACTGCCAGGAACAATTGCATCAGCTACAGCTCTTCTTCAATACAAAGGTAATGTGCAAATGCGGTCTGGAAATCTTTTCGGCCATTGCGAAAGTTCGTGGACACTTTCTCAACTTCGAAGGCTTGTCCTTCCCTAAACATTCGTAAAAGTTTTTGCCTAGCCAAATTCTTCTAAACTGCGTGGCAAAGACTTAACCGTTTACTACCAGAACTGTGCTATCCTATACAAAGACTCTGAACCATTGACTTTGGCCCAGGCCTATGAACTGAATTGCTGGTTGTAGTTTACTGAAACCCTTTGTCCTGCCTATGCAAGTATTTGTGCTGTCTATTCGGTTCAAGTCTTAAAATCGCTGCAAAAATGGCTGTGAATACAAAATATTGCGGCAAAAAGGCTGTGATTTTGCCGCCACAATCATGTAAAGGATGCGGGGGACACCCCTTCAACCCCCTGGCCCATTGTTACATTTAAGGGGAGCAGGGGACACCCCCGCATTCCTCACTCCCCTTAAATGTTATAATGGGGTACACCTTTACCGGGTCAAACCACAGCATTTTTTCCATGATTTTATTTACCGGCGCCATTATTGCCATGCGTTTATTACCTGATACCGCCTATTCTTATAACCTTGTCCTTTTACCCCTTTTTAAAGTATCTGAAGTGCCATTTTGCTCCTACTTATGGGGAGCTAAACTTATTCATTTACTTACCGGTTGGGTATTTGTGTTTTATTAGTGTGTGATATTGAGCTTCTCTTGCTAGTGTAATGTTTTCAAACTGACTGTGTAAATAAATGTATATTCTTTTACCAAGAAACCTTGAGAAAGTGTTTGTTTGAATCACTGTAATTGTTTGTCCTTTGTGTACATTTTTCTACTGCTCCCTTTACTCTTGAGATAAGTCTGGCTGCTCAGCCATCGCTACCACTTTACTGTGTGGTACAGGCTTGTACCAAAGGTGAAATTGTACTTACACTTATAGTCTTAATTGTGTGTAGTGTTCCCAAAGGGTACTGCCCATGATTCTGCCTAACACTGGTGTACAGTAGTGAGGATAAAGTATACTTGTTACATTTAGAGTGCTACTTTTCCTTTGTTCAAATAACCCTCACAAGGCTAAGCAACACTAGAGAAGCAATTGTTTCATCATGACATATGGAAAGCTACAGACAGGAGACCCTAGTCACTTTAACAGTTGATCAATTGAGAGATATGTGTAAAGCTAGGAATCTCACTGTAAAAGGCAAAAAGGTTGAATTGATAGAAACGTTGTTAGAATAACAAAGTCTGAGGAGTGGGTCTGAAACCCCCACCCCTGCAGCAAATGTGGAAAATGTTGATGAGGATGATATGTCCGAGCCCAGCTCTAATATTGTGGATGAGTAGATGAGGCGGAAGAGTCTCAGAGTGTAGGCCCTGCCTTACCTTTACCTGCTCATAGGCCTCAACCTTTGACCATAGGGACCCCATCTGGTCCAACCTTAAGTCTCTTTAGAAAAATTGAGACTTGAGTTACAGTTTAAAAGAATCCAAGCTCAATCTGAAAGCAAACACCAAGAACTTAAACTCAGAGAAATTGAGTTGAATCATGCACTTGAAATGAAAAAGGTGTCTCTTGAAACTGGTTCTCTCCCAGAATCCTCTAAGTCTTCCAGTCCTAAGAGGCCTTGCATGCCCAAAGATGCAGTAAGTATGTTTGAGGTTAAGCTTGATATTTTGGATGGGCTGGCTGCTTTTTAATATAACCATGGGATTCAAGACATGCGTGGAATCAGTTGATTCCTTGGCTTTTTTCAAGGCTACCCCCTGTTGCAACTGATGTGGTAAAGGAGTTGGGGGATATAGACAGAAAGGAGTATGAAACTGTGAAGCTAGCTTTGATAGCTAGATTTGGGAAGACCCCTTGTCAGTATCTTAAGAGGTTTAGAACCCTCAAAAAGCATGATGGTACCCCTTGGGCTACCTGTGTGACTGAATGTTTGAAAAACTTAGATGGATGGGTTAAGGGTTACAGAGTTAACACTTACGAAGGTATGAGAAATCTGTTTATGTTCAAATCTATTTATGATGCCTACTCTCCTGAGCTGAGACAGCACTTGGCTGACTCTAAGGAAATTGATCCAAAGAAGTTAGCCAGGGCTGCTGACTTGTGGGTTGCCAACATGGCTACTCACAAGGATTCTGGGGTAACTCCAAAGAAGGATGAGGGGAAGCAGCACAAGAAAGATGCCAACAAGAATTCTTGTACTTCCACTCCAAAAGAGTGGCACCACACATAACAAGGGTAAGGCCCAAGGGAAACCAAATCAGGCTAGTGTACCTCCTGGTGCCACACCAGAAGGAGGTCAGAACAAACCCCCATTCATAAAAACCTTTGATAATTGTTATGCGTGTGGGTCAACTGACCATGTGCAAGGAGATCCCAGATGTAAGGGTAAACCTTCAGGGGTCCACACTGTCTCCTTAGCCTTCTCCAGAGGATTAGGTACCAATGGCAAGTGGAAACTTTAACTTACTGGCTGAGGAACCCATGAAAGTCTCAGCCAGTGTTTGTTTATTATCCCTGGGTCTGTGGGAACAACAGAACTTAGATGTCTACAATTCCATTCCAGACAATACTAAAGAGTATTACAAAGACAGTGTTCTTGTGAATGGTCAGGAGACCCCTGCCATCGAAGACACCAGCATAACTGTAGTTCATGAATCGTTTTTCAAGGAAGAGGATGTTGCTAAGGCACCCAAATTCCTAACTAAGCTTGCTGGAGGCCCTCTCCAAAGGCTTCCACAGTTACCAGCGCTCATCCAGTGCAATGGCATGACTGTCAAGATACCTGTAAGTGTGCAGAATGAAGTACCTGGGAGAGTCCTGTTAGGGAATGACTTAAAAACTCTTGGAGTTGTATCAAGCACCCCCAGGCCTCCCAGCAAATGGAAACAGGAGCAGACTTGGAATGCCAGAGAGAGTACCTTAAGGGGAACACAAGAGAAGATTATGGAAGAAAATATAACTTCCAGTCCACAGGATTTACTGAGTGCAAATTCAAAGAAAGAGGAAAAGGGGAAACCTAAAACCTCCAGAAGAAGCCAGCCAGCACTCCTGTGCTACCAACAAGGTCATCCCCGAGAGGACTGTCCAAAGTCACACCTGTGACTCCTCCACCAGCTGAGGCTGAGTGTGTGGAACAACCTTGTGTGGTGAATCAGCTGCTGAGGAATCAGAGCTGGAAGAGGACCTTGCTCTTGTTGGAGATCTGGATCCTACAGACCTTCCTGAGCTGCAGTCTTTATTGGCAGAAGGTGAACCCTGTAGGGCAGACTTCAGCAGAGGGCAAAGATAGTGTCCTACTCTTGAAGGTCTTTGCCAACAGGTAGCTTCTCAGCTGGATGGGCAAGAGCCAGGGAAGCATAGGTTGTACTGGGAAGATGGCCTTTTCTACAGTGAACTGACTGAGTCTATCCCAGGGGACTACAGACGACTTGTAGTGCCCCTTGAAAGCAGACCCCCTTCCCCACAGTTAGCCCATGAGATACCTTTGGCTGGTCACTTAAGTTTTAAGAAGACCAAGGAAAGGCTCTCTCTATATTTCTACTGGCCTAAATTGGGGTCTGATGTAGATAAGTTCTGTAGAAGCTGTCACACTTGCCAAACCTCTGGCAAGAGTGGAGCCAAGAATGTGACACCCTTGGTGAGTCCCTTTTGAGAGGGTAGGAATCGACATTGTTGGTCCCTTAGACCCTCCAACATCTTCAGGAAACAGGTTTATCCTGGTTGTAGTAGACCATGCTACTAGGTATCCTGCAGCCATACCTATGAGAACTGTTACAGCTCAGGCTGTGGATAAGGCCCTTCTTGGTTTTTTTACCAGAGTTGGTTTTCCTAAGGAAGTTATCTCTGACAGGGGATCCAATTTTATGGCCCACTACATGCAGGCCATGTGGAAAAAATGTGGAGTAATTTACAAGTTCTCAACTGCCTACCATCCTCAGACAAATGGATTGGTAGAGAGGTTCAACTGTACAGTGAAGAGCATGATAGGTGCTTTAGAGGAACCCGTTAGAAGAAAGCGGGACCTTCTACTGCCATGCCTTCTATTTGCTTATAGAGAAGTCCCTCAGGAGGGAGCTGGATTTAGTCCCTTTCAACTTCTTTATGGCTATCCAGTTAGAGGCCCGTTGGCCCTAATTAAGGAGGGGTTGGAGAGTGCTCCTTCCCCCGAGCCAGTGAGAGTCACTGACTATGTGATAGGTCTCCGGAGGAGAATATCACACATGATGGCAGAAGCATCAGATAAATTGAAAGCAGGTCCGGCTCTGGTGAAGCATTGGCATGACCAGAAGGCCAACATGGTTGAGTTTTCTCAAGACCAGCTAGTTCTAGTTATGGTATTTACAAGGCAGAGGGCCTTACAGGAAAAATGGATAGGACCCTTCAAGGTTGTGGGTAAACTTGGAGAGGTTAACTATCTGGTGGACTTAGGCGATCTTAAAGCTTATGTCCCAAGGCCAGAAGAACAAGTTACTTTCTTACCTGGTAACGTTCTTTCGATGGGATGTTCCTCCGACGTATTCCACATCTATGACAGTAATCACCACAGCTGTGCTGCTTCCGAAAAGTTTTCGGCTTCTGCGTCCTGCGTCGATGACGTTGATACGCTGTCCCTCGAGGGCCTCAGTCGAGCGCCGACATCACCGGATGTTATATGTAGGACGCACGACACTCGTAGCCTCAGTTGTAGTTTTTTCCCCAGAACGTGTGGCACCAATCTTCTGCCAGTATGACTACAGAAAGCCTTGCGGAAACATAAGCTGCAATCACATAAGAAATTCTGTAGAGGGGCAGGCTGGGAGGATGCGATGTGGAATATGTCGGAGGAACATCCCATCGAAAGAACGTTACCAGGTAAGAAAGTAACTTGTTCTTCAAGGGGATTGTGTCCTTAGATGTATTCCACATCTATGACAGACTCCCAAAGCAGTACCAATGTATGGAGGTGGGACAAGAATTTAGAATATTAGAATGCCCAATCAAATTGCAGAATAGAGGACGGCCTTACCAAATGCCAAATCTTGCTCATGGATAGAATCCATGGAGTAGTGTTTTACAAAAGTATGGACAGGGGCCCATGTGGCTGCTTCACAAATATTACGAATGGGAACACCCCTCTGCAGAGCAGTAGAGGCAGCCACACCCCTAGTAGAATGGGCCTGTAAGCCTACTGGAGGGTCCTTACCCACCAAAAGGTAACATTCAGAGATCGTCAAAATGATCCATCTGGACAAGGTCTGCTTGGTAACAGCTTGACCTAAATGCCTTCTATCGTATCCTACAAATAGCTGATCATCCACTCTGACCCGGGACATCCGTGAGAGATAGAAGCTCAAAGCTCTCCTCGGATCCAATCTATGGAGCCTCTTCTCTTCCTTACCAGGATGCGGAGGAGGATAGAACGCCGGAAGAATAACCTTCTGGCTCAAATGAAATTCCGACACAACCTTCGGAAGAAAAGAAGGACGAACCCTAAGGACAACCCTGTCCTTATGGAACACTGTGAAAGGCGGCTTGGCGGAGAGTGCTTGCAACTCACTCACTCTGCGAGCGGAAGTAACCACAACTTAAAATACAGTCCTAAACGACAACAGTCTCAATGGACAAGAATGTAAGGGCTCAAACGGAGCTCCCATTAGGAACTTTAGAACTAAGTTCAAATCCCATCCCGGCACCTGGAAAGGCGACGGTGGAAACACATTAGTTAGCCCTTTTAGAAACTGAGAAATCAAAGGAATCTTAAAATAAGAACACACCTCAGACGAGCACTTAATTATGGACACCGCTGCCAGGTAACCCTTAATGGTACCCACTTGCAGGCCCTTGTGGGCTAATGAAAGCAAAAAAGACAGAACCACAGGAATTGATCCACATTCTGTACCCTGCACCAGTCACAGAACTTTCTCCAATGGCAACGGTACAGGGATTTTCATGCGGGCCTTCTGGCCAAAAGCAACACCTCCATCACATCTTCAGGGAGGTCCCAATCCCTATACCTCAGGCTTTCAGATGCCAAGCATGAAGAGTGAGATACTTGACCTCTGGATGGAGAACCCGACCCCCCTCCCGTGAGAGCAGATCGTCTCGGTAGGGAAGACGGCATGGAGGGCAGATGGACATGTCGAGAAGATCCGGGTACTGCGCTCTCCTGGCCCATGCTGGAGCAATGAGGATCATTCGGGACCCGAACCTCCGTAACCTCTGCAACACTTGCGGAATGACGGGGACCGGAGGAAATCCGTACAGCAGTGGGAAGGACCACTCCACTACGAACGCTCCTCTTGGAGGAAATTTCTGTAAGCAAAATGTTTTGCACTTCCGGTTGACACTGGTGGTGAAGAGATCCATTTGTGGTGTCCCCCAAAGGGCGAAGATCTCCAAAAGAAATTCCTGAGCAAGCTCCCACTCGTGAGAGTCCGTGCTCTGCCTGCTCAGAGCGTCCGCCGCCGCGTTTTTTCATCTCCGGCCAGATGAACTGCTGAGATCAAAATTTCCTGCTGGATGGCCCAGAACCAGAGCTGCATCGCCTCTCTGCACAGTGGAGAGACCCTGCCCCCCTGATTTTGTTGAGGTAGTACATGGCCACTGTATTTTCTGTCACACTCCGGACACTCTTCGCCCGCACAGATGGCAGAAAAGCCTTCAGGGCTAACCTGACGGCCCTCAGCTCCATCAGATTGATATGGAGTCTGGACTCCGACGGAGACCAACGACCGCTGACTGTCAACTCGTTGGCATGAGCTCCCCATCCCATGAGGGATGCGTCCATTACAATTGTTCCCTCCGGCCAGGGTAGCCAAAATGGAGCCCTCTTCATCAGATTGCCTTCAAGGGCCCACCACAGAAGATTCGGGCGACCGAGGGTGGCACCTGAATGAGATCCGACATCCTGCCGAGGACTACGGCCATTGCATCTTGAGAGCCCACTGCAGAGATCTCATCCGCAGCCTGGCCTCTGGCACCAGTAGAATGCAGGATGCCATGAGGCCGAGCAACCTCAAGAACTCAAACGCTGGGAGACTCTGGCCATGTTGAAACTTGTCCACCATCTGCAGAATGTGATGAGCCCTCACCTGGGGAGGCTAACACTCCCCCAGGGATGTGTCGAGCACTGCTCCGATGTACTGGAGCCACTGGGTAGGTGTCAAATGAGACTTCTTTAAGTTGAGGGAGAAGCCCAGCATGTGAAGGAAGTGGCAGGTGACTGACAGATGATCCAGGGCTTGCTCGGGAGAGCGCGCCCTGATCAACCAATCGTCCATGTAGGGGTAGACGTGAATCCCCCCTTTCCTGCGATACGCTGCCACCACCACCATCAGCTTGGTGAAGACCCTCGGGCGGAGGTCAATCCGAACAGCAGGACCAGAAACTGAAATGCGAGTCGCCAACCGCGAACCTCAGGTACTTCCTGTGCTTGGGATGAATCGGCACATGAAAGTAAGCATCCTTGAGGTCGAGAGACACCAACCAGTCCTGAAGTTGAAGGGCGTGGAGGACTTCATAGAGAGTAACCATCTTGAACTTGTCCTTCCTGAGGAGCTTGTTCAAACCACGCAAGTCCATGATGGGTCTCAATCCCCCGTCTTTTTTCGGGATCAAAAAATATGGGGAATACCATCCCTTGTTCCTCTCTGCTACAGGCACCAGTTCTATGGTGCCTTTCTCCAGCAGGGATTTGATTTCCTGCGCAAGGAGCGGATCCGGACTCTTCAAAGAGAGCTTCCCCGGTGGATTGTCGTGAGGCCTCTGCCGGAAAGGAAGACGGTAGCCATGGGCTATGATCTACAGAATCCACACATCTGAAGTAATGGCACGCCATTCTACAAGATGCTGTGCCAGCCTTCCCCCAACCGGCGAACCATGGGACATCAGGGATGTCATTTGGGGGTCGCCAGAGGTCGCAAGTGCGACCTCTGAGGTCTCCCTTGTGACCACTGTGGTCTCCCTTGCGACCTCTAAAAAATGTTTGCAATGCAAGCTCCGGGGCTGTGGCCAGCACCATGTGGCTCTTTAATTCTGGAGTGGCTAGCTTTCTTGTTCAGGCCCCTTAAAAAAAGAAGAAAAATAAGAACAGGAGTGCCACAAGTCTAACACTTTCAGCACTGACCCTAAATAAGAAAGAATAGGAATGCCAAAAAATGTGTCTTTCTGGAATTCTATACAATAATTGCTAGACTCATCTAAGGTTTATTTCAGACACACTTCATGGTGTGAGTCACTGATTTAGTCTGTTCTTAAACACCTCAACTCAGCCTTTCATCCTTCTGAGGTCAATAAATGGGTGCCAACACAGGTTGGGTGATATTGGGTGTATATTTCTTCTATGTAAATTGCTTAAGAGTAAGTGCTATATAATAACACATCATTATCATTTGGTCATGGACGTCTGCTTGCATTCACAGTAATTTGGTAATATGGGCCTATACACACTCAATATATATGGCGATCCATTCTTATATGAAATGTACATCATATTATAGTGATATCGTAACCATATTTTACGTAGTGTACAATGCTATGTGATGCCACTTCCTGTTTTGTCAACGGGTGAAAGGTTGTGTTCCATCGCTACCCGCGATATCACTTTGGGGTGGGGTCAAATGACATCACTTCCGGTGATGTCATCAGGGGTCAAAGGTCGGGTGATGTCACTTCCGCTACCCCTGGCATTTTGGTGAAATGACATCCCTGTGGGACATGGCTTCATGACTGAGCGGAAGCGGCTGCGGCAGTGCCTGAGGGCAAAGAGGCAACTGCCAGAGCGGCTTTGGCACCTCAAGTACCTTGCTTTCCACCTCTGGTACTCCTACATTGGCCCCTTTGACTGGCAGCTTCCCTCGATCTACCAAAGGAAGAGTAATATTGACAGGAACCTCCCCTCCATTGCAGTCCCCTAGGACGAAAAGTTGGAGGTTGACGCACTGCAGCGCTCAACGACTTCGCTGCAGCTTTGGAGGTCTGCAACCTCTCAAGGATCTCGTCAGCCTTGCTGCCAAAAAGATGGTCATCATCAAAGGGCATGTTGAGAAGCCCGGACTGAAATCCATAAACCGTAAGTGTACCCTACCCCCATGGTTCAATCTGATTTAAAGTAAATTCTGAGGGAGCAAACAAACGACAATTTCTTTTCGAGAGTGCTATAAATTGTCCCAATTCACTAATGCTGGTATTTGTCCTCATTTTAGTGAGATTGAGCTGGTTTGAGGGAGAAAACAACAATCCTGTATTTGACCTATAATGATTGAAGGATTCAAAATCATAAGTAAAGTACTCATTCGGAGAAGTAATTTAGTTCAACACATTTGTACATTTTCTAAAAAACTTTATATTTATTGCTTCAAGGTATGGTACATGGATACACATAACAGAGATCATTCAATTTCAAGATTCATTGTGCAAGAAAAATAAGAGAAACATAATGAAATTGTTTCAAAACATTAGAACAACTTGACAAACAAAGGTTAAAATTGCAAGTGTGCATCTAAATATAATCCAACGAAAAATACGGGGGGACGAAAAATACACAACAAAACTAGGGGGAAACTCAAACGGTAGTTGCCCCTGGGAGTACGGGAAATTCTTTTCTAGTTCGATTCCCTTGATCTATTCACGTTTTGGTGGTCTTGCAGCTCACGCATGCATCCGCCTTCGTCAGGGCGTATTATTTCGGGACCCTGTGTAGGTGTGGAAAAAACAAAAAATAAGGTTGAGGTAATCCCTCATATTACCTGTCAGAATAATACTGACATTTAAACAAATATTTCTCTGCTCTAATGACAGTAGTTTTACCTGCCGTTGAGCTAATCCCAAGGTCTGGGTTGTAGAGTGGACTGGAGAGGCGAGACACCCCTTGTCTTCCTGTGGAGTTACTGCTATGCCTAATGTAGGCACTAGTGGTCTGGAGTGAGATGTCTGTAATCCCTTCCTTGGTTCTGGTTCAGATTGCTATGGATCTGTATGGGACCAAGGGGGCAGCAAGAAAAAAGAAGAAAGAGAAGAAAAAGAACAATGAAAGAGGAATGCTGGTAAATGCCTAGTGTAACACTGATTTCTGCGTGTAGGTAACCGGATTCCATTGTGCACATAAAGGACATACCTGTTCCCAAGACAACGATGGTGCCCTTGTTCGGGGGTTGATCCGATATGCTGGCCGTTAAGGTCTGACAAGTGGCTCTGGCGCTGTGTATGCGTCTTGTGTGGGGTTCTTGATTTTCCCGGGATTGATACTCGCATCTGCATAGGCCTGAGAGAAGAGTATGTATGTATATGAATATATATAAAAAAGTTTGTCAGCCGGTAGTTATCTGGCAAATAATATAGTAGTTGGCAGTAGTGCTTGAATGCGGGAGTGTGGGTCTCCTTGGCACATACTACTACGGAGCATATTCAGCTAGTTACAAGTTGTGACCGGGCATAGTGAAACGGCGAGGTGACCAGGAGGACACGTACATCTGCCCCGTAAGCGCGTGCATCGCTTATTACAGCAGAAGGACAACGCAGAACTCAGCGTGGAAGTGTTAGTCCCATGAGAGTGCTTCGTTACATGTTGCCTCTGTGTGTTCGTGCGCATAGAAACTGCCGCTGGAATATCACTTACTTGTTTGTCCATGGCAGTAACTTGTTCACGAGGGGAACAAAGCCTTTCCATGTCTCTGTCTAAGGCCGTCAGCTATGGTGTTGCTGAGCGGCTTGCATTGTCATGTAAATGAAAGCCGCGTACGCGTACGTGGCGTTCGTTGCCATGAGAACTAGGAACGCATGTCTGATTGGGGCACGTGTTCCCGAAGGTCCTGGTGGCGAAAGGACTACAGTACTCATTGGGAGTTGTAGCCCAGGGCGGTAAACACTTGTAGCTGGGCGCTGCGGGTGTGTGCAACTCACAGGTGGGCATAGTGAGAGCCTATGGTTATTGTGGTTGCCAAAGCTTCGTGGTTGACTCGCATCCTGCTTGTCCGGGGTAGCAGGTTACATGAGGGAAGCAATAACGGTAGATGCAAGTGTACCGGTGAGCGTGACACGTTAGAGCTCTATTGACTAGCTGTAAAGAGACTGAATGTGGAACCTACGGTTACGGGGAGGAAAGGGGGGCTGGTATATGTGTCCTCTCCTATTATAGGTGGGCAAGTAACTCATGCCTTTGTGTGCAAGAATTTGTGTGTCGGAGCTAAATTTCCCTGTGTACTCTGTGGCTATTAGCTAATTGACCGAATGGAAGATTTCATTGAGTCCCTGGTGGTATGTATTTAAACGGTGTATCCACCGCGATTCCTTATGCAGTAGGCTACGTGTAAGACTTTTTCTAGAACCCACCACTTAATATCATTGGGCGTATGTCTAGCCTCTAAGAAGTGTGGGACCAGTGGTGCTGTCAGTGTTTTGCACCTGATCTTAGATCTGTGCTCAGAGATTCTCAAATGGACGGATCTCATTGTCTGTCCAACATATTTAAGACCACATGGACATTCAATACAGTAAATCACTTGGGCACTTTTGCAGTTCGTAAAGTCCTTTAGAATCCAGTTCCTTTGTCCAATCTTGAAAGATCTCATTTTCTTGGTAAAACGACAAGCCACACAGTTACCACATGGATAATGCCCCTGTATGGGTCGTAGTGTTCTCTGTCCTGTGCGGGATGGTTCAGCCTGAAATAGTGAGTGTGTAAGGTGTTCTTTCAGGTTTTTAGCCCTCTTATAAGCAAATCTGGGAGGAGCCGGGACTGTACATCAGGAGCAAACCCCGACTTCTGCAACCACGCAAACCTGCGCATCACGGTGCTTGCCGCCATGGACCGGCTGATACAGTCGGCCACGTCCATACCCGACTGAATGGATTCACACATGGCATCATTGCCATCCTGCAGAAGGGCAAGAAAACCATCCCATTCCTCCCCTTCGGGAATATGTTCAGCCGCCAAAGATACACAATTCCACAGAGTGTGAGTGAATCTTGCCAAGGCACAAATGGAGTTGGCTGCCTTTAACACCTTGCCCCCAGATGAAAATACTTTCTTCGCCCAACCGTCAAAGCGCTTGTCGTCCCTATCCGGAGGGATGGTAGGGTAGACAGCTACAGTACTTACCTGGGGCCGTAGCCGCCTGCACCACCAAACTCACCTGAGTGGGGTGCTTAGACAAGTACCTGGGGTCACCACTGGCTGGACGGTATTTTTTCGGTAGCGACTTATTCACTGCCGGGAGACTCTCCGGAGCAGTCCAAGCTGCCGCCACCCTTCTCTGTAAGGGCATATGAAATGGCAGCACCGGGTCAGTGGATGGACCCTGGTCCAATATATCTGTCAGGTCATCCTGCAGAAAATCCACAGGTGGAGCAGACCACCCCAAGTACTCCGTCACCCTCGACATGAGACGCCTGTACAAAGACTCGGAGTGTGTACCAGGCTCCGGCCTGCCAAGCTCAACCTCTGGGAAGGTGTCCAGACCAGTGGCGTCATGCAAGGATTGACGCAGGTCTTCCATCTGGCTATGACCAGACAACAGGTCATCAGGAACCTTAGGAGGTACAAGCCCCTCCTCATCTGACCCTTCTTCCACCTCTGAGATGTAATCCAAAGGCTGGAATAAATCCCTGGATGAAGGTACAGAAAAAGGCTCAAACACAGGCCTCACTGATTTACTCAGGGCCTTCCTCTGAGGTTCCACGGCCCTCTGGGGCACCTTCTGGTAAAGCCTCTTCAAAAGGTGTTGAGGGCGTTGATGGAATCAGTGTCAACGTCGACGTCGAGCGAGGTACCGACGACTTCGACAACGGCTTCGAGGCTGGAGCCCCGAGCGTGTCCTTCGACGGCCTCAGTGACGATGGCGTCGACGGCTTCCTCAGAGCCAGAGCCTTGAGAGACTCCCTCGACGGACATGGCGCCAATTACGTTGATGCCTTCTTAGAAGGCCTCACAGGCTCCAACGGTCTCGAGGGCGTCGAGGACCGGGACCGGGACCTGGACCCAGCATGGCTATGGTGATGAACATTGTCCTATCGGGACCTCGAAGGCTCCCGATGATCGCGCCAACCGCCCGAGCCCGAAGGCGTGCGAGTGGTGGCCCTAGCGCATTCCTTGCTGGCTTGCCTCGAAGGTGCGGACAAAATGATGCCCTGCGATTCAAAAATCACCATCATCTCCTTGCGAAATGCATCCCATTCCGCCGGTGATGAATGCTTGTTGGGACAAGCCACCGGCCATCTGGCGGAGTCCTCGGACGAGGACGGGGAATGTGACCGGTGACAGCGCTTCTGAGAGTGCTTAGAAGTGGCAGCAGAATGGCGTGACCCACTCCGAGAACGAGACCCCCTGGATTTACGCCGACACGGAGAGTCGCCCCTCGAATTGTCGGTCGAAAGCCCAGAGGATTTCGACTTACAAGGCTTGGAAACCCTACCTACAGACATCTTCTTCCGCTCCCGCAAGGCCTTCGACGTCAAGGACTGGCATTCATCGCAGTGATCGGTGGCGTAGCTCTCACCGAGGCACCAAAGGCAGACGTCGTGTGGGTCCATCATGGACATCTTGGAACACACAGTCCCAACACTTCTTGAAGCCCGACCACGGGGCAGAAGAATACAAAGACATTATTCACAATACCAAGTTAGAAGAACCGATTCAACAGGAGAAGAACTGAGGCTACGGGCGCCGTGCATTCTACATATAACATCCAGTGATGTTGGCCCTCAACAGACGCCCTTGAGGGACAGCGTATCAACATCATTGACGCAGGACGCAGATGCCGAAAATGTTTCCGAAGCAGCACAGCTGTGGTGATTACTGTCATAGATGTGGAATACGTCAGAGGACACAATCCCCTCGAAGTAGGAGCTTTGCTTCCAGTTTCAGCTCAAGAGGAGGAGGAGAGTGAACCTCTACCTGACCTACTCAGAGGCCAGCCTTTAGATGAGAAAATAGGAGTTAATCTCTCTTCTAATTTGACACCTGAACAACAGGAGGAGTGCACGGTTGTTAAATCAGTTTGCCTCCCTGTCTTCACTATCACCAGGCTTGGCCCCTTGCGGCCAGCATGATATTCAAACTGGTGACTGTTTACCTGTTAAAAGCAGAGGTTACAGGATGTCAGATCATGTAAGATCCCACATAAAGGAGGAGGTCAACAAGATGCTTGATCTCGGCGTAATAGAGCCCTTTACCAGTCCATGGTCTAGTCCAGTTGTTCTAGTACCAAAAGCAGGATCCAAGGAGTTGAGATTCTGTGTGGAATGTAGAGCTCTTAATGCAGTCACAAAGACTGATGCCCACCCTTTACCAAGGACAGATCAACGGGTGGATGAACTTGGTTCTGCCAAGTACCTCAGTACATTTGATCTCACTTCAGGCTATTGGCAAATAGCACTGACAGACCATGCCAAGTAGAAAACTGCATTCTCAACTTCAGCAGGGCTCTACCAGTTTAAGGTAATGCCTTTTGGACTAAAGAATGCGCCTGCTACATTCCAAATGATGGAAAACCAGGTTCTGAACGGGATGGAGGAATTCTGCATGGCATACTTGGATGACATTGCAGTGTTCAGCCCTACTTGGAAAGGACATATTGACCACTTAGGATATGTTATGCAGGCTCTTGAGCAGGCCCATCGGACCATAAAGGCTAGTAAATGTCAAATTGGTCAGAGTATAGTGGTCTACCTTGGACATGAGGTAGGAGGAGATGAAATCAGGCCATTGCTTAGCAAAGTACAAGCTGTACAAAACTGGGCCACCCCTATTACTCAAACCCAGGTGAGAGCCTTCCTAGGCCTTACTGGTTACTATAGGAGCTTCATAGAGAACTATGGGACCATAGCTTCTCCCTTGAATGTGGTCTCCTCTCCCAAATTCCCTAAAAAGTTCAGGTGGAATGAAGAGTGCAGTCAAGCATATGAAGGCCTAAAGAAAGCCCTTTGTCAAGCTCCAGTCCTACGAGCTCCTGACTACAACCAAACCTTCATTGTGCAGACAGATGCTTCGAGTACAGATATAGGTGCAGTTCTGAGTCAGCTGGATGACAAAGGTAGGGAACACCTGTTATGTTGGCGGGGGTATGTCAGAGGCCTCCGCCGGCATTCACACGTGCGCTCACACTCTCGCACAATGAGCCACGCCGGAGGACCGTCTTTATTCACAACTGCACATGCGCGAGCCTCGATCCCGCTCGCGCATGCGTACATCAGCATATTCACTACGCAACAACCCTCCCTTTTCCCTTGAACAATAAACATTATCAAACATTAGAACCAACAGTGATCTATTCAAATTGCAACCGACAGTTTTTCACGGGTTACGAGGCAGGATCCATAATAAAGTCTTGGAACCTCTGCGGTGGCTTGCGCCCCGCCCGGCTCGGCTACCTGCGTGCCTCAGCACTGGACGCCGCTGGTTTCCCCGGAGTCTCTGGCGGTCCATCGCTTCCCTGTGGCACTTCTGTCTCCTGATCTGGGCCTTGCATGACAGCTTCTTCCACGTTCGCAGCTCAAATGCGCTTGAAGAACGATACGTTCCTGGTGACTGTCCCTCGGGCATTGGCTGCAGTGACCATAGACCCCTTGACGTGTGTCACTCCCAGCGGTTGTGTTTCATATGGCATCGACAACTTTCCTTCCGAACTCCGATTCCGCGCCAGCACGATGTCTCCCACTGCAATTTCTTTCTCTGGTAATCCTCGCCGGATTGTCTCTCTCTCTCTCTCGTTCTGAGCGGCCCTCTCCGTTCGCACGTGGTTATTGTCGATCTCTCCCGGACCTCGACCATCAACTTCAGGTAACAGTCCTCTTGGTACCCGTTTGAAAAGGGCCTCTGCCGGTGCGACCCCCGTGGATTGGTGCGGGGTCGTGCGGTATTCTCGGAGGAAGTCAAACAGGTTGCGCCGGAGGTCTTCCTCCCAATACAGCGATATGCGGAACACTTTGTTGAGCGTCCGCATGAAGCGCTCAACTTCTCCGTTCACCCTTGGCCAGAGGGGGGTGACTTTACGATGTTTTATTCCCCTTTCCTCACAATAGCGAGCAAATTGCTGTCCTTTGAACGGTGCTCCGTTGTCCGAGCATATCTCCAGGGGAAAACCATGTGTGGCGAACATCTTCTCCATGGCTAGGATGGTGTGGTCGCTGGCCATGGAGTCAACCAACTCTACATCCGGATAGCGCGACCACTGATCTGTTACCACCAAGAAGTGTGTTCCTCGGTCTGTGGACCCGAAGTCAGCATGCAACGTCCCCCAAGGGCGGTCACTCCTCTCCATCGCCTGAATGGGCGGCCCCCTCTCCGCGGGACTCGATGCCTGGCAGGGGATGCAAGCTCTCACAAATTCCTCAACCCTGCTTTCCAGATCAGGAAACCAGACCTTCAGTCTAAGACGTGCTTTCGTCTTAGCCATCACTTGGTGACCTTTGTGGGCGAGCTGCAGAAGTTTGTCCACCAGCGTTCTTGGAATCACGATCTGGTGGCCTTTCAGCAGGAGACCGTCCTCTGCTACCGACAGCTCATGGCGCACCTTCCAGAGTGCTTGCAGGTCTTTTTGCGCCCCTACGTTCCTACGGGAGTTCTTCTGGAGGACTTCACGCCACTCCCCACTGGCCACTGCTTCCTTAATTTTCAGGAATGCTTCATCTGAGTTGGATTCATCCGCGATCTCTTGGCATGCTAGGGCAACAGGCAATGACGATTCTACCACTAGGTGTATCGCCTCCACACAGTCAGCCACCTCCTGTAAGTTCCTGGGTCGTCCGGTACCCAGATGTCGGGATAAGTAGTCCGCTGGGTTGTGTGTCCCTGGGCGGTAGAGTAGTCTGACCCCATATTCCATGAGCGAGAGCATCCATCTTTCTATGCGAGGTGGTGGTTTGGACGAGGTGCCTGACAAAATCGGGATGAGAGGCTTGTGATCTGTTACAACGACAACTGGCTTCCCTAGGATGTAGATCTGTAAGTGTTTGCACCCCCACAAGATGGCCAGGGCCTCACGTTCGATCTGTGAGTATCTCCTCTCTGTCTCGGTGAGGGCTTTACTAGCGTAGGCGATGGGACGCAAGGTCCCCTGATGGTCTGCCTGCATGAGGGTCACTCCCAGCCCCACAGGGCTGGCATTGACCACGATCTCTGACTCGCGGTCTGGGTTGAAATAGGCCATGGTCTCTTGTCCCGATAGGGCATTCTTGATGGCTGTGAACGCCCTATGTTCTTTCCCTGTCCAGGTCCACGCTACGTCCTTTCTGGTAAGTGCCCTCAGGGGTTCTGACAAGGAGGCTAGGTCATGAATAAATCGTCCACAATAGTTGACCATCCCCAGGAAGCTTCTGATTTCTGCCGGGGACGCTGGCGGAGCTGCTTCTTGAATATCTTTCACCTTCTCGGGATCTGGGGAGATGCCCCCAGCGTGGAATATGAAGCCAAAAAAATTCCAGCCTGTCCTTCAAGAACTCACACTTTTCCTTGTGCAGGGTCAGACCGAGGCTGCAAAGTCTCTCGAGGGTGTTTTCTAGGCGCTTTAGATGTTCAGCCTCCGACCGTGCAAAGACCAGGATATCGTCCGACATATTGATAACTCCTTGAGTCCTGACAGGGCCCCCACTGATGGCATTTTGGAAGACCTGTGCTGCGGACGAGACCCCGAAGCTGAGCCTTTTGTACTGGTAGAGCTCCTCGTGAGTCGTAAAGGTGGCGAAATATCTCGACTCGGGGTGGAGCTCCAACTGGTTGTAGCCAGATCTCAGGTCCAGTTTTGAGAAGACTTTTGCTCCCTGAAGTTCGCCAACAATATCATCTAGGGTGGGCGTGAAGTGGCGTTCTCTCTTGATTGCTACATTGGGCAGCCCCATATCCACACAGATGCATACTGCGCCCGGCTATTTGGGCTTTGGGGCCACTACAATTGGGGAGACGCAAGGGGTAGGTCCTTCCACTATTTCAATAATGTCTAAGTCGACCAGTGACTTTAGCTCTTTTTCTACCTGTGCCCGCAGATGGAACGGGATGTGGCGATGTTTGAGCGCTGTCAGTCTCACTGACCCGTCAATGTGCAACCGTATGGGGTGGGCCTTTAGTTTCCCTATGCCGTTGAAAATCATCTCGAAGCGTTGTAATAGACGTTCCAGATCAGCATGATACACCGCCAAAGTGAAGTGCACAATGTCCAGTGCTTCTGATGCAGCACAACTTAAAAGGGAATGTGGGATTACGCTGATGATGAAGAATCTCGCTTTTATTTTGTTCTGTCCATGAGATACTGGAGCCACGAACACTCCTTGGATGGGAAGGGGTGCGTCTCCTCCAAATACGTATATCCGTGCTGTGGATTTTGTCAAGCCAGGCGGGCCTGGGAGTACATTGTAGTGTTCGGTTGCTAGCACACAGACAGACAGACGCCCCAGTGTCTATGAGGACTGGAGTATGGACTTCTCCTATGAGTACTGTACATGTTGATTGTCGACTTCCGCCAGGCCCTTTGGCAATGCTTGAAATAAAGAAAATCTCTTCTTCATCCTCCTCCTCCTCTTCTGCGATGTTGAGGTCTTGCATGCCCTGTTCGACAGCCGATATGCCTCTCCCTCTCCGAGCGTTGCTTCTGCCCACCCTCTCTGGTCCTCTCAATGCTGCTACTGCTGTTGTTGCCCTGCACACCCTAGCATAGTGTCCTGGTGTGCCACACTGGACACAGACCCTCGATTTGGCCGGGCACTCACCCACGTGCGGCAGGTCATACCCGCAGTTGGAGCATGATGGAGCAGTGCATGGTGCTGTGGGGCCGTCTCCACTCCTTGGTGTCCATCTCGCTCTCCCCGGACCAGAACGTCCGATCGCAAACACCTTCTCCTCCTTTCTAGAGTGTGTGGCTGCATCCATCTTCGCCCCCCTCGTAGGCTTTCCCCCTGTCCAAAATCTGCTGTAGAGTCAGCCCAGGTTCCCTCAGGACCTGTCTCCTCAGTTTCCCCGAACTGCACCCTTGTAGCAGCTGGTTGCGAACCATTTCTTCTTTGTTCACCCACCTGCAGGAGCTTGCCAGGTGTATTAGCCGCTCACAAAACTGGTCTAGCGATTCTTCTTCCAGTTGTTTTTCGGTGCCCATGACAAACCTGTCAAAGTCTACGTTTGCCATGGGAAAAAATGGTCTCGGAGTGCTTGTTTCACTGCGTCATATGTGACTACCGGGATGTTGAGGGAGTCGTATATCCTGTGAACTTCCGTCCCAGCCGAGTATACCATGATGGCAATCTTCGCCTCAGCCTCTGTCTCCCCCGAGGCTCTGAAAAACATTTCCAGTTTTTTGACCCATAGGAGCCATTTCGGCCCTAATTTGGATGGAGGGCCCGTGGTATCACATTCGGGCATAGGAGCCAAAGTACTGTGCATCCTGTGTGGGACTGGGGCAACAGCACCCTCCTGCTCTCCTTCCTCACCCATGGTGGTGTATGGTACTCACGGTTGGGAGTTGTTTCTCGTGGGAGTCAAGGTGGTCTGGTCAGGTAGGCCCACTCGTGACAAAATGTCCTCTTCCTGCACACCTTCACAACTCCTTTTCCCTTTTTTTTTGGTGCCACAGCCCTGTGGCAGCTTGGGCTGTGGAGCCTCCAAAAAGTCGATGAACCGCAGCTGGCGCACGAGCACCCTCATGGGCTGCAACCACTGCAAACTGCGTGTGAAGCAAAATGGCCGCTGGCCATGCGCGTGGGTCCATGCCGACACGGAGCGATGTTCGTTCCCTCCGAAGCCGTCGGAGCGGAGAGCTGCTCCGGAGTCATCCTCGTCACCAATGTTATGTTGGCGGGGGTATGCCAGAGGCCCACGCCGGCATTCACACATGCGCTCACACCCTCGCACAATGAGCCACGCCGGAGACGTGTGACTTGCTCGGGTCCCCGGCGCCAACTGCCAGAGGACCGTCTTTATTCACAACTGCGCATGCGCGAGCCTCGATCCCGCTCGCGCATGCGTACATCAGCGTATTCACTACGCAACAACACCCCATTTCCTTCATCAGCAGGAAGCTGAAGGAACCTGAGACAAGGTGGGGAACCATTGAAAGAGAATGTTTTGCTATTGTTTAGTCACTGAAGAAGTTTAGACCATACTTGTATGGCTCTTCTTTTGTGATTCAGACTGACCACCAACCCTTGAGATGGTTGATGCAAATGAAAGGGGAAAACCCTAAACTACTGAGATGGTCAATCAGCCTGCAAGGGTTTGATTTTACCATTGAACACAGGTCTGGGTGTCACCACCAAAATGCTGACGGTCTCTCTAGGATGTTTGACCAACTGGAGTAAGGAGATTCATCCAGGAGTGGATTAAATCCTCCTGTCCCTTAGTCTGGGGGGGACGAGTGTTAGGGAGGATTCTCAAAATGTGCTATTTTCCCTTACCTTTTGAGACCCCCAGCAACATTGCTGGATTTCTAGGATTTTATTTTTTTTTACCTGGAAAGAGTGTGAGCCTTTTTTCTCACTCTTTCATGTATGTTGATGTGTGTTTTACTTTTGTGTTCTTAGTTATGGAGTTTAAAGACAACTCCATATGCATCATCTTTTTCTGTGTGTCACACAACACCTTCAGTGCAGTGGCACAGGAATGTCTTTCAGACTTCCCAATGTTTAAATACCTACTCTGGGACTGACTACCATATCCCAGAGCATTTAAAGTTAAATTGACTTTACTAGTCTTTTTAAATTTGCAGACCCAGCACACACTATCTTCCTATAGAGTGCTGGAGGGGTTACCTAGCTTCCCCTGAGTCAAACCACTCATGTAACTGTCAAATGTTACCCTTTCCTACTTTAAATGACTGGTGGCAGTGGTTTAGATCAAACTACCATGATTTTTCCCGACCGCGAACAACGGTAGCTAAAAATCGGGTCAGCCATGTTTTTCAGTATGGCGCCCCCGACCGATCTGTAAAAACAGATTCCTGTCATTTTTTTCACCATTTCTTTTAGGAAAGGTCCTTATTTTCTTTATCTCTGCACGCCAAACCAGGTTTGTTCCCTTTGTTCATTGGCCTTTTGTGGACTTCAGTGCTGAAGCCCTCCTCTGGCGCCAGGGGATCTGGGGTGGACAGGATGTGAGGGAGGTGCCGAAACTCCCTGTGCTTAGTCTCCTAGGAGACCTGAATGCACTTTGGCGTGATTGGCCGGCTGGCTGTCCGGCAAGGACAGCCACCCTGCTGTGTGATTGACAGCCAGGCTGGAACGAATGTGGAAAAACTGTTTAAAAGCAGGTCTCTGGGACTTGGAAAGCAGAGTAGACCACTGGAACGAAAGAACCAAAGACGAGCTGAAGGAAGAGGACTGCTGCAATTCCTGGATGACAGGTGAAGCCCTGCTGCAGGTCCGAATTGCCTGAAACTCCATCGACAGAGAAGCCCTTCAAGGTTAACTTCTTCCCTTGAGTTTGGTGGGAACAACCCAATCGCAAGCCACCTGGACACCGTCCCCATCTGGTTGAATTTTCTACAGAATGCTGTTGAAAACCGGATAGCCAGAGGGAAGGAAACCAGCTTGTGGTCTTTAAGACACTCACACCTTAAACCGACGTCTTGCTAAAGCTTTTGGCCTCATCCCTGGGCAGTGCAGGAACCTCTTGACGTCCTCCTTGTCCCCACAACTGAAACTCAGGAACAGCGAGATCTGCTTTAACTGCCAGGAACAACTGCCTCAGCTACAGCTCTTCTTCAATACAAAACTACTGTGCAAACGCGGTCTGGAAATCTTTTCACCCATTGCGAAAGTTCATGGAAACTTTCTCAACTTCGAAGGCTTGTCCTTGCCTAAACATTCATCAAACTTTTCGCCTAGCCAAATTCTTCTAAGCTTTGTGGCAAAGACGTAACCATTTACTGCCAGAGCTATGCTATCCTATGCAAAGAATCTGAGCCATTGATTTTTGCCCAGGCCTATGAACAGAATTGCTGGTTGTAGTTTAATGAAACCCTTTGCCCTGCCTATGCAAGTATCTGTGCTGTCTATTCTTATAACCTTGTTTTTTTATCCCTTTTTAAAGTATCTGAAGTGCCATTTTGCTCCCACTTCATGGGAGCTAAACTTGTTCATTTACTTACCGGTTGGGTGTTTGTGTTTTATTAGTGTGTGATATTGAGCTGCTCTTGCTAGTGTAATGTTTTCAAACTTGTGTGTAAATAAATGTATATTCTTTTACTAAGAAACCTTGAGAAAGTATTTGTTTGAATCACTGTAATTGTTTGTCATTTGTGTAACTTGTTCTACTGCTCACTTTACTCTTGAGATAAGTCTGGCTGTTCAGCCATCGCTACCACTTTACTGTGTGGTACAGGCTTTTACCAAAGGTGAAATTGTACTTACACTTGTAGTCTTAATTGTGTGTAGTGTTCCCAAAGGGTACTGCCCATGATTCTGCCTAACAAATGTTTAGAACAAATCTTAACCCCTGGTATTGCTCTGTACAAGAGGAAGGTCTGTCTCTCCCTAGACGGGGCATAAATGGCACCCACAACCAGCACTGTTTCTCCTAGATGCACCTTCACTGCAACAAACTGCCCCTCGCCGTCTGCCCATATCTTTGAGATTCTAGTAGGATGGCCACTCCATTCCTTTTCCCGCTTACTACAACTATTGTACACCTTCCCTACTCACCCTCTTGTTTACTTGTCTGCGTCTGTTTTATTGAGGTGGGTCTCCTGTAATAAGGCAATATCCGCCTTTTGCACTTTCAAGTAGTGTAAGATATGCTTCCTCCTATACTATATTCTTCTGACTGAAAAGGTTTTGAATGAATTGGCACACTTGGTGGTTTGACTGCCACATGCTGATGTAAAGCACTTTCAGATCTGACAGGCTGTCGTTGAAAGGCCCTATGCAAAAGTGGAAGGTTAACTTTGCCCCCCTTCCAAGTGCAGTAGCTGATGCTTTACCACCTCTTCTCTTCCTCTGTGTCACTAATTCCCAACAATAACTGTTTCAGGGGCCTCGACTCAGATGGGCCAGAACCTTTATTGTGTTTACCGTCATCATCATTCACAGAATCCTCATTGGTGCATGTGGGTGGTGGGGAAGGAGACTAAACACTTCAAACAATATGCCCCTCTTCACTTGTTTCTCCCTGCTCATTTGTACATAGTATCTGGAACTCTTTGCCCCCTTCTGCCCCAGACACAGTGGTTTGAACCTCCCTCACCTTCCTTCCATTCACCATGGCACTTTAGGTTACTCTCGACCTGGGTTATTCTCTACCCTCTGAAGCCTTCCTGCCACAGAATGTAATCTAATGTCTTGCATGCCTAGGCACATTTCTGTTGTTCTTTTCTCCTCAACCTGACAAGAAATGGCATGTGAAATGATGTCATACAAGCTGGTTAGTTATTAGGAATCTCGCTGGAATGGTACAGTTATGTAGACCTACACAATACAATCTCCTGCTGTGCCTACCAATAATGATAAGACTTTTTCTCTTCAGATGGCCCTTTTTCTGGCCACAAACAAAACTCCTGTACGGATAGCCACTGAGTGTAGTTTGCTTCTGCCTAGCAAGAAATATAAGACTTTTGCTCTGCATCTGGTATTTGATTTAGCTACATAACGGTAACACATGCAGATCCTGAGACTGTATGTACTCGTTTGCCTAAAAACATTTTAAGATGTGTTATTTGCAACTTTTCAAAAGCATTTGTCTGGCCAATAAAATACAATACCTGCCTATGAACTGTCTCTCAACTAACTAAATTAATTTGCTACTCATCCCTCTACTAAAGCTTAGTTTCATGTTATACCACTTCCTCAGCTCTGTCATATTCATCATTAATCTCCCCCCTCAGTTGAAGTAACAAGGATAATCCTGAAAGTGAACCACGCATTACCCATTTATACCTTTTTAGTCGAAACCACCCAACCAATTGGTTTAAACCAGAGTGCCCAGGATGTTACATGTAGGGTGTGTGTCTAGCAGAATAGCTTGAGAGGAAAAAGGTAGTTAGGTGGAGTGGTGTTTTGCTTGTGACTTCTTTATTGGCAATGTAGGGTACTAATGAACAGCATGTGTGTTTGAAAGGGTGGCCAGAGCAGCTCCTTCAAGCTGACAACGATGTGGTCAGATTTTCTCAGTCTTGTGAGGAGGTATGCTGCAGAATGCTGGTCGTATTTTAGAGGAGTGTCTTTGACTCCTGCGAGTAGGATGTATCCACTATTTATGTGGGAAATTACAACTGTACTGAAACTCACGGCAGTAATAAAGGGCCTGATTGAAGGAGGAACACAAGCTGGCTTTTCCTGAGAAGTCACAGTTGATGGTGAAGCAGAGGGCTTTTTGCACTGGACCTGTAACAAAGTCTCAAGGGGTTCAACTTAGCAAAGAGCTGTGTGTGCCACAATGGCACAAAAAAGGCATTTAACCAGGACGCAGAAGAAAATATGTTTGGTGAATAAATATGTATGCTGTCATGTTTTTCTTACCTATTTCATCACAAGAGCAGGGGTAACTGCAGTGAGCTTTTACACTTGAGTGCTAACATTGAATAAATATGTTTGGTTTGCATGAGAGCCATTCATGCACCTCCCTGAAATGTCTGCCATGCAAGCACTCCAATGTAATATCCCACTGCTTCTCGCTCCTGCTCGTTTGACCAAAATGTTAGGACAGACTTGCATGTGTTTATTTATTACCCAACCCCATGTCTTTCTCCAACATAATTAACAGCCTTGTTGAGCAGTTGCAGCTCACAAAATTGTGTGCTAATTTTTCCATTTAGTATTCTACTCTGGATATGGTGAATCAGCATTACGCCTATCTTAACAATATGTGTGTCTGTATGTGTGTATGGCATGGGTACATATATAGCAGAGGTGGATGGGGGAACTGTGCAGGGGGATACATAGGGTGGAGTGGAGCAATCATTGATTGTTAAGATGTTCTTTATAGAGGAGGGTATTCATGTCCTTCCTGGAGTGTTGCATGGAGGGGGAGGTCTGACCTGCATTGGTAATCGGTTCCAGTGACTGTTTGCATTCAGTCTTCTGTTGATGTATTTGCTTCAGGAGATGGTGATTTTCTCAATAAGGGGAAGTGGCATTTTGTTTGTGGCTGCTTTGAACATGATGTGTTCTTGAACTTGAAAGAGTAGCCAGTGCAACTCCTTAAAGATGGTGGTGATGTGGTTGTATCTTCTTAGTCTTATGAGGCAGCTCCAGACTTCAGAGATTTTTCAGAGGATTCAAGGGTGCACCGGTGGCATCTGAAACTCCTGGGAGTAGAGTCCTGCCACTGTCCAGTGGGCAGTGACCTGGACTAGGATAATTGCACTGGAACTCGGGGTAATGGTGAAGGGCGTAACTTTGCAGATGAGCATGTGCTGACTTTGTACGAGAGGTCAAAGTTGTTGCTGAAGTGGAGAGATGTTCCACTTAGTGAACATTGTGGTATGAATACATTGATCTCCATTTCTGTCAGTCAATTCTGGACTTGGGAAATATTTGTGGGGTTTCCTATGAGAATGAATGTGGTCTATGTCAGGTTAAGATTCAGGTAAGTGCTCGAAAGTCAGGCTTGGGTGAGACACAGGCAGTGCTTTTGTCATGGTTGTCATTGATGCAATTGATCCTTTGGTAAATCTGCATGGCATCAGCCTACTGGTGAATTATGACAGCGTTAATGAGAAGTTCTCTCAAATGTTCTTTGTAGAGATTGAAGATGTGATTGGAAAGGATGAAGTCTTGTGGCACTCCAGAGGTTACGGGTTGGTGCTGGGATCTGTCTGGCCCTATCTGCATGAGCTGGTAGACTGTTTAAAGGGTAGGCGATGAACCACTGCTTCGTTGCCCTGTAAAAGCCCATGCTCATGGAATAAATGTTAAGGATATCATAGTCAACAGTATTGACAATGGCAGAGAGGATATGAGTAGGCAAGGATCCCCATTGTCCGGTATGTGGGGATCATGTCAGTAATTTGAATGGTGGTGATATTTGTGTTTCATTGTAGTCTGAATTCATATTGGTAGTCATGAAGGAGGTTATGCTGAATGGCCCTTCCTTGTAAACTAGCAACCATCTCTACAAACACTTTACCTAGAAAGGGGAGATGCGTGACTGGATAACGTTAGGCCAGTCTTATTTATTTATGTATTTTTGTTTGCATTTATTAAGGACATTTACCCAGAGGCATCAAAGCACTGAAATATTGGGGTCAATGTGGGTTTTATCAGGAAGAATGATCTATGCTCTTTTCAATGTACTTTGCTAGATGTCTTCCATGAGGGATTCATTGATGCAGTTGAATATTGGTGTGAGTCGTTCTCTTTGTATGACCTACACGATGATGGAGGGGAGGATGCTTTCTTTGTAATTGGTGGCTTTGAGGGCTGCAAGATTGTTGTCATGAAATCTGAACTAAGTGTCCTGAATGTATTCCTTATTGATATGTTACAGACTGTTCTGAGTGGGATATCTGTGCTTGTTTGGAACTGAACTGTCAATGTGTTGATTTATCTTGTGCATCTTGTCTGTGAATAATTTCTTGATGATGTTGCATTTGTCTGTGGTTTGTGGTATTGCAGGATCTATCAGGAGGTTGATTTAGTGCTTCCCTATTGGAAGATTTTTCTGTTCCTGTTGGAATCTTCCATGATTGCTTTTCTTTAGTAGTTTGTTTTGGTTGCAGTGATGAGTATTCTGCGTGCTGTATAGAGTGTTCTTATGGTGATACGATCATCTTGTTGGCGCGAGTTGTTCTAGTTTACTGTCAACTTATTACTTTGTGTACCAATATTTGGAGGGTTTATGTTTGTTGAGTTGATGATGATGCATGGCTGTTAGTTACATCAGATCTGGTTGAGTGTGTTGAGGTGTGTGATGGAGAAAGAGGGGTATGGCTGCATGGTCTGTCCAGTCTAGAGAGGGGAAATATTTGATGGTTTTAGAGGTGGTGAATATCAGGTTGAGTGTGCTGCATTTCTTCTGGCCGGGTTCTGTTATTAGTTGTGTGATGTCCTTGGTGTTGAGCAGGTTGAATAGAGTCTCTCGGGTTTATTTAGTGGGTTGGTTTACGGCAGGTTCAAGCCTCTGAGGAAGATGTTAGTTGCATTGTTGATGGATGCTGTTGTGGTCAGGTCTATGATTTCATCAAGGAAGGCTTTATTTGTGGTTGGTCGATCAGGTGTAAGGTGCTGTTTGAGTATGGAGGAGCAAGAAGTGGTAGGGGATGAGGGGTGAAAGTGCTATGGCTATGAATGCATGTCCTCAACAATATAGAAGGTGCCTTGACAATGGCAACGGTTTGGGCGTTTGTGTAGGCATTAGAATGATACTTGACAGGCACTGCCATAGTGGTATTAACTGGCCATTGATGGTAGCAAGTGCAAAATGGTGCGCGTATCTAGGCATCTAACAGCAGTACCTGGCAAATACCTGTTGGTTCTGACAATGCTTGTATTTAACAGATTAACCAAAACATTACAATTGTGCCACACTCTATTACTGTAACATAGGTATTATATGAATAAAAGCTAACAAATTCAGTTTGCATTTGTTCTTTACTAGTCTCGCCAACAAGTGGTTCGACCTCCTCAGGGAGGTCTTCCTCAGAGCTACATTACCATCCAAAGATGTTCATACTGTAACATAGGGTATATACATAACATAACATACATATGTTCACATTACCATCATATAATACAGGTTTTCGCATAGATTTTGTGGACCGACAATCAATAGTCAAAGAAAGAAAAAACAGCAAATTGCCACATTCAAATACAGATTACAATAAATAGGAAAACATATGCATTACCACAAATAATGACGCAATACGAACAAAATGCCTGACCGCAAATGAGTTAAAGTTTAGAGGAGAAAAGAAAAAATATATATATCATATTTTTACTGCTGAAATAAGGTAAAGTTCCTAAGGTTATTCAACACCTTAAAAAACAGTGCTTGCTGTTATACTCTTGTGTACTATCTCATCCCTTCACACTAAAAACATGTTTACATCTCCAATAAAGTAATTAACTCTTAGACTGCTTTGAAAAAAGTCTGGCAGGCCCTTTGAGTGGAATGCTTGATGGTAAATCTTGATTAAAGCAAGGTCTCAGGAAGAGGTCTTTTGGGTGGGCAGGGGAACGAACTGGATGGGAATGGCCATAGGGATTAGCAGAGCCAAGGGCACTCAATGGGTTGTTAAATAACCAAACAACACCTTCAAGCTTTGTGTCCCTCCGCATTTGCCATTTCTCACTATCTGTACTCAAATGCAATAGTTTCAGCTGTGCCACCTAATGGCCCAACTAAACATAATCTACCTTAACTAAGGTCTACCGTTCCCCTTGTTTTAACATTCCCTCTCTCTCACGGTTAGGGGATAACCAACATTTTCATCATATAAAGGAGACAGAAATTACATTCCCTCACTCAACATTGATCTTTACATATCGTATGATGCTGAACGACCCTCTTTATACCAATAGTCTTGAAAAAATAGACCTAGTACCTAGTTGTTTTTTTACAATATCAAAAATAGTTTATTTTAATAGGTTGAATCACAACCCAACTTATTCTTTTTCAAGACTATTGGTATAAAGAGGGTCGTTCAGCATCATACGATATGTAAAGATCAGTGTTGAGTGAGGAAATGTAATTTCTGTCTCCCAACTAAACATAAAGCATTTTATTTCAAATATAGAATTCATGAGTACTTGGTTGATTCGTTATGGCCTTGGGGGTCAAATTTGTTCTGAGGCTTTCTGTAGGTGTTTGGATCCCAAATTAGTCACACACCTCAATCTTTTGGCAACTTCACATGTTTACAATCTACGTAGTGTTCACAAGCAATCATTATTTATAATGATTTTACTATACATCATAAGGCATGTTTTAATTTATCTCAGAAGAGTATTCATCTTTGTGTTACAGTTAAGCCACAGACTGCATTCAAACATATATGCCTCTTATGAATACTAATACAGCTGTACATTTACTTTTTTAACTAATCGCTCTCTCAACGACGCTTGAAGATTCTGACAAAACCAAAAAATCTGACTGAATTTGTATTATACTGTTAGGGTTAATTATTCCAATGATGTCCCGATTGTGTATCACTAGTTCTTGCTGGCCAGGTGACAGCAGTCTAGTTTGTAATTCATGCTTCAAACTCTGTATGTAAAGTTTTTGAAAACACAGGATATGGCATCAAATAAATAAGTTGACCAAACCTTGACAAATAACTTATTTAGTATACCTCCTTGTGAGTGAGGAACCTTATTTCATATATTTTTTTAAATCAGAAGCACACATAGTGTATGTACCACATTTGAAGAAACCTTTTAGGAAAGTGTATTGACCATGCTTTGCTATTAACCTTGGGTATATGCAGCGAGGTTGGACCTAATATATTTTTGAATATGGGGACTTGTTGTATGTTATAACTGAACTTTCCTTAGATACCTACTGAGATCCTTATCCAATCAAAGTAATGTTTCTTCAGAATATGGCAAAATATGTGACTGTTACAATTACATTCTGTGATAAATGTTATTACTTGTTGACACAGCATTTGTTTATTCTATTGCTCTTATAATTGGGCCCTCCTTAATATTGTGTGTTCCTTTTTATGGCAAATTCTAATATTTGCTGTGAATATCCACTTTTGATTAATCTTGCGCATGTTTTATCATTCTTACATATATCACTTGTTCTGCTCTCTTGATCCATGTTAATTTCCCCATTTAAATGTTGAAAAAAACATAGATCTATGGGCACTTTTAGTATGTAGTATTGAAATGACTGCTGCGTATTTCCCATGACAGTTAGTGTTGATGTAATTATTTTTTATGGGCATTTCCAAATCTAAGAACATTTTTTAATATTTGCTGCTTTTCAAAGTAAGCTCTTAATTTAGATCAATGTTGTATAATTCAGAAGACAAATCTTAGGTTTTCTAAGGTGATCTCACATATAATCAAAACAGCATCTACCTATCTCCAGCCAATGTATGGTTTGAGATATAAAATGCATCCTTAGTATATACTCGTTTTCAAATTAGCCCATGTAAAGTTTTACAGAGGTTGTCTAATTAGGATAGCCCATTGCTGTATTTTGGCATTGCTTATTATAATTATCACTAAATAGGAACAATATTATATTTATGTAATTGCAACATTTTTAGAACCATCAAGTTTTGGACAAAGCAAGATGCTTATGTTGTGTTAAACAATTTTTCAATGCATTTCAATATTTTCTATGTTCACTGCATGTATGTAAACATACGATGTCCATTGTGAGTATGGTATCATTTTTAGATGTCATTGGATTAATTTTGTAGAATAAAGGAATACTGTTTATAGTGTAACATTTTAAATTTGTAACAATTCTAAACAATATTGTTTTAATTGACTAAGAGAATAGCTCAATCAGCATTTCTGTTCTGTCTATTTTAGGTGCAAAGGCTGAACGTTTTTACCGACTCATGGAGACTTTAGGAGAAATGCATTCGCCTGTCATAACTGGATAATCAAACTTGAAACTCATATTCTTCTTGATTTAGGGTCCTAAACACCTCCAACATGAGAATTGTATATGTAAATTAATTGGCTTTCATTACCTCTGTTGGATCATGTGTATGTTATTGGTAACATGTGGCATCCTGTAATTTTCTATTTTCTCGTTGAATGCAGTTTTTAGAATGAATTACAAACACATTACCACATGTCTGAGTTTGTTTTATGATGTTATCATGATTAGACTGTAAAGTAAACAAATACAGTTATCCATCAACTCTCTTTCAGCACATACATGCAATAGACTTTGCCTTCAATAAACTTTAAATTTGATGTATGAAGCATGCACTATGAGACCTCATTGCTGTGAACCTGTGCAACCTGAAGAATGAGAATGAACAATGTCTGCTGAGACAACATGAAGGAACAAACACCAATATAATAATATATATTTGTTTGAAGTCTTTAATTATAACAGAAGTGCACTTTGAAAAGGGTAAATAAAAGGTTTAAATTCAGCTAAGGTGAATGCAAATTTGCCAATATCATGAGAAGTACTCCTGCCGTACTTTACTCTTAGGTAAATATTTTCTAAACTAAATGTGAAGGTCTATTAGAACCCGTAAGAGGCAGGTATATTAGAATTGAGTCAGGGTGAAACCATATTATAGAGAAGAGCAATGTTCTGTGATAAATCTAAAGGTGTAATAAAATGTGCAGTGAAATCATTGTAAATATGTCAACAATGATTTGCCTGTGCATGTTCAGCAATTGGTAAAAGTGGTGAAATGAATTTAGGATTGCGACACATTTGGCACCTGAACAGCATGTGAAATAATATTTTGTTCTCATCAATGCATAATACTATAACCCTGGAACGAGTACAGAATGGTTTATGGTCATTCCATAGAATTTTTTTACCATCGAATCACCATTCCATCTAAAAAATGCATCAAAATATGCATCAAAATAATTACCATCAAATGCATGTTTTGTTTCCTTTTTTTAAATGGGGGGTCCCCCCAACTACTTTTGTTTTACCCTTTAAACCCCATTATAAATAACACTAAAGCCTTTACCTTGAAAGAACATGCATTCAATGCATATTTTTTCGATGCAATTTTGTCGATGGAATGGCATTCAATGGTAATGCTTTAGATGAAATGACCAGATACCGTACAGAATACATCAAGACTTGACAAAGTATACAACATGCTATTTTAAATATTAAATTCAATCAAAATAATGTTTGCATATAATGTTCAGGCATGATCTTTCCATCAATTTATGTACAATTAGTTAACTAATTTTTGTTGACATTAGCCTAATAATATCTATTCAGAGGTGAAGAGATTAAATAGTTTTTGAAAGAAATGTCTCAATCTTAAACGTAACATTTGATTTAATATTTGATTACTTTAATGTATCAAAATGCTGTACTCCCAATAATGGCTGAATATAATTATTCAATATGAAGACAATATTAACCTAGTAACGTTTCCTGAGATGAGGAGACCTTCTGGTGAAAAACAGAAAGATAGAACTAATATATACAAACCTTGCAGAGGCAGACACCATGTTGAGATGACAGAACCTCCCAGAGACTGACACATTTGAATGCCTGCAGTATGTACCTATTTTAAGTGATTATCCCTTATACTTCCTCAACCCCCGTTTATCACTTAAGATATTTTTTACTTAGGTGCCAGGTGGCCTAACATTTGCATAGATCCTGCAAGACCTTTATATCTCTAAACATCTGAATTTCCAATTAAATATATATCCTGGTACATATACTTGAGTTCATGAGATGAAACATTAGCTTGAAATACAATGTTTTTACTTTTATTAAAACATTACTATTTTTTTGCCAAATTATATTTTACCATTTGACACATTCTATTAATTAATCAGAGTGCTAAACATATGTTCATTCGGAAAGTGTAACCTGATTTAGTTTCATACACTTGTTAGAAACAACATTAATCCATACCTCTTTTTTACATAATGATCAATTCATCTTTATTTCAGCTGCACACCATCAAAGCGGAGAGAAAAAACGTACACATAATGATAAAAATATCAGACGCAGCAATTACACAAATTCACCAACATAGTACCCAGTCTTCAAGTTAATACACAAAATATAAATAGCAATGTTCACATTTTAAAATGCATCACAATACATGAGATTCCAGAACAAATATAAAAATGATAATCTGAAGCAATATCTTAGAGCCGCCAAAAAAGAAAACATGATCATTATGTTCCAAGTTCTTCACATATGAAGCATCTAATATTTACTGCTGATTGTCTCGGGAGGATAGCTCAGGGGCAACATGCTAGCCTTGGGAGCAAGATGGCACAGAGCAACGCAGGTGCTATCCCTGGGTCCACGCTTAGAAACCTCTGAAAATTAAGCATGTTATAAATGACCTATCATATAATATCATTGAGAAATCATTCCCTCTTTTTAAAGACACAAAATAGAAAGTTTGAGATCACATTAAAAATCCTGGTAGAACAGCATAATTTCATTATTATAACAGCCTCTCTCCTAGACTCAACCGCATACAGACTTAACAATGGTTTAAGCCATTTGCGACTCAAGGCTTCATACAAAGGACATGAGCACATATATTGCAAGTCATCTTCTACTGCTGTCACACATATTGGGCAGAAAACTGATATTCCCTTCCCCCAATGTTTGGTAAATGTCACGAGGATAAATATTGCCCAGTCGAAATTTGACTTCTAGGGAGTCTAAATAAGCCTCCAAAGTCAGGTTAGATTTAATTAAGTAACTTGCTCACAGTTAACCTTTATAACAGATGTCAAGTCACATTCTTAGGGCCCAATCATAAAATGTCCTCTTTAGAAATGCTTTGAATTGCCTATTCATCCCAGACAGATGAAACCACAAAATGCTCAAGATCTAAAATCAATCAATTTACATGCTTAAGCTACAGTAGAAATGTTGCACTATCGATTGAAAGGATATCACCAAGGCCTTCTTTTAAAGGACTAGTCCATTTATTGGCATACATACCCCTTAGAGTGAAATTAACAATTAGCTATAAATATGGGATAATTTGAGCAGTCTGTGGGCTATAGGTTTATACTACTAGATCATGCAATTGAGAAGGCATTTTACTTTTTATGATTTAAATGTATCCTTTAATCGTGCTGAGGTAAAAAGGAATGTTTCCAACTACCTAAATGTATTGTTTATGAAGTTGTAGAATTGTTTTTTTTAACATTCCCAAATTTGTGAAATTATTCATTACCTATTGGTCGGTTATTTCGACTTTTTCTTCGGACATTATTTTAATTGCCTTGTACCATTGTCAGAGATGCATGAAAACATGCATTTGAAGTGCACTTTTAGGCATATTTGAAACTGTGATTATAGCAGTTCATTGAACAACAGAATGGAATGCTTTATGTAATAAAATAAAATCGATCCACAATGAAATATTCTTATTTGAATTCAGCATACATGTTCTTAATATCATTTTTGATTTTTTGGATTTCCAGATTTGACAACTTGTGTGCAAGGAGTTAAGATATCTAAATGCTTTTCTATTGGATCAGGATAAAGGAGTCCTGATTCAGGTGCGGTTCCTCTGCAGCACTAGAGCTATTTGGGCAGCCCAAAACAACAAGCAGTTACTAAAATGTTGGCGGATTACAATACAGACTTTTGAACCATTGGCACCTTAGCAGTGTTCGACTAATGATTGATCATGTAGGAGTGCCACCTAGAAGAATGGAGTGCACATTGTATGCAACATGCAATGGGATACAAAACAGCGCACACACAGTTGAGCCACCTGGTTTCACTTGTCCATATTTATAAGTCAGCCAGTACAAGTATATTAAGTTGTTTAATACTTTTAGAGCATTTCATCTTCTTACTGTTACATTTTGATGTGTAGAATTCCATTCCAAATCCCCTAAGCAGGAGCAGGGTCCCTGCCTGAACAAATTAGATTGACCTTGGAGTTTCCAGTAGAAAGGAGTTTGAAGAGCATACATTTTGGGAGGGACATATGAGTGGAATCAATTTACTAAAAAAGAAAAATCAGCCAGCGGTGTGGGCTGCATACCCAAATGTCCACTTAGTGGTTTCCAATGTTTTTTTTATGGTTGAAAAGAACCTTTTTTGTTCTATTTTCGAGTGCTTTTCAGCGAGGCACCTTACATTGGGTGAGATTTAACTTTATTCTATACCAGAAATATAAGAAACAATTAACAATGGCTGTGCACACTCACTGCTCCCGAATGAAATCAATTTACTGGCATCATGAACTGCGCACATTGACTAGAAAACAACTAAATTGCTCTTCAGAAGAAAGAGTCGTAGCTAGTCTTTTCAGGAAGATTTTAGCTGCTGCAGATTGTGCATTTTGTAATCTGGACATAGCATATTTGGGGTGTCCTAATACGCTGTGTTAATGTAATCTAGCATGTATGTGACCAGAACCTGTAAAGTTTCTATACATTGTCATTAATCTAACTACCAAAGCACAGCCATCTGAGTGTTCTCAAAGGAAGCTGTCATGTTTGGTCCTCTTGAAAAATCTGGGCTTCAAAGTAGATTTAATGTCCAAGATAACTCTCAGATACATTACTGTGCTGTGTAAGCGTGTATTTCTCCTCATCCTTGACTGTGTGCAAGCTGCTATGTCATACACAGATGCTCCTGATAACAAATACACTTTGTCGTTTTCTAAAATATCATACCAGCCTTTATATTATGCCAGCCTTTATATCATTGCCTGAATCCCTAGCAGGTCACACTATGGCTGCTTCCATGCTGTAAGAGCTCAAATATGCCTATCATGTCCTTAGATGACAACTGGGCCCAGTTAACCAAGACACCATTTATCTTTCTCTGGTCAACTTGCATGTTGAGGTTTTTGTTATGCTATTTCAGTTATATACATGGAGCTACATGTCTGAAAAGGCAAACCTCTGTTGGTTAAAATGACAAGTCTGGATACACTTGATATGAAACCTGAGATCTTCTGCTATCTGTGTAGCTCTTTTGGGTGGCTACCATTTTGATTGAAAACGCTTAATGAAGGTAATGGGCAAACAACATTTGGCTTTATCTCCTTAATATTTACCATACCTTTGTCAAACCTGGACAACCCTTTCAATCAAACACTCACTGCTATCTGGCTCTTTCAGGGCTGGCATTTAGGGTTTTAATAATGGAAACCTTTTATAAACCATTGAACATTATTTTTGTAAACACCTAAGTTTGCTTTTGACATCTTCGCATTACTCCTGGTATGTGGAGGTGCGTATGACTATTTTAGCATGTCATTTTTATTTATGTACTATCAATTTACTTTTTTAAATTCTAAAGAGTGGTCAAGCCACACTCTTTGAGATAATAACGACTGAAATCTGGAAGAGTGATAGAGCCGGCAATGCCCCATTGGTGGCGTAAATAAGAAGATGAGTGATTCTTTTTACATTCACCAGCTGTTTAGAATCCCTATCTGGGATGGTGAAGAAGTCACTGACATTTGTGAAGAACCTGGATCTTGCAAATTTCGAAATGAATAGACATTGCAGTTCTATTATGTTTTATATTGGTAAATGGCCATATCTCATATGAACTACCTTTTTGAAACATTGCATTTTTATCACCAAACTGCCTTTCAATTGGAACCCTTTAAATCTGAATAATACAAGACAGTCCTATAAGGATAGTATGCTAACAAGATGCAAAATAGTGTATGTCCTTTTTATTTCAAAGTACAAAAGTAAATTAGTCATTCCTTGTTTTTGTCCCAAATATAACCATGTATGGCAAACAAACACTGGATCAATTACTTAGGGGCCTAAATATCAGGCAATGTCATCATGCATTATTATTTTTGCTTTTGATTACTTCCCCCTTTTGTACATGGACACTTTTGCACATTGTCAAGCAGGCTTTGAATAACAAACGTGAAATAATAAATAATTCTGGCCATAATAGTACTTAAACACCAAATATATAACTTTTCGATATCGTTGTATGCACTGTCGTATATATAATTGGTTAGATTGTGGATTTTGTTTAGAAACTGAGATTTATGCCAAGCAATTACCAAATGAATGATTTTTTGACCGATTAATGAGTTCTTAGAGCTAGAAATTCAGACATTTTAATGAGTAATTACCTTTTGAATAAGATTTCCTTGACATTTTTGCATGCACCCAGTATGTGTAAACTCTGCTTGGATATGTGTGTGCCTATCTTTATTCATGACAGGTAATGTTGTTCCGTTACTGGAGAAAGTTGGCAATCTGCTTTAGGCATGAACTAATTCATCCTTCCCATTGAAGGGTGCATATCGCTTATATAAAGTAAGCTTCTCACACTTTGTTTATTCCTGTTTCAAAGTGTTTACTGTATTGATTGTATCGTATTTACGTTTGTAATTATTTGTCATAGGTCTGAAGGATTGACAACTGGCAAGCGTGTAGACGCCCTGGTTTTCTCATTTATATTAAGTACAACATGATGTGTGTAACTACCTCTCAGTTTGGTTGGTCTGCTGACCAGTCCCCCACTCTCTTCAAACTCCATGCCAAAAGCATAGTGTGTACCTGTGCCCAGCTGAATCAGTAACCTGACCTGCGGGCACTTTTCTAACGTGGCACAGACAAGGTTAATGTCACAGGTGCCCTCTTGGCAGCTGGAGTGACAGCCAAGTTACTGAAGAAAAGGGGCTGCATTTACGATATGCACCTCTGTTCCAAAACCCCGTAAGTATGAGTGTTGCTGTCCCAGTGACACGTTAAACTTTCAATATATGCCATACCTGAGTTGTGGTATTCTGAATGGTATCTCTCATAACTATCAAAGTCACCTCTATTTGGTATTACGCATATGTCAACCATTTGAGCCCAGCTCAGCTGTGGAAATGTGATGTGTTTTTCCCCCAGCCAGGTTGTCTCTTCTGCTCATAGCTTTGGTGGTTGCCTCTCTTCGGTCCTTGGTGATGGCAGGTAAAACCCTCTCCAGTGAGACAACCACTCCATAGAAAGCTGTCCTGGGGACATGAATCGTAGGGCACACCCTTCCAAAAAGGACTAGCCTCACACCATGGTGCTGTATACCAAAGGTGTCTCTGATGCTATTGACAAGGGAAGGGGATGGAATGAGAATAGACAGAAGGAGCTCAGGCCAGCTGGAGGAAGGTTCCACCATCTTGTTTTCTCGATTGATCTCATCCTTCCTGTCCCCTCCACTTTAACACAGAGGACTTTGGGAGTGATGCCAGAAAGCAAATCCACTTGTCCTTAGAACAGGGATTGGAGCCTTAATTGTATCCAATCACCTGGAAAATGTTTCCTTTAAAAGAAGGTGTCCTCACTCCTTTTCAGATTCACTTTAGAGCAAACACATACAGAAGACTTTTGTTGGACTTCTGTTGGGATAGTTTAAATTCCAAAGCCCTCCACCATTGAAGGGAAGCTGATTGTCCAGGGCAAAGGTGGGCTCTGTTCTCTACCCATCCACAGGGCACATTAGGGGTGACCTGCTGCTATAAAAAGACATGCATCTCTGCCAATGTCCACCCTACTTCACCAGAACATGTATCTCTACTCATGGTCTCAGCAGTACTGCCTTAACCTCCTCCTGATATTACCTCTTTACTATTTTTCCCTCTTAATGAGGTACTCAACAGCTCTGCCTTCCTTTCTGTTCACCCACGTCTGCTTATTGCATTAACACAAGATTGCTCAGCCTATAGCAATGTTCAGGATATAAGTTCCTTCTGATACAACATACACGTATCCATGGATTGCCCAGCCCTACTGAATTAACACAATTTCCTGATGCACCCTTTTGAGACATTTCCTTATTTGATAACAATAAGTGACACCTTCTCAAATACAGGCTGTGTATTTATAACCATATGGATAACCCATTGATATTAAGGACCATACATTTTGTTTTCATGTTGTTTTAGACATATGTGCAGCCAGACAAACTAGAGATACAGTCCCTCTCTGGAATAGGATTCATGCTGAAACACATTCTATAACCAACCCAAACCATTGCATATAAGATCACTGGGGCCAGCTAATGGACGCACAGGTATACAAACACACTGAGAGATATGTGCTAACCCACATTAAAACATATCGCTTGACCATTCAATGTGGGTATTCAGACCCTTTTCAACCATATTTAAACAGCAGATCCATTTTTATTCCACCTTGTTCTGTGTCTTTTCCCTATTTCCACATTCTTCTTTTTGTTGTCAAATAAAGAAATGTCTCTTCAAATAGAGCCTTTTCTGAGCTATGAGGGACAGTATGTTTGGAATAGATGGTTCTTATAATTTGTGATATAATATCACCAAACAGACCATGTGTTCAAGCAGCACCAGTTCAAGATGCCCAAACTCCCCTATGAAGGATATTGGCTTGAGTAGAAACCAACATCTTTGCGCTCAGAGAGTTGCCTCAGTGTAATTGAATAGCAATGAGTAGATGCGCATTTTGGTGAAATGCTTGCTCTACAAGGTGTTGATCCACGAATATATGTTGTCTGTAAGTAAGTGTGCATTACCATAAGTAATGGTGGTCAATGAAGGAGCATATGTTTATATAAATGAAAAGCATGCCTTTCATGCTTAAATTCATTTAAATCTATTTGCAATGACACAGGTTTTTATGCCCATAGAATAGAATTGGTTTCTGCACAAAGATGAAATAAGACCACGCAGTGAGTCTAAAACAGGGTTTAGCTTTCTTTAATCTGGCCACCTAACCATATGCACTTCACCATTCTGGCGGTATTAAAGACATGCTTGACCCCAGGGTGGTATCCGGTAAGGGAAGCAGCACATTTTCCGACCTATTGTAGCGACAGCACGATTAGGGGGGGTCCCATACAAACAGCATTGTTTCTTCATTGGGTGATGGTTTTGTTCAGTTGGGTCCCCGGGATATGATATGGCATTTATGATATGATATGGCATTTATAATGTGCCTGTACACAACTGTTTCTAGGCACCAGAAATCAGACTTGCTGAGTACCATTTGAGTTTTTATTTTGGCCAGATGTACCGCAGGAAGTAACGCCATGCGCCATTGTTACAATTCTCTTAGAGGCATCAGTGATCAAGAAGAACATGGTGGTTCTCTCAGGCACAGATGAGGAAGGTGGAGAGTGGTGCACAGTTTGGTGAATCAATCCATCCTTATCACTAAGGGACGTGTCCGACAAGTAATTGTTCAAAGACACGAGAGATGGTCTTTGATGTTGGGGTGCCTTGTCAGATAACGATAGAACAAAGGGAAGTATCACAGACCATGCTCTTCATTAGAAATACAAAACCATTTTTGAAGGAGGATGTGGGGAAAGTGCTTGGCCATTTAATGACCAGCAATCCTCATGATGTGGGGCTGCTAAAGAGTGTTGGAGTGGTGAGGATAAAATTTAAACACAGTACGATATTACCACGGGGTAAGCAGTACCCCATGTCTAAGGAAGCAAACAAAAGGATTTATGAGACTGTTACGGCATTGTTAAAGCAAGGCCTGATGCAACCTTCTGTCTCCCCATGCAATATGGCTATCTACCCTGTGAAGAAAGCAAATAGGTCCAGTTGGAGGCTGGTCCAGGATTTGAGCTCCCTCAATGATATTGTTGAGGCAGAATTGCTGGTGGTACCGAAACCTGCCACCATTCTCTGTAACATCCCTACTGAGTCGACCTACTTCACAGTAATTGATTTAAAAAAGACAAATATTCTCTGTTCCCTAAGTACCTCACAGTGTTTACGTACTGTGGTCAGATATTTGAGCACACAAGGTTATCCCAGGGGTACTGCATATCGTGGAGTGTTTTTAACAGAGTGGTTCAGATGGATTTGGGGATTTTAAATGTGTACAATACTGTAATTCAGAATGTGGATGATCTAATATTCTGCAACTTTTAGAGGAGCAGTGTCGAGGAGACTCAATAACGCTCCTCACACTGCTGGCGGAGGAGGGGTACAAAGTGGACAAAGAAAAATTGCTGTACTGTCAAACAGAGGTAGTATATTTTGGGCAACTAATATCACCCGCAGTAAGGAAGGTAATGCCAGAGAGAGCCACTGCAGTTTAAATTAGGCCTCAGCCATTCACAGTGAAACAAACGCAACCATTTCTGAGGCTCTATAACTATTGTAGATCATGGATATTTGATTACTGAAGTCATATGAGGCCCTTACTCCACGGACAAAAGGAAGCACAGAAGGTCAAATGTCCAATAGAGTGGTCTGAGGAAATGGGAATTTGCTTTTTGGAACTGAAGGCTGCAATCAGCAACGCTCCGGTCCGGGTGACCCCAAACTGCAATTAGCCATTCTTTCTGTTTTCCCGTTTACAATGGCAGATGATGACAGTGGTCCTGACCAAGCAAACAACGCTAGGTCAGAAACCTTCCGCCTATTACAGCAGACTCCTAGACCCAATGATTCAGGGACAGTTCCCTTGTGAACAAGCTCTAGCGGTAGTGGCTTTTGCGATTCAAAAGTCTTGGACCATTACTATGGGTTGCCCAGTGACATTGTCATGGAGGATGCAGTCTTTGCGATTGTAGAAAAGTCTAAATCCATGCTGATGATTCGGAGAGTGTCGGGGTATAAGTTAATTTAAGCAACAGTTCATCCTGTGCAATGTCACATAGTATATCCTGCAACATTTGTAGCAGAGCCAGTGCAGCCTGAGGATATTCTGCCACATATGAGGGAGAAGAGGAATAGAGGGTGAATGTGAAAGAAAGGCACCTTGAAAGGGACGTGGGGTGATTTTTGTGGATGGGTCTTTGACCATAAACAAGGAGAAGGGTGAGAGGCATACGGGCGCATCTGTTGTGAGTCTTGTGGATGAGGAGTACAAGGTCAAAATGAAGTGGTTGCCATCTTATTACACTGCACAAGCAGGCGAACTGGTCTCACTTACAAAGATGCTAGAAATGTGTAAGGGGAAGGCAGTCACTGTTTATTCTGACTCTGCATATGTCAGCTAGAACATCCATTTGGGGTTATCAAGATAGCAGAGAAAAGGGTTTAGGAGGTCTGATGGGTCCCATGCCCAGCATTCTGCGCTGCTATCCTGGCCAAATGAAGCATTACCCTTGTCAGCAGGGAAAGGTCTAGTGAAGTGCGCTGCCCATACCAGCTGCACTAATTCGATAGCTCTCGGAAACGATGCCCCAGACAAGGCGCAATGGAAGCAGCATATTGTCCTTTTACAGATTCACAGAAAATGGACACTGGGCCTCATTACGAGTTTGGTGGTAGCTGTGCTGGTAAAACCGACACGGCTGCTGCCAAATGCGTGAATTTATTTTACATTTTTTTACATTTCTTTTATTGCATCAATTAGTTTCCAAAGTAAAACTTTAAATGCAAACATGTAAAATGAAAAAAAAAGTCAATAGTACGGGAAAAAAAAAAGAAAAAAAGATATAAACCAACTCTGGGAGGGGAGAAAAAGTGGAAAAAAGAATAACAATTCCCCGATATTCAGACAAAGCAGTACAGAAAAACAAAGGTGCTGGACCACTATATGCAAAATTACTTTCACAGATCATCAAAAAACTAAGTGTCCAAAGTTTAAAAAAATTCTCTCACAAAGTTCAAAAGTGCCAAAGTCAAGGAATCTTTTCCTCCCCATCTTAAAATAAACCACCTCTCTAGAGGCGGAGTATGTTTAAAATTCTCAAAATGTTTTGCCAACCATGTGTCTCTAAGAAGTGTTAAAGAGGTGCAATTCATTATCAAATGCTATAGCGTTTCAGTCTCCTGACCACAACAACGAGATAACAGGGTCCGATCATCCCTGTTTTTAGTCCTTTTTCCCATAACTTCTCTTGTCGGGTAGAGGTTCAGGCGAAATCTCAGGAATTGGTACCTTTCTTTAGGAGAAGGGAATCTGTCGAAATAGGGAAGCACTGTACCTCTGCAATAAAGGTCTTCCCGTACCAACGACAAGGACTTAGAGGAATTGAGCTTTTCCTGATATAGTCCCAGTCGAGAGGTTTTTTCTTCACCTCGGATGGGTTTGCCTCTAACAGGTTTACTGATTGGGCAATGTTGTCCAGGACGTCCGTGCACGTTTTCTGCCAAGTATTTAAGACAGTAACCTGTTTAGTGGACAGTGCTTCATTAATGGGCAGGAAGCCACTTCTTTCCAGGGGCAGAAGGCATTTGCTGTATAGGGTCAGAGATTTCCAAACCATACCAGTGTAGAGGGAGGTTAGCCCCAGTTCTTTCCTCACACATTCAATGGGTAAAGAAGTTGGAAGCCTCAAAACTCTTTTCCAAAACAGGCCTTCTAGCAGCCGCCAGACTTCGGGATCCAAAAAAAAGTTAGCCTCTGCGGCATAGGTCAAAATAGGTGATACTTTTAATTTGTAGAAATCAATCAATGGACGACAGGAAAATGAGCAGTACCGTTGGTTGATTAAGAGCGCTTGTGATGCCAGATTCTTAACTTTGCTTCTTAGCCTCTCCACGCCCGGACCATCGTTGATACTGTTGTTTAATGAAATCCCAAGATAAATCATAGATGAGACTACCTGGACAACCTCCCCTGCCATGGACCACCTAAATTTCTTGACAATGTTGTTTGTCCCTAGTACCAGGATTTTCGACTTTTTGGGGTTGATTCTTAGACCATTGTCCTTTGTGTATGTTTCTAGTGCTGTTAGCTGTCACTGGAGACCTATCGCCGTTTGGTCCAGCAATAAAAGATCATCTGCAAACAGCAACCTTCCCACCGAGGTCCGCACAATCTTTGGTGGAAAGCTTCTTGTATCCTTAAAAGCTTTGTACATGTCAGAAATGAAAAGGCAGAATACTGCTGGAGCCAGGCGACACCCCTGTTTCAGACCGTTTTGTGAATCAATGTTGTTCGAGAGGGTTCCGTTTCTATCCAGTCTAATTCTAAGGGTTGTCCCCCGATGCAGTGCCTCCAAGGGCTCTCTCAGGTCATTTGGGCAACCCCATTTTCTCAGTTTATTCCACAGTAACCTGCGGTCAACCGAGTCAAATGCCTGTTCAAGGTCAATAGAAGCGATGTAAATGGATTTATATTTTTTTCCTTGACCATGCATTTTCGTATGTTGATGATTAAAACATTCAAGGTCGTTCCAATGCCTTTGCGGAATCCCGACTGCCAGGCGTCTTGATGATGGGTCAGCCAGCTCCATTCATTTAGGTGTCTCAGAACTATTGCAACAAATAGCTTTCCTACCACGTCCAAGAGGGCGATCGGTCTGTAGTTTCCTGGATCCGACGGATCCGACCTATCGCCCCTCTTAAAAATGGGCACAATAATTGACCTAGCCCAAGACTCGGGAATCCTCTTTTCTCTCTTTATGACATTAAAAAGGTTGAACATGAATAGTGCCCATTTTTCCGGGTCTCTCTTAAGAATGTCGTTGGTGATACCGTCTGGCCCTGCCGCCCTGGAAGAGTTAGATTTATTAATAAGATCTAATATATCTTGTTTCTCAAATTTTAAGTCCCAGGGTTCAGTCGAAGCAAGGGTTTTTTGTACCGCACTGTCACTCCTCTGAGAATATAGTTTCTGGAAGTGTTCCTCCCAGACCGTGCTTGACACAGGATTTACGGTTTTTGATTCAGTAGGAGTACAGGTGTCGTTGATTAGTTTCCAAATGCCAGAAATGTTTTTAGTTGCAACCAGATTTAACATCTTCTCACTGTCTTGTTGAAGTATGAAGTGTTTGTGCGGGGTGAGCCAGTTTTTATAGCTATTTCTGGTTTTATGCATGAAATTACCAGCACCCAGCAATGTGGATGTACGAGGGCATTCCGACCCCGGTGGACCAGCTCCGTCCCCATTTCCAGGTGCCAACATTCATTACTCACCATTCCCATTGAGTCCTAGAGGGCTCAATGGGAATGGGGAGGTCGGATGTACCGGCACCATACATGAATGGTGCCAGTGCATCTGATGAGTTGCACTCGCGGGTGCCGCTCTGCTCGCTATGTCAGACTTGGCAGGCAGAAAGGCACCCACGAGCCCAACTCGTAGTTTGCAGGTCTGGTAGTTACGGAGGTGGCAGCTTACTGGAGCAGTAACTACCGGATCGGCAAACATATAATGAGGCCCACTATGTCCAAACAGGTACAGTTATCAGCCCTGTAAAATGCAGTCCCGGTCCTCCAGATAATATAAATGCAATGGAAAGACCCTACAGAAGAAAAGGAGCTCTGGAAAAAGAGAAGATGTGTTCTGTCACTCACAGATTTGCTTTGGAGACAGGAGGTGATGGGGAAGGTAGTAATGCCTGTAGAGCTGTTTGTTTTGGCTCCACAGCAACTACATTACCCGTTACATACTTCTCGACAACAAATCCCAGCAGAGCTCCAGGTGGACAGGTTTATCCCTAACTTACAAGAACATGTAAGTAGATTCATAGGTAATTGTGTAGTGTGCAAGGAGTTCAATCCCGGAAATACTAAGGTCATTGAGGGGGTCTTGTCAGATCCTCTGATCCATTCAAGGAGCTCCACATCGATTCTGTGGACATGATAACATGGCTGCTCTTACATTGACGGCAAGATTTCTGGTGAGAGAGCTAATTCTAAGATGGGGAATTTGCAAGATTCTAAAATCCGACAACGGAGCCCACTTCTTTAATGCTTTGTTCGCAGAAGTTACTTTGCAGCTAGGAATAAAGCATTGGTTGTGCTCAGTGTACCACCCACAAGCCTACGGAATAGTGGAGAAGCTCAGTGTGGTCCTTAAGGCCCGGTTAGCCAAATTGTGTACAGAATTGAATAAATTGTGGTACGTTTGCCTACCACTGGCTTTATTTTATCAAAGAAATGAGCCATGGAGGGACCACCACTTGAGCCCTCATGGGATTGTGACTGGGATTAGGCTACACCCACCTCTCTAACCCACATGTATGACATCAGATGCACACAAGACCGAAGCAGTCCTAGGAGAGGAGTTTAGGCAATACCTTACAGAATTAACACAAAGTGTTAAGGATATATTTTCACAGGTTGTGTCTTCTCACCAAAAGACAACAGAACAAAGCAGTGAGACTACCGATGATCAGCACAGGCCACCGCTTCTACCCTGGGCTCATTGCTACATTCACACTTTCATACATTGCTGGAACGTGCAGCATTTCCATAGGCCACACACATTCATCTATGCAACTCTGACTGCCATGGAGGTAGAGGGCAACAAGAGTTAGATCCACTTAAAGGATACTTAGAGGGATACTGGCAGCCCTACACCTGCACAGAAGCAGGCATAGAAGTTAAGTACGCCCTAGGGATGCACTCTTCATTTCAGTGTAAAGGGGGGTGCAAATAGAGATCTGGAATGTTTTTGTATGGAGAAAAGAATGTCTAAAATTGTAAATTGGGTCAAAATGAATATTGTTGTGGTTGTCTTGGTCCTTGGGTCATCATGTCTGAAGATGATAACTAGTTTAAAAGGGGGTCATTTGAAATTGTTGAGTTTTATGAAAATAAATGGCAATCTTTTTGATAATGACAATGATGAATTAGATCCTCCAATGAATCCACATGATTTCACAGCAGACAACCTATGGTACAACCATTTGAGGAGAGTGGGGAGAGAGAGATCCAATCTGCTGTCTCATCCCATATGCTTCTTGCATTTCTAGGATATTAATCCCAAATCAGTTAGAGGTAGCAGATGCCCTATGCCTCGTGCACCGAGCCCTGTGCAGGGTTCGAAGGCAGTTTAAAGGGCAGTCAATTACGACATCAATCATACCAAGTGATGATGCGCATTCAATTGTCCAGCATACACAACACAAGATTATTAGGCGTGTTCAAAGAGTCCAATTGACATTGGAAGGAGCTATTATTTTCTAAAAATCCATGGGAGCATGAAGAGTAGCAGAGCTGGAGGAATGAGGGGATTCACAGAAGAAGGGTGGCACAAATAAACATAGAGTGTGGGACAGTATGGAGAAATCATTTGCAGTATCTGATGTGGCTCAAGGAGCCATAAAAACCTGTTAAAATACAGACACTTATCAATTTTTTCCTTGTGGTTAAAGGGCAGTGGCACGGTGCCCATTGGCACGAATTGGAACAGAAGTCACATGCTGTACATCACAGATCGGGCTGAAATTAGGGCTGGTCTTCTTGACAATTTTTGGACCTGTGTACAGAATGCAAACAGGCAGCTGCCTCCAACCTGGTGAGGTGTGTGCAGTTCCTCTACCCTTCATGTGCCCAGCCTCGTGATCACCGAAGAACATTTAAGTTTGGCCCATCCAATTCCAGAGGTTACTTTTCTACTGTGAAACTTGCATCTTTTTCATCACCATATATGGACAAATCAAAGACAATGGGCCTCATTCCGAGATTGGAGGTAGCCATGGCGCTATTTGCGCCATTGCTGCCTCCAATACCGGGTCCGGCACCGGTCTAGTTCAATGAAACTCACCGGTGCATCCCGACCCTGGAGAGACCAGTAAGTCCCCATTGAACCAACCATTCCTCAATCCCATTTGAGCCCTCATAGGGCTCAATGGGAATGGGGAAGGTGCTAATTACGGGCCTGCTAATGGCAGGCCCGTAATTAGCACCCTGGTCCCCTAACGGGACCCGTAAAGGATGTGTGGTCCGACCACACGTCCCTTGCAGTTCCCACTAAGGGACCTCGGAATTGGGCGGTAAGGGATTACCGGCACCTGTCTCCTTACCGGTGCCCGGTATCCCTTACTGCCCAAATTGTAATGACCCCCTATGTTTGATGGCTTGAAAAAGGAACAATTACAACATAGGAGAAGATCAAAATATCTTTCATCAGCATCATCAAGGCTTTAGCAGACATTCCTGATTGATACCAGCTGTTTAGCCACACTGAGACCTTCTTTGCCTGTCTCCTGGCACCTGGCACCCAAGCAGCAGCAAATACCAAAGGGCTCCAGGTGACCATGTATGAACCATTACTCTTGGTAAACACTTCTGAGTCAGCATTTAGTGCCATTAGGGAAGGTTTTCAGGCACTGAGACTCATCACTTTGCAGAACCGGTGCATACTCGACCTCCTGACAGCAATGGAGGGCAGAGTATGCTAGAAAATCGGGAGTGCCTGTCACACATTTATGCCTCCCAATGATACAGAAAATGGTTCTCACCGGAACTATTTCTACCTTTCATAAAAGTGATCATAGAGACTGAGGCATGGATCACCGAGTCATGAATCAACTGCTTGTTTTCTTGGGTACCTTCTGTCACAGGTTTCCCCTTTTCTCACCTGTTTTCTCTGTTTTGCGGAGTCCTTTGTCGGGGTTTTCTTCCAAACAGTTCGGGTCTTGTACAAGCCCGCTCGGCTGTCTTCGGATTCCAGGATTCGCTCTGCTTTTTCGTCTGGGATCTATAGAAACTCCTGGAAGCTAAGAATGGAGGCAGCACATGGAGGCAGTCTGCGCGAAACGCAGAAGAAACAGGATCAAGGAAGGTAGAAGGAAAGGAGAAGGAGAAAGGTCCGGGAACCAGGAAGCAACACAGTTCATGAGAACGAACTACGGAGCACGTCAGGCCACAGCTATCGGTAGAGTTGAGACGTGCGGAACCGCAGGGGAGTGGCTAATTTATAGAACGTGCTGCATAGGACGTACAGATCGATAGACTGCGTTCCGTGTATACGGCCATGTTGGGTGTACTACAGCGAGTAACCCCCGATGTGCCAGGAACCAGGAAGACCAGAAAGGGCGTGATCGACGGATCATGACAGCATGCCCCCTTCTAAAACCCGTTCCACTGGGTTTTCCTGGATGTATTCGGTGGAACCTTCTGAGCAATCTGGGGGGAGTTTAAATTTGAGACTGGTTCCCAGGTACGTTCGCTGGGTGGATAACCTTTCCATTCCACTAGGTATTGAAGTTTGCCTCGTCTATATCGGGAATCATAAATACGAGAAACTTCATATTCCAGCTGGTCATTAACAAGCACAGGACTAGGTCTAAGAGTAGTCCGGGTAGTTTGGATGAAAGGCTTCAACAGGGATTTGTGAAAGACTGGATGTATCTTCTTCCAGGAGTCCGGGAGTTGGAGTCGAAAGACCACAGGATTGATGATCTCTTTTATAGAGAAGGGTCCATAATACCGGGGAGCCAACTTATTCGGTCTGAGATGTCGGGGTAGAAGTTTCAAGTATAGCCATACTTTATCCCCAATGGAGTATGAAGGCCCTGGTCTTCTCCTTGAATCTGCATAGTGTTTGGCTTGGATTTGCGCTCTTTCGAGATGTTCCTTGGATTCTCTCTGAACATTTATGAGTGTTTCAATCCAGGAATCGACAGTAGGAACAGGTGTAAGGTGTGGAAGAACAGACGGTAAAACGGAAGGGTGAAATCATTGGCTGCAGAAAAAAGGGCTGGTCTTAACAGCCGAATGGGCCGAATTATTGTAAGCGAATTCGGCTACTGGTACTAAAAGTGACAAATCATCCTGGATTTTAGTAGAGAAACAATGAAGATATTGTTCAAGGGTTTGATTTACTTGTTCTGTGACACCGTTGGTTTGTGGATGATATCCCGAGGAGAGAGCTCGTTGAATCCCTAGTATCCTGCAGAGGTGTTTCCAGAACTGTGAGATATACTGGGGTCCTCTGTCCGATATGATCTTGGAAGGAAGTCCATGCAGTCGGAAGATGTGTTCCAGGAAAATACCAGCAAGTTCTGAGGAGGATGGTAATTTATACAGAGGAGTAAAGTGAACCATATGAGTGAATAGATCAATGGTGACCATGATAGTGGTATAACCTCTAGAAGGCGGCAATTCCACAATGAAGTCTGTAGAAATGATTTCACAAGGTCGGGTTGGTGGTGTAGGCTGTAATAAAAGACCTGTTGGTTTCTGGTTATCATGTTTGTTCTGATTACAGACGGAGCAAGATTGAATATACGGTTGTACATCGGTCTTCATCTTGGGCCACCAAAATTGTCTTTGTATTAGACGGAGGGTGTTGGAAATACCACGATGACCGGAATGAAGAGTATCATGGCAGAGATTTATGATTCTTTGTTGTAATTTTTGTGTAGGAATGACCAGATTGGTATCCTTGACTCTCAAGTCCCATTGATTCCTTTCTGAAATTCCTTTCAAAAGTTCCGAAGTCTGAGTTTGCATACAAATCTCTTCCAGGAGGTTGTTTGCTTGAGCTACGAATATGGTATGAGGAAACATCTTGGGATACGTCCGATCTTCCGGAAGTTCATAGTCTGGACGACGAGAAAGTGCATCAGCTATTACATTTTGGGTTCCAGGGACGTGGTGAATCTGAAACGGATATTGGGCAAAAAAGAAGGCCCCCTGAGCTTGGCGACTATTCCTACATTCCAGGGCTTGCAACACTTGTAGGTTTTGATGATCCGTGCGGACATGGACCGGAAATTTGGCTCCTAGAAGTAAATGACAGCATTCTGTGAAGGCTTGACGGATGGCTAGCAGCTCTTTTTCTAGGACGGAGTAATGGGTTTCACTAGGAATTAATGTCCGAGAAAGGTAGGCGATGGGATGTTCCAAGCTGTCCTCGAATTGCTGTTTTAGGACGGCTCCAATGGTGTAATTGGAGGCGTCTGTCTCCACTATGAATGGTCGATTAACATCAGGCTGAGCAAGAATGGGAGCTTGTGTGAATTCAGACTTTAACTGTTGGAAGGCTTTCTCTTGGCCCATGGTCCAATGGAAGGGAACATCTTTTTTCAATAAGGCAATTATTGGTTGGACAATCTCGGAAGAGGAAGGTATATATTTCCTATAGAAATTAGCCAAGCCCAGGAAGGATTGTATCGGTTTCACCGAGGCGGGGCTAGGGCAGGATAAAATAGCCTTAACCTTGGATTGATCCATACCGATACCATCGGGAGTAAGGACAAACCCTAGGTAGTGAACAGTAGAAGTATGGAAGATGCATTTCTCGGGCTTCGCCAGGAGATTATTTTCACGTAAGCGTTGTAATACTGCTTTCACATGTTCTTCGTGCTTGAGAGGGTCCTTCGAAAATATTAGAATATCGTCCAGATAGACAATCACAAAAAGGAACAGCATGTCCGAGAACACTCGATCCATGAAACGTTGGAACACCGCTGGGGCATTAGCAAGTCCAAAGGGCATGACTAAGTATTCAAAATGCCTAAAGGGTGTTCTAAAGGCTGTTTTCCACTCGTCACCTGCCCTGATATGAATCAAATGATAGGCGCCTCTGAGATCCAGCTTGGTGAACACAACTGCACCTCTTACTGCCTCCAGGATATCTGAGATCAAGGGCAACGGATAGCGGTCCTCGAGAGTACATTGATTTAGACCTTGATAATCCAGACACGGTCTGAGTTCTTTAGTGTCTTTTTTAGGAACGAAGAACAGGGAGGCCCCTGATGGAGATTTAGATGGTCGTATGGTGCCATTTGCAAGATTTGTATCCAGGTATTCACGAAGGGATTTCTTTTCAGGTTCTGATAGGAGGAACATCCTTCCAAAAGGAATCACAGCGGAGGGTTCCGTTTCAATAGCACAATCTTCAGGTCTGTGGGGAGGTAAGGGCTGAACAATGGCAGAGGAGAAAACATTGGAATATTCCTGGTAAGCCTCAGGAACCCGGATGATGTTTGAGACTGAGATTGTTTTCTGATGAGTTGTAGGAAATCCTTTCGATGGTGTAGGATCAAGGTCTGGATGTAAGCAGTGGGACATTCAAAATTCAGAACCCAGGAACAAGGATCCCGCTGACCAATTGATATAGGGGTTGTGTCTTTGAAGCCAGGGCATTCCCAAAACCATGGGGTAATGGGCTGACTTGATGATGTCAAATCTTATCCTTTCTCGATGTTGATTTATAGCAAGCTCGATCTCCTTGGTCTGCAGGGTTATAGGTCCAGAAGAAAGGGGTTGTCCATCAATTGCTTCTACAGGTTGCATGATAGTCCGGGATTCATAAGGAATATGGTGTTTTAGGACCCATTCATGATCTATGAATACCCCCATAGCTCCACAGTCGACCAGTGCCAGGATGGGGTATATTTCTTTCTTGGAAGTTGTCAAGAAGGCCTGTAAGATTAACAAGGAATTTTGTCCAGGAGAGTTCAAGGATGGAATAGAGGTGGAGCAGACATCTCTCTCCCGAACCTGCACTCCGTTTAGGATCGGGAGCTGGTGTTTCCCGAGCGCCGTGGGGGGGCAATCGGACATTCTCTTACTAAATGTTTGTCGGATGCACAATACATACATAATCCAGTATAAATCCTTTGCATCCTCTCTTGGGGGGTAATGGGTCCATAGAAGGCCCCTAATCGCATAGGTTCAGGCTCATTGCTTGGAGTAGAAATGCCTTCTGAGCTCGAAGGGGTTCCAATGGGGTTTTTCTGGAGTGGTAACTTGGTTTTCTTTTTTTCTGCCTTTCTCTCCTGAATGCGAAAGTCAATCTGTAGAGTGAGATCCGTTAGGGCTTGAAAGGAACCCGGGTGTGCCACTCTGGCTAGTTCGTCCTTGATCTCTTCATTTAGCCCTCTTCGAAATAAAGTAAAACAAGCTTCAGAGGACCAATCCGCTTCCTTAGCCAACTGTTTGCAGCATGTGACATACGAGAGCAAATCCTGGGTACCCTGATGAAAGTCGAGTAAACGTTCCTGGGCACTGTAAACTTGTTCCGAAATTCAAACATGGTCTTGAGGGCCTCTATAAAGCCGTCGTAGTCATCCAGGAGAGCATCACCAGAGTTAACCAATAGGGTGGCCCAGGTCAAGGCATTCCCAGAAAGATGCGAAATAATAAAGCCCACTTTAGCCCTGGACGTAGAAAAATAATAAGGCTTAAATGTAAAGTGGACCAAACAAGAATCTAGGAATCCCTGAAGGCTCTTTGCTGAACCGTCGTACTTGTCAACGGCACCGCCTAGAATTACACTCTCCTTCGTGGCAGAATCACGGGATAACACCAATTGTTTTAACGCAGCGTTTTCCGCCTTTAAGTTTTGCACTTCCGTCGTCAGCTCTTGCATGCCACGCATAAGATCCTGGACGGCCGCTTCCATGTCTGTATTGAGATCGGTCAGGTGGCGTCTCAATCTGTCACAGGTTTCCCCTTTTCTCACCTGTTTTCTCTGTTTTGCGGAGTCCATTTTCGGGGTTTTCTTCCGAGCAGTTCGGGTCTTGTACAAGTCCGCTCGGACGTCTTCGGATTCCAGGATTCGTTCAGCTTCTTCATCCGAGATCTATGGAAACTCCAGGAAGTTAGGAATGGAGGCAGCACACGGAGGCGGTCTGCACGGAACGCAGAAGAAACAGGAGGAAGGTCCGGGAACCAGGAAGCAACACAGTTCAGGAGAACGAACTACAGAGCACGTCAGGCCACAGCTATCGGTAGCATTGAGACACGCAGAACCGCAGGGGAGTGGCTCATTTATAGAACGTGCTTCATAGGACTTAAATGTCGATAGACCGCGTTCCGTGTATACGGCCATGTTGGGTGTACTACAGCCAGTAACCCCTGATGTGCCAGGGACCAGGAAGACCAGAAAGGGCATGATCGACGGATCATGACACCTTCTTGGTTGAGCCTCGCTGTGAAGATTTCTTTGTCTGTTGTTGTGTTTTATCTCATTCTTTTCTATTAGTGTCAAATATTATTATGATGTTGCTCTGCCCAGGTACCAACAGCTGCAGCTATGATGACTGTAACCTTGGTAGATTTCAGGAATAGTAGGGTGACGAGTTGGGTTTTTTCAGCAGAGGAGTATGCCCATATTAAGACAGGTGTGAGATATAGTTGTAGGAATGTTCCCAAGAAGACGATTATGATTTGTTAGTTAAAGTATTAACATAAGAGGACAATGTTGGGGTGGTCAGGAAGGGTCCCCATGATTATGAAGGGTTCCTGTTCCATGCACCATATTGATGACTGGGGGTGGCAGAGCTGTGTGCCATGTTGCAATTTCATAGGTAGCAAAGTGCTAGAAATTGATACATATTAGCTTGCACGCATGCAGAATGATAAAGTATTAAATCCACCAAATATAAAAACATAGAGACACTCTAATATAAATACAAGGGGAAATCATGAATCTCAATATAGTGAACTTTGCACAATGGATAAAAACATGGTAGTTGGGGATCTTTTGCAAAATGCACTTTTTACTTTTTAAACTGACTTTGTCAGGTTTCCAGACAGCAGAGGACAGGTTGAATGGGTATCTTTGCAACCTTCATGGTCAGCAGCTGCAGAAATAGCCCAGAGTGTTTATAGTCTAAGTATTGTAGATAGTAGATGTACTCTCCTGCTGCCTAAGAGCATGACAGAAAGAATTTTGTTATTTATTTTAGTCAGTGGTAAAACACGGTGTCAGGCGGTGTTGGGATGTACATTGAGATTTCAGCCCCTCATAAATGATTTTGATTGCAGAAAATATATTAAAACATGGAGAATGTGTTAAGGGTGGTCTAGGGATGAGGGTGGAAACCTATGGGTGGAAGCAACTTTTTGGGAGACATATGCATTTTTGAGGTTATGCTGGGGAAATCTAACCATTTGCTTGCAATAGAGTCACGTAGAATACATTGCATGCATGGAGTAGTTACAATATGAACTAATGTTGTATTTAAGAGTAGGCCTGAATCCTCTCAGGCTGTGTTTGAGACACAGAATGACAAAGCCTCATTGCTTGCCCGATTAGCACATGCCAATTCTTAGGCGTAGCAAATCACACGCATGTACACACAAATATAAATGTATCTGGTTAGGCCTTTGAACAACTAGGCAGGAATGCACACAGCCAAATAGGTGAAGGGCTGCAGCCCAGTAGGAAGGCCATATTCATGGGAGCTGGAGCACAGGTCTTGAGTTGGCAAAACATGAACTAGGATTTAGGACACTAGCACCCCCCCCCCCAGAATGATGGTCACTCTATTTGAACTACCAGAAGTGCAAGAATACAAGTATTAAATCCTTCAGGAATTGGATTGATTAGTTGGACACCAGCCCTACCTCTTGGATAGGGGAACTGATACAGGGGGGAGCAGAGAACAGCCCAATCTGTGATTTGTACCAGGGAGAGCCAAAGGTGATGCCCATGCAGTGGGGAGGCATGAACACATGCATGTCTGGGATTACAAAAGAGCTGCTTTGTTTGCAAGGACTAGGCTGAGCTTGAGGTTATCTGCAAGGTTCAAGTTGATGCCCAGGTTCACCTCAAGTGGTTAGGAGTAAAAGATAGGGTGGTGCCATCTAAGTTTAACCAATTACCTTGCAATGTTTTAAGGTGGAGACCATTAAGATAATACCAAAGAGGTTTCTGAGCACAAACCTAGGATTCGAACCTGTGTTGCGCTGCATTGTCTTGCTTCTAAGAGAAGTTGTTGCCACTGCGCCATAATACCTGTTACTCACATGTGGTGAAGATGGAGAAGACAACATGGCCAATTGGAAGAGGAACTATATGTAACTATTAGCATGTAAATAGGCTCAAGCCAATAAGGGTGTGGGTTGAATACTGTATATTACATGAGTCATGAATGAGGATTTGTACGTTTATAAGACAGACTCAATTTTGAGGATGTGTGAGGAACTTATAGTGGCAACAAGTAAGACAGACACAAGTGATCACAGTTCAAGGGTGTTTATTGAACAATGAATGTTGTATGCAGGTCAGATAAATGCCTAATCTAAACCTATATATAAGATGGGAGCAAGCGTTGACCATCAAATGAAAAATTAGGCCGTTCTAGTGGCGTTGTGTCAAAATGAAAAGAGCCTATACTAAGAAACCTATTGCCAAACCTTACAACTAATACAAAAAGAGTTTTGGGATAGCTCTCAAGAAAGGAAAGAAGTGTTCTCAAATAATATGTCAAGATGCGGAAGCCTGGATCTCCCTTCCCCATGTTTTGGACACTGGGCAAGATGGGTGCTTGGAGCACAGTACAGTCTCGAGCTTCTACAGCATGAGACAACCGTACCAATGGCAGCTCTCAGGACACACTATCAAGCCTTTTTATCTAGAGGTGACAATTCTGTGTTTAACTCTCGAGCTTTCAGCTATCAGGGCTGTCAATGGGTAAGTCTTGTTTCACTTAAAAGCCTCTTGCCCTCCAGGACCTGATGTATTCAAATAAGAAAACAAAAGTTCAAATAACAAATGAAAAGTTTGTTTCCAATGTTCGCTGGGTGATGGGTTCACCCTTGGGTCCCCCACTTCTGGGTGCTGGCCCTTCTCAATTGTTTTTCACAGTTTCACGTTGGGTGATGTCTTCGCCCCTGGATCACCCTATTCTGGGCGCTGACCCTTCTTATGTCATATCCCACAAATCTTAATTTCTTTTTAAACAGTTCCAAATACACTGTTTCTTCAGACTTTAGACTTTAGACTTTGTCCCTTTTGTGATGTGATTCCTTTGTTTCTTCTCACTGTGGGGTTCACCTCTCCTTATTCCACTTATTATGTAGATAAACGTCTTTCGATTGTACAGGGATTTTACTAGACCTCTTCTGTGACCACTTTGACCTCTTCCAGTGACTCCCCTATGGATAGTTTCGATCAGATGGGGATCGACCAGAATCTCTTGAATTAGTACCCAAGTTTTCCCTCTGCAGCTGGACTCTCCTTAACACTTTTTACAGTTCTTTACAGAGTTCATTAAACTTGGTTCTAACTTGCCACTTTGCACTTTTCATTCAACACAGCCCGGTTCTTATCGATTCTCCCCTCGACTCACTGGCTGTGATGAACTGCTTGGCTTTTGGCGCTCCAGGAGTCAAGCCCGGTATCATGGGCATCAGAGCTTCCCCCGGTCCTGCTTATCGAATAAGCTTACCCCGTGTATTGTTGACATTTGCTACAAGACACTTGTTCTATTGTTCGTGGGACAAAAAGGGCGAGGTCATTTCTCTTCTCGACCCCTCTTATTTCCTGCTGCCTGTCTCCTTCTCTGGAACTGCCGTGCCTGATCAGCCGTCTTGTTGTGCTGTCTGCCGTGCTTGTACTGTGCTCTCTGGGTCCACCTTTTATCCCTGTGGAGATGGGGAAAGGGCCATGAGGTATGTGCGATTCTGATCAAGTGCCTGACTTTGCCTGACCCTTATATTGGGACATGTCAGGTAAATGGTTCTGGTATTAGTGTTTTGGCCTTTGTGTTGTGCGAAAGTGTTCATCTTGGAACGGGGGCAGGCAGGGGTTTAGAATGTCCTATGTGAGAGGTTTGGGAAAAGGTGTCAAAGGAAGGGGAATACCGCATCTCACACATCGGTGTCCCACACCCACTCCCTGAGGACCCCCAATCCAGGTGATCCTCCTTCACTGGTCCACCCCAGGAACTGGATCTAATAGCAATGGCTGTGTCCTGACCACCTGGATGACAGATCCCCAGGGACTAGCTAGGGTCGCATCTTCAGGTTTCTCACGGATGAAAGAGAGATCTGTGGCAGTGGATGCATAATACCCTGTTGTCCATTCTTTTTTGTATACAAAATAAAGATTTTGCTCTGGTCGAAAAAGGGTGCACCTGGCCTTTTTGCTTAGTGGGTTGTCTATTCCTGGTCTGGTTGTTGGAGGGTTTTCTTATATTATTGGTGACACCGATGTGATCCCAGAATCCCCTGCGAGGAAAGAGGATTCCTGGCCACACATCTGGAGGGGCCACACCCACATGCAGCAACCAGTCCCCTTTTTGGCACCTTTGGAGCGCTGTCTCTGGATTTTGCATGACTTTAACAGGACCCGTGATGGAGGACTTCGGGTGAACACACAGACCTAAGTGCATCTTCTTTGGAGAAAAACAATTAGGCTATGGGTAGTGAGTGTGAGTGTTTGAGTGTGCAATGAAGAGTGGTTATGTGAGTGTGGTGAGAGAGGATTGAATTGATAGGCTGGAAATCCATGTGGTGTTGTATATACGTTATGCATTTTTTTATATAGAGGATTGTGATATAACGGGACCCTTTCCTATGGTACTAAGGAAGACAACAGTGTTGTCTAACAAAGGTAAAAAGACACGGGTAGAGACCCTGTATTTTTAGCAGGTCTAGGATCTAGGATCTCTCGACCCAGTATAAGGGTGGTGTGAGAACGAGAGGTAGCTATGGTAGGGCCCTTTGTTGGTCAGTGATCTCCTAACCCGATAAGAAGGGGGTGTTGGTACGAAAAATATATTTTATTGTAATTTGTGGATGTGGTGATTTTTTTGTGGTGGGTCGCAGAGGTCGAGTAAGGGCCTATTGTGTTGGGTAATAGGAAGAATGTGACAGTGTGTGAATGCGTGTGTAAGGGAAGTGTGAAAGGAAGTGAGTATTGAGGGGAGGAGGGCATGTGATGGGGAATGTGGTGTGAAAGGGGTGTTGGGAAGGGGTATGGGGTGTTCGGTTGGGGTGGGGGTGTTGGTAACATTGTACAACAGTCACACAGGGGTGGTTACGATGGGACACAGTAGATAAGTTGGATGAAGAGTAGCAGACACCTGTGATTTCTCAATGAGTAGAATGCTTGTGGGGACCTAGGTTACGGAATAGATACAGACGTGGCTAGCAGTCGGACATGAGAAAAAGGAAAGTGGGGAAGACGGTGGTAGCACAGTTTCCCTTATTACACAAGGTACTGAGAGAGCGCAGTATATACTATGGACCCACATGAATAAAAATAATATTATCAAGGCACTCCCATCTCTCAGTGCTGTAGCGGGCAAGTGTATATATGTTTTCGAGAAGCAAACAGATGGTATGACTTTGGCTGTAGGAGATTAGAATAGCCTGTTTGTTTCAATACTCGGAGATCAGGCTGATGACATATGGGTTAAAGCTGGGTACGCGGGTGTGAAGTTGGGTGATGATTGCCATGACAGGGCTCACTTCAATGACCTTAGGCCCCAAGTGTGGGCACTGGCTATGGTACATATATCCGGATACACCTCATCTCCAATCAATTATGCAGATGGTGATGCGAGATGATGAGAATCCTGCTCAGTACATATTATATATACAGGAGATGTGAGGGACAGAAACAGGAGATTCTTGGGATTGAGCAATTCTACTCTTTTATTTTGTTGTAAAAAGGGGATCTCCAAAGAAAGTACAGAAGCTCTTGACAAGATAGTGGGGATTGAGGCAATGGGCTGGGCTGAAATTGTCTATTATCATAAACCACTGTAAACAGCTGAAGAAAAAGGAAGCAGCACAGCGAGCAGCAGAGGAAGCAAAACTGGTTCATAAAATGTTTAGCTAAGGTTGCATTGGAGGGGACTGTAGTGGCAGTAGGATCGGAAGAGATCAGTGTGGTTCAGGCTGACATGCAAGCGATATCTGTATGGGGAGGTGATAATGGTTGGGCAGGTGGGTATCAACCTCAGTACTAAGGGGGATTTGTAGAGGAGTTCCAGTGAGGTTGAGTGGGGTTTTCAGGAGCCCTGGGAGCACAATGAGGTTTTGGTGGAATGGGAGCTCTGGAAGGTGGTGCGGGTGAATGGGGCATTTTTCAAGAGTGTGTAAAGTAGCCAATCATTTGCTCACCCTCAGCAATAGATGTATCCTAATCTCCAGGGGGGTCCTGCCCCATACTGTCAGTCATATGGACTGCCACTCCCGGCAGTTCATTATGGTGCACCATTATCTGTTGTCCCACATTCTCCCCTGCCTTCATTTTTGCAGTTGTCAGCTCCAGGTTCTAGTAGCATGCCACCATATGCAGTGCAGAAAGGACAACAGGTTCCTCAGATACTGAACTGTAATGCTGTTCCGTATCGCAGGGTGACACATTACCAGGGGGCCCAGTGGTTGGAGGGAACCCATTACTTTTTTCAGGGACAAACACATATCCAGATTAGGACAGTGCACAGAGAGCCTTGGCATGCCAAGTCCTATTGGTCACTGCCGACCCAGCAGAGGAAACATTGGTGGGTGTGGAGATAGGAAATAAACCATTTATTTTCATGGTGGACATAGGTGCAACCAAATCATGCATTGGCGAGGGAGGTTTCCCCCTATAAGGCAAGATCATGGATACACAGGGCTTCTGTGGGGCAATTCGATCGGTTCCATTTACAAAGAAATTACCTACTTAGGTAGGGGCAGTGAGGTGTGGACCCCCTTGTTGGACTCCACTGCGACCCTGATAAATTTGTTAGCAAGGGACATTCTGATTAAGCTCATCATGACCATCTCATTCAATGAAACGGGTGTTGTATTGTCAGAATGCTGTGCTGGTAACTGGAAGATAGGAGATCTTGCACTCGTAGTGTAGGTGAAGATTTCTGCTAACCAATGTAACTCTCTGGGTAAGTATACACACAGAGAGATCAATTGGCCGAGAGATGAAAGGACACCAGCGGGCACCAGGTAACGTTGGTCGAGAGTAGCTTGCAGCTGCCGCAGTTAGACAAGCTGGAAGAAAGCAAGGACCATTAAGCGGAGAACATTCAGACCAAGACAACCAATAAACAATTAGTATTTTGGCTAACCTTCAGTGAGGTCAGGAATTTCCAGAGGAATAATTAAGGACCCATCTGTATAGGAGCCTACGTAAACTGTACATTTACTGGTATTCACCCCCCCCTACCAGAAAGAGGACAGGTCTTTAACAATACAGGAAAAGAATCGTATTGAGAGAACAGAAAAGGTGAGAAAAGGGTCAGAACAATTACCCACTGTCGGTGGAAAGAAGATTCATCCAGTCACCTCCCCTCATATATATTGCCAGAGTAAACTGTCCCGACAGCACAAGGACAACTAGGCGGAGGTGTTCAACAGTCTCTAGTCCCGAGATCCACCTAATCCGAAGGAACGCGGACGCCTACAACCTAATAGTGTCAGGAATGGAAGTCCAAGAGTTCCTGCGCTGGTTGGAGGCAATATACGTGAGGGGAGGTAGTGTGGAGTTGACAAGACAGGTGGGCAACAGTTTGAAGTCTTCAACCCAAGTTTGTTTTCTGTGCTGGCTGAGACAGAGAGCAAATCAGTAGGCAGGTTGCAGCTCAAGTAGCGCTCCGAGTTTGTTTACCGTGCTGGCTGAGACAGAGACCAAATCAGTGGGCTAGATGCAGGTCAAGTAGTGGTCCGGGTTCATATTCCAAAAAAGGCAAAACAAGGAGCAAGGACCAAAGCAAGAAGCAGGGATGACCAAGAAGGCAGGATTGAGGCAAGGGCAAGGCAAAATAGCAACTGTATTAGAAAAATCAGAAGCACAAAGTGCCTCCAACGTGGAAACTAAATACCTTCTGCACCCGCCCCTGAACGTATCGTATGCTAGAATGTAATAGACGCCAAAGTCACCATGTCAACCTCCAGGTTGTGTGTAGGTTGTAACGAAAACATGGGGACGGAGTGGAGTGCGACTGATGGTGATGTTGCTGAACAGGTACTACCATTGTAGAATGCCCTGGTCATGAAGGGGAGAAACAGATGTCATTGCCCAGTGATTGGTGCCCCTACGGCCGCCAGCACGGGCCGATATCGGGCCCTGACAGTACTCGCCCTTCTGAATGATGGAATCCTGACGCGTATGCTCGACACTTGGTATGTGTACCGTGAAGTTAATGTTGACCTTACCTGCATTAGGCATTGAATCCACATCAGGAGAATTACCAGTGGCCCCTGATTTGTTTTTATATGGTATTTCAATGCTACACAGTGAAATACCACAGGTGGATAATAAATACTGGCAAGTACCTTCTGAATTTTTGTTCAGGCCTGCCCAACCCCCAGAAGTAGTTGCAGAGTTGATGGTTGTGCTGGATATAGAAGGGGTTCTAGTGTCTGAAGACAGGATTGTGTTGATAGCAATTGATTCTGATAAAGGGGAGTAGCGCACAGTTTTGTGAATTCACCCTAGAATACCAATGGAAAATGTTTCAGATGAGGAGCTTTTTGAGAATAAAGAAAACAAGGCATAAATAATATTGGAAGTGTTTGTCCCTTGCGCGATTATGATACAATACAGACACATGGTCTGTTCTATGTTACTGGTAGGGAATGCTCCCTCCTTTGCTTCAGAAGATTTGTTTCAGTTACCTGACAAGCTGTGGACAGGTAATCCCCATGATGTGGGCCTTTTAAGGAGCGTTGCACCAATACGTATTACCTTGAAACCTGGTGCCATGTCCCTAGAGTTAAAACAACATAGGAGGGAATATATGACACCATAATGGCCCTCTTGTATCAGGCTATTATAATGCCATCCAATTCACTGTGTAAGACAGCTATCTACCCAGTAATAAAATCAAAAGGGGCTAGTTTGGGAATGATTCAGGATTCACGTGCCCTTAATGATGTAGTACTGGCAGAGTTCCCGGTGATTCCAACCCCCACCACACCAATGTGTAATATACCTGTTGAGGCAACCCATTTTAGTGTGGTGGATTTGAAGAACGCATTTTGCTGAGTACCCTTGCATCCAGACTCACAATATCTCATAGCCTTTACATTTGCCAATTTCAACATACTAGGCTTCCTCAAGGCAACCGTGATTCTCCGAGTATCTTTAACAGAAATTTACATGAAGATTTCTGAAACATTGATGTCACCAGCACCATAATTCCATACGTGGATAATTTACTGGTGTGCCGTACTACTGAACACCAGTGTAGGGAGGAATCTATTGCTTTGTTACAGTTTTTGGCCCACAGGGGGTACAAGGTGCACTGAGCAAAGTTGCAATACTGTCAGCAAGAGGTGTTGTATTTGGGTCAATTAATTTCAGTGAATGGTAGAAGAGTGACTCCAGAAAATGCAGCAGCAGTGCAAGCTATCCTCCAGCCGATGACGGTTAAGGACATGCAGACATTTCTCGGTCTGTGTAATTACTCTAGAGCATGGATCTTTCACTACCGTCATATACTAGATCATTGCTTGAGGCCATCAAGGAAGCACATTGGATGAATACTATTATTTGGACTGATGAAATGGTTATCAATTTCCAGGAACTGAAAAATTGTATTTCTACTGCTCCTGTATTGGCAACTCCTGATAATACTAAAGAGTTCTATCTATTCTCACATTCTAATTTCCAGATGAACACAGCAGAATTGATGCAGCGCAGCACTATGGGTCACAAACAATTAGCCTACTACAGTGGCATGTTGGCCTCTATCATGCAAGTACAGTTTCCGTTTAAACAAGCACTGGCTGCTACTGCTTTTGCCATTGAGAAATCTGCTACTTTTTCATGGGGAGTCCATTGATGCTGTACATCGCATATGCAGTTTTTGCAATACTAGAGAGATCCAAATACACATTGACCACGTAAACGTCTTCCGCATATAAAGTAATTCTCTCAAATCCATTTATTCATATTGTTCATTGTAAAAGAGTGAATCCAGCTATCTTCCTGACTGTACCCATTACGGATGATGACGAGGTTCATGACTGTGGTACATGTGAGGGTCCGGAAGATGGCATTCCTAAGGCACATGACTATGATTTAGATGACAGAGAAGTATTCTTTGTGGATGGGGTTTCAACTATTGACCAGGAGACAGGCCAGCAACATACTGAGGCAGCAGTTGTACGACTAGTTGATGTGGAGAACAAGGTATTTGTGAAGCAGAGACTACTAGGTCATTATTCAGCACAGGCAGCAGAAATGTTTGCTCTTATCGAAGCACTTGAGGCAGCTTGAGGGAGCGGGTTACAAATTATTCTGACTCAGCCTATGTTGCGACAACGGTTCACTCAGGATTGTCAAAATGGATGAGATGAGGATTTCATAGAGAAGATGGGTCTCTGGTGCAGCATGTGGCCCTGTTGGATTGGCTAATTTGTGCCCTTTCAGAGCAGATGCTTGCCGCAGTCGTCCAGTGTACCACCCATACAAGTGGTGCAGATTTTGTCTCCCTTGGGAATGAAGTAGCAGACACAGCAGTTAAACAAGCTGCTTATTTGCCAGCACCAGACATTCCTGAGCATCCAACACTTGTACATATACAGCCACAGTTGCAGACCCCTTATACTGCCCTTCCTGTTACTGAAATAATTGAGATACAAGGTTGCAGTTGGTTGGAGTTATCTGGGTCGGGACTCCCTACCTACCGCGCACCTTTTATTTTAAGGAACACTTAATGAGTCAACCTGCAGCCTCACTCCCTAGCTATCTTTGTGAAACAGGATCCCCGCACCCCTCCGCCGATTGCGGCACCAGATCAGGCTAATCAGCCCTACTGGCACCCGGACTCGGGAGGACCAGCTACCAGCCCTATTCAGAGCTAATCATACTACTCAACTGGCCCTGAAAAAGACTTAGGTCGAAACGCGTGTCGGCTGTTTGCACTCACCAATGTTAAACAACTGTTGGTATCTGCCACTATGATTTTTCATATTTGCCTTTTGGAATTGCAAATGCAACAATAAAGCAATAAGTTTTAAGCACAAATATGACTGCTCTAATCTGACCATGAATCTATACCTAAGCATAATTGCTACACCCCTGGGCCATTGAAGCCCCTCAGCGCCCATCATCATCCGCAGTTTTGTCATCCCATCTAACTAATTGAGATACAAGGTTAGGTGCCGTAAAGTGAGAAGTTGTTGTGGCAAAAAGGGAGTGTGCACAGTTCCCAACTGATTTAGTGTGGTGTCAGACAAGTATGACAAAAGTGTTGATGCCCAAAGATTTGACCTTACTGGCGTTCCACTATATCCACTACCCCACCCATGTGTCCAAACAATAGATTTCCACATATATACAAGGGGCTTGGAATAAGCCCAATATTCAGACATTGTCTCTATTTATGCCCAATTGTGCAGACTGCCAGATGTACAATACTGGGTAGACTTTAAAACACTGGCCCATTTTGAGATCTCTGCATAGACTTTGCAGATATGGGTGAGAGATGCAATACCGTCCGCTGCTTCATAGTTATATTATGTCCTTTCTCCCATGAATTGAGGCTGGTTCATGTGCACATCTTGAAGCCAAATCGGCCATCAGGTTTTTGGTCAGAGAAGTGTTCCCCTGATGGGAGTGTGCGAAATGCTTAAAAGTGACAATGGTACCCACTAATTGAATGAGCTGTTCAATGAAATTACAGCTCTTTTGGGAATCAAGCACAAGCTGTGTTCCATTTATCACCTCAAGGCCAATGACATTGTAGAAAAGATGAACGGGTTGCTGAAAACTAAGTTGTCCGAACTTTGTGTTGTACTGAAAAGGAACTGGGTGCATTGTCTCCCTTTGGCCTTGTTTAGTGTAAGAACCCAGCCCTGTAAGGATCATCACCTCTCCCCGCTTTAAATAGTGACAGGGAGACACAGTCACATGCCATTATCTACTGTGCATAGTGCTTCTGATGCCTACAGGGCTGCATCAATTTTGGGGGACGTGTTTCATTCGTACTTGGATATGTTAAAACAGTGTATAAAATACCTTACTCAACAGATTGCTCCACAACCGACAGAAAAAGGCAGAAACAGCACTGCACCAGAATTTCCGAACTGCCCACCATTATAATTGTTTCCTGTTGATAAAACATATGTTAGGAATTTTGTCCGCAGGTGGAGTGAGCGATGATGCAAAAGACCTTATACCGTCGTGTACACTTCTCTGCTTGCAGTCAAAGTTAAGGAACTATGGTACTGGGTGCATTTGTCTTATGTCAGGAAAGTCCCGCAAACAGTGGCAACAACCACAGATATTTTTTTCTGAGTGTCTTTAACAATGTGATTTTTTTTTTCTTAGATAAAACAATATTTGCTGCATTTTTTTTGGAAGAATATGCATGTTACACTGGTTAAATATTTTATTGATATTTATGTGTTGTAACATTTTTATGTTGTTTTCTACTATGAAGTTTCGAGTTCTCACATTTTTGATGGAACAAGTGTATGTTTTCAGAATCTTTGTAGGAGAATAGTTTTTCATCTTGTATCCTGGGTTTTCTTGGTTTATTTTTATACTTGTCTAGTGAAGTTGTATGGAAAGGTCATATAAAGGTGGGGTGGGGATGTGATACAAGGGAATGTGATAAAGCCAATCGATTTTTTTATCACAATAAATGTGTTGATGCTACAACACCAAGTGATGAGTATATGACTACGGTAGTGAACTTTAAATGGATGAGGCTACAAGATACAATAATATGGAATTTAAAATTACAATTCAAATAGGGTTTACATAAAGGGAATACAATGAGTCTAAATGTGTGGTGCACCACCCAGAATTTAGTTACATGTGGTACAGTCATATGAACTTGGTAGGGAAACTGAGGTATGACGCAAGCTATATCTGCTCCCTCATCCCCGTCATGCCTGGGACACCCAAAATGTTAGCACCCCAGGAGATATTGCCTTTGGAGGCCCAGTGTTTGGTGCATTTAACACTGTGTTGGTTTCATAGTCTGTTCCAGGAGCACATGGTACAAGTTCTATTGATGGACAAAGATGAATAATAGTGTGCCAAAAACAACAGTGCCACAAAATGCAAGCCATGGCCATGTTAAAAGTGGATATAGTGGTGTTCATGTCGAACAGATGGGAGAAGGCAGTGGTGAGCTGTGCAGCAGGAGGTTGGCAGGGTTTGGCAAAGATGTTATCACAATATGGACTGCATATATATCTAAACTAACATGGATTGAAGCACATGACACCCCAGTAAAGGTCCAACAAGCAGATGAATATCAGTTTTGCTTTCGAAGGCATGGGACTGTTCCTGGAGGCGAGAACACGAAGTGCAAAAATACAATGTTCATTCCAGATCTTGCAAAAGGAACAGCAGCAGTGATGGATCTGTACTGGTTATGTAGTCACAAGCATATCTGCTTCTTCCTTCTTGTTGGCGAGGCATGTGTGCATTCCCAACATTACACTCTGCTATACTAGTGGTGCTTGAAGCTCACCTGACCGTGGTATCCAAGCATGGGGTGTCGCAATCCATCCCAGCCTGTGTCCAACCCCCTGGGATGAGAAAGATGAAGCAGTCTGTGAAACTGAGAAAAAGAAGATCAAATTATCAAGATTCGTTGAAGCTCCTCAAAGTGATTCGAGACAAATATCGGCTCTACACCAAGACAGAGCTGTTCTTTGCATCTATCATAACACCAGGGATCCAGACTGCAGCAAATGCAAAGTGGTTGCAGATTGTTCAGTGGGAAGTGATCCAGTTGGTGAATGATACTGAACAAGACTTAAACTCTATCAAGAGTATGCTGAGGGCGATCTGGTTTATGATGCTTCAAAACCGGTATGTCCTGGATCTCCTGATGGTGATGGAAAGGGGTGTGTTCAAGAAGATAGGATTATCTTGCTGCACATTCATACCCCCAAAGGACACAGAGACTGGGTCCCTGAGGCACATCATAGGGGCCCGACACAAGCTAAAGACTGGCAAGGAAAGTGAAACAGTGTGTGCAGGCTGTTGATTGGTTCAATGCATTGTTTTCATGGGCACCATCCTGGCTTGAGATACTGGTGAAGAAACAGGTTTGGATCAAAGTGCTCCTGCTGGTGTTGTCCTGCACGTGCCAGATGATGCTTCAATGTTGTGTCAAATCTATTTCGAACAGTGCAATGATGATGGCTACTATTGGGGAAGGCATGGCTCTCCCAGGTACAAATTAAGGCAAGGCTCAAACTGAGAGCCCAAGCAAACTGTGCATGGTTTGGATTGAACAACCTATGTATCTCCCACGGACCTTTACCTCACCCCACCAGATTCAGAAATGTACACTGAATATTGGGTGGATTTAGCAGGTGATGGGGATTGCATATATCTTATGTGCACCCCAGAGAAACATGCATATGATGGGAGCAGTTTGCATCATGTATGTAGGGCATGGGTCTCTAAGGATGAAATGGATAGAGAGAGAGAAAGGGAGAAGTTAGTTAAAGGAGGATTAACTGAAGGGCGAATGTTGGGATGCACATTCAAATTACCACCCCTCCTAAATGATTTAGATTGTGGAAAATATATTAAACAATGGAGAATGTGGAAAGGATGGCATAGTGGTGAGGGGTGAACCCTATGAGTGGAAGCAACTGACTAGAGACATATGCATTTTGGAGGTTATACAGGGGAAAACTAACCCTTTGCTTGCGATAGTGTCACGTAGAATAAATTGCATGCACGGAGTAGGTATATCATGAACTAATGTATTTAAGAGTAGTCCTGAATCCCTGCAAGCAGTCTTTGACCCACAGAACAATAAGGCATCATCTCTTGCCTGATTAGCACATTCCAATTCTTAGGCGTCGCAGAAACACACATGTGCACCCACATAAAAATGTATCTGGTTAGGCCTTTGAACAATTAGCAGGAATGCATGTAGCCAAATAGGTAAAAGCTTGCGGCCCAGTATGAAGGCCATACTCATGTGAGCCAAAGAAGAGGTCTTCAGTTGTCGAAATATGAACTAAGATTTAGGACACTAGCACCCCCCAGAATGATGGTCACTCTGTTTGTACTACCAGATGTGCAGGAATACTAGTCTTAAATACGTCATGAATTGGATTGATTAGTGGGCCACCAGGTCTACCTCTTGGGAGGGGGAACTGATACAGGGGGGAGCAGAGAACAACATGATCTGTGATTTGTACCAGGGAGAGCCAAGGGTGATGCCCATGCAGTGGGGATCTTCTATAATATCAAGGGGTGTGTGACCCTCTTTTTTTGATTCGGGGGGCCTATGTCATGAGGGTATGGAATGATGCTTTTAACACAGGGACATAAGCTACCCCACCTGTATGGCACTTGCCGGTAGTATGATGTTGCACAAAAGATTATAACATTTAACCTTTGTATAAATTAGAGAGCACCAACATTTATATAGACTAGATAGATGTGTTGGTTATATTAACCACCTCCTAAATCACAACTTGTACTAACCCTCACAAAAAACTGTATTACAATTTGTTGGTCATATGAAGACTTAACATGATTGCTTTTGTATGCAACTCCTCATGGACAGGAGGTCAGAAAATGGTGACACATACACAGCAGCCTTAACAGGTTTTTTTTAAGGATTTACTAAAAAATAAAAACTGTTATATGTTAAAATAAATGTTGGTGCTCTCTCATTTATACAAAGGTTAAATGTTATAATCTTTTGTGCAACATTATACTACCGGCAAGTGCCTTATAGGTGGGGTAGCTTATGTCCCTGTGTTAAAAGCATGCAGTGGGAGGCATGCTGGGGACGCTTGTGTGTCTGGGATGAGAAAAGTATTGCTTTGTTTGCATGGACCAGGCTGACCTAGAAGTTATCTTCTGAGTTCATGTTGACGCCCAGGTGCACATCACAGAGTTAGGATTTAAAGATAGGGTGGTGCTATCTACATTTAACCAATTACCTTGCAGTGTCTTAAGTTGGAAGAGACCGTTACCCACATGTGGTGAAGATGGAGGGAAAGACGACGTGACCAAATGTAAGAGGGAATACATGTAACTATTAGCATGTAAATAGGTGGCAGCAATTGAGGGTGGGGGATGAATGCTGTATATTGCATGTTTCATGAATGACGATTTTTATGTTTATAAGACGGACTACATTTTGAGGACGAGGGAGAGCTCTGTGGCAGTGGATTCATAAAACCCTGTCACTCATTCCTTTTTTTATCTTCTCGAAAAAGGGTGCACCTAGCCGTTTTCCCTAGTGGATTGTCTTTTCTCGGTGTGGTTGTTGGAGAGTTACCTTACACTGGTGCCTAAAGCTATTTAGGAGTTTCAATTGCGCGATGAATTTGGAGTTTTTGTAGATTGGAATATTTCAATGGAACAGTGACCTGGAAAATTAGATAGCATTATGAATAAAGATAACTCATTCTCCCAGCCTCCTCATTTCGTAGGGAATGTCCATGCAAGCCACGTGCAAATCAAGAGTAGGGTTTAAATGGCGTAAGCCAGTTATTGGCAGTAACAAATTATGTTTTTAATACTAATGTTTAACAATGTGTTTTGACGTTGTGACCTGCTACAGAAAAATCATCAGAGGTGCATCATGAATATAATCTGAATATCATTATTTAGATAATGCTGCCCAATGTAAATGTAGGAATTGGGAAAAGATGGAATTTCTTTGAAGAGGGTTTATTCCAATCATGTTTGGGGGTTGACTGCAATAACGTATTTGGGAGTGTTTTTTTTAACTCTTTGTCATTTCAAATTTATAAACATAAACCAGTCATCAATTGACATTTGTGGGTTAAATCTTAAACTAGTCAATTATTTTCGTACTAAACAAGAACCTAACAAATTCACTCTTCGCCATGAAAGTATATAATGGAATCATTAACTATACCTAACACAATGCAATATTGCTATTTACACACAAGAAACAACAAACTTGACATTACCTTCACAACATCAATACACTGCACAACACAACTCGATTCACAATTATTTCCCTATTCAATCATGTCAATCCAAACTAAACGCTCACCCTAAATCATCCAACTATCATGTAAATAGAATGGCCTCAATTATACAGTTCATTAAATGGTCCCCATATTTCTAAATATTCACCCTCTCTTTTCTGTTTTTGTAACATGAGTTTCTTGTAACTGGACAGAGTCTGTAGATGAGAAAACCATTCCTCCGCTTTTGGCTTTTTCCTTGTCTTCCAGACCCTCAAGATTTGCTTAGCCAATACCCTGTTAATCCAGCTACCGTGATCTCGAGTTACCTTACATCTCCCCGACTTTGAGAGCAGAATTACTGAGTAAGATGATCTAGGAAACGCTACTCCCAAAATTATGTCCAGCCTATCCATAACTTCCCCCAAAATTCCACTACTCTTGGAGATTCCCACAACATATGTAATAAAGTAACTCCCTTCGGTCCACATCCCCAGCAAGAATCTTCAGTTGTCATACCCAAGTTATCAATCCGTACTGTGGTCCAATATAACCGACACAAAACTCTGTGGCGCATCTATGAATTTGTACCCACTCGTATTAAACTATCCCATTCTTTTGTAGTTATGTCTATGTCCAGATCTTTAATACATGCTTGCTGCAATATTTCCCACGAGGCAGCACATGATCCCTCCATAGGCATTCATTTCAGGAAAGTCAAAATAATACTGGGTGGCGAATTAAATATATTGCAAACCGTCTGCCTGTCTTTCATTGGACTATTAAGCTTCCCCTGCCTCTGTGTAAGAAGGCACTCTAACCCCGCCAAACGTCTTTGCTCCCTTTTCCCTAAACCAAAGTTCCTTCTAAGAGACTCAAAGGAAATAATTTCCCCATCATTGCATACATCACACACCCTCTCATTATCCAACTCTGCCAGCATAAGGTCTTATTACCGATTTGAAGCCCTAAATTGTGCCACAAATATGCTCCATAATGAATCCACACATTTACACCACTATTGATCATCAGTGACATTAATGCATCTCTAGTTGATTCAATGGTTGGTAGTTTTGCACTTAAATTAGGTATTTTCCCCATAGAATACACATCTCGCAAGGATTATGATGAGAATGTATTTTTTTCCATTGACATCCATAACAGAGAACACTCATCTCAACAAAGTAAAAGGCAGATTTCTTCAAAAATAAACCTGTAGTAATGCTCCAACTTGTGGTATCCAAACCCCCACTCTCTTACTGCCCGCTTTAAAACATATTGTGGAATCCCAGATCTCTTGCCTTCTCCCCATAAAAGATTTTGGAAGACTTTGTCAATGCGTCTGAGGGCCTTCTTTGTAAACCTAAGTGGTAGTGATTGAGTAATATAAAGACCTTTTGGCAAAAGCACCATCTTAAATGCATTAGTCTTTGCCATAATATTAAGAGTTAAACAGGCCCATTTGTGTACGTCCCTTTGAAATGTCTCTATTAGTTTAACTACATTAAAATACACTATCTTCTTCAGATCCCAGACAAGATATACTCCCAAACACCTCACACTTGTGTATGCCCATTGACAATTCCAAGCACTCAAGTAACTTGCGTGGATGCGTGGAATCTTGTGGAAAAACTGCCAACTTCACCCAATTAATTGTGCGGCCTGATAAGAAACCTACTTCCTCAAACATACTCTTAAGCCTTCCCCACCCTCATTTGGGTTAGCCAAAATTATCATCATATCATCTGTATAGCATAAAACCTTGATTTCTCTAGCCCCCACTCTAATACCCTGCAGTTCTTGTTGCTGTCTAATATAAGCTATAAGGGGCTTTAATGCCAAGTTAAAGAGGAAGGGGGATAATGGACATCCTTGCCATGTACCTCTAGACAAGGGAATGTGTGCCGAAGGTTCCCCATTAACCCATGCTCTGGCACTGATCGATGAATGCAATGCTTTAAAAGCCTTCAAAAAAGTATTACCATACCCCATTTTGGTTAATGTAAAATCCAAGAAGCTCCAATGAACACATGCAAATGTTTTCTCTGCATCCATAAAGATTGACAGGATATTTTACACCTCATTCTTAGGAAGCCACACAATGTCTATAATAGTTCTAATATGATCAAAACTGTGCCTCTCCTGCATAAACCCAACCTGAGATCTATCAATCAGATCCCCTATATATTTGTCCAACCGATTATTTAGTATCCTGGTAAATATTTTAGCGTCCACATTTAATAAAGATATTGGCCTGTAATTACCACACTTGGTTTGGTCCATACCTTGCTTAGGAATTACTGTGATACATGCCTCCTGCATTGTAGGGAATAAAACTCCCTCTATCAGGAAATGGTTATATAACCCACATAGGAATGGAGCCAATTCAGGCCCAAAGGCTCTGTAGAATTCAACTGGCAGACCGTCCAGGCTTAGCGATTTGCTTGCATTGCGCTGATCTGTACCACTCATTATCTCATCCTCCCTAATAGGTTGTTCAATGGCTATCGCATGTTCCACAGACAACTTTGGTAAATCAATGTTCCTGAATAATTCCTCTAAATCGGCCAATGCCAGAAATTATAAGGGTTTATAAAAGCTCCTAAAGCATTCATATATATCTCCCCTCTTCACCATTGATGTTCCCTGCTCATTTACTTTTCTTTGAACATATGACCTATCCACCTATCTACCATACCTTTTAATATGTTAGCTAGTAGCCTACCCCCTTTATCACTCTCTTCCCAGCATTTCTGTTTCATATAAAATGGGCCTTTCTCTCCCTGTAAATCCATTTCACATCTCAGGGATAATCACACTAAATCCATCTTTGCTTTATCCTCGCTACTTTTTGATAACTGATACTTCTTTTGTAATTTGCTAATCTCATTCTCCAGCCGGTTCAATTCTCCCATCCTGGATTTCCTTGCACGAGATGTAAGATTCATTAATTCCCCACAAATAGTTGCCTTGAAACTGTCTCAAACCATTAATTCATCAACTGTTCATTCACCTCAAAAAAGGATTTGATAAATGATTTTAAAAGCGTCAATGTGTCTTGATCTTTCAATATGTATCTTTTCAGATGCCATCTAGAGATAACGGACCTGGCATTATCCAGCTTTAACACCAACTTAATCATGGAATTATCCAACAACCCTCGCTCCATCATCTGAACACTAATAGTCTTCTCAATGTGTTTATCTGAGATCAACAAGTAATCAATTCTAGAATAAGTGTCAAATACTGGTGAAAAAGATGGATATTCTCTCTATCTCCTGGGTGCAAAGTTCTCCAAATATCTGCTAAACCAAAACTATCTGGGAGCGTTCCAAATGTTCTACTTTCCCCCACTGCAGTGTATCTACATTGTGCTGAGTGACCTAATTTGTGATTAAGGACACAGTTAAATTCCCCCCAATATAATGTATTTTCCACACATATTTTGTAACAGAGAAGTTAATTTTGTAAAGAAGTTGTTTCCCTCAGTATAAGGACCATAGATAGATCCTATTGTGATTATGCACCCTTCATAATTCACATCTACCAGAATCACTTTCCCATCATTATCCATCGTTACTCTCTCCACTCTCATGCCCAAGCCCCTACGGAATAATATTCCCACCCCTCTAGTCTTAGAGACATAACAATTCAACATTGTCTTATTATATCTTGTACTGGTCATGAGATTCCTAGATTCCTACACTAAATTAGCTAACTGTAGAAAGACATCTGCTCTTGCTCTCCACAAATGCAATATCACATCTTTCCTTTTCCGAGGACAGTTCAGACCTTTAACATTCCATATACAAAATGACAACTGTCTCATTCATCAATATACGTCATCTATTTCTCTCCCTCCCTCCTTCCTCTATTTTCATTACCAATGCGACTAGTATACACTTTTAAATTCTTGACCTACGTTTCGACATTAGCCATTCTTTGCTTTATGCTGACATTGGAAGCTTTGTAGATAGCGTTGATAATGCAAATGTATAACTGGGCCCTTACAATGTCCTGATTTGGGAGTCGGATTAAAAATCAATTTGATCAACTAAGTTTTCAACCTCTGACGTGTCACATACATGTCTATTGTACATACAGTAACCACTAAACTAACAAACAACACATACAGGATCACATTAAAAAACAGCACAGTTTTGGCAAAACAGTCTGTATTATCACAGAATTACTCTTAGTTCCAATTTACACTAGGATTGAAGTTCAGAACTATTCTCCCCGAGGTCTGTGCCATTATCTATTAGCCCTATAAGGTATAGTACATCTCCCCACCCACCATAAATTCTTGAATAACCCCACTCAATTTCCATTACCCACCTCTCCTATCACCACTAACAGACGAAGGATTCATACCATGCTGTGATCTTTGTAGCAGCGATATATGTATTCTTAACCGCCTCCTGGTGTACCCTCAACATTTATATATCAACCATTATTCTCGGACACCCCTCTTTCAATTTCACAAGCCTACACATATTAGCATTCCGTGCATATTCAGTGCATAATTATCTCGATGCACTGGATGTGACAGCATTCCTCACTTCCTGCAACTTCCCCATTTCCCTCACACCACACACCTCTTGTCTCCTGTACCGACTCATGCCCTTCAGTCGCTTCCCATAAAGCTTCTTTAGCAAGACTACCTCCTGTAAGTCTAATATAGATACTGAGACAATGCTGTATTTGACACCTTATTCCAGTTGAAGAATACAGTCATAGCCAGTCCTTGAAGACACAATTTATGCTCACTGAAGTATTCTGGCATCACTGCACACCATAAGTCTTTTAGGTGAAAAATCCATGTATTGTTAAACTATGAGGCTATTAATAGCTCATATGTCCACTGTGAATCATACATTAAACGTGACACTAAACTATGCCTTTACAGCATCATTTTGTTTTCACAGTGAAGCTCGTGGTAGGGGCTGTGCAGGCTTATACAATACCCAGTGATAGGTTCTTGCCTTCCCAACCTTCCATCACCTCCCCATTGTCACATTGCTAAATCTTCCCGTCATATGATAATGGCAACTTGCAGTAGAACACAGAGTATGTAGAACAAACTGCTTATCACTACTTCCTTTGAACGTGGCAGTACAGGTCTAATCATTTGAGTCTTCCCCATCTTGCCTCAACAGATCATCAGCCAGTCTTCTTCCCATAGGTCATACAGTGTTTCTTATTCAATACCTTCTGTTACAGCAATCTGATTCTGCTTGCAATTATCCTTCCGTGTAATGCCACTTTCTTGTCCCGATCCACGTGTGCCTTAGTGGCCTATCACGCGCTCTGCATTACGTTTGCTGGGGTGAACCACACATAAAAGAATGGTGCGAGGCATGAATGAGCCCTGCAGGAGTGTGAAGCATGCCCGTATTTATTCACTGTTTAACTTTGACTTTATTCGCCGCTCAAGCTTCGACAACCCATTGAAACATAGAGTGGATTCCAGATGCCTCAATGCAGAAGTTGAACATAATAACTTCCTGAGTCGTGGTCACTTGGCAATGCCACATCATCGCAGGGGGCTTTTTCCGAACATCCACAGCTCTACGCTCCGAGCTCAACGAGCGAAAATAAACAATAGAAATAGTTTTAACGGTAAGATCCAATCATTAGCAATGCAATGGATTTTACCTTGGTGAACATTAACAAGTATAAAAAATAAATCAAAACATGTAAACATTGTAAGACAAATGGGCAAACCCTTCACAATGAGCCCAATAAATCCAAAAAGCTACACATCATGTTTATCTTTTCTTCTTTACTGGCAAACACTCCTCTGCGAGGATCCAGCAGATTCCATGGGCTCCTGATCCGAGTCAGTTAGGAAAGCCTCTGCACTTTTGTAGTCAGTGAAGGAATGTAAATGGCTATCAATAACAACATGAAATATGGCTGATACACATTTAGTATTTCGAATTCTTCCTTCTTGCTCTTTCTTTTGCCATGTTAAATGTATTTTCTCCTTTCCAACACATTCCTGCTCAAATCCCAAAATATCATGATTTTGTGACACCCACCCCACCCCCAGGAGAGATCACCAAGCTGACATGCTTTCCTTAAAATCATCTCTTTGACAGGAAACTTAACAAATTTCACAACAAAATGTCTTGGTCTCTGGCCATTTGCAGGTTTTGGACCCAAACTGCTGTGTGCCCTCTCCATCTCTAAGCTCATTTTTGGATGCAATGTGAGTAAGATAGCTAAAGTATTTTCCAAGAGGTCCATAGGCTTGCCCTTTTCTGCATTTTCCAGAAAGCCAGCAATCCTAACATTGTTTCTCCTAGAGAAATGTTCTTGTTCAAAGAGTTTTATGGATAACTTTTCATTCTTAGATTGCAAGTCTCTTATCTGATCAGCCATCCCCAAGACCTTCTCATCCACCGAAGTGAGGTGCGTCTCAACACTGTCCATATTAGATGTCAGCTCTACATATCTCTCCGCTGCTTTGAACACTTTTGCCTTGATTTCAGCTATGGCCAGAGTTACTTGAGTTAAAGGATCCAGCAGTGTGTCTTCTCTTCCCTCAGGAGTTTCCTCTTCCCCCTTGAGTTGTTCCAGTTGTATTTGGATCCGCCATTGTAGGACTGAGGGTTCAATCTAGGCACAGGAGCACAGCCTTCAAGCTGCCATCCCTGTTGCAAAACTGTATGAAAGATGTGAACTGATGTAGTGTGTTGAGCCTTGGGTTTGTTTGGTCCTGTAACACCATCTAACTGTATCCTGAAAAGTGTACAATAAACTTGCTGTTTGTACAACTGTGTGCTAACTTCTTAAGTGTTGAGCCTGTTTGGGTTAAGGTGATTAAAGGCCCATCCGCACACTCCTTTAAAATGTTCACCTTATAAGTGATTCAACCGAGTCTCTATATTCCGACCCAATTTACCCAAACTAATTTCACAAAAAATAGCACCGAAGCCAAAGCCGAACCTACGGCACAAAGAAATATCTCACCCAAAGGGGCCCCCCTTTTCCCCTTCCCAGTTTCTTAGTTGTTACCCATAATCAATCACTGCACTTGCTTTCACTGCAATCACATCACTCAGCTACTTGCTTTTATTCTACTTCTCACTCTCACACAAAAGAGAACATCTTATCAAAATAAACAATCGCCGGACAATATTTCCAAGATATCTCTTTCACTTGAGCATAGAAGGAGCACAATGCTTTTCACTATAGCACTGCTGTTCACGCTCTCTTCATTACTAGTACAGTGTCCTGTACTACAAAATAGTCTTTGCCTGTCTACAGGAGGTTTACCTTCAATACATTGAATAACCAACAAAAGCGAGGTGAGGGCTCCTCCTACACAGTCTATACAGTATGTAAGATGCCATGGGTATACTTCAGGGAGGTATCTATGGGTGGACTTAAAATAAGATGCCACCTATCCTCTAGATAAGGGCTCCCATCAACCAGACAAGCAAACTGAAGGGTATCAAGACAAACCTCACAATGGCCGTGCTGGTTGGGATACCACTTCACACCTCTAAAATAACAAACTCTCACGAAACCCCTTAAATCAAAGAAAGAACCGTCTTTTACCCATATTTCCGCTCTTGCTTTACCCTCCAAAATGGCACTCATGTGAATCTGAACTGCTCTGATGTGGTGCTCCGTCAAGTCATCCTACACAGTTGAGCCACAACACTATGCTTCTGGGTAACAGACAGGCCTTTAAACAATATGGTGCCTGCAAACCTCTCTTTTACATCGTGCATGGAAGACTGGTCCCGCAGTGAGGTGCCACAGCTGAGTTGTGTGGACAGGAGACCCCCAACATCTCGGAAAGCCTGTGGTCCCTTCCTGGTCACCAAATCTGTGGAGGCAGACCCATAATTACAACAACCCAAACGGGCCTACCACCTGAGGAACAAGTGCATGTTTTGTACATAAAGCAAGTTCACTGTACAATTGTCCGGGGAGCAGTTAGATGATGCCGTGGAGTCAAACTAACCCAAGTCTCATTTAACCACATAAGTTGACACATATAGGCATTTTTGCAACTGTTAAAACAATCCCATATAAATGATTACAATCCACCCCCACATGTGATTGGACAAAACATCTTCCAAGAAATCACATCTTTTTCCAATTCCTACATTCTCATTGGTAGCGGTTATCTTAACTATCATCTTCACCTATGTGTAGAACACACCTCCTTTTGGATTTGTCTGTGGTAGATCATGACATCATCAACCAGTTAAACATTTGTGTGCAAACATAATTCATTACTAGCAATAACTGGCTGGAGCCCTTTAACCTTAACTCTTAATTGCACATGTTTTACATAAATACTTCAAGCGATATGAAGAAGGCTGAGTAAACAGGTTCTCTTTGAATTAGCGATAACTTTCTCATTCCCCAGTTCTAACCTAAATAACTTTCATTTCATTGCACTGAGCACATCTGAAAATACAATTTAAATTCCTGGGTTTCAATCACTGTACCCTCAAGCATTGATTCACTCCATGGTTTATTGCTGGTCAGAACAAATAGTGAAAACCCTCTGTCAAGCTCCCATGCATTCTCAAGATTACATCTGCCTTCTGCGATACTTATCAGACCATAAAAACCATAGCCGCCTCCTTTAGCTGAGCTGACCATCGCGAAGGTTGAAGTTACTTATTTACCCGTCCTCTGGCCCCTGAAACTCTGCAGAACCAGTTTCTCAAAGTCAACCCCTGACTGCTGTGTTTTTTTCTATTTATAAAAAATCCTACTGCGTGTAGATTCATAATTCCCTTTTATATGTTTTCTCAGTGTGTATGCATGTTTAACAAATAATATCTTCCCTTTATAGTGGACTCTTCAGGACGGACCCCCTTTCTCACATGCACATTATAAAAACTCCTCATTGCCTGCTTCTGGGCACGCGATAGGGTATAATTTATGAATTGTGCTTATATTTCATTTGGCAGTTTTAGCATTTGTCTTTCTACATGCGTGCTGAGCTAATATGTATCAATTTGACCAAAAATTAACACTAAGTAACATATCCCATTCCCATTTAGCTGCACCATCGGGCCCAGTTTGAAGCACCTGCAGTCACAAATATGACGTGCACAACAAAAAACCCTCTTGATTGTGGGGACCTTTCCTGACCACCCCAAAAGTGGCTAGTACTAAATTGCATGTAGCAAAGGACTTCTCAATGGAGGTGACCTAGGTGGAGCAAGTGAGTCTACAGAAGACACAGAAGACTTGACTTTATGCAGGTAGGTCACAGGAGAGTCAGTTATGAGTTAGAATTTGATGATGGGGAATGTAAGAGGAGTGTAGGGTGGAGGTTGACAGACATGAAGAAGTAGAGAAGGGTGTGGTTAGAGGGAGATGGTTCAATAGAAGGGGCATTGTAAGAAAAATGAAGAGGAATGGAAGATCAGATCTAACAGAGCGCTGGGATGTTGTGTTCAGAGACCATGGAGGGTTCAGACAGGGTGTGGGCAAGTTGGATATGGTCTTTGTTAGACATGTTGGAAAGGATTAAGTCAGCTATGAGCACAATAGGGCGGTATGAGGAAAGGAGTTCAAGCAGGAGATCCATATAAAAGTGGAAAAAGTTGAAAGAGTTTACAGTAAAATAGATTAGGAAAATAGTGAGTGATATTGGTGGGATACATTGAATGGCAATATGATCAAAGCATGAGGGATGGAAGTCATTTGGGGAATGGATGAGTTGGCCTTGTTAACCAGGAAACCTAACATGCCACATCCCTTGGACAGAGAGTGGGCACAAGTTGTGGGATCTGTCCAGAGGGATACAGTAGTGGACGAATTGTGTAGTTAAACATCTTTTTAGGTGATAGCCATTATGGGTAGATAGGAGTTGGCAATCAAAATTGCCAATGAAAGATGAGGTTTTGTTACAGAATTATGTGTCATTCCAGGTACATAGTGTGAAGTTGGTGTGCTGAAAGGGTGAGTTAGTATGTTTTTTTTCTCCAATGGGAGACGAATTGTGTATGTTTGGAACATTGATAGAGTTGGTGGCTTGAACACCTGTGAGAGGTAGAAATTAGAGGATTGTGATAAGAGGAGGGCTATTGAGCTGTGGAGAAGACATGAAGGAAACTTCACGGAAGCACCAAATGAACTGTAGAGACATTAAAGGCAGGAGTAGGGAAAGTAAGGAAGTACATATTTGGGCTTGCAGGTTGAATGTAGATTGGAGAGTGTGGTTGAGATTAGTAAGCACTTTGCAGCTTTTAGAAAACTGCAACCAGAAGAGAAGTGACCAAACAACGCTACAAACAGGGTGGCTAAAGAGCAGAGCAATGCAATGAAGGCCCCAGAAAGACCCATGTGCAGAATTGGGGTTTAGGGCCACGCTGGTCAATGGGCTGGATATTACCGGATCCACGATCTGGCAAAATATGTCTCCCCAGATAACAATGAACTGCCCTTCAAGGGTTTTAATGTTTTATATGTGTTTCTGTTGCCTGCACCAAGATTCGAACACCAAGAGACTTACCCGCTAGACCACTTGAGCATCTGTTCAGGGTACGTGTGAAATGCTAGTTAGGATTGCATTCTGCAGAAAATATTTAAGCAAGCTCCTTATGTTTAAAAGGTGTGCGCCTTTTATACTTTGCATCATTATAGGAAACAGTCCTCCTTTGCTGGTCTAGGTGATATTAATGAATCAATCTCCTGAAATAGAAGTGTTTATTTAGTGGGAGGCTTTGACAAATCTCCCACGTTTGCCAACTACCGGTCCCCCGTCACTGGTGCAGTCCCACAGTTAAGAAAGTGCATTCCCAGTACTGGTGAGGGTTGGTTCCGTGGAGCGAGTCAGTTTCCCCGCCCGCAGCAGGAGTACTTGCACTTTGAGATGATGGGGTAGTGGGTGGGGATTCACTGGAACATCTGCAGCACTGGCACCTCCCAGAGTGTAGTTGCACAGACTTAGCTGCCTTGTACACCATGCACTGTAACAGTTGCCCACCTTGACGGTGCATGACGAGTTGTGGCTATCCAGCTTGTTGTGCCTGCAGAGTACAGGGCCGCGTCTGAAAATTCCTGTCCAGCTTCTTGCTGATATTTTCCTCTGAAAAGAGTTATTATTGAAAACAGGCATCGTTTTTTAGGGTTCTTGAGGTTATTGATGTCCTTATTGGTCTTCTCAGTGGCTATTGCTTAGACTTTCTATTGTTATTAGGGCTGTACCGAATAGCATATTTAGTATTCGGCCGGATACCGAATAGTTTGTCAACTATTCGGCCGGGGCCGAATAGTGAGCCGAATAGTTTTTTTTTTTAGGCCCCCCTATGCAATACAATCTCGGGCCACCGGCTTTGGCCCGGTGGCCCGACAAACACAACATTATTGCGGTGAGGCCGCGGGGGTTCCCTGTGGCCCCGCGGCCTCACCGTGGTGAGGGAGCATGGGGGACACATTAGAAATGGAGGCCGCCGGGGTCGGCAAAGTGCCCCGGCGGCCTCATAACTCTGGGGGGGCCGCGGCCCCCCTATGCAATACAATCTCGGGCCACCGGCTTTGGCCCGGTGGCCCGACAAACACAACATTATTGCGGTGAGGCCGCGGGGGTTCCCTGTGGCCCCGCGGCCTCACCGTGGTGAGGGAGCATGGGGGACACATTAGAAATGGAGGCCGCCGGGGTCGGCAAAGTGCCCCGGCGGCCTCATAACTCTGGGGGGGCCGCGGCCCCCCTATGCAATACAATCTCGGGCCACCGGCTTTGGCCCGGTGGCCCGACAAACACAACATTATTGCGGTGAGGCCGCGGGGGTTCCCTGTGGCCCCGCGGCCTCACCGTGCTCAAGGGGTGAGGGGGGGCACATTGGAAATCGAGGCTGCCGGGGTCGGCAAAGTGCCCCGGCGGCCTCATGAGTCTGGGGGGGCCGCTCCTGTAGGAGCGGCCCCCCAATGCAAAATAAATGTCGGGCCACCGGCTTTGCACCGGTGGCCCGACCAGCATACCTGCTGGTACTGCGGTGAGACCGCGGGGGTGGCACCCCCGCGGCCTCAGCGTGGTGAGGGGGATGGGGGGCACATTGGAAATCGAGGCCGCCGGGGTCGGCAAAGTGCCCCGGCGGCCTCATGAGTCTGGGGGGGCCGCTCCTGTAGGAGCGGCCCCCCAATGCAAAATAAACGTCGGGCCACCGGCTTTGCACCGGTGGCCCGACAAACACAACATTATAGCGGTGAGGCCACGGGGGTTCCCTGAGGCCCCGCGGCCTCACCGTGGTGAGGGGGATGGGGGGGCACATTGGAAATCAAGGCCGCCGGGGTCGGCAAAGTGCCCCGGCGGCCTCATGAGTCTGGGGGGGGCCGCTCATGTAGGAGCGGCCCCCCAATGCAAAATAAACGTCGGGCCACCGGCTTTGCACCGGTGGCCCGACAAACACAACATTATAGCGGTGAGGCCGCGGGGGTTCCCTGAGGCCCCGCGGCCTCACCGTGGTGAGGGGGATGGGGGGGCACATTGGAAATCGAGGCCGCCGGGGTCGGCAAAGTGCCCCGGCGGCCTCATGAGTCTGGGAGGGCCGCTCCTGTAGGAGCGGCCCCCCAATGCAAAATAAATGTCGGGCCACCGGCTTTGCACCGGTGGCCCGACCAGCATACCTGCTGGTACTGCGGTGAGACCGCGGGGGTGCAGGGCACCCCCGCGGCCTCAGCGTGGTGAGGGGGATGGGGGGGGCACATTGGAAATCGAGGCCGCCGGGGTCGGCAAAGTGCCCCGGCGGCCTCATGAGTCTGGGGGGGCCGCTCCTGTAGGAGCGGCCCCCCAATGCAAAATAAACGTCGGGCCACCGGCTTTGCACCGGTGGCCCGACAAACACAACATTATAGCGGTGAGGCCACAGGGGTTCCCTGAGGCCCCGCGGCCTCACCGTGGTGAGGGGGATGGGGGGGCACATTGGAAATCGAGGCCGCCGGGGTCGGCAAAGTGCCCCGGCGGCCTCATGAGTCTGGGGGGCCGCTCATGTAGGAGCGGCCCCCCAATGCAAAATAAACGTCGGGCCACCGGCTTTGCACCGGTGGCCCGACCAGCATACATGCAATTACTGCGGTGAGGGGGTATGGGGGAGGTCACTTACCTGGTGATTTCTCTGGGTCCGGGCATCTGCTGGAATCCGTCTGTTGGCATAGGAAGCGAGGGAAGGGAAGAACTGTTCCCTTCCCTCGCTTCCTATTTCAACACGTTAGGCTGGTTCCTCTGTGGTCAGACTGCAGAAGCCAATAGGCAAACAGCTTGTTTGGCTTCTGCAGCCTGAACACTGTCAAACATTCTATGATTGGCTGTCATCTCCCAAACAGGGAGAGGGCAGCTAATCATAGAAAGTGGACTTCGGCTTCGAGTCCCTAAACAGAAACTATTCTGCCGAAGCCGGATAGCTGTATTTCAGCCGAACTTCGGCAGAATAGGGACTCGAAGCCGAAGTTCGGTACAGCCCTAATTGTTATCCCACTTTCATTTACGCCTCATTTGAAGGAAATGGTTATATAACCCACATAGGAATGGAGCCAATTCAGGCCCAAAGGCTCTGTAGAATTCAACTGGCAGACCGTCCAGGCTTAGCGATTTGCTTGCATTGCGCTGATCTGTACCACTCATTATCTCATCCTCCCTAATAGGTTGTTCAATGGCTATCGCATGTTCCACAGACAACTTTGGTAAATCAATGTTCCTGAATAATTCCTCTAAATCGGCCAATGCCAGAAATTATAAGGGTTTATAAAAGCTCCTAAAGCATTCATATATATCTCCCCTCTTCACCATTGATGTTCCCTGCTCATTTACTTTTCTTTGAACATATGACCTATCCACCTATCTACCATACCTTTTAATATGTTAGCTAGTAGCCTACCCCCTTTATCACTCTCTTCCCAGCATTTCTGTTTCATATAAAATGGGCCTTTCTCTCCCTGTAAATCCATTTCACATCTCAGGGATAATCACACTAAATCCATCTTTGCTTTATCCTCGCTACTTTTTGATAACTGATACTTCTTTTGTAATTTGCTAATCTCATTCTCCAGCCGGTTCAATTCTCCCATCCTGGATTTCCTTGCACGAGATGTAAGATTCATTAATTCCCCACAAATAGTTGCCTTGAAACTGTCTCAAACCATTAATTCATCAACTGTTCATTCACCTCAAAAAAGGATTTGATAAATGATTTTAAAAGCGTCAATGTGTCTTGATCTTTCAATATGTATCTTTTCAGATGCCATCTAGAGATAACGGACCTGGCATTATCCAGCTTTAACACCAACTTAATCATGGAATTATCCAACAACCCTCGCTCCATCATCTGAACACTAATAGTCTTCTCAATGTGTTTATCTGAGATCAACAAGTAATCAATTCTAGAATAAGTGTCAAATACTGGTGAAAAAGATGGATATTCTCTCTATCTCCTGGGTGCAAAGTTCTCCAAATATCTGCTAAACCAAAACTATCTGGGAGCGTTCCAAATGTTCTACTTTCCCCCACTGCAGTGTATCTACATTGTGCTGAGTGACCTAATTTGTGATTAAGGACACAGTTAAATTCCCCCCAATATAATGTATTTTCCACACATATTTTGTAACAGAGAAGTTAATTTTGTAAAGAAGTTGTTTCCCTCAGTATAAGGACCATAGATAGATCCTATTGTGATTATGCACCCTTCATAATTCACATCTACCAGAATCACTTTCCCATCATTATCCATCGTTACTCTCTCCACTCTCATGCCCAAGCCCCTACGGAATAATATTCCCACCCCTCTAGTCTTAGAGACATAACAATTCAACATTGTCTTATTATATCTTGTACTGGTCATGAGATTCCTAGATTCCTACACTAAATTAGCTAACTGTAGAAAGACATCTGCTCTTGCTCTCCACAAATGCAATATCACATCTTTCCTTTTCCGAGGACAGTTCAGACCTTTAACATTCCATATACAAAATGACAACTGTCTCATTCATCAATATACGTCATCTATTTCTCTCCCTCCCTCCTTCCTCTATTTTCATTACCAATGCGACTAGTATACACTTTTAAATTCTTGACCTACGTTTCGACATTAGCCATTCTTTGCTTTATGCTGACATTGGAAGCTTTGTAGATAGCGTTGATAATGCAAATGTATAACTGGGCCCTTACAATGTCCTGATTTGGGAGTCGGATTAAAAATCAATTTGATCAACTAAGTTTTCAACCTCTGACGTGTCACATACATGTCTATTGTACATACAGTAACCACTAAACTAACAAACAACACATACAGGATCACATTAAAAAACAGCACAGTTTTGGCAAAACAGTCTGTATTATCACAGAATTACTCTTAGTTCCAATTTACACTAGGATTGAAGTTCAGAACTATTCTCCCCGAGGTCTGTGCCATTATCTATTAGCCCTATAAGGTATAGTACATCTCCCCACCCACCATAAATTCTTGAATAACCCCACTCAATTTCCATTACCCACCTCTCCTATCACCACTAACAGACGAAGGATTCATACCATGCTGTGATCTTTGTAGCAGCGATATATGTATTCTTAACCGCCTCCTGGTGTACCCTCAACATTTATATATCAACCATTATTCTCGGACACCCCTCTTTCAATTTCACAAGCCTACACATATTAGCATTCCGTGCATATTCAGTGCATAATTATCTCGATGCACTGGATGTGACAGCATTCCTCACTTCCTGCAACTTCCCCATTTCCCTCACACCACACACCTCTTGTCTCCTGTACCGACTCATGCCCTTCAGTCGCTTCCCATAAAGCTTCTTTAGCAAGACTACCTCCTGTAAGTCTAATATAGATACTGAGACAATGCTGTATTTGACACCTTATTCCAGTTGAAGAATACAGTCATAGCCAGTCCTTGAAGACACAATTTATGCTCACTGAAGTATTCTGGCATCACTGCACACCATAAGTCTTTTAGGTGAAAAATCCATGTATTGTTAAACTATGAGGCTATTAATAGCTCATATGTCCACTGTGAATCATACATTAAACGTGACACTAAACTATGCCTTTACAGCATCATTTTGTTTTCACAGTGAAGCTCGTGGTAGGGGCTGTGCAGGCTTATACAATACCCAGTGATAGGTTCTTGCCTTCCCAACCTTCCATCACCTCCCCATTGTCACATTGCTAAATCTTCCCGTCATATGATAATGGCAACTTGCAGTAGAACACAGAGTATGTAGAACAAACTGCTTATCACTACTTCCTTTGAACGTGGCAGTACAGGTCTAATCATTTGAGTCTTCCCCATCTTGCCTCAACAGATCATCAGCCAGTCTTCTTCCCATAGGTCATACAGTGTTTCTTATTCAATACCTTCTGTTACAGCAATCTGATTCTGCTTGCAATTATCCTTCCGTGTAATGCCACTTTCTTGTCCCGATCCACGTGTGCCTTAGTGGCCTATCACGCGCTCTGCATTACGTTTGCTGGGGTGAACCACACATAAAAGAATGGTGCGAGGCATGAATGAGCCCTGCAGGAGTGTGAAGCATGCCCGTATTTATTCACTGTTTAACTTTGACTTTATTCGCCGCTCAAGCTTCGACAACCCATTGAAACATAGAGTGGATTCCAGATGCCTCAATGCAGAAGTTGAACATAATAACTTCCTGAGTCGTGGTCACTTGGCAATGCCACATCATCGCAGGGGGCTTTTTCCGAACATCCACAGCTCTACGCTCCGAGCTCAACGAGCGAAAATAAACAATAGAAATAGTTTTAACGGTAAGATCCAATCATTAGCAATGCAATGGATTTTACCTTGGTGAACATTAACAAGTATAAAAAATAAATCAAAACATGTAAACATTGTAAGACAAATGGGCAAACCCTTCACAATGAGCCCAATAAATCCAAAAAGCTACACATCATGTTTATCTTTTCTTCTTTACTGGCAAACACTCCTCTGCGAGGATCCAGCAGATTCCATGGGCTCCTGATCCGAGTCAGTTAGGAAAGCCTCTGCACTTTTGTAGTCAGTGAAGGAATGTAAATGGCTATCAATAACAACATGAAATATGGCTGATACACATTTAGTATTTCGAATTCTTCCTTCTTGCTCTTTCTTTTGCCATGTTAAATGTATTTTCTCCTTTCCAACACATTCCTGCTCAAATCCCAAAATATCATGATTTTGTGACACCCACCCCACCCCCAGGAGAGATCACCAAGCTGACATGCTTTCCTTAAAATCATCTCTTTGACAGGAAACTTAACAAATTTCACAACAAAATGTCTTGGTCTCTGGCCATTTGCAGGTTTTGGACCCAAACTGCTGTGTGCCCTCTCCATCTCTAAGCTCATTTTTGGATGCAATGTGAGTAAGATAGCTAAAGTATTTTCCAAGAGGTCCATAGGCTTGCCCTTTTCTGCATTTTCCAGAAAGCCAGCAATCCTAACATTGTTTCTCCTAGAGAAATGTTCTTGTTCAAAGAGTTTTATGGATAACTTTTCATTCTTAGATTGCAAGTCTCTTATCTGATCAGCCATCCCCAAGACCTTCTCATCCACCGAAGTGAGGTGCGTCTCAACACTGTCCATATTAGATGTCAGCTCTACATATCTCTCCGCTGCTTTGAACACTTTTGCCTTGATTTCAGCTATGGCCAGAGTTACTTGAGTTAAAGGATCCAGCAGTGTGTCTTCTCTTCCCTCAGGAGTTTCCTCTTCCCCCTTGAGTTGTTCCAGTTGTATTTGGATCCGCCATTGTAGGACTGAGGGTTCAATCTAGGCACAGGAGCACAGCCTTCAAGCTGCCATCCCTGTTGCAAAACTGTATGAAAGATGTGAACTGATGTAGTGTGTTGAGCCTTGGGTTTGTTTGGTCCTGTAACACCATCTAACTGTATCCTGAAAAGTGTACAATAAACTTGCTGTTTGTACAACTGTGTGCTAACTTCTTAAGTGTTGAGCCTGTTTGGGTTAAGGTGATTAAAGGCCCATCCGCACACTCCTTTAAAATGTTCACCTTATAAGTGATTCAACCGAGTCTCTATATTCCGACCCAATTTACCCAAACTAATTTCACAAAAAATAGCACCGAAGCCAAAGCCGAACCTACGGCACAAAGAAATATCTCACCCAAAGGGGCCCCCCTTTTCCCCTTCCCAGTTTCTTAGTTGTTACCCATAATCAATCACTGCACTTGCTTTCACTGCAATCACTTCACTCAGCTACTTGCTTTTATTCTACTTCTCACTCTCACACAAAAGAGAACATCTTATCAAAATAAACAATCGCCGGACAATATTTCCAAGATATCTCTTTCACTTGAGCATAGAAGGAGCACAATGCTTTTCACTATAGCACTGCTGTTCACGCTCTCTTCATTACTAGTACAGTGTCCTGTACTACAAAATAGTCTTTGCCTGTCTACAGGAGGTTTACCTTCAATACATTGAATAACCAACAAAAGCGAGGTGAGGGCTCCTCCTACACAGTCTATACAGTATGTAAGATGCCATGGGTATACTTCAGGGAGGTATCTATGGGTGGACTTAAAATAAGATGCCACCTATCCTCTAGATAAGGGCTCCCATCAACCAGACAAGCAAACTGAAGGGTATCAAGACAAACCTCACAATGGCCGTGCTGGTTGGGATACCACTTCACACCTCTAAAATAACAAACTCTCACGAAACCCCTTAAATCAAAGAAAGAACCGTCTTTTACCCATATTTCCGCTCTTGCTTTACCCTCCAAAATGGCACTCATGTGAATCTGAACTGCTCTGATGTGGTGCTCCGTCAAGTCATCCTACACAGTTGAGCCACAACACTATGCTTCTGGGTAACAGACAGGCCTTTAAACAATATGGTGCCTGCAAACCTCTCTTTTACATCGTGCATGGAAGACTGGTCCCGCAGTGAGGTGCCACAGCTGAGTTGTGTGGACAGGAGACCCCCAACATCTCGGAAAGCCTGTGGTCCCTTCCTGGTCACCAAATCTGTGGAGGCAGACCCATAATTACAACAACCCAAACGGGCCTACCACCTGAGGAACAAGTGCATGTTTTGTACATAAAGCAAGTTCACTGTACAATTGTCCGGGGAGCAGTTAGATGATGCCGTGGAGTCAAACTAACCCAAGTCTCATTTAACCACATAAGTTGACACATATAGGCATTTTTGCAACTGTTAAAACAATCCCATATAAATGATTACAATCCACCCCCACATGTGATTGGACAAAACATCTTCCAAGAAATCACATCTTTTTCCAATTCCTACATTCTCATTGGTAGCGGTTATCTTAACTATCATCTTCACCTATGTGTAGAACACACCTCCTTTTGGATTTGTCTGTGGTAGATCATGACATCATCAACCAGTTAAACATTTGTGTGCAAACATAATTCATTACTAGCAATAACTGGCTGGAGCCCTTTAACCTTAACTCTTAATTGCACATGTTTTACATAAATACTTCAAGCGATATGAAGAAGGCTGAGTAAACAGGTTCTCTTTGAATTAGCGATAACTTTCTCATTCCCCAGTTCTAACCTAAATAACTTTCATTTCATTGCACTGAGCACATCTGAAAATACAATTTAAATTCCTGGGTTTCAATCACTGTACCCTCAAGCATTGATTCACTCCATGGTTTATTGCTGGTCAGAACAAATAGTGAAAACCCTCTGTCAAGCTCCCATGCATTCTCAAGATTACATCTGCCTTCTGCGATACTTATCAGACCATAAAAACCATAGCCGCCTCCTTTAGCTGAGCTGACCATCGCGAAGGTTGAAGTTACTTATTTACCCGTCCTCTGGCCCCTGAAACTCTGCAGAACCAGTTTCTCAAAGTCAACCCCTGACTGCTGTGTTTTTTTCTATTTATAAAAAATCCTACTGCGTGTAGATTCATAATTCCCTTTTATATGTTTTCTCAGTGTGTATGCATGTTTAACAAATAATATCTTCCCTTTATAGTGGACTCTTCAGGACGGACCCCCTTTCTCACATGCACATTATAAAAACTCCTCATTGCCTGCTTCTGGGCACGCGATAGGGTATAATTTATGAATTGTGCTTATATTTCATTTGGCAGTTTTAGCATTTGTCTTTCTACATGCGTGCTGAGCTAATATGTATCAATTTGACCAAAAATTAACACTAAGTAACATATCCCATTCCCATTTAGCTGCACCATCGGGCCCAGTTTGAAGCACCTGCAGTCACAAATATGACGTGCACAACAAAAAACCCTCTTGATTGTGGGGACCTTTCCTGACCACCCCAAAAGTGGCTAGTACTAAATTGCATGTAGCAAAGGACTTCTCAATGGAGGTGACCTAGGTGGAGCAAGTGAGTCTACAGAAGACACAGAAGACTTGACTTTATGCAGGTAGGTCACAGGAGAGTCAGTTATGAGTTAGAATTTGATGATGGGGAATGTAAGAGGAGTGTAGGGTGGAGGTTGACAGACATGAAGAAGTAGAGAAGGATGTGGTTAGAGGGAGATGGTTCAATAGAAGGGGCATTGTAAGAAAAATGAAGAGGAATGGAAGATCAGATCTAACAGAGCGCTGGGATGTTGTGTTCAGAGACCATGGAGGGTTCAGACAGGGTGTGGGCAAGTTGGATATGGTCTTTGTTAGACATGTTGGAAAGGATTAAGTCAGCTATGAGCACAATAGGGCGGTATGAGGAAAGGAGTTCAAGCAGGAGATCCATATAAAAGTGGAAAAAGTTGAAAGAGTTTACAGTAAAATAGATTAGGAAAATAGTGAGTGATATTGGTGGGATACATTGAATGGCAATATGATCAAAGCATGAGGGATGGAAGTCATGTGGGGAATGGATGAGTTGGCCTTGTTAACCAGGAAACCTAACATGCCACATCCCTTGGACAGAGAGTGGGCACAAGTTGTGGGATCTGTCCAGAGGGATACAGTAGTGGACGAATTGTGTAGTTAAACATCTTTTTAGGTGATAGCCATTATGGGTAGATAGGAGTTGGCAATCAAAATTGCCAATGAAAGATGAGGTTTTGTTACAGAATTATGTGTCATTCCAGGTACATAGTGTGAAGTTGGTGTGCTGAAAGGGTGAGTTAGTATGTTTTTTTTCTCCAATGGGAGACGAATTGTGTATGTTTGGAACATTGATAGAGTTGGTGGCTTGAACACCTGTGAGAGGTAGAAATTAGAGGATTGTGATAAGAGGAGGGCTATTGAGCTGTGGAGAAGACATGAAGGAAACTTCACGGAAGCACCAAATGAACTGTAGAGACATTAAAGGCAGGAGTAGGGAAAGTAAGGAAGTACATATTTGGGCTTGCAGGTTGAATGTAGATTGGAGAGTGTGGTTGAGATTAGTAAGCACTTTGCAGCTTTTAGAAAACTGCAACCAGAAGAGAAGTGACCAAACAACGCTACAAACAGGGTGGCTAAAGAGCAGAGCAATGCAATGAAGGCCCCAGAAAGACCCATGTGCAGAATTGGGGTTTAGGGCCACGCTGGTCAATGGGCTGGATATTACCGGATCCACGATCTGGCAAAATATGTCTCCCCAGATAACAATGAACTGCCCTTCAAGGGTTTTAATGTTTTATATGTGTTTCTGTTGCCTGCACCAAGATTCGAACACCAAGAGACTTACCCGCTAGACCACTTGAGCATCTGTTCAGGGTACGTGTGAAATGCTAGTTAGGATTGCATTCTGCAGAAAATATTTAAGCAAGCTCCTTATGTTTAAAAGGTGTGCGCCTTTTATACTTTGCATCATTATAGGAAACAGTCCTCCTTTGCTGGTCTAGGTGATATTAATGAATCAATCTCCTGAAATAGAAGTGTTTATTTAGTGGGAGGCTTTGACAAATCTCCCACGTTTGCCAACTACCGGTCCCCCGTCACTGGTGCAGTCCCACAGTTAAGAAAGTGCATTCCCAGTACTGGTGAGGGTTGGTTCCGTGGAGCGAGTCAGTTTCCCCGCCCGCAGCAGGAGTACTTGCACTTTGAGATGATGGGGTAGTGGGTGGGGATTCACTGGAACATCTGCAGCACTGGCACCTCCCAGAGTGTAGTTGCACAGACTTAGCTGCCTTGTACACCATGCACTGTAACAGTTGCCCACCTTGACGGTGCATGACGAGTTGTGGCTATCCAGCTTGTTGTGCCTGCAGAGTACAGGGCCGCGTCTGAAAATTCCTGTCCAGCTTCTTGCTGATATTTTCCTCTGAAAAGAGTTATTATTGAAAACAGGCATCGTTTTTTAGGGTTCTTGAGGTTATTGATGTCCTTATTGGTCTTCTCAGTGGCTATTGCTTAGACTTTCTATTGTTATTAGGGCTGTACCGAATAGCATATTTAGTATTCGGCCGGATACCGAATAGTTTGTCAACTATTCGGCCGGGGCCGAATAGTGAGCCGAATAGTTTTTTTTTTTTAGGCCCCCCTATGCAATACAATCTCGGGCCACCGGCTTTGGCCCGGTGGCCCGACAAACACAACATTATTGCGGTGAGGCCGCGGGGGTTCCCTGTGGCCCCGCGGCCTCACCGTGGTGAGGGAGCATGGGGGACACATTAGAAATGGAGGCCGCCGGGGTCGGCAAAGTGCCCCGGCGGCCTCATAACTCTGGGGGGGCCGCGGCCCCCCTATGCAATACAATCTCGGGCCACCGGCTTTGGCCCGGTGGCCCGACAAACACAACATTATTGCGGTGAGGCCGCTGGGGTTCCCTGTGGCCCCGCGGCCTCACCGTGGTGAGGGAGCATGGGGGACACATTAGAAATGGAGGCCGCCGGGGTCGGCAAAGTGCCCCGGCGGCCTCATAACTCTGGGGGGGCCGCGGCCCCCCTATGCAATACAATCTCGGGCCACCGGCTTTGGCCCGGTGGCCCGACAAACACAACATTATTGCGGTGAGGCCGCGGGGGTTCCCTGTGGCCCCGCGGCCTCACCGTGCTCAAGGGGTGAGGGGGGGCACATTGGAAATCGAGGCTGCCGGGGTCGGCAAAGTGCCCCGGCGGCCTCATGAGTCTGGGGGGGCCGCTCCTGTAGGAGCGGCCCCCCAATGCAAAATAAATGTCGGGCCACCGGCTTTGCACCGGTGGCCCGACCAGCATACCTGCTGGTACTGCGGTGAGACCGCGGGGGTGCAGGGCACCCCCGCGGCCTCAGCGTGGTGAGGGGGATGGGGGGCACATTGGAAATCGAGGCCGCCGGGGTCGGCAAAGTGCCCCGGCGGCCTCATGAGTCTGGGGTGGCCGCTCCTGTAGGAGCGGCCCCCCAATGCAAAATAAACGTCGGGCCACCGGCTTTGCACCGGTGGCCCGACAAACACAACATTATAGCGGTGAGGCCACGGGGGTTCCCTGAGGCCCCGCGGCCTCACCGTGGTGAGGGGGATGGGGGGGCACATTGGAAATCAAGGCCGCCGGGGTCGGCAAAGTGCCCCGGCGGCCTCATGAGTCTGGGGGGGGGCGCTCATGTAGGAGCGGCCCCCCAATGCAAAATAAACGTCGGGCCACCGGCTTTGCACCGGTGGCCCGACAAACACAACATTATAGCGGTGAGGCCGCGGGGGTTCCCTGAGGCCCCGCGGCCTCACCGTGGTGAGGGGGATGGGGGGGCACATTGGAAATCGAGGCCGCCGGGGTCGGCAAAGTGCCCCGGCGGCCTCATGAGTCTGGGAGGGCCGCTCCTGTAGGAGCGGCCCCCCAATGCAAAATAAATGTCGGGCCACCGGCTTTGCACCGGTGGCCCGACCAGCATACCTGCTGGTACTGCGGTGAGACCGCGGGGGTGCAGGGCACCCCCGCGGCCTCAGCGTGGTGAGGGGGATGGGGGGGGCACATTGGAAATCGAGGCCGCCGGGGTCGGCAAAGTGCCCCGGCGGCCTCATGAGTCTGGGGGGGCCGCTCCTGTAGGAGCGGCCCCCCAATGCAAAATAAACGTCGGGCCACCGGCTTTGCACCGGTGGCCCGACAAACACAACATTATAGCGGTGAGGCCACAGGGGTTCCCTGAGGCCCCGCGGCCTCACCGTGGTGAGGGGGATGGGGGGGCACATTGGAAATCGAGGCCGCCGGGGTCGGCAAAGTGCCCCGGCGGCCTCATGAGTCTGGGGGGCCGCTCATGTAGGAGCGGCCCCCCAATGCAAAATAAACGTCGGGCCACCGGCTTTGCACCGGTGGCCCGACCAGCATACATGCAATTACTGCGGTGAGGGGGTATGGGGGAGGTCACTTACCTGGTGATTTCTCTGGGTCCGGGCATCTGCTGGAATCCGTCTGTTGGCATAGGAAGCGAGGGAAGGGAAGAACTGTTCCCTTCCCTCGCTTCCTATTTCAACACGTTAGGCTGGTTCCTCTGTGGTCAGACTGCAGAAGCCAATAGGCAAACAGCTTGTTTGGCTTCTGCAGCCTGAACACTGTCAAACATTCTATGATTGGCTGTCATCTCCCAAACAGGGAGAGGGCAGCTAATCATAGAAAGTGGACTTCGGCTTCGAGTCCCTAAACAGAAACTATTCTGCCGAAGCCGGATAGCTGTATTTCAGCCGAACTTCGGCAGAATAGGGACTCGAAGCCGAAGTTCGGTACAGCCCTAATTGTTATCCCACTTTCATTTACGCCTCATTTGAAGTTTGCACTCTTAGGGTCCGATTCATGGAATGTTTGCACAGTTCAAAGTGACTTTGCACTGGCGGCACAGTGTTTCAATGACTTTGTTAAGCTGTTGAAAAGATGTCTCTGCCAAATATGTTTACTTTCTCTCTGTACTTGTATGCCAGCACTAAAAAATACAGTAGCAAATAAAGGATCCTGCTGTTGTGGGATCCTTGGCAACTTTGCACACCTTACATTTGATTAAATGTCTCTAGGAAGTGAGCGAGATGGGCATTTTTGTGCAGGACACGTGCATTGTCTTGATTGCAGCTTCACTGCCATATAGGGCCTCCCAAGACACCACACCGTAAAAGAACATGCCTTCAGGGCGGATTTCACTTAACACAGCAAACTGAGTGCACCCATAACAGCACTGCCCGTGGACAGGGAGCCTTTTGTAAAAGAAAGCCTTGTTTGCTGTACAACCCAAGACAGGTTCATCATTGCTCCATTTCCCAAACAGATCTTTCAAACACAACAATCGGGTGACATCAGGGAAAATATTAGTTCTGTTGCATTAATTCCACGTCTCCGTTTTTTTTTGTCACATATCCGAGATTCTTGAAAATTGCCTCACACGAGTTGCACTGTGTCTTGTTGAACCGTGTTGGGGAATGAACTCGCGTATTGTGCAGCGCCCCCCCCTTAAATTAAGTCAACAGGCCCGAAGAAAGCCGGCCATGTCATGCTGTCACCGCGGCCTAACGTATGATCCCGGGGCTGAGAGACGGGGGATTAGTCGCAAAGTTTAGCGCTCGTGGAAGTGTCGTCTCTGTAAAGCCGTCCTTCATCGCGCCCTGTGTCACGAGCGCCTCTCGCCCAGGTGTTGATGACCCGAGCGTGGTGGTGGAGGTGTTTTCGGCATTCCGTTCACAATGACTCCGCCGAGCGGTTATGAGGCCCTCTTCCTCCTGTCGGAGCCAAGAAAAATTGAAAGGCAGTTTATTGAGAGAAGAGGGGTTTGTCATTTTGAGAAAGCCTATGATACGGGGCCATTGGCAACATGGCGCCCACGCTAGTGGCTACCGGGCGTGGGGGGCTGCGGGAAGGAGCGCGAGATGGGACGACGCGGAGCGTATCCCCGCGTTCAGTAGCTGGAATCGATGATTAATCACTGCGCCGAGCGCTCGCTCGCAGCATCTTCCTCGTCACTTTATTTCGCGCTCCATTGAATCCCTGTCTCCTTGTTATCTTTGGGTTTTGAAAAAGAGACCCCGAGACTCCAGCTTTATCCCAGTAGACATCTATCTTAATAGGCAGACTGGAGGAATTCCTGGAGCTCACTTTTTTTCTGCCGGAGTTTGTTTACCCAAACAATGTGGCCTGTGTGCTCCATATTAGGCCAGAGTAGCGACGAGCGATGTCTGCGAAAGTTACTATAATGTACTCTTCCACTTTCGTTTTTTTTTCTAATCTTATTTTTGAATGTCATATCAGATCTCCCAACAGATCATGGCGGGTTTGGTTTATAAGTTCTGTGTCCGGTCTTTTAGTTTAGATCGTTTCTCTCAGCTGCTCATGCCGGGGTTCTCATCAAACCGTAATGGGTAACATCTAAATGTCTGTGCACTTTACTTCACGGATGCTGCTATTTTGGCAAGCGCCGCATGAGCTGAAAGGTGATGGAAGGGGGGAGAGACGCGGGCGGGGGGCGACAGGCTCCCTGTCTCTGGTGCCTCTCTGACTTCTGTATGAAAAAGCGTGTCTTATTATGGCTGAGGGAGCTGCAGCCAAGAGTTGGGCTGTCTGCATGTGAACAGAGAATTTATTGCAGCCGGGATGCTGCGTGGACAATTTGCTGAAAGACAGGGACGATGGAGTCCCTCTCCCATGATATATAGAGCCGAGGGGAGGTATAAATACCCCCAAAAGACAAACACCCAGGATCCTGTCTCCGACTGGCTCGGGAGAGGCGCCCTCATAAAAGCTTAGATAAACAGTTTGCCAGCAGACGACTAGCGAGCCCCGCTCAAAGACAAAGGCATTTACCTTATGAAAATATTTGAGTTAAGTGAGGGGGGGCTGCATCTGGGTGGTACAGTATTTAGGGGAATGGGCGAAGTAGAAAACAGAGAAAGTACAACAAACCACAAATAACTTTCGCCTTTTCGCTTTTTTTTCTCTCTTTGCGGTTTTTGTAACATTGGCAAAGGTTTATCTTGGAAGCGTTCCGTTGGCTTTTCATTAACCCCTCGTTAGGGTTAACTGCAGAGTACATACGCACCAGTTAGTAGAGGCGCTCCGTTACTGCAATGCCACTTCACGGCGCTATACTGCATACATCCAAGCGACCCGTGTCCTTTTTTTGTCGTCCGTATATCGTTGCTAAAGTGGCGGCTGCTCTACATTTCAAGCAGGCGAGGTGGGCATTGATTTCTCTTGGCAGTCGTCGCAGCTATGTTCACAGATTGTCGGTGTACGTTGTGCTAACTGCCCGTCAACTTGTTTTCAGAATAAAAATACACGAGTCACGGACACGTTTGTAGTGTATTTATAATGCGCCATAAGTGCCTGCAGACAGAAGTGACTGCCAAGTAGCGTTAGCGTACGTCAGTGCAGATAGGGTAGAACTTTGCGGGCTGGCCCATCGCGACTTTTTATTGATTTATAACCTGGCCTGGTTGCAAATTAACCAGCACTGCGGTGGAGTTTAATACGCAGGGTCTTTCTTTTGCTGGCAGCTGTGTGTCAGGAGGACTCTCAGTGCACTCTCACAGTATAATAAAAAAAAATTAAAAAACGCCCTGTCCCGTAAGTAGACTGTCTGGGGCGCCAGCAGAGGGCGCCAGGCCCCAGCCAGGGGACAGAGACAGCAAGACGCGCCCCCGCCGCTCCGCCACTCAGAGAGAGGGAGGTGTCGGGCTGGCCCTGGCCACGGGCCAACAAGAGCGCTTAATGGAATTACATCACGGCCGCGGGGAGCCGGGCACATAAATCCCAGGAAGCAGGTAGCGCCGAGATCGGCGTCCGAGTCAGTGAGAGGCGAGGCGTGCACACAGGCGGAGCTGCAGAGCCTACGGGCCAGAGTGTGGGGGAGCCAGCGCGCACAGGAGCACAGAACCCCTTGCGGGGCTGAGAGCTGGCACTGCACGGAGTCTGATCGCACAGAGCACCAGAAGTTTGCAGAGCTCCTACAAAGCTGTGAGCCTTTACTAGAAAGCAGAGGCGCTTTCAAACAGCGAGTCTACGAACGGCACCACTGTGCAGACATCCCCATAGCGGTGTCTCCGCGTCAACACCGATGCTCGAGGCAGGATCGCTTTGCAAATAAAGCAGGGCACGCTTCTAAACCCAGACACACTTTCTGCTGCAGCAGCGCTTCGAGGAGGGCGCGCAAGCTCTGAACATTCCCCTGGCCTTCCGGGGCAGCATTACCAGCCAGTGCCAGGGTTGGTTCCTTCAACCGATTTCTGCATTTTTTCGAGAGGCTCGGAGTCTGCGGTTGCCATGGCGACGAGGATGAAAGAACACTTTTAGAGCCCAGAAGTTGCTGGATGGGACGGGCTCTCAAGCTGACTGAGATTTTAAAAGCGAGAGCGCCTGGGTTGTACAGTAGTAGAGACGCAGGTGCCAGCGTGCCCCTTGTACAGAAGGTCGTCCTGAGCGGTGCCACCTTGTGCACTGCAAGGCAGGTTGTGCAGCAAGCAGACCTAAGGACGGTGCCAACCTGCGCCCTGAACGGAAAACCTACGCACATAGCGGTGCCCGGCTGCGCCCTGAACAGGAGTCGTGCCAGGGTGCAAGGAGGCTCTGCACCCAAAGACGAAGCGGAGCCAACGCGCAACTCTGCCCCGGAGCCTTCGCGCCTGAAAGGGTCTTCCTCTGCCGCCAGAGCGGGGGGCGTCCAGAGGCAGCTCGAGTCCTGCCTGCCCCGATGCCTCGTGCGTGACCGTGCCCCACCTTGAGTTTCATCATGGATTCCCAGTACCTTCTGACTTTCCAGGCGCTGCTGGTGCTCCTCGGACTCCGAATCGAGCAGGGCTCCGGCCAGCACTACCTGCACATCCGCCCCTCTCCCAGCGACAACCTGCCCCTGGTGGACCTGATCGAGCACCCGGACCCGGTGTACGACCCCAAGGAGCGGGACCTGAACGAGACTCTGCTGCGGGGCCTCCTGGGCGCTCACTTCGACCCCACGTTCATGGCCGTCTTGCTGCCCGAGGAGCGGCAGCAGCAGGGGGTCGAGGACCTGGGGGAGCTGGACATGCTGCTGAGGCAGCGGCCCTCGGGGGCCATGCCCGGGGAGATCAAGGGACTGGAGTTCCACGAGGGGGCGCAGCAGCCGCAGCAGCAGGCGGGCAAGCGGCAGCGGCTCAGCAAGAAACTGCGCAGGAAGCTGCAGATGTGGCTCTGGTCGCAGACCTTCTGCCCCGTGCTCCACACGTGGAACGACCTGGGCAGCCGCTTCTGGCCGCGCTACGTCAAGGTGGGCAGCTGCTACAGCAAGCGCTCGTGCTCCGTGCCCGAGGGCATGGTGTGCAAGGCGGCCAAGTCGGTGCACCTGACCATCCTGCGCTGGAGGTGCCAGCGGCGGCAGAAGTGCCACTGGATCCCCATCCACTACCCCATCATCTCGGAGTGCAAGTGCTCCTGCTGAGGCCGGGCGCCTTCCCGCCTGGCACCGGTGCCGCCCACACCAGAGACTATGCTGAGGGCCTAGGCGGGTGGCACAGACTTCTTAAGAACGGAACGGACTTCCTATCTGCAAAACCGGCTCTGAGCAGCAGATCCCAGTGTTGTAGGAATGTACATTGAGTGTGTATTTATGGTGCCAAGTTTAAATTGCTATTAAAAGGTCAGTATTATTCGGTAAATAACCAGCGCCTACTGTACTTTCGACACCTTTAATCCTGGTTGATGCTAATGTATTCTATTTATATTCCAGAGCACTTCGCGTTGCGAAGCAGTTTTTTTATATAAATACTTTTTATATATAAATATGTATATATTATGACTTTAAAGCCATTTTCCATTCTTCGGAAAGTGCCATTTTATGGACCTCAGAAAGCAGAGCCTACCATCCATGGCGTTTACACGTATTGTAAATACAGAGAAGATATCTGAAAAAGGAATCATGTACATTAAGAGTATCTGCTATTTATTCTTTATATCTTGTAGTTAAAATGCAGTGCAAAATTAAAGTAAACCACTAAAAGATGTCACGTGTTGCGGTCCAGTTGTCTTTGCATTGTTTCTAGAGTATGTACTTGTTGCTAATGCCCCCCCCCCCCCCTCCGCCCCCATACCCCCCTATAATGTGTCTGGATGTCCCAGCGACTAGGTCAGGAAAGTGGTTTCTCCAAATAGGGGAAGGAACGTTTTGGGGGCTGGGAAACTAAAATGTGAGCTTAATGGGAACCACGGGGCCTGTTTTGGTTTGCAGTCCCGCGTCCCTCGGAGTGGTGCCTGAGCGTGAGTTATTTAGTGCTGGTATCTCTGCGCCTTTGAGCTCTGACACTTTTCCTGTTGTGGCTCCCCCCTCTAAGTGCCCGGGGTACACGCTGCGGCAGGCCCTGTGCCCTGTAGGGGTGACCCCAGAGCGCGGAGAGGCGTCCAGTGTGTTGCTCTGGCCGAGGTTCCATTTACAATGGGACACGTGTCCTTCACACCTACCATTGTGGCCAGGCGCCTCTGAAACTTGACCCCGGCGCTCTGCCTTTGAGTCTTAGTGCAGGCAGGTTGTGCGCCTTATCCCACCCGATCCTATCACGGAAGCGGAGCATATCTGTTAAAGTGAAGGGCGCATTAACACGCTTGACAGGTTGCACTTGAGGGCCCCATCAGGGCCGGACTCGCCTGCGGGCCGTGCGCTCCACACCTCGAGCTGACAGCCTGCATGCGAGGAGAGGGCACGGGTGGACTCAGCAGGGTGACGTGCACTCACGCATCGGACTGACAGGCCGCAAGGAAGGCAGGGACAGGTCTAAGGTTGGGGTCTTGGGCTTCACATCCCCGGCGGACAGGCTGCACGTGGGGCACGGCCGCGGCATTAATCGGTCAGCCCCCATCCCAGCGCACATGCCCTGCCTGACACACTGTATTTTGAGGGCAAGGCAGGACTCCCGGCTGCACTCAGCCAGACTCCGTGCTTGCACTCGCTGGTGGTCAGGCTGCTTGTGAGGGTGAGCTTCCAGAACTGTGTGCGCTGGTGCCCACTGCTCGGCGTTAGCCCATCAGTGCTCACTCACGAGGTGTGAAAAGCTGTGATGGTATCAGCAAAACCCCTTTCAAATACACTTTCAACAAACGAGTCGCCTGCTCCCGATCCCGGGGGATTAATGTCCGCTCACGGCAGTCGAGCGCCATTGAGTGCCGTGCTCAACTGCAAAGAGCACCGCTGTTTATCGATAAGTTACACGCCCTGACACATTAGAAAAGAAAACAACGCCGAGCAGTCTATCCTCACCTCACACGGGGCAACTCGAGACCGTGTATGTGGCAATGGCTAGGCAAAACAAACGAAGACATTGTAGCCAGGAGTTGTGGTGAGCCACAAGACTTGTGCAAACACCTCACACCACCCACACCCGAATTAAGATTTCTAACGGCGTCTAGATGTCATGTGTTTTGGCATTGGCGCTGACCACCGCCGCACAGGAATTCCAGGCAGCTGCGCGTAACACATACCCGACCCCATCCCAGGCAATCGACACGTGTTACACCGTAGCAATATGTGTTGATATGATGTTTTTGTGCCGTGTTGCACTGTCCCAGAATAAGTTGCTCCAACACACTTTTAGGAAAGTTGGGACACGCTCCCCTGCCCACCTATTGTATCTGAATGAAAGGGGAGGATGCCCTGGACTTTTACTCTATGACTCTAATTATACCAAGGGTAACCTCTCTCCGCCCCCCCTCCCCCAGCCCATGGTGTGATTGTGCTGATTAATTTACTGCGCTGGAGGCAGCCCACGGAGCGAGGTTAGAGGCATTACGGATACCAACTGCACAAACATGCTTTCCACGTGGGCCGCGAGCGAGGAGCCCTGACAGTGCAAAATGGCCCCCTTGTTTACCTTGGAATCAAAAGCCCCTTTCTTGTCTGCGGCATCGCGGCTAATTATTTAAAACGTGAACTTTTTTTTTCTCTCCATTTGGAAGCGCCCATTCTGGCTAGAAGGGGCTTGCTTTCAGTACAGGACCGATGCCCTCTCCGTATTTCTCCCCCCCCCCACCTCCACCGCTACCCATAACTCTTTCCAATAGCCCCCAATTCTTGGGGGGGGGGGCGCATTCATTAACCGAGAGGCCATGAAGAGAGGCAGCCCCCACATTCCACCCTCTATTGGAGGGGCCCCCCGCCCCTCCTCTGAGACTTTCAGAAGGCTTATTGTAAAGGGATTAAACGTTAGAGACCGGCATGTTATGATGCTGGTGTTTAATCTGCCTGGCGCCTGAAAGACACGCTGGATGGATGAGCGCATTGGACATGTTGCCTAATGTCGGCTGCTTGAAGACTCCAGTCAGGGCAGACAAACTTAATTTACTTTCAGAAGAAAGGGGATATTAAGATGCCTTGCGCTGATACACGACCGTGAACCGTGGGTATTTTCAGAAAGGCACTCAACAAATCTTAAAATAGCATTACAATCAACCCTTCATCACAACATGAATTTAAGCCAGATCTGTGTGTGTCTGTGGCTGATGTTGATCAAACAAAGTATAATTCGAACAGTTTTTTTTTCTCCCCTTAAGCAAGAGGTCCTTTCACTGGTAAACACGAGACGTGAGCAGAATACTCTGGAACTGGCATTCCAGCAAAATACCGCAATGTCAACACGTCCTGCTCCAAGGTGGAACATACAAGCGAATCACGCCGCCTATTAGACCCGTGACAAGTTGTCTTTTTAGGAACAGAGTCCAAGCACTAATAGAATGAGCGCACGGTCCCAGAAAACGTGTTCCGGGATGTTGTAAAACCAGATTTGTTGAATAAGGGATACATGTGTACTGTGCAATCATGTTGTCAAGCGAAGTTCTGCTGGAAATTCGATATTTCACGTGAAATGCAGATTATGCGTTGGGTCTTATTACAAACGGGCGCACATGAAAACACCATTAGCGGGTCCGGAATGTGGCAACGGCGAGATCAAAGGTGCTCCAACAGCGGGGCTTCAATCCACCAGGGCAACCTTCACGCCGCTCACACGCTTGGCCACTGAGGCGCCGAGCGCGCCCCCTGGCGTCCACGCCAAACTGCACAGCAGAGTGCGCACTCCTGTGAGGCCACGCCTGCTCTTGTATGGGGCACCGGTCCAACTCGGGAGCTCGCCACACCAAGGGGTGACAGCACGAAGTTCTCTTGTCTTAACTGTCCTCCAGTGGGGGTAGTGTCCTAGGTTTCAAATGGCACCCCTGCTGATGGTCTGATCATCTTCTCTCCCTGATATGGGCAACAAAAGCATTCTCCTGTTGTGATCCCTTCAAATATCAATTCCTGACAATGTAGTTAGTTCAATGACCAGGTGGGCCATCATTTCACAGACCCCCTCACAATGCAAGGGGTTGTCAGCAGTGGACCAGCTATAACACCCAGGGCGCTCTTGCCAACACTGAAGAGCTATGACTGGAAGCTTTTGAATGAATTTAAATAGCTGGCATGCTCTGGGCAACCCCACAGACCGCCCCCTTTCAGTGTTCTAGCCCACTGCAGAAGGGCAGAGACCAGTGTTCGGGCCTGTTTTCCAGAAGCATTTCATAAAGGCGCAATCCCACTGGAAAACATTCTGCGAAGCAGGCCCTTCCAATCTAAAGAGAAAGTGCCTGATTCATGGACTTCTTTGCACGGGGCAAAGCGACTTTTCACTCGTGCGAAGTGACGTTGCACTGCCAACCCACACCCTGATCCATGGAACCGTGCAAAGTGTCTTTTTACCATGCAAAGTCACTTTGCACAGCAAACATTCCCGGATTCCCGTAGCCGTGCAAAGTGTATTTTTGCAGTGCAAAGTGATTTTGCACGGCAAAAAGATACTTTGCACGGTGCCATGAATCAGGGTGTTTGTTGGCAGTGCAAAGTCACTTTGTACTAGTAAAAAGTCACTTTGCACCGTGCAAAAAATTCCAAGAATCGGGCCCAAAGTGTTTAATATTTGAGAGTGTTCTGGCCACAGTGAAGCTCTGGCGACCTGATAATACTTTGCATGGCTGATAGATGCATGGCAACACAAGCCAAAATGCTGTTACTGACAATAACGCACTTATCATCAGATTGCTTGAAAAAGGCAATCCACAACGGTGCCTGATTAGTAGAATTTGAAGTTCCCAGGCCCTTCACCTGTCTAAGGTCAGCTGGAACGCCATTGCTGTGTAATGTTGCTAGAGAGTGGTCCAGAAGAGGGTTACCAAAATTATTTTTGGTCGAGTTTCACAACTATTCCTCAACATATTAAAACGTTCCGTCTCATAATCGGCGAGTGAACATGTGCAACTAAATGGCGCATTTGTAAAAAAGACATTTTGCCTAGAGTACACAATACTAAGTCATGGAGCCAATTCAGTGCTCAGTCCTTTAACTACAAGAGTGCTTGCTGTGGGGAAACCCATGAGTGTCTCAGAGAAAGTTCAGTCAGACCATTGTATTCTTACTCTGCGGCTAGTGTACGTTTGTGAGGATATATATTTTTTCTTCTTCATATTTTCCTGCAACTGAGAGACGTGGGAGCCACTACGCGAGTGAGGATTGTAAGCACACTTCCACGAATTTGAGAAAACTGTCCCAAATGCTGCGTTCGAATGCATTTTCTCTAACTATGATAGTTAAGCAGCTGCTGAATTGAGGCACCTATGAGGTACAGCTCATGCAACCAGAGGCGTTGCTAAGAGGCGCCGAGGAGGCTATAGCCCTGGGCCTTTTGGTTACAGCTCCAGATAGAAGATCAGGGGCTACAACTACACAGGGGCTAGCTAGCCCCGAGTCCCGGCAGTCCCAACATTAGTGTAGCCTGGAACTTTTCCAGACCTAGCAACACCCATGCATGCAACCACCGTATACCTTAAAATGCAGCACAGTCTGAAGAAACAACATTATTCTACTGCAGGACACAAGTAATAGCGATACCCCTCAGCAGCCTTCTGCCATGCAACACAAGCACATGCTTTACAAAGGGGCAGGCTACAATGGACTGTGCGCTGTAGCAGCAGGACAAGCCTGGCAAGCAATGCTGCCAGAAGCCTCGGTGCCCGGCTGCCGCTCCATAGTAAGTTGTGGGGTTAAGCCCCTGAAATCCATGACACACATTAAGCACTGATCCACAACAATTATGTTCTTCCTGAATCAAGGAAAATCGTTTAAGACTGACATTCCTGTGAATTTAGAGTTTCGTTTCTATGGTTGGTAACACAATAACTACAGGTACATATATTGATTGATGTGTTAATATTCCCAGATACATAGCAACCATTCAAATGTGCGCATACGTACGTTTCTTCTACGTTAGCCATGAAAACACTTAGCCCAATCCTACTTGAATCCCCCACCCACTCATTCAGCGTTGTAGTAATGATCCTTTTGTCCTTGTCCATTAGTATAAGGGGGGGGGATGAAGGGCACAGTAAATCAAGGCCCCAAGAAACCACAGTCCAAGAGTAAGCTGCTTAGCCACTCTTCCTTGCCTCTCATCACTTTGCACTCTGCTATTTGTACTTTCAATGTTCCCATTATGTGTGCAGGAATACAAGCAGCATTGTGGAAACGTTGTCATTCTGGGCATCTCACAACTGGCATTGCTCTGATAACGATAACGTGTCAGCTTTGCCCTGCCTCCTATTACCAGGCAACCAAGTGCCGCACATCACATGCTTCCAGGGGCGTGGAAAACCGAAACACCTCTCTTCATAATCTGGACACATGGAATCCGATTGGCTCGGAAGAGCAGCGGGCAGGGATTCCTTGCACTCTCAATAGTCACAACAAGTAGCTGTTAGATATCGACCAATGACCTTTTTTGTTGTTTACATCCCCATCACGTGTCCTTTTGGTACACGTGTTCCTGCATTAAATGCAGGAAACTTGAAATTGGAAATCGCAGACTGCAAAGCGATGTCCAGAACTGGCTGGACAGCAAATAACTTGCACGGATTGACTGATTTCTGCAATTGCATGTTACGAAAACGTCACTTCAAGGAGATCGCAACCAATCCACTTGGTTTCAATCAGTTTGCATGCAAATCATTTTGCACATTAAAGCTTTGCATGTTTGATGGAAAATAGCTCTCCTCAGTTTTTCCTTCATAAGTCACTGATACACAGGAAAACATATCTGCACAAGTTATTTCCACGCAGCAGTTGTTTCAGTGATCTCTTCTGACCCATCAACCATTTACTGTAGCTTAAAGTTTATGTTGTGCTGAAATTCGAAATTGCTAAAGCAATAGTCTTGCGTTCTGCGGGCTACCCTGGCCCGGGACCCAAGTTAGGTCTGAGCGGAGAGAAGTGAGGTCCTTAACGTCGAGCTCCGGTCGGTTACAGGGCCGTTGAAGCATGCAGAATGAGGGATTATTGCTATTAGTACACAGAGACAAACCCTCGAGGTGCTAATAGCAATAGAAAAAAAAAACAGCTGTGCAGGTGCGTTCGCAGGAGGACCCGGGGAGAGTCAGCCAGGATTGCCATAGAAATGGAAGCTGGGGCTTCAAGAGTAACCCATGCGGCCCGGGAGGAGGAGCCCTTAAGCGGAAGGTAAGGAGATTTGGTTTGGGGGGGCGGGTGTTTGGGAATCGTGGATTCGGGGCTGGATTTGGATGCTGGAGACAAGGGAGGAGGGAAAAGTGCAGCACCGGATGTGGTGACAACTCTGATAGCTCCCAACCCGGGCTTTGATTGGATTGGTAGTTCTAGCCCGGGTGCGGAGCAACCTGATTGGCTTCTGCTTCAACCGAGGGTGCTAATAAAGAATAGAGTACTTAGGAGAAAAGCTGGAGAGTGTGTTCCACAAAACCATGAATTGGGCCTGTCCTCTTAAAAGAGACTGAAAACCACAATGGTTATGGGTAAGATTTGATACCGTCCAGTCACTAATGGGTACCAAGGTGCCGAACATGGAACTAGGAAAAAGGGACACTAAGCAGAACACATCTAACTCTTCATCACATGGCAGAAGTTGTACAAGCAGGGAATGTCTAAAGGAGTACTGTTCCACAAATACAGAGAAATTACCAAATCAGGGCATTCTAACAGCCAGGTGGGTATAGTCAAAAGCAGTTGATTGGAAGAGTACAAACTCCACATACATTTGAACAAAAAATTCGGGTCAATACCATGATGGGCCTGATGAATTATGAAAAAGACCTTGAAAATTATTATTTCTGAGATTGGAAACCAATGAAGCTTTAGACAACAAGGTGCCGGAGGGATTACTATACGATTTATGAACAAGGGCTCCTGGAAAAACCCCATTCTGCCCAGAAGGCTCCATGGTAAACAAAAATACAAGTCAACGGCTCAATGTGACAAGCATGCCCCTTACTGTTCAATCACCATTAACACACAAAATTGAGTACCACACCGAAATGTTTTGAATACTGGTTTTTGTATTTTATAGTATCTACTTGATTATTGGTTTAGGTATAGTGCTGAACATCATGGGTTACAGGGTGAAGGAATACAGATTTGTACAATACAACAAAAGCAAGTGGAATTTCTTGCACATTTGTCTATACAGTTAACAGAATACAGATTTCTACTGTCGATGCAAAACGTATACAGGATGTATATCGGTACAATACAGTGAAAAAACATTTGTGACACAGTGGTTGGAAAAGAGTCCATCTACACCAGGGTGTTTCAGCTGTATAAAGAGGCTACATGGGCCAGATGCTTCTCACGGCCTTCGTCAGGACGGGAAGGACAGTGTTGTCAAGATGTTCAGACGGTGCTGAAAAAGTGAATGAGATTCAGTAAGGGGAGTGCTAAGGAACATGGTTTCAAAAGTGAATAAATCATTCTGTGTCTCACGTGTGGCTGGTGGACACGGCTTACCTGTGGGGTGCGATTTAGACCACAGGTGTAACAATGGGAAAAGAGTTCAGAGATCGGCAATATCCCATCGGTCGAGGTCACAGTGGACTCCTATTGACAAAGGGAACATTTGAATAGGAGAGCTAAGTATTGTCTCCTCTTCCATTATAAAAGAGAGCACGTCTTAGTTGTGCAGTATATAATGTAAAGAGCAATCAAGCATACGCAAGCTTACCTAAACGTAGGTAGCAGTGGAGCTGCAATCACATCAAACGTGTCGCTGGACTGGATCCAGAAAAAAGCGTGTCCTAAACGGAGGGCACAGAGTCAGTCAACGGGCTACTGCTAATTGATGATTCAGCCCATAGAAACGATCTATTGAAGAAGTTGCGAGACAAACAATACCTGTTACGGCACTCGTCTGCTTTAGCTTTAGACAACAAGGTGCTGGAGGGATTACTATACGAGACACAAAACACCCAGTGGGTTTCCTCATTTCCAATAGGGAATCCTGAACACAGAGAGTTAACATAATCCAGGTGAGATGAAGCAAGCGTAGAATCCACCAGAGCTCATCAGTGTCAATACTAGTTCTTCTTAGAATTGTCAAGGCAAAACATGCACTGGACACAGAGACAAGTGAAACATCATGATTTAACATGAACCCTACATTTCAAACAGAGGACGCATGCTATGGCAAATAGTCAACACCAGCCAACCAAAGCTGCAATTCCCAGAGATCAGGGGTGACCCTCAACACTATCACCTCTGTATTGTCATCATTACGTTTCAGCCAATGATTTACAGGGAATTGTCCACCACACAGGCACTTGTCCACCACTCAAAGGCACTTATCAAGGTCTGGTTGTTTCATATCGGACCTTGATCCAAAAGGGCAAAGATCTGTGTGTCAATGGCATATGAATTCAAAGGAAGCATGGCTATGAATGAACTGAACCTGGGAGGTAGGTTAACATAAATCACATATGGAAAGACGGCAGCCCACTGAGATACTGCACATCTAAGGGCAAGAAGCGTAGAAGAAAAGGGAGTCAAAATAATTGTTTGAGTCTACTCTTCTGAAAAAGAGTCTAACGAGCAAAACTGTACCTCCAATTCCTATTCTTTAAATCCTGGTAAACAGAAAGGAGTGGTTGACAGTATCAAAATCAGCTGATATGTGTAATACAATCAATGCTGAGATGCTGCCATCATCTGATGCCAACTGAGGATTACCTAGGGCTGAAATCAAACTGTTTAGGATCATCTGGTCAGGTGGAAGCATTGATGAAGACCCTCTGTGAAGTCCATGAAATCCTAGCGCCAAGGAGGGAATGGAAATGCAAGTATCTTGGCCAGCCCATGAAATAAGGAAATATATGATAATTAGCTGCTATAAGGGGAAGAATAAATGGTTTTTAATCAAGGGGAAATCGCCATTTACAGAGATGGGAAAACAGTGCCATGTGACAGCAAGATGTCAATAAATGCAGGTGATTGATGTGCCAGACTAGCAGCAAAAGATTCACATATGTGTTCTGGGAGAGGATCCAGAGTAGAGCCAGATTTGAAACTGGAAATCGAGATGAACATCTCTTCCTTTATATTAGGAAGAAAGGATATCCAACAAAGGGCAGGGCTAGTATATTACCAACCAACAATGTTGGAGACTGAGACTTTTAATAGCAGGCAATCTTTTTATACGTTTTTATTTTGAAATAAACAGACATCCCATCCGCTAAATGATGAGCGTCTTTTAGGGCGATGGATGAGGCAGAGGACAAGGAAAGAATCTTAACCATAATTATTTTTGGCTTTCAGAATACCAGATTGATAGTTCTTTAGAGAGCGGCATCGTATATTTGTTTAGTTGATGACAGTGAAAGATGGCATCAATTTCACACCGCCTTCTGAGTGTTTTTCAAATGGTCATAAAGTCAAGGAGCAAAAGAACATGAGGGAGTTACCTTGATATTGTTGAGTGGTGCATTTTTGTCAGCCACCCAATTCATTTGATTGTGAACATTGTCACACAGTGGGCAGTAGAGATTTGATGTGACTCCTACCTGGCATATTATGCTATCTATGGGCATTTGTTTCCATGTCTAGACCTCTTAACCAGTACGTTTTTCTGACCCACTGACTGTTGCTAAATTTAATAGAAAAATGACTATGCTGTTGGGATGCAGATCCAATGCCCCAGACAGGAGACAATGTATAACTTAAGAAAATCCCTATAGAATTGACGATGGGCCTGTTAGGCCTATGCCACAAGTGCACCCCCCTACTGTGTAAGCAGCACAGGGGATAGATATGTGTCTGAGAGCCTTCCATGAAGAAATGTAGGTCAGCAACATATAGAAAAACTCACACTGAGAGTATAGATTGGATGTACGTTAAAATATACTAGACAACAAGCTGAAATTGCAAAATACAGAGGCCCACTCTGCCGCATTTTGCAATTCGAACTTTTGTTGTTGTTGTACCCCGCATTGTTTCTTGTATGCGGGGGACACCCCTGCAGCCCCTGACCTGAAAATACTGAAGTAGGAGTGCGGGGGACACACCTGCAACTCCTGCTTACCTGCCTTGGTATTTCCAGATTCAGAATTATATGCTTATGACGAATGCAGCAAAAACGTATCTAAAATCTTTTAGATACAATCCTTTTGATCGATACCATATAGAGTATGTGGCATAATGCAACAGGTAAATAGTGTGCAGTAGTGCATTAGAAGAAAGGTGCAAAGGGCACCATAAGTAGTTGGAATAGCTTTATTTTATGATGCCAGAGGTAGTAGCTCTAAAGCACAGTACAAATATGTTTAATAGCCCATTGACTGCATCAAATCTAGATTGCATATTTATGAAATAGGCCCCATCGTAGATGCAGCTTCCTGGGCTATTTGCAATTGTTAGGCCACAGCGACACATGGATTCTTCCCTACAGTAAAATACACTTTATTCATGCTCATGTTAGACGGTGCACAGACAAGGCCAGTGCCATGGGAGGTATGGTGAAGAGCTGCGCAGAGATTGGTTAGGAAGGAAGGGTGCAGCAGGTTCTCAGGCTTCGAGCGGGGGGCATCAGTACAAATAAATGTTGCAACTCAGAGATGAAGTTTAAGCATGCGAAGGACACAGGCCAGTGAGAATCCAGTAGTCCTGAGTGGGAGCCGGCAATAGCATATCAGGTTGCGAACACACTCTGCCCCCTGGTGGAAAATGGTCACTGAGAATTGAACCACAGGAAGGTAGTTGGGAACGTGGCTGACAAATGAATGGAGGAACTGGGAAACATGGCAGTAAAGAGAAATAAATATCTGAGAAAGGGCACCAAATAATGGGCAGAGGAAGAAAAACTCCTTGCCCTCATTAATGCTGTGCAGAAAATCCAAGTAAAGTATAAAACACACACACACACACACACACACACACACACACACACACACACACACACACACACACACACACACACACACACACACACACACACACACACACACACACACACACACACACACACACACACACACACACACACACACACACACACACACACACACACACACACACACACACACACACACACACACACACACACACACACACACACACACACACACACACACACACACACACACACACACACACACACACACACACACACACACACACACACACCACCCCCCCCCCCCCGATTCCCCAAGCGAAGAGAGTTGAGTAGTGTTCACTATGAAGTCACATAGAAGAAAGAAAGAGGTGCAACATGTGTCCAAAGAGAAGTCAGAAAATAAACTGTTAGTACAGTCACAAGGCTCTGAACCATCTGGATGAGGTATTCATTTCTCAAATGCCACACTCTCTGCACCTCACAGGGGATTGGTCAAAAATGAGGAGTGAAGCACACCATTAGACAGCCAGAGGTGGGACAACCAATGGAGGAGGCGCCCGCAAATAGCAAAATGTATTACTAGAGTTAGCTAATGAGAATGAAGAACCTTATCTTAGGAGGATATTAGCTTATAATTAGAGGAATGGAACTGGTCTGGTCACGAGGGAGAGTTTTGAGGCTAATTAATGTGTAGGTTACTTTAGGGAACTTAAATTGTCAGTCATGTCTCCATTTCTATTTATACACCACCATTTAATGAAGATGTGTTCAATGAAGATTGACTTTTATTCCCTGCCAAAACTGCATGTAGTAAACTTGTGTTATTCTTGCAAACTCATGCACTAATTTCTGTTCTTTGGATAGATATTTACTCCTTGGGGATTTCTTACATTATTGGTGACCGTGAGATGCGATTTCAGGCCCTTTGGAGGATCAGGAGCTCCCCCACTGAATGTCCTGGAGTGTGGAAACTACCTGCAGAGAGCAGAATCCATGCACGTAAATGAAGAGGCCAGCAGGTGCCTGGTTTAACCAAAGGCTTCCCTGGTTATTGGAGGGTTTGCGCTGCGCCCAGTTTTGCAGATATTTCCAGGAGAGACACTGCATTGGACAACCATGAAAAAAAAAACTGAACATGAGTGCACCTGTGCAAGACCAACACAAGTAGGGGTGTGAGTATTTGAGTAGCAGTGGAAAAGAGTGTGGAAAGGAGAGCCACGTGGTGTTTTTCGGCATATTGAAAAAAGAGAAGGGGGCTCCCGAAGAGGGAAGTGTGATGCCAAAGTAGTAGTATATTGAGATAGAGTAAAGTGGAAATTCCCTTGAGAGAGATGGGAGGGCAGCACTGTGCAGTAAGAAGTCAAGGTCCTGGAGAGGAGAGGAATGTGAATCCCTCCGCCTGAGGTGAGGGAGTGAGAGGAGAAAAAGTAAACCATTGTGTAAAATAAGTGGTTTTCTTTGACGTTTGCTCTAAAAGGTGATTATAGAGGTGTCTGGAGTAGGGCAAGGTTAGCCCAGTGTGTGTGTGGGAAAATGGGTGATTTATTTCTGTGAGAGAATTTGGATTGGACAAAGCATTTATTGGGGAGGGGGATCTTTGTGTGTAGTTGTTGTATGAAATGTATTAAGTCTTTATGTCATAGTGCAGCTGTGGAGGGCGGCCTGCTAGGGATTTAGTGGTAGTAGTGGTGTTTGTGTTGTGACGGTTTTTGTTGTGTCACTATTATGTCATTGGTATTATTGTGAAAAACGAGTACGCTGATCGAATAGATGAGTAAAGAATTTCCCGTGTTCAAGGATAAGATTTTGAAATATCACAAAGAATGGGTGCAAGGGACAGCAGGGAAGTTGTTTACCGTGTGGCCCATGGAGGGCCTGCACAATAGGTGAATACTAGAACCTGTGTACACACACTTGTTGTCAGTTGAAGAATAGACAGCGCATATTTGAATTATAGAAAGTATACAATGATGTTGAAGAGGTTCCCGAATGGAAGAAATAAAGAGGAAGATAAGGCACCTGTGCAGACCTCCACCCTGCCCCTAATACCAGAATGTACCACTTCGGCACAGGCTCAGATACCTGTGTAGCCAAGTGCCCCGCCCACAACCATAACATATCCTCTGCAGCCTTCCGCGGGATATACAAATCCCCATTATCTGCCCCACACAGTCCTCAAACCAAGAATTTGAGAAGAGAATGTAGACAAGAATAAAGCACAAGGTCCATTCATAATAGAGATAGAGAATAAAGCATGCAGGGACCTAGAAGAGATGATACAGAAAACAGAGGAAGAGCTGTCAAGAGCGACACGCAGAAACAAAGGTGGTGGGCAGTGCCCAGGGATTAACACATGGATGGCAGGGCAGATACTCCTCAGAATGGATAGCTCAGTCATTTAAGATGTCAAAATAGATGTCAAAACAGAGACAGACAACAGAGGGACATCACCATAGCGTAGACTATGACTCAGTGTTCTCTGAGGGAAAGGGAGAACCAGAGGAAGAGGAGTGACAGATGGATGAAGAGCAAAGGATGAGATTCTATTATTTTACCATATTTGGACGATTGGGCCATGGACGCTGGGAGAATGAAGACATTCCAATTTGGCTTTTGAAAAAGACAGGGTACTTCAATGAATGGCTTCCTAATTAAACTACTACAAGATGCTGCTTGGCAAACAAATAAGTATAAGCACTTATTTGTGACATCAATGGATCTCCCATCTGCCTTTGAATCTGTGAATAGAGAACTGCTTTGTCAAAAATTGGCTAGCTGGGGGATCCCAGATGGTCTATTAAAATTGTTATTATTCCTGGATAGCGACACCGTTATCCAGGTCAGATTAAGTACTGAAGGGGCCCTCTCCCAACAGATAGCTACCAATATGGACTTTTGATAGGGTTGTATATTGGCCCAGGGCTTGTTTAATTTATACTTATCTGACTTGGAGGAGAAACTCGTCCCCCTCCCTAGATTTGCACCGATTATTTTATTTTGCACAGAGTATGCTGATGATATAATGTTGTTTGACTCCACTCCATCGGGTCTTCAGCGATTGATATCTGCTTTTTCTGTATATGCCCAAAATATTTTTTTATTTGTTAATCCTGATGAAACCAGAATATTAGATTTATCCTCTTTGCGAAAAACATATAACTACTCTTGGCTTTTAGACTCTTAAAAATTGAAAATGGCAGAAAGTATTATGTAATTGGGTATCCCATTTTTAACAAATCAAATAAAGGGAAAATACTAGACTTCCTTATGGCTAAGGCATAGACTCTAGGCACCCAAATGTGTGTCATTAAAAGAAAATATTGCATATTTTCTATAAAACCGTTGCTCCTATTTTATGTTGGCAAAGTGATTCCCAAACTGCTGTTTGGTGTGGAGGTAATACCGGGATGGATTGTGGAGACATTGGAAACATTAGAGGCATTGATGTGGAGGAAATCATTGAATCCTCCAAATTGTGTCCCGGTCTTATTCAATCAGTATGTGCTGGGCCTGAATTCACTATAGTGAAGGTTATGTTGGAAAGTTATTTGCCTTATATGGAAATTCATGAACCTGCCTAAAGAATCACTATATGAAGACATGAGAGAGCTATTATGATGCAATACCAATTTCACGTAGAAAGTTTTATCAACAACCTGCTCTTATATAATTCAGAAATTGGGGTTTACATTGGAAATTATACCTTCACAGCATTCTCAAATTTAAAAAAAAGTGTTATTTTTGTCTGATTGGTATGACACTATTGAAACGATGCATGGCTATAAATCCTTATACCATCTTAAACATGAGCTCAAAAGTATATATCACTTGCCAGCATACCTTAGGCTATGTCCTAATGGGAAGATTCGAGATATGCTCATGAGATTTTGCCTGAAAATTTTACCCATGAGAGAAATCAAAGTAAGATGTATTCTTAGTTGTGGTGTAAGTCAACATAACTGCAGAATGTGCTGGTACACCTACCATTTGGAGTGGGACTTGCCAGATGAGTGATATTCAAACTAGGCCATTAATAAAGTACTTACCTCGACAGGTTCCACAGACATTTGAGGACACACGGATTCTAATATCAACAAGCCCATAGTAGAAGAACATGACTAGTACCATATTGGTAAGCATTACATATCTATCACTAAATATGATTTTGACACTTTGGGCCTCATTACACGGATGGCGGAGAACCATGGCGCTATTAGCGCCATGGTTCATGCCGGTAAAATACCGGCACCGCCTTGGCGGAAAGGGGAATTACCGCCACATTCCAAGGTTGGCGGGGCGGTAATTCCCCCTTCCACCATTGCCCTTCCCCATTCCCATTTTTGGGCCAGAGGGCTCAATGAGAATGGGGAAGGTGCTAATTACGGTACCGCAAATTGCGGTACCGTAATTAGCTCCCTGGGTCCCTTTGCAAGTTGTTTTTTAATGCCCCCAACCCGCAAAGGGACCTCGTAGTAAGGCGGTAAGGATTTACCGGTACCGGTATTTTACCGGTACCGGTAAATCCTTACCGCCATCCGTGTAATGAGGCCCTATGTGTCTACCATCAATCTCTTGGTATATGTATCAGACCAACAAACCTATATTATCAAACCTATATGGGCAGATGGAGAGCAGGTGCAATTGGATCTAGGTCACCAGGCCTAAGCCCGGCCCACCTTGTGCCTTCCTGCCTGCCGCTCTTTTTCACCACTTAGCAAGCCCCGCCCACCTGGTGCCTTCCTGCTTGCTGCTCTTTTTCACCACTTAGCAAGCCCCACTCACCTGGTGCCTTCCTGCTTGGTGCTCTTTTCCACCACTTAGCAAGCCCTGCCGGCCTGTTGCCTTACTGCTTGCTGCTCTTTTTCACCAATTTGCAAGCCCTGCCCACCTGGTGCCTTCCGGCTTGCCGCTTTTTTTCACCACTTAGCAAGCCCCGCCCACCTGGTGCCTTCCTGTTTGCCGCTCTGTTTCCCTACTTAAGGAGCCCTCCAGCCTCTTTTCCTTTTGCAGATGGGGAGCAGGTGCAAGTGTATCTAGGTCACCTGGCCTAAGCCCGGCCCACCTCGTGCCTTCCTGCCTGCCGCTCTTTTTCACCACTTAGCAAGCCCCGCCCACCTGCTGCCTTCCTACTTGCTGCTCTTTTTCACCACTTAGCAAGCCCCACCCACCTGGTGCCTTCCTGTTTGCCGCTCTGTTTCCCTACTTAAGGAGCCCTCCAGCCTCTTTTCCTTTGCAGATGGGGAGCAGGTGCAAGTGGATCTAGGTCACCTGGTCTAAGCAACACCCACCTTCTTAGCCATGCCTCTTCCTTCCTGCTCGTCGCTATTATATCAAGGGTGTCTCTCGCCCAGGCATCTGCAGTGAAGGGCGGACAAAGAAAAGGGCAATTCATGTTTGGACCTGTTCGGCCCAGGAGGACCCAGGGCCCGACCCCCTGCTCAGACAGCAGGTAAGCATGCACCAACATGTGATACCCCCTCTGTCCCCACAGGCCATCCCCACCCCCTCTCATCCCCCTGTGATGTTCCCGTGTGCCCCCCCTCGCACACAGGTGTTGCCTGTCTTGCTTGATTCTTCTACCCTGCCCCCCCAACCTCCTCCAGCCTACTTCTGCAGGAGTCTGTCATGATTCATTCTGGTTTCACCATCACTGTCTTGTGGCCAATGCTGGATTTGACTTTATGGACTTCATTGATTCATGGTGCGTCACCCTTTCTCAACTCTCATGATGGACTTCCTTTGAAGTGGCGGCCCCGAATCAAGCTGTTCGCATCTTCATCTTGTATCCTGGCTTGCAACATTATATGTTACTACTGACTTCTGCAATTGTATTCGTTCTCCACTCTTGCTTCTTCACTCTTTTTGACTGCTTGCTCTCTGTTCCCTCCTCCCCTCTCCCTTTTTCCTATCTCCTCCTCTCCTCCCCTTACTTTCTTCTATGCACTTACTCTATCAGAATTGTCCCTGGACCTAATATGATAGCAACCTCATCTGTTTCCTCCATGCTCCCATTACTGTTTTTTTCCTCCCCACCCCACCCCCCCCCCCTCCAGCACTATCTGAAATGTCATCAGGCCTAGTACGATAGTCGCTTGTTATGTTCCTCCCCTCCCTTTCTGCACCCCTCTCCCTCAACATTTTTGTTCCCCGGCTCTCACAGAAATGTTGTCAGGGCTAGTACGATAGTCGCCTGTCTGTTTCCATTTCCTTCCCACTCTCCCCCTCCCTTCCTTATCTATGTCTTAGCTCTTGCACTATCTGAAATGTCGTCAGGCTGAGTACGATAGTTAATTTCACATCCTTACTGTTCATGGCCTGCAAGAATGTAATTGTATTTTCCCTTGTTCCCTCCCTTGCCTTGAAGCACTTTGAAACACATTGTGTATAGGCGCTATATAAATAAACTATCATATCATAAACTATCATATCAAGAACCAGGTGAAAAATCATATTGTAATCAGAAAATCTGCTGTCCCTCCTGTGTTGTTTAAATACCAGCAGAAGCAGGTACACCCTTTAGGTGCACTGAGTCTACTTGATGTAATAAGTTGTCATAAACATAATGGCAATGAGCCATTTGATGTAATTTGTTAATTTGTTAGTTTTTAATGTGATTAATCTATTTTTGAATGAATGAGATATGAATGAATGAGATATAAGTTGAGATATCTAATATATATTTAAATGTTTTCTTTTCTTATAGAAATGTGTATGAAAATTAATGTATGCCCCTGATGAAGAGTGATAAAAAAATCCAAAAGTTGTCAAATGATAAATGTGCTATTTTATGAAATTACCTTGTGTTCATGAGGTCCCAAATGTCTAAATCCTAACATAAACATTGTTTAGAAAAAGAGGAAGGCCTGGGTAGTAGCTCCTACATTGGAGTCTGCAACAGTGGACCTACCTTCAAATACAAATACACATTCAGAGCTCGGCCTTATAGATAGTATGTAGTGGACGCAGGTCTCCTACCTAGGAAATCTTTCTCTCTTGCTATAATAATATGTACACATATTCAAAATTGTAGAATTTTAGGTGAAATATTTCCCACCAAATATTGTGAAAGATTATTAGAACGGCTAAAGAACATAGTATGAACGTGGAAATTGGAATGACAGGTTCAGTGTAAAATATGGAATCTGCCTATGTGATTTTCAAAAGTGCCACAACTGTAAAGATGTGCAATTTATGTCATAAACCGATTTTGGCAAAAATAACTGTGGGAGGGCCATGGGCATTTTAAGCATACACCATAAACTGATGTTATGTCCCTGAAGTCCAACCGGCTGACAGGAAGACGATGACTGCCACCCATGACCAATCCAGTTGTTAGAGGCATGCCAAGCAAAAGGTCTTCCCCCATAGTAAATCCTGCGATGTCATCTGCCTTATATAAGGTAGAGTCTCAGAGAGACAACGGACTGGCTGAACTAACTGATTATCCTGACGGACTCTCCTGACTTCCTGTTTCAACATCTCCAGAGATCCAGACATTACTACTCACCCTGCAGATTCCAGATTCCACTGCCAAGAAAGGGATAGCTGATCCAGACCCTATTTATGCAGAAACAACCTTCGGAATTAAAATCCACAACCATCCCATTAATTCAGGGAGAAAGGGGAAAGGTTGCTGAATCCTCATTGTGATTATCCAGCGCTGCCTGCTTGCCCTGCTACCTGCTTTATCCAGCTGATGCACCTCGCTACCTATTGAGAACAGACCCCGGTTACCAGCTGTCCACTGCTTTCATGTTAAAACCGAATTTCCTTTCCTATTAAGAATCTCATTCTGTCAGTCATTTGGAGTTATCTTTTCACTTACATACTATCCCTGTGATGTGTACTTGTCCCACAGCCTAAAAACTGCATTCCGACTTTGTCTGTTTCACCCATTTTAAAGCTGTTTTGATACTTAAACCAGTGAAAATTAGCAAATGTAATTTCTTCATGTGTGATTTTGCTGCACTGTGTGTTCCTTCCAAAGTTGATTTTTTTAACCACATGCCCATTGCTAGTACATTGGTTTGTAGTTTACAAGTGTTCTGACTTCTTTGGTACAGCCATACTAATTTCTACCTTATTCATTCAACCGTACATGTAAAACAAATATCTACTAATTCCGAGTGCTATTTTGTGCAATTGCAAAGCTTTTTAAATCCGCCTCCCATTTTGTGGGGGAAGGTCAAATTTTACTTCTGTTTGCTGACTAGTATACCTGACTCCTTGCTACTCCTTTCTATTCACCCAGGTTAATCGGGGTTTGAGGGAGAGTTGCAGGGGGAAATCTTAAATGGGGTGCTATCTACCCAAAAAGTAATATTGCTCCCATTCATTTGTGCTTTGTATATGTTATATTACAAGGTCAAACTAAGTGTATTCTATCATTTTACAGTGTTATTATCTGCCCATTGGTGATTGCTGCCCAATATTAAATTTGTGTGATTTCAGTTGGATTTTCAAAATAAATAAATATTGTTTTACCACCTACTGGCCTGGTTCATGGTCCATTGTGGCCCAGGGTATTTGTAAAGGGGGGCGTGAGACGGTTTGGGTGCCATCTCAATCAGTCTCCTTAGTAAAAATAAAGTAAAAGTGTTTTAATTGTGCGCTGCAGCCTCGGCCAGTATCAAGAGTCCTGGTCTGCTGTGTGACACCCCATTAGAATCCTTAACAGGGGTATTGTTTCAACCCTTTGTGTTATAAATTAACATTTCAACTCTTTTATCACACATGCAAATCACTGAGTGCCAAAATGATCGGTCAAGTGGCACAGCGTGTAGAGCACTCGCTTTGGCATCCGTGCAGAGCCTGCTAATGCAGGTTTGAATCCCGGCAGGGCCAAACTCAGCCTTTCATCCTTCCGCGGTCGATAAATGAGCACCACACACCGTGGGTAATAATAAGCAGCGCTCAGATACCTGACGGTTCGTAGCGCTATATAAATGCCAAATTATTATTATTATTATTATTATTATTATTATTATTATTATTATTATTATTATTATTATTATTATCATGATGCAGCTCCTTAAAACATAACATAACAAAATAATTTAATTATACCATAGACTTTGCATGAGGTTACTTCTCGCAAAGTTTAATTAAAATAAATAGCCATTCTTTGTTATTGGCAAAAATGAATTTTTACAGGTGCAGCGCTCTTTATTTTACTCTCCCTGGGCACTTTGCAATGCTCACAATGTTATATAACAACAAACTTTTAAAACAAACACTTTCATATATTTTTGTAGAAAAACGTTTTCATCCCTATTCTGCACTGCAATGTCTCCCTTCTCTCAGGGAAGACATTCCCACTTTCTGTAGTAAGTGCACTTTTCAAACCAGGGACTTTATTCTGTTTCTTTGGGGAAAAATATTCTTGTCCCAGCACACAAACCCAGTTAATCATTTTGGACCCCTCTGCCTTAATGAAGGGTTCAGGTGAATCAGAAAGCAGTAGGGAATTTTGTTGTTATGTACCCCTTCTTTTTGGGAGTTTTGAGGTTGGCAAAACAAATAGGAATACTCAATTACGCTATAGGCTATGTTATTTATTCACACTGGGAGCAATGTTGTTGATTTCGAACTTCAACAAAATTACTCTGTGTAATTGGGCTACATGGAAATTAATTAAATTACTATTTAATATCATTGCTAAGGGTCCACTGCCAGCCCCACCCACTATTTAAGGGAACAATATGAACTCAAGCAGATCCTCACAAGACTATGTTTTGTTGGACAAGTTAGTTGGACAAGTTAACTTACATAATTATCTCTGGATTTACACATAGAACAGGACATCCAGGTCATGTTTCAGGTACAGGACAGGAACCTGGTCAAAAATCCAACAACAGTCATGGATATTCTCCATTCTCCATTCTTTATCCTTCCTTCTTTGGTGAAGGATACCCAGCCTCTGTCTCGTTTTGTGATTAGCAGTTCCACCCAGATGATTTCAGTCAATCCTTCTCATTCGTTTTCCAGGCAGTTCGCCTTGAGTTCCCTTGTGTGTCTTCTTAGGAATCTTTTACGACCCCCCAAAAATGTCTAAATAATCATATGCCATCTTATAGGTCATCAGTTATGATTGGACAATTATTTCCCCGCCCCCTTCTTCAAAAAGATGGCTTCTTTGCTTTGATTGGCCTCTTCAGTTGTATCAGTCAACCCACTTGCATATTTTTTTTATTTCAATTTTTGAACTTAAAAAGTCACTATATGGCAGCTATTACAAATGTATCATTACATATAATACCATTTAGATCAATTAAATGATCTTCCCATGCCGGTTCTGATCAAACATGTTTCATCTCAATACGATGTTGCATGTATGAATGTTTGTTCTGGTGAACAATTCAAAAATTATAACAATTATCAACATGCAATTTTCTATACAAACATGAAATTGATTAAGCTATCACCTTCCTGATTCGCCTCTTTTTTTTTAGATGTTCTGGGGGTCTAAAAACTATATTTAGGTTCTATCTCTTGTTCCCAAGGTCAAGAGTTTTATGAGAGTTCTGTCAACAGAAAGGCCTTGTTATAATCTTTACAGTGATCTCTGGATTATTTTTCTGTGACTTATGGTTCCTGAGAAAATCAACAAACTATGATTCTGCATATAAATCTATGGCAATAGAATGACAGCATATTTTAACTTCAATGGCATATTAGGTTTCATTTCTTCAAACTGAACATGAGCTCTGGATATCTGCTTCCTTGGATTACTCTATACAGCCCATCAACATTGTAGCATAGTCAAAGGCTGGCTAAATGAATGCTAAAAGGATCTCATCACTCTGGCCGGATTGGTCTCTAGCATCATATGACAGTCTTGACTGCAGGCCATCCCCCCAGTCAGCCAGAGAAGGACCACATCCTTTCTTGACTTTTCCGGATTTTACAGAGTTCAACCCATTAAGAGCTGCCATTATTTACCCAGATGTCATGACTCCACCCGACTAAAAGAATCAATTCAGCACAAGGTGGCTCTTCAAAAGAGGTTCTCAGTGAATGGGGAAATACAGAGCTCACCCTTTAGATGTGTTAGGGAAGTGAACTGAAACAGATGTTTTCAAATGTTGGTATTCAATTTTCACATGAGGCATTTTAATATCTTGTCTCATGGCATCAAAGTCCATTTTACATTATTACATATATTTCACATGACTCTGCACTGGAGATTCATTTTTCCATGTATTCATTGTTCTTAAGCTGCAAATGCATGCTTTTCCATGTTCACTGTTTATGTGTTTGCAAAGTCACACTTTAGTCTTTGTTCTCTGTGTCAGCAAGGTTATACTTAAAACATGCCATCATCTATAATGGAAAGTAGGCCTCTGGTTTTGAGCTTTGACAATTACATGGAAGGCCCATTTTGTACTCCTAATATTCAATGTGCATTTTGATGTGTGACTGTTTTGAGTGAAATGCTGACTTTCGTCTGTCAGTAAACAATGTGCCTATCCAATTCCCTTCTGTAGCCTGGTTTCATTTTTTAAATGTTCCTTGCTTCAACTGCAGAAGTACATGCATTTGAATTCATTATACACATTGGGAAGTATTGCCATTTTTAATGCTGGCTTTTCAGTCTGCCAGTGTGCCTTCCGATGACAAGAAGGTATTTCTGCACATTCTGGGCGTAACATGGCCTTTTAGTTCATTTGATCCTGGGTCTGCCATTAAATCCCACATGTGCGGGCTTTGGAGGGATGAGACCCCAATCCAGAGGACCGTGTTGGGCATGTGGGAGAATGGGACATTTTGAACGAGATTGCAGCAGGCCGCAGATGCAGTATCATCCACGTACACCACCAGACCAATATAAACCACCACATAAAATGCAGAATATTCTCCAGGGTCCCATCATGCCCCGAGTATGGCACCAGACCCCAACTTTATGTATGCCACTGGCACAGGACAGCTCCAGAATTTCCATCAGTTGCAGGCCACGACCCAGCCCAGCTACAACCCATACAGTATCCAACCCTGCACACAGTGCAACCCACTACACAGCAGGCACCTGCCAAAGCAGAGACTCATCTTTCAGAGCAGAATGCACTGCATAAGGTACTGTAAAATGTTATACAGGAATAAGTGTCTTAGGGAGCAATTCTTTCTCGTTCCTGTTGGCAAGCACAAACCCACAATAGGACAGCCCACAGGAAGCTCTGCCATGCCCAATGCTATCAGTCACCTGTGACCCGGAAGAGGAATCCAAGGTGGGAGTGAACATAGGAAATACAATTTTTACCTTCATGATAGACACAGGGGACAAAAGTCCTGTATAAGGGAAGGGAAGTTTCTGTGAACCAACAAAAGTATGGACATGCAGGGATTCACTAGAGCTGGTCTCACAGTTCCATTCAATGAATAGTTACCCATAACCATAGCGGAGAAGGATGTATTTGCACCTTTGCTGTAATGTAAAGACTCTGCAGTTAACCTTTTGGGAAGAGATTTACTAAGCAAGTTCATTCATTGACATGAGAATAGTGTGTGCGACACAAGGGCATTACATGATGGTAGCAGCAGTCCTCCAAGCACATTGTAGTACCACCACTGTGCGAGAGATACCCTTACATGAGCAGATGCTTGCCTGTGCACTGACAGTCCCAATAGGATGTCTGCCCAGAATACAAACCATGATATTTCCCTAACTACTGAATTCTTATTCGGACCAGATGTCCCACAAGAAAAAGAACCAGGTATAATTGTCATCCTCAATATAGAGGGGGTGATCACTAGGAAATACCCTGTGATACTCGCAGGCATAGATGACGAAGGGGTAACATGCACACTGCCCTTTGCATAGATTCCACACTGCCACTGTGAGAAGTTTCAGATGAATGACTATGCACAGACACAGAGGATGAAGGAGAGATAATGTTCAAAATCTGCATCCCATGCTCCATGACCATACCACAGTGAGAAGTGCCACACACTGTAATGATTACCACAGCACCACCATCACAGTTATACAAGGACATAGCAGAGGAGCCCAGTTGTCTATGGACAAATAAACCTTATGGACGTAGGGCTACTAGGAAGCATAGGGGCAGTGAAGATCAAGCTTAAACCAGGTGCAATACTTTCCTGAGTGAAGCAGTACCCTCTATCTAGAGAGGCTAACAAGGACATTTAAGACAAAATAACCACACTAATTGAGCAAGGCATCATAGTGCCATCAGCATCCCCATGTGACATGGTTATCTACCCAGTGAAAAAAACAAAAGGGTCTTCCTGGAGGATGATACAAGATCTCTGCCCTTTAAATTACATAGTCGAGGCATAGTACTCAGTAGTACTGAATCCAGCCACCATTTTGTGCAACATAACTGCAGATGCACCCCATTTTATGGTGATTGATTGCAAAAGTCTATATTTTCAGTACCAATATACCCAGACTCCCAGTGCCTCACAGCATTCACCTACCACGGGCAGTGATTCCAACACACTTGGTTACCCTACGGGTACTGCGAATCCCCAAGTATTATTAACAGGGTGCTCCAAATGAACCTAGAAAACATATAAGTACCAAGCACTATAATCAAATATGTGGATAACCTCCTATTGTGCAGCCCAACAGTGCAGGAAATACACCATCCAGCTCCTAAAGATACTTGCAGTCAAAAGGTACATGGTGGAAAAAGTGAAATGACAATATTACCAGAAAGAGGCAGTATATTTGGGACAGATACTATCATCAGAAGGGAGGAGAGATACCCCAGACAGAGAAGCAGCAGTACGCAACACATCCCTGCTGACTACTGTTAAGGGAATGCATTTTTGGGGGGGGATTGTGTAACTGTTGTAGATCCTTTATATTTGATTACTCATCATACATCAGGTCGCTACTGCATGCATTGAGAGATGCACAACAACTAAAAGGATCCCTCATATGGACAGATGAGATGCCAGAAAGTTATGAGGACCTTAAAACAGCCATTAGTGATGCCCCAGTACTAGCTACACCTGATTAAAGCAAACAATTTCTTCTGTTCTCACCTTCTGATGGTCATGCCAGCAGTGCTCCCTCAGCATAATCCTTGGGACACAAGCCCTTAGCATACTACAGTGGACAATTAGACACAGTAATGCAGGGCCATTTCCCCTGCAAGCAGGCACTAGCCGCTGCAGCAGTTGCCATACAGAAATCCTCAGCAATAACAATGAGATGTCCAGTAACATTATATGAAGAACACACAGTTGTTTCCATCCCTAAAATAACAAATCCACCCTCACAACACAACAAGCATCAGGTTACAAGGTAATACTATCAAACCTAGCCATACATATTGTGCGATATCAAATGGGTAATCCAGCAAGATAAATAGCAAAACCTGTGAAAGGACAGGCAGGACACAGTAGATGACTGTGCAGCATACAAAGGCACACCAGATGAAAATACCTATATGAGAGAAAGCGCACTAGCCACAGGACAAGTTTTGTTCGTTGATGGATCTTCAACGATAGATCTGAAGAATGGCCAGAGGCACACAGGGTCAGCAATAGTGAGATATGAGAAGGGACTAGAAGATGGGTATGAGTTGGTGATACAAAAAAGATTGCCCGAATGTTATACAGCACAGGCAGCAGAACTGATAGCACTCATTGAAGATCTTGAAATGTCACAAGATGATGAGGTCACATCTATACATATTCAACATATATGAAATCCACAGAACATTCAGGCTTATACGGGTGGTGGAGGAGTGGCTTTAAGAGGTCCTGTGGGCCCCTGTACAACATGCAGCACTATTTTTGAGATTAATTGATGACCCGAAATGCCCCAGCCAAGTGCCCTGAAATTCTCCAGCCAAGTGCCCATTGTAAAATGTATCACCCATACTAAGGGGACAGACCTCATTTCCCTGTGGCAACACAGCTGCAGATGCAGCTGACAAACATGCAGCATACTTACCTTTTTCAGAAGAAAACAAGACCCGGTCATTGTCCTACAGCAAGAGCAGTTATCAGAACCATACAGTTCATTGTTTATGGCACACATAGTAGAATTACAGGAGGGTGCTGCACCACAGGAAAAGACCCTGTGGGTCAAGATAGTGTGAGCGTTGTCACCCACAGGCCTAGTATGCAGACAAGGCATTACAAGTATTGATGCCTTTGAAATTAATTGCCATCACCATGGAACAGCTACATTATCCCACCAATGTTTCTAAGGAGCATATTTCTGCTGACATTAGCAAGGATCAGTTTGTCCCAAACTTATCAGAACATGTGGAGAAATTTGTGGCCAAATGCACAATGTGTCACTTGTAATACACAGGTCACACACTGAAGACTTTGAAAGGAACATTTCCCCAACCTTTGGGGCCTTTTAAATAGCTCCTTGTAAATTCTATTGATATGACTAACAGGTGAAGTACCTTTCATTATATGATATAAGCCATTCATAAAATGCATGTACACATGTGTTTCTAGGCGTGACGAGAAAAGGCAGGGAAGATTGTTACGCTCACCTGGTTCCCACGGGGGCGTCGACCGGAACTGGGCCGCTGTTGTTTCCACCAGCGTGACGTGTAGCGCCGAGAAGACTGACTGGACTGGCCCGCTCTGCCTAGTTTGTCTGGCTCGCAGGAATATTCTTCTGCAAAGGAGAAGGGGAATTAACCACCCGTGGAATTGAGTGTCAACCCACCTTCCCCACTCCCGTTGTCTTCCCACAGATCACTCTTGATATCCCCTCCTTAGTCTCACCTGATGGTTTGGAAGGATGAGCTCTCCATCCTGCATCGACCGCAGGGGCGCGTTGATGACCAGTTACTTCACTGGCGTAGAGGAATTGGTGAGTTCCAGTATTGACTCTAAAGTCCAATTGTTCATAAGAGTTCAAATGTCTGATCTTCACTCTGTCCGATTCCTTGCAGGTTGCCGATTAATCCACTCGAAGATTTCCAAATGGCAATTGGTAAGATTCAGGTAAGTCGATTGTGGTTTTCCCCTTAGGGGCCGGGGTACGGCGATGAAGCAGAGTTGACTGCGCTGACCCGAGATGAGGTGAGTACCCCCCGCGGTAAATCAGATAAGTCCTTGGGAGTAGCTTGTATAGCCTTAGAGAGTCCCCTTGCTCACCTTGCTTTTTTTGACTCCTTAGGTGTCGGAGGGCGGCCGCGAGATGGAGAGAGCCTGATGGAATGCTGAAGTACCGCCAAGCAGGTGAGATCAGCGCGGCGCCGTAGGAATGCGAAGCAATGCTTCAAAGACTTCTGTCTTTCAGCTCCATGGCGAAATGGATCAGGATTCAGGTAAGGATTAAAGTTAAAACTCCTGTTCTAACCTTTATCCTTCTTTTCTTCTTGTTTCAGGAGTCCCAGGACTGAAGCGGGCGTGGCTGAAGAATGGAGCTGCTGAAAACACGGTGAGCGTCACGCTGCAGCAAGCAGAATAACGCGAAGCACGAGTGGCTGTCCGGGCGTGGTTTAAATAGCCTTGGAAGAAGTTCCAGGTAAGTATTCTTCCACAGCCCCACCCAAGTAACAAAATAGTCCCTTCAGTAAAATAGTCCCTCCTAAGCCTCATTTGGCTTGAGTCTTCATGCAGCATGGTCTGCCTCAGGTGAGTTATCAATAATGAGCCTGGCGCCCATGGCGCCAGGACTGACTTTATCTTTATGAGCCTGGCGCCATAGGCGCCAGGACTGCACCCAAACAACCCCTAACTGGGGCTTTTGGGCATGCTCCAAGTGGCATGAAGCCTGCTTCCGGGGCTGCTGGGCCTTTTCTGGTCTTCCGGGGGCAGGCATCATGACAGCACTCCCCCTCAAGGCCCCTCCTAAAGTCGTTCTCCCCCTTGGCCGTGGTTTGTCTGGAAATTCCCGATGGAACCTCTTCACTAAACGAGGTGCATGCACGTGGTCACTAGGTTCCCAAGACCTTTCCTGCGGACCATAACCTTTCCAGTCAATTAGGTAAAAGAGTTTTGATCTCACTCTTTTTGAGTCCAAAATATTCTTGACTCGGGCTCCCCGTCTATGAGGGTAGGTTCAGGTGGAGTGGTTAGCCTAGTTCCTGGTTGCACCTGCTTCAAAAGAGACACGTGGAAGACGGGATGGATTCGCATATGAGCAGGTAGGTCCAACTTGACGGCCACTGGGTTAATAATTGCCTTGACAGAAAAAGGTCCCAAATACCTGGGGTTAAAGGTCCGAGTTCCCTTGAGTGGTAAGTGCTTAGTGGCTAACCATACTTGGTCCCCTATTTGGTATTGAGGAGCTTCACTTCTGTGCTGATCCGCATCCTTTTTGTATTTTTCCTTAGCCTTTTGCAAATGGATGGTTGCTTCTTTAAAGGCTTGTGTAATAACAGCGTGGAGATGGTCCACTGCGGGCATCTCTAAATGCTGGGGTGAGTCCAAATCTGAGGTTCGAGGATGGTGCCCATAAATGGTAAAAAAAGGACTTTGTCCAGTTCCTGAGTGTACAGAATTATTGTACGCATACTCTGCGATCCACTGAATGTCTTTCCAATTCCCCTCAGACTGATGTAGCATACAACAGAGGTACTGTTCAAGAGTCTGGTTGGTCCTCTCCGTTTGACCGTCGGTCTTAGGGTGTTGACTGGTCGAAAGCCTAACATCAATTTGTGCCAGTTGGCAGCATTTCCTCCAAAAATGTGAAATGAATTGACTGCCCCGATCTGAAATTAACACTGAAGGAAAGCCATGCAGGCGGACAACATTTTCAAGGAATTCCTTGGCCAGGATTGAAGCTGAAGGTATCCCTTTTAAAGGAATGAAGTGGGCCATTTTAGAAAAAAGATGTACAATAACTAGAATGGTATTGTAACCTTGGTACGGGGGTAAATCCGTGATAAAGTCTAATGACAAGGTATACCAAGGGGTAGGTGGTATGTCTAATGGTTGCAATAATCCCGCAGGTTTTTTCTTTTGCCCTTTATTTTGTGCGCAAATGCCACAAGACATGACAAATGACTTGACATCCTTTCGCCAGGTGGGCCACCAAAATTGCTTCCTAATTTTAGCTTTGGTTTTTGCAATACCCGGATGCCCTTCTATTAAGGTGTCATGGTAATGGGAAATGACAAGTTCCTGTAGTTCATTTTGCGGTAAAAATAGCCGGCCTTGGTAATAAGGTAAATCATCGATGACGGAGTACTCTGGACGTTTCTTTGCCCAGTCCTGTGGGGCAACGGAATCAAAGAGTTGGTGGATCTTGTTTTGAATGTCCTCCAGTGTCTGTATGGATGTCAGGCCAAGGATTCTCTGTTCCGGAATTATGGGTACGGGTTCTAAAGTTATTTCTGCTTCTCCCATTCCAATCCGGGACAAGGCGTCTGCTTTACCATTCTTACAACCTGGTCGATAGGTTATTACAAAATCAAACTCGGCGAAGAACAATGCCCAACGGAGTTGGCGGGAAGATTGGGCTTTGGCTGTCTTTAGGTATTGTAAGTTGCGGTGATCGGTGATGACCGTGATGGTATGTCTGGCACCCAGTAGATAGTGCCGCCAAGCCTTGAAGGCGGACATGATGGCCAGCAGCTCCTTGTCGGTTATGGCATAGTTTAATTCGGGGGCTGAAAATTTTCTTGACCAAAACGCCACTGGATGAAGCTGGTTAGTTTCAGGATCCTTTTGGGAAAGGACTGCTCCCATGGCTGAACTGGATGCATCTGTTTCCACTATGTAGGGTAGCTCGGGGCGCAGGTGTCTTAATATGGGAGCAGATGTGAATTTAGCTTTTAACTCTTGGAAGGCGTTCTCGGCTTCCTCTGTCCACACAAAGCGTTTGTTTTTTCGCAATAGCGTTGTAATGGGATGTACAATGTGCGAGAAGTCCGGGATAAACCTGCGGTAGAAATTGGCAAAGCCAAGCATTTTTGAACTCCTTTGATTGAACTTGGTGAAGGCCAATTAAGAATGGCATCCACTTTTCGAGTATCCATCCGGATTCCTCTCGGGGTCAGAATAAATCTAAGGAATTCCACTTCCGTAGTGTGGAAGATGCACTTTTCCAGTTTAGCATATAATTTATGTTGGCGTAACTTCTCTAGGACTGCTCGGACGTGTTTTACATGCACAGATTCTGATAAAGAGTATACTAAGATGTTGTCGATGTAAACGAGCACACAAACGTCGATAAGCTCTCGGAGGACATCGTTCATGAAGAACTGGAAGGCAGCTGGTGCATTGCATAGTCCGAAGGGCATCACCTGGTACTCAAATAGTCCGTACTTGGTGCGAAAAGCAGTCTTACATTCGTCACCCTCTTTGACACGTACCAGATGATATGCCCCCCCAAGGTCTAGTTTCGTGTATATACAAGCGTCCTTCACCTGGTCTAGTAGTTCTGGGATCAAAGGCAGTGGGTATCGATTCTTGATGGTTATCTGATTCAGTGCGCGGTAGTCTATACATGTTCTAAGGTCGCCTTCCTTTTTCGGTACGAAGAACAAAGCTGAAGATGCAGGGGACTTGGACGGGCGAATGAAGCCATTAGCAAGGTACTGGTCTAGGTACTGGCGCAAATGGAGATTTTCGGGTTCCGTAAGGGCATAGATTCTGCTGCAAGGTGGTTGTGCTCCAGGTACAAGATCTGTTTGACAATCATACGATCTGTGAGGTGGTAAGGTGTTTGCCTGTTCCTTTTGGAAGACATCCTGAAAGTCTTGGTATTCAACAGGTAATTGTATGGCTACTGGAATTACTGGGGCCAGGACTGAGTTGTGAGTTTTCCTTGGGTAGCAGGTGTGAGCACATTCTGGGAAGGTTAGTCTCTTCTCTCGCCAATCAATACAGGGATTATGTTTTTCCAACCAAGGTATCCCCAGTATCAGCTGAAACTGTGGGGCCTTGATTAAGTCAAACACCATAGCCTCTCGATGCCCATCTTGACTCAGCAATGTCATCTCTGCAGTGGAATGAGTTACGGGTCCAGAGGCAATTTCTGTTCCATCTACAGGGGTGACAACATCGGCTGTGGTCTTGCGGGTGAGAGATAGATTCATCCTGGTAGCCAATTCCTAGTCCAAGTAATTTCCTATGGCTCCACTGTCTACGTACGCCTTTACCGCGTGCATGCGTGATGGCTGCTCTGGATCTACAAAGACCATGGGTATGGTGAAATGCGAGGTCAGAGTGTCCTTCTTTAAGCTCGGCAAGCGGACCTCTACGCTTGCCGGGCGTGGTCGTTTCCCGAGTCAGATTTCACATGGTTTTCGTCTGCTGCTGCTATAACTTTCTTGGGTGGTTTTACAGGGCAGCTCCGAAGAAAATGACCAGTAGTTCCGCAATATAAATATAATTGCAGTTGCCGTCTTCTATCTCTTTCCTTCTGGGTTAAGGGTCCTTTAACCCCCCCCCTATCTGCATAGGTTCTGAGACATCTACTCCCTTGGAGCTTACGTGGGTTTTAACCAACACCCTGTTCTCAAACTTGGTTCGGTCAGCCTTCCTGGTTTGAAGTCTGTGATCGAGCTGGACCACTAGATCAATATATTCAGCACAGTCTTGAGGCGGGTTCACGATTTGGGCCAAAACATCTTTGAGTTCTCCCCGAAGTCCTCGATGGAATAATGTGATTCGCTTGGCTTCAGGCCATTCAGTTTCCACTACTAATCTATTGAAAGTTGCAATGTAAGATAAAAGATCCTGGTTACCTTGCCGTAGGGATAAAAGTTTGTTGTCCAAAGCCTGCCCTCGGAAATGTCGGGCGAATAGTCTTTCCATGCTTGTTCGAAAACCCTGGAAATCTCGAAGAATCGGGTCATCCTGGTTAACTAGTGGAATGGACCAATCCGCTGCACTGCCGCTGAGATATGACAGTACAAAGGCTACCTTGGCCTGATCAGTTGGGAAAGCTCCAGGTCTACATAGAAAGTGCAAGCGGCATTGATTCATGAATGTTGCAAACCCTTTTGGGTCTCCGGCAAAGCGTTCAGGCAGAGCCAAAGGAACGGCTCCAGGTAAATTTATCTGCAATGGGTTACTCGATGGTACAGGAGCTGGACTTGCCCCAAGTCCTGGTAGAGGTGTTTGTCCAGCCTGGCTCTGTAATAGTTGTCTGGCCAACTCATCAGTTCGTTCTTTTGACACTATCAGTTCCCTCCTGAGGGCATTGGTTTCTTGGTGAGCGGAATGCACTTCGGCCCTTAATTCCCCTAATAATTGGGCCAAGTGATCAGTTTCCGAGGTCTCCATGATGCCCAGGTGGGTATTTTTGGGTAGGCTTCGCGTTCTCTTACGCTCACCTGGTTCCCACGGGGGCGTCGACCGGAACTGGGCCGCTGTTGTTTCCACCAGCGTGATGTGTAGCGCCGAGATGACTGACTGGACTGGCCCGCTCTGCCTAGTTTGTCTGGCTCGCAGAAATATTCTTCTGCAAAGGATAAGGGGAATTAACCACCCTTGGAATTGAGCGTCAACCCACCTTCCCCACTCCCGTTGTCTTCCCACAGATCACTCTTGATGTCCCCTCCTTAGTCTCACCTTATGGTTTGGAAGGATGAGCTCTCCATCCTGCATCGACCGCAGGGGCGCGTTGATGACCAGTTACTTCACTGGCGTAGAGGAATTGGTGAGTTCCAGTATTGACTCTAAAGTCCAATTGTTCATAAGAGTTCAAATGTCTGATCTTCACTCTGTCCGATTCCTTGCAGGTTGCCGATTAATCCACTCAAAGATTTCCAAATGGCAATTGGTAAGATTCAGGTAAGTCTATTGTGGTTTTCCCCTTAGGGGCTGGGGTACGGCGATGAAGCAGAGTTGACTGCGCCGACCCGAGATGAGGTGAGTACCCCCCGTGGTAAATCAGGTAAGTCCTTGGGGGTAGCTTGTATAGCCTTAGAGAGTCCCCTTGCTCACCTTGCTGTCTTTGTCTCCTTAGGTGTCAGAGGGCGGCCGCGAGATGGGGAGAGCCTGATGGAATGCTGAAGTACCGTCAAGCAGGTGAGTTCAGTGCGGCGCCGTAGGAATGCGAAGCAATGCTTCAAAGACTTCTGTCTTTCAGCTCCGTGGCGAAATGGATCAGGATTCAGGTAAGGATTAAAGTTAAAACTCCTGTTCTAACTTTATCCTTCTTTTCTTCTTGTTTCAGGAGTCCCAGGACTGAAGCGGGCGTGGCTGAAGACTGGAGCTGCTGAGAACACGGTGAGCGTTATGCTGCAGCAAGCAGAATAACGCGAAGCACGAGTGGCTGTCCGGGAGTGGTTTAAATAGCCTTGGAAGAAGTTCCAGGTAAGTATTCTTCCTCAGCCCCACCCAAGTAACAAAATAGTCCCTTCAGTAAAATAGTCCCTCCTAAGCCTCATTTGGCTTGAGTCTTCATGCAGCATGGTCTGCCTCAGGTGAGTTATCAATAATGAGCCTGGCGCCCATGGCGCCAGGACTGACTTTATCTTTATGAGCCTGGCGCCATAGGCGCCAAGACTGCACCCAAACAACCCCTAACTGGGGCTTTTGGGCATGCTCCAAGTGGCATGATGCCTGCTTCCGGAGCTGCTGGGCCTGGTCTGGTCTTCCGGGGGCAGGCATCATGACAAGATAGAAGGAGGACAACACAAATGATCTTACTAGGCCTTGTGTCATTCAGATTGTGCAAGTGTGAGAACGAGAAGTGCAAAGGTAAGGGGGGGGACAGGAAGAGGGATGGGTACAGCAGGGCAGCAATGCTCTGAGTGAGTGCAGCACAGGGCAGTGTGGATCTGGGTAAGTGCACAAGAGGCAAGGGAATGTAGAGAATAGAGTTACAGCTCCTAAATGCGTGGAAGGCCACAGAAGCAGTGCCGGGGTGACTGATCTAGGCAGACCCTGGTACCTGTGAGAGACTGAGGGTAGCCAAGCAACCAGGCAGTGTGGCAGACAGGTAGGTCAGGTATGTCAGCAGGGGAGAGAGAGAGAGAAAGCAGAGGAGAAGAGGAATGTTCTGAGCTGTTTCTGGAACTTCAAGTTTAAGAGATGAAGGGAGCCCATTCCAGAGTAGAATGATCTATCCCCCACTCTCTGCCTGGAGAAGTGTCATACCCTTAGAGAGTTGGCGGTAGCTTGGGTGAAGGGTATTTAGGAAGAGAGTGTCAGTGTAGTGCAGGCACCGTCCCCAGAAAGCCTTGTGAACAATGCAAAGGGTCTTGAATTTGTTCCTTGCAGCGCCCATGAGCCAGTGGAGGGATTTCAGGGCTGAAGAGATATGGTCCCTGGGCTTGAGGCCAACAATATGTCTCACAGTCCTGTTCTAGATTGGTTGCAGAGGGCCGAGAGAGAGGATGTTTCAGTAGTCCAGCCTAGAGAGAACGAGGATTCTGGAGACCGTGAGCTTCTGGGAGAAGGCGAGAAAGGGAAGAGTACCTTTGAGAAGGTGTAGCTGATAGTTGGACTTCTTGACGACGCCGAGATATGAGGAGAGAAAGAGATAGTGGAGTCGAAGATGCCCCAAGGTTTTTTGCCTCACAAACAGGCAAAGGAAGAGGGCCCAAGTAGGGAGGCCAGAGTGAGAAAGTGAAAGTGGGAGCAGGAGTCCCAATGAGAAGGATCTCAATCTTACTGGCATTAAGGAAGAGATAATTGGAGGCGCATCACACCTGAATCATGGATAGATAATCAGGAATGAGCGAGGGAGGAGAGGAGACCGAGGGAAGCCTAAAGGAGAACTGAGTGTCATTTGCATAACACTGAAGGTTAGAGGAGAAGGTAGAGACCAAGTGGGCCAAAGCATCCAAACAGAGTTTGAAAAACCAGGGTAAGTGGATAGAGAGAGAGGTAGCAGAGCGAAAGGAACCAAGTTGGAGTTTGGGAGGGCTGGTCCAATAGGAATGAGGTCAACCATTTCAGGGCCTGATCCTTGATGCCCAGGTTTTCACAGAGTTGATTCATCTGGATGGCGTGGCTGACCATAGAAAAGGCAGAGATCCAGGAGGATGAGGACTGAAGGAAAGCTGGAATCAAGGTTAGAGAGCAGATCTTCACGAGTGTTCAGGAGAGCACTTTCTTTGCCTATGGCAGCTCTGAAACCAGACTGATGGTCATTGAAACAGACAACAGATTCACTGTGGAGACTAAGTTGGGAGATGGCCAGCTTTTTCAAGAGTTTGCCCAGGAAAGGGGTGATGGAGATTGGGTGATAGTTTACCGGGCAAGATGGCTTCTTGAGGAGGGGGTGCACAAGGAAGTGCTTAAGAGTAGAGCAGAAATTTCTAGTGGCGAAAAAGTGATTGCAGAAATTGGAGAAGGCTGGAGCGAGGGTGTCCTTATCGTCCTTGATGGTTCTGGAAAAACAGGGGAGCACCTGTTAGGCCACTTTCATAGATCGGACTTGTCTAGAAACCATGTCAGGTGTAGTCAGAGAAAAAGAAAAGAAAAGGGGAGGAGAGTTGGCCAAACAGGGGCTAAGAGAGGGAGAGGGAGAGGGAGAGGAAGAGGAGATAGAGGACAGGATGTCCTGCATTTTTGGGGCAACGTGAGAGGCCAGAGCCATACAGAAGGCCTGGGAGGGAACAGGAGAGATAGAGACTGCATCAGGATTGGCCAGTTCCTTTCAGATTTTAAAGAGTTTGGCCATGTTGTTAGAAGCAGCAGAGAGGTAGGCTTGAATGTGCGCTCTCTTCTTGGACCGAACAGAGAGTCTGTATTGCCTTTGGAGCAGGTGGCTATCCAGTTTGTCAGAGGATGCGTCAAGGCCCTCCATTTCCTCTGAGCCACCCTGCCTTTGCGTTTCAGGATGGCAAGGTCGGAATCATCCCAAGATTTATACTTGGTGGTTGGCTTCAACTGGATTCTCTTGACAAGGGCAAAGATGTCCAGAGTATTGGAGATAGAAAGATGCAGATTAGAGAATATGATTGTTGTTTGTCCCTTTTCTCGACGGCTTGATTGTGGCTTCTGTGTCCATGCAGATGGCAAATCAGCTGCAAAATATTTGGTCAGAAAAATATTTCCAAGATGGGGAATATATGACACCCTGAGTTCCAAAAATGGACCTCACTTTGCAAATAAACTCTTTTTTGCAAGACCACCAATCTACTGGGCATGAGACACATGCTCTGATCAGCATACCATCTAGAAGCCAATGGATTAGTAGAGAGGCTGAATAGTCTACTAAAGATCGCAAAAAAACAGGAGCAACAAGGGATACCAGGAATATCTAAGTACTATGATCTGGCCTGGATAGAACACACATATTTATATCAACATCAAAGGTCATAGCACTGGTGTTTTTATGTGGTGAGTTCAGGAATAGTCTACCTATCTAAAAAGTCACCATATCATCGTGACTCAACACTTGTAAACAATAGTGTATTTCACTAGCCATGTGATGAGGTGAAAAGCATTCAATTCAACCCAATAGACACTTTCTCATTATTTCAACATTTTTATTAACAGGTAGGAAAAACATTATAAAAGACTGTTCTCATTATTATAAAAACAATCACAAATATCAGTAACAATACAATAATCAGCCAATCCAATGAGTTAATAGTTCAACTGGATTCTCTTGACAGGGGCAAAGATGTCCAGAGTATTGGAGATAGAAAGATGCAGATTAGAGAATATGATTGTTTTTTGTCCCTTTTCTCGACGGCTTGATTGTGGCTTCTTTGTCCATGCAGATGGCAAATCAGCTGCAAAATATTTGGTCAGAAAAATATTTCCAAGATGGGGAATATGTGACACCCTGAGTTCCAAAAATGGACCTCACTTTGCAAACAAACTCTTTTTTGCAAGATTACCAATCTACTGGGCATGAGACACATGCTCTGATCAGCATACCATCTAAAAGCCAACGGGGTAGTAGAGAGGCTAAATGCACTACTAAAGATGACATTAGCAAAAATATGTCATTCTCTGCAGAAAAGTGGTATGTATTGTTTGCCCTTGCCACTGTTCATCTTGCTCAATCAGCTGAGCAAGGACCACCACCTGACTCCTCAGGAGGTGGTAACAGGCCAGCGGATACATACGCCAATCCTTCCTACTCGAACAGTGTCAGACACTCATAAAAGTGCTGAGATTCTGGGTGAAGTGTTTGGGAGGTACCTGAGGGATTTGACAACATGTGCAAGAATTGTATCTCATCAGATAACATCAAAATTGCACCAACATGCTGCAGCGCACCCAAGAAACAAGGTAAAACTCTAGCAACCACCAATCTAGCCAGGAGAAAAGGGGTACATAGGCAACTACAACAAGAAGTTGAGCGACCGCAAGTTCACTGGCCCACATGACAACTGCTGTAAAAATAGGACAGTGAGCTTGGATACACCTTTCTCACATTTGCAGAGATACTAGCACCAATTCCACTCCAGAGCAAGGAGTGGTCACTGAGGAAAGCACAAACATTCAAAGTTAAGGAGAAAATATGAGCAATAGTGTAGATGCAGTGCACCCTTTTGGCAGAACAGGAGCAGAACTGTCCTCACAAGCCTTAGAAGCATGAATATGAAACAGCAGAATAAATAAAACCCTGTTATAGGGATTTGCTGTTTGGTTTCCTCTAATCATTATTTCCTTCTTTCTTTCTTTCTTTCTTTTTTCTTTCTTTCTTTCTTTCTTTCTTTCTTTCTTTCTTTCTTTCTTTCTTTCTTTCTTTCTTTCTTTCTTTCTTTCTTTCTTTCTTTCTTTCTTTCTTTCTTTCTTTTTTCTTTCTTTCTTCCTTCTTTCATTCTTTCCTAGATTATGAATATGGAAGGTTGGACAAGGTTGAGGAACCAGACTCATGTAATGAATGTGTCAATAACCAGTAAAGATGATGTGACCAGAAACAAAAGGTAAGAGAGAATACCACTCTGGGAATAGCAATCTGTGGTACAAGAGCATGAAAAAAATAAGTTGAATGCAGCGTAATGATTTTTGCTATTTCTGTGTGTGTATACCGCGTGTAGCTGGTACTCCCAGGTTATGCTTAAGCAAGGATGTGTCACCCTAAGAGGCACAGTGTTTAGCACACCTGGTTCTCTGTAAAGCACAAGGACGATTCCAGGGACACATTGTTCAGGTAGCACTGGAAAGAGTGGACAAGGCAATTTGTAAAGGGAAGAACGGACCAGAGCATATTAAATGCACAACCAAACCACAGATGCAAATAGAGGGAGCATATTTTTGGAACAACAAATGAGTGAAGGGGCGATCTGTGTTCAAAGGAGAGGAACTGGTGAGATATACAGAGGATGCAATACAACATACAAACACACATTGCAAAAGTTTCTGGAACTCTCATGTAAAAAGATTAACAAGTTAGCAACATCATGAACAACCTGTTATGGCACAGAAATTCACTCGATATTCATTCTGTTTCAGAGAGACAAAGGAACAACACCTGTGGGCCATAAAAAGAATGGTAACTGAACAGTGTATGCGTCAGCCATACAGAATGGAACCCTCATGGACCTATTTTGGCAATATGGGGATAAGGCCTATTTCCACCTATCCATATCCTGGAAAGTTTTATGTTCACTGGTCATGTTGCATGCACCAGTGCTGCTAATACCTGCAAAACACCTCACCATCCCTACACAATGTCCTGAGCTAACCCCAGTGCCACTCACCCCACTATGAAGGAAAAAGTCAGTGACTTTGTCTTGCAGAAAAAGAGGCAATTATTTCTCACAAGAAGTAGAAGGTGCCATGCAGAAAGTACTGTTCAATGCAGGCTGTTTTCAAGAACACAAACATATTTTGGATCATATCTACTTCCGGGAATATAAGCAGCCACTAATGCCACGTGGCTTCAGATAGTTCACTGGATACGTGGTCCAGTTTGAAAACACAACTGAGCATGGGCTCAATGATGGATGAGAAGAGCTTAGAGCAATAAGAATAGCACTGGACCTTCTCATAGCCATGAAAGGATCTTTTTGTAAAACGAACAACGCTATATGTTGCACATATGTGCTATCTAACGATATGAACAATGTCTCAGTAAGCACTGCAGTCCAAGCACTCCATCATTTGTGAACTGGCATGGAGAAAGGAGTAGGGATTGCCAGAGAAAAATACTGGTTAGCTGAATTGTTTTCATAGATTCCAACCCGGTTAACCATGATGTGTAAAATACTCTTCCGTGTTCTGGTCTTCCTGATATTGATTTTCTGCACATATCAAATAGCAGTGGCCTGTTGTAATAAAACACGGGTGTTTACAGTATGAAACAGTGATGCCAATTCTCAATACACACATGAAAGGACCCAGACATATACATTTTGTTGACGATAACCAGCCAAAAATGGTAGGATTGAACAGTCAATTGGTCCCACAGGCACACTTTGGTCACCAACCCTAGATCCAGAATTGGACAAGGGAGTTGAGCGATAAGGTATTAATGGGGCAGGTCATTATAGAAGCAACACAAGGGGGAAGTTTGGAATGCAGTACTAATGCCCCAGACGTGAAAGAAAGTATGCATTAAGAAAATCCCTATAGAATGGACTAAGGGACTGTTACAGTGCCACAGACCTTAGTCACAAGTGCACTCTCCCTATGCTGTGTAAGCAGCAATGGGGATAGATACGTTTCTGAGAACATTCCATAAAGAAATGTAGAGAAGCTACATAGAGTAGAACTCCCACTTAGAGTATAGATTAAGTCACATAATGCAGCAGGTAAATCGTGTGCAGTAGTGCGTTAGGTTTGAAACACATTCATAAGCAGGGAAAAGTGCCTGAAGCAAAAAAGTTGTCTGGTGAATCTCTCACTAGACCTGTTGACGTTAAGGGGAGTAGACAACACTACTCTCGTTAACTTATAACATTTCTCATTTGGTACATATTTAGAATAGAACAATGATCTTCAAGAAAACAAATACTGTATGAAAATCTTCCTTTTAATCTTCATTTTCTTTTTTATATATACTACAGAGGCTAATATCACAGATGCATTTTGGACCTCTGTACTTCATCAGGGGGATCTCTGCAAGATAAATTAGATACATTCATTTTAGAACATATTTAACCGAATAGTGTGAGTTCTCACACAGAATATACACTCTGACTTGTAATAGGCAAAGTTGTGCCATAGCACCTGGTTTCTATTAAAAAATTCTCATAAACATCTGAACCTTAGGCTTCTTCATGTGATGGACTCATGGTATGTGACCTGCAAGGGGAAAGTGTGTGTATGAGCCTAGAGCACTGTTTGTAGCTATAGAATGCTGATCTGTTTGAATTAAAGCTTAGGTGATTCAACAAAAGAAATATATTTCAAACCAACCTTATGTTGGAGTGCATGCTCAAAACATAGCGATAAAAAAGGTAAATCAAAGATAAGGGTTGTTGACCATAATAAAACCGATTGTGGAAAATAGCTGCGTGTGCATTGGTACTAGTTCTCAATGTTGTCTGCCTCACATTCTTAGTCTCAACTGGGGGTCTTGAATCTGCCTTAACAGCTGGATGGTGAAGAAAACAAAGAAGCTGGGGCTATAGGGTGGGTGGCTCTTACCTTGGATGTGCATGTGAGAAGCCGAATACTGTGAGCGGTCAGAAACCTAATTTGGTAAATTTGGACCTCTAGTATTCCATGGTCTTGAGGATCCTTAGAGTGGCAAAAGTAGGAGGAGAAAAGTCAGTACACTGTCTATGCGCTGGTAAATGGCCGTAACTGGTGTGAGAAAGCAGAAAAGTTGATCAATTTCGTGGTGAACTGCTGTGAAAAAAGAGGTTGTCTTGGTAACCATGGTAACAAGGAACAGACGCCAGTAGGGATCTGTTTGACTACATTGCGGGTGCATGCGTAAACAACATGGTGACGTCAACCAAACAGGGTGGGGGTTTTTCATGGCAACCGCTTCTGTGAGTGAGCAGTTCGGCGGACTGTGTTGTGGACAAGGTAATGAAAATTAACAGGGATGGCAGAATTTTCAACCCGTGCAGTGGTGGGAATGAGGTGCCAGAGGAAGTATGTCCTAATCATACAGTGTGGTAATGCAATAACTGGAGAGAATTCCTGTAAAGGGCCCCACAATATGACAAATGAGAACAGTAGCTGAGAAAGATGATTACAATTCAGAATACAGTTGAAGTGCCTCAGAATAATCCCAGGTCCCAGGTCATGCAGCTGATCATCAGAAAGTCCAATGAAAATGATCACACAAACGGTTTACATTATTCTGCAATTCAATTATCTACTAAGTTTACACTTAATACCGTGCACTGGATATATCCACTGTGTCTTAAATTCAGCGTACCGACGGATTTAAGTAAAAGGTTGGTTATGGTAACCAGATCAGTAGATCTCAAGTACACAGAGTACCCTTGTGGTGCATGTGTACGTGGCACGTGTTAGAAGAATTCAGATGATAGGACATGTTTGTTTGACATATTTGTCATTGTTACACACGTGATTGTATAGCCCATTAATAAAACAGAAAAGATCCAACTCTTCATTTAAACCTTGGGGAGAAACTGTGTCAAGTTTATCTATTCAAAAGGCCTCTCTTTGTTGTAATGTTTTTGCAATGTTCATATTGCAACTTTTTTGAGTTAATGACTTGCAAGATATGAAACTTAAATAGTGATAGTTGGTGTCTTTCTTGTTGGAAGTGTCGAACCACCGAGAGATTGTTGGTTGTTGGTCCAAATGTTGGATTTGTGTAAATTCCACCTGATTCTAGCTTTACAGCTAGTGTGGCCTATGTACTATAAACCACAGGGACATTTAATGGAGTAGATGACACATTCAGTATTGCATGTTGCACAGTTTTGAAGTTTGATTTTAGCCCCTGTTCTAGGGTGTGTGACTGTGTCTCCTTTGGTTATGTTATAACAGTTATTGCAAGACATAAATACATACCCTTCTTCTTGGTTAGTTCAATTTTCGATTCCTTTGGATAATTTCTCACTAACAAATCTCTGAAATTGTCACTTCTTTGGAAAGCAAAAATGGGCTACTCTTTGAATAGGTCCTGTAGCTTGTTGTCGCACTGCAAAATGTTCCAATGCTTAAGGATGGTTCTTTTAATTCTAGGAGTCTACGTGCTGTATTTGCTCACAAAAACAAATTGTTTATCATCTGCAATAGCTTTGGTGTTTGGTGTCAGTAGTAGGGAGGTTTGTGTCTTAGTAGCCACTTTGTTTTTGGCCGCAGTGAGTTCTTCTTCCGTGTATCCCCTCTGCATGAATTTCGGAAGCATCTCTAATTGTTCTCAATGATAATGTGTGTTCAAATTGAATATGCGTTTGACTCGTAAGCATTGACTGTATGGTAAAAACTTGATTGGGGATGGAGGGTGGAAACTCAGGGGTCGATTCATGGAATTAATGTGCGCCGAAAAATCCTGCGCAGAGGTGCCAAAACGTGTGAATCGCAGGAAAAGTGCAAAAATCGCAGTGCAAGTGCGAAAATCGCAGGAAAACCAGCGCACCGCGATTCATGGAAGTCCGTGCGCGAGAAAAACATTGGATGTGCGCTAAAAATGTGCGCCGCGCACGCCGGCGCACAGGTCATCCAACAGCGTGCGCCACGGCCAGTGCGAAATCGCACATAGCGCGGCGCATATCACAAAAGTAGGCGGAACACGGGGCGTAACACTCGGAATGGGGAACAACATGTGAAAATATGGGCGTCACGGGGGAAGTACAGGAGGCAAGTGCGTGGAACGCCCACACGCTCGCCTACAACCCGTATTCATGGAATTGAATAGGGCAAACCAGGGCACGGTCAAAGACGCGCACAGGGCCAAACAAGTACGCCACAAGAAAGCAGGCGGTAGCGCCCCTGCGACTGAAAAAAATGTGCGCCAAAACGTGCGCTAACAATAAGCACCCATATACAGCCATGATGAATGGGCCATACAGTGGCCCTCTAGGACAAATGAGGTGCAAAGGGGCACCGACAAACACAGACACCCGCTGTGTGAAAAATAGCGTGTGCGCGTGTTCCAGGGTGCGCGGGAAGTTCCACACGCGATTAGCCTGGGTACGTGTACTTCGGGATGCGCGGGAAGTTCCACACGTGATTAGCCTGGGTACGTGTACTACGGGGTGCGCGGGAAGTTCCACACGCGATTGGCCTGGGTAGGTGGGGGTGCGCGGGAAGTTCCACACACGATTGGCCTGGGTACATGTACTACGGGGTGCGCGGGAAGTTCCACACGCGATTGGCCTGGGTAGGTGGGGGTGTGCGGGAAGTTCCACACGCGATTGGCCTGGGTATGTGTACTTTGGGGTGCGCGGGAAGTTCCACACGCGATTGGCCTGGGTACGTGTATTCCGAGGTGCGCGGAAGATTCACACGCGATTTCTGCAGGGTACGTGTATTTCGGTGGTGCCGGGGAATGCTACACGTGATTTGGCCATGTGGGTCCGCCCAGGTGTTCCCTCTACACCCTCCACGGCCCCTGCAGGCAGCCCACACCACAGGGTACTACCCTGCACCCCTGCTCATGTCCCACAGGCAACCCATCCACAATGGCCATGCCCACCAGCCAACCCACATGTCACCTTGCACTACTGATCACCAACACATGTCTCCCACCACCCCCACCCCTCAGCCACCAGGGGCAGCCTCCACCAGGCCCCCACTCATGTCTCCCTGCACCCCCACCCCCCAGCAGTGCAGGGGCAGCCTCCACCAGGCCCCCACTCATGTCTCCCACCACCACCACGCCCCAGCCACCAGGGGCAGCCTCCACCAGGCCCCCACTCATGTCTCCCACCACCCCCACGCCCCAGCCTCCAGGGGCAGCCTCCACCAGGCCCCCACTCATGTCTACCACCGCCCCCATCCCCCAGCAGTGCAGGGGCAGCCTCCACCAGGCCCCCACTCATGTCTCCCACCACCCCCACCCCCCAGCCACCAGGGGCAGCCTCCACCAGGCCCCCACTCATGTCTCCCACCACCCCCACGCCCCAGCAGTGCAGGGGCAGCCTCCACCAGGCCCCCACCCATGTCTACCATCGCCCCCACCCCCCAGCAGTGCAGGGGCAGCTTCCACCAGGCCTCCACTCATGTCTCCCACCACCCCCACCCCCCAGCCACCAGGGGCAGCCTCCACCAGGCCCCCAACCATGTCTCCCACCACCCCCACCCCCCAGCCACCAGGGGCAGCCTCCACCAGGCCCCCACTCATGTCTCCCACCACCCCACCCCCCAGCAGTGCAGGGGCAGCCTCCACCAGCCACCCACTCATGTCTCCCATCACCCCCACCCCCCAGCCACCAGGGGCAGCCTCCACCAGGACCCCACTCATGTCTCCCTGCACCCCCACCCCCCAGCAGTGCAGGGGCAGCCTCCACCAGGCCCCCACTCATGTCTACCACCACCCCCAAACCCCAGCCACCAGGGGCAGCCTCCACCAGGCCCCCACTCATGTCTCCCACCACCCCCACCCCCCAGCCACCAGGGGCAGCCTCCACCAGGCCCCCACCCATGTCTCCCACCACCCCCGATCCCCAGCCACCAGGGGCAGCCTCCACCAGGCCCCCACTCATGTCTCCCACCACCCCCACCCCCCAGCAGTGCAGGGGCAGCCTCCACCAGGCCCCCACCCATGTCCCCTATTACCCCCACCCCCCAGCAGTGCAGGGGCAGCCTCCACCAGGCCCCCACTCATGTCCCCATGCACCCCCACCCCCCAGCAGTGCAGGGACAGCCTCTACCAGGCCCACACTCATGTCTCCCATCACCCCCACCCCCCAGCCACCAGGGGCAGCCTCCACCAGGCCCCCACACATGTCCCCTATTACCCCCACCCCCCAGCAGTGCAGGGGCAGCCTCCACCAGGCCCCCACTCATGTCTACCACCACCCCCACCCCCCAGCCACCAGGGGCAGCCTCTACCAGGCCCCCACTCATGTCTCCCCCCCCACCCCCCAGCAGTGCAGCGGCAGCCTCCACCAGGCCCCCACCCATGTCTACCACCACCCCACCACCCAGTAGTGCAGGGGCAGCCTCCACCAGGCCCCCACTCATGTCTCCCATCACCCCCACCCCCCAGCCACCAGGGGCAGCCTCCGCCAGGCCCCCACTCATGTCCCCTATTACCCCCACCCCCCAGCAGTGCAGTGGCAGCCTCCACCAGGCCTCCACTCATATCCAACTCATGTCTCCCACCACCCCCACCCCCAGCCATCAGGGGCAGCCTCCACCAGGGTCCCACTCATGTCTCCCTGCACCCCCACCCCCAGCAGTGCAGGAGCAGCCTCCACCAGGCCCCCACCCATGTCTACCACCACCCCCACCCCCCAGCAGTGCAGGGGCAACCTCCACCAGGCCCCCACTCATGTCTCCCACCACCCCCACCCCCCAGCCACCAGGGTCAGCCTCCACCAGGCCCCCACTCATGTCTCCCACCACCCCCACCCCCAGCCACCGGGGGCAGCCTCCACCAGGCCCCCACTCATGTCTCCCACCACCCCCGCCCCCAGCCACCAGGGGCAGCCTCCACCAGGCCCCCACTCATGTCTCCCACCACCCCCGCCCCCCAGCCACCAGGGGCAGCCTCCACCAGGCCCCCACTCATGTCTCCCACCACCCCCACCCCCCAGCAGTGCAGGGGCAGCCTCCACCAGGCCCCCACTCATGTCTCCCATCACCCCCACCCCCCAGCCACCAGGGGCAGCCTCCACCAGGCCCCCACTCATGTCTCCCTGCACCCCCACCCCCCAGCAGTGCAGGGGCAGCCTCCACCAGGCCCCCACTCATGTCTAACACCACCCCCACCCCCCAGCCACCAGGGGCAGCCTCCACCAGGCCCCCACTCATGTCTCCTACCACCCCCACCCCCCAGCCACCAGGGGCAGCCTCCACCAGGCCTCCACCCATGTCTCCCACCAACCCCACCCCCCAGCCACCAGGGGCAGCCTCCACCAGGCCCCCACTCATGTCTCCCACCACCCCCACCCCCAGCAGTGCAGGGGCAGCCTCCACCAGGCCCCCACTCATGTCCCCTATTACCCCCACCCCCCAACAGTGCAGAGGCAGCCTCCACCAGGCTCCCACTCATGTCTCCATGCCCCCCCACCCCCTAGCAGTGCAGGGGCAGCCTCCACCAGGCCCCCACTCATGTCCCTATTACCCCCACCCCCCAGCAGTGCAGGGGCATCCTCCACCAGGCCCCCACTCATGTCCCCATGCACCCCCACCCCCCAGCAGTGCAGGGGCAGCCTCCACCGGGCCCCCACTGATGTCTACCACCACCCCACCCCCCAGCCACCAGGGGCAGCCTCCACCAGGCCCCCACTCATGTCTCCCTGCACCCCCACCCCCCAGCAGTGCAGGGGCAGCCTCCACCAGGCCCCCACTCATGTCTCCCATCACCCCCACCCCCCAGCCACCAGGGGCTGCCTCCACCAGGCCCCCACTCATGTCCCCTATTACCCCCACCCCCCAGCAGTGCAGGGGCAGCCTCCACCAGGCCCCCACTCATGGCTCCCATCACCCCCAACCCCCAGCCACCAGGGGCAGCCTCCACCAGGCCCCCACTCATGTCCCCTATTACCCCCACCCCCAAGCATTGCAGAGGCAGCCTCCACCAGGCCCCCACTCATGTCTACCACCACCCCCAGCCACCAGGGGCATCCTCCACCAGGCCCCCACTCATGTCTCCCTGCACCCCCACCCCCCAGCAGTGCAGGAGCAGCCTCCACCAGGCCCCCACTCATGTCTCCCATCACCCCCACCCCCCAGCCACCAGGGGCAGCCTCCACCAGGCCCCCACTCATGTCCCCTATTACCCCCACCCCCCAGCAGTGCAGGGGCAGCATCCACCAGGCCCCCACTCATGTCCCCTATTACCCCCACCCCCCAGCAGTGCAGGGGCAGCCTCCACCAGGCCCCCACTCATGTCCCCTATTACCCCCACCCCCCAGCAGTGCAGGGGCAGCCTCCACCAGGCCCCCACTCATGTCCCCCTGCACCCCCACCCCTCAGCCGTGCGATTTGCCTGGGTACGTGTACTTCGGGGTGCGCGGGAAGTTCCACACGCGATTGGCCTGGATATGTGTACTTCTGGGTGCGCGGGAAGTTCCACACGCGATTGGCCTGGGTACGTGTACTTCGGGGTGCGCGGGAAGTTCAACACGCGATTAGCCTGGGTATGTGTACTTCGGGGTGCGCGGGAAGTCCCATACGCGATTGGCCTGGGTACGTGTACTTCGGGGTGCGCGTGAACTTCCACACGCGATTGGCCTGTGTACGTGTACTACGGGGTGCGCGTGAACTTCCACACGCGACTGGGCCTGTGAGAGTGGGGTACATGTATTCCATGGGTGGGTGGGAATATTTACCCGCGACTGGGCCTGGGAGAGCGTGCTACGTGTATTCCTGGGGTGGGCGGGAAGATTCACACGTTCGCCTACGACGTGCCGAAAAATAAATGGTCCAATCCTGAGACACGTACGCCAGCATGAAGCAGGCGTACGTCGACCCGCGCAGCATAAAAGTGCGCGCAAACAACAAACAAGCTCATAGCCAGGATGAATATTCCATTCCTAGCAGCAGTGTCCGTGGGTTACCAAAGGAGGAGGAGGAGGATAGTGAGGGCCCGAATTTTCACTCCCAGAACCAGCCTTTTTGGGATGCCTGATGACCAGGTGTATGGGAGGTACAGGTTTCCCCCACACATAATACTGGACCTGGTCAGTGAGTGGGAGGATGACCTCACATCACCCACCCTGTGCTCCCAAGCACTCAGCCCCCTGGAGAAGGTCCTCAATGTACTGCACTTCTTGGCCACAGGATCATTTCAGCGGACAAGTGCCATAGTGGGTGGGGTGTCACAGGCCACGCAGTCACGCTGCCTACACCAGGTCTTGAACATCATCACTGCACGCCCATCAGTCCGTAGGCACATATACCTGCCCAGGACACCTGCAGAAAGGCAAGCTGCCACCCTCGATTTCTACGGTGTGGCACAATTCCCAAAAGTGCTAGGTGCCATTGACTACACCCATGTGGCACTACGTCCCCCCAGGGCATCTGAGCACATCTATAGGAACCGCAAGCACTGGCATTCCATCAACGTGCAGGTAGTATGTAATGCTAAGAGAATCATCACCTCAGTATATGCCAACTATCCAGGGTCCACCCACGACAGCTTCATTTACTGAATGTCTAGCCTAAGCCGGGACCTAGAAGCTGGGTGGCATGGTGATACATGGCTGCTTGGTGAGTATGAATGCCACTGCAAATGCATGCATGTCAGATGCAGAGTTATGTCACTACCCCACTAATGATACCCATCACCTCCTCACCAGGGGACAGTGCCTACCCTCTGAGCACCCACATGATGACGCCAATTTGGAACCCCATCACGCCTCCAGAGGTAAGATACAACACAGCCCATATTGCAACCCGGGGCATAGTGGAGCGCACATTCGGAGTGCTCAAGTCACGCTTTCGCTCCCTTGACCGTTCTGGCGGGCAGCTGTTATATGCGCCCCCAGTAGTGTGCAGGATCATAGTGGCAGCATGTGTCCTGCACAATGTTGCAACACGCCGGGGCCTGGCTGTGGACATGGTGGAGCCCCCACATCCCCAACCACATGCACGGCCGCTGCGCATGGGAGGGGAGAGGGCACGGGGTGAGGCAGCCCGTACGCAGCTGGTGGCTGATTACTTCACATAGAAATCACACCCCAATGGAGTGCACACAGGCCTGGCACATACCATCTGATAAGCAATGATGACTCGACCTGACAATTAAGACGAACAAAGGGACTGTCAACTGTCAGAACCATAGCAGCCTGAGATTGTTCATGTGGAAGTGTCACAATGTGTGCATCCCTACCTACACACACACCACCAATGCAGTGTCATGAAAAGACACTTCCATGCCCACTTGCAAAATACTACATGAAAACAGGGCCATGTCACCCAACCCCTCCCCGGCACGGCCACACAACACACCATGGCATGTCATGCAATGTGAGAGGAAAGAAATTAATCCCCACAACATGCCCCAAGTGTCAGCAGCTACAGTGTCCCTAATGGAAACATATCCACACATGAAATGCTCACAGTAATGCAGGACCTACAACCCACATTACCAAATACATACCAAGAATACCAATCACCTACACAACCTCCAACCGACCTTAAACATGACATTACAGACTTAAAAATTAGGTAGCCTCACCACCTGATGATGACAGCCCTCCGAACACTTCCAAGTATACAGTGTTAGCGCCACGCAAGAGTGTAGGTGCACTGCTTACAACCAGGCCTGGTGGGGGCTGCCCCTGGTGGCTGGGGGGTGGGGGTGGTGGGAGACATGAGTGGGGGCCTGGTGGAGGCTGCCCCTGGTGGCTGGGGGGTGGGGGTAGACATGAGTGGGGGCCTGGTGGAGGCTGTCCCTGCACTGCTGGGGGGTGGGGGTGGTGGTAGACATGGGTGGGGGCCTGGTGGAGGCTGCCCCTGGTGGCTGGGGGGTGGGGGTGATAGGGGACATGAGTGGGGGCCTGGTGGAGGCTGCCCCTGCACTGCTGGGGGGTGGGGGTGCAGGGAGACATGAGTGGGGGCCTGGTGGAGGCTGCCCCTGGTGGCTGGGGGGTGGGGGTGGTGGGAGACATGAGTGGGGGCCTGGTGGAGGCTGCCCCTGGTGGCTGGGGGGTGAGGGTGGTGGGAGACATGGGTGGGGGCCTGGTGGAGGCTGCCCCTGCACTACTGGGGGTGGGGGTGGTGGTAGACATGGGTGGGGGACTGGTGGGGGCTGCCCCTGGTGGCTGGGGGGTGGGGGTGCTGGGAGACATGAGTGGGGGCCTGGTGGAGGCTGCCCCTGGTGGCTGGGTGGTGGGGGTGATAGGGGACATGAGTGGGGGCCTGGTGGAGGCTGCCCCTGCACTGCTGGGGGATGGGGGTGGTGGTAGACATGGGTGGGGGCCTGGTGGAGGCTGCCCCTGGAGGCTTGGGGGTGGGGGTGGTGGGGGACATGAGTGGGGGCCTGGTGGAGGCTGCCCCTGGTGACTGGGGGATGGGGGTGGTGGGAGACATGAGTGGGGGTCTGGTGGAGGCTGCCCCTGCACTGCTGGGGCGTGGGGGTGGTGGTAGACATGGGTGGGGGCCTGGTGGAGGCTGCCCCTGGTGGCTGGGGGGTGGGGGTGGTGGGAGACATGAGTGGGGGCCTGGTGGAGGCTGCCCCTGGTGGCTGGGGGGTGGGGGTGATAGGGGACATGAGTGGGGGCCTGGTGGAGGCTGCCCCTGGTGGCTGGGGGTGGGGGTGGTGGGAGACATGAGTGGGGGCCTGGTGGAGGCTGCCCCTGCACTGCTGGGGGGTGGGGGTAATAGGGGACATGAGTGGGGGCCTGGTGGAGGCTGCCCCTGGTGGCTGGGGGGTGGGGGTGATGGGAGACATGAGTGGGGGCCTGGTGGAGGCTGCCCCTGCACTGCTGGGGGGTGGGGGTAATAGGGGACATGAGTGGGGGCCTGGTGGAGGCTGCCCCTGGTGGCTGGGGGGTGATGGGTTGACATGAGTGGGGGCCTGGTGGAGGCTGCCCCTGCACTGCTGGGGGGTGGGGGTAATAGGGGATATGAGTGGGGGCCTGGTGGAGGCTGCCCCTGGTGGCTGGGGGGTGGGGGTGGTGGTAGACATGAGTGGGGGCCTGGTGGAGGCTGCCCCTGCACTGCTGGGCGGAGGGGGTGCATGGCGACATGAGTGGGGGCCTGGTGGAGGCTGCCCCTGCACTGCTGGGGGGTGGGGGTAATAGGGGACATAAGTGGGGGCCTGGTGGAGGCTGCCCCTGCACTGCTGGGGGGTGGGGGTGGTGGGAGACATGAGTGGGGGCCTGGTGGAGGCTGCCCCTGGTGGCTGGGGCTGGGGGTGGTGGGAGACATGGGTGGGGGCCTGGTGGAGGCTGCCCCTGGTGGCTGGGGGGTGGGGGTGGTGGGAGACATGAGTGGGGGACTGGTGGAGGCTGCCCCTGGTGGCTGGGGGGTGAGGGTGGTGGTAGACATGAGTGGGGGCCTGGTGGAGGCTGCCCCTGCACTGCTGGGGGGTGGGGGTGCAGGGAGACATGTGTGGGGGCATGGTGGAGGCTGCCCCTGGTGGCTTGGGGGTGGGGGTGATGGGAGACATGAGTGGGGGCCTGGTGGAAGCTGCCCCTCCACTGCTGTAGGGTGGGGGTGGTGGGAGACATGAGCGGGGGCCTGGCGGAGGCTGCCCCTGGTGGCTGGGGGTTGGGGGTGGTGGGAGACATGGGTGGGGGCCTGGTGGAGGCTGACCCTGGTGGCTGGGGGGTGGGGGTGGTGGGAGACATGAGTGGGGGCCTGGTGGAAGCTGCCCCTGGTGGCTGGGGGGTGGGGGTGGTGGGAGACATGAGTGGGGGCCTGGTGTATGCTGCCCCTGGTGGCTGGGGGGTGGGGGTGGTGGGAGACATGAGTGGGGGCCTGGTGGAGGCTGCCCCTGCACTGCTGGGGGGTGGGGGTGGTGGTAGACATGGGTGGGGGCCTGGTGGAGGCTGCCCCTGCACTGCTGAGGCGTGCGGGTGCAGGGAGACATGAGTGGGGGCCTGGTGGAGGCTGCCCCTGGTGGCTGGGGCTTGGGGGTGGTGGGAGACATGAGTTGGACATGAGTGGGGGCCTGGTGGAGGCTGCCCCTGCACTGCTGGGGGGTGGGGGTAATAGGGGACATGAGTGGGGGCCTGGTGGAGGCTGCCCCTGGTGGCTGGGGGGGGGGGTGATGGGAGACATGAGGGGGGGCCTGGTGGAGGCTGCCCCTGTACTGCTGGGGGGTGGGGGTGGTGGTAGACATGGGTGGGGGCCTGGTGGAGGCTGCCCCTGCACTGCTGGGGGGTGAGGGTGGTGGGAGACATGAGTAGGGGCCTGGTGGAGGCTGCCCCTGGTTGCTGGGTGGTGGGGGTGGTGGTAGACATGAGTGGGGGCCTGGTGGAGGCTGCCCCTGCACTGCTGGGGGGTGGGGGTAATAGGGGACATGAGTGGGGGCCTGGTGGAGGCTGCCCCTGGTGGCTGGGGGGTGGGGGTGATGGGAGACATGAGTGGGGGCATGGTGGAGGCTGCCCCTGCACTGCTGGGGGGTGGGGGTGCATGGGGACATGAGTGCGGGCCTGGTGGAGGCTGCCCCTGCACTGCTGGGGGGTGGGGGTAATAGGGGACATGAGTGGGGGCCTGGTGGAGGCTGCCCCTACACTGCTGGGGGGTGGAGGTGGTGGGAGACATGAGTGGGGGCCTGGTGGAGGCTGCCCCTGGTGGCTGGGGGGTGGGGATGGTGGGAGACATGGGTGGGGGCCTGGTGGAGGCTGCCCCTGGTGGCTGGGGGGTGGGGGTGGGGGAGACATGAGTGGGGGCCTGGTGGAGGCTGCCACTGGTGGCTGGGGGTTGGGGGTGGTGTTAGACATGAGTGGGGGCCTGGTGGAGGCTGCCCCTGCACTGCTGGGGGTGGGGGTGCAGGGAGACATGAGTGGGGGCATGGTGGAGGCTGCCCCTGGTGGCTGGGGGGTGGGGGTGATGGGAGACATGAGTAGGGGCCTGGTGGAGATTGCCCCTGGTGGCTGGGGGGTGGGGGTGATAGGGGACATGAGTGGGGGCCTGGTGGAGGCTGCCCCTGGTGGCTGGGGGGTGGGGGTGGTGGGAGACATGAGTGGGGGCCTGGTGGAGGCTGCCCCTGCACTGCTGGGGGGTGGGGGCAATAGGGGACATGAGTGGGGGCCTGGTGGAGGCTGCCCCTGGTGGCTGGGGGGGTGGGGGTGATGGGAGACATGAGTGGGGGCCTGGTGGAGGCTGCCCCTGCACTGCTGGGGGGTGGGGGTAATAGGGGACATGAGTGGGGGCCTGGTGGAGGCTGCCCGTGGTGGCTGGGGGGTGGGGGCGATGGGAGACATGAGTGGGGGCCTGGTGGAGGCTGCCCCTGCACTGCTGGGCGGTGGGGGTAATAGGGGATATGAGTGGGGGCCTGGTGGAGGCTGCCCCTGGTGGCTGGGGGGTGGGGGTGGTGGTAGACATGAGTGGGGGCCTGGCGGAGGCTGCACCTGCACTGCTGGGCGGTGGGGGTGCATGGGGACATGAGTGGGGGCCTGGTGGAGGCTGCCCCTGCACTGCTGGGGGTGGGGGTAATAGGGGACATAAGTGGGGGCCTGGTGGAGGCTGCCGCTGCACTGCTGGGGGGTGGGGGTGGTGGGAGACATGAGTGGGGACCTGGTGGAAGCTGCCCCTCCACTGCTGGGGGTGGGGGTGGTGGTAGACATGGGTGGGGGCCTGGTGGAGGCTGCCCCTGCACTGCTGGGGGGTGAGGGTGGTGGGAGACATGAGTAGGGGCCTGGTGGAGGCTGCCCCTGGTTGCTGGGTGGTGGGGGTGGTGGTAGACATGAGTGGGGGCCTGGTGGAGGCTGCCCCTGCACTGCTGGGGGGTGGGGGTAATAGGGGACATGAGTGGGGGCCTGGTGGAGGCTGCCCCTTTTGGCTGGGGGGTGGGGGTGATGGGAGACATGAGTGGGGGCCTGGTGGAGGCTGCCCCTGGTGGCTGGGGGGTGGGGATGGTGGGAGACATGGGTGGGGGCCTGGTGGAGGCTGCCCCTGGTGGCTGGGGGGTGGGGGTGGTGGGAGACATGAATGGGGGCCTGGTGGAGGCTGCCCCTGGTGGCTGGGGCGTGGGGGTGGTGTTAGACATGAGTGGGGGCCTGGTGGAGGCTGCCCCTGCACTGCTGGGGGGTGGGGGTGCAGGGAGACATGAGTGGGGGCCTGGTGGAGGCTGCCCCTGGTGGCTGAGGGGTGGGGGTGATGGGAGACATGAGTGGGGGCCTGGTGGAGATTGCCCCTGCACTGCTGGGGGGTGGGGGTGGTGGGAGGCATGAGCGGGGGCCTGGTGGAGGCTGCCCCTGGTGGCTGGGGGGTGGGGGTGGTGGGAGACATGGGTGGGTGCCTGGTGGAGGCTGCCCCTGGTGGCTGGGGGGTGGGGGTGGTGGGAGACGAGTGGGGGCCTGGTGGAGGCTGCCCCTGGTGGCTGGGGGGTGGGGGTGGTGGGAGACATGAGTGGGGGCCTGGTGGAGGCTGCCCCTGGTGGCTGGGGGGTGGGGGTGGTGTTAGACATGAGTGGGGGCCTGGTGGAGGCTGCCCCTGCACTGCTGGGGTGCGGGGGTGCAGGGAGACATGAGTGGGGGCCTGGTGGAGGCTGCCCCTGGTGGCTGGGGGGGTAGGGGTGATGGGAGACATGAGTGGGGGCCTGGTGGAGGCTGCCCCTGCACTGCCGGGGGGTGGGGGTAATAGGGGACATGAGTGGGGGCCTGGTGGAGGCTGCCCCTGGTGGCTGGGGGGTGGGGGCGATGGGAGACATGAGTGGGGGCCTGGTGGAGGCTGCCCCTGCACTGCTGGGGGGTGGGGGTAATAGGGGATATGAGTGGGGGCCTGGTGGAGGCTGCCCCTGGTGGCTGGGGGGTGGGGGTGGTGGTAGACATGAGTGGGGGCCTGGCGGAGGCTGCCCCTGCACTGCTGGGCGGTGGGGGTGCATGGGAACATGAGTGGGGGCCTGGTGGAGGCTGCCCCTGCACTGCTGGGGGGTGGGGGTAATAGGGGACATAAGTGGGGGCCTGGTGGAGGCTGCCCCTGCACTGCTGGGGGGTGGGGGTGGTGGGAGACATGAGTGGGGGCCTGGTGGAGGCTGCCCCTGGTGGCTGGGGTGTGGGGGTGGTGGTAGACATGAGTGTGGGCCTGGTGGAAGCTGCCCCTCCACTGCTGGGGGGTGGGGGTGCAGGGAGACATGAGTGGGGGCCTGGTGGAGGCTGCCCCTGGTGGCTTGGGGGTGGGGGCGATGGGAGACATGAGTGGGGGCCTGGTGGAAGCTGCCCCTCCACTGCTGTAGGGTGGGGGTGGTGGGAGACATGAGCGGGGCCTGGTGGAGGCTGCCCCTGGTGGCTGAGGGGTGGGGGTGGTGGGAGACATGGGTGGGGGCCTGGTGGAGGCTGACCCTGGTGGCTGGGTGGTGGGGGTGGTGGGAGACATGAGTGGGGCCTGGTGGAAGCTGCCCCTGGTGGCTGGGGGGTGGGGGTGGTGGGAGACATGAGTGGGGGCCTGGTGTAGGCTGCCCCTGGTGGCTGGGGGGTGGGGTTGGTGGGAGACATGGGTGGGGGCCTGGTGGAGGCTGACCCTGGTGGCTGGGGGGTGGGGGTGGTGGGAGACATGAGTGGGGGCCTGGTGGAAGCTGCCCCTAGTGGCTGGGGGGTGGGGGTGGTGGGAGACATGAGTGGGGGCCTGGTGTAGGCTGCCCCTGGTGGCTGGGGGGTGGGGGTGGTGGGAGACACGAGTGGGGGCCTGGTGGAGGCTGCCCCTGCACTGCTGGGGGGTGGGGGTGGTGGTAGACATGGGTGGGGGCCTGGTGGAGGCTGCCCCTGCACTGCTGGGGCGTGGGGGTGCAGGGAGACATGAGTGGGGGCCTGGTGGAGGCTGCCCCTGGTGGCTGGGGCGTGAGGGTGGTGGGAGACATGGGTGGGTGCCTGGTGGAGGCTGCCCCTGGTGGCTGGGGGGTGGGGGTGGTGGGAGACGAGTGGGGGCCTGGTGGAGGCTGCCCCTGGTGGCTGGGGGGTGGGGGTGGTGTTAGACATGAGTGGGGGCCTGGTGGAGGCTGCCCCTGCACTGCTGGGGTGTGGGGGTGCAGGGAGACATGAGTGAGGGCCTGGTGGAGGCTGCCCCTGGTGGCTGGGGGGGTGGGGGTGATGGGAGACATGAGTGGGGGCCTGGTGGAGGCTGCCCCTGCACTGCCGGGGGTGGGGGTAATAGGGGACATGAGTGGGGGCCTGGTGGAGGCTGCCCCTGGTGGCTGGGGGGTGGGGGCGATGGGAGACATGAGTGGGGGCCTGGTGGGGGCTGCCCCTGCACTGCTTGGGGGTGGGGGTAATAGGGGATATGAGTGGGGGCCTGGTGGAGGCTGCCCCTGGTGGCTGGGGGGTGGGGGTGGTGGTAGACATGAGTGGGGGCCTGGCGGAGGCTACCCCTGCACTGCTGGGCGGTGGGGGTGCATGGGGACATGAGTGGGGGCCTGGTGGAGGCTGCCCCTGCACTGCTGGGGGGAGGGGGTAATAGGGGACATAAGTGGGGGCCTGGTGGAGGCTGCCCCTGCACTGCTGGGGGCTGGGGGTGGTGGGAGACATGAGTGGGGGCCTGGTGGAGGCTGCCCCTGGTGGCTGGGGTGTGGGGGTGGTGGTAGACATGAGTGGGGGCCTGGTGGAAGCTGCCCCTCCACTGCTGGGGGGTGGGGGTGCAGGGAGACATGAGTGGGGGCCTGGTGGAGGCTACCCCTGGTGGCTTGGGGGTGGGGGCGATGGGAGACATGAGTGGGGGCCTGGTGGAAGCTGCCCCTCCACTGCTGTAGGGTGGGGGTGGTGGGAGACATGAGCGGGGGCCTGGTGGAGGCTGCCCCTGGTGGCTGGGGGGTGGGGGTGGTGGGAGACATGTGTGGGGGCCTGGTGGAGGCTGACCCTGGTGGCTGGGGGGTGGGGGTGGTGGGAGACATGAGTGGGGGCCTGGTGTAGGCTGCCCCTGGTGGCTGGGGGGTGGGGGTGGTGGGAGACATGGGTGGGGGCCTGGTGGAGGCTGACCCTGGTGGCTGGGGGGTGGGGGTGGTGGGAGACATGAGTGGGGGCCTGGTGGAAGCTGCCCCTAGTGGCTGGGGGGTGGGGGTGGTGGGAGACATGAGTGGGGGCCTGGTGTAGGCTGCCCCTGGTGGCTGGGGGGTGGGGGTGGTGGGAGACACGAGTGGGGGCCTGGTGGAGGCTGCCCCTGCACTGCTGGGGGGTGGGGGTGGTGGTAGACATGGGTGGGGGCCTGGTGGAGGCTGCCCCTGCACTGCTGGGGCGTGGGGGTGCAGGGAGACATGAGTGGGGGCCTGGTGGAGGCTGCCCCTGGTGGCTGGGGCGTGAGGGTGGTGGGAGACATGGGTGGGTGCCTGGTGGAGGCTGCCCCTGGTGGCTGGGGGGTGGGGGTGGTGGGAGACGAGTGGGGGCCTGGTGGAGGCTGCCCCTGGTGGCTGGGGGGTGGGGGTGGTGTTAGACATGAGTGGGGGCCTGGTGGAGGCTGCCCCTGCACTGCTGGGGTGTGGGGGTGCAGGGAGACATGAGTGAGGGCCTGGTGGAGGCTGCCCCTGGTGGCTGGGGGGGTGGGGGTGATGGGAGACATGAGTGGGGGCCTGGTGGAGGCTGCCCCTGCACTGCCGGGGGGTGGGGGTAATAGGGGACATGAGTGGGGGCCTGGTGGAGGCTGCCCCTGGTGGCTGGGGGGTGGGGGCGATGGGAGACATGAGTGGGGGCCTGGTGGGGGCTGCCCCTGCACTGCTTGGGGGTGGGGGTAATAGGGGATATGAGTGGGGGCCTGGTGGAGGCTGCCCCTGGTGGCTGGGGGGTGGGGGTGGTGGTAGACATGAGTGGGGGCCTGGCGGAGGCTACCCCTGCACTGCTGGGCGGTGGGGGTGCATGGGGACATGAGTGGGGGCCTGGTGGAGGCTGCCCCTGCACTGCTGGGGGGAGGGGGTAATAGGGGACATAAGTGGGGGCCTGGTGGAGGCTGCCCCTGCACTGCTGGGGGCTGGGGGTGGTGGGAGACATGAGTGGGGGCCTGGTGGAGGCTGCCCCTGGTGGCTGGGGTGTGGGGGTGGTGGTAGACATGAGTGGGGGCCTGGTGGAAGCTGCCCCTCCACTGCTGGGGGGTGGGGGTGCAGGGAGACATGAGTGGGGGCCTGGTGGAGGCTACCCCTGGTGGCTTGGGGGTGGGGGCGATGGGAGACATGAGTGGGGGCCTGGTGGAAGCTGCCCCTCCACTGCTGTAGGGTGGGGGTGGTGGGAGACATGAGCGGGGGCCTGGTGGAGGCTGCCCCTGGTGGCTGGGGGGTGGGGGTGGTGGGAGACATGTGTGGGGGCCTGGTGGAGGCTGACCCTGGTGGCTGGGGGGTGGGGGTGGTGGGAGACATGAGTGGGGGCCTGGTGGAAGCTGCCCAGGGTGGCTGGGGGGTGGGGGTGGTGGGAGACATGAGTGGGGACCTGGTGTAGGCTGCCCCTGGTGGCTGGGGGGTGGGGGTGGTGGGAGACATGGGTGGGGGCCTGGTGGAGGCTGACCCTGGTGGCTGGGGGGTGGGGGTGGTGGGAGACATGGGTGGGGGCCTGGTGGAAGCTGCCCCTGGTGGCTGGGGGGTGGGGGTGGTGGGAGACATGAGTCGGGGCCTGGTGTAGGCTGCCCCTGGTGGCTGGGGGGTGGGGGTGGTGGTAGACATGAGTGGGGGCTTGGCGGAGGCTGCCCCTGCACTGCTGGGCGGTGGGGGTGCATGGGAACATGAGTGGGGGCCTGGTGGAGGCTGCCCCTGCACTGCTGGGGGGTGGGGGTAATAGGGGACATAAGTGGGGGCCTGGTGGAGGCTGCCATTGCACTGCTGGGGGGTGGGGGTGGTGGGAGACATGAGTGGGGGCCTGGTGGAGGCTGCCCCTGGTGGCTGGGGTGTGGGGGTGGTGGTAGACATGAGTGTGGGCCTGGTGGAAGCTGCCCCTCCACTGCTGGGGGGTGGGGGTGCAGGGAGACATGAGTGGGGGCCTGGTGGAGGCTGCCCCTGGTGGCTTGGGGGTGGGGGCGATGGGAGACATGAGTGGGGGCCTGGTGGAAGCTGCCCCTCCACTGCTGTAGGGTGGGGGTGGTGGGAGACATGAGCGGGGCCTGGTGGAGGCTGCCCCTGGTGGCTGGGGGGTGGGGGTGGTGGGAGACATGGGTGGGGGCCTGGTGGAGGCTGACCCTGGTGGCTGGGTGGTGGGGGTGGTGGGAGACATGAGTGGGGCCTGGTGGAAGCTGCCCCTGGTGGCTGGGGGGTGGGGGGGTGGGAGACATGAGTGGGGGCCTGGTGTAGGCTGCCCCTGGTGGCTGGGGGGTGGGGGTGGTGGGAGACATGGGTGGGGGCCTGGTGGAGGCTGACCCTGGTGGCTGGGGGGTGGGGGTGGTGGGAGACATGAGTGGGGGCCTGGTGGAAGCTGCCCCTGGTGGCTGGGGGGTGGGGGTGGTGGGAGACATGAGTGGGGGCCTGGTGTAGGCTGCCCCTGGTGGCTGGGGGGTGGGGGTGGTGGGAGACACGAGTGGGGGCCTGGTGGAGGCTGCCCCTGCACTGCTGGGGGGTGGGGGTGGTGGTAGACATGGGTGGGGGCCTGGTGGAGGCTGCCCCTGCACTGCTGGGGCGTGGGGGTGCAGGGAGACATGAGTGGGGGCCTGGTGGAGGCTGCCCCTGGTGGCTGGGGCGTGAGGGTGGTGGGAGACATGGGTGGGTGCCTGGTGGAGGCTGCCCCTGGTGGCTGGGGGGTGGGGGTGGTGGGAGACGAGTGGGGGCCTGGTGGAGGCTGCCCCTGGTGGCTGGGGGGTGGGGGTGGTGGGAGACATGAGTGGGGGCCTGGTGGAGGCTGCCCCTGGTGGCTGGGGGGTGGGGGTGGTGTTAGACATGAGTGGGGGCCTGGTGGAGGCTGCCCCTGCACTGCTGGGGTGTGGGGGTGCAGGGAGACATGAGTGAGGGCCTGGTGGAGGCTGCCCCTGGTGGCTGGGGGGGTGGGGGTGATGGGAGACATGAGTGGGGGCCTGGTGGAGGCTGCCCCTGCACTGCCGGGGGGTGGGGGTAATAGGGGACATGAGTGGGGGCCTGGTGGAGGCTGCCCCTGGTGGCTGGGGGGTGGGGCGATGGGAGACATGAGTGGGGGCCTGGTGGGGGCTGCCCCAGCACTGCTTGGGGGTGGGGGTAATAGGGGATATGAGTGGGGGCCTGGTGGAGGCTGCCCCTGGTGGCTGGGGGGTGGGGGTGGTGGTAGACATGAGTGGGGGCCTGGCGGAGGCTGCCCCTGCACTGCTGGGCGGTGGGGGTGCATGGGGACATGAGTGGGGGCCTGGTGGAGGCTGCCCCTGCACTGCTGGGGGGAGGGGGTAATAGGGGACATAAGTGGGGGCCTGGTGGAGGCTGCCCCTGCACTGCTGGGGGCTGGGGGTGGTGGGAGACATGAGTGGGGGCCTGGTGGAGGCTGCCCCTGGTGGCTGGGGTGTGGGGGTGGTGGTAGACATGAGTGGGGGCCTGGTGGAAGCTGCCCCTCCACTGCTGGGGGGTGGGGGTACAGGGAGACATGAGTGGGGGCCTGGTGGAGGCTACCCCTGGTGGCTTGGGGGTGGGGGCGATGGGAGACATGAGTGGGGGCCTGGTGGAAGCTGCCCCTCCACTGCTGTAGGGTGGGGGTGGTGGGAGACATGAGCGGGGGCCTGGTGGAGGCTGCCCCTGGTGGCTGGGGGGTGGGGGTGGTGGGAGACATGTGTGGGGGCCTGTGGAGGCTGACCCTGGTGGCTGGGGGGTGGGGGTGGTGGGAGACATGAGTGGGGGCCTGGTGGAAGCTGCCCAGGGTGGCTGGGGGGTGGGGGTGGTGGGAGACATGAGTGGGGGCCTGGTGTAGGCTGCCCCCGGTGGCTGGGGGGTGGGGGTGGTGGGAGACATGGGTGGGGGCCTGGTGGAGGCTGACCCTGGTGGCTGGGGGGTGGGGGTGGTGGGAGACATGGGTGGGGGCCTGGTGGAAGCTGCCCCTGGTGGCTGGGGGGTGGGGGTGGTGGGAGACATGAGTGGGGGCCTGGTGTAGGCTGCCCCTGGTGGCTGAGGGGTGGGGGTGGTGGGAGACACGAGTGGGGGCCTGGTGGAGGCTGCCCCTGCACTGCTGGGGGGTGGGGGTGGTGGTAGACATGGGTGGGGGCCTGGTGGAGGCTGCCCCTGCACTGTTGGGGCGTGGGAGTGCAGGGAGACATGAGTGGGGGCCTGGTGGAGGCTGCCCCTGGTGGCTGGGGCGTGGGGGTGGTGGGAGACATGAGTTGGACATGAGTGGGGGCCTGGTGGAGGCTGCCCCTGCACTGCTGGGGGTGGGGGTAATAGGGGACATAAGTGGGGTCCTGGTGGAGGCTGCCCCTGGTGGCTAGGGGGTGGGGGTGATGGGAGACATGAGGGGGGGCCTGGTGGAGGCTGCCCCTGTACTGCTGGGGGTGGGGGTGGTGGTAGACATGGGTGGGGGCCTGGTGTAGGCTGCCCCTGCACTGCTGGGGGGTGAGGGTGGTGGGAGACATGAGTAGGGGCCTGGTGGAGGCTGCCCCTGGTTGCTGGGTGGTGGGGGTGGTGGTCGACATGAGTGGGGGCCTGGTGGAGGCTGCCCCTGCACTGCTGGGGGTGGGGGTAATAGGGGACATGAGTGGGGGCCTGGTGGAGGCTGCCCCTGGTGGCTGGGGGATGGGGGTGATGGGAGACATGAGTGGGGGCCTGGTGGAGGCTGCCCCTGCACTGCTGGGGGGTGGGGGTGCATGGGGACATGAGTGGGGGCCTGGTGGAGGCTGCCCCTGCACTGCTGGGGGGTGTGGGTAATAGGGGACATGAGTGGGGGCCTGGTGGAGGCTGCCCCTACACTGCTGGGGGGTGGAGGTGGTGGGAGACATGAGTGGGGGCCTGGTGGAGGCTGCCCCTGGTGGCTGGGGGGTGGGGATGGTGGGAGACATGGGTGGGGGCCTGGTGGAGGCTGCCCCTGGTGGCTAGGGGGTGGGGGTGGTGGGAGACATGAATGGGGGCCTGGTGGAGGCTGCCCCTGGTGGCTGGGGGGTGGGGGTGGTGTTAGACATGAGTGGGGGCCTGGTGGAGGCTGCCCCTGCACTGCTGGGGGGTGGGGGTGCAGGGAGACATGAGTGGGGGCCTGGTGGAGGCTGCCCCTGGTGGCTGAGGGGTGGGGGTGATGGGAGACATGAGTGGGGGCCTGGTGGAGATTGACCCTGCACTGCTGGGGGGTGGAGGTGGTGGGAGGCATGAGCGGGGGCCTGGTGGAGGCTGCCCCTGGTGGCTGGGGGGTGGGGGTGGTGGGAGACATGGGTGGGGGCCTGGTGGAGGCTGCCCCTGGTGGCTGGGGGGTGGGGGTGGTGGGAGACGAGTGGGGGCCTGGTGGAGGCTGCCCCTGGTGGCTGGGGGCTGGGGGTGGTGGGAGACATGAGTGGGGGCCTGGTGGAGGCTGCCGCTGGGGGGTGGGGGTGGTGTTAGACATGAGTGGGGGCCTGGTGGAGGCTGCCCCTGCACTGCTGGGTTGTGGGGGTGCAGGGAGACATGAGTGGGGGCCTGGTGGAGGCTGCCCCTGGTGGCTGGGGGGTGGGGGTGATGGGAGACATGAGTGGGGTCCTGGTGGAGATTGCCCCTGCACTGCTGGGCAGTGGGGGTGGTGGGAGGCATGAGCGGGGGCCTGGTGGAGGCTGCCCCTGGTGGCTGGGGGGTGGGGGTGGTGGGAGACATGGGTGGGGGCCTGGTGGAGGCTGCCCCTGGTGGCTGGGGGGTGGAGGTGGTGGGAGACGAGTGGGGGCCTGGTGGAGGCTGCCCCTGGAGGCTGGGGGGTGGGGGTGGTGGGAGACATGAGTGGGGGCCTGGTGGAGGCTGCCCCTGGTGGCTGGGGGATGGGGGTGGTGGAAGACATGAGTGGGGGCCTGGTGGAGGCTGCCCCTGCACTGCTACGGGGTGGGGGTGGTGGTAGACATGGGTGGGGGCCTGGTGGAGGCTGACCCTGCACTGCTGGGGGGTGGGGGTGCAGCGAGACATGAGTTGGGGCCCGGTGGAGGCTGCCCCTGGTGGCTGGGGGGTGGGGGTGGTGGGAGACATGATTTGGACATGAGTGGGGGCCTGGTGGAGGCTGCCCCTGCACTGCTGGGGGGTGGGGGTAATAGGGGACATGAGTGGGGGCCTGGTGGAGGCTGCCCCTGGTGGCTGGGGGGTGGGGGTGATGGGAGACATGAGTTGGGGGCCTGGTGGAGGCTGCCCCTGCACTGCTGGGGGGTGGGGGTGCTGGTAGACATGGGTGGGGGCCTGGTGGAGGCTGCCCCTGCACTGCTGGGGGGTGGGGGTGGTGGGAGACATGAGTGGGGGCCTGGTGGAGGCTGCCCCTGGTGGTTGGGTGGTGGGGGTGGTGGTAGACATGAGTGGGGGCCTGGTGGAGGCTGCCCCTGCACTGCTGGGGGGTGGGGGTAATAGGGGACATGAGTGGGGGCCTGGTGGAGGCTGCCCCTGGTGGCTGGGGGGTGGGGGTGGTGGGAGACATGAGTGGGGGCCTGGTGGAGACTGCCCCTGCACTGCTGGGGGGTGGGGGTGGTGGTAAACATGGGTGGGGGCCTGGTGGAGGCTGCCCCTGCACTGCTGGGGGTGGGGGTGCAGGGAGACATGAGTGGGGGCCTGGTGGAGGCTGCCTCTGGTGGCTGGGGGGTGGGGGTGGTGGGAGATATGTGTTGGTGATCAGTAGTGCAAGGTGACATGTGGGTTGGCTGGTGGGCATGGCCATGGTGGATGGGTTGCCTGTGGGACATGAGCAGGGGTGCAGGGTAGTACCCTGTGGTGTGTGCTGCCTGCAGGGGCCGTGGAATGTGCCCGCGCACTCCCACCTACCCAGGCCAATCGCGTGTGGAACTTCCCGCGCACCCCGTAGTACACGTACCCAGGCTAATCGCGTGTGGAACTTCCCGCGCACCCAGGAACACGCGCACACTCTATTTTTCACACAGCGGGTGTCCGTGTTTGTCGGTGTCCCTTTGCACCTCATTTGTCCTAGAGGGCCACTGTATGGCCCATTCATCATGGCTGTATATGGGTGCTTTTTGTTAGCGCACATTTTGGCGCACATTTTTTTCAGTCGCAGGGGCGCTACCGCCTGCTTTCTTGTGGCGTACTTGTTTGGCCCTGTGCGCGTCTTTGACCGTGCGCTGGTTTGCCCTATTCGATTCCATGAATACGGGTTGTAGGCGAGCGTGTGGGCGTTCCGCGCACTTGTCTCCTGTACTTCCCCCGTGTTCCCCATTCCGAGTGATACGCCCCGTGTTCCGCCTACTTTTGTGATGTGCGCCGCGCTATGTGCGATTTTGCAGTGGCCGTGGCGCACGCTGTAGGATGACTTGTGCGCCGGCGTGCGCGGCGCACATTTTTAGTGCACATCCAATGTTTTTCTCGTGCACGGACTTCCATGAATCGCTGTGCGCTGGTTTTCCTGCGATTTTCGCACTTGCACTGCGATTTTCGCACTTTTCCTGCGATTCGCACGTTTTGGCACCTCTGCGCGGGAATTTTCGGCGCACATTAATTCCATGAATCGACCCCTGTGTCTCCATGCCATACAACTAAACAATTCGTTTTTTTGCATTTGTGGATCTACACACGACATTTGATTGAATCTCCTGTGTACTTCTAATGGCAAAATTAAAACGAGATGGATGCCACCCTTCATTTCATGATATCATTCATGCCTTCCATTTGGACACCTCTATTCGTATCCATCATACTTTTGAAGGTTTATTATCATCTCCAATTTTGATACCACGCAGCCTGAAACAGGGGTGTCTACTGGCGTCTGTCATCTTTCATTATTTTATTCAAGATCTTCAACATTCCTTTGTGCACATAGTGGCTGATTCACGATGCTTAATAGCAAGCCCATTACAAACCTAATGTATGCAGACAATATCTTGCTTATCTCCAAAACACCAGTAGGGCTACAACAATTGTTCACAATATTTAACTTTGGAGTTGAATCAATAAAAAAATACACACAAACAAAATGCAAATAGTGACCTATGCAGCCCATAAAAGTAAGCGCAACACGTATACTTGGTTCATCAATCAGGCATAATAAGAAATAATTAGGACGTATACATATTTGGGAATGATCTTTGACGGCATTGCTAACTCAAAGGGGCATGAAGAGAGCTAGGAGCAGAAGCTAAATACGGCCATATCACAGGCCAAGATCTTACTACATAGATATGGCAATTTCACTCTAAAGCCAGCAATTATTTTTTGGAATCATAAAACAATTTTATGGAGTAGAAATACTAACGATCTGGCAACCACAAAATTTTGACAGACTAGAAGCAAAATTTTGGAGATATATTCTTAATTTACCACAGTGTGTGCCTGGCTCATGGTTGCGATGTGAATTGGGCCGGATTTCCCTCCATGCTATTTATCATTGGCGTCTTTGTGCATTATTTAGCAAGTGTCTTATTTCAACTCAGCCTAATAACATGCTAAAACTGATCGCGACTTATATGTTCACTTCGTTTGCATTAATGTGGTTCATAAAGTGTACACTATTCTGGCAGATGCATGTATATCAATTGACATTTTGGTCACAAATCCTGAAAAAGCAAAAACTTTAATCTATCGCTGTGATTGGATTGCCACGAGAGTATAATGTTTAAAGTATAAACAGAATTGTAAATTTAGATTTTGGCCTAAGAATGCTAATATGATGGAATCCGATCTTTTTAAATCACCCTCAGTAGAGTTTCGAGTAGCCTTTTTAAGAGTGCGTTTTGATCTATGGGCCACCATACAAGTACAAGTGAGACGGAAATCGATATCTAGCACCTTGAAATTTTGTAGATTCTGTTTGAATCAAAATTCAGATGAATCCCTCAAACACCTTTGTTATTGTCCAGCTTTAATTAGCTCAAGAACAATCCACTTTGAACGTGTTGCTTCAATCTTAGGGTATGTGGAGCAGGAATTACGTTGGCCGTATCTCTTGTGCTCTGGCAAGATCGCAATACAGATGGCAACTGTTAATTTTTTGAAGGCCTTTAAACTGGATAGTAACTGAGTCACCTGTGTTTTGATAGAAATATGGCTTGGTTAGTTGTCACTGTAATCTGAATATTTAGAGGAAACAAAACTCCTGTTCATACTGTGGGAAAAAAAAAAAAGAAATTGGCTTTGTTTTCTGGTTTCTGTTTTCTACAGTCGTAGTATATGTCTTATGTTTTATATTTACGCTTTCAATGCTGCTGATTTTAGGTTTAAATGCTTTCAATGTTGCTGATTTTATGTTTAAATTTTGTAAATTTCTTTTGTAAAGTGTATATTGAAAAGTTGATTAATTTCAGCTAAGACAATAAAAAAAAGAAAATGCACTTTTTCATGTTAGACGGTGCACAGACAAGGCCAGTGCCCTTGGAGGTAGGGTAAAGAGCCGCACAGGTATTGGTTAGAAAGGAAGGGCACAGCGAGTTCTCCGACCTCGACCGTGGGACATCAGTACAAGTAATTGTTGCATCTCAGAGCTGAAGTTTAAGCAGGCGAGGACACAGGTTGCTGAGAATAAGGTGATGTTGAGTGGAGGCCAGAAAGAGCAGACAAAGTTGCGACACACTCTGCCCCCTGGCAGAAAAATGTCACTTAAATGGAACCGCAGGGAGTTGGAATCGTGGTTGAAAAATGAACAGAGGAACTGGTAAACATGACAGTAAAGGGAAATAAGTATCAGAGCAAGGAAGGATAAAAAACAATGGGCCGTGGGGGAAGAAACACTCTTGACACCCCCAATAAATGCTGACCAGGAAATCCAAGTAAAATAAAGCACACACACTAAAAAAACTATTCTCCAAACAAGCTGTGTTGTGTAGTGTTTAGTAGGAAGTCGCTGATTCCCATGGGAGAAGGAACGAGTTGCAACATGTGTCCAAAGAGAAGTCGATTTTTACTCCTTGCGGATTTTGGCCTTACCTTAAAATGCATTGGAGAGATATTGCTTACAAATTATCATTTTGTAGAGAAAAAATAGGTGGCCATGTACATGAATTTTTCTATCAACTCATGGGCCTCATTATGAGGTGGCCAGTACACAGTAAAAGTGTGAGTAATGATGTTTACCAGCACTTTTCCCAGACCGGCCAAATACAACTTTGCTGGTAGGGATGGAGGATTTACCGGCAACCACTGCCATTATTACTGGCACAGTAATAGCGTTACCAGTAATACCGGCAAAATCCCCCTATGTTGCTTTAAAGGCAGTTTAAATATTGGGCTCATTTTCTATGTAATATAATTTGATGACGGGGACCCATTACATTTACACTGAAATGTAAGCAGCTGCCCACCACCAAAAGGTCCTCATTTGCACTACAGGGTGCAAATGTAAAGGATGTTTGCCCTTCACAATCGTACTCTGCAGTGCAGAATGAGTCAAGGCAATGTTTACTTTTGTTTATTAGCATCCTTTGCCATGCTTACCTGGCAAGCAATGCTCACAAATGAAATTAAACCCTTGTTAGATTGACATACAGTGATCGTTCATCTTCAATTCAATATATGCAATCATAGAATTCAAGACTTGCTTTTTATTTCCATAAATCAAATAGCTACTTTTCATTTCCATATTATATCATGCTTTTCAAAAACTCAGATGTATGTCTTCACTTCTCCTGCATTATCATTGCCATGCCTTCACTTCATCATATTTCCCTCTGCAGACTTTTACTTCTTCTGTGTTTCACTTCTTATAGAATTAACTTTGTCATGAAAGGCGAGACGCACTGTAACCCCTCTTCTTTTCTAACCCATAGTCTTCTCCCTCCCTTGACCCCCAACCCTAGCCTTGTAGCTAACCTTATTGCCACCTTGAAAATAGTGAAGATATAGACAAAGCAAAGGTAAGAAGTAATTGCATGAAGAAGTAAATATCTGAAGAAGTGCAAGTAGAAATAGTAAGTGTTGTTGTGGCCAAGATACGGCCCCCTACCTCGGCCAGCCTCAGTTTGCAGCAAATAAGGAGCTCAGACAGACTGGTGGTAAATCAAGCTTCTTGTATTATGTAGCAAATTCATAGCATACAGAGTGATCAGCAAGGAACACAGCATGCATGTGTTAAGGCAGTCAGCACAAGGAGTTCTCCTGGGGCCCCTCTAGAGTGCCAGCTATATAGTATATCATAGGCAAACACTAATATGTTTCAGTACTTTCACAATGGGGTGTTACTTGGCACGATATTGCAGACATTTGGCAATAATTGTCGACACCTCACTTGTGGCATTGTGACACAGACATGCAGGGACATTGTGGTTTATTATAAATAAGTGACATTTGCAGAAACCCTACTGTTAACTCACATATATGGGGATAATGCTATACCTGTAGAGAATAAGCAGAAGGGAAGGTCTGATGTATACCCTGCCCTAGGCGGGGTTTGGGCAGAGGGACAAAGAGGGAGGTAAATAAGGAGATCAGATAGACTGGTGGTAAATCAAGCTTCTTGTATTGTATAGCAAATGCACAGCATACAGAGTGATCAGCAGAGAACACAGCATGGAAATGTTCAGGCAGTCGGTACAGGGAGCACTTCAGGCCCCCCCCCTAGAGTGCTGGTTAAATAGCATATAGGCTGACACATATATGTTTCAGTACTTTCACAATGGGGGCGTTACTAGGCATGATATTGCAGACCTTTGGCAATAACTGTCTACATCTCACTTGTGACGTTGTGATGCAGCCCTGCAGGGACATCATGTTGTATTATAAATAAGTGGCATTCTCAGAAACTCTACTTTTATCTCACATATATGGGGCTAATATTAATTTTGTAGAGAATAAGCAGAAGGGAAAGTCTGATGCGTCTTCTGCCCTAGGAAGGCTTTGGGCCTGTCTGGGTGCTCTGTGCAGAGGGCAATGACATGGAGGGTCTGAGGCCTAACTATATGGGAGAGCCTAATGTAGCATACCCTAGCATAGCATAACATTGCATGACATTGCATACTATGAATCCTATAAAACATAGTATAATATTAATCCTGCCACATCAGTGTAGAAGAGTTTTTTAGGTGAACGAAAGTGGTGGTATCTTCATTTCAATAGAATTCAGTAATTACTTTCATTTTCATAAACCATCAAGTTACTTTTAATTTCTGTATTATTTACTTATTTTATTTATTTGGATTTATAAAGTGCTCAGCGGCCCTGAGGCATCATGGCGCTGAAATTATAACATATATTAAAAAAAATCCTCAACATCTGTTTCACTGTATATCACAGAATCATCAAGAGATGATATAAAAACGGTCTTAAGAGGGCCATGGGTGTTCTTCTGTGGTCTTGCTATATTGCAACAATTTTGAACTGAAACAACTGGCTTATAGGCTAATGTTTGAAATTAAAGAGTGTACCATTTTCAAAGAATTGACATTCTCAGAGTCATGCATAAGTCAATATATTGGCAAAGAAATCATGTTATCATAGAGAGAGAACTAGAAGTGATCTTTAAACTGAGGTTGAATAGAAACAGAAGGTAGGAAGGGACTGTGAGGCCCATTTTAGAGTAAATACAATCAAAGTAGAATTTGCTTTACAAGTTAATTTTCATGCATCTAGTATGAGATCTAAACTTGTAAAATAATAAGCAGCAATCTGTATGGTATGCTCAAAGCCTTCAATGAGTACAAATCAATCCAAGGAGCAAATTAGTTTATTGCATGCAATTTCCTCTGAAAAAAAAACCAAGCTTCATTCTTAATTGAATGGAAGTATACACAAGAAAGGAGATATGACATTGTTTTGGCATTGTTACAAACATATGTAAATCCTTACACATTGGTTGGCTGACAATTTAAGTCCCCTAAAGGAACATATTCATTAATCAGCCCTATTGGCTCAAACCTCTCCATCGTGACCAGACCAGTACCATTCTGGCTAATAAACCCATAATTGGAGGAAACCCACATTACTTCAAAATGTACGTTTCCCAAGACATCTCTCTTTTTTCCATTGTTGTTAGACGAATTACAGTTGAAATAATAGCATCTTAATGAAATTAAGATTTAAACATTTCACAACAAACCATTGCTTAATCATAAAGCAAAAGTAAAGCAGAACCCAAATAAGGCCTATCAGTACTCACTGGCGTGTGCATGTGCATGTATAATGAAACATTGTATGTGCATACTTCCAACCGAAGTGTCCATATATGTCCATGGCTACAGTGTCTTTTTCAATTATAGTCGCTATATATATATAAAAAAATGAACATTTCTCATTAGTGTGTATGCATGACAACAAAACAATAAAACAAATAAATAAAATAAGTGGCTACCATAACTAACTAAAACAATTAAATAAAATAACAAAATTATGGGTCTCTATTGTTCCCATTTTCAGTCTCAATTGGTAAAGCATAGGACAAAACTATGCCCCACCAGCAACACTGCAAAATTAAGTTCAACTGACTACTGTTCCATTGATGGCATTCACCATCGTCATTTCCACACCTCTGAGATGTCCTGATCACCAAAATTTCATACTCGCATCCTTTTTAGTGGAATCCCTCTGGTTCGGCGCTCATGGGCTTTTCTCCATAGAAATCATCTCTTTTGGCATTTTAAACTGTTTACTGTTTATCTTCACCTCCATACTTCGGTCTGGAGGCTTTCCTGGGTCCTTGGTCCTGCACCCTCCCGTGGCTCCCACGGTTCCGGGTCCAGCAGTCTCCGGTCCCTACCAGGACAATAGGTTAGTAGACTCTAAATCAAATAGAAAGTGAACAGGTTAAGTATATAATACAAACAATTTTCTATCCCTTTCACCACTCAGCCAAAAATAAAAATGTTCCTCTAAGCCATCATGACTTATCACTTTGGGATCTGCAAATAAACACACATTAGATAAACAAACAATATTTACATCTCACATTATTATACATCACAACAATCTGCATGCAAACTAACTTTACAACACTGTACTATAATAGCTTAATCTTTTTTTAAGGCTAAATGTGACACTCTCATTTGCTTCTTCATTTACTAGTCTACCACTATATTTTGGTTTCACATCGAGTGGAACATACCATTTTGATATTAGGTTAACCAAAAGCATTATGAAATAGTCAACGGTTCTTCAATGCATCTGTCAATACCAGCTCACTCAACTTGTTGCCACCTGCTCCAGTCTCTGGATTTCATGCTTTGGATGACAGGGCTTAATTTGGTTGACATGGACAAATTGCTCTGTCACTATTTCACCCTCTGTCTTCAATATTTTGCACACTATGTGGGATATTTTATCTAAAATTTTAAATGGTCCTTGCCATGCTGCGAGGAATTTTACCTTTTTATGTTTATTTTTACCAAAATGTAACTTGTATACTTGAGCACCTATCTTATATTCTTTCACAGATGCCTTTTTATCATAATAGGATTTTGCGCTCTCAGCAGCCCTTTCCAAATTTCACTGTACAAATGCAAATGCATGTTGTAAATCCTTCCTCAATTCTTCCACATACTCGTGAACTGTAGATGCACTCACAAGTGTTTGCTCATGTGTCCTGTACAATAAATGTTGTGGCATTACCATTTTTCTTCCTGTCAACACTTCATGAGGACTGATACCTGTTGCTATAGCAGGAGTCGACCTAATGGCCATCAACACTAAAGGTAATCGTAAATCCCAACTAGAACCTTTCTTTAGTGTTTCCACGACAGATCTATTGCTTCTCTCTACGTTCCCCTAAGAGGCGGGCCGATATGCGATATGCAATTTCCTTTTTACACCCAATGGACCTCATTACGACCCAGGCGGTAAGTTACTGCCTGGGTCGAACCCTTACCACCATGGTGTAAACTACGTTTACACCATGGTGGATGGCAGATTTACCGCCCCATTCCAAGGTGAGTGGGGCGGTAAATCCCCATTTCCCATTTTACCCTTCCTCATTCCCATTTTTGCCCCATAGGGCATAATGGGAGTGGGGAAGGCGCTAATTACGCCACCGTAAATTACGGTGGCGTAATTAGCACCATTTTAACGCCTGCAAAAAGCAGGCGTTAATATCACCATGGCGCTAACGGACCTTGTAATCAGGCGTTAAGGGTCGGGGCAGTTTACGGCGCCGTTAACCCCTTAACGCCTGATTCGTAATGAGGCCCAATATCTGCCACCCTTTGCTCATTAAGGTGCTCATGAAATGACTTCCTCTGTCTCACTCTATTCTTTGTGGTAACCCAAATCTTGAAAATATGTGATTTACCAGCAATGTAGCTGCTGTTTGTGCACTACAATCTGGTGCAGGAATTAATTCTACCCATTTCGACATTAAACATACCACCATCAATAAAAACCGGTTTCCCCTTCCCGATCTCTTTACAGGCTCTACATAGTTGATTTGTAAATCCGAACATGGATGGGTTAAACCTCTTTTCATTAATGGAGCTCTATGCATTGGAGAAGCAGGTTTAAATTGTGCACATACCAGACACCCCCGGTACATAATTCCACATCTTGGGACATGTGTGGCCAGTAAGCATAATATTTCAATATTTATAATGTCTTTTGTGAACCGCTGTGTCCTGCAGTTATCAGATCATGTGCATGGTGAAACATTAGCCTTCTGAATAAAAGAGGTACCGCCCACTGTATCTGCCCTGTTATGGATCCCCTGATCATCAGACCATCCTGTAGTTTAATTCATTTTTTTTAATAACACTCTCAACTCTTCTTTTCCTGTACAATCATTTTCAGTTAAAGGATTTTGTTTGGGGTCCATCAAATTATTATAATAAACCCCCAATATCGGATCTTCTTTTTGTGCCTTAATCAAATCCCGATCTGGCGTATCATAACTCCATTGCACTACAGGTTGTTCAACTTCTTTTGGAGACTTAGAGTGTGTAACTGCATCTACTTGTATTTCACCAATCAGGTGTTCAATAGGCAACACTTCTCCCTTAACAGCCCCCATCTTGGCCAATTGATCTGCTCTATCATTTCCCTCCTTATCCTCTCCTGGTGTTTTCAAATGTCCACACATTTTTATCCAGTATATTTTTAAATCATTCTCTGACACTGATCTGTCTATAGCTTGAATCATTTCCCCATGTTTGAGGGGCTTTTTGTTATATGTGAGCATGCCTCTTGCTTTGCAGTCAGGCAAATATTCTACAAAGCTATTTCGTGCATAATCAGAATCAGTCACCAGGACAATTTCACTGAATTTGTTATCAACTGCATAAGTAATTGCTTTATAAATGGCTGCTAACTCTGCTATCTGGCTACTCCTAGCCCCAATTCTCATTCCTATACTAGGAATGTCCTCACATCTCAACAAGACGTTTCCTATCCCTGACACCAACTGTTTATTGCTGTCATTTTCAATGTGAAAAGCACACCTGTCGACATACACAATTGGCAATTCCTTGCATGTATTTTCATCTGCACAGTAATGTAGATCTGCTAACCATTGAGCAATTGAGCTCTTTTTATTCTGGCCATATCTCACTTCTACATGGAAACCCTGCAATGCCAATGTCCTTGAAGTAATTCTGGACTGTGCTAGATTGCCTGATCTAATCCTTTTACTCTTTAAAAACTGCAGTGGTTGATGATTTGTCTTAATGATCACCTTTTCCCATTGAACAATGGGATGAACATGTTGCAATGCCCATACAGTGGTCAGAAGGGCCTTTTCACATTCACTGAATTTAGTTTCAACCTGAGGAAAGGCCGTACTTGCATAGGCAATAGTTTTATGGTTCAAACCATGTTTTTGAGATAACACTGCTGACATACACTGCTCAGTGAAATCTATTTCTACAAAAAAATCTTTATTCTTTATGGGATAGGCCTTGCATGGTGCCTTTATGAGACATTCCTTCAATTTAGCAACTGCCTCAGACTGCTCCTTTTCCCATTTCCAGGGTGTATTCAGCTTCAATAGTTTAGTAAATGGTTGAGTGATGTCAGCATCACTTCCAATACATGTCCTGTTATATCCTGTCATTCCTAATTGACTTTTTAAACCTTTCATGTTTTTAGGATCTTTCAATTTCTGTATGGCCCCTTTTTCTTTTGTGGATTTAACCCATGTTCAGTTACTTCATGGCCTAAGAAATTCACCTTTTTCTTGCACCATTGGGCTTTCTGTAAAGATACTTTGGCACCCGACTTCTGCAATTGGTCAAGTACATGTATAATTTCATCAAAATGACTTTTTAGACTTTCATTTTTTATCAGGACATCATCCACATAAACTATGGTCCCTCTTCCTGCCACATCTAGCATAGCTTTTCTAGCTTTTTCTCAAAAATATGCCAAATTCGCTCCCATTATTGACATACCCAAATGGTGTTCTGGACCAAGCGTATTGTGTTTTATCTAATGAAAATGAAAATAAATTCTGAATGTCTTCTGCCAATGGCACACACCAGTACCCAGATGTAAGATCTCATGTGGTAAATACCTTTGACCCATGCACCTAAGCAAGGCCTTGATCAATGAATGGCAGCAGCCATCTAGACGCTGGCACGCTTTTATTTAATTCCCTCAGGTCTGCACACAGACGCCATTGACCATTTAGCTTTAATACACCCAAAATGGGAGTGTTGGAGGTACTATGAATGGGTCTGATAATTCCCCTATACTCCAAGTTTTTAAATATCTCTGCCAATGACTCTAAGCATGCCACTGCCAATCGATATTGGCACACAGTTACTGGATTTCTACCACACTCCTCTGGTAATGTGGCAACATGTAAATCAGTTAGGCCGTAATCATATGCGTCTTTGGCAAAAACTTCCTTAAATTCCATAGATATTTTTCTCAATTCATTCTTATCGTCTTCGCTATCACAGGCATCTGCTAACACAATCTGCTTCTCTACCATTTTTGAAAACTCTGGGAAATCCTCCAATGGAGGAACCTCTGTGCTTTCTTCCAACTGTGTGGCTGTATCTCTCTGCAGAGTTGCCACTTTTAAATATTTTGGCATATCAGCCTCCATTTCAATGTGCTGATTTCCTGTTTCATTTTCATTTAAATCAAATAATATAAAATTCTCTTGGTGACAGCACACTGTCTCATTGGAATCATAAGGGTACACAGACTGAATATTGAACATCCCTTTGGGTTGAAAATTCAGGGACTCTGGCAACACACCCTGTGCATCTACATATCTCTCACGGATATATACCCCATCACCATATTATATTGTTGAAATCTGCAGTATAATGTGATTTTTGTATTGCCATTCCTAGCATGTAATTCTCTTCTAAATAAATGTCTTGACACCCTTTATTATCCACCATGATTTTGACGGACCCATCCCCAATATCTATCAATGGGGTATATTCAGAGTTCAGCCCTTGCTGCTTCATAGATTCATTTAAGCACACAAATGCTTCAGCTGCTTTGCTGTCCATTTTTGCACATTAGTGTTATAGCAACCGGTCTGGTGAATGCAGGAATGGTAGTATACTTTTTCAACTGTAGCTCAATTGCATATGGCAACAACTGTTAACAATGATAAGCCTTTCTTTTGTCTTCAAATTGGGGCGCAGGCCCGCCTAGCCGGCCCATACATTTTGGTTAAGGAAATCTAACACCATACACATCCTGTATATTATATAATTGCCCAGGTAAAAATTCATTTTGTGTTCCACTCACTATCCACACATTTTGGTAGATGGTTTATTGTCCAACAGTAATCTTTAGCATGCACCTTCCTGCAATTCGATTTTCAAAATCTGGATTGTCCAATCCAGAGATGTGTTGGTTTTTAATTGTAAACTCTCGGATCTTCTCCCTTTCTATTATTCTCTGAAGTAATTTCTCATTAATAAAACTCCTTTCCTGTTCAAGTGCCAAAGTGGCTTGTATCACTTCAGAATGGCCATTTATACCAACATGAATACATGGCTGCTCATCTTCCATATGTATTTCAGCAAGAGTGGTGATGTGTTTTTCTGTGTGTGCTTTAGGGATGGTGTTGTGTTTGCACTTCTCTTTTAAATAGAAGCGCAATGTGTGTTCATCTATTTCAGTTTGCCATTTCTTCCTAGGATCCAAATTAATCTGCACAGATTGTTTTTCACTTTGCATTTTGTCCGGACACATTAAAATAACAGTGGCACTAGGCACACAGCTATTCTAGGAATACACTTCCACTGCATCATTTCATTTAGCAACAGTATGGCATTCATTTACACTGCTGTGTTGAGACTTTATTTTCTTAGGCCTTAATGGTTTTCTGGTTAAAGACCACAGGACCCCATTCACTCCATCAATGAGAGGAGACAATCTTTTCAGGCAATGTGTTCCCATTAAGAATGGAATTTCACAAATAGATGTGATCAATACTTCCTGTTTCATTCTGTGTTTTCCTATCTTTATGTCAACTTCAATGACACCTTCAATATGCACCTCCTCACCGTTAAAGTTATGTACTGGGCCTTCATTTTGTTTCACTTTGATCTGAGTATGTGGGGATCCCACCTCATAGATACTTTTTACCAATTTATTTGACATAATTGTGGCCTGTGCACCTGTGTCAATCATTGCAAATGTATTGCATTTCTCTTCCACAGTAATGGGAACATCATATCTGTCCCCAAATTCCTCCAATACACACAAAAAGTGTACATTTTTAATGATTTCAGGACTCACTTTTCTCAGACCTTTCTCACTCTTGGCTAAGCACATTGGTAAATGAAAGGGACATTTATCCCTCCTTTTTTCCATTTCCTTTTGATAAACCTTGCCCATCTCGCCATGTACAGAGACCATTTGGAGTGTAGCCACTGTCTTCCCCTCTGTCTGGGGATCATCAGAGTTCACACTGCAACTCTACAACTGAATATGCTTATAAACATCACATGATAAGTTGTTATTTTCTAATTCTGGACATTTATTGGTATTTGGCATGATATCATCCTTTTTGATTTCCTCAAAAACATGGGGCTCAAAAAACTCTTCAGGTGACTGATCTGTACCCTACCTTTTAGTACTTACTTTTCCTGTCTGCATTTTATTAGCATCTTGATTGTCAAGGGAGGGTGTTCTAACATTCACATCTATTCCCTCATCAGTTATTTTATCAATACATAAGTTGTCTTTCTTAAATCTGTCTCTTTTTTCCTTTGGAACTTTATGTTTTTCTCCTTTTCCTTTTTCATTTGTACAGACTTCCAACATTTGATTCAACACTTTTTTTTAGATGTGGTTGCAATTCCTTCCTCATGTTCATTTGCAGGTATTATCATATTTAAATCATCAAGCAGCTCAGGGTCATTATGCAAAACAGGCTTGTGGGAATCTGTCTTTTTATCATTGCAGGTCTCATTAATATTTAGACACTTATTATCAGAAGCCACCAGGTCACTTCTACGACCTTCTGCCCCCTCATTTGATGACTGTTTTTGAACTGTACAGAGTTTCCCTATTTGTTCAGCCAACATTTTTACCTGGGCCTCAAGACATTGAAACCTGTCCATTTCTCTAGAATCTTTTCTTTGCGGCCTGGGCCGGTATTGGTTGTTCTCCCCCTGGTTAAATCTGTTCTGATATCTCTCAGAGGATTGGTTCCTATTTGAATTGTTTCTGAACTCTTGATTCATGTGAGGCAGGGAGCGGAGTGTACCCATTCATTGGTTGTGATCTTCTGCTGGCGGTGATTGATTGTATTGACGTGGAGCATAGTTCATATTTGGCCTCATGTTCTGTCTCTCATTTTGTGAGTACTGTTCTCTATGCTGATTACCATTTTCAATTAACAGATCCACATACCGTGGTCTGTCCTGGTTACCATATATCATGGTGTTGGGGTCAAATCTGCAATGTGTCCCCAATGTCTGGTAGGGACTATTACTTCTTTGATCTTGATTTTGTCTCTGATTGTTGTTCATGCCTGACATATCGGTCTGTCTGCTAGGTACCTAGGACTAATGTAACTCTCTCTATTACTTCGATCATGTGACTGAAACGTCGGTGCCGGGGGCGACAACCTCTGTGGAGTACCCCTCTGTTCGGGTGTCATATTATTTTAGCCTGAACTTTGAGCAGACTCAAGTGAAATTTTAGCTGACCTGATCTCCATTACTGTTGCCGAGGATTCTTTGGTTTTTGATCTTGTTTCTTTCATTTTATCAACCTCTCTACCCTGACAGTAGAGCACCTCATACAGTTTGGTACTTTGGTGAACAAATCATTCAAGGGACTTCTCACGATCAAACTCGCAGACTAACTGTGATATAATGTTTTTCTTCAAACCATAAAAATAGGCAGTTTTAAACTCATTGGAATTGGGATTAAAAGGTACATCAAAATCAGAAATGGCTCTTTTTAAGTCTTGAAGAAATTGGCGAGGTGATGTATTTGGCCCAGCTCTTATCGTATAGGCAGCTTTCTTCGCATCCTGCAATGACTGAAATGGAGTAAATTGATGCCTAACCTCTTTTTCAAATTCTGCCCATGACATGTTCTCCTGTTTATTCAATCCTCTGATGATGCTCGCTGTGGGAGCATCCAGAGTTAAGTGAAAGTATTGTCTGTATTATTCCTTGGGTATGTTTAGGGCTTTAAATATATTGTGCACCGCTTCTAAGTGATCCTCAATACAGCAGTCCCCTCCTTTTTTGAACGGTTTGATCAGGGCCTTGATTGACTTCATTATCTTGATAGGGCTACTTGGTGCTATATTTGGATTTGCATTACTTTGTGGTTCAACCCTTGTCTCAGGTATACAGGATTGGTGGTAACCCCCAATGGGTGAGTCAAACCCCCCAAAGGTGCTGCAACCAAGTCCAGACACCGGCACAGCCACCGGGATGCTATTTCCCAGTGTAGAAATGGAGTTCACCTCAATCCCATTGAATGTGGTGCCCTGTCGCTTGTCCTGAGACCTGAAATCGCAACTCTGCTGTTCCAAATCTTTAAACTTTTTAAGGAGTTGGTCTGCCTCCTTACGCGGGTAAGCGTTTGCATCGCCCATTTTATTAATCACCTTTTGCATATCGCTCATCTGTATTTGACATTCATTAAACTCTTTGTCCCGCTTGTCCCTTTCTTGAAACATTTTAGATATCTCTTGTTCAACAATCTGGAGCTCACCTTCTTTCTCTAGATTCTCTCTTTGTAAAACCTGCATCTCTACAATAGCCTCCTCTTTATCTTGTCTACTGTGACTTACCAACCCTTTCAGGTGTTTTAATTCTTGTTCACTGCCCTCAAACTGTTTTCTCCTTTGAGACAATTGAGTGTTGAATTCATTACACTTTGATTGCATGTCTTTTTGACGTACCTCCAGTTCTGCTCTTAACTTTTTCTCCTGTTCACTAGCTCCATCTAATTCGACTTTTAGTCTGCTAATTAGCTTAGCATCATTTTCTTGCATTCACAGTGACCGATTTAAAATGAACCACGTTTTGGCACAGAGCTGTATCAACCAGTCTTTCTCTGAATGTTTGTCAGCAGCATTACATAATCTCAGAAAACAGACCTGAATTATGCTACCCTCTTCAAAAATGCTGTCCAGTGGTTCTTTCTAAACTGCCCCATAGATACGGTCATGCCATTCTGTGGCATCATTTGATGACCATGTTCCATGGGCATATACTTTTTTCTCTAGATATTTCACCAATTCTGGGAATGTGGCATCAATTTGAGACATTCTGAGATTCACTTTCAGTGTCACACTGCTCTCACAAAATGAGTTCTCTTTAATGCACGTATGGCAGTGTAGAACATACTTGCCACGCCCCTCAGTTGCTCTACAGTCTGTTGCCACAGGGCCAACGCACCATTTATGTAGGGGTTTTTGTCTTTTGGGATAAATTTGGGATTTGGTGGTATTTTCCTACCGTAATGTTTTGGCGGTAAACTGGCCTTACCATTAGAGAAATTTCAGTATTACCCTATTTTGATGATAATATGGTGTTAGCTTATATTGGTGGTCATTTTTTAGTGGTATCTTATTTTTGTGGTATTTTTAGAATTACCTTATTTTTTAGGTATAGTCGTGAGCATATCTTTTTTATACTACCGCCCCATCATAGAAAAAACCCTCCCTTGTTACAATTGTGACCCCCTTTTTGTCTGTCTGCAAGTACTCTATGGACTTAATACTTTAGGGAACCCCAGTGAGTTTATTCAGAATGCCACTTATTGTATATAACCCATGTTACTGACTTATGTACATTCAGTAACCTATGTGCTCTGATGCACCGCTTTCTCTTCAAAGCATGCACAGAAAAGCGCATTCACACATGCACAACCTTTTGTCTTGCTTATTTGTATATATTTACTCTTGTCCTAAACTTGTCCCATGTGGTAAATGGGGTAGCAATATTCTTTACCACATTGGTATAACACTAGAATTACCCATTGACTTTTTCCCCTGATACAGTAAACATGGGAGACATAAAATTAAACCAATAAAGTTGCATCAGCTTTGCTTTTTGTTATAATATTTGCCTTTGTTTTACACAATCCAGAATACATATAAGCTTACCAACAGCGAGCATAACCCCGTCTTCTAGAAAATAAACACAGTGAAGACAATGAGCATATGGCAACATGGAAGAAGTAAAAACATCGTATTCAATTCTTTTTGAAATAAATGCATCAAAAAGATAGCAAAATAAAACACATCACAAAATGAACTCAGTGTGCATCATTTTCTTAGCCAGTGCAAACATGCTTAGAAAAACATGATATTTTTCTTTTTAAAGTTACCCACTACACTGTCTTTCAATAAGTGTAATGCATCCCATACATTCTCACGCTCCTCATCTTTGACCTGACTCACCAAAATGTGTGAATTCTGAAGCACTTGCCACCGGAGTTTATATGCGAACCTTCCTCACACAGCTCAGCCCACAGACACCGCCTTTGGAATTTTTCTACTTCGAAGCCAGCAGCCCGGCACAGCCTCTTCTGCCTGGCATATCAGCTGTGTTCAAAACTACATCTCTGAAGCCCAGCTCCCAGGTCCCAGGGAGACACTGACTGCACTCGAATCTCTGTCAGAACTGTTTGCATTCAGATCCCAAGCAGCTTTGCCTATTCTTTTACTCCAGCTCATTATAAAAACTCTGTCTGTCGCTCTTAGGTCAGCCCTCTTTTGACATCAGCTCTTCTACCCCTTCATTTACCAATCAAATTACAAGAATGTTCTGCACTATTTCTTTGCCTGTTTAGAACAATGAAGACTTCAGTGTGAAAATGTTTCATTTGGTTCCGGCTGGTGCATATTTCCCCATAGAAAAAAAAGAACATGGAATGAATCTCACTGTGTTTAGAACTGCATTATATGCTAGATGAATAGTTAATGAGTTAGTGGGACAAATTAGTATAGGATTAGTTAATTATGTTTTTAATGCAGTCCCACACAGATGAAAACATCCCAATTGTAAAATATGCATATTTTTTAAAATGACAGCACACTGTACTAAATGCTCCTAAAACTAAACCCATTTTGCTGGTTTGGCTAAATGCTTTCATTGCTAACAAACTGTGCCTTGCACCTACTCTGAAATGGCTACATTTACATACTACCCAATGAAACCCCCACTTTTGCTCTTTTTGCATGAATATCCCTAAATGGCCCCTCACTGTTTTCCACGCCATTGCAATCACCCTTTAGGCCAGCACACAAACCATATCCATAAATGTGACAATGTGCCTGATTTTACTTGTGCATGGGTAGGCCCCCAGGAGGCATTCTTTTGGTGACCATTCGTATGGCGTCACTCCTGCCCTTCTGCAGGATTGTTCTATTTTTACCCATAAGTGCTGTATCTTCAGGCACCCCCAGAACATGTGCACCATTGCGGCTTCTTCAGAGCTGCACCACGGGCACAGTGGGATTGCGGTTTTATTGAACTTGGCCATTCTACTCGGAGTCATGTTTGTTCTGTACAGGACATTTAATTGGACTAGTCTGAATCTAGCGTTTCTTGACACTTCCCTGGGGTACAGTAGGATTCTTTCCCATTCTTTTTCAGATATGCAGATTCCCAAGATTGCCTCCCACTTTTGCTTTAGTGTGTTGCTTTTAGGGTTAGGCCTATCAGTGAGTTGGGTGTATAGCCTAGAAATTGGTTTCCTCCCATCTCCCAAGTTAAGTAATAATGTTAGGGTCGGGTCTGCCTCTGGATCTTCTGGCCACTCTTTCCAATTCGCCTTTGCCACCTCCATAATCCTTCGGTACCATAAAAATTGGCCTTTAGGTAAACCCTCCATTGAACCCATGGATTCAAACTCCCTGAAGACGCCTTCCTCATACACATCCCCCCAGGTATAGATGCCATGCCCCATAGTCTTATTGGCACTAAATCCGCTTTTGTTGCACAGACCCCAGCAGCAATCAGTGTCTCTGGGGAGTACGCGTGCCGATGTCCCATCAGTTTCAGAGCCCTGCCCCAAATTTTCCTACCCAGCTGTATAATCATGGGCACCTCCCTTAAGCACCCCATTGGGACCCACAGCACCTCTTTCAGGTGCGCCGGTGCTATCAGATGCCCCAGTAGACTAGTTTCTGAGGTGGTCTTGTCCGCAAGCCACTTGGCCACAAAGCTAAGTTAAGCCACCAGGTAGTACCTCTCCAGATCTGGTAGTTGGACCCCGCCCGCCTTGTATGGTAGCATTAACATACCCAGGGATAACTTATGTCTGGTGGGACCCCACAAAAGCTCCCTCAATAGTTTTTCTAGCAGCCGAAAGAAGGAGGCCGGTATGCAGTAGTGAACATTGTGGAAAAAGTATAGGAACCATGGTAGCACTATCATTTTAGTGACTGCAACCTGTCCATCACTGACAGCGGTAGCCTAGACCAGAACTTTATAGACTTCCTGAGTCCTTGCACTGCCAGTAAAGTGCTACCCCCGTGAATCCATTCAGGTGTGTGCCATATATTAATCCCTAGGTATCTAAACAAGTGCGGTTTCCACCGGATCCCTACGTTCGGGAGGTCTGCCTCCTTGATCCCAGCCAGTCCCGCCACTGGAATATGCACAATTTCGCTGTGCTAAAAGATATACCTGACACTCGGGGCAAAGTTCTTCAGTACCTCTAAGATCATAGGTATGTTGAGGTGTGGGTCACTTAGGTACAGTAGCATGTCATCTGCGTACAGCGAGACCGCCTGGTACCTACCTCCTATCCTGATGCCAGCGTTGAAGACTTGTTTCCTAATATGTATGGCCATTGGCTCTAGCCCCATGACGTAGTGCATTGGCGACAGTGGCAGCCTTGCCTTGTGCCTCTTTGTATATCCTACAGTGCTGACACTGTTCTCCCAGTTTTTACTCTGGCCACCGGTGTCTCATATAGAATTTTAATCCATTGGGTGAAGTAGTCGCCCAGCCCAAATTGCTTTAGGAGAGCAAGAAGCCACTCCCAATATATAGACTCAAACGCTTTTGTGGCGTCAAGGGAAACTACCGCATATGGTTCTTATGAATCCCTTGTTTGTGCAATAATGTGCTATAGGCTGTGTAGGTTTGCTGCTGTGTTTTGACCTGGTATAAACTCATTCTGATCCCCGTGTACCAAGTCCCCTATAACTCTTGAATATTTTTTGACCAGTATGCTCGTCAGAATCTTCATATTGTAGTTGAGAATTGTTAGGGAGATTTCTCCCATAAGTGCTAAATTCCCTCTACCTTAGAGCCTTCCAGCTCTTTTGCTATATTTTGGTACTTCGAACTTTTCATTTTTAGTGTGTTTTACTTTTGTGTTCTTTGGATATGGGGTTTTAAACAACTCCATAGGCATCATCTTATTCTTGTGTGTCACACAGCAACTTTAGGGCAGTGACACAGGGGTGTCTTTCAGACTCTCTGAGGTTTAAATACCTTCTCTGGGACTGACTACTGTCTCCCAGAGCATGTAAAGTTAAATTGACATTACTCGTCTCTTTAAATTTACAGACCCAGGACACACTATCTTCCTATAGAGTGCTGGAGGGGTTGCCTAGCATCCCCTGAGTTAAAACACATATGTAACAGTCAAATGTTACCCTTTCCTGCTTTAAATGGCTGGTGGCAGGGGTTTAGATCAAACTACCATGATTTTTCCCGAACGCGAACAACGTTAGCTAAAAATCCGGTCAGCCATGTTTTTCAATATGGCGCCCAAGACCTATCTGTGAAAACAGACTCCGGTCAACTTTTTTCTCCATTTCTTTTAGGAAAGGTCCTTCTTGTGTTTGTCTCTGTGCACCAAACCAGGTTTGGTCCCTTTGTTCGTTGGACTTTGGCGGGCTTCAGTGCTGAAGCCCTTTTCTGGGGCTTGAGTTTCTGGGGTGGGCAGGATGTGAGGGAGGTGCCCGAAACTCCCTGTGCTTAGTCTTCTAGGAGACCCAAATGCACTCTGGCGTGATTGGCCGGCTGGCTGTCCGGCAAAGACAGCCACCATGCTGTTTGAGTGACAGCCAGGCTGGAATGAATGGGGGAAAACTGTTTAAAAGCAGGTCTCTGGGACTTGGAAAGCAGAGTCGACCACTGGAACGAAAGAACCGAAGACAAGCTGAAGGAAGCAGCTGCTGCAACTCCTGGTCCACTGGTGAAGCCCTGCTGCAGGTCCAAATTGCCTGAAACTCCATCGACAGAGAAGCCCTTGAAGGTTAACTTCTTCCCTCGAGTTTGGTGAGAACAACCAACTCACAAGTCACCTGGACAACGTCACCATACTGGTCGAATTTTCTTCAGAGTGCTGTTGAAAACAGTATAGCCAGTGAGAAGGATACCAGTTTGTGGTCTTTAAGACACTCACACCTTAAACTGATGTTTTGCCAAGCTTGTGGCCTCTTCCCTGGGCAGTGCAGGAACCTCCCGACGTGATCCTTCTTGTCCCCACTACTGAAGCTCAGGAACAGCGAGATCTGCAGGAACTGGCAGGAACAACTGCCTCAGCGACAGCTTTTCTTCATTTACAAGGTACTTTGCAAGTGCGGTTCAGAACTACGTTTGCAGCGGTGAAGGTTTGCCAAACTATCCCAACTTTGAAGGCGTGTCCTTCCCTAAACCAACAACTAACTTTTTGTCTGACCAAATCCTTTTAAAGGCCATGGCAAAGACTTAACCGTTTACTACCAGAACTGTGCTATCATATACAAGATTCTGAAGCATTAACTTTGGCACAGGCCTATTGAATTGATTTGCCGGTTGTAGTGAACTAAATCTATATGCCCTACCTTTGCAAAGTATTTGTGCTATAATTCTATTAACCCTGTCTTTTTACCCCTTTTAAAAGTCACTGAAGTGCCATTTTGCTCCTACTTCAGGGGAGCTGAACTTGTTCAGAAACCTATTGGTTGTGTATTGTAGTATATTAGATTGTGTTATTGAGCTGCTCTTACTAGTGGAATGTTCTCCAATTGACTGTGTAAATAAATGTATATTCCTTTACCAAGAAACCTTGAGTAAGTGTTTGTTTGAAGCACTGTGATTGCTAGTTCTTTGTGTAACCCCTTGTACTGCTCACTTTACTCTTGAGATAAGTCTGGCTGCTTAGCCACTGCTACCACGATACTATGTAGTACAGGCTTGTACCAAAGATGAAATTGTACTGACACTTGTAGTCTTAATTGTGTGTAGTGTTCCCAAAGGGTACTGCATGTGATTCTGCCTAACAAGCATGGCTAGTGGCATATATGAGCCGCACTCGGTTGCTGGTTTTCCAGTTTTAGGTATCGGGACCACCAATGTCTCCCTCATGCTTCTTGGCAGCACCCCTGTTTCGTATGCCTCCTTGAAGACCTCGTAGCTTGCCGGGGCCAGTTACATGTCAAATGCCTTATAAAACCCGCCGGGCAACCCATCGCTCCCAGGGGTCTTGCAAGTGGTCAGCGATTTGATCGCCTCACTTAAATCCTCGACTGTGAGTTCCCCATTTAATGTATCCTGCTGGGCTTCATTCAATGCATGAAGTTCTATCTCCACTAGCGTGTCCAGTATGTCACCCTGAGGTATGACTGCCTCGTGGCGGTACAGTTGGGAGTAAAAGCATTTGAATGCATCATTAATGGCTGATTGTGACATATGTACCAGACCGAACGGGTCCTTGATCTCCACAATCATCTGTTTCGGGATCTCTCTCTTGCACAGCCACGACAGCAGTCTGCCGGGTTTGTCCCCTTCCGAATGTGCGCTAGTGGTTTTTGCAATGTAATCAAATTTGGCTAGTCTTGCCAAGGCATCTTGGCAGTCATTGGCAGTCATTCCTGGCTGCTGACAGCTCCCTCTCCGCTTCCGTAGTCCTGCGAGCCCCGGCTTCTATCTGTCTGATCTTCCCCTCACCTGCTTCTAGCTCTTCCCTCAGTGTTTTCCTGATTCCGCCAGCACTTGCAATTACTTTCCCTCTCACCACAACCTTCAGGGCCTCCCAAATCGTGTCCCAGCTGTGTATACTCCCCACGTTGTTTTCCAAGTACTCCTTTATTTTACTCGCAGCCCCTCTCTAAATGCGCTATCTGTCAGAGCTTCTGTTGGCATTCGCCACATTGGTATGGGCGGTCTGCGGCCCCACACCCTCCATTCCATGAGAAGCAGAGAGTGATCCGATATGGTTCTACCCAAGTAGGACACTGATTCCACCTGGGACAAGTGCAGCCTGTCTATCAATAGGTAGTCTATTCTGGTATAGAGCTCATGTGGGGATGAGCAGTAGGAGAATTCCCTTCCTCCCGGGTGTAGTTCTCTCCACACCTCTGCCAAGTCCAGGTCTATTATCACCTTATCTAATGCGGAGCGAGTTGGGTTGACCATCTGCATCGGGGGGGCTAGATCTATCGAGGATGTGGTCTCGTATACAGTTAAAATCGCCTCCCCATATAAAAAAGCAGTCCCAGTAAGTAGCCAGCCTTGCACCTAGTTTAGTCAGGTACGCCGCGGTTCCACAGTTGGGGAGGTAAGTGTTAATTAAGCAGATTATGTGTTGCTATATGCTTCCCCGGAGTATCAAGTACCTTCCCTCCTGATCAACCTCCTGCGACAGGAGTGTGTATACCCCCGAGAGTATTTAGAGTATGTTGTTCTGAAGCCTTGCCCTCCCCATCATTCCACTACCTTTGAGTTAACTTCAGGAGTGAGGTGTGTTTCCTGTAGTAGTGCAATGGAGACTCGTTTCCTCTTCAGGAAAGATTTGATCCTATTCCTGCGCATGTAGGTGCCCATCTCCCTGATGTAATGTACTTACTTAAAACCATAAGAAAAAGCTATTTCTAATGCAGGCCCAGGTTCCAGTTACCAATCATAGGTCAAACGTTTTGGATTCGGTATCTCATTCATGTGTTAGCATTTTTTGACCAATGAGGTAGAATTAAATAGAGCAGCTCGTAACCTTGTGTGGTCAAAAGTGATTGTTGAGTTGATATTATATTGAAAAGCTGTAGAGCCAATGAGGATCCCTCTTCATGCCTTAAAGTGAGAGCAACCTTTACTTAAAATACCCCCAGAAAGTATACAGAAACGGTGGACTTGAGGAAAAGGGTGTGTAACCCTGACAAATGTAAGTAACACTTCTATAGACAGCTTACCTCTTGTATCAGCCACATCATCTTTAGAGTCAGGTAGCATGGCTCTGCCACAGATGGGTCAGACTCTGTCACAAATCCGACGTGGAGTTGGCATGACCGTTGTCAAGAAAGGAAGGTGTGTGACACAGGAGTAAGGAATCGAGTGACCAAATCTAATACATAAGGCTTTCTGGGTCCAGGGCCTGGACTATCTGCAATGCTCTCTTTATCCTCTGCAGGTGCTCGCCTCTGGAACAGCCTCCCTGACTCTCTATGTCTTGAGCCAGAGCACCTTAAGTTCCGGAAATGCCTCAAGACCTTTCTCTTCTTCCTTCTTGTTAGGCAGAATTATACGCAGCACCCTTTGAGAACACTACACACAATTAAGACTACAAGTGACAGTACAATGTCACCTTTGTTACAAGCCTGTACTACACAGTTATAGTGGTAGCAGTAGTGGAGTAGCCAAACTTATCTCAAGAGTAAGTGAGCAGTACCAATAGTTACACAAAGGACAGCAATCACTATGATTCAGTTAAACACTGACTCAAGGTTTCTAAGTAAAAGAATATATATTTATTTACTCAACAGCTGTATAACATTTCACTATTCTAAGCAAGTTAAAAATCACAATGATAAATACACCACACAACTTCCCTTAGATTCCAGACAAGTTAAGCTCACAAAATGATGTGGGAGCAAAATGGCACTCCAGCAATTTAAAAGGGAGGGAAAGACAAAGTTATTAGAATTTATTCAAAACCAACAGTTAAGTACTCGGGGCACTTGAACGGGAGAGACTACAGTGAGGAGATCAGATAGAAAAGGCTTGGGGCCAAAGTCAATGGGTCAAAAGTCTTTTGCTCAAGATCGCACAGTTCAGGGTAGTTCGCAGTAAAGTTTGTGGCACAGATTCCGGACGAGGTTGGTTCTTTCGTTCCAGTGGCGACTCTGTCTTTCCAGTCCCATAGACCTGCTTTTTATGCAGTTTTCCCCCATTCATATAGCCTGGCTGTCAATCACACAGCAGAGTGGCTGGACTGGCAATGCCAGTCCCCTTAGCCAATCAGACAAGAGTGCGACTTGGGTTACCAAGGGAACCCATGGAAGGGGTCCAAGGATCCCTCCCTCACATCCTGCTTACCTAGACTATCAGGCGCCTTAATGAGGGCTTCTGTGCAGAAGCCCGTGAAAAGACAGTGAACAAAGGAGTCATCCCCGGTTTGGTGCACAGAGAAAAACACGAGAAAGACTTTAACAAAAAGAAATGGCGAATAAACCCAGCCGGAACCAAAATAAAATGTATTTGGTCAAGCGGGTTTATGTTCGAGGCTAATATAAATAGCCTGAAGCAATACCACGTTTATATAATATAACCCTGTTAGAAAGGTTAGGGTAGTTACCAATGCCACCAGCCAAGTCTTAATGTTAAGGGAGCGAAACAAGGCTCCAAGAGGTACAGACAAGAGGGGATAAGAGTTAACCCTTTCCAATATTCCATGTAAGATGGGGTACCGGGTCTGTGGTTTAAAGTGACTATATAAGGTTAATGGCAACTTTACCTGTTTCTGGGGGACAGTAGTCAGCCCCAGAGAAATTGAGTCAGTGGGAAGTCTCAAAGACAACCCTGTGTGACTGCACTGAAGGTGCTGTGTAACACACACAAAGAGTGGTGCACATGGAGTAGGTGAGGCTCCAGTGCTCAGGATCACACAAAAAGTGAAAACACACACAGCAAAACACATGTAAGAGTGAGAAAAAAGGCTCATACTCTTACCAGGTGAAAAAATAAACCCTAGAAATCCAGCAAAGCTGCTGGGGGACTCTTTAGGTAAGGGGCATCAGCCATTAATGAGAATTCTCCCTAACACTTATCTTTCCCTCTCCCCTGCTAACCTCTTTTCTTTTCTCTCCACCCTTTTTCTCTGACTGGTTGCCTGGTTCACCTCCATAGCCTACAGGTCCCAGGCTCCCCCGCCAGTCTTTTACACTTGCCTCTCAACATTACAACATTTCTTCACTTTCAGCGTATGCTCCTTGATCAGGGCAACCTCCCTGCACTTAACCCAGGGACCTGCTTGACCGGACTCTTTGTTCACCCCCACCCCCCGACCCAGGATCGCTGTACCTGCGTCTGTAGGAAAGCATGACCTTAATGTACTACAACCAATTAGTTTGTCTGTCCTCTCCCCCCCACTACCCTCCCCACTCTCAAGCTTGGTCTCAACGGTAACACTTCATGCACTTGCACTAGGAGAAATGTTGTCACGCCTGGTATGCTAGTTTTTCTGTTTAGATCATTCAGAATCTTTAAGGCCTAAGAATAATTACTGTATTCCTTTGTTACCTTCCCGCCTTGAAGTGCTTTGAAGCACTTCACCTGTGCATAAGGGCGATATAAATAAACAATAAGTAAATAGTGCATGATAAGACGAATCAGCATCCCTCATGTAATTGGCAAATTGTGGCTGTCACCTTAAAACATGGCAAAAACATATGTGTAATGAAAAGAATAAAAAATACTTGTGACAAAGGAAAGGTGACACAGCTCAGGGCAGTGCTATTCTGCAAACATAGCAACAGTAATGAAGATGAAAAGGGACCAGAAGCCATCCGCAACCCTGAAGATAAGGACACATTTCTACATTAATATATGGCTGTGCAAAACTGCCTTGTGCCCCCATGCCACACATTACAACCTCATTCATTAGAACATTGCATTCAAACTTGTAAACTAATGTGCATTATGGAAAAAGTTACCTTTTAGTCCCAGAATGTAGTCTTGTAGTCTAAATGCCAGAGGTTGTATGAGCAACGGATCACACAAACTTAGCAAGTCCGTGTAAGAGTTCTCTAGACAAGTCCCTTCTCATAGTGCCAGATAACATGTAGTGTCAGGTAGCACAGCCGTTCCACGCAGGGTCACCCTTTGGAAGTCTGGCATGCCCATTGCGAGGATGGAAAGGTGTGCTACATATAAGAAGAGTAAGGAATGCAATGACTGAACCACCGCCATCCCTCATGTAATCGGAAAATGGAGGCTGCCATCTTTAAACATGGCAATAACATATATGCGCAGTGAAAGGAATTAGAAAACTCTTGTGTGAAATGGTAAGGAGACACGGCACAGGGCATTGTTACAATCCAATCCTGCACAAGTAAGGAAGATGAAAAGGGACCAGTAGCTGTTCCTAACCTTGAAAGGAAGGACGCGTTAGGATGTGCGTTGCTGTCAGATGGCCCCATGCCAGACATTAGAACTTCATCCAATTGATCATTGAATGCACACCTGTAGACTTATGCGCTTTGTGGAAAATTGTATTAAATGCCATGAGTACCCGATGGTGTCACACATAGCAACTATGAACGTGTTTCTTTTTTATTGATTGTGAATCATTTTTTTATTGTTAGTTGTGTAGTTTATAACAACTCAAATATTGATAAATGATACATATAAGTTGACACTATTTCTTTAGGTGTAAGACAAGTTTAAGTCTTCAGGGCTCCCACAAAATCCATTAATTTACATGCACGCAGTACGCATTTACAGTACTGCGTTTCCATGCCTGAAACAAAGTGCCATTCATCTTTTTTATTGAAGTAAATAGAGCAGCTGTTCATTTATTCTCTTAACATTAAAATAATGCGCAAGATTCATATATTTTGATTTAATACACATTCAGCTATTATGCTTTACATATACAACAAATAATACGCATACATGTAGATATACACAATCCATTGATAAAATTCCACATAATTCCATTACGCATAAACATACATTAACATTTTTACAGCAACCACCTTTCTCATACATACCACTGTGGTTAACCTAAACATTTAAAAACATCAACAATTCTTAGATAACATGTCACTAAATAAGATTAGTATCATCTCCTTTCAAACAATTCTGCCATATTACATCAATTGCACCGGGATCAATTTGATTATCATACGATTTCAAGATTTTTCTTCTCAACTCTTGCAGACTTTCACATTACATAAGAAGGTGATGCAAAGATTCTATTGTCACACAACCACATAATCTACGATCTCTATTACCTCTACTTAAACCCAGTTGAGACCCTTTTATCTCCAAGGCCGCAGAGTTGTTAAACTTCATAGGTAGATAGTTTCTAAAGACCAACGGGCTGGGAAAGGTTTTAATATATGGGGAGACATGCTCTCTCTTAATATAATATAGGCAGTAGTTTCCACTAAATACTTTATTTGCTAGACAAACTAAATGGCACTCATTGCAATATATTGTCAATTTAACATTTAGCCATCTTTTAAAAATACCCATTGGGACAATATTCGAGGAAACAACAAATCTATCTTTCCATTTATCAAACAGAGATTTAATTATGCCAAAGGAGCCCAAAGTAGAGCACTTCTCAAGTTTTAAAAATGCTTGCATGTGTGTGACAATGATAGTATCATTGTCCAACTTCACCAAGTTAGCATAACACATCACTGATCTGCTTAAGTACTCAGCTCAAATACACTTCATATTGAATTCCAGATAGAGGTGCACTGATACGGTAGTTGGAAGAGGCATACGTTTTACATTTTCTTAAAATGCACGCTTCAAGTTTAACCAATTGGGGAAGGTATTTATGACCCCACACCTTGTTTGCATAGATCTAATTTTCTGTGTCCATCATCAATACATCATGTGCAGAATAGCCCACATCTCCACCCACAAAAGCACTAATAGCATTAGCAGATAATAAACAGCTTGTTTTTATTGACATCCATTGCTTGTTCCAGTTTAATTTGGAATCAATCACGATTTGTAACTAAATACTTGTTCCAAGTTAATTTCCTTCATATGCCATACATATTTTGTAGGTGGTTTGTTGGCTGCGAAAACCATTGTTTTACTTTTGTCCACATTAATTTTTAATCCATTATGGTTGAATAGTCAGCCAGTGCAAGCCAAACGGTGGTCCATTAATAGCAGGTCGTCCACGTATGACAACCATCCCACGGATGACCTGTCACATTTTACTGGACAAGTAGACTAGAGCATGAATAAGAGTGGCATATCGGCCAGATATAGGTTAAACAGGGTTGCTGCCACCAAACAACCCTGCTTAATCCCGCAGCTCGTTGGAATCAATGCCAACAATTTCCCCTTTGCATCCAGCCGTACTCTCACTGATGTATCTGTATAGAGCAACATTATAATTTTCAACAATCCCTTGGGTATATTACATGAGTTTAATTTAGTCCACAAATGATTCCTCTGCACAGAATCGAACATGGCTGAGAAATCAATTAGGGCACAATACACATTAAGATTTCGTCTTTGCCATGCATGATCAATACATGAAGATAACACAATTAAATTGTGAGTAGTGCTAGCCTTTGCCCTAAAACCAATTTGATTTCATGGCAAGATAGTATTGCTTTTTATACACTCATTGAGTTCTATTAATAGCACTCTAGCCAGAATTTTCGAGGGGATATCAAGCAGGGCTAACATTATAAGATTATTTGGATCAGCCCACGATCCCCTTTTATACAGGGTTAGACTGTGACTTACACTCCATGAAGCTGGCAATCTGTTTAAAACACCTATTTCCACAAAGAGAATATGGAGGATGGATGCCCACATATCAGGTTCCAATTTCGGAAGTTTGTTGCATGAGCCGTCAGGCTCAGCCGCTCTGGAATTTTTAAGCTGTTCAATTATTGTTGCAATAATTAGAACAGAGGCTTTTTACATGACCATGTCTCTGTTGGTAGATTGAAGATATCACTAGATTTCTCAATGCAGCCCAAGTGTTTTTTATGTGAGTACTCCATGTTTCTTCCGTAATATAATTTATCGTGATATCTCTTTTTTTGTTATTCCTAATGATATCCCAAATCTTATGAGACTGATTGGAAGATGCTAAATGAGCAATCTCTTGCCAACGTGCTATTCCACAGTTTAATTGATGCCGCTTTAGCCAACGGCGATAATCATTCTTAATGGATTTAACCTGTGTTTTGATTAAAGCGACATCAAATCCAAGCCTAGCTCCACACACAACATTAGCTATATAACACCAAACTCTTTTTTTTTCCATTACTAATTACTTTACCATTATATCTGTTGTTTGATTTGTTGGATCTTTCATGTGTAGACTTATATTGTCAACCAAATCTAGCTTTACTGTGGATAGTTTCCATAATTTCAGAAAATTGTGTTAAGAGCATTTTCCCATCATTGTTGGCAAACTGTTACATTTCGGGAGGGCAGTTTTTACAATCTCATTAGCAAGTTCTAAATTCTTAACCTCATTAACAAAGAATTAGCCATTTCTATCAAATTCATGGGATGGACCACTCACAGTGGGTAAGAGTAATAAAATATACAAAGGTAGTTGCTCACTTCTATCCCTATATACAAGTCCCATATCTATTATATAGCTAATACCTTTAATATTAGCAAATATATAATCTAGAGTGAAAGCAGATTGGCCTGCCACCCTTGTAGGTGTCATATGAAGATCACTTCATGTATTGCCATCTAACATTTTGAGACCATATGATACTAATAGGTTGTGCCATAATTTTCCCTGTCTATTATTTGCTATCTTTTTTGGTGACGAAGATTTAGATATGATCAACAGCCTATCAACAGAGTCAGGAGTAATCTTAGCATTTAAATCTCCAACTAAATATATTGCAATTTTGTGGCTGTATTTTAAAAGGATTCTATTCACCACATTTACATTTCCTTTCATCTGAGCCATATTTGGAGAATCATAAACATTCATCACAATAATTTCTTTACTTAAGTTTGACATCTTGGCTACCAGGACATTAGGCGTGGATTCCATCAACATTTTCACCACCCATGGGAATTTTACCGTGATTAGCAAACCACCTTTTGGACACCCTAGTTTCCCTTGTGTTGCTACTTGATGTACCATATTCCAGCCATCAAATAGAACCTTATCAATAAGCTAGGTTTCTTGCAATGCAACCACCATGAAGCAATCGAGCATAGAGACCAACCCTTCTTCGGCAAACAAGTGTGTGTGGCCTCTCGTATTCCAACTTAACAAACAGTCAAATCAGCTTTTTCCTTGTAAAGATGTCATTTTAATGCAACAAGAAGTCACTGCCAGTATCCTGTCTCTGTATCCTGTCATATATTTTACGTTAAAGAAACCATCAAATTGAATAATATATACATTAATCCTATATCAGTTCAGATGACAGGTCAAGTTCTGATTTATTACACAACATACACCATACAATGCCAGAACGTCATAATATAAAACATGTTAAAGGCACACTAAAACCCCAATATAACATTGATGAATACAAAATAATATCACATGATTATGTTGATCTTCTCCTCCCCATACTAGCCAACTAAAATGAATGTATCATTATTACTCCAGCTCAGCAGTTATTGCTAGATGTCACAAACAAAGTGAGGGCATGCATACCAGATGTTCTGTTCCTCGGGAGACACTGAATACTGCTCATCCTGCCACCCTCCCGCACTGCCTCCGGGCCACCCCTTGCACTGGGGTCTGTATCTGTACCCATGCAGCCCCCCCTTTTTCTTCCTGCACTTATCAGACCTACCCTGTCTACTGCCTTAAACCTAGCACTTGCAAATTGCTGGCTGCATTACCACTGTTTGTTGCCTTTATTATTTATTTATTGTTATTTATCTGTTTCTTCTATGCTTCGCACTTTCCACCTCTCCCCCTTCCATGCACTTTTCCCCTCCCCCTCTCCCATGCACTTGCGCGTTCTCAATGTCACTGGGCCTAGTAAGATCGCTGTTTTGTTCTCCCTTGTTCCCCTCCCTTGCCTTGTCGCGCTCTGAAACACTTGTGTATGAGAGCAATAGAAATAAAATATCAATCAATCAATCAATCTAATATTGATGACTCAAAACACATCAGTTTTAACAGTAAGAACAAGAACACAAAACACTGGAAACGTAAAAGGTAGAAACAAAATAAAAACAAAAAATAGGTGTGTGAACAGCTGCCTTATTGATTCTAGAATGAACAAAGTGAGCAGAATTTCAGGCAGATTGCCTATGCACATTGAGATCGAGAGGCAAAGAGATAGTGAATAGTAATATTAAAAAAGGCAAACTGAAAAAGACAAATTGCAGCAAAGCTTGCAGAGAGATGCACACGTACCTTCCTGTAGCTAATGAATAAGATTTATACATTAACATTTTTGTAAATGCTAAATATAATAGATGTATTTTAGGTATATAGGTGCTTATTATTTATTTTTTAATTTTATTTGCATTGGCGATTAAACAAACCTTAAGCAATGTTTAAAATATAAGCAAAAATACAAAAAGCAAAAAAAAAGAGACGAAAAAAGCAAAACCCAAACAGCAAAATACCTACAATAAAATACATATTATATGTGGCATTATCATCCAAACATTATACAGTACATGCTTATTTGTTTAAAATCCATAGTAGAATTATCTATATAGTTTCTAAATGAGACAAGTAGCTAATCTACAAATTCATAATTTGTTCTCTTAGTGTGTGAGTTCAGCCATATCAAGCTTTTGCAGGGCCATTTTCCAAATTGAATGTGCTGCTGATGTTATTACAACTAAGTCAGTACAATATAGAGTGCTCTAAAATTGGTCATATTGAATGTGATCTATATCATTAACCAATAAGCCATAGCTTTTCACATAATTTAACAAAAGTGTGGAGCAGGAGGTTAAGATATGGCGACTGGATTCAATCTTGTGTCCGCAAAGTTGACAAATGGGTTCCTAACATGCAATTCCGGTGAGAGCATCCAAATACTCCCTTATGGGGAGAAGGTTTAGTCTCAGATACAGTATAAAGCGCTTCAAAGCCTAAGAACACAGCTTGGTCAGGAAGTTGCAAGGTACATTGTTCCCAAATCCTTGTGTCGAGTACTCTGAATATCTTTTTTGTTGTCGAGAGTTTCTCAATGTTAGACATAGGGCTTCATTACGACCCTGGCGCTAATGGGTTAACGGCGCCGTAAAAGGCTGCGGCGCTGTTAACCCATTAGCGCCTGATTACGAGGTCCCTTTGCGGGACCCGACCTTAACGGCTGGTCTACACCAGCCGTTAAATTAGGGACCCACAAAGGGACCTTGGTGCTAAGTACGGTACCACAATTTGCGGTACCGTACTTAGCGCCTTGCCCATTCCCATTGAGCCCTATGTGGCAAAAATGGGAATGGGGAAGGGCCATGGAGGAAGGGGGAATTACCGTCCCGCCAACCTTGTAATGGGGTGGTAATTCCCCCTTTCTCCATGGCGGAGTTGGTAAGTTACCGGCATGGACCATGGTGCTATTAGCACCATGGTTTTCCGCCTGGGTCGTAATGAGGCCCATAGTGTCCCATTACCTGGCTTTCCTTTTTATAGTGATCTCCACACTGGTAGTATTGGCCAGCTTTTTATTGGAGACGTCTATATCGTCGAGGAAATTCAGGGCAGTATTGCATATTTTCACCAAGAATGTGTTGTTAGTGCCCCTATCATAACCTTTCCCAATCAGTCTCGTCAATTAATTATGGAACTCATAGGGCCTCATTACGACCCAGGCGGTAAGTTACCGCCTGGGTCGTACCTTTACCACCATGGCGTAAACTACGTTTACGCCATGGTGGTTGGCGCACTTACCACCCCATTCCGAGGTGAGTGGGGCGGTAAGTCCCCATTAACCCATTTACCCTTCCCCATTCCCATTTTTGCCCCATAGGTCATAATGGGAGTGGGGAAGGCGTTAATTACGCCACCGTAAATTACGGTGGCGTAATTAACAACAAGGTCCCTTAGCGCCATGGAATTTAACACCTGCTAAAAGCAGGTGTTAAAACCTCCATGGCGCTAAGGGACCTCGGAATCAGGCGGTAAGGGTCGGCGCTGTTTACGCCGCCGTAAACCCCTTACCGCCTGGGTCCTAATGAGGCCCATAGTCAGTTCTCAGCCTTAAATAAAGCAGAGTCCTCTGGACTAGGTACAGAGACTCTAATGACGTGAGGCTGTATTCCATTCAACTGATTGGCCCAGATGTATGATTGACCGCAGGATTCTGCCCTCTATTTTCCTTAACCATTTTATGTGCCTTTGTGCCAAAATGGTCAAGCCATAAAGAAGACCAGGGATAATGCTAACTTTGTATATCTCCAGTAGTGCAGCAATGTTGTAGCCCCCTTTCTTGATTATATAATGCTTGAAAGCAGCCAATTTATGTCCATATTTTAGTGAGAATAATCTCCCCATAGTAGGTGTTGGGAGGTGTGGCTACTATAGGGAAACCCAAGTAAAAGTATTCCTATCTCACCTGTAATGGGGTGCCATTTATGCACAAAACAAGCTGTTGGCTCACCTTCCGTATCTTGGCATCTCCAAGACACATCACTTTCATCTTAGAAATATTTAGTGTCATGGAGTTGGCATGTGCATATTTTATTTATTTTTTATTTATTTGTATTTGTATAGCGCAACATACAGCCCATGGGCATCGCGGCGCTTGCAAGTCAATGAAAGAAAGCTTAATTGTAAAACAGTGATAGAGTCTTAGTTACAGGCATGTTAAGTAAGCAAAGATAGCCTAAGGCTTACACTTGACAAATCAAATGAATAGTCTGGTTTTAATGGCTTTACGGAAGGCCAGATGGGAGTCAATCACCCTGAGGTGAGTGGGAAGTGAGTTCCAGAAAGAGGCGGCCATGGATGGGAAGCTAGTGTCACCTGCGCGCACTCTCTTGCTTTTGGGCGTGGAGATCATGTTGGTGTAGGCCATTCTGGTAGGCCTTTGAGAGGAGAGTTTCTGAATTCTGGAGGCCAGGTAGGGAGGAGCTAGGTCATGGAGGCACTTGTGGGTGAGTGAGAGGGCATAGGAAGATAGAGCTACAATAGATCATTGAATGCCTATGGGAGTCTTATTCAGAAGGATAGTATCATCTGCGTAGGCTAGCCACCCAACTGGCCTATCATTTATTTCTTTTGGGGACACTTCGAGGTGGTTTGCTAAATATGTTGTGTATAGATAATAAAGCATATTTGATGAGATGCACCCTTGTTTTAGGCTGTGGTTGGTTTGTCTATAACCAGAAAATTCCCCAGAAGAGATCAGTCGCACAGTCACTGCTTTATTTGTGTAGGGGGATTTAATAAAATGCAATTATTGTGAATCAATCCCCATTTTGCAAGCTTTTCCCAAAGCTAGGCCCACAACACCAGGTCAAAGGCCTAGCTATAGTCCACAAAGCAGCAGTATAATCTGTATTCCCGGGAAGTATCTGCTATCAGATGTTATTAAGAGTAGAGTGGCCCTTTCTGAAACCTGTCTGAAAAGTAGGTATTAGATTATTTTCCTGCGCCCAATGAGTCTATTTCCTAAGCAATATGGTTGCAAAAATGTTTTATCCATCATTGCTAGTAGTCTATAGTTCATCGGGTTGAGTCTATCTCCTCTTTTAAAGACAGGGATCAGTATCAATTTTAACCAACTTTCGGGGATGGCTCTGGTTCTTTCAATGCACCTAAAGGAACTGTATAATGCCTTGTCCCAGGCCTGAGGATTTGATTTAAATAAAGTGTTAGGAATACTATCAGGTCCTGGTGCACAAGTGGATTTTAGTTATTAATAATTATCACTAGGTCATTGCTGTCAAAAACCAGTGTTGATCCCTTACAGTAAGGTTTGGCCTTGATAATTGCCTTGTTTTCAGCGTTTCGATGAAAGTATAAATCATCAATGAAAATGCTCCAAGAGGCTTCAGTGATAGGATTTATTTCTCTTGCAGTTAAGGGAGTCAGGAACTCATTGTAGCAACCCCGACATTTCCTATTATCGTTTCATTTAAGCAGGCCAGCCAAAGTAGAGCCAGTTTGTATGGCGTGTCTCCCTTTTGGAGAGTAGATTTAGGTTTTCATGGTTTGAAGTGTAAGGATTCCCTCTGATTTCTGCCCTTGTACGCCACCGTTCCTGCTTTTGTTGGTGTATCCTCTTATCAAACAATGGAACACATTTTTGCTCCCGTTTGTTGTTAAGTCCATTCATTGCCCAATGAACTGGCACTGTAATATTGGTAATTATTGTTTCCATGGACCAGCAATCTTAATTTATCCCAGATTCCAAGAACGATTGGTTGCTGCACTTATATGAAGGACTGTCCACCTTATACGAGAGCCCTGTCTGTTTACTTTGATCTGGGTGTTGCGCCTTATCACCCTTCTTGGGGTATCGTTAGTAACTATCCACCTCGACAGAGTATGTTCACTAACTTCTTTCAAGGTTATAGTAATCAGAGAGCATCCCTCCAGCATAAGAGGGTCCGCACAGGCATTGTCGATGTGGGTGGTACACCGGCCATTAGTCCTTGTGTACGTTGCATCCATTTGTTCTAAATTTGCTTTTAGATACAACAGATTATCTAATTTGTTATGCTTTAAGAATTGACACCAGTTAGGTTCCTCAATTCCCTGATCATTCCCGCTAGATTTAGATACTTCACATTGAAGTGCCCTGCCAGTAATACATGATCATTGCCAAATTCCTCATGCCAAATGGAAATAATGTCCTCAATGTTTGTTGAATACTCTTAATCTGAGATCCTGGGGGTGAATCATAAACATTTAGAGTTAGTACTCAACTTATTGACTTCCCAGAGACTTGAAAATGTGCAGCTAAATCATAGGGTGAATTAATGGAGCTGGCGTAGGGTTCTAACCTGTATCTTGCTCTTGCCCCAATAGAAAGGCTGCCACTTGGGTGACCCAGTATCAATAGCTGCCTTGACTCTTATCTGATATGCGTCTATGTTAAACATTTTGCACAGCTATGTTTCCTGTAGTATAAAAACTTCAGAGGACAAAATTGCGACCACCCCAGAGGATGCTGAAGAAAAGATCTATACACCGAGTGTTCCATGATATCTACTTGAGGTTTCCCACCGGGCCAATGAGTCACTGGGGAGCTGGCATGATTTCACCCAGAGTCCAATAAAATGCATCTGTCATCTGTGCATTGGAGTGGCTTTAGCTCTGCCTCAGGTAATTGCTGTTCATTTGTGCCAGGGGCATATAGGACAGACCCTAGGTATTTATCGCCTATAGATGAGCACCAACCGTGTTCATTTCTGTGATCTTAGCACTCCCGCAGATTTGCTTTAAGTGGGGAAGATTAGATTTTAGCAAGGCCACCATCAGTGGCGATGTGAACTCAATCAATGCCCAATTCCTCGGGCTTACCATACTTGGTCATTCAATTTTCAATATATCTCTGAATGCAATTATGTCAGAGAATCTCATCCAGCCCAATAACCCCAACAAATTAGTACGAATGAGGAATGGACTGAACTCCGTGGGATTCAGTTCCTCCGTGATGATCCATTTCCCTAATCGGAGATGTTTTGGTTCATCATAATTACAGTCAATGGGGTTACCCATAAGAGCCTTTTATTCAATTTGAATTTTGTACTTAACTATGTGGATCAGTGTTTTACTAGTCGACATTACCATGGTTTGCTCCTTGACCTCTATGTTTTGTTTCACTCCAAAGATCTCACAGACAGTTGAGTCCTGCATGCCATATTCCTCTTCTTCAAGATTTGTTTGTTTGTGCTGAGGTTCGGGGGTGGCGGGTTACCACTGGTTGTAGCCGGCAACCAATAGGACTCTGTAGGTGTACTTGATGCACAGACCCATCATGCATTGTAGTTGTAATCACTTGCTTTGTTTTTGCTGTCTGAGCCTTTTTTTAATGGGTTTTGGATAAGGCTGGGCAAGTTCTCCCTCCTGTCCCGGTAATCATTAAAGCAGTGTTTTTTTCCTTTGCCTTTATTTGTGTGGGTGTTCGTCGTGAGCTTATGGATGAGGCCAGAGTTGGACGCAACTGCTAGAGCAACAGGGGAGATGTGAATCTCTTCATAATCCCACTCGGGATGTTCTTCAAAGTTTGGATCCTACAAGTTCTAAACTCCTTTCCCCCTCCCTCCTTGTGGTTTCCCTATATTGGTCCTAAGAAAGCCGAATCACTGTCTTTACTGATGTCTGCCAATATGTCATACACCATTTTGCCCAAGGTAATTTTGACATCTGATTGGTCCTGCACAAGTGAGGCCAAAAGATCAGTTATTATATCCAGCTTGTTTAGCTCTGTTTTAGTGAGCATGATGTCCAAATTGGCTGTGGGGGGTCTATGCGGTGTAGAAGAATAATCTGTGTCTGAATCAGAGTCTGATTAATCAAATAAGTCCGATCGGGAGACTAATTTAGTCCTATCTGGTGTAGCGGACAGGTTAGTGTTAGGAATGTTTTCCACAGGTCTGCTCTGCAGAAGGGTGGAACCACTTCCTAGTGAGTCTCTAAGCCCTATAACCACATTCAATGATGATTTGTTATCGTCCAGCATGAAGGCAGATGATTGCACCATAGTGTCAGCATTCAAAGCTGGAGTCAGCTGGTTTGGCTCACGCTCAGTGATAGGGTGTATGCGATTTTTCCCCAGATTAAACATTGGCTCATAAAGAGGGGGCCTGTGATGGTCCTCCACTCTGGTCTTTTTCCTTGGATAGGCTCTGCTTGCTACCCAGCCAAGCCAGGCTCCTTTGTCTCTTATTGGCGCTGTGCATGGTGCTGTGCAAGGTGTATTTCTTTGCGCAAGAGTGCTTAATCTTTTAATCATGGAAGCAAAGTCACTATTCTAGATATGCTTCAATGAATTAAACTCTCACCTCATTGGCAGGACCGCAGACCACAGACCACCAGCCACTCTACCTCACTTCTGCTGCACACACTGTCACACGTTGTCCCTGTTTTAACAGAAAGACAGGAGATTGCAGGGTAGATCAGTTGAGCTCAGAGCCAGAGAGCTAGGATTCCAGGAAGTGAACAACAATCAAGTACCAAATCACCAATCCGAAAATGAGCACGATCGAGGAAGCATTCCATGAGGAGCTATCTGGGTATTCCATACAGCACACCAGACACACTGCGTCAATCCTGCCACACTCCCTGCTGTGCTTGTCTCCCTGTTTAACAGCAATGCAGGATATTGCAGGGTTGGTCATGTAAGGAAGGCATGGCATCCATAGTAAGTCAGACACAAGTGACCACAGTTCAAGGGTGTTTATTGAACTTTAACAAGGGTGTGATAAATGCCTATCTAATCCTAAGTCTACAGATTGCCCTGTGCCCAATGTCCATCTTTCCTATCTGTCTTTGGGGGTCATTCTGAGTTTGGAGGTAAGGGAAAATTGATGCCGGTAAAGGATTACTGGCATCGCTTAGCGCTCCGGGCCATTCCGACCTGCCAACCCGCTATTAGCGGCACCGTAAATAACGGTGCCGCTAATAGCGGCATGGGCGTGGGCACGCGGTCCATCAAACTGGAAATAGCTGCATGCCACTAAAAGGAGTAAATCACAAGTCAGGCGGACAAGCAAATACCGGCATCATGAAGGCGCAAATAGTGGATACCGGCATGCCGTAAATACCGGCATCGCAAACCAACCGTAAAATGCTATGTGCAGTGTTCACAACTGCCACAGGTGCACACTATCAGCACAGCTGGAGGCAATGGAGTCTGGGCTTGTACAAAAGGGGCACACTCACACACCACACCCCTTCCCACACCAAGATGATTCCAATAGTAGTAGCAATAATGGAGCTGGAGGACATGCTTGCATTGCAACACCAGCAACAACAACAACAACAGCAGGCACCACAGAGGAGACGCAGCAATAGAAGGAGGTTGAGACAGGCCCAGCATGCCCCACCAGTGCACCCGGCGTAGCCACGCAGGCAGCCCCCAATCCCTTGCATCAGAGCCAGTCCTTTCAACCTAACCCCGGAGCAGAACCGCACCCTGTATCATCTGGACCGGGACACCATCACCACCATCATGGACATGATACACGGTGACCTTGTCAGCCTCATTGAAATGCGCACCGCCATTCCCCCTCTACTGAACGTAGTGTCTGTGCTCCACTTCCTTTCCACAGGCACCTACCAGCACACAGTGGGGCACATGCATGGCATATCACAACCCTTATTTTCTTGCATCCTGAAGCAAGAGCTGGATGCCATCCTCAAGCACACAAGGGACTACATATCCCTACTATAGACTCCCCAGGAGATTTTTGAAACAAAAGTTGGCTTCCATGCACTGGAAGGCATGTCAAATAGCATAGGTGCCCTTGACTGCACCCACGTGGAGTTGGTGGTCCCGCATGCCATGGAGGTGGTGTACTGCAACCACAAGCAATAACACTCCATCAAAGTGCAGATGGCATGCAACGCCAATAAGATCATCACACATTGTTGTGCCCGATATCCCGGATCAACTCATGACTCTATGGTCCTGCGCAACTCCACGCTACCATGCTTCTCGGAGCGACATGCTGTACGACGTGCCTGGCTGCTTGGTAAGTTGCATGACAGGCACATGGCAGTGAAATGGGGGTAGAGATGCACACACCACCATGGTGCCAATGTTCATGTGACAGCACGATGTGCACACCACTAAACACTGTGCGCCAAAGCATCCCAAACAGAACATGACACCCAAATCCCATAGAAATGAAGTAAGGTCAACACCTATGACAACATGACTAAGTGTAAACCACCCCACATCCCACAACACGTGCACCACTCATCAGTGGACCTCACCCTCCGTAACCCCATCCAGCAACATGCAGGGTATATGCACTATGTTGCTGTCTCCTGCGAATCATCGCACAGGACAAGCATTCATGGGAGAGCATTGGACTGAACCACCAAGGGAATCCACTGTCTGTCAAAGGGCCGCCACAACCACAGGAATGCTGCATAGCATCATGGGAGAAAACAGAGCTGAATACCCAATATTGCAGAGCCTACTGCCAATGCTCCCAATCAGAAAATCCTACAGAACACAACACATCCCTAAATTCACACAGACACTGCTGTATGCGTACACAATGCATGAGCCACAAGACGGCAGAGCACACCATGTATCATCTTGAAGATGCAACCCACACCATTATTCCATGGCACAGGACACATTGAAGGCCTAAAAATGCCGTGCATACAACCAGGGACATGTGCGTGTGACCAACGATAAACGGCCGGCATGTGACTAGTACAGCTGTCCATCATCAATCGACTGACATATACCTTTTTTTGGCTCCCATGCAGGTGACAGTGGCTTTCCCTTGATGCGGTGGCTCCTCGCCCCTGTTAAAGAACCCACAGAACAGGCATGAGGAGGACTACTATTGATCCCGTACCCGTGTGGTCATTGAGCAGACCTTTGGCCTGTTGAAGGCATGGTTTCGTTGCCTTAGCCCGTCGGGTGAGCACTCCTCTACAGGTATAAGAAGGTGGTCAAGATCATCATGGCATGTGTCATGCTGCACAACATGTGTATCCGATGCAATATGCCCCTGCCCCCTGACATTGAACTGCTACCACCTGGTGATGAAGAAGGGGATGAAGAAGTGGCGGCACATCATCTCGGTGCCGATGCAAAGGAGGGATGTGCTGTGCGTCAGTCAGTTACTGCACATTACTTCTGAACACATGGCTGCAGAGGGTGACATGATAGTTGGACAGAGGGCACTGGGTGTAGGGGTACATGTACATATGTACTGTATATGAATAAATGACACATTCACAATGATGAATGTCCACTCATGTTTTGCTTTTAACATAATGGGTGTATTGAAATATACAATGTAAATGAAAGTGCACTAACCCTCCGCCACCATCACCCCTCTCCCCCTACCCCCACCCACAACTCCCTCACACATGTCCCAACAAGTGTCTAATGCCTTCATCAGGCTGGCCAGTCTACTTTTTTGCACTCCCTGGACCTGGTGGGGGCATGTCCAGCCACCGCAGGGTGCGCGACGACCTGTGGAGTGGGCTGGTCTGGGTTGAGCTTGATGACGATGGTGTGGCCGCCTCCTAAAACTGGGGTGCCAGACGTTCTGCCTCCATGGCATCGGCGATGCGTCTGAGGACCTGCCGCAGAGCGGATACCTCCTCACACAGACGGCTAGTATTGTCTGTAAAAATCTTGCCGAGGGAGGCGGTGGTAACACTAATTGTCTTGCCCAGAGAGGCGATGTTTTCCTGCCTTGCCTGGGCATTGTCATCCACAAACTGATGCATAAGGGCAGTCAGCTCTTCATGACGCTGGGGCCCTGTCAGTACTCCTGTGGAGGTGGAGGGTGCTTGGGTGTCATGGTGGACTTGGATGGGCGCCTCTATGGGGCTCATAGCCCCTTGGTAATACTCCCCCCCCAGACTGCTCCGGGGTGGTGGCATGGTCTGACTCCAAAGATGTGATCTGGGGGGATGGTGCAAGACTTGGGGTGCAGGGATGTTCTGAGGATTCGTCCTCCACAGGAACCCACACCTCTTGCTGCCCCTCCTCCTGAGCCAGGGGTGCTGTGGCTGCCACCTCCCTGACTGAGCTGGACTCAGCTGAGTGTGGAGCATCAGCTGTGTCCTGTGGCAGTGGGACAGGGGTTGCGGCTTCCATCTCGACTGCCCTTTGCGTGACATCTGTAGGTGCTCTCCGTGGTGGTGCATGGCGGGCCTTGGGTTGGGCCTTTGAGCTTGAAGACCTGTTGGCCTCCTCCTGGGCCCTCTTCTGGGGTGTGGTTGGCTGTGGGGATGAGTCCCGCACCTCGCTGTCATGGTCGGAGCCTGTGGGGGTCGAAGAGAGGGACGGCATGAGTGATGGTTTGAGAAGCATCATGCATACATTTGTATAATTGCTCATCTACACATTAAAGGGTAATAGGCAGTTGAGTTTGGACGATCACGTTGCTTGCTACCTGGGTGGGTAATGCAGGCCTCCATCAGTGAGCACTCATGTTGGGGCAGACGTATTGTATGTGATATGCATTATCCTTGGGGCCTGCATGCCATTGACATCTTAGTGTGGTTTGTGTACAGTATGGCATTGCCTTGCTGCAGGCAGCTGCATGTGTCTGTGCTGCGTACCACAACTTTGCTGGGAATGTGTGCGTATTGGGCCATGGCTTGCCTCTTTAGACAGACATTTTGGTGAACTATCATCAGACTCTGCATTACAGTGCTTTCTTAGGACACTCACCTCCGTCCGCCGATGACGTGGCGCCACACTCCATGTCTCCAACACCTTCTATTGACTCCATGCCGATCAGGCTAGCACATATGTCCTCCCGCCGTGACAGCTTTATGGGGGAGCTTGCTCCTCCTCCAGTTGATATTGCCTGGCTCCTGTTGTCAGAGAGTATGTTGCGGACTCGCAGCCGCAAGTCGTCCCACCGCTTCCTGCAGTCCTTGATAGTTGATAGTGCGGGGGGTGATACCGACCATGCTTACTTTCTGAGCCACAAGTGCCCAGATCTTCATCTTGCGTATAATGGCCTCCCTCTTCATGCTCTGGGCAAACACGATGTCAGCATGTTCTTGCAGGGTCTCAGCTAGCATGGCCAGCTCATCTTCATTGAATCGCTCCTTGCGCTGGCGGGAGGCGCCCTTCTTCACAGCCTTAGACATAGTGGTATGGTAGAGAATGATATTTCACCAACAGCAGTATCATACAGGTCTTGGCTGCTGAGAATGGCAATGGATTGTTTTTAAAGCTGGCCGCCGTGCTCCTTCCCGTTCCTGTGCAATGATGCTACTTTCGGTTCCGCTTATTTATGGTCACCGTTATTAGCGGTGGCTGCTAATGCCGCATTGGTTCATGCTGGTAGTGCAATCTGCGCTTTACATGATGCCGCTAAGGGACTTTTTCGGGCCTTTTACGCCATGACAGTGATGCCCTTCCCGGCATGGCGCAAAGCTTGTGCCCGCAAAGTCGTAATAGCCCTCTATTAGCGGGCTCTACACTACACGGACACAGTATTTGCTCCATGTCGGTAAGGACAGTTACTTACCTCCAAACTCGGAATGACCCCCTTTGTCTTACTGTATTCGCCCTGATGCCTGCAGGCTGCAGCGCAATACAAATAGATAAATGAATACAGATGGGAGCTAGCTATGACCATCAAATAATAATAATGCAATCAAAATTAAAGGGCCTGTGCTAAAAACATTATTGCCAATCCTTACCGCTTAATACAAATAGTGTAGGGTAGTGTTCATGAAAAAGAAAGAACTGTTTACAAAATGTTATTTTAGGCTGTTGGCCTCCCATCCCCACGTTTTCAGTAGAGAACAAGGCGGTTCACTCGAGCATAGCCCACTCTTGTGCTTCTCCGGCATGAGGACAAAGTTCCATACATCATGCCGAACAGCTGCTTAGCTGGTCTATGTTCCATACCGAACCAGAAAAATGAAGACACAATAATACAAATGGATTAAAAAACATAAATGGTTAATCAGCCACAGAGAGTGCCAGGAAATGGTCAGTATATCAGAACGTGTTTATTTGCGATTGTTTTGGAACAAAGGTCATGGCATTGTCAATGATGATAGATTTAATGTAGGGGCTTCCACGTCTTTTGGATGCATTACATCTACTATAGGAACTAAACCTGCCACTGAATCCCATTACCACTCAAGTTCCTCATCAAAATGAAAATATTGGGAGACCGCTAGGGGGCGTGGACCAGGATAGTCGCGTGAAGCAGGAGCTTCATCTCGAGCCATTGACCCTATGGTGGAGAACGAAACTATCGTGACCCAGGATATACCGCAGGAGGTTGCTGGCAATTCCCGCACAATGAGCAGCTGCGGTGACCCGGAGTACCCCCTGCAAAAGAAGGGCCGTGCACTGTAAGAAAAGGTACAGGGAGCCCCGGGCGAGCGAAGGCAGTGAGGGGAGGGTGCACTACGAGGAGGACTTGAGGGGGACATCCGAGACCCCCAAGACCAATGGCTGCAATCCAAGTGGCCCATAGTGGAGAGGTGGGCACCTGGAGTCTCTCACCCGGAGGTCCACCAGTGAGTCATCGGGCTGTGAGGTGCTGAGCAGCCACCACAAAGCCACGCAGGTGTTGGAACCCAGAGTTGATTGAAGCATGCAGGGCTGATTGAAGAGCCGGTGAGAATAGGTTCAGTAGGCCCCAGTCGGGGAGAGTGAGCCCTGGTGACCCACCTGAAGGGAAGAAGTAGCGCGTGGCAGTGAGCGGAGAGCAGTCCGGGAGAACGGTGCACCGCAGACTGCAGGAAGACAATCGCAGATGGTACGCGGACCGGCAGGGAAGTTGAGGAGCCCCTGAAAGAAGGAGATTGTGTGCAGAGCAGGTTGGAATCGCTCGCAATATCCCCAGGCACGGACAAATATCGAGTAAAGAGGTAAGAGGCCCAATGGGACTAGTAGAAATGTCAGGACGAGGCCAGGGGAGGAGATTGGAGGGAAGAAGCCACATGCTTTTTACTACCAGGGCCTAAAGGGTGAAAACTAGAGCCAGATGCACCCCGAGAGCAGTGCCGGAGACAGCACCTGGAGAAGGGGGCGCTCGGGGGCTGATACCTCCATACAAGAAAACACAGAAAAAATAGGATATAAAAGAAGACATTGGTCCGGAATTAACCCGGGACATGCGGGTGATGCCTCCACAGGCAGTCTAACCTGTTGAGATAAAATGGCATGGATCACCCATTGGGACCAACCCAGAGGGACGCATGCAGTAGTGCTGGAAGAGATGCTGAGGTGGCTGTCCACGCGGCGAAATCAACAAGGAAGAGGCACATCGAGAGGTGGCGTTAGGCATATACTGGTGCCCATAGCTCGACTCTGGTGCCCACAGCAGATTGGGGCAAGCGCACCGCACCAGGCGGGAGCATCCCGAGAGGACAGTAGAGGAACTGAATCCCGGGAAGTGGTTGAAGGGCCCAGAAAGGCTGCAACATGCCCGAACCTGAGTAATGAGAGCTGTACTCGGCTGACTGGCTCTCTGGTCATGCTGGGGAAGCCACAGGAACAGATTGAGCAAGCTAAGGGAGTCCCGGTAGGGGTCTCTCCCTACAACGCTTCCAGAGAACTTCAGTGTGCGCTTGGGAGGGAACTCTTAACAGACAACAAGAAATGGCAGCGGGAGAGAGCGTGCTCACACTGAACCATGACATATTTCAGGAGATCAAAGCAATCAGGACTGATATTCAGGCATCCATCTGCGACCTCAGTGGCAGGGTCGACAAACTTGAGGACAAGATGGAAGGAATGGAGGATAACAACCTGCAAGTAGACCTCCTTGACATGAAGTACAAAGCAAGACCCGCAGACCTGGAGATGCGGGAGGAAGGAACCCAACTGAAGCTGGATGATTTGGAGAATAAAGAGCAGCCTAACAACCTACGCATGTTTGGAGTCAGAGAACAAAAGGGAGAGTCGGCAGCCGAGGTGGGGAGGATGGTACAAGGGTTGATTAACCAACTGTTTGCCTTGGGGGGGTAAGGAGGTGCAACTGGAAAGAGCCCACAGAGGCAGAGGTGGCAGCGGCAAAGACCGAGGTCCATAGTTGTGCGCTTCCTCAGATACAGGGAGAAGATGGAGGTACTTGACAAGGTGAAGCACCTGGGGAGCTTCCAGTACAAGGTTGACACAATCAAAGTGTTCCAGGACCTTTCAGGACTGACATTAGCATGCCGCAGGGACTGCTACCCTCTCATGCAATGGCTGACTGACAAGGGTATTCATATCGATGGTCTTACCCCTTCGTCCTGTCATTTGAACGTATAGAGGTGGACTACTGTGTGACTAGCGGTCAGGAGGCACACCAGGTACTTCAGGTCCTCAAGGGAGAAGACTTGAGAGTGGATCAGAAGGGAACCGAGAAGGCATCCCTGGATCTGCCGGGTTCATCGGGCCAGCAGAGCTCAAAAAACAAGATACAGGGTGGCAGGAAATTTAAGAAACTGAACACCCCTCCACAGAAGGGGTCTGGAGACAAATGATGAAGAGAACAGGGGCACAGGCCAGACAAAGAACATGAGAGGTCACAGGTTCTATGAACACACCGGGGGTGGGGGGTGAGGAGATAACGGGAGAGGAGGTCTCTTATCCCTAGTGGCATACCTTTGGGTGGGCCTCTCGCAAATGTGCATTCACAAGGTGCAGGGGGTGGGGACCACAGAAATCTTTGAGAGTAAAGGCAGTTTCAAACTTTATGTAGTGAGTTCCGCATTAAGTGAGACCGAGTGGGCAGGGGGAGAGGGGAAGTTACCAAATGGCACAGCCTGAGACAGGGGGCCAGGCAGAGGTTCTCAGGATGGGATCTTTGAATGTTAAAGGCCTTAACTCTCCGACCAAACATTCATTGCTGGGGAGAGAGATGCAGAGCTGTGACCTGGACATGTTGCTGGTACAGGAGACACGTGTGGTGATTGGAGAAGCAAGACGCATCCCAGGGAACACATGGGGCATGTTTTCTGGGCCTCAGGACACATTAAGAAGGGAGGTGTAGGGATTATCCTCAATCACAGGATGAGGATGGAGGACCCGGTGGTTTGGTGGAGAGCTGATTGGAGGGCACTGGTTGTTTCGTTGGCCATAGTGGCTGACCATCGCATCGATATACTGCCCAAATGTGAGACAAATGCAGTTTCTGCAGGAAGCATTGGGGGAGGTCTCGATAGGACAGAGGGCTTTCTCCTAATAGGGGGTGACTTTAATATGTGGGCGGATAAGGAGATAGACCATGGTGGGGGACAAATCCCTACGGGGGGAAATATACACCTCGAAAGCAGATTGATGGACTACATGTGGGATCAGGGGTTGGTGGATATGTGCCGGGAATCCCATCTGGGTGAGAGGGGTTTCCCTTTTTACTCCCCCGCCCATGGAACCAGAACGAGGATTGACTATTGATTCTTAGGTTAGCAGCACGTAAGTAGGATTACTAGGTGTACACACCGCCCGATTAGCTGGTCAGACCATGACATGGCAGAGTTGGATATAGTCCTGTTGGGCCTGAGAACTCAGGAATCCCTCTGGTGGTGCAATGATCTCCTCTTAAAGGATACTGTCTTTGCGGACGAAATGAAAGTTGAGATTGAAGAATTCTTTCAACTCAATGACACAGTAGATGTGGAAAAGTGCATGGTTTGGGACACAGTGAAGGCTACATGGAGGGTCCTTTTCATAAGGGAGGGCACCTCCAAAAAAAAGAATTAGGGCCCTGCTAGCCCGAAACCTCAGGGGGAAGATTCATCACTTGGAAAGTGCGGAAGGTAAGGGGTTAGGAGAGAGGGAGGAAGACCTCAAGTTGGCAATGGGAAAGCGGTAAGAGTTGAACGACATGGAGATGGGCAAGGTGTTGGCTAGCTTACAGTACCTAAAGCAAAGATATTATGAGAAGGGGGACAAGGCTGATGCACTGCTAGCGGTGAAACCTCAGAGGCAAAGAGCAGAGAGATGGGTGTCGGGGATTCGAGATACTGGAGGACATCTACACTCACTTGCAGGAGAGGTCACACATGAATTTGCCGCCTTTTATGAGCAACTCTATGGGTGGGAGGGGGTTCTGAAGAGGGGGAACTGGGTGCATATTTGGCGGAGGTGCCCTTGCCGAGTCTTAGGAGTGCCGTGAGTAGTGACCTTGAAAAACCAATCACCCAGGAGGAAGTGTTAAAAGCAATATCCGGGCTAAAGGTGGGGAAGGTCCCAGGGGAAGATGGGTACACAGCCGGGTTTTATAATACTTTTGCGGGATCCCTTGCACAACACTTAGTGGGACTATTTAATGCCATCATGGCCACAGGAAGGGAACCCCCATCTTTTGGGAGGGCTCTGATCATGGTCATACCTAAAGCGGTTAAAGACCCAGAGAGTTATAAGTTATAAGTCCCACCGGCCCATTTCCCTACTTAAGGAGTTGCAGGGGGCCGATAACTTGCATAAAATGCTGCATCTAATGGAGGCTGCTGCAGAGGGTAAGGGGAACCCGGTGTTAGTGGCTTTTATCGGGTAGATTGGAGATTCCTATATGGGGTACTTAAGAAATTTGGATTCGGAGAGGGGATAATTAAAGGGATTTGTACACTCTATACTTCCCTGACGGCCAGGATCACGGTAAATGAGAGACTGTCTCACCCCTTCCAACTGCAAATGGCGATGAGGCAGCGTTGTCCCCTCTTGACTCTCCTATTGCTGGCAGAGCATCTGCGGAGGGCCCCACGTGTCGAAGGTATTAGGGTGGGCGGTAGAGAGTTCAAGTTGGGGCTCTATGCATGTGATGTTATGTTACACCGGATGAACCCGGTTGAGTCCGTCCCCACGGCCCTAGCGATAATTGAAGAGTACGGGAGGTTCTCGGATTTTAGGGTGAATATAGGAAACTCAGTGCTGTTCCCTTTCGCTCCAGATGGCGCTGGGAAGGTGGACATGCTGAGGCAGCTGGGATTAAAGATACAACTAGAGGAAGTGAAGTACCTGGGGGTTATCATTGTTAGACCGGGAGAGGACCTGGGCCTCGACAAGTACCCTACGCTGTTTGACAAATTGTTCTTGGAGATGAGCGTTTAGGGAAATGGGCAGTTATCAAGGATGGGGAGACTCAATGTGATAAAGATGAATCTCCTCTCAAGAGTACTGTACCTGTTTCAAATGTTGCCAACTCGAGCCCCAGAGGTGCTGTTAAAGGAGGCTAAGTCGTGAATCACAAGGTTCCTTTGGCAGGGGAGGGGTGGGGCTCCCGGACCAGATGACTTACTATAGTGCGGCGCAATTTAGGGCATTGGTCCCACACCTGAGAGAGGACCCAGGAAAGCAATTGGTATTTTTGGAAAACCGACACTTGCTACCAGCAACAGCGGGTGAATGGCTCTGGGTCCCGAGGCGAATCACGGATCACCCAATCCTGGGAAGATCTGGGTATGGCAGGAAAGGGGCAAAGAATTACCATGTGGCCCTCACTGTTGAGCCACATATGGGTCACTGTTAGGGATGCGATACCCAAGGTTGAAAAATACCAGTCATGGTTTGAGGGAGTGCTAGCCTGGGTTGGTCAATTGGTGAAAGGAGGAGAGTTCATAGGCGTACAAGAGTTGGAGGAGGCTTTGGACATAGGCAGACTTCCAGTGCTTCTCTACTTGAGGTTAAAAGGAATATCCATGGCAGAAAATTGGAAAGAGTGTATCCAGAGGGACCTTAGGCCGGTTGAAAAGGTTTTGGATGGACACATGGAAATGAAAGGCCTCATCTCACGCCTCTATGGGCCTTGTTGGAACCAAGAGAATGGGCTACTCAGGGACTCCACACAAAATGGGAAAGTGAGCTGAGCATGACACCAGGAGGGAATCTATGCCAGCTGATGTGTAGGAGGGCTTTCAAGATGTCCATATAGTGTCAGTACAAGCTGCATGCCATAAAACTGCTACACCGTTGACAGTATGACCCAATGCGCTTGTCTAAGATGTTTCCCACGGTGGACCCCCACTGTTGGCATGACTGTGGGACCAGGGCAGACTACTGGCAAATGTGGTGGGGCTGCCCAATGGTGCAGGTCTTTTGGTCCAAGGTCCTGGGGTGGATTAAGGACACAGGTGGAGGGGTATACAGGATCAACCCCATGTTGGTGTTGTTTGGGTTGGAGAGGCGGGAGGACCAGTGGTGCGTACTCTCGCTGCTGATGTACTTTCTCCTCCCTGTGACGTGAGCATGTGGTCAAACATGGCAAGAGACATTTACTTAATGGGAAAGATCACTGCAGATATCCATGGGGATAGGGCATCAGTGGAACTTGAATGGTTACAGTTTTGCTACGCATTTGGGTGAGGGGAAAAAGGGCAGAGGGTCTCCAAAGAGAGAGCATGCCCGAACGGACATGGTGCGTATTGGGCGCGCCATGGGACCCTATATGATATGTACTGAGTGTTCTCAACCCACTCGAACCTGGACTAGAATATAAGCGGACAGTTTTGTTTTTATACCTTTGAAGGGAGAGTTTAATGGACACACATGGTGGAGTGAGGGGTGGGTGGGGAGTTAATGGGGCAATATGTCATGATAATTGTAGTGATTTTGGAGGGTTTACCCCTCAAGTGTTGTGTGTACCCAATTGCTTGACTGTGTTTAAAACCAATAAACTTCAATTTACAAAATAAAAAAAATTTAAATATTCTGGAAATATTGGTATGATTGTAAATTTGATAAAAACATTGCCCAATTCTGGGGGCCGAGGCCCTGGGAGACTCTGTATGCTTTAATGAAAGATACCCCATGATCTGGCCGTACAAATATCACAATTTGTTTAAATGAATCTGTGCAGTCAGAAGGCGTACAACTAGCTGGACACACAGCATACCAGTACCCATATTTAAATGTGATAATAGAAGGTATCCCCATAGTTGCAGAATATTAGCTATGATAGACAGTCCAGTCAAGGTATTGGTAAGGATATTGCTGAATGAACACTCTTCTGGATCAATGGTAAGTCGATACTGAAAGGGTCATCTACTCTCTCCAACTTCTTTGCTCTAGCCAACAAGGTCGAATATACTAAGGACTGCAATAATGTTCCTGTGTATGCATCATGCATTGGCTTTACTGCCTCTTTTGACGCAGTCAATTGCCAAAAACGTGGGCAAAACCTTACGCATGGGAATACCTGATGGCCTATTTAGGATTATAATCACTTTATATGAGACCATGACAGTGGCTATTCATGACAATAGGCAGGGCCTACTGACTGGACACATTTAAACTTATACAGGTCTGAAACAGGGTTGCTGCTGGTGCCCACCCTTTTTAACCTGTATCTTGCTGCTCTGGACACAGCACTTAACCAAGTTTCTGCTTACCTGCCTGGAGCCGGTAATATTCGTGTGCAATGGTTAGGATTCTAGATTGCACTTCAAAATGCCTCCCGAATCAATTAAATGCCCTACCATTGTTTGGTGGACAACATTCGTTGGGTATCAACACTAAAAAACGAAGATTATAGTGTTTAACGGCATTAAGAAAAAACATGTCTATATGCCATCGGATGCTGTGCTATGCTATCGATACCTAGGTCTGCACATCAACTAAACATTGTTATGGTCAAGTCACTCTGAAAATGTGCAGTGCACTTATTAAAACATTATTGGCACTGGGAATATACATTGACACCATTACGAAACATCTATGTTCTGTGGTGCAGAAATGTGGGGCACAAAAAAACATAAATCTGCTCACTTGACAATTTCTGTATTGAAAATCTATTCTCTATGTCACCAAAACTACCTGTGGATTTTATCCATGTCGAATTTAGCATCAGAATTCTGCTCTTGGAAAACTGCATTCCACCTTTATTTATTGGGGCACACCTCATACAGGTATTGATAAGAGGAGATAAGAGGCAGACTTTAAGCAGATTGTCAAAAAAACACGTTTATAGATGTAGCCTTTGAGTAGAGTTTAGTAGATCAGGCTATAAAATCACATTCTAACAGGAGATAAATTGGACCAGAACAAGACGAAACTGCCCTCTGGCAAAAACTGTCTTGACGGAGCTCTGTTCTGTGTAGACACGAGGCCCAAACCCCCTCAAATTGAGGAAGCTCTCTGGCCCTGCCTGCAGAGTCTCCCGAATGATGTGTCTGAAACATATCAGTCAGTAACCTGCCAATCGTCTCAGACACAGCGGGAAGGAAAATGACCTGATGAGCAGTAAGGGGGAGAGTGCTTACTCAGCTTGGGGGCGAGGGGGTTATGGTGCTTGTTGCATATCCACCACTCAGTTGTACACATAGAGACAAAGTGCCAGACACAGTGTTTAAATGCGTGCAGCTGAGCCACGAAATGCAGCAACTTCAACTGAAATGTGCCCTTTACTCAACATTCCAAGCACAAACAAAGACCCCGTCCCAAGGTGTATATATGTCTCATGCTTTGCACATATTCTTCTGTCAGAGTGACTATTCTGACAGAGGAAAGCATCACCATACCAAGTTTCCATTGCATGCTCAGAAGAAATGAACATTTTAATTACTTGCACAGACATGTTTAATACGCTGGTGGTCATTCTTATGTTACCAAAATGTGTATTAAAACCACAAGCATCCTATATTCAGAGTGCACACATCATTTGAAACTTAGCTCTGCACCCCAGTCCCGCCCAATGCACTGACAATCCAGCCTCAGTCCTGCCCACTGGTCTTAGTCGTTCTTTTGTTCTTTTTTATTAATATCTGGACATTTACATAATTTGACTGATTTATGCTATTCCTATATGGTATTTTCTTGTATATTTTCATAATTGTGGGTGTTATATGGCAACACTAACTATTGTTAAGTTGAAACTTGTTATCCATGGGAAATGTAAACATTCTGGGCCTCAGCATGAGTTAGGCGGTATCCCGCCAGTATTACCGCTGGGGCTAAGATCACTACCACCAAACCCTGCAGCGCTATTGCCACCAGATCATGGGTTTGGCAGAAAAGTAATTCCCCATTGGGTCTATTCGGAAATTCCAATGGGGAATTTTTTGGCCGAATTACGTTGGCAGTAATTGCGCCGAAAATTGACAAATTCCCAGCAGTTTTACCCCCAGCTGGGAGTAAATGCAACCTAACCCGTGATTTGGTGGACCCTTAAATGCGGCAGTAATGGCATTACTGCCGCATTCAATGGTTACCGCCAAACTCGTGATGAGGCTGTCTGTGTCTAATAACTTTTGAGGCATAGGACAGATCAGAACAAAAATTACAAATGTGATTTCGTCAAATCCATGTCAGGGTTCAAAAGATATAAAACGTAAAAAAAAGGGTGTTTTTTTCACTCCAATGTTTGGTCAAGCCCACAGCCCATACTGCTGGCCGGATTTGCATCAAATAATAATCAAGTGGGGCACAAAGTGGTCGAAGGAATTCCTGTGTTGGTTTAGCATAAATCTGTCCAGTAGTTTTTATTTCTGTTTAATCTGGCATAGAGCGGGGTGTGCACGTACTCAAAAAGGTAATTAAATCTCCCATGATGCACTGCTGAGGCCAAGGTTTTTCATTTCTGAAAATACGCCATTATGAAAATTGTTAAGAGAATAGTAACCCAAAACCCGTGCGACAAAAATAATTTAAAAGACTAGCAGGCCGATTCATGGAATAAATGTGCGCCGAAAATCCCGGCGCAGAGGGGCCAATACGTGCGCTGCGCCGAAAATTAGCGAAAAGCGCAGGGAAACCAGCGCACGTCGATTCATGGAAGTCCGTGCGCAAGAAAAGCAGAGGACGTGCGCTGAAAAAGCGCGCGGCGCAGGCCGGCGCACAGGTCAACCAACGTCGTGCGCCACGGCCACTGCGCTATCACTCCGAGCGCAGCGCACAGCTCTAAAGTAGGCGGAACACAGGGCGGGACACTCGGAATGGGGAATAAAATGGGGCACAACACTCGGAATGGGGAAGAATGTGGGCGGCACGGGGAAAGTATAGGAGGCAAGTGCGCGGAACGCCCACACGCTCGCATACAACACGTATTCATGGAATAGAATAGGGCAAAAAAGCGCACGCTCAAAGCAGCGCACAGGCACAAACAGGCACAAACACGACCGCCACAAGAAAGCAGGCGGTAGCGTCTCTGCGCCTGCAAGAAATGTGCGCTAAAAGGTGCGCCAACAAATAGCACCTATATACAGACATGATCAATGTCCAATACTGTGGCCCTCCAGGACAAATGACGTACAAAGGGGTACCCACAAACACAGACACGCGCTGAGAGAAAAAATAAACGTGTGCGTGCATACCGGGGTGCGCGGGAAGTTGCACACGCGATATGGCCGGGTACGTGGATTACAGGGGTGCGCGGGACGTTCCACACGCGATTAGTCAGGGTACGTGGATTGCAGGGGTGCGCGGGAAGTTGCACACGCGATATGGCCGGGTACGTGGATTTCAGGGGTGCGCGGGAAGTTCCACACGCGATTAGTCAGGGTATGTGGATTGCAGGGGTGCGCGGGAAGTTGCACACGCGATATGGCCGGGTACGTGGATTTCAGGGGTGCGCGGGAAGTTCCACACGCGATTAGTCAGGGTACGTGGATTGCAGGGGTGCGCGGGAAGTTGCACACGCGACATGGCCGGGTACGTGGATTTCAGGGGTGCGCGGGAAGTTCCAAACGCGATTAGTCAGGGTACGTGGATTGCAGGGGTGCGCGGGAAGTTGCACACGCGACATGGCCGGGTACGTGGATTTCAGGGGTGCGCGGGAAGTTCCACACGCGATTAGTCAGGGTACGTGGATTGCAGGGGTGCGCGGGAAGTTCCACACGCGAAATGGCCGGGTACGTGGATTTCAGGGGTGCGCGGGAAGTTGCACACGCGATATGGCCGGGTACGTGGATTGCAGGGGTGCGCGGGAAGTTCCACACGCGATTAGTCAGGGTACGTGGATTGCAGGGGTGCGCGGGAAGTTCCACACGCGATATGGCCGGGTACGTGGATTTCAGGGGTGCGCGGGAAGTTCCACACGCGATTAGTCAGGGTACGTGGATTGCAGGGGTGCGCGGGAAGTTCCACACGCGATATGGCCGGGTACGTGGATTTCAGGGGTGCGCGGGAAGTTCCACACGCGATATGGCCGGGTACGTGGATTGCAGGGGTGCGCGGGAAGTTCCACACGCGATCAGTCAGGGTACGTGGATTGCAGGGGTGCGCGGGAAGTTCCACACGCGATTAGTCAGGGTACGTGGATTGCAGGGGTGCGCGGGAAGTTGCACACGCGATATGGCCGGGTACGTGGATTTCAGGGGTGCGCGGGAAGTTCCACACGCGATATGGCCGGGTACGTGGATTGCAGGGGTGCGCGGGAAGTTCCACACGCGATCAGTCAGGGTACGTGGATTGCAGGGGTGCGCGGGAAGTTCCACACGCGATTAGTCAGGGTACGTGGATTGCAGGGGTGCGCGGGAAGTTGCACACGCGATATGGCCGGGTACGTGGATTTCAGGGGTGCGCGGGAAGTTCCACACGCGATTAGTCAGGGTACGTGGATTGCAGGGGTGCGCGGGAAGTTCCACACGCGATATGGCCGGGTACGTGGATTTCAGGGGTGCGCGGGAAATTCCACACGCGATATGGCCGGGTACTTGGATTGCAGGGGTGCGCGGGAAGTTCCACACGCGATTAGTCAGGGTACGTGGATTTCAGGGGTGCGCGGGAAGTCCCACACGCGATATGGCCGGGTACGTGGATTTCAGGGGTGCGCGGGAAGTTCCACACGCGATATGGCCGGGTACGTGGATTGCAGGGGTGCGCGGGAAGTTCCACACGCGATATGGCCGGGTACGTGGATTGCAGGGGTGCGCGGGAAGTTCCACACGCGATATGGCAGGGTACGTGGATTTCAGGGGTGCGCGGGAAGTTCCACACGCGATATGGCCGTGTACGTGGATTTCAGGGGTGCGCGGGAAGTCCCACACGCGATATGGCCGGGTACGTGGATTTCAGGGGTGCGCGGGAAGTTCCACACGCGATATGGCCGGGTACGTGGATTGCAGGGGTGCGCGGGAAGTTCCACACGCGATTAGTCAGGGTACGTGGATTTCAGGGGTGCGCGGGAAGTTCCACACGCGATATGGCAGGGTACGTGGATTTCAGGGGTGCGCGGGAAGTCCCACACGCGATATGGCCGGGTACGTGGATTTCAGGGGTGCGCGGGAAGTCCCACACGCGATATGGCCGGGTACGTGGATTTCAGGGGTGCGCGGGAAGTTCCACACGCGATATGGCCGGGTACGTGGATTGCAGGGGTGCGCGGGAAGTTCCACACGCGATTAGTCAGGGTACGTGGATTGCAGGGGTGCGCGGGAAGTCCCACACGCGATATGGCCGGGTACGTGGATTTCAGGGGTGCGCGGGAAGTTCCACACGCGATATGGCAGGGTACGTGGATTTCAGGGGTGCGCGGGAAGTTCCACACGCGATATGGCCGGGTACGTGGATTGCAGGGGTGCGCGGGAAGTTCCACACGCGATTAGTCAGGGTACGTGGATTTCAGGGGTGCGCGGGAAGTTCCACACGCGATATGGCAGGGTACGTGGATTTCAGGGGTGCGCGGGAAGTCCCACACGCGATATGGCCGGGTACGTGGATTTCAGGGGTGCGCGGGAAGTTCCACACGCGATATGGCTGTGTGCTCCCAGGCATTACCTGTACACCCTCCACGGCCCCTGCAGGCAGCACACACCACAGGAAACTACCCTGCACACCTGCTCATGTCTCCCACCACCCCCACCCCCCATCCACCAGGGACACCCTCCACCAGGCCCCCACCCATGTCTCCCACCACCCCCACCCCCCATCCACCAGGGACACCCTCCACCAGGCCCCCACCCATGTCTCCCACCACCCCCAGCACTGTGGGGAACCTGCCAGCAGGCCCCCACCCATGTCCAACCCATGTCTCCCACCACCCCCACCCCCCATCCACCAGGGACACCCTCCACCAGGCCCCCACCCATGTCTCCCACCACCCCCAGCACTGTGGGGAACCTGCCAGCAGGCCCCCACCCATGTCCAACCCATGTCTCCCACCACCCCCACCCCCAGCACTGTGGGGAACCTGCCAGCAGGCCCCCACCCATGTCCAACCCATGTCTCCCACCACCCCCACCCCCCATCCACCAGGGACACCCTCCACCAGGCCCCCACCCATGTCTCCCACCACCCCCAGCACTGTGGGGAACCTGCCAGCAGGCCCCCACCCATGTCCAACCCATGTCTCCCACCACCCCCACCCCCCATCCACCAGGGACACCCTCCACCAGGCCCCCACCCATGTCTCCCACCACCCCCAGCACTGTGGGGAACCTGCCAGCAGGCCCCCACCCATGTCCAACCCATGTCTCCCACCACCCCCACGCCCCATCCACCAGGGACACCCTCCACCAGGCCCCCACCCATGTCTCCCACCACCCCCAGCACTGTGGGGAACCTGCCAGCAGGCCCCCACCCATGTCCAACCCATGTCTCCCACCACCCCCACCCCCAGCACTGTGGGGAACCTGCCAGCAGGCCCCCACCCATGTCCCCCTGGCCCCAGGTCCTGACGATACACAATCATGGCAGTAATGGCCAGCATACCCAGCACAAACACCCAGGCAAGGATTGCATGCACCCACATAGTGAATGCAATCACATGACACAACCCCAAAGGCAAGTATGCAAAAGAACACATGTCCGTCACACACACATACACAATGGGTGCAAGTGAATGTCAAAACCCATGTCATGACATGTAAGAAACCAAAGAGAAAATAACACAAGTGTAAGATAATATAAAAATGTATTAAAAACACAAATCAAGTAAACCAATAAAACATACAACTATGTGGCAAAGTAAATAAAAGGTCCATGTCCGAGAACAAAAATGATAAACCAAAAAACAAAGGATTAAAAAATCAATATAATTTGTCCAAAGCAAAACCATGTAGTAGGAAATCAAAGAAAAACCATTACGTCATGGTGTAAACAATAAAAAAATTAAAAAATGTATCTCCCAAAATATAACAATATATACAGGAATGTTCCAGGGTCCATGAGCCCAACAGCACAAATGAAACCTAATACTAACTAATAAAATAAATATGTACAAAAAAGTGGCCATTGTCCGAGCGGTCCAAAATAATAAAAATAAATAAAGGAAACCTAGCACTAACTAACTAAAAAACTATATACAAAGGCAGCGGGCTAGTCCTGCGGCTCACTTGGTGATGCTGGCCAGGGCATCCTCGAACTCCATGTCAATGTCCTGGAGGCGGGACTCTGTCCTGGCCCCGAGGTCTCGCAGGGACAACCCCATGTGCTCACCAAAATCCCTGCGAGCCTCCTCGAGGCACTCAGCCCGCCTCAATGCCCGATGCATGGAGATCTCCGCCCTGGCCATGGCGAGCCGCTCCTCTTCCGCCCGCTGCCGCTCCGCACCTATCCGCTGGCCAAACTCCTCCCACACGGAACACACCGCCATGCCAGGGTTGCCCTGCCCTCCGGCCGATGCCTGCCCCTCTGATCTTGATGGCCCTGAGCCATGATGCCTCCCACGTCGAGCCCGCTGCTGCCTCCGACGCCACTGCCTTTGCCAGCACGACGGCATCCAGGCTGATGGTAACCACCGACGCCGTCGTGCACGTGCCCTGCCCGATGATGCCGGCACATCTTCCATCTGCTGGGGTCCACTTGCTGTGTCGTCCACCCCTGCTGGACCTCCGACTCCCAACTGTGGCAGGGATGGGATCCCCACCGAGCTGGCTGCATTGGTCGGGGCAGGTCCACAGGGGGCCATGGTGGCATCTGGGCCGGAAGACGGCAAGGAGAACGACCGGTGGATAGCCTGCACAGAGGAGGAGAGGGCCGTCAGATTGGCCAACACATGCAGGAACCCCCCGAACATGGCCGATCCCAATTGGGCCACGTCGGCACGGTGCACTTCGTGATGACGTGCGTGCTCCTCCCGGGAAGCACGCACGTCATCACGAATCACAGCCGTGCGTATCGCGACCCCAATCAGGACCTGCTCCACGCGGCCAGGGGTTCCCACGGCCGCAGGTGGAGGGGAGTCAGTTGACATGGACATCCCCACTACCTGCGGACGGGCCTGGGACGGGGCATCCCTGCTGGTGCATGGTGGTGCACTCACAGGGTCAGGGACAGCGACATGCACAGGCACCTCCACGGTGACCTGTGCTGCCTCCTGCCCCTGGCCCTGGACTGCACCACTTGCACCAGCAGGGATGCTCCCACCAGGCCCCATGTGTGCACCAGTGTCGGCCTCCTCCTCCTCTCTGCAAACCACCAACCTGGATGGCTCCTCACCGTCTCCCGCCGTAGCAGGCCCCTGTGGGGGCTCACCCACCCCTTCCGCTGCAGCCGTGGGGGCATCCCCGCCGCCTTGCTCCACAGCGCCGTCTCCACCCTTTTCTTCACTAGCCGCTGCGTAGAGGGAGACAAAGGACACAAGCATCAGGCTACTGTAAAATGGTCCCCTAGACAGGAAGCAATAGCAGATGAGCACCCCTGTCAAAGTACACTTCCATCATGTCCCTCCACAACACATGGGTCAGTCCAGGCAAAACACACACAGTAACAGGCATGGTGCATGCCATGCACATTTCCATGCATGTCCAATTGACTCTTGAAACATTCAATGATATGTGACTCACATGCATCATGGCTCATGCATATCACATGCACACACTTCACCTCAGTCACATCCATCTGGCCCCAAACACAACGAACACAGGCGAAACAAGGGTTAGTTGGGTGCGTCACAGAATCTGTGCATTGTCACACACATGTGTCATGCATCCATGGCATGCACAAGTCACAGACACGCAGGTCAGGCACACAGACATGGCTACCATATATGTACCTGGCATCAGCACCCATCCTTCACCCCCATCCATGTCCAGGTACAGAGACTGGCATGCTCTCATGTCCTAAATCTGCATAGGGCTCCCCATGCCACATTTCAACACATGCAACAACCATGTGGGTCACACATCACTGGTCGCACATGCATTACCATGATGTCCCTGCACACATACATGCATACATGGCCCATGGCACACATACACGCAAGTATCATAGAACCAGCACACCGCAACATGCCCTGTCTCACACAGTAATGCTTGCACACTTACCGCTCAACTCCAGACGGGCCTCCCTCTCAAGGACCTGGGCGTGGAGCGCTGGGCGTACGCGTTCCAGGACCCTCTTCTGGATGGAACTCATGCGGGCCCGGCCCCCCTCCACGAGGCGCCGGGCCTTCACAAGGGTCCTGGACCTCAAGTCCTCCCAGCGCTTCTTGATCTTCTGGACGTTGCGGGTTGCCACCCCCTCCGCGTTGATGGCAACCACACAGTCGGCCCAGATCCTCTCCCGTCCTTCCTTGCTGGCGCGGGACGATCCAAAGAGGGCATCATACTGCCCCAGGACATGCTCCACCAGGACACCAACTTCGGTGGCAGTGAAGCTGGTGCCCCTCTGCCCCTCTGGCCTGGGGTTGCCACTGGTGCCAGATGTCGAAGTGCCCGACATGGCAACCCCAGAGGCAGGTGTGGGTGGGCAACTGGGTCCTGGGGCTGGGCTGTGGAGCGATGTAATCCCAGTTGGGAGTCTTCAGTTCCAGCAGGGGTGGACACAGCAACTGGACCCCTGCAAATGGCTGATGTGCAGGCACCAAATGGCAGGGCACGGTGGCAGCAGGCAGGCAGGCAGGCAGGCAGCAGCAGATAGCACGTGGGAGGCTGCTCAGGGCACTGGGGGGGCAGTAACTCGGCCTTCTGGGCAGGAGCGTGGTGTTCCGTGTGTTTTCGGGTGGCCAGCTTGATACGGAGTGATTTGGCACGTGAAATTCCTGCACGTCAGCGTGAAATCCGAGGAAAGGGCCTTAGCGCGTAAGTGCATCAGCACGCATACGCGATTCTATTGGACCAGAGTCCCTCACCGCGTAAGCGCGTCTGACGTGATCCGCACGGGCGTTCCCCACTCAGCACGTGATGACGGAGCACACGTGGAAATACTGCACGTCAGAGTGTCATCGCGTGTAATTGGCCAAAAGTGCGCGTACACGCGATTGGCCAATGTACGTGTATTACATCGCGTGTAATTGGCCAAAAGTGCGCGTACACGCGATTGGCCAATGTACGTGTATTACTTCGCGTGTAATTGGCCAAAAGTGCGCGTACACGCCATTGGCCTATGTACGTGTATTACAGGGGTGCGCGGGCACTTACACACGCAAGTACGTCAGCGCACCTGTATGCCTGCTGCGTGGGAATTTCCACACGCTATTGGAGTGGGAACTAGATTCCAGGGGTGCGAGGGTCACACGCTCGCCTAGAACACGCGCAAGGCATTAATTTGCGCACTTATCAATAAACAAGCCAGATGCCAGGATGAACATACCGTTCCTAGCAGCAGTGGCAGTGGGCTACCAAAGGAGGAGGAGGAGGAGAGTCAGGGCCAGAATATTCACACCCAGAACCAGCCTATTCGGGATGCCTGATGACCAGGTGTATGGGAGGTACAGGTTTCCAGCACACATCATACTGGACCTGGTCAGTGAGTGGGAGGATGACCTCACATCACCCACCCTGTGCTCCCAAGCACTCAGCCCCCTGCAGAAGGTCCTGAATGTACTGCACTTCTTGGCCACTGGATCCTTTCAGCGGACAAGTGCCATAGTGGGTGGTGTGTCACAGGCCACGCAGTCACGCTGCCTACACCAGGTCTTGAACATCATCACTGCACGGCCATCAGTCCGCAGGCACATATATCTCCCCAGGACTCATGCAGAAAGGCGGACGTGCATCCAGGAATTCTATGGTGTGGCTCAATTCCCCAAAGTGCTTGGTGCAATTGACTGCACACATGTGGCTCTACGTCCACCCAGGGCAACAGAGCACATCTATAGAAACCGCAAGCACTGGCATTCCATCAACGTGCAAGTTGTATGCAATGCCAAGGGAATAATCACATCAGTATATGCCAACTATCCCGGGTCCACCCACGACAGCTTCATCTACAGAATGTCTACACTATGCCGGGACCTGGAGGCTGGCCAGCATGGAGATACATGGCTGCTTGGTGAGCATGAATGCCACTGCACATGCATGCATGTCAGATACTGGGTCATAACACAACACCACTAATGATACCCATCACCACCTCCGCAGGGGACAGTGCCTACCCTATCAGCCCCCACATGATGACCCCAATCCGGAACCCCACCACGCCACCCGAGGTAAGGTACAACACAGCCCACATTGCAACACGGGGCATAGTGGAGCGCACATTCGGAGTGCTGAAGTCACGCTTTCGCTCCCTTGACCGTTCTGGCGGGCAGCTGTTATATGCTCCCCGAATAGTGTGCAGGATCATAGTGGCAGCATGTGTCCTGCACAACGTTGCAACACGCCGGGGCCTGCCCGTGGACATGGTGGTGCCCCCACATCCACAACCACATGCACGCCCGCTGCGCATGGGAGGGGAAAGGGCACGGGGGGTGGCAGCCCGTACGCAACTGGTGGCCAACTTCTTCACCTAGGAATCACAGTGCTGGCTAGTGCACACTGCTCTGGCACATACCATCTGACAATCAATGATGACACTACCTGACAATGTCACAAAATTACTTGACAATAAACTGTCAGATACACATCAGCCTGAGATCGTTAACATGGAAGTGTCACTATGTGTGCACCCCTACCTACACATACACCAGCAATGCATCACAACGAGAAGACACAACTCCATCAATCAAATATGCATTGCCACAGGCGATTCACTACATGACAACATTGCCATGTCACCCATTCCCTTCACAGTCCCGCCACTGAGGACACCATGTCATGGTATGTGAGAGCAAACAAACTGGCCATCACAACATGACACCGGTGTCACAAATAGCAGTGCCCCAAATGGAACATAGCCGCACTTGAACAGCTAACCGCGCTGGAGCCACTACTACACACCTGTGTAAGAGTAATTTCAATCAAATTACACACCAACCCACCCTGAAGCCCACCCAAACAAGACACAATGCATGTAATCAATGGTAGTCTCATTACCTGATTCTGCTGGTATGTCCTCACCGTCCAGATGTACAGTGATGGCGCCACGCAAAAGTGTCAGTGCACATCTACCGACATGTAGTCTGACTCCAGAGAGTATGCCCGTGTGAAGAACTGTGTGAAATACCTGCAAAACATGAGCAACATATGTAAGTAGAGGCACCTATCAAACCATCATGCATAGTTAGGTGCAACAACAATGTACACTATGAATGTCTACACAGTATTGACTATGGACTGGCCAACAGCTCATGGGAGTCCAATGTCACCGTGTAATTTGCTGTCACTTGGGCACACCCTTTGCAAGCCCATGGAAACGGAAGCAGGAGGGGTGTGGATGTCTGCTACCCAAGCATCTAAACCAAACTCAGGACAAGCCTGCATGTGCCCAGCCACAATACAGTGTATGCCCAGGTACCCACACAAGGCAACACTCTTGGAAAAGAAAAAAGAAAATTGAGAAAAAATGGCCATGAAAGGGCCGGCGGGGGGGGGGGGCACCTATGAGGTCCGAGGACAGGATGCACGCCACAATCCACCTGTGTGGATCATGGGAAACTAAAACACCCCATAGGCTCGTGGCCCACACGGCTACTCTGTTGTGGGAGATGAGTCGCTATCGCTCTGGCCAGACCCTGCAGCTGACTCAGGAGGTGGGGGAGCTGCCTCAGAAGATGGTGTGACAATGGGAGGCAGCCCACGCAAAGCACAAGTTTGCTCCTCCATGGCTGCAAGCAGGCGGGTCTGGTAGTTCTGGTTCTGGGTTATAATCATGCGGAGGTCCCCATGCAGTAACTCCCGGGATGACCTGACCTCCGCACGAGTTGCCTGCATCTCGGCCGAGAGCGTCCGTGTCAGACGCTCCAGCTGCTCCTCTGTCCTTCTATGGGATGAAGCCTCAAGCTCTAACAGGGTCGACCTGAGGTGATGGAATTCTTCCCTCAGGCCTTCCCTGTGGCGCTGGGACTCCATGGAAAGTGATTCCCGCAGAGTCGCCAGTGCCGCCCGCCTGTCCTTGTTGGACGCCAACATATCCTCCCTGTGTGCCTGGCAGATGGACTCTGTAGCCTGCTCCAGTCGCTCCATCAGCCTTTCTGGGGGGACAATGGAAGTGGCCACCCTATCCATGGCCTGTGCAATCATCTCGGATGATGCTGCCTGTTGGTTGGCCATACCGTAGATGGATTGCTCCCAAGCGGTATTGCCAGGTGGCATACGGCCACCACGTTGACGGGCACCACACCTGCCTGGGGCAAGGCGGACTGCGCCTTGCTGTGCCGGCAAGGCCTCAGGCTGCAGGACTGCATTCCCTCTCTGATCTGCAGCCCCAGGAACAGGATCAGAGATTGTGTGGTGTGGCCCTGCATCCGTAACCACCGGAGGCTGAGCTGCCGACACTGACATCCCCATTGAGGGCAATGGCCCGGCTGCAGGTGGGTCGGACAGAGGAGATTCTCTCCCAAGAACACTCACCTGCGACTGCACATAGGTGTCATCCTCCGAGTCTACACCTGAATACTGCTCGGGGGAGGAACCCCCAGAGACACCCCTCGACAGCACGACCTGCAGCACTTGTGGGTTTTCACCCACAAACACACCACGTCCCTCACTTGTGGAAGGTCGGCACGGGTTGCCCTCCTGGGACGGCTCAACCACCACATCCCCAGCATCAACAAGTGCTTCGTCCCCTGCAAAGACATGAAAGAGAAAAATGGAAACAGGCATTAGCACCATGGCATGCAACAAGGGCTGATGAACAACAGAGGCAGTAGTTCTACGACACATGTCCCACATGACTGGGAGACCTCCTATGCATTCACCATCACTGGGTCTGTAGGGGAGGCTCAGGGCATACAATGTACAGATTGGAGAGCAACGCCTGCTCACCATGCTGCCTAGCACTGCCATCACACATTGACCGGTGATTGCCATGTCAAAGGCACATGCCATCACACACATGGTATGTGACATAGCCACCAAGTGAAGAGGGAGAGGAGGGCAACTTTTTTGGATTTCTACCACTCTGGTCCTGACATTGCATCATCACATCAATAAGTTGACATGTTGTACATGGATCTGCTAGTCCAAATTGGCCACGATGCACAGTGCCTTGTCTACATCAACAAAATGCAGTAAACAATGAGATTCCACCTCCCCATCACCTGTAAAGGAATCATATAGCATTCGTGAAGCACCGGTCCAGAAATGTATGAAGGTACAGCGGAGCACTGAGGGGTGGTGGGGCAGTAGGGGATGCCAGTCAACAATCCTACTGGTGCTGGTGTCATTCATGTCACGCAAGTGCAGGGGTGGGTGGCACAATGAAGTGCAAGGGGAAGTGGCGGCTGGAAGTGCTGTACAAGGTAAGTAGGACTTAACGTCAAGGGCAGATGGTGTTAGGCGCAGACAAGTGCTGGGGGGGGTGGCCTATAGGGGTACAGAGACAATCATGCAGTCCTGTGGGCTCGGAGGGGGCAGGGGAGGTACACACTGCATCTGGCTCGGCAAGGTCCTTGCAGATTTCTATGTGTCCTGCAGAGTTGTCACATGCCGCAGATATGTGCCCTTGGATTGGGGATCTCATCTTGGTGAAAAGGGTGAGGCGCTATTGCCTTTGGAGCATGTGGCAGGCCAGTTTGCCAGAGGATGAGCATGATGCAGGACATTCCCTCTCTGCCACCCGGCACCTGTGGTCTGGGTTCACAAGATCCGAGTCATGCCAGGACTCTGCATTGGCATGGGGCTTCAGACAGGTGGTCATGACTGTGGCAAAGACATCCAGTGTACCTGACATAGAGTGGAGCATGGAGTGGGCCCTGTCAGGATGGGAGTGAGCCTAAGGGGGAGCTGGATGGGGGGGAGATTTTGGCAGCATGAGCCTCGACTGACACACACTTCATGGGTTGGAATACCAAGAAGGTGTGTGACAGTGGTGAGGGTGGCTTTGCCTGTGGGGTGGTGAGGGTGAGCTGGGAGGAGAGGAGAATGTGATCACTCCAGGAGAGAGGAGTGCAGAGATGGACGGAGAGGGGAAAGTCAGATGAGATCAGAGCATCAAGAGTGTGCCCTGCAGAATGAGTAGGGACAGACGGGAGTCTAGAGGGTGAGAGGGAGTTGCTGAGGTCACAGAAAGGTCACGTGGGGGGGTCAACAAGCATGCAGGTGGATGCGTACAGCAACAAGGAAGAGGATTTCTGTGTCTGGGGACATGAGTGAGGAGGAGAGGTGAGGACACTCAGAAAGGAAGTAGTACATTTGACCAGTTTTCCCAGACACAGTACGCACAGTTTGTGAATGTCAAGGTGTGGTAGAGAGAGACGTCACACAAGCCATTCCAGAGTGGAGTAGGTCTAAGTAGGAGTGACAGTGGCAGGAATACCCTCAGGGAAGCCAAGGGCACACCCCCCCTGCACAGTAGTGGCGGGCCAAGGAGAGGGTCTCCTGAACATCAGGTAGGAGTGTGTGAAGGATGCAGACAGAGCTGGCCGTCAGACATGTTTCCATGAGACCAAGGATGTCAAGGTGCATAACCTCATGTAAGTGACAGATATCGGAGGAATGCCTGATGCAGCCGCAGTGAAAGGAGTGTAATTGTGGAGGAGGTTGACAGCCTTGGAGGACTTACGGGGAGTGCTAGAGATCAGAGGTGCAGCATGTGTAGGAGTTGGAGTGGGAGGCGGAGAAGGATCATGGGAGGGTGCAGGGAGGCAGTGCAGGATTGATGAGGAGAGAGGAGGGGGGACAGCAGGAGAGGAAAGGAAGTTGATGAGATGTGGCTAGCATTTCTCAAGGAGAATGAGGTTGGCCTAAGGGCCTTGGACTGAGATGCTCCCATTACCATGCACATCAATTGTGGCCTCTGAGGATTGGAAGGAGGCCAGGAGTACACCCCAACGGGTCCCACCATTGATGGTGGAAGAGGAGCAAGGAGAGAGGACAGGGACCATGTGAAGGGTCTATGGGACAGGCAAAGGCATGTATGAGCAGATGTCAGTGAGAGTTGGCTTTGAGTAGGCTCAGATGCACTTGTCAGCAATAGGGTGGGTCGCATTGGAGGGCAGGGTGCCCTCATTTGACTGTTAGCAAGCAGGTGTCGTGAGTAGGGCACGATGGTCTGAACTGTAGAAGTCAGGGAAGATAGACCATGAAGAGCAGCATGGAGTGTGAGGGAATGGGGCTCGAAACCAGACGGTACCAAAGCACACAGGTAGGAGGTGGATGTCAAGGCAACATCCACAGTATGACAGCATGTTGGTTGGCATTTATATACAGAGGACGCATTAGCATGTGGTATCATTGCATGTCAGGCATGTGAAGATGAAACTTGATTGGCTGGGGGAAAGTATAGGAATGGTATGTAAGACATCAGATGAATAGACAGGGGAGTATGAGCAACAATGTAGTGACAAAATGACAATTCAAGGGCAACTTCCATGGTGTAGGGCCATATGTGCACTGTTGCCAGTTGGGATAGTGCTGTGGGCAGATGGTGTTGCACTGAACATACTGGATGAGGCACATGGGTGCCACTATCAACTCTGCCACACACCCCCTTGACAGGCACCCAACATGAATGCTTCACACACACACCATGCACATGGATAATACACACATGCATGTGCACTCACCGGATGATGCCTCGTAATCAGGGAGATCTCCCACACCTTGGAGTTGTCCCTCGGTGACGTAGGATCCAGCTACGGACTCGTGTGGTGTGAGTTCTATTTCCTGTGCTGGGGACCCACCTCCAGTCACCAAGGTTGCGGCATGACTTGAGGCCAGCTTATCCTTTGCCCTGCGCTTAAGGTCATTCCAGCGCTTCTGGCAATCACTAGCTGTGCGCCTCACTACTCCAAGGGCACTTATTCTGTCAGCAATGGTCTGCCAGTGTGCCTGGCGTCTGGCATGTGTGGTCTTGGACCCTGCAACGATGACCATTTCCCTATCATGATCTGACACATACTGAACAAGTGCATTCAGTTCGGCGTCTGTGAAGCTTGGCTTCCTTGATGGGCCGGACTGTGCAGCCGTGCCTGGGGAATCAGCCTGTGCCGGACGTGCACTCTTCCTCTTGCGCTTGGAAGGGGGTGGGGATCCAGAGTGTCCTACGCCGCTGTGGACACTAGGGGCAGGAGCCGTGGTGGACTCAGTACTGGGTGTGTGGGATTGCACACTCAGCATGGGAGTATGTGCAGGCATTGGGGGTAGTGGGATGGGGTCAGGCCTGATCTGAGGTGCATGAACTAGGACCGACACAGTCTTGGCAGGGTGTATGAGAGGTGGGGTGGATGGAGCCACACCCTGGCTACGGGGGCCAGCAGATGACCTATCTGGCATAGATGCGCGTGCCCTGATGACACCAATGTGCACCGGTGCACGTGCAGTGGACCTGCTGACCTGGATGTCAGCGATGGGATCACCCTCGGACAGGTCTGCTGCCACAATGGGCTGGTCCGACAAGGGCTGATCAGGGTTGGTATCAGCCACATGACCCTCAACTGGGGGGGGGGGCATGGGTGTCCCTGACTGGTCCTCCAGACTGGGGGGGACAGGGGCACCCTGCAAGTCACAACCACGTCCCCTAGTGGATCCTCCACGGCCACCACGTGTGGCTCGGCCACCTTTGCCACCCTTACGGCTTGCACGCCTCCCAACCATGGCACTGATGTTATTTTGCGTATGGGAGTCGGTGTGCACAATTGTCCTGGGCAATTGGGTGTCAAAGGGGTTGGGTACCAGATGGTATTCGTACCCTAGTGCAGTGGCAAGGCTATATGACACCCCTGGGGAAAGATGACGGGTCACGCAACGCACAGGCACCCCAGAAAAGTTAAGGAACGTGCACAATACCCCTCCTAGACCACGTGTGCTGATGGAAAACCCTGCACTACGCTGTGGCATCCAGTAACACAATGAACGTATGCGTGTCACACGCAGCCTAGAATGACCTCTGAAGGGGTAGGCTACACACGGGGCAAGCACAGAAGTTAGATACGTGCGTGACTCACCGTCTGCCAGGTAAAAGAGCGTGAAAAATGAGCACGTTTGGTTGGCAACACCCCCGCCAAAAGAAGATGTGTACGCTGTCTGAGGAGACAGGACAACAGTAGAAGGGGACACTGTTTGAGGGAACAGGCCCAGGTAAACCAGTACAAGAGGAAAAAGAGAAAAAGCTGTCAGAGGTAACAGGGAGTACGAACTGGAAACGCTGTGAAGTAAATCGCGTGTGAAACGACAAGAAGTACAGAATTCACCCACTCGCTCTCCACGAAAAGCACGTACAAGGAAATGGTGTTCTACACTACCTTATATACAGGCCCACACGTACAGCGTCACTTACGGCGTGTACGTGCTTGGCCCATGTTCACCAATCACACGCTTTGTCACTTCTGCGTGTGGATCCTTTTTCACCAATCACACGCTTTGACACTCCTGCGTGTAGCTCACTTTTCACCAATCACACGCTTTGTCACTCCTGCGTGTAGATCCATTTTCACCAATCACACGCTTTGTCACTCCTGCGTGTAGATCCATTTTCACCAATCACACGCTTTGACACTGCACGTGCAGGTAACTATAGACGCACATATGCTGGTGACGGGTTTTCGCGCGATTCGCTGAGTGTGGGGTTTTCACGTGCAAAATCACTCCCTATCAGGCTGTCCACGCGTTCAAACACGAAAGACCACGCTCCTGGCCAGGAGGCCAAATTACAGTCCCCCAGAGCCCTGAGCACGCTCCCACCTGCCATCTGCTGCTGCCTGACTGCCTGCTGGCCACGTGCCCCACAGTGCTGGTGGGTGGGGGTGGTGGGAGACATGGGTGGGGGCCTGGTGGAGGGTGCCCCTGGTGGATGGGGGGTGGGGGTGGTGGGAGACATGGGTGGGGGCCTGATGGCAGGTGCCCCTGCACTGCTGGGGGGTGGGGGTGGTGGGAGACATGGGTGGGGGCCTGGTGGAGGGTGCCCCTGGTGGATGGGGGTGCAGGGGGACATGATCAGGTGTGCAGGGTAGTCCCCTGTTTTGTGGGCTGCCTGCAGGGGCCGTGGAGGGTGTACAGGGTACACCTGTGAGGGCCCACCCAGCCTATTCGCGTGTGATAATTCCCACGCACCCCTGTAATACACGTACCCTGGCCAATCGCGTGTTGAACTTCCCGCTACCCCTGTAATACACGCACCCTGGCTGTTCGCGTGTGATAATTCCCGCATACCCCTGTGATACACGTTCCCTGGCCTATCGCGTGTTCTACTTCACGCGTACCCCTGTAATACACGTTCCCTGGCCAATCGCGTGTTGAACTTCCCGCTACCCCTGTAATACACGCACCCTGGCTGTTCGCGTGTGATAATTCCCGCGTACCCCTGTAATACACGTTCCCTGGCCTATCGCGTGTTCTACTTCATGCGTACCCCTGTAATACACGTACCCTGGCCAATCGCGTGTTGAACTTCCCGCTACCCCTGTAATACACGCACCCTGGCTGTTCGCGTGTGATGATTCCCGCGTACCACTGTAATACACGTTCCCTGGCCTATCGCGTGTTCTACTTCACGCGTACCCCTGTAATACACGTTCCCTGGCCTATCGCGTGTTCTACTTCACACGTACCCCTGTAATACGCGTTCCCTGGCTGTTCGCGTGTGATTATTCCCGCGTACCCCTGTAATTCACGTTCCCTGCCTAGTCGCGTGTAGAACTTCCTGCGTACTCCTGATTTGAAGATTGCCCGCTTTGCTTTCCTTGTTTGCCTGCCCTGTGAAGTGGTCCAGGGTTAGCGCAGCCCTTAGCGATGATTTAGCGATTTTGATGGCTTTTCCTTGCGCGAGGGCGTTCTTGGGGGCGTTACTGGCGCTGCTGCAGGCTCGCTGCGATTCTCTGCGCCACGGCTGGTTTGGGAGCATGAAATCCATGAATACGCTGTGCGCGGAAATCAGTTTTAGCGCACGTGCCTGGCGCAGACTATCGCAGGCGCACGCTGTGCGCCAGCCGCGTGCGCTACTTGTGCGCTGGATTCTATGAATTACCCTGTAAATGATGACTGCATCGTTTTGAAAGGGAAAACAAGGTTTATTAGATGGAAAAAAGTTTTCAGATGGTCCTGTACAACCAAAATGACACAGAGCCTGTCACACCCCAAGAACCTGTAGGTTATATAGCGGAAAACTGCAAATCAACATATATAGGTTACAATCTTATCCCACAACCCACATTAGCTACCACCTTTAGAAAATGCTATTACCCGCCCTATATTCCCTGGACCGATTAGCAACACCTCACCTAAACCCATTCCCCTCTTCATGTGGCCCACTACATTGTCACTACTGAATCCAGGTACAGGATTGTGTACAATTAAATTGGTACAATAATAAATCGTGACCATCACGTGATATGCACCCAACTCTGCTTTTGCTAAAACGATGGGCCTTCTCATTATATTTGTCGCCATGGCACACACAAGCTGCACCATCGACCTTGTTCTGAATGTATTGCTCCTCTCTACTCCACCTACTCCAAATCATGGAGTGTTCCAGACAGGCTCCCCCCTTATCTCCTTCAGACCCCATGTGCCTAGTAATGATGTGACGAGGGCCACTACTTGTGTCTGCATTTCAGGGATTTATTTGCTTTAATTGTGTGTCTACTTGTAATTCATATGGGATGACGGATCATTGGGGAGGGTAGTAGTACTGTAAATCATTGCCTGGCCTGTTGGCATGACAACTTGTGCCCTGTTTTCATGAATGTTCATGAATTTGTCCTTCAAAGGGCAGATCCCTACCTGTCCTTCCTTCAGCTAACATTCCATTCCCATCACGTTCAGACCCTGCATCTGGATCCAGTTAACATTTATATGTGCACCGTGGATGCATCTGAACTCAGTTTCTCTCTTGTGAGATGAAAAGGGAATGTGTCTTGGAACTGAGCTAAACAGAGCCACAGCTTCACATCAGGGCCTCCATTCTGTTCATTGTGTGCTCTGACTAGAAATCTGATATGGTGGCACTCCTGCCATGTTAGCATGCTGACATCGCTCCAGTACCTTCCTGACTCCATCTTCCACCTACATTAGCAGCTCTTTCCTAGTACTGCCCTGGCAAACATAACTAGGTATACAAATACAAAACACAGGTCCTAAAGCAATGCCCTATCTATAACGTCTGCCTATAACCAGTGCAACTACAACACCTTCTGTGTTGCTTATATGTGGGTAGCTAATATGTTTCAAAACTAACTACAAGTGAAACGTGCACCTTCTGCCATGCAAAACTCACCCTGCTCACACTGTGGTACATGCTAGTAGGCTTTTCTCAGCCTGAACCTTTTGTCCTGGCTGGGATGCTATAAGTGCATCCCAACATTTCCCCCTTCAGTTAATACTCCATTTACTAAACCTGCTGCCTCCTTTCTTCTATAAGCATCATCTTTGGGTACTCAAAACCTGCACACATGACATGAACACTCCCCTCCTCTCTGGCATATTCTTCTGGAGTTCATGTCATAAAACAACATCACCCATCTGCTGCTAAATTGATCCAGTGCTCTATGTATTTCTCTTGGTCAGATGGGGGTGTGGTCAAGGTACACAGTGGTCCGAGATCCTGTTTACTCTCACAAACCATCAGTCTGGATGTGCTTGGGGTTGTGAGAGGATGAGATCTACCCATTGTTATTGACACAGTCATAGTTGAGCTCTTCGGCAGTGTCTTCGTGCAGCATCTCATGATCATCTGGCATGAGTGAAAAAGCATGAACAGAAACACCAGAACAGGAACCAATAATTTCACAGTTATTTCCAACCATGACGGGGCCTACAACAACATCAAATCGAACCAGTCATCAGCATTTTCCCCTGCTTCTTTCTCCATGGCAATCCTCAAATTATGAAGGGCCCTATCGCATGGTTCAAGTACCCATTACCTGTGTCATTTGGGGTGTTGTACGTGCAACAAGTCAAGCCAATTTTTCTGCATACGCCCCCCTCCATGCTTGTTAGATGGGGGATTAGTTGTTTCTGGGAATGGCACATTTATAACTGTCAGATGGGCGTCAGGAACTACCAGAACCGCTGAGTGCAAGGTGGTCAGGGAACATATGCCCCTCCATGATGGTGGGAGGTGAAGGTACACGTATTGTCCACACACTGAGTAAACATCAATTAATGCTGCTGTGTCTTCATTCAAATCATGGATAAAAAGTGTCTTATTACAGCAAATGTTGTAATCATGAGTGAAAAAGATTAAGGGAGAACAACAACTTTATGGGGTTTGGGTGGACATTTCAAAGGCCTTCGACCAAGTGAATAGAAATAGACTATGGACGAAGCTCAGAAGCTGGGTTATCCCAGAGGGCATTTTGTCAATGTTAGCTGAGCTCCATCAGGACACTGCCATCAGAGTGTGACTTGCTGAGGAAGGGCACCTCTCAGAATCCATCAGGGTGGATAGGGTATCCGTCAGGGTTGTCTGGGAGCACCTCTTTTTTTAACATGTATTTGGCGGGGATGGGCGCGTTGCTGGAATCATTGGAACTGGCCAGTCCAGTTATTAACAGAGTTAAGATCCACTGGCTGGCCTATGCCGATGATGTGGTTTTGTTGGACATCACTGCAGTGGAGCTGCAGTGCCTTCTCAACAAATTGAACAACTACGCAAAGGAGAATGGTCTTTCCATAAATCCTACCCAAACTAAAATAGTCGTCTTCAGACACACGCACAAAAGGGTGATTTATCCACATTGAAAGCTGGGAGGGCAGGTTATTCCAAGAGTGGAGGATCTGCTCTATTTAGGATATAAAGTTTATGCATCACTCTCTATATGTAAGGTGGAGAAGGATTTACAGAGTAAGATCGCACAGTTAATACCCCAGATGAAAAAGGTGTTAATAAAATACTGTAAATTCTTGATGCTTCCACTGATTAAGTACTATTCAGCAAAGGTTATCACAGTGATCCTGTATGGCTTGGAGGCTAAACCCTTTCTGTGGAACACAGACTGGCAAAAACTAGAAAGCCTTATTTGGAAGAGAACCCTCAGTCTACCTATGAGCCTCTCGATCTCTAGCCTTAGATTCAAATTGGGTCTGAAGTCATTAAAAGCCCAAGCAGACTGGAAATTGATCTCTCTTTTTCGTCTCATTACTACTGCCCAGGAATACACGCTGTATGCAGACATTAAGGCCCATTTGAAAGGCCAAAATTCGAAAATGTTGTCAAATCTGGAAGAAAGGGTGAAGTGGGGACTGGCTAAAGCAGACACTGACATTGAGACATTGAGCCATAATCCCATGAAGGCCAATAAGGCCTTGGAAGCGATGGACTGGATCATAACAATTGACGATATGCGCTCCCTAGCTATATTAAACCCTTTTCTGAAAATTGACAAAAAAACAGGTTTTATTGCGAGATACCTAGTAAAGTTCCCTGATTGGCAGGTCTGGAAAACCTCCTTAGAATATGAATGAATGTAGCTCACACTGGTGAGGTTCCCATGAAATGGGGGCAAGGGGAGTCCACCAACATTTTGTGCAATGTCTGTAGAAATCCAGTCAACCAATCTCTTAGACACCTGCTGATGGAATACGAGGGTACCTGTACTGTAAGGTTAGTTTTGTTTGCTAAGTTTGGAGAAGGAAAAGAGAGTTTCTTACCCGATATATTTTGGGACAGACTGATCTCTGGGCATGACAGAGCACTGAGAATTGCAGTGGTTCAAGTTTTGGAAATAAATAACATTGGGCCTCATTCCGAATGCGGTGGTCAGGGTTAATGGCACCGGTAAGGATGCTGGTGACGTTTACCCCCTTCCGCCGCATTCCGAGGTCCCTTAGCGGGTCCCACTAGGGCCGGCTGGTTTTACCAGCCGCCCTTACCGGGACCCGTTAAGGGACCAGGGAGCTAATAACGGGCCCACAAATTGCGAGCCCATTATTAGCTCCTTCCCCATTCCCAGTGAGCCCTATGGGGGCTCAAATGGCAATGGGGGATGGTTTTTGGAATGGGGACTTACAGGGTCTGCAAAGGTCAAAATGTCCCGGTAAATCCCCATTCTGACACCATGGACCTGGACACGGGTTTGGAGACAGCCATGGTGCAATTCTCGTAATGACCCCCATTGTGATCTAATGTCCCGTAATTATCTTGGGGCTGTTGAGGACATGTTCTGTCATTAATCATATGGGTTGAAGAAAGTATTAGAAACAGGAGACTGTGGACTATTCTTTGGTATGCTGTCCTTAAAATCTAAACGACTCAAGTCTATACTCTGTCGGCTGCTCTTCCTTAATTAAGCTACTCTTCATTTCCTCTCTCTCTGTTTTGTGTCCTCTCTCTTTTTCATGCTTTTTATTATATATTCTGGAGATTTTTACTGTTCTATTTTTGATTTCTTGAATTTTATTGTTGTATTAAATTGTGGTTAATTGTTAACTGTTTTATCTGTTTGTCTTGTTGGGTATCCTGATTTATGTAAAAGGTTATGTAACCAAATACAAATAAAAGAAATAAATAAATAAACATCAATTAACGCTCCTGTGTCTTCAGTAAAATCATGGATAAAAAGTGTTTTATTTCAACCAATGTTTGTTCCTATAGGTATAATTCCGTTTCCTCCGAAGCAAAAAGAATAGTTCGCTGGAATCTGCACTTTTTCTAGCTTCTCACTTAATCGATCCATGTCAATTTAGCCACATAATTTCCCCATGTTCTGTCATAGTTCTGATTTACTTGTGCCACTACATCCTCCAAGACCCCCAGTAAGCCTCCCACTGCTCCCTCCACCAATCTGTCATTGGAAACAGTGCTCCTTCCATTGTGAGCATTGGTCTTATTTTGCAGTGGACTTGTTCTTTCTTCTTGGCACACTCTTCATCATCTCTGTCCTCTATGAATGCTTGGATGATTTGCCCCTGGAAAAGACTGTTTACTCTGCAGAGGCCCAGGTGTAGTAAACATTGGGCTATAAGAGGTGGCATTCCTTAAGGTATAAAATACTTCGGTGTACTTGTCACATGAGGCATCAAATAGCATACATAACAGCTCTTGTTTGACCTCTCCCTGCCCACCTCACGCACATGTCTATACCACATGTTGTTTCTTTCGGGGTGGTGCACATTTGCCATGGTATCTAGTAATGGACCCTTGTAGTCATTATATTCTATCCATGTCTCATGTCCCCTCCTTATTCATATTATCCACAACTGGTCACCCATGTTATTCCCACCCATCCCAAACTAATCATCTGTGATATTCCCACACCCCCCTTTATATGCTCCAGCCATGTAAAATAACCAACAATAAACAATATAGAAACACCAAAAAGGAAACAGCATATACAACATACCATATCAATTACACAACACTTGTAGTGTTGAACCTGCAGAGGGAGAGAAAAAGCATAAAACATGCAGAAAAATCCATACTTTTCATCACATTATATGGATTGATCAGGTGTAACATCACAAGAAAACGTGCTGAAGAATACCCTTTTATATTACTTAGTAACTTCATCATTCTCGCGAGAAGGTGAAGCGATACCGGGTGCTTCTCGAACATCAGATACGTGGATCCAGTGCTGCAACTCCTTTACATGTACTGCAAATGGGGTGGCAAAAAGCAGGGTACATGGGCCCTGAAAATGTTGATCGTTCCAACAATGGACGAAGTTCCGTACAAAGATCACTACAGCTGCCTCCACCTACAAATTCGCTCTCTTAAACGCCAAAAAAGAGATTTATAACACAAGAATACACACCGCCAAATCTGGTAGGAAAGAATTATTCTCTATACTAAGAGAACTTAAATCTCCACTGCCACCCACAGAGGACTGCACGAAGGATAAGGCATGGTGCAACAATATCCAACTAGCCCACTCCAACAAAATTGGCCTTCTACAAGCAAAGATAGAAGCCAAAAAAGCCAACCTTGCCGTCAAAGATACTCTCAACAGCAAAAAAGAGCCCACCATTCCGAACTGCCCACCTTTCCACTTTTCCCCAGTCACCAAAGAGGAAGTAGTCAAGTTAATCGCTAGCCTTAAACCATCCAACTGTAAAGGTGACCTATGCCCCGCCTCTGTCATCAAAAATGGAGCCAAAGATCTAGCCCCCCTCATCACCTCATTGATCAATTCTTCTCAAGAACTCAGTAGTCCCTAATAACCTCAAAGAAGCGTGGGTTCTCCCCCTTCTCAAAAAACCCAACCTAGACCCTAACATTCCCACGAATTACAGACCCATCACTACGGTCCCTTTCCTCCTCAAAATATTAGACAGAGTAGCCTACCTCCAAATACAACAACATTTGGAAGACAATAACCTATTAGGCTTGCGACAATCTGGCTTTAGACCCAGGCATGGGACCGAAACCGCCCTCCTGGATCTAAAAATCCAAATGGATGAAGCCAAAGACAAGGGCAAACTGGCCATTTTGCTCCTGTTGGATCTCTCCGCTGCCTTCGACCTGGTTGATCACCAGATCCTTACACAACACCTCTCAGCGGCTGCCGCATTCTCACAGAATGCCACCAATTGGATTCAGTCATTTTTGTCTGACAGGTCGACTAGGGTCTTCGCCCCCTCAGCGGCTGCCGACCCTATCCCAATCCAATGTGGAGTCCCCCAAGGTTCCTGCATTTCTCCCACACTTTACAACATCTTCACTAAGCTTCTCTTCGACCGTCTTGACGATCTGGGTGTCAGCTACACTAATTATGCAGACGACACCCAGGACCTCATCACACTCACTGGTTGCTATGAAGAAGAAGCTGCAAAGCTTAACGAAATCTACCTAGAAATCCAAGCCTGGATGGCTACACACTCTGCCTCAATGACGATAAGACGGAACTGCTTATCGTAGGCTCCCAGGCCCCCCTCAATAAATTGGACTCTAGGTACCAATCTTTCTCCATCGATGGCAACATCATAAAAGACTCCAAAGAGGTCAAAACTCTAGGTGTGTACCTTGACTCCACCCTATCACTGAAAAAACAAATAAATGCTACCGTCTCATCTACCACATACATCAACAAACTTATCAATGCCTGTAGACCTTTTCTATCTTCAACCAGCTGCCTCACATTATCCAGAGCACTGATACTGTCTAAATTACACTATTGTAACACACTCTTCCTAGGCACCACCACTAAAAATCTGAGAAGACTCCAGATTCTTCAAAATAAGGCCTTAAGATGCGCTCTTAACCTCCCGCGCAAGGCTCACATCTCCACTGCCAGCAAAGATGTCCACTGGCTCCCAATCCGAGACAGAATCAAGCGAAGAACTCTTGTCATTACACACAAGTGCCTGTCACTGACTGTCCCGCGCTACCAATCTGACAAATTCTCTAGACACAGCACTACCAGACCCACCAGAACTCCATATTTGCACCAACTCAAGGTCCCCCATTTCAATCTAAAAACAGCAGGAGGTTCCAGCTTCCCAGTTCACGCAGCACAATGCTGGAACACACTCCCGCTTGCAATCAGATCAGTAGCTTCCTTCTGGCCATTCAGAGCCATGGTGAAATCCTGGCTCTCTGCCTAACACTCTGCTACTTACCCACCCCAGGCCGCTTCACTCTACCAATTTCAACTGTATGCCTTAACTTACCTGTAACAGACCACCATGTAACCAAGTCCTATATTATCTACTGTATTTATCTCATGCCACATACTGTACCATTGAATGTATGTACTCTTTCTTTTTGCTACGCGCAACGATATGTAACTATGTTGTCCACATGATTATGCGCCCAGCTACCTGAGGGTTCGGACACGCTCTATAAATAAACTAAACTAAACTAAACTAAATCTGGTCCCCTGGATACTGTTGTGGTTTCGCTGGATTAACTGACGACACCTCATCTGCGCCTTCTCTTCGAGGGGAAATCTGTTGAGATAAAATCTTTATACTATTTGTTAACTCCCTCAAATTATACCCCTGAAGCTCCCCCCAATACTCCTGGTGCCATGTGAGCATCTGATGATGTGCATATAGGTCTGACAAGTGTATGAATCTTTCTCCCCATCACTATCTCGTGCTGGGACAAATGGTAATTTCTGCTTGTCTACGTTCTCATGCTAAACAAAACCTGGAGGGAGACAGTGCAGTCAGTTCCTCCCTAACGTATATAGATGTTGGATATTTTAGCTTTCAACCATCCATTCAATTAGTCAACAGTGCTGTTGGCCTGAGAGTGGTAGATTGAGTAGTTTATGCCATATCCTTCATAGGGATGGCATTTCTTTCAAGAACTAATTAAACAAAGTTCCATTATCAGATTTTAGGACCTCACATATCCCTCAGTGAGGAAATACCTTGCATGCTAGAAATGTAGCTGCTGATTTAGCATCTGGTTGTGTGCAAGGGCCAGCCTCAATCCGACAGGAATATGAACAAATGACATCAATAAGGTAACGCTAATTAATTCCCCTTTTTTCAGCTTATCCACTTAATCAATGTAGAGTTCCCAGAAAGGTCCAGTTGGACTGGGCAATATGACACGCAATGTCCTGAGAGTTTATCCAGCACTGTAACGATGAAAAGTAGTACAATTTGGCACACATTGGTTAAAATATTCCTTTAGGTTGGGGACAAACCATTCCTTCTGAATATTGGCTGTAATATGCTGTTTGTAAATATGCGCCAGGTAATGCAGTTGCCCCACAGCAACCATGAGCAATTTTCTACTTTACCTGTAGTGTTTTGTCTCCACATCAAATCAGTCGGTGACAGTAAGCATCCCGTTTTTTACCCACAGCTCTTTCTCTTCCTAGGCATCTGACCTTGCATCCAATTATTTGAGTAATAGGTATTGCAGTGTATGGGATTGCTGGCTGGAACTGTTGGTTTGCCACCTCAGGGTGTGCAGTGACATCTGGGTCCTGCAGATATGCCACTTCTTGAACAGCGTTATTTGCTGCATAATTGCCAAGTGAAAGGGGGTCTGTATTTTGAGTGTGGGTGGCACATTTATTTATGTTTTTATTGATCATTTGTTAGGCGCTTATACAATTAGCAAAACTGTTTCAATGCACCCACAGGGCAACAGGATGGGGACATGGGAAGTGAGACAATGAATTACAACAAAGATAAATTATTGAATTGACAGTACAAACAAATCAGAAGAATAATAGGGAGGGGAGACAAACCTACTTTGCCTTGTGAGTGTTCAGAACATGCAAGTGCAGAAGGGAGGAGGGTAAGGGATAGGTGCTGTGGTGCTCATGGAGAAGTGCTCAGGGTGAAGTGCTAAGAAGAAAAAAGTGCAAGCGCAACGTCCAGTGAGTAGGTTGAGCCCAAGCAAGTGCAGTAAATAGACAGCGGCTGGGATGAGAGATGTGGAGGTCAGGGCCCAAGGATACATAAGGGACCTGTACATCAGTCATGCTACTGTATGATTAGCAGGGAAGACAGGAGTAGAAGAAAGAGGGAAAGAGAAAGGTCCTGAGGTTTTTCCTGAACTTAAGAAGGTCCTGCTGAAGATGCAGAGGGAGAGGGAGGCTATTCCACAGAAGGGAGCACACCGAGGAAAGTGATTGCCCACCAGCTCTCCGTTTAGCAAACAGCTTCACACACAAGGAGTTGGTGCCAGAGGAATGCAGGTGTCTAGAAGGGGAGTATTTGGTCAGGCAGAGTTGACGATAGAGTGATCCCCTTCCCCAGATAGCTTTGTGAATGATACAGAGGGATTTGGATTTAATCCATGCTGAGACCTGGAGCCAGTGAAGGCTTTGTAGGGCAGGAAAGATGCAGTCCCTGGGCTTGAGGCCAAGGATTAGTCTTGCTGCCCTATTCTGAGTTAGCTGCGGGGGGTCGCAGAGTGGACAAAGGAAGATTAAGGAAGAAGCTGTTGCAATAGTCTAGCTTGGAGAGAACCAGAGAACGGGTAACATTGAGTGTCTGGGGTAAATGAGGAAGCGTAGAGTTCCTTTGAGCAGGACGAGCTGAAAGTGGGACTTCTTGACAATGTCATGAATATGAGGGATGAAGGAGAGGGAGGAGTCGAAGATGACTCTGACATTCCTGGCTTCATAGGAGGGGCAGGGGAGAGGCCATGGAGAAAGGTCAGGGTGTAGGAGACCTGCAGTTAACCACAGCCACTAGTGTTGGTTGGGACAAGGCATAGATTTATCTTTCTAACAAGGTGAAGTGCTGCACTGATGTGTCATCTGACCTCCTAAAGCCTCTCCTTTTCCTTCAGGACAATCCTGAAAGTACAGTGGTGGTGACGTAGACAAAGTCAGACTATATGGTCACTAAGAATCCCTGGGATGATTCTAATGCTTCAATGAATGAAATCAATTCTGCTGCCTGGCCTGAATGGTGTTTTAGTAAACTCCTTTGAACTACATACTCATTTTTCCCACTTACAAGGCGCACCACTGCTGCACCTGTGTGTCTTTGGCCAGTCTCCTGATCAATCGCCAATGACCCATCAATGACGAGGATCTCCCCTTCTTCAAGTGCATCCTTGATTGCTCATATTAAATCATATTCTGGACCTTCGTATGTAACACAATCATGTATTTCTTCTCCTTCTGGACAGGTGTTGCAATAAACGTGGCCGGGTTCACTTTGCAATACCTCACAATGTGAATGGATGGGCTTCACAAAATTACTTTGGATTGCTCAAGAATTGCAAACACTGCATGCTCTATATATACTGTCACTGAGCAACCCATAGTGATTGTTGAGGATTTTTCAATGTCAAACCGGCCGCGGCCAATGCCTGTTCACCCTGCCACACTGAAGCTAATTTACCACTATAATAAGCTAGGGGTTTGTTTCCCATGGATGTTTGCTGAGCCAACACAGTGGTCATGACCTGACCATTACAATGTGAGAACAAATAAAATGTGTTTGTATAAGCTAGGATTGCAAGTACTGGTGCATTGCTTATGGCATTCTGACGTTCCTGTAAACACGTGATCATTTATCTTGTCTATTTGAGTGTGCCTTACACTTTCTGAGCTTCCTTAAGTCTTTGCAGCAGAGGCCTTGTATAACTGAAATGTTCAGATCCACACCCTGCAATAATTACACAAACCCAAGAACTGTTGCATCTCCTTAACTGTGGATTGTTGTGGTGTGTTCTGGACTGCAGCTGCTATTTCTGGGGTTACTCATTTCCCCCTTCAGATGATATGATTTGTCCCAATTATACTACTTTCTTTTGACTATATTGCATCTTTTCTTTATCCACTTTGTATCCCTTGTCTGCAAGTAGTGTTGTCAGTGTTACCGAATCTGCTCAACAGAGGTCTTCTGTTGTACTACACAGTAGGGGGTCATTTAGATACTGAATAACAGTACTCTGAACGTGTATGTTCCGGTTGCAATTCTATATCAAAACCCAGAGGCCAGCATTATGCTTTCTCTTCCTTTACTGAAAGCTCAAGCAGCCTTTATACAAATTAACAACAATGATATATAAGGAAAGAAGTACAGCTTGGTAGTCAATGTAATCTCTGAACTTGAAAAACGCTATGGCCTAAGGCATGTTACATGCCACAGTACACCAATCACAACCTCTCTGTGCTATCACTTTTTGAATCTTCGCAACATCCTCTTTCTTTGGTGCTTGGGAAGCAGATAAATACTACTCTATTTGCTTTCAGCGCTGAGTGTTAATTTGATGTCAGTAACTAGTGCGTTAGTTGTAATAGTGCGCATAGCGGCGTACTCTTATTGTGACATAGCATTAATTAACTTTCGTATTTCTATCTTGGCAGTGCATAGATGTGAACGCATTTCCCAGAAGAAATGAAACAACTACATGCTCAGAACTTCTTCTTAGTTCCGTCATTGTCATTTTTGATACCCGCACATCGTTAGCAGTGAATGCATAACTCCACATTTTCATCTCGGTTGGTGCTTTGCCCACACACGGCTCAGTCAGCAGTCAGAGATTAGTCTGACACCCATCAAGTCACACCATAGGTTGCAGCGGTGAGGCCCATAGCAGAGTCCCACTCAGGCGCCACTTAGCACGCGTAAACACGCACCGCAGAGGCCACAGAGAGCCCTGAAACCTTCACCATAAGTCATCTGGCAGTGCTCTGCCTTCCTACAAGCCCTTTCTGCATACATAAGTGGAGTTTGTGCCACATGCAGTGTTTTATTTACTATGGGGCAGTAGCAAGAATCACTTTTAATAGACACAGGAGTGTGTATGGGCCTCCAGCAGTGGCCCTGTAGTTATGGTTCAGTTGCTCAACCCATGGGAAGAGCACCTTTTGAGCGGCTTATAACTTTGCCTCCCCTTTCGAATCCTCACAAAACGTTGCAAGAAAACTCTATGTCCCCATCCGATTGATTCTACAAAGTGTGGTGAGGTTTTAAAGGTGGGGGCAAAGTTATAGGGGGGGCCCAAAATATGTGGTGTAAATCCATCCAGTAGTTATTTTTAAAATGACCAGAAAGTAGGTTAAAAAAATTGTGATATCTGCGTTCAGTCTGCAGACTTTGACGCACCCGCTGATTGGATGGGCCAACATCTCAAGGGCAGGGATTCCAAAGGCCTCAAGGAATGAGACAACAGCAATTGGGTGAGGGGGTCAAAATCAGTTCCCCTATGGGGCTGATGGGCAAGTGCAATGTGGGCAACAACTACAGCAGGGTGAGGGAACATTGTTTGACAGGATGGCAGGGGGAACAGGTGTCCCATTCCAAGGAGTTACAATGGCGGGGGGTGGCCCTTTTTCATTACCCAGGACAAATACATATTCTGATTAGAATGGCCCACAGAGAGCACTCGTGTGTCCAATCCTATTGACAACCGCACACCCTGAAGATGTGCCCTTGGTGGAGGCGGAAATAGGAAATAAGCAATTAATATTTTAGGTAGATTTAGGTGCAAATAAATCATGCACTATGGAGGGGAACTTTCCATTATCAGGTAAAACTCTTGACACGCAGGGATTCTCTTCAGCTATTTGTAAGGTTCCATACACTGAAGAGCTGGATATAAAAGTGGGAGGGAAGGCTGCACTAGTCCCCTGTTATAGTCAGAAAGTTCCCCTGTTAACTTGTTGAGCAGGGATCCGCTCAGTAAACTAAATATAGCTATATCATTCACAGATCAAGGGGTAGTGTGTTCCACTCCAGGGATGTGTGGAGGTAGCTTGAGCGATGGTAATAATCAATGCAATGGCAAGGGAGTCAGTAGTCCATGGGGTTCCTGTGGTCCTGGAGATATTTTTCTATGGTTTCAAGGTATTAGTAAAAGTAGTGCCTCAAAATGCAACAAAATGTTGGCGAGTGCCCACAGATTTTATTTTCCGACCCATGGTGCCACCTGAGATGGTGGCAGGGACAATATTGTCATTAGATTTGCAAGGACTAGTAGTGTCATGCAAAAGAGTAGTCCTGATTGGAACAGACCAGGACGGGTGCGAGTGGGGCACAGTTCTATGTGTAGATCCAACAATACAATTAAAGGAAATGACTGATGAGGAGTTATTTGAGGACAGTGAACAAAATGGGGAGATCATTTTGGAAATCTGAATTCCCTGGGATATCATGGTGCAGTATAGGAAGGTACGGTGCCCCCTGATGGCACTGGTGACCCCGTCTTTATTTTTTATGGAGGACATGCGATGTGTGCCAGCACAATTATGGACTGTTAATCCACATGATGTTGTGTTACTGAAAGATGTGACCCTTGCCAGATTACATTGAAGTGAAGAGCAGTACCCATTGTCAAGGGAAGCAGACAAAGGGATAAAAGGCACTATTCAGGCTCTTTTAGAGCAAGGGATCATTGTGCCATCCACGTCACAACTATTCAGGTGCCTAGCACAATCATCCAGTATGTGGATGATCTTCTGGTATGTAGTGAAAATGAACAAAAGTGCAGGAGGGATTCTGTTGCATTATTGCAATTGCTGGCTCACAAAGGGTACAAGGCAGATAAAAAGAAATTACAATACTGCCAACCGGAGGTATTATACTTGGGACAACTAATTTCTACAAATAGGAAAACAATATTACCAGATAGGGTGGCGGCAGTACGTGCCAGCCCTAGGCCCAGAAATGTCAAGGAAATGCAACCCTTTTTGGGCTTATGTAATTATTATAGGGCATGATTCCTAGACTATCCAGTCTACACAAGGCCGCTGTTACAAAGTCTCAGGGAAGGACAGAGGACTTAAAAGTAAATTGGAATGGATTGAAGAAATTAATAGACAATTTAAGGACTTAAAAAAAAGCTATTTGCATGACCCTTGTTTTAGCAACTTCGGATTATATACAGGAATTTTATTTATATTCCCACTCTGATGAACGGCTCATGCATTGATGGAAGGAGACATACTATATGTTGATGGGGTATCAATAATTGACAAGGAGATGGGACGGGGGCAGTCAGGGGTGGTTGTGGGGCACGGTAAAGGGAGAGAGATAGTGACCACCCCTGTAGAAAGCGAGACCAAGGTTCCTTACACAGCATTGCCCATATTTCAACTAGACCATTATTACATGGGGAACTGCTCAGCCCCAGGTTTCAAGGTCCTTATGGGGTGGTGTTCTGTACTCCTCTCGCCATCCATGTGAAGGAGTTAAGATATTGGGTGCATCTCACAGATCTCTGAAGAGCACCTGAGACAAGGCAAAGCTCAATAAAGACCTAGTACATAAAGACAGATTTAAAAGGATCCATGCCAGGGTGGTGTGCAGTGGCACACACCTTTCTTTTATTTTTTCATTTTTTCATTTTTAATTGTTCTTTTATTTTTTATCCTTTTTCAGTTTTTGATGTTCCAGAACCCAGTTCACCCTGGTGGGAAAAAGGTATTTCCCTCTCCACCCCCCTCTGCCTCCCTTTCTCTCTTACTCTGTCTTTCTTTCTCTCTTTCTCTTTCTCTCTCTTGTTTTCTCTCTTTCTTGATAACCTTTGTTCTCCTCTCCCGGAATGAGCAAGGATGCCTGACTGGCATGTTCAAACCTCTCTGTTATGTAGCGATAAGGTTAAGATAAATGTCATTTGCTGTAGGAATTGTGCAGTATATCTTTTTAGCATTATATTGTTTTGTATGACACTGGTCATGGTTGTTGGAGTGGATGAAGGTATGTCTGTTATATGGGGTGGTCATATAAAGGGGGCGGATGGACAGTTCAAAAATAATGCTAACATGAATATGACTATAAAAAGAATGACAAAATGTCTCACTTTTTGACGGCCACTCCTACACGTTTTCTTAGATGAATCAAACAGGAAGTATGAATGTCGTATGATTTATGTAAGGGGTTGGGCTTTGACATCATTTCTGATATAGAGTACCCAGAGTCCTCCAATAGCTGATTCTCCAATATGCGCACTGCAGGAAGGAATGTGAACAATGAAAGCTGTTACGTCTGTGCACTTATGACACACACAACAAGGGCGCCAACGGCTTTAGTTCCACATCCAGTCCCAATTACAGAGGCAAAATGCTTGGTACATCTTGAACTATAGAGGATAAAGAACACATTCCAGGCACACAGCGTGCAGTTGAGGAGCATTGATCTAGACCAGTGTCTACAAGTACTATATTTTTCCTTGGGAGGCTACTCACATGTCAAAGACAAATGGCAGGGCACCACAGTGATGTGCCCGGCAGATGGACCGATCGAGTACAGCAAAGAGACAATAGCCTCAGTAGAGAATATGTGTGTACAAATATGGTCCCAATACATCACAAGGCTGACAGGGATTGCAACAATGGCAAAGCCAGAGCAAATACATAGACACTTAGACTATGAACTTTGTTTTAGCAATGACGGAACAGTTCCTGTTGGTGCAAACACACTCTTGTGACCCCTGATATGGCAAAAGGTACAGCAGCAGTGATGGATTACTACTGGATTTGTGGCTGACAAGTCTGCTTGCACCTCTCACCCTCATGGAGGGACAAGTGTTTACTGGCCACCCTGCACTCAGTGCTACTAGTAATCCTGGAAGAACACCTGAAGGGAGAAGAAATGACTGTCAAGGTGCCAACAGCCACTCCAGCACCTAAAGAAGCAGAAAGAAATTTGCTGATCACACAAAAATTTGACATGCTGCCAGGAAAAAAGACTATTTCAACAGTGGGGAAGGAAGAAGAGATCAAACTATATCTCAAAGGACTCTTCCACACTGCTCAGAGGAATACCTAATGAGTATTGACTATTTAGCTCAGCAGAGACTTTCTTTTCATCGTTATTAACGGGGCTGGTGCTTCTGTGGTTCCCACTCCCATGGAGTCCTATGGAACCCTTTGGGAATGGGGATCAACATTTTATCGGTGCCTGACTTACCAGACGGTTGTAATGCCCCAGTGTTTCTGGCAAGTCTGGTGCTGGTAAATCATTACGGGTCTGGTGGCTACCTGTTGGTTTTACCAGCACGGTTACTGACGGACCCGCAATGAGGGCCAATGTGTTCACATTTGCCATACAAGGCTGTACCTGCTAAACGGTCTTTCATAGCACCCGCATTCTCTATGGCAGAAGCTGCACAATTTTTGTGATAGTGTTGTGTCAGATTATATGTCATCACAGAGGTCTTTTAGTTTTGTTTTCTAAGCTTTGTGACAATTCTTGCAACTGCAGTGGAATGGTCTGCAATGTATTGTATGTCTATGTTTGCATTTAACAAGACGGCAATGATTGCATTGTAATTATTCATGTACTTGGATGATTTGCTCCTTTTAATGTATGTATTTTTAGGGAATTTACCTTTTATGCTGTGTCTAACAGAAGACATAAAGCTATTTACTTGTCCTTTTTGCAAACTGGTCTAGGGAAGCTAAAGCGACATTTGGTATAGTACTTTCTTTTGGTTTTATACCTATGTTGGCAGTATTTGCCACATTTATGTTTTTGGAAGAATAAAACTTGTGTATGTAGGTCACTCTGTGGTATCAGAAGGGATGTTGCAGGTAATGTATTTTTCAATAAACTGTAAAACAGTGGCATCACTATCATTGCCAAATTCTGGAGCATCTTTTTTCCACAAAAGCTTGTGGATGTGTGGTGCTCCTCTGGATTGATATTCTTTTGTCCAAAAGAAATGTTGCAGATAAAATGCAACATGGCAATCAAGCGATGGTGAAAGTACAGAATTCTCCTGGTGTTTTTATTTCTATTCTGTCTTTATTTTGGTTTGCAGTGCGTAAGAATTCATGCAAGTCATCCCATGAATACTCTGCACAAATTAAAGTAACAAACCATGTGGGTGGGCCTAAGTTCCTTAGCATACAACGCACATCAGCGTGACATCAGAACCAATATTCCTTTGTACCACACTTTTGTCAAGAGATTTGTGATACTTGACTGCAAAACTTAATCTTTGTCTTTTGTTTTTTGAAGCAGTAGGGTATTAAATATGTTTAAGAAGTTAGAGCCTGTTTTTAATGTGTGTGCAACCCCATAACTTAGCGTCGCTAGTTCACTTCCAAAAAGGAGGTGGAAAATGTGTTTGTCATTTTGTCTAAATCTGGGGTCTTCAGAATACATTCTTAAAGAGCAATATTCTAATGCACTAATGTGCACAAACCTTTCATCATATCTTCCTCTTTTGCCTTTAGAAAAGAGTAGAGGAAAAGTATGTGCTTCTATGCTTTTTTCCCATATGCTGATTGGGGCTTGATGCATTTGGTATGTTTCTAATGCATCATCAATTGTGTATTTGGAGTGTAGTGGGTACATTGTACACTGGTCTAACATGTTGGCTGCAGTAACAGGATCTACACGTTCAATTTGACCAGTTGCTGGTGAATCTTGAATAATTTGGGTGTTTTCTATTATTTTGTTTTCCCTCTATGTTTGAATCTTTGTAGTATTCATTGTTTCCTTTTAGATATTATAGGGCTTGTCTAACTCTGTTTAAGTCAACTAGTTGTTGCCAAATCATTTTGTCTTTTGTTGGCACACCATTAAATAGTTCAATCAATGATTGATCTATTGGCCGTTGTACTCCTAGAGTTTGTACATTTTCTTTGAGATCTAATGGCAACCATACTAATTTGCCATGGATGCCCTTTAGTAATTCCGATGGAGGTTATTTGGCTGATTTCGTTTGAAGACGTATTCTATCTTGATACGGGTGCACTGTTTGTATTATAATGCTCTCGTACAAGTTAAGCTGTTGGAGAAGTTTTCAGAAGTGGGTATTTTAAGTTATTAATGATAGCACATGATGGCATTTGGTTATTGTCAAGCTTTGTGTTGGTTGCAGTACGTGCAAACTGTTGAGGGGTCATCACAAAACTACGATTGAGAAATATTAGGAAAAATATCCTCCACACTATAAAGAGGATTACTTGGAATATAGGTATCTCTCCTGATGAACCTCAGACAACACTGTGGGGAAACAAGTGTTGGGAGATAATGCGAGACAATTAATACATCGAATGATACACTTATCAACTTTGTCTGTATGAAATTAATACATGGGAGACAATGAGAGACAATTAATGATTGTATGAAATGAATACATCAAATGAAAAAAGAGAGACGAGTAATCTACTGAATGTAACATGGTAAGATTGTATGGAAAATACAATTAATGCACCAGTGTACAATAAACTGGAGTCCTAATACACTAAAGACAAGATTATTCATTCTTTTCTGGGAGCACACAATTCACAAGCACCACCCCAAGAAAAATACAGTGTTTCAGTATTGTTTCAGTCTTAATACAAGTACTTGTGGTGCAGATCTCAGTATAAATTGTACACATTGGCACAAAGGAATCGCCTAAGGTGAGGAGGAATTATAAGCCGACAAGGACTGGAACTTTGTACAAAAACACATTTGTTAGTAGGTCTGCTTTTCTTTGTACATCATTTTTCACTTTTAGTTTTTGCAAGAGGGACCTTACCTTTTGTAGCCATGTCTGAATTAGTTCTGTTGACTGAGGTTACTAGCTCTTTTGTTGTTTTAGAGGTGGATGACTATATGGTGTAGTTTTAGTCTTATCTGCTAATTTCTTTTTTTTTCTTTTCTATGGAGTTGCTTTTTAGTAGCCATTTTGTTGTGTCTGTTGGGAAAAGAGAAAGTTTCTGTTGGAAAGTTGTATAATACATAGGCATTTATGGTGCATGGGTTTGTGGGTGTGATAGTAGAGATGAGTAGACTACCGCTTGATTGTGAGGTGGTAAATTAGGTGTGGTTGGGAAGGTTGTGAGAGTAAGAGTCTGCATAGGTGTGATGGTGCTGGTTTAGTGGGCAAGGGAGTGGTGGTGTGATGGACTCTGTAGGTTGATAGTGCTGTTTTGAGCAACAGAGTGGGTGTTGTAATGGTGGAGTGTAGATGGGAATAGTAAGAATGTGAATGGTGGAATATAATGGGCTAGAGTGAAGGAAATGTTACTTACTTTGATGGATGCAAAGAGTATTCAGTTTTCAGGTGTTTTCTTCGGTAATGCGCTTCTTTCCTGTAATTGAAAAATAAAGTTAGTGGGAATATGTGGTAATGGTGAAGCACTTTTAGTAAGCAAGGTTCATATTTATGAAGTTAGGAGGAGTGGTGGGGAAAAACAAATAAAATTGGTGGATGGTTAAAAATGCTTTTAGGAGCATTTTCATGAACATTAAGGAATGCCTATGCATATTTGAAGAAGCTATGTAATGTTTTGTGAAAGAGAGGAACAGTTGTTGGGAAAGATTTGTAGTACACCTTTAAATGACAATTGGTGTGTGGAAGTTTAGTATGTTAGGAGCATATGCATACTTGCAAACAGGATGCATTCTAATCTGTAGGTGTTTTGTTTAGTCCTAGATTTTCTGTTTGCATTCTGGGACTTGTAGTTCCATTTTTCCAGTTGTGAAAGTTGAAGTACAAGTCACAGAATATAGAGAATAAAGTACGACTGCATAAGCAGCTGAAGAATCGAATGGGTTATGATGGGAAGTGTTGTGTGGTGGTCTAGTGTTTGTTCGGACGTGAGCGTCGTGACTGTGTCATGACGCTCACTTAATAAAAGGGGCTCTGCTGGCGCTGCGAGAGCAGAGCAGCAGAGCCCCAGGAAGTGGCAACTCGTGTCTGTGTCTTTGTGTCTTGGGGTGCTTGCTATGTGGTCGTGGCCTTATGTGCAGCGCGGCCCGAGTGCCCTCAGAGCCACGGCTGCTGACAACCGGGGGTGAACCCCCCACACTGCTAACCCCGTGCCCGGCAATCCAGGTGCCGTAGGGTGTACCCCTACATTCGAGTCGCCGGTTGCCCACCGGCGAGTCTACCTGGTCGGGTGATCCCAACGGCATCTGTGGGCTGCCCCGGGGACCGGAAGCAGCCCACAACATTGGCGATGAAGAGTCCAGGGGCCCCCGCTCACTCGGAAGTGAGTGGTACTCCGGGGCCCTCCTGGTCGAAACCACATGCTTGGAGGCCGTGCGGAGGTGCGCGCACGCCCCAGAACAAAGGAAAGGGGCGGGGCCAAACCTCCAGTGCAGTGCGCCGTCTGCCGCTGGAGGGGAGGCGCAGCCCGCACCGTGCGCCTAGGGACCCCGTGCAGGTGAGAGGCACGGGTCGCCTGGTACGAACGGCTGTGCAGTGGTGTCAAGAACTGCGGCGGTGGCCGCAGGGGGAAGGTGAGAGACTTCCCTGGCCCACCCCTGGGCCTTGGCAGTGAACGGACCTGCCCTGCCCCATCGCACCTCGGACAAAGAGAAGGGGCATGGCACCAGCGGGCCCGGCAGACGGGCCGAGAATGAAAAGGGGCGTGGCCCCAGCAGACACACAAAAGGAAGGGGGCGGGCCTGGAGCTCCGGCCCGCGGCTCACCTGCACATCTCATCAGAGCGGGGAGCACACCCGCTGAGCCCAGGCTGCCAATGGGTGAAAATCTTTCTGTTGTAAGAGAAAAAAAAAAAACCGGGTCAGATGAGGGGCAGCTGCTCACTTTGCCCATAGTTTAGTCGAAAGAAAGGGTGGCGTGCACCCCACCATCACTGCCCCATAAACAGAGTAAGGGGCGTGACCTCTATGGATGCACGGCCTGCATTGTCCCTAGCACCGGCGGGGAATAAAGAGAAGGGGGTGGAGTTTGCTCTGTGCATGCCTGCTCCAAAAGGGGGAGAACACGGGCCGTGGTGGTGGGGAGCCTGGGCTGGTCCGCACTGCATGAGGGCCCATCAACATTCGGGCCTGAAGAAAAAAACTTTTCTCTAAAGAAGTGGATCTCGAGGAACAGTACGGCCGGAAAGAGGGGTTGCGGCTCCACCTGGAGTGCTCGTGCGCCCCTGGGCAGGAAGAACGTGGGCATCCAAAGTGGTGAACATTGTGGTGGGGACACCTTGTTTCTGTCACCAGCCATGACAGGCACCCATCGACACCGGTGACTTCACCCGGCATCCTCAACAGCATTCAGCATGTCGAACGACGAGGGAGTATGTCGGGGTTAGCTGGCACCAAAACCCTATTTCGATGTCCTTGGTGCGCCTGCAAGTCTGGGGGCCCGGTGTGTGGCCTGGGTGGAGAACCTGGAGTTGTATTTCGCTGCAATGGTAATCAAAGACGCAGCCAAATGCCCAACACTCCTGTACTCTGCCGGACTGGCCGTCCAGAGGCTGTTCAAGACATTAAGGCCCCGGGATCAGTCCTACGATGCAGCCTGCAGCCCTGAACGAGTACTTCAGACCCATGGTCAACAGGGACTATGAACGGTTCAGGATGAGGTGTGCGAGGCAGGAGGAAGGGGAAAGCCTCGATGCATTCCACGGAAAGCTGCGTTGAATTGCTCTATCCTGTGCCCTGGGGAATTTCGAGGAGGACAAGATCCGGGCGCAGATCATCTACGGCTGCAGCTCCACCAAGCTGTGCAAGCAGGTTCTGAGGGACCCAGAGCTGACCCTCAATCGAATATTAGAGCTTGGCCCAGGAACTGGCAGAGGTGCGGGCCTCGGTCATGGACTCCTCTAGACACCACCTCAAGATGGAGGTCCCCATGCAGCGTGTGAAGGTTTAGGAGGTGGTTGCTGTCGACAGGTGGCCAGGAGGAAGAGTGATGAGGAGGGGAGACCCCAATGCCACAATATGCCATCAGTGTGGGAGGGATCTCCCACACCACAGGACTGCCCGGCGATAGGACAGATCTGTGGAAGGTGCGGGAAAGGAGATCACTTTGCACGGGTGTGCCTCACCCCAGCCCCAGTCAGCATGGTGGGGACATCGGGGGGAACGTAGAAAAGGAGAGAAGGACCCCAAGGTGGCAGCGGTCCAGGTGGTGGAGGGGCCCCGAGAAGTACCGTATGATATGGGGGAGGAGGAATATGAAGAGAATATATTGATCCTGGGATCTTCTGAGTTGGAGGAGCCCGCCGTCGGGCCCCGTGGTGTGTGGACTGAAACACACCTGTTTGTTTTGCAGTGTTAAAAGGTTTGAGTTTCAGTAGGTTTTAGGTGGTGCGCGGACTGGAATGCACCCAATGTTTGGGGTGGGTTTTTGATTTTGTTTGTTTATAATAAAGGAGGGATGTTGTGTGGTGGTCTAGTGTTTGTTCGGACGTGAGCGTTGTGAATGTGTCATGACGCTCACTAAATAAAAGGGGCTCTGCTGGCGCTGCGAGAGCAGAGCAGGAGAGCCCCAGGAAGTGGCAACTCGTGTCTGTGTCTTTGTGTCTTGGGGTGCTTGCCACGTGGTCGTGGCCTTGTGTGCAGCGCGGCCCAAGTGCCCTCGGAGCCGCGGCTGCTGACAACTGGGGGTGAACACCCCACACTGCTAACACCGCACCCGGTGATCCGGGCGCCGTAGGGTGTACCCCTACATTCGAGTCGCCGGTTGCCCACCGGCGAGTCTACCTGGTTGGGTGATCCCGATGGCATATGTGGGCTGCCCTGGAGACCGGAGGCAGCCCACAACAGGAAGTATACATGTACTGTCAATATATTAAACTGGCACACACTGAGTGCCAATTTAACATGGTGTACATATCTCTTTTATCTGCTTTTACATTTTTTTATGAAAAGGTGACCATGCTGCTGTTAAAACAGATATGCATTTTTGAACTTATTCAAAATGTTTCCAAAAAAAATAAGTTGAAAAGCACATCATTTTATATGTTTATTTGATATACATGTCAGTTTTGAATCTTGAAGTTACTTTTTTTCTATGCATCTGGGAGTTGTAGTTTGAGTTTATAATGGCTGAAGTTAATTGGAAGTGACAGAATGAAAAGGAAAAATAAAGATGCAATAAGCATATATGGATTTAATTGGAAGTGAGAGAATGAAAAGGAAAAATAAAAATGTAATAAGCATGTATGGATTGGAATGGGTGATGTTGGGATGTATGCATGTGCTGCTAACATACTACTGCCGGAGTTGTAATGATGCCCATTGAGTGGCACTTACAAATGGTCTAAAGATCAATTTTATATGCTTTTCGTTTATTTATGAAACAGTGACTCAGTGCTACTATACATGCTCATATGCATTTATTAACTTTCATCACAATGATTGTAAATAGAAACATTTTGAAATGCAGAGAATTGTAATAGTATGCTGCTTCATGTGAGCAAGTGATGATTGCCGCAATGCATATCATTTACTAGAGTGGTTAAAAAAGAGAATATGCTTATTGAGAAGCCTATTACATTTTGTTAGATGCAGATTTTGTTGAATCTGGAAATCGAATTCTTGGACAGTTGCACAGTAGTTTTTGATGCAGATGCTTTTCATTAACAGGGGATATGTACTCTGAGAGTTCAAGTGTACATCTGAAGTGTTGAAGTGAGATGACAGGGTTAAGTGTAGAGGTTTTGGATGTGATTGGTGGATGGATGTGTGACGCTATGAAAGCAGCAAATGAGGACATGTTGAGAACATGGAAGTGCAAAGGGTGGAAGGGCTGCCCCAGTACTATGGGGTTCAGGACATTTGTGGATGCCTGGCATGGAAAGGGGGCAGTGGGGATAAGCCAAACAGGTTTTCTTGGTGTGGTGTGCAGGAAGAGGTGCAGCAGAGGTTTTGTTTGCAGGAGTTGAGAGCACTGACAATGGCTATGGTTATGTGTTTGAGAAGGGAGACTGTGTGGATTTTGGGGTCTCTTCAATTCGGTCATTGAAGGTGTATGCTAAAAATCATGGCATCCTTGGACTTATTGGATTGGCAGAAGCGGAAGTTCTGTAGCATGTAGTATGCGCTTAAACTGGGAAGCTTGTTTTCATTCTGTGAGAGTATGGCTCACTTTAAATGTCCAGACATTGTAATTGTGCATTGTGGAGGGGACAGTTTGGGTTTTGTAACTCCTGTTCCTCTGGAGCTTGCCCTGAAGGACAAACATGGAAATGTCCAACAAACATTTTCAGTCCATCAATTGAAGAATCAAGACAGCTTGTCAATAACGCTCTATCTGCTTTTTTACATACTGCAGGAATGTCATCTTTTGAGAATGACAATATAAGTTCTGATGGTGTGATTTTCTTGTCTCTTGACAGATGTCAGAAATTCATTTTTCCTTTACAATGTTAGGAATGCATTGAAAAAGTTCCTGTCATAAAAATGTAAAGGAAGGGGTAGAGTGTACAGTACTACTGCACATAAATGCAAAACAAAAGGTATTTGTTAAACCCAACAGAGGTTCTTTTCAGAGACACCACTAAAGATGAAATAACTTGAATTGTGTTTAAATCTCCCTCCACCCCATTCATGGCTGCAACGTCTGTGGTAGTCAGCGGGAGCACATGCCATATCCAGGTCTTTTAAGGTTGGAAGTGTGGAGACTGTCAACAGTCGTGGATGACTGTGAACATTAGGGGATCAGCCATCAGGTTTTCTGGGTGTAGTGCACAGGAAGAGAGGGTAGCAGGAGTTTTGTTAGTAGGAGTTGTGAGAGGATTGAAAATGGAGTGTTTGGATTTTGGGGGACTCTTGGGTTCATTGGTTGAAGGTGTAAGCTGAGCATTGTGGAATAGCAAAACATCTTGGATTCCCTGAATTGGAAGTGTTCTGGTATGGAGTGTGAAGCATGGAGCGGGTGGACTTGCTCCCATTTTGTGCAAATATGGTTGAATTGAAACATCCGGACATTATTAATGTTTATTTTGGAGGGAACAGTTTGGGGGACGTGACTGGAATTTCATTGCAGTTTGAAATGAAAGAGACATTGGAAAAGTTGAAGGAAATGTACCCAATTGATGATTTCGACATGGCATTGACTTTGATCGATCATGTCGACTGACTGGAGAACCAGAAGCCAATGACATTGTCAGTGAAATCACGACATAGCCACTTATACATGAAGTACATATCCATCCATTCATGAAGCTACACAAACCTACACTAGTTTATTGCATATAGGCACAAAGTACATGCTTATGGCCCACTTAGGGAGAGGACACACACACACATTTTTTATATTCATATCTTTTGACAAAGCTGAAACCGAAAGATGCAGCAGAATTCATATGCATATATATGGCTTGCACATGCTTACATTGCTACTAACATGGAGAAGCCATAACAGAGGATATAGGAGTTATAGGCCATCAGACCCAGCAAGGAATGAGACAAGTTGGAGCAACACAGACAAGTTGATATGTTTGCCGCAGCTCGAGGCTGGCAGAAACAGGATACACAGCTAAGGACGAATGGGGAGCAGGAAAATTCCAGCTACCATAAATAAATATTTATTAAGAGCCAAGACCTACAACCATTGCCCAGGCCAAGAGAGTCCAAAACCAAGGCAATATAAAGCCAGCAGATATTGGGAAATTGGGACCAATGAAAGTTCATTAAGTTGTGAAACTTGTTGCCCATCTTTTATAAAGCATATAACAAGCACTGGGCCTCATTACACGGAAGGCGGTAAGGGTTAACGGTCACCGGTAATGGTACCGGTGACCGTTAACCCTTACCGCCTGTCATGATGCCTACCCCCGGGCATCAGGATCAAGTCCATCAGCTCCGGGAGCAGGCATCCAGATACTCATTAAAACCCCAACAGCCCCGGCTGGGGGCTGTTTGGATTCAGTCCTGGCGCCTTAGGCACCAGGCTCATCATAGAAATCAGTCCTGGCGCCACAGGCGCCAGGCTCATAGACTTTACTTACCTTATGCAGACCATGCTGCAAATGAGTCCAAGCCAACGTGAGGCCTGGATGGGACTATTTTATTACAGGGACTATTTTTCACTCGGATGTGGTTCTGGGGAACTTCTTACCTGGGACTACTTTGCAGGCTATTTAAACCACGCCCGAACAGCAGCCCATGCTTTGCGTTATTCTGCATCCAGCAGCGTGATGCTCACCGTGTCTGCAAGTCAGCATCCAGTCTTCTGCCACACCCGCCTCGAATCCGGAGCTCCTAGACAAAAGGCAAAGAAAGGAGAAGAGGTTAGATCACAGACATTATTTGATTCCTTACCTGATTCCGGACCCAGCACATCTCAGAGCCTGGAAAGGACATTATTTCAGCACGCGTCGCTTCGCCAGCAGCGGTGCCGCGTTATACTCACCAGTCCACCGCATCTTTCGACTCGTCGCTGCCTCCATCATTTTCTTCGTCGAAACCCAGCACCTGGGGGGAAAACAAAAGGAATAACAAGGTGAGCCGAGAAAACCAACAAGGACAATCTCTTTGCCACCATAGGCTTACCTGCTTTACCACCGGAGGTATTATTCTTTAATTCGCTGCATCTTCCTATGCCACACCTATAAACTGAGAGAAAACAGCAAGTTAAACTCATGCAACTTTTACCGGACAGTGTTTGGTAATACAGACTCTTACCTGAACGCCATCAGCTGCCTCCAGGCAATATTCTTTTGGACCGAGCTGCAACCTAACGAGGGAATGGAACAAGAGTGAACATCGGACATATTGAACTCTTTGAACTTTATAGGCACTGGATTCAATATTCCTCCGGAACTCCTCCAGTACCTTCAACCCAGTGAAGTAACTGGTATCTACGCGCCCCTGCATGCCATGCAGGATGGAGAGCTCATCATTTAAAAACATAAGGTGAGGTTACCAAAAGGGAATATCGGAGGTGATTAGTGGGGAGAACGAGAACTGTTGGGGGGCCATCACTAAAGTCCACGGGTGGCTAAATCCCTTTCTCCACTTGCAGGAGAATACTTCTACGAGTCCAGCAGACAAGATTAGGTGGGCCAGTCCAGACTGTCATCTCTTCACTACGCATAACGTTGGTGGAGACTGCAGCTGTCCTGGTCCGATCGACGCCCCTGTGGGAACCAGGTGAGCGTAACACCGCCTTACTACGAGGTCCCTTTGCAGGTTGGTACTTTAACGCCTGCTTGTTAGCAGGCGTTAAAAACCAACCCGCAAAGGGACCAGGGTGCTAATTACGGTACCGCAATTTGCGGTAACGTAATTAGCACTTTCCCCATTCCCATTATGCCCTATGGGGCAAAAATGGGAATGGGGAAGGGCAATGGGGGAAGGGGGAATTACCGCCCCACCAACCTTGGAATAGGGCGGTAATTCCTCTTTCCTCTAAGGTGGTGCCAGTATTTTACCGGCATGGACCAAGGTGCTAATGGCACCTTGGTCCGCCGCCTACCGTGTAATGAGGCCCACTGACATGAAGCCACACTGCCAAAGCCAAAGGAGAAGCAAAATGAGACCCTTTCATTTTCATTATTTGGTTGTTAGTTGATCTTAAACCCTAATGGCAATTAATGTTGTGAAATGCTGGGAGATGCCATGGGAGTAAACCAGGTAGAAGTTTACACAGTGCTATAAATTGATGCTGACAATGGGCCTCATTACGAGTCTGGTGGTAACCGTGCCGGAAATTCTGGCAGGTTACCGCCGGACTCGTATTACCATTCTACCTGCGTGATTGCCGGAATCACCGGGGCATTACAACCCTGGTGACCTGGTAATTCCGGAGGCGGAATTCTGTTAATCCCCATTCCCATGGAGTCCATTAGGACTCCATGGGAATGGGAATGGGAAAGTGGAAACACTGGCACGATGCTGTAATGATGCCGGTGTTTCCATGTCCGCCTGCAGGCGGGTTCTGTTAAACTTGCCAGGTCAGACCTGTTGGGAGTGACACCTCCCGCCTGCAGGACTGGAAAGAACAGTGGTGGCGGATTTACCACCACTGTTCTTTCCGGACCGGCTGACTTGTAATGAGGCCCAATGTATGTTGTTTTTGGAGCCGAAGAAGTAAAGGAGTTAAATTTCTTCAGAATCTTTCAGTTGTGACAAAATATCCTGACAAAGACAATGTATATTGCTTGAGGTGCTGAAGAAAGAACTTTATAAATCTGCTGTCAAGGAAGTATTTTTCTTCAGTGCTCCTTAATGCAGAAAATCATCCTCACCAAGACAATCATAGTTGCTATTTATGAACTAAGAAAAGGTTCTTCATTTGAAGACAAACATCTTACTCTTTGTTCAAGGAAAAGACAGAACCTTCTATTTTCTTTTTTGAATCATTGGAGTGTTGGAACTCTCCGTTGTCAAGTTGGAGTTGCAAAGAACTGTATTGGAACTTTGTTGCAAACCACGAGTTCCTTATTTCTTTCTTTTGAATTGTGAAGCAGAATCCTGCTTAATTCTGGGTAAGGGGAATTCACCTAGGTTATATTGAGAGACTGTTACGAATTCAATTGTTATATTATTTTGTTGCTTTTGAACTCCCATGCATTACCCTATTTATTTATTGTATGTGGGGGACAGATATCCTTTGTTAGAGTCTTTCCTTTAGTTTGTTAGGCAGGGAAATCCTAGTCAGTGTAGGAATAGTGAGGGGTTTATCCAACCTTCAAATTTAATAACATGGCATTCGTTCAAAAACCTTCACAAAGTTGTTGCCTCACATTTCTGATCCCTGAGACAGGGCAAACACCAATTCACCACACCTTCTGATATAGCTTAAATTTGTTATTTAAAATGACCTATGCCTTGAGCTATATATCTCCAGAATGTCACTCAATAACCCCACTCCTTTGGAAGGATGCTTAGAACACAGTAACACCCGGTGTATCCCAGGGTAGGATCACTTCAATCTCTGGGTGTAGCATTGGTCCTGACCAACAATCATCACACTTCACAGCATCCCTTGGGAACAAAACATGTCTTTACAAGGTAAGGTGCCACAGTACCCCGTTGACCATTGTTTCCAATCATTGATAATGGTCTGGCAATGATCGGCCATTTTCTAAAGCTAGCAAACTAAGGTTCCTGAAGGTCAATACTGGTTTGCCCAGGGTTGACCATGTTCTGTCATTGGTCAGCCACGCTTGCTGATGTTTGGAATGTGGTTGTAATAATGAATCATAAAATGGAGATGGTCAACCATGGCTGAACAATTCTGACCCTCTTCTTGCTATGGTCAACACTTGTGGGGTATGGCTATTGATGCACTACCATATTTAACAATGGTGGACCATGTTTGGCAATGTCAGTCTTGACTGGCGATCCACTGCCATGCTTGACCTTATTTGTTGATATTCAATGATGATTGGCTGTTTTCTGACTATGGAAAGTGATGGTCTGCCATGGTTGGGTATAATCAAACAAAATCTGTTAATAGTAGATCTTTGGTTGGCCACATATGCTCAAGGTTGATGATGATTGGTTATGTTCAGCAGCGGTGAATTGTAGTTGACAATGGATGACTATTGTTGGCAATGGAGACAACCATGCTTCAAGCCCACAGATTGATCCTATTACCCAATGCCAATATGAATAATATCAAACGACTAGTCCTATAAGGGTTTGAGAAGCAAGGCGTTGCAGCCAAACGCCCAGGATTTATATTTTTCTCCAATTCTAATCTCTGTAAATCTATGTCATTAAATAGCATAACATATACTGAACCCAGCTTCCAGTGATATCTAAAAAAGATAGCAATCAATGTGAATTTAAGCTAAATATAAATGGGAAGTTTGACTATCATTTCATCCAACCACTATGAATGAGGTCATTTATTTTAACAGGAGTGGCAATGTTCGTGCGATGTACCAGATTCCAGATTGGAACACTACGCTCAGTGAACATTTACTTTTTTAATGTACTTCCAAATGTTTGGCAGTCTTAATAAAAAAAACCTAACTTGGGCAAGGAATTTGTAACTAGACATGAAGCCTCGTGGTCGGCTTTCACTCTCATTTATGTTGTGGTTGTATGTAATTAAGTGACTTGAACAACGACAATGGTCTTTTATTAACAGTGCATTGACATCTAAATGGAAGGTTTAATCAGGACGAAAACAATGAATTGCAAATAATACAATGTGCGTTGAATTAAGATACTATCACACATTTCAGTAATATGTCAGAAGTCAAGGGGTGTGTAGTTTGTACATTGAAATCAAAACGTGTAGAGCTTACACTGTTGTACTAAATGCAAGCAGATACAGTCACAAACATCTGTTAGCTGCACAAAGCTTTAAAACATGATTCAAATATTCACGTATCAAAATGTAAAACAGTTTTGTGTCAACCCAGAGTGCTAAAAAAAGCATTTTCCTTCCTGTGAGCCATGATGAGGACCCCCCAAGCTCCAGATCAAAGCACAAGGCACAGCACACCCCGGGCTCGCCCAGACCACATGTGGGCAATGTCCATTGTGATTATGCCACTGCAAGGGCATACACAACTCCAGGTGAAAAAACAAATATATGGTTTTTAATCAAAGCTTAAATGTTTCAACTAGCATAGAAAGAGAGGGGCAGTGCCTGGTGCCCAAATATACCATGGGTGGCTGGTGAGGTGTTTTATTAGAGCTTGTAAATATTTACCACAAATATGCCAATGTGACGAGCGTAGCAAGGGAGCCCAAACTAACGTAAACAGGTTCGGGGGTAAAGGGATACTTGCCCCTCCCCAGAGAAAATGGTTTGAATAATGAGTTAAAAGGGTGCATTAAACAGCACACTTTCTGTGAAAAATTAGGCTAAAGGCTAGGCAGTTTGCATTTGGTTTTGAAAGGTGTAGAGTATGCAATGAAGACATGGGGGGTCATTACGACCCAGGCGGTAAGTACGCCAACTTTACCACCATGGTGTAAACTATGTTTACACCATGGTGGATGGCGGATTTACCGCCCCATTCCAAGGTGAGTGGGGCGGTAAATCCCCATTTCCCATTTTACCCTTCCCCATTCCCATTTTTGCCCCATAGGGCATAATGGGAGTGGGGAAGGTGCTAATTACGCCACCGTAAATTACGGTGGCGTAATTAGCACCAAGGCGGTTTAGCGCCATGGATTTTAACGGCTACTGAAAGCAGCCGTTAAAATCGGAATCAGGCGTTAAGGGTTGATGACGGAGTTAACCCTTAATGCCTGAGTTGTAATGAGGCCCATGGTATCAAACAGTGAAGACAGACACAAGTAATCACAGTTCAAGGGTGTTAATTGAACTTCAATGGATTGGTTGAACACCTATCTAAACGTAAATCTAAAGATGGGAGCAAACTATGACCATCAAATAATAAATAATGCAGTCCTAGTCAAGTCTGTCAAAATAAAAGGGCCTATACTAATAAGTCTATTGCCGATCCTTACTTCCAAATACAAAATGGTGTGAGATAATAGTGTATTCAAAAAGAAAAGTGTTCAAAAAATAATATGTCAGGATAGTTGATCAGTTGGCTTCCCTGCCCCACGTTTTCAACATGAGGCAAGGCAGCACGTTTGAGTTTCACACACACTCTGGCTTCCCTGCCACGAGGATACCATTCCAAGCAAACGCATCAGTGTCTTTTGCCAAAGCGTCTTTTACAATAACAGCCTCTTACTGAAGAGGGCCTGTTTCAACAAATAAGTTCCTTTCCAATTAAAGCTTTCACATGTGCAAGTTCTTGTTTTCAATATTCATCATGGGTCTCTCTCCTTCAGGCTTGGACCCATTTTTACTACAATGTTCACAACTGGTCTCCCTCATTCAAGCTCAGACCATGGATCTCCCTCGTTTTGGCCCGGATCCCTTTTATCACAATATTCACATTTGGTCTCCCTCGTTCAGGCTCGGACCATGCGATGTCACCTTCTACGTTTTTCTCTTGATATAACGATTTTTGAATGTGTGATGGTTCTGGCTTAACCGTTGTAGGACCACTTTGATTCACTTCATACAATGTTCTTACTTTAGTTCTGTCACCTCTTGGCTGGATACCTTTACAGAGGCCTTCAATTGAGCACCCGCGCGGCGCCAGACCACTCGTCATTGTTATCATATCTTTCCTTCTCAGAGTTCAAACATTCATCAGCAAGTTAGCTTTACTCGTACCTTTTATCACATGCATTTAACAATGTTCATTCTCATTAGTTATACAATGTTGCTGTCTGCAACCTAGATTTCAAAACAGACCGGCCATGCATCAGCCTCCCCAAATCACCGGCTGTGTTGATCTCTCTGATGATACTTTGTTCTTGGAGCCAAGGAGGATACAACGGCGGCTGCCACTCCTCCCCGACATGGTCAGCTGCGCAGGACCGCCTCTGATATCTCTGACACGCAATGCAGGATTCTTTAGCCTGGTTTCCTGGCATTATGTTTTCTGATCTACAAGGGTTTTGAAATTGACAGTTTACTATTGGAAAGGGCAAAGGTATTTCCCTCCTTGCGAACCCTTCTTTGTTTGCCGTCTTTCTCCCATCATTCATCTGCCTTCATGAAACTGCTGCTCCTTAGTTTGTTTTGCCTTGCTCAGGGGGTACTCCCCTGCTCTGCCTTTTATCCATGTAGGGAAGTTTAATGGAAGTCAGGTGTGAGTGATTGTCAGTAATTGGATGACTTCACCTGACCATAATAGGGGGACATGTCAGGTACATTGCTTGGGTGTGAGTCTGTTTTTTCCCAGAACAGGAAGTCTGTGTGAAAGTGTTTGTGAATGGAAAGGGGGGATAAAGTACCCACATATCCTACCTTGTAGGATGGGAAAAAGGTGTTACAGGGTGAGGGATAGTGCATCTCGTAAGATTGTTGTCTTGTTCCCTTTTGTTCCCCTCCCTCTCCTCGTCACGCCTTCAAACATTTGTGTATAGGCGCAATATAAATAAAATATCATATCATATCATATCCCACCATCTAGTGTCCATCTCTCAGAAGAGGCCTCACCCAGGTGATCCTCCCGCACTGGTCCTCCCCCAGGGTCTGTATCAAAAGGGGATGGCTTTGCCCTGGCCACCTGAGAGAGTGATTCCAGGGACTAGTGGGTGAGACACCTTCTAGTTTCTCACAGGTAACTCATGAAAAAAGTACAATAGATGCAAGCCACCAGAGACGCACAGGCACATTTCCCAACGCATTGTGATGCCGGTCCCTGTAATGTAACCCAGTATAAAAAACATGTTCATGCTGGCTGTGCCCAACAGTTCCATGCCGGCTCCACCAACATATGCTAGTGTTCCCATATACAAGCATGCTCATGTTCATTTTGAGATGTTTTTTATAGTATAATTACTGGGACTAGGCACAAAGCTGGCTCTGCCAATATATGCCAGTACTCAAATGTAATTACATACTCCAGTTGGTTTTGCCATTAAAAGTGCCATGTCACAATAAGAAAACATGTCCAAACTGGTTCCAATCTAAGTCAGTCTAAACCCAAAAGAACACTAGTCAGTCTTGCTTCATCACAGATGCTCAGTTAATAAAAAGACATGCTACAATAAGAAATAGATAGGTCGCTACACCAAAATGTCACTCTAGTGGGACAATACTACTTATCATGCTTGCTTCATCAAAGATACTGAGTAATACATGGCATGCCACAATAAGCAATGGCTATTCTAGCTGCACCAAAATGCCAGTCTAGCCAGGTAATGACACACATGATCTTGGCTTTGTCGGAAAATACCACTAAAATATGCAAATTCAATAAAGGATGTGTCAAAAATGCTCTAGTGATCCCCAGTCTCCCAGTGCCCTACACACACAAACACACACGCACGCATCCCCTTTCACCCACCGGCCATTCACTCATACATCTGCTCTCATCTTCATTCACACTGCATTTACCATATAGGCATGCACCCACCAACACAGAACATTCATACCCATTCACCCACCAGTCACTCACCCTGGCACACACCCAGAATATTACATGGCCTGCGGTAGCGGCCATGTAGTTATGGTTAAGTTGCTAAACCCATAGGAAGAGACCTTTTTGGGCGGCTTATAACTTTGCTCCCCCTGAACGAATCTTCAACAAACTTTGCAAAAAAAGTATATGGCCCACTCTGAATTTGCAAAGTTTGGTGAGGTTTGGTACAGGCAGGGCAACGTTATAGGGGGGTCCCAAAATTTCTTTTTTTCCCATAGACTGTATGGAGAAAGAATTTCTGTCGTGACTACAGCCCAAACCGCTGGACGGATTTTCACCAAATTTGCGGCAGGAGTGGTGGCTTGGTCCCAAAAGAGTGCTTTTGTAAATCTGATGAAAATCTGTCCAGTAGTTATTTTTAAAATGACCAAAAGTAGGTCTAAATAAATTAGTGACATCGATGACCACTCCACGGACACACTTCCCTATTCGCTCCGCGGACAGGACACCAATTGGATAATCAGTTTGCGGACATCTCCGCGGACATGCAACATGTTCTCTGATTGGCTAGGTTGAGGCGTGAGGTGCGTGCATTGTTTTGATGCGCCTGCCATATTGGATCCTCGGATGTCTGCGGACAGCGCAGCGTTGAAGTTAGCATAAATCCAATTTTGGGGAGTGTGTTGGTGTGTATGAGTGCTTGGAGAGGGTGGGGGAGTAAGAGATGGGTAAATTGTTGTATTTGTTTAGTTGGGAGAAGGTTGTGATGTGTTCACGGTGTCTGCAGACATAATAAACACCGGGCACACTACTGGCTATTTTAGTTTAGCAAGATGTGGGTTTTGGGTCGTTCGAAGAGCATTGGGTGAAGAGGGTATGTATTGAAGAGTTTCTACGTTGGTTGTAATTATTTTTTAGAATGTTAATTGAAGTGGGTAGGTTTTGAGGTGGATGTATTATGTTTTTGGGTTATTTGGTAGGTGCTTGTTTCTATGGGTGTGTTATGCTGCGGTGGTTGTGGCTAGGGCCTAGAGTCTTGGGTGCATGGACAAAGTGCCGTAGGCTTTCAGCCATGCAACCAAGACTCTAGGCCCTGCTACAACCACTGCAGCATAACACACCCATGTTACCAAAGATTTTGACTGTGGTATGTGGGTTGCTTAGGGGATATGTTTTTAAAAATGTGTGTACTGATTGCTAGTAGTGTAATAGTGTTTATAGGACAGTGACATGATGTGTCTTTGTTTGTTGGATTGTGCTCAGAATGTTGGTATTCAAGAATCTAGGCATTTTGGGTTGTATTTATTGGTGAGGTGTTTGTTTGCATGTCTGTGTTCTGTTGTGGTGGTGGTGTGTTTAATTGTTATATACTTAGTGTTTCTTTTGGTGAGACTGTATGAAGAGTTTTGGCCAGGCCATGCAGTTAAGATTGTACTGTTTGGCAAAAACCGCTGCAGCATAAGATACCCATGGAAGCAAACATTTTGGATTGTGGTGTATGGTGAGGTGTTTGCTTGAATGGGTGTGTTATGCTGTGGTGTTTGTGAGTCCAATCATTATATTCTTACTGTTTGACTTTTTGACCTTTTGTGGTTGTATGCAGGTTTTTCATGCAAATTACCAAGAGTCCTGGGAGTTCCTCTGCTGACATTAGTCCTGGTTACGAGAGAGTTACCCAGAGTCTTCATCTCACTATCTTCCACAGATAAGAAATATCCCAAAAATATCAGTCTTTGTCCTGCCCTGGGGCAGTCAAGCACCAAAATGCTAGGCAATTCTCCTCTGAAGAAGAGTACCAATAAACATTGGGTCATTACTGGCTATTTTAGTTTGGTATGATGTTGGTTTTGGTTCGTTAGAAGAGCATTGGGTGAAGAGGGTATGTATTGAAGAGTTTCTACGTTAGTTGTAATTATTTTTTAGAATGTTCATTGAAGTGTGTAGGGTTTGAGGTGGATGTATTATGTTTTTGGGTTGTGGTTATTTGGCAGGTGTTTGTTTCTATGGGTGTGCTTTGCTGCGGTGGTTGTGGCCAGGGCCCAGAGTCTTGGGTGCATGGCCGAAGAGTTGTCATGTGATGTCATCTTTGATGTCCTGGGTGTTAGTCTTAGCAGTGCAAGGTGGTGACACGAGTTACCTCAACACCTCATCTTCTGCAGATGCACATTCCCATTCTTCTTCATTAATTGCTCCTCTTTCAATGCTCTCCACTATCAACTCTTCTCCCTAGTTTCATTCTTCTTGATCTTCTATCACCCCTTTATGTAGGAGTGTGTCAAGTTAGTCTCTCAACTGCTCCCATACATGGTGTGGTACAGGACGAACATTGTGTACCACAGGGGTGGCATTCCTCTGTAGTTTAATAAGATGCTCAAAATCTTCTAGTTTCCCCAGATTTATCAGAAAATTCTTCTGGAAATTTGATGATCCCTCTATCTTGGAATTCCACAATAAACACTGGCTCCTCCAGGTTGGCTTGGATGTAAATTTCCAGATTGGTCTGTTCGTCTCACTCTAAAAGAGATAAACCTTTCTTTGCCATGAACATTTCAGATATAGAACTCCTGCCCTTGTACTCCATGGTGGTGTGGAACTTCCCCAACATCTCTATTTCTATTTTGCCATAAGCATGAGGACAGATGTTACGTTCCAGAAGATCCTGTACTCTTCCCCCAATGACATTCATGAAAGTCTCACCAGAAATGATGGTCCAAGAAATGGCACTGTCTACCTTCATTGTCAGTGTTTTCCTGTTGACAGTAAACCTATCCAAAGGCCCTCTCTTGCCCCAGTTAAATGCAGAGATTTCAAACACATTTCTAATACTGCTACCCTTGTTCTCTATTTGGAACAGCTGTGTCACTTCATGTCGGAGATTGTATAACTTCTTGTTCTGCTCTGAAAGGGGCCTGCTCCATTGCTTTCACACTTCCTCCTCTACAAACTCAAGCATTTCATACAGATCACATTTCGGGCCAGACAGAATAAGTTCAAAGATAGGTGTTTGGTACTGCCACACTTGAAGCATCTTACTTCCCTGCTGCTTTCATTTGGTTTCCTGTTCCTTACAGGACACACCTCTTTGTTGGGTCGATCAATCTTCATATTTCTCATTTAGTGAGCAGTCTGTTCTATACTCGGGTCAGTTATACAGCCTGCTCTTGTGAGAGATCGCTTGTCAACAACTTTTCTTGAACTTTAACGTTATTGGTGCACCTTATAAGTTTGTCCCTGATCAGGGAATTTGCTAAGGGACCAAAGTCGCAGGTATGGCTGAGGGTGCAAAGAGCAGATACATAATTCTCAACTTGTTCAAGTGGCTCTTGACGCTTATGGAAAAAATGGTGTCATTAAAAGTTACATTCTTCTTCAGCTCATAGTGATCCCACAATTTCCTAATTGCTTCAGCAAAATCATCCAGGTCACCGGCCACTATGCCTTCCAGATCTGGCAAACCGTCAAATACACCGCACCCTTCAGTGCCTAAATTGTGAAGTAGGAGGGCTTGCTACCTTGCCGGTGCAAACTTGTCTCGACCCATTGCAAGCATATAAGTTTCAAACATTATTTTCCATCTGTTCCTAATTGGGGGATTACCATGTTCAGCGAAAAATGATGGGAGCAGGGGGATATTCTTGATGCTGCCATTGCCATGATGGTGAGTGTAGGGGTACACTCGCTGTGATTGCTGTAGACTTCCTTCCTCCCAATTCTCCTGTGTCCCCAACTCTTGCTTTTCTTATGAGCCGTACATTACTTTTTCCTTTATTTATTAATTTGTTTGTTTTCTTATTAGTGTTGCACCCCTACTGGTTGAGGCAATGATTGTGTACTCTAGAGCATTGCCGTTAGACAAAGAGGCCAGCAATGCATCCCACAATGCCTCTCAATTTTGTGGATGCTGTGATCTGCATTTGTGCTTCCTCGCACCTGAAGGTCCCCTCCTCTAATCTACCTTGAAGATGAGGCCTTGAGACTGTACTTATTCAATCTGTAGCCCTGGGAACGGGACCCACACCTTGCTGCTCCCCTCCAGCCCCTCTCACCTTGCCATTGTTTAAATAATCTCTGCCCCCCTCAACATCAGCTGCGGTGGCCCGGGACTCCAGCAGCTGCTGCTCATAAGGGGAGGGGGACTCTGTGGGCTGCACTCTCTGCTCTCTGCTTCCCCCTTCTTCATGGACTCTAGATGCTTGTCTCCATTGATAAGGAGCAGAAAGGTGGGTTGATAAGAACATTTTAATCACCGCCCGCAGAGTGCAGAACCTCTGCTGGGTCAGTCACAGCATAACTTAAAATCCCTTCAAACCAACACAATTACAGAACTAGAACTTAGTGTACAGAGAATAGGTCACGCTGCGTAGAACACCAGCACAACACTGTGCCCCCATTGCTGCAAGATGAGAGATATGCAAAGATTGATTGATTGTGTGACATCACCCCTGTAGGACAAAAACACGCAAGATCTTCCCTCCCCTCTGTGAGACAGGGGGGATGTAAAGACTGAGTGTGTGTCCCCACCCCTGCGAGACAGGAGAAACATAGAAAATGAGAATGTCCCACAACTCCTGCAAGACAGCAGAGACATGATACAGCAGTCTGTGCCCTATATGCTGCAAGAGTGGAGACATGGAACATTTGAATGTGTGCCCTCATCCCTTTTAGAAAAACAAGATTTAAAAAGAGTGTATACTGTCACTCCTGTGAGACAGCAAAGAAGGACAAATTCAGGCTCTGTGAGAGAGAAGAGCTGTACAAATTGAGTATGTGACCACACCCCGGTGAGGTAGGAGAGCAATACAAATTGGGCCTGCACCACCAAACCTATGAGACAGTATAGATGTAACAATTTAGTCTGTGCCCCACTTCTACTGGACAATAGAGACATACATATAAAGAATAACATGTCAACCCTGCAAAACAGGTGAGACATACAAATTGAGTCTGCACCACCAGAGCTGTGAAACAGAAGAGAAGGAAAAGTTGACTGTGTGCCCTCATCCATGGGAGACAGGTAAAATGTAAAACGTGTCAGTGATCTCACCCCTGTGAGGCAGGAGAGAAGTAAACATTCAAGCTGTTCCCTCACCGGTGAGATAGGGGAGCTATAAACATTCAGTCTGTACCCCACCTCTTCTAGACAGTAGAGACATACAAATTGAGAGTGTGTTGCTACCATTACAAAACAGGAAATACATGAAAAATCAGACTGTGCCCAGACCCCTGAGTGACAGTAGAGATGGAATAATTGGGAGTGGTCCCTCGCCCTGCAAGACTAGCAAGATTTAAACATAGAGCGTGTGCTCTCACCCATGTGAGACAGGAGAGATGCAAACATGCAGGCTGTGCTCCTAGTCCTGTGAGACAGGTGAGAAATCGAATTTGAGTGTGTGTGCTCACCCTGGCAAGAGAGGAGATACAGACAATGTTGACCTGTGCCTCTAAAACATGCGAGACAGGAGAGTCTGCGCTAACTCTGACCAGTATACAGGGCTGCCAAACAGCAAACGGCAAGCGGGAAACGTGTATTACTGGGGTGCGCGGGAAGTTCCACACGTGATTTCAGCAGGGTACGTTTATTTCTGGGGTGCGGGGAAGTTCAACACGCGATTACAGCAGGGTACGTGTATTACAGGGGTGCGCAGGAAGTTCCACACGCAATTTCAGCAGGGTACGTGTATTTCTGGGGTGCGGGGAACTTTTACACGCGATTTCAGAAGGGTACCTGTATTACTGGGGTGCGCGGGAAGTTACACACGCGATTTCAGCAGGGTACGTGTATTTCTGGGGTGCGGGGAAGTTTAACACGGGATTTCAGCAGGGTAGGTGTCTTACTGGTGTGCGCGGGAAGTTACACACACAATTTCAGCAGGGTACATGCATTTCTGGTGTGCGGGGAAGTTTGGCACGCAATTTCCGCAGGGCACGTGTATTACAGGGTTGCGCGGGAAGTTACACATGCGATTTCAGCAGGGTACGTGTATTTCTGGGGTGCGGGGAAGTTCAACACGCGATTACAGCAGGGTACGTGTATTACAGGGGTGCGCGGGAAGTCCCACATGCGATTCCAGTACGGTACGTGTATTTCTGGGGTGCGGGGAAGTTTCACACGCGATTACAGCAGGGTACGTGTATTTCTGGGGTGCGTGGAAGTGTAACATGCGATCATAGCAGAGTACCTGTATTACTGGGGTGCGCAGGAAGTCCCACACGCGATTCCAGCAGGGTACGTGTATTTCTGGGGTGCGGGGAAGTTTCACACGTGATTTCAGCAGGGTACCTGTATTACTGGGGTGCGCGGGAAGTTCCACACGCGATTACAGCAGGGTACGTGTGTTACTGGGGTGCGGGCAAGTTTCACACGTGATAGGCCCTGTGTGAGTGGGGTACGTGTATTTCGGGGATGCAGGGGAGTCCTACACATGAATTGGCAGTGTGGGTCCTCCCAGGTGCTCCGTCTACACCCTCCACGGCCCCTGCAGGCAGACCACGCCACAGGGGACTACCCTGCACCCCTGGTCATGTCCCGCAGGCAGCCCATCCACCATGGGCATGCCCCACCAGCCAAGCCACATGTCACCTTGTACTAGTGATCACTAACGCATTACCCCCTTGCACCCCCACCACACAGCAGTGCAGGGCACCTGCCAGCAGGCACACACTCATCTCCCCCAGCACCCCAAACCCCCAGCAGTGTGGGGTACCTGCCAGCAGGCCCCCACTCATGTCCCACCATGTCCCCTTGCACCCCCACCACCCAGCAGTGCAGGGCACCTGCCAGCAGGCCCCCACTCATGTCCCCTTGCACACCCACCCCCCAGCAGTGCAGGGCACCTGCCAGCAGGCCCCCACTCATGTACCACTCATATCCCCTTGCACCCCCACCCCCGAGCAGCCAGGGGCACCTGGCAGCAGGCCCCCACTCATGTCCCTTTTCAGCACCACCCCCCAGCAGTGCAGGGCACCTGCCAGCAGGCCCCCACTCATGTTCCCTTGCACACCCACCCCCCAGCAGTGTGGGGCACCTGCCAACAGGCCCCCACTCATGTCCCCTTGGACCCCCAGCACTGAGGGGCACCTGCCAGCAGGCCCCCACTCATGTCCCCTTGCACCCCCACCCCCCAGCACTGAGGGGCACCTGCCAGCAGGCCCCCACTCATGTCCCCTTGCACACTCACCCCCCAGCAGTGCGGGGCACCTGCCAGCAGGCCCCCACTCATGTCCCACTCATGTGCCCTTGCACCCCTACCCCCCCAGCAGTGTGGGGCACCTGCCAGCAGGCACCCACTCATGTTCCCTTGCACACCAACCCCCCAGCAGTGTGGGGCACCTGCCAACAGGCCCCCACTCATGTCCCACTCATGTCCCCTTGCACCCCCACCCCCCAGCAGTGTGGGGCACCTGCCAGAAGGCCCCCACTCATGTCCCACTCATGTCCCCTTGCACCCCCACCCCCCAGCAGTGTGGGGCACCTGCCAGCAGGCCCCCACTCATGTCCCACTCATGTCCCCTTGCACCCCCACCCCCCAGCAGTGCGGGGCACCTGCCAGCAGGCCCCCACTCATGTCCCACTCATGTCCCCTTGCACCCCCACCCCCCAGCAGTGCGGGGCACCTGCCAGCAGGCCCCCACTCATGTCCCACTCATGTCCCCTTGCACCCCCACCCCCCAGCAGTGCGGGGCACCTGCCAGAAGGCCCCCACTCATGTCCCACTCATGTCCCCTTGCACCCCCACCCCCCAGCAGTGTGGGGCACCTGCCAGCAGGCCCCCACTCATGTCCCACTCATGTCCCCTTGCACCCCCACCCCCCAGCAGTGCGGGGCACCTGCCATCAGGCCCCCACTCATGTCCCACTCATGTCCCCTTGCACCCCCACCCCCCAGCAGTGCGGGGCACCTGCCAGCAGGCCCCCACTCATGTCCCCCAGCCAACACGTCATCACAATCTAGATCCCTGGCCCTTATGGCCAGCCTCCACATGCCAAAGACCCACCCAAGTATTGCATCCACCCACATAGAAATGCCAATTTCATGATACAACCCCAATGACAAGTATGTAAATGAACACATGTCCATCACAAACACACAATGGGTGCAAGTGAATGTCAAAACGCATATCATGACACGCATGAAACCAATGAGATAATACCACACATCGACGTATGAACAAAACATTTTATTAAAAGCAACATGAATGGAATAAAAAACAAACAAACGAAAAAAGGAAATTAAAAACGAAAAGCTGCATGTCCGTAAAATAATGAAAAACAACAAATCATAATCCGAAGGAAAGGTGTCCAAAGTCACAGTTAAAAAAATGAAATCCAAGGGAAAAACAAAAGTAAAAACCATTGCTCCATGGGGAAATAAAATAATAAAAAAGATGAATCCAATGGTGAACTATATACAGAAGAACAATCCAGGGTCCATGATCCCAACTGAAGAAATGAAACCTATCAAAAATACTACCTAATGAAGAACTGTATACAGAAAGGTGGTGCATTGTCCAAGCGCAACCAAAATAAAGAAAAAACCAAAGGAAACCTAACACTATCTAACTATTTACAAGGGCAGCGGGCAAGTCCAACGGCTCACTTGTTGATGTTCCGGGCCAGGGCATCATCGAACTCCTGCTCGATGTCCCGGAGGCAGTCCTCTTCCATGGCCCGAGGGTTCGCAGGGACGATGACATCTGGAACTCCAGGTCCCTGCGAATGGCCTCGAAGCACTAGGCCCGCCTCAGGGTCCTACGCATGGAGTTCTCCGCCCTGACCATCGTGAGCCGTGCCTCTTCTGCCCGCTGCCGCTCCGCATCTATCGCATGGCCCAACCACTGCCATGCGGAAGACACTTCCAGTCCAGGGTCCTCCTGCCCTCCGGCCGATGCCTGCCCCTCTGATGATGAAGGCCCCGAGCCATCATGGCTCCCACCTTGTTGCTGCTGCTGCTGTGCCGCTGCCTGTGCCCTGGCTCCTGCTGCCTGCGCATCCTCCTCCAGCTGGGGTGCAGTTGTTGAGGTGCCCACCCCTGCTGGACGTCCGACTCCCGACTGTGGCAGGGATGTGTCCTCCACCAGCCTGGCCGCAGGGTCAGAGACAGCTCCACAGGGCACCTAGGTGACACATGGGTGGGAAGATGGCACGGAGGACGACTGGCGCATAGGGGGTTCAGTTGAGGAGGGGGTCGGAACAAGGTCCACAAAACGGAGGAATCTGGCCATGGTGAGCTGTCCCAGTGGGGCAATGCGGTCAATGAGCCATGCGAGAAGACGTGCAGTCTCCTCATGAAAAGACTGCAGGTCAGCTCGCATGGCACGTTGACGCAACGCCACCCCACCCAGGACAGGCTCAACCCGGTGCCGGATAGCCACATCCCCAGGGAGAGGAAGGCCAGTTGGTGTAAGCCAATCCCCTCCCTGAGAACGGGTCTGGACGTAGGTATCCCTGCTGGTGCAAGATGATCCAGTCACAGGATCGGGGACAGGATTACACACAGGCACCTCCGCGGCGGCCTGTGCTGCCTCCTGTCCCTGCCCCTGCACTGCACCACTAGCACCAGTGGAATCCCCACCTCCAGACCGCGTCTCTGTCCCTTGCACGGCCTCCTCCTCCACCAAACCCCCCACCAACCTGGATGACTCCGTGCCATCTTCCTCCGTTGGGCCCTGTGGGGTCTCAGCTGCCCCTTCAGCTGCCGATGAGTCCAACTCCAACCTCTGCCTCTTGGACCTCCCCTCGGCAGCTGCGACCTGGGACGCGGCACCGGACTCCTTACTCCCCGACGAGATGACAACCTGGGAGGGGAGCCGAGCCTTGCGTCTCCGGCTGGCGGTGCGATCCCTGCCGCTGTGCTCCACAGCACCTTCTCCGCCCTCTTCATCAGTTGACGCTGCAGACAGGGAGAGAAAGGAGACAGGCATCAGGGCACTGTACAATGGACTCATACACACATGACAGTTGTACATGAGTGGCATTGTCAAACTTCAGACATGGCATCACAATCCCCAACACACATGTCATTGCAACTCACACACATGAGCTATTCCACAGCCATATTGCAACAGCCAGCACCATCCATACACATACAAACAGCATGAGCAGCCAAAGGTGAGCCAGACATCACATGAAACACAGGGAGTGCACTAGACATGCACACACGCCACCACAATTACATGCATGTGTACACCTCCGCCAACTGTCGCAGTGATGGGATGGGCATCCATGTCAAATCTGGCAATCAGTCTTCTACATATCAGTCTCACATGCATCCATGTTGCATCACTGTTGCACCCATGTCAAATACACACACATGCACATGTACACGGTGCAGATACATGCAGCTGGAACCAACATCCATGTGTGACACCACAAACATGCCAACCTACATACACAGTAATCAAAACATGTGTGCTCACACATCTGCATTTGGCCTGCATGCTTACCCACACATACACCATCCATGTGTCTCACACATGAAAGGACTTACATGTGTCAGACTCACAGCCCTGTACATACACATCCATACATGGCCCTACAAAACCACATGTACAACCTGCACACTTCTGGCACACCACCACACGCACAGCTTCCAATCAGTATGCATGTACACTTACCGCTCGACTCCAGACGGGTCTGCCTCTCAAGGACCTGGACGTGGAGCGCTGGGCGTATGCGTTCCAGGACCCTCATCTGATGTTCCGACAGGTGGCCCTGGCTCCCCTTAGCATCCGCTGCCTTCAAGAGGCGCCGGGCCTTGTTGAGGGTCCTGGACCTGAAGTCCTCCCAGCGCTTCTTGACATGTTGGAAGTCGCTGACTGCCACCCCCTCCGCGTTGATGGCAGTCACGATGTCCGTCCAGATCCGAGTCCGTCCTTCCTTGTCGGCGGCCGACCTTACGAAGAGGGCATCATAATGCCCCAGGACTTGCTCCACCAGGACACCAACTTCGGTGGCAGTGAAGCTGGTGGCCCTCTGCCTCTCTGGCTGGGGGTTGCCAGTGGTGCCAGATGGTGTAGTGCCCGACATAGCAACCCCAGAGGCAGGTGTGGGTGGGCAACTGGGTCCTGGGGCTGGGCTGTGGAGCGATGGAATAGCAGTCGGTAGTCTTCGGTTCCAGCAGGGGTGGTCACAGTAACAGCACCTCAGGCTGACGTGCAGGCAGCAAATGGCAGGGCATGTGGGCAGCAGGCAATCAGGCAGCAGCAGATGGCAGGTGGGAGCGTGCTCGGGGCTTTGGGGGGCAGTAATTCGGCCTTCTGGGCAGGAGCGTGGTCTTCCGTGTGTGAACGCGTGGCCAGCTGGATACGGAGTGATTTGGCACGTGAAAATCTAGCACGTCAGCGTGTAATTTGAGGAAACGCCCTCAGCGTGTAAGCGCGTCTGTGACATGTGCGCACGGGCGTTTCCCTGAACCCGGGTGCATGTTACACATCCAAGAACTGCACGTCCGAGTGTCAGCTCGTGTAATTGGAGGTTAGGGCCTTAGCGCGTATACGCGGAAGTGACGTTGGACGTGTGGGCCGGTTCAAAAGGCACGTGTAGGACGTCATTTCCTTGTACGTGCTTTTCGTGGACAGTGAGTGGGTGAATTCTGTACTTCTTGTCGGTTCACACGCGATTTACTTCACAGCGTTTGTAGTTCGTACTCCCTGTTACCTCTGACAGCTTTTTTCAGATTTTCTGTTGGGCCTGCTTCCTCAAACAGCGTTCACTTCTTCTTTTGTCCTGTCTCCTCAGACAGTGTACAATTCTTTTTTTGGCGGGGGTGTTGCCAATGCGCACATGTGCGTATTTTTCACGCTCATTTTCCAGGCAGACGGTGAGTCGAGCACGTATTTACCAACTGTGCTTGCCCCGTGTGTCGTGTACCCCTTCAGAGGTCATTGTAGGCTGCGTGTAACACGCGTACGTTCATTTTTGTGTTTCTGGGTGCCACAGCGTAGTGAGGGTTCATTTTTCCACGCACGTGGTCTACGAGGGGTTGTGTGCACGTTATTTTCTGTTTTTGGGGTGCCTGTGCGTTGCGTGACCCGTTATCTTTCCCCAGGGGTCACATACAGCCTTGCTAGAGCACTAGGGTACGAATTCCATCTAGTACCCTACCCCTTTGACACCCAATTGCCCAGGACAATAGTTTACTGTAAATCCCATACGCACAACAACATCAGTGCCATGGTTGGGAGGCGACCAAGCGGTAAGGGTGGCAAAGGTGGCCGAGCCTCAAGAGGAGGCCGTGGTGGGCGCGGTAGGGGACGTGGCCGGGATTTGCAGGGACACCCATGCCCCCATATAGTTGAGGGAAACATGGCTGACACCATCTCTGCTCAGCCCTTGTTGGACCGGCCCATTGTGGCACCTGACCTGGCAGAGGGTGACTCCCAGGCTGACTTCCAGGTCGCCAAGCCTAGGCCACGTGTGGCCGTGCAAGTTGGTGTCACCAGGCCACGTGGATCAGGGGAAGCTATGTCATCTGCTGCCCCGAGTAGGCAGGGTGGGGAGGCTGCAGGGGCAGCTGCAGCTCCATCCACCCCAGCTCTGACTCTCCCAGCCAGGGCAGTGTTGGTCCCAGTCCATCTTGCTAACGTTCCCCCTAACTACGTAACACTTCAGCCAATGCCTGCACCAAGTCCCATGCTCAGTGTGCATTCCCACACTCCAACTACCCAGTCCACTGGTGCTCCTGCCCCTAGTGGCCAGAGGGGCGTAGGCTACTCAGGATCCCCACCACCTTCCAAAAAAAAGAGGAAGAGTGCTCGTCCACTACAGGCTGATACCCCCAGACGCGGCTACGCAGTCCGGCATGCAAAGGAAGCCTAGCTTCAATGATGCCGAACGTGATGCACTTGTGCAGTATGTGTCCGCACATGACAGCGAAATGTTGATCACTTCAGGGTGCAAGACCACACCTGCTCAACGTCAGGCACACTGGCAGACCGTTGCGGACATCATAAGTTCCCTTGGATTAGTGAGGCGCACAGCTGGTGAGTGCTACAAGCGCTGGAATGACCTTAAGCGCAGGGCAAAGAAAAAGCTGGCCTCAAGTCATGCCGCTACTCTGGTGACTGGAGGTGTGTCTCCACAAGAGGACATTGAACTCACTGTACATGAGTCTGTTGCTGGGATCTACGTCACAGTGGAACAGATCCAAGGTGTGGGAGATCTGCCAGATTACGAGGCATTGTCCGGTGAGTGCACATGCATGTGTGTGTGATCCATGTGTATGTTGTGTGTGTGAGGGGTTCTGATTGAGTGTCAGGTGAGGGTGTGTGTGCCTGAGTGGTTTGGGTCACCCATGTGCTTCATCCAAAACATTCTGCACCCCTGGATTTGGGTATTACAGTATCTCTTCTGCCCACAGTAGACTTTTTGTGCAACATCACGCCAGTTGCCCTTGAAGTGGCATCTTGCAACAACATTGTTCCGTATTTCTCATTGTTCATTCAGGCTGATTGTTTCGATCCCCCCACTTTCACTACGCATTTCTCAGCCCTATTGTCAAACGATATGTGACATGCCTATGGTACATGCCATCTGTGTGATGGCATGTGTCATGTATGTGGATTGGACATGCCACTCACAGGCCAATGTGTGATGGCTCTGCTAGCCAGCATGCAGCTAATGTGTTGCTCTTCCATCTTGGTGTCATCAGTGTCTGACATTTTCCTCCCCTTCAAACTCAGTGACAGTGCATGCATGGGAGGGTTATAGTCATGTGGGACATGTGTCAATCAAGTACTGGATCTGTAGCTTGTGAGGCCTAATTGTGTGCCATGGTGCTAATGCCTGTTTCCATTTTTTGTCTTTCATGTTTCTGCAGGGGATGACGCACTTGATGCTGTTGAGGGTGAGGAGATGGTGCAGACCCAGGAGGGATCTCAGGCACGACCGGGAACCAGTGGGGGACGGGGTGTTATGGTGGGTGAGAACCCACTCTTGCTGCAGACCGTTCTCTCCGGGGGTGTCTCTGGGTGCACCTCCCCAGACCTCTTTTCGGGTGTTGATTCGGATGATGAGACCTATGTGGCTTCGCAGGTAGGTGTTTCTGGGAAGGATTTTGTTCTGTCCGACCCACCTGCACCAGGGGTACAGCCCACTATGGGGATGTCAGTGTTGGTAGGTCCGCCTTTGGTGGTTACAGATGCAGGGCCACACTCCGCAACATCTGATCCTGTTCCTGGGCCAGCAGGTCAGACAGGGAATGCAGTCCTGCAGCCTCAGGCAGTGCTGACACAGCAAGGCACAGTTCGCCTTGCCCCAGACAGGTGTGGTGCCCGCCAACACGGTGGCCGTACGCCACCAGGCAATACTGCATGGGAGAAATCCATATACGGTATGGCAAACCAACAGGCTGCAGCATCTGAGATGATGGCTCAAGCTATGGAGAGGGTGGCCACTTCCATTATCCCCCCTGAAAGGCAGATGGAGCAACTACAGCAGGCAACAGACTCCATTTGCCAATCACTCAGGGAGGACATGTTGGCGTCCAACAGGGACAGACGGGTGGCCCTGGACACTCTGCGGGAAGCCATTTCTTTAGAGTCCCAGGGCCAGAGGGAAGCCCTGAGGGTAGAAGTCCGTCACCTCAGGCAGACTCTTGTGGAGCTGGAGGCTTCCACTGTCACGAGGACAGAACAGCTGCTGGAGCGGGTCACACGTACGCTCTCAGCAGAGATGCAGGCAACTCGGGAGGAGGTCCGGGCATCACGTCAGGTGGTGCATGGGGATCTCCGCACCATATTCCTCCAGAACGAGACCTTCCACACCTGCATTCTTGCTGCCATGGAGGACCAGACTAGGGCTTTGCGTGGGCTGCCTCCCATAGCACCACCACCTCATGGGGTGGCAGCAGCACAGGGTGATGAGAGCGATCACAGCGATTCTGAATCTCTCACGATAGCGTAGCCGCGCAGGCCATGAGCCCATCGAGGTGTTTTTTTTCCGCAACATCCACACAGGTGGCTGTTGGTGTGCACCTTGTCCTTGGACCTCCTGGGTGGCCTCCCCCACGGCCCCTTGCCCCCACATGGCCATTTTTGATTTTTGATTTTTGATTTTTGATTTTTGATTTTTGATTTTTGGTTTTTGATTTTTGAGTTTTTGTTACAGTGTGTTGCCTTGTGTGGCTCCCGTGGGCATCCACTGTATTCCGGCTGGGCACATGCAGGCTTGTCCTGAGTTTGGGTTAGATGCTTGGGTTTGTGAGACACACACCCCTCCTGCTTCCCGTTACCATGGGCTTGCAAAGGGTGTGCCCAAGTGACACTAACTTACACAGTGACGTTGGACTCCCATGACATGTGTGGCCAGTCTGTAGTCAATACTGTGTATACATTCCAAGTGCATATTGTTGTAGTATTGTACACTGCATGGTGTATTGATATGTGCTTGTGCATCCATGTCTCCCTCCTAATTTGCAGGTTCATTCCTCATGTCTTCACAAGGCTGTCTACTTTGGAGATGGAGTTCATATTGCAAGCAGTGCACTTCCAGATTTGTGTGGCACCAACACTGTACAGTTGGAAGTGGTCGATGTGCTAGCATCACCAGGTTGTAAGACTACCTATCCTTTAACTTAGTACTGTCATGTGAATGCTATGTTTGGGGTGGCTAGCTGCATTGTATTGTGGTAAGTCTTTGGCCATGTGTGTTGTCAGTTCTACATTAATGGGAGCATATTGTGTGTGGCCATTTTCCATTCGGGACACTGTACTTTGTGACACTTGTGTCATGTTTTGGGGATTCCTTTGTTTGCTCTCACATAGCATGACATGCCATGGTGTGTTGGGTGGCGGTGCTGGGGAGGTGTTGGGTGACATGGCACTGTTGTCATGTTGTATCTTGCAAGGGGGTAATGATTTTAGCAGCATAGAAGTGTGTCTTTTGATGACACAGCATTGGTGGTGTTTGTGTAGGTAGGGATGCACACAATGGAACACTACCAGGTGAACAATCTCAGGCTGGTATGGTTGTGACAGTTGACTGTCACTTGACTCATTGTCATTGATAGTCAGCTGGTATGTGCCAAGGCTGTGTGCACTCTACAGGGGTGTGATTTTAGGTGAAGTATTTAGCCACCAGCTGCGTACGGGCTGCCTCACCCCGTGCCCTTTCCCCTCCCATGCGCAACGGGCGTGCATGTGGTTGGGGATGTGGGGGCACCACCATGTCCACGGGCAGGCCCCAGTGTGTTGCAACGTTGTGCAGGACACATGCTGCCACTATGATCCTGCACAATACTGGGGGAGCGTATAACAGCTGCCCGCCAGAACGGTCAAGGGAGCGAAAGCGTGACTTGAGCACTCCGAATGTGCGCGCCACTATGCCCCGGGTTGCAATATGGGCTGTGTTGTATCTTACCTCGGGTGGCGTGGTGGGGTTCTGAATTGGTGTCATCATGTAGATGCTCAGAGGGTAGGCACTGTCCCCTGGGGAGGTGGTGATGGGTATCATTAGTGAGGTTGTGACATTACTCAGTATCTGACATGCATGCATGTGCTGTGGAATTTATACTCACCAATCAGCCATGTATCGCCATGCCGACCAGCTTCTAGGTCCCGGTTTAGGGTTGACATTCTGTAAATGAAACTGCTGTGGGTGGACCCTGGATAGTTGGCATATACTGAGATGATGATCCCCTTGGCATCACATACTACCTGGACGTTGATGGAATGCCAGTGCTTGCGGTTTCTATAGATGTGCTCAGATGCCCTGGGGGGACGTAGAGCCACATGGGTGCAGTCAATGGCACCTAGCACTTTGGGGAAGTGTGCCACCCCGTAAAAATCCTGGACGACAGCCTGCCTTTCTGCAGGTGTTCTGGGCAGGTATATGTGCCTCCGTACTGATGGGCGTGCAGTCATGATGGCCAAGACCTGGTATAGGCAGCCTGACTGCGTGGCCTGTGACACCCCCACACTATGGCACTTGTCCGCTGAAATGATCAAGTGGCCAAGAAGTGCAGTACATTAAGGACCTTCTCCAGGGGGCTGAGTGCTTGGGAGCAGGGGGTGGGTGATGTGAGGTCATCCTTCCACTCACTGACCAGGTCGAGTATTATGTGAGGTGAAAACTTGTACCTCCCATACACGTGGTCATCGGGCATCCAAAAAAGGCTGGTCCTGGGTGTAAAAATTCTGGCCCTGACTATCCTCCTCCTCCTCCTGCGGTATCCCACGGCCACTGCTGCTAGGAAGGGTATATTCATCCTGGCGTCTGAGCTTGTTTGTTGTTTGTGCGCACTTTTATGCTGCGCTGGTCGGCGTACGCCTGCTTCCTGCTTGCGTACGTGTTTCCGGATTAGCGTGTCTTTTTTGGTGTGTGCGTTTGGGCATTCCGCGCATTTGCCTCCTGTACTTCCACGCCCACCACAGTAATACACGTACCCCGCTCGCCCAGGCCCAATCGTGTGTGAAACTTCCCGCGAGCCCCGGAAGTACATGTACCCCACTCGCCCAGGCCGAATCGCGTGTAAAACTTCCCGCGAGCCCCTAAAGTACACGTACCCCGCTCTCCCAGGCGCAATCGCGTGTAAGACTTTCCGCAAGCCCCGGAAGTACACGTACCCCGCTCGCCCAGGCACAATCGTGTGTGAAACTTCCCGCGCACCCCCGAAATACACGCTATTTTTGACACAGCGGGTGTCCGGGGCCACAGTATGGGACATTCATCGGAGCTGTATATACGGCTTTTTGTTAGCGCACATTTTTTTAATGCCCAGGGATGCTACCACCTGCCTTCGTGTGGCGGACATGTGTTGATGTACATCGTTGACTTTTGGTTTGTATCGTGGGATCGCCATTTCACTGCTGGGGGGTGGGTGTGCAAGGGGACATGAGTGGGGGTCTGCTGGCAGGTGCCCTGCACTGCTGTGGGGGTGGGGGCACAAGGGGACATGAGTGGGACATGAGTGGTGCCTGCTGGCAGGTGCCCTGCACTGCTGGGGGGTGGGGGTGCCAGGGGACATGAGTGGGGGCCTGCTGGCAGGTGCTCCGCATTGCTGGGGGGTGGGTGTGCAAGGGAACATGAGTGGGGGCCTGCTTGCAGGTGCCCCACACTGCTGGGGGGTGGGTGTGCAAGGGGACAGGATGGGGGCCTGCTGGCAGGTGCCCTGCACTGCTGGGGGGTGGGGGTGCAAGGGGACATGAGTGGGACATGAGTGGGGGCCTGTTGGCAGGTGCCCTGTACTGACTGCTGGGGGGTGGGTGTGCAAGGGGACATGATGTGGGCCTGCTGGCAGATGCCCCGAACTGCTGGGGGGTGGGTGTGCAAGGGGACATGAGTGGGGGCCTACTGGCAGGTGCCCCGCACTGCTGGAGGGTGGGTGTGCAAGGGGACATGAGTGGGGGCCTGCTGGCAGGTGCCCCGCACTGCTGGGGGGTGGGGGTGCAAGGGGACATGAGTGGGGGCCTGCTGGCAGGTGTCCCGCACTGCTGGGGGGTGGGTGTGCAAGGGGACATGAGTGGGGGACTGCTGGCAGGTGCCCGCACTGCTGGGGGGTGGGTGTGCCAGGGGATATGAGTGGGGGCCTGCTGGCAGGTGCCCTGCACTGCTGGGGGGTTGGGGGTGCAAGGGAACATGAGTGGGACATGAGTGGGGGCCTGCTGGCAGGTGCCCTGCACTGCTGGGGGCATGGGGGTGCAAGGGGACATGAGTGGGGGCCTGCTGGCAGGTGCCCCGCGCTGCTGGGGGGTGGGTGTGCAAGGGGACATGAGTGGGGGCCTGCTGGCAGGTGCCCCGCACTGCTGGGGGGTGGGTGTGCAAGGGGACATGAGTGGGGGCCTGCTGGCAGGTGCCCCACACTGCTGGGGGGTGGGTGTGCAAGGGGACATGAGTGGGGGCCTGCTGGCAGGTTCCCTGCACTGCTGGGTGGGTGGGGGTGAAAGGGGACATGAGTGGGACATGAGTGGGGGCATGCTGGCAGGTGCCCTGCACTGCTGGGGGGTGGGGGTGCAAGGGGACATGAGTGGGACATGAGTGTGGGCCTGCTGGCAGGTGCCCCGCACTGCTGGGGTGTGGGTTTGTGTTAGGCGGAAACCTGTGCAGTTCCCTCTGGGACCACTGCAAAAGATTTAGGACTACAGGTGTTGGCGGTGAACCCACTTGGTAGCAGTCTGTACCACACAGATTCACTTGGTAGCTGTGGCTGAGCAGTCAGACTTCTCTCAAGAAAAGTTGAGCAGTATGTGGAGTATACAAAATAGGGAAATTCTTCACAGCAAGACAAGCAAACACTCAACGAGGCTTAGTGTAAAGATATTAAGGTATTTATTTATAACAAAATGTCTATGGAAAACACTAAAGCAAATCACGGCAAACAAGTCAAACACAATTACTCTACGAAGTAGAAAACGATCAATCCCCCTAGCAAAATATCGACAACTCTAGGTTCTACCGGTACCACTTATTTTCAGACAGAGGTGTATACCTCAACCTAGATGACACTCGAATATTAGTTAGGACGGGAGAGAAAAAGATAGGCAGGTTACGAAATCAACACAATTCGATCCTAGCGGATAAAATGCAAGGCAGGAAGGCAAGAATCACAATAGATTGTAAAGTTCAGAGGCCAGGCCCACTCGGAGAGAGGCAAGGCGTGATGTCCCAAAAAGTCTCTAGTGGAGATGCATTCAAGTCTTTATAGCAAATTGTTATCGGCAGGTTGAACCAGTTCAGAACAAAGAATGAGCAAAGCTTGGAGGCGACCCAGCGGAACGGAGAGGATTAAGAAACCTCACTCGAACCGAACGAAAGGGAAGCCAGGCGGACACGGTACCTTGTTGTGGAGGGCAGCTCCGGCGGGGGCAGTTGTTCCTGGTGGTGTATGCACGTTGGGTCTTTGCCAAGAGTAGAGATGATCTCGTCATCGAAGGAAAGTGAAGTCCGGTGCACCACCAGGGAAGAGACCAGCCGCGGAGTGCTCCGTCACAAGGCACCACCTTTTGGTCGCGGTACAGGGGTAGTGGCTATCCGGTTGCCGAGGTGCTCTGCACAGGCAATTCGACCACTGCGTCCTGAGGCGAATAAAAAGCAAAGGGGACTGGTTGTTCCCACCAGTCAGGGGAAGAGACTCTCCGGCAGGGAGATCTCCTCTGTCGTTGGGAAGTGGTGAGTCGGCTCAGCAGGGCTCCACCGGAGGTGTCGTCGTTGCAGGTCGGCTCAGCGTTACCCCCGTCGGATTCTTAGGTCCTGTGGCGACTTCTGAAGATCCAGTCCCAAAAGCCCTGCTTTTATGCAGACGACCCCCATTCATTCAGCCTAGCTGTCAATCAACACATGCTAAGTGGTGAGCGGGAACGCTCACCACTTGGGCCAATCACTCCAGAGTGCGACCTGAGTTGGCAAGGCAACTCGGTCCAGGGTGCCTAAACCCCCTCCCACACCCCTGAGGTAACCCAGACAGAATGGCACCACTTTGGAGGGTCTCTGTACAGAGGCCCGCCAAAAGTGGAACAAAGGGCTCAACTTTTGGTTTAGGAGTCACAGAGACGAACACAGACGCCATTTTAAAACCGAGTTCTGGCAGAAAATACCACTCAATAAACTTAGTTAAGATAAGTAGATCGGTGGTACGTCAGAGATAAATGAGAAAAAGTATCGCTCTCCAACAATGGGACGAATCCCATAGGGTTATGTTCGGGGTCGAACATAACAAGTAGTTTCCACTGCCACCAGCCAAAACTCGACGAGGGGGGACGGGACAGTGCCCCCTCAAGTAACAGATCCAGGAGTAATCGAATTACCCCTACTAGTACGTCCACAATAAGATGGTTGGTACTAGTTCTGTTAGTAAATTTAGGTCTAGTAAAGCCAATGGTGACTTTACATGCCCGGGGAGACAGTAGTCAGTCCCCGGGTATGGAGTCTATGGTGGGGGGACCCGCTAGGGCGCCCCCGTGTTACGACACGTAGGGTGCGGTGTAACACACATAGAAAAACATATGAGACCCTACGGAGTAAAAGACCCCATAGCCCATCGAACACATTGATATTTCAAAGGGATTACACACATACATGTCCAAGAGTGGGAGAAAAGAGTCTCACTCTTGGCAGGATGGAAAAAACAAACTCCAGAAATCCAGCAAAGCTGCTGGGGGACTCACTAGGTTAGGAAATTCAGCCTAAACAGAGAATTCTCCCTAACAGTTTGCCAGGTGACATGAGTGGGGGCCTGCTGGCAGGTGCCCCGCACTGCTGGGGGGTGGGTGTGCAAGGGGACATGAGTGGGGGCCTGCTGGCAGGTGCCCCGCACTGCTGGGGGGTGGGGGTGCAAGGGGACATGAGTGGGGGCCTGCTGGCAGGTGCCCTGCACTGCTGTGGTGTGGGGGTGCAGGGGGACATGAGTGGGGGCCTACTGGCAGGTGCCCTGCACTGCTGGGTGATGGGGGTGCAAGGGGACATGAGTGGGACATGAGTGGGGGCCTGCTGGCAGGTGCCCTGCACTGCTGGGGGGTGGGTATGCAAGGGGACATGAGTGGGGGCCTGCTGGCAGGTGCCCCGCACTGCTGGGGGGTGTGTGTGCAAGGGGACATGATTGAGGGCCTGCTGGCAGGTGCCCCGCACTGCTGGGAGGTGGGTGTGCAAGGGGACATGAGTGGGGGCCTGCTGGCAGGTGCCTCGCACTGCTATGGGGTGGGTGTGCAAGGGGACATGAGTGGGGGCCTGCTGGCAGATGACCTGCACTGTTGGGGAGTGGGGGTGCAAGGGGACATGAGTGGGACATGAATGTGCTCCTGCTGGCAGGTGCCCCACACTGCTGGGGGGTGGGGGTGCAAGGGGACATGAGTGGGGGCCTGCTGGCAGGTGCCCCACACTGCTGGAGGGTGGGTGTGCAAGGGGACATGAGTGGGGGCCTGCTGGAAGGTGCCCCGCACTGCTGGGGGGTGGGGGTGCAAGGGGACATGAGTGGGGGCCTGCTTGCAGGTGCCCCGCACTGCTGGGGGATGCGTGTGCAAGGGGACATGAGTGGGGGCCTGCTGGCAGGTGCCCCGCACTGCTGGGGGGTTGGTGTGCAAGGGGACATGAGTGGGGGCCTGCTGGCAGGTGCCCTGCACTGCTGGGTGGGTGGGGGTGAAAGGGGACATGAGTGGGACATGAGTGAGGGCCTGCTGGCAGGTGCCCTACACTGCTGGGGGTGCAAGGGGACATGAGTGGGACATGAGTGTGGGCCTGCTGGCAGGTGCACCGCACTGCTGGGGGGTGGGTTTACAAGGTGACATGAGTGGGGGCCTGCTGGCAGGTTCCCCGCACTGCTGGGGGGTCAGTGTGCAAGGGGACATGAGTGGGGGCCTGCTGGCAGGTGCCCTGCACTGCTGGGTGGGTGGGGGTGAAAGGGGACATGAGTGGGACATAAGTGGGGGCCTGCTGGCAGGTGCCCTGCACTGCTGAGGGGTGGGGGTGCAAGGGGAAATGAGTGGGACATGAGTGTGGGCCTGCTGGCAGGTGCACCACACTGCTGGGGGGTGGGTGTGCAAGGGGACATGAGTGGGGGCCTGCTGGCAGGTGCCCCGCACTGCTGGGTGACGGGTGTGCAAGGGGACATGGGTGGGGGCCTGCTGGTAGGTGCCCCACACTGCTTGGGGGTGGGTGTGCAAGGGGACATGAGTAGGGGCCAGCTGGCAGGTGCCCCGTACTGCTGGGGGGTTGGGGTGCAAGGGGACATGAGTGGGGGCCTGCTGGCAGGTGCCCTCTACTGCTGGGGGGTGGGGGTGCAGGGGGACATGAGTGGGGGCCTACTGGCAGGTGCCCTGCACTGCTGGGGGATAGGGGGTGCAAGGGGACATGAGTGGGACATGAGTGGGGGCCTGCTGGCTGGTGCCCCGCACTGCTAGGGGGTCGGTATGCAAGGGGACATGATTGAGTGCCTGCTGGCAGGTGCCCCACACTGCTGGGGGGTGGATGTGCAAGGGGACATGAGTGGGGGCCTGCTGGCAGGTGCCCCGCACTGCTGGGGGTGGGTGTGCAAGGGGACATGAGTGGGGGCCTGCTGGCAGGTGCCCTGCACTGCTGGGGGGGGGGGTGGGGGTGCAAGAGGACATGAGCGGGACATGAGTGTGCTCCTGCTGGCAGGTGCCCCACACTGCTGGGGGGTGTGGGTGCAAGGGGACATGAGTGGGGGCCTGCTGGCAGGTGCCCCACACTGCTGGGGGGTGGGTGTGCAAGGGGACATGAGTGGGGGCCTGCTGGAAGGTGCCCCGCACTGCTGGGGGGTGAGGGTTCAAGGGGACATGAGTGGGGGCCTGCTTGAAGGTGCCCCACACTGCTGGGGGGTGGGTGTGCAAAGGGACATGAGTGGGGGCCTGCTGGCAGGTGCCCCGCACTGCTGGGGGGTGGGTGTGCAAGGGGACATGAGTGGGGGCCTGCTGGCAGGTGCCCCGGACTGCTGGCGGGTGGGGGTGCAAGGGGACATGAGTGGGACATGAGTGGGGGCCTGCTGGCAGGTGCCCTGCACTGCTGGGGGGTGGGGGTGGAGGGGGTCATGCGTTGGTGATCAGTAGTGCAAGCTGACGTGTGGCTTGCCTGGGGGGCATGCCCATGGTGGATGGGCTGCCTGCGGGACATGAAGTCCCCTGTGGTGTGGGCTGCCTTCAGGGGCCGTGGAGGGTGTAGAGGGAACACCTGGGAGGACCCACACTGCCAATTCACGTGTAGGACTCCCCTGCACCCCAGATATACCCGTACCCCACTCGCACAGGGCCTGTCGCGTGTGATAATTCCTGCGCACACCCGAAATACACGTACCCCGCTCGACCAAGGCCAATCGCGTGTGAAACTTCCCACGCACCCCAGATTTACACGTACCCAGCCCAATCGCATGTGAAACTTCACGTGAACCTCAGGAATACACGCACCCCACTCGCACAGGGCCTATCGCGTTTGTAACTTCCCGTGAACCCCTGGAATACACTTATCCCTCTCCCCCAGGCACGATCGCGTGTAGAACTTCACGCGCACTCCTGAAATACACGTACCCCGCTCCCCCATGCCTGATCGCATGTAAAACATCCCGCGCACACACGAAATACACGCACAAGCTAATTTTTCACACAGCGGGTGTCGCTGTTTGTCGCGTACCCCTTTGCACGTCATTTGTCCTAGGGGGCCACAGTATGGGACATTCATCAGAGCTGTATATTCGTGCTTTTTGTTAGCGCACATTTTGGCGCACATTTTTTTCCAGCGCATGGGATGCTACCGCCTGCCATGGTGACAGGTTTGGGTCAGTGCGCATCTTTGCCCGTGCGCTGGTTTGCCCTATTCGATTCCATGAATACATGTTGTAGGCGAGCGTGTGGGCGTTCCGCGCACTTGCCTCCTGTACTTCCCCCGTGACGCCCAAATTTTCACGAGTTGTTCCCCATTCCGAGCGTTACGCCCCGTGTTACTCCTACTTTTGTTATGTTAGCCACGATATGTGCGCTTTCGCTGTGGCCTTAGCGCACGCTGTTAGATGACCTGTGCGCCGGCGTGCGCCGCACACTTTTTCAGCGCACATCCCTGATTTTACTCGCGCACGGACTTCCAGGAATAGATGTGCGCTGGTTTCCCTTCGATATTCGCACTTGCACTGCGATTTTCGCTCTTTCACTGCGAATCGCACGTTTTCGCACGCTTTTGCCGAAATCGGCGCACATTAATTCCATGAATCGGCCTGTAAGTTCATTCCCTCACCCCTATGAGACAGAAGGGATCTAAAGATTGAGGCTGTGCCCTCAACCATGCAGGATAGGAGAAACATACAAATTCAAGTTGAATACCCCATCCTGTGTGTCAGGAGGGAAGTAACATTTTAGGCTCTGCCCTTACCTCTGGGATACAGCAGACCTGTACAAATTAAATGTGTGTGCTCACCCCGGAAGCGACAGCAGAGCAATACAATTTGCGAGACACGAGAGATGAAAAAACTCAGGCTTTTATAATACTCCTAGGAGAGATTGGAGATTCAAATATTCATTGTGTGCCCTGACTCTTGCCAGACACGAGAGACATGTAAACTGAGATTCTGCCCCCAGCCCTGCATGATAGGAGAGTTGTAGATATTGAGTCTATGTCCCACCCCTCTGAGACAGGAGAGATAGAAAAATGAAATGTGTTTCCTCACCCTTGGGAAGCAGGTAAGAGGTAAAAATATAATCTGTGTCATCACCCCTGTGAGACACGAGAGATGTAAAAAGTGTGTGTGCCCTCACCCCAGTGAGACTTAAAAGATGTGAACATTTAGTGTGTCCTCATTGCTGCACGACAAGAGAGACATACATATTCAGTCTGTGCTACCGTCTCTGTGAGACAGGTGGAACATAATGATTCAGGCTGTGCCCCCACCCCTTGTCACATGTGAGATGTAAAAATGGAGTGTATGTCCTCAACCTGGCATGAGAGGAGAGAAATTTAATTTGAGTCAGTGCCCCCTGCCAGTGAGACAAGAGAGTAGTGATCATTGAATGTGTGCCATCACCCCTGCGAGATAGGAGAGATTTAAAAATTAGGAGTTTGCCCTCACTGCTGCGAGAGTAGAGAGAAAACAAATGCATTCTGTGCTCGTAGCCCCAAGAAATAGGAGAGAACATTTTAGGCTGTGTCCTCAACCCTGGGAGACAGTGGACAGGTAAAAATTCAATGTGTGTCCTCATGTTAGGGAGAATTCTCCAGAATGGCTAATTCCCCTTACCTACGGAGTCTCTCAGCAGCTTTGCTGGATTTATAGGATTCATTTTTTTCACCTGGTAAGAGTGTGAGCCTTTTTTTCCCACACATGCATGTGTTTTGCTGTGTGTGTTAAACATTTTCGTGTTCATAGACTGTGGAGCTTCACCTACTCCATAGGTATTCCATTTTTACTGTGTGTTGCACAGCACCATCAGTGCAGTGACACAGGGTTGTCTTTTTTAGACTTCCCACTTCAAACTCCATTTTCTGGGACTGACTACTGTCTCCCAGAACATGTAAAGTTGCCATTCACTTTATTAGTCTTTTTAAATTCTCAGACCCAGTACAAACTATCTTACATAGAGTACTGGAAAGGGTTAATAGTTATCCCTTTTTGTCTGTCCCTCATGTAAAATTATTTTGTTCCCCTTTCTTTAGATCTGGCTGGTGGCAGTGGTATCTACCATATTTTTCCTACCACAGTTTATTTAAATATCATTGATACTGTTTTAGGCTAAGTTAGTAACCTCGAACTTAAATCCGCTGGACCCCTTTTACTTTTATTTGGTTCCGGCTGGGTTTATTCGCCATTTCTTTTTGTAAAGGTCTTTCTTGTGTTTTACTCTGCGTGCCAAACCAGGTTTGGTTCCTTTGTTCGCCGTCCTTTGGCGGGCTTCTGCACAGAAGGCCTCTTTAGGTGCCTGAAAGTCTGAGGGGGACAGGATGTGAGGGAGGGGTTTGAGACTCCCTGCACAGGGTCTCTTTGGAGACCCATGTTGCACTCTGTATGATTGGCTGTGGTGACTGTCCCGCCAGGACAGCCTGCTGTGTGATTGACAGCCAGGCTCTGTGAATGGGGGAAAACTGCAAAAAAAGCAGGTCTCTGGGACTAGGAAGGCAGAGTCGCCACTGGATCGAGAGAACCGAAGAGAAACTGAAAGAAGAGGACCACTACCACGACTGAACCTCCCGGTGAAGCCCTGCTGTGGGTCTGAATCTCTAAACTTCGACGACAGAGAAGATCTGCAAGGAATCTTCTTCCCTTGAGCTCGTGGGACCAACCAGTTCGCCAAACACCAAGCAAGGGCTCCCTCCCCAGGTCGAATTTGCTGTGCACAGCTGCAGTCAACCGGATAGCCAGGAGGGCCGGACTCTGGATTTTACGGAGTGCACCTTTTATTCATTGCTTTGCTCTGCTGCTGGTTTCTTCCCTGGGCAGTGCAGGACCCTCCAGTCTTCCTACTTCGTGTCAGTCCGACAGTCGTTTCAGGAACCATGATCCTGCAGGACCTGCCAGGAACTTCTGCCTCAGCTACAGCCTTCTTCTTCATTTAAGGTACTGTTGTAACCCGGTTGTGCGTTCCGCCCGACCGTTGTGAAAGTGTTTGAAATCTTTCACCAATCTGAGGGCTTGTCCTTCTCTACTCTTTTAAGTAACATTTCTTCCGACCAACTTCGTTCCGAACGCCTGGCAAAGACTTTACCGCGAACTACTCTGAACTGTGTGATCCTCTGCAAAGGCTCTGAACCATTAACATTGGCCCAGGCCCATTGATTTGAATCCTCATTTTAGCAAGCCTTTTCTAGATTGCCCTGCCTACTGACTTGTTGGCGCTGCTTAATTTTGTATAACATTGTCTTTCTCTCCCTTTTAAATTGCTGGAGTGCCATTTTGCTCACACTTCATTTTGAGCTTAACTTGTCCAGAATTCATCAGGTGTTGTGTAGTATATTAAGAGTGTGATTTTTCTTCTGCTTTACTTAGTGAATTGTTTTACAACTGATGTGTAAATACATATATATTCTTTTACTCAGAAACCTTGAGTCAGTGTTTGTTTGAACCATAGTAGTTGCTGTCCTTTGTGTAACTATTGATACTGCTCACTTTACTCTTGAGATAAGCCTGGCTGCTCAGCCATCACTACCACTTTACTGTGTAGTACTGGCTTGTACCAAAGGTGAACACAGGTATACAGTAATGAGGATAAAGTATAGTAATTACACTTAGAGTGCTGCTTTTACCTTGGATCAACTAACCACACGGCTAAACATCACTAAAGGTATTTTAATCATGTCTGATATGGAAAGCTACAGTCAAGAGACCCTCCTTAGTTACACTGTAGATTATCTGAAAAATCTGTGTGGAGAAAGGAATCTCTCTGTGAAAGGCAAAAAGTCAGAATTAATTGATAGGTTGTTACAGAAACAAAGTCTGGGGAGTGGGTCTGAAACACCTGCCCCTCTAGCAAATGTGGAAAATGATGAGGATGATAATGTGTCTGTTATTATAAATGAGTTAGATGAGGCAGATGTGTCCCACAATGTAGGCCTTACTGCTCCTCTACCTGCCCAGCAACCTCAACCTTTGTCCACTGGGACCCCATCAGTTCCTACACTCAGTCCTGAATTCATTGCTTTAGAAAATATGAGGCGTGAATTGGAATTTAAACATATTAATGTTCAAACTGAACAAAAGCATCAAGAACCGAAACCTCAACCATGTCTTAGAAATGAAAAAGTTGTCTATTGAAAATGCTTCTCTCCCAGAGTCTTCTAGGTCTTCCAGTCCTAAGAGACCCTGATATGTATGAGGCTAAGCTTTATATTTTGGATTGGTTGGCAATGTTTAAATATAACCATGGGATTCAAAACATTACAGGGAATCAATTGCTTCCTTGTCTCTTCTCTAGGCTACCCACTGTTTCATCTGATGTTGTGATGGAGTTGGGGGAGGTGAATAGTATGGATTATGAGTGTGTGAAGCTAGCTTTAATTGCTAGATTTGGGAAGACGCATTCTCAGTACCTTAAGAGGTTTAGGACCCTCAAAAAGCATGATGGTACCCCTTGGGCTACCTGGGTATGTGAATGTTTGAACAACATAGATGGTTGGCTTAAGGGTTACAGAGTAAACACTTATGAAGGTATTCGAAATCTAGTTATGTTGGAGTCAATTTATGATGCCTGCTCTCCTGAGCTCAGACTGCACTTGGCTGATTCTAAGGGGATAGATCCAAAGAAGTTAGCTAAGGCTGCTGACTTGTGGGTTGCCAACAGGGCTACTCACAAGGATTCTGGGGCAACTCAGAAGAAGGACAAGGGAAAGCAGCCAAAGAAAGATAACAAGGACAATTCCAATACCTCCAATCCAAAAGAGGGACCCAAACAGAAAAATAAGGGTAAACCACAAGGAAAACCGAATCAGGCTAGTGTACCATCTGGACCCACACCAGATGGAGGTCAGAACAAACCCCCCATTCATCAAAACATTTGGGAAATGTCATGCTTGTGGGTCAACTGACCATGTGAAAGGGGATCCCAGATGTAAGGGTAAACCTTCAGAGGAAGAAGTACCTATGGCAAGTGGAAACATTGACCTACTGGCTGATAAACCGATACGAGTCTCAGCTAGTGTTTGTTTAGTATCCCTAGGCTTGTGGGAACAGCATCATTTAGATGTCTATAATTCCATCCCAGATAATACTAAAGAGTATTATAAATATTGTGTTCTTGTGAATGGCCAGGAGACTCCTGCCATCAGAGACACTGGAGCCAGCATAACTGTGGTTGATGACACATTTATCAAGGTGGAGGATGTTGCTAAGGCACCCAAAAGCCTAACCAAGTTAGCTAGAGGCCCTGTGCAAATGTTTCCGCAGTTACCAGCTCTCATCCAGTGTAATGATATGACTGTCAAAATACATGTTAGTTTGCAGAGTGAAGTGCCTGGGAGAGTCCTGTAAGGTAATGACCTGAAAACACTTGGATTGCTGTCATGACCACTGTGAGGGGGCACAAGTTGTGCCACAAGCAGGCTCCCACCAGAACCCTGAGGCCCTTAAAACCACTGCAAAAGGGCTCCTGGAGCCTGTCCTGGCGCCTTTGGCACCAGGCTCATATGTAGGAAGGAAGGGCTTTTCAAACTAGGTCCCATTTACGTACATGGTCCTTTAAATCCAACATGGAAGCACTCACACAGTCCAGTTCTAAGAACCAAGCCATGCGGTCTAGTGATTTGGGTATGGGAGGCCTGGAACCACTTTCCCTCATACTACTTTACCTGGGCTATATAAACCACACCCTGACTGCAGAACATGCTTCGTGTTATTCTGCAACCAGCAGCGTGACGCTCACCGTGTCCAGCTCCTGGTCTTCAGTATCTTCCTGTAATCCTGCAAGAACAAGAACAAGAACACGATTATTCTGTCTTACCTGAGAAAACACCATCCAGCACTCAGCATCTCAACTGGGCTGCAATCTGTGGAAATCGAGAGAAGAAGAAACATCACTCACCTGTGAGTACTAGCTTGAGGACTTCCGGCGAACCGCTACCACAGCTGCTGTACGAACATTGCGACCTGCAATAACGAGAAAGGGAAAAACAATATTAGAACGCGTGCTTCCAAAACATCGAATTCCATCAGTCTTACCTGAATTCTATCGCGCTACGCCACGCTTCCATCTGGAGCACCACAGCAACATCTGCAAAGGAAAAGAGACATATTCAGGTTTGCTTTCAATATTAAACAACCGCACAGCACTGTACTACCTTAATGGATTCCGGGGGCCTGTTTTTCATCACACTCTCATCCACTCGCAGCACCACTGCGGCCTGTGAGGAGAAGAAGAAAACACAGGTTAGCTTCAAAAGTCAATAAAGGCGCTGCGCTTCGCGCTTTCTCTTACCTAGAAACGTGCCTCTGCATCCGGCACACCAGCATCAAGACCTTCGCACCCGAAAAGAAGGAGATAAAGACATTAACGAATTCCCACCATAAACAGAACAAAGACTTAAAATTAACAAACCTACCTACCTACCAGCAGATTCGGGGTCACGGCAGGCCTGGGCCCAAGAAAGGCATACTGCGCCAGTGAAGCAACTTGGGCAGCTCGCCAACAAAGATCAAGCGCCCCTGCACAAGAAACGCAGGACGGATAGCTCACCCTACAAATAACTAGGGTGAGAAAAGAACCCAGTGGGAAGAAAATCGGTCAGAGGGAAGTGGGAGATTCACCAATTAGAGACAGTTATCACAAATCCTCCCTTCTGTAATTGCAGATTCATTATTCAGTACTGGGCAACTACGCATCCAGGGTTCCAGATCTCAGAGCATTCCAGACACCCCCGGGGATATCAGGTGAGCGTAACAGTTGTGTCTAGTGTGGCCAGGCACAATAGTGTCAGCAGCAAATAAATGCACTGTGGCTGTACACTAGCTGGGGATCAGGTTAGGATGTCAATGGCAAGGTGCTAAAGTGCTGCTGGTTGCACAGACTGCTTGGAAAATCAATAGTACAGTGACTGGTGTGGGTCATGATCCTTGCCAAGTAGGCATGTGTATTTAAAATATGCATACACCATCTGTGTCACTTTAAGTCCATTACAGCTACCTGTTGCACTCCCAGACTAAGATACAATCAAAAATGCAGAATATGGAAGTGAGCCTTACAGTTGTACTCATTGCACTGGTACAGCAAGTAATTCACCCCATGTGCCTTTACTTCCTTAAAAGTTGAAATTGTATCCTCTTCAAAGACACTAGCTTCAGAGCATTTATGTGACCATGCTGTGCTTGCTGAAGGTCTGGCTGTCATCCGGGAGCTTGCTCCAGTAACTGGGGCAAGTACTGTGTAGGTTATGCAGCATAGCAGAGCTGGCACACAGTATAGGTGTGACAGTCAAACATATGAGTACTCTGAAGATTCCGGTCACCACTTAAGCTGATGAAATGTGTAAAGTGTGCATACTTTTCATATCTAGAGTTTGAAAGGTTTGTCATAATGTTGAACAATTCCATACTAAATATAACACATGGATGCATGTTTGTGGACACGCGGTATGTTAACCCTGTACATATAGACTCAACGGGAAACTAACACTGCATGTACCAGTACATGCAAAACTGTGATAAACCAAAGTGTGCAGGACAGTTGCTGGCCTTGCATAATTTGCAAGTTGTGTAACATGCACCTGATATTTGTAGTTTATGAGTAGCTGCCCAAGAAACAAAGTAGCATGTTCATGTTAATTGTCTGTTATTTGCAAACAATTACCATCTGTTCTCTTCCAGTGCGATACATTACAATGGGTGTCCCGTGGTCTCCTGAATGATGATTTCACCTATGTGTCATCCCCTCCATCTGGGACTTTGTACACATGATGTCTCAATATGTGTAGTAGCATACACGTGTTTAGTGGTCATTCCTTTCCTTACACATTTCTACACATTATATAAGATTGCTTCTTGTAACCTTTGTAGATTAGCAGCTGCCACAGTTCTTCCCTTGCATTTTTCACTGCACAATTCAATGTTCACTCATTTCACATTAATCCTTCGATTATGTAACAGTAATGGAACAATAGAATAACCTACTCGAGTTGCAGTGATTTATTAGGAACATTTGTGAAACAATGTGGTGGGATAGTGGGTTGTGCATGGGAATGGATTGTAATGGATGTATGTTTGTATATCTCAAAGTGCTGTTGATGGTGTCATATGTTGTATGTGGTTCAGAAAGTGCCTGTAGGTGGGGAAGGTGGGACAGACGGGGAGAAGAAATAGGAGGAGGCAGTGGGGTAGTAGGAGAGGGAGGATCAACATCAGAGGTGGCTGGTGGTGGCTAACTACTGGGGCATTAACATTATAATTTGGGGTTTATGCTGGCTTGGTGTGCCAGGAAAGTCTGTCTTCTAACCTGACATCTATTGATGGAGTGTAGCGACCTGCAGGAGCAAACTCTACTTGATAATTCACCAACATTCAGGACGTACATAACGGGCAACTGTCCTTTCCCAGCTCCTACAAGATTTCACCCTGCGGAAATTCGGCCAGATTTAGCATGACGTTGTTTCTCAGGAGTTGGGGGGATGACCCCTCCCAACAGCACACTGGGCTTCGATGTTCTTCTATTGTCTGTAATTCTCATCAGTGCTATCCCTGGTGACAGCAGTGTTCCCTTCTTCAGTGAGCACAGCTGGAAGGTGATCACAGAACGTCTCATGTCAGTCCCTATCATAGTGCGATTAGATTTAAATAGCATAGATTTTCATGTTTACATTGCTTTTCAGAATGTGACATTATGTAGGCACAAACACTTATTATACTCTTCCTCACTCAGGTGTTGCACATTTGTATGTGGCAGACACACTTTTATCTACAAGTACAGGTGAACATCTACCATAGACCAGTATGTATGGATTTGATCAAATAGGACAGCATGGGTTGCATGCAGTCCAGTCAAGATCTACACTCTTCCCTTGTGTGTTGTGGGGAATGCCACTGCACTGATCCAGGCATGTCCTTTTGTACAGCCGTATTTGTGGCTGCCCTAAAATATTCCCTTTCACTTCTTTCAGGGAATTGACCAGCTATCCTGAAGGGGTCTGTTGTTTCGTAAAGGTGCAGGTTTGTGTCTTCTCTGGGGCCTGGTGAATGGAAACAGCTTACAGTTGTGACATGGTCAGAAATGTGAGCTGGCCATGCGATTGGTTGTGTTCACAATAATGTATGGCCTGGCATATGACACAGACCTGAAGGATTGTTCAATCCAAGAGCCTGGTGATAAGGCGCTGGTGTAATGGAGCTGCATGTCACGAGAAGATGCAATTTCCACTGAGAGGGAAGAAAGTATTTGATGCAAGGGCGATTTCTGGACAATGTGTAATGTGGCAGTGATGTGATGTTTGTGTGGAATTTGGAGGACCATTTAGGAGGAGAATTACCCATGGCTGTAGGTACACCTAGACAAGTGCAATATGGATTAGCCCATCGTGGCCTCATTCTGCACATGGCTGTCAATGGAGTCTTTGACACCTAGTATAAGCTTGACATAGGGGTCATGGAAAACATTGGCAGTGTAGGACTAATTCCAGGCATTTCTGTTATTGACACATTGTACTCGTGGGTAGGGTGGGGAGTGTCAGTCCTGACACTTTTCCATAATCCTTGCCATACAGGTAGAACATGGGCAGGTGTATTTTGTGTTCAGTCACATGTCTGCGTTTATATTCTTTCGGTGACGTACTTATTGTCTGTACAGAGTTATGTTAATCCTTTGAAAGGATGTGTAGAAGCATCGCGAGAGCTCCCGCTCTCGCGAGACTTCGCAACGCGACGAAGCCCGCCCCCGCGGCTTCGCGCGACACCGACGAGCAGAGAGAGCGACGCGAGAAGGCGCGTCCCGCCAGCTCTTCGAGAAACGGGGCTTGCAGTGCTTACACTGCACACGGACTTCAGGGAAGCTTACCCGGAGCCCCATTAGGCACGTTGGCCTTTATAGTTGAGACACGCATGTTGCGTGCATAGATGCATGAAACTAAGAAAGAATAAACACGCCGTTAAAGACTTCTCGACTCCTGTCTTTACTGTAAGCAATTTACAACAGGATGCCACTGACATCATGAAGTGCAAGTAATGGCGCCTTACATGGGTCATGATTTGCCACTGTGTCTTTTTCGGTGTATGTCAGATGCCTTCCGAATCCATTGTCAGCCTTTCATGTGTGCCATTTGAGTTGTAAATATTTCCATATAGCTTGTATGCATTTGCAACTTTCAGCACCCATCCCATGACAAGCATTTGTACCATGGGGGTTAAAGTGGTTCTGGCCATGGGTATTAGAGAGCGTGTTTCTGTCGAAGCACCTGTTCTGCTTTCAGAGCTCCTTGTGTTGTCTGAGAACGTTTGACTCCTGATATGGAATAGTGTCTTTCTGTGACCAATGTATTTGAGGCGTGGTAGGCAGTCTGTATGCTGGGAGACACACGTGACCTTTTCAACTTTCAGACTCTTAAAGGGTATTTCCATGTGCATGTCTGGCAGGCAACATGAGTGCCCAGTCTACTGCAGCTGTATATGAAGGGAATGTATAATTGAAATAGGTTCTGGCATGTGCATGTATGTACTGGTGTGTGTGCCACGGTAGCATACATATCACCGGTGGTGTGCTATACCTATCAATGTATTTCCACTATTTCCGGTGCAGAGTGGGCACCTGATGTCTGTGCCACATATATAGTGGAATGGATTTCACTGAGAAATTGACTGTTATGTGTGTGCAAAGGATTAGTGTGTTGTTGGCTTTTGAATGTGCCTTCAGGCAACTGTTATGCATTGTCTTGCGATGGAGATATTTCTGCATTTGGAATGCAGAATGTACATCTATGCCTGACAAATTCGATTTTCTATCACATGTGGCTTCTGGTCCATTCACAAAGGAGACATGGGAACAGTATAGTAATGGCAGATACGGGTGGTGTTGTCAGGGCTGTAGACTAGTGGGGTGCATACAGTGTCAAGATGAAGCTAAGTGGGAATGGATTGGTGAGGCAGCTGGCCCTGTAATGAGGTGATTTGTGGTCAACAGATTATGTGACACAACCACTGTATCTGGAACACATGGGCCTTTCACAGGTGACCTATTAATACTGGGAGGCTACCTGAATGTGAGGTGAAGAGAACAGTTATGGACTATTTGCAGTGCTAGTTGTAGGATATAGTCAAGTGAGAATGTATCACTGCTGCCAGATGTACCCTACTTTCCCTCGGATATCCAATTGACGTTGTGATGTGAATATGTGCACAGAGGGTGATTATATGGGCATGTTGATGATGTGGGTGAGGGTGAGGCAGAGGATACTTTGCAGAATGGGAAACAGGACACATGGTGCATTTAAAACACTATGCTATGACTGCCCCCTGTGTTTTCCCTCATGTACCTTATGGAGGGATATGTAAGATGTGGCTCTGTTCTTTGTACCATATTAAATGTTGTTCAGCAGCATCTAATATATTGCTCTGGCTTTGGATTGAATGGCAGCGTGGGTCTTGATCAGGATGCCCTTGTATCCATTAATGAATTCCGCCACTGTAGAGTGTAGAGTGCTGCCAAGTGTCTGCAGTTTGAGGCAATGTTTGGGTTTCACTGTTTGTGGACCTACTTTGTTAATCGAGGCCGTTTCAAGGAGAACTGTTTCACCGTTGCACCATAATCTTACTTAACCCGCAGGATGGCACAGAGTGCTGCATAGTGTCTGCAGTTTGAGGCAGTGCATAGAGTGTGTGTATTGCCTGTTTTAGCTTTTGATAGCACTCTGCGTCTTAATAACAAATGCACAGACTTCCCAAAACCCATTGCCTGATATGTACATCTCTGGGGTAAGTAGGTCCCACATGTCTGTATTAAGGAGGACTTTTTCGGTATATGGGAGATCATCTGAGCTCACAAGATCGCTGTGACTCTATATTTGAGTCCTAGCAAGTCCCACACACACAGTGCGAACCTTTGTGTCCTACTGAATTACTGGTGAACAGCGGGAAAAAAAACTCACAAAGGATTAGTCCATTCTTCAGCCAAGCGTTGTATCTCCTTCTTTATTTATTTTGACTACATCTGCAGTGCCTCCATTTTCTATGACCTATCCATGTTTGTTGCTTAATTCCTCCCTCTTTTTGTGATACTATTTCAACCATGGAGAATAACCCTGTGTGTAATATGCATAATAAAAACAGGTCATCCAAAATTGGAAAGGTCAAATGCAAATGCAAACATTTTACATTTCTATCTGACTGCAGGTACAAACACTGAGGTTAGGGAGCAACAAAATCGTTCTATCCAACAAAGTTAATGTAATTTATTTAATGATGGAAGTCCTTTCGATCTAGATCTGACTAATGATAAAGTCAATGCTCCCTCAATGGACTGCTCTAATGGCCATGACTACGCTGACCTTGATTTTCACTTGTCTGCCTTGACTGATGATCTGTCTCCCCTTTTAGATGAGATTGAATCTACATCAAAAATGGAGTCATCTACTACTACTACTTCGCCCTGGCACCATACGTTGCGTGGCTTAGAAGATAAAATCAAGATCATTGCACCATCCATTTTGGCAGTAAACATGTTCTAAGTTCATCTGTCAATCTATACGGAAACTTTAGCGCAGAGATAAGTGCCACACCATGGTGCTGAGTGAAATGAAAACTAGAAATGTTAGAATCTAATTTAGCAAAAAAAGGGTCAAAAAATCCTGTGGCAGGTCACTAAGGAACAAAGCATAGTTATTATCGAGGAAGATAATATTGTACCTGGACTCAGTACTAACTCATCCACAAAACCTCTGGATGATATTTTAGCTTGAAGCATCGCAAGGGAATACTCGTTTAATTCTTTTTTTTAAAAAAGTGCAAATAAAATCCAACAAGAAAAAGAAAACTGGAACTAATAGATGTTATAGAAAATGTCTTTGAAATCTACTTTTAACAGAAGAAGTGGCTCAGGAAGCTCTACAAATTGAGAAACCTAACAATGTTCATAATGACAAGATGCATACTGATCCATCACTCAAATTGCCTGTTAGGAAGTCCACAGTTAACCAGATAAATGAACGGATATTCGTTCCGGCGGCTATATCACCCATAGCCCTAACTACTGAAACACCAGCACCATCAGACCAGGCTCACACCAGGATTTAGACATCTCGGTAATTGTGCTCTTGCAAGTGGAAGCAGAAGAAAGCATGTCCCTGAATGGTGTTTGCCTCAGCCTGCAAAATTAAATTAGAGAGCACCTACGAGCGACTAAGCATTTCTCCCGCTCTTTTCAAAACGCAACAAGAGGCGGCGAATGCTAATTTGGACACTCACTCCACAAACTTCCAGGAAGAGATCTCCTTTGTAGAGATTAATCAAGCTTTCCGATCAGCGCACGGCGGTGAGACCAGTAGCCACAGCAGCTTTAAACCTTGTTCTACAAGCTTTCATCGGACTATACAGCAAATACTGTCCCCTTAACTGGCAGAGCGTAGGCCCTGTATTCCCAGGGTACTTTCGGAGAGTGCAACAGAGAGACAACCAGCCCAGTGCGAGTCAGACCCCCTACCCTGTCAGGGCTTTAACTCCAATAAGCAAGTCCCTCAGCCCTCTAAACTATGGAGGAAACATCCGGTCTCCACCAATGACCACGGCCCTCCTCTTGGGAGGATTGCAATACTGGCCAGGAAATCAAAAAACTTCAAAAATATGCCTAAGGGTCATAACATGGGTTCACGTAAATTTCTGCGGCACATGTGGCTTTGGTCCTCGAAGAGGCACAGGAGCAACAGTGAGCCTGCTATAAACAAGGGGCAGATGGACGGCCATGACGGGAGAATGCCCAGACCTTCAGAAGCTACAGTGAGGGATGTCAGGAAGAGTAACAAAGAAGGAACAATTCTAGTAGCTGGACTGGGGATCAAAGGGCGGCAGCCCCCGCACCTCTCAAAAAGGAGGTCACTAAAGAACCTTAATGTCACCACCATCTGTGCTGAGATGCCTGTCATACCCAGGTCAGGCAATTCAGGCCTAGCCCAAGTAAAAGTATAAGGTCTCCATCCAGGAAATTCAGAAAAGAGAAGGCACCTCGAGCCACAAGTGGAGCCGTATACGCAGAGCCAAGCTAGAAGCAGCCGAGGCAACTCTAATGATTTACAAAACGGGACGCTGGGCCCAAGAAGGCAACAAATGGCAGCTCTCATGCAACGTCACAGCGAAATCTGGTAAATACTGCCTATAATCTTCAAATCGGTCTTTGAAGAAGATAGGAACGTCCCACTTAATAGACGGGGCATTGTTGCCCTCTTGGCCTCCATTTCCCTCTTAAAGGACATCTCTATGGCTGACAATTTGTGCACCTGTTTGACCACCAGCACCTTGGTAAATTAGCTGTATTTTCCATTACAAACTGGCTGAAACACTGGTCAATGATTGCCAAGAAGATTTGCTCCTAAATTAGTTTAAATTAGTTTGAGACATATTACCCAACTACATCAGGGGTGGCTGGCCCCCACCATGGGAGGGAAAACCTGACTGTCCAGTGTTTCTTTGACCCCGATCAGCGGAGGCTGGTTGACCAGGAAGGCTCAGCTTGGTTTGTGACTGGCACTCCAGTTCACTCCCTGTTCGCACAAGACCAGGTCCAGGGTTCGGTGGTCTTAATCTCCTCCTAGAACTCGAGGGGCCACAAATCCTTTTTAAATGCAGATGTTAATGTGTTATGTAGGGAGCTGATATCATCTGCTTACAAGAAACCTGGCAAAGGAAACACACCCTTGTTTGAAGGATATACCTCTATTTGCTGCCACGCCTAGAAGGGTGCTAAAGGGTGCTATTAGGGGCGGTTAAAGTTGAGAGGGGGGAGGCATCTCCACCCTTTGAAAGCAACTGTGGAGGGCCTCCTGATTACTAAAGTTGTGGATGCTAGCACTAGTACAGCAGCTCTGTCCCTCTTAATCAACATCTACTTCAATCCATTGACGGTACATTTTTATACTATGTTGAATGATATTGAAAGTGCCCTGTATGAATGACAAAAATAGGGGGCAGGTGGTCCCATCATCTTAGGAGGGGACTGCAATTGTAACTACACAGTGACAGCTGATGAGTTTGATGAGCTCAAAAGGGCCAACATTGGGAGGGAGTGGTTGAACTTTTATCCAATCTAACTATATCAGGGACAAGTCACTAAAAGACACACCAGCATGGGTCAACTCTACAACATCATCAACAATTGATTACATGTTCATGAAAAATATCAATCTGGCTAGATTAAGAGATGTACAGGTTCTAAAAATCAGTAGGAGTGATCACTCCCTCCTCCTGTTGTCAGTACTAGCAGTAACCCCGCCGGACAAAATGGAACCTATGAGTGACAGTTCACTATTAATTATGGGTGAAGGGGAAGACATGTCCAACATAGTTCCAATGTGGCAAAAATCAACAACAGGCTTGCCCGGTGGTGGAACAATCTCAGCATAGATGATAGAAGGGGGGCCAGCTGCCCCTGACTCATTTCCCAAACTACTTAGCAAATTGGGAAGAAGGGGGCCCTTGGATTCCGGGAAGACATTCCCTCCAACTCTAGCTACTAACCATTGCCCATTTGATAGCGAAGTCGCAGAAAGAAATCACCTCCTTGAAAAATAAATTAGGTGTGTTTAAAAAAAAAAAGAATTCCTTACGAATAACATGTCAGTCTGCATTAAGGAAATGAACATGCTAAAGCAAAAATACAGACTCTGGTGTAGACATAGGAAAACACAGAAATATATGCATAATAACCAGGGTCTGTTGGCAAAGCTCGTAAGGACAGACACCCGTGGCATCTGACGGACTTTGAATAATAAGAACAGACTGCAATCTCCACTCCAGACTATGGGGTGGCAGAGGAAGGCTGGGTGAGCTTTCTCAAGGGTGAGTTTAGCGGGGTTGGAGAGGCGCTCGGGGGATCCACAGGAAGTGTCCCCAAACTCTGTCTGGAACATCAAATTTGAAAGGGAGGACTTGGAAATGATCTCCAATCTTAATAACTCACGGACTAGTGGGCCAGACAGGGTGACTAACAGGGTCCTGAAAAATAATCCCTCTCTACGGTATTCACAATATGGTTCTGCGAGTTGAGGTCTGGGGCAGAGGCCACCCATTGCCTACACCCACTCCAAACAGGATTCAGGAGGGGCATGGGGACCCTACAGAGCGGGCTAGTCCTCCATGCCTGTCTCTCAGAGGTCAACGTTAGGAGGCCTACTAAACTGTATGTCGCAGCCATAGACCTCTCTACAGCCTTTGATAACGTGGATGTCCCACACTTATGGAAGAAGCTGGTAAGTTAGGGTATCGACATGGGCCTACTGGCCATGATATAGATGCTATATTCCCATAACATTTGTAAAGTGAGGGTAACTAGCAGAGGCCACCTTTCCAGAGATATCTCTGTTGTAAAGAGAGTTCAACAAGGGTGTGTGGTTGCATCTACTCTGTTTAATATATACTTGGCAGACTTGTGGGAGGAAGCTAAGTCATGGGGAGGGTTCACCCCAAAGTGGGGGGGATTTGTCAGTGGGCTGCATTGCCTATGCAGAGGATGTAGTCTTGATTTCCTACATGTTGGCAGGACTACATCACTGCTTGACTGGCCTCATAACTTATCTATCTAAGAACCACCTCACCGTAAATCCAGCAAAATCTGTGGTGATGATGTGTAATAAGAGGAGGAAACAGATCATTTACAAGTGCAAAATCAATGAGATGTGGATCAAGAAAGTGGAGTGCTTCCAATACCTCAGCTTCATAAACGCAGACGACTAATTGCAGAAGCAAAAATGGAAGAGAAAGTAGGGGCATGTCTGTCTTTAGCCAAAGCAGTAAAAAGTAGGTTATGTGAATTCTTCATCCTGCCCCTAATCAAGTTTTACAGGGCCAAGACATTGGTCATCGTTTGTTCAGAGCTGGGCTGACTCGGGCAAGTGTAGGACATTCCTGGATATACTGGAGGGAGGATTTTAAAGAGAGTGTTGGGGCTCGCAACCTCTGTTCCAGTGAGTTTAATCAGACTGGAACTGGGGTTGGTGTCATGGTGGGCACAAGTGATGAAGCATAGCTTCTCACTGTTTTTTAAGATGGCCAGAGCCAAACGACCACAGATTGACCACTATCTGAACATCACTATGGGGAAGGGATTTAATCCCTTCTTGCGCAAATTTAAGAAGAGGTGTGAGGTATGTATGCAACAGCGGAATTTTAAGGGCCCGGTTTCTGACAACCTACTAAAGACCTGGGCCGCCTAAAAAGATATGCTGGGCAGGAAGTTTGGTATTTGACCCAGATAGAGCTTAGACTCTATGTCAAATAATTTCCATCAGCTAAGCTCACAGACTTGTATCTCAAATTTAGACTGGATTGTCTGCTGACCGTAGATGTGGTGGGGCCTAAATTGGGGATCCCTGTAGAAACACTCTGCAGACTGTGTGGTGGGGAATTTGAGCTGCTGCAACATCTGTTGATGTACTGCCCTAGTGTATTGAAGGAGATGATTGGAACATACTTAAGACAACTGCCCACCTATCCCTTACTCTGGCTCTGTTAAAGTTCCTTATTTCTACCCTCTCCAGTTTGGAAGAGGTGATGGAAGAAGCGTTCCTAGAGCACAGGAACTGTTGCTCACGGGGTAGGGCTCTCTACACAAATTGTGTTACGTCCCCACTTTCGGTGATGGAATGATGAATTGGAGGGTTGAGGTGTGAAGTCTAGATACTAACTCTCATAGCATTAGCGATTATTAGAAAGTGAAAGGCTGGACCTTGTGTGTGATAACTCAGAGATGATGATCTGTGTGCATATTTTAATCGTAACAAAAATTAATTGCATTTGTGTTAGTATATTGTACACGTTTTGTATTTGAATATTATGTAAAAGTACCTTGTGTACTGAAATCATTTAAAATAAATTTGAAAAAAAATACATTTTAGCTCACACATTAAAAACAACATTTTTTTCTTCCTATATTTTTCAGGTGCCCCTGCAACACAATACAGGGATAATGTTTGACCTATATCCTAGTGCATTTTTTAAAATTATTACATACTAGCATCTCAAATGTAACTTACTTTCATACATTTATAGGAAAAAACTCTCATGCTACCATATGCCTTCTCTTATGTATGGACTTCAATTCACTTTGTACTGCCCAAAGGTTGGAGCTGTAAAAAAACACAAACACACGCAATCACTTCTTGAACTCAAACATTGAACTCAAGATGACAACGGGGTCTCAAGTTATTTTAAATGCTTGTGTCGTCACATGGCTTGCACTGGCTCATTTACTTATAGTACCGAGCTATGCAAGTCCCATTTAAACTTTGCATCTATGAAGCGGGGAGGCAAATCCCTCTCTTACCTTCCTCCCATTACTCGGTTCGACACATAATAACCATGTCTCTGCTTGTTACTACATGCGCACCATCACTCTTAATGAAGCGGCCAGCATGAAACAATATTTGTTGGGATAAATGTTGTGTTGTAGATGCAGTTCCAAAGGAGGAGAAGATAAATGCTAAACAGACATAGTAAGATGCAAGGAGGGGGAACAAGTTTTGATGTCCTGACGAAGGCAAGACCTCTGGATTAGGGGGTCGGTTTTAAATGCCTAAGACACTAGAGATAAGGGTGAAACACACCAGGCCTGACATACTTATTAATTGCATTGTACACTAAATTAAATGAGGTTGAAGATGCAAGGCCAAACAGAAAGAAACATTTGATGTATGGTCTGATTGAGCAGGAAGAGGGGTGTATAAGATTTATGAGAAAAATACCATTGATTTGTGGGTGCACCCTTTCTAGAATAATTCTCTGTAGAGCTCTGAACCTCTACATTGACTAGTCTGTTGGCTTGATGAGAGCCTGGGAGTTACAGCGCATAGGTTTTCACGTACTAACCCTAAAACATCTTCACAACGTTTGCTTGTCAAATTTCTGAGGGACCATTTGAACACAGTATTGAGGCTGTGTATACATATGTGCAATATGAATGTTTGTTTATTGATCAATAACATATATTTGTATATATTTTTATGATTTCAGATATGGATCCATGAAGTCTGTCTGGAATTTATGAGACCAGTGAAATGTGTGTTTGAGGCTAAGCGGGCAGAAAATAGTATCACTCTATCCCAGAGAAGCTGTGTAAAAAATAGATCTTATAGAACTGACATTGTCTCACTGAAAAGGTGGTGGCTAAAATGATCCTAAACTAAGTATTGAGGCCAATGGACTACAGTTCGCCATTCTATTTTGATAGCAATATTTTGCCCTCTGACCTGGCCCCATCTAATCAAAATTCTGCTACTAGTAGGGGTTACGGGGTGAACGCATTGAACATTCAATGTTTGAAGGTCTTCCCTCACCGTGCTCTGTACAAATAATAAATGCCCATCTAATGCTCATCAGATTCAGGACAATTGGTCATAGCTAGTGCACACATTATCAAATAAATGTAACCGTTTAAGGGAATTGGTATTTAGGAGCTGGAAATCCAGAGTGAGTTTGCACTTCTGTCGTGGAATTCGAGGGGTCACTATAATCGTTTTGATAATGTGAAATTACGTCAGGATCTTAATAAACACAATATAATGATCCTGCAAGAGGCATGGATATAATGTATGGTTACGTTTCCAACAGTTTGTTACACGCTCTAATGGTGGTAGACTGTCGGGTGGTCTGATTATTGCCATCAAAAATCCTTTACCGGACAAAACTATAGCCTGACTGAATAAATTCCAGACAGGATTTAGACAAGTGGTGGGCACCAAACTAAATGACTTCATTATGGATGCCCTACAACAAAAGCCTGGATTAAATTCTTGTCTATCTTCATATGGACACACACTTTCAAATAAGGCTGAACCTGCAGGGTGCCCAATCCCAAAATATTCCAACCTATAGAGGCCTGAGGTAAGGGTGTGTGCCGGCCCCTTGCCTGTTTTACTTGTATGTGTCCGATATTGGTGACTACCTTGCAAGCTCTTTCTTTGTTGCTCCTAGACTTAATCTTTATATATAATGCGGAATGCATGTATGTGTGTATGTTCATCTGGTTTTACAAATCCACACCGTTGAACCCATGTCTACCAAATTTTGCATGGATTCCTCATTTGTCTGGGGCAAGATTGGAGTCTATGTTTGGATGCAAACAATTAACTTCATAGGCACTCTCATTTACTGATGCTCACCCAGATTCACTACAGTAGGTACGAGAAGGAGGCAACGTTTGGAAAAGTGTCTGAAGCAAAATGTTCGATGTGTTGGTTATTCCTTTGAAAAGTATTTTTGCTGTATACAGTTTGAAGGTTGGTAAGCATTTTTAAAGGGAATTACATTTTATTTTTTATCAAGTCACTCCAAATATGGGAAATGGTAAAGTTACAGTTTACTTAAGTTAATTCACGAGAAGAGAGCCCAATCAATCAATCTTTCTCTGACATTTTCTCAAATGTGCTAAAGCCATTGAGTGAGTGAAATATGCCGCACAAAAAACAAACATCAATATCAAGAACTTCTGAAACACAACAACAAACAGCAGCATGATTTACCGACCAGAGGACAATAGCAACTTTCTCCATGGCAAATGAGATGCCAGAGCAAACTGAAGTAAGACTTGCTGACATGAGGACAAGAGCAAGATCCTACAGGGAACATGAGACACCACTCAATCAGGACACAGGCAATGCCGTGTACCCCAGCTAGTTCTCTATCAATATGCGCGTTAGCATATGCTGATGATGTGATACGTTTAGATCAAACCCAAATGGGTCTTCAGGGCCTAATTAATTCCACCATCCAGCATGCTATTAACCATCTAGTAATTAACAAAAATAAAACCTAAATTCTAAGATCTTATGGTAGCACTAGAAAGCTACATAATTTTAGCCTGTAAATTGGCACAAACCAAATTGAACCTGTAATACAATTAAAATATTTGGGTTTACATCTAGATGCTCTTTCATGCAAAAGATGTAAAGTTCAAAGGTTACAGGAGAAAGCCAGCACATTGTTTTCCCCAATGAAACAAATTAACAAAACATACTGCAGGTTTTCGATCATATCCTTATTCATTTTCTAAAAGACTAAGCTAGTCCTAGGTGTGCTCTACGGATATGAGATGATCATTTGATCTACGACTCATTTTTTGTAAAAACTGAAAGTGAGATTTGGAATGAAACCTTGCCTTCACCCAAATAAGTTCCAATCTCAGTTATTCTCTATGAATTGAGCATGACCTCACTGAGTAGATGGTTAACATGGTTAAGCGGAGCTGAGAGCCGAGGTGAGAGCCAGTCTGCAGCAGTCCTACAGCCTATCCTCATCATTGTGTCAGGAAGTAAGTTCTTTATCTGACCCAAGAACACCGCGGAGCGGTCAGCGGAGCTGAGAGCCGAGGTGAGAGCCAGTCTGCAGCAGTCCTGCAGCCTATCCCCATCATTGTGTTAGGAAGTTCTTTATCTAACCCAAGAACACCGCAGAGTGGTGAGCGGAGCTGAGATCCGAGGTGAGAGCCAGTCTGCACCAGTCCTGCAGCCTATCCTCATCATTGTGTCAGGAAGTTCTTTATCTGACCCAAGAACACTGCGGAGCGGTGAGCGGAGCTGAGAGCCGAGGTGAGAGCCAGTCTGCAGCAGTCTGCTGCAGACGCGAAGCAAGAGCACGATGGAGCCAGAAGTACGACCTCCAGTAGCGCTAACAGGAAACACCAGGAGCTCTAGCCTGAAGCCTGAACTGACAGAAGAACATGGCGTGGTCCCACCGAAGCCAATACCAAAATTGAAGGCACCACTAAATAAAGAGGGTGCCGACCTCATGTTGGCAGCTGAAGATCCCCGGGAAGTTGTGGACACCCGATTTGAAAAACCGAGTGCCCCCAGAGGGAAAACGATAGAAAAGACCCAACCAAGATCGATATCAACTGGCTTAACGGCATTATGGGCTTCGGCACCGGCGAGAGTTCCTGTAACGTCTTTTCCCAACTCTGACTCCACATCGCCTTCGGTGGGTGGAGTGCGATTACACCGAGTGGCGGAGGAGGAGGCGGGGACTGGCCGGCGCAAGGATTCTACGGACACGACCGTTCCTAAGGAGGCCATCAACATGGACGACCGCGTTCCCGTCCCGTCCTGCAGCGCCGTAGCGGGGGCTCCGCGTACCATCCTGAAGATGAGTGGTAGCGACGCTGGGGCTGTCGGAGGACGGCCGGCGTCGGGACCTTCACAGGGCCTTGGCTTTGTTGTAAGTGGGGGGAGTAGGAGCACAGAGGTAGTTGTTCGGAAAGATCAGAGGGTTGAGGATATTCCCCTCAACCCGACGCCTCAGCCAGATCTTTCTTTTGTGGGCACTGATCCCCCGAGGGCAGGATCTGAGGCCCTTCAAGGCGTAAATAGCCTTAGTTTAGCAGACAAGGGGAAGTCTGCGAAAGAATGCATATCCCTCCTGGAGCAAGGGCACCAAAAGTGCATCAGTCAAGACGAAATGTCCACACAGTTGATAAATCACAATAGTCAAAACAAACCGGAAGAAATGAAAGAAATCGCCCCATCCTTGCCTTTGGGAACCGTAAATAACACGGATTTCGTCCAGAAAACCCTGAACATTAAGGTGATGATACATTCTTCATATAAAAGCCAGGTCCCAGATTTGAAAAACAAGACCAACAGGTTAAAAACTACACTCGTGGATAAAAACCTGCTGAAGGACAACAAGGTCTCCGTCGAGATTAGTTCTTGTGACTCGCTCTCCGAAAGAGAGACTGATGATGTTTTCACAGAGGGCCTAATAGTAGGGGAAGTGAACATAGTGAGTGACCAGGAGGACTCAAACAAGGAAACAGAGGGTGAGTTATTAAAGATGGTACCAAATCAACAAAGAAAGAAAAAAGTCAAAACTGAGAAGGGACAAAATCCCCGGAAGGCGAATTCAATCCAACCAAACAAAAGGTGCATAAAAGAGTCAAAGCAAAGGAGCAGAGAGGAAGTAAAGGTGATTAAAAGAAAAAGACCTACGGCCAGCCAGTTACCTTCGCCTTTACTATCATGTCCCTTAAAAGTTTTTTTACCCAACAATACAAACAGAAATTAACAGTGGACTCCGAGGTGTCAGACGCAGAGATGCTCGAAGTTGCACAAGAAATTCTGCCAGGGTCGAAATTAAGGAAAACGGATGAAACTACAACCCCAAAGGTCACACCAGCAGAGAAAGAGTCCGACAATCCAGGAATTGCAAAAAAAACTGACAGGAGTAAAAATAGAACCCAGACCAAGGACAGGGGTGATGATCAGCCCGCGATCAGACAAACAAACACTCCTGTACACTGATCCTTTCAGCAACAGAAGACGCTAGCTCGGTGCCTAATAACAAGGTGCAAACTATTCCAGAAACCAAAAAGGACGGTGTGACAGAGGCTAGTAGAGACCAGCTGACTCCAAGCCAGCCTTTGGAGGAAATTCAAAGGTCGTTCGAAGCAATAGAGGACAAAGAACAGCGACTTGCATGGACGAAGCCACACTTGATTACGGGGACGAAAACTATGCCTCTACCATCCGTAAGGAAAGGGGAGTCCCAACACACACCCCGAAGAGTTTTGGTAGGTCAACCGTCAATGGAACAGGACCTAAGTTCCTCAATGGATTGCCCGGCCTCAATAATTTCGGGTACCCCTAAAAACTCAATCCTCCCCAAAAAATCGCCGGCTAAGTGACATAGCCACGGCCATTTATAAAGACTCCTTCAATAAGAAGCCAGACATGATAGCAATCATGTCAGCGATGTCCATCGTTTTAACGCCCTTCTGTAAATTGTACGAAGCAATAAAAGAAGAGATCCAGGACAATACAGCAATCCTTACAAATATGATCGCAAAAATGTCCCCCGTAGAAAGTTATATAACGGCTGTTGAAGATCAGAAAAGCATCCAGCAAAAAAAGTGGGAAAGCAAAATCGAGGCCCTTGAAAGAAAAATCGAATGTATGGAGCGACAAACTAGAAACACTTTACCACCACATGCCGCAAAAGTGGTTAAGCCCTTTGAAGTGCAATCACAGGAGCGGATGAGTGTGACCAAAGCCCCTGAGGGCACTGCGGAGAAGAGTCAGGCTAACCCATCCCAAAATTTAAAAAAAGATTTCGCTGAGACTGCATCTCGCAAACTTTTGCTGGACACCAAAAGAACAACAGTGCAACCGGTGTTAACTCTAAAAAATCAGACATGAAGATAGATGAGATCCAAACTCTTGACGACCACATTCCCCCAAAGATCATCGGCCAAAGATCTCCAAGATCGGTGGAAGATTTCCTGACAGACTCGCCACTTATGAATTTATCACAACATTTGGAAACAAACCAACCAGACAGCAGTGACTCAAAGTCTGCTACCACCACCAAAACAATCATCGTAGTACAAAACAATACAGGAGAAACAAGACCCTCAAGCGAGGATAGGGACAAATGGGAAACCGTGAAACGAAGGGCTAACCCCTCAAAAAAAGGGGTCTTCGATGTGATAAACAGGGGACCCCAGAAAGAAAACAAACCATCACTCCCAAGAACGAGCCCAAGAGGCAGAAGTAGCCCAGGAGACCAGTCCCCCTCAAGAGTTAAGAGGAAAATGGAAATGAAAAGAAATGTCCAGACCCGCCTCTTTAAGCTCGAGCAACAGGACTTCAAAAAAGAACACTTAATTCTTAATCGGCCGACCATCCTTCAGATTATGAAAAGATCCAAAGCACTTAGGTGTGTAAAGACGGAGGACCTCGAGTTGGTTGAACCATACCACAAGGACAAAATAGCCAAAGCATATCTACACGTAAAAGCAGTGGGTATTACCCACATGGACAAATCAGCTTTTGAGGAATTGGCATCGATGGGATTGTACCTGACCGAAATATTAAAGCCACAACGAGAGGAGCAAGATTCAAAAACAACAAAACCTAGAAACCACGTATCACACTATCACTCAAAAACAGAAGAACTGTATTATCATAATAGATGGAACAGGCCGAGGGATGAAGAAGTTGCTCGAGATGTGAGCCAGCACTTCCGAAGAAACGTAATACGCAACCCGGTTGGGGCCAGGAACCACACAGGCAAAAAATCACGTCTAAGGCGTGACTCGGATTACAACTATAGTGCCCATGAAATTAGATCGAAAAGAACAAGAGGAAAAGATGATGACAAACTACAATCAGGGAGCATTTCCATCTCAAAAGCTTCCGACTTGAAGACTTCAGCAAAGACACCGGACGCCAGACTTTTGAGAGGCCCGTGGGACTGGTTTACCTCTACCTGGTCGAAGAAAACTACTAAATAGCAGCGAACAGGTTTGGGCCTCGAAAACGTTGGAACTGCATCGACCACCGAGGAACGGCCCTACAAGGATCATTATATCCTAGGATCCTGTAATACCAGAGGTTATAACCATTTAACAACGCTGGGAGACGTGAACCTGGGCGCATTTGACATACTATGTCTTCAAGAGACGTGGCTGTTGGAGAAACCCACGTTGGATGGATTCTGTTTGGGAATCTCAGCAGCAACCAGGGGAACCTTAGGAAGACCAGCGTTGGGACTGTTAATAGCCATTAAAAATGGCCTGGGACTCGAAGCTCTGAGGAAATGGAAGGAATCATATGAAATGTTGGTGATCTTGACTACATGGTCCCCACCAATCCAGAAGAACAAGGGTGCTCGACGCAACCTTTTGGCAATTATAAATTGCTATTGGAACCCTCAACGAACAACCTCCAAAGCTTTTTGTTTAACAATGAGTTCAACCATTGATCAGCTATATGAAGAGTTTGATGAAATTGAGATCATGGTATGCGGTGACTTCAATGCAAACTGTAACAAAGAAAACCAGGGTTCGTGGACGGACTCAACTCTGGAACGCGGAAGAGCATGGATGAAAGTAACCAATTCAAGAAACCTACAAAATATAGCTTCCCTTTTCCCTAATCAACTGAATATTCCAACCTGGGAATGGGGTGCCTCGAAAGCGACCTTAGACTATATTTTTATCTCATCCGCCCTTGCAGCAAACATTGTGAGTTTTAAAGTGCTAAAAATGGATAACAGTGACCACAACTTACTCACATGTACGTGGCAAGAATGGAGACCAAGAAAAGCAGTCTACATGGCCACTGTTGAAACAAACGCCCAACAAACTCGGTTACGCCTAACTGAAGCGAACCTCCTGAAAATTAAATCATCTTGGGAGGAAAAAACAACTGCTAATTACCTAAGTAAGGCTAACGAGAGACCAAACTACCTCCCGCTCCTTTTGCCCTACCAGAAACCAATAGGAGGCAGACGGACTGTACAACCGCACCCCATCAATGCATATAACAAAGAGCTGGTAGAAAAAAGGAAATTAGGGCGACAATTAAAAAGAAGGGCATAGATATCTAATAATGAACAAGACTGGTCGGCATGGAAATGTGAAGCGAAAAGATATGCAGGTTGGCGAAAGCAAAGAAGAGCATGGCAATGCCAACTGGATGCGGACATTGGTAACCAACAAATCTAGTGACTTTTGGTCACTAATTAAAAACAGAAATTTCGCATCAAACTTAGCTCCAACAAACGCAGTCTCAGAAGCAAAATGGATTGAGTACTTTTCGAGGGAGTTTGAAGAACCCAAGAAATCTGTAGGTGCGTCTGAAAGAAATATCAACCTGGTTTGGGTGACAATATCGAACCCTGAAGAGATTGAAGCACAAATCAGAAATCTGAAATCATCTAGAGCCCCGGGACCGGACGGCTTATCGAACATCATTCTTAAGCAATTCCCGAAAGAATGGTCAGAATTGATTGGAATGATCCTTGAGGAATGCGAAAGATCCCATCTAATTCCAGAGACTTGGCAGAAAGCTGTCATTGTCCCGATTTATAAGAAGGGCAGTCGGGAAGACCCTGTTAATTACAGGCCAATCACATTGTTGGACATTATAGGAAAGATTTTTTCCTCTCTCATCCTGGACCATCTGAGAACATGGGAAAAATCGGCCAAGTGCAAAGACATCCTACAAACTGGCTTTCAAAAAATGGCACAACAGCAATTAACATCCTGATAATTAACATCTTTTAAGCAAAAGTAAAAGAAGGGGCACCGAAGATCTATCTGGCTTTTGTAGATTTGTCGAAAGCGTTTGACAAAATAGACAGGAATTTGCTATGGAAAAAACTTGAATCCTGGGAGTGTCCCCAACCCGTGCTTGACCCTCTCATAGCGCTTCACTCACACACAACCGTAAGAGTGAAGCTAAATCAACATGGAAATCTGTCAGACGAGATCCAGGTGAAAAGGGGAGTTAAACAGGGTTGCCCTCTCGTGCCCGCTCTCTTTACTGCATTCCTGGGAGACTTGCAGTACTCTGAAGAAAATATCAGGACGTTTCCACCAAAAATAGGAAAAACCATCATTCCTCATCTCTTATATGCGGACAATGTAATTCTGATTGACCAAACCAAAGTGGGGCTCCAGCGTAAATTAACAAATTTGGCAAAATACATCAAAGAAAATCATCTGGAGATAAACAAAAAAACCCAAAAATTATGACATTTGAGAAAAACCCGAAAAAATCCGCAAACATGGAGTCGTGGCACTTAGACGACATCAAAATTGAAAAAAGTCAAAAACATCAGATACTCAGGCACCTGCCAGCAGATAAAGGTTGTCCGATATAATGTGCATAGAAACAGATTTAAAAGAAAACCCTGATAAAATCAAACCCCCCCCCCCCCGCTCCCCCCAGCACTGTGGGGCACCTGCCAGCAGGCCCCCACCCATGTCTCCCACCACCCCCACCCCCCAGCAGTGCAGGGTAACCCTCCACCAGGCCCCCACCCATGTCTCCCACCCCCCTACCCCCAGTACTGTGGGGCACGTGCCAGCAGGCCCCCACCCATGTCCAACTCATGTTCCCCACCACCCCCACCCGCCAGCACTGTGGGGCACCTGCCAGCAGGCCCCCACCCATGTCTCCCACCACCCCCACCCCCCAGCAGTGCAGGGTCACCCTCCACCAGGCCCCCACCCATGTCTCCCACCCCCCAGCACTGTGGGGCACCTGCCAGCAGGCCCCCACCCATGTCTCCCACCACCCCCACTCCCCCAGCAGTGCAGGGTCACCCTCCACCAGGCCCCCACCCATGTCTCCCACCCCCCCACCTCCCAGCACTGTGGGCCACCTGCCAGCAGGCCCCCACCCATGTCTCCCACCACCGCCACCTCCCAGCAGTGCAGGGTCACCCTCCACCAGGCCCCCAACCATGTCTCCCACCCCCCCCACCCCCCAGCACTGTGGGGCACCTGCCAGCAGGCCCCCACCCATGTCTCCCACCACCCCCACCCCCCAGCAGTGCAGGGTCACCCTCCACCAGGCCCCCACCCATGTCTCCCACCACCCCCACCCCCCAGCACTGTGGGGCACCTGCCAAAAGGCCCCCACCCATGTCCAACTCATGTTCCCCACCCCCCACTCCCCAGCACTGTGGGGCACCTGCCAGCAGGCCCCCACCCATGTCCAACTCATGTTCCCCACCACCCCCACCCCCCAGCAGTGCAGGGTCACCCTCCACCAGGCCCCAACCCATGTCTCCCATCCCCCCACCCCCCAGCACTGTGGGGCACCTGCCAGCAGGACCCCACCCATGTCCAACTCATGTTCCCCACCACCCCCACCCCCCAGCACTGTGGGGCACCTGCCAGCAGGCCCCCACACATGTCTCCCACCACTCCACCCCCCAGCAGTGCAGGGTCACCCTCCACCAGGCCCCCACCTATGTCTCCCACCTCCCCCACCCCCCAGCACTGTGGGGCACCTGCCAGCAGGCCCCCACCCATGTCTCCCGCCACCCCCACCCCCCAGCAGTGCAGGGTCACCCTCCACCAGGCCCCCACCCATGTCTGCAACCCCCCCACCCCCCAGCACTGTGGGGCACCTGCCAGCAGGCCACCACCCATGTCCAACTCATGTTCCCCACCACCCCCACCCCCCAGCAGTGCAGGGTCACCCTCCACCAGGCCCCAACCCATGTCTCCCACCCCCCCACCCCCCAGCACTGTGGGGCACCTGCCAGCAGGCCCCCACCCATGTCCAACTCATGTTCCCCACCACCCCCACCCCCCAGCACTGTGGGGCACCTGCCAGCAGGCCCCCACCCATGTCTCCCACCACCCCCACCCCCCAGCAGTGCAGGGTCACCCTCCACCAGGCCCCCACCCATGTCTCCCACCCCACCACCCCCCAGCACTGTGGGGCACCTGCCAGCAGGCCCCCACCCATGTCCAACTCATGTTCCCCACCACCCCCACCCCCCAGCAGTGCAGGGTCACCCTCCACCAGGCCCCCACCCATGGCTCCCACCCCCTCCACCCCCCAGCACTGTGGGGCACCTGCCAGCAGGCCCCCACCCATGTCTCCCACCACCCCCACCCCCCATCAGTGCAGGGTCACCCTCCACCAGGCCCCCACCCATGTCTCCCACCCCCCACCCCCCAGCACTGTGGGGGACCTGCCAGCAGGCCCCCACCCATGTCTCCAACCACCCCCACCCCACAGCAGTGCAGGGTAACCTTCCACCAGGCCCCCATCCATGTCTCCCACCACCCCCACCCCCCAGCACTGTGGGGCACCTGCCAGCAGGCCCCCACCCATGTCCAACTCATGATCCCCACCACTCCCACCCCCCAGCACTGTGGGGCACCTGCCTGCAGGCCCCCACCCATGTCCAACTCATGTTCCCCCCCATCACCCCCACCCCCCAGCAGTGCAGGGTCACCCTCCACCAGGCCCCCACCCATGTCTCCCACCCCCCACCCCCCAGCACTGTGGGGCACCTGCCAGCAGGCCCCCACCCATGTCTCCCACTACCCCCACCCCCCAGCAGTGCAGGGTCACCCTCCATCAGGCCCCCACCCATGTCTCCCACCAACCCCCACCACCCAGCTCTGTGGGGCACCTGCCAGCAGGCCCCCACCCATGTCCAACTCATGTTCCCCACCCCCCCACCGTCCAGCACTTTGGGGCACCTGCCAGCAGACCCCCACCCATGTCTCCCACCACCCCTACCCCCCAGCAGTGCAGGGTCACCCTCCACCAGGCCCCCACCCATGTCTCCCACCCCCCCACCCCCCAGCACTGTGGGGCACCTGCCAGCAGGACCCCACCCATGTCTCCCACCACCCCCACCTCCCAGCAGTGCAGGGTCACCCTCCACCAGGCCCCCACCCATGTCTCCCACCCCCCACCCCCCAGCACTGTGGGACACCTGCCAGCAGGCCCCCACCCATGTCCAACTCATGTTCCCCACCACCCCCAACCCCCCAGCAGTGCAGGGTCACCCTCCACCAGACCCCCACCCATGTCTCCCACCCCCCCACCCCCCAGCTCTGTGGGTACCTGCCAGCAGGCCCCCACCCATGTCTCCCACCAACCCCACCCCCCAGCAGTGCAGGGTCATCCTCCACCAGGCCCCCACCCATGTCTCCCACCCCCCACCCCCCACCAGTGCAGGGTCACCATCCACTAGGCCCCCATCCATGTCTCCCACCACCCCCACCCCCCAGCACTGTGGGGCACCTGCCAGCAGGCCCCCACCCATGTCCAACTCATGTTCCCTACCCCCCATCACTGTGGGGCACCTGCCAGCAGGCCCCCACCCATGTCCAACTCATGTTCCCCACCACCCCCACCCCCCAGCAGTGCAGGGTCACCCTCCACCAGGCCCCAACCCATGTCTCCCACCCCCCCCCACCCCCAGCACTGTGGGGCACCTGCCAGCAGGCCCCCACCCATGTCCAACTCATGTTCCCCACCACCCCCACCGCCCAGCACTGTGGGGCACCTGCCAGCAGGCCCCCACCCATGTCTCCAACAACCCCCACCCCCCAGCAGTGCAGGGTCACCCTCCACCAGGCCCCCACCCATGTCTACCACCCCCCCACCCCCCAGCACTGTGGGGCACCTGCCAGCAGGCCCCCACCCATGTCCAACTCATGTTCCCCACCACCGCCACCCCCCAGCAGTGCAGGGTCACCCTCCACCAGGACCCACCCATGTCTCCCACCCCCCCACCCCCCCAGCACTGTGGGGCACCTGCCAGCAGGCCCCCACCCATGTCTCCCACTACCCCCACCCCCCAGCAGTGCAGGGTCACCCTCCACCAGGCCCCAACCCATGTCTCCCACCCCCCACCCCCCAGCACTGTGGGGCACCTGCCAGCAGGCCCCCACCCATGTCCAACTCATGTTCCCCACCACCCCCACCGCCCAGCACTGTGGGGCATCTGCCAGCAGGCCCCCACCCATGTCTCCAACCACCCCCACCCCCCAGCAGTGCAGGGTCACCCTCCACCAGACCCCCACCCATGTCTCCCACCCCCCCACCCCCCAGCTCTGTGGGTACCTGCCAGCAGGCCCCCACCCATGTCTCCCACCAACCCCACCCCCCAGCAGTGCAGGGTCATCCTTCACCAGGCCCCCACCCATGTCTCCCACCCCCCACCCCCCCACCAGTGCAGGGTCACCATCCACCAGGCCCCCATCCATGTCTCCCACCACCCCCACCCCCCAGCACTGTGGGGCACCTGCCAGCAGGCCCCCACCCATGTCCAACTCATGTTCCCAACCCCCCATCACTGTGGGGCACCTGCCAGCAGGCCCCCACCCATGTCCAACTCATGTTCCCCACCACCCCCACCCCCCAGCAGTGCAGGGTCACCCTCCACCAGGCCCCAACCCATGTCTCCCACCCCCCCCCACCCCCAGCACTGTGGGGCACCTGCCAGCAGGCCCCCACCCATGTCCAACTCATGTTCCCCACCACCCCCACCGCCCAGCACTGTGGGGCACCTGCCAGCAGGCCCCCACCCATGTCTCCAACCACCCCCACCCCCCAGCAGTGCAGGGTCACCCTCCACCAGGCCCCCACCCATGTCTCCCACCCCCCCACCCCCCAGCACTGTGGGGCACCTGCCAGCAGGCCCCCACCCATGTCCAACTCATGTTCCCCACCACCGCCACCCCCCAGCAGTGCAGGGTCACCCTCCACCAGGACCCGCCCATGTCTCCCACCCCCCCACCCCCCCAGCACTGTGGGGCACCTGCCAGCAGGCCCCCACCCATGTCTCCCACTACCCCCACCCCCCAGCAGTGCAGGGTCACCCTCCACCAGGCCCCAACCCATGTCTCCCACCCCCCCACCCCCCAGCACTGTGGGGCACCTGCCAGCAGGCCCCCACCCATGTCCAACTCATGTTCCCCACCACCCCCACCGCCCAGCACTGTGGGGCATCTGCCAGCAGGCCCCCACCCATGTCTCCAACCACCCCCACCCCCCAGCAGTGCAGGGTCACCCTCCACCAGGCCCCCACCCATGTCTCCCACCCCCTCCCCACCCCCCAGCACTGTGGGGCACCTGCCAGCAGGCCCCCACCCATGTCTCCCACCACCCCACCCCCCAGCAGTGCAGGGTCACCCTCCACCAGGCCCCAACCCATGTCTCCCACCCCCCCACCCACAGCACTGTGGGGCACCTGCCAGCAGACCCCCATCCATGTCCAACTCATGTTCCCCACCACCCCCACCCCCCAGCACTGTGGGGCACCTGCCAGCAGCCCCCCACCCATGTCCAACTCATGTTCCCCACCACCCCCACCCCCCAGCAGTGCAGGGTCACCCTCCACCAGGCCCCAACCCATGCCTCCCACCCTCCACCACCCAGCACTGTGGGGCACCTGCCAGCAGGCCCCCACCCATGTCCAACTCATGTTCCCCACCACCCCCACCCCCCAGCACTGTGGGGCACCTGCCAGCAGGCCCTCACCCATGTCTCCCACCACCCCCACCCCCCAGCAGTGCAGGGTCACCCTCCACCAGGCCCCCACCCATGTCTCCCAACCCCCCCACCCCTCAGCACTGTGGGGCACCTGCCAGCAGGCCCCCACCCATGTCTCCCACCACCCCCACCCCCCAGCAGAGCAGGGTCACCCTCCACCAGGCCCCCACCCATGTCTCCCACCCCCCCACCCCCCTACACTGTGGGGCACCTGCCAGCAGGCCCCCACCCATGTGCAACTCATGTTCCCCACCACCCCCACCCCCCAGCACTGCAGGGTCACCCTCCACCAGGCCCCCACCCATGTCTCCCACCCCCTCCACCCCCCAGCACTGTGGGGCACCTGCCAGCAGGCCCCCACCCATGTCTCCCACCACCCCCACACCCCAGCAGTGCACGGTCACCCTCCACCAGGCCCCCACCCATGTCTCCCACCCCCCCACCCCCCAGCACTGTGGGGCACCTGCCAGCAGGCCACCACCCATGTCTCCCACCCCCCCGACCCCCCAGCAGTGCAGGGTCACCCTCCACCAGGCCCCCACCCATGTCTCCCACCACCCCCAACCCCCAGTACTGTGGGGCACCTGCCAGCAGGCCCCCACCCATGTCGAACTCATGTTCCCCACCACCCCCACCCCCCAGCACTGTGGGGCACCTGCCAGCAGGCCCCCACCCATGTCCAACTCATGTTCCCCACCACCCCCACCCCCCAGCAGTGCCGGGTCACTCTCCACCAGGCCCCCACCCATGTCTCCCACCCCCCACCCCCCAGCATTGTGGGGCACCTGCCAGCAGGCCCCCACCCATGTCTCCCACCACCCCCACCCCCCAGCAGTGCAGGGTCACCCTCCACCAGGCCCCCACCCATGTCTCCCACCACCCCCACCCCCCAGCACTGTGGGTCACCTGCCAGCAGGCCCCCACCCATGTCCAACTCATGTTCCCCACCCCCCACCCCCCAGCACTGTCGGGCACCTGCCAGCAGGCCCCCACCCATGTCCAACTCATGTTCCCCACCACCCCCACCCCCCAGCAGTGCAGGGTCACCCTCCACCAGGCCCCAACCCATGCCTCCCACCCCCCACCCCCCAGCACTGTGGGGCACCTGCCAGCAGGCCCCCACCCATGTCCAACTCATGTTCCCCACCACCCCCACCCCCCAGCACTGTGGGGCACCTGCCAGCAGGCCCTCACCCATGTCTCCCACCACCCCCACCCCCCAGCAGTGCAGGGTCACCCTCCACCAGGCCCCCACCCATGTCTCCCAACCCCCCCACCCCTCAGCACTGTGGGGCACCTGCCAGCAGGCCCCCACCCATGTCTCCAACCACCCCCACCCCCCAGCAGAGCAGGGTCACCCTCCACCAGGCCCCCACCCATGTCTCCCACCCCCCCACCCCCCTACACTGTGGGGCACCTGCCAGCAGGCCCCCACCCATGTGCAACTCATGTTCCCCACCACCCCCACCCCCCAGCACTGCAGGGTCACCCTCCACCAGGCCCCCGCCCATGTCTCCCACCCCCTCCACCCCCCAGCACTGTGGGGCACCTGCCAGCAGGCCCCCACCCATGTCTCCCACCACCCCCACCCCCCAGCAGTGCAGGGTCACCCTCCACCAGGCCCCCACCCATGTCTCCCACCCCCCCACCCCCCAGCACTGTGGGGCACCTGCCAGCAGGCCACCACCCATGTCTCCCACCCCCCCGACCCCCCAGCAGTGCAGGGTCACCCTCCACCAGGCCCCCACCCATGTCTCCCACCACCCCCAACCCCCAGTACTGTGGGGCACCTGCCAGCAGGCCCCCACCCATGTCCAACGCATGTTCCCCACCACCCCCACCCCCCAGCACTGTGGGGCACCTGCCAGCAGGCCCCCACCCATGTCCAACTCATGTTCCCCACCACCCCCACCCCCCAGCAGTGCTGGGTCACCCTCCACCAGGCCCCCACCCATGTCTCCCACCCCCCACCCCCCAGCATTGTGGGGCACCTGCCAGCAGGCCCCCACCCATGTCTCCCACCACCCCCACCCCCCAGCAGTGCAGGGTCACCCTCCACCAGGCCCCCACCCATGTCTCCCACCACCCCCACCCCCCAGCACTGTGGGTCACCTGCCAGCAGGCCCCCACCCATGTCCAACTCATGTTCCCCACCCCCCACCCCCCAGCACTGTCGGGCACCTGCCAGCAGGCCCCCACCCATGTCCAACTCATGTTCCCCACCACCCCCACACCCCAGCAGTGCAGGGTCACCCTCCACCAGGCCCCAACCCATGTCTCCCACCCCCCACCCCCAGCACTGTGGGGCACCTGCCAGCAGGCCCCCACCCATGTCTCCCACCACCCCCACCCCCCAGCAGTTCAGGGTCACCCTCCACCAGGCCCCCACCCATGTCTCCCACCACCCCCACCCCCCAGCACTGTGGGGCACCTGCCAGCAGGCCCCCACCCATGTTCCCCAACCCCCACCCCCCAGCACTGTGGGGCACCTGCCAGCAGGCCCCCACCCATGTCCAACTCATGTTCCCCACCACCCCCACCCCCCAGCACTGTGGTGCACCTGCCAGCAGACCACCACCATGTCTCCCACCACCCCCACCCCCCAGCAGTGCAGGGTCACCCTCCACCAGGCCCTACCCATGTCTCCCACCCCCCCGCCTCCTCCCAGCACTGTGGGGCACCTGCCAGCAGGCCGTCGCCCATGTCCAACTCATGTTCCCCACCACCCCCACCCCCAGCAGTGCAGGGTCACCCTCCACCCGGGCCCCCACCCATGTCTCTCACCCCCCCACCCCCCAGCACTGTGAGGAACCTGCCAGCAGGCCCCCACCATTGTCTCCCTCCACCCCCACCCCCCAGCAGTGCAGGGTCACCCTCCACCAAGCCCCCACCCATGTCTCGCACCACCTCCACCCCCCAGCACTGTGGGGCACCTGCGAGCAGGCCCCCACCCATGTCCAACTCATGTTCCCCACCCCCCAGCACTGTGGGGCACCTGCCAGCAGGCCCCCACCCATGTCCAACTCATGTTCCCCACCACCCCCACCCCCCAGGAGTGCAGGGTCACCCTCCACCAGGCCCCAACCCATGTCTCCCACCCCCACACCCCCCAGCACTGTGGGGCACCTGCCAGCAGGCCCCCACCCATGTCCAACTCATGTTCCCCACCACCCCCACCCCCCAGCACTGTGGGGTACCTGCCAGCAGGCCCCCACCCATGTCTCCCACCACCCCCACCCCCCAGCAGTGCAGGGTCATCCTCCACCAGGCCCCCACCCATGTCTCCCACCCCCCCACCCCCAGCACTGTGGGGCACCTCCCAGCAGGCCCCCACCCATGTCTCCCACCACCCCCACTCCCCAGCAGTGCAGGGTCACCCTCCACCAGGCCCCCACCCATGTCTCCCACCCCCCCACCCCCCAGCACTGTGGGGCACCTGCCAGCAGGCCCCCACCCATGTCCAACTCATGTTCCCCACCACCCCCACCCCCCAGCAGGGCAGTGTCACCCTCCACCAGGCCCCCACCCATGTCTCCCACCCCCCACCCCCCAGCACTGTAGGGCACATGCCAGCAGGCCCCCACCCATGTCTCCCACAACCCCCACCCCCCAGCAGTGCAGGGCCACCCTCCACCAGGCCCCCACCCATGTCTCCCACCCCCCCACCCCCCAGCACTGTGGGGCACCTGCCAGCAGGCCCCCACCCATGTCTCCCACCACCCCCACCCCCCAGCAGTGCAGGGTCACCCTCCACCAGGCCCCGACCCATGTCTACCACCCCCCCACCCCCCAGCACTGTGTGGCACCTGCCAGCAGGGCCCCACCCATGTCCAACTCATGTTCCCCACCACCCCCACCCCCCAGCACTGTGGGGCCACTGCCAACAGGCCCCCATCCATGTCCAACTCATGTTCCCCAGCCAACAATCTAGATCCCTGGTCCCTATGGTCAGCCTCCAAATGCATAACACCCACCCTAGTATTGCATCCACCCACTCATAATTGGCAATTACATGACAGAACACCAATTGCAAATTCCGAAACAAACACATTTTCCTCACATACACCCAATGGGTGTCAGTGAATCTCAAAACCCATATCATGATATGCATGAAACCAATGAGATACTACACATTGAAGTTCAATAAAAAAATATGTATTAAAGGAAACATAAATAGAATCAAAAATAAAGAAACAGAAATGGGAATGTACAAAAATGAAAAGAAGCATGTCCGTGAAAAAAAGCTAAACCAAAAATCATAATCCGAAGTAATGGTGTCCAAAGTCACTGTCCACAAAACAAAATCCAATGGGAAATAAAATTGAAAGCCATTGCTCCATGGTTAAAATGTGAAAGAAAAATACAATCCAACAGTGAACTATGTACATACGAACAAGCCAGGGTCCATTATCCCAACAAAAGAAATGAAACCTATCTAACTACACTAACTAATAAAATAAACTATATACAAAAATGTGGCCAATGTCCAAAAGGTCCAAAATAAATTTAAAAAAAAGGAAACCTAACGCTACCTACATAACTATGTACAAGGGCAGCGGGCTAGTTTGACGGCTCACTTTTGGATGTCCCAGGCCAGGGCATCATCGAACTCCTGCTCAATGTCCCGGAGGCGGTCCTCCTCCATGGCCCCGAGGGTCTGCAGGGCCGTCGACGTGTCCACCTCCAAAACCCTGCGGATTGCCTCGAGGCACTCGGCCCGCCTCAGGGCCCTCTGCATGGAGTTCTCCGCCCTGACCATTGTGAGCCGTGCCTCTTCCGCCCGCTGCCGCTCCGCATCTATGGCGTGGCCCAACCGCTGCCACACGGAAGACACTCTCTGTCCTGGGTCCTCCTGCCCTCCGGCCGATGCCTGCCCTTCGATGTTGAAGGCCCCGAGCCTTCATGGCTCCCACCACGTTGCTGCTGCTGCTGTGCCTCTGCCCGTGCACTGCCTCCTGCTGCCTGCACGTCCTCTGCCGGCTGGGGTGCAGTCGTTGATGTGGCCACCCCTGCTGGACGTCCGACTCCCGACTGTGGCAGGGATGCCTCCTCAACCAGCCTGGTCGCACCGTCAGAGGCAGCTCCACAGGGCACCCAGGTGACTGATGGGTGGGAAGATGGCACGGAGGACGACTGGCGTGTAGGGGGTTCAGTTGAGGAGGGGGTCGTAGCAAGCCCCATCATACGGAGGAATCCCGCCTGGGTGACCTGTCCTAGCAGGCTGACGTGGTCAACGAGCCATTCGAGATGACATGCAGTCTCCTCATGAAAAGACTGCAGGTCACCTCGCATGGCCCGTTGACGCAACGCCACACCAGTCAGAACAGGCTCAACCCGGACCCGGATAGCCATGTCCGCAGGCAGAGGAAGGCCAGTTGTCGTGAGCTCATCCCCTGCCTGAAAACGGGTCTGGACGTAGGCATCCCTGCTGGTGCAAGATGATGCAGGGACAGGATCAGGGACAGGATTGCACATAGGCACCTCCGCGGCGGCCTGTGCTGCCTCCTGTCCCTGGTCCTGCACTGCACCACTAGCACCAATGGGATCCCCACCTCCAGACCCCGTCTCTGTTGCTTGCACGGCCTCCTCCTCCACCAAACCCCCCACCAACATGGATGACTCCGTGCCATCTTCCCCCGTTGGGCCCTGTGGGGTCCCAGCTGCCCCTTCTGCTGCCGAGGAGTCCAACTCCAACCTTCACCTCTTGGACCTCCCCCCGGCAGCTGCGGCCTGGGACGCGGCACCGGACTCCTCACTCCCCGACGAGATGACAACATGGGAGGGGAGCCGGGCATTGCGTCTCCGGCTGGCGGTGGGATCCCCGCCGCTGTGCTCCACAGCACCGTCTCCGCCCTCTTCATCAGTTGACGCTGCAGACAGGGAGACATAAAACACAGGCATCAGGGCACTGTACAATGGACACATACACACATGACAGTTGTACATGAGTGGCATTGGCAAACCTCAGACATGCCATCACAATCCCCAACACACGTCATTTCAACTCGCACTCGTGAGCCATACCACAGCCATATCGCAACTGCCAGCACCATCCATACACATACAACAGCATGAGCAGGCAAAGCTGAGCCAGACATCACATGCAACACAGGAAGTGCACCACACATGTACACACCACACTTGCATGCATGTGTACACCTCTGCCAAGTGTCGCAGTGTTCAGATGGGTATCCATGTCACATCTGCCAATCAGGCTTCCACATACCGCTGTCACATGCATCCATGTTGCATCACTGTTGCACCCTGTCAAATACACACAGATGCACATGTACACAGTGCTGATACATGCAGCGGAAAACAACGTACATGCGTGACATCACAGACATGTCTACTTACATACACATTCATCCAAACATGTGTGCCGACACAACTGCATTAGGCATGCAAGCCTACACACACAAGCACCATCCATGTCTCACACATTCCAGCCCTTGCATGTGTTTGCCCCACGGCCCTGTACACCCCCACCCATACTCGACCCCATACAAACAGATGTGCAACCTGCACACTACTGAAAAATCACCACACGCACAGCTCACAATCAGGATGCATGTACACTTACCGCTCGACTCCAGACGGGTCTGCCTCTCAAGGACCTGGACGTGGAGCACTGGGGATATGCGTTCCAGGACCCTCATCTGTTCTTCCGACAAGTGGCCCCGGTGCCCCTTGGCATCCGCTGCCTTCAAGAGGCGCCGGGCCTTGTTCAGGGTCCTGGACCTGAAGTCCTCCCAGCGCTTCTTGACATGTTGGAAGTCACGGACTGCCACCCCCTCCGCGTTGATGGCAGTCACGATGTCAGTCCAGATCCGAGTCTGTCCTTCCTTGTCGGCGCGGGAACATCCGAAGAAGGCATCATACTGCCCCAGGACTTGCTCCACCAGGACACCAACTTCGGTGGCACTGAAGCTGGTGCCCCTCTGCCTCTCTGGCCGGGGGTTGTCAGTGGTCTCAGATGGTGTTTGCCCCGACATGACAACGCCAGAGGCAGGAGTGGGTGGGCAACTGGGTCCTGGGGCTGGGCTGTGGAGTGATGGAATCCCAGTCGGGAGTCTTCGGTTCCAGCAGGGGTGGTCACAGCAACAGCACCCCTGGCTGATGTGCAGGCAGCAAATGGCAGGGGACGTGGGCAGCAGGCAGTCAGGCAGCAGCAGATGGCAGGTGGGAGCATGCTCGGGGCTCTGCGGGGGCAGTAGTTTGGCCTTCTGGGCAGGAGCGTAGTCTTCCGTGTGCTTACGCGTGGCCAGCTTGATATGGAGTGATTTGGCACGTGAAAATTCGGCACGTCAGCGTGTAATTCGAGGAAAGGCCCTTAGCGCGTAAGCGCGTCTGCACGCATACGCAATTTCATTGGACAGAAGGCCCCTCAAGCGCAAGCGCCCCTGTGACGTGACGCGTACCGGCATGCATGGGCATTTCAGCGTGCGTGAAAAACTGCACGTCCGCGTGTAATACGAGGAAAGGGCCCATGCGCGTAAGTGACATGACGCGCGCGTGCGTTTCCCTCAGCACGGGTTAAAGGTGAGCGGGCCCAGCAGTTCGCTGTACGTGCCTTTCGTGGAGACCGACGTGTGTTTCTGCTTCCTGTTGTTTTGCGCGCCATCACAACTTCACAGCTATCAAGGACGTATCTCTTCTTTTGGCGGGGGTATTGGCTACGTGTGTTTTTCTGCATCGGGCTAGTCAGACGGTGAGTCGCACACGCTCTTTTTCCCACTGCGGGTGCCCCTGTGTATCGCACCCATTTTCGATGTCATAGTAGCCTGCGTGTCCCACGCGTACGCGTTATTCGTGTTACTGGGTGCCACCACGTACTGGGGGAGGTTGAATCCATGCACGTAGGCTGCAGGGTTGCGTGCACGGTTTTACTGCAGTTTTGGGGTGCCTGAGCGTTGCGTGACCCGTCACCACATCACCGGGGTCACATACAGCCTTGCAGGTGCAGGGGGGCTGTTACCATCTTGCTTCCCACCCCCTTCACCCCAATTACCCAGGTCAATTGTGGTGTACACCTCCCATTGGCACCACTCCATCTGTGCCAGCACTACTACATCAGTGCCATGGTTGGGAGGCCACCAAAGGTGAGGGGCGCCTCAGCTGGGCGTCCTCCTCGTGGTGGGCGTGGTCGGGGACGTGGCCGTGGTGACCAGGGAGTAGGGGGACTCCAGGGTGTCCAGGGCGGCCACAGAGGGGGAAGAGGCAGGGGCGCGCCACTTGAGCACAATGTTGTGCCATGTGTCGGTGCAGTCATGCCACCACCCCCTGTGGTTCCGGGGGATGCAGCTGCTGCATCTGGCACTGGCACCCGTTTGACCCGGCAGTCCGTTCCATCGACTGCCACGGGCCCAAGGGTAGTGATAGCTGCAGGTGCAGCTGTGGACACCGCCACCCAGGCTCAGGGTCTGCCAGTGCAGGCTGCGTTGGCACTTGAAGAGCCCTTGGTAGATCTCCAACCGGCCAGGGGGGAAACCATAGGGGCAGGCCGGGCTGCTCAGACCAAGACACGTGTCCCTGGGGCAGTCATGTCATCTGCTGCCCCGAACAGCCGGGTGTTGGCAAGTGCAGGGGCAGATGCACCCAACAGCACCCTGGTTGTGAGTCTGCCAACCAGGACCGTTGCGGTCAATGACCCTGCCACAGCTGATGTTGCTGCGCAGGGTCCATTAGTGGGCACCCAGCTGCCACTGACACAAGTCAGGCCTTTGGTCATCTCTCCACCTGCCACTCCCTTGGCTCAATCCACCAAACCCACTGGCCATACTGGTCAGAGCGGCATTAGCCAGCCAGGGTCTGCGCCACAGTCCAAGAGGAGGATGGTTGCACCTGCAGCACAGGCTGGGACCCCACACACAGCCACGACCTCCTGCACGTCGAGGAAGAAGCCTTTCTGTAAGCAGGAACTGGACTCCCTCGTGGACTACGTGCGGGGCCACAGCCGTGACATGCTAGTGGGTGCCAATAGTCAGACTACGGCTGCCTAACGTGACACCCACTGGAAGCATGTTGCGGAACATGTCAGTTCATTCGGCTATGAGGTGCGCACGGCGCAAGAGTGCAAAAAGCGTTGGAATGACATCAAGCGCAGCACTAAGGCTAAGAGTGCCTCTAATTACAACTTGACTCTGGTGACTGGCGGTGGGCCTGCACCAGAGGAGGAAGAGCTCACTCCGCATGAGGCTCTCGTTGCGGAGTTCATACCACCTGAATTGGTCGAATGAGTGGGAGAGATGCTGGACTTTGATGCGCAGTCCAGTGAGTGTTGATGCATGTTTGTTGAGGACGTGTGTGTTTCACTTGTGGGATGTGTTGTGCATGATTGCTGCTACATGTGACGTGTACATGGTTCTGATGCGTAAGTAATGCAATGCTTCCGTGATGCATGTCTCCTCTGCCTGCATGCGGGACTCCATGTAGGCATGCTCCCTTGCCCCTCCTCCGCCACTCTGCACCCCAGTTCCACCTTTGCACTGGTCTGCTTCAATCTTGCCAATGTGTACTTTCTTGTTCATGTGTCCTGTGTAGATGCTAACTTCCAGCGTAGAATCTGCCAGACATATGCCGTGTGGTACAGCCTTAGTACTCGATGCAGGGTATCTCACTTGTACTGTGCATGGGCCAGATGTCCCGCAGGGACATGAGTGCCCATTCATGCTCCATGTGCATTGCACGCATGCCCCTATGCAGTGCCTTAAGTGGCACCACAAAATGAGCCGGGGCTCATCAAGGGGGCGTGGCCTAATGGCGGGGGTCCCGCTGGCCAGTTAGGCCACGCCTCCTGACGAGCCTCGGCTCAATAGCTACTGGCACCCCTGCCAGGCAGCCTTTTGTAGAGCAGCACCCTCTCCCCCTTGGGGAGAGGGTGCTGATCTCTACATTTATTTTCTATAGGCTAACCTGGCAGGGGATAGCTTCTCGCCTATTCAACCTTAATGGCGGCACTGCCCCTCGCCAGCTGGGGAGGGGCAACGTCACCATTAAGGCTGATAGGGTGAGGCCGCTGGAAGCAGAGGCCTTTTCCTAAAGAATGAAACTCCCGCGAATCTGCGGGAGCTTCAGTATTTAGAAAGCAAGGCCTCTGCTTCCAGCGGCCTCACGTTGTCTCCATAATGGTGGCGCCGGCCCACGGGCATCCCTTGCTTAAAGGGATGCCTCGTAGGTGCGGCGCCACCATTATGGCGGAAAGGCATTTTTTTCTGAAGCCTGAAGCTCTCGCACACGAGCGAGAGTTTCAGGCTGTAGAAAAAAATGCCTTTTCGTGTAGTGGCCGGGGCTGCCAGGGGAGAATAGTGGGCCCCGGCAGGGCCCCGCCTCAAAACGAAATTTCGGAGCCTGCCAGGGCCCAGCCCCGGCAGGCCCCGGCCCACTTAAAACCCTGCCCCTATGTGTCCTTGACTGGATGATCACTGTAATACAAGTCCTTGGTTACATACATTGCCTGCCATCTCATCAGCCTTCCCATGTCAACTGTGGCTCAGTCCTGCGTTGCACACATGTTTAGGCTCTGACAATCTGTGTGGCTCACAGGCCTCAGCCTGTTCAATGGCCAATGACTCTGTCCAACTCTTGTTGTGTCTTCTTCACACGTGGGCGGCCTCCAGAGTTTTCATCATGTGTCCTGCCTACTGTCCCAGCATCATTTGCAGTGTTGTCACTTGAAACACATTAAGCTGTTGATGCCAGTCAACACTGCCTGTCAATACACAGGTGTATGGTCAGCCTTTTGATACCATGCTAGGCATCCCTGCTTTGGTAGTGGGGTGGAGGGGTGCTTGGCTTCTAGATATGGTACACATTGAATGCACAATGCACGTGATGTCTGAATTTGACATTGCACTGCCTTCACATTTCCTGGCACACACCATGGAGTCCTTGTACATGTAGGTAGTGAGTGGCGTACACATTTTCTGCACTGCATAGACCCACTTCCATGGAAACTGCCACCTTTCAACAGGTCTGATCACAGAATCTATTCAAAGTTGACCCAGCATGCATGCCAGGTTATATGTTGTGTTTCACATGTCTGCCGGATATGTGTGTGTGTTGTGTGCTTCTGACATGTGTAGTGACCTTTTTTCTCTCTATTTTTCAGGTGATGACGCAATGGAGGCGGAGGATGGTGTTGTCATGCCAGACACAGGGTTGGTAACACCACATCAATCCGGCACTAGTGGGGGTCGTGGGGTGGAAGGCCACGAAAACCCCCAAGTGCTGCAGTCCATCTTGTCTCTGGCTGCCTGTGAGTCCAGCCTTGATGACGACTCTGACGTCCATGTTGAGTTGGATGAGCATCAAGTCCATGTGTCAGGGGTGAGTGATTCTGATGTGGACACTCCTCTGTCTGCGACCCCTGCACTGAGGGATCAGACAGTCTTGGTTCCTCCGCCCGTGGTGGATCGGGACGCAGGGTCACCCTCCACACCAGTCACTGATGTGCCTGGGACATCACGTCGACGTGGGCATTTAGTCGTGCAGCCGCAGGCGGTGCCAACACAGCGAGGACCCCCGGTCCTTGGGTCCCGCAGGGGTCAAGCCCGGCAACGCGCTTGCCGCGCGCAACCGCAGTATACTGAGTGGGAGCAAGACATGACTGCCAATTCCGAACGGCAGGGTGCTGTCATGACCGCAGCCTCCAAGGAGTCAGGTTTAGCCCAACTGCCTCGGAAGCTGGGTCACAACTTCATTTCCAGGCACCCATCGGCTCCCATAGGGGCCTTATGGACCTTGTCCTGGCGCCAGTGGCGCCAGGGTCATAAGGGGACCCAGTCCCGGCACAGGACGTGCCGGGCTCATGATGTAAGGAATGGTGCTTGGGTGGACCTACCTGCTGCAGACCATGCTGCTCACTCACCTGCAGGATGAAATCCTCATCCATCCATGGCTGGAACTACTTTACCTTCTGGGTGTGGCCAGCACCACTCCCTGGGACTGGATACTGGAACTATTCTGGAAGCTGGGACTTCTTACCTGGGAGAGGCTGCTGTGGAAGGAGACACCAAAGCACTCCAGTAAGCTATTTAAACCACGCCCGATCAGAGCAACGTGCTTCGCGTTATTCTGCAATAGCAGCAGGACGCTCACCGTGTCAGCTCCAGAGAATCTTCAACTTCTGCATCTGGGGAAGAGAAATCCGCAATCTTACCTTCCGAAATACCATCTTCGTCTTCAGCAGCATCTGAAAAGGGAAAAGAACACCAGGTTAGCACGAGATAAAAACCAGCGCAGCACTTACCCAGTCCATCGGTGCATCTCAAGCCACGGGCTGCAGCTTTCCATTTTTTCCGGCACCCTGTGGAAGCAAAGACATTGGTTAGTAAACCTCCGTGAAACTTTCCTTACCTGCGCTGCATTCTTCTCGCCTCCACCGACGCTGCTACTCGCATCTGCAAAACAAAAGGACATCATTAAGAAATACAAAACTCCATCTATACGCACGTGTTTTGGGCAGCGCTCATCTTTCTCACTCCTCGGTGCATTCCTCGACATCCATTTTTCTACCCAGCTGCTTCTGCGACCTGAAAAAGGAAAAGAGACATTCAGAAGTGCTTTTAACTTCAAATTGACATTTTCTACTTACTTGCCTGCAATACCTTTGCCATTTCATCGCTCTCCCGACCTCCATATTCAAGCAACCGCCGTTCGTGCTGCTAACAACGGCCTAGCTCCAAATCTTCATCCTCTGCAACCAAGAGGCTGGACAATTAACCAGTGAAGTAACTGGCTTCGGCGCCCCTGCACAGACGCAGGATGGAGAGCTCCGCTTTCACCTACATAAGGTGAGCACATTTAGCCTACGAACTACTTGGGAGTACCAGGAAGGGGAGGCAGCTTACCCAGTCAGGCTTATATATCCATATTAACCTCTTGCTCTCATAATTGCAGACACCTCACCCTTCAGATCAAGATCTCAGTGAGGAAAGGGCCTTTCCAGGGTGGCATTCGAGGCCTGCACGTGACCCTAGAAGACTCCGAGAACCCCCAGCCCAGACCTGCGCCTCCGAGGGATTCAGGTGAGCGTTACAGAATGCGAAGCCTACCGCAATTTTCCCACCCAGGTGCAATGGAAACCTCGGACACAGATCAACTGGCTCAATTGCTTGGGGCACTAAGGGCAGAAGTACACGCATCACGCCAAGAAACAAACGCTTTACGAAGGGAGTTGATCATTGCCAAGGAACGGACGGATGATCTGGCCAGACAGTTGCTACAGGCTCAAGTGGGACAGACGCCACTGCCTCCCTATGGAGGGGGCGGCACTCCTACAACCTCAAGTAATCCGGTGCAAATTAATCTGCCAGGGAATGTGCCTTTGGCCCCGCCCGAACGTTTTTCCGGTGATCCAAAGCGATATGCAGTATTCATCAATCAATGCCGCTTGCACTTTCTGTGTAGACCCGCCGCATTCCCAACGGACCAAGCCAAGGTAGCGTTTGTACTTTCCTATCTTAGTGGTAGTGCTGCAGATTGGTCCATTCCTCTCGTGACACAGGATGACCCGCTCCTCTATAACTTTCAAGACTTTCAGACCAGTATGGAAAAGTTGTTTGCAAGACATTCACAGGGGCAGGCCTTGGACAATGAACTCCTGTCACTCAGACAAGGTAATCAGGATCTCCTGGCTTACATAGCGTCCTTTAATAGACTGGTGGTTGAGACCAGGTGGCCTGAAGATAAGAGAATCACGCTCTTCTACAGAGGTCTACGTGGGGAACTTAAAGACATTTTAGCATAGGTGGTTAATCCGCCGCAAGACTGTTCAGATTATATCGACCTAGTAGTCCAATTAGATCATCGGCTACAGAACAGGAAGACCGATCGATCCAGATTTGAAACCCGGGTACTTTCAAGACCTCAGAGCTCCGCTAAAGGGAATGACTCCGTGGAACCAATGCAAATAGGAGTAGTAAAAGGACCATTAACTCAGAAAGAACGGGAAAGAATAAGGCAATTACAGCTGTGCCTATACTCTGGGAATTCTGGACATTTCCTTCGTGATTGCTCAGTGAAACCGGTCAAGAAGACCGTAGGAGTTTCTGATAAAAATGCTGAGAAACTGGAATCGGGAAACGACCTTGCCCGACAAGCATAGAGGTCCGCTTGCCGAGCGTTAAAACCAGTTCCTTGACCTCGCATTTGGTAATGCCTATGGTCCTCATAAGTCCCAATAGACCAGATCGCATGCATGCTATCAAAGTATACATTTATAGCGGAGCAATCGGTAATTATGTGGACCAAGACTTGGCTATCAGGATGGATCTTCCCCTACGTCCCAAGATGGTAAAGGACGTAATCACTACAGTGGATGGTACTGAAATAGCTTCCGGACCAGTTTCTCATACCACCATGGAGGTAACGTTGTTATGTCAAGACGGACATCGGGAGAAGATCGTGTTTGATGTAATCAAGGCCCCGCAGTTTCAGGTGATTCTGGGAATGCCTTGTTTGGAAAAGCACAATCCTCAGATAGACTGGCGAGCCAAGGTAATTCGGTTTCCAGAATGCGCTTCAACCTGTTATCCTCAGCCCGAAATCAAGCTAGCAGCCATCACTTCCGAGGACCCCCGATTACCTCTGGAATACCAAGAGTTCAGCGACGTCTTTCAGAAAGATCAAGCCAACACCCTGCCTCCACATCGGTCATACGACTGCCAGATAGACCTAATACCTGGGTCCACCCCTCCGTGCAGTAGAATATATGCCCTCACTGAACCAGAAAACCTCCATCTCAGGCAATACTTGGACCAGTACTTGGCTAACGGATTCATCCGCCCCTCGAAATCCCCGGCTTCCTCAGCTTTGTTCTTCGTCCCGAAAAAGGAAGGTGACCTAAGAACTTGTATCGATTATCGCGCCCTGAACCAGATTACAGTCAAAAACCGATACCCGTTGCCCTTGATTCCTGAATTATTGGACCAGGTAAAAGGCGCCTGCATATACACAAAGTTAGACCTCAGAGGAGCTTACCATTTGGTACGCATTAAGGAGGGCGACGAATGGAAGACGGCCTTTCGCACTAAATATGGATTATTTGAGTATCAAGTAATGCCCTTCGGACTATGTAACGCACTGGCCGCTTTCCAGTTTTTCATGAATGATGTCCTCAGAGAACTTATTGATGCGTGCGTAGTCGTTTATATTGACGACATCCTGGTATACTCAGCCTCAGAAACTGATCATCGTAGACACGTCACAGCGGTTTTACAGAGACTTCGCCAACACCGCTTGTTTGCTAAACTGGAGAAGTGCACCTTTCACGCAAAGGAAGTGGAATTTTTAGGGTTCATCTTGTCACCCAACGGAGTTCACATGGACTCAAGAAAAGTGGATGCTATCACCAAATGGCCTTCCCCAACTTCCGTGAAAGGTGTACAGAGCATGCTGGGCTTCGCTAATTTTTACCGAAGGTTCATTCCTGAATTCTCTCGGGTAGTCCAACCTATCACGGCTCTTCTGAAAAAGAATAAAAAATTTGAGTGGACTCCAGAAGCCGAACAAGCCTTCCAAGAATTAAAAGCCAAATTTATCTCTGCTCCAGTCTTAAGGCATCCCCATCCAGAACTTCCCTACATCGTCGAGACAGACGCTTCCAGTCTTGCAATGGGGGCGGTGCTGTCACAAAGAGACCCCGAAACGCACCAGTTACACCCTGTAGCCTTTTGGTCTCGCAAATTTTCGGCTCCTGAGATCAACTACACAATTACGGACAAAGAACTCTTGGCAATTAAGTCCGCCTTTAAGGCCTTGCGGCATTATCTTTTGGGAGCGCGGCACACAGTAACTGTAATCACGGATCACCGTAACCTCCAGTACCTGAAGTCAGCTAAAGCTCAATCTTCGAGGCAACTACGCTGGGCTTTATTCTTCGCAGAATTCGATTTTGTAATCACATATCGACCAGGCGTTAAGAACGGAAAAGCAGACGCCCTTTCCCGGATAGGGGTAGACGAACTTACAGCTAATCCGGAGCCGGTGCCAATAATTCCTGAACAAAAGATACTAGGAGCAATCAACACACTATCCCTCGAAGAGATTAAAGCAAGGGTCAATCAACTCATAACTCCCGAAGATTCATCGAATTGGCAATTGAAAGGAAAGGATTTTACAATAGATCAGAACCTATTGTATTTTCAAGGAAGACTATTCTTACCCTGCGTTGACTTACAAAAACAGGTCATCACCTGCTACCATGATTCTCTAATGGAAGGACATCCTGGAGTTGCCAAAACCTCAGAGAAAATTAAAAGGCATTTTTGGTGGCCATCTTGGAGAAAAGATGTTAAAGAGTTTGTGGCTTCTTGTGGTATCTGCGCACAAAACAAGAGTCAGAAGGAAAAAGCAGCAGGATTACTACATCCAATAGACATTCCACCAGGCCCTTGGCACACGCTCTCGATGGATTTTATCACGGATTTACCCCCTTGCTCCGGATACAACACAATTCTAGTGATCGTGGACCTTTTTTCAAAAATGGCTCATTTTATCCCACTGAAGGGTTTACCTACAGCTTCAATTCTAGCCCGAGAATTTCTTGAAAACATTGTCCGGTTGCACGGTTTCCCTTCAGTACTAATCTCTGACCGAGGGAGCCAATTTATTTCCCATTTTTGGCGGAGTTGTTGTCGTTTAGCACAAATTGATGTATGACTTTCCACCAGCCATCACACTCAAACCGACGGGCAGACTGAGAGAACTAACCAAACTTTAGAACAATATCTGCGCTGCATGTTGCATCAATCCGAGGGTACTTGGAAGGATGTCCTTTGGATTGCTGAATACGCTTACAATAATTCAATCCATTCTGGGACGGGAAAAACCCCTTTTTTCCTGCTGTATGGAAGTCATCCTCGAACCTCAAATCTGGACCCACCTCAAGCTCTCGGAACACCTGCTGTTGACCATCTGCATTCGACGATAACTCAAGCATTTAAAGAAGCCACAGCTCATTTTCAACGAGCTAAAGAATCATACAAAAAAGGAGCAGACCAACATCGAAAAGAGGCTCCTCAATATCAAAAAGGAGATCAAGTCTGGCTGTCCACTAAACATTTATCTTTAAAAGGGCCACGCACCTTCAACCCAAGATATTTAGGACCCTACTCGATCACGGCCGTGATTAACCCAGTGGCTGTCAAACTAGAATTACCTACTCGAATGAAGATACATCCTGTCTTCCATGTTTCTCTCCTGAAACCTGTGCAACCCGGAACCCGTTTGACTAAACCTCCTGAGCAAATCCAAGTTGACTGGGAATCCGAATTTGAAATTCGAGACATCTTGGACTCCAAAATTTCCAAATCAAAACTATACTACCTGATTGATTGGAAGGGATATGGACCCCAGGAGAGATCTTGGGAACCCTCAGAATATGTACATGCACCTCGTCTAGTCCGAAAATTTCATCGGGCTTTTCCCAACAAGCCAAAACCTCCGGAAAAGACAAGCTTGGGAAGGGCCTTGAGGGGGGGTGCTGTCATGACCGCAGCCTCCAAGGAGTCAGGTTTAGCCCAACTGCCTCGGAAGCTGGGTCACAACTTCATTTCCAGGCACCCATCGGCTCCCAGAGGGGCCTTATGGACCTTGTCCTGGCGCCAGTGGCGCCAGGCTCATAAGGGGACCCAGTCCCGGCACAGGACGTGCCGGGCTCATGATGTAAGGAATGGTGCTTGGGTGGACCTACCTGCTGCAGACCATGCTGCTCACTCACCTGCAGGATGAAATCCTCATCCATCCATGGCTGGAACTACTTTACCTTCTGGGTGTGGCCAGCACCACTCCCTGGGAATGGATACTGGAACTATTCTGGAAGCTGGGACTTCTTACCTGGGCGAGGCTGCTGTGGAAGGAGACACCTAAGCACTCCAGTAAGCTATTTAAACCACGCCCGATCAGAGCAACGTGCTTCGCGTTATTCTGCAATAGCAGCAGGACGCTCACCGTGTCAGCTCCAGAGAATCTTCAACTTCTGCATCTGGGGAAGAGAAATCCGCAATCTTACCTTCCGAAATACCATCTTCGTCTTCAGCAGCATCTGAAAAGGGAAAAGAACACCAGGTTAGCACGAGATAAAAACCAGCGCAGCACTTACCCAGTCCATCGGTGCATCTCAAGCCACGGGCTGCAGTTTCCATTTTTTCCGGCACCCTGTGGAAGCAAAGACATTGGTTAGTAAACCTCCGTGAAACTTTCCTTACCTGCGCTGCATTCTTCTCGCCTCCGCCGACGCTGCTACTCGCATCTGCAAAACAAAAGGACATCATTAAGAAATACAAAACTCCATCTATACGCACGTGTTTTGGGCAGCGCTCATCTTTCTCACTCCTCGGTGCATTCCTCGACATCCATTTTTCTACCCAGCTGCTTCTGCGACCTGAAAAAGGAAAAGAGACATTAAGAAGTGCTTTTAACTTCAAATTGACATTTTCTACTTACTTGCCTGCAATACTTTTGCCATTCCATCGCTCTCCGGACCTCCATATTCCAGCAACCACCGTTCGTGCTGCTAACAACGGCCTAGCTCCAAATCTTCATCCTCTGCAACCAAGAGGCTGGACAATTAACCAGTGAAGTACCTGGCTTCGGCGCCCCTGCACAGACGCAGGATGGAGAGCTCCGCTTTCACCTACATAAGGTGAGCACATTTAGCCTACGAACTACTTGGGAGTACCAGGAAGGGGAGGCAGCTTACCCAGTCAGGCTTATATATCCATATTAACCCCTTGCTCTCATAATTGCAGACACCTCACCCTTCAGATCAAGATCTCAGTGAGGAAAGGGCCTTTCCAGGGTGGCATTCGAGGCCTGCGCGTGACCCTAGAAGACTCTGAGAACCCCCAGCCCAGACCTGCGCCTCCGAGGGATTCAGGTGAGCGTTACAGGGGCAGCAATGGAGAACATCACTGAGAGCAGGGAGCTTGTGGCCCGATCTGTGCTCCCCCCTGCTAGGCAGGTGCTTCTCCAGCAGCAGGTGGCACGGTCCACGGCCCGATCGCTCAGGCTGGGCATGGCGGCCTCAGACAGGGCACGCCAGGCTGAAATGTCGTCTCTGCATCAAGCAATTGCTGCTCACGCAGAGGCGCACATGGATGCCCTGAGGGAGGAGTATGCTTCCCTCAGATCCACTCTGGGTGTCCTTATGATGTCCCAGAGGCAGCAGGCAGAGGAGAGGTTTGCACAGCTTGAGCGTACCATCTCGGCTGAGCTAAAGGCTTGCCGAGAGGTGCAGCAGGTGTCCAGCCAGGCCTTGCAGGAGGAACTCCGTGTTACAAGTGCTACCTTGCAAGAGGAAGCACGTGTATCACGTGAGGTTCTGCATGCAGAACTACGTCACATCGCCACACAGAACCAGGCTCACCCGTCCGTCAGATTTGCTGCCAACGAGGGGCAAGCTGCGGCTAGGCGTGGCCAGGCTACTGTGCCACGTCCTCCTTTACAGGATGAGCCAGACTCGGACGACCATCTATCTCCCACATAGGTCGGGCTGTGCAGGCGTTGAGCCCATGGAGGTTTTTTTTTTGGCTCAGCATCATCGCATGTGGATGTTGAGCAGCACCCTGTACCTCCCCCCTCCTGGGTGTCTCCCCTCCCCCCGGGTCGTATGTGGCCATTTTTGATTTTTCTTTTAGTTTAGTTAGTTCAGTTTGTGTTTGATAGTTAGTTTAATTAGGTAATGTAGGTTTTCCATTGTTAGTGTAATTAGTTAATAGTTGATTTAGTTTAAAATTGCTAGTCTATTGTGCTTTCATGTGACGGTGCGGTGCTTTGTGGCTTTTGAAGGCATCCACTGTCTGTTCCAGCTGGGCCCTTCAGGCTTGTCTTGTGTATGTGTTTGCTGCTTGGGGTCCTTGACTCACATATGCCACTCCTGCCTCCCTTATCCATGGGCTCGCAAGGTTGGTTCGGTGTTACAGAATTTTACACAAGGGCTTTGGACTGTCATGTCTGTGGCATGTCTGGTGCTGTGTCACTTGTGTTGACACCCCTAGTGGGGATGATTTTGGTGTTATTGTCCACTGTTCAGCTTTTGCTAGATGGAGTGTGTCATGATTAATGTGCACATTAATTGCTATGCATTGTGTAGTATATCTTTACTGTACACGTGCTTGTTGCAATTCATGCTGTAAATAGTGTTCCACACTTTGGATGTGAAAAACGGACTGATGGTGTGATTTGTGATGTGACTCTCTGACATGGTCAAGTAATGAGATGCCTGATGAGACACACACAGATGACTTTGAAGCATTAATCATGTGTTTCATGCCCTTTCTGCAGGGGGATGAGCCTCCAGAGCACCTTTGCCAGCAGACATGGCCCATTGGACGACGGAATTATGGACACGTTTGTTGGTGCCCACATGCACATGTGTGCACAAGCAGAGGCACAGGGATTGCAGACCCACATGCTAGAACTGCTGACATGTTCCAAGGAACTCCAGGCAAGGTGAGCAGCACAGGGGGGCCATGACACAGCAAAGCTTGCACCAGGCGAGTTGCACATGCAGGCTTAGTCACAGCACTGAGGGTGAGCTTAGACGAATATTGGTGTTGAAGCACACAATGCAGCTCAGATGTGTTGGTGGACTGATGGCTGTTGGTAGTAAGGTTGTCTGGGACATATGCAGGGGCAGTGGCACATACCCTCCGGTACACCAAGGTCCATTGAGGCACTTGTATCAACCATGTAGCCTTCCGAGACATGGAAAGGGGCAGCTCACAGGGACATACAGCAAGGGACATACTCGGGTGCAGTGCATGTCTTTTCCATGTACTTTATGATAAATGCACTGCCAACTTTGTTTCGGTCATGGTGGTACGCAACTTGCTCAGAAGTCATGGCTTGCTATATGGGTCTGTCTGCTTACCCAGGGAACATTGCATGTTGTGTGAATTGTGACACATTGGTGTTCCATTTGCCACGCACCCACCGGTGGCTGACTTACTGCATTGACTGTTTATGACCCGTCACAGGGGTGATGTTCTATCTGGGTAAGAAGCATCTACACCAGATTGTCTGTTTGTAGAGTAGTTTGTTGCTATGGGGCATGTTTGGTGTTGTGTTTTTGTGTAATTGGCACATACAGATTGTTGACTGTGGCTCTCTTTGCAGCATTGCAGTGCTCCTGTAACCAGACCTGAGAGTGCGCAAGCAGGAGGCCAGCACTCAAAACCAGAGCTAAGTGTCGTGTTGTTTTTCTTTCAAACTGCTCTGCATAGGCTTGCTGGGGAGTGTACTAGTGCATGGATGTATGTGTGGTTCAATTTGGTATGTTTTTTCTCCCTAATCACCCGTAATCCTATGCAATTTTGAACCCTGTACCCTCTACCCGGTGTTCCTGCTTCCCGTACCTATCCAAGCAACGTTCCCTGACCCTCTTTCCCCGCTGGGGTTGTGGATGCCTGTGTAAGCCCCGAAATTGCAGGCACCAAAACCCTAGAGGGGGTGGTTGGTTCGTACCACTCCTGAGCCTGGACTACAGAAGGCCATGACAATGATGTCCAAGTTTGTTTGGATTGTGTATGTGTTCATGCAGGTAGTACATTTTCGTGCATTCCCTAGTTTCAAGTGTCATTCCTCCTCCCCTCTCCTGCCACTCATTCCAGTCATCCAGTGTGTCAACACCTGTCCCGACTGCATATCCCTGAACCTCCTTCCCCACCAGGGTCTCAGGGGCCTGTTTGAGTTTGACCTTGCAGGCACCCGGGACATGGTGGGGGTGGTTGTTTCGTGACACTTCCGCGCCTGTACAGGGGACCTGTGACAGTACACATCCGTTCATGGTGCATCATCCTATGTCATGTACCACACATGTTTCACATCCTGTTGTGACATAGTTTTCCTGTGCTACCTTGGTTGTTGCATCATTGTGGTAGTACTTGGCCTTTGTGAGGTACTGCTACGTCAAGTCATCTACTGGAGAGTGTTCTGGTTCGTTTTTCTGGCTTGGAGTTTGTGATTTTGGACATGAGCGTGGATTATGAGGGTGCAGGCACCTTTTTACACACACGGTGGGAGATGGTGACGAAGGGTAAAGGTGATCCTGTGGCCAGGTGGAATTGAGGTTTGAAGGCTCCGTGACCCAGGTGCAGTTGTTCAGTGGGTCATGGTCATTTGTGAGGAAGGGGGGGGGGTTGTTGTTGATAGTTGCCTTGCCCTGCAGTGTGATGGGAACTCTGACATTGTAATGGTGGTATCATATGTACATGTTGTGTTCTGCTGATCAATGCCTGTTCATGTGTTGTGTTTACCTTTCAGGTGCGAGGGGATAGTTGTGGTTTCACATGCTGGGGTGTACACATGGTGAATGTTCACATGTGATGTGTAGAGAACACTTATGGTCGCTTGAGTGCACATGCATATGTGGAGTGCATGTCCTTGCAGAACCACACACTTGCACTCTGATGCACTACATGTACTCCCATCCTTGCATATCCATGTGTACACTGTTTGCCTTCTGGTGCCCACTGTGTCCCTGCAGCACATGTTCTGTGACCGATTATGGATCCTGTCCATGCCTAATTTGCTGTTTGATGTGGTCTGTCACTTAGATGTGATGCTCAGGGTGTGCATCACACCCAATGGCTGTTCACTGTGTTGTGCGCTGAGCAGTGTGTTGCAGGAGTAGGACACAGCACACATGAGCTGTAGTGTTGATTTTGCAATGCACAATGTGCATGTAGACAAGCATTCATTGTTATGTTACGTCTACAACTCTTGTAATGCATTTGGAAATGACTTATTTTGGGTGGGAAATTTTGTTGGTCTGTCTTTTTATCTGATTCCGGGTCAGGGATCATTGTCTGATGCCACTGTACATTTAGGACATGGCAATGTGTACCTTATCGTTACTGTGTTGGTGTATGGGTATTGCTTGCCATGTCATGTTGTGGTTTGGGAGGGTTTGAGTGACATGACAGTTATGGCCATGGCCTGTTTTGCAGGTGTGTGTGATGCACACCTTGCATGTCAGGGTCATCCGCTTCTCAGAGCAACTAGCTGGGGGTAGATCTCTCTCCGCGGCAGGACCCTCCCTCTGGAACAGACTTCCTGCCTCATTTGAACTTGAGGAGAACCATCTCCAGTTCTGGAAGCACCTCAAGACCTTCCTCTTTGATTCTGCTTTCTCTCTGCCTCTCCCTTGCAGAATTCTTCACTCGAACTGCACTGGAGCTGCAACTGGGCCACTCTCACCGACCTCGGTCCCTGGCCCAGCCACTCTCCACTTGCACTGCCTCCCTGGCAACCCCTGCACTGCGGTACTGTCTCTCTATCCCTACAGCCCACCTTTCCCAGCACTTGTCTGCACTTACCTTTGCAGTTGCCACCAGCCAACCTATGTTTTATTTTTTTGGTCTACTTCCCCTGTACTGCACTCCCCCCCTTCCGCTTGCACTTTTCCCTTCCCCCTACCCCTGCACTTGCACAATCTAAATGACACCTGGCCTAGTAGTCTGTCTTCCCTTGTTCCCCCCTCCCTGCCTCATTGCACCTTGAAATACTTGTGTATAGGCCATATCATGTCATATGTCATATGTGTGCCTTTTGGTCACACGGGATAGCTTGTGTTTAAGTAGCTAGGGATGCAGACGATGTGGAACTTCCATGGCAACTATCTCAGGGTGGTAGGGTTGTGACAGTTGACTGTCTCTTTGTCATCATCGATTGTCACCTGGTATGTGCCAGGCCTGTGTGCACTCCGCAGGGGTGGGAGTTTAGGTGAAAAATGTGGCCACAAGCTAGGTCCGGGCTTCCTCGCCACGTGCCCTGTCCCCTCCCATGGGCAGCGCCTGTGCCTGTGGTTGGGGATGTGGGGGCACCACCATGTCCACCGGGACGCCCGGCCGTGTTGCAACATTGTGCAGGACACATGCTGCCACAATGATCCTGCACACTACTGGTGGTGCATAGAGTAGTTGCCCGCCAGAGCGGTCAAGGGAGCGGAAACGTGACTTGAGCACTCCGAATGTGCGCTCCACTATGCCCCTGGTTGCAATATGGGCGGTGTTGTATCTTACCTGGGTGGTGTGGTGGGGTTGCGGATTGGCGTCATCATGTGGTTGCTCAGAGGGTAGGCACTGTCCCCTGGGGAGGCGATAATAGTTGAGATTATTAGGGTTTGGATATTTGTCTGTGTGTGACTTGCATGCATGTGCAAGGGCATTTGTACTGACCTAGGAGCCATGTGTCGCCATGCTGCCCAGCTTCCAGGGCCTGGCTCAGGGCGGACATTCTGTATATGAAACTGTCATGGGTGGAGCCAGGGTAGTTTGCATGGACCGAGGTGATGATGCCCTTTGCATCGCATACCACCTGTACATTGATGGAATGCCAGTGCTTGCGGTTTCGGTAGATGTGCTCAGTGGCCCTAGGTGGAGGTAGGGCCACATGGGTGCAATCTATGGCACCGAGCACTTTGGGGAAGTGTGCCACCCTGGAAAAATCCAGGACAACGGCCTGCCTTTCTGCAGGTGTTCTGGGCATGTATATGTGCCTGCGGACTGAGGGGCGCCCTGTCATGATTGCCAGTACCTGGTGTAGGCAGCGTGACTGCGTGGCCTGTGAGACCCCCCCACTATGGCAGTGGTCCGCTGAAATGACCATGTGGCCAAAAAATGCAGGACATTGAGCAGCTTCTCCAAGGGGCTCAATGCTTGGGAGCAAAGGGTGGGGGATGTAAGGTCATCTTCCCACTCCCTGACCAGGTCTAGGATGATATGGGGTGGAAACCTATACCTGCCATAGACCTGGTCGTCAGGGATCCCAAAAAGGCTTGTCCGTGGTGCAAAAATGCGTGCCCTGGCTATTCTCCTCCTCCTGTGGTGTCCCACGATCAGTGCTGCGACAAATGGGGCATTCATCGTAGCTGTATATACGCGTTTGTTGTTTGCGTGCACTTTTATACTGTGCGCGGGGACGCTTCCGCCTGCCTTCGTGTGGCGGACGCGTTGACGCCTGTGCGCGTCTTTTGCCGTGCGCGGGTTTCCCGTATTCGGATCCATGAATACGGTTGTTCGCGTGTGTGTGGGCGTTCCGTGTAGTTCCCTGCAGTACTTCCCCAGTTACGCCTTCTTTTTCACGCGTTGTTCCCCATTCCGCGTGTTACGCCCACTGTTCCGCACACTTTGGTTGTGTGCGCCGCGCTATGTGCGCTTTTGCTGTGCGCGTAGCGCACGCCGTGTATGCCTGCGTGCCCCATGGCTGGATTGGGCGCACGGACTGCGGGAAACACGCGCAGCGTCTTCCTTGAATCGCAGGTGTGCGCGTGCGCTGCGTTTCTCACGCTTGAGCTCCCTTGCGCCTGCTTGCGCATGGATTTTCGGCGCACGTTTGTTCCATGAATCGGCCCCTAAATCCAAAGTGGACTGTACTGCCTAACCTAGGAAGTAGTACAGCTTTGTTTCTCAAAATCACCATAATGCTCTACCTACACTCAATGAAGTTCATTGACAACCACATGATGGCGTGTGGAGCTAGAGCATGTTACTACTGTAATTTCCTTTCTGTCTTGGAACTTGTACTGTCAAAATAATGGACTGGAGGAAAATTCAACTATCACGAAATTGAATGTATTTGATGTGATCTGTGTTACCTGGATAGTAAAGAATTAATCTTTAGATGGTTTTATAGCCTTTGAAATGTTTGTCACCAAGACACAATGTGGCCACCCTTAAGGGGACCTGGTTACTTTTATAAAAGTGTCCCTTGAAGCTAGGCAAATTCAGGTGTCTTCGTCTTTGTCATCCATCCAAATTACATCATTACATTTGAGGAAAAACAATGTGTCCTCCTCAATTGTAAATTTGTACAATCACACACACGAAGATCAAGAGAGGTCAGGGCTATGTGACTAAAATGCCCTGAGGGATAGCCTAGTGCCTATTAATGGAGATGGATCTCCTGTTATATATTAGGGTGATCTTAATGCTAAAATCAGCAACAGCCCATCAGGCAAAAGCCCGGATATAACTATGGCATTTCTTTGCCTGTTACACTAGATCCTCACACCTAAGCCAATGGACTGACAATTTATTATTGGTTAACAATATGGGGCAATTGCTCAATTCATGGGAAGTATAACAATGATATATATATGGTAATTTTGCCTTCACAAATCATAGCAGTAAATCTACAATAGACTGGAAACAAGTGGAACAGCATCCATGATTTTAAAATATTGTCCCACTTGTGCAGTGACCATTTTGGTATATCTCTAAGTGTGTCTGTGGAAAATTAGAGTGCCACACACTCAAATGTTTAATCAATGAATAATAGGTTTTATCTTTTAATAGGAAGAGAATTTGGTGGGATGACAGGATTCCCACCAAAACTCTTAACTGAATTATTGGGGCGAATTCTCAGTCACTATTAAGCATACTCAATCCTGAGGCAACGGCTGATAATCTATTAACCTGTTACTGTGTCTCACGCTACAAATGGACATGCTTTCTTACCAATTTTTGTACCCTGGCCAAACTTGAGCTGCTGAGTGCCTTAAAATCTCAGCCCATGATAGAATGTGAATTGTCAAAGAGCCTTTTATTGAAGGAAACTACAACTGGAAGGTAAAGCCTAGAATGAACTTGAATTAGCAGCCAGTCAGCCAACTTCAAGACTTTTCTGGGAATTTTTGAATTATGGCCCACAGACTACTTGTAATAAAATCCTAATCAAAACTATTTAATTCTATATTTGAACTTTGCTGTTTCCTGCATTTTTGGTCATGAGCTCTAATAGTCCTGTAGTTCAAGAAGGGCATTAGGGAGGAGCCTATGGCCTGTAGACTGATGTTTCCCTAATGGGCAGCTTGAGAAGTTTGGTAGGGTTGCATTTCCACGTCTACAAGACTGGGTGGATAAAGAAAAAGTATTTATAGGCAACAACCAATTGGTATCATAGATGAATATACTGAGTGTAGCTCTTCTTTTCATGACAGAATGTAAAAAACATGCACATATAAAAGCACTATTGACATCTTTGGTTGATAATAGCAGTAAAAAACCAGGACTCCATTGCCTATAGCCCAAACCATTCAGAAAATCATAAAGAATATTTGTATAAAGGCAAAAAATCACTAGGTGGGCCAGCGTTTCAACAGCACCACAGAAACAGACAGTGGGCCTCATTCTGAGGTTAGTGGTAGACATGACGCTATTTGCGCCATGACTGCCACCAATAATGGTACCGTGTCCGGTTTGGTTCAAAGGGGACTTACCAGTCTAGTCAGACCTTGGCGGGACCGGTAAGTCCCCATTCACTAAACCATTCCCCATTCCCATTTGAGCCCCATAGGGCTCAATGGGGAGGGCGCAAATAACGGGCCAGCCTATGCCAAGCCCGTTATTTGCACCCAGGTTCCTTAACGGGTCCCGTCCTTAATACCTGGTCAGACCAGGCATTAAGGAAGGGACCTGCTAAGGGACCTCGTAGTACTTTACTGATTTTGCGAAGGATTTTGCCATAGACCCTCGCGTGACCACTTTGATTCTCTTGCTTCACAATTTCCTCTACTTCACTTTCCTTTGATTCCTGCTACTTCTCTGTAGCTTAATCCCGACTAGAGATTTTGATTGAGCACTTTCATTGTGCCGGACCATTCTGTTGTCTGACAATTCACTGCAACAATTCACATCAAAGTTCAAACGGTCATCAGCGATTAAGCTTTTCTCGCATCTTTCATCACATGCGATAAGGTTCATCTCTCTGCATTCAATGTTGCCACTTTGAAACCTTTGCTTCAGTCTGGCATTGGTTTCCCCAACTCACGGGCTGTGTTGATTTATATGATCCTGCACCCAAGGATGATACGATGGTGGCTGCTGCTCCTCCCGACTCAGTCAGTCCTGTTGGAGGGCCCCAGGTATCCTTGACACACAATGCAGGATTATTCAGTCGTATTGCCTTGTTTCATGCAAACAACTTTGAAGTCCTCTGGAGAATAACACTTTCTCGCTGAAAGGGTCAAGGGCCTTTACCTCCTTGATGTCCCTTCTTGGTCTCCCGTATTTCTCCTCTGACTCAGCTGCTGCCTGGAAAATACTGCTCCTCATTGTGCTTTGCCTCACTCAAAGTGTGCTCTTGTGCTTTGCATCAGGTGTGAGTTGTTAAAAGTAATTACCTGACCATAGTAGTGGGACATGTCCGGTGCATTGCTCGAATATGAGTCTGTTTTCTCCCAGATCTGGCTGTCTGTGTGAAAGTGTTTGTGTAAGTGTTTGTGTAGGAAAGAAGGGGGGGGTAAAGTTCCCAGGTATCCTGTCTGGTAGGATGGGGTGAAGGTGTTACAGGGGGGAGGTACCACATTTCACCATCAGGTGACCCACCCCCTGAAGACCTCTCACCCAGGTGATCCTCCTGCACTGGAGGCTCTGTACCCAAAGGCGATGGCCATGTCCTGGCCACCTGAGAGAGAGATCACGGAAAACTAGTGGAAGAGACACCCTTTGGTTTCTCACATACCGCCACTTGGTCTGGCAGAATTACTGCCACATTACAAGTGGCGGTATGAATTACCTCCAGAATTTTGCTGGAGGTTTTTCCTCCACCTGACCTCCAAACGCATAGTTTGGCAGTTTGGTAATTCAGTGATAATGCAGTGCTAGCTACATAACCACCGTTTTAGGCCACACCACCAAACCCATAATAAGGCCATAATCTCTCAGTACTGGTAGTCATATGGATAAATCAGTTTCCCCATGAGAATACGCAAAAAGACAAGGGAAGTAAAGCAGGCTTCACTTACTTCTACAAAGTCAGGTCAGTAGCCAAATCAAATCAAAAATGAAAATCTATCCTAACAGTACCAGTCTTGTATATCATTGCAAACGTATTGATTATTATCCAACATTTGGCAGTGTATTGCTCATTTTACCTGTAGAAGTAATTGTTTATACAGCGCTTATACACAGGTGGGGTACTTCAAAGCACTTCAAGGCAGGAAGGGAACAGGGGAGTACAGTAATCTTAGGCCTTGAAGTATGCGAATGATAACAGAAACACTAGCATACTAGGCATGACAGCATTTCTACTATAGCAAGTGCATGAAGTGTTACAGATTGTGACCAGCTGGGGAATGGGGGACAAAAAAATGGAGGTTCCTGGGGGGCACTGGGAAGATGAACTTTCTAGTCTTAGTATATTTAGGTCATGCATGCATACAGATGTAGGTGCGAGGCGCGGGGGTGGAATACTGCTGGTGTTGTGCTAGCTATATAAAATGCCCATGCAGATTTATTATGTGCACCTTGTATCCAAATATTAGCAAATATTAACTATCAGAGTGTATTTTCAGAGATGACATGGAGTACGTTGTTTCAAAACGTCAATTTTGACGCTCTTTTACATTGCAAGATTTATTAACAAAAAGTTTTAACTGTTGAAAATGTGACTCACATGTTGTACAGATTTGGGTGCATGTCCATTATTTTTCAGTTTTAATTGTTACTTCAGGATATATTGAATTGTTTTTAGTAGTATTGTATTAAACCTTATTTAAATCATGGATGTATCCAGATTCAAAACCCATACTGTGGGTTAATTGCAACAGTATTTAGCCAGGGCTTTAACCAACCACAACTATTGTGGCTTATTATAGGGGCGAACTCTGCCGTCCATTTTTCATACATAGTTTTAGTATACCTATCGTGCCGATAGACGAGCAACCTTCCAACCTCAGAAATGCTTGTACATAAGCCACAACAATTGTGCCATTTGTCAATTTGCACAAGTTATCAAAACACATTACAAATCTGCTTAGATATTCTTGCATTATACTTTTTAGTTCAAACTCTAGATTGAGATATTCCACTGAAACATTTCGAGGTAGCCGCATACGTTTGCGAAATAACATTGATTCAAATATTTTCAAACGTGCGCTATACTTATGGCCCCATATTTCAATGCCATACAAGAGAGTTGCTCTTATTTGAGCTGTGTATATCATTAATATGGCATGTACTGAATAACCAGCATGTCTGCCTATGAACAGACTAAGGGCATTGGCTGAAACTAGACAGTGTGCCTTTAACATCGTCCAATGCATTTCCCAGTTGAGTTTGGCATCTACTATGATACCTGAGTATTTGTAGGTATGCACCTGTTCTAATCTCTCATTATTCAATACCCACACATAATTCTTGGAGGGTTTTTTAACCGGGAAACCCATAATTTAACTCTTCTCTATGTTAATGGTCAAGCCATTCACAATCGAATAGTCAGCCAAAGCGTCCAGCATCTTCTGTAGGCCTGCCAGAGAATAATCTAATAGCAACAGATCATTGGCATAGGCAAGCCATCTAACCACAGATGTGTTTAACTTCACTGGGTTGGAACCAACATTTACAAAAGCTACTTGTATATCAGCCAAGTAGAGATTGAACATGGTTGCTGCCACTATGCAATCGTGCTTGACTCCACTACTAGTTGGCAACAGTGCCGATAGTTTGCCCGTGGCATCCAACCACACACAGACATAGGTGTCTGAGTATAGTAGCATTAGCATTTTTAGTAGGTCTTCTAGAATTTTCCATGCATTTAATTTATGCCCGAGGCGGTTCCTCAGAACCGAATCAAATGCAGCTGAAAAGTCGTTGGAAGCCCAGTATACATTTAGCTCTCTGCGCTTCCATGCATGTTCATGGCAGATGTTTGAATAATCAAATTATGGGTAGCACTAGATTTTTGTCTAAACCCTATTTGATTTGGGGGCAATATTTTACTGTCTAGTATCCAATCATTCAGTTCCAAGAGCAACACTTGTGCAAAGATTTTTGATGGGATGTCTAGCATTGCTAGCAATATGAAGTTCGCTGGTTGTCCCAGGCACCCTTTTTGTATACAGTGTATGGGAGGAAAGGTCTAAAAGACCCCCTCCCCTCCATTCTAACCCACATGCAGGGTATGATTTGTCCACCAGACAGCCCTGCTCCTGTGGCCAGGGATGAGGGGTGGCTGCGGAACGACCCATGTGGATGAAAAATCCAGCCTGAAGACCGACCCCAGACTCCATTTTGTAGCGCAGTCCGGCTTCGTTTTATACATGACAAAATAGGCCTCATAAGCAAAAGCCGCCTGCAGGGCTGCAGCTCTCTCATCGAGACCGCGCACAGTGGGCCAGCTACTTCTCTCACCCTCCTCCCTACTGTGTCCATGCAGCAGGCCCGTTCTCACAGGAGACTAAGCACGAACAAGCTACAAGACAAACACTGTATCTTTCACCTTCCGCAGTCTATCACTGACCTGCGATTGACCAGGCAAAATCTTGGGTTTGTGAACTACAAACCATCTCCACAAACATGCCCCGTCCCCTTGCAGATCCTACGTTTATGGCATAGGCAGTGGATAACCCCCAACCTTGCTCTCCATTTGAAGTAACAAATACATACCCCACGCCTGTGTGCCAATCTGTTTCACCCACACTGCTAATCCCTCTGTAAGAGCCATAAATCCCCTTCTGTGGTTGTACGCTGAGGGGCTGATCTACTTATTACAATGTGCATAAAGCTATGGTTCACATGTTTAGGCCCACGCTGTTGACTGAATATTATCCTCTTCCAGAGACCCACACAGATGTATGGTATGTTAATTTACTTACTCGATATAATGCAAGGTATAAAATCCAGATGCTCGATGGTTCTGTGATATTATGTAGGTTCATATGTGTGTTCAATTAATATACATTTTTCATATGTATAATATTGTAAACAGAAGCTTGTTCATCATGTAATGTAACTGTATTCACACTGGCCTAGTTTTACCTCATCCTCATGATTCTCTTGATAGCCCCACAAAGTGAGCAGGACCCAATCTAACAGGCCTCAGATCTCTCTCGCTCTTTCTCCCCAGCCTTGCAGCGCCGTGCATACAGCCCCCACCACCCTTCCTCCTCATGCTGGGCTGATGGCTAAAGGCCTTGTTCTCACTGATATTTTTGATACTACAAATGTAACCTCTCACCCTTCTGTTGAGCCTGCACCAAGTATACACCCTCCTCTGAGCCCCCTGACTCGTGATGTCACTATGAGCTTTCTGCGCACCCCCAGACTCTAGTTAAAGAAATATGGACAACAAGACCCATTACCTCAATGCCCTTTGAAGGAACATTGCAGGCCCCCTCATCTGTGTACCACCCCATCTCACCCCAGACCCATGTCCCCTTGTGTGGCAATATATTTCTCTCATGATAACAAACAATAGATAATTGTCCTAGGAGATGTAAAGGAATGATTGATGAGTGTGACAACATAATCTCATTAATAAGCTTGCCACCTGGACCCATGTATCCTTACTTTTATTGTTCAGGTCAAATGTTTAGTAATATATCTTTCACGTGTTAAACTAGATAGATGATGGTTAAAGTATCTGTGGCCACAAGGGCAAATGCTATTTAGGGTAAATTGTAACAGCTCAAACATCATCTGACCCTGCTCTCCATCCCGAAGAGCCGAGCTGACCCGTGCTCCCCGCACTGGCTCCACGTGGATCTCCACCAATCCTGGAGCACCGTCCTTACACATTGTATAGTGTCTAGTCTTCACCACCCAATCCCCATGACTTATGTGCTCCCTATAGCTTAGCTAACTGATGACATTATTTTGTAATAAATAAAAATGTTTTTCTATTGTCTGGCAGAGAGCTCTCAGAGTTTGCAGAGTTATCTGCGTGCCCTATTTGGTTTTGGATAAACTTTATTTTTTATCTTCACCCACACTTGGTCCTGGATTCATTCCCTCCTGGGGTGTGTCCACTACTGACTCTCATTGGGGAGTTATCATTGCCTTTTTGGGGGGACGCTCGCTTTCAACAGTCAAGATGGGACTTACATTCCAGGTCTTTGATATATTACCTTTTTTACCAATTCGGGTGAATAATAAATGGAGGGCAGCTGCCCTTAGTTCAGGCTCCATTTTTATCAATTGATTGCAAGCCCAATCGGCCCTAGCGGCTCGAGAATTATTTAAATGTTCAATTATTAATATTATATCTAGTATCAAAACCTTACAATCCTAACAATCCAATGGTAAAGCAAATATCCCATCTGAGTCTTCTGTGCGTCCTAGAGTGGCCGGAATATGATTACCCCATCTAGCTTCTGAGATACAATTTATGGATAAATCTCTTTTCTTTGCGCTTCTAATTAATTGCCATATGCCAGATGAGTTTGTGGATATTGCAAAATTAGCTATTTGTTGCTATCAATTTATTTCACACTGAAACTGATGTTGTTTCAACCAACGCCTGTAATTCTTTTTGATAGCGATAACACTAGCAGAGACAGATTTTGCCAATGTACTCACATTACAGTTAGTTACAATGATTGCTACATCATGGCGCATATTCTTTTTTAGCCATACTGATCGACTTATCGTAACTTTTCCTCTTAGGTATACCTTTGTTCGATCTTTCAATGCTAGTTTTATATCCCCGACTCGTTAGCACCTCCATATGGATGGTTACCATCATTTGTGAAGAACTGGGTATCATTATTTCATTGGTATTATCCACAGACATTCCCTTTGCTAAAAACAGTGGCAGTATACCTTTTACAGCCCTATTAGTAGTATCAAGGTTTTTCTGGTGCCAATGGATTCGATTTTGGCCCTCATTTAGATACAATTGCCCATTACAGTCCAAGTCTTGCACTTGAGCTTTTAGCGTAGGGAATGACAATAAGTAACACAAGGGAAGATGGTCGCTCTCATCACGACTTACAATGCCCATATCTTTTATATATTCCATACCTCTTCTATTACAAAACACATAGTCAAGGGTAGTGGCCGATCTGCCATCAATTCTTGTGAATGCCATATCGGCATCACAAGGGTTAAAACCATTTAATATTATTAGATCATACGAGGTCAGAGCCATGTACCACAATTTCCCTTGCTTATTATTCATATTACCATGGACAGAAGAGGAAGGGTTATTAGTGAGACAAGTGTCATTTGATGGATGCGCGCCAATCTTTGCATTAAAAACACCTACTAACCAAATAGGGTATCTATGATGGTACTGTTGGAGTGCTTGATTGACAACTTCCACATTCTCTTTAGTACATACCATTTTAGGGGGGACCATATATATTCATAAGAATAATCACAATGCCTTGATGGGAAAGCCTAGTAACGAGAACAGTTGGGGTTGAACCTTTTAGCATCTTGATCTCCCATGGGGATTTTACCGTAATTAGTAACCCTTGAGTTGCAACCTGATGAACAGTGCTACTACGCCCATCAAATAGTACATTTGCAGTGAGCCATGTTTCCTGTAAGCCAACTATCGCTAGCTTATCAAATATCGATACTAAGCCTTCCTCATCGAACACGTGATTATGACCCTGGTTATTCCATGAGTACATCAGTCCCAAATTGTCGATGTCATCGACACTCTGCTACAAAATGAGGTTTGAAAGCTATAGGGAGCAATTGCCAATGCCAATCGACCGCAGCACATTTACATTCAACCTATAGGGACATTCCCTGAATTGGTCACAAGAGTACCAACATTCACTTGTAACTATCAGGGATGGTACTATTTGTTTATTACATGGATGCACTGCCACTAATTCCAACAACTGGCGCCTCACTAAGTGGTGGTGAAATAACTTTATCGGCACCAATGTTTACAGCCTTTAACACAGGCTCTTTTACTGTTGTTTTTTTTAGCATAGTACATTTACAAAGTAATGTTCGCAAAAGGAAGTATATTTCCATTTTACCAACATATTGAATCATAAATTGTATGTTATGTAGTTTTCAGATAGTAAAAGGTTTATTTTATAATTAATTTCCTCAACACATTTAATGGTACATTTGTTATTTGTACATTCATAATTTATAAAAATGTAAATGACTTTCACACATTAGTACATCTGGCAAGCAGTCAAAAATAAGTTCATAAAAATGTATCACATAAAACGCATAGTTTAAAAACAACAATTCCTGAATACAGCATAAACGGTTATTTTTAACGGTTATTAAATAAACAATAAGTTTAGATGAAAGAAATTCATACTATTTGCAGCTAAATCTGTCTCTTATGTACATTGCATTAGTTAGGAATTTTGCTAGTGCTCAAGAGACTGCTTTGTCATTGTCCAACTGTAAATAAATACATGGCAGTTGACACTCACACATACTTTGATTCCATGAGAGTGAAAGGGATAGACAGACATATTTCCGCATACGTTTCAATAAAAGATTATACACCACACATGTAAAGTCACAATTTCCACATTAAGTGCTAATACTTACACAGTTCAAAACCTATATTCACTTGTGTACGAGCGCGATACAAATAAAATATATCATATACCCACAGTTTGCTTGGCTTTATTATTTGATATATTTCTGGGAAAGAGTGACATTGGTGCAAATTCAAACTTATCCTCAAACTAACTGAGACATGCCACATTATGAACAGTAAAAAATCGAGACCAAGTTTGGGAGTGCCAGGTTCCTTCTGCAGAACTTGTTCGGGACCTCGCCTGAGGTCAGCTGCACACTGATAGCCTCAAAGGCCCTTACGAGAAAGGGCAACTGATTTGGCTTTAATAAGCGTGTATCATCATGTGATAATGAGACTCCAGGAGACAGGCGGATGCTGAAACAATATTTATTCAAATGGGGAAAGGGTCCTTAGCATAAACAAAGAAAATAGTCCTCTGGTTTCATTCACCAGTGTTTGGCCCTTTCAGAGTAGATTGAGGCAGTCCCCAACCTTGTTCTATCTCGTGGTGTCCGGATAGGCCCACCACTCCGGTCTTCGTTCCTCGTCCTCTTCTCATTTCTGTAAAAAGAGAGACTCTCATCAGTTTCTTTTGGCGCGCTTTTATAGGCTTCCTTAGTTTCAAGCCCCCACCAATCGCCATCAGCCCTGTCTGGCTTACATCCCATTGGCCGCTGAGGTATTGTCCCGCCTCCCTTAAAGGCTGCCGTGCCAGCGTGATCCAATCCTAGCTTCCGGAGTCCTGGGGAACGTTTGAGGCGATCACGTGATCGTGATCGTGATTGTGTCGGATATGGGTGGCCTCTGGGTGCCTTCCAGACGTGACCCGCTCCGGGGGCTGCCGCGGGGCACGCTGAAGGGCCGGTCGCTCCCCCACCGCCATGGAGTGCCTGTGCCTTCGCCCCCCCCTTTGGGATTGGGTGTCCTAACAGGTGAGTGCAGCGGTGATACGCCGCGTCTCCGATCAGCAGCTCGCGTTCCTTCACGCTCGGCGCCTTTGACAGCCGAGCAAGAAGGGGCCGGCCCGCTGCCTCGGCTCTCAGGGCCCCCGACCACAGGTGTGCCCATCACCCCCTGCGGGCTCCGAGGCGCATCCCCACACATCATGTTGCATTTTAAAACTCTTTGCAAAATCTTCAGTTCCTCTAATGGCCTAGCCAATTTTTATGGGGTGATTAGTAGTATTCCGCACAGTAAATACATATCCATACTACAAATTTTAAATGTACACGTGACCATATTTTAATAAAATAGGTCTGCTTTTAATTATATTTGGTGTTATTTTAAGTGAGGAATATTAGTACTTCTTTACATAGGGTATTGCATTGTGAATGTAATTTGTGAACATTGAGGTTTACGTACTACAAGACAATTAAGTAAATACTCAAAATGCCACTTTTAATGTTATGTACTTTAGATAAATACAATGTGTGTAATATTACAAATTTAAAATTAGTAACGTTCCCAAATGAAACGCTGTTTCCTCTTTTGTTGAACATTTGTAATTGTTGTAGAAGAACACATTTTCTGTGCCATGAATGCCAGACAAACAGGAAAAGAACTAGGGTGCATAGGGTATTAAATGTAATTTGTTATATTGTTAATAAATGGTAATATTCCATTCATTCATAAAAGTTTATTTCGGAAACGTATATAGTTACATAAAAACTTCAACATAAATACATCAGAGCCTTGATATGAAAACATACATTGCAGATATAACACACACACACACACACACACATACAACAACATGGTTCATATATAACAAAAAACAATAAATAATAATACATCTTTTTCCAATGAGTTCATTAAATACTTCCTCAAACTCAAAGCATTCTTTAAATACAATAAAAGTGCCCAACCCAAACATTGTGAATCAGCCCACAACAAATATAATAATGCAAGTTCAAACTGTAAAAATCCCTTGTCCCACAAAACTAATTCTAATGTGGACCCCCGGAGTCTTGAGTATGTTGGTCACAACATCAGAAATGTGCCAGATCTTCTGTAGGTGAGTTGCACAAAAGACAAGAGTATCGTTGGACCAGGCAGCGACCACACCTCTCAAACAAATACAGTTAAAACACGCACTAGTTATTAGGATGCGCTGAGAGAGGTTCACTGACCATAAAAAAAATATTTTGAAGTCCAGGCCCTGCAATGATCATGTGCCGTCTTCTGTTAACCTCTTTCAATATCTCTCCAGACTCTCTTTTGTCCAATGGATGCTGACAAACACTTAATTTCAAAGCTCCAAGAGAGCCAGCTGGAATAATGCCCGGTGGAGGAAACAGATGAACTAAGTTAACATCTGCCTAATTGGCTTTAACAAAACTCAACCAAGGGATTTTCAGATGGGAACTCCTGGGTCAAAACATCATTTGCATTACTCCAAAGACTGAGGCAATGGTTTACTGGCTGGGATGAAATTGTGTCACTAATGAACATACACCCCAATTCCTGTTGACCCGCAAAATTGGCTGCTGATACCAGAAGCCCCAGTACCTTCTTGACGAATGCATTCTCGACCACCTGGATTGCCATAGCCCCACAAGTCCATACCATATCTTGCAACTAAAGCCGCCTTCCCATTATAAAGTCTGAGTGTCAGATCAACTGGTTGTACCTTGGACATACCAATTGCTCTAGCAACTCCCCCCCATGGTCTGCTTAAATCTCATAATTTATTCAGGGCTACAATTGGATGCAAATCCCATTCCAAGATAATCAAAACATTGGTATCTAGGTATCGGCCCTGCCCAGCCCTGCTAAACATGGCTTGAAGCTACGGTGATTTCAGCAAATGATCATACAAACCATTAATGAACAAGCAGAATAACAAGGGTGCCAGGATACAGCCCTGATGCACTCCCTGCTCCACAGAGAAAACGGCTGTGCAACGCCCTTGCGCCCACTTCTCGCACAAGCCTTGGTGGAACTATAGAGTTTAACTAACAAGTCTATCAGAACCATCAGGATGGTTCTGAGCACGTGGCAAAACTTCACACAATTGACCTTATCAAAGGCTGTGCTCTGATCCATGAAGGCAAGAAAAATACTCTCTTATTTGATAAAAAGTCAATGGGCCTCATTACGAGTCTGGCAGTAACCGAGGCGGTAAAACCACCGGGTTACCGCCGGACTCGTATTACCATTCCCCCTCCGTGATTCCCGGAATTACCGGGGCATTACAACCCTGGTTTTCCGGGAATCACGGAGGCGGAATGGTGTTAATCCCCATTCCTATTGAGTCCTATAGGACTCAATGGGAATGGGGATCATGGAAACACCGGCAGCATCTCGTAATGCTGCCAGTGTTTCCTCGTCCGCCTGCAGGCCGGCGGTGTTAAGCCCGCCAGGTCAGACCTGGTGGGAACATCACCTCCCGCCTGCAGGAGTTGTGATCGCCCGGCATGGAAACAACGGTGGCGGCGGGTTTACCCCCACAGTCGTTTCCATACCGGGCGATTTGTAATGAGGCCCAATGTGCCACCACCAAGTAAAGATTCTGGGACTATTCCAAAGGCCTCAAACCTGGTCTAAACTCAAGCTGGATGGGGGAAAGAATATTAACACTCTCAGCCCAGATTTCAAGTCCCTTTAATAGTGCCTGCCTAAAAATGTTAAAGACCGAATCAAGAAGGGAAATGGGCCTATACGACGCTGGAGATGACCTGGGCTTTTTCTTATAAATTGGTTGAATAATAGCTTGGGACCAAGAAACCGGGACCATGCCCTTAGCACAAATTGCATTAAAACCTATGGTCAAGACAGGGGCCCAAAGATCGGACTCACAAAAAAACAAGTCAGTAGGAATATTATTCGAGGGGCCCTATTTCTAAACTGGCAGATTATGGCAGATTTAATCTCCTCTAACAAGAAGTTGGTCCATTCACCAAAGACTCCACCCAAATTCATTGATGTTGACCCTACTGACAGCCACTCATGGGGAACTTCTTCAGGGTCCACACTATACAATGAGGAAAAATGATCCACCCATGCCTCATCTGAGACTGTGGCAGTCACTCCATTCCACTTGAATCTATAAAAAGGGCAATTGTTTAGGATACTCCAAAAGCATCTAGAATCATTCCTCGAAGAAGCACTAACTCATTCATCCCAGGCTTCTGCTTCAATCTTCAGTTTTCTTTGCTCAGTAACTTTCTTAAAAAATCTTCAGGCACAAACAATATCCCTTGAGAATCTATGGGGTCCTTCAAGCTGGCAAGCAGATTACAACTAGCTCTTGTACACTCTGCATTAAACCATTTTACCAAAGGCTGTCCTCTCCCTTTACTTGCCATGGTCATAAAAGTACCTGCCAGGTTGAATATTAAAGCAGAAAAAGTTGACAAAATTGGTCCTTGGCCACCCTGCTGTACCAACAATATATCCACCTTGTGACAATTCCCCCAAATTACGTACTTCAAAAGCTTCTCATGGTTATTAGGCTGCCACTTCAGCCTATGCTGTCGACCATCTACATTCAATTCAGGGAGATAAGACTGAACTAGTACCCTACGACTGTTATCCCCTTTAAATTGAGCCTCATTGGAAAATGGTTGCTACAAATATCGACCACAAGCTCCAATCCAATACAGAATCTCAAAAACTCACCAAAACAAACATAATCAATCATTGAGCGTCCCACAGCTGAGGAAATTTCCCTGGTAAGTCCTCAGAGAAATGGCTACTGGCAGAACGCAAACAATGATCATATAAGAATTGCCAGAACCATAGTCCCACGGAACATACTCTGGGAACTGACACAATCAGTAACGAAATTCCAGCCATATCATCTTCAAGAACATCATACAGTCCAGTATCCAGGCCTCCCCCTAGTTTGGTGTTAAAATCTCCACCTAGGATTAGGGGAAGAGCATGTGGATTAGGGGAAGAGCATGTGATATTTAATTCAAATGCATTTTCTATGCTACCCTACTGTCTGTCGGTTAATTATTAGGTTTGCTGCATAATGTACGATATGTTAGTGCAAGTAAGTGTAGTTAATCAACCCTGGTTATTGTCAATAGTAGTACTTTACATTATTTCATAATTGGTTAATTTGAGGTGGAGAAAATTGTTAAACTGTTCTACCATGTTCTTAAGAGAAAATGTAAGCATGTTTGTAGCCAATAAATGAAGTTCTTATTACTTTCTATACAAAGAAGATCTGTGATAGGTTCAATTGTTATTAATCTTTAATGCTGGTAGTTGCATCCAAAATGTGTAGAATGTTTTAATGGTATTATTGGGAAGGGCCATACTGTGAGTTGTTAACATGTACCTAATAATTTTACTATGGTAACTGAACAATTTAAACATTTGTATTTGTAAGATTGTTAATGTGCTTTTCATTTACTATGTTTTATTGTGTAAATACATTCAGCATTAGAAATATATTAACAATGCTAATGTACATGCTTTTGTATTTGCATGTATATTTGGTGTGTTTTGCCACTATTTTCAAAGTATTTGTTTGATATTACTTGTTGTGTGGTAAGTATCAGTAATATATTGTAATATTTATGCACATTTAATCTGCAACATATGTTTTGAACATGATTGTACATACAGTTTTATGTGCATCCATTGTTTTATTGAAGTTGGTGCATACAGTGTTAGGTTCTTGCATTGTTTTATTATAGGTTGTGTGATAAATGCATGTTTTGTATACATAACTATACCGCATTACAATCACTGTATACTCCTATAGATAGATATACATCACAATGTAAAATCTTTGGTATAGCAATGGGCCATACTTGCACACATAGTTTCAGACATAAACATAACAACTGTTACATGTAGCACCTACATCTAATAGGCACATTTGTAAAGGCATCCTGTTAGAGCCTATTAACACTTACATCTAACAGAAACATGTATAAAGATATCCTGTTAGAGCCTACCCTGTATATATATTTTTGTAAAAGAGAATTGGTAATACATAACTGTATTGTTTAGTACTGGAAAAATTGTTACATGCATAATTATTATATGGGGTATCCGTACAGTACATTTTTAAAGTACACTTATGTAAGTATGCTAACTATATTTTTCACCAGTATACATCTGTTTGTTAACATACATTCTACTTACATTGTACAAGTTAGCATATGCTAATGTGGATACGTGTATTTTACCAGACTATTACCACTCTATTGGAAATATTCATGTTTGTAGAGGACAGACTTGTTGAATGTTCACTTTACTGTATAATGCATTGTGTAACTTTTACAATGATACAATTGTAGCATTAATAAGGGTTTGTTTTGTTCTTGTAAATATTACTGGTTTAATGCATGTTTATATGTTCATATATGATTTTATCCAGTTACATTTTCCAGTATAATATTGGTGTGGCAATATAGGTTGTAGGGTAAAGTGAAGGAAGACAGTAAGATTAGGACTTTTACGGGTACAAGGCGTAGACGGCTTGTCCTCTGAGATAACCTGGGCAACTGGGTGGTTCTTAGCATATCAAGGCAAGTGGGGAGTTTTACTGACATCTGTTAGTTTTAGGGCACAACATACTGAGACAGAGGTCTGGGTTTATTTGGGACACTGTGGGGTGGGCTGCAGAGCAGGGTCACACTTCTGGTACATCAAGAGAATACCTTAGGAGGGCACAGGGTTACATTGGCAGTAATTTACGAACAGCAAGGCTAAGAGGGCAGGGGTAATTTGTGGAGCTGGATGAGCTACAAGGCATGGTCCGAGCCCGTTCACATATAGGACAGTGATCACAGAGGAAGGGTGAGATGATACATTATGTTATTTGTTTCAATTATCCCCGGCACATCTGTGAGAAAGGGAGTTGTGAATCTTTCAGACAGGGAGGAAAAGGTGGGGGCCATGAGCACACAGAGCGGCGCTGCAGAGGGGAGAGAAGCCTTGTCGTACTATCGAAGTGAGGCCTTGTCCAAAGATGGAGTCGAGAGCACACACAATGGACGCCAAGAGTGTCGCGCAATAGCTCCACTTATGCTAATGTTAGCATACGGGCATTGGAGGCGTCCCCCGCTATTGCACTAGCAAGTGGTCCATAATGTGCAGAATGTGCGAGGGGGGCCCAAATGACCCCTCACTCCCACACTTTCCCCCCTTTTGTTACATCTAAAGTAACAAACTAATCCTTACGGTTATTTTCATTTCAGTAGTACTCTGCTTCTTGCACTGCTTCATCCCATGCAGATGTCCCTTTAATTGCCATCCAAGCCCTGCAAACGCTTTGTAAGCTTTGACCTCTCCTGGCGTATTCATCAGGTGTGCAGGTCATATATATATTCCCCAATCCCCATCCAGGTCGACCCACACCTCCCTGTACTATTGTAATTCACGTGGCTCTTTGATGGTTGTATGTTATAAGTTAACCACCCTGTCCCCACACTGATTATATACCGCTGTTAGGTGATACTTAGGGGGATTTGACTCTCCAGTTTGTAATTGAGCATCTTTTACATTTGCTGCCATTGTCTGTTTGCCCATTGTTACCATCATCATAGCTGAAGTAGGCATTGATTTTGCACAACATCGAATGCCAACCTGGCACACACAGAAAAATAGCAGCACAAAAACGATGAGTAGGACAAAAATGTTCATCATCACACTGAGCCTGTTATCCAATTGAAGATGTCATCGAACCAGTTGCTTGGCTCTATTCCTCCTTCCTTCTGCATTCTCTCCACAAAACTGTGCACAGCCGAGATGACGTGGGAGAGGATCCCATTGCCTGCATCTTCAGAATGTACGAATGTGCAGCAGGCACTCCCGATTTTTTGGCAAACACCGCCATCCATTGCTGTGAGGAGGTCCAGGACGTACCGGTTCTGCATTGTCATGCGCACGGCACGAAGTTCCAATTTTATAACGTTGAACCCTTCTCTAGTGTTGTTGGCCAGTTGGATCAGCTTCCAGAGCACTATCTGCAGCCATTTGGCATTTGTCTGTGCTTGAAGTCCTGGCACCAGGAGGGAACAAATAATGTATAAGCAGAGTTTAAGAGCTTGTATTTATCTGGAATCTCAGCCAGGAGCTCTGATGACTTGCTGGAGATATAGTTGGATGACCGTCGTTTGCGAGACACTCTGTCTTGTAGTTAATTTTCAGACAGAATGTCGTATGCGGAAGGATCTGTTGTTGCTGGCTGGGGTGCTGCCGATATGTCAGCCAAGTTTCTGCCCCCTTGGATATGGTTTTCTGGAATCACCATTAGTGCTGAGTGCAGTGTGGCCAGGGCACAGGTATCCCTCCATGATGGTGGGAGATGCTGGTATGCTTGTTTGCCACATACCCAATACATGTCCATAAGTGCTGCTCTGCCCTTCTTCATGTATGGAATGATAATTGTTTTGTTGCATTTTCTGTTTGAGCCCATCTGTACCTTTCCCTCGCCATGGAAGCAAAGTTCCTGTTCATTTTCTTTCTGTGTTTTGATGGGTTTCTCCGGAGCTGTGACCCATGTGAGCTTTGCAATGTGTTGAGACAAGACCGGAGTGCATGTTTCTTTGACCCATTGAAAGTTCTCCTCAGTAAGTCCTCGCAATGCCTCTGCTTTGCACATGATCGTCTCATCATGCCATTTGTTTGTTGTTTTCTGTGAACCGTGTCCCTCTGATAGCAAAAAATGGTTCTTTGATGCAAATCACTCCTTGCGGCTTACTCGTGCAGGTTTTTTCATTCTGCGGCATTTCTATTGTAATTGTGTGTGACTGGAAGGTGCTTCGAATCCTATACAATACAAGATGAACTAAACATTGGGCATCTGACAAGGGCACTTCTTGAGGTATATGGACTTTAGGCATGCCTGAGGCATATGGAATCAGAGAGCAAACCAACAGGTCTCATTTGTTGCTTGTTTGGCTGTTGCACTCATGTCTGAGTACCATTTGTTTGATTGATCTGGGTGGTGGGGGTCTTCAATCTCATCTAATCCCAGGCCATGTTATGCATCACAGCTTTTCATTCCCGCCCCCCTTTTCCGCCTCCTCCTCCCCCCTTCACTATTATCTATCATTTTCACTCTCCGGTACTTTATGGGAAAGACATCTGCCCACGTTACATCGCTTAGTTCACTAGCAGCTTGCCACGACTGTGGTACTGGAGGGCCTTGGGGAATTGGGGTATCGGGGTTAAAGTGCATTACAGTGCTTTGTGAGATAGGCTCTGTGGTTGCATGTGCATTTGTATATGTCAGGCCAGGCTCTCCGAACCAGGAACAATCACCATCGTATTCATTAGTATCATTATCTTTGTCGAAACCCATAGCAGCAAGTGAAAAAATTGGGTTTTGACAGTTCGGTTTTTATGCAACGTAGTGAGATTATTATTTATAGAGCCATTATGTTTCGAAATTGTTGTAACTCCAGCCCATATGAGGCTTGAGCCTTCCCATATTAGGTTTACCCCACTGCCCCCCTCTTTCATATCCCCAATTATGAAAGTAAATGTCCAGTACAAGCCAGCAAAAAATAACATCACAGAAAATACCATTACTGCAAACGCTAATCCACATTCGTAATTGTACCATTTATTTATTCTATTATCTACTCTATCACTTTCTACATTTGAATCGTCGTTAGTGAAGGCCATCCTTTCTGTCATATTTCCACCTGAAGGGGCGATATAAAAGGATTAAGTACATTGTATAAACTTTTCATACCTCTATGCATATTTTCATTTCAAACATTACCACATTAATACCTAATTTCTCTACTTTTTACTTTTTCGACCTCTAACTCTTTCATTTCTGTTAAACTTCATAGATGTTGTTTGAAAAAGATGAGCTTTAGTTAGATAACATGAGGAAGTAGTAAGTGACAGAAGGGTACAGAGAGAGAGACACAGAGAGAGAGAGAGAGAGAGAGAGAGAGAGAGAGAGAGGTACTGTAAACTTTGAACACAATTCTTTACACATTCCTGAGTCACACAATTTTCTCTGTTTCATATTTCTTAAAATTATTTACTTCTTTTGTTCCATGTTACACATCTCTATTTTAATCACTGCCAACTTCTTCACTCTGTTGTTGCTCACTTTGAGGAGTTGTGCTATCATGTGCTCTTCTCACATCTGAGAGATGCACACAATATTTCAACCCCTTAACCTTCACTGCAGTGGGTGTGCAGTAAATAACCTCATACGGGCCATGGAATCGTGGGGAGTTCCATCTCCGCACGAAACTATGTACATACATGTTTTCTCCTGGCATTAGCTGTCCTGTGGGACTGTCTTGTGCTGGTGTTTTTGTATCTGTTTCAATATTCCGTATGAATGCAGGTGCTATTTGTCTTGCTATACTTCGTACCCTACGTGTCAGTTGGATAAGGTATTCCTTGAATTCATCCCCCAGCACTGTGGCAGCTTTGTGATCTTTTGATGCTTGTCTTACTGGTGATAATGGCGTATGTATGAGCCGTCCCGTCACTATTTCGTGCAGGCTCAAATGATGGTCCTTATTTGGTTGCATTCTGAGTTGGAACAGTGCTAGGGGCAAGCAATATACCCAGTTCTTTTTGAGTGTGTTACATAACTTGGACAATTTGCTTTTGTGATTTTTTCTACCATCCCATTAGCATGTGGGAGATAAATCAAACACAATTTGTGCTTTACATCTAACAAGGTGGTCACCTCTTTGAAGAGGTCATTCCCAAAATGGGTGCCATTGTCTGATCTAATCACATCACAGATACCCCACCTGGTGAAAACCTCCCACACCAAAAACTTTGCCGCGCACTTTGCATCTGGATGTGGACATGGCCCTGCTTCCAACCACTGTGAAAAGGGACAAACTATTACAATGAAATATCTTGCCCCATTACACCTTTCTCCCATGTCCGCATAGTCTATGAGGAGCACTCTAAAAGGCCACACAGAATGTGGCAGTGTTCCTCGTAGTGTTCTGAGAGTCATTCCTGAATTATATGTTTGGCATGTAGTGCATTCAATTGTTAACTTACAAAGATGTTCCTGCAAACTGGGTACAAGCCAGTTTTCCTGAATCTCTGCTGCAATGTGTTGTTTTGTTACATGCCTTGGGAAGTGGAGCTATTGAAATGCTATCAATAATAATTCTACTGGCATCATCACCTTCTGTTCTTGCCGCCATATTAAATCTGTTGGTGACTGTTTACATCCTATCTTTCCCCATAATTCCTGTTTGTTTGTTTGTTTGTTTGTTTATTCATTTGTTAAGCGCACCAGACTTGTAAGTAAAAGGGCGCAATGACAAGGAAATGCAAGGCTTACATGATTACACAGGTTACAGACAGGATATATACAATATGAACAATAGGACTGTGGCTAGTTTGCATGAATACGGGAAATATACAATATGAACAGTAGGGCTGTGGCAGTATAGTATGATTACAGGATATATACAATATGAACAATAGGGCTGGATCAAAGGTGCGTGCACTAGGATATAAAACTTATATGAGTACACATGCATGGGCAGCAGTATTTACAAAAAGAGAGAGTATAGCAAGGTATGCTGTTTCTTGATTGCAGGATAGTGTCCTCAGGGAAGGGTGAAGGGTAACTAAGGATTGGTGGCAGTGATATGCTTTATTAAGTTTTTCCTGAAGAGTGGATATGGTTGGTCAGCTCTTAACTCCTGGGGCAGTGAGTTCCAGCTTCTGGCTGCCTTAACAGTGAAGCTGTTGCCCCCGATGGTAGTCAGTTTGTATTTGGGGATATTTAGGCAGTTAGTGTTCCCCATTCTAGTGGGTCTGAGAGAAGTTCTTCTCTGAAGTTTGTCTATGAGGTAACTGGGGGCCGCGTTGTTCAAAGCTTTGTGTGTCAGAGAGAGTGTTTTTAGAAGTATTTTATTGGATGTGGAGAGCCATTTGTGTTGATGTCTCAAGGCAGAGATGTGGGTTTTCTTATTTATGCCAAGGGCTGCTCTTAAGGCATTATTCTGTAGCGTTTGGAGTTTATTAGTGGTGGATTTGTTAGCCCCAATGTAAAGGGCATTGCAATAGTCGATTCTAGAGAGTATAAGAGCTCTAGCCAGGATCAGACAGCTATAGTCTGAGAGGAATGGTTTACCAGCTCTAAGAAGTTTGCATGTGTAAGCCGTAGACGAGGTAAGGGATTTGACCTGTTTGTCAAAGGATAGTGTGGAGTCCAAGTAGAATCCCAGGGTTTTTACTTCCTTGGAGACTTTAATGGTGTTGCCGTCAATATTGAAGGAAGAGTAATCTTGACCTAGTTTTTTAATATTGGCCTGCAAACCCAATATTATTAGTTCAGTCTTATCATCGTTCAAGCATAGGCCGTGTGTGGCCATCCATGCTTGGATGATAAGGTAAATTTTGTTCACTAGGCCCGTGTCCGCACTGTAATCCCCAGAAAGTGGTAGGAGAATCTGAGTATCATCTGCATAGTTAGTGTAGGTGACACCCAGCTGGTCCAGATCGTCGAACAATGGCTTAGTGAAGATGTTATATAGGGTGGGCGAGACGCAGGATCCTTGCGGAACGCCGCATAGGATGGGTGTAGGCTCGGCAGATGCTGAGGAGGAGAAGACTCTCATGGTCCTCTCACTCAGGAAGGACTCGATCCACTTGATAGCGTCCGTGGAGAAGTGAGCTGCAGAGTCAAGGTGCCGACATAAGACCTTGTGGTTGACCAGGTCGAAAGCAGCGGAAAGGTCGAGTAGGAGCAGGAGTACCGTCCTTCCTTTGTCTCTTAGTTCGTCTATCTGGGACTTAAGGTCGATTAAGGCAGTCTCAGTTCCGTGCATTGGACGGAAGCCGGATTGTCTGTTGCCCAGGAGTTTGTGCAGTTCTAAATGCTTCTGTATTTGAGTGTAGGCGGCTTTATCCAGTATTTTTAGTAAAAATGGGACCGTGGTAATAGGTCGATAGTTAGTGGGAATGAGGGGATCAAGTGTCTGTTTCTTGAGGAGTGGTAGCACCCAGGATTGCTTGAGGTTGGCAGGTATAGTACCTGTAGCAAAAGAGGCATTTATCAGTTTGGTTATAAATGGGGAGAGTTCTCTAGCAGCGTCTTTTATTAGCTGTGCAGGGCAGATGTCCCCTTTACAGTTTGAGGGTTTTAAAGATAGGATGATTTTTTCTACCTCTAGGATGGACATTTTTGAGAAGTGGAATGTGGCATTGTGTGCCGGTGGTGGCTCATTGGGCTGGAGAATGTTAGGCAGGTGCTGTAAGTTTAGAGCCTTCTTTTTTAATTGGATTTTGTTCTGAAGTGTATCGATTTTATGCTCTAAGGCTTGTTGTATGTCAGTACACCAGGATTTGTCCTTGGTGCAGACGTCCGGGGTAGCAATAGGGGACTCTAGTTCTTTGAGTATGCAGAAGAGTTCCTTCATGCTTGAGTTTGAGCAAGCAATGCGTTGGTCATATGAGTTACGTTTTGCTTGGCAGATTTCCTTTTTGTAGAGTGAGGAGAGTACAGTTAATTTGGCTTTATTCTCGCTAGATGGGCATCGTCTCCAGTTTGTTTCACTTTTGTTCTTTAGGGTGCAAAGGTCTTTGAGTTGTGGGGTGAACCATTTGTTTAGGTGGGCTATGGGTTTGCTCGGTCTAAGTTTGATAGGAGCAATTTTATCCAGAGTGGTAAGCATAATATTGTTGAATTCCTGAACTAGGCCGCTGGGGTCGAGATTATCAGACAGTGTATTGAGAGTAGGCAGTATGGCGGGGATGATTTTTTCTACCGTAATACTTTTATTACTTCTGGTTAGGCATGGTGGCGCTCGTGGTCGGACCAGTGGAGTGGGTCTGACAGTGGATAAGAGAAAGGAGATCAAAGAATGATCTGTCCATGCTAAAGGCAGGATGGATGTGATAGTGGCAGAGCAGTTGAGGTCGGCTACCCAGTCCAGTATTCTCCCTTTTATGTGGGTGGGTGTAGAGACTTTTTGAGTAAGTCCTAGTGCTTTGATCGTATTGGCTATTTCTGTGGCATTTTTGTCTGTTTGGTCGTTGAATCCTAAGTTGAAATCGCCTAATATAAGTAGTTGGGTGGAGGGTTTCAGGTTGTTCATGATTATATTATGCAAGTCTTCCTCGAAGGTACCAAGAGGGCCAGGTGGTCTGTATATGAGGTGTATGTTAATGGATTGTGACTCATTAATCTGCATTTTGGCGGTGAGGGATTCGCATGATTGTAGAGATTGGGTGGGGGCTAGTCTGAGACCAAGAGCCGTTTTAGAGATGATAGCGATGCCGCCTCCTCGTGTATTATCACGGTCTTGTCTGAGAATGGTGTAGTCGTCTGGGACAGCTAACATGAGGGTAGGTCCTGCTGCAGTATGGAGCCACGTTTCCGTGATTGCGAGAAAATCCAGGTTCCCTTCTGTGATTAAGTCGGCAATATCCGTAGCGTGAGCGACTAGTGATCTAGCATTAAGGAGCGCTCCCTTGAGAGGGGGGTCCTCGGGAGTTTTGTTGACTCGGATGGGTTTGTCAGTGGTAGTGCAAGCTTTGGGATGGAGGTTATTAAGCTGGAGGGTGTTCTCATTCGAGGTAAATGTTTGAGTAGGCCGTTTGGGATGGCTAGGCATTCGTGAGCTAGGTTTGTAATTGGTTTTGAGGTTGGAGGCCGGAAGGGTTCTTCTCAATGGTTCATGTAATTTGGTTAGTCTTGCGCGGAGTCTGTTGTTTCTATTAGGAGTGGTACAAGGAAGGGAGGCATATAGTATTGTTTCTTGGGCCTTGCAGAATGTGGGGGGCTTAAGTTGCATATCGTTAGTAGTGAGTTGGCTTAAGTTTGAAGTAGGTATTGGTGACTGAGTAATGTGGATGTGACTGCTGAGGACCGATTGTGTGAATGTAGCCATGATGCAGAGGGCTAATGCTAGGTGTGGCATCCTTCCAGTTCTAGGAGAGAGCTGTTCTTCTAATGGTGCACACTTTTGCAATTCTATAACTTGTAGAATGGGTGTGCAGTTGTATCCTTCCTCCTGTACTTCTGCACTTGTTGTTTTTACAATGTACTCTAATGGTTGTGGAACATTGAAGTATGCTGATTCTTTCGCAGCAGCGTCCGCTGCCGCGTTCCTGAGCGAGATTGCGTCTGTGTTATTGGTGTGTGCTTGGCACTTTACCAATGCTACCACTGACGGTTCTGCTAGCACTTCGATCAAGTCATTTAACAGTGCTGCATGCTGTACTGGCAAATCATCTGCCATTCTGAACCCTCTTCGTCACCATCGTGACAACCCTGAATGCACTGTTGTTGTCCCATATGCTGAGTCAGAATATATTGTCACTGCACATCCTTTGGCTGTATGTAGTGCTTCAATTAACGCAATCAATTCTGCCACTTGTGCTGAGTAGTGTGATGGGAGACGTTTCTGCACTATAACCTCATACTCATCTCTTTCTATTCTTACCACTGCTGCTCCTACATGTTTTCTCCTGTCTCATTGTCAATTGATGCTGACCCATCCACAAAGTATATTTCCCCTTCCTCCAGTGTGTTTTCACTTTCCTTTGGGATATCATCTCCCTCCCCCTGGTATGTGGCACAATCGTGTTCTTGCATATCTTCTACCATGCAGGGTTCAGTAATGAAGTTAGTAGGGTTTACACTTTTACATCTATCTACATGGACGTTTGGGCTGGATATTATTATTTCATAAGCTGTTGCTCTCTATGTTGTGACTGTTGATTTTGTACTTTCTAGAATGGCAAATAATGAATGCTCTGCATATAAAGTTACTGAGCATCCCATTACAATTGCGGTGCTTTTTTGTATTGCGAAGGCCGCTGCTTTGAGAGCTTGTTTGCACGCGAAGTTGCCCAGCATCACTGAGTCTAACATGTCGCTGTAGAAGGCCAAGGGCTTGTGACCTAGCAATGTTTTTTTGTGTTAGTACTGCTGTCTTCAGTATTCCATTTCAATGTGAGAAGGGGTAGAACTCCCGCTCATAATAGGGGTTAGCTAAAACGAGTGCGTATAAGATCAGGTCTTTTAGTTTGAAATATTGCATCATCATTTCCTGTGTCCATTTTATGGGGGCGTTGTTCTTTTGTGCTTCTTTTAATGCTTGCAATAATGGACGTGTGTATGCTGCATAGTCCAAAATCCATGCACAGCAATAACATATGCTGAGAAACTTCTGCATGTCCTTCACTGTTTTTGGTATTATTGTGTGACGTATTGCTGCTGCTCTGTCAGATATTATTCTTTTCCCATCTTTTGAAATTAACTGTCCTACGTACAACCCTTCCGCTAGGCAGTATTGAAGCTTGCCCTTGTCCAACTTGTATCCTTTCATGGCCAATACACATAGTAATGAAATTGAGTCCTCTCTGCACTGTTCTTCACTTTTACTGCAGATGAGGAGGTCTTCCATATATTGAATTGAATTATTGTGCTATCTACATCCACATTACCAATGTCTTTGTGCAAAATTATGTTGATGCTGGGGCTCTCACAGTACCCCTGTGGCAATCTACAATGTTCATATCTGTTGCTTCCCAATGTAAGTGATGTGAGATACTGACAGCTTGGGTCAAGTGGCACTGAGAAGAAGGTGTTCTTCACATCCACTACCATGAAGCAAGTGGCTTCTTTAGGTATGCTGTACAAAATCGATGCAGGATTAGGCACTAATTGGAACTCTTTCTGTATGATGTCATTAAGTGGGTGTAGGTCCTGCATCATCCTCCAAGCCCTGCTCCTTGCTTTTTTAATCAGGTAAATCTCTGTGTTACAAGGTGAATTGGATGGCACTATTATACCTTTTATGTAATAATGCTGTTATAGTTTCCTTTATTCCCGCCTCTGCTTCTCTTGACAATGGGTACTGTTTTACTGTAGGCGGAATTGCACCATGTTTCAATTTTATTTTTATGGGCGCAACCCTTTGCAATAGCCCTACGTCATGGGGGCCGGCTGTCCATAATTCTGCCAGTACCTTTTCCATATCTTCATCAACTAGCCATGAGAGGGTTATGTATTTCTCTGTGCTGGATTATTATGTCACACGGTACACTTATTTCCATTATAATTTCCCCATCAGTATCATTGTCAGTGAACAATTCCTCATCAGTCAAATCACGCAATGTTTGGGTCTATGCACAGCACTGTTCTCCACTCCATCCATGCCTGTCCAGTTATATCACCGCAATACGTTTGCTTGAAACTTGTACTGCTTCCAAATCAATGGACATAATTGTCCCTGGCACAACATCAGAGCATACAATGGGGCGGAACACAAAATCAGATGGCACTCTCGATTCCTTCTGTGTTATCTCGGGCACAACCTTGGCAAGTACCTGTATCCCATAAATGAACATATCAATATCAATGGGTACCCCTCACACTGCAATCTGATTCGTCATGGTGCTGATCATTAACATGGACCTTACTGGACATACCCCTGGGGTGGAGCATACTATCCCCCTTTCGGTAAAGGAGATGGTCATATTCAATTTGCCCATGGTACGGTAGGGCTGTTTGCACCATCTTCCCTCCCACCGTTATGTCTAAGGGGGTAATTCATAGAATTTAGCGCAGAAGTAGCACACGCAGTTGGTGCAGAGAAGGAGTGTGTGCCAGCCGTGTGCACCAAAACCCATTTTCACGCACAACGTATTCATGGATACTTACATCCATAACCAGCCGTGGCGCAGAGTGTCGCAGCGACCTGTGTGGGAGTGGCAAGGCCATTCGGGCCCCCCCTCACCCATTCACTTTAAAATGCATCACTTGCTCGACCAACAGTGGAGGACAGTTCCTATTTTTGCCCCTGCGTACATAACCAGCCCCCGTGCTGTTGACGATGCAGGTGGGGCTGTTGGAGAGACACTTGGCATCCATCTTAGACAGCTCCAACTCCATCTTTGGATTAGGCCTCACCGCAATACTACGAGAAGGCTTCTCTCCCCTCTGCAGTGCCGCGCATGGTGCTCTCAAAGGCCCCCACCTTTTCTCCCCATCTCTGAAAGCCCTGCAGCTCCATTCTCATGCCAGAGCCGGAGGTAATTGCAACAATACAAATGTAACGCCTCACCCTTCCTCTGAGATCACTGTCCTGTGCGTGAACCGGCTCAAACCATGCCATCTCCACAAAACCTGCCTATGCCCCCCTCACTCCCGGTACTGGAAAATTACTGCCAATACAACCCCATGGCCCCGATAGGTATTCTTTTGATGTGCCAGATATGTAATCCCAGTGCGATGCCCACCCCAGTGTGCCACGACTAATAAAAGTCAACCTCTGTCACAGTATATTGCACCTCAGAACTAACAAATGTCAGCATGCCCCCTAGTCTCTTTGATGCTCCTAAACCCAACCCATGATCAATGAACCCACCTGGATCGAGCCCTCCCGAGTTGTGATAAACCCCATAAAACCCCAGTGAATAATGATGTTGTTGTAAATTTAGAATTTATAGATGATAATGATTTGCTCAAAGGAGCCTCATTAACTGTTAATTAGTGCATGCTTGAAGCAATATGTTATGTTAGATTAGCTAGGGCCTGCCCTGCTTCATCGTGACCTGACCCTCACCCCACCCGGACAGAGGCAGCTGGACCTCGTGGTATGAGCCCTCCCGCCAACTGAACAACCAATCCAGCAGGAGCAACATCATGTATTACATATGTATCCAACTGTTTTATCCAATCCTGTGTCTATGTAGTCTCCTATGCAATGATGTCATGTTTGACGCAATATTCTTACTTACGCTTCTACCTTTGTAATGTTTGGCAGAGCGCTCTTGGGCAGCAGAGTTCTCTGGATGCCAAATTTTATATAAATTACTAACTCTTGCAGACTGTCCTCCTGGTCTCATTCCCCACTGGGGTGTGTTATAATCTTTTGTATCTTGGGCATGCAAGTTGGGGAGTTGGCCTTGCGCCAAAAACATTGTGAAAATCCACTACATGGCGCAAAGACCAGTGGACCAGCATACGGCCCCCCAACCACGAAAATGCGCTAAAAACATCACTCAGCCCTCACGTGCCAAAGAAATCGTATGTAAAACTCCCCACGTACCCCAGGAATACACCTACCCTGCTCAGGCCAGCAAAATTGCATGAAAAACTCCCTGCGCACCCCAGGAATATGCATACACCACTCGCGCCAGCGAAATCGCGTGTAAAACTCCCCACACACCCCAGGAATATGCATACCCCGCTCGCGCCAGCAAAATCGCATGTAAAACTCCCAGCACACCCCTGGAATACACATACCCTGCTTGCACCAGCGAAATCGCGTGTAAATCTCCACGCGCACACCAGGAATACGCCTACCCCGCTTGCAGCAGTGAAATCGTATGTAAAACTCCCCGTGCACCCAGGAATACACCTACCCCACTCGCGACAGCGAAATCACGTGTAAAACTCCCCATGCACAGCTGGAATACGCGTACCCCGCTCGTGCCAGCGAAATCATGTGTAATTCTCATTCCTGTACCCCCAGAATCAGGCAGGAGTGTGGTGAGAAGCCACATGCACCCCCTGCAGCCAGCCCACGCCACAGGGGTCCACCCTACACCCCTCCCCATGCCCAGCAGGCAGCCCATCCACCCTCCCCAGGCCCCGCAGGCAGACCATCCACCCTCCCCATGCCCCGCAGGCAGCCCATCCACCCTGACCGTGCCCCGCAGGCAGCCCATCCACTCTGACCATGCCCCGCAGCAGCCCATCCACCCTCCCCATGCCCCGCAGGCAGACCATCCACCCTCCTCATGCCCCAGAGGCAGCCCATCCACCCTCCCCATACCCTTCAGACTGCCCATCCACCCTCCCCATGCCCCACAGGCAGGCCACATGGCACCATGCACTTGGGAGCCAGACTCATGTCACCCCCCCAATTGACAGGCACCTGCCAGCAGGCCCCGACTCATGACCCCCACCCTGCATTGATGGGTACCTGCCAGCAGGCCCCGACTCATGTCCCCACCCCCCCAATTGACATGCACTTGCCATTAGGCCCCGACTCATGTCCCCCCAACCCCCATTGATGGGCACCTGCCAGCAGGCCCGACTCATGTGTCCCCCGCCCACCATTGACGGGTACCTGCCAGCAGGCCCCCACTCACATCCCCCCACCCCCCATTGACAGGCACCTGCCAGCAGGCCCCGACTCATGTCCACCCAGCCCCCCATTGATGGGCACCTGCCAGCAGGCCCCGACTCATGTCCCCACCCCCCCAATTAACAGGCACCTGCCAGCAGGCCCCGACTCATGTCCCCCCAAACACCACGTCATAACTATACAGACAACTGGACCTAATGCCAACTCAAATCCCACACCCCCACCCCCAGTACAAACACCCAATGATCCACTGCACCCACCCCATACTAAATCACCCATTCCATGATAGTCTGAAAAGAACCAGCATGCCCATCAACAAATGTCCCACAGAGCCACACAGTGGCAACACATGTCTGAGCCAATGCCCATGGAGACATGCACAAATGAAATCATAGTAGACCACACCAGGAATGAAGAATTATGAAATGTATTAAAAATAAAAACAAATGACAATATGAAAATTACACATACAAATAAAGAAATAATGAAATCAATATGAAAAAGAAAGTGAAATGCAAGGAAAAATAAAAATCCAAAGCATGAAAAAATAAAAGTGGTCCATACCCAAAGTCCATAGAAATAAAGGCCAAGATGAAAAGCATAAACACATTACTGTGAAAATAAAAAAAAGTATGTGCAAGTCAGTAAAAATGAAAACAAAAGTCTGAAGGGTCCATTATCCCAAAGCAAAAGGAAACCTACCTAAAACCCTATCTAAAATACAACTATGTACAAAAAGTGGAACAAAGTCTGTGAACTCCAAATAAAAATATAAGCCAAATGAAACCTAAACCTATATAACTATATACAAAGGCGGCAGGCTAGTCCGACGGCTCACTTTTTGATGTTCTGGGCACGGGAATCATCGAACTCCACATCAATGTTCCGGCGGCGGGCCTCTTCCCTGGCCTCGAGGTCTCGCAGGGATGCAGCCATGGCCTCCTCCAACTCCCTGTGAGTTGCCTCGAGGCACTCAGCCTGCCTCAATGCCCTGTTCATGGAATTCTCTGCCCTGACCATTGTGACCCGTGACCTCTCCGCCCGCCACCGCTCTGCACCTATTTGCTGGCCCAACCGCTGCCACACGGAAGACACTCCCAATCATGGGTCCTCCTGCCGGCCGGCCAACGCCTGCCCCAATGATGTAGATGGCCCCGAGGCCACCTGCCTCTTATGCCGAGCCTGCCGCCGTCTTTCTGCTGCCTGCCACTGCCACCACGACTGCGTCTGGGTAGATGGCAACACCTGGTGCCGTCGTGCAGGTGTCCTGCTTGAATTTACCTGCACATCATCCATTGCTAGGGGTCCAGTTGCTGGGGTGACCACCTTTGCTGGAGCTCCGACTCCCGACTGTGGCAGGGATGGGATCTCCACCAGCCTGGCTGTGTTGGTTGGGGCAGGCCCACAGGGGGTCCTGGTGTCATCTGGGCCAGAAGACGGCACAGAGAACGACTGGCATATAGTGTGCACAGAGGAGGAGAGGGCCGCAGGACTGGCCAGAACATGGAGGAAATCCCCGACCATGATCACTCCCAACTGGGCCATGTTGGCACACATCTCTTCGTGATGACATGTGTGGTCCCCCAGGAAGCACGCACGTCATCACAAATGACACGTGTGCGCAATGCGACACCAATCAGGACAGACTCAATCCTGTCACGGGTCCCCACATCCACAGGCAGAGGAGTGCCAGATGACGTGGACCTCCCCCCTACCTGCGGACGGGCCTGGAATGGGGCATCCCTGCTGGGGCATCCCTGCTGTGCTGCCTCCTGCCCCTGCCCCTGGACTGCACCACTTGCAATAGTGGTACCACGCCCACCAGTCCCCATGTGAGGCTCTGAAGCGGCCACCTCCTCCTCTGTACACACCACCAACCTGGATGGCTCTGCACCGTCTTTCGCCGTTGCAAGCCCCTGTGGGGGCTCACCCACCCCTTCTGCTGCAGCCGAAGTGGCGGACGCGGCACCAGTCCCTCGCTCCCGAATGATGGAATTTCCTGGGAGGGTGACTGTTCCTTGCATTACTGGCTCATGGAGGTATCCGTGCCGCTTTCCTCCACAGCATTGTCTCCGCCCTCTTCTTCTCTCGCTGCTGTGTAAAGGGAGACATTGAACACAAGCATCAGTGTATTGTACAATAGTTCCCTAGACAGAAAGCAATAGCACATGAGTGGCACTGTCAAACGTCACTTCCATCATGTCCCTTCACAACACATAGGTCAGTGCAGGCAACACACATGAAGGAACAGGCATGGCACATGCAACAATCATTTGCATCAATGTCCAAGGCACTGTAGAAACATCCAATAGTGGGTTGAAACTCACATGCATCATGGGACATGCTGATCACATGCACAAACATCACCGGAGGGTCATGCATCTGGCCCCGTATACCCCCAGACACAGTGGTTACAAGGATGACTAGACTGTATCAGTGAATCAACATATCATCACAGACATGTGTCATGCATCATGGCATTTACTAGTCACTCACACACTACTCAGACACACGGACATGTACACCATGCATGTCCATGACAGCAGCACCCATCTCTCACACCCCAAACATGTCCAGGTACAGACACAGGCATGCATACATGTGTGCATTCTGCATGCTGCTCCGCTTGATGCATTGTAACACATACACCATCCATGTGGGTCACGCCTGACTGGACTCACATGCAGCACAATGATGTTCCTGCACACACACATCCGTACATGACCCATGTTACACACAAAGCTAAGTAGCTAACTACCACCACACTGCAACATGCACTGTTTTAAATGGGAATAAATGGGCACTTACCGCTTGACTCTAGACGGGCCTGCATCCTGAGGATCTGGTGGTGAAGTGCTCAAGGACCCTCATCTGCTGGGTGGTAAGGTGGTCCCGGTGCCCCACTGCATCCACTGCATCCAAGAGGTGCCGGGTGTCCTTGAGGGTCCTGGATTTGTAGTCCTCCCAGCGCTTCTGTACGTGTTTGATGTCATGGGGTGCCACCCCATCCACGTTGATGGCAGCCACTATGTCCTTCCAGATCCGCTTCCGTCCTTCCTTGTCGGCTCGCGATGGTGTAAACAGGGTATCATAATGCCCCAGGACCTGCTCCACCAGGATGCCAACTTCATTTGCACTGAGGGTGGCAGCCCCTGCCTCTCTGCTAGAGGGTTGCCACTGGTGCCGGATGGTGTTGGTTCACACATGGTTACCCCCGAGGCAGGTGTGGGTGGGCAACTGGGTCCTGGGGCTGGGCTTTGGAGTGATGGAACACCAGTTGGGAGTCTTCTGTTCCAGCAGGGGTGGTCACATCAACTGGACCCCTGCAGATGGCTGATGTGCAGGCACCAAATGGCAGGGCACCGTTGGCAGCAGGCAGGCAGGCAGCAGCAGATGGCTTGTAGGCGGCTCCCCAGGGTTCTGGGGGGCAGGAAAATGGCCTTCTGGGCAGGAGTGTGGTCTTCCGTGTGTTGTCGCATGGCCAGCTTGATGCAGAATGATTTGGCACGTGAAAAAACAGCACGTCAGCGTGTAATTCGAGGAAAGGCCCTTATCTTGTAAGTGCGTAAGTGATGTGACACGCACAGGTGTTTCCCTCGGCAGGGTGCATAGTGAATCTGCACGTGCAAAAAACAGCATGTCCGCGTGCTAATGCTTGTAATTCGAGGAAAGGGCCTAAGCGCGTAAGTGACGTGATGCGCGCGGGTGTTTCTCTCAGCATGGGTTAAAGGGGAGCGGGGCCCAGCAGTTCGCTGTACGTGCTTTTCGTGGAGACCCATGCATGTGTTGCTTCTTCTTGTTGTTTCACGCGCCATCACTACTTCACAGCAGATCGAGGACGTATCTCTTCTTTTGGCGGGGGTCTTGCCTACACATGTTTTTCATTACCATGCTAGTCAGACGGTGAGTCGTGCATGCTATTTTTACCACTGCGGGTCCTCCTGTGTATCGCTTACCCATTTTTGAGGACATAATATCCTGCGTGTCCCACGCATACGTGTTTTTCATGTCCCTGGGTGCCACCGCGTACTGCGCGTGGTTGATTCCACACACGTGGGCTACCAGGGGTTGCATACACGGTTTTACTGAAGTTTTGGGGTGCCTGAGCATTGCGTGACCCATCATTTTCTCACCGGGGTCACATACATCCTTGCAGGCGCACAGGGAAGCTCTTTACATCTAGTACCCCACCACATTCACCCCAATTGCCCAGGACAATTGTCGTGTACACCTCCCATTGGCACTACTACATCTGTGCCATGGTTGGGAGGCCATGAAAGGTGAGGGGCGCCTCACCTGGGCATCCTCTATATGGTGGGCCTGATCAGTGATGTGGCCGGGGTGACCAGGGAGTAGGGGGAGTCCAGGGTGCCCAGAGTGGCTGCAGAGGGGGAAGAGGCATGGGTGCGCCACTTCGGCAGGATGTTTTGCCACGTGTTGGTGCAGTCATGCCACCACCCCCTGCACCTCCGAGAGATGCAGCTTTTGCACCTGTCAGAGGTGCCCATGGGACCCAGCAGTCAGTTTCATCGACTGTCACAGGCCCAATGGTAGTGGTAGCTGCAGGTGCAGTTGTGGCGACCACTACCCAGGCTCAGGGTCGGCCAGTGTCTCGGTCAATGACTTTAGCACAGTGGCAGTTGCTTCACTGGTCCAGTCAAGAGCACCCAGCAGCCACTGACGCAAGTCAGGGCTTCTGTCCTAGTTCCACCTGCCACTCCCTGGTCCAGTCCACCAGCGCCACTGCCCCTACTGATCAGGGCGGCATTTGCCAGTCAGGGTCCGGACCACTGTCCAAGAGGAGGAAGGTGGCTCCTGCACAAGAAGCTAGGACCCCAGACACGGCTCCGGCCTCCGGTACGTCGAGGAAGAAGCCTTTTGGCAAGCATGAAGTGGACTTCCTTGTGAGCTACGTGTCGGGTGATAGTGGTCCCAAATTGTCATTGCAGAGGGTGTTAGTGCATTCGGACATGAGGTGCGCACAGCTCAGGAGTGCAAAACACATTGGGATGACCTCCAACACTGTGCTAAGCTAAAGTGTGCCTCCAATTATGCCATGATTCAGGTGACTGGCAGTGGGCCACTACCTGAGGAGGAAGAACTTACCTTGCACGAGTTGATCGCTGCTGAGTTCATCCCGGCAGAATTGGTCAAAGGAGTGGGAGTGATGCTGGATTTGGATGCCCCGTTCAGTGAGTGTTGTTGCGTGTTTGTCCAGCCCATGTGTGGTTTGCCTATGTGATGTGTTGTGCTTGACTGCCACTACATGCTATGTGTACATGGTTCTCATGTGCGAGTTATGCAATGCTTCACTAATGCGTGCCTGCTGTGTTGCATGCTGGACATATAGAGCAGAGGGGACTGTCCTCATCACCACACTTGCACCCTACTCACATGCTAGTCATCCGGCTGCCCCTCCAGTCCATGTTCCAGCTCACTGGCCATTCTGCATGTAACCTGTGGTGTCCTTCCACTCAGCACTCGGACTATGTCATCGCATGACTGACATGCATGTGTATTCTGCCTGCATGCGGGTACTCCACGTAGGCATGCTCCCTTGCCCCTCTACCGAACATCACCACAATTACACCATGGCACTGGTAGGTAACACGTTGGACTACTACAATGGCCTGTTCAACGCCCCAGTGTACATGCACACTTCTCCCAGCCAACCTGCCATACACATACTGTGGGGTACATTCTTTGTCCTTGATGCAGGGTGTCTCACTTGGACTGTGCAGATGGCAGATGCTCCGCAGGGACATGGGTGCCCATTCATGCTCCATGTGCATTCCATGCATGCCCCTATGTGTCCTTGGCAGGATGATCATTGTAGTACGTGTCCAGGATGACATACATTTAATGGCATTTGCTCATCCATTCCATGCTCACTCTGGCTCAGTCCTGCATCTCGCACATGTTTAGGGTGTCATAGTCTGTGTGGGGCACAGTCCTCCCCCTGTTTCAGGTCCCCTGACTCTGTTCAGCTGGTGTGCCTTCTGCACAAATAGGTGTACTTCAGAGGGTTCATCATGTGTCCTGCTTACTGTCCCTTTCTCATCTGTTGTATTGTCAGTGGACTCAGATGATGCAATTGACGCTACTCAACACTGTCTGCCAATACACAATTCTCTGGTCAACCATTCACTGCCATGCAAGGCCTCCCTGCATTTTCACTAAGAACTAAGGGGGGGAGTCGCCTGTAGCCATGCAACCTATTGCATGCACATTGCACGTGATGCCTGAACCTGCCCTTAGACTGCTTTCATGTTTATTGATTGACATCATAATGTACTTGTTGATGTAGATAGTGGGTAACGTACACATGTTCTGCACTGCACCAACCCACTTCTGAGCCATATTACACCGTTCTACATGCCAATTTACCGCTGCAATCTCAAAAAGCCTGGCATTTATGGTCAGATTGTCATCCCTTCAATGCATCCTGGGACACATGTAGTCAGTATTGAAACACCGTAGCGGGTGTTTACCAAAGTTGATTGGTCAATCTGCGGCCTATACTAAGTGGTATAGGCCGCAGATTGATTATAGCCTGCCAATCGGGTTGTAATGGCTGTGGATCTGCCTTCACGTGTGTATGTGTACACTTTCACATACATCAAAGAAAGCAGCGTAGTAGCTGCTTGCTTTAATGTATAGGATGCTGTTCATAATCGCCATACGGGTGTATATGAACACAGGTGTTCTTGAACACTTTCACATGTACATATGAAAGCAGCTTCAATGTTGTGTAGTGCAACATTGCAGCTACTCACTTATGTGTGTGTGAAAGTGTTCTTTTACACATGTGTTCTCTGCAGCTTTTTTGTTGAATGACTAATATGTAGTTGATTAACGTTACTGCTGCAGAGATTTCAGCATTGCGCCTGTTATGTTCAACTGGCACAATCCTGAAGGTGCACTGTCGTGCAGTATGTGTACGCCCAGGCCCAATTAGCTAATCTGGTGGGGCCTGGCTGTGATGATTTCACACACTGAATAATGTTTTAGGGCACAATCAATGCACAATGTACTGAATCAGGCCCAAGGGGTGTTCTGGAGGCTTCATGGACCGGCAGCTCGGACTGTACTGGGGGTTATGGTCCCTCTTGCCTGGTTGCAGGCCCTCGCAATATTCGGGACATTCACTATGTCTACATGGCCCATGACGCCTGGTACGGGTCAAGCTGCAGATGGATGAAGCTATATTGGTGATGATGATTTAGTGATGCATGTGTACATGCATATTACGTGTGTCATGTTGTGTTTGGATTCACTTGCAGCTGTGGCCATTTGGCTGTTCAGACATGCTTATGGTATGTGCCATTTCTTTGTTGCCATCTGTCATTTCTGCCTGTGATATGTGCCTGCCAGAGGTGGTGTGTGATGGAGGTGATATACTACATTCTGTACATGTGTAGGCTTCACTATTTACACACATCTATTTCGGCTTTTGGGATGCGTTTGCAAATCAATGCCACTGGATGCATGGTGGAATTCCAGTTGTGTGACATGTCTGCTTCATGTGTTGGCTGTCGATGTGATGTCTATGTGTGTGTGGGTTATGTGCCTCTGACATGTATACTCATGTTTCTTTTTTCCACATTACAGGTGATGACGTAATGGAGCTAGAGGATGGTGATGTCATTCCAGACACGGGGTTGCTATTACATCAGCAACCCAGCACAAGTGGAGGTTGTGGGGTGGTAGACCACGTGAACCCACTTGTGCTCCAGACCATCATATCCAGGTCTCGCAATCAGTCTAGCTCTGGTGATGACTCTGACAACAATGTTGAGTTGGATGTGCATCATGTCCATTCGTCGATGGTGAGTGACCCTGATGTGGACGATCTTCTGTCCGCGACACCTGCACTGAGGGGCCAGACAGTGTTGGAACCTCCGCCGTGGTGGATCGGGAGACACCGTCACCCTCCACAGCAGTTGCTGATGTGCCTGGGGCATCATGTCAACGGAGGGATGTAGTCCTGCAGCCGTGGGTGGTGCCAATCCAGCGAGGACCACGGCTCCTTGAGCCCCACGGGTGTCAAGTCCGGCAACGCAGTGGCCGTGCACCACCAGGGTGTACTGAGTGGGAGCAATCCATGTATGCCAATTCAGAACAACGGGGGGCAGCTATTGATAAGATCGTTCAGAACATGGAACGTGTGGCCCAATCCGTGCTCCCCCCTGCTAGGCAGGTGGAGCTCCAGCAGCGGGCAGCACAGTCCACAGCCCGCTCACTCAGGCTGGGCATGGCGGCCTCAGACAGGGCACGCCAGGCTGAAATGGTGTCTCTGTGTCAAGCACTTGCTGCTTACGCAGAGGCAAACATGGAGGCCCTGAGGGTTGACTATGATTCCCTCAGATCTACTCTGGGTGTGCTCAATATGTCCCAGAGAAAGCGGTCAGAGGAGAGGTTGGAGCAGCTTGAGAACACCATCTCGGCTGAGCTACGTGCAAGCCGGGAGGTGCTCACGATGTCATGTGAGGCCATGCAGGCAGAACTCTGTGTTACACGTGCTACCTTGCAAGAAGAAGCACGCGTATCACGTGCAGTGCTGCATGCTGACCTACGTGCCATCGCCACACAGGACCAGGCTTACCAGACCCGCATGCTTGCTGCCGTCGTGGGGCAAGCTGTGCATAGGCGTGATCAGGCAACTGTGCCACGTCCACCTTCTGTTTTCCATCCCGAGGGTGAGCAGGATGACGACTTATCTCCCACACAGGTCGGGCTGTGCAGGTGTTGAGACCATCGAGGTTTTTTTTATCTCAACATCATCGCATGTGGGTGTTGAGGTGTACCCTGTACCTCCCCCCTCCTGGGTGCCTTTCCCCCCGGGTCGTATGTGGCCATTTTTTATTTTATTAGTTTAAAAGTGTTTGTCTATTGTGCATTCATGTAACAGTGTGGTGCTTTGTGGCTTTAAGAAAGCATCCACTGTCTGTTCCAGCTGGGCATATTCAAGCTTGTCTCATGCATGTGTCTGTGGCTTGGGGTCCTGACATATATGACACTCCTTTCATGGGCTTGCAAGGATGGTTCGGTGTGACAACAATTTACACAAGGGCATTGGACTTTCGTCATATCTGTGGCCTGTCTGCTGCTGTACTACTTGGGTTTACACCCCTAGTGGGGATTATGGATGTTTTCTCTCCGGCATGTCTGCAATTAATTTTTGGTGAGTACATTTTTGAACTGTCCATTTATTGAAGTTGATTGTGATGTATTTTCATTTGTTGCCTGTATACGTGCTTGATGCTGTAAATGGTAGCCTCCACCCTTTAGCTGTCAAAGTCACACTGATGGTGGGAGGCGGCTGGGTGGTGACAATGTCAAGTTGGTACCTGCTGAGTTCAGCCCCTGGGGATTGTGGCAAAGGAGGACGCATTAGGAATATGACCCAAGAGACACAACTCGCGGTCCAGTCCTCACCTGAGATGTCCACCTTTACTATTACTTCGCTCCGTTCCATTTGGACGGCATGTTGTATCTGTCTTCCCTCTTGGACTTCACTGCTGCCTGATGGCACAGTTTTCATACTGGACTACAGCCCTTTTACTTGTTTTTCACACTCGGGTGCCTTTAGTGCCTGTTTTTCTTCCTGCTACTGTCCTTGCTGCACATCTGTCCGCCGGTCTCTCGGGCAGTTATTTACACATACTTTTACACTGCCTCGGTTTGCATCAGTACACTTCTGTTCCACAGCTTCTCTCTCTCGCTCCTCCTGTCTTTCATCTATTACATCCATACCTTTATGTTGACTTTGGTCTTTTACCAATGCTATTCAACTGTTGTGGCTCTTAACTTGCTGTCAGCTGTTTCCGGCTATCTCGCATTCACTGTCCCTTTCCAGACTTGTGATGTCTCTGCCTTTTTTTGTTCAGGCTATTAAGGATTGATTGGGTTTCAGCTCAACCATCCAGTTGTGCCAGCCTCCTTGGTTATTTTCTACTCAGTTCCAGCTCTACCCATCAGTTATGGCATACTCACTGATTATTGTGTACTCAAATTGCTACCCATCCTGTTGAACCATTGTTCAACTGTGCTAACTTGGTAGTTATGCTATCATTCAGCTTGGCCATGTGCTTGGCCATATTGTGCGACTTCAAGTCATCTGCTGGAGACTCTTCCAGGGTTTTTTGGTGCCTAGAGGCTTTTTTCCCTGGTTTGGGGGTTTGGCTCCTTGGAGTTCTCAGCGATTTGGTATTTTTACCAGTCAAGGTGGCCTCTGAGGGGGATGGACCCTATTTACACGAAAGGAAGAACAAGGAAAGCAAGGGGAAGGGGGATCCTGAAGCCAGGTAGACTTGAAGGAAGAAGCCGACGGACCCCAGACACAGTTCTTCTGAAGGTCATGGTGATGAGGAAATGAGGGAGGGGCTTTTGTTGTTGGTCAGTACGCTTGGGCTACAGTGATTGGGCACTCTCTGACATTGTCATTGTGGGGTACTATGTACATGATGTATTCTGCTGGTCAATGGCTGTTCCTGTGTTGGGTTTACTTTTCAGGTGTCAGGGGATTGATGTGGTTTGACATACTGGGGTGTTCACATGGGTAATGTTCACATGTGATGTGTACAGGACACTGAGGGTCACTTCATTTCACATGCATGTATTGAGTGCCTGTCCTTACTGACACACACACTTACACAATGCACCACCACACATACAACCACCCGTCCATGCCCACACATGCACACAGATTGCCTTCTCTGGCATGCTGTGTCCCTGCAGCGCATGATCACTTACCATTTGGGGATCATGTTACATGCATCACTGGGTTATTTTTGTTGCTTGTCCTTTTTAAATGATGCTCAAGGTGCATCCTCAACACAATGACTGCTCACTATGCTGTGTGCTGAGCGGTGTGTTGCAGGAGACACACACAACACACGGTTTTGGGATTTGCCAATTGGATTGGCCAATGTGCATGCCAACAGGCATTCTGTCTTTTGTTGATGGTACGGCTGGTGACATGCATTTGTGTATGACTTTGTATGTGTGGGAGGTTGTTGGTCCGTCATTTCATCTGATTCCATGCAAGGTGTGATTGTCTCAGGTCTCTTTCCCTTTATCATGTGTTATGTATCTTATTGGTCATGTGTTGTGCTTTTGGTTTGCTCTTTTGCTGTTGCATGCAATGTCATGGTGTGGCTGACGAGGGTGATGGGGGTTGGGAGGGTTTGGTTGACCTACCAGTGATTTTCATGGCCTGTTTTGCAGGGGGGTGGTGTGATATGCACCTTACATGTGTTCCTTTTGGTCACACAGGATTGGTTATGTTTAAGTAGCTAGGGATGCACACAGTGTAGCACTTCCATGGCAACATTCTCAGGGTGGTAAGGTTGTGACAGTTGACTGTCTCTTTGTCATCATTGATTGACACCTGGTATGTGCCAGGCCTGTGTGCACTCCGCAGGGGTGGGAGTTTAGGTGAAAAATGTGGCCACAAGCTGGGTCTGGGCTGCCTCGCCACGTGCCCTTTCCCCTCTCCTGAGCAGCACCTGTGCCTGTGGGTGCACCCCCATGTCCACCGGTACGCCTCACCGTGTGTCACGCCACCATCTCCCGGTGGCCGCTGGCGGCTATGGAACCCTTGGCGTTGGCGGCACCATTAGATTGTTCCAGGTTTGTTTCTCACTTCCTGGTCCACTGGTCTAGTCTTTTTGCTCCTCAGGGCCGGTTCAGTATTTTAGCTCCGCCCATCTCTGGGTTCGGCACGTTGCAACTTGGTCACTTTCACTTTGTTGCTGTGCTCCCGTGTTTTTTCTCCTCGCGCTTTCTCTGCCTGCCTTGCCTCGCTGCCTGCTCCCTCTCCTGCTACCCGAGCATCTCGCTAATCGGGTCCTTTCTTTGCCTCTTCCACTTTCCTTTTCTCCCTTTTCCCCTCGCTTATTCGCTCTCCTTTCCTTCCCTCTCTGTGCTCTTCCTTCCTGGTTCTCTTCCTTCCCTCTCCGGCAGTCTGTCTCCTGCCTCCCTTCGTGCTCTGCATTTACCTGGCCTGATTGCTGGACTCCGCTCCTTATCCACGCCCGTCTCCATCCCGGGCGTCGGCTCCAGAATAGCCTCCACCGTTCAGCCTCAAGCCCAGGATCTTTCATCTCTGCTACTACCTTCGGAACCTCCACTGTGCCCTACGGATCTCCTAACCTCCAGTTCTGGACTAGTAGAACCACCCAGAAGTTTGCTACCACTGCCACTACTGAGAGTTTTTTTTAAGCGGCTGCTTTTTTCCTCTCCATTTGTTCTCCGCGGGAAGGGAGTCCACTGCTTCCCTGTTTAACGGGGAATCAGGGTGGCTTCTTACCGAGGATGACCCTTTCTCTTCTCAAAGAAGAAAACAAAGAAGTTTACCCGGCGAAAGGTCTTCTCAGAGGATTCAGGTGAGGAGGAAGGGGAGGGGAACATTGATCTTGTCGAAAACCCACCTGTAACAGCAGTTCTTGACAGTTTGCAACGCCACAAGGACATATCAATGGCTACCCCTGAACAGGCTCAGGAGCTTCTTACAGCTGTGCATAACATCACACAGGAATTACAGGCTGTCAAGGATGAAAATACGGCCCTTAGGCAAAGGGTCGACCACTTTGAACAGTCCCAGAGTGACCTTCCTCCCATGTCCTTATCCTGTGGCAAATTCGATGGTTCACCCAATAAATCCAGGGAATTTATGGAAGCTTGCATTATCCACTACACCTTCAGACCCCAGACCTATGTCTCAGATCAAGCCCACATAGATTTTCTGGTCTCCAATTTAACGGGCAATGCCTTATCTTGGGCAACTCCTCTAGTAACCAGTGCTAGTCCTTTACTGCAAGATTATCCCGGGTTTACAGCCCAATTCAAATTGGCTTTCGAAAGGCAAGAGACTGCCGTAGTAGCCAGTGAACAATTGTTGGACATCCGCCAGGGTACTTCTGACCTTTTGTCATACATATCCCGCTTTAAGCGGGTGGCTGCAGATGCAGGTTGGCAGGAGAACGCCCAATATACCATCTTTCGCCGGGGCCTGAGGGGAGAACTCAAAGATGAATTGGCAAGAGTTACTAGGCCTGCCACACTTGCCGATCTTTGGTCTACAGTTATCCAGCTTGATTTCCACCTCTCAGAAAGGCGTTCAGAACGCCAAAGACATCATGGGTTCCCGGTTCTATCAGAGCCTAGCCCATCCTCCCCCACTCCCACCTGCTCGAATAAGGAGGAACCCATGCAAATAGGTACTACTAGAGGACCACTTTCGTCTGAAGAAAGAAAACGACGCAGGGACAACAACCTGTGTATGTACTGCGGATCCGCTCAACACATTCTACGGGACTGCCTGGATGTGCCAACCCGACGAACGGGAAACACCACACCTCGGAACTAGTTGGGACGAGTTACCGAGGGGGATTTCATGGTCCCTTTGTTTCATTATCTGTTACTCCCGTCAATTCCACTGAGGACAACCGCCTCATGGTGGTTGGTGTCCAATTGTGTCTTTCCCAACAAACCTTCGAAGTACTAGCTCTACTTGACTGTGGAGCAGCTGGATGTTTTATGGATGTAATCTGGGCTGACAAGACTGGCATTGGCCGTTTGGAGAAAGAGGAAGACCAAAAGGTGGAGGGAGTGGATGGCAGACCATTAAGTTCCGGACTCATCACATACACCACTTCTCCCATGGTGATGAAGATACATCATCACACCGAAACCATCCAATTCGACTTGATCAGAGCTGCGCCTTTCCCAGTAATCTTGGGTGTTTCGTTGCTACGGAAACACAATCCTACTATAGATTGGACTAAGAATCAATTGACTTTTGACTCTGAGTTTTGCCAAAGATCCTGTACTTCCCAAACCCAGCATGCCACTGTTCTCGTTTTTCCTGATTCATCCTGGAGAACAGACGTTTTAAAGGTGAACAGCATTCCCACAGAGTTCTTTCAGTATCAGGAGGTGTTTCAGAATGAGGGTCCTCAAGAGTTACCACCTCACCGACCAGAGGACTGCAACATCAACCTACTGCCCAATGCGGTGGTACCTTTTGGGCGGATGTTTTCTCTTTCTCTCAAAGAGAAGGAGGCACTCAAGGAGTACCTCGACTCCAATCTACATCACAGACTTATTCATCACTCACACTCTCCCTCTGGAGCCTCACTTTTCTTCGTTCCTAAGAAAGGATCTTGTGAACTTCGACCTTGCATGGACTACAGGGGCCTTAACCAAGTCACAATAAGGGATCGTTATCCCATGCCTCTTATTAGAGACATACTGGAGGTAGTCCAAGGAGCCAAGGTGTTCTCCAAGATCGATCTCAGGAGAGCCTACCACCTTCTACGGATCCGCTCAGGAGATGAGTGGAAGAAGGCCTTCCGTATACCCTATGGACACTATGAATATTGTGTCATGCCCTTTGGCTTGGTCAATGCACCATCGATTTTTCAGCGATTTATGGATCATATATTCTCTGACCTCCTATTTCATTGTGCCATAGTCTATCTTGACGACATTTTGGTATTTTCGAAGAACACTCAGCTCCACACTACACATCTCCACCAGGTTCTCCAGCGATTACAAGAAAACCACCTTAAGATTAATGCTGAAAAGTGTGTTTTTCAGGTTCCTGAGATTCCTTACCTTGGGTTCATTTTGTCTTCAGAGGGTGTCCGGATGGATCCCGCAAAGGTAGAAGCCATACTACATTGGCCCATGCCTAGTTCTGTCAAGGATGTTCAAAGGTTCCTAGGACTTGCCAATTTTTATCGCAAGTTTATTCTTGGTTTTTCCGACAGAGTACTTCCCATCACTAGGCTACTCAAGAAATCTTCTATGCCATTTACTTGGGCCCCTGAGGCTAACCAGGCCTTTCAACAGTTGAAAGAGGATTTCTGCTCGGCTCCTGTCCTTCGCCAACCTGAGCAGAGCTCAACATTTATTGTTGAGACTGATGCGTCAGCCGCCGCCTTAGGCGCCGTGCTCCTGCAGGAACATGAGGATTGGGAGTTGCCCGTGGCTTACATGTCTAAAACGTTGAATGACAGTCAGACACACTATTCTGTCTTTGAGAAAGAGCTACTGGCCATGAAATCCGCCTGTGAGGAATGGCATCATCTTCTACAGGGGGCTAACCATCCCTTCGAGATACGGACCGACCATAAGAATCTCAAAATTCTACAGAACATGGAATGCGTCAATTCACGTCAGTCCCGATGGGCCCACTTCTTTACTCAATTTGACTTCATTCTGACCTACCTGCCAGGTTCCAAGAATATACTTGCCGATGCTCTGTCAAGAAAACCGTTTCCCGGGGTGGTACAGAAGGAACCCTGTAGTCTCATGCTCCTGGATGTTAAGATAATCTGTTCTGTAGAGTCCTTTTTGGAGGAGGTTCGTAGCGCTACACGGTCTGCTGCTATTCCTCCTGCTACCCCACTCGCCGAGAACCTTCTGGACCATGATGGCTTGTACTTCAAGCAACAATGCTTGTTCCTTCCCAACTTCCAAACACGTCAGACGGCACTAAGATGGTGCCATGACGACCCTATGGCTGGACACAGGGGAGTGAAGAACACCCCGGAGCTGCTACGACACAGATTTTGGTGGCCTCAGATGGCTAAAGAGGTCGCTTCTTATGTCCATACCTATCCAGTTTGTAATCGGTCTAAACACAACACTCAAAAATAGATCGGTTTCCTGCAACAAGAAGAGACTCCCAAGAGACCTTGGAGCCTGATAGCTACCAACTTCATTGTGGATCTTCCCCCTTCAGAAGGCTGCTCTTGCATAATGGTAACAGTCGACTGTTTTACCAAGATGGCTCATTTCTCCTCCCTGGTTGGGTTGCCTACCGCAGCAGAAATGGTGGCAGTATTTGCCAGAGAGATATTTCGCTTACATGGCACGCCGGATTGTCTCCTGCTTTTGGAAAGAACTTTACGACAGGTTGGGCATAGAGCCTGCCTTATCGTCGGTTTCCATCCGCAGACCAATTGGCAAACAGAAAGGACAAACGCAACCCTAGAGCAATATTTTCGATGCTTCACTAATCATCAACAGGACAATTGGGTCAGCCTGCTGCCCACTGCAGAATCGCCTACAACAACTCCATGCACAGTGCCACAGGCCTCAGCCCTTTCTTTTGTTCCTATGGGTTTCACCCCAGCTTTACTCCTTCTCTATCCTTTCCTCCGTCTGTCACACCCTCTGTGGATAACCTGCTGTTTAGTATCTCGGAGGCTCACAAATCTGCGGTTGAGAACCTACGGGCAAGCAATCTTCGCTACAGTACCCTGAGTAATTCCAAGCACCTGCCCTGTCCGAAGTGGCAAACTGGTACTAAAGTATGGTTGTCCACTAAATACCTGCCTTGCTGGCTTCATCCCTCTAAGCTATCACCCCGTTTTCTGGGTCCTTTTCCCATTGTTCGCAAGATCAATCCTGTGGCTTTCCGTCTTTTGCTACCCAAACACATGCACCGCCTCCACCCTATTTTTCACTCTTCCCTTCTTAGAGAATTTAAGGGGGATCCCTACCCTCGCCCTTTGGCCCGGGATCCGGTGCCAACTGACATACCTCCTGAGGAGTATGAAATGGCCTCAGTGCAGGATTCCCGTTATCGGTGGGGCCGGTTGGAATATCTCATCCAATTGGAAGGGTATCCCCATTCTGAGGATCCCTGGGAACCGGTTTCTCATGTACATGCCCCGGCATTGGTTCAATGGTTCCACTGCATGTTCCCGGGCAAGCCAGGGGGGGTCACTTGGGAGGGGGTATACTGTCACGCCGCCGTCTCCCGGTGGCCGCTGGCGGCTATGGAACGCTTGGCGGCGCCATTAGATTGTTCCAGGTTTGTTTCTCACTTCCTGGTCCACCGGTCTAGTCTTTTTGCTCCTTAGCGCCGGATCAGTATTTTAGCTCTGCCCATCTCTGGGTTCGGTGCATTGCAACTAGGTCACTTTCACTTTGTTGCTGTGCTCCCGTGTTTTTTCTCCTCACGCTTTCTCTGCCTGCCTTGCCTCGCTGCCTGCTCCCTCTCCTGCTACCCGAGCATCTCGCTACTCGGGTCCTTTCTTTGCCTCTTCCACTTTCCTTTTCTCGCTTTTCCCCTCGCTTATTCGCTCTCCTTTTCTTCCCACTCTGTGCTCTTCCTTCCTGGTTCTCTTCCTTTCTGCTCCGGCAGTCTGTCTCCTGCCTCCCTTCGTGCTCTGCATTTACCTGGCCTGATTGCTGGACTCTGCTCCTTATCCACGCCTGTCCCCATCCCGGGCGTCGGCTCCAGAATAGCCTCCACCCTTCAGCCTCAAGCCCAGGATCTTTCATCTCTGCTACTACCTTCGGAACCTCCACTGTGTCCTACTGATCTCCTACCATCCAGTTCTGGACTAGTAGAACCACCCAGAAGTCTGCTACCTCTGCCACTACTGAGAGGTTTTTTTAAGCGGCTGATTTTTTCCTCTCCATTTGGTCTCCGCGGGAAGGGAGTCCACTGCTTCCCTGTTTAACAGGGAATCAGGGTGGATTCTTACCGAGGATGACCCTTTCTCTTCTCAAAGAAGAAAATAAAGAAGAAGCTCACCCGGCGAAAGGTCTCCTCAGAGGATTCAGGTGAGGAGGAAGGGGAGGTGAACATTGATCTTGTCGAAAACCCACCTGTAACAGCAGTGTATGACACCGTGTTATAACATTGTGCAGGACACATGCTGCCGCAATGATCCTGCACACTACTGGGGGTGCATATAGTAGCTGCCCGCCAAAGCGGTCAAGGGAGCAGAAGCCTGACTTGAGCATTCCGAATGTGCGCTCCACTATGCCCCTGGTTGCAATATGGGCTGCGTTGTATCTTACCTGGGTGGTGTGGTTCTGCATTGGCGTCATCATGTGGTTTCTCAGAGGGTAGGCACTGTCCCCTGGGGAGGTGAGGATGGTTTTCATTAGTTGGGTTTGTGTATCTGTCTGTGTGTGACATGCATGCATGTGCATAGACATTTGTACTCACCAATGAGCCATGTGTCGCCATGCTTCCCAGCTTCCAGGTCCCCGCTCAGGGCTGACATTCTGTATATGAAACTGTCATGGGTAGACCCAGGATAGTTTGCATAGACAGAGGTGATGATTCCATGGGCATCGCATACAACCTGTACGTTGATGGAATGCCAGTGTTTGCGGTTGCGGTAGATGTTCTCAGTGGCCCTAGGTGGACGTAGGGCCACATGGGTGCAATCTATGGCACCAAGCACTTTGGGGAAGTGTGCTATCCTGTAAAAGTCCTGGACCACGGCCTGCCTTTCTGCAGGTGTTCTGGTCATGTATATGTGCCTGTCGACTGAGTGGCGGGCAGTGATGATTGCCAACATCTGGTGTAGGCAGCGTGACTGCGTGGGCTGTGAGACACCCCCAACTATGGCAGTTGTCCGCTGAAATGACCCAGTGGCCAAAAAATGCAGGACATTGAGCACCTTTTCCAAGGGGCTCAGTGCTTGGGACCACAAGGTGGGTGATGTGAGGTCATCCTCCCATTCAGTGACCAGGTCTAGGATGATACGAGGTGGAAACCTATACCTGCCATATACCTGGTCATCAGGCATCCCAATAAGGCTGGTCCTGGGAAAAGAAATGTGCAGCCTGGCAATTCTCCTCCTCCTGCAGTGTCCCACAATCAGTGCTGCTAGAAATGGGACATTCATTGTAGCTGTATATACATGCTTATTGTTTGCACACACTTTTATACTGGGTGGGGATGATTCCGCCTGACTTTGTGTGGCGGACGTGTTTACGCCTGTGCGTGCGCGGGTTTCCCCTATTCGGTTCCATGAATACGTGTATTTTGCGAGCGTGTGGGCGTTCCGTGTATTTCCCAGCCGTACTTCCCCATTTACGCCCTGATTTCACGCGTTGTTCCCCATTCCGCGTGCTCCGCCCCCTTTTTGGTGTATGCGCTATACATTGGGCGCTTTTGCTGTGCACATCACGCACAGCGTTGGGATGTCGCAGTGACATGTGTGCCCGTGTGTGCCATGCGCGGATTTGGAACACATCCCGGGAAAAACACGCGCAAGGCTTCCATGAATCGCATGCATGTGCGTGCGCTAGCTTTTTCACGCTTTCGCCAGCTTGCGCCACACATTTCAGTGCACATTTATTCCATGAATTACCCCCTAAGTCTTTTGTGTAAGGAACTTTTAAAATAGCCCCAGAGAACCCCTGCATTTCCATTTTTTTTCCTGAGAGCAGGAACCGGCCTTCCATGAGGCTCGATGTTTCAGCTCCCGAGTCCACTATAAAGATGAACTGTTTGTTGCCTATCTCCGTCCCCACCAGTGGTTCCTCTTCTGCATGTAGGGTAGTTGATAGGACAGGACATGCAAGTGCTTTCTGTGGGCTCTCCTAATCTGTGTATGTTTCTGTTCCTGGGACAGAAAAGACATTGTCCCCCACCACAGCCAGGGCCATTTTAAGCACTTTTGGGGCCCTGGGCACGGACATCTTTGTGGCCCCCCTCCACCAAACGAAACGAATGAAGGGATCAAGAATAATGGTCGCACCTCCACCCCCACCCGTTGCGCTCACAACCTATAGGTTGATATGCTGTCTCACAGCGTAATAAGCACGTTTACTCCCTTTAAGTCCCCTTGCTCGCTTCATTCTTGCTCTAATCAAAATGATCAACAAGTAGCATTTGAAGACCAACATTAGCAGTCTACGAATAGGTTACTGCTCTAGTGCATACAGGATAATTGTTATCAATAACATCCAGGAAGGTGTGCAGCCTGTAGTATTAATGCAGACCATATGGTAAAGGTACATGTCACCCATAATAGACAGAGAACTCACATTAGCTGTCTCACAGAATGCAAAAGTGCTCATGCATGGACAGAGACCAATTGGAAGGAAGGAGAACACTACACATACCGTAGCATGGATAGTGGATGCAGATTAGAAGCTACCAGAAAGGTGTCTTTATCCAGACAGATTGGGATTAGAAGTGGGATATGGTTTTCAAATAGTGTTGCCATTAGATATCAAAGGAACAAATGCCTGTGGTGTGTGATGTGAATATGCTCACTATTAAAGTGTATGCAACCCTATAGCCAGTGAAACCATGAATACGTCTTTTATGAAATCATACTATGAGAAGGAAATCACTCTGAAGGGCTGACAATTTTGAAAGGTTTAGGGACTGGCAATATAAGATTATATGAGATGCCCAGGATCACACATTGGTTAAGGGCTGAAGAGGTGAAGCTGGGATTTGTGCCAACACTGTAATTTCTGAATTTGAACACTTTCTTTTCCAGTTCTTACCATTAACTAAAACAATCTCAGTTTATAAAAATGGACTTGGAATGTAAACAAATCACATTACCAAACATGACCATTTTTAACAAAATATTATAGAAGGGTTCTTTGCAAAATGGGAATGGTTCTAGCTTCATTCTCTCTATCATCAAGGCAAGTATATAGGTACAAGCATACCAATCGATGTGATTTAACAAATGTAATCTGGGTTTGTCTTTTGTATTTTAAAGCTTTAAATACTTCCAAAACAATGGCTTGTGACATTTTCATTCATAAACATGCATAAAAACCTTTGACTTTTACCAAAAGACTAACCGTTTGTTGTGTCAAACAAGCAGACCTTGAAATATGCTTGCCTAAGGCCTGCAACATCTGGTCTGCTCTCTCCTGTCTACCACCCCTTCCACTTAAATGGTCTGCATAAGAAGAAATATCAAGTAATGTGCTAAACGATGCCAGAAGCATGCCAGAAGGCAAACCTCACAGAAGACAGCAAAGCAATGTAAGATATATTAGATGATTTGACCAGGATCACTGTATCGTGTGCTGGTAAAGCCAGGATACAAGCATGAACGCTTTCATTCCATAGTCTTGAATTTGGATACTTATTTACCTCTGGACTAACAGTTAATGGCATCGTTGGAAGCGATTGCGTAGGTTTTGCAACACCTCATCTGAACAAACCTATTTCTAGACCTTCACCATACGGATGACATGTTCGTTTTTCTAGCATTCCCTATCTGGTACAGGCACATTGCTGATACCAGCAGATGTTGTTCTGCAAAACCAGGTACATATGCAGGCAGTTTTATAAACTTCAGGCATAGGAAAGGCTCAGCCAGCCTTGCTGGAATATGATATTCTAATTTTGCATATGAACACATATCTCTGCAATGGGTGCTTCACACACTGAGCTAACTTCTGAACCATTGTCGCACTCAATTTATCAATATGCATTTCACTACTGCCTATTGCACATGATCAACATAATTCCCACAGGAAGGAAAGAATGCTACAGAGTTGTGCCGTAAGGAACACACAAACTATGTATACCACAGTGAACACAGAAAGCAATACATGATGAATTGATCAAGGCAGAATGTACTTGTTACAACAGAAAGGCAATGGGATTAAGGACTCAGCAGCACCCCATAAAATATCCTGATGTGTGCTATTTAAGACTGGTTAACAATGTAATCTTACTTCTTCAGATCAGGAAGCCTTTTTGGGGCCCCCCTCCAAGGTGGGGGCCCTGGGCAAGTGCCCCTTTTGCCCTCCCATAAAGATGTCTCTGACCACAGCTACGCCACCGAAAGGTGCCGGCGTGCCATTTGCGCTTGTGGCAAACATTTTTGTGTTTGCGTTCCCCATTGTGTTCTGGTGTGCTACCTGTTGTTGCATCCTTTGCTTTTGGTGTTGTTGTCTACGTGGCATTTGCTGTACCCTCGGCTGCTGCTCATTATAACATTGTTCGTTCTGCCCACCCCCACCCCCTGGTAACCCGTAAGGACTACCTGGATATGGGTGGCCATACTGCTGTTCGTTCCCCATGGGAGGCTGCCCTTGGTAATATCCCATGTGTCACATTCTGCTTTCTCTTGAAAAATGCCCCCACCTCCCGTAATTCCAACATGACCCTTGTGGTCCTCCCCTCATTCCTTGCCCTCCCATTCCCCCAAATCCTCCTCTCTGCCCCCTGTACCCACCTCGTCCTCTTGTAGGCCTGTCCTGCTATTGGAGCCCTTTGTACTGCTCCTCTCCTGCACATTGCTCTTGTCTGTTTGCAGACCACACTGCTGCTATCCTCACTGGTGTATTTCCTGACCCCTCCTCTCCTTCCCGATGCCTGTCAGTGGGTTGCGCTGAATTCATTGCTGCGACCTTCACTAATTTATTTTGAATCAATTTTGCTTTGTCTGCCAACCGTCTCTGTGCTATCTCCTTTTCCCTTTCTTTGATCCTCCTGCAATGGTGTACAATTATGCTCTTTGGCTTCTATCCCAGCTATTTTATACAAGGCCTTCTTTACCTCCTTCGGGAGCCCTTTTCTAATAATGAAGTAAAATAAGGCGGTGGATTGGTCCCACGCCGTGCCAGTTTCTGATCTCCACAAGTCCTGAACCCAAAGAATGAATTGCGTAGGCTGTTCCTCCACTCCCATAGTGCACTGCATTACTAAATGTAAGTCTGGGGTATCTGGGAAGGTTGTCCGCATGCATCCCATACTTGTGTTCTTATATTGTTAAATGATGAGCCATCATGGCGGTCGTTGTTCATTGTTACTCCCGGGAAACCAGCCTTCAACCACACTCCGTCTGCTTGATAACCGACGGCAGACACGACTAAACGTTTCACATCCCCTATGGCCAACGGTACCCCTGCTGTGTTGTTTTCAAATGTATGTATCCACCCGAAAGTGGAGGGAGGAGTTTCAATAGGTTATTTTTGTCCATCTGTGCCCAGGATATGCAATGTGGTCTCCCTGCTCCCTTATGTATCAGAGGCACCTGTGATTTGGCCTTATTTCCTTTTTTACTTACCGTTCTCTTCTTTGTTTTATTGACCAACATATTTCCTGCTCTTTGCCACAACCCCCCTTGGGAACCCTGCCCCATCTTCTGGGTGCATTGCTAATGGGAGCGGGAATCCTGCCACTGCCACCCCCTCTTCGTACTCATCCAAATCACTCCATACCTCATCTATTTCCTCCTCTGACTCTCTTTCTCCCTTTCCCTCTCCCCCTTGGTCGTCAGCTGCTTCTGCTCATATTATTTTTATTGGTTTGTTATTTAAATGGAAGAAAAATTCTCCTGATCGTCACTCATTTTCCTGACCCTTTGGCACATTGCCCTTCGGCGGTGGAGATGGTGTAGCCCCCATGCTACACTTGGTGGAGGTGTCAGATCACTGGCCACACTCAGTGGTACTTCTCCTCTCCCGGGCAACATCTGTCCCCTGTCACACAGTGCTCGTGTACAGCCAGCAATTCCAGTAGGATACCAGGAAACTGACCCTACCATTATATTTCAGGTACCAGCAATTGTTTATGCCTATTCCATGGAGTCCCAAAGGACTCCTAGGAGGGGTTTACCAGTATTTCCAGCACCAGTAACACAGGTGCCAGAAATACTGGCTAATTTTTGATGTTGGAGGCCTGATTTACCCCCAGTTCTTGACTCGAAGTAAATCAGTGAACCTCGACTGGCAGTAGCTTGCTGGTCCAGGACAATTGCAGGCCAGGTAATTACCAGCAATTTTACCTGCAATTTTCCTGGACCAGCAAACTTGTAATGAGGGTCAATGTGCCTTGTCCAAGAGAGAGACTGTAGCAGATTTCACTTGAGGCAGACTTAATTCCTAGAATTGGATGAAACAGAGACGAGAGGGGACTACCTGACTGGGAGATTACTGACAACTCTCTGGGTCCATGCTGACACTGTGCCTTAAAATAATCGAAAAGTGAGTATGGAAATTCCCAATGTATTTAGATATAATCCTCTAGAATACTTTCCTTGATATTTGCCTGATGTGGGAGGAATTGGGTGACATTTGATTAGGGGAGGATGATTCCAAATAGAATGCTTAAGTATTTAGTATGAAATACACCTTACTGTCTCAGTATATTCAAACTTAAGTGGGATCAGATTTAGTTTAGAACAAATAGCATTTTCTGATGCACAGCGCAGTGTCTGATATAAATCATAACAAATTGACTGCAAGCAAAAGGCTGAAGAATGTTAGTATGAAATATATCCTCTTTTCTGAGCTCATTTAAAGCCAAACGAAGGGTAAGTTAAACTGGAACCCAATAACATTTTTGGGCAGAGAGCAGAGCCTTTTCTAGCCAATAGGCAAGTAAATTAAACCCGCATGATTTCACAGGTGTAGTCTCACACTTGATTTATGGACTGGAGAACAAGATATCAACAGTTCAAGAATTGGTTTATAAATTGTGAGCTGGGAAAGTCATAGATATTGCGGTGAAATAAAAACTTTTATGTCCATAGAAAGTAATTCAATTTCAATTGAACTGTTACATTTCACCAATGAAATTTTGTTGAAGTGGGAGGTGCCTGAATTATTAACATCAGAATCATAGTTGTTGCCTTTTCAGAAATCACTATTTTGGAATGATAAATCAATATTCTGTGCATTCTAAATTGATAACATAGCTTCTCCAAATGCATGTGTGTAGATTGTGATGTAAAACAAACATTCAAAGTTGGTTCTAAAATGTTTTTGCTTGTACGCAGATTCGTCAAATGGCACCTACTGTATAAGCCGTTCAAACACTTTTGGGCTCTAATTTTGCCCCCATCTTGGGAAAATTGCAACAATATGCAAAAGAATTTGATGTTGGTCCAAAAATGATTTTACAGTTTCTTTGAATCGCACCAAAGTTATAAGCCATCCAAAAACTGCTCTGCAACGACACTATCATGCAGAAATATGCATGGATGTCCTCGAACCTTTGTCATGTTCGCAAACATCCCAGCAATGCCCACGAGCATCTGAGATGTTCACGGAATTCAGAGAAGAAAAGATACCAGATTTTTTACTTTTTCTGGACGTATCCCATCCCATTCTCATCACCCTGGAACTCCCCAGAAATTGTTTCAATAGTTTGACAAGTGTAATGTCGTGTTTTTTAATATATTTTTAATGACACATCTGCTGACTATCAGTTATTCCTGCAGTTCAGGAATTTAACATGGCGTCCGTTTTAAAGGTTTTGACGCACTTCAGATTTTTAATTGACCAATCAGAAGTACGATGTCTGCAATCATTAAACGTCTCTCTTATTGGTCCAGAGGCGTCCGTGGAGACCAAATCATGAAGTGAGTCCAAAAACCAGACTCATATGTTGCTAATTACTTTCAACCTACTTTTATGTGGACATTTAAAAAGAAACACTGGACAGATTTACACCGAATTTTTAAAAGCACACTTTTGGAACCAAGCAGCCACTCCTAGCAAGTTCAGTGCAAATCCGTCCAGTGGTTAGGGCTGTGGATGTGAGCAAATTTACTTTTCTGTTATGTCTACGAGTATTTCAAAAGTGTTGGACACCCCCCTATAACTTTTCCCGTGCCCCATGACGAAACAGCACCCAACATCATAAAATCATTCAGAGGTGGCCATATACTTTGTTTGCAAATTTTGATGAGGATTTGTGAAATGGTGCCAAAGTTATAAGCCACCCAAAAACTGCTCTTTCTATGGGTTGAGCAACTACTGCAGGCCAAGTAATATAATATAATGTGGTGGCTTTCCAAGGAATAAAGTTAGGGGACCACCATTGAATTGTAATAACATCAACTGATTGATTCCTAATACAGCCTGTTTGTTGTCCCAGAATTGTGGCGTGGGTTACATATCAGGCAGTGTTAAAGGGGGACACTTAGCGAGAATACAGTAATTCGGCCAATGTTGTTAAATTCTTTTTATAATATTCAGTAATAACAGTTATGTGTGGAGAAACTGTTGTTGCATACATATTTGATTGTATGAATAACATTATGTGTTTTTTTTGTAGGTGGTCTTCATTTTCTACTCAGGAATATTACATGTTTATATGTTGCATATGTTATTGAACATATTTATTTAGCATGTGTTGTTTTTATGTCTGTATAATGTATACATTTAGTTTATGTATGTATATTTTGTATTGCACATTTCAAATGTGTACAAATGTGCTCATATTTGTTTTTTTCGTTAAAGAAAAAAACACAAGGAGACACAAAAGTGCCCAGAGTGCACTCCAAGAAGTTTCTATACATGACTCACGGGATGCCGCAATATAATATAACAGCATTTTTATTGTAAATACATCCAAAAAAGGGTACCGGGAAGCTGCCAAAGCGAAGTGTTTCACACTGTGATGGTGCTTGTTCACGCTAACACTCAAGTGCCGCAATGGTGTGTAAATACCGGCAAAAAGAAGTCCCTCATTAGGTTCAAATTTTCGTATATATTCAGCAACAAAATAACATGAAGACATTGTGGTGTTTAAATGTAAATACAGTAGTACGTTGCACATTAGCTTCTTCTTTATTAAGTAGATATATCCATTTCATCTAAAGGATGTAATGTACTGATGTGTTTGCTTGTGTTTTTATTGTGGACGTAGAAGTCATTTTGTAATAATACAAGCAACCTTCTTGTAAATCATATTGTTTAAACAATGTTTACAATGAATACAGAATCTAGTACATGAATACAAATTATATTCTAAAAAATGCATGCATGTAAATAATGTTTTTTAAAAAGATTAAGAAAACACATTTTGGAAAAGAAGGAACAAAAAAGCAATATTGTGAAACACAACTGATGTTAATTGCAGATCCTTTTAAAAGAGAAATACACATTTTAACTAATGTACACATATACAACAAAGACTTTATATACCCCAGCATTCTTTTGTAGTCTATTTTCGGAATTATTTCCATGAACTGCAATTATAGCTCCTAATTGTAAGAATCCTAAGAAAGGATTGGCACTTTCCATATTTTGTGTTGGTAGTGTTAAAAAAATATAAAGAGTCCATCTTTAAAGCGTGGGCCAGGGTTTCCAACCCGTGCTGCTCTGCATTGTATTGTTTCCAAAACAAGTGCATTGCCTCTGAGCTATCCTGCTGGTTCTTTGCAAATTATAACGGCCACCAACCAGAAAGCTTTGTGCCTTTTACCTGGGATCTATATACTGAGGGTTAATAGTACTCCTGTAATTGTGTATACGTTGTTGCATTATTCTGGGCCAGATCCTGCCTCGTAGAGAATGGAAAGGATACCCAGTTTGCTTTTATGTTCATGCAGTCAATGCTAAGGCGACTGGTCCACATGTTCTTAATAAAAAGCATTTTTGGATGCTGTAGTACCCGCCCCACTTTGGTCATAACATCACTGTACAGGTTGGCTACTGTCTTCCAAGTGGAAAACTGTGGAGGGAACCTCCCACCAGTGATTGGCTGTTACCAAAAGCTGCCAGAATACAGGTTATTCAATGAAAGTGTAGGACAGGGGGTCTATTACCAATATAATGGCAGTGAACAGGTGTTGGTGGTCCAATGATTGTACATATTTTTTTCCACACTTAAACATTTCCACAACGCTAGTCTGATGCAATGGTACACATAGCTGGGGGAAAAGACTTTCAGTAGTTTTTTGTGTGGTGGTCACTAGACTGATTCTTCTATGCTTCTTGGCATTTGGTATGGGGAAGGGCGCTTTTCAGGGCTTTGAATTCTTGCCATATATATGCATGCTGCTGCATTTCATGGATATGCAAAGATGTGTTACTCAAGTTGTTCATTACCGTTCCTCTGCACAGAGATGTTTGGCATATTGTGCACATGGTAGGATTAATTTGCATGTTATTCTGCGTGAAGTACTGCCACATTGGGCTTTCGCTCTGGGCTGTAAACATGCAGGCTGTGTTCTTCAGAATGTGGGTACTAGTGTTCATGATGGTACGAGTGCTGGTGGTGTTCTTTTAGGTGGTATCTAATAATGTGTTGCACTATCTGATGTGTGTCAGGAATCCTGTATTTAAAGAGCTTGCACACAGGTGCGGGTTAGCTTCTACAACTCTTGCCCCTATGTCTGTGACCACAGTCTCCTCTTGCTCTTCAACAGTATTGCCACTGCTTTTCAGCAGCGATGTTCGTTCCCATGCAGACACTGATGGATTGTAAACTTTATCTTGACCATCATCATCATCCATGTCATCCAAAACATGTTCATTCTAGTCAGATTCCTCCTCAGTGGATTGGAGCTAAGGAGATAGAAGACTTGAACTTTCAATTTTAACCTACAGTTCAGGTGCAATATATGTTGTTCTGACCCGATCTTCATTACATGAGATCTGCACCTTGCCCCCTACAATAGTGGATGGAATTGAAAGTGCAACTTTCTCTGAAAGTCTGGGTGCACAGTAATTGTAGTACAATATATGTGCATGTACATGTGTTGTGTGTTCCTCGGTATGATTTGGGGACAGTGGGGGAGAAATATCTGGTTGATTATACCTTCAATTGGCCTTTTGATATTCTGGCATTCCCTCTGCACATAGTGAATGCTGATTTTGATTTTATTTTATTTATAAAGCGCAAAAAAACAGGCCCAGGGGCAACCGGGCGCATACTCTTAAATATGTTACAAAAAGCAGTAGTTACAGTAAGTTACAAAAATATACAACATATATACATGTACATACTCTTAAACATGTTACAAAAAGCAGTAGTTACAGTGAGTTACAAAAATATACAGCATATGTACATGTACCGAGGGGTACCATTAACAGCGTATAATACAGGGACAGAGCAGAGAGAAAATGTACATACAGTTCCCCCCATGGAGTCTGGACTGTGTCAAGGTCTCATGAGTCTTGGGAGAGCAGCCATGTTTTAGCATTGTTCTTGAAGGAGTGGAATGATGGTTCAATTCTGAAAGGTGTGGGCAAGGTGTTCCAGAGTTTGGAGGCCAGGACGGGGAAGCTCACCCCACCAGCTTTTTGGAGTTTGCATCTGGCATGATGAGGCTGTGAGTTTGGGCTGCTCTGGTAGGTCGAGTGGAGGTGTGGCTTGAGAAGCGAGCGGACAGGTAAGGTGGGGCATTGTTGCTCAGACATTTGTGAGTCAAAGCTAGGGTTTTCAGGGCAATTCTTTGTTTTACCGGGAGCCAGCGTAAGTCCGATCTGACGGAGGAGCTATGAGAGCGTCTCGGGATGTTTAAGGCTGCCCTTAAGGCATTATTTTGTACAGTTTGCAATTTATTAAGGTTAGACTGACTGGTCCCTAGGTAGAGAGCACTACAGTAGTCGAATTTGGCCATAACAAGAGTTCTGGCGAGTGTGATACAGTTGGTGGAGTTTAGGAAGGGTCTACAGGCAGTGATAAGTTTGCAGGTATAGGCCGAAGCTGACCTAACTGCATTTATTTGTCTGTTCAGAGAAAGCGAGGAGTCAAGAAAGACCCCTAGCATCTTAGTATCTTTGGAGACTTTAATGTCATTGCCGTCAATAATGAAGGACTTGTAGGTTTGGTCTAGTTTGTTGAGCCGATGATTTGATCCTAAAAGTAAGAGATCAGTCTTATCATCGTTAAGGCAAAGTTTGTGCTGTGCCATCCAGGCCTGGATGACCGAGTAAACATCGTTAAGGGCTTTGGTGTCAGCTGTGTAGTCTCCGGGGATAGGGATGAGTATCTGGGTGTCGTCCGCGTAGTTAGTGTAGGAGACAACCAGATAGTCAAGCACATCGAAGAGGGGCTTGGTGAATACGTTATACAATGTAGGGGATACACACAAGCCTTGAGGAACGCCACAGTGAATAGGGGAGGGATCTGCTGATGCCAGCGGTGAGAAGACCCTCATGGATCTATTGCTCAGGAATGAGTGGATCCAGGCATTGGCAGAGTCGGAGAAGTGGGCTGCAGATTTGAGATGCTGGCCGAGTATTCGGTGGTTGACCTGATCAAAAGCCGCGGAGAGATCGAGGAGATGGAGAAGAGCTAGCTTCCCATTGTCCTATAGTGACTCCATCTGAGTTTTCAAGTCGATCAGAGCTGACTCCGTGCCATGTTTAGGGCGGAACCCTGATTGTCTTAAGGCCAGGAGATTGTTTAGTTCGAGGTAATCCTGAATCTGCAGGTAGGCTGCGCGGTTCAGGATCTTGAGCTCTGTAGTGATAGGTCTGAAGTTAGTTGGGATATTAGGGTCAAGGGAGGGTTTTTTGAGGAGTGGGATAACCCATGCATCCTTTAGGTTGTCGGAGACAATACCCATCTTGAAAGAAGCATTTATGAATGCTGTAATGAACGGGGCTAGCTCATGAGATGCTTCCTTGATAATAAGTGCTAGACAGGGGTCGCCTTGGCAATTGGAAGGTTTTAAATTGTTTATGATGTTTTCTACTTCGAGAGTAGTGAGTGGGGAGAAGGAGAAAAGTTTATGCGGATTGGTTAAATGTGTATTAAGTGTAGGTGTGGTCGGTGGTTGGTCAAGCTGTAGGGATTTCTGTTTGTCCCTGATTTTAGATTGGAGGGTAGCAATTTTACCCAGGAGTGCTGACTGAATATTGGTGCACCAAGTGTTGTCTTTGGAGCAAGAGTCAGGGGGGGCTGCAGGTGTCTCAAGTTCCTTAAGGATATTAAAGAGTTCCTTAGTATTGGACTGGGCTGACATAATGCGGTTATTATAAGAATCTTTTTTTGCCTGGAGTACAGCTTCTTTATAGTTAAGGGTGGCTATAAGAAGACTGTCCTTGTGGGCGTCAGAGTGGTGACTTCTCCAGTGTGACTCTGCTGTGCGTTTCTCTTTGTGTAACACTCTAAGCTGGGGAGTAAACCACGAGTTAAGGTGTGCTCGTTGTGTGGGTTTCCTCAGTTTGAGCGGGGCGATAGAGTTGATGGCTGCAAGCAGTGACTGGTTATACATGTCGGCTAGGTTGGTGGGGTCTGAGCAAGTGTCAGGAGCGTTATTTAGTGTGGGAAGGATAAGGGGGAGTAGTTTTTCTGTCGTAATGTTCTTTTTATTTCTAGTGAGGGTGGCTGGGACGACCAAAGGCCTGGGTGGTGGGGCTGCTTCGATGCTGAAAGTGATGACATGGTGGTCAGACCACAAGCAAGGGGCGTTGGAGATTACGCTAATATTGCAATTAGTGTCACTAAGCCAGTCAAGGGACCGCCCTTTAATGTGGGTGGGTTCCTGTATGTGGTGAGTGAAACCTAAATCTGTTAAGGTATTGGCTAGGTCGAGGGCCGCAGGGTCATTAGGGTCTTGGTGTCCTAGATTGAGGTCGCCAAGAATGATGGTTTGGGAGTTTGATTTAGCATTGTTGAGTACTAACGTAGAGATATCATCCACAAAGGAGGGTCTGTATATTAGGTGGATGGTAGCCGTTTGGTTAGCTGAGAGTCTGAGCTTGACAGAGAGTAACTCTGCAGTTTCCACCTTAGTGCTTGGGATGGCTCTAAGTCCTAATGAGTTTCTAGCGATGAAAGCAATTCCTCCACCTCTCGAGGTGCGATCACATCTGATGATGGAGTTATCAGTGGGGATGGCCAATGAGAGTGCCGGGCCGGAAGCCGCGTGCAGCCAGGTCTCGGAGATGGCGATGAAGCCGAGTTCCTGAGTTTTGATAAGATCAGCAATGTCCAGAGCGTGCGCAGCTAGGGATCTTGCGTTAATCAGGGCAGCTTTAATTAAACCAACGTTGCTTGATGAAGCTGTGATGGTTTGAGGGTGATGGGGCGTGGTGAGATGGCCGTTTGTGGAGGCGGGCTGTGCGTATGAGTTTTGAGGTATGGGCTCGGGTATATGGGGTGTCCCTTCTTACCCATAAGTCTAGATCCTAATCATAGGTTTCTAAGAGTGATAGGACATGGTTGGTTGGGTGAGGGTTTTTTTGCAAAATGGTCGAGCCATAGGGCTGGATCGTTGAGGTAGATCTTGTGGTATTGAGGTGCAGTACTTTGGTAGGTATCAGGAGATCTGTGAGAGGTGGCCATGGATGATGTGTGCAAGGAGCTAGGTGCAGCTAAATTGGGAGGTGGTAGGTGTGATGACCTGGTAATTGACCACACTGAGAGTAGTACTTGTAATGAGGAGAGCAGTGACCTTAGGGAGGACCAACGTGGTAGCATGTTACCGAAATTAGAGAGGAAAGGGCCACCGGGTCTGTGAGGCAGTTATAGGTAAGCGTTACAGGCACTATTTGGCTAGGCAGTGCGTGCTCTGTACGAGCAATGCAGGCTAATGAGTTTAAAACAGGTTAAGTCTACTTATTCAGAGTCAAGCAATGGGGGTGCATCAGATCAGGGTACACAGGCAAAGCAAATACCAAAGCTTGCATATACATTAGCATGTTAGGCAGGGAACAATGCAGAATGCAAGAAGCGTGATCTAATTGTAACGGTGCAACAATTCAGGCAGAGAAGACATTCTAGTGTTGGCAGCAAGTATTGGCAGATCAGGTAAATGTCAAGTTGTAAGGCACGGCAGAGTAAGGCAGGTACCCTGGAGTTAGCTTAGATCATGTGGACATGTCTTATGCGGAGCGGTGCAACATATGCAGGCATAGATCAAGGTGTGGCGCAGCAAATTAGGGAATACACAATGAGCGTATCAGGCAGACAGAGTAGCATATATCATGGAGCCAACAAGTGGGTCCACGTTGCGGTTCTGAGCAAGAGCTCAATCATTTCAAAAGTGTGCATGGGGTTGGCAGCATAGTAATTTCAAGGCAAGCACAGGCGAACAAAGCCGCAAATAAAAGCGGTGCCGTGATCATGCAATGGGAAGGTATGGGCTGGGCGGCAATGAGAACAGACATAGGCAATGCAAGCAAATAAGGCACTGAAATGGTGCGATCACTTGGTGGTAAGCAACCGCAAATAGGTAGCGACTAGGGGCTCCAATATGCAGTCGGCTCAGTTGATTAAAGTCAGGACGCTCGTAATAGATGTGCAGACTTAGTACAGAGGTGTGCATAAAGCACGTTGCTACGTTGCTACAGCTCGTCAAGTGGCGTATGTGATTATATTAGCATAGTAAAGGCGGCATTATCAACATCAGGATAGATAGTATGTCAGCTGGTTCAACAGGCAAGATAAATTCTTGTAGGCAGTAGGCACAGAGCGGACAACTTATATAGCTATACTAGGTAGCAAGCTTGTGGGAATAAGCACAGCATTCGGAAGCGCTGAAATAGTTGATAACATTACTAGTCTTACTTTGAGGATGATGAGAGCGCTAGTCCATAGGTTCACGAGGAGGAGAGTCAGCTGTGTAACCACAAGCAGGGATTAGTGCGAGGTGAAAAAGGGCATAGTGTCCAGGCGAACGGTGAGTAAGGCTGGGACAGGCTAGGACAGGAGTCAGCCTTGTTTCACTGGGCCTTGGTGAGAGTGGGCCGGCTTCGCCTGCCGGCTCCCGATAGGTAGGCTGCAACTGGTTTAAAGAGCACACAAGCAGCACACTTCCTGATAATTTTGGGACTCCAAGCATATTGTCCACAAGTGTGCCATTCACTTCAGGAGATGAATACTGATAGGTATCTCCAGCCTCCCTGAATATCTGTACCTTTTGACTACCACAAGTGTCAACACAATAGCACAAGCTGTGTTCAAGGATTCTATGTTTCTCCCACCAGTCAGGTGTCACCCTTGGACATCTGCCCAGTTCCCTCAACTCAAGACATTGTATGACTATTTAAGCAATAGAACCCGCGGATGGGGGGTGGCATTACTGATAATGCTCCCAGGGATACGTTAAAGCCCTTGCTTTGCTCAGGGCTTGTAACTCTCGCCCTGGTGGCATTACCTGGCTGGTAATGCCCCCCCCCCTCAGGTTCTATTGATTAAATAGTGCCTAAAAAGTTTAGGTTCAGACTGACTGATATAGTGGCATATAGTCAGTCCTTTTCCAATTTTGTCACTCCAGTAATACCATTCCATAGTTGCACAGGGTATTTAGAATCGAAAGCTGCCCCCTGTCGGTATTAAGATACTGCTTCCTTTGTTTAAGAGCAACAAATAAAAAAGAAGCAACCGCTAAAAACACTGTATACATATGTATGGGGAGTACAGTTATATTTTGGAAAAATGTGTGTTTCTCTCAAACCCTTTTACAATAACATTTCACCAGTACGGTAGTATCCGGTACTTATGTCTTGAGTTGCACAAACCCATATTGCAACATTCTAATGAATACACCCCTCAAACTGGAGACATTATTTATAAGCACGTAAACACAGTTTGAACATGTTTTATCTTCTTTTGAAAAATAGTCTCATTGTAGCATTATGAAAGGCCTCCCAGGGACACATGGGCTGGGGGAAGTAGTGGTATACCGAAAATCCTTTCATACCTGCAGACTGAAGTCCACAATAACTCCCTCTTGTTTTCCTTAAAGGTTTGTAAGCACAAACACAACAAAAAGTAGAATAATGAAAATAATGACGATTCACAAAACAATGGGCCTCATTACACGGACGGCGGTAAGGGTTAACGGTCACCGTTAATGGTACCGGTGACCGTTAACCCTTACCGCCTTACTACGAGGTCCCTTTGCGGGTTGGAGACTTTAACACCTGCTTTTTGCAGGCGTTAAAAACCAACCCGCAAAGGGACCAGGGAGCTAATTACGGTACCGCAATTTGCGGTGCCGTAATTAGCACCTTCCCCATTCCCATTATGCCCTATGGGGCAATAATGGGAATGGGGAAGGGCAATGGGGGAAGGGGGAATTAACCCCACCAACCTTGGAATAGGGCGGTAATTTCCCTTTCCTCCAAGGCGGTGCCGTCCGTGTAATGAGGCTCAATGTGTCAGACAAAGCCTCACTCCTGCAAGACCTCTGACAGACTCAATAAGAAAAATAAAACACTACCTTAGGTGAAATAAGACAAAACGTGTGTGAAAAACATACAACAACTCAAAGTAAAGCATGCCAACAATGAACTCAAAATAAAGAGCAAACTCAGGAGCAAACTCAGGAAATCAGTGGAGAGAGAGAAGATTGCTGCTGCACTATTAAGTTCCATGGTACATGCACCAGTAAGCATCATATTCAAATCTGCAGAGTGAATGAGCATGAATTCCTGCACTCTATAGAGACGGTGTTGCAGATTGTAACGTAGATCATTATCCTAGAGAAACACAAACACACACACACACACACACACACACACACACTCTCTCTCTCTCCCCCTCTCTCACTTTCTCTCTCTCTTTTCAAATAGTGGTAATGAAATGATCCCCATGGTTTTAGTTATGGCAACCTTACATATCCCCACCTATTGCAACATCATTAAGCAGGACTGCTAGAAAAGCTACATGTTCACAAAATGTGAAAATGCAAACCCACACACATACAGCAACAAAGTCCTTGCTTAGTCCAGAATGCCATTGCACAGAACTAGACAAACCATTTTCCTATAGCAACAATTCATAATTTAAAGTTCTCAGAAAGACTGAAAGCATGACTGCCCAATGAAAAACATTTCTGATATATTTTAGGATGTTTGTATTCCTGTATATTCTCACCATGTGCCAAGAAACCACAGAAGTATTTGAGCCTTATATACATTCTACTAACATAATGCAGCAGAGGTGTAGAGCATTCCAGATTCCCGACACACACACTGCACACTTGCACGTGCTGGGGCACACACATACACACACACACACACACACACACAATCACTCACCTGAGTACAACAAGTGACATGGTGCCGATATATCTGCAGGTCTGGCCAGTGCTGTAAAATCGAAAATATTTACTTTGAGACCTCCATATCATGTCTCCATTCATGGAGAGGTAATGGTCTGAGAGTCGTGGGCAACGACGAGGGGCAAAACTAGATGTAAATTAGTATGGGATGCCTTGACAGTTGAATGATGGCTACTTTACATAAAATCAAAGTGCATTTTGGAAACATAAGAATGATCACTGATTTGACAAATGTCTGTGATATTAATTCAAGCATGTAATCCTTGTAAACATGTAATGCACACTGGGTGAGGTGCTCATTTTATTTCACCCTAACAGTACAATGACTGAAAACTAGGAGCCATGTATACTCCTTTGGATCACATCAGCATTTGAGCTTGGCTATCCTGGTGTGCAAAGGATGACTTTTCATTGCAGGTTATAAATCAAATGTATATTGCCACATACCACAAGTTCAAACTTTCAAACAGAGTTTAGGATAAAATAGGGGCAGAGACCTTCAACAACATGAGGAGGTGGACCTTGGATCCCCGGCTTCAGTCGTACAGCACTCCAGCAAGACGCTGTTACCGCAGAGCAGCTGTGTCTTATTCCAGCCTAATACTTCCCCATGGTCTGACACGATAATCATTTTAACAAGCCATCTACCAGTGCTTGCTCATTTTTAATGCTTTGTACAAAATAAGACTAAACATGCATGTGAAGAGGAAGAACCTCTAGCTCACAACAACCGGCAGCCGGTTGACGATAGCGGTCACGAGTCAGTACCCGAAAGCGGCCGCGAGTTGCTTGAACGAGACCGCCAGACAAGGAAACCTGGCCGCGACTCGAAAAGGAAAGGCGTCCGCAGTTTAGAAATTGACCGCGTGTCAGAACTTGGCAAGGAAGCAAACGGTGGCCACGGTGCGGAATTCGACCGCTTGTCGCACTTAGACAACGTGTCGGATGAAACCGATAAGAAACATAACACACCCTATACGGCCACACGGACTTGGGGTTGGTCGGATAGCACGGTCTCCGACCATGAGGCAGCAATAATACCCGCTCCCCGGGCCTGTTACTTACTACACTCACCTGAAGTTCTCCCCAGCAGCAGTCAGAACCAGACAGGATGGACATGGGAGAATGTAGCGGAGCAACCCTCGACCAGAGAGAAAGGGGGCGGGGCTTCGGGGAATATTTATAGACGTGAAAACATAGATGCCTCTGATTGGTTGATTAGTGTTTTTTCCCTATATAAGAGTGAAACTGACAAAGGACTGGGTGTGTTTCTTCCACGCTCTTTCAGAACATTCGACCTGAGGGAGAGAGAGTCACACCAGAGAGGCTCTGGACCTATGAAGATTGAAAGGAGGAATTTGAAGACTCATCCATACCGAAGAAAACTGAATTAGTGTTTTTTTATTTTATTTTCTTGCACCGGAATAAAGGATTTTAATTTTCTTCATCCCTGCCTTCCTGCCTCATCCTTACAATGCAGAAGTCCGCCTCCTTTGCCAATTGGTTCACTGGCAACATAGAATGTATCACAATAAGGCCAAATAAGAGAAGGATATTCATCTACAGAGACAGGGATAAAAGGTGCCCGGAAAGGAGAATTAGTTGACATAATTAGAAGCATAATAGGTTGGGCAGTGTACCAGAGTAAGAAGCTGCAGGAGAGACGCGTCTAGTGTTTCAATGGGAGACAATGCCAAGGAGTCTGACCCATTTGAAGGTGCGCAATGAATTTGTCTTTTAAAATGTTTTCCTATTCACTTCTGTTTAGAAAACACCAGACTGCCAAGGTTAGAAAAGGAAGGAGGATAGGATAGTGTTAGCCGAAGCTGTGAGAATCAGCTGTTTCTAGAACTGGACACTAGATATGCAACAATTGTTTTGCTTCCAGGTGATAACTAGAAGAATACAGAGAGTTTTGATCGCCAGGTGCATGAGGATTCATGTAGTAACATTGCCAAAGATACAAAGATAAGCTGCATACACAATGCCCCCAATGACTAATTAGTGCCATCACATGTGTGGTATAATGTATTTATGAGACCCATGGTGGAATGTATTGGTGAGACCAATAAATACAAGAAATTATTTTCTGCACAGAATGCCTTCACCATGATTTTTCTAAATAGCTAACATGTATCGAGATAAGAGTTGCAGAATGAGATATTGAAGGTTAGAGAACGGTCTTGGATCATTGGGGCTCGAGTATGGGAAGTGAGATGGCAGTATTTGTTTTTCCTGGAAGCGAAGTTTGGATCTCTCTGTTCACATTAATTGCTAATTGGGTTGTCTCAGAGGGATGCAACATCCAAGGCCACTGAAGAAGTGCCGACCAATCACATAAAGACTTTTTTTTATCACTGTGAGCATGAAACCTGCCAAACAGTGAGTTATGATGCTCATAGTGATGACATTTAGTTGATCGGTTGAACTTAGGTGATTTTAGAGATAGTGGCTTAGCCAATGGTAGATTCGAATGTACAGGGTTCTATAAGGTTTTGATTCAAGAAGCCAATTACTATGTTAGAACTAAATGAAATGTTGCTTTTTGTATGCACATTCAGTGATTTTCGACCTTATAATCCTTGGCCCGATGTGGGCGGGTTGTGAGAGTAATTAGTTTTTTCTCCCGGCTGTTACTATTTGAAAATTAAGGAAATAAAACTGTTTTTTTCTTTCACCTGGTGCACTCCATTATTGTGTTTAATTGGTTTCATTTTGGTGACACTTATACATTTTTACCCCAGTGAATAGCCAAGATGTAATCTCAGATGTACTGCGATCATGTTGAGTTTCCAAAACAAACTGGAAACTAGTGGAGACCTAAGACAGATGGTGTAAGCTTGACACATCGCTAATAATGTCACTGAGACACCATGGGTTGCATAGCTTTGAACAATTGCACATAGTAAGAGGAAAAATGCAAAGAGAGTTAAACTGGAACAATACTTGGAACCACAGGGAGTGCAAAGGTTGACCCACAGTAGCATGTTCAATGGCATTTTGAGCCCAGCATACAAGGTGCAACAACATGGATATGAGCATAGAATGGGCATTTTTAGTGTCAGGAATGAGAAGGAAATTACATATATATATAAAAAAACACTGTATTTTGGGTATCGAAAGGAACATTCCAGGGTGTTCTGAGATTGAGAAAGAGATTGCATGTAAGGAGAAAACAATGCATTCTGGAGCTGTGAGGCGAGGTGTGAGTAGTCTGCTTTTAATACTGGCAGTTTTTCTCCTGTGCCTATTGTGTGGGAGGACCCATATACTGTGCCTACACCGCGGAACGGTGAGCAGAGCTGTGAGGCGAGGTGTGTGTAGTCTGCAGTTCATACCGGCAGTCTTTCTTCTGTACCTATCATGTGGGAGGACCCATATACTGTGCCTACACGGCGGAGCGTTGAGTGAAGCTGTGAGGCAAGGTATGAGTTGCTGTAGTCCGCGGTAGACGTGGAGCTAATGGAACCTCCCTTGAAGACGCCGTGCTGCAGAAAAACAAAGCTGACCCCGTAAATGTGGATTGGAAAACGGCGAGGAACGAAGCCACAGACCCCGCAGCTGACTCTGACCTGAGCCGTAGCCACCTAAAAAGCAGCCAAAACCTCCCCGAACAAACTGAGTCGCAGAACGGAGGAAAGGACGATGTACCTGCTGCAGCAACGTTGGAGCAGCACCATGCCGCGATACCAGAAAACAAAGACAACAAAGAACGAGTGCGCAAAGATCCCCAGGAGCCCTGGGAAACTGGGGCTTGACGACCCCACCCACTCGGAGTGACCAGCGTCCCCCTTACCACCGAGGCGAGTGAGGCTCTTGCAGGGGCTCTCGTAGGGCGGCCTCTGCAGGACTCTACGCAGGTTCACTGTAGCAATGAGCTGGACGACAGCGAGTCCCCTCTAACTCTTCCTCGTTTGGGCGGAGACTCAAGCGCAGCCCTGTTCACTGCCAAAGAAGGAACACTTACGGAGCCGGCATGCGTGGCCAAATCTAGCAGAGCAGAACGCCCCGCTGAGCCTGAGCCAGAGAGAGGCAGCGTGGAAACATCAACTACAACATTGGAAACAGCAAACCTGATTATGCAAACCTTGGCTAAACAAATAAGCATAATAGCTATGGTGCACTCGGAACCCAACGCTCACCAACAAATTTGGAGCACAATGAGCTCAATGAGCCCAAATCATTCCAACAAAGACAGCCGCTTGGAGGCAATTCGGCTGTCCGCGACAGCGAGGATGGTGCAGAAAGTGATTCGGAACGGAGCAATGAGGAAGAAAATTTGAATTCAGACGCAGACTCAACCCAGACCTTACTGAGAGCAAAAACACTGAAAAATCAGAAAAAAATAAACAATTTCTGAAAAAACACGGAAACCAGGAGAACATGAAAGTCAACTGACAAATACAAGAGACAAATGACCCTAAAACAAATAAGTGAAAAATCACAACAAGCAAGTACTCAAAAACCCACAAAAGGAGTGTAGCTGTTTCTAAATTCTTACCAAATCTATTCATGTCATGCCCACTAAAAGCCTTCTTCACAAAATATCACAACCGGAAAATAGACACAGGCACGAAACTATCAGATGCAGAGATCCTGGAGGCCATCCAAGATACTCCCCCAGTAAACGAACTGCGCAAAATTGATGCAGCAGCTGGGCTCTTTCCAAAAACACCTATGAGAGAAATAAGCCCCCGTGCCAAATCGCCAGAAGGAACAACAAGCTCAAACCAAGCACGAATCATGGAAAAATTGAAAGACATCCAGCCCAACACGCAACTGGACCTGGAGCAACCGGTTGAACAGATAGAAGCTAGAGATAACGCACAGAAGCGGCCAGAAAGGTCCCCACAAGCGGAAGACACCACAAATAGGCCGGAACAGGCTAACATGCACTCCAAAAAACAAGTAACTCACACCTCATTAGAGCAAAATTCAACAGCAATTCAGGTCGATCCAGCAAAGGAGCAGTTGGCTAGGGAGCACCGCTACGCATGGACAAAAGCCCATCTTAACACAGGGCAGCAACCACAAACATCAGCAAAAAAGGGCGAGCTGGACTTCCCGAACCAAGAAGCTCGAAGAGGCAAGACATCGCCACCAGTCCTGATACCGGAGACCGAGCATGAAGCCAACCTTTCAGTTGTCAATTCGACGTTTGAATCCCCACGGGTCCCTAGGAGACCGACAAACATTCACTCCTCGACAAAGAATAGGTGACTCAGTGAAATCTCTATAGCTACCCAAAAAGAGTCACCTAAAAAAAAATAGACATGCTAATGATTATGTCAGCAACCACCATCGCCTTTGCACCGTTCTGCAAACTTTATGAGTCAGTCAAGGAGTGCGTACAAGATAATACTTCTCTTCTCACCAGCATGAATACCAAAATGACCTACCTAGAAGGCTACATAACAGCAATAGAGGCAACAAACAACAGAAATCCTGTGAAGCCAAAGTGGTAGCTCTTGAAAGGCTAGTAGAAACTCTAAAAGAGGAAACCAGAAAACTAAGCAAGAGCGTGGAAAAAAAACACTGTTGTGTCTGCACACTGAAGTGCTGAACGCCCCGGCAGAATCAATGAAAGTAAAGGGAAAGACTGGAGAGAACCCACAAACTGAAAATACACCATTGCCAGAAAAAGCAGTTGATCACACATTAATGAAAAACCAACCAATCGCTTTGAAGCTAGAAACCCAAGGGGGGCAGTAAAAACAACAACCAAACACAGTAAAAACAACCAAGAAGCAAAGGCAGTAGGTCAAAAAAACCTACCACAAAACGCAGACGCCCTTGAAATCCCACAGCCGGGTCACAAAGTAGTAGATCTCACAAGATCCCCTAGATCAGTAGAGGACTTCATGGCAAACTCATAATTGATGAACCTGTCCCAACATTGGTAAAGCAACCCAGACAAAATCGAAAAGGCAGTCCTTACTACGGATGCGGAAACGAAATCATTGAGCCTAGAAACTGCCAAATACTCTCAATTGACCCAAAGGAAAAACAGCAGAGGATCAGCAAAAACCGACAACACTAACTCTCCTGGCCCTCAAGAACTATACACCTCCAGACAACCAAGCAACAACGGGAACATAACGAGCACTCAGACAAGGAAAATACAAAAAATACTGAGCACCAACCAACAATAGAACTCCGCAATTCACCTAAGAAAGCTGACTCTTGGCAAAACAAAAGTGACAGAACGGAAGGAGATGTACGTATTTTTAAATTGGAACAATAAAAAAAACAAAGGCTACATGATCTTAAATAGGAAACCTGTTTTAAAAATAACGAGACAAACGGACATACTGAGAAAAATCAAAAGAGACGATTTAACTCTCGTCGAACCGTACCACAGAGGGAACAAAGCAAAGGCCTATTTACACGTCAAGACCCACAGCATTCAAGAAATCAGTACAGCAGCTTATAGGGAAATAGAGCAGCTGGGCTTCATATTGATGGAAATGAAAGACTCAAGGGCAATAGACGGCAAAACCTCAAAAATGAAAGAAGTGGAATATCATAAGCATCGCTACACTTCCAGAACAGAGGAGCTACATCGAAATCAGCAAAGAGGGAAATGGCAAGGATTCAACGCTCACTACACGGCCAACCCCAATACGGAACAAGATGATCGATGCTATAGATGCCCCAGGACCAACTTCGAAGAGGAAAAATATCGGTCCTATGAAGATCAAGATAGACATAACAACAGGCAACATACCTGAATAACAAGTACCAAATTGGACGATCAACAAAGGCAATCCCTACCCATACACTCTCCAAACAGGCCGATACAAAGAACCGACAAAACTCATGGTGACAATGCAAGCAGGGGAAGGGAGGCGAAAACTCCAAAAGGTCAGTGGATATGGCTTAAATCAGCCCTTAACGCGAAATCCGAAAAATAGCAACGATCGTTGTCCTCACTAGCCTAGCCCAAAGGATCCACAAAATCGTCAGAACTGCTCTTCAGCGAAACATGTACCTTGGGATCATGGAATACGAGAGGACATTCACATTTAACAACGATAGGAGACGTCGATCTGAGCCAGTATGATATCCTATGTCTACAGGAGACTTGGCTGGCTGACAAGCCTTCTCTTGATGGTTTTACGGTGGAAATATCTCCAGCCTCAAAAGGTTTATTAGGCCGCCCATCGTCTGGGATCTTTACAGCAATACGAATAGGCTTGGGATTTATGGCTAAAGAAATACTGAAGGAATCCTACAACATACTGGTCATTCTGTTAACTTGGATCCATAAAGCATCAGGTCTAGATCCGGAGTACTCCTCACAGTTAGTGATCATAAACATGTATTGGAACCCCCAACGAACAACAATGAAAGCTTTTTGCACGATAATGGGAGAAGCAATAGATAAGATCTATGCAGACTATGACAAGATCAATATTATCGTGTGTGGAGACCTAAATGCAAACTGTAAGGAACACTTAAATGACCTAACAAACCAGTGTCACAAGGTTCTACAGAAGAAAGAGGAAAGGCTTGGATAATTCTAACAAACCCGAGAAATCTCTACAACATTGCATTATTGTTCCAGCAGCAAAACACGATCCTGACCAGGGAACGTTTGAACTCGAAAGCCACACTCGACTACATTTTTGTCAGTCAAGGTCTTCTTCCGATCATATGCACTTTCCAGGTTCAAAGAACCATTCACAGCGACCACAACCTGCTTCACTGCTCGTGGCGAGGAAAGCGCCCAGTCAAACAGACCTACAAACACAATGTTTCTGTAAACAACCAGCAAACACAGTTCCTCCTGACAACAGCAGACGTGAGGAAGATCAAGGCCAAATATAACGTGAGTGGAACAGCGGAGTCAAAGTTACAGGCTGAAGTGAGACCAAACTATCTTCCACTGCTGTTGGCTTAGAGAGTAAAAGCGGCAGGACAGAAAAACATTGTGGATCAACCAAAGCATGCATATGACAAATCATTGGTCGAAAAAAGAAAAGCTTTGCAGAAACTGAAGAGAACAGCAAAAAAAAAACAACACAGCAGAAGCATGGGTAAACTGGAAAAGTGAAGCAAAGACATATACCAGATCGCTATAACATCATAGACTCATTTTATATCAACATGATTCAGAGGAAATGTTGAGAAGATTGAGTACTAAAAGATCTGGTGACTTCTGGGCATTAATAAAAACGATGACCACTCAACCTAATAACGAGATCGCGAACTCTGTATCGGAGCTAAAATGGACAACGCATTTTGCTGCTCTCTTTGATTTACCTCAGGCCATCTCACCTACCACTGAACGAGAACCCACAACATCATGGGCCAACGTTACGTATCCGGATGAGATTGAACAGGTGATTGTCAAACTAAAAAGGTCTAGAGCCCCGGGCCCAGACGGCCTGACAAATCTCGATTTGAAGCAGTCTCCTAAAGAATGGGCAGTGGTAATCAGCAAAATTTATTAACACTGTGAAAGAACAAAAATGATCCCAGAAATGTGGTTGAAGGCCATTATTGACCCGGTCTACAAAAAAGGGAGCAGAGAAGATCCGGAGAGCTATAGACCAATAGCTCTCCTTGATATTATTGGGAAAATCTACGCAACACGCCTACTGGAACTTTTCAGGAGATGGGCTAAGAATGCACCCTGTATGGACAACTTCCAAATGGGCTTCCAGACAAAATGGCAGTACAGCCGTTAACATCTTTCTATTAAACATCCTGAAGCTAAAAGTCAAGGAAGGAACACCAAACGTGTACCTGGCGTATGTGGACCTATCAAAAGCGTTCGACAAAATAGACCGGGAAAAACTTTGGTCTAAACTGGAAGATTGGGAATGCCCAAAAGCCATCTTGGAACCAATAATCGCCCTCCATGCAAAAGCGAAGATACGGGTCAAATTGAACAGACAAGGTACATTGTCAAAGGACATATCAGTCAATCGATGAGTCAAACAGGGCTGTCCACTAGCCCCAGCTCTATTTATTGTGTTTCTAGGAGACTACCAACATTCGGAATCCAAAATAAGGGCTTTCCCCCCGAAAAATAGGAAAATCATCCATCTCAAGACTTCTGTATGCAGATGACGTGATCTTAATAGACCAAACCCAAATTGGTCTGCAACAAAAATTAACCAACCTTTCAAGATACATTGAAGATAACAATTTTGAATTCGACAAAATGAAAACAAAAATCCTGGTCCTGGACAAATCGAAGAAAAGGGTAACTAAAAACCAAAATTTGTTCCTGAACAAAATGAAAATCAAAGTTGTAAGCCACTTCAAATATCTAGGGGTGATAATTGATGATTCAGCCAGAGAACGCAAGATGCAGGATATGCTGTGGGAAAAGGCAAAATGGCTAACAGCACAAACCAGATCCGTCGACAACAAATTCGGCAGATTTTCGCTCCTTCCATCTATCCATTTCTATAAGGCGAAAGTTGTACCGACACTCATTTACAAAATGGATGCAACGCTAAACATGCCGTTGTCTATATGGAACAAATTAGAAGGCCATGTGTGGAAAGCTGTGTTGGGCATACCCAAGTCAACATCAATGGCAGCAATCAGACGCGAACCGGGTCTCGTATTTCTGGCAGCATCGGTGGAGCAAAGGACAATGCAACTTTACAGAAAAATCCTAGTAGCGGACACACTGCCTATTTACAACATAATTGCAGAAGAAGTCGAAAGTGAAACATGTAAGGCTCTAAAGATATGGGTCGCCCGGCAAAAACAAATACTGTGTCAGTTGGCATGCACAGAAGAAGATCTGAAAAAAAACCCACACAGAGTAAAAACAAAAATGAAACAAAAGGATTGGATCGACACAATCAAAAAAACAAGAACTAACAAACTGTTAGCCCACCTCCCACCAACATTTAACAAAGTTAAAGTGCTGCAAAACTATTGTGTCAAATTCCCAAAAAAAACGATGCGAAACATGTTTATGAAAGCGGGACTAAACCTGCTAATGACACATGAAATTCTGGCAATTAGAACTCCATCGGCAGAAAAAGGTTGCCGCCTATGTAAAAATCCTATGTAAAAATCCTAATCAGACGGAAACACTAAGACATCTAGTGATGTCGTGCCCAAAGACAAAACAAAACCAGTGTATCTACCTGCTGCCCCTACTTACAGGTGCCGTAATGGTAGATGAAGATACTCTATGGAACAGACTTCTATCAGGGGAGACCACAAGATGGTCTTTGGCAACCATAAAACGAATAGACCTAGCATTAAAAAAGATCAATCAACCGACGAAAGAGGTTGCGGTAAACTCAAGTGGTCTTTAGAGCTTGATAGTCCCCTCGCCATCCTCTCGATGAACGAATTCCCCCTTGAAAACTACTTACACTTCAAAACCACTTACATAAATAAAATGTCACAGTATGACAGAAAGACACAACTGAAATTTTATACTTTTATACTTATACTTGACCTACAGAGATTCTTGTAAAAATCATGTTTTGATAACATTCAAGTAATAAAAAAAATGCATTCTGGAAACTGTAGGAAAAGAGTATCATAAATAAAGAGAATATAAGAAGGACACAATGTATTTTGGAAATAAGAGGCTAAGTACAAAAGCATTCCTATAATGAAAATAGATTGCATTTCAGAAGAAGACACCTATGTACTAGAAATTGAAGGCTGGTAAGTGAGAAAGATGCATTGCTAGCGTGGTCGACAGAGAATGAGCAAATCATCTGGTTACATAAGGAGGTGTCTTTGTTGAATAATCCCACTCTTCAATTAAATAATATTATTGTATTGGAAGAGTTGGATATCGAATGACATAATGAACATAAGAGATGTTCTTGAAATGGATCAGATTGTTAACTTTGAGAGATTTCAGACACAATATGGACTATTGAATAGAGAAAGACAGAAATGTAATTAAATGAAATCTTTGTTTACTCAAAGGATAGATATATCTAATACTTCTTTGGCTGATAGACCAGGTCTTTTTCAGATTTATGACTGCCCACCCTGAAAGGTATCGACCTTTCTTAAGCTCATGCTGGTTTCATCTGTGGTGGTTGAATGTTGGGAGCGTTTAAGGTCAAAATGGTCAGTTGAAATGAATTGTGAATTGTCAGAAAGTGTGTGAGAAAAGATATGTAAGGAAGCAACCTTGATGAAATTGGACCTCAAAGTGAGGTTGATAAGACAAAACATTATATGTAGATTTTACTGGACTCCAGAGAGAAAGAAATTACTAGGTCTCCAAGATGATGATCACAGTTGGGGTTGTGGGGAAGGAGGAGGAAACGTTTACACATGTGATGGGGATGTTCGAGAATTTTATTGTTTCTGGATACAACTACTTGATCGGATCAAAATGGTTGTGAGATGATCCAAATACACATTCCTGGGGTTGAGTAGATGTTATGTGGGTGTGGACTTTTATTTGAGGATGTGGGATGTCAGAGCACTGCTGGTTGCACAAAAACAGATACTAAAAGCATGGAAAACAAAGAAAAAGCCGCAAATTGATACTTTGGTGAGTGAGTTAGTTGTATTATCCACACATGAAAAGGTGATGTTTAAGAGAAGAGAATGCTATGATGATTATGTCAATATTTGGACATCCTTCAATGATTTATATGGTGAATCTGATGGTTGATTGTTTAATGGTTCTTGTCTATATGTTTTTACATGGCTGGTTCTATTGATTTATGTATTTATTTATGTGTGAGTATATATATATGTGTGTATGTGTATATTACATGGCCACTGTAGTGGCCATGTTGTTATGGTTAAGTTGCTGTTTCCATAGGAAGAGCACTTTTTGGGCGGCTTATAACTTCACTCCCCCTGGACGAATCCTCACCAAACTTTGCAAAAAAAAGTATATGGCCCACTCTTAATGTTTTAGCAAAGTTTGGTGAGGATTCGTCCAGGGGGGGAAAAGTTATAAGGGGGGTCCCAAAACTTTTTTTTTCCCCATAGACTGAATGGGAAACATTTTTTTGCTCGTGCCTACAGCCCAAACCACTGGACGGATTTTCACCAAATTTGGACCAGGAGCAGCGGCTTGGTTCCGAAAGCTCTCTTTTGCAAATTTGGTGAAAATCCGTCCAGTAGTTTTTTAAAAAAATGACCAAAAAGTAGGTAAAAAATTAGTGATATCTGTGTTCGCTTCGCAGACACACTTCCCTGTTCGCTCCGCGGACAGGACAGGGATTGGGCGGACATCTGACGTGCTCTCTCATTGGATGCGGTGAAAGCGTGCAGTGCGTCGTGGCTTCAGAGATGCCCGCCATCTTTCTTTCTTGCATGAGAGGCTTTAGTCTGTGTCAGGTCAGCAGGAGCGGGATCTGCCGCCTGTACAGTAAGTCCCCCACCCCCGCTCATGCCCGTGTCTGTCTCCTGTTCCCTCCACCCCCCGCTCATGCCCCGTGTCTGCCCTATTCTGCCCCACCCCGCTCATGCTCTGTGTCTCCCCTGTTCCTCCAGCCCCCGCTCACGCCATCGGCACACGGTAGCCAGCGGAGGGCCGAGGAGCGGGATCTGCCGCCTGCACACGAACTCATGTCTGTGTTTTTGTCTGTCTCCCCTTCCCCCCCACACACCGCTCATGCTCTGTGTGTCTCTCCCCTTCCCCCACCCACTGCTCATGCCCCGTGTGTCTCTCCACTTCCCCCCATCCCCTGTTCATGCCCCATGTGTCTCTCCCCTCTCCCCACCCCCGCTCATGCCCCATGTGTCTCTCCCCTCCCCATCCCCCGCTCATGCCCCATGTGTCTCTCCCCTTCCCCCCACCCCCGCTCATGCCCCATGTGTCTCGAATCCTCCCCCCCATCCCCGCTCATGCCCCGTGTCTCTCTCCCCTTCCCCCCACCCCCGGCTCATGCCCCGTGTGTCTCTCCCCTTCCCCCCACCCCCCGTTCATGCCCCGTGTGTCTCTCCCCTCCCCCCACCCCCGCTCTTGGCCCGTGTCTCTCCCCTCCCCCCCACCACCCGCTCATGCCACGTGTGTCTCTCCCCTCCCCCCACCTCTGCTCATGCCCCGTGTGTTTCTCCCCTACCCCCACCCCCCGCTCATGCCCGTGTGTCTCTCACCTTCCCCCCACCCCCGCTCATGCCCTGTGTGTCTCTCCCCTTCCCCCCACCCCCTGCTCATGCCCCGTGTGTCTCTCCCCTCCCCCGACTCCCCGCTCATGCCCTGTGTGTCTCTTCCCTTCCCCCCACCCCCGCTCATGCCCTGTGTCTTCTCTGTTCCCCCCCAACCCCGCTCATGCCCTGTGTCCCCCTCCTTTCCCGCTCCCACCTCTGCTCATGCCCCGTGTGTGCCCTGTTCCCCCCACCCCCCTCATGCCCCGTGTGTGCCCTGTTTCCTCCCACCCCCCGCTAATGCCCTGTGTCTCCCCTGTTCCCCCCCACCTGCCGCTGATGCTCTTTGTGTTCCTCCTGTTCCCCCCACCCCCGCTCATGCCCCGTGTGTGCCCTGTTCCCCCCACCCCCCGCTCATGCCCCGTGTGTGCCCTGTTCCCCCACCCCCGCTCATGCCCCATGTGTGCCCTGTTTCCCCCAGCCACTGCTTATGCCCCGTGTCACCCTTGTGTTCCCCCCACCCCCTCTCATGCCCGTGTCTCCCTCCTTTCCCCCCCACCCCCGCTCATGCCCCGTGTCTCCCATCTTTCACCACCACCCCCACTCATGCCCCGTGTCTCCCTTCTTCCCCCCACCCCTCGCTCATGCCCCGTGTCTCCCTTCTTCCACCCCACCCCCCGCTCATGCCCCGTGTCTCCCTTCTCCCCCCACTCATGCCCCGTGTCTTCCTTGTACCTCCCCACACCCCGCTCATGCCCCGTGTCTCCCTTTTTCCCCCCCACCCCCTGTTCATACCCCGTGTCGCCCTTCTTTCCCCCCACCCCCCGCTCATGCCCTGTGTCTGCCTTCTTCCCCCCCAACCCTTGCTCATACCCCATGTCTCCCTTCTTACCCCCCACCCCCCCGCTCATGCTCCGTGTCTCCCCTGTTCCTCCAGCCCCCGCTCACGCCATCGGCACACAATGGTCAGCGGAGGGCTGAGGAGCGGGATCTGCCACCTGCACACAAACTCATGTCTGTGTTTTTGTCTGTCTCCCCTTCCCCCCCACGCCCGCTCATGCCCCGTGTGTCTCTCCCCTTCCCCCCCACCCCCCGCTCATGCCCCGTGAGTCTCTCCCCTTCCCCCCACCCCCCGCTCATGCCTCGTGTGTCTCTCCCATTCCCCCCACCCCCCGCTCATGCCCCGTGTTTCTCTCCCCTTCCCCCCCACCCCCGGCTCATGCCCCGTGTCTCTCTCCTCTTCCCCCCTACCCCCCGCTCATGCCCAATGTGTCTCTCCCCTCCCCCCACCCCCCGCTCATGCCCCGTGTGTCTCTCACCTCCCCCCACCCCCCGCTCATGCCCCGTGTCTCCTCTGTTCCCCCCACCCCGCTCATGCCCTGTGTCTCCCTCCTCCCCCCCACTCCCCGCTCATGTCCCATGTCTCACTCCTTTCCCACCCCCACCCCCCGCTCATGCCCCGTGTGTGCCCTGTTCCCCCCACCCCCCATCATGGCCCGTGCGTGCCCTGTTTCCCCCCCACCACCCCGGTCATGCCCTGTGTCTCCCCTGTTCCCCCCCACCCCTGCTGATGCTCCGTGTGTTCTTCCCGTTCCCCCCACCCCCGCTCATACCCCGTGTGTGCCCTGTTCCCTCCCACCCCCTGCTCATGCCCCGTGTGTGCCCTGTTCCACCCCACCCCCCGCTCATGCCCCGTGTGTGCCATGTTTCCCCCCACCCCCGCTCATGTCCCGTGACTCCCTTGTGTTCCCCCCACCCCCCGCTCATGCCCCGTGTCTCCCTCCTTTCCCCCCCACCCCGCTCATGCCCCGTGTCTCCCATCTTACCCCCTACCCCCCGCTCATGCCCTGTGTCTCCCTTCTTCCCCCCCACCCCCCGCTCATGCCCTGTGTCTCCCTTCTTCCCCCCACCCCCCGCTCATGCCCTGTGTCTTCCTTCTTCCCCCCCACCCCCGCTCATGCCCCGTGTCTCCCTTCTTCCCCTCCCAACCCCCGCTCATGCCCCGTGTCTCCCTTCTTCCCCCTCCACCCCCCGCTCATGCCCCGTGTCTCCCTTCTTCCCCCCACCCCTGCTCATGCCCTGTGTCTTCCTTCTTCCCCCCAAACCCCCGTTCATGCCCCGTGTCTCCCTTCCTCCCCCCCACCCCCCGTTCATGCCCTGTGTCTCCCTTCTTCCCGCCACCCCCCCGCTCATGCCCTGTGTCTCCCTTCTTTCCCCCTACCCCTTGCTCATGCCCCGTGTCTCCCTTCTTCCCCCCACCCCCATTCATGCCCCGTGTCTCCCTTCTTCCCCCCACCCCCCGCTCATGCCCTGTGTCTCCCTTCTTTCCCCCCTACCCCTTGCTCATGCCCCGTGTCTCCCTTCTTCCCCCCACCCCTGTTCATGCCCCGTGTCTCCCTTCTTCCCCTCAACCCCCGCTCATGCCCCGTGTCTCCTTTCTTCCCCCCCACCCCCCCGTTCATGCCCAATGTCTCCCTTCTTCCCCCCACCCCCCGCTCATGCCCCGTGTCTACCATCTTTCCCCCCACTCCCCGCTCATGCCCCGTGTCTCCCTCCTGTACCCTCCACCTCCCGCTCTTGCCCCGTGTCTCCCTCCTGTACCCCCACCCCCCGCTCATGCCCCGTGTCTCCCTTCTTCCCCCCCACCCCCCTGCTCATGCCCTGTGTCTTCCTTCTTTCCCCCCAACCCCCGCTCATGCACCGTGTCTCCCTTCTCTCCACACCCCCCGCTCATGCCCCGTGTCTCCCTTCTTTCCACCCCCCGCTCATGCCCTGTGTCTTCCTTCTCCCCCCACCCCTGCTCATGCCCTGTGTCTTCCTTCTTTCCCCCAAACCCCCGTTCATGCCCCGTGTCTCCCTTCCTCCCCCCCACCCCCGTTCATGCCCTGTGTCTCCCTTCTTCCCGCCACCCCCCGCTCATGCTCTGTGTCTCCCTTCTTTCCCCCCCACCCCCCACTCATGCCCTGTGTCTCCCTTCTTCCCCTCACCCCCCGCTCATGCCCTGTGTCTCCCTTCTTTCCCCCCACCTCCTGCTCATGCCCCATGTCTCCCTTCTTCCCCCCCACCCCTTGCTCATGCCCCGTGTCTCCCTTCTTTCCCCCTACCCCCCCGTTCATGCCCTGTGTCTCCCTTCTTCCCCCCACCCCCCGCTCATGCCCCATGTTTACCATCTTTCCCCACACCCCCTGCTCATGCCCCGTGTCTCCCTCCTGTACCCCCACCCCCGGCTCATGCCCTGTGTCTCCCTTCTTCCCCCCACCCGCTGCTCATGCCCCTTGTCTTCCTTCTTTCCCCCCCACCCCCGCCCCGCTCATGCACCGTGTCTCTCATCTTTCCCCCTACCCCCCGCTCATGCCCCGTGTCTCCCTTCTTTCCACCCCCACCCCCCGCTCATGCCCTGTGTCTCCCTTCTTCACCCCTACCCTCCGCTCATGCCCCGTGTCTTCCTTCTTTCCCCCTCACCCCCCGCTCATGCCCCGTGTCTCCCTTCTTCCCCCCAACCCCCGCTCATGCCCTGTGTCTTCGTTCTCCCCCCCACACCCCGCTCGCTCATGCCCTGTGTCTCCCTTCTTCCCCCCCACCCCCCGCTCATTACCCGTGTCTTCCTTCTTCCCCCCACCCACCGTTCATGCCCTGTGTCTCCCTTCTTCCACCCCCCGCTCATGCCCCGTGTCTGTCCTGTTGGAACAGGGCAGACACGGGGCATGAGTGGGGGTGGGGGGGTGGGGGCCCCACCCCGCCCCCACCCCCGCTCATGCCCCGTGTCTCCCTTATTCCCCCCACCCCCGTTCGTGCCCCGTGTCTCCCTTCTTCTCCCCACCCCCCGCTCATGCCCTGTGTCTCCCTTCTTCCCCCCCCACCCCTTGCTCATGCCCCGTGTCTCCCTTCTTCCCCCCACCCCCGTTCATGCCCCGTGTCTCCCTTCTTCCCCCCACCCCCCGCTCATGCCCCGTGTCTCCTTTCTTCCCCCCCACCCCCCCGTTCAGGCCCCGTGTCTCCCTTCTTCCCCCCACCCCCCGCTCATGCCCCGTGTCTACCATCTTTCCTCCCACCCCCCGCTCATGCCCCGTGTCTCCCTCCTGTACCCTCCACCTCCCGCTCTTGCCCCGTGTCTCCCTCCTGTACCCCCACCCCCCGCTCATGCCCCGTGTCTCCCTTCTTCCCCCCCACCCCCCTGCTCATGCCCTGTGTCTTCCTTCTTTCCCCCCACCCCCCGCTCATGCACCGTGTCTCCCTTCTCTCCCCACCCCCGCTCATGCCCTGTGTCTCCCTTCTTTCCACCCCCCGCTCATGCCCTGTGTCTTCCTTCTCCCCCCACCCCGGCTCATGCTCCGTGTCTCCCTTCTACCCCCCCACCCCCTGCTCATGCTCCATGTCTCCCTTCTTCCCCCCACCCCCCGCTCATGCCCCGTGTCTTCCTTTTTCCCCCCACTCCCAACTCATGCCCCGTGTCTCCCTTCTTTCACCCTCCACCCCCCTTTCATACCCCGTGTCAGCACTGTTGGAACAGGGCAGACACGGGGCATGAGCGGGGGTGGGGGCCCCACCTTGCCCTACCCCCACTCATGCCCCGTGTCTCTCCTGTTCACCCCCACCCCTGCTCATGCTCCGTGTCTGTCTCCCTCCTTTTCCCCCCGCTCATGGCCTGTGTCTCCTCTGTTCACCCCCACCTCCCGCCCATGCCCCGTGTCTCCCTTCTACCCCCCACACCCCGCTCATGCCCCGTGTCTCCCTTCTTTCTCGCTCATGCCCTGTGTCTCCCTTCTTTCCACCCCACCCCCTGCTCATGCCCCGTGTCTCTCTCTTTCCACCCCCACCCCCTGCTCATGCCCCGTGTCTCCCTTCTTTCCCCCCTGCTCACGCCCCATGTCTCCCTTCTTTCCACCCCCTGCTCATGCCCCGTGTCTCCCTTCTTTCCTCCCCACCCCCAGCTCATGCCCCATGTCTCCCTTATCCCCCAACCCCCTGCTGATGCCCTGTGTCTCCCTTCTTCCCCCACCCCCCGTTCATGCCCCGTGTCTCCCTTCGTTCCACCCCAACCCCCTGCTCATGCCCCGTGTCTCCCTTCTTTCCCCCGCCATCCCCGCTCATGCCCCATGTCTTCCTTCTTCCCCCCACCCCCCGCTCATGCACTGTGTCTCCCTTCTCCCCCCCATCCCCTGCTCATGCCCCGTGTCTCCCTTCTTTCCCCCCTCCCCCAGCTCATGCCCCGTGTCTCCCTTCTTTCCACCCCCTGCTCATGCCCTGTGTCTCCCTTCTTTCCACCCCCACCCCCTGCTCATGCCCCCTGTCTCCCTTCTTTCCCCCGCCACCCCCCCGTGTCTCCCTTCTTTCCACCCCCTGCTCATGCCCCATGTCTCCCTTCTTTCCACCCCCACCCCCTGCTCACGCCCCGTGTCTCCCTTCTTTCCACCCCCTGCTCATGCCCCGTGTCTCCCTTCTTTCCACCCCCACCCCCTGCTCATGCCCCCTGTCTCCCTTCTTTCCCCCGCCACCCCCGCTCATGCCCCATGTCTTCCTTCTTTCCCGCCCACCCCCCGCTCATGCACCGTGTCTCCCTTCTCCCCCCCACCCCCCGCTCATGCCCCATGTCTCCCTTCTTTCCCCCCCACCCCCAGCTCATGCACCGTGTCTCCCTTCTTCCCCCCCACCCCCTGCTGATGCCCCGTGTCTCCCTTCTTCCCCCACCACCCCCCGCTCATGCCCCGTGTCTCCCTTCTTTCCACCCCCACCCCCTGCTCATGCCCCCTGTCTCCCTTCTTTCCCCCGCCACCCCTGCTCATGCCCCATGTCTTCCTTCTTTCCCCCTGCCCCCCGCTCATGCACCATGTCTCCCTTCTTTCCACCCCCCATCCCCCGCTCATTCCCCATGTCTTCCTTCTCCCCCTGCCCCCGCTCATGCTCCGTGTATCCCTTCTTCCCCCCCACCCCCCGCTCATGCTCTGTGTCTCCCTTCTTTCCACCCCCACCCCCTGCTCATGCCCCCTGTCTCCCTTCTTTCCCCCGCCACCCCTGCTCATGCCACATCTCTTCCTTCTTTCCCCCCGCCCCCGCTCATGCACCATGTCTCCCTTCTTTCCACCCCCCACCCCCTGCTCATGCCCCATGTCTTCCTTCTCCCCCCTGCCCCCCGCTCATGCTCCGTGTCTCCCTTCTTCCCACCACCCCCTGCTCATGCTCTGTGTCTCCCTTCTTCCCCCACCCCCCGCTCATGCCCCGTGTCTCCCTTCTTCCTCCCCCACCCCCGCACATGCCCTGTGTCTGCCATGTTCCCCCCACCCCCTGCTCATGCCCCATGTCTCCCTCCTGTACCCCCCATCCCCAGCTCATGCCCTGTGTCTTCCTTTCCCCCCCACTCCCCGCTCATGTCCCGTGTCTCCCTTCTTTCCCCCAACCCCCGCTCATGCCCCGTGTCTTCCTTCTCCTCCCCCCACCCCCCGCTCATGCCCCGTGTCTCCCTTCTTCCCCCCCACCCCCCGCTCATGCCCCATGTCTTCCTTTCCCCCCCCACTCCCCGCTCATGCCCCGTGTCTCCCTTCTTTCCCACCCCCCGCTCATGCCCCGTGTCAGCACTGTTGGAACAGGGCAGACACGGGGCATGAGCGGGGGTGGGGGCCCCACCTTGCCCTACCCCCGTTCATGCCCCGTTTCTCTCCTGTTCACCCCCACCCCCGCTCATGCTCCGTGTCTGTCTCCCTCCTTTTCCCCCTGCTCATGGCCCGTGTCTCCTCTGTTCACCCCTGCCCATGCCCCGTGTCTCCCTTCTTCCCCACCACCCCCCGCTCATGCCCCGTGTCTCCCTTCTTTCCCCCGCACCACCTGCTCATGCCCCGTGTCTCCCTTCTTTCCACCCCCTGCTCATGCCCCGTGTCAGCACTGTTGGAACAGGGCAGACACAGGGCATGAGCGGGGGTGGGGGCCCCACCTTGCCCTACCCCCGTTCATGCCCCGTTTCTCTCCTGTTCACCCCCACCCCCGCTCATGCTCCGTGTCTGTCTCCCTCCGTTTCCCCCCGCTCATGGCCCATGTCTCCTCTGTTCACCCCTGCCCATGCCCCGTGTCTCCCTTCTTCCCCCCACCCCCGTTCATGCCCCGTGTCTCCCTTCTTTCCCCCCACCCCCTGCTCATGCCCCGTGTCTCCCTTCTTTCCACCCCCCGCTCATGCCCCGTGTCTCCCTTCTTTCCCCCATCCCCAGCTCATGCCCCGTTTCTCCCTTCTTCCCCCCACCTCCCGCTGATGCCCTGTGTCTCCCTTCTTCCCCCACCCCCCGCTCATGTCCCGTGTCTCCCTTCTTTCCACCCTCCACCTCCTGCTCATGCCCTGTGTCTCCCTTCTTTCCCCCGCCACCCCCGCTCATGCCCCATGTCTTCCTTTTCCCCACCGCCCACTCATGCCCCATGTCTCCCTCGTGTTAACCCCCACCCCCGCTCATGCCCCGTGTCTCCTCGTGTTACCCCCCACTCATGCCCCGTGTCTCTCTCCTGGTCTTCCCGACCCCCCGCCGATGCCCTGTTGTGTTCTCTTTATACACCCCGCCTTCCCTTTCGATGGTATCCATCTTGGTAAAAGATTTTCCTTCCCACACCGGGACGCCTGCCTGCGGCGTCCCGGTTTGGGAAGAAAAATCTTTTTTTTACCACCCCCGGTTCCCACTTTGAGAACCTAGGCTGCTAGCGGTCTTCCTCCATTGAAAAGGACAAAAAAATGTGATAAAGTGACTTTATGGTTAAGGTGCACTATTAAAACCTATGAAATTCAGTAAAAAAACTTTGTTAAAGGGACGTTATGGTTAAGTTGCACTACTAAAAACCTATGAAATTCAGTAAAAAAACGTTGTTAAAGGGACGTTATGATTAAGTTGCGTTACTAAAAACCTATGAAATTCAGTAAAAAAACTGCATGTATGTCAAACATACACAATCCCGGTTCCAATAGGCAGGTGAAACTTGGTCTGTGTATGATGGTCGCACCATCAATAAGGGGCACGATAATATGAATGCCACCACACTTCACAAATGATAAGATCATTTTTAGAAACTGTAATGCCAAGATCAACACACATCACCTACTGCATGTCGGATACATATTTAGATTTTATTTACAGAGTGCTATATGCTAAACTGCTGAAAAAGTAAAACAAAAAAGGTACAATTGAAGTAGAAAAATATGAATCATCCAAATCAGCAACCAAGCAGATGTGTATTAAGACAAAAATGGAAGTGGGGAAAATAGGAGGGAGAGGAATGGGAGCGAGAGAATGTGTTACAATGTTTAGGGGCTAATAGAGAAAAAGTACGAAAGTGAGATTTTTAGCACATAGCAGATGATGCACTGTAATAAGAAGAGGGGATTAAGAGTGAAAAGAGCGAGAAGCGGAAGAGAAATACATTGAAGTGGAAAGATAGGGAGGAGCCAATCCATAGAGACATTTGAAAAGAAGGCAAAGAAAGTTGAAGTGAAGGTGCAAGTCAACAGAGAGCCACTGCAAGTGACAGAGAGAAGAGATAAAGAGAAAATAAGACATAAAGATGAATAATAAATAAAGCAGATAGAAGTCAGGTGGGTTGCAGGAAGGCCAACAAGAAGAGAAGAGCAGTAAAATGAATGAGAAAAAATAGGAGAAGAAACCAAGTGCTGTGATTTCCAATTATTAAAAAGCTGAACATTCCCCACCCTAAGGTGACATATTAGCCAGCACTGTCATGCAAAAGCAATAGAAATTCGAGCCCATTGAAATGTTCAGGGAAGATTGGGCAATAGCAGAGATTTGCGAGGAAAATGCAAGAGAAGAGATGAGGAGAACACTCAGGTTCTGAGCAGATAAAAAAATATTAAAGTGGGTGGAAAGGAAAAAGAAGGTGGCACAGAAGGAGGTGTTGTAGCAACAGGAAAGAAAATAACCTCAAATAGAGAGACGACAGGAGGTAAGTGTAGAGTGAATATAAGGAGAAAAGAAAGAGAAATAAAGGAAGGGATGCGTGTCATCCACATAAAAGTGGTGAGAGAGACCAGTGGACAAAATGACAGAGGCAAGAGGAATTGTGTAGAGAGAGGAAAGAAATAGCGCTTAGACTATACCCTGTGGACACCATATTGAAGAGGGGACACAAATGATGTGTGACCAGCCCAGGAAACACAATACATGTGATTGGTGAGATAGGAGTGTAACCAGTTCAAAACAAAATCCCTAAAGCCAAAACGAGAAAGTGATCGAAGAAGAACAGAGTGGTCGACAGTGTCTAAGGCTGCTGACAAGTCAAGAAGAAGCAAAAGAGAAGATTGCTTAAAGAAGCAGGTGTAAAGAAGAGAGTTGCAAACAGAGCAAAGAACATTTTCCGTGGAGTTAATAGGGTGAAGGGAAAATAGAGGCAGTGTTGAGGTGTGCCGGACCTGGAAATAAACAATGCATCCCTGAAGTTTAGAAAGAAAGGGAATAAGTAATATAGGATGATGGTTGGAGGGAAGGATCCAGAGAAGGTTTCTTAAGAATAGGGAAAATAGAAGTATGTTTGAATAAGATAGGAAAGGTAGTAGAGTGAAGGGATTGAAAGATTAAAGAATATCAAGGCTTACTATCACATAATAGAAATACGCCAGTCACGAGGTCAAAGTGACAATTGTACTTTTATTAACAAACAACTGTCTGGCTCTCAACACCCTGCAGTATGTGCAAGCAGACACCGTGAGATGAATTCCACAAATGCACATATTTATACAAATTCTTCACAAATTTGCACAAATCGTCCATGCCCTATTTGTGTAATACATAACCTAGGGTTCATGACCTAACTACATAACTAATTCATGTTTAAACATCTTTGCATAGTTTGCTGTTTTTCATTAAACATTTCACATGTTTTCCAAATACACGACACAGAAGTAACATTCATCATTTAACTCTCTTATATTTGTCTACCATTTGTTCTTAAGCTTAAAGTCAGTTAGCTTCAAGGAGAGAAAACAAGGATTTCTGCAAAAGAGTACGTTCAGCTATTTGTTATTTTACTTTGCTGTTTGAACAGGGAAGGCACTGTTGGGACAGATGGTATCTAAATTACTGATTAGCACAGCTTTGGTTTAGCTCCAATTTCTTCAGTGTAGGATAAACAATCCACCTTAGCAGCTTCAACATTCTTATCTATGTTGACATCATGAAACAGTACAAAGTTAATTTTCTTCTCCTGAAGCCAAAAACACAAATTCTGAACATGGGACAGAAAGCAGGAGTCGATCAAAATGGAGGATAACTCAAAATGGTGGCGTTCAGCCTGTTTCAGGTTCATTCATTGCGATATTACAGTGCAATGCAAATGTGCTTAGACCAATATTTACTTTCAGGCGGTATTATGTAAGATATATTTTCACAAACCCTCCTTTTGGCCTAAGCCAAGAGCATTACTCAAACATTAGCATCATCTGAGAACCACGTATCATGATCAGAACATCCTAAATTGCTATCTTCATAAACGTTGATCAGCATTAATTCCTTTATGGTGATATCCTGCATTACCAAGGCATTAGTAATTTGTCCCAGCATATGTGCCAGGACAAATTACTAATGCCCCCTATTATGGAACAAATGACAGGAAGACACTGTATGCAACAACAGCAAAACAGTACAATGCCAAGGATCACCATCAGAACTGCACATTATTTACAGCCCCAAGTTCGTAACAAGTCCCAGAACCATGTGCCAATATCCCAGTTTCCCTCTGAAACGTGTACTTCAGTGCTGAAGGTGTTCAATTTATTTATTGCCTTAAATATGGTGAGGAGGAATCAGGTGCAAAAAAGCAACACGCGGATCCCACCTTTTTGCACACTCCACCATGCTCAGCTAAAATGATATCTAGCACCATCCTATTTTGAAGAGCCCCTAATCTAATAGCCTTTTGCTCTAGTGTCATGTTATATAGGATGTCGGTAGTTTCTTTGATAGTTTTCTCTAAAACCCTCGCCAATTTCCTAATATCTTGTGAGTTTATTATCTGTCCCCAAAATGGTACAAAGGATTTATCAACATCACCCAGAGTCTGTGAGGGAGTGTCACCATCCTCAGCCAGCCTGGGACGAGTTCTAGAAACTTCGTCAGTGGTTGCAACATATACAACTGGTAAAAGTATCCCTAAATAACAAGTAGCCTTCCAGTCTCTTGGCAACCATGGATATGCTTTGTTACCACAAACCAAATAAACGGGATCCCCTATGTGCAGAGGTCTATCCTCACTAGTTAGTACAGCAGTATTCATACATCCCTCAAATGTACCCATTGGCTGGGAACCCTCTCTTTGCATACAAAATGGAACAGAGTGCGGACTATGGTTAATAGTATAGGAAGGAGGCATGGCATACCTATTACCTACGGGAGCCATTTTAAAGGTAATCATAGATTGGAAATGTCTGGAGAGTATGTCAGAAGGTCTGGTAAAAGCAACATTTAGCTTGCTCCTATGTGCAAACAAAGAACATCCTGAAGGTTGTAAAACCTGTTTTTCAAACTCATTGAGATTAGTACCATCAAAATGTCCAGTGACACTATCATTCCATCTGCCAAAGAATAATGCCCTGAGTGAAGCATAACACGCAGTAGTTAGAGGGAGTGGATGTACATACCAGCACAATCCCTTTTCCCCACGTTGTGGCAGATGTGAGTAGACTCAGCAGTTTGTTTTGTTCAGAATGGCATGTGTGGTGTTCATAATCATCAAGAGAGTGTTGTTTTGCAAAACGATCAGTATCCTTATTAGTACGAGTGGCCCCGAACACAGGCATAGTTTCTCAGCGTCCGTTAAGAAGCCTCAGTGTTAGGCTCTTTTAGTTCATCCGTCGGTGGAACTTAGCCACGTGGCCTATCTTGATTGAAGGTAACTTTGTCGGTCCCTGCCTCTTATTGTAAACAGCAGAGAAATGACAAGGGACTGGTTCAACGTTGGTTTCTTGTGGGTGCAGAATCCTAGCTGCACTTTCCTATTCTATTACCTTCATGTAATGACAGGCACTAAATCTAAATCCTGTTCTGTGGTCACAGATTATACCTTGAAATTCCAGGTACAGAATGATCAGTGAAATTCCAGGTACTGAATGATCAGTGTTGTCGTTTCCTGAAGAAGATGAAGAAACAAGATCTATTGATGGTGAAGAAGAAAATGAAGAAGAAGCAGCAATCTCCCCAGGCCCCACTGGCTCAGGAAGGATTTTTCGTGGCACACTTTGTGTCGATCAAAGCATGTTCATTGTGAGCCTCAAGATCATCAATTTCCTTTTCCTCCCCTTTGTCATAGGGCAGAGGTAAAGGAATTCTCTTCACATGTGTCGCGTGGATCCAATATCTTTGCCGGTCACTCATATTTCAGTTTACGTGGCCAAAAGGATCTGGTGAGGCCCCTTCCAACGAAGTGCAATACAGGTGCACCTCTCAAAATTCTTTAACAGGTCCCAATCACCAGTCGACGACCTGGACCCTTGTATTTTACAGGGAGGGCTGCTCGTACCTGTTGGCGAATCAAACGCATGTTTTGAGTCAACTGGTCACAATAATCAGACTAAAGTGGATATTTAATGTCCCTCAATTTCTTGGGCCAAACGTTCAGCAGTTTTCTGGATATTAGTGTTATACCAGACGGGATCTAACTGTTGACAAATCTTTTTAGCACATATGTGTGTTGGGCCGTGAGCCATGGTGACCATAGCAGTGACATAGGCGTTGGATAGCATCCATCTTTGTTTCTCATTATCCACCCAACAACCCTCATCATCTGGACCCGCTGGACCCTCAGCCCATTGTTTGATTTCTTCTGGAGTAGCTTCAGCCTGAATTTCTTTCATACTGCTAATCCCTTGGTCCATCATACAAGTATTAGTAAACCATCTTGCTGAATTGAGCACATACATTTTTCGAGTGCAAATCAGTTGCAGTCTGTTTGGCTATTCTGTCAGCAAAAGCGGTTCCTTTTCCTACATCGTCCGTCACTTTTTGGAGTGTGGCACACTTCATTATTGCTAGTTGTGTAGGAAGAGCAAGTGCTGACAGCAACCGGAATATCAGAGTGCCATGTTGAATTTTTATTCCATGTGATGTCAAGAATCCTCTCTCAGCCCATAGTCGGCCAAAATTATGAACCACCGCAAACGCATACAATTTCCTTTTCCTCCCCTTTGTTTTAGGGAAGAGGTAAAGGAATTCTCTTCACATGTGTCGCAGGGATCCAGTATCTTTGCCGGTCACTCATACTTCAGTTTACGTGGCCAAAAGGATCTGGTGGAGCCCCTTACAACGAGGTGCAAGACAGGTGCACCTCTCAAAATTCTTTAACAAGACCCAATCACCAGGTCGAAGTCGACGACCGGGACCCTTGTATTTTACAGGGAGGGCTGCTCGTACCTGTTGGTGAATCAAATGCAAGTTTTGAGTCAACTGGTCACAATAATCAGACTAAAGTGGATATTCAATGTCCCTCAATTTCTTGGGTCTAGGTGCATTGCATATATGTTTACACTAAGTCCTTCACAAATTTCACAAGCTCTAGTTAATGCAATAATCTCTGTAGCTTGCACAGAATTATGCAGGATTTGTTTGCTCTCTACAACAGTGTTTAATGTTGTGATTGAATAAGCAGCAGTGGATGTACCATCCGGTAGTTTAAAACAGGAGCCATCACAAAATAGCTCCCCTTGTGGATTCTTTAAAGGTGTATCAATTAAATCATTTCTGCCCTTAGTTTCTTGTTCTGTAATATAGAGGCAATCATGCGACAGCTTGTCACTGCAGCCTGTCTCTTGTGGAGAAGGCAATAGTTCAGCTGGATTCAATGAACAACATCTCTTAATTTGGATATGCGGGGCAAATAGAATCAGCTCATACCTTGTTAATCGAGCTGATGTGAGATGATGCGTCTGCATTCTGTTTATTAGAATATCTACGAAGTGGGGTACCATCACGGTTAAAAAGTTACCTAAAACCATACCCTCACTTCGTTTCACAGATGCAGCTACAGCTCTCAAACATCTTGGCAAAGCGCATGCAGTAGGGTCTAACGTGGAGAAAAAATAGCTGCACTAACTATTTTTGCCCCCATGTTCCTGTGTCAAAATGCCAAAGCACATCCATCACATTCATGCACATAAAAAACAAAGCCCTTTTCGTAATTTGATGTGCCCAAAACTGGTGCTGAACACAACACAGCTTTAAGAAAATCAAAATCTATCTGGCGATCCATGTTCCATGGTAAAGGCAAAGAAATGTCCTTCTTTGTCAGTGCCAACATAGATTTTATCAACAACAAAATATTCAGGATCCACTGTCTACAATATGAAGCCATGGCAATCAAAGCTCCGACCTCCTTCTGTCTATTTGGAACAGATATATCAGAGATGCTTTGTATCCGTTCAGGTGTCAGCCTTCTACCCTCCTTCGACAGGAGATAGCCCAAATAGGCAACCTCCTGTCGACAATACTGACATTTCTTCAATGAAGCCTTATGCCCATGTTCTGCTAAATGAATGAGTAACAACACGGTGCCCTCTTTGCATTCATTTCAGAATCAGCAGCTAGAAGTAGATCATCTACATATTGCAACAACGTGCATGTGGAAGGTAACTCAAGCATATCACGCTGCTCTTGCAATGCTCTTCTGTAGATACTTGGACTCTCAGTGTACCCTTGCGGCACACATCGGGTGCAATCGAAAACTGTGGAGCAACCACCTTATTAATTGCGCGCAAATCAATAATAAAACACAAAGGAATCACATTATCCCCTTCTTGTAGACTGGTAAAATCGAGCAATTGCACACGCTCCCTACAATTTCTTCAATCACAGCTCGGTGTATGAAATCAGAGACAATACTCTTCAAGGCCTTTTCACCATCGACTGAAATCTTATACTGTGGAATATGCGGCAATTTAACACCTGGTTTCAAAAGAATTTTAACTGGCTTAACCTGTAAAATTCCAACATCATTGTCATTAACTGCCCATAACCATGTGGTAACATTATTTAATTCAGTTGGTAAAGGAATAGACAAAAATTGTGGAACGGAAGTTTGTTTGGGTGAAATTGTTAAGTACACTGCATCTGGAGAACAGTAAATCACAGCATTCAATTTCTTCAATAAATTCAATCCCAACAAATTTTCGCCACAATTTGTTGTCAATAGAAATAGACAAGAATCAGTGAATGGTCCCAGTGAAATTGGTACCGGCCGAGAGATCGGACTAGCCACTGGCGTACCAGAGAACCCTACAGAAATGTTGCTCTGCCCTGACAGTGGAATATCTGGAACCCGTGAATGATCAATAGAACACTTCTGTGCTCCTCTGTCTATCAAAAAGAGATGCTCCCTATTCCCCACCTTCATTTCAACGTAGGGCCCTTTCTGATCGATGGGAATAGGTATCGGTTCCGGAACCTGCTTTGGGCTGTCCTAACGGAACAGTATATTGTCAGATGTAAAATCTTCACAAAAATAGACATTCAAAGGATTATCAAAAATATTCCCACTATCAACACTCTGTTGCTGATTATCTTGTGATAGTGTCTGTTGGTTCTGTGCAAACTGATTTCTACCAGGACCCCTATCCCAGGACGGCCTCTGGATCGTCTACCCATGGCGTCATATGTGCTATTTGATCTATGCGAAAAGAGCGGGCACTGTGCTTGCCCATGACCCTCCTGTCTTCAATTTGCTCACTGGTTTATGTTTACGGGACACAGTTGTGTGCCACCCTGTGGTGTCTCAATGGGCCTCTGAATTGTGTATTCCCACCTCTGGCAGCTCTAACTATTTTCTGCAATAATACTCTAGTTTTTAGGTCTCCCTTCTTCTTTTCCACCTTCTTCTCTGTATTAACCCTGTTTTCATACTACTGGGCCATGTGTTACACTTCAGATTGTGATTTTGCTTGCCATGCACTCTCAGAAGTCATAATCTGTGATTGGATTTCATGCCACGATCCCCGGATAAACTTATTAACCTCTTTCCTGGCTCTGTACTTAAATCTTGACTACTAAAATCAGAAAATACTCGCTCAAATTTGTTAAAATACCCTGTTGCACCCTCTGACTTCCCTTGCATGCATGCTGAAAGCTTATCCCATATAATTCTTTCCCAGGAACTAGAGTTTTTAATTTACTCACTATTCTATCTGTCAACATCAGTATCACCTGTGGTGGTTTCTCACTGGCTTTCCTTTCCCCATCTGCTTGTACTAAGGCATCCCATGTGTCACTCATCCCTACCTGATCATCTACAGTTCTAATCTGCTTCCACAAATAAGCAGGAAGGATCATGTGAAACAACAAATCTATATCACCCAGCGTGAAAACCGATGTATGCAAAACAGATTCTATTTCTTTATAAAATCCTGTTGGATTCTTCCTAATATCTGGAATTGATTGCTTAATGGTATTCACTTCCTGTCTAGAAAACGGGACATGGACAAACTGTGAGATATAATGTGCTTCAATAGTAGTGGCAGGTGTTCCTGCTATGGCATCAGCAAGAATCTCTACTTTCTGAACAAAAGTCGGAGGAACCTCCCTCATCGGCAATTGTTGTAACGCTCACCTGATTCCCGTAGAGGCGCCGGTCTTGACTGGGCGTATACTGTATCTTCAAAGGTGATGTGTAACACACGGCTGGCTCTTTGGGCTGGACCTCTGTGCACTGTATGTCTGACTCGAAGGGTAAGATGTCTGCAGATAGAAAATATGGGATTAAGGAACTGGGTTATTGAATGTCTCTCTCTTCTTCCCTTTCTCTTCTCCTGTAGAACCCCAAAGGTTAACGCTCTCACCTTAGGTAAGTGAACGCTGTGCTCTCCATCTGCCTCGGGGCAGGGTGCTGTAACCAGTTTCTTCACTGGATAAGGGGAGCAGGCCTCTTGACTTCAGAGGACTGCTGTCCGTCGTTTACTGCACGAATGGTAAGTTTCGAGTAATTCTAATGTCTTTAAAGTCTTTAGTAATGATGTCCCTTGTTTTGCAGGGTTCCGGCGATGGCGGATGACGGGCTGAAGTGAGTTGAAGATGGAGCCCGTGTGATGAATAGAAGCGCCTGGAAGCACGTAAGTAAGCGCTTGTTGCCTGCTTCACGATGCGCTCTAACTGTCTTTTTATTTTGCAGGTACAAGTTCGGAGCGGCTGCAGGGTGCCGGAGTACCCACTGGGTTAGATGTGGAAAGGAGTAATGGCACGTGAGTATTAAAGTTCCCCAATGTCTTTAAACGCACCTTGTTTTGTCTTTCAGATGCGGGATGCAGCGCCGAAGGCCTCCAGAGCGTGCGAAGAGTTGGTAAGCCTTTGTCTTTCAGATGCCGGAATGCAGTGTGAAGACCTCCGGAGCGCACGAAGAGTAGGTAAGCCTTTGTCTTTCAGATGCCGGAATGCAGCGCGAGGCGTTGGTGACAGCCGATGGACCAGGTAAGTGAAGAGCTGTCACTGAAGACCGTAATGCTAACCTGTTCTTTCTTGTCTTTATAGGTGTTGCTGAAGACTGGATTCAGGATGGTAATCCTTTTTCCTTAGGCCCAGGATCAGATGCAGAAGACACGATGAGCGTTCTGCTGCAGAGGATGCAGAATAACGCAAAGCAAGATTCATCCATCGGGTGTGGTTTAAATAGCCTCCTGTAGTGCTTAGGTGTCTCCTTCCACAGCCACGCCTAGGTAAGAAAAGAGTTCCTGCTTTCCAGAAGAGTTCCAGTGTTCTGAATCTAGGGAGTGGCTCCTGCCCCACCCAACAGGAAAAGTAGTTCCAAACAGAAGAGGATCAGAGGCTCAACTGGCAGGCAAGTAAGCAGCATGGTCTGCTGCAGGTAAGTCCACCCAAGCATTATGAGCCCGGCGCTTCCAGCGCTGGGACTGGGCATATTTATGAGCCTGGTGCCACTGGCGCCAGGACTGGGTCCAAAAGGTCCCAATTGGGACTGGTTGGCACTCGGAACCTGGGTTATGGATCTGCTTCCAAGGGAGTTGGGAAAACCCTGACCTTTTGGAAGCAGAGATCATGACAGTACCCCCCCTCAAGGCCCCTCCCAAACCGGGCTTGTCCGGGGGTTTTGGCTTGTCAGGAAATGTTCGGTGAAATCTTTTGATTAGGCGAGGAGCGTGGACATATTCAGCAGGTTCCCAGGATCTCTCTTGGGGGCCGTAGCCTTTCCAGTCAATTAGGTAAAATAGTTTAGATTTGGAGATCTTGGAGTCCAGAATGCTTTTGACTTCAAACTCGAGTTCTCCATCAACTAGGATAGGTTTTGGAGATTTAGTTAGTCGGGTTTGAGGTTGCACGGGTTTTAATAGAGAGACGTGGAAGACCGGATGTATCTTCATGTGCGGGGGCAAGTCCAACTTGACCGCTACTGGGTTTACTATGGTAGTGATGGAATAGGGACCAAGGTATCTTGGGTTGAATGTGCGTGGCCCTTTTAGAGGTAGATATTTGGTGGATAACCAGACTTGATCCCCTACTTGATATTGAGGGGCTTCCTTCCGATGTTGATCTGCTCCTTTCTTGTATTGTTCTTTAGCCCTTTGAAGGTGAGAAACAGCTTCCTTAAAGGCTTGGGTGATTGTAGAATGCAGGTAGTCTACTGCTGGTGTTTCAAGATCTTGGAGGGGATCCAACTCCGAGGTTCGAGGGTGACTGCCGTACAAAAGAAAAAATGGGGTTTTCCCAGTTCCCGAATGGACAGAGTTATTGTAGGCATATTCGGCTATCCAAAGGATGTCTTTCCAAGTTTTTTCAGTTTGTTGCAGCATGCAGCGTAAATACTGTTCCAGAGTTTGATTGGTCCTCTCGGTTTGTCCGTCGGTCTGAGGGTGGTGACTGGTCGATAGTCTCACATCAATTTGAGCCGACCGACAGCAACTTCGCCAAAAATGAGAAATAAATTGATTACCTCGATCCGAAATTAGAACCGAAGGAAAACCGTGCAGTCGGACGATGTTTTCGAGAAATTCTCGGGCCAGAGTTGCTGCTGTTGGCAAGCCTTTGAGCGGAATGAAATGCGCCATCTTGGAGAATAAGTCCACGATTACTAGAACCGTATTGTATCCGGAGCATGGAGGTAGATCGGTGATGAAGTCCATAGAAAGCGTATGCCAAGGGCGAGGTGGGATGTCAATAGGGCGTAAGAGGCCTGCTGGTCTTTCCTTTTGACTCTTGTTTTGGGCGCATACTCCACAGGACATTATAAAGTCTCTGATATCTTTTTTCCAAGACGGCCACCAGAAGTAGCGCTTGATCTTTTCTGAGGTCTTGGCTATACCGGGATGTCCTTCCATTAAAGAATCGTGATAACAAGAGATTACTTTTTTCTGTAAATCTGTGCTGGGTAGGTATAATCGTTCTTGGAAATACAATAAGTTGTCCTTTACTGCAAAGTCCTTTCCCTGCAGATGCCAATTCTGTATGTCTGCTGGAGTTACAAGTTGCCTGGCTTTATCCTTAACTTCTGTGGCGATTACACCCAGAATTCTTTGTTCGGGAATGATTGGTACAGATTTAGGGTTGATCAAGTGTTCTTCCACTCCCATCCGAGAAAGGGCATCAGCTTTACCGTTCTTTGTACCAGGTCGATAGGTAATTATGAAGTCAAACTCGGCAAAGAATAATGCCCAACGGAGTTGTCTAGAGGATTGGGCTTTTGCGGTTTTCAAATATTGCAGGTTTCGGTGATCTGTAATCACAGTAACGGTGTGTCGGGCCCCCAGCAGATAATGCCGCCAAGCCTTGAAGGCAGACTTGATAGCCAGAAGTTCCTTGTCAGTAATCGTGTAATTGATTTCAGGAGGCGAGAATTTGCGGGACCAAAATGCCACAGGATGCAACTGATTGGTTACCGGGTCCTTTTGTGATAGAACTGCCCCCATGGCAAGGCTTGAAGCATCAGTTTCCACGATGTAGGGGAGTTCGGGGCGAGGGTGTTTTAAGATTGGTGCAGAGATAAATTTAGTCTTCAAATCCTGGAAAGCTTGTTCCGCCTCGGTAGACCATTCAAAACGTTTGTTTTTCTTTAACAAGGCAGTGATGGGCTGGACTATTCGAGAGAATTCGGGGATAAACCTGCGGTAAAAGTTAGCGAAGCCTAACATGCTTTGCACACCTTTTACGGAGGATGGTGATGGCCATTTGAGAACTGCATCGACCTTCTTTGAATCCATGCGCACCCCGCCAGGTGATAATATGAATCCCAAGAATTCAACTTCAGTCACGTTGAAAACACATTTTTCCAACTTAGCGAAAAGTTTGTGTTGACGCAATCTTTCGAGGACCATTTTCACGTGTTTCCGATGTTCAGATTCCGATGAAGAATAAACGAGGATGTCGTCAATGTAAACAACAACACACACGTCTATGAGCTCTCTGAGGACATCGTTCATAAAATATTGAAAGGCGGCCGGGGCATTGCAAAGTCCGAAGGGCATGACCTGATATTCAAATAGCCCATACTTGGTGCGGAAGGCCGTCTTCCATTCATCGCCCTCTTTTACTCGTACCAAGTGGTAAGCTCCTCTAAGATCCAGCTTTGTATATATGCATGCTTTTCTGACTTGGTCCAGGAGTTCAGGGATCAAAGGTAACGGATATCTATTCTTAACGGTGATCTGGTTCAGGGAGCGATAATCTATACAAGTTCTAAGGTCTCCTTCCTTTTTTGGAACGAAGAACAAAGCTGAAGAAGCAGGGGACTTGGAAGGACGAATAAACCCATTTGCCAGGTATTGATCCAGGTATTGTCGAAGGTGAAGGTTCTCAGGCTCGGTGAGGGCATAAATTCTACTACAAGGAGGAGTAGATCCAGGTATCAGGTCTATCTGGCAGTCATAAGACCTATGAGGAGGTAGAGAGTTAGCCTGATCCTTCCGGAAAACATCTTGGTATTCTAGGTATTCGGGAGGTAACTGGGGAGTCTCTGAAGAAATTGCTGCCAGTGCAACACCAGGTGGAGGGTGACAAGTAGAGACACATTCTGGAAACTGGACCGTTCTTGCTCGCCAATCGATCAGAGGATTGTGTTTCTCTAACCAAGGTATTCCTAGAATAATCTGAAACTGAGGGGCCTTGATCACATCGAACACGATCTTCTCATGGTGTCCATCTTGACTTACTAGCGTCACCTCTTGAGTGGTATGCGTTACTGGCCCGGAGGCTATCTCCGTACCATCCACCGTAGTAATGACGTCCTTTACAGCCTTCGGACAAAGAGTTAGATTCATCCTCAAAACCATTTCATGATCCACATAATTGCCGATGGCACCGCTGTCGACGTAAGCTTCAATTGCATGTAATCGATCCGGATTATCAGGGCTAATGAGGACCATGGGTATCACGAAATGCGAGGTCACGGAACTGGTTTTCACGCTCGGCAAGAGGACCTCTATTCTTGTCGGGCGAGGTCGTTTCCCTGCTCGGAGTTTGTAACTTTGGTAACTGCAGCTCCTACTGCCTTCTTGGCAGGTTTCACCGGACAGTCTCGAAGAAAGTGCCCTGAGTTTCCGCAATAGAGGCATAATTGCAACTGTTTTCTCCTTTCCCGCTCCTTTTGTGTTAGAGGACCTTTCAGACCCCCTGTTTGCATGGGTTCCCCGGAGTCTACTCCTTTGGAAGGAGTTGGCGGTTTGGAAAATACTCGAGCATCAAACTTGGAACGATCGGCCTTCCTGTTCTGCAGTCTGTGATCTATTTGAACGACTAAGTCTATATAGTCCGAACAATCTTGTGGGGGATTCACTACTTGGGCTAACACATCTTTGAGCTCTCCACGTAGACCTCTATAAAACAGCGTAATCCTTTTGTCCTCAGGCCATTGAGTTTCCACTATCAGTCTGTTGAAAGACGCAATATAAGCCAAAAGGGTCTTGATTACCTTGTCGCAACGAAAGAAGCTCATTGTCCAAGGCCTGCCCCTGTGAATGTCTTGCGAACAGTTTTTCCATACTGAGCTGAAAAGCTTGAAAATCATGGAGGACCGGATCATCTTGATTTACTAGAGGGATCGACCAGTCTGCCGCATTGCCACTAAGGTACGAAAGCACGAAAGCTACTTTAGCTTGATCAGTTGGAAAGGCTGCTGGCCGGCATAAGAAATGCAACCGGCACTGATTGATAAATACTGCAAACCTCTTTGGGTCACCAGAAAATTGTTCGGGCGGAGCCAGAGGTACATTCCCAGGTAGGTTGATCTGCACTGGATTCATAGAGGATGTAGAAGGAAGATTTCCCCCAGATGCGGGTAACGGGGTCTGTCCGGCTTGTGACTGTAGCAATTGTCTAGCGAGATCATCTGTTCGCTCCTTGGAAATAATCAGTTCCCTTCTTAGAGCATTCGTTTCCTGACGGGCTGCATGCACTTCTGCCCTTAGTTCCCCAAGTAACTGGGCTAGCTGGTCGGTGTCCGAGGTTTCCATAGCGCCTGGACGGGAGTTTTGTGGTAGGCTTTGCGTTCTGTAACGCTCACCTGATTCCCGTAGAGGCGCCGGTCTTGACTGGGCGTATACTGTATCTTCAAAGGTGATGTGTAACACACGGCTGGCTCTTTGGGCTGGACCTCTGTGCACTGTATGTCTGACTCGAAGGGTAAGATGTCTGCAGATAGAAAATATGGGATTAAGGAACTGGGTTATTGAATGTCTCTCTCTTCTTCCCTTTCTCTTCTCCTGTAGAACCCCAAAGGTTAACGCTCTCACCTTAGGTAAGTGAACGCTGTGCTCTCCATCTGCCTCGGGGCAGGGTGCTGTAACCAGTTTCTTCACTGGATAAGGGGAGCAGGCCTCTTGACTTCAGAGGACTGCTGTCCGTCGTTTACTGCACGAATGGTAAGTTTCGAGTAATTCTAATGTCTTTAAAGTCTTTAGTAATGATGTCCCTTGTTTTGCAGGGTTCCGGCGATGGCGGATGACGGGCTGAAGTGAGTTGAAGATGGAGCCCGTGTGATGAATAGAAGCGCCTGGAAGCACGTAAGTAAGCGCTTGTTGCCTGCTTCACGATGCGCTCTAACTGTCTTTTTATTTTGCAGGTACAAGTTCGGAGCGGCTGCAGGGTGCCGGAATACCCACTGGGTTAGATGTGGAAAGGAGTAATGGCACGTGAGTATTAAAGTTCCCCAATGTCTTTAAACGCACCTTGTTTTGTCTTTCAGATGCGGGATGCAGTGCCGAAGGCCTCCAGAGCGTGCAAAGAGTTGGTAAGCCTTTGTCTTTCAGATGCCGGAATGCAGTGTGAAGACCTCCGGAGCGCACGAAGAGTAGGTAAGCCTTTGTCTTTCAGATGCCGGAATGCAGCGCGAGGCGTTGGTGACAGCCGATGGACCAGGTAAGTGAAGAGCTGTCACTGAAGACCGTAATGCTAACCTGTTCTTTCTTGTCTTTATAGGTGTTGCTGAAGACTGGATTCAGGATGGTAATCCTTTTTCCTTAGGCCCAGGATCAGATGCAGAAGACACGATGAGCGTTCTGCTGCAGAGGATGCAGAATAACGCAAAGCAAGATTCATCCATCGGGTGTGGTTTAAATAGCCTCCTGTAGTGCTTAGGTGTCTCCTTCCACAGCCACGCCTAGGTAAGAAAAGAGTTCCTGCTTTCCAGAAGAGTTCCAGTGTTCTGAATCTAGGGAGTGGCTCCTGCCCCACCCAACAGGAAAAGTAGTTCCAAACAGAAGAGGATCAGAGGCTCAACTGGCAGGCAAGTAAGCAGCATGGTCTGCTGCAGGTACGTCCACCCAAGCATTATGAGCCCGGCGCTTCCAGCGCTGGGACTGGGCATATTTATGAGCCTGGTGCCACTGGCGCCAGGACTGGGTCCAAAAGGTCCCAATTGGGACTGGTTGGCACTCGGAATCTGGGTTATGGATCTGCTTCCAAGGGAGTTGGGAAAACCCTGACCTTTTGGAAGCAGAGATCATGACAATTGTAAAGAAGGCAAATCTGAACTTCTATTAAGTTGTAAGGCCAAATCAAGTGACAAAGAAGTCAATGCAGTATTGGGTGAAAATTATCTTTTATAAAAAAACATCAAATCTGTGGGACAACATACCTTTTTCTTCATACATTCATCCTGTAAATACTCAACCATCACCTGTAAAACTTTCCTTTGCATTGCCGGAGCATACTGACTAAATGTGTCATGCACTTCAATGGGAGAAATTGAAACATCCAAAATTCATCTAAGAGAGTCTATTTTGCAAATGCGCATTTCTTCACTCATTGGTTTCAATGGAGCGTAGTCAGGTTCATTCATTGCGATATTACAGTGCAATGCGAATGTGCTCAGGCCAATATTTACTATCAGGCGTTATTATGTAAGATATAATTTCACAGGATATATTAGAAAGAGTGACCAGATAAGAAAGGAGTAAGGGATAGAGCTTAGGAATGAGAGAGGAGGGTAGAGGGAGCAGCAGTAGAATTTGCTTTAGACAGAAAATAAGTAAAATCCAATGCATAAAGGGGAAGAAAGGAATACAGGAGAGGGGTAGAGCGTCGGTTTTGGGGAAGGGTTGACATAGAAGAAGGGGCAATGGGTGAATGAAGAAAAACAACTTTAGTAGAGACAAAAGAAGCAACACCAGAAGCTGAAAGCAAGGATGTTAAAGAAGGTTCGGGGAGAGAAAAGAAAAGGCGTTTCAAAGTGTGACAAGGGTGAGAAGAAAAGGTATTGAGAACATTAGTGTAATAGTATCGTTTAGCAAGACAAGTTGAATGAAAATCCGAATGACGAGAGGACAGATTAAGAAGATCTTGAGGGGACTGAGACTGCCTCCATCAATTTTCGGTGTGACAAGGAATACGCTGCAAGCAGCAGAGGGCAGGGGTAAACCAAGGCTCAGGTGGCTTATGTGATGGAGAGAAGGCCACTATGTATCTGGGCTGCTTTGCGCGTTAAGAGTGCAAATAAATAAATAAAGGATGAAGCAGGATAAAAAGAATCACAATTGTTGCATATAAAAAAAAGTGCGTCCCATCATAGAAAAGTGGGGGAGGAAGAATTATAAGAGAATAGAGGGGAAGGAATATGAAAACAAAGGAAATAAGAGAAGGATCATATGAGTACATGGGAAGAGCAGATACTGAGATAAAAGATAATAGAGAGGAGAACATGAAGTCCAGTGAAGATCCCAAGATATGAGGTGGGAGAAGGGACATTGGAGAGATAGAGTCAAGAATCATAAAGAGGCGGACCAAAGAATGAGTAGAAGACAGATGGAGATGAAAGCTGCCCAGATGGCTCAGAGGGGTGGCTTAAGAGAGGAGAAGATAGAAGAAGATCAAGTTCATCATTTGTGATGTCATATTTGATGTCCTGGGTGTTAGTCTTAGCAGTGCACGGTGGTGGCACAAGTTATGGTTACTTAGCTTACCATAACTGGCGAATTTCAGGGTTTTTTCGGTTTTACTTGGAACCATAAGGTCCCTTTAAAAAAGTTTTTTTACTGAATTTCATAGGTTTTTAGTAGAGCAACTTAACCATAACGTCCCTTTAACAAAGTTTTTTTATTGAATATACATTTTCATAGTATAAATTTGATAGATGTTTACTTGGATTCCCTTACTTTATATACATGTAACATAGAACATACCAAACACCCCGCTAATGATTTTGATGTCAGCGGACGACATCAACACTACCCAAACACTCAGGGGTTATCTGAATTTGTTCTATCATACCATATAAATACTGCACAAGTTAAAAAAGCAGCACATAAACACATTACATGTAATAATAAATAAGCAGTGGGACCTACATATCTAACACATCAACCATCCATTTAAATACCGTATGTAATAAAATGGATTATACCATAACAAAAAAGATATGCTTCCAACATATTTACCTCACAGAAACTGCAGAGCTAGAAGCAACAGTAGACCTACACAACACTACGCATACAACTTACCAGAAACGAGTAAGTAAACTTCCTTTTTCTTATACATGTCTAAACTTTTTGTATGTGGTACAGTATAATTAATATATTTTTGTTTTTCACACAGAAATGTGCAGTACCTTGGAGTGGCTTGAAGAACATTTTCCACATGACGAAATGTCTGAAGACAGAGATAATAATGGTAGACACTTCTCTATATAAGCAAATTAATAATCATTACTTTATGTGTACTTAACATATATATATATTTATTTTTAACAGACCATTCAAACATTGAAAATATTACACCAAAAGACACATTGGAAAAGACTCTGCAATGCATCGAACAGAAAATAGACATGCTGAAGGAAAATTTCAATGTTTTGAAACAGTTAGTGGAGGATCACATATAAGAAAAAATTAAACACCATTGTCCCAAATGTACCTGTACCCCCTCTCGATGTCCCAGTGAACTATCCCTAAACCCTCAACACCAAGATAAACGTTTTGATGAGACTTGCATCCCTTCATCCCCTCCCATCCATCCTCTCCAAACCCCTAATTTCCCTGTATTTGTATCAGTTTCTGCTTCCCCCTCTCTTTCATAAATTGTGTATATGTATATAATTTAAAAAAAATGTTACGTTTCTTTTAATGAAATTCTTTGTGTCTTATTTCTTTTTTTTTAAAAGCAGTTAAAATGTCTGCGGACAACGCGCCTATCCCGCCTGTGCATATTTAACAAGATGTGGATGTCGTAAGGACACTACACCTATCCGTATCATTCGCAACCAAGATGGAACTGTTCTTAGAACACATCAGGTGTCTGGGATTTCCGTAAATGAACAAAATGGGGGTATCCTAAGGACACTATACCTGTCCGTACCATTCGCAACCAAGATGGAACTGTTCGTAGAACACACCTGCTGTTCGAGATATTCATAAGTGAACAAAATGGACGAATCCTAAGGACACTATACCTGTCCGTAACGTCTGCAGCCAAGTTGAAACTGTCATAAGAACACGCGCGGTGTCCGGGATGTCCGTAATCAAACAAAATGGAGGTGTCCTAAGGACACTGTATCTGGTCGTACAGTCTGCAGAACATCTACGCTCATGCGCACCACACCCGTAAATCCTGCGAACATTGCGCCTGTCCGTAACTGTCCGTCTCACTTGTGTCACACTTTTAATTAGCTTCAGGACCTGAACACTGTCCTAGAACACCCGCGCGCATGCACATGACCATTCCTGTGCATTTGGTGTCCTGCGGACACCCGTTCCCTTCACGGACGTGTTCCCGATGTCATCATGTGACCGCACCCACACTGAGCGTGTGTCCTAATTTGCGGACTCAGTATTCAGACATTCCAAATTATTTTACAGTAAAACTTCACCATTTCACATGTCCCAGACAATGGCCCTGGCTTTCCACATACTTTTTGTAACTTTTTGGACCTTTTTCGGTATTCGATATGTTCGCAAGACGCATCCCTGCACCCCTATAAAAGGCCAAACCCCAGATCTGATCTTCATTGTACTTCTGCTATTGCAGATTGACTTTTGCTGCCTTTGCTGCTCTTGCTGAGATTATCTCATCAACCCTAATGGCATCCATGGCTGCTGTTGCTACATCTGCCTCAGCACCACCCCCAAACCCACCACCACCACCACCTCCCAAAGGGCCTGCAGAGGGGAACACGCATGAGTATGTAGAGAACAAGGATGAAGAGGATGAAGAGAATGAGGTCGAGGAACTCCCTGCTAACAGCACTCACTGGGAGTCTTGGGTGTGGCGGTTGTTTACCGTTTATGGTAACATACCAAAAGCACGTGCAAACAAGGTCACCTGTAACCAGTGCAAATTGGTGCTGAATCGTGGGAGACATGGTTCGTACAGCTTTGGTACGACATCCATGAAGCAACAACTAACTTCGTTCCACAGTGCGGCCATTCGCAAGGTTGTACCTTGTGATAAACGTAGTAGGTTGAGTTCCTCTACAGCATCCTCCGTTTCCGATCCACTCACCACAAGAGACACTCCAGTGGGAGAGCGCATCCCTCCAGCTGCTTCACAGGCCATTTGCGATGCTGTTGACCCTTACCTTTCAAGGGTCACAATATTGAGTGCGTACTGCGATGCAGTACTCTGCAGGGGGAGAGTCTTCGAAAAGCTTTCGAGACTACGGTCATGGAGCAGCAGAAGACCTACTACCTACCTAAGTAAGGCCCACCCTACATCTTCCTCTCTCCACCCGCCCTTTATTATCCCCGTGGTTGGTGTCCCTTCCTTACCCTCCTTTCCCTTCCTCTCCTAGTGTGTTGTGTGTAAAAAAACACAAAAAAAATAAAACAACAAAAATCCCAAAAAAAGGCTCTTTTCAGAGCTGCCTTTCACAGTTTAAAAATAGAAGTGGCAAATAAACAGTGCAGGGCCCTGTGCATTTTTTGGAAGTCCGCAGACAGTCCTAGGACATATACAATTTTAGGGTGCTGCCCTAGCAAAACCAATGCACTTTTCTCTGGTAGGAAGTGGTGGCTCTGAAAAGAGCCTTTTGGTGGTGTTTTTGTGGTGTGTTTGAAAAACGTGAAATCCTCAAAATAGATGACTATAATTCCAAAAAAGGTTGCAATGCATTTTGGACATTTCTCAGAAACATCTGATTGCCAGCATAAGTAAGATGGACTCCATCTCTGTGAAAAATGTATGTGCTGCGAAACATAATATTTTCATTGTGAAAGAAGACCATGCCAACATTTCTTAGAAAGGCACAAACAGCCTTATTGACATTGCGCCTTGCTTTCTCCATTTGTGGACCAAATAAAAAAGAACGCAGCCACATTTGTCTTTGTGCAATATGAGAAAAAATTACTTGGAATTTGGAAACATGTCCATGACCTTCTCAAGTACTTCTTTCATTGCAAATTGCAAAGACATTCCAGACACATGTCCTAAACTGTTCCCTCCACAATGAATTATAATTATGTCTGGATGATGCTCTTTCTCTAAAGTAGCTCATAGAGGTACCAAGTCTAGCCTCTTCATTCCACGCACTGCATACCAGTGCACTTCCACATGAGGAAATCCAAGATCTACAGCAACTCCATAGCATTCTGCATGCACCTCCAACCAATGTATCCATGAGTCTCCCAAAATCCAGATAATCTGTTTTCAGAATCACACAGCCATAGCTATCTGTTCTTCTGTTTGGAAAAAGACGTTCTGACAAAATCTCTCCTTACACAACACACCCAGTAAACCTTACTGACCAATCTGTACCTCCGCTCATTCTCATTTGCATAACTCTCTACCGCAAAATCCCCATATGTAATACTCGCTGTCCGCAGACTACTGCCATGTCCGCGGACATATCAAAAATCTGAGCGTGGTGAATGTACATTTATATAGTGTGCCCCATTTCCCCTTTGAGGTGGGCTCTGAAAAGAGCCTTTTTTGTTTTTTTTGCAGATGCCTGACAGACACCTGTTATTTTGTAGTATTCATATTTGTCTTTTGTAGGTACACCATTTACTAAGACAATTAAACATTGATCTATTGGACGTTGCACTCCCAGAGTGTGTACATTTTCTTTCAGATCCAATGGTAAATAAACTACTTTGCCACAAATACCTTTCACTAATTCAGAGGGAGGTAATTTTGCTGTTTTTGGTTGAAGGCGTATTATTGCTTGAAATGGGTGCACTGTTTGAATTATGTTGCTCTCATATAAATTGAGTTGTTGCAGGGGTTTTGGTAGTGGGAATAATTCCAAGTTATTTGTGATAGCACGTGAAGGAGTTTGGTTGTTGTCAAGTTTTGCAGTGCAGTAACTGCAAAGTATTAAGGGGTCAGTAATTTCATATTTGTTTTCTGCTATAAGGTAGAGAGCTAATTCAAACCATTTGGAATCTCCATTGTCTTCTATTTTGTATGTTATGTCTACAGTTTTTGTGCTACTTTTATAAAAAAAAGGTCTGCTGCAACACGCACATACATGGTTTGGTACTTCAGCGGATGTACTTTTAAATATTAATATTCCGTTTTTGTATGTGTAGTAGAAGGTTGCCATCTGTACAATTGTTGCTAGTGCTTAGTAAAGTTATTGCATTTTGTAATTGGCTTTCACTTCCAAAATACTTTCTCTGGATATGCTCTTTTTCTTCGGGTAGTTCTTTGCCTGTACCGTGTGGAAGATTGTTATTTAAATTGGCTAGTGCTAAAGCAGGACTTTTAGCATAGTAGAGTTTATGGACCAGATTTCTTAGAGTTAAATGATGTGTTGATATCTTTTTGATATGATAGAAGGGCTTTTGCAAATAGATCTTGAAATGCAGGCTAATGCATGTCCTTGTAGTCCTGTGTATTTGCGCACTGGACCGGTATCCATATTTCTAGTAGTTTTATTTTGAATTTGTCTGTGCCTTTAAAATACTGATTGAGGAACCGGCGTAAATATTTGAAAGATATTTTGGCAATGTTACACATTGACATGCACAGTATTTGTACACTGGATGTTTTGGTTCAGTGGAATGGAGAGGTGATACTGAGTATTCTGGGGATATTTTTGTAACCAGCATTTCTTGTTCCATTATGGTATTATTAAGTTTTTCATACCCTCGTCCACTGTTATATATGGCAATTTTGTTTGTTTGCTTTTGTTTGTATGCTTCTTCATTAAAATATGGTTCTGTGCTCATGGTGTTCTGCAGATATTTAAGAAATCATTTTTGTTGACATTCCATTTATTGAGAATCATTTTTTGTAGTTTACTAGTTAGTTTTGTTAGTGGTTTCATTCTGTTTGCAACTAAAATAAATAACATCCTTTTCAGAAGAATTGCACTGTCTATGAGAGCTTCTAAGATTAATTTTCTATGATATGTTTTAAGGGTTGTGCATTATTTCTCTCATGTTTTTATAAGGTTCTGAAGGACTCTGTGACGGAATATTTTTTGTAAAATCCTTTTTTTGGTATGGTTACTTGCCACTACATCAAGATTTATAGGAGCACTGTTTTTTTAATCACTTTCTGTTTCGTTTTACATTTGGAGAGAGGAGGCAAAGTTTCTGTTCTGGAAGCTTGTTTTGTTTCGCTTAGTAACTGTATTAACTGTTTTGTTTGAACTTTTTTTCTACATTCTGCTCGAGATTGATGCTTATTTTGGACACTTTTATTTTGATTTGATATACTTCTGTGTTGCTTTCTATGGAGTTGCTTTCTGGTAGGCATTCTTTGGGGTCTGTTGGAAAAAAAGGAAGTGTGGGTTGGGCTGTTGTGCAATGTATGTGTGCTGTGTGCATGAGTGTCTGAATATGATGGTAAGGATGCATGCAGAGGTATGTGATTGTGCAATGGCCAGCTACAACAAGTTGGGAATGCTATTCTTGTATTTGTTTGTTAATATACTTGGGTTCAGATGACAATACAAAGTAAGCTAGTGGTGCGGGGAATCACTAATACTAACTCAAATGTTATAGAATTAAAACAGTTGTTTGTTCTGCAATATTAACATTCTAGTGTGTTTGAGTAACAGTTAGAACATTATGGTAATATTGTACTTACTTTTTTGTATGGAAAGAATAGGTTTCTTCTGAGTTGTTCATACTTCAGATGCTGCTGCTTTTCAGGAGAGTGGTCTTCTCTGCAATTGTAAAAGAAAGAAGTTAGTATATTTGTGTGTTTATAGCACTGTTGTTAATTTAGACATTGATTTTTATGTTTTTGTAGTAGTAGTGTTTTTTATCATTGAACATAGTGTGTACATGCAGTTTCCTTTGCCTATGTGCAGCCTATATATTTTACTTGGAATCGGTTAGTTGGACATGCTTTGCAAATGAGTATAAAACTAAGCGTATGAACCTCACTGAAAGCCATTTTCCTGCCTCCCAGAGCCCCGAGCACGCTCCCACCTGCCATCTGCTGCCTGACTGCCTGCTGCCCACGTGCCCTGCCAATTGCTGCCTGCACATCAGGCAGGGGTGTAGTTGCTGTGACCACCCCTTGCTAGAACCGAAGACTCCCGACTGGGATTCCATCGCTCCACAGCCCAGCCCCAGGACCCAGTTGCCCACCCACTCCTGCCTCTGGGGTTGCCATGTCCGGCACAACACCATCTGGCAGCACTGGCAACCACCAGCCAGATAGTCAGGGGACGCCAGCTTCACTGCCACCGAAGGTGGTGTCCTGCTGGAGCAAGTCCTGGGGCAGTATGATGCCCTCTTTGGAAGTTTGCACGCCGACAATGAAGGACGGACCAGGATCTGGATGAACATCATGACTGCCATCAACGCAGAGGGGGTGGCAGTCCGCGACTTACATCATGTCAAGAAGCGCTGGGAGGACTTCAGGTCCAGGACCCTCAACAAGGCCCCGGCGCCTCGCTAAGGCAGCGGATGCCAAGGGGTGCCGGGGCCAGCTGTCAAACCATCAAATGAGGGTCCTGGAACGCATATGCCCAGCTCTCTACATCCAGATCCTTGAGAGGCAGACCCGTCCGGAGTCGAGCGGTAAGTGTACATGCATGTTGATAGTATGCTGTGCGTGTCGTGGTGTGCCAGTAGTGTGCAGGTTGCACATGTGTTTATGTAGGGCCATGTAGGGATGTGTATGAACATGGGCATGAGGCTGCCACTTGTGAGTCCTCTCAGTTGTTCGACACATTGATGGTGTATGTGTTGGTAAGCATGCTGGGCAAATGCAGGTGTGGGAGCACACATGTTTGAATGTATGTGTATGTATATTGTCATGGTTGTGCATGGACGGTGGTTCATAATGCATGTATCTGCACTGTGTACATGTGCATGTGTGTTTATCTGACAAGTGTGCAACTGTGATGCAACATGGATGCACGTGACACTGATATGTAGAAGGATGAATGGCAGATGTGACATGTATGGCGATCTCATCACTGCAACAGTTGGAGGAGATGTAGACATGCATGTAAGTGTGGTGGCATGTGTGCATGTCTAGTGCACTCCTTGTGAAGTTTTACACGCGAAAGGGCCCTGTACGAGCGGGGTACATGTATAACTAGGGTTCGCGGGAAGTCTCACACGCGATTTCAGCAGGGTATGTGTATTACGGGGTTCGCGGGAAGTTTCACACGCGAAAGGGCCCTGTGCAAGCGGGGTACGTGTATAACTGGGGTTTGCGTGAAGTCTCACATGCGATTTCAGCAGGGTTCATGTATTACGGGGTTTGCGGGAAGTTTCACATGCGAAAGGGTCCTGTGCAAGCAGGGTACGTGTATAACTGGGGTTCGCGGGAAGTCTCACACGCGATTTCAGCAGGGTACGTGTATTTCAGGGGTGCCGGGAGTCCTACACGTGAATTGGCAGTGTGGGTCCTCCCAGGTGTTCCCTCTACACCCTCCACGGCCCCTGCAGGCAGCCCACACCACAGGGGACTACCCTCTACCCCTGGTCATGTCCCGCAGACAGCCCGTCCACCATGGGCATGCCCCCCAGCCAAGCCACATGTCACCTTGCACTACTGATCACCAACTCATGTCCCCTTGCACCCCCAACCCCCAGCAGTGCAGGACACCTGCCAGCAGGCCCCCACTCATGTCACCCTGCACCCCCACCCCCCAGCACTGTGGGGCACCCGCCAGCAGGCCCCCACTCATGTCCCCCTGCACCCCCACCCCCCAGCAGTGCAGGGCACCTGCCAGCAAACCCCCACTTATGTCACCCAGCACCCCCACCCCCCAGCACTGTGGGGCACCTGCCAGCAGGCCCCCACGCATGTCCCCCAGCACCCCCACACCCCAGCACTGTGGGGCAACTGCCAGCAGGCCCCCACTCATGTCCCCCTGCACCCCCACCATCCAGCAGTGCAGAGCACCTGTCAGCAGGCCCCCACTCATGTCACCCTGCACCCCCACCCGCCATCACTGTGGGGCACCTGCCAGCAGGCCCCCACTCATGTCCCCCTGCATCCCCAACCCCCAGCAGTGCAGGGCACCTGCCAGTAGGCCCCCACTCATGTCCCCCTGCACCCACACCCCCCAGCAGTGCAGGGGACCTGCCAGCAGGCCCCCACTCATGTCCCACTCATGTCCCCTTGCACCCCCACCCCCCAGCAGTGCAGGGTACCTGCCAGCAGGCCCCCACTCATGTCCCCCTGCACCCCCACCCCCCAGCAGTGCAGGGCACCTGCCAGCAGGCCCCCACTCATGTCCCACTCATGTCCCCTTGCACCCCCACCCCCCAGCAGTGCAGGCCACCTGCCAGCAGGCCCCCACTCATGTCCCACTCATTTCCCCTTCACCCACACCCCGCTGCAGTGAAATGCTGATCTCATGACACAAACCAAAAGTCAACTATGTACATCAACACATGTCCGTCACAAACATACACTGGTTGGCTTTGCTTGTGTAAACCAACATTTTCACATGCATCAACCCAATGAGCGAATCCCACACATGTAACTAAAAAATGAAAATGTATTATGTACATGAAATCAAAAATGAAATGAAAGCATACCAAAATATGAAATATGAAATTAAAAGCATGTGAAAAAGATGATTGAATGAAAATGATAACCAAACCAAAGAAAATTGAAAGAAAAACAGTCCAAAGTCACCCTCAACAACGCAAATCCAAAGGAAATGTAAAAAAAAATCTCCATTGCTTCATGTTCATAATTAAAAAAAAAGAGAAATCAATCCATTGTCCAACTATTTACAATCCATTGCCCGGAAAAAATAAATCCATTGCTCCATGTCCATAATGCAAAATAAAACAAAAATGAATACATGATGAAACTATATACAGTCCATTGTCCAAGGATGTAAAGGGTCCATGATCCCAACCAAACAAATGAAACCTACCTAACTAACTACCTAAAAATATAATTATATACCAATTTGGGTGGCATTCTCCATTGACCACAAATAAAAGGAAAACTAAAATGAAACCTAACTCTAAAAACTATTTACAAGGGCAGCGGACTAGTCCGACGGCTCAATTTTGGTTGTCCCGGGCCAGGGCATCATCGAACTCCTGCTTAATGTCCTGGAGGTGGTCCTCTTCCATGGCCCCAAGGGTTCGCAAGGACGACGACATGTTCTCCTCCAACTCCGTGTGAATTGCCTCGAGGCACTCGGCCCGCCTCAGGGCCCTCCGCATGGAGTTCTCCGCCCTGACCATCGTGAGCCGTGTCTCTTCTGCCCGCTGCCACTCCGCATCTTTAGCATGGCCTAACCGCGGCCACATGGAATACACTGCCAGTCCTGGGTCCTCCTGCCCTCTGGCCAATGCCTGCCCCTCCGATGTCGAAGGCCCCGAGCCTTGATGTCTCCCACCTTGTTGCTGCTGCTGCTGTGCCTCTGCCTGTGCCCTGGCTCTTGCTGCCTGCACATCCTCCTCCGGCTGGGGTGCAGTTGTTGAGGTGGCCACCCCTGCTGGACGTCCGACTCCCGACTGTGGCAGGGATGTGTCCTCCACCAGCCTGGCCGCAGGGTCAGAGGCACCTCCACAGGGTACCCAGGTGATACATGGGTGGGAAGATGGCATGGAGGACGACTGGGGCATAGGGGATTCAGTTGCGGAGGGGGTCAGAACAAGGTCCAGAAAACGGAGGAATCCGGACCCTGGTGAGCTGTCCCAGTAGGTCAACGCGGTCAACGAGCCATTCGAGAAGACTTGCAGTTTCCTCATGAAAAGACTGCAGGTCACCTCGTATGGGCTGTTGACGCAACGCCACCCCACCCAGGACAGGCTCAACCCGGTCACGGATAGCCACGTCCACAGGGAGAGGAAGGCCAGTTGTTGTAAGCGGATCCCCTCCCTGACAACGGGTCTGGACGTAGGCATACCTGCTGGTGCGGGATGATGCAGTCACAGGATCAGGGACAGGATTACACACAGGCACCTCCGCGGTGGCCTGTGCTGCCTCCTGTCCCTGCCCCTGCACTGCACCATTAGCACCAGTGGAATCCCCACCTCCAGACCCCGTGTCTGTCCCTTGCACGGCCTCCTCCTCCACCAAACCCCCCACCAACCTGGATGACTCCGTGCCATCTTCCTCCGTCGGACCCTGTGGGGTCTCAGCTGCCCCTTCTGCTGCCAAGGAGTCCAACTCCGACCTCCGCCTCTTGGATCTTACCTTCGCAGCTGCGGCCTGGGACGTGGCACCGGCTTCCCAATTCCCAGACAAGATGATAACCTGTGAGGGGAGCCGAGCCTTGCGTCTTCGGCTGGCGGGATGATCCGTGCCGCTGTGCTCCACAGCACCCTCTCTGCCCTCTTCTTCAGTTGACGCTGCAGACAGGGAGAGATAAAACACAGGCATCAGGGCACTGCACAATGGACAGATACACACATGACAGTTGCACATGAGTGGTATTGTTTAACTACAGACACGGCATCACACTCCATGACACACATGTCTTTTTAACTCGCACACATGAACATTTCAACAGCAATATTGCACCAGGTAGCACCATCCATACACATACAACAGCATGAACAGCGAAAGGTGAGCCTGACATCACATGAAACACAAGGAGAGCACTAGACATGCACACACGCCACCACACTTACATGCATGTCTACATCTCCTCCAACTGTTGCAGTGATGAGATCGCCATACATGTCACATCTGCCATTCATCATTCTACATATCAGTGTCATGTGCATCCATGTTGCATCACAGTTGCACACTTGTCAGATACACATACATGCACATGTACACAGTGCCGATACATGCATTATGAACCACCATCCATGCCACAACCATGCCAATGTACATACACAGAAATTCAAACATGTGTGCTCTCACACCTGCATTTGCCCAGCATGCTTACCAACACATACACCATCAATGTGTCTCACAACTGAGAGGACTCACATGTGGCAGCCTCACGCCCATGTTCATACACATCCCTACATGGCCCTACATAAACACATGTGCAACCTGCACACTACTGGCACACCACGACACGCACAGCATACTATCAACATGCATGTACACTTACCGCTCGACTCTAGATGGGTCTGCCTCTCAAGGATTGGACGTAGAGAGCTGGGCATATGCATTCCAGGACCCTCATTTGATGGTTTGACAGCTGGCCCCGTCGCCCCTTGGCATCCGCTGCCTTAGCGAGGCGCCTGGCCTTGTTGAGGGTCCTGGACCTGAAGTCCTCCCAGCGCTTCTTGACATGATGTAAGTCGTGGACTGCCACCCCCTCCGCATTGATGGCAGTCACGATGTCCATCCAGATCCTGGTCCGTCCTTCATTGTCGGCGCGCAAACTTCCAAAGAGGGCATCATACTGCCCCAGGACTTGCTCCACCAGGACACCAAATTCGGTGGCAGTGAAGCTGGTGGCCCTCTGCCTCTCTGGCTGGGGGTTGCCAGTGCTGCCAGATGGTATTGTGCCAGACATGGCAACTCCAGAGGCAGGAGTGGGTGGGCAACTGGGTCCTGGGGCTGGGCTGTGGAGCGATGGAATCCCAGTCGGGAGTCTTCGGTTCCAGCAGGGGTGGTCACAGCAACTACACCCCTGGCTGACGTGCAGGCAGCAAAAGGCAGGGCATGTGGGCAGCAGGCAGTCAGGCAGCAGCAGAAGGCAGGTGGGAGCGTACTCAGGGCTCTGAGGGGCAGTAATTCGGCCTTCTGGGCAGGAGTGTGGTCTTCCGTGTGTTTTTGCGTGGCCAGCTTGATACAAAGTGATTTGGCACGTGAAAAAATTGCACGTCAGCGTGTAATTCGAGGAAAGGGCCTTAGCGTGTAAGTGCGTCAGCACACGCACGCGATTCCATTGGACCAAAGGCCCTTAGCGTGTAAGCACGTAAGTTACATTACGCACGCGGGCGTTTCCCTCATAGCACGTGATGACAGAGCACACGTGGAAAAACTGCACGTCCAAGTGTCATTGCGTGTAATTGGAGGAAAGCGCCCACGTACACGCGTGTCTGACGTGTATGTGTGGGCTGGTTTAAAAGCTACGTGTAGGACGCCATTTCCCTGTACGTGCTTTTCTCTGACAGCTCTTTTCTGAATTTTTGTTGGGCCTGTTTCCTCAAACAGAGTTCACTTCTCCTTTTGTCCCGTCACCTTAGACAGCGTACAATTCTTCTTTTGGCGGGGGTGTTGCCAATGCGCACACGCGTGTATTTTTCATGTTATTTTTCCTGGCAGACGGTGAGTTCCGCACATGCTTAGCAACTGTGCTTGCCCCGTGTGTCGCCTTCCCCTTCAGAGGTCGTTGTAGGCTGCGTGTATTATGCGTACGCTTAGTTTTGTGTTTCTGGGTGCCACAGTGTAGTGCGGGTTCATTTTTTCACGCACGTGGTCTAAGGGGTTGCGTGCACGTTAATTTTTTATTTTGGGCTGCCTGTGCGTTGCGTGAACGTCATCTTCCCCCAGGGGTCACAGCAGCCTTGTTACAGCACTAGGGTACGAATTCCATCTGGTATCCTATCCCTTTGACCCCATATTGCCCAGGACAATAGTTTACTGCAACTCCCATACGCACAACAACATCAGTGCCATGGTTGGAAGGCGACCAAGCGGTAAGGGAGGCAAAGGTGGCCGACCTTCAAAAGATGGGTGTGGTGGGCGTGGTAGGGGACGTGGCTACACACTCCGGTACCTCAAGGAAGCCTTGCTTTAATGATCCGGAACTTGATGCACTTGTGGCCTATGTGTCGGCACATAGCCACGAAATGCTGGTGACTGCAGCGTACAAGACCACACCTGGTCAACGAAAGGCACACTGGCAGACCATCGCCAACCGCATAAGTGCCCTTGGATTTGTGAGGCGCACAGTTGATGATTGCTACAAGCGGTGGAATGACCTGAAACGCGAGCAAAGAACAAGCTGGCCTCAAATCATGCCGCTACTCTGGTGACTGGCGGTGGGTCTCCACAAGAGGACAACAAACTCACTGAACATGAGTCTGTTGCTGGGGCCTTCGTCACAGAGGAACAGATCCAAGGTGTGGGAGGACTACCTGATTATGATGCATTGTCCGGTGAGTGCCCATGCATGTGTGTGTAATGCATGTGTATGTTGTTTGGGTGACGGGTTCTGATTAAGTGCCAGGTGAGGGTGTGTGTGCCTGAGTGGTATGGGTCACCCATGTGCTTCATCCAAAACATTCAGCGGCCTTGGATTTGGGTGTGACAGTATCCCTTCTGCCCACAGTAGTAATTTAGCGCAACATTACAGCAGTTGCCCTTGAAGGGGCATCTTTCAACAACATTGTTTGTATTTTTCAGTGTTCGTTCAGGCTGATTGTTTCAATTCTCCCGCTTTTGCTACGCATTCCTCAGCCCTATTGTCACATTTGTGACATGCTTCTATCATTGATGAACCCCACATTGGCCAAACGTAAACTATGTACATCAACATATGTCCGTCACACACATACACTGGTTGCCATTGCTTGTGTAAACCCACATTTTCACATGCATCAACCCAAAGAGCGAATCCCACACATGGAACTAAAAAATGAAAATGTATTATGTACATGAAATCAAAAATGAAATGAAAGCATACCAAACTATGAAATATGAAATGAAAAGCATGTGAAAAAGATGATTGAATGAAAGTGATAACCAAACCAAAAAAAATTGAAAGAAAAACAGTCCAAAGTCACCCTCCAACAACGCAAATCCAAAGGAAATGTAAAAAAAAATCTCCATTGCTTCAAGTTCATAATAAAAAAAAAGAGAAATCAATCCATTGTCCAACTATTTACAATCCATTGCCCGGAAAAAATAAATCCATTGCTCCATGTCCATAATGCAAAAAAAAACAAAAATGAATACATGATGAAACTACATACAATCCATTGTCCAAGGATGTAAAGGGTCCATGATCCCAACCAAACAAATGAAACCTACCTAACTAACTACCTAAAAATATAACTATATACCAATTTGGGTGGCATTGTCCATTGACCACAAATAAAAGGAAAACTAAAATGAAACCTAACTCTAAAAACTATTACAAGGGCAGCGGACTAGTCCGACGGCTCACTTTTGGTTGTCCCGGGCCAGGGCATCATCGAACTCCTGCTTAATGTCCTGGAGGTGGTCCTCTTCCATGGCCCTGAGGGTTCGCAAGGACGACGACATGTTCTCCTCCAACTCCCTGCGAATTGCCTCGAGGCACTCGGCCCGCCTCAGGGCCCTCCGCATGGAGTTCTCCGCCCTGACCATCGTGAGCCGTGCCTCTTCTGCCCGCTGCCACTCCGCATCTATAGCATGGCCTAACAGCTGCCACACGGAATACACTACCAGTCCTGGGTCCTCCTGCCCTCTGGCCAATGCCTGCCCCTCCGATGTCGAAGGCCCCGAGCCATGATGGCTCCCACCTTGTTGCTGCTGCTGCTGTGCCTCTGCCTGTGCCCTGGCTCTTGCTGCCTGCACATCCTCCTCCGGCTGGGGTGCAGTTGTTGAGGTGGCCACCCCTGCTGGATGTCTGACTCCCGACTGTGGCAGGGATGTGTCCTCTACCAGCCTGGCCGCAGGGTCAGAGGCACCTCCACAGGGTACCCAGGTGATACATGGGTGGGAAGATGGCATGGAGGACGACTGGGGCATAGGGGATTCAGTTGAGGAGGGGGTCGGAACAAGGTCCAGAAAACAGAGGAATCCGGCCCTGGTGAGCTGTCCCAGTAGGTCAACGCGGTCAACGAGCCATTCGAGAAGACGTGCAGTTTCCTCATGAAAAGAATGCAGGTCACCTCATATGGCCCGTTGACGCAACGCCACCCCACGCAGGACAGGCTCAACCCGGTCACGGATAGCCACGTACGCAGGGAGAGGAAGGCCAGTTGTTGTAAGCGGATCCCCTCCCTGACAACGGGTCTGGAAGTAGGCATCCCTGCTGGTGCGGGATGATGCAGTAACAGGATCAGGGACAGGATTACACACAGGCACCTACGCGGTGGCCTGTGCTGCCTTCTGTCCCTGCCCCTGCACTGCACCATTAGCACCAGTGGAATCCCCACCTCCAGACTCCGTGTCTGTCCCTTGCACGGCCTCCTCCTCCACCAAACCCCCCACCAACCTGGATGACTCCGTGCCATCTTCCTCCGTCAGACCCTGTGGGGTCTCAGCTGCCCCTTCTGCTGCCGAGGAATCCAACTCCGACCTCCACCTCTTGGACCTTCCCTTGGCAGCTGCGGCCTCGGACGCGGCACCGGCTTCCCAATTCCCAGACAAGATGACAACCTGTAAGGGGAGCCGGGCCTTGCGTCTTCGGCTGGCGGGATGATCCGTGCCGCTGTGCTCCACAGCACCCTCTCTGCCCTCTTCTTCAGTTGACGCTGCAGACAGGGAGAGATAAAACACAGGCATCAGGGCACTGCACAATGGACAGATACACACATGACAGTTGCACATGAGTGGCATTGTTTAACTACAGACACGGCATCACACTCCACGACACACATGTCTTTTTAACTCACACACATGAACATTTCAACAGCAATATTGCACCAGGTTGCACCATCCATACACATACAACAGCATGAACAGCGAAAGGTGAGCCTGACATCACATGAAACACAAGGAGTGCACTAGACATGCACACACGCCACCACACTTACATGCATGTCTACATCTCCTCCAACTGTTGCAATGATGAGATCGCCATACATGTCACATCTGCCATTCATCCTTCTACATATCAGTGTCATGTGCATCCATGTTGCATCACAGTTGCACACTTGTCAGATACACATACATGCACATGTACACAGTGCCGATACATGCATTATGAACCACCATCCATGCCACAACCATGCCAATGTACATACACAGAAATTCAAACATGTGTGCTCTCACACCTGCATTTGCCCAGCATGCTTACCAACACATACACCATCAATGTGTCTCACAACTGAGAGGACTCACATGTGGCAGCCTCACGACCATGTTCATACACATCCCTACATGGCCCTACATAAACACATGTGCAACCTGCACACTACTGGCACACCACGACACGCACAGCGTACTATCAACATGCATGTACACTTACCGCTCGACTCCAGATGGGTCTGCCTCTCAAGGATCTGGACGTAGAGAGCTGGGCATATGCATTCCAGGACCCTCATTTGATGGTTTGACAGCTGACCCCGGCCCCTTGGCATCCGCTGCCTTAGCGAGGCGCCTGGCCTTGTTGAGGGTCCTGGACCTGAATTCCTCCCAGCGCTTCTTGACATGATGTAAGTCGCGGACTGCCACCCCCTCCGCATTGATGGCAGTCACGATGTCCATCCAGATCCTGGTCCGTCCTTCATTGTCGGCGCGCAAACTTCCAAAGAGGGCATCATACTGCCCCAGGACTTGCTCCACCAGGACACCAACTTCGGTGGCAGTGAAGCTGGTGGTCCTCTGCCTCTCTGGCTGGGGGTTGCCAGTGCTGCCAGACCGTATTGTGCCAGACATGGCAACCCCAGAGGCAGGAGTGGGTGGGCAACTGGGTCCTGGGGCTGGGCTGTGGAGCGATGGAATCCCAGTCGGGAGTCTTCGGTTCCAGCAGGGGTGGTCACAGCAACTACACCCCTGGCTGACGTGCAGGCAGCAAAAGGCAGGGCACGTGGGCAGCAGGCAGTCAGGCAGCAGCAGATGGCAGGTGGGAGCGTGCTCAGGGCTCTGAGGGGCAGTAATTCGGCCTTCTGGGCAGGAGTGTGGTCTTCCGTGTGTTTTCACATGGCCAGCTTGATACAGAGTGATTTGGCACGTGAAAAAATTGCACGTCAGCGTGTAATTCGAGGAAAGGGCCTTAGCGCGTAAGTGCGTCAGCACACGCACGCGATTCCATTGGACCAAAGGCCCTTAGCGTGTAAGCGCGTAAGTTACATTACGCACGCGGGCGTTTCCCTCGTAGCACGTGATGACAGAGCACACGTGCAAAAACTGCACGTCCAAGTGTCATTGCGTGTAATTGGAGGAAAGCCCCCAGGTACACGCGTGTCTGACGTGTATGTGTTGGCCGGTTTAAAAGCCACGTTTAGGATGCCATTTCCCTGTACGTGCTTTTCTCTGACAGCTCTTTTCTGAATTTTTGTTGGGCCTGTTTCCTCAAACAGAGTTCACTTCTCCTTTTGTCCCGTCTCCTTAGATAGCGTACAATTCTTCTTTTGGCGGGGGTGTTGCCAATGCGCACACGCGTGTATTTTTCAAGTTCTTTTTCCTGGCAGACAGTGAGTTCCGCACGTACTTAGCAACTGTGCTTGCCCCGTGTGTCGCGTTCCCCTTCAGAGGTCGTTGTAGGCTGCGTGTATTATGCGTACACTTAGTTTTGTGTTTCTGGGTGCCACAGCGTAGTGCAGGTTCATTTTTTCACGCATGTGGTCTAAGGGGTGCGTGCACGTTAATTTTTGATTTTGGGCTGCCTGTGCATTGCGTGACCGTCATCTTCCCCCAGGGGTCACAGCAGCCTTGTTACAGCACTAGGGTACGAATTCCATCTGGTATCCTACCCCTTTGACCCCATATTGCCCAGGGCAATAGTTTACTGCAACTCCCATACGCACAACAACATCAGTGCCATGGTTGGGAGGTGACCAAGCGGTAAGGGAGGCAAAGGTGGCCGACCTTCAAAAGATGGGTGTGGTGGGCGTGGTAGGGGACATGGCTACACACTCCAGTACCTCAAGGAAGCCTTGCTTTAATGATCCGGAACTTGATGCACTTGTGGCCTATGTGTCGGCACGTAGCCACGCAATGCTGGTGACTGCAGCGTGCAAGACCACACCTGGTCAACGTAAGGCACACTGGCAGACCATCGCCGACCGCATAAGTGCCCTTGGATTTGTGAGGCGCACAGTTGATAATTGCTACAAGCGGTGGAATGATCTGAAACGCGAGCAAAGAACAAGCTGGCCTCAAATCATGCCGCTACTCTGGTGACTGGCGGTGGGTCTCCACAAGAGGACAACAAACTCACTGAACATGAGTCTGTTGCTGGGGCCTTCGTCACAGAGGAACAGATCCAAGGTGTGGGAGGACTACCTGATTATGATGCATTGTCCGGTGAGTGCCCATGCATGTGTGTGTAATGCATGTGTATGTTGTTTGGGTGACGGGTTCTGATTAAGTGCCAGGTGAGGGTGTGTGTGCCTGAGTGGTATGGGTCACCCATGTGCTTCATCCAAAACATTCAGCGGCCTTGGATTTGGGTGTGACAGTATCCCTTCTGCCCACAGTAGTAATTTAGCGCAACATTACAGCAGTTGCCCTTGAAGTGGCATCTTGCAACAACATTGTTTGTATTTTTCAGTGTGCGTTCAGGCTGATTGTTTCAATTCTCCCGCTTTTGCTACGCATTCCTCAGCCCTATTGTCACATTTGTGACATGCTTCTGTCATTGATGAACCCCACATTGGCCCACATGTGTTACCTTGTTAGGTGAATGATTTGACCATTCAGGCTGATTGAGTATTTGCCTGATCACATACATTTTTTGGGGCCTGTTTGAATGTGGAACATGATAGTTGTTTCCTGTCATGTTGAAGTTCACAACCATTGATGTGTACATCGGCCTGAAATCACTGTATTTTTGTACACTGGATGTGTTGCAGTGTGTGGCACATGCCTATTTTGTCACACTATGTAGCATTTTTCATCTCATCATGTCCATCCCACATGAATGGCTGACAGTATTCATTCACTGACATAGGGATGTACTTGTGGAATGTACCATGGCTATGGTACATGCCATCTGTGTGATGGCATGTGTCATGTATGTGTATTGGACATGCCACTCACAGGCCAATGTCTGATGGCAGTGCTACCCAGCATGCAGCAAATGTGCGCTCTTCCATCTTGGTGTCATCAGTGTCTGCCTTTTGCCTCTCCTTCCGACTCAGTGACAGTGCATGCATGGGAGGGTTATAGTCATGTGGGACATGTGTAAATCATGTACTGGTTCTGTAGCTTGTCAGGCCTATTTGTGTGCTATGGTGCTAATGCCTGTTTCCATTTTTTGTCTTTCATGTTTTTGCAGGGGATAACGCACTTGATGCTGTTGAGGTTGAGGAGATGGTGCAGACCCAGGAGGGATCTCAGGTACGACCAGGCACCAGTGGGGGACGTGGTGTGGTGGTGGGTGAGAACCCAATCTTGCTGCAGACCATTCTGTCCAGGGGTGCCTCTGGGTGCACCTCCCCAGACCTCTATTCAGGTGCTGATTCGGATGATGAGACCTATGTGCCATTGCAGGTAAGTGTTTCTGGCAGGGATTCTGTTCGGTCCAACCCACCTGCACCAGGAGTAGAACCCTCTATGGGGATGTCAGTGTTGGTAAGTCCGCCTTTGGCGGTTACGGATGCAGGGTCACACTCCACAACATCTGATCCTGTTCCTGGGCCAGCAGATCAGAGGGGGAATGCAGTCCTGCAGCCTCAGGCAGTGCCGACACAGCAAGGCGCAGATCGCCTTGCCCCAAACAGGTGTGGTGCCCGCCGACGCGGTGGCCGTACGCCACCAGGCAATACCGCATGGGAACAATCCATATACGGTATGGCAACCCAACAGGCAGCATCAGTTGAGATGATGGCTCAAGCAATGGAGAGTGTGGACACTTTCATTGTCCCCCCTGAAAGGCAGATAGAGCAACTACAGCAGGCAACAGACTCCATTTGCCAATCACACAGGGAGGACATGTTGGCATCCAACAGGGACAGACGGGCGGCACTGGAGACTCTACGCCAATCGATATCAATAGAGTCCCAGGGCCACAGAGAAGCCCTGAGGGTAGAACTCCATCACCTCAGGGAGACTCCTGTTGCCCTTGAGGCTTCCACTAACTTGAGGATAGAACAGCAGATGGAGCGGCTCACACGTTGACTCTCAGCTGAGATGCAGACAACTCGGGAGGAGATCCGGGCATCACGTCAGGTGCTGCATGGGGATCTCCGCACTATAATCCTCCAGAACGAGACCTTCCACACCCCCATGCTTGCTGCCATGGAGGACCATACCAGGGCTTTGCGTGGGCTGCCTCCCATAGCACCACCACCTCCTGTGGCAGCAGCAGAGGGCGATGAGAGCGGCAGCAGCAGTTCTCCCACATTGGCATAGCGTGCAGGCCATGAGCCCATGGAGGTGTTTCCATAAGCCCCCCCCTGGCCCCCACATGGCCATTTTTGATTTTTGATTTTTGATTTTTGATTTTTTTTACAGTGTGTTGCCTTGTGTGGCTCCCGTGGGCATCCACTGTATTCCGGCTGGGCACATGCAGGCTTGTCCTGAGTTTGGGTTAGATGCTTGGGTTCGTGAGACACACACTCCTCCTGCTTCCCGTTTCCATGGGCTTGCAGAGGGTGTGCCCAAGTGACAGTGACTTACACAGTGACGTTGGACTCACATGAGCTGTGTGGGCAGTCTGCAGTCAATACTGTGTATACATTCCTAGTGGATATTGTTGCTGTATTGTACACTGCATGGTGTATTAATATGCGCTTGTGCATCCATGTCTTCCTCCTAATTTGCAGGTTCATTCCGCATGTCTTCACAAGGCCGTCTACTTTGGAGATGGAGTTCATGTTGTAAGCAGTGCACTTACACATTTGCGTGGCAGCAGCACTGCACAGTTGGAATTGGTTGATGTGCTGGCATAATCAGGTTGTAAGACTACCACTACTTTAACTTAGTACTGTCATGTTTATGCTATGTTTGAGGTTGTGTGGCTGCATTGTATTGTTGGTAAGTATTTGGTCATGTGTGTTGTTAGTTCTACATTACTGGGAGCATTTTGTGTGTGGGCAGTTTCCATTAGGGACACCGTCCATTGACACTTGTGTCATGTTTTGGGGATTGCTTTGTTTGCTCTCACATAGCATGACATGCCATGGTGTGTTGGGTGGCGGTGCTGGGGAGGGGTTGGATGACGTGGCACTGTTGTCATGTTGTATTTTGCAAGGGGGTAATGAATTTAGCAGCATAGAAGTGTGTCTTTTGATGACACAGCATTGGTGGTGTTTGTGTAGGTAGGGATGCACACAATCTAACACTTCCAGGTGACCAATATCAGGCTGGTATGGTTGTGACAGTTGACTGTCCCTTATGTCTTCATCATTGATTGTCAGATGGTATATGCCAGGGCTGTGTGCACTCCACAGGGTTGTGATTTTAGGTGAAGTAATTAGCCACCAGCTGCGTTCGGGCTGCCTCACCCCGTGCCCTTTCCCCTCCCATGCGCAGCGGGCGTGCATGTGGTTGGGGATGTGGGGGCACCACCATGTCCACGGGCAGGCCCCGGCGTGTTGCAACGTTGTGCATGACACATGCTGCCACTATGATCCTGCACACTGCTGGGGGAGCATATAATAGCTGCCCGCCAGAACGGTCAAGGGAGCGAAAGCGTGACTTGAGCACTCTGAATGTGCGCTCCACTATGCCCCGGGTTGCAATGTGGGCTGTGTTGTATCTTACCTCGGGTGGCGTGGTGGGGTTCCGAATTGGCGTCATCATGTGGGTGCTCAGAGGGTAGGCACTGTCCCCTGGGGAGGTGGTGATGGGTATCATTAGTGGGGTTGTGACATTGCTCTGTATCTGACATGCATGCATGTGCTGTGGCATTTATACTCACCGAGCAGCCATGTATCGCCATGCCGACCAGCTTCTAGGTCCCGGTTTAGGGTTGACATTCTGTAAATGAAACTGTCGTGGGTGGACCGTGGATAGTTGGCATATACTGAGGTGATGATTCCCTTGGCATCACATACTACCTGCACGTTGATGGAATGCCAGTGCTTGCAGTTTCTGTAGATGTGCTCAGATGGCCAGGGGGGGACGTAGAGCCACATGGGTGCAATCAATGGCACCTATCAATTTGGGGAATTGTGCCACCCTGTAAAAATCCTGGATGGCAGCCTGCCTTTCTGCAGGTGTTCTGGGCAGGTATATGTGCCTGCGGACTGATGGGTGTGCAGTCATGATGGCCAAGACTTGGTGTAGGCAGCGTGACTGCATGGCCTGTGACACCCTCCTTCCCACTATAGCAGTTGTCCGCTGAAATGATCCAGTGGCCAAGAAGTGCAGTACATTGAGGACCTTATGCGGGGGGCTGAGTGCTTGGGAGCACATGGTGGGTGATGTGAGGTCATCCTCCCACTCACTGATCAGGTCGAGTATTATGTGAGGTGGAAACCTGTACCTCCCATACACCTGGTAATCAGGCATCCCAAAAAGGCTGGTTCTGGGTGTAAAAATTACGGGCCTGACTATCCTCCTCCTCCTCCTCCTGCGGTATCCCACGACCACTGCTGCTAGGAACGGTATATTCATCCTGGCGTCTGAGCTTGTTTGTTGTTTGGGCGCACTTTTATGCTGCGCAGGTCCACGTACACCTGCTTTCTGCTGGCGTACGTGTTTCCGGATTAGCGCGTCTTTATTGGCGCACGCGTTTGGAGATGTGTGCGCCAGAGTGCGCCATGCAGAATTTTGGCACACATCCTGGGATTTCCACGTGCACGGACTTCCATGAATTGCTGTGCGTGGGTTTCACTCCCATTTTCGCACTGGCACTGCGATTCGCATGCTTTCGCACGCTTGCGCCGAAAATTGTAGCGCACATTAATTCCATGAATCGGCCTCTTAATGGAGCGAATAGGACCAAATCGGATTCTACAATTATTTCATATACTTATTTTCCAGATAATACTAAGCTGTGTGTAGCACAATGCATTAAGAACTACGAAGCTGCCATAGCAGGGTTGAGGCCTAGTGGGGTCACTCAGCTGTTAATTGCACGTAGAAAGCCTTTTCATGCAGTAGCAACAGCAACCATTGCGAGATGGGTTAGAGAGGTGATGCACTGGGCAGGAGTGGACTTATCTCAATTTGGCACGCACTCAGCAAGGGGAGCGATGGCATCTAGAGCATTTGCAGCAGGCGTGTCCTTTCAGGACATCATGAAATCAGCCAACTGGTTTAATGAATGTACTTTTAAGACTTTCTATTTTAAGCCTGTCTCACAGATAGCTAATAGAGTGATAATAGCTTTGAACAGGCATAATGCTTGCTTCCATCTTGACATAGAATGAAGATTGTCCAGGCTTACAGCGCAGGCCTGTCGTGATTATATTAAAGACAAGGAGGCCAGCAGAGTTGAACTGTGATCATGTAGCTTGGAAGAGTTTTTTGAGAACTTGTTGGCTTTAAATATCATTTTGGAACCTACTGGTTGCAACTTTTCATCATTTGGGCTTTGCTAATCTGATCCCAGAAATACAAATACATTTTTAAAAGAATCATAAACTCTTTGCTTAACAACATGAGGGCCCTATTTTAAGCTAGGAGTTGCAAATTGGTGGACGTTTTCATTGCATGCTAAACATTAGTCTTACTCCTATTCTTATTCTTATTATTGTATAATGTTATGGGGCATACCTCGCTCTGGAACTATGGTGCGCTTTAGAGGTCATAGAGCAAACATTGGCAGTGAGAATTTGACAAATCATTAAGTGCAAATTAGAAAGCTCAGAGTATAATATTCGGATGGGGGAATTCACTATGTCTGTAATACTTGCAACATTGTGCATGTTGTACTTCATTCATTTTCCTATGTATTGCTCCTCTGGAAACCCTGCTGGTGACTGCGATGGGCCGAACGTGTGTGCATGTCTTTAAATGTAACATTTCCAAATATTTAAACATAGCAAAAAAAAAAAGCTTATGTGGCTTTCTTAACAATACCCGTGAAACAAAGGCCTACCACGGGACACGTATTGCCAAATACTAGAACAATTTTGTGAAACCATCCATCAGCAAATATTGTGAACTGAAAATTAAATTGCTACTACGCAGACATAGTTTGGCAGTTTTCTTTCAGAATGTGCATTACTGGGAGTGCCTGCCTGCTAGTGATGATTGCACATAAACACCAGGCTGAGAGCACACAAAGATACAATCTTCAGCTTGAGATTCTAAACAGTTCAGTCAATTAATACATGGCATGTTGCTAATTCCACCAGGCCAGTGCAGGGAAGTTAATTGTGCGAGGTATACAATGTGGTATTGAAACAAAACATGTTCCGCATACCAACCATTTCTATTGGATTTGTTTGTTTGGTGTCTCTTTACAGACGTTTTTAAGTACCATTTGCAAAGTGTGTGTGTGTCTGAGAGGGGGAGGGAGAAGCTAAAGGAGAGCGAGAGTGCATGCATTCTCAGCGGCACGGCAGGTCGCCCATGACCCACAGGCCACTTGGAGACAGTCACACATAAACGGGAAAGGAGTGCCTATGGGATTAATATAAAGCACAACACTTCTACAAAACTATTCTAATAGTAAATAAATACAAACATTAAATAGACAGCATAGCAACAATGAGGAAAAAGGGAAATATGTAGATGACATTTGTGATGTTATATTTGATGTCATGGGTGTTAGTCTTAGCAGTGCATAGTGGTGGCGTGAGTTATGGTTGCTTAGTTTACCATAACTGGCAAATTTCTGGGGTTTTACTTGTAAGCATAATATGGATAGGTTTTCATTAGTGCAAAGCAACTATAATGTCCGTTCAAAAAAGTCCATGCACTGAATTTGATAGGTTTTTAGTAGCACAACTGAACCATAACGTCCCTTTAACAACGTTTTTCCACTGAATTTGATAGGTTTTTAGTAGCGCAACTTAACCGTAACGTCCCTTTAACAACGTTTTTTCACTGAATTTCATAGATTTTTACCAGGATACCATTAGTCTGTACAGATGTACCATACAACATACTGAACCCGCTGACCCCATACTGATGGGTTCACTGTCCGTGGACTATGCGATTTTCCGCGGACCCCGGGTAGCATCCACACTGCCCAAAAGCTCAGGGGTATCTTACAAAGTTGTAGCATACAACAAACAGACAGAACATTTTGAACGGGCACCACGTCAGTGAATTGAAGAGAAGAATAAAGTAAGTCTACAAACTCTATACTTAAGAAAACCATAGTGCACTTCCATAAGATATGCATCATAATGGAACACACCAAAAACAAAAATAACCTAAGGCTCCAGCAGAATTACTTCACTGCTGCTTTATAAAGAAACTGCACACCAACTGTCAAAAGCACACCTGCAAAGAACTAACAGATCAACTAAACAATAAACTGGTAGGTTCACTACATTGATTACTACAGCAACACACTGGGCCTCATTCCGAGTGCTGCGGTAAGGGGTTAACAGCACCAGTAAGGATGCTGGTGCCGTTAACCCCCTACCGAAGCATTCCGAGGTCCCTTAGCGGGAGCTGATAAGGGACCAAGAAGCTAATAACGGGCCCGCTATTTGCGGGCCGGCTATTAGCTCCTTCTCCATTCCCATTGAGCCCTATGGGGGCTCGAATGGGAATGGGGAATGGTTTTCGGAATGGGGACTTACCGGGTCCGCAAAGGTCGATTGTCCTGGTAAGTGCCCATTCTGACACCACGGACCCGGACATAGGTTTGGAGGCAACCATGGTGCTATTAGCTGCCTCCAAACGTGTAATGTCCCCCTCTGTTCAATATGCTACAATGAAAAATAATTTCTTTTTTTTTTTACACAGAAATGTCTAGCACCCTGGAGTGGCTTGAAGAAAATGTTCCTTAAGATGAAATGAGTTTAGACAGTGATACTATTGGTACACAGTACAGTTTCCAAAGTAAACCAATTGATACACATAGACCCTGCTATTAGCGGCACCGTTAATAACGATGCCTCTAATAGCAGCATGGGTGCGGGCACGCAGTCCATCAAACTGGCAATACCGGCATGCCGCTAATAGGAGGAAATCACAAGTCAGGCAGACAAGCAAATACTGGCATCATGAAGGCACTAATACGGGATACCGGCATGCCGGCAATACCGGCATCTCGACCCAACCGTGAAATGCTATGTGCAGTGTTCCCAACTGCCACAGATGCACACAATCAGCACAGATGGAGGCAATGGAGTATGGGCCAATACAAAAGGAGCACACCCACACACCACACCCCCTCCCACACCTAGATGATTCCAATAGTAGTAGCAATACTGGAGCTGGAGGACATGCTTGCATTGCAACACCAGCAACAACAACAACAGCAACAGCAGGCACCACAGAGGAGACGCAGGAGGAGAAGGAGGATGAGACAGGCCCAGCATGCCCCACCATCAGAGCCAGTCCTTTCAACCTAACCCCGGAGCACATACACACCCTGTACCATCTGGACTGGGACACCATCACCACCATTGTGGACATGATACACGACGACATTTGAAATACGCGCCACCATCCCCCTCTACTGAAGGTAGCGTCGGTGCTCCACTTCCTTGCCACAGATACCTACCAGTTCACAGTGGGGCACATGCATGGCATATCACAACCCTTATTTTCTCTCAATCTGAACCAAGTGCTGGATGCCTTGCTCAAGCACACAAGGGACTACATATCCATACCACAGACTCCCTAGGAGATTCTTGATACCAAAGTTGGCTTCCATGAACTGGCAGGCATGCCAAATTGTATAGGTGCCCTCAACTGCACCCACATGGAGTTGGTGGTCCCACATGCCATGGAGGTGGTGTACCGCAACCGCAAGCAAGACCACTCTATCAATCTGCAGATGGTATGTGACACCAGCAAGATCATAACACATTGTTGTTACCGATATCCCGGATCAACTCATGACTCTCTGGTCCTGCGAAACTCCACGCTACCACGCTACATGGAGAGACATGCCGGACGACGTGCCTGGCTGCTTGGTAAGTTGCATGACAGGCATATGTGCTGATTTGGCGGGAGAGATGCACACACCATCATGGTGTCAATGTTGATGTGACAGCATTATGTGCACATCACTAAATACTGTGCCTCAAAGCATCCCAAACAGAACATGACATCCAGATCCGATAGGACAGAAGTAAGGTTGACACCTATCACAACATGACAAACAGTAATCCCCACATCCCACTAAACGTGAACCACTCATCAGCGGACCTTACCTTCTGTAACACCATCCAGCTACATGCAGTGAATATGCATTATGTTGCTGTCTCCCGCAAACCACCACACAGGACAAGCATCCATGGGAGTGCATTGAACCAAACCACCAAGGGAATCCACTGTCTGTCACAGGGCCGCCACAACCACAGGAATGCAGCATGTCACCATGGCAAAAATATGCGCTGAATGCCTAATATTGCAGAGCCTACTGCCAACGCTCCCAGTCAGCAATTCCTACAGAAGACAACACATCACAAATTAGACACAAATACAGCTGTATGCGTACAGGATGCATGTGCAACAAGACGGCAGTGCACACCGTGTATCATCTTTGAAGATGCAACCCACACCATTAGTCCATGGCACAGGACACAATGAGGGCCTGAAAATGGCGTGCATACAACCAGGGATATGTGCATGTGACCAACGATAATCTGCAGACATGTGTGACTAGTACAGCTGTCCATCATGATTGAACTGACATGTACCTTTTGTTGCCTCCTATGCAGGTGACAGTGGCTATCTCTTGAAGCTGTGGCTCCTCACCCCTGTCTGAAACCCACAGAACAGGCACGAGGAGGACTACAATCGTTCCCACACCCGTACCTGTGTGGTCATTGAGCAGACCATTGGCCTGTTGAAGACACGATTTCGCTGCCTTAGCCGGTCGGGTGGGGCACTCCTCTACAGACATGAGAAGGTGGCCAAGATCATCATGGCATGTGTAATGCTGCACAATATGTGTATCCGATGGAACGTGCCCCTGCCCCCTGACATTGAACTGCTACCACCTGGTGATGATGAAGGGGATGAAGAAGATGTGGCTGCATATCATTGTGGTGCTGATGCACAGGAGGGACGTGCTGTGTGTCAGTCAGTGATAGCACAATATTTCTGGCACACATGGCTGCAGAGGGTGACATGACAGTTTGACAGAGGGCACTGGGTGTGGGAGTTCATGTACACTAAGCACTGTATATGAATAAATGACACATGCGCAATGATGAATGTCCACTCAAAATTTTTTTTTTTCACACAACGTGTGAATTGAAATTTACAATGAAGAAGAAAGTGCACCAACCCCCCTCCGCTTCCGCCAAAACTCTCCAACACACCCTCACCCCCTTCCCCCGCCCACCAAAACTCCCCAACACACTCTCACCCCTTTCCCCCTCCTGCAAAACTCCCCAACACACCCTCACCCCCCTCCCCCTCACCTCAAAACTCCCCCGCACATGTCTAAACAAGTGTCCATTGCCTTCATCAGGCTGGCCAGTCTACTTCCTGCCACTCCCTGCACCTGGTGGCGGCATGTCCGGGCGGCGCAGGGTGTGCGCCGACCAGCGTAGTGGGCTGGTCTGTGTTGAGCTGGAGGACGATGGTGTGGCCGCCTGCTCCATCTGGGGTGCTGGACGTTCAGCCTCCATAGCATCAGCGATGCGGCTGAGGACCTGCCGCAGGGCGGATACCTCCTTGCACAGTCTGCTTGTATTTTCTGCAAAGATCTTGCCCAGGGAGGTGGTTTTATCGGCAATTACCTTGCACAGAGAGGCAGTGTTTTCACGCCACTCCTGCCGTGCTTAGGCATTGTCATTCACAAATTGACACACAAGGGCAGTCAGCTTCTCATGCCGCTGTGGCCCCGTCGGTACACCTGTGGAGGTGGAGAGTGCTTGGGTGTCATGTTCGACTTAACCTTAGATGTAACATGCAATTAGAATGCTCTTTCTTTATTTTCTACGAATTTGAATTGAGCCGGTAACAAACCCGTCTCACACCCCCTTTTACAAATACCCCGGGTCACAAAGGACCATGAACCTGGCCGGTGGGTGGTAACACAGTATTTATTTATTTTAAATTCAAAGAAAATCAAACAATTTTTATATTGGTAGCAATCACCAATGGGGTGTTCATTACAATGAAAACCACTGACATACACTTAACCTTCTACCAGAACATATCCAAAGCACAATTGAATAGGAGCACTTTTTCAGTTAGGATAGATAACACCTGAGTTAAGGTGTCCCCCTGCAATGTTCTCTCAAACCACAATTATTTGAATTCTGGATAGAAAGAAGCAGCATGGAGTCAGGGATATGAGGCAGCAAACATAATCAAAAACCGACCTTCCCTCACAAAATAAGATTTTAAAACCCTTTGCAATGGCCTAAAATGACAGTCGGAAATTGACAAAATAATTAATTATATGTGTGGTTACAAAATGAGGTACATAGGTTTTATCACAGTATCAGGGATGTACTCTCACTAGCAACTATAAAGAAATGTATCACAAAAGGCATACAGTTCAAAAGCAATTGAAAATGAGAACCCAGTGCAGTCGAAATCACATGTGGAAAAGTTGCATTTGCACTTTTTGTTTGCTTTAAATGTCAAAATGTATTTTTTAGAAAAAATGGGTGAAATACACAGAATTGGAATGCGGTTTTTAGAGGGGAATAGAGCACATCACAGGGATCATATAGAAGTGAAAGAATGACTATAGCTGAATAACTGTGTGAGATTTTCAAGGGAGAAAGAAATTCGGTTTTGGTAAATAATAGCAGTAAAAATGAGAAAATTGTTTTGGAAAGAAAAAGGTATGTTTTAATTAAACTAGATTATCAAGAAGATAGTGCTGCCAATGAAAAGGTTAAGCAGCCGCATTAACCCCCTTCACAACGCATGTCTGTTTATGTGGAAATTAATTAAATTATTCAAAATATTGCTAAGGAGTTACAAGATGGGTTTAATGAAAGGATGGCACTAACACTAGAAAATCAAGGACAGGATGCACAGAAAATTGTAACAGACTTAAACAAGTTACCAGGGTATGGATGGGATTACTACAGGACAAAGACAAAGTATCGAGATGGGATAGGCTATGTGTTGCTACGGGATGGGGAAATACTCACAATCCACACTGGAGTTGGGATTTGGGACAGCCAGCCAGGTTCTGGGCTCAAAGGGCTCTGGTCACAGCACGGCGGGCGCCCCTTACAGAAAACAGCTCGACAAGTTTGGTGACTTGATGGCGAGGGTACTGCGGGCACGCAGGTAGTGGGCAAAAAGCCATTCTGGTCACAACCCATCTATGTTTCCCAGCAAAACCCCCTTCACATTGCTAGGCAAGGACAGGGCCTTATTCAACATGACACTTTTAAAACAGGTATTTTTCCTTATTTGCAAAAGCACATTTTAACACATGGTTAAGTCTGCTGGGCTTTTCCTTTCATTAGGTTTTCTCTTCCATCTGACGTCCCAACATTGTTTTGCAGCCCTAGTCAGTTTCACTTATACCGCAATCTGTTCAAGACACATGTCCACTGAAATTGACAAATGCCCTTAGAGCTAGGGTTTCTTTTGAAGCATTGATTTTTGACATTTTTTAGCCCAAAAGTCAAGCATTTCCCCGTGCAGCTGAAAGTAAAGCTTCTGTTGATTTCCCCGATCTGGTCTCACACAGCCAGTCATTCAGGGATAATACTGTCTTCTGCTGGAGCACAATCTGAGTATGAATGGGCATGACAGGGTCTCACTGATAAAAGCAGTGTGATGTTGAACAGAGAAAAAGAACATCAGGGGATTATCCTTTTCAATGTAAAATATTACCTTTTCAATGGGAACTTTTTAGCAAGCAGCAGAGCAGTGCTGCTTTTCAATTCACTTTGTTAGTGCACAAAAGAAAATACACTGGCAACCTTTCTCGGGGTGCTCCCTGTTCCAACTTGCCATCATTTTGTAGCTGCAAAACACAGTTTTGATGCAAGGCATCGGTGCTGAAAGGAGCCAGTGCAGCCATTTTGCTGTTAACTGATGAAATGCTGCTTGGCCATGGATGGGAATTCTGCTGAGTGAGTCAATGTATCCCATCGTGTCCTACGGACACTTATTCTGTCCGTGCTGTCTGCAATCCAAAGGGAGGTGTCCGCAGAACACCAAGCCTGTCCTCTTGTCTGCAAAGTTGTGACACACCTTTAATTAGTTCAGGGGCCCTAACCCTGTCCCGAGGACACCTGAACGCATGTGCATCCCACTTTTGGAGTCCTACCAACATTGCGCCTGTCTGGAACAGTCCACTGCACGTGCCACACTTTCAATTAGTCCGGGGCGCCTAACCATGTCCACAGAAGACCTATGCTCATGTGTACAACCGAACCTGCACAATAGGTGTCCTAAGGACACTTAACCTGTCTTGGCTGTCTCAATCAAAATGGAGGTGTCCGTAGAACACAGAGCCTGTCTGCATGTACATAAAATGTGAAACACCTTTAATTAGTTCAGGGACCCTAGCCTTGTCCTGAGGACACCTGGACGCATCCATATCCACTTTTGGGGTTCGCCGAACATTGCGCCTGTCCGGAACTACCTGCTGCATGTGTGTCACACATTTAATTAGTCCGGGGAGCCCAAACCTGTCCGTAGAACACCTATCCACATGCGTACAACTGATCTCACGCAATAGGTGTCCTACAGACAACCATCCAATCCACGGATGTCCGCGACGTCACCCTGTGACCACACCCACACACAGCGTAGGCCCATGTCTGCGGGCAGTGTCTGCTCCCCTGGACACCGAAAAAGTGTTTTTTTGAGCAATCCAAGGTGTTTCACTGTAAAACTTCACCCTTGCACAGGTCCCAGACCATGCCCCTGGTGATCTAGTCCCTTCATGGAGCTTTCTGAGCTCTCTTTGGTGTTGGAAGTGTCTGCAGAGCTCATGGCTGTCCGCACAGCACTGCCCAGTACCCCTATAAAAGGCCAAACCCTAGGGCTGCTCCACATTCTGTTTTTGGCTACCACAGAGAGCATTGCTCCACATTGCTGGTTTCCTCCTTAAATTTGCTGCTGAGCTGTGCCTACGGTGCTGTGCTGTGCTACTTTACTTTTGGAGGACTATTCCAAATGGCAACAATGGCTTCTTCCACTGCAGCTGCCTCTGCCTCAGTACCACCCCAACCCCCTCCACCACCACCATCTTCCGAAGAACCTGTATAGGGGAACAGGCATGGAGATGTAGAGAGGGATGAAGAGGAAGACGAGGATGAGGTAGTGGAAGTCCTTACTACTGTCAGCCAACGTGAGTCTTGGGTATAGAGGCTCTTTACCACTGTTGGAGGGGTACCCAAGGCACATGCAGATAAGGTACACTGCACTGGTGCAAAATGGTACTCAGTCGTGGCAAACCGGATCTGTAGAGCTACGGGACCACCTCCATGCGGCAACACCCACTTCCTACACTTGCAAAAAGGGTTGCAATGCATTTTGAATATTTTGCAAAAAAAGCTGATTACCAGCATTAGTAAGATGAACTCCATATAAATGCGAAATATTTTCGTGCTATGAAACGTAATATTTTCATTATGGAAGGACGACATACCAACATCTCACAAAAAGGCACAAACAGCCTTGTTAACATTGCACCTTGCTTTCTCCGTTTGCGGACTAAATAAAGAAGAGCGCAGCCACTTCTGTCTCTGCGCAATACGAGAAGAAATTACTTGCAAGTTTGGAAACATGTCCATGACTTTCCCAAGTGCGCTCTTCATCGCAAACTGCAGTGAGATTCCAGTAACATGTCCTAAACTGTTCCCTCCACAATGAATAATAATAATGTCTGGTTGATGGAGCGTCACCAATGTGGCACAAAATGGAACTAACTTTGGCCACTTCATTTCACGCACTGCATACCAGTGCACATCTGGACTCTTCCAAATGGACATACTCTTACAAACTCCAACCACTGTCTGCATATTGGAGCCAGGCACAGTTGACCACAAAACCTCCACTCCTTCAAAACAAAAATTGGCAGCCATATCTTTAGACTCAGCATACCTCTCTAAAACATTTAAAAACAGATCTCCAACTACCAACACCCTGACTTTCTGCACCTCTGCCATCTTCACTACACACAGCCTTTCTTCCTACAAAGCACAACTTCAACACCTGATTGGCTAATCCCCACAGTCCCCTTTCCATGCCAGGCATGCTGAGAAGTCCCGGATGTGGCACGCCCTGTCCGCAGACTACCGCTGTGTGTGCCAACCCCATATCACAGGGGAAGCCCCTTTTCCCTTTCCACATAACTCTCTGCACCATTCCATCATTGGCTTCACATAGGCAGTCACACAACCATTCACCAATCACATCCAAGACCTCTACATCTACCTCTATGATCACTCTTCAGCACTTTAGATCTACTGTTGAACACTCTGGCTGCAAGTCTATTGTGATTGCAAAGTGCCTCAAGAACGAAGTGCTGTACAAAGTACTGTACAACTCTCCAACATATCTGCTTACAGATGTATCTACATCTACAGCCATCAACACAAGCTACAGGTATGCATATATTTTCAACACTACATTTGCAACTCTTTTATAAATACATGTGAACATGATACATGCCACTTACCCTGCATAACCTACTCCATAAGCATACTTTAATTTGGCCCATCTCCAACCATCAGGTGGTACTTACAAAGCTGAGTACTTTAAACGTTTTCTTTTCCCCATATGACCCATTGTAATGTGCAAACTGTTATTCTCTTCATTCCTACTGCCATTTTTACAACCACTTCCCCATTAACACACCTGCTATAAAATGCATACAATACACACAGAACAAGGAAACCACATGTTAATGGAATGCCACACACAGAAACATAATACTTTTCAATCTGTACATCTTTCTGACCCTTTTTCTCACCCTACTATAACATGCACTAATCCATTTTCAAAGTAAATAGTGCATTCATAAACAAAGCTGTGCAATTTCACACACCCACTAACTCCTACCAAGAAATCGTTCTTTAACTTTAAATAATGTGTTCTCCAAGTCCAATTACAATGACATTAACACACATATGTGCTAACATCCTTCTTTTGCAATTACAGTGAAGAGCACTCTCCTGAAACCCAGTGGCGTCTAAAGTGCAAAATATAACCCAGAAGAAACTACTGTTCACATCCAACAAAGTAAGTGCAATATTGTCACTCTGTTCTACCTCCTAATCAGACAGTGTAGTGCTCCTGTATTCTAGGCTACATGATTGTATCAACCCAACATCATTTGCTTCACTCTTACTCATTGCACCTCAGCAGGTGCACACTTTGTATTGTCATTTTAACACCAGCACATTTACATACAAATACCACTACAGCCTTCCCAACCTGAAGTGACAGCCCATGTGCCCCTCTGCATCTAACTCCCACAGGGTCGGGCATTTTGCAGAGAAACAAGATGGAGGCAACTCTCTGTTTTTGGCTGGGGCCTCCCATCAGAATACCCTTCCTGCCACCTTGAAACTTAAGGAGAACCATCCCCAGTTCCAGAGCACCTCAAGACCTACCTCTTCATTTCTGCCTTAGCACCTCTTCTTCCCTGCTAATCTATCTTTTTTTCCTCAGACACCGTACACCTAGCCACCCTCTATACTTTGCACCAAGGTATCTGATTATATTCCCACCCTCCTACACTGCCTGCGTGCCACCCTTTGCACTGGCATCTGTGACTGTACTCATACAGTCCCCTCACCCACCTTTCTTCTGCACTTACCAAATTTTACCGTATCCACTTAACCAAACACTTGCCACTTACTAGCTGCACTTCCACTTTTTATCACCTTTACTTATTTATTTCCCTTATTATTTATTCTGTAACCTCTCTGTTCCACACTTTAAACTCCTCCCCCTACCATGCACTTTCCCTTTTTTAAAATGTTTCCATTCACGTGCACAATCTTTATGTCACTAGGGCTAGTAAGATTGTTGTTTTGATCTCCCCTGTTCTGCTCCCTCTATCAAATCATGCTCTGTAACACTTATGTGTGAGCACAATATAACTTAAATATTTAATTTCATTCCACAATCATACACCTCTATACAAATACCTATTGTCATATGCAGACACTCATGCACAGTGCAAACATATACATTGCATAACCTCCCAACCGACAGTTTCCTTCCTTCTCCACCAGACACTGAAGAATGGCTACCAAAAAGCATCTCCGTAGAAAGCAATGCAGAAATAGAGCAGATCAAACTAAAAACGTTCAAAATAGCCATCTGCCTCTGGCAGAATTTGTACAGAAAGTTCAAACAAAACAGCTAATACAGTCACTAGGCAAAACTGAAGCAGCTTGCAGTAAAGAAACTCAAACTCATCTTTCAAAATGTAAAACTAAAAAGAAATGTATTAAGAAGACTGCAACTACCACTAGTGCTCACACTACACCTATAAATCTTGATGTAGCTGCAAGTAAGCATGCCAAAAAAATATTTTACAAAAAATGTTCCACCACAGAGTCATTCAGAACCTTATAAAAACAGGGGACAAATAACATACAACCCTTAAAACCAACCACAGAAAACTAATCCTGGAAGCTCTCATCGACATTGCAATCCGTCTCAAAAGGAAATTATTTATATAGTTTTAAACAGAATGAAACCACTAACAAAACTAATTAATAAACTACAACAAGGAATTTGCAACAGACGGAATATCTACAAAGATAGCTTTGCAAACATCTGTGCAGGTGAGTGGAGTCGCACCACCAGCACAGAGCCATATTTCAATGAAGACACATACGAACAAAATTAAACAACCCCAATTGCCATAAATAGCACTTACAATCAACTCTCCATTCCAGCGAACCAATACATCCTGTCTACAAATGGCTGTGCACATCAACGTGTAACGTGTGCAACAAATCTTTCACATCGTTAAGCCAGTTCCTCAATAAGTATCTGAAAAGCAAAGACAAATTCAAAATTAAAATATACAAACTATAGACTCCTGTCCAGTGTGCAAATACACAGGAATACGAGGACGTTCATTAGTCTGCATTTCTGGACATATTTGCAAAAACACCTTCCACCATATCAAAATGTTAGCAACACACTATTCAACTGTACAAAATCTCATTCATAATCTGTACTATGCAAAACTCCTGCTTTAGCACTGGACCATTTAAATAACATTCTTCTACATTGTACAGCCAAATAATTAGTCGAAGAAATAGAACACATCCAAAGCAAATATTTTGGAAGTGAAACCCACTTACAAAATCCAGTACCTTTAGAACAGAATAGAAACAACCTTGCAGATATCAACCCACTATTACACACATACAAAAAAGAAATACAAAAGTTTAAAAGCACATCTGCTGTAGTACCAAACCATGTGTGTGTGTTGCCGCAGAACTTTTTTTATAAAAAGATCACCAAAACTGTAGACATAGGGCCTCATTACGAGTCCGGCGGTAACCGCGGTGGTAAAACCGCCTGGTTACCGCCGGACTCGTATTACCATTCCGCCTCCGTGATTCCCGGAATTACCGGGGCATTACAACCCCGGTTTTCCGGGAATCACGGAGGCGGAATGGTGTAAATCCCCATTCCCATTGAGTCCTATGGGACTCAATGGGAATCGGGATCATGGAAACACCGGCAGCATCTTGTAATGCTGCCGGTGTTTCCTTGTCCGCCTGCATGCAGGAGGTGTTAAACCCGCCAGGTCAGACCTGGCGGGAACATCACCTCCCGCCTGCAGGGGTCAGGATCAGGCGGTCCGGAAACAACGGTGGCGGCGGGTTTACCGCCACTGTTATTTCCGGACCGCCAGGGTCGTAATGAGGCCCATAATGTACAAAATAGCAGACAATGAGGAATCCCATTGGTTCCAATTAGCTCTCTATCTTATAGCAGAAAACAAATATGATATAACTAACCCCTCAATACTTTGCAGATACTGTACTGCAAAACTTAACAACAACAAAACACCTTCATGGGATATAACAGTGCACCCATTTCAAGCAATAATATGCCTTCAACCAAAACAGCAAAACTGCCTCCATCTGAATTACTAAAAGGCATTTGTGGCAAAGTAGTTTATTTGCCATTAGATCTCAAAGAAAATGTAGACACTCTGGGAGTACAACGGCCAATAGATCAATCTTTGATTATCCTAGTGAACAGCGTACCTACAAAAGACAAAATAATTTGCTAGCAACTAGTGGACTCACATAAAGTTAGAGAAGCCCTGCAATATCTAAAAGACAACAATGAATACTACAAAGAAATAAACATTGAAGAGAACCTGAAGGAAACCTCCAAAATAATTCAAGACTTGTCAGGAACTGGCCAATTTCAACTTCTAGATCCTATTACAGCATCCAATATTTTAGACCACTACACAATTCACCCACTGCACTCCAAAGACACCATAGACAATGCACTGGAAACACACCAAATGCGGCAAACCAAAGGATCTCCAATCAGCATATGGGAGCATATGGGAAGAAAAGTGTAGAAGCAAAAGCCTTTCCTCTACTTGTTCCTACTGGAAAAGGTAGAAGGCACGATGAAAGACACACACAAATAACATCATCAGACAAATGCTTTTTACGAATGTATTCTGAAGACCCCAGATTCAGACAAAATATTGAATACATTTTCCACCTTTTTGAAAGTAAACTAGCAACTCTATGGTACGGAGTTGCACACAAATTGAAAACAGGTCCAATTTTAAAAATATGTCTGCTACACAGCTACTTCAAAAGGAGGAAGAAAAAGATGAAGTTTTACAGTCAAGTTTTACAAATCTTTTAGCAAGCATGCGTAGTACGAAAGAATACTGATTCCAATGTCACGCAGATGTACGCTGTATGATACACAACCTTGGCCCGCCCACATGGTTTGTGACATTAAGTTGTACAGAGTATGCATGTGAAGACTTGCACAATTTCCGATTCATAGCAAATGAGAACAAAGCAAATATAGATATAAAAACATCAGGAGAACAGATTGATACTGTAAATGTATCAATGTACTTCCATCATTGCTTTATTGCCATGCTGCATTTCATTTGTAATAAAAGAGTTCCTCCCCTCGGAGAAATGGAACACTTCTTTTGGAGAAAAGAATATCTAGCCAGAGGCGCACCACACATCCACATGGTCAGGACAGGGATGCCACTGTTTTGCATTTCATTCACAAATATGTCACTTGCGAAATCCCTCCACAAATTTCACATAGCGACCTACATACACATTTTGCAATTTCAAAGACACAAGTGTGCCAAGTATTGTCGTGCAAATATAAAAACAAAGGGAAATACTACACCAAATGCTGATTTGGTTTCCCTAGACCGCTTTAAACAACAGGGCAAGAGAACAGCTTCATGTCTTCGGTTAGACACAGTGTTAAAGGCAAATAACCTAAGAACACATACTGCATAATAAGAACAGAAGGATCAAAGTACATCAATGATTACAATACAATCATTGCCCTTCTATGGAATGCAAATACAGATATGCAGTACATTGCAGACAATTCCACTGCAGTTGCACAATATGTCACAGTCTACTTAAACAAAGCAGAGAAACCGATCTGAAACACCTCTGGGATGACATATCATCTGACAAAACACTGTCACAGAAATTGTACATGTTCGGCATAAAAATGCTCTGCCATAGAGAATGTGGCTGCTACAAAGCCACAGACTATTTAACCGGCACCACCTTGTATGGGAAATCTGAAAACATAGTGTGGCTAAGCCTTGGTCCTGCTGCATCCAGAAAAATACTTTTCAAATCATACCAAGACATAGAAACAATAGCCAAAAATGGTCCCAACAGCCAGGACATTTTGAAAAACAACTTACTAGACACATACAACCCACACAGGAGTACTGCTTGGGAAACCATGTGTCTATACAACATATCACAAAACTTCACATACAAAAATAATATTTAACCAGATGAGAAAAAGATATATATAGTCAAAGGTTGTGAGGGCAGCCTGGTTAGACTTACCAAATTCAGCCTGATTAATCATATGAAACTACATTAAAAACTCCTCAACATAAAGAACTGTATTACATGGCCCTACTGCAACTTTTTATACCCATGCCTCCAATGAAAGCACTGTAACATATATACATTTTATGCAGTACAAAACCATGTTAGACAATGAACGCCAACAAGAAGAAGAATTCCAGGCACAACTAAATATAGACACTCCTGGCAGCAGTTAACCTTCTCTAACAGGAAACCAAGAACCATGTGGACATCCACTCATAACAAATGAGGCAGAATTAGCCATGACTGAAGTCAAAAACACCATGTGTCAGTATGAGCAATCTACAGAATACTCAAATCACAATTAAACAATGAACAGCGTAGCATTTTCCTAGCAGTAACTTGAACATGGTGTGCAGCACAAAACTAAAACGTGCGCCTGTCAAGACTACAAACCTATACTGCTGTATGTAAGTGGTCAAGCTGGTTCAGGCAAAACATTCTTAATAAAAATCATCAGCAAGTTCCTCCAACAATTGACAAACAAAAGCTGTTGTAACAGCCCCCACATGTTTAGCTGCCTACAACATAGGTGGTGTCACTTTACACCGATTGCTACTCCTTCCAGTAGCACACAAAAACAAATTAGACTACTACAAACTTTCAGAAGAAGCTGCTATGAAATATCGTAAAGCGTCTCTAACTTTTCATCCTCTTGTAATTTCCCTTCTAACACCGGCCATTTTGGCTTAAATTGTTTTAGCAGGCAGTTGTACATAAGGTGATGTCCAAGATGCATCCCTGTATCTGCCGCCATGAAGTATTTGGGCATCCCATCCCTCAGCACATCTCCCACCGTTGCTACGCCCTTGGGTTCCCAGTACTTTCTCACATTTAGCCTTATTTGCCTACCCCCCCATTCAGTGTAACAAGTGGGATCTGTTGGGAATATGCTGTAGCCTTCCCCAGTAGCTGCCAAGCCCGCGCCGTATCACTCTCCCCAGCTTCAATAACAAAGGCGGGTAGGATTCTAGAGGTTCAGCTGCCCAAACCACCTCTTTGAGAAAAAAACGGGGTGGCGGCCACATAAATATACCTCAAAGTTGGGCACTTTTATTCCACCCTGCTCATACGAGTTTTGGAGCCTCTTAAGTGCCACCCTGCACCTCGAGTCATGCCACAGTAAGCTCCTACATATTCCATCCAGTCTTCTGAAAAAGGATTTTGGGATAGCATACGGGCCATGGGCAAAATAATCACTACCATCTTTAACAAAGCTGTTCTCCCCATCATTGACAATGGCAACCTAGCACAGAAAGGCATGGAGTTCTCTATTTTGTCTACCCGTTTTGCCATATTCCGCGTGTGCTCAGTCTTCGGATCATGGTATATGTCAACCCACAAGGACCTAAATGTATCCACTTCCCATCTGATTGGTAGCACCGGCAGTGTGCGCTCAGGTAGTCCTGCATATCCCCTTAGACGGAACAGACTCAACTTTTGTTCATTCATTGTAATAGCAGACAAGATTGCATAGCGCTCCAACACATCTAGGATAATTGCAAATTAATCTCAGGATGCTGCAGGTAAAGAAGAATGTCATCTGCGTACAGTGAGAGCAGATGCCTTCCTCCCGGTGTAACAATACCTGCCTCTAAATATTCTTCTCAGAGATAGACCGCCAATGGCTCCAGTGCTAAGATAAAGAGCATCAGGGACCATGGACAACGATGCCTTGTGCCCTTACCTAGCTACCACTACTCCGAGATCATTGTGCCTGTTTTAACCCTTGCTATCGGTTCATTACATAGCAACCGCACCCGTTTAATATACGTGGGGCCCGTACCAAACCTCTCTGACACTGCCATCAGCCAAGGCCACCTGACTGAGTCAAACGCCTTGACCGCATCCAGTGAGGCCACTGCTAATCGGTGTGTGTCTCCTTGGGTATGGTCTTTTATGTGGTGCATATCTTGTTTCATCCAAGTATATGAGCTTGGCAATGGCCGGTTTGAGCCTGTTGGCCATTAACGCTGTGAGGATCTCCCCATCTTGGTTCAACAGTGAAAGGTGCCTACATGAGCCACAGTCCGTAGCCGGCTTGCCGGGTTTCAAGAGGAGAATAATGATCAACTCTCTGAGTGACCCAGGCAGTTAAGTATTGCCAGCAAAGGGGCTATGACTTCTGCCATATACTCTTTGTAGAATTTGCAGGGCATCCCATCTGCCCCAGGGACTTTTCCTGTTGGCAGCTCCATTATAACATGTTCTAGTTCCTCTGTGGTAAGGGGGGCTTTCCAGCCTGTTTACCTCATCTACATCTAGCCTGAGTAGATTCATCTGTGACAATGCCTCCTCAATCTCTGGCATTCCGAGGTTTCTTTTTATAGCTTCTTATAGTAATCGTAAAAACATATGTTCACCCCTAACTGCATCTCACACAATTCTCTGTTGTTCCCCACAATCGCTCTAATTGATTCCCTCTTGGTCTCACTTTTATAAAGCCAGGCCAACAGGCACCCCAGTCTGTCCCCTTCTGCATGTTGTCGATCCACAAACTTCCTATAACTACACATACCTAGTCTATCCCAGTGTTCCAAGCATTCCTGCTGCAGACAGGAAACCTCTTGTGCCCTGTCTCGGGATCTGTCCTCCACCAGCTTGGTGGCTTCCAGTTTAGCTTCTGCTTTATGCAGGTCCCTCTCAAGTACATCTTGCATCCCTTTTGACTTTGTTAAAGGCCTCCCACAATGTACCTGCAGATTTTACACTACCCCTGTTGTGAATGAAAATTTCCTTCACCTCTTATCTCAGATTCTCACGAAATCCCACATCTCTGAGCGCTTCGACTCTAAGCCTCCATGCAGGGATCCTAGCACAGGGGGAAAGAAACTGCCACGTAACCACTATCGGTGCATGATCCGGAAGACCCTTGCCTTATATTCTGCCCTTGTGAACTCTCCCAATAGTTCCTCACCAGCAAACACATAATCCAGCCTTGTGTAGCGATCCTTGGGGGTAGTATAGTGGCAGTATAGTGGGAGTACATTCTGTCATGGGAATTAATTGTCTTCCATATGTCGGACAACTTAGATGCGTGTAGTAACGTGTTCAAGGCTTTAGCCGCAGAACTGGATGAATGAATTTATCATCTGATTTATCCATCGCCGGGTTAAGGGTAAAGTTAAAATCCCCCCAATATCAATGTACCATCCCTATAGGAGCTGATCTTGGAATATAGTGACTGGAAATATGCTGCTGTGGCTTGATTCAGTACATACGTGTTGATGACACAGATCTCTCTATTCTCCACCAACCCCTGTAGTATGATCATCCTACCATTCTCGTAGAGGGAGGTCTTAAGGACTTTAAACGGAACTGTCGGCACCAACCATATCAGGACCCCTCTGGCGTATGGAGTAGGATATACCAAAAGTCACCTCCGCCCACTTCCGTGCCAAGGTGTTTTTCTTTTCTTTGGTAAGGTGTGTCTACTGCAGTAGGGAAATATCTACTTTCTGGTGTCTCAAATAGGCCATTACTCTGTTCCGTTTTATAGAACTATTTGTTGAGACTTGAATGTCGTGTAGGCAGAAGAGTCCTCTGTCCCCAAATGCCACACAGAGAGAACTCAAAGTCACACCCTGTGCAACCGTTGAGGCCACAGGTGGAGATGGTCAACTCCGGAACCGCGAACCTCTGGAACCCCAATCCGCTGCAAGAAAATAGTGATTAAGTACCAAGCAAATGACAGTAAACGACAGTACCAAATAATGTGAAAAAGGTCTTACCAGGGGGATCAGGAGAAAGGTAATAAACCTATGAGGTAGGGGTCTGGGACTCACGTGGGCAGATAGACAGTAGTCCCAAAAATGGCATGAGCACCACCTGATGACAGGAACGTGATTTGATACTGTGAAGCTTGAAGCAAGAAGTTCCAAGGAAGGCCAGATGCAAAAAGGGAAATCCGTTTTGCAGTCCAATAAATAGTCCAAGTTCGATGCACAGGATGATCCAAAGTAACAAAGCCAGCAAGATAATCCAAGCGAAGTCCAAGTAAACAGGCCGAGGTCAAAAATCCAGAAAAGTCAAGAAATCCAAAGGAACACATAACGCCAAACAGGTTGCAAAGAACAGCTGTGAAGCAACGAGGCCACGGAAAGCCGCGTTTAAATACTTGCGGTTCTGGCATTACTTCCCATCACATGATGTGCTGCCGCATCACGTGATTGGTTTTCCGTGTCACGTGAGTATACAGTGCTGGTCACGCAACGCGGAAGCATAGTAGCGTTTCGCCGATAACCTAGGCGCCAAGGAAGCTGCCAATGCAAGAAAGGACACAACCTGGAGAGCGTTCTGTTGCGGCTGAGGCGTGCAAGTGCATGCGAGTCATCCGGGGGTCCACGTGAGTGCCGAGATGTGAAGGAAAAATGAGATGGTACAGAGGGAGCGGGGCGAGCTATAGTGATTCTAGAGTTTTGGGCATGGTGAGCACGGGCAGGAGTGGCAGTATTGTCAGGTGTGTGTACAAGAGTGTGTGTGACAGAGCCCCCCCCCAAAGGCCCACGACCTTGTGGGCAGGAAGGATGATCCCTGTGAAAGTGAGCCACCAAGCGAGGAGCATGGACATCAAAAGCAGGGACCCAAGAGTGCTCCTCCGGACCATATCCAACCCAATCCACCAGGTACTGCAAGCGTCCCCGGCAGATACGAGAGTCCAAAATGCCAGAGATCTCGTAGACATCCGGGGCCGACAGGGACACCGGGGCAGCAGGGACGTGAAGACGGGAAGGCTCCGGACAAGGACTGAGGAGGGAGACGTGGAACACAGGGTGAATCCTCCAGGAGCTCGGGAGTACAAGACGATAAGTAACAGGATTGATCACCCGAGACACTACATAAGGACCCACAAAATGGAGCAAGAGCTTCCTGCAACCCACCAACCGCAAATGACGAGTAGAGAGCCAAACACGAGAACCCACCGAAAGAACAGGAGCCACCATACGCTTCTTGTTTGCCTGGGATTTCATGGATGCTTGGGCCTCACGGAGGTGTGCCGAGGTAGGGGCGTGAATATCAGACATATCTCTGACACAAGCAGTAGCAGCCAGATTGGATGAGGCCGCGAGGTCAGGTATAGGCAGAACACGGGGATGCTGGCCATACAAGACATAAACGGGGGAGAAACCAGTGGAGGCAGTGGAGGTATGAACTGCATTGTTGTAAGCAAATTCAGCGTGACGGAGGGAATGCAACCAGGTGGATTGTTGTTGAAGTATCAGACACCGTAGGTACTGTTCCAAAGTCTGATTGACCCTTTCGGTCTGACCATCAGTCTCTGGATGATAGGCAGAGGAATACCAGACATCGATACCCAACAGCTTGGTCAAGGCTCGCCAGAAGTGTGAGGTAAACTGAGAACCCCTGTCCGACACCAAGACAGAAGGTAGCCTTGCACTCGTGGGAGATCTGTAATAAAGTCCATGGACAAGGTGTGCCAAGGCTTAGGGGGTACCGGTAGAGGAAGCAACAAACCCAAAGGACGTCCCCTACGGGGCTTACATTGAGTACATATGGAGCACGTGTTGACATAGGAGTCCACGTCCCTTTTCATGCCTGGCCACCAGCACCAACGCTGCAAGAGGGCTAACGTGCGTTGTTGACCTGGGTGACAGTTCACAGGGGCGTCATGTGACCACTCAAGAGCCATATTTCGAGTGTCTGCAGTGGGCAGAAACAATCGATTCAAGACAAAGGGAAGGCCATCATGAATGACTGGATTCCATTCTGACAACTCATTAGGATGAAGCGATAGCCAATTCCTTATTGCATCCAACAAGGGCATTGATGGTGTGCACAGACAAACTACCTTGGTGTGATCTAATAGCGTGTCAGGGTACACAGGCAAAGAAATTCCCTCAGGAGAACATGACAGGGCATCAGCCTTTCCTTGAGCTGACCCAGAGCGATGACGTATCTGGAAGTCAAATGCCACAAAGAATAGATGCCACCTCACTTGTCTACTATTGAGACATTTTAAGGAAGCTATATCCTGCAGATTCTGGTGATCCGTGAAGACCGTGACCTGATGCTTGGCACCCAAGAGATGATGCCGCCAAACACGAAAAGCATCCATGACCGCCAGTAGTTCCTTTTCGGTCACGGTATAATGTGTTTCAGGGATGGTGAACTTGCGGGAGTGGAAAGCAACCGGGTGCAAGCGGCCTGAGGAGCGACAAGTCGGTGAAAGGACTGCACCTAAAGCAAAAGAAGAGGCATCTGCCTCAACAATAAAAGGGAGATCTGGATCAGGATGCTGAAGAACAAGAGCCGTAGTAAACAAAGTCTTCAATGTTTTGAATGCGTTTTTGTGTGTATCTGTCCACAAAAAGGGTGTATGAGGGCTGGTCAGGACAATGAGAGGAGACACAATGGACGAGAAGCCCGAGGTGAAACGTCTATAGAAATTTGCGAATCCCAAGAATGATTGTAGTGCCTTTAAATTCGCAGGGAAGGGCCAGTCTAAAACAGCTTTCACCTTAGAGTGATCCATGGACAAACCTGCAGGGGTGATGCAGAACCCAAGAAAACCCACACTGCTGACATGAAATTGGCATTTCTCTGGTTTGGCGTACAAAGAATGTTTCTGTAATCGTGAAAGTACTTCACGGACATGGCGTACATGCTCATCTGGGGACTGAGAAAAGATTAGAATGTCATCAAGATATGCCACCACGAACACGTCCAAGATATCGCTTAGGATGTCATTCATGAACCTTTGGAACGTGGCAGGGGCATTGCACAGACCGAACGGCATGACTGTATACTCAAATAAGCCATACCGGGTACAGAAAGCGGTCTTCCACTCATCGCCGGAACAGACGTGGACCAAATTGTAGGTCACACGTAGATCCAACTTGGTGAAAATGGTAGCATGTGCAAGGTGGTCAAGTAAGGGTGTAATCAGGGGAATGGGATACCGGTTCTTTCTTGTAATAGCATTAAGTCGTCGGTAATCCACACATTTAGGGACAAAGAATATGGGACTCGCTGCAGTTGAGATGGAAGGTCGTATGTGTCCCAATTTCAGGGCCTTTTGGATATAGTCTTTTAGAGCTAATTCCTCTGACGGTGAAAGGGAATAGATCTGTCCTGTAGGTATCGTGGTGTCAGGGAGTAGATCGATGGGGCAGTCGTATGGGCGATGTGGTGGTAGGACCTCAGAAGAACCACGATCAAACACATTTGTGAAATATTGGTATACGGGGGAATGCTCGTGGCTATTAACCCCACTATGTGTTCTGAGGATGACTCTTGCGAGTCGGACACGGTTAACTGAGCAATTGCAGTCAATGAGTGGGTTATGTTCTTGGAGCCAAGGAATTCCCAATATGAGACCAGACTGGGGCATGACAATGAGGTCAAAACTTATAGTTTCTTTGTGTGTGGATTGGATTGTCATTAACATGGGTGCCATTTGTTGTTTAATCGGGCCAGATACCAGAGAGGTACCATCCACTGCCTGTACGGGTTCTGGTCTAGTCTTGGTCACAAGAGGTAGATTTTAAGAGTTAGCCAAGGCAATGTCAATGTAGTTACCCGTTGCCCCTGAGTCTATTATAATGTTGACAGGATGTGTGATAGTAGATGTGGGGTGAAGTGTAGCCTGTACTTGTACAGGCCTAATACAGCCAAAAGCAGGAATCGGGTTTGGGGTATGGTGAGAGTAGCTCAATCCCGTACCCGGTTCTAAGATCGAGCTGTCCGAAAACCCTGATTCTTGGTCTTTGGACCACGTGGGCACTCCTTTACAAAATGACCAACTAGACCACAATAATAACAAGCATTATCCACCCTCCTACGTTCTCTTTCTAGAGGGGAAATCAGGCTTCTAATTCCCCCTATTTGCATGGGTTCTGATGAGGTGTCAGATGCAGAATGTGATGTAGGGAGGTTGACTGAGTGAGAGAACCCAGCCTCTGCTCTTCTTTCAGATCTTCGTGCCTCTACCTGGAGGGCGAGGTCAACCAAATCATGGAATGCAGTAGGTAGTGAAGGGACCACTGACAAGGCGTCTTTCATGGGATTGCTGAGACCTCTATAGAATACCACCGCCTTCTTGTTTTCGGGCCAGGATGTTTCAACGGACAATTGGTTAAAGCGAGTTATGTACTCAATAAGGGAACCCTTACCCTGATTCAAATCCAGGAGCTCCAAGTCTCCCAACTGAACTTTATGTCTGGTGTCGAAGACCCTGGACATTTCCGTAACAAGAATGTCAAAATCATAGAGGGTGGGGCTACCACTTTCCAAAAGAGGGTTGGCCCATGCAGCAGCAGTACCTGCTAGATGAGAAAGGACGAATGCTGCCTTGGTAGTGGAATCTGGAAAGGCAAGGGGTCGACACAAAAAATGCAACTTGCACTGATTTAGAAAGGTTCTAAATTTCCTGGGATCTCCATGGTATCTTTCAGGAGCGGCTAAAGGGAACTGGTAAGGTAATACAACAGGAACAGGATTTTGAGGAACTGGGGCTGGAGGTGGCGTGGGCTGGGAAACAGAGGGTGTATCTCCAAATTCCGTGTCTGGAGGCAATGGGTGTCTAATACTTTGCATATGGTCAAGCCGCTGGTGGATGACGGTATTAGCGGCAGCCATGTCTGCCTGTAGTACTGTGATGGCTTGGACTATAGCGGACATGGGATCTTCAGCGTTCCCCTCCATTGCCTACACGACAATAAGGCTTCACAGTCTGTTGAGACTTGAATGTCGTGTAGGCAGAAGAGTCCTCTGTCCCCAAATGCCACAGAGAGAGATCTCAAAGTCACTCCCTGTGCGACCATTGAGGCCACAGGTGGAGATGGTCAACTCCGGAACCGCGAAACCTCTGGAACCCCAAACCGCTGCAAGAAAATACTGATTAAGTACCAAGCAAATGACAGTAAACGACAGTACCAAATAATGTGAAAAAGGTCTTACCAGAGGGATCAGGAGAAAGGTAATGAACCTATGAGGTAGGGGTCCGGGACTCACGTGGGCAGATAGACAGTAGTCCCAAAAATGGAGTGAGTACCACCTGATGACAAGAACGTGATTTGATACTGTGAAGCTTGAAGCAAGAAGTTCCAAGGAAGGCCAGATGCAAAAAGGGAAATCCGTTTTGCAGTCCAATAAACAGTCCAAGTTCGATGCACAGGATGATCCAAAGTAACAAAGCCAGCAAGATAATCCAAGCGAAGTCCAAGTAAACAGGCCGAGGTCAAAAATCCAGAAAAGTCAAGAAATCCAAAGGAACACGTAACGCCAAACAGGTTGCAAAGAACAGCTGTGAAGCAACGAGTCCAGGGAAAATACTCGCGGTTCTGGCATTACTTCCCGTCACATGACGTGCTGCCGCATCACGTGATTGGTTTTCCGGGTCACGTGAGTATACAGCGCTGGTCACACGACGCAGTAGTTTAGTAGTATTTTGATGATAACCTAGGCGCAAAGGAAGCTACCAATGCAAGAAAGGACACAACCTGGAGAGCGTTCTGTTGTGGCTGAGGCATGCAAGTGCACGCGAGTCATCCGGGGGTCCACGTGAGTGCCGAGATGTGAAGGGGAAATGAGATGGTACAGAGGGAGCGGGGCGAGCTATAGTGATTCTAGAGTTTTGGGCATGGTGAGCACGGGGCAGGAGTGGCAGTATTGTCAGGTGTGTGTACAAGAGTATGTGTGACACTATTCAAGCCCCTGACCTTCCAGGATGCTATTTTGAGTTCCCCCAGCTCACATCAAGGCACCAACCAGCAGCCATTCTCCACATGTCACATTTCCCATCTCTGCCCTGAGTGCATCTGTAGGCCGACCCCCAAAAAACTGCCCCAACTTCCCCCTTTTCCCTCTTCCCAACCATTGCCCAGCTCCACATCTGGAGCTCAGGCATACCTACGTCTCACTCCAATTCCAGACTCTAGTGGTGGTATTTGGAGTGTTGCCAGAGGATACATAACTGCTAGTATCCTAACCTATTTAAACTAATATGGGTTGTAGTCTGATTCCTTCCGGAGCCATCCCGATCAGGCACTATTGGTTCCTGCATTCTACTGATTACTAAGTCAGCAAATATGTCCCTTCCATGCTTACAATTATATTGGATCACTCTGTGATATCTACAATCTTGCATCTCCCATCTGGTCTTCTGTTTCAGCCGGCAATTTCACTGCATTCATCCACTTATTCACATCCTCCGGAGTCTTGAAGAAGATAGCGCAGCCTTTGTATAGGACCTTCAGTTTGGCCTGATACAGCAGCATGTATTTGAGATTCACCACTCGTAGTCTCCTCTTGACTGACATGTAGCTACATCCTCTGTTTTTACAGCAGGAAGGTACAGTCAGGGTGGGTCGTGATGCTTGCTGATGCTCGATGGATCGTTCCTCCCTTAAGAAAATGTTAAATGATGTTCTCCCTGTCTTTGTAATTTAGGATCCAGGCTATTATCGGCCGAGTTTGAGTCCCAGGTGGCAGTTTTCGTGTCATGTGCTTTCTCCACTGTGAACTCCTGCGTGAGTGCCCCACGGCCTATTTCCTGCAACAGCATGTTTTCAATGAAGTCTGTCGGGTTAGGTCCTTCTTCTCCTTTGGGGTACCTGATAATTCGCACATTGTTTCTCCGTGCCCCTCCTTCTGCTTCCTCCGCCCCCTGCATTCAAGATTCTGTACTTTCTGTTGCAGAATTGATCAGCGACCTGATATCTTGTCTCAAAAGGTTCACGTCGATAATAATCGCATCATAATCGCATCCATCGTAAATTCCAGAGCAGACTTTAAATCTGCCATGCCTTCCAGAATCTGATGGTCTCCTCTCCCAGAAGCATCTGCGCCTTGGGTTGCCTGGGCCGCCTGAGCCGCTGGCTTTGCAGGTTCGGCAAACGTATCTCTCGAAGGCTGTTTCCCCTTGCCCTTATTTAGCTTGGATGCCATTGTTGCACCAGTTTGCACTGCCATGCTTTCTCACTGTCAGTTCTACCGTAGCAACTGTCATTGTCTGTAGTAGTCCTGTTTTACTTAACTGGATTTCCTATCTGTTGCGCCTCGTAGCTGTTACCTCGCTTATGTCTCACAGTGGATGTCGATAGTCACAAGATCCCACCATTAGCTCCCCGCAGCCCAAACGTATCCATCTAGTGGTTGGAAACCTTTCCTCTAACTTATACCACAGCCTCACCTGATGCAGCTTCTATGACTTGACCTCCTTACTCCATTAGGCAGGTGAAGGGGGTCTTCAATGTGCTTCGCTGGGTTTTCGCTGGTGTTTAGTATCTGCACTTCTGGCTCACAATCCGTCCATACTGGTCCCTTTGCTCACTCAGCCAGGGCCCCCTGTTGGTTCAGTCACAGTGTCTGTTTCCAGTCCTCAAATATTCAGTAGAGTACCCTCATTCCATGTTCATTGCTCTTTTTTAATATCTCCACATGGCTAAGCCTCAGCAGAATCAAATGTATGTGTTTGGGGCAACAGTCCTTCAGGGAGAGCTTGATTCCATCGGCTGTACTGACCACCCCAGCGCCACTGCGCACTATAATCCATCTGTAACTACCCAACGACAAATGCACACGCTCACCTTGCCACCTGGGTGCTGCAGGCCTTCTCCTAGTCGCTTAAATGTCTGTGGGTATGTCCAGAACCCTCTCTGCTGCATGACCACAGGAACACTGCAATGTAGTTGTGTGTTGAACTGTATCTGTAGTTGTTGCTTTCCTCCACTGCGGCTTGTAGCATCTCTTGGCTTTAGTCCCTTTTATGAGCCAGCTTTGTCACCCCAAAAATTGTTTGCTCTTCCACCTTGCTCGCATCTATGCACTGCGTGCTCATTACTGTGCCCCCCCCTATGCAATGCTGTTCAGGCCCAACCTCGGGGAAAACCACAGTCTGCTGTGCCTCATGGTCCTTAGGCCCCGTTCTTACTCATGGGCACGGCCGTAGTGAGTTCCATGCAGTCGCTACTTGTGCCTCCGTACTGTTTCATTCACTTCTTCTGGGTCAGACCGTGCTGGAACCCACCCACCATCATAAGTGTGCACGCAGCGGGATGACCTCCCTACACACCTTGCACAGCGATGCAACCCTACCCAACACCGCGCACTAACCACCGGATTGTGGGCGCTGGTGGCCCCGAGTGGAGAAAGGACCTGCGGGGGTCCACTGGAACACCCACACATCCAGAGCTACGAACAACCACAGAGGGGGTGCGCAGTGGCGCGTCCTCCCTCAGTCCACCCTTTGGCGACCTCTCGGAGGGGGACAGGCCGCCAGGGACCCGAAGCACAAACACTGGGGTGTGGAAACAGGAGTGACAGGCCGCAGGGGGCATACCTGGACAGCTCTGGTGCAACAGTGGCGTGATTTCTGGTAGTACTACCGGCCTGTAACACCAACCAGAACAGTACAAGGACATTGGCGGAAAAAGTTATGACCAGTCAGCACCGAATGTATAACCGTGACTGAATCAACAGACAGAGCGGCCAGACAAAACGACGGGTGGAAGACCTGCAGCACAGAAGTGCTCCTCACAGATAATCTCTTATGACAGCTGGAACTCCCTGCCGGACTCTGAACAACCACAACCTCTCTGTGCCCTGGGGAGGCTGAGGCCGCAGTCGCTCAAACTGTGATACAGAAGCAACGCAGCAGGGGCAATTCAGTCACAAGTGGAGGCCCAGACAATGCCACGAGAGAAAAGTGCACCTCCAGTTCCCACATTCACAATCCTGCGGGATTCTACATCATGGGCAAGGAAAGAAACAAGAAAACCACGACGCAAAGCACCATGGAGCAATACGCCATGAGCATGACAACCAGCACCAAATGTGGAGGACCCCGGGGCGACCCCCCTCCACTGGAAGAACCCCTGTCACTAAAGGACGTGATGGCCGCAATCGCCAGCTCGCGCTCCTCAATGGAGCAGAAAATGGACACTATCTCCACCGAGGTCTCGTCATGACCTCCAGAAGCTCTCGTCTCGGACGGGATAAGCAGAGCAACGAATATCTAGCATGGAGGACGACCTAGGTGGTGTGCACCAGCAACTATCACAAACACTGACCCACCGGAAAACCTTGGAAGCCCAAATTGAAGAGGTAGAAGGCAGGTCCCGACGCACTAACATTCGCTTTTTGGGCCTGCCAGAGTGCACAGAAGGTCCTAGCATGGAACTCTTCCTAGAAGAGTGGCTGGCGGACCTCTTCGCGCCAAAGACCTTCTCAAACTTCTTCTCGGTGGAGCATGCACACCGCATGCCCACAGGTCGCCCAACCCCAGGGGCACCCCCGAGGACAATTATCGTGAAAATTCTTAATTACCGCGGCAGAGACGCCATTTTACAGATGGCCAGAACACAAGGGATGGTGACATATAACGGATCCAGGATCGCCTTCTTTCCGGATTATACCCCTGAAGTTCAGAAGGCCAGACAGTCCTTTCAACATCTGAAAAGGAAGCTCCACTCTATGAACGTGAAATATGGGCTGCTGTTCCCGGCACAGCTGAAGATCCATCATGAAGGCAAGACAGTCACTTTACTGATCCACAGGAGGCATGGAGATGGGCGGAGACCCACATGGGAGGAGACTGGACCAGGGCCGATCAAAACCACAGGGAAAGACCAAGACCGCGACCAGAGGAGGAAAGACCCGCCCAGCAACCTGTTCCGGAGAATCAGAATGAACCAAATGGAGGCCCTAATCCCTAGCGCGGTTAACAGAGACATCGGCCAAATGAAACAACGGAAGGAAACATCAAAGAGCACATTAACCAACTGCCTTCTAGGCAGGTACCTGCAACAAATCACCTTGCTTGGACTGATACCAGAAAGGGGTCACCGCCGACTCTGCACGAAGGATTGAACGCATTGCACGCAGTCATAATCAACATACCATGCCACCGGCGAAAGCCATGCCCCAACTCCAGACACTTGACCCAGAAAGGAGTAGTAAGTCGGTGGGAAAGTAATCACAGTTTACATTAAGTTGATCTGGCGATATCGTTTTTAAGTGCCAGTAGAGTTCAGGCGACAGATACTTCATGTTGGGGAAGAGTATGGGGAGGGGGTACGGGGAGTTGTTATATGTTAGAAATTTTCCGGGATGTTACACCACACTAATTTTCGCCAAGAGACTGCGAAGCACATCATGCCCAATACCCACACCCCCGCCAGGCACGACCACTGCACTCTCACAGCCAAACATATCACACATGCATCTGGTGCTACAACCTAGATTTCTAGACAGAAATGGCCACACAACAAAATAATGGCTTCACAGGTGGAGACGTGCATGCCCCAATGGTAGTTAATGAACGTCATGGATCCCTAAGGATCCTCACCTGGAAAGTAAATGGCATGGGTTCAAGTATTAAGCGTCGGCTTATAATTCAATTTCTTAACAGGCGTTCCCCTGCCATGGCTCTTCTTACGGAGACATATCTAGCGGGTTCGATTTGCCGGTTCTTCCACAGGACCAACTATCGATTAGCTTATCACGCAGGGTACACGATGGGTTCCCGGGGAGTCTTGATCCTCTTACACAAACGGCTCCCCTTTGTATTGTTGGCAGTGGAACTAGACCCCAGTGGCCGCTTTGTGCTACTCAGCGGCACACTGTGGGGAGAAATGGTGGCTATTCTGGCAATATACTCCCCACCGGGGTTAAGGGATGTTCTCCTGAGGGATGTCACGGCATTGATGGCGCAACAACAACCTGATCTATGGATCCTGGGGGGGACTTTAATGATGTTATGTGTAATACACAGGACCGGACTCACATACGGAATCGAAACCCAAACAAGCCCACATGGCTAGCAACCTTTGCAACAGCTCTAGGCTTAAGTGACCTATGGAGAGACCTCCACCCCACAGACCAGGTCTTTTCCTTTCACCCGGGAGCCCACGCGTCCCTGTCCAGGCTGGATTACTTCTTCCTTCCGACTCCTGAAGCGTATAGGGTAAAAGCGGCAGAACTCCTTCCCCGCGGCATATGTGACCACTCTCTCCTGGAAGTACTGCTCCAAACAGATAGACCCCTGCCTCCCAGGACTTGGCAGGTAAATAATTATTATCTAGGCCTTCCAGAATTCATGGAAGACATCACCGAAAAATCGAACAAATTCTTTGAAATAAACGCGGGCTCCGTAGAGGACCCAGTGATATTATGGGAAGCTCATAAGGCGGTACTTAGAGGGGAAATAACAGCCTGGACGTGCAATAAAAGGAGAGAACACCATAAGAAAGTTAGGGAGGCAGAGGAAGCTGTAAAGGAATAGGAAAATAGATATGTTTCCACCCCCACCCGTGACACCCACCGCTCCCTCGTGAAGGCCAGAGCAACCCTTCACAACACAGCGCTAGATAACGCAAAACAAGCTCATTGGGAGTCAAGGAGCAGAATTTATGAACACAGCGACAAAGCCGGCAAACTATTGGCCTGGCTGGAACGTCGGGAGGAAGGGCACAGGCACGTCAGGCAGATCACAGAGGACCTCAATGGCCTGGTCCAAACAGACCCAGAAATAGCGGAGGCTTTCGCTAATTTCTATGCCGCACTGTACGCCGCCCCAACATCACCGATAGATCCGTCCCCTCTGGATGAGATTGTGCTCCCACACCTCTCGGAGCAGCAGAAAACACATCTGGATAGGGAGTTGGATGAAGCCGAAATCGTGGAGGCCATGTCCCAGCTACAGTCCGGGAAGACACCAGACCCCAACGGTTTCCCGGCCGAGACCTGGAGGAAGCTGGGCAGCAACAAGATGGCGACCCCCCTCCGGGATCTATTCCTGGCAGTCAAAGAACAGGGCACCCTTCCGTTAGACCTACGAACGGCCAATATTGTAGTTATTCCCAAACAAGGAAAGCCCCCTGACCGGTGCATATCGTACAGGCCGATATCGCTTATTAACAGCGAAGCAAACATTTTGTCCAAGGTACTGGCCAATAGACTTCAACTGGTCATATCCTCACTGGTTCATCCGGACCAGTGTGGCTTTATGCCGCAAAGATCGACCAGAATGAACTTACGCAGGTTGCATCTACTCCTGGAAAAAGCCCTGAGCTTCAACGCGCCACTTGCTCTTTTAGCAATTGATTTCGAGAAAGCGTTTGACTCGGTGGTGTGGGAAAGCCTGTGGGCAATAATGAGACGCATGGGCATTGGTGAGACCTTTCTCAGCTGGGTTCAGCTTTTATACGAGGCGCCAATGGCTGCGGTCATGGTAAATGGCTGGACCTCTGGGAGCTTCCCACTAGGCAGAGGCACCCGACAGGGTGTCCTCTATCCCCCCTTCTATTCGCCCTAGCTATCGAACCGCTCACCCAATGGCTCAGACAGGTCACTACATGGTCAGGTTTTAGCTGGCCAGACGGACGAGAGGACAGGGTATCCCTATATGCAGATAACCTGCTACTCTATCTCAGCAACCCAGACCAAGCATGCCCAATCATAACCCGAATGTTGACGACCTTTGGGGAATTCAGTGGACTCAGAGTTAAATGGGGTAAATCGGTCCTATTCCCAGTGAAGGGTGACGACCTGGCAATCCCCCAGGACATGCCATATCGGCTGGAGAAAGGAGGTTTCCGCTATCTGGGCATATGGGTCTCCGGGACTCTCTCGGAATATGTGGCACACAACCTGCATCCACTAATCGATCACTTCGCCGGGGATGTACAGCACTGGATGCTCCTTCCTCTTCCAATCATGGGAACATCGGCCCTCTTTGAAATGATGGCGCTTCCAGGCTTCTTTTATGTACTGAAAAATGCCCCATTGGCCATACCAAATTCGGAATTTAACCGAGTGGAGCGCCTAGTCAGGAAACTGATATGGAAGGGCGGGCAGCCTCGAATCGCACTGACCACGTTGCAACAATCCATCTGGGAGGGGGGCAAAGGACTCCCACACCTCAGATCCTACTACTGGGCCTGTCAACTAAATGTAGTTAATGACCTCCTCCATGGAGACCCCGAACAACCATACATTAGAGCGGAGGAACCCATCATCCAGGGCACCCCATCACTGGAAGCAACATACCAGACCATAGCCAGGCCCCCCGCACAAACGATGTCCACCCATATCGCGATCATCTGGAGGCAGGCACACACCCACATAGGCTGGGGTAATAGGATCACTATGGCACAACCACTGTGGCACAACTATGGGCTGAAGGAGTTAAGGAAGTTGGCTGCATGGACCCGGTGGGTGGAGGCTGGGATAACTACAATAGGAGACATTATTGTTGATGGTTCCATCCTCCCATTCGAAACCCTGCAGCAGAGATTCGGAATATCTGCCGCAGAACATTACCACTACCTACAACTAACACATGCCATTAATGCACATAGGCAGGAGCTTGACAACATACCAGATTACACACCTCTGCAACGCAATTTATGGACACAGCACATGCCCGTGAAGGTTACCACCATTCTGTACAAGGCGATTCATGCGTTCACCACTCCAGATCTGGTCAGTCTTAAAAACAAATGGGAGCGAGACATGGGGCCCATTGACCCAGAGGACTGGATTCAAATACTTATGCATCCAGGCGAAATCGCGATTGACTCCAGAATGAGACTGGTACAGCTTAAGCTACTCCACAGGGTGTACTACCCCCGAGGGGCCCTATTTGGCTGGGGAAGGGCGGAGGACTCCAACTGTTTGAAATGCCTGGGGGGGGCACTTTCATCCACCTCCTCTGGGACTGCTTTAAAATCAAGACCTTTTGGACGCAATGCTGTCAACTATTAACGAGAACCCTGGGGCGCACTATAATGCCACAAGCTGCAACAATGTTACGGGGGGCCCCAGACGAGAATATCCCGAACAAATGGGAGGGTATTATTCTCTCCACTGCTATGGGCCTGATAAAACGCAATATAGCACAGAAATGGGGAGCCCCGGAAAGTCGTCAGTGGCCCAGTGGTCAAACAAAATGGACATCTGTGCAGCGAAGGAGCATAGAATTTACACAGCACGAGGGTGCCTGGCAAAAGCCACCAAGATCTGGGGAAAGTGGGAGGACCATGTGATGTAGGACCCACCGGTCAAAAGAAAAAGAGATGTACACAACCACTATACAGGACATGGTGAGAAATGCAGACCCCGAAAGCAAAGTGCTGAGCGGCAAGACATGAATGGAGTGATGAACCAACCCGGGTGTTGAGGGGATGGAGGGTGGGGGGAAACTGTTGGTGTATTATGTGTATGTTTAAAAAAACAATAAAATATGTTGTACAAAAAATAAATAAGTGTGCTCGCAATGTTCCAGCTGACCTCCGCGATCGGACAGCAGTTGGCCAGTGTACTATGATAATTTTCTTATCGTGATCTTCTCCCCCTCCATCCTGGTGTTGTTCACTGTTGCGCCTCCCGTATGAACTGTGTATTGGGAGCTCAGCTCTTCCGTTTGATCAATTACACTTTTGCATCGGCAAGCTCGGCTCACTGCCTATGCTCTTGCCTGCAAAGCGAAATGGTGTGTTACAGTGTAACTCGAATGTGCATTCCACCATTCCATGTGAGCTCCCGCCTTGCAGCTCCACACGGTCTCTCACTTCATGTTTCCACATCCACGCTCATCCTTCCTTCCTCTGCTGCAACAATGTAGCTGGTATCTGTGAGGCGCCACAATGCCTGCAGCCATGAGTGTATTTCTTTAAAGTGTTCGGTACGCTTCAATCTCCGATGAGGCTCCTGGGCTTATGTATATCTACTAGCGCTCCATCCTATATTGTTCGCATGGGGCACAGCCTCCTTTGTTTGTAAGTGCTCTGGTTGTCAGCCGTGCCACTTCTTGCTTCGGTCCTCCGGCTCCAATGTCACTGGTCGTACCCCTGTCCCTGCGGGGGACCTTGCATTCACCGGCTGTGTTCAGTATTACAGACCCTCCACAAGGAGCAGTCTGATCCCGTCCTCACAGCCATATGGCATCTAATCTGCTTTTATCCATGCCTCAGCGACACCGCTCCTCACGTCTTTATGTTATGCTGGTCTGCGTGCCAAGTCCCTTGTCATGGTGTGCCCACCATCTTGCTTTATTCGTGGTCAGCTGCTCCAAAACCTCCCTGGCTCGCATTCTGCATCCTGTGGATGGGTAGCTTAATGCTTGTAAACTTTGGTTCTTTGCTACTAGAAACACTTACATATTTGTTATTTTGCATCCCCGCGATCTGTAGCTTCAGTTGTACATCGGGATCATTCAGGATCGGCAGGAGCACACAGAATCATTTCCTATCACATGACCAGGTAGCCACACCCCCATAAAAGAAAACACTACAATGATGGTATTCATTTCACTCTTGTTCCATGACATTCGATCAAAACAATGTCTGACGCAGCTCTAGATAACAAAAGGAGCACACACCCTTGACCACCTTCTGTGTGGACCTACTAATATTACAGCACCAGTTGGGAGGAGATTTAACCTGAATCCCAACATGACATCTCAATATCTTCCATCCGGATATCTGGACAGGTAACCTGACAATGCCCCTCTGGGTTTGTCCACATAAAATGGGCTCCCATGCAAAGTAAATGAGCCTATACAATCGACTCTTCTGATCTAATCAGACTTGTGGAGAGCCATTTTTACATTACTTGGCCTCTCAACCATGTCCGTGACTGACCTGTCGATATTTGAAAGGATGGACCAAGCCTTATTTCTCAAAACTTTCATAAACGGATTGAATTGAATTTAGCAAATTGGCCATAAAGAGAATCTTCCCCAGGAGAATTGATGATCTTCAGGCATAATAAACCCAGTTCCTATTGAAGCGCCGCCATACGGGTGGGCATGGGAAGGCACAAGGCCTTTTCCCACATCCTACCTTCTAGGCTCTCCGAATCCAAATTCCACACCTGGAACATTCAACATCCATCCCATATAATGAAGTCGGGATTACTTTCCCCTTTTAAAATATTATTAAAGCAAGTTGATCTATTTTAACTTTTAGCCTAGCTTCGACAAAGCCCAAATTTGGATGTGCTGCTAACCTAACACCCAAATATGTTGATTCAACTACTGGTGATATTGTCTTACCCTGCATAAACCAACTATATGGTACATATTTCTTTTTCCCACTGCAAAAACTCACGACGGTGGTCTTCTCAGGACTGACTATAAGATTGTTAGCAGATGCGTAAATGTTCATTGCACCCAGCAATTGTTGTAATTCCCTGGGGCAAAGTCAAAGAGCAACATTTGATCCAGCTTATTCTCTTCCCTCCAAATTTTGGACTTGGTAATGCATGTTTCTCTAATGTGTCCTTCAAATTGGCCAGGTATAGAATGATGAGAAGAGGGGCAATGATACAGCCTTGTCGTAGTCCTCTCTCTGTGAGGATTGGCTTTGAGAGGACCCCCCCTTCTGTTTAGTCGGACCTGGATCTGAGTATTCTGATGTAAATAGACCATAATTGCCAACAGGCCCAACGGAATACCCCAGATCTTCAACTTTTGCCATAAAAGATTTCTGTTGATAGTGTCAAAAGCCTTACTCAGGTTCACCAGGGCCCCATGCATGGGCGTTGCCTGCCAGCCATGCGCTATCCCTAAGTGTATTCACCACCAGTCCATTCAGACTTTTAGACATGCCAAGGTGGAACACAGTATGACCCCTGTCCAAGATATCCATTCTCCCTGTCCAACCCTCCAACTCTCGAAGTACTGCACCTACAAAAATGTTACTGTACGCATCAAGAAGGGTGATCAAGTAGTAGTTATTAGGATTCGCTCTATCACCCTTCTTGTAAATGGGGATTATAACAGCAGACCTCCAACTCTCGGGACACTGCCTTCTGGCAATAGAATTCTTAAAACAAAGACACTTTCAACGCCCAGGAGGCAACATCCGCTTTCAAAATGGAGTTTGACAACCCATTAGGTCCAGCAGCTCTAGAACTGGAAGATTTAATAATATATTCCCAAACCACCCCACGAGAGACACACTGGGACCAAAAACCAAGAGAGATCAAAGTCAGGAGTTGTTATGTTGCAAGAAGTTTTCGCAAAAAGAGAATGGAAGCGACCTGACCATAGGTCCTCCGATAGACAATTAGTTTGGGATGAGGATAGGGAGATCTTGATGCCATTTATTAGGGACCAATAATTACGTGTATTCTTTGTAATTAGTGTTTCTAATAGTTCACCATGATGTTGATAGTTTAGATATCGCTGGGCTCTAAACCAATTATGATACTCCTTAGTCAAGATTTTCTTTTCCATTAAGAAAGCATCCCTGTTTATGGCTTCCTACTCAGGACTCTTGGGTGTTTTCTCAGTTCCCTCTTTCGTAACAAGGTTGAATAGTTAAAATGACATTTATGCTTTGGAGCTTTCTTTACCCCAATCATTTCTGGTCTATCCACCTCCCATGGAAAGTGTAGAACCCTCTCTCTGACACAAAGTTGTCGATTTTTCCTTTGATTCAAACATCATCAAGTTGTTCAAATGTTTATTTAACTGTTGCCCATCTTGTTTCACCAAAACCACCCGGTTTCCCCCCATCTTCACAGCTAGCTCTGTATTGTATCCACGTTCAACTTGCGAGACATCTTCTCACATTCTCAAAGTCAGCATATTGTGGTTGCTTCTGTTAATTGGTCTAACCTCCATCCGAGAGGAAGTGTCAAAGAGATCTCTAGACAGAATTAAAAGGGCAAAAACCAACTTCCCCAAGTTCTCTCCCAAGTAAATGCGGGCTGAAGGTCTCCACTTAGATTGCCATAACAAACAAATAAGTCCCAGTCATCAATAAAGTCTAGCAATTTCTTCCCATTTGCTCCCTTGGAGCCAAGCCCATTCATCCCAGGGTGTAGGTCCAGACAACAAGAGTTCAGATCTCCTGCAAATAAAATGCACCCTCTCCTCGGCCCACTACTTCTGGCATAGTTTCTGATAGTTCTTCCAAAAAATCATTCAGGGAAGAACAGGAGGGGTTATAATGAATAGTAAACACTGCTGGACTACGTTTGGAATGGTTAACTGCAAACTCTATTTTAGATGTTAAGATTCCATAAAAACAATTTGATATCACTACTGAATTTTAGAATTTCATGAGTCAGTAATTAAGCTTCCCGAAGGACAGCCCCCTTTTGAATTTGTAGCTAGTTGGCACAAGATGGTTAATCCATCCAACCTCAGCTCTGCAAGCAACAAGGTCTCCTGGAGCAAAATTAGATCAAAAGAGGTGTGGATTTTTATCACTTAATTTTATCGGCCCCTCAATAAAACTGTTATAACCCCTCGGATTCCAAGAAAGGATATCCACACCGCAATGTTCTAAAGCTGAGCCTTATTTTCATTGAGCTTCTGAAATACCTGTGTCAGGATCTTGGGCAGAAAAGACCACACCTTGCTTTTATCATTCACCCCTACATGTTTTGTCTTGGTCTGTACTGCCACTAATTCCTGATCATGTTTTCTTTTTGCATCTGAGTTGAAAAACTTTCTGTCGAAGTACTTCTGCTGCTGACAGAAGGGCATTTACCCCTAAGCATGACTGGAGCCCTATTTCCACTATATACTTAACATTATCATAGAGAAAATGGATGAAATCAATGTCATAACTTCAAAATAAATACAGCTCACGAACCTCCTTTACCAAATTCTGTTCAAAATCAATGATTCTCCTGAATTGGGCAACTGTTCCATCCAGATATGAGGACAGTCGAAGAAGGAGGTGGAGAAATGCTCTTTCGTATCTATACCTTCTGCTCCATTGGCTATTTCATTTAACATTCTTTTTAAGAAAAACCGTTTATTTTGATTTACTTTTACTTCCGATTTACTTTACTTTATTGGAGGGAAAAATGAAATCTAGACCTGGCTCATTGGGCTCATGATTAGTTTGGTGGTATTTCTGTCAAACTTATATCCTCTTTTGGCTACTCTGTCTGTTGGAAGTACTTCTGGATTACCCATGCAGTAACAGCACTGTTAGTCCATGGGAATGTAGTGGAAATATCTGAGTTGTAGACCCCTTTCAGCAATTGCTCCACTTGTTGAGGATATATACTGGACCAGGAGAATAGCTCAAGAACAACTTGCTTGCCTTGGAAGTAAGCAAACACAGGGCACCATAGGTTTGACTGGTCTCCAGTATTAAATGCATAATAAAATATTAATAAATTAATACTGGCAGCACTTTGAATGCATGTATTGGCTCCACTTTGATGCCAAACCTGTAATTAACAGGGCCAGTAATTCAATTATCACCAAAACAGTGGTGGTAATAAATTCTTGTCATTTTATTACTTCCGCAAACAACGTTTAATAAGATGCCTTAGTTTCTGCAATATAGCACTTAATTTCAAAACATTGTTCATAATTGGCATTTTGTCTGCTCTCTGCTGACTCCCCATGGATCAAATCAATAGTTTCCTATAGTTTGAAATAGGCAAAGCAGATTTGTATCGATATATGTACTTTGTTCCAAAAACCTTTAACACAAATTAAAAAATGATGTTCTGTTGAATTGGATGAAGCTAATTCTAACCAGGTATGAGACTAATGAGGCATTTCCCAGACTCTACTCAATATCATTTCTAAGCCATCTCCAAAGAGGCTTGGAAGGCTTGAGTCGATTCAAGTACTGTTCGTACCAGCATTTGAATTGAGCACTTTAAGGCTCATCCATCCCTATTTATACTGCTCCAGTGTTTTACAACTCCAGTACTAATTTGTACATATTGTGTTTTATGTGGAATCCTATAATAAAGAGCACATATTTTTCAGTATATCTTTGTAGTTTATTCTCTTGGCAGTTTATGGGCTGAGGCACGTGGATCTTAGTCACCTGACCTAAGCCCCACCCACCTGTGAATCACTGCTAATCTTTGGTGCTTTCTTATTTTTCCACCATTTTCCCTCCGTCCTCTTTTCCTTTCCTTTCTAATTGTTGAGCTGGTGCAAATAGATCTTGACCATATGACCTAAGCCCCACTGACCTGTTACTGCTAATCTTCTGATGCCTTCTTGTTTTTCCACTCTTTTTCATTAACCAGCCCTGTTTCCTTTGCAATTGGTGAGCTGTTGTAACTGGTTCTTGGTCACGTGACCTGATTACTCCCGACATATAAATCACTGCTAACATGTTGGTGCCATCTTGTTTCTCTGCCTTTTTTCCCTAATTGAGCAGGTCTCCTCCCTCTTTTCTTCTGTAGTTGGTGGCCTGGATCAAGTGGATCTGATCATTTCACCTAAACCCAACTGATCGGCTTAGCCATGCCCCTTCCTTTCCTTGCTTTACTCTTAGATCAAGATCATCTATCATCTGGGCATCCAAAGTGATTGGCAAAAGAAAAGGGCAAATCATGTTTGGACCTGTTCGGACCAGATCTACCCAGGACCAGTAGCCCTGCTCCTCACACATCAGGTAAGCTTACTCAAATATGTGGTTTACTCCATTCTCCCAACAGCGCATCATGAAGCTCACCAGCAACATTATGCACACTGCAAAGCAGCTACCTCAACCCATCAGCATATACCCAGTTAGCACTACATAATCCACAGCTAAACTAGAACTGATGCTCACCAATGTTCACTCAGCAATCAACCACACAACAGACATCACCAACCTCATCACCACACATGACTTGGAGAGCATTTTCATCACCAAGACCTGGATGACAACCACCACAACTCACATCCTAGGTGTCCTCTACCCAATGGTTACAAAATTCAACAATAAGACTGTCCAAACAAGATAGGTGGTGGCCTCGCCATTTTTCACAAAGCATCATGGCCATGCACCCAATCAGACTTTGCCATTGTTGCCCTTTCAATAAAATGTTCTTCCACTTCTCACTCTCCCCAATGAACACAGTACTTTCCACGTCATCTACACATCACCCAAGCCCAATACCTCCTTCATCAAACACTGCACAGACTTGGTCACCTCCATGTCTTTCACGCATTCCAACAACTTCATGTCTGCTGTCCAAACCTTGGTCCTCCCTGGCATGCATGGTGACAATGCACTTTTTGGAAGGCCATCTGGTTACTACCCTCACACCCCTGATATGTGTCCTGAATTTTTAAGCACGACTACTCAAAGAACTCTGCAAATTCAACCCTGTCACCCCAACCTTCCTTGAACTGCACGTGCTTCTATTTCAAAAATGTGTTGTCTTCAAATCCTGCTACATCCTCTAAAAGGCTATCACGGTGAAGTCCCCAAGCTACCTCACTGAGAAACTCGGCATCTCCGGAGGACTATTATCCACCAGAACCCAGGACATGTACACACTTGAACTCCGCCAATAATGAAAGGAAAGAACCAGAAGACAAGCCTTCTATGTCTACATCCCAAGACCCTGGAACCTCGTCCCCATCAACATCAGACCTGCTCCCTCACTTCTGCAGTTCAGGAAGGAGGAGCTCTGACAATCCTCTACAAGGAATGGATCCTCCTTAACACCTAGGTCCACACTCCCTTCACTCCCCACCCTAACTGAGACTGAGTGATCTTCTCCCCACTGTTTCCTCCTCCTGTTATTAGCTCCTTGCTCCCTTGTTTCTCTTCTTCCCTTTGTTGCTTCCCGCAGCTATATCTGCATTCATTAAATACCCTAATAATAACAATATCTTCCTCTGTGACTTGAACCTTCCTGACAACTCAGAAACCAAGTCAATGAAGGAAGCTCTCCTCTCCCTACTCAACACTATGAACAACGCACAGCAAACAAAAGACCCAAATCACAGGAAAGGTAATATCCTCAATCTCATCATCACTTCCCTGCCCACCCTCCATCACAGCTCTCCAATCCCACTCAACTGGTCAGACAATCTGGTGATCCCTTTTGACATTAGTCACATCACCACAGGCAAACATTCAAGAAAGTTCCAGTGGAGGCTCTTGCAGAAGACCTCGTCAACCTGCACCTCAGACGGACCGGTCTACCTCAGAGTAAACAGGACTGTGAGACGCTTCTCCAACATTATCCTCACACCCAACATCAACCGCCACAACACAGTAAAACAACTCCATGTTAAGCATAAACCTTCAGAACCCTGGTATACTCAAGAACTCAACTTCAACGAAAAAACCTTCAGAAATCAACACACACTTACAAAGAATCCTGCGCCGCATCCAAGCTCTCCCTACTCAAGGAACTCCATGCTACATTGGACACCACTGCCAAGTCCAACTATTACAAAAACACCATAGGCAAGGAAAAAAATCAAAACAGAGTACTATTCAATATATCAAGCAGTGCATCAACCCTCTGCTGACCCCCCATACCACACTCTGACAAGATCAGCATGACCCATCAACACATAGACAACAATGCCAAAACAGAAAGCACACTCCACATCCCACCTCTTAAAACCACAACTACCTGAAAAAATGTCAAGACAATCACTAAGGGTGACATCATTGTCACCCTTGCAGCCCTCAAGGCCACATCATAAGCGAACAGCATGCCTCTACACTCAAGACCTTTCCAAGAAAAGCGCTCCTTCCTTACCTGAGAATCAACAACAGCCTGCCTAACTGAAGTCTCCTTCCCCTCAATGCTCAAGACAGGACACATCCTCCCACTTCTCAAGAAATCAACACTGGATCCTGATGACCAGAGCAACTACCATTCAACCACCAATATTTCCCTTTTGTAACGCTCACCTTGTATCCACAGGGACTCCACCCAACCTGGCTGGATAGCTTCCGACTTGGATTCGTCTTCCTTCGGTACCCGTTCTGCTAAGGGTCTATTCTGGAAGACAGTAGTTCAGTTTTAGCCTACAATCTCCTTTTCTCGGGCCCCACCTCTCAAATGTCCCCAGCGACCACATCAGAGTCTTCCTCACCTTGTGCTTAGGTAAGATGCGCTCCCTGTCCTGCTGTTCTGTGCAGGAGTACGTTAGGGTTGGGCACCTTGCTGCCTAGTTGCTTCACTGGTGTGGGCACTGGAGTCCAGAACTGCTGCGACTCCTCTCTTGAAGTAAGTCTATAGTTCTTAAGTATTGTGTGTCTGTAATTGTAATTGCCCTGTTTAATCTTCTCTTTCTGTCGTAGATGCAGAAAGGATGGTGAGGAAGTCGAGCTGATGGAGAGGGCAGTGCTCGAGCTGGTAAGTGGATGCGCAAAGCGCGGTGCTATGTGAGTTTTTGTACTCAGGCTACCCTGTATTGTTCTTTTCTTGCAGGTCGCCGCAATGTCCTGGATGAAGTGCGGTCGGAAGAACATGGAACGCAGAGTGGAAGGCGTCCGGACCGCTGTCGAGTACCAACAGCGCTTCGCAAGGCGCCAGGACTGACTCCAGGAGGGCCGAGAGGGGCATAATTGGGCCCTTGGAGCTCTGTAGGGACATTGTGGTGAGGCCCAGAGACCCCGAGTCTCAAGGCCCGGGGTCAAGGTCATGACAGCACTCCCCCCTAAGGCCCCTCTCAAGGTGTTTGCTCTGTCCGGTCCTGGCTTGGTGGGGTGCTCTTGATGGAAACGTCATATCAGGTATGGTACATGAATGTAATCGTTGGGTTCCCATGTTCTGTCCTGTGGACCATACCCTTTCCAGTCCACCAGATAGTAAAGTCTTCCTCGAACATACTTTGAGTCCAGGATGCCCTTGACCTCAAATTCTGGTTCTCTGTGGATCATCACCGGTCCGGGTGGAGTGGTTACTCGAGTTCCTGGCTGAACTGGTTTCAAGAGGGATACATGAAACACCTGGTGGATCCACATGTTGGTTGGTAAAGTCAGTTTTACTTCTGCTGGGTTTATGATGGACTCAATGGTAAACGGCCCTAGGAATCGTGGGCGGAAAGTCTGGGCTCCATTGAGAGGCACATGCTTGGATGCTAGCCACACTCTGTCCCCTACTTGGTAGTCAGGGGCCTTTTCACAAAGTCGGTCTGCATATTTCTTCTGGCGAACCTTGGCTTGACGCAATGTTCAATGGCCCTTGCGAAAGCCGCAAAATGGTAGCGTGTAGGGTCTGGATGGCTGTCATTTCCAGAGACATGGGAACATCCAGTTCTGACGTGCGTGGATGTCTGCCATACACAGTGAAGAATGGTGTCTGCCCGGTACTGCTGTGTAGCAAGTTGTTATAGGCATACTCGGCTATCCAAAACAAGTCTTTCCAATTTCCTTCCACTTGGTGAAGCATGCAGCGCAAGTATTGTTCGAGTGCCTGGTTGGTCCTCTCCGTTTGGCCATCCGTTTGGGGGTGATGGCTAGTGGATAGTCGAATGTCTATTTGAGCCATTGAACAACATTTCCTCCAGACGTTGGATACAAATTGGGTACCCCGATCCGAGATCAATACTGACAGAAACCCATGGAGCCATACCACGTTTTCAAGGAATGTCTTAGCCAGGCTAGATGCGTTTGGTAGTCCTTTGAACAGTAAGAAGTGGGCGATCTTGGAGAACAGGTCAACGATCACTAGGATACTCTTATAACCTTGACAAGAGGGTAGGTCGGTGATGAAGTCAAGAGAAAAGGTGTGCAATGGAGCCGGCGGGATGTCCAATGGTCGAAGGAGGCCTGCTGTTCTTTGCTTTGATGATTTGTTTTGAGCAACTCCACAAGAGGTGATGAACTGAATAGCATCTCTGCGCCAGGTTGGCCACCAGTAACTCCGTTTCACCTTAGCCAGGGTTTTAGCGGTTCCTGGGTGACCTTCCATGAGAGAGTCATGATACTCTGAGATTACCTGTTCTTGGAGTTCTTTCTTGGGCACGAATAACCGATCCCTGTAGTATGGTAGTCGATCCTTAACCATATAGTGTTCTCCTTTCGTAAGCCACTCACGTAGTTGTTCCTGAATTATTACTCATCGGATTTCTTGCAGCAACTCGTCTTGAGTCATGGTGCTTGTAATGCCTAAGAGTCTGTCGCTTGGGATGATGGCCACAGGATCAGGGGTAGTGCACACCAGTTCATCGGTGTCCATGCGTGAAAGGGCATCAGCTTTGCAATTTCTGACTCCAGGCCGGAACGTAATCACATAGTCGTACTCCGCAAAAAAAGAGCAAAGCATAGCTGTCGAGAAGATTGAGCCTTCGCACTCTTCAGGTATTGTAGATTTCGGTGGTTGGTTATCACAGTGATAGATTGGCATAGAGATGATGTTGACGTAGCTTGGTAAGGACGGAGCGTACATGCTTGACATGGTCCTGCTCTGAGGCCGAATATACCAGGATATTGTCTATATAGATTAACAGACAGACGTCAATCAGTTCTCTCAAGACATCGTTCATGAAATTCTGAAATGCGGCGGGGGCATTACAAAGGCCGAATGGCATTAATTGGTATTCATATAAGCCATATTTGGTACAAAACGCTGTCTTCCATTCGTCCCCTTTTTTAATGCGCACAAGATGGTAGGCCCCTCTAAGGTCCAATTTTGTATAAATTTGGGCATCTTTGACTTGGTCTAGCAATTCCAGGATCAGGGGCAAGGGGTAACAATTCTTGACGGTGACTTGGTTCAATGCGAGGTAATCTATGCACGTCCTCAATTCACCTTCCTTCTTCGGCACGAAGAATAGGGGAGATGCTGCCGGTGACTTTGAGGGGCGGATGAAACCGTTGGCCAGATATTGTTCCAGGTATTACTTCAAATGTTGGTTCTCGGGTTCAGTGAGTGCGTAAATGTGGCCACAAGGAATTTGTGCACCAGGTATCAGATCAATCCGGCAGTCGTAGAGTCTGTGGGGTGGTAAGGTATTAGCTTGCTCCTTTTGAAACACGCCTTGAAAGTCCTGATGGGATGTCCAATGGTCGAAGGAGGCCTGCTGTTCTTTGCTTTGATGATTTGTTTTGAGCAACTCCACAAGAGGTGATGAACTGAATAACATCTCTGCGCCAGGTTGGCCACCAGTAACTCCGTTTCACCTTAGCCAGGGTTTTAGCGGTTCCTGGGTGACCTTCCATGAGAGAGTCATGATACTCTGAGATTACCTGTTCTTGGAGTTCTTTCTTGGGCACGAATAACCGATCCCTGTAGTATGGTAGTCGATCCTTAACCATATAGTGTTCTCCTTTCGTAAGCCACTCACGTAGTTGTTCCTGACTTATTACTCATCGGATTTCTTGCAGCAACTCGTCTTGAGTCATGGTGCTTGTAATGCCTAAGAGTCTGTCGCTTGGGATGATGGCCACAGGATCAGGGGTAGTGCACACCAGTTCATCGGTGTCCATGCGTGAAAGGGCATCAGCTTTGCAATTTCTGACTCCAGGCCGGAACGTAATCACATAGTCGTACTCCGCAAAAAAAGAGCAAAGCATAGCTGTCGAGAAGATTGAGCCTTCGCACTCTTCAGGTATTGTAGATTTCGGTGGTTGGTTATCACAGTGATAGATTGGCATAGAGATGTTGTTGACGTAGCTTGGTAAGGACGGAGCGTACATGCTTGACATGGTCCTGCTCTGAGGCCGAATATACCAGGATATTGTCTATATAGACTAACGGACAGACGTCAATCAGTTCTCTCAAGACATCGTTCATGAAATTATGAAATGCGGCAGGGGCATTACAAAGGCCGAATGGCATTAATTGGTATTCATATAAGCCATATTTGGTACAAAACGCTGTCTTCCATTCGTCCCCTTTTTTAATGCGCACAAGATGGTAGGCCCCTCTAAGGTCCAATTTTGTATAAATTTGGGCATCTTTGACTTGGTCTAGCAATTCCAGGATCAGGGGCAAGGGGTAACAATTCTTGACGGTGACTTGGTTCAATGCGAGGTAATCTATGCAGGTCCTCAATTCACCTTCCTTCTTCGGCACGAAGAATAGGGGAGATGCTGCCGGTGACTTTGAGGGGCGGATGAAACAGTTGGCCAGATATTGTTCCAGGTATTACTTCAAATGTTGGTTCTCGGGTTCAGTGAGTGCGTAAATGTGGCCACAAGGAATTTGTGCACCAGGTATCAGATCAATCCGGCAGTCGTAGAGTCTGTGGGGTGGTAAGGTATTAGCTTGCTCCTTTTGAAACACGCCTTGAAAGTCCTGATATTGGATTGGCAGGGTACCAACCCCTCCTAAGGCGCTTGTTGCCCCTTCCTGGACAGATGAGCTGGTTTTCGTAGCCTTTCTCCCTTTAAGATAGCAGGTGCGTGTACAATCCTGGGAAAAAAACAATTCTCGGGGACGCCAATCGGTCCGAGGATTATGTGCAACCAGCCATGTCATCCCTAGGATTAATCGAAATTGAGGTGCCTTGATGAGGTCGAAAGCAATTGATTCTCTATGGCATCCTGACATAGGAGAGTGAGAACAGTTGTACAGTCGGACATGGGCCGGAGGCAATTTTGGTGCCATCTACAGTGGTTACAGTTTCAGTGGTGGGCTTAGGGCAGAGTGGGAGCCCCATCTTTGCTGCAAGATCCTGGTCCATGTAAGTCCCCACGGCTCCGATATCAATGTAAGCTTCCAACGAATGCATCTTTCATTGCTGTTGGTGGGGGATCAGGATCACAGGTAAAGCAAAATGGGAGGTCTGTAATTGGGTTTCTTCGCTCGACAAATGGACCCCTACAATTGCCGGGCTTGGTAGTTTTCTGACCCCTCACTTGTTTTCTCTTTATCTGTGGCTCCTACGGTTCTTCTTGGTGGTGGCCACCTTTCCACATTACAGGCATAACTTATGTTCCCTCCTCTTGTCCCTTTCTGCTTTGGTTAGAGGGGGTCTAACCCCTCCTAGTTGCATTGGTTCCACAGGGCTTTCTGCTGGGCGTGCCCTTTGGAACGCACAAACATGGGGCGTGCTTCTGGTTTACTTCGATCCATTGTCCGATCTTGCAACCTATGGTCAAGTTGAACCACCAGGTTAATGAACTCGGCACAGTCCTTGGGTGGATCTACCACTTGGGCAAGCACATCCTTTAACTCCCCTCGCAACCCCCGGTGGAACAAGGTGGTCCTTTTATCCTCCAGCCATTCTGCTTTGACCACAAGCCGATTGAAGGTAGCTATGTACGTCAACAGATCTTGGTTTTCCCTGACGGAGGGACAGGAGTTCATTGTCCAAGGCCTGCCCATGGGAACAAGGGGCAAAAAGCTTTTCCAGTTCCTGTTGAAAGCCCCCAAAAATGTGTAACAGAGGATCACCCCGGCTAATGAACGGCACGGACAAGTCAGCAGCACTGCCACTCAGATACGACAGCACGAAGGCCACTCGCGACTGGTCATTGGGAAACACCCCAGGTCTACAAAGGAAATGGAGGCGGCACTGATTCATAAAGGTAGCGTACCTTCGCGGATCCACCGAGAAGTGCTCTAGTGGAGCTAATGGAACCTCTCCAGGAAGGGTAATCTGCACCGGATTGCTCGTGGGGGTTGGGACCGATGGACTAATTCCACGCAACGGGGCTTGTCCGGCCTGTGACTGAAGGATTTGCCTGCTGAGGTCATCAGTATGTTCTTTGGCCACAATTAGTTCTCTCCGCAAGGCATTAGTTTCTTGTTGGGCTGAATGCACCTTTGCGAAAAACTGCCCCAACAACTGAGCTAACTGGTCGGTTTCAGAGGTTTCCATGCTGGGTGCCCGGGTGGATTATAATATTTTATGGCTTTGCATTCTGTAACGCTCCCCTTGTATCCACAAGGATGCCACCCGACCTGGCTGGATGCTTCCGACTTGGATTCGTCTTCCTCGGGTACCCGTTCTGCCAAGGGTCTATTCTGGAAGACAGGAGTTCAGTTTTAGCCTACTGTCCCCTTTTCTCGGGCCCACCTCCCAGATATCCCCAGCGAACCCTCAGAGTCTTCCTCACCTTGTGCTTAGGTAAGATGCGCTCTCCGTCCTGCTGTTCTGTGCAGGGGTGCATTGTGGTTGGGCACCTTGCTGCCTAGTTGCTTCACTGACGCAGGCCCTGGAGTCCAGACCTGCTGCGACTCCTCTCTTGAAGTAAGTTTATAGTTATTAAGTATTGTGTGTCTGTAATTATAATTGCCCTGTTTAATCTTCTCTTTCTCTCGTAGATGCAGAAAGGATGGTGATGAAGTTGAGCTGATGGAGAGGGCAGTGCTCGAGCTGGTAAGTGGATGCGCAAAGCACGGCGCTATGTGCGTTTTTGTAATCAGGCTAAACTGTATTGTTCTTTTCTTGCAGGTCGCCGCAATGTCCTGGATGAATTGCGGTCGGAAGAACTGGATCACCGTCGATTACCAACAGCGTTTCGCAAGGTAAGCGCGATTCTGTGAGATGCTGGAAAATGAAGCAAACTCTTGCTGATGTTGTCTTCTTCTCTCTTTTTCCCATGTTTTTTCTTTTCGGGCGAAAAACGGACTACAGAGAAGAGACTGGAACACTCGAGGAGCAGGACTGCCGAACAGGTAAGGATGAATAATGGAGTTCTTCTTCTTTGCAGGTGCAGGCCTGGAATGCTGCAGACAGGTCACGGTGAATGTCACGTTGCGAGTGCAGAGCAACGTCAAGCGCGTGCTGCAGTTCGGGCGTGGTTTAAATAGCCTACATGTATCCCAGGTCCCTTCAGGGCGGACCACGTCCAAGATGCTAGACCACATGGTTCAGTTCCGAACTGAACCAAATGGGGGCAGCCATGTTGATACATTCCCCAATGGGAGCTCCATCTGCTATCTGAGCCTGGCGCCAAAGGAGCCAGGACTGACTACAGGAGGGCCGAGAGAGGCATAATTGGGCCCTTGGAGCCCTGTAGGGACATTGTGGTGAGGTGCAGAGACCCCGAGTCCCAAGGCCCGGGGTCATGGTCATGACAGCTTTCCAGGTAAGATCCTTAACAAAGCAGTAGTCATGCAACATTGAAGCCAACAAATTCCTTCAGTCCTACCAATCTGGTTTCATATGCAGATGCAGCACAAAAATAGGTACCATCAAGGTGGGGGATAAGGCCCTTACATTCTTTGATGATGGCCATCCTTGCAGCATGGTTCTTCATGACCTTTCTGCAGCACTCGGCCCAATAGTACACCAGACACTGATTGACATTCTTCATCACACATGGAGATCAGCAAGATCTTCCTCAGCTGGTTGAAATCCTACCTTACTAACCACCACCAGTTCATACAAATGGATTTATCCAGATCACCAACTCTTCCCATGACCAGTGTAGTTCAGCAAGGATCCATCCTTTCCCATGGAACTGCTTGAAACAGTTATGACACTACACAACATCTACATCCACTAATATGCAGAAGACAGGCAGCTGTACCTCACGATATTACCCATTGAAGACATGCAGAGGCTCATGGCCTGCTTAACATTGATTCAGTCCAAGGTTTTGCTGAAGTTCAATGCCTTCAAAACCAATTTATGCTGAGCAACAAACCTGAACACCATGACTTCCAGACCTGGATCTCTTCTATGAAACTCAAGGGTTTCACACTTCAGCTGGCCACCTGCTCCAAGTCTCTTGGATTCAACATTGACAGATACCTCTCTTACAGACATCACATAGCTAGGACGACACAAACGTCTTGGTTCCAACTTTCTCCCCTGAGGAAGATTAAGCCATTCATCCCAGAAAACAACTTAAGCTCTGTTGTACAAGCATTGATCCTCTCCCTAATGGATGCCTGCAAGGCCCTTTTGGAAGGCCTTCCAACGATTACCCTGGCACATGAATTCTGCTGGCACAGGAAGGAAAGAACCAGAAGATGGGCCTTCTCTGTTTATGCCTATAGACTATGGAACCTCCTCCCTGTCAACACCATAGTCGTACCCTCACTTCTACATTTTATAAGGGAGAGCTCACAACCCTTCTCTGTTTACTGCCAACCAGGATCAAATAAGCACCCAAAAGAAATGTATAAATACCCTTAAGGCTTTGACAGACAATAGAATGACTTGTTTTCTAAGTAATACAAAATATTAAATAAATATTTGGAAAGATATTTGCAAAAATAAAAAATAAGAAACCACCTCATTGATCACCCACAGTTCAACAGTGTACCATGCTTGTCCTTGACATTTGTAATATAGGTTTGCATAGGATGTATCCTTTGATCTTGCAATAAAGGTGAAAATTCAGCGCTGCCATGAGCACATCAATTGCATGACTGATGAGGGAACACAGCAGGGAGGGGGCAATCCTGGGGGTAAGGACATCAATGACCACTGCACTGTGTAATATATGCACAAGTGTAGCAGAATAAGTCCATGGGGAACAGTGGTATTGGGGGAATATAGCGGGGAATGAGAAGGAGGAGCATGTAGGGGATAGGGGGAAGGGGTAGGTGTAGTGGGTAGAAAAGGTAGTGTAGCATGATGAGAAGAGCCCAACAACCAGTGGTCGAAGTGTACGAAAAGAAGTAGTGGAACTATGTTCCCTACTGGTCTGCACCGCTCCCCACAAACCTCATCGTCATGCCCCCACCCATGCACAATAAATACCCAAAACACATGTGCCTGCTGTTTAAGGAAATGTCCAATGCAGTGCACTGAAAGTGCAACTTTCAACTTCTTCCTACACTTTTATTTCAAAACGAAATCATTCCAGAATGATTTATTTTTAATATAAAAGTATAGGAACGGTAAAACTTAATTAAAAGAAGTAGAGGAACACCGCTCCTGACCGCTCCTGCCCACTTCGACCACTGCCAACAACCAATCTGGAGTATAAGCCTCAGGTAAGTAAAACATTTGTCTTCGCATCCACAGGCCTCATGTCTTGGGTAACCATGAATTTCTCGAGCACTCAGCTGCAGCAGTGGGCTGGAGAAATTCTGCAAGTTGGCCATTCCAAGGAGAACGCAACTAGGGGAATGGCACCAGCAGATACTTTTGAGGCCAGCAAGCTAGGCACATTGGTGCCTGCTGGGAACGTGAAGGGAATTAGAATTAAATGCAGTAAACTACAATCAAACCACAGTGAGGTACACAGTTTCAAATCACCCTTTGGCAGATGGTCATAAGAAGAGGGGTCTGGGTGAGGGGATAAACAACAGGGATCCAACACATGGAGATATTTCGGTGTCCCTAGGGTGCAACAGTGTTTTGTGGCCTTGCTGATGTCCACGGGGCACCTCATTGATCAGATGCTGTGTGAATGTCTTCCCTTTGCCCAGCTCAGGTTGTTTAATGTGTACAATGGGGGCTGACCAATGGAAGATGAATAAAGTTCCAGTAGTCAGCAAATTCACGTAATGCTTCTAAACGTAATTGTGGGGTGATGTGGAAGGTGTGTGATGTCACGATCAGTGGTGTTTGACAATGGGGGTCAAAATGGCATGATCTAATTACAATCATTTAATGTATGCTTGGATATAGGGGACTGATGTAGTCCCACAAATCAGCTTTTGTGAGGTATTTTAACAAATGTTTCAACTGTATGCATGCAAATTATGTTGTTTGTGTATAAACATTTTGCCCGTTGTGGGCAGCGTTGACAGCTCACTTGAAACATGATTTCCCAGCTGTGCTCTGAGACTAAATAAATAATAAAATGTTGTTACTTCCTGCTCTGTGTATGCTCCTTTTTGGATTACTTTGGTGTTCCAGTTGTTACTTGCCTTGGAGGACCCCCGATGCATATGGATGCTCCAGCAAGATCCTCAGTTCCCTGAGCTAGCTGAGGGTATTCCTGCCACCCTTTCCGGGGGGGGGGCACAAGCCAGGTGAGCCCAGACCAGTCCAAAGAGCACAACCGTGGAGGCCCTGCAGACGCAGAATTCACAAAGGTCTGCCTGGTCTCGAGCTCCACTGGCGCTCAGGTGGAGGTGCGGGCTGTAGGGAAGGCTCAGTGCCAGGAGGATTTGAGGATCATGAGTGTACCCTCCAATGAACATGCAATACCGTGGTTGCATGCCACGGAGGTGGGAGGGAAAGATTATGGTGTTTAGAACTCATCCTGCAGGGGAAGGCCGTAGTAGTCATAGATGTTAATTCCACCCCTTCATTAGGGAGTGGGTGAGTGGCGCATACGTCTGCGTTAGAGCAGACGGGTGTGTCGATGGAGGTAGACCCCATTTGATGGGAGTTGCGCATAGTGCAGTCGATTGCATAGTTGCAAAATTTTGGGGATGCAGTGTTGATAATTTGTTGATTTATTGAGGAAAAGTGTGCAGTAGGATAGTAGTTGGTGGGTACATTTGTTGTTTTTATTTTTGGTGTTTTGTTGGTGTAGTCTGTGTGTTATTTGGTGTTTTATGTGGGACTATCCAAGGTGGAAGATAGAGTATGTTAGGGTACTGGTGGGCCTGTGGAGAAGGCCATACTTGTACTAATATTGAGTGAGTGGGTGGGCCTGTGAATAAGGCTGGTGAGCATGACAGGTGTGAGAGGGTAGGCCCGTGGAGAGGGCCAGTGAATGTGATTAGGGTGTGCACAGAAGGAATGGTAAGTATGGATGCATAAGAGAAAGGTGGGGGTGTGTAAGAGGTTAGAGTGAAATTAGGGGATTCAGTGGTGGTGTGAAGGAAATAAGGGTAACTAGGTATTGTGGAGTTTAAAGTGGGAAAAGGGAGGGAGCTCAAGACAATAGTACAGTCAGAGCACAGACAGTGGGAATGGCTTTCAGGATGGACAGCCCCTGGATCATTTGTGTAATAAGTTGCCCTAATATCATGATAAAATACTTTAGTACTTTCAGTGGGTGCAGGACACTGCGGAACAGTGTTTCCGTGAATGGCCAGGAGAGGGAACAGTCGATAGTGGAATAATAGAAAGCATGTTTTCGTACTTATAAGCAACCTATAAGGGATCCAAACTAAAGAAAAGGCAAACAATCCTAGTGCTCTGGGAACTCTACAAAGAGAAAAAGGAGGAGCCTGAATAAAGGGGCTGGCAGGACAGGGATACAACAGTGCCACCTAGTGCGCCACCCCCCCCCTACAGATTATGCCCAATGCTGAAACCTGCCATGGGGTGCACAAACCCACAGTGCGTGTTCCGACATAGGGGGCACTAGGAAACCCAAGGAACAGAGCAACAGGAAGTATTTAGCAGATGTATAAGAGAGCAGACAACAACAGACACAATGTTCAAGGAGGCAGAGAGGGTGATAGAAAAGCAGTTGCGAAGTGTGAAGACAGGAGAAGGAGACAGTGAAGGAGGGTGGAGAGGTGGGTGGACATCGGGGAGGATAAAGTTTAAACTGAACAACGAGAATTCCAACAAGGGGGAGGAAGTGCCATGCTCATCTGAAGAGGACTCAATTGCCTTGGACAGGGACAAGGGGGTAAGTATGAGTACATGGGATGACGAGCCCTGGGCTGCAGATGGAGACAAGGAAAGGGGACAGAAGCAAAAAAGAAAAAGGCGGATAGTGGGGGAAAAAGCAGGGACTGGTCAAAGTCCCTCCAGATTAGAAAGACAAATATGGTGGTGGCAAAGGACCCACAGGGAGGGATGGGCCCCAGACCTCAGACCCAAATGCCCCTGTTGCAGAGGGGAGGAGAGATGCACACTATGTACCATGGCAGGTGATGGACAGAGACAACTTAGCATACAGTTTGCCCTCCCTTACGGATATACACCATCAAGGAGGAGACACCAGGGGTCTCCCTAGTGATTGGGAACATGAAAATCTTGTTTGCTGCTTTTTCAATGTTTTTCAATTTTATTTAATATACGTATAGCGTTTCGGCTTTGTATATACAAGAACATAAACATACATATACACAATCTCTAAAGATAACTGGGTTAAAAATAATATCTAAATTTCGATGATATTCATTACTCACATAAAATACATACAATGCTATTCACACATAATTTCATTTGTTAAATATTATACTACACATTTTAAATTTCAACAATTCGTTGATAAAATGATACCATAAAATAGATGAGATTACTATCATCTCCATCTCATAAAAAGATCACATAACATAATAACAGTATTAGGGTCTATCATATTGTCGTAAGATTTGAGATATTTGATGCTCAGCATGGAGAGACTCTCTCAGCCTAATATTAAGCGATGCAATGGCTCTATAATATTACATCCACATAGGCGACATAGTCTCATATCACGGCTCAAACCAAGTTGAACCCTCTTCGTCTCCAAAGCTTCTGAGTTATTGAATTTCATCAACAAATATGATCTAAAAATGGCGGGTTGGGATAAGCCATAATATATTTTGGCAGCGCATCCCATTGCATTCAATATTGGAAAAATCCGTCACTGTGTACTTTAGTGGCCAGTTCAACCATATGACACTCCTGGGTATAGACTTTTATTGTTTTTTTAAACCAATTTTTGAACTGAACATATAGGTTAGAACCAGGTATTTCAAAAAAACATCCCGTCCATTTCTCATAAATGTTTTAAGTAGCCCCAGCGTGCCCATAGTTGAGCACTTGTCAGTTTTTAAGAAGGCATGAAAATGTGTAGGAACAATAATATTGTTACTGTTCTTTGAAGATACTCTGATTCAACACATTTTATCTCAAATTCCAAATATAGATATTCAATAGATATGTTACATGGCTAGCGCATAAGTTTACGCAGTAACATTGCCTCAAATTTAATCAAGCGAGAAATATACTTATGTCCCCATATCTCCATCACGTAGAGGAGCATGGCTCTGTTTTTTGCTGTGTATATTATTAAAACGGCATAAGCTGAATAACCAGCCTTCCTGCCAACAAAACTGCTAACTGCATTGGCGGATATTAAGCATCTTGATCTTATCGATGTCCATTGATTTTCCCAGGATCATTTGTCATCAATTATGACCCCCAAATATGTATAACTATAAACTTCTTCCAGGTTCTCATTATTCATCTGACAAACATGATTTTTTGGAGCTTTTTTCACTGGAAATACTATTACTTTACTTTTATCGATGTTAATTTAGAACCCATTTTGACTAGAATAAACCACCAATGCATTCAGCATCCTTTGTAGGCCTGTAGGGGTGAAATCAAGCAATATGAGGTCGTCTGCATATGCTAGCCACCCTATTGATGACATACCTCCTCTCACCGGAAAAGCAAGTATGTTCTCAAAGGCGTTCTGTAGATCCGCCAAATAAAGAATAAACAGGGTTGCTGCTACAATGCAACCCTGCCTTACACCACATCGAGTTGGTATCTTTGATGACAATTTACCAAAAGTATCTAATCATATCTGCACTGATGTATCGGTGTATAGAAGCATTATAATTTTTAGGACGCCTTGCGGGATGTTCTTAGAACTCAGTTTATGCCATAGACAATTTCTAAGTACAGAATCCAATGCTGCAGTGAAATCTGTGAAAGCACAACACACATTCGATTCTCTGCGTTTCCATGCAGTCAATCGACGAACGAGGACAATATGGTCAGGATATGAATAGTACTCGATTGCTTCCTGAAACTGATCTGATTAGCCGGGAGGATATTTATACTTGTTATTCAATCATTCATTTCAATGAGCAGCAAATATCTTTGACAGGATGTTTAGCATGGCCAGCATTCTAAAATTCTTAGGATCTTCCCAAGAACCTTTTTGTCAGGGTTAGAATGTGGCTCACTTTCCAGGTTGTTGGTGTTCTTCCCAATACACCAATCTCTTCAAAGAGCATGTGCAAAGGAGAAACCCATCATTCTGGTGATAATTTATTACTATTTCTACTATGTCTAAGACGGATGCCTTACACGTCCATGTCGCCATTGGTAATGGATAGACTGCTTCAATATTTTCATGTTTACCTAGTGTGGCTTTGATATGGGAACTCCAAGTCACTTCACCAATGCAATTTATTGATATTTCTCGTTGCTTTGTACTTCAAATGACTTTCCATATTTCTTTTGACTTCCGGTCTTGTGCAAGGTGGGCGATCATTTGCCATTGTTCTATTTCATAGTTGAGCTGGTGTTGCCTTAGCTGGTAGTGGTACCCATTCTTAATGGATTTAACCCTGGCCAAGACATTGAAGGTCATTACGAGGTAGGAGGTAACCATGCCGCAATTAGCGGCATGACTACCCCCTTACCGGGTACCGGGTCCGGGTTCCTTGAATGAGGAATTACCGGGCCATTCCGACCTTGGAGGGCCCAGTAATTCCTCATTCAAGGAACCCGGACCAGGTACATCCCCATTCGAGCCCCCATAGGGGTCAATGGGAATGGGGAGCATGCTAACAATGGGCCTGTTAATAACGGGCCCGTTGTTAGCATGCTGGGCTGCTCACAGGACCCGCCAAGGCCGCCTGGTAAAACCAGGCGTCCTTAGTGGGCCCCGCAAGCAGAACTTATAATGAGGCAATAAGGGGTTGACAGCTCCGGCACCTTTACCAGCACCATTAACCCCTTACCACCAGGGTCGGAATGACCCCCATTGTCAGCACACAACCCTCTGTTGGCTTGGGCAACCACCGCAGCAATTTCTCTCCGTACCTGTTTCTTAGCTAAGCTCATCTTCCCATCGTTCTGCTTTCTGTTAGGCATTCCTTTGTTTGTGCGTTCAATGGTAGTTTTGTATACATGGTTTCCTGCATGCGTCTGCATATGACATCCATCAACTCAGAGAATGGTAATAACAATTCTTCATCGCTATTCCTTTGAAACAACGCTGCATTACCTATACATTTCGGAAGTGAGCACCTAACCAGTGCATCTGCGCGATCCAGGTTATGTACATGCCAATGAATTCTATTCTGACCCTCATTTACATAGAATTGCCCATTTTGATTATAGTCAGCTGCTATGGTATTTTTGATGGGCAATTTCAAAAGAGTACAGAGAAGTAGGTGATTGCTCTCCTCTCTGTGCACTATGCCCGTTTCTAGTGTGTGGCCAAATCCTATTCCATTAACAAACACATAATCCAACACTAACGCAGACCTACCCTCGACTCTAGTGAATGCCATTTTAGCATTGCTCAATGTACTACCATTTAACATCGAAAAACCCTATGAGGCCAAAAGCTTATGCCAAGGTTTCCCATCTTCTCGCTTGAGTTGTGTAGTACAGGGGGTGACTTATTGCTACTAAGCTCTGCCTGGCTATGAGCTAGTGTGACAATTTTTCCGTTAAAGTCACCCATGATCCACACAGGGTACTTAAAGTCATTACAATGAGGTATGGTTCTCACTACCTTTACATTTTGTTTAGTACCCACCATGCTCGGAGGATCCTAAATGTTAATTACACGAATAGCTAGGTCCTTGTGTGTTAACAAAGCAGCCAACATGTTGTTAGTGGATTCCTTTAACAATTGTGCTTCCCAAGGGGATTTTACTGTTGTAAGGAGACCACCATTAGGCCTCCCTTTTACTCCTTGGATTGCCTCTTTTTGCACTGTGCTACGGCCATCAAACAAAACATTGTTGGTGAGCCAGGTTTCTTGCAATGATACATTTGCAAGGATATCTAACATTGACACTAAACCCTCTCCTCCTCAAACAGGTGCACATGACCTCTAGTGTTCCATGAGTACATAAGAATGTCATCATCGATGCGCCAACATAAAATGTTGCTTAAAGCTAAGGGGAGCCACTGCCAATATCCATTGTCAGTTATCTCATGATTATTATCATCTGACTCTCCACCGCATTAGCTGTAGGCACCCCAGTCTTTATTGTGGTGGATATTTGGTTACCAAACTCTACCGTTTTGCTAATCATTACACTACTAATGCACAGTGAGGCCGCTGCACTATGTCTCTGTATATTGTTATGTTTACCATCCGTTGGTTGAGTCTCTAACACACACAGTTTTATTATCAGTATATTCACAACTTTACTGGTATATCCCATTTTTAATATATCCTGTTCATAACCCATGATGTAGTCCAACGTTGATTCCGAGTTAAAGCTTACATTGGTTATGAACACTTCAACTAGTTCAGCCTGGTCTACCAGCTTAATGTCCTTTGTTGTGATTATACGAAAAGGGACAATGGAATGTAATATACTTAGCACTGTTGATCTATTGAGTGGCTGTTGATTCGCCTCCTTAAAGATTTGCTGCAATTGTAGCGCTTTTACTAAGTCACTTGTCAGCTGGTGGTGTTTAGGAACAATTCCTTGGACATTATTCTCAATTGTTACTATCTGATCGGCGTCAATCAGTTCAATGTTCCAACTCTCGTTTAATGTACTTTGGGATCGGGTTTGTACTACAGGTTGCACTAATGGTTTGACCCTTGCCCCGATCTTATTGGACAGATCATCACTCACTGATTGTATGTTTAACAGCACACTTTTCTCAGTGCTTTTACAGACTTCATTTGAAACAGGTATCTCTGTCTCTGAAGCCAATGGCTTTAGGTTGGAGTGAGACACCTCTTCGACTTTCTTTTGAGATAATACAGATTTTTGCCCATTCAATGTATGTTTACGTGGTGTATAATTATTGCTTCATAAAGATGTGATTAATTAGTGGAGTAAACGTCTTCACAAGAGGTAGGTTTCCACTTAACTTTATTTTGCTTTTCCACTCCTTTTAATTTGAATGAGGAGATGGCTTAGTTTCTACTTTTAGGTCAGGTGTCTCTTGGTCAAAAATATGTGGTACCAACAAGCTTGTGCCTCGTTCACAGACTGATTTACAATGCATGGTCAAGCTTTTGTGTATTAGCAAGCATTGTATATCCTATTTTGTTTCCAGGCGGTCACATTTAGCTACAAGGGTCATTGGGAGGTTCTCAAATGCATTAAACATTTCACTCCATGACATGCTGTTATCATTAATACTCATGTTTAGACTCTCGCTAGGGTCAGCTACTGCCTTAGTTCTTACATCATTTGTACATAATTATTGTTAGAACCTAAGGCAGAGCTCAGCACACCAGGTTCACATTTCTCTAACCCGTCATTCAAGGCCCATGTATGTCCCAATGAGAGTAAAGCAGTAAATGGCTGCTCTCCTTGCTGGGAGACATTTTCACTGATAACTTTGGAGTAGAAGATCGGTCAGTAAAAGACATTCCCATGTTATTACCAAGGAACTCGACCTCATAGTCTTCTAACTCACCACTAGGGAGATCCATGGATGTTTTCAATGGCTTCAAACAGCATGCAACATTAGCGTTTTTATGCACCATAGCATGGATTTTGTGTTTCTTGAATTATATTCCTGTTGGTAACACCACACTGCTCGAGACACACACACTATCGGTGTCACTTATGCGTGTACCCTTCTTTAATTCTATTATATCTGTCGTGGCATTCCCACGCTGCTGTTGAGTCGTCATGGGTCCACTTAGTGATTCAGCAATACTTTCACCCTCATGAACACTCACAGCCACCACAGGACTTAACGTGTTTGGACTGGCCAGTGTTGTTTGTTTTAAGACACCACAAATCACATCGTCCAATAGCTTTAAGCTAACACACCCTAGTTCATTTGTAAGGTCAACTACCAATTCTCTTGCTGATGAGCTCTTTAGTAGAGGAGATGATGTTAATATTTTAGGAACATATTCTGTCATCTGTTTACAAGATATCACATGTGTCTTAGATTGCAATATAACTTTAGGTAAACATATACACCTTCCTGGATAGCCACAGAACTCTCTTCCTCTACCTATAACTTGTAGCAGATGATATTTACTTGCTATTTACAACCGCTGTAAGTGAGCAAATAAGTACTGATGTATTATTACACGTCTTCTGCTTATGAGCAACACAATCTATTCAGGCCACCTTCGATCAGCACATATCAAGTTGGATCGCACAATAGTCTTCATGACTCTAAGAAGCCAAAAAGGACTAAACTTAATTCTGTACTCTGCTACACAACAGAGTGTCACTTTGTTTAAAGCCACTGGCAGCAACTGTTTAGCCATTCATTATCTTTGCCTGCGTCTTTGGTCTCGCAAAACCAAACGCGCCACCTCAATGATTATCAGGCTGTGCACCGGATAACACACTGTCACACTGTAACCACTGTTGCTACACACTCGCACATACTCACACTGATAAGTTCTGTTGACTAATACATATATGTCAATCAGCTAGGTATTGGTATCCTTGCTTTCCTTGCTATGCTGTGGGATGTTTTTACCCATGCATCCAAGCCCTACAATAAAACTGTGCAGTACTGGCATGGAAAACATCATGATGGCCAGAACTCCCCAGAGAGTGCACAGGAAAAACATGAAGAATAGGCTGCCACCCATTTCTGCCTATGTTGTGAGCACAGGAGGGCACTGCCTAAAACCACCATTGGGCTACACACACAGTAGCCTGAAACCATTGGGAATGGCAATGCTGATTGCCAAAAGCAACCCAGAACTGTGGGGAATTCATTTTCTTAATCCCAAAAATGGTTGCATTACCAGTACTCACCACTATCAGAAAGCCGGCGTATTAAAACCACCAGACTTTTGTGTAAAACTGAACAAATGAAACAAAACCAGACCAAGGAAAGACTTGCTAAGAGGTGGATACAATGTAAAACTATATTCTGAAATTACTTGAAGGAAGTTATTATTTAATGTGTATGTAAAAATTGTAAGTGATTTAAACTGGGAACAAAAAGTGACATTTAGTGGAACCTGGCTTAATGAAACTGAATTCTGCCTGACAACTTCCCCCGACAGGAGTTGAAACTGGATGCTCAGCCACTCTGCCCCTGGCCAAAAGGAGTTAACACCTCTCTGATTAGATTAGGGGTGGAGCAGCTGGGGACTACAGGGAGTTGAACAAAGGCCTGCACTGGACTCAGGCAAATGTTATATTGGGGGCGTCGTAAAATAGCTTCCTCTTGGGAGAAATTGGGGGGCAGCTGTGCCTCTGTGAACAAGCTGGCTTGGGGGAAGTGGATAAACCAGTTATTCCACCATGTGATGTGGGAAGCCACACCCCTTTTTGACCAGAGCATAATTTTAAAAAGATAGATATCTCATAGTGCGGACTTGTCAGAATTATATAAGTAATATCATTATTTTTGTGATTTTTCTGTGAACATTTTGAGAGGCGTTAGGACCCTGTGGTGTATTCTGGGGGGTTGCTAGCGAAAAATAGGGTCTCACTCCAAATGTCTGCATGTTAAAAATCTGACACTTCATCAATTAATGTCCATACTCCTTGCGCACATGTGTGTAATTTTGGGTAAATGTCCGATATTGCAAAACCAGTTAAAAAGCGCAAAATGTTGTCATTTTTTAATGCAAGCCCCCAGGAAGATCAGAGGCGGACAAGCATGGACCATAAGGAATATATAATGTGCACATGTAATTTCAACAAATTGTATATCTGGGAAAGATGTATTTGAATCAAATATAGATTTGTGGGCAAACTGACCAGGGGAGGATCCTCTGACTCATAAACAGACCTCATCATGATGACAATCTATTTCCTTCCTCCAATCATGGGAGAGGGGAGAATTGGGCCAATGACAAGTAGAGAGGGGCAGGCTTAGCTAGGCCCAGGCACACACCCATTTTCAAAACACATAAAAAGAGACTGCTGGGACAGGTAGAGACATTCAATTCCATTTGCTGCGGAGCATGCTGACCGACGACTTCACATCCAGAAATCCAACACTTAGACTTCCAAGCTAAACAGAAACTACAGAACTTTGAACCAAGAAGGCCCACTGCAAGCAAAAGTATTTGTCAGCAGGCCTCAAAATCATTTGCAAACTATTGCGAGCTGTCTGAATTCTTTTGCCAAGAACTCTTGCCAGTACCCAGAAAGCAGTGTTACATCCAGAATCCACTTGATCCGGACCGGAAAGCAGAGCAGTATCCAGAACCAGAGGACACTGAATCCAGAGAGGCTAGACCAGCAGAGCAGAGCTGACCAGATCGCTGTGAGCAGAACCGGTGCCTGATTGACCCGCCGAGCAGACAGAACCGCAGCCGGACGTGTTGACCAGATCTGTGACGAGGCCTAGTTCAAATTTATATTGTGAGTACCTAGCAGAACTGTGCAGAACCAATCTCTTAGTTAAAATAATCTAATCCAAACTATTTTAACCTAAGTAGAACTGCCTCCTAGAAATCGTGTCATCTGTCATTTTTAAAGCTGCACCACTGTCACCTGTCAATTCTGCAGCTGCAAGCTGTCACCTGTCATTTTGAGTTTTACTTTAAATCCGAAAAACTACCTTTATTTAATCATCCGTATCTCTGGAACCGTTTGTGCTAGGAACGAGATTGAGAATCTAAGCTTTCCAACAAGCCTAGAACTGACTTGCTACTCCTTATACTTTTGCCGCAATCACGATTCACGCACTCGCAAATTTACCACGATTTGCGATTTTGGCTCAATTTCTCCACTTGTCAAAATAGCAGCTCCATTCTTTCTTTTGTTAAAATCCGTTTGCAACTTGGTAATAACTCATAGAGCATTGCTAAAGTGAGCCTGAACTAATACCAACACGCATCTCCCACTCACCCTGAATCTCTAGAGGGAATTAAAATCAGTTGGCACATTTTCCCATCCATTGCCATCACATTTAAAAAGCATTTTGGGCCTGTGTTTCAAACTCCTACCTGTTTCCTCTAAGCTTGCTGGGGGGGAACTGAATTTCGTATTGTATTTGATTGCATTCCTGAGAACTGTGTGCTCCTCTTTCCATCTCCTTCCATTTCTTACATTGCATAGGGGAAGGTGGTGAATTGCCAGAGAAAAAGTGATTATCTTATCTTTTGCTAAAATCATATCAAGTATTTCTGTACTGCATTTTATTCCTCATTGCTTTTCCCTTGAAACCATAAAAGTATTGTTGCTACTTTATCCATCCTACACTAACTCCTCATTGATTGTAAAGAAGTGTGCTAGTGCCAGATTACCCATTGTTGATCAACATCATATGTCTAAGTGTACTATCAGATATTAATTTATTATAAAGTGTGATATATATATATTGTTTAATTTTCCAAATATACCTTTTAATTTGCAAAACAAACCTACTTCTTGGCTCAGTGGGGTCAGGGGGATTCTAAGAGGGGGGTGTTATACATGGGTTGTCATCCAGAGGACTGAACTGATTATAAAAATACATCAATAAGGGTTTTCCTCAGCATCCCAGACTAGGCATTGACTTAGCTGTAGTGTTGATTGAATATCGCTTACAATGCTAACTTACAAGGATGACAATAAGCCGCATATCAATGAACCACATTTACACTTTAAACCTTATATTCTTACTAGATAATGAAATATAGACTGTTGCAATCCAGATTACAACACACTTGGGAACAAATGGTATGGAACAACTCCTTGTCCATTATAATACTTGCCACAATCCTTGTACAGTTTTCATCGCAATAGTTATAGGTTTATTATTTTTTTTGCTACTCACGTGTCGCGCATTAGCTGCACATGCTGAGTTGAATCCCTCATGGACAGCCGAAGCCTCACGGAGTGCAACACGGCACGAACACAGCCACATCACAGCCACAGGGTGCAGACCCGGGGTGCAGGCAAACTATTGTACAACAGCTAGATCAAGCTCTTTGCACCATACTATTCAACGCACAACAACAAAGGCATTCTAATAGACCTTCCGCTTTCACAAGTTGCATCGTGCCAACAGCTGAAGCAGCTTAGCAACGTAACAGCGACTTGTGAAGCGACTTGCTAGAAGCATGCACGCTGAAGCATGCAACCAGCCCTTATGTTGCCTTCCGGTAGGGGGGGTGGGGCTTCACCCGGCTAATATTGCTGGAATATTGGGGGAGTGAGAAGACAGAATATGGAATACAGCAGGGTAAACTGTGCAGCAATATACACAAAGGGGCATCCTTCAATAACTATTGTGCCCACATGTGCAAGGTACTAAGAAGCTTGTACCCCAATACTTTGCACCTGTTGGCCATATTGGTCCGCACGATGAAACCATATGAGGACCCTACAAAATACAAATAATAAATACATGAGATGTGGGCTTTAGAGGCCTGATAATTGTGGGCTGAATACATACCCCTATTTTATCATATGTTGGTCCGAGGGCTTCCCCTAGATGTGCAGAACTCCCTACTAGATAAGGAAGTAGGGACAGAAGCAATGGGGTGGCCAGAGATACAATCAACTATCGTGCACTTTTGCAAATGAAATCAAGAAAGGAAGAAAGATGTGTCAGACAATGCTGCAAAGGCAGAAACAAAGTTGGTGTGGTAGAAGCTAGCAATGCTCTCAATGGAAGGGGTGGTGCACACACATCTCGTTGAAGTGGCTCCCCTACAACAGGGAGGGTCCCCAATTGGGGGAGGGCCACAGCAAAGGGAGTACCCTCAGCCACAGTATGCACAGAGTTGGGGGGTCCAACAGCCTGACATCTATCCCCATGGGGGGAGTAACCCATCAATGGGGTACACCAGCAGGTCAGAGGGTACTCAAAGGGTATGGAAGGGCAGGACCCAGGTTATCAGGTCCATGCTTCCTTTGTGAGCAACAGGGCCATTTTGCCATTGCAGCATCAGGTGCAGCCCACACATCCACAGACATACTCCCAGCCCCAGAATCCCCCACCATAGCAACTACAGATGCCCACCAAAGCAGAACCTCTAGGGATCGCAGGGCCACCAGCAAGCACATTGCAAACACTGACACAGACACACCCACAAGGAGATAGTACACTGTAGGGCCAGAATGTAGTACCTCAGTACACCGGAGTGACAGTTCTGAGAGGAAACCCCTTCCCATTTCCTCAGAGCAAGACACCCCAAAAGGAGTGCCCACACAAAGTGCAGGTATGTCCAGTCTTTGCAGTAACTGAAGGCCCAGAAGAGGAACGTGAACTGGTGGACCCCAGCCTTTTAAGATGAGGTAGCAATACCCTTGAGATGGATGGAGGTGCAGACTCAAACATCAATAATCGAAACGACTCAGGTAGTTGGCAAAAGGGTAACTGTTTTAATATCAATTATCGAAAACAGGGAGTATAACAGACATCAACTGAGTTCTCAGTGTAAGGTCTCTCAATGCATCTTAAAAAAAAGCATTATTTTATAGCAAGAAATCATCCCTGATGACGTCCACCTACATATTTACTATCGTCATCCTACTTGGCAAACCTCCTATTGTGGAAAATTGGCTATTGTGATAGGTTCTTAAGGAACATCTAAGCATACCACCCATACTAGTCTGAGAGAGTGAAGAAACATCAGGTGTGGCAACTAAGCCCTCCCCTTAAACAGATCACTATGAACATCACTAAATACACAACGTCCCATTGGTTCCACAGACTATAGGACTCTTAATCACATGGCCCCCTACCATTGGTTGGCTCTCTAACCTCCGTCAGTACATTTCCACCTATGATAGCACCACACAGGCTGGTCTTCCAGATACTGGTGAGCTAGTCTTAACCATAGCTACTCACCAATTAGCATATTCATCTATCATCACCTCAGTGGTCTGCTGTCAATTAATGCTTTGAACTTGTCCTTGGGAGTGTTCTTTTTGCTCTGGAGAATTCAGGGGAGTGAAGGCACGCTCTGCCGTCATGCGTAGGTGTGGTCGTCATGTTCGTCCAACTTCATCCTTCCACATGACTGAAGACCACAAAATCAAGCCCTAGTTCATTTAAAATACTATTTTCTAATAGACTGCTGACGTCTTCCTTGTTTTTGTCCATGTCTTCTGAACAGGAGTTTCATTCTTTCACACAATTTGTATCCACTGTCGGCTCACTCTAGCCTGATAAGACCTTGGTTTCTTGGGGCTTGCCCAGCCTTGCCTTTCTGAGTTTCACTCCTGTTAATCCGTTCACTTGTTTTTAACTGTGACACACTGTAAAAGAGACCTTCCTTCTCTGGTCCAGCTCTGCTATAATACGTAGTGGAAACATCCATTCTTTACTCACTTCAATATATATATATATATATGTATACATATTCACTGAAAAAAAATGTTGTTAAGGGGACGTTATGGTTAAGTTGCCCTACCAAAAACCTGTGCCCTCCACTACAAAACCTATTCAAATGTGCCATTATGGTTCAAAATAAAACCGAAAACCCCCTGAAATTCGGCAGCTATGGTAGGCTAAGCAACCATAACTGGCCGCACCATTGTGCACTGCTAACACTAACACCCAGGACATCAAAGATGACATCACAAGGACATTATACCTCTCAGTACGGCTCAAAAACGAGATAAAACATGTTCCTAGAATATAATAGCTAGGCAGGATGTATATAAATGTGTCTAAATGAGGCAAAATGGAAGTGTTCTAAGAACACTATGTCTGTATCGTCCGCAGCAAGATGGAACCGTCCGTAGAACAGGCGCGGTGGCCAGCCGTTCGTTATCAAACAAAATGAAGGTGTCCTAAGGAAGTCGCGCCTTGAAACACTTGTGTATAGGCGCGTTACAAATGCCATATCATATCATATCATATCTAAGGAGACTGGACCTGTCCTTACAGTCATCAGATCAGGTACGCACATGCGCAGTACACCCATAAGTACTGTGAACATCCTGCCTGTCCCTAACTGTCCATCTCACTTGTGCCGCACTTTTAATTAGTTGCAGGACCCGAACACTGTCCGTAGAACAGTGGGGTGCATGCACACGTGTGTTAGTCTGTATTTGCTGTTATGCGGGCAAGCTTTTCCCTCGCAGGTGTGTACTGGACGTCATCATGTGACCACACCCACGCTGAGCGTGTGGACTAATTTGCGCACTTTGTCTGCTTCCGCAACACTGCAAAATAACTGACACATAAATGGGAAAGTATTTTTCAGTAAAACATCACGATTTGACATTTCCCATACAATAGCTCCACCTGTGAATGTGTCGTTTACAATTTTTGGAGTATTTTACAGTGAGCAATGTGGTCATGAGCCGCATCCTTCAATCCCCTATAATTGGCCATGCCCCCGAGGTCATCTTCATTGTGCTTCTGGCTATAGCAGTTAGAGTTGTGCCGCCTTTAGTACTGTAGTGACCATTTGGCAAAAAATCTGTATGGCATCCATGGCTGCTACTGCTGCATTATCCTCAGCACCACCCTCAAACCCTCCACCGCCACCACCTCCCCAAGGGCCTGCAGCGGGATATACGGGTGAGGATGTAGAGATCGAGGAAGAAGAGGAAGAAGACAATGAGGTGGAAGAACTCTGCACTACAAACACTCTGTGGGAGTCGTGGGTGTGCCAGTTGTTTTCCGGTTATGGGAACGTGCCGAAAGCATGTGCGAACCTGGTCAAGTGCAACCAGTGCCAGTTGGTGCTGAGTCGCGGCAGACCTGGTACGTACAGCTTTGGTACGACAACCATGAAGCAACACTTAACGTCTTTCCACAGTGCGGACACTCGCAAGGTGGTGCCATGTGAAGAACGTAGTAAATTGAGTTCCTCCACAGCACCCTCTGTGTCCGATCCTCTCACCACAAGAGACACTCCTGTGGGGGAGCGCATTCCTCCAGCTGCGTTACAAGCCATTTGCAATACTGTTGACCCTTACCTTTCGAGGGTCACAATATTGTGTATGTACTGTGACACAGCACTCTGCAGGGGTGAGAGTCTTTTAAGTGCTTTTGAGGCTACGGTCACTGAGCACGAGAAGAACTGCGCCCTACCTAAGTGAAGGCCACCCTATATCTTTCTCTCTCACCTGGCCCTTCTTATCCCCATGGTTGGTGTCCCTTCCATACCCTCCCATGCCCTCCTCTCCTAGTGTATCGTGTCCATAAAAACAGTGAACTGAAAAGTTATAACATTTTTAGAAAAGGCTCTTTTCAGAGCCGTCTTTCTCAGTTTAACAATAGAGCTTTGAAGTGACCGTTGTAGGCCCCCTCGCTTTTTTTGATAAGTCCGTGGACAGTCATGGGACACACAAAAATGGAGGGTGCAAGCAAAGCAAAACCAATGTACTTTTTGCTGGGAGTAAGTGGTGGCTCTGAAAAGAGACTATCGGTGGTGTTGAGTATGCTTCAAAAACTGTAGGGTGGAAAAAATGGATTGCCAAATAGGTGATTCCCAAAAAAGTTGCAATGCATGTTGTACATTGCGAAGAAAAATTTGATTGCCAGCATATGTGAGATGGACTCCATCTCTGCGAAATATGAAAGAGCTGCGAAACAAAATGTTTTCATTGTGGAATGAGGACATGCCAACATCTCTTAGAAATGCACAAACAGCCTTATTCACATTGCGCCACGCTTTCTCCATTTGTGGGCCAAATGCAGATGAACGCAGCGACTTTTGTCTTTGTGCAATACGGGAAAAAACTATTTGGCAATTTGGAAACATGTCCATGACTTGCGCAAGTCCTTCCTTCATTGCAAATTGCAAAGAAATGCCAGAAACATGGCCTAAACTATTGCCTCCGCAATGAATGATAAGTATATCAGGATGACGCTCTGTCTGTAAAGTAATGCAGAGAGGTACCAAGTCCAACCACCTCATTCCGCGCACGCCATGCCAGTGCACTTCCACATGAGGAAATCCAAGATCTGCAGATAGGCCGCAACTTTCCGCATGCACCTTCAGTCAATGTATCCACGAGTCTCCCAAAATCCAGATAATCTGTTTTCGAGCACACAGAGCCATGGCTGTCTGGTCTCCTGTCAGGGAAAAGACGTTCTGACTAAATATCTCCGTACAGAACACACCCACTGACCTTTAGTGGCCAATCCCTACCTTCGCACATTCTCATTTGCATGCGTCTCCACCCCAAAATCCCAGTTGGTAAAAGGTGGCGCCTGCAAACTACCACCATGTTCGCGGACACGTGATATTTTTTGTTCTTACTTTACTCCTACAACCATTACAGAACCTTCTCCAAAGCAAGCCTTTGGCGCCAGGCTCATATGAGACTTCAGTCCTGGCACCATAAGCGCCAGGCTCATAAGGGGAAAACTTACCTGGACTTACCTGATGCAGACCATGCTGCAAGGGATCCAAGCCCTCAAGAGGCCTAGAAGGGACTACTTTACCTAGGGACTCTTTTGCCACTCGGGTGTGGCGGTGGAGGAATACTTACCTGGAACTACTTTGGAGGCTATTTAAACCACGCCCGAAGAGCAGCACACGCTTCGCGTTATTCTGCATCCAGCAGCGTAACGCTCACAGTGCCTGCAGCAGCATCCAGACTTCAGCCACGCCCGCCTCAAACCCGGAGCACCTAGAAACAAGAGAAAGAAGGAGAAAGGTTAGAACCAGAACATTTACCAACTTCTTACCTGATTCCAGAGCCATCGCATCATCGAACCAAAGGAAAGACTTTATTTTTAAACACATCGCATCGCCAGCAGCAGCTCCCCGCTGCACTCACCGTTCCTCGCAGCATCTTCACGTTTCACCGCAGCCTCCTGCATGTTCCCGCCGCATTCCTGCACCTAAGGGAAGATAAAGACAATAAGGTGAGCCAAGGGAACATATATAGGAATACTGGTTACCACCCTAAGACCTACCTGATTTACCACCGGGGGAACCATTCCTCTCCTCGGGTCGGCGCAGCTCCCACTGCACCATCGCCGTACCCCGGCCCCTAAGGGGAAAACAAAAGCACAACAGGGTGAATCAAAAGGACGATCAAGGGGAGCCGCCTCCCGCCATAGACTTACCTAATTTTACCGCCGGAGGTATAACTCCTCGACTCTGGTTTTCTCTCAGCACCTGAATAAAGGAGAAGACCACAGATTACGGGATTGGATAGGAGTGATGGTCAGGCATTTGAACTCTTACGAACTGCATACTTACGGCATCTTGCCGGGAGAGTCAAAATAGCCCTGGAACTCACCAATTCCTTCGACCAGTGGAGCAACTGGTCCATCATGCGCCCCTGCGCTCGAAGCAGGATGGAGAGCTCACCCCTTCAAACCATAAGGTGAGACTTTAGAGGGGACATCGGAGGTGGTCAGTGGGGAGAACAACGGGGGTGAGGGGAATTTACACTCAACTCCACGGGTGGTTAATTCCCCTTTCTCCATTCACAGTAGAGTACTCCTACCGGCCAGACAAACGACACATCTCGGCCCTACGCATTACGCTGGAGGAGGCCGCAGCAGCCCAGATCAGATCGGCGCCTCTGTGGGAGTCAGGTGAGCGTAACAGGCATACAGCTGTAAACCTTGGACAAAAATGTCTCCAAGGACCAAAACCCTGACCCTCTGCGCCTCTGCCATCTTCAGTATACGCACCGTCTTTCGCCACAAAGGAACAATGTGAACATCTGATTGGCTGATGGCCACAGTCCCCTTTCCATGCTCGATTTGCTGTGGATACCCGTATGTGACACGCCCTACCCGCGGACAAGCAGTGCCTACGTGTGGCACGTAACACTTAGCCAGTCCTTCTACCCTTTCCACATCACGCACAATTGCATTTCCTCATTGGACACAGGTAAGCAGTCACACAACCATCCACCAATCACATTAACCATCCCTACATCTAACTCCGTCATCAACATTTTGCACTTCAAATGTACTATTGATCACTGTGAATGCAAGTCGCATATCATTCCAAAGCACCAACTTCAGAAACTACTGTGCAAGTGTCACAGATTTCTACGTACAGCTCCATCCATGCGTATATGCCTGCGTATAAACTACAGGTATGCATATTTTACTCAGAGAACATGTGCAATCCTTATGATTTCATTTAAAGAATTTATTACCACTAAATCTGCATAGGCAATACATACCAACGGTCGTCCTTTAAGTACAAGATGTCCGATTTTTCATTAACAAACCGCACTACTTCTTACTGTGTCCCGCATAATTTATACATATGTTAGAACCCTCCCTTTTTAGTGAGAAACTCGATTTTCCATTAGAAATTGACACCATTTTTTACTGTGTAGCGTCTACATAAATGCTACTTCCAATACGATCGTATGAGAAAAAGTAAACGCTCCAAATTGCTGTGGTGACATCTCCCTTCGAGGGTCTCCTGATTTTTCAAAATCGTACTTTTTTCCCCATTTACTATACTGATATATCGCTTCAAAATATCTCTGCCATAGATAATACAGCTTAAAAGAAACAAGACATTTTCGTAACCTAAAAAGTGTACGCATTTCTGAAGCATGTGCAACTGACATACTGCAAGTAACATAGAAAGGCAGCACATAGTGAAAATACTGCGATGAAAAATACAACACTAATGTGTACCGTAACATCACAGCTTTAAACACACACAGTTACTAACTTCTTCTTTTTACAATCACAGTGAAGACTACTCTCCTGAAAATCAACAGCATCTACACTGCAAACGACAGATCTGAAGAAACCTGGTCATTCTGCAAAAAAAAGTAAGTACAGTACGACCTTTACATTCTTACTATTCCTCAAACAGACTGTGTGGGTTATGTATTTAATGTGTGCACCAAAGTAAACAGTGATTTCTGAACCATTCTACCCACAAATTTCCATTTACTGAACAAAGAATAACAGGCAGAATTACTCACAAATCATCGTATGTTTGGGTCTCAAATAACATACAAATCCCTTAGAATGTTAGTACTAGAAAACAAATAGCTGTTTCAATTTGATGCCAGTACGTTCACTATTAATGCTTCTCCTCACCACTAGCCCACTTTCTACTCTCATCTGAAGCACATAGTAGTAGTATTGAAACAGAAAAGTAAACTTCCCAAATCATTGTAAGAGGCCAATGCACATTCACGCACCACCACAAAGTGCTTACCCATCAAACTCATGCACGCAAGCACACAGCACACATACATTGAACAACAGACCAAACCATGCCTTTTGTTTTCCAACAGACCCCAAAAAGCAAGTTCGTAGAAAGGAAAGCAGAGGTAGAGCAAATAAAAATAAAAGTTTCCAACCTAAGCATCCATCTCTAAAAGAGTTTGTAGAGAAAGTTGGAACAAAATGGCTAATACATTTGTTTACCAAAACAAAGCAAGCCTCAACTACCGAAACTTTACCTCCTCCAACAAAATGTGGCACAAAGCACAAAACTCTTCACAAAAAATCAGCTACCAGTACCGCTAACAATGCTCCTAATAATCCTGAAATAGCAACAAGAACCTATAGTAAAAAATATTTTAGCAAAAATGTTTTGCCACAGAGTCCTTCAGAATCTAATAAAAAGAGGACCGAAATCATCCTCACCCCTTAAAACCTACCGTAAAAAGAAATAATCCTACAAGCTCTCGTGGACAGTGCAATCACTCTCAAAAGGAAGTTGTTTATATTGGTGTTAAATGGAATGAAACCACTAACAAAACTAAGTACCAAACTGCAAAAGAAACTTATCAATAAATTGAATGTGAACAAAAATAACTTCTTACATATTTGTGGAGGTGAATGGAGTCACACTAGAACCACAGAACCATATTTTAATGAAGAAGCATACAAACAAAATCAAACAAACACAATTGCCATCCATAGCAGTGGAAGAGGATATGAAAAAATCAATAATACCATCATGGAACAAGAAACACTGCTTAGAAAAGTATCCCCTGAAAACTCAGAATTACCTTTCGATTCGACCGAATCAGACCGTCCAGTATACAAATGGCCATGCACGTCAATGTGTGCCATTCCTGACAAATCTTTCAAATCTTTACGTCAGTTCCTCAATCAGTATGTGAAAGGTAAAGACAAAAATAAAATGAAAGTGCTGCAAAATATGGATACCTGTCGAGTGCGCAAATATACAGGACTGCAAGGACATTCATTAGCCTGCATTTCTCAACCTATTTGCAAAAGCACCTTCCATGGTATCAAACGGATATCAATACATCATTCAAATGTAAGAAATCTAGTGTATAAAATATACTATGCTAAAAGTCCAGCTTCAGAATTAGCCAATTTAAATAACACTCTTCTGCATGGTACACCCAAGTATCTACAAGGAGAAATTGACCGTATCCAGAGAAAATATTTTGGAAGTGAAAGTCACTTAGAAAATGCAATAGTTTTAGAACAGACTACCAACATTTCTGCACATAGAAAACTTCTATTACACACATACAAAAAAGAAATACAAAAATGTAAAAGTGCATTGGCTGAAATACCAAACCATGTGTGTGTGTGTTGCCGCAGAACGTTTTACAAAAAGAGCAGAAAAAATGTAGACATAGCATACAAAATAGAAGACAATGAAGATTCCAAGTGGTTTGAATTAGCTCTGTACCTTATAGCCGAAATAAATATGAAATAAGTGAACCCCTAATATGTTGTAGTTACTGCACTACAAAACTAGACAACAACCAAAGTCATTCACGTGCTGTCACAAATAATTTGGAATTGTTCCCACTACCAAAAACCTTGCAACAACTCACTTCAACTCAACAACGAGAGCATCATAATTCAAACAGTTCATCCATTTCAAGCAATTATACGCCTTCACCCAAAAACAGCTAAATTACCTCCCTCTGAATTGGTGAAAGGCATTCATGGCAAAGTAGTTTATTTGCCATTAGATCTTACAGAAAATGTGCGCACTGTATGAGTGCAACGTTCAATAGAGCATTCTTTAATTGTGTTGGTAAATGGTGTACCAACCAAAGACAAACAAATTTGGCAACAACTGGTGGACGTACATAAAGTTAGACAAGCCTTCCAATATCTATAAGACAATAACAAATACTACAAGGAAATAAATATTGAAGGAAGCTTAAGGGAAACAACTGCAATAATTGAATAGTCACCAGAAACTGGACAATTTGAACTTCTGGATCCTGCTGCAGTAGCCACTCTTTTGGACCAGTACACAATTCATCCATTGCATTCCAATGAAAGCATAGATGATGCACTAGAAACTTACCAACTGCGACAAACCAAAGTTTCACTAATCATTTCCACTGCTATTTCCTACTGGCAAAGGTGGAAGGTATGATGATAGACCCACTCAAATTACGGCATCAGAATACTGCTGATTACGAATGTATTCGCAAGATCCCAGGTTTAGACAAAATGTGGAATACATATTCCACCTACTCTTTGAAAGTGAATTAGCAACCCTATGTTACGGAGTTGCACACATTTTGAAATCTTGAACCCACTTTCAAAATATGTCAGCTACACAATTAATACAAAAAGTACAAGAAAAAGATGAAGGTTTACAGTCAAGTATAACAAATTTGTTTTCAAACATGCGTGGTACAAAAGAATACTGGTTCCGACAGCACAGAGACGTACGTTGTATGATCAGAAACCTTGGACCACCGACTTGGTTTATTACACTAAGTTGTGCAGAATATGCATGGGAAGATTTACATGAGTTCCTACGCATATCACACAACAACAAAACCAACATTTATTAACACCTGGAGAACTTTGCTCTCTAGAACCAGTTAATATGTCAAGATATTTTCATCATTGTTTCATTGCTATGCTACACTTTATTTGCAATAAAACTGTTCCTCTCCTCGGAGAAGTGCAGCACTTTTTTGGGAGAAAAGAATACCAAGCAAGAGGAGCACCACATATTCACATGCTTTTATGGATCATAGGTGCACCTAAATTTGGTCAGAACACTGATTCCACTGTTTTTCAGTTCATCCAAAAATATGACACTTGTGAAATCCCTTCACAACGGACACATAGTGAACTGCCCGGGCAGATTTTACAATTTCAAAGACACAAATGTGGCAAATATTAATGCTGCAAATACAAAAACAAAGGGAAATACTACACCAAATGCTGGTTTGGTTTCCCTAGACCAGTTACAGAAACAGGTGAAGTGAACAACTTCATGTCTTCAGTTCGACATAGTGTGAAAAGTAAATCACCTAAGAACACGTACTACATAAAAAGAACCAAAGATTGTAAATATATCAATAATTATAATGCAATCATTGCCCTCTTATGGAATGCAAATGTAGATGTGCAGTACATTGCAGACAATCCCACTGCTGTTGCACAATATGTTACAGCCTACTTAACAAAAGCTGAAAAAACAAAGCTTCAAGACCTCTGGGATGACTTATCATCAGGCAAAACACTATCTCAGAAATTGTACAGCCTAGGCATAAAAGTGCTCTCTCATAGAGAATGTGGCACCTATGAAGCGCCAGATCATTTAACTGGTACTGCTTTGTACGGAAAATCAGGCAACATACTATGGCTAAGTCTTGGTCCTGCTAAATCTAGAAAAAGAGTTCTGAAATCATATGAGGACATAGAAACAATTGCCAGAAATGATCCCAACAGCCAAGACATTTTAAAAAAACAATTTACTGGACACATACTATCTGAACAGGAGTAGCACTTTGGAGAGCATGTGTTTATACCACATCGCTCAAAACTTTGCATACTAAAAAATATAAAACCGAATGAAAGCAAAGGCAGATATACAGTCACAGATTCTGAAGGCAGCTTAGTGAAACTTACAAAATGAAGATTAATCAATCATGTTAAATTGTCATTAAAAAGTCCTCAACAGAAAAAAACTGTATTACATGTCTCTACTACAACATTTTAAACCATGGAGAAAAGAGGAAGAGATACTAGATAACTATGACTGCTATGAAGATGCTTTCAAAGCAAATGAAAGTACTATCACCGATGTGGACTTCACGCAGTACTAAGCAATGTTGCACAATGAACAGCAACATGAAAAAGAACTTCAGACGCATCTAGATAAGGACTCTTCCGACAGTAGTCAACCTTCTGAAACAGGAGGTCAAGAACCACTAGTACAGCCACTAATAGCAAATGAGGCAGAATTAGCTATGACAGAAGTGGAAAACACCATAGAAGACTTAACTGTACAACAAGCAAAACTTAACAAAGAGCAGCGCACCATTTTTGACGGCATAACAAAACAGATTGCACATGGTGTACAACACGAAAATAATGAATGTACCTGCCAAAATTACAAACCAATACTGCTGTACATCAGTGGTGAAGCTGGGTCAGGAAAAATATTCTTAATCAAAATCATCAGCAAGTTCCTTCAGCAATTGACAAACAACAAACTATCAGCTGTTGTAACTGCCCCCTCAGGTTTAGCTGCCTACAACATAGGTGGTGTCACTTTACACCGATTACTACTTCTTCCAGTAGAACACCAAAACAAATTAGAATACTACAAACTTTCTGCAGAAGCTGCAATGGAACTACGCAGAGTATTAAAGCAAATGAAAATGCTACTAATAGATGAAGTGAACATGGTCTCCAACCTAATGTTGGCTTTGATTCACCTCAGATTGCAAGAAGTACTTAAAACAAACTATGAAGAACTCTTTGCAGGGAAACACATTATCGTTTTCGGAGCGCTTCTACAATTGACACCAGCGAAAGGGGAACCTATTTTTAAAACCGTAGGACACAAACTCTGCCGTAAAACTGTTGGCAGTATAGGAAATGTCAACCTTTGGCAACATTTCCAATACAGAGAATTAACAGAAAACATGCGGCAATCTGCAGATCTCAGGAAGCACAAGCAATATTGAAAAAGCGGCACATTCATGCACTTTATGGCGATAATGCATGTGCTACTGATGTTATGGAACAATTAGCGGAAAATAAATGTCAATTGTATGGCCTTAATGCCAACTCTTGTAAGCTGTGTCAAATTCAATGAAACAATGTTAAATAAAGAAATGCAACCAATAATTGAAATTTGCGCCACAGACAAACTAGACATGGTATGACACTACCCATGTGTGAGCACGCAACAACAAGACTAAGTAGTTTAGAAAATTCAATATCCAACACAGCTTGGTTGGAAAAAATATTAAAATTATCCTTAAATTGTATAGTAATGCTGAAACGTAACCTTGACGTGGAGCAAGGGCTAGTTAATGGAGCACTGGGTGCAGTTGTTGGCTTTCAATCATACCTACGTAACAGCAGCATTCAGTTTGAAAATATTCGCTATGACAAACTTTCAGAAGTGAAAAGGATAGGGCGCTCAACTGCTTGATTCCTTCTGTTCAAAGACATGTATGTACGTAGAGAACAATTTTCTCTAACTCTTGCATATGCAGTCACCATTCATAAATGCCAAGGTCTTACCCTAGACAAAGCATTAATAGATATAGGAAACAAAGTCTTTAAAGAAGGCATGAGCTACGTAGCACTATCACGCTTACATACAATTGACTGTCTATTTCTAATCAACTTTGATACAAATAAAGTGACGGCTGATATTCCTTGCATCTTGGAATACAATCGACTGCGGTCACTGAACACCCCCCATCTGAAACAATATCCTGTTCCAGAAAAATTAAAACGTGGTAAAAGAAAAGTAATTCTATCAGAAATGCAACAGAATCTGATTGCAAATCCTTCAAAGAAAAGAAAAGAAGGAAAAGGTTCATCAATTACCACAAGCAAAGAAGAACCTATTAGGGAAAGTAAACCAGGTACTTCTTCAAAGAAGAAAGAGAAACTCAGAAAAAAGCACTCTGAAACGGAACTAGCTGGTCCATTCAAATTTTCAAATGATAGTGGTGTAAGTTGCTATGCAAATGTAGCAATGACTATTCTATTTCAATTGCCACCAATGGTTAAAAATATTTACTTACACAGTACAGACCAATTGTGTTTGCAAATGTTAGTCCTTCATAGAAATGCAAAAAACAATCCTGACAACACGTACAGTGTTTATGGAATAAGACAAGAATTGGACTACTGTGCTGGAAGGGTGAGATTCACTATAAACACACAGGAAGATCCACAAGAATTTCTATTGTACTTACTACAAGTACTGGAAAACAAAAGCATACCTATAAATGAAATCTTCCAGATTTCATACATGTGGAAACATACACGCACTCTCTGTAGCAATGTCATACAGGAACAAATCCCAAATGAGCGATTTGTGTATGTATCCATACCTAATTTTGAATCCATTCCATTTCAGCAACTAGTACAGAATGCAAACCATGCCAGATTATGTACTATGTGCAATTCAGACAATCGCTCCATCTTAGTGATACAAACTCATAGTAAGTACATAATACTTATGATGCTACGTTATAATGCAGATGGTACCAAAAACAACTGCAAGCTCACCGGATTCACACACGGTCAAGTGTCACTGGGAAAGAAAACCTTTACAACAGTAGCTATAATCTACCATGCAGGAGCTACAACCAATGCAGGTCACTACACTGCATACATTAAAAAGAAATGTGGATGGATGGAATGTAATGATAGCACCATTACTCTGAAGCAGAGATTGCCAGCTAATCTTACAAATGCGTATTTAATCTTCTTACTGGCCAAAATGTAATGACTAATGTCTACTTCAACATTACCAAAAAAAGAAGTGAAAGCCTACATACAGTTAGAATACGCCAACAGGTATCTAACTGCCCAAGAGTGTAGAACAACAACACAGATAAATGAATACCACAGAAGCATACCAACAAATGCACAGTTAGAAAACACCAACAGGTATCTAACTGCTGTTAAAAATAGCAACAAGGTTACAAGCGTAACATAAATCAGAGAGAACAAGGAAACACTCAAATAAAGCAAAGAAATAGTTTGTAGCATAGCAAATGAAGTTTTTTTTTAATCCAACAAGGATTTTTTTTCTCCCAGACCCAAGGATTTCAAAAACAAACCCCGAAACTGAGCACAATGCACAGTACACTGGTTTTTAAACTAAATATGAGGGTAACAAAAAAGCCTAAACTGTCTATTATACAATGTAAGAAGTCTTCATAAAATGCAAACACTAACATGCTTTTTTTTTTTATCACAGAAATTAAAAAAGGCTAAGCGCCAAGTACTCCAGTCATGTAAAACATATGTGGATTCTGCACAAATTAATCAGTAAGTATAATTATAGTAATTTCATACATATGCGAATCAACACGGCTAATCTATAGCAGTAATAGGGTACAGTGACTATAAGCAGGACCTAGCTTTTTTGATGTATAACCCAGGACCTACACCCTACGGGCAAGCAACCCACACTATAGGTCCTAACCACAAACATTGCTATATATCAAAATCACGGTGCTTCTAATTTCACTACTGTTAAGGTTACTTTTGCGTGCGGGGTCTGCAGCCATGCAACCAAGACACTAGAACATGCACACAAACACAACATCACACCACGGCCATGGTCACTTATACCCTCACTCCTCATCACTGCAGGCTTGGGTGCATAGCTTGTGGCCATGCACCCAAGACTCAGGGTCCTGCCAGAAACAGTAAAGTGTATCGCAACTATTGTGGCTTCTAATTTCACTACTCATTAAGTTGTTTTTGGGAGCATGGCCTTTGGACATGCTCCCAAAACACTACGTCCTCCCCACAACCACCTGACTGATGTTTCATAGTACGAGTGTACCTATGTCTGTTATATGCTGCAGTAGGTGTGGCCACAAGCTTGAATGTATGGGTATGCAGTGTATGAAATCCATAGTGGCTTACAACTGCAGTGCTTATAACTTTGTTTTTGGGTGCATGGCCTTTGGGCATGCACCAAACACTATAAGTCCTCGCCACAACTACCACACCATATCACGGCCATTGTGGCTTGTAGCAACACTTCGGCCATGCAGCCAAGTATCTACACACTCTCCACAACCCATAAGCAATACTACAATTGTATCAATTTCTGTAATATACTGCAGTGGTTGTAGCCAGGGCCTAGAGTCTTTGAAGTATGGCCTACGGCCTACAGCCATGCATCCAAGACTACGCCCTGGCCACAATCACTGCAGCATATTACACCCATGGTTACTTACACAGGAGTGACACACCCATACAATGAAACATTATAAGTGTAGCATGTACTCAATTTGTACTCAGGACTCTAGGCCCTGCCCACACCTGTCAGATACATAATGGAATGTGTGGCTGAGATGTATGACTGTGATATCCTGCACTGCTTTTGGGCAGGGTCTACACTTTTCGGTGTATGGCCTACAGTCTGCAGCCAGGCACCCAAAACTGAACGTCTTGGCCCTAACTACCGCACTATGTAAAATTCATGTTGGCTTATAACTTTAGAGTTGACAAGTGTGTTCTCAGGTGCATGCACCAAAGACTGCAGATCGATCCTCCCTACAACCACCTGAGTGATGTGCAGTAGTAGAGGTGCAGTAATAGTTGTAGTATGCTTCAGTGGTTCTGGCCAGAGGCTAGACTGCTACCTGTATATCCATACATATTACAATTTATGGGTGTGCAGTGGCTAATACCTCCAGTGCTTATAATATTGTTCTTAGGTGCATGGCCTGCGGCCATGCAGCCAAAACTGTAACACTCCCCACAACCATCTAATCGATAATACTAGAGGTGTATCCATGGGTGTGACATGCTGCGGTGGTTGTGGCCAGGGCCTACAGTCTTGAAAGTATGGCATTCGGCCTTCGGCCTACGGCCATGCATCCAAGACTCTAGGCCCTGGCCACAACCACCGCAGCATGTCACACCCATGGCAGCGTACTAATCAATAGCACACCCATAGGAGCAAATAATGTAATAATGACATATACTCAATTGCAATTTCCGCTAACACCACACAAGTCCTTACAACAGTTTCAAGGTGCCTGGGCGCAGCATGGACTGAAATAATACCCCTATTAAAACCCTCATTTTCTGTACGCACAAACATTCCGATCTAGGTGTGCATAAAGAATACAATATTAACACCCACCGCCTGAACAAATACATTTTTTCACCCATCTCTTACAGTGTGAACCACCAGAAGCACTATGACACAGCAAAATAGGTTTCGAAATAGCATGTTGCCACTGGTCGCCGCTGCGCTGTCGGCGGGTCCAAGATGTTGGGCGCATCCAAACAATTTGACGCGCAACACTGCAGCCAATCGACAGAGACATTGCTTGTCCGCGGTCATGACGCCAGCCCCTTAGCCAATCGGTATCTTGTCCGCGGAGCGAACAGGGAAGTGTGACCAAGGAGCGGACATAGATATCACTAATTTTGTGAGACCTACCTTTTTGCCGTTTTAAAGAAAAGTACTGCATGGATTGTCACCAAATTTACAGAAGCACGCTTTCGGGACCTAGGCCCTGCCCCTGCCGCTAATTTGGTGAAAATCTGTCCAGCGGTTTGGCCTATAGCCGTGCGCAAAGTTTTTCCCCCATTCAGTCTATGGGAAAAAAAGACATTTTGGGACTCCCACTATAACTTCCCCCCCCCTTGACCAAACATCACCAAACTTTGCAAGAAAATTCAGAGTGGCCCATATACTACTTTTGCAAAGTTTGGTGAGGATTTGTCCAGGGGGAGCGGAGTTATAGGCCGCCCAAAAAGTGTTCTTCCTATGGAAACAGCAACTTAATCATAACTACCGTGGCCGTGTAATATATATGTGTATATAAGCTAGCCTCAAGAATACTTCATCTGCTTGCGTTTCCTTGCATCTGTACATGTGTAAAATAACTTGATATCTTCATCGTTTCTGTAGCATAAGTTTCTTCACCTTGATCCCAAGATGTCAATTATCTTTCATACTTTCTTGATGCATTATAGAATATCTCCATTCTCTTGTGTCTGCCTCTCTTCTATATACGTCAGCTTGCTTCATGTGATGTCACCAATCTGCTCTTTCATTCATTGGTCCTACTTCTTCTGGGATTTCATTCAAATGGCCATTGTATGCAGGTATGGCTTTCTCAATGGGAACCTTGCCTCCAGGACTCTTCTCGGTGTCAGTATTTTCACTGGTACCGCACGTGTCTTACACTCTGGTTCCCAACATATAGGCAATATGGGCGAAGTGGTTGAGGTAGGGGTACTTGGCTCCTTTTCTACAAACCCGAGGTAGCAGTGCAGCTAGGACAGAAAGATTTATCCTTTTTATAGATACAGGGGTCATCAAGTTTTGTATAAGGGAGGGTGGGCTCCTGCTGTCAAATAAAGTTATGGACGTACAAGGCTTTTGTGGCGTTTTTGTCACAGTTCCAGTAACGCAGGATTCACCATTAATGATAGGCACACAGCATCTTGTGGCGACCCTATATTATTCAAAAGACACTACCATAAACACACTGGGAAGGGATTTACTAAGTAAACTGAATGCAACAATTTCATTCTCAGAAAAAGGTATGGTGTGCTCTGCACCTGGCATGTACCCAGAAAGGGTGGCAGCCATCATACGGGTCTACTGTACATACAGTACCTTGCAAGGACAAAAAATGCACCCCGAGGTGTTCCTATATGGGATCCAAATATTGTTGGTTTGGGTGCCTAGGATGAAAGGAAAACCATTCGCATTGGCCACAGAATTCCTGTTCAGGCCTTCGGTGCATAAGGAAGTTACCCAAGGCACGCTGATATTGCTGCATTTAGAGGGGCATTCATGCAAAAAGATATGGTGATATTATGTGGGACAGATGAGGATGACATCAAATGGTGTACAATTATCTGAGTTGATGCTGCGTTGACATTGACTAAGGTGACTGACGATTAGCTGTTCGCAGAGGGTGAGGAGGAGGGAGAAACGGTGTTCCAGCTCCACATCAAATTCCCAATAAGAGTGGTAGAAATGCTAGTGCAGCAGATGACACAGGTGGTGAAAAAGCAGGCCACCTACCCTCAAGAAGATTTGAAGAAGGTCCCAGAACTCTATGGACGAAGGGGCCACATGGTGTAAAAGTGTTCAAAGGAGCAGGCTTGGTCCAGATTAAATTAAATGAAGGGGTGTGGCTGCCCCTGGTGAAACAGTTCCCACAGTACCCACGATCCCGCAAAGCAGAAAAGGGCAGATGAGGGCATCTATGAAACACTCCTCATTTTATGGCAGCAGGACATAATACAGATATCAACATTCCCATGCAACATGTCTTATGCCCAATCAAAAGGCAAAAAGGGGGGGCTGGAGATTTATACAGGATCTGCCCAGTGAACAATGTGCAAGCGGCTCAGTTCCCGCTCGTGCCGAACCCGGCGTCAATACTGTGTAATATCCCAGCAAATGGCAAATATTTCACTGTGAATTATTTAAAAATGCTTTCTTCTCCATCTCATTGCAGCCTGACTCCCAATTTCTCACTCCGTTCACATATCATGGTGTCCGATTTGAGCACACAAGATTATCACAGGGGTATTGTGTTCAACAGAGTGATCCAGATGGAGCTCAGCAATTTGCAAGTACCTAGTGCTGTGATACAGTACATGGTTGGCCTCCTAGTGTGTAGAAATATAGACAGGATCAATCATTCTTTTGACCCTGGTAGCAGAGAAAGGTACAAGGTAGACAAGGAGAAGCTCCAGTTCTGTCAGTTGTAGGTGCTGAATGTCGGGACAATAATATCAGCAGAGGGGCGGAAGATAACACCAGAAAGCGTGGAGGCCATACACATAACACCACCGCCCTCACGTGTGTTGTAATCTGGATTGTAACAGTCTATATTTCATTATCTAGTAAGAATACAAGGTTTACAGTGTTGCCAACCTCAAAAAGGCAGTGGCTCATGGCCCAGTGTTGGCAACTCCAAACTAGGAGGAGAGGTTTTATTTGTTTTCACATTCTGATGGCACAGTGATGATAGCTGTCCTCACCCAGAATAAACCACAGTGGCACACGACCCTGACGTATTATAGTGGTCTGCTGGACCCAATAATGGAAAGTAAGTTTCCATGCTTGCGGCTGCAGCGTTTGGCATAGAGAAGGCAACCACCATAGCAATGGGATGTCCAGTGATTTTGTACAAGGAAAACTAGCTTTTTGCTATCCTTGAAAAATCTAAATCCATAGAGGGGCGTGGTCTGGTGCCAAGGGAGATGGCCACCTGACTTGTTAGCATCGTCTCCCTCATTATCAATTAAGGCACTATATATGTTTGTTACTGCATGTTCTTCACTACCTTTGTGCAGTCGGAGCTTTGTTTCAACACCTGGTGCTGCCGCCGAAGACCTGACTTTGTTCCTCGTTCTACAGGTTCTTAGCACGGTGCAACACTATAGGAACGCCTGCAGTCCATCATCGCGTCCGTCTGCATCCGCCTCGCATGAGGTAAATTCCGGCGTCCTTCGTGCTGTGACGCGCAGACTGTGGCCTATGCAGCTCCTCCCTCAACAGTGCCACCGTCTGCATTCTACTGCGGATGAACATAAACACTGTAATTTATTGTTTTACATATACCGCAGCGCTGCTTTATTCTGTACAATGCTTTAGACAGTGAACTGATGAAATACTGTGAAAGTACTTATATTTCACATTAAGGAGATACTGAGGAGGGATAAAAGAAAAAGTGTTACAACTCTCGCTATTGCCACTCTCTGAGGCATGTATTTGCTTCCTCAGCTACGGACAACTTTATTATATTTCAACCTTTGTCACTGCTATCTGGCCCCAGCTGTATGACTTTCTACAGCACGTAAGAATATTATTAAGGACCATAGGAGCTGCCCCCTTCCTCCAGGTTTAGCTAGATTATCTTAAGCTGTCTCACCTGACTTTACCACAGCACTGTTCTTATTCTGCTCAATCACAAACTGTGGTGGTCTACGTATTGGATAATCTGCTACTTGATAATATAGTCTGTATTGTTCATCTTTAACAGTAAAGGATATTATGCTAAAGGATATAAATCAATAGCTGCAATAAGAGGTGTGCTGTTTTAGTTCTGAACATCCTTGGCACTAACCATCTTTAATAAGGACTTTGGGGGCTTCCTCTTCTAACAATTAACACACTGGTTACTATCTGCGCTCTGCATAAATTCAATCTATCTGCTGAAACTCTAACATCATTTGTGTTTCAAGCTGTCATACTTACCTCATTCTACATGCTAAATGGCTTCAAAACAACCAAAAAACCACACCTGCCACAAAAGATTCCACACCTCCTTCCACAAATCTAAAAAGGCCCAAGAGTGATTTGCCACCACCACTCAGCACATCTGATCCTGCCTTAGAAGGAGTCTTATCAGAAATTAGAGCCTTGTGGCCCTTCATTGAGACCACAAATCAGAAGCTACAACAATTAGATGACCGATGGAAAGGCTTTGTAGAGTGAATAGAGGAGGTGGAGAGACGTTTTTGGGATTGCAGAAGACTTATCCCCCAGGATGGTTATGTTGGAAAAATGTATCAAAGACCTTCAAAAGCACAACGAGGACCTAGAAAATAGAAGTAGATGCAATAACATTTGTATATCAGGCCTGCCGGACGGATGCCAGGGATCAGATCCAATTACTTTTCTACAAAGCTACTACCTGCTGTTCTTCACTTACCTTCAGATACCTCTTTCAATATACAGCAAGCTCATTGCGTTGGTCAACGCACTGCCTCAGGATCCTCTCATTTTCCTCCTCGAACACTTATCATTTATGTACTTGAATTTACACAGCTCCAATGTATTATGTTATCTGTCAAGGAAAAAAAGATCTATCCTGGCATGGAAGTAAACTATACATTTCACAAGATGTGGCCAAAAGAACTGCTCTACGTAGGAAGATATTTTTATCCTTTCATCTTGCTCTGAAGCAACTTAACATCTGGTATGGCTTATACCACCCATGCTCATTTAAGGTCACACACAATGGTCACTTTGCCATGTTTGACGATCCGGCTGATTTGAGAGTTTTCATATGTTCCAACAAAACTGAAAGCATGGACACGTCCTCTCCAGAGAACCCTTCAACCTCTGTTGGGTCATGAGTTTCTCTCTCTTTCATTTACCATTATCCATGCTTTGTTTCGATATTGTTCCTTGTTAAATGCTGTTTCTAAATATGTCTTCTTAACTTTGGTGAGACGGTAGCTGACGTGGTGCCCCTCTTTCGCCGCGTGCTGTCTCTTTATTTTTTTTTACAGCCCGGTAGCCACCACCAGCACCTGCTACATTTTTCTTCCTTTTTTTCCCAGTTCCCGGGCCGATTTATCTTGTGACTCAATGCTGAGGTTCCTACTGCATTTGATTCACAAGTATCTTCTTGTCTGTTCACTTCAGTATGGGACACTTAATATCTGGCCTAACTTCCCTTTCCCTGATTCCCTTTGTGTTTCCCTCTTGTGTCTCTCCCTTAATTCTTGGACATCTAATTATGTCTCTTGTCCTGGCGTAAAGAGTTGGTCTCATGAAATACCTCCTGTATTGATAAATATCTGTTAAATGACATTTAAATGTGTTACTTGGAACATCAAGGGATGCAATAACCCCATCAAAAGGTGTAAAATGTTATCTCATTTAAATAATTTCAAACTTTCGGTAGCATGCTTGCAGGAAACACATCTATACACTATGGAAGTTATTAAACTTAAAACCTTGTGGATAAGGAGGTTATTGCAAGCCCTGCTGCTGCCAAGAAGAATGGTGTTGCTATATTGCTATGCAAGAAAATGTCCTCTAAAATTTTGGATAAGGATGTGGATACTGAGGTTGCTGGGTATGGGTCAAGCTCCTGGTCAACTCTGTACACATCTCGATTTTGGACGTCTATGGTCCTACTCAACCAGACCCACAGTTTTGGACATCTATCAAAAAGATTATTCTCACAAACAATTTTGCTAATTTAATTGTGTGTGGTGATGTAAATCAGGTCACTGACACATTTTTGGACCGGAAATCCAGTTGTATATTTAAAACTTCTAAATCTCATAAATCGTTTCTGGGTTGAATTTCTGAATCAGGTTTAATTTACTCATGGAGGCTCTCGCATCCCACACAGCTCGATTACACATTTCACTCACTCCCTCACAATACATTATGCCACCTTGATTATATTTTTACATCTAAAACTCTCACTGTCATTGACTCTACCATTTCCAATATTCTTATTTCTGATCATGCCCCGGTTAGTGCATCCTTTGTGTTTGATGATATCAGTCGGCCATCCTCACCGTGAAAACTTAATAATTACTTATTACAAAATCAGCAATTCATCTCCTCAGTCCAATCCTTCTTACAACAATACTACGAAGATAATAATGATGAAGATACTAATGTGATAAATAATTGGGATGCATTCAAAGCTGCTCTTAGGTGTCATATTATGGCATACTCGGGTAGGAAAAAAAGGATGTGTAAAAACACCTTGATGATCTCTACTCTCAACTTACATCTTTAGAGCACAAATACTATCAAAACCCAAACACTTAAAATCTGCACCTTGTGATGTCATTTTGCTGCCTGGTCAATTAGGAACTCAATGATTTGGCAGCAGGCACCATACTTAAATATAAAACTAAAATGTATCAAACCTCTAATAAGGCCGGAAAGTCACTTGCATCATATTTGAAAACTAGTAAAGACAGGGTGTATGTCTCTCAAAGAAAAGATTCCTCCGGCAATGTACATAATCATCCCAAGGATATTTTGAGCTGCTTTAAAGAATTCTATGTGAATCTATATACTCCTGATACCCCAATGTCCACTGAAAATATCAAATTTTTGCTCAATAAAATTAATAGATCATCCTATCCACATATTGGTCTTGCCCATTTAGGATAAGGATATTACACTCTCTGACATTACGCAAGCTATAACAGGTTTGGGTAGAAATAAATCCTCAATTTTTAACTCTCTTTCTCATTCTCTTGCTCCTAAACTTAAGTCCTTATTCTCTTACTTTTCCTCACACAAATCATCTTCTGGTTGTTTTTCTGAAGCTCTACTTATATTACTCCCTAAACCAGATAAAGACCCCTCTTGCCCAAACAACTATCGTCATATAACCATCATCAACGTAGAATGTAAAATTTTCGCTAAAATTCTTGCAAATAAAATAGAATCCTCTCTCCCTGCTATGATCAAATCTGATCAAGTGGGATATGTTAAAGGACGTAATATTTCCTCTAATGCTAGACTTTTTTTAGACGTTATTCATATTGTTTCCAAGGACAAAAAGGATAGACAGGGGTATGCAGCTATTGCTCTTAAAGCATAAAAAGGCTTTCGATCGTGTCAGTTGGGACTTCATGTTCCAATCTCTCCACTGGCATGGTGGTGGTGAAAAATGTATTTCCTTCGTTAAACTTCTCTATTCTTGCCCCAAATCCTCTATTTGTATGAATAGCCAATCCTCCTCCTTCTTCCCTCTACTAAGAGGAACACGAAGGTTGCCCCATTTGCCCGGTCCTGTATATTCTTGCGCTGGAACCTTTACTTGAGCTAATTAGATCTAACAGAGATGTCCTAGGACTCTCAAGAGGTTCTAAAATTGCTGCTTATGCGGATGACGTCCTCATATTTATGAAAAGTCAAAAGCACCACCTTTCCCATTTGCTCGATGTACTTCAACAATTCAGTCTTGCTTCTGGATATAAACTCTCTATATATCTCCCTTGCTTTGGCATAACAAACACATTGTTATTAATAATAGAACTTTGAATCGTAAATCCTGGCTAAAAAAGGCATTAGATTATCAAACAAATTATCAATGGTCCCATTATTTTAGATTTTCAGCAATTGAGACACTTATTTTCTATCCCCAACACTGATTTTACCTTTTAAAACAAGTTTGTCAACGCTTGTCTTGATACTCTTCATCAATTTTTCAAATAACATCCTCTCACCGGACATCCTTAGAATGTTGCAGCTAACCACATCACTCAACCTCAGTGCTTCTAAAATGTATACAGCCTTTAACACTTAATCCGTAGCACAGCCAGTTTGTCAGTTATGGGAAAGGCATTTCGGTCTAGACATAGATGAGCACACAGGGTCCTTAATCTTCTCCAAAATCAAAAACATGTCAGTATCTGCAAACATTACGCAATATTTTCTTTTTTTCATTCATAGAGCATTTATTACTCCTGTTAAACTCTCCAAATCTAAGAATGGTCTAAATGATGGATGTTGGACCTGTGGTTATGCCCCAGCGTTGTACAATCATGTGTTTTTTAATTGTTCTTTTGTCTTTTAATTTTGGCAGGATGTCTGGAAATATCTTAAACTTATTTTTAAGATTGATGTTCCACTTTACTTTTTGAATATTGTTTTAGGTAGCCTTGCTATTAATTGCTACGACATGCAAGCTTCAAAGGGAAAACTTTACGATCTTTTTATAATTATTGCTTTAAAACTCGTAACTGCTAATTGGAAGAACTCTCGTTCCCTATGTAGTAGAGTCTGTTGGAACAATATTTGTCACATACAGAGAATAGAACATTGCATGGCTGAATTGCAAGATTCTATTCCCAAGCATAATGCAAAACGGTAATTTTTCACTCAAAATCTAGACAGTTTCAATGCTTCTACACATGGCTCATAAATGTATCTGTGTACATTCCTCATATCATCCACTTTCTTTCTTTAAAAAAAGTTTAACCTTTATGTCTTAATATTATAGACATTATATTGTTGTGTACACCCCGACCCCGCACCCTAACCCCTCTGACCCAATGTTCTCTTGTTTGTCTCCCTTGTATGTCTCCCCCTGGTTGGAGTTTTCGCAAACTCTCTTGTTCTTGTATAGCAGATTTTAGTCAGTTTCTGGTCTTGTTTTTTTCATACTTACATATTGTTAATCTCTTCAATCCTTAACACCACTGTTATTCACAATTCAACTGCCTAATTAAGGCTAGTTTATTATCTGTCAGATGATATGCATGCTGTTAATTCATGTTGTTATTATTCTAATAAAAACTATTAAACAAAGAAAAATCTAAATCCATGTCAACAACCCAGAGAGCCTCAGGATATGAGGTGATACTAACAAACCCAGTAATTGAGGTTGAAGGTGTTGTGCAGTAAATCCAGCGACATTCATAGCACAGACTGCTGCATTGGGAGAAAAATATTCACAATTGTGCATGCTACATGGACAGGATTGAAGGGAACCCTCAGGTGAAGAAGGAACCCATAGAGGGGGGAGACATGCTCTTTGTTGTCAGGTCTTCAATGTAATAGTAGTGTACCATCATGAGAGATAGTTACACGTTTGGTTTCAGGCATGGCTGCCAGCTCATAACTCAGAGCAAGTGGCAGAATTGGTGGCTTTAAAAGCCTCATTAAACATCTCAGAAGGGCACATGATCAACATATTTTCAGACTTGGCATACGTCACCTCCACAGTGCACCCAGGGTTGGCTAGACGGGAAAGGAGGGGTCTCAAAAGGAGTGGTGGTCCCCCATTCAGCATGCAGAATTACTGGCATATTTAATTAAGGTGTTACCCCTCCCCATGGAGGTGGCCATAATAAAGTGCACCACCCATACAGACGGACAGAACTTTATTTTACAGGGCAATGATATGACCAACAGAGCAGCCATTGAAGCAGCCTATTTGAATTAAGAAACTACCAAATTACTCCAAGGTAAAAAAGAAAAGGTACTCATGATGACACTCGGATCCAAGAGGCCCGAGAGCACTAATACTGCTTGGCCCTTTAACACACTGCCCATTGTTCAGATAATAGAATTACAAGATGAAGTGCCCACAGAGGAAAACGAGCTATGGCTCAAAAGAGGATGTTCTCTCTCCCCCACAGATTTAGTGTGGATTTAGTGTGGAGACAGAACAGCACAGGCAAGCCTGACATGCCAAAACAGTATTTAATGTAGCATTGAAGCAGCTCCATTATCCCTCGCACTTGTCAAAAGAACATGTGGCAGCAGACAGTAATGAGAGTTGGTTTGTTCCCAGCCTCTACGAGTTAGTTGCTGAATTCACGAGTACCTGCATGACCTGCCAAATGTTCTTGGCAGGGCACACCTTAAAGCAACATTACCATGCCCGTAGGGGACCTACCGGCACTTGCTTATTGACAATATTGACATAGATGTGCCTATTATTGGTACATGATAGTGGTGGCATGTCCTTTTTCATGTTGGCTTGAGTTGGGACCCTGTGCCCATAATGATGAAAATCAGTGAATAAATACTTAGTGTGAGCAGTATTCCTGAGGTGGGGACTATTTGATGAATTGAAGTCCAACAATGGGCAACACTTTAACAATTACCTGTTCAAGGAGGTTACAGCCCTCATGGAGATAAAGCACTGACTATGCCCAGTATACCACCCTCAAGCCAACAGATTGGTTGAATGTTTTAAAGAGCGCTTGGCTAAGCTATCAACCACAATTGTCAAAAATTGGCTGTTTCACTTGCCTATCGCTTTATTTGTCTTACGCAATACAAATAAGGTGGCAGGCACCCCTCTCTTGAAAGAACACGGAATGATAACCTGTTCAGTGGTTTTTAACCACTTTGAGAGTTCACAGACATCTGCTTTTTGCTCACTGTACCTTTCACAGATGGCAAATTACCATTTGCATATTAGTCTTTGTCCCGCCCACATGGGCAATCCAGCACCGAAATGCTATGGCAATTCCCTTCTGAACAAGAGTACCAACAGCAACCCCATACATGTGTTTCAGCCATGTTGGGCCTCATCAGTGAGGTGGAGCTGTGCCTCTCTGAGCATAGTGAGCAGGGAGACCATGTCTGGTTGCCCCCAGGTAACCTAGGGTGAGCAACCCCAAGTTCCTTCCAAAAATACAAATAAGATAGCAGGTGCCCCTCTCTCGAAAGAACACGGCATGGTAACCTGTTCCGTGGTTTTCTTAACCACTTTGAGAGTTTGCAGCCATCTGCTTTTTGCTCACTACACTCACTCACTACACCCGGCGCGGATCATCACTTGACTCTGCACAAAATTGTTACTGTCAGGAGAACACTTGCGCCTCTTACTCCTGCAGGTGCACATTTGGTTGCTAACAGCTCTGTTCAGATATTGGGTGAAAAATTCACTGCATTGTTGAAGGAACTCAAATACACATCTCTTCAGGGGTACTATGCTCAAAAACGCCTGCCAACGAGACCTCCCCAACAGACCCAGCAGAAGAAAAGACTATTGCACCAGCAGGCCCGCGACTCTACACTGGGGACAGAATATTTGTATGCAACTTCACCAGATCATGGAAAGAGCCTTGCTTCACAGGTACACACAGCGTTGTGTACTCCACAATATCTGCGGTTAAGGTAGCTGATCGCAGAGCATGAATTCACCATTCCAACGTCCACAGAGATAACAGTGCTGGCCCCCTCGAAAAAGAGGAGAGGGGAACCCCTCAATGGGGAGTATTGCTCAGTTATCAATTATGTTTTTCTCCTGCTATTAGGTTATACAGGAGGCCTGAGGAGAAGGTGGACAATATGCCTTGTGGCCCGAGTAAAAAGCAGAAATCACAGGGTTATGGTGTAGTAAAGCATTTTTGTGTGTTGCTCTCTGTCTCTTTTTATTTTTGATTTCTAGCATATAGGCGACTTTGAAGCACTGTTACAAGTCATGATGACAAAATTAAAAACTGAAGAAGCTTAATTAATGCAGACATGTTTCATGATGCCATTGGGAGCAGGGAGGACACTGCATCTGGTAATGTGTAGTACGATGATATGTGATGTGTGAGATGGCAGAGGGCAAATGGCACTTGTTACATGTGTTATCTCATCCCACACGTCAGGGGGACTCCCAAGCAGTTCCTTCCCCAAGAGGTTGCAGTAGAAGAGGTGGTGCCTAATGCACCTATCACTTTGTAAAATGAGGGGCCTTTAGGTTGATGAGGAAGAATGGGTGTACACTGACAATTACATGAAGCTGGAGAGAATGGCAAGAAAGGAAGCCACCAAACATATAATATTGAAATATGTCACAGAGGTGTTAAGAAGAGTTTTTATTGATTGATTTGTTATTTATTATTATTATATTTATTATATTTATTATGTGCCTATGCACAAGTGCTTCAAGATGGAACAGTTGTTCACAACACACAGCAGAGCGCAGTGCCGAAAAGCAACAGGACGTGATATTCCATGGTGCCACATGAGGCCAATAATGAGGATAGAGGGATCTGTCTTTCATGACGAGCATTGGGAGGGGGAATGGTACAGTGTTGGGCAGAAGGCTTGGTGGGGTTTGAAGAGGATGTGGTTGCAAAAATGAATGACAGCTGTTGTGCAACATGGAATTAATATGTGCATTTGTTAATCTGGATAGATGTGAGACACCAACCAGTACACATAAAGCCTCTTTCACTATTATCCTTATGTTTCAGGTCCACGGGGGTCAACACACCTGGGGTCCATTGCCGGCTGAAACAAAGTTAAGGGCATTCCAGCACTGAAGAGCAGGACAGCAGAGGTCATGGACCACTGGTGGGTGTGTAGGACCCAGGCGAAGGCCCAGCATCCTCCCAACTGGGGGTGGCTATGCTCACTTGTCACATTGCACAGCCCTGCCCTAGTAGTTCCTGGATCAGAATTGGTGCCCTCCTTCAGTGACCATCTTGCAGTGCTCAAGAGGAAGATGTCAGGGAAAGAAAGGATACAAGGGGCCTGGGTACACAAACTGACAAGAGACAGTTGCAGCAGCAACTCTTGGTCCAGAAAATCATCAGAACGTTTGGCTGCAATCCACCATATTTCTGTTTGTACTCAAAGGCATCCAGTTGTTTGAATCTCTTCTGTTTCCAGGGGTCCAATCAGCAATGACCCGTTATGAGCTGTTAAAACTGTCAAACTCGACAGAGAAAGTACTTAATGCTGTAAAGGAAGAGCTTCGGGCAGTCAGACTGGTGGCACTACAAAATCGATATGTGTTGGATATGATTAATGTGATGGAGGGTGGTGTTTGCCACAAGATAGGGAGCAGCTGCTGCACAATAAACCAGCCAACAATGCAGCTAATGGAATATTGACGGAGGTCATAGAGGACATTTGTACACCACATAAGACTATGACAAAGGAAACCGATGCAGTATCATCTTTGCTTGGTCCCCAACATGGTTGGCCAACATTTTTAAAGTAACTGTCACAGTGCTTGTTCTGGTGCTCATCACCTTCTGTATGGGTCAGCTAATAAGAAGACACTGCACAAACAAAGGGGGGAGGAGGAGATATATGATGTCCCTGAACGTTGACAGGACGGGGCATAAGGTACTTAGTAAACACTTTGGATCAACACATTATAGAGCAAATGAACATAATACACAAGGGGTGTTTACCATGCCATCTGCAAACGCGGATTAATATGATGCCTTTTGGGTAGCATGCTCAGATGAGGGGGGAGCATGCCTGATAATAGATTCTTCAATGGGGGAGTATGAGGACCAATGGGGCAGCATGGATAGGGTAACTAGGCTGTGGACCCCCAAGGCGGTATTTAAAAACTTCTCAAGCAAGAAGGTGTCGATTGATGGATCGATCGAAGAGGGGAATGATGTAAAGGTGCAAATTCAGTGCTGCCAAGGGGGGCGCATGTATCAATTTTGTGAATGATGGGGGGACGCAGGGAGAAGGGGATTGGGCACTCATTGGGTTAAGGACATAATTAACCCCTGCCCTGTATAATTTATGTGCAGGTGTAGCAAGAAAATTCCATGGGGAAGAATGGAATTGGGGGTATATAGTAGGGCATGGGAGAGAGGAGCATGCAGGGGATAGGGATAAGAGGTGGGGGTAGTGGGTAGAACAAGTAGCACAATGTGAACAGCCAACAGCCATTTTGTAGTCTAGGCCTTAGGTAAATCAGAAATGTGTTTTTCCCAGCCACAGGCTTCATATCCAGGCTAACCATGAATTTCTTTAGCACTCAGCTACAACATGGAGCTGGGGAAATGTTGCAAGCTGGCCGTTCTCAGGAGAACACTGCCAAAGGAATGGGATCAGCAGTTACTTTTCAAGGCCAGCGAGCTAGGGACTGAGGTGCTCGTCGGGAACTTGTAGGGAATTAGAATTAAATGAAGTAAAATACAATCCAACAATGATGAGGCACGCCATTTCAAATCCCCCCTTGGTAGATGGTCATGGGAAGAGGACTGTGCGCAGAGGAGGTGAGCGATGGGGAACTAATCACAATGAGAGGTTTTTGTGTCTCTAGGGTGCAACAGTGTTTTGTATCCTTGCTGATGTCCGTGGGGCACCTCATTGTTTGGATATCGTGTGAATGTCTGCCCTTTGCCATGTTCAAGATGTTTTGTGTGTACAATGGGGGCTGATCAATGGCAGATGAATACCGTTCCAGTGGTCAGCACAATCACATAATGCTTTGAAACATAATTGTGGGGTGGTGTGGGAAGGTTTGCAACATTACAATGGGTGGTGTTTGACAATGCCTGGATATAGGGGACTGGCATAGTCCCACCAATCAACTTTTGTAAGGTGTTTTAACACATTTTTGAACTGTGTGCATAAATGTTTTGTTGTTTATGTATAAAACCTATGCCCGCTGTGGGTGTCGTTGACAGCTCACTTCACTCAGTTCAGTCCACAGGGCTGTTTGAACTGTGCATTCCCAGCTGTGTTCTGGGCCTAAATAAAATTGTGTTACTTCCTACTTGGTGTTTGCTCCTTTTTGGATTACTTTGTTGTTCTAACCATTACTTTCCTTGGAGGACCCTTGGTGTAATCTTATTCTGTGATGGTGATCACGCAGTGCATATAGACAACACTATCAATGGTGGCTGGTTCATTGGAGTTTTTGTCAAAAATATTTGAAGATTGCTAATTCCGAGCAGTAAGCTTGCTAATCAGTTGAGTCAACTGTTTTTCATACCGAGCAGGTCCAGAACTGTATATTTCCTTTATTTTGAGACATTGATTTAACAGGAATATGGAAGTAAATAAATAAATAAATTCACAAGGTGCCTTCATTAATAAGGGCTTAAATTGTAGGGGTTTGTGCATGTTCGTGAGAGCTGTGTTTTGGGCCAAGGCGAATGAGAAGGACATTCTTTTTACTAAATGGTTAAAGGCAAGATGCATGCAAGACAGAATGGGTTTGCTCAGCTGCAGTGCATGGAATGCTAAGGTACAAATCATTGTATTTGTATGTATGTATTGAATATTTGTACGGCGCCAATAGAGCAAAAGTGTTTCCAGGTGCCAAAAATCATGATTGCTACATCCCAGAGTTGTTTCTCATTGGTCACTGCAAATCTATAGAAAACAGTGCTGGACCTTTTAAGCCATCACCTATTCTCCTTTTGCCTCATCCTCCTCAACAGCTGCAGATTGTTTTCTTGGAGGTGTGAATAGCACTTTTGGCTTTGCAGTTCATTGTGCAGGGATATCCTTGAAGGTGCCATTCCTTTTTGCAGGATAATACACATCTTTTAAAATACCTGCACTTCCTGAATATTAGCCTCATCCTCATGAGTGTAGGTAGGTTCTAAGCCCAGTGTCTTCTCTCCATATGATGGTGCCGTTCACTGGCTTATTGTGCACTCCTTGCACCTTCACTCAATCACTGCGTTTGTAGACACGTTGGTCTGTTTGCTAATCCTTGTCCCACTCCTTTGTGTTGTCCAGACGCAATGCCTTACCAAAGATCATGTCCAGCAGTGGTAGGGATAACAGAGGTCTGTGTGCTAAGGACAAGAAAAATGTATTATGTTTATGTCACAGGCTGTCAAATATGGAAAAAACCATAGTACTTTATACCCATACAGTATCAAAAAATGTCAATGTCAATAGAAAATGAGTGAGACACTCATAATAGGGAGGGTTTAATATGCTGCAAGAAAACAGACAGCACTGTATCCTAAAATGGAATCAAACTGTTTAGATGCCGATACAGAGCTGGATAATGTAAAAGCTTCCAATAAAGGAAGATACAGGAAAGGGTAGCAATGTAGACTGGAGTGCAGCAACTAGACCGTGTTGGTCAAGGTAACATGCTCATTGCTGAAGCTGCTAGGAATTTAGTGTTCTTTGGGGAAACATTACCCTTTGCCTTCTGAGCTGTATTCGGTTTCCTGGGACATCATGTCCCAAATTTGGTCCTTCCTCGATAAAAGCAAGCATTTTGTGTAGCATGGTCCGCTTCTTGTTCAAGAAGTTGATGTTCTCCATTTTGAGGTGGGTGCCATCAGATCAATTTGAATATTGACAAATAATATGTTCAGAATTGAAGAAGCAGCAGTAAAGGTGCACCTTGGCAATCTGGCCCGCAGCATCAATCATTGCACAGTTGATTGTCATGTGAGCAAGTACATTACATTTTCTGTTTTAAGTACTGCAATGCTACCAATCTGCTGTCCTGCCTTGGTCCTCTCTCACTTGGATGGTGGAAATGCCCCTTCGGAAGGTCTTCCAGCGACTACCCTGACACTCCTGAGATGTGTCATGCATGCTGCAGCATGACTCATCAAAGGACCCTCATCGAACTGCACTGGCACCTGCTGCAAGCCTGTTTCATCTTCAAATCCTGCTGCATCATCTACAAGGCTGTCACCCTGAAGTCTGCAAGCTACCTTACTGAGCAACACAGCATCTATGGAGCCCTACAATCCACCAGACATGAGGACATGACAAACATTAACTCTGCCATTGCAGGTAGGAACAAACCCAAAGACACGTCTTCTCTGTCTACAAGCAATGGTTCTGGAACCTCTTCCACATCAACATCAGACTCACCCCCTCACTTATACAGTTTAAAAAGTAGCTTACGACCTTCCTCTTGAAGTTATGACTCCTCCCTAACACCAAGGAACAAACACTCTCCACTCCCCTACCTTATCTGTGACTGGGTGATCTGATCCCCACTGATTCCTTCCTGGGTTGCTTTTAGATCCCATGCTGACAAAATGCCTGCTCGCCCCCTCCCCTATTGTTAGCTCCTCACTCCCTTGTTTCTCTGCTTCCCACACCATGTTTCCCCCCTGTGATTGTAAAGCACACGTTCGGAACAAAGGGATCAACATATAAAGGAAGGCAAATATTAAAGTACAACACTGTTACAATGACGTATTTCAGCCTTCTACTGGTGAAGTGTGATATAAGGTTTAATCTGTACTGTTTAAGAACTTTGTATGACAGAAATATTTCAGTATCAGTTAATATTATCCCACCAATAATATCGCCATATATTTGGTCGTCGGGAATGGCCATAGGCAATATTATTGGTGGGGAAATTTATGGGATAAATGGGAGTGGGTTTGCAGGGGTGTCACATTCAATTTACAGAAGGACAGTGCAAGCCAAACCATTCTTCGACGAGCATTAATTTTACAGGTGGTGGAAAGCACACCAAAACATTTGTAAAACATTCATTTGATAGGTGGAGAAAAGAGCATGACAAACATTCTTAGGCACACATTTATTTTGTAGGCAGAGGAGCACATGCCAAAACATTCTTGGGTGCCTGCCATTTTGTGGATCAGAATAAAACCTGCCAACGTATTGTAAGCCTCACATCATTCCGTGTGATGTGTGCAGAATTAACTGCAAGATGCTTTATTGTACCTCACTGTTAGTGCTACTATTACATTAGATCAAAGCAGAATAATGTGCGCATAGCCCTGACTGTTTTAGAATAGGGTTTAGCCATGTGTGTGTTAGATCATAGCATCCAGGGCAAAAAATAATAAATGAGCAATAGTTGCAAATTGTCTGCATTGGCAGGAAACCATGCATTGTTTACACATATGCCACTAAGCTGAAAAGGTAGCTGAAAGCAATATTTTATTCTATTGTTAAAGGCTTGGATCTAGCTTTGGGGCAGCAGAACACTGTACAGAATGTGGTTAGCCAGTATTTAACTGTGATATAGTACTGTTAGTTGTGGTCTGTGCATCCACTGGTATTAGTCCTTGGTCAGGCATTGTTGAAAAAAACACGTTTTGAGAGCTTTGTGGAATAAGAGAATTATGAGGAATTCCAAGCCTATACAGCGATGGTGCATGCGTGACAAGAGATTCATTTTTTGAGGGTCTTCTTTTTGCAGGCGAGTTGTGATTCAATCTGGTTGGTTAATCTGCTGAGCAAGGAGCATGTAACACCAGATTTGTGGATGTTAGCCTTCAGGTGTGCAGATGTGCTACTTGTGACAGCTTTGTAGATTATACATTCAGATGTGAACCGTATCCTGGCCTCGAGAAGAAGTCAGTGTAGTTTGTGTAGGATAGGGGTGATTTAGTCAAATATTTATGCTTGTGTTCAGAGGCAAAGCTTCTGCCCCTCGTCCAATTCCATACTGCAGAGGAGAGAAATGTTGCTAAGTAAGACAACCATACCACCCTTATCCAAGGCAGGTACAGCAGGAGATGGACACTATCAAAAAGCTGAAGATGGCACAAGTAAACCAAACCAACGTTATGACAATACATGTGCATGCATTAGACATGAGGCAAAGATGTACTCAACATGAAGAACATTAACACTACATAACACATGCATTTATACATGAAAATTATTAAGATAGCATCCAAAAGACATGAAGAATACTAATGAAAGCAATGTATAAACTAAATACAACATGAACGACATGCGAATATAGCACACTAATATAGAAATGTAACAGTAATGGGCTGGCATCTTTTCTAAAATTGAAGCCACAAAACACTTCTAAGTAAACAAAAGGCCTCAAGGCTTCATGAGAACTCAAAATGCTGAAATAACACAACATAGATTCACACAGAGCTCAGACAGCAGCTAGCAGTCCAAGAAAATGGTACCATGATTAAGGGAGTATAGGAACAGCAGAGAAAAAGTATGATATAATGATTCCCAAGACGCAAGTCACATGTTCTCAGATTAATTAAGAGTACACCCAGCCTTTGTATGTCAGGTGGAGGACAATTATTAGCCAAAAGTCTTCTTGAAGAATACCTCAAGTGTGTCGCCAGTGGTTAAATGAACCACAGCACTCTCACCAATAATAGCTAATATCCCAATAAATGCAGGGTGAAATAATTCCAAACACATGACCCATAATTGAAGAACACTGTCTATTCATTAGCAACAAATATATATAAAGCACCGCCTTTACTCCTTACACATGACGCTGCATAAGGTCAAATACAAAGTGATCACCCTGGCTCATGGCCTGGAAATAAATGAGGGATGGTATCTTCTTTAATTGAAAGGAAAGCAGTCCGTAGACTTCTCTCCCTCTACTCCTGTCTGGTTCATATCTTGACGACCTGTCAGTTGTCCAAGGTTGGTCTGTAAGAAGCCAAAGAATCAGAATGCTTAATGTTAGGCCGCTGATCAATAGCATATTGTAGAGATAATGGGCCTCATTAGAAGCCTGGCATTCCGGAAATAAGGGTGCCGGTAGCAACGTACTAGCACACTTTCCAGACCGCCAGACTACGGGAATGCCTGCCGGGGCCATTGATGGCTGAACTGCGGGAGCACCAGCCCCTGCAGGCATGGTTTTCACAAAAGCACCACCACCGTTACCAATGGTGCAAGTGCTTCTGTGTACTCATTCCCATGGAGTCCTACGGGATTCAACGGGAATGGGTATTTGCAAGTTCTGCCGCCTGAAACCCGGCCACCAGGACTTGTAAAGTTCTGGTGGCACTGGGATCTCAGGCAGTGGAACTGTGTTACGAGGTCAGCGGAAACCTTATAATGCGGGTTACTGCCAACCTTATAAGAGGCCCAATGTCTTTTTACTGTTATCTACTTAGAGGCGGTCTCAAGAGGAGCTATAAGACAAGTGAGAAATTTAACCCCCATAGAATGTATATGTAGTCACTAGTATTAACCAATCTCCATACCCCATAGGTTTTGGGTCACTAAGATTACAGTATGATGTCAGTTATGACGAATATTGAATATATTAACTGTTGTTTTTGATAAGCATGCCGAGAGCTCAAATACTTTTTATGATTGTATGCTGTCCCTGCTTTATTTGGATAATAATAAAGCTGGGTTTTGCCTTACATTTGTCTTTTTCTGTTGAGTCAAATTTGATTTGGCTCCCGAACATCTGTGTAATTTGGGACTTTTCAGGCCATCTTAACACATGCATAATAAGGCTCACTGCAGAGTGGGGGGCTGCTTTTATGAGAGCCTGTTGAGAGGCTGGGAGCCCTGCCAGGAGGATGTTAACTCCATTGATGTAAGACCAAAATAGCCTGCAGTATTGTCTGGAAGTCCTGTAGTATTTGTATGGTTTGATTTTGCAAAGGGTCGATATTTGGAGCCAGGCCTTTTGGGCATTCTTGGCTATGTGCTTCTGGAAGGACAGGATGCTGTTTATGGTGAAGCCTAATCATTTTGCTGAATCTGGGACTAGCAGATCAAATCCTTCTAGGCGTATATCATTGAGCCTCATTTGGAAGAGGGATTGATGAGAATGAATTTGGTGTTGGAAGGATTACGTTTGAGGTAGGCAGGCAACATCCAGGACTAGATGATATCTAGGTGATTGCAGACTAACTTGATGCCTTTTGGGCTTTGTACTCTCAATTATAGCTGGGTAACATCCGCATATTGGTTGTTGGCTCGATCGGGATATTAAATCAAGGTTCCCAGAGTCTCGATATAAAGGTTAAAGAGAATCATTGAGAGGATAAAGCCTTACAAGACTTTGCAGAAGTCAGATAGAATGCAATGTTTTCTTCTGGACGGCCTGATGTCTGCCTGGGAGGTAGGAGGTAAACCAATTCAGGACACTGCCAGTGACATCCATCCAGTCATTAAGGAGGAGAAGAGGATGTAGTAGCCAATGGCGTTGAAATCAAAGAGGATGCAAAGGCATCAGTCTCCCTTACTTGTGATTTTTAGGTCATTGTCCACCACCTGGATGGTGTCTGTTTTGAGGCCGCTCTTGAGCAGGAACCCAACTGATAGTCGTATACGAGGTGTAGTTGTTGGATTGTGGCACATAGTTGTGTGGTGACTACATTTTCCAAGATGATGATAAACAGGAGATTTGTAAATGGGAGGTAGAAAGCCATCTTATTTGTAGACTGGGGGATATTGGCAGAGGAGGAGGTAGGATTGGGGGAGCAGCGTGTTTGTCAGAGGTCCAGGGGAAGAGAGGAGATAATTCAATCCAGAGGGACACTGGGCATGCTGCGGTCAGGTGGGGCTAATTTTGGGGGAGTTTGAATCAATGATTTGCCAGATTTTGCAAATGTTTTCAATGAAAGGGTGTTGATTTTGTGTCATTTTGTCTGAGTTGCTGATACTATGGTGTTAGGTGAGGACTTTGTTCAATGATTTGCCACTTCAAAGAGAGATATGCTTCTTTTTGAGGCTGCTGCAATGGTGGTGGAGTAAAAAGCAGGTTTTGCATCAGTGATCACTATACTACAGTTAGCTTGAATTGATTTGAGGATGGTAAGATCTCTGCTGTTATGGTTTTTGCACCACCTTTTATCTAGGGCTCTGATTGAGAATTTGTTAGAGGTGAGATCGGGGTGTACCAGGGGTCAGATGGTTTGGGCTTACAGTGGCTTTGTTCTAGGGGTGCATGAGTGTTCATCAGTGTCATAGCTAGGAGGGAAAATGAATTCCCTTTCATGATGAACTCTGCAAAGGTTGCTTGTATCTCATTGACCAAGAAGGTTTTGAATGATTGGCCATGAGTGAGCTGGAATTTAGCCTGAATTTTGTGGGCTATGGTTGAGTTCATGCCAGTGGGATGGTGGTATTTTCAGACCAGTCTAGTGGGATAGGATTTGCATAGTTGATGAGAGGAAACTATATAAAGACTACGTCTAGGGTATTGCCTTTGGTGTGCTTGGGGGACAAGCACAATTTGCTGCATGTCCATGATCTATCAGCAGAAATAGTGCACTATGAGTGTGGTTAGCGGCATCAGACTCAGATACATAAATCCTTTAGAGAACAACATTATTAGTGTTTGCTAATTTGGCAGAGTAGAATAAGTTATCGATGGTGTCAATGAAAATGTCACTCCTGAGAGGTGGTCTGTAGATGAGTTGGAAGGTAATGGATTTCTTACGTGATAAAGGAATGCTTATATGCTTAGATGCATATGTGAGTGCAATTAAAAGCTGGCTACAATTAACGACAAGCTATTTCTTTTGTTCAGTAGTATTGAACGTCGTTTCCGACTGCCTATTAAAATGGCTGTGTGCTGTTGCTGCTTCCTGGATTGATTCCTTTGCCTGCAATGGGCACTCTTGGAATTCATACCCCTCTGCTGCACTGGGTGACTCTGATCCAACCTCTTCAAGGGAGAGCCGTTCACTCTCCAGTTAAAATCAGCTTGCTTGCTTCTGCTCACAGGTCTTGGGACAGTGCACAACTTCAGCTCTGCATTTACAGACATTATGCACACCTGAAAAGATTGCCTGTTCCTTCCAGTCCCCTCCAATGCACAGCCAAACAGGGTTTGTGAGCATGGGATCAATGCAGAACCTGCATGTGAAATCTGCCCTTTCTTTGCTCCAGCATCTCTTCTGTGGTCACACTTCCTTGTGATCTGCAAGTTTCATGCTCTGCTTCATTCCAATTGTATTCATATACAGGGAACACTCAGTTATAAAGTTATCAAGGGGTGATGACAAACCATTGCGCAATTTAGATCTTCATACAGTGGGCTTTTTATCAGAGTGAGGGCCTTTCAAAGTAACATCATCTTTTTAAAAACACAGAGTGAATCGCCTGGAGATCAAGTTCTGTACAAACAAGGGGAATTGGTAAAGATGAGGGTAGATTTAAAATTTGTCTCCATATTTTACCCTCTAGTTTGTCTAGCTCTTTCTGACTCAGAGTATTTTTTTTTTAGGGGGGTTTAACACGTTTTATTCAATAAAACATACAGAATGCTATAATTCATTAAACAGTTAAAGGCAAACAACAATAATGAATCCAATTGAGCTTAACAAATGCTTAACAACAAGAGTAAAATACCCAACAATAGTCATAAAAGATCCCAAAGTAAGGGAGGAAAAGAGAAAGAAAAAGAAGATAGACAAAGAAAGTGAACGAAAATTCAATAATATGTACAGATCTATTGACGAAATAATAAGACTGTATGCAACAATACAAACCAAAAAATAAAAACAGGTTAGCAATGAAATATAAGCAATTACAGAAACTGAGCGGCCCAAATCAATGACCCATACTGACCGTAGACTTCAAGGAAACTACTCCAGATGTCCTCAAACTTATCCAAGTCCCCAGCATTCTTGAAGATGGTTGTCTCATAGGTTGATATTGTGAGCAGCTCTCATCCACTTATTCATCAATATTGAAGGAGCTGCTTGACTTCCAGGACCTCAATATCATTCTCTTTGCGACCATGCATGCCCGGAGTAACCAAGTTGTCCTGCCAAAGGTGAGCTCCTCCAGACTAGATACATCTCCCAGAATCATCAAAGAAGCTGACATGGGGACTGCACAATTCAGGACCAATCCCATTCTCTCACATACACACTCCCAAAACTTTTTTGTCTTTACACAAAACCAAATTAAATGACTGAGGGTGCCTCTTGCACCCTTACATTTCCAGCAAATATCAACATCCAAGAGTTGTCTCCTGAATAACCGTACAGGTGTCCAGTACGGTCTAAAGAGAATTGTTGTTTGAGAAGCCCTTAGGCCCCAGTCCAGACTCACCAGACGAGTATTCTCACAGCAACATTGCCAACACTGTAAATCAATCTCTTCTCCCAGCTCATCTGCCAAGATGTCAGGTAAACTTGGATCGCCTTGACGGTGAGCTTTCAGAAAGCCATACATCGTAGCAGCTGAGTGAAAAGCAGTCGAACATGTCTGTAGAGCTAACCATGCAGCATTCTTTCTAGGCAATTGTGGCACACCAATGCAGTTAACTACAATATTTTTCAATTTCCTGTAATCAGCAAAGGTACAATCCGCCATGTTATGGGCCTGACTCAGTTGTGCATATGAGATCAAATTGTCACCATCTATTAGATCACGAAGATATTTAATGCCTGCCAAAAACCACTCAGGCCAAAAAAAGCATTTTACCTTGATGTTTCAGGGACGGGTTGAGCCAAATGAAAGCATCCAGGTGTTGGTATGGATCTGCCTTCAAGTTAAGCCCATAAATACTATTGGCAGATATTGGCTTAATCATTGATAGGGAAAACTCCAAATTGTAATCTTTTACCAATTGTCGGCGAGCACTTAAGAAACTGAAACAGAGAACTAAGAAAATGTGTCTCCACCAGCCAAAATCTATTTCTATCAGAGCCATCACACATTTCCACTCTAAAAACCAGCCAGCCAAATACTTAGCCTAATCAACTTTGAGTATGGGAAAAATGGACAAGCCACCACATTTTCTGTTGAACCAGAGAATATTACCTGTATTTTGGGTGAAAAATATCCTACTTTTCAAAGTTTAGGTTTTCAAAACAAGTTGCTGTTGAAGAGGATACCTAATAATTCCTGTTGGTTATCACTCCAACAGTGTTTTTGTAACAAAGTGTGTATATCTCAGGCTCCTTGCTTCCGACATTTTATAAACTATGCTATTGTTTCAATGTATTGAATGGTTATCTTCCCCTTTTTCCATTCATACACAATCTCACAGCTGACATCTGTGACCACAGTGTTTTAACACCGTAGGTTGGTTAGTTGATTAAAACATGTAAAGGATACAACACAACATGACACTATAAGAGTTGAATAATCCTGAAGAAATATAAAACCTGAAGTAGATTGGAATCTGGAATTTGGTGGAAGGGAAGCAGGCAGAGCATGCTTGCAGTGCTATGCTTATCCAAACACACATGGATCACTGAACAATAGTCCTTTGGAATTTGTCTTTAACGGAATCTCCAAACCTTATGGTGTTCGTGTGTGTAATATTCAGACAAAAGATTGTGCTCATTTTTGACAAAGAACTGTCATGATGAAACTGATGAATGTTGCCACTGCCCAAATAATTGTGTTATCCATTGTGTTTTGCTATTGCTACTTTAATCTACTATAATAAAACATGGCTAAAATTGGTACTTCTGAATTTTAAGATTTGAAAAATCATCCTTTACCTTTTGAATCAATGGAAGTTCACAATGTGTACTCAATCATTGTGAGCTTAATCCCCAACAGCCTGGGATTTATGAAGCACACATAAATGTAGTTATGATTGTTGAGTTTAATGGAATATTATAATCAATTTTAAACAATTTTGCTATGTCAGTTTTATGGGCATTAGCGGAAATAAACCTGGCTGATTTGAGATACACTTAGAACATCAGGTCAAACATGTCTTTCAGAGCCTTTCTTTAAAAATCGTAATTGAATGCACTGAACTAGAAATGTTAGCGCTTACATGTTGTGGGGTCCCCTGTATGTAGTTCTTTTTGTCCACAAGGTGGTGTGGACCAGGAAAGAGTAAAAGAGAGGCAAACTCGATTTATCCTTTTCATTTTCCACTCGGTCTCGTAGAAAAGTAAACACTGCCTGCAAATATTGTTTGCATGCATTATTTACTTATTGATTCCTATGGAATTCATCTGGAGTTCATTTAGTCTTGACCAGGTGCAAAACTGAGGCGGATTCCATAGGAATCCATTGGTGTATGCCTGCATGAAAATCTCATGCAGGTGTACAACAAAGCACACAAAATGGAGGGCGACTGCACTGCTGTTTGCCCCTCCTCAATCTTGCAAGTGCTTCAAAATGAAGTGGCATGTTAAGTGAAGAGGTAAATCATTATGCCTCTCGTTCATGCCCCGATTTGAGACTGGTATTGCTTATATTGTAGTCTTTGCTTTCATATAATTTGACACTTTGGACATTCATTTGCTTAGGTATGAATCGAAAAATTGACCAAGATGCAACTTTGGGTTTTCACAAAGGGACCACTGAATGACCACATCATAGAGCAACACCTTAAGTAGCTCCCTTCTTCTTCCCCACACTGTACAATTCTGGGCTGAATGGGTGGTGGCCCTCATAATCTTTTACATGCACCAATTGGCCCTTGAAAGGACAGCCCCCCCTAAACTAGAGATATAATGCATCTATCTTTGGGGAACTGGACGTCTGCGTTAGGTTGGCCTTCTTTGTTATATTAGGAGTCCCCGAGGAACATCCCTTGGAGTCTAACATGCCTGAAAGATGCTGCCCTGGCTGGATTTACTTCTCATGAAGAGAGGAGCCTAGAGAGTAGGATTGTGTTTGGCTGTGACGGAAAGGCTGCAGAAGCCCTTGCTTTATTTATATTTATTAATGTATTTAAAAGATACAGGTAATTTCCTCTCTGGAAGGGTAATCTGCAAATCAGATTCCCCTTTCATATTCTCCATGCCAAAAGCATAGTATTCATCTGTGCCCTACTGCATCAGTATCCTGATATGCAGCACCTGCTCTACCAGTGGTACAAATCAGGGTCCCAGGTCAAGGTGCCCATTTGACAGCTAAAGGGGCAGGCAAGTCTCTTCAGCACAGCGACTGCATTAAGATATGCCCCCCTATGCCAGCACCTTATGAGTATAGGTAGCCCAAGCTGGTGGCAGGGTAAACTCTAAAAATAAACCAAGCCTGAATAAGGGCTTAGTGGATGGCACTACTCATAATCATTGCAGCCACATTCCACTTTATATCACACATGTGTCCCCTCCTGCGAGCATGCTCAGCTCTGGAAGGTGATGTGTATTCTGGCCAGACCAGCTGGTTCTGCCAAGTGATGGGAGAGGAACCTAAATGGCTGTGCCTCTTCTTTGATCTTTTGTGTGGGTAGATAACACCCTCTCCCAGAAACAGCCTCTCAACAGGTAGCTATCCTGGGCCCAGAATCAAAGGAGCACAACCATTGAAAAGGAGTACCCTCACACCTGTAAGCTGCATACCTACATGACATTTGATCTTATTGAGAAGAGAAGGGGTGGGATTAGTCCAGAAAGGGAGAGGTCTGATCAGTTTGGGGGATGTTCCACCATCTTGTTTCTCGCTGCCTCTTCTTCCTGACCCCCCACTTTCTCTAGCAAATGGTGTGATGTCAGAATGGCAAAGTCTACTTCTTTCAAGAACAGGAATTGAACGCTAAAGCAGGCTAGCATTAGTCCAATCACCTGTGGACCATTACATTTAACAGTAGGGGCCTCCCACCAGTTCCCTGAATCATCTTTTTAACTTCAACCCTTGAAGATGATTTTGTTGGACCCTGTTTGTAGAGCAGTCCTTACCAAAGCCCTCCAGTTGTGAGGTGAAGACAGGTGTTCCAAGTCAGAGGCGAAAACAAACCTGTCCCCTAACCATAGCCAGGGACCATTGGGGTGAAGCTGCTACTGCAACAATGCCTGTGTCTTCTCCAGCCACAGCGTTACCCAGGACCTCACTGTGTTGAAGGAACATTGCAATTGTGTGCCAGCCTCTCCCATGTTTGGGAATGCAGGAAAATAACTAATCTTGTGCCAAGGCTCCTGTATTGGGACTGAACAGCAACCTGAAAGCCAGGTCAATGGGGATATTAGCGTGTTTCACTGTTTAACTGTTTTGAGCTGTGTTTCAAGAATTAATCAACACATATGAACCACCAGGGCCCTCTGTTGCTGCCTTTTGCTTTCTCTCCGATTTTCAGATCACCAAGAAGTCTGGTTCAGCGCTGCAGACCACCAAGAACCCCAAACATGTACTATTGACCGTTAAATGACCACTTGGTCCATTTATGGGCCTTAGAGACTTGTTAGGTCACTAATCAGCTTTTTTGCATCCAAGAAGCAGCATGTCCTTTTTAAAGAGCTGTGTGGTTTTTTCTTGCCTTTCACCCCTTATTCATTACTCAGAGTGTTGCATTGTGCTGCCTATTCTCTGTTCTTTCCTCAGCAGTGGGTTTTGTCTAGTTTGCTTCTATTCAGTAGTTTTGCAGATGGTGTGTTTTATTAAAGTATATCTATTTGTATACGACCTTGATTGGATATTCTCTTTATTTTTGTCAGTTATACTTTGCTGTTTAAATCACTAATGAATAACATTAACATCCCTCTTAGGCACATAACATTTCCTCAGCCACATCACCACAAAAGGCGACAAAGGAATATATCAAACTCTGATTATTTTACCTTTCTGATTGTGTTGGCTCGTGCTTTGTAACAGTTGATGGCTGCAGTGTGATGGCTGGATGTGCATTTTAGATTCTACTCACCCTTGTACTTCTGCAGTGCAGAATCCAATTCCCCACAGTTTCTGACAATCTGACTCATCCCTTGAGCATTGGGACTCTTTTTCAAGGGGCTTTAGCTGTTTTAATGCCCTCTGGATTTGCACACCTTCTAAAGCGTTTTCCTTCAACTTATTGCAGTGATCTTTTCCCCTGTGGTGAAGAGATGGTGGAAGATGCTTCAGGGGACACTGGGAGGAATCCTTCCTGCATCTTCTATCTTCCTGCTCTGCATCTCATTAGGTTTTAGGCAATCATGCATCTATTCGACATTATGAATTACCTTGGACAAAGAGCCCCTATTCTGGGACTGCCTGCACAGTCAACTGAAGCCAACTATGGTCTTCTCCTTCCTTGAGGTCATCCTGTAGTTCTGATTAGGGGGAACCGTTCTTTGTAGTTCATTGTGACAGAGCTATTGCTCTCCCCCCTGAGCAGAGTATTCCCAAAGCAATCTGGAATTAGGATGCGCCAGAGATTTTTAAATATGGGATTTCAGTGTTGTGGCACTCCTCTTTCCAACATTGCTGCAGGCATGGCCCACCTCCTTTCACATTAGTCTGACTGCGTCATACTTTTAGTCTTGACTCTGTGGGGTCACTACAGGAAATTCTTGGTGGCAAGTATGAGCTACACAGCACTCCCAGACTATGGTAATGCTGCATATCTCTGTCCTTTTGGCTGTGTGTGCCATGCATTATGGGGGGAGGGGTAGCTTTGCTTTTTCTTGCACTTTTATTTTGTTGCATGGAGTATTTTATGTGTACTTCAGACCTGAGGAAGACAATGTAGCAGATTTATGGTACAGTTGTCCAGCCTGATCCCTTTACAACTGTCTGACTATGGTAAATCTTAGCTTGATGGGTGGTGCCTTGATGGACAAAGTCCCATGATTACTCACTGGGCAAACTGCCTATCCAATACATGGTGAGGTCTGATACAGTTTTGAGCTTGTCATCTAGGAAACCTGGGAAGGAGAAATATGCCATGTTGTAAACTATGTACAATGTTAAAATGTCTCTACGAGAGAGAGAGAGAGAGAGAGAGAGAGAAAGGGAGAGAGAGAGAGAGGGGCAGAGAGAGAGAGAGAGAGAGAGTTTGGTGTGCAGTGTGTGTAAGGTAAAGGTGGATTGTCAGTGGCAGAATGGAAAATGGGATCAGCCATCAGAGGCCAATGAGAGGATTTTGAGGGAGCGGTCAATTTAGTTATATCTTATTCCTTTTTGTTTGATGAGGATGACTTGTCCTCGTTATGCATTTCATATTGTCCATTTGCCCTGCTAGTCTATATGATGAACTTTTAGGCTATGTGACATTATTTCAAGCCACCCTTATGTCAGGGTAAAATCTGAAGGCCAACAATTTTAGTCAGAGGAACAGGGCTTACCTTCAACTTCCCAATAACACCATACTAGTATTAAAACCACAGCACATTTAAGACTTACATGGGGTGATGATACAATGCAGTAATACAAGCATCATGCACTCACAAATGGCATACCCAACCACATACCTCATCACAACCATATACACCAAAGCCACAGCATTTCTATGCTGACAGGTACCAGTAAGGGACATTCTATTATATTCTGCCAATTGTATATTCTATTCCCCATGTAAAGCACATATGTGACAATTCAGCAATTCCTTTCTCAATGATATTTGTTATGCACTTGCCAGAAATAGTGAACACGCCAGTGACATCAAATGTATGTGCCTATGTATGTATAAATGTACATCGCATGCATGAGATTTGGTGCATACCTCGGAAATAACCAACAAAACCTGTACACAAAAAGAGAAGCATATATCGAGAGACAGACAGGAAGAACTGATGGTGGGCAAGACATGAATCAATATTTACTACTAACTAACCTGCCAGCCTCTCACCTTAATGAACACCCTATCCTGATACATGAAATACACTGAATTAGTACCCGGCAACGCAAATCCATGGGATACACTTGTTGTGGATTGACTCGTTTCCGAGCCATACCACAGTGTAATCCCGTGGACGCACTGGCCATTTTGTATGTTTATTTTTTTTTCAATGTAAGTGAATAGGCGCCATGGAAAGGGAGAAGGGACTACTTACACTGCCTTCTCGCCTACAATGGTGGCCATGTTCTTTGTTTACTATGGCCGCCACAGAAACAGAAAATGTTTTCTCTCTTTTTTTACCCAGCTGTGAAACACTGGAAAAAAAAAAACATTAGTACCCCGGTCTAACGGCAATAAGACCCTTGATGTCAGGCCATTACCGCCCATGGTAATTCCCTCTGGGCCATCGTTAAGGCCCTCGCTACACTCGGCCCTGTAACTATGTGCCCCGGGGGCATTACCTTGGGCAGTAATGGCCCGCCGTCTCAGGGCTTATTGCCTCATTCGTATTCAGCAACGCAAATCCATGGGATACACTTGTTGTGGAATGGCTCGTTTCCGTGCCATACCACAGTGTAACCCTGTGGGCGAACTTGTGTGCATCGCGCGCCGGGACACTTTTCAGGCAACCATGGAAAGGGAGAAGGGACCACACGCAGTGCCGTCTCCCTTTTTCCAAGGTGGCAATTTTTTATGTTTATTGTTTTTTTCAATGTAAGTGAATGGCCGCCATGGTGGCCATTTTCTTTGTTTACTATGGCCACCACGGAAACTGAAAATGGACTACAGTTTACTGTCCGCAGCAGCCTTTTTTTGTAACTTTTTAAAAAAAAAATTCATTGCTGCGAAACGCAATGCTTCTCGCAGCCAGGAAAAAAAACATTAGTACCCCGGTCTAACAGGTGAAGGTACTAATGGCAATAAGACCCTCAGTGGCAGGCCATTACCGCCCATGGTAATGCCCCTGGGGTCTTCCTTAAGTCCCTTGCTACGCTTGGCCCTGTAACTCTTCCTTAAGGCCCTCGCTACGCTTGGCCCTGTAACTATGTACCCCGGGGGTATTACCTTGGACGGTAATGGCTCGCCGTATCGGGGCTTATTGCCTCATTAGTACCCGACAACACAAATCCATGGGATACACTTTTTGTGGATTGGCTCGTTTCCGAGCCATACCACACTGTAATCCCGTGGACGCACCTGCGTGCATTGCCCGCCAAGTACAGTCTATTTTTCATATTTTTCAGGCGACCATGGAAAGGGAGAAGGGACCACATGTAGTCCCTTCTCCCTTTTCCAAGGTGGTCATTTTTTTTTTTTTTTTAATGTAAGTTAATTTTTGTGTAACTTCGCTTTACTTTTTTTTTTCCATGGCTATGAAACGCAATGCTTCTCGCAGTCGGGGAAAAAAAACATTAGTTCGCCCGACTAATGGGCCGGGGCACTAATGGCAATAAGACCCCCGGGTTCCCCGGGGCCTTCGTTAAGTCCCTCACTATGTTCGGCCCTGTAACTATGGGCCCCGAGGGCATTACCTTGGACAGTAATGGCCCACCATCTCGGGGCTTATTGCCTCAGTACTCCATGCCAAATACCCTTACCACAACCTCAAAGTTATGACATACATGTATGGACCCATATGGGAGAATACACACTCTAATATATATAGCAAGTGTTCCATCTGTAGGCAGAACTGGATGAAATTTACTGCGAGAATCTCAAATCATCTGGATTTCTGGTAATTAGGCCAGGGAGAACTTTAGACAAACTTTTAAAATATGGCTTGTAGTAATAGGCAACTTTTAGAGAGGTGGGGTGTTGTTGCTGGAGGTTGGCATAGGAAGCATAGGCAATGAGGACAAAACTAGAGGGGAGTTGGAGTAGTTGAGTAGGAGGTAGGTTAGAGAGGTTTGCTTATTCAGTGCTTTGTGATACATTTAGTGATATGAAGTGGGTAAAATCAAAAGTGGCATCTGTTGTGAACGTAGGGAAAGAGAACACCTTTCAGCAAGTAAAGCATGCATTAATTTGAGATAGACACACATGACTCTTGATTTCATGTGGGGAGCATGTGGGAGAGTCCTGCGGCGTCCCGGTGTAGGAAGGAAAATCTTTTACCAAGATGGCCACCATGGAAAGGAAAAGCGGGGTGCATAAAGAACACAACAGGGCATGAGAAGGGGGGTGGGGGAGAACAGGGGAGACACATGGGCATGAGCGGGTGGTGAGAGGGAACAGGGTACAAACAGGGCATGAACAGGGGGTGGGGGGGAAAAGGAAGGAAACACGGGGCATGAGCGGTGGTGGGGGGAACACGAGTGAGATGCGGGGCATGAGCAGCGGGTGGGGAGGAACATGAGGGAGACAAGGGGTATGAGCGGGGAGTGGGGAGGAACACGAGGGAGACACGGGGCATGAGCGGGGGGTGTGGGGGGTAACATGAGGGAAACACGGGGCATGAGTGGGGGGTGGGGGGAACAAGAGGGAGACACCAGGCATGAGCGGGGGGTGGGGGCAACAGGAGACACACGGGGCAGGAGCGTGGGTTGGGGGCAACAGGAGACACACAGGGCTTGAGCGGGGGGTGAGGGGGTACACGATGGAGACAGGGCATGAGTGGGAGGTGGTGGGAACACGAGGGAGACACGGGGCATGAGTGGGGGTTGGGGGAACACGAGGGAGACACGGGGCATGAGCGGGGGGTGGGGGGAAGGGGAGAGAGACACGGGGCATGAGCGGGGGGTGGGGGAAAGGGGAGAGACACACGGGGCATGAGCAGGGGGGTGGGGGGAAGGGGCAAGAGACACGGAGCATGAGCGGGGGGTGGGGGAAGGGGAGAGAGACACGGGGCATGAGTGGGGGGTGGGGGGAAGGGGAGAGAGACACGGGGCATGAGCGGGGGGGGAAGGGGAGAGACACACGGGGCATGAGCGGAGGGTGTGGGAAAGGAGGGAGACAGAGGGCATGAGCAGGGGGTGGGGGGAAGGGGAGAGACACAAAGGGCATGAGCGGGGGGTGGGGGGAAGGGGAGAGAGACACAGGACATGAGCAGGTAATGGGGGAAGGGGAGAGAGACACGGGGCATGAGCGGGGGTGGGGGAAGGGGAGAGAGACACGGGGCATGAGCGGGGGATGGGGGAAGGGGAGAGAGACACGGGGCATGAGCGGGTGGTGGGGAGTAGGGGAGAGAGACATTGGGCATGAGCGGAGGTGGGGGGAAGGGGAGAGAGACACGGGGCATGAGCAGGGGAAGGGGAGAGACACATGGGGCATGAGTGGGGGGTGGGGGGAAGGGGAGAGACACCCGGGGCATGAGCAGGGGGCCGGGGGAAGGAGAGAGACACAGGGGGCATGAGCAGGGGGTGGGGAGGAAATGGGAGAGACACACGGGGCGTGAGCAGAGGGTGGGGGGAAGGGGAGAGAGACACGGGGCATGAGAGGGTTTGGGGGAAGGGGAGAGACAAACAGGGCATGAGCGGGGGGTGGGGGGAAAGGTGGGAGACACGGGGCATGAACGGGGGGCGGCGGGAAGGGGAGAGACACACAGGGCATGAGCGGGGGTGGGGGGAAGGGGGGAGAGACACAGGGCATGAGCGGGGTGTGGGGGGAAGGGGAGAGAGACACGGGGCATAAGCGGTGGCTGGGGGGAAGGGGAGAGAGACACGGGGCACGAGCGGGGGGTGGGGGGGAAGGGGAGAGAGACACGGGGCATGAGCGGGGGTTGGGGGGTAGGGGAGAGAGACACAGGGCATGAGCGGGGTGGGGGGGAGGGGAGAGACACACGTGGCATGAGCAGGGGGTGGGGGGATAACACAAGGGTGACACGTGGCGTGAGCGGGTGGTGAGGGTAACAAGGGAGACAGGGCATGGGTGGGGGGTAACACAAGGGAGACACGGGGCATGAGCGGGTGGTGGGGAGTAACACAAGGGAGACACAGGGCATGAGCGGGGGGTGGGGGGGAAGGGGAGAGACACACGGGACATGAGCGGAGGGTGGGAGGAAGGGGAGAGAGACGCGGGGCATGAGCGGGGTTGGGGGAAGGGGAGAGACACACGGGGCATGAGCGGGGGGTGGGGGGAAAGGAGGGAAACACGGGGCTTGAGCGGGGGGTGGGGGGAAGGGGAGAGACACACAGGGCATGAGCGGGGGTGGGGGGAAGGGGAGAGAGACCCAGGGCATGAGTGGGCGGTGGGGGGAAGGGGAGAGAGACACGGGGCATGAGCGGGGTTGGGGGGAAGGGGAGAGAGACACGGGGCATGAGCGGGGGGTGGGGGGTAGGGGAGAGAGAAACAGGGCATGAGCGGGGGCAGGGGGGAGGGGTGAGACACACGGGGCATGAGCGGGGGGTGGGGGGAAAGGAGGGAGACGCGGGGCATGAGCGGGCGGTGGGGGGTAACACAAGGGAGACACGGGGCATGAGCGGGTGGTGGGGGGTAACAGGGGAGGCAGGTCATGAGCGGGGGGTGGGGGGGAACAGGGGCAACACTGAGCATGACCGGGGGATGGGGGGAAGTGGAGAGAGACACGGGGCAGGGGGTGGGGGAACAATAGGGAGACACGGGGCATGAGCGGGGAGTGGGTGGCGGGAGGGATAGAGACACGGGGCATGAGTGGGGGGAGGGATAGAGACACGGGGGATGAGCGGGGGGTGGGGGGGAAGGGGAGAAACACACGGGGCATGAGCGGGGGGTGGGGGGAGGGGGAGAGACCACGGGCATGAGGGTGGGGTGGGGGGGAAGGGGAGAGACACACGGGGCATGAGCGGGGGGTGGGGGAAGGGGAGAGAGACACGGGGCATGAGCGGGGCTGGGGGAAGGGGAGAGACACATGGGGCATGAGCGGGGGGTGGGGGGAAAGGAGGGAGACACGGGGCATGAGCGGGGGGTGGGGGAAGGGGAGAGAGACAACGGGCATGAGAGGGGGGTGGGGGGTAGGGGAGAGAGACACGGGGCAAGAGCGGGGGTGGGGGGTAGGGGAGAGAGACACGGGGCAAGAGCGGGGGGTGGGGGGAAGGAGAGAGACATAGGGCATGAGCGGGGGTGGGGGGGAGGGGAGAGACACAAGGGGCATGAGCAGGGGGCGGGGAGAAAGGAGGGAGACACGGGACATGAGCGGGGGGTGGGGGAACATGGGGGTGAGGCCAACAGGAGACACACGGGGCATGAGCGGGGGGTGGGGGCAACAGGAGACACACGGGGCATGAGCGGGGGGTGAGGGGGTACATGATGGAGACAGGGCATGAGTGGGGGGTGGGGGGAACACGAGGGAGACACGGGGTATGAGCGGGGGTGGGGGAACAGGGCGCACGCGGGGCATGAGCGGGGGTGGGGGGAACAGGGCACACACAGGGCATGAGCGGGGGTGGGGGGGAAGGGAGAGACACACGTGGCATGAGCAGGGGGTGGGGGGATAACACAAGGGTGACACGTGGCGTGAGCGGGTGGTGAGGGTAACAAGGGAGACAGGGCATGGGTGGGGGGTAACAAAAGGGAGACACGGGGCATGAGCGGGTGGTGGGGAGTAACACAAGGGAGACACGGGGCATGAGCGGGGGGTGGGGGGAAGGGGAGAGAGACACGTGGCATGAGCGGGGTTGGGGAGAAGGGGAGAGACACACGGGGCATGAGCGGGGGATGGGGGGAAAGGAGGGAAACACGGGGCATGAGCGGGGGGTGGGGGGAAGGGGCGAGACACACAGGGCATGAGCAGGGGGTGGGGGAAGGGGAGAGAGACCCAGGGCATGAGTGGGGGGTGGGGGGAAGGGGAGATAGACATGGGGCATGAGCGGTGGGTGGGGGGAAGGGGAGAGCGACACAGGGCATTAGCGGGGGGTGGGGGGAAGGGGAGAGAGACACGGGGCATGAGCGGGGGGTGGGGGTAGGGGAGAGAGACTCAGGGCATGAGCGGGGGCAGGGGAGAGGGGTGAGACACACGGGGCATGAGCGGGGGTGGGGGGAAAGGAGGGAGACGCGGGGCATGAGCGGGGGGTGGGGGGTAACACAAGGGTGACACGGGGCATGAGCGGGTGGTGGGGGGTAACAGGGGAGGCAGGTCATGAGAGGGGGGTGGGGGGGAACAGGGGCGACACGGGGCATGACCGGGGGATGGGGGGAAGTGGAGAGAGATACGGGGCATGAGCAGGGAGTGTGGGAACAGGAGGGAGACACGGGGCATGAGCGGGGAGTGGGTGGCGGGAGGGATAGAGACACGGGGCATGAGCGGGGGGAGGGATAGAGACACGAGGCATTAGCGGGGGGTGGGGGGGAAGGGGAGCGACACACAGGGCTTGAGCGGGGGTGGGGGGAAGGGGAGAGACACACGGGGCATGGGGGGTGGAGGGGAAGGGGAGAGACACACGGGGCATGAGCGGGGGGTGGGGGAAGGGGAGAGAGACACGGGGCATGAGCGGGGGTGGGGGGAAGGGGAGAGACACATGGGGCATGAGCAGGGGGTGGAGGGAAAGGAGGGAGACACGGGGCATGAGCGGGGGTGGGGGGAAGGGGAGAGAGACACCGGGCATGAGCTGAGGTGGGGGGAAGGGGAGAGAGACACGGGGCATGAGCGGGGGGTGGGGGGTAAAGGAGAGAGACACGGGGCATGAGCAGGGGTGAGGAGGAAGGGGAGAGAGACACGGGGCATGAGCGGGGGAAGGGGTGAGACACATGGGGCATGAGCGGGGGTGGGGGGAAGGGGAGAGACACACGAAGCATGAGCGGGGGGGAAGGAGAGAGACACAGGGCATGAGCGAGGGTGGGGGGAGGGGAGAGACACACCGGGCATGAGCAGGGGGCGGGGAGAAAGGAGGGAGACACGGGACATGAGCGGGGGTGGGGGAACACGAGGATGACACGGGGCATGAGCGGGGGCTGAGGCCAACAGGAGACACACGGGGCATGAGCGGGGGGTGGGGGCAACAGGAGACACACGGGGCATGAGCGGGGGTGAGGGGGTACATGATGGAGACAGGGCATGAGTGGGGGGTGGGGGGAACATGAGGGAGACACGGGGCATGAGTGGGGGTTGGGGGAAAACGAGGGAGACACGGGGCATGAGCTGGGGTGAGGGGGTACATGAGGGAGACACGGGGCATGAGCAGGGGGTCGGGGGAACACGAGGGAGACACGGGGTATGAGCGGGAGTGGGGGGAACAGGGCGCACACGGGGCATGAGCGGAGGTGGGGGGTACAGGGCATGAGTGGGGGTGGGGGAACAGGGCGCACACACGGGGCATGAGCGGGGGTGGGGGGAAGGGGAGAGACACACGGGCATGAACGGGGGTGGGGGGAAGGGGAGAGACACACGGGGGGTGGGAAGGAAAGGGGAGAGACACACGGGGCATGAGCGGGGGGTGAGGCCAACAGGAGACACACGGGGCTTGAGCGGGGGGTGGGGGTGGGGGCAACAGGAGACACACAGGGCATGAGCGGGGGGTGAGGGGGTACATGATGGAGACAGGGCATGAGTGGGGGGTGGGGGGAACACGAGGGAGACACGGGGCATGAGTGGGGGTTGGGGGAACACGAGGGAGACACGTGGCATGAGCGGGGGTGGGGGCAACAGGAGACACACGGGGCATGAGCGGGGGGTGAGGGGGTACATGAAGGAGACACGGGGCATGAGCCGGGGGTCGGGGGAACACGAGGGAGACACGGGGTATGAGCGGGGGTGGGGGGAACAGGGCTCACACGGGGCATGAGCGGGGGTGGGGGGAACAGGGCACAAACAGGGCATGAGCAGGGGTGGGGGAACAGGGCGCACACACGGGGCATGAGCGGGGGTGGGGGAACAGGGGAGACACACGGGGCATGAACGGGGTGGGGGAAGGGGAGAGACACACGGGCATGAACGGGGGTGGGGGGAAGGGGAGAGACACACGGGCATGAGCGGGGGGTGGGAAGGAAAGGGGAGAGACACACGGGGCTTGAGCGGGGGATGGGGGGAAGGGGAGAGAGACAGTGCATGAGCGGGGTTGGGGGGGAAGGGGAGAGACACACGGGGCGTGAGCGGGGGGGAAAGGAGGGAGACACGTGGCATGAGCGGGGGTGGGGGGAAGAGGAGAGACACACAGGGCATAAGCGGGGTTGGGGGAAGGGGAGAGAGACACAGGGCATGAGCGGGGGCTGGGGGGGAAGGGGAGAGAGACACAGGGCATGAGCGGTGGGTGGGGGAAGGGGAGAGAGACAAAGGCATGATCAGGGGGTGGGTGGGAAGGGGAGAGAGGCACGGGGCATGAGCGGGGGGTGGGGGGGTAGGGAAGAGAGACACAGGGCATGAGCGGGGGTGGGTGGGGGAGAGGGGAGAGACACACGGGGCATGAGCAGGGGGAAAGGAGGGAGACGCGTGGCGTGAGCAGGGGTGGGGGGAAGGGGAGAGACACACAGGGCGTGAGCGGGGGGTGGGGGGAAGGGGAGAGAGACACAGGGCATGAGCGGGGGCTGGGGGGGAGGGGAGAGAGACACGGGGCATGAGCGGTGGGTGGGGGAAGGGGAGAGAGACACAGGCATGATCATGGGGTGGGGGAAGGGGAGAGAGTCACGGGGCATGAGCGGGGGGTGGGGGTAGGGGAGAGAGACACAGGGCATGAGCGGGGGTGGGTGGGGGGGAGGGGAGAGATACACAGGGCATGAGCGGGGGGTGGGGGATAACACAAGGGAGACACAGGGCATGAGCGGGTGGTGGGGGTAACAGGGGAGACAGGGCATGGGTGGGGGTAACACAAGGGAGACACGGGGCATGAGCGGGGGTTGGGGGGTAACACAAGGGAGACACGGGGCATGAGCGGGGGGTGGGGGGGAAGGGGAGAGACACACAGGGCATGAGCATGGGGTGGGGGGAAGGGTAGAGAGACACAGGGCATGAGCGGGGGTGGGGGGAGAAGAGGAGAGAGACACAGGGCATGAGGGTTGGGTGGGGGGAAGGGGAGAGAGACACGGGGCATGAGCGGGGGGTGGGGGGGAAGGGGAGAGAGACACAGGGCATGAGCGGGGGGTGGGGGGTAGGGGAGAGAGACACAAGGCATGAGCGGGGGTGGGGGGAGGGGAGAGACACACAGGGCATGAGTGGGGGGTGGGGGGAAGGGGAGAGAGACACGGGGCATGAGCAGGGGTGGGGGGAAGGGGAGAGACACATGGGGCATGAGCGGGGGTGGGGGGAAAGGAGGGAGACACGTGGAATGAGCGGGGGGTGGGGGGAAGGGGAGAGAGACACCGGGCATGAGCGGGGGTGGGGGGAAGGGGAGAGAGACACGGGGCATGAGCGGGGGAAGGGGAGAGACACACGGGGCATGAGCGGGTGTGGGGGGAAGGGGAGAGACACACGAAGCATGAGCGGGGGGTGGGGGGAAGGAGAGAGACACAGGGCATGAGCGGTGGTGGGGGGAGGGGAGAGACACACGGGGCATGAGCAGGGGGCGGGGAGAAAGGAAGGAGACACGAGACATGAGCGGGGGGTGGGGGAACACGAGGGAGACACGGGGCATGAGCGGGGGCTGAGGCCAACAGGAGACACATCTGGGCATGAGCGGGGGGTGGGGGCAACAGGAGACACACGGGGCATGAGCGGGGGGTGAGGGGGTACATGATGGAGACAGGGCATGAGTGGGGGGTGGGGGGAACACGAGGGAGACACGGGGCATGAGTGGGGGTTGGGGGAACACGAGGGAGACACAGGGCATGAGCGGGGGTGGGGGCAACAGGAGACACACGGGGCATGAGCGGGGGTGAGGGGGTACATGAGGGAGACACGGGGCATGAGCAGGGGGTCGGGGGAACACGAGGGAGACACGGGGTATGAGCGGGGGTGGGGGGAACAGGGCGCACACGGGGCATGAGCGGGGTTGGGGGGAACAGGGCACACACAGGGCATGAACGGAGGTGGGGGAAGGGGAGAGACACACGGGCATGAACGGGGGTGGGGGGAAGGGGAGAGACACACGGGGCATGAGCGGGGGGTGGGAAGAAAAGGGGAGAGACACACGGGGCATGAGCAGGGGATGGGGGGAAGGGGAGAGAGACACGGTGCATGATCAGGGGGTGGGGGGTAAGGGGAGAGAGGCACAGGGCATGAGCGGGGGTGGGGGGGTAGGGGAGAGAGACACAGGGCATGAGCGGGGGGTGTGTGGGGGGGAGGGGAGAGACACACGGGGCATGAACGGGGGGAAAGGAGGGAGACACGTGGCATGAGCAGGGGTGGGGGAAAGGGGAGAGACACACAGGGCATGAGCGGGGGGTGGGGCGGAAGGGGAGAGAGACACAGGGCATGAGCAGGGCTGGGGGGAAGGGGAGAGGGACACGGGGCATGAGCGGTGTGTGGGGGAAGGGGAGAGAGACACAGGCATGAGCGGGGGCTGGGGGGAAGGGGAGAGAGACACGGGGCATGAGCAGGGGGTGGGGGGTAGGGGAGAGAGACACAGGGCATGAGCGGGGGTGGGTGGGGGGGAGATGAGAGATACACAGGGCATGAGCGGGGGGTGGGGGGATAACACAAGGGAGACACGGCGCATGAGCGGGTGGTGGGGGTAACAGGGGAGACAGGGCATGGGTGGGGGGTAACACAAGGGAGACACGGGGCATGAGCGGGGGGTGGGGGGGAAGGGGAGAGACACACGGGGCATGAGCGGGGGGTGGGGGGAAGGGGAGAGACACACGGGGCATGAGGGGGGCTGGGGGGAAGGGGAGAGAGACACAGGGCATGAGCGGGGGTGGGGGGGAAGGGGAGAGAGACACGGGGCATGAGCGGGGGGTGGGGGGGAAGGGGAGAGAGACACGGGGCATGAGCGGGGGGTGGGGGGTAGGGGAGAGAGACACAAGGCATGAGCGGGGGTGGGGGGAGGGGAGAGACACACAGGGCATGAGTGGGGGGTGGGAGGAAGGGGAGAGAGACACGGGGCATGAGCAGGGGTGGGGGGAAGGGGAGAGACACATGGGGCATGAGCAGGGGTGGGGGGAAAGGAGGGAGACACGTGGAATGAGCGGGGAGTGGGGGGAAGGGGAGAGAGACACCGGGCATGAGCGGGGGTGGGGGGAAGGGGAGAGAGACACGGGGCATGAGCGGGGGGTGGGGGGTAGGGTAGAGAGACACGGGGCATGAGCGGAGGAAGGGGAGAGACACACGGGGCATGAGCGGGTGTGGGGGGGACGGGGAGAGACACACGAAGCATGAGCGGGGGGTGGGGGGAAGGAGAGAGACACAGGGCATGAGCGGTGGTGGGGGGAGGGGTGAGACACACGGGGCATGAGCAGGGGGCGGGGAGAAAGGAAGGAGACACGGGACATGAGCGGGGGGTGGGGGAACACGAGGGAGACACGGGGCATGAGCGGGGGCTGAGGCCAACAGGAGACACATCTGGGCATGAGCAGGGGGTGGGGGCAACAGGAGACACACGGGGCATGAGCGGGGGGTGAGGGGGTACATGATGGAGACAGGGCATGAGTGGGGGGTGGGGGGAACACGAGGGAGACACGGGGCATGAGTGGGGGTTGGGGGAACACAAGGGAGACACGGGGCATGAGCGGGGGTGGGGGCAACAGGAGACACACGGGGCATGAGCGGGGGTGAGGGGGTACATGAGGGAGACACGGGGCATGAGCAGGGGGTCGGGGGAACACGAAGGAGACACGGGGTATGAGCGGGGGTGGGGGGAACAGGGAACAGGGCGCACACGGGGCATGAGCGGGGTTGGGGGAACAGGGCACACACAGGGCATGAGCGGGGGTGGGGGAATAGGGCGCACACACGGGTCATGAGCGGGGGTGGGGGGAACAGGGGAGACACACGGGGCATGAACGGAGGGGGGGAAGGGGAGAGACACACGGGCATGAACAGGGGTGTGGGGAAGGGGAGAGACACACGGGGCATGAGCGGGGCGTGGGAAGAAAAGGGGAGAGACACACGGGGAATGAGCAGGGGATGGGGGAAGGGGAGAGAGACACGGTGCATGAGCGGGTTTGGGGGGAAGGGGAGAGACACACGGGCATGAGCGGGGGAAAGGAGGGAGACACGTGGCATGAGCGGGGGTGGAGGGAAGGGGAGAGACACACAGGGCATGAGCAGGGGGTGGGGGGAAGGGAGAGAGACACAGGGCATGAGCGGGGGCTGGGGGGGAAGGGGAGAGAGATGCAGGCATGATCAGGGGGTGGGGGGGAAGGGGAGAGAGGCACAGGGCATGAGCGGGGGGTGGGGGGTAGGGGAGAGAGACACAGGGCATGAGCGGGGGGTGGGTGGGGGGAGGGGAGAGACACACGGGGCATGAAAGGAGGGAGACACGTGGCATGAGCAGGGGTGGGGGAAAGGGGAGAGACACACAGGGCATGAGCGGGGGGTGGGGAGGAAGGGGAGAGAGACACAGGGTATGAGCGGGGGCTGGGGGGAAGGGGAGAGAGACACGGGGCATGAGCGGTGTGTGGGGGAAGGGGAGAGAGACACAGGCATGAGCGGGGGCTGGGGGGAAGGGGAAGAGACACGGGGCATGAGCGGGGGTGGGGGGTAGGGGAGAGAGACACAGGGCATGAGCGGGGGTGGGTGGGAGGGAGGTGAGAGATACACAGGGCATGAGCGGGGGGTGGGGGGATAACACAAGGGAGACACGGGGCATGAGCGGGTGGTGGGGGTAACAGGGGAGACAGGGCATGGGTGGGGGTAACACAAGGGAGACACGGGGCATGAGCGGGGGTTGGGGGGTAACACAAGGGAGACACGGGGCATGAGCGGGGGGTGGGGGGAAGGGGGGAGACACACGGGGCATGAGCGGGGGGTGGGGGGAAGGGGAGAGACACACGGGGCATGAGGGGGGGCTAGGGGGGAAGGGGAGAGAGACACAGGGCATGAGCGGGGGTGGGGGGGAAGGGGAGAGAGACACGGGGCATGAGCGGGGGGTGGGGGGTAGGGGAGAGAGACACCGGGCATGAGCGGGGGTGGGGGGTAGGGGAGAGAGACACGGGGCATGAGCGGGGGATGGGGGGTAGGGGAGAGAGACACGGGGCATGAGCGGGGGGTGGGGGGTAGGGGAGAGAGACACCGGGCATGAGGGGGGGTGGGGGGAAGGGGAGAGAGACACGGGGCATGAGCGGGGGGTGGGGGGAAGGGGAGAGAGACACGGGGCATGAGCAGGGGTGAGGGGAAGGGGAGAGAGACACAGGGCATGGGCGGGGGAAGGGGAGAGACACACAGGGCATGAGCAGGGTTGGGGGGAAGGGGAGAGACACACGAAGCATGAGCGGGGGGTGGGGGGAAGGAGAGAGACACAGGGCATGAGCGGGGGTTGGGGGGAGGGGAGAGACACACGGGGCAGGGGGTGGGGAGAAAGGAGGGAGACACGGGACATGAGCGGGGGGTGAGGCCAACAGGAGACACACGGGGCATGAGCGGGGGGTGGGGGTGGGGGCAACAGGAGACACACGGGGCATGAGCGGGGGGTGAGGGGGTACATGATGGAGACAGGGCATGAGTGGGGGGTGGGGGAACACGAGGGAGACACGGGGCATGAGTGGGGGTTGGGGGAACACGAGGGAGACACGGGGCATGAGCGGGGGTGGGGGCAACAGGAGACACACGGGGCATGAGCGGGGGTGAGGGGGTACATGAGGTAGACATGGGGCATGAGCAGGAGGTCGGGGGAACACGAGGGAGACACAGGGTATGAGCGGGGGTGGGGGGAACAGGGCACACACAGGGCATGAGCAGGGGTGGGGGAACAGGGCGCACACACGGGGCATGAGCGGGGTTTGGGGAACAGGGGAGACACACGGGGCATGAATGGGGGTGGGGGGAAGGGGAGAGACACACGGTCATGAGCGGGGGGTGGGGGGAAGGGGAGAGAGACACAGTGCATGAGCGGGGTTAGGGGGGAAGGGGAGAGACACACGGGGCGTGAGCGGGGGGGAAAGGAGGGAGACAAGGGGCATGAGCGGGGGGTGGGGGGTAAGGGGAGATACACATGGGGCATGAGCAGGGGGTTTGGGGGAAGGGGAGAGAGACACGGGGCATGAGTGGGGTTGGGGGGAAGGGGAGAAATGCACGTGGCATGAATGGGGGTGGGGGGAAGGGGAGAGACACACGGGGCTTGAGCGGGGGATGGGGGAAGGGGAGAGAGACACGGTGCATGAGCGGGGTTGGGGGGAAGGGGAAAGACACACGGGGCGTGAGCGGGGAGGAAAGGAGGGAGACACGGGGCATGAGCGGGGGGTGGGGGAAGGGGAGAGACACACGGGGCATGAGCAGGGGGTGGGGGGAAGGGAAGAGAGACACGGGGCATGAGTGGGGTTGGGGGAAGGGGAGAAACGCACGGGGCATGAGTGGGGGGTGGGGAGAAAGGAGGGAGACACGGGGCATGAGCGGGGGGTGGGGGAAGGGGAGAGACACACAGGGCATGAGCAGGGGGTGGGGGGAAGGGTAGAGAGACACAGGGCATGAGCGGGGGTGGGGGGGAAGGGGAGAGAGACACGGGGCATGAGCGGGGGGTGGGAAGGAAAGGGGAGAGACACACGGGGCTTGAGCGGGCGATGGGGGGAAGGGGAGAGAGACACGGTGCATGAGCGGGGTTTGGGAGGGAGGGGAGAGACACACGGGGCATGAGCGGGGGGGAAAGGATGGAGACATGTGGCATGAGCGGGGGTGGGGGGAAGGGGAGAGACACACAGGGCATGAGCGGGGGTGGGGGGAAGGGGAGAGAGACACAGGTCATGAGCGGGGTCTGGGGGGAAGGGGAGAGAGACACGGGGCATGAGTGGTGGGTGGGGGAAGGGGAGAGAGACAAAGGCATGATCAGGGGGTGGGTGGGAAGGGGAGAGAGGCACGGGGCATGAGCGGGGGGTGGGGCGGTAGGGGAGAGAGACACAGGGCATGAGCGGGGGTGGGTGGGGGAGAGGGGAGAGACACATGGGGCATGAGCGGGGGGAAAGGAGGGAGACACGTGGCATGAGCAGGGGTGGGGGGAAAGGGGAGAGACACACAGGCATGAGCGGGGGGTGGGGGAAGGGGAGAGAGACACGGCATGAGCGGGGGCTGGGGGGGAAGGGGAGAGAGACACGGGGCATGAGCGGTGGGTGGAGGAAGGGGAGAGAGACACAGGCATGATCGGGGGGTGGGGGAAGGGGAGAGAGTCACGGGGCATGAGCGGGGGTCGGGGTAGGGGAGAGAGACACAGGGCATGAGCGGGGGTGGGTTGGGGGAGTGGAGAGATACACAGGGCATGAGCGGGGGGTGGGGGGATAACACAAGGGACACACGAGCCATGAGCGGGTGGTGGGGGTAACAGGTGAGACAGGGCATGGGTGGGGGTAACACAAGGGAGACATGGGGCATGAGCTGGGGTTGGGGGGTAACACAAGGGAGACACGGGGCATGAGCAGGGGGTGGGGGGAAGGGGAGAGACACACGGGGCATGAGCAGGGGGTGGGGGGAAGGGGAGAGAGACACGGGGCATGAGTGGGGTTAGGGGGAAGGGGAGAAACGCACGAGGCATCAGTGGGGGGTGGGGAGAAATGAGGGAGACACGGGGCATGAGCGGGGGGTGGGGGGAAGGGGAGAGACACACAGGGCATGAGCAGGGGGTGGGGGGAAGGGTAGAGAGACACAGGGCATGAGCGGGGGTGGGGGGAAGGGGAGAGAGACACGGGGCATGAGCGGTGGGTGGGGGGAATGGGGAGAGAGACACGGGGCATGAGCAGGGGGTGGGGGGTAGGGGAGAGAGACACAGGGCATGAGCGGGGTGGGGGGAGGGGAGAGACACACGGGGCATGAGTGGGGGGTGGGGGGAAGGGGAGAGAGACACGGGGCATGAGCGGGGGTGGGGGGAAGGGGAGAGACACATGGGGCATGAGCGGGGGTGGGGGGAAAGGAGGGAGACACGGGGCATGAGCGGGGGGTGGGGGGAAGGGGAGAGAGACACCGGGCATGAGCAGGGGTGGGGGGAAGGGGAGAGAGACACGGTGCATGACAGGGGGTGGGCGGTAGGGGAGAGAGACACGGGTCATGAGCAGGGGTGAGGGGGAAGGGGAGAGAGACACGGGGCATGAGCGGGGGAAGGGGAGAGACACACGGGCATGAGCGGGTGTGGGGGGAAGGGGAGAGACACACGAAGCATGAGCGGGGGGTGGGGGGAAGGGGAGAGACACAGGGCATGAGCGGGGTGGGGGGTAGGGGAGAGAGAAACGGGGCATGAGCAGGGGGCAGGGAGCAAGGAGGGAGACACGGGACATTGACCGGGGGGTGGGGGAACACGAGGGAGACACGGGGCATGAGCGGGGGCTGAGACCAACAGGAGACACATCGGGGCATGAGCGGGGGTTGGGGGCAACAGGAGACAAACGGGGCATGAGCGGGGGGTGAGGGGGTACATGATGGAGACAGGGCATGATTGGGGGGTGGGGGGAACACGAGGGAGACACGGGGCATGAGTGGGGGTTGGGGGAACAGGAGGGAGACACGGGGCATGAGCGGGGGTGGGGGCAACAGGAGACACATGGGGCATAAGCGGGGGTGAGGGGGTACATGAGGGAGACACGGGGCATGAGCATGGGGTCGGGGGAACACGAGGGAGACACGGGGTATGAGCGGGGGTGGGGGGAACAGGGCGCACACGGGGCATGAGCGGGGTTGGGGGGAAAAGGGCACACACAGGGCATGAGCGGGGGTGGGGGAACAGGGCGCACACACGGGGCATGAGCGGGGGTGGGGGGAACAGGGGAGACACACGGGGCATGAACGGGGGTGGGGGGGAGGGGAGAGACACATGGGCATGTACCGGGTGGGGGGAAGGGGAGAGACACACGGGGCATGAGCGGGGGGTGGGAAGGAAAGGGGAGAGACACACGGGGCATGAGCTTGGGATGGGGGGAAGGGGAGAGAGACACGGTGCATGAGCGGGTTTGGGGGGAAGGGGAGAGACACACGGGGCATGAGCGGGGGGAAAGGAGGGAGACACGTGGCATGAGCAGGGGTGGGGGGAAGGGGAGAGACACACAGGGCAAGAGCGGGGGGCGGGGGGAAGGGGAGAGAGACACATGGCATGATCGGGGGCTGGGGGGAAGGGGAGAGAGACACGGGGCATGAGCGGTGGGTGGGGGAAGGGGAGAGAGACACAGGCATGATCAGGGGGTGGGGGGTGTTAGGCGGAAACCTGTGCAGTTCCCTCTGGGACCACTGCAAAAGATTTAGGACTACAGGCGTTGGCGGTGAACCCACTTGGTAGCAGTCTGCACCACACAGATTCACGTGGTAGCTGTGGCTGAGCAGTCAGACTTCTCTCAAGAAAAGTTGAGCAGTATGTGGAGTATACAAAATAGGGCAATTCTTCACAGCAAGACAAGCAAACACGCAACAAGGCTTCAGTGTAAAGATATTAAGGTATTTATTTATAACAGAACATCTATGAAAAACACCAAGGCAAATCACGGCAAACAAATCAAACACAATTACTCTATGGAAAAGAAAACGATCAATCCCCCTAGCAATATCTCGACATCTCTAGGTTCTACTGGTACCACTTATTTTCAGACAGGGGTGTATACCTCAACCTAGATGACACTCGAACATTAGTTAGGACGGGAGAGAAAAAGATAGGCAGGTTACGAAATCAACGTGGTTCAATACTTTGCGGTAAAAATGCACGGCAAGAAGGCAAGAATCACAACAGAGCATAAAGTTCAGAGGCCAGGCCCACTCGGAGAGAGGCAAGACACGATGTCCCAAAAAGTCTGTAGCGAAGATGCACTCCAGTCTTTGTAGCAAATTGTTATCGGCAGATTGAACCAGTTCAGAACAATGAATGAGAAAAGCTTGAAGGCGACCCAACGGAAAGGAGAGGATTAAGACACCTCACTCAATCCGATCAAAAGGGAAGCCAGGCGGACACGGTACCTTGTTGTGGAGGGCAGCTCCGGCGGGGGCAATTGTTCCTGGTGGTGGATGCACGTCGGGTCTTTGCCAAGAGTAGAGATGATCTCGTCGTCGAAGAAAAGTGAAGTCCGGTGCACCACCAGGGAAGAGACCAGCCGCGGAGGGCTCCGTCACAAGGCACCACCTTTTGGTCGCGGTACAGGGGTAGTGGCTATCCGGTTGCCGAGGTGCTCTGCACGGGCAATTCGACCACTGCGTCCTGAGGTGAATAAAAAGCAAAGGTGACTGGTTGTTCCCACCAGTCAGGGGAAGAGACTCTCCGGCAGGGAGATCTCCTCTGTCATCATGAAGTGGTGAGTCGGTATCCGCAAGGCTCCACTGGAGGTGTCGTCGTGCAGGTCGGCTCAGCGTTACCCTCGTCGGATTTGTTAGGTCCTGTGGTGACTTCTGAAGATCCAGTCCCAAAAGCCCTGCTTTTATGCAGAAAACCCCCATTCATTCAGCCTAGCTGTCAATCAACACATGCTAAGTGGTGAGCGGGAACGCTCACCACTTGGGCCAATCACTCCAGAGTGCGACCGGAGTTGGCAAGGCAACTCGGTCCAGGGTGCCTAAACCCCCTCCCACACCCCTGTGGTAACCCAGACAGAATGGCACCACTTTGGAGGGTCTCTGTCCAGAGGCCCGCCAAAAGTGGAACAAAGGGCTCAACCTTTGGTTTAGGAGTCACAGAGACGAACACAGACGCCATTTTAAAAACCGAGTTCTGGCAGAAAATACCATCCGATAAACTTATTTAGGATAAGTAGACCGGTGGTACGTTAGAGATTAACGAGAAAAAGTATCAATCTCCAACAATGGGACGAATCCCATAGGGTTATGTTCGGGGTCGAACATAACAAGTAGTTTCCACTGCCACCAGCCAAAACTCGATGAGGGGGGACGGGACAGTTTCCCCTCGAGTAACAGATCCAGGAGTAATCCAATTACACCTACTAGTACGTCCACAATAAGATGGTGTGTACTAGTTCTGTTAGTAAATTTAGGTCTAGTAAAGCCAATGGTGACTTTACATGCCCGGGGAGACAGTAGTCAGTCCCCGGGTATGGAGTCTATGGTGGGGGTCCGCTAGGACGCCCCAGTGTTACGGCACGTAGGGTGCGGTGTAACACACATAGAAAAACATATGAGACCCTATGGAGTAAGAGACCCCATAGCCCATAGAACACATTGACATTCAAGGAATTACACACATACATGTCCAAGAGTGGGAGAAAAAGAGTCTCACTCTTGGCAGGATGGAAAAAACAAACTCCAGAAATCCAGCAAAGCTGCTGGGGGACTCACTAGGTTAGGAAATTCAGCCTACACAGAGAATTCTCCCTAACACTCGCCCCCCCAGACTAAGGGACAGGAGGATTTAATCCACTCCTGGATGAATCTCATACCTCTAGTCGATGACATACATCCTAGAGAGACCATCAGCATTTTGGTGGTGACATCCTGACCTGTGCTCAATGGTGAAATCAAACCCTTGCAGGCAGATCGACCATCTCAATAGTTTTGGGTTTTCCCCTTTCATTTGCATTAACCATCTCAAGGGTTGGTGGTCAGTCTGAATGACGAAAGTAGAACCATACAAGTACGGCCTAAACTTCTTCAGCGCCCACACGATAGCAAAGCACTCTCTTTCGATTGTTGCACACTTTGTTTCAGGATCCTTCAGCTTGCGGCTGATGAAGCAAATGGGGTGCTCCCTACCTTTCCCATCCAGTTGACTGAGTATGGCACCTATTCCTACATTTGAAGCATCTGTCTGCACAATGAAGTGTTGGCGGTAATCAGGAGCTCTGAGTACTGGGGCTTGGCAAAGAGCCTTTTTCAGGTTTTCAAAAGCCTGATTGCACTCCTCGTTCCATTTAACCTTTTTAGGAAATTTGGGCGAGGAGATGACATTCAGTGGAGAAGCTATGGTCTCATAGTTCTCTATGAAATTCCTGTAATACCCAGTGAGGCCTAGGAAGGCTCTCACCTGGGTTTGAGTAGTCGGTGTTGTCCAATTTTGCACAGCTTCAATTTTACTGAGCAAAGGCCTTATTTCTCCACCACCTATCTCATGCCCAAGATAGACTACCTTACTCTGTCCAATTTGGCATTTACTCGCCTTTATGGTCAGATTGGCTCGTCCAAGAGCCTGCAAAACATCTCTCAGGTGGGTTACATGTTCTTCCCAGGAATTGCTGAACACTGCAATGTCATCCAAGTATGCCATGCAGAAGTCCTCCATCCCATTCAGAACCTGGTTTACCATCCGTTGAAACGTAGCAGGTGCATTTTTCAATTCGAAAGGTATTACCTTAAACTGGTATAAGCCAACGGGAGTAGAAAATGCAGTTTTCTCCTTGGCATGGTCTGTCAGGGCTATTTGCCAATAGCCTGACGTCAAGTCAAATGTGCTGAGGAACTTGGCGGCGCCAAGTTTGTCCACCAACTCATCTGTTCTTGGCAAAGGGTGGGCATCAGTCTTGGTGACTGCATTAAGAGCTCGATAATCCATGCAGAATCTAAGTTCTTTAGATCTGGCCTTTGGTACTAACACAACTGGGCTAGACCATGGACTAGTAGAGGGCTCTATTACCCCGAGATCAAGCATCTTGCTGACCTCACCTTTGATGTGGGTTCGTACATTTTCTGACATGCGGTATACTCCGCTTTTGACTGGCAGACAGTCACCAGTGAGTATGTCGTGCTGGCCCCAAGGGTTCAAGCCTGGTGAAAGCGAGAACAGAGGGGCAAACTGATTCAACATCGATTTGCACTCGTCTTGTTGCTCGGGTGTCAGATTGGAGGAGAGATTTACTCCTTCAATTTTTTCGTCTAAAGGCAAGCCTCTGAGGAGATCCGGAAGAGCTTCACTCTCTTCTTCTTCCTCGGATGATGCTAGAAGCAACGCTCCTTCATCAGGTCGTGAGACATACGCTTTAAGTCGGTTGGTGTGAAAGACTGTCGGAACCTCCTTGGGATTCCCCAAGTCCACCAGATAGTTAACCTCTCCGAGTTTACCCACTACTCGGAAGGGTCCCATCCACTTATCTTGCAAGGCCCTCTGCCTTGTTGGGATCATAACGAGAACGAGCTGGTCTTGAGCGAACTCAACCATGTTAGACTTTTGATCGTGCCAGTGCTTGACCAATGCTTGTCCAGCTTTCAAGTTATCGCTTGCTTCCGTCATCATGTGCGACATTCTCCTCCGGAGACCTATCACGTAGTCAGTCAGTCTGACTGGCTTGGGAGAAGGAGCACTCTCCAACCCCTCCTTAATCAGGGCCAATGGACCTCTGATGGGATGACCATAGAGGAGTTTGAAGGGCGAGTAACCTATGCCTTCCTGAGGGACTTCTCTATAAGCAAAGAGAAGGCATGGCAGTAGAAGGTCCCACTTACGCTTAAGGGGTTCCTCTAAAGCACCTTATATGCTCTTCATGGTTCGGTTGAACCGTTCTACCAACCCATTGGTTTGTGGGTGGTACGCCGTTGAGAACTTGTAAGTTACTCCGCAGGTTTTCCACATGGCTTTCATGTAGTGAGACATAAAGTTTGACCCCCTGTCTGAGATTACTTCCTTAGGAAACCCGACCCTAGTAAAAATACCAAGGAGGGCCTTAGCCACAGCCGGAGCTGTAACAGTCCTCATAGGAATTGCCTCAGGATACCTAGTAGCATGGTCTACTACAACAAGTATAAACCTGTTGCCTGAGGAGGTTGGAGGATCAAGGGGACCAACGATGTCAATCCCTACTCTCTCAAATGGGACTCCCACAACTGGGAGAGGCACTAAAGGTGCCACATTCTTGGAGCCAACCTTACCAGAGATCTGGCAGGTGTGGCAGCTCCTGCAGTGTTTTTCTACTTCGGCCCCCATCTTCGGCCAATAGAAGTAGAGAGATAGCCTTTCCTTAGTCTTCTTGAAACTCAAGTGACCAGCCAAAGGAATCTCGTGGGCTAACAGCAAGAACTGTGGTCTGTTCTCTTGGGGTACTACAAGTCGTTTGTAGTCTCCAGGTGCAGACTCGGTCGGTTCACTGTAGAAGAGGCCATCTTCCCAGTGCAACCTGTATTTCCCAGGCTCTTGGCCTTCAGCCTGAGCTTCTGCCTGGTGGCGAAGACCTTCCAGAGTTGGACATTCTCTCTGTCCCTTACTGAAGTCTGCCCTGGTGGGTCCACCTTCTGCCAGTAAAGACTGCAGCTCAGGATGGTCAACAGGATCCAGATCTCCAATGAGTTACTGGCCTTCCATTAGCTCTTCCTCAGAGTCTAATTCTACCACACAGGGTCGTACCTCCCTCTCAGCCTCGGCTGGAGGTGGAGTTACGGGTGTAACTGTGGACAACCGCGGGGAAGTCCGTGTTGGCTGCACTGGAATGCGGGCTGCTGGTTTCGGGGTAGAAGCCTTAGGTTTCCCTTTCGCTTCTGATCTCTGGGAGACAGCTGCCGACAATTCCAGTGGAGTAGGAGTGATATCTTTCTTCATCATCTCCTGGAGAGTACCGCGCATGGTCCTCTCTCTTGCAGGTCTGGTTAGCTCCTGTAACCGTTTACTAGGAGGTCTGGGAGTATGCGATACAACTCCGAGAGTTTTTAAATCGTTACCCAACAGTACGCGTCCTGGTACCTCACTTTGTATGCTGACAGGTATCTTCACAGTCATGTTGTTACACTGGATGAGAACTGGTAATTGGGGAAGCATCTGCACAGGCCCTCCAGCTAACTTGGTGAGGCGTTTGGGTGCCTTAGCAACATCCTCAGCCTGAAAAAATGATTTATCCACCACAGTTATGCTGGCCCCAGTGTCCCTAATGGCAGGAGTCTCCTAACCATTCACCTGGACACTGTCCTTATAATACTCTTTAGTATTATCGGGGATAGAATTATAGACATCTAAATTCTGTTGTTCCCATAACCCTAGAGATACTAAAGAAACGCTGGCTGAGACTCCAATGGGTTCATCAGCTAGCAGTAGAAAGTTTCCACTTGCCATTTGGACTTCCTCCTCTGGAGCGAAGGCTAAGGAGACAAGCTGGACCCTGAAGGTTTACCCTTACATCTGGGATCTCCTTTCACGTGGTCAGTCGAGTCACAAACAAAGCATTTTCCAAATGCTTTCTGGAATTGTGGCTTGTTCTGACCTCCTTCCGGTTTGGCACCAGAAGGCACACTATTCTGCTGTGGTTTTCCCGGTGGCTTACCCTTCTGGTTTTGTTTGGGGCCCTCTTTGGAATGTGAGTTATTAGAATTCTCTTTTGAGTCTTTTTTAGGCTGTTTTCCCTCATCCTTTTTTTTCTGAGTTGCCCAGAATCCTTATGAGTAGCCCTGTTGGCAACCCATAAGTCAGCAGCCTTAGCTAGCTCCCTGGAATCCAATTCCTTCGAATCAGCCAAGTGCTGTCTGAGCTCAGGAGAACAGGCATCATAAATAGACTCCAACATAAAAAGATTCCTCATACCCTCATAAGTGTTCACTTTGTAACCCTTAATCCATCCCTCTAAGTTTTTCAACCCTTCACTCACCCAGGTAGCCCAAGGGGTACCATCATGCTTTTTGAGGGTTCTAAACCTCTTAAGATACTGGGAAGGGGTCTTCCCGAACCTAGCTATCAAAGCTAGTTTCACACTTTCGTAATCCGTCTTATCCGCCTCCCCCAACTCCATTACCACATCAGACGCAACAGGAGGGAGCCTAGAGAACAACCAGGGGAGCAAAGCATTTCCGGTGATGTCCTGGAGCCCATGATTGTATTCAAACAGTTTTAACCAATCCAACACATCCAATCTCGGTTCATACATACCCACTAATTCCTTCGGCATCCGGGGTCTTTTGGGACTGGAGCTCCTAGAGGAACCAGAGGAGAGAGAAGCATTTTCCATAGACAACTTTTTCATCGCTAACTCGTGATTAAGTTCTATTTCTCTGAGTCTTAACTCAGCTTGCTTCTGCTCAGCCTGGGCATTCATCCGTCTGAACTCGAGCTCTTGGTTTCGTTCAGATTGAGCCAAGAACCGTTTGTATTCTAGTTCGAGCTTCATTTTTTCAAGTTCAAAATAAGCAGGGTTACTTGTGGGACCTGGTATGGGCCCCGTAGGCACAGCTGGTAAGGCGGGTAGAGGAGCGGGGGAGACAGTTTCGTTAGCCTCGCCGTCCTCGTCAGCCTCTTCATCGCTATCATCAGAATTACGATTCAGATCAACACCATCACTGTTATCTACAGTCGCTGGAGAGATTGGTTCCTCTGAACCAGTACCCAGACTTTGGTTCGGCAGCAATCTCTCTATCAGTTCTAACTTCTTGCCTCTTACAGAAAGATTCTCTTGCCTACAGAGAGCTTGCAGACTCTCAGTATTTTCACCTGACAAAGACTCTTGACTGTAAGTTTCCATCGTAGATATGTTTTTTGAAAGTTGCTTTGTGCAAAGTTTTGTGGTTAGTTATCCTACAGTGTCGAAAAGCACTCTAAACTGTATACTCGATACAAATCCCACCGCTGTACACCAGTGTTAGGCGGAAAACTGTGCAGTTCCCTCTGGGACCACTGCAAAAGATTTAGGACTACAGGCGTTGGCGGTGAACCCACTTGGTAGCAGTCTGCACCACACAGATTCACGTGGTAGCTGTGGCTGAGCAGTCAAACTTCTCTCAAGAAAAGTTGAGCAGTATGTGGAGTATACAAAATAGGGCAATTCTTCACAGCAAGACAAGCAAACACGCAACGAGGCTTCAGTGTAAAGATATTAAGGTATTTATTTATAACAGAACATCTATGAAAAACACTAAGGCAAATCACGGCAAACAAATCAAACACAATTACTCTACGGAAAAGAAAACAATCAATCCCCCTAGCAATATCTCGACAACTCTAGGTTCTACCGGTACCACTTATTTTCAGACAGAGGTGTATACCTCAACCTAGATGACACTCGAACATTAGTTAGGACGGGAGAGAAAAAGATAGGCAGGTTACGAAATCAACGTGGTTCAATACTTTGCGGTAAAAATGCACGGCAAGAAGGCAAGAATCACAACAGAGCATAAAGTTCAGAGGCCAGGCCCACTCGGAGAGAGGCAAGGCACGATGTCCCAAAAAGTCTCTAGCGAAGATGCACTCCAGTCTTTGTAGCAAATTGTTGTCGGCAGATTGAACCAGTTCAGAACAATGAATGAGAAAAGCTTGGAGGCGACCCAACGGAAAGGAGAGGATTAAGACACCTAACTCAATCCGATCAAAAGGGAAGCCAGGCAGACACGGTACCTTGTTGTGGAGGGCAGCTCCGGCGGGGGCAGTTGTTCCTGGTGGTGGATGCAAGTCGGGTCTTTGCCAAGAGTAGAGATGATCTCGTCGTCGAAGAAAAGTGAAGTCCGGTGCACCACCAGGGAAGAGACCAGCCGCGGAGGGCTCCGTCACAAGGCACCACCTTTTGGTCGCGGTACAGGGGTAGTGGCTATCCGGTTGCCGAGGTACTCTGCACGGGCAATTCGACCACTGCGTCCTGAGGCGAATAAAAAGCAAAGGTGACTGGTTGTTCCCACCAGTCAGGGGAAGAGACTCTCCGGCAGGGAGATCTCCTCTGTCGTCGGGAAGTGGTGAGTCGGTTCCGCAAGGCTCCACCGGAGGTGTCGTCGTGCAGGTCGGCTCAGCGTTACCCTCGTCGGATTTGTTAGTTCCTGTGGCGACTTCTGAAGATCCAGTCCCAAAAGCCCTGCTTTTATGCAGAAAACCCCCATTCATTCAGCCTAGCTGTCAATCAACACATGCTAAGTGGTGAGCGGGAACGCTCACCACTTGGGCCAATCACTCCAGAGTGCGACCGGAGTTGGCAAGGCAACTCGGTCCAGGGTGCCTAAACCCCCTCCCACACCCGTGTGGTAACCCAGACAGAATGGCACCACTTTGGAGGGTCTCTGTCCAGAGGCCCGCCAAAAGTGGAACAAAGGGCTCAACCTTTGGTTTAGGAGTCACAGAGACGAACACAGACGCCATTTTAAAAACCGAGTTCTGGCAGAAAATACCATCCGATAAACTTATTTAGGATAAGTAGACCGGTGGTACGTTAGAGATTAACGAGAAAAAGTATCAATCTCCAACAATGGGACGAATCCCATAGGGTTATGTTCGGGGTCGAACATAACAAGTAGTTTCCACTGCCACCAGCCAAAACTCGACGAGGGGGGACGGGACAGTGCCCCCTCGAGTAACAGATCCAGGAGTAATCGAATACCACCTACTAGTACGTCCACAATAAGATGGTGTGTACTAGTTCTGTTAGTAAATTTAGGTCTAGTAAAGCCAATGGTGACTTTACATGCCCGGGGAGACAGTAGTCAGTCCCCGGGTATGGAGTCTATGGTGGGGGTCCGCTAGGACGCCCCAGTGTTATGGCACGTAGGGTGCGGTGTAACACACATAGAAAAACATATGAGACCCTATGGAGTAAGAGACCCCATAGCCCATAGAACACATTGACATTCAAGGAATTACACACATACATGTCCAAGAGTGGGAGAAAAAGAGTCTCACTCTTGGCAGGATGGAAAAAACAAACTCCAGAAATCCAGCAAAGCTGCTGGGGGACTCACTAGGTTAGGAAATTCAGCCTACACAGAGAATTCTCCCTAACAGGGGGGAAGGGGAGAGAGGCACAGGGCATGAGCGGGGGGTGGGGGGGTAGGGGAGAGAGACACAGGGCATGAGCGGGGGTGGGTGGGTGGGAGAGACACACGGGGCATGAGCGGGGGAAAGGAGGGAGACACGTGGCATGAGCAGGGGTGGGGGGAAAGGGGAGAGACACACAGGGCATGAGCGGGGGGTGGGGGGAAGGGGAGAGAGACACAGGGCATGAGCGGGGGCTGGGGGGGAAGGGGAGAGAGACACAGGGCATGAGCGGGGGCTGGGGGGGAAGGGGAGAGAGACACGGGGCATGAGCGGTGTGTGGGGGAAGGGGAGAGAGACACAGGCATGATCAGGGGGTGGGGGAAGGGGAGAGAGACACGGGGCATGAGCGGGGGGTGGGGGGTAGGGGAGAGAGACACAGGGCATGAGCGGGGGGGTGGGGGGAGGCGAGAGATACACAGGCCATGAGCGGGGGTGGGGGGATAACACAAGGGAGACACGGGGCATGAGCGGGTGGTGGGGGTAACAGGGGAGACAGGGCATGGGTGGGGGGTAACACAAGGGAGACACGGGGCATGAGCAGGGTTTGGGGGGTAACACAAGGGAGACACGGGGCATGAGCAGGGGGTGGGGGGGAAGGGGAGAGACACACGGGGCATGAGCGGGGGTGGGGGGAAGGGGAGAGACACACGGGGCATGAGAGGGAGCTAGGGGGGAAGGGGAGAGAGACACGGGGCATGAGCGGGGGTGGGGGGGAAGGGTAGAGACACATGGGGCATGAGCGGGGGGTGGGGGGAAAGGAGGGAGACACGGGGCATGAGCGGGGGGTGGGGGGAAGGGGAGAGAGACACCGGGCATGAGCGGGGGTGGGGGGAAGGGGAGAGAGACACGGGGCATGAGCAGGGGTGGGGGGTAGGGGAGAGAGACACGGGGCATGAGCAGGGGTGAGGGGGAAGGGGAGAGAGACACAGGGCATGAGCGGGGGAAGGGGAGAGACACACGGGGCATGAACGGGGGTGGGGGGAAGGGGAGAGACACACGAAGCATGAGCGGGGGGTGGGGGGAAGGGGAGAGACACAGGGCATGAGCGGGGGTGGGGGGGATTGGAGAGACACACGGGGCATGAGCAGGGGGTGGGGAGAAAGGAGGGAGACACGGGACATGAGCGGATGGTGGGGGAACACGAGGGAGACAAGGGGCATGAGCGGGGGTGAGGCCAACAGGAGACACACGGGGCATGAGCAGGGGGTGGGGGTGGGGGCAACAGGAGACACACGGGGCATGAGCGGGGTGTCAGCGGGTACATGATGGAGACAGGGCATGAGTGGGGGGTGGGGGGAACACGAGGGAGACACGGGGCATGAGTGGGGGTTGGGGGAACACGAGGGAGACACGGGGCATGAGCGGGGGTGGGGACAACAGGAGACACACGGGGCATGAGCGGGGGGTGAGAGGGTACATGAGGGAGACACGGGGCATGAGCAGGGGGTCGGGGGAACACGAGGGAGACACGGGGTATGAGCGGGGGTGGGGGGAACAGGGCACACACGGGGCATGAGCGGGGGTGGGGGAACAGGGCACACACAAGGCATGAGCAGTGGTGGGGGAACAGGGCGCACACACGGGGCATGACGGCGGGTGGGGGAACAGGGGAGACACACGGGGCATGAACGGGGGTGGGGGGAAGGGGAGAGACACACGGGCATGAACGGGGGTGGGGGAAGGGGAGAGACACACGGGGCATGAGCCGGGGGTGGGAAGGAAAGGGGAGAGACACACGGGGCCTGAGCGGGGGGGAAAGGAGGGAGACACGTGGCATGAGCGGGGGTGGGGGGAAGGGGAGAGACACACAGGGCATGAGAGGGGGGTTGGGGGAAGGGGAGAGATACACAGGGCATGAGCGGGGGCTGGGGGGGGATGGGGAGAGAGACACGGGGCCTGAGCGGTGGGTGGGGAAAGGGGAGAGAGACACAGGCATGATCAGGGGGTGGGGGAAGGGGAGAGAGTCACGGGGCATGAGCGGGGGTGGGGGTAGGGGAGAGAGACACAGGGCATGAGCAGGGGTGGGTGGGGGGAGGGGAGAGATACACAGGGCATGAGCGGGGGTGGGGGGATAACACAAGGGAGACACGGGGCATGAGCGGGTGGTGGGGGTAACAGGGGAGACAGGGCATGGGTGGGGGGTAACACAAGGGAGACACGGGGCATGAGCGGGGGTTGGGGGGTAACACAAGGGAGACACGGGGCATGAGCGGGGGGTGGGGGGAAGGGGAGAGACACACGGGGCATGAGCAGGGGGTGGGGGGAAGGGGAGAGAGACACAGGGCATGAGTGGGGGTGGGGGGAAGGGGAGAGACACACGGGGCATGAGCAGGGGGGGAGAAAGGAGGGAGACACGGGACATGAGCTGGGGGTGGGGAACACGAGGGAGACACGGGGCATGAGCAGGGGCTGAGGCCAACAGGAGACACACGGGGGCATGAGCGGGGGGTGGGGGCAACAGGAGACACACGGGGCATGAGCGGGGGGTGAGGGGGTACATGATGGAGACAGGGCATGAGTGGGGGGTGGGGGGAACACGAGGGAGACACGGGGCATGAATTGGAGTTGGGGGAACACGAGGGAGACACGGGGCATGAGCGGGGTGGGTGCAACAGGAGACACACGGGGCATGAGCAGGGGTGAGGGGGTACATGAGGGAGACACGGGGCATGAGCGGGGGTGGGGGGAACAGGGCGCACACGGGGCATGAGCGGGGTAGGGGGAACAGGGCACACACAGGGCATGAGCGGGGGTCGGGGAACAGGGCGCACACACGGGGCATGAGCGGAGGTGGGGGAACAGGGGAGACACACGGGGCATGAACGGGGGTGGGGGGAAGGGGAGAGACACACGGGCATGAACGCGAGTGGGGGAAAGCGGAGAGACACACAGGGCATGAGCGGGGGGTGGGAAGGAAAGGGGAGAGACACACGGGGCATGAGTGGGGGATGGAGGAAGGGGAGAGAGACACGGTGCATGAGCGGGTTTGGGGGGGAAGGGGAGAGACACACGGGGCATGAGCGGGGGAAAGGAGGGAGACACGTGGCATGAACGGGGATGGGGGAAGGGGAGAGACACACAGGGCATGAGCAGGGGGTGGGGGGAAGAGGAGAGAGACACAGGGCATGAGCGGGGGCTGGGGGGGAAGGGGAGAAAGACACGGGGCATGAGCGGTGGGTGGGGGAAGGGGAGAGAGACACAGGCATGATCAGGGGGTGGGGGGGAAGGGGAGAGAGGCACGGGGCATGAGCAGGGGTGGGGGGAAAGGGGAGAGACACACAGGGCATGAGCAGGGGGTGGGGGGAAGGGGAGAGAGACACAGGGCATGAGTGGGGTCTGGGGGGAAGGGGAGAGAGACACGGGGCATGAGCGGTGGGTGGGGGAAGGGGAGAGAGACACAGGCATGATCAGGGGGTGGGGGGAAGGGGAGAGAGTCACGGGGCATGAGCGGGGCATGGGGGTAGGGGAGAGAGACACAGGGCATGAGCGGGGGTGGGTGGGGGGAGGGGAGAGATACACAGGGCATGAGCGGGGGGTGGGGGATAACACAAGGGAGACACGGGGCATGAGCGGGTGGTGAGGGTAACAGGGGAGACAGGACATGGGTGTGGGGTAACACAAGGGAGACACGGGGCATGAGCGGGGGTTGGGGGGTAACACAATGGAGACACTGGGCATGAGCGGGGGGTGGGGGGCAAGGGGAGAGACACACAGGGCAGGAGGTGGGGGGAAGGGGAGAGAGACACGGGGCATGAGTGGGGTTGGGGGGAAGGGTAGAGATGCACAGGGCATGAGCAGGGGGTGGGGGGAAAGGAGGGAGACACGGGGCATGAGCGGGGGTGGGGGGAAGGGGAGAGACACACAGGGCATGAGCAGCGGGTGGGGGAAGGGTAGAGAGACACAGGGCATGAGCGGGGGTGGGGGGGAAGGGGAGAGAGACACGGGGCATGAGCGGTGGGTGGGGGAAGGGGAGAGAGACACGGGGCATGAGCAGGGGGTGGGGGGGTAGGGGAGAGAGACACGGGGCATGAGCAGGGGGTGGGGGGTAGGGGAGAGAGACACAGGGCATGAGCGGGGGTGGGGGGAGGGGAGAGACACATGGGGCATGAGCGGGGGTGGGGGGAAAGGAGGGAGACACGGGGCATGAGCGGGGGTTGGGGGTAACACAAGGGAGACACGGGGCATGAGCGGGTGGTGGGGGGTAACAGGGGAGACAGGTCATGAGCGGGGGTGGGGCGAACAGGGACAACACGGGGCATGAGCGGGGGGTGGGGGGGAAGTAGAGAGAGACACGGGGCATGAGCGGGGGGTGGGGGCACAGTAGGGAGACACAGGGCATGAGCGGGGGTGGGCGGCGGGAGGGATAGAGACACGGGGCATGAGCAGGGGGAGGGATAGAGACATGGGGCATGAGCGGGGGGTGGGCGGCGGGAGGGATAGACACACGGGGCATGAGCAGGGGGTGGGCGGGAGGGGTAGAGACACACGAGGCATGAGTGGAGCTGGGGGGATGGAGAGAGACACACGGGGCATGAGCGGGGGGTGGGGGGAGGGGGAAAGACACACGGGGCATGAACGGGAGGTGGTCGGGAGGGGGAGAGACACACTGGGCAGGAGCGCGGGTGGGGGGGAGGGCGAGAGACACACGGGGCATGAGTGGGGGGGGGGAGGGAGAGAGACACACGGGGCATGAGCGGGGGGTGGAGGGAAGGGAGAGAGACATGGGGCATGAGCGGGGGTGGGGGGGAGGGAGAGAGACACACGGGGCGTGAGCGGGGGTTGGGCAGGAGGGGGAGAGACACACGGGGCATGAGCGGGGGGTCGGCGGGCTGCGGGAGAGACACACGGGACATGAGCAGGGGTGGGGGGGAGGGAGAGAGACACACGGGGCATGAGCGGGGGGTGGGGGTGAGGGAGAGAGACACACGGGGCATGTGCGGGGGTTGGGGGAAGGGGAGAGAGACACGGGGCATGAGCAGGGGTGGGGGGGAGGGAGAGAGACACACGGGGCATGAGCGGGGGTGGGGGGAGGGAGAGAGAAGAGAGACACACGGGGCATGAGCGGGGGCTGGGCGGGAGGGGGAGAGACATTCGGGGCATGAGCGGGGGGTGGGCGGGAGGGGGAGACACACGGGGCATGAGCGGGGGTGGACGGGAGGGGGAGACACACGGGGCATGAGCAGGTGTGGGGGCGAGATAGAGAGACACACAGGGCATGAGCTGGGGTGGGGGGGAGGGAGAGAGACACACGGGCATGAGCGGGGGGGTGAGGGGGAGGGAGAGAGACACGGGGCATGAGCGGTGGTGGGGGAGGGAGAGAGACACACGGGGCAGGAGCGGGGGTGGTGGGAGGGAGAGAGACACTTGGGGCATGAGCGGGGGGTGGGCGTTAGGGGGAGAGACACATGGGGCATGAGCGGGGGTGGGGGGAGAGAGACACAGGGTATGAGCGGGGTTGGCCGGGAGGGGGAGAGACACACAGGGCATGAGCGGGGGTGGGCAGGAGGGGGAGAGACACACGGGGCATGAGCAGGGGTGTGGGGAGGGGGAGAGACACACGAGGCATGAGCGGGGTGGGGGAAGGAGAGACACGGGGCATGATCAGGGGGTGGGGGGAAGGGGAGAGAGACACGGGGCATGTGCGGGGGATGGGGGGTAGGGGAGAGAGACACAGGGCATGAGCGGGGGTGGGTGGGGGCAAGGGGAGAGATACACAGGGCATGAGCGGGGGGTGGGGGGATAACACAAGGGAGACACGGGGCATGAGCGGGTGGTGGGGGTAACAGGGGAGACAGGGCATGGGTGGGGGGTAAGACAAGGGAGACACAGGGCATGAGCGGGGGTTGGGGGGGTAACACAATGGAGACACGGGGCATGAGCGGGGGGTGGGGGCGAAGGGGAGAGACACACAGGGCATGAGCGGGGGGTGGGGGGAAGGAGGGAGACACGGGGCATGAGCGGGGGGTGGGGGGAAGGGGAGAGACACACAGGGCATGAGCAGGGGTGGGGGGGAGATAGAGAGACACACAGGGCATGAGCAGGGGTGAGGGGGAGGGAGAGAGACACACGGGGCATGAGTGGGGGGGGAGGGAGAGAGACACACGGGGCATGAGCGGGGGGTGGAGGGAAGGGAGAGAGACATGGGGCATGAGCGGGGGTGGGGGGGAGGGAGAGAGACACACGGGGCGTGAGCGGGGGTTGGGCAGGAGGGGGAGAGACACACGGGGCATGAGCGGGGGGTCGGCGGGCTGCGGGAGAGACACACGGGACATGAGCAGGGGTGGGGGGGAGGGAGAGAGACACACGGGGCATGAGCGGGGGGTGGGGGTGAGGGAGAGAGACACACGGGGCATGTGCGGGGGTTGGGGGAAGGGGAGAGAGACACGGGGCATGAGCAGGGGTGGGGGGGAGGGAGAGAGACACACGGGGCATGAGCGGGGGTGGGGGGAGGGAGAGAGAAGAGAGACACACGGGGCATGAGCGGGGGCTGGGCGGGAGGGGGAGAGACATTCGGGGCATGAGCGGGGGGTGGGCGGGAGGGGGAGACACACGGGGCATGAGCGGGGGTGGACGGGAGGGGGAGACACACGGGGCATGAGCAGGTGTGGGGGCGAGATAGAGAGACACACAGGGCATGAGCTGGGGTGGGGGGGAGGGAGAGAGACACACGGGCATGAGCGGGGGGGTGAGGGGGAGGGAGAGAGACACGGGGCATGAGCGGTGGTGGGGGAGGGAGAGAGACACACGGGGCAGGAGCGGGGGTGGTGGGAGGGAGAGAGACACTTGGGGCATGAGCGGGGGGTGGGCGTTAGGGGGAGAGACACATGGGGCATGAGCGGGGGTGGGGGGAGAGAGACACAGGGTATGAGCGGGGTTGGCCGGGAGGGGGAGAGACACACAGGGCATGAGCGGGGGTGGGCAGGAGGGGGAGAGACACACGGGGCATGAGCAGGGGTGTGGGGAGGGGGAGAGACACACGAGGCATGAGCGGGGTGGGGGAAGGAGAGACACGGGGCATGATCAGGGGGTGGGGGGAAGGGGAGAGAGACACGGGGCATGTGCGGGGGGTGGGGGGTAGGGGAGAGAGACACAGGGCATGAGCGGGGGTGGGTGGGGGCAAGGGGAGAGATACACAGGGCATGAGCGGGGGGTGGGGGGATAACACAAGGGAGACACGGGGCATGAGCGGGTGGTGGGGGTAACAGGGGAGACAGGGCATGGGTGGGGGGTAAGACAAGGGAGACACAGGGCATGAGCGGGGGTTGGGGGGGTAACACAATGGAGACACGGGGCATGAGCGGGGGGTGGGGGCGAAGGGGAGAGACACACAGGGCATGAGCGGGGGGTGGGGGGAAGGAGGGAGACACGGGGCATGAGCGGGGGGTGGGGGGAAGGGGAGAGACACACAGGGCATGAGCAGGGGTGGGGGGGAGATAGAGAGACACACAGGGCATGAGCAGGGGTGAGGGGGAGGGAGAGAGACACACGGGGCATGAGCGGTGGTGGGGGAGGGAGAGAGACACACAGGGCAGGAGCGGGGGTGGGGGGAGGGAGAGAGACACACGGGGCATGAGTGGGGGTGGGCGGGAGGGGGAGAGACACATGGGGCATGAGCGGGGGTGGGGAGAGAGAGACACGGGATATGAGCGGGGTTGGCCGGGAGGGGGAGAGACACACAGGGCATGAGCGGGGTGGGCGGGAGGGGGAGAGACACACAGGGCATGAGCAGGGGTGGGGGGGAGGGAGAGAGACACACGAGGCATGAGCGGGGTGGGGGGAAGGAGAGAGAGACACGGGGCATGAGCGGTGGGTGGGGGAAGGGAGAGAGACACACGGGACATGAGTGGGGGTGGGGGGAGGTAGAGAGACACACGGGGCATGAGCGGGGGGTGGGCCGGAGGGGGAGAGACACACGGGGCATGAGCAGGGGTAGGGCGGTAGGGGGAGAGACACACGGGGCATGAGCGGGGGTAGCGGGGAGGGAGAGAGACACACGGGGCATGAGCAGGGGGTGGGGGGAAGGGGAGAGAGACACACAGGGCATGAGCGTGTGGTGGGGGAAGGAGAGAGACACACGGGGCATGAGCGGGGGGTGGTGGGGAGGGAGAGAGACACACAGCGTTCGTGTGCTGGTGGCAGATCCCGCTGCTCGCCCTCCGCTGGCCACCTTGTGCCGATGGTGTGAGCGGGGGGCTGGAGGAACAGGGGAGACACGGAGCATGAGTGGGGGTGGGGGGGACAAGAAGGACACACGGGGCATGAGCGGGTGTGGGAGGAACAGGAGACAGACACGAAAGACTTACTGTGCAGGCGGCAGATCCCGCTCCTGCTGACAAAGCCTCTCATGCGAGGAACAAAGATGGCGGGCATCTCTGAAGCCAGACGCACTGCACGCTTTCACCGCATCCAATGAGAGAGCATGTCAGATGTCCGCGGACATCACGCAAGCTGCTTGCCCAATCACCGTCCTGTCCGCGGAGCGAACAGGGAAGTGTGTCCGCGAAGCGAACACAGATATCACTAATTTTTTCACTTACATTTTTGTCATTTTTTAAAAAACTACTGGACGGATTTACACCAAATAAAGCAAAGCACGCTTTCGGGACCAAGCCGCCACTCCTGCCGCAGATTTGGTGTAAATCCGTCCAGCAGTTTGAGCTGTAGGCGTGAGCAAAGTTTTTTCCCATTATGTCTATGGGAAAATAAAAGTTTAGGGGCCCCCCCTATAACTTTCCCCCCCTGGACGAATCCTCACCAAACTTTGCAAAAGAATTCAGAGTGACCCAAATACTTGTTTTGCAAAGTTTGGTGAGGATTCGTCCAGGGATAGCGAAGTTATAAGCCGCCCAAAAAGTGCTCTTCCTATGGAAACACCAACTTAACCATAACTACATGGCCACTAACGTGGTCATGTAATATATATATAGTAAAAAAACGTTGTGAAAGGGACGTTATGGTTAAGTTGTGCTAATAAAAACCTATGAAATTCAGTAAAAAATCTTTGTTAAAGGGACGTTATTGTTCAAAGTAAAACCGAAAACCCCCTGAAATTCACTAGTTATGGTAAGCTAACCAACCATAACTCATGCCACCACCGTGCATTGCTAAGACTAACACCCAGGACATCAAAGATGACATCACATATGTCATTGATGACATCACTGATGACATCACATGTCTGATTCGCTCTTTTTTCCTTTAGTGATATATATTGGCCAGTAATAGATAGGAACAAAAAATTCAAAAAGTACTATATTTGTACACTTATAATTCTATGTTCTTACAATAATTCACTTAGGGTGCACTCACAGCATATGAAACATATACATAAGGAAAATACACACTTGAAAGACAGTAATTACATTCTGTGTATGAAATGAATCAGTAAGCTTATCAACACTTTCTTGTTTTTCTGTTTTTTTATTACTGTACTTTCTCTGGATATGGTCATATTTGTATTCGCATTACTTTCTTTAGGGTGCAGTCAGATAAAGTGATACTTATACATAGGGAAGTAGTAGGTTTGAAGCAGCGCAATCATTTCTGTGCATAAAAATAATCAGTTAGGTTATGAACACTTTCTGTTTCTACTGCACCTTTTTTGCGTACTTCACTTTCCCTTTATATACTCATATTTGTATGTATTGTTCTGTCTTTGGGTTTTATATGTAATGAGGAAATTATGTAGTAAGTGGGTTTTATTAGATACTTATTACATGTTGCACAGTACGCAAAACTCTAATAAGAAAGCATTTATCATTTCACTATTCAACATGGGAAGATTATGAATATTGCACTTCCATCATGTATGCTGCACACAATGCTTATGATTATACATGAGTATCTTACTGCACTGTATAGAACGTCATAATAGAATGCTATTTATATCAATGCATTGCTTAATGCACTACATAGCTCATGATATTTATTCCAATGATCCTTGACCCTTTTTTGTCAATATTATAATAGGAATCCCTTGTACAGACTGTCATGAAAAGTAAATTAACATGTGATGTCATCGGTGATGTCATCAATGACATTTGTGATGTCATCTTTGATGTCCTGGGTGTTATTCTTAGCAATGCACAGTGGTGGCGCGAGTTATGGTTGCTTAGCTTACCATAACTAGCGAATTTCAGGGGTTTTCCGGTTTTACTTTGAACCATAACGTCCCTTTAACAACGTTTTTTTACTGAATTGCATAGGTTTTTAGTAGCGCAACTTAACCATAATGTCTACGAACATCTGATTTCATTGCACACCTTCCGGAGAATGCAGCATGACCATATGCTGGCGCACAGCATGATGACGTGTCTGAGAACCCATACGCACATCACAATAACCTCTGTGCTTCATGGACAGCTTGGAACTACATTTTCTACTGATGTAGGAACTTGCAACTTCAACATTTCCCTTGCACAGCTCCAACACCTGTTCATACTTACCCATTAACAATCTAGTACACAGTACATACTTTTGGCAAAACGGCTATTTAGGTTAAAATGACATCAGCTAACTCCATCCCTCCTCCCTACGAGACACCACCACTGCTGTAATCAAGCAGCATGAGAAACACTGCCCCCTAGGGTAGCCAACTCTTTGATAGTCTGTCACGGGACACTTGGCCACAAGGCGGTGATGACGTCACTTCATTCACATTTGGCCTGCTTCTTTTTGATATATATATTTTTTTTTAATGGATCTTAATTCCTGGCTTAATTTAAATACAAATGCTTTGTCCTTGGGAGGTGATGGTCATGTTTTTTAACTGCAAATATGACCATCACGACCCCAGGAACAAAGCATTAGCATTTGAATTAAGGTAGGTGTTCGAGCATTACAGCTCGACCTGTAGGCTCAAAAGGAGCCAGAGCTGCAGAGGCGACAAGAGAAAGAAAGCAGCAGGTGGCAGCGCCATGCTGAGCAGATGGCCACTTCAGTTTGCAGAGTGGCTGTGCGGGAGGCAGGTTGTCCGACGCAAGTCGGGACAACCTCGTCCCGCACAGCCACTCGGCAAACCGCGGGAAGGAGTCCCTAATTGCAGGAAAATCCCGCGAAATCGGGGACACTCGGCCACCCTACTACCCCCTACCTTAGAAATAACACACGTACAACATTTCCCCCTTTTCCATCTGTCCCTCCATATTAGTGTTTGGTGCCTCTTCCCTCATTTCCGTCCCCACCTTTCGTTCTTAGCTCTCCTGCCCAAAGAAATCCATCCAAAAACAAAATAAATGTTCCTTTAGGAACCACCATTCACAGTTAAAAAATAGAAGTAAAAAAAACCCGCATAGACTCCATCTACTTTGCATTTCTCAGTAAAATATATAGACGCAATAGGATTTCCCAACATTTCCATTTGCATTTTGTGTTATAGTAATGTGAATATTGTAGCGTTAATGCGCCGTTCCAGGGACTGGAACGGTGGATAACGGCCCAGTATCCCTAGTTATCAGCCCAAGTGAAGCAAGGGTGGATATCAAGGTCTCTAGACCATTACCCCCCATTCCAGCCCCTAAAATGGGGGATGAACGCCATTACCAGCTCAGGTTTCCAAAGCGGTAACCCGTGCTACTAAAAAATAGGATTTATCGTCCTATTCTGGGACGCGGCGTCCCAGTTTAGGAATAAAATCCTTTTCTATGATGGCCACCAAGGAAAGGGAAAGCAGTTCCATACAGGGCCCATATTCCCTTTCCATGGCAGCCTCCAAAAGGCAAAAAAATCCCTCTAACCATATTAACATAAGCACATTTTTCTTAACTTTCAAATCTATACTAATTGCGAATAACTTTACATCAAAGCCAGTCCCAGGTGCACATGACCACTTTAATACTATATTTTGTCCCTTCTGGTCATGGCCAGTAGCCATATTGTCCGGATCATGACCTTATACCATGACCCCGACATTCGGGCCACTGCCCATGACTACAGCCTACCCCTCACGCACTAAAAAAAACATGCTTCTCGATCCTTTCCAATGAGCCTTATGCAAATTTGCTGTAAATCCACCCACATTTTATTTTTTCAAAACTGTCAAAATAATACACAAATCATTCGTCATATAAGCTGTGTACAAAATTCCAACAAACTTTGTAAACTCATTCGAAATTACGTCTGAAATATTCCAAACATGATCATCACCCCTCACCTCCCCAAACATTATTGCATAAGTTTCACAAGTGCAATGCTCACAAAATGTTATTGTCCCGAGGGTTTGACCATGTATTTTTGTACATACATTGATTTATTGCAAACATTTCCACATCAGTTTACCGTATTTCTCCTCTTTGAGAAACGTACGAAATCTGGCAACAGGGCACGTCCATCTTGTGCTATTCTTAAGCATTGCTGCATCGGCCTGAGGTAAACTGGCCGGATGTCACTAAATCATATGCCCCGCCCCTGACCCTCACATAACCAACCCTAGTGATAATGAACACCTTTCTCGGTGACTTTCCTCTTCAGCGTAGCCAAATGCGCCCATAACCACCTTCGTGACGTGACGCAGAACCCAAAAATCAACACACATCGACTAACAACATACCACGTCACAATTCAAATGATTTAACCGCTCTTTAAAAGAAAACAATAACAGTATACAATTTGTAAAGTACTTTTATTTCAGAATGAACTCTCTGAAAACATCCGACTGTTCCCATATTCAATCAAATTGGAAATGTGTTTCTTCGCTCGTGATTGAAAATGTTAATTGTGAGGCACACGTTCTTCTTTTTCCATACACAAATTGTTCGTTTTTGATGAAGGAACCGCTTGGGTCCCACAGTGAATTCCAAGGCGTCTGCAGCAACTTACGCCTAGACCACCATAAAAGATGTTATGTTACTCCTAATTGCTAGTGCAGTTTACGGACACAAGGGCCCTGCCCGATTGTCCCACAAAACAGTCACAGTAATCCAGCCATTGACGACTAAGTGCACCTGACGAATGAAGAACCAATGAGTTGGCATCTGGAATCCATGGCAATCGCAGTAAGGCAGCATGTAGCTATTTAGAAAACATAACAGAAAATATGTAGCAATACCCGACCTTTAATACACTTTATTACAATATGTGTATTATTTTCTTAATTCGGCATATAGTTTAATCTAACGATTAGCACACACATCAATCTCAAAAAAGACAAAAAGAACCTAGAAACTGATACACAATTCCATATAGTCATACATGAAATTTTAAAGAAATATTAGTGTTGAACCTGGGTGAATCTAGTTATAGGCGACATACACCTACATTCTGCACTCTCCGTAACCACATAAAGAAGACAACCATACAGAAAAATAGTACTTGAGTTACATTGCCAAAATTAATCTTCAGAAAATAATAGGTTAAAGCTTGTTCCGGTATACAGTCGTCAAAAGCAAACTTACATAATATTTACCGTCTCCATTCTCTTTGCGAAAATCAGTCAGTAATGCTCAATCCGCTTGCATCAAAGAATCTTCATGAACTGAATTCATATGTTCCGTACACACTTTTGGAATGCATAACCTTATCAAATGTTCATTATTACAAACCTCCTCTCTCTGACTCCTCATGAAAAAATTCCTTTCTCTCAAGGTCAAAAAACAATTGACCCTTGTACTTTCTGTCCCATGCGTGGGGTGCCTGAGCTCGCAACCAAAAAATCAAAGCTGATGATCTTCACTCAGAATCTAAATACATTCTCACTTTGCAACAACACGGCTCAACGCACCCATGAGAAATCGTATTGTTATACACGTGCACGGCCGCTGGTTCCATCAAACACTGCAGGTGGTTGCCTCAGATGCCAAACTCTAGGGGGCACCAATCTGACTCAATATTATTTTAAATACATTGTAACACAGACACATTACTCCTTCACCAGTATTTTACACACAATCTATTGAGGAATACCTCCAAATAGGGTGGCCAACTTTGTCACATCCCTTTGCGGGACAAAAGGTGGTGATAACATCACGGCATCATTCAACTGGCAGAATGAATGCATTTCACCCGAAGCTACTGACATGACCGGCCTGCAAGCCTGTCACATCAGTAGCTGCGGTTGCAATGCAATAAAATAGGACTCTTATTTACAGGTTAGCTGTTACTTGCTATCCACTGTTATTCCCATTCGCGGGAAATGTATGTATATAACCCCCCCCTCTGCCCCAACCCCCAGCATGACGAATTGTGACTCCTAATTTACTCTGTTAGATCACAAACTCTGCTCCAACAGAGGAAGTCGGGACAACCTGCGTCCCGCAGAGCCACTCGGCAAACTGCGCAACACAAGCGCCAATTGCGGGACCATCCTGCAAATTACGGGACAGTTGCCCACCCTACCTCCAAATATACCGTATGACTTTTGTGACAAAAAACTCATTTGTTTTGCTTCCTGCTGCCACATCCCATCCCACCCTCATCAACCCTCACCTCCCGAGACAGTATTTGATAAGTTTAAGAAGTGTAATGTTGTGTTTTTTTATATGTTTTTGCAGCGATGTCCTTGGACACCAAAACACGGATCAAAGATGGCGGGCGCATCGAAACAATCTGACGCACTTCACGCCCTTCACCATCCAATGAGCGAATGTGTCACATGTCCGCGGACATGACGCACCCGATTACCCAATCGGTGTCCTGCTCGCGTAGCGAACAGAGAAGTGTGTCTGCGGAGCAGACATAGATATCACTAATTTTTTTAGACCTACTTTTTGATCGTTTAAAAAAAACTACTGGATGGATTTTCACCAAATTTACAAAAGCATGTGTTCAGGACCAAAACACTGCTCCTGCCGCAAATTTGGTGAAAATTCGTGCAGCGGTTTGATCTGTAGCCGTGCGCAAAGTTTTTACCCCATGCAGTCTATGGGAAGAAATAAGTTTTGGAACCCCCCTATAACTTTGCCCCCCCGGACCAAACCTCACCAAACTTTGCAAAAGAATTCAAAGTGGGCCATATACATTTTTTGCAAAGTTTGGTGAGGATTCGTCCAGTGGGAGCGGAGTTATAAGCCGCCCAAAAAGTGCTCTTCCTATGGAAACAGCAACTTAACCATAACTACACGGCCACTACTGTGGCCATGTAATTAATATTACATGGGTCTAATTATGTTCAGTCTGCAGCAGGATTGTTCTTGTTACATCTGCCCCATGGGCCACACATATTTACATCATGACACATAATTCTTCTAACATCTTACATCTTGCATGTGCATATATTACGTGGCGGCAGTTGACCTGCATCATGAGACAAGGGTATGTGGACCCAAATATCTTATCTACTATTATCATTTAGCTAACACATTCATCAAACATCGTTTTAGATCTCGTGAAGGCAGCTTTATCACATGTTAATGCAATTTATTTTATTTATTTATTTTATTGTATTTATTACACGCCCAGACCCTAGGGTATCACGGCGAGGTTATAGACAGCTTGGTTAAAAACAGTTATTAGGACTGCACTAGGGCGCAATACAGAATATTTAAGACAATGCATGCATGATCAATCTATATACAGGGCGTCAGTGAAAGATAGAAGCAGACATTTTCCCTGAGACATGGCATGGAGTGTTAGTCTTGGTTGAATAGCCACGTTTTCAGGGATTTCTTGAATCATGTGAATGATTCCTCATTTTTGATGAGGAGGGGAAGAGAGTTCCAATGTGTGGGGGCTAAGTATTCGAAGCTGCTGCCTCCTGCCTTGGTGGTCTTGTAGCGAGGGATTGTTAGGAGTGTTTTGCTGTTGGATCCAAGGGGTCTCTTTGATACTTTTCTGGTAATGGCATCGTCGAGGTAAATAGGGGCACTTGAGTGGAGGCATTTGAACGTGAAACACAGCATTTTGAAAGTGACTCTAGCTTTGATGGTGGTGGTCTCTTCTGATATTCGAAACATGGTCAGACTTTCTTATTCCAAGGGCTGAGCGAAGGGCTTTGTTTTGAATGAGCTGGAGTTTATTTAGATTGGCTTTAGAGATGCCCAGAAAGAGTATGTTTCAGTAGTCGATGTCTGGATAGAATCAACGCTCTTGCCAGCTTGATGCAGTTGGTGGGTGTCAAGAATTGGCGACTGAGGGCAATAAGTTTAGCGGTGTAGGATGTTGAAGAAGAGAGGGTGTTAATGTGCTTAGTCATGGTGAGATTGGCGTCTAGGTAGACACCTAGTGTTTTTACTTGTTTGAGCACCTGTATCATGGTGCCATCAATATTGATGGATGAGTAGCCAGCATGTAATGCTGCTATTTTAGACTGGGAGCCCACGATGAGTACCTCAGTCTTCTCGTCATTGAGACAGAGGATGTTTAGTGCCATCCAGTTTTGGATTATGGCACATATTTTATTGATGGTGTGGGTTTCTTGAGTGTAGTCTCCCATTAGTGGGATGAGGATCTGGGTGTCATCTGCAAAATTAGTGTAGATGACACCAGAGTTTAGTATACGCGTTGTATAGCATTGGTGAGAGACAGGAGCCTTGGGGGACCCCTATGGGTACTGCGATACGGTTGACAGCTTCTATACCTATGGAGACCCTAGAGGTTCGGTCAGCAAGAAAGGATTTGAAAGGTAGAATATATGGTCACACCCGGGATTAGTACCAGGGTTGAATCTGGGGGCACACAGTCGTGGGGCATACATCTGCTACATCAATAAAAGGTGCAAGGTTAGGGGTTATGCAGGTCGTATATATCTTCTGGGTAGGGACTTTCAAATACAGAGGCAGGTTTGTGGAGATTAATGTTTTTTTTCCAGGATCAGGCTCTGGCCCGGTCACTGACAGGGCAGTGATGTAAGGAGGAAGGTGAGAGATACAGTGTTTAGTTTGTAGCCTTCCGTGCACAGTCTTCCACGAGAACAGGACAGTCACAGAGACTACAGAGGGGAGGTGGAAGGGGGTTGGCATGCTGGCCGTGCGCCGATGCTGATGGGGAGAGGTGCCAGCCTGCAGCTTTGTGTTTCTATGGGTCTTTCTAGGCCTAATACAAAATGGAGTTGTAATTGGGTTTACCTTATATGAGTTTGCACATGTATGGGTCGCCCCAAGGCGGTCCAGCAGCCTTAGCCAGGGGCACATTGTCAGCCTTGGTGTGAGTGTAGTGTGCATGTGGACTGGAATATAGGGGAGGGGGGCCTAAAAAGACCATTCCTTCCTTACAATATCTACAACCATACTCATTCTGTGCATGATGTCATATCCCAAATAGAATTTGGCTTTGGTTCCACTTACATTCCATATATTGTGTTGAATGCTTTTGGACCCTATTGTGAATTTCAACATGCACCTTCCTTCAATTATTTGTCCTAATGCATTACCATCTAAACAACAATGTTTCTATTCTTTCATTTGAAAACTTGGTATTTCTTCACTGTCATGTATTTTTGCGACACTTTCTCATTAATAAAACTCCTTTCTTGCTCCAAGGCCAACACTGCCTCAATTACTTTTGGATGCCCATTCACATGCACAGGTATCCAGGCCTGACCTTCCTTCATGTGTATTTCTGCAATTGTTGAAATGTACTTTTCCTAAATTGCCTCTGAGACCTCACTTTGTTCACAGTCTTCATCACTTAAATAAAACCGCAATGTGTTTTCATCTATCTGTGTCTGCTAGTTATTCTTGGGATCCAAGTGAACCTCTAATGAATGGTTTTCTTTTTCTCCTTGCACTGCACCCTGGTACATGAGAATGGCAATGGCACTAGGTACACGGCCATTATGAAGATACACTTCCACTGCTCTGCATGACCGACCAATGGTGTGACATTGTTTTTCATTGCTAACTTGGCTCATCACCTTTTCAGGTTTTAATGGCTTTTTCGCCAAATACCACAGCACCCCATTTACCCCATCAATGAGGGGTGACAATCTCGTCAGACAATTTGTCCCTATTAGGAATGAGGTCTCCCCAATGGGCGTGACCACCACTCTTGTCTCATCCGACAAACTTGATGTCAACTTCAGTGGCACCTTCCACCGGTATTTCTTCCCCATTTTGTCTCAATTTCAACATGTCTTGTGGGTGTCGTTTATGCTGTCCAACACTTTCCTTGACATTACAGTTGCCTGTGCGCCTCTGTCCACCATTACAAATACATTGCACTGCTCTTCAATGTAACAGGTGCATAATACCTGTCTTCACAGTCTTCAAGTATTCAAAGGAAATGTGAATTGTTGATAATCTAAGGGGTTATTTTCTTTACGCCCGTCTGGCTTTTTGCTAACCAAAGGGGGATATGAAATGAAATGATACCACCTTTCTGCCCATCTTTTTTTCAATTTCTCAGTTTATTTTTCTGTCCTGAGAATTAATTTGGAGCTATGCCACAGATTGGCCCGCTTTTATAGCACAGTCACCTTTGTTCTCACCCCTTTTCTTGTCTACTTTTTCCATAATATTTGTATCTCCTTCACTTACCTCCACTCTGCTGCACAACTGTTTTGCATTTTCACTAGCATCATGTAGCAGACCATCAGCATTTTGTGTTTGAAACTTGCCTGGCTCTTGTACCATACCTGTCAGCTCTGCCTCTTGGAACATCTGTGACTTGAAATTCTCCTCAGAGGACTCACCTGCATATGCTCTTTAGGACATTTTAATTTCTGTGGAAATATGAACACTAATAAAAATTGTTAGGCACTGAATCCCTATCATTTGTTTTTCTGTTTTCATCTATCATTTAATTTGTTTTTGTTTCGTCTATTGCTGAGGCATTCAGTGCACCATTTACCCTGTAATGGTCCACTTGGTCTTTGGGTATCATTTGTTCAAAAGTGCGTGTATCATTTTCATTCTGCATGTTCCTTTTAGATTGTCTTGTAAACCTTTGCTCTTTGGGTTCCTCCTGTGTTTCTCTTTTCTTCTTCCTCATCTTCACACACCTGAATGGATGGATTTACTTCTAAATTAAACAATACTCCTCACTTGTGTGTATTTTAAAATCCTATAGTATCATTGTTTGGTTGTTTTCTTAATTGTAAGTCACTAAGCAATCCAGTTTTTCAGTCAGTGGTGGATTATTTGTATCTTCAGTGCGGGAAGTCTGGCTGATTAGTCATTTGCTTCCGCCTTGTGCAATGTCACTATTGTGACATTCAGCCTTCTCGTCCATCTGCTGTTTTTGTCCTGCACACAGCCATCCTATCTGCTCAGCTAACAGTTTCACTTGTGCCTCTAAGCAGTGGAATCTGTCCACATCCCTAAACTCATACCTCTGTGCTCTAGGCTGGTACTGATTGGATTCATATTGGTTAGGCCTGTTTGGATTTCTTCCGGGAGACTGATTCCTGTTAGTACTTCCCCTCAACTCCCAGGACAGAGGAGGTGGAGAGCTTGGGATGATTGTCCTTTGCCCATGGTCTCCCTCCGGGAAGGCCTGACCATGAGAGCAGGGAATATTGGTTATATTTTGTCTCTAATTTCAATGATTCTGCTCCCTTTGCCTATTTATATTTTACATGAACCGATGCACATATCTTGGCCCTATTTGATTTCCATATATAAGTGCAGCATGGTTAAACCTACTCTGTTCTCCCAATGCCTGGTAGGGTCAGTTATGCATTTGACTGTGGGTGTTATTAGGTCCTACGACATCATACCAAAACTCCAACCTTGGTGAATTGCCAAGATACCTGGGACTAAGAATCCCCCTGGCTGGGGTATGGAGACTGAAATACAGTTGCCCAAAATGCTGCCTTTCCCTGCATGGCCACACCCTTTTGGTTATGTGGTGTGGCATTCATTATTTGAGCAGTCTCCAATGGCATTTTCCCAGACTTGATTTTTAATACTACAGGGGCAGTCTGTTTTACCTTCTGTTGCTTTGATTCCTTACTTTTGTCCTCATGTGAAAGTACCTCATACATTTTGGTTGACTGATCAATAATTCACTGCAAAGTTCTCTCTCTAGTCATTTAGAGACCTAACTGAAAAACCATTTCTCACTGCAGACTGTTTTGAATTCTACTGGATTTATATCACAGGCCACATCAAATTATGAAAAATCTAATTTTAGGTTTTGCAAGAATTGCCTTGGTGATTAATTTGATTGAGATTTCATAGTATATGCTGCTATAGTATATGCTGCCTTCTTTGCCTCGTGGATGGAGTGCTTCATAATCCCCCTCTCAAAATCATCCAATTGCAAATTCTCCTGTTCATTCAAACCTGTATAAAGCTAGCAGAACTGAGGTCCATGACATATTGACTCTTAGGAATGTCCTAAGTAGAAAATAATTTGATTACAGATTCCAAATAATCCTCAATGGAAACACCTGAAACCTTCTTAAATGGTTTGATTAAACTCTTAATATTTTTCATGATTTCAAGTGCATTAAACTGTACTTTGTTTCGACCCCCCTCTCTCTGTTCTGCACTGGCAGGCCCAGCCGCTAGCACTGGAGTTTAGCCAGCCCTCACCCAGTGCAAATCAGCTGGCAGATTTTCCAGAATGTGGCTTGGCACAACCTTGGTGAAGGTCATGCCTTGCTGTCCAAGAGATATTGAGGACATCTTCAGATTTCTAAAATCCAACTTTTGTTGTTTCATTTCTCTCAGTTGTGCATGTAATTCTTGTGTTTCTTCATAAAATGCATACATTCTTTCTTAACCTTAACTATTAACTCATTCATTTTTGTGATCTGTATTTTGTAGTCATTGATCACTTCCATCTTCTTATCATGTTCATACATCAACTTAAACACTTCACTTTCTCGTGATTGTATATCCCTCGAGTTCTTCCAATTGTGTCCGCACAGGAACTGCATATTTGACAGAGCAAAATCCCTATCTTCTAGATTACTCTCTAGAATTGTTTTTAAGTGGGAACTTCCCCTTCACACTGCCCTACTTGCCTCTCTTTTTGCACATTCTCCAAATTTAAGGCATCACATTTGGCTTGCAATTGTGCACTGAGCTCTCCTTTTTCTGAACCCTCTGTTAACTATAACAATTTTTCACGCATAGTTGCTAACTCACATTACAAACCTGCAATGACCTCAACATCCTTTATTCTCATGAGCCTGTGTAAAGTAAAACATGTTTTTGCGCCAAGACGAATCAAGCAATACATTTGGGACTTCCGGTCCTAAGAGTGAAAGAGCCTGAGTAAATATGACTGTTATACCGTCCCCTCTGCAAACAACTGCTCAGGGCATTCTTTATCAAGCTCTAAAACTATTCTCTCTTACCAACCTGAGATAGTTGCTAATGTCCAAATTGTTAAAACATAACACGTGGTTTCTGCATATGTGCAGAGGACAGCAAATTCAATGCCTTCCATGCCTGCAGTGTACTAATGTTACTAGCCACACAGTACCACTAAAATAATTCAGAACCCCTAGATCATTCAAAGTGTACACAGCACAGCACTGTATGTCCACTCTATAAAGTGAATGCCTCACAAATGCACTTTGCTAAACATGCCCGCATTCTCCACCACATGCAAGAAATGTTTATTTGAGGGAATTAATACCTTTGCTACCTATTTACTGTTATGCATTTATTTTGGGATCCTCGGCAAGTGACTTATCAGGCCTTATACTGCATTACATTAAATCATCAAACCGACTGTACTGAATACACAAGACCTTACACTATATGTTGTAGCCTGAATAAGCAACACAAAAACAAACCACCATGCAGGCTTTCGCAATTCTGCCTTTAGGCACCATTATACCAATTCAGCAGAACCAAAGAAAAACATGCAGCAGGGAAGCATAAGTGTTACATTCTCATTGAACATATGCAAGGAACAGGAAAACACTTTGCATTGGAATGCAATGATTCTAAGTCAACACAAATTAATAGATTCAGCAATACACATTATCAGAGAGAAGACATCAGAGTATGTAACCTGCAGCACAGTTATATTGGCATACTTTTAAACTTCTCTTGATAACTCCCACCCAAGACATTGATTTTTCTTTCCCCTAAGCAAAAGTAGCTACCCATTAGCAAACTTCGCAGAATGCCTGCATTCTTTAGGTGCAATATAGGAAGTGTAACTTGCAGATTTTGACACTCCTGCAACATCCCCCCTCCTCAACAAATTAGCATGTGTGTATAGGTAAACACATTTGTCCATCGGTACCTCAAAAACGAATGGGTTCTTGCCATTTTGTGACTAATTTGACGCTTCACTAATTACTGTTCGTTGTTTATTTCTTTTATTTTGTCACCTGTACTGTTAATTCACCACCGCTGTGCCTATATATTCATATAGATCATTTATCGATTCTCCACCCATTCTTGAATACCATTGTGATGTCATGGATGATGTCTCTGATCAATTGCCACCTTCTTTTAGCCAACACCCCTAGTAACTTTTTCAAACCTTCTCTGGTCTTTTCTACAATGATGGTCGCACAGCAAATCTTGTTCAACATGCCACTGAGCCCAGTGAATGGTGAAACAAAACTTCCTCTCTATTTTCTGCCTCACACCAGCCTGAAGAATGAACCTGTTCTTTCCAGAGCTCATTCTGCTGTTTCATTGTTCTCTGAGTCCAGCATCTGCAACGTCACACTGCTGTTCAGCGTTCAATTTTCGTATTTATTTCCTAAGCTAAAATTGCAGCTTGAATGTTCATGCACCTGCAGCTTGAAACACAGCCAATGGCCTAAGCAACCATTTTGGCCCCAGTCTAATTGATGATGGCAGTAGTATTACAATTAGTTAGTATTGTTAGCAGTGTTAGTAGTTAGTCATGTTTGGTTTCCGGTGATAGTATCGAAAATAAACTGCCGACATACTAAAGCATCTAACACACACCATCGTCTGCCAAAGCATCGAAAAACCTTTATTTTACATGTAAAAGTGCAATTCTATCTAAACCAGTCCATGAACAATATACATGGACTGGTTTCAATGGAAATGCACTTTTACATGTAAAAAGTAGCATTTCTATCCTTTTTATGTAACTTTAAAACGTTACATGGCGCTGTCCAGTGCTCATATTTTAGCACAGGCCAGCTCCTTGTAATGTTTTTAAGTATTGGGGGTTCCCCCCAGACCTCAACCCCAACCCCCACACCCACCCCCTACCTAACCCTAACCCAAACCCTAATGTAACACTTAATCTAACCCTAGCCCCAACCCTAACCCTAACCCTAATGTAACCCTTAATCTTACCCTAACCCCAACCCTTACCCTAACCCTTAAACCAACCCTAGCCACACCCTAACCATAATGTAACCCCTAATCTAACACTAGCTCCAACCCTAACCCTAATGTAACCCCTAATCTAACCCTAGCCCAAACCCCAACCCTAACCCTAACCCTAATGTAATCCTTAAACTAAGCCTAGCCCCAAACCTAACCCTAACCCTAATGTAACCCCTAATCTAACCCTAGCCCTAACCCTAACCCTAACACAACCCTAACCCTAATCTAATCCCTAATTATAACATTGCATTTCGATGGATCTATCGACTTTTATTCCACAAAATGGCCATTCTATGGAATAGTATATCGATGAAATAAATGTGATGGTTTGCTCTTAGATGCATTGTCATTCGATGGAATGACTGGATACCTCATGTTTTGGTTGTTAACAGCCTGCACTACACTATATTATGCTAAACCCCCAAATCAATCTCCACTTTAGCAATGTTAGCATCATTTTAAACTGGTGCACACTGAAATCAGTGGTGCTGTTGAAATTAGAGTGTAGTTGAAATGTGTGCACTGTATTATTCAAACAGGAAGGATAGCTCAGTGGCAACATGCTCACCTTGCAAGCAAAACGACACAAAGCAACACAGGTTCAATCCCCGTGTCCGTGCTCAGAAATCTCTGGGTATTAAGCGCGTTACAAATAACCATATTATATCAGGACTAAGGCAAGGGATGCGTTTAGCACTCTTCCTATTTAACCTCTACATTTCTGACATAAGATCAATCATAAATAGTATTCAGAGTTTTCCACCAAGGGAGGGAAAACCTAAAACCTATTGGTTGACATACGCTTCCTATTTAACCTCTACATTTCTGACATAAGATCATTCATAAATAGTATTCAGAGTTTTCCACCAAGGGAGGGAAAACCTAAAACTTATTGGTTGACATACGCTTCAGCAAACGAATATTTAATCACTGGACCTCATTAGGGGTCCGTCGGTAACTCTGCCAGTGCTACTGGTGGGTTGCTCCTGTACCCGTAAAAATGTACCGCCACCTGACTTATCGGTTCTAAAGGCTCATTAAGATTCCAGCAGCTGGGAAATGAGGCGCCGAAAAATGTGTTAATCCCCATTCACATAGAGTCTCAAAGGACTCTATGGGAGTGTCGACATGGAAGCAACCGCACCGTTGCTAATGGCGCCAGTGTTTTTTCCAGGACAGGTTTGCCTACTGTGACCACTGCGCCCGGCAGGGTCAGACCTGTCGGGCCCAGTGGCTCCGCAGGCAAACATGCAGTTTGCCGGACCGGAAACAAGGGTTCTGGTGAATTTACAGGCATCCTTGTTTCCAGACCGGCAAACTTGTCATGAGGCCCAATGTCTCTAAAACAAAAATCATTACATTCACAACATTTCAGTGTGTTCCCAACTATAAGTGCACTATTGGGAATAACCAATTCAAGTTCAACACTTGACCTTCTGGGGATTGCTTTATTTAGTAGATTAAGCCAAACATCCCTATACATCTTATTGAAGCCCAAAGTACTCTCTTAATGTGGCCCACATGAAAAGGATCAACTTCAAATTCAGCCAGCTTTCCATAATTCTTAGAGTACAATACTACTATTTAGTAGTAAGGTAGTCTCTGACCTATATTATGGCCTTGAAATATGGAATCTTAGAAATGTTTCCAAAATGAAGCGTGCTTGAGGGTTTACTGTGGCATAAAGTATTGTCTCTTCCCAATTGTGTGTTTATTACTGCAATCAGATATGAGTTTGGCTTGACCTCCCTTAAGGTCCCTGTTCAGTGGAACCTATTGCTTTTGTATCATAAAATCCTGGTTCTGCCGCAATGCTCCATGTTTGAAGACTTAAGCAAGTTGATCCAGAGTGGTAATCATGAAGAACTTAATGGTATTGTTAAAGCATACAAGGACATATTAAAGCGTCTAGCCATTGCTATTGAGCATGTTATCACCAATCACACCTATAAAAAAAAATAATTGTGTTTATTAGATTGAATTCACGCTAGGACAGAAGTGCGCCAGTATCCTATGTACAAAAAATATAAAGTGTTAGCTGATTATATTCCCCAAAACGAAATTTAGAAACACCTTTTTGTGATTCCCTGTAAACATCCTCCTATACTTGATATTAGAAATAGAATCACCTGCAAACAATCATTTTGTTGTAATTTAACATTGAAGTAGACTTGGAGGGATATATTTTTGCAAGGCCAAGGGGTCTCAGACTTGTGTTGTCTCTTTCTTATTTATTTTGACAACCTTTGTTACCTAGAATCTCTTTGGAATAATATATCTGCTGGCTGCTACTTGCTGGTTTCACTCACAGTAGTAAGGTTTGTAAATGCAGTTTTAGCTATTATATGATATGATATGACATTTATAACGCGCCTATACACAAGTGTTTCAAGGCGCAATGAGGCAAGGGAGGGTAAACAAAGGGAGGACAAGACAGCGATCTTCTTAGGCCTAATGACATTGAAATCGCGCAAGTGCAGGGGAGAGAGTAGGGGAAAAGTGCCAGGGGAAGGGGGGGAGGAGCAAGTACAGGGCACAGGATCAAAAGCAAGTGGTGAAGCCAGCAGGTGGCAGTGGAAAGGGATATAATCAGACAAGTGTCTGATAAGTGCAGGTAAAAGGACTGTAGGGTTGCAGATACAGACCCAAGGGCAAGGGTTGCCAGGAGGCAGTGCAGGCGTGCAACTGGGTGGGAAGGGACCTGGGCCCGAAGTTCAGACCAGTGCAGAATCAGAGAGGAGATCAGCAGGAAAGAGGAAGAGAGAAAGCAGATGCAAAGAGAAACCTCTTGAGATGCTTCCGGAACCGGAGCTGGTTCTGCTCAGGTTTCAGAGAGGCAGGGAGGCTGTTCCAGAGCTGCGACTGTCTGCCAAACAGAGCACATTTTAAATTTGACCAGGCTCAGATCTATGTTAATAATCGACATTTAGCATGTTCGTTTTCTTTTTTAAAATGTTTTCAGTTTTAACCTGTTCATGATGTTTAAGAATGCTTTTGTGTTTGATGTCGTTGTTTACTTTGTTTTTTCTTTCCTGTACATCGTGTTTGTAATAAAACTGTAAAAGGTTTTCAAAAGATCAAACCATATCACACAAAAATATAGCTCCTTGTTATCTATTATACATTTTCATTTCAACCTTACTGCTGGACCTAAAGCTTTACATCACTTGCAGTAGTTAGTGGCAAGTGTCCTGTCTTTATCAGATTACACCACTTAAAAGCATTCAATTACATGTGAAATCTCAAATGCAAGCGTTTTTGTATCTGTGAGTAACTTCATTATTGTGGCTCTGAAGAACACTAACTAATGACTCATTGCCTAAACAACAACTGGCTTAAGAAAGGTTGCTGTTTTTTTCCGGTGAAAAAGGCTGCCTCTCACCACAGGCTCTCATAGCAATTCCTTACTAATTGAATCCTACTTCCCTGACTGATGATCCAGGTTCCTGCCATGTAAAGTGTTCAAAGATGTTTGGACTGGAGATGTGCCTGTCTCCCCAATGCTGTGGGGGAGCAGGTGTATCTGGAGGAAGACTTATCTATGGCAGCAATGATTGTGTCATCCATCAAAAAACAATTTTAATAGTGGTGATTGCAAGTGCATGTTCTATTATGGGTGATAGTGTATTGCTTTGGCTACTATGTCTTATTTGGCGCCTGTAGCTTGATATGGCTTGGATGTTTTTCATGCGATCTGGAACAAGAAAATTACTTTTTCTCTGTTTTTATTTAATGACAAAAAGAAAACAAATCAGGGTTCTAATGAAATAAAAATTAGCTGAATGTTTAACCCAACTGCACTATCTGCTTTTATGTTAGATCAGTAATACACCCAGTTTGTCTACCTTGCCTGTGTCTCTGCTGTATTAGGAGATGACAATGAACTACCTCCCCCACTTGGTGCGGGAGGTCACATGACCTGTGCATCAAGGGGAAGGAAGAATGTGGTGTGGGTCAATCACTCTGCCAAATGACAAAGGGGCAAATCATTTGCCGAGTTACTATCTCAGTTCGGCATGGATGAATAACATTAAACCATATAGAGATACAATTAATGCAACTGAACAAAATTGTGATTAGATCATGAATTGGACATTTTCGAAATCTACTCTTAAGAAGAAATGTATTACAACCACTGAAGAAACATCATAAAGCAAGGAGGGTACTATACATTATTATTTACCCCACAGAAATGGCATGGGCCAAAAGAGGCAGGACCTTGTTCACCCTTTGCATCTATTAGTAGACCCATATGGATAGAAAAATGAGAAAGAAGTAAAAGGAGGTCCCCCGCAGGGTACCTCTCACATGGAATTACCAAGTGGAAGTTAGGTTGTTTGGATTTGGAGTGCACACCACTGCTATTTTCATGTTCTCCAGGGACTCATCTGGATGTTAAATGGAAACAGGTGGTGGTGGTTAATGGAGAAGAGGGAAAAGACAAGGGCCCTCATTACGACCCTGGCGGAAATCGAAAAACGATGGCGGAAATGCAATACCGCCATCGAATACCGCTCGTTGCGACTATGACCCGTCACCGTAAAGTACGATGCCATTAGCGACACCGTAGTGAACGCCAACGCTAACTGCACCAAGTACGCGCACGCGCGCCATGCAAAACCGTAATTACCACCATGGCGCAACGGTACGCGAATTCTGACCCTAGCGGACATTTACATAACGCCATCAAGCATGGCGGAAAGTACCAATCCGCCATGGCGAGAAATACGGCATCGTGAACCAACCGTAAATGGCCCAACTGAGTGCCTGTACACCACTCCCTGGCCACATTGCACAACACCTCGTAGGTGCAATGAAGTAAAATGCAACCAGTGAAATGCACAAGTCACCCACGCATGCCAACGAACAAATGAATGTAGGGGCTCCAAGTGCCTTGTGAGTGGCCATCCATATTTGGCATGTCACCATTGCCGTACTGATGCAGCACAGGCATGCGAAGGTTCAAGTACAGCAAAATGAACTGAAAGATGAGACAAAACAACAACAGGCCCCCATCGCCTGACACCAGTGTAAGGCAACATTCAAAGCAGTATCCTTAGGGAGACTGCACCAGCCCTGTACACATGCCAGTAAACAAACCAACCATCAGCATAAGCATGTACCACACAAGTTGGCAGAGTGACTGAGCAGCCAGGCTCATCTCAAGAGGGGCCAATGGGAGCTGCAGGGCACAGATGGCACGAATACAGAAGCTATTCCAATGGACATGACCTCAGTCTCCCTCCAAGAAACGCACGCAAACACAGGCACCTGTGACCAGCCATTATCTGATAATCACATCATTCCACCAATCCACCTGGCTGACCGGCATCTGTTACACAAAAGCTAAACCCCTGCCCCTAAGCATGACATCATTAAAACAGTCATGATGGCAGCCCCTATCCCTGACCTCAGTGGGCTTCGTAGGCAAACGCGGCCAGTACAGTACCACGCAACTATACTCAGAAGCCGGAACCCAATGCAGATCTACTCACAATACATCGCTCCACAAATAGGAATATGCTACATTACTTCCAAAGAATAACGCTACACGGTTAACATCAGAATAAAATTTTAATGCACATCAAATTCACCAAGCCCATACAGCTATTAGGTCATGAACCCCAAAATATCTACATTACTGTGGGCTGCATCCGCAATAAATGACCAGCTACTCCTTGTGTGACGCCCTGTTCCTTCATGGTACACAGGGGCTACATTCACGTCCAAAAAGGCAACATGGAAGCGCCTAGAACCGCAGGCCCGTCCCATTAGGTAGGCACTAGTCCAGCTGAAAGGTAGATATGTTGCTCCTAGCCACTAGTACTGCGTAAGGGCATGTGGCCCATTGGCGATCGTCCCATAAGATCGTAATGGTGCTCCACTGATTAACTCGAAGCAGCAGGTGTCGGGAGTAAAAGCCATCTGCAGGAGTGGCATACAGATGGCAGCGGCAAAAGGGGAGGAGATACCTGTCACCCAAATGAAATGAAAAAGAATAGTATGGCCATCAGAACTTCATTTGAATCACTCACTTCAATGATCACACCAAATCTACAGCCATATGCATGCTAGCCCACTCAAAAGGATTATTTCCACCCATGAATCACTTGCCAATCATAACAATATAAATCGAGGTGAAAACACTATTACAAACGAGTGTTTGTGTGCATGCGTCTGTTAAAACAGAATCCATGAGATGGGATTAGTAACGTGCATAGACACAAGTGTTGGAAGGCGCGTCGAGACAGGGAGGGTTCAACAAGGGCAGATAGACGATGGTCCCACTATGGCAGCTCTGCATCACATAGCGCAGGGGAAGGGGATAGATACCAAAAAGCCATGTACATGGCAAACTCTCTATTAAATCATCTGTCCATGCATCCATACATCATTCCCTCATCCCGGTATAAAAACGCATGATTATTAACTCACATTACATTTGAAATCTCCATTGAGTCTGTGCGTAATGCAGCCTGCAAAATCCACTGTGCTCCAGCCCGGAATTCTAGTGATGTGAAGTAACATGTATTTGGGAACGTCCTGCCTTATCGTCCACTACGCTATTGCGCATCCCATACTATTCATATCAATCATTGCATTCTCGCCATGGCCCCTGTCCCAAGGACATTAAACAATAGAACGTTATATTTGCAGTCAGACCTGTGGGCGTCTCCTCGCCGCTAGCTGAAAACCGAAAGCGCTGTCCTTCGAATTCCTCATTTGCAACATCACGTCGAAAAGGCATCCGTGGGCGCTCGAAATCACAAAATCATCCATGTAGTGCGGCAGTGTGTGAAAATGGCAACTGGCTTCACTCACAAATGGGACGCCCCGCCCGTCGGTGAACCTCGGTACAGTGCTCGCCCAAAGGGGATTGCAGCTGGCACAGGTGGAATGAATCACCACAGGTGGAGGCTATACAGCCTGAAAACACATAAATTGCACACCCAACCCCCTCCCACAACCACACCCACTCCAAAATGCTACCGGCAGGACTAGCGATGTTGGGCCTGGGGGACCTGATAGCACTGCAAGTACTCCAACTTCAAGAAGAAGACGAACACCAACTACTACAACAACCGGCCGCACAGAGGAGACGCAGGAGGAGGAGGAGGGCAAGGCAGGGCCAGCAAGGCCCACCAGCACAGCCACTACCACCACGCAGGCAGCCCGCAATCCCACGCCTCCGAGCTCATCCGTTCAACCTCACTGATGAGCAGATCCACACCCTCTACCGTTTGGACCGGGACACCATAATCTCCATTGTGGACATGACACACGCTGATCTTGTCAGCATGATAGATAGCCCAACCGCCATCCCACCCCTACTGAAGGTGGTGTCTGTACTCCACTTCCTGGCCACAGGCACCTACCAGCACACAGTCGGACAGTTGCATGGCATTTCACAGCCACTGTTCTCACGGACACTATTGCAAGTGCTCGATGCCCTCCTGAAGCACGCAGACGACTACATCTCTTTACCACGCTCGGAGCAGGAGATTACAAACACAAAAGTTGGATTCCATGCACTGGCCGGCATACCGGGTTGCATTGGTGCCATCGACTGCACCCATGTGGAATTGGTTGTCCCACATGCCATGGAGGCCCAGTACCGCAACCGGAAGCAATATCATTCTCTTAATGTACAGATGGTGTGTGACTCCAACAGGATCTTTACACATTGTTGTGCCCGATTTCCTGGATCAACCCATGATTCTATGGTCTTGAGGAACTCTACAATACCACGCTACATGGAGCGACACGCAGGGAACAGATCCTGGCTACTCGGTGAGTCTCATTCCATGCATGATAATGTGGGGTATGTGATGCGGCAATGACCTGGCAGGAAGGGGGGGGGATGCGTACGTAGCAATGTCATTCCACAAACATCCTTTCTTGTCCACATACAGGTGATGCCGGGTATCCACTGAAGAGATGGCTCCTTACACCACTCCGGAACCCACAGGACCAGCATGAGGAGGACTACAACCATGCCCACTCACGTACCCGTGTAGTCATAGAACAGGCATTCGGCCTACTGAAGGCTCGTTTCCGCTGCCTCAGCAGGTCTGGCGGGGCACTCCTGTACCGCCATGAGAAGGTTGCAAAGATAGTCATGGCATGTGTCATGCTACACAACATGTGCGTACGTAGAAATGTGCCCATGCCCCCTGACGCAGAACTGCACGCACCTGAAGATGGTCATGATGAGGCTCGGGATGTGGCAGCACCTCAGGGAGTCCGCGAGGCACAGGAGGCCCGTGAAATTCGTCAGAGTATCATAGATTCATGCTTCTAGCACTCACGCCTGGTGGCTGATACATGGACACGGGACTTGTGGCACTGTGTGTGTCTGGAACATGCACAATGTGGACTGTACGCCTATAAAGGCCTCGTACACAAAGATCAATGTCCACACGTCTCATTGGATGATTATGAAATGTTTATAGCATATGTGAAATTATATTACACACCCCATCGACCCGCCACCCAAGAAAGCCCAACACCCCCCCTCCACCCTCCTACCTCCCCCCCGAACACCAGTGTCCAAAGATGCTCATTGTCAGTGGGCAGACGCTATTGCAAGCCCCCTCTCCGGGTATCAGGGGCACCCCTGCCTGTGGAGCGCAGGTTCCTCCCAGATCTACGTTGGGGGCTGCCCTGGACGGAACTTGCAACGGATGATGTCTCTGCCTGCTCACGTCCATGCATGTCCCTAAGGGTTTGTGAGAGCTCAGTGAGCACACGGCGCACAGCGGCAAGTTCAGCACATACGTCTTTGGACGTCGCATGCAGTTCCCCCCTCAGGCTCTCGGTGCTTCTCTCCATTTGTACCCTCAGGCTCTCGGTGCTTCTCTCCATTTGTACCCTCAGGCTCTCGGTGCTTCTCTCCATTTGTGCCCTAAGTGTCTCAGTAGATGTTTCTATGGCTGCCTTAGTACCCCCACATTCATCAGCATGGTCCTTGAGGAGCGTGGCCAGTTGCTGCTGTTGCACGATCACCTGGTCGAGGGACTGTTGCCTCTGCTGTGCCATGGCCATTTGCGGTGGTGTCACAGAGGGGCTGATCAACTCATGTTGCCTTGCCACAGGGCTTGTGGGGGATGGCCAGTCGTCGTCTTGTGGGTGCCCCTGCGTGGTATCCTCATGGTGTAGGGGATGAAACAAACAGGGGGATTGAGACAGGTCATGGATGGGTCCTACATCGACAGCACCGTTGTCTGTGTCGGAGCATGCTGGCATTAATGCAGTGTCACCTATGGTGCTGCTGCCATCAGAAGCAGTGCCTTCTGTGGCATCCATTGGGGGGACCTGTGGTGCTGCTGGTGTGGGCATGCTGGCTGCTGGGGTGCCTGTTGAAGTCCCCTCCTGTGTGCTGCCACTTGATTTGGGCTGCTGCCGTGTCTTGATCCGTGCAGCTGAGGTGGAGGGTCTTTGGCCGTTGGTCTTGGCCCTCTTTGCAGGTGTGCTGGTAGGGGTGTCCTGCAGCTCGTCGTTTGACTCGGACCCTGTGGTGGAGTAAAGGAGGGCGAGCGTTATTTATGGGTCTGTGGAAATTGGAATGGCAATGTATCACATGCATTGGGGTGGTACCTGAGGGTGATTTGGGTCAGGGCCTTGGAGGTGGTTTCATTTCTGTGTGGATTGAGGATGCAGTTGTTTTGCAGCCTGCAGTTAGGGTGTGCATGCTGCACGTGTAGAGGGTGTTTTTAGGATTTTTTATTATTTATGTATTTAATGTGACTTTTAAAGTGCGCTATCAGGCCAATGTATGTGGCCGTTCTCCTGGACATGTGTTTCTGTTGCACTATGTGGCCACATGGTACTTCACATGATTTTTACTTCCGTTTCCGTATATTTACGGTCACCGTATTTTGCGATTGGCGCTCATTACGGTGACCGCTATGATGGGTGGCGGAATTGCACCTAGGGCGCCGTACGACGGCGGAGAGGGGCGTTTTGGGGACATTTCCGCCATCGCGGACTTTGCACTTCCGCCATGGCGTAATGCTCGTGCCCGATGGGTCATAATTGGCCGCACTTTACTCCATCGTGCAATGGCAGAAACGCTATTTACGCTATGGCGGTCGGGTCAGTTACTTTCCGCCAGGGTCGTAATGAGGGCCATTGACTTTATTGTGGATTGCCGCAGTTGGCTCTGCCCCCTTCCCTCCAAACCACTATAAAATAGGCAGGTCATGCGGCGCATCAGCACGAGCGCACCAATGGATTGCACTGCTGAGTGCTGTTGGTAGTTGGGGGGCTGGGTGGTGAAGGTCTGTGGCCTAGATTTAGAAATGGCAGTTTCGGAAGTGGATTTTAACCCCTGGTTGGTCTCCCAATGTCATACGCTTATACGTTAAAAACAGCAATGCCCGTGAGAGCTGACCTGCAACAGCCTAAAGAGCTAAAGGTGATGTCACACACATCGAAAGAATTAACCATGGGCAAGTCCCCTGCTTTGGCTGGAGTGAAGGGGCAGAGGCAGATAGATAAATCCCTAACAGGGGATATACAGGGCATCTGGTCTAAACCTAGAGGCCCAATTAGGGCATGAAATGTACTGGCTTCTCTTGTAGATCAAAGTGTAAAGCTCCCAGTTGATAGCTCGTACATACCCGACACATGCATGGTAGCAATACTGTCGCAGATGGATAAGGAAGCTTGGGGATGTGGTCCAAAAAATGTACTCCATGCAATCTACTAACGCCCAGGTTCACTGTGGGGGAGACCAGAGGGTGGGATTGACTTGTCCCCAGTAGAAGCAAGATTAAATGCTTTAAACAGTAGTAGCACAGCAGAATGAATTGCCAAAAGATAGGGAACAGGGAGAGAAGCTAAACAAAACTATGGTAACAGACTCAAGGAAGACAAATCTGCCTCCTTGCTTAGCGAAAAGTAATAAGTGGCTTAGCAAGATGGGTGCAATGGATGGGGGGAGATGAAATCACCAAGCCCTCACCCTCCTGATAGATTTAATCTCTCATAATTTCCAATCCTGTATCCAGAATCAACAGTTTCCTCCCCCTCAAAACCATCTGTGTCATTTATCAACCCTACGCCCAGGGGGTCATTGGGGCAAATACAGGGTATTGCATTAGCAGCAGACCTGACATTAATAGCTATGAATATTGCTTAACAGCGCTGGCAAAGTTATATGAAGGGCTAGATAAAAAATCTGAACTGCAGTTGAGAACTACAAGCGAGATACTGGAAAAAGTAACAGCCTTCGAAAATTACATCCAAATGCAGGAGTGCTTAGCAAGCAAAGCAATAATCGCAGAGTCTTGGCAAGATCACAAGCCTAGAGGGGAGAAAAGTGAGCATCAACACACTCGCCCTTTATGGGTGAAGGACACAAATGTTTATATTATATCCCCAGGAGACAAGCTGAAAGAACAGAATATTACATGTCAAGATCAAAGGGAGTGGATCCCAGCAGCGGTGCTAGTGCCAGCTTCAGCTCCCCCTCTAGCAGATAGTGGGGCCCAAACATCATATCTACCTCTTCTTTCCCCTCCCTTCCCCCCATTGCCACTATCTCCTGGCCAACTGCCACCCTCTCCACCATTTACTCCCCCTTACCCTCTGTACCGGTATCAGTGTATAACTTATCTAATCTGCCTGGGCCCATTAAACCTCTACCACCTCCTCCTCCTACCCCTCTCCATTTAATTTACAATCATTGACAAAGCACACTGCGCAGGAACCTACTTTTCCAATATTTAACACAGGGAAAGGTGGCATAAAACCTTTACAACTTGTGAAGAAACCCAAAAATCAAGGGCCACTCAAGAAGTCGATGCTGTTTGGTTCAAGGGCTATTTACATAATCTGACTACTCCTTCGAAAGAGAAAGGCAGAGTGAATATGCGAAGGGGAGGACGTTTGGATAGACAGGCCTCAAATAACAGGCAAGTAAGGTTGGTGAGTCTTCATGAAGTGGTGGATTCAACAGTGGGGACAACAAATGTTACGGACTCAGGTAAAGAGTTGGGTGTGGAAGATTTATTAAGAGAGGGGACCTTGCTTGACCTGATGGTACACTCAGACCACCCAGACCAAGTGATAGTGAACATTGATACAGATTCGCCAGCTGAGGCACAAAGGAGTGATTATGTGGAATTTGAAGAGACTGATAGGGATGAGAGGGATTCATCTACAAGCAGTTGATCCCCAAATGGAGAATATGGGAAAAGGGATCAGTATAGGAGTATGTTAGAATCCTATAGGTCAAAATAAAAATAAAAAAGATGTATAAGCCGAGGAGTGGGGTTAGCCAAAAGAGGAATCAGTGGGGGGTGGGTGGGCAAACACTGTAGGGAGGTAAAACATCACGCTAAAAATAGCTCAAAAGAGACAGCAACCAGAAAAGGAACATTTTAAGCAGGGAGTAACAGGTGTAGAAGAGAGAATGATCAGATTTTAGTACACTGGATTGCCGGGAGTAACAACCAAACCTTGTTTTTTTTGTGTTTTTGAAAAGGTCTTTTTCCCCAGTATACTATGAACAGCTCGAACGTGTTGAACCTTTTGAAGTGGGAGAATGGAAAACCAGACTCCCGTCCTTCACCTCTCGCGCTTGGCCTAGAGGGTCGCGGCCCAGACACCCGCCACGAGAAGAGTTTGCCCATTTACCAGATGACCAAATACCCTGGTACAGAAACATACGGATGTGTCCATCTGCCTGCCCAACAGCCCGCACTGGCCATGCCGACACCTGCGGCACGGACCAACTAGACTGAAATCTACACATCGTTAGAGATGCCATGACGACCTAGATAACGGGAAGCACCGCTGAACTATTATACACGCTGAACATTTCCACACCAATCTACACGAAGAACATACTCAGTGCTCTGACGTAGGCGACAGGCTTATTCACGGACGTGCATCTTTATTATTTTTACATAGGCTTTCAGAATGCAGAAACGCAAGACGCACCATGAGCTCATTTATAACGCTTGCTCACGCTTCTCTTGAAACCCGTTACCATCATGAGAGATATAATGGAAACACGATACTGGCCATGAAACTGTATGCCACTATAACCTAAAGCATCCATGCACTAAATGGATTACTCGTGCACCAGGCCCAAGTAGGCCTCAAGCAAGAGTTCCCGTGGACATTAACAAAGCAAAAGTCAGGTTGCTGAGCCTGCAGAAAGAACCCAGTGGAGCAACCAGCCAAGGTCGTAATGTTGCAAACCCACAGTCAAGAAACAAATCTTCAAAGGCACGATGTTGCAACCTCGCACTCCACGTACCAATGTTAAAATCATATCTGCAAATTAAACCAGACATACAGTGGAAAAACAATATTAATTGTGCAGAATTATGCCTCAAACACGGTCCCTCCCCACGTGACCAAGCCGAACCTGACGAGATGCCAAAACCCAGGAGAGAAAAGGCGTCTGGGTACCTCGCTACGAGACGCAGGCCGACACACTTGAAAGGCTCAATGGACACCTGCTACAGTGGGAACGGTCAGTCTCCCACCTATGAATAAATCCTCACATTGCCTGCACGTACCCATACTGAAACACTGTTGCAACCACAGGTGCACCGTGTGCTGGGAACAACGGTGGTCCCAGGCTGGGGAGCTCACGGATGCACCAATCAGAACATGAGGTTCTTATCTCAGACGTCAGTAACGTTAGCCAATCCTCAGGGGTCTTCATGTAACAATTCTTATGTATCTAATTGTAGGGACAACCCAGATATACCACCTGACTACATCTTAACCACTAATATCATTCTCTATATGCGTACTATACTAACCCCACCACTCGAGCAACCAATCAAGAGTGGCGATAGGTTCTTTTGGTAACTTTTTGGAATGACGCAAGTAGCGCGTCATAATGTAGTAAAAAGGGCCTGCGAGCCCCACTATTGTGTGTGTGTCAGGACGAACGCGTGCGCTCCTTGACCCATCCCTGCCGTTTGCATAATAAACGACAGAAGTTGCCTTGCTCCTTGTGTGTGCCTCATACTCTGTCTCGATCCGAGATATACACGGGAGGAGTTGGGGCCTCCCTGCCCGGAGGTCTGCGGACGGCCCGGCCGACCCCGGCAGAATCCCCCCCAACAAGTTGGAGGCACTGCTGAGATCTGTTTAAGATCGACTTTTATTTTTTATTTTTCCAGGCACTCCCGTTGCGGGGAGGCCCGGCGGCGCGGCCCCCTCTGCCGTTGCCCCCTTCTGAGGACTACAGGACCATCGCGGAGCTGCGAGAGGACCGGACAGCGCAATCCGGATATTGGCCCTCGGGAGCCGGTTGAGAAGTATCCCGCCCGCGGTCGGCGAGTGTCCAGACGTGGTCCAGACGAGGGGAGGTGGCGAGCCGCTTGGAGGGGTGCACGCAGTCGAGCGGCCCTGCATCGAGGGAACTTGGTGAGCATGACACGCACAACAAGCAATGCGAAATTGTGAGGGAGGGGGCGGAAGTAAATAAGGGAGGAGGGAGGTATTGTAAAAAGGTGGGGTGAAGGTTTAATTGAGTGATGATAATGGAATGAATGGTAGTGAATTGAGTGCGAGAGAAGGCGGCTAACGTTACGCGAAAGAGGGGGGCAGGGCACGAGAACAACACGTGCAGACGCTCGCAACAAAAAGCTAACGTTACGCGAAAGAGGGGGGCGGGGCACGAAAACATCACGTGCAGCCGCTCGAAAGACACTGATTGGCCTAAATCGCGACTACGTGTGAGGGTGGGTGTGTGTGGTTTCCTACGATTTGACATTTATCATTCAATGAGTAGATGAGGTTCCCTATTGTTCGAGCAAGAAACTCGATAGGTAGATGAGGTTCCCTATTGTTCGAGCAAGAAACTCGATAGGTAGATGACGTTTCCCTGTGGGCGGTGGCTAGTTACGTAGTTGCCCAAAACGGAAGATAATTGGCTGGTTAAGCCCTCCTGTTGAGGGGCGTATCACACGCGAGGCGACGCAGCGTGCGCAGTCCGGTTATAGTATTGATGAGATTACCTTGTTCCAGGAGAGACAGGAAGACAGCTGTAGGGTTAGCGGGGTAGATTGCAAGTGTATTTTGAATTTAAAGAACATAACACGAATATACCAGTAGTTCGAAGAAATAGGTGACGTCACCAGTAGGGATTTAGTAAGATATCGTGAACACAAGAAGCTTTGGGTTTGACATTGGTGGGGAAGAGAAACATGATAAAGGAGTGGACACGGAGATAAACGATAAACGAGTGGATCAAAGAGGAGAAGGGGAAGGGGGCGTGGCTGCGCACGGAGAACGCCGGCCACGGCAAGTGTAAAGGTGGGAGGAGAACGGGGAAAAAGGACGACTGTGTAAGATCGTCGTAAGGGGTACGCAGCTGCAGGGGGCTGCGTGCGCTTCGGCCGCAGGGGGCCGTAGGGGAAGGAATATAATATAACATCATAAATATATTTGTTTTATATTTTTTTTTTTTTGTGATTATTATGATTGCATAATTTGTCAAAGGATTGTCGTAAGTCCCCACACTTGCGGGGCAAGGTAAGCAATAAAAGGTTGTATGTTGCAAACTGGTAGCAAGGGGAAGGGTAAGAAAGGGTGCGCTAGTATGTCATACGGGAGAGGGTTGGGAGGGTGGGGGAATACCCTCACTACCCCACTACAACATATATGCACCACACTGCCACCACATAGGGAGAAGTTAATTAAGTACAGCATAGAGTGGACCCAGGGGACGGACAACAAAATGTTGACACCATGGCCGCCTAATGGTAGCTTTGACCCATATGCCCAACATTCACTATTAAACCATCTGCACAATACATACAAGGGGAAGAAGTTGGCAAACCATGTGGAGGTGTTTAACTTATGGAGGATGTTCCAGGGGTCTAGACCAGGACCAAATGGAATGTTCACTATGGGGGAAACACCGGAAGAAAAGGAGATTAAGAAAGAAGGAACGGATGGGGAAAAGGAGAGTGAAGGAACAAAGAATATGGGGAATGAAAAACTGGGTGGAGGAAAGGTTGATAAATTAGCTGACATAAAACAGGAACCGAGCAATGAGATACCCTTAACACCGGGAGTGAAAACAGAGGGGGGAGGGTTGTACCCTTTAAGAGAATTAGGAGAAATAAAAGGACAGTTAAGGGCGGCTGAAGGATACTCAAACCCGGCATACAGCCCTCCACCATATGTGGCTCATGGAAAGATACCAATGGGGGACGGGAGGAGAGAAGAGCAGACTGTAGAGATAGGAAACGATGAGTGGGTAGCTGCACAGATATTGTTGAAATTACGAGGATCACTAACTGGAGAGGAAAGGGAGGCGGTAAAGAGAACAAACGAGGATAGTGAAAGAGAGAGTGAAATGAGGGGAGAGGAGCTGCTACGGCAGAAGGAAGAGATTTTGGAGGAAAGATTAGCTAAACTAAGGGATGAGCAGAATGAACTGATAAAACAACTTGAGGGGGAGGAAAGAGAGAGAGTGAGGAAAAGGAAAGAAGATAAGGACGAATTGGAAAAATTAAGGGAGCAAAGTGAGGAGAGAAAGAGGGAAGCTGTAAGGGTAAAAGCAGCAGCAGAAAGGGTATCAAGAGTAGTGATGAGGGAGAAGAAGAAGGAAGAAGAAGAAAATGAAAAGGAAATGGAAATATGGAGGAGGAGGATAATATCAGAGACAGCTAAAAAATATGAAGAGGGGAAGGTAATAGAGAGTATAGTAGAAAGAGAAAGGGTGAAATGGGAAAGGAGGAGAGAGGATGAAAGGATATTGGAACAGATGAGCAACGAAGTAATGGAGGAATTAAAAAGGAAAAGAGAGGAAAATAGTAGGGAGATGGAGGAGAGGAGTGAAGGGGAGAGAGAAGAGAGTAAGAGGGAGAGTGAAAGATGGGGAGAAGTATATAAAAATAGAGAGGTAGCAACAACGTCAGCACTAAGGGGAACAGGTGGTAACAACGGAAAGGAAGAGGGAGACCTAATAGACTTAAAAACTGTAACAATAAAAGGAAAAAAGGCAGAGTGGGGGGCGCAATTTATGAATGATTTTTGTAGTGAGGATGGAAGGAAGAGTGAAAGGGAAAGCTTAGATAAGCTATACCTCACTAGAACAAACATAGATTCGCCATGGGTGAGTAGAAGATGGGAGGAGCTGGAGAGAAGTAAGGAGGAAGTGAAAAGAATGGGAGAAAAACAAACTAACGAACACACGCCACCGACGCTCACCAACCAACACACGCCACCCACATCACCATCACACTCACCATCACGCTCTCTAACGCCACACCCCACATGTTCAACAACTGCACGCTCTCTGCACAGAATAAAGCTCGCACCCTTCATGGACGAAGTTACACCTTATGCATGTCGGCTTAGGGACCTCCCTAGTCGCAGGCAAGACAGGCAAACAGACGTGACAATATTGAACACAGGAAAGGATGAAAAAAGGGGAAAGGAAGAAGAGGGAGGTAGGAGAAGAGGTAGTAAGGAAGGATTTGAAGTAGTAAAAGGAATGGGGGAAGAGGAGGGGTGTGAAGAGTTAACATCATGGAGCATAAAGGATGACACAAGACAGAATGTAATGCCACTGCTGGAGAGAGGAGGGGTTAGACCACAATATGTACCTTGGAAACATACGGATAAGGAAAACATAAAATGTAGGCTCCCATCATTAAGTGGAGGTGCGGGTAAATGGATATATGAAATGGAAAAACACACCGCAGGACAGAAACTAGCAGTGGGAGATGTTAAGGGCCTGTTAATATCAATATTAGGGGATAGAGCGGATGACATTTGGAAAAGAGCGGGATTCCATGGGGTAACAATAACAAACACATCGCATGATGGGGCACCATTTGCAAACTGCAGACATGCGCTATGGCAGGCACTAAGAGTGCAGTACCCAGACACATCAGACATAGGAGCCATTACTTCCCGTAAGATGGGTGAGAACGAGGATCCTGTTGATTATATCCAGGATATTCAAGAGAAGTGGCGCATGGAAACTAGAGAACAATGGGACAAAACACCAGCCATATTTTATCATATACTAGTACAAGGGCTCCCAGAAGGAGTTCAGAGACAATTAAAGAAAGTAGTGGGGATGGAAGCAAAACCATGGCCGGAAATACAACTGACTATAGTACATCACTGTAGAACATGGCAAGGAAAAATGAAACAAAAGGAAGAGGACAGGAAAACAGAAGAGGCCAAATTAGTACAGAAAAAACTTACTAAATATACCATGGAAGGGGCACTAATAACTGCGCCAACACCAATGGCCCAAAGCCCAACGCAAGTAGTGGCTGCACAAAATCCAGCTCAAATAGCGCCTCCACAAGAGGTAATAGAGCAAGTGCTGCCTCTGCAATCACACGCACAGAACATGGGAGGAGGGTACCCAATGCAAGGAGCTGGGTATTATAATTATAATAGAGGGAGAGGAGGGTTTATGAGGGGAAGAGGATACGGATATAATACCCAACAACAGGCTGGGGGACTCAGAAATAACTACCAGACAGGGCAACCAGTATACCAGGACAACACAGGGAACTTCCCATGGCAAAACAGGGAACCACCCGTGTGTTGGAGCTGCGGACTATTAGGACACATGTCACGTACATGCAGGGTCAGGCCAGGAACACCAGCATGGAACGAACAAGCACAACATAGGACATCACAAGAACAGCAGGGCATACAACCACAGCAGATGTCACCACAAGGGAGTGACCAACACTATTCCCTACCACAACAACAAATAAAACAATACCTGCCACAAGTAACTGGTGCAGCGTTAATACAACCACCACCACAACCTGAACGAACGCAATTGGGTGGGGTGACGGTGTTGGGGCACAACCCTTACACAGGGAATGGCCAGTCATTGTACCCCCAATAGGACAGCCCACAGACGGCCTTGGTGTGTCCCATCCTGTCAGTAACACCTAATAGTGCGGAGGAGCCACGCATAGAGGTAACGATAGGTGACAAAAAATTATCATTCCTTGTTGACACCGGGGCGACCCGGTCTTGCATAAGGGAAGGTAAGTTTAAGATGTCAGGCGAAGCCATGAACACACAAGGGTTTTCTGGGGCTAAAGGGTTGGTTCCATTTACTGATAACGTTCCGCTATCTATTGGAGATTACGATCTGTCAGTACCACTTTTGTATTATAGTGCCTCACCAGTAAACATACTGGGGAGGGACATAATGAACAGATTAAATATGACGATCTCCTTTACAGAGGATGGCATAATTTGCTCTACTCCAGGGATTAACATGCTTGCAGCACGACAGATTTTGCAAGCATACTGTGGACAGATAGCGATCAGGGCGGAGCCGGTAGACGGCGAGCTATTCCAGTACGGAACAGACATGGCATTTGCATGGATGCCAGGGATAGGAGGGAAAATATGGAGGAGACCAGCAGCCTATCTATTCCGACCAGAAACACCAGCTAATGAACTGGAAGGGAAGGTCATTGCAGTGGACATTGAGAGCATTATTGCAACAGCTGATTATGTTGCTGTGCACGCCCAAGATAAAGAAGGGAGAGCATGGAGGGCGGTGATAGCACTAGCAGAAGGATGTAGGCTGACCCAGGTGTCAGATGAAGAGTTGTTTTCAGAAGAAAAGGAGGAAAATGAAATGGTGTTCATGATGAGTGTAGAAATGTGGCTAACAGTGGCTCACAAACAAGTGGCACAGAAAATTGCAATGGCACTTGAGGCACCCGCTGGCACACCAGTCCCATTTTTTAAAGAAGATATGTCAAAGGTGCCAAAATCATTATGGACTATTAGCCCTTATGATGTAGGATGCATTAAAAGCATAGGGGGTGTAAAGATAAAATTAAAAAAGGGTGCCATACTACCAAGAGTGAAACAATACCCATTGTCAAGAGAGGCAGATGAGGGCATATACGAAACCATAACAGCCCTTATAAACAATGGCATATTGGTCCCCTCAGAATCCCCATGCAACACAGCTGTGTACCCGGTGCGCAAGGCTAAAGGAGGGTCTTGGCGGTTCATACAGGACCTCAGACCGTTGAACAACATAGTAGAAGCAGAGTATCCAGTAACAGCAAACCCGGCCACAATTTTGTGTGGCATTCCAGCAGAAGCATCACGGTTTACAGTGATTGACCTTAAAAATGCTTTTTTCTCAATACCATTACACCCAGACTCACAAGACTTGACAAGCTTCACTTACCGAAATAGGAAGTGGAAACATACCAGATTACCACAGGGATATTGTGAATCACCTTCAATTTTCAATAGGGTAATACAGATGGATTTGGGTAACGTTGAGTTGGAAAGCACAGTGTTACAGTATGTGGATGACATAATAATTTGCAGTACAAATGAAGATAAATGTAGAGAGGACTCATTAAAAATGTTGACGATATTGGCTGAAAAGGGGTACAAGGTAGACATGGAAAAGATACAATACTGTCAGGAACAGGTACTTTACATTGGCCAACTGATATCACAATATGGAAGAAGGATTGCACCACAAAGAGCACAGGCAATATCAGGCACTCCCGTGCCACAGACTGTAAGAGAACTGCAGCAATTTCTGGGACTGTGCAACTACTGTAGAGCATGGGTATTTGATTACAGCTCTTACATAGGACCCCTGCTTGAGGGTTTGAAGGAAGCAAATAAAGGGGAGAAAAAGTTGGGATGGACTATGGAAATGAAGGAGGCATTTGATGAATTAAAAGAAGCAATATCAACTGCTCCAGTACTAGCATCCCCAGACTATGAGCGACGATTTTTTATATTTTCACATTGCGACTCAGCAGTAATGAAAGCAGTATTGGCCCAAAAGACTAGCATGGGCTATAAACCAGTAGCATTTTACAGCGGTCACTTAGATCCAATAATGTTAGGACAATTCTCTTGCGAACAAGGTCTTGCTGCAGCTGCATTTGCAGTAGAAAAAGCATCATCAATAACTATGGGGTGTCCAACTACACTATTTGTAGAACATGCACTATTTGCGATATTGAATAAACCTAAGTCCACACTGACGACACAGAGGGCAACAGGTTATGAGATTATTTTGTCCAAAGCTGAACTGGCAATTGTTAGATGTAGCACGGTTAACCCTGCAAGGTTCCTAGCAGAAGTAATTGAAGAGGGAGATTACGCCCACGACTGCACCCAAGTAACTGAGATGTACTCATGTACTAGGAAAGTTGAAGAAAACGCACTAGAGGGAGGTGAGCTTTTGTTTATTGATGGGTCATCAACTATTGATCAAGGAGACGGGATAAGGAGGACTGGGGCAGCAGTAGTACAAATGATGGAAGCGCCAGTGTGTGTGGCTATTAAGTGTGTACAATTACCACAGCATTACTCTGCTCAAGCGGCGGAACTGGTTGCACTCATATTGGCACTAAAGGAAAGTTTTGATAAAAAAGTTACTATATATTCCGACAGTGCATATGTTACATCCACTGTCCACTCAGGGCTATCAAAGTGGAGAAGAAGAGGGTTTAGGAGAGCTGACGGCACTCCAGTACAACATGCCCTCTTGTTGGCTGAACTAATTGAAGTAATAAACGATCCCCAAGAACTAGCCCTAGTAAAATGCACAGCACACACCAATGGAGAAGACTATATATCAAAAGGAAATGCAGCAGCAGACGCACATGCAAAATATGCTGCATATTTTGGTGAGATATGGAACCCCACAGACTCACAGAGAGGGAGAGGGAGGGGAATAGCGAGGGAGATGTTAATAAAAGAAGGGTACACCCATCTCCCAGCCACCCAGATTATGGAGTTACAAGCGGCTGCACCAATGGCCGAAAAAGAAGTATGGGTGAAAAGAGGATGCACAATGTCACCAACCGACGCACTATGGCGCCAGGGTGGCACTGGGAAAGTTGTAATACCATTGGCATTGTTAAATACCGCCTTGAACCAATTACATCACCCTGCCCATACAGGCAAAGAAATAATAGCAGCACGAATTAGAGAAGATTGGTTCTGTCCCGAGTTAACATCCCATGTGTCAAATTTTATCAGCAATTGCCTTACATGTCAACAGTTCACGGCCGGTCATACTTTAAAGGTGATAAGAGGTACCATACCCTGACCAGAAGGACCTTTTCGGCACCTCCACATTGACTATGTTGATATGATCAACATTTGTCAAGGCAATAGATACATGATAGTAGTAGTATGCCCATTTTCTAGGTGGATCGAAGCAGGGCCCTGTTCACACCCTGATGCGTTTAGAGCAGCCAAATTTATAGTAAGGGAGGTATTCCCCAGGTGGGGAGTGTGCGAGGTGTTAAGATCAGACAACGGACCCCATTTCGCAAATGAAATGTTCCAGCATATCACATCCCTACTGAACATTAAACACAAATTTGCATGTGCGTACCACCCACAGGCCAATGGTGTATGTGAACGCCTGAATGGCCTATTGAAGGAGGCAATTGCTAAAATACAGCAAACAACAAAGAAAAGTTGGTTGTATTGCCTTCCGTTAGCACTGTTCGAACTTAGAAACAGGCCAGGGTCCGACCACCACCTCACCCCACACGAGGTGGTTACTGGACGCCAAATGCGCCTTCCCCTAACACCAACGTCAAGGGCATTCACCGACCAAGAAAGTTCTGCGAATGTGTTAGGTGATGAAATGTATCAATATGTGTCTTCTTTGATTACTAGCGTTGTGTTTGTGTCTCAACAGCTCGAGCGCACACGGGGCGGGTCCACCAGCAACCAAGAAATAGAAGAAAATACAGAATTGGGAAAGGAGAACTTGTGCCAACTTGCCAAAGGTGACCACGTACTACTTCGAAATTTTAATAGAAGGTGGAACCAGCAGAGGTTCACTGGCCCCCATTTAGTAGAGGACGTATCAACAAGAGCAGTAAAACTAAAGGATAAGCGTGCGTGGAACCACCTGCATGATGTAAAAATCTACAAACTGCAGACCCGCCCCAGCGCCAACGACAGGTCCATTGGAAAAACGCCAACAACATCCCCGGCAGCGGAAGAAAACACAACCACAGACAACGACCCAATTGTCCCCTCGGAGAGAATAACGGACGAAGAAGGGGGTGATCCCCACACTGCCCACCCCATGGTCACACGTTCAAAGAGTAAAACTGCTCCCACCATCTGAGCAAACCCCCCCCCATTGACTACTAAATACAATTGTAATAAAAACTAAGGACTTCGCTTGCACCAATACACATGTAAACACGTGAATGTTCTCTTTTTCTCTCGCACATACAGAAGCTGCGTAATATTGTATTGTTAAGAAAAGTTATCTAACAAATTCAGTGTGCAGGCGTAGATGGTGCTGCCAGACGATAGTTACCCAGAAGAATTGTCACACCAATTTGTATACGAAATAAAAAGGCCAACATACTTAAAAAAGAAAAGGGTACGTGTATACTACACGGCCTTCCTCCTGGCCATAGAAAATTACATGCCCCACCTCCGCCCATACTTGCCGGTCTTGAGAGACCGATCACTTAGAGTAGCGTGGGAGCAACTCTTCACCTGGGCACTGAATGACTATTTGATAGGGAGAGCTTAATGAAACAAAACTAACATTTAATAACAAGCACTTTTTGAGAATTTTTAGGCGGGCAACTTTAACGTCGCAAGAATACGCTGCCAGGACTGCAGCAAGGTAAGAGCAAAATGTCGGTGAGGTTAGCATATGTAATAAAAATAATAGGGATTTTTATGATCACCGGAGTTTTGGCTGCCTCTGTATGGCAGTACAGCTATGCTATGAGTTTTTTTGCTGCACCCAAACCTAATGTACCCCACCTCCCTGCTGCAACAGGTGTTACGTCAGGTGGTAACAGTAACAATGAACAAAAGCGAAATAAAGTTAAACGCAGCACATACTCAGACAATAAAGGTATTGATAATTATGTACAAGATTCAGCACACGTCACAAACAACATATGGTACCAGCACATGACCCGCATTGGTAAGCAGACAACTGAGGATAGCTGTTACGTTTGCTCATTAATACCATACGCCATGAGCGCTTCACGAACATTTGTTGCCACAGAAATAGATGAAAAAACAGCACAGTGCATAATATATTTGGCCCTGTTCCAAACGAAAGGAAGATTCCAAGGAACAGTAGTGCACATGACATGGAAAACACGAGACTCATACCCATATGAAAACAACTTCCTCAAGACCTATCTGAGTTATCACAAGACCAGTTTACATGCTGAAGCATTCAGATACATAACAAGTGGCCCTGAAAAAGGAGAAACAAAGAAGGTAACACTGCAGTATCTACCATGTGATTGGTACGCCACGGAAGTTCCGGGTAAACAAGGATGCTGGGAGAGGCCATTACTGACGATAACAGGAAAGGTGTTCCTGGGTACCAGCTGGGAGATAGGAGTGGTTGGCAGCAACATGGTAACAAAAGAAACTATCTCAACCATCGAGACACACAATCATCGATGTTGGACGACATGGATCAAGTACGTACCAATGCTCACGTGGGTAGAAGAAGATGAAGACCCGATAACTATATTACCATTGACTGCGCCCAAAGTATGTTACCAGCATAAAGGAGAGGTGGACGTGGGATATAACACCAATTGTGCAAGTGTGATGGAGTTACCTGAGGGGGGAGCGGGAACAGCAGTAATAATGGACCATTATTGGGCCTGCGGAGAAAAGGCATATCATACACTGCCTCCCCTGTGGAGTGGTGTGTGCACAATGGTACACGTCAATGTACCATCACTAGTGGTACCTAAGAAGCATGTCGATGTGGCGAAATTTCCGAAAATGGATGAAGGAGACAGGAGAAGAAAGAGATCTGCACCACTCCAGAAGGAGCAAGAAAACAGGACCAACAGCAATGATACTGTCCTAAACAGGAGAAAAAGACAAGGAGAGCCATTAACAGGAAATTATCTGTGGGGAAGGTCGGAAACGGAACTAACCTCAATACCGCCAGAACACAGACTATTCAGCAGAGCAGCAATGTTCTTCTCCTCAATAATACATCCGGGACTGCAGGCATACGCAAACGCAAAATGGCTGCAAATAACCAGATGGGAACTAATGATGACCATAAATTCGACAGTAAATGGGTTTAACGCAATTAAAGAGGAGCTGCGAGCTGTAAGGATGGTAGCACTACAGAACAGATATGTATTGGACCTTCTCACAGCAATGGAAGGAGGAGTTTGTGCAAAGATAGGACAATCATGCTGCACGTTCATACCTGCCAACGATGCCGACAATGGTACACTAACAGAAGCAGTTTCACAATTGGCCCAGATGCACTCCAAAATGATGGACGAAAGTAACGGCGTAAACAAGGATAAAAGCTGGTTTTCACTATTATGGTCATGGATGCCATCTTGGCTGTCAGATGGACTGAAAATAATAGTGGGATGTGCTATTTTGGCTGGAGCTGCACTGATAATAATTAGATTTTGGAAAGCCCGGAAGGCGCGCTCAACTGATGAGTTGCTGGAAATGGTGGGAATGCACCCCTTGATGCCAGCGGATGACGGCCAGCACACAGGTGTGATAATACACGAAAGGGAGAAGTTGCGCACCCAAATCATCGCCAATCATCTAGACCCACCATCAGTGAAGATCGAGAACCCAAGGAACCCTAGGAGCTACATAGGAAGATGGGTGTACTGTACTCCTGGAGGAACATGCGAATACATGTATTGGTCATTTGAAGATCACGTAAACCATTATGGACATCTCGGAGGGATAACCAAGATATGGAGAGTAAGAGGAGATAACGAGAAGGATATGTTTGTGGTCGACAAGTCGACCAGAGGGGGGACTGAAGTGGGAGAATGGAAAACCAGACTCCCGTCCTTCACCTCTCGCGCTTGGCCTAGAGGGTCGCGGCCCAGACACCCGCCACGAGAAGAGTTTGCCCATTTACCAGATGACCAAATACCCTGGTACAGAAACATACGGATGTGTCCATCTGCCTGCCCAACAGCCCGCACTGGCCATGCCGACACCTGCGGCACGGACCAACTAGACTGAAATCTACACATCGTTAGAGATGCCATGACGACCTAGATAACGGGAAGCACCGCTGAACTATTATACACGCTGAACATTTCCACACCAATCTACACGAAGAACATACTGAGTGCTCTGACGTAGGCGACAGGCTTATTCACGGACGTGCATCTTTATTATTTTTACATAGGCTTTCAGAATGCAGAAACGCAAGACGCACCATGAGCTCATTTATAACGCTTGCTCACGCTTCTCTTGAAACCCGTTACCATCATGAGAGATATAATGGAAACACGATACTGGCCATGAAACTGTATGCCACTATAACCTAAAGCATCCATGCACTAAATGGATTACTCGTGCACCAGGCCCAAGTAGGCCTCAAGCAAGAGTTCCCGTGGACATTAACAAAGCAAAAGTCAGGTTGCTGAGCCTGCAGAAAGAACCCAGTGGAGCAACCAGCCAAGGTCGTAATGTTGCAAACCCACAGTCAAGAAACAAATCTTCAAAGGCACGATGTTGCAACCTCGCACTCCACGTACCAATGTTAAAATCATATCTGCAAATTAAACCAGACATACAGTGGAAAAACAATATTAATTGTGCAGAATTATGCCTCAAACACGGTCCCTCCCCACGTGACCAAGCCGAACCTGACGAGATGCCAAAACCCAGGAGAGAAAAGGCGTCTGGGTACCTCGCTACGAGACGCAGGCCGACACACTTGAAAGGCTCAATGGACACCTGCTACAGTGGGAACGGTCAGTCTCCCACCTATGAATAAATCCTCACATTGCCTGCACGTACCCATACTGAAACACTGTTGCAACCACAGGTGCACCGTGTGCTGGGAACAACGGTGGTCCCAGGCTGGGGAGCTCACGGATGCACCAATCAGAACATGAGGTTCTTATCTCAGACGTCAGTAACGTTAGCCAATCCTCAGGGGTCTTCATGTAACAATTCTTATGTATCTAATTGTAGGGACAACCCAGATATACCACCTGACTACATCTTAACCACTAATATCATTCTCTATATGCGTACTATACTAACCCCACCACTCGAGCAACCAATCAAGAGTGGCGATAGGTTCTTTTGGTAACTTTTTGGAATGACGCAAGTAGCGCGTCATAATGTAGTAAAAAGGGCCTGCGAGCCCCACTATTGTGTGTGTGTCAGGACGAACGCGTGCGCTCCTTGACCCATCCCTGCCGTTTGCATAATAAACGACAGAAGTTGCCTTGCTCCTTGTGTGTGCCTCATACTCTGTCTCGATCCGAGATATACACGGGAGGAGTTGGGGCCTCCCTGCCCGGAGGTCTGCGGACGGCCCGGCCGACCCCGGCAGAATCCCCCCCGACACTTTTTTTCGAGTTATACCAAGGGCTTAGAGGATATTCAGACTGTTGACATTGCCCAGGCTGAGTTCCTGAGTGAAAAGTAAAGTGTGAGGCTGATCTTATCATACAGATTGGTATCTAACACCATATGGAAAGCCAAATCAGGTCTCTTTAAACAAGGCTTTATTATGAAACGAGAGTAGGATCAGGAGCAGTCCATGAGTAAGAAGGCCAATGCCTCAGGGAATTATGGAAGGGAGGACCAAGTGCAGCAACAATAAAAGTCTAGAAGGGTCTAAGGAATGGGATGAATATGGAAGACAGGCTTCGAGAGTGACCCCCTATAAAAAAGACAGGAAGCAGCAGGTGAGAAATGTGAAGGGTTGGAAGAACCCTTGGGCAAGCTTTGATTACTGAGATCAGCAGAGGAGGCCTCAGGTATTCAAGATCTGGACATTGGGACCTTGGAATACTAGAGGGTTCAAGCACCTCCTCACTTCCTACCAAAATGCACTGATAGGCCTTGATATAGTGGTCTTACAAAAGACATGGCTGGTGGACCAACCGGTATGGGATGGTTACGTATTGATGTTAGTCCCTGAAATTAAAGCAAATAAAGGTCGACCAACTGTTGGACTATTAACAGCATGTAGGAAGATCCCTGGGTGGACCTTCGCACTGTGGGTGTCAACAAAACCTTTCTTTACACAGCTATCTAAACTTACAGATGTGAAGGAGCAAATGGTGATCCGTACTCTTTATTGGAACCATAAGGCCATATCAGATAGCCAATTCATTGAGGGGGTGGAGTTTGCTTTGGATTTAATCTGTGAGGACAGATTGAACACGGCAACATTAATTTTGGGGGATTTGAGCATACAAGAAGTGGACTTCATTAATTGCGTAATGGCGAGTTATAGGAGCCGGTGGGTGAACTTAATGCAAGAGCATAGTATTGTTATGCTCAATGGCACGGTAAAATGAGATGCCCCGATGAAACCCGCATGGTCCCGTAAGGAACAGTCATCGACAATAGATTACATTTATGTAGATAGTGGGAGTTGCCTTAGGGCCAAGGAATTGCAGATATTGCTGCAATCCCATATTGAGCATAGCCTACTATTATTGTCCTGGGAGGCTCCCGCTATAGTGGAAAAGGGAAAATCCTTCTATAGCTATGACCGGCAGGTCAGGGGGGGGGGGCAGAACAGCTTTATATGGACGGCTTCATCATTGCACAAACATAATGCATGTATTAGTAATACAGGTCTGAGGGGAACTCCGGTTAGGGAGGAAGATGAAGTCCCCTATGAGGCAACCTTTGCCCTATTTAAGAACACAAATAGAGGGGGTTGTAAACAAAACTTTAAATATAAGCACGCCTTTGACCTTGTCCTAAAGAACAAGAAAATGCAGTTGCAGAAGTATATGAGGGCTTTGAGGGTCCTAGACATGTCGGAGAGAATAACCCTAACAAACAATTACAAGCTCCAATATAAAAATTGGCTGAAACTTTCAAGCGCATATATGTACCAGCAAGATGGAGAATGGATGTTAAGTACAATTGAGGCCAATAATAGTGCGCAGATCTGGTCTACCTTGAATGCGAGTATTAATGACAACCAATTAGCATTACACACCAATCTGATTCAAGAGAGTGTTTGGGTAGAGTATTATAAGAAGTTGTATGCCAAGTGTCCAACTTTAGTACTTAATAGGGATGATATCTGGATGGAAGGCATTAATTTACAATTTGGCCAGGATGACAAACTGATTCAAATAAACGGTTGAGTATATAAAGAGCGCCAGTCCCAGGCAGCCTTACTAACCTTATGTTGAAGGAATATCCAGAGGAGTGGTCAGCGGTTATTTTCACCATATTTAAAAAAGTAGTACTAACAAGGCAAATCCTGCTGTCCTGGAAAAAGTTAATTATTGTCCCAGTATTCAAGAAGGGTGACAGAACATCACCTCAGAACTATAGGCGATAGCCCTTTGTGATGCCCCAGGCAAGATCTTTCCTTGAGTGCTACGTTGACACTTCAACAACTGGATGGATAAGAGTTCCCCGGGGGACTGGAGGCAGACTGTCTTTGTCCCTGGTCTAGGTAACTCAGTGAATCTACTGGCCTGTCTCAAATCAAGGACATAGTCATTCAATCGGGCTAGTGTGTTTACTTGGCCCTTATTGATCTTAGAGTAGCATTTGACTCTGTTTCTAGGGAACTATTGTTCTCTAAGTTGGAAAAGGCAGGGTGTCCACAACATGTTCTGGCATTCATTAAACAGTAATCATCTGCAGTGGCTTCTCTATGCAGACGATTTGGTCATAATGACTAAAAGATGGCCCTGGAACAGTAAGTGACGACTAATTACTTATCTATAAATGTGGAGAAAGCAAATGTTTTAGTTCTAACACCCAAAAACACAAAGCGCTGTCTGTTAAAATGGCATGTATTTGAGACGCCCCTAACGGTAGTAAATGAGTATAGGTATTTGAGTATGAGCACTAACAACAGCAAAAAATAGATTCCATATCTGGTGGATATTAGGAGGAAGAAGGTAGTGGTGGTGTGCAGTCTTCCATTATACATAGAAGATATGGTACATTTTCTTGTAAACCCCTAGTCATTTTTGATAAGCCAGAAGTGACGCCAACAGTAATCTATGGGGCAAAGACAAAGATGATAGACTATGTGCCGTACTGGAAGAAGTTGTTATTTTGGGGAAAAGTGCTGTCTCTCACCAATTGTTTTCCAGTGCATATAATATGGTTTGAGCTAGGTGTATTGTCTCTTGATATAATGTATAAATGGCAGCTTATTAGCTTTCATAGGAAATGTCTGATGTGCAACCCAAATCATAGATCCATGCTGCCGAGGTTAGCTGTTTTTTTGGAATCCACAGAGGATCAGTCAGTTAATGGGTGGAAGCAAACTTGCCTGGAAGTCATGAGTGCTGCTGATATTGCGATCAAGGTCTTAATTGAGAATACTGACAGAGCGAAAGCTAAGTTATGGCAGTATGATTGGAGGGTAACCTGGGACGAGTGCAACAAATAGGACATTTTTAAAAGGGGGCATTTTTATATAAAGTCAATGAACAAGAGCCAGAGATATTTAATGACATTTTCAGCACCTATATTGAGGAACCTTTTTTTGAAATTACGATGTAACTTAAGGCCAACCAGAGAAATCCAAGGTACTAGGTTGAAGCTGACCGAACAAGAAAAGGGTTGCAGGTTTTGTAAGAACATTAATGAACGGGAAACTCTGAAGCATTTAATGATAATGTTCCCGCAGTCACTCCCTCAGCGAAAAATGTGTTTACAAAACTCCAGAAACTTTGTGGTAATTTATTTTTATTGGACAGCGACAGACGGTGATTTTAGCAGCAGTTAGATATTTGTTGTCCTTCGATATTTTAGCAGATGGAAAACAAAATTAAATTTGAAACATGTATTTTAAATAGAGAAATGTGATATACCATTTAGAAGCCCTTCATTCTTAATCATAATGTTGTTATAATGTATATTGTTCTTTGATTTTCTATTGTATATGTTGTAAACTGTTGAAAGGTTGACTTATTGAAAATTCAACCAAAATAATCAACAACAAAAAAAGTAAATAAAACCTATGATCCCATCAGTCTTGTTTGATTCAATTTGAAAAGTAAAGGTGCACTCTATAATTTAAAGGGATCATGCCATCACTATTGAATCAAAAATTGAAAAACATGAATCAATGACTTAGAAAAACATGCCCCCTCTCAGTGTAGTGCCCCATATAAGCAAAAAGAGTCCTGTTTGGAATATTGAAAGTCTGTATGATAGTTATACAGGCAGAAATTAATTAGATGTGCAGAACACTTGTAGTTTGCAATAACACTCCACAGCACAAGTGGAAATGTGGATCTTGTCAAATCCCTATGGTTTTTTCGATCCAACTTTATGACCATCTGCATTATTACACAATCTTTTGCTCAATTAATTCAGTGTGCTTTATAACTCAAGTGTATCTACCAGAGAGGCCCAGGTCCTAAATCTATCCACATAGCTAAAGTTTCAAATGGCAAATCCACATGCTCATTGGATATGAAACTTTATGTAATGAGGAGCCTTCAATCAACTAACTTAAAATGGCTTAACCAATACAAGTCGGAATGTGCGTGTGCCGCAGCAGCAGTGGATGGCAGTGTTAGAATCGGCTTGTTAGTCACAGATTCAGTTATACTGATGTGTCTTCTATTTCTGTTTCCAATTGCTCAATCATTTGCACTCTTTGCCAAGACACCCATGATCATCGGTGTCAACTATACTTTCCTGAAGTGTTTAAAAGTTGTCACTCTAAAGGACTGACCTGAGATGACCAGGCGAGTTTGACAGTGTACAGCATCTTCCTGTGTTGCCAAAACGTCATCAGCAGCAGTGTACATATGGGTTTTGAATTACAATTACTTCTGAGTGCTTTCAACCGCTCTAAAATGCACTCCCTTTTTTAGTTTTGGCTATTAGATTGTGCTTAAGCACCACCTATACGACAACACTATTGCATTGGTGTGAATGAAGCTGACAGCTAGGATGGAGATGACATGTGAGGCAGAAAAATAACTTGTGGGTGTTATCTGTTTATTTACCAGCCCATTGACCACTGTTAGGGAGAATTCTAATTTCTGTGCTAATTCCCTTCAACCTTAGGGACCGCCAGCACTTTTGCTGGACTTTAGGACTTTTACATTTTTATCCTGGAGTGAGCCAGACCTTTTTCTCACTCTCTCATGTATTTTTGATCTGATTTGGATTATGTGTTTCCTTAGTTTCTGGAGTCTGACAAACTCCGTAGGCATCTACGTTTTGTATGGTGACATGCAGCACCTTCATTGCAGTGTCACAGAGAAATCCTTTAGATTCGTCTTAAGGTTTAAATACCTTTTCTTGGGTGAATTACAGTTCCCCAGAATAGTAAAGTGAAAGTGATTTTACTTACCTTTTCTCTTTGTAGGTCGAACACACCCCATTGTATGTAGAGTGGTGGGGGGTTACTTAGTAGCCCATTTTCTTACTTACTCATGTAAACATTTTTAAGTTAACCTCACTACTTTAAATGGCTGGTGGCAGTGGTTTAATTTTCCTACCATTGTGCTTTTCTATCGCAGTCTGAATCCTCAGCTGCAGTATAGAAACCATGGGTGACCATTGTGTCAAAATGGCCCTGATCTTCTTTTTTCTTGGGTTTAACTCTGCTTGCCATACCAGCTTTAACCCCTTTGTTAGTTTTGCCTTTGGCAGTCTTCGGTACTGAAACCCACCTCTGGCCAGTGAGGGAGGTGCCTGAAACCTCCCTGTCCTTATTCTCCAGGGAAACCTGAATGCACCCAGCCCTGATTGTGAGTGACAGCTAGGCTGTGCATGAATGGGAAAAGCAAGCATAAAATGCAAGGCTTCTTAGACTGAAGACAGAGTCGATCACTGGAAGAACAACCCGACGAAGAAAGTATTTATTTATTTATTTATTTATTCGCATTTGTTAAGCGCACATAGGACCGAAGGCATCGTGGTGCTGGTTACAGTGTTTCTTAAACATAGTTACATACAGTTGTGCCCTTGATTACATTGAGCAATGGTTATGGTTAAGGTACATGTAAATAGAGAGCAAGAGGGTGGGCAGGTGCGCATGTTAGCTGAAGAGAGCAGTTTTGAGTTTTTTCCTGAAAGAGAGGAGGGATGTTTCTGCTCTGAGGTTAGTGGGCAGTGTGTTCCAAAGCTTTGGTGCCAGGTAGGGGAAGCCTATACCTCCTGCCTTGGATCTATTGATGCGTGGTATGATGAGACGGTTGGTGTATGTAGATCTGGTAGGTCTTATGGACTGGGATCTAGACAGGGTGTCGGATAGGTAGGATAGTGCTGTATGGTTGATGCATTTATGCGTCGTGGTGAGGATTTTGAAAGCAATCCTATCCTTGACTGGGAGCCAATGGACAGCTTTCCTAGCTAGAGTGATGTGCTCTCTTTTTGGTATGCTGAGCGCTGCTCTGAGAGCGTTATTTTGGGTGGTTTGGAGTTTTGATAGGTTGTTCTTGGATGTGCCGGCTAGGAGCGCGTTGCAGTAATCCAGCTTAGCTCCAATGGTGGCTCTTGCTATGGACAGGCAGTTATCTTTAGTTAAGAACGGTTTTATTGCGTTGATGAGTTTGGTGCTTAATGCCGAGGCCGAGACTATTGCGCTTACTTGTTTATCCATAGATAGGGTGGCATCTATGTGGACTTCTAGTGTTTTGACTGATGATAGGACTGGGATAATGCAGTTGTCTATGTTAAAGTTAGTGTATAGTGGGTTGAGGTTGGCGAGAGTGGGCTTCTGGCCTAAGATGAGGATTTCAGTTTTGTCCCCATTCAAGCAGAGGCCGTTGGTGGCCATCCAGGCTTGTAGGGTGGAGTAGATTAGTTGAAGGGCGGTGGAGTCTTGATGATAGTTACCAGTCATGGGCGAGAGTATCTGCGTGTCGTCAGCGTAATTTGTGTAGGTGATCCCCATAGCATCCAGCTTGTCGAATAGGGGCTTGGTAAAGAGATTGTGGGCCGTGCACGAGCCTTGTGGGACCCCGCAGTGGATGATGGAAGGCGCTGCATGAGCTGTGTTGGAGAAGACTTTCATAGCTCTGCCTTATAGGAATGAGGTTACCCATGAGGCAGCGTCTTTAGAAAAGTGTGCTGCATGTGTTAGATGGTTGGTGAGTGTGCTGTGATCTACCAGGTCAAATGCTGCTGATAGGTCGAGGAGGAGGAGAGCGGGTTTGCCTATGTCGAGAATGTTGGTGATTTTGTTTTTTAAATCTAGAAGGGCGGTTTCAGTTCCATGTCCCTTACGGAATCCAGATTGCGTTAGATTCCAGGTAGTGTTGGATCTGTATATGGGCGGCTTTGTCAAGTAATTTTAGAAGGAATGGAACTGCGGTTATGGGTCGATAGTTGTTGGGGTTCGCGGGGTCAAGTGTAGGTTTTTTTAGGAGGGGGCGCACCCAGGCCTCTTTGAGGGTGTCTGGGACTATTCCTGACCTAAATGATGCGTTGATGAACGCAGTGAGCATCGGTGCGAGCTGCTGTGCACATTCTTTGATAATTTGTGGGGGGCATACGTCACCCTTACATAGTGATAACATTGAGATGTTTAAGGATGTTGATGACCTCAGTATTGGAGATTTCGGTGAAGGTGAACTTGGGTATGTTGTTGGCTTTGACATTAGGTTTCATAGGTGTGTGTGAGCTTTGCTTGGGTAAGGAGTTGTAATGGTGTGATATCTTTTTTTGGAGGAGTTTTATTTTTTCTAGCATGGCTGTTTGTATGCCTGTGCACCAGGCCTCATCCTTGACGATCTCGTCTGGGCATGTGGGAGGTATGGTTAGTTCTTTAAAGATGCAGAATAGCTCTTTAGTTTGAGAGTTCGCTGCAGTGATGCGTTGGTTGTAGGCTTCGGATTTAGCTAGGAAGATGGCCTCTTTGTATTTTTTGGCTATGGTTTTGAATATATCTTTTGTGTTGTCGCAGGGAATGCGTTGCCAGTTTTTGAGCGCTTGGCGTTTGTCTGTGCGCATTGATTGGAGATCCTCTGAGAACCAAGAGTTGGAGTGGAAGGATTTTTTCTCTTTTTTGCTTTCTAGGGGGGGCGGCAGTGTTGACTCCCCTTGTGATGAAATCTTTGAATATTTCCGCGAGTGTATTAGGGTCTGATGGGAAAGGGGGCTTTAGACAGGGCACGTTAAGTAGTGCACTGATGTTGGCTGCTGTGAGTTTTTTGGAACTTCTAGGTAGGGTAGCCGTAGCTTTGGTGGGCACTCTACTGCTCTTGGTGCTGGGGATATCGAAGAGAATGAGATTATGGTCTGTCCACGGGAGGCTGGTGTTGGCTGTGATTGCTATGTTGCAATTGTGGTCAGAGATCCAGTCTATGGTGCGTCCTTTAGCGTGTGTAGGCGTTACGATTTTTTGAGAGAATCCTAGATTGTGGAGGTCCTTGGCTAGAGATAAGGCAGCTTTGTCCTTGAGGTCGTTGAGTCCTAAGTTTAAGTCTCCTAAGAGGAGTGATTTCATGGATTTTTTTATGTTATTTCCTACTAGGTGGTTAATTTGGCCTTGGAAGTTGGTGGCGGGGTCAGGTGGACGGTAAATAGTATGAATATTAATAGTGCAGTTCGGCGAAGGTGCTAGTTTGATCGATATGATGTCAACATTTCCCTCTTCTTGGTGTGGTGCGGTTCTAATAGGTAGAATTTCTTTGTGTATAAGGGCAACCCCCCTCCTGTTTTGGTCAATCTGTCTTGTCTGATGATGGCATACACTGGAGGTAGGGCTAGAGCGATGGCAGGGCCAGACGTTTGGTGAAGCCATGTCTCGGTAATGGCTAGTATGTCTAGGTCATTAGTGGTTAGTAGATCATGTACTTCTATGACGTGGGCGTTGAGGGATCTTACGTTGAGGAGAGCGCACTTGTATGGAGTATGGCCGGAGTTCTGAGGTCCTGGGGTAAGAGGATTTGGTGCAGCGGCAGTGTTAATTGGGGTGCAGGGATTGCTGCTGGGTGTATAGACTGTAGACTTACTACTGTGGTATGAGGTATTGTTCCTATGATAGTAGGGTGTGTTGACTTTCGTGGTACGTGAGCTAAGTCTGTAGTTTCTGAGTGTTGTGTGTGCCGTGTTGGCCTGGTGTTGGATGGGGGCTGTGCGGGCTCTGAGTCTGACTAATCTAGTGTTCGAGTCAGGTGTTAGTGCCGTGAGTTGTAGTGGCGGTGTGCGTGTACTGAAGCGGTCCATTATAGTTGAAGGTCTCTGTGAGTGTAGGTCGTGAGGGTGAAGCTCTCTGTTGCTGCTGAGTAATGTGATCATGAGGGTTAGTAGCGCACACAATAGGCAGGTGTGGAGGAGCGGGGGGGACATACTGAGCATGTGTTTGTTGCGCGGGGCAGACTATCACAGTGCTGGCAGGCTAACACAATGCTGGCAGGTTATCATAAATGCTGGCAGGCTAACACAATGCTGGCAGGTTATCATAAATGCTGGCAGGCTAACACAATGCTGGCAGGTTATCATAAATGCTGGCAGGCTAACACAATGCTGTCTAGGGAGATGCTATTCAGTAACATTAGCAGGCAAGTGGTAGTGACTTACGGTTACTGTGTCTTCCATGAGTTAAGATTGAGCTCATTCTAGCCCATAGTCATTGGCTCAGGTGCCAGAGTTCATGGGTGAGAGCCTTCGTTAGAGGAGAGCAAGCAGGAGGGATCATGGATTTCACGACGATGCGGGGGGGGTGTTTGCCGGGCTCGGAGGGAGAAGAGGCGTTAGGACTGCAGGGCAGCATCTCGCGCCGTAGCGCAGTGGCGGACAGGGGCAGACAGGAAGGACCCTTATACTCCATGGCCCTTGTGGACGTGGGCCGGCTTCCGCCTCCGGTTGATGGCGACGGCTGAAATAGGAGGCTTCAGTGTGTTGCTAGGCAACCAGGATGCTATGGAAGCGTTTCGATGGCCGCCATTTTGAATATGCTGGTCGGCGGATTCTCCTGGTGCGGGAGCAGGTTGGAGGCAAAATGGCAGCAAATGCAGGGGCCACCGTGCCTGATTGCACAACCCAGACTGCAGCAGCTGTGTGGAAAGGTGCTTTCACAGCGAGGTGAGGCCGCGCTCCGACGATCGCTGGCAGCTGGAATCCTAGCTGCTCCTGCAGCGTGGATCGGGGCCGGCAGCACGCATGGTGCGTGGCTGTTGTTGCGGGCTCCTGCCCTCAACAAATGTGGAGCTGAGGGGCAGACAGGAAGGACCCTTATACTCCATGGCCCTTGTGGACGTGGGCCGGCTTCCGCCTCCGGTTGATGGCGACATCTGAAATAGGAGACTTTGTTGTGTTGCTAGGCAACCAGGACACTATGGAAGCGTTTCGATGGCCGCCATTTTGAACATGCTGGTCGGCGGATTCTCGTGGTGCGGGAGTAGGTTGGGGGCAAAATGGCAGCAAATGCAGGGGCCACCGTGCCTGACATACACAGTATGACATACACCTGCTGCATGCTCCTGGACCTTTGAATTGCCCGGTGAAGCCCTACTGCTGTGCTGAAACTGCTTTTTCTGCTTGACAAGAGAAGCTGCGGAAAGGACGACTTCTTCCCTTGGGTTAGTGGGACTAAGTAACCCCGAGACGAACTCTGCTGGAAGACCTTCCCCAACAGGCTGCACTGCTTTTCTGCTTCTGGAACTGAGTGCCAGGGGTCAAGAAATCGGTAGTCAAGTGCAACATCTGTAAGCTGACCAAAAGCTCGAGGAATCTCCTGAGGACATTCCCAAAGAAGGACAACCCAAGCTCGATTCACCTCACCAGAGTACTGGACTCAAGAATTGAATGAAGCCCAACCGGTGTCCAAGATCCATGGTGGTGCTGTTTACCACATGCTGAAACCACGAAGTGCCACTGATTTGAAAGAGCCCATAGCTGCCGCCCACCTCTGAACTGCTGTGCAGGAGTCCTCGAGACGTCCTCCCTCTTGTCCCCATGTCTGAGGCCCAGGAACACAGGATGTACAACACTGCAACCAAGGCAGAAGCCAGCTAGATCCTCTTCTTCTAACCCAAGGTACTGTTATGACTAAGTGGTACTTTCCTTTCTGTCTGTAGCTTACATTTCTCAGTTGAGACTTGCAGTAGCTGATTTTATAGAGTTGAATCCAGCTGTAACTGCCACAAGTGTAACAGCTTGTGACCCAAGAGTGATTTTCTACAACAAACTCTCAAACTTTGTGCAAGACTTTGCTGCTATCTAAGAAGTGTCTGAGCTCCATAGACTTTGCTCCAATTGACTGTGGTTGTCCTGGCTCCCTGGAGACTCTTCTGGTCCATTGACTTTGATGTTTATTGTCCCTCATTGGTGATACATTTGAACTAATATTGCTGGGAAAGGTTTTTATCTAGACTTCATTGGGAGATTGAAAAGTGCTCACATGCTCTGAGAACCTGTTTAACCTTTTCCTTCCTTTAACCTATCCTTTCTACCAACCTCAGAATTTTACAAAGTGCAAAATACTGTCCTAGTTAGTGATGTCAACTCAGGCTGTAGGAAGTGTGTATGAAGCATCTCTAAAGAGTATTGACTTGCTTTGCCTTGATTCTGAGAAAGTATCTTGAAGTGCATGTGTATTGTTGCACATTGCTCTTTTAAAGAATGTGTATTTAAAACTGACATTTAGATAAATAAATAATTATTTTACTAGAAAACCTTGATTGTACGTGTTTTTTGGATACGTGTATTGGTGAATTTCGATCCTACAGCTCTACAGCTCATAAGTACCCCTCTTGAGATAAGTCTGGCTGCTCAGTCACTCTACCAACTTGTGTAGTACAGACCTATACCAATAGGGTTACTACATCAATTCTTGGCTAACAACCACCCATGGCCATGTTAATCCAAATAGACATTTCCACTGACTACATACCACTCCTCACCCAAAACACATCCTCCTGGGATCTCTTTGAGCTATGGCTATCAAGCAGTAACAACAAACTTTGATCAACTATTATTATTTCAAAGCAGTCTTGCTGTTCATGGCTTAATTGCTTCTCTGCGTGTGATACAGGTTTAATAGAAATGTATTACACATTTCTATCTTCAACCACCTGATATATATCTGTTTTTTGTAAACATGTCCTGTTGAAAACAAGCATTGACAAAACCAACACAATTGGTTTGTGTATATGTGTTAGATGGGCCTGTGCCAGGCACTGCTGTCTTATGCCAAGGTAACCACACTATTTTCCAGCTGGTGTCTGGAATATGCCTATCACATGCCTTCACAAAACTGCTGGCTTTGCCAATACTTGTTTATTTTCCTAATAACTTGATAACATGTAAACACATTGGTAAGTGTGTGCAAAAAATGTATTCGCTGATTTTCTCCCTTATCTACCCACTTCGGAAGAATCACACACTTCTTTCTTGAGGAGTGAGGGGAGGGCATGCCCTTTCAGAACACTGGCATCAGTGATCACATCACCAATCCTGGCTTTTCTTCCAGGGATCAGATATGGGTTAGCACAATGCACTCCAAAGTGTACCTTAACTTGTTTTTGAATAATTTGGAATTAAATTTATGTAATCGATAAGTAAAGTAAAGGTTCGGGGGAGAAACATACCAAACCTGGCATATGGGTTGTGGACAAAGTGAGAACAAGATAAGTTCCCTATTAGGGAACTCCCGTCCCCTGCACACTATCTGGGGCTATGTAGCCAAGTATTTATAGATAAACCATTAGATATTGATTCTATTTCTTGAGTAAATGTTTAGACATGACATAGTCTGATCATCAAGTTTAGTAACAATAGCCTTTTCATTTTTCACTTTTGTAAAAAAACAACTTGTAGCTTGATTTTTGATTTATTCAGGATTTATTGATCTGAATTAAGTTGCCCAACACGTTTCGAGATAGGTTCTCTTCTTCAGGGGCTGTATTATGAAAGTCAAACTTTAAATCTATTAAGGAAAAATAAAAATTCTAAATTAGATTGAAAATACAAACTAGATTGTTTTCACCATTCACATACATTGTTGCAAAAGCAAAAGTAACTTGAATTTAACATCATCAAAGTTTGACCAAAGTTGTCATCACATAAGAGTAAAAAAGACCAAATGTTAGAATCATTCAACATATAATAAAATAAGTAGGTCTCAAAATAAAGTTTCTAGATATATATTTATATATCTAATATTTATGGTTGTTAATTGTTGCTAAAACAACTCAATGGATTGTAGGTATTTACTATTGAAAAAAAAAACTCAATAGTCAATTATTCTCCTACCCCTTTGTTAACCTTCGAAAATAAGGTATAAAACCTAGTGGTAATTGTGACAGGAGATGTGCTTACCCTGTTCCTTTAAAAAATGGATAGAAGGATGTTCCTCCCTCAACGGTAAGTAACAGATCGGACACAGATTTGTTCTTAGTTTCTCCAGGAGTACCTAGGACATATTACAGGATTTTAATGAAATTAGCCTAAAATTTATGAAAGAAAATTACCAATTCAAAACATACTTTGAAAATGAAGACTTATGGTTGTAATAGTACTGTAAAATCTAGTAAGTATAGTTCTGTATCCAAGATGATATAGATTAATACCTTTTTATTTAAAAAAGAGTAGAAACAATCATGAAGAATCCTTGTTAATTTATTCTATGTCAGTCCATTCAATGTTAGTTCATTAAATTCATAAGAATCAATAAACGAAAATAACACTTACTAAGTGGTGGTAGTTAATTCAATATGAGGTAGCTCTGCTGGGAGCACATGAATCATCCGTACGCGGATGCGCATAAAAGTTGGTATCCCTGATTCAGTCAAGGGTATTGCTGATGATCTAGCGCCGAACAACCTGGGAATAGGAAAACCTTAAGTTAGAGCGCGTTAGTTCTGCCAAGTGGTTTAGAAAAATGAAGTTAGATTCAGAGTGTGAAACGAATACTTCCTAATCTCTATTCCATTCCTCTTCTTGTTTTAGTGCTGATCTCTATTCCGTTCGACTCCCAAGGCTGGTTCAACACCGGATGTTGTCATACATCCAAAATGGCTGTATTTATGGTGTTTTTTGGCAGTATATTTCACTGTGATATTTTTGTGGTAAACTGGTGGTAAACTAGTCTTAGCATTAGAGATAGTTCAGTATTACCCTATGTTGGTGATAATATAGTGTTAGCTTGTGTTGATGGTAATTTCAGTGGTATCTTACCTTGTGGTATTTTCAGAATTACCTTATTTTTGTGGTATAGTGGTGAGCATAGCTTTTTATACTATAGCCCCATCAGAAAACAGACCTTTCCTCTCTATTAGAATGTCTCTCGGTCTCCTGTAGAGAACCCCCAGACCTATTACACTTTTAGAGAACCCAGTGAGTTTATTCAGAATGCCATCTATGGTATGTGGCTTGTATTACTGGCCTATTTACATCCAGTAATCTATGTGTTCTGATGACACTGCTATCTCTAATGCATGCAGAGAAAAGCACATTCAAAACGCATACACAAACTTTCCTACCTTGCAGGTATGTATTCACTCTTCCTTGCTTGCTACTTTAGCTACAGTGGTAAAATAGCAGATGCTTTACCACTCTGGTATAAACATCAAAGCCTTGTGATTCCCTTGTGTAGACATGATTCACAGATGCATGAAATGACACCAAATCCCAGCGTTTGTTTTTTGTAGACTATGTATTACACAACCATTATAAACATAGTTACATCTTACGACATGATATCACAGCATCGGGCCTACAACGTATGAAAGAGAACAGAAAACAACAGGCACATTGCAAAGCAACAAATTTGGTATTCAGCACTTTTAAACACTGAGAGATAGACATGAACAAGCAGTATTATTTGTTCTAACTCCCTGCACTGCCAACAAATTACTTCATCTCCCTCATTCCTCACTTGGCACCTAACCCACCCCGGACAAGCGAAGTTTGAAACTCTCGTTGGCAGGACCTTATCTGCATGACCTCGCTGCTTCGCAGATCATTCACATCAAATCCAGCAATTCAACCTCCTGGTGTGGGGAGCTCCCAGCTGTTTAAGTTTGTAGCCAGTGCTCACACTCACATGGAGTCTGGCAGCATTTCCTTGGCAGCACCGTCTGTACCTCCGTCTCAGCTCGAACTAAACTCTTCCCGCCGCCTTATTCATCAAGAAAACTCCTCCTGTCTATCATCCCTAGGTCAGCCCTCTATTGACGTGGCCCATCCACCTCCAATCCCTACCAATCAGAATAAAAGAATGTGCCCTGTACCAGTCCTTTTTTTTCAAGACAATGAAGATTTCAGCCCTGAAAAGCCACTGTTTCCGTTTGCCTTCCTGCCAGTGGCATATTTCTGCTTTCCACGGAAAACACTAACATGGTATGAATTTTAGAGTGTATATCTCTTCATGGAAAAAATAAAGTGCATTTTAAATCGTGCATGTCGTATTGCATTAACATGTTAGAGGGGCGTTTAATATATTAGTAGGACAATTAGTATAGGGCTAATTAATTATGTATTTCTAATGCAGTTTGCACACATGGAAACATCCAATTTGTAAAAATGTGCACCTCTGCATTTTAAAATGACAGCACACTGTGCTAAAATGTTTTACTAAATGTTCTGAAAAATTACCTGCTGGTTGTTACCGAAAACTGCTTTGCACCTATTGTGCACCTATTTTGCACCTATTTTGAAATGGCTGCATTTAGATATTGCATACTGCCCAATTATTCTTACACACTCTAAAGACACCATAGACGATGCACTGGAAACATACCAAATGCGACAAGCCAAAGGATCCCCAATAAACATGTGGGAAAGAAGTATAGACGCAGGTGCCTTTCCTCTATTCTTTCCTACTGACAAAGGTGGAAGGTACGATGATAGACCCACATAAATAACAGCATCAGAATACTGCTCTTTACGAATGTATTCTGAAGACCCCAGATTCGGACAAAACGTGTTATACATATTCCACCTTCTCTTTGAAAGTGAACTAGCAACAAATCAGGTACCCATTTTCAAAATATGTCAGCTACGAAATTACTACAAAAAGTGCTAGAAAAAGATCAGATTTTACAGTCAAGTATTACAAATCTTTTAGCAAACATGCATGGTACAAAAGAATACTGGTTCTGACGTCATGGAGATGTATGCTGTATGATAAGAAACCTTGGCCCACATACTTGGTTTGTGACATTAAGTTGTGCAGAATATGCATGGGAAGATTTACACGATTTCCAACGCATAACAAACAAAAACAAAACAAACATAGATATAAAAATACCAGGAGAACTCTGCTCTCTAGATCCTGTGAATGTATCAAGATATTTCCATCATTGCTTCATTGCTATGCTGAACTTCATTTGTAATAAAACTGTTCCTCCCCTCAGAGAAGTGCAACACTTGGAGAAAAGAATACCAAGCCAGAGGAGCACCACACATCCACATGCTTTTGTGGATTAAATATGCTCCTAAATTTGGTCAGGACAGTGATGCCACTGTTTTGCTGTTCATCCAAAAGTATGTCACTTGTGAAATCCCTTCACAAACAACACATAGTGAGTGACCTTCTTGCACAAATTTTACAATTTCAAAAACACAAATGTGGGAAATATTGTTGTCGCAAATATAAAACCGATACTGCCTTGTATGGAAAATCTGACAATATAGTATGGCTAAGTCTTGGTCCTGCTAAATCTAGAAAAAGAGTTCTCAAATCATATGAGGACATAGAAACAATAGCCAAAAATGATCCCAACAGCCAAGACATTTTGAAAAACAATTTACTGGACACATACTACCCAAACAGGAGTACCACTATGGAAACCATGTGTCTCTACCATGTACCCCAAATCTTCACATACAAAAATAATATTAAACCAGATGAAAAGAAAGGTAGATACAGAGTAGTACATTGTGAAGGTAGCTTAGTGAATCTTACAATAAGCAGCTTAATTAATCATATCAAATTGTAATTAAAAACTCCTCAACATAAAGAACTGTATTACATGTACCTGCTACAATGTTTTAAACCATGGGGAAAAGAAGAAGAGTTACTAGATATGTATGACTCCTATGAAGACGCTTTCAAAGCAAATGAAAGCACTATAAGAGATGTAAACTTTACACATTACCAAACAATGTTGCACAATGAACAGCAACACGAAGAAGAACTCCAGGCCCAATTAGATGTGGACACTCCTGACAGTAATCAACCTTCTTTAACAGGAAGCCAAGAACCACTTGAACAGTCACTAATAGCAAATGAGGCGGAATTAGCCATGACAGAATTAGAAAAAACCATGTGTCAGTGTGAGCAATCTACAGCAGACTTTGCTGTACTGAAATCACAACTAAACAATGAGCAGCGTAGCATTTTCCAAGAAATAACAAAAGAAATTGAACATGGTGTGCAACATGAAAATAAAAACTGCACCTGTCAAGATTACAAACCTATACTGCTATACATGAGTGGTCAAGCTTGTTCAGACAAAACATTCTTTAATCAAAATCATCAGCAAGTTCCTCCAAAAACTGACAAACAACAAACTGTCAGCTGTTGTAGCTGCACCCACAGGTTTAGCTGCCTACAACATAGGCAGTGTCACTTTACACCGATTACTACTCCTTCCAGTAGATCACCAAAACAAATGAGAGTATTACAAACTTCCTACAGAAGCTGCAATGGAACTACGCAGAGTTTTCAAGCAAATGAAAATGCTGCTAATAGATGAGGTAAGCATGGTCTACAACCTAATGTTGGCTTTGATTCACCTCAGACTACAAGAGGTCCTCAAAACAGACTATGTTTGTTTGTTTGTTTTATTATTTGTAATGCGCGAGCATACCCTAAGGTAACAGGGCACAGCAGTTACATGAATATGCGAAGTTTAGTTACAACAACGAAAATATATACATACACACAGTAATAGTAATAGCAGGATTATATACATATATACAGATAAACACATGTAGGTACAGTATGTACAGATGGAAAGAATATGAAAGACTTAACACCTAGATGTGTTTGAAGGCCTACGTTTTCAACCATAAAACAACCTTAGATCGGAAGTTTTGATAAGGCAAGTCCATTCTGAGAGTTGGCGGTAAGGAATTCCACAGTTTAGCTGCTTTCACTGGGAAGCTGTTGGCCCCTATGGTGGAATGTTTAAAGTTGGGGACAGAAAGGCAGTCTTTATAGACTGTTCTTGTGGGTCTCAGGGAGGTCTGTCTATGAAAGCTGTCGATCAAATAAATCGGAGCAGCATTATTGAGAGATTTGTGAGTAAGTGACGCAGTTTTTAGGAGAATTTTGTCTTTGATAGAGAGCCAATTATTCTGTTGGCTATGTGCTGTGATATAATCTCTCCTGGAGATGCCCAATGCCGCTCTAAGAGCGTTATTCTGAAGAGTTTGTAATTTGCTAGTGGTGGCTTTGGAGGACCCAAGATAAAGAGCATTGCAATAGTCCAGGCGGGACAATATGAGGGCTCTAGCGAGGGTCAAGCAGCTAGTGTCGGACAGAAAGGGTTTGGCTGCACGGATCAGTTTATACGTGTAAGCCGTGGAAGAAGCTATGGGGTTCACCTGTCTATTGAAAGAGAAGTTAGAATCCAAATAAAAGCCTAGCGTTTTAACCTCTTGTCCTACTTTGATGCTATTGCCATCAATTGTGAAAGAAGAATAGACAGGGCCTAATTTCTTTAAACTAGAGGTAGTACCCAGGATGATAAGTTCAGTTTTGTCATCATTCAGGCATAGTCCATGTGTGGCCATCCATGACTGGATGATGATGTACACTCTATTCACCAAGGCCAAATCCTTACCATAATCCCCAGAAAGTGGAAGGAGGATCTGGGTATCATCTGCGTAGTTGGTGTAGGTGATACTGAGATGATCCAGATCATCGAAAAGGGGCTTGGTAAATATATTGTACAGTGTGGGGGAGACACAAGAGCTCTATGGCACACCACAGGTAATAGGTGTGTGGTCTGCTGCTACTGTAGGTGAAAATACCCTCATGGTTTCTAACAAATTATCTAATCCATGTGATGGCCTCAACAGAGAAGTGAGCTGATGTGTTGAGGTGGGTACATAGGACAGAGTGGTCGACCAGGTCGAATGCTGCAGAAAGGTCTAGGAGGAAGAGTAAGGCGACTTGGCCATTGTCTCTAAGCTTATCGATCTGTGTTTAAAGGTCAATAAGAGCAGTCTCAGTCCTGTGTTGAGGACGGAAGCCTGATTGTCTAGCTCCTAGTAGGTGATGTTCTTCCAAGTACTTCTGTATTTGTACCTAGGCGACCTTATCCAAAAATTTTAGAAGGAATGGTATGGTTGTGATAGGTCTATAGTTTTAGGCCTGGCTGGGTCAAGTGTGGTTTTATTTAGTAGTGTAAGTACCCAGGATTGTTTTAAATTGGTAGGGATAGAGCCGGTGGAGAAGGAAGCGTTGAGTAACTTCGTGATGAAAGGGGAGAGGTCACGGGCAGCATCCTTGATGATCTGTGCAGGGCACAGATCTCCCTGACAGTTGGAGGGTTTCAGTGACAAAATGATTTTTTCTACTTCAAGTGTGGTGACTTTAGAGAAGTTGAAGCAGGTGGTTTCCATTAAAGTAGGCTTCTCAGTCTGTTTGGAAGTGAGGGGGTCATCAAGGTGGCTTTTTTACAGGAGATTTTGTTTTGTAGGGTAGCAATCTTGTTAGCTAAGGCATTTTGGATTTTTGAGCACCAATTTTTGTCTTTAGTGCAACTATCTGGTGGTGCTAAAGGGGTTTCTACTTCTTTGAGGATGGAGAATAATTGCTTCATGTTTGATTTGGCTTGGGATATACGGGAGTCGAAGGAAGTTCATTTTGCTAGGCAGATTTCTTTTTTGTAAAGGGCTGCGAGTTTAGTCAATTTGAGTTTATTAGCTGCTGAAGGGAGTTTTTTTCCAGGTGGCCTTGCAGTTTCTTTTTTACTACCTTAAGTTTTTATGGAATGGTGTATACCCTTTGTTCAAGTGCGTTTTGGGCTTACTTGGTCTAAGTTTGAGGGGGGTGATTAGGTCCAGCGAGGTGGACATCATTTTATTGTATTCTTCAACCAAAGTCTCAGGATCCGAGTTGTCTGGGAGTGTGTTGAGTGTGGGGAGTACGTTCGGGATAAGTCTCTCCACAGTGATACTCTTTTCTTTTCTCGTGAGTGTAGGTGGAGCCCTGCTGATTGGCAAGGGTGGGGGTCGGATAGTAGAAAGCATGAACAATACCAGATGGTGGTGAGTCCAGGCTAAAGGTGAAATGGCGGTGATGTTAGCTAGACAGTTCTAGTCGGCCACCCAATCGTGTATTCTGCCTTTGACATTTGTGGGTTCCGTACTTCTTTGTGTAAATCCTAATTCAGAGAGAGTATTAAGCGTAGTGCTGGCAAACTGGTCTTCCGGGTCATTGAAGCCCATATTAAAGTCCCTGAGGGTGAGACCTTGAGTGGAACTTTTAAGATTGCTGGATAAGATGATGTTAATGCCCTCATCAAATGTGCCTATTGGGCCTGGCGGGAATAGATCAAGTGGATGTTGAGGGTTTGGGCATTTGTGAGAGGATCTATAACAGAGAGTAGTTCGCATGAGCGGACGTTAATAGGGGTTGCTAATCTCATGGTAAGACTACATTTGTGGATAATAGCAACACCCCCTCCTCTGGAGTTGGGTCTGTCTTGTCTCAAGATGGAATCATTATCTGGGACTGCAAGTATGAGCGTAGGGCCTGCTGCTGGATATAGCCAAGTCTCCGTCATAGCAAGGAGGTTGAGGTCTTCTTTGAGGATCAGGTCTGCAATTTCAGTTGCTTGAGGTACTAACGATCTGGCGTTGATCAGGGCTCCCTTGATTTGGGGACTCGCAGTGGTTGTAGTAGTTGTAGTGGGGGGGTGGTCTCGTATTGTTTCAGGTTTGCTCTGATTAGGGGAACTGTGTGGAAGTTTGGGGTCGGAATTCTGAGATGAGTTAGGTTTTAGGGTAGTTAGGCGAGGCCAGATTGTCGTGGTTCTTAGTCTCTGTATAGTAGACATAGAACGGGCGAGAGGCTAATAGATTTTAGCTAATCTAGTTCTGAGTCTTAAATTCCTGTCAATAATAGGACAGGGGAAGCAAGTAGGTAGTGTTGGATGTGGGTCATTTATATCTAGAGGTGAACTACTAGATGATTTATTGTTCGGTATAGATGAGTACATGGTGATAGGTGAGTGAGGTGACATGCTAAACAGTGCGATGTTATTTATAAGGAGCAGGAGGCAGGCGAGCTGGCTAGTGACCAAGGGGAACATGCTATGTAGTTATAGCAAATGTGTTTGGATATTTGGATGGTTGGCCTAACACTTAGGAAAGGTGCTTGGGCCTAAGCCGATGCAGGATTGGGCTCTCCCTAGACAAAATGGGTCATGGTGAAACCTTGGAGGTGGGGTGAGGCACAGAGGGCTCAGGCAACATAGAAATGAGTGGTGTTGGCTGTAGAGCATCAGGCAATTATATAGCGAGCAAATTCGGATCAGGCAGTAGCGAGGCAGAAAGCATAACACAGGCAAGGGGAGGCACTAGCCTCAGTCAAATAAGTAGAGGAGTAGAGGTTCAAACTCACTACCCTAATGGCAGGCAGACTTAGGGGCCCTATCCACACATTAGCAGTGCTGTACCATGAGAGAATATCATCAGTTTCATGATGAGAAGAGTTGACTAAAGATGCATATGGGCAGCACCTGGAGTCAAGCTAGAAGCAGATGGCTAACATGTAGTGGAAAGCCTCAGGGACAAGATAAAGCAGCATCATAAGCAGCATCAAAATCGAAGTAAAGCAATAGGCTATAATGAATGAGCAACATCAAAATCAAAATAGAAGCAATAGGCTAAAATGTAATAAACAACATCTAGAATCAAGATAAGCACAAAGGGTGAAAAAGCAATGAGCGGGCCAATGCATGTAGCTTACGTGTCGCGCAATCAATTGATGAGTATAGAGCAGGCAATACAAGCGCTGGCTGGCTCACCACAGGGTGGGCTAGCGAGTCCCAAGGGAGGTTTGCGGATTCATAGGTGACAGATATGGGACTGGATTGCAGGAAGGAATAGGAGAACGGGGATAAGAGAATGGAGTTCTTAAACAAGTAGGAGGAAGGCTGTGAGGGCATACATTGGTGGCAAGCAAGTTAGGCGAGAGAGCATAATGGGCACTATTACATGCATAAGCAACAATAAACAGACATTACAGGTGCCAGCCGTTTAAGTCCAGGATAAACATGCAATATATTCAACTATAGGACTAGCGTACTCAAGTTGCTAGAAGGTAAACACACAGTCAGTGACAAACAAACTACCGCTAAGCCAGCACTAACACCTACATAAGCCTTGCGTTAACAAGCGTAAGACTGTGGTTGATAGGCTTAATGCTGTGACAACGTTACAAATGTTTGTGCGCAAAGTACGTTAGTTGACTGATAGTGTTATGGCAGTTCGGAGTGCCGCGGACAGAACTGCAATAGTATGCAAGGTTCCAGCAGACACGCTATTGTAGGCAAGGGACAGCAATCAGGTAGCGCTAGGTAAGAAGGAGGCGGTGTGTCCTGACTATGAGGAACTCTTTGGAGGAAAACGTATTATTGTTTTTGGAGATCTTCTTCAATTAACTCCAGTGAAAGCTGAACCTATTTTTAAAACCTTAGGGCACAAACTGTGCCATAAAACTCTTGGCAGCATAGGAAATGTCAACCTTTGGCAACATTTCCAATACAGTGAATGAACTGAAAATATGCATCAGTATGCAGACCTCACATACACCAAGTATTAGAGTTGGTGTACTATCTCAAGAAGCACAATCTATATTAAAAACCAGGCACATTCATGCACTCTATGCCATAACTCTATGTCACGGAACAATTAGCACCCAAAAATGTCAATGGTATGCCATTAATTCCATCTCTTACAAGCTGTTCAAAATTTCATGAAACCATGTTAAAAAAAGAAATGCAACCAATAGTTCAAATTTCCTCCACAGACAAACGGAACGTACACTACCGATGTGTTAACAAGCCACAGCAAGACTAAACACCTTGGAAAACTCTATCTCTAACACAGCTGGTTTGGAGAAAACATTAAAATTATCTTTAAACTGTAGGGTAATGCTCAAACATAACCTTGACATGGAGCAAGGACTAGTTAATGGAACACATAGTATAGTTGTTGGCTTTCAAACATACCCACATGAAAACTACATTCAGTTTGTCAATATTATCTTTGATAAACTATCCGAAGTTAAAAGGATAGGACACTCAACAGCCCGCTTCCTTCTTTTCAAAGACATGTATGTACGCAGAGAACAATTTTCTCTAACTCTAGCATAGGCAGTCACCATTCACAAATAACAAGGTCTTACCCTAGATGAAGCATTGATAGATATTGGTAGCACAGTTTTTAAAGAAGGCATGAGCTATGCAGCACTATCACGCTTACGTACACTTGACTGACTATTTCTAATCAACTTTGACGCAATGAGTAAATGCTGATATTTCTTGCATTCTAGAATACAATAGATTGTGTTCACTCTACACCCCCATCTAAAAAGCTATCCTGTTCCGCAAAAAAGCTTAACTTTGTAAAAGAATACTTCTTCAGACTCAATCTATTCAGGATCTCACAGCAATTCATCCAAAGAAAGTAAAAGAAGCTAATACTTCATCAAGGACCACAGTCAAAGAAGAGTCTACTGCTCAAAGTAACACAAATACCTCTTCAAAAAAGCAACGCACACTCCCAACAAATGATTTGGACACAGAACATTCAGGTCCTTTCAAATGTTCAAATACAACTGGTGTAAATTGCTATGCAAATGTAGCAATCAATATTCTATTCCAATTGCCACCAATTATTAACAACATTTACTTACACCTGACAGACCAATTGTGTTTGAAAATGTTAGCCCTTCACAGAAATAAAATCAACAATCCTGACAACACTTACAGATTCCGATAATTGTTCCACCTTACAAATAGAGACACATAGTAAATACGTAATAGTAATGTTTTTACATCATAATGCAGATGGTACCAAAAACAACTGCAAGCTGACTGGATTCACGCATGGTCGAGTATCACTTGGTAAGAAAACATTCACAACAATAAGTATAATCTACCACGCAGGAGCCACAACCAATGCAGGTCACTACACTGCATATATAAAAAAGAATTGTGGATGGTTCGAATGTAATGATACTATCATTACTCTAAAACAGAGATTACCAGCAAATCTTGTAAACGCTCACTTAATATTCTTAAAACTGAAATGTAATAACTAATCTGTGTATGAACATAAACAAAACTTGAACTTCAAAACTATAACCAGTTAGAATACACCAAGAGGTATCTAACTGCCCAAAAATTTTGCAACAAACAAACAGATAAATAAATACCACTAAAATTAAACAAGAAATAACCAATTAGATTATGCCAACATGTATTTAACTTCCCCAAAAATCTACAACAAGCCAACAGATAGAAGAATACCACTAAAATGGAAAAAGAAATAAACAAATAGAATACACCAACTGTTACATAATTACAACATTATTACCACCACTTCCAAATCAAAAACCACACACCTATTGAATTCCTCCTATTGAAATCAATGAAAGAAATATATTTTACCACACTGTAAAAAGTTTTTTTTTTAATCCAGCCTGGATTTTTTTTTCCCACAGACCCATTGATTTAATGAACGATCACAGGAACTGAGCAAATTGCACAGTACACTGGTTTAAACCATAGTACTTCTAAAGTACTAACTATGAGGGTCGACAAATTACAGAAATGTCTGCTATGCAATGCAATACTCATTATAAACTACCTAAACTAACATGTGATTTTTTCTTTTATCACAGTGATTGAAAAGAATGTCTGCTCCAACTACCCATGTCAAGAAAAAATTGCATACAACCACAAAAAGTCAAACAGTGATTATTAATGAATGGTCTCACAAACTCCACAGCATAACACACTCTTTCAAGCAAACACCTTACCATAAACCACATTCCAAAATGTTTGCTTCCACAGGTATCTTATGCTGCACCGCTTGTTGCCAAACACTTCAATCTTGACTGCATGGCCTGGCCAAAACTCCTCATACAGCCTCACACAAAGGACACAGTAAGTATATAATAATTAAACTCAAAAACACAACAACATTACAAAGCCATGCAAACGAACACCTCACAAATAAATACTGCCCAAAATGCCTAGAGTCTTCAATATCAACAATCTAAACACAATCCAACAAACAAACAAACACACATTATCTCACAATCCTGTAACACTATTGCACTACTACCAATCAGTACTCACATTTATTGAAAACATATCCTCTAAGCAGCATACATACCACAGTCAAAATGTTTGGTAACATTGTATAGTTATGCTGCAGTGGTTGTGGCCAGGGCCTAGAGTCTTGGGTGCATGTTTTATGGCCTACGGCCTTCGGCCTTCGCCCATGCACCCAAGAATCTAGGCCCTGGCCACAACCACCGCACCATGACACACCCATAGAAACAAACACCTACCAAATGACCACAACCCAAAACATAATACATCCACCTTCAAACGATGCACTTCAATTAACATACTAAAAAATAATTACAACCAACGTACAAACTCTTCAATACATACCCCCTTCACCCAATGCTCTTCTAACGACACAAAACCAACATCATACTAAACTAAAATAGCCAGTAGTGCGCCCAGTGGTTAGTATGTCTGCGGACAACTGCAGTGACCGCGAACACCCCAAACACATCACAGCCTTCTCCCACTTAAACATTCGACCCATCTCTTACTCCCCCACCCTCTCCAAGCACTCATCTACACCAACACACTCCCCAAAATTGGATTTATGCTCACTTCCAGCACATGTCCGTGCATCCAGTATGTTGGGCGCATCGAAACAATTTGACGCATCTCAGACCTCCTCCCAGCCAATCAGAGAGCATGTTGCGTGTCCGCAGACATGATGCAAGCCGATTCTCCAATCGGTGTCCTGTCCGTGGCGCGAACATGTAAGTGTTTCAGCGGAGCGGACATAGATATCACACATTTTTTTGCCTTACCTTTTGGTCGTTTAAATAAAAACTACTCAACGGATTTACACCAAATTAACAAAAGCACTCTTTTGGGACCAAGCCGCCGCACCTGTCACAAATTTGGGGAAAATCCGTCCAGCGGTTTGGGCTGTAGACGTGACAGAATTGTTTTCCCATTATGTCTATGGGAAAAAAAGACATTTTGGGAACCTCCCCCCCCCCTTGACCAAACCTTTTTTTCCAAAGTTTGGTGAGGATTTGTCCAGGGGGATCGAAGTTATAAGCCACCCAAAAAGTGCTCTTCCTATGGGTTTAGCAACTTAACCATAACTACATGGCCGCTACCGCAGGCCTTGTAATATATATATATATATGGACGAAATGGTGAGTCAACAATTAAGGGAAAAGTATATGGAACCAAGGTGTGCAGCTTTCAAAAGTCACAGTATATGTTGCAAACTGTTATGGTCAGTATGTATGGAGAAAACAATCTGTCATCAATCCATGAACAGCACATATGATGGAAACAATCACTGAACTATAAGGGCGATTTGGGTGACCACGGTGAGAAGCAGCAAATAGGGAGGTGTAAACTCAAGATGCACTATATGAAGCAGACGCCAAGGGGCTGCATATTGGGCAAACAACACAAGAGTGTTTTGACTAGCGATTCATCATTGATACACTATACATTGATCGAACATTCAATTGCAACATACTTTGAAGGCACAATCCATTAGATGAAGGAACTGTATATATTGTGCAAACAATCAAGACACAGTTTATAAGTAAGCACAATAAAGAGCACTCTGCTAGTCTAGATGCTCTTCAATGTGATTATATATAAACGTTGTCTTGTCTACAACAACCAAGAAGCAGTTTAGAAGTACTAAAGTATGGGTCAACAACGGACCATGCATATGGGTGCATCATGAAACGTAAATGCAAAAGAAGAACAGTTAGGGGTAAATGAACATGAATAATTCAGTGATGAGCAATGTAACTGAGCCAATAATCAGGGGGCAATGCAAATATAACAAAGTGAGGAACAGCAAGCAAGGCACGGAGTGTACTATGTGCAAAATCAAGGAATCGTATGAGCGAACTGATCATTATATATTGATCACAGTCAACTATTGGAGAGGAATATGTTTGTGGCAATCATTTAAGAAGTAAACCACTTAGAATCCAAGTGAAGGTGAATAAGCAAGGAGCAAATATTCGGTACAGGAGCAGTGCAATTCGGAGTAGAGTGTCACAAGCACAGTGTGTGTGAAAAATAGAAATCAGAAGCCGAAAATGTACAGGGTGCAGTGTAGGTGCAAGATGTCAACCTACAGCAGATTCATACAATAATGGAAAATAATACAGGAAACAGAATCAGCAGCAGCATCTCAAAAGGGCAGCCAATGCCAGGTATTGCAGTAGTATCACATAGAGCAAATATCGTAGTGCAGGGTTTAGAATGGTTCAACCAGAGGAAGATACAGTGGTGCTGTGGGTGAATCAGGACATAATACATTGGTACACATATTGCAGTGATGAGACAACACAGTATAAACATAAAGGATAAGGAGCAGACAACTAGTAGCAAGCCACTGCAGCGCAATTTTCACAGTACTAGTTTTAAAGAGATACAGTCATTGGTCAGAAAACAGTGAAACAAATATAAAGTTGGAGTATTCAAAGACAAAATGAAGTGATGCAGCTTTCACAGAGGCCAATCAGATTAACGCAGAGTGAAGCACGAATCCAGGTGGGGCAGACGACAGAGCAGTGGTGTAGTGGTATAGATGTAAAATCTGTGCTAAACTTCCAGGGCAGAAAAGTGCACTTTGTGCTGCGCAAAAACCCAATGTCGGTTCACGGATTGGATTATGTGCAGGCATTTCCCACTTTGTGCCCTGTCCGAGCACTAAGCGCTCGCATCAGATTTGCGCAAGGGAAAGGCCCGCTCAAAGACTGCGAACGGGGCGAAATGTACAAAATCCCTCGATAGAAATAGAAAATCAGGGATAACATGGCCGTGGGGTGGGAGGCACCGTGCAAACCTAAAAGCATTTCTCATCAAGTGCAAACTTAACCTTATTGACAGAATAAATAGTGCTATTGAGCACACTCCCAATAGAAAAAATTGTAATGCCAACGCTGAGCAGTCGCAAACTATACAAGCGCAATACTATCGTCACGAAGAAAAATTAGGCTGGCAGCTCATTCATTGCTCGCACTTGTGCAACTACGTGGAAGGAGGAGGAGGGCTAGAAATGTCCCCACTATGATTTTTGGGATGCCGGATGAGAAGGTGTATGCCACATGCCTGTTTCCCCCTTATGTCATCCTTGACCTGGTCAGGGCGGAGAATGACCTGGCATCACCCACAGTGGGCTCACATGCCACATCATGTGAAAGTGTTGTCTACCCTGCACCTCCTGGCCACTGGATCATTCAAGCACATCAGAACCATGGTTGGAGGCATTTCCCAACCCTTCCAATCGAGGTGCCTCCACCAGGACTTGCACTGCATAATAGTATGCATACATAGGCACATAGACATACCACACACTCTGCAGAAAAGGCATATAGGAGTCCAGGACTTCTATGCAGGTGCCCGGTTCCCCCAGTCCTTCTGAGCCATTGACTGCCCATGTGTTTCACTGCACCTCTCCCCAGAGAGACAGAGCATATGTATCACAATTGGAAACCCAATCAATGTCCAGGTCACCTGGGATTCCTATATACACCTGCCTCTGGCATCTGGAACCTTTACAACATGTGGTTCATTGGTGAGCATCACCCACATACAAATACACATAGAAGTACTCATATGCCACCCATAGACATAGCAAATATTAGGAAATTGAAGAAACAAACCATTTACTCTTTTGCAGGGGACAGTGCCTACCCACTATCACCATTACTCTTGATACCCATCAGGAATCCTACCAACCCAGATGAGTCCCACTACAATGCAGCTCAAATTGTGACAAGTGGCATAGTGGAGTGCACGTTCAGAATGCTGAAGTCACGCTTCTGATCCCTTGACCATTCAGGTGGTGTATTTCTCTATGCATCAACAAGTGTATGCAAAATCATTGTGACAATTTGGGTCCTGCATAACAGTGCCTCTTGCCAAGGAATTCCAAGTCAGGTGTAGACGGGATTGAACCCTTATCCTCGGGCAGCACCCATACACCTAGCAGGGCAAAGCGCACAGGTACAAGACACATTCAGCTATGTTGTTTCTAAACTACTTTATGTTATGTTAAAGGTTTTTTATACTGTGCACTATCACCACTGCATGGTCCCCTGGTGCTCTGGTGGATCTGTAAAGCAAGAGGGTGAGGATGTGATGGAGATTAGTGGGACTGAGCAGGGGAAAAGAGCAAGAGAGCTGTGATGTGCTGCTGTCAGTTTCAGTTTGTTTTACACTGTACGCTGAGCTCAGGTGTGTTTTTTGTTTTCTGTTGTGCGAGTTTAGGTGTGGTTTGTTTTGTTGTTGTGGTGCATTGAAGTTTGTTTGGTTTGTTTTGCTGTAGAGATATGGTTGTGTTTGGCTCAGAGTTTGCAAGGTGTATGCAGAGGGGCGCATTTTTTAGTAGGGTTAGCAAGTGGCATCACTATCTAGGTGTGACACTTACTAATGTCTTACAATTCTATCTAGATGTGACGCATGCTAATCTCCACAATTCTACCTAGATGTGACACATGCTCCTCTCCACAATTCTACCTACTTGTGATACATGCTAATCTCCACAATTCTACCTAGATGTGATGCATGCTAATCTCCACAATTCTATCTGAATGCAAAGCTTGCCAATCTCTGCAATTCTATCTTGGTGTGATGCATGCCCGTCTACACAATTATGTCTAGATGTGATGCATGCTAATCACTCCAATTCTACCTACATGTGATGCGTTCTAACCTCTGCAATTCTATCCACATGCTAATTCACACAATTTTATCTAAATTTGACACATGCTAATCTCTGCAATTCTATCTAGATGTAATGCATGCTAATCTACACAATTCTATATAGATCTGACGCATGGCAATCGCCACAATTCTATCCCCTTTAAACTGCCCAAAATGCAAACTGTGGCCAACTAACGCAATTTGCTTTGTGCCAAGCAATACAGATTGAGGCTAGATTGAAAGGACTGCCTTATACAAGTACGTTAAATGCTAACTATGGCTTATAAACATAAATAGGCTGAATGCTGGGGAAGTAGGATACTCGATAATGAGGTAATGAGAGAGGTGGGGTAGCTAATGGCATACAGTAATGGCTGTACCCGCTACCTACACCCTGCTTACCTTGTCTGTCGCTGCTGGTTGATGGCTGCAGGCTTCCCAGGTGTACATGGGCAAGACCAGAGTGGAGATGCCTCTACAGGAGCTGCCCTTTGCCTTGGGGTCCTTAGACAATGAAACTGCCAAGGCAGAGGCTGCCTGGAGTGTGTGTCTAATAAGGGCCTGTTGGTCAATGGGAGCGTGGTTGGCAGGAGGGAGGAAGGGAAAGGGCACAAAAAGGAAGCGTGGACCGAGAGGGAATGAGAGTGGGTTTACAGTGCGCTACAGTGCTCAAATTGGAAAATAAATTAATTTAAATGTAAGCGTGCCTCAGGGACATGCTAGAAACACTCACCCCAGGCACAGGAACACAAATGGTGTGCAGGGCCTTGCAGCAGAGTGTTAGGGGGGGGATTGGGCCTGCTGGCCAATACGGAGTGCAGTGGGCGGGAGAGCGAAGGGAAACGGACACAACAAGTAAGCAGGGACCAGGAAGGGAGAGAGTGGATTTACAGTGCACTACGGTGCTCAGATTAGAAAATAAATTTAAATGTAAGTCTGCCTCTGGGACATGCTGGAAACACGCATCCCAGGCACAGGAACACCGAAAAGTGGACAGGAGAGTGTATGGCCATACTTCATGTAAATCTAGTGTGTTGTGAATCCCTCGCCACCTCCATAAAACCCTGCACCTCCCCAATGATACTAGGAGGGTCAGTGTCCAACAGAGGGAGTGGGGGGTAGATTCAGAGAGCTCTGGGTGGGTGACTACCCGATGTAGAATGAGATTTGAATTGAGAGTGGGGATTTGGTTACAATACCTACAGGATTGTGTCAAACAAAAAAAAACATATACTACTAATTGCTGGTTAATCCAATGTTTACCTGGGTGCGTGACCTTGTTGCAATGAAAATCACAGCACCACTGAATGAAAAAAGGAAATCAAACAAATCCAAGAGGATGCTTCTGCACAGTCCAACACCCAGTTGCACCATTCATTCAATAAATGAAAACAAATTCCACCTTGGGAAAAAGAAAATCCAAATTCAGTAGATTCTCAGGGTCGTGGAAAAAAGGGCACCTCCCCAAAAAAACAAGGCAAGGGTCATATGCAGTGTATGAGTGGGTACCTAAAGGGTGTGTGTTGCAGTATGGCCAATGGCACTATTGGTGATTTTCCCTATGCTCCCCCAACCTGTGAAGAATCCTGAAATTAGGACCCTGACCACACATGGTCTCCAAAAGCAGTCATGTGCCGGTGCACATTGTGGCACAAGGCCAACATATCCTCTTGCATGCTGTCCCTTGAGGCGACTATCTGCATGTTCACAGTTACCCTCAAGGCAGACATTTCTTGTCAGAGGCTTTCCCTGTGACAAATAACTCCTCATGCAGAGGGTGTCTCAAGATTGACTCCTCCCTTTCAAGGGCAACCCGTGAGGCCAGCATTTCCTCCAGAATGGCCTGCCTAATTAGTTGCATGTCCTCTCTCCTCTCCTTTCTCAAAAGGTATTTCAGCCGAGTCCAAAATTTGAGGCAATCACATCATTGTCCATCTGATATATGACCCAAGATTTCCCCCTGCAGCACCTTATACTCCCACTCCAAGTGTTCGGCAGGAAAATGAGCCCCGGAGGTGTGCAGCCTACCCATGTGAGAGGCCAAAGGACAGCCCTGACACAGGAAGGCCACTGTCATTGGGTGCCTTTCCACACCTAACACACTTGCCTCAGACACTGCAGCAGCCTCCAAGATGGGAGATGGCAACGGTGCAGACAGGGAAGCTGGCAATGCTGCAGTGCCCCAGCTGACATGGACAATGTGTTCTAGCTCTCTTGCTCTGATTGCGCAGGTTCAAAGAGCTGGAGTAATCACAGTTGATCTGAACTTGTGAGCACAGGCCCAGCCACCATGTTCCTGTGGAATCCCTCCACATCTGACCCACTACCATCAGCAGATAGAGTCGTCAGGCTTCCCTAAAATGGCCTGTAAGTACAGCGGATTCTTAGCAGCCACAGCTGTCTGGCCTGTGCTGGTGGATGGTTCTGGCACGTCCTTATCTGCTGCCTCATCACGTGCACGAGGACAGACAACAACAATCAGACACCTGTACAATCTTGCATGTATGCAACAATTTCAATTCATATACCCACAATGGGCATCACTCACATGCACCTGGAGAGGCGACTGGCCAGTTCTAACTGTCTAATATGACTATCTCACATGGCACAGGTCTAAATCACCATCAACATTCAGCATGTAATGCACCCTTATTGTCAAGATAATGCACAACATCCATTTTTTTCTTTGTCACAACATATGTAATTCAAGGACAAACACTAAAGTCAGAAGTCAGTGACTGCTTTCTGGTGCCTTCAACATGCCATGTCCCTGTTGAACATTAGAATAGGAGTGTTGTTCTGTGATCATCGGCCATTCATGCCAATTGTTGCAAGATCCAACAGCTGAACACATGTGTACCACACACCAATGTCATTCAACAAGCTACTCTGTTGCCCTTTGGGAGTGTTGATACCCTGCACCCTTGGAAAGGTCTGCACTAACTGGGGGAACAGCACATCACATAGGGTGTTTGGTTGAACAGCTGTGAACCATAACCATCAAATGAATGCCAATTATGTGACCGGTAGACTGTGTAGTAAGTAGTGACGGATGTAGCTGCACCAATCCAATACACAGAGAAATGAACATGGCGCATGTGGCAAAACCAGGAACAATGAATTGAATACTCGATCACATCATGTCAATGCACTTGGGGCCTGCATCAGGGCACTTATAGGAGTTGTATTCTACCATAAGCACATACATGTGAATAGCAATTGCAACTATTGCCAATCAGTGATGTGTCTATTGTCCCCAATAAGAACCACAAAGAATTATGCCACACGAAACTACAATGCATTCAATTAATTCACGTTAGGGCTCAGAAAGTAATAAAGGAGTGTGATGGGTCGTTGCTGAATTTCAATTCATAATATCATATATATTCAATATTTTTTTTAAAAACAAGGAAAGTACCTGGTAGAATAAATTGCCCATGTTATGTTTCTATGCCCTTTATTTTCCTTGGCCTGGGAAAAATAGAATAAACCAATACTAAAGGAATATGGACAGATGGAAGATGCACTTTTGTAAAAGTCTGTAGCTCAAAGAAAATATGTGTTATTTTAGCTAATTATTTGCACACTCCATTTTTAATAAGAAAATTGGTTTTAATTATTTAAAACGGAGGCCACCATTGTAATGTTTCTACATTAGGAAATCTACTCATTAATGATATTTTGAAAATTGGGCTGCTCCTCATGGAATTAGCATTTTATCTGAGTAAAGTTCAGGTTGAATCAGCAGCACCCAATACATCGTGCACACACGTCATTTAACTCATGTGACTGCATAGGTGTCCATCCCACCCATTCCCATGAACTGTTCACTCTCAGCTCCTCTATCTGAGGGGATCCTCCACCAGTAGCCTGGGCAGGGGCATATTGTGGCCGAGCTTCTGCTTTGACTGGCTAACCAGGTCCCTAATCCTTTTGTGCACCTCCCCAACGGTTCGTTTCTCCATCCCGCAGGCATTTATCATGTTGGTGATCTCTTACCACAGTTTTCACCATTCTGCAACAGACAGGGTTCTGTCAGCCAACGTTTAGAGGTCAACCTGATGCTCATCTACGTAATAGGTGAAGATTTACAGATCCTCATCTGAAAAGAGTTGTTTTTCCTGGATGGGCCCTTCGCTTTGACCTGTGCCTGTACTAGGTGGATTCTGTCTTCAGACGGATGTCTCCCTTTCCCCCTCGTGGGCTTTGGTAATGTGGTTCCCCGTCTTTATCTTTTTGTTATGTTTTGCATGTGGCTCTTTCTTATTCTGTGACCCTTCACCTCCCTGAGACTCACTCTCATTCTTCCTGGCTCTGCCCAAAGATACTCAAAAATACACATTTGCTCTCTGTAATCCACAACCTCTTAGCATCCATCTCATTTTTGAAAACTGTGACGGAAGTGTGATCTGTTCCTGCCCCCGCCTATTTGTACCATAAAGCACTAAGGCAATGCATGTGTATGGCATGCTGTGTGTGTGTGTAACTAATGTGCAGAGGGACTTTCCTTCAATTATGTAATCTGCTGCCTCATGAAGCTTCTGCTCACACCTGTGCCTTGCACGTCCTCCTGCCTTCATCAATTTGTTGCCTACTCCATCTTTTTTTTCTCCTCTGTGCAAAAACTCATGCTGACTAGTAGTGAGTCACTTTTTGTGGGCCACTTGCACTGTCTTTGTGTGCCTGCTTATCTTCATAGCCTGTTAACTCCTGCTGGGGCCCTCTAAAGTCTATCTGCAGATACTGGCCCTCAGTACAACCCTGGTGTTAAGGGATTACCGGTACCGGTAAGGGTACCGGTACCGGTAATCCCTTAACGCCTGATTACGAGGTCTCTTTGTGGGTCCCGACCTTAACGGCTGGTCTGTACCAGCCATTAAGGGAAGGACCCGCAAAGGGACTGAAGTGGGAAAAGTGAACAAAAGAATCCCACCAATCCCCTCTCAACCCTGGCCTAGAGGATCACGGCCCAGACACCCGCCACGAGAGGAGTTTGCCCACCTACCAGATGACCAAATACCCTGGTACAGGAACATACGGATGTGCCCACTCGCGTGCCCACCCGCCTGCCCACCAGCCTGCCCTGCACATGCCGACACCTGCGGCATGGATGGACTCGACTGAACCATCCAGCACCAAATCAACACATCGTTAGAGATGCCATGACGACCTAGCCAACGGTCAGCACACCCGTGCAAACATACACACCGGACACTCCCACACCAATCCACACGAAGAACATACTCAGTGCTATGACGTAGGCGACGGACACACCCACGGATGTACATCTTTATTATTTTCCACATAGGCTTTTCAAATGCAGAAACGCAAGACGCACAATGAACTCATCTAAACAGGCTTGCTCACGCTTCTCCTAAACCCATGTACCATAATGAGAAATATAACGAAGACACAATACTGGGGATAGAGCGATATGATACCATAACCTAAAGCGCTCTGTATCACACGGTTCCACCTATGCACCAGGCCCAAGTAGGCCGCAAGCAAACGCTTCCATGAACATTGAATGAGCAAGAGTTCGGTTGCTGACCCTGCAGAATGAGCCCAGCGAAAGCAGACAGTCAAGGGCACAACGTTGCAAACTCTCATACCGCAAGCCGACACCAAGGTCACACCTGCAAGATAAGCCAGGCACACAGTGAGAAATGCAATATTAATTGTGCAGAATTCTGCCTCAACTACGGTCCCACCTCACGTGACCAAGCCGAACCTGATAGGGTGCCAAGCCCAGGAGGAAGAAGGCGCCTGGATCCCTCGTCTCAAGACACAGGCAGATACAATTAAGCGACTCAATGGACATCTGCGGCGGTGGGAGTAGTCGGCCTTCCTGCTTATGAATAAATCCTCACATTGGCTGCACATACCCATAGTGAAACATTGTTGCAAATGACAGGTGCACCGCGAGCTGGGAACAGCGATGGTCCCAGACTGGGGGGCTCGCGGGTGGACCAATCAGAACATGGGGCCCTTATCACTGACGCCATTAACATTGCCCAATCCTCAGGGGTCTTCATGTAACAATTTTTATGTATCGAACTGAAGGGACAACCCAAGTATACCACCTGACTGACCCTTAACCACTAACAACATTCTCTATACGTATGCTATACTAACCCTACCACTCGGGGAACCAATCCAGAGTGGCGATAGGTTTTTTTGCTAACTTTCTCAGGTTACGCAAGTAGCGCGTCATACTAAGGTAAAAAGGGCCTGCGAGCCCCACAATGTTGAGAGAGTACGATCCTTGACCCATCCCTGCCGTTTTGTTTAATAAACAGCAGAATCACCTTGCTTCTTGCGTGTGTCTCATACTCTATCTCTTTTGGGATATACGGGAGGAGTTGGGGCCTCCCTGCCCGGAGGTCCGCGGACGGCCCAGCCGACCCCGGGAGAATTTCCCCCCGACAAGTTGGAGGCACTGCTGAGATCTGTTTAAGGTCCGCTTTTATTTTATTTTTCCAAGTACTCCCGTTGCGGGGAGGCCCGGCGGCGCGGCCCCCTCTGCCGCTGCCCCCTTTTTGAGGACTACAGGACCATCGCGGAACTGCGAGAAGAACGGACAGCGCAATCCGGATATTGGCCCTCGGGAGCCGGTTGAGAAGTATCCCGCCCGCGGTTGGCGAGTGTCCAGACGTAGTCCAGACGAGGGGAGGTGGCGAGCCGCTTGGAGGGGTGCACGCAGTCGAGCAGCCCGGCATCAAGAGAACTTGGTGAGTATGCCACGCCCAACAAGCAATGTGAAATTGTGAGGGAGGGGGGAGGAATTGAATACGGGAGGTATTGCACAGGTGCGCGGCGAAGGTTTGATAATTTAGTGTTGGCAATGAAATGAATGGTAGCCGGACGAGTGCGAGAGCAGTCCGCTACGTTACGGGAGAGAAGGGGGCGGAGCACGAAAACATCACGTGCGGCCGCTCATAGACACTGATTGGCCTAGGTCGTGACCATGTGTAAGGGTGTGTGTGTGCGTGGTTTCCTACGATTTGGCAATTATTGATCAATGAGTAGATGAGGATCCCTATTGATCGAGCAGGAAACTCGATAGATAGATGACGTTTCCCTGTAGGCGGTAGCTAGCTAGTTGCCCAATACGGAAGATAATTGGCTGGTTAAGCCCTCCTGTCGAGGGGCGTATCACACGCGAGGCGACGCAGCGTGAGCAGTCCGATTATATTATTGATTACCTTGTTCCAGGAGTGACAGGAAGACAGCTGTGGGGTTAACGGGGGTAGATTGCAAGTGTATCTTGGATTTAAAGAATATATGAAGAACTTACCAGTAGTTTGAAGAGATCGGTGACGTCACCAGCAGGGCTTTCATAGGACATCTCGAGAACCAGGCATCTTTATTTTTGAGTGGCGGGGAGGAGAGCTGTGTTAAGGGCGTGGAAACGGAGGTAAACGGTAATGAGTTGATCGGGGGAAGGCGAAAAGGGGGACGTGGCTGCGCACGGAGAACGCCGGCCACGGCAAGTGTAGAAGAGGGAGGAAGAGCAAGTGAAAGTAGGACGGCAGTATAAGAACGTCACAAGGGGCACGCAGCCGCAGGGGGCTACGTGCGCCTCAGCCGCAGGGGGCCGTAAGGGTGTTGTATAAAGGAAGAAACGAAAGAAAAGAATATACAAATGTAAATACTATATTTTACTAATTTTTCCTTAGCGGACTATCGCAAGTCCCCAAACTTACGGGGCCAGGTAAAGATATTAGACTGTATATTGTAAAGTGCTAGTAAGATAACCGCTACCAAATAGGGGAAGGATAACAAGTGGAGCGCTACTATGTCATACGGGGCAGGATCGGGGGGGTGGGGGAACACCCTCACTACCCCACTGCAACACATAAGTAAAACACTGTCACCCCATAGGGAGAAACTGATCAAGTATAGCATAGAATGGACACAGGGGACGGACAACAAAATGACGACACCATGGCCTCCTAATGGTAGCTTCGATCCATATACCCAACACTCACTATTAAACCATCTGCATAATACATACAAGGGGAAGAAGTTGACACACCACGTGGAGGTGTTCAACTTATGGAGGATGTTCCAAGGGTCCCGACCAGGACCAAACGGAATGTTCATTGTAGGGGAAACAACGGGAGATAAGGAGATTAAGGAGGAGGGAGAGAATGGGGAAAAAGAGAGTGAAGGCACACAGAACACGGGGAACGGACAAGAGGGAGGAGAAAAGAGTGACAACTCAAACGAAAACGAAATAAAAAAGGAACAGAGCGACGATATACCCCTAGCGAAGGTAGTGAAAACAGAGGGGGGGGGTTGTATCCTTTAAGAGAACTAGGAGAAATAGCAAGGGAACCATTAAGGGTGGCTGAGGGGTACTCGAACCCGGCATACAGCCCGCCTCCATATACAGCTACAGGTGGCCACACGGGAGGGGAGCGGACTAGTACAACGGGATCAGCTCATAGGAAGATGCTAGCAGGGGAGGGGAGGACTGAAGAAGAGCAGACTACGGACGTAGGAAATGATGAGTGGGTAGCTGCGCAGATACTATTAAAATTACGAGGTTCATTAACAGGAGAAGAGAAGGAGGTGGTAAGGAAAATGGACGAGGATAATACCAGGGAGAGTGAAATGAAAGGGGAAGAGGGGAAAAGAAAGGGGGAAGAGCTGTTAAGACAAAAGGAAGAGACTTTGGAGGAACGATTAGCAGAATTAAGGGATGAGCAGAATGCACTGATCAAGCAGCTCGAGAGGGGGGAAAGAGAGAGAGCACGGGAAAGGAAAGAAGGTAAGAATGAGTTGAAAAAAATGAGAGAACGAACTGAGTTACAAAGGAGAGAAGCCGAAAGGGTAAAGGCAGTAGCAGAAAGGGTATCAAGAGCAGCACTGCGCAACAGGAAAAGAGAGGAAGAGGAGAAAGAAAAAGAAATGGCAATATGGAAGAAGAGATTACCGTCAGAAGCGACAAGGAAATACGAGGATGGGAGGATGATAGAGAGTATATTAGAACGGGAGAGGGAGAGATGGGAAAGGAAGAAAGAAGATGAAAAGATATTGGAAAAAATGAGTAGTGAAGTAATGGAAGAATTTAAAAAGAAAAGAGAGGAAATTGGTAGAGAAATAGCGGAGAGAAATGAAGGGGAAAGAGAAGATAGGAGAAGGGAGAGTGAAGTAAGGAGGCATGTATATAGAGGTACAGAACTAGCAACAACATCGGCACAAAGGGGAGCGATTAGTAAAGAAGAAAAGGGAGGAACGGACCTAATAGACATAAGAACCGTAACGATTGGGGGGAAAAAGACAGATTGGGGGTTTCCATTTATGAATGACTTTTGTAGTAAGGAAGAAGAAGGAATGGAGAAGGAAGGAAGAAATAGTGAAAGGGAAAGCCTAGATAAACTATACACCACCCGGACAAATAGAGACTCACCATGGATCTGCAGGAGAAAGGAAGAACTGCAGAGAAGTGAGGAGGAAGAGCAAGGAATAGCGGAAAGGCAGATACGTGAAGCCACACCGTCACCATCCCGTCCTTCATGCTCCACCACCTCACGCTCATTACGTGCAACATGCCCATCTAAACTCGCGCCCTTCACAAACGAACTGACACCCTATGCAGGAAGGCTTAGAGACCTCCCTGGACGCAGGCAGGGAGAACGAATACACACGCCCACACTAAATAAAGGAAATGATGAAAGAAGGGGAAGTGGTGGAGGAGAAAGAGTTAAGAGCAGGAGAAATATGGACGAAATTGACGATGTAGAAGAGACGGAAGAAGAGGAGGGCTGTGCGGACTCGATTTTGTGGCACCCAGGGGGTCAAACGGGACACAACTTGATGCCTCTTCTGGAGAGGGGAGGGGTTAGACCACAATACGTCCCTTGGAAGCATGCAGACAAGGAAAATATAAAGTGCAGACTCCAATCATTAAGTGGAGGTGCGGGTAAATGGATATATGAAATGGAAAAATACACCGCAGGACAGAAATTGGCAGTGGGAGATGTAAAGGGCCTTCTAATATCAATATTAGGGGATGCTGCGGATGACATCTGGAAGAGAGCGGGCTTCCCCGGGGTCACAATAACAAACACATCTCACGATGGGGCACCATTCGCAAACTGCAGACATGCATTATGGCAGGCACTGAGGGTACAGTATCCAGACACATCAGACATAGGAGCAATTACCTCGCGCAAGATGCGTGAGAACGAAGATCCTGTTGATTATATCCAGGAAATTCAAGAGAAGTGGCGTATGGAAACTAGAGAACAATGGGACAAAACACCAGCAATATTCTATCATATACTAGTACAGGGGCTCCCAGAAGCAGTTCAGAAACAACTGAAGAAAGTAGTGGGGATGGAAGCAAAAGCATGGCCAGAAATACAACTGACTATAGTACATCATTGCAGGACATGGCAAGAAAAAATGAAAAAAAAAGGAAGAGGACAGGAAAACGGAAGAGGCTAAACTAGTACAGAAAAAACTTACTAAATACACGATGGAAGGCGCACTAATAACTACACCTACAACAATGACTCAAAGCCCCACACAAGTAGTGGCTGCACAAGATCCCTCCCAAATACAATCATCGCAGACTGTAACACAACAGATGCCGCCACTCCAACCATACACGACTAACATGGGAGGAGGATACTCAACGCCAGGAGCTGGGTATTATAATTACAACAGGGGAAGGGGAGGAATAATGAGAGGGAGAGGATACGTATATAACACACAACAACAGGTGGGGGGACTTAGAAATTCCTACCCCACCGGGCACTCAGTATACCAGGACAACACAGGAAGCTTTCCATGGCAGAACAGGGAACCACTGGTGTGTTGGATTTGTGGATTAGTAGGACACATGTCACGCACGTGTAGAGTGAGACCAGGCACACCATCGTGGAGTGAACAGGGACAACAAGAGCTCACACAGGAACAGCAGGGCATCCAGCAACAGCAGACATTGCAACAGGGAAATGGACAGCAACAACTAGTAACACAACAACAGCCACAGACATATCCACCGCCTCAACAACAGGTAGCGATAACACAACAATCCCAAGCACAGCAAGTACAGCAACCTGCACAAGTCCAAGACCATAACATAACATCTACCAATACCCAACTACAGCAAACACAACTGGGTAGGGTGACGGTACTGGGACACAACCCTTACACAGGAAGTGGTCAATCATTATACCCTCAATAGGAAAGCCCACAGACGACCTTGGTGTGTCCCATCCTGTCGGTAACACCTAATAGTGCGGAGGAACCACGCATAGAGGTAACGATAGGTGACAAAAAATTATCATTCCTTGTTGACACCGGGGCGACCCGGTCTTGCATAAGGGAAGGTAAATTTAAGATGTCAGGTGAAGCCATGAACACCCAAGGATTCTCTGGGGCTAGGGGGTTGGTTCCCTTTACTGATAACATTCCCTTATCTATAGGGGATTATGACATGTCAGTCCCACTTTTATATTCTAGGGCCTCACCAGTAAATATAATGGGGAGAGACATAATGAGCAGGTTGAATATGACGATCTCCTTTACGGAGGACGGCATAATTTGCTCCACTCCAGGAATTAACATGCTCACTGCACGACAGATTATGCAAGCATACTGTGGACAGACAGTGATTAGGGCTGAGCCAGTAGATGGTGAACTGTTCCAGTACGGGACAGACATGGCATTTGCATGGATGCCAGGGATAGAAGGAAAGATCTGGAGGAGGCCAGCAGCCTATTTGTTTAGACCAGAAACACCAGCCAATGAACCAGAAGGAAAGGTGATTTCAGTGGACATAGAGAGCATTATAGCAACCGCTGATTACATTGCAGTGCATGCCCAAGACAGAGAAGGAAGAGCATGGAGGGCAGTGATAGCACTAGCAGAGGGATGTAGACTCACCCAGGTGTCAGATGAGGAGCTCTTCTCAGGAGAAAAGGAAGAAGGTGAAATGGTATTTATGATGAGTGTGGAATTATGGCTAAGGGTGACGTACAAACAAGTGGCACAGAAAATTGCAATGGCACTTGAGGCACCCACGTCCACCCCAGTTCCCTTCTTTGAGGAGGATATGGCAAAAGTACCCACATCATTATGGACTACTAGCCCCTATGACGTGGGGTGTATAAAAAGCATAGGGGGAGTAAGAATAAAATTGAAAAAGGGTGCAATACTCCCCAGAGTGAAACAGTACCCACTATCAAAAGAGGCAGATGAGGGCATATATGAAACAATAACGGCCCTTATTAATAATGGCATATTGGTCCCATCAGAATCACCATGCAACACAGCTGTATACCCAGTGCGCAAGGCTAAAGGGGGGTCTTGGCGCTTCATACAGGACCTCAGGCCTTTGAACAACATAGTGGAAGCAGAATACCCCATGGCAGCAAACCCGGCCACTATATTGTGCGCCATTCCAGCAGAGGCATCACGGTTTACAGTGATCGACCTTAAAAATGCCTTTTTCTCAATACCACTGCACCCAGACTCACAAGATCTGACAAGCTTCACTTACAGAAACACAAAGTGGAAACACACCAGATTGCTGCAAGGGTACTGCGAGTCACCCTCAATATTCAACAGAGTAATACAGATGGATTTGGGTAACATTGAAGTAGAAAGCACAGTGTTGCAGTATGTTGACGACATAATAATTTGCAGCACAAACGAAAGAAGATGCAGAGAGGACTCATTAAAGATGCTGACAATATTGGCTGAAAAAGGTTACAAGGTAGACAAGGAAAAGTTGCAGTACTGTCAGGAACAGGTACTTTACATTGGCCAGCTCATATCCCAATATGGAAGAAAGATTGCACCACAAAGAGCACAGGCCATTTCAAAAACGCCATTGCCACAAACAGTGAGAGAATTACAGCAGTTCCTGGGTCTGTGCAACTACTGCAGAGCATGGGTATTTGATTACAGCTCATACATAGGACCCCTACTTGAGGGGTTAAAAGAAGCTAACAAAGGGGAGAAAAAGTTGGGTTGGACAATGGAAATGAAAGAGGCTTTTGATGAACTGAAAGATGCAATATCAACCGCTCCGGTACTGGCCACCCCAGATTATGAACGACAATTCTTTATATTTTCACATTGCGACTCAGCAGTAATGAAAGCAGTGTTGGCCCAAAAAACAAGCATGGGCTACAAACCAGTAGCGTTTTACAGGGGCCACTTGGATCCTGTGATGCTAGGTCATTTCCCTTGCGAACAAGGTCTCGCCGCAGCTGCCTTTGCGGTAGAGAAAGCATCAGCAATCACCATGGGGTGCCCAACCACACTATTTGTGGAACATGCACTATTTGCAATATTGAACAAGCCTAAGTCCACACTAACCACGCAGAGGGCGTCAGGTTATGAGATAATCTTATCTAGAGCGGAACTATAAATTGTTAGATGCAGCACGGTCAACCCTGCAAGGTTTATAGCAGAAGCAATTAAGGAAGGAGACTATGCACACGATTGTACAAAGACTACTGAAATGTATTCATGTACTAGAAGGGTTGAAGAGAACGCACTAGACGGAGGTGAGCTCTTGTTCATTGATGGGTCATCAACAATTGACCAAAGTGACGGGATAAGGAGAACTGGGGCAGCAGTGGTAAAAATGACGGAGGTACCGGTGTGTGTGGCGATGAAATGCGTACAATTACCACAGCATTACTCTGCTCAAGCAGCGGAATTAGTTGCACTGATCTTGGCGTTGAAGGAAAGCTTTGACAAACGAGTGACCATATATTCCGACAGTGCATATGTCACGTCTACTGTCCACTCAGGGTTGTCCAAATGGAGGAGAAGAGGGTTTAGGAGAGCTGACGGCACTCCAGTGCAACATGCCCTCTTATTGGCTGAACTAATTGAAGTAATAAATGACCCCCAAGAATTAGCCTTGGTCAAATGCACCGCACACACTAATGGAGAAGATCATATTTCAAAAGGGAATGCAGCAGCAGACGCACACGCGAAGTATGCTGCATATTTTGGCGAGATATGGAACCCCCCAGAGTCAGAGAGAGGGAGAGGGAGGGGAATAGCTAAGGAGATGTTAATACGAGAAGGGTACTCCCATCTCCCAGCCACACAGATAATGGAGCTACAAGCGGCTGCACCAATGGCAGAAAAAGAAATATGGGTAAAAAGAGGATGTACAATGTCACCAACTGACGCACTATGGCGCCAGGTTAGCACTGGAAAGATGGTAATGCCACTGGCACTATTGAACACCGCCCTGAGCCAACTACACCACCCAGCCCACACAGGCAAGGAAGTCATTGCAGCACGAATTAGGGAAGATTGGTTCTGCCCCGAGTTAAATTCCCATGTGTCAAATTTTATCAGCAATTGTCTCACATGTCAACAGTTCACGGCCGGTCACACGCTGAAGGTGATAAAAGGTACTAGACCCCGGCCAGAGGGACCCTTCCGACACATCCATATTGACCATGTTGATATGATCAACGTATGTCAAGGAAATAGGTATATTATTGTAGTTGTATGTCCATTCTCGAGGTGGATTGAGGCAGGGCCCTGCTCACACCCAGATGCATTCCGAGCAGCTAAATTCCTAGTGAGGGAAGTCTTCCCCAGGTGGGGAGTGTGCGAAATACTGCGGTCAGACAATGGCCCGCATTTCGCCAATGAAATGTTCCAGCATATCACATCCTTACTGAACATCAAGCATAAATTTGCATGTGCATATCACCCGCAGGCCAACGGTGTATGCGAACGCCTGAATGGCCTATTAAAGGAGGCAATTGCAAAAATACAGCAAACAACAAAGAAGAGTTGGCTGTATTGCCTTCAGCTAGCCCTATTTGAGCTAAGGAATAGACCAGGCTCCGACCACCACCTCACCCCTCACGAGGTGGTGACCGGACGTCAAATGCGCCTTCCTCTGACGCCAACATCAAGAGCATTCACCGACCATGAGAGTACTGCAACTGTCCTTGGTGATGAAATGTACCAATATGTGTCTTCTTTGATTACTAGTGTAGTGTTTGTGTCTCAACAGCTCGAGCGCACGCGGGGCGGGTCTAAGAGTGATCAACGAGAAGACGCGGATGAAGAATTGGAAAAGGGAAAACTGTGAAAAATTGCTAAAGGTGACCACGTACTACTCCGCAATTTCAACAGAAAGTGGAACAGCCCACGCTTCACTGGCCCCCACCTGGTAGAGGAAGTATCAACGAGAGCAGTAAAGCTACAGGACAAACGTGCCTGGAATCACCTACACGACGTAAAGATCTGCAAACTCCAGACCCGCCCTAGCGTCACCGACAGGGCCTTTGGAAGAACAGCAACAGCGTCGCCAACGGAGGAAGGGACTTCTACCGCAGCTAACGGCCAAAGTGTCCCCATACCCTGCCACCCCCTGATTACCCAGAGACAACTACTGAAATAGAAAGGGGTAATTACCATACCGCCCACCCCATGGTCACACGATCAAAGAGTAAAGAGACCTCTACCAGTTGAGCCCCAAACCCTCTGCCCATCAACCCCCTACCCACTGCAGTAATAACCCAACTGAAGGACATTGTTTTGCACATACACATGTAAACACTTGAATGTTCTCTTTTTTTCTCTCGCACATGCAGGTACGGTGTATTATTGTACTGCTAAGAAAACAGATAACTAACAAAGTTCACTGCCCAGGAGTAGATGATACCCTCAGACAATAACTACCCTGAAGAATTATCGCACCAATTTGTCTATTACATAAAAAGGCCAAAGTACCTGAAAAGGAGGAGGGTACGTGTCTATTACACAGCACTTCTCTTGGCCATAGAACAATCAATGCCCCACCTCCACCCATACTTGCCTGTCCTAAGAGATAGATCACTTAGATTGGCGTGGGAACAGCTCTTCGCCTGGGCACTGAACGACTACTTGATAGGGAGAGCTTGAAAACAACAACTAACACTAATAACAAGCATATTGAGAATTTTCAGGCGGGCAACTTTAACATCGCAAGAATTAGCTTCCGGACTGCAGCAAGGTAAGAGCAAAATGCCGGTGAGACTAGCCTCTGTAATAAAGATGATAGGGATTTTGATGATCACCGGGTTCGTGGCTGCCTCTGTATGGCAGAACAGTTATGCTATCAATATTTTTGCTGTACCCAAATCTAATATACCCCCACCCCCAGCTGCAACAGGTGTCACGTCAGGTGGTACTAGCAAAATTCCACACAAAGGAAATAGAGTTAAACGCAGCACATACTCAGACAATAAAGATATTGGCCCTCATTAGGACCCTGGCGGATTTTTACCGCCATCCACGGACTTTCCGGCCATGGCGCAAAGTCCCTTTACGCCATGGCCGATGGCGGACTTACCGCCCCATTCCGAGGTCGGCGGGGCGGTAAGTCCCCATTGTCCCATTTACCCTTCCCCATTCCCATTTCGGCCCCATAGGGCTCAATGGGAGTGGGGAAGGAGTTAATTACGCCACCGTAAAATACGGTGGCGTAATTAACACCAAGGTCCCAGAGCGCCATGGATTTTTCCGCCCGCAAAAAGCGGGCGGAAAAGTGTCCATGGCGCTCTGGAAACTCGTAGTTGGCGGTAAGGGGTCGGCGCAGCTAACGCTGGCGCAGACCCCTTAGCGCCAGGGTCGTAATGAGGGCCATTGACAACTACATACAAAATTCAGCACACGTCTCAAACAACATGTGGTACCAACACATGACTCAAATAGGTAAACAAACAACAGAAGACAGCTGCTACGTCTGCTCATTGATCCCATACGCCATGAGTGCTTCCCGAACTTTCGTTGCCACGGAAATAGATGAAAAAACAGCACGGTGCATAATATACCTGGCACTGTTCCAAACGAAAGGGAGGTTTCAAGGAAACACGGTGCACCTGGTATGGAAAACACGAGACACATACCCGTACGAAAATAACTTCCTTAAGAGTTATTTGAGTTACCACAAGGCCAGTTTACATGCTGAAGCATTCAGATACATAACAAATGGCCCTGAAAAAGGAGAAACAAAGAAAGTTACACTACAGTACCTACCATGTGATTGGTACGCCACTGAAGTTCCTGGTAAACAAGGATGTTGGGAAAGACCACTGATAATAATAACAGGGAAGGTGTACCTGGGTGACAAATGGGACACAGGAGTGGTTGAGAGAGGATACTACAACTATTGCTGAACACAACAACAGATGTTGGATGACTTGGGTCAAGTACCTACCCATGCTAACGTGGATAGAGAAGGATGAAGACCCAATAACAATACTGCCGATGACTGCACCTAAGGTATGCTACCAACATAAAGGAGAAGCGTGACAGAGCTTCCACAGCCTCGTCCTCAACCAAACCCCCCACCAACCTGGATGACTCCGTGCCATCTTCCTCCGTAGGCCCCTGTGTGGGCTCAGATGCCCCTACTGCTGCCGAGGAGTCCACCTCCAAACTCTTCCTCTTGGATCTTCCCTCGGCAGCTGTGGGCATGGATGCGGCACCAGACTCCTCATTCCCCAAAGAGATCACTACGTGGGAGGGGAGCTGGGCCTTGCGTCTCCGGCTGGCGGTGGGATCCCTGCCTCTCAGCACCGTCTCCTCCCTCTTCATCATTCGATGCTGCAGATGCTGCAGACAGGGCGAGACAGAACACAGGTATCAGGGCACTGTACAATGGTCTGATACACACATGACAGTTGCACATGAGTTGCAGTGTCAAACTTCACAGATGGCATCACACTCCCCACCACTCATATCAATTGAACCCACACACATGCACACATTAACAGGAATCGTGCAGCAAGCAGCAGCATCCATACACACACAACAGCATGAACATCCGAAGCAACATGATGAGTGCCAAACCAATGCACACACGCCACCAGACAGACATGCATCTGTACAGCTCCACCACCTGTCACAGTGCTATCATCAGCAACTATGTCACATCAGCCAATTGGGTACCTACATGTCTGTGTCACATGCATCCATGGCGTATCACAGTTGCACACATGTCAAACACACACAGATGCACATTTACACTGTGCACATACATGAAGGTGGAACCAGCATCCATGTGTCACACCCCAACCATGGCATAGTACATACACAGAAATTCTAACATGTGTGCGTCTCCACATGCAGTTGTGCATCATGCTTTGGAACACATACACCATTGATGTGCATCACACATGACTGGACTCACATGCAGCAGGGTCATGTCCCTGCACATACGCATCCATATATGGGCCTTTCCAGACATATGTCCAAGCTGCACACTCCTGGCACACCTCAACATGCACTGCGTCCAATCAGTACGCATGGACACTTACCGCTCGACTCCGGATGGGTCTGCCTCTCAAGGAGCGGGAGGTGAAGCACTGGGCGAATGCCTTCCAGGACCCTCATCTGGTCATTGGTAAGGCAGACCTGGGCAGCCCACTGCATCCACTGCGTCCAAGAGGTGCTGGGCCTTCCTGAGGGTCCTGGACCTGAAGTCCTCCCAGCGCTTATGGATGTGTGGTAGGTCGCGGGTTGCCACCCCCTCCGTGTTGATGGCAACCATGATGTCCATCCAGATCCTCTTCCGTCCATCCTTGTCGGCGCGTGTTCTTCCGAAGAGGGCATCATAATGCACCAGGACTTTCTCCACCAGGATGCCAACTTCTCCTGCAGTGAAGCTGGCAGCCATCTGCCTCTCTGCTGGGGGGTCGCCACTGGTCCCAGATGGATTTCGACCTGACATGGCAACCACCGAGGCAGGTGTGAGTGGACAACTGGGTCCTGGTGCTGGACTGTGGAGCGATGGAACTGCAGTCGGGAGTCTTCTGTTCCAGCAGGGGTGGTCACAGCAACAGATGGCTTGTCCACCTTTATTGTGGAAGTACTGTGAGGAGGAAGAGTGGATGTCCCGTTCGTGTGGTTTGAGGGTGAATGAATGTCAGGGTGCACCTTCACTGTGTGAGTACTGCAATGAGGAATGGTAGGAGTGAAAGTAATGGAGGCTACTGGTACATAATCTTCAATTTTTTCACTTTCATTTACATGTGGAATGTCATGGTTAGCGATTCACCGTGTGTCTCAATGCAATAACAAAGTGCTATCTTGTTCAGCGATGAGGGCGTGTTGTTGTTTTGTCGGGCACAACCATTTTTACTTTCCAGATTTATTTATTATTTTAGTGTGGACTCGTAGTCCTAGTAGTGGTCAGCCGACACAGATCCTTTTCCCAATCACTCAAAGAGGTATGGGCTTCACGTCAACAAAACCTGTGACCTTGCACCAACGTTTTGGGCAACACAAAATACCAGAGTTTAGCGCAGGAGTGTTCCAACTCTAGGGCCCATTCTAATTTCTCTCATTTTTACTTTCTGTTGTTAGTTTTTTTGTGGCTTCAAATCTGTGAATCGGCACTCCTGCATTCATTAGCACAGCGCAAGATGTGCGCTCGTGCAAAGTCCTAGCGCTGAGCTAGTGCTTTTTTGCAATGTAAGCCCTGGTCTATATTATGGAGGTCAAGATCATGTTTCTGATTGATTAATTATAATTTAGCATTTATATAGCGCTACAAAACCCTCAGGCATCTGAGCGCTGCTTATTATTAACCACTGTGTGTGGTGCTCTTTACCGACCTCGGACGGATGAAAGGCTGAGTTTGTACCTGCCGGGATTCGAACCTACATCAGCAAGCTCTGCACAAAACAAGCACTCTGCTCGCTGTGCTATCAGACCGGCTACGATTCGAAGAATTACGATTCTTCGTAATTGCACATTAAAGAACATGGTAGTTACACAGTGAATGCAATATACGTGTTACTCGAGGAGCACAGCTAAAAGAACTATCTTCCGGGTATTCATTTTGTGATTTACCTGCTTTTCTTCTCATGCAGCAAGCACTTCAACTGACACTTACACCACACCGCTGAGTTGTGTGCCATTGTCACAGCTATAGTTTAACAAACACTGTTATACTGTGTTCTGCCAGTCCAGTATTTGAAGAAGTAGCTTGACAATAAATCCTAAAGTAAGTGTTTCATTTTCATCCACTTGCTTTCCTGCTTGCATGACATATAGTTTATATAAACGTGAACACTCAGATGTGCCTTGTTAGCAAAAATATCACCCTTTCTAACACTCAAACTCATTCTAACCACTAACCACAGAAGGCTGTGTCAAAATGAACTGGTGTGATTAACACAAATGGAATTTTAGCAGAAACACTTGTAACAGTTGTTTCTAAATTATTATTCCACTAGTCATGTAGTCGTGTAAGCGTCTTCGTGCTTTTTATCATTTGCCCCAGACATGTTCTGAATAAAAATAATGTTCCAGCATTATTAATTCTAATTCATAACATTTCATCAAATGGCTATGTATTGCATGGCCACGGTAGTGGCCGTGTAATTATGGTTAAGTTGCTGTTTCCATAGGAAGAGCACTTTTTGGGCGGCTTATAACTCTGCTCCCCCTGGACGAATCCAAACCAACCTATGGGCCACTCTGAATGTTTTTTTCAAATTTTGGTGATGTTTGCTCCAGGTGGGGAAACTTATAGGGTGGGTGCCAAAACGTCTTTTTTTTCCCCATAGACTGAATGGGGGAAAAACTTTGCGCACGTCTACAGCACGTCTACAGCCCAAATGGCTGGACGGATTTTCACCAAATTTGCGGCAGGAGCTTGGTCCTGAAAGCGTGCTTTTGTAAATTTGGTGCCAATCCGTCCAGTAGTTTTCTTTAAAATGACCAAAAAGTATGTCTGAAAAAAATTGTGATATCTATGCCCGCTCCGCAGACACACTTGCCTGTTCGCTCCGCGGACAAGATACCGATCGTCATGTTCTCGGACATGTGGCACGTTCACTGATTCGATGTTTAACGGCGTGAAGTGCGTCAGATTCTGTCGCTGCGCCCGCCATCTTTCATTTGTGTTTTGGTGTACGTGAACATCGCCGCTAACACATATAAAACAACACACCACTGCACTTGTTAAACGGGGCAGCACCTGCACTGTTTGATGGAAACAGCGGTTCTGCAAGTGTATGGGAGTAGCAGTTCTCATGCATGCATTCAGATATGTTGTTGCAAAGTCAGAATGTATTTTCATTCTGAGTGAAGGTCACTTGGTTTGCTTTTTTGGTTGCAAACTCAGTAGGCCCACGCATCCGACTGAACCCATAAGGGTCATTTGTTTTTTGACCTTGAGCGAAAGGGAAAATTCAGTATGGTTAAGTTGCGCTACTAATAACCTATGAAATTCACACAAAAAACGTTGTTAACGAGACCTTATGGTTCGAAGTAAAACCGGAAAACCCTTGAAATTCGCCAGTTATGGTAAGCTAAGCAACCATAACTCGCGCCACCACTGTGAACTGCTAACACTAACACCAGGACATCAAAGATGACACCAGAAATGTCATTGATGACATCACTGATGACATCACATGTACATTTACTTTGAATGAAAACTCTGTAGAAGGTATTCTTATTATAATGTTGACCAAAAAGTGTCAAGGATCATTGGAATACATATCAAGTGCTAATTAGTGCATTAAGCAATGCGTTGATATACATAGCATTCTATTATGGAGTTCTATGCAGTATACTAAGGTACTCATGTAGAAACATAGGCATTGTGTGCAGCATACATGATGGAGGTGCAATATTCATAAGCTTGCCATGTTGAACAGTGAAATGAAAACTGTTTTCTTATTATAGTTTTGGCTTCTGTGAAACATGTGATAAGTAGGTAATCAAAACCACTTACTACATAATGGCATTATTATAGACAAAAAACCAAAGAGACAACATCACATACAAATATGAGTATATACACGAAAATTGAAGTAAGGAAAAAAACAGCGGTAGTAGCAGTAAGTGTTCATAACCTAACTGATTATCTTTATGCAGAGAAATTATTGCTCTGTTTCAAAGGTGCTACGTACCCTAAGCATATGTATCACATGATTTTACAGGACCCGAAGGGAATTACTGAGTAATCACAAACACTGTGTATGATACAGTGATAAAGGACATATCAAGGTATGTATTTATTGTGCATTTGTAAGGTGCTTAGACATCAAGAAATTGTGTTTCAAAGCACCCACAGGGCAAAGGGGAGGGAACCGGAAAATAAATAGGCAAATAAAACAACACTGATGAACAAGACAGAGGCGGTCCTACTAAGCCTTTGAAGAGTGCAAGTGCAGAGAGAGAGAAGGGAGTAGGTGCTAGAGGTTCCCAGAGGGGGGAAGTCTCAGAGTGTCAGTTGCAGATAACAAGTGCCTGGCGGAGATCACTTGGTAAAGAGTGGTCATCTGCCACTGCAATAAGAACAACACAGGCCAGTGGGGGCCCGAAGGCAAGTGCTGGGAGACGGTGGAGGTTGAAGGCGATTGGATGGAGGGCCAGGACCCAAAAGGACACATAAGGGCCCAGGCCACCAATCTCAGCGACTGTGGGGATTAGCATGGGAGGGAGAGGCGGAAGGAGGAGGTGACGAGAAAAGTTTTGAGGAGCTTCTGGAATTTTGGGAGCTCTGGGCTCAAGATGGAGAGGAAGGGGAGGCTGTTCTATAGGGGGAACCTGCTGAGGGAAGAGATTGGCCACCAGCTCGCTGTTAAGCAAAGTGTTTAACACACAGAGAGCTGGTGCCGGAGGGACGTAAAGATCTGGAGGGAGAGTATTTAGTGAGAGCAAGTTGCAGATAGCATGGTGCCCAGCCCCAGACAACCTTGTGGATGTTACAGAGGGATTTGAATTTGATCCTTGCAGCAACTGGAAGCCAGTGGAGAGATTTTAGGGCTGGAGAGATAGGGTCCATGGGCTTGAGGCCAAGGATAAATCTTGGAGCCCTATTCTGGATAAACTGAAGGGGGCTGAGAGAGGAAGAGGGTAGATTAAAGAAGAGGCTGTTGCAGTAGTCCAGCCTAGAGAGAGCCAGAGCTCTAGAGACATTGAGCTTCTGGTGAAAAGTGAGGAATGGAAGGGTACCTCACAGGAGGTGGAGTTGAAAATGGGTCTTTTTGGCAAGGTCCAGAATGTAAGGGAGGAAAGAGAGAGAGGAGGCCAAGATGACTCCAAGGTTTCTGGCTTCAGATGAAGGAGAAGGGGGAGAGCCCATAGACATGTCCAAAGAGAAGGGAGTGAAGAGGGAACAGGAGTCCCATTAGGAAGGATTTCAGTCTTACTGGCATTGAGGCAGAGATCATTAGAGGCACACCAGGACTGTATAGCAGATAAGCAGTCAGTAATGGTGGAGGGAGTAGGGGGAGGATTGTAGGGAAGTTTGAAAAAGAGTTGGTTGTTGTCTGCATAACACTCGAAGTGTGGGGAGGAAGTGGAATTAAGGTGAGCAAGCGGGGCGAGATAGATGTTAAAGAGACATGGTGAAGGATTGGAGCCCTGGGGGATGCCACAAGTGGAGATAGAGTGGGGAGAGGAGAAAGAGCTCAGGATCACCTGGGAGGGATGGTCAGTGAGGAAGGAGGTCAGCCAGAGGTTGGAGCTGTTGACCATATCAAATGAGATCGGAAATGTAGCATTATGTCGCTCTCATTTGTGCTCCCCCTCAGACTTTGGGGGTGCACACAATACTGACTCCCATTGCTGCCCCCACGCAGAGCAGGGGTTGCATGGGTGTTCCCCGTTCTCCTTGGGGGCATTAACGGGAGTCAGGGGTTGCGGGTGTGTCCCCTGCTTACCATTGTGGTAAGCGGGGGACAGGAAAGTAAAATAAAAATGCACCTGCAGCGTCAGCTCTGACCCACGCAAGTGGGAGGAACCAATGCTGCAGGGATAGCAGGGAGTTGGTGGCACACACAGAAGTGTGCCACTGTGAAGGTAAATGTGGTGTTGTGTCCGGTAGGGGTATGCAGGGTGGGGGAAGTGGGTAAAGTGATCTATTTGATCACTACACCGATCCGTAATTGGCATCGACATTTTCGTTGGTGCAGTTACGGGCAGCACCGTGATCACATAGATTGGAGAGATCAAGTAGAATGAGAACATCAGGTGAGTTACAGATAAGAGATTCAAGCAGTTTTTCACGGTGTTCAGGAGAGCAGTATGCTCGGAATCCAGACTGATGGTCATGTAGGCATCCAATGAGATCAGTATGCTTGGTCAGTTGGAGGAGGACCAGCTTCTCCAGAAGTGTCCCACGGAAAGGAGTATTAGAGATGGGGCAGTAGTTAGCCAGATGTGCGGGGTCAACAGAAGATTTTTTCAGTATGGGGTCACACAAGGGAGTGCTTGAGGGAAGAGGGGAAGGACCCGGTAGCAAGAGAGTGATTGCAGAAATCAGCAAGTGCAGGGGCAAGGGACCAATGTTGTCCTTATTACTTCTGGAAGAACAGGCAGAGACCTGTTTGGATGAGACCTTCATAGTGCGGACAACCCTGGTGACCTTGTCTGATGTGATAGGAGAGAAGGAGGAGAGAATGGCTAAGGGAGGATAAGAGGCCAGAGGTGGCAGGGGCTAGGAGGAGGGGAAGGGGAAAGCGGGGGAGGGAGTACTCAGGATGTCCAGAGTTTTTGCAGTGAAGTGGGTGGCCAGTGCAGTGCAAAGGGGCTGGGAGGGAAGAGGCATTGTGGAGACTGAAGAAGGATTGGCTAGTTCCTTGCAGATTTTAAAGGGTTCTGCCGTGTTGGATGCTCCAGAGATGCGAGCCTGGATGTGGGCCTGATTCTTGGAATGAATGGAGAGACGATATTGCCTTTGTAGAAGGTGACATGCCAATTGGTCAGAAGATGAGCTTAAGGTCTGCAGCTTCCATTCCGCAGCTCTGCACTTGCGTTTCATGGCTGCTGTATCAGAATTGTACCAAGTGTTACATTTGGAGGCATGTTTCAGGTGGATCCTCATGACTGGGGCACGAATGTCAAGAGCGTTAGTGATGGCAAAGGTGGTTGCTGATAGCAGAGTCAGAGGTAGAGTCATCAGTAGGAGGAGAGGGGGATGGCGGTGGATGCGAAGGAAGAAACTGACACTTGTTTCTTTGGGCGGACGTACATGAACAAGGTTGGCAGAGCTGGGAGAGGTGCGATCAGAGGGCCGAGAGGACCGAGGTGAGAGGAGAGAGTGGTCTGACTAGGAGGGTGGGGTGGCGAGAGGGGCAGAGAGCAAAAGATCAGTGTGAATAAAGGCATTGAGAATGTGTCCAGCCGAGTGGGTAGGACCAGAGGGGAGAATGGAGAGGGAGAGTGAGGTGCAGAGGTAATGGAAGCAAGTGGATGACGTGATAGAGGAGTCAAGGTGGATGCTGAAGTCACCAAGGAGGATGAGTTTAGAGGTAGATGTCAGGAGAGAGGATGAGAAATCAGCCCATTCTGAGTGGAACAGGGAGATAGAGCCAGGTGGCCTATAGATAGTGGCAATGGTCAGGGAGGAAATAGGAGAGATGACCAGTTTGCAGACCAGGCTCTCAAAGCAGGAGTGCGGCTGGGTGGGTACGAGGGAAGCAGTGACCCGTTCGGGGAAGATTAGGGCAATCCCACCATCAGCACAGTTATGGCGAGGCTTAGAGATGATCTTGTAGCCAACAGGCTGAAGGGAGTCAAAAGCAATGACTGAGCTGGCGTTGAACAATGGCTCAAGACATTGAGCAAGGATATCGAGGTCATGGTCTTCAGGAAGGAGACATATGACAGCAGAATGTTTGATAGCTGTGCCTATTTTCATGCCTGGCATATCCATTATGTGTTTGGATCCTACCTTGTTCTCCAACTGCACTCTGCCATTATTACTGAAACATAGTGATGGATTTGCTATCCTGGCCCATCCTCATCCTCCACCGATGTTAACAGTCTGGCAATTTTGTCCATTCTTCTAGGCATTTTTCATTAGCATTTTCTACAGGATGCCACAAGTGATTCTGCTCTATATCCCATTATTCCTTCCACCCTTCCTCGAATGGTAAGCACCTCTCCCGGTATGTGTAACTGTGGTCTGTCCCAGCAAAAGGGTATCTCTTTCCATTGATTGTTGGTACATTTCAACAATGGATGGTTAGTTCCGATTACTCTTGCATCTCCCCTTTTTATTCCTTACAATGTGTATGTCATCACCTTGCTCACCATTGTCTTTTCTTTATAAAGTTATCTTCATAAATGGATTCTGCTTTTGTCACCCATTTTAAGGATCCCACGTGTGATATTTCCTCAGCCACAAACGTACAGAAGGAATGAGCACATGAAGCAGTTTTCATCCGATTTCTCCCTTCCCACCTTGGTCATGTGTGTGTACCAATGGTTATTTATTTTCTGAGTATAACCTTCAAAATGTTGTCTCAGGAGGTATTGGTCACTTTTGCAGCTCTCCTTACTCATGTCAGTTTTTCACTCATGTAACAGCTACCCTAATGCTGTTATCACTAAACATATTAACTTGCATGGTGTAGGAAAACCACAAAAAATTCAAGGAAAAGAAAGAATTGACAATAATTATGATGATATAGTCCAGTCCCCCCAAATATCTTCTCCTACGAACGTGTTGAAATATTTCCCTGTAGAGCATTGTCATGTGTCATGTTGCTAGTCCGCTCTCACTCTCAACGCCGTCTGTGTCTGGTCACCTCTTGTTCTTCTTCCGGCTCCTCTTCTTCTTCTTGCTCCTCTTCTTCCAATAGTGCCTACAACCTTTTTCAAATCAACTATATGCACCCATGCTTTATTTCAGCTCACATTTACTGCAGTCGGAGTTGCATACTGGACAGTATATGGGCTCCTGAATCATGCCTTGTGCCACTTGCGAACAAAGTTCCTATATAAATCATGTCCCCTGGGAAAAATTGCATCGGGGGTATTACAGTATTTACATCTACAATTCCCTCTCTGTTGTTATTGGTTTCTTCTTGGCCACAGTTTTATCTGTCGAGAAATTAATTTCAGATATTTTGTCATGGCAGTTAAATAATCATGCATCTAAACACCTAGCACAGTCACAAAACTCTCTGCATCTAATTGATCACATGTGGGAGGAGCAATGGGGACGTGCATCCTCCGGCCGTCACTATTTCATGGAGAGTGAGATGGTGCTCTGAGCCTGGCTGATTGCATAAGGCAAAAAGAGCCAGAGGAAAACAATGCAACCAATTTTTCTTTAGTGTATCTTTCAGTCCTGCAATGCGTTCCTTCAACAGGCTATTGAGACGTTGTACAACGCAATTGGCCTCGGGGTAATAAGCGGAACAAAGCTTATGCTTGATGTCAAGCAGAGATGTTATTTCTAAAAACATCTAATTTACAAAATGTTGTCCTTTATCTGACTGCAGCACTTCGCACAATCCCCATCGGGGAAACACTTCACATACGTGGAATTTAGCAGCCCACTTCGTGCCTGCATGGGTACATGCTTCTGCTTCTATCCAGCGTGAAAAGTGACAACCCACCACCATCATGTATTGGTATCCATTACAATTCCAGAGCATATCAATATAATCTACATGCAAATGCTGAAATGGGCCTATAGTATGGGGTATTGCTCGTCTCACTGTTTTCAAAGTATTTCCAGCAATATATTGCGGGCACGTGGTGCAATTAACCATAAAATGTACAATGTGTTCATGCAGGCTTGGGATGAACCACAGTTCTGAAATATCTGCAGCAACATGTTCACTTGTGGTGTGTGCTTGGTAGTTCATCTGTTCTAACGCTACTGGCAGTATCTCAATGGGCATTACAGGTTTCCCTGTGCTGTTTTGCCACCACACCAGGGTCAGAGGGGAATAATGAACTTCCCTGTCGTGTCCACAGATCCTGTCAGCCACTGTGGGATATGCCAGTCCATCCAGTAATCTTCCTAAGAATGGGGCATTCTGTACTGGTGTGCCGTCTGCGCACTGGAAGCCCCTCCTTCTCCATCATGACAGTCCTGAGTGTACTGTAGAAATCACGTTAGTGGAGTCTGAATATATCATAACTACCTGGCCCTCATGCTTATCGGATGGTAATATCATTATCACTAATTTAGCTTCCTGTGTGCAAAATTCTGCTGGTAATCTAACACTTGTCACAATCTCAATATCATCACCCCTACTCCTTATCACTGCTGCTTTTGAATGCCTCAATCCAGTGCTCTGATCTATTGTCAATGAACTGTCAATGAAGACCACCTCTCCTCTCTCAAGCTTTATTTCCTTTACTGGGGGTACATCATCATGTATGTCTGTATATGTGGAACAATCATGAACCCAGTCTCCTCCCTCCAATGGTTCAACAAATAATGTAATCAGAATGACTGTATGGCATCTAACAATGTTTACTGATGGAATGGATATTATAATTTCATATCCTGTCTCTGCTTTCTTCAATCCTACTAAAAGGGGACAAAAGTATGTGCTGTAATCAAAGACCCACACAAAACAATATTTGCATAGCTCTCCGAATTTCTGCATCTCTTTCACTACCTGTGGGTGGGTGTATTTACAATTGCCTCTGCTCTGTCACGCATCACCCTCCTCCCTTCGTTTGATATGATCTGGCCCAAATACAATACTTCTTCCTGGCAGTATTGCACTTTTTCTGTGTCAACTTTATATCCTTTCTCAGGCAATACTGTTAGCAAAGTTACTCAGTATCCCCTGCGCTCTTCCTCTGTAGTGCTGCACACTAAGAAATCGTCATCATTCTGTATGATCATACTTGGTGTTTGTACATTACCCAAATCCATCTGCAACACTCTGTTTAAGACACTGGGGGACTCACCTCTGTGGGAGTCTGGTGTGCTAGAGTCGTATCCCGCGATACATAAACGCTATGAGATACTGAGAGTCGTCGTGGCATCACTGTAAAATGTGTGGCACTGGGTGGTATGTTACGCAGTATTGTCGCCAAGTTGGGGACAACTGTAAATTCAACCTCTACTATATTGTTTAAGGGGCGTACATCTTGTATGAGTCTCCAAGACCCTCATTTTGCTTTTTTCACTAGGTAAACTGCTGTGTTGCATGGGGATTTAGAGGGTACAGTGATGACTTTTTGCATCAAGGCGGCAATCATTTCATAAATGTCTTAGTCTGCCTCCCTGGATACTCCTTCAATTTTATTCATACCGCTCCAATCCCTTGTTGAAGACCTACATCTTAAGGGCTGCTAGTCAATAGTACACTTGGTACATTTGCCAATTCTTGTTGCAAAAAAAGATGGTACCTTTTTAGCCAAAAATATTATCTGAGGTACCTCCTGGTACTGTTTTTGCAATTGGTATAGAATAGAAAGTTCAAAATCCACATCGTTATCTTCGAATAGTTCATCATCTGTCATGTTGCTCAACCGCTGTGTTGAGTCCAGTGCTATGGCTCTGCGCTCGCTAGCATCTTCCTTGTCTGTCCGATGTAACACTACTCTGTCCTCTCACACCACTGCTGCCTCTAAATATATCATTATAATTTTCCTTTCTGCTCATCAGTGGGTATTTCTACTCTAAACATAAACTCTGTGTGGGTAATTGTAACAACTTGTCCCTTATTTGTGGAAGCCACCCTAGCAACACCTGTACCCCATACATGAATATTCTGAATGTAAGGCCATCCCTTGTAATGCCTTCAATCTGTGGAACACTCGTAGGAACTCATGCATTTGCATAATACGTGTCTGGTGTTGAACAAAATATCCCTTCCTCAGTAAATGAAATTGTCATGTTTAATTTGGCCATCATGTCTCTTCCCAATATGTTAACTGGTGTCTTTCAAGAATAAAGCAATGGCACAACCATTGTATCTTCTCCCATTGTTATAGGTATCTCTTCTGTGAAAGGAGCCTTTGTCATAGACACAGAGAACCCTTGTGCGTACATCGTTATTTGTGACAGTGGAAATCCTCTTTCCCTGACACAAGAGCTGATTGACCTGATGTCAACTAAGAAGGAAAACAATTATTTCCTATTCTTACCCCCACCCGGGATTCCTCTTCCAGGTCGGGAGCCATGGGTGTAATTTTAGGGGGGGACAGGGGTGTTTGTCCCCCCTAACTTTCATGACACACAATTTTGTCCCCATTCATTTGGCTGGGTCAACTTTTCTTCAGATGTCATGTCCCACCCAACATTTTCAGAAAAGTAACTCCATTGTCGGGAGTGACTGATCGCACTGGACACATCAAGCTTCTCTATGGGCTATGTTACTGGGGGTAAACACTCCACCCTGTTCCAGTAAAGGGGTTCGCTCCCACCACTGTCATGGTTACTGCAGTATGTGGTATGTGAGAAACCTGAAGGTGTCTCACCATGCTAGTCACTGGGGATCTGTCATCTAGGAGGCAAGGACACAGCCATTACTATCGGATCCCCCTTCCATATGACACCTTTTCCCCATCTTACCCTGTACAATATTTAAACATTTCCCCGCCCTTTTCCTTCACAAACACGTTCTCACACTGCTTAGATTTCTTTCAAGTCAATGTAATCTCCGACTTCGATGCCTATCCCATGCCACTCATCGATGACCTAAATAATAAATTCAGTTCAACCACCTTTCTACAAATCCTAGCCTTAATAAAAGGATACTGGCAAGTCCCAGTATATGGACCAGATAAGGAAAAGACTGTGTTTCCAATGCGCCTAGGACTATTTCAATTCAAAGTCCTCCCTTTCGGCTCACACGGAACACCAGCCATTTCAAACGCCTCATAGATAACATTTTGCAGCCTTATTCCATTTTCTGTGAAGTTTACATTGACAATATTGTCATTTACAGTAAAACCTTGGAGGACTATCTCTTCCATTTGCATACTATTATGAAAGTCCTCAGAGAAGTCGGCCTGACTGCTAATCCATATAAATGCAGACTGGCACAATCAGCCATTAAATACCTCGGCTTCTTTGTAGGAAATAGGAACGTACAATCTCAACATGAAAAAGTGAAAGCCGTCTTAGATACATAACCAAAAGGGATCTTTACCACAGGTTTATCCCAAACTTTTTGGACAAAACAGCAAGGCTGACAGATAAACTTAAGAACGCTAAACCCCAGAAAATTCAATGGACTGACGAGGATGATATATGCCATAACACCTTGAAACAAACCCTGTGCCAGAACCTGAAACTAAAGGTAGTAGATATCTCTATGGAATTCATATTGCAAACAGATGCCTCCCTTACAGGGTTAGGAGCCATTGTATCTCAAGTTTGCAACGGGTTAGAACACCCCATCTTGTTTACAAGTCAAAAGCTTTTCTCACGAGAAAACAATTACTCTGTGCTCGAATTAGAGGCCCTAGCCATCAAGTGGGCCATAATCCACCTTAGATACTACCTCTCAGGAACAAAATTCACATTAGTCACAGACCATTCTCCACTAGTTTGGATTAATCAACACAAAGGGCCTCATCACGAGTTGGGCTGTATTCCCGGCTGTAATACTGCCGACTGTAATAGCCCTAGCACCGACCGGTCCGGCTGTATTATCCCCATTCCCCATTGGGTCCATTGGATTCAATGGGGTATTTTCAGCGCTAATTATGTGGGCTAATACAGCCGGCGGTAATGCAGCCGAAAACAGGGGATTTTCACCTCCAGAGAAAGGCTGGAGGTAAAACAGCCCATTTAGCGCCCAACTCGTGATAGGGCCAGCCCTTAAATGCGGCTGTAATACCGTTACCACTGCATTTATGTGCTACAGCCCAACTTGTGATGAGGCCCAAAGACTCCAACCCTCATGTCATGCACCTTGTGTCCAGGCACCACAGTTTGTGCAGGAGCTTCTTGGATTACATTCAGCTTACTTGTGCTTGGGGTGGATTCTACGATGGTAACTTTTCTTGGCTCCTCGAATAAAGAATCCACAGAGGTCCGAGCTTTTACAATGGGCTGTGTAAGCAGTGGCCATAGAAACTTATGAGACGCTTGTTTGTTCCACCGCTGATGTGGCCGATTCTTAGTTTTCTTTAACTCAGTGCCTGTTTTTTCCAACCGGGGGAATATACAGATTGTGTGTGTCACCATTACCTCTCTGTAAACTGTTGTTGCTTCCTGTTTGCTGATAACTCAGATCCTCCACACAAATGACTTCAAGAGGCAGTGTTGAACTCTCCTTAGGTGGAAAAACTGCTTCATTAAGGTGTACATGGACATTCGAAGAACAAGTGGCTTCATTAGTTGCAGGAATTACACAAGTCACTGGTATATTAGCATCACGAGAATTGGTAGACCCATGCACTTGCTTTTCTACATCTCGAGGTTCGATACCTTCTTAGGCATTGACCTTGACATTACAAAGCCTTTGATTAACAGGAATTCTTTCACTGAAGCATGCAGATTAATATGATCAAATTTGAACAAGGATTTCAATAGGACAGAGGTAGTCTTAGTTTCCACTTTAAGGCCCTCATAGTGGGAAACTAGAATAAATAACACTTGATTGATTTCCACTAGGATCTCGTCTTGCGGTTCCCCTTCTCTGAACATTTTTTCTCATGACTAATGAAAGCCTTCTAGGTGGTAAGATGGCATGTGTTGAATCTATTAAAGATATGGAGGAATCAAAGTCAGGTGGATATCTCTGTGCCATGTTTGGTGGAGTATCAACAAGGCTCAAGTCATTAGAGTTCAAATGAGATATTAATGGGGAGGCTGGAGCCCTCTAACCATGCTCCCGTCTACCACTCTAGAAACATGATCTTGAGGTGCCGGTAACCCCAACTGAGTGTTTACTTCCAATGTGGGGAGCAATCTATCTCTCGCGGCAACCACCGAAATAGGTGTAAAGAATGACGTTATCCACTCTGTATATGCCTTACTAGTGCCCTCGAGAGGGGAACGCAAATCAAGCCCCCCCTGTGCATCATTTGCCATGTGGGACAGGCGGCCTAACTCCCCACCATGCAACAAGGACGAAGATCCCTCTGCTGGGGAAAGTGGGAGGTGCAGACTCATGGCTGCAAGCATTTCTGCATCACTAATATGTGCATAATTAGCAGCCGACATCGTTATGTGGCCACTTCTTAGGTCGTACATATGCAATTACAATGTGAAGCACGTTCAATAGGATGGAAGGATTGATGCAAATCAAATGTGCTGTGGTCCATGATAGGCTTGCCAAGGCAAAAGAAAAAAAGGGGCGCCACACACTGCAGACACATACAAAGTCCTCCCTTGCCTAGTTGCCAGGGAAACATGGAGAAGAGTTCAACAGCTTCAAACGGCTCCGATTAGGAAGAGTCTCTGATACACGTGTGTACATTTTCCTGGCTGCACAGTCTGATCCCTCTTTTGCAACTCTGTGACCAACTCCACGTTGCATTGCAGTGAAATGTGTTTTTTGTAGTTTAGCTCCACCTCACGTTCTCACTCTGATACTGAGTAGCAAAGAAGAAACACTTCAAAGATCTGTGCTTATGACTGCGCAGACTGCCAGTCTGCGACCAACTCAGCGCTGCTCTGCAGTAAAATGTTTGTTTTTTTTTTGTAGTTAAGCTCCACCTCATGTTCTCACGCTGATACTGAGTAGCAAAGAAGAAGCACTTCTAAGAGCTCTGTTCACGACTGTGCAGCCTGCAAATCTGCGACCAACTGAATGGGAGTTTTATGGTAAGTATTCTCCACAGCTCCTTGCATCAATTATCTCTTTAGAGTTGGTCATCTATTATTGCCTTTTGTTGTTGGTCAACACTCAAACATTGACTCATGTACGAGTGCTTTTTTGTATTGCTCATTGCGGGTGATTTGAGGGTGGACTAAGCTCTCGGGTGCTGCCTGCTCTGGAACCAGAACCCTGTCACTGGAGGTGAAGAAACCATTGCATGTGCCAGACAAGCACCTTGGAGTGGGAGGGCATCAGAAGGCTCTACCCTGTCCTAGAGCCACTGGAGTGGGATATTCAGCACCCAGGAAGTCCAGGAGGAATCATGTTTCACTACTTTGAACTGTGTTTGAGCCACTTCAACATGGGCTGACATCTTCAACCTGACAAGTGCTGCTGATTTCTACTCTCTAAGCACACTTTTCACTGCTTGCTGCACCTCGAGCCACACAGATACCAGCTTGAACCATTGGCACAAGCCATTTTAAACAACTCGAACTGCTGACTCGACCTGCGATATAAATCCCTATTGCAAATGTCAACTCAACCCAGCCAAAGCCATCATGTCATCACCGACTAGACAGCTGTTTGAACAATCATCATTTCACTCTCTAAAATGTATTCTCGACCCTTTGGGATCCTGCACCATCTAACCTGCTCAATGCTGACTGGCAGTGGGATCACATGGAACCCAACCATCTCGATATCGCCTCACCGCAGCTAAACTTTCAAGAATCCTAGTGTGATGCTTTCAAGCCTCCGATGGCAGGAATAAGGTACTGTAAAGAGGCTCTGACACCTGCTCCAATTATTGTCCCATAGTGACTTGTAATCCCCATTGTCCATCTTTTTCTTCAAAGACATTTCTCTATGCAACAGTGACATTGCTGCAATTTCTTGCCTGAACACCCCTACTCAAGTACCCGGATTGCAAGTCTGCATTTTCTTGGTTCTCTTTACATGGGTTAGTTTTTAGTTAGTTTATTGCATTTGTATTATTTAAATTATATATTTGTATTGAACCTTGATTGTACATTTCTTACATTCAAAATGATAACTGAGGGTACGCAGTGAATAAGTCTAAAACATTATGTCGAAAGACATAGGGCCTCATTACAGGTCGGGCAGTCCGGAATTAACAGTGGCAGTAAACCCGCCGCCACTGTTACTTCCGGACCGTCTGATCCCGACTCCTGCAGGCGGACGTGGAAACACCATCACGAGATGGTGCTGGTGTTTCCACTTCCCCATTCCCATTGAGTCCTGTGGGACTCAATGGGAATGGGGATTTCCCGAATTCCGCCTCCGGAATTCCCGGGACACCAGGGTCGTAATGCCCTGGTATTTCCAGGAGTCACGGAGGTGGAATGGTAATACGAGTCCGGTGGTAACCAAGCGGTTTTACCTCCTCGGTTACCGCCGGACTCGTAATGAGGCCCATAATGTCGAAAACAAAATGTAAAAAAAAAAATCCGAATATGTTATTTTTTATTTTGCATGGTTTTTTTTGTTGCTTTCGTGCGTTTAAAAAATAAAAAGGGGGTTTTGGGGGGAAACCCCCCATTTCGAACAGAACATTTTTTTTAAAAATGACATTCAAATGTTTTTTATTTCGGACATTTGTTTTAGACATTTTGACTTTCGACATTTTGTAATTCGACTTTATCACTATAAACCATAACTGAGCAGAAGGAGGTATAACTCTGATGAATCCTATTTTGCGTATGCAATGTAGGAGTGGGCAAAAGAGTGACCTAGGACAATCAATGAAAGTGAAGGACAAACCAACATCTGTTGCACAGCCCTGTGGAGAGTGGTCATTTACAAAGGTGGGAGTGACTCATCTGCATCTTTTTTTTATGTGCAGGAACTCCTTGCAATTGTTGTAACAGTATTTTCAGAAATTGTTTCACCTCTTCCACTGTTTCACACCACTATTACCATTACATAATTAATTTCAGTATTTTCTCATTTCAGTTTCGATGGTCATGTTCCCTGCCAGGCACTTGCACCTGCGACATATGCACAATTTGTCAAACAAAGTACATCCTCTGACACAGTGTGCAGCATGTACAAATTGCTTGGGATTCTTTACGAATCACAACACATGCGCACTTTTCCCATGCTAAAGGAGCACGTTGTGATCACTGCAATGCGCTCTTGTTCAAGTATTCTTTTGTAAATAGGGTATTCCATACAGTTTCAGGAGCATTTGTCTTACTGACGTGGGTGCTGGCCAGTGACAGTACACGCAAGAATTTGAACATATCCTTCATCAAAAAATAAATCGCACGTGGACTTTATATCTTTTAATCCCTGTTTGATGCTCTAATGTGTGACCTCAGAGGGAGTTCCACCAATTCTTTTCAAAGGAACAAAGGAACATTTCATAATAAACATATGGGGCCAATTTACTAACTATGAATTTTAGGGCAAAAGACTTTTAGTTGTACATGCAGTGTAAGTTATGTCCAAATCTGAAAATTCACAAAGTCAGGGACGGACATTCAGCAGATCTCACACCGTGCACAAAGTTCGACGTAAGCCAAGGCCGATTCACTACAAAAAAGAAAACACACCCCAAAATAACCCATATAACTTTCATTAGTGCGACACATGCCAGCGTTAGTGAACACAAAAAGGAAAACTCAAGTCAAACAAAGCGAACATATGGACATACAACCCGCAAATACTTCTCACAGGCACCCACACACTTTCGCTAAACTTACCTGCATTGCGCACCACACTTACACCACCAACATATTAGTGTAACGTACAACACTCCCCACACATCTCTCAAGATGCGCGCTCGCTTAGTAAATACCCTTAAAATAACACCTTCTGTCCGTCACACCCGTTGCAACTCACAACACCACTGATGCACCCCACAAAATGTGAACAAACCCACTGATACCGCCCCAAATGAAAGGACACTCCCATCGACATACCCCTCAATGGATGGACACACCCCTGACACACCACCAGAAACAGAAACACACCCACCAACACGGCCACAAATCACTCGACACACCTGCAGAAATGCCCATTACCACACGGCCAAGAAAGGTAGTATGAAGGTTGAAAGGCGGAACATATGCAAGATGTCACAGGTATACCAGAACCATACCAGAACCGTATTGACAATCTCAACAGAGCCAACACAATACAAGACAGACACAGCACCCACAGGACACACACCTCTCACAGCAACACAGACACAATCCAACATTTACTAACCCACACACACACAGAACACACATACCAATCACACCATACACGTGATACCATCACAAACAGGTGGCCCCAACAATCAGCAAACAAGGAGCACATTTGGAAACATACACACCCTTGGTAATTTGAATGCACAGCACCTGTGCACACACCCAAGTGACGCAATACGCATGGCAATAACCACACAAGTGGATGACGCACACATCACAATAAGAATCAAATACTGACACATTCACCGTTCACAATCAATATATACCAACACACAAGTGGCCCCAATCGCTGCATTGGTCGTGGTGTTCAGAAAGAGGGAAGCTGCTAACAATGTCTGCCACAAAATTAACTTCACCAAAGGTGAGGTGGACCTGATGTTGGAGATCGTCCACAGCCACCAGCCCTGCATGCTCCAGAGGGCCGGACACTGCACCATGCGGAGCCAGTGGCATTCACACTGGCTCGGGATCACAGAGCAGGTCAACGCTTTGGGCATTAAGCAACGCAACTGACAGGACATAAAAATGAATTGATTGGATGAGAAGCAGAGGGTCAAGCTGAAGTACACCCAGTACCACCTGGCCCACGCCTCCAGAGGAGAACTACTAGGCCATGGGTTTTGAATGATGCCCAAACAGGAGAAGACCATGAGCCTGATCCCAGAGGAGTTGTGCACTAGCCTACGAGGCACAGTGGCAGGCACAGACGTCCGTGTTAAGCACATCATCTATGCATAACCACCCATATTCGCATCCCAGACATGGACATAGCACATGAACAATCCCTGCAAAACGCCTCAATGCCAACACAGCATGTACTCACACAGGCCCCGACCCATGTCCATTGCATCACACCCCATCCTCTAAGGCACGAAGAACACGCCATAGCTCTAAAGCTGCAAACAGACCTGGATGCATATGTCAACAGAACACACATTACACATTAGATATGCCATACTCAAGTCACCGTACCACACAGTACATGCCACAACCACTAGCACATGCATCCCAGAATCCACCAAAACCAAGCCATTCACATGGATGTGTCTGTCAGCATCAAAGGGAGCATTCCACCGTGCTACATGCGCCACCTGCGCACTGGCACCAAGCTACATGTTCCACGCCACCCTGCACATGCACCAACACTCCGAGCAACCACCAGATGCAAAGCCACATGTTTACAGGGGACCCAACTACCACATGAAACACACCATCACCGGCACGCATAGACATGCAATGAACCATGGGGTTGACCGCATACCAACACACACATACACCTCACACATCATCAATTTACACATACATGCACCAATTGCCAATGGCCAAAGGAATACTTTTACGAGGGTCATCCACACATGGGCTCCAACAGTAGTTTGACATTGCAATCCGAAGATGCGTGAGGGCCATGTGAATGCCAACATAGAGATCATGTTGCATTGCAAATGCCACATATCAGCACACATCAAATCAATGCACGGACTGACATGTCTCTTTTTCCTTCCACTTTGCAGCCATGACAATGGAGGAAGGAGCCCCCACAGATTGCTCCAACAGCAGCAAGGACAGAGAACAAGACATGGCTCCCTGGAGCACACCCACCCAGGAGACCAAGGAGGAGGAGGATTGAGGGTACCACATCTCCCCCACACTAGGACACTGTTCGTTCGGAGTCCCCAGCAGCACACAGGTGTGGGGTCTCTAAATAACTCCACCTGCAGACAAGGCGATGCCATGTGTGCTGGTGGAGTACATTACCAGCACCAGAGAATCTATGCACATCACAGCCCCCAACCATCACTCCCAACAATGTGACTCACACATGCCATGTCCAAATGCCTGGGCACGTGCCTCTGCTTGCCTCAGATCCCACCCTCAGGCTGCACCATCAATTCTGCAACCTGCGTGACCATAAGGGTTATAGCAACCAGAGTGGCTATGCGAGTTCCTGCAGTGGCAACAGCTGATGATTGACAACATGGCTGTGCTTGGGCATAACATTACACAGGAGCTTGTAGCCATGTCCAGTTGCCTGGATAACATCGAGAAAGCAGGCAATGAACATATTATGGGTGGGCACATCCGTGGACACCATGACTGTGGCACACCTGGGAGTGTCGGGGAGTTTTGACCAGCTGCTGACAATGAACGGTGCACCCATGAGGAGGCCTGAGATGGTGGTTAGGGCCGAGCAGGCTACGGGCACCCCGCCTCTTGTTCCGCAACCTACACACAGGCCCACCACTAGCCAGAGTGGCACTCAGCCTGGAGGCAGCCAAGCCATTGGTGAGGAGGATAGCTTGGCCTCCCCAGCATCCCAGGAATCCCAGGGTGAGCCACAGGCTAAAAAGCAACATGGGAGGCCTAGGAAGCATCCCACCTCTCACTATTCTCATTCCTCCTGTCCTCCTCATCCCCCTCATCACCCCCTTCCACACATGCTGCTAACTCCTGATCACACCCTCCCCCTGAGCACAGCACCATCACAAACAACACTGCCCTTCCTCCACTGCCACTGAACAGCACCACACACTTGCACCCAAGAAATGTACGTACTGCACCAGCTCTTCCTCACTATCAACTTGTTTTTCGTGACTTGCAGCACACAGGCATGGGCTGCTCATGTGTGGAGGGATGTTGTGACTGTGTGATTGGAGGCCAGTGGAGAGACATACCCTGAACTGGTTCGCACATCCAGACACGTCCATTGCCCATACAATATCACCACACACATTCATCGGCACATAGGCAAAGGTGCTCGCAATCCACCAGTTCAACGGCAATAAGATGAAGAAACCCTGGGACGACATCAGGTGTGTCCGTGCCAACAAGGCACAGGGGATGCATCAGTTGGTCCCAGATTATACATCCTGGCCCAGGCTGTGTGCCTGCACCAGCCACCTCGAGCTCTGGGTCCTATGCTGGATTTTTCCAGAGGACTACCAGAGGCTCTTGTATCTCAACAGAAGGCTCTTGTATCTCGACAGGCCCCTGCCTACGCAGCTGGGTGCTCTCAGACTTATTGGTAACAGCGGTCTGTTGATGATTACTGTGACATGCCCATCGTTACTCTGGTGTGTGTGCTACATGCATGTCTACACGTCAATTCACAATACATAGCGTTGTCTTCCAAGGCACATGTACAAGTCTGTCTGGTGTCTGTTACTTGTGTAGTCATCATGTGTGTGCCACATGCCTGTGCTGTTTGACCCTTGGGGTGTGCATTGTCTCACATGTCCCCTTCTCCTCTCTTGCAGCCTCAATTGACAGTGACCCCATGGCCCACGATGATGCCTGTGTCTTAGAGCTGCAGATGGATGCCCAGGTGTGGCATCGGGAGGCATGGCAATGGCAGCAAACATGGCATGTAGTGCCATGTAGCCCCATTGGTGTAATTACTGATCAGCCACATGTCACCATTGCATCCGGCTTCCAACTTCGCACAGATGCAGGAGACCCAGAATATGTGGCTGTCGTAGACAGAGCTCAGGAAATTGGCATACATGAACAGGTCACTGGCTTCGCAGACCAGTGGAGCGTTGATGAAGTGCCAGTGGTGCCTGTTACAGAAGGGTAGGGGGGGACACACACTATGTGCCGTACCAGACTATGGATTGAGCCAATTTGATATATAGCTTGCCCTCCCTCATGGCAGGGTAAAGCAAATGGATATACATGCTTGAGAAATAGACATAAAGGGTTACCCTGGTGATCAGGGATATGAAAAGCCTGTTTGCAGCAATAATAAGGGAGCGAGGAGACAAAATATGGGAACAGGCAGGATACAACCGGGTAAAGCTGAGTACAAATATAAACAAGGGAGCGCCCTGTAATAACTGCCCCCACATACTTGTGGAAAGTACTTAGAAGTATGTATCCTGATATGTTGGACTTGGGGATGGTGTTTGGCCCGCAAAATGAAGCCTCGTGAAGACTGCAGATATATACAGAAGATAGATGAGATATGGACACGAGAGATGCAAAAATCTTTGGGATGCATACACACCTCTTTTTTTATCACATACTAGCAAAATTACCCATTCTCTGAATGGGTTCTGTAGACAGACATGATAACACTGATCCTGTATGTCTCTGTTCCGTTTCAATTATTGATTGATGTGCTTTGCACGCCAAAGTAAACTGCACTGAGAATAAGTGATTGTGGCTGGCTGATATACCCTGGAGCAGACGTTGGGGTGAGGCGAGAGTTGGTGTGCTGCTGCATACTGGGACCTTCTGTGCTCTCTCCCCTCCTGTTGCCTCACCCTGACATGTTGCAGTTTGTTAAAGTGCAAATATCTTGGAAACCAAGGGCCAGGACCTCAAGTTTTGTTCCTTGTGCCAGGACCGGTTCTTCTAGATCCACATTGATGTAGCACCGATTTCAGGAAACCCTCTCACATGTGAAGGTACTGAAATCAGGGGAATAGGGTGGGATGTCCAAATGTCAAGTAGCTAGTAATGTCTGGATGGTCCTAACAGGTAACTATGCGAGAATTGGTGCAGATTGGTGAAATGTTGTGGAATTTTAAAAGGAACAACGCTTCGCTAAACAATAAACCCTCAAACAAATTCTAATTTGTGCTGAAATCCGGGGAACGGGGTGGTGTGTCCAAATGTCATGTAGCCAGTATTGCCCATAGGGTCCTAATAGACAATTATGCAAAATTTGGTGCAGATTAGTGAAACAGTGTGTACTTGTATAAGGAACTACTCTTCGCCAAGCCACAATCCCACAAACACATTTTGACTTATGCTGAAATCTGGGAAACGGGGTCAGGTGTCAAAATGTCATTTAGCGCATAATGCTGTAGGGTCCTAACAGGTGACTCTACAAAATTTGGTGCAACAGTGTGGAATTGTATAAGGAATAACGCTTTGCCACAAATCCACAAACCCACTAGCAAATGGGATACTACCCACAAAAAAGAGGATACCAACAAGAACGACGGAGCAGATATAGAGGTGTGGGGTATAGGTTAATTGGGTCATGTTTAATCTGCAGCCAACAGGGACATTTATTCACAGATGTGGCCTTTCGGGCAGCATGCATGTTATGATCCCAGGGGGCTGCAGCTAGGGATCCAACCAACACAACACCAGTCCCCTTCATCACAGCAAGTGATGCCCACAAATATGCAGCCCCCAACCCAGCAAGTGCAGACATTTTCCCAAGCAGGGCCAGCAGGGATCCCCAGGGACACCCACACATGTATTAAAGGCACACGTGCCAACACATTCACAAGGGGATAACACACTGTTGAGACAGAATGTAATACATCACTACACATGAGTAACGGTTCTGGGATGCAATCCCTTCCAGTTCCCATGGGATATAACTCCCCAATAGAAGTGCCCTCAGAAAGTGTGTGTGTGTGTCCAGTCCTTGCAATAACTGAAGACCCTAATGAGGAATCTGAGGTAGCAGTGAAGATTGGACAGAAAGATTTCTCCTTCTTGATAGATACTAGGGCCACCAAATCTTGCATAAAGGAGGGTAGGTTTCCCCAATCAAACAAAGTTATGGACACACATGGCTTTTCTGTGGCTGTCATTACGGTTCCAGTCACACAGGATTTGTCCCTAACGATAGGCATACAACACAACATTTCCCCTCTATTGTATTCAAAAGTCACTCCCATAAACATCTTGCAGAGGGATTTGTTGAGCAAGCTGAATGCTACAATCTCATTCACAGAAAAGGGTATGGTGTGGTTCACTCCTGGCATGTATCCAGCCAGGATGGCAGCCATCATACAAGCACACTGCTCCCACAGCCTCTTACGTGGCAACCCATGCACCCAGAAATATTCCTATGCAGGGCCCACATACAGCTAGGATGGGTGTCAGGGATAAAAGAGAAGACTTTTCAACTATCGACAGAATTCCTGTTCAGACCCTCATGGCACAAAGACATTGGCCAGCTACACAAATACTTTTGCACTTAGAAGAAGTGATTACACGAAAAGACATGCTGGTGCTATGTGAGACTTATGAGGAGGACATAGAATGGCGTGCAGTACTCTGTATTGACCCCACATTGACATTGACCACCTGCAGCTGTAGACCTTTTTAGAAATGGGGAGGAGGAGCTGGAGGGAGAAGCGGAGTTTCAACTATACATCCCATGCCCCATATGAGTGATAGAAAGGCTAGTGCTGGAACCGACACAGATAGTAAGAAAGCAAGCAAGCTATGCTTGAGAGGACTTAACAAGGTCCCAGAAACACTAGGACAAAGAGGCCCCATGACGTGGGAGTGCTTAAAGTAGCAGGGGCGGTCAGCATAAAGTTATAGGAAGGGGCACTGCTGCCTGGGTAAATCAGTACCCCCTTTCCTGCGAAGCAGATGAGGGTATGTACGAGACACTTCTCATGTTATGGCAGCAGAGAATAATACAAAAATCAACATCCCCATACAGCACTGCCATATACTCTATTAAAAAAGCAAACTAAGGGGCTTGACGATTCATGCAGGACCTCAGCCCACTGAACAATGTGGTAGAGGGCGAGTTTCCATTTGTGCCAAACCCAGCTACAATATTGTGCAACATTCCAGCAAATGCAAAATATGTCACGGTAATTGGTCTCAAGAATGCATTCTTTATATCCCATTGCATCCTGACTCCAGGTACCTCACTGCATTCACGCATCGCAGGGTCTGATTTGAACACACAAGGTTAACCCAGGGGTACTGTGAGGTCCCCAGTGTGTTCAACAGAAAGATCCAAAGACAGACAAAGGGTACAACGTAGACAAAGAGAAGCTAGAGTATTGTCTGAATGAGGTGGTGTACTTGGCACAGATAATACCTACAGAAGGGCAGAGTATTACTTCAGAAAGAGTAGAAACAATACACCTGACCACACCACCCTGCACAGTGAAAGAGATGCAGCAGATTTTGGGTTAGTTTAACTACTGCAGAGCATTGGTGTTTGATTACTCTACCTTCAGAAAGCCCCTTTTCCAGGCACTCAAAGAAGCACAGAGAGTAAAGGGTCACATTAAATGGGCCTCATAAATGAATGAAAATGTCACTGAACTCAAAGGAGCACTGGCACATGCACCGGCATTGGTAACCCCCAATTACATAGATATGGTCTATCTGTTCTTCCATTCTGATGGCACAGTGATGACGGCTGTCCGCACACCGAAAAAAAACAGGGGCATGAGCCCCGGGCATCCTACAGCAGACTATTAGACCCAGTGATGCAGATCACTTCACCTGCGAACAAGCACTTATGCCTGCAGCGATAGCTGTAGAGAAGGCAGCAATGATCACAACAGAGTGCCCTATAGTTGTATACATGGAACACTCACTTTTCACAATACTAGAGAAGTCAAAATCCACATTGACAACCAAAGGGCCTCAGGATAGGATCACTTCACCTGCAATATACATTTATTCATTGCATTATATTACGTTTGGCAACAGGTAGAAATTAGTCTGGCCCGAACTGTAACTATTCCAAACACTAGGGGTGTCAAGGAACTCACTGAGTAATCTGTATTAGATAGATATTGTTTAAAGCCTAAAAATACTTAATTTAAGTACATCCGAGATGTAGGACGTCTTATGTAACATATTTGGATATGAATTTTTATGTAAATAGCTTAAGGAAAGTTGTTTAATTGTCCTTTTTAGTTGATTTTATGCTATATGATTATTAATTCATGCTTTTGGTATATTTATGACTTATGTATAATGTTTGTAAATTGTAATATGTGTAAAGTTTGAATTTATTTTCAATCTATACCACATTAAAGAATTAATGATATGAGATAATACTGATGAATCCAGCAATTGATGTTGTTAGGTACCATGTGGGAATCCAGCAGAATTAGTAGCACAGCCCTCTGGGCCAGGAGAGTATGTTCACAATTGCGCATCTTCCATGGACAGAATAGAAGGGAACCGATAGAGGGAAGAGACATGCTCTTTGTTGATGGTTCATCAATAATATATTGCAGTGATGGACCAAATAGGGGGCGAATTTTGCATTTGTTTGCAGGTGTGATTGCTGGCTCTCCACTCGGCACAGGCAGCCTAACTAGTGGCCCCAACAAGAGTATTAGATTTGTCAGAGGGACATGTGACCAGCATATTTTCAGACTCTGCCTGTGTTACTTCCACAGTGCACTCAGAGTTGGCTCAATGGGAAAGAAGGGGGTTCAGAAGAAGCGATGGGTCCCCTGTCCAGCATGCAGAGTTAGTGAAGCTGCTAATTGGGTTGTTGACTGTCCCAGTAGAGGTAGCAATAACAAAGTGCACTGCCACATGTGCGGCCGGGACTTTATTTCCCAGGGAAACAATATGGCTGACCAAGCCACAAAAGAGGTGGCCTACCTGCCCAAAGGAACACAAAAATGATCTCTGAGTATGAAGGAGAAAGTACCCATGATGGCTCAGGGTTCCAAAATACTACAGATCACTTCAATGCATTGCCCATCATCCAGATAATTGAATTGCAGGGAGAAGCACCAAGGAGGAAAAAGAGCTATGGATACAGACAGGGTGTTCTCTCTCCCCCACTGACCTGGTGTGGACACAGGACAGCACAGGGAAACCAGTAATGCCTATTACATTACTTAGTGTAGCATTGGAGCAACTCCATCACCCGGCCCATGTGTCAAAAGAACACATGTCTGCAGGTATTAGTGAAAGATTGTTTGCACCAAAGCTTAATGAGTTAGTGGATGAATTCACAGAGAATTGCCTTACATGCAAGAAGTTTTTGGCAGGGCATACTTTAAAGACTGTCAGGGCAACGTTACTGCTACCCAAAGGTACCTTCCAGTACTTGAATATTGACTATGTCGATATGAAAGACAGATGTGCCTCTAATAGGTACATGCTTGTTGTTGTTCGTCCTTTTTCCAATTGCCTTGTGATGGGACCCTGTGTCCACAATGATGGAAACATTTTTGATGCAGTAGGTATTTCAAAGGTGGGGCATATTTGATGTATTGAGGTCAGAAAGTGGGCAACACTTTGCCAATGACCTCTTCAGGGAGATTACAGCACTCTTGGGGATAAAGCCCTGCCTATGCTCAATGTACCGTCTGCTTAAAGAAATCTTAGCAAAGCTTACAGTGATGCTTGAAAAAATTGGGTCCACTGTTTACTGCTTGCTTTGTTCGCCTTACCCAACTCACCAGGCGCGGATCACCATTTGACTTTGCACAAAATTGTTACTGGCACGAGAATGCATGCGCCTCTTACTCCTACCCATACAATTTCAGACGATAATAGCTCAAGCCAGTTACTGATTGAAGAATTTCACAAATATCTGACAGAACATACAAGTGCCCTTGCTTATATATCCCGTCAGGTGCAGCCACCTCCAAGCCGGCTGGCAACACAGACATCACCCACAGATAAAAAACGGGAAGAATGTTTTTCACAAGCTGCACCTCTCTACCTAGGCGATAAGGTAAACATACAGAATTTCATCTGGAGGTGAAAGCACCCACAGTTTAGTAGACTTTACGTCATTGTGTATGCTACAGCCACATCTGTCAAAGTCACTGGCAAGAAACAATGGATACATATAACAGATGTCCGTCTAGACAACAGCACCGGCACCTTTGAAGAAGAAGAGAGGAGCACAGCAACTTGATGAGAAGCATACACCAATTGTCATTGACTTTTTTCTCTGCTATCAGGTTCTACAGGATGCCCTTAAAGGGGGAGGACAAACTGCCTTGAAGTAGTAGTAGTAGTAATATTAGAAAGCAGAACAATAATGTGTTATGGTTTGCATTGGCTGTTTCCTGTGTTTTTCTCTCTCTTTCGTCTTTTGTTTCTAACAAACAAAGGATCAGACAACCCTACCAAAATACTGACAAACATAGGAGAGCAAAAAAGGAGTGTGTTTAACACAGATGTTTTTGATGATGCAATGGCGAGGGGAAGGACACAGCATCTGGCAATGTGTGGTAGAATGATATGCGACATGTGCGGCTAAAGTGAGCTACCAGAGGGGGAGAAAGGATGCATAATTCACTTGTCATTGTGTAAAATGCAAGGGCTCTTTCAGGGACACACTGTGGAGATTCGTTAGATAGTGTGAGAAAACTGAAGGTGCTCTCACATTTACTCCCAAGGGATCTTCTGCTGGTATACACGCATTTCGTCGAATGATTTTACATAGTGGGACTTTTCATCGCCAACCCTTTCATCGCCCAAAACATTTTTTTTAAACTTTTTTCTGGGTGGGGGGTGTTTGGTGCGGTTTGGGGTATGATTATTTAAGAAAGGGGGGGTTTGGAGGGGTGAAGCCCCTCCATAAATAAAAAAAAGGAGTTTTTGGCAATGAAAGGGTGGCGATGAAAAGTCCCACGATGTAAAATCGTTCGGCGAAATAACATAGAACCCTTTTGCTCAGGGGCCATGAAAGGGCCTTCACTTTTGGATCCCAACCCTGGGGACATACAAGCGAGGGATGATCAATTGGGTGGAGGGTCCTTGGGGATTAGGGAGAGAGTGTCCCCTCAACCGTGTTCACTACAATGTTCACTACAATGTCTGCTTGGGTTGCAGGTGACATTACAGTGACAGCAAAAAAAGAAAAAAGTAAAAGACCCTGGAGTGCTAGTTCCCAATCACAGATTTGAATGAGAACAAGCTTTGCAGGGACACAGCAAGTCGGTGGTGTATTTAAAGTGGGGTGGGTGGGAGTGGGTAATATATTTCATTTGGGTTGTTTTACCATAACGGGCAAACCATATTTTTGGTCAAAACCACTACAGTCTTTTAGGCCGCGGTTTGTTCCATTATGCTAATATACCCATATTCGAAGAGGGGACTAGGAGTAATGCACACTTCTTATGTGAAAATACACTCTAGTATTGGGACAAAGAAGAGGGGTATGAAGGCAACCAAGGTCTGAGTAATTGGGATTGTTATGGTCAGGCAATACTAACCAACAACAAAAACCTGAGGCCCCTTAACAAGGCTCAGGTGAATAAAAGGTGGAGCCCAACTCAATGTGGGAAGTGAGAGCTTCCTTGGTGGAATTAGACTAAGAGGTCGGGAGTCTGGTAATGACACCGGAGGGCATTCAGGACCCGGAACAAGTCGCGTGGTGGGTGCAGGACCGGCACCCTGTAAAATTGAAGGAGGACAGCTGGAGCTGCCGAACAACTGAAAACCAGAACAGCAGTAAGTTGCAGCCATTCTGAGCACCGGCATGTGCAGAGAAGTGCCCGGCAAGGAAGCAGATTCAAGACCGTCTACATCCCGGCTGGCTGGCAAGAACAAGAGCAGGAGCAGCAGGGACCACCGTGGTGGAGATGCAAAGAGCCGGTGAGGGTCAGAGACATGGAAGCACCAGAGCACTCACAGGGAACCGCAGGCAAGTAGCCGTTCAAAAAACAGAGTAAATATGAGCATTACTGAATACCGAACCAAACGAAAAGTACTGCTTGAATGAAATTATGCAATGCTGAATGCCAAATTGAGTGAGAAGTACTGTTTGAATGAAAATACCTGAAATTGAATGCCATATGGAATGGAAAGTACTGTTTGAATTAAAACCAAAACAGTTGAAATACTGAACGAACATTGCAGAATAAACTGACAAGGAATATCAGACTAAGGCAAAGCAGCCCTGTGAACAGAACACAAGCAAATAGGTTGATAAACCACTGTGGAGAAGACTTGTACATTTATGGAAAAAGCAAAAGACTGATGTACAAGAGTGTTGCTGTACAAGTGTGGACATTCAGAATCATGAAGCAGAAGAGTCTATGAAGGAGTTAAAAAAGACCAAGGGGGAACATATGGTTGTGCGACAGGTGATGGGTGGACCATGTGGTCTGACAACGGCACAAAGACTAGGGGGTGTCCCACTGTGAAGAGCACAGACATTGGAAGTCATGTCAAGGAGAAGCACAGGAATCCTTATTGCCTGACCTGTGATTGGTGGACTGTGTGGTCTGATAACTGTGCCTAGACCAGGGAGCCGTAAGAGAAAACAAACCTGGTGTTCCAAAAGAGATTGATGTTTAGAGAAGAACTTTCGATTTGTGGAGAAAGTTATGAAACCGAGGAACTTGGTTTTCAAACACAAAAGCAAACAAGAGGGGTTGAGACACACACCCTGTTTCTTAAGAAACTATGATCTCCATAGACTGTATCTAAAAACTTGAAGAAAGATTGTACAAGAGCCTGTGGTTCCCAGTTGCGTGACCTGAGATGGGTGGACCGGTTGTCCGACAACTGTGCCCAAACCGGGGAGACCCTATTTGTGAAAACCAAAGAGGTTGCTGAGGTGAAGCAGTAGAAATAAATGTGACTGAAACGTTAAGAAACTAGGAGTCTAAAGTTAATTTGGAATTACCTTGATTTCTTAATCAGTGAAAGATTCAGAAAAAGTATAAGTTGACTTGCACATTTGTATTATTGTATTGTTTTTATAGTTTATGCAAGGTTCTAAATTAATTAATACATTCTTGAAAAAAAAAAGTATAACTTGTCTATCTTAAACTTGCAGAAGGTACTCCCAAGACTTTTAGGAAGGAACCATAGAGAAGTGTGAATTGAATGCTAAGCTAAGCTAGAAGTGAGGTCAAGTGGACCTATTATTTTATTACAAGGAACTTTAAGCAAATGAAAATCATCTGAGTACTACAGTACAATCTTGGGGAAGGAAATCCTGAGAACTGAAAGAACTGAAAAATGCTGTCTTGGGGAAGGGAACCTCAAGACTTGGCAGAATATTGGTAAGACAAACAACTATTCGAATTGGATTGAACTTGTGAAAGAGCTTACTCTTAAAACAGCTAAGACTTTACTTTTGAAACTATTTTGTTGGCTAAGAAGAACCCCATTCCATGTTTATTTCTAGATGTGAGGACACACATACGTTTTGACACAGAACGACATTTGATTTGGATTTACATACACTGACTTCCCTTATTTTTCTTTGGGAAGGGAAATTCCCAACACCGTTATAGGGCAAGTTAGGCGTTATATCATCCTGATCCTTAATAAAGATTTTGATATTGAATTTTACAATTGTTATCTGTGTTATTCTTGATACCATGTCTGTCTCAAAATGGATGCGGGGCAATATGTATATGAAGACAACTATGTACACCTAGAGAACTGTCAACACAAACACAATCCCACAACAACCGCTTCCTCCCTTTCAGGCTATGAATTTGTCTATAGCACCTGCCCACTACACATACAAGCTGCCCATTTATTATTTAGGTAGATACACACAACCTTTCAAAAAAGAACACATATTTTAATGTCTATCACAATCATAAAAAACTGTAAAACACAGTAGTACATATACAAGAAGCTATAGACAAACTCATAGCCTGAAAGGGAGGAAGCCGTTGTTGTGGGATTGTGTTTGTGTTGATAGAATTTAGTCCTCATCCACACGGCCCCTAAAAAGAGGACCACATAGCTTGGTTTGGCTAATGTTTATGGACAACTCTTTGGTTGGTAGAGCATAGATAGTTCTAACATATTCCTTAATTATGGAGAATGTAATTATCATCTTGTTTTCAGACGAACAGTTTAAATGTTTTTTTGATCTGCCGTTGATCGTCGGACAGCCTACCCCGGCAGCGGTAGTTGCCACACCACCAAATACAAATTATCTGGATCTTCTGACACAAAGAAAGAAAAAACTGATCTGTACGGAATCGCACGGTCAGTTAATGGTAGAGTACCTCAAGGCGGGGGTGATACCAGAGGAACATCCCCAGGGTGTTTTTGGACAACCCGAAATTTATGGCAGATTTCAGTGGTGTTGGGAACAAGTGCTCACGGGACTGGATGATCCTGGTGATTGCAACAGCAGAACAAGAGGCTAAAAAGCAAAAAGAAGAACTTGCTACTTTGGACAAAAAGATCTAAGATGAATCGATAATACCGGACCTCAAGATTTTATTAGAAAAAATAGATGAAGATATGAAAATATTTAAACCATTCACACTCGACAGAAAGTTGTAGAAGTTGAAAAAAGATGTCCAAAACTATAAGGAGGAAATCACTTACCCGTACCTTGTACCTGGGTTTTTTACTTAGAGCAATATGACTCAAGGTAATAGGGGGACAAATAACAAACGACCCTATAGGAAGTTTGGTACTTTTTTTCGAATTCATCGAACAGTAGCGACGGAGGCTCATCAACTGGTCCACAGAACAATCAAGGCGGTGCACCACCTAGAGGTTGTCCTTTTCAGAACCGGGGCCAACTGAGGAGACCGCGCCAGCAAGGATATCACGGAATGCGGACCCGTCAGTGGCAACCACCACCACAGACATGGTGATGCCCATATTTAACCTGAGCACCCATGAGTTGACTACTGCTGAAACACAAGTCTTGAGCAAAGGGCTCACCTTCGTACCAGATAATAAAGCTGAGCTTTTCAAAACAGAGATTGAAATGAGGAACTTTTTTCGTATAATTAGACTGAAATATTTTTTTCCGGGACTCTGAAGATCAATCATCCAAGGAAAAGAGCATGTCCGGTCTGAAACCTCCCTCACGGTTCATCCCAATGTCATCAATGGTATCAGCAGAAATTATCAGTTTTGAGAACAGAGTCCTCCGTGAGATGAGAACATTGATGAAAACCAAAAACAACTACAAAGACATCCTCACTAGAGCAGAAAGACAAGCTATGAAGGATTTGTCAGACAACATACTTTTTGTAATAAAACCAGCAGACAAAGGTGGTGGCGTGGTACTGTGGGGAAGTGAATCCTATAATGTAGAAATCAATAAACAACTAAATAATTTGGGGGCCGATTCATAGAATTCAGCGCACAAGTGGCGCACGCGGCTGGCGCACAGTGTGCGCGTGCGAATCCCTGCGCCAGCCGCGTGCGCTAAAATCCATTTCCGCGCACAGCGTATTCATGGATTCCAGCCACCAAAACCAGCCGTGGCGCACAGTTGCGCAGCGACCCTGCAGCAGCGCCAGTTACGCCTCCAAGAACGCCTCTCGCGCAGGGAAAAGCCATCAAAATCCCCAACCCAGCGCAAAGGGCAGCAGCAAACGCAGAGCTGGGAGCGTGTATTCCAGGGGTGTGCGGGTGTTTCCATACGCGGCTGGGCTGGGTACGTGTATTTCAGGGGTGCGCGAGAAAGTCTACACGCGATTGGCCTGGGTACGTGGATTTCAGGGGTGCGCGAGAAAGACTACACGCGATTGGCCTGGGTACGTGGATTTCAGGGGTGCGCGAGAAAGTCTACACACGATTGGCCTGGGTACGTGGATTTCAGGGGTGCGCGAGAAAGACTACACGCGATTGGCCTGGGTACGTGGATTTCAGGGGTGCGCGAGAAAGTCTACACGCGATTGGCCTGGGTACGTGGATTTCAGGGGTGCGCGAGAAAGTCTACACGCGATTGGCCTGGGTACGTGGATTTCAGGGGTGCGCGAGAAAAACTACACGCGATTGGCCTGGGTACGTGGATTTCAGGGGTGCGCGAGAAAGTCTACACACGATTGGCCTGGGTACGTGGATTTCAGGGGTGCGCGAGAAAGACTACACGCGATTGGCCTGGGTACGTGGATTTCAGGGGTGCGCGAGAAAGTCTACACGCGATTGGCCTGGGTACGTGGATTTCAGGGGTGCGCGAGAAAGTCTACACGCGATTGGCCTGGGTACGTGGATTTCAGGGGTGCGCGAGAAAAACTACACGCGATTGGCCTGGGTACGTGGATTTCAGGGGTGCGCGAGAAAGTCTACACACGATTGGCCTGGGTACGTGGATTTCAGGGGTGCGCGAGAAAGTCTACACGCGATTGGCCTGGGTACGTGGATTTCAGGGGTGCGCGAGAAAAACTACACGCGATTGGCCTGGGTACGTGGATTTCAGGGGTGCCCGAGAAAGTCTACACACGATTGGCCTGGGTACGTGGATTTCAGGGGTGCGTGAGAAAGTCTACACGCGATTGGCCTGGGTACGTGGATTTCAGGGGTGCGCGAGAAAGTCTACACGCGATTGGCCTGGGTACGTGGATTTCAGGGGTGCGCGAGAAAGTCTACACGCGATTGGCCTGGGTACGTGGATTTCAGGGGTGCGCGAGAAATTCTACACGCGATTGGCCTGGGTACGTGGATTTCAGGGGTGCGCGGGTGGTGGGTGTGCGGGAAGTTCAAGACGTGAATTGGCAGTGTGGGTCCTCCCAGGTCTCCCCTCTACCCCCTCCACGACCTCTGCAGGCATCCCACACCACAGGGGACTACCCTGCACCCCATGTCATGTCCCACAGGCAGCCCATCCACCATGGCCATGCCCCCCAGCCAAGCCACATGTCCCCTTGCACCCCCACCCCCCAGCACTGTGGGGCACCTGCCAGCAGGCCCCCACCCATGTCTCCCAGCACCCCCACCCCCCAGCCACCAGGGGCACCCTCCACCAGGCCCCCACCCATGTCTCCCAGCACCCCCACCCACCAGCCACCAGGGGCAGCCTCCACCAGGCCCCCACCCATGTCTCCCACCACCCCCACCCCCCAGCCACCAGGGGCACCCTCCACCAGGCCCCCACCCATGTCCGACTCATGTCTCCCAGCACCCCCACCCCCCCAGCCACCAGGGGCAGCCTCCACCAGGCCCCCACCCATGTCTCCCAGCACCCCCACCCCCCAGCCACCAGGGGCAGCCTCCACCAGGCCCCCACCCATGTCTCCCAGCACCCCCACCGCCCAGCCACCAGGGGCACCCTCCACCAGGCCCCCACCCATGTCTCCCAGCACCCCCACCCCCCAGCCACCAGGGGCAGCCTCCACCAGGCCCCCACCCATGTCCGACTCATGTCTCCCAGCACCCCCACCCCCCCAGCCACCAGGGGCAGCCTCCACCAGGCCCCCACCCATGTCTCCCAGCACCCCCACCCCCAAGCCACCAGGGGCAGCCTCCACCAGGCCCCCACCCATGTCTCCCACCACCCCCACCCCCCAGCCACCAGGGGCACCCTCCACCAGGCCCCCACCCATGTCTCCCAGCACCCCCACCCCCCAGCCACCAGGGGCAGCCTCCACCAGGCCCCCACCCATGTCTCCCAGCACCCCCACCGCCCAGCCACCAGGGGCACCCTCCACCAGGCCCCCACCCATGTCTCCCAGCACCCCCACCCCCCAGCCACCAGGGGCAGCCTCCACCAGGCCCCCACCCATGTCTCCCAGCACCCCCAGCCCCCAGCCACCTGGGGCAGCCTCCACCAGGCCCCCACCCATGTCTCCCACCACCCCACCCCCCAGCCACCAGGGGCACCCTCCACCAGGCCCCCACCCATGTCTCCCAGCACCCCCACCCCCCAGCCACCAGGGGCAGCCTCCACCAGGCCCCCACCCATGTCTCCCAGCACCCCCACCGCCCAGCCACCAGGGGCACCCTCCACCAGGCCCCCACCCATGTCTCCCAGCACCCCCACCCCCCAGCCACCAGGGGCAGCCTCCACCAGGCCCCCACCCATGTCCGACTCATGTCTCCCAGCACCCCCACCCCCCCAGCCACCAGGGGCAGCCTCCACCAGGCCCCCACCCATGTCTCCCAGCACCCCCACCCCCCAGCCACCAGGGGCAGCCTCCACCAGGCCCCCACCCATGTCTCCCACCACCCCCACCCCCCAGCCACCAGGAGCAGCCTCCACCAGGCCCCCACCCATGTCTCCCAGCACCCCCACCCCCCAGCCACCAGGGGCAGCCTCCACCAGGCCCCCACCCATGTCTCCCAGCACCCCCACCCCCCAGCCACCAGGGGCACCCTCCACCAGGCCCCCACCCATGTCCAGGAACAGAGACTTCCATGCTGTCATGTGTGCAATCTGCACAGGGCTCCCCATGTCACATTCAAACACATGCAACAACCATGCGGTTCACACATTACAGGTCGCATATGCATTACCATGATGTCCCTGCACACATACATGCGTACATGGCCTATGTCACACATGCAGGCAAGTATCAGACAACCAGCACACTGCAACATGCCCTGTCTCACACAGCAATGCTTGGCCACTTACCGCTCAACTCCAGACGGGTCTCCCTCTCAAGGACCTGGCTGTGGAGCGCTGGGTGTGCGCGTTCCAGGACCCTCAACTGGATGGAACTCATGCGGCCCCGGCCCCCCTCCACAAGGCGCCGGGCCTTCATGAGGGTCCTGGACCTCAAGTCCTCCCAGCGCTTCTTGACCTTCTGGATGGTGCGGGTTGCCACCCCCTCCGCGTCCTCACCCGTCCTTCCCTGTTGGCGCGGGACGATCCGAAGAGGGCATCATACTGCCCCAGGACATGCTCCACCAGGACACCAACTTCGGTGGCAGTGAAGCTGGTGCCCCTCTGCCCCTCTGGCCGGGGGTTGCCACTGGTGTCAGATGTGGATGTGCTCGACATGGCAACCCCAGGGGCAGGAGTGGGTGACCAACTGGGTCCTGGGGCTGGGCTGTGGAGCGATGTCATTTGAGTCGGGACTCTTCTGTACCAGCAGGGGTGGACACAGCAACTGGACCCCTGCAGATGGCTGATGTGCAGGCACCAAATGGCAGGGCACGGTGGCAGCAGGCAGGCAGGCAGGCAGGCAGGCAGGCAGCAGCAGATGGCATGTGGGAGGCTGCTTGGGGCACTGGGGGCCAGTGAATTGGCCTTCTGGGCAGGAGCGTGGTCTTCCGTGTGTTTTCACGTGGCCAGCTTCATACGGAGTGATTAGGCACGTGAAAAATCTGCACGCTGCGTGTAATGCGCGTAAGCGCGCGTGAAAAACTGCACGTCCGCGTGTAATAGGAGGAAAGGGCCCATGCATAAGCGTGCGCGCGTGAAAAACTGCACGTCCGCGTGTAATGCGCGTAATCAAACGTGAAAAAGTGCACGTCCGCATGTGACGTGACGCGCGCGTGCGTTTCCCTCAGCACGGGTTAAAGGTGAGCGGGCCCAGCAGTTCGCTGTACGTGCCTTTCGTGGAGACCGACGTGTGTTGCTGCTTCCAGTTGTTTCGCGCGCCATCTACTTCACAGCTCTCAAGGACGTATCTCTTCTTTTGGCGGGGGTATTGGCTACGCGTGTTTTTCTGCATCGCGCTAGTCAGACGGTGAGTCGCAAACGCTCCTTTTCCCACTGCGGGTGCCCCTGTGTATCGCACCCATTTTCGATGTCATCGTAGCCTGCGTGTCCCACGCGTACGCGTTATACGTGTTACTGGGTGCCACCGCGTACTGCGGGAGGTTTAATCCACGCACGTAGGCTGCAGGGTTGCGTGCACGGTTTTACTGCAGTTTTGGGGTGCCTGAGCGTTGCGTGACCCGTCAACACATCACCGGGGTCACATACAGCCTTGCAGGTGCAGGGGGGCTGTTAACATCTTGCTTCCCACCCCCTTCACCCCAATTGCCCAGGTCAATTGTGCTGTACACCTCCCATTGGCACCACTCCATCTGTGCCAGCACTATTACATCTGTGCCATGGTAGGGAGGCTACCAAAGGTGAGGGGCGCCTCAGCTGGGCGTCCTCCTCGTGGCGGGCGTGGTCGGGGACGTGGCCGTGGTGACCAGGGAGTAGGGGGACTCCAGGGTGTCCAGGGCAGCCACAGAGGGGGAAGAGGCAGGGGTGCGCCACTTGAGCACAATGTTGTGCCATGTGTTGGTGCAGCCATGCCACCACCCCCTGTGGTTCAGGGGGATGCAGCTCCTGCATCTGGCACTGGCACCCGTATGACCCGGCAGTCCGTTTCATCGACTGCCACGGGCCCAAGGGTAGCGGTAGCTGCAGGTGCAGCTGTGGACACCGCCACCCAGGCTCAGGGTCTGCCAGCGCAGGCTGCGTTGGCACTTGAAGAGCCCTTGGTAGATCTCCAACAGGCCAGGGGGGAAACCATTGGGGCAGGCCGGGCTGCTCAGACCAAGACACGTGTCCCTGGGGCAGTCATGTCATCTGCTGCCCCGAACAGCCGGGTGTTGGCAAGTGCAGGGGCAGATGCACCCAACAGCACCCCGGTTGTGAGTCTGCCAACCAGGACCGTTGCGGTAAATGACCCTGCCACAGCTGATGTTGCTGCGCAGGGTCCATTAGTGGGCACCCAGCTGCCACTGACACAAGTCAGGCCTTTGGTCATCCCTCCACCTGCCACTCCCTCGGCTCAATCCACCCAACCCACTGGCCATACTGGTCGGGGCGGCATTAGCCAGCCAGGGTCTGCGCCACAGTCCAAGAGGAGGAAGGTTGCATCTGCAGCACAGGCTGGGACCCCACGCACAGCCACGACCTCCTGCACGTCGAGGAAGAAGCCTTTCTGTAAGCAGGAACTGGACTTCCTCGTGGACTACGTGCGGGGACACAGCCGTGACATGCTAGTGGGTGCCAATAGTCAGACTACGGCTGCCCAACGTGACACCCACTGGAAGCATGTGGCGGAACATGTCAGTTCATTCGGCCATGAGGTGCGCACGGCGCAGGAGTGCAAAAAGCGCTGGAATGACATCAAGCGCAGCACTAAGGCCAAGCGTGCCTCAAATTACAACTTGACTCTGGTGACTGGCGGTGGGCCTGCACCAGAGGAGGAAGAACTCACTCCGCATGAGGCTCTCGTTGCGGAGTTCATACCACCAGAATTGGTCGAAGGTGTGGGAGAGATGCTGGACTTTGATGCCCAGTCCAGTGAGTGTTGATGCGTAGTTGTTGAGGACGTGTGTGTTTCACTTGTGGGATGTGTTGTGCATGATTGCTGCTACATGTGACGTGTACATGGTTCTGATGTGAAAGTAATGCAATCCCACCGTCATGCATGTCTCCTCTGCCTGCATGCGGGACTCCATGTGGCCATGCTCCCTTGCCCCTCCTCCGCCACTCTGCACCCCAGTTCCACCTTTGCACTGGTCTGCTACATTCTTGCCAATGTGTAGTTTCATGTTCATGTGTCCTGTGTAGATGCTAACTTCCAGCTTAGAAAGTGCCAGACATATGCCATGTGGTACAGCCTTAGTACTCGATGCAGGGCATCCCACTTGTACTGTGCATGGGTCAGATGTCCCGCAGGGACATGAGTGCCCATTCATGCTCCATGTGCATTGCACGCATGCCCCTATGTGTCCTTGACTGGATGATCACTGTAATATGAGTCCTTGGTTACATACATTGCCTGCCATATTATCGGCCTCCCTATGTCAACTGTGGCTCAGTCCTGCGTTGCACACATGTTTAGGCTCTGACAATCTGTGTGGCTCACAGGCCTCAGCCTGTTCAATGGCCAATGACTCTGTCCAACTCTTGTTGTGTCTTCTTCACACGTGGCCGGCCTCCGGATCTTCCATCATGTGTCCTGCCCACTGTCCCAGCATCATTTGCAGTGTTGTAATTTCAATCACATTAAGCTGTTGATGCCAGTCAACACTGCTTGTCAATACACAGGTGTATGGTCAGCCTTTTGATACCATGCTAGGCATCCCTGCTTTGGTACTGGGGTGGAGGGGTGCTTGCCTTCTAGACATGGTACACATTGAATACACAATGCACGTGATGTCTGATTTTGACATTGCACTGCCTTCACATTTCCTGGCACACACCATGGAGTGCTTGTACATGTAGGTAGTGAGTGGCGTACACATTTTCTGCACTGCATAGACCCACTTCCATGCAAACTGCCACCTTTCGACAGGTCTGATCACAGAAGCTATTCTAAGTAGACCCAGCATGCATGCAAGGTCATATGTTGTGTGTCACATGTCTGCCGGATGCCTTTGCTGTCGGTGTGTGTGTGTGTGTGTTGTGTGCTTCTGACATGTGTACTGACCTTTTCCTCTCTATTTTTCAGGTGATGACGCAATGGATGCAGAGGATGGTGTTGTCATGCCAGACACAGGGTTGGTAAGACCACATCAACCCGGCACTAGTGGGGGTCGTGGGGTGGTAGGCCACGAAACCCCCAAGTGCTGCAGTCCATCCTGTCTCTGGCTGCCTATGAGTCCAGCCTTGATGACGACTCTGACGTCCATGTTGAGTTGGATGAGCATCAAGTCCATGTGTCAGGGGTGAGTGATTCTGATGTAGACACTCCTCTGTCTGCGACCCCTGCACTGAGGGATCAGACAGTCTTGGTTCCTCCGCCCGTGGTGGATCGGGACGCAGGGTCACCCTCCACACCAGTCACTGATGTGCCTGGGACATCACGTCGACGGGGGCATGTAGTCGTGCAGCCGCAGGCGGTGCCAACACAGCGAGGACCCCCGGTCCTTGGGTCCCGCAGGGGTCAAGCCCGGCAACGCGGTCGCCGCGCGCAACCGCTGTATACTGAGTGGGAGCAAGACATGACTGCCAATTCAGAACGGCAGGGGGCAGCAATGGAGAACATCGCTGACAGCATGGAGCGTGTGGCCCGATCTGTGCTCCCCCCTGCTAGGCAGGTGCTTCTCCAGCAGCAGGCGGCACGGTCCACGGCCCGCTCACTCAGGCTGGGCATGGCGGCCTCAGACAGGGCACGCCAGGCTGAAATGTCGTCTCTGCGTCAAGCAATTGCTGCTCACGCAGAGGCGCACATGGATGCCCTGAGGGAGGAGTATGCCTCCCTCAGATCCACTCTGGGTGTCCTTATGATGTCCCAGAGGCAGCGGGCAGAGGAGAGGTTTGCACAGCTTGAGCGCACCATCTCGGCTGAGCTACAGGCTTGCCGGGAGGTGCAGCGGTTGTCCAGCCAGGCCTTGCAGGAGGAACTCCGTGTTACACGTGCTACCTTGCAAGAGGAAGCACGTGTATCACGTGAGGTCCTGCATGCAGACCTATGTAACATCGCCACACAGAACCAGGCTCACCTGTCCGGCAGACTTGCTGCCGACGAGGGGCAAGCTGCGGCTAGGCGTGGCCAGGCTACTGTGCCACGTCCTCCTTACCAGGATGAGCCAGACTCGGACGACCATCTATCTCCCACATAGGCCGTGCTGTGAAGGCGTTGAGCCCATGGAGGTATTTTTTTTTGGCTCAGCATCATCGCATGTGGATGTTGAGCAGCACCCTGTACCTCCCCCCTCCTGGGTGCCTCCCCTCCCCCCCGGGTCGTAAGTGGCCATTTTTGATTTTTCTTTTAGTTTAGTTAGTTAAGTTTCTGTTTGATAGTTAGTTTAAATAGGTAATGTAGGTTTTCCATAGTTAGTGTAATTAGTTAATAGTTGAGTTAGTTTAAAATTTGTAGTCTATTGTGCTTACATGTGACAGTGCGGTGCCTTGTGGTTTTTGAAGGCATCCACTGTCTGTTCCAGCTGGGCCCTTCATGGTTGTCTTGTGTATGTGTTTGCTGCTTGGGTTCCTTGACTCACATATGCCACTCCTGCCTCCCTTATCCATGGGCTCGCAAGGATGGTTCGGTGTAACAGAATTTTACACAAGGGCTTTGGACTGTCATATCTGTGGCATGTCTGGTGCTTTTTGACTTGTGTTGACACCCCTAGTGGGGATGATTTAGGTGTAATTGTCCACTGTTCAGCTTTTGCTAGATGGGGCGTGTCATGATTAATGTGGACATTGATTGCTATGCATTGTGTATTATGTTTCATATCTTTCCTGTACACGTGCTTGTTGCAAATCATGCTGTAGATAGTGTTCCACACTTTGGAGGTGAAAGACGGAATGATGGTGTGATTTGTGATGTGACTCTCTGACATGGTCAAGTAATGAGATGCCTGATGAGACACACACAGATCACTTTGATGCATTAATCATATGTTTCATGCACTTTCTGCAGGGGGATGAGGCACCAGAGCACCTTTGCCAGCAGACATGGCCCATTGGACGACGTAATTCCTGACCCGTTTGTTGGTGCCCACATGCACATGTGTGCACAAGCAGAGCCACAGTGATTGCAGACCCACATCCTAGAACTGCTGACATGTTCCAAGGAACTCCAGGCAAGGTGAGCATCACAGGGGGGCCACGAGACAGCAAAGCTTGCACCAGGCGAGTTGCACGTGCAGGCTTAGTCACAGCACTGAGGGTGAGCTTAGACAAATATTGGTGTTGAAGCACACAATGCAGCTCAGATGTGTTTGTGGACTGATGGCTGTTGATAGTAGGGTTGTCTGGGACACATGCGGGGGCAGTGGCACATAGCCTGCGGTACACCAAGGTTCATTGAGGCACTTGTATCAACCATGTAGCCTTCCAAGACATGGAAAGGGGCAGCTCACAGGGACATACAGCAAGGGACATACTCGGGTGCAGTGCATGTCTATTCCACGTACTTCATGATAAATGCACTGGCAACTTTGTTTTGGTCATGGTGGTACGCAACTTGCTCTGTAGACATGGCTTGCCATATGGGTCTGTCTGCTTACCCAGGGAACCTTGCATGTTGTGTGAATTGTGACACATTGGTGTTCCATTTGCCAAGCACCCACCAGCGGCTGACTTACTGCATTGACTGTGAATGACCCGTCACAGGGGTGATGTTATATATGGGTACGAAGCATGGAGCACAGATTGTCTGTTTGTAGAGTTGTATGTTGTTATGGGGCATGTTTTGTGTTGTGTTTTTGTGTAATTGGCACGTACAGGTTGCTGACTGTGTCTCTCTTTGCAGCATTGCAGTGCTCCTGTAACCGGACCTGAGAGTGCGCAGGCAGGAGGCCAGCACTCAAAACCAGAGCTAAGTGTCTTGTTGTATTTTCTTACAAACTGCCCTGCATAGGCTTGCTGGGGAGTGTACTGATGCATGGATGTATGTGTGGTCCTATTTGGTATGTTTTTTACCCTAATCACCCGTGATCCTATGCAATTTTGAAACCTGTACCCTCTACCCGGTGTTCCTGCTTCCCATGCCTATCCAAGCAATGTTCCCTGACCCTCTTTCCCCACTGGGGTTGCGGATGCCTGTGTAAGCCCCGAACTTGCAGGCGCCAAAACCCTAGAGGGGGTGGTTGGTTCGTACCACTCCTGAGCCTGGACTTCAGAAGGCCATGACAATGATGTCCAAGTTTGTTTGGATTGTGCATGTGTTCATGCAGGTTGTACATTTTCGTGCATTCCCTGGTTTCATGTTTCATTCCTACTCCCCTCACCTGCCACGCATTCCAGTCATCCAGTGTGTCTACACCTGTCCCGACTGCATATCCCTGAACCTCATTCCCCACCAGAATCTCAGGGGCCTGTGTGAGTTTGACCTTGCAGGCCCCCGGGACATGGTGTGGGTGGTTGTTTCATGAGACTCCGGCGCCTGTACAGGGGACCCGTGACAGTACACATCCATTCATGGTGCATCATCCTATGTCATGTACCACACATGTCTCACATCCTGTCGTGACATTGTTTTGCTGTGCTACCTTGGTTGTTGCATCATTGTGGTAGTACTTGGCCTTTGAGACGTACTGCTACGTCAAGTCATCTACTGGAGGGTGTTTGGGTTCCTTTTCATGCCTTGGATTATGTGATTTAGGAAATGAGTGTGGATTCTGAGGGTTCAGGCATCTCTTTACACACATGGTGGGAGATGGACACGAAGGGTAAAGGTGATCCTGTGGCCAGGTGGGAATGAGGGTTGGAGGCTCCATGACCCAGGTGCAGTTGTTCAGTGGGCATGGTCAATTGCGAGGGGGGGGGGGTTGTTGTTGATAGTTGCGTTGCCATGCAGTGTGATGGGAACTCTGACATTGTAATGTTGTTGTCCTATGTACATGTTGTGTTCTGCTGATCAATGCCTGTTCATGTGGTGTGTTTTCCTTTCAGGTGCGAGGGGATAGTAGTGGTTTGACATGCTGGGGTGTGCACATGGTGGATGTTCACATGTGATGTGTAGGGAACACTGATGGTTACTTGAGTGCACATGCATATGTGGAGTGCATGTCCTTGCAGAACCACACACTTGCACTCGGATGCACTCCATGTACTCCCCCCCCTTGCATATCCACGTGTACACTGTTTGCCTTCTGGTGCCCACTGTGTCCCGGCAGCACATGTTCTGTGACCGGTTATGGTTCCAGTACATGCCTAATTTGATGTTTGATGTAGTCTGTCACTTAGATGTGATGCTCAGGGTGTGCATCACACGCAATGGCTGTTCACTGTGCTGTGCGCTGAGCAGTGTGATGCAGGAGTAGGACACTGCACACATGAGCTGCAGTGTTGATTTTGCAATGCATAATGTGCATATTGACAGGCATTCATTGTGATGTTACGTCTACGACTGTTGTAATGCATTTGGAATCGACGTATTTTGGGTGGGACTTTTTGTTGGTCTGTCATTTCATCGGATTCCGGGTCAGGCATCATTGTCCGATGCCACTGTACATTTAGGACATGGCAATGTGTACCTTATCGTTACTGGGTCGGTGTATGGGTATTGCTTGCCATGTCATGTTGATGTTTGGGAGGGTTTGACTGACATGACAGTGATGGCCATGGCCTGTTTTGCAGGTGTGTGTGATGCACACCTTGCATGTCCAGGTCATCCGCTTCTCAGAGCAACTAGCTGGGGGTAGGTTTCTCTCCGCAGCAGGGCCCTCCCCCTCGAACAGACTTCCTGCCTGACTTGAACTTGAGGGGAACCATCTCCAGTTCTGGAAGCACCTCAAGACCTTCCTCTTTGCTTCTGCTTACTCTCTGCCTCTCCCTTACAGAATTCTTCACTGGAACTGCACAGGAGCTGCAACTGGGACACTCTCACCAACCTCGGTCCCTGGGCCAGCCACTGTCCACTTGCACTGCCACCCTGGCAACCCCTGCACTGCGGGACTGTCTCTCTATCCCTACAGCCCTCCCTTCACAGCACTTGTCTGCACTTACCTTTGCAGTTGCCACCAGGCGACCTATGTATTATTTTTTTGGCCTACTTCCCCTGTACTGGACTCCCCCCCACCCTTCCCCTTGCACTTTTCCCTTCCCCCTACCCCTGCACTTGCACAATCTCAATGACACCTGGCCTAGTAGTACCGTTCTCTGTGTTCCCTTGTTCCCCCCCCACTGCCTCATTGTGCCTTTGAATACTTGTGTATGGCTCATGTCATGTCACATGTCATATGTGTGCATTTTGGTTGCACAGGATAGCTTGTGTTTAAGTAGCTAGGGATGCAGACGATGTGGCACTTCCATGGCAACTATCTCAGGGTGGTAGGGTTGTGACAGTTGACTGTCACTTTGTCATCATCGATTGTCACCTGGTATGTGCCAGGCCTGTGTGCACTCCGCAGGGGTGGGAGTTTAGGTGAAAAATGTGGCCACAAGCTGGGTCCGGGCTACCTCGCCACGTGCCCTGTCCCCTCCCATGGGCAGCGCCTGTGCCTGTGGTTGGGGATGTGGGGGCACCACCATGTCCACCGGGACACCCTGCCGTGTTGCAACATTGTGCAGGACACATGCTGCCACAATAATCCTGCACACAACTGGTGGTGCATAGAGTAGTTGCCCACCAGAGCGGTCAAGGGAGCGGAAACGTGACTTGAGCACTCCGAATGTGCGCTCCACTATGCCCCTGGTTGCAATATGGGCAGCGTTGTATCTTACCTGGGGTGGTGTGGTGGGGTTCCGGATTGGCGTCATCATGTGGTTGCTCAGAGGGTAGGCACTGTCCCCTGGGGAGGTGATAATTGTTGAGATTATTAGGGTTGGTATATTTGTCTGTGTGTGACTTGCATGCATGTGCAAGGGCACCTGTACATTGATGGAATGCCAGTGCTTGCGGTTTCGGTAGATGTGCTCAGTGGCCCTAGGTGGACGTAGGGCCACATGGGTGCAATCTATGGCACCGAGCACTTTGGGGAAGTGTGCCACCCTGTAAAAATCCAGGACAACGGCCTGCCTTTCTGCGGGTGTTCTGGGCATGTATATGTGCCTGCGGACTGAGGGGCGCGCTGTCATGATTGCCAGTACCTGGTGTAGGCAGCGTGACTGCGTGGCCTGTGAGACCCCCCCCACTATGGCAGTGGTCCGCTGAAACGACCCAGTGGCCAAAAAATGCAAGACATTGAGCAGCTTCTCCAAGGGGCTCAATGCTTGGGAGCAAAGGGTGGGGGATGTGAGGTCATCTTCCCACTCCCTGACCAGGTCTAGGATGATATGGGGTGGAAACCTATACCTGCCGTAGACCTGGTCGTCAGGCATCCCAAAAAGGCTTGTCCGTGGTGCAAAAATGCGTGCCCTGGCTATTCTCCTCCTCCTGCGGTGTCCCACAATCAGTGCAGCAACAAATGGGGCATTCATCGTCGCTGTATATACGCGTTTGTTGTTTGCGCGCACTTTTATGCTGTGCGCGGGCGCGGGACGCGTCCGTGTGGGCGGACTCGTTGGTTTCCCGTATTCGGGTGTCATCGCGTGTGATCGGAGGGGCCTGGCCTGGGTACGTGTGTTTCGGGGTGCGCGGGTAGTTCCACACGCCATTGGCCTGGGTACGTGTGTTTCGGGGTGCGCGGGTACTTCCACACGCCATTGGCCTGGGTACGTGTGTTCCGGGGTCCCGTGAACTTTCACACGCGATTGGTTGGAATCCACGTGTGTACTGTCATCACGTGCAATGAGGGATACTCCCTCGCACGTCACGTCACAGACGCGCTCACGCGCTGAGGGCCTTTGGTCCAATGAAAATGCGTATGCGTGCAGACGCGCTTACGCGCTAAGGGCCTTTCCTCGAATTACACGCTGACGTGCAGAATTTTCACGTGCCAAATCACTCCGTATCAAGCTGGCCACGCGTAAGCACACGGAAGACCACGCTCCTGCCCAGAAGGCCGAACTACTGCCCCCCAGAGCCCCGAGCACGCTCCCACCTGCCATCTGCTGCTGCCTGACTGCCTGCTGCCCACGTGCCCTGCCATTTGCTGCCTGCACATCAGCCAGGGGTGCTGTTGGTGTGACCACCCCTGCTAGAACCAAAGACTCCCGACTGGGATTCCATCGCTCCACAGCCCAGCCCCAGGACCCAGTTGCCCACCCACTCCTGCCTCTGGGGTTGTCATGTCGGGGCAAACTCCATCTGTGACCACTGACAACCCCCGGCCAGAGAGGCAGAGGGGCACCAGCTTCAGTGCCACCGAAGTTGGTGTCCTGGTGGAGCAAGTCCTGGGGCAGTATGATGCCCTCTTCGGAAGTTCCCGCGCCGACAAGGAAGGACGGACTCGGATCTGGACTGACATCGTGACTGCCATCAACGCGGAGGGGGTGGCAGTCCGCGACTTCCAACATGTCAAGAAGCGTTGGGAGGACTTCAGGTCCAGGACCCTGAACAAGGCCCGGCGCCTCTTGAAGGCAGCGGATGCCAAGGGGCGCCGGGGCCACTTGTCGGAAGAACAGATGAGGGTCCTGGAACGCATATCCCCAGCGCTCCACGTCCAGGTCCTTGAGAGGCAGACCCGTCTGGAGTCGAGCGGTGAGTGTACATGCATCCTGATTGTGAGCAGTGCGTGTGGTGATTGTTCAGTAGTGTGCAGGTTGCACATCTGTTTGTATGGGGTCGAGTATGGGTGCAGGTGTACAGGGCCGTGGGGCTGACACATGCGAGGGCTGTAATGTGTGAGACATGGATGGTGCCTGTGTGTGTGGGCTTGCATGCCATATGCAGTTGTGTGGGCACACAAGTTTGTATGAATGTGTATGTGAGTAGACATGTCCGTGATGTCACGCATGTATGTTGTTTTCAGCTGCATGTATCAGCGCTGTGTACATGTGCATGTGTGTGTATTTGACAAGGGTGCAACAGTGATGCAACATGGATGCATGTGACAGCTTTAAGTGGAAGCCTGATGGGCAGATGTGACATGGATGCCCGTCTGAACACTGCGACACTTGGCAGATGTGTACACATGCATGCAAGTGTGGTGGTGTGTGTACATGTGTGGTGCACTTCATGTGTTGCATGTGATGTCTGGCTCACCTTTGTCTGCTCATGCTGTTGTATGTGTATGGATGGTGTTGGCAGTTGCGAAATGGCTGTGGTATGGCTCGTGTGTGCGAGTTGTAATGACATGTGTGTTGGTGATCGTGATGACATGTCTGAGGTTTGCCAATGCCACTCATGTGCAACTGTCATGTGTGTATGTGTCCATTGTACAGTGCCCTGATGCGTGTGTTTTGTTTCTCCCTGTCTGCAGCGTCAACTGATGAAGAGGGCGGAGAAGGTGCTGTGGAGCACAGCGGCGGGGATCCCACCGCCAGCCGGAGACGCAAGGCCCGGCTCCCCTCCCATGTTGTCATCTCGTCGGGGAGTGAGGAGTCCGGTGCCGCGTCCCAGGCCGCAGCTGCCGGGGGGAGGTCCAAGAGGCGGAGGTTGCAGTTGGACTCCTCGGCAGCAGAAGGGGCAGCTGGGACCCCACAGGGCCCAACGGGGGAAGATGGCACAGAGTCATCCAGGTTGGTGGGTGGTTTGGTGGAGGAGGAGGCCGTGCAAGCACCGGAGACGGGGTCTGGGGGTGGGGATCCCACTGGTGCTAGTGGTGCAGTGCAGGACCAGGGACAGGAGGCAGCACAGGCCGCCGCGGAGGTGCCTGTGTGCAATCCTGTCCCTGATCCTGTCCCTGCATCATCTTGCACCAGCAGGGATGCCTATGTCCAGACCAGTTTTCAGGCAGGGGATGAGCTGACGTCAACTGGCCTTCCTCTGCCTGCGGACGTGGCTATCCAGGCCCGGGTTGAGCCTGTCCTGGCTGGTGTGGCGTTGCGTCAACGGGCCATGCGAGGTGACCTGCAGTCTTTTCATGAAGAGACTGCACGTCATCTCGAATGGCTCGTTGACCACGTCAGCCTGCTGGGACAGGTCACCCAGGCCGGATTCCTCCGTCTGATGGGGCTTGCCACGACCCCCTCCTCAGCTGGACCCCCTACGCGCCAGTCGTACTCTGTGCCATCTTCCCACCCATCAGTCACCTGGGTGCCCTGTGGAGCTGCCTCTGACGGTGCGGCCAGGCTGGTGGAGGAGGCATCCCTGCCACAGTCGGGAGTCAGACGTCCAGCAGGGGTGGCCACGTCAACGACTGCATGCCAGCCGGCGGAGGATGTGCAGGCAGCAGGAGGCAGTGCAGGGGCAGAGGCACAGCAGCAGCAGCACCATGGTGGGAGCCATGAAGGCTCGGGGCCTTCGACATCGGAGGGGCAGGCATCGGCCAGAGGGCAGGAGGACCCAGGACTAAATGTGTCTTCCGTGTGGCAGCGGTTGGGCCACGCCATAGATGCGGAGCGGCAGCGGGCGGAAGAGGCACGGCTCTCTATGGTCAGGGCGGAGAACTCCATGCAGAGGGCCCTGAGGCGGGTCGAGTGCCTCGAGGCAATCCGCAGGGCTTTGGAGGTGGACACGTCGACGGCCCTGCGGACCCTCGGGGCCATGGAGGAGGACCGCCTCCGGGACATTGAGGAGGAGTTCGATGATGCCCTGGCCCGGCACATCCAGAAGTGAGCCGTGGAACTAGCCCGCTGCCCTTGTACATAGTTATGTAGATAGTGTTAAGTTTCATTTTTGTTTTTATTTCATTTGGACCTTTTGGACATTGGCCACATTTTTGTATATAGTTTTTTTTATTAGTTAGTGTAGTTAGTTAGGTTTCCTTTATTTTGTTTGGATAATGGACCCTGGCTTCTTGCATTGTACATAGTTGTGGACTTGTACATACTTTCTTTTTTAACATTCTCCATGGATCAATGGCTTATTATTTTTATTTCACATTGGATTTTGTTTGGTGGACATTGACTTTATACTACATTACTTTGGATTTCTATATTCTTTATTTTTTTAAGTTTTGAACGGACATGCTTCTTTTCATTTTTTTCCATTCACATTTCTGTTTCTTCATTTTTGTTTCTATTCATCTTTCCTTTAATACATTATTTTTTTGTTGAACTTCAATGTGTGGTATCTCATTGTTTTCATGCATTTCATGTTATGTGTTTTGAGAATCACTGACACCCATTGGTTGTATGTGAGGGACATGTGTTTGTTTTGGAACTTGCAATTGGTGTTCTGTGATGTAATTGCAAAATATGAGTGGGTGGATGCAAAACTCGGGTGGGTGTTTTGCATTTGGGGGCTGACCATAGAGACCAGGGATCTGGACTGTGATGACATGTTGGGTGGGGAAAATGAGTTGGACATGGGTGGGGGCCTGCTGGCAGGTGCCCCACAGTGCTGGGGGGTGGGAGACATGAGTTGGACATGGGTGGGGGCCTGCTGGCAGGTGCCCCACAGTGCTGGGGGGTGGGGGTGGTGGGGAACATGAGTTGGACATGGGTGGGGGCCTGGTGGAGGGTGCCCCTGGTGGCTGGTGGGTGGGGGTGGTGGGAGACATGGGTGGGGGCCTGCTGGAGGGTGCCCCTGGTGGCTGGGGGGTGGGGGTGCTGGGAGACATGGGTGGGGGCCTGCTGGAGGGTGCCCCTGGGGGGTGGGGGTGCTGGGAGACATGGGTGGGGGCCTGGTGGAGGCTGCCCCTGGTGGCTGGGGGGTGGGGGTGCTGGGAGACATGGGTGGGGGCCTGGTGGAGGCTGCCCCTGCACTGCTGGGGGGTGGGGGTGCTGGGAGACATGGGTGGGGGCCTGCTGGAGGCTGCCCCTGCACTGCTGGCGTGTGGGGGTGGTGGGAGACATGAGTCGGACATGGGTGGGGGCCTGGTGGAGGCTGCCCCTGGTGGCTGGTGGGTGGGGGTGGTGGGAGACATGGGTGGGGGCCTGGTGGAGGCTGCCCCTGGTGGCTGGGGGGTGGGGGTGGTGGGAGACATGGGTGGGGGCCTGGTGGAGGCTGCCCCTGGTGGCTGGGGGGTGGGGGTGGTGGGAGACATGAGTCGGACATGGGTGGGGGCCTGGTGGAGGCTGCCCCTGGTGGCTGGTGGGTGGGGGTGGTGGGAGACATGGGTGGGGGCCTGCTGGAGGGTGCCCCTGGTGGCTGGGGGGTGGGGGTGCTGGGAGACATGGGTGGGGGCCTGCTGGAGGGTGCCCCTGGGGGGTGGGGGTGCTGGGAGACATGGGTGGGGGCCTGGTGGAGGCTGCCCCTGGTGGCTGGGGGGTGGGGGTGCTGGGAGACATGGGTGGGGGCCTGGTGGAGGCTGCCCCTGGTGGCTGGGGGGTGGGGGTGGTGGGAGACATGGGTGGGGGCCTGGTGGAGGCTGCCCCTGGTGGCTGGGGGGTGGGGGTGGTGGGAGACATGAGTCGGACATGGGTGGGGGCCTGGTGGAGGCTGCCCCTGGTGGCTGGTGGGTGGGGGTGGTGGGAGACATGGGTGGGGGCCTGGTGGAGGCTGCCCCTGGTGGCTGGTGGGTGGGGGTGCTGGGAGACATGGGTGGGGGCCTGCTGGAGGGTGCCCCTGGTGGCTGGGGGTGCAGGGGGACATGCGTTGGTGGGCAGTAGTGCTAGTTGATATGTGGGTTGGCTGGTGGGCATGGGCATGGTGGATGGGGTGCCTGCAGGACATGTGCTGGGTAGGCCCCTGTGGTGTGAGCCACCTGCAGGGGCCGTGGAGGGTGTAGAGGGTACACCTGGGAGGACCCACACGTGCAATTCACGTGTGCTGCTCCCCGCGCACCCCTGTAATACACATACCCCGCTCAATCGCGTGTGGAACTTCCCGCGCACCCCCGGAATACACGTACCCCACTCAATCGCGTGTGGAACTTCCCGCGCACCCCTGAAATCCACGTACCCGGCCATATTGCGTGGGGAACTTCCCGCGCACCCCTGAAATCCACGTACCGGCCAAATCGCGTGTGGAACTTCCCGCGCACCCCTGAAATCCACGTACCCGTGTGGAACTTCCTGCGCACCCCCGAAATACATGTACCCGCTCATTCGCGTGTGTAACTTCCCGCGCACCCCCGGAATACACGTACCTCGCTCAATCGCATATTTGACTTCCCGCGCACCCCCAAAATACACGTACCCCGCTCAATCCCGTGTGTAACTTCCCGCGCACCCCCGGAATACACGTACCTCGCTCAATCGCGTGTGGAACTTCCCGCGCACCCCTGAAATCCACGTACCCGGCCAAATCGCGTGTGGAACTTCCCGCGCACCCCTGAAATCCACGTACCCGGCCGAATCGCGTGTGGAACTTCCCGCGCACCCCCGGAATACACGTACCTCGCTCAATCGCATATTTGACTTCCCGCGCACCCCCGAAATACACGTACCCCGCTCAATCCCGTGTGTAACTTCCCGCGCACCCCCGGAATACACGTACCTCGCTCAATCGCGTGTGGAACTTCCCGCGCACCCCTGAAATCCACGTACCCAGGCCCATCGCGTGTAGATTTACTCGCGCACCCCTGTAATACACGTACCCAGGCCAATCGTGTGTAGATTTTCTCGCGCACCCCTGAAATCCACGTACCCAGCCCAATCGCGTGTAGATTTTCTCGCGCACCCCTGTAATACACGTACCCAGGCCAATCGCGTGTAGAATTTCTCGCGCACCCCTGAAATCCACGTACCCGCTCAATCGCGTATTTAACTTCCCGCGCGCCACTTTTTTGATGCGCTGGGACTCTACCGCCTGCCTTCGTGTGGCGGCCGTGTTTCAGCTTGTGCGTGTCTTTGGCTGTGCGTGGCTTTGCCCTATTCGGTTCCATGAATACGTGTGGTTCGAGTGCGTGTGGGCGTTCCGTCTGCTTCCCTGCAGTACATCCCCAGTTACGCCCTTATTTTTGCGCGTTGTTCCCCATTCCGCGCTTACGCCCCATGTCCCGCCCACTTTCTGGTGTGTGCGCTGCGGTTGTGCGCTTTCACTGTGCGCGTCGCGCACGCCTTTCACGATGTTGCAGTGACGTGTGCGCCATTCACGGGTTTGGCGCACATCCCGAGGAAGACACGCGCAGGGACTTCCATGAATCGCACGCGTGCGCCTCTTTTTTTCCGCTTGCGCCTGCTTGCGCCTGCTTGCGCCTGCTTGCGCGTAGATTTTCGGCGCACGTTTGTTCCATGAATCGGCCCCTTAGTGTTTTACAAACCCCTTCCGGGGATCCTACACCTAGGATTTGTGAAGAGATTACAAGCCTCATGACCCATGCTGAACTACAAGGTTGGATTGACAGCGATGAAAAAGCATTTTTGATTAAACATGACCCTGTGACCCCAGCTTTATATTGTCTACCCAAAATGCATAAGAATTATACCTGTCCACCAGGGAGGCCAATTGTGGCAGCAATTGGTTCCATCCTAGAACCGCTTTCCATTTACACTGATTTTTTCTTTAGGCCGTTTGTCATAAGCATGCGTTCATATATCCAAGATACGACGGATAAGATCCACATTCTGGAAGGTATCAATATAACGGCTGAAGATATTTTTGTGACACTTGATGTGGAGGCCTTACACACAAGTATTACACAGATGAAGTGCATCAACATCATGCACACTCTTTTGGAAAAAAGACAAGATAAATCTGTTCCATCCGACTTTATTGCTGAGTGCATAAAACTGGCTCTGACCAATAACTACTTTATTGTAGATGGCACCTATTATTTGCAACAACATGGCACCAGTATGGGCTCGACTTTCGCCCCTGATCTGGCAAACCTCTTTATGGATGACCTAGAGTGTCGTTCAGTATATGCGGAAGGGAACCCATTCAAACATTTGATGAAAACATGGTATAGATACATAGATGACGTTTTTATGCTATGGTCAGGGAGTACACAAGAACTGGAGCATTCTTTCCAATGGATTAACCAACAAGAACCATGTATCAACTTCACTATGTCATCAAGTGTGGAAAGAATTGCCTTTCTAGATCTAGAAATCTACAAGGGAGACAATAATACAGTGGGCACTACTCTTTTTAGAAAACCCACTGAAAAAAATTCACTATTGCTGTTCAACAGTTATCATCCGGCAAGCCTGCGAGAGAATTTGCCCTTTGGCCAATTCTTACGCATCAGGAGAAATTGTACCCAAAAAGAAGATTTTGACGAGAATGGGCAGGAATTATCATCAAGATTGAAAGCACGAGGCTACCCCCCACATATAATACATAGGTCCTTTAAGAGAGCCAGAAACACGAATAGACAAGAGTGCTTGAAGAAACAGGTGCGAACCAAGAAAGAGAAAATCACCTGTGTGTCAACATTTTCACCAATCAGTAATGTACTGCGACGCAGCATATTGAAAAACTGGGGGATGATCAACACAGAAGATTTCTCTATAGGTAAACCCCATTTAGACGCATGACGAACCTACGGGATAGATTGGTCCATGCATATAAAGCCACAGACTCAGCAATAACTTCTACACAGTCAACTTTGTGGAACACACAACCCGTTGTGGGTCATTTCAAGTGTGGAAAAAGCTCAGTGTGTAATCTTACATCAAATACCAAAGAAATCAAATTGAAAGGCAGAAAATGGACATTGAAGCATTTTTCTAATTGCAATACAAAATGGGCCATTTATGTGATAAATTGTCCATGTGGTCTACTGTACATTGGGAAGACCAAGAGACCCTAAGAAAAGGATGCCCGACAAACTATTAGTGGCACACTTCATTTCGGCAAAACATACCCATGAAGATATCCACTGGACCATCATTCAGACAATTAGCCCCCATCCAAGAGGAGGGGACAGAGATCTAAAGTTGAGAGAAATCAAACAAAAATTGATTTTTGACCTTAATACGGTCAAGGACGGTTTGAATATTGCAATAGAATGGGGTCTGTTCATACATTAATACTACGCTCTTCAAATGTCTTACATCCGGCCATTTGTTTTGGCCCGAACAGCAACTGTGTATGAAGTTTTCTCCGATATAATTTGTACCCAAAAATATTTTGCACTGTGAACCACTGGGATTCTTGTTTTCGGTTTATCCATCTGCCGCACATAGCCATCCTCCGACACCCTCTGTACCAATTATGAGACCAGTTGCAGCAATAAAATCAACAAAAAACTAGGCTCTTAGAGCCCAAGGCAGCAAGTATATGTGGAGACTACACAGCCCATGACCACTCGGGCTTTGAGTAGTCCATTCTTTCCCACGTTTCGCTGACAAGAGATGAAAAAATATTATGACGCAGTCGCGCCGTCGCGCATACACGTTGTCTCTTGGGTCAGGTGGTTTATTAAGATACGCAACCACTCGTAAAAACAGAGAGGCTCGGGAAGTGAACGAACGAGAAGCGCGTCAACCTTTCTCATTAAGGTAACTTGTGAGGGTTTTGTTTTCTTAATAAGAAGGTTGTCAGATGGGCATAAAGAGTGACCCTTTTGCTATACCTATTATTGTTTAGAGACCTGCAGATGTGGAGTTTTGAAGGCAACAAACAGGAATCCTCACGGGGCATACAGCATTGAAACAACGAGAGAGTAGTTTCTTGTTTTTGTTAACCTTTGGTAAGCATTAGAAGAGCCGGTAAAACCAGAATGAAATGGGTGTAGGATTCGGTTAATAATTGAGAACCATTGTTGTTGTGATTAATTGACAGGCAGATCAAGGCAAGTCAGCAACATTAGAGTGTTTTGGTCGCAGACTATAAGTGTTTGAAGGAAGGTACTAAGAAAATAAAGTGGAGAACATCCATACAGTATCCAAGCACATTTATAAGTGAGTATATTGAGTAGAAGTATGAAATTAATAGATAGGAGAATAATGATTACCACAAGTACTTATGTATTTGGTCTCTAGCGAAATGTTGAATCTAGGAAATGCAAAGAGATTCTGCTTTAGAAATGATATGCATATGGTGACAGGGGAGACCCATCTTGCAACAAGTGAAAAAGTAAATGAATTTAGACATGAAGAACATAATTTATTTTTGTGTTTTGTTCGGCCCAGATCCCAGTGTGATCAGGGCTTGATTAGAAACTATCCCACAGGCTAAGAAGTAATAGGGGATTATGTATGTAGTAGTCCTGTCTTGTTACACATTACATGAAACCACACATTATATTTGATATGGATGTCTGTCTTGTTTTAAACCTTTTTTAGATCTAAGTTGGGAACACGAGGGTGCCCCCAGTATGCAACACGTTTAACATGACACCGTGAGAAAATAGAGAAACAGTGTCCTGAAGACAGAATCTATGAAGAAATACAAAGGAAATTAATTTGATTGTATTCTTAAACAATGTATAGATTCTAGAAACACATGTTTAGTGTTGGCACATTTGTTTTCCCAAAGAAGAGGAAAACGTTGTAATAAGAACGCACAACTAAGGTGTGTCCACATGTTATGCTTGATGGTACAAACATAACGGAGGGTGTTTAGAAGCATACTTAATGAAAAGGTGAAAATATGTATTGATGTGTGAACCATTAGGGTTCTTTTATATGTACTACTCTGTTTTACAGTTTTTTATGATTGTGATAGACATTAAAATATGTGTTATTTTTTGAAAGGTCGTGTGTGTCTACCTAAATAACAAATGGGTAGCTTGTATGTGTAGTGGGCAGGCGCTATAGACAAACTCATAGCCTGAAAGGGAGGAAGCCGTTATTATGGGATTGTGTTTGTGTTGATATAATTTAGTCCTCACCCACACGGCCCCTAAAAAGAGGACCACATAGCTCGGTTTGGCTAACAGCTATAGAACTGGCCAGCAAAGAAGCTACAAAGCACAAAATAGTAGAATATAGCAACGATGGTGCACGAAAGGGAGAACAAGTGCACACAACTCACAGCAAAGTGCACTTCACAAATTCATCAGGGTAGGATATTCCTTGCTGTCACACAAGGTGTTTAATGAAGATAAAAGGATCAGTGTTTCGCAATGGTAAATGGATAGCGGAATGGTTGATTATCAAGCAGTAGGATTGGTGGGGTTTGAGCGGGATGTAGTAGCGAAAATTAATGATATTTGTAGAGCAGTATCTAATAAACATGTGCACGCTTCGGCATGGGTAGATGAGAGAGTCCACATAAAGCCTCTTACCTGATTTTCCTTATGTTTTGGGGCCATAGGGTCACCATATCTGGGGGCCAAAACTGGCTGCATGAAGGTGATGACTATGACAGTGTTGCAGAGCAGGACAGCAGCAGGTGGGCATGTGGGACCTCAACATATGCCCAGGTGCCTCCTGATTGGGGGCGACTGTGTACACTTCTCACGTTTCACAACCCTGCCCTGGTAAGGCCTCAAACAGATTTAACTTCTTTCAATGACCACCCAGCACTGTTAAAACAAAATGAACAGCATGCACAAGAAGGGCGGGGACACAAATTGAACAGAAGGAAGAATAGGAGTAACCACTTGTCGACAGCATTGTCACAAAGTTTGGAAGCTATCCCACCCCATTGTCGGCTCCTTTTCATAGGCTTGTGTGTTTTTAGCATCTCTGTTTATCCCTGGGTTCCAATTAGTCACTAAGGCAAAGTGGTTTCAATTGACCTGATACGAGGTCTTGAAGCTGGAAAATTTTACAGAGAAGGGACTCAATGCAGTGAGAGAGGGACTGGGTACAGCAGTGTGATTGGGGGCACTACTGAACTGTTACATTTTGGGTATTCTAACGGCAATGGAGCATGGCGTGTGCCACAAAATTGTCAGTAGCTGCTGCACCGTGATACCAGCAAATGATGCAGCCAATGAGATAAGGACAGAAAGCACTCAAACAAACAATACACAAAAAGGAAGTAAAATACATAATCCATACATAATAAAACAGGCAGAGATATTAACAACTATATTAAAGTCTGATGAGACTCTTGACAAGTCCTCACTGATGGCCAATTAAGATGACACGTTAGTGGTACCCCAACCCACCAGTATACACTTCCTGCTGGCCTGAGTTGCCCATTGATTGATCTTAATTCTACCAACACATTTCAAATCTGTCAGTCTCACGACACAACCGGACCAGTCTTTTGGCTTAGCAAACTTATTCAAGGTGACTGTCCTACTGCCCTTTCTGGTGCTCATCACATTCTGTGGAAGTCAGATGATATTGCAGCATTTGAAATGTACCAAGGAAAGAAGGAGCTGTATAATGTCAATGAAGGTCAGTGGGGAAGAGAGTAAAACACAGGCTAATAAAGTAAAAAATCCACAGCAATGGAGGGCAATCGAACAGTGTTGTTTACAGTGCCACCTGCTAATATGGAGGAGTAGGATGCTTTTTGGGTTGTGTACTCAGCTAGAGAGCATGAGTGTTTGGTAGTAGACTCATCCATGGGGGAATATGAGTAAGAAGGGGGGACATGAGCTGTGTAACATGATTGTGGATCTCCAAAATGGTAAGTAAGAATTTGGTGGGCCAAATTGTGTTGATCGATTGATCGTTCGAAGTGGGGAATGCAGTAAAGGTGCAAATTCAGTATCAGCTGGTGGAATGAATGGGAGAGGGGAATGGGCATTCCTGAACAGGGGGATATCATTGACAGCTGCTACATGTGACCTATGTGCCTTGTATGCATGTGCAGCTTGAGAAGTCCATTGGGAGAAGTGGGAATGGGGACACCTAGATGGGATAGGGACCGAGGACAGGGGGCTGTTGACAGAATTGTTAGTACATTATAGCCTGAATCACACATCAGCCATGTTGGGACTTAAGCCACAGGTAGGTAAGTCTCTTTGGTTTTTGCACTCACAGGCACTGTGTTTCAGGGCTGACATGAATTTCTCGCGAACTTGGCCACAGCAATGTGCTGAAGAAATGCTGAAGGTGATCGTTCCCAGGAGACTGTAGTCACTGGGAGATGGGTCCAACTGATACTTTTGAGGTCAGTGAGCCAGGCACCTGGGTACTCACTGTTAAAGGAAGACATTTAGCTAATAAATTCAGGCAAACAAGAGCTAATTCACAGTAGGATACGTGAGTCTAAACAGCCCCTTGGCATTTGGGCCTGGGAAGAGGGCTAGGGGTTAGGGGATGAGCTGGGAGGTGACCCATCATAGAGGGAGGTCGGTGTCCCTAGGATGCAACAGTGTTTAGTGTCTTTGCTGATGTCCACAGGGCACCTCATTGGTTAAATGCTGTGTGAATGTCTCCTTATTGCTGTGAGAAATCTGAAGGTGTTTCACACGCTAGTCCCCAGGGATCTGTCATCTAGGTGGCCAGGACACAGCCATCGCTTTTGGATGCAGTTCCTGGGGGTGGACCATTGCAGGACGATCACCTGGATGAGGGGTCTTCAGGGAGTGGAAGTGGTACACTGTGGGGCGAGACATAGTATCCCCTTCCCAATAACACATTTTCCCCATCCTACCAGGTAGGATATTAAAGAACTCAACCCGCCACTTTCCCGACACAGACACTTTCTTATGGACAATTCACCATGAGTGACAACAGACTAACACCAGAGCCGTATACCTGACATGTCCCAACACCATGGACAGGCAAGGTCAGGCAATCATGGATTATTACACACACATGACTTCCATCACTCTTCCCCACATGTATAAAAGGCGAAGCATGAAAACACACTCTAAGCGAGGCAAACCACATGAGGAAACAGCAGTTCCAAGATGGCAGTTTAATACAAAGAGAAAGGTGGCAAGACCAGAGAGAGTCACAATGAGGGAAGTACCCGTGACCTCTAAAGACTGTTACTTTCATGAACCTTGGAAAGTAAGAAACCGAAGACCAGGAAATAAGGCTAATCAAACCTGCACAGAGTATCAGAGGTACCCGGGCTCTCCCGCGTCGATAACCAAGGCGGGGAGGAGCAATTACCGCTGTGGTACTGTCCTTGGCACCTACAACAAAGTGACATCAGAAAAGACAGCACATCCGGTGAGTCGGAGAGAATGAAACTGAACAGGCTTGTATTTTGAACCAAGGTTGCAATTCGGCAACTTTGTATAAAGAGAACAATGTGTGGGGCGTTGGCGATGAGTGACACGAGTGTAATTGGAACCAAAGAAGTAATTGAACTTTGTGATTGAACTTTAGGAGACAAGATACTGTGCACACAGTGGTCTGGCGCCATGTGTGTGCTCATTGGAAGGTCTCTGTTAGGTATCAAACTGATGCTGAGTGTGAAGAAAGGAATATTGAGTTCGAAGTGGTCATGCAACAGGTCTTGCTAAATCCTGTGCAGCTTTTGAAAGTCTTCGATAGTATCACAATTGGTCCGAACCCGGCTGAGGGAGACTAATTGGCTGAAAGAAAGGGATATGAGCCCGGCTGAGGGGGATCTGGGGTGTACCGTGAATCACCCAAACTAAGGTGAACTACAATTGGTCCGAACCCAGCTGAGGGAGACTACTTGAAAAGGGTTCTGAGTCTGGCTGAGGGGGATCCGGGATGAACTGTGAGTCACCCAATATTCTCTGAACTTTGTCAAAAGTAGGATCTGACCCAGCAGAGGGGGATCAGCATTAAGGATCATAAAATAACAGGGATCTGAGCCCGGCTGAGGGGGATCCAGGGTGAAGCACCCGATTTGAATACTTGTTAGTAGAAAATAACTGTGTATCATATTTTTATACAACAGGCCCTCTGAATCAAGAGACTTGGATAAGAAAAGAGACTTGGGCACAGAAGGCCCTGTTGCTGAAAATAGAGTTGTAATCCCGTGCCGTAGAAGCTAGAATGTGTGTGCTTGGCTTGAGTGAACCACCTCACCCGTGCTGAAAACGTGGGGAAGGGAGGCCAACGGCCCAAACATCCTGACTTCTCATTTTGTGAACACTTCTTTCTTTTTCATGAACTCCAACCCACATTATTTGTGAACTAGTAGTAAGGATTGGCAATAGGATTTAGAGTATATGCCCTTTTTAATTTGACAAGACTCCACTAGGACGGCATTATTATTATTTGATGTTCATAACTGGCTCCCATCTGTATATTTAGGTTTAGATAGGCGTTTTCCTCACCTTTATGAAAGTTCAATTAACACCCTTGACCTGTGGTCACTTGTATCTATCTTACTGTTGATACCATGCCTTCCTTACATTGCCAAGCTCAGGATGTTTTTTGTGTGTCCCATGGGAACTGGCCGCTGGCAGTTTATTAAAGTCCTGGTGGTCAGGTCAATAACTTAATAAAATGTATGTCATTTTGCGGGGTGCAGTAAGGTTTGTGATGTCACAATGGCTGGCGCTGGACAGATTGGGTCAAGATGGCTTTCCCCACTCACGAGTGGGTAAGATATATCTAGCCATAGGACACTGACCTAGTTCCACCAATAAAATTCGTAGGATGGTTTCATATTTATAATATTGTGAAACTCTACAAAAAGTTTAGCCGCAGAAGGCGGCGCCAACAGCTACCTTTGATTCAGTTCTGTTCCAGTGTGCTGTTTGAATTCTGCTCTCCCAGCTGCGTCTGGACCTGTAATAAATAAACAGTGTCACTTCTTGATTGGTGTACTCCGCTTTTTGGATTGCTTTGGTGTCTTATCCATTACTTGATATTGGAAGGCCCTTAATACACCCACTTCACCTCAAAACTATTGATATCCCCATGATGCATTGCAGCAGAGAGGCTTTCCAGAAATGAAAAAGCTGCCATCTTTTTTTTCCCGATTGCGAGAGATAGCCGAGTCCCTACCTGTGATTATCAGAAAAAAAGCAGAACATTTTGCATTTGGAGGCAGACAAACAGTGAAATATCATCAGGATAGAGATGTAGGGGGGCACAATGTAACATTTGGGAGTAGGAGGTGGGCTAGGGAATGAGTTTGCAGTACAAACACATTACTGTAGCTGCCAATATTCAGAGGAATTGCCGTGGCTGAAAGAGAAAACACAAACAGAATTGAAAGTGTGTCACTCAGAAAAACAAGTGTTTTAGGGGGCATTCGATGGGGTGGAGAGGCAAATATGAGTTTTTGGGGGTGGGAGGACCTTGCCAGGAGGAGAGGGACACCTGGCAAGTGAGTGGGGGTCCAGGGACACATTTATTTTTGTGCCATTTTTCCCGATAATTATGGCTATGAGATGGCTACATGTAGCCGCCGTTATATGTACTACAATGGTATTATAGACGCGGGTATGGGACAAAAGTCATATTTTTAAAAAGAGATATTTTAACAGTTACAGTGATGTTGGGGGTGCAAAATTACTGCCTCAGAAGCATTTTAAAAGGCTGACTGTATGATATTGTTGTAAAAGAAAAACTGTACTTGGCTTGTGGCCTGTTAGTGTTTTAAAGCATCCAGTGGCCATAGCCTACTCGCCATGGCCGAAGGCCATGACATGTGGCAGGTTAGTGTTTTAAAATATACACTGGCTACGGCCGAAGAGCGTGGCCACTGGACATGGCGAGAGGCCATGGTGGTGGCTCATTAGTGTTTTCAAATAAATGGTGGGAATAGCCAAAGGCATGGGTATTGACCCATTACTATTTAAAAATATACAGTTGCTCTGGAGCATTTTAAATGGCCGAAGGCCTGATAGTGTTGTAAAACAAAAAGTGGGCACGGCTGCAGGCCGTGGATAGTAGCCAGTTTGTGTTATAAAATATACTTAGCCCGTGGCCACTGGCCATGGGTGATGACCATGGCTTGTTCATGTTTTAAAATATACAGTGGCCATGGCCAAAGGCCGTGGCTTGTGGCACATTAGTGTTTTCAAATATACAGCATGGCCATATGTCATGGCTTGTGGCTTGTTACTGTTTGCAAATAAACGGTGGCCACTGCCATGACCGAAGGCCATGGCCAGTGGTGCTGAAAAATATACAGTGGGCACAGCCCATGGCCAAAGGCCATGGTCAGCGGCACCGAAAAAAAACAATGGTATTACAAAACCCTTGAGATTCAAAGAAAAAACTTTAAAGTGCAGTTAAGGTGACTAAACGTAACACAACAAAAGCCTGAAAATTTAGCACATTGGGAATCACAGGGTCAGCTTAACTCAGCACGTTCCCGTTTCAAAGCACAAAAAGCACATATATATATATCATAATAGAAGGGATTCATAATGCCATGCAAAATGGCATTAAGGGGGATATGGCATTATGGGGGAGGATCAACGGGACTGTATCGAGTTAAGATGGTCCTGAGATGTCCAATGACATGAATTTCAAGGGCTTTGTTGCATTAAGTTTAACCAACTTAACTGCACTTTTAACTAAAGCTTTTTCATTGACTATATATTGAATGGCATGCAATAGCAGCCATGTAGTTATGGTTAAGTTGCCCAAGCCATAGGAAGAGCACTTTTTGGGTGGTTATAACTTTGACTCCCCTGGATGAATCCACGCAGAGATAGTATATGGCCTTGCCTGTCAGATTGATTCTACAATGTTTGGTGAGCTTTCATGCAGGGGGGCAAAGTTATGGGGGTGTCCCAAAATGTGTGGCTTTTCCCACACAATGGAAAAAAAATGCTCAAGCCTACAGCCCAAACCAGTGGATTGATTTTCACCAAATTTGTGACAGGAGTGGCAGCTTGGTCCCAAAAGTGTGCTTTTGTAAATTTGGTGTGAACCCGTCCAGAACTTGTTTTTAAAAATGGCCAAAAATTAGGTCCCAAAAAATTAGTGTTATCTGGGTTTGGTCCGCAGACTCACTTCCCTGTTCGGTCTGTGGATGGGCCTCCGATTGGCCAAGAGGACAGCGTGATGTCCGTGGACATCGGACACGCCCGCTGAGTGGACAGTGAAAAGTGTGAGGTATGTCAGATTTCTGGAAACGCCTGTCATGTTGGATTTGCGGACAGCGGGTGTTGTCCGCGAACATAGCGGTACAAACATATAACAAAACACAACATTGCACTTGTCAAACTAATGAAACAATCTCGCAGAGGTGAGAAGTTATAAGAATGGGATGGGATATGGCCTTAAAAAGCCCAAAAAATGTGTGGCTTTTCAACTCCGACGTCCGCAAACAGTCCAGGGGCAGTCCTGTGATGTTCGCGAATGTCTGAGATGTTCAGAGACATCTATGCCTATTTCTGCATTACAGGGTTGGTAAAAAGCATTTTTGGATGGCTTATAACTTTTGTGCCACTCAATGAATCTGCATGACATTTTTGAATAACATTCTAGACTTGTCTCTGAATGGATCTGCAAAGTGTGGTGCGGTTTTGCCAAGAGGAAACAAATTTAGATGGGGCTCCCAAAATATTGTAAAGACTTATAAATGCGGTGCCATTTGAGGAATCTGGACAAAAGTTTACAAAAATATTTTAGACATGGATGTGAATGTTTCTGCAACGTTTGGTGGGATTTTGTCAAGAGGGGCAACATTAGAGGGGTTGTTTCAACATTTTTAGATGGCTTATAACTTTGTTGCAGTTTGACGAATGTGGAGAAAGGTTTTCAGAAAGATTACAGACCCAACCTTGATTGTTTGTGCAAAGTCTGAATGGATTTTGCCAAGTGGGGGCTAAGTTATATGACTATTTTATTTACGTACATTTTGACACTTTAAAAAAAATAAAACATGGGCGGATTTGCAACAAACTCGTGCAAGAAGCATTGACAAGGTCCTGAAAGCATGGTTTTGCAAATGTGTCTGTGTTTTTATTTTTTGAAAAGTGTCATAATGTAGGTACAGAAAAGTGATATACCTTTGGTGAGTGAGGTATAAACTGTGGCCATAACCACGAGGGACCAGCAATGGGGTTAAAGTGTGCATGGACACCAGGGACCAGCTATGTGATAAGGTTTTTCGAAATTGGGATAGGTTTGAATGGGAGAAAGAAAATCTGCTTGTGGGTATAGGTTAAAATGCTGGATGGGATTGCAGGAAATATGAAGGGTCACAAAGAATATCAAAGCATGGTTTTGCAAATATGACCTGTATTTTATTTTTTTTAAAGTGTGAAAATGTAAGTAAACTACACAGTGATTTAATATTGGTGCCTGGGCAACGGGACTGGCCGTTAGCAAGGAGAAAAATGGTACTGCAATTTTCTTATTGGCGCATGCGGCATGGCCGAAGCGTTAGGTTTGAATGGGCAAACATATTCTGCTTGGTTACAGCCTGCAGTGATGGACCAGATTACAACAAACTTGCACGACGAGCATTAGCAAGGGCCTGAAAGCATGTTTTTTGAAATATGTATTTTCCCAAAGTGTAAGAATGTAAATAGTAAAACTAGTGATATACATTTGGTGTCTGGGTAGTGGGTATGTGTACTCAGATTTGCTTTTTGGGGAATGTGTTATGATCGAAGCCCATGTCGCATGGATTTGGAGACTGGCCATGGATGCAAGCCATGAACACAGGCCATTGATTACATTATTAGGGTGTAGTGGACACTGAGCTAGGATCCAGGGTAGGGGCAGTGAATGATAGTGGTGGTTTGGTTGGGCTGGGATCATGGTTGAGCCTTATGCTGTAGGCAATTGAATGATGATTTGCATCCCCAGCATGCACTTCTGATAACGACAGACATAAGTATGTGTTGGAAAAAATATGTTTTATAAAGGAGGTTTATAGTTCTTTGATATATATATATGAAAAGAGGAATTATTAATAATTTATATACAATGGTGTAACACCATGAAAAATGTTCACTTATGAAAACCTATTAAATTGACAGAAAAAACTTTGTTAAAGTGATGTTACGGTTAAGATGCATCCCGCCATTGGGACTCCTCTGCTCCAGTAGTTAGACTGTGGCGTCCCACCTTGGCATCCATTGGCATTTCCCTCATGGGTTCTCATGAGCACTTGCCAATCCTTGCAGCCCTACTGTTTATGCACTTATCTCACTGCACAATGCATATGTACATTTATAGGAGCATTGTGTGCAATTGTTATGTATAAGTAAGGGAAATGCAGATGCTAAAAGTTTGTAGAAGATTGTTAACTGGCTATTGGTGTGTGGAAGCTTAATATGGTCATAGGGTTAAATGTACAGTTTTTGGAAATGATTGGTGGATGGATGTGTGACTGTTTGAAAGCAGGCATTGAGGGAGTGTTACAAATATAAAATTGAAAAAGGTAGAAGGGCTTCCATGTGTGCACATGCCATCCAGGTCTTTTATTGATCCATGACCTGGAAAGTGAACTGTGGAGACCGCGGATAGTTATAAAGGTCCATCAATTATGGTCCTTATTGTATGCTAGAGAAAAGTATTTGGGACAGAAAATTGCTAATGAGAAATGTAGATGGAGTCTCTAAAATATTTTTTTTTGTTCTATTTTTTAATTGTGAAATGTGGTTCCCAAACAAACCATTTTTTGGTGTTTTATTTTTATTTTTTTTATTTTTGCAGAAGAGGTTAGAAAGTAAGGTGGAGAGGGAAATGAGGGAAGAGGCACCAATCACAAATATGAAGGGGCAGTTGGATAGGGGAAGATGATGCGTGTGTTTTACATGTAAGGTAGGGGACAGTGTTCTCATGCTCCTTGATGACACCATCAAAAGCACTTAGAAATTGCTCCCCCCTTCAGAATGGTGTGTTGCAGTATTTACAGAGTACTGTTGTCTTCAAAATATGTGGATCAACAGCCTCTTTTATCGCTTGCAAGGTAGCTGGTGGGATTTTGTGTACCATAGAAGTAGGCTGTGGGGTTACAATATTGGTTGAGGAAGATGGGGTGGAGGAAGAAAGGCTACTACTTCTTAAGAAGGAACAACATTTCTGAGAGCATTGCGGTGGATGGATTTGGTATGGTGGCACAATGAGGTGGACCCATAGGAGTACTGTCCAGGTAGTCCGCTACTGAGTACAACGTTGCACTGATTACATTTCACTTTGGTAGCTTTAGCCTTGGTACATTCCCAACAGTGGTAAAGAACTTCCACACCTATGACTCTCTCTGGGTGCTAGAGGTAGGCCTTTCCTCTACCTCATCTTCTTGGTCCTCTTCATTGGGCCTCATTAAGGGTCCGGTGGTAACCACCACCGGACCCATAATTATTTACCAGCACCTGACTGCCCAGTGCCACCAGGAGATTACTAAATTGTAAGTCCCCATTCCCATAGAGTCCTATGGGTCTCTACGGGAATGGGGACCACAGAAGCACCAGAACCGTTGCTAACAGTGACATGCTTCCGTGATGGGTCTGTCTACTGTGGCCATTGTGTCCGGCAGGGTCAGGCCTGTCGGGCATGGCGGCTCCGGCAGGCAAACCTGTAGTTTGCCAGTACGGAAACAATGGTTCTGGTAAGCTTACCGGCACCGCTGTTTCCAGACCGGCAACATTAGAATGAGGCTCATTTACTTTTGAAGTACTGCATTTCATTTTTTGCTGAGGTCCTCCAGCTGGTGGTGGTGGTGGGGTGGCAATAGCTGAAGCCATTCTAAAGAAAATATGAGTTTAGCTAATATTCTTCCAAGTATGTGTTGTGTGCTAGATTTTTAATGAGTAAGAATAGGTGTAGGAGCTATGCAAGGGTATATTTTGAGTTTCAAAATTCCTAGATGAGCTGAAAATGCAGTTCTGAATGGTTCACGAAGCATGGACCCGTTTGCGAACACATCATCATGCCACGCTCACATTGTCACGTGACACTGTCCGGAAAGTCTGCAATGACGTCAGATGTTAATGGACGTCAGAAAACACAAAAACAGTGGAAAAAGTTGCAAAACGTGTATAGAAGTGTTAAAAATGATGCTAGAAGATGTGGAATGGCAGAGTTTTAAGGTGAAACTTTGTAAATTGGACAGAAATGTTGCTAAATTGGTATAAGTATGATATTAGTAAGCTGTAGGAAATTAACATGCACTGGTAAAAAGCCATGAAATTCAATGAAAAAACGTTGTTAAAAGGACTATATGATTAAGATGCACTAATAAAAACCTATGGATTTCACTGAAAAAAACATTGTTAACGGGGCATTATGGTTACAAGTAAAACCACAAAATCCAGAAGTTCCCAATGTGGTAAGCTAAGCAACCACAACTCACGCCACCACTGTGCACTGCTAAGACTAACACCCAGGAAATGAAAGATGACATCACAAACCCCATTGATGACATCACTGATAACTTCACATATTAAATGAATTAATTCATATTTTAATAACCCCAATAATGGGTTGAGTTTAGAATGTTGGAGAAAATATGTTAGGGGTGATTGGGAGACCTATCATGAACTACTTAATGTATTAAAGAATGTACTGAAGTAAACAAATAATTATACTATAGTTTTGTTGTTAGTAGAGGAACCTAATCATACATATCATATACATAGGAAATGGTTGCGGGATGCACCATAGAAGTACACCATTTTTAATCTGGTAATTTCTGATACTAAAATAATAACTGCTACCTTATGAGAGTTTTGTGTAATGTTAAACAAGGAATAAATAGTTAACCATTGAACATTTACCAAACACTTGTTTTACTAGAAAAAATACATGTGCACATGCACAATGCATACAAATTAGAGGCACATACAGGGAAACTAAAGTAAGGAAGAACGAAACAACAGCACCATAAAATGACAATAACATTAGAGTTAATCATCATGTACACACATTAATTGTGTGTTTGAGGTGTGCTTATTGCCCCATGTATGTGCACTATGAGCTCAGATTAAACTCTAAGGAATGTACTTTAAGAACATATAAAAAGTTTAGTGTGTAGATATACAGCACCTTGGAAATTCTCAATGTCAGTAAAAACTAAAAACTAGCCTAATCATGTCAGTAAACAAAAACAAGTTGCCCAGACATTTGATGTCATCAGTGATTTCATCAATGACATTTGTGATGTCATCTTTCATGTCCTGGGAGTTAGTCTTAGCAGTGCACGGTGGTGGCACGAGCTAGGGTTGCTTAGCTTACCATAACTGGCAAATTTAAAAAAGGTTTGTTTTTTCATTGAATATAGATATGTACCAAAAACAAGTAAACCAAATGTTCCTTTGAAACAGATAAGCGCTATTCCCTCTAGGCTGATGCACCAAAGCATCAAACAGGAAGCAAATGATATCTGCAAAAAATACTAAACTGAAAAGGAAGCACAATGCAGAACAGTGGTTGGCATGCATGCATGCAACAGAGGCGGAGGACGTTGTTTGTTAAACTCAGGCCTTTTGACATGTGTTAAAATGGTAGCATATGCCCAACTCCTGAAGAATGTGTGTGGCAGGATGGCTTTAGCTTTACAACGTATTTAATATTTTATCCAATAGCCACATTTCCATTCATATTGATTATGATTATATTTGAGATATTTATTTGGTAAGTTTGGGTATTTTCAAAATAACTTCACTTTCTTTCTTCGACATTTGCAAATTCGGATTTTGAAGCATATAGAACTTTTGTGAAAGAAACTGGATGTTCTTTTTATTGGTGACAAGCCAAAAGTACATGTTCTCCAAACGGGTTCTCTGGGCAGACATGACAACACTCTAATGAATTGCTGAAAAGCAATGATCCTGTAGGTTGCTGTACCGATTCGCTAATCACTTGATGTGCTTTGCACTCTGAAGCAAACTGCACTGAGAATAGTTGCGTGTGACTGACTGACATACCCCAGAGCAGACGTTGAGGGGAGGCGAGAGTTGGTGTTCTGCTGCATACTGGGACTTTCTGTGCTCTCTCCCCACCTGTCGCTACACCCTTGTGTGGTGCGGTTCGTTGTGGTGCATTGTGGTACACATATCTCAGAAATCGTGCATCCTAGGGCCTTGAAACATGGTTTTTGAGATTTTTGCTCTTCGTGTCGAGATCTGTCCTCCTACGACCACGTTGATATTTCGCCGATTTCAGGCAACAGTCTCACGTGTGAAGATGCTGAAATCCCGGGAAAGGGGTGGGGTATCCAAATGTTATGTGGCCAGAAATGGCCGGAGGGTCCTAACATGTAACTATGCAAAATGTTGTACAGATTGGTGAAACGGTGTGGAATTGTACAAGGAAGAATGCTCTGCCAAACCACAAATCCAAAAACAAAATTCGACTTGTGCTGAAATCCAGGGAATGGGGTGAGGTGTCCATATGTCATGTAGCCAGTAATGGCCGGAGGTTCCTAACAGGTAACTATTAAAAATTTGGTGCAGATTGGTTAGATGGTGTATAAGGAACAACGCTTCACCAAGCCACAACCCCACAAACATATTCATAGTTTTGCTGAAATTCGGGGAAAGTGGTGGGGTGTCCAAATGTTATGTAGCCAGTGATGTCTGGAGCATACTAACAGGTAACTAAGAAAAATGTTGTGCAGATTGGTAAAACAGTGTGAAATTGTATAAGGAACAACGCTTCACACAGCCACAAACACAGCCCTAAACCCACAAATGTTCACTTTTATAAATGTAGATTAACACTGGCAATCTTTGCCAAACAGTATCTCACCTTGTGTCTTTAAAGAATATATTCATTTCTAAATGTATCCTATAAAGACAAATCCAGCATATAGCCACGTGCATTTATTGCAAAAAACGAGAAAATAATTTGGGAAATCCAGAAAAGAATTGATGATTAGAGTAGTGGAATTGTGGTAAATATGCTTATAAACAGCTTTGATAGATACTAAGAAATGTGTGATTAGAGCAACAAATCAGACCACAATGTCATGCAGAATTCAGATTCCAAGCAGATCTGTAGGTGAATCAGTCATCTTATTGAATAACAAAAGGGCAAGAGGGAGGAGTTATCCCCCAGAGTTATCGCTGCAACTATTTACAGTTTGGATCAAACTTTAGTTGTTTGGCAAATTATTCAATAAGCAAGTACTTCATCAGTTTAAACTTTCTCTATTCTGTAAAAAGTGAAACACTTTTATCTTGTAATTGTCCCAGCCTTGTATATCAATGAATGAACTGGGATAAACCTCTTCTGGTGGGCAGCCATTCCACAACAATAGAAGCGGCCCACCACAGCTAGTGGTATAGACAGGGTGTGGCCGACACAGTGTGACCCCATTCACTAGGACTATGTGTCTAAGACAGAGACCATCATGTCATGATTTATGGGCTACTCAAGGACAGGTTTCAGTAGGTTTAAAGAGAGAGAACAGCACAACCTTTACTAGTGCTCACTAAGGGCAGCAGACAGAGCACTGCCTATTGAAGACGTTGATATGCTTTTGGTTACTCACATATTTTGTTTGAGAAAAATGTGTATTTACATTCTTTGAAAGTCTGTTTAAGGTAATGTTTCATATGAACAATTAGGAGAAAAGTAGCATATTTTCTTAAATTTACTTTACAACGCAGGAGTACCAGAATTGGAAGAAAAATAATCGATTTTTCTTTCATTCTTCTCGTTGTCTTTTTACATTGTCTTGGAGGCTAGTCACGCAATGTTAAAATGTTCAAATTTAACATACTCCACTGTTTTCCACAAGTCTTAATCTGTGTGTTATTGCAGGCCATTTTGCATCCTAAAGAATGGAATCTTTAAAGTGTGGTTAGGGAAAAACTATTTCTTTTGAAAACTTAAAGCTACTTTTTAGACGAAGTGCCAGTTGAATACAAGTATATGGGTAAGCTGCTATTATAGCTTGTGTGCGTGGTTTGTTTTCGGCATCTGTTTTATTGTTTTAATTGTGCAGTGACGACCTGCAGGATGTCAAGAGGCATTGGACACATTGATGCTTGTTCAGTGTGTCCCTTGTTCTCTATAGGACGTGTAATTATATGAACGTTTTCAAAATCTATTCATCATCCATACTGGCTAGTCGGTCCCAAAGAAATGTATTGGTGTAAAAGATACAGTGACCACAGCTAGTGGGCACCAAAGAAAGCTATTGTTGCAACCTGTACAATGGCCACGGTTGAAGTCCATGGTTAGTGTGCCCCAAAGAAACATTATATACTGGGTTAATCTCAAGTGAATAGAGAGTGAGAGGCAGGGAGCAATGGGTTGTTGTGCCACTAGTCATGGCCAAAAGCCATGACTAGTGTGCCACAAAGAAACCTATTGGTGCAACATGTACAGTGGCCATGGCTGAAGTGTGTTCATCAGTCAAGTTATATATGATATTAGTACCCGGCGAGGGAGAATCAGAATGAAAGACCATTCTGATTGGCCTTCGGCGGGGCATTACCCGGCCTGGAATCCATCGGATTCCATGCCTTTGTTCCCAGCGGGGCCGTGGCATCCACTCAACCAATGAGGAGGCTCGAAACAGGGCCATCCTTGCTCCGAGCCTCCACACGGCTGGAGGCTTCCTTCGTCCCCCGCCGGGGACACAGGTACATTTTTTTATTCTTTTTTTTCCTCCCTCCTTTCTGCCCTACCAACCCCACTTACCTTCAGTCTGCTTTGTCCCTGCTGGGGGACGATGGCAGCCTACATCCTATAACTATGGACCCCGGGGCATTACCTGAGTCTGTAATGCCCCCGCTGCTCGGGGCATATTGCTTAATTATGTCTTATGTCTGTCATAAATGATGTAATTAGTGATGTCACCAGTGATTTCATCAATGATGTCATCATTTATGTAATCTCTGATGTCAGCATTGTGGTCATATACTACACAACAGGGGCGTGTAATTCGGGTGGCTTAGCTTGAAAAGCCTGCTAAATTTCAAGGGTCTTGTGTTAAATGGTCACCGTAATGATTTTTAAACTAAGGCTTTTTCTCTGAATTTCAAAGGTTTTTTTGCAAGGTGAATTTCACGTTACATCTGATCACCTTAAATCTTCCTTAACTAAATTTTTTTTAAAACTAAATTATAGGACACAGGTCACTGTCCTATTGTTAAGGTGAGACGTGACTTCCATATGAAATCAAAACAATTAACTGCTAATAACTTTTGAACCATGGCAAAGATGTGGCAGAAATTGTGCAGACAAATTTATATGCACAGGCTCCCCCATATTATAAAGTTAATGTTCCCCTAGACAAAAAGGTCCATTTCTTCTCCAGCTCACAACGAAATCCACTGGACGGATTTGGACCAGGTCCAAAACAATTTGGTCACAAAGCCTTGACTTGCGATCCTTAAGTGGTTTAGGGTTATTCTGTAGTGTATTTATTTTGAATATTTGATGGAGGAGGGGTTGCCTCCTTCACCCAAATAATTGTGATATCCCCATGATGCATTGCAGCCAAGAGACTTTTCAGAAATGAAATTTATTTCAATGCGAGAGATAGCTGCTGCTATACCCGTGTTTAACGGAAAACGAAAAGCTAGAAAGATGGCATTTGGAGGCAGAAAAACTGTGAAATGGCATCTTGGTAGTGGTGGGTTTGAGGGAGAGGGCACCATGTGAAATGTGGGATTTGGAGGTGGGCTAAGCACTGAGTTTGCAGCATAAACGTTTTTCAAAGCCACAAATATTCAGAGGAATAGCCACAGCTAACGGAGAAAACTCGTAACAACAAGCGTTTGATGGAGAATTGGCTGGTGCTGGGGAGGCATATATGAGTTTGTGGGAGTAGGGGGGCCTTACCAGGAGGATATGGACATCTGGTGAGTGAGTGGTGGTCCACGGACACATTTCTTTTTCCACCATTTTTACTGATAATCATGGCTATGAGATGACTAAATGTACCTGCCGTTATATGTACTACAATGGTATTATAGCCATGGATATGAGAAAAAAGTTATTAAAAAAAGAGATATTTTAACAGTTACAATGAGGTCGGGGTGAAAAATCTCTGGCCATAACCAAAAGCCATGGCCAGTGGCTTGGTAGCATTTTAAACCGCTGTAGGCATGGTAGTCTTATAAAGGAAAAAGTGGGCACGGCCAAAGGCAACGGCTAGTGGCCAGTTTGTGTTATGAAATATATAGTGGTCACAGCCGAAGGATATGGCTACTGCCCATGGCCAAAGCCCATGGCTTGTGACTTGTTTGTGTTTTAAAATATACAGTGGCCACAGCCTACAGTCCATGGCTTGTGGCAGGTTAATTCTTTAAATATACAGTGGTTACAGGCAAATAGCAGGCCATGGCCAAAGGCCATGGTTGTGGCTCGTTAGTGTTTTCAAATAAATGGTGGGCATGTGGGCTGTTACTAATTTAAAATATGCAGGGATTTGGAGCATTTTAAATGGCTGAAGGTCTGGTAGTGTTGTAAAACTAAAAGTGGGAATGGCCGAAGGCCATATCCAATGGACAGTTTGTGTTTTCAAATATATACAGTGTCCCCAGCCAAAGGCCATGGCTTGTGGCACATTAGTGTTTTAAAATATACAGCATGGCTTAAGGCCGTGGCTTGTGGCTCGTTTGTGTTTGCAAAGAAACAGTGGGCACGGGCAAAAAATATACAGTGATATGATATGATGTGGCATTTATAACGCGCCTGTACACAAGTGTTTCTAGGCGCAACAAGACAAGGAGGGGGAAGCAAGGGAGGACAATATAATGATCTTACTAGGCCTTGTGTCATTCAGATCACGTAAGTGCGGGAAGAGGGAAGGGGAGAAATACCAGGAGGGTGGGGAAGTGCAGTTAACTCACAAGTGCATCCTTCGTGTGGCTCATAAGTGCAGAAAGAAGGGACGGTAGAGTTGTAGATACAGACCCTTAAGTGCTGGGGTACCCTTAAGTGCTGAGGCAGTGCAAGTGCAACTGGACATGCAGTAGTCTGGACCCGAGTTCAGAGGGTGACCAGACGACCAGTGCATGGAGCAGTCAGGTTCATCCGCAGGGAGATGAAGAGATAAAACGGAAGCAAAAAGGAAGGACTTGAGTTGCTTCCGGTACCGGAGGTGGCTTTGCTCAAGTTTGAAAGAGGCAGGGAGGCTGTTTGAGAGGGAGCCCCCAGCCGAGGAGATAGATCTGCCCCCAACTCTCTTCTTGGAGAAGTGTCTGACCCTCTGAGAGTTAGAGGTGGATGAGCGGAGAGCTCGAGAAGGAAGATGTTTTGGAAGAGAAAGTTGGAGGTAGAGCGGTCCGAGGCCCCAAAAAGCCTTGTGGACAATGCAGATGGTCTTGAAGTTTATCCTTGCAGCCATGGGGAGCCAGTGAAGAGATTTCAGAGCTGGAGAGATATGATCTCTGGGCTTGAGGCCAAGGACAAGTCTTGCAGTCCTGTTCTAGATAAGTTTTAAAGGTAGAATAGTAGAGGCAGGAAAATTTAGAAAGAGGCTGTTGCAGTATTCCAGCCTAGAGAGGACCAGAGCTCTGGAGACAGTGAGCTTCTGGGGGGAAGTGAGAAAAGGAAGAATACCTCTCAGGAGGTACAGCTGATAGTTTGACTTCTTAGAGACGTCACAGATGTGAGGAGAGAAGGAAATAGTAGAGTCGAAGATGACAGCAAGGTTCTTAGCCTCACAGAAAGGAAAATGAAGAGGGCCCAGAGTGGGCGGCCAGACAGAGTGAGAGGAAAGGAGGGATTGGGTGTCCCAATGAGGAGGATCTCAGTCTTACTGGCATTAAGGCAAAGATCATTGGCAGCACACCATTCCTGAATTGTGGCCAGACCGTCTGCTATGAGAGAAGAAGCAGAGGTGACTGAGGGGAGTCTGAAGGAGAGCTCAGTGTCATCCGCATAACATTGAAAATTGCACGAGGTGCCAAGTAGTGGTTGAAGAGCCAGGGAGAGAGGTTAGACCCCTGAGGAACACTACAAGTAGAGAGAGAGGTAGAAGAGAGGAAAGTCCCCAGTTGGACCTGAGAGGGTCGGTCGGTGAGAAAGGAGGTCAACCAGGTCAGGGCCTGAGCAGTAAAACCAAGTTTGTCCCAGAAACGATTGAGTAGAATGGCATGGTTGACCATGTCAAATGCAGATGATAGATCAAGGGGAATGAGGACAGAAGGGAGATTAGAGTAACATGTGTTCAGGAGAGCAGTTTCCGTGCTTATGGCAGCTCTGAAACCAGACTTGTGGTCATGGAGGCAATCAACATATTCAGTATGTTGGTTAAGCTGTGAGATGGCAAGCTTTTCCAAGAGTTTTCCCAGGAAAGGAGTGATGGAGATCGGGTAATAGTTAGCCGGAGAGGAATGATCTGCTGATGGCTTTTTTAGAAGGGGGTGCACAAGGGAGTGCTTAAGCGTGGAGGGGAAAGTTCCAGTGGCAAAGGAGTGATTGCAAAAATCGGCCACGGCTGGTGCAAATGGCATGGACAAAGGCTGAACACCGAAAATAAATATGGTATAACAAAACCCTTGCAATTCAATGATAAAACGTTAGTTAAAGTGCAGTTAAGATGACAAAACGTATCTCAACAAAATATTTGAAATTCAGTGTGTTGGGAATCTCAGGACCAGATTAAATTGGTATGTTCCAATTGCGAAGTCCAAGAGTACATATATATGTATACCATAAGAGAAAGGATTCATAATGCAGTACAAAATGACATTATTGGGTATATGGCATTATGGGGGAGATCAACGGGAATGCACCGAGTTAAGCCAGTCCTGAGATTCCCAATGCGCTGAATTTCAAGGGTCTTCTTGTGTTAAGTTTATTCACCTTAAGTGCACTTTAACAAAATATTTTTCATTGAATTATAGGGTGGCAGTCGCCACCCTATAGTTCAGATGAGTCGGACTCTCATAGGAACCTCAAAATGTTCATTTGTTAATAGATTTTGACTTTTGTGATGTATTTCATTGACATTTGGTAGCTAATTAGGGACACTTGGGCTCCTCCAGAATGCAAAGTTTCATAAAGTGTTGTTAAACAATAAAAACGTTATTCAGAATACAAAAAACAAAACAAAAATCAAAGTTGTTCCCTACGTCCCATTCATTTTACGATATACAAAAACGGTCAATTTCTGCCGGACTGCACAGCCCAAACCAATGGACTGATTTGGACCAGGTCCAAAACAACTTGGGCATGGAGCATTTACTGGAGGCCTATTTGTGGTTTGGGGTTTTTCTATGCAGTAGTTTTTTTTAGTATATATTTCGGGTAAATTGCCGAAACCAGTTTTTTTAGCCATCTTTTTTTTTCTCAATGCAAGAGATTGCTGCGGTTATAGGTGAGTCCATCGGAAAATGACAAGCAGGAAAAAAGGCATTTGCAGGTTCAAATACCTGCAAATGGCATTAGGGTAGAGGTGGGAGGGGGCGGGGGAATGGTTGGGGATACCCAGTCAAATTTGGGAGTTGTAGGTGGCAAAGGCACTGAGTTTTCAAGATGAAGCTTTCTGTAGCCTTGGATGTTGCCGCGAATAGCCGACATTTGAAATGAAACTGCGTAATGAAACATTGGTGTGTTATGGAGGGAAATAGGAGAGGGCAGGGAGGTGAGGAGGCCATCTGTGGGACGTTGGGAGAAGGCACTGAGTGGGGGAACATTTGGTGAGGACTTGGAGGAAGAAGTGAGGCATTTTCTTTGCACAAATGTTTTTCCCGATAACTGCGGTTATGGACTACTGCTAGCTGGGGGTATGTGGAGTCCTGTATTCATGGATATTGTGTTTTTTATTAAGATATTTAGAATATATTTCTTTTTTAAACATTTTTATGTTAAACCATCACAGGTGACAACATTGTACAGAGCAAGAAAACATTTTAGATATATAACCCCCTTTTTCCCCCATCCATCTACTAAAGTCCAATAAAGTTTCATCAGTCTGTACACTCTGCTTCAGCCCCAGATCCCCCCAAACCCGCTACTATCCCTTCATGTCCCAGGCTTTTCGCCCTCAGGGGGTCATCCTCTGCTCCAAGGACCCTCCTAACCTCTGGGGGTTTATAAGTCAGGGACAGGAAGTTTTGATCAAAATCCAAGAAAGAGGCCCAAATGTTCGTGAAGCGATGCAGAAGCCCTACACTCGCTGCCAACGCTTTCTATGCAATCAGAATATCCCACATCTTCTACCACCAGAGAGGCATAAAAGGTCCTTCAGTAGTTTTCCAGGTACCGGCGGCTGTGATTCTCCCAACTGAGAGACACTGGGTCAGAAGCTTGGCTCTCCTTCCAGATCTCGGGTAAATCTCCGGAACCGGGGCCCCCAAGAGAACAGGTGCTGGCTGCAAATGAATCACTGCTTGGGTAATGTGTTCAATGGTGGCTAGGCATTGACTCCAGAAGGTTTTTACCTTTGGGCACGACCACCACATGTGGAAAAAGGAGCCCGGCTGTCCACAAAGTCACCAGCAAGAGGGGTCCAGGGCCCGGTTCATATGGTGAAGCCTAAGAGGGCGATAGTACCAGCGCAAGATCATTTTATATGCACATTCCCTGTTGGTGATGCAAAAAGTCAAGGCATGCGTCTGTGTCCATTTGTCCACCCATCCCTGATCTTCCAGGGGGTGTCCCAAGTCTGCCTCCCACTGCACCATATACTGGCCCCTTGTGGAAAGTAAGTCTCCCTGAATGCACTTACATAGAGTGGAGATCTTCCCCCGTGACAGGGGTCTTGTAGGGTCAGTTCCAGGGAAGGGCGGGTGCGTGTCGCGGCTTGCCGGGTTAGACGGTGGGAACACCAATGGCGGAGTTGAGCATAGGGAAATCTATCTGTTTCCCTGAGTTTAAAGGCCAAAAAGAGGATACTTTTACAGGTATAGTGACGTTGGAGGTGAAAAATCACTGGCCATGGCCAATGACACATTAGGCATTTGGAATTCATCCATTCAGTAAGAGTGTTTTCTTTTTTGTAGACAGAAACGGAATGGCCTTCCGTTGCTACTTAGACTTGAAAGCAAGCTTGGACCTTTTAAAAAAAAGGTTAAAAACACTGCTGTTTGCTTAACCTCCATCTCTTACTTATCTCCCACCTTGTCCTTGCGTATCTTCGCTGCTTCCCTTGCTGTTCGTTTATGTTTCTCGAGCGCCATCATGCCTATAGGTCCTCTGCGAGCTATACAAATCAATTAAAGTAAAAGTAAAATAAGAATGGAAATTATACCTTTTTCATCACATGTATGAAGTGCCCCTACATAATATGAAATCCACTCATTTTACATAAGTCTGACTACCCCCACCAACTCAACCTGTTTACAGTCTACTCACACTCTATACATTTTACATACACCTTCTGAATTTCTATGCAGGTAATCTCCACCTTGTTGAACCCTTCACATCCTATTACCATAGAATGTATTCATGGTACTGCACCATACTAGTACCATCTGTTAGAGTCTATATATTTTTTAATGTAACTTACAAAGAATAATGAATACCTACCTACATACATACATACTTAAGAAAATATAGATCTTGGTTAAAACATTAATCGATTCCGCGGCTACTGCAACAGCCAATGATAAGGCAAAGTTTGAGGCACGTCTAATCACAGCAACAACTGGCGTGCATATCAACGGCTACTGCCTGCACAGCATACATACCGTAGCTATATTGCTACCCTGTGTTACCTACATTTACCACTGCTAACAGATGGCATATATTAACACTACTTTCCACCTACTCAGATTAAGTGGCTGTTAATTTGTGATGTATTTTTTTTAACTTTCACTAACAAGTTGCTTAGAAAATATGTTTTTAAATCCATAGCATTTATATTCAACCATTTTCCTTTTTGTATGCACGTTTCTGAGGGTAAAGGTTTATTTGCCCAATACTTTTATGCCCTTCTACCATGAAGTAACTCCAGCTGTTTGCAGTTTTTCGCTGAGATGGGACTATTGATGGTCCCCGGCGTAGTTTCTTGCAAGTCCATCCAAGTAATAATTGTATTCTTGTACTTTCATGTGGCTGCTTCTCTTCAGCATCTTCCTTCCATATGTTCTCCTCTGCAGAGTAATTTTCTTTTAGCTAGTTCATGTAGTCTATTGTAGGATGAGAGTAAAAAACACTGTCTGTCACCTCGCTTGTTACAATGAACATTGGAAGAACATCACCTGATGAAAGAAGGTGGGATTCTCTGCATTTACTTTCTGATTGGGTCTTTAATGTTTCTATGGTGGGCAGCTGTCAATAGGATGTCAAGAACCTTGGGTGCTCTTTAGCCACTGAACTTGTATGAAGGCCGTTGATATGTATCAATTATACTAGAGACTATATTGCATCATTATCTTAATTTCCTAATTTAGAGTGAATTAGCATAGTTAAATATTACATGAAAGCCCTTTTAATAGTTAAATTAAGCATGGATTCCAACCTAATGCTTGCAGTATAGGAAATGCTAATCAGTTTTGCTACAAATAACTTTTTCAAAATGTGCATTAGTATGCAAATCTAACATATGATTACATTCTAAAGAGCATAATAATTGGTGTATTTACTGAACATGCAAAATCAACTTGAATAAGTAGACTGTTATGTTAACTGTATTGACAAAAATCATCAGGCCCTGGTGTAATACAAAACTTAACAGAACAACATCACAGTGTGTGTGATCAATTGCATCCCATGTAAACTGCATCAATGTAATGACACAATGCTCATAAAGGATATGCAAGACATAGGGCCTTATTACATGTCTGGCCGCAACCCTGCTGGTGCTACCAGTGGGTTGCTGCTGGGCCTGTGATAATTTACTGGCGCCTTACTTCCTGCTGCCACTGGGCTATTACAAGTCTGGCAGCTGGGAAGTCAGGCGCTGGTACATTTGTTAATCCCCATTCCCATAGAGTTCTTTTGGACTCTATGGGAGAAGAGACTCGGGAGCTCCGGCACCATTATCAATGGTGCCGGTGTCCCCGTGACAAGTCTGCCTACCGTTGCCTCTGCGCCCGGCAGGGTCATGCCTGATGGGCACAGCGGCTCTGGCAGGCAGACTTGTAGTTTACCGGTCCGGACTGGCAACATTGTAATGAAGCCCAAAGTCCACATCAGCTGCACAGAAAAAACTGGAAGTGTGTGTCATGACACTCCATATGTGTTAATAAGCAACTGCAGGACTTAATATCTTACACACATCTATATGAAGCACAGCTGGATTGGAAACGGTATTGCATTTTTGTCTAAACTGCAGAATAATACTAAAACACAACTGTGACATAAAGCAAGCTTCATTTCATGGAGCCATTAAATATTTAGAATTTGCTAATGCAAAACTAGGTGTGTAGTTACATAAGTGCTTAGTGTATGTGTTGGTGTTGTACCCTTGAACAAAGTGAAACATTATTTAGTTTTTGTGCAATATTTATTTTTAGATATTTTAGATGACTGAGTTTTTTCTCTACATAATGATTATATGTACAACATCAATTGGTTGAGTCCAGAGAATACATTCAGTATTCAAAGAGTACCATTATGAAGAAATAAAACACTTTACTAGTGTTTTATTTATTTTCTATTATGAAACATATTGCATTGGCCCTCATTACGACCCTGGCGGAAATCGCGGTGCTAAATGCACCGCGGAGCACGGCGGAAAGCTGCCGATAGCGCCATGGAGGTTGGCAGATTTTCCGCCCCATGCCGACCTTGGCGGGGCGGTAAATCCCCATTCCCCATTTTACCCTTCCCCATTCCCATTTTTGCCCCATAGGGTATAATGGGAGTGGGGAAGGCGTTAATTGCGCCACCGCAAAATACGGTGGCGTAATTAACATCAAGGTCCCGTAGCGCCATGGATTTCTCCGCCCGGAAAAACCAGGCGGAAAACGTTCCATGGCGCTACGGGAACTCGTCGTAGGGCGGACGGGTCCGCCGCGAATAACGCTGGCGTAAACCCACTCCGCCAGGGTCGTAATGAGGGCCATTGTCTTTTACAGATATAAAACTGATTCAACAGAGAAGATGAGACATTCATAAAGAAATATGGCATTCATGTTTCTGTACTGTTGTGTCATTGGGCCTTAATATAACCATGCCAGACCGGCACAGCACGACTCTGCGGGCAATGGCCGCCCCCGCCCACCAGGTTGAGACCTGGAGGGCGGAATGGTACCCGCCCACAGAGTTTCACAGAAGAATTGGCACCACTGTTAACGGTGCCGGTGCTTCTGTGGTCGCCAGTCCCATGTAGTCCTGTGGGGACTTACCAAATTACCGGCGCCTGACTTCCCGGCCGCTGGGGTCGTAATACCCTGGTGTTACCGGGAAGTCGGGTGCCGGTAATTTTTTACAGGTCTGGGGCAGCCCGGCTGTATCACCGGCAAGGTTACCACCAGACCCGTAATGAGGCCCATTATCTCTTATATTGTACATATCTCAAAATACAAAATGTAAGACGTACTAAATCCACACATTCATACACATGTAATATGTTTAAAGCCATGGCTATGAACAAAGTTATTTAATTGGTTGAGCCACACATGCATATAATAGCGGCAACGAATGCCATGCGTAACTGCGACTACCTTTTGCCCAATCGTGATATTTGTGATAGCTACGGGTACAATTACAGTGCAGACAGTAGCTGTGGGTACAAAGAATGCTGTAGCTGTGGCTATGAAGAAAGTGGAAACATTTGTATTTATAGATATGGGAGCTAGTCCTGTAAAGTTCTATTTTTAGATATATTTAGTGTATTGTTTGTGCAAAGTTACTATAACACTTTAATGAGTTTCTATTCAGGAAGCATACATATAACTGGAAACATTTTTAAAAGTTAAATAAGTGTGCAAACAACGTTTTTTGTAAAACAATATGTATTTGAGGGGCAATGTCAAACTGAATGAACAGAGAAGATGAGATATCCATGAAAGAAATAAGGTAAACCATTGTGGTCAACATATCCTTGCTTGTATAAAATTGACATTGACACTGGTTAGTGGTCTGCTAGTGTTCTAAAACACATCGCGGGCACGGCCAAATGCCATGGTCATTGGCCGGTCCAATAGCACAGCGAGTAGAGCGCTCGCTTTGACATCTGTGGACAGCCTGCTGACGCAGGTTCGATTCCCGGCAGGTCCAAACTCAGCCTTTTGCCCTTCCGAAGTCGATAAATGAGCCCCACACACTGTGGATAATAAGCAGCTCTCAGATACCTGAGGATTCGTAGCGCTATATAAATGCTAAATTATTATTTTTATTATTAAGAGCCAAGGCTATTGTTGCGGAAAATATCTATGGAATAAAATAAAACTTGAAAGTCAAGGAAAATGTCTTAGTTGCAGGTACATTAAGGTGTGAACTTAATACAACAAACCCCTGGAAATTCAGCTAAAGCCACTTTAACCTCACACCCCCTGTTGTGCAGCCTATGCACCCTATTACCTAGCACCCAAAAACTGTAACGCTCTCTCCACAACACTCAGAAACAAAACTTTATACACAGCATTCTGTAAAATACTGAAAACCAAACTGTTTGCCTAGTGTTACCTGCCAACCATCCTCTTCCTATCTTTATCTGAAATGTCTGCCTACCCCGTTCTTCCATCTAAAGCAAGTGTTCCACTATAACCAAGGAACCTGGACATTCTCACTGACACTACTTGTATTCTAAACTGCCTTTTAACTGTGTAACCAAGCAAGACCTCTGTAATAGTGCCACGATGCCGTAGGGCCGTTCTGTGCTCTATAAATTTAAATAAACACATAAATACATAAAATAAATGATCACGATAAATACATTACAGATTACATCACTGATTACTTTACAGTGGTAAGTGGCATTAAGCATGGCTTTTAACCAAGGTCAGTGTGCATGACCAAATATATTTTAATACATTAATGGGCACCAATCATGCCTTCAGACATAAACACTAGCCACAACCTTCAGCCATGTGCACTGTATATTTTAAAACAGTAACAGGTCACAAACCATAGACTTTGTCCTTCACCAGGGTCTACAGCCTTCAACCGTTTCCACTGTTTTTCATATACACTAAGCAGCTACTAGCCATGGGCTTTAGCACAATACTAGCCAGTGGCCACATCTTTTGGCTGTCCTCATTATATATTTTAACATATAAATGGGCCATTAGCCATGGCCTTTGACCATGAGCAGTTTGAACATCTTTGGGCCATGTCCAGTATATATTTTAAAATATGAATATGCCATAAGGTATGGGCTTTGTAGATGACCACTATGTATTATACAGCACTAACCCACCACTAGCTATGGCCTTCAACACAATACTGGCTGCTGAATGTAATGACACTTGCTATGGCCTTTAGCTATGGCCAGTGACTACAGCTTTCAACCTTGCCCACTAAATGACCACTAGCTATGGTGTTTGGTGATGGCCAGTGACCACAGCTTTCATCACGGCCAGGTCCACAGCCTAAATTGTTAATAAGATAAACAACGTTTTTAAGAGCTAACTTATTAATGATGATATGTACAATTATATTAGTGATGTAATCTATTATATACAATGTAATTAGTATTGTCACCAGTGATGGCATCAGTGATGCGATCTGTGATGTCATGAGTGTTCAGTGTCACCATCAGTGATGTAATCTGGGATGTCATCACTGTGGTTATAGGCTGCGCAACAGGGGGTATGAAGTTAAGGTGGATTTAGCTGAATTTCAGGTGTTTGTTGCATTAAGTTCTCATCTTAATGTCCCGGCAGTTAAAGTTTTTTCCCTGAATTATAGGGTGGCAACAGCCGCCCTATATTTAAGGTGAGTTGGAACCCCTCAACATTTAATTGTTAATAACTTTTGATTTGAGTAATGTTTTAGGCCAAAATTTCAAAAGTGATTAAAAACCAGCTTCCCTCCCAGACTGCAAAGTTTCATAAAGATTTGTTAAAAAATAAAAACGTTATTAAGCGTCCACATTTTTTTTTCTCCAAACGTGTGGCCTACTTTCCTTTCATTTTCTCACAGACAAACAAGGTCACTTTGTTCCAAAGCGCACAGCCCAAATCACTGGACAGATTTGGACCAGGTCCGAAACAATTTGGGCACGAAACATTGACTCGCGATCCATGCATGGTTTAGAGTTATTCTGTGCAGTAGTTTTTTAAATATTTGACAGAGAAGGGGGTGCCCTCTTCCCAACAACAGAAAGAGATATCTCTGAGATTTAATATGTTATTTTGTAGTGCATTTGTCTAGTGCTTCATGTACCAATAGTATGATCTCAAAGCGCTGTGGGTTGAACGCCCTCGAGGACCGTGGTCCGTATGATTTGGAAGAATAGTGTAGCATTTAGTGCTTTGGTGCACATGGTATGTGAGGTTTCCGCAGATTGGCAGCATTCAAATGCTAAGTGTGGTACATTGAATGTGAGGGATCAGTGTAATGTGGGGAGCTAAGAGGGTGGTCTCCAAGTCTGCACTCTCGCTGTTGTTAGGCATGTGTAAGAGATTATGGGGCTGATTCATGGAATTATTTGCACCGAAAAACAGGGATTTGTGCGCCATTCTGCCGCAAATCATTTGTTAAACAGGGATTCGCGGGCAGAATGGCGCACAAACTCCCATTTTTCGCTGCAAATAATTCCATGAATCTGCACCTACGTGTGCCGCTAGGCCCATTTTTTCTTCGGGTATAAAGCTGCGTTCTACCAGGGTGTTGAGATGTTTTATGAGCGATATACGTATCTGTGCAGCTAGGCCGACTTGATAGAGGGGTGTAGCTGCATTCTATTGTTTGTTGATGTAAAGAGGAGAGTGAGCATAATGGTAGGAATGAGTGTCAGTGGTTATCAGTGGGTGGCACCTGACCAGTGAGGGTATGTTAATTTATTTCAGACGGGACAGTCCTTTTCGGACTCCCTGTGGTTGGACTTGGAGGGCCCATTTTCAGGGTCCCTGTAGGTATTTTCAGTTGGGTTGTTCGGTGCTTTTGGGATATTGCATGACTCTCCAGTGATGTTTTATTTCTGGTTAGTGCTGTTTTTCATAGGATAATGGCCATAAGGGGATGGGTATATGGCCATCGCGGACCTTGTCATGGATCCAGCAAAAGCCATGTATTTGCTGCTTTACAGAAGGCCATGTAGTCCTAGTTGTGCCGAATATGAGGAGGTAGCAAATTCCATAGAGTATGTGCCAGGGTAGAGTAGGCTGACCCTCCAAGTCTGACAGAATTGGAAGCTGTGATCATAAGTAGGAGGGCATGCTTGGCCTTAGGTTGTGTGTTAGGTGGTAGTGCAGCCTTCTCTTGGAGGTACGATGGGCCGGCCTTGTGTCCTGCTAGGTGGGTGATGCACAGGATTTTGAAGGTGGCCCTTTGTCCTATAGGGAGCCAGTGGAGGGTGCGGAGAGCAGGCGAGATGTTGTCCCTTCGTCCCAGTGCCAGGAGGAGTTTATCAGCTGCATTTTGGACTCTTTGGAGTTTGTTAATTTGGAATGCCTAATTTGGTACATGGAGTTTGCATAGGCAATCTGGAAATGACGACTGACTTATAGAAGTCAATCTGTTGGGGGAGGAGAGATAACGGAAGATGCGTCTAAGAAGCCTGAGGTGGTAGTGACAGGATTTGGATACATTATTGATCTGGTAGGCCTGAGTCCAATATGCAAGAAGGCCATGGGAGTCATTGCGGAATTAGAGCTGTGTTGCCACATACCATGATCTTGGTTTTCCCTGGGTTGAGAAGAAGGTGGTTTCTAGACATCCATAGGTCTATATCATTAAGGCAAGCTGTTAGATCTGGGGGGGTGATCAGAGCTCATCTTGGGAATTCTCAGGATGATGTGGGTGTCTTTAGCATAATTGTAACAGGTGAGGTTGTGTGAGTGGATGATCGCTGGTAGTGGGCTCATGTAGAGGTTGAAAAGGAGCGAAGAGAGGCAAGCGCCCTGGGGTACCTTGGTGTTCACTGGTCGAGCTGAGGAGCTAAAAGGGGGGAAGACTGTAATTTGTTTCCTGTTGTTTAGAAATGAGGCAATCCAGTTGAGTGCCAAGTCTCAGATTCCAAGTAAGTGCAGCCGTTCAAGAAAGATTCAGTAGTTAATGATGTCAAAGGCAGCTGAGAGATCAAGGAGAACCAGAGCAGTGCATCCTTCAGTGTCTGCCGTAACCTTGAGGTCATCCCAGATCGAGATCAGTGTGTTTTCAGTTCCATGGCGAGGTCGAAAGCCAGACTGAGCGGGGTCTAGTAGGTTGTTGGATTCAGCGAAAAGGTTGAGTTGAGAGTAGGCAGAGCGGTCAATGAGTTTCACCAGGAATCTGGTGTTGGAGTTGGGCCTGTAGGTTGAGATGGCTGGAGGGGGTTGAGACCTTCCTTTTTCAGAAGGGGTTTGATATGCACTACTTTGAAGGGGTCAGGTAAGGAGTCAGAAGTGAAGGAGTGATTGAGTATGGATCTAGCATGTTCTCCTGCACAGGTGGTGGAGAAGATGTATTTGAGGATGGAGGCAGGGCAGGGATAAATGGGGGGGCCCAGAGGGTCAGATGCTGGACTGTAGTTTGTGGAATTCCTTGCTCAAAATCAGCTTGAAGGACTTGAATGTCAGCACTGTGAGGTGGTGGTGATGTTGAGTGGTGGGGGATGGGCGGGGGTGAGGTTAGAGAGTTTGGCATTAAGGGTGGCTGTCCTGTCTAGTGCTGTTCTGTAGAAAAGATGGGAGAGGGAGTTGCACAACACTTGTGTGGGTGTGGTAGGGCAGTGGTGCAACTGGGCTTCATGAATTCCGAGATGTTCCTGTGGAGCTCTTTACTACTGTTGTGGCAGTTTAGTAGTCTTATATTATAGTAGGTTGTTTTGGCTTTTCTTATCTCGCATTTGTAGTTATGGTGATGGTGAGCAAGCAGGGTTTTGGTAAGTTTTTTTTTCTATTTCTGTATGCACTCGGGGGAGCGGTTTTGGGTTTTGACAGTCTTCAGGTGGGACATGAACCATTTCGGGATTGGTCCTCTGCGGGTGTGTGTGGGGTTAGGGAGTGAGAAGGAGGAGTGAGTTGTTGATCTAAGAGTCAAAGGATTCAATAGGTAGAGGTATGTCTGAGGTTGGGAGTGAGCGTAGCAAGGCTTCAGCCAAGTCAGGTAGTACCTTGAACATGTTCCAGCATTTGTGATCATGAGGGGAGACCGGCAGGAATATGGGTGGTGGAGTAGGAATGTGGATGGAAAACGGTAGGGCTGAGTGATCTGTCCAGACGAGTGGTTTAAGGCTGGACACTGAGAAAAGATCAGAGGAGGTGAATATTGCATCAAGTGTGTGGCCTCTGGTGTGTGTGGCATCTGTGGTCTGCCCAGAGAGGTTGAGCGCCTCTAAGCTATCGACCAAGTGCTGGGTCATTTGGTTATGTTATGTTATGTGTGCTTGTATCACGCCGGTGGCTGTGTGCTTTTATAGCGCCGGTTGTTGGGTATATCGAACCTGATATTGAATTCCCCCAGTAGGGTGAGTGAAGGATGGTTGATCAGAATGTTGGCTAGTGAGTCACAAAGATTGTTGGAAAATTGTTTGTCATATTTTGGTGCCCTGTAGATGAGAAGGAAAGTGTGTGAGAGAGTGGGCAACAGGGAGAGTCTGAGCAGTAGGGATTCGCAGTTAGCGGTCAGAGAGATGGATATATAGGGCTTGTGGAGGATGACTATTCCGCCAACCTCTGGTGGCTCTGTTGTGAGTGATGAGGTTGTAGTCAGGAGGGAAAGCTTCATGTGCGACTGGTTTAAAGTCATCCTTGAAGCATGTTTCAGTGATGAAGATGAGATCAGGGTTATCAGAGGATAGTAGGTCAAATATGCTATGTTGGTTTCTGGACACGGAGCAGGCATTGAATAAGAGGCATGGGACTTGGTGGGTGGAGGAGGCTCCAATAATGTTGGTGGCCGGGCGGACCAGGTAGGATTGGGTGGCTGTTGGAGAGGGGTTGGAAGCAGTGCCAGGCTGGGTGGTAGGAGAGGGCGGAACAGTTTTTTATAGTCAGGGATGATGTTTTTCGGGGAAGAGGGAGTGGGGTTTGGTTTGAGCAAGAAGAGAGAGCGTGTAGTGGCAGGTTTGCATGTGATGGCAGTTGGTGGAAGGATGGCAGGGGGTGGGCAGTGAGCGGTGTTGGTGTGGTGTGTGGGCATCAACAGACTGGTGGATGGGGTGGTGTGAATGGAAGTGTAGGTGTAGAGGTGGTAGGAGTGCGAAGAGGGACAATCTGGGAGTTGCTTAGTGGAGAGTTCCTGGTAGCTGAGCTATGGGTGGTTGGGAAGAGGACTGATGTCGTCAAGAGAAGCAAAAGGAGTTGAGGGTGGGGGCTGTTCATTTTCCATGCGTTTAGTGCATTTTGGCACTGGTGGTGTGTGAGAGAGGGTAGGGGGTGGAAGGGCAAAGGTGAAGAGGCAATAGTTTTGGAGAGAGCAAGCTGTGCATGTTCAGAGAAGGGAAAGGAGTTGAAGGGGAATGTCTTGAGATGGCGGGCAAGTGGATGCTGGGGGTGTGTGCATTTGCAGGGGATGGGCATAGCTGGTATGAAGCGGAGCTGGTTTGGTTGAGGGGAGTTTGGGGGGCTGGGTGGGGTGAGTGGGTAGGGCATGCTGAGGGCATGCCAGGTAGTGGTGGGAGGTGTGGAAATGGTGAGGCAAGGCCGGTCAGAGTTGGAGGGTGGCTGTGCAAGCTGGACGATGGGGTTAGTGGAGGGACACTCCCTGCAAGAGTGATTTACCCAAAACCGTTTATTTAGAAATGAATCAACCACTATCTTGTTTTTGTCTCGATGCAAGCGATAGTCGTGGCTATTGCCGAGGATATGGGAAAATGAAATGCAGGAAAAAAGCTATTTTCAGGTTAAAAAACATGCAAATGTCGTCAGACTAGAGGTGGGGGTGAAATTTGGGAGTTGGAGGGGATCTAGGTACTGAGTTTGCAACACACATCTTTCTGTAGCCTCGAATAGTTGACATTTCAACGCAAACTGCGTCACAGAAATAGCTTGTGTTGTGGGAAAGGGAGAGGGCAGGGAAGGTGAGGAGGTCATCTGTGGAGTGAGGGGAGCTGACACAGATGAGGGGGACACTTGGTGATGGCCTGGGGGGGCAGGAAAGCATTTTCCTCTGCCCGTTTTGCCAATATTCATGGCTATAAAGGACTACGGATAGCCGAGGGTGTGTGTAGTTCAGTACATGCAGTTACCGTTTTTTTTCTCTTTTTTCGAAAGATATTTTTACAACTATAGTGACGTCGGGGGTGAAAAACCACTGGCCATGGCCAGTGACACGATTGCCATCCCTGTCTCCCAAAAAGGCATGAGGGAGGAATTATCCCTGCAACTAATTATAGTTTGGAGCAACCTTTAGTTGTTTGACAGTGATTCAATAAGCAAGTACTTGATCAGTTTAAACTTTCTCTATTCTTTAAAAAGTGAAACTCTTTTATCATATAATTCTCCCAGCTTTGTATATCAACGAATTAACTAGGATAAACCTCTTCTGATGGGCAAAAATTCCACAACAATAGAAGCGGCCCGCCACAGCTAGTGGTATAGACAGGGTGTGGCCGACACAGTGTGACCCCATTCACTAGGACCATGGGCCTCATTCCGAGTATGGCGGTAAGGGATAGCGGCCACCGGTAACGAGACCGGTGGCGGTAATCCCTTACCGCCATACTCCGAGTTCCCTCTGCGCCCTCGCCCTTAACGCCTGCTTTGAGCAGGTGTTAAAGTCGAGGGCGCAAAGGGGCCTATGGGGGCTCCTTTGGGAATGGGGAAGAGCCTTGGTGAATGGGGAATTACCGCCCCGCCAACCTTGGAATGGGGCGGTGATTCTGCCATCCACCAAGGCGCTGCCGGTCCAGGTACGGCATCAACCAAGGCGTTAATAGCGCCATTGATTAGCGCCGTACTCGGAATGAGGCCCCATGTGTCTAAGACAGAGACCATCATGTCATGATTTATGGGCTACTCAAGGACAGGTTTCAGTAGGTTTAAAGAGAGAGAACAGCACAACCTTTGCTTCTGCTCACTAAGGGCAGCAGACAGAGCACTGCCTATTGAAGACGTTGATATGCTTGTGGTTACTCAGATATTTTATTTGAGAAAAATGTGTATTTACATTCGTTTAAAGTGCGTTTAAGGTCATGTTTAATTATGGGCAATTAGGAGAAAAGTTGCATTTTGTTCTTAAATTTACTTTACAACGCAGGAATAGTAAAATTGTAAGGAAAAAAATCTATATTTCTTTCATTCTTCTCGTTGTCTTTTTACATTATCTTGAAGGCTAGTCGCGTAATGTTAAAATGTCCTAAAGAAGGGATGAAGTCATCGTGTAATTAGGGAAAAACTACTTCTTTTGAAAATGTGAAACTGCTTTTTAGAACAAGTGGCAGTTGAGTACAAGGATATGGGTGAGCTGCAATGGTAGCTTGTGTGTGTGTTCGGCACCTGTTTTATTGTTTGTAATTGTGGCGTGACGACCTGCAGGATGTCAAGAGGCATTGGACACATTGATGCTTGTTTGGTTTGTCCTTTGATCTCTATAGGACGTGCAATTATATTAACACTTGCATTATAGATTCATCACACATAATGAACTGTACTATAAATTGAAACATGGCCTTTTTATTCAGAAATGTGTCAGCATTAGGAACTTAGCAGAAGTCATGAAATCATCAAAAACTGCACCCAACCTTTCTGGTGGGCGTGCATTGTTGAATAAACTTTAAGAAAGTACAGAATCATTTACACCTAACCGTGCCTTGTATACAGAGTAAGGTACACTCAACCGTACAATATATGGCAAGAAATGCAATGTGCCATAAAAAACACAAGCACAAACTCAAAATGGATACTTTACTCTGGTTGCAGTCTCCACCTGTGTTTCTGGTGGATGCAGAAAGGTGTGGCCAAGATCCCATGCTCCCGTGGTCTGTTGCTATACATGTATAAGCACTGGCAATGTCAACAGTTTGGGCTTTTGTGTAGTTTATTTATTCGTGTATTGGAGTGTACTAAGCCGTGAGCATCAAGGTGCTAGTTGCGAAGTTCAAGATGGTGTTGAGAACAGAGTAGTAATATCAGGTGGGTTGGCTCAGACACAGGTCAGGCCTTGGAAGAAGGGCAGTGTCTTGAGGTGTCGGCGGAAGGTCCAATAAGATTGCTTCGAACTTAATGTAAGAGACAGCGAGTTCTGAGACTTACTGGCCAGGATGGGGAAGCTCGACCCTCCAGCTCTGCATCATCTAAATCTAGGTGTGACAAGTCGGTTACAGAGAGTTCACAGGGTGGGTCTCATCGACAGGGCTTTTTTAAAATTTCAGATTAGCAGATTGGGGCCATATTAAAGAGGCATTTATGGGTGATGGCCAAGGTGTTGTGTTCTCGTTTTAGGATGTTGAAGGCTGCTTTTAGTGCATTGTATTTAACGAGCTGTAGTTTCTTAATGTTGCTAGTAGAGGTGCCTGCAAAGAGGGCATTACAGTAGTCCGGTCTCGATCCAATGAGCACTTGGGCTATGGTGAGGTAGCTGTCAGTGGATAGAAAGGGTCTGCTGGCGTTGATTAGCTTTGTGGTGTCTGCAGCTGAGGAGGCCATGGCATTGACTTGCTTAGTGAGGAATAGGGTGGTGTCAAGGTGCACATCGAGAGTTTTCACAGTGCTGGAAACTGGGATGGGGATGCCATTGATGATGATAGTGCTGTATGTCTTGTCCAATTTGTTCAGAAGGGATTGTGTGCCACCAATCAAGGTTTCTGTTTTATCACTATTGAGACAAAGAAGTTGGGTGGCCATCAGTGCTTGGACATTTTAGCATACTGTTTGCATAGTGGCAGAGTCATTTGTGTAGTTTCCCGATAGAGGTAGGAGGGTTAGTGTAGTTAGTATAGGAGATTCCTAGGTCATCCAGGAGGTCGAATAATGACTTTCTAAAAATGTTGTAGAGGGTTTTGGGGACGTATGAACCCTGTGGCACTCTGCATTTGACCGGAGAGGGGGGCAAGGCGTTATCGGCAAATACTCTCATTGATCTCTCTGCCAGGAATGAGGCGATCCAAGAGATGGCCTCCTGTGAGAAGTATGCAGCCCAAGCAAGATGATGATATAGGATCTGATGATCCACAAGATTGAAGGCAGAGGATAGGTCTAGCAAAAGTAGAAGGGGTGATTTGCCTGCATCTTTGATTTCATCTAGTTTTTTCAGATCCAACAACACTGATTCTTGGCCATGGCCAGGGCAGAAGCCGGATTGCCGGATTGATGCAAGCCTAGGATACTGTTGGAGTCCAGGAAAGGCTGGATCTGCAGATATGCGACCCAGTCCATGATATTGAGGAGGAATGGGATGGTTGTGATAAGGCGGGAGTTTGTTGGGATGGTGGAGTTGAGGGTAGGTTTTTTGAGTAACAGGAGGACCAAGGCTTCCTTCAGGCTGGTTGGAACAGAACAGGAGTTGAATAAAGCATTAATGAGAGTGACAATGAAGGGGCCGAGAGCTTCGGTGCAATCCCAGTTGACGGTGGCAGGGCATATATCCCCTTGGCTTCACAAGGGTTTGAGGCTGGGCATGATTAGTGAGACCTGTGTCTCAGTAACTAGTTTGAATTTGAATGGCTTTATTTCCTAAAGGGGGATGTGAACAGGTGGGATGAGGGAAAGTAGGGTGTTGGTGATAGGCACGTTTTTTTAAAGGATCTTTTTTTGGAGAGTCTCAATTTTATTTAAGAGAGCCTTATTCAATATCATTGCACCAAGCATCATCCTTGGTACAGTTAGTGGGGTGAGTCTAATTGGGGTTTCCAACTCACTCATATTTGAAAAAAGCTCTAATGTACTTGATTTGGCCTTGGATAGTCTTAGGTTGTAAGTGATGCTTTTGGCCTGTATTATAGCCTTTTTATAGTCTATAGCTAAGGTGTCAAAATAGGCTCTGTTAAGCTCCGGTTGGTTTCTGCCTCACATTTTTTAAAACATAGCAAGCAGAGTTCAGAGCTGAAAAAGGTGCTGAGATGCAAGGCTGCTTACAACTTGCGTTGGGTGAGGTGGAAGATGGTGTTGACTGCCAGCAATAGGGTCTTGTTAATGAAGTCTGCTGGAAGACAGGTCATAGGGCAGTGTATATGAGGGTTTTAGACCCTCCAGTAGTGGTAGGATGCCATCTTTAGTTAGGTTGCATGAATTTCTTCTTATAGAGCCAGGTAGGAGAGGGGGCAAAGGCAGGTTAGGGGAGGAGGAGGGTATGGAAAATGTGATAACATGGTGGTCCATCCAAGGGCATGGTAATTTAGATATGATAGCGATGTGGCAATTGATGTCAGTTAGCTGGTCAAAGGTGCATCCTTTAGCATGTGTAGGATTCAGTAAACATTGCATGAAAGCAATGGAGGCAAGGGAGCTTTCAAGAGATGGGGCATTGGTGTCGTCCTTGTCATTAAGGCCAAGGTTGATGTCTCCGACGAGTATGATATTAGACTTGGGTTTGGTGTTGGCCGATGTTAGGCAGAATCATATGCAGTACCCTTTGGGAACACCACACATAATTAAGACTACAAGTGACAGTACAAATTCACCTCTGGTACAAGCATGTACTACACAGTAAAGTGGTAGTGATGGCTGAGCAGCCAGACTCATCTCAAGAGTAAGTGAGCAGTATCAATAGTTACACAAAGGACAGCAATTACTATGGTTCAAACAAAAACTGACTCAAGGTTTCTGAGTAAAAGAATATACATTTATTTACACATCAGTTGTAAAATAATTCACTAAAATAAAGCATTAGAAAAATCACACTCTTAATATACTACACACCACCCAATAGATTCTGGACAAGTTAAGCTCAAAATGAAGTGTGAGCAAAATGGCACTCTAGAAAATTAAAAGGGAGGGAAAGACAAGGTTAGACAACAATTAAGCAGCAATAACAAGTAAGTAAGCAGGGCAATCTAGAAAAGGCTACTACAGCGAGGAAATAAAATCAAGAGGCCTGAGCCAAAGTCAATGGACCAGAGTCCTTTCAGCGGATCACACACTCCAGAGTAGTTTGCAGTTAAGTCTTTGCCAAGAGTTTTTAACGAAGTTGGTCATAAGAAAATTTACTTTAAAGAATAGAGAAGGACATGCCTTCGAATTGGCGAAAGATTTCAAACACTTTCACCGCGGTCGGATGGACCGAACAATCGGGTTTTAACAGTACCTTAAATGAAGAAGAAGGCTGTAGCTGAGACAGAAGTTCCTGGCAGGTCCTGCAGGCTCACGATTCCTGAAGCGACTGTCCAACTGACATAAAGTAGGAAGACTGGAGGATCCTGCATTGCCCAGGGTAGAAACCAGCAGCAGACCAAAGCAACAAATAAAAGGTGCGCTCCTTAAAACCCAAGCAGGGTCCGGTCCTCCTTGCTATCCGGTTCACTGTAGCTGTGCACAGCAAATTCGACCAGAGGAGGGAGGCCTGGCTTGCAGTTTGGCGAACTGGTTGGTCCCACCAGCTCAAGGGGAGAAGATTCCTTGCAGATCTTCCCTGTCATCGAAGTTTGGAGATTCAGACCTGCAGCAGCACTTCACCGGGATGTTCAGTCGTGGTAGAGGTCCTCTTCTGTCAGCTTCTCTTTGGTTCTCTCGATCCAGTGGTGACTCTGCCTTCTTAGTCCCAGAGACCTGCTTTTTATGCAGTTTTCCCCCCATTCACACAGCCTGGCTGTCAATCACACAGCAGGGTGGCTGTCCCAGCGGGACAGTCACCACAACCAATCATACAGAGTGCGACATGGGTCTCCAAGGAGGTCCTGTGCAGGGAGTCTCAAACCCCTCCCTCACATCCTGGCCCCTCAGACATTCAGGCGCCTAAGAAGGGATTCTGTGCAGAAGCTCGCCAAAGGACGGCGAACAAAGGAACCAAACCTGGTTTGGCGCGCAGAGTAAAACACGAGAAAGACCTTTACAAAAATAAATGGTGAATAAACTCAGCCAGAACCAAATAAAAGTAAATGGGGTCCAGCGGATTTAAGTTCAAGGATACTAACTTAGCCTAAAACAGTACCAAGGCTATTAAGATAGAGCGCGATAGGAAAAATAGGGTAGATACCACTGCCACCAGCCAAATCTTCAAGAAAGGGGAACGAAATAATGTTCCATGAGAAACAGTCAAAAAGGGATATTTATTAACCCTTTCCAGAACTCTATGTAAGATAGTGTCGAACGGGATTTCATATTGTGCCTCCTTCACTGTATATATTGGCCTAAGCCCAGTCGCTCTGCAAAGAAATCCGCTTTGCAAGGTTCTGACCTTAGATCAATTAAGCCACCATTTTAGGTTCATCCGCCATTTTGATTCTCGCTCCAAAGTCACTCTGTGTTCTAAAATGATGGACAGTGTTCTTCTGTTAGTAACATGGCCATTTTGACCGCTGTATGCAAGTTAATGCCTAAACTGCCCGTAGGCCAAATGTTAGGGTCATGTAATAAGACCTTGTCCTTCGTTGACCAATAGATCGAGGATTACCTGTGCCAACATAACTGATCCGCGAGCATATATTAAGCACAATGTTGTGTAAATGCTAAACGTGAACACTTGTTGAACTGCATTGTATTAAAATATGTACTAAGGCTTATGTTAGATCCGAGAATATACTGTTGCTATTGTGATTTGTTGAACATATAAACTGAAGGTGATCCATATGTATATAGCTGGCCGAGTCAGAGGTGAACTCGGCACGAACCCTAGATTGGGAATTATTAACCTACAGAGGGGCTGAACATCAGGTTACAAAACTGTATAAAAGAGTGAATATTCTGATGTACAGTCCCACTCACTTCTCACGTCGAAAGGGCTGGTATTCGTTGTGATGTACTGAGGGCCAGATAGCTATCTGATACTTTGTTCCTTTGAAAAACTGTTCAGTTACTTTGAATAAAGATCTGTGTATCTTTGTAAACCTGTGTTTGGTGTATTTCCTTTTGTGGTACTCAGCCTCGATATTTTCTTTTGCTTTTACAGATGGCGCCCGAATAGGGACCCTCAAGATTGATGCCAGCTCGTTGAAGGTTGACACGGCTATCGGACCGGGATCAGATGGTGTAAAGGGGGCCCCTTTCTAGGATGAGAAGCGACACCTCAGCAGCACTGCACAAGCCGATCCCTGGACGGTGAGCACGTGGTCCGAATCGGCATCTTGATGAGGGTCCATATATTGAGGCAGCAGATTTGCCGAAATCACCAAACACGAGGTAACCTTTGTTAGAACATTTTGAAATCCGATCGGACCTCCTTAGGATTGATCAGGTGAGTCGTGACCCGATTCATAAGTATCCTGATAATTTGTTTTGGCGTATTGTTCTTGCAAGTACAATTATTGACCAGGTAACACCAGAAATCTGATATGCCTGGGAAATTGTCTGCCTGCTTCAGGGCATTATTCCGCAAGGACAGACAATCTTTGGAATTTGGCCGACCGGCACCAATGGAGGGGTTGCCGGCGTGTACTATGTACTGTAAGCATGGCATTGGTAGTATAGTATTTAATGATATTTGGCACAGACAAACTAGACATGCTTCTGAACTTCAGTGGCCAATCAATGGTAGTTTTAAAATCCCTCGTATTGAATACTTAGAATCTATATTATTGAAGAAAAAGGCTAGACCTGCAGCATTTGACATATTACAGAATTGGAAGAAAGAAGCTTTGCAGCAGCTTAAAAGTAGAGAAAAGCATGCGCGCCGTCATATGACAAATGTCGAAAAAGTGTTGTTGTATGACCAAAATAAACAGTCTGAGTCGGCTAGGAATATGGATAGGGCTTTTTCACTTGGTATCCAGAAAATCTATCCTTCTAAAGACTTTCATGTTTCTGATGGACTTATCATTAAATTGTTAAATTAACGAAGGCCTGGTGCCACTGCGCCACCTCCATATGTTCCTCTTCCTGCTGCTTTGCCTCTCCCTGCTGTTATTCCTCCTCCCTTAAATCCTCCTGTTCCTCCTATTGTTCCTCCTACTGTTCCTCTTCCTCCAGTTGTTGTTCCTCCTTTTGTCGTTGCTCCTCCACCTGTTCCTCCACCTTTGCCTTCTGTGCCAGTAATAATGCCTCCGTTCCTTGATGTTCAAAATTTGCCTACTCTCCCTCTTCCAAGTGGTTTGACACCGCTTGTAGTAGATCGGGGAGCGGGATCGAGGGCTGTTACTTATAACACTGAGTCTTCAGAGAAGAAACGTCAGTTAACTGTGTGGGCTATGCATTGCATGGAGAAGGATGAACAAGCTAATTAGGAATTCATTTATGTGTAATGTGGAACAGGCTAAATAATACAGATCTCCCACAAGGGTTGAAGGATCTGAATACTTTAGCATTCTCTAGAGATACTGCAGAGAAGGTACAAGAGCATGTTGAGAGGATTCTTGAGTATAGAAGTGAGCTGGAAAGGTTACAGTATAATGATGAAGATGGTGATAGTCTGGACGATATGTTTGTGCAGAAACAGTTTCTTCCTTGTTGTAAATCGATAACTGAGGAAACGCGAATTTGCACAAAAGATGCGATTAGATGGATCTCAGATATGTCGGTAACTCCCGTAGAAGTATATGACACGTATAGTCAGTATATGCCAGAAATGCAGAGGAAAGTGATACAGGTAATGGTAGATTACCTACATGATGAGTGTGCAAAAAGACAGGTTTGTTGTCCGCAGAGTTATTGAGTATTTATAAGAGAGCTTTTTCGTTTGACACTTCTTCAGCTGCTTTAGCGCTCGATTTGGCTCTGTTGCTTAGTAAGCGTTCGGAGTTGCCTACTTCTCAGTTGCCTATTAGAGAGGTTCCTCCGACATTTGTCCCAAAAGTGGAGATTCCCGCTGATGCTGTAGCAGGTACAGTTGCTCGAGAAATTCCTGCCCATTATGTGTCACAGTTTGTTCACGTCCCGTTCTCAAGACAGGAAATGAACACTATCAAGCAATCTATTCCCGACATTAGGAAGAATCCAACAGGGTTCTACAATGAAATAGAGACTGTTTTGCAATCATCGGAATTTACCTTAAGTGATATCGATTTGTTATTTCCCGTACTCTTTCCTGTCGACTTGTGGAAACAGATTAGAACTGTAGATGATGTACCAGGGTTAGGAGATACATGGACTAACATGATTAGACTCGATGGAGAAAGGCCAGCTGGCCAAAGACCGCCTCAGGTAATAGTAACTTTACCTGACAGGATAGTTAGGAAATTGAAAACTATAATTCCCGAGAAGAGAATTATTTGGGACAAGCTTGCTGCCTGTGTCCAAGGGAAGTCTGAGGATGCTACCGAGTTCTTCAATCGGTTCGAACAGGTATTTTCAGATTTCAGTGGACAAGATTTAGGCACAGAGTCTGGAAAAGATTATTTGTGGACAAATTTGTGCGTGGATTGCTGCCTGATATCCAGTCGCAAATTATGTCCTCCGAGAGTGCTTGGCAAGCAAAGTCTCAGTCAGAAGTATTGCACATGGCTCAGTACTATGAGAATCGTGTCAATAATGAAAAATAAAGAGTCGAGAAGAGAAAAGGAGACTTAGGGGGTCATTACGAGGTTGGAGGTAAGGGATTACCGGCACCGTTAAGGGTGCCGATGCCAGTAATCCCTTACCTCCGTATTCCGAGTTCCCTTTGCGGGTCCTTCCTTACCTCCTGCTTTTAGCAGGAGTTAAGTACGCGACCCGCAAAGGTACCATAATTTACGGTGCCGTAATTACCTCCTTCCCCATTCCAATTGAGCCCTATGGGGCAGAAATGGGTATGGGGAAGGGCAAAAGGTGAATGGGGAATTACCGGTCCCTCCAACCCTGGAATGGACCGGTAATTACTCCATTCACATTGCCAGATTTGGGACGGTTTCGGAGACAACCATGGAGCTAATTACTCCATGGTTAGCTCCAAACCAGGAATGAGGCCCTTAAAGACGAACGTATTATTACAGCAAATTGTTAGAGGCCCTAGAGGGGGTAATTCGCAATTTAGAGGTCAGTATGTTCCACAAGGAAATGCGCCCTTGGGTCCTGTAAACATTAACCAGTGTGCTTATTGTAGACAAGAAGGTAATTGGCGTGCATAATGCCCGATCCTCCAGCAGACGTCAAATAACACATTTGGAAATATGGGTAGATGATCCAGATGTCGCCCAGGTGTAGGGGGTCCTGGTAGAGTTCAGTTTTCACAGGATTCACAGCAACCTTTTTCGCTGGACAATCAGGCATCGAGTGTGGATAATAGAAACATTTTTCATCATCCTTCTACTGCTTACCTCTCTGAGGAACTTCCTTTTGATGACATTCTGTTTCGCTAGAATTGCCCGAAGCAGGGTTTGGAACTAACGCCTATTCCCCTTAATCTGAAAGGTCCCTACGTTGAGAATTTTAGTGGGAAATAGGAAACATCTATTCTTGATAAACACAGGGGCACAAAAGTGTTCCATTGATCATTCACAGGTTCCAAACATTACACTGTCAGGGCAAACCAATGTTTCTGTAGGGTTTTCTGTCACACCATTTGTCTGTCCAGTTTCTTCACCGGTACCTATTACTTTGGGTCCATTTACAGACCACTGTCCATTCCTTTTGACTATGAATAGTGGGGAGAATTTGCTGGGGTTGAATCTGTTGAAGGAATTAAATGTGGTAATTCATTGTTCTTCTGATGGCGTGCGTTTGACGATTTCACCACAGCAACTTTCTGTCTCTCAATTCTTGATCAGACCTTTGTCGCCGGAATTCAGTGATGTTCCAGAGTGTTTGTGGGCTATTGATGATAATGATGTCGGTGTTTTGCAGATTTAACCTGTTAAAATTGTCTTGAAGCATGGAGTAAAGCTGCCACTTATTACACAGTATAAGATTTTGGTCGATGGTGAGCAAACTTTGAAATGCATCGTCTCGGATTTTGTGCATCAAGGAGTGATTGAGGAAATTGCAGGCAGTTTGTGCAATAGTCCGATTTTACCCATGTACAAAAAAGGCGATAAAGCAATTCCTTTTAGTTTCATAATTGATTTACGTGCCATCAACAAGATCGTTGCTACACAATTTCCAATTGTGCCTGATGTGACGACAATATTAACTATGATCCCGGCTTCAGCCACTCATTTTAGTGTTGTGGATCTAAAGAACGCCTTCTTTAGTATTCCAATACACAAAGACAGTAGATACCTGTTGCCGTTCACCTTAGGGGGATGTTCGTTTACCTTCACTTGTGCACCTCAAGGTTACACGGAAAGTCAGAGCATTTATAGCAGGGCTTTGAAAGAGCTGCTCGATACTCTTGAGTGGCCCTCTACTTGTACACTACTTCAATATGTTGATGACTTGCTTTTATCTGCTGACTCAGAGAGCGCTTGTAAGGAGGGCACGGTGTTGTTGTTTATTCACTTGGCTAAACATGGACATAAGCTTCTCTAAAAAACTGGCAATGCTGTTGTCAGGAGGTCGTCTATTTAGGCTATCTCCTGTCAAAAGAGGGGGAGAAGGTTGACGCCTGAACGGATAAAACATATGTCTAGCATATATGTCCCAAATACGCAGAAGTAAGTTAGAGCCTTGATAGGAATGGCTTCTTACTGTAGGCAGTGGAACCCCAACTTCTCACTAGTGATTAAACCAATGTTGGCCTTGACGCAGAAGGGCATTTCTTCACCATTACCGTGGAACTTGGTACACCAGCATGCATTTGATTTGCTCAAGACTGCATTGTGCTCGGCACCAGTTTTGGGCACACCAAACTATGAAAAGGCCTTTGTGTTATATGTGCATGAATGTGATGGATGTGCTTTGGCTGTATTAACGCAGGAACATGGAGGGAAGAATAGGGTGTCCTTGATACTGTAGCATGCGCTTTGCCGAGATGTTTGCGAGCTATCGCTGCTGCGTCTGTAAAACACAGAGAGGGAATGGTCCTAGGCCATGCTTTAACCCTGATGGTACCTCACTCTGTAGATGTTCTATTAAACAGAACACAAACGCAACACCTCACCTCTGCACGATTAACGAGATATAAAATTGATCTTGTTTGCACTGCACATACAAATTAAGAGGTGTTGTGTTCTTAATCCGGTTGAACTTTTACCTTTCCCGCAAGGTACTGCTTGCAGTGACGAAGAGTCACATGACTGCCTTTACACTACCGAACAAGAAACGAAGGGTAGAATCGACCTGAAAGATACTCCCTTGAACAATCCACAAGGAGAACTGTTTTGCAATGGCTCCTGCTTCAAACTCCCGGATGGTACATCCACATCTGCTTATGTAATCACTACATTGAGCACGATTGTGCAAACCAAGAGAATCACGTATAACTCTGCGCAGGCCGCAGAGATTATGGCATTGACCCGAGCTTGTGAACTTCCGAAGGGCTAACAGTAAACATATATACTGACAGTCAGTATGCCTTTGGGGTGGTTCAAAACTTCACAACTTCGGTAGACTTTGGGCAGAAAGAGGTTTCTTGACCTCACATGGCACTAAAATCCAACATACTCTCAGCACTTGCACTCCCTACTGAGCTAGCTATTATAAAATGCGCAGCACATCAGAAAATTGTAGATCAGGTAGGAAAAGGGAACACTTTTGCTGACCAGATGGCCAAACAGACTGCCACTGATCTCTCTTCAGAAATGTATACTTCAAGGGAAGCCACAAATGCCTATACTTTGGATGAGAGTATTGATTCCGTAAGGGATATCCAAGCCGATGCCACATTAGAAGAGTCTAAGAAATGGGCTGAGGGCTTGGGGAAACTGGATGATGATGGGTGTTGGTTGGACAAAGTTGAAGGGAAATGGTTACTGCCTGACGCATACATTATGATGATGGTTGTTATGGATCACGGTCCGACACACATATGTGCTCGTAAAATTACCGAAATGTTGCAGAAAGTATGGGTAAATGACAAAATCCCTAAGATAGCTGAACGCTTTGTTCAGGAATGCATGATTTGTTTGCAGCATAATGTGGGAAAGGGCACATCAACTCCTAGGGGTAGTTTTGGTCCACCTTCGGTTCCCTTTGAGGTTATTCATTTTGATTGTATTGAGATGGAGCGTTGTAACAGTTTTAAATATGTACTAGTAGTAATCTGTGCTTTCAGCAAATGGGTTGAGGCTTATCCTGTCAAAGATGCCACAGCTATGACCACGGCAAAGACTATTTTAAAGGAATATTTTCCAAGGTTTGGGTTGCCGAGAGTCATCTGGTCGGACAATGGTCTACATTTTATCGCTGCTGTAATTCTGTAGATATGCGCGGGATTACATATCGATAAATGGTTCCATTTGGTTAGACACGCTCAGAGTACTGGACTAGTGGAAAGATACAACGGCATCTTCAAGAACAAGCTCGCTAAGACCTGTGCTGGCACCAAGCTAAAATGGCCGGATGCCTTACCGATTGTGTTATTATCTATGCAAACAACCCCTCAAACTAAGACTGGGCTCTCTCCCTTTGAGGTGGTTATGGGGAGGCCAGCTAATATTTGTAATGTTCCGAAGTCTCGCTCTTCATGTTGAAAATGTACTTCTCTCTGATTACTGTGCCCAGTTAACTAAAAATCTGTATTTGATTTATCATCAGGTGCGAGAGGCTTTCCCTGTATGGTATGAGGGTCCCGGTCACAGCATACAACCGGGGGAGTGGGTTCTCGTGAAATCATTTGAGCGATCTTCTTGCCTCACACCACCTTGGCGGGGCCCCTTCTAAGTCCTGCTGGTCACTGGACTGCGGTGCGGGTAGCAAGCCAGAAATATTGGATCCACGCGACGCACACCAAGAGGATTCCACACCCAGTGCCACACGCTACAGAAGACACAGAACCCCTTACCAGTACTGCAACCAATGATTTTGAAGCAGTAAATAACATTGAGAGTGTATCAGAGACTCTCTCTAAGCCTGTGAGGCCTGGGGAAACAGCCATTTTGTCTCCACATTCTCCAACAGTTTTGTCTTTTGAATTTGTTCCAGATCTTGCATCCGATCCTGCTTTGGATTCGTCGCTTCCAACGAGAAGTGACGACATGTTGTTCACAGATCACTCAGTACCAGGAAGCACAAGGTACGAGTCCGAGGAAGTAGACTTACTGCACGGTTCGGCTGTGCTATCAAAGGAAATCATCAAAGGGCTTGTCCTTTTAGGCCCGATCATTTGCATAGAAGGGGGATTCTGTTGGCTAGGGTTTGTGGAAGGACTAAGAAAACGCTCGGCCTGGAGGTTGCCAGCAAATAACACTGGTGCTTTCGTTTTAAAACTACAATGCCTGCAACCGCTTTCGCTCGTACAGGACTGATAAGAGAACGTTTGACCCGCTGCGAGAATGGACAATCCACTGTGTGGGACCCAAAAACGTATTGCTGTCTTGTGATACTGTTAATTGGTTTCACAATAGTCATTGTTTTAGGTTTCTGGTATTTAGAAGAAGTACATCCATTTGAGAATGTGTTGCCTACTCAAAATGAACCTACTATTTCTACTCCTTTCGTGCATTTGCATACTCTATCTCCTAGAGACTCTCAGCACAGACAGAATTATCACAATAACACACTTTTACTCATCATGAATGCTACACATGCCATTTTTAACAAATCCAATTGTTGGGTCTGCTCACATTTACCGCAACATGGGGATAAGGGGCTAGGTTGGTATATTCATCCCCTTCCTTTGATAACTGCATGTTATGCTTCTCTTAGAGCACTATTCTTTGGCCGATGGAACGATAGCATCTCTGGGAATTTCGATGGGACTAACTTGAACAAGTTCGAAAAACGTGTTCTGACGCCCCTGGGATGCTTGCTTTTTGCAAATAGCAGTAAGCTTAATGTTGCTTCTATTAGGCCGTCTGATAGACTGACCCGTCCTTTTGAATCTTTGATCTCTTTCAAGATGGCCCCTATAGGCAATAAGGATGCCATGCCTCCTTCCTACACTGTTAATCATAGCCACGATTCAGTTTCTTTCTGCATACAAAGGAATGGTACTCAGTTAATGGGTGATTTTAAAGGTTGCACCAACATTGCGAATTTGACTGGTGAGGACAGACCTTTGTATGTAGGCGAACCTGTCTACTTTGTTTGAGGTAATGTAGCCTTTCCATGGTTACCCAGGGATTGGCAGGGAACTTGTTATTTAGAGATCCTGTTACCTGGGGTATTCATTGCAAGTACTGTAGAGATTTCAAAGGCTCGTCCACAGCGAGACGAGAATGGTGACACTTCAGCACAAGTTCTGGGTGATGTAGCTAAATCCTTTGTGCCATTTTGAGGTCAAATAATGAACTCTGAAGATATCAGGAGACTAGCGAGAGTACTGGAGAGGACCATCAACCGGACCACTGACATACTCTATAATATGACACAAGAACAGAAAGCAATAAGGTTAGTAGCACTTCAGAACCAGATGGCATTAGATGTCATCCTGGCTGAACGTGGTGGGGTATGTAAATTAGTGGGGTCCGCTTGCTGTGTTTTCGTGCCAGATTCCTCACCAACTATATTCAAGGAAATACAGAATCTGCATGTCCTAAGTTCAGAAGTGCATGTTCCTGAGGGAAACTGGGATTTTAGCGCTTGGTTCTAGGACTTCTTGCGATCTTGGGGATGGAAATTACTTTCGGTCTTGCTGATCATTTTAGGTATTCTGTTGTTTCTTTGTTTCTGTATACAATGTCTCCCTGGTATGTGTTCGATGCTAGGAGGATGCTGTGTATAGGCAATGGGTTCATTAGGACACAAGGTATACGCTCCAGTTAAGAGCTCCAATGAATTCGTGCTGAAAGACATTTTAGTATCTGATCTCATGGCAATTGATATCTCCTATAGTGATTCAGGATGCATGGACATTGAGACATGGAGTTGTTCGTGAAGTGACTAGAAGTAGTATAGCGCTTGGCTTAGTCCAAAAGGAGGGTTTGTCGAATGGGATATTATATCGTGCCTCCTGTACTGTATATATTGGCCTAAACCCAGTCGCTCTTCGAAGAAATCCACATTGGAATGTTCTGACCTTAGATCGATTAAGCTGCCATTTTAGGTTCATCCGCCATTTTGATTCTCGCTCCAAAGTCACCCTGTGTTCTAAAATGGTGGACAGTGTTCTTCTGTTAGTAACATAGCCGTCTTGACCTCTGTATGCAAGTTAATTCCTAAAGTGCCCGTAGGCCAAATGTTAGGGTCATGTGATAAGACCTTGTCCTTCGTTGACCTATAGATCCAGGATTACCTGTGCCAACGTAACTGATCCGCGAGCATATATTAAGCACAATGTTGTGTAAATACTAAACGTGAACACTTGTTGAACTGCATTGTATTAAAATATGTACTAAGGCTTATGTTAGATCCGAGAATATACTGTTGCTATTGTGATTTGTTGAACATATAAACTGAAGGTGATCCATATGCATGTAGTTGGGCGAGTCAGAGGTGAACTCGGCACAAACCCTGGATTGGGAATTATTAACGTACAGAGGGGCTGAACATCATGTTACAAAACTGTATAAAAGAGCAAATATTCTGATGTACAGCCCCACTCACTTCTCAGATCGAACGGGCTGGTATTTGTTGTGATGTACTGAGGGCCAGATAGCTATCTGATACTTTGTTCCTTTGAAAAGCTGTTCAGTTACTTTGAATAAAGATCTATGTATCTTTGTAAACCCGCGTTTGGTGTATTTCCTTTTGTGGTACTCAGCCTCGATATTTCCTTTTGCTTTTACAATAGTTTGTACTGGGTCTGTGAATTTATAAAGACTAATAAAGTGAATGGCATCTTTACATGTTCTGAGAGACAGTAGTCAATCCCAGAAAATGGAGTTTGAAGTGGGAAGTCTGAAAAAGACAACCCTGTGTCACTGCACTGAGGGTGCTGTGTAACACACAGTAAAATGATGATGCCTATGGAGTAGGTGAGGCTCCACAGTCTCTGAATACAAAGATGTTAAACACACACAGCAAAACACATGTAAGAGTGGGAAAAAAGGCTCACACTCTTACTAGGTGAAAACATAAATCCTAGAAATCCATCAAAGCTGCTGAGGGACTCAGTAGGTAAGGGAAATTACCCATTTTGGAGAATTCTCCCTAACTGCCGAGAGTATTTGCATGATATCATCTTCGAAGGTAAGAGTAGGCACAGGGGTGCGGTAGACCAGGTGGATAGCGATGGTGCTGGGGAAGGTGTGGAAGGTGATATCCCTATTGGGGATTGATGTTTTGTCACTGATCGCAATGCCGCTCATTCTAGCGTCAGATCTTTCATTGCATAGTATGTTTTAGCCTGGCGGTATTGCGATGAGAAAGTGAGGGACCAGACGCTTTGTCTAGCCAAGTCTCAGAAATGGCTAGTAAGACTAGGTTGTTCTCAGTGATTAGCTCACAGATATCTAGCAAGTGTGCAGTTAAGGACCTGCCGTTGAGGGCTCCTTTTAGAGATATAGGTTGGCATTACAAGGTGGGCAGTAAGGGATACCGGGCACCGGTAAGGAGACAGGTGCCGGTAATCCCTTACCGCCCTATTCCAAGGTACCTTGGCGGGGACCGTAAGGAACGTGTGGTCTGACCACACGTCCCTTACGGGTCCTGCTAAGGGACCAGGGCGCTAATAACAGGCTTGCAAGTCGCGAGCCCGTTATTAGCGCCCTCCCCATTCCCATTGAGCCCTATGGGGGAAAACTGGTTGGTCCCACCAGCTCATTCCCTATGGGGGCTCAAATGGGAATGGGGAATGGCATGTTCAATGGGGACTTACCGGTCCCACCAGGGTCGGACTATGCCAGTAAATCCCCATTAAACTGCACTGGTGCCGGACCTGTTATTGGTGGCAGTCATGGTGCAAATAGCACCATAACTACCACCAATCTCGGAATGAGGCCGATAGTGAAGGATAAGGGTACGTTTCTGTAGATGATGGGCAGCTTGGGGCTGGAAGAGTCATGGATGGGGCTAGTTATTAGGAATGACTCAATGGGGGAAGCTTCTGCTAAGTCTGCTTGTAGATTAATGGTGTGTAGGCAGGCTAGGTTGTGGCCTGGTAGAGGGCAATAATCGGACTGGATATTGCATAGGATTGGAGTGTTAGAGAGGGTAATGCTTTGGAAAGGTACTTAGCAGGCACAGACATAGTGGTTTTAACTGGCCATTGATGGTAGCAGGTCCACAATGGTATGAGTACTCGGGAATCTAATAGCAGTGCCTGGCAAATGCCTGATACTTATACAAAAGCCCAAATGGCTGGCTTTGCAAATGCTTGTTTTTAACAGGACTTCAGTGAAGGACAGGCATAGTGCTTATAAATCGAATGGCTGAAAGCAAGTGTTGATGACATTTCTATTACACCAGTATTAGGTTTACAACCCTGTGGGTCATTATAAGTTTGCCGGTCTGGGAAAATTGGCAATAAAATTGACGGTAATTCTGTTACCCTGCAATTTTCCTGTACCGGCAAACTGCAAGTTTGCCGGTGTGGGTTCACTAATTTAACTCCAGCAACAGAACAGGTCGTATTTCCGGCACCGGAATTACCGGTGCCGGAAATACTGTAAATCACCTCCATGGAGTCCTATTGAACTCCATGGAATGGGGATTTGCCACTCTTCCATCACCTGTATTATCCTGGTAATTCCATGATATCAGGTGGCAGAAAAGGTACGGACAGTTTGCCGATATCGCCCCAAAATTACCAGCGGGATACCTGCAAACTTGTAATGACCTCCATTAACTCTCAGCAGACTGCTTTGAAGAAACACTGTTAGGCACTTCCAGTGCAATGTCCATTGGTAAGGCTTCATTAAAGTAAGCTCAAAGAGTTATGATATGATATGGCATTATCTCAGGAGGAGGTGTTTTGGGCAAGGAAGGGCAGGAAATGGCTTGGAATAGCAACAGGGATTGCATGGGTATGGGCAGTCAAAGGGTGGGCAAATAACCAAACAACACCTATGAGCATTGTGTCCCTTCTTATTTGCCATTTCTCTTTATCTGTTCTCTAACGCAATAGTTTTGGTTTATAGGGCTTTCAAGTGACACCTAATAGCCCAAACTACAAAGGAACAGATCAGGGAGCCGCCATAGTGTGAATTGGAATCTGAGATAAGTCACTGCATTCTGCTGTTAGGCATTGGTGGAGAGTGGTGCAGCATGCTCCCATTTAAGAGTTCCACTCTGCAGGCAGTGAGGCTTATTGCCAGTGTTGTGAAATATACTCACCACTATACAGACTCTGCCCTTGGTGATTTCATTCCAAATGGGGGGTGGGTGGATTAAGTTCTTGTCATGGAGGTGAATACTTTTCTCAGGGGGTGATTGTATTTCAGAATATATTCCTCTAGGAAGATGTTATTTCAGAATAAAGGGATCTTTATAAGTTTAGCTGTATTTCTGTGTTAAATTCGACAACATACCACCAAGTGGAATTACAGTTACCACCAGTTTGTCTCATGGATTTACCACAGGATTATAAGTGCTGGTATGCAGTGTAAGCCACCTTTTTTTTGGAGTCTGAAGGACTCCATGGGGATTTAGGTAGAATTACTGCTATGTGAGCAGTGAAGAAGGACTTCTGTCAAGGAACACCGGGGAGCACAAGTAAGTGGAAGTCAGGTTCTTAATTTGAGGAATGTTAACAGACCATTAGTGAGAAGTAGAAATGGGCCATGTGTGTCTAGGAGGGATGGGAGACTATGAGGAGAATTGATGCAACTGTTGTGAGGAATAGGATATGGACTAGGTGATGAGCAGGATTGGGTCTCAAGGGAGGAACAGCCATTGGATTCAGGTGATGAGCAGAAATGGGTCACAGGTGAGGGGCATGGATACATCATGGCTTCCACAGATAATCCACAGACCCACAGAGCTTTACCCATAGATCCTGTGGATCCCATTCAATGAGTGCACTCACAAATGTTCAAGGGTTATATAGAAACGTTCTGAGGCCCTGATGAGGGTGGATGAGAACATGCATGTCATGGGTGCGTCATTGCCCTTTAGAGGGGTACCAGACCCCCTCCACCTCAAACTGAGCAAAGATAACAAGATAGGTTGATCAATGGTTCCAGTATTGCAAATATCAGAATTATAGCGCTTTTAGATTTAGGTAAAAGGTGTATGTGGGGTGACACATTTTTTGGGGTCAGAATGACTCAGGAAGTAAAGGGTATCTCCAGCATTACTCACATATCATGAATTTGTAAAAATATAATCTGAAAACTGGATAGAAAAGGAGTTATGCTCAAAAGTAAATAATAACTCAATATTGGTAGCTGAACATCTAGGCTGAACGGACAGAGATAGATTCAAAAATGGATGCCAAATACAAAATGGTGTCTTGGGACCAGGTGTCAAAAGACCTGAATCATGCCGATGATGAACATTCTTTGGCAGCAGTTCACTGTGAGATAAAGCACATCTGGAATGGTATAGTTACACATTCTGGCAAGGAAAGCAGACAATGATTAATAGTAGATTAGATAAAGGCATGGGAAAGCTACCAATTAGACAGAACGGCTGCTTACTTGGCAACAAATAAGATGAGCTCATGGAGCTCATGAGCTCATGGAGTTTTTCACTGTATGATCTGCCATGTAAATTTGGCAGGCCCTCGAGAACCAGATAAGGGCTGGTTCTTGGCAGGAGTTGAAGGATAAGTAATTAGGTTCAGCTGGGTCTCAAGTAAGCTTATCAGTCTATGTGTCAGTCAACCAGTGCTTGCCAAGATGAGCCAATGTGGGCGTTGTGAGTGACAGATACGCCATCCAATCAGAAGAAAGGAGGACTTAAATTAAAGCATTATGTTAGTGGAAAAAAGCCTATAAAAGCAAGCTGATTGAAGCAGCTTAGTATGCCTTCCAGAATGTCTTTTTAAACCTGTATTACAGATGGCTGTGAAATTGCATCCGGGCGTCCGTTCCTTCTTTGTCCAGTCTCCAGTGCCAGAGTTCGCAGATGTCAAGCTTATGAAGAGCAGAGGGTCCCCCTTTACAGCCTTTTTTTAAAAATAAAACATAGATTTCTTAATGGGGATCCACAGATTCTGACCTGATTCAGAGATGCATGCTGTGGAAAAATGTTTGACTAAGGCTATGAAGGGATTGTTTAGGGTAAGTTTTAGGATATAAGTGACAGACTTGCAATGAAGGTGCTGATTCAGCGCCAGACAGGGGGGCGCATCTACCAATTGTGCGAATAAGAGGGGGTGGGCCAGGACACCCCCAAGGGCAGAAAACAAGGGGGGTCTCTGGAAGCTGTAGCCAGCCCCATGGACCTAGCTTTGAGGGGATCAAGGGGGGAGGCACTCTGAATATAACGCAATATGGACACAAGGGACCGTGACACATAAATGTGAGGGAGGTGAATCCCCAGGTAAAGCACACTCCATGTGGTGCCACAGGTGGGCCTCATGGAGGGAAGAGGGAAACTGAATATAGGCTGCTCGTCTCCAGCAGACCACAGTCACTGGAAACAGCACTGGGTGACACAATCAAGGCCGGCAAGCCAGTCCCCCGTCTAATAATGGGAGCTGGGGAAATCGACATAATCCAGAGATAAAATCACATGGCACCAAGGTGGTTTTAAATAACCCCTTGGCCAGCGGGTATTGGAACAAGGATGTGGAATGGAGGGGCACTCCCAGAAGAGCCAATTAGACAGTATGTTTTGGTGTCCCTGGAACATAACAAGCCCACAGAGTTTCCACAGTAGTGCTTGTGAAGGGTATCATCAGGCAGGTGCCATGTGATGTCTCCCTTCCCACCAGCTCGGGGTGTCTCATGTTCCTTCCTTTCTGTTGCTCGCCAATGGCAGACGAATAAAGATTCGGAGGTCAGCTGAATTATGTCATTACAAATTGCAAACTGTATGCAGGGTGGAGTGGGAAGCAATGTGGTGCCACACTGGGAGGGGATGAGCCTGGAGAGCTGGCTTCAATCATACATGACCAACGTATATCTAGCTATGGCAGTATGACATATTCTAACCAGTCAGCTTCATGGAAACTGAAGTGACATGAAATTTGCAGTGCAACTGTTGCTAACTGTATACACAATGAATTAGCAATTTAAAAGTGTTGTCCGCTGTGGGCTAGTTTTTCAGGTCTCATCAATCAGTTCTGTTCCACTGTGCTGTTTTATTTGTGCTTATCCACCTCTAATAAACAGCGTTACTTCTTGCCTGGTGTGTGCTCCTTTTCGGACTACTACTTGTAACTTATCAATTGTGAGTTCTAGTAGACCCCTAATACATTTTCTGGTCCCAAGTGAGATCTTCATTTCTCTTGGTTAGCTGAGGGTATTCCAGCGGCCCTCCTTTGTGGCACGGATACGTTGGCCACAGACCTGTTCTACATGCAACACCAAGGAGGACCCACAGACGCTGAGTTCACAACGGTGTGCCTGGTCCCAGGTGCCGCCCGCACTCAGGGGGAGGAGTGAGCCCATAGGAGGCTCGGTGGCGAGAGGACTCGAGGATCTCTAGGACACGTGAGTGTAACTGTGCAAGAAAGCGCTGTCTCATTGTTGCATGCTCATGGAGGTAGGAGGGACTGTATTTTATGGTGTTTGGGATGAATCCACGAGGTGGGTGGACAATCGGCCATAGTCGTTGTAGATTTTCATACATGCTGCCCCGAAGGGGGTCGATGTGTTTGTTTGGGCACCACTGCATTACAGCAGAAGGGGTGTGTAGTGAGAGGCAGACCCCGGTAGATGGGAGTTGTGCGTAGCACTGGTGATTGTATAGATATATCATTTATGGGAAATGGGTGTCATTATATTGTGTGGTTGTTACAGAAGTAATTTGAAGTAGCAGAGAGGGACAAGTGAGTGGTAGTAAGTGTTGTTCAAATTGTTTTTGTGGTGTTGGACCTCGCTGAAAGGTACCTGGTGTATAATAGTGCGCTTGGCATTGGAGCAGGGGGGCGTCAGCAGGAGGAATGAAGGAGACTCGGTTTCTACCTTTACTAACATAGGGGAAGGTGAGCCTGTGGAAAGGGTCATTGTCTTACTAACCTGGAGTGAGTGGACGGGCCTGGGAAGAAAGCCGGTGTGTCAGATGAGAGTGCAAAAAAGGGGGTGACAAGTGATTGAGGGTGTGTGTGGGTGTTGCAGAGGGAGAGGTATAAAAGTGGAATGAAAAAAGAAATAGAAGTAGGAGGGGGTGACTGGGGTAATTAGGGTGTAGAGATTGGGCAGCCAAAATACTGGAGATAATGGCATATCACAATAGCCCCCTCAACCATATGTATAAAAAGCTGCCCCAATAAAAATAATAAAGTATAGGTTTCAGTGGGTCTAGGAGAGTGCAGGTCAGTGTTTCCATGCGTGACCCAGGCAGGGAACGTTTAATAGTAAAATAATAGAAAACATGTTTATTAACAAAATATAAAGGCTCAAAGCTAGAGAGTAGGAAGAATATTTTGGGGCTTTGAAAATTGTATGAGGAAAAGAAGGGGGAGCCAATGAAGGAGAGAAAAGGGACAGAGGATGGACCAAGCTCTCCACCCCCACCCAATGGTGTCTATTCATCATTACGCCCCATGGCGCGGTATACAAACCTGCAGCTGGAAGGTCCAGAGGGGGAAAGAGGGATGACAGGAAAAGGAAAGATAAAGAAACACAGGATGAGGCACACAAAAAGGGGGCTAGGAAATATTTAGCAGACATTGAGAAGAACATGCAACAACAGGTGGATGCACTAATTAATGTAGTTGAGAGGGTGATCAAATAAGAAGTACAGAGAAATCCTAAGGAGAAAGGGGACAAAGGGGACAGAAAGGAATGTCTGTCGGGGAGGATAATATTCACACTGGGCGAGGAGGAGGAAGAACAGGAAGAGGAAGAGGCAGAAGGAGGGGATGAGGGTAGTGTAGCCTCAGATGAGAAATAAATTGGGGAAGATTTTAGTAATGGAGAGGGAGACAAATAGACCCCGGCAAAGAGAGGAGAAGGGGAGGACAGCAAAGGAGACCACGGGAACACAAGGAGCCTGGAAGGGACTGGTCTATGTCACTCTGTTGTCAGAAGGTGAAGGTGAAAATAGGACTGGCCCAGATAACAAGTTGATGTTACAGAAGGAGAGAGGTGATGCACATTACGTACCATGTCAGACAATAGACAGAGACAACCTAATATGCAGCCTGCCCTCCCCTGCTGCCGGGGGCCAGCAAATGGATACAGGCACACAATAAAAAGACAGCAGGGGTGATGCTGGCAATCAGGAATATGAAAGGTTTATTCACGACCATAATAGGGGAGTGAGGTGACAAAATATGGGAGCAGGTGGGGTACAAGGGAGTGAAACGCAGTACTAAAGCACATGATGGGGCCCCGTTCACAGCGACTGGGTGCACATATGGGTTGTCTTGATGAGGGCGTAGGACATGGGGGGGAAAGAGGGAACAAACCCCCCCACAATTTTAAGTGGGGGGATATAATAGCTTTTATCCCCCCCCAGAATGTATGTCTCTAGCACCTTCACCTCAATGTCACGTGTGTGTGTCTTGTTGCAAGTATTTCACATGGGGATTTGTCTGGGGTCAGTAATAGTGCCTTCTTTCAGGCTTCTCCGTATTATATGTGCCCCCCACTTCCGCTTTATTGATAGTGCCGGAATCCTCCATGTCTGATGAAGCTGCCTTCTCCTGCACTGAGCTTATGCAAGGGGTGAACAGGCAAGTGCCACTCGCCACACAGATACATCACTAACAGACCTGGCTACATTAACTGATTAATAATGCCCTGAGCCTGGCTGAATTATGCAAGCTGGCATTTTCCCTGATTATGGGAGAGTTCTGAATAGTAAGGCATTAGAAAACTGCAGGGTGGGGTTAAAAAAGAATAGGGGACTCTTAAGTTAGTGCCATTATCCTTGCCGGAGATGAGGCATCTTGCATGCACTGTCGCGTGATGTCTCTATGTTATGTTTTGTGATATGCATTTGTATTGCACGCTTCACCACTGTAGTGCACGCATGGTGCTGAACCTTGTCTGGATTGTGGTATATGGTGCTTCCTCCCAGAGCAAACCAGACCGTGGTCTGTGTGAGAAAGGCCAACAGGAAAAGTGGAGAGGGTCTGAGAAGTGGGATTAGAAAAGGAGCCACATTTATAAGAAATTTAAGACGGCGGTGTCATATAATCGGCCCATAAAATATGGTCTCTTCAAACAGAGTTAGAACAAAGCTGTTTGCTATTTTCATTGCTCAGATTTTGCGTCATCGAAATGCCAACATGACCCAATCCAATCTGAAGGTGATTATCCAGTCCTGTGTTTTCAATTGCATTCTGGGACTTGTAGACTGATTTTTATAATGGGAAGAGTGGAACTACAAGTGCCAGAATGCAAAGAAAATAACCAGGACTGGATAAGCATATACAGATTAGAATGGGCCATGTTGACAAGTATGCGGCTGGGTGATGAAAAAGGAGAAGGTGGGAGGAAGAGTAGAGTAGGCGTGGGGTACATAGGGCATGCCCACTCATTTTGGTGGGGTTACGAGCTGGAGAAGTAGCATGCAATGACTGAGTTTCTGCACGCAGATCAACGGAAAAGGGTCAGTCTGCACAGGCCAGAGAAGGAATGTAAAAAGTGAAATGTGGAGTGTTCGGGAGGTAGATCGGCATTGAGGGTGCCATGGGAAATAGCTTGGTACACAATGAGATCTCCCACTGAAATTGGACTTACAGAATTGCGCATTGAAAAATATGTCACCCCCCCCCCCTTTGAAACCAAAAATAGTTGACTCCGACAATTGAGGGGGCGGGGATGTGGAATGGAAAATCGAAGCCGGCATTGTGTTTTGGTTTTCAAAAAGTTTTGCCAGAATTTATTTTACTTAACACTGTTTTAGGTTATTCTACCACATTTTTCAGAGAAATCCCAGCACACATGATACGTTGATCAGCGACGATTAATGATCTAATGTCATCTGAACAATATATTGTAGAACCAGTGTTTTGCAGGGGGTACTATGACATGAAACTGAAGGAAAGGAGTATTGTAGTTGTGATAGTAAAGGTGTGTCTAATCATTGGCCGAGGATCACATAAATGGTAACAGAGGAAAAGAGGCAATAACACCCACCTGTGACTCAAAACCATTTTCAGAGGAAGCACTTCCTAGTAGATTGATTGCTTTGCACTAGAGTAGCCATTCAAGATGTGCTCAAGCGTGCCATTGATCTGTGGGGGGTTTCTTCGGACTATAACATGTTTAAATGGTGAGGATAATCTGGGGGTGTCAGAGCCAAGAGTTGGCTGAGTATAGGTCGATGTGAGAGCACAAAAGGGGAAGGGGCGGTCATCTCTATCCTCCAAGAACTGCTTAGTCACTGGATGATGGAAGAGTTTGTGTAACCAATGGTAGGTGCTGTGAATAGAAGGCAGTGCAGGAGCTGGGAGAGGCCATCAAATCTTAGTGATATGAACCCACCAATAGCAGCAGAATAGACCCTGAGCCCACCACTATTACTTACTCTTGAGGACATAAAAACCTGCCCACTGCTACCATAGGAGATGCAGACACATGCAGCCTCTTTGTCTGTATCCCAGCAAATAGAAATATGGCATTTCCGCTTGGCCCAAAATACCATCAATTTGTCATTGTCATAGCCCCTGCACACATTACAGGATCATCAGTGGGTACCTAATACCACTATGGCGGTGCTTGGCAGGTGCCTTTTCCATGCCTACATTAAAGCCCAAACGGTTGGCTTTGCCAACACTTGTTTTAAAATAGGGATGGAATTGCATTTTTGGTACCCACTACCAGCTGAATAATGAGTTGTAGACAAGTTTTAATAGAGGCCTCCATAAGCCATCTGGGTGACCCAGAAACAAATAAAGCAGAGCCTCGAGATTCACAACAGCACTCGTTCCGCTATCCATGTAAATCCAGTGAATACCCTGGTGCTGAGGTATGATTTCAGCCCATGCACTTCTGAAAAGGGGTACACTCATGTTCCATCATTGAGGGTTCAAGTGAAATAGGACAGGATGGGTTGGTGAAACTCCATAAAGCATCTGCACTTAAAGCGCAGGTGAGAGTATTATAAAAGCCCTCACTAAATGTCCATTGCAGGGAGGATTTTATACTCTGAACTGCTTTTCTTTTTCTTAATTTTCTTCTGTTTTTTTTTCTTCTTTTCTCTTGTTTTATACAATGATATATGTAATTTGATACATACTGCTATTTTAATTTTGTGAAAAGACGAGTTCTTTGGCTAAAACACAATACATACATTTAAAAAAAGCAAAGCCCCCAAGGTGTCCCTTGTTCCCCCCAGATTTTATGGGTCTCCTATGCCCCTGCTCTTGAGAAGCATGCACTCAGATAGTTATGACTTAGCTACAGTAATGGCATGTAAAATGAAGTCTGACGTAGACCCAGCAGAATATATAAAGCAGGTGCAGGATCTGTGGACACATTCAACACAAAGGTGCTGGGACAAGTGCAAAGCCTTATTTTACCAGATACTGGTCAGGGGATTGCCAACGGATATCCAGGCGTGGCTAGAGAAGATTGTAGGAATAGAAGCGAAGGGATGGCCAGCAACACAAGCAACAATAGTATGCTACTGTAAAAGGAAGGAAGAGAGCAAGAGACAGGACGCAGAAAAGGCTGCCAAGGCAGAAAACCAATTGGTGCAAAAGAAATTGGCATGGTATACAATGGAAGGGGAAATGCTCATATCTGACACTGCTACTGTACCACCCACTGAACAGGAAGGGTTTGTTGTAAGGAACGCACCTCAGTAAGGCAGTGGGGAGCTCCAGAGCAGGGGAATTACATACAGAGGGACTACTGTCCAATGGGGAGAGGATACTCGCAACGAGGGAGATCTGAGAAACCTGAGAGTATTCTCCCAAGTAGATCCCGGGAATCCCTTATTCAGGTGGCCAGGGACAAACTGGTCCTCTCATTTCCCAACCCTAGGGGTAGACGAGTGAGGGAGTATTACCTGGGTAGCAGAACATAGGGTTATGCTCAGGGGAATGCCCCAAGGGAGATGCAGTATTATAACGAGGAAGAAGATGAGGAGGATTAAGTCCCTGAAGCTTTTGTTGGCTGTTCCCTTATTCCCCCTATTCAAGTCACAAATATCCGCACTTATCCAAGTCAACCAACTACCCCTTTCCTTATGACACTTTTTCCCCATCCTACGACGTAGGATACTTAGAAAATCTACCTCCCCCTTTTTCCACATGGACACCTGATGGCCCTATACCTTCCCCACAGGGATAAAAGGCAGAGCACGAAAGCACACTTTGAGCAAGGCCGAGCGCACAAGGAGACAGCGACACCAAACCAGCAGTTCAAACAGAGCAGGAAAGTGGTGAGACCTGGAAAGACGACGAAGGGGAGCTGCCCTTGCCCTTCTCACCTCAGACCTACAAAGCCTCCGAAAGCAAAATGGTAAGACCGGGAGCTACAGCTGGTGTGTGAGGCCGCAGACGTCAATGGTACATGGGGCCTCCCGCTTTGATAACGCAGGCAGAGAGGTAAGCTGGCTACCGTAGTACTACCCTTCATTCCACTCCAAAGAACAAAGAAGCCAATGGGTTCAGCACAGGCGGTGAGTTGGAGGAAACTGAAAGTAAGCCGAACTGTCTTCAGCCCAAGGTTGCAAGAGGCAACATTTTTTAATGCAATGCAAGGAATCCGAATGACAAGGTACTTGTGTGTGTGGTTGAACTGTAGAGAAAACCATTTGAGGTCCAGCTGCAGAGGGGTCCGGCGCCACATGGGCGCTCATTCAAAAGACTCTGACCGGGAACTATTCTTTGAAAATACAAGAACCAGAAGCCATAGGAAAGGGTGGCTTGAGGTGTCAGAGTGATACTATAAGGGTTAGGTCAAACCCCTTGTACAATCGAAAGTCCCTGACTCGTAGCCAGAGGAAAGCTAGGGGAAAGCTAGGGGAAGGAAACCCTGCTTTCCGAGAAGATTGTGAACTGTGTAATAAAAACAAGCGTGAATTCTGACAGAGGAATGCTGTGAGAAAGCTTGGCGAAGGAAAACCTTGCTGTCTGATGAAAATGAGCAATGTATGAACTGTGTTAAACAACATGATCTGTGTTAAAGAAAGGCTGTGGTGAACATGACAGACGGAGACCCAAACTACAAGGAGGATCCGAGCCCGGCAGAGCAAGATCGTAGGGGCGACAGGAAAGTGCCCAAGGTGCAAGACCACCAAAAGAACTTGTGTTTATTTGATTAAGAGGCATCAAGAATAATACACCCGTGAACATTGTGTCGACAAGAGTAACCCCAGGTCGAGGTTTGTCCGCAGTGGGGAATTGCTTAAAAAGAACATTTAACTCATATGAGCAACCTTTGAAAGGCTGTAGTGAACCCGACAGAGGGAGGTCCAAGTTGCAAGAGTGATCCGAGCCCAGTGGAGGGAGATCCAATGGACAAAGAGCTATCGCCCAAGTTACCAGAGTACCAAAGGAACATTTTGTTTGCTTGTTTGTCTGTCGTTGTGAAGCAGCAGACTTTCTAAGACAAGAGACTTTATCGGGAAAGAGACTTAGCCTTTGAAGGTTTTGACATCATTGAACCTGAACTGTGTACCTCGTGCTCTACTCAGAAGTCCCGCTTTGTCCCATGCTTCAAACGTGGGGAAGGGATCATCCTGACTTTTCATTTTGGGAACACTTCTTTCTTGTCTGGTGAACATTATCCCACACTCTTTTTGTAATTTAGCAGTAAGGAATTGGCAATCTTTTTTGAGATTTCTTTTTTTTAGCATAGGCCCTTTTTATTTGATAAGATGCCACTAGGAATGCCTTATTATTATTTGATGTTCGTAGCGTGCTGCCATCCTAGATTTAGGTATAGATTAGCCATTTATCTCACCCATTATAAAGTTCAATAAAATCCCTTGAATTGTGATTGCTTGTGTCTGTCTTTACTGTTGCCACAATGAGTTCCTTACATAGAGGAGGAGGATACCAGGGAGCAGAATACAGGGCTTTTAGGTCATGCTACATGGGGAATTTCATGTGCACATGCCCTTTCGGGAAACAAGCTCATGCACAAGCGATCCAAATGGCACAACTGCAAGGGTTTGTCACAGCACAGAAGCAGTGGAAGCAGATGCAACCCCACTCAGCCCAGCTACACCAGGGGCTGAAGCAAGTCCAAGGGAGGCTGACAGATGGTGGACTGGTACCTCCAAGTATGACACAAAGGCCTGCACCATCTGCAGTATTTACAGTGGTCTTAAGACCCATTCCCTTACCCACATAATAACCCACAACAATAGGGGGGCCTGCAGACAGCCCGAGTGTGTCCAGTCCTAGAAGTAACTGATGACCATGAAAAGGAACCTGCGGTAGCAGTGAAAAAAGGACCAAGAGAGTTCTCATTCCTCATAGATAGAGGAGCCACCAAATCTTGTATAAGGGAAGGGGCATCCCGCTCTCAAGCAAAGTGATGGATGCACAGTGCTTCTCGGGGCCAGTATTGACGGTTCCAGTAACAAAAGCCTTACCACTAACAATAAGGATGCAGCACATTGTAGCAGCGCTATTGTATTCCAAAGACACCCCTATCAATGTACTAGGGAGAGACTTGTTCAGCAAACGGAACACCCGTATGTCATTCACGGAAAAGGATATGGTGTGCTCAATGCCAGTCATTGGTTACACACCAATGGCTGCACTCCTCCTAGCAGCACATACACAGTGAATCCCATGTACCCTAGCATGTTTCTGTATGGGGTTGAGATACTGCTGGGATGGGTCCTGGAGATAAGAGGGAATGTTTTTCCGATTGGCATCAGAATTCTTATTCTGACCACAGTGCCAGAAGGAAGACACGAAAGGCACCACGGTAGTGCTACAGCTTGAAGAGGTAGTGATACGCAGAGACATGGTGATTGTATGCAGGGCGGGCGATGACATCATGGAATGGCATACAGTGTTATGCATCGACCCAACACTGACCATAACAGGAGTAACGGATGAACAACAGTTCTCCGATGGTGAGGAGGAAGGAGAGATGGTATTCCAGCTACAAATACCCTGCCGACTAAAAGTAGCAGAAAAGCTGGCAGACACAAAGATGGGGATCTCAAAAAGGTTACAGGGAGAATATGGACACAGGGCCCCATGATGTAAGAGTACTAAAGGGAGTAGGGGCAGTAAAGATAAAGTTAAAAGAAGGGGAGCGGCTGCTCTGAGCAAAACAGTACTTTACGGTCTTTCTTTGCCATGCCACTACACTCAGACTCAACATATTTGACGGTGTTTACATAACAGAGGACCCCATTTGAACACACTAGGTTGCCAAAAGAGTACTGTGAATCGTCTAGCATTTTCAAAAGAGTGATACAAATGGACCTAAGCAACTTACAAAATGTAAGAGCACAGTGATATAATTGGGTCTCAATACGAGAGGGCAGTATCCCAGCAGTAAATCCACCAGGATACCACCCAACATACTTAGCGATACCACAATTTGGGCTGGCGCTATTAGCGTGGAACACAAGTTGAGGTGGTAGGGTATGTCCCCATTTTTCTTTAGTCCATAGTACCAAATGGAGCATTTTTGGTCAATTACTGGAGCAAAAATGGGGAGAAATGGGGGAGGGAATTCGACACATACACCTTCAGCTCAGAGTTGGAAGTGAATGCTTTGAGGTTCCCCCAAACTGGGGTTGTGTGGAGTGGTAATGCAGTGGTAATAGCATCACCGCTGCATTTTTACCGCTCTGCCCAGCTCCTGATGAGGCACATATGTTGACAATGTATTGGTATGCAGCAAGACTGCGGAACAGTGTAGGGCCGACTCTGTGCACCTTTTGACACTGCTGGCAGACTTAGGTTTAAGGGAGAAACTGCATTACTGCCAGGAGGAGGTTGTATACTTGGGGCAAATAATATCCATTGAAAGACGCAAGATACCACAGGTAAGGGTAGAGGCAATTCGCCTGACTGGATGTCCACACACAAAGGGGGGAATGCCGAGATTCCTTGGGTTATATAATTACTGTAGGGCATAGGTTTTCGATTACTCTACATTACATTAACCTTACTACAGGTCCTTAAGGAGGCACAAAAAGAGAAAAGGGAAATAAAGTAGACATCAGAAATGAATGAGAATGTCACAGAACTAAAAGAAGCATTGGCCCATGCACCAGTGTTGGCCACTCCTAACCACAAAGAGAAGATCTATTTGTTCTGCTACTCAGATGGCTCAGTGATGATGGTGGTCCTCATACAAAACAAGCCACAGGGGCACAAACCATTGGCTTATTATAGTGGTGCTCTAGAACCAGTAATGCACTGCCAGCATTTGCAATAGAGCATAGCATTTACCATGGATTTCCCAGTAGAACTGTACGTGGAACATTTGTTGTGTGCCATTTTGGAAAAATCAAAAAGTACGCTAACAACACAGAGTGCGTCAGCGTATGAAATTATACTGCCAAAGCCAGCAATAGAGCTAGTGAAGTGTTGTATGGTAAACCGGGCAAAATTCATAGCAGAACCCTCAGAGGAAGGAGATTTCATGCATGATTTTGCGGCACATATGGACAGATTGGAAGGGAACATACGGGTCAAAGACGAAGTAATAGATGGGGCAGACATATTACCATTCCGCCTCTGTGATTCCCGGAATTACCGGGGCATTACAACCCTGGTTTTCCGGGAATCACAGAGGCGGAATGGTGTTAATCCCCATTCCCATTGAGTCCTATGGGGCTCGATGGGAATGGGGATCATGGAAACACCAGCAGCATCTCGTAATGCTGCTGGTGTTTCCTCGTCTGCCTGCAGGCGGGCGGTGTTAAACCCGCCAGGTCAGACCTGGCGGGAACATCACCTCCCGCCTGCAGGAGCTGTGATCGCCCGGCATGGAAACAACGGTGGCGGCGGGTTTACCGCCATCGTTGTTTCCATACCGGGCGATTTGTAATGAGGCCCACGGTCTTCATTGACGGGTCCTCAAGTATAGACCCCAATACGGTAGAGGTACATAATGAGGCTGTGACAGTGTGCTGCAAAACCAGGGACTATATAAATGCATCACAGAAGAGGTTATCATCGCATTATTTCCGCACAGGCATCAGAGCTAGTGGCCATGATCAGTGCATTGAACATAATGGAAGAGCATATAGCTAACATATTTTCAGATTCAGTTTACGTAGCATCGACAATACATTCAGGATTAGCACAATGAGAGAGAAGGGGATTTAGAAGAAGTGACATGTCCGGCATACAACATGCAGAGTTGCTCGGGGGCCTGATTGAAGCATTGAAGCTACCAGTGGAGGTGACCATAATAAAATGTGCCGCCCATACTTGGTGAGCAGGACCTGATATCTTTAGAAAACGAGAAGGCCCACAGAGTGGCAAAAGAAGCAGCCTATTAACCTGGAGGGACCACAAGACTATTCCCAGGTGTAAAGAATGCAAATAATGGTGGCAGAGAGGAGAACAGGTTACGAGCAATAAAAGGGGGAAAGCTTTAACACAATACCAAATGTACAGATAATAAAGCTGCAAGGAGAGGCCCCGCAGGAAGAAAAACATTTGTGGATACAAAGAGTGTGTTGCCTCTCACCCACCGATGTTGTTATGGAGGCAAACAGCACAGAGAAACCAGTGACACTAAAATAGTTTTTAAGTGTAGCACTAGAGCAGCTGCAATTTTCCACCCATGTGCCCAAAGAACACATAGCGGCATAAATAAGTAAAGGGTGGCACATTCCAAATTTACATGAGCGAGTGGCAGAGTTATGCGAAATTGTGTGGTGTGCCAGCAGTTTTTGCCTGGTCATAACATTAAAAACTATAAGGGGCACATTGCCACAACTGGTAGGGTCATTCTGGCACTTGCATATCGACTATATTGACATGCAATACAGATCTACCTCTTATTGGTACATGCTTGTGGTTGTCTGTCCATTTTCCCATTGGATTGTGGTGGGGCCCAGTGCTAAAAATTATGCAAAGTCTGCCGCAAAGTTCCTATTGCAGGAGGTGTTTTTCGAGTTAGGGGTATACGAGGAGATAAGGTTTGATAATGGGCAAAGTTTTGCCAATGACCATTTCAAGGAAATAACACACCTCCTGGGAAGAAAACAAAGGCTATGCACAGTGTAACTGCTGCAAGCAAACCAGATTTTTGAGAGATTAAAGGGCATGCTTAAAGAATGCTTAGCAAAGCTAACCACAACATAGTGGAAAAACTGGCTAAATTGCCTCCCATTAGTGCTTTTTGCCCTAATCAACCCACCCAGTGCGGATCATCACTTGACTCTGCACTAAACTGAAACTGGCAGGAGGATGCACATGCCTGTTCCTCCTGCATGGTCAATACCACAGCACAGGGTTTGTGAGAAGAGCTGCAAACGTACTTAACTGAAATGCCAAATGTCCTCAAATGCATTTCCCGTCAGATTCAACTTGCAGAGGTTGTGTATTCAACACCCACTGCAGTGAAAATAAAAGAGAGGATGTCATTGACTCACATTTCCAATGTCCGCAAGGTCAACAGCAACACCATGGAAGGGGAAGAGAGAAATGCAACTTGATGGGAAGTATTACCCAATTATCATTGACATTCTTTACAGCAATAAGACGTTATAGAAAGCCCACAAGTGGAGAAGGAGGTGGGCAGGATACAAGTAGGGAGAATGGAAGAAAGTATAAACATGATGTGAAAACTATAGGGATAGGATTGTTTTGTCTCTTTCTTGTTTCTTTTTTCTTCTTCTTCTGGTTTCTATCGTATAAAGAAAGTAGTAGTGTGCCCACTGACAATGGAAAGGGAGAACGTACTAAGAGACGTATATTAAGCAATGAGAAGTTCTATGACTCCATTGGGGCGGGGGGAGACATGGCATCTGTAAACATATGGTACAACGAGATGAAAAGGGTTGGGCCAGAAAGCACTAATGGCAGTTGTTATGTGTGCACACTAATCCTGCACATTACATGGACACCCAACCAATTCTTGACACAAGAAGTAGCAGCTGGAAAGGGGGATGTCTGGTGCAGCTGTCCTTATGTAGAACTTGCGCCTGTTTCAGTGGCATACAGTAGAAGTGCAATGGATGGATGAAGGGGAGGAGGTATATGCAGATAATTATATGCAGCTTGAAAACATGGCCAAGGAAGAGGTAACGACATGTGTAATATAGGAATACATTACAGAAGGGGTGCAAAGGGGGGAACAATTGGCCACTACCCACAAGAGTATTTATTGCAAAAACTCAACAGGGCATGACATTCCGTGGTGCCACACCAGATCAGTAAGGGGGTTCAGTGTTTCATGATGGGAAATAGGCACAGGGGATGGTACAGTGCCACACAGAAGGGCTGGTGGTACATGAGGAAGAGGTGGTAAAGAAAATAAACAATAAATGCAGGGGAATATGGAATATCAATGGACATGCTTTGACATGGATAGATGAGAGACAGTGTCCAGCGTACATGAAGCCACTTACACATCATTCCTTTTGTTTCATAGCAACAGGGACGATGGTACTGGGGATGAACACTGGCTGCGAGCGAATGATGAGCAGCCCGGGATTGCAGAAAGGAATGGCAGAAATGATGGATTACTGGTGGGCATGTCGATCGAAAGCTTATGCCCAGCTGCCTCCAGACTGGGTAGGGGTGTGTGCACTGGTGACCCTCCACAACCCTGCATTTGCCGTGCCCCAGGCAGACCTGCTACCTTTCAACTAACTTCCTGCATCATGGCAGAAGGAGACGAGAGACAAAGGCAAGTGTTGAGAAAGAAAAGTAGCAGCAATTATATCTCATTCGAATCAGCACACAATCCCAGAGCACGTGAGACTTTTTAACAAGGCACCAGTTTTCTTCACATCCCTACTACTTCCCAGGCTACAGGAAACCGCAGATGCCCAATGGCTTCAGATTACCCACTACGAGGTGCTGCAGTTACCAAATGTGACCGAAAAAAGACTGAATGCAGTGCACGAAGAGCTGTGTGCCTGGTGGCTCTTCAGAATAGATGCATTCTTGATCTAATGAATGCAATGGAGGGAGGGGTCTACCTTAAAATAGGGAGCAGTTGCTACACAGCAACACCAACCAACAATGCTGGTAATGGAAGCTGTCGAGGAGCTACATACATGAATACATGATAAAAGAAACACATGATATCTGCTGGCGAGTCCTGGTGCACCTCCAAAAATCTCTGTCTTAATGCCAGTAAGACTTAGATGCTTCCTATCGGGGCACCTATATACACTGTTTCCCACCTGCACTCTGGCTGTCCACTTTGGGCTCCCCTCTAAATCCTTCCACTGAAGCCACAAACCTTGGGGTCATCTTCGATTCATCTCTCTCATTCACCCCTCACATCTTGCACCATGCCATGAAGGCCCACTTTCAACTTCACCTCCTCAGAGGCATTCTCCCTTTTATCAACTTCACCCAGAAGCTCAATGGTCCTCTCCAGGCTGGATTATTGCAACAGCCTCTTTCTCAACCTACCTCTTTCTTCCCTCCGCCCTCTTCAACTAATCCAGAATAGGGCTGAAAGACTTATCATTGACCTCCAGCCCAAGGGCCGTATCTTTCCAGTCCTAAAATCTCTCCACTGGCTCCCGGTCACTGCAAGGATCAAATTCAAGACCCTCTGCTTCAGCCATAAGGCAGCCTGGGGCCGGGGACCATGCTACCTGCAACTCTTTCTCACTAAGTACTCTCCTTCCACATCCCTTCGATCTTCTTGCTCCAACTGTCTGCTCGTCAGACACTTCTCCAAACAGAGAGCTGGGAGCACATTTGTCTCTTTGGCTGGCTCCCTCCTCTGGAACAGTCTCCCTCTCTCTCTCTCTCTCTCTCTCTCTCTCTCCCTCTCTCTCTCTCTGCCTTGAACCGGATCATCACAAGTTCAATAAACAACTCAAGACCTTTCTCTTCTTCTCCTCCTTCTGTCTCTCCCTCCTCTGCTAACCATCCCCACAACTGAGATTGGCGACCCGGTCCTTCAAGAGACCAATAGGCACCTGGCCATTTGCCCAATCATCCTCGGCATCCACACCCTCATCCCTGCTGCCCTCTTGGCCCACACCTGCTAGTTGGATGGGGTGTCTCAGCCTTGCACTTACCTGATGGGTGTCCGACATCTCTGTTTTGGCTTAGGAGGCCACCGCACATGCACTTACCTACTGCCTCCCCAACAGGCACCTCCCACTCCCCTGGGGGGCCCATTTGTACTTACCCCCCACCCCCCACCCTGCTCTCTTTTTTCTCTGTACATGCATGTTCCAAATGTCGCAAGGCCTAGTAGGAATATTTTTTGTGGTTCTCCCTTGTTCCCTTCACTTTTGCCTTGCAGAACTTTGAATCACTGTCTTGTTGTATAAGCGCCTTATGAATAACCAATAAATAAATAAATACCACCTTGGACAGTTGGCTGAATTCACTATTTGCCTGGGTACCAGTGTGGCTAGCGACTATGTTAAAAATAACTGTCCCCATGTTTGTCGTGATGCTCGTCGCCTTCTTTGTCGGACAGTGGATCATCAAGCAGTGTAATTGTTGCAAGGCAAAAGTACAGTATATAATGTCTGCTAATACAATTTGTGATGAAGGTAGCAGAGTAGAGAGGCAGCCTCCCAGGTTTAATGAGGGCGATGACGCAGTGCATGCTGTTTTTGCAGTACCCCCACCAAATGCAGAAGACTATGATGATATTTGGGTAGCCTGTTCCCTACCTGGACACTATTAGCTAATAGTTGGGGACAGACTGGATGGGTACAAGGAAGAAGGAGGGGACATGGACAGGGTAACACGATTATGGATGCCCAAGGCACAAAGTTGGGAAATAATGAAGAAGAAGGTTTGGATCGGAAAATCGATAGAAGTGGGAAATGCAATGAAGGTGCTCATTCAGCGCCAGACAGGCGGGCACACCTAACAACTGCGGGAATAAGTGTGGTGGCTGGGACACCAACATGGCGGGGGAAAGGGGCATTTCTGGAAGCTCTACCCAGCCCCAAGGACCTAGCATGGAAGGGCAAAAGGGGGGCGCGCATTCTGATTATCACACAATATGGAAACAAGGGACCGACCACATAAATTTGAGAGAGGTGCAACCACAGCTAAAGTGTACTCCATGGGGGCGTGACAGGTGGGCTTCGCTGCGTAGGCCAGCCATGATCACACAGTCTGTATACTGCGGCTAAGGGAGGGGGAAGTTGAATTCTTGCTGCTTGTCTCCAGCAGACAGCAGTGGTTGGTAACAGCACTGGGTGATACAATCAAGGCCGGCAAGCCAGTCCCATTGCTATTCGTGACAGCTGGGGAAATCAACCTAATCCAGAGATACAAGTGTATGACACCAAGATGGTTTTAAATTGCCCCTTGGCCAGTGGGTGTGAGAACAAGGATGTGGAATGGAAGGGTGCTCCCAGAAGAGCCAATCAGACGGTAAGTTTTGGTGTCCGTGGAACATAACATGCCCAAAGAGTGTCCACAATAGTGTTTTGTTTTTGAAGGTTATCATCAGGCAGGTGTTGTGTGAATGTTTCACTTCCCGTCAGCTCAGGGTGTCTCGTATTCCTTCCTTTCTGGTACTGGCCAAAGGCAGATGAATAAAGATCTGGAGGTCAGTACAATTATGTCAGATTGCAAACTGTTTGCTGGGTGGAGCGAGAAGCAATGTGGCACCACACTGGGAGGGGATGAGCCGGGGGAGGACAAGTCTGACTGCTCCAATCATGTCTAACTAACATATGTCTAGCTATAGGGGTAGACATGTTCTAACCAGTCAGCTTCATGGGAACTGAGAAGACATGAAGTTTGAAGTGCAACTGCTTCTAAGTGCACTGTTCCCCTGCGATGCTGATTTGTGCTTGCCCAGATGTAATAAAAAGTGTTACGTCTTTCCTGCTGTGCGCTCCTTTTTGGACTACTATTGGTAACTTATATATTGCAAGCCCTAGTAGACCCCTAATACAGACTGATGAATAAATATGCATTGTGGTTTTTAGATATATGTATTCATTTTATTTTATTTTTACAATTTTAGGCATAGTGCATTCAATACAGTAGGGGCATACAGTGTCACTTGAACAGGTGTGTCGTGAGAATTTTTCTGAACAGGTGATAGAAAGGTTCTGATCAAAAAGGGAAGGGATACATTGCTTCAAAGGTTAGCTGCCATCACTGGGAAGCTCGATCTCCCGGCTTTTTTACATTTGAATGTTAGCCTGACAAGGCAGGGCTGTGGGTGGATGTCAATGGTCTCAGTGGTCTGGACTGCATGTGAATGATGAGTTTCTGGGCTAGATATATAGACAGAGATTATCTAGCATCAGAGATGTGTTCCTAATTTTTCAGGTCCAACGCAGCACAGAGGGCATTGTTTTGTGTAACTTGGAGCCTCTTTATGTTTTTTCAGAGATGCAGCAGAGCAAGGCTTTACAATAATCCTGTTTAGATCACATGAGGACATGGGCAACAGTGAGGTGAATATCTGAGGATAAGAATGGTTTAGTGCCTCGTATCAGCTTGGTGGCATAGGCTGCTGTGCAAGTAATGTGGCTGATTTGGCAGGACATATTGAGCTAAGCATCAAGGTGAATGCCCAGAGCTTTCGCTGCACGGGATACAGGGATATTGTGGCTGTCGATGTTAAAAAAAACAAAAGCTGGGTTGAGTTTTGCCAGACGGACTGGTGTACCAACTGGAAGGAGTTCTGTCTTCTCATCTTTCAGGCAAAGACTGTGTAGGGCCATCCAAGTTTGGATTATTTCATAGATCCTGTTTACATTAGTCGAGTCCTGCCCATGGATGCAGGGGAGAGGCGTGAACATTTGGGTGTCATCAGCATAGTTCGTGAAGGGGACACCTAGTGAATCAAGGAGATCAAATAGCAGTTTTGTGTAGATATCGCTGAGGGTAGGGGAGACACAGGAACCGTGACATACCCCGCAAGCAGTAGGTGTGTGGAGGGCAGCCACATCACCTACGAAAACTCTGGAGGTTCTGTTATCGGTGAAAGAGGCAATCTAACTGGTAGCTTCAGGGGAGAAGCATGCGACTGAGGTAAGATGGTTGAAAATGATCTGGTGGTCCGTGATAGTTCACGTAGTAGAAGGAGGTATAGCTTTCCTGGGTCATTGGCATCATCAAGTTGGTTCTTTAAAATGAGGAGAGCTGTTTCTGTCCCATCCCACTCTGTCAATGATTTTCAGGAGGAAAGGCAAAGTAGTGAAAGATCTGTCGTTGATGTGGATGGTTGGATCTAGTGAAGGCTTTTTGAGCAGGGGGTGATCAAGTATTCTTTAAGGCAGGAGTGAATTGTGCCTGACTCAAAGGAGGAGTTAATGATTGTGGTGATGAGGGGGAGAATGGGGTCTGCACATTCTTTTACAAGGACGGCTGAACAAATATCGCCTTTACAGCGAGATGGTTTGAGCCCTTTCAGAATGGTGGCCAAGTTGGTCTCAGCAATAGGTTTGAATTCCAAAGGTTAGGTATGGGCATGCACGGCAGCCTGGGTGTAGTCTGGCCTGCTGACTGGGGAGATGGTTGATTTGGACGTGATTTTGTCTTGTGATTCTGTGACTTTGATGATAAGGGCATCTTGAATTTTGCTACATCAGTTGTCTTTCTTGACGATCGTTAAAACATTCTTGGGAGCTCGAGGCTGCCTCGACAATCCTTTTGTTATAGGGAGTTGCTTTGTTCTAATGGATGGATTGTTTATATTACCCTGAGGCATCTTAGAAGAGCACTTTGTTAGTGGAGGTGGTGTTCCTCTGCCAAGCAGCTGCTTCTGGCCATTTCTTTGCACGTAAGGCTTGGAGATCTGCAGTGAACCAGGCATTTCTATGCCTAAAATGCTTTGTTTTCTGAAGCTTGAGTGGGGCGCAGTACTCAACAGCATTGGCGAGGAGCATGGAGTTATAATACTCAACCAGCGAGTTGGTGTCAAGGTTAGCTGGTTTGTGCGAGTTAAGCAGGGGGAAAAGATGGTCACTAGTTAAGTTGTGAAAGCATATACGTTCTAATTTGTTCACTTTCATTATTACCATTTTTATCCTGCTTACTTCACTCGCTGTTTTTTGCCTACTCGTCGTTTTCCTCTCAGGATGCCACATAGAGGCATTGTCCTTCCAGCTGTACCTGATTAACTGCCATTCACACACGTTATCCAATTTGACTTAAATTCCAGCCATGTTTCATATGTTCAACCAAACTGCAATCAGTTTACATGTAACAGTTTTCCATTTACACACAACAAAGTCTGCAAATGAGACTTGTTTTCCATGTTTTAACATCTGCAGATCTTTCAGAGACCTGTGGTTTCTCGTTCATGGTTCCTCTGGATCCCCTTCAACAAGTGTACTCATAAATGATAAAAAAGAGACACACAGTAGCTTTCCATGGATTTGGTGGTCCAAGTGTGACCAGAACGGCAATATATTTATTGCCTTTGTTTGCCAGAAAATGACAATTTCTACCCACAGTAACTGTGGACCCTCAACAGATTCACGGATGGTGCGTTATGAAAACAGTGTTGGGGCATCATGGCGATGTTTGGGGTAAGTTAAAGACTGAAGTCAAGCAAACTGATATAACTTGAAGATACCGAGTTGTATTTAATCACAACATAAATATGTGCTCCACAATTCAAGGGACTCTTTGAGATTCATAACACACCATATTAAACGTAGTATCAATCTATTCCAAAAAATGGTATGTCAATATATTCAGGAGTGCTGATTCAAACTGACAAAGACCAACTAAATAATATATGAAAGGGTCGAAACGTACGTGTTGACGCTGACTAGATGCAGGGTTGTTATAAACTACCCACACAAATATTAAATGTATTTTTAACAGATGTTTAATAGTTTTCTATGGTTATTGTCCAAGATTTTCTGGGCACTTAGTGGATACTTGTTTAGGCATAGCCCTCACTCTATTTCACCACACATCGTGTCTATCCCCCTGAATGTGAAATAATAAGCAGACATTATTAAACATGATTAATGTGTGATGTTGTTTGATTAGACTGCACATACTAGTTTGATTTTCTACATTGTTTGAGCTGAATTATTGCAGAATAAAATAATCTGGACTTCTATTTTATACAGTGGTAATTCCAGGTAAGTGAGGAAAGGTTCTCAGCAAGGCTGCAGTTGTGACTTATTTCATTGCTATAACAAAGACAAACCCTGCCTCAATAGGGTTAGCAGAAGATAGGATCATACCATATTAGACAAGGCTAGCTGCCAGCAGGGAGTGATGTGTCCAAGGTAGACCAGCGGAAGAGATGTGGGGATGATCAAATAAGCAGACAACAAGGCACTTAGAAGAACCTCTGGTAAAGGTGGGAAAAACTAGATTTTGTTATCAAGGCTATCACATGAATCAAAAAAGAGAGAGAAGACTTGAATGAATGAGTATGTGACTGGCATTCTATAAAAAAGCATGCGAGTGTTATGAGTGCATCTATTTGTTGCAGGACATACTAGTTGAAAGCAAGCAAAGGTGGAGATATAACCAACTACGGTATCAGAAATCTATTGAGTAGATGTGTTAGTATGGGTGTTCAGGGTGCCCTGAATCAGTAGAAGCTTGTTTACAAAGAATGAATCCAAACTGTCAGGAAAGGGCTGACTCAACTCCCCTATCGCTGTTCAGTTGTTTTATTATATTATTCTATGTTGTACTGTATTTTACTTTAGTTATTGGATTTTAATTTTTTTATTTGCCTTTTATGTTACAATTTAACATTTAAGCAAAAAGAAGAAACAAACAGAAAACCAACGTCCTTATATGGCAGCTGTCTAAAATCTTTCAACCAGTTGTTAATCAGCCCATGAAATTCGGCAATCCGTTATCCTACTTATCCCAAACATCATATAAACTTCACTTTACATAAGTCCTTCCCCTCCCCAGTAATGCAACTTTAGCCAGGACTTAAGAGGCCCCCGGTCCTACGTGATCCTCCATGTTCGGTTCGAACACCTTCCAGTAGAGTCCTACGTGATCCTCCATGTTCGGTTCGAACACCTTCCAGTAGAATTGGACCATGGCTATCAGTAGTGGCGTTTGAGTTCCACCAATTAGCCATTGCCACCAATCCTCCACTGATAGTGTTACATTTCTCTGCAAATCGCTCAAAGTACTCTGTTCTTTACTGAGCAAAAATAGGACAGTCAATAAACAAGTGAAACAGGTTTTCTTTGATTTCTTGATTGTTACAGAATATACACCTAGCTGAATCTTTGTCAGACTTAGCTCGAGCCATAATAATTTCATTGGTTTTGCACAAATTGAGTCTCAGTCTCATGAAGGTTAGCTTTAGTTTTGGATTCGGGCATTTCTGCAAGTATGGGTGGATCGTGCCTTGTTTGCTTGCTTCCCTTCCCAATTGTGTATGCAGTTTTGACTTTCCCACATCTTCGGTAGTTTGAATCCAATCAGCCTAAAATAGTTTTGTTTTCCCCCTAGTCGGGTCAGTAATCAAGTCATCTACTGAGCAGGATAGATATTCCAGTAATTTTGTTGCGTAGTTTTCCCAAGTTTTCAAATATGTGGTTTACTAGAGATCGAACATCTTACAAATTTCGTTCAACATATAAGGGGTGGTCACGCATCTACACTTACAAAATAAGCTCAGAGTTTTCCAAACAGCAACTGCTTTGAGTGAACGCAGCCCCATTTCTTTCTGAACCACTTATATAGGAATCGATCGAGGCAGCCCTAATACTCTTTTTTAAAAAGCATCCTCCATACGATTCCTCAAGGTGGCTGGTAGCTCTGCGAAACATTCGGCCCCATATGTTAAGATTGGGACGACCTTGGCTGTATAAAAGTCGATAAGCGGTTTCAGGGAAAACTTGCAATATTTCCTCTTCAATATGAAGGCCTGTGAGGCCAACTTATCCGCTTTCTTAAGCTGCTGCACAAACGACGCAGTATCTTTACTACTGATGGTAATCCAAATCCCGAGATAATTGAAAGAGGTAACTTGCTCAATTTCCCTGTTATTCAAGAACCATCTATGTTTCTTTTTGGCCTTTGGTAACCCCTGTTGGCCTAGTGGCATTATCTTGTTTCTTTTGCTGTTAATCTCTAGATCTTTGAGACTGGCATATTCACAAAGTTGGTTAAGCTGCCTTAGGAGCCCCACTGGCGTATATTCCATCAGGAAAAGATTGTCCGCATATAGCATATGCATTACTCTCATGAGCTCTAACTTCTGTGTGAAGCATCTGCAAAAGGTCATGTATTCACCCAGATCTGAAATGTAGAAGTTGTATAGAGCCGGTGCCAAAGCACAGCCCTGTTTCACTCCTCTGTGTGTAAGGATTTCCTCTGTCTACTCTCCCTTGATGGATAGTCGGATTCGCACAGAGGTTCCACTATATAAACTTTTGATCTGGGCCAGAAGATCTGGAGGGTATTGTTTTGATTCTATTTTCGCCCAGAGGTGTTCTCGTTTCAGGTTGTCAAGGGCATTGGTAAAGACTACAAATGCCATGTAGATTTTAGTATTGGTCTCTTTAGCCTTATGTTTTAATAAGTTTATCAGAAAGGCTGGAGGGGCAGAGTCAAGGCCTTTAACAAACCCACCCTGGAACCGGTCGTTCAGGTTTTTTTCATGCAACCAGTTCAACATCCTTCTGAGTAGCAAGGTGGCATATAGCTTACCCCAGAACGTCTATTAGGGCTATGGGCCGGTAATTTGCTTTGTCCAGGTGAATGCCACTTTTGAAGATTAGAAACAGGTAGCCATGCCGCTATTTGCGGCATGGCTACCCCCATTCTGGGTACCGGGTCAGGGTTCCTGGAATGGGGAAATACCGGGCCATTCTGACCTTGGAGGACCCGGTATTTCCCATTCCAGGAACCCAGACCCTGTAGATCTCCATTCCCATTCGAGCCCCCATAGGGCTCAATGGGAAAAGGGAGGATGCAAACAACGGGCCCGTTAATTATGGGCCTTTTGTTTGCCTCCTGGTTTGCTGGTGGGACCCGCTAAGGACACCTGGTAAAGCCAGGCTTCCTTACCGGGTCTGCGATTAAACCTCATAATGAGGTGGTAGGGGGTTAACGGGGCCGGCAGCTCTACCGGCCCGTTAACCCCCTACCGCCTACCGTGTAATGAGGCCCATAGTCAATTGTTGATGTTATTGGACCTCTCTCCCATGTGAGATGTCTTTCCATGTTTTTTTCATAAGTGCCAGTTAGCACATTTAGGTCATGACTCATCATGAGATCAACCCACAGTGTGGTTTTAGCTGAAATATTGAGTCATCACACGTTAGTTTCCCAATTCTGTAAATGACTTATAGGGAGGTAGGCTAAGTTGAAGTCCCCACACAAAAGTATGGTGGGGATTGTCCAGCTATAGGTCTCTTCAATTGCTTTTGCCAAGTTATCCCTCATATCAATGGGAGTGATACCTTTGACACTCCAGTATATGTTAATTATTATTAGATGGCTTTGTGAGATGGTCTTCTTTTTCGTCCCCAGGATTTTTCTTAAAATTACATCATTGAGAAATGGGCCCATCCTCATATGTTTGACCGGCTCATATGAGGATGATTTATTAACCAGAATAAGCAGGCCTGCACTCGGTCTAACTGCGGGTCCTTGAGAAGAAGACCAAAAAGCCATCGAGAGATGGTTCTAGCAATAACCAAGTTTCCTGGAAACACAGAAAGGCCCAATCATTCCAGTTAAATGCACCTGATTCTAACAGATGGTGAAATCCTCTTGTATTCCAAGACAGCAGGAATATTTCCCTGATTCGTAGTCTTCCTGGGAGTCATGGTTATTGCTCTAAATTTGTGCCAGTAAAACCGATAACCATGACCATGACAACTCTTACATTTCATTCTTTGAGTGTTGTAAATGATATTCCTATCTTGTAGATTTCTACATTTCAGTATCTTTAGCAAACTTTACAGTTGTTGCTTAAAATGCTGTTTTTGTATAAGACACACCCCCAGATGTTTTGAGATATAGAGTTCCTGAAGCCTTCGTCGTATGATGTTTTGGGGAGAGCGATCTTGGTGCCCTTTAGGGTCGTAACCTGACATGGGTTTGCGGACTGTCTTTGTTGATTAGAAATGATCTTGGGCCTTTTTTCTGCTAAGTCTTTCATCTCAAAGCCCATTGCCGCAAAGCTTGTAGAAGCAGCCAAAAGCAACTCCTTCACTAATAAGGATCTCAAATGTAGGTATACCAATTTATTGGATTGGATTGAAGTGCTGTACACAATTCATGAGATGGTACAGTAAGAGATGATTACAATGCTAATACTGAAAAGAACAGAAGAAGTCGAATAAGACAGAAGAACCATGGAAAATGTGAAATGTCAAGATGATCCAGTAAAGCGGTCAAGATGATAGTCTGGCATTTACAGAAAATTTTCAAGACAAACAAATGTTAACTATAAAGAACAAAAAGGAGGACTTAGCTGAGAAGATGGAAACGGTCATTACAACATTGGCGGCAAGGGACAGATGGTAAAAGTCACCACAATCAGCAGCAAGTGACCAGGGTGAGGGAGGATGGCCACTCGACCAAGAGCACTACAACAATCAACAGTGAATCACATTGACAGTTCCAGACTCATCGCTACTCCCTAAATTTCAATACCAGTCCAGTCTGCCAGCTACACTGTTCGCCACGACTCTGTGCGATTTGATGCTTCATAATTTTGGGTTCTCAGGGTGTACTCACACACGGTTCTCACACAGATCTGTCAATTGCAATTTCTAGTTCTCATGACACACATGTAACAATGTGAGAGGAAGGGGGAGATTGCTGCAGGGGTTGTGGAGAGGGAGACCTCCATGTCTCCTCACAGGAGGATTCCCACATGATGGATGTGAAGGGGGGCACAAATCTTGTGATGCATGTGCACATCAGTTTGTCGTCCCACACCATGCAGAACTGCCAGTCCCCTGAGTCTGTGGGGAAAGATTAGTGCATTGGAGGGAGAATCAAAAGAAGAAGAGGTGGTTGTCATTGGAAGGGGTTCCAACTAGAAGCACAGGGATAGGAGTGCCACAGTCTCTTGTGGGTACCGTAACAGAGGGGTGGCAGCTGCAGCATGCACCAAGGAGGAGGAATATGAGATGGCTCTGTCTGGGTGGGGGACATTGAAGAGGAGGTTGTCACCACCAAGAAGGGTGAGGGCGCTGCTTAGAGTGAGGGGATGCTTCATCAGATGGAGATTCAGTGGGATGAAAAACCTGCAGAAGTGCTGAAGAAAGTGGCAGCCTGACCTGAGGGTGAAGAGGAGGAACAAATAGAGGACATGGTCAAGGACATGGTGGAGCAGAATCTTCCTATATCTGCCATGATGGAAGTAACAAACCAGGCACAGAAGTATCACCACAGAGCAAAGGCCTGTATACCCCTTACACAGCTCACATGTTCCTGAGAGTAGGACTATGTTTCCCTGCAGGAAGGGAAGACCATAATGGGGGAGAACCCTGAGGAATTCTACATAGTGGAGGGCTGTGAGAAGTGGATCATGAAGGGCAAAAGAGAAGTGGCTATGACCCCATCCTGGAAATGATAGCTATGAGGAACCATGCTCGCTGGTGGCACAAGAAACTCATTGGGGGCATCTGGCAACATGGGTGAGAGAGTCCTGTCAACTACATATTGGGGCATGAAGGCACATTTATTGCACGTAGTCCACTAACCATGCTTAGCTGTACCACAGAGTGGTGCCCTGAAATCTGGGGAGGCATTCAGAGCTCCACCAGCCTTCGTTCCTTTGTTCCTGTAGGGTGTGATGCAGAATGGAAGGAATGAGGCATTTATACGTTATTCAAGGGGATGGAACTGATCTCAAAGTGAGACTCATTACCAATGAGAGTGCCTGCATTCCGTGGGAGGCCTGGAGAACTTTAGGACATGCTCTATGGGAGAGCTTGAGTTTTGTAGTGGTGGATTGGGCCTAGAGAAAACAACAGTGGAACTTAAGGTGTGGCTGCACCCTCTCATGGAAACTGTGAATCTGTGGGTGATTGCACCAGAGTCAAGGGGTTGCTGCACTTTGTGGGAGAACCAGATAATGTTAGGGGTGCTGTGCCATGTAAAAAAATAAAAAAACAGTGGACAGCTGCTAACTATGAAGCAACCCACTAACCTATGTGATTGATAAACACAAGAAATATAAAGGGGGCTGTGAAAAAACAGAGAACCACAAGCGGTTTCTGCGCACATTGGGAGAACTTGACAACCTTGATGTTTTGATCTCTGTGGGAGAACCTAAGATCCTTAGTTCGTGGCTGAGCCATGTGAGGGGACTCTAGAAACTTAAGAGGTGGATGCATCATGTTGGAGAACCCAGGCATTTTAATGGGTGGATGGCCCAGTGAAGAAGCCTGAGAACGTGATGTGTGCAGCTGTGCAATGTGAAGAAAACCCAATAACTTCAGTGGGCGGTTGGGCACTATGAAAAACCCAATAACTTCAGTGAGTAGATGCACCCTTTGAAAATACCCAAGAAATGTAAAAGGTGGCTGAGCCCTGTGTAAAAAACAGAATGCTTTAATGGGCTTCTGTACCCTATGTGAGAACCAAAACACCTTAAGTGGGCTACGCAATGTGGGAGTTACTGAGACATGCATTGTATGGGTGCACCCTGTGCAAATCCTGAGACATTTAGGGCCTGATTTACAGAGCTTATCCTATGGGATTGTGCTATTATAAAGCCCTTCTGTGAATCAGGCCCTTGGTGGGTGGGTGAGCCATGTGAAAAATCATGAGAACTGTATTTGGCAACTGAGCCCTGTGAAAAGCATGGGACCCTTAAAGGGTGGCTGTGCCTTATGGGAGAAATTGAAAACCTGGGTGCGAAAGTGGCTGGGCCTTGCCTGAGAACCTGTGTGTAATCCACATGGGCCAATAAGCAATTGCATGTGTAAGCATGGCCAGGGTCTCTGAGTCAGTAGTTCAGCTATCTGTTCCCAACCAGAGGCATCACAAAACAATTCTACTGCACTTTTCTGTCTCTGGTATATAACAGGTTAAAAAATCATTGCAATCATCTGAGCTGGTGTGTTGGCAATGGGTAAAGTTATAGCCCAATTCAGTTCCTGCTAGGCTTAGAAGTGATAGAGTCCCTGCACTCTTCTTCACGGACAATGCTGTGTTGTCCACATCTCCGATGGGGCTGCAGTGTGCATTGGACTGCTTTGAGAGAAACTGTGGCAAGCTTGGGCTGGAGATCAATGCTAGTAAGACCATGTCGATGATCTTCAACCCAGGGAATCTCAGAGGTGGAAGCCTGAATGCCACGAGGGATGCATTGTACTGGTATGACTATCTGGGCACTCGCTTTCCGTCTGATGGTAGACAGCAGGCACAACTTTCAAGGGAAAGTTTATGAAAAAACAGATCGACTACCCCTCTCTTTAAGTCCTGTATGGGTCACAGGTGAAGATAAAGGTGAACCTGTACACTTTGTTAGTAAGGTTATCGCCTTTTTGGGAAAAATTACAAAAAAATGCTACTAAGTACAAAAAATTCTATCTTTTTAATAGTCATAAAAATACCTAAAAAACATTACAAACTTAACTAAACGTGGCAAACTTAATACATTTTCAATCAAAAACATTTAGTCATCATTCATCTATTCTAACAGGGGAATACTACAACTTAAACAGCTTTGTGCATAACAGTAAATCAAGATATGCATTAGTGACAGGGGAAAAAACCATTAGATTTTCCCTTTAGCAGTCGACATATGTTTCGGCCCTTTGTAGTGTACCACCTCTGTCAACAGTGATCACTAAGATGAATATTGGGCCATCTTCAGGACAAATAGTTACTTTGTGGTAGATTATTCTTGTTCCCCATTGGGCACACTAGCACATCTATGGTCCATAGACTGAAGTTAGGACTATTGAGCTTGGTCAGACTCTCGGATGTGGCCAGGTATTGCCATCTCTGGTCTTGGTTCAGATTAGCAACTTCTGTGGCTTTGTTTTCGAGGTTGATCTTTGTATTTCTGGATTTCACTCGGTACCATTCATTGGCAGGACATGAACAGTTATTCTGGTGGTTATAGTGCTGCCTTGATCTATGTTGTTTGTGTCCGAGTGAAAGCTGGAAGTCTGCGAAACCGGCAAGAGCTCGTTCTGCAGAATAATGGTGTGTTTTTGAATCGAGTCACGTGACTCGACCAAGCTCAATAGTCCTAACTTCAGTCTATGGACCATAGATGTGCTAGTGTGCCCAATGGGGAACAAGAATAATCTACCACAAAGTAACTATTTGTCCTGAAGATGGCCCAATATTCATCTTAGTGATCACTGTTGACAGAGGTGGTACACTACAAAGGGCCGAAACATATGTCGACTGCTAAAGGGAAAATCTAATGGTTTTTTCCCCTGTCACTAATGCATATCTTGATTTACTGTTATGCACAAAGCTGTTTAAGTTGTAGTATTCCCCTGTTAGAATAGATGAATGATGACTAAATGTTTTTGATTGAAAATGTATTAAGTTTGCCACGTTTAGTTAAGTTTGTAATGTTTTTTAGGTATTTTTATGACTATTAAAAAGATAGAATTTTTTGTACTTAGTAGCATTTTTTTGTAATTTTTCCCAAAAAGGCGATAACCTTACTAACAAAGTGTACAGGTTCACCTTTATCTTCACCTGTGACCCATACAGGGCTTAAAGAGAGGGGTAGTCGATCTGTTTTTTCATAAACTTTTCCGTCACAGAGAATCCCTTCTTACAGTTTTGACCCCCCGTAAACAAAAAATAGGGATTACCCATTTATACATACCAACAACTTTCAAGGGCCAATACCGCACTAAAGAAAACTAGTGGAGCTATAAAAAGCTACTACTTTATACACAGTGGAGGAGCAGTCAAACCAGCTTTTGTAGTGTAACATGCTCAAGCAAAGGCATCTGCCCTCTTTGGGTCTGAAGTTTGAGGCTATGTGAATTCTGCCCGCTAACATGGTGGAGAGTAAATTCCTTAAGAATATCTTGCTCATTCCACAAAACACTCCAACAGCAGCAGTGCAGATGGAGTGCGGTGTGGGCTCCATTAACGATGAAGTAGAAATGAGACCTGTCTTTCACTGGTTAGTAGTATGGGGCACTGCTGGTCTGGCTAAGTATCGAGATGCTCTTTCCTACGTGATGCTCCTGAGGGGATCGTATTAAGTGCCCTATCTGCTCCACATGAGGAAATTGCTTTCTGTGTCTGGCTTATGTATACTTTGGGAAAATCATCTAACCATCCCTTCGAATGCCAAATTATTAGTCAAATCGGCCTACTTAAGGCACCGGAGAAACAGAGTAAGCCTAGCTTGTTCAGCACTGGTCCAGCACTGGTTAGCAGACCTGAATGCTTCAGTTGTAAAAGACTGCCACACTATGAAGATTACCTGGATATCATAGCTCCACCTTATACCCGAGCATTATTTTACAGGTTTCACGTTGCCACTGAGGTCCGTTACCGCTAGCTGGGACAAGAATCAGAGCAAAAGATGCCCTAAATGTGATGCTGAGAATGACAACCCAGAGCATTTCATACTTCGTTGCCCAAGCCTGAAAGACCTTAGGAGTAAATATTTGATTCCACTGCTTAATCTCCTTGGGGTGAGAACTATCATGGGGCTATGTTTCACTGAAAATTTGAATACCGTATTCATTCTCTCCTTGAACATTTGACAGACATGGTATAAGAAGAAGAATTTGCTAACCTTCATAAGCTGAATTCTATCTGTTGTCTGCACTAGCACTTTATGACTTCTTAATCGTTTACACTTGGTGGACTGCGCCATAAGGTTTTTTAACTTGTTTGAAGGACACTGTGAAAATGTTTTGTTTGTTTTATGGAATTTTAAAAGGGTTTTGTATTCATGTTTTTTTTAATGAATGTTTGTATTTGTACCTGATGGCTCACATTGAATACATGTTTCCAACAACAACAAATATTATAGTTTTGCGTGTGGTATTTATGTATTTCCTCATGCAGTATCTGCCTCATGAAGTGTTTGCCAAATACTGCATGTGTCAGAATTGCATATTTTGATGCTGATATTTCCTTGTTTTCTTTTTTTTTACTTTATTGTGCATCTGGTTAGATATGCAAACCTTAAGCACTACAAATAAAACCATCTCAAAAGAGAGTTTAGATTCACAGATAATAAATACAATAGAATCATTCAATTTTCACTCCTCAATTAATTTTAACACTTCCCACCAAACGTGGAGAATTGACGCTGTGATGACCATAGGTCTACCTCCAATTAGCGTCGCCCAAAATGTTTCCAGTTCTATCCGATCAGGGCTCCTGACAAATGTACTGTAACCTCTCAAGTATTGACACTTTAATACCACTATTTCCTTGAACGGCATCATGACTAGGATCATGCTTTTGGAACACATACTGTTTTTTTTCTATTTTACAGATAGCAAACACGTTCACAAGCACAGCATAATTCATATAAGAAAAGCCAGTAAAAAATTAAGTCTTACTTAAGCCCACCTTACAATCTCTTTTGTTAATTGGATTTTACTCCAGGCTCCAAAAAAGATTTTAAAGTGAAAAAAGCACAGACAAGCTTTACATTTCTCATGCATCCTGTTTGGTGCATGGACATTTGATCAAACTAGTGCATGCCTGTCCAGTTATTGTCATTCAGAATGCTATTTAAGTTATTACTTCTGGAATGTGTGAGATATTAATTAACTTATTTTATTAATAGCCCCAACCTATGACTATTCTGACTTAACCCACTTTTAACAGGGTAATCTACTAATAAAATATCCCAGAGACAGTGATATAGATTCATAAGTGATAGGCTTAACTTTAGACTCCTCCCAACAACCGTGAAAGGGGATTGGCCACAGGCCAGATAGCCAGAGAGCCAGCCACAAAAGGGTCAGAGGGTCAGATGACCAACCAATATGGTTGATCACTGGGGCCGCCAACACAGCCAATGTCACACCCACAGGAATTAAAGGGGCTGTTCAGAGAACTTAAACTAGCCTAAATCAGTTAGGACTGTTAGGAAAGATTTCTCTTTTGGCAACTTTCCCTCCATATTCCATGGACCACCCAAACGTTGTGCTTTTGTTTTTGAAGCAGACCAGACTTTTGTGAACTTCCCAGGCCTGTTGCTCATTTTGTTTTGCGGAACTGGTCAGTCCTTCAGACCATCAATGTTGGTAAACTATGTTTTCCTTTGGTCTGTTTACCTTTTTATTAACGTTTTACCAGTGCACACAGCATCTTGCAAAGCAGTGTAAGGGGGATACTTTTGTATCTCCCTAGTCTTTTACACTTTAGATTTTTGTTTACTTTTTTATGTGCCTAAAAACAAGCTGGTGGCAGCAATCACATTTATACAATGTTAGTGTTAGTTTTAGTGTTCACATTAGTGTTTACCGCATTATGATGACTAAACATGGCTAGTGCACAAAAATGGCCGTGCCAAGAGATTTGCACTTGCTTTTTGGCTGCCAACTGTGTTCAAGAAATCCCATAAAAGGTAATTCACTTGCCCAGGAAGGCTGCTGCTTTTGCAGGCTAGTGATGCTTTTGTGTGTTTGGCCCAGAAAGAGGTGCGACTGTCTGGCCCTCTTCACATCTTTGGTGCCTGAAAGTCTAGCTGTGTGGCATGAGTGAAACCCACAGTGGTCCCCGATTGGATCATTGATGGCTGTTTGAATGGTGCACATCCTTACCATTGGTGGGCTTAGACTTGCCCCCATCCGTGATTTTGTATAAGAGAATACCTGAAGCCATTTTTTCAGATCAATGTTGCAGCCAAGTATCCTGTGTAGAAGAGCAGTTGACTTAAGATCTGTGGATGACTCCTGAAAAGGCCGAGCATCCCTTACTGCATTGGGCCCAGTGAAGCCCTGATGGACAAACTGATCTGGAAAGGTTGTACAGTGCTTCAACCCTTGGACTGGTGGGACCAACTAGTCTCTACAGATTCTCGAGAATCCAACTGTCCTGATCCTTAGGTAGTGTCACTGGACAACACGGTTGACTGACCAGCTCTCAAGTGGGCTGCCTGGGTAGAATTGTTGCCCTTCTGTGTTCATCACTGGAACATTGATGGTCGTCAGCTCATGCCAGAAGTTGCCTTACTGCCAAGTTTCAGCTTCCAAACATCAAGTGATCCTTTTCTGGAAGGTCTTCAACCATGACCAGAAAGACTCTTGCTGTAGTTGTTGCTGGAACTCCCCCTCCCCTGTCTGAGTAAGCGTCCTGAAGGGTTCTGCATCGGTGCTTTCTGCATTTCTTCTTCACAAAGGGTTTTTCTTTCCTCCTGGAACCGACTGGAAGAATATGTGCATTTGCAGCTCGTGGGCATCTTCTACTGGACCCAATGGTGGAAAACCAACTTCCAATGATCCCCAGTCGACCCATCTAGTCATCTGGGAAAATCAGAGTCAGGGGCTAAGTAATAGCCACACATTCGTCTCCCCATGTTCTCCTTGGGACAAACTTTGGTCTCTCTGTATCATTTCATCAACACAAGAAGTCTTCCTGCATCTGACCCCCTTTTTCTAAGAAGCTTTGTGTCTCTTGGGCACAAGGTCCCACTCGTCATAGGTACTGGACCTATAAAGTTAGGGTATCTATATCGTAACTTGGTTCCATTCTTCTGCATGCCCACTTACCTTTTTTGTGTTGAATAAGGTATTGAATGCATTCTGAAGAACCTAAAGAGGACTGTATGTATGTTTTATAATTGAGTGCTGTGTAATATGCACAGGAGGGTCACCATTCTGCTAGAATGGTGTACTCCTTTTTACCATTTCTTATTTGCTTGTTGTTTCTTAGTTCTTCTTCTGCCATTATAGGTGAGAACGACCTCAGAGTGTCTGAGAAGGCAGGAAGCAAGGTAGTAGTCCACAACTCTGCAGCCCTTTGTCCTTCACCTTGCCTGAAAGGAGCCAGTTCCCTCATGAGGGGGCTGGCTGTCCTGATTGGACAGCCAAACTGCCCCTTCTGTAAACTACAGGGTGAGTTTTCAGAAGTTGTACTGTAGTTCCTGAAAAAGACTCTGATTCTGGAACCTGCTGACAAGTCGACTGCTGGAGCTGATCCAAAGAGGGAGATGAAGAATAGACATCGGAAATGATTTCCAGTAACCGGAGAGCCTGCTGTGTAAACAGAGTCTGATGTAACCTTTCCTTCCATCTGACCTGGGGGTCCCCAAAATGGCGACTCCTACCCAGATCTAGTGGGACCTACTAGTCTCAAAAAGAACTACAAAAAGGAGCCATCCCTCAATGTGCTGTGGCCTTCCTGGCCTGTAATCCACCAAAACCAGGGTGCCTCACACCTGTGCAGTGCATGAACTTTCTAAGTCCTAATCTTGCTGAAACTTTGGCAGTTTCATGCTGGACCTCCTGAGACATGATGCGAATACCAGAAGTCCTCCCACCAGACTGCAGGACTGAGAACGGGAATGGGGACCAGAGGAAGCAGTGCTTCCATGACGGCTTGCATACCGTGGCCGCTGTACCCGGCAGGGTCAGACCAGTCGGGCACAGCGGCTTCAGCAGGCAAACCCATAGAGTGCCAGCCTGGAAACAAGGGTGCAGGTAAGCTTGCCGGTACCGTTGTTTCCGGACCGGCACACTTATAATGAGGCCCAGTGTGTCTTTCTAAAAGTGTATACTTGGGTTATGCTTTCCCTGAACTGCTACAGAGCACTTCTAAAATAGTCATGAGAGTTCTTACTTGTCTTTGAATTTAATCCAACACTTCTGAAAAGTATAATTGGTTAAACTATCTATTCCTATGCTTTGTAATAGTGTAAAGGTGTATGCACCAGTAGGTTACACTGACCTTGAATAGCTGCTGCTCTTCTACAAGTGTATTACTAGGTTGTGATTTCCCTGAACTGCCATAGAGCACTTTTAAAATAGTTTACCATATTCATACCTATCCCTGAGAATCTTAATATGCAAGTTAAGTTATTCTCTTCGAACTTTGTTCTTAAAAGTGACATTGGTCTGGTAACTGTATCCTTTCTTGATAGAAGAACGTTACATGGGTTGCAAGAGATACTTGTAACCAGTGTTGGTATAACTAAGTGACTGTGCAAGTGAATAACACTGTATGTTATAACCAATACAGTCTACTACCCTTCATTTACTGAATATAATCTAAAAGTAACTAACCGTGGTTTTACTCCCCAAGTATGGCTGAATGCCATTCTGAATGTGTTATAGGTTTGACTCACCTTGATCTGCTGATTGCTATTCGTAATAAGGTTATACTTTGGTTTGTATACCATAAGTATTGAGTCAGTTTTTATAATTGTGTTTATATGTATTATATCTATTGATCAGTGGGATTGGGTAATGCATAATGAGAAAGTTGCTAGTATGAAATCTATACGTATATATGCTAAGATGACCTGTGAATTCAAGAAACCTCAAAACTATTTGAAACTATTACCATCCCAATATACACGTAGAACATTCATGGTTATCAGATTCAATTGATTGAATGTATTAGCTGTTAGGGGTGCTTGGATGGGCATTCCTATCAATAAGAGGATATGTAGACTATATCCCTCATTACGAGTCCGGCGGTAGCCGTGCCGGTAAAACTGGCGGGCTGCCGCCAGACTCGTGGGGATTTACCGGTGCCGAACTTGCTGGATTTACCGGGGCATTACAGCCCCAGTTGTCCAGTAATTCAGCTCCCGGCATTCCGTTACTCCACATTCCTGTCCTATGGGACTCCATGGGAAGGGGGGCAGCGGAAACACCGGCACCATGCAGTAAAGGTACCGAAGTTTCCGCGTCCATCTGCGGCCGGTGGCGTTACGCTCAACAGGTCAGACCTGGCGGGTGTAACACCACACAGCCACATAATTCAGAGTTAGCCATTCTGGAAAACTGTGCCGGTACGGTTTTACCGGCACCGTTAAATCCGGACCGGCTAACTTGTAATGAGGCCCTATGTCTTGAGGATAATATCCTTGAAACTGCGAGGCATGTAATTACATGCTGCCCAAAAAATTGATCTGATATATGATAACTACTTCTTCAAGTTTGAGTTTGAGCAAGAATATATTCAGAGTGAAACTTTCTGGCTCCGATGTTTAATGGGATTGAACAAAAGTCTAATTATTGCTATAACACAGATTTGGAAGAAGGTGGATGAATGTCTACGTACCTTTGAGGATGTGGTTAAATTGCTAATTGGTCTTGATAAGTAAAGGTAACAATAAGAGTTATATAGTGTCAACCTGTGGTGAACAATATACTTGATTATGTGTATTATAACTGCTAGAAATAATAATAGGATGATGATAATGCCTATGATTATTGCTATGTATGGATTGCAGTTTACACCTAACTTAGACTAGGATATGTTTTATTTGTTTTATCTGTCCTATTTGTTTATATATATGAATATGATCTATGTATTTTATTGCTTATGTAATAATATATTGCTTATGAAATAATATAGCTTGCCTGTCTGTCTGTATATATTTTAAGGATTGTGATATTTTTTTAAGGATTGTGATGTTAACCCAAACTTGATCCTGATGATGTAAATTTGAAATTATGAATGTGAACTGTGAATTATGAATTATGAATAGTTCTTTTTTTAATGAATGTTATTCTTTTAAGAAGTTATTATTGAATTTGTGTAAATGTTTAATAACGATACACACTAATAAATAAAATAAAACAGTTTATATGTAAGAGTAATTACTTCCTCTAGATTTATCTTGGCTTACTTGTATTTAAATAAAATATTTACATTCACAATACATAGGGAGTCATTATGAATGAGGCGGTAAGGGGTTAACGGGGCTGGTAAAGATGCCGGAGCCATTAACCCCTCATTACGAGTTCTGCTTGCGGGACCCGCTAAGGCCACCTGGTAAAACCAGGCATCCTTAGGAGGTCCCGCGAGCAGACCAGGGTGCTAACAATGGGCCCGTTATTAACGGGCCTGTTGTTAACACCCTCCCCATTCCCATTTAGCCCTGTGGGGGCTTGAAAGGGAATGGGGATGGTTTCCTTGAATGAGGAATTACTGGGCCCTCCAAGATCAGAATGGCCCAGTAATTCCTCATTCAAGGAACCCGGACCCGGTACCCGGTAAGGGGGTAGCAATGCCACTAATAGCGGCATGGTTACCGCCTGACTTGTAATGACCCCCATAGTGCTTCCGTGTTTCTTTGTACCATATATGCTACAATTCCTTTGTACCAGGCTACAGTCCTGTGTCCTCCTAAGATAAGCCCAGCTGCTCTGTCTACACTACCAAATGTTCTCAGGTGGTACAACCTTAGTCCAAAAGTGGAGTTTTGTACTGCCTCAGATATGGTTTTATGAAGTCCTTAGTTGGACTTTAGAAAAACTGTCTTAACATGCAGGCATTCAACAGATTTTTGGAACAAAGATCCCTATAAAGAACAGTCCGCGGCGGATCGTTGGATGACCATTGCAGCTGACCAGCACAAACAGCCCAGTCCCTGTGAAACCCTGCTCCTCTGCCCTGATCTCAAGAAGGCCTGCGTCAGTGCTTCTACCATGGACTGGTGGGTTCAACCTGTCCTGACCCATGCTCGAGGATCGGTGGCTGCTGAGCTTTTGAAAGTGTTCCTGGACAGACCAGCTCTCTCCTGGGCTACCTGGCTGCAAAACAGTCACCCATCTGAGTGCATCCTTGGAACCTTCAGCTTGAACAAGACCACTGCCCTCCTTCAGTTTCAACCTCCTAGACTGAAAAGAAGCTGTGCCAGGCCTCCACCTTTTTTCGTCCCACGAAGAAAGCCTGTTGCCGCCCAAATGTGGAGACTCCTACCTGAACCAGACTGTTCTGGAGGACTCATATGGTTGCTGTGCCTATGGAGGTCTATATAGTTTGCAATTGCTTACAGATCTTAAAGGCTTAATAAATAATTGTATATATTTATGCTCATATATCTGGAATTATTAGAGTGCTGTGAGTGTCATTGTAGCCCTAGACCTCTTATATCTTCTGAGTCTACGTCTTAAGGCTCTACCATACCACCCCAAATGGGTTTGGCTAGACTTCAGTATCTTTCCCGGTGACCACAATAGGTTGCCCCATCAGAATCCAGCCCCAGGGTGGATTCTAGCAATCCATCTCAACACTTCCACAAATACATTCCCTTAAGGGCTAGCCTACGCCAGCTCTGTAAACAATTGGTTTGGCAGCCTGCCAACCAAGCCGGTCGTAAAAACTATTAAATGAACTGACCGACTATTAGAAAAGATGTTTTTGTTTTGCTACTTTCCTCCCGTCAAAAAGACTTATATAGGATTTTTTTCTTTTCGCTTTGCTTGGACTCCTAGCCTGAGTTTTTGAAGGCAAGTTGAGCCTTCTGCTTTACTTCCTTGTCTTTTTTGCTCATTCCTATGTGGAAACTGATCAGTCCAGCAACTATTATTACAGGGAGATTAGGTGCCTGAATATGTTGTATTTTTACAACTACACACATCACCCAAAACTGAAGTGTGGTCATCAAACTTTGTACATGTAACTAAAAAGTCACTACAGAAAAAGTTAAGAAAATGTTAAGGATACAATGTGCTTCATTACAAGTCCGGCAGTAACCCTGCCGGTGCTACCTGTGTGTTGCGGCTGAACTCGTAAAGGTTATCAGCAGCTAGCTTCCCGTTGCCACTGGGACATTACAAGTCCCGGCGGACCAGCCGCTAGGTACCACTAAAATGTTGTTCTCCATTCCCATGGAGTCCCATAGGAATGGGTACATGGAAGCACTGTGCCGGTGCATCCATGATAGGTCTGCCTACCGTGGCCGCTGTGCCCGGCAGTGTCAGACCTGTCGGTCACAGCAGCTCCGGCAGGCAGACCTGAAATATGCCAGTCCGGAAACAATGGTGCCAGAAAGCTTACTGACACCCTTCTGTCCAAACCGGCAGGGTCAGAATGAGGCCCAATGTGTTTCTAGTTTTATACTTTTTACTGATTCGTCTTAAAATTACTGCACATATCTACTCAGAGAGGCTAGCACTCCAAGATGGCCTTGCCACGAGAGTTTAGCATGTCCTTGGGCCATATTTTTCTTTGGCCTTCTTCGTGCCCCCTTGGGTCTAGAATTAGCATGTATGGGGTAGACCTTTCCTCGGAAAAGCAGCTGCTTTCCCTGGTAAATAAGTGGTTTGTGTTGTGCCAGGAAGGGGGGCTGGCACTTTCTGGTCCCAGTACACATTATGGTGCCTTAATATAGCCACTGCCAGTTTGAATGGTGCACATCCTTACCATTGATATACCTGGGCAAGCTTCCATTGGAAATGGAATGTAATATGCCATTTCTATAGCTTCTACTGCCTTTAGTATGGACTTGAAGCGCTGTAGGGGATGAGCTCACTTAGGTAGACTGTAGACAGAAATGTGAATGAAGGATTTCTTAAATGCATGTGTGCATTTTTAGCCAGCACAAAGGAAGTTGGGGAGTAGCCAGGTCCCTAATAGCAGGCCATGGATGTCAGATGAGAGTATGGGTACCACGACCGGTTTTGAGGTGAGTAGGAGAGTCTAGAAGACGAGAAGACTAATTATGTGCAGCTGGACCGAATTATCTGTGGGACTCCATTTTCTATTGGAGGTGGTGGTGTCTGTTTTGGGGAGTGAAGTCAAGCTGTGTTTATTGCAGATGTGTGGAGGTGGGAGGACAGTGCTTAGTGTGATGAAGTTCTTCATGTTTCAGCAAAGAAAGGCTGATTTCTAGTTGAATGTAGTTTTGCAGAGTTTAGCATGGGCCTAATTGAGATGAATTCCGAGGGGATGTTAAGATGGATTTCCAATCTCAGGCCTGGTGGACAGAGTCTAGCTGGCCACTCCAGTTATAGTAAACATGGAAACTGGGAGTCTAACCAGACCAATCAAGGTAAGCATGGAGAGTGGTCAAGGATACGTTTTATGAGAGTTGAGTGGGGTCCAGGGGTACACAATGAATCCACACAGTAAAATACACAAAGATTACACTCAGACAGTAAGTACAAAAGTTCAGACAGTAGGTCCAATAACGCATTTGCAATGTAACAGTTTTGGGGGGTTTGTAGGTGAGTGATAGGCATTTGGATCTCATCAGGGCATTCCTGCCCGGGCAGCCATCGGTCAAGAACCACACGGCAAAGGGCAGCTCCACTGCCAAGCAGCTCCAGTCCCTGTGTGCCTGTGTTCACCTGGGTAGCCCGCCTCTGTCAACCAGCAGTGACTGACAAGGTAAGTGTGATGTCGGCAGGGAGTGCAGCCATTACTGCACTCCATTTAAACCCCACCACTGTTATTGCCAAATGTCATATAGCCACTTGTGTTGAACCCATTTGTATAGTTCCTATGCATCTAGCCCTCCACCATTAGTCAGCAACATCTCGCAATTAGGTCATTTGGGTAAATTAAGCCTCATCTCATATTTAGTCTACTGGTGTAATTAGAAACTGCTTCATTAAGCCTTTTTGTGTAAGTTAACCTCATCTCACATCTAGTCTATGGGCCTCATTACGCGGTGGGTGGTAAGGGATTACCGGCACCGGTAAGGTCACTGGTTTCAGTAATCCCTTACCACCCTATTCCGAGGTCCCTTAGCGGGTCCCTTCCTCAATGCCTGGTTTTACCAGGAGTTATGGATGGGACCCGTTAAGGGACTTCATAGCTAATAACGGTACCGCAAATTGCGGTATCTTTATTAGCTCCATCACCATTCCCATTGAGCCCTATGGGGGCTCGAATGGGAATGGGGAATGGTTCCCAGAATGGGGACTTACCGGGTCCTCCAAAGTTGGAATGACCCGGTAAGTCTCTATTTCGGGAACCCGGACCCAAAATGCGGTAAGGGGCTAGCCATGGTGCTAATAGCACCATGGCTACCTCCTACCGCGTAATGAGGCCCTATTTGTTAACCACCTCTTGCATTAATCCCATTTGTGTACGTTTGCATTACGCCTACTTGTGTAAGTTAGCCACATCTATAGTTAGCCATTATGTTCTGCACCATAGCTTGTATGTGTTGAACTCTCCCAAGCCCTTTAACAGCATTACCTGGGTGATATGATTATCCACTGCTTGCCTTAACCCTATTTGTGTAAGTTAGCCTCATCTCACATCTAGCCTATATGTGTAAATTGGCCTCCTCTCACATCTAGCCTATTTGTGCGAGCTAACCACATCTTGCATTAATCCTATTTGTGTATGTTATCCACTTCTTGCATCAAGCCTACTTGTGTAAGTTAGCCACATCCATAGTTAGCCATTATGTTCTGCACCATAGCTAGTTTGTGTTGAACGATACCGCACCCTATAACTGCCTTAATGGGGCGATATGGGAGAGAAGCACAACCATTGCTGAGCTCCAGAAGCCCAGCCATTATTACACTACTACAGCTTTGTAAACAATGCTAACACAGTTAGCCTCTTGTTGAATTGTGCTACCATCCATACTCATCATTGTGATAAGATTCATAGTTAACCATTGTATTGAATTGTGGAAGGAAATGCGTTGCACCTACATGTATTCTAGGAGGTAGACGTCATGCCGGATTTAGATGTATTATGCGGGAAAAAAATATGTTGCATTCGGTTGTATTTTGGGGGGTAGGAAATGTGCAACAATAGACATTTCTGGAAGATTAGCAATGCACCACCTTCAGATAGAATCATGAAGATTAGCCACCTGGTGGCGTGGCTAGCTGGCCATGTAGGAGGCTGGGGAACTCCGGAGCTCCTGTCGATCCGGAATATATCCTACCAAATCCTGCCTTCCCAGCGCCAAAAACCAAGCATCAATCACTTAAAGGGGAGATTACCGAGGAAGATACCCAAAGTTCTCTTTTCGGCAGACCTGAGGAGCGCCACTCAAAATGGCCGCTGTGCCCCAGGACAAAGGCTCTGGAAGCGGGGCACAGCGGAGAGGAAGCAGTGGCACCCCACGCCCACCGATTGTGGACCCGATGCGAGGGGAAACTCCTGCAAGGAGATTGCACGGTGCTGCAGAGGCAGTGCGCATGGAAGAGTGCGAGCGGGCACCTGTGACGGTGTTGTGCCCGGAGCATCCCTGGAGGAGAAGGAGGGACGGAGACCGACGAGGCAAGGGTGGCAGGAGCTGCCGACCCCCCCCTGCAGCTGGAGCTTCGGGGCATGCGGGGCCAGTGGTCGCTGTCGCGACTCTGCTGCACAAGTCCCCTGACTCAGGACGCGCGGTGTCCGGGAGGCTTGCAGCCGTGCCCGGCGGGGCGCACAAACACTGAAGCTCGTAGGAGGAGGAGCAGCACGGGGCAGTGCCAGCAGCCCTCCCGAGCACATGTGGGTCGAGGGCTGCTTGCGCGACACGGGAGCTATGGCCCCACATTGCGGCTTGGTGCGGGGCCCAGAGAAGACCCTCCCCAGCTGGAAGTGGGGGGAGAGTAAAAGTGCCTCGTGTGTGGCCCTGGGCGCCCCTGCGAGGAGGGCACCCACGTGATCATCTGGAAAGGAGCTGATCCTCCTAGTTCAGCATTGTTAAAGCCACATAAGGGTCGAGCGCAGCTACGCTCTGGCCCATAAAGGAGTACCCAGCCCTCACGGGAGGCGGCTACCACGAGCCAAGGCAGACAGTCTGGGGGACGCTGATTCACGGGCCACAAGCGCGCATGAGTTGGGACTGTTAGGCCCATCAGGATATGAGAGCTGGGAAGCTACAGTAGTCTGAGAGGCCACAAGATGGTAGGAACTGTGGCTCTGAAGCACGCCCAATGGGCACAATCCGGGCCAGCTGAGCCGGAACCAGTGGACAGATCCTGTGCCCTACACGGGTCAGAGCACCCCCATGCAGACACGGAAGGGTGAGGCCCAAACATAAGCAGATCACATGAGAATTGCATGGGAGTGTCCCACAAAGTAACCGTGCTGGAGAGAATAGCAATTGGAGAAGATTCCTGCCCTGGGGGTGGGTTACTTGGCCACCCACACTCACGAAGCTAAACCCCTGATGGCGACACTGTACCGCAATGCCTGAAGCAGGCAGCCGGCTTGCCTAGCGGAGCGATAGACATGGCGACCAAGCTCAATAAAACCAAAGGGAAACAGCCCATGATGGAAGATTACACCAAGACCCCACAACCTATGGAGGGCGCTAGAAGCAAGGACAGCAGCGCCCGGCAAGCAGTCTCCCCAGCAAGGGAAGACCGGCATATCCTGGAGGCTATTGCAGACCTGAAAGCTTTGTGGGAGACAAAATTGGAGGCCACAACGACTACATTGAAGGTGGCGCTGGAATCAAAAATAGACGCAGTGCAAATAGACCTGAACCTCCTTCGACAAGATGTAAGGTTGATAGCTGATCGCACAGGAGAACTGGAAAAGGTAGCGGAGGCCAACACTGCGCCCTGGAGATCCACGCGTTGCGGCAGCAGGTGGGCATCCTGGAGAGCAGAGCTGAGGAAGCGGAGGGAAGAGCACGAAGGAACAACATACGCATCATGGGGCTTCCTGAAGGAGAGGAGGGAGCGAACCCCACAGAGTACGCGGAATCCTTGCTCCTGCAAGCGATCGAAGGGGGCACACTGTCTCAGGGATTTGCAGTGGAGAGGGTGCACAGAGCCCTGGCAAGGAGACCCCCCGGGAGACCCCCGAGACCCATCATCACTAAAATATTAAACTACCGCGACATGGAACGTATACTGGAATACTTCCGCAAGGGAGGCACAATCCAGAGGGCATCCGCCTCAATAACAGCATACCCTGACTACACTCTTCAGGTTCAACGAAGGAGATTACATTTTAGTGCAGTTAAGAGGAGGCTAAGGGTCTCGGGTCACAAGTACATGCTGATGTACCCAGTGAGACTGAAGATATTTCACAAGAACAGAACACTGTTTTTGACACCCCAGAGGAGGCGTCGGACTGGCTGGATGCACAAAACTGCCCAGAAGGAAGGGAAAATCAAAAGGGAAGCAGCGCGGAGAAATGATGCAGCGATTCAACGAGTGAGGTGCTGTATAAAGATGCGCCACTGGGACTTGATTATAGTTGTACTAAATAATGGGAAGGCAGAGTATGATGATGCATGACCGCGAGCAGAAGAGCATACGACCTCAAACCCCCTTAGATAGTTTAGTTCGGTTGCCAATAGTGTGGTAACCTCCTGCTGGGTGTCCGGTACCGGAGTAGCTGGACGGAACCAAATGCGGGATCGCCTGAGATCCAGCGGTGGAGCTAGGCAATTGTTGGGGTGGGGAAGGGAGAGGGTAGGGGATGGAGTTGGAGTGTGTGTTGGGTAGTGGTTAGAGGACGAGCATGTACCCGCGCACCTCCGCGCGTAATCCAAGATGAGCATCACCGGGCTGGGAACCCCGGAGCAAGGGAAAAGAGGAGAGACCAAAAAGGGGATGGGTGACCTTAGAATGATAACCTGGAATGTCAGGGGGCTCAATAGATGTAGCCCTGTTGCAAGAGACCCACATTACGAAGGAGAAACAGGAGGTAATTAAGAAAAAGTGGAGGGGCACCACTGTGGGTGCCACTTACTCAGCATATGCCAGGGGGGTGATTATATGGGTTGCTCCTCAGGTGCCTATTCAGATATTACAGACTGTGGTGGAGCCTGATGGGAGGATGGTGGCACTTCGGGGACTCCTGGAAAACAGGGAAATAAGCATCATAAATACATACTCTCCTAATCAGGATACTGTGTCATATTATAAATCGCTATATAGGAAGATTAGCCCCCTCATAAACGAGTTGGTCATTTGGGGGGGGGGGGTTAACTGCACATTAGGCCCTACACTAGACAGATCAGACACGAAATATGATAAACCCACACCTGCAGCGAGAGCACTACGGGCCCTCCTGGGGGATTTTGGGCTCGAAGACACATGGAGGCAGCAGCACCCGACAGCGAGACACTATTCCCACTACTTTGCTCCACATTATCTATACACAAGGTTGGATTACATGTTCACCACCCCCGGAATATCTAGAGAGGTGGTGGGCTCAGAATACAAAGCCAGGATTCTGTTGGAGACATCAGCCCCCAAGAGCCAGAGTCCCCACATGGAGACTTAGAGCTGAGGCCCTGAGAGATGCTACATTCCGTGAGGACCTTCGGGAGGAGATAATTAACTATTTTGAACTTAACACGGGAAGTGTGGAATCGGGAGGGACCCTGTGGGAGGCCTTCAAGGTGGTAATCAGAGGGGCGGCCATTGCCAAATCTAAAGGGCTCCAAAGAGACATAGAGCTGGAGTTGCAGGATGTCGAAAAGAGATTGGAAACAATAATGGAGAAGGAGGGGTTCTCGCAGGAACACTCCGAAAGGGCGAGCCAGTTGCAATTGGTGGGAGGAGAGCTATTGGACAGGCCCAGCAACCTAAATTATAAGAAATATATTGAAAGGCAACATGCGGGCGGGGACAAACCAGGGCAGCTGCTAGCGTGGCTATATAAAAATGAGGAACAAAGGCCTCTGATTAGGGAGATAGTGGGGGAGGCGGGATAGATCTGCAATACCCAGGAAATGGTGAACGAGGGATTTCTCGAATTCTCGAAGCTCGCGAGTTCCTAGAGGACATAGGATTGCCCCAACTAAGCACAGAAGACAGAGAGACCTTAGAAGCCCTGGTCACGCCGGATGAACTAGAGGCAGTGGTGACGCACCTACCCACGTGCAAAGCCCCTAACTCCCCAGTGAGTTTTACAAAACATAGAGACAAGAGGTCCTACCCCCACTGCTGACCATGTTGAATGAGGCATATGAGACTGGAAGACCGCCGGCGTACCTGAGAGAGGTGATGATCATCCCCCTTCTCAAGCCAGGCAAGCCCAGTGCGGACTGCGGGTCGTTCAGACCACTGTCCATGCTGAACCAAGACAGAAAGATCCTTACCACAATACTCGCTAATAGACTTAAGCCAATGATAAATAAACTAATACACCCTGACCAAACAGGATATGTTCCGGGTAGGAGCATATCCGACAACCACAGGAGGCTCCATCACATCATAGAGCAGGCAGAGGGTACCCAGACGAAATGGCAGTAGTCTCACTGGATGCAGACAAGGCATTTGACTCGGTCCGATGGCCATGGCTGATGGCGGCCTTAAAGGGATTCGCGATGGGACCTGGGTACTTGCGGTGGGTGAAAATGCTTTATAGCTCCCCCACAGCCAGAGTAAGAACGGGGAAGATCATATCGGAAAGCTGGCATTTGGGTAGGGGCACGAGGCAGGGCTGTCCATGGTCACCAATGTTGTATATACTAGCACTTGAGCCCCTGGCCATCTACCTTAGACAACAATACGGTGAGATAGGGGTGCACACCAAAGGGGGACCGCACCTAATATCGCTATATGTAGACGATATGCTTTTATACCTGCGCTACCCGGAGGAGAACCTGCAATATATCTTAGAAGTGATGGAACGCTATGCGGCCTTCTCCAGGATTAAGGTCAACCCCAATAAATCAACCATGTTTCCCCTGGGCAGATATAGAGACACTCCACAGACAAACCTGCCCACCCTGCAAATAGCATGGCAGACCAAAACGTTTAGATAACTGGGGATTAACATCTATCATACGGCAGCGGCTGAGCACAAACACAATACAGAGAAAGCAGTGGAAGGCGTTAAAAACATCATGGAATTTTGGGCCAAGCTTCCCCTGGCTATGGTAGGACTGGCGGACCTGCTGAAGATGGTGGTTCTGCCCAGGCTACTTCACTACTTTACAAACATGCCATACATGGTGCCCAAGCACTTTTTTACTAAACTACACAGCTTGTGCAGGGGCTTCCTGTGGCATAACACAAGAAACAGAGTGGCCCTGTGGAAGCTCCAGAACGCATATGATAAAGGGGGGATTAAGTTACCAAACTTTGAGATATACTACTTAGCGGCGCAGTTACAATATGTAGCTAGGTGGCTAGCAGAAAACGAGACGGCAGAATCCAGGCTGCTGAAGGAGGAAAGTGCCCCTTATTTTTTACGAGAACTAATATGGCTTCCCAAACCAGAGATGTGAGGGAGACCAGGATTGCTCAGATTGGGCTGGGAGGTCTGGCACAAAGCGTGCCGGTACAAGGGGAGCCTGGCCCCGTGCTCCCCGCGGGCGCCACTGGTGGCGCTGTGTGGAGCAGATGTCCAACTCAGAAGAATGATCCGAAGATACTGGGAGCATGTGGGCCTAGCCACCCTGGGTGATATCTGGCAGGAGGGAGAGGTTATAGAGTTCCAAACAATAGTAGATGAGATGGGGGTACAGCCAGGACAGTACATCACATATAACAGAATTGTCAAAAAAGTGAAAGAAACATGGTCTGAGCTGGAGGTGGCGGAGCTCCCGGTTATGGCCATCAAAACAATGTATGACATCTCGGAGGGGGGCACGAAATATCCAGGATTTATGAATTAGCTATGCTGAGAGTGGGGAAAAAGCTCACCGATCTAAGGAGGGATTGGGAGAGGGCCCAGAAATATCACAAGAAGGTGTCCAGAAATGGCAGGTTACAACAAATCCAACTATATGTCACTCATAGAGCATATATGACCCCCCGTATGATAGCGAAATTTGGAAAAGCAGAGGCACAAAGATGCCCCAAGTGTGGCGAAAAGGAAAGCCGGGATGATCCACATGTTCTGGGCATGCCCGGAGGTTACGAAGTTCTGGGGGGAGGTTAAACTCAAGCTATCCGAGAAGGGGACTAAGTTAGACATAGAATCCATCTGGGCATGCATGCTGGGGGGATATACCAGGCCACGTAAACTGAAACATGTATGCAAACTCAAAAACTTAGCATACATCCTGGGCAAGAGGAGAATTGCCATGAGCTGGAAAGCCGCTCACAGACCTAGAGTGGAGAGGTGATGGGAGGACCTCCTCAACTGGGCAGATGCAGAGACTATGGCATGGTATGAGGTGGCTAGCAAAGGTGAGGGAGAGGAAGTGGGACCACTGATGGAATGGAGACAATTGATAGCCTCGCTACATGGGTGCACCCGTAGTGACCCCAGTGACGAGGACTTGCTTGAGAACCCTGAGGAGGACTTACCCGGAGCAACAGATAACAGAGGTACAAGGAGTAGTGCTCAAGTTTTTGGGGAGTGAGGGGGGAAGACATCATAGAGACAAACATGTAATGCATACTGTGAAACACATGTAACTGGAAATGTCGGGAGTGTTGTTATATGTCGTGTGTGGAATTAATTTTAAAAAAAATGAAGGTTAGCCACCTAGAAGAACTTTGAGAGTACCCAATGTACTAACCACCACTCCTACATGCCTCCCTTGTACTATACACAACCATTGTATAGCCAAACTACACACTAACACACCCAACATAACTAACACTTGCATACAACAACAAACACAGGCACTGGACCTCTCCCCTATGGACACAAAAAGCCAGTGCACACACACCTTAAATACCAGCTAATTTAGCACATAAACTCCCCCCCAACATAACAGACATTCACACACAACAAACAACCCAGACATTGGACCACACCCTTACATATACACAAGAGGTCAACCACATCCCTAAAAACTAGCCGATTTAAACATACAACACTCAAACATCCAACATAACAGACATTCACCCTCATCCCCTTGCTTTACAAATTTGCCAGAGCACCAGGAAACTATGCAGGTGGCAACAGTATGCAATAAAAAAACCTTTACCATAACATGATCATCCCAGGCAATGGGTCTCACCCTATGGATACCAGTGCACGCCATTAACCCATCTGCAACCCAACATGCAACCCAACACACACAGATGGCAGTTTCTCCTGGTTCTGGACCTATCCCATCCCTTAACCCTCACTAATCATCCCTGTCCACTTCTTTGCAGGGCCATCTGATTGCTTGTAGACTGCCACTGTGTGGTAGCGGTGTGCAGTATAAATCATCTTAACACACGCGCCTCAGCAAGTAGCCTCTCAAGTAGCCTGTTTCGCCTGGCTACGCTTGTGAACTGAAGATCAGCTGGAATCCTGTCGAATCCTGCCGTACGGAAAGAAGAAAAGAAGGACTTTTAACCTCATTTAGCTGGCCCCGCCCCCTTCTTGAGGAGGAGTCTACATATTTGCGAGGCCACGCGCCATCAGCGCGCGCGCCTCAGCAAGTAGCCTCTCAAGTAGCTTGTTTCGCCTGGCTACGCTTGTGAACTGAAGATCAGCTGGAATCCTGTCGAATCCTGCCGTACGAAAAGAAGGAAAGAAGGACTTTTAACCTCATTTAGCTGGTGACTAAAGTTAATATACGATTTAATATAGTGCCATTGCAATTATAAATCAACTGAAGTATACTAAAGCACAATTTGTCAGCGCGCGCGCCTCAGCAAGTATCCTCTCAAGTAGCTTGTTTCGCCTGTTTGGCATGTGAGGCTTGAGAGGCGTTATATTGACTTAAGGCTGGAGTATTTTTCTCCAATAATAACAGAGTCAACTGACATGTAAGAAAGTCTTGTTGGACAAATGTGTCTCACGAGGGTGACGAGACATGCGATTAAAAGGCTTCAATTGTAAAGAGTTTTCTGGATTACGAAGCTGTGAAGCAGCGTCGCAGCACACACGAAAGGTGAGAGGGTTGCGATTGTGTTGATAAGCTGGTTTGCAAAAGTGATCCGAGAAAGGCTGTTCTGTGATTTTCCGTGGAAATAAGAACACACGGAGGGAGAGGCTGCATACGATGATGGTGCGCTGGCATCTCAGCAGTGGTGAAAGTGGGTGTTAATATGGATAGGGGGAGGAAGGGAGGTGCTACTCTGATACAGCAGTCTCGAATTGTGATGAAACGGAAAGTGATAAAAAGAACGAACTGTAAGTGTGGGAAATAATTGATAGTACGTGCAACTATAGCCAACACCTGCAGGCGTTCAGCGAAATTAATGTAAGCTGCTGGAGAGTGGAAAAGAACAGCAATTTATATGGGCTGCAATAAATCATTCAGAGTCATTTAATCTATAAGAATATAATGGCCACAAATTCAAACAAACCAAAACGAAACTTAAACACATTCAGAACAATCATGACTAGGAGAGCCAGCATGGCGATAGCGGAAGAAGCCCTAATTGCGCTCTTGTCTGACACAGACGAAGATAATGTAGAATGTGCCCAAATTCCGCCCACTGAAGCTAGTGAGTTTGAAAATGGAAATAATGAGGAATTAACAAACAACTCACAATGCCTATATACTGAAGGCTTAAAACAATTGGAACAAACAGACGATAATTGTGCACTGAACTCGAGTTTATTGTATCCCAATACTCCCCTTATTTTTGGGACAGGTGAAATAACCTTATTAGGATTGTCCCAGCATCTCGAACCGATTGAGGAAGAAGGAGTACTCCAGGGTAACAAAGGTAACACTCATAAACAGGAATTAGGAGCGCCATTCGAAAATAGAAACAGCCTGATGTTCACAGAATAAAAAAATTATTCAAGAATGTTAAATGAAATAGTAATGGCTATTACCGCCCTTCCTGATTTATGTAGAATGATTATGGCTGAATGGCTGGATGGGTCAAAAGAGAAAGTCAACCAAGAGGAAAGGCATCCAGAGTCCGTATCTTTCAATGAGGTGTCAGAGATTCAGGTGCCTAATAAGATCGCTACTAACAGTGAGCCTGCAAACAAGTACGCAATATCGAAAGATAAAGAGCCAGATACTATAGTGGATTTAACATCCACCCAGGGGACGAGTAGGACAGAGAATGCAACAACTACTAGCTGTATTACTGAAGAGGCACCTAAATCCCCTAAAAGGAAAGAAAAAAAAGGTACCCGAAAAAGAAATGCAAACAAGAATGGGAGTTTGAAAATGTCTTCCCGCAAGTTCATGCGTGATGTGGATTTGCGTGAAGACTTGGAGGATTACCTGACAGTTAAAGAAACTAATCAAAAAGAAACAAATACGATACCAGTCCCTATAGGGAAAAAGAAAGGGAAAACTGTAAAGCGTGTCCCAAATGCTACCATGAAAGACTACACAGAAGGTCCTATAAACTGATAGACGCTTTAAAACACAAAGAGGTGTCTGATAGAATAGACACAAACTTAAGAATGCTGGAAAGAGGGGTTGCCGACATCTTTGACATCTTTAAAAACCCAGAGATGATATCTAGAGGTAACACCCCAGTCTCCGCGGGCCCTGTGTATACCAACACTCCTACTAATGTTAATGATCATTCGATACCAAATGCCGAAGAGATGCAGCAAAAAGCAGAACCTAGTAACATGGAGGGAAAGTTGGCAAACAAGCTGCACATGGGTAAAAACGAGTGTATGGAAAAAATCCCTCGGGCGCTGAGAACTGCATAGAAGGGAATGTACTACAAACATCAAATGAAGAGAGCAATAAGGGTGTCCCAGAACAAGCACTGAGTAAACTAATAGATAAAATGCTATCCGATAAAATAGCTGGGCTGTCACAAAAACCAGAGGAAAAACCTAAGCTCATGGGGGCACATTTAGGCTCCCACACTAGCTTACAACAATCAACCAATACAGTATGGAAAACTGTAGATGGAGGGCAAGAACAAAACATGAATATTAGAGTTGTAGACCATGACTACTCTGAATTTGTCAAAAACGATATATGTTATCTTAGAGCGCCAGTTTTCTCTAATGAGCCAAGCCTCACAATGTATTATGTTTTCGAGGAGGGAGGACCCAGAGCCTTAAACAGACCATATATCCTAAACCTATTTGGCGATATTCCCGAGCTAAGTTTGATAACCACTTCAGATACACAATTAGTTGACTTCATTCACAATTATCGGTATGACTATGTCCGTTTAGTGATCAACTCACCTTTGGTCAGAAATCTGATCCTAAAAGAAGTAGGTTCTCTGCAAAAAAAGGGATTTGATATTATACCATTCTCTAATAATGACAAAAAAAAAATGGAAAATAATATACAAAAAATAAGAGATGGAAACATTGGCAAAAATAGTTGTATACGGTCTGCCGACGGTGATGGGCTCTCTGTTGTATCTGAGGCGAAGGCATGTTTAAAAGATATGGAGGAATGGTGATTGCTAGCCAACTCGCTCAGAGAGTCTATAGAACAACTGAAATCTACACAGAAACCTATTTAGCAATGTAAACCATTATCAGCTAGTTACCTGGAACTCTAGAGGTCACAAACAGCTGCTAAAGGATGATTTTGATTGTGTAAAGCTAAAAGACTTTGGTTTTATTCTGTTACAAGAAACATGGGCAACGAGTATGATATATATGGATGGGTACAAAACTATATGTCTTCCTGCAATACAGGGCCCATTAAGAAGACCTAGTGGCGGCTTAGCACTAGCATTCCGAATAGAAAATAAAATTGTGCTGGAACACAGGGTATTCATCATGGAGTGTTCTATAGTAGCGAGTTTTGTATTGCTGAATAATGTGTCTCCAATACATATAATGATATGCAACATTTACTGGAATTCATGCAGTATGAACAATGAACAGCTCGAGGAATTATTTGTATGCCTCAATGACACTCTTGAGAACTGGTTAGATGATCATCCAACAGGCTCCATCATTATAGCTGGAGATTTAAACGCAGATTGCAACCAACCTAAAGAGGATCTGTTACGGAATAGAATGCTTATACAGAATAGATCAGACAAATTAAATAGAGGAAGACTATGGCTAGAGTTCTGCGAAAGCAGGAACTTGACGCAAGTCTTTATTGCGAATCCTACGTGGCGTGCTAGAGGTAAGAGTGGAATTTTAGATTACATCTTCATTACCACACAGGACACGTGGAATTGTAATAATCTAGAGATAATTCCCTCAGAGAACAGTGATCATGTAATGCTTAGCTTAGCTCTACCTTGGGAAAGGAAGCCTGTAGAAGCGTCTTACTTTTCAACACAGATAGAAGTTAGAAATGATGGTAAATGTGAAAAATGGTCCAAAATCAAATTGGGGGAATTTAATAGCATACTATCCCAAGACTTTGAAATATCAACATATGATATAAAATGTGCAACCTATTCAGTAAATCGGTTTTCATCCTATCTAGCTAACACACTAGAACGCAGAAAAGCCTTCAACGGCACTAACCTAGAGGAGAGTAAACTGCCAAAACATACATTTAGTCAGGCTGTTAAAATAAAAAAATCGACCATGAGGAAAACTATTCGAAAGCTAAAGAAAGAGTCAGGTGATGTTATGGTACGTAATTACCAAATTAGATTAATTAGACAGAAATATAAAAACTGGCAAATAAGTATCAAGGCTCAGATTGCCCAAAGAGACGGAGAGTCGATGTTGAAAGCAATGAACGCTGCCAATCCACAAAAATTTTGGTCTATAATAAATAGCTTGCAAACAGCGCAGCATATTGTTCAAGCCAATCGCATTGACTCTCAAACATGGAAGGAACACTTTAACAATCTATATAAAAATCCAACACAATTGTGGATGCCGTTAAACGATGAAGTAGAAAAGTGGTCCCTGAATATTAAGGAAGCAAATATACTAAGATATATCAAGAAAGCCAAATCAACCTCCACACCAGGACCGAACCAGTTATCCTTTTTAACCCTGAAAAGCCATCCTCACATATGGTCGAAATTATTGTATATACTCTTCAGTGACATCTGTAAGAAGAAACAAATTCCACAATCATGGAAAATGGCATATGTGATCCTGATATTCAAACAAGGGGACAGGATGAATATGAAAAACTACAGACCCATTACTCTCCTAAACGTTGAATCCAAGATATTTGCCGCCATTGTACTGGAGAAATTGACAACATGGATAGCCAAGAAAGAGATCTTGGACCTTAGACAAATAGGATTTAGAAAACATATTGGCACCGATGCGGGTGGTCTCCTAATGCGTAACTTAATGAGCTTGGTCAAAGGTAAAAACATAGGACAGTTATACATAGCCTCAATGGACCTGACCTCGGCGTTTGATTTGGTAGATCGCCCAACTCTATGGAAAACGCTAGTATCTCTGGGCATAGAAAGTAATTTACTAAATGTAATCATTCATCTATATTCAGATACTGTCATGAGAGTGAGGCTAAATAATGAAGGACTACTGTCTAATGAGATCACAACAGCCAACGGCTTAAAACAGGGATGCAGATTGGCAGCGACTCTCTTTAACTTGTATGTTGCGGATGCAGGGAAAAAACTAAACTTTAGTGGGCTGATTGGCATGAAGTTTAGAGGGTGTACTATTAGATGGATAGCTTATGCAGATGATTTCCTATTAATGGACAGGTCGAAAATAGGCCTGCAAAGACTGATCAACGATTTCGGGTCGTTTATCGAAGAAAGAAAACTAAAAATCAACCCCAAAAAGTCGATCATCTTTCAAGGGGGTTGTAAAAAGCTGACTCCTGCATTTTCATTTTGGAACTGTGGGAGCGTACAGATCAAGAGCCAATCGGTACTAAAATTCTTGGGCTACACAGTACATAGTCTTAACTCTAATGTGATCCTAAAAAATAATTTAATAATGAAAGCAAAGAAAATTACGAACCAAATCTCAGGCATAGAAAGAAGATTTGGCAAATTTACTTTATCCCCCTGCATTCAATTCTACACACTCAAGAGTATTCCTAATTTAACTTATGGTATGGAATTTATATCTGAATCAATGGTACCTTTTCTGAAAACTGTAGAAGCTTTAATTTGGCGCAAAGTTTTATTCTTTATACCGAAATGTATCCCATTCGAAATGATTAGATACGAATTAGGTCTAACATCCCTTGCATGCATGATGCACCTAAAGAAACTAGCACTGTAGAGAAAATGTTTGACTGCAGATAATGAATCAATATATGGCTACCTGAGAATAGCAGAGAAGGGAAACTTTATGTCTGATCTAACTTCGGCATGCGAAACCATATTGATGAATGTGGGATTAACAGTGGAGACCCTGGTAAGAAACTATGGGAAAGTTAAGGAAACAATAAAAGTGTATGATTGGCTAGAAAACAACGCTATTCTGCTTAACTCAGGTCTATACTCATACTCAGATAGTCTCATTCTGGAAATGGTTCCCGACTCCTGAAAAATATATTACAAAATATCCATCAAGAAATTTTAGGAATAGAACGATGAGATTTAGATTTAATGTCCTGAGTACCAATGAAATTTTGACAATCCGTGGTTTAAACATGCAGAAGGTTGGTTGTAGATTCTGTAATATAACAGACAAAAAAGAAACTTTGCTGCATCTACTCTTGGTATGTCCAAATTTAGCTCGAGAAAGAACCGATTGTTTCTCAAAATTTGTACTAGATACATCTAATGTTGATAGAGACAAACTATGGAAGGAAATGTTACACGGAAATACAACTGCCTTAAAATTGAAAGTACATACATTCTTGTATACCATATGTGCTTTAGAATGATCAAATAGGCTGTACCTCTGATGAAACATTGTTCCATGCCTCAGATTTAAAACAAGATAACAATGTCAATGCTGCTTGATTGATTTAAAATAGAGACACGACAAGAAAAGATCTTTCTAGCTGAGAACGATGTAAATGTTATTTTGCACATAAATGTATTTGTGAATTTTGTAATGTTATTGTAAAGTTTTGGAAAATATTTGATGTTCTTCTAAAATTGTAAAGGTTTTAGACAAACAAAAACAATAAAGATAATAAAGATATTAATAATAAAAATAATAATAAATCATCGTAACATAACAATAACATTATTGGCCCAAAACACATTATGGAAAATGGATCAAGAAGCTAATATCACACAACATTCTAAATATAAAGCATGTATACAGTCACAGTTTGTCAATACAATGCATACAATTCACCCCCAATTCTGAAAGGAAAGTAATTAGGCAATTGCATCAACAGAACACAGGAATGGGGGTTCTAACAAGTCAAACCCTAAATTGAGTGGGCTTTTGTGCCCAAAAGTTCACAAAGCACCTTTAGAAGTTTGGAAGAAGTTAGGAAATGTTCCAGTGAGTGTGAAGATTGGTCCAGAAGTTGTTCAAAGGGATTTACAGGTAGGTAAATTACTTTTCCTAGCTTCTAGAGCAGCTTCTGCAACAAACGTGTTAAAAGCAATGGAATAATGAATTCAAGTTCTTCACAAACTTTATAATGGTGTAGATAAGGGGACTAGTAAGTATTGTGACTACTCACCACCCATACTCTGATATCCCAAAGGACTTGGCATGTCGAATTGGGGGGTGCTGGAGGTAGGTTTTCCCACCATTGGATCTGTTAGAAGATGCCCAGGAGCTGGGGGTGCAAGCAATGTTCCTGTCGAGTCCAGGACTTTCCAGTGGAGAAATGCTGCAGCCACCGATGCAGGACTCTTCAGGACACTACCAGACAGGGGATGGTTGGTTCCAGGGACAGTCACCACACACAGGCTACAGCAGGCCTCTCAGTAGTCGAACAAAGGAAGCCTTCCAGGACAGGACCCGTCGGTGCTGTGACACTGAAACTTTTCAGGAAGGAGACTTGTAGGACTAGCGGGAGATGCCCACATTTCTGGCCCAAAAGACAGGTTGTCAGTCCACCAGGTTGTCCAGGAACACTTCCGAAGGCTCCGTGATTGTGATTAGGCGTTGGGGCTGGTTGGTCCCACCAGTCCAAAGGGTTGAAGCACCAGCAAGTGTCTTCTAAGATCAGGTAGTTCAGAAGGGCTTCTCTGGGACAGCAGTAAGAAGGGATGACAGGCCTCCTCATGTTCGTCCTTGGGTCTTCTGTCATCTGCACAGCTACGCAGGATACTTGGCGCCTTTTCTGATCAGCTGGCATGGCTGTAGGATGATTCCTTCTCCCGCATCCAATTGAGTGACCCCAATCCTCCAATGGCAAGGACCTTCTCCACTCATGCACACCCGCAGTGGTCCAATCAGGGAACACTGTGGGGCTGGCTCAAGCATACACAGTAGACATACTGGCACCAGTATGTGGATTGGGACCAGACAGGCCCAGGCGACTTCCCAGGCCCATACACATATGCCATGCAATAGCCTGCGAAAACAGTGCCTTTACCAGGCAAATGCATGACCATAAAAAGGAATTCCTGACACAAGAAGGCATAAAAAAACCCAGAGAACAAACTAGCCAAAGAACAAGCGAAACACCTTGTGGCAGAGCCATCTTTGGGCACGAGCCACAGCTAGTAGCCGAACAAGCTAGAGGCGAATGAGCCAACTAAAATATATATCAAAAATGGTAAAGACATGTAACTGGATAGCCCCATGGAAAACACTGTGCATACCTTGTCTTTGTTCTGGTTAACCAGTAAATCTCCAGAAGCATTAAAGTAACATTAACATTGATTCTGTTCTGCAAAACACCTGGCAGGTTATCCCTGAAATGATGAATATATAAAGTATCAGCATCTAAAACCCCACATCTGGGGCATTTAGAATTTGTTTTGGGATACCATTGATTAATCTTTGCTCATGTGTACTGCATTTGTCTTGTGTATGTGATGTAGTTTGTGGGATATTTGCCTTCTGCCACAGAGATTCAATGATGCCTGCAAATATATTCACTTCTTGACAAAGTTTCTGCACAACTCCACATAGTGTTTCTTTTTTCCTCCACATACCTTTTTATTCACTGTGGCTAGGGAGGGAAATCATTTTCATATTTCCACTGCCCATTCACTACAGAATGTAATCACAGTTTATTTCCAGGCTTGGAGAGGCCAGATTGATTCTAAACTATATCAGAACGATTCTCAACTGTAGTCAGCTTGAAGTAATTAAGGATGCCTTCAGAAGACATAAGGCTTCTTTCTTCTAGTACCCGAAGCCCTAACCTGTGCCAGTCAACCCCTGTGACACCTGATAAAGATTCTGTGAGGAAAGGAATGTCACTAAGCTTTCTATATACATGGAAAAACAGCATATTAGAAACTGTGTTTGCCATTCAAGTTCCTTGGAAGTCGTTTTACAAATCCTTTAGGTAAACATTTCAGAAAAGGTGAATCACGAATCAATGAATCACTCCTAAATTTAATCCGCTGCTGTATGATTACCCTTGTACCCTGCCTATCACCTGCTTTCTAGCTAGTGTTTCCCCCTCACCTCTAACCTGCCTCTGACCCTCACATTATCAGCCTCCACTCTAGCACTTCATCCATCCTTGTCACATCCCTAGCACAGCTGGTCGTACTGCCTACCTGCATGTAAACATGTGTAATTTTAGTTGTCCTTATTCTATATATGTACACCCATGTATTGTCCCCGGTGACTGTTCCATTTACTCCCCTCCACACCTGGTCAGATTGTCACTCAAACTCACCCCATTGTAAGATTCTCACTGATTCCCATCAAATCTGATATCTGAGCAATGTTCCTCCCTGTCTATAAATAGATAAATGCATTTCCATGTTTGCCAAGTTCTTCCATGCTGGTTCTCTCTATATATACAAATGTTCCCTTTACAAATTCTATCTACTGGTCTTTAAATGTATTGATGGGCTAGCCCCCATCTTACCTAACTATTTCTGTATGCTGCCAATCTCCTCTTGACGGCCATCATTCCATCATCCTCCTCAATCTTGCCATCTCCTGCCTACCCTGGGCATCTTCTTGCTTCAGCTACTTCTCCCTCCGTGGCACTCACTATTGGAGTGACTTACACCTGATATCAAAAGCTCATCCAACATTCATATATTCAAGATGGCGTTAAACTCCATCCATTATACCTTAAATAATTGCCCATCTTATTCCAGCACATTTGTTGGATTGCTAGAGCTACTGTATTTATGACTTTATGTATTTTTTTAAAAAAACATGTCCTTACTATACACAAATACATACAAATAAAACTGTCGGTCCAAACAGTGAATTATCAGCAATTCATACCCTTTCATGAATATATATATTTTATTGAAGTCATGGCTAGCCATCGCCAAGATGCTTTTTGTTTCTATGAGTAGATCAGTTTAGCACCTGCAATTACTTGGGAGTCAATGGAATCCTCAGCATAAAAAAATCCCACGAAAATATGACCTTCACTGTGACAATAGGTGGTGCCTTAAGTCTACTTGATCAGCCAAATGGAATTAACTTATACTATAACCCTCATAAGGCTACAATATCTGTTATTGCAGGATTTTTAGACATTGGGATCTTACTAGCCAGTCTAGTTTCTTGGAACAGGGTAACCTCTGGACAAGCCAGACCAATCAAGGTAGCGATCACGGCGGTCAAGACTAGGTCTCAAGAGGGGTGAGGGTGACTGAAAGCCCACAATGAGCACACAAAGCAAGGACGCTTGCAAATTACTCTAAGCAGGTGTTATATTAAAAATATAGACACATTTATTACAAGACCTTTGTAATATTGACCATAGCAAAGAATCACGATCAAACTCAAGTAAACCAACACATCACAATCAAATACAATATATATACAATTACCAAAGGGTCTAAAGAGCTAGAAGCACGAAATATGCAGACCACCTAGATGGGGAGGAAAACAGGCAGTGCAAGTAATTGTTTAGACCCAGTTCGCCTTCAGAGGCCACCTAACTAGAAGGAAGTCCAAGCCCTACGAAGAGTGGAGCCTTGTGCTCAAAAGTACCTGCACACGCTGGTGCCAATGGGCCAAGGGGAGTCTCTTCATGGAAGTCAGGCAGTTCAGAGTGGTGAACAAAGGAGGGCAAACAGATCTCTGCTACTCAAGGGCGGCCTCCACTTGCGGGCAGAAGCAGAGCGTGAGTGCGAAAAAGGTGTGCTGTTTAACACACCGAGGAAAAGCTACGGGCTACTGCAGGAGGGTGACCAGTTCCTAGCGTTGCTACTCACCGGTCCCCGATGCAGGCAGACCCAGGCTTCTCCGCGTCAGTTTCAGTGCTGGCAGGTTCAGATTCGAGCAGGGGACGTCTCTGCGTCGTGTAGATTCTGCGGCAGCAGAAGTTAGAGTTGAGGATGTCCCAAACGCAGTGAACCCGCACAGATTGTTACCACAGCAGGGCAATGAAGCGGCTGTGTGTATTTCAGCCCAAAGTACACTTCTCACTTCAGACCTGGGAATGCCAAGTGTATGAATCGTGTGAGAGTGTCAAGGACTCGGAATACAGCAGCAACCTGACGGCGGTTGCCCTCGCCATCCCCAGCGGATACTCGATTATTAGAGCGGACCGACAACCACCTTCCAAAGGAGGTGGAGTCGCATTCATACATAGAAATAACATTACACTCAGAACTATCCCTAACACTGAGCTTAGCTCGGCAGAATCCCTCTCCGTGAAACTTACCCTTTCCCCGACCAACACTGCTACTCTCCACCTCATCTATAGACCGCCAGGACCTCTTGGCTCCTTCACAGATGAGATCACGGCCATTCTAACTGTCAATACCAAACCCAACTCTCAGGTACTGCTTCTAGGCGACCTTAACCTTGGCCTATCCGACAGTAAGGACCACCTGGCATCTGAGGTCGCTACCACACTAGCTAATTTAGGATTCCAGTAACATATAGACAAACCCACCCACATCAAGGGCAGAACGCTCGATTGGATCACCGATCTCAATTGTAACACCACCATAAGTGCCAATTATGCCTGCGCCTGGTCTGACCATCACACCATCATCTTCCAGATACCAGCGACCAACCCACACACCATTCCTACGATAGCGCCTGCTGTCCCCACAAGGAACAAAAAAGACATTACCAGGGATAAACTACTCCCTCTCATCCTTCCCATCTTAAATGACTGCGTGTCCCATTACAATGACCCCACAGTCTTAGTATATATCTTCAATCAAACATTGCTTAAAGCCATTGACAATATAGTACCACTCAAACTACGGAAAGCTAAACAACAAGCCCACCTGAACTCCTGGTTGACCCCGCAGTTACGAACCTTACGTAAAGAAAAGCATACAGCTGAATCACTTTGGAAGAGCCACCGATGTGACTCGAACAAAGATCGCCTCATTATCACCACCCACAACTACAAGGCTGCAATCCTTCAAGCCAAAAAGGAGACTTACAATCTACGTATCTCCCAAGCGGAATCCAACACTAAGGAGCTATTTAAAATCCTTAAAGAATTGGAATCCCCCTCCCCTGCTCCTGACACTTGCATTAAAGACAGCAAGTGGTGCAACAACATCCAAAATGCCCTCCTCAACAAAATCACCACCCTGCAAGCAAAAATTAACGCCAAACAAACCACCTTACTCACCAACCCCCCTACTAAACCTCCCATAACCCCCTTGACCTCCTTTTCTCACACTCCTTTTAGCTTTACCCCACTCACCATCCTCGAGGTCGAAAACATAATTCGCAATTTAAAACCATCTAACTGCCAAGGCGACTCTTGCCCAGCACCTATTATTAAGGAAGCAGCACATGACCTTGCTCCTTTTATAACTACCTTCATTAACTCCTCATTCTTAACTGGAACGGTACCCAATAATTTAAAGGACACATGGGTGATCCCTCTCCTAAAAAAAACGACTCTAGACTCTGAAACACCAACCAACTACAGACCTATCACTACTGTACTATTCTAACTCAAAATACTGGATAGAGCAGCATACCTGCAGATTCAGAACTACTTGGAAACTAACAACCTCCTCGGCTCAAGACAATCGGGCTTCAGACCTAAGCATGGGACTGAAATGGCTCTTTTAGACCTCAAAACCCAAAACGAGGACATTAAAGACAATGGTAAATTGGCCCTTCTACTTCTACTGGACCTATCCGTGGCCTTTGATTTGGTCAATCACCAAATATTATGCCGACATCTGAAGTCCGCGGCCCAATTTTCAGACAATGCATCCAATTGGATCAGGTCATTCCTTGACAATAGGCACATGAGAGTTTTCTCGCCGTCCTCATCGGCAGATCCCACACCAGTCCCTTGCGGAGTCCCTCAAGGGTCTTGTGTCTCCCCAACTCTCTACAATGTCTTCACCAAACCACTATTTGATGTGCTTGACTATCTGGGCGTCACCTACACAAATTATGCCGATGACACCCAGATACTCATACCCATCACTGGTGACTACATTGCTGACTCCAAAGCCCTCAATGACATCTACCTTGTCATACAAGCTTGGATGGCCCAACACGAGTTGTGCCTCAACGATGACAAGACTGAGCTTCTCATCTTAGGCACGCAACAGAGACTCAACAAACTGAGTCCTCTATTTGGTTCCTTTAACATTGACGGTAACCTAATCAAAGTATCCAAAGATACTAAAACTTTGGGCATTTATCTGGACTCCTCCCTGACTCTCACTAGACAAACCAATGCAGTAGCTACCGCATCTGCTTACACCTGCAAATTGATCTCAGCCTGTCGCCCATTCTTTACCACCCAGAACTGCATCACCTTGGCCAGGACCTTGGTTATGTCCGAACTGGACTATTGCAATGTTCTGTACCAAGGCACTAACCAGGGTAACCTTAATAAACTTCACATCACCGAAAATAATGCCATCAGAACGGCCCTAAATATCCCTCGCTCGGCTCACATCTCAGAAACCAGGAAGAATCTCAATTGGCTGTCAGTCGCCCAAAGAATCTCACTTAAAGCACTGGCCCTCACATACAAATGCGTAAACCATCAAGCCCCAACATACCTCACCTCACGATTTACACAGCATAATCCATCGCAAGCACTTAGATCGGCACAATCCCAAGGTCTTGTGATCTCTAGATTTAAACTCCAATCTGCGGGGGGCACGAGCTTCCCAGTCCTGGCGGCCAAGGTTTGGAACACTGTTCCTCTTTCTATCAGAACCCTACCTTCATTCAACCTATTCAAACACAAAGCCAAGCTCTGGCTAGCCACTTCTCACTAACATTCGTTCCTCTGATGTTGGCTGGCCCAGTGGGCCCCTGTTATGCTCTGCTCCTTCACTATTGCTTTGTGTTGTGTTGCTCTGAATTGTAACACCAATTGTAGTTTTTATTCACAATTTATCGTAACCACTGCAACTATATGTCATGCCTGTAACGTTCTTCTAACATATGCGTCCGGTTGCCCTCGGGCCTGGTCTGCGCTATATAAATAAAACCAAATCAAATACAAATACAAATACTCTCATACAATGTGATCAAGGCATCTCTAATGATAGTATGCAACCCCAGATCATTCTCAATACAAATATGAATTTGGGTGCCATCAGAATATATATAAAACTGTACCCTGATGTTGATTTGAAACCTGAGCAAAATGGCACTTTCAAATATTAAATAGAAGATGGGAAAGTGAGAACCCATGGGTTATACCAACAGGGAGTACAGATGTTTATGACTCCACAGCTTCAGTCATTCAATTTGTCAGCCTATTCAATATTGTGGTGTGGTGTTCTGCTGTGGTACACAGCCTGTTGCTCTGGTTTGCAGGCTGCTGGTGTAGATCAGCAAGGCCAGTGTTGGATACAAAGGTCTTTAAATTATTTTGCAAGTTATGGAAAATCCCTTTGAATTCTTGAAAGATTCAGTCATTAGCCTGGACCATTTCATTGTGGTTGTAATACATGAGCAAAGGCGATCAGTTGTGTTATGCCTCATTATTCAACTGGTGTACATGTTGTCAATGAGGGTTACTGGCAAGTTCTTCAAGTAGTTGTTATTTCATCTTTTTTTCAAATTTAGGAATGTAGTGCTCTCCGGAAATAGCACAGTGTATTTTGGATCCAGTTTTGACTAGGTTGTTTTATGTTCTTGTAACGATTGGTTAGCTGCCTCCATGGTGGTGGGAAGCATACGTGTGATATGACAATATAGATACTGTTCATCTTCTTTGAGAATATTTATATGTGGAGGTACACACGCACATGCATGCACACACACACACACTTACACACACACACACACACACACACCTGCACACCTGAAATGTACCGCTGCAACAGCACTTTCTGTAAAACTGAGGCCATCGCCAATATGGATGGCCACTCAATACTCTCTCTCTTTTGCCACACACAAATTCTCACACACACTCCTGAAAATTAGAAGTTGAAATAATACCTTCATTGTAAAAGGAATGAAACTCTGCTTATCCGTTCTTTCGTTTGTGATGGCTAACAATTGTGGCATTCAATTACAGATTAACCTAATTTGTCAAGGAGAGTGGTTGACCAAGAGTGGAAAGTGGGAGGAATATGTGGAATATGCCCATCATCTCACATGTTCTCAAACATGCACTCACCTGGAAGATGTGTGCGATATCAGACACAATTGTGCACCTCAGTACATGAATGGAGTTTCACAATATGCAGGGGATGAAATTGATTCTGTTAAAATTACACTGATATGCCCTCATCCGGTCCATGTATCATTTTGTGCATAAGACAATATCACTCATGCAAAAGTGCTTTAGCCCCATGAAGATTCCTATTCCCATACACATTTCCAACTTTCTCAACCATACACTTACCCCACTACCCATTTACCAAACCATGACCCAAACGTAAAGCTGCTTGCCATACATGTCCACGCTCCATGTGGTCCTACTCTCCGACCTCTGACCCCTACGACACCATTTCACCTCATTCTATCGCTCCTCCATATCCCTTCTCTTGCTTAAAACAAACACTGCCTCCTCTGAGTCCTGCCACCTCCACCAGACCCATCTGCACCCCTTTGTCCCCCATCCCCATGCATACTCCACTGAAGTCCACAGTCCTGTCTGTAGGCAAACCACAATATTTCCTTCTACTGCAACCCACACCTCAAGCTACTACCTTTTTGCATTCTATTGTTCTTTATTTCAGTTCATCTTCAATATACTTCACTCAACCCTACCTTTCTTTGCCCTGTCTCCACTATTCTACCTCACACCGCCTCTTCTGAGCTTTTCCTCTCTCTTAACCACGTACAGTTTCTTCCTCAAGTCTCTCTGACCTTGCTCTATATCTCACCACTGCACATACCCCCTTTATAGATTACATACTGCAGTGCCTATCTCTCCTTCTATCTCTTCCTCTCACTCATTCTAATATCTATTACCCTCACCCATACATCTTCTTCCTCCTTTCTCCCTATCTAGCCGACATAAAGCATTTGCTTCATATTCCTCTACAGTGTGTTTTCACACCACTCTCCGGGTTCTTCTTCATTCATTGATCACCACTTCCTCATCTCTGCTATGTATTTTGCAGACTTTTGCTTACATTCCCTCTGCAACACTGCTCACCTCATGTCATTCCCTCTACCATCTCCCGCCATGCTTCACACCACCTGCTCCCAACGTATCCAAGCTGTACCTCTCCCTCGCCAGCTCCTTTCATCTCTCTCCTTATGACCTCCTCCACACATCTCTCTACCGACACTGCTACCACCTGTTCTGACACTCACATGCCTCCTACTCACCCCCCATGTACAGCTCCACTATCCACCCATCTCTCCAGTAAGCCCACGTTGGCTTGCTTGCAGGTTCTTTCCTATGAAACATAAAAAGCCCTCTCTACTTTTCCATACTCATCGTCCTGTACCCAACCTATCTATCTAGCCACTAAATACCATCCATTTATTCAACATCTACACTGCCTCTGAACTCTCATTAAAAGCAATGTATAAGTTGACTGAAACCTTCTCTACCAACGATTTCCCTCTCATACACTTACTCATTCCACCGTATCCACTCTACAGAACACTGTAGACCCACTGTAGAACCACCACTACCTAAACTCACCTATTGTACAAGATTCCCTAACTCTTCGACAGATCCTATCTCCCTTCACATCCTCCTGAAGTCACTGGTGCCCCAGAATCATGCTTTGCCTTCCTTACCTGACCATATCCATCCTACCAAATGTTGCTACACCTCCAGAATTGCCTACTCATCCTTGTGGTTCCCTTGATATGTATTTCTATACTTCTATCTGGCTACTACTCTACCAATCCAGCTGCACATGCCCACTAACAAACTCAACTCTTCCAAAACATCTTACCAGGTGCACACATCCTTAACCAACCAACTAACCCAAAATCCAGATCATGTCCCATTCAAGACCATTTTGTTGTTACCCATCTAATACATCCTAGTGTCCTATACACTAAAGCAGCATACTACATTATAGACAGCAGATTGTTCAGAACACTATGTTCCAAGTCTGTTGGCATCATAGAACATACCTGCAGTCAGGTCTCTTTGACCACAAGGCAGACTTGTCTACTAGCACCTTATGAAAACATATATTCTCAATACCAGCGGTCTGTTACTTTCTGCTTTCCAGAGGTTTTGAACTATAACTCACATCAGCCCTATCAAGCGTTATAAGTGGTAAGGGATCATCTGGGGTATGTACCAAAATACCTACAGATCCACAGGTTGTAGACCTCTAATTTATATCAAGAGTTGCACGAGTATAATTGCTTTATATACTCCTCCTCAAGCAGCACTGTTCTCTATGGACTCATTCACCTCACTACATTCTCTTTATGGCCCATAACTCATGCACCAATCACTTAAACAATTCATTACAAAAACATATACTTTACATATAAAGTATAACTAAAAAAGAAAAAATACAGTTTTATGAAATTCAATTCTCCCAGAGAAAAACAGTTTAAACCTAAACATTTCTTAATATTTCATAATCCACTTGAAGCAGCTTACATTGGGAAAACATACATTCCGTATATTGATCAATCTAAGTATGCAAAGCTACAATGGTACAAAGCTACAGGGCAAAAACAATATGTTAATGTCCACAAAGTAACCTTGTATTGAACCATTCATTGATAAAATAAAATATGAGCTCATACCTGTTAGTAAAAAACACTTCAAAGCTCTGGAACATGTGTCAAAAGAGGAACAAAAAGGCATGGGCGTAAGAAATGGGGATACAGGGGGACACATCCCCCCCACAATTTGAAGCAGGTTGGATACAATATGATATATCCCCCCAGAATCTGGAGCAAGTGAACAGAAAGGCTGTTTATTTTTCCAATTGGGAAGCGTGACCGTCTGTTTAGAAACCAGCCTTTTTTTTCACCAAGTGCTAGAAATGTAAACAGACCATGCTTTCTTTTCTTTGAATTGCCCATTAAGTTCACGGTTATGTGGAGTAGGGGTGAGTGGACATGGCTGGATGCTGTCACACCCTCTCCCACCTTCCTTTTAGAGGGTGGAGGGAAAATCCAAGAAATCAAGACATTCTTCAGAGCCCCTTTTCAAATTTAGAGAAAGGATTTTAATGTTAAGCCCACACACTAAGTAATGTTTTTGTATGATTCAAAGTTTGAAATATATTAATATCCAAACAGAATGGCTGTAATTTTGTAATATATAAAAGCAAATAAAAGCCATTTAACCCCACATCCTTATCCCCACCCACATCCATCCCTGGGAACTATACTACTTGGTCCCATTTCTAATGGACCTACTTGCTTGCCCCTGGTGGAGATCTGCTGCCTGCTGACCTAGTCGCTCACCCCAGAGCAGGGATGACATCAGAGCCTTTACATTTTTTCAGTTGAAATGTGCCATGAAGCTTTTGGGGCTGGGAGCAGGTACCCCGGGTTGGAATTCTTATGAAACTGAAAAAGAAAATGTTAATTTGGGCATTTGGGACATTAAATGTGTGTAGTGTGCACATTGCAGACCATCATATCCTTCTGGCAGTCTCTAGGAATGTTCTTAGCAACTTGTTACGCATGCATTCAGAATGTTCCATCATTACCATCCTGCTGACAAAGAGCAATTCATAGCTTTCTAGCAGACATTTAGTGTTTCAGCCCTTACTGGCTGTCTTTCCTTTGATAATATGCAGCTATTAACCACCTCACTGCATACTTTTAACTTCATTACAATTTAAACACCCAATTTGTGCCTTTGACTGTTTTTACCAGTTGTAAGACAATGGGGGCTCTCAAACAATCCCCACCAGCCTTGAAACATCTTCAGCTGGCCTTGCTCCAGAGGTCCCTGCCAGACTGACCCAAATTCTACAGAACCTAGCTTTGCTACTTTACTCATAAACTGTTATGCTCACCTGGTATTCACAGGGATGCCACCCAGCCATGGTTGGATGATTTGCACTCTCAAACCCTCTCCCGGTCCCTTGGGTTAAAGATGGGTCTGCAATATAGGGGAGCTGGATTCAATACCAGATTGTCTTTATGTTTTCCCACCTCCCTTGGCCTCAACTCCTTCCTCCCGCTTGGGCCTTCTCCTCACCTTAATATTGTATGAGGTGGATTCTCCGTCCTGCTCCGGATGGCAGGGGAGTGTAGTTGTGGGGGGCGAGCAGCGACCAAGTTACTTCAGCAACTGAGACTTTTCAGAAATGAAATCTGATATCTTTTGTATATCTCTGTTCTTGCTAAAACACCAATGGGATCATTTTCTACTAAGGTGCAGCAGAAAAGGAACATTTAAAAGCAGTGTATACTTTCCCTTTACACTCTGCTTCATTTTACGCTGTCATGAGGCACAGGAGTGCAGCAAAGCAGAGATAGTATTTCTCATGTACTTTCCTCCATCTCAAAAGGGCACATCATTTTACGCCTGCATGACATTTTCATGCTAGCGTTAAAGGAATGGTTTCCAATGGAATATGTTTTCACATAAGCAACTGCTAATGATCAGATGAATTCCATTACACAACACTGTATTTACAGGCAATGTTTCAATTCTCTCAAAGCAGAGAGTAAAAGTAAAGAGTAAAAGTAATGTTCACATTGCTTTACTCTTTACATTCACACTCCATTTTGAGATTGCTGACAATTGCATGCTAATTTAAAATGCCTCCACCCCAAGCGGGTAATTGTGCATACAAATCCTAATTGCATGCAGGGGATCACCAATGTTAGTACTTACATGCTGTTGGATTCCTTGATTGAAATGTTACATATTTACAAAACAGAATTTTCTGTAGTGAAAGGCTTACATTTGAGCTGATTTTAGCTGATTTGCATAGCAATAATTCCTTGCTTACGTGGCTCAGAAATGGAAGATAACTTCTAGTGAAAGTTTTTGGGTGGTGCTGTGGCATGTGTGACTTAGTTTACTTTCACAAAACAGAGTTTCATAGTAAGAGGTAAAACCATGCAACGTTGCTGTTAATCTTCATGTGTGCTCTTCATTTTGGAGAAAGAAAATGTAAATGACGCTTGCAAATTATGCTTTAAAGATGGCATTTACAAGGGTTTTGGCATCTCTCTATTCACTGGTAAGGTAGCTATGGGAATGTGTAAGTAAACCCACATGGAGACTCAACTCTTGCCAGCTTTCAGACTGCAAAGGTGTGCCATTGATGTATTGAGAAATTACGTTTTTTGTATGAGGGGTTGTGGCATAAATATTAGCTACTCAATAAGCAGCTGGGGGGTTAAACAGGCTACCCATGTGAACATAAAAACCAATCTTACAAATCTTAATGTTTCATAAGAAATACACACTTCCAGTGAGATCTTGGTGACAGAGTCAAACACAATGCACCAGCTGAATTTCTTTTTAACTAAGTGGTCTGGAGGCAGACCAAGCATGCAGTGAAATACCAGGCAAGAGTCCAATGGCTGAAAAAGCAGGAAGACATTTTTTATTTAAGTAATATTGCAATGAAGGTGCCAAGGATGCTTATTATTAATAAATACATTAACAACACCTCCTCAGAATAAATGTCCTATAGTGCCAGTATTATGTAGCGGCTACTACTCTGCTGGAAGATTTCTCTGTGGGACTGGCTTGCCATTTGTGGATGCTTCTGACACAGTGCAGTTACAGACAGAGATTGTTGTAGAAGAAATACAGGCAGCCGCCCATCTAATGAAATGTAACAAATGTCCTGGAGAGGTGCTATTGTGCATTGCATTTAACCAGATTATTCATATGGGTGCTCTGTCTCCTTTCATGATATCAGCATTAATCAACCTAGATCAGATCAGGCACATAACAACTCACACACGATGTGCCAACTTCTGCCCTACCTCTCTGCTCAACTGAAATGTGAAATAATGTATTGTTACATAAGACACAGTCATCCATCCAATCCCCATCAAGAGAGCTTAATTAAAATCCTCCATTACTAGTACAACATCCAAAAACCTTTAGACATGTTTCACCTACAAATGGTCGTTTTCTCTTCTTATGCGTAGTATGTATTGACAGCAAAAGAGCTTGAGACCATATTTTCTGGGATATTATTTACCTTTGAGAAATGGGGGATCAGCCCAATTGTTCTTTACCCTCTCTAGAGCTTTACATTCGCGTCCTAAAGCTAAGGTCGCCGCTAATGGAATAACCGCGAATGAGTTCACAATTACAAGGGTACTGGGCATTGCTTCCACGTCTTCACGTCTCGAGGACCTCGTGGCAGAGCCATCATGGCGGCAGCTCTAAAGTGCGGCTCTCTGCCAATGACCGCCTATTTCTAATGTCTAATTCAGAAGCATCTGAGCATGATCTTTTCATACTACGGGAAAGGATTGGCAACATTTCTGATGTCAAAGTGAATAGGACATAAACTGATGTAGTTCCACTTGGTTTGGCATGGGATGCATTCATGATCTCGGATTTGGAAATAGATTGGAATGGGATTACACCAAATATACCCATCCAGGCATTAAATTATAGTGGGCCACTGAGAGCCTCCCAGATCTCAATATCGAACATGTATTAATCGAATATGCCCTTGTCCATATGGAATATAAGAAAAACCTTCCTTAAACTCTTTTACTAAAATATATACCATTCAAATGATCCTACTGCCTCTTGTATGCTTTGGAAAAGATGCCATTGTCACTCTGGTTAAGGTGCAGACATCATTCAGAAAACACTACTTTAATGGGACAATGAAAGCAAGAGCAAAATCCTGCTCTCTGTACTCAGCAGAAAGGTGGACAAGTGGGGTTTCATATTCCCACACATAGGTAAGTAGCCTTGGGACTTCTCCCTTTGTGCATTTCATTCGCAGACATTTGATCCTCCTGGTTTGTGCCTTGAGTCAATTAATATTGAATGGCACTCAGTTGTTCTTATTCCTTTAGAACACATATTTTCATTGGTCAGTTGTAGTAATAACGGTGCCCCCGCCCTCATTTCTTATACGGCTGAATAAAGTAAAATGGCTGTTCTTCAAAAGGTGTGTGCATCTTGTTACACCTTGACCCCACCTTTAGGGGAAACTATGCCCTTAAAATGAACAACACAATCGTGAGTTTGAAGTCCTCTGCCTCAGTTTGTATACTACTGATTAAGGATGTGTGGTTGAATGATGCATTGTTTTTTAAGACTTTCGCAATTGGAATACAAATTCAAAAACTCTCCCTCGGGTTAAACAGGCTCACAAACTCACACACAGCTTGATGAATATACACTGGAGGTGTCAAGAGTTCATCATTTAATAGTATTATATGCAGCGAAGAGCTCGAAAACCTGGTCTACAGTCAAATGCTCAGATGAAAACAGACTTTGGGTCGAGCTACACCGAAACCAGAAAATAAGACCATGCCACACTCCCTTTTATTATGCACAGAGAGCTTCTGCAAAGCCAAGTTCAAAGCCTTAATTGAATGGCAGACCGCAAATGATGGATGTTGGGCTAATTGGGTGGGGAGGCATGACCAATGCTGACCCCCTCAGCACCTGGGGTAACCTGCCTGCGTGCTGCTAACATGTGGAAAATTCCAGAAAGGTACAAGTGTGCCAACCAATTGTAGAGGGCCACGTAATAGAGAGCCCTAATGTTTGTATAACCAATGAATCGTGCATATTGTGATGAAGATTATTTGCACTAGAGGAGGGCTTAGTTCTCCACCTGATGTTAGAGATCCAATAGCAACCCCTGTTGGTATGGAGCATATACTTAGATGTTCCCTGTAAGCCTATCACATCTCCAAGTAGGTTTTTGTAGTTTGCCACGTAGTATGATGTAAATGATGACAAATTTTGACTATAAAAGTTATGTTTTTTATGAAATTCATTGAGATTGTGCTTTGTGATGTCCATTGATGTCCATTATAGCTCCCTGTTTTAGACAATTACAATTAAAACACCACTGAGTTTTGCCAACTTCCTGAGTCGGTTTGATTATTGATGTATGAGTACATTTTGCATCCCCATCCATCTCTAAGTATTGCTATCTCGTTTTAAAGGACCCAGGTCCATGGGTTCATGCGCTAGCAGAGGTAGGATGGTTATAGATCCTTCGAGCCAGTAGGCTTTTAAGGGTCTCAGAATATCGGATGTCCTCTGCCATTTAGCTGGATGACCGCAAGGCTTCCTGTGGATAGCAGCTGAAAATAGAGATAGGTGGGACGGGTCCTTCTTTCACAGACTTCCCATCACGATTTCTACAGGCAGCTGATCAGACCAAAGGCTACGGTGGCCAGTTGAGGAGGAGATGATCCCCAGGGTGAGGAGCTGAAAAGCGATTGGTGAGTAGATTGAGAAAGGTGGCAAAAAACAATGTATGCATATTAAGTGGGGAAAGTGATAATGGGAAGAAAGTAACGGAGGGTTGGTGGGGTATATAGTAAATGACGAGGAGATTCATATAGAGGTATATATATAGGACGAAGAGCGTCAAAGATTAAAAGCATAATCCTTCGTCCAAAGGACGTCCTGAAGAAGTTATTTTCAAATCTAAGTGGATATACCTAGGCTACGAGCGAACAAGGTTTGCTGAGGTAGATAACTTACACTCCAATCAGAGTATTTTTAGGGATAGGAATGAGCAGCGAGGATCGCTTAGATGAGATATGTGTTGGGACGGCCAGTTTTTCTTTTTGTATATTGTATGTATTGCATGTATTAAGGAAAAAATGAAATGTCGCAGAGCGACAAATGATAGATTGTGGTAAAAGGCTGAGAGTAGATTATTTATTCATTTAGTGACCAATGGTATCGACTGACTAGGTAGACTGAATAAAGTGAGACATAGAGGTTAGGCGCGGCGACGATTGGTGCACGCTAATATTGCATTGTTTTTCTGGAAAGTTATTCTGTGTAAAATAATGGTAAGTATTGACAGTCGATTGTGACTTGTCATAATGGAGGATGTTACTCTGCTCATGCACCTGTGCAAACAGCTGCCAAAACACTCACCCAAGCTTTAGCAATATAGTGATGAATGGGTTATGGGCACGGCAGATAAAATGTTCATGCCATGGCCAGAGGGATCACTGTCAAAAGCAGTTTTGCAACACATGACCACATACTTGCACGCTGCGTACACGGGAAAGAAAATGGAAAAAAGGTTAGATAGCCTAGTGTTAGGCAGGTTTGTATGCAGTACTCTCTGGGACCACCACACACAATTAAGACTACAGATGTAAGCCAGACCAACCTTTGGTTTAAGTCTGTACCACACAGTTTTTGGTAGCGAGCTGAGCAGCCAGGCTTATGTCAAGAGGGAATGTGAGCAGTAAATGATGGCACACAAAGGTTTTTCAATCACAGTGGTTCAAGTAAAAACTTACTCTCAAGGTTTATTGGTTAAACACGTACAAACACTTTAAATGTATTTAACAGTCAGTTATAAAACATTCACTAGTAGGAGGTAATGAAATATTGTACACAGATATCCATCAATACTAATCTAGCAAGTTTTAGAGACACTCAGGCGCCCCTGAAGTGGGAGCAAAAAAGAATTCAGACACTTTAAAGTAGGAGCAAAAAGGCACAAGTTAATAAAAAGAAGGTTACAGTAATTCTTAAGAAGTGCAAATAGTTTCAGTTCACCAGAGGAGTAGATTCAATGCAATAAGCCTGGCTAAAGTCAATGGGCTTGCGTTTTGTATAGGATAAACGGTTCTGGTAGTTAAATGGTAAAGTCTTTGCCAAAGTTCTCAGAAGTAGTTTGTAAAAGAAAGAATCATATGTCGGGTGACAAGCTGATTAGGCCTGTAAATTGGCAAAGTTTCAAGCACTTTCGCAGTGAGAGGTACGTTCTCTCGATTGGGTTTTCACAGTACCTTACAATGAAGAAAAGATGCAGCTGAAGATGTCTTTCCTGGCAGTTCCTACACCTCTCGCTGTTCCTAAGCCTCAGTTGTGGGGACAAGAGGGAGGACATTTGGGACTCCTGCACTGCATGGGGGCTGGTCTTAAAGCTGGCAAAAGGCACTTCTTCAATTCCGGTAGCTGTAGACAAGCACACAAACTGGTGTCCTTCTCCCTGGTTAACCTTAACCAGCTCCGAGAATGATATCCAGGTGGCTTTGTGTCGAGCTGATTGGTCCCAACAACTCAAAGGAAGAAGTCATCCTTGAAAGGCTTCTCTGTCGAGATGAACGTGGTAATTCAGACCTGCATCAGGGCTTCACTGGGCAAACCAATAGTCCAGGAGTTGCAGCAGTCGTCCTCTTCCAGCTCGTCTTTGGTTCTTTCGTTCCAGTGGTCGACTCTGCCTTCCAAGCCAAGAGACCCGCCGTTTATTCAATTCTCTCCCATTCATTCCAGCCTAGCTGTCACTCACACAGCAGGGTGGCTGTCCTTGCCGGACAGTCAGCTAGCCAATCCCACCAGAATGCATTTGGGTCTCCTAGGAGACTAAGCACAGGGAGTTTCAGGCAACTCCCTCACTTCCAACCCGCCCCAGACACTCGGGCGCCAGAGGCAGTCTTCAGTCCTGAAGCCCGCCAAAGGCGATGGAACAAAGGGACCAAACCTTGTTTGCCGTGCAGATATAAAGACTAGTAGGACCTTTACAAAAAAAGCAGCGATAAAAGAAGACAGGGACCTGTTTTTACACAGGAGGCTCAGACGCCATTGTTATTTAATGCTACCGTTGTTCGCGGTCGGGAAAAATCATTGTAGTTTGTTGTAAAACCACTGCCACCAGCCATTTCAATAGGAAAGGTTAGCATTTGACTGCTACATGAGTATCTAGACAAAGGGGATACTAGTTAACCCCTCCAGCACTCTATTGTAAGATAGTGTGTGCTGGGTCTAGAAATTTGATAAGACTAATAAAGTCAATTTCACTATACATTCTCTGGAAAACAGTAGTTTATCCCAGAGAAAGTATTTTAAACCTTGGGAAGTCTGAAATACATCCCTGTGCCACTGCACTGAAGGTGCTGTGTGACACAAATGAAAAGATGATGCCTATGGAGTTATCTAAAACTCCATAATCAAAGAACACAAGAGTAAAACACACATCAAAATACATGAGAGAGTGGGGATACAGGCTCACACTCTCTCTAGGTAAAAAAACTCAAGTCCTCAAAATCTAGCAAAGTTACTGGGGGTCTCTAAGGTGAAGGGAATTAGTACATTTATGAGAATTCTCCCTAACACATAGAGCTTTGGAAGATGTACCAGGAGGAACGGGAACACCCACCACCTGAAGACTGGATGCTGAAGCAGTGTAAAGATGGAGATGTTGAGCCTTCTGCTCCTGCTACCGAGCCTAAAGTAAATGGCGATAGTACAAAAGATGAAGGATTGTATTCATTAAGGGAGCTTAAAGCAGCGACAGGACACAGTAATCCGATAAATGAGCCGCCTGCGTATAGCAGTGACGAAAGCCCAGAGAGGACGCCAGAAAAAGATTTGATCTCTAAAGTGCCGCGGGATAAATAGAAAAGTGAGACCCTAGATCTAGAATGAGAAATTAAGAGATGGAAGGCAGAAAAATACAAAGAGAAAGCTGATGAGATAGCGCTATTACAGAACGAATATATGGGTGGTCAGATATTGCTCAAACTTGATGGCAAGAGCATCTGGGAAGATCAAAACGAGCAAGATAAAAAAGACAGGGAACGAGAGAAGCGATTGACAGAAGACGGGTATAATAAAAAGAGTAGACAAAGATGGGAACAAATGTATCAGGAAGAACAGTTAAGAAAGGAAGAGATAGCAGAGGAGAAAGAAAATATGACAATAGGCACAGAGCAATCGAAGAACGAGACAGGCTAGAAAAGAAAAGAAAAGCAGAGGCAGAACAGAAATTAAGAGATGAAAGGATGCAAAGATGCAGAGATGAAGAGGTGCGTAAGGCACATGAAAGAAGAAAAGTGAGAAGACAGGAAGAAGAAAAGGGTAGGGAGGAATCAAAGAAATTTAGAGAATTTGATGAGGAAATGGAACCAAAGAGAAGACAGAGGGCATGCAGCATTGATCTCATTGAGAAAGAGCTAATGGAACCAAGTCCCGTAGTATTATGGGAAGACATAGAGGAGTTCCTCCCATCACAAGAACCGATGTCAGAACCCTCTAGAGTAAACCTACAGATGAATTTCGAGATAGAAAGCATTGGAGATAGAATCGAGAAGGCTTGTCAGGAGATGAGGACAAAAAGAATCGAGAAACAAAGAGAAAGATGATCAATCTGAGCTTGCCCAATCACGAGGTAAGGACAGAAGCCTGTTTAATCTTGAGCATATAGCCTTGTCTTTTGACAGGCTGACTCTAAACAGGGATGAAAAGGATGACAGCCATACTAGTTGCGGAAAAGATATGCCAGACGAAGACAGGGAAACCTTCTGGTGGGAAGAGGGTATTGGTGAGAATGGTCCAGAGGGGTGTTTTCAGACTGATGAAGAAGTAAGGTGGTTGGATTTGGACCTGCCTAAAGAAAGGACACCAGAGCATATGGCATGCCCAGAGTGACCTAATAGGTGACCTCATAGTGAGGGGGGGAATCACTACCATATGTGAGCAGAATGAGGTTACTGCCAGGAAGAAGACAATCAGGAAACATTGTCCCTACTATAGGCAGACGATGGGAGCCGATTGTGATTTTGGGATTTCACAATTTCCCTTGTTAGAAAAAGGAGGGGCCAGACCCCAGTACATCACATGGCCCCAGAAGGACAATTTAAGATGGAAATTGCCCAGTTTAACGTGGGGGCATGGAAATGGATCTATGAATTGGAAAAAATGAAAGGAGGAAACATGTTAGCTATAGGGGACATTAAATGTCTTCTAGCAGCTACCCTTGGGGAAAGGGCTCACAACATTTGGACGAGAGCATGATACTCGCGTGTCACAGAACAGAAAACAGCGCATGATGGAGCGCCGTTTAATGATTGGAGAGCGGCAGTCTGGAAAGCGCTTAGAGTACAATATCCTGATACATCAGAAATGGGCGCAATTATGGCACGCAAGATGCAGGAAGGCAAAGATCTGCTTGCTTACCATCAGAATTTTCAGGAACAGTGGTCTTTGGAAACCTGAGAGCCTTGTGGAAAATCAATACCCGTATTCTATCATATTGTATGTCAGGGATTGCCAGAATAGGTGCAGAGGCAGCTCAAGAAGCTGGTGGGTATGGAAGCAAAGCCATGACCAGAAATACAGCTGACCATTGCGCACCATTGTCGATTGTTGCAAGAGAAAAATCGAAAGAGGGAAAATGCTAGGAAGCTTGAGGAAGCCAAAGTAGTACACAAGAAGCTGTCGAAATCTGCAATAGAAGGGGCGATTTTGACTAACGGAGAAGGGCTAGGAACACAACAGATAGCAGGTATGCCGCAGGTGAATAACCAACGGCTGTCGGATCAAGGCGGAAACAGATTTAGGTTGATAGGCAGGGGAGGCTTCCGAGGTAGGGGAGGATTTCAGAATAATCAGGGAAACTTTCAGAATAACCAAGGTGGTTTTCAGAATGTGCAAAATGATAATCTAGGCATGCGGGCAGGGCAAATTAGAAGACCCCCGCCTGTGTGTTGGACATGTGGAATGACAGGACATATGGCACAATCATGTGGGAGCCAAGGGTATGTGCAAAATGGGAAATTCTCAAGAGAGGGGATAGCTTGCCTCCAGCATATAGCCCACAAAGTAGGGATGGTTTCACTCAAGATCAGACAGTGTACCAGGCACAAGCACCACGAAAACAACATGCTTTGCAACCACAGCAAGTACCATTGAATCTGATGCAAGGGCAGTCATAGCGTGCACCCATGCAAATACAGCAGAGTGCAAATACAGGACAGCTATTGACTCCTAGAGTAAGGGGTGTCACCATTGAGGGCGGGAACCCTTTCACAAGTACGGGAATGAGCATGTTTGTTTGTTTATTTATTTATATGACGCACCGGACCAGAAGGTATGAGGGCGCAAGCATTACAGGTATATTCTCAATTTAGTTACAATACTGTACATTATTTACATTATTCTACAAGGGTGCAGTGAGTAGAAGCAGTTACAAGGATACAGAGTAAAATTACAACAGAGTTACAGGTTGAACAATTTTGTAGTAGTTGCAGGGTGTCATTATTGGTCTTTGTTCTTAAGCCACTGGATGTAGTTACGCCTAAATTGGTGGTAGGTTTGAGGTGCTCTGACGGAGGGTGGTAGTGTGTTCCAGTGTTGGGCTGCTTTCACCTCGAAGCTGTTGCCACCCATTTTCGTACGCTTGAATCTGGGAACAGCGAGCAGGTTAGCATTACTATTTCTGGTGTGTCTGTTGGGCGTGTATCTGCATATTCTGTCTGAGAGATAATGGGGAGCTGCATTGTTGAGGCATTTGTGGGTGAGGGAGGCTACCTTAAGCAGGATTTTGTCTGAGGTAGTGAGCCAGTTGTGAGTTCTCCTAGTATTCGAGATGTGTTCTCTTTTAGGGAGGCTAAGCGCTGCTCTAAGAGCATTGTTGTGTAGGATCTGGATTTTATTGGTAATCTGTTTGTTGGCGCCTACATAGTGGGAGTTACAATAGTCCAGTTTAGATAGTATGAGAGCCCTGGCTAGAGTAATGCAGCTTTGGGTGGAGAGGAAGGGTTTGGCCGATGGTATAAGCTTGCACATGTAGGCTGTAGTGGATGCCATGGAGCTGACCTGTTTATGGAAGGAGAGGGTGGAATCGAGGTAGATGTTAAGGGATTTCACTTCCTTAGCTACCTTTATAGGGTTGCCGTCTGTGGTGAAGCTGGAGTAGTTGAGGTCCAGTTTGTTTAGGTTCGTGGCTGATCCCAGGATGATGAGTTTGGTCTTGTCATCATTCAGGCATAGACTATGGGAGGCCATCCATGCCTGGATGATGAGGTACACCTTGTTCACCAAGGCCAAATCCGTGTTCTAATCTCCCGTCAACGGGATGAGAATTTGGGTATCATCCGCATAGTTAGTGTAGGTGATACCCAAACCGTCGAGATCATCAAACAGGGGCTTAGTGAACACGTTGTACACTGTGGGGGAGACACATAACCCCTGAGGGACCCCGCATGTGATGGAAATGGGGTCAGCGGAGGCTGTGGTGGAGAAGACGTGCATGGATCTATTGCTTAGGAATGATGTGATCCAGCCTATAGCTTCTTGGGAAAAGTGGGCCACCGAGTCTAAGTGGTTACGTAGGATTTTATGATCAACAAGATCAAAGGCTGCCGGGAGGTCTAAGAGGAGCAATAAGGCAGTTTTCCCATTATCTCTCACAGTGTCAATTTGGGCCTTGAGGTCAATGAGTGCGGTTTCTGTGCCGTGTTGGGGTCTAAATCCTGATTGCCGGACTCCTAGGAGGTGGTTTTGTTCAAGGAATTTTTGAATTTGTAGGTAGGCTGTCTTGTCGAGGATTTTTAGTAGGAAGCGGACAGTGGTGATGGGTCTGGAGTTAGTGGATATGGCTAGATTGAGTGTGAGTTTTTTTAGTAGGGGGAGGACCCAGGATTCTTTGAGGTTGTTGGGGATGGTACCAGAAGAGAAGGAGGCGTTTATGAGTTTGGTGATGAATGAAGATAGGTCTCTGGCCGTGTCTTTGATGATTTGAGGTGGGCATAGGTCGCCTTGGCAATTAGAGGCTTGAGGCCGAGTATGATTTTTTCCACTTCTAGCATGGAGACTTTGGAAAAGCTGAAGTGAGTGGGGGGTTTGGGGGAAGGGTGTTGAGAGATGGTGCGTGTGGGGGTGTTCTTAGGTTTGGCATTGGACAAAGTCTCTTTCTTGTTGTTAATTTTGATTTGGAGGCCTGCAACTTTATTGGAAAGGGCATTTTGGATGCTGGTGCACCATTGTTTGTCTTTCTTACAGGTGTCTGGGACCGGGATGAGTGTCTCCAGCTCTTTTAAAATGGTGAACAATTCTTTAGTGCTGGATTTGGCATGCAGTATTCTCAGATTGTTAAATTCTTGTTTGGCGAGGAGGATTTCTTTTTTGAAGGTAGAGACTATTTTGTTGAGGATCAGCTTGTTGCTGTCAGTGGGAGTTTGTCTCCAAATTTGTTCCTTTTTTTCGTTTCTCTAGTCTGAGGGCTTTTAGGTGGGCCGTGAACCAAGTATTCAGGAGTTTTATCGGCTTGGGTTTTCTCAGCTTTAATGGTGCAATGGCATCTAGGGCTAGGCGCATGCTATTGTTGTAACTTTCAACCAGATGGTGGGGGTTGGAGTTGGCAGGGAGTTGGTTCAGTGTAGGCAGAATGAGGGGGATGAGTTTTTCCACAGTTATATTTTTCTTGCTTCTAGTCGGGATGGCTGAGGCTAGGGAGATGTTAGCGATAGGGCTGGCTGCATCGAGTGTGTAGGAGAGGAGGTGGTGGTCAGACCAAGGTTGCGGGGTAATGGCAGTGATGGAGATCGCACAGTTGAGGTCTGCTATCCAGTCAAGGGTTCTCCCTTTGTTATGAGTGGGGGTGGACACTCTTTGGGTGAAGCCTAGTTCTGATAGTGAGTAGTTAATGGCTGACGCTTGGGTGTCTTTAGGGTCATTGTAGCCAAGGTTAAAGTCTCCTAAGAGGAGGCATTGAGAGGTATTTTTTAAGTTGTTAGAGAGGGTGGAGTTAAGGTCTTCCTCAAAGGAGCCTAGAGGTCCTGGGGGTCTGTATAGTAGGTGGAGGGTGATGGTTTAGGAGTTGGTGGTGGGGAGTTTTGCTGTGAGCAATTCACAGGATAAGTAGTGATCGGTAGTGTCAGGTTTAAGGTTGAGGTGGGTTTTGGCGATTATGGTGAGGCCACTGCCTCTAGAGTCAATTCTGTCTGCTCGGAGGATGGAGAAATTTTCAGGGATGGCTAGCGCAAGGGCTAGGCCACCTACTGCATGAAGCCAGGTCTCAGAGATGGCTAAGTCTTTTGCGTGGGCTACTACAGATCTGGCATTGATTAACGCCCCTCTTATGGGTGTAGTGGCATGTTTACTCGTGGTAGGTGTAGAGGTAGATGATCGAGACGTATGTTTGGTCGTAATGTTGGTTTGGGTAGGCTTTGGTAGGTTTGTGCCTTTGTTGGACGGGATAGTTAGGATGTGAGGCTGGGGCCAGTTAGATGGTTTGGTATGGGTGGAATCCCTAGCTCTGGGCTTGTATATTTTGGGGAGTTTGGTGCCTAGTTTGGAGTTTCTAGCAGAGAGGTTGCACGGTGTAGAAGGGTACATGGTGAGTGGAGGGGTGGTAACCATGCTGGTCAGGCCTGGTAAGGGGGGGCTGAGAGGACTAGTTGCGTGGATAAGGTGGATGATGACTCTCAGCAGTGCTGAATATATACCCGGTAGGTTCATTTTAGTGAGAGGAGGTGTGATCAGTGGGCATGTGTCTACTATCTGCTGGTTCCTGAGTTGTTGGAGTTTACCTTGCCTAAGATCAGAATCAGGTAGACAGCTAAAACACACTAAGTTGCAGTGACTGAAAGGGCCAGGGATTCACCTAGATTCAAAAGTCACGTAGACAGTTAAAACACATTGGAATGCATTGACTAAGGTGGGCAAAGATTCACCTAAATTCAAAAGTCACTTAGACAGCTAAAACACATTGAAATGCATTGACTAAGGTGGGCAAAGATTCACCTAGATTCAAAAGTCACGTAGACAGCTAAAACACATTGGAATGCATTGACTAAAGTGGGCAAAGATTCACCTAGATTCAAAAGTCACTTAGACAGCTAAAACACATTGGAATGCATTGACTAAGGTGGGCAAAGATTCACCTAGATTAAAAAGTCACGTAGACAGCTAAAACACTTTGGAATGCATTGACTAAAGTGGGCAAAGATTCACCTAGATTCAAAAGTCAAATTATTGGGAATTACCAACTTTATTACCAAATATTCCAGTGATCACACATTTATACAGTACATATTGCAAAAACATTGGAATATCTTACATTTAGATCCTGATCTGACATCGTACATTACAGATCGACCAAACATCATCTTCACAAAGGCAACAACTCTGAGGAATATTCTCAGTCCCTCTTTCCTTAAACCTGACCCAATTGGACAGGGTAATTGGCTCACTGCAAGCTCAAAACCAGCAGGCTTCTATAAGTGTGGGTCATGTAACTTTTGCCATCATGCCTTAGCACCCACAAAAATCTTCAGCTGTCATAATGGACTCCAAACCAAAATACTTGACTTTATTAATTGCCGTACAAAATATGTCATTTATGGTATTCAATGTGTATGTCAGAAAATCTATATTGGCAGCACGATCAGAGAAGTTCGCTTTAGGATCCGAGAACATCTCAACAACCTCAGCAGTCAGGATATCAGACTCCCATTGGCTTCCCATTGGCAGAAGTATCATCAACTGGACAACACCAAGGATATTACATTTATTGGACTCAAACACATCAAACAACATCAGAGAGGTGGCAACAGAGAATTGACCCTCCGACAGCAGGAAGCAAGAATGATTTGTAAATTACGCTGCCTGTCACTTGGCCTGAACCAAGACCATGAACTCAATGTGTTTCTGTAAATTGAGAAAATTCAATTGGTTGCACACTGTTCCGATACCTGGGGTTCCTTAAGGTAACAGACGGCAAGGATGATATATGTTTAATTTACTAATATCCGGAGTATTCAGAACTTATCTTAAAAGACAACTTTGAACATATCCGTCAAATGTTTAGCTAATATTGACAGCACTTATGGTTTTCATCAATCCGTCGCATTTAGTGTACTCAATAATGTGACTATTTTTAATAGATTTAGAGACAGAAATTGTTTGCTCAGTATATGATGTTGCTACTAGTTGCACGCCAAGTATTATTGACCAATTGCAAGGGTATTTTTGCCAATTTGTACCAATGCTGGTTTTCTTTCAGATTGTATATTATTGAATGTTCTTACCTTTATTCAATACTTCCAACAGGCCCATTTCCTATCAGTTCCATTAATTCTATTGCACATGATATTTTCATACTTAGATTCAGTCAGGTGAATATGACCTCTGAACTCGCTCATGATCCAACCTTTTAGACACAGTGGTTGTGCATCACCCGTCCAGCCGGAATGGGTCTTGTTACCATGGGAACCCAGAGGTAATTTTCGAGAACTTTATGTTAATGTTAATGTTAATGATAAACATATGCTATCTAGCTTATGATCTTTAAAAGGGCTTACCGGCTATGCCCGAGGCGTCTATATACAGTCTAATGAACCAACTTCAGCATTCATCTATCGCCAATTCATAACTGGTAATTAAATGCCTGTCGACACTTTTTATTACTATTGACCTACAAATCATGATCATTCTGGTATCATACCAGCTAATTGCGGTATGCAAACTTTCAATATATATCCCTACAGTGAACCGCCCAGGTTCTAAATACATGCATATATCAAACCTCCTTATCGCTTTTCTTGCACGTATACTGTGCGGACAATGTTTGTTTCCATTTTTCATGTCATATTGAGAACTAAATATCAGATCTTATTAAGCATCCACATCATTATTGGCGAATGCGGTTCCATTAAATCAGTGCATCTCTGCTAAGTAAATGCACAACAAATGAGCATTTTCACTATTTCCGGCTTGGAATCTGTTCCCAAGCAACTGGGTCACGTGACTATGTCACCTGTCCTATTCTGTGGAGGTTGCTATAGTAACTCCCGGTCACTGCCGATGCCTTCAGCATTGAAGAAACAACCCGCCATTGTGCATACGAACATTAGGAGCCTATGCCGGTAAGCCAGGGCTGCCCCTTACTTTTCTTTCGTGCGATAGCTGATTCAACGTGTCTATACTTGCAAATCACGCAAACACGCTGTTATGATTATCTTATAGATTACGGCCGTTATTAAAGAAGCATGCTAAACACTTGCGCTGTACTTCATTTCTGCTGCATCAGCGGCACACCAGTCGAGCAACAATCATGGCTTGACTGCAACAAGCATAACCAAGAATTAATCAAGTACAATCACAACAAGGTATGACTTGATTTGACTACTATCCTAATAAACAGAGGATTTAACTGCACGCATTATTCTAACGTTATGTTTTCATTTTCTTTCTTCTCTCCTGTTTCTTCTTTCTCTTTTTTGCTTTGACCCACTACCCCCTACTTTAGTTGTCTTTGGACTAATTATCAAGCTGTTTATGTATTTGTATGCCCTGAGGACGGCCTTTTTGGTTGAAACACGTGTTGGCAATTCTCTAGTAATAAGGGCACTTTGTGCAAATTTTGAACCAACATATTGGATGTGTGTGCATTTCTTCAGTATTAAGGGCACTTTATTTGCATCAAGCATTTTTCCGCAATTGTAGTGCCATTGCTCTAGTATTAAGGATACTGTGTTCAAATTTTGATATAACCAACATATTGGATGTGTGTCACTTTTTCTGTGAATATACAAGTTTTACTCTGAATAAAAAACCGGCTGAACATATCTGTGACCACTTCCCCATCCTTTTTTTGTGCCAAATTACCACATTCAGGGGTTTTGTATAGCTATCAAGCGCAGCCTGTGTAGATGGTAATTCCCAATAATTTAATTTACTCTAAGGTGATAATGGTAGATCACCTCACCACCTACACGAAAGCAGCTCTAATATTACCTAACTTGCTTATGAATATTTCTAGTGGGGCGCACTCCTGTTTTGGGCCCTACTCCCACAACCTCCTTTCTAGATTCAAAAGTCACTTAGAAAGCTAAAACACATTGGAATGCATTGACTAAGGTGGGCAAAGATTCACCTAGATTCAAAAGTCACTTAGACAGCTAAAACACATTGGAATGTCTTAACTAAGGGGGGCAAAGATTCACCTAGATTCAAAGTCAGGTAGATGGCTAAGGGATTTTTGCGCTAGGTTGCATTGACTAACCGATTGTCAAAATTGACAGCGACTGAAATGGGTACAGCCGAAAGCACCTAGATTTTGTGGGCTAAGTCTGGGATACTGGCAGTAGTGAGAGCATTCAGGCAAAATCAAGCCACCTGGCATTTTGAGCATTCAGGCAAAGACAAAGGTACAAATCGCTAATGTGAATTAATCAGGACATTAGCAAGCAATCTGAAAACAGTTTGGTCCGTAGGCATTCAGGTGGCAGTTTTAGCAAAACAGTCCAGCGGTGCGCAAAGATTTTGCACTTTCTATGCTATTTCCTGCAGTACCACACGCAAGCATGGGAGTAGGAGACACTGAGGTAGCTGGGCGTTGCTCCGTATTATAGTGTAGGGTAGTGTAGTGTAAACACATTAGGACATCTCACAGGGTGAATTGATGTGTTTAGTACTATCAGTGATGCCAGATCCTCAAGAGGAACCAAGGGTTAATGTTACCATATGATGCAAATCTTTTTCATTTTTGGTAGATGCTGGAGCAACTCGCTCATGTATACGAGAGGGAACCTTTTCATTATCAGGAAATGCCATGAATGCTCAAGGGTTCTCTGGAGCTACATGTAGAGTTTCATTTACTGAAAATGTACCCATCTCCATAGGAGAGTGTGCTATGCCTATCCTATTGTTGTATGCAAGGCAGACACCAGTTAATATACTGGGCCGAGATTTAATGACAAAGTTAAATATGACAATTTCCGTCAACGCCAGGAATACATTATTTAAACGTGGGTGAGTTCATCATGGCATTTACAGGGCAAAATAGCTCTGCGAGGAACGTCATTAGAGCCTGAAGTTTTTCGTTATGGGGTACGCATTTTGTTAACGTGGTTACCCGGTTAGCAGGCAAGACTATGAGAATACCTGATGATGTTCTCTTCAGGCAACAGATACCTATGAAAGAAGAGGGGGGATAGGTTTTTCCCTTGGAATAACAGGCAGCCATAGTGCGAGAGGAATGGGACATTTTTTTGATGAAAGTACCAATTTCTTTGTGGACTACGGGCCCTTATGACGTAGGCCTGTTCACCTCGAGCAAGGCAGTATCCCATGACTCGAAAGGCAGACAAGGGTATTTTCAAGCCTGTATCAGCTATGATGGAACACGGTATCTTAGTGGCATCAGAGTCACCATGTAATACTGCAGTGTATCTGACTAAAAAATCAAAGGGTTGTAGGGGTGTTGCTAGGTCTCGAAATGACCCGCGGCTACACTGATGTTGGAACTGTCGGGCTGGGGGCTAGCTAGCCTTTTGGTTGTGGCTCCTGAGATTCTATCCAGGGCAACAACCAAAAGACCAGGGGCTATAGCCCCCTTAACCCTCCCAACAAAGCCTCTGAAGGGTGGGTCATGGCATTTAATTCAGGACATGAGACCGATTAACCAGATTGTAGAGGCAGAGTTTCCTCTAGTTCTCAGTTCTGTGACGATTTTGTGCAGCATTCCCCCAGAAGCACAATATTTTACTGTGATAAACTAGAAAAATGCATTTTTCTCAATCCTGTTTCATAAGGATTCCCAAGATCTTACGTCATTCACGTTCCATCAGACTAAGTTGAAAAGTACATGTTTACCCCAGGGGTACTGTGAGTCTCCATCGATCTTCAATAAGGTCCTGCAGATGGACCTAAGCAATATTGATTTGCCAAGTGCTGTGCTATAGTATGTAGATGATATTTTGGTCTGGAACACAACAGGAGAAGAGTGCAGATGAGACTCGATTCAGATAATGATTATTTTAGCAGACAAAGTATATAAAGTGGTAAAGAGATGTTGCAGTACTGTCAGGAAGACGTGTTATACATAGGACAGTTAATCTTGCAAGAAGGAAAGAAAGTTACACCTGAAAGAGCTGAGGCGATCTTGAAAACATCAAAACGATAAAGCAATTGCAACAGTTTTTAGGACTGTGTAATTATGTTAGAGCATGGGTATTGTCATGATCCCAGTAAGTGAGCACAGTTTCCATTCAGGCATGCAGGAGAAGCAAGGTACATCATATCAGTCAGCAAGTCAAAAGTGGGTACAAGCTTGGCAAACATGGCATTTATGCCATTCATATCATATGCTCCCATATTCTCTCAAAGTGCTTACAGTGGTCTCATACACTAAACATGGGCGCCGCCAGATCCATTGATAACTTACAGCACGCGCTATACTTATTGCAGAGGGAGCTACTTAAGACCTACCTCCGCCAGAGCGCTCGCTTCACGTCTTCTCCGCTGACAGCGGGTAACGCTACCAGCATCTCTTTTCACAGAACCTGTCAAAGGAAAAAACAGAGACATTAGTTTTCACAGAAAAAACAACAGAATTCCATAGTTATTGAAAAGACTTGCTGAACCGAAGTTATCTCCGAAGTAGTTTTTCAGTCAGCTGTGTTTGTTCATAACCACAGCATCTTCTGTCAGAAGTTCTCTCACAGCCGCAGCATCTTCAAGTAGTATTCATCGTTCGCAGTTGCAGTACCTTCATTCAGAAGTTTCCTCAGCAGCCACCACATCTTTCAAAGGTATTTTTCCTCAGCTTTCCAAAAACCTGCAGACAAAAATGATTTTTAATTAAAGAACAAACTTAATAGAACATAAGAAAGAAGAAGTTTAGAGAAGTTTACGTACCTGAAATTTCTTCCAGTTTTCACCGCTTAGTTATTGCCATGCTCTGTCCCAAAAGGCTGCAGTTACTCAGCATAGACAAACTTATGCTAGTTGAACGTTTCTCCATCTCGAGTAAAGTCGCAGTCATTACACGCTCTGAATTCTGAGAACCTGCAAGAAAATAGGGAAAATATTAGAAAGTGAGATCTCTCCAACGTAGGGACTATTCCAAAGCTAAAAGACTTTAGTATTTTCTCCAGATACTTACCCAAGACAAATTCTGGAAAAGCAAAGACATTATAAAGGCAAGGGTCTATTGAACACCTCAGCCTTCCAAGTTAAAATTTCTTCATTCCAACATGCCCCTGTAAAATAACAGGATGGAAAGCTCCACAAAACATAAACACAGGTGAGAAGGGAGGGATTACCAAAAGCACACAGTTATACACTAACTTCTCAGAAATCAGATATTATAGCAGTTGTATTTGTTGTTTATACAGAAAATGAATCCTAAAAGTGCCCAAGTAACAGGTTCACAGGCCGAGAAGGCATTACCCTCCCGAGGAGTCCAGGTAAGCATTACAGGTATTTGATTATAGTTCATACACAAGAGCCTTGTTGCAGGCCCTGAAGAAGGCACAAGTGAATAAGGAAAACATTGAATGGACTGACGAAATGGAGGAGGGGTTTGATGAACTAAAAAAGGCTATTTGTACAGTTTTGGTTTTAGGAATTCCCAATTATTCTGAGGAGTTCTTTTCATTCTTGCACACGAATGGGACAGTTATGACAGCAGTACTAACGCAGAGAACTACATAGGGGTACCAACCCTTAGCATATTACAGTGGGATTCTGGACCCAGTCATGAGGGGTCACTTCCCTTGTGAACAATCGCTGTCAGCAGCCGCCTTCGCTATCAAGAAATCTGCAAGCATAGTGATGGGGTGCTCCATGATGTTATTTTTTGAGCATGCTTTGTTTGCTGTTTTTGGAGAAACCTAAGGGTACACTAACGTCTCAAAGAGCTTCTGCCTATGAGGTTGTTTTATCAAACCCAGCGATCAAAATAGTAAGTTGTAAAATGGTAAATCCTGCCACGTTTGTAGCTGAACCATTGGCAGCAGATGAGCAAGTGTATGATTGCTCAAACTATGAAGAGGTTTATGCAAGATCCCAAGGGTAAAGGAGAATGCACTAGCAGCTGGAGAGGTTCTCTTTATTGATGGTTCTTTGAAGATAGATCCAACTGATGGAGAAGGGCATTCAGGCTCAGCTGTGGTAAGACACAAAGCCAATGGGGTATGTGAAGTGGTAGCAAGTGCGAGACTACGTCTCATTTTCCAGCACAGGCTGCAGAATTGGTGGTGCCTATTGCGCTCGAGAATCATGAAGGGCAGGAAGTGACGGTGCACAGTGACTCCGCCTACCTGAAGTCAATGTGCACACAGAGTTAGCATGTTTGAAAAGTAGGGGCTACCTCCGAACGGATGGCACTCCAGTGCCACACGCCACATTGTTAGACAGGTTTATTAAAGCACTACAACTCCCAGTAGCCATTGCAATAGTTAAGTGCGCAGCACATACTAAGAGAACTGACTTTATTTCATGCGGAAACCAAGCCAGAGATGAAGTTTTGTTTTCGATACTCCTGATGTGAAAGAGAAAATGGTTGTAATAGTTGTTGTGAATGAAAGCTTCAATCATTTGTCACAAACACAGTTAATGGAAGTTCAAGGTGGAGCTCCTCAGGAAGAGAAAGAACTGTGGACGCTAGAGGGGGTGCTCTTTATCCCCTTCCATAGCAGTGTGGTGACAAGACAGCACTGGTAAACTGGTGATGCCTGTAGTCTTATTAAGGGTGGTGTTGGAACCGCTACACTACCCTGCGCATGTTACTAGGGAGAGCCTCGCAGCAATCATTGCGGAGGACTGGTTTGTACTGAACCTGTTAGAACACATTGCTTTTTATGTAGTAAATTGCATCGTATGTCAAATGTTTACTGCTGGGCACACGCAGCGAACAGTCTGAGGAGTAATTACTCGACCGAATGGTCCTTTTCAGCATTTACACATAGATTATGTTGATATGCTGCAGGTTTATAATGGTTATTGGCATATGATAGTGGTAGTATGCCCGTTTTCGAGATGGATTGAAGCTGGTCCATGCACACATCCTGATGCCACTTGCGCTGCAAAGTTTTTAGTCCGAGAAGTATTTCCTAGATGGGGAGTAAGTGAGGTGATGAGATCAGATAATGACTCCTATTTTGTGAATGAGGTATTTGAGCAGATTAGTTTATTGCTTAGCAATAAACACAAGTTTGTGTCTGCTTATCACCCACAAGTGAACAGGATATGTGAGCGACTCAATGGTCTAGTCAAACAGAGAGTAGCAACGTTGAAATTGACACTGAAAAGGGGTGGCTGCTTTGCTTGCCCTTTGCATTATATGCATTGAGAAATCAGTCCGGCTCTGACCACTACCTCACACCCTACGAATTAGATACTGGGAGGCGAATGAGAATGCCTCTGACTCCTCCATCGACGACTAGGAGTGATGCCCAGGCAACTGCAGAATTGTTAGGAAATAAGTTACGTGAGTACTTAACATGTATGACCGCTAGTATCTCTGGCATTTCAGATCAAGCCAAGCGGATGGAGTGTCGGTCTAAGAACACAGATGAGGACCATACAGCAACCGAATTTGAGTGACTATGTGCCTCATTACAACCCTGGCTGCCGCCGAAGTTTCATTTTTTCTGGCTCCTGGCAATGGGGACATACAGGGCCATTTCGACCTTGGCAGGCCCTGTATGTCCCCATTGCCACGGGCCGGAATCCATTACTCCCCCTTCCCATTGAGCTCCATAGGGCTCAATGGGAATGGGGAGATCGGATGCACAGGCACCGTTTATAACGGTGCCTGTGCATCCGTCATGCTGTGCTCGCGGGTGCCTTTTTGCCTGTCTGGCCCGACCTGGCGGGCAGAAAGGCACCCGCGAGCACAACATTGTAGTTTGCTGGTCCGGGAACTACGGTACCGGCATGCTTACCGGAGCCGTAGTTCCCGGATTGGCAAACTTATAATGAGGCCCAATGTATTCCTAAACTATTTGCTGGAGATAAGGTTCTAGTAAGGAACTTCACAAGAAAGTGGCACAAGCCCAGATTTAGCAGCCCTTTCATTGTGGAGGACGTTACTCCATCAGCAGTCAAGGTCCAAGGGAGACGAGCGTGGATATACCTAGGAGATGTGAAGATCTACACTGGACAGACCGTCGCACCCCCAACCCATTCAGAGGCAAGTCGAGGAGAAGAAGTTCAGAACATGCAGACTTGATCGATGATGAGGAATAAGGATGCAAAGATTATCCAGTAGATAGACGAAAGTGTACATTTGGACTGTGGCTCCCCTGAAACACTCTTTGTAGCTGCTACAGCAAGAAGTGAGAAAGGTACTGTTCATGAGCCACAGGAGCTTGTTGACATTGGACTTTGTAGTGCTGCAGTAAATGGAAAAATGCCTGATTTAGACTTCCTGTTTGACGACTATAAAGGGAGCAGTTCCCTGATTTCTTTCTTACTGAGTTGCTCTTTGGAGCTGCCCATGGTGCTGTCCTATGTTGATGTACACAGACTATTTCTTGCTGTCTTCACAGTTATACTCAGAGCTTACCCTGCTCATGTTGTAAGGAGCACTGATGTACATACTTTTGTCCAAGATGCAAAAAATTGCCCGACAATTAGAAGATTATTGGCAGCAATTATAGTGCAGATCAGACAATTACCTGGACATCTTTCCGGACGCACAGGTGGTCCTATCTAATGCTGATGCCCACAAACTACTTGTCATGATATTTTACTATTTGCTTCAAGAACACCCTTATCTTGTTTGCTGGAACACTAACAATGATATGTTTATGGTATATCCTATAAAGAGTCCTGCAATCAGCAAGTTACTTGTGTAGATCATAGAGCAAATTCGACAGCTACCGGAGCATCTAACGAGATTGCCTGAATAAAACAAGTTTTTCCTTCCTTAAAAGTAATTACAGGCAATCATGTGGTCTATAGAGCACATTGCAGTTTCATAGACTGAGCAGAGTCAATGACGTGTGGAGAGACATCGATGGTGGAGCCAAATGTATTGGTGCATAATCTATGCCTGTTCAGCATCCATTATCACTTTTCTGTTTCTATTCATCCACACTGTTTACTTTAATGGTTCTGGAAGGGAAGGAGTTACATTAATCCTCCCAATCCAGTTACATTTGCAGAACTAGACACTTTGAGAAGGTCACAGCCTTATGTGATTGTTCATACTCCAGTAGCTCATGAGAAGGCACCTATTTCTGTGACAAATGATTCTAGAATTCCTATTGTAGGAAGGACTCTTTCAGATATTCTTACTAGACGTCAGATATAGGTTCTTCTAGCAAAGCAAAAACCGAGACCCAAGAGAAGTGCAAGGGTGGATTATTATGAATTAAATGGTTATTTAGACAGTACAGCACATTTGGGGAACAACATGTATCAGCACATAAAAGAAGTAGGGAAAATAACTTCTAAGGAGGATTGCTATGTATGTGCACTCCTGCCTTATTCTATGGGAACGTCTAAGATATTCATAGCTATTGAAATAGATGTTCAAACAGCTAATTGCCTAACTCACCTTGCACTAGGCCATCCAAGAGGTCAGTTCCAGGGTTGAACGGTATCCTTGGTATCAGTGACAGAATGGCCATCCCCAGATGAAGATGATTATGTTGAAGACTTAAAGACAACAGAAAGAGCAAAGAACAGAAATCATGTGATCAGATATGAACAACTTGGCATGAAGGGAGCAGGAATCAGATGGGAGATAAACAGGAAGCTCAACTGTCATGGGAAGACTGATGAGAAGTTTGAAGTTGCAAAGAAAGAGGCCAGATGCAAATCTGTGGAACAGTACTTTGTCCAGATGGCTGGGCAGAAGGCACAGTCATGTGCAGAGCTGTGGCAGTAACTCGTCATTACAAGCCAATTATTGAACAAGTGGAATATGGATGCAAACCTCACTGACCGAGATTTGCAAAGCTTCTGACGTGGGTACAAGAAAGAGGAGGTCCACTACAGATAGTGCCTCTGGCTAGTGCAGAACTATATTTCAGAAACAATGGCACAGGAAAAGTTGGAGAGAATCAACCGTGCTGTCAAATCTTTGATGTACCAGGAAAGAAAGACGCAACAGTGGTGATGATGGATCACTATTGGGCCTGTGGGTCCACAGCATACATGAAGCTGCCCTGGGAAGGACTATGTTCTATCGTGATTGTTCATGTTTCCAGCAAAAAGTGATCTGAATATTGGAGAGTTTTTAAAAGCAGATGCTCACCTGAGGAAAAAGAGATCTGCTGAACTCTTAAAGCAAATGAAGAGAGAACATTAGTTCTCAGCCAAATCATAGAAGCCTTTGATGCTATTCCACATGAACACAGATGTTCAGCAAGACTTCTTTCATTTGTTACTGTTATCTTTATGCCTGGGATCCAGATGATGGCGAATACCAAATGGTTACATGTAACCAGATGGGAGCTTCTTCAGATGATCAACACCACCATAAAGGGATTTAATGCTATCAAGGAGGAGCTGAGAGCCATACGACTGATGACTCTGCAGAACAGATATGCCTTGGATATGATCACAGCTATGGAAGGAGGTGTTTGTGCCAGAATCGGAGAATCAAATTGCACATTCATACGTTCTCATGATGACGAGAATGACACTTTGACGGAGGACATAACGATGCTGACAAACCTACACATCAAGATGGAAGACGAAGTGGAAGACATTGCTGATGACAGCTGGTTTGCGTCAATCTTCTCGTGGGTTCCACAATGGATTGTTAACATTTTCAAGTTCCTTGGAGCCCTGTTGGTGATGATCATGTTTGGGTTCTGTTTGATCAGGATAATAATCACACAATGCAAGAAATCTGTGAAGAAAGCAGTAGGAATGAAGATTGTAATTTATGTTGAATCAGGATTCAAACCTAAAGAGCTGACAGATGAAGAGATCAGAGACTACGTAGAGGCCAGCATTCATGTGCCTGAGAGAACAAAGTTCCTGTATCCGAAGAACCACAAGCAGTATTTGTGAAGATGGTTTTACTGCAGTCCCAATGGACAATGCATTCTTATGACCTGGAGTGTTGATGAGCATGTGAAATCAGTTTGGTGCCTGAAAGGAGTCATAAAGATTTGGACTCCAAAGAAGCATTTCTTCAGATGAGGATGTCTTGATGTGATAATTGATGAGAGAGTGGTCAATGAATCACCCAGAGGGGGGAGTGTAGAGGAAGAGCCAAAAGCCCCTACCAGAAGCTCCGCTCCCATAGTGCCTATATGTTGGGAACTGAAATTGTGACACGTGCAGTACCAGTGTGGATTCCTGTATTACAAAGAATTCTTGAAACAAGGTATCCATTGAGCAAACCCTGTATGAATTCACAAAGAAATGATGGCCTTCTGGACAGAATCCAGGAAGAAGTGTGAAAAGGAACAAGAAGGACGACTGATGACATCATACGAAGCAGAACTGACACACAGTGAAAAGATACACAAGACAAACGGACATTGACATTCTATAAGATCTGAAGAGGAGGTTTCAATGACAAACAACATTTCGGGATTGAAATGAAGATGTTCGTGCCAAAAAACACTGAAGAAAATGCAAAGTCAGTTTACACTTGTACAGATGCGGTAACGCAAGTAGACAAAATAATCGTGAGGCTGGCTACGTAGTGAATAGATTGTGGCAATGTGCCAATGTATATACATAGGAATGTTTAGAACCTGGATGTTCCACGATACACTTTAGGAAGACTTAAACCCAGTGAATGAAAAGGGCTTCAGTGTGGCACAGTTGGAAAATAGCTAATGGCGAAAGAGAATTCAAGAAAGGCTGGCTGGCCCAGCACCAAGAGTCAAGACCACCGTGAGCCTGGTTGTCTGTCAAGTAGTCACATGAACCTGAGAAAGAAACAAACTTCTGTTTGAGGTGGGATGAAAAAAGACTGCAGGAGTCAAGAGTTCATGATTTAATCGTATAATATGCAGTGAAGAGCTCGAAAACATGGTCTCCAGTCACATGGTCAGATGAAAATTACTTTCGGTCAAGCTACACTGAAACCAGAAGATAAGACCATGCCACAGAGAGCTTCAACAAGGCCAAGTTGAAAGCCTTCATTGAAAGGAAGACCGCAAGAGTGATGATGGATTTTGGGCTAATTGGGTGGGGAGGCATGACCAAGCCGACCCTCCCAGCACCTGAGGTAACCAGTCTGAGTGCTGCTAGCATACTTCTAGAGTGTGGAATATTCCAGAAGGGTACAAGCTTGCCAACCAATTGTAGAGGGGCACTTAACAGAGAGCTGTCATGGTCACAGCGCAAGGACCACCATCTCCATCATCTAAAGGTTCCAAATGTACCCAGTCCTGGCGCCTTTGGCGCCAGGCTCATGAGAAAGTGTGCTCTGCAAACTTTATTACTAGGGCATGTCTTATTTCCTCCCCAGCCGGCTCCCCACATGCATCCAGGCAAGCCTTTATTAGCGAGCTAGTAAATGGAAATGGAAACATGGGGGTCCACGTGCAGCAGTCTCTGGGAGTGGCAAGGTGGGGCCACAAGGCGAGCCAAGGGGGCGTGGCTGGGACCAGGCTATTTAAGCCTGTCCCACCTGCATGCAAGCGCTTCACATTAGTCTGCTTCTTGCAGTGTAACGCTCACTGCCGCTTGAAGCGCTCTTACCAGATTCCAGTACATCATCTCCAGTGCGCATCTTGCCTGATTCCATCAATATCATCACTTGAAGCACCACTTACCTGATTCTGGTACCTCATCTTCAGAGCGCATCTTACCTGATTCCAGCAATACCATCGCTCGAAGCGCAGCTTACCTGACTCATGCAATTCCATCACCACACAGCGTGTCTTACCTGATTCCAACAGTCATCGCAGTTGAGGCGCATCCTCACCTGTTCCGGACATCTAGCTACATGGGAGCTCATCTCACCCATCATCCTCACGGAGCCATCCAACCAGTAACCGCCGGCAGGTTTACGGATAGCTGCCTCCCACTCGACATCGCCAGGCCATCGCTGCAGAAGAAAAGGACACACAAGGTTAGAAACTGCATAAAGATCTTACGCTAGCTCGCGCATTACATATTCCTTGCGCTTTACCCTAAAACCCAATTTACCTTCAAAGGGGAACCTCGTCAACTCCTCTGGTACCTACTTGGACTCGCTCCCAACACAGCGACTTTGATGGGCCTTCATCACACATATTGGGGAGAAGAAAGACATTACAAGGGTATGGACAATAATCACGGAAAAGAGACATTGCAAAAGGATACGGACAATAATCATTGTTGGGAGCACAAAATTCCCTGCAATCGAATTTACGCTCTAACTGAGCAAGAAAATCAGCATCTGAAGACTTACCTAGATCTGTACCTAGCTAACGGTTTCATCCGCCCATCTAAGTCTCCTGCCTCCTCGGCTCTCTTTTTCGTACCCAAGAAGGAGGGCAACCTCAGAACTTGTATAGATTATAGAGCGCTGAACCAAATCACAGTTAAGAACTGATATCCCCTGCCACTCATCCCAGAGCTGCTAGATCAAATAAAGAATGCTCAAATCTTCACAAAATTGGACCCACGAGGACCCTATCACCTTGTGAGAGTTAAAAAAGGGGAAGAATGAAAGACGCCATTCCAAACCAAATATGGGCTTTTCGAGTACCAGGTCATGCACTTCCAGTTATGTAATGCACCTGCGGTGTTCCAATTCTTCATGAACGATGTGCTTCACATATTGCTGGACGTTTGCGACCTCGTCTACATTGACAACATTCTTATCTACTCCACGTCCAAGGAAGATCATGTTGGTCATGTAAGGGCAGTTCTGGAAAAGCTTTGTCAGCACCGGCTGCTTGCCAAATTGGTAAAAAGCTTCTTCCGTGTTACGGAATTCGAATTTTTGGGCTTCATGCTTACCCCACAAAGAGTTCACATGGACACGCAAGGTGGATGCTATCCTTCAGTGGCCATCTCCAACAACTACAAAGGGAGTGCAAAGTGTGCTCGGGTTTGCCAATTTTTACCGACGGTTTATCCCAAGGTTTTTGCGGCGAATAGTCCATCCAATCACCTCCCTGATGAAAAAAAATAAAAAGTTCTTCTGGTCTCCCAAGGCAGAAAACGCCTTACAGGAATTGAAACAGGCCTTCACCTCAGCACCTGTTCTTCGGCATCCCCGACCCGACTTGCCTTATGTGGTTGAAACAGACACCTCCAGCGTGGCCAGGGGAGCAGTATTATCAAAAACGACCCGGACACGGGACAATTACATCCCATAGCATTTTGGTCCCGTAAGTTTTCTGCACCGGAAATGAACTATGCAATCACTGACAAGGAACTATTAGCAATGAAAGGAGCCCTCAAAACCTGGAGAAACTACCTTCTAAGGGCAAGACACACGGTCACAGTTATCACATATCACCGTAATCTGCAATACTTGAAAACAGCCAAGGCCCAATCTTCGCGTCAGCTTCGCTGGGCTCTCCTTTTTGCCGAATATGATTTCACATTACTTACAGATCCGGAGTGCGTAATGGGAAAGCAGACGCCTTGTCACGCATGGGCGAGGACAAAGAAGCTTTCGCACAAACTGAACCAGTAGCCATTATTCCCCAAAAAAACGGATTCAAAACAGATCACTGCAACCGCCTCCTGGGAAGACTTGAAGACTGACCTTCAATCTCGGATGGACCAAACAGCTCAATAGGAGTGGTTGTTTGACGGAGACCAATACTCCATCAAAATTGACTTACCCTATTTTCGAGGAAGACTATATATTCAAGACAAGGAAATGCAAAACCAAATAATAGCAAACTACCACGAGCCATTAGTGGAAGGTCATCCAAGGATTGCTAAGACTTGGGGCAAAATTCAGAAGAACTATTGGTGGCCAACCTGAAGAAAAGACTTTGCCCAATTTATTGCAACTTGCAGTGTTTGCCCGCAACACAAATCCCAGAAGTTAAGTCCTGCAGGGTTGCTACATCCATTAACTGTACCACCAGCACCATGGCATACGCTGTCTATGGACTTTATTGCCGATCTGCCACCCTGTGATGGGTTTAACACCATCCTGGTTGTCGTAGACTTATTCTCAAAGATGGCGCATTTTATTCTGTTAAAGGGGCTTCACACTGCTTCCACTCTTGCTAATGTATTTTTGGAGCAAATCGTCAAGCTACATGGTTTCCCATCTGTATTGATTTCGGACCGCGGAACTCAATTCTTCTCAGCTCTCTGGAGGAGGTGCTGCAAGATAGCCCAAATGGTCCTTGGATTATCCACGAATCACCATCCCAAACCGATGGTCAAACTGAAAGGACCAATCAGACTCTGGAGCAATATCTGAGGTGTATGTTTCAGCAAACTGAAGAATCCTCGAAAAGCCTCCTCTGGTTAACCGAGTTTGCCTACAATAACTCTATCCACACTAGCACCGGACAAACACTATTCTACACAATGCATGTTCGGCATCCCTGGACATCCTCCTTTGACCCATTTGATGAACTGGAAATGCCAGCAATTACCACATTACATAAGACCATTACTCAAACCCTTAAAGAAGCAACAGAAAATCTGATCAGAGCCAAGGAACAAAAGAAAAAGTTTGCAGACCGACATAGAAGGGAGGCCCCGCACTACCAAGTCAGAGATAATGTATGGTTGGAATCCAGGATATTCCATTGAAAGGACCTCAAGCCTTCCGTCCCAGGTACCTGGGACCTTATCCCATCAAAGCCATCGTTAACCCTGCCGTCATGAAATTGTATTTACCAGCCAATATGCAGATCCATCTGCTATTCCATGTTTCTCTCCTGAAACCAATGAAACCACAATCTCGGATTAAAGCACCACCTCAGCCCGATATCAAAGAAGGAGAACCGGAATATGAAGTCAAAGCCATTCTGGATTCCAGGATAGTGCGATCTAAACCATACTACTTGATTGACTGGAAGGGCTATGGACCTCAAGACCACACTGGGGAACCTGTTGATTTTGTCCTTGCCTCACGACTAATCAGACAAATCCATCGTAACAATCCTGCCAAACCTGGACCAGGGAGAAGAGCGCCCATGAGAGGGGCCTTGAGGGGGAGTGCTGTCATGGTCACAGCGCAGGGACCACCTTCTCCATCATCTCCATCATTTGCTTCTCTTGCTCTCCCCCTCTCCCATGCTAAATTCCTGACTGATTCTGCAACTGGGCCACTCTCACCGATCTCGGTCCTTGGCCCTGCCACTCTCCGCTTGCACTGCCTCCCTGGCAACCCCTGCACTGCGGGACTGTCTCTGTATCCCTACAGCTCCCCGTTCCCAGCACTTGTCTGCACTTACCTTGCACTTGCCACCAGCTGGCCCTTATTATTTATCTTGTTATTCTACTATCCCTGTACTGCACTTTCCCCTCCCCCTTTCCCCTTGCACTTTTCTCTTCCCCTCTACCCATGCACTTGCGCAAACTGAATGACACCTGGCCTAGTAGGATTGTTGTCTGTCTTCCCTTTGTCCCCCCTCCCTGCCTCGTCGCGCCTTGAAACACTTGTGTATAGATGCGTTACAAATGACATATCATATCATATCATATCTAAAGGGCCTAAATGGACCCAGTCTGGTGCCTTTGGTGCCAGGCTCATGAGAAAGTGTGCTGTGCACACTTTATTACTAGGGCACGTGTTATTTCCTCCCCAGCCGGCTTCCCACGTGCATCCAGGCCAGGCGTGGCCATAAGGAAACATTGGGGTACACGTGCAGCAGTCTCTGGGAGTGGCAAGGTGGGGCCACAAGGCGGAGCCAAGGGGGGTGGCTGGGAGCAGGCTATTTAAGCCTGCCCCACCCGCATGGAAGCGCTTTGCGTTAGTCTGGTTCTTCAGCGTAATGCTCACCGCTGCTTGAAGCGCTCTTACTGGATTCCAGCACATCATCTTCCGTGTGTGTCTTACCTGATTCCAGTACATAATCTTTAGCGTGCATCTTACCTGATTCCAGAAATACCATTGCTTGAATCATCGCTTACCTTTCTGGTACCTCATCTTTAGAGCGCATCTTACCTGATTCCAGCAATACCATTGCTCGAAGGGCAGCTTACTTGACTCCTGCAATTCCATCACCTGCAGTGCGTCTTACCTGATTCCAACAGTCATCGCAGTCGAGGCGCATCCTCACCTGATCCAGACGTCTAGCTACGTGGGAGCTCATCTCGCCCAGCATCCTCATGGAGCCATCCATCCAGTAACCGCCGGCAAGTCTTCAGATAGCTGCCTCCCACTCGACGTCGCCAGGCAATCCCTGCAGAGGAAAGAACACACAAGGTTAGAAACTGCATAAAGAACTTACGCTAGGTTGCGCATCACATTTTCCTTGCGCTTGACCCTAAAACCCAACTTACCTTCTAAGGGAAACCTCGTCAACTGCTCTGGCACCTACTTGGACTCGCTCCCAACACAGCGACTCCGCTGGGCATTCATCACACCTATTGGAGAGGAAAGACATTACAAGGGTTACGGACAATAGTCACGGAAAAGAGACACTGCAAAAGGATACGGAAAATAATCTTTGTTAAGAACATTTACCTTCAGAGTGGTTCAGCCACAGCAGGTCTGGGCTGCCACACACACAGGCCAGTGAAGTAACTAGGTCCACCAAAGCGCCCCTGCAGTTGAGAAGCAGGACGGAGAGCTCACCTTCATAAATAAACAGGTGAGAACATATGGGTAAACACATGCTCACCTCTTTCTGGGACAAAGGGTTTGAGGGTAATCACAGTCCAACTACAGCATTTTCACTGCCTCTCGTATTCTCTCAGGGGCAGTGTCAGCAGCCAGAGCAGTCCACACTACTGAAGCTGGGGAAGAAGTCTGCTCCAGGAGAGCCAAGTTCAGGGAGGGTTACAACCATGCCCCAACGCCCCCGCAGAGACCAGGTGAGCATAACAGAGCCCTATAGTTTGTATAACCAATGAATCGTCATATATTTTGTGACAATGAAAATGACTTGCACTAGAGGAGGGCTTAGTTGTCTCCCTGATGTTAGAGATCCAATCAAGGACACACAATCAAGGTACCTCCACCAGGTTTTGTGCTGTATCCTAGCACATGTGCATAGGCACATTTACATGCCATGCACGCTGCTGGCAAGGCAGAGAGTGTCTCAAGATTTCTTAGCAGTTGCACACTTTCCCTAGGTCTGGAGAGCTATCGACTGCACCCAGGTAGCACTGCAACTACCCTGAGAGACAGAGCACATCTATCGCAACGGGAAACATTGGCATTCCATCAATGTGCAAGTGATCTTTGATGCCAATGGACACATCATGCATGTGAATGCCAATTACCCAGGATGCGTGCATGATAGCTACATATTTACACATTCCCCATATTCCAGGCACTTGCATCGTGATCCTTTGGAATCACCTGGCCTGTGGGTGAGGATCAACAATCACGCAAACACAAGCAATTACATGACATGCAGGAACACACGCAATATCAATACATGTATTTAATTACCATGTTGTCATTTGCAGGGGACAGTGCCTACTGTTGACACCAATCAGGAATCCAGCCACTCCAGGTGAGGCATGCTACATAGCAGCACACATATCCACTAGGGGCATAGTAGAGAACACATTCAGAGTGCTCAAGTCACTCTTCTGCTCCCTTTACCACTCAGGTGGTGTATTACTATATGCACCCCCTGCAGTATGTAAACTCATCCTGGTATGTTGTGTCCTGCATAATATTGCAACACGTCGTGGCATAGTAGTAGTGCTGCAGGAGAGACTCTGCCCTCATTCACAGGCACCACCCATTCCCTTAGCAGAGTAAGGAGCACAGGGACAGAACACACACAACCGGGTAGTACCAACTTACTTCCCATGAATTGCAACCCCTGTGGAACACACACAGTAAAACCACATCCCTGATGGCCTTCCATAATGCAATAAAGCTAGTCCAGCGTGCCCATAATAGCACCATGAGAATGGCAAAGAGTGTGTACCCCATGACATGAAAAGTAAAATGCCACCCCATCGCCATACATCATATGAAATGCACAAACTATGGGCACAGTCATTTCAAGTGGAAATTAACGTTTCCATGTCACAAGCCCAAAATATAAAAAATTGCAAAGCCAGCCTCTGGCACAATGTCCCCATACCATGTGTTTCCCTGAGTGGCATGCATCAAGTGCAACAAAAAGGGCTCAGTGACAGAATGGCCATCCCCAGATGAAGATGATTATGTTGAAGACTTAAAGACAACAGAAAGAGCAAAGAACAGAAATCATGTGATCAGATATGAACAACTTGGCATGAAGGGAGCAGGAATCAGATGGGAGATAAACAGGAAGCTCAACTGTCATGGGAAGACTGATGAGAAGTTTGAAGTTGCAAAGAAAGAGGCCAGATGCAAATCTGTGGAACAGTACTTTGTCCAGATGGCTGGGCAGAAGGCACAGTCATGTGCAGAGCTGTGGCAGTAACTCGTCATTACAAGCCAATTATTGAACAAGTGGAATATGGATGCAAACCTCGCTGACCGAGATTTGCAAAGCTTCTGACGTGGGTACAAGAAAGAGGAGGTCCACTACAGATAGTGCCTCTGGCTAGTGCAGAACTATATTTCAGAAACAATGGCACAGGAAAAGTTGGAGAGAATCAACAGTGCTGTCAAATCTTTGATGTACCAGGAAAGAAAGACGGAACAGTGGTGATGATGGATCACTATTGGGCCTGTGGGTCCACAGCATACATGAAACTGCCCTGGGGAGGACCATGTTCTATCGTGATTGTTCATGTTTCCAGCAAAAAGTGATCTGAATATTGGAGAGTTTTTAAAAGCAGATGCTCACCTGAGGAAAAAGAGATCTGCTGAACTCTTAAAGCAAATGAAGAGAGAACATTAGTTCTCAGCCAAATCATAGAAGCCTTTGATGCTATTCCACATGAACACAGATTGTTCAGCAAGACTTCTTTCATTTGTTACTGTTATCTTTATGCCTGGGATCCAGATGATGGCGAGTACCAAATGGTTACATGTAACCAGATGGGAGCTTCTTCAGATGATCAACACCACCATAAAGGGATTTAATGCTATCAAGGAGGAGCTGAGAGCCATACGACTGATGACTGCAGAACAGATATGCCTTAGATATGATCACAGCTATGGAAGGAGGTGTTTGTGCCAGAATCGGAGAATCAAATTGCACATTCATACGTTCTCATGATGACGAGAATGGCACCTTGACGGAGGACATAACGATGCTGACAAACCTACACATCAAGATGGAAGACGAAGTGGAAGACATTGCTGATGACAGCTGGTTTGCGTCAATCTTCTCGTGGGTTCCACAATGGATTGTTAACATTTTCAAGTTCCTTGGAGCCCTGTTGGTGATGATCATGTTTGGGTTCTGTTTGATCAGGATAATAATCACACAATGCAAGAAATCTGTGAAGAAAGCAGTAGGAATGAAGATTGTAATTTATGTTGAATCAGGATTCAAACCTAAAGAGCTGACAGATGAAGAGATCAGAGACTACGTAGAGGCCAGCATTCATGTGCCTGAGAGAACAAAGTTCCTGTATCCGAAGAACCACAAGCAGTATTTGTGAAGATGGTTTTACTGCAGTCCCAATGGACAATGCATTCTTATGACCTGGAGTGTTGATGAGCATGTGAAATCAGTTTGGTGCCTGAAAGGAGTCATAAAGATTTGGACTCCAAAGAAGCATTTCTTCAGATGAGGATGTCTTGATGTGATAATTGATGAGAGAGTGGTCAATGAATCACCCAGAGGGGGGAGTGTAGAGGAAGAGCCAAAAGCCCCTACCAGAAGCTCAGTTCCCATAGTGCCTATATGTTGGGAACTGAAATTGTGACACGTGCAGTACCAGTGAGGATTCCTGTATTACAAAGAATTCTTGAAACAAGGTATCCATTGAGCAAACCCTGTATGAATTCACAAAGAAATGATGGCCTTCTGGACAGAATCCAGGAAGAAGTGTGAAAAGGAACAAGAAGGACGACTGATGACATCATACGAAGCAGAACTGACACACCGTGAAAAGATACACAAGACAAACGGACATTGACATTCTATAAGATCTAAAGAGGAGGTTTCAATGACCAACAACATTTCGGGATTGAAATGAAGATGTTCGTGCCAAAAAACACTGAAGAAAATGCAAAGTCAGTTTACACTTGTACAGATGCGGTAACGCAAGTAGACAAAATAATCGTGAGGCTGGCTACGTAGTGAATAGATTGTGGCAATGTGCCAATGTATATACATAGGAATGTTTAGAACCTGGATGTTCCACGATACACTTTAGGAAGACTTAAACCCAGTGAATGAAAAGGGCTTCAGTGTGGCACAGTTGAAAAATAGCTAATGGCGAAAGAGAATTCAAGAAAGGCTGGCTGGCCCAGCACCAAGAGTCAAGACCACCGTGAGCCTGGTTGTCTGTGAAGTAGTCACATGAACCTGAGAAAGAAACAAACTTCTGTTTGAGGTGGGATGAAACAAGACTACAGGAGTCAAGAGTTCATGATTTAATAGTATAATATGCAGTGAAGAGCTCGAAAACATGGTCTCCAGTCACATGGTCAGATGAAAATAGACTTTCGGTCGAGCTACACTGAAACCAGAAGATAAGACCATGCCACAGAGAGCTTCAGCAAGGCCAAGTTGAAAGCCTTCATTGAAAGGAAGACCGCAAGAGTGATGATGGATGTTGGGCTAATTGGTTGGGGAGGCATGACCAAGCCAACCCTCCCAGCACCTGAGGTAACCAGTCTGAGTGCTGCTAGCATACTTCTAGAGTGTGGAATATTCCAGAAGGGTACAAGCTTGCCAACCAATTGTAGAGGGGCACTTAACAGAAAGCTGTCATGGTCACAGCGCAAGGACCACCATCTCCATCATCTAAAGGTTCCAAATGTACCCAGTCCTGGCGCCTTTGGCGCCAGGCTCATGAGAAAGTGTGCTCTGCAAACTTTATTACTAGGGCACGTCTTATTTCCTCCCCAGCCGGCTCCCCACATGCATCCAGGCCTGCCTTTATTAGCGAGCTAGTAAATGGTATTGGAAACATTGGGGTCCACGTGCAGCAGTCTCTGGGAGTGGCAAGGTGGGGCCACAAGGCGAGCCAAGGGGGCGTGCCCGGGACCAGGCTATTTAAGCCTGTCCCACCTGCATGCAAGCGCTTCACGTTCGTCTGCTTCTTGCAGTGTAACGCTCACTGCTGCTTGAAGCGCTCTTACCAGATTCCAGTACATCATCTCCAGTGCGCATCTTGCCTGATTCCATCAATATCATCACTTGAAGCACCACTTACCTGATTCTGGTACCTCATCTTCAGAGCGCATCTTACCTGATTCCAGCAATACCATCGCTCGAAGCGCAGCTTACCTGACTCATGCAATTCCATCACCACACAGCGTGTTTTACCTGATTCCAACAGTCATCGCAGTTGAGGCGCATCCTCACCTGTTCCGGACATCTAGCTACATGGGAGCTCATCTCACCCATCATCCTCACGGAGCCATCCAACCAGTAACCGCCGGCAGGTTTACGGATAGCTGCCTCCCACTCGACATCGCCAGGCCATCGCTGCAGAAGAAAAGGACACACAAGGTTAGAAACTGCATAAAGATCTTATGCTAGCTCGCGCATCACATATTCCTTGCGCTTTACCCTAAAACCCAATTTACCTTCAAAGGGGAACCTCGTCAACTCCTCTGGTACCTACTTGGACTCACTCCCAACACAGCGACTTTGATGGGCCTTCATCACACATATTGGGGAGAAGAAAGACATTACAAGGGTATGGACAATAATCACGGAAAAGAGACATTGCAAAAGGATACGGACAATAATCATTGTCGGGAGCACAAAATTCCCTGCAGTCGAATTTACGCTCTAACTGAGCAAGAAAATCAGCATCTGAAGACTTACCTAGATCTGTACCTAGCTAACGGTTTCATCCGCCCATCTAAGTCTCCTGCCTCCTCGGCTCTCTTTTTCGTACCCAAGAAGGAGGGCAACCTCAGAACTTGTATAGATTATAGAGCGCTGAACCAAATCACAGTTAAGAACTGATATCCCCTGCCACTCATCCCAGAGCTGCTAGATCAAATAAGGAATGCTCAAATCTTCACAAAATTGGACCCACGAGGACCCTATCACCTTGTGAGAGTTAAAAAAGGGGAAGAATGAAAGACGCCATTCCAAACCAAATATGGGCTTTTCGAGTACCAGGTCATGCACTTCCGGTTATGTAATGCACCTGTGGTGTTCCAATTCTTCATGAACGATGTGCTTCACATATTGCTGGACGTTTGCGACCTCGTCTACATTGACAACATTCTTATCGACTCCACGTCCAAGGAAGATCATGTTGGTCATGTAAGGGCAGTTCTGGAAAAGCTTTGTCAGCACCGGCTGCTTGCCAAATTGGTAAAAAGCTTCTTCCGTGTCACGGAAGTTGAATTTTTGGGCTTCATGCTTACCACAAAAAGAGTTCACATGGACACGCAAGGTGGATGCTATCCTTCAGTGGCCATCTCCAACAACTACAAAGGGAGTGCAAAGTGTGCTCGGGTTTGCCAATTTTTACCGACGGTTTATCCCAAGGTTTTTGCGGCGAATAGTCCATCCAATCACCTCCCTGATGAAAAAAAATAAAAAGTTCTTCTGGTCTCCCAAGGCAGAAAACGCCTTACAGGAATTGAAACAGGTCTTCACCTCAGCACCTGTTCTTCGGCATCCCCGACCCGACTTGCCTTATGTGGTTGAAACAGACACCTCCAGCGTGGCCAGGGGAGCAGTATTATCAAAAACGACCCGGACACGGGACAATTACATCCCATAGCATTTTGGTCCCGTAAGTTTTCTGCACCGGAAATGAACTATGCAATCACTGACAAGGAACTATTAGCAATGAAAGGAGCCCTCAAAACCTGGAGACACTACCTTCTAAGGGCAAGACACACGGTCACAGTTATCACATATCACCGTAATCTGCAATACTTGAAAACTGCCAAGGCCCAATATTCGCATCAGCTTCGCTGGGCTCTCCTTTTTGCCGAATATGATTTCACATTACTTACAGATCCGGAGTGCGTAATGGGAAAGCAGACGCCTTGTCACGCATGGGCGAGGACAAATAAGCTTTCGCACAAACTGAACCAGTAGCCATTATTCCCCAAAAAAACGGATTCAAAACCAGATCACTGCAACCGCCTCCTGGGAAGACTTGAAGACTGACCTTCAATCTCGGATGGACCAAACAGCTCAATAGGAGTGGTTGTTTGACGGAGACCAATACTCCATCAAAATTGACTTACCCTATTTTCGAGGAAGACTATATATTCAAGACAAGGAAATGCAAAACCAAATAATAGCAAACTACCACGAGCCATTAGTGGAAGGTCATCCAAGGATTGCTAAGACTTGGGGCAAAATTCAGAAGAACTATTGGTGGCCAACCTGAAGAAAAGACTTTGCCCAATTTATTGCAACTTGCAGTGTTTGCCCGCAACACAAATCCCAGAAGTTAAGTACTGCAGGGTTGCTACATCCATTAACTGTACCACCAGCACCATGGCATACGCTGTCTATGGACTTTATTGCCGATCTGCCACCCTGCGATGGGTTTAACACCATCCTGGTTGTCGTAGACTTCTTCTCAAAGATGGCGCATTTTATTCTGTTAAAGGGGCTTCACACTGCTTCCACTCTTGCTAATGTATTTTTGGAGCAAATCGTCAAGCTACATGGTTTCCCATCTGTATTGATTTCAGACCGCGGAACTCAATTCTTCTCAGCTCTCTGGAGGAGGTGCTGCAAGATAGCCCAAATGGTCCTTGGATTATCCACGAATCACCATCCCAAACCGATGGTCAAACTGAAAGGACCAATCAGACTCTGGAGCAATATCTGAGGTGTATGTTCAGCAAACTGAAGGATCCTCGAAAAGCATCCTCTGGTTAACCGAGTTTGCCTACAATAACTCTATCCACACTAGCACCGGACAAACACTATTCTACACAATGCATGTTCGGCATCCTTGGACATCCTCCTTTGACCCACTTGATGAACTGGAAATGCCAGCAATTACCACATTACATAAGACCATTACTCAAACCCTTAAAGAAGCAACAGAAAATCTGATCAGAGCCAAGGAACAAAAGAAAAAGTTTGCAGACCGACATAGAAGGGAGGCCCCGCACTACCAAGTCAGAGATAATGTATGGTTGGAATCCAGGATATTCCATTGAAAGGACCTCAAGCCTTCCATCCCAGGTACCTGGGACCTTATCCCATCAAAGCCATCGTTAACCCTGCCGTCATGAAATTGTATTTACCAGCCAATATGCAGATCCATCTGCTATTCCATGTTTCTCTCCTGAAACCAATGAAACCACAATCTCGGATTAAAGCACCACCTCAGCCCGATATCAAAGAAGGAGAACCGGAATATGAAGTCAAAGCCATTCTGGATTCCAAGATAGTGCGATCTAAACCATACTACTTGATTGACTGGAAGGGCTATGGACCTCAAGACCACACTGGGGAACCTGTTGATTTTGTCCTTGCCTCACGACTAATCAGACAAATCCATCGTAACAATCCTGCCAAACCTGGACCAGGGAGAAGAGCGCCCATGAGAGGGGCCTTGAGGGGGAGTGCTGTCATGGTCACAGCGCAGGGACCACCTTCTCCATCATCTCCATCATTTGCTTCTCTTGCTCTCCCCCTCTCCCATGCTAAATTCCTGACTGAAATTGCACTGATTCTGCAACTGGGCCACTCTCACCGATCTCGGTCCTTGGCCCTGCCACTCTCCGCTTGCACTGCCTCCCTGGCAACCCCTGCACTGCGGGACTGTCTCTGTATCCCTACAGCTCCCCCTTCCCAGCACTTGTCTGCACTTACCTTGCACTTGCCACCAGCTGGCCCTTATTATTTATCTTGTTATTCTACTATCCCTGTACTGTACTTTCCCCTCCCCCTTTCCCCTTGCACTTTTCTCTTCCCCTCTACCCATGCACTTGCGCAATCTGAATGACACCTGGCCTAGTAGGATTGTTGTCTGTCTTCCCTTTGTCCCCCCTCCCTGCCTCGTCGCGCCTTGAAACACTTGTGTATAGGCGCGTTACAAATGACATATCATATCATATCATATCTAAAGGGCCTAAATGGACCCAGTCTGGTGCCTTTGGTGCCAGGCTCATGAGAAAGTGTGCTGTGCACACTTTATTACTAGGGCACGTGTTATTTCCTCCCCAGCCGGCTTCCCACGTGCATCCAGGCCAGGCGTGGCCATAAGGAAACATTGGGGTACACGTGCAGCTGTCTCTGGGAGTGGCAAGGTGGGGCCACAAGGCGGAGCCAAGGGGGGTGGCTGGGAGCAGGCTATTTAAGCCTGCCCCACCCGCATGCAAGCGCTTTGCGTTAGTCTGGTTCTTCAGCGTAATGCTCACCGCTGCTTGAAGCGCTCTTACTGGATTCCAGCACATCATCTTCCGTGTGTGTCTTACCTGATTCCAGTACATAATCTTTAGCGTGCATCTTACCTGATTCCAGAAATACCATTGCTTGAATCATCGCTTACCTTTCTGGTACCTCATCTTTAGAGCGCATCTTACCTGATTCCAGCAATACCATTGCTCGAAGAGCAGCTTACTTGACTCCTGCAATTCCATCACCTGCAGTGCGTCTTACCTGATTCCAACAGTCATCGCAGTCGAGGCACATCCTCACCTGATCCAGACGTCTAGCTACGTGGGAGCTCATCTCGCCCAGCATCCTCATGGAGCCATCCATCCAGTAACCGCCGGCAGGTCTTCAGATAGCTGCCTCCCACTCGACGTCGCCAGGCAATCCCTGCAGAGGAAAAGAACACACAAGGTTAGAAACTGCATAAAGAACTTACGCTAGGTTGCGCATCACATTTTCCTTGCGCTCGACCCTAAAACCCAACTTACCTTCTAAGGGGAACCTCGTCAACTGCTCTGGCACCTACTTGGACTCGCTCCCAACACAGCGACTCCGCTGGGCATTCATCACACCTATTGGAGAGGAAAGACATTACAAGGGTTACGGACAATAGTCACGGAAAAGAGACACTGCAAAAGGATACGGAAAATAATCTTTGTTAAGAACACTTACCTTCAGAGTGGTTCAGCCACAGCAGGTCTGGGGTGCCACACACACAGACCAGTGAAGTAACTAGGTCCACCAAAGCGCCCCTGCAGTTGAGAAGCAGGACGGATAGCTCACCTTCATAAATAAACAGGTGAGAACATATGGGTAAACACATGCTCACCTCTTTCTGGGACGAAGGGTTTGAGGGTAATCACAGTCCAACTACAGCATTCTCACTGCCTCTCGTATTCTCTCAGGGGCAGTGTCAGCAGCCAGAGCAGTCCACACTACTGAAGCTGGGGAAGAAGTCTGCTCCAGGAGAGCCAAGTTCAGGGAGGGTTACAACCATGCCCCAACGCCCACGCAGAGACCAGGTGAGCATAACAGAGCCCTATAGTTTGTATAACCAATGAATCGTCATGTATTTTGTGACAATGAAAATGACTTGCACTAGAGGAGGGCTTAGTTGTCTCCCTGATGTTAGAGATCCAATCAAGGACACACAATCAAGGTACCTCCACCAGGTTTTGTGCTGTATCCTAGCACATGTGCATAGGCACATTTACATGCCATGCACGCTGCTGGCAAGGCAGAGAGTGTCTCAAGATTTCTTAGCAGTTGCACACTTTCCCTAGGTCCGGAGAGCTATCGACTGCACCCAGGTAGCACTGCAACTACCCTGAGAGACAGAGCACATCTATCGCAACGGGAAACATTGGCATTCCATCAATGTGCAAGTGATCTTTGATGCCAATGGACACATCATGCATGTGAATGCCAATTATCCAGGATGCGTGCATGATAGCTACATATTTACACATTCCCCATATTCCAGGCACTTGCATCGTGATCCTTTGGAATCACCTGGCTTATGGGTGAGGATCAACAATCACGCAAACACAAGCAATTACATGACACGCAGGAACACACGCAATATCAATACATGTATTTAATTACCATGTTGTCATTTGCAGGGGACAGTGCCTACTGTTGACACCAATCAGGAATCCAGCCACTCCAGGTGAGGCATGCTACATAGCAGCACACATATCCAATAGGGGCATAGTAGAGAACACATTCAGAGTGCTCAAGTCACTCTTCTGCTCCCTTTACCACTCAGGTGGTGTATTACTATATGCACCCCCTGCAGTATGTAAACTCATCCTGGTATGTTGTGCCCTGCATAATATTTCAACACGTCTTTGCATAGCAGTAGTGCTGCAGGAGAGACTCTGCCTTCATTCACAGGCACCACCCATTCCCTTAGCAGAGTAAGGAGCACAGGGACAGAACACACACAACCGGGTAGTACCAACTTACTTCCCATGAATTGCAACCCCTGTGGAACACACACAGTAAAACCACATCCCTGATGGCCTTCCATAATGCAATAAAGCTAGTCCAGCGTGCCCATAATAGCACCATGAGAATGGCAAAGAGTGTGTACCCCATGACATGAAAAGTAAAATGCCACCCCATCGCCATACATCATATGAAATGCACAAACTATGGGCACAGTCATTTCAAGTGGAAATTAACGTTTCTATGTCACAAGCCCAAAATATAAAAAATTGCAAAGCCAGCCTCTGGCACAATGTCCCCATACCATGTGTTTCCCTGAGTGGCATGCATCAAGTGCAACAAAAAGGGCTCACTTGACTTCCATATTCAGGATTTGTCCATCTGCACCATTTCTGCTGGTCTTGCTCACCTCCACTCACCACTGCGATGTACGTGCTCCTGCAATGGGGAAAATTAACAGCTGCACACCCACCCCCTCCTCATGCATATCTATGATGCCCTAAAATTGTCCCTTGTCCAACCATAAAGATGTCCTCTAAATCTTAAAGAAAGGCAATGTAGCCACTCACAGACCGCACAAACATAAACAAATCATGTAAGGGTACACACCCCTTACCATCACCATTCCTTGATCACATCTATGAGAACACAGCAGCAACATTACACATGAAGCATGAGAAAGACACCTGCATCTCACCAGCAATGCACTTCATACTTCACACATCGGTGAATGCCCATGCAACATGGACCGGGGTGGAATGAGAGCCAAAAGAGGCACTGGCAATAATGCTCAAAGTGGACCCATATCACACTTTTCCCCCAAAGCCAACCACTACCATATGAGAAAATGTAGCAATACCACACAAAAGAGGGCAAAGGTGCCCTAGCCCAACAGGAAATTACTAGAGTCCCCCTATTGACCAATCCACCCCTAATCATGGACTGGCAACTTGACAAATAAGAGGAGATTACATGCAAGACTGACATGACTGGAGTATAAATGTAATGCCACACCAAAAGTAGCCACTGCATGAACCCTCACCAAAAACATGTGCACAGGAGCATCTCAAGTAGACTGACTCTATGCAGCAAGTGGTGAAGGTGCAACCACTAACACAACACACATGCATAGCTGATCAAGGAGACATGCACACACACAATTATGTAGGACATCTCACATCTTCAGTGACAGTCACCATCACCGAATCATCACCATATGTAATTAGACATGCTCAACCCTGCATGTGACACATGCCGTTATCAGGATGCATATGTCACCAGCCATGAAAATGCATGACAGTGCACAACCTTACCTGGTGGTACTGATGTTGGGCTGTTGATCCCTCACCACCTCCACCTAACACTGGGCCACCACTTTGGTTTTTAGGAGGGTCAGTGTGGGGCAGAGGGAATGGGGACTTGAATGGAAATAGGGTGATCAGGGTGTCCTCTCAGGGAGTGTGGGCACTGAATGAGGCAAGATACCTGAAATGACATTGGACATTTGTTCGGACCAGCTAAAGGAGTCTATCTGACAGACTGCACTCATACACATCAACGTTGAATGAAATGTTAACCTGTATGTTGAAGGCTGTAGAAGTCCACAACATCACATCAGTTGACTCCACTGATCATGGCTGCACGTCCAGTCCCCAGCTCGAAAATGTGCCCTGTACCATGATCAGTTGTGTCACTCCCCTCAAGAGCAAAACTTGCCTGAGATGAGGGCCAAAAAAAAAGGTTCACCTTTGCTGGAGAGAAATAAATGAAAGGAAAACAATCTGTGCTCCCTCCATGTGCTCATGGACACCAGGGTGCTCGAAGAATGGATGGTGGTGATCCCAAGTGATTAGGGTGCGTGAGGACATGGCTATTAGCATCACCTGTATGGTTCAGTTGGAACCCCTATCCTGTGGTGAATTCTGGAATGGTGCATTCTGATCATACAACACCAAAGCCTGGACCTGATTGGCTACAGCCACTCGTGAGACGGATGTGTGCATGTGGGCCCCAATTGCAATGACAACCTGGCTTTTGCGAGTGGGCAAAGGGTCATTATGCATGGTGCTCCTTGATGTCTCCAACTGCATGTTAAGAGTTTCCCACAAGGCAGACATCTCTTATAGGTGGAGGGCCCTTGAGGCCAACAACTCTGCATGCAGAGATTGACACAGGGAATCCAGGTTTTAACAACGGAATTCCCTTGAGGCCATCATAGGCAGATGCAGAGTTTGATTAAAAGTATATGTGTCTTGATGCCAATTACCCTTGAGGCCAACAACTCCATACACAGGATTGGCCTCCAGGTGGCCATCTCTTGCCTCAGGACCTCCCTTGAGACCAAAAACTCATTAAACAGGGATTGTCTATAGGTTGAACCATACTTGCAGGTCACCTGGCTCTCTCGTTGTGTGTCCTCTCTCCTTTCCAGCCACAATAAGTGTAGTTTGGCAGTGAGTGTGGTATTGGAGGAGATGACATTTTCCGCCAGGTGATTGGTGTTTCCTGGCCATCTCTTGCAGGAACTCACCCCATTGGGCACATGCACTCAGCAACTAATGCTTTTAGATATACATTGTTTTTATTACTTGCTGTTTTAATTCAGTGTGTTGTGGTTATAACTTCAGGATGCCACTTTGCAGTCAAGTCCTTTTTTTGTTTTTGAAGTGGGCGTTTCTTCTGCCTCACTTCCTGATCCCTCCGGCCTCTTATTAGTGCTATGGGACTCGCCCATGCAGCGGACAGGCGCATCGGGCATGCCGCCACTGCACCAAAGGTGCGCTTAAGGCAAGCCCGTCTGTGTCTATGCCCGTCCGTGCTCGGACTGTGCAGGATAGTCAGATGCAGTCCCTACCCGGTAATGCCACCAATAATACTATTCTGTCTCACAACTCCTTAATAACTCTGGCCCCAGCACCACTAGGTGGCCTAATAGGTTTTTTAAATGCTTTAATCCCATTAGAATGAATGGGAACAAGCTCCAATGTGGGCTATTAAATACCTGTTCCCTCGCAGCACACTCCATGGAATGTTTTGACTTAATATCCAATTTGGGACTGGATCTTTTATTCCTTACCAAGACTTGGATGAATGAGACATCTGGCCCTGCCTTTGTGCAGTCTCTTCCCCCCAACTATGATTTGATACATGTTGACCGGAAGGCCACTCATCCTGGAGGTGGACTGGCCATCATCTATAACACTAAGTGTAAAGTCAATTATTTTATTCCCAACCACACCCTCAAAATGGAATGTCTCCTTGCCCGTATTTGGGTTTCTCCTACATCCACACTCTCAGTGTTGCTGATATACCTGCCGCTGGGAGTGGACAGCATGTTCTTTGCTGACTTTCTTGCTCTGGCACTGGAACTGCTGACCCAACACCTAATTTTATGATTATGGGTGATTTCAATCTCCCTAATAACCATGCTACTAGTGGGCAGGTGGAAACATTCCTGGACATAACGATGAATCTAGGCCTCAGTCAATGGGTCACTAAACCTACCCATGAATGGGTTAATATTCTTGATCTGGTTTTTGCGTTGGAGAAGTCCATCATCTTGTCTCCTCCCATCCCAATTATCTGGTCCGATCACTGTCTGGTACCTTTTGCGATTCCCCATCCTGTTCCCATTTGTTTGCAACCTAAGCCGGCTATTTTGAAACATAGTTGTCACAGGGTATCTAATCCTTCTATTGGTACCACCTTGTTAACTCATTGTGGCCAGTCTACTCTGTGCTCTCTCTCTGCACTTGAGTCTGCCTTCTCTGCCACTGCACGCCAGCTAGCTCCTCTTAGGATGTGCAAGCAGAAAGCTTGTCTCTCTGAACCATGGTTTACCGATCAGCTTAGAACTGAGAAGTTACGTTGTAGACAAGCTGAGAGGAAATGGAGCGTTGACTTTTCTGCTGAGTCTAAGTCTGGTTTCGTTGCTCGCTTACTGCTTATCATAAGTTAGTTATCAAGGCAAAGAATTCTTTCTTTGCCTCTAAGGTCAAAGGTGCCCTAAATCAGCCTAGTGCTCTATTTCTGCTTGTTCAATCGCTTTCCACCCCGCGATGACCAGCAATAGCCTACCCCCTCTCAAGCTCTCTGTGACTCCCTCTCCACCTTTTTTGTGTCTAAGATCTCTAATAATGGAGCAACACCTCCTTTGGCTGCTTATCGATCCACTGAGCCCCCTCTGGCGCGGGGTTCTTGGTCGTCGTTTCCTATTTTCTCAGAACTTGACATCCTGGCGGCTATCCAATGTCTGAAATCTGCCTCCCCGACTGATGGCATTCCACTGGCTCTGTTGAAGGAAAATTTGAGGGCCATCATCTTGTATATCACTGTAGCGGTTAATGCCTCTCTTATGGATGGAGTGATTCCCTCTACTCTTAAATATGCACGCACTTGTGATCCCAACATTAAAAAAACCTTCACTAGATCCTGAGGTGTTGGCCAATTACCGCCCCATATCATTACTGCCTTTCCTCATGAAACTGTTGGAAGCCCTGGTCTCTCCTTTGTTTTCTATGTTTTTCTCTAGATCTTATACTACTAACTATTGAGGAATTGTCAAAATCCCTTGTTACCATTGATTGTGAAATTAAAACTCTCCAAGATCAAATATCTATATTTAAATTGGCAAACGATCTTTCCGAGATATTAGAGGATATCAACCTGAAATTGGCAAACTATAAGACCAAAATTGAATAGAGGAAATTAAGAAAATGTAAAAGAGATACCTTTGACTACCTCAATGATATAGTATACAAGCATATTACCGACAGCGACATTTTAATCGTAATAACCAACAAAACTCTAACTGCGCAAACTCAGGCAACAGTAGCGACAGCAGTGTTGGTAAACCCATCCAGAGACCTTTCTCAGACCGTACTAGTGAATGTGAACAAATAGAAGACACCAATAGATCAGGGGTGTCCACATCTCCAATTACTAAAGACGCTGAACCTAACACATCAACAGGGGCTTTTTTAGGTATAAGAGAAACACCCAGAGAGGGAAGAAAGCCACAAACAAAAAAGAGAAACAAATAAAGGACAACAATCTAGTGGTGAATATTTCCAGCAAGATCCTTTCAGAAGAACAACTTAACATTTTGAACAAAGGATTATCGTTTGTTCCAACTTGCAATACTTCATTATTTCAAGAACAAATCTGTCTACACAGATTGATGCGAAAATTAAGACTCAAAATTTCTTTGATTCGCAACCTGAAATGGAATCTAGACCACCACAAAGCAACTTACTGGAAATACGTCCCAAGAGCACATTTGACCCACATGTACATAATTCAATTCTGAATTTATTTGAGAAGAGTGTCGTACAAGATTTAAGCATAATTGACTATAGAAGAAAAACACCCATTAATATCAAAAACCACCAACTAGATCTAATAGATGAACTGGCAAAAAGTGAAGACATTACCATTAAACCAGCCGACAAAGGTGGAGCAATTGTTATCATGGATACATCCTTCTATGTCAAAAGATGCATTGAACTCCTCGACACCTATGCCTTACTAGATAGGGACCCGCTACCAAAAATCAGAGAACTGATTAACAATACTCTGTTAAAAGCTAAAGAGAACAAATGGATTAATGATAAAACACATCAATATCTCACTAATTCCCATCCGATTACACCAGTCTTCTATGGGCTCCCTAAAATTCACAAAGATAAACAAAATCCACCCCTTAGACCGATTGTTGCTGGGACAGAGAGTGTCTTCGACCCACTGGCAGTCTATAGTGACAGATTATTACAGCCACTTATACAGGCATCATCCACATACCTAAAGGACACAACAGCCTTTCTTAATGGACTTAAAGATTTCTCAGCTATCAATGAAGACTGCATACTATTCAGCCTTGATGTATGTAGTTTATATACCTCAATACCCCATAGTGAAGGTATAGATTCTGTTGAAGGGTTGCTACTTAATAATTCAGGTGTAAAAGGTAATCCTCAGTTCATTCTGGAGCTACTCAAGTTAATCCTTTACAATAGCTATTTTAGACATCAGGGCAAATACGTTTTACAAACATCGGGTACCTCGATGGGATCATCGATGGAGCCCGTTTACGCTAACACTTTTATGTTTCAGTTAGAAAATCAGCATGTATTGGAACACCCCACATGGGCAGTATACCTTTTAACCTGGAAGAGGTTTATTGATGACATTTTCTGCATTTGGTGTGGCACACGAGATGACCTAGATCAGTTTTTGAATGCCTTAATTCAGTGCACCCCAGAATAAAATGTACTATTGAGATTGGTAACCCTGATCTACATTTTTTTGACGTTAACTTGAGCGTTGTGAACAATAAGATTGCTACGTCTATATACCATAAACCGACTGATGTTAATAATTTGCTTCACTATTCCAGCTTCCATCCAAGGGCGATGCTCCAAAGTCTACCGTATAGTCACATTTTACACTTGAAAAGAATCATTTCTGACCCAGAAATCCTAGATAAGGAATGCACAAATCTTGTTGGTAAATTTCCGAACAGAGGCTACCCACTGGAAACTTTGGAAATTGCCAAAGAGAGAGCTTCAGAGATCTCTCATACAGATTTATTGAAATCTAAATCTGATGTTAGAGATACCCCACTTCTATACATATCAAAATTCTCAAGACAGTGTTTTCAGATCACAAAAAGTATAAAGAAACATTGGAATATTCTTCACAACGATCAAACTCTATTGGAATTGTTCCCCACACCTCCAATGATGTGTTTTAAAAGGGGTAAAAATATAAGAGACAAGCTGGTGAAAGCTGAAAGAGTACCGAAAGAGAAACAGCTTTTTCTAGCCACCAAAAAACTAGGTACCTTCCCCTGTTTAGGGTGTGCACACTGTAATAACACGATCAAAGGTAATGTAGTGACTCACCTCAGGAATGGTCAAAAAATCAAATTAAGAGACTACTCCACATGTCTGACATCAGGTGTCATATATATGCTGAAGTGCCCATGTGGCAAAGTGTATGTAGGACAGACCAAAAGACCTGTCAAATCAAGTCTGTCTGAACACAAGTCGAATATAAGATGTAATAACCAATACTCACCGGTAGCCCGCCACTTCAACATGCAGAAACATTCAATTGCCCAACTAAAATACCAGGTGCTAGAAGTTGTAAAACGACCTACAAGAGGAGGTGACTACCAGTCACTCTTACTACAAAGAGAGGCGTATTGGATTGACAAGTTAAGCTCTTTACAGCCCTGGGGTTTAAATGAAGATTTCACATTGAACTTTTTTTTGTGATTCGAATTTGTTAATAAGGAATGCTTGATCTTCAACAACATAAACTTGAAAATTACATCACTATTCTAGTGTCTTACTGTGATCTAAGGCACCACTTTGTTGAGACTAATAGATGGTTGCCATAAAAATCATTGCTTGCAAATTCAATGTAAAAATTGTTCTTATTCTTTACTCTTATTTATGTAATTTTCTTTAAACTTATCACATTAAATTTTGACCTTTTGTAAATTTAATGTGTTTATCCGCCTGATATTGTCACATCATACTATGTCTTCCATGTGAAAAAGAGAGATCTAGGGTTATTCTCCCTCTTCATGTATAATGTGAATTTATATCATCCACTTATGACAGACTGAGAGGTTACACGCGGTCATTCAGTAACCTTACTCTGATGATTTGATAATTATATTTATTTTTCCCCTCTTAGATCAGAGCGTTCTGTCCAATTTATGACCCCTTTTTTTCATTACTTATTTCAATTCTATTTTACACGGTAAACCAAAAACATTTTTTTTAGCTTTCCTCTCCCCGTTCTACAATGTGCGGCCTAGGATTTGTAATGCCCGATTTACATTTTACGCTAGGTATCTGCACCGCATTCATTTTTCGTTTCAATCGATCTTATTTCACACTTTTGCGCTTTTCGATTCAAATGACTCCCAGTTATTGTATATCTAGTGGTTCATACTCTATCACAACATATAACCTTGTTTCAAGATGGCTGGTCTTTTTGGCCTGATTGCTTATTTGTCCCTCTTCTTTATCTATAACTCTAGTCCTCTATTTATCTCCATGGTCACATGCTGTTTCCATGGTTCGTGAACAACAAACCGCTCGGCTGGACAGACCCTGTTCAGGATTGTCCCCCCACGCTCCAGGTAAGCGCAAATACATGCGCATTTGTCTATCTAGGGACCAGGGACAAAGTGCCTTAGTCTCATTATTCTTTTATCCTTACACTTTCTTTAGTTGATACTCTACCTAATCCATTACTGCCAGATTCTTCAGCTGTTGATCGGCTGCACTATCTTGACATCAGCTTCATATCAGCTTCAAGAATTGTGCCATGTGCACATCCTTATCGTGGTAATTTTTAACATTTCAGTTTGCCTTTACTAAACATCACATTACGTTTTCACTACTCCATATCAGATTGCTGAGTATTTTATACTAATCAGTACTCCATCCTTGTTCAGCTTGTTTATTTGCGTGACAGAACTCCCGCATTCTGAGGCACTGCTGATGCGACAGCGGGATATTTGAGGTCCACACTTTACGTGGGTTCCTCTTTTGACTATTTACCGTCATCCACATTTTGGTTAGGTATGTTATTCGAATTTTTTCATACTAATGTCCGTTTCTTTTGAACATTGAACTTGACACTGATCAGGCTATGTTATTTACAGATTTCTAGTATCGTTTTGGGAATTGGCCGTGTCTCTAGGAACTAACTGTTATACGAAGACAGCCTGTCTACTTATTTTTCCTGCGCTGTCGGATTCTTTGTTTCCAGCATTTTCCGCTCACAAAGGTAACGACTTTCACATTACTTCCCCTTTAGATTGATTGAGCTTAGGAACTACTAACTTTTTTCCCTATATATTCACTTTAGCTTATGTTTCACCATCCACTTGTCAAGTCCCATTAGAGGGATCATTCCACTGAACTATAATATGATGTACATTTTACTGTCTGTTTTACAGGAAGGGGTGTATTAATTGACCTTCAGTTTCTCTCTCAAACATGGACCAGATAATTCACCTTATAATGTTGCATGTATTACAACGCATATTATGACATGTTACAACAAATGTCACTACATTTTCTAAATAGTAAAATTGAATATGTTATGAATTGTGTCTACAATATTTTCTTTACTGAATTTCTGTTTTTCCTTTTACATTAAAAGTCCAAGTTTCGCCTTTTGAAGAAGAGGAGAACTTCCTCAAAACGCGTCGTCATTTAATTTGGACTCCATTTTTCCTCAATTGAGCTTCATCTATTGACTCCATTTTGTTTCTATGCACTGTAAATAATCTGTCTCTGAACTATAATTCTTGTTGAAAATAATATAGCTTGGCTATAAATATATATATTTTTTTATCTCACACTTCTGTGTCTGACCATATTTGTTAGAAACAAAAATATGTATAATGCGCATAACTCAATTTGAACAACTGTATTGGATTAATCCAAACATCTGAAAGTGTGCAGGGGACGGGAGGGTTCCCAAGTTGAATCCTCTTTCTTTTTACTGTTTATTATCGGGGTCTTGTGCCATGACCCCAGTACCTCCCCCGCACCTAAAAATGTATTAAAAATAATCCTCGAATTTCTTTACTAAACTTACTTACCATAGGTGTGCACTTCTATCTAAACCCTTGGCTCTCCTTTGTTGTCTACGTTTCTCAAATCCTCCTCTTATTTTGATTCTTTTCAATCTGGTTTTCGGCCTGACAGGAGAACTGAATCTGTCCTTAACCCGGTACTGGACGACCTGCCTCACCTGGTGGATCAGGGTGGTGTTGGCACAGTTTTTCTATTAGATCTGTCGGTCGCGTTCGAATCAGTTGATCATCCTACCCTGATCTCCGGGCTAGCTACTGCCGGCTGTCTGGTAAGGTGCTTGACTGGTTCATTTCCTTTCTGGCCGACCACTCTCAATCGATTATCCTCCAACCTTTCCATTCTAGTTCGGTTCCACTCTCCTGTGGTGTTCCACAAGGATCTGCTCTTTCCCCGATTTTGTTTAATCTTTATATTAGGCCCCTTCTGTCTCTCATACTGTCCCATGGCTTCCGCTATTATTCCTACACCGACGACACACAAATCTTGGTCCATCTTGATTTAAATCAGGCTGATACGGACAGCCAGTTTAGGTTTTGTCTTCAGGAGGTAGGTGAATGGATGACATCCAAGTGGTTAAACTTAATGGCAGTAAGACTAAGGTAATGGTGGTGGGTACTACCTCACCTCTTTGTTTCTGGACCAATGACTGCTGGCCCACCGCCCTTGGCCCTCTTCCGGTACCTGTTCTATCAGTGAAGAATCTGAGGGTTATTATTTCTTCCTCTCTTACTATAGAGGGTCAGGTTGCGGCAGTATGTAAGATGGACCATTTTAAACTTTGCATACTCAGGAACGTCCTTCCATTTGTGCCTGAAAAATGCTAGCCCACGGTGGTTGCCGTGCTTGTTATGAATGGCTTAGACCACTGCAACTCGTTGTATCTAGCTCAGCCATGCTATCTGGTTAACTGCCTTCAGCTATTGCAGAATGCTGCTGCTAAGCTATCTTACGGCCCCCTTTTGGTACCCACATGACTCCATTATTGAGGCAGCTGCACTGGCTACCGGTGGAAAAGCAGATTTTGTTTAAGTCTGTGTGTATGGTGCACCGTGCCTTTAACGGCGTGGGACCTGAATACATCCTTGTAGTTCCCCGCTTCAGATTGATGCACACTGGCAGACGCGACGTTGCAGTTGCTGCCGCTAAGGCATGGAACGCCCCTTCCTTTGCCATTGCGCAAGACCAGTGACCACCTCGCTTTTCGACGCTTGCTAAAGAGATTTGTGTTTTAAAATTGGTTGTTAGGTTCTCTGTTCACATTTTTTTGCGCCAGGGTGCCTTCGGGCGTATGTGCGCTCTACAATTTTTTATAACATAACTCCTCCTCCCACTCCAAGTGTATGGCAGGCACACGTCCACCGCGTGTGTGGCCTACCAAGCCGGATGCTGGAGCCCAGGCCTGTCGCAGTGAGTGCACTGTCATAGGCTGTCAGTCTACACCCCTCCCATGACACCAGTTTCTGAAGCTAATTCCATGATGGTAGGAAGCAAATTTGCAGACACAGAATCCACAATTGAAGTCATTCTCTGCACTTCCAGACTGGGGTTCTCCTGGCTTACCTCCTCAGACTCAGTAGCCTCAAGGAACTCAAGGAGGTCCATGGCATCCGGACTACTCAGTGGTGGACCCGCCATCATGTCCCTCAGTATGCCTTCCACATCAGATTCGGCAGCATCATAGGAAGACAAGTCCGCAGGCCTGATTATGATGGCCTGCAACACAAGGGGATTCTCACCAGCCACAGCAACCGGACTGCACTGGGGGATGGTTGTGCCTCATCCACCTCCTAATTCTCCTCATCCACTGTGTCCACACCTGCACAAACTCAGACAACAATATTCAGAGGCCTACCTACGCAGCTGAGCATGCAAACTGTAGGCAGATGGGGTTCCCTGATAAAGTGCTTAGCTCCTCCACCACTACATCTATGAGTACTGGCAACATGTGGAAGTATCACATTTACTCATGCTGAAAAAACCTGCATGCAACAAATTGCATTGCCAAAATCCCCATAACCCCCTTCACCAGATTGCCCAAGACCAGATGTGTGGTTGCCCACGCTCACATTCATCTTGACCAATGTTTCTGTAAGGAGTGGAACATGTCAATTGGGAATAGCAAATAAATACTGCCTGATCACGAGCTGGGCGGTATCCTGGCGTATTTCCAGTCGAGCGCTATTTGCACTAATGCCACAATGTCTGATGGAAACAATGCCAGATCATGAGTCGCCATACACGCGCACACAGCCATGGCGTTAACGCAAATAAAACCCTGGCGGAAAAAGTGGCCATGATCCCGTAAATCCATCGCACATTTCGCTACCGCCGAGCCTTGGCACTATTAGCGCCACGGGAAATGCGTCACCACTGGAATGGGAAATGAAGCGTCCGCCATCTTGGAAATCACAATCCGCCAAAAATTGCAGCCCCTGTAAACCATCCACTCCTCTAAAGCATTGAAAATGTCACAGGAACATACCAGGGGCAAGTCAGCCCTGGACAAGGTGTGAAAACCCAAGTTCACTGATCAGGAGCTTGCCATACTTGTTGAGGAGGTCTTGGGACATCAAGGAGAACTATATGGCCCTCAGCAGAGCAAGACAAGTGCACAGTGGCGAGCACAGATCTGGACAAAAGTGAGCCAGAAGTTGTCAGCGGTGGGCCGTGTGCCCAGGGATGGGGAGGATTGCCGCAAATGGCTGAATGACTTGTGGATCCATGTCTGTGGTCTCCTGGCCCAGCACAGGAGCGAGAGCATGGGGACTGGAGGAGGCTCAGCACCACCACCACCCGAGTTTTTTGATTGATATTTTATTTCTATCGCGCTCGTACACAAGTGTTTCAGAGCGCGACACCTTGGGTGGAGCAGATGACCATCCTGATAGACATTAGCACAATTGAGGGAGTCGGTGGAGCAGAGGAGGGCACCGGTAATCAGGAAGCTGCAGGTGAGTACACAGCCCCTGAAAACTGCATGATTATGTTAGGCCCACCTCTCCAATCCCAGTATGTGTTTGTAATGTGTGTGATATACTGCAGCCACCCATTAGTGCCCCCCCGTACCACCATACCCTAGCACCCCATTATCAGTCTAAGCCCCAAGGGAAAGGCATCCTTCAGCATGGCACAGCAACGTGATGTGTGGGTGTGTATCAAAGCCCCCCACACAGCGACATGGGAGCTGTGTATTCGCAACAGACATCTGAAGATATGACACCAACATGTCCAAGCAGTGTCCCTCCTCTGTAGCACGTTCCACCAATCGCAACATGGGGACTGACTCATATGCAATGGGCAAGCATGATCAAAACTGTGCCCGAACCCACTGTAAGGCATGAAATGCATGATACACATGTAAGCTGCCCTCAACTCATACAACACCCTATGTATCCCACAGGCATGCAGCGATCATTGCAGGGCAATGATGATGTGGAAAAAGCATCCACATCCAGCTGCATGTCCCGACGCGCATCAACCAGCACCACCACCCCCTCCACAGGGACCGGCATGAGAAGGAAAGACGCAGGACACATCCTGAGTCTCCCCAACGGAGCCCACGCAACGTCCACAAGGACGCAGGGCGTCAGTGCCTCAAATGCATGGAGCCACCACAGGCAGTCAGGATGTTGAGGGAGCAACCAATGGGTCTAACTTGGATGAGGGCCACACAACCACTGTGGTATGGCACACTACACTGGTGTCCTCACCCAGCCAAAGTGCCACTCATGAGATGGGAACACCCGAAAGGAGCCCGGAGCAGGTGTCAGTGGAAGCACACACTCCCATGTACCTGTGAGTGTACGTCGTGGCCGCACACTCATGCCTTATGTGAACACACCTTCCTATGGTTCCCCTGAAGTGAGCCCCTCCAACCGCAGCAGCCTCATGATAGATTCTGCCATGTCCCCCAACAGCTCCCCTTCCGCCAGTGCAGACCTGTCAGTCCACTCAACAGCACACTTGCCAGACCAATCAGCATGGGACCTGCTGTAATGGGGTGGCTGGATGTGATAGAGGCTCGACAGCTGAGAATTGAGGCCATGACGACTGCGCACAACCACCACATCAAGGCAATATGCCGTGCCATACGCAATGCTGCCAAGAGCATGGCACATGATAATGCGCGCACCCATAGAGTGGTGGAGGGCTGTACAGGATTTGGACAAAGAGTACGCAAGTTGTGTGAGGGCCAATCTGCACGTGCTGAGCAGATGCGGAAGGCAAACAATCTGCTCCGCCAGCAGCTGCAATTATCAGGAGCCATTCCATCTACCTCTACAACACCCACAGAGGGATCCCTGGAGACTTCGCCCAAGCACCGTTCCCTGCGCAATCTCCCATGCTGCTCACCAGATGGACCTGGACATGGGAAACGCCCACGACCATCCTAGAGGGCCATAGTACAGTTGTGCCGAGCCCTGGGCACATGGACCCACTTGCACTGTTTTGGGGAGTTCTGGGGGGGGAGAGGGAGGGGAGATTGTGTGCTGGGGAGTTAACAGGGGACAGGGGGGATTGTGTGCTGGAGAGTTCACAGGGGGAGGGTGAATTGTGTGCTGGGGAGTTCACAGGGGGAGGGGGATTGTGTGCTGGGAGTTCAGAAGGGGGAAGGGTGATTGTGTGCTGGGAAGTTCACAGGGGGAGGGGGAATTGTGTGCTGGGGAGTTCACAGGGGGTAGGAGCGATTGTTCAATTAATAATAAATCCTGTTCATTATGCATACAAAGCATGGACATTCATGATTGTGTCAAAGTGCTCATTTTTTATGTGTTACATGTACCCATCCACCGGATCAAAAATAATTGTCAATCAAGGCCTGTCTGGCCAACCTCCCTTCCCTCGCCCCATCCGTTTGTACATGTGGCCCGGCTTAGGGCACATTTTCATCATCACTCCTATCCCCAGGTGTCTGGCCATCAGCATCAGGGGGCAGTGGCACATGCCTGCAACAGCAAATGTTGTGCAGCATGGCACAGGTAAGTACGATTTTGCCCACTTTCTCTGGTGCATACATCAATGCCCCTTCCGTATGGTCTAGGAACCGGAAGCATGCCTTCAGCAATCCAAATGCCCTTTCCACACAGATGCGTGTACGCCCATGGGCAATGTTATATGCTCAGCTGGAGTTTGTGGTTGACACACAGGGGTCATGGGCCATGTGTACTGCGGGTATCCAGAATCACCTGCAGGGGATAGAATGCGGACATTAGGCCAAGGTTGATTCAGTGGGTGTACAAGGCTCAGGCCTCAGTGACATTGGCAGAAGAATAACGTATGTGTTGAAATGGTTCATGCTATCTCAGTCCAATGTTGGCATACATCCTTCACCTTCTGGGACATGCATGGGCTGAGGTTTACATGCAGCAGTGTATCAATGAATATGTTAATGCTAATTTGTGTATCACATTGATGTAGTAGACATATGCTATTTTTCATATGGTTACTTTCATTGTGGTGTGTGCTCTGCGAGATGCAGCATTCAATCAATGGACTACTTACTGCATGCACCACCCCTGTGTCTAAATGCCACAGTACTCTGTCCATTATTACTGGATGAGGGTACCCTTATATCTGCATGTTCAGGCAACATGTTATTAAGCCATGTGTTGTGGAATTCGTTATGGCTGGTGTTGCGTTTGCTACTTGGCACAATCATGTACACTAGTCCAGGCATGTGATTGGAAAGCCAGGCGTCAGTACCTCAGGGATGGTCATTGTTGTGAATGAAACTACTCCTGTATGGTGGCTTTGTGGATGTGCCAACATAAGGACTCCATTGGCATGACTGTCTGGTGGCCAGGGTGGGATATCTCTTGTGTGTCAGTGTCAGGAGCAGCACTGCAACACACACAAGATGCTTTGTGGTAGTTGGGCTTCCATATGTGATTGTACCATTCAGACTGGGTGTGTTCTGCTGTGTGGAACGTGTGCAAGGGTTCTCGTGTGAGGTACGTGCATGGAAATGGTGCTGTGCTAGCGCTGCCTCTGTCTCCTGCTGGCATGCAGGTATTCCTCTGTGTATGTCCCCCCCTAATAGATGTAATTTTGTATGCATTTCAGACTAGATTTGTACTCACCCAACATCCATGTGTTTTGGCCTCAGTGCCTCTCCATGTAGGCTGACAGGGTACTGTTGCGCAGGACCATGGAGTCGTGGGTGGATTCTGGGAAGTGGGTGCAGCAGTGGGTGAAGGTTAGTCAGGGCTACACATCATCTGCACGTTCATGGAATTGTAATTCTTATGGTTCCTGTAGTCTGCCTCATGTTCTCAGGGTGCTACTAGTGCTACATGGGTGCAGTCCAGGGCTGCTGTGATGTTCAGGACTTGGGCAATGGCATGGAACTGTCCTTGAGCTGGTTGACCTGTGCCTGTGTGCCTGGGAATGCAATGTGCTAATTGACATGGAGCAGCAGTGCATCCAGCACCTGTCCCAGCACGGCACTGAAGGTGGACTGGTCTATACCATGTATCATGGCAATGGTGTGTTGGTAGCTGCCAGTCCCGAGGTACTGTAGAACGGACACAAGCTTCATACGTGAGGGCACAGCAGTACTGATGGCTATACGGCTCCCTATGTCAGCTTGGAATGTGTCCAGCAACTGTGTGATGGTTGCCCTGTCCAGCCTGTACCCGGTCACCAGCTGCCCATCAGTCGGGCACAGGGTGTTGGCCTGACCCTGGGGATGGCTGGCCGCCTTGCTGGTGCTGGTCTCCTCCTCCTCCTCCTCCTCCTCATCCCCACCACCCCGTGTGCTCCCAGGGCCCTGGGCTGGTTGGCAGGCCTCTGTAGCTCCAGGTGCAGCAAGTAGATGTCCACATCAAGGCTCCCAGCTCCAAATAGCAACATGGTGTTGGGAAGGGTGTGTTGTGCACAGGTGGGTCTTTTGTAGGCCTCTGGTGTGCACTGTTTTCACATGGGCCCTTATTGTTGTCTCCTCCCTGCTCCTGATGGTGAAATGGGGTTGGGAAGGGTGTGCTGTGCATGGGCGGGTCTTTTGTAGACCTCTGGTGTGCATTGTTTTCACCTGGGCCCTTATTGCTGTCTCATGTGTTCTTTTACCTCCAGCATTTGGCCAGGGGTAATTTTGGCTGTTTTTATCCCCGGTTTTCTGGCGCTTTTAGCGCCAACGCCAGACTTGTGATGGCTCTGTAATAGGCCGGCAGGATTTACAGTCGTGATCCAGCAGAGCAGTATTTGAGGCACTAATACCGTTTCCACCGAATTTAAGGGTTACTGCCCAACTCGTGATGAGGCACATAGTCTTTTTGATGTAGTTATAGAAACGTAGGTAAGACCTGGCATAGGGCACAAGTGATATTGAAGTACAGTAGTTGAAAAGACACGGCCTCGGTAGTGGCCGTGTAGTTATGGTTAAGTTGCTGTTTCCCTAGGAAGAGCACTTTTTGGGTGGCTTATGACTCCGCTCCCCCTGGATGGATCCTCACCAAACTTTGCAAAAAAAGTATATGGGCCACTCTGCAAAGTTTGCTGATGTTTGGTCCAGGGGGGGAAATGTTATAGGGGGGTCCCAAAACGTCTTTTTTCCCATAGACTGAATGGGGGAAAATGTTTGCGCACGCCTACAGGCCAAACCGCTGCACAGATTTTCACCAAATTTGCGGCAGGCGCGGGGGCTTGTCCCGAAAGCATGCTTTTGTAAATTTGGTGACAATCTGTCCAGTAGTTTCCTTTAAAACGACCCGAAAGTATGTCTAAAAAAACATCTTGGATCCACCGACAGCGTGGCGGCGACCAGAGGCGAACTGCTGTTTCGGAAATTGTTTTGGTGTGTCAGAGTGCTTGGGAGGTTCAGAGAGTAAGAGATGTGTGAAATACTGTATTTGTTTAGGCGGCAGGTGTTAATGATGTATTCCCTATGCCTGCCTTGTCCGGAATGTTTGTAAGTACTGAAAATGAGGGGTCTCATAAGGATGGTACTTCAGTCAGTGCTGTGCGCAGGCAACTTAAAACTGTTCTAAGGACACGCGTGGTGTTAGTGAATATTAAAATTGAGTACATGCCGTAGTTAAAATTTGTGTTTCTATGGGTGTGCTCCTGATTTATACGCCGCCATGGGTGTGATATGCTGCGGTGGTTGTGGCCAGGGCCTAGAGTCTTTTGTGCATGGCCATAGGCCGTAGGCCATATGCCATACTCCCAAGATGCTAAGCCCTGGCCACAACCACTGCAGCATATGACAGCTATAGATACACCCGTAGTATCGCATATCGATCAGGTGGTTGCGGGGAGGGCCTAGAGGCTTGGTTGCATGGTCAAAGGCCATGCACCCAAGAACAAAGTTATAAGCACTGGAGTTATAAGCCACTACGGTTTTTATATACCGCAATAGCTACACCCGTAGTATCGAACATCTATCAGGTGGTTGTGGGGAGGGCCTAGAGTGTTGGGTGCATGGGCGAAGGCCATGCACCCAAGCCCCAATTTATATGTAGTGAAGTTATAAGCCACAATGGGTTTGATATGTTGTGGTGGTTGTGGACAGAACCTAGAGTCTTGCACCCAAGAACAGAGTTATAAGCACTGAACTTATAAGCCAACATGGGTTTCATATACTGGACGCCCACAGATTCAATTATCTATGCCTACACACCCAAGACTCTAGGTCCTGGCTACAACCACCACAGCACATCACAGCTATAAATACACCCATAGTATCGAACATCGATCAGGTGATTGTGGGGAGGGACTAGAGTCTTGGATGCATGGCCGCAGGCCACAGGCCGTAGGCCACACACCCAAGACTCTAGGCCCTGCCCACAACCACCGTAGCATATCAAATTCACACATCACACCCATACAATCGAATATATATCTGGTAGGTGTGGGCAGGGCCTACAGTCCTGGGTGCAAATTGAGTGTATGCTGCAGTTAAAATGTGTCATTCTATGGGTGTGCTATTGATTTGTAAGCCAGTATGCGTGTGATATGCTGCGGTGGTTGTGGCAAGGGTTTAGAGTCTTGGGTGCTTGGCCGTAGGCCATACTCCCAAGACTCTAGGCCCTGGCCACAACCACCGCAGCATATCACAGCAATAGATACACCCGTAATATCGCATATCGATCAGATGGTTGTGGGGAGGGCCTAGAGTGTTGGGTGCATGGCCGAAGCACCCAAGACCAAATTTATATGTAGTGAAGTTTTAAGCCACAATGGGTGTGATATGCTAAAGTGGTTGTGGCCAGGAGCTAGAGTCTTGGTTGCATGGCCAAAGGCCATGCACTCAAGACTGAAGTTATAAGCACTGAGGTTATATGTCAGCATGGGTGTGATGTGGTGCGGTGGTTGTGTGCACGACCTAGGCCATGCACCCAAGACAAAAGTTATAAGCAGTGAAGTTATAAACCACCATGGTTTTGATATGCTGCAATGGTTGTGGGTAGGACCTACAGTCTTGGTTGCTTGGCCGCAGGGTGTAGGTCGTAGGTTATACATCCAAGACTCTAGGCCCTGCCTACAGCCACTGCACCATATTACTGCCATAGATCAGATGTATAGATTTGAATATGTATGACATGTGTGAAATTATACCTACTGTTTACTTTGTTGAGATTCAATATATTTCTTACATGACTTTAGTACTTGGTGGAAATGTCCTTTGTTATCAAGGTTTATTTATTCCTCAGACTCATACAGAGAACAAAGTTTCAATCAATGCATATAACATTAGATTATCTTTACAAACATTACATCTGCATATTTCCTTTACTTGGGTCTGCTAAGTCTGCAGGTTTTAACTTTAAGAACATCCCCCCCATCCTTGGGTATGGGGAAAAAAACCTTGTCGGATTAAAAAACATTTTCTTTGCTGTGCTACAAACTATTTCTTTGTTTCCTTTGAGTGTTCACTTGTTGTTTCTGATTAATGTTATGTATGTATGTTGGCTTGTTGCAGATTTTTTAAACAGTTAGATACCTGTTGGCGTATTCTAACTGTGTATTTATTATTACAGATCTGTGGTATTCATTTATCTGTGAGGTTCTTATACACTCTTGGGCAGTTAGATACCTGTTGGCGTATTCTAACTGTTTATAGTGTTTTACTTGAATTTCTGTTAATGTTGAAGTACACATTAGTTATAAAATGTTGGCTTTAAGAAGATTAAATATGCGTTTGTAAGATTTGCTGGCAATCTCTGCTCTAGAGTAATGGTACTATCATTACATTCGAACCATCCACATATCTTTTTAATGTATGCAGTGCAGTGACCTGCATTGGTTGTGGCTCCTGCGTGGTAGATTATACCTATTGTTGTAAAGGTTTTCTTACCAAGTGAAACTTGACCGTGTGTGAATCCAGTCAGCTTGCAGTTGTTTTTGGTACCATCTGCACTGTAACGTGGAATCATTAGCATTATGTAGTTACTATGTGTTTGTATTATTAAGGTGGAGCGATTATCTGAATTGCAGCTAGTACATAATCTGCCATGGTTTGCCTTTTGTAGAAGTTGCTGAAATGGAATGGATTCACAATTAGGTATGGATACACACACAAATCGAACATTTGGGATTAGTTCATGTGTCACATTGTTACAGAGAGTGCATGTATGTTTCCACATGTATGAAATCTGGAAGATTTCATTTATAGATATGTTTTTGTTTTCCAGTACGTACTTGTAGTAAGGACATTAGAACATTTTGTGGATCTTCTTGTGAGTTTATAGTGAATCTCACCATTCCAGCACAGTTGTCCAATTCTTGTCTTATTCCGTGAACACTATACGTGTTGTCAGGATTGTTTGTTGCGTTTCTATGAAGGACTAACATTTGCAAACACAATTGGTCTGTACTCTGTAAGTAAATGTTGTTAACAATTGGTGGCAATTGAAATAGAATATCCATTGCTACATTTGCGTAACAATTTACACCAGTTTCATTTGAAAATTTGAATGGACCAGGTAGTTCTGTCTCTGAGTGATTGCTTCAGAGTTTCTGTTCCTTCTTTGAAGAAGTACCTGATTTACTTTCCATAATAGGTTCTTCTTTGCTCGTGGTAATTGATGAAGTTTTAGCTTCTTTTGTTTTCTTTGAAGGATTTGCCGTCACATTCTGTTGCATTTTTGTTTGAATTAATTTTCTTTTACCACTTTTTCCTTTTTCTGGAACAGGATATGATTTCAGATGGGGGTGTACAAAGAACGCAAGTAAGTGTTGGCTTAAGTGAGATCTGCAGATTGACGCATGTTTTCTGTTAATTCTCTTTATTGGAAATGTTGCCAAAGGTTGACATTTCCTATGCTGCCAACAGTTTTATGGCAGAGTTTGTGTCTGAAGGTTTTAAAAATAGGTTCACCTTTCACTGGTGTCAATTGTAGAAGATCTCCGAAAACGATGATGTGTTTCCCTGCAAAGAGTTCTTCGTAGTTTGTTTTGAGTACCTCTTGTAATCTGAGGTGAATCAAAGCCAACATTAGGTTGGAGACCATGCTCACCTCATCGATTAGTAGCATTTTCATTTGTTTTAATACTCTGCGTAGTTCCATTGCAGCTTCTGCAGAAAGTTTGTAATAGTCTAATTTGTTTTGGTGATCAACTGGAAAGTGACCCTGCTTATGTTGTAGGCAGCTAAACCTGTGGGGGCAGTCACAACAGCTGACAGTTTGTTGTTTGTCAATTGTTGAAGGAGATTGCTAATGATTTTGATTAAGAATGTTTTTCCTGACCCAGCTTCACCACTGACGTACAGGAGTATAGGTTTGTAATTTTGGCAGGTACATTCTTTATTTTTGTGTTGTACACCATGTGCAATTTCTTTTGTTACTTCTTCAAAAATGGTGCGCTGATCTTTGTTAAGTTTTGATTGTAGTACAGTTAAGTCTTCTATAACTTCTTCATAGTGACACATGGGGCCTCATTATAACCCAGGTGGTACAGGGTTAACGGCGCCGGTAAAGGTGCCGGCACCATCAATCCCGTACCGCCTGATTACGAGGTCCCCTCAAGGGACCCGCTCTGCACGTCTGGTTTCACCTGACGTACAGTGCGGGTCCCGCGAGGGGAGGAGGGAGCAAACAACAGGCTGCTCGTAATCAGCCCATTGTTTGCTCCCGCTCCCATTCCCATTCAGCCCTATCGGGGCTGAAATGGGAATGGGGAAGGTCCAGGCCCGGGTTCCTAGAAGGAGGAATTACCGGGCCCTCCAAACTCGGAATGGCATAGTAATTCCTCATTCTGGGAACCCGGACGCGATTTCAACAGCAGCCATGCCACCAATAGCAGCATGGCTACCGCCGAGATCGTAATGAGGCCCATGGGGTTTTCCACTTCTGTCATAGATAATTCTGCCTCATTTGCTATTACTGGCTGTCATAGTGGTTCTTGACTTCCTGTTACAGAAGGCTGACTACTGTTGGAAGTGTCCTTATCTAGTTGGGATTGAAGTTCTTCTTCGTTTTGCTGTTCATTGTGCAACATTGTTTTGTACTGCGTAAAGTTCACATCGGTGATAGTGCTTTCATTTGCTTTGAAAGCATCTTCATAGCAGTCATAGTTATCTAGTATCTCTTCCTCTTTTCTCCATGGTTTAAAAAGTTGTAGCAGGGACATGTAATATATTTCTTTCTGTTGAGGAGTTTTTAGTGACAATTTGACATGATTAATGAAGCTTCATTTGGTAAGTTTCACTAAGCCGCCTTCACAATCTGTCACTCTATATCTACCTTTGCTTTCATTAGGTTTTATATTATTTTTGTATGCAAAGTTTAGAGCTATGTGGTATAGACACATGGTTTCCAAAGTGGTACTCCTGTTCGGGTAGTAGGTGTCCAGTACATTGTTTTTTAAAATGTCTTGGCTGTTGGGATCATTTTTGGCAATTGTTTCTATGTTCTCATATGATTTCAGAACTCTTTTTCTAGATTTAGCAGGACCAAGACTTAGCCATACTATGTTTTCTGATTTTCCATACAAAGCAGTACCGGTTAAATATATCTGCAGCTTCATAGGCGCCACATTCTCTATGAGAGAGGATTTTTATGCCATGGCTGTACAATTTTTGAGAGAGTGTTCTGTCTGATGACAGGTAATTCCAGAGGTCTTGAAGCTCTGTTTTTTCTGCTTTTGTTAAGTAGGCTGTAACATATCGTGCAACTGCAGTGGAATTGTCTGCAATGTACAGCACATCTATGTTTGCATTCCATAAGAGGGCAATGATTGCATTGTAATCATTGATATATTTTGATTCTTCTGTTATTTTTATGTAATACGTGTTCTGAGATGATTTACCTTTAACGCTTTGTTGAACTGAAGAGATTAAGTTGTTCACTTTACCTGTTTCTGTAACTGGTCTAGGGAAAACAAAGCGGCATTTGGTATAGTATTTCCCTTTGCTTTTGTATTTGCAATGACAATATTTGCACATTTGTGTCTTTGAAATTGTAAAATCTGTCTATGAAGGTCACTATGTGTCCGTTGTGAAGGGATTTCACAAGTGACATATTTTTGGATGAACTGCAAAACAGTGGCATCACTGTCCTGACCAAATTTAGGTGCACCTTTGATCCATAAAAGCATGTGAATATGTGGTGCTCCTCTGGCTTGGTATTCTTTTCTCCGCACTTGCACTTCTCCGAGGGGAGGAACAGTTTTATTACAAATAAAGTGCAGCATAGCAATGAAACGATGATAGAAATATCTTGACACATTAACATGATCTAGAGAGCAAAGTTCTCCAGGTGTTAATATATCTATCTTGGTTTTGTTGTTGTTTGATATGCGTAGGAAATCACGGAAATCGTCCCATGCATACTCTACACAACTTAATGTAACAAACCAAGTGGGTGGTCCAAGGTTTCTGATCATACAACGTACATCTCCGTGCCGTCGGAACCAGCATTCTTTCGTACCACGCATGTTTGCAAACAGATTTGTAATACTTGATTGTAAAACCTCATCTTTTTCTTGCACTTTTTGTATTAATTGCATAGCTGACATATTTTGAAAGTGGGTTCCAGATTTCAATATGTTTGCAACTCCGAAACATAGGGTTGCTAGTTCACTTTCAAACAGTAGGTGGAATATGTATTCCATTTTGTCTAAATCTGGGATCTTGAGAATACATTTGTAATGAGCGTTATTCTGATGCTGTAATCGGAGTGGGTCTATCATCGTATCTTCCGCCTTTGCCAGTAGGAAATAGCAGTTAAAAAGCATGTGCATCTATACTTTTTTCCCATATGCTCATTGGTGCCCATTTGGTTTGTCGCATTTGGTAAGTTTCTATTGTATCATCTATGCTCTCATTAGAGTGCAATGGATGAATTGTGTAATGGTCCAAAAGAGTGGATACTGCAGCAGGATCCAGAAGTTCAAATTGACCAGTTTCTGATGACTCTTGAATAATTTCAGTTGTTTCCCTTAAGTTTTCTTCAATATTTATTTCTTTGTAGTATTCGTTATTGTCTTTCAGATATTGCAAAGCTTGTCTAACTTTATGTAAGTCCACCAGTTGTTGCCAAATTCTTTTTCTCTTGTTGGTACACCATTTACTAGGACAATTAAAGAATGCTCTATTGGACGTTGCACTCCTAGAGTGTGCACCTTTTCTGTCAGATCTAATGGCAAATAAACTACTTTGCCACAAATGCCTTTCACCAATTCAGAGGGAGGTAATTTTGCTGTTTTTGGTTGAAGGTATATTATTGCTTGAAATGAGTGAACTGTTTGAATTATGATGCTCTCATACAAATTGAGTTGTTGCAGGGGTTTTGGTAGTGGGAATAATTCCAAATTATTTGTGATAGCACTTGAAGGAGTTTGGTTGTTATAAAGTTTTGTAGTGCAGTAACTGCAACATATGAGGGGTTCACTTATTTGATATTTGTTTTCTGCTAAAAGGTAGAGAGCTAATTAAAACCATTTGGAATCTTCATTGTCTTCTATTTTGTATGTTACGTTTATAGTTTTTGTGTTCCTTTTGTAAAATGTTCTGCGACTACACACACACAGATGGTTTGGTACTTCAGCCAATGTACTTTTAAATGTTAGTATTTCTTTTTTGTATGTGTGTAATAGAAGGTTGCTATGTGCAGAATTGTTGCTAGTCTGTTCTAAAACTATTGCATTTTGTAAGTGGCTTTCACTTCCAAAATATTTTATCTGGATACGGTCGACTTCTTCTTGTAGGTATTTGGGTGTACCATGCAGAAGATTGTTATTTAAATTGGCTAATCCCTAAAGCTGGACTTTTAGCATAGTCCAGTTTATACTCTAGATTTCTTACATTTGAATGATGTATTGATATCCTTTTGATATCATGGAAGGTGCTTTTGCAAATAGGTCCTGAATTGCAGGCTAATGAATGTCCTTGTAGTCCTGTGTATTTGCACACTGGACACATATCCATATTTTGCAGCACTTTTATTTTGATTTTGTCTTTACCTTTCACATACTGATTGAGGAACTGACGTAAAGATTTGAAAGATTTGTTAGGAATGTTACACATTGACGTGCACAGCCATTTGTATACTGGACGGTCTGCTTCAGTCAAATGGAGAGGTAATTCTGAGTTTTCAGGGGATACTTTTGTAAGCAGTGTTTCTTGATCCATGATGGTATTATTGATTTTTTCATAATCTCGTCCACTGCTATGGATTGCAATTGTGTTTGTTTGATTATGTTTGCATGCTTCTTCATTAAAATACCGTTCTGTGGTTGTTGTGTGACTCCATTCACCTCCACAAATATTTAAGAAGTTATTTTTGTTGACATTCCGTTTATTGAGAAGTTTCTTTTGTAGTTTAGTACTTAGTTTTGTTAGTGGTTTCATCCTATTGAACACTAAAATAAATAACTTCCTTTTGAGAAGGATAGCACTGTCTACGAGATCTTGTAGGATTAATTTTCTACATTATGTTTTAAGGGTTGAGGATGATTTCACTCCTCTTCTTATTAAATTCTGAAGGAATCAGTGGCGAAACATTTTTGCTAAAATCCTTTTTTTACTATGCGTTCTTGCTAGTATATCAGGATTCATAGGAGCATTGTTAGCAGTACTGGTAGCCACATTTTTGTAAAGTGTTTTCTGTTTCGTGCCACATTTGGATAGAGGAGCCAAAGTTTTGGTAGTTGAAGCATCCTTTGTTTCGCTAAATGAATGTATTAGCTGTTTTGTTTCAACGTTCTGTACAAACTCTGCTAGAGATGGATGCTTACTTTGGACACTTTTATTTGTATTTGCTCTATTTCTGCATTCCTGTCTATGGACTTGCTTTTTGGTAGGCATTCTTTGGGGTCTGTTGAAAAAAAAAGAAGGCATGGTTTGGTCTGTTTTACAATGTATGTGTGCTGTGTGCATGCGTGCATGAGTTTAATGGGGAAGCTGTTTGTGGTGGTGTGTGAATGTGTATTAGGCAGTTACAATGAGTTGGGAAGGCTATTTTTCTGTTTCTATATTACTACACTGTGCTTCAGATGAGAGTAGAACGTGAGCTAGTTGTGAGGAGAAGCATTAATAGTAAACTTAATGGTATAAAATTAAAACAGCTATTTGTTTTGTAGTACTAACATTGTAAGGCTTCTGTATGTTATTTGTGTTACAAAAACACATGGATTTGTGTGCCATTCTGCCTGTTATTCTTTGTTTAATAAATGGGGATTCGTGGGTAGAATGGTTCAGAAATCAATGTTATTTTTTTGGTGTGCAAATTACATAAATAACTCACACAGTCTCTTTGAGGAACAGTAAGAATATAAAGGTAGTACTGTACTTACTTTTTTTGCAGAATGACCAGGTTTCTTCGGATATGTTGTTTGCAGTGTAGATGCTGTTGATTTTCAGGAGAGTAGTCTTCACTGCAATTGTAAAAGGAAGAAGTTAGTAACTTTGTGTGTTTAAAGCAATGATGTTAATGTACACGTTCATTTTGCATCTTTCGTTGGAGTATTCTCCTTTTTTATCTGAACGCAGTGCATGTGTGCATTTAATTTCACTATGTGCAGCCTTTATATGTTATTTGCAGTATGTTAGTTGAACCTGCTTTGCAAATGAGTACAATTTTCAGTTAATGAAATTCCCTTGTTTTTTTAAGCTGTGTTGTCCATAGCAGAGAGGTTTGGAAGTGATAGATCATTATAGTAGATGGGAAAAATTTGACTACTTTCATATTATAAGTACGAATGCGAAAAATCGGGAGAGCCTCAGAGGGAGATGTAACCACAGCAATCGGGAACGTTTATTTTTCTCATACAATCGCATTGGAAGTATCATTAATTTAGGCGGAAGACAGTAAACAATTGTGACATTTTTTAATGGAAAATCGAGTTTCGCGCCTAAATCGGGAGGGTTGTTACGTATGTATAGGTTATGCGGGAGACAGTAAGAAGTAGTGTGGTTTCTCAATGAAAAATCGGAAATCTTGCACTTAAAGGGGGAGCGTTGGTATGTATTGGCTATGTAGATTTAGTGGCATTAATTTGTTTAAATGGAATCATAAGGGTTGCGCATCTTCTCGGAATAAAATATGCATACCTGTACTTTGTACTCATGCATGTGCGTATGCATGGAGCTGTGAGTAGAAATCCGCTACACTTGCACAGTCATTTTTGAAGTAGGTGCTTTGCAATGATATGCGACTTGCATTCAGAGTGATCAACAGTACATTTGAAGTGTGAAACTCTGATGATGGATTTAGATGTAGAGATCTTGAATGTGATTGGTGGATGGTTGTGTGACTGCTTAGCTGTGTCCAATGAGGGAATTGATTTGTGAGTGATGTGGAAAGGGTAGAAGGACTGGCAAAGAGTTACATGTCGGGCGGATACCGCGCTTGTCCGTGGGTAGGTCATGCCACATACAGGGTTCTACAGCAAATCCAGCATGGAAACGGGACTGTATGCATCAGCCAATCAGATGTTCACATTGTTCATTTGTGTCGACAGACAGTGCGTGTAGTGAAGATGACAGAGGTGGTGACAGTCAGGGTGTTGGTGCTCGGAGATATTTTTGTCCATGGTTTACAGCAGTATTCCGAAAGTAGGGATGTGGCACAGAATTTCGATTTCAGAGGAGTGGAGGTGGTGTGGAGCGCTGCGACTGATTGTAATGTTGCAGCAATTCTCCAAGTTTGCAGAGATATGCGTAGGATGACCAGTCCCCATGTGGTAGTTTTGCACTACAGTGCTTGCCATTTGGGCTACGTGAGTTCACCTACTATGTTGGAATATTTGGAACAGTTGGTGCAAGCAGTCATTAAGATCTTTCCAACTGAGAAAGTAATTTTTTCTGGCTTACTCTCTAGAGGAAAATGGGACAACAGTTCTGTTTTTTGTTCTGATCAAAGTATTGGGAGGTGTGCCATCAATCGCGGCGTGCATGATTTCATGTTACGAGCTGGCATGTTTTTCTGGAGCCACGAGAACATTGTTTCTAGTAATGCGGCTTATTTTCAAGCAGATGGTGTTTTGATATCTTTTTTGGGAAATGCCATGTTCTTTTGGAATGTAAGGCTTGCTTTGAAGAAGGTACTGTAATGATTGTAGGAATTAAGTAAGAAGAAAAAAATCAAGAAAATATAAAATAACAGATGTCTGTCAGGCATCTGCCAAAAAAACAAAAAAAAACGTCTCTTTTCAGAGCCCAATTTAAAGGGGAAAAGGGGAATACTATTTAAATGTACAGTCGTCACGCTCAGATCTTCTACGTGTCCGTGGACATGCCGGTAGTCTGCAGGCAGCGCATATTACCAACAGGGTTTCTGGGGTGGAGACGCATTCAAATGAGAATGAGCGAAGCTACGGATTGGTCAGTAAAGTTCAGTCGGTGTGTTCTGAACGGAGAGATTTAGTGAGAATGTCTTTTTTCTGACAGAAGACCAGACAGATATGGCTCTGTGTGCTCGAAAACAGATTATCTGGATTTTGGGAGACTCATGGATACATTGGTTGAAGGTGCATGCAGAAAGTTGTGGTATATCTGCAGATCTTGGATTTTCTCATGTGGAAGTGGAATGAAGTGGCTGGATTTGGTACCTCTCTGTGCTACTTTACAGACAGAGGGCCTCATTATGACTGAGGCGGAATGGGTTAACGGGCTCCGCTAAAGGAGGCGGACATGTTAAACCCGTTCCACCTCATTACAAGCTCCCCTCGCGGGACCCAGTAAGTAATGCCTGGTCAAACCAGGCGTCCTTACCAGGTCCTGCGAGGGGAAGAGGGAGCAAACAACAGGCCGCTCATAGTCGGCCCGTTGTTTGCACCCTCTCCCATTCCCATCTGAGCCCTAAAGGGGCTCAGATGGGAATGGGGAAGATCTGGGCCCGGGTTCCTGGAGGGAGGAATTACCAGGCCCTCCAAACTCAGAATGGCCCGGTAATTTCCCATTCTGGGAACCCCGGCCCGGAATCGATTTCGCCGGCAGCCATGCCGCCAATAGCGACATGGCTGCCGCCAAACTTGTAATGAGGCCCAGAGCGTCATCCTGATATAATTATCATTCATTGTGGTGGAAACAGTTTAGAGCATGTATCTGGAATTTCTTTGCAATTTGCAAGGAAGGAAGGACTTGCGAAGGTCATGGACATGTTTCCAAATTGCCAAGTAGTTTTTTCCCGTATTGCACAAAGACAAATGTGGCTGCGTTCTTCTGCATTTGGTCCACAAATGGAGAAAGCGAGGCACAATGTAAATAAGGCTGTTTGTGCCTTTCTAAGAGATGTTGGCATGTCCTCTTTCCACAATGAAAACATTTTGTTTCGCAGCACTTTCATTTTTTGCAGAGATGGAGTCCATCTCACATATGCTGGCAATCAGATTTTTCTTCAAAATGTACAAAATGCATTGCAACCGTTTTTGGATTCATAGTCACCTATATTTATTACGTTTTTTCGAATCCACAGTTTTTCAAAACACAGAAACCACCACCAAAAGGCTCTTTTCAGAGCCACCACTTACTCCCAGCGAAAAGTGCATTGGTTTTGCTCCGCTTGCCCCCTCCATTTTTGTGTGTCCTACGACTGTCCGCTTACTTTTTGAAAAATGCACAGGGCCCTACACCGGTCATTTGATAGTTCCATTGTTAAACTTAGAAAGGCGGCTCTGAAAAGAGCCTTTTTTGTAATTTTTGTTGTTTTACATTTTTTTATTATTTTATACCCGACACACTAGGAGAGGAGGGTAAAGGAGGGTAAGGAAGGCACACCAACCATGGGGATAAGAAAGGGCAGGTGGAGAGAGAAAGATGTAGGGTGGGCCTTATTTAGGTAGGGAGCAGTTCTTCTGGTGCTCCGTGACCGTAGTCTCAAAAGCACTTTGTAGACTTTCTATCCTGCAGAGTACTGCGTCGCAGCACATACACAATATAGTGACCCTCTAAAGTTAAGGGTCAACAGCATCGCAAATGGCCTGTGAGTCATCTGGAGGGATGCGCTCTCCCACAGGAGTGTCTCTTGTGGTAAGAGGATCAGACATAGAGGATGCTGCGGAGGAACTGAACGTACTACGTTCTTCACATGGTACCAGTTTGCGAATGTCCGCACTGTGGAACGAAGTTAGGTGTCGCTTCATGGCTGTCGTACCAAAGCTGTACGCACCAGGTCTCTCGCAACTCAGCACCAAGTTGCACTGGTTACACATGACCTGGTTCGCACGTGCTATTGGTACATTTCCAAAAACGGTAAACAACCGCCACACCCACGACTCCCGGCAAGTGCTTGTAGTGCGGCGTTCCTCCACCTCATTCTCTTCTTCCTCTTCTTTCTCGCTCTCTACATCTGCATGTGTATTTCCCTCTGCAGGCTCTTGGGGAGGTGATGGCGGTGGAGGGTTTGGGGGTGGTGCTGAGGCTGATGAGGCAACAGAAGCCATGGATGCCATTAGGGTTGGTCGGCTAATCTTCGGTACAACAGTAAAGGCAGCAAAACTCAATCCGCTATAGCCAGAAGTACAATGAAGATGAGCTCGGGGGTGTGGCCTTTTATAGGGGTGGAGGGTTGCGCCTCGTGACCATATCGATCACACAAAAGCGTTGCAAACATTCTAAACAATACGTTGAAAGGTAGGGCAATTGTATGGGACATGTGAAATGGTGATTTTATACTGTAAAATCATTTCCAATGTCTGTATAAGTTATTTTGAAATGTTGCAGAAGCAGACAAACTACGCAAATTAGGCCACATGCTCAGCGTGGGTGCAGCCACATGATGACGTTGTGAACACATCTGCGAAGGAAATGGGTGCCCGCTGGATACCAAATGCAGACTAACGGACGTGTGCATGCGGGCGGGTGTTCTAAGGACAGTGTTCGGGTCCTGAAACTAATTAAAAGTGCGACACAAGTGAGACGGACAGTTACGGACTGGCACGATGTTCGCAGTACTTATGGGTGTGGTGCGCATGTGCGTAGATGTTCTGCTGACTGTACGTCCAGGTACAGTGTCCTTAGGACACCTCTATTTGGTTTGACTACAGACATGCCGCCTGTTCTACGGAAAGTTCCATCTTGGCTGCGGACGGTACAGACAGGTATAGTGTCCTTAGGACACTCCCATTTTGTTCATTTACAGACATCCCGGACATCTGGTGTGTTCTAAGAACTTTTTTATTAAGGTTGTGACCAGTACGGAGAGGTATAATGTCCTTAGGAGGCCCCCATTCTGTTCATTTACTGACAACTTGGACAGCTGGTGCATTCTAAGATCAGTTCCATCTTGGTTGCGAATGGTACGGGTAGGTGTATTGCCCTTAGAACATCCATATTATACTGATTACGGCCAGCCCGAACAGGCGCGCTGTCCGCGGACATTTTAACTCTTTAAAAACATTTTTTTTTATCCAAACCATTCCACTACAACTAACATAAAAACATTTTAATACACACACATACATCTATCAAGAGAAAAAGGGGGAAGCAGACACTGAAACGAATATAGGGGAATTAGGGATCAACACGGGCTGGTTGTGAGGGGATGAAAGCATGGATGTTTCGTCAAAACGTTTATGTTCTTCTTGAGGGTTTGGGGATGGTTCACTAGGAAATGGAGAATGGGGGTCAAGTACAGGTGGCACAGTAATATCTTATTTTTCCTCTCACGTATTCCTCCACAAATTGTCTTAACCCGTTAAAATTCTCATTTAGTATGTCCATTTTCTCTTCTATCCGTTTCAGGCTTTCTTGCTCTGTGACCTTTGGTGCACTTTCTTCTTTTTTTACCTGGTCTGTTAAAAATAAATATATATATGTTAAATGCCCATAAAATACTGACTATTAATTTGCTTATGCAAAAAAGTGTGTACCATTATTATCGCTATCTTCCGACATTTCCCCATGAGGAAAATTCTCCTCCAGCCACTCCAAAGTACTGCACATTTCTGTGTCAAAACAACAGAAATACATTATTTGTTCTGCACCTCATACAAAAAAGTACACACACATATAAGAAAAATGAAGTTCACTTACTATTTCCTTGTAATTTGTTTTTGTTGTGCTGTGTGTGTCTACTGTCGCTCCTGGCTGCTTCTGTGAGGCAATTACGTTGGAGGCATATCTTTTTTTGTTATGGTATAATCCATTTCATTCTACATGGTAATTAAATGCATTGTTAATGTTTGAGACGTGTAGGTTCAATTGGTTACTTATTAGTACTCATAATGTGTTTATGTGTTCTTTTTTAAACGTGTGCATTTTTCATATGGCACAATAGTACATTTTCAGATACCCCCTGACTGTTTGGGTAGTGATGAGCTCGTCCACGTCCGTCCGCACACAGGCGCTCCGTCTGTGCCTTTCAAATATCATTAGCGTGGGGGTTCAGTATGTTCTATGGTAAATGTATATAAAGTAAGTGATTTATAGTACATATCTCCCAATTTCACATGATGAAAGTGTATATTCAATAAAAAAACTTTGTTAACGGGATGTTATGATTAAGTTGCCCTACTAAAAATCTATGAAATTCAGTAAAATAAACTTTCTTAAAGGGACGTTATGGTTCAGTTGCCCTTCTAAAAACCCGTAAAATTCACACAAAAAAACTTTGTTAAGAGCCTCTATGGTTAAGTTGCGCTACTAAAAACCTGTGAAATTCGCAAAAAAAACTTTTCAAACGTGACATTATGGTTCGAAGTAAAAGCGAAAAACCCTTAAAATTTGCCAGTTATGGTGGGTTAAGCAACCATAACTGCCTGCACCACTGTGCACTGCTAACACTAACACCCAGGACATCAAAGATGACATCACAAATGTCATTGATGACATCACTGGCTCTTGGCTCTTGGTTTTGCCAGTTGGCTCCTTGCTCCTTGCCCCAGGTGCCCTTTCCATGGACCAGCCTGCGGGATACACTTGGATCACAGCTTCATTGTGATAGTTATATGCAATGAATTGTTGTCATCTGTATATGACAAGACATCAATGTGCTATGTTCACATTTGCATTTCTCATCATTGTTACTGGTAATGTTGCCTTCAGTTGTGAGATTGGATTCCTTCAGATTTCTGAGCATTGGCTTGTGTGTTTGGATGCAGTTGCTAGTTGACTAATTCTGAAATCATGCTACTGATGCAATTGGGGAGAGTACACATTAATTGTCACTTATGATTTATGTCTATGTGCTTTATTCCCTTTACCACAGTTGCTGCAGCTGTAGAAGAGGGTACGACCTATACTGTGTAGCTGCACCCCAAGGGCCTTAACTCCAATTGCAAGTGCAGATGCCAGGTACCCCCAGTTGTGTCCACCTCCTCTGAAGATGATGTGCCTGGGGGAGCATCCCATTTCGATGGCAATGCTGATGAGGGGGAGGCCCGGGATTCCATCATTGCAGTGGGTACCTCAGCAGCACAGGGACAAGGTAGTGGTGGTGGTGTTATCACGCAGGAGCACCAAGGCATGGTGACCACATTAGAAGTGTCTGTATTGATAGAGGAGAAGAAGGAGGAAGAGGCCACTGCAGGCCTGCCCAAGGTGTCAGATGGGGACACCAAGGGGGATGTGGAGGTTACATTTCTGGCCTTGACACAGGAGGCTGTGCAGTCCACCATGGAGGGGTCAACACAAACTCCTTTCCCAGGGCCACCTGCTGCAGCATTACCCACCTTCACTGATGCCTCCACCTAGACAGAGCCTAGACTTTCAGCCGATGTGGCCATCCGAGATGCAGTGCTGCCACTGCTGATGGGTGGCTGATGCTGTGCAAGCAACTCATCAGCTGCTTGTAGAGCATCAAGGGAAGATGAGCCGCCTCCTGTCCCAACTGGCAACAGTACTGCTTTCTGGTGGTTGCCTTTGTGGACAGGCCACTCCAATGGTCTTCCCCTCCTCATCTGTGCCCTAACGAACCTCAACTGAGCCCTCCATGCTAACCTCCACAATGGCCTCCTGTGCCCCTGTCCTGCCATTGGCCAGTCTGGATGTTGCTGCATCCCTGGTGGAGGCGTAGGTCTTTACCATGGCAGAAGAGGTGCTTACTGAGCCTGTCCATGAACATACAAGAGAACAGGCTGTGGAGGAACACCAGGCACTTGATGGCAGTGCAGGTGTTGTACTCCCCTGACGCAGACTGTCATCCAGTTGGAGGGAGAATTTGCCCCACAGACAGATTTCCAGGCAGCAGAAGATGTTGTCAGCGAGGAGGTCAATCATATATGGCATTGTGAGCAGGAGGAGGAAAGGAGGCACAAACATGGTGCAGGTGAGGCAGGAGTCACGACAGTGCCTGCAGGCACTGGTGTCATCACAGGTGCAATTTGTGAGGTAGCAGGACAAAGAGAGGCAGCTTGCACACCAGGGCCAGAGGTGAGGTTTATGAAATCTTGTCATGAAAGCGGACTGCCATCCTGGAGGATTCTTGCAAACAAGCCCTCTGGGAAACAACGGTGGCCCCCTCCAAGAGGAAGATGTGGATGGGAAATAAGCCTTGGCTAAGGCATTGTCTGAGATAAGCATGGACTAGCCTGCTGAATCTTGTATATAATTCACTAGTTTATATAATTCACTATATAATTCACTAGTTGCAGGTTTCCTTTTTTTCAGTTTCCATCAATGTACATAGTTTTACAACAATACATTTATATTTTACATCCAACACCACCGTTTGCTTTATCTTTGTGACATGTGCAGCATGTCTTCATTTGCTGGTGTATGCATGCTTTTGTGCTTATTTGTCCATGTGCATATTTTGTTTGAACATGATCTCCAGCTAAGTGTGTCCTATGGGGCACAATCTGCAGGTCATATTGGTACTGGCCTATTTGCTGTGCGACATGTGTGCATGCATCTAGTGAGTGTGATGTGCAGTAGGATGCCTTCATGGCCAGTGTACCTATGGGGGCAATTGTAGATTTTGGGTGATAACATGTTTGCCGTTGCATGTGTTCCAGGTCTTTGTTTATACACATCTGTTGCTTGGCTTCTCCCATGCTTTGCAGTACAGGCATGTTGGTCATTATTGTACATGGTGTGTGTGGGTGTGCCAACCATGTATGATGTGGTTGGCAAATAATTAAATCAGGTAATCTCCCTTAGTTTTTGTTAATGGGGGGTCATAGTCTCGGCACGGGAGAACAAGGCACAAAGCACTTATACTAAGAAAGACTAATGACTACCCCTCTCATCGTCCAGTCAGGTTGGGTAAAGTGATATATCTGTTAGTCACATTTGTTTATAATGCAAATCTCCTATTGCTAAACCAGCGTACATAACCGTCTTACTTATACACTTTCACAAAATACAAAACATTGCAAATCAATAATCATAAATGTGTCTACATCAATTTATTGTCAAAGGCACATTTAGAAAGTTAAAAAGAGAAAAGAACGATATATAGATATCAATCAATAAGTGCATAATCAGCTGAGTCTAATCTTAAAAACATGATAGGGGTTAGAAAATACAATGAGAACTGGCTGGTATTGGTGCAGCCGTATTCTAGATATTAGACTTTAGGAATTAATAAGTATTGTCTTGTGTCGACATGTTTCGGCCTTGTTGGAGATTGAGACACTATCTCTAGTGTCTTAACACCTGTGGTTTTTCGGCCTTCTTCAGGACAGACAATTTCTTTTATTCAAAATGGAAATCTCTTTCATATACCCCGGTCAATTTGAATAGTCTAAAAAAATACATATAAAAATATTGTAAGCAACAATAGTCTCAAATACCAATATAACATATGTTGTCCAATGTAAGAGATTATTTGTGCAAATGTTAACAGGTTTGTACGCTATCTATCTCCTCTAATTCAAAAGTTCATGCAAAATGGAGAGAAACACATATTTAAAACACATCGTAACTAGCATTAAAGTCCCACTTTTGGGACACCAAGCACACAGTATATATCACACTAGACCACAACTTACATCCTGAATGGACGTGAGAAAAACGGCTACAAATAGCTGTAATAGTGTAGAACTTCTTATCACCGGGGGTGCATAGATCGCCTGTTCGTTTATTCACCCGGCCCGACAATTAATGGGACCTACATTTGAGTGGAAAACAAATCTTATGTCACTTATTGTCTCCACAAGTCTGTATTATTTCAGACAAACTGTATATTTTTCATATTTGACTGCTTACTGATCTTGTTTTTAATTATTTTTAATTATTTTTATTACCTCAATTTTTCATATATCTTATCACGGGATAACTACAGATAGACAACACAGAGAAATTGGAAAAAATGCCTCGCTTCAGTCGACTTAGTTGGCTCGGTTAACTCACCTCACTGGGGGAACATAGTTCTGCGCGCAATAAAATCTACTATGCGTTGGGACACTCAGGCGGTTCTGCCTATTTTCTTATCCAGTATCAAAGTTTACAAAGAATCTTCAAAGCAACTCGAACAGTTGTTTGTCTGAAAAATGAAACATCCATTTCCCCATTTTTAAAGAATTAACACATATTATCGCATTCTAAATGTGTGGACCAAGAGCTAACAGACTCATTATATAACCCTTACCTGGAGCAGCTTAATACGTGGGTCAAACCGAAAGTATCCTCCCGTGAATGGTGTACTCGCGCCTTGAAGCCAAAAGGACTATTTTATCTTGTACCGCTGGAATCAGGTGATCAATCACATGATCGCCTGATCAGGTGATCAGTCACATGATCACCTGATGCTCAGGCTGTGAGTGTGTCTTAAAGGGACCGCTTACTTATATGAAGTACAGTAATTAGCCAGCGTCAGAGTAAACCTCAGAAAAGGCCAGTCAAGAGCGCATTGGTGTAAATTTAAATTTATAGCGCATTGGTATAAATTTACGGAGGCGCCAATCAAGAGCGCATTGATGTTAATTTGCGGAGGCGCCTAAGTGGAGGGTACATATTTATAAATACTCCAAATCTCCAAAGGGTACAAGTGAAAAAGTTTTTAAAAAAATACAAGATATATCCACTATCTGGTAAGCTCTTATCTCAGAGAGATCAGTGTATTCCATTCTACCGCACTATTTAACCCTTTTGTGGCAGTGTTAAGGGAATAAATCCAACGTTGTTCACTTAGACTTAAGAGTGTTTCTCTATTACCCCCTCTTTCTGTTGCTGGAATACTTTGCAGTACAAACCAAAAAAGGTCTGTATGTTTGTGTTTCTGCTGTTCATAATGCGCAACTAGCGGTTTGTTGGCGACTTTGTTGCATGGGCATTTGATACCATAGATTACCCAAGCTGAATTGCAGTTAGAAAAATTGCGGAAGACCCAGTCTTTTCCATATAGGTCAATGGATTTTATATTGACTGTAAGGGGCACGCACTGCATCTACCGCATTTAAAATGTCCGATGACTGGTGGGTAATCTATGGTATCAAATGCCCATGCAACCTGATCTATATAGGGAAAACAAAAAGATGCATTAAACAACGCATAAGTGAACACAAATCCTGTTTAAAAAACAAAGTCGCCAACAAACCGCTAGTTGCGCATTATGAACAGCAGAAACACAAACATACAGACCTTTTTTGGTTTGTACTGCAAAGTATTCCAGCAACAGAAAGAGGGGGTAATAGAGAAACACTCTTAAGTCTAAGTGAACAACGTTGGATTTATTCCCTTAACACTGCCACAAAAGGGTTAAATAGTGCGGTAGAATGGAATACACTGATCTCTCTGAGATAAGAGCTTACCAGATAGTGGATATATCTTGTATTTTTTTAAAAACTTTTTCACTTGTACCCTTTGGAGATTTGGAGTATTTATAAATATGTACCCTCCACTTAGGCGCCTCCGCAAATTAACATCAATGCGCTCTTGATTGGCGCCTCCGTAAATTTATACCAATGCGCTATAAATTTAAATTTACACCAATGCGCTCTTGACTGGCCTTTTCTGAGGTTTACTCTGACGCTGGCTAATTACTGTACTTCATATAAGTAAGCGGTCCCTTTAAGACACACTCACAGCCTGAGCATCAGGTGATCATGTGACTGATCACCTGATCAGGCGATCATGTGATTGATCACCTGATTCCAGCGGTACAAGATAAAATAGTCCTTTTGGCTTCAAGGCGCGAGTACACCATTCACGGGAGGATACTTTCGGTTTGACCCACGTATTAAGCTGCTCCAGGTAAGGGTTATATAATGAGTCTGTTAGCTCTTGGTCCACACATTTAGAATGCGATAATATGTGTTAATTCTTTAAAAATGGGGAAATGGATGTTTCATTTTTCAGACAAACAACTGTTCGAGTTGCTTTGAAGATTCTTTGTAAACTTTGATACTGGATAAGAAAATAGGCAGAACCGCCTGAGTGTCCCAACGCATAGTAGATTTTATTGCGCGCAGAACTATGTTCCCCCAGTGAGGTGAGTTAACCGAGCCAACTAAGTCGACTGAAGCAAGGCATTTTTTCCAATTTCTCTGTGTTGTCTATCTGTAGTTATCCCGTGATAAGATATATGAAAAATTGAGGTAATAAAAATAATTAAAAATAATTAAAAACAAGATCAGTAAGCAGTCAAATATGAAAAATATACAGTTTGTCTGAAATAATACAGACTTGTGGAGACAATAAGTGACATAAGATTTGTTTTCCACTCAAATGTAGGTCCCATTAATTGTCGGGCCGGGTGAATAAACGAACAGGCGATCTATGCACCCCCGGTGATAAGAAGTTCTACACTATTACAGCTATTTGTAGCCGTTTTTCTCACGTCCATTCAGGATGTAAGTTGTGGTCTAGTGTGATATATACTGTGTGCTTGGTGTCCCAAAAGTGGGACTTTAATGCTAGTTACGATGTGTTTTAAATATGTGTTTCTCTCCATTTTGCATGAACTTTTGAATTAGAGGAGATAGATAGCGTACAAACCTGTTAACATTTGCACAAATAATCTCTTACATTGGACAACATATGTTATATTGGTATTTGAGACTATTGTTGCTTACAATATTTTTATATGTATTTTTTTAGACTATTCAAATTGACCGGGGTATATGAAAGAGATTTCCATTTTGAATAAAAGAAATTGTCTGTCCTGAAGAAGGCCGAAAAACCACATGTGTTAAGACACTAGAGATAGTGTCTCAATCTCCAACAAGGCCGAAACATGTCGACACAAGACAAGACTTATTAATTCCTAAAGTCTAATATCTAGAATACGGCTGCACCAATACCAGCCAGTTCTCATTGTATTTTCTAACCCCTATCATGTTTTTAAGATTAGACTCAGCTGATTATGCACTTATTGATTGATATCTATATATCGTTCTTTTCTCTTTTTAACTTTCTAAATGTGCCTTTGACAATAAATTGATGTAGACACATTTATGATTATTGATTTGCAATGTTTTGTATTTTGTGAAAGTGTATAAGTAAGACGGTTATGTACGCTGGTTTAGCAATAGGAGATTTGCATTATAAACAAATGTGACTAACAGATATATCACTTTACCCAACCTGCCTGGACGATGAGAGGGGTAGTCATTAGTCTTTCTTAGTATAAGTGATGTGGTTGGCAAGACACATCCTTTGTGCATGTGTTCATGGGTGTTGTGTCATGTTGCGGGTTGTTTGAGATAGGCATGGTGGCATTGCTTTGATTGTCTTGCCCATATGGCCATGTGGACATGAGTTTCACAAGTAGGAAAGGGACCATCCCAAGGGTTGGGGTGGTTGCCTGATGCCATTCCTTGTGCAGTGGCATTGTATGTTTGCTGTTGGTGTATCAGTGTTGGTTGAGTATAAATAAGATTGTGTGTCTAATGGTGGTGATATGGGGAGACATTTGGAGATCAGAGGTATAGTTCATGATGATGTTTTGGGTCTCTTATTGAAGATGGGTACTCATTTGTACTCCCCATTTATAGAAAAAGGTCCTCGGCTTGCCCTACAAGCTACAGGCCCATTGCGATAGCCGATGCCGATTCTAACATTTTTGCCTCTATGGTGCTTAACCATATCCAGAAATGGATTGATGAAAACCACATTCTGGATACAAAACAAATTGGGTTTAAAAAAGGCATGGGAATGGACTGTTGAGGTCTGAGTTGTCTTCAGAAGACTGCTCTGATGAAAGACTCTATGCCAGTCTTTATAGCGTCAATGGACCTTAATATGGCATTTGACACGGTGGATAGGCATTTATTGTGGAACAGGCTATCTGAGTTGGGCATGCCACGAGGTCTGTTGGAAATAATCATAGCCCTCTACACCAGTACAGAAAATGAAAGTACGCCTTAATTCAGAGGGGCTACTATCCAAAGAAATTGACCTCGCTAATGGATTAAGACAGGGGTGTATGCTAGCCTCTACTCTTTTTGATCTCTATACTTCTGGTGCAGGAATTGCTCTGAATGAGAAAGGAATGATTGCCCCTGAATTAGGTGAAGTCGCTGTGGGATGGATCGCCTATGACGACGATTTTTTATTGTTGTACGGCACTAAAGTAGGACTACAACGTTTGATTGATAAATTTGTGACATTTATAAGAGATTTAAAACTTCAAATCAATCCCTCTAAAACCGTTATTGTGTGTTTGGGGAGTACAAATAAGACACAAGGGAAGTTCTCATGATATTGTGAGGGCAAAGATGTAAGTCACAAAATACTATGCAATATTTGGCTTACTGCTTCACTGGAACAGGTTCGCCCGCATTGGCTAAAAATTGCCTGAAGATAAATGCAGAAATAGCACTCAGACAAATGTACACAGTTGAGAGAAAATATGGCAAATACTCCATGGCACCCGTGAGAGAATTCTATAGGATGAAGGTGCTCCCAAGATCTTTGTATGGTCTTGAGTTTTCTGCGTACGAGTTTTTGGACTGCTTAAAAGTCGTGGAAGGCATTGTATGGAAAGGGGTTCTGTTTTTCCTACTTAAAAGCATGCCTATGGAATTGACTAGGCATGAGTTTGGCTTACAGTCATTAAAATCACTTGTAGCTTATAAAAGAGCCATACTACTGAGGAAATGTTTAACATCAAAAGAGGATGATTTTTATGTTACAGCAGGTGCTGATATTGCAGGAGTTTTTATGAACAAACTAAAACTGAGGTAAAAACATTACTACGGAATATTGGTTTATCTTTATCTACCTTACTAGAGAATCCGAATAAGGTCAAAGAAATTGTAAAAGATAATGGCTGGGATGCTAATAAAGAAATTATCATCAAATCTAGAATTTATGGTCAGGTATGTTCATTTTGGAATATCTATCCTGAGATAGAAGAATATCTGACAAAGTGTCCCAGTATGGTAATTAGAAACCATATGATGCGATTCACAATTAATGTTATGTTGACCAATGCGATTTTAAGTATTAGAAATAAAGATATTGTTAATGATAAATGGTGTTGATTTTGTAAAGTGGAAGGAGAAGTGGAATCTATTTAACATTTATTACTCATGTGTCCAGTCATTCCTCAAAGAATCTTACATTTTTCACAATTTGTAGAGTCTATTCACTTCGTTAACAGAGACGTCTTATAGTATTAAATGCTGCATGACAATAGATTTGTTTTGAAAATTAGATTAATTGTCTTCTTGAAAAATGTTTGCGATCTATCATAAGAAATACACACATAATCAAAAAGACAGTATTCATTATGAGCACAGACAAGTCCAACTTATATTTCAGGACTCTAAGAACTATGAATTTGAGGTTGAAGTGTTCGCATAACTTAAGTAAACCTTGTTTGTGTTCACATTTTATACTTTTTAACTGTTCATAGATTGTTTTGTGTAGTCTAAGGTGAAGTTAGTGGTGTTTTGGATATATATCTATAGTAGGTTTTGTGTTATTTAATATGGTTTGTTGTGTTTTCCTTTTTCGGTACAGATTTGGTCATGTAGTGTTATAATTTTCAAAGAAAGGCTTTGTTTGTACTTCTGTTGTTTTAAGTTTGAAATTTATTTTGTGGATTTGTTTGCTTATTCTATTTTTGTAAATGTTTTATTAAACCAAATACAAGTAAACACTAAAAAAAAAACATTTGTTTAGGTGCCTGTCTGTCCAGATGTTTCACAGAGCAGGTATGTTTGGGGTATCTGTTGACAGCTCAGTTCCCTCTGCTCATTCATTTCTCAAAATGTCATGTTCTCGTATTTTGTGCTCCCATATGCTGCCACAGCTGTTTAGGTGACACGTTGGCACTTGCTTGTACATGTGGATGTACTCACACTTCCAAAACAGATATGGCTTATTGGCACTGTGGATGATGAGAAGGGATGTAGTCTCACTCTGATTCACTGTGTACTACGTCACCAGAATGTCAAGGGAGCAATGTTTGCTGTTGTTGTGCAGCTGAGTGTGATCCAAGGGGAAGCCATGGAAGAGGGGACTGTCCCGGATGCACCTGCACTGCTTCCAAGTATTCATATTGGAAGAGCATGTCTGCCCGGTGTTGTTCCCGGAAATCACACGTCAGAGGAGTTGAGGTAGGTAAGTGCTCCACAGTGAACTAGGCCATGGGTGTTCAAGATGCATAGCTGGTAAATGTGTTGCTGTTATAAGGATTTTAAGGCTAACACCACCATCCTACAGAGCAAGCCTGTTTGTCATCTTTTAGGTACAGTGAATGGGTGTGGATATCCATTACTGTTGGGTATGTGACTGTACCCTTTTCCCAAAAGATCATGAGTGTGTGCCAGCATACTGTTTTGTCCGTTCTGCAGGCAACAAGATGTGTTCATCCGTGGGAGTCTGATTGTTGCGTCCATACGTACAAGGTGCATGGGAGGGACATCCTGTGATCTGTTGTCAGGCAAGTGTTGTAGCCAAATTATGTGAGACTGTATGTGGGCTACTTAAGTTGGGCAGTGGATTCATCATATAACTTTGCAAGCAAAATGGTTAATTGGATATTCAGTCTGTCATTTCACATTTCATCCAACTCCTCGTGTTAGTACTGTGCACTGAAAAAAGTAAGAGTGGGCGATGTGTATTTGGGGTGCATTATTGTATTATGGCACCTTGTTGGGGCAAGTACTGTGTGGGAGGGGAGTAGAGTGGAGCAAATTTTGGGGTGCATATTAATGTGGGCACTGGGATAAGGGCGGCCTTGTGGGTGCTGCCTTAACGTAGGGTGTTGGAGTGCATATTAATAAGGGTACTGGGACTAGTGCAGACTTGTGGGTGCTGCCTTGATGTAGGGATTTGGGACGCAAATGAGCGTGGCTACTGGGAAGATGGCACACTTGTGGCTGTTTCCTTATGGTAGGGGGATGTGGTGCAGATTACTGTGGGTACTAAAATGAGGGCGGACTTGTATGTCTGCCTTAATGTAAGGGGTTGTGGTGCAGATTAGTGTGGGTACTGGGACAAGGGTGGACTTGTGGATGATTTCTCAATGTAGGGGGATGGGATGCAGATTAGTGGGGGACTGGGGCGAGACCTTGTCGGTCACAAAAGAGGAAGTAATAGTGATTGCTGGTAAGTAATCTTTGATTACTTTTTTCAATGAGTCGGGCGCAAAGATTGTTCAACTACGCTATGTTCTGTTAGCCCTGGGGGCATGTTTTGGGCATGCCTGCCACTACTCATTTGTCTTTGCCCTGCATGTTTCTCTGCGCTTTTGATTCCATTGATCGGATCACAGCTCAGTACATTTGTTCCATGCAATGTTCTTGCTCACGCTAACTTTGTAAGTTTTTGTAAATCAGGCCCTACATGCATACAATACCACAAATGTGTAAACTTGCCATTCCCAGATGTGAAATACAAAGACAAAAACCTCGGCTTGCAGCCATTACTGGAGTATAATCCATTCAGAATCTAAACAACCTATTCCCTCCAAATAAAATGGGTGGTACACATTATTTTGCAGAAGCTAAAGATGGAATGTCTGCAGGCTAAAGAAGCCATATTTCGCCAGCAGGAGTTACCTGTCCTGACAGAGGAGATGGTCAAGGAGGCACCGACCCAGGCCAAAACTGCAACCAGCAAGTGTGTTGAACTGTGGAACCATGTCAGGGACATTGTGAGAGCTGTGTTCATGTGTCTCTGGAGCAAACATGAATATCAGAAGTTATAGGATGACCTGAAGAGATGAGTGTAAGGCATGCTGGCAGCAGTTTTATAAAGAATCCACGGTGGTGGGTATGTAAATGTCTGCGGTTGCTTGCGTTTCCTTGCAGAGGCGACCTGGCCTGGCATTTCGGGCAGGGCATCTCCCATTGGTGGCAGTTCCTGACTCATTTGCATATGCTGGAACACTTTTGCAAGGGCGCAGGCAAGCTAACAAACGATGGTGTGGAAGGTTGCCCAGTGCGGTGCCAGTGGTTCAGATTTATTCAAAACGGTCCACCCTTCACTTTTCTGGTTATAGGGTATGTACATGACGCATTCTTCCTGTGAGCTGAATGCTCCTTCAGTCATAGACATCATACAACACTGGGTGAGTTGGTGCCTTGGAGAAAGAAGCGTGTTGTGAATACCAATCAATCCTTGTCTTGGGCCATAATGGGGTCATATGACGACCATGCACATGTACCTGGTCGCCCAACAATGTCCCTGCTTGTCTAACACTGTAATCCAAACAAATAGCCACACACAGCCAGTCAAGGGAAACCCCATATCGGAGTCATGTCTGCAGATTCCCTGAGAGGGGAAAGAACTTCACAATCCACTTGGACAGTCCCTTAACAGGGGCACACAAGGATTAAGTATGTCACAAACAACCATCATTACAGACAAGAGCCCATAGACAAGCAAACAGGCTTACCAGACAGCCTAAATCCACTAGGCGCAGTGGTATTTATTACAGCCATGTTAAACAGCTGACCAGAGTCACACCTAAATCCAGGAAAAGCATGCATCACCTCCCTGATGTATAGTAATGCTGCTGATCCCTATCATTTCCCACACAGAAGACAAGTCTCATATAGTGATAAGGAGGTAACATGCACTTCCCAAAGACTAGCAACAAGAAAGCCATCAGTTGGGCCAGTGCCTCAAGAACCATAGCCAACTCTGCCAGCAACACAACCATACGTCCACCACACAAAGATCCAGATGGTCAAGTTCTGCGGGCAACGTTGGCAATGGAATGGGAAAGCCCATTTTTGAACTGCAGGGGCCCCAGAAGAGGCCCATAATGCACTTGCTTAACATGTTATGGGATCTGAGGGAATATTGCAGAACATTCTCCAGACGAAATAGTTCTAGTTACAATCCTGGCCAAGTTCACAGCATAACCCACACACAGACCAAACATTGCCTGCCAGACCTGGTGAGGCTAGAGGCACCACGGTTTGCAAACATATGCACCGGCACATGGATGTGCACTGACACTGGCCCATGCTTGTGTCCCATATCCTGACATAAGTATCAACAGTCCCAGGGTTCATAAGAAACAGTCCACTCATTATTTGTAGCTGCCCACCATGGTCCAGATCTCCATTATGCTCTTCTTCATTGTCACTGTCATTCAAGAGGTTGTCACGTGTTGGCTCAGGGACATATCTCCATGCAAGTTACATAATGAAATGATGATAAAGCCCACCTGTTTGCGTGCCCTGCCTATCTAGTGCAGCAATCCCAATCTTGCTTTTAGGAGCTTGACAGCACCTCAATTGAACGTCTGGCATTGATGTGTGCTTCATTGTAGAGTCTCCCCTGTGCGCTGTAAGGGGTCACAACATGATACCAGTAGCCACATCCGGCAGGTGTATACTGTGTCACCTCTGATGATGGAGCAAGGACATGTTGCAGGCCAATATTAGAGAAGTCCGCCTTTCATGGCATATGCGTACATGATGTACGTGTTGTGCGGCCATAGCTGCTGTTTTGTAGAGAGATGTGTGTGCATTTCTCATCTTCATTATGTTGTCCATAGTTGTCCGGGTATTCCCTCTGCATAAGAATCTCTCAGCATTTCCCATGTATTCCCCCTGCCCACATAATCACCCCCTTCATTGTCATGCTTATTTCAGCATGCGGACACCCTCAGCTCTCAGCCTGAACATGTGCAGGCGGACTGTCATGCCAAAGAACTATGTCCGCTGTCCTGTTGGCTTGGCCAAGTAAGCTGGCAAGGTGCTGTTGTGCATTATCATGGAATTCTGTGCTAAGCCCGTAAACCAGGCACAGCAGAGGAGGATGGTTAGGTCAGAATCACTTGACATATGCACATTGAGTGTGTGTTGCATCTTGCAAATTAAGTGTGGGTCTCTTGGCAAAGAATTCAGATAGTGTCTGGTACTAGACACAATATTGTCTGTGTAATCGCCAGGGGATACGCTTGCAATCCCCATTGAGAACAATATGCAATGCCAAATGACTGTAACCCTTGTAAGACGTTTTCAAAGGTAAAATATTCTCATTCGTGCACAAACAATAAAAACAATAGAACCACAGGAGAGTATACACACAAACCCACACAATATAATGTTATATCCTGTTAATGCAGACATCGGAATGTATATCAAGACAGATTGGAACAGAGTGGAATGTTCAAAGATTTGCCTGCGTGACCTTTGACTGAGTGTTCTAGAAGAGCCAGTTGGTGGTGGGGAGCTGAATGTGCTGATGTGTCTGGTGGGTGTTCTTCTCTGTGTATCCTGTTTCTTAACCTGCGATAAAAAGAGCACAACTTCCTTGTGAAACTGTATCTGTGGCATTTGTGTCATCCCTGAACCAGTTACTACAATGTTGGTGATGAGGTGTGAAGGAACACAGGGGTATCCAAGTAACCTAAATTTGAGCTGTGTGAGGGTACACGTCACTCAATATAAGCTACACATCACCACCAAAGCTTTCTGAAACCCAACTGCAGCGAGTCAGCCTTGCCAGCTACCACATAAAGGAGGACCAAGGAGCAGACAGAAGCTGTGTCTTGGTTACAGAATACCTATCACAAAGAGGAGCATGCAATGAGGGACAGTTTAAGCTGCTTCAGATAGAGACATGGTACCTGCCAGACGATCCAGGCCTAACCTACTATTGCTAAAAGGGACATCAATTAGCTGTACAGGCAGACGTAGGGTGTGCCATCAGAAGCCTATACTCCCAGTCGGTTGTAGGTCAAAGGATCGACTACAAAGGATCGAATGGTCAAAGGATCGACACAAAAGGACCGAAAATAAAAGGATCAGCATTTTTTCTTTTTTATACATTTTTTTTAAACACCAACTTCCGTTTTTGTGGTAAAAAACACTTTTTTTCCCTAAACGAAAACCCCAAAAAATATATATAATTTAAAAAAAATGGATCGTTTTGTTTTCGGGCCTTTGTAGTCGATCCTTTGTCTTTCGATCCTTTGACTGTCGATCCTTTAGCTGGACACCCTCCCAGTCTCCTTTTTAATACATTGTGTCCTCGGGTGCCTACCCCCACCTTACTTTGGTTACAGGCATTGAATTACGTTTGTTCCAGGTGGTGGGGACGAGAATGGGTCCACCTGGATGTTCAGGCCAGTTGCATCAATCCATTGTGCAGGCCCAGGGCTGTGCCTTAGCCCCTGTTCCCTCGTACCTACCACGTTGCAGCATTTCGAAGGGCGTGTTTGTTGTATTGCTCCTGGCTCACGCTGCTAGCTTGTTTTTGAGAACACCTGGGCATTCAGAAATGTGACCGGGCCTCACGACATGTGACATATGCACCCATACAGTGTCTCATGCATGATGAACATTCAAAGTCAAAAGATACTTTCTTTTTGTGAACAAGCCCAAAAAATAGTATAAAATAGATAACACACAAATCACCACAAAAATACGAATCACACGCAATCAGTACATGTAAATAAATACATTAATCAAAGATAAAAATGATAAAAATTCTTAAAATCGATAGAGTCATATGCAGATACATGTGCCTAATTACTTTACAGCAGTTCTGGCACAGATCATTTTTGATCTGGTAGGCCATGCCTTAGCTAAATAGCTCGAGGGTAGAATGACCCACTAATTGTTGCAGACAAGGAGGGTGACATGCGCAGGGATAAGGAAGGACATTCCATTCTCTGGGAACCTGCACATCAGAACCTGGCCCTCCAAATCTGGAAAGCTTGAAGCGAGGTTGCCAGAGTTTAAGAGAGTCGCTAGATAATACGTTTCTCATAGACTGATCTGTCATTTGTAAGTCAGAGCAAGTAGCTTGTGGGTAATCCTGTGCTCAACTGGGAGCCAGTGAAGGACCCGTCTTGCGGTTGTAACATGTTCATATTTATGAATGGATGGCCCTTAAAGCACAATTTTGGGCAACCTGAAGAGATAGAAGGTTGGCTAGAGAAGTTCCTATCAGGAGGTTAACGAGAGTGCAGATGCCAGCAACACGTTATTTTCAATGTAAAGGAAAGGTATAGTTTGAAACAGCAGTTTGATCAAATAGTGACAATACGGCCAGAGATGAGAAACATGTGGTTTCATAGTTCTGAATCAAGATTGACTCCTAATGTTTTTACGTAACAAGGGTCTCGTTTTTTCAGTGAAGAGCAGGATGCAATAATGAGGAGCTCAATTTTTTCTTCATAAAGTACCAAGGAGTTGAAGGCCATCCAAGATTGAATTGCAGCAAAGACTTTATGTACAGCTTATGAGTCTTGGAGGTAATTGCTGGATAACCCAAAGAGAAACAAAGTATTGTCAGCATAGTTGGTGTATTAAACCTCCAAGATGTCCAAGAGATCAAGAAAGGGCCTGTTGGAAAGAATGGGCAATATACAGGATGCTTGTGGCACCCCACAAGATGTGGTAATGGGGGAAGTTTGTGCACCATCAACAGTTACTCTGGAGAGTCCTGTGCCCAGGAAGGATTGAATCCACTGGGCATTGATCTCCAAGCAACCAGCAATATCCCTCAACCTGTTCACTGGGAGAGTGTGATCGACAAGGTTGAATGCAGCTGAAAGATCTAGTAGCCTCAGCAGCACTGGATGACCACTTTCCCCGATGCTGGAGATGTTGGATTTTAGGTCCAGAAGAGCTGTTTGTGTCCCGTTTTTAGATCTGAATTCATATTGATATGGGCTCAAGTTGCTATTTGCCACCACAAATCCTGGAACTGCAGGTAAGCCATACAGTCCAGGATTTTCAACAGATACGGGACACTGGTAATTGGAGGATCATTTTGTGCCACAGACAGATCCAAATTACTATTTTCTCGATTGGGTAATCCACGATTCCTTAAGACATGATGCTACAAGGCCGTCTCAAAAGGATTTACCAATTTATCCCCGGAGAATGCATTACATCCCACTGCATCTCATTGTAATGGTTTCATTTGCCTTATCTATGAAACCATAACCATTAGAAGAGGAGCTTGGACTGGGCTATCCAATTCACTGATTTAACGCCGGCCTCAATAAACAACACAATTGTTAGGCTGCTTATTGGTAGAATACAAATATTTAAACAATGACGCAACCACACTTCTCTAGACAGAGTCAAATCATTAAGTAAACTGAGTTTTAATCCCAAGAAAACCGCTGACACCAGTTTCGACCTCACAGTCTTTTTCAAGGCTGATTTGAGAGTAACGCAAAGCACCAATATAAAAAAGTATTATACAAATTGGCATAAAACAGAGTATATATCATCAAAATTACAACATTCAGAGACACGAAACACAAATATCAAATGCATAAGGGTTGGAGCAATTACTATTTAGTAATGCCACACCAGTCCAACCAATTAAATCATAATTAAAGGGGTTGACAAAATAGATATATCACAAGAAAAATCAATATTCATAGACCATTTATTGATTGGACTCACAAAGTAAATTAAAAACATAAGAATTGAAAAGATAATGGGGGGATACAAGTAAAAAGCATTTAGTTAATTTTACAACCTGCTTACAAAAAACACAAATACATGCTATACCATCACCGAAACATCCACCTACATTGATGGTGAGCCCAATGACCATGGTGATATATATAAAGATGCAGTGCGCAACCCTGCAAGTTAGCACAACTAGCAAGATTGTCCAAACCAATATACTCAGTCTATGCGTACCTGAAATAATTCCAATGTTGGCACCCACACGTTGGATAATTGGGGGGCGGATTGTCAGTGCGGGGGGCAGGACTGTGGCTGGAGTGTCAGTGGTGTGGGCGGGAACAGTTAGTGTGGAGGTAATTCTCCAATGATGTGTGTGCCCTGAATAGAGGGTGCTGGCTGCTTAGCATAAAACAAACTGCATTTTGGTAACATAATAATGAGCACCACTTTGTCAAACATGTTTGTGCTAGCAATGCAGCCGTTAATTTCTATTGCGCATCCAATACACACTTGATATAGAGCTCTTTCCTTTTAATAGCATGGTCACCATTTGGGTTGACCATCTCCAAGTCAAGCAGTGGTCCCAGGGAGCCTCTGCCGGGTCCCAATCCCTCCCCAGAGGGAAAAGCTGTAACACAGAGTGGCCAGAGTTCCAGGACGATCGGAGGTCATGTCCTGGGTCTTGTACACCTGTCTCTATTGTTGGTTGACCGGCCACAAGTTTAACAGTAGTCCCAGGGAGCACCGAAAGAGTCCCATCTCTCCTCAAAGGGAAAAGCTGTAATGCAGCCCATCCAGAACTCTTGAATGGTCAGGGGTGATGTGCCAGGACTTGGGCGCCTGTGTCCCATGTGGGTCGACCATCCCCAACTCCAGCAGCACTTTCAGGGATGCCCGGCAGGGTCCCCATTCCTCCAAGAGCGTAAAGCAGTAACACAACCTGGCCCAAGCTCCAGGATGGTCAGGTGTGATATCCCAGGCCTTGGACGCCTGTTTCTCTTGTTGGTCGACCGTCGTCAAGTTTAGCGGTGGTCCCAGAGAACCCTGGAAAGGTCCTCATACCTCCTCGAAGTGAGAAGCTGTAATGCATCCCAGCCAGAGCTCCAGGATGGTAGGGGGTGATGTCTCCATCCTTGGGCACCTTTCTATCTTGTTGGTTGACTGCTCTCAAGTTCAACAGCAGTCCCAGTGAGCCCCGGCAGGGTCCCCATCCCTCCGAGGAGGAAAAAGCTATAATGCAGCCTAGCCAGAACTCCAGGATGGTTGGGGGTGATGTCTCCATCCTTAAGTGCCTTTCTCCCATGTGGGTCGACCGTCCCCAAGTCCAGCAGCGGTCCCAGGGAGCCCCAGTAGGGTCCCCTCACTACCCAGAGGGAAAAGCTGTAACACGGGACAGAAATCCAGGATGGCCGTTGGTGCTGCCACCGGTTATGGGTGCCTGTCTCACATGTGGTTCCATCGTCCCCAAGCGCTTCCAGGGAGCCCCAGAGGGAAAAGCTGTGATGAATACCAGTCCATGGGGTTCCCTGTTTTCCTTGGTGGCTGCAACACTGCAGGCCCAAATCTGTGGGTTGCTCACAAGACCAAATAAAGTAATAATGTGGTCTTATCAGTGCCTTCGGTTTATCAGTGGTTTAGCCCTTTTCCCTTTGCGCCAAGGTAAGTGCATTTACACATATGACATACCAATTTCATCATGACACCGGGGGGAACGTGGGAAGGTAGGAAATGTGTTGATGCCAGCGTGCTTAGATAGTTTCCTGTTGGAAAATGTCTGAAAATTCAGTTTTGTCCGCTACATTTCGGACTTTGCCAGGCCTCATGGGTAATACATTCTAGGACAAAATACGAAGGCAGACCTCTTTGAATTCCCACTGGTGTCTTCTTTTCAGAACTGCATGAGGTTTGCTGTTTTCCTTTGTGGCTGCGACACCCCAGTGCCAAATCTGTTGGCTGTCCACAAGACCAAATACAGTAGAAATGTGGTCTTCGCATTTGCCCTTTGGTGTACCAGTGATTTAGGCTTTTCCCTTTGGGCACAGGTAAGTACACCCACACATGTGAGGTACTGTTTTTGTCGCGACACCTGTGGGAGCGCGGAAAGGTAGGACACGGCTTTTTGTCTGCATGTTTCGGTGGTGTCCTGGTGGCAAATGTCTGAAAATTGTGATTTCTTCACCCTACATTTTGAACTGTGTCAGGCCTTGTGGATAATAAATTCTAGTGTGATGTGGGCATGTCAGACCTCTTTGCATTCCCATTGGGGCTTTCTAAAGACTGGAGGGGGGGATCTGTATTTCTGTCCTCTGTATGGTAGGGTATAAGCACCGAATACCCCAGCAAGGCTCTCAATTTGGTAACGATGGATGAGCAGCCAGGCTTAAGCTTTCAGGGGGTGATGCAGGCTGGTTCTTAAGTACAGTGTTTCCCCAAAGCCCCCACAAAAGAATGTCCACACACAATTTTAGGTGAATACAGCTTCTTTATATAATATAGGGTTGCCACCTCTACCATATATATTCATAATAATATCACTTTGCACTTGGAATACTTATTCAAATAATGGCAAATATGTACATTCCATGTGGTACCACACAATACTTAAATTCAGTAAGATATGCACTAACTGCAGACTGTTTTAAATAAGCATGTGAATGCTTAAGTGAGGTGTATCAGCATAGAATATGGAAGAAAGGCAGGTAAGTTGTGAACAGTGGCAGGATGCTTTCTTTAGACTAGAAACACAATTCTGCGTGAGTTCCCCCCGCCCCCACCTGGGCTGCTATGAGGTAGTCAGAGAGCTGGCTTTTTAATTTTGACACTAAAGCCTGATAAGCATCAAACACCCTGCTCCGAGCTACCAACCAATCTTTTGTTTCCAGCCCCTCTTGCTGAAGTGATTCATTCTCCCTCTGTGAGCCTTGCATGCTGGGTGCATGTTCAAGGTGCTTTTACTTCAGGAGAATAATCTCTTTCTCTTGCTCATCCCTATAATGTTCTGCCTCTAATAGTTCAGCCTCTATTTGTCTCACTCACTCGACTAGCTCATTCCTTTCTTTTCTAATTCTTGTTAGTTCCTGAGAACCTTACTGACTCTTTGCTACATACATTTTCAACTGATGTACCTCCTGTGCAAGGATATTATTCTCCTGGTTCAAGAGGTTTTTTTTCTTCACAAGTTGAATTTTCTTTTGTTTTAAAGTATGATCCTGCTGATATCTCTGATCAAAGTCATTTTAATCAACCCCTTTTATAATTAACTGACTGTTTTCATCTTTCAACTCCTTTATTTGTAATTGAAAGGCTATAAGGTCATCTAACTGCCCTCTATTATAAATAGTCTGATCATTAACCTTACATTGCAGTGTGCTCAAGTTTTCCACACACTCTTTATGTGCATTTTGCAGTACAGACAGCTGTGTTTCACGTCCTGCACTCTCTTGCTGCTGGGTTTCAAACTCATATTTGAGTTGTTCCATGAGGCTTTCTTGTTTTAGCTTGAAAATATGGTTTTGCTGTACTTGATCTACTAACTGTTTAAGTTCTTTCTGCTCCTCATTTAGATTCTCATTCTGACTCCGTGCACATGCCTCACTCTTCTGCACTTGCTCTACCACTAACTGCAAGTGGGAGTATAGATAAGCTGTGAGCTGAGCCATTTGACTCAGTTCTTCTTGAGCATTTTGGGTCATATAAAATGCCTCTAATGATTTGTGCCATGTCCCACCGTCACACCAAATATGAATTCCTTCAGATGGGACATTTTGCATCATTTTATCTTTCCAGGTCCCTTTGTCTGCCTCTTTTCACTAACCACAAATGAACAGCTTTGTAAGGAAATGTCTCCTGGCATCATGTAATTCAATTGTATTCATTTTTGAAAATGGCTTTTTGCAAATATTTATAGAAATTTCTCTGCACAGGTGCAACAATCATCCTGTTCCAGCTTGATTTCCACTCACTATGCCAAATCCAAATCAGTTTATTTTTTTGTTTTTTCTTTACACAATCAGGGGTCACGTCGTGGTGGCACTTTAACAAGGAAAATATGACTTTCCATCCAACGTAATGCAATTGCATCAAAATGAATAGCCTGTCACAATGCACTTGTCATGAGTCAGAAATAGTAAGCTAAATCCCAGCCATACGCCCCCAATTTGTAACAATGTATTGAGATGTCACCTTCAACACAGAGTTCCTTCCCTTCCCACTCAAGGTGTAATGCAATACATTGTTTAATGTATTATTTTATTCAGCCCTATCTCCAATTCATCTAATACCCTTTGGATCCCTCCCCCTGAGCTACCAATGAGCCAAGAACCAGGCTGGTGCACAGGAAATCTATTTATATTTATTTGAATTAGATGTTATGAAACTCGCACTGGAATGCCAAACACCACTTTATCCGTGGCACAACACAATAAACTTCTCTAAACATAAATAAAACACACAAGTGAGTTGAAAAGAACACAAATCACAATTATTTACTTTCTACACATTTCACTTCAAGAAATAATTAGCACTGTTCAGTGAATACAATTCACAAATGTAGTGCTGTGCAATTTCAATTTTCCTGAGAGCTTAAAAGACTAGCAATATGGTTTTTCAGATTTGGACAAATGCATATGGCGGCAATTATGATTTCATCCACACTTTTGGTTTAAAATAAATGCATGGTGGTTTAGCAGTTTGTTTTAGGACCCCCGCTCCCTACTTTGGGCTGGGTTGGGGAAATCTGGCAGAAAAATTAGGATGGTTGAAGAATTTTGGATTTCAGATCTCTCTTCCCCCACTTAAAGGCCACTGTTGGGGAAGCTGGATGGTTCAGGGATTTTTTTTATTATTTTAGGGACCAAGACTCCCCTCTTACTAAAGAAGTTGGGGTCAACAGGAGAAAATGGATCACCTAATTAAATGACAGTCTATAGTTTTCAGCGTACACTGGTAGTGAGCTTTGTTAATTTCGAAGTTTAACAAAAAATCACCCCATAGTGTTCTGCCAAAGGTAACTAATTAAATTAATATATTTTGTTAATTAGGTGAAGGATCTACAGTTTTTCCCCACCCACTAAAGGGATATTATTTAAGGCAGCAGACACCCCAACCTTTTGGTTTCTGAGGGCTCCGTTCTACTTACATGGAAAGCCTCTTTTTAACATTCAGGAAAACCAGCTGTATGTCAGGCCCCTTGGAAAGATAAGGCAGCAGGCTGGTCACTCCACTCTCAATGGTGGCCTCCTTCTCTCCACCATAGGACCCTGTCTGTTTCTAGGCCTTCCTAGAAACAGACAGCTCTACCCAGATGCACTCTCAGCAATCACTTTTTGTCTTTACTTGCAGCTGTCAGATGGTAAGTTTCAGTAGCTCTCCATGATGATAAATTTCAGCAGCTCTGTCCCTTCCTCATAGTGCATCCCCTTAATATAGCAGCAATGACACCATCAGGTTTACAATCCTGTGAAGTACCCTGGAAGAGTTCTCGTAAATAGGATTGGACAGTTACCATTCTCTCTCCTCCCAACTTTATATATTTTCCGATTCAGATAATCATGGGGAATTATATAAAACAGCCAGGCCTGCGCCATTTTGCACAGCCATGTGGCAATTTTCTGCCATCTTCACAAAAAGCATAACCGTTAGGAACATGCTTTGTATTCCCCATGTTCCACATTTCACCCTCGACCGTTCACCAACTGCCAAATTTGGAACATTTTTAGATCAGCCAGAAATCCATTTTTAGATGGCCAATACAGTTCCCTGAGTCTAGGTGGATGAATTTTATATCACCAAATTCGCCTGGAAATTACCTAATAAATGACGCATACATGTAATCATTACAACTTACTGTCCTAAGTTATAATAGTCCTCTTAAATGAATAGTACATCTTCATGTTGGACAAATGGGAACTCCCCTGTCTCCAGGCCCTTTGTTCTCACTGGGCCAGCCTTTTATTAGTCTCTTTGTGTTTGAAGCTTTCTCTTTGACATTTGAGTTTCAGCCTCCCTTAATTGTAGCCCCTGTCTTCACAACTCATGTCTAAATTCCGGGGATGCACCAGCCAGGGCCATTTGTCTCTGCACAGAGCCCTTTTAAAGACACCAAGTGTAGAGAAAGTCTGTTTTCATCACCTCTTAGCAGCCACACTTTATTGCAGTTGTAAAACGGCTGTGGGGATGTAAACCAGGCTTTCCTTGGGTGGAGCGCTTTGTGACATTTGTCTAACAGCAAGCAAAGGGTTTGCTTCGGGCCTAGAGAAACTTCCCCATGGAAACAAAATGGCCTCTTCTTTTCAAATGTTTGCTGGTATTCTGCATTTTTTTTGTCAACACGCACCATGGGCTTCCTTACGAATTTGCCGGTCCTGAAATAGGGGTGCCGGTAGCAACGAACTGGCACTCTTTCTAGAACGGCAAACTCTGAGTCTGCTGATAGGGGCCATGGACTCTGGGCAGGAATTCGGGCCCCTACCGGCAGACTACTGGACGACTTCTAACGACTTCTAACTAAAGCACCAGCACTGTTAGTAATGGTGCCAGTGCTTCAGTTCCCCATGGGAACTCCACTGGAATGGAGAGTAACCGTTTTGCCATGACTTGTTAAATCTCAGTGGCACCAGGGTGCTGTTGGGATATCAGGCAGCGGAAACAGTGATACATGGTTGGCAGAAACCCACTGGTCGCACAGGTGGTTTACCGCCGCAGACCTTGTAATGAGGCCCCATGTCTTTTCCCTGACATTTTTATTTTAGCTGGGGTACTTTTTTCATAATTGAACTGCAAACACAAATGCAGAGCCGTTCTTGTGTGAATGTTTAAAAATCCCTGTGAAAGGGACCCTTGAATGTCTTCGTCATTTGTGAATTTAACAAGAAATGCTGCTTTTGCTTTGGTAATGACAGGTAGGCCTTTTCCACATGCCTCTTCTGTTCTGTTAGCCTGAGGCCTTTGATTACACTCATAATAATGTATGCTACAATTCCCTATCTTAATGTCTAGTGTTTTATATAAACAGGGTATCTATCACCTAACTGATGTGTTTACCTTTCCCTTGTTTTTTTTTTTCAGTGCTCCTCTGCAAAATTCTCTGTCATTGTTTATTTGTCTTTTTACTTTGAGCAGTAGGTGGCTCGGTAAGTGTTGCCTAGAAGACAAACTATTGGCATCAAATTTGAAGCTCGGAGAGAGACAGGATGTAAGGAGGGACACATAGGGCCTCATTACAAGTTTTCTGGTCTGGTAACAACGGTGTCGGTAAGCGATCAGCACTGTTGTTACCGGGCTGGCAAACTACAAGTTCTGTGAGCGGGTGCCTTTCCGCCCGCCAGGTCGGACCTTGCTGATGGACCGGCACCCACAAGCAGCCCTCGACAGATGCACTGGTGCCATTCACGAATGGAGCTGGTGCATCCGGCCTCCCCATTCCCATTGAGTCCAATGGAACTCAAATGGGAATGGGGAGTGATGATTACTGGCACCCGGCAATGCGGATTTACCACGTCCGCCGGGGCTGTAATGCCCTGGTAAGTCCCCATTGCCGGGTGCCGGTAAATTCATGACTCTGGTGGCAGCCGTATTTACCAACACGGCTACCGCCAGGGTCGCGTAATGACCCCCATAGCTTATGTGTGTTGTTTGTCTTTTTATCCGCCCATTAAACACCCAACGCAATCCTATTCCCTAACTTGCCCCAGGACACATAAAATAACCCCCCTTCAATAAACTCTTCAACCTAGCCCTGTTCAATTCACGGGACGTCAGTGGGCCTCATTATGAGCATGCTGTTACGGTAAAAACGGTGCCGGTAAGACTACCAGCACTGTTGTTACCAGGCCAGTAACACTACCAGCATCGTTATAATCCGGGAATGGGGATTTACATTTTTCTGGCGCCTGACTTCCAGGAACACCAGGGTCGTAATCCCCCGGAGTTTCCGTGGAGCAAGGCGCCGGAAAAAAATCACAACTCCGGCGGCAGCCTACAGGTTTTACCGGCACGGCTACCGCCGGAGTTGTAATGAGGCCCAGTCTAATTTATAAGTACTCTTCTGAAAGGAAAACAGCTTAATTGTAGCTGTAAGACAGTTCCTGAAGTGTCTTAACCGAGTGTGCCTTCAGCCACTTAATCCATAAGCAATGTGCACGTCCCCATTTTTGTTCCTTGAACTGAAATCCCATTAAGACAAGCATAGGCAAAGTCAACAGTTTGGGCTCTTATAAAGGCATGTGATGGGATTTTGCCAGACACTTCCTCAATATGCCTAGGTACTAACAGCATTTGCCAGCTATTGCCATTATAAGGCCATGTCGTACCATTATGTTAATGCTTGGAAAATGTCACCCATGTCTACAAAAAAGACACAACTGTTAGCTTTTCCAATGGTTTTCAATTGTTGTAATTATGAGGTTTCCCATTTTCAAAGCTTGTAATAGTTTTGGCCAATACATGGGCACCAGTATCATGTTCCAAGGTACTCACACCAATCGCCAGCTATTTTCATTATTTGCCCAGTAATGACCATCATTTGTCAGGTAGTGGCACAATCTCCTCTGGTGGTCCTGACATTCTCACCATTTCAAGATTTTGGTTAGAAAACATTGAAGGACACACACCATTGATATGTCTTGCCACCAAAACTGAAAAGTTGCACTGTTGTCAGGGCTTTAATGGCATTGAATTCTGGGGCGGAGTACCAGAAGGTTCCAAACACAGTTCCTGAGCTGGGTCTATCGATCTCCCGTAAGCAGCCCATGCCATTTGTCCGGATTCTGAAAGCACGCTCATGGCGGCTGATTGCTTCATACACTCTGTAAAGCATTTATGTTTATATAACATGTATATAACATTTATATAACATGTTGACCTCCGCTGAAGCAGACAGCCTAAGTCATACACGTAAACTGACACTGTCAACATGAGCACACATGGCTTGTAGCTGGCAGACATTTTACTGTATGGGTGAGTGTTGCGACAATGAAATGAGCAAGGAGCACATGAGCGCATTACAAGCTCTGAAAGCTTTCGTTCTTGAAGACTGATCACAGACATATTTAAAATATAAAATTTCATGGGCATTCGTATCCTCTTTGATTTTTATGCAAATTACCACGAAACCACTTTGTTGCTGTTTCTGTTTTCTTTCTCATAGGTGATTTGTTTACAGAAAGAGGGTGCTTTACTCACTGACTGAAATGTTTACATGCAAAGTGGGACAGTAATCCTTTTTCCAAACGCCAGAGAAATGAATTTAAAATATGCAGAGTTGATGCAAACAAAACTAATTGAGAACACTGCTGAGCGCACGAAAGTTCTTGTTTCAAGGGTCTCATTATGAATTGTTTATGTTAGGTGGGCCTTAAGCCACACCATTCACTTTTAAGTCCATTGTGTCCAGTTAGCACCGATTCTACTATGACGTATGTGCGCATGTGTGTGTGGTGCTTGGGACGTCCATTTGTGTGTTTTTGTGTGTGGTGCTATCGGCAGTGCGTGCAGTGCTGGCGATTTTCTGTGTATGTGTAGTGATGTGCTCAGTGACAGTGTGTGTGTATTGCTGGGTGTGGTGCAGGTGCAAACGTGGATTGGTGTGTGTGTAGGGGAGAATGTGTGTAACAGGGTGTATGTGTGCACCTGAGTGCAGTGCTGTTGGCATGATGCATATGCATGTCTGTGTGTGTGGGTGTATGTGTGTGTTTCTGTGTGTGGATGCTGAAAAAGCATATTTTGTTAGGATACATACACATAATAATGATCTCAAAAAAACAAATTACTTTTCGTGTTAAATGGTTCACAGAAAAGAAGCCCCCCTGAGTTATCCTGGGGAAAGTATCCCAGGTTGGCAACTCAATTAGCTATACCACACCAAACCCACAGGCTGTGTATTTCTATCTACACTCTCATGCCAACAGTATTGCCACACCAGTCGTTTTGAGCCAAACTAAAATGATTTAATTACACAAGCATAGGCAAAGTTGTGCTCAAAATAACAGGAACATTTACATGATGTCACAGCTCTTTTATTTTTTAACAGACATACATGGGTATATGCTGTGGTTTAACTGCAATTTATTCCACAACTGTCTTTTTCAACATTAAGATTTGGCGATTGGAAGAGTGGCCAATCAGGATCTTATTATAGTGTAACGTCTGCCACTAATGTATCTCGAGCTTGTCAGCGCTATTAGCTTATCAGGAAAGTTGTAGTTTACTGGTAGAAATCTGGCAGTAATTATTGCGCGCATGCCATTACTCACATCCAGTAGCCGCCTGTTATCAGATGCAGCCACCGCCATTACCTGCAGCCACAGATTTTGCAGCCCATGGAATCACTCGCGGGTGTTCAGGCTGATTATGCGTCGTTGGGAGATCTTAAACTATAATCTATTACTCAATTACACGTGATTACACGAGGACCCGAGGCATGCCGGGAACAATGTGACTTGCTCAGATTATACACCGATATTGTACGGAAGAGCAAGACATTCCGAATACTACCCGTCACACTGAAACTAATGGCACAAGCCACCAAACAACATCCCGGGCCTCACGACGCTCAAAATGATCCACTTAAAATCGTTTCAAAACAACTATTTAGCTATCCACAAATCGTCAGACAGCACGACGTGTACCTAAACTGTATTAAAATCGCTTTGCTATTCTTAAAATATCCCAAATCCAGCTGTACGGTACCATGTAAATACTAGACGATTCCTTGCATGGAAGTATGAGGCCGAGCCGCCGAGGACTTTTCCTGTCGCGCGCTTGCCAAGCGTGCATTCCATCGTTCTGAGAAGGCTTACTGATCATTTCTGGCACTCGACTGGTACAGAGGCCCCTTCTGTAAAGCTATTTGCTTCTCCTGGCTTATATAATACAAAAAAGCTGCAGCCCTTTTTTATACAAAGCACATTGCATGTGAGCAAAGTCGTGTGCGCTTGTGCTCTGGAGGCTCTGTGAAAGATGTTTTTTTAATGCCCTCCATCACTGACTGTCATGAAGGTCCTCTGCCCCCAACACATTCACTACCCTCACTTTGCTTAAGTATCACTTTGGATTACTGCCCACCATTTTGCATAAACGTTCTTAAGTAAGAATAGTTCCATAATACTTGGAGAAATGATGCTCCGATATGAAAAACGAAATCAGAAAATGGAATCATTAATGTGAATGGAACATTATGAATGCCCGCAATAGGACAAACTTTCCCAGCACAATCAGAGATTGGTTGTGAAACAGTTGTAGGCCACATAAACTCTCCAGGCGCATACAGCCAGCTCTATTAGATAGACCTATGCTACTGGATCACCCGGTTTTCCTCTCTCCCTACCTTTCACGGACAACTCGTCACCCCTCCCTCCTTAATTCAGCACTTCCTCCACCATCCTGTTCCTATGTCATTCTGTGCTGCCATCATTCCAGGTTTATGCTACCACTTTCCCCTGCAACATCTGGTCTTCAAGTCACATTCTCTCACCCCATTTTAAAGGACGCATGTTCTCCTCTTTGTTCTGTTATCAATGGTACATTTTGTAAGCATTTTTGTGCCAAAAATGTATTGCTTTTCCAGTGATTTTTATGAATCAATAAATAAATAGAGTAAATTGGCCTCGTTACAAGCATGGTGGTCCGGGAACTACGGTACCGGTAAGCATGGCGGTACCAAAGTTCCTGGACTGCCATACTACGTGCTCTGCTCGCGGGTGACGTTTCACCCTCCAGGTTTTTCCTGACAGGTGAAACGGCACCCGCAAGCAGAGCACGTCGGATGCACCGGCACAACTCTGTATGTGCCGGTGCATCTGACCTCCCCATCCCCATTCAGCCCTATGGGGCAGAATGGAGATCGGGAGGCCCTTGATTCTGGCATCCGCAAATGGGCAATTACCGGGTCCGCCAAGGTCGGCATGACCCGGTTCTTGCCCATTCGAGGGTGCCGGAGAAAATAGAACTCCGGCGACAGCCGTGCCCTTAATGAGGGCACGACTGCCGCTGGAGTTGTAATGAGGCCCAATGTGATAAATATGGATTTGGGGTGCTACTGTTGCAAGTACAGTACCCATCGAAATCTAAGTGCTCCTACGCCATGGCCCCTTTGCTCCATAATTTTGCGACATTCTGGAGAGGGACAAGAGCTTTTTTTTAGAGCCACAAAAATGTGTCCTTTTTTTAACATGGGGCCTAAAACATGTGCCGATTCGGACCTCGCCTCACCATGCCCCGTTTCGTCTCTCTGTCCTTTTAGCTTTGCAGTTCGGATTGGACACAAGCAGTGGACGTTTTCCTGCCTTTTTTTTCTTTCTGTCCTTAGTCGACTTTTCTCTCGTTGTCTCAGAGGTTGTGGTCATATTACTGCCCTCTATGCCAGGAGAGAAAGGGTTTGTTTCCTGCAGTAGTCATTTTGTGGCTCCAGACCCTCAATCGCTCTATCTAGAGTGCTTGGGGCCTGATCACCTGTCGGAAGTTGCTTTTTCTGTGACGCTCGTTTGACCTGTGTTTTCAGTCATCGCTCTAGAAGGTTATTTGATGTCTGCAACTGAGTAATCTTTTTGATTTCCCCATCAAAGGCAGCTGAGAGATCAAGAAGTAGGAGGAGGCAGAGGTTGCCTGGGTCGTTCACCCATCAAGCTGATTATTGAGATCCAATAGGGCTGTTTTGGTTCCGTGCTTGGGGCGGAATCCCAAATGCGCAGAATAGGGCGTCATTCTAGGAATTCCTGGATTTTCATGTAGGCGACTCTATCAATGATTTTGAGAAGAAATGGATGGTAGTTAAAGGTTGATAGTTGGTTAGAATAGCAGGATCGAAGGCCTTTTATTTAGCAGGAGGGTGATCCATGATTCTTTGAGGGTTGAAGGGACTGTGCATGTGGCGAATTACGAGTTCATGATGGGGATGATGCGTTGGAGAAGAGGTTTGACATATTCTTTTATGATGGAGGCTGGGCAGGAATCTCCCTTGCTACAGGATGGTTTGAGGCCTTCTATGCTGTCACTGATACAGGACACACAGATGGGTAAAAATTTAACGGGGGAATGCTTCTGGGTTCTCCATCCTGTTGGAGGTTGGGTGGGGTTGTGTCTTGGACAGTGTTACACAATGAGTTGTCTTTGATGATAGTAGGTGAGGGCAGTGCAGGGGTCTCTAGCTCTCTGAAAATGGTGAAACATTAATGGGAGCTAAATGATGCTTTGGTAATTTTGTCATTGAAGTCAGCAACTTTGCCAGTGTGAATATTCTGTCTGTAGAGGAAGGAGGTCTTGGCAAAGTGAGCTTTGCGAGCAGAGGTGGGTTCTTTGTGCCAGACCTCTTTGGCTGCTCTTTCCTTTGCACAGGTGTCCCTGAATTCCTGGGTCTACCAAGAGTGAAGGTGTTGGGGGGGTTTTGGCTTTCTGGACTTTGGTGGGGAAGGAGGTCTGTGGTGTTGCTGAGCAAAGTATCATAGTGTTGAACCAAGGCAGTAGTATCATTGAAGGGGGGGTTCCTCAATAATGGGATAATCTGGACACTGGTTAGGTTGTGGGTGCTGTGAGACAGAATAGTGGTGGGTGCTGTGGTGGGTTTGATGCTGAATGTTCTATGTTGTCTGGGAGAAGGGATGGTGAAGGAGATAGTATGGTGGTCTGGCCATGGGCAAGGGAGGTTGGACTAGATAGTAATGTATCTTTTGTGATCCAGAATCCAGTTGAGCATGTGGCTGTGGGAGTGGGTGAGGTCAGTGACCCTTTGGATGCACTCTAAGGCAGCCATGGAACTAGACAACACAGTGGCTTCTGACCCTAAGGGGCTGTTGTATCCAAGTTTACAATCACCCATAATTAGTAGTTGGGTGTTGGGCTTAAGATTGTATAGGATGAGTTGGACAGGTCTTTGTCAAATGTGGTGAGTGGGCCTGGAGGATGGTAGATAAGGTGGAAGGTGAAGGTAGTGTTTGGAGAGCATTTTAGTTTGGCAGATATGGCTTCACAATTAGTTAGAGGGGTTGTACTGATAGAGTAGATATAAATAGTATTCTTGTAAATGAGGGCTACACCATCTGCTTTTTTTCTCAGACATATTGCAGCATAGCATGGCATGGCCACTAGGGACGGCTATGGAGAGTGCTGGGTCAGCTGCAGGCATGCACCAGGTTTATGATAGTGTGAGGATGTCAAGGTCATTTATAGTGATTGGATTGACTATGTCATGAGCATGTACTACCAGGGACCTAGTGTTAAGGAGGGCATAATTGAGTATCAGAGGAGCGAATAGCACTGCTCTGACCCGGGCATTGGGAGTCCATGTGGTTGTTCATCAAAGTGATGGCTGTCTCTACCTTACAATTTGGGTCAAGCAGGAATACCATTTGGTGAAGAGGCATGCCCTCATTAACATGTATTTGTTTCCTCTGTAAGAACGAGTTAATGGTCCAAATAATTCTGCTTGGAAATCAGACAGTGGTAACATAAATCCTCTTTTCTCTAGGGAAGCACTGTGTTTGGGAGAAATCTGGGAGGGAAAAACTGAGACACCCTTAAAAATATGTATTGATACTCTGGCCCATATATGGGCAGTAAGCAACTTCTCACAGTATCTTTACAATATATTTAAATGTCCGCCAGCAGCCACGTCATGAGCATGGTTAACTTCAGACTTCGGAATGAGGTAAGCACCACACACTGGTCATATCCAGATTGGGGATTCTTCACCCACTGTCGATCTTGAACCTTAAACATTTTCTGAAATGTCAACATAATGTGCAGGTTTTCCTTCCTAGATAATATGATTCTGTCAGAGGAAAACTAATTGGGTCTTCTTAAAGTGATAGGATGTCCAATGATGGTTACCTCTTCTTGAACAGTGATCAAGTCTACACCAGGAGTATCTTTACTTCACTGAGCAGTTGAAGGTTCACTATCAGTGCAAATTTGTGACTTGGTCACACCTGTGACCTAGATTTCTTCCAAGCGGTGTTCCATATATCTAAAGTGTCCCTGTAGAGCTCCTGTTTTAGCCAATTAGTCAGCCAAATCATTTCCAGCTTTAGCAGGACCCACTTTCTTGGAATGACCTTTGATCTTTTTCCAGTAGATGGTCATTTCATCAGACGTCAGCAGATCATCAATTTCTGGATCAATCAACCATGTTTTAAAGATGTATTATTTGCACAAAAAATGCCTCTGTTTTTCTCAATTAATCAGGTGTTCTACGAACCCATTTCTCACATAATCAGAATCAGTCATAATCACCTTTTTTGTGAGTCAGCATTTGTTGGCAGTGAGGAGAGCTTGATACATTGCCATCAGCTCTGCCACCTGACTACTTCAGTGAGCTATTTTGTAACCAGCAGAATGTTTGGGAATATCATTTACCCATGTATTCCCAATACCAGCAGTTCTTTCTCCCATCTTTAGGAATGTGGTAAGAACACCCATCCACATAAACTATGGGTACCCCTGACACGTGTTTTCTTAATATTCCTTACGTGGGGGTGGCAGGTATGCCTCAATAGTATCAGTGGTTATTAGACTTTCCTCTTTGAAACAATGTTCTCCAGGAGAGTTATGTGAGTCTGCCAATCCATGAACTATTGGGCTCTTTTTATTTGGGCCGCACCTTACCTCCACAGGAAAGCCCTGCATTGGGAACATCCAACAATTAATTCTTTAATTAGAGACATTCCCAGCACATATGCTATCACTTTGGTGATGTTTTAATGGTTGGTGGGAGGTCTCTACTATGAGGTGCCCCGGATTAAAGGGTGGTCATTTTTCAGAGCACACACTGTTACCAGAAGTGCTTTCTCATGATCATTACATTTCTCTTGTACAGAGGATAATGTTTTGTTGGAAGTCCAGAGATGTTTCAAAGAAGGAAGGGGGCAGCTTCTTGTATTTAAAAGGCAAAAGTGTACAGGCGATTAAACAAAAGCAAGCCTGCTTTAAGGGTAAAATACCTCTCCTTAGAACAAGTGAACTTTGCATTTTGACATCACATCACATCCAAAGTGCTTTGCGCTACAGGAAGTGGAGGGGACAGGAAGGAAATATGGAGGCAGAGAGAATCAATATTGTGGACTCTTCCTCCAGCTCTGAGGAGCTTCCTCCCTGTACACTAACCCCTGACCCTTTCCCTTCTCTATAGAAAGAAATGTCCCTTTTGGAATGCAGCACACTGGTGTGAGGATATTCCTTTTGTGAATGGGTGTGCCTTTTTGATTCCTGTTCACAAGACAGCTTCCTGTGGAGTGGTTCTACCTATCTGGGGAGGGTGTTATGTGCCCTTACAAAGGAAAAAAGAGAGGCAACCCCTAAGGAAACAGTCCTGCTCGGGGAAATTGACATAACCCTTCCCCCACTGAACTGGGCTCACCGGGTTGACAGTACTGTAAGACTTATCCTTGGCCTCAAGTCCAGGGAGCCTGAAATATCTCCATTGGCACCCGTTGGATGCAAGGATCATGTTCAAGACACTCTGCATGGCCCACAAGGCTTTCTGGGGCTGGGACATGCACTACATCCAACTTTCTCTTCCAGAATACCTTCCTTCTCGAGCCCTTCGCTCAGCTGCCTCAAACTCTCTGAGTGTCAGACGCTTCTCCCGGCAGAGAGTCAGGGGTAGATCTATCCCCTCTGCAGGTGCCACCCTCTGGAATGGCCTCCCTGACCCTCTCAAACTTGAGCCAGACCACCTGAAGTTCCAGAAGCAGAGTCTACTTGTTACCAGGTTTCTCCATGATCAGTCTCCCCTTCACTGCCTCCGGGCCTACCACGCACTTAGGGGCTGTAACTGTTACCCATTGTCCCCTGCTTCCTTGCACTTACCCAAAGACATGCTGCCCTGGCTTCAGTTACTCAGAGCAATGCTGCCCTGATTGCACTTCCCCTTCCCTCTCCCTTGCACCCCCCCATTTGTCTCCCCCCTGCACTTTATGTCATCGCACTTGCACAATCTGAATGACACAAAGCCTAGTAAGATTGTTTGTCTTGTCTTCCTTCGCTTGTCTTGTCGCGCCTAGAAACACTTGTGTACAGACATGTTATAAATGACATATCATATCAAATCATATCATATGATGTATGATATCAAATTGATGTAGATTTGATAATTATGAGAGAAACTACCCGCCATACTTCAAACTCAGGTATGGCTTATAGTTAAAGTTTAACGTGCACCAGGATAGATTTTCATAGTTATGTAAATTTTATAACAGCGGTGCATAAATTGTAAATGCAGTCCCTCTGCTGCTTTGACTTGGCCATGTGATGAACCGGGAATGAGACGCGGACACAGAGGACTCATGGTGTTGGCCATGAACTTTTATTAAATGAAAACAGGGTGGGAAAATGCCTCACTGTCCCTAACCTTGGAGGTATTTCCCTACCTCAACCAAAAACAAAGGGCCTGTTGTATGTCAAGATGTCCAAATCAAACATTTCCTGTATACAAAATTCTATCCTAGCCCTCACACTCTAAAAGTAACCCTAAGGTGCTAAGGGGAATGTCTCTGACTGGAATAGTGCACAAATAATCAAGATCAACAAAACAGGCGTAAATCAATCAAAAGTTCCAAATGAATAATGTTCACAGTTCCAGGGAATCACTCCCCTCCCCAGGTTTATTTTCACCAAAACAAAAAAGGTTCAAAAGAATAAACAAGTTCTTTGTAGCTAAAGAGGATAACTCCCCTCCTCTTGATGTTGCAACCTATTCCAGCGGTAAATGTCTCCCTTTCCAAGTCCTTTCTCACATTCAACCTAATCCAACAATCTTAAGGACATGAATCTTCCTTGGCATTCTTTATCTCACACAACAACAACACATTGTATACTCCCCTTCCAAGTTCCTTCATATTGTTTCTTGATACAATTTGGGTGTGGGCTCCAAATGTTATGTATATTTTTGGTAATTCACGAATATTATGTATATGTTTGATGATTCATAAAACGTATTTATATCATTAATACTGTTTAACTGTCATTGGGGGATAGTGCACATTTATCAATAAGCCCGCATTTAACAGTCAAGATAAACATGTTTACCAGGTGTCTCATTTCTTATGTGCATGTGTTTACCATGCTGTTATCTGTTTGGCCAGTGTCAAAATAACATGTTATTGCAGCTCCTGAGCAACATGGAACCATCCAGGCTTCCAAACAAAGGTGTACATCAGGCTTGGTGAGTATTCAGGTTTGTAATCTGGACAGGACGGCCTCCTTATGTTAATAAATACTACTTTGAGGAATTTAGCTGGTCTCCTATGGACCATTCAATATACTTCACCAGACTTGCAAAACACCTGGTATACTCTTAGATTTAGTGCAGGTAGATTTAGTGGAGGTAGATTCTCAGAAATAAAGTAAGATTCAAATGACAAATGACACTTTCATAGGTTTGAATTCACAGAATGGACTCACAATTTCTATGCAGTTCTAAATAGGTTGAAATGGTTTGAATCAGATTATTTTAAACGAAGAGATTGGTTTTGCACAGCTCTGGCTGGATACTCACTCTTAATTTTGGAAGGAATGGGCCTCGTCACAGATCTGGTCAACAGGTTTAGCTGCGGTTCTCTCTGCTCTGTGGGTCTGGATGTCTGGTTCTGGCAAAAGTTCTTGGCACTGCACAGCGGTCTGGTCTGGGTCTGGTTCTGGATACAGCACTGCTTTCTGGGTCTGGCTCTGGATACAGCACTGCTTTCTCGGTCTGGCAAAGGGTTCTAGGCCAGAATCAAAACAGCTTGCCCGGCTGTTGAGAGTCAGGTTGCAAAAGATTTTTAGGCCTGCTGAAAATGGATTCAGCTTGTGGTTCAGGCCTCTCTGTTACAAGTTCTGAAGTCTGGATTCTAAGTTCTGGTTCTGGAGTCTTCTGGCAAAGCGCTTCGCAAGAAATCAGTTTGAAGTGGAAAGTGAATGTCCCTACCTGGGTCTCAGTGGCTCTTTTTATGTCTTTTGAAAGTGGGTGGGAAGGCTGACTTTCTATGCCCAACCCTCTGAGGATCCTGATAGGAAATAGGATTCTCTGTCGCCTGACTGGGGAACTGAATTGTGAGTCATCCTGTGTCATCAGGCATCATTATTATGGCATACAGAAAGAACACTCCCCTTGTCACTTTGCACACAAATCTATTTTTGACTTAAATGCATATTTATCTATGTACAATTTTTCTAATATTATATGTCCAGTTAACATATTTTCTGTAGCGCCAAACCATCCGATTCCTGTCTTTGTAAGATGTTGTGTTCACTTCTGACAGAATTCTGCCCTTTTCATCCAGAACACAATCTCTAAACTTTTCCAAAATTTACACAAATGTGCGCAAGGAATATGGGCATCAGATGATGCAGTGTCCGATTTTTAACATACAGACATTTGCAGTAATACCCTATTTTCCGCTACTACCCCCCAGAACATACCAGAGAGTCCTAACACCTCTTAAAATGTGCACAGAAAAATCACAGGGATAATGATATTATTGATATAATTTTGACAATTTTGTACTATGAATTATCCATCTTTTCAAATATATGCTCTGGCCCAGAGGGGTGTGGTTTCCCAAAGCACATGGGGAATTTCTGGTTTGTCTACTTCCTCCAAGCTCAGCTAGCTCACAGAGGCAGTGCCCCTCCCATTGCCTTACAAGAGGAAGCCATTTACGACCCCCTGATTTAGCAATTGCTTGAAGCAAAGGGAAGTTCATTGTTCTGTTTCCCTGCAGTCCCAGGTACCCCTCCCCTGATTCAATCAGAAAGGTGTGATCTCCTTTTGGTGGGGCAGCAGAAGGCAGGCCAGGCCTGTGAATACAGTTGCTGGGCAAGTTTCAACTCCTGTCGGGGGTAGTTGCCGGGCAGAATTCAGTCCCTTTAAGCCAGGCTTCAGCCACAGGTCACTTTTGTTCCCATTTTTCTTCATTCAAATCAAACTTACAATTTTGACACATGCAGCTAGAACGCTGATTCTAAGTTCAAAACTATGACATTTAAACAGTTGCAACCTATGTGACACTCAAAAGTAGGTCACTCATTTATTTTAAACATTTCGATTTTAGTGGCTTTAAATCCCATTTCACTTAAGCTGCTGACATCCACAGCTCAGCCAGTTTTGTTATGAACATTATTTTAGACTCTTCATCTTTCCAGATTTGGTATGCACACAAGACTTCATTCTACCAGACGTCTGCTGGTGTTCAGTAAGATTTTTGAATATCTTGCAATGTTTGAAATAGGCATTTTGAGCTTGCATTTCAGAGAAACAAAGGTGATTTCAAAGAGCTTTTTGAGCTAACAGGCACTGCTGTTTTTCCCTTGGCACCACGTTTCACTCATGGCGCTTCTGGCCCATCATGCTCGCACTGGTGGGTGGCAGGTCAGGAGACCATTTTGGTGTGCGCAAAAACTGCACGGTTTTCCTGGATTCTGGCGCAATTGTGCGCTTTTCGGCCATCTTGGATTTTCCAAGCCCACAGCACCAAATGTTGCAGCATAATAACTTGAACGTGGGTCGATACACCTGACAACAGGAGGGCCTCCTTATGTAGATGAATACATCTTTGATGAACTTACCTGGTCTCCTGTGGATCATTCAATATACTTCACCAGACTTGCAAAACACCTGGTATACTCTCCTGCCAGGTTCCTTTTCACATTCAATGTGGTTCACTTCACCCACTTGGCTTTTCCTGGTATACTCTTCTGCCAGGACTTTCCTTATATAGTCCACTTCACCACTTGGCTTTGCCTAGTTTACTCTCCTGCCAGGACTTTCTTCCAACTTGTGTTTCATTTCAATCTTTTGTGCCACACTATTTTATTTTATAATGTGGCTATGGGTCCTAGACCCCTTTCCATTGACATTTTTTAGGTTATAGTCAAATTATCCTGGGGTGCCCTGTTATCTTGCTCAGGCCTCCCCAGCTCTTATACAGTGTTTCTTTCTGTACACAGTGCACCCTCCAGGGCAGCCAAACTATCCTGTCCCTCTCAGTGAGCTCACCGGTTCACAGCAGTGGCTTTGGGGTCCTTCATGTCTCTCATGTCAGTCTGCAGCTTGATTCCGGTCCACGGAGGACTTAGTTTGCTCGCCGGCTTCCACCATGCCACCGGCTTCCCTTGGCAGCTTCTCCCCTTCACGGTGGCAGTGCTTCGACCTGTGAGCTTTTCCGTGCAGAGTTCTCCAGCCTTCCACAACTTGGCAAGACTGTCTGCTTCTTCAGGTTGGTCCGACCCACATCGGAAGCAAAGGACATGCTGCGCTGCCAGCTGCCATACTATCGTCTCTCTCCTCAGCTGTTCTTACCACAGCTGTGTACGAAGACAAACTCTATAATTCTTTTCCCAGCATGGTTTTAAACCATGTCGGGCAAATAACCTTCTTCCAGGTACTAGACTGCTGGTCTTTGTTCACTTTCGGAATAATCATCATTGCTCTTTGCCTCTTCCTCATTTAAGTTTCCGTTCCTTGATTGACTTTCTGGTGTTGAGGAATACTGTCAGTAAGATTGCCGAATTGTTGGATTGGAAGGAATGATAGCGGTACGCCAATGGGGCTTGAGAGGGATGCAGGGAATATTCCTAAAAGGGAAAGGGGGATCTTGTGCCTCACCTGATGATGTAATGTCATCCCTCCGAAGGTTGCCTCCTCTTTGTGATCCTCCCTCAAATAGCCACCCCTAGTGTCAGGATCAGGTAGCGGCTGCCGTCCCCTAGTCACATGAGGATAGGCTATCTCACGGAAAGGAGTGATGACATAATAAGATTCATCACAGCCATCACTGCCGCTGTCAAGAGGGCACCTGTGATCCTTGACCTTGCTGTAACTCTATTGTAGAGCAGGTGCTGCAGATTAAGCTTCTGATTCAGCAGGGCACAGGTGTACACTCTGCTTTTGGTATAGGATTTATCAACTTATAAAAGGGAAATCTGATCAGCAGATTCTCCTTCCTGAACATAATTACTATCATCATTTTATCAACTAATACAAATCAAAATATTGGGGAATTAGATGATACTGGTGCAGGTGCTATGGGGTGGTCTATCAGGGGTTGACTCATTGCAGTAGGTGTTGGCCTAACACTGTGCGAAAAGGCAGATGGTGTGTCGTGTGAACATGTGAAAAGCAAGACTGCAGTGGTGAGGAAAGCCCCTAGCTGCATACATAGTATATCATGTGCACACTTTCTGCAAACTCTCTTTCAATACAGTGGTGAGGCACAAAAGCAGAAAATGCTTGTCTCACACACTGGCAGAATCACCATGTGTGACAATTTTATACTGATGGAGAGCACACATTACGTCATGAGTGAGAGGTGACAGTTTATGATGAGCATCTTCACAGACCTTAGGGAGGAACATCTTGTTGGCATGTATAGTTTGGCTGGCAGCATACTTTCAGTGATGTAATGTGCTGACCTTTGGCAACAGGTGGCAGATCATATCAATGCATGTTGAGTGAACAAATGCACTGCCAAGGGGGGGTTCAGAAATGCACGATGGATCTGAGTGACATAACAAGGAGAAGCTTAGGAGGAAATATAGTTCTGCACACGCCACCTGTGGAGGCCCCCACATAAAGGTCCTGGCAATACAAGAAAAGGTGGGCAGTGTCATGATTTCCACTGATCAGCTAGTCACCATGGCAGAGTCTGACACCTATGTGCCTACATCTGTTAAGTTACATGACTGCATGCTTGTTCTGTGAAAAATCTTTTGCCACATTTCAGACCATGGTCCGCTGTATATGAGGCACATGTTTATCATTAGATATGATGTCTATACATGGCAGTCCATGGTCACTTCCTTCAGGTTTTCAAAAGGTGGGGTGTACAAAGTTGATGTCATCAGGTCACACTTGTCTGATATTTACACAGTGGACCATATTTGCCTGGGTCGTTTCTGCTGCATAGCTATGGGTCATGTCCAACTTTAAGGAGGCTTATGAATATTTGTATTAGGAACATGAAGAGGCCCAATAGGATGAGGTTATGATAATGTACTACCTTCATATGCTACAGTGATGTTCCAGTTTAATCTGTGTCCTTCTATGGACACTTCGCCGATTTATTCTCTCTGATAATTTAGAGGTTATCAAACGTCATTGAAGAAGACAAGGCATGTGAATCAAGTAGCACTGGCCACCAGGCAGTTGTTGGAGTGAATCAACAGTGCTTACAGGAAGTAATAGTAGCCCTGATAACTGTTCATCATCTGACATTCCCAGTGATGTTCACAGTATGTTCGAGGAGCTACTTCCGGGTCCAGAGCTGGCAAACCTGGCGGAGGAAGAGTACATACTCATGATGTCTCAGGGTGAGTCAGCACCATGCGTGCAGGGCAGTTCAGCATATGCTATTGACAGTGTGGAACTCCAATCTACATCTGTTGAGGGTATCCAGCATTGAGCTTATCTACTTCCCAGTCTGCCTGCCTCATCAATATCCCACGTACAACCCTAAATGTGCCTTCTATTCAAGTACGCCCATCTATGATGGATACACACGCTGCTATTATCGCTGACACACTGACCAGCAATGATCTTGATGCCCTTTTGTTTACTGAAACTTGGTTTTCACACTACTCCCCCTACAGCTTTAATGTCTTCCTACCCCATGGCTACAGTATCCAAAATACTGACAGCACAAGAAAAACTGGAGGTGGGAGTGGCAGCCATGCATAAGATGGCCATGCATGTTAATCCGAAACCCCACACACACACCTCTTTGAAACCCTGGTACATTCCACCTAATTTACAGGTCATCTCAAGGGAGTGGTAATTTTATCAATGACCTTTTTTGAGCTCTGCAACAGTCTCCTGCTCTAATAAAATCTTCCTGAGAGATTTTAACATCACAACCAGTCCCAACCAGCAAAACACCTAGTCACTCCCTATTCTCTCTGACCAATTCCATTGACCTTAAACAGATCCTAATCTCCCCCACATATGTCAAAGGTCACATGCTCAACCTAGTATTCAACTCCTGGCAGACACTCTCATGTTGTAAACCCCTGACCCTCGACTGGACTGACAATGTTGCAATCCCCCTTTAAATATCACACACAAGGCTGCCCACAAAGGTCAGTCCAAACAAGCTGTTATTGAGCGCCGATCCTGCAAGAATTTTCTGACAGGACACACTAGAGGCAATGCTAATAAGACTAGACACAATAGAGGCAATGCTAATAACATTCCCCACCACAGGGGATGCCTCTGCCTTTCTGGATACATTTAACCACCTTACAAAATAACTATTGGGTGTCCACGCACCTCTAAAGTCAAGTCGCACAAAAGTCAAAGAGTCTGCACCCTGGCACACACCTAAGCTCACCAAAAACAAACGCGCTATCAAATCCCTTGAAAGGCAGTGGCACAGAGCCACAGCCTAGGGGATTTTTCATCCCTCAAATCCCTGAATACCTAACGCAGACACATGATCTCTGAGGCTATGTTGGCTCACTACACTTCCACCATTGAAGCAGCTCTAACAGGAGCACAACCTTATTAGAAGTAGTCAAGCACTGCTGTAAGCCCACACATTTTGTACGGGAGGGTGGTCCTGTCCTCGAGTATTTGTGCTACAATGAATAGTTGTAGTAACAGTTTCAACATGTCTCCATCTAAAAGTTTTAAATACATCTATATACGTCTGTATAGTTGGAGGAAAGTACAAATCCAATGCCTGGAGAAAAAACACAATATCAATGACCTTTATTATTTAGGTCACAGGTTTTCAACATTGGTAACTCATTGTACCTAGATAGATCAAGAATTTTGAAAATGAAAAAGAAAAATCAATTCTGTCACCCGTTTGGTGTGTTAACTTGAACAAAAGTGCATGTATTTCAAATACTAAGTACAATTTTGAATAACAAGCCATATCCAGTGGTGACAGGTGATCACTCCATTGAGCCTGTTTTGTCCATACAATGCAACAAACAGAAGTGATCTAGAGGTGTACCAATAATTCATATAAGCAGTACATTTACAGAAAGGCTACAGTGTGTTATCTGCACACAACTGTATTGGTGCTATGTTATATAATTAAATTGCCAAATATTACATCATATTGGACAACCTATTAAGATATTCTTCTGGTCATATATAACATAACATTCACGCAACAATGTGCTAAAAAGGAACCTAAAAATAGGGTCTGCTGTGTGGCGACGTCAACATGAAGGTGGTATAAAGAGTTCAGGTCATCGGGCAGGAAGATGTTGGCTCAGGGCACGATGACAAAATGGACGTTTCGGCTGTTAGAGAGTTGCAGCCTTCTTCTGGGGCCAGGTGAAGCAGGACTCCTATGGGATAAAAACAATATAACGATATATTGTTGTATGGTCCAGGAGGATGGATCAATACTAAAGTAGTTGAAAAATGCCTGTGAGAGGCTACCTCCGAGGGCTGACCCTCCAGACCCCACCACTAACCTTGCCAGTGAGGAAAGAGGTTCACTTCGTGTTGTCAGGACCCTCTGGTTGTAGGTATCCAGGTGAACGAATGGATCATTAAGAGATGATCTGGAAGTAATGATAGTAAGGACACGTGCGTTGGTGTGGCAAGTTAAAAAAAGGAAAGAGAGCCTCAAGAATCAAAGAAACAGATATTAAAGTACCTGTTCAGTACAGTAGGGTGGAACCGGTGCTGTCGGGCTCCCGTGGTGAGCGCGGGTTTATAGAAATGAATTCTGTTGTGGTGAGGCTCTGGTGTGGAGTCTGGGGAGCAGGGGAACAAATAAGTAGATCAGTAAAGTGCCCGGACTATGTCCGGCTGGATATGTTGCCAGATAGGGACCAGGGTGCCGGAGCGCGAATGCTTACCTGACTCGCTCTGCCGTCGCGCCGGGTGCGATCAGGAATAGCATTCGCGTTCGTGTATAATCGAGCTGTGTAGCCATGTAAGTACTGCGCATGCGTCGAGGTAAAGTGTAGGTTTCTCGCGCATGCGCATTCTCCACATAGACGGGTTCCCAGGGAAACGGGACGCGCAAAGATGCATAGAGTGCCGTGTACGGGGGGCCCGATTGAAGACGGGTGTCTGCCGAAGGTGGACGTGAGGGGACCCTGCAGGCGGTTAGTGACTGGCTTCTGCAAGGTGTGTGGTCTGGGGCCCACAGTGATTAAATGGGGAGAAGGGCCGATTGGGAACAGAGGACCGCTGAATGAAGGTTGCTCCAGGTTATGCTCTTAAGCATGACCTGAATGTCATGCATCCTGATGTGTTGAAATGGAATGCAAGATGGAAGGTCGGCCCAATGGCAGTCCCGCTGTCGAAAGGCATGTGACTGGGTGCTGAGGTGGGCACTGTCGCGGTGCCGCGCAGAGATGGATGTCAGGAAAAGTACCAGGCTAGGGGTGCTGGGGGGCGGGGTCCGGACCGCATGGAAAAGCAGATGGACAATCTGCTGCCTGGTGCTGCCCAGAGAGGGCAAAGTACTTGGACAGCCAGAACAGGGGTTACAGATATTCAAATGGAGTAAGCTCATTGAGAACCCTTGAGATGGTCTGTAGTTTATAAATCCACCATGCTTCTTTGAAATTCAAAGCATTGGTGGTGTTGGAACAGTCTGAGACTTTGTCAACCACCCACCATCTGAAGGAGTCACAATTGTGTTGGTATTCTAAGAAGTGTGATACAAGGGGTGCATTGTGTGTTTTGCATCGTATTCTTGACTTGTGTTCCCCTATCCTTTTATTCACAGGCCTGGATGTTTGACCTATGTATCTCAAGTGACAAGGGCACTCGATCAGGTAAATGACATTAGCTGTCTTACAGTTAGAAAAGTGGCGAATTTCCCATTCTCTCCCATCTATCGGGAAGGATCTTAGTTTTTTGGTTTGTTTGCACACTGAACAGCTGCCACAGGGGTGATGTCCACGAATGTCTCACATATTCCATAGGGTAGATATTGTCTCCTGTGCTTGTTTCTGGCATGAGTTAAGAGGTCTTTAAGATTTTTAGATCTTTTGAGGGCCATCTTGTGTAATGGTTCTTCTGGCAGGCTCAGTTGAACGATGGGCCACAGTTTCTTGATGATCCCTCTAAGTTGTGATGTATTGGCATTGAAGATGGTAATGCATGTCAGCGAGCCTTCCTCGTTGGGATTACGAGTTTTAGGGACCAATCGTGCTTCTCTCGGAGTGTAAAGTGCTCTTTTCCTGGTGTCTTTAAGTAGCTTTTTGGGGTATCCTCTGTCCGCAAGACTATGTTGTAACTCCGAGGCATGGGTTTTGAAATCCTTTGTGTCTGTGCAATTACGCCTAATTCTTAAGAATTGCCCGTAGGGTAGATTATCACGGAGACTTTTGGGATGGTTACTCCTGTAGTGCAACGTGGTGTTGCGATCTGTTTCTTTTTTGAAGATGGAGCATGTCAATTTGCCATCTGATGCCAATACGTTGAGATCCAAGAAGTTGGCTTTCTTATTGTTGTGGCTCATGGTGAATTGGATTTCTCGAGTTTGATTGTTTGTCCAATCTACAAAATTGTCCAGTTCTTGTTTGTTTCCGTGCCAGATAAAGATGGCATCGTCAATGTAACGATACCAAAGGCGGATGTTGTTGAGAAATGGATTGGCCTCGTTCAGTATGTAAGTTTTTTCGTATTCAGCCATGAAAATTATGGCTAGGCTGGGTGCATATGCTGCACCCATGGCGGTGCCGCAGGTTTGTTGGTAAAATGTGTTGTTGAATGAGAAGTAATTGTTAGTCAAAGCAAAGTCCAACAGTTCAGATATAAAATTTGCTGGTACCCTTCTCTGGGCCATGTGTATGGCTAGATGCTGTTGGATACACTCCACTGTTTGTTCCTGTGGGATACTGGTATAAAGACTCTTTATATCCATGGTGACAATCTCTTCAATGGTGGGGTCAAAGGGCTGATTTTCAAAAATGTTGATGGTTGCCATGGTATCCATGAGATATGTCTGTGTGTTCTGGCATAAAGGCTTCAGAAAAAAGTCAATACATTTACATAGTGGCTCAAGTATATGAGCCGCACCCTGAGACAATGGGTCTCCCTGGGGGTGTTGTCATATCCTTGTGAATTTTTGGCAAGGCGTAAAATGCCGGGATCCTGCCATCCGTTGGAGATGCCTCTTCTTTCTCTGTGATCCAGTTCCTTTCAGCTGCAAATTTAGTCATTTCTTGAATTTTTGCCTTCAATATGTTGGTGGGATCCTTTTTGAGTTTTTTGTAATTATTGTCTTCATTAAGTAGGGTCATAACCATCTTGGTGTATTGTTCTTTACTTTGTATCACAATGCCTCCTCCCTTGCCGGCCATTTTGATGATGATGTTCGAATTCTTGGATAGGGTCTTGAGAGCTTTGTGTTCTCCAGTGGTATCCAGTCATAATTTCGAATACAATATATTCGAAAGTAAAAATGTCGAAAATATTTAGTCGAAAAACAAAAATGTCGAAAAACAAAAATGTCGACTTTTTTTCAACTTTTTTCGATTTTATGTGTTAATAATAAATATTTTATTAAACTTTTTTAAAAAAATAATTAAAGGTATTTCCATGGGGGGTGGGGGTGATGGGGAGGATGGGGGGGGGGTTGGGGATAGGGGTTTGGGATGGTTTTTTAAATAATTAATTATTTAATATTATATTAAAAAAAAATTAAAATAATTAAAGGTATATCTATGGGGGGTGGGGGGGATGGGGAGGAGGGGGGGGGGTTGGGGTAGGGGTTTGGGATGGGGGGGTTGGGGGGGGACCCCCCCATAATAAATGTTACTATCTGGGTAAAAAAAAAAAAAAAGTGTTTTGGGTTTTCAATTTTTTTTTCGACATTTTTTTTTCGAAATTATGACTTTTCCTATTATATGTATGTGTTTTCGACTTTTTTACATTCGACATTTTTTTTTTCGACATTTTTGCTATTCGACATTATGTTTTCGACTTTTTGTCTATAAACCTTCTCCTGTCGTTAGATTGTTTCTCTGATGATTCTTGGTGGTTTTAAGTTTTTTGACTTCTTGTCTGAGACATTTTTCAAATGCCAGAAATGAGGAGGGGATGTCCCCATCTTTAGGGTAGAAGTCACTTTTAGGTCTAAGACCTGTGTCCTCAATTTCTAAAGGGCCATCTTTGTCCTTAAAAAAGGTTTTTCTTCTGATTGAAGAGAGAAAGGTCGAGATTTCACCATCCAATTGGAACCAATCGGTAGTATTCGTAGGTACAAAAGAAAGGCCTTTAGCCAGAAGAGAGGTTTCTTCTTCGGAGAGAGGTGTGTTTGAAAGGTTGAAAACCGGGATTAGAACTGGCGTCTTCTGTTGCCCCTGCATCTCCTGCCTGGTTGGCCCCATTGGGGGTAGTTGAAAAATGGCATCTGTGGTTGTGGAGGGGGCCCCCAGAATCCACCTCTGGGGCCCCCTTGCCCTAAAAAAGGCATCATGGGAGGTGGTTGGAATTGGCCATAGTTGGGATTCATGCCTCTGGGGTTGCTTTGGTCTCCTGATGATGAACCTGTGCTCGTATTATCTGAGTTTGAAAAGGATACACCCTTCCGTCGGATTCTATTCATCCCTCCTTGTCTGGCCATCCTTTCCTTTTCTTTGGTCTCTTTGTAGTCAGATGAAAGGTATGGGTATACATTTTCCAACTTGAAGTTTTTAATATCCTTTGCCAATTTTTTATGTTTTCTTTCTAGTGTAAGTGATGAGAAGGTTTCGAGGGTGGCATCTATTTCTTTAAGCTTCTCCCTTGTGTTAGTGATGGTGTCATCATTTAGAAACTTTGTTTCCACATTTTTTAATTCCTCCAACATTTTGGTATGAATCCTTTTGGCTGTAGTTATGGTCAGTGCCATCAAGTCTCTACTACATTTCGTAGCAATTTTGCTGAAATCTTCCATATATATCTTGTCATCTAGAAAAAGGGCTGGTTCATTGCGTATTTGTAAGCCTAAGGGTACCATATTTGCTCGTAGATATTCCCTCAAAAAATGTCCATGGACTTCTGTTCTAAAGCAACGTTTTTTGAGGTTAAGAAGGTCGTCCCCTGTGTCAGTTGAGTCCAGATTAGCTTGAGCCCCCTCCATATTGAAGAGAGTGGGGCCCTGGATCATGTCATTAATTTGCTCCTCAGAAAAGCTTAGTGTGTGTTCCATAGTAGTAAAGGAGGGAAATGATGCCCGTGAAGTGACCTCGGGGAGGTGAAGAGGGACACGCCCTGCAAGGGTAGCTATAAGTGTCGAAGAGTAGAAGTCTCACGGGTAAAGAAAGAAAGAGGTGAAATTTCACATTAGTACATGGGTAAATCCGATTAGGGATCCCTATTATAGCAGCGCTATATCTAGCATCTTTGTAACATCAGGGATAGCCTGTAGTCGGGCAGGACATGAAGGCTAGATAAGTATTTTGTACAGGGGGTGGTCCTGTCCTCGAGTATTTGTGCTACAATTAATAGTTGTAGTAACAGTTTCAACATGTCTCCATCTAAAAGTTTTAAATACATCTATATAAGTCTGTATAGTTGGAGGAAAGTACAAATCCAATGCCTGGAGAAAAAACACAATATCAATGACCTTTATTATTTAGGTCACAGGTTTTCAACATTGGTAACTCAATTACAAATATGGCGGTAAAGCAACAACAGCGCTGGTATCGCTACCGGCACCGTTCTACCGTACCGCCATACTAGGAGTTCTGCTCCTGGGTGCCCTTGCAGACCTGGTGGCCGTACCGGCACCCACGAGCAGAACATGATGGTAGCACCGGTACCGTTATTAACGGTACCGGTGCTACCACCCTCCCCATTCCCATGGAGCCATATGGGGCTCCATGGGAATGGGGATGTACCGGGCCCAGCACCCGGGAGAGGGCAATTACTGGGTCCGGCTGGGCCGGAATAGCCTGGCAATTGCCCATTTGCAGGTGCCAGACCCGGATGCGAGTTTGGAGGTAGCCTTGCCGGTATAACCGGCAAGGCTACCTCCAACCTTGTAATGAGGCCCAATGTCTCTTGTAGTGTGTGTAGCATTGTACCGAGTCTACATTAGCATAGAGGTATTCGGCATAAGTGTCAGTATGAATGGTGACAGTGGGTATGACCTGGAAAGGGAAACATGCCACAGTGGATGACTTTAATTTACATGGAAAGTACATCATGTTCATGTGCTTTTTTTGGAAATGTAGGGAGATGTACAAACCAAGCAGCCACAAGTAACCAACGGATGCCTATGTCAAAGCCTCATTCATGGGTGACTGGCATGATGTAGCTGTCATGTGTGGATCCAGGGTTATTTGCATTGGCTTGGTGTGCCCCTTGGCGTCAGAGATGACTTGGACATTGATGGAATGACAGTGCTTCCAGTTGGGGTACAGGGGTTCTGTTTGGTGATGTGGCTGCAGAATGACATGGGACAGATGGTAATTCTCAGCACCCTCAGGAAGTGTGCAATGGCATAGAATGCCTATGTTGCACTTTGCCTTGCCCTCATGGTAGGGGGCATTGCAATGTGGATGTGCAATCAGCTTTTAGTGCATTGCAGCATATGTTGTATGCATCGGAATTGTGTGAGTTGTAAAATAAATAAAACTGTAATGGCTGTGGAGCTCTAATAAGCCTGTGGCAAGTAAATGAAGGGCAGCTTGCATTTTCACCAGTGGGTATGGCATGTGAGTACATGGTTTGGAAGGTTAAATCCGATTCCCACTCCATCATCATGTACATTGTAAGACGTGGGGGGAATTAGTATCTGGCATACACCTCTCCATCTGCCATCTCCAAGATGGTTATCTTGATGGCCTCCATCTACTTTTCCTTCTGGCATGTGTGCTAATGCCATTGTAGAAAACATTGACTGTGTTTGCATGCTGAATTTGTACTTTGCCCCTGCTCTGTATAAGAGCAAGGTTTTGGGTCTTTCGACTTACCACATGGTGCAATTCATTGTGTGAATTAGGATATGTATGAACTTTGGTGGGAATGACTCTTCCTTTGCCTGATGACTCTCAGGGCACTCTCATGGCCTCACCTTTATTGGCCACAGTGTGGTTGCCCAGGGCACTGAGAGAGATTTGTTAGCACTAAGTGGCCTTTTTGAATCACAAACGTTCTTTGACCCAAGCACAGCTAATGTGATTTGTGTTCCAAGTCACTTTGCATGCTCCAACATGTTTTGTGAATCAGTCCTTCTGTCTCTTTCAATGGGAGTCAATTTGGCAAGATGCACTTGTAAGGTGCGCCTTTGCAAAAGCGACCCATGCCGTTGGGGGCCAAAGAGGGGGTGTTTTTGAAAAGGAGCTAGAGCATATGTTAATTGTACCAGCATTGTAAACTGTCTTTTTATTTAAATCATTACAATGTCCATTTCTAATGATCATTTCCAGTATATATTTTAGTCATAATAAGAATGTTACACTTCTCTTACTGAGCAAATCACATTATCAAAATGTAGAAACCTACATTATTTCCTGACGGGTTTTCAGTCCAAGATGGACAATATGGTGCTTGTCTTTTGTACTCTTTCGAACTACCCCTATGAGAATGGGGTCAGATAACTCAAGTGAAGGTTGAAGCCTGCTTTCCATAAAATCCAAGAACATTTTGGGAACATTGAACTAAAGATCGTTCATAAAGGTTGTCAGTTCAAATCACTATGTACATAATGCATAATGCATACTAATCCCAGTGCTGATTTAATGTTTCACAACACTCACCCTAAAATAAAAATGTTTGTAACACAGAACCACACAGACTTGAACGTGAGGATATAATGGCTGCAACATCAGTTGCCCCAATCGGGGCCTATAGCCATCCCAAAAGGATGCTTATTTTTCGTGTGCAGAACTTCAGTCAGGTCTCAGGGTAAGCGTGGCTGTGCACACACTCGCTGCAAAGTCATCCTAAGAGTATTATGTGTATTGGATGAAAGCATTTTTCATGCTGCCTATTTAAAAACGGATTAAAATAATAATATGCACTCAAATATAAACAAGAAGAAAGCCTTTCTGAAGTGTTTGTGAAAAATATATTAAAATAATCACACACGTACACAAACACATACCAAAATAAGAATGATAAAAGCCCTGTGATAGGGTTTTCCAAATACATCCACAGTTTAAAGAAAACATGTTCATCAATACAATACCAACTGACCTCTATTCACCATGGAATATATGCACAACTTTGTCCAAACACTATAAATACATGCATGCTTCCACATAATAGACCTGAGCAAAAATACTCCATCACGCTCCAACAACAATCAAGCAAACAAGAATAAAGTAGAATAAAAAATAATGAAAATAAAAATAAACCACACAACAGTTGGACACACTTTGGTGAGCCCATTTACATTTGATTTCATACTCTTAGTTATCTTATGTTACTTGGCATTTATATAGCGCTCTATATATCATTGGGATGACCTCAAAGCGCTGGTAGTTTGAACGCCCTCGGGAACCGTAGTTCTGGTCAGTAGAGAGAGATGGTGTCATAGGGTGCGTGGGTGCACCAGATATGTGTGCAGCTGATGTAATTGCCGGATGGAAGCTGCATTCTAGCGTTAGGTGTGGAGCTGAAGATATCAGTTGGATGTGTGCAGTCTGGTGGTGATGGACACCCAGACTAGGCTCCAGCTGCGTTAGACCTGAATGACGCATATGTGAGCAACTAGGCCGGAATGTGCTTGGCTAGCTGTGTGTTATCAGGGTGATGAGGTGTGCATGTGGTCGTATTCGTATGTGAACAGCTAGGCCAAATTTATCAGGTGTAAAGCTGTGTTCTAGTTGAATGATGGTGTATAGAAGAGAGTAAGCGCAGTGATGTGATATGATGGTTATTTTTAGAGTGCCGAGACCAGGCACATGAACAGGATGGCAGAGGACACAGCGACACACGGACACATAGGGACATGGGGCTGGGTTTACAGCGACAGGAGGGGGGGATAATGGATATATAGCAAAAGCATGGGGAACAGGAAAGCAGGGTACACAGTGATACACGCAGGCTAATGTTTACAGTTCTAACCAAGTGTGGCATTGCTAACATTCACAATCCTGTCAGGCTCTGGTGCAAGCTAGTGTTCACAATTCTACCAAGTGCGGCACTGCCAACATTCACAATCCTGTCTGGGTCTGGCGCAGGCCGATGTTCATAAATCCACTAAGTGCAGGATTGCTAACAATCACAATCCTATCTAGACGTGACGCAGGTTGATAATCACAGTTCTAACAAAGTGTGGCATTGCTAACATTAACACTCCTAACTAGAAGTGATGCAACTACTGTTCACAGTTCTAACTAAGTGTGGCATTGCTAACAATCACAATCTTGTCTGGGTCTGGTGCAGGCTGATGTTCACAAACCTACTAAATGAGGCATTGCTAACAATCATAATCCTATCTAGATGTGACACAGGTTGATGTTCACAGTTCTAACTAAGTGTGGCGTTGCTAACAATCCTGTCTGGGTCTGGTGCAGGCTGATGTTCACAAATCTACTAGGTGCGGCATTGCTAACAATCACAATCCTATCTAGACTCAACGCATGTTAATGTTCGCAGTTCTAATTAAGTGTGGCATTGCTAACATTCACAATCCTGTCTGGGTCTGGCACATGCTGATGTTCACAAATCTACTAAGTGCGGCATTGCTAACAATCACAATCCTATCTAGATGCGACGCAGACTAATGTTCACAGTTCTAACTAAGTGCGTCATTGCTAACAATCGTAATCCTGTCTGGCTCTGGCGCAGGCTGATGTTCGCCAATCTACTAAGTGCGGTATTGCTAACAATAACAATCCTATCTAGAAGCGACACAGGCTACTGTTCACAGTTCTAAGTGTGGCATTGCTAACATTCACAATCCTGTTCGCATCTGGCACAGGCTGACGTTCAGAAATCTACTAAGTGCAGCATTGCTAACAATCACTATCCTATCGAGATGCGATGCAGGCTAACGTTCACAGTTCTAACTAAGTGCAGCATTGCTAACAATCACAATCTTGTCTGGGTCTGGCGCAGGCTGATGTTCACAAATCTACTAAGTGCGGAATTGCTAACCATCACAATCCTCTCTAGATGCAATGCAGGCAAATGTTGACAATTCTAAGTGTGGCATTGCTAACAATCACAATCCCCTCTGGGTCTAGTGCAGGCCAATGTTCACAAATCTACTAAGTGTGGCATTGCTAACAATAACAATCCTATCCAGAAGCAACGCAGGCTAATGTTCACAGTTCTAACTAAGAGTGGCATTGCTAAAAATCACAATCTTGTCTAGGTCTGGCCCAGGCTGATCTTCACAATTCTAACTAAGTATAACACATTGCTAACATTCACCATTCTATCTGGGTCCAGTGCAGGCTAATGTTCACAATTGTAACTAAGTGTGGCACATTGCTAACATTCACAATCCTATCTAGATGCGATGCAGGCTAATGTTCACAATCCTATCTAGATGTGACGCAGGCTAATGTTCATAATTCTATCTAAATGTGGTATTAGATAACATTCACAATTCTATCTAGATGCGACGCAGGCTAATGTTCACAATCCTATCTAGATGTGACGCAGGCTAATGTTCATAATTCTATCTAAATGTGGTATTAGATAACATTCACAATTTTATCTAGATGCGACGCAGGCTAATGTTCACAATTCACCTGGTAAACCAGGTTCTGAGGTAAGGTAATGTAGAGTGGCAGGGCTTTCTGGTGTAGAGTGATTCTCTACTCCCCACCCATGCTACACTTACTTTTGGAGTTGCTGCTGGTTGACAACTGGCCAATAGCTTCCCCTGCTGACACCTGCTGACACAGTTTGGAGCCGCCTCTGTAGGAGCCGCCCTTAGCCGCAGGGCCTGCCGGGCAGAGGGCTGCCCTGGGCTGGTGGGTTATGATCAGTGGGTCAGCCAATCAGGGGATGGGGCGGGACCGGGAGCGAGAAGCCACAGATTTTGCAAAGGCGCACCGAGCGCTGAATGGGAAATCCAGATTAAAAACAACAGAAATGGAAGGTGCCTCACTAGGCACACCTTAACTTGCCCTGCCCAAAAACGACATCAATGGCGTAGGATCACCGGCCTGCAGGCCCACGGCCTCGCTGTCAAGGTGAAATCCATCCACCAATCAGGTACAATACCATGACGTTTAGACCGCATTCCCTGGAAATGAGAAAGCAATCAAAATTCCAATGAACACTGCAGCAGCTTCAAACAGATAAGGACTAATTAATATCTCACTCTTACACATCATTGTATATATTCAATTGCCATATATTTCGTATAAAACGTATAAGAGCATGCTAAAAACATAAATCATATAAATGTAAAATTTGCAAATGTTGTAAATGCCAACAGCAAGGTTAAAACACACTGAATAGAACAAAAAGCAGCAATGGTCGAACATTAACACTATGGCAACCTTGTAGACCATGTGGCTTCTTTTAAGTTACAATCATTATTATTGTAACAATAATAATAATACTAATAATATGAAGAAGAATAGAGTCAACTGCATGGAGGTAATCACTTCTTTTTGTGCCTCTGTGGAAAAGGCCCACTGTGCAATTTTAGACATTTGTGGCGTGTAGTGGAAAAGAAAAGGGTCTAGACAGGTGAAATGACTTTTTCTAATTCGCTTACCACTTCGCTTTGGAAACATTTCTAAATTAACAATCGTGGAAGGTATTTACAATGAATTCCTATGAATATGCCTGACGTTGTCAGAATCTATTAGGTGTCAGATTCCTTAGGAACCCAAAATATTAACATCCACAAAAACATCAAGGAAATGTCATGATGGCGTAAATTACTATTTTGTCAGGTGGACCTGAGCGGGCAGGCAGAAGAAGAAGTTACGCTCTGTGCCACAGCTCTGCCTTACAAAAAAAGCAACTTTCCTCTTATAAGAGAAGATGTGTTAAGACAGAGGTTAAAGCTTAGTGCCATCCTTTAGCACCTTGTTTGGTGATCAGAGGGACTTGGTTATGACCTCAAAATCAACATCTCTGGTTGGCAGTACCAAGTGAGTCTAGAGTAGGAAAAAATAAAGAACAAGGAAACAGGCATTCTCTACCTATGTCTGTGGAAGCTCATAAGCATCAACGTAAGACACATTCCCTCATGCAATCCAACACATTATTCAAGACCAGAATGTGGGTCTCTATGATCATTTCGAATATTGAAGGCCGCATGCAAGAAAGGCTGATTTCAATATCCCAGCCTATCCATCGTGGTAATGCCCAACAAATAAAGCGATTTACCCCCACCCAATCACTCCCATCACCCACTGTGCCTGTCCCTTTCCCTGCGCATTCAGTCCTCTTTTATACCCCGCACCCTAAACACCTACACATACAAGCACACACAAGTATTGATTCCCCCTGCGCATGTCTCGCGCAGACATCGTGATGTAGACACCCATCTTCCCCGCCACTTCTCCTTCACCAAAACATTTCCCAACAACACATATATAAACATACATTCACACACACACAGACACACATTTTATTTTCGGTAAAGTGGAAAAGGTATTTTCACTTCATACCCAGAATTATCTTCAAGGAGCACATTCTTCAAACCCCTTAAACTACACCACGCTGAAACCACCTGGTCCAACATCCCCATTAACTATGACTTTTTGCACCCAATCTCCTCTTCCACCCCTCTCAGTATGGTTACGTGTTCCACACAAACTGTAAATGTTAATATTTTCTCACACACTAAATGGTTTGCTTGTAATAATTGCCCTTATATGAGCTCCTTCACACTCCAACCTTCACCAATATGCCTTAACTCCCGTAGATGTACAGCAATACTGAATTGATTGCATTCCTGCAACAACGTGTAAACAATGTTTCACTATGCCAATACAGAGATAATACCTGCTGTGTATACGGTACACATTGCAAACTTAACGCCACTAGGTGCTTGAATGCCATGTGCTATTATTGGCTATTATATCAAAAAACACACCGAGACTTCAAGACAGATCAACTGAGCTATTTTAACAAGAGTATTGCCACACGTATTCTGCCGGCATTCTCTGTTTTAGAATGTTTTTTTAAATATATTTCCTGCAAAAAATTAAAAGAACGTACAGCTTTTCTTCATATAAAGTGTCAGGTTATTTGTTGTCTCTGCAACCAGATCAGCCTGTTTTATGACATGGAAGTAACAAAATTAAATTACCTATTTTCCACTTTGTATCCATACATAGGTAGACATATCAAAAACAGCCCTTGCCATATCAAATAGCAGAAGAGATAAACTATAGAATAAGCACAATGTTTTCCAAAGATAATTGCAATTACCTGATCACAAACATAATGTGCAATCCTATCTGAGACAAGATGGAACAAACATAAACGTTACTTTCGACTTATGAATCGTTTTGTTTCTGAAAATAACATACAGTTCTTTTGAAAAGCGAACTGACAGCTACAATTTGTTCTTGATGTCAAAAGATCCTTTGTTGTTACTCATAGAAATGTCGAAATGCAGGTCAGAAATGTTTAAAAATATATCTGTTTCAGCTCTTCCTTAAATGTGTTTTGAAAGCCATATTGACATTTAATAAAAACATCTAATATTTTTATTATTTGTATGATGTAATTCGTGGTGTCATCTATGATGTCACCTGTGTTGGTATGAAGAGTACATAGGGAGAGTGTGAGTTTTGGTTGTGTAGCGTACCATAACTGGCACATTTCATTGGTGTTTTATTAGGGCTACTTAAACATAATGTCCCCTTAAAAAGATGTTTTCACTGAATGTCAATTTTTTTTAAGGAGAACTTAACAAGTACTCCTTTCTCCCTTTTCATAATGGCCATTTCTATGACAGGGAAGCGCCCAACCAGAAACCTTTCATGGTGCCAGCGAGGGATAAGGCAGCCATAGGTCAGTGGGTTCGGGGCTGCAGTGGGCGAAGGAGAGGGTAAGTGGTCAGGGGAGGTGGAAAGTGGGGAAGGTGCAATGGAGTAAATAGACAACGGAAAACTTAACTTATGCCCCCCAGAAAAAAACAGCACAATCGCGCTTCCAAAGAAGATTGAAGCGCAAGTAATACCATTAAAAATAGCCAATATTTTAAGCTTTCTGACTGACTAGAAGGCCCCCAAGGCCCCCTTGCCTGGTGTTAATCCTGAGTACAGTAAATAGACAAACTGTGCTAGTGAATTAAATGTGGTTTATTTTGTGATGTTGAAATAACAAGGATGTCTTCATAGTTTAAGACTTTTTATTGCAAACTTGGTTCAACTGAAACACATTTAACATAAGCATGCATTGTGTCTATGTAAAATTAAACAGTTTCTCTAAAAGATAGTGACAACATTTTCCCATGTTTTGGATCTTGTTGTGATATTGCATTGTTGTTTTCCTGTCTGCATTTGAAAACAGAATGTTCAGAATGGAGTCAATAACACATTTTAACGAATTTGATTAGTTGACACAAGGGCAATAACAATCTCCATATGATAATTAAGCCTTAAAGACCAATGGAGTTGTTTTTATCTCAGGATAATGACCGGCCACCAAGTTATGGCCGATCCAAAACAGTAATGACCCCACCAGAGGTCTATAAGGCTTTTGGCACATAATGGTAGTTGAAATACATGTTTTGCAGCATCAGTGCTGAAGTAAACAAGTTTGTTAATGAATCAGGGCCTGATTCATGGAATTATCTGCATGGAAAATAGGGTACTTGCTCGCGCATATGCGCGCAAATCCACCTTCGTCGATTCATGGAATGGAATGCGCTGTACTTTTCCTGGACTTGCGTGGAGTACGCACTGGCTTGGCACGTCTGTGCGGGCCATCGAGGGCCTTGTGTGAGACTCCAAGCAGAGCGCGGGTGTGCCTTGCACAGAGGGCTTGGAAGGGGCGGAACACCAAAAATGGGGATGAACCTGCAAAAAAGTGGGCGGTCTGACAGATGACCTGCAGGCAGCCCCTCGCATGCCCACAATTGCGTATTCAAGGATTTGACCAAGCAACATTTCGGCTGGGACATGGCCGCGTAAGTCCTTCATACGATCCGCCACCCGAAGGCAGGCATAAGTACACGTGCGAGTAGGATTAGCAGCGTGCAGTTGGGGCTGCATGTCGGATTTCAGGTTGCATGTACTCAATCAGGGTTCCAATGTAACATAGGAGTGCGTGTAAGCAGTGTAGCAGGGATCAGAAGCGTTTTTCTGGGGTGTGTACCCATATTTCACGAGATATAGCTGAGTTACAATTTTTTATACACATGTGGTAGGGGTGCCGGATACAGTTACGGGGGACCCCGCACAGGGTCCCTGAGATGCAGGCTTGCATACGGGAGACCCCATGCCATGTTTGGAGGGTGCATATATTCGCACCGGAGGGGAGCATGCAAAGGTAGATGTTCTGGCTGTTTATGCTTTGCATGTAGGCATATCAGCGGAATTTGGGGCGCGACTCGCAAATATGGTTACTTTGCACTGTAAATCCCATTATTATGCGGGGGGTGCATTTTTTTTCTGCGCGCAGGATTGCACAGTGTCCCTCTCAGCGCACAGCCCTTGCAGGATTTCTGTGCATATTTCCTTGAATCGGGCCCACAGTGTTAAGCATTTCAATTGCAAATTTGGTTGCACTGTAGCAGGTTTAACATGAGCATGCATTTGGGGTTGTGGGAAAGTAAACAGTTTTTCTATAAAAAGTGAAAGCGTTTTCCCATGTTTCAGTTCTCTCGCGGTGGTTTAAATAGCATGTTATGTTATGTTATGGAAATTTGTAGAGCGCAAACATACACCATCAAGAGCGTCAAGGTGCTAGGGAAGATTAAGATTATGAGATGTAGATGCACCAGAGAAGCAAAGGAGGGAGACAGATAATGCAGCAAACAAAAAGCTTTTCAGTGTACGTCTGAAGGTAAGGTGATCTTGAACTGAACTCAAGGAGAGAGGGAGAGAATTCCATAGATGAGCTGCGCAAATTCAAAGAGAGCATCCACCAGTGCGATACGCCGGACCCGGTGAACAGAGATGCACAGCCTAGAAGAAGACCGAAGTTGACAGGAGGGGACAAGATGAAGGAATTTGGCCTGAAGATATTCCAGGCCGATTTTATAGAATTCCTGTTGAATGATGCACAGGGCTTTAAAGTTGACCCTGGCAGCGATCGGCAACCAGTGCAGGGAGTTGAGAGCGGCAGAAGCGGAGGAGATGTTCCAGTGGAAAAAAGTTTCTCTTAGAGAAAAAGTGTCTTGGTTAAAGACATCTTGGCTGGAAACCACATTATTGTTTCCTTGTCTACTTTTGAAGTGAGAATGTCCATAATGCAGTCAAAACCAGTAGTTATGGACTGCACTCTGAACATACTTATTGGCTGAGAGGAGGTCTCCCAGAGTTGGTATGTGTGTGCTAGGACTTCAGTAGTCCTGGTTTTAACCTGTGAGAGGAACATGGGCACAGTAAAGTCATCACTGCTTTGTCTATTTACAGTGCTTGAGCTGGCAATCCATTTATCCTAGAGGTTGTGTTGTCTCTAAGGCTCAAGATATAAATAAAGGGCTTATCCCAATTTTATAATCTGTTCAATCAAGCGGGACTGATGGCAGGAGTGTCACCTGAGGTCCCTGTTAATCCGCTTGGTAATGCTGTCCGGTAAAAATTCCAGACTTAATCCAGCGGGCTGCTGTTCAAATAGAACATGCATGACAAAAAGGTGGGTGCAAAGGCCTTCCCTGGCTGAATAAACCTGGTGTCAATATTTTTAACTGGGTGCTTCTAAGTTAGGAAGTCTCCCGTTCACTCTGTGTCTCGTAAGTGAACGCTGTGCGAAATTGGGTTAGTTTAAAGATGCTGCATCCGCTATCATGGAAACTAGCCACAACGGAAAGCCTCAGTGTAAAACCAATGTAGAATTGGGTGGCCATCTTGAAAGGACCTCAGTGCAGGGTTATCAATATAATCAGGCCGCCTATAGGTGCCTAAGTTCAATTCAGAATAAAGAACTGGTCAAAGACTGGGCTCAATATATCACAATATTACTGTTTCCCAGGTTAGTGACCTGATACTGGATGTTAAAATACTCTACACAACGTCCTGGACTAATGGACGTGGTTGTTGTAGTCACCAGACCTGTTAGGAGAAATGTATAATAAGTTAGTACAATTGCGGAGCAAAGTCTACGTGCCCGCAGTATAAGTGTCTAATGTCTGTGTAAATATATGATGAAGGCGGTGCAATCCACCCCATAGACCACAGAAGGGACGTGGCAGATATATATGATTCCTAAAGATCCTGTGTCACCATTGTCCCCTTATGATACAGTTAAGCCTATAAATCGTAATAGTCTTAATAGGTGCCCACATTACTCCAATTATGTTAATCAGTGCGTTGTAAGAGCAAGTATTTCTATGATCAATGTAGTGTTCTAGGCTAGACTTGGTATTCTCCAAGAGTGCTAGTATTGCTAATACTCAGTAATTCTTGATTCAAAAGCTCCTACGTAGCTCATTACAAATTACTTTATGATGTACAATATTCTGAATATACATAGGTCAGATTCACATTTTTATGTACATGTCCCACTATACTGGTCACAGCATCGCTCAGTAGTCTTATTGCAATAACACAGAGTACTTGGATAGGCACAGTCTAAATTTGGAGTGCTTACATTACTGGTACATTGTGTCAATCTGTCTCGTTTTCCCATTCTGATTGGTATGTCTGATTCCCTCTGCAGTTGGAAAACTCTATAATTCACAAATCTCGGTGGCCAAGTTTGAGATTCCCTACCCTGGATGGTCCAATGCGATTCTCTCTTGTCCCACTGAGGTACTGCCTGCCGAGGCTTATGGGAGATCAAGACTGTCTCAATTATCGGTTTAGCAAGCCGTTCCATTCTATTGCTACATTCACACCATGACGAAATCTGTCCAATTCATAAATCTATCGGTTTTCAAGTTCTCTAAGTCTTTTTTAACTGTCACCTCCTCTTCTGTTTGTGCTTATAGTTTGTTTCACGAACCATTTGCGTTCTCAATCTGTTTCTTTAAATTGTTTATAGTGAATACCATGGGGTTTATCCGCTACCAGATGTTTGATACATGAGCGGTGCTCAGAAATCCTTTGTTTAATTGCTCTTTTTCATTTTCCCAACATAGATCAATTCATATGGGCATTGGATGGTGTAGACTACCATTTTACTGTTGCAAATGGTGTGTTCATTTAGGTTCCAAAGTACATTGCCATGGTCAAATGTGAGTTTCTTCTCTGTGAACTGGTATGCTATCCATTGTGTTAAGTGACTTCAATTCAGCACTCCAACTAAGTCAATGCCTAGTCCGGGATGTCCAAGGGAAGCCCTTATTTATATATTTTTATGACAAGTTCATAGATCTGGATGATAAACCCTTGTATAACGCCCCTCTCTTTGAATCCCCCTGACCTCACTGAGCCAAGAAGTAGGTTTGTTTTGCAAATTAAAATATTTATTTGAAAATTAAACAATATATATATCACACTTTTATGAATAAATTAATATTTGATAGCACACTTATGAATATAATGTTGTTCAACAATATGTAATGTTACAATTGCACACTCTTTTCAATCAGTGAGGAGTTAGTATAGAAAGGGTAAGGTAGCAGAGAATACTTTTATGGTTTCAAGGAAAAGCAATGATGGAAAGAATGCAGCACAGAAATGAACTGATATGGTTTCAACAAGAGATAATATGATCACTTTTTCTTTTGACAATTCACTCCCCCCCTATGCAATATAAAGAGATGGAAAAGAGAGCACACAGTTTTCAGGTATGCAAACAAAATGCAATACAAATTTCAGTTCCCCACTAGCAAGCTTGGAGCAACCGGTATGCTTTTAAAACATGCAGAAATACTTTTAATGTGATTTGCAATGAAGTGAAAATATGCTAAAATGATTTTAATTCCCTCTAGGAGATTCAGGGTAAGTGACAGCTACTTTGAATTAGTTCAGGTCAGCACTAGCAATGATTCATGAGGGATTATCAGGTTGAAAACGATTTTCAGCAATGGAAGCAAAAGACAGCTATTTTTGACAGGTGGAGAAGTTGAGTCAAATTGCAATTCGCGGCACTTTTTCCGAGTGTATCGATCGTGATTACGGAACAACTATAAGTCAGTTCTGGGCTTGTTGGAAAGCTTAGATTCTTATCTTTAAGATGACCGTTAAACCTCGCTTCCAGGACGTGCGGTTCAAAAGATATGGATGATTTAGTGGAGGTAGATTCTCAAAATTAAAGTAAAGCTCAGAATGACAAATGACACTTTCACAGCTTTGAAATCACAGAATGGACACATGATTTCTATGCAGTTCTAAATAGGTGGAAATGGTTTGAATTAGATTATTTTAAACTAAGAGATTGGTTTTGCACAGGTCTGGCTGGATACTCACTCATAATTTTGGAAGGAATGGGCCTCGTCACCGATCTGGTCAACAGGTTTAGCTGCGGTTCTCTCTGCTCTGCTGGTCTGGATCTCTGGTTCTGGCAAAAGTTCTTGGCACTGCACATCAGTCTGGTCTGCGGTTCTGAATACAGAACTGCTCACTGGGTCTGGTTCTGGCAAAAGTTTTTGACTAGAATCAAACAGCACAACCCTCTGATGATCCTGATAGGCTAGAGGATTCTCTGTTCTTTAACTGGATAACTGAGTTGTGAGTCAGAGTGATGCTACCCTTTTACAATCTATTGAAGAAACGCCCCTTTGCTTTTACTTAGAACCAAATTTTTCATAATCAAACATGTTTCCCAAATATACAAGTGGTTCATAATACATGTACACATCACCGATGAATTAAGACCGGTCTCTGTTCAAGCCTCATGTTCCTGCGAGCTTGGGTTCAGAAACGACAACATTTTGCGCTTTTAGTGGGTTTTGCCATGTTGGTTTTTCATCAAATCTTCCACGGAGGTACACTCCCCCTCTACGCATATTACAGTAAGTTTTCATTTTTCTAGCATAAACCCTGCGTCTGCAATATTGATAAATCCCGGGGTATAGTCTCAGAACATCCCACAACATTGAGCTTAGTCTCAAAATGTGGGTACATTTCTCATATTAAGAATCCCCAAATTGTACATTTCTGTCAGCTTAATACAATATTTCATAAGCAATTAATAAAACATACATTTGCTCTCAATTCAGTGCACCCATTTGCTTGTCACCGCCCCCGAAGACTTGGCTTGACTCAGAGATCAAATGTCTTTCCTTCCACCAGAGCAACTGTTGACAATTACACCTCAGATCAGCATATCCTATTCAGTAGAAAGAGTGTATTGTGTTGACTGAGGTCAGCAGACCAGGGTGCCACTCTGCATCTGATTAACACGACCATGTGATCTCCTGTGCTGTAAAAAGGGGATTTTACTTGATAGCATATGATCCTTGCTAACATTGTATTGATGTGGATTCTGCAGTGGAGTAATGTAGAATACCCAACCAGAAGTTGGATTTTTGTTTGGTGGTTTCGTGCCCATGATTTTAGCAATTTTTGACATTAATTAAAACAGATTTTGAACAGCACCATATTCCTTTGCACTGATTTCGCTCATGGCGCTTCTGGCCCATCACGCTCGCACTGGTGGGTGGCAAGTCAGGCGACCATTTGGGTGTGCGCAAAAACTGCACGGTTTTCCTGGATTCTGGCGCAAATGTGGGCTTTTTGGCCATCTTGGATTTTCTAAGCCCACAGCACCAAATGTTGCAGCATAATAACTTGAACGTGAGTTGATAAACATGACAAACCCCCCCGCCTGACTGCACTTTGATTTCGAGTCGAGGGGGAGTCGGGTGCAAAGGATGTTTCGACCCATGCGCTGGGATGTCCGCATCATCTTCTTCTGATTCCGCAGATGGCACAGTTCAGCATCTTTTCCTCCATCAGGGTGGATCGGTCGGTTCTCCTCGCCGGTCCTGATGGGAGTTTCGGCGGTACCTGGGGCCCCCCGGATCTTTGCTCCCGGTCCCCGGGTCGTCCTCCTTGATCAGTCTCCATGGTTTATCTCTCTCTCTTCTCACCTGGGTTGACAAAGCAAAGCGGCAGAGACATATTCGTAGACATTTCCCCACCACTATTAATGGTGGGGTGAACATATACATTTTATCCATCAGGATACATTTGCATTCCAGAATCATAGAATTGTATAGGCTATATGTGGAATATTTTAGGGTTGGACTTGTATTACTCTGGAGCTGCACCCTCTGAGATTGCAGAGGACTCCTCCAGTTGCTGCAGAGTGTGCCTGGGATGGCAACACTTTAGCTGATTTATATGGACCCACTTGTCTTCCCCTTCCGCCAAACTACCCTTGGGGATGCGGATCTTGTAGGCGACTGGGGAGATCTTGTCTACAATTTCAAAAGGTCCCTTCCATGTAGGCAGAAATTTCCGCTGTTTGGCCTGGTTCCTTTGGAAATTGTATAGATAGACCCGGTCCCCCACATTGTATTCTTTCCTAGTAGTCTTTAAATCATAATCAGTATTCATGCTATCGGCTGATCTTTCTAGGTTTGGCTGAGCATAGGCAAAAGCATGTTGAAGGTGTTTCCTTAAATTTTCAACATACTCGTGAGTTGTGGAGGCATTGATCAATGTTTGGTCTTGGGTCCTGTAGAGCAAATGCTGGGGAAGCACCATCCTGCGTCCAGTCATCAGCTCAAACTGTGACATTTTAGTTGCAGATGAAGGGGTAGATCTGATGGCCATTAGGACCAGAGGTAATCGGATATCCCAACTTGGCCCAGAATCTGCCACAAACTTTTTTAAGATGCTCACAATGGTTTGGTTGTAACGTTCTACCGCACCAGAAGAGGCTGGCGGGTAAGCAATGTGTAGCTTCCTTTTAACCCCCAGTATCTCCCACATCTTTGTCATTACTTCGCTCTTGAAGTGGCTAACTCTGTCTGACTCAATCCTTTGGGGTAGACCAAATGCGAAAAGATGTGGTTGATCAGCAGAGCAGCTGCTTTTTCTGCCTTGCAGTTTGGGGCCGGGAGACATTCCACCCATTTAGTAAATAAGCATGTCACCGTCAACATGTACTTATTTCCCCTAGAGGAGTGAATCACGGGCCCTATGTAGTCAACTTGCAAATCTGACCATGGCAGTGTCATCCCCCTCTTTTGGAGAGGCGCACGGTGTGTGAGGGATGTTGGCTGAAATTGTGCACACAAAAGACACCCCTTCAAGAGTTGGTCGAGGTCCTGCCCCATGTGTGGCCAGTATGTAACCTCTCTTAAGATCTCAAGTGTTGTATGAAACCCCCTATGACCGGCGGTGGCCGCATCATGGGCGTGACTTAACATCAGGCTTCAGAATGAGGTAGGAACCACCCACTGATCATGGCCAGCTTGGGATTTCCTTACCAACAAACCGTCTTGAATTCTGAACATTTTTGGACATTTCATCAACACTCTAAGGTCCTCTTTCCCAATGCAATCGGTATCCGTCAGAGGAAAGTTCTCAGGGTCCTCAATGTGTTGGTAAAACTTACCAATTATTGGATCCCCCTTCTGAGCCGTAATCAAATCAGCATCTGGGGTCTCTTTACTCCATTGTGCAGTTGAAAGATCATTGTGAGCATTTGTCTGGGACCTAGTGATAGCAGTGACCTGGATTTCCCCCAACAGGGACTAAATCTCTGTTAGATTCCCTTGGATGGCCTTGGTTTTGACCAGCTGATCAGCTAAGTCATTTCCAGTTTTGTCTGGTCCCTCTACTTTGGAATGACCCTTGATCTTTTTCCAGTAGATGGTCATCCCATTCGAGGTGACCAGATCATCAATATTTTGAATTAACTTCCCATGTTTCAAGGGTTTGTTATTAGCACATAGCATGCCTCTGGTTTTCCAATTAACCAGGTGCTCCACGAACCTGTTCCGTACATAATCCGAATCTGTGATTATGAACAGTTCGTGGAATTGATGTTGGACAGCAGTGAGGATGGCCTGATGCACAGCCATCAACTCTGCCACCTGACTACTTCGGGGACCAATCTTGTACCCAGCGGAGGGTTCTGGGGACTCATTCACCCATGCATTCCCTACGCCGCCCACAAGTTCTTTCTCCCCATTGTTGTCAACAGGGTAAGAACATCCGTCCACATAGACAGTGGGCATTCCCTCACACTTGTCTTCTTCAAAGACTTTGTGTGGGGAATTAAGGTATGCCTCCATGTTGTCCTTGATTTTTTGACTTTCGTCCTCAAGACAGTTTTCTCTGGCACAATCATGCAAGTCAGCCAGAAGACATTTTCTGTCATGGAAAGTCTACTGCATTCTAGAATGAACGCTGTGGGGACAGAATTTGTATTGTGTCTTTTTTCCAATACACTGCGTAGTACTTCAACACATTCTGTTTGGTGAATGGATGTATATAAAGCTTCCACATCCATTGTGCCCAAGATACATGATTCTCTTACCTTAATGACTCTAGAATATTCAAGGTCTGCGTAGTATCCTTTATGAATGAGGCCATTTGGGTCACAAATGTTTTTAAAAAGAAATCTGTGTATAGGTATAGAATCTCCAGGAGTGCGTCACATGACGACACAATTGGACATCCTGGTGGTTTCCTCAGATCTTTATGTACCTTAGGGAGTATATCGAATGATGGGGTTATGGGATTAGTTTTTGTTAAGAAACATCTTTTCCCCTGTGCAGATCCATCCCTCAGCTTCTGCATGTGCACTAAAATCCCTTATTTCTTCTCTGAGTGTATTGGTGGGATTGATGTCTAGTTCTCGATAAGCTTTGGTGTCTGAGAGTAGCCATAAACATTCTGTTTCATAATCACAAGTGTCTTGAATAACAATCCCACGACCTTTGTCTGCTGGTTTTATGGTGCAATTACTATCCGTGCTAAGTGTTTTTAAAGCTGTCCTTTCTTCTCTGGTGTGGTTGTCCTGATAATAATCCTCTTTATTGATGGTTTCTAGAATCTTTCTGGTAACCATGTTTTCAAATGTAATGAATTCTGCTGGAATGGTTTGTGGCAGGGGATCAAAAGATGGTTTTATTTTAAAACCTGCAAGGTTCTCTTTTTGTTTGGCATGTCCATGTTGTCTCTTTCTCCCTGACATTCTGGTATGTTGACATGGAAAAAATATTTCAGTCCAATGTTCCTGAGGAACCTTTTAAGTTCTACTGCAGAGAACCCGCCTGCCATCAGATTCTCCTGATTGAACAGATTATAGAAATGGGGTAAGCCCTTTTTTATATCATGATCCTTGGGGACAACACAACCTCTATGAAAAATGTATTGCCAGCTCACGCACTGTAAATAGACAAAGCATTGATGGCTTTCCTGTGTCCATGTTCCTCTCACAGGTTAAAACCAGGACAACTGAAGTCCTAGCACACACATTCCAATTCTGGCATTGCATGGCCGAAGCCAGCAGTGTAGCCAATTGCGATATAACCTGCTACAACATTGAAGCACAGTAAGCTCCCCTCCTGGGGACGCTTTATCAGCTACTGATGAAGCTTTGTATATATGTTTACCCCGGACAAGCATACTGAGTATTACACAGGTTTTTTAATGTGATAGATTTACACCACAAGAAAGGTTGTGAAGAACCCGGACCACAATTCCCAGTCCTGATGAAGGCCATTTTAATCGATAGCTATGGGAACTGCTATAAGCTGAAATACAGTTGTGTTGACTTTTCATGAATATCAGTGTCCGCCACACACACTGGATACCAAATATCTGATGTTTAGTTCAACACTAATACCAAACCCTGATTAATATACAAGGGATGTATGTTGTTAGTCACTGGACAGTCACCAAAATGTATTAATTATTCTGTATATTGTTGTATATGTTTCTCTGTTGGCAATGTGCTGGGTTCACAACCTGCAGCGACAATTTTGCTTATATGTAATGCACAGTATTAGATTTCTGTTATAAATATTTTTCAATTGATGGTGTGTCCTTTTATGCAACCAAGGTCACTCTGGTCAATTGTCTTTTAACAGTTTTTTTTTACCTGAAGAGATCAGGGAATTGCCAGGCTCCCCTCTCTTTCTATCATTCACCAATGTCCATTTTGTGCGGCCATGAGCAATGTCCACAATCACTAGTGCATTTCCTTCAAGCATGTTGCAAGCCACACAGATCATCACACAGTAGATCTTGCCCCTTGCATCATGTCGGGCCGCGTCCAAATCCGTACCCCATAAAACGGTCCCTTATGGCCAGTAGCCGGATTGTTTTTGGCATGCCCAAACATGCCAGCCTAAACTGCCCACCATCCATGGTCACATGCCAACTCTGCACCCTTTCCTAGGCTACAAACCATCTGGCCACTGACCATAGCCACAGGTCACCTTTGCACATCCTTAAAAAACTTGGCCTCTTTCTCACTTTCCCTATCTCTAATTATAACAAAACCTACTCCAGCATATATAACAAGCAAAGTGCATTAAAGAAATCACCACAGGTGTTGCATCAGGCTACCACCATAGTTAGTGAAGTGATATCCACAGACAGTAAAATAGTCCCCGAACATATTCCAGCTTCTGAGATCAGAAAACTGAAACTGAAAACACTGTACAAGACAGAGCGCTATTTGTTGCTCAATAAAGCATATATTCGGGAACTTCCTACCAACACAACTGTAGACTTGTGTTTTTAAAATCATTTTATTGCCATGTAGTCCGTGGATCAAAATCATGGATCGTCAACACAACATGACACCTGTTTGAAAATATTTGAGGCAGCTCATGTTCCTTAGTTGAACAATCAGTGCCTCCATATGCTATGTTTTAATGTCATGCATCTTCCTCATTGGCCCAGAAAAAACCACGCACACCAAATAAGGAAGTGAGTCTGTAGAATGGACCAAAATATAACTAATTTAATGAATATTTGTTGTATCTATTAATTCCACGTGTTCCAAAAATACATGGAAAAATGATAGAATTTTTCAAAAGCATGCCTTTCAGACCTGACCACCAGTCCTCATGCAAGTTTAGTGCAACTTCATCTTGCGGTTTGGGCTGTAGCCTCAGGCTCATCTTCTTTTCCTGTTCAAGTCTATACGGATTTCGGAAAGTTTGGATCCCCTTTCAAACTTTTCCCCCATTTGACGAAACCACACCAAACTTGTCTAAATCATTCAGAGTCTGCTCTATATTTCTTTTGCAAAGCTTTGTGCAAATTCATTAAACAGCGCAAATGTTATAAGCCTTTGTTCTTCCTTTCAGAATGCCAACTTAACAATAAGGGTTGCTCTCACCGACCCTACAATACCTCTGTACCATTTTAAAAAAGCATATAACATTGTTGGACTGTAAAATTGTTAGGGAAAGTGTTCACTAACCTAGGGATTGACAAAGCAAAATGTTGTTACAACGCACAGGCCGAGTTGATGGCAGTATTTGTCCTATTTTAAACAGGTCAGTGACAGACATTTGGCAGAAATTATGGTCAAAAGAGGCTTAATATCCTTGGCGAGTCCTATTTCAGTTTTGATAAAGGTTTCTCTGTTGTAGTTGTCAGTTGTGTGGCCATTCTTAGTTGGTGGAAATATTTGTCAGGTTAATTCCGATAACGAACCAGACTCCTCCATGCTAGCTAGTTACGCGAACAACCGCGAGAGAAAATAAAGTGTGAGAGTAAGCAAAATGTGTGAAAAAGGAAAAAGAGAAAAACAAAGTTTGAGAGAAAACATGTTAAAAAGTAAGAGCAAACAAAGATGAATGGATTATTGTGATCACTGTTGCAAAAGTAATCACCCAAAAATCAACATGCAGCTAGCGCACAGATAAGGACAACAATAGAGAATATAGACAGGGACAGACATTGCAGTGTATTTTCAGTGTTTCCCTCGTTTAATTACCAGGATGCAAGAGAGCCATGTGAACAGCTGAGGGTACACAAAGGTGTTCCTACCACACTCAGAGAAGGTAAAAGATGTCCATAAAGTAGAGGGAGGGAAGGCTGGGGGCTATGGGAGAGTTTGCTGAGAGCAAGAGATGGTGTTTCCAGTGGAGTTAGTAACAACTAAGAAACAGGTTTTAAAAAGGAGATGTGGGGAGGAGGTTCAAGATGCCTGAGATGGGCAGATCAGGGGACAGAAGGAGCTGTGCAGGGGTTTATTCCCTCCACTAGCACAGTCTTGAGGCAAATCATATAAAAAGCTGGTGCACGACAGGAAGAGAAGATACCCCCAGACAAGGGGAGCAGGTGTCGGGATGAGTTGACGGTGTGCATGAGGACTAGGTGACATGGCAGCAAACTGTCCTCCAAAAGCAGAATACAAATCTGGCTGGACAGACCCAGGAGGAGAGCAAGGAGCACAAATTAAAAACGGACAAACCTGTGTCCCAATCTTCCGTAGAACCGTGACAATTAGGTCGTTGGTATTAAAACATGCATACAATGACAAGGAAGAAGATCAGTGATCAGAACACTTTGGAGGAGACAGTTCTTGGACAAAATGATATCAGCACACAAGACAATACTTTAGAACAGAGAGGGCCACCAAAGCCATTTCACTTGTATAAAAAACACAAAGCTCATCAGAATATATATTTGTATTTAATGGTTTATATATCTCTTTCAGCAAAGTGATGCGCAATGGAGAAAAACAGTACAAATATATGAAGAATACATTATATATTGAATATAAAGTGCAAGGAGAGTGGGCGAGCTTTAACAGTAGAATGGAAAATAGACAGTGTAGTCCAGTGTTATTCAAACGTTTTTAAGCTGTGATCCCCAATCCCATATATATATATATATATATATATATATATATATATATATATATATATATATATATATATATATATATATATTTGTTGTTGAAGACCTCCTCTCCCATGTAAGTAAAATATTGTTGCTGGTCCCCCAAATTATATATATGTTTACATAATCTATTAAAATTAGTACCCATGATCCCCCTCCCAACATCCTTCAGGCCCCCACTAGGGTGTCACTGGTGTGGAAAATAGACAGTGTAGTCCAGTGTTATTCAAACGTTTTTAAGCTGTGATCCCCAATCCCATATATATATATATATATATATATATATATATATATATATATATATATATATATATATATATATATATATATATATATATATATATATATATATATTTGTTGTTGAAGACCTCCTCTCCCATGTAAGTAAAATATTGTTGCTGGTCCCCCAAATTATATATATGTTTACATAATCTATTAAAATTAGTACCCATGATCCCCCTCCCAACATCCTTCAGGCCCCCACTAGGGTGTCACTGGTGTAGGCAAATACATCATTTCAAGGAGTAGGGAGTTCCACTATGAAGGGATGCAACTAGAGAAAAATAATGGAAATGAAATGGTACACAATGGGGTTAGGAACTGATAAAAGAAAGAAGTGGTTGGAATCATAAGGAGTGACCAGGGACATTTATTGATAAAAGAGAAAAGAACAAACAAGGAGCTAGACCATGCACACATTTAAAGACAATACGTTGAAAATATAAAAGAAGATGGGATTCAAAGGGCAGGGAAGGTGATGGATTGAACAGAAGCAGAAATCGAAGTTTGAGAGGGAAAAGAATATTGAGTACATATAACAGAGTTGAAAATAGAACACAAGGGAGCAGGTTCATAGGCCAGAAGGGCAATTATAAGAGCTGGCCATTAATCAAGACGAGAGGGAATCAGTGTAGAAATAAGAGGTTTGGGGGTATGAAAGGAGAAGAAAGGAGAGCTTTATGAATTTTCTAGAGTAACTGACAAGAACAAGCAGTAGTGGAGATGTATGTTGAAAAAGAAAGTGCAGATTAAAAAATGACCCAATATTATTGGCAGATTGTGAGAGAAATGGAGGAAGTGGGAAAGAAAATACAGGAGGAATATAGAGAGTTAGAGACAGGAGAAGGAGGAAAGATCATAATTCCGATGTTGTAGAGTTCAGAGGGGAATCAGAAAAGGAGAAGAAAGAGGCAAAGATTTCAGATTCTTCAGCACTAGGAGAACTGAAAGAATTGACCATCAAAACAAGAGGAGGGTACCGAGAGAAAAGAACGGGACCATGGACAGACCCTTGGGGCACACCAAATGATAAAGCAAAGTAGTGGGCTTTTTTCCAGCCCAAGAGACTGATAATTAAGCAATTGTATAGATAAGAATGAAACCATTAAAGAATAGAACCTAAAAACCCAGAGATGTGCAGAGTAATCAAGCGTCAAAGGCAGTTAAGAGACCCTCATCACAAGTTGGGTGGTATCCCAGAGATAATTGTGCCGGGATACCACCCAATGCTATTTGTGTTACCACAACCCGGTCCGGATGCAGAGTGGAGGTTGGTAAGTATCCATTCCAATGGGTTTGGGGTGGCTAATAGCGCAGAAAACGGCCCGAAAATAGAGATTTCTACCTCCAGCAGAAGGCTGGAGGTAAAACTCCCATTTTCCGACAAACTCTTGATAGGGCCTGCCCTTAAATGCTGTGGTAATAGCATTATCACTGTATTTAAGGGCTACCACCGAACTTGTGATGAGGCCCCAAGTTGGATCAAAATAAAAGAGAGTTTGGAGTGGCAAGCCAAAAAAGGGAGTTAGTTACACTAAGAAGAGCAGTTTCAGAGAAGTGAAGGGGCAAAAACGAGATATATAAGGAGACAGAAAAGAGTGGTGGTGAAAATAGGGAACAACTTGGGTATAGACAACCCGTTCAAGAATTTTAGATAAATAAGGAAGAAGAGACATTGGACAATAATTAGCAATGGTAGATGAATGAATGTAAGGCTTCTTGAGGATAAGTAAAGTAACTGTAAATTTAAAACAAGTGGGAAAATGCAGGTAGAGAGGGGGAGTTTTAACAGGGTATTAAAAAGTAGGAGTTGAGGAAAAATCTTAGGGATAATGGAAGACGGAACAGGGTCTTGAGGCAGGTGGGGCAAGCATTGAGAAATGAACCAAGAAATAAAGGAAGGAGTATTGGAATGCATAGCTCTCCGTTGGTGCAGTGGCCTCGAGTGGCCCAAGGTACTAAAAGAAAGTGAAGCTTCTGGAACACAAATGTTAGGAGCGGCCTGATTAAGCCATCAGCATGTAGTTGCATGCTTTGAGCAGCCTTTGCACAATAGAGTCTGCTGCCATATCGGCCCTAGAAGCAAGAAACCTTGGCCACTATGGGGTGCAGTCCAGAAGAAGTTCAGCGCCACCATGCTCTGAACCTCGTGCGCATCCTGGCTCACAATTGGCTCAGACATTGCCCTTAGATGTGGGCGTGCCAGAGAAAGATGAAGGAACTCTGCCTGCCAAAACTCAGGGAGGACAGGCCAGAAACTGGGGATGTTCTGGGCTACAGTTTGGGTGAAGATGGTGGTGCACTAGCCGTCTGGAGCCAAGAAGGTGGGCTGAGGTGAAGAGCATTTCTGGACCATATTCGCCATGCATCCTGTGTGAAGAGCTCTGGCACCTCTGTCACCAGTGCCAGAGCATCGGTGAGCATCGGAGAGCCAATAAATGTGGCGGTGGTGTGTATGGATGCTCCCAAGGCATGGGGCCACCATGAAGTGAAAAAAGTCCCACTAGGACAGGGTGGTGAGTACAGATGAGTGTAGGGATCTTATTGGCATGAAGTGCCACTGAAGAGAATGTGGCAGGGTGCTCTGCAGTGATGAGTGTGGTCACCACTTTGTGCACTGTCCACCACCATGAAAACTTCCTGGGGGGTGGGCTAGCCCCTGAGAAGTTGTCCCACACCATGATACCACTATAGCAACCCAAGTATTGTGCCAGCTCTGAAGGACCAGGGGGTGACTGACTGCAGCAGTCACACCCATATAATGTACATAGAATTTATATAATTATGTATTTAATGGTATATGTTATGTTATGTTATGCTATCTATTCACTGAGACAAAACATTGTTAAAGGGACGTTATGGTTAGTAAAAACCTATGCAATTCAATGGACAGACGTTGTTACAGGGACGTTATGGTTACAGGTAAAACCGAAAACCCCCAGAAATGTGCTAGTTATGGTAAACTAAGTAATCATAACTCGCGCTACCCCTGTCCACTGCAAGGACTAACACCCATGACATCAAAGATGACATCACAAATGTCATTCATGACAGCACCATGTGCAAGAACTGCAAGGGAAAATAGAGTAGGTTTGCAAATTGTGTACTGATGAAGAAAACAGGACAAAGGCATAGGGAGTACACCATTAGGGAATGCATCAACAACAGAAGTGACGTCTGCCTTCAACAATCTTAACGCACTGCTACTGTAATGGGGAACAAAGAACAAACAACCAGAGTAACGACTAAAAATTGCTAAGACCTGAATGTCACTACAATGTAGTAAGGACACTAAACGTTGTCTAATAATTGTACAGGTGCTGTAGTATACAATAGTACAGAAGCATAATATGTCTTTTTTTTAACGTAGCAATGGCAAGCACCTTAGAGTGGTAGGAAGAAAATTTCCCTCATGACGAAATGACTTTCTATAGTAAACCCCTTGGTATGCACTGCACTACATTTACGCACAGTAGCGTGAACCGTAAATTATATAATACATATTACAGCATGTACACCAAACACATTCTCTTTTCGGTAAGAGAACATATTGGAAAGAAAAGCAAGGCAGTACAAGCGGCAACCCTTCCACAACAGAAAGGAAAGAAACTGTGTGCATAGGGAAATGGACAGCGTGCAAGTCAAAGTCATAGTGGAAACATTTGTGAACAATTGTGCCGCTTTAAAGGGTGTGTATAAGGATATATTTTGGACAAAATGAAATAGCACTGTTACACCTGCATGTGTACTCCTTCCCCATGTCGGAGCCCGCCATCCCCTCAAAAACTATTTCATGCGAGACGTTACGGTGATACATCAATCTCTTCCTCCCCTCACAACCAAGTTCTGCAAATCCCCATTTCCCCACAATAAGTATCCACTTCTGCTACCCCTTCCCTTTCCTAATGGGGTGCATGCATGTGTACAAGGAAACGGTAATAATGAGAATGTTGCTGAGTGTTTGTGTGGTATTCTTTTTTTCCTGAAATGAGGGTCTGACTCAGTGGCACACAGTCCTTGTTGCAATAACTGCAACTAAGAAAAAAGGTAGATGTCCTACCAACACCGCAGCTGTCCGGCCTATCCACAATGACAATGGAGGCATCCGTACGTGTCCAGCAAGCTCTGCATGTCCACATGTTGTCCACCACATAACAATGCATGTAGGAGCAGACATTTGTGCATAGTGCAAGTACACACATGTGTATCAGTTCCTCTGTGTCCTGGTAACATCGCCACTGTGCATCATATGCGAAGGAACTTTAATTAGGTCAGGGAATCCACCCACGTCCTACAGGAAGTTATACAGATAAACATTCCACCTACTGTACCCTATAAATAGCCAGCATCTCCCAAATTTGTCGGCGCACGTGTGGCGCACTATTAGTCAGTACAGTAGAGAAGTGGCAACGGTGTGCATAGGACACCCGTGCACATGTGCACAATGTATTCCGCCCAAAACGCCGTCCCAAAAGGAGAACAGTGCAACATCACCATGTGACCGGACCCACGCTGTGCGTAGGCCCTTATTTCGGGGACAGGAGCCAGACCCTCGACCAGCGACAAAGGGCAAGGTTGAGCAATGTAGGGAGTGTTTTTCAGTACACGCTTACAAACACACCACAATGTGGCGTAGAACATGTATGTATGTTTTAGAACAAAGTAGGCCTGGTTTCTGAGTGAAAGTTGTCCACAGCAACCCTACAAAAGGGAACACCTCAGAGGTGCTGTGCAATCTGTTTGCAGCTTTTCAGAACAGAGTAGCAGGCCACATAGGTTTGCCCTGTAAGTAATGGTGCACCAAATCTGCTGTGCTACAGTGCGTCTGCAACTAATAGCAACCATGTCAGTCCGACTGAGTACGCACAGTAATGGAGAACATTATGAACGGGCCTTGTTGTGATGGGTAGCTAGTGGAATACACGAGTATGCGCACTTGCATTTCCCCAAGGACGGTAAGGGCCGTGTCCCAATGAAGCAGAAATATTCCTTCTTCCCTTTCCAGTTTCTTCTTTGCAGCACGCCGTCATTGCATACTGTTAAAAGGCTCCACACGCTTCCACCAATGACATTGAAGAGCTCTCCATTTACCAGTATCAGTTCTGTACAACAGTCCTCTGCGTACACACCACACCCAGAAACGTTGATGTGCAATCCCTATGGCTCCACAGTTCAATTTCCATGGCCGCTATCCTGAAAATCCCTGGATGTGACTTTCGTGCTGCGTGCAAGCGTAGGGGAATAACTTGCAACCAGAGTACGGGGAGTTTGTTGTAAGGGGCGGCTCTGAAAAGAGCCTTTTTAAAAAAAAATTAGATGCTTCTAGAGAAACACCCTTTTTACTTTTTTTTTTATTTTGTGTTTTCTTGTGCGGACATTGTTACAATAAACTCTTCACTGCATCTTGTAGACGGGCAAACAAAACAGCATTACCAATGGGTGACAAAGAAATGCCATTTGCTTGGAAAAATTCTGCATTTCCACAACTAATTAGGTAATTGTTGCAGAAGAACATCCCAGCAGTGAACACAAAATATACATGCTTCTGTTGATGAGACAACTTCCTGCCTCTGGCTCAGAACAGCATCCAGGAGCATTGTCCCATACTCTTTGTGGTGTTATGAATGAGAAAAGCACCTTGGCAGTGGGAAAAAGCCTCTTCAATAGATTTAGCAACCTCTTCAGTCGACGGAACAAACCTAAACATGCACGTAACCCATATGTAAGCCGTCGAAGTGGATGACAAAAACATTGGGTCTAACAAAAGTGGCCAGGTCTTTGCAAAGTGCATGCATGTCGGCGCAACTGCGCTTGTAGACACCGGGGTCATTACAAGGTTGGTGGTAGGGGTTTAACGGGGCTGGTAGAGCTGCCAGCCCCATTAAATCCCTACCAGCGCATTACGAGGTTTTCTCGAGGGACCTGGTAAGGGGCGCCTGGTTTTATCAGGTGTCCTTAGCGGGTCCCGGAAGCATACCAGGGTGCTAACAATGGGCCCGTTATTAACGGGCCCTTTGTTAGCACCCTCCCCATTCCCATTGAGCCCTATGGGGGCTTGAATGGGAATGAGAGGTACCAGGTCCGGGTTCCTTAAATGAGGAATTACCGGTTCCTCCAAGGTTGGAATGGCCTTGTAATTCCTCATTTGAGAAACCCGGAACCGGTACCCAGTAAGGGGGTAGCCATGCTGCTAATAGCGGCATGGATACCTCCAACCTTGTAATAACCCCCACCGTTCCACAATGCGTCCACTCCTTCCGAACCAAAATTGTCATCAAAGTTTCTTTCCAGGGCATACTTGTGCAGATCTAGTAGAAAGGCATCACCTATAGGCAACACAATGCGTTTCGCCATGTCAACCAACCTCACTATGCAGTGTATAATGTACAACAGTTTGACCGCCCCTTCCTGTGAACCACACCCACAGTACCTGATTGGATAATCCCGAAAGTTCCATGTCCATTGGGCAGCAACATAAGAAGCGCAGATTGTGGCACGTGCAGTGCCTAAGGAACCACGAGGGCCGCACCCCAGTAAAGTAGAAGCAGTCCTTCTTCCCTTTTCACTACCTTTTGTCCACCACGACCTCATTGGGTACGGGTAAATAGGTACACACGATTCCACCAAGGCCTTCCAAGACGTTAGCATCAAACACTATCAGTTCTGCACAACACTTCATAGGTACCGTTACAAATTCAGCCTGCTAGTGTGCTGTCACTGGACAGCACGTCCAGTAGAAAGTTAAGTAAAAGATTGCAAGATTTGTGCATCCACATTCATCCACATGCACACCCATCACCACAAAATAGAGGTACAGAAACATTTTCTGCACTATATGTAAGACTGTGTTATCAGTGCCTCTGCACACGGTATCTGCCAATGAGTGCCCATTACGTTCTTTAAAAGTATAGTGTTTTTTTTCCGATTCCCTACCATGAAGTGGCACTTCAGTGATATGTGTTTGCTACGTTCTCCGTTACCCATATCATAGAGTGTAATATTGAAACAGGAACTCTCTGCTTTCCTTATGACAATGCTACGAAATGTTTTCCCCACTAATCCACCTCCTTCATAAATTGTAAAAAAATGCCACCAATAGCAGCATTGAATGTATCTTACCAAGCGAAAGCAACTTTCAAAAAGATCACTGTTTGCACAGCTGTACTTCTGTCTAGGCTGCACTATTCCAACAGATTCTTTTTAAATATGCCCCCTTCTACTCTCCACCCTCTGGAACGCATCCAGAAGAGGATTGCACAACTTGGGATGGTATCTCTCCTGCACTGAAATGTCACCAATAGCTCCCAGTGGCTGCGAAGAATAAAGTGAGAAGACTTTCTGGGCCCTGGGACCTCAATACCTTCAACTCTAACTCCCTATATATCTACGTGCGCAAGCTCTTCCCTCATGCACCTCCAACTACCTCAGGGTCAGGCGCTTCTGCAAAAACCAGTTAGTGGTAAATGTGCTGGGGGCCTCCCTCTGCAACAGCCTCCCCGACACTTGAGGGTAACCATTGCCAGTTTTGGAAGCACCCCAAAGCCTTTCTTTTAGTGTCTGCTGTTTCTGCTCCTCTCCCCGGCTAACTGCCTGACGTAAACTGATTCTGCACTGGTTACCTGCCCCGCCAGGTGAACCCCTGCACTGGCTTTCTAGCAAACCCCACACTTGAGGACCGTTTTCTGTATGGCTAACAGGGCATCCATCAGCTGTTGTGTGCACTTATCCGTGGCACACTTGGCCCATATTTTTACTTATTGTCATTTGTTCTTCTTCCCATGTACTGTACCTTCCACTCCCTCCACGCATGCACTTGGGCGACCTATGTCACACCTGGCCTAATAGGGTAGTTGTCTCTGTCTCCCCTCTGTTTCCCCTCCTTTGCCTCATTGCGGTTTGCTTGATGTGTGTGTAGGTGCATTACGAATGCCATAGCATACAATTGCACATCATATGATATCATACACACAATGCATGCACAACAGTAGGATTCCTGCCACTTACCGTGTACACTGTAAAGTTGTTTTTTGTTTTCTGCCGTACCCCACTTACTGCACACTTTTCAAAAATGATTATGCAAACGCAGCACAGCTTGCATGTTAATAACTGCAAACACATACATACAGTACATGCATACACCCAGGATGCCTGCCCCTTTCCTTGCACACTTCCACCATAGCCTTCTCCACTTCTTTGTGCAAAGAGACCTTCTGGCACAGTGCTTGCGTACACACCAGTCCCACCAACCTTATTGAGCAGTGTCGTTCGCTCTGCAGTTTCATTTCCTTGGCTCCCATCCACAAAATGGCTGAATGTGGCCTATAGAAGCATTAAAGTACAGCCTAATCCACTGAGTTTTTGTACTGGGGGTGGGGGAGGGGGTTGGGGAGGTAAGTGTAAAACAGGGTAGAGGTTTGCGTCTGTAGTACTGTCTCAGAAAACAAAAGGTTTTTTAAATTATTTTCTTTTGTCCTGTTTTTGTTATGTACGTGTTTGCATACATTTTTTTTTTAATCTCTTTCAATGAGTTTCTGTTTGCTTCTTCTCCTGAAATTTTGTATGGACTGAAAGTCAACGCTTCTCTTACAGTTATACAGGATTGTCTGCAATGCTTCATGCAGAGTGGCAGACAAAACAGCATTGCCAGTGGAGGTAAAATAAATGCCATTTCATTGGAACCACTGCAAATCTTGCTAGTCATTGCTGTCATAGTCAGTGCAGAACATCCCAGCACTGCACATAAAGTCACACATGCTTCTGTTTATGAAACACCTCCTGACCTCTGGCTGTGGGCAAATTACACCAGCATGTTCCTATGCACCTCTTGGTGGCATGGAGGAGAAAATCACCTTGGCAGTGGGATAAATCTGCATCACTGCTGTCATCAACTTCTTTAGGTGACAGAGCAAACGTGAGCACGACATGTACCCAAAATGTAGTGCTCCATAATGCACAACCACAACATCTATAGTACCAACAGAGGCCACACATGCACGATGCAGAACCATGGCACCGAAACCCCACTCATAGACTGTGCCCCAAAAAACCTCCACTCCTTCCAGCTGAAAGTTAGTATCAAAGCCTCTTTCCACGGCATACCTGTGCATATATTGCAAAAAAGTATCACCCACGATGAGCACTTTGCGTCTGTCCATCTCTGTCAACTTCACTCCATCGAGGTTTGGGGAAATATATCTCTGCCCCTTCCTGTGAACCACACCCTAGACAACTGATTGGATAATCCCCACAGTTCCATTTGCAAAGGCACCATGCTCAGAAGGGCAGAATGTAGTATGTGCGCCTTCCCAGCTACAGCGAGGGCCACACACGAGTACAGCAGAGGCACTCCTTCTTCCGTTTCCACTATTGTATATGCAACACTCCCACATTAGGTCGTATTCAATAGTCACACACGCATGTAGCATTCACATCCAAGACCTCTGCATCGAACACTATCATTTCTGCACTGCACTGCAGACATACCTTTACACACTCACAGTACAGGTCTTGTGTCATGTGAAAGCACCTCCAGGTAACAGCTCTCCAAACCGATGCGCACTTTCAGCGTCCACATTCACCCAGAGCGGCACCCAGCACCACAAACTACAGGTAGCCATAGTTTATTTCCTCCCAGCACTCCACCAACACCAATGATACAATACTTCAAAGTGCAGTACAGTAGTTAGTAATCTGCACAATGCACACTACTCAAACACATACCCTATGCAGTTGAACCCTATGCACTGGTACACACACACTTTCTCACCACAGCACTCAGTGGACACACTGCAGAACTGTTCACTCCTTAAGCTCCTGCCATGCACTGGAAAATGTTCCATGTGCAAACAATGAGCACACCCATGGAATCAAAAATGCATGCACAACTCATAAACCACACATGAAACGCAACAACCATTCATCCAAGACATTAGGGCCTCACCACACACAGCACACCCTAGTGCACCCACATTTTACTCCTCATGTCATGTGTAATGCATTCCCCATCTGCAATTGCGCCTGCCCACTTTCACCATGGCCACATCTTTGCATGCATGGCTCCATCACGTTGCGTTGGCTGTGCTGAACGGTATGTGATTGGCCCTGTACATTGTGCTTATTGCAACTTTCTGATGCTGATGACGTCCTTTCATGGCGCAATATGTTGAAACACTTCCTCAAGCAAGGGTCTTGTAAAGGGTATCCCATAGCAAACACATATGGCTCCCTAATGTGCAACACGTGCAATGACCTACACCATGTGCTCGTGAACGCAATACACCTCGCTTTGGTTATTCTACCAAGTGTAAAATCCTCACTGCACCCACTATTGAAAGGCACCATCCTCTGAGAGATGCAGAGGCAACTCTGCATGGCTGCATTATGGTGTGCTGGCTGGCGTCAATGGATAGGCTCTTGGGTGCATGGCGAATGGCGTACGGCCTTTGGCCATGTACCCAATAGTCAAGTGTCAGGTCTGAATGCATGTGAGAAGTAAGATGGGTAGTATGTCTAGGTTAGCTAAAAACATTGATTAATTGTGAGAAGGCAATTCATAAATGGGTGTTTTACTTAACCTCCCTTTTACAGAGTGAGGATTCCCCAAGTCATCATGCAGGAAGTGAAGGTAAAATCATTAATTAATTGTGAGATGGGAATTCATAATTGGTTGTTGTACTTAAACTCCCTTTTACAGAGTGAGAATTCCCCAAGTCATCATGGAGGAAGTGAAGCTGCTCACTGATTGGTGGAGTGAAGGGCCTCAGGGCAGCACATACATTCTAAACTGCCTTTCATTGTTCATTCCCTAGCAGGAAGGTCCTGCTTTTGTTACGTTCCTGGTTTTAGGCCCAATTTGAAGTTTTTATGAGAAGATTTGGCAGAGAGATCCTTGGAATCTGCTTTCCAGTTGATCAAGGATTATGTGGGACAGGCAATGCTGTTAATCTGGTGGGAGTGCAGCGTTTGTTTCAAGTGGAAAGAGCAGTATCTAGTAAATTAGGTATTTAGGTTGCTGCAGAGAGTTTACTTCTTAAAGACATTGCCAAGTGTTAGCTTGCCGGAAATCAACTCTACTTATTAAGCAAGACATTCTGTAAAATACATGTTGAATGAATACTGAACCTGACATGTGAGCTGCATGCAAATAATCCTTGCAAGTAGAAGTCATGCTGGCTTACAGCAGTGTGGAAATGTGTGGTTAAAAAACTGTGAATGAAAGAAGACATTCTTACCTGCATGTTTTTTTTTTTTTTTAAAGAAAGAAAGACAGTGCAAGAGCAACAGGGTTAATTGATACTTTAAGAACTCTGCTGCAATACTTTCAAATGGAAGTGAAAGACGCTATGTCCAGGGTTGATTCCAGGTGTTGATCTGTTAATTCATGAGTTGAGATCTGGGTTTTGCTGGCTGTACTTTCATTTACAAGCAAGACAGGAACATGATGGAGTTGGAATGTTATGTAGTCACCTTTTGAGAGGATAAGGTGTTTTTCTGCAATTTGGAACTTAACTTCCCTTCAAAAGACTCCAAGTCTAATTGCAGGATACCCTACGAACTCATCAGATAACCAAAGTTACTTACAAGTGCAAATAACATCCTCCAAGTTGTTAAGGGAGGGTTAACACATACTGATCCTATGAAGTAGTTTTGGATAATAGGCTTTTAAGGTTATATTGTTTTCTGATTAACCTTTTTCCTTACCTTCTGCAGATTCGTAGCCATTCAGAAGTTGGAGTCTGTTGTTTTTTATTTTCTCCACATTCCCTTTCCCTTGGGAGTGTTAGTTCTTCAGCTGGTAATTTACACAGTTGTTGATCAAACAGTCTTGAGGGATCTGTGGGGTTAAGAAGCTCCTGCGGACAAGAAAAGTCAGGACCGGACATCTAGGCCTTGCCCACACCCAGCACAACATAATGGCATCATGAAGGGGAACATTTGCCACATACCACAATCCACAAACGTAACATAGAATGAGTGGTGCAAAGGGCAACTCATGCCAAATGCAAGTAGCACCATGTGCCTCCCTAATGTCCAAGGTGGTGTCATAATCTACACCAAATGGTACTGGACACATATCAGGTCACTTGTGCTGTTCTACCACCTCTACACGGTCCTGCAGAACCATTTTTTTAACGTCACCACCATCAGAGACATGCATACTTAAAACTGAATGTCTGCATGATGGTGGCGTGCTATGGTGCAGGACTAGGCTCTTAGGTGCCTGGCCTTTGGCCCTTTCCCATACACCCAACAGTGTAGGCCTTGGCCACACCCAACTCAACATAACAGAGTCATGCAGTGAACAAGTGGCCACGTACATGCAGGTCTCCCCTAGCCACTTCTAAGCATCCACTACTTCACTACTGCACCCACAGGACACAGTAGATGAGTCGTCACTCCATCAGGTCCAGGCATGTACTACACAGTGTAAGAATTGCAACCAATCCCCATAACCATGAAAGCAACATGTTATGCAATGATCACAAACCGCACACCGAAGGCAGCAATTTGAAACCTACTTCACCCCAGTGCACATATTTGGCGGTGCAAGTTGGCCACCCATTCATCGAAGGGGCTACAGGCTTAGCACATGCAACACACCGTACTGCAGTGTACGTTTCAAGTTTCATGTGATCTTCATTGTACTCCCCTTCTGCCATTGCTCTACCATCACTGACCACTAGGGCCTCACCACACACAGCACACCCTAGTACAACCCATGTTTTACTCCTCATGTCATGTGAAATGCACTCCCCATCTGCAATTGCGCCTGCCAACTTTCACCTTGGCCACACATGGCTCCAAGCCGTTGTGGTGCCTGTGCTGAACGGTATGTGAGCGGCTGTGTATATTGTCCATATTGAAACTTTCTGATGCTGATTACTTCCTTTCATGCCGAAATGTCTTCAAACACTTCCTCAAGCAAGGGTCTTATAAGGGCCTAACCATAGCAAAAGCAAATGGTAACATGTAGCTCCCTTTTGTGCAACAGGGGCAATGATGAACACCATATGCTAATGTACGCATAGCAGCTCACTTCTGCTGTTCTACCAAGTGTACAGTGTCCTCCGCAACCATTGTGTGCTACTCACTAACTTCAAATGCATGCAGAGTGACAACTGCATCGCTGCATTATGTTGTGGTGGTTGTGATGAAGGCCTAGGCTGTTAGGTGCATGGCCTACAGCCTTCGGCCATGCACCCACAGTCTAGGCCTTGTCCACACTCACCACAACATAACAGAGCCATGCAGGCGACCATGTAGGCATCTGCCAGAAATCACAAAGGCAATATATGCACCAGCACTTCCACCCAACGGCCGCACCATAAAGCAGGGAGGCAAGGACACGTGTTCCACTTACCGTAATGCAGAAACATATTGCTGTGTTTGGCACCACTACCCACTTCCAATCACAAAGCATTATAAGCATGCCAACCAAACAAGACAATCTTCACAACATTGGGCCTGCTCCAAACACTCTAGTACGTGCATAGAACCAATGATGTGTAGTGCACTGCAACACTTACTAATCTGCACAATGCACACTACGCAAGCACATAATAGAACCAGTTGCACCATGACCTCTTCCATATGTACACTATTCCGTATACACTATTCTGTATACAGCATCTCTGCCCATACACCGACAACTGCAGGTTGTTCTACCCATCACCACAGCCATGCAACCAGCATTGTGTGCACTGCAGCCAAACCACACAAAAAGCAACAATGTGGCACCTACTTTCAACCAGTGGACATACCTTTTCAACCAGTGGACATACTTTTATGTGCTAGGGCTGCAGCTGTGCATCGAATGGGCTGTGGACTTACCTCACACAGTCATTACCTCACACCTCCCTCGATTGGTTAGCTGAATCTAATTGCTGCATCAACCTCCAGGACAACATACCATGTGCATGGTCAGACAACCACACAATCACCTTTAATATTAAATCCACTGACCAATGCCCCAAACAAGAACTTGCCCCAGCCATCCAGACCAGAAACAAAAGAGACATTACAAAGGCAAAACTGCTCCCCCATATTCTCCCGCTATTAAATAACATTGTGTCTTCATGCACGGATCCTACAGCACTAGTTGACACCTTCAACCACTGAATATCATTGTCCCAATTAAACCTAGTAAACCCAAACCCCGAGCTCATCTTAACTCGTGGTTCACCCCACACCTAAGAGAACTCCGCAAAGTAAAACGCTCTGCCGAATCCTGATGGAAAAGTCACCTCTCTGACGCCAACAAAGACTACTTAACCATTGCCTCCCTTAACTTTAAAGAAGCCATCTTCCAGGCAAAAAAAGACACAACGGCCGCATTATGGAAGTCAAATCCAACACCAAAGAGCTCTTCAAGATGATTCTTAAAGAGCTTGAATCTCCTGCAACCCCCGGACACATGTAGTAAAAACAGCACGTGGTGTACAAACATACAAGCTGCCCTCCTTGGTAAAATTACCACTCTCCAGGCCAAAATGTATGCTAAACAATCCTGTCTCTGGACTGACAACCAGTCACCTCCTCCCACTCGCACCACCTCCCCCGACTCTACTCACAAGCCTTTCAGCTTCACAGCCCTCAGTACCATTGAGGTTGAAAACATCATAAACAAGCTCAAAAACGACCAACTGCCAAGACAACCTTTGTCCCGCCCTTACTATTAAGGAAGCGGCACACGTACTAGCCTCTTTTATCACCACCTTCCTTCATCAACACATCCTTCAAAACAGGCATTGTCCCTGACAATCTAAAAGATGCATGGGTCATCCCCTTGCTCAAAAAGCCCACTCTTGACCCGAGTATACCTACCAACTACATGCCCATTACCACGGTTCCCTTCCTGCTTAAAATCCTTGATCGCGCGGCTTACCTCCAGATTCAGGAGTACCTCGAAACCAACAATCTCCTTGGTCTTAGGCAATCAGGTTTCAGGCCTAGGCATGGGACAGAAACTGCCCTTATCGATTTGAAAACACAAATCGAGGACCTTAAAGACAAAGGGAAACTGGCTCTGTTGCTCCAATTAGACATATCCGCAGCCTTCGGCCTTGTTAACCACTGCATTCTTTGTCAACACCTCTCGCCAGCTGCCAATTTTTCAGACTCTGCCACTTCCTGGATTAGATCATTCCTCAACAATAGATCTATGTGAGTCTTCTCCCCCTCTGCGGCCCCTGAACCTTGACCTGTTCCTTGCATCGTGCCTCAGGGCTCCTGTGTGTCTCCCACACTTTACAACGTGTTCACCAAACCTCTCTTTGATATTCTTGACTATTTGGGTGTCACCTACATGAATTATGCCAAGCACACCCAGATACTCATCCCTATCACTGGAGACTATTTGGTGGACACCAAATCACTGAATGACGTCTACCTGGTCATACAGGCCTGGGTGGCTCAACATGAGTTTTGTCTTAATGATGATAAGACTGAGCTCCTCATCCTTGCTTCACAGTACCATCCCAGCAAACTTGATCTGTTTTCAAGTCTTTCATAATTGATGGCAACACCATCAGGATCTCTAATGACACCAAAACCCTTGGCATCTACCTTGATTCCACCTTGTCTCTCTCCAGACAAACCAACTCTGTTACATCTGCCTCAACCTACACGTGCAAACCGATTCACCGCTTGTCGCCCCTTTCTCTCCACGGCTAACTGCATTATCTTAGCCAGAACTCTTGTCATGATCAAGATCGACTACTGCAATGCTCTTTATCTGGGAACCAGTCAACAGAACCTAAACAAGCTGCAGGTCACCCAGAACAACACCATCAGAGCAGCCTTTAACATTCCAAGAAATAACCACATTTCAGACAGCAGACGCAACTTGGACTGTAGCCCAAATAATCTCACTAAAAACCCTGACACTCACTCATAAGTATCTCTCTAACCAGGCTCCCACATACCTCTCAAATTGATTTGCACCCTGCACCTACACTCGCCCGCAGCGATCTGCCCAAGCCAACTGTCTCACCCTCCCCAGATTCAATCGGCAGAAAGCAGGTGGTTGCAGCTTCCCGGTGCTAGCAACCAAATTATGGAACTCACTGCCCTCCATGCTCAGGTTCGAACCCTCCTCTCAAGCCTTCAAATGTAAAACTAAACTGTGGATTCAGGATAGCGACAATTAAGTAGCGGCCCTACTTGCTAATTGACCATTTCCGACCATACTATGATACAACTTTGTATTAACCTGCTACTGTAAATCGTGTTTGCATATGACCTGTATATACCCCACTAATGCAAATTATGTAAATTGTGATTATATATGACCCAACTCACCACATGCTCATTACATATTTACCTATTATGTTGCCCATACCTGCACTATCTCATGTTCTTATGCTGTACTGTATGATGTACTATATGTCTCTGTAACGTAACCTAAGATATGCGCCCAGATGCCCGAGGGCCAGGCGCGCTTTACTAATAAAGAAAATTCAAATACACCATAGTACACGCTATGTTAAAATCCTCATGTTTTGTGGAATGCACTCCCCTTCTGCAAATGTGCCTGCACCACTCATCACTGAAGTACATCGCCGCTGCAGCTGGCATGCCATAATGAAGGCTGCCTGCAATGACCACACAAGATTGTTGCCTGTTGAGGTATCCGCACATTGGCGGAGCAATGCATGGATAGCGCTAGCACACCACTGTCTTCTTCTAATGAGATATATCACATTAAGCACTTCTCACTCCCGCACCCTTTGCATCCCTTCTTCCCACCACCAGATTCCGTACACTATATTTTTCAGGCCCTTTCGCAGCCGCATTGTCCTCCGATACTGAATGGCACGGTCATGGAACAGTTTTGACACACATCCCGTCACCGCACACTGCAGTGCAATCAAAATGTTGACCACGCAGCGAACAGGGAAATGGAATGCCAGAGCGGAGCCAGATATGACTCATTTTAGTGCACACACTGCTACATACAAGAGTCCCAGCCATGCACACAATGGCTTAGAGCCTTGCCACACACACCCCAACACTATCCCCAGATATACCATGGTTGTGTTCCCCAAAAACTTTGACGCACAGGACACTTCCCTCCAGCCAACCACCGGCTGCGTCCAATGTTTGCCGACATCACGGCGTACTGCAGGCCAATGAGACCTCGGTCTGTGCAACAGAGAAATGGGTCTGCAGATATCACACATTTTTTGGGACGTACATTTCAGTTTGTTGCAACAAAAGTACAAGTCTGGATTCCACCAAACACACAAAAGCATGCTTTCTGACCCAAACCCCCACTCCTGTCGCAAATCTGGTGAAAATCCGCCCAGCCGTTCGGCCTGCATTTAGTCTATGAAACAAAAAAATGTGGGACCCCCCTATAACTTTGCCACCCCAGCACAAAACCTCACACAACTTGGCGAATAAATTCAGACCCAGCCATATACAGTTTTTGCAAAGTTTGATGACTATTCCTCCAGGGGGAGCGAAGTTATAGGCCGTCGAAAAAGTGCTCTTCCTAAGAGTTTAGCAACTTAACCACAACTACACACCCGCTACCGCGGGGCGTGTCATTATGTCACTTGTATAGTGCCTACTGCCATTGGTATGGCCTCTAAGCGCTATGGGGTTGAATGCCCTTCTGTAGACCGTAATCAGAGATGTACAAGGTGGCGGAAGGATTTCTAAATGCATGTGTACATTTTTAGCCAGCACAAAGGTGGGTCAGGGTGGCTGGGTCCCTAGCTCCCATAGCTATTGTGTGAGAGAATGGTGCAGTGATGAGTTGTCAGTGGATAGGGATAGTCAGAATGGTCAGATGCTCTAGTATAAGATAATGCGTGTTGTGGGTCTGTGTAATCAAGTTTATTGACAGGTATGCAGGTGAGTGCCCCGAGCCAAAGCAAATCTGGATATATTTTGTTGTGGATGCGTAATTCATTAATTTATTTGTTTATTAGTAATTTATAATGCGCCTACACAGCAAATGGTGTTTCAAGGTGCCACAAGATAAAAAAGGGGTGGGGGAACAAGGGAGGAGATTAACATAAAACGGTCCTACTGGGCCTTGTGGCATTCGGATCGTGCAAGTGCACTGAGAAGAAGTTCAGGGGAGAGATATCCAATGCTAAGTGCGAGGATTGGGCTCAGAAGGGGTACAACCCTGCCAGGCTAGTACAGGGGCAGGGAGCCTGGTAGTGCAAGTGCAGGAATGGGGGGGTCAGAGGAGACCGAGAAATAGGGGTAGATGTGGGGATGAGGGCCTGGTGTCCTGTATGACCCAGAAGGAACCAGGAAGAAAAGGGGGTCTTGAGAAGCTTACAGAACTTAAGGAGATCCGGCTCAAGCCTGAGAGGGGCAGGAAGAACATTCCAGATGGAGGATCCTGCGGAAAAGAGAGATCTACCCCACACCCTCTGCTTGTAAAAGCGTCTGATCTGCAGAGAGTTGGCGGTAGGAGACTGAAGAGCTCTAGCTGGAAGGTATTTAGGGAGAGAGTTGGATGTAGCATGGTCCCAGGGACCAGAAAGCCTTTTGGATGATGTAGAGGGTCTTGAACTTGATCCTCACAACAACCGGGAGCCAGTAGTGAGATTTCAGGGCTGGAGAGATGTGGTCCCTGGCCTTGAGGCCAAGAATAAGTCTCACAGTCCTATTCAGGATTAGTTGAAGGGGGCAAAGGGAAGATTAGGCAAATTGATGAAAGGGCTGTTGAAGCCTAGAGAGGAGCAGAACTCTGGAGATATTGAGTTTCTGGGCAAGGTGAAGAAAGGAAGAATGCCTCTGAGGAGGTGCAGCTGAAAGTGGGTCTTCTTGGAAAGGTCTGCGATGTGAGGAGAATGAGAGAGAGGAGTTGAAGATGGCACCCAGGTTTTTTGCCTCACAAGAGGGTGAGGGGAGGGGACCAATATAGGGTGGCCAGAGAGTAGGAGGGAAAAATGGAGCAGGGATCCCAATAAGAAGGATCTCAGTTTTACTGGCATGAATGCAGAGATCATTATCAGTGCACCATGCCTGAATAGCAGTAATACAGTGAGGTATAAGTAAGGAAGAGGAGGAGGCAGTGGATGGAAGCTTGAAGGAGACCTGCATGTCATCTGTATAACACTGGAAGTAAGGAGAGAAGGCGGAGATCAAATGGGGCAGAGTGGAAAGGTAGATGTTAAAGAGCCACAGCAAGAAGATAGAGCCCTGAGGGACACCGTAGATGGAGAGTGTGATTGGGGAGGGAAAAGGGCCAAGTTTAACCTGGGATGGATGGTCAGAGAGGAAGGTCAACCAGTCCCGTGCCAGGACCATTATGGCATGGGAATCACAGAACTGATGTATAAGGGTGGCATGGTTGACCATGTCAAAGGCAGAAGAAAGATCAAGAAGTTTGAGAATGGAAGGAGAGTTGGAATTGGGATTTGAAAGCAAGTCTTCACGAGTGTTCAGCAGTGCAGTTTCCGTGCCTCTAGCTACTCTGAAGCCAGACTGGTGGTCGTGGAGCCAAACAACATATTTAGTGTGGTGGATCAGCATGGAAATCACCAGCTTCTCCAGGAGCTTGCCCAGGAAGGGGGTAATGGATATAGGGCAGTAGTTATCCAGGCAAAAGGGGTCGGCAAATGGCATTTTGTGGAGAAGGTTCACAAGGGAGTGCTTGAGAGGGAGCGGGAAGGAGCCAGTTGCAAAGGAGTGATTGCAGAAATCAGCCAAAGCTGGAGCAAGACAGGCAATGTTGCCTTTGATAGTTCTGGGAGAGCAGGGCAGCACCAGTTTGGAGGAGACTTTCATAGAGAGGACTTGTCTAGAGACCTCAACCGATGCTATGGGCGAGAAAGAGGAGAGAAGGAATGAAGATTAGAGGGGTGCCAGGGGCAGCCAGAGAGTGGGTGAGGGAGAAGGAAGGGGTGTAGAGGAGAGTGAGGACAGGATGTCCTGAGATTTGGTTATAAAGTGAGAGGCCAGTGCAGTGCAGATGGTCAGGGAAGGCAGAGGAGAAGTGGAGACTGCAGTGAGATTGGCAAGTTACTTGCATATTTTGAACAGTCCAGCCATGTTGTTAGTGGCCCCAGAGATGCATGCTTGGATATAGGCCTTCTTCTTTGAGCGGTTGGAGAGTCTGTATTGCCTTTGGGGCAGGAGGCAGGCCATTCTGTCAGAGGCGGTGCTTGAATCCTGCCACTTTCAGTCTGCTGCTCTGTGCTTGCTTTTCAGAGAAGCTAGGTCGGAGTCAAACCAGGTGTTACACTTGGATGCAGGCTTCAAGCGGATCCTCATGACAGGGGAAACGAAATCAAGTGTGTTGGAGATGGAAAGGTGAAGGTTAGCAAGGGCTGTGTCAGAGTGAGAGTCAGAGATAGTTGTGTGAGGGGGAATGAAAGTGGCAGCAAAAGTAGCAACCGGCACCCACTTCATTGGTTGAATGTCAGAGAAGGAGACTGGCAGTGTGGGCAGAGGCTTTGTCGGGGGAACCCAAGAGATCCAATTGAGAGGACAGCAGAGCACGGTCAGACCAGGAGACACAAGTAGGTAGAGGGTTGGAGATTGGATGTATGCTGAGATGAGAGCAACCAAGGTGTGTCCGGCTGAGTGCATTAGACGGTAGGGAAGAATGGTGAGGGAAAGAGTCAAAGAGGCTGTGGAAGAGTCCAGAGGCTGCATCAGGATAGTCAATGTGAATATTGAAGTCTCAGAGGAAGAGAAGCTGCTTGGAGGTGGAGGCCAGGAGAGAAGAGGTGAGGTCAGACCACTCCGAATCGTAGAAGGAGACCTGACTAGCAGTCCTGTAGATGGTGGTAAGAGTCAGTGAGAGGATCAGAGAGACACCAAGCCTGCATATGAGGCATTTGAATGAAGAGTAGGTCTGAGTGGGTATGATAGTAGCAAGGCTGATCGGGCGACTCCACCCCCAGAGCGGTTAGGCCTAGACTTAGAGAAGATATTGTAGCCCTCAGGGATGAGTGTGTCAAAAAAAGTGACAGAGCTGGCAGTGAACCACATCTTGGTGAGAACGTGGACATCAAGGTCAAAGTCTTCAAGGAGGTGATAGATGTTAGTGGAGTGTTAAACACAAGAGCAAGAGGTGAGGATGGCTAAGTGAAGCTGGTTACCACCTGTGACGGTCTTCCAAGGAGGGGTACAGGAATGTGGAATGCCTGTCAATGGTGGCGAAGGGGCCAGAGGGGTGGAAGAAGAAGGAAAGGCTGGAGAAGGGGGTGGGAGGTTGATTGATGAGTGATAGCAGACACCTATCAAGAAGGAGGAGGTTGGTCTGAGAGCCCTGGAACATGCCAGTGCTATTCTGGTATTAATGATGCCCCTAGAGGAAGGGAAGTATACCAAGAGTACTTCACATTGGGTTACACGATTAATGGGCAAAGAAGAGAGAGGGGAGAGGTCTGAGACCATATGGGGAATCCAAAGATTCAGAGAGGGAATGACAAAGAGGATGTCAGTGATGATATGCCTGGAAGAGGCGTTGACTTAGGTGTCAGCAGTGGGCAGGCCTGGATTGGTTACTAGGAGAACTTTCTTGAACCTCTGACTTCCAGGCTTAGAAGAGAGATACAATAGGTGATAGAGTAGCAGTTTGAGTAGACAGGGGAGATGGAAAATGCCATGGAGGGAGAAAGCAGAAAAATGGAAAGGGGGGGAGAGAGAGGGATGGGGAAACTGCACAATGAAGAGCAAATTCACCAGGCGGCCTAGCAGCAAGACAGTTGCAGATGAAACAGGTGCATGAGAGGGAATTCCAGGCCAGTGAAGAAGGTCCCCAAGTCCAGGCCAGTGAAGAGGGTCCCCAAACATAAACATGAGGGTGGAGTGATCCCACGTGTCTCCTGGTGGAAGAGAGATGCGTGGTGCCAAGAGTCAGAGGCAGCAGGGTTGTCAAGCTGTTCCTGCAGCAGATGGCGGCAGAGCATCCATTTTAGTCTATTTGCTATGGTACGACTGGGGTCTTATTAATTTCCAGCAAGAGTTGCAAAGGCTCTGGCATTAGACCTCAATATTGTCCTACTCAGGCGCCTACTGGCGCTTCTTAAGATAGGGCACTCCTGGGAGAGCACTGCCCTTACTCCCATGTACTGGTTAGTGCTAACTCTCACCTTCAACACCCTTGCTGATCACCCAGCACCCTATGAAATCACAGTGATCTCCACAAGCCTCCTCAGACTGCGCAGCAACACAAGGGCTCAGTATTCTCTAAGGAGGGCTAATTTAGGGGCAATACTGGCTGCCCTTGTCACCACTATATGTTGTCTTCAGGATGTTTGGAAGCAGTTGCTCGCTAGTTCCCTTGCAGCCGGGTTCACCAAGCGGATACTCCATTGTATGAAAGGGTGCCCCCCACATACCACCAACAGCTCCAGAGACCCCCACCTTCTGTATGAGATATTGTGTGCAGGAAGCGAGAGTTGATGTGCCCGAGGATGATCGTAAGTCTGCATCTGTCCAGAAGCACCTTAGCCCCACCCGAGAGGGCAGCCCCCACCCCTACAGGGATCCGTTAGTAGCTTGATCACTGGTGTATGGACAGGGGGAGAGGATGCATCCCCTCTCACCTCAAAGTATTCGGTCTCCTCAATGCGGCTCTTCTACTTTGTGACCCACCAGTCTCCTGCCATTGCAGTTGCTCACCACGGTGGTCGCTGTCTCCAGCTGGCCACCATGAAGTTTTCACATGTCTGTCCCGGGGAGAGGGAGGTTTGTTGTTCCGCCTTCTAGCTGCCTGTGTGGGTCAGGCTGTGCTGCCAGACTACAGGAGGATTACGGCGGGTCACTTCAGGCGTCCCGTCCCGGTGGATGGTAACCATTTAGCATACAAAGGCTGGCAGCAGCCATCTTGGATCTGTTAGTTTGCACAGTGCCAGGAAAGCTGTGACTCAAACACCAGTGTCCATGCAACTTCACCAACAGAAGAAGCATGATGCCTACAGTCCAAACATTCCAGTCACCGCTAAATCTCTTTCCTGCAAAGTACGAGTAGTATAACAGGATAATAACAAGATATCTTTGGCCGGCCGTGGGAGCTCTCATTGATTACCGCTGCATCTTCTGCCTGCTAGAAGAATGCTTGCCATTCCATAGGAGAGAGACTGATACCTGTTTGCAGATGATCTTACAGAGCGTGTCGTAAAGACTTGTCTGGCATTCCTTCAAGGGGAAGGGCTGATGTGTCACCCCTTGTCGGCACCTCAGCTGTCCCGGCATTCCCTTTTAGGCATGAGAAAGAATCGTCCACTAGTTGGGCTGAGTTTGTGAGACTGTTGAAGGGAAGAGTTAGCTTTTAAGAGCTTTCCTAAAGACTAGGTGATCTGCTATGCTGCAGATGGTTAAAGGGCTCGAGTTCCATATGGTGGGTGCTTGGACTGAGAAAGATGAGCCCCCTATTCTTGTTGATTTTATCACAGGTATGACAATGAGGAGTGCTGCGCCTGATCAGAAGATTCTGTTAGGCCTGTATTTTGTGAGTTTTTACTACAGGTATTCCGGTTCAGTGTTGTGGAGTGCCCTGTGGGTGATGCACATTGCCTTGAAGGTGGATAGTCTCCCAATTGGGAGCCAGTGAAGGACACGTAGGGTGGGTGAGATATTTTCACTAAGACCTAGGGCTAGGAGGAGCCTTGCAGCAGTGTTTTGTACCCATTGGAGTTTGCTATGATGTGGTGGACCTAAGACATTGGAGTCTAAGCATGAAAGGATGATAGACATCGTTATGAAGACTCTGGGCTCTATCAGGAGTTGGGCGGTATCCCGGCGCTAATTGTGCCGGGATAGCGCACAACACTATTTGCGTTACTGCAACTCAATCTTCTGGAATTTGTGCTGGATCCCGAGTAGTAGTGCCGAAAATAGCCTAAATGGGCGTTAAGTGGACATTTTTACTTCCAGCTTTTTGCTGGAGGTAAAACACCAACTTACTGCCCAACTCAAGTTTGGGCCAACCCTTACATTTGGCGGTAATAGCATTACTGCCGCATTTTAGGGCTGAGGCCCAACTAGTGATTAGCCCCCCTTTGAGGGAAGGTCAGGTAGGAAAATAATCAGAAGAGAATGCAGATGTATCTTTTCATCACAGAGTTGAGGTGATGTGAGAGGGTCAGGTCCATGTCCATGATGCTGCCAAGGTATTTTATTATGTTGGTGATGGTGGGCTGTGGGCCTGGAGAGAGTGGCCACGGGGTGGGTTGGGGAAGGATGGTGGTCATCCTGCAGAGCATGATCATGGGTTTGCCTGGGTTAAGTATGAAGTGGTTGAAAGTCATCCTGTGCTCAATTTCTGCGAGGCATGTTGTGAGATTGGGGGATGAGGCGGAGGAATCCTTTGGGATTTTGAAGATGATTGGGTGTCGTCTGCGTAGTTGTCGCAGGTTAGGCCATCGGACCGAATGAGTGTGGTAAGGGGGTTCAGGTAGAGGTTAAAGAGCAGTGGAGAGAGACAGGCCCCCTGCGGCACACCATGGGTGCCTGGGTCGAGGGTAGAAGAGAAAGGAGGCAGGTGTACTAAATTGGATCTGTTGGACAGGAAGGAGGATATTTACTTCAGAGCTGATTCCCTTATGCAGAGAGAGTGAAGTCTCTCCATGATGATGGAGTGGTCAATGGTGTCAAAGGCTGCTCAGATGTTCAGATATGATTAGGGTGGTGCAGCCTCCCTACCTGAGTTTCATTTGAGTTCATCCCAGATGAAAAATAGGTACAATTCAGTTATATGTTGGGTTCTGAAGACAGATTGGGCTTGGTCAAGGATTTGGTTTGATTCTGTAAAGTGGCACAGTAGTGAATATGCCGCTTGGTCAGCTTGTTTAGCTATGAATTGGTTGTTTGAGATGGATTGGTTATTGATCGGGATGAGGGGGTCAAGTGTGGGCTTTTTGAGGAGAGGCTTGAGGTAGTAGGTTTTGAATTCTGCTGGGAAAATGCCAGAGTTGAGAGAAGTGCTGACAATGGAGCTTGCAAAGTCTCTGTTGCAGGTGGATGTCAGGATTTCTTTAAGTAGATAGGGGGTCAGGGGTCTCTGTCAGGGAGAATTCTCCAGAATGGCTAATTCCCCTTACCTAATGAGTCCCTCAGCAGCTTTTCGGGATTTCTAGGATTTTTTATTTTCATCTGGTAAGAGTGTGAGCCTTTTTTCTCACTCTTATATGTGTTTTGCTGTGTGTGTTTAACATTGTTGTGTTCATAGACTGTGGAGCCTCACCTACTCCATAGGCATCATCTTTTTACTGTATGTCACACAGAACCTTAGTACAGTGACACAGGGTTGTCTTTTTCAGACTTCCCACTTTAAACTCCATTTTCTGGGACTGACTACTGTCTTCCAGAACATGTAAAGTTGCCATTGACTTTATTAGTCTGTTTAAATTCACAGACCCAGTACAACATATCTTCCATAGAGTACTGGAAAGGGTTAATAGTTATCCTTTTTTGTCTGTCTCTCATGGAACATTATTTTGTTCCCCTTTCGTTAAGATTTGGCTGGTGGCAGTGGTATCTACCCTATTTTGCCTACCGCGGTCTATGTAAATAGCCTTGGTACTGTTTTAGGCTTGGAAGACTTTTGCCATTTCTTTTTGTAAAGGTCTTTCTTGTGTTTTACTCTGTGTGCCAAACCAGGTTTGGTTCCTTTGATTTCTGTCCTTTGGCGGGCTTCTGCACAGAAGCCCTCCTTAGGCGCCTGAATGTCTGAGGAGGACAGGATGTGAGGGAGGGGGTTGAGACTCCCTACAGAGGGTCTCCTTGGAGACCCATGTTGCACTCTGTATGCTTCGCTGTGGTGACTGTCCCACCCCGACATCCACCCTGCTGCATGATTGACAGCCAGGGTGTGTGAATGGGGCAAAACTGCATAAAAAGCAGGTCTCTGGGGATTGGAAGGCAGAGTCGCCACTGGATCGAGAGAACTGAAGAGAAGCTGAAAGAAGAGAATCACTACCAAGACTGAACCTCCCGATGAAGCCCTGCTGCTGGTTTGAATCTCCAAACTTTGATGACAGAGAAGATCTGCAAAATAATCTTCTTCCCTTGAGCTAATGTGACCAACCAGTTTGCCAAACACCAAGCAAGGCCTCCCTCTCCTGGTCGAATTTGCTGTGCGCAGTTGCAGTGAACCGGATAGCCATGAGGGCCGTACCCTCTATGGGTTTTAAGGAGCGCACCTTTTATTCCTTGTTCTGCTCTGCTGCTGGTTTCTTCCCTGGGCAGTGCAGGACCCTTCAGTGTTCCTACTATGTGTCAGTCCAACAGTCGCTTCAGGAACCGTGAGCCTGGAGGATCTGCCAGGAACGTCTGCCTCAGCTACAGCCTTCTTCTTCATTTAAGGTACTGTTCTAACCCGGTTGTTCCTTCCGTCCGACTGCGGTGAAAGTGTTTGAAATCTTTTGCCAATCCAAGTGCTTGTCCTTCTCTGCTCTTTTAAGTAACTTTTCTTCCGACCAACTTAGTTTCAAACTCTTGGCAAAGACTTAACCGCAAACTACTCTGAACTGTGTGATCCTCTGCAAAGACTCTGTACCATTAACATTGGCCCAGGCCTATTGATTTCAATCCTCATTGTAGCAAGCCTTTTCTAGATTGCCCTGCCTACTTACTTGTTGGTGCTGTTTAATTTTGTATAACCTTGTCTTTCCCTCCCTTTTAAATTGCTGGAGTGCCATTTTGCTCACACTTCATTTTGAGCTTAACTTGTCCAGAATTCATCAGGCGTTGTGTAGTATATTAAGCGTGTGATTTTTCTGCTGCTTCACTTAGTGAATTGTTTTACAACTGATGTGTAAATAAATGTATATTCTTTTACTCAGACACCTGGGGCAGTGTTTGTTTGAACCATAGTGATTGTTGTCCTTTGTGTAACTACTGATACTGCTCACTTTACTCTTGAGATAAGTGTGGCTGATGAGCCATCGCTACAACTTTACTGTGTAGTACAGGCTTGTACCAAAGGTGAATTTGTACTGTCACTTGTAGTCTTAATTGTGTGTGGTGTTCCCAAAGGGTTCTGTATATGATTCTGTCTAACAGTCTCCTGTGAATCCTGAGGCACAGCTGTTAGTTAGTAGATAAGAAAATTCAGAATGGGAGTGAGGAGTGAAGAATGAGAAGAAGGGGGGCTAGAAGGTGGTATTGATGTACCAAATTGGGCCAGGGGGGATGTGAAAAAAGCTCATTTTGAGGCGATGAAGATGTTTTCTTCTAGTGCTATCTTGTAAAAGTAGTCTGACAGGGAGTCACAAAGTGTTTGTGTGTTGCTGGGAGTACATCCAGTGCATGCTGGAGAGAAGAATTCAGAGATGAGCTTGTGGAATTCACTGGAGGCATTAGGTGCGTTTTTGATTCTATTCCAGTAATGCATTTGTGTGGCCTTGCGTATTTCTGTCTGTTAAGCCCTAAACTGGGTGGTGTATGCTAGTCTGTTTGAGGGTGAAGGGTCTGCGAGCCATATGCGTTCTAGAGTATGATTCTCTGATTTGAGTGTTTTAAGGGCAGTGGTAAACAATTTGGGGGAGAGCCTTTGTCTATTAGAGAAGTATCATGTCGTCTTGCTTCCAAGGCAAGCACGTTGCCCCTAAGCTATCCTCACAATGGAGTCACATAGGGATTCTCCAAAGTGTCTATTGTACCCTGGGGTCTATATATGAGCAGGAAGCTGTAAGTGTGCAAGGGGATGAGATAAAACTTTACCATGAGCGATTTGTAATCTGAGCTGCATGCTTGTTCCTCTGAATGCGAGATGGAGAGGGAGGGTTTGTGGAGGATGGCGATGCCACCTAAACAGATGGTCCTGTTATGCACAATTGGATTGTTGCCTGGCAAGGGAAGGCTTCATCTGCAATGGGCCAGAGGTCTTGGGAGAACCAGGTTTTGGTGATGAAGAGGATGTCAGGCACTTTCCGATGAGATAAGTTTGTCAATGTTGGGATAATGTTTTGTGACAGATTTGGCATTGACCAGAATGCACTTTAGGCCACTGATAAGTTGTTTGTTTGAGTTAGGCAGGTATACATTTTGAGAGGGCACTGTGGGGGGATTCCTGGTGGAGGTGGGTGGGAGAATATAGTTGGAAGGGAGGCTGACGTCAGTGATGCCTTTAATGCAGGTGAGGGGAGACCTGCTAGGGGAGGTCAGGTGGATGACTGGTTTATTATATATCAATATATATAAAAGTGAACATTTGTTTGTGGAGGGATTTGTGGTGAAGCGTTTTCCTTATACAATTCCACACTGTTTCACCAATTTGCACCAACATTTACATAGCTGTTTGTAAGGACCCTCTGGACATTACTAGCTCCATGACATTTGGACACCCCACCCCTTTCCCTGGATTTCAGCAAAAGTGAACATTTGTTTGTGGGTCAGTGAGTTTGTGGCAAAGTGTTGTTCCTTTTACAATTCCACACCGCTTCACCAATCTGCATCACATTTTTCACAGTTACCTGTTAGGACCCTCTAGACATTATTGACTACATGACATTTGAACAACCCACCCCTTTCTCTGTATTTCAGCACAAGTCAAAATGTGTGGGTTTGTGGCTTGGCCAAACATTGTTCCTTCTACAATTCCACACCGTTTCATCAAACTGCAGCAAATTTTGTATATTACCTGTTAGGACCCTCCGGACATTACTAGCTACTTGACATTTGGACACCCCTTTCCCCGGATTTCAGCACCTTCACACATGAGACGGTTGCCTGAAATCAGCGAAAAATCAATGCGGTCGTAGAAGGACCGGTCCCGAAACAGGGAACAAAACTTGAGGTCCAGGCCGTAGCATGCACGGTTTCCAAAATATTTGCACCACAACACACCACAATTAACTACACCGGGCCAGGGTGAGGCGACATGTGGGGAGAGAGCAAAGAAGGTGCCAGTATGCAGCAGAACACCATCTCTCGCCTCCCCCACATCTGCTCGGATGTATGTCAGTCAGACACACACGCCCATTCTCAGGGCAGTTTACTTCAGGGTTCAACGCACATGAAGCGATAGGCAAATCTTAAAAGCGACCTACAGGATCAGTGTTATCATGACTGTCTACAGAACTCGTTCGTAGAACGGGTACGTCTGCTAGTATATCACATTTATGTATTTATTTAGATACATATTCACTAACAAAAAAAATGGTTAAAGAGACGTTATGGTTAAGTTGCACTACTACAAACCTATCCCCTTTACTGAAAAAACAATGCAAAAGGAAGGGTCTGGTTACAGTGGCCTATTAAAACCTATCAAATTCAGTGAAAAAACATTTGTGAAGGAACGTTATGCTTCAATTGCCCTAAGAACAATCTAGCAACTTCAGTGCAAAAACATTTGTTGCAGGAACATTACAGTTACTTTGCACTAACAACAACCTATCCATACTATGATTAAAAGTAAAACCGAAAACCCCCAGAAATTTGCCAGTTAGCTAAGCAACCATAACTCACGCCACCACTGTGCACTGCCAAGACTAACACCCATGACATCAAAGATGACATCACATGTGTATTTACCTTTCATGAAAAGCCTCCACAAGGGATTGTCAATGTAATGTTGGGAGGAAACTATCAGAGGTCATTGGGCTCACTTTCAATCAATGTATGTAGAACTCCCCCAAAACCTGTATGCTGTGGCTCGTGAAGCACACAGCCATAACCGCTCCCTCTGCATTTCTGTTGACAAATACACCATGTACCACAGTCTGTGCGTACAAACCACACCCAGAAATCTTATTGACCCATCCCATAGCCTCTACAGGCCTATTTCTATGGCCGTCATCTGCAAAAGGGGCATATGTAACACGTGCAACCCTGCAACTATCGCAATGTCTGCAGACTTTTCGTGCTGTGCGCACGTGATATTGGGGAATACATTTCAACCAGGGTAGGGGACGCTGTTAGTTGTGGCGGTTCTGAAACCCTAACTACACAGAGTAATAGAGAAAAATATTGCCTCCTTTTTGTGTGATGCACACCCTGAGCACCTGATTGGACAATCCCCACAGTCCAATTTCCATTGGCTAGCACGGTGAGAAGCACAGCATGTAGCATGTGCACTTCCCCAAGTACCATGAGGGCTGCGCCCCCGCAAAGCAGGAGGAGTCCTTCTTCCTATTGCCGCCCTTTCCTGTGACGCACACCCTGAGCACCTGATTGGACAAGCCCCACAGTCCCATTTCCATTGGCCAGCATGGCGAGAAGCGCAGAATGTCGCACATGCGCTTCCCCAAGTACAGCGAGGGCCGCAACCCAGTAAAGCAAGAGGAGTCCTTCTTCCTATTGCCACCCTTTTCTGTGTCTCACAGCCTGAGCACCTGATTGGACAATCCACCTAGTCCCCTTTCCATGGCCGCCATCCTCAAAATCCCCAGATGTGGCTTTCGTGCTGTGTTCGGGCATGGGGAATAACTTGCAACCAGGGTAGGGGGAGTTTGTTGTAAGGAGCGGCTATGAAAAGATTTATTTTTTTTAGATACTTCTAGAGAAACACCATTTTAAGTTTTTATTTGATTTTGTGTTTTCTTGTGCTCATATTGTTACAGTAAACTCTTCACCACATCTTATAGATGGGCAAATAAAACAGCATTACCAATGGGCGACAACGAAATACCATTTGCTTGGAAAAACTATGCATTTCCACAACTAAGGGGGTATTGTTGCAGAAGAACATCCGACCAGCGGACAAAAAAGTATACATGTTTCTGTTGATGAGACAACATCCTGCCTCTGGCTCGGAACAACATCCAGGAGCATTGTCTGTTAGGCAGAATCATATGCAGTACCCTTTGGGAACACCACACACAATTAAGACTACAAGTGACAGTACAAATTCACCTTTGGTACAAGCCTGTACTACACAGCAAAGTGGTAGCGATGGCTGAGCAGCCAGACTTATCTCAAGAGTAAAGTGAGCAGTATCAATAGTTGCACAAAGGACAACAATTACTAATGTTCAAACAAAAACTGACTCAAGGTTTCTGAGTAAAAGAATATGCATTTATCTACACATCAGTTGTAAAACAATTCACTTAAGTAACGCAGTAGAAAAATCACACTCTTAATATGCCACACACCAACCAATAGATTCTGGACAAGTTAAGCTCAAAATGAAGTGTGAGCAAAATGGCACTTCAGCAATTTAAAAAGGGAGGGAAAGACAAGGTTTAGACAACATTTGAGCAGCACCAACAAGTAAGCAAGCAGGGCAATCTAGAAAAGGCTACTACAGTGAGGAAATCAAATCAAGAGGCCTGAGCCAAAGTCAATGGACCAGAGTCTTTGCAGAGGATCACACAGTTCAGAGTAGTTTGCGGTTAAGTCTTTGCCAAGAGTTCGGAACGAAGTTGGTCAGAAGAAAAATTACTTTAAAGAATATAGAAGGAAAAGCCCTCGGATTGGTGAAAGATTTCAAACACTTTCACTGCGGTCGGATGGAATGAACAACCGGGTTTGAACAGTACCTTAAATGAAGAAGAAGGCTGTAGCTGAGGCAGACGTTCCTGGCAGGTTCTGCAGGCTCACGGTTCCTGAAGTGACTGTCAGACTGACATGAAGTAGGAAGACTGGAGGGTCCTGCACTGCCCAGTGAAGAAACCAGCAGCAGAGCAAAGCAACAAATAAAAGGTGCGCTCCTTGAAACCCAAGCAGGGCCCGGATCTCCTGGTTATCCGGTTCACTGTAGCTGTGCACAGCAAATTCGACCAGAGGGGGGAGGCCTGGCTTGCAGTTTGGTGAACTGATTGGTCCCACCAGCTCAAGGGGAGAAGATTCCTTGCAGATCTTCCCTGTCATCGAAGTTTGGAGATTGGGACCTGCAGCAGGGCTTCACCGGGAGGTTCAGTCGTGGTAGAGGTCCTCTTCTGTCAGCTTCTCTCGATCCAGTGGCGACTCTGCCTTCTCAGTCCCAGAGACCTGCTTTTTATGCAGTTTTCCCCCATTCACACAGCCTGACTGTCAATCACACAGTCACCACAGCCTATCATACAGAGTGTGACATGGATCTCCAAGGAGACCCTGTGCAGGGAGTCTCAAACCCCTTCCTCACATCCTGTCCCCCTGAGACATTCAGGCGCCTAAGGAGGGCTTCTGTGCAGAAGGAACCAAACCTGGTTTGGCGCGCAGAGTAAAACACATGAAGGACCTTTACAAAAAGAAATGGTGAATAAACCCAGCCGGAACCAAATAACAATAACTGGGGTCCAGCGGATTTAAGTTCAAGGCTACTAATTTAGCCTAAAATAATAGCAAGGCTATTTAAATAGACTGCGGTAGGAAAAATAGGGTTGATACCACTGCCACCAGCCAAATCTTAAAGAAAGGGGAACAAAATAATGTTCCATGAGAAACAGACAAAAAGGGATAACTATTAACCCTTTCCAGAACTCTATGTAAGATATATTGTGCTGGGTCTGTTAATTTGAAAAGACTAATAACGTCAGTGGTAACTTTACATGTTCTGGGAGACAGTATTCAGTCCCAAAAAATGGAATTTGAAGTGGGAAGTCTGAAAAAGACATCCCTGTGTCACTGCACTAAAGGTGCTGTGTGACACACAGTAAAAAGATAATGCCTATGAAGTAGGTGAGGCTCCACAGTCTATGAACACAAAAAATGTTAAACACACACAGCAAAACACATGTGAGAGTGGGAAAAAAGGCTCACACTCTTAACTATAAGATATACCTTTTAGTTTGTCACAATACCCAGACACTGAAGATAATTCCAACTATATACCATATTACCTAATCAGGTTCTTCATTTCTTATACCAACAAATATAACTTAAATGTTTGTTTTTCACGGCGTCAACGATCGCGCTTGCACATGCTTGTGACGTCATTTTCCGTTAGTGCACATGCGCGTGACTTCACGCGTTTTTACGCGTGACGTCAGATGCGCTGGCGAGGTGTAAACATTATTCAGCCGACCGAGTGCGGTCATTTTTTACAGGCATTCTTCTGGGATACGTCCCTGGGACATAGAATACAAGGTATGGTCATTCCAACCTTAATGTTCACTGACCCACAATGGTGTAACTTTGGGGCTAACTTACCTCCCATCATTTTGCTATTCCAGGTATTAGGACCTCATTATTGCAATGGAGACTTTTTGAAACAGACATGCCAACGTGCCACACTATAATGCACCTTTAGGGTAGAGAAATGGTAATTCTACTGTTATTGTGCTTTACTGCTATACTACCAGTTCTCTTTGCATTACTGTTTATTTTTGGAATTTATATTGCCAACTGGGCACTTAATACAGATATATTACACGGCCACGGTAAGGTTATGGTTAAGTTGCTCTTTCCATAGGAAGAGCACTTTTTGGGCAGCTTATAACTCTGCTCCCCCTAGACGAATCCTCACCAAACTTTGTAAAACAAGTATATGGCCCGCTCTTAATTGTTTTCAAAGTTTGGTGAGGTTTGGTCCAGGGGTGGAAAAGTTATAGGGGGGGTCCAAAAACTTCTTTTTTTTCCCATAGACTGAATGGGGGAAAATCTTTGCGCATGCCTACAGCCCAAACCGCTGGACGTATTTTCACCAAATTAGGGGCAGGGGCTTGGTCCCGAATGCGTGCTTTTGTAAATTTGGTGACAATCCATCCAGTAGTTTTCTTTGAAATGACCAAAAAGTAGGTCTAAAATAATTAGTGATATCTGTGTCCGCTCCGCGGCGACACTTCCCTGTTCGCTCGGCGGCCAGGACATCGATTGGCTAATGGCCTCGCGTCATGTCCCGCCATCTTGGATCCGCCGATAGCGCGGCGGCAAACAAAGGCAAAATGCAGTTTTGGGGAGTGTTTTGGTGTGCAAGAGTGCTTGGGGAGGTTTCGGGAGGAAGCGATGGGTGAAATACTGTACTTGTTTAGGTGGCAGGTGCTACTGATGTATTAGCCATGCCCGCGCTGTCCAGGATGTTCGTAATGACTGAAAATGAGGGGGTGCCCGAAGGATAGTATTCCCATCTGTGCTGTGGGCAGGCAAGTTGTAACTGTTCTAAGGACACGCATGGTGTCAGCGGAATTTAAAATTGAGTATATATCGCAGTTAAAAATGTTCAATCTATGGGTGTGATTTTGAGTTATAAGCCATCATGGGTGTAATATGCTGTGGTGGTTGTGGCCAGGGCCTAGAGTCTTGGGTGCATGGCCGTCGCATATTACACCCATAGATCACACCAATAGAATCGAATATCTATTAGGTGGTTGTGGGGAGTGACCAGAGTCTTGGTTGCAAATTTAGTATATGCCGCAGTTAAAATGTTTGATTCTATGGGTGTGATAATGAGTTAAAAGCCACCATGGGTTTGATATACTGTGGTGGTTGTGGCCAGGATGTAGAGTATTGGGCACATGGCCAAAGGCCATGCACCCAAGACTGAAGTTATAAGCAGTGAAGTTATAAGCCACCATGGGTTTGATTTATCTAACATTTATCTGCCAATCCTGAACCGGCAGGCGAAGCCGGCCTCATTCGAGCAAGGCCCGCAAGATCAAGGCTCCTTCCTGTCATGAGCCTGTCCAGTGCCGACAGTGCCCAGGGCCAGGAACTCTGCCCGTGTGCCTGCACCTACACTGAACTCCCCAGCAATTTATCAGACAAGCGGTAAGAAGCCTAGACCAACCCCCAACTACGGGGAACTACCTTTCGTTTTGCTTGCATCCTGAATGCATGCAATGTTAATTCAGACTAACTTCTCCTCGGCTTCCGCATGCTGCGCTCCCTGCACCTCATCAGAACTTTATTAGTACTTTAACTTTGTCATCCCGCCACCCGTTGCGGTTGATATTCATTACATGCTGTAGTCATTCTGAATAATCCCCTAGCACATACCCAATGCTACAATAATTTACTCCGCAACTGGACTGCAAAATTGACTGTCTTCTTATCACACAATGCCCTTGTTCTGCCCTACAAGCATACCTTAGCCATGCTTCTCTAAGATTCACTATTTAACCTACTTATTTGCTCGGTAATTCCTTGTGCTACATGACACCTACTGTCTACATACTGCTTTTTATTCCTTTTGCAATTTATGAATCTAGGTGAACCCTTATTGCTTAATTGCATCTACTTGAAAATGCCTTTTTAGCCTCTATTGCAAATTTTCAAATCTAGGTGACCCTTTACTGCTCTATTGCAACGGCTTGCGGCATTATGATCTCTTAGAGACCACTCCTGCCACTAATGTTTGCACCCTATGGTCGCTCCTAGGCCATATTGTAATCCTGCTCTGCCCTATGGTCGCTCACCTGCGCTCTTGCAGATGCTGCTCGTAAGCTACATTGACATCACTTTTAGTCCTTTGCAATTTATGAATCTAGCCGAATCCCCATTGCTCAACTGCATCTGTTTGAAAATGCCTTTTTAGCCTTTATTGTGATTTTTTAATCTAGGTGACCCTTACTGCGCAATTGCATTGGTGGCTGCCTTATGGTCACTCCTAGACCACATTGTAACTTTGTTGTGCCTTATGGTCGCTTAGAGACCACTCCTGCCATTATTGAATGCACCCTATGGTTGCTCCTAGACCACATTGTAATTTTGGTGTACCTTTTGGTCGCTTAGAGACCACTCCTGCCATTGTTGACTGCCCCCTATAGTCACTCCTAGACCACATTGTAATTTTGTCGTGCCTTATGGTCGCTTAGAGACCACTCCTGCCATTGTTGATTGCGCTCTATGGTCGCTCCTAGACCACATTGTAATTTTGTCGTGCCTTATGGTCGCTTAGAGACCACTCCTGCCATTATTGATTGCGTGCTATGGTCGCTCCTAGACCACATTGTAATCTTGTTGTGCCTTATGGTCGCTCATCTGCGCCTCTTGCTGCTCTCAAGCTACATTGACATCCCTTTGTACCTCAGGATGCCTTCTAGCCCACTCAGAACCTATCTGTTCCTGCCTACCTCAGGCTAGGGCCACCCAACCCTACCTGAATGTGCACCCCACTACCCCCAGCCCCTCCCAGCATACAATCATGCCCCTAGCTTCGTGCAAGCTCGCCGCTACCACCACGCTGCTCACTCTCCTTGCAACACTCACTGCACTTCAACTCTACACATCAGTCCATCCCCTCGCACCCACGCCACTTAGCCCACTCCCCAATCCCACACAACCCGATGCCCCGAATACCTCACAAACTCACTCACCTCGCGCAGACGCACCCTCTGCACACTGTGTCGCAATAATGTATAGACGGGATAGACTTAGAGCTTGCACACAGACCACAAAATTCAGCACACAACCCCCTCCCATAGAATACAGAAACTATAGACTGAGCTCCCGCACCATTGCCAAATACATCCCTCACACTGGACACCCACACTCTCACAAACAACCACCCACTAACCAAACCACACCCCATAATATCACCACACACAACATATCAGACACGTCCACCACCCACACCTCCACAAACAAACCTCACACACCTCAAATCAAATGTGCCCTCCTCATTGGCCACTCCCTCCCAGCTCATGCATCTGATATTCATGACCTCATAACCAACAACAACATTGACCGACTAGCCATCACAGAAACATGGTTACATGAAGCATCAGGCCCCGCCGTCGCACTTGCACTACCACCTGGCTTCATCATACTCAGACAAGACAGAACTGAACGAATAGGAGGCGGAGTAGCGCTCATCTACAAGGGGAACCTCCAGCTCCAACTTGTTAATCATTCCTCGGCCAACAACTCTGACCTCTTATCGGCTCAACTCACACTATCACCCAACAGCACCATCAACATTCACCTACTATACCGCCCCCCAGGCCTCACCCCAGACCCTCAGGAAAAACATCATCCACATCCTCAGCAATATCAAAAGCTCCACCAAATCCCTTCTACTAAGAGACCTCAATCTGGGATTCAATGATACTAAAGACAAATCTGCAGTCACCCTCACCAAGGAACTTAGTGACCTAGGCTTCACCCAAAAAGTAGATAGTCATACTCACGCCAAAGTCCGCATTCTAGACTGGATCGCAGACCATTATTGTCTCTCCACGATCACCTCTAACTACTCACTTCCTTGGACTGACCACAACTGCATCGAATTCTCTATTCCTATCACCAAAAATCACAAAACTCTGACCCCTGCCATCGCTGCACTAGTCAGAAGCTCTAAAAAACTCAAAGAGGATAACCTGCGCCCGTACCTCAACACCCCCGAACTAGCATCCCCATTTGCTAATGACCCCAATATTCTAGCAGACATCTACAAAGATGTTGTTACTAAAGCTATCAATGAAATAGCACCACTCGAATGGAAAAAAGAAAAGAAATCACTACACTCCAACTCCTGGTTCACTGAAGAACTGCACTCAATGCGCTCCCACAAAAGAGCAGCACTAAAAAACCGGCAATCCAACCCCTGCAGCAGCACCAAAAACATATTCAACTTAATCTCCCACCAATACAAAACAGCTATCACCACTACCAAAGCCAACGCCTTCAACACACGAATCTCTAATGCCAAATCGCACTCTAAAGAGATCTTCGCCATTTTCAATAAGCTCATCTCCCCCCCCAATAAACCGGATGAAATAATCAAAGATGAAGCTTGGTGTGCCAGCATTCAAGCTGCCATGCTACACAAAATTGACCTTCTCCAAAAGAAAATCAAAGACCATTGCAAAGCATTACCCCAACAGACTGGAACCAAGCCTACTAACGCCCCACCCACCTCATCCAAGCCCACCATACTTGACTTCTCTTTCAGGGACGTAAGTTATCAACTTACTAAAAAATCTCAAACCCTCCCCCTGCAACGGCGATATCTGCCCACCAAAACTCGTCAAAGAATACGCAGACTGCTTTGCGCCGCTCTTTACGGCGTTCATCAATATGTCCTTCAAAACAGGCATCATCCCGGCCAGCCGCAAAGAGGCCTGGGTACGGCCCCTCCTAAAAAAACCTACCCTCGATCCCCTACAACCCAACAACTACAGACCAATAACCACAGTGGCATTTCTCCTGAAATTACTGGACAAAGCCGCACATTGCCAAATCCAACACTTTCTGGAAACCCACTCCATCCTCGGGACCAGGCAATCAGGCTTCCGGAAAGGACACGGCACAGAAACAGCCCTGGTGGATCTGAAGAGTCAGATCACCCAAATCATGGACAAGGGCATGCCAGCTCTTGTGCTCCTTCTAGATCTCTCAGCTGCCTTCGATCTGGTTGACCACAAGACCCCCACATCACACCTCACTCACTTCTCGAGAGAATCAGCTCTCTGGGTCACTTCCTTCCTAGAGGGAAGAGCCATAAAAGTCTACTCGGACATTGCCAATGCCACTCCCACGACAATCCATTGCGGGGTCCCTCAAGGATCCTGCACTGCACCCACACTCTTCAACTTGTTCACTAAGCCTCTTTTTGACAAACTTGACTCATACGGTATCACATACACGAACTATGCGGACGACACACAAGTACTTCTACCCGTCTCAGGCTCATACCACGAAGTCGCCAAAGCACTCCACATGATCTACTCCATCATCCAGGCTTGGATGGCAGTTAATGGCCTCTGCCTCAATGGAGACAAGACTGAAATTATGATATTAGGTCAACAGAGCACCTTAGACAAACTGGACAAACTGTACGCTAACTTCTCCATTGACAACTCCATCATCCCCGTATCCACAGCTGTAAAGACACTGCGAGTATACCTATACTCCTCACTATCTATGACCAGGCAAGTCAGCGCAATCACCTCCTCATTTGCGCATACCACCAAACTCATAAACGCCATCAAGCCATACCTCTCTAAACCCAACTGTCTCTCTATAGCTAGAGCAACCATTGGAGCCAAACTGGACTATTGCAATGCCTTCCTAGTAGGCACATCAGCAAAAAACCTAAACAGACTTCAAGTCACGCAGAACAATGCTCTCCGGGCCGCTCTCAGCATCCCAAGAAGAGAGCATATCTCCCAGGCCAGACACTCAGCCCAATGGCTCCTGGTCCAATAGCGGATCACACTCAAAATCATCACCCTCACACACAAATGATATGATATGATATGGCATTTGTAACGCGCCTATACACAAGTGTTTCAAGGCGCGACGAGGCAGTGAGGGGGAACAAGGGGAAGACAGACAATGATCCTACTAGGCCAGGTGTCATTCAGACCGCGCAAGTGCCTCTCTCTCTCCGCCCCATCCTATCTATCAGAGACCATCTCCAAACCCTCCTCCTCCCGTCCCACCAGGACGCAATACACTAATTTACTCTACATCCCACGCATCAAAAAAGCCAAAGCCGGTGGCCTAAGATTCCCCTACATTGCTGCTAAAACCTGGAATGCCCTTCCTGCAGACATTAGAGCAGAAATCTCACTCCCGAGATTTCGTAGGAAAATGAAGACCTCTTTTCTTGCACAATAATATGTGACACTCGCGAATCTATGTAAATACATAACATTGCAAATTTGTACCAATATCATATCTGCCACTGTAAATAATGTATAGTATGTGAATAATGTATTCTATGTAACTAAGATGTGTCTGTAACAAGCGCCACAATGCCCCCAGGCTGACGTGCGCTATACAAATCTGAATAAATAAATAAATAAAGTTTGTGGCCAGGACCTAGAGTCTTGGGTGCATGGCTCTAGGCCTAGGCCATAGGCTAAACACTCAAGACTCTAGGCCCTGGCCACAACCACCGCACCATATCACAGCCATATATCAGACCTATAGATTCGAATATCTATCAAATGTTTGAAATTATACTTACTGCTTGATTTGTTGAGATTCGATACATTTTTTTACAGGAGTTTGGTACCTGGAGGAAATATTCTTTTTCAATTTCTGTGATAAAAGAAAAGAGCATGTTAGTGTAGGTATTCTATAAAGACTTATTACATTGCATAATAGACATTTCAGCTTTTTTTTGGACCCTCATATTTGGTTTACAAACCGGTGTACTGTGCATTTTGCTCAGTTTCTGGGTTTGTTTTTCAAATCATTGGGTCTGTGGGAAAAAAAAATCCTTGTCCGATTAAAAAAAATCTTTTTTGTTTTGCTACAGTCTATCTGTTGGTTTCCTTTCAGTGTTCACTTGTTGTTTCTGGTTAATGTTCTATCTGTTGGCTTGTTGCAGATTTCGGAAGCAGTTAGATACATGTTGGTGTATTCTAACTGTCTATTTTTTATTACAATTTAGTGGTATTCATTTATCTGTTTGGTTGTTATAGAATCTTGGACCAGTTAGATACCTGTTGGCGTATTCTAACTGTTTATAGTTTTTTAATTGACGATTTGTTAATGTTGAAGTATAGATTAGTTATAAGATTTTGGTTTTAAGAAGATTAAATAAGCATTTGTATGATTTGCTGGTAATCTCTGCTTTAGAGTAATGGTACTATCATTACATTGGAACCATCCACATTTCTTTTTAAAATATTCATTGTAGTAACCTGCATTGGTTGTGGCTCCTGCGTGGTAGATTATACCTATTGTTGTGAAGGTTTTCTTACCAAGTGATACTTGACCGTGTGTAAATCCAGTTGTTTTCGGTACCATCTGCATTGTAATGAAGAAGCATTAGTATTACGCAGTTACTATGTGTTTGTATTAGTAAGGTGGAGTGATTATCTGAATTGCAGGTAGTACATAATCTGCCATGGTTTGCATTTTGTACAAGTTGCTGAAATGGAATGGATTCACAATTAGGTATGGATACATACACAAAGCGCTCATTAGAGATTTGTTCCTGTGTCACATTGTTGCAGAGAGTGCAGGTATGTTTCCACATGTATGAAATCTAGAAGATTTCATTTATAGGTATTTTTTTTGTTTTCCAGTACTTGTAGTAAGTACATTAGAAATTCTTGTGGATCTTCTTGTGAGTTTATAGTTAATTTTACCATTCCAGCACAGTAGTCCAATTCTTGTCTTATTCCGTAAACACTATACATGTTGTCAGGATTGTTTGTTGCGTTTCTATGAAAGACTAACATTTGCAAACACAATTGGTCTGTACTGTGTAGGTAAATGTTGTCAACAATTGGTGGCAATTGAAATAGAATATTCATTGCTACATGTGCGTAGCAACTTACACCAGTTACATTTTAAAATTTGAATGGACCAGATAGTTCTGTGTCCAAGTAATTTTTTCAGAGTGTGCGTTGCTTCTTTGAAGAAATACCTGAGTTACTTTGACTAATAGGTTCTTCTTTGATTGTGGTAATTGATGAAGTATTAGCTTCTTTTACTCTCTTTGGAGAATTTGCATTTAGATCCTGTTCCATTTCATTTTGATTTAGTTTTCTTTTACAACGTTTTCCTTTTTGTGGAACAGGATATGATTTTAGGTGTGAGGTGTATAGTGAACGCAGTCTATTGTATTCTAAAATGCAAGGAATATCAGCGATTACTTTACTTGGATTAAAGTTGATTAGAAATAGACCATCAAGTGTACGCAAGCGTGATAGTGCTATGTAGCTCATGCCTTCTTTAAAGACTGTGTTACCAATATCTATTAATGCTTTGTCTAAGGTAAGACCTTGGGATTTATGAATGGTGACTGCATGTGCAAGAGTTAGAATATTGACAAACTGAATGTTGTTGTCATGTGGGTATGTTTGAAAGCCAACAACTGTACCCAGTGCTCCATTAACTAGTCCTTGTTCCACGTCAAGGTTATGTTTAAGCATTACTCTACAGTTTAAGAACAATTTTAATATTTTCTCCAATCCAGCTGTGTTGGAGATAGAATTTTCTAAGGTACTTAGTCTTGTTGTGGCTTGTTGACACATGGGTAGTGTCATACCATGTACGTCCAGTTTGTCTGTGGAGCACATTTCAATTATTGGTTGCATTTCTTTTTTCAACATTGTTTAATTGAATTTGGAACAGCTTGCAAGAGTTGACATTAAGGCCATACAATTGATATTTGTGTGCGCTAATTGTTCCATAACATCAGTAGCACATGAGTTATTGCCATAAAGTGCATGGATGTGCCAGATTTTTAATATTGCTTGTGCTTCTTGAGATAGTACACCAACTCCTATACTTTTTAAAATGTTGGCGTAGGTGAGGTCTGTAGATTGGCGCATGTTTTCTGTTAATTCTCTGTATTGGAAATGTTGCCAAAGGTTGACATTTCCTATGCTGCCAACAGTTTTACGGCAGAATTTGTGTCCTAAGGTTTTAAAAATAGGTTCACCTTTCACTGGTGTCAATTGAAGAAGATCTCCAAAAACAATAATGTGTTTTCCTCCAAAGAGTTCTTCATAGTTTGTTTTAAGTACTTCTTGCAATCTGAGGTGAATCAAAGCCAACATTAGGTTGGAGACCATGCTCACTTCATCTATTAGTAGCATTTTCATTTGTTTTAACACTCTGCGTAGTTTCATTGCAGCTTCTGTAGAAAGTTTGTAATAGTATAATTTGTTTTGGTGTTCTACTGGAAGGAGTAGTAATCGATGTAAAGTGACACCGCCTATGTTGTAGGCAGCTAAACCTGTGGGGGAAGTTACAACAGCTGACAGTTTGTTGTTTGTCAATTGTTGAAGGAACTTGCTGATGATTATGATTAAGAATGTTTTGCCTGAACCAGCTTCACCACTGACGTACAGCAGTATAGGTTTGTAATTTTGGCAGGTACATTCTTTATTTTCGTGTTGCACACCATGTGCAATTTGTTTTGTTACTTCTTCAACAATGGTGCGCTGATCTTTGTTAAGTTTTGCTTGTAGTACAGTTAAGTCTTCTGTATCTTCTTCATAGTGACACATGGTGTTTTCTACTTCTGTCATAGCTAATTCTGCCTCATTTGCTATTAGTGGCTGTCCCAGTGGTTCTTGGCTTCCTGTTACAGAAGGTTGACTACTGTCGGAAGTGTCCTTATCTAGTTGGGCTTGGAGTTCTTCTTCGTGTTGCCGTTCATTGTGCAACATTGTTTTGTACTGCGTAAAGTTCACATCTGTGATAGTGCTTTCATTTGCTTTGAAAGCGTCTTCAGAGCAGTCATAGTTATCCAAAATCTCTTCTTCTTTTCTCCATGGTTTAAAAAGTTTTAGCATGGACACATAATATAGTTCTTTCTGTTGAGGAGTTGTTAGTGACAATTTGATATGATTAATTAAGCTTCGTTTGGTAAGTTTCACTAAGCTGCCTTCCAAATCTGTTACTCTATATCTACCTTTGTTTTCATCGGGTTTTATATTATTTTTGTATGCCAAGTTTTGGGCTATGTGGTATAGACACATGGGGCCTCATTCCGAGTATGGCGGTAAGGGATAGCGGCCACCGCTAACGAGAGCGGTGGCGGTAATCCCTTACCGCCATACTCCGAGTTCTCTTAGCGCCATGGTGCTTTTAACACCTGCTTTTAGCAGGCGTTAAATACCATGGCGCTAAGGGACCTTGATGTTAATTACGCCACCGTAATTTACGGTGGCGTAATTGACGCCTTCCCCACTCCCATTATGCCCTATGGGGCAAGAATGGGAATGGGGAAGGGTAAATGGGGATTGGGGAATTACCGCCCCGCCAACCTTGGAATGGGGCGGTAATTCCGCCAACCACCAAGGCGCTGCCGGTCCGGGTACGGCGTCAACCAAGGCGTTAATAGCGCCATTGGTTAGCGCCGTACTCGGAATGAGGCCCATGGTTTCCAAAGTGGTACTCCTGTTCAGGTAGTATGTGTCTGGTAAATTTTTTTTCAAAATGTCTTGACTGTTGGGATCATTTTTGACTATTGTTTCTATGTCCTCATATGATTTGAGAACTCTTTTTCTAGATTTAGCAGGACCACGACTTAGCCATACTATATTTTCAGATTTTCCATACAAAGCAGTACCGGTTAAATGATCTGCAGCTTCATAGGTGCCACATTCTCTATGAGAGAGCATTTTTATGCCTAAGCTGTACAATGTCTGATATAGAGGCCGATTCATGGATTTATTGTGCGCCACGCTAGTGTGCGAAAGCGTGAAAATCGCATCGCAAGAGCGAAAATCACAGCGTAAGCGTGCGAAAGCCGCGCACATCGATTCATGGAAGTCCGTGCGCGTGTAAATCCTGGGATGTGCGTTAAAATCCTGCGTGGCACACGCGGGCGCACACGTCATCAAACATCGTGCGCTACACGCACAGCGAAAGCGCACATAGCGTGGTGCACACAACAAAAGTAGGCGGAACACGGGGCGTAACATGCGGAATGGGGAACAACACGTGAAAATGTGGGCATTACGGGGGAAGTACAGGAAGCAAATGCACGGAACGCCCACACGCACGCCTACAACACGTATTCATGGAATCGAACAGGGAAAACGCGTGTGCCAAAAAAGACGCGCTAATCCGGAAACATGTACGCCAGCTGGAAGCAGGCATACGCGGCCCCGCGCAGCCTAAAAGTGCACGCAAACAACAAACAAGCTCAGACGCTTCGATGAATATACCATTCCTTGCAGCAGTGGTCGTGGGACACCGCAGGAGGAGGATAGCCAGGCCCAGAATTTTTACACCCAGGACCAGCTTTTTTGGGATGCCTGATGACCAGGTGTATGGGAGGTACAGGTTCCCACCACACATAATACTCGACCTGGTGAGTGAGTGGGAGGATGACCTCACATCACCCACCTTGTGCTCCCAAGCACTGAGCCCCTTGGAAAAGGTGCTCAATGTACTGCACTTCTTGGCCACTGGTTCATTTCAGCGGACAAGTGCCATAGTGGGGGGGGTGTCACAGGCCACGCAGTCACGCTGCCTACACCAGGTTTTGGCCATCATGACTGCACGCTCTTCAGTCCGCAGGCACAAATACATGCCCAGAACACCTGCAGAAAAGCAAGCTGCCGTCAAGGACCTTTACGGGGTAGCACACTTCCCCAAAGTGCTAGGTGCCATTGATTGCAACCATGTGGCTCTACATCCTCCCAGGGAAACTGAGCATATCTATAGAAACCGCAAGCACTGGCTTTCCATCAACATGCAGGTAGTATGTGATGCCAAGGGAATCATCACCTCAGTATATGCCAACTATGCAGGGTCCACCCATGACAGTTTCATTTTCAGAACGTCACCCCTAAACCGGGACCTAGAAGCTGGGCGGCATGGCGATACATGGCTTCTTGGTGAGTATAAATGCCTCTGCACATGCATGCATGTCAGATACTGAGTAATGTCACAACCCCACTAATGATACCCATCATCACCTCCCCAGGGGCTAGTGCCTACCCTCTGAGCACCCACATGATGACACCAATTCGGAACACCACCACACCACCCGGGGTAAGATACAACACAGCCCAAATTGCAACCCGGGGCATAGTGGAGCGCACATTCGGAGTGCTGAAGTCACGCTTTGCTCCCTTGACCACTCTGGTGGGCAGCTGCTATATGAGCCCCCAGTAGTGTGCAGGATCATAGTGGCAGCATGTGTCCTGCAAAACGTTGCATCACGCCGGGGCCTGCGGGTGGACATGGTGGTACCCCCACATCCCCAACCACATGCACGGCCACTGCACATGGGAAGTGAAAGGGCACGTGGTGAGGCAGCCCATATGCAGCTAGTGGCTAATTACTTCACCTAAAATCACACCTCTGTGGAGTGCACACAGCCCTGGCACATACCAGCTGACAATCAATGATGATGACATAAGGGACAGTCAACTGTCACAACCATAGCAGCCTGAGATTGGTCACCTGGAAGTTTTACATTGTGTGCATCCCTACCTACTGAAAGACAACCAATGCTGTGTCACAAAAAGGCACACATTTATGCTGCATGAATGACTACCCCCTTGCAAAATACAACATGAAAATAGTGCCATGTCCCACAACCCCTCCCCATCTCAGCTACCCAGCACACCATGGCATGTCATGCAATGTGAAACCAAACAAATGAATGCACAAAACATGACACAAGTGTCACAAAGTGCACTGTTCCAAATGGAAACAGCCCACCGACAATATGCTCCCAGTAATCAATAACAAACAGCACACATGAACAAATACTTTCCAGCAACACAATACAGCAACACAGGATGAAACAGGGCCAAAATATGACAGTACAAAATCAAAGTAGTGCAAGTCTTACAACCTGAATAAGCCAGCACATCGACCCCTTCCAACTGCAGAGGGTTGCTGTCAGGCAAATGTGTCAGCGTACTGCATACAACATGAACTGCATCTGCAAAGGAGACAGCCTTGTGATGACATGAAGAAGGTACCTGTGAATAAGGAGGAAGACATGGATGCACAGGCACATATCAATACACCATACAGTGTTCAATACAACAATCCCCATTAGGTATGTCCACACAGTTTTGACCACAGACTGCCCACACAGCTCATGGGAGCCCAATTTCACTGTGTAAGTCACTGTCACTTGGTCACACCCTTTGCAAGCCCATGGAAAGGGGAAGCAGGAGGGGTGTGTGTCAGGAACCCAAGCATCTAACCCAAACACAGGATAAGCCTGCATGTGCCCAGCTGGAATACACAGTCGATGCCCACGGGAGCCACACAAGGCAACACACTGTAAAAAAATAAAATGCCCATGTGTGGGCCGGGAGGGGGCCACCCAGGAGGTTCGAGGACAGGGTGCACACCAACAGCGACCTGTGTGAATGTTGCGAGAAAAAAAATACCTCCAAGGGCTCATGGCCTGCATGGCTACGGCAATGTGGGAGAATTGCGGTCGCTCTCTTCACCCCCTGCTGCTACACCAGGAGGTGGCAGTGCTATGGGAGGCAGCCCACACAAAGCCCTGGTATGGTCCTCCATGGCAGCAAGCATGCGGTTGTGGAAGGTCTCGTTCTGGAGGATGATAGTACGGAGATCCCCATGCAGCACCTCACGGGTTGCCTGCATTTCTACACACATGGCCTCACGTGATGCCCGGATCTCCTCATGAGTTGCCTGCAGCTCAGCTGAGAGTGAATGTGTGAGCTGCTCCAGCTGCTGTTCTGCCCTAAAATTTCGGGAAGCCTCAAGTTCAACCAGATTCTCCCTGAGGAAATGGAGTTCTAACCTCAGGGCTTCCCTGTGGCCCTGGGACTCTACAGATATGGCGTTGTGCAGAGTCTCCAGTGCCGCCCGTCGGTCCCTGTTGGACGCCAACATGTCCTCCCTGTGTGATTACAATATATATATATACAATACATCGGTTGTCTAGTGACAAGGTATCTGCACTGATCAGTTGGCAACCTAAATATACATATTTACAATCATAGTAGTGGAGTGTCAGGGCCTTAGTTCTGAATAGGTGGTAGGGGAGCTCCTCCCTGCAAGGAAGTGGAAGGGAGTTCCAATATTGTGCTGCTTTAACCGGAAAGCTGTTCCCACCCGACATAGAACGCTTAAACCTTGGCACCAGGAGGAGATTGGAATTGGTCATTCTAGAGGGGTGAGCAGAGGTGGGTCTGGTGAATCTAGAGATAAGGTATTGAGGGGCTGCTTGGTGGAGGCACTTGTGGGTCAGGGAAACCGATTTTAGGAATATTTTGTCTTTGGTGGAAAGCCAGTTGACAGACCTTCAAGTATCAGAGATGTGGGTTTTCTTTGTTATACTGAGGGCCGCTCTTAGGGCATTATTTTGAAGGATCTGAATTTTGTTTGTGATATATTTGTTGCATCATACATAAAGTGCGTTGCAATAGTCCAACTTGGACTATTGGCAAATGGACTCTGTTGCCTGCTGTTGGTGCTCCATCTGCCTTTCAGGGGGGAGAATGGAAGTGGCCACCCTCTCCATTGCCTGAGCCATCATTTCAACCGATGCTCCCTGTTGTGCTGCTATACCGTACATGGAGTTTTCCCATACAGTATTGCCTGGTGGCGCACGGACACCGCGTCGGCAGGCACCACACCTGTTTGGGGCAAGGCGATCTGCACCTTGCTGTGCTGGCACTGCCTGAGGCTGCAGGTCTCCATTCCCCCTCTGATCTGCTGGCCCAGGTACAGGATCAGATGTTGTGGAGTGTGACCCTGCATCCGTAACCACCAAAGGTGGAGTTACCAACACTGACATCCCCATAGAGGGGTCTACCCCTTGTGCAGGTGGGTTGGACTGAACAGCATCCCTGCCAGAAACACTCACCTGCGACAGCACATAAGTCTCATCATCCGATTCAGCACCTGAATCATAGAGGTCTGGGGAGGTGCACCCAGAGACACCCCTGGACATTATGGTCTGCAGGAGGATTGGGTTTTCACCCACCACCACACCACGTCCTCCTCTGGTGCCCAGTCGTGTCTGAGATTCCTCCCGGTTCTGCACCATCTCCTCCACCTCTATAGCATCAAGTGCGTCATCACCTGCAAAAACATGAAAGACAACAAATGGAAACAGGCATGAGCACCATAGCACACACATAGGCCTGCCAAGCCAGAGATCCAGTACATGAACAACACATGTCCTACATGACCATAACCTTGACATGCATGCACTGTCAATGATTTGGAAGGGGAGGCAAAAAGCAGACACTGAAGACTCCAAGATGGAAAATGAACACATGTGCTGCATGCTGGATAGCACTGTCATCACATATTAGCCTGTGAGTAACATGGTCAATCCACATACATGGCACATGCCAGCACCCAGATGGCACATAGCATAGCCATGGTACATTTGACAAGTACAACCATATGTCAGTGAATCAGTACTGTCACCCATCCATGTGAGATGGACATGATGAGATGAAAAATGCAAAATAGTGTGACAAAATATGCATGTGCCACACAGTGCAACACATCCAGTGTGCAATAATACATTGATTGCAGGCAGATGGATACATCAATGGTTGGTCACTTCAACATGACAGAAGACAACAGTCATGTTCAACATTCAAACAGGGCCCAAAAATTAATGTGAGCAGGCCCTTACTCAATCAGCCTGAAGGTCAAAACATTCCCATAACAAGGTAATAAATGTGGGCCAATGTGGGTTGTAATCTATGACAGAAGCATGTCACATATATGGCATTAGGGCAGAAAAATGCATTGCAAAAATGGGAAGATTGAAACAATCAGGCTGAATGAACACTGAAAAATCAGAACAATGTTGTTGTAAGATGACAGTTCAAGGGCAACTGCAGTAATGTGGCGCTAATTGGCAACTGTGGTCAGAAGGGATACTGTCATACCCAAACCCAAGGGTGGTGAATGGTTTGGAGGAAGCCCATGGGTGACCCATACCACTCAGGAGTACACACCCTCAGCTGGCACTCAATCATTACACATCATCCAAGAAACATACACATGGATTACACACACTTGCATGGGCACTCAACGGACAATGCCTCATAATCTGGGAGGTCTCCCACGCCTTGGATCTGTTCCTCTGTGATGAAGGTTCCTGCAAAAGACTCATGTTCAGTGAGTTGGTCGTCTTCTGGTGGAGACCCACCGCCAGTCACCAGAGTAGAGGCATGATTGGAAGCCTGCTTGTTCTTTGCTCTGCGTTTCAGGTCATTCCACCACTTGTAGCAATCATCAGCTGTGCTCATCACAAATCCGACGGCACTAATGTGGTCCGCGGTGGTCTGCCAGTCGGCCCTACGTTGAGCAGGCATAGTCTTACAGCCTGCAGTCACCAACATTTCACGGCTATGTGCCGACACATAGGCCACAAGTGCATCAAGTTTGCCGTCATTGAAGCTAGGCTTCCTTGACGTGCCTGAGTGTGTAGCCGTGTCTGTGGTCTCAGCCTGTAGCGCAAAAGCACCCTTCTTCTTCTTCTTGTAAGGTGGTGCAGATCCTGAGTGGCTTACACCGCTCTGGTCAGTAGGGGCAGAAGCGCAGGTGGACTGGGTACTAAAAGCCTGTAAAGGCACAATGACCATAGGTCTTGGTGCAGGCATTGGCTGCAGGGTGATGTCAGCAGGGCCAACGTCGGTGTGATGGACCTGGACCGACATTGTCCCGGCTGGGAGACTCAGAGCTGGGGTAGATTGAGCTGCAGCTGCCCCTGCAGCCTCCCCACCCTGCCTACTTGGTGCAGCAGATGACATTGCTGCCCCATATCCACGTGGCCTGGTAACAGCAACTTTCACCGGCACACCTGGATTAGACTTGCTGACCTGGAAGTCAGCCTGGGAGTCATCCTGTGCCGGTTCAGGTGACAAAAGGGGCCGGTCCAACAAGGGCTGAGCTGGGATGGTGACAGCTACGTTTCCCACAACCATTGGGGGGGCATAGGTGTCCCTGATTGGTCCTCCACACACGGGGCTATAGGGGCACCCTGCAAATCCTGGCCACATCCCCTACCGCGCCCACCATGCCCACCTTTTGGAGGTCGGCCACCTTTGCCTCCCTTACTGCTTGGTCGCCTCCCAACCATGGCACTGATGTTGTTGTGCGTATGGGAGTTGCAGTAAACAATTGTCCTGGGCAATTGGGGTGAAAGGGGTAGGGTACTAGATGGAATTCTTACCCAGTGCTCTAGCAAGGCTGGATGTGGCCCGTGGGGGAAGATGACGGGTCACGCAATGCACAGGCACCCCAAAAAACAAAAGTACACATGCACGCAACCCCTGGTAGACCATGTGCATGGAAAAATGAACCTGCACTACGTTGTGACACCCAGAAACACAAAAATAAGAGTATGCGTGTTTCACGCAGCCTGGGGTACACGACACACGGGGGCAACCACAGTTGGAAAATACGTGCGCGACTCACCGTCTGCCTTGAAAAAGAACGTGAAACAGACACGCGAGTGTGCGTTGGCAACACCCCCGCCAAAAGAAGAAAAGAACGAAGTCTGAGGAAACAGGGAGTACGAACTGGAAACGTGGTGAAGTAAAAGCGTGTGAACCAACAAGAAGTACAAGAAACACCCGCTCACTCTCCACAAAAAGCACATACAAGAAAATAGCGTGATACTCGTATCTTTTGAGCCAGCCCACACGTGCAATGTCACTTTCGCACTTACGCGCTAAGGCCCTTTCCTCCAATACCACGGGTGACGTGCAGTTTTCTCACGTGCTGAATCACAATGCACCCGTGTTGTGGGGAACGCCCGTGCGCGTAACGTCACTTACGCGCTTACGCGCTAAGGGCCTTTCCTCGGATTTCACACTGACGTGCACTTTCTTCACGTGCCAAATCACTCTGTATCAAGCTGGCCACGTGAAATCACACGGAAGACCACGCTCCTGCCCAAAAGGCCATTTTCCTGCCCCCAAGAGCCCCGTGCATGCTCGCACCAGCCATCTGCTGCTGCCTGCCTGCTGCCCACGTGCCCTGCTATTTGGTGCCTGCACGTCAGCCATCTGCAGGGATCCAGTTGCTGTGTCCTCCCTGCTGGAACAGAAGACTCCCGACTGGGATACCATCGCTCCACAGCCCAGCCCCAGGACCCAGTTGCCCACCCACGCCTGCCTCGGGGGTCGCCATGTCGGGGCAAACACCATCTGAGTCCACTGGCGACCCCCAGCCAGAGACGCAGAGGGCCACCAGCTTTAGTGAGAAGGAAGTTGGTGTCCAGGTGGAGCATGTCCTGGGGCATTATGATGCCCTCTTCGGAACATCACGCGCCAACAAGGAAGGACGGGAGAGGATCTGGGAGGATGCAGTGGTTGCCATCAACGCAGAGGGGGTGGCAACCCGCAACATCAAGCACGTCCGGAAGCGCTGGGAGGACTTCAGGTCCAGGACCCTCTACAAGGCCCGGCGCCTCACGCAGGGGGGCCGGGTCAGCATGAGCAACATCCAGATGAGGGTCCTGGAACGCATAGGCCCAGAGTCGATGCCCAGATCCTTTGGAGGCAGACCCGTCTGGAGTTGAGCGGTAAGTGGCCAAGCATTGCTGTGTGAGACAGGGCATGTTACAGTGTGCTGGTAGTCTGAGACTTGCCTGTTTGTGTGACATAGGCCATGTATGGATGTGTGTGTGCAGGGACATCATGGTCATGCATGTGAGACCAGTAATGTGTGAACCACATGGATGCAACCAATGCAACATGGGGAGCTGTATGTGGAATGCACCCATGAATGCATGCCAGTCTCTGTTCTTGGACATGGAGGGGGGTGAGGGATGGGTGCTGCTCTCATGTACATGTATGGTGCACATGTGTGTGTGTCTGAGAAGTGTGTGTGTGACTTTGAAATGCCATGGATGCATGACACATGTCTGTGATGATGTGTTGAGTCACTCATGCAGTGCGGTCACCGTTGTATCCACTGTGTCTATCCACTGTGTCTGTGGTGTACAAGCCATGATGCATGACCCTCCGGTGATGTGTGTGCATGGGATCAGTGTGAGCCATGATGCATGTAAGTTTGAAGGCAACATTTTGGTTACAAGAGGCCCTTGTACATGGATGCTGATGTTGATTGCAGACGCCGTGCCTGTTTCTGCATGTGCGTTGCGTGCATTCACCCATGTATTGTGGAGGGACAGGATGGAAGTGACATTTGACAGAGCCACTCATGTGTTATTGCTTCCTTTCTAGGGGAATATTGTACTGTACCCTGATGCTTGTGTTCTATGTCTCCCTCTATGCAGTGTCAGGTGAAGAAGAGGGCGGAGCCAAACGGCGGGGATGCCTCCACCAGGCGGTGATGCAAGGCCCAGCCACCCTCCCAGGAATTGCCATCATCCGTGAGCGAGGGGCCTGGTGCCGCGTCTGCCACCACGGCTGTAGCAGAAGGGCCGGATGAGCCCCCACAGGGGCTTGCAATGGCGGAAGACGGTGTGGAGACATCCAGGTTGGTGGTCTCCACAGAGGAGGAGGAGCCCGCTACTGAGCCGCACATGGGGCCTGGTGGGGGTAGTACCACTGGTGCAAGTGGTACAGTCCAGGGCCAGGGTCAGGAGGCAGCGCAGGTCACCACGGAGGGGCCTGTGCATGTCGCTGTCCTTGACCCTGTGACTGCACCACCATGCACCAGCAGGGATGCCCGTCCCAGGCCCGTCCGCAGGTAGGGGGGAGTGCCACGTCATCTGCCTCTCCACTACCTGCGGACGAGGGGTCCCATGAATGTATGGGCTCCATCCTGGTTGGTGTCTCGTTGCGCACGCGTGACATTCGCGATGACGTGTGCATGCTTCCTGGGAGGAGCACGCACACTATCACGAACAGCAGCGTTGCGACGTGGCACTGTTGGGAGGGGCCCTGGTCGGTGAGTTCCTACATGTGTCGCGCACTCTGGCAGACCTCTCCTCCTCTTGGAGACTATGCACCAGTCATTCTCCCTGCCGACTTCCGGACCACATTCCACCAGGCCCCCTGTGGACCTGGCCTGACCAACACAGCCAGCTTGGTGGAGATCCCATCCCTGCCACAGTTGGGAGTCGGCGGTCCAGCAGGGGTGGACACCACAACAACTGGAGACCAGCTGATGGAGGATGTGCAGACATCATCAGACAGGGCACATGGACAGCAGCAGCGGGCTCTAGGTGGGAGCAATTATGGCTCTGGGCCATCGACATCAGAGGGGCATGCATCGGCCAGAGGGCAGGAGAACCCTAGAATGGGTGTGTCTTCCGTGTGGCTGCGGTTGGGCCGGCGTATAGATGCGGAGCGGCGGCGGGCAGAAGAGGCACGGCTCACGATGTTCAGGGCGGAGAACTCCATGCAGAGGGCACTGAGGCGGGCCGAGTGCCTCGAGGCCATTCGCAGGCAGTTGGAGTCCAACATGGCATTGTCCCTGCGAACCCTCTGGGCCATGGAAGAGGACTGCCTCCAGGACATCGGGCAGGAGTTCGATGATGCCCTGGCCCGGGACATCGGAAAGTGAGCCGTGGGACTAGCTGCCGCCATTGTAAATAGTTTTTAGTGTTAGGTTTCATTTTCGTTTTCATTTCTTTTGGGGTGATTTGACTATACCCCACACTTTTGTATATAGTTCTTTTCTTAGGTAGTTTTTAAATAGGTTACATTTCTTTCGTTGGGCTCATGGACCCTTTCAAAATTGATTGTACATAGTTGGACTTTGGCTTTGGATTTATGTGTGCATTTTATTTGGATTTCACCATGGGGCAATGGATTTTTGATTTTACGTTTCCTTTGGATTTCTTTTTGCGGACAATGATTTTGGACCATTTTTCTTCAGGTTTTTTTTGGATTTCATCTACATTTCATTTTTCATATTTTTGGACATGCATTTCATTTCATGTTTGTTTGATTTTTTGGCCTTTCATTTCATTACATTGATTTAGTTAATAATACATTTTGATATTTTAATTCCATGTGTGGGATTCGCTCATTGGGTTCATGCATGTGAAATTGTGGTTTTACACAATCTATGGCAAACAGTGTGTGTGTGTGTGTGACGGACATGTGTTGATGTACATGGTTGACCTTTGATTTGTGTCCTGACATAGGCATGTAGGTGTGGGGTTGATTGGTGAAATCATTGCATGTCAAGACTGCGGTGGCATGCAGTGGTATTTTGGTGCACATGAGGGCCATGATTGTGCATCTTCCTTTTGTGTTGCAAGGGGACCTGAGTCGGGCCCTGCTGGCAGGTGACCCTCACTGATGGGGGGTGGGGGTGCTGGGGGATATGAGTCGGGCCCTGACCCCTCACTGATGGGGGGTGGGGGTGCTGGGGGACCTGAGTCGGGCCCTGACCCTCACTGATGGGGGTGGGGGTGCTGGGGGACATGAGTCAGGTCCTGCTGGCAGGTGACCCTCACTGATGGGGGGTGGGGGTTCTGGGGGACATGAGTCGGGCCCTGCTGGCAGGTGACCCTCACTGATGGGGGGTGGGGGTGCTGGGGGACATGAGTCAGGCCCTGACCCTCACTGATGGGGGCTGGGGGTGCTGGGGGACCTGAGTTGGGCCCTGCTGGCAGGTGACCCTCACTGATGGGGGGTGGGGGTGCTGGGGGACATGAGTCGGGCCCTGACCCTCACTGATGGGGTGTGGGGGTCCTGGGGGATCTGAGTTGGGCCCTGACCCTCACTGATGGGAGTGGTGGTGCTGGAGGACATGAGTCGGGCCCTGACCCTTACTGATGGAGGTTGGGGGTGCTGGGGGACATGAGTCGGGCCCTGACCCTCACTGATGGGGGTGGGGTGCTGGGGGACATGAGTCACTATATCAAGATTTATAGGAGCAGTGTTAGCAGAAGTGGTAGCTGAATTCTTGTTAATCACTTTCTGTTTCATTTTACATTTTGATAGAGGCGGCAAAGTTTCTGTACTAGAAGCTTCTTTTGTTTCGCTAAATGACTGCAATAGCTGTTTTGTTTGAACGTTTTGTACACACTCTGGTAGAGATGAATGCTTTTTTTGGACACTTTTATTTTCATTTGCTCTATTTCTGTGTTGCTTTCTAAGGACCTGCTTTTTGGTAGGCATTCTTTGGGGCCTGTTGAAAAAAAAAGAAGGTATGGGTTGGTCTGTTTTGCAATGTATGTGTGCTGTGTGCATGCGTGTATGAGTCTGATTGGGAAGATGTATGTGGTGGTGTGTGAATGTGCATTGGGCAGTTAAAATGTGTTGGGCAGGCTATTCTTCTGTTTGTATGTTACTACACTGTGGTTCAGATAAGAGTAGAAAGTGAGCTAGTGATGAGGAGAAGCATTAATAGTAAACGTAATGTTGTCAAATTAAAACAGTTCTTTGTTTTGTAGTACTAACATTCATCTTTTGTGTGTGTGTGTGACGGACATGTGTTGATGTACATGGTTGACCTTTGATTTGTGTCCTGACATAGGCATGTAGGTGTGGGGTTGATTGGTGAAATCATTGCATGTCAAGACTGCGGTGGCATGCAGTGGTATTTTGGTGCACATGAGGGCCATGATTGTGCATCTTCCTTTTGTGTTGCAAGGGGACCTGAGTCGGGCCCTGCTGGCAGGTGACCCTCACTGATAGGGGGTGGGGTTGCTGGGGGATATGAGTCGGGCCCTGGCCCCTCACTGATGGGGGTGGGGGTGCTGGGGGACCTGAGTCGGGCCCTGACCCTCACTGATGGGGGTGGGGGTGCTGGGGGACATGAGTCAGGTCCTGCTGGCAGGTGACCCTCACTGATGGGGGTGGGGGTTCTGGGGGACATGAGTCGGGCCCTGCTGGCAGGTGACCCTCACTGATGGGGGGTGGGGGTGCTGGGGGACATGAGTCAGGCCCTGACCCTCACTGATGGGGGCTGGGGGTGCTGGGGGACCTGAGTTGGGCCCTGCTGGCAGGTGACCCTCACTGATGGGGGGTGGGGGTGCTGGGGGACATGAGTCGGGCCCTGACCCTTACTGATGGAGGTTGGGGGTGCTGGGGGACATGAGTCGGGCCCTGACCCTCACTGATGGGGGTGGGGTGCTGGGGGACATGAGTCACTATATCAAGATTTATAGGAGCAGTGTTAGCAGAAGTGGTAGCTGAATTCTTGTTAATCACTTTCTGTTTCATTTTACATTTTGATAGAGGCGGCAAAGTTTCTGTACTAGAAGCTTCTTTTGTTTCGCTAAATGACTGCAATAGCTGTTTTGTTTGAACGTTTTGTACACACTCTGGTAGAGATGAATGCTTTTTTTGGACACTTTTATTTTCATTTGCTCTATTTCTGTGTTGCTTTCTAAGGACCTGCTTTTTGGTAGGCATTCTTTGGGGTCTGTTGAAAAAAAAAGAAGGTATGGGTTGGTCTGTTTTGCAATGTATGTGTGCTGTGTGCATGCGTGTATGAGTCTGATTGGGAAGATGTATGTGGTGGTGTGTGAATGTGCATTGGGCAGTTAAAATGTGTTGGGCAGGCTATTCTTCTGTTTGTATGTTACTACACTGTGGTTCAGATAAGAGTAGAAAGTGAGCTAGTGATGAGGAGAAGCATTAATAGTAAACGTAATGTTGTAAAATTAAAACAGTTCTTTGTTTTGTAGTACCAACATTCTAAGGGTTGAGTATGTTATTTGTGTTCCAAAAAACAGGGATTTGTGTGCCATTCTGCCTGCTAATCTCTGTTTAATAAATGGTGATTTGTGGGCAGAATTGTTCAGAAATCGATGGGGTTTTTTTGGTGCCCAAATTACATGAATGAACCACACAGTGTCTTTGAGGAGCAGTAAGAATATAAAGGTAGTATTGTACTTACTTTTTTTTGTGGAATGAGCAGGTTTCTTCGGATATGTTGTTTGTAGTTTAGATGCTGCTGATTTTCAGGAGAGTGGTCTTGACTGAAATTGTAAAAGGAAGAAGTTAGTCATTTTGTGTGTTTATAGCCCTGATGTTAATGTACACGTTGATTTATATGTTTTTGTGGTAGTATTCTTGTTTGATATCTGAACATAGTGTATACATGGATTTCATTTACTATGTGCAGCCTTTATATGTTATTTACAGTATGTTAGTTCAACATGCTTCGCAAATGAGTAGAATTTTAAGTTCATGAAATTCACTTGTTATTTTACAGCTGTGTTGTAGATAGCAGAGAGGTTTGGAAGTGATAGTTCATTATAGTAGATGGGAAAAATTTGAATAACTTCATATTATAACTAGAAATGCGAACAATCGGGAGCACCTGAGAGGGAGATTATACCACAGCAATCGGGAACATTTATTTTTCTCATACAATTGCATTGGGATTAGCATTAAGTTAGGCGGGAGACAGTAAAAAAGTGTGACATTTTTCAATGAAAAATTGAGTCTCACGCGTAAATCGGGAAGGTTGGCAAGTATGTATAGGTTATGCAGGAGACAGTAAAAAATAGTGCGATTTTTCAATGAAAATTGGAGTCTCGCACTTAAATCCGGAGCGTTGGCATGTATGTATTGGCTATGCAGATTTAGTGGCATTACTTTGTTTATATGGAATCATAAGAGTTGTACATGTACTCTGAATAAAATATGCATACCTGTACTTTGTAATCATGCATGTGGATATGCATGGAGCTGTAAGTAGAAATCTTCGAGACTTGTACAATAGTTTCTGTAGTAGGTGCTTTCCAGTCATATGAGACTTGCATTCAGAGTGATCAATAGTACATTTGAAGTGCGGAATTATGATGATGGAGTTAGATGTAGAGGTCTTGAATGTGATTGGTGGATGGTTGTGTGACTGCTTAGCTGTATCCAATGAGGGAATGGAACCGAGAGTTATGTGGAAAGGGTAGAAGGGCTGGCTAAGAGTTACATGCCGCACGGACACCGCGGCTATCCGCGGGTAGGGCGTGCCACATACAGGGTTTTTCAGCAAATCCAGCATGGAAAGGGGACTGTAGGGATCAGCCAATCAGACATTGACGTTGTTGATTTGTGTAGAAAGAGAGTGTGTGTAGTGAAGATGGAAGAGGTGCAGGAAATCAGGGTGTTGGTGCTCGGAGATATGTTTGTCCATGGTTTAAAGCAGTATTCTCAATGCAGGCATGTGGCAAACAATTTCAATGTTAGAGGAGTGGAGGTGGTGTGGAGTGCTGTGACTGACTGCAGTGCAGAGGCAATTCTCCAAGTTTGTAAAGATATGTGCAGGATGAACAGTCCCCATCTGGTAGTTTTACACTATGGTGCTTTCCAATTGGACTACGTGAGTTCCCCTACTTTGTTGGCAGATTTGGAACAGTTGGTTCAAGCAGTAATCAACATTCCTCCAAATGCGAAACTAATTTTTTTCTGGATTACTACCTAGAGCAATATGGGACAACAGTTCTCTTTTTTTGTCCTCAGCAAAACATTGCTAGGTGCGCAATCAATTGAGGCATGCATGCTTTCATGCTTAGAGCTGGTATGTTTTTCAGTAACAACGAGAATATTGTTTCGAGTAATGCTGCTTATTTTGAAGCAGATGGTGTTTCTTTATCTTTTTTGGGAAATGCTATGTTCTTTTGGAATGTAAGGGTTGCTTTGGAACAGGTTATGTGAAGATTTTAGTTGTAAAATAAGAAGAAAAAAAACCCAAAAATATACAAAATAACAGGTGTCTGTCGGGCATCTGCAAAAAAACAACAAAAAAAAACGGCTCTTTTCAGAGCCCACGTTAAAGTGGAAAGTGGGGAACACTATTTAAATGTACATTCACTACGCTCAGATCTTCTACATGTCCGCCGACATGGCGGTAGTCTGCAGACAGCGTGCATTACATACGGGCATTCTGGGGTGAGGAGGCATGCAAATGAGAATGAGCGGAGCTAGGGATTGGTCAGTAAAGTTTGGCGGGTGTGTTGTGTAAGGAGAGATTTAGTGAAGATGTCTTTTTCCTGAGAGCTATGGCTGTGTGTTTTCGAAAACAGATTATCTGGATTTTGGGAGACTCATGGATACATTGGTTGGAGGTGCATGCAGAACGTTGTGGTGTATCTTCAGATCTCTAGTTTACAGAGAGAGCGTCATCCTGGCATAATTATAATTCATTGTGGAGGGAACAGTTTAGGACATGTGTCTGGAATTTCTTTGCAATTTGCAATGAAAGAAGGACTTGAGAAGGTCATGGACATGTTTCCAAATTCCCAAGTAATTTTTCTTGTATTGCGCAAAGACAAATATGGCTGCGTTCTGCTTCATTTGGTCCACAAATGGAGAAAGGGAGGCACAATGTCAATAAGGCTGTTTGCCAGCATATGTAAGATGGACTCCATCTCTGCGAAAAATGAGTGCTACGAAACATAATATTTTCATTGGGAAAAGAGGACATGCCAACATCTCTTAGAAAGGCACAAACAGTCTTATTGTCCTTATTGTCCTGGGTGTTAGTCTTAGTAGTGCTCGGTGGTGGCGCGAGTTATGGTTGTTTAGCTTACCATAACTGGCGAATTTCAAGGGTTTTTCGGTTTTACTTAGAACCATAATGTCCCTTTAACAAAGTTATTTTTACTGAATTTCATTGGTTTTTAATAGCGCAACTTAACCATAACATCCCTTTAACAACATTTTTTTACTGAATATATATATATATATATATATATATATATATATATATATATATATATATATATATATATATATATATATATTACATGGATGCTGAAGCGTCCATGTAGTTATGGTTAAGTTGGTGTTTCCATAGGAAGAATTTTTTGGGTGGCTTATAACTTAGCTCCCTCTGGATGAATCCTCACCAAACTTTGCAAAAAAAGTATATGGCCCACTCTAAATAAAGTTTGGAGAGGTTTGGTCCAGTGGGGGCAAAGTTATAGGGGGGGTCCCAAAACTTGTGTTTTTTCCCATAGACATAATGGGAAAAAACTTTGCGCACGCCTACAGCCCAAACCGCTGGACGGATTTACACCAAATTTGTGGCAGGAGCGGGGGCTTGGTCCCGAAAGCATGCTTTTGCAAATTTGTTGTAAATCCATCCAGTAGTTTTTTTTTTAAATGACCAAAATGTAAGGCAAAAAAATTAGTGATATCTCCGTTCGCTTCGTGGACGGACTTCCCGGTTCGCTCCGCGGACAGTGCCCTGATTGGACGAGCGGCTTGCGCGATGTCCGCGGACATCCAATGTGTTCGCTGATTGGACGGCGTGGGGCGTGGAGGTCGTCAGATTTATGGTGGCGCCCGACATCTTGCATTCGCGGACGACCACGGACAGTGAGGTGAAACTTGGTTTAAAAATTGTATTTAGTGGAGTGTGTTGGTGTGTAAGAGTGTTTGGGGAGGGTGGGGGAGTATGAGATAGGTGCAATGTTGTATCTTTTTTTTGTGCTAGACGCTTTTGTTGTGTTCAATTTGTCTGCGGACAACACGGCTGTTCTGAAATTTTCGTAAATAAACAGAATGGATTTGGTGTCAAGCTGAAAGTGTTCTAAGATGACGCGTGGGGTCCTGGAATGTTCGCAGGGGGTGTCCTGAAGACGTTGTCTGTATTGTTTGTGTCTTTGGAATTGTAACATTTTTGCATGAAGATCACTATTTGTGGATTCTGATGGAATTTCCAGGTGACATATTTTTCAATAAACTGTAAAACAGTGGCATCACTGTCTTGACCAAATTTAGGAGCATCTTTAATCCATAAAAGCATGTGGATATGTGGTGCTCCTCTGGCATGGTATTCTTTTCTCCAAAAGAAGTGTTGCACTTCTCCAAGGGGAGGAACAGTTTTGTTACGAATAAAATGTAGCATAGCAATGAAGCGATGGTGAAAATATCTTGAAACATTAACAGGATCCTGTGAACAAAGTTCTCCAGGTGTTAGTATATCTATGTTTGTTTTGTTTTCGTTTGATATGCATAGGAAAGCTTGTAAATCTTCCCATGCATATTCTGCACAACTTAATGTAACAAACCAAGTGGGTGGGCCAAGATTTCTGATCATACAACGTACATCTCGATGACGTTGAAATCAGTACTCTTTAGTACCACGCATATTTGCTAATAGATTTGTAAGATTTGCTTGTAAAACCTCATCTTTTTGTTGAACTTTTTGTAATAATTGTGTAACTGTCATATTTTGAAAGTGTGATCCTGATTTTAATATGTGTACAACTCCGTAACATAAAGTTGCTAGTTCACTTTCAAAGAGTAGGTGGAATATGTATTCCACATTTTGTCAAAATCTGGGATTTTAAGAATACATTCGTAATGAGCGATATTCTGATGCTGATATTTGAATAGGTCTATCATCTGTTTCTTCCTCCTTTGCCAGTAGGAAAGAGTACAGGAAAAGCACGTGCTTCTATACTTTTTTCCCATATGCTGATTGGTGATCCTTTTGTTTGACGCATTTGGTACGTTTCCACTGCATCTTCTATGGTGTCATTAGAGTGCAATGGATGAATAGTATAAAGGCCTAAAGTGTTTGATATTGTTGCAGGACCTAGGAGCTCAAATTTACTAGCTTCTTGTGTCTCTTGAATTATTTCAGTTGCATCTTTCAAGTTTTCTTCAATATTAATTTCTTTGTAATATTCATTATTCTCTTTAAGATATTGCAGGGCTTCTCTAACTTTATGTAAATCTACCAGTTGTTGCCAATTTTTTTGTCTTTTGTAGGTACTCCATTTACCAAGATAATTAAAGATTGCTGCATTGGACGTTGCTCTTCTAGAGTGTGCACATTTTCTTTTAGATTTTATGGTAAATACACTACTTTTCCACGAATACCTTTCACTAATTCAGAGGGAGGTAATTTTGCAGTTTTTGGTTGAAGGCGTATTATTGCTTGAAATGGGTGCACTGTTTGAATTATGATGCTCTCATATAAATTAAGTTGTTGAAGGGGTTTTGGTAGTGGATATAATTCCAAGTTATTTGTGATAGCACGTGAAGGACTTTGGTTGTTGTCAAGTTTTGTAGTGCAGTAACTGCAAAGTATTATGGGGTCAGTTATTTCGTATTTGCTTTCTGCTATAAGGTAGAGAGCTAATTCAAACCATTTAGAATCTTCATTGTCTTCTATTTTGTATGACAGGTCTACAGTTTTTGTGTTACTTTTATAAAAAGTTCTGCAGCAACATACACACACGTGGTTTGGTACTTCAGCTGAAGTACTTTCAAATTTTAGTATTTCTTTTTTGTATGTGTGTAGTGAAAGGTTGCCATGTGCAGATTTGTTTCAAAGTTGGTTTACAGCTAATTCATCTTGTAAGTGGGTTTCACTTCCAAAATATTTTGTCTGGATATAGTCGATTTCTTCTAGTAGGTCTTTTGCTGTACCATGTAGAAGAATGTTATTTAAATTGGCTTGTGCTAAAGCAGGACTTTTAGCATACTACAGTTTATAAACTAGATTTCTTATACTTGCATGATGTGTTGATATCCTTTTGATATCATGGAAGGGTGTTTTGCAAGTAGGTCCTGTAATGCAGGCCAATGAATGTCCTTGTAGTCCTGTGTACTTGCGTACTGGACAAGCATCCATATTTTGCAGTAGTTTAATTTTGATTTTGTCTTTGCTTTTCACATGTTGATTGAGGAATTGGCGTAAAGACTTGAAATTTTTTGGGAATGTTACACATTGACGTGCACGGCCATTTGTACACTAGATGTTCTGATTCAGTTGAATGGAGGGGTAAATCTACGTTTTCAGGGCATATTTTTGTAAGGAGTACTTGTTGTTCAATTATGGTATTATTAACTTTTTCATAACTTCGACCACTGCTATGTATGGCAATTGTGTTTGTTTGCTTTTGTTTGTAGGCTTCTTCATTAAAGTATGGTTCTGTGCCTCTAGTGTGACTCCATTCACCTCCACAGATATTTAAGAAGTTATTTCTTTTGACATTTCGTTTATTGAGAAGTCTTTTTTGTAATTTAGTTATTAGTTTTGTTAGTGGTTTCATTCTGTTTAACACTAAAATAAATAACTTTCTTTTGAGAAGAAGTGCACTGTCTATCAACGCTTCTAAGATTACTTTCCTACGATAGGTTTGAAGTGTTGAACCTGGTTTCTCTCCTGTTTTTATAAGATTTTGAAGGACTTTGTGATGGAACATTTTGGCTAAAATACTTTTCTTGGTATGCTTACTTTGTACTATATCAAGATTTATAGAAGAAGTTTTATTTGTAGTGATAGTTGATGTTCTGTTAATTGTTTTTTGGGTTGTTTTACTTTTTGATAGAGGAGGCAAAGTGTTTGTGCTAGAAGCTTCTTCTGTTTCACTACATGACTGTATTAGCTGTTGTGTTTCAACTTTTTTTTACAGATTCTGCTATAGATGGATGTTTATGTTGGAGACTTTTCTTTTCATTTGCTCTACTTCTGCGTTCCTTTCTACGGAGTTGCTTTTTGGTAGGCATGCTTTAGGGTCTGTTGAAAAAAATACAGAAGGTATGGGTTGGGGTGTTCTGCAATGCATGTGTGTTGTGTGCACGAGTGTTTGAGTGAGATGATAAAGATGTATGTAATGGTGTGTGATTGTGCATTGGGAAGTACAACTACTAGGGATGGGTATTCTTGAATTAATATGTTACTAAACTGGGGTTCAGATGACAGAAAAAAGTAAGCCAGTGGTGTGGAGAAGTATACATAGTATATCTAAAGCTATACAATTAAAACAGTTGTTTCTTCTACAACATCTAAATTCTAGCGGCTGAGTTGGGTAATTTGTGTGGCGAAAAATAGGAATTTGTGGGCCATTCTGCCAGTAAATCACTGTTTAAGACGGGAGGATTTTTGGTCAGAATGGTGCAGAATCTCTATTTTTAGGCACAGAAGTAGCATGAATTAACCTTAGAGTGTGTTCGAGTAATAATTCAAATATTATGGTAACAATCTACTTACTTTTTTTCTAAAATGAGCAGTTTGCTTCTTAGTTGTTCTTTGTAATTCATATTCGGCTGCTTATTTTCAGGAGAATGGTCTTCACTGCAATTGTAAAAGAAAGAAATTATTAATTCGGTTTGTATATAGTACTGTTTTTAATTTAGACATAGATTTTTTAAATTGAAATGCTCAGCGCCTTCCTCAAAACCATTAAAACTATCTTATGACTAACTGTAGGAAAGAAAATATCTTTACTATGGCTTGTCAAAATCATAATGTACCACTGTATACCACTATTCCTGTAACTAAGCTTTTCCACGTAATAGTGAGTCCATGTGATAGCCTGCTTTTCCACGTAAGAGGGAGTCAATGTCATAGCCTGCTTGTCCTATATAAATGTAAGAAATTATATAAACTAAAATAATTAAAACCAAGTATGTGTTTGTACAAATATTATTCTTTGAGATTTGATGATAGAGTGTGCATGTAATTTTGTTTGATCATATGTAGTCTACATATTTTATTTCAAAAATGTTAGTTTAACATTATTTGCGTGTGTGTGTGTGTACGAAGAAATTAAACGGTATAAAGGTTTGTAAGTCACAGTTCATTTTAGGAGAATGAAAAAATGATCGTAGATTCATTTTACGGGATTATACAAGGTAAAAGTCGGTTAGAAAATGTGTTCATGTACTGTATAGAAAATATGCATACCTGTAGTTTGTGTTCATGCATATGGATATGGACGAAGCTGCAAGTAGAAATCTTGGAGATTTGTCTAGTATTTCTCGTAGATCGTGCTTGCCAATGGTATGAGACTTGTAGTCCGAGAGATTCACCGTACATTTGCAGTGCTGATCTATGATGATGCAGTTACATGTAGAGGTCTTGGATTTGATTGGTGGATGGTCATGTGATTTCTTAGCTACATCCAATGAGGGAATGGCACAGAGAGTGAAGTGGAAATGTTAGAAGGGCTGTCCATGTTACCATATGTTCGCGGACATGGCGGTAGTTCTAGAACACCACATATTACATCTGGGGAATTTGGGGTGGGGAGGCATACAAATGAGATTGAATGTAGCAAGGTATTGGTCAGTAAAGTTTAGTTAGTGTGTTGTGCTAGGAGTGGTTTTCTCAGATATTCTTTTTGCTGGGAGAAGAACAGATAGCTATGGCTGAGTGTTTTAAAAAACAGATTGTGTGGATTTTGGGAGACTCGTGGATACATTGGTTGAAGGTGCATGCAGAAAGCTGTGGAGTATCTATCTATGTGGAAGTGCACTGGCATGGAGTGCGTGGAATGAAGTGGCTGGACTTGCTACCTCTCTGTGCAACTTTGAAGATAGAGGAACATCCAGACATAATTGTAATTCATTGTGGAGGGAACAGTTTAGGACATGTGTCTGGAATTTCTTTGCAATTTGCAATGAAAGAAGGACTTCAGAAGATCATGGACATGTTTCCAAACTCCAAAGTAATTTTTTCACGGATCGCAGAGACAAATGTGGCTTTGTTCTTTCTCATGTGGTCTACAAATGGAGAAAGCAAGGTGTAATGTCAATAAGGCTGTTTGTGCCTTCCTAAGAGATTTTGGCAAAATATTATGTTTCGTAGTACATACATTTTTCGCAGAGATGAAGTCCATCTTACCTATGCTGCCAATCAGATTTTTCTGAGAAATGTACAAAATGCATTGCAACCTTTTTTTTAGAAATGCAGCATCCATTTCGAAGTAGGTGTTAAGTATTTATAATTTTTGACATACAAACACCTCCATAAGGCTCTTTTCAGAGCCACCACTTCCTCCCAGAGAAAAATGCAATGGTTACAATAGGGTAGCATCCCAATTTTTTTTATGTTCGCGAACTGTCCGCGGACTTTCAAGAAATATAAAGGGCCCTGCGTTATTTATCTTTACTTCTGTTTTTTAACTGTGAAAGGCGGCTCTGAAAAGAGCCTTATTTTTTTTTTGATTTTTGTTATTTTGTATTTATTTTTGTTTTTTAAACACGACACACTAGGAGAGGAGGGGAATGGAGGGTAAAGGGGGGACACCAACCACAGGGATAAGAAAGGACGAGCTGAGAGAGGAAGATGTAGAGTGGGTTTTATTTGGTTAGTGAGCAGGCCTTCTCTTGCTCTGAGACGATAGTCTCAAAAGTACTGCAAAGTCGCTCCCCCCTGCAGAGTACTGTGTCACAGTACATACATACAACTGTGACCCTCAAAAGGTAAGGGTCATCAGAATTCTGTATGGCCTGTGAGGCAGCTTGAGGAAGACGCTGTCCCACAGATGTGTTCCTTGTGGTGACAGGATCAGAAACGGAGGATGAAGTAAAGGCAATTAACCTACTATGCTCTTCGCAAGGCACAACCTTGCAAATGGCCCCAGTGTGGAATGAGTTCAGGTGTCGCTTCATGGTCGTAGTACCAAAGCTATACGAACAATGCCTCCCGCGACTGAGTACCATTTTGCACTCATTGCAGGTGACACGGTTCAAAGGAGCCTTAGGACCATTCCCATGAACGGAAAACAACCGCCACACCCAAGAATCACGCTGACGGAAGGTAGTAGGGTTTTCCTCTACCTCATGCTCATCATCCTCTTCTTCCTCCTCTGTATCCTCACTCCTGTTCCCCTCTTCAGGTCCTTGGGAAGGTGGTGGTGGTGGAGGGGGTGGGGGTGGTGCTGAGGCAGATACAGCAACAGGTGGCAGCAGTGGAGCAACAGAAGTCATCAGGTTGAAGATGGAAATCTGCAGATTGCAGCATAAATCTCTGTGCTCTGTAGAATAGCCAGAAACACAATGAGAATGAGCTCTAGGGCGTGGTCTTTTATAGGGGTGCTTGTGTGCGGTTCGCGGACATGCGTGCAGTCTGCAAGACAGATCGAACACCAAAAAAGGTTCAAAAAGTCACAAAAACTATGTGGAAATTTAGGATTAGTATGTGGGATTTGTGGTATGTTGAGTTTTTAATGAGAAATATTGTGGATTACTTGGAAATGTACTTTTAAAGTGTTCGGGGACACGAACAGTGTCCGCATTCAGAACACGCGATCAGCGTGGGCGCGGTCACATGATTGTTTCATGAGCATGTTCGCTAAGGTAGCAGCCGTCCGCAGGACACCCAATGTACGAACATTGTTTTGCGCATGCGTGTTGATGTTCTACGGACAGTGTTCGGGTCCTGAACTAATTAAAAGTGCATCACACGTAAAACTAACAGTTACGGACAGCCGTTTGTTCTTAGCACAGTTTAATTTACTTGTGCGCAATACGGACAGACATAGCGTCTCAAGCACACCTCCATTTTCGTTTATTTACGAACAATTCAGGACACCACCAGTGTTCTTAGAACAGTTTCAACTTGCTAGCGAACACTATGAACAGGCATAGTGTTCTTAAGGACACCTCCATTTTCGTTTATTTACGAACATTTCAGGACACTACGAGTGTTCTTAGAACATTTTCAACTTGCATGAGAACATTACGGACAGATATAGTGTCCTCAGGACACTTACATTTTTGTTTATTTACGAACATTTCCGAACAACCACGCTGTCCGTGGACACCTAAATTGGTTTTACCACAAAACTGAAAGTAATTACAACACAATATAAAAAAGTAACTTTATTTAACATATATAAACTATTTATGACTGAGAAGGTGGGTCAGAAACGGAAACAAAAACACGAGAATTAGGGTTTTCAAAATAAGTGGGATCAGGTGAGGAAGGGATAGAAATCTCATCAAACATTGTGGTCCATGGAAAGAGTTTGGGGTTAAATGAATGGGATATGGTGAGGGGGGACAAGTACAGGTGGGACAATGGTATGTTGTTGGTGGTTTTAGGTGATCTTCCACAAAGCTATTTAAATCCGTACAATTTGCCATAAGTTGGTCCATTTTGTGGGTAATGTGTTCAAGAGTGTTATCCACCTCTTCTTTTTCTTTGGAAGTTGCAATTTTTGTAGGGTCTGTAAAAAAAAAATGTATATGTTGAATGTATACAAAATAATATTTATTAATTGGTTTATATAGTAAATTGTGTACCATTAGGTGGACTATCTTCTAACATTTCGTCTAGTGGAAAATGCTCCTCTAGCCAGTCCAGAGTACTGCACATTTCTGTGAGAAAACAAAAAAGTAATATGTTTTTTTTTCTAATATAGAAAGTTTATAAATATATGAGTAAAATGAAGTGCACTTACTATTTCTGGTAAAATATGTAATCAGTGGTCTATACGTCTGGTCTTGCTGTTAGTTGTGGAGTGTCTGTGAGGTAATTATGTTGGAAGCCACTTTATCTTCTTTTGGTATATTCCATTTTAAAACATATTGTATTTAAATGAATGGTTAGTGTGTGACATATATGGGTTACATTTCTTAAGTATTACTACATGTACTTTGTGTTTGTGCTGCTTTGTGAATTTGTTAAATGTTCCTATGTTATGATATACAATTACACATACCCCCCCAGAGTTTTTAGGTGGTGGTACTGTTGTCCGAACATGTCCGCGGACCGTCAAATTCAGTAGAAAGGGTTCAGTATGTTCCATGTGATGTCATCTTTGATGTCCTGGGTGTTAGTCTTAGCAGTGCACGGTGGTGGCGCGAGTTATGGATGCTTAGCTTACCATAACTGGCGAATTTATGGGGTTTTTCGGTTTTACTTAGAACCACAATGTTTTTAGTAGCGCAACTTAACCATAACGTCCCTTTAACAAAGTTTTTTTACTGAATATATATATATATATATCTTTTCAGGCATTTAAGCCTTGAACCATGATTGTCTAGAATATTGGTATTTGAAAAAGGCACCACAATACAACCATTTAACAAACTTAATTCACCTATGAAGTTTTGCAAAAGACCAGCTAGGGTAAGAATCTTTCGCCCAAGAGACAATCAGTCCAGAGCTAATAGTTCTGTACTACCAAAATAATCTTTGAGTCTTTCTGTATACCTAGAATTTACTCTTTTATTCCATGTCTTAATGTGTAGGATTCACCCCAGAACTATTTGGTGAGTGATCAGCATTCTCATTTTACATGATCTGTAACATGCACAATAGGTACACCTATGCTTGGTAATGGGTCTCACCAATACTCAAATATAATGGCATTCCTCCACTAATCACCACCTGGATTAATTTGATTGGATTGAACCATTACAGTAACATTAATTATTGATAATGAACTCTTCTAACAAAATGAGAATTTCACTGATATAATGTCAATTGAAGTATGATTATGTGCTAAGGAATTGTACGTCTTATTTCCCCACTTCTGCTCTCTCCCTTCATGATTGTCCGTGCCTAATTATGGGTATGTATACACGTTATCGATGTTATTTACAATACATACCTGCCCTGAATAATCTTGTTACTCGCACACAATTGTAGATTATTTTTGTATCACTTATGCTTTGATGGTTATAATTCAATACACACCAACAATTGTATATATTTTTTCTGTTGATGATGATTGAATTGTTGCAACTATATCAATAAAAGCCTTCAGAATGACCGACTGGTCAAAACACGTTTTGGCTGTGCAAAGAATAAATCACCATTCACATATAGGACGGCTTCATCTATATTTATTGATTGTGTTTTGGGATCAAAACCTATTTTGGAGTATTGACTACTGTAACTCCAAGTCTGTTTGCGCAGTATAACTACACAATCCAATCGCTATCAACAAGGAATGCCTGTTAGCGCACTTCTGGTGCTCTATGAAGAGGAAAATGTGTTCCACAACCATTCTGTAAAGGGGACCACCCTCTGAGAGATGCAGGCAAAACTGCATTGCTGCAGTGGGTGTGGTGAAGGCTTTGACTTTCGGGTGCTTGGCCTATAGCCTATGGCCTTTGGCCATGCACTCACTAGTCTAGGCCTTGGCCACACCCACTGCAACGTAAGGCAACCATGCATGGCAACATGTCATCAAGTACAACAATCCACACACATACCACAGCCACCGGCACTCCTAGCCAAGCTCTGCAGTCATACGGCTATGCATAGAAAGATTACCTTCTACTAGATTTTACAAAGTTAACACATCCTCCGGCAACCTTACCCACTTTCATTCACATATGATAGTGTTGCTGCCAACCTACCCAACCAACAGTATTGCATGGCAGCTGACTTCTGGTGCTCTATCAAGTGTACAATGTGCTCCACAACCATTCTGTAAAGGTGAGGAGTCTGTGACAGGTGGGTGTGGCATGCAACCAATAGTCTAGGCCTTACCCATGCCCACTGCAACATAATGCAGGCATGCATACCATCATGTGCTCACGTACCACACTGCACACATGTACCACAACCACCGCCACTACTACCAAACCTCCACACCGTAACACAGGTATTCATGGAAACATAACAGAGCCTCCGGCACCCATACCCACTTTCATTCACATAGTACATCTCCCAGCTCTCTATCCAGTACAGAAAAGCAATATGTCATACTGCAGTACAGAAGTCACCACTCCGCGCAGTAGACACTACGCAATCCGATGCGATATGCAGTTTAGTCCGTCTGCACCTCTATGCACACACTAATGAAAAATTGAACCCACTTCACACACTGCAGTGCCCATGCACATAGAAGGAGCACTTCATCCCTACCTTCTTCAACACTGTCAATATTGCAACACTGCACTCAGTGGACTCACTGCACAACTATTCACTCCAGAAGCTGCAGCCATGGATTGTACACTATAGGATGTGCAAAGAAGCACTGCACCCATGCAATAAACCATCTATGCAATGCTGACATACCACACACAGAATGGAACAATGTGAAACCTATTTCCAACCATGGCACATAGTTGTAGCTGCAAGGCCTCCATCCATGCAACACTCCAGAGTGCAAGCGATCTGATAATGTGCATGTCATCTGCAATGCACTCCCCTTTTGCAATTGAGCTCCCACCAGTCACCACAGAAATAGGTCTCTGCACCAGGTATCATGCTGTAACATCCAGCACACATGCCAGAACACGGCATGCACATGCACATCTTCGTCCACCTATTGACATATCTCAGATGATTCACTTCTCACTCCCCCACACTTTCCATCCCTACTTCCCACCACCATATGGTGTAATATATGTTTTGCAATGCACTCCCTGTCTGCTATTCAGGTACCACCAGTCAGCGCGGTAAGAGGTCGCAGCATGAGCTATTGCGCCGTAATGAAGGCTGCCTGCATTCACCACACATAGTTGGGGCCTGTGCAGGGACCAGCAAATTGGCACAGTACGCATGGATACTGCAGGCACACCACTGTCTTCATCCACCTAATAATCACATATCTCTGATGAACCACTTATCACTCTCCCACCCTTTCCATCCCCTCGTCCCACCACCACATGCCGTACATTATGTTTGTCGGTCCCTTTGGGTGCTAGATTGTCCTCCGATACACCATGGGGCAGTTCCCAAAAACTTTGACGCACAGCACGCTTCTCTCCAGCCAACCACCGGCCGCGTCCAAAGTTTGTCACCAGCACAGCGTACTGCAAGTCAATGAGTCTTCTGTCCGTGGAGCGAACAGGAATATGGGTGCACAGACAGAGCCAGATATCACACATTTTTTGAGACATACATTTCAGTTCTTTTCACTAAAAATACTGGTCGTATTTCCACCAAACACACAAAAGCATGCCTTCTGACCCAAGCCCCCCTCCTGTTGCACATTTGGTGCAAATCCGTCTGGCCATTCAGCCTGTATCCGTGGGCAAAGTTTTTGCCCATTCAGTCTATGGGGAAAAAAATGTTGGGACCCCCTAAAACTTTTCCCCCCCGCACCAAACCTCAACAAACTTGCTTCAATAAATTCAGAGCGGGCCATATGCTTTTTTTTGCAAAGTTTGGTGAGTATTCCTCTAGGGGGAGCGAAGTTATAAGCCACCAAAAAAGTGGTCTTCCTATGAGGTTAGCAACTTAACCATAACTACACGACTGCTACCACGGGCCGTATAATATAGCTATTTATATAGTTACTTAGACAATGGTTAATGGTTTAGAGTATGGGTAATACCCTGGTGTGAGGGAGTAAGTAGAAGTGGTGGCCTGCCAGAGGCTGCCTAGCTGAAGGGGCTGCGCACCAGGGCAACCTCTGGGCCCTTACAGGGTGGGAAGCTACCTGGAAAGGGAAGAGGGGTTTGTGCATTAAACCCACCCTAAGGGTCCCTCAATGACCCTGTCCAGCTGAAGTGGTCTGACATAGCAGATGCCTATAAAGGAATTCACATCTTTCTAAGGCCTGATTTAGATGGCCTGCCTGTGCTTCCCCGGCTGTGAGGGTCACAGGGGCACGCATTGCAACAATTTTTCCACCTCAACCCTATAATCCGGGAGCAGCATTCATCTGTCATCTAAACCTGTCCATATATGACTACGATCTATGAGGTTCCCTCCCGGCATGCAGAATAGACTCACATGCACCTCTCCTCGACCGAGGCCAACTCTACTAACTACACCTCTACACCGACACATCTGCTACCTCTCATGGTAATCCTACAAACAACCACTACGGTTAAGCACCTGATTACACCCTGACCCATTTGTTGTAGATATGTGTCTCACCTTATTCATTTGCCAGTTACTGCTGTTGCCTATACTGCAAAATTCACATCTTGCCTCACTCATTGGGCAGTTACTGCTGTTGCCTATCATGAAATGCTAAATCCGCATCTTGCCTCATTCATTTGCCAGTTAATGTTGCTGCCCTTATGAAATGTTAAATTTGCATCTAGCCTTTTTCATTTGCCAGTTACTGCTGTTGCCCATCATGAACTGCTAAATACGCATCTTGCCTCATTCATTTGCCAGTTAATGTTGCTGCCCTTATGAAATGTTAAATTTGCATCTAGCCTTTTTCATTTGCCAGTTACTGCTGTTGCCCATCATGAACTGCTAAATACGCATCTTGCCTCATTCATGTGCCAGTTACTGTTGCTGCCCTTATGAAATGTTAAATTCACATCTAGCCTTATTCATTTGCCTGTTACTGCTGTTGCCCATCACAAACTGCTGAATTTGCATCTTGCCTCATTAATATGGCAGTTACTGTTACTGCCCTTATGAAATGTTAATTCGCATCTAGCCTTATTCATCTGCCAGCTACTGCAGTTGCTCATTATGAACTGCTAAATTTGCATCTTGCCTTTTCAATTGCTTGTTACCGCTGTTCGCCCATTTGAAATGCTAAAGTCGGTTCCTGCCACAGTCATCAGCCAGTTACTGTTGCTGACCATAGTGAAACGCTAAAATAGATTCTAGCCCCACCTGGATGAACGCATGACTGGCCCACCTCATCTACCCACCAAACTTCCACCATACATGATTATCTCACCTTTGCCCAAAGTCATGCACTTCTTCACCACAACCATTTCATGCATTCTGCTACTATTAAATTCCATTAGTAAACCAACACTACCTCCACGTACCATTTACTTTATGGCCAACCCTCAGATACACAACTCCTGGATGACAGCCAATACCACTATGGTCATGCCTCATAAACCTCAGCATTCTCTTACCATGACTACACTTCTACCACTATCGGATCTCATAATATCAACAGAATTCCTGCCACCCCTACAACCAGTCACTATTGGCAGGACAACCACCAGCCCCACCTGTCCACTAACCCCAGCCAAATGGATCCATCTATATGCCACTAGACCAACTCCTATCCAACCCCGCTCCACTAACCTCAGAAATTACATGCTTGGATCCAGACTGAAAAATGTCTACCAACCATCGACTACTCACAATGACAAGCTAAACACCGAAACTTCATGAAAGATGAGAAAGAAATACAAGCCCAACCTCGATACCTCTACCAATAACCTAACTCGACAGAAAACTATGCTTGATCCTCCTAACCTACCTGATAATAACTCACCACATATCAAAGGTGCGTTGATCAATGCAAAATCCATGGTAGCTCATGCATTAGACATTGCTGATCTTATTATCTCAAACCAATTAGATTTTGTAGCAATAACAGATACCTGGCTTCATGCATGAGCAGGACCAACCCCCTCACTAGCTATACCAGAAAATTATACCATACTAGGGTTAGATAGAGAAACCTCTCGAGGAGGTGGCATTGCCTAAATTGCCAAAACCAAACTAGGACTAAGGGTCTCCCCACAACTCCCATTCCCTTCAGGAGAACTCTTGACTATCAAACTTCCACTTACAGCGTCACATACTACTAATATAAGGTGCATACTTAAGTATAATATAATATACTACTATATATAAGGTGCATACTATAACTATGCACCTTATATATAGCCCACCTGGCCCTATTTTAACCTTTCAGGATGATAACACTTCATTACTTACCATAAACAGCCCAGCTCCCAAATTATATTACTAGGAGACCTTAATCTAGTGCTCAATAACTTGAACGATATTAATGCTTCAGCACTCGCTAATACTATCAGTGGACTAGGCTTCATTCATCGGATCAACAAGCCAACACATACTAAAGGAAGAACCTTAGACCGGTTAGCCGACCTCAACTGCAAGACCATAATAACTTCCTATGAACCTTGTGCCTGGACTGCCATCACCTCATCTCCTTCACACTGCAAAACAGCTCACAACCTAATCTGACGAACCTACTTACCCCCCAGAACTTACAAGAAACAAGCACAACATAACAGAGGAGAACCTACTACCGCTACTCCAACCTATTACCAATCTCACTGCCACCAGCTTAGACCTTGCAGCTCTAGTAGAATTATATAATTCGACTATAAAACAAGCCATTGACAAAATAGCACCCCTAAAAATGTGCAAAAGTAAACCACAAGCTCACCTCAACACCTGGTTTACCCCAAATCCCAAAGCCTTACAGAACGAAAAAAGGAGCGTGGAATCATTATGAAAAAACAACCCCACAGTTTTGAACAAGGACAAACTTACTAAAATTGCCACTGGATATAAATCTGAGATCCTCCAAACTAAAAGGGACACTTATAACTACAGAATTAATAAAGCCACCTCAAGTGCAAGAGATCATTTCATCATTTTAAGAGAACTAGAGTCCCCCTCTCCTCTGACAAAACTGTCATCAAGGACAAGACTTGATGCACACATATTCAAACTGCGCTCTCCAAAGAAATCTCTCTCCTACAAGAGAAAATTGAAAATATAAATCTAAATCTCTCTAGGGACCTACCATTGCAGGAGTTGCAGACAATTCCCACAAAACTATTCAACCGATTCAAATGTACCCCGGTTTCTATCCATGAAGTGGAGGACATAATAGACTCCCTTAAACCACCTAGATGCCAGGGGAAAACATGGCCAGCACCAAAAATCAAAGATGCAGCTAGGGATCTAGCTCAATTCACACTACCTTAATTAACTCCTGCTTTGACTCATCTACCGTCCTGACTAATATGCTCTAAAAGACTTGAAAAATCAAATGGATGAGATAAAGGACAAAGCAAAACTTGCCCTCCTCCTATTCCTGGACCTCTCAGCCACTTTTGAAATAGTTAATCACAAAGTACTATGCAATCATCTGCCGTCAGCTGCCCACTTTTCCACCGAATCCACTGCCTGGATATAATCCGTTGTTGGATAATCGATCCATGAGGGTCTTTTCACCCACTACATCAGCAGAGCCTGCACCCATTACCTGCGGAGTACCAGAGGGTTTGTGTGTCTCTCCCATGTTTTACAATATTTTAACAAAGCCTCTTTTCAATGACCTAGACAATCTGGGTGTCACCCACACTAACTATGTAGATGACACTCAGATTCTCATTCCCGTCATGGACGATCATGACATTGATTTCATCTTGCTGAATAAAATGTACCTTATTATCCAAGCGTGGATGGCCACTCATGGACTCTGCCTTAATGATGAAAAGACATAGCTACTCCTCATTGGTTCTACAGCAAGACTAAGCAAATTAAGCAACCAGTTTAAATCATTCAAAGTTGATGGTATCAATATCAAAGTATCCAAGGAGGTAAAAACCTTGGTCTTTTACCTGGACTCAGCCTTGAACTTGAAAAGACAAGTCAATGCCACTGCCTCGACCACAGCTTACACCTGTAAATTAATGAATGCTTGCATACCCTTCCTCTCCACAGCAAGCTGTACCACCCTGGCAAGACCGCTTATTCTTTCGAAATTAGATTACTGTAATGTGTTATACCTAGGGTCGAGTGAATACAATATTAACAAATTGCAAATACTGCACAATAATGCTCTAAGAACTGTTTAAAGTCTGCCTAGACTGCAGCACATCTCAGATGCCAAACGCTACACTAAATGGCTATCAGTCAAGTATAGAATCACTTTCAAATCGTTAACCCTTACCCACAAATGCCTTTCCAACTCAGCCCCCAAATATCTAGCTGACAAATTTTCTAAAAACATAACGGAATGACCTACTAGAACCCTACACTACCATTGCTGTAAGGTTCCCAGATACAAGCTCCAGAAAGCAGGGGGTAGTAGCTTTCCTGGATTGACAGCTAAACTGTGGAACTCCCTCACAGTAGCTTAAGATCAGAACCATCCTACTACAGCTTTAGAAAAAAGATCAAAATATGTCTATTTTCTCATGATGCCTAATCCGTTATTACTCTGCCATCCATGCACATATCTATAATGCACATATCTGTAATGTAAATCTGTAAATACATAGCCTAATGTAATAATCATAATAATTCATTGTAAATATGTATTTGCTTATTTTTACTTCTATGTCTGTATGCAACCTGTGACACGCTCAGAAACCTCAGGGTTTGGTGACCTATATAAATAAACAAACATCAGGGTACATGGAGAACATGAGCAAGTTAGGTTAATATTGTTTGTTGTTGTTTTAAATACATACAAAACGGGTCCCTAAATATCCACTCTGGTGTCTGTTGTCCATGTGAGGCGTTGCCAGTACGTATAACATCAGTTCATTTTGCAGGTTGCCTAGGGCTTCTCTGTTTGCAACTGGACTGCGGAGAGTGGGCTGGTAAGTGGTCCCTCTCTAGACTTAGGCTGGTAGAGTGTGTGATCCACCAGGCCAAGGCAAACACACTGGGGCTACATTTGCATATTTTGAAAAATGGTGAGGTTTAACCGTAAATTACTAAGGTTAATGCAGACATTGGCCCTTTGCTCACTGTTCTCAGAGAGGCACAGGTTCACCTCACTGGTTACGCCTTCAGAGGTGTCAGGATTGAGGCTGGTGGGGGCTCTAGCAGTATGGCAGGTGCCCTAATGAGGTGTAGGATTCATCCTACATTATTCCCCAGGCGTGTCCTTCATCCCTTTTTCAGGAAGCAGCTTCCGGGACGAAGGACAGCCCAGGAACTACATTTCCCAGCAGGCCGAGCGTGGCACAGGCCTGCTGGGATGGAGTCAGCCACGCCCGCGCGAATGCGCATGCGCGAGCCGCGCCCGAAGCCCCACGCTTGCGATTCCGGCCAGCAGAGAGGAAGGACGTGTAGAGCCAGAGCTCCTGACGGCAAGCCTACGCGGGGCACCCCGCCGCCTGTTAGCCACCCCAGGCCCCGCGTGACTGATAAGATAAGTGCAGAGCAAAGCCCGCACGTTCCGGCAGCATTCTTGGGACAGTTCATTTAGAGGAAGTCGCGCTTGGATTTCCGAACTGGGACCGCGCCCGAAGCGGTTTAGGGATGCATGGCGCTCCATCCAATAACCCAGCATGAGACACCATTAACACGCGATTGTGTTCCTAGACGAAGCATGCTTCCTATTTGTGTTTAGACCGGAAAGACTGCAGAGCAGGCTTGCTAATTCAGAACTACTAATCCCTAAACAGCAACTCCGCTTATATATATACGCTTTCATTCTGACTTTATTCTTGCCTCTTGCAGTGCATGTGAGGTACAAGACGTCATAGGGGTCTAACAGCACGAAGAGACCAGAAGACTACACAGCAGTGCCGAAGCGAAGTGTGATTTCCATTGTTAATGTAGGGCACGTGAATGTTTCTTTCTGTATGATGTAAATGCAGACGGTGTTTTCATTCTGTATGGTGCAATGCAGACACAGCTTTCCTCCATGAAGTAATGGGTGGATAGTGGTAGAACATTAAGTCCAGTAACTGGTTGAGGGCTCAAGTACAAAGGCCTAACTTCATCTGGCATACGTGTGCATTATTGAATTTGAATAGAACATAGTAACTGGTCTGGGGCTCCAGTACAAAGGCCCATTTCATCTGGCATTAGCAGGATTGCTAGTGAATGCAAAAGTGCCAGGGCGGAGAACCCCAGATACAGGAGCCGGAGCTGAGTAGCATGTTACCCTGTTCTTCCCCATCCCCATCCATAACCTCTCCCTTTCCCTCTTTCCGGTGTTCCCAAACAACCTCTACCCATCCAACCATCGGACCCTAACCCTCTTTCCCCCAAGGGTCAAGGCGGCCTGTGTTACTCGCTCCCAGGTACCAAGACCCGACGGGGAGGGAGGCGTTCTAGCCGCGTTTGTGCTGCCTCTGCGTCGAGAAGAAGGAAGTCTGACAGAATCGCAAGCCCAAGTATTCATCAGACGCCTGAGCAGCACAACCATGGCAGACGTAGTAGCATTACTCCAAGAACTCAAGACTGAGTTGATAGCAACTAGGCAGGATTATCCGAATTTGGCGGGTCAGGTGCACACCCTTACTATCCAACAACAAGCCCAAGCCACGCCTCTGCCAAGGGCCCCTCCGCCAACCCCGGTTCAGGTGCAGGTCGCTACGGAACCCCAACTGCCTCTAGCAGCGCCCGAAAGGTATCATGGAGACCCTCAAACCTTTAACCAATTCATTATGCAATGTCAATTGCATTTCCTGACCAAGCCAGCAGTGTTTCGTACAGCACAGTCCCGTACAGCCTTCGTGATTTCATATTTGAGTGGAGATGCACCTCTTGGGCCACACCCTTAGTTCGAAAAGATGATGCTCTGCTTTATAGTTGGGATACCTTCCTAGAGGAGTTTGGCAAAATCTTTAATAGACGAGCTGCAACCTTAATTAAGGATAGGGAACTATTGACTCTAAGACAAGGGAGCAGAGATTTGGCTTTGTATGTAACTGCGTTTAACCGGTTGGCTATGGAAACCGACTGGCCACAGGAAAAAAGAATGGCTCTGTTCTACCAGGGTCTACGTGAGGACTTAAAGGATCTCGTGGCTCAAGTAGATCCCCAGCCAGATGAATGTTCCACTATGATCGACCTAGCACTCAGGCTGGATCAAAGACAGAGTGAGCGGCGGCAGGACAGGCGAAAATGGGACAATAAGCCAATAGTGAGGTTGGACCAGCAAAAACTAACCAGAGCAGTGGAGAAGGGAACTGAGGAACCCATGCAAATCGGCTCGGTGCGGGGTCCACTGAGCAAGGAGGAGAAAGAAAAGAGGCGCAGAGACAAGTTATGTCTATACTGTGGGAAAGCAGGGCACTTCGTGCGGGAATGTCCTACCAAGCCCGTTAAAGGAGGGCCTTCGGGAAACGAGAAAGCTCACCCATGAGGGTGGTAGGAGCGAGCGGAGCAGAAAACACCCCACCGATTTTGGCTAATGTGCACACTACCCAGGAAGCCCATATCACAGTGATCGGGAATTTGCACTGGCAAGAGGAATGGGTACCCGTTACTCTGATGGTGGATTCGGGCGCCACAGGTAACTTCGTGGATGTCCAATTAGCTCGGAAAATGGGCCTTCCGTTACGTGCTAAGTCTCTACCCGAAGAAGTGAAGTCCGTAGACGGGTCCCCATTAGTCTCAGGGCCAGTGACTCAGCAAACAGAACCGTTGCATCTGAAAATAGGTACCACACACCAGGAAATAATTGCCTTCGATTTCATAGCGGCCCCTCAATTCGGGTTTATCCTGGGACTGACTTAGCTGCGACATCACAATCCACAGGTGGGCTGGAAGGCCGGTTCAGTTACTTTTAATTCCGTCTTCTGTCAAGAACATTGTTCAGTATCCGTCCCGCAGTTCGTCGCAGGAAGTGCACTCCCAGACCTACCTCAGGCATATCAAGATTTTCGGGATGTTTTCAGCAAGGCCGCCGCCGAAACCCTACCACCACATCGGCCGTTTGACTGCCGGATTGATTTGGAAGCAGGGGCAGTACTTCCTTGTAGTAGGATATATGCTCTCACAGAAGCAGAAAACCAGTATCTGAAAGATTATATTGAAACAAATCTGGCCAACGGGTTTATCCGACACTCTACGTCACCCGTCTCCTCCCCCTTATTCTTCGTGCCCAAAAAGACTGGAGACCTCAGAACATGTATAGACTACAGGGCGATCAACAAAATTACCATCAAGAACCGCTATCCTTTGCCTTTGATACCGGTGTTGTTGGATCAGGTGCGTGGGTCGACAATTTACACCAAATTGAACCTTCGTGGGGTCTATCACCTGGTAAGGGTACGCAACGGTGATGAGTGGAAAACGGCATTCCGGATGAAATTTGGCCTGTATGAGTATCAGGTTATGCCGTTCGGCCTATGCAATGCCCCAGCAGCTTTCCAGCATTTTCTGGATGAAGTGCTCCGCGGGTACCTGGACGTGTTCGCGGTGGTCTACATCGATGACATCTTGATTTATTCCCAGAACTTGGAGGATCACCAAAAACACATCCGGGCAGTTCTACAGAGGCTTCGGGAACATCAACTATATGCAAAACTCGAGAAGTGTGAGTTCCATCAATCCATTGTGGAGTTTCTAGGGTTCATTCTGTCACCTCAAGGAGTCACCATGGACAAGAAAAAAATACAATCCATCCTGGATTGGCCCTCACCGAAATCAGTAAAAGACATTCAAACAGTCCTTGGCTTCGCCAATTTTTATCGTCGCTTCATAGAAGGATTCGCCAAGAAGGTACAGCCCATGACTAGACTTTTACGGAAGGGGGTAACCTTTTCCTGGGACGAAGCGGCTGAGGCAGGCTTCCAGGCCCTAAAAAAGGCTTTCGTTACTGCCCGGTGCTAATGCATCCTGATCCAACCAAACCATACATTGTCGAGACGGACGCCTCCAGTTATGCTGTGGGGGCCATTCTTTCGCAACGAACTGAAAATGGACAATTACACCCAGTTGCCTACTACTCCCGGATGTTATTACCCGCAGAACAAAACTACGCCATAGCTGACAAGGAACTGTTGGCGATAAAAACAGCATTCGACGAATGGCGACATTATCTAATGGGGGCTCGACATACTGTAACCATTTTTACCGACCACCGAAACTTGCAGTTCTTGAAATCTGCAAAGGCTCTCAGTCCCAGGCAGCTCAGATGGGCCATGCAGTTCTCCGAATACAATTTTGTAGTCACTTATCGCCCAGGAGTTGATAATCGAAAAGCAGACATTCTATCGAGGTATCCGGAACCAGATCCTGATCAATCCACCACAAGAATAGAAGAGCCCAAGCCAATGGTCGATCCCAGTCGTGTAATCGGGAGTGTAGCTGTGGATGCAGTCTTCGATACTGTGAGAAAGGCGATGTCAGCACAGCAATTAGTCCAATGGGCTAGCCAGAACAAAAACCAAACTATTAAGGAAGGATTACCTTTTTTTAAATCAGCCTTGTATTTACCCACGACACCCCTGCAACAACAAGCCATTAAATGGTGTCATGACTCAAAATTCGTAGGTCACCCCGGAAAAGCTAAAACAATTGAATTAATAAAACGCCACTTTTGGTGGCCATCCATACCTAAGGATGTTCATATATATGTGACCCAGTGCGAAACTTGTCTCAGAAACAAATCGGATCATCAACGACCATCAGGAACTCTACAACCCTTACCAACGCCTCCCGCTCCTTGGCACTCCGTGTCTATGGACCTAATTGTGGATCTACCGCTAAGCCGAGGGTTTAACACAATTTATGTAATTGTGGATTATCTCACCAAAATTGCTCACTTTATACCATGCACTGGTACCCCGTCAGCCAGTACTCTGGCAGACTTGTTTTTGCAGCATGTCGTCCGCCAGCATGGCTTACCGCACATTGTCATCTCTGATCGTGGACCACAATTCACGTCAAGGTTTTGGCAGGCCTTCTGTAGATCTGTGGGTATGGACATACGACTCTCCACCGCTTATCACCCAGAAACTGACGGGCAGACGGAGAGGCTGAACCAGACTCTCGAACAATACCTCCGGTGCCTTACTCTTGGTAAAGAAGATAATTGGGCGGACGTTATTTGGTTAGCTGAAATAGCATATAATAATGCAATACATACTTCAACCAAGACGACTCCTTTCTACAGTAACTATGGGTATCATCCCCGTTTTCAACCAGCCCTTTTAGGACACATACCTGAAGTACCAGCGGCAGCCGAGAAGAAAAAACATCTTGAAGAAATATGGCATTCGGTGCAGGATATCTTGAAAGCAGCGAAAAAGGCTTATAAACACCAAGCAGATAAAGGAAGGCGACCAGGTCCACAATACCAGGTAGGGGATAGGGTGTGGCTATCCACTCGTCATCTCCGGCTACAGGGATCACGAAAGTTCATGCCCCGGTTTGTCGGCCCGTTCCCTGTACAAGCTTTGGTGGGACCAGTGGCTGTACGGTTGGTTTTGCCGGCACACATGAAAATACATCCAGTGTTCCACATAGCTTTACTAAAACCAGCCCCGGCCACTTCCAAAACCAAGAAACCTCCTCCTATTCTAGTCGATGGTCAACCCGAGTTTGAGGTCCGCAAAATCCTTAATTCCCGTTATACCCGTCATAAACTCTTTTACTTAGTAGATTGGAAAGGGTATGGCCCGGAGGATAGGTCCTGGGAGCCTGCTGAAAACATCCATGCTCCTCGGCTCCTTCGCCTTTTTCATTTGTCAAATCCATCTAAGCCTGGGCCTGCCGGAGGGAGGGGGAGTACTGTCAGGATTGAGGCTTGTGGGGGCTCTAGCAGTGTGGCAGGTGCCCTAATGAGGCGTAGGATTCATCCTACATTATTCCCCAGGCGTGTCCTTCATCCCTTTTTCAGGAAGCAGCTTCCGGGACGAAGGACAGCCCAGGAACTACGTTTCCCAGCAGGCCGAGCGTGGCACAGGCCTGTTGGGATGGAGTCAGCCACGCCCGCGCGAATGCGCATGCGCGAGCCGCGCCCGAAGCCCCACGCTTGCGATTCCGGCCAGCAGAGAGGAAGGACGTGTAGAGCCAGAGCTCCTGACGGCAAGCCTACGCGGGGCACCCCGCCGCCTGTTAGCCACCCCAGGCCCCGCGTGACTGATAAGATAAGTGCAGAGCAAAGCCCGCACGTTCCGGCAGCATTCTTGGGACAGTTCATTTAGAGGAAGTCGCGCTTGGATTTCCGAACTGGGACCGCGCCCGAAGCGGTTTAGGGATGCATGGCGCTCCATCCAATAACCCAGCATGAGACACCATTAACACGCGATTGTGTTCCTAGACGAAGCGTGCTTCCTATTTGTGTTTAGACCGGAAAGACTGCAGAGCAGGCTTGCTAATTCAGAACTACTAATCCCTAAACAGCGACTCCGCTTATATATATACGCTTTCATTCTGACTTTTTTCTTGCCTCTTGCAGTGCATGTGAGGTACAGGACGTCATAGGGGTCTAACAGCACGAAGAGACCAGAAGACTACAGAGCAGTGCCGAAGCTAAGTGTGATTTCCATTGTTAATGTAGGGCACGTGAATGTTTCATTCTGTATGATGTAAATGCAGACGGTGTTTTCATTCTGTATGGTGTAATGCAGACACAGCTTTCCTCCATGAAGTAATGGGTGGATAGTGGTAGAACATTAAGTCCAGTAACTGGTTGAGGGCTCCAGTACAAAGGCCTAACTTCATCTGGCATACGTGTGCATTATTGAATGTGAATAGAACATAGTAACTGGTCTGGGGCTCCAGTACAAAGGCCCATTTCATCTGGCATTAGCAGGATTGCTAGTGAATGCAAAAGTGCCAGGGCGGAGAACCCCAGATACAGGAGCCGGAGCTGAGGAGCATGTTACCCTGTTCTTCCCCATCCCCATCCATAACCTCTCCCTTTCCCTCTTTCCGGTGTTCCCAAACAACCTCTACCCATCCAACCATCGGACCCTAACCCTCTTTCCCCCAAGGGTCAAGGCGGCCTGTGTTACTTGCTCCCAGGTACCAAGACCCGACGGGGAGGGAGGCGTTCTAGCCGCGTTTGTGCTGCCTCTGCGTCGAGAAGAAGGAAGTCTGACAAGAGGACAATTGCCTAACGTTTCAGTGCTCTTATGGGCATGAATAGAATGAGAGTGATAGAAAAATGTATGTGTCCCCTCTGGTGAGGCACGTTGAGCTAAAATGTGGTTATAGACGTTCCTGAGTGGGAATCATCTCATAGACCATAGAACATAGGCTGTGTTCTTTCTCATTCGAGGTGCGCCCACCTTTTTTAATATCCTTTGGTGTCTGTCAGAACAGTAGTGTACATGCCATTTGTGAATACAGAATATGTATGTTGTGGTCCACAGATATGATGAGCATCTTGCACATCAAATCGGTGCTTTGGTTTTGTTATGGGTCTGCAAAGTTAGATTTAAGAGGAGACGAGATTTTTAGTAAAGTATTGCAAATGAAAACAATGAATGAGTTCTGACAAAATTGGAAATGGCTTTGTGCCCCTTTTCCTGGGCTCTATGGGAGGCAAAACGAATGGGTTAACCCAAACTCGACAAGCAGTGATCCTACTAAATATTCAAGATATGTGCAAGATGAATGAATCTGAACTCCACTCTCCTGGACTGACCACTTTCTTCTTTCTTCTCATATGAAGTTTCCTGTCCCCCTGGCGATGCCACACCCAGCACTGACTCTTTCCATCACAGTCATTCGTCCTATGAAGTGAAAGTCAGTGGCCGCCTTTGCCTCCACTTTCTCTCCCCCACCACCCCTGCGGCTGACTCCTACTCTGACACAGCCCTTTCCAACCTTCACCTTTCTATCTCCAACACTGTGGATATCCTTGCACCTATCATGAGGATCCCCTTAAAACATGCAACCAAGTGCTACTCTTGGTACGACTCTGACCTGGCTGCTCTTAAACCCAAGTGCAGAGTAGCTGAGCGGAAGTGGGGAGCTTCAGGGACACCCTCTGACAAACTGACCTGCAGCCTGCTCCAAAGGCACCAGACCCTCCACCTTCTCTAAGAAGATGGCCCATATTCAAGCCTGCATCTCTGTGGCTTCTAACAACACTGCCAAACTTTTCAAAATCTGCTGGGAGCTGGCACATCATCACTAAAACCAAGGACATCCTGTCTGAGCTATCCTTTTTCCTCTTCTCTCTTTTCCACTACCTCTCCCAGGCTCACCCTGGCCACTCTCCCTTCTCTCCTGCCTCTCTCCTGTAACACCTGATGATGTTTCTAGAGAAGCCTGGTCTATGAAAGTTACATCCATATAGGTGAGCCCTGTTCCTCAATAACCATTAAGGACAACATTTGTTCTCCCACTCCAGCCTTGGCCGATTTCTGTAATCACTCCTTCACCACTGGCTCTTTCCCCTCTCTTCTCAAGCACTCCCTTGTGCACCCTCTCCTAAAAAAAGCCTTCTACCGACCCCTCCTGTGCGACAAACTATCGCCCGATCTCTTTCACTCCTTTCCTGGGCAAACTCCTTTAGAAGTTGGTTATCTCTCAGAGAACCCACTGAATACGTTGGTTGTCTCCACGACCATCAGTCTGACTCATTATTCATGACCTTTCCTCTGCTTTTTACATGGTCAACCATGCCATCCTGATTAATCGACTCTGCGAGTCCCTGGGCATCACAGATCAGGCCCTGGAATGGTTGAACTCCTTTTGCTAGACCGACTCTCCCAGGTCCAGCTAGGCCCTTCCTCTCAACCACCTCTCTCTCCACATCTGGTGTTCCTCAGGGCTCTGTCCACTCACCCTGGCTTTTTCAATGTCCATCTGGCTCTCCTGATCTCTATCTTCTCCTCTAACTTTCAGTGTTATGCAGATGACATACATCTCTCATTCGGGTTACCCTCGGCCTACTCCTCTTCCTCGCTAATTCCTGACTGTCTATCCGCTATTCAGAAATGGTGCACCTCCAATGATCTCTGCCTTAATGGCACTAAAACAGAGATACTTCTCATTGGGACCCCTGCTCCTGCTTTTCCTCTCTCACTCTGGCTACCCTCTTTTGGTGCTGAAATTTTTGTTGTTATTTAGCTCCTGTTGAGATGATACCACAATTGAGAAGTAATTGAGTTGAACTTGTATTCGGCTACCTGCTTGCCTTGACTAATTGATACTGTGTAATTTCAAGCTAAGCCTCAGATGAAGAGCTAGTTAAAGCTCAAAACTCGTGTCAGGCTGTCTCTCCATCCGATATAAACTCAAGACTTGAATTCCTATTTTGCAAGTTTCTTGGTGCAGTGTGACTGGGACCCCCCTTTTGTTTAACTGTACCCTCTTTGGCCCTTCATCCCCTTGTGAGGCTAAAAACCGTGGTGTCATCTTCAACTCCACTCTCTCCTTCTCTCCCCACATCACAGGCCTTGCCAAGAAAGCCCATTTCCAGCTGCACCTCCTCCGAGGTATTCTCCTTTTTCTCACCTTCCACCAGAATCTCATGGTCTCCAGAGCTCTGGTTCTCTCTAGGCTGGACTACTGCAACAGCCGCTTAATCATTGTGCCTAACTCTACTCTTCACCCCCTTCAGCTTACCCAGAACAGGACTGCAAGACTTATCCTTGGCCTCAAGCCCTAGAACTGCATCTCTCCACTGGCTCCAGGTGGCTGGAAGGATCAAGTTCAAGACCTTCTGCATAATCCATAAGGCTTTCTGGGGTTGTGGCCCTCACTATCTTCAACTCTCTCTTCCCAAATACCTTCTTTCTAGAGCTCTCTGCTTGTCTACCTTTAGCTCTCTGTGGGTCAGTTGCTTCTCCAAGCAGAGAGTAGGGGTGAGATCTTTCCTTGGCAGGGCCTCCCCCTGGAATGGCGTCCCTGCCTCTCTCCATCTTGAGTTGGATTTCCTTAAGCTCTGGAAGCTCAAGACCTTCCTTATCTCCTCTTCTTTCTCACCCCCTCAGCCCCTGCTATACTACCCTTTTCTCCTGGTCTTCCTACTCTGCTGACCAGCTGCTTGGTACCTTCCGAATCTTACAGGTCACCACCCTCCCCCCGACCAGTCCTCCTGCACTTGCCACCTGACTTACCTTGCACTGTCGCCTGGCCTACATTTGCACTACCAGCTAGGGTTGCCCCTTGTAGTCCCAGGCTTCTTTGCACTTAACTCAGAGACCTGTGGCCCTGGTATGCACTTATCCCTGCCCACTGTCCCCCACACTTCTCATTTTACACTTGCACAATCTGAATGACACTAGGCCTAGTAAGATTATTTGGACCTCATCACGAGTTTGCCGGTATCCGGGCACATATATACGGCTTAGCAGTATTTGCATTAATGCTGCAATGTGTGGTGCAAACAATACCCCATCAAGAATTGGCATGCACACACAAACCCAAAAACAAAGCGCACATTGCGTTACGTTCAGAGTCCCGTGGTATTAGCGCTGCGGGAATGCGTCACCGCCGGAACAGGAAACAAAGCTGAGGTCATTTTCGAACTCACAATCCGCTGAAAATCACAGCCCCTGAAAGCCATCCACTGCTGAAAACACCGTAAAATGTCCCAGGAGCGTGTCAGGGGCAAGTCTGCCCTGGAAAGGGTCCAAAAAGCCAGGTTTTCAGACTCAGAATTAACAATAATAGTGGAGGAGATAATAGGCCACCAGGATGAGCTGTATGGCCCACAGCAGAGAAAGACTGGCACACAGCGGCGCACGCAGATATGGAAATCGATCATCCAGATGGTGACAGCATTGGGCCGTGTCCCCAGGGATGGGAGGACTACCGCAAGCTGTTCATTGACTTGCTGGTTTATGTTTGGGGCCTCCTAGCCCAGCTCAGGAGTGAGTTCATAGGGACTGGAGGCGGGCCACCACCACCACCACTGTAGCTCACACCGTGGGAGGAGCAGATCACTACCCTAATCGAGATAGTTACAATTGAGGGAGTGGGAGGAGCGGAGGCAGGCACTGGCACCCAGGAGGTTGCAGGTGAGTAACCCCACTTGAAAAATGCATTGTGCCTGGTCCACCCATCCCTACCCAGTGTGAATGTCTGACATCCAGGCATTGTGGGTGCATTGAGTGTGACATACCACAGCCACCCACGAGTGTCCCCTTGTACCAGTGCACCCAGTGCACCCTAGCAACCCCAGGTATCCAGAGTAGTCTGAAGTACATCCAATGTATAAATGTAAGCACCAAGGCACACAGATCCATGGCCTGGCCACAGCAACTAGATGTGTGCGTGTGTATTAGCAACCCCCCATGACTTACAGCGGCATGCATCAGACATCTGAAGATGCCGCACCAACATGTCCGAGCTGTGTCATCCGCATATAGTACGCCCAAGCAATCCCAACACTGTGAATAACAACCTGGTTATGGCCAAGCATGATACAAAATGTGCTCTCACCCCCGGTAAAGCATCAAATGCATGAAACAAATCTAAGTTGCCCTGTCCTCATACCAGACCCTATGTTCCCTTTAGGCATGGAGTCATCATCGGAGGGAGACCTTGTAGAAGAGGAGGCAGGCCCATACGGACTCACACCCAGATGCACCTCCACCAGCACTACCAACCCAAGAACCGACAGCCATGATAAATCAAGGCAGAGGACACACCGCAGCTCACCCCTCTGCAGCAGCGTCACACCACCTCAATGGCCCCAAGGTACCAGGCGGTCATAGGATGTCGAGTTAGCCACTAGTGCAATCTCCACAGAGGACGGCAACACATCCTGTGAGGAGAAGCATGGTGCACTGGTGTTGTCACCCATTCTTAGTCCCGATCAAGAAATGGACACACCCGAAGGGACCCCGAAGCAAGTGAATGTTGAAAGCATAGTCCCCATGTCCCATTATGCCAACGTTGTGTGCACACACCATTGCCAGATGAGGACACCCCTCATATGTGTCACCTGCTATCAGCCCCTCCATCTGCGGCAGCCCCACCACGTCCTCCAACAGCACCCCCACTACCCTGCATAGATATGGGAGTGCAATCAGGCCGAAATGTGACTGACCCACACTCCCGGAAGCAGCAGTAATGGCATGCCTGGATGTGATCGAGGCACGTCAGAAGTGAATTGAGGGCATGGCGGTCGCGCACAACCACCACATAAAGGCGATAAGCAGTGCAATTCGGGGGCAGACAAAATCATGGCACGGGACAATGCCTGCACCCACAAAGAGATGGAGGGGTGTACTGCGGCTCTCACAGGGTTTGGGCAGAGAGTCAGTGAACTCTGTGGGGTACAATCAGCTCATGTAAAGCAGATGCGGGAGGCCAATAACCTCCTCCGCCAGCAGCTGCTGTTGGCTGCAACGCTTCCATCGGCCTTGACAACTTCCCCACTGAGGGATCCCTGCGGGGTTCGCCCAGGCGACGTTCCTTGCACCATCCACAACAGCACTCACCAGAAGGTGTAAGACATGGAAAGCGTCAACGTCCTTCTTAGATGGTAAAAGCACTGTTGGGCTGAGGGCCGGGCACATGGACCCACATGCACTGTGTTGGGGAGGGGTGGTGGGGGAACTGTGTGGTGGGGAGTTGGTGGGGGCACGGGGAAATGTGTGCTGGGGTGTTGGTGGGGGTAGGAGGCTGTTTCCATGCAAATTTAAAGCCTGTTGATACTGGACACAAAGCATAGACATTCATGATTTTGTTCAAGTGCTCTTTATTTGACAAGCGATGTTTGTGACATGTACCCATCCACCAAAACAGAAATAATTGTCAATCAATGCCTGTCTGGCCAACCTCCCCTCCCTAATCCCATCCCTGTTTGCATTGGCCCCGGCTACGGGCACATGGTCATCGTCACTCCCATCCGTAGCGGTTGGGCATATGCATCAGGGGTAGTGGCACATGCCTACAGCAGCAGATGTTGTGCGGCATGGCACAGGTGAGTACAATTTTCCCCACTTTTTCTGGCGCATAGATCTGTGCCCCACCCATACAATCTAGGCCCTGGAAACGTGCCTTCAGCAAACCAAATGCCATTCCCACACATAGGCGTGTACGACTATGGGCAATGTTATATGCCAGTTCTGCTGGAGTTTGTGGATTCCGCACAGTGGTCATCAGCCATGTGTACTGTGGGTATCCGGAGTCACCTGCAGGGGCTAAAATGTGTTCATTAGGCCTAGGTTGGTTCAGTGGATGTGCAAGGGATACACATCAATTCACCAAGAACTATGGTCATGTATGTATGTAACTTGTACATGCTATGGCACTGCCATATTGGTATACACCCATCATCTTTAGGGACATGCATGGGCTGACCTATACATGCAGGCTATGTCAATGAGTAAGGTATTCTGTGGCAGGTTAAATGTGCATGCACTTGGTGTAAATGGACATGCGGCAGTGTTTCAAGGACTGTTTGTATGTATATGTGTGTGACATTTCTTTTGAGGGGAACTTACTACATGAACCACCCCCTGTGTCTTATTGCCACAGTGGCTCATCCCTTACCTCAGGACGAGGTTCCCGTCATATCTGCCTGTTCACATACAATATTGTTAAGTGATGGGTTGTGGCTGTCTCTATGGCTGGTGTTGTGTTTGCTACATGGCACATGTATCAACACTTGGGCATGCATGTGACTGGGCATTCAGGGGTCACTATCTTAGGGATGTTTATGGTTGTGCTTTTCCCTGCTCATCTACAGTTGTTTTGTGGATGGGATTCAATTGGACTCACTTAGCATTCCTGTGTGGTGCCCAGGGTGAGATTGCTCTTGGGTGTCAGGGTGAGAAGCAACACTGCAACACAAACAAGATGTAGTGTGGTTGTTGTGTTTCCATATGTGATTGTGCATTCACAAATGTGTGGCCTTCACCTTCTGTGTTTTCCGCTCTGGGAACGTGTGCAGGGGTCCACACATGCATGGAACTGGTGTGGTGCTAGTGCTGGCTGTGTCTCCTGGTGGCATGCAAGTATTCCTGTGTGTCTGCCCCCGATCCCTTCATTTGGTGAACTTTGGCATGCATTTCATTTAGGATTTCTACTCACCCAACATCCATGTGCATTGGCCCCGGTGCCTCTCCATGTAGGCTGGCAGGGTACTGTTGCACAGCACCATGGAGTCGTGGGTAGATCCCGGGTAGTGGGCACAGCAGTGGGTGATAGTCAGGTCTGGGCTACAGGTCATCTACATGTTGAGTGAATGGAAATCCATCCGATTCCTGTAAGCTGCCTCATGGTCGCGGGGTGCTACAAGTACGACATGTGTGCTGTTTAGGGCTGGCTATGTCACCTTAGATTGTGTCCAGCAACTGGGTGATGGTTGCCCTGCCCAGCCTATACTGCCGATCAGTCAGGGTCCAGGATGTTGGCCTGACCCTGGGGATGGCTGGCCGCCTTGCTGACGCTGGTCTCCTCCTCCTCCTCCCCACCGCCTTCTCTGTGCTTCTGATGGGGCCCCTAGGGGCCCCTCGTGTATGGAAACAAGGCACAATCACCACACACGAACTGATATGCCAGACACGAGGTTCAATTCCCAAAAGCTAGGGTTTATTGCAAAGCAAATAGTCTCAGTTGGCCAACTGGGTCTCACGTCCTGCAATGTGTGTCTCCAGATCCCGAGGGACACAAGAGAGCAAGCATTATACAACAGTTACATATATACAAAATGAACATCTTACTATCAGTAATGACATGTTCAATACTGCCCATAATGTATTTCCTTTGCAATGGATTCGATGATTGACAATTGTGACAAATATGACACCTTCAGACATTCATTTTAGCAACAGATTGCAATCTGCAGACTTGCAGACATGATTCTTTGTTTTAGGGAACACTCTGCTCTTGTTCTTTCAAGCAAGCTGCGCGCAGGGGAGAGACACATTCCAGGCCTTGCTATCTTCTAGTTTCTATTTATGTGCTAGGGGTCAACTCGCTCTACAGGGCTCAGTGAAGGGGGACCGTAAAAGAGAGCATAATTCAAGCCATTAATTGTTCGTTCCTACCATTTCTACCGCATCAGCGAGACTAGCTGGCACCTGTGTAGTGATTAAATGCCTTGTTGCTTACTTCCAAGGATTTGTGCGGGAGGGGACCGGGCATTGCTGTCTGGATTGCCTGTGTTGTGTTTCAACATGTATCTTGTGGCCTTGCTCTATGCATGAGTAATAATAAAATATGGAATCAAATAAGATTACAGCAAAGCAGTTTAAACAGAAAGCAAGAAGCGAAAATTATACAAAATGGCGAATTCTATTCCATCACAATGGACGCACTTTGGTCATCTTCATGAGTCTGTACTAGCGATGCTGAATACATGATGTGGTTGGTCTTCGGCTAACAAAATACATCGCCTATGCTATGGGTGGGTCATTTCTAGACTCACACTTCCAGGGCCTTGGGCTGGTTGTCAAGGCTCTCGGCTCCAACTGGAAACATGGTGTTGGGAAGGGAGTGTGGTGCATGGGTGGGTCTTATGCAGGCATCTTGTGTGCATTGTGTCCACCTCGGCCCTTATTGCTGTCTCATGTGTTATTTTACCTCCAGCAATTGGCCGGGGGTATTTTCAGCGTTATTAGAGACGGTTTTCTGGTGCTAGGAGCGCCAACGCTGTACTTGTGATGTCTGTAATAGCGTGTTTGGTTGCCGGCACTATTACAGTAAACAAATAAACAAATACACGTTTGAATATAGCAATTTACCATAACATGTTTATTAATGCTGTTAACTGTCCCATGACATGCTTGTTTATTTCAGCTCTCTTTTATAATCTCTAAAGATGCATTTCTTATAAAAGATCTTCATATCCTTTATAAGGTAAACACAATGATAGCCTGTGATACATGAAAAATGATCAATAATACACAAATGAGTTTGATTTATATATAATTTCTCTAGCTCAGGGGCAACTTGCTCCCCTTGGAAGCAAGACCACATGGAGCACCACAGGTTCGATCCCCATGTCCGTGCGTATAGGTGCGTTATAAATAACCTTACATATCATATCATATGACAAATGTATGCTAGCACTGCCACTGTAAAGCAATGTCATGATTCCTGTACCCACAATGTCCCAGTATTGCACATGCCAGAATACGGCCAGAAGGTCGTGCTCAATAATGCCAATATTGTCAAAGTAAAAAGACATTGTTATGCTGTCTGTGATAATTAATATCAGGCTTGTCACTGTATGAACATACATATATTAGCTAAGCCAAATGATGACTAAACTGCCACTGCTAAATGGCTTTTCCAAGCTTGCTGAACCACTGAATGCCCCGCATGCTGGTTATACTCAATACTATTAGGATTGCCAAATAACACACTCATGTTGCTTGCGTTAATAATTCCAATAATACCACCTTTAGAAGATGTGTTCACGTTGGCCGTGTACAATATATAACAGACAATCCTGTGCATGACAATAGAAGGCTCAAACTGGATGCACAATACACAGATATGTATGGTTGTCATGTCAGTGAAACAGTACCAAATTCAAGTGCCACTACCACACTGAGCAAGAGGCACATTGCAAATCCTTCGATGGCATACATTATGCCACTTTCGAATCAACCACAACCAGATCTGCCAGAATATATAATGCAGTTAAACTTAGATGCTAGTGTCTTGCAACCGCGTGCATAGTTATTAAATAAGCCTTAGTATAGCATCAAATGTCCGCCTAGGACTGCAATAATCTCCATGAGAGTGCTCATATTAGCAGGAAAGTGTCAACTGCTCCAGTTATTAATGGCAAACACCGTTCTACCTTCTTCTCCTTCTCCGTCTTCTTCTTCTTCTGATGATATTATATTATTATTATTATTATTATTATTAGCGTGTCAGAATCTACAGCGCCAGCCACTTCGACAGCTAAGTCTCTGAAGCTCTCTTATATCATGCCAAAGCACTTTTGCAGCTTTTTCGGACGCCTTAGCCCTGTCTGAGAAGTGAAGACCTCCAAAGGAAAACCTAAATAGATCACTGTCACTGCCAAAACTGAAATCCTTTCACATAAAAGAGGTTGCAATTTAAAGCCTTGCATACCTTCACTCGCAGATTTCTATGGCCTTGTGTGCAACCTTTTTCAAAACATAAGAACACCTATTTACAGTAGGATATCAGTTGTTACGCATCGCATCTTACACACCTATCAGTTTTGGAGACCAATAAAAGTACCTAATTCATGCAATGTCAGAGTTAGTCATACTTTAGTAAGGGGTGCTTAGACACAGGTTAAGGATCACGCCTTATATTGAAACACACCATGTTGGAAAACAGTATCATACCACAGCACATGTGTCAACCAGACTCGGAACGTTGCCTCTCTGCTGAACTCTGTGAAAGCATGAAGAAGTCAATTACTTGTTCTTTAGTGGGCAGAGGCATTCAATCAGAAATCCCACCAACGAACAGATGCAGACAAGCACCAGGCATGCAATTAAATTGCATTGTTGCAGTGCCTTTCTCCCCTGGCACAGGCATGACAGCAACACATGCATTGTTGCAACACATACTTGCGAGGCACCCTAATGTACTCAGACCCTGAAACCCCTGACTCAGGTGAGATGTCCCAATAAGAACCAACACGGCACAAGGTAGAATCAAGGCTTTTGAGTTGATGTTGATGTACCTATTTCATGTGCTCCATTGGCCAAACCACTCTACGCCAGGGTTATGCAATGGTGGGCGATGGCTCCTTCCCTTAAATCTAATGTTCAGAGGGGGATACGCTATAAAACGAGCAGATGCTCCATGTGACGTGCTCTTTTTCAGCTATCAGTCAACCTGTTGAACTCCACGCCGTCTATCGTAGACAAGGCATGGGCAGTGCATTCTGCCAAGGGCCCAAGCAGCTATGTGCAGCCGGTTCTGCTTTTCTGAGTTCTCTGGTTGCCTGGTCCTTGTAGTTAAGATCTTACCTCAAATAAACTTAGAGAAAGCGTTATATGACATTCCTATTAGTTGAAGTCAGATACGCCAGCAGCTTATTTGCTGATTGTACACTGATCTGCTGCTATTGGTGTTCCACTCATTATATACAATTACTATTAACTAGGAGGCCTCAGCCAACATAGTTCCTCCGAGCCATTGTTTGCCCTGGTGTAAACGTCAGACCAAAATTCTACTGCCAGTGTGGAACGTTAATGTAATGGAGACCTATATTTAAAAAAAAAAGAATGTTTAGTTGTGCAAGCAATAATGTACCAGTCCATTTAAAATCGATACCAGAAGCCATCTTTAGCAGACAGCGTATAGAAGTACAAACGGAACTTTTATCATGATTTTGCAGAGACATGTGACAGGAACGTTCCCTATGTATCAATTGCCTGCAGATGCCTTACAGTCTTTCATATTAAATGGCCAAGTCAAACAGAGCCCTAGAATTGATAGCAACGTCCACTGGCCAAAGTAATGGCCAAGATCACTTACTTGCTGGTTCTCTTTGCGTTGTGATTGGCGCTGTTACAGGAATGAACTGTGCTGGAACCACACTAGGAAGGAGCAGGAGAACCTGTGCTGCATGTTTCATATAGCGAGCAAATGGTCAGGGCGAACCTGGATTATCAAAAAACCCAAAAATGCAATGATTATTGTAACACAAACAACATTCGTTTCAAAACAACATTCGTTTCATTGGATACAGACTAGGGATGGTCACAGGACAGTGAACCAAAAGCATTCCCAAACAAAAACATACAGTGAAACTGAAAACATAGTGCCTCATTACGAGTAGGGTGGTAAGGGATACCGGGCACCAGTAAGGAGACCGGTGCTGGTAATCCCTTACCGCCCTACTACGAGGTCCCTTAGCGAGTCCCTTCCTTAACGCCTGGTCTGACCAGGTGTTAAGGACGGGACCCGTTAAGGGAGCTGGGCACAAATAACGGCCTTGATATACGCCGGCCCGTTATATGCGCCCTCCCCATTCCCATTGAGCCCTATGGGGGCTCAATGGGAATGGGGAATGGTTTGGTGAATGGGGATTTACCGGTCCCGCCAAGGTCGGACTGGACCGGTAAGTCCCCATTTCACCAATCCAGACATGGTAACATTATTGGTGGTAGTCATGGCACAAATAGAGCCATGACTACCACCAATGTCGTAATAGTATCAATTAATATACATACAGAACAAAAGATATCTCATCAGTACAAGCCTTTCATGTTTCGCAAGGCATTGAATTAATATACGTTTTGACAACATACACTTAGTGCCCAGTGTATAAACTAAACACTGTGGGGTATAAAAAGTCGACACAACTGTGTTTCGGCCTTTTCAGCCAATTCTGCTAGCAATGAATAGGACGGCCTTCATCAGGATGGGGAATTGTGGTTGGGCTCTGTCTAGAACTTCCTGTGATGATGATCCAAAGTGAATGTACTCAGTAAGGGTCTCTATCCGGGATGATTCTTTCAGTACACTCCAACAGGTAGCTAGAACCATGCCCCCAAAGTGGAACTTACTGTGCATGAGTGACTGTTGCACTTGGAATCAATGTATTAAAATAGCACCTGGAAAATGTGCTGCTAAAGTCTCTGTCCAATACCAATGGAGAAGGTAGTTGAGTGGACACTATGCACTATCTCATACATAGATGGATACATAGATTGTAATAAAACTGTGATTACAAGGCCTGTCACAACAATGACTAGTCTCATCCCCTCTGAGGGAGGAAACACTTACCATGCTTAACAGAAAGTTGCACGTGCAGTATACGATATCTACCAATGTGTAGAGTCTGGCCTAGTGTGGTCCTAGACTCTTCTTCAACTAAGAAGATTGAAAACATTGTGTGTCACCTCTGTGAAAAGAGGGTGATCTCTGTATACACGAACAATGGATGTGCACCATAGCTAAATGCCCAAGCCATAATCTTACCCGTTGCGTGGATGTGGGGGGACTCCTGTGCATACATAATGCATGGGCATAAGGTTGCATGGTAACGAGGCACCCCTTGTGGCGCTCACCCATGTGCACGTTCGCCTTGCGCTACCTGTGTTCCGCCCATGACTCGTGGGGGCTATTTGCTGTTGCTATGAACTACTGCATTTTTGAAGGTATAGGATTCCAGCGAGTCTCGATTTATGCTACCCACAATGTTCACTCACATAGAGAAAGATGAAGGTGATACCCGCAATCACACTTACTTCCATGGAGGGGTTAGTATCCCTACTGCAACACTCGCCGTAATTCTCAGCGTGTTACTGTCTCAAGCGTCGTCATGGTGCCAAACTTGTGCTGCAGCCATTCAACGTGTTTTTTTATATATTGTGTTCACATTTCATTCCCTGTTTGTGACATTTTCTTTATTATTGTGCTTGTTTTGTGAAGTTGCAAAAATTCGGACTCCCTCCTTAAGAAATCATTTGTGATTTTGTTTCAGTTACCTTCTTTCCTGAGTACAAACAATTGTAGATTTTTCTTCACAACTAGTAGTTTGTCTTGTCACAAAAATATGGCATACAGCCTCTGAAAGTAGTCTTCTACCAACAAGCAATTCTGTAATGTTCTGTTTGCCAGTCGTTTTTGGAATGTTGACTTATCACTATGGCAAACTCAATTACTGCCTCTGAATGGCATCACCAACCTGGTTATAATCAATTCTGGAAAGTTCCTCTCTCCGCCTATTCAGTGACAAGAAATGTCATGTCAAGCAAAGTGACCGCTGGTATCATCTCCACCCCTAATTCACAAAAAGACTATTGTATATGTTCTCCCTAAATTAAATTCTGTGCTACTCTTCTCCATCTGCCTCAGTTAAATCCTACTTAATTTTTCCACTCACTCTCACCAAGAGACTATTTTAATTTCTACCTCTCCTTCAAATAAAATCCTATTTTAATTTTCTTTGGGGGTCATTATGAGTACGGCTGTGGGGGGTTAACGGCACCGGTAAGGATGCCGGTGCCATTAACCCCTTACCGCCAGATTCCGAGGTCCCTTAGCGGGTTCCATTAGGGCCGGCTGGTTTTACCAGCCGCCCTTAGCGGGACCTGTTAAGGGACCATGGAGCTAATAACGAGCCCGCTATTTGCGGGCCCGTTATTAGATCCTACCCCATTCCCATTGAGCCCTATGGGGGCTCGAATGGGAATGGGGAATGTTTTTTTAAATGGGGACTTACCGGGTCCGCATAGGTCGGAATGTCCCGGTAAGTCCCCATTCCAACACCACAGACCCGGTCACGGGTTTGGAGGCAGCCATGGTGCTAATAGCACCATGGCTGCCTCCAAACACGTAATGACCCCCTTTGTCTCAAACAACTAAATCCTATTTACATTTTCTACCTCTCTCCAACTGAATCCACATTCATGTGTCTACATCTTCTTGAACTGCTCAAAGAGCCTTCTGCCTCTGCTTGCGAGATTCGTAGCAAATTCCCATTCATGCCGTACTTTTAATTACTGAAGCTGAACTCATCCAAACAATTTGCATGAATCCCAAAAGAATTGAAAGGACATTTCCAGAAATTCACGTAATTCAAAGAGTTTGCATGAATAAGTTTGTCATTAGTAATCATTGTACCAACAAATACATAACAACTTGTCTTGTTAAATCATATAACACATAGAAAGCTATGTAATAAGAGCGGGGGCTTCCTCGTTTACTGAAATCAGGGGCAGCATCATTGTAGGGGGTCTGAACACACGTACATTGAATGGCACAGAAAGGGCAGCTACTGTGCGAGACAAATGAAAGGAAGATAGATGGAGCCGCGAGTAGCACGTCAACAGGGACTATTGGAAATAGGAGGAAGGTAGGATGTGGGCAGGGGGAATGCCATGCATCACTATATTGGAAAGTGTGAACCAGTGAAAGAATAATAAGCGGCTGTCCACTTCAGGAGCGGGAAAGTGTTGACATGACACTGAAGATTAACTAGAATTGAAACAATAGTAATGTTCCATTTAGTTCTGAAGGGCAGTGGAATAATAGGCATTGCCAAGAAGTATGGAATTACAACAATTAAGTCTCTTTAAGACAAGGATTTGAAAGAGCAGTTTCGCAGACCTGAAAAATCAGTCAATGACGAATTTTCCTTATGTACAAGAGAGAAAAAAAAGCATGATTTACTGGTGTCAGAAATGACCTTGGCAAAAAAAAACACATTATAGCAAAACGGTTCTACAGCTGAGTGACATAGAACGGACAGGTTCTGCGCTGATGTCGATGGCATTGGGGCACTGTGAGGAGTAACCAAATCTTATCACTTATATAAAACATGTATATGATTTATCAAAGTAAAACAAAAAGCAATTACGATATTTGTATTTATATAATTAAGGTATTATAGTGATTCTTGTTAAACAATGAACATAACATGGCTACACCGGGGGCTCATAAAAAATGGTAAAAGTGCTGGTAACAGAATTACCATCACTTTTGCAATACTGCCGAAACAGGAGTAGGCGCTAATTCCCCCCCTGTGGAATTAGTGCTGGCGAAATTACCACCAACAACTGATGCAATTAACACCGGGGCTAATTCCACCAGGTGGAATTACCGCTGAGATACATAATCGTATTTCTGCTGTATTTCAAATTGAAATATTGCCAAAACACAGCTGAAATTGGGCGTTAATTCTGCCAAAAACAAAGTGGAGGTAAATGCATACAAGTGATGGAAATCAAGCCACAGGTGCACCTAATCCACTAAGAAAGGGTACATAAAACCCACACCTGACAATAACACACTTACCAACACCATGCTTCCACTAGTTCTTGCAAACTGGGAAATGCATCTGCTCCTGCACCACATTGAGCTGCAGAGGCAGGAACAGCAGCACAAGGCACAGAGGTGCGGAGGAGGAGGATGAGATGCCATGCAAGGCAATGGCACATTTCCCCGGTCAGGCCCTCACCCTTCACATTAACTGACATCAAGCTGATGACTCTGTCCCGGCTGAAAAGGGAGACCATGGATGTGCTGCCCGCCCTGATCCATGATTACATACGAAGCAGGATCAATATCAAAACTGCCTCACCCCTGCTGCTGAAGATTGTGTAAGTCCTACACTTCTTTGTTACTGGCACCTTCCAGCACACTGTGGGCATGCTGCATGGCATGTCCCAGCCCACTTTTCCACATGTGCTTGTGCAGGTGCATGAAGTACTCCTGCACCATGCTTGCTGTCATATCTCCCTACCCACCACACGGGCAGAGATAAATGCCACAAAGGCACGTTTCTACGCAGCAGTGCACCAGTAATGTAATAGCTGCTTTGGACTGTACCCAAGGTGGTGTTGGTGGCCCCCAGCCATCCAAAGTTGTATAACGCAACATTAAGCAGTATCACTCCATGAATATCCAGGTCACCTGCGATTCTGACTTTTTGATAACACACTGCTCTGCCTGCTTCCCTGGTTCCACCCGCAGTGCTATGGTCCTGTGGAACACACACTGCCTGCATACATGGAGAGCCACAGAGGCCAGCGGACATGGATACTGGGTGATTACAATTGCCATCACACAAACTAATAGTGCAACATCAGTGACATTCCATGTGAAGAGGGGTCTAGGGGGAATTCACACAAATGATCAATGCACACACTGGCAAGGCACTGTACATGTAGGACCTGCCCTCCCAGCCGTACATGAGTGCCACCAACCCACAGGTCTAGGGCATGCAGGACAATATGTTAGTATGTCAGTGATGCATACTGCCACAACGAGTAATCAATAAACACTGCATGAACCACATGAATAGGGAACACATACCTGTGCATCCAATGTCACAGTTCAACACTGCACAAAGACAATTCAACACTGGCATATCAGTGATTGCATGTAATCTGGAAATCATGTATGTAAGTATTATGGAAAGAAAGCAGAAATGGCAAACATGCACACAAAAAAAAAATCACTCATCAGGGCACATGCATGATAGAAACGCACAGGTCCAACACAGACAACATGTACCCTGCAATGCCAACCACTGCCCATGAAAGGGACTACTGCTGGTTGAGAGCTGTGTGCATGGTTTAACACAACAATGCACATGTACCCCCATAGTATATGACACTACATTCAATTACTTGTCTGGAAAAACCATGTTGTACAACAATGCAGTAAAAATGCTTGGCCATCAACCCGCCTTTCAGAAAGGAAACTCATGCGCAATGCACTGTGCCTGACTCATGTTACCTTTGCCCTTGAAAGTGACTCTGGATACCCACAGCTACCATACCCAATGACACCTTGCCTAATCCATGTACGCCACGGAGGTGACCTACAACGAGGCACACGTCAGGACCAGGCTGTACATAGAGTGGACCTGTGCCCTGGTAAAGTATTGTTTTCAGTGTCTTCACTGGACCAGAGAGGGCATGATGTACTGGTCAGAGGCGGTTGGACAAATATGTCTTGCCTGTGCCATACTGCACAACATCTGCTTCAGGATCAAATGACCCCTGCCCCTTGATGAGCACATGCCACCCCCAGAAGACAATGACTCACTACCTGCTTGTGCCGTGCTGCAATACAGTGAGCGGGAGGAATGAAGGGATGGCCACCTTGTGCGGCAATGACTAATTGACAATTATTCCTGGTCACATTGATAATCACCTGCTGGTCACCTTTTAGATAGTCATGTATTGACTACATCACATTCCCATAACAAGGAACGTCCTAGCATTGATTCAAGTTTACTAGTATTTAATTGTCAAGTTTGTGAAAAGACTTACCCAACACACCCTCCCCACCCTCCTAACTCCGCCCCAAAACACCCTCCCCAACACACCCTCTACACCAACCTCCCCCTACCCAACACCCACATCGCAAACACAGTACCTTCCCCACATGCTACTCCCCAAAACAATACCCTCACCAAACCCTCATGCTCAACACAATACACTCCCCACACCCTCATCCACAACACAATACTCTCCACACACCCTTGTGGTTTGGTTTGTAGTTTGTGTTATGCATGTGTCCATTACCTCCGGCAAGTTTTGTTGTCAGAGTAGCAACACAATAGGTGTGGCACTGCGAACACCTTGGTGGCGTGCTCAGCACAGATGCATCAGTGGGGGTGACTGAAAGGGAACTTCCTGGTTCACTGCCCCAGCCATTCTGAAGGGTAACAGTTATGGCCCTGAAATGTTCTCATAAGTGTATGACATTTTCTCACACAACTCCTGTGGCCTTGGGCTCATGAGGGCGGTGCTAGCACCGGGCAAACCAACGGTCCAGGAGTTGCAGCAAGCGTCTCTTCGGATTCCTTCGTCTAGTTGTCGACTCTGCCTTCCAAGAAGAGCTGCAACAAACCTAATATAGATAACTTCAGTCCGGAAGCCCTGATCATTTTAACAGTAGATCACCTGAAAAAAATGTGTAAAGTCAGGAATCTCCCTGTTAAAGGAAAGACAAATGAGTTGATTACAAGGTTGTTGAATCACCAAAGTTTGGGTAATAGGCCTGTCACACCTACTAAACAAGGAAATGTGGAAATTGATAATAGGTATGATAATTCAGAGTCTTACTCTAATGTCTTAGAAGAGTCAGAGGAGGGAGAGCAGTCCCAGGATAGGAGCCCCTCTTTGTCTCAGCAGGCCCTTCTGCCTCAACCTAGGTCCACTAGGACACCACAAGGTCCATCACTGAATCCAGAACATGTGTCTTGTGGAAAAATGAGACTTGAATTGGAATTTAAAAGGTTGCAAGCTCAGGCTGAAGCCAAACATCAGGACATCAAACTCAGTTGGAAATTCAACATGCTCTTGAAATTAAAAAATTGTCTCTTGAAACTGTTTCCCCACCCAGAGTCCTCTAGGTCTTCCGGTCCCAAGAGGCCTTGCCTGCCTAAAGAAGCAGTGAGTATGGATGATGTGAAACCTGATATTTTGGATTGGTTGGGTGCCTTTGAATACAATCATGGAATTCCGGTCTCACAGGGAATCAGTTGATACCTTGGCTTTTGTCTAGGCTTCCCCAGGTTGCAACTGATGCTGTAATGTAGGTGGGTGAATTTGAAAGACAGGAGTATGAGAATGTGAAGCTGGCTCTGATAGCCAGATTTGGGAAAACTCCTTCCCAGTACCTTAAGGGTGTAGGACCCTCAAAAAGACTGATGGTACCCCTTGGGCTACCTGGGTGTGTGAATGTTTGAAAAACGTATATGGTTAGGTTAAGGGTTTGAGAGTGAACACCTTTGAAGGAATGAGAAATATATTTGTGTCAGAGTCTATTTGTGATGCCTGCTCTCCTGAGCAGAGACAGCACTTGGCTGACTCAAAAGAGATTGATCCCAAGAAGTTAGCAAAGGCTGCTTACTTGTGGGTTGCCAACAGGGCCACTCACAAGGATGCTGGGACCACTCACAAAAATAATGAGGAGAAGCAGCACAAGAAAGATGGAAAAGATAATTCAAATTCCAACCACCCAAAAGAGGGCCACAAACATAAGAAAGATAAGCCCCATGGGAACCCAGGTCAGTCTAGTGAAACCTCTGGTGCAAAACCAGACAGAGGGCAGCATTTCAAAGAATATTTGGTAAATGTTATGCTTGTGGGTCAACTGACCATGTGTAAGGGGATCCCAGATGCAAGGGCCTCCTTAGCCTTCATCCCCGAAGAAGAAGTTCATATGGCAAGTGGGAACTTTCAGCTTTTGGCAAAGACCATACTGGAGTCTCAGCCAGTGTTTCTTTAGTGTCCCTGGGTCTGAGGGAACAGCAAAATGTAGATGTCTATAACTCTATTCCAGACAACACCAAAGAATACTTCTAGGACAGTGTACCTGTGAATGGACAGGAGAACCCTGCCATTAGAGACACTGGGGCTTCATTACTGTAGTAAATGAAACTTCTTTCAAAGCTGAGGATGTTGCTAAGGCACCCAGACGTCCCACTAAGCTGGCTGGAGGCTCGCTCCAGACGGTTCCTATACTTCCAGCTCACATCCAGTGCAACAATATGACTGTAAGAATACCTGTCAGTGTACAAAGTGAGGTGCCTGGGAGTGTCCTGCTGGGGAATGACTTAAAGACTCTTGGAGTTGCATCAAGCACCCCCAGGCCTCCCAGTAAAAGGAAGCAGGAGCAAACTAGATTGGCCAGAGAGGCAACTTTAGATGACTCTCAATGGGAAGCTACAGAAGTACCTATTACTCCCAGTCCACAGGAAGGGCACCCTTCTACTTGGACATAGAAGGAGCCAAAAGGGAAACCCAAGGTCTCAAGAAAAAAGAAAGGTGCCACCCTTGTGCACAAAACCAGGACATCCCGGAGAAGACACTCCAAGGTCACCCCTGAGACCTCTCCACCAGCTGAGGCTGAGTGTGAGGAACAACCAGAGAATGGTGAATCAGTTACTGGTGAAACAGAACTGGAAGAAGCCCTTCCCTATGTTGGAGATCTGGATGCTAAAGACCATCCTGAGCTGCCGACTTTGCTTGCAGAAGGTGGACCCTCCAGGGCAGACTTCAGCAGAGGTCAAAGAGAGTGTCCTACTCTTGAAGGACTTTGCCAACAGGCAGCTTCCCATCTGGATGGGCAAGAGCCAGGGAAGCACAGGTTGTTCTGGGAGGATGGCCTCCTTTACAGTGAACCTATTGAGTCAACCTCAGGGGACTACATAAGACTTGTAGTACCTCAGGTGGTGAGACCCCAGTTTCTACAATTAGCCCATGAGATTCCTCTTCAGGGGTCTGCAACCTTTGGCTCCCAGATGTGTTTGGACTACCATTCCCATGATCTCCTGACATTGACTATGCTGTACAGGCCGGATGGGAATGGTAGTCCAAACACATCTGGGAGCCAAAGGTTGCAGACCCCTGCGGTCACTTAAGCTTTAAGAAGACCAAGGAAATGATTTCTCTGTATTTCTACTGGCTCAAGGTGGGTCTGATGAAGATACATTCAGTAGAAGCTGTCACACTTGTCAGACCTCTGGCAAGAGTGGATCCAAGAACGTGGTACCCTTGGTGCCCCTCCCAGTGGTGGGAGTTCCTTTTGAGAGGTTAGGGATTGGCATTCTTGGTCCCCTAGACAATCCCACATCTTCAGGCAACCGATTTATATTGGTTGTTGTAGACCATAATATCAGGTCTGCTGAAGCCATACCTATGAGAACTGTTACTGCTCAGGCAGTGGCTAAGGCTCTCCTTGGCATCTTTACAACAGTAGGTTTTCCTAAGGAGGTTATTTCAGACAGGGGGACCAATTATATGTCCCACTACATACAAGCTATGTGGAAAAACTGTGGAGTGACAAACACGTTCTCAACAGCCTACCATCCCCAAACCAATGTGTTGGTGGAGAGGTTTAATAGAACTATGAAGAGCATGATTGGTGCTTTAGAGCAACCCCTTAGACGAAAGTGGGACCTTCTACTGCCATGCCTTCTCTTTGCTTACAGTGAAGTCCCTTAGGAAGGGGTTGATTTCAGCCCCTTTGAGCTCCTCTATGGTCATCCGGTTAGAGCTCCATTGGCCCTAATCAAGGAAGGGTTGGAGAGTGCTTCTTCCTTCAAGCCAGTGAGAGTCACTGACTGCGCGTTAGGTCGCTGAAGGAGAATGACAGAAATGATGACAGAAGCTTCTGATAACTTGAAAGCATGTCAGGCTCTGGTTAAAAAGTTCTAGTTATGGTACCTACAAGGAAGACAGCCTTGCAGGACAAATTAATTGGACCCTTCAAGGTTGTGGGCAAACCTGGAGAGGTCAATAACTTAGTGGACTTGGACAATCCCAAAGAGGCCGCTAGGGCCTTTCACACTAACCGCCTAAAGGGATATGTATCCAGACCAGAACTGGGAGCTTTGCTCTTAGAATCTGATCAAGAGGAGGAGGAGAGTAAACCTCTACCTGACCTTCTCAGGGGACAGCCTTTAGATGGAAAAACAGAAGGAGTTTATCTCTCTTCTGATCTGACTCTGGAACAGCAGGAGGCGTGCAAAGTTCTGTTAAATCAGTTTGCCTCCCTGTTTTCACTGACACCAGGTTTGACCCCTTGAGGCCAGCATGATATACTCACTGGTGACTGTCTCCTTGTCAAAAACAGGGGTTACAGAATGTCAGTCCATGTAAGAACCCACATAAAGGAAGAGCTCAATAAGATGCTTGATCTTGGGGTAATAGAGCCATCTACAAGTCCATGGGCTAGTCCATTTATACTAGTACCAAAGGAAGGATCCAAGGAGATGAGATTTTGTGTGGACTATAGAGCTCTTAATGCAGTCACCAGGACTGATGACCATCCTTTACCTAGGACAGATGAGCAGGTGGACAAACTTGGTTCAGCCAAGTTCCTCAGTACATTTGACCTAACATAAGGCTGCTGGCAAATAGCTCTGGCAGACCATACCATGGAGAACACAGCATTTTCCACCCCATGAGGCCTCTACCAGTTTAAGGGCATGTCTTTTGGACTCAGAAATACACCTGATACATTCCAAAGGATGGCAATCATGTTCTGAATGGGAAGGAGGACTTCTGCATGGCATACTTGGAAGAGATTACAGTATTCAGCCCCACTTGGAAAGAACATCTTGACCACCTGGGATATGTATTGCAGGCTCTTGAGCAGGCCCATCTGACCATAAAAGCAAGCAAATGTCAAAGTGGTCAGAGTAAAGTGGTCTACCTTGGACATGAGGTAGGAGGCGGTGAAATAAGGCCATTGCCTAGCAAAGTACAAGCTGTACAATACTGGGCCATCTCTACTACTGAAACCCAAGTGAGAGCCTTTTTAGGTCTCACAGGTTGCTGTAGGAACTTCATTGAGAACTATGGGACCATAGCTTCTCCCTTGAATGTGATGTCCTCACCCACATTCCCCAAGGAGGTCAGGTGGAATGAGGAGTGCACTATGGCATTTGAAGGACTTTAGAAATCCCTTTGTCAAGCACCAGTCTTGAGAGCTCCTGACTACATCTGATCCTTTATTGTGCAAATGAATGCTTCAAATAAAGGAATAGCTGCAGTTTTGAGTCAGCTGGATGAGAAAGGCAGGGAACACCCTATATGCTTCATCAGTAGGAAACTGAAGGACCGTGAAACAAGGTGGGCAACAATTGAACGTGAATGTTTTGCCATTGTGTGGTCTTTGAAGAAGTTTAGACCATACTTATATGGATCTACTTTTGTAATTCAAACAGACCACCAACCCTTCAGATGGTTAATGCAGATGAAGGCGGAGAATCCTAAATTATTAAGATGGACAATCAGCCTTCAGGTTTTTGATTTCACCATAGAACACATGTCAGGGTGTAATCACCAAAATGCTGATGGTCTCTCACGAAAGTATGGCCAACTGGTGTAAGGAGATTCATCCAGTAGTGAGTTAAATCCTTCTGTTTATTAGTCTGAAGGGTGTGGGGGCAGGGTTAGGGAGAATTCTCATAAATGTGCCAATTCCCTTCTACCTTAGAGACCCCCAGCACTTTTGCTGGACTTGGGACTTTTAATTTCTAACCTGAGCGAGTGAGACCTTTTTCCCACTCTCTCATGTATTTTTTTCATTGATTTGCACACTGTGTTTCTTTTTACTTTGGAGACTGACAAACTCCATAGGCATCATCGTTTTACATTGTGTCACACAGCGCCTTCAGTGCAGTGACACAGGGAAGTCTCTCAGATTTCCCAAAGGTTTAAACACCTTCTCTTGGTTAAACTACTGTTTCCAAGAGCAATGAAGTGAAATTAACTTTACTTACATTTGTAACTTTCTAGACCCAGAACACACTATCTTACATTAGGGTGCTGGAGGGGATACTTAGTGTCCCCTTTGTCTAGTTTCTCATGTAACATATTTATGTTACCTATTCTACAATTAAAGGCTGATGGCAATGGTTTACCTCTTCCTACCATTGTGTGTTTCTACCGTGGGCTGCATTGCAGCTGCAGTAAAGCACCCATGGGTGACCATCTTGTCAAAATGGCCCGGTCTTCTTTTTCGCCATTTCTTGTTGGAAAGGTCCTTCTTGAGATTTACTCTGCGCACCAAACCAGTTTTGGTCCGTTTGTTCATTTTGTCTTTGGCAGGATTCACTGGAGAAGCCCGCCTCTGGCTCCAGAGGGTCTGGCAGGGCAGGAAGTGAGAGAGGTGCCCGAAAACTCCCTTTACTAAATCCCCTTTGTTACAGGAATGCACCAAGAGGTGATTGGCTGGCTAGCTCTCCTTGGAGGACAGCCATCCTGCTGTGTGAGTGACAAGCAGAAAATGAATGAGAGAAACCTGCATATAAGTCGAGGCTTTTGGCTTGGAAGGCAGAGTCGACCACTGGACGAAGGAATCCGAAGAAGAACTTGGAAGACATGCTTGCTGCAACTCCTGGACTATTGGTTTGCCCAGTGAAGCTCTGCTGCATTGCTGAAGCTCCGGATTTGCCTCGACTAGAGAAGCCCTGCAACGGATGACTTCTCCACTTGGGTTGGTGGGACCAATCAACCCCAAAGCGAACTCATCTGGACATCCTCTCGGAGCTGGCTGTAGTTCCATTGATGCTGCAGGAACCAATTCCCAGGGAGAGGAACACCAGGATTGAGTGCATCATTTTTAAGTTGGACCCAAGCTCCAGGAAGATCCTCCGGACTCGCATGAAGCAGGACTGACCAAGCCTGAGCCACCTCAACAGAGTGCTGGACCCAAGATTCAAGGGAAGTCCATAAAGGTATCCAAGAACCACGGCGGTGCTGTTTGCGAGAGCCACGAGAAGCTGAAACCGTGAAATGCTGCTGATCTGAAGTTTACCCATTGCTGCCGCCAACCTTCAATTCGTAGTGCAGGAGTCCCCAGGCATCCTCCCTCTTGTCCCCACAACTGAGGCTCAGGAACAACAGGATCTCCAGACCTACACCTGGAACAGAAGCCAGCTGGAACCAATATCTTCAAACCAAAGGCACTGTAAAACTAAGGGTTTGCTTACCTTTGTTGTGTAGCTTTACTAGCTCTCACCTGAGACTGGTCTTGGTTGCTTTTGCAGAGTTGCCTGCAACTTTGCCCATCACAAGCCCCCCTTGTGGCTCGACAGTGATTTCATTTTCTACAAAGATTTCTAAAACATTGTGCAAGAGTTTTTACCTACCTGCAAGAAGTGCTTCAGCTCACCTAGACTTTTCCTCAATTGACATTGGCTGTCCTGGCTCCCTGAAAGACTCTTCTTACCTCTGACTTTGTGCTTTAACTATCCCTCAACAAAAGACACACATTAGATAACTTGTGTATCTGGGAAAGGGTTAATTTACTTTGCATTGGAGGGTTCAAAAAGTACTTACCTGCTGAAGAATATTTGTTAACCATTGTTTTATTCCCTCATATTTTCCTTTTGACGCTAACCTCAGTATTGCTCTAAATGTGCTAGTGATATATCAATGTCCCCAGTGTCCTAATTATTTAAGGCACCTACGTGTGTAGGAAGTGTCTGTGTGCCATCCCAAATGGGTATCTACTGATTTATTGAAACTGAGAGTGTGTAGTTGTGAAGTATATTATTGTGTTACATATTTTTGCTATTTTTGCTCCCTTCCAAAGAAGGCTTATTCAACTGACGGTTAAATTAATAAAGAATATGTGTTTATTTGGATACTTGTCACTGTGAATCTCTGTGTAATAACCCTACAGCTCACATTGCCCCTCTTGAAATACGCCTGGTTGCTCAGTCACTCTACCAACGTGTGTAGTACATGCTTATACCAAAGTTTGGGTTAACTATTCCCAAGAGGACAAGGCTGGTGTGGTCTCCCACAGGGTAATGCATACAATCTTGCCTAACATTGTATATGTCCTACATGAATGGGAATGGGATGCCTTTTTACCGATTTCACACGTACCAAGCAAACTTTTCCAGTGTAAAAAACAGACAGACTCGATAGGAATCCATAGCATTTGCACCACCAAGAAAATCCATGCTGGTGCAAATATTGTAGTATTTGTACTTTGGAAAGGAAAGAGCTGGCAGAATCCTAATTTTCAATCTGCCACTCCTCTCCACCATACTAATTCATACAAATGTGGCATGCCGTATGCAAGGCTTTTACACCTTTCATTTACATAACACCATGGAGCAGAATGCGGTCCATTGTGTACCCGACATGGCAATCCCTGTAAACAAATCTGATGAAGTATAAATTTAAGCCAGACACTGTTACACATGCAACACATACACATACTGGTAACACTGAAGGAGCACAGTGCTAGCTGTGGCATTGTGCCCAGGGTGCGATGGACCAATAGCTGTCAGTAACTACTGGAGACATGCCAAGTTCTCTGAACAAAAACCCATTCCCGACCATGCATGCCTTATGCTCAAGTAGTGCTCATTGTAATCGTACACAAATAGGGCTCATTCTTAAAACAGTTTACCATGCGCCAACAGAGGCACTGCTGATTCATGCGTGCACCTGCATGTAACATTGATGCCACCTGTTGAAAAGTGGATAAGTACCAATGAGTACTGATGCAATGATGAAGGTATGTGGTTTTATTCAGGCACATATATATCAGGCTGTGGCTCGACTCCAAAGAGTCTATGAACTAAAAAGAACATGAACAACAACAACAATTCCAATGGAACTTGCAAAGGAAACATTACAACATGACCTAACTATGTACAATGTGAGGAATATTTCCAAAGGTGAAAACAATGAAAAGATTTTCAACTTAACCTGCAACTTTGATAAGGCTTTAATAAGATCACAACACACCTCCTCGCCTGACTAATGAGCAGACAGGGACTCAAACATCTTTCGCAATTCTCTCACACTTTACAACCCTCTCATACATTGCAACTCTCTCTTTGCGCCACACCTCACCACCCATCACTCTCACTGCATTACCAAGATCTTTCTGCGCAATATTCACCACCTAGAACTTCTCACCACATTTCTTCCTTTTCCTTGGCAACCAAATTCTTACTTTGAGCCCACAAAAAAATGTGGTGACCCTACAACCCTGCACCCTGTCATACCTGTGTTTTGCAATTTTTCCATTCCTCAGAATCTGATCTCTGACCTTCTTGGCATCCACAGTCACCAACTTGGATTTGCCAATCCACACTGGTGTGAGAAAGGCATTGTCTTACTCATTCTAATCAGTTCAAACGATGTTACACCAGTAAAACCATGTGGCGATAGTGAAACACTCTCACAGCAGTTCACTTTCCAATTCACACCATTAGCCACTGTCATTCACACACCTTTCATTATTGTCCTGTTAAACCTCTCCACACATCCATGGGTATGAGGATGATACAGATTGGTCTTCTTGTGCTAAATCCCTAAATAATTTTGCCAATCCTCAAACTCAACAGACACAAATTGAAGACCATTGTCACTCAGGACACTGTCAGGGAATACTTTCCTTAGAAACACACCTTCCAAAGAATTAAAATGTGTTGACGTTATCTCCTTTAACACTTCTGCAACTTAGACATTAAAACTACCACCACAATCACATAACAACTTCTAGCTCCTGAGAATTGAGTGGTCCTAACAAGACAGCCGCAAAGGTGTCCAAAGGAACTGTAGATGCAACTGGAATCATTATAGGAGCCACCGCTGGCTTCAAAACCATGTCACTTTAGTTGCACATACTACATTCTTCCACTGAGTGTTCAATGTTTTTGTCCATCTGAGGCCACCAAAACTGTGCCCTAATACTTTGATATCCCCATATGGGATTTGTGATCCGGGCCATTTTTACAATTTCTCACATCCCTTCACGGACTAACAATCTCTCTCCCCTATAAACCAGTCCATTATGAACACTCAATTTGTTCGTAACTCTCTTGGAAGCACACACCACAGGATACTTCTCTTCCCATTTCTCGAAATCCATATTAAGCCATCTCACTTCCGTGAACCGCTTCACCAACTGATACAACTCATCACAGACACATTCTTTGGACCAACTCACCTGATCCAAGCATTCCTCTACATCAAAAATATCTATGACATCCTTGTCAAACTCCTCAACCTCATCAATTCCTCCCTCATCCATAACAGCATTGCGTGACAACCCATCTGCCACCACATTCAGTTTGTCTTCTATGTGTTTCACCATGAAATCTAGTCCTTGAACCTTGGATACCCACTTGACAATCCGTCTAGACACTCCATCCAGTTTGCCTCTGTTAAAAACCATTGGTTTATGATCAGTCCTGACCACAAATTACCTTCTAAACAAATACACCTTGAAAATCATTATGGCCCATACCACTGCTAGAGCCTCCTGTTAGGTGACAGAATAACGTTTCTTGGCATCCTTAATTGTCCTGGACGAGAAGGCAATGTTAATGTCCCTTCCATCATCATCTTCTTGCATCAAAACTCCCCCTAAACCCAGGATGCTGGTATTTGTGCAAACAACAGTCACTCCTAATACCACTTAGCACCGGGGCATTCAAAAGGTAGTCTTCAATGGCCTGAAACTCTTTAGCACACTCCAACCCCAACACAAATGTTGCCCCTTTTCTCCTGAGTTTCCTGAGTGTGTGTAAAATTGGCTAGATCTTTCATGAACTTGGCATAGTACTCTATCAACTCTAAAAAGGATGCCACCTCCATCTTGTTCCTGGGCTCAGGCATCTCCACAATGGTCTTGATGGTACTACCTTTTGGTGTAACTCCTTCACTCGACAGACTATGCCCCAGACACTCAACCTCACTTTGCCTGGAACAACGCTTTTCAAGTTTCAATGTCAGGCCAGAATCACCTAATCAGCCTAGCACAACTCAAAGCCTTTTATATTGTTCCTCTCTGTTCCATCGCCACACAAAAATGTCATCTTGATAGCATTTAACACACTGGAGATTTCCTAGAAGCATGTACAGAACTCTTTGAAAAACGCTTGCTGTGGACACCAGTCCAAAGGGCATCCTCACACACCTGAACATTCCTACATGTGTTATAAATGCTGCTAGATCATGTGAGCTGGGATGCAAGGGTTTACCCCTGAAAGATCAGAGATCAACTCATCGATTTTGGGCAACTAATATTTCACATTCCTATTAAGATTACTCAAGTCGATAGATAACCTCACTGAACCATTTGCCGTTCTCACCACCACAATTGGGCTAACCCACTCTGATGCCTCTACTGGCTCTCCCACACCATCCTCCGTCTTTCTTTCAAGCTCCACCTCCACACCTTTTCCGATTGTGAGGGGCACTGTTCTCGCCTTTGCTAGAACTGGTCATGCTCCGTTCCTAGGTCTGATTGTATGCATTATTTCCTTCAAGCATCCAATTTTATTAACAGAAATCTGAGGTACCCATGTCACCACATCTCCACTCAGCTTGGAATATGTTTTCTCCATAAGCATTGGCCTTTACGTTGGGTTCCATGAGGACACATTGCTTAAACTCTGTTATCCAAGTTTCTTTCCCAATGAGATTATAGTCTGTTCCACTGTCTATCAACATCAATACCTCAACCCCATTGTCTGTGACACGTTCCCTGGGTTTCTTTAATCTCTTCCATGACACAGCATGTATCACTCTCACATCACAATAACCTTCTTGTTCCAAATCACATACCTTCATCATTGTGTCAGTATTCATTGGTACAAATCCACTTTGCATCCCACCTTCGCTTCTAGTGTTGGAAAGTGTATCGGTACCAATGAATACTGATACAATAATGATGGTATGTGGTTTTATTCAGGCACATACATAACAGGCTATGGCTCGACTCCAAAGAGTCTATCAACTGAAAAGAGCATGAACAACAACAACAATTCGAATGGAACTTGCAAAGAAAACATTCCAACACGACCTAACTATGTACAAGATGAGGGATATTTACAAATGTGAAAACATTGAAAAGCATCACAACTTAACCTACACCTTTGATAAGTCTTTAATAAGATCACAACACTGCTCTCCTGTAACAGTACCATATCACTTAAATAAGCAGTGGCATGATGGAGCCAGCCCTTCAGGCCAACTTGTACAAACCATTCAGGGTCCACAATGATAAAAAAACATTGGTGAGTTGCATTTCTCTTCAATGTGACATCCTGCCTAGCCATCACTAAAACCTACATAACCAGCATGTGTACTTTCTATTCAACAATGGGTCCCATATAGGACCAAACAAACACATGCAAGCCCACTTTTGAATGCTCATTATGTCCTCCTGCATACCTGCCCATCCCCATTGGACCTATCTAATAGCGCAAGAACCATCCCTTCTATGTGCTGTGGGGACAGCGACCAACAACACTTGAAAACCATGACAATAGCCCATAATGCTCTGCACATGCCCCATGACATATAAACGAAGAGACATTGCAGCCATACCTGTCAATCCGTACCAGCAATTCATGATTAGAGAGATGCTGAACAGCCTTGTCAAAGACACAATGGCATGTCAACAGAAGCAATGTGGAACATGAATGGCAGTGGAGCAGTGTGGACAGGCACAGACAGAGCCTCTTCTGATGCCTGTACACATGCCAACAACACCCAGCCTACCAGACAATCAGCTTTTCCCAGTCAGACAACGGTTGCCACAGGAGACACTACATCCATGGCTGACACTACCAAGATGTCCACACAGAGCTCTCAAGGTGCCACACAGGCGGTTCATCCAATTGTAGAGGTGCCGGAGAATGCCACATTTGAGAATTGCTGAAATGCTAATTCTGGCCCAAACTGAACAGCCACAAGTTACATTCTTGTACCATAAAAGAAAATCCAACTGCAAGATAAAGAAGAAGAGGAAATACATGTGTATGCTATTTTTCACAAAGACATATGGCACTGGGTGTTATCCAACTATTCAGCTCAATATTAAATACCTGAAGATATGCCTATCCATAAAGCCATTTGTTGGTGAGGTGTAGAAAGCACACACCAAGAAAAAGTGCTGGCACACAAACTTTGATTAAGCGTGCTGAATGGGAAGACATCAGCACCACTCAAAAACAAGTGTCTAGAGTGCATACATTGACACTGATGAACAGGATAAGGGCCATCATATGTCTCTTCAATGGGTTTCATGTAATCCAAATTCAAGTATGGGGACCTGTACATCATTACAATGGTTCTGATGCATGTGATAATGATGTTTTGAGGTAACAGAACCAATAGAGGCCTGAAATTGGCATACCATTCTCCATGGGCTTCACGATTTGCTGGGCTAAACCAATATTTGTATATCCATGGTCAGGTAAAACAAAAGAGTAACTTAAGTCTGCTTCTGCATTTTTTTTGTTATATGAAAGAGAACATAATAAAATCTGCAACTTGAATTTTAGCGTTCTATGCAAAGTTATTTATCAAGATACAGATTACATTGTAAATCACACCATATCTGTTAACACAATAACCTATTGTTTGATGGCTATTACAACTCAATATGGATGAAATGAATTCAGCTCTTTCATGAAACAAGAATGTCCAGGCACATACCACATCACTGTTATCAATGTACAGAAGATTAATGTGTTTAATAATATTAAATGCAAGCCTTATATAAAAGAATCAGGCTGAACGTGGTCTTATTCTTCCAAGCTAATCTGAAAGTCTACCCTCACACTAGTTTGATGGATGCCATTTTCCAACATTAAGTGCAACTTCAACGAAGCAGATGAATTGAGGGTCTTCAAAGCTTACGCATGAAGGGCATTAGGACCCATGAGGAATGTGCATCTGTTCCATTAAGCTGCCTATTAAAATGATAATTTGTTCAAAAGAATGTTATTCTAAAAACACATGTTTTCTGTTAACAAAAGAGCAATATACACACATGCAAATCAGCAAAAATATGTAGTAAAAACCACTTTGAAAAGATGCACATCAAAGTAATGGAAATTATCAATTATACAACGTAACCCTTTGTCCTATTAGGAAACCATATATATAATTCACTATGCTCTTTAAAAAGATGTATTTTAACTTCACTTATTTGTAAATACCAATAACTAAACTAATGTGTAAGATGGGCGATCGGTTTTTACTTTATTCAGTGTGCTTTCATGATGTTAGATGGTTCAGTGAAAAAAGAACAATAATGTTGCTATATATTCTGGGTATAATGTCAACATCTTTTTTATGTGAACAAGAAACCGCTGGTTGTAAAATGTTTCCTTCTGTTTTGCTGTCTTACTTGTTGTTATGGGGGATTATGATTAATAAAAAAACTGGATTGGGTTGCCTCCCAGCACAGCATTGGGAGTGTGGATCTAGGTGCTGGAGTACGGTTCAAGACTATCATATATATATATATATATATATATATATATATATATATATATATATATATATATATATATATATATATATATATATATATATATATTTTGTAAACAAAAAGAGAGGTGGCACGGGCGCAATTCTGGGTCCCAGCTACAATCAGCTCACAGTCCAATGGTTTTCTCCTCGTAGTGTGCGCTTTAATGCTTCAACAATCATCAGGGAGGCAGATGATATTCTGATATTCAAGTTTGCAAGGTGAATCCTTTGGGTTAGTACCATGATGTTTCAATAAAGAATTCTGGTTCCTGTCGTTCAGAGCCAGCTAGGCTCCAACTCTCCCCCATTATTCATAATGTGTCCTGAGTGTGGGGGGAATTTACCAACAGTGTGGCACTCCATAATCAAGCATGGTTAACTTGGTGCAGCCCCTATGGAGCCCCAGTCATCAGTAACATTTGTAGAGAAAAAGAGGGGTGGCAGGAGCGCAACCCTGGGTCCCAGCTGCAACCAGCCTACAGTCCAGTGGTGTTCTCCTCCTAGAGTGTGCTTTCATGCCTCAGCAATCTTCAGGGAGGCAGAACTGATTTAGGTGTGCAAGGTTGAATACAGCAGTTTAGTAGCAGGATGTTGCAGCAAGGAATTCTGGTTCTGTAGAGCCAGCCAAGATCCAACTCTTCCTCATTATTCTTTATTTGACCTCAGTGGGAGGTGGGGGAGTTACCAACCATGTGGGCCCCAGAGTCAGGCATAAGTAACCTGTTTGCAGCCCTTCTGGAGCCTGAATCTCTAGTGACATTTGAAGACAAAAAGAAGGGTATCATGGGAGCAATGCTGAGGGCTGGTTGGTGTTTTCTCAGGTAAAACAGAATAATCTTGTTTTTGTTCTTGCCGGATTACAGGAAGATGCTGAAGACCAGGAGCTGAACACAGTGAGAGTCACGCTGCTGGTTGCAGAATAACACGAAGCGTGTTCTGCAGTCACGGTGTGGTTTATATAGCCCAGGTAAAGTACTACCAGGGAAAGTAGTTCCAAGACTGCCACACCCAAAACACTAGACCACATGGCTTGGTTCTTAGAACTAGACTGTGTGGGTGCTTCCATGTTGGATTTAAAGGCCCATGTACATAAATGGGACCTAGTTTGAACAGCCTTCCTTCCTACATATGTGCCTGGTGCCAAAGGCACCAGGACTGGCTCCAGGAGCCCTTTTGCAGTGGTATTAAGGCCCTCAGGGTTCTGGTGGAAGCCTGCTTGTGGCACAACTTGTGCCCCCTCACAGTGGTCATGACAATGAAGTAGTTTAGGTGGAATGCCGATCAGCAGGCTATTACAGTAGTCCAGATGAGCATTTGTTAAGGCCCTCACCACTGTTGCCTGATCTTCATCTTGAATAATTAGCAGAACCTGCTGTTGCTGTTGCAATCTCAATGAGTGGAAGATTCCCTGTACCTTAGCTCCTACTTAACTCTTGCTACCCAGAGTGTCTTGCCAAATACATCCCAGGTTTTTTACCCTAGAGGCAAAACCTAACTCTACGCCCAAAAGATTGGGAACTGACAATTCTTTGAAAGTTGTCAGTAGAGGTCTGTTTTGGACACATTCAGTTGCAGCTGGTTAATATACATCCACTCACTGACTTCTTCCAGGCAATGCTTAACCGTAGTGAAGGTTTCTTCAAAATCTCCAATTTTGATGAAGATTTGGTTATCGTCAGCATAGGAATGATAGTTCATCTCGTGATGCCTCAAGATCTCCATCAGTAGTTGTAGGTATAAATTAAAGAATAGTGGTGACAGTGAGGACCCCTGCGGTACACTACATCCCATATGAGTGGGATCTGAGGTGAAACCACTAAGTTTAACATGTTGTTGACGGTTAGTCAGGAACGATTTATACCATTTAATGGCGTGCTCTGAAACTCTGCCAACCACCTTCACTTGTCACTTCACTTCTCATTTTTACTATAAATGCAGTTATTTGATGAGGTCATTTTGTCTTTTTGATTATTCCCCTGCCCTGACTGTGTGTAATACACTTTTATTTTTCTCACATCTTGTGCATTCATTTTTTGACTCTTTGGATTGATTTTTATCATTGTATTTAGGATTACACAATCCTTCAGTCGCCACTCCTCCAAACAGAAAACAGTAGGCAGGCTCCAAAGTAGAAACACTCAGCTCAGCGTCTCCTGCCTAACTGCACTGACACACTATGCACAACCAAATATTTATATGCATCCACTAGCCCCATAAACATATCCTACCCTTTAAACCACCATAACCCACCATAACCCATCAGGGATTTTGTGCTATAGGATTTTTCAGCTTCTATTTCCCGGGTCTTTGAGGTTGATATATATTACTCTATTAATTGCTTTAAAAGCTACATGCTCCAACATTGATACCTTGCCTGCCTGGCTGGCTTGCTCTTCATCATGAAAATACACTAACCCAGATGGTCACGAATTTTATAAATATTTCTCTATCTCTAGATTGTGTTCAACCCTCTTTAAAGGCCTCTATGGTAACTATTCTATTAAAGAAGAGCTTCCTCGATCCTGGTATCTTCAACAACGATTGCCCTATTGCTGGGCCCCCTTGTTAAGCCAAAGCCCTGCATAAGGTGCTGCATAATCAAATTCAGAACCTTGTCGAAAATATTCAGATGTTGCACTCTCTACAATCCGTAATTTGTTTTTTGTATGCTGTAAAAACTACCATAGATCCATCTTGACTGGCATTCTATGTTATGCAAAGGAGGGCTTCTCATTGCTGGTCATGCTAAAGTTATCTGTAGCCTTTGAAAGGATTGACTATAAAATGCTTCATTCATTTTTAGCTTCTACAGAGTTTTCATCTGTTTTTTAAGTGGTTCTGCTCTTTTTAGGAATGTTGGTCCCAACCTTTTAAGTTGGGATACTTCCTCTCTAAGCCAACCTTGATCTTGTGGTGTCCCACAGGTGTCTCTGTTGTTGCTTCATCTGTTTAACACCTATATCCAACCTCTTATATCCATCATTGCAAGTACAATCGTAAGTATTATTTGCATCATGATGATACCCAGATTTATTTGAGACTCCTCCAATACTGATGAGGAATTCATAAGTGTCTCCTTCTGTCTGAACAAAGTCAGAGGTTGGATAACCCTTTGCTAGTCTGTCTACAGTGACTGTGGTTTTGCAAGGTGGAGCTTTTTCTACAAGAACCTCCAGTCACCGCGGAGCAGCCGCAGACTGGTTGGAGAGTGGTCAGTCTATGACAGTCACCCTTTGCTAGTCTGTCTACAGTGACTGTAGTTTTGCAAGGTGGAGTTTTTTCTACATGCACCTCCAGTCCCTGTGGGGCAGCTGCAGAGTGGTTGGAGAGTGGGCAGTCTGCAACAGTTTATGGCGGAGAGAGCAGAGGGCAAGACACCCTCTGCGGCCGCCCCCCATGAAGAGAGCAACGCTACAAGCCGGGAGGAGGACCGCGATCCGCAGTTCTCGTCCCACGACTCCGTCCTCATCAGGTTAGCCCATGTCCCTCTCAAGACTATCAACAAAGGGGTCGGCGTTAAAAATACAAAACTCATTACATTCTGCAAAGCCCCAAGATGCCAAGCAAAAGAATACCTTGGAGAAGCTGGAGCCCTCGCTCCGTTCGCCGGCCAGCGTGATTGACGAAGCACAGGAAGCAGGCGAGGCACCTGTGGCCTCCCCGCCCTTGATTTGTCCATGGATCTTCTCTTTCCAGCCGTCTATTCTGGCTCCTGCTCCTGTCCCCGAACCTTCGAGTCTGGCTTCAATACCACCTGCGGCCAGCGGGATGCTCGTTGCCCTCGGAGGAGGTCTGGGAACTCTGGCGGAGGCAAGTTGGGAGGCTTATGGCGGTGGCCTCCAGTGTCGGGAGGAAGTAACAGAGGACAAAACGGATCCAGCCCGGGCTCGTGTGAGCTGGCGGCGCCAAAACAGACAGCATCACGGGAGAAGGTCTCGGGAGTGAGCAACACATGTATACGCAGTCCGGCATCTCTAGCGGGGCAAGTTCCCCTCAACGTTCAGGAATCGGAAAAGACCCCGCCTGGCAGTGGGGCGGGTCTCTCTGACGAGTGAGAATGTTCAACCACTGTAAGATCAGTAAAAGCCTTGATTCATACACCCACTGATCAAAACATGATTTTTCCTCCAATCTTCGCACTCGATACAATCTCTATGGGGGCAGTGCTAACAGGCTTGAACTCGGCGCCCAATGAGTCACCACAACGTCCCGATGCCTTGGGGAGGAAGACAGATTCAGTAAAGTTGTTCCAGACAAGATATAAGTGCACTGGCACTTTGTCAAAATTTCAAGGGCCAGCTCACGGCCATAAAAATAAACGAAAGGGCATTACTGCTCAAAGCACAAGACCCAAAACAAAACAACCATCCAGGAGTACACTACAGATCACGACGGTGATTTCGGCTGCCATGGAAAATTCTCCAAAGACTTTCTTTACAAAAAACAACAGGCGGAAGCAAATCAGCCAGGGTGAGGTCTCAGACAGAGATCTTTTGGAGGCCTTCCTGGATCCCCTGGACACGACCAAATCTCGCTCAACAGCAAATGAAGAAAATAGCTCGAGGCTTTTGACTGCTGGGAGCCCGAGATGGCACTTTGGCTCCCTCATAGCTTGCTTACTCCAGCTCAAAGCAACATCCTGGTTATTAGCCCGATGTTGGAAGTTTTAACCATTTCGCAAATGGAACACCTCTGGACAACCAAAATCTTGCCCTCCAAACGCCAGTCAGTAGATCGCAACTAGAAAAACCAAAGATGACTTACCATTGGCCCGGCTCCAAGGGTTGCCAAATTCGCCAAACATAAGTCTTCTCAGGATGAACACCTAAACCTGACCTTGGAGGGCTCTCTAGGCAAAGTCTACGCAAAAGAGATCCCATCTACAAAAGAAGCAAACTTGGAACTTCACAATGCTCTTGACCACTTGAAAAACAGCAACACAAAACTCCATACTATAAGAAACCTCCATCAACACCTCTGACCCCTCATCATCCTCCAAACAGAAGACTGAGCGCCCTTCCATATCCCCCTACAAAGGATACTCCAACCAAAAAGCACAACATTTTTTCAATAATAATGTCTCCTTTTGCAAACTCTACAAGTCGATCAACAGCACTCTTAAGGACCAGACCTCAATCTTTTCAATGATACACCCAAGTTAATTTACTTGGAGGGATATAAAAAAATGCTCTTGAACGACGCCAAAATGGGTCTGCTACCTTGGAACAAACAAACCATCTTGGTTCAGTAGCCGAAAGTCATCCGAAAACGCAACACACAGTTACCCAAAACCTTGCCGAATTAGGCACCCAAACAGAATCCCCAGCTTTAAACTCACATCCAAAGCAGGGAGAAATCAGTACAGCAAAAATTGGGGCCACCTTGATCCACCAAAATGGGGCTGCAAACCGCCCCACCAAAAACTTTGTCGAAACACAAACCATCTTTTCTGATAACGATGTGTCTTGTACGGACGATCAAGTGGCCTCAAGATCATCAAAACCCTTGAGGCAGGCCACCAATAAAAGACTACCGGCAACAAAGGGGTCCTCAAATTGTAGTGCAAACATATTTTCCACAGATAGTATTGCAAAAAACAACAAACTCATCTGCCAACAGTCTGCAAAGTCTACAAAACAAGTTGCAATACAACTAAATAAGGGAAAATCGACCAAAACAGCTTTAATCCATCATAAAGTGAGACAAACTCCACCGACAGTGCCGGAACTTATTTCAATTGATCATGCGGAAGAGACCTCTTCAACCCAATCTTCCCCAAAAACAACTGATGAATCTTTGAACCACAAGGCCTTGATGGACCTCAGCATACATAATGACGAGCCAGATGGCAGATTAGGGGTAGTTCAAGACCAGTTGGCAAGGGCTGCAGCAAATAAGCCTCAAGTGGTTCAATTAGATCTGCAAAGCTTTTTCTCTTTAAGTGACAGATTCAAAAACCTTCCCGACATCAAATAACAACCACCTTCACTTGTCACTTCACTTCTCATGCCAAGCGATCCATCGGGTAGCTCTAGAAAACCTGTAAATGAACGAAAAAACTGCCATCCAAGTTCTAGTCATCGGTCTAGAGAAGGATTGCCACAAGCCAAATCTGACCATTCAAAACTACTTAGTGTCCTCAAGGCCAAAGTTTTCAAAGGGAACCCGAGGGTCTGTTTGGCATTCATCAACCTTACTCAGGCATTTGAACTTGTAAACAGATCCAAACTTTGGCAGAAGCTGGAATCCTGGGAGTGTCCACTAGGTATACTAGGCCCTTAAAAGCCCTGCACACTGACACCTCCATTCAGGTGCGGCTGAATAATTATGCTCAACTTTCATCTGTGATTCCAACAACTCAAGGAGTCAAGTAAGGCTGTCCTCCTGCGCCGGCTCTCTTCTTGGCATACTTCGGCGATTGCAAACGCCTCGATTCAATCTTTCCCCCCAGAAATTGGCCAAGAGAAGGTGTCTCGTCTTTTATATGCAGACGATTTGATCCAATTGGACCAAGCAGCCATTGGCTTACAACGCCAGCTTGATTCCCTTGCAAAGTACACAACGGCAAATGACCTTGAAGTAAACAAAACCAATATCATGGTTTAGAACGATCTAAAAAGAACAACGTCAAGCATAAATGGTATTTGGAAGACTATAGATTTAACAGGTCCAGGAATTCAAATACTTAGTTGCCTTGTTGAACAGTACAAAAGCGGAAAAGGCAATGCAATCTCATCTTTACAAAAAAATGCGAAATCTCACTGCCCAAGGAAAGATACTCGGCAAGAAGTATGGTTGTTATTCCTTGCTTCCGACATTAAAATTATATTGAGCCAAAGTAATTCCTTCTATTACATATGGGGCAGAGGCCATACCATTCCTTCCAAAATCAATTTGCCCTACACTAGAAAGCCTATTTTGGCGCTCCATCCTAAATCTTCCTAAATTGACGCCCATGGTGTTGATCAGGCGAGAACTGGCTCTAAATTCAATTGTGGCAATCGTTGCTTGTAACAGCTTGATGTTATATTGGAAAACCATCGACTTGTCTAGTCCACCTATTTTCACACTCCTGAGGACCGAGATAAGCTCTGGAACATGCAAATTACTGACCCAATGGGAAAGCAATTGTAAAGAAAATCTGGGGGAGTGTGGCAGCTTTGTCGAAGAGCTTTTACAGAACCCGATGAAAACTAAAAATAGACTTGACAATCTTGATTGGATCATCATTTCTTTTTTTTGCAGCCACCCTACGAGACGGAGAGGGCAGGAGCCCTTCTCCCCCCACCATCAGCATTTACTCCCCCGCGTCCCACCCAAAGTAGTCATCGAGCTTCTCCCACGAGCATCGGACTCGGATTTTCACAGGATAAGCAATCCTGTTCTGATGCACCTCCTATTTGCTCGGGTGAGCACTTCCTGAGCCTTTCTACGTGCTTCAGCATCGCATTGTGCGCTCCAGATCAGCTATTTTGCACAGCTGCCTGATTCCATGATGGCTGGCGCAACGCGGGCCCATAACGAGGCCGTGTGTCGTTGCTAAGCAATGAGCTTCGTTTGTATCCAGCAACTTCCGCCGGTAGGCGTAAGCCGGCCCTCACAAGAGAAGGCCCGGCATGAAAAGGCCCTGTTCTGCGCCTGTTACGCGCATGCAGCGTGGCGTGGCCAACCCCTTTTCGCCCACTCACCGACACTGTTCGTGTATGCATCGTATTTGAACACATGAGCGAAAGGCTAACCCCCTTCACAGTATATCGATTGCGGACACAGCAAACTTATTCAGACACTTCCTGTATCGACTTACTCTGCTCACAGACACTTGCCTACCAGATGTAAGTACAATACTAAATGTACCTAACCAATTTCTGTTACCTGCCATATGCCTTTAGACTACAGTACCTATCCACATACGAACCTGCTCAAACAGCCCCATCCTGCTCATGCCTGTATGTCAGCATAGTGCCCTCTTAAACTCTACTATCTGTGCCCCACCATACTACAACCCGGTACCAGGTGGAACAAACTTACCTCCTCCATGTACCCCTTCTCCAACTACCTACACTAATCATTCGATTTCATTGCCTATGTTGTGCCTTATGGTCGCTAATGGACCACATTTGATCTATGTTATGCCTTATGGTCGCTAATGGACCACATTTGATCTATGCTATGCCTTATGGTCGCTAATGGACCGCATTTGATCTATGCTGTGCGTTATGGTCGCTAATGGACCACATTTGATCTATGTTGTGCCTTATGTTCGCTAATAGACTACATTTGATTTATGTTGCACCTCATGGTCACTAATGGACCACATTTGATGTATGCTATGCCTTATGGTCGCTAATGGACCACATTTGATCCATGTTGGGCCTTATGGTCGCTAATAGACTACACTTGATTTATGTTGCACCTTATGGTCGCTAATAGGTCACCCGGTGTCCCATTCCAGACCACCTGGTCGCATGCTAGTTAACAACTCGCAAGTCATGTATTTTAATCATTATAGTGAATCTTGAATCTAGGCGAACCTATCTGCACTCTACACACTTAGACTTCTAGAATACTAAAACTCCTGACTATCACTAGATAACTGGCTAACAAACACCGTTATGACATCCTTCACGCCCAACACATCCATTGGCTACCTAGCCATACTCTCTACACTCTTTGCCTTAGCTTTTACAATAGCCCCTCGCCACATTCTGACTACAGAAAGGCAACCTATCAGAAAGATGTACACACAGCCACCACCTAAACAGACTGCTCCCCCGACCTGGACTCAGCTGAATCAGGCTTGTCCCACCGGACTAAGGAACTCCAGACTCGACCTGTTCAATAACACCATCAATTCGGCGATCAATGCCATTGCGCCGATGAAACCCACTAAATCAAAACCTATTGCCCATCTGAAAACTTGGTTCACCCCTGCGCTAAAAGCCTTACGCAAAGAGAAATGACATGCAGAAGCCTGCTGGAGAAAAAAACCCTCCTCCCACAACAAAGACCTTCTCACTGGCTTCTCTAACCGCTACAAAAAACAAATCATTCAGGCTAAAAAAGAGACCTTCAATGACAGAATCAAAAAAGCCAATTCAAACACTAGGGAAATCTTCTCCAATCTGAGAGAATTAGAATCCCCAATTGCACCCATAGACTCTTGCACCAAAGACAAAGTCTGGTGCATTAACATTTAAAAAGCCCTATGCAACAAAATCACAATGCTACAAGACAAAATACGAGCCAAAAAATCCGCCCTCCACAACATCGGCCTCTCTACGTAAGAAACCATCCTCAAGGAACTTGCCACTAACCAAACTAAACCCCCTAACCAATTTAGCTTTAGAGCCATCTCTACTGCAGAAACTAAGAACATCATCTGGTCCTTGAAACCGTCCCGATGCCTTGGGGATACCTGTCCAGCCCCAATTATTAAAGAGGCTGCACATGAACTAGCCCCCTTCGTCAATTCATTCATTAACTCCTCATTTAAATCATGCTCTGTGCCAACAAACCTTAAAGACGCATGGATACTACCTCTACTAAAAAAAGTTAACCTGGACCCCAACGTCCCAACAAACTACAGGCCAATAACAACTGTCCCGTTCCTCCTTAAAATCTTAGATAAAGCCGCATACCTTCAGATCCAAGATTATCTGGAGAGCAACAATCTACTAGGGTCAAGACAATCTGGATTTAGGCCAAGACATGGAACCGAAACGGCTCTCCTTGATCTTAAAAACCAGCTAGACCAGCGTGAAGACAGAGGAGATGTGTCTATTCTCCTACTCCTAGACCTATCAGCTGCTTTCGACCTGGTAGATCACAAGGTACTGTGCAATCACCTCAAATCGGCAGCCAACTTCTCCACAAAAGCCACGGCATGGATAAATTCATTCCTGGACCAGAGAACCATAAGAGTCTTCTCTCCTTCATCAGCAGCAGATCCAGTCCCCATCACCTGCGGAGTCCCTCAAGGGTCATGTGTTTCCCCCACGCTATACAATATTTTTACAAAGCCTCTCTTTGATATATTGGACAAGCTTGGGGTCTCATATACCAATTACGCCGATGACACCCAAATCCTTATCCCAATCCAAGGTGACTACGAAAAAGACACCAGACTCATAAACAAAATTTACCAAATCATCCAAACCTGGATGGCCACTCATGGCCTATGTCTTAACGACGATAAGACCGAGCTCTTAATCATTGGTTCTACCAATAAACTGAACAAACTACCCCAGCGTTACAATTCCATCACGATCAATGACATCAAAATAAAGGTAGCTAAAGAAGCAAAAACCTTAGGCTTCTACCTAGACTCAGCTCTCACCCTCGACAAGCAAGTAAATGCTACAGCCTCAGCAACCAGCTACACTTGCAAACTCATACATGCCTGCAAACCATACCTTTCCAGATAGCTGCACCACCATTGCGCGATCCCTCATCCTCTCCAAATTAGATTACTGCAATGCACTGTACCTAGGCACCAGTAAACATAACACTAACAAACTCCAAACCCTGCAGAACAATGATCTCAGAACAGCCCTAGGCATACCCAAAGGATAACACACTTCTACCCACAGAAGAGCCGCCAACTGGCTTGCCATCAATGACCATATCAAACTCAAAACCCTGAACATTACACAGAACTGTCTGAAAAACAAAGCTCCTGCATACCTGTCAGGAAAATTCACAAAGCATACTTCTGAACGTCCCATCAAAAAGGCCCTCTCAAATAGCATCAAAGTCCCTAACTTTAAACTGAAAAGAACTGGTGGGTCCAGCTTCCCGGTTCAAGCAGCGCAGCTATGGATCTCCATCCCAGATGCACTTAGAGCTAGCCCTTCCTTCCATGCGTTCAAAGCCAACGCTTAACTCTGGCTTAAAAATAATGACTGCTAAATGCCCCAACTATACCAAATACTATGTATATTCATTGCAAACAACTTTCTTATCTATACCGTAAGTCATCCGACAGCGCTACATAAAAGATTCTGATAAAATGTAACATATCTCTCTTGTAAGTAAAAATGCCTTGTAAGTAATGCTCGACATATGAGCCTGTAATATATGATTCTGTAACCTAAGAAATGTAATGCAACTGTAATATATGATCCTGTAACCTAAGAATTGTAACGTATTCATGTACCTGTAACCCAAGATTTATTTCACTGAAAGCGCCCAGTTGCTTAACGGCTAGGCGCGCTCTATAAATAAATAAACAATACAACAATACAATACCACTCTAGACAAAGCACTTACATACAAGCTGCCAGCGCATCTGCCACAAACAGTACAAAAGCTAAACGAAATCCAGCCATTTTTAAAGATGTACCTCTAAAAACCTGAGATCTACCTTACTAAGGGCCCATCTAAATCTCTTGCCGTCAAATGAGATAATGAAGATAAGAGGGGTTTCGCCCACAAATAGCTGTCGCTTCTGAGATGTAAGTTCAGAACCTGAAACACTACAACATCTGTTACTGTCTTGTCCAGGAACTCTGCGTTTTCAATCATCTTATTTGTCTTACCACCTAGCAATGGCCCACATAGCGGAAGAGGAGCTCTGGTGGTCACGTCTGATTGGAGAAGAAAGGACCTCTTGGGCCATCGCAGCAGTAAAAATCTTGGAACACATTTTTGCCAGCATCGCTCTAAAGACTCCAAACGATTTGCCTGAAGACTGTGGTGAGCTGCAAAAAAACCCATCAGCAGTTGAACTCGTCTAAACTAGAAAACTGTGTTCTTCTAGAAATCTTAAATCTTCACGTCCTTTTTTTTCCACTACAAACCTTGTAAAAATCACTTTCGGCGATTATAATCTCGTTAATAAAAAAATTAAAAAAATTAAAAAATTAACAATGGGCCTCATTCCGAGTACGGCGCTAACCAATGGCGCTATTAACGCCTTGGTTGACGCCGTACCCGGACCGGCAGCGCCTTGGTGGATGGCGGAATTACCGCCCCATTCCAAGGTTGGCGGGGCGGTAATTCCCCATTCACCAAGGCTCTTCCCCATTCCCAAATGAGCCCCCATAGGGCTCAATGGGAATGGGGAAGATGCAAATAACGGTGACCGTTCATTACGGTCACCGTTATTGGCTTGGAGGCCCCTTTGCGCCCTCGACTTTAACACCTGCTCAAAGCAGGCGTTAAGGGCGAGGGCGCAAAGGGAACCTCGGAGTATGGCGGTAAGGGATTACCGCCACCGGTCTCGTTACCGGTGGCCGCTATCCCTTACCGCCATACTCGGAATGAGGCCCAATGACTAAGAATGAGGTTCAACTCATTGAGTTGAGCTCCAACTCAATACCTCTATAACAAAGGTAGTTATTTTTGCCCCGAATGACCCATCTTGATGCGCCCCCACTTCCGCAGCCTTTCGACCTCCCTACCTCCCTACCTCTTTTGCCAGCAAGGTACATCATTTTAGGCAGTACTTGTAACCCAGTTTGGGTTGTGACCAGGAGATGGGTGAAATAATTACATCATTTTTTCCTCAGAATACCATAGCCTATTTATGTGTACTATTTATCCTAACTATTTTCTGCCCCAAATGTCTTCTGTTTTCTCCAGTTTTTTTCTCTCTCGTTATTTTTCTTCATTCCTCCCTTACCTTGTGCCCCCTTCAGTGCCTTGTAAATGATGTCTAAATTAAAAAACACATGAAGACTAAGACATTTAAACATGTTATGTCCCAGGAGACCACTATGTGACACATGGTCTAGAAAGAAAACTCTCATATTCTCAATCACAAACAAAATAGGACCCACCCAATTCTTACTGATATAGAACTAGGGGCATATTGTACTACATTTTTAAAATAAAGTAAAACAAGGTTATGCATAAGCAGACACATCATTTTAATTGTATAAAAAATGAGTGGCGCAGAGAATCAGAGAGTTCCAAGCACAGAGTAGTTCACCATATGCAAGAAAGAAAGCAGAAAAGATGGATTGTGTACTTTCCGAGCGACAGTGAACGGCTGAAAGAAAGGAAAATAAAAGAGAAATATTACATTACCTATGAATGGTAATATTTATTTAATGGAGTATATAACGACATATGGAAGCATCAGTCGAAGATTACAGAGGGGACAATTGAATGGAAATTCGTACATAGCAAGGACAACTTCAAACATTTTCTATGCAAGGGGTATGGAGAAGGGCAATCCGAGTTTCCAAACATTAACAGAAGATGGAAGGGGTGGCACGAAAAACAGTCCAAGAGTAATAGAAAGCTAGTTGGATTTGTAACTTTCCCTGCTAATATTAACTATGAGCACAGTAAACATCAGATCAGCAGAAGCACATTAGTGTGTTTGCTGGGAGTCGTCGTAAATCTGAAGTGAATGTTTAAGGTTATGGCAAATGCATAGGAAAGGATTTTTCATAGGAACACAAACAAACAAAATGACAGAGTTGCTTGGAAGCAGGCAAGAGATTACAATCAGTGGCTATGACTGAGTGTGCCATCTTTTTGTGATGAGACAAATTATTTGATGAGAATAACAATAAATTGAATTATTTGGAGGCAGGAGATACCATTAAGTTATTATACTGGATCAGTCAACGTTGCGTGTTGGACAAGACAAAATACAGTCCATTTGGTGGCTATAACTGAGTCAGGCAACTTTTTGTGATGAGACAAAATACGTATGTAAAAGAAAATTACTTTTTTGGTGACTATATTTTATTTCTAAAGAAACATTATTGGAATGTTTTGGTGACAAGACATTGCAGTTAGCCTGTACCTAGTGGGCCAATTATTTGTGATAAGAAAAATACTGATTTGGACGATAAATTCTTACAATTGTTTGGAGGCAAGAATGTACATTCATTGCGTGTAAATGAGTGTGACAACGTTAGTGACAGATGAAAATATAGTTAGAATGATTTGTGACAAGCAAAATATATATGTTTCCGAGAAACGTTCTTTAAATGTTTGATAGCAGCAGAGTATGTTCTGAGGCTTAAATGTTTTGTGCCATGTACTACTTGCATTGAAAAATGCTTAGATATTTTCCAAGTCAGGAGAGTACATACTGTGGATGTTACGGAATGTACCCTTTTTTAAACCGGATGAGGGACAATATTAGCTTTGTTGATGTGTGATTAGGCAAAATACTAATTGCCAATGAAAGTTCTTAACATTGGAGGAAGGATACTACATTAATGGGGCCTGGGACCGCATTACCTTCAACTCTCTCTTCCTAAATACCTTCCTTCTCGGGCTCTTCGCTCATCTGCCTCCAACTCCCTCAGGGTGAGCCGCTTCTCCAAGCAACGAGTTGGTGGTCGATCTCTCTCCTCTGCAGGGGCCTCCTTCTGGAACAGCCTTCCTGCCTCCCTGAAACTTGCGGAGAACCATCTCCGGTTCCGGAAGAACCTCAAAACCTTCCTCTTCGCCTCAGCTTTCTCTGCCTCTCTCCCCTGCTGATATTCCCTGCCGATTCGGCACTGGTTACCTGGCCACCCTTTCTGATCTTGGGGCCAGGTCCCGCCGTTTGCTCACCTGCCCTGCCTCCCTGGCAACCCCCTGCCCTTGGGGACTAGTTCTGTATTCCATCAGTCCCTTACCAGCACTTAAGTCTGCTCTTACCTTGCACTTGCCACCTTCAGGCCATTATTTATTGTATTATTCTTCTTTCCCTTATACTGAACCTTTCCCCTTTCCCTTCCCCGGGCACTTCTTCCCTTTCTCCATACCCTCGTACTTGCCCGATCTGAATGACAACTGGCCTAGTAGGATCGTTGTCTGTCTTCCACTGTCTTCCCCTCCCTTGCCTCATCGCGCCTTGAAACACTTGTGTATGGGCGATTTATGAATGCCATATCATATCATATCATATCATATCATATCATGTACCTGAGTGTACAACACACAACAACTGCTTGTGGGTAATTAGTGGAAGTTAACATTTTGGGGCTCATTTTCAATGGGGGAGTAAAGTTAATGCCATTGCAAGCGGTTCTCACAATCAAAAGCAAACACAGCCTGGAATGCCATTACAAGCTTTTACTCACTTTGCACTGCAGAGTGCACATGTGAAGGGCAAACGGTGGTGTACACTGCCTTTTGCCCTTTACATTTGCACCGCAGTGTGCAAATGACCAAAATTTGACTGGGACCCCCTTACATTAATGTATAAAGGTCCCTGCTGCCACATTGCGGGAGACAAACAAATTAGCTTTTTTGAGTTTTATCATGTCGGGAACACCTAATCTTGCCAGCTGGAAAAACATGCATAGAACTAGAGGGAGGTTTAATGAAATACATGCAATGTAAACAATTTGTTATACAGAATTTTTCACAAAGATATATTATATTATGTTATGTTCACATGGCCACCTCTTCATATATGACTAGCACCACTTGTCGTGCTTCTTAAGTACTGGGAATGATTTCTGAGTGACAACATGTAGTTTTATATTAAATAAGGTACATATTATACATATTGATATTAAGACATGATCCATCAAGGAAAGTGAGACTAAACACTTTTCCTCGTTCTGTTCTATATACACTGTGCTTTCCATTAGGTCCTGGGTTGTCAGCAACAGGTTCCGGGTACATCAAATCATTTATATCACATAGTTCCTGAAGCAAACACAAATGACCACACATTCCCAATAAGCCTTGTCAATTGTATGCACACTCCTCAAAACACATCTACTGTTCTCAGCACACTCAAATGACGCCGGCCTAGAATCTAGACGCACCCTATGGCATACCCGTTGTGACAGAGTTGTAGGTGAACCACCACAGCCAAGTCTAACTCTGCCCTATGAAGGAAGCTGAATCAATGTTAGGTGGCAAATATGCATCAACATACCTGGACCACACAAGTGTGAACTTCAAATACTTAGGTACGCCCACCTGGTGCCTTCCTGCTTGTCGCTCTTTTTCACCACTTAGCAAGCCACACCCACCTGGTGCCTTCCTGCTTGCCGCTCTGTTTCCCTACTTAAGGAGCCCTCCAGCCTCTTTTCATTTGCAGATGGAGAGCAGGTGCAAGTGGATCTAGGTCACCTGGCTTAAGCCCTGCCCACCTGGTGCCTTCCTACCTGTCACTCTTTTTCAAGCCCTGCCCACCTGATGCCTTCCTGCTTGCCGCTCTTTTTCACCACTTAGCAAGCCCCGCCCACCTGGTGCCTTCCTGCCTGCCGCACTTTTTCACCACTTAGCAAGCCCCGCCCGCCTGGTGCCTTCCTGCTTGCCGCTCTGTTTCCCTACTTAAGGAGCCCCCCAGCCTCTTTTCCTTTGCAGATGGGGAGCAGGTGCAAATGGATCTATGTCACCTGGTCTAAGTACAACCCACCTTCTTAGCCCTGCCTCTTCCTTCCTGCTCTAAACTATTAGATGAAGGGTGTCTCTCGCCCGGGCGTCTGCAGTGAAGGGCAGACGAAGAAAAGGGCAATTCCTCTTTGGACCTGTTCGGACCAGGAAGACCCAGGGCCCGACCCCCTGCTCAAACAGCAGGTAAGCATGCACCAACATGTGTTATCCCCTCTGTCCCCACAGGCCATCCCCACCCACTCTGATCCCCATGTGATGTTCCCTTGTGCCCCCCCTTCTCACACACAGGTGTTGCCTGTTTTGCTTGATTCTTCTACCATGCTCCCCCTCAACCTCCTCCAGCCTACTTCTGCAGGAGTCTGTCGTGATACATTCTGGTTTCACCATCACCGTCTTGTGGCCAATGCTGGATTTGACTTTTATGGACTTCATTCAATCACAGTGTGTCACTCTTTCTCAACTCTCATGCTGGACTTCCTTTGCATCTTGTACTCATGGTGGCCCTGAATCATGCTGTTCCCATCTTCATCTTGTATCCTGGCTTGCAACATTATGTGTTACTACTGACTTCTGCAATTGTATTCGCTCTCCACTCTTGCTTCTCCACTCATTTTGAATGCTTACTCTCGGTTCGCTCCTCCTTTCCCTTCTCCCTTTTCCTATCTCCTCACCTTACTTTCTTCTATACACTTATTTATCAGAATTGTCCCTGGACCTAATATGATAGCAACCTCATCTGTTTCCTCCACCCTCCCATTACTGTTTTTTTCTTCCCCACCGCCCCTCCAGCACTATCTGAAATGTCGTCAGGCCTAGTATGATAGCCGCTTGTTTTGTTCCTCTCCTCCCTTTCTGCACCCCTCTCCCTCACCTTTTTTTTCTCCAGCTCTACCAGAAATGTCATCAGGCCTAGTACGGTAGTCGCCTGTCTGTTTCCATTTCCTTCCCACTCTCCCCCTCCCTTCCTTATCTATGTCTTGGCTCTTGCATTATCTGAAATGTCGTCAGGCCGAGTACGATAGTTAATTTCACATCCTTACTGTTCTTGGCCTGTAAGAATGTCTATGTATTTTCCCTTGTTCCCTCCCTTGCCGTGAAGTGCTTTGAAACACATTGTGTATAGGTGCTATATAAATAAACTATCATATCATATCATAACTGTGCAGTAACGTCAACCACTATGACTCATTCATGTACCAACAGCTGAGAATCATCAGTAATCTTAATTAGTATAAAGCACACACAAGCCTCACTTGCAATATCTGTTTAAGGCAAAACAAACCGTGCATGATGATTCCCCCATTTCACAGTGGTCAGTGGAGAGTCTACCCAAATGTCCACCTGCACAAAGCAAAATATTACAGAAGTAGATAAAGAGAACTGGGTTTGATTTGATTTTATGTGCATCACAATGTGGAACTCTGCAACCTGTGGGGGTACTATACTGCAGTCAACAAGAGGGCTGTCTTCTTATAGAGAACCAACGGTGAGGCTTATGTTTTTAGGATTGAGGACTGACCATCCATAGAACTCTGACAGAAATTGAATGATGAGTAGGCATGTGTGCAGTCCAAGCTCACCTGAATCATTGCAGCTAAAAGCAGGCAGCTCAGACTGCACTCCATAGACCCGTAGCTCCTGAGAGCAGGTGAAAATATACCCTAGTTACCATAGACATTGGATACAAGATAATTATCAACTAAGCACACAATTGGCATATGTTAATGCTTCGAAATCATTACCAACTGATTAAAAAAGTTCATGTAACATCAAAAGCAGCCGTTCATGCTCTGTTGAGTGGCCTGCCTGTAAAGTGCCATGACCGACATGGAAATCCAAACTCATAGATCCACATATTGAATGTATCTTAATATACAATCCGTGTCTACTTCAAAACCTAATATCCAATAATCCCTGTCATATCCATACCACATGCATGATCCCTTGTAATCCAGTACCACATTGAGCACTGTGGTAAGATATACAAGAATGTATATTCCAATGGATATTTCAGTATCAAAAGAAGGACAAAAGAAGGACAGGACATTGTCTCTCTTGTCATCTCTTTCACCCTTAGTAGAGCAATATTTATCTCAAGGAGCAGGATTGGCTGGAATAGTTACGGTAAATATTTATTACTCCCAGTCTCGCTCTTCTTTGCCCCAGTCTTAAATTATGAAGTGAGTCTGACTTCACCTAGACACTCATCCAAAAACAGCCGCTCTCTTTTATTCATATTATTTTATTCCCACTCTACGTCCTGTCTTTCATTTAGGTCATTTGTTGGATTTGGGTTGCATCAAAAGATAAGACTGGGCTTTGGAAAAGTGGCATTGGAGGCTAAAGCCAAATTACATAACAGTAACCACCATACCACATACTCCTGCATTTCGTCATCACCATGCTGACAACCTAATTTCCCTCCATGGCTAACTAGTCAACCCGCATCCTACCAAAGATAATCAAATGCGACAATGTTGGGTAAGGTGTCAATGTTGTACAAATTCAAGGGAGGTTCAGATTGATATTTACATTGCGCTTATAAACCAGTGTCTCAGAGCGCAACAAGGCAAGGGAGGGGAACATGGGAGAACAAAAACAACGATCTTACTAGGCCCAGTGACAGTGAGAACGTGCAAGTGCATGGGAGAGATGGAGGGGAAAAGTACATGGAAGGGGGAGAAGTGGAAAGTGTGGAGCAAATGACATACAGCTACATTATAATAAATAAATAAATAATAAAGGCAACAAACAATGGTAGTGCAGCCAGCAATTAGCGAGTGCTAGGTTTAAGGCAGCAGACAGGGTAGGTCTGATAAATGCAGGAAGAAAAAGGGGGGGGTTGTATCGGTATAGATACAGACCCCAGTGCAAGGGGTGGCCCGAAGGCAGTGCGGGAGGGTGGCAGGGTGAGCAGGTACCTGGGCCCGGAGGACAGAGTGTGGCCAGGTGCATGGTGCCAAGAGAGAACAGATCGCAGGGGAGAGGGGGAGCGAAGGCAGAAGCAAAGAGGAAGGTCTTGAGGTGCTTCAGAACCAGAGATGGTTCTCCTCAAGTTTCAGAGTGGCAGGGAAGCTGTTTCCGAGGGAGGCCCCAGCCTAAAACAAAGATCTACCACCAGCTCAGTTCTTTGAAAAACCACTGACACTGAGGGAGTTAGAGGTAGAGGAGAGAAGAGCTTGAGGGGGGAGGGATTTGCAGAGGGATAGCTGAAGGAATTTTGGACCCAGGCACCAGAAAGCATTGTGGACAATGCAGAAGGTTTTGAATTTAATCCTTGCATCCAGTGGGAGCCAATGGAGAGATTTCTGACCTGGAGAGATACGATCCTAGGGCTTGAGGCCAAGGAAAAGTCTCACAGTCCTGTCCTGGATTAGTTGCAGAGAGAGGAGAGAAGAGGCAGGTAGATTTATAAAGAGGCTGTTACAATAGTCCAACCAGAGCTTGGGAGACCATGAGCTTCTGGGGGAAGGAGAGGAAAGGCAGAGTACCTCTGAGGAGGTGCAGTAGGACGTTTTACTTTTTGGAGACATCAGAGATGTGGGCAGAGAAGGAAAGTGTGGATTCAAAGATGACCCTGAGATTCTTAGCCTCACAGGGGGGTAGGAGGAGGGCCAAGGGAGGCCAGCCAGAGAGTGAGGGGAAAGGATGGTGAACGTGTGCCGATGAGGAGTATCTCCATCTTGCTTGCATTCAGACAAAGATCATTGGCGGCAGACCAATCTTGAATGGCAGTTAGGCAATCAGAGATGAGAGAGGGAGAGGAGGTGCCCGAGGGCAGCCAAAAATGAGTTGAGTGTCATCAGCGTAGCACTGGTAATTTTAGCAGAAAATGGCAATGCAGTTGGCAAGAGTTTTGCCGAGTATTGGTTGAAATCCAGGGTGAGAGGTTAGACCCCTGGGGAACACCACAGGTAGAGAGGAAGACAGATGATAGGAATGACCCAAGTTGGACCTGGGAGGGTCGATCAGAGAGGAAAGAGGTCTGCCAGGCCAGAGCCTGATCATTGATACCCAGGTTATCACAGAGACCATTGAGCAGGATGGTATGGTTGACCGTGTCGAAGGCAGAAGAGAGATCGAAGGAGGATGCGGACAGAGGGAATTTTAGAGTCAAGGTTGGAGAGCAGATCTTCACGGATGTTCAGGAGAGCAATTTTCATGCCTCTGGCAGCTCTGAAGCCAGACTGGTGGTGATGGAGATAGCCAACAGAATCGGAATGAAGGTTAAGCTGAGAGATGGCCAACTTTTCTAGGAGTTTGCCCAGAAAGGGAGTAATGGAAATTGGGCGATAGTTAGCTGGACAAGAAGGACTAGCTGTGGGTTTCTTCAGAAGAGATGCACAAGGGAGTGCTTTAGAGGGGAGGGGAAGGATCCTGAGGCCAAGGAGTGGCTGTAAAAATCAGCAAGGGCCGGAGCGAGGGTGTCAATGTGGTCCTTGATGGTTTTAGAGGGACAGGGATATACCTGTTTTGATGAGGCTTTCATAGATCAGACTTGTTTAGCGACCTCATCAGGGGGGAAAAGAGGAAAGGACAAGAAAGGGGTAGGGGGTGGCTGAAGGAGGGTCAAAAAGCACATACAGAGAGGGGAGAGGAGGTGGATGGGTGGACAGGGTGGACAGGATGTCCCGGGTTTTTAAGATAAAGTGAGAGGCAAGGGCATTGCAAAGAGCCTGGGAGGCAACAGGAGGGGCAGAGACTGCAGCAGCGTTGGCCAGCTCCTTGCAGATTTTAAAGAGTTTGGCCGAGTTGTTAGATGCCGCAGAGACACAAGCTTGAATGTAGACTCTCTTATTGGCGATGACAGAGAGTCATTATTGCCTTTGGAGCAGGCAACAGGCCAGTTTGTCAGAGGATGAACAAGAAGCCCCCCATTTCCTCTCAGCCGCTCTACACCTATGTTTAAGTGTAGCTAAGTTGGAGTCATACCAGGAATTGCACTTGGCTGTGGACTTCAAAGGACTCTCATGACAGGGGCAAGAGCATCAAGAGTATCAGAAATTGAAGAGTAGAGTAGAGACATGGCTGTGTCAGGATGTGAGACAGCCAAAGGTGGAGGGTGGGGGAGAGAAGGTGGTGGCGAAAGCCTCAACTGACACACGCTTCATGGGCCCGATGTTCAAGAAGGTAGGTGGCACTGTTGGGGTAGGCTTGGCATGGGGGAAGAGAGGGAGAGATGAGAGGAGAGGAGGGAGTGACCGCTCCAGGAGAGAGGAGTGGTCAGAGGGATGGAGAGGGGGAGGCCGAAGGAGGTCAAGACATTGAGTGTGTACCCTGCAGAGTGAGTCAGGCCAGAAGGGAGGATGGACAGGGAGAGGGAGTCGCAGAGGTCACAGAAGAGTGCAGAGGAGGAACAAGGAGAGTCTAAATGGATATTGAGGTTACCGAGGAGGAGGAGTTGAGTGGTAGAGGCCAGGAGAGAGGAGGAGAGGTCCGCCCACTCAGAGAGAAATTAGGTGATTTGACCAGGAGGCTGTAGATGGTAGCCACAGTAAAAGAATGGGTAGGCGAGAGAGAGAGATCCTACAGACAAGGCTTTCAAAAGAGGAGTAGGTCTGAGTGGGAATGATAGAGGCAGGAATCCACTCAGGAAAGATCATGGCTACCCCCCCCACTGGACCGGGAGGATCTGGGTGAGGAGCGGATCTTGTAGCCATCAGGGAGGAGTGTGTCAAAGCTTGTGACCAAGCTGGCCGTGAACCATGTCTCAGTAAGACCAAGGACATGAAGGTCTAGTTGTTGAAGGAGGTGGCAGATGTCAGAGAAGCATAGGACAGCAGAGTTGAGAGTGGCAATATGAAGAAGGTTGATAGCCTTAAAGACCTTACGGGGATAGGTACAGATCAGAGGTACCCCCTGCAGAGGAGAAAGAGCCCAAGGAGGGGCAGAGGAGGAGGAGACAGAGGGAAAGGTAGCCAAGGGGGGAAAGGAGGGGACAGCAGGAGATGAGAGGAAATTGATGGGGTGAGGGAAGCGCCTATCAAAGAGGAAGAGATTGGCCTGAGGGCCTTGGACCATGACAGTGCCATTAAGGTAGACATTAATGATGACTTTAGAGGAGTCGAAGGAAGCCATGAGAACTTCCCAGTGAGTGCCACCATTAATGGGAGAGGAGGAGATAGGACAGAGCACAGAGATCATATGAAGAGTCCATAGATCTGGTGAAGGAACGAGAAAGAGGTTGTTAGTGAGGGTCTGTCTGGAGGAAGTATTGGAGTAGGTGTCAGCGATACGAAGACCAGGGTTAGAAGCCAAGATATCCTTTATGAACTTCCTCCTACCAGACTTAGTGAGAAGGGAAGGATAGTCACTGGAGAAGCAGTTGGAAAAGATAGGAGAAACAGAAAGCGCCATGGGGATGGAAGCGAGGAGTGGATGGAGAAAAAGGGGAGGGCTAAGGCAGGTATGTGTTACGCTCACCTGGCTCCCACAGAGGCGTCGATCTGGACTGGACTGCTGCGGTCTCCACCAATGTGACGCATAGGGCCGAGATGACGGACTGGACTGGACCACCTAGCTTCCTTTGTTTGGCCTGTAGGAATATTCTTCTGCAAGTGGAGAAAGGGAATTAACCACCCGTGGAGTTGAGCGTAAATCCCCCCACCCCACTGTTCTCCCCACTGATCACCTTGGATGTTCCCTCTTACAGTCTCACCTGATGATTTGAAAAGATGAGCTCTCCATCCTGCATTGATCGCAGGTGCGCGTAGATAACCAGTTGCTTCACTGGCTCGAAGGAATTGGTGAGTTCCAGGACAATATTGACTCAGAAATTCCCGGCAAGACGCCGTAAGTATGTAGTTCGTAAGAGTTCAAATGCCTGACTTTCACTCTTGTCCGATTCCTTGCAGGTTGCAGCTTGACCCTACTGAAGAGTTCTTCGTGGCAACCGGTAATGTTCTGGTAAGGATTTGTATTATCCAACGCAGTTCGATAAAATAATGTCCATATGTAACCTGTTGCTTTCTCCCTTATTCAGGCACTGAGAGAAAGCATGAAGTCTCGGGGAATAATGCCTCCGGTGGTAAAATTAGGTAAGTCTTTTGTGGTGAGGGGGGTTCCCCTTGTTAGTCCCTTGTTTCACCTTGCTGTCCTTTTGTTTCCCCTTATGGGTCGGGGTTCGGCTAGGATGCAGTGGAAGCTGCGCCGACCCATGAAGAAGAATAGTACCCCCGGCGGTAAAATCAGGTAAGTCTATGGGGTGTATTCCTCTGTGTATTCCCTAGGCTCACATTGCTTTTCTCGTCTTCTCCTTAGGAGTGCGGCGGTAACATGCAGGAGGATGAGGTGAAATGTGAAGATGCTGCGAAGGCCGGTGAGTTAAGCGTGGCGCTGCAGCAGGCGAGGGCAGGCGAGGCGACGCGCATAAAATAACTTCTTTCTTCCATCTCGAAGGCGCGATGGATCGGGAATTCAGGTAAGGATCAAAGGTTTTGCTCTTGTTCTAACCTTTACTCCTTCTTTCTCCCTTTTTCTAGGAGCTCCAAACTCGATGCGGACGTGGCAGAAGACTGGATGCAGACTTGCAGGCACGGTGAGCGTTACGCTGCTGGATGCAGAATAACGCGAAGTGTGTGCTGCTCTTCTGGCGTGGTTTAAATAGCCTCCAAAGTAGTCCCAGGTAAGTATTCCTCCCCAGCCCCACCCGAGTAAAAAAATAGTCCCTAGGTAAAATAGAACCTTCCAAGCCTCGTTTGGCTTGGAGCTCTTGCAGCATGGTCTGCATCAGGTAAGTTTGCAGCATGGTCTGCATCAGGTAAGTTTTAATCTATGAACCTATGGCGCCAGGACTGACTTTCCATATGAGCCTGGCGCCATAGGCGCCAGGACTGCACCCAAATGGCTCCTAGCGGGGGTTGTTGGGTTTGCTTGGGGTAACTTGATGCCTGCTTCCGGGGTTGCTGGACTTGGTCTGGGTCCCTGGGGGTAGGCATCATGACAGTAGGTGTGGGACAAAAGAGAGTGGTGAGGTCACTGAGCTGGCAAGTTACAGAGAACCAACAGTATACAAGCAAACTACTGAGAATTTAGCAAAAACATCAAGATTTGACTTTCTAGCAAAACGCAAAAAGAGCAAGATTTGACTTTCCAGCAAAAAGCAAAAACAGCAAGATTTGATTTTCTAGCAAAAAGCAAAAACTGAAAGATTTGACTTTCCAGCAAAACGCAAAAACAGCAAAATTTGACTTTCCAGCACAAAGCAAAAACAGCACGTTTTGACTTTCCAGCAAAAAGCAAAAACAGCAAGATTTGACTTTCAAGCTAAAAGAAAAAAACAGCACGATTTGGCTTTCCAGCAAAAAGCAAAAACAGCAAGATTTGACTTTCTAGCAAAAGCAAAAACAGCACGATTTGACGTTCTAGCAAAAAGCAAAAACACCACAATTTGATTTTCCAATCAGGGATTCAGATGTTAGAAAAAGGGTCTTATGAAGCACTGCGCTTCAGGATGACAATATGGGAGTAACAAGCAGAAAGAACAGTGATAGTCAAAGGTGGTAGGAGAGAGTCCAGAAGGATGGAACTAACCCATATTTCTGGAGGGGACAATGTCAAGGCAGTCAGGATTTCTTAGAGGAGTGAGGTGGCAGCCTCATTGTGGTTAAGGAGCAGGAAGAACCCCAATTAGCGTTCCGGAAGTGGACAGGGAGCAGACAGGGGTCTTGGAAGTGGTCCTTTGCTGAGAAGGCTGGCTAAAGCCAGCCGGTCCCTGTTTGGATGGAAGAAAATACTCAGCAACCAATGGGAGTGCTGCACAGGGAGAGGTAGTTCAGCGGGTCTGCCTACACAGCAAAGAAAACCATGGTGGCCATCTTGGAAAAAAAATCAGTCAAATAAGCAGGAAATAGTGGGAAAACTTATGCCTTTGAAATAGCAAGGCAGCTTCAGGTATTAAAAAGCTCAAAAAATGGCAGCACGATGAAAATGCCCACTAAAACACTGTTTCTCCAACAACTTCAAGCAAATTTCGTTTTTCTTTGTTTTTTTCCAATTTCTGATTTTTCAGGTTCAGTAATTCCCCTGGAGGTGCAGTAATGCACATAAAGTGCACCTACCTAATGGAGGGGTCAGCAGCCAGGCACAAACTCCATATGTGCTGGAAACAACGGATCGCCAGGAGGGTTCGAAACAGGACCTCACTCTCAGTGAAAAGCAAATGAAAGAGATTAACAATGAGAGCGAATGTTTCAAGGAGGAAGGTATGTGGGAAGGCAGAGGCCCTCATACACCAGGACTAGGATTAGTAAATGAAGAAGTCAGTAATAATACCCAAAACAGGTCCCCGCACCTTGCAACAACAGTTTGAATGCCTACCAAGTACATGTGATATACTGACTGAATTGAAGAAAGGCACTGCCTTTATAGCCTACTGCGTAGAATGTTGATAACCCTATACAGTGGCTGGCCAATATAGCTAATGTATTCACATGGTGTTCGGATTCATTTTCATGCACAGCTGAAGATGGAAGTGCATCAGCATTCTCTGTACAAATTCCAAACACACTCCTGCGTCACTAAGGAGTGAATAGGTACCTGTCGTCACAGGATATGGGCCTGATATCCTTTCTTGCCCAAATGTTCAGCACTATAACTCCCATTTTCTCTCTCGATTGCATGTACTGTGTAGGCATCCTGGGAGTTGGGGTCTGTATTAGATTGCCTATTGATGCCAGACATTGTGGCCATTGCCTAATTGTGTTGTCTCCATTGTCCCAGTTTTGGGCATGTCAGGAAACCATTCTAAGTGACTTTTGAATAGTGTTGTTCGACCTCATACATAGTCCTAGGATGGTTAATTAAATCATTATGTGTCTCCTGTTGTAATTGTGTATTCCCCTTGGCCATGCAACATTGTGCTTGTGATGTGATCACCTCACACATTATTATCTACTGTCTCCTTTCCCTCATTAGCAATTTGTGGATCATTGCATGTGGGAACTCGAGGCAATGTCCAGCGATGAATATGATCAGGTAACATTGTGGCAGGCAAAGTTTTCTTGTGCTTTCTTGGATGGACAAATAAATAGTTGTATATAGTCACTGTTACTAAAATACTTGATGAACACGATTCTGCCACTCCTATTATTATTTTAGGAGATTTCAATGCACAGATTAGAATGCAGATTAATAATCCTATAAACAAACAAAACTCAGGACCTATAGAACCGTTTTCGAATAAATATGGTAAACCTGGGTCTAAGCTATTTTTGAAATATCAGCTTAAGATATTAAATGGTGATACCCTAAGTGACTCAAACCATAACGTGACACGGATTAGTGGTTCTTCTATGTCCACCATAGACTATATTATAACTAATGCTAGCGCTCATACAATGATAATAGGCATGGCAGTTGGATGCCGTGAAGACAGCAACCATTTACCTCTTGCTACCTACTATCCACACATCTAATGAATACCAACTGAACAGTAACATAGGTGTGAATAATGCAGGGAACCAGATATCGTGGAATCCCCAGAAATTAGAAGAGGGTAAATTGGTGGTAGAACAGGAGTTAGAAAAATGTATAAAATGCAGGAACTCGAAATATGCTGAGGAGCAAAATAATATGGTACATGATTCTGAAGGAATAGTAGCAACTATAAAAATGATTACATCTCAGAAACGTAAATACCTAAGCAACTGCGAGAGATGGAATATAACCCATGATAAGAATATATACGATGCTGCGATTCACAAGGGAAAAAAACAACTTAGATTCATGATTCGAGAGATCACAAATAGCACTAGTAATGAAGCCAGTGGGAAAAGTAGATTAGCCAAAAAACTGCATCGCACTTTGCTACATCAGTATTGTAAACATAAACCAAACTAGACATGGCGCACTATAGCATTGTGTGCAAGTAACAACAACAATGATGGAATTCGGGCTGTTATTATTAGCTCTAACCAAAAAAACTCCTGATTAATAGTGTCTCTGAAAAAGACTGGATTTGTCATATAGAAAAAAAACTAGGTGCCTCTCTGGTAAATGAGATCTTTACCCCCAGCCATGTATCTACATGGGTTGGTTAATACACCATAGACACATTGGCTAAACTAATTAAGAATTTACATCGCTCGCAGGCTGCCGGCACAGATGGCACGTGCAATGCTCTTATGCAGATGTCTCTGGAGAAATCGGCACCTACTCTTCATATGTTTTTCCAATGGATCGGGAAATATGGGGTAATACCCCTATCCTGGCGGGAAAGTATTATCCTCCTGTTATATAAAAAAGGGAGATTGAAAGTGCCTGGAAATTACAGGATGCTAGCGATGCTAGACAACCCTGTGAAGATTTTCGCAAAAACACTACTGATTGAATTGAACTCATGGATGGAAGAATTTAACATACTTCCTTCCAATCAATCTTGATTTAGGGCTCAGTCCTCCACCACGCTCAACATAGTGTACTTAGTAACTGCTATTGAATGCTCCTGAAGAAACCGTAATCTCCCAGTTTTTGCTGCTTTTATAGATTGCACAGCAACATTAATCTCTATCGTACGTTAAAGATTATGGACCAAATAAAAAGCTTGGGGCATTCCTGCTGGATTACTGAGTATGATCCAACTTCTTTACAATGGAACATCAGTGAGAATATGCCTTGACAACTAAGGTAAATTGTCTGATCCTATAGTAACTCTGCGAAGAGTTAAACAAGGGTGCATTATTGCAGCAACACTTTTTAATATCTACCTGGACGATCTCATGGTAGATCTTTATTCCTTATTAACAGATGACATTAAAACCGGGACCCTGAGATTGGGCTATCTGCGTTATGCAGATGACCTGCTGCTCCTGGAGTATACTCCTAAAGGCTTACAAACTAAATTAAAAGCACTGGAAAACTTTGCAGGGTTAAGTGGATTAAAAATTAACATCAGTAAAACTAAAATAATATCCTTCACAGGCAAAATGAAATGTCCTCGCTCTCTCAATTATAAGTGGATGATTATGAAGCAACAAATTGAGATTGTAGAATGTTACAAATATTTAGGCATAACAATTGATTAAAAAACTCTGCTGTAAAAAACACTGGTTGGACACAAAATTGAAGTGCATGCAGATTGTTATGTCTATAAGTAACTTTATTGGTCAACAAGGAGGCTTTTCAGTTAAAACCAATCTGCTGCTGCATTTTCCTAACGTTTGAAGCAAAACTTCTGAAAATGCTATTACGAATGTCTAAATCGCTACCTACAGAATACCTTCTATTAGAGTGCCATCTTTTGAGTGCCATTGATTTTTTAGAATATATATGTGAAACTGTGTACCCTCAATAATAACACCTTTATAGTGGAGTTAATAAGAAGTATTAAGACAGCTATGATTTTGTTTGAGACTACGCGATAGCAGCGATGAGCAGAGTATACTCTAGATGGGACAAAGAGAAAGTATATGTGTGGCTCCAAAATACTCATCAAAACACTAAACAGCTGCTGAAAACAACAATACTAGATTATGGCAAATAACGTGACAAGACCAATCTTGGGGCAAAATCTAATAGTGGGTTGTTTTTAAAGTTTTGGTCTATAAACTCAGTTGAGCCCTTATATCAAGCAGTTTATCCTGACTGTAAAACGGTTAGACGCTATTTGTTGATTAAATGTAATATGCCTGATACATTGGAGATTCTTGGAGCAAAGTTGGGAGTTAATAGGTCCCTGAGAAATTCTAGATTATGTGGGACATTAAAACTAGAAACTGCTAAGCACATTTTATGCCAATGTGAGAGTTTAAGCTTTTTAAGAGGTAAATATCTTAGGGCTTTAAAAATAGCAGTGGCAACATAAACATGTCTGATATGTAGAAAGAATTATTGTTTGGAAATTATATAAACTTTATATTCCATATGATGAATTTTTATGAATTTAGTTTAGCTATTTTAACAGTATTATCTGATGCTATCTGGTTTACATTTTTCTTTTAATATCTTGTACTTTTATCTGATGTGTTATGATGTTTTTATGACTTTGAATTGTGCAATTCTCTTTTATATGTAAAGCCGTAATTGGCTGTATACATATTAAATAAATAAATACACAAATAAAAAAAATAGTTGCTTCAAGGCAAGTAGGGTGACATGGCCAATCCCCGGGACAGCCAAAGTACTGTGACCTGTTTACATCTGTAGAATCTGCATGCAAATTTGCCCTTTTTTGTAAGCACAAAAGGGAATCGACTGTGCAAGATTACTACCCTTTGCCAGTCTTAAAGTCATGCTCTCTAGGCATTGCAGTAATACTCTGCATGCCTCTGTGCCAAATCACAACCCAGGCATCTGTTGCACGTTTAGGCATCCTCTGGTGGCTGTTGTACTTTATCTATTCAGAGGGCTTCATACATTACCATGCTCCCCACTGGTGATCTTTGTCTGTGCTTGGTAACAATGTGTGTTCTGTTGAATAAATCCACTGCACTATTTATTTATTTTATTTATTTATTGCATTTGTTATACGCCCAAACCCTTGGGTATCATGGCGTAGGTTACAAAAGATAAGGAGGCATTCTCAGGTTACAAATAGGAGAGAGGTGGAAGAATCATGAAACACGTACAGCATAGTAAAACGAAATTGGTCATCATAAAGAAATCAAAGTAAGTGCGAGGCGTGAATACAGTAGGAGGGAGGGATCTTATATATGGGACTTGAAGGCAGGCATAGTTCCTAGTGGCATAATAGTCAACTGGGTAGAAGTTAAGATTAATATTTATTGAAGAGCCAAGTCTTTAGGAAAAATTTGAGTGAGGTGGTTCATTTCTCAGGGCTACTGGGAGAGAGTTCCAGGTTTTTGCTGCTTGGAACGGGAAGCTACTGCCTCCTGACCTTGTGAGTTTGAATCGTGGAATTAAGAGTTGAGAGTTATTGTTAGATCTAAGGGTTCTTGTCTAGGAATTGGGTAGTACTGTGTTGTTGAGGTGTGCAGGGGGCTTTCGTGGCTTGACATTTATGAGTAATGCAGAGAGTTTTGAATAGTATTCTTGCTTTGCTGGGCAGCCAGTGCACCTCCCTTCTTGTGTTGGAAATGTTGTTAGACTTTATGATGCCAAGAGCTGCTCTCAGGGCTTTATTTTGCAGTGGTTGGAGTTTTGCTAAATTGGATTGTGACCTAGTAATAATACATCACAGAAATCTAATTTAGACAAGATTAGGACCTGGGCGAGAGTGATGCAGTTTTGTGGTGTCAGGAATTGTGGCCTCAGAGTTATAAGCTTGGTGGTGTAAGCAGTGGAAGCAGAGAGAGCTACGTGATGAGATTACATGGCTACAAGGGAAGACATCTATGGAGATCAAATAAGTAGAAAATGAAGTTGAGTGTGAGGCCTGTTACAGTGTGATCCAATAAAGGCTTGCACACACAGGGATTGTGGCTATGTAGCATAGGTACGATCTTTTATGTGCTCACCCACTGCTGGTCTCTATTTCTGCAGTGCATGATAGTTTTATGAATCAGGAGCCATAGATACTTAGAAATCCTGAGTGTTGCTATTGTGAAGATAGTGAAACTTTCATTTTATACTTTTCCTTTCCTATATATTTCAACAGAATTCTTTATTTTAAATTGTTGTCTGATGTGCAATGGACATTTCTGTGACTTCAAGTCACAGAATACCATGTAACATGGACATGAAGTATAGACTTTGACATACTTGCCCAACTGCAAAACAATCATGCCGGACTGCTACTGGCCATGGCTATGTCTTAGCGTATGCTGCCACGAAACTTGGTACACCACGTGGAAACGGTTCCTTGCAACAGTTACTCACTGTGCAGTGTAAGCACTTAGCCTTGCCCATGGTAGCAAAGACAGCAACATACAAGTATCCTGTTATTTATTTAATTTGGTTGGACTTGCCTCTAGTGATAGCCTAACACTAGACTGTCCAGATGAAGCTGGCCACTATGGTGATAGGCCATTGAAAGCATTCGACACACACAGTCTGTGAAACAAGCTGTTAAATAACTTAAAACAGACTGTTTTTTGGAAAGTGCCCTCTCCTTTCGTTATGTCGTCATGTGACATTGTTAAATCAATCTAATACACATTGGGTGGCACATGACTTTTAAGAGTGTGGCATGATCCAGGGGAAATAAAATTGCTGAATATCAGTCCTGTGACATTCACACACGTGGTTATTCCACTTTATTTTTAAAAACATTGTTTTGTTTGTCCTATGGCCTTGACGTTCGGGCTAAGGCAGTTATATAATATAACATCTTGAATTTTAGGCATGCGTGACTTTTTGCTATATGGACCAGGACATATTAACAACTTGCTGTGACCTCATTGACAACTCTGACCACTTAACCTCTTATTCTATCCTTTCGTAGATAAGCGGCGCACCAGCGGCTCCTAGGATTAGGGGTGGTGGTGTAGGAACAGATAGAGGGGTGTTCTGTCCCTTTCTTTTGCCCAATCCCTCTCTTTGGGATTGACAGTCCTGGTCCAGTATATGAGTTATGAGTGTACTAAGTCTGTGTAATGATTGAATGCTGTGTAGATTGGTCTGTCCATTTGGGTGTTATACAATAGCAGACATCCATGTAGCTCAAATAAGTAGTAAATGAAGGTGATTATGAGGTCTGCTACAGTGTGATCTAATGAAGGCTTTCACACTCAGGGACTGTGGTTATGTTGCATAGGTACCATCCTTAAAGGTATGTGCTCACCCACTGCTGGTCTGTATTGCTGCAGTGCATGATGGTTTTGAACCTGGATTTTTACTTTTGTGAAGATAGTCGACCTTTCATTTTATATGTTGTCTTTCCTATATATTTCAACCGAATTTTGTGTTTTGATTTTTTGTCTGACATGCAATGGACATTACTCTGACTTCTAGTCACAGAATACAATGTATCATGGACATGAAGGAAAGACTTTGACATACATGCCCACCGACAATGCCACAAGGCTCTTGTGCAGAAGTGCTACCTTGTGATGGTTTGTCTTGCGTACGTGTTTCTTAAAAAATGCTGTAGCGTAGTCTCTCACTGTGGCCTCCTGACATCTGTACTATGTTTTAATTGGTTCACATCTACTTCAGGGGAACTTTCCAGACACCCCAAAGCAAGTGCACACAATGTTCCTTTATTTAATAAAGTTATTTTAGGAATCTTTCCCCAATTTAACAGAATGGATTCCTTAGAGACTCCCAAACACAAAGTTGAACAGAACGTATATTTAATAACCAAAGAGAAATAATTGAATCAGTTGAATCAGTTTAAAGATAAACAAGTTATGCTGCCCTGAAATTTCAATGCCAATGGTGAAAAATAATCAACACACTATTCACCTCAGTATTCAATGCTTCCTTTATAGAAATAGAGACTTTTGTAACACACACATCGCCATAGGTATCGATACATTTACTTCACCCTGAATTGAAAATTCATAAGCATCACAAAAGAATCTTTCATTTATTAAAAACAACAAATAACATTGAGGTATCACTGGCTATCCAATTATCTCTACTTCCGAATAATTCAAAATAGATACCACCCGCCTTACTGTCAGAATTTCAGCAGCATTCTAAAAGTCAATTGCAACAAACAACTGGAACTTCCTATATGTAAGTGATTGTAGAAAGGGAGATGGATGTTCACTATGTATGCAGCCCAGATATCCTTCAGGGATCTGTCTCCTTAAAATGCATGTTCAATATGTATGCAGGCTAGATACCCTTCCGGCAAGTGTCTCCTTTTTTGCCATGTAAAAGTGTGCCTTTCTCACTTTCAATGGGCAACTTAAAAAGAGGGAAAATGGACAGCGAAGACTCACCCATTCTCCTTAGACTGGAACAACTTATCATAAACAAAAATATTCTGTTTGATGGTATACCCAGGAATTATTTCAATTATGTTCTTTTCCTAGGTGTTCCCACAGCGACATGTCCATTTAAATCACTGACAATTCTCCCATGCTAGATGTCATTATGCAGAGAAAGAATGAGGGGATGTAACTGCATACACACCCATGGACCTAGTCTATCAAATAAATATTTTTATAGTTGCACATACACTTTTGAAATGTTCAATAACGTTTTGTGAGGCACACGCAATGTATTTATTTCCACCCCTCAGTACTGACAAATAACAAGCCAGGATGTAATCTTATTTCTTTTATAGTATTGCTCCCCTCAGCATTATTTCTCTTTTCTATTATACTCACATATGAATTATGTTTGGCTGCCTCACATACAGGTTGGCACCTACTTAAGAATTGGTTCAATTCACCCCATCTACGAACAACTGGGCATCAGTCATCAAGATGAGATTATCTTTCATCCACAGCCTGCCTGCTGTCTCTTACACTCAAGAAGGCCTGGGAATGTAACGCCTACTTGGCCTCACTTACATGGCTCTGGTAAGAATCCAAAACTGGCACAAAAGTAGAGCAATATATTACTTCTCCTTCCTCTTATCAATTTCCTTCTTCCTCTCCATCAGTCAGTAAGTGAGTGGGTGTCTGTCTCCTGGTGAGTGTGTGTGACCTTTTATAGAACAAAACCCCTTCCCTTTTGAGGTGTGTATAATTTCTCCAATCTAATTGGTCAATGTATGTGGTTGGACAGTGTTCCAAAAGTGACATCACAGTAGGCCTAACCCTCTCTGATAATTAGGCATATTATTGAAGGGGGCAATCTGATGGGAGTAACTGCTACACCCAGTTTCCCTCCCATGTGATGTGATGTCAATTTAGGGATTTCTTGCATTAAACATTGTAATATTCTGAAATAGTAAATTCCATACATATGATCATTTTACTTATTGGCTCTCCAGATTTCTCTCTTTGGGATCAATCAATCAAACGACACAATTTGTATCATGAGAGGACAAATGGTTAATGACTTATAAATGTTGTCTTATTACTTACTAATATTTTAATACACACATTATTGTTCCATCTCAAAGTAACTGGCTTGTCACTGTGAATGCTAGGATGTATGATTTGTTGGTGTGTGGCATTCCTACTCATAAAAATACAACTTTGTCTAATGTGCATAATGGACACAACCTCAAACCAATTTAGTTTTAGGATAATGTAATAGATATTTTCGAACTGAATATTCATTTTAAAAAAATGCTCGTTATGACATTCCATTTGGGACATCACCAGAAATATGAACGCTATATAGCATTTTTATTAATATAAAATAGTACATGGCATCTACAGTTAGGTCTGCTAATAACAGACCATCTGTGGCCTTCACTGTTAGTTCAGAGCTAAAGGTATTGGTACCTGGTAAATCTTAGATAAAACATTCTGTTTTTACAAATGTCAAGATTCCTTTCCTCAAGAAGGCCTGGGAGATTAAAACAGCAGATTGGACAAGACAAATAGACTGGTGAAGCTGAATTCCTTTGTACATTTCTTTAAAATCTCAAGCCAGTCACACACAGATGCATGCCCTAGAGAAGCCCACTTAGAATGAATTGCAGGCTCTGCCTCACTGTGACCTAGTCACAGGACAGTCATTGAAGCTCATTACAACTTTGACAGTATATTGTCAAAGTGCTGGCAATGCCGTTTACTGTCACTTTTACCAGTACGGTCAAGAACGAGTTTGCTGGAAAACAGTTGCCGGATTTTAGGCACTGGTATCACCTCATCTGAAATTGCCCGCGCTGGTAATACAAGCAATGACAATACCAGATAGGCAGGAAAACTGCACAGGCAATACCAGCACAGTGGTATCACCGGCACATTAAGAGATTGGATTTGCCGATAATACCGGCTGATATTTGCCAGTAATACCGGCAAAACTAAGGCACGGATAACAATACCTCAGAGCCGCCACTAAATGGAAACAGGTGAAGGAAATATTGCCACTGGATTACCCAAACCACCCAAGTGCACCGAATGCACACAGGAAGAGTACAAAATGGCCTCACCTATCCCCAAATCACTTCCCAACACAACCATAATGCCAATCACTGTTGCATGCCAATTTATAGCTGCAGGGGCAGGACTAACAGCAGAGGCAACAGAAGGCCAGGGACAGAAGGAGGAGAAGGATGAGGATGATCGGGACGCCAAGTTGCAATGCAAAGGCCCAGACCATCCACCCCCCCATGGCATGGTGTCGTCACAGTCAGATACCAAAATGCAATGTGTGTTGGCCATGCCCTCCATGCAAATATTTCTATGTCAGACTGGCCAACTCCCTTGCCATTGAAACACACATGCAAGGACCAGAATGTGAAACAGTGTGGCACAATGTGAAGCTTCTCCTCACTGATGGGGCCCAACAAAGCCGAAACATGTTTGGGGATGGGTGTTGTCTCATGCAGAAAGGATGTGACCTAGCCTTTCAGGCTGAACTTCCCCCTTTGGGATGGGACCAGACCTGATTGCATATGGTCTTTCCCCTTCGGCAATGGCTTGGCAGGAGAAGAATGATGGTCTTGAGGGTTGCCCAGAGCAATGCCAGAGTTTAAGATCAATTCTAAATCTTCCTTCCCACTATCACCTCTTTTGTATTGCTAAAGTCACCCCGACTGGGACAGGTATGCTCAGACATGGGTCCCGTGCCTGCTCGGTCTAGAGAACCAAGCTATTACTCACTGATGAGGCCCAACAAGGCCAAAATATCTTTGAGGATGCTTGCGGTCTCAAGTTCAGGCTGGACTGCCCCTTTCGGGTGAGATGAGGCCTATTTTGCATATGAAAAAAATAGTCATAGGCGCCCCTCAGCAAGAACAAACATGGCTAAATGACCTGTTCTTTGGGAAGGTACCCACTTGAGAGCCCACAGCCACACTTTAGCGCACGGTACCTTTCACAGAAGGGAAATATTTATTTGCATATCAGTCTTTGTCCCGCCCACATGGGCAGTCCAGCACCAAAATGCTATGGCAATTCTCTTCTGAACAAGAGTACCAACAGCACCCCCAGACGCTTGTTTCAGCCTTGTTGGGCCTCGTCAGTGAGGTGGAGCTGTGCCTCTCTAAGCATGGTGAGCAAGGGGTCCACGTCTGGATGCCCGAAGGAAACTTAGGGTAACGAGACCTAAGTCACTTAAACATCAAGAAATACTCATAGACGCCCCTCTCCGAGAACGAACACGGCTAAATATCCTGTTCTTTGGGAAGGTACCCACTCGAGAGTCCGCAGCCACACTTTACCTCACCGTATCTTTCGCAGAAGGGAAATATCCATTTGTATATCAGTCTTTGTCCCGCCCACGTGAGCAGTGCAACACCGAAATGCTATGGGAATTCTCATCTGAACAAGAGTACTATCAGCAACCCCAGACACTAGTTCCAGCCTTTTTGGGCCTCATCAGTGAGATGGAGTTATGCCTCTCTGAGCACAGTGAGCAAGGGGTCCAGGTCTGGATGACCCTAGGAAATGTAGGGTGACTAAACCTAAGTCCCTTAAACAATCAAAAAATAGTATTAGGTAACCCTCTGCGAGAACGAACATGGCTAAATTACCTGCTCTTTGGGAAGGTACCCTCTTGAGAGTCTGCAGCCACACTTTAGCTCACTGTACCTTTCACAGAAGGGAAATACCCATTTGCATATCAGTCTTTGTCCCTGAAGACAAGCCCCTAAACACTCACACCAGAGAGAATATAACTCGCTAGGGAAGAAAGGCCCAAGTCGATTCTGTAAGGATAACAGGTTTTAATCTCACACACAGATGAGAGCAACAGCAAAGAACTCTGCTGCTAAAAACGTTCTGCCGAAACGTGGTACAAACAGAATCTTTTAAAGATACACAGCTTCATAATGACGCAACAACGTACAGTAAAAACCTGCAAGGCTGTTTGGATGGACCCTGTGCCTATTTCACCTTTACCCATAAGGATTGCCGGTCTATTGGTCCCAGACCAGTCTGTCCCTCTTCCGTCATGTGGGTGCTGCGGGGCTATCTTCTTCTCACGTTGAAAGTCAGAAATCAAATGAATTGTACTCCTACCTTACAAACATTTTATCATTCATGCTGTGCACTTGGCAGGCCTTAAAATGGAAACAAAGGAGGTTATGGGACACTCTAACCTTCACACACACATTTCACACACCCACCTCACTGAAATCCACAACATGGCCTCCACCATCGTTTTGAACTATAATGTATCCCTCCCAGCACCTCGCAATACAAATCACATGATTGTTGCTTCAACGATATGCTGTCTGTTCTCTTTGAACATTTCAGGAGTTGTTACTTTGAGGTTGGCGGTCAAAGGACAGCTGGTGCCATGGAATTCAGGGATCCTGAGGTTTAGTCAGTTATATGGGCTATAACTTGTGGTCACCTGAGAATGGCCTGGTTCATGCTTTGGTCCGTGTGAGATAACATGCACACCAGGCACCGCTCTCTGATCGTGGCCTTGTAGGGCACATTCCTCTTGGCTAAAAAACACATCTTTGCAACACTGATAGAACAATGAATAGGTGTTGTAGCGGTTGGGGTTGTGAGCTGTCCCCATGCATGCAATGTCGTATTTACTGCACAGTCCTTCCGTTCTACCTATGGTTACTAATATCTACACAAAATATCAAAGCTGCTCATGTCTTAGACTGTATTATGTGGATATACTATATTTGGTTAAATTAAAATGGGGTCCTGTTAAAAGGGAAGGCGTCCCTCTTACTGTTTTCCCTCCCCTTGGCCTATAATTGTGCCTTGAATGCATCTCGCCTCACTCTAAAGAGCCTAGAAGGGTGGGATGGGGCTGTTCCCTTTCCAACATTCCCCACATTCATTATTTCTACAGGAAAGACCTCTGGAATGCTTCTGTGATCCGGCTCCCCCGTTTTTACATCACATATGACTGAGTCCCCTTTATTGGCACCCAGGCCCTCAACACTGATCGCAAACTCTCTGCCCCACACGCGTACTCTTCAGGTGAGCAAGTCATATAAAAGTATCCCCCCTCCCCTGCCACCCAAACCTCTGTGTAATTTTCTGGGTCAGTGGGTGGGGAAATTATAGTGTGGTTTAGAGGGGATCAACTTCATATCCATACAGGGGTACATGTCATACTTCGGGCCACCCTGTAGAATGAACTTCAATATTTTGTGTTTCGCAAGGTGCTTTTGAAACCCCAATTTATATCATCAATCTTGTGCTATCAGTTGCCACAGTGGTGTAGCATCGAAGGACCAGCTGACAAGCGCAGAAAAGGACCAGGCAGAACACAATGATGGGCTTTAACAACTTCTCGAACGCTCTGAGCCACGACGGGGACCAGTTGAATACCATAGTCAGCCAATCACTGTCCTGTATTCCTGTCTCCTTCATGCAAACACACAGGCCATGGACAGTTGGAATGATATTGGATAATGATGCATTCTCTGTGTCCTCTGGAGGCACAAATGTACAGCAGGAATTGCCACATTTGTTGCAAACCCCACCTTCCATTGCTGTTAATGTGTCAAACACATAACGATTTTGCATTGTCATAAATCTCAATGCCCACAACTCGACCTTGATCACATTGAACCCATTCTCTGAGTCGTTTGCGAGCTGGACCAGTTCCCATTTTATGATTTAAAACCATTTGGCATTTGCTGCAGCTTGCACACCCGGCAAGAGTAAAGATGCAAAAAAGGTATCGGCTGAGCTGAAAAGCTTGTATTCTTATGGCATCTCTGCAAGCAATGTGGAAGAGTCTTTGGATATGTAATTCAATCTTTTCATCCTCAGCAGTTGTTGGAATTGTCCTTTTCCTGGACAGATATGGGACTCTTGCGTTGGCACCAAGCTCTTATCTTCATTTTCAACTGTGGGTAAACTTGTTGGTCCCTCTGCAGACAGTGCTCCCCCCTTCAGATGTTCTTCTGGGATTACTAATAGCACTGAGTGCAATGTGGCCATCGAACAACTACCCTTCCATGATGGTAGGAGGTGCAAGTAAGCTTGTTAGCCGCAGACCCAGTAGTAACCCATCACTGCTGCATTTCCTTTTTTCATGTCTATGATCAAGAGCTTTTTATTGCAATATTCATTTTAGCCGACAAAGACTTTACCTCTGCTGTGGAACAGAGTCTATAGTCTTCTTCCTTGTGCACTCACACTGGCTTTTCCATTGTTGAAATCCACATCAACTTTGTGATATGCTCTGTTCAGATTTGTTTACAGGAAGTGTCCACTCGTGCTACCATTTCCTTGCTATATGTTACCAGTCCCCCTGCCAACCATGGTAGTGTGACGTCCTGCCAGTTATTATTGACATGTTTCTACCCTTTCACCATCAAATAGGGTAGCTCCACAAACTTGATGTTTTTTGGGTCATCATTGCACTTTACAAAATCTGGAAACATCATTTGCAGTTGCACACTATGTGCCTGGAATGTTCCTTTTATTCTGCATAGCACAAGATGAATTAGGCATTGTGCCACTATAATTGGCACTGCCCATGGTACTAACACCTTGGGAGCCCCTGACTCATGTGAAATGAGTGAACACACTTAACAGCTCCCATTCAAAGCGTTTCTCCCGACACCACTCATATCGGAGTACCATGAGTTGGTGAACTCAGTATTATGAATATCCTCAATCACATCAAAACCCAGCCTTGATACTTGTCATACGTTTGGCGTACTTCTCTTTTCATTCTGTCATGCTTTTCTTTTCACCCTACGATCCATACAACACAACCAGGAACGTACCGTGACATTTAATCTAATGGTTAGATGGCCAAGAAATGTAACCACCTTCTAAGCGTACCCACAGGTATGCCACTTAAATAGAACACGATCACTAGAACAAGGACATACAACCCACTAACCCAACTTCCAAACTCTGCTTGCCTAATTCACCCGATAACCGATACAACCATCTATCGCACAGCAAACCACACAGACTTCACCACACCGCAGTAACAACAAACAACCAACACATAAACTGCCTCAACAGCACACAAGGTCTTGCTCCGATCCGATACTTACACCAAAGCTCAGCACACAGTTAAAACCGAATTGAAGCTGCCAACAGCAGATAACTCTTCTTACTTTCCTACTGCCTCTTCACCCGACTAACCTACCCCCCACCCTCTTGTTACAGATCCGCCTGAGCACCTGAAGACCAATTCCATTGGTGTTGGTGCACGATATAAATACCTTTAACATTAACATTAACATTCTTCTGTAAACATTCTTAGGGTTGGCCGCTTTAGTAGTACTATCGGAAATAACATGATATTGTTTCATAGTGGTAGACAATCGCCTACTTGCTGCAAACAACCTATTCTGTTTCCCCACCTGATGTATCATGCATATTAGAGTCATTGAATTAATTTCCATTGTTACTGTTAATGTTCACATTAGTGCTAATATATGTAAATCCACTTGTATTATTTACACGTGTATGTATCATTCCATTTGGATAATATACAATTCTATTTCCCACATCCCCCCTTTATAGACCATCCCCCTATCACACCTCCCCCAATACACTCCCAACAGTACTAGCAATATCAGACAGAGGCCGACAACAATAGCAGATCCACAATAATAAATATAGATCCACATTCTTTCATTCGTGCATCTGTGCCTCGGGTCCTTACTTAGCAAAATATTTACATTAGTCACGTCCATCTTCTTTCCTGAAATAGAAGCACAGACACACAAGACAATGAAAGGGGAAAAACATGCAAGATGTACTTTGACAAATTATTGGTCTCTTCTCTGAGCACCATGGGTAGATTATTCCATGCCTTTGACACAAGCACTGGAAAAGAGCGTCCATTTCCACGTGCTCTCTTGGTCTTTGCCACTTGTAAGAGCTGGGCGGAGGTTGATAGATGCATTTATGACAGTATCTTAAAGGAAATCCTGGCTGATATAGGCAGCCAGTGCAACTCCTTTCTAGCAGATGAGGTTGGTTCATACCGTTTCATACCGTAGATGATACAGATGCATTCTGGATTATTTGCAGTCTAAAAATATCTTCCCTGCTGGCACCCCCAACAGGGCATTGCAGTAATCCAGGCATGGAAGGATAACGGCCCTTTCTAATTTGGCACAGTTATTTTTGGAGATTAACGGAGCCACCTGTCTCAATACTCTCAAATAATATTGAGTGTTCTTTTCGATGTCATCCACTTGAGCCCCTGCATCCAAGGAAGCCTCCAAGTATGCACCCAGGGTCTTTACCTTTTTGACCACCTCTATATGACTGTCCTCTACCAGGATGCTGGAGAACATAGAAGCTATGGTCTCTCTAGACTTCTCTGACCCATATATAATGAGTTCCATTTTACCGGCATTTAGACACAACCAATTTGTGGTCATCCAATTTTTTATGACTCGGTAAACCTTGTTACGTTTGTGCTAATCTTCCTGATAGACTCCTGATAGCTCCATTGACAACTGGAAGTCGTTGGCATAATTTGTGAAGAAGAAGCCCAGTCTTTCCAGTTCTCTATATAGGGGTACTACATAAATGTTAAAGAACAAAGGGGGCAAGCATGCTCCCTGAGGAATGCCACACATAATAATTTCTACCTCAGAGGACGAGTCTCCCCAATATACCCTAGATCTTCTGCCCTTCAAGAAGAATCTGACCCAATTTATCGTATCGCTGGCATGTCCGCCTGTGTCTTGCAGCCTCTTCAATAGTATCTCATGGTCTAGTAGATCAAAGGCTGCCACTGGAGCATGCTACCACACATGTATAGCTCCTGGACCGGCAGGTGAGGTAGTTGGGGTACAAGTACTGCTACCCCTAACTGATGCACCAGTGTGTTCTCTGAAGGAGCCATACGAACGTGTATGTGCCCCCTCTTCTTGTTCTCGATCTTGATCGGTATTCTCGGGGCTTCTCTGGCCTCTTCATTTTCGAATATGAGGTTGACATATTCGTCAGGGTTGTGTGGGTCGTATTGCATGTAGTATGCTGCTGCTGGCGGATCGAAGTATTGGGTGTCTTCTCCCTGCATTTCTGGGGGATTGTCATACTCATTAGTTAACGGTTGGGCTCGCTCAGCGTACTCAGGGGCCTGAGTGTAGTCGTTATATTCATCAACTGCTCTTGCGTATCTCCGCTGATTTTGTTGGTAGTATCTTTGTGCCCCGTATTGTGGAGGTGGCAGACGGAAAGGTGTCCTGGCTGGAGCTTGGAGGGGCATTGTGGGGAAAGGTTTTCCTTCCCTACATACTGATTGAAAATGGCCTTCACGGCCGCAGTTTGTGCACCTTTGTGACAGTTCTGGACAGGACCCTGAGTGTGGGTATGCCATCCTACACCGATAGCATTGTCTCTGTTGATGTGGAGTAGGTGGTACTAGTGGCCTCTGAGGGTGTGCACCTCTGTCATTTTTGCGAGGTGACTGGATCGCAGCTATGAGGTCTGAGTGATGGTCTGTTGACTCCTGCTTCGGGTTGTTGCTGCCGGACATGGACGTGGCCTGTGCGCCAACTCTCTCGAAAATGCGGGCTATTTCACTGACTTCGGGTATTGTGAGGGGTTTCTATAATAACTGCTTTTTGAGTGCGGGTGATAAGCAGCCTTCAATGACTCTAAGGCGTATCGCTTCTTCTAGGGAGAATTCATCAAATTTGCAGTGCGCTCCTTTGACTCTTAAACAGGTTATGAATGTGTCTATTGTTTCCTGTGGCATTTGGGAGCATTGATTGAAAAGGTATCTTTCATAATTCGCGATTAGTCTCAATTATCAATAGTTTGTTCAAAGCACTGATTAGTTTTGTAAAGTCACTTTGCTCTGCAGTTGGGATGGTCTTGACAATGGTTTTTATTTCCCCCCCACTAGATTGAGAAAAATGTCCAGTATGTAAGGAGAGTCACCATCCCCCGATCCTCTCACAAAGTGGTGGAAGTCTTCTATCCACTCAGTCGATCTCGGTCCTTTTGTGGCTTGTGGTGTTGTAGAAAAAGGTGGTGGCATCCTTAACTGAATGGACTTTGTGGTGCGTGCCAGCTGTGGTGACGCAGGGTTGCTCATTGTGGAGGTTAGTGGGCCCTTGCAGGGGCGTGGCTATGCTCGGATGCATGGATCAGGGTGTCTATTCTGTTTTGCCTATCACTCTGCGATGGCGATGTCGGGTCTGTGACACTCATGTGGGCCCGTTGCCGTCGAGTATATTGGACCTCGTATCATGTGCAAAGTCCTAGTCCCTGATGTCTATGGGTGCGTGTGTTTGCACTCACTGGCATTTCTTTAATCTTTTGTGGGACCACATGTCTCAGTGTGGCTACTGTTCTTCACTCAGTGGGCCCTCTCAATCGTGAGGGCAGAGAAAACACGTGGTGGACGGCTGCACCACCCTGGATGTGCCCAGCGGGATCGCCAGCTCTGTGTAGATAGATGCGGAGGAGGGGCGGAATGCCCGACGTTGTCTTTGAACGCCGCGGGATCGCAGGTGCTCTTATTATGAGGCAGGATGGGGGCGGAATGCTCTTTGTTGACCCTGCTTACAGCGGGATCGCCAGGTTCGTGTAAACAGATGCAGAGGAGGGGCAGGATGCCCGACGTTGTCTTTGAAGCACCGCGGTATCACTGGCGCTGTACTGAGCGAAGGAGGAGCGGGCGGACTGGGAGAGGAGGAGGGTTAGCGGAGGATGAGGCTTGCAGGATGTCATGGTGGAGGACTCCGTCGTGTGCTGGGAGGGTCCTCATCGCCAGTGTTGCCCGGGATCAGGCTTCTTAAATAATACGCACACAAAACGGAGGCAACATGAACACGTCTTTATTCAACCTCTTGTAACCGCTAACTGGCGTCACAGCGCGCCTTATCCTCTTGCTCCCAACTCCCTCCCCCAACTGACGTAGCTGCGTTCCATAGTGGGCGTGGCTTATAGTTTACCCTTGTGGTGGCGGGCAACAGGTGCCAGTATCTGTATTACCGGCACAAATCTGCCAGTATTAACACCAGATGGCTGATAACGCTGGTGAATCGGGCTTGCCGGTATTACTGTTTCTGGCACGGGTGTGTGTGCATGCCTGAGTTCTCATCATTCGTTGGTAATCCCGGCCACCACAAAGGAGGCAATAATACCGGCACACCAAGATTACCGGCATTCTACTGGTAAACTCGTAAAGAGCTCTATTATCTTTATAGTTCCGCTTCACACAAATTCCAATTCCTTGAGAAGAAAATTATATATTTACTTTACATTTTCCTGTTCCCCTAGATTTTACATTTTCAAACACAGCAGTGTATCCATTGTTTTGGTTTACCAACTACTATCAAAGGTCCGCATTTGCAACATCTGTAGGTTTCCTAATACTAACTCTTCATTCAGCAGCCGAACATGCAAATTCGATTTTCTCTGTCACTGTAAAATGCAGCACATTTCGCCTCAAATGCATCAGTTCTCCATTTTTATAAGAGTTGCAGGATATTTGCTTGTGCTTGGAAATCTCTTTTATCTTGGGCCTTACCAATTATGGCTCGATTTTAGGGGCTGCAAAAATATAACACAGTTTGTTTGCACATGTGTTTTTAAAATGAGGTCTGCAGGTTGCAGTTTACAGGTTTATTTTTAAAATAGAACGTTGCTCAGCATATTTTCTTTGAATTAGAGTTCTCTACACATTGCCTGTGACATTAGATTCAATGGAAGCATTTGGGCCTTTATTCCACAGAATATCTGCGCCTTTTGTAGGTAGAATGGTGGCACTATGTTTCAGGACTTTCATTTATTGGCCAAAGAACAGTGTCAAAACTAACACTTTCATGGACCATTGTCTCTATTCAAACACAAGTACATCATTGAATCTGGTGACTTTACTGCTGGCATGTCCTTACCTGTATTTGGTGTGTATATTTTATTTACATTTGCTGCTAGTTCGCACAAACACAGAGATTGTGACTCTGTTGTTTTTTCACTGACAAGATAGTGCACATTGCACACACTCGGATCAAGGGATGTGCTGATGCATTCTATTGCTTAGCCATAGATTTACTGGCTGTCTTCGTGTGTCCACAAAAAGTGTTGCTTTCTTGTCTTGTTAAACATAATGGCCACGGCCAACACTCCCTGTTCGCTGTGGCTTAGTCATGATTCAAGTAAGTAACTGGGCACTTTACAAAAAACATTTCTCAAGGCATGGCAGGGAGTCGGTGCGTTTCTTCTTAATGACCCACCACCACCGTTCCAAACTCAGAGAATCTATGATTAGCAGCTTGCTGTGATTTCAACTTGGCAAATAGGATGTACAGTGGAGATTTTGCAGCGGTGTTATAGTACTAGCAGCAGTGCTGTCTTACGATCGGGTGCAGAGACACATAAAGAGACATCAATGTATGCTTTCATAGAGCAGCAAGGTAGTTGCACAAGCTCAATGCTCATTAATGCTTTTGGGGTTTTGCTCAGTGACAGTGGTTTACTCCTGAGGGTGCATGCATGGTGGTGAGTTGCATGTATATGAATGGCATGCCCTTGCTGTGGCTTCTTCAAGAGATTAAAGGTTATTTTTCAAGCTGTTTGCATTGAGTTGTACTAGTTTTTTGTTCTATTTTTGAGAACTTTCTATCAAAAGTAGGATCCGCATGTGGTCAGCTGATGTGCTCACTGCTTTCAGTGAATACAGTATACGCCTACATACAAAACGTACTTTATTTTCCAATGCACAACTTACTCAAACAATAAGCTCAGTGTTTCAGGCACTATGGATTTATGGTGAAACTTATTTGCCCAAAACTATAGTACATTTGTGACACAACTTTAACATGTTTCCCCTTTTACTAATTCTACAGGTAAGAAAATGCAAATATTCCGACAGTAAGCTCTCATGTCATGAAGCAATGATGTATTGATGCCCTTGTCGGATGTACATATGTGGTATCATCTAATGGATGGCACACTGCAAAATGTCTCAAAGGTGACATCCGACGCATCTACATGTTAAGCACCCTGCCCCTCTTTAAGGTCAGATGTCCCTTTACAATATCACCAGAAACATCGTTATGTCTTGGTGTCATGTGGGAAAAGTTTAATGAAAATGGTAATTGAGTCATCAATCATCACACAACTCGGTCACGGTTAGTAAGGCATCCGGAAGTTCACAGCAAACAGTGCTCTGTGACAAGTGAATATACGCCCATGCGTGTCTACCTAATCTCTATCTCGAAGCTCTTCAACGCTTCCTCTGTTCCTTTTGGTCAATGTTTTTTGAATTTTTTTGAAACCAAGAACTAGCTCAGCAATGTGCTACTTGAATTCCTTACCAAAATTAATTATTTAGGACCATCATGTGTGATGGGGCCTTGCATGGATTATTCCCTCCTCATCGCCTATCCGCTCTTGCACAAAGATTTCCAGTTTGGTATTGCAATCTATTTGTGCCAGCGGAATTGCTACTGAACAAAACAAAAACAAAGCACAACTCCAACATTAAATGTTCAAAGTCTTAAAGCAGAATAATACAAAAGAAACTTGTCCAGAGATTATAGTAAGAAACATCTGCATGGAATTCAGAATGAATCAAAGGCATCACTTGCTACCTGTGCATGCCTGTGTTGGGGCATGTAATTAATAATGGAGTCCCTTAAGTGCTGTGAAGGTGTTGTCCCTCCACACTGTGCACACACGCCTAAGATGCGGCATAACAGCGAGGTAATGACCTACTGTGACATCACAATGTGCAACTTACATGCAGTGAATGCACTGGTATCCGAATGTATTGTCAAACATATGACAGCTTCCCGTGCGGGAGCCGGTTCCTTACCAGCACCCCATCCCTGGGAGGGGAAGGTTCTCCTGTTCCGTCCATTGCCTCCTGTCCATTTCCACTTGCTGGTAATTGATCACAGCAGGCTCCTTCTCTCCCATCTCGGGCAACAGCCCTATTGGGCACCATTTGAATAGAGCTTCCTCCGGCGCCTCCCCCATAGATGTGTGCGGGTTGGCCCAATATTCTTGCAGAAACTGATATAACGCCCTCTGCAAACTCTGGCCTTGTCCGTGTGCGATGTGGAACACCTTGTGGAGGGGCCTCATCATTCTCTCTGCCTGACCGTTTGCCCTGGGCCATAACGGAGTGACCTTCCTGTGGTGGATTCCATAGTCCTCCATCAGCTTGGGAAAGCTCTCACCTTGGAAGGGTGCTCCGTTGTCCGAGCACAGTACCTTGGGGAGTCCATGAGTGGCAAAGATCTTCTCCACCGCCACCACCACAATTTCAAAGGCCACCGACCCAATGAACTCAACCTCAGGGTACCTGGACCACTCGTCCACCATGGCCAGGAAATGTGTGCCTCGGGTAGTGGAGCCAAACTCTCCATGGACCACCTCACACGGCCTTGTGCCACACGGCATGGTTTCTATGACAGGCTCGTTTTGGGCTGGTGACGCCCCCTGACACCAAACACATTACGCGACAAACACTTCCACCCACCTCTCCAACTCAGGAAACCAGGCCTTTGTTTTGGCCACGCCCTGGTGTCCCTGGTGGGCCAGCTCGATGACCTGCTGTATTTTCACCTGCAGGACCACGATAAGGTCGCCCCTGAGTAGAAGGCCAGCCTCAGAGAATGTCAGCTCATCTCTCACCTTCCACAGCTGTTCCAGGGTGACTTTGGCTTCCTAAGTCCGCAGTGCAAGAGTGTCCAGCACAGCCTTTCACAATCTTTGCTGAATCGCCGACCTCAGGATGAGGAAGCATTCATCTTGGGTTGCCGCCAGCTCTAGATCGTCCAGCGGCACTGAGTTGAGAGTCACCGCCTCCACCACCAGTTGAACGTGCGCATCCGCCTCCTCTGCACAGGTGTCTGCCTGATTTTCCGGGGCCCCTCATGGATGGGGAGATGGATAATCAGCTGCATTGTTGCTTCCAGGCCGGTATACAAGCGAGACCCCATACTCCAGTAACACTAACATCCACCACTCAATCCTCTTAGTGGGTTCTGAGGACAAGCCTACCAAGATGGCCACATTCTCTGGTGGTCGTGCCTCCATAATGTCTTTAACCTTGCAGGGGTCAGGTGACACGCCTCCCTCCTTAAACACGATCCCAAAGAATTTGATGGTTGTTTTAAGGAACTCACACTTGTTGCGATGCAAGGTCAGGCCAAGCGGCTGGAGCCGCTCGAACATCTTGGCCAACTTATGCAGGTGCTCTGTATCTGACTTGGTAAAGACTAAAATATCATCACTCATGCTGAGGATGCCATTCAGGTCCGCAAGGGCTCTGCGGAGGATGTTCTGAAACACCTCTGCAGTGGAGGACACCCCAAAACTCAGTCTCTTATAGCAGTACAACCCACGATGGGTCATGAATGTGGTGATGTACCGTGAGTCAGGGTGCAACACCACTTGGTGGTAACCGTCTCATAGGTCCAACTTAGAAAAGAAACGGGCAACTTGCAGCTCTGTGATGATGTCATCGATGGTCGGCATCAAATGCTGCTCTCTCTTGATGGCTTTGTTGGGGAGCCGCATGTAAACGCATATCCTCACCTAGTCTGGCTGCTTCGGCTTCCTGGCAATGACGATGCGGGACACCCACGGGGTTGGGCCTTCAACTTTCTCAATGATGTCAAGGCTAACCAGACTGTCAAGCTCTTAGTCGACCAAGTCCTACAAATGGAATGGCACACGTCGATGTTTCAGAGCGATGGGTTGAATCGACTCATCAATGTGCAGTCTTACAGGGTCACCGGCCATCTGCCCAATCCCCTCAAACTGCCAGGAGTACTTGTCCAGTAACATTTGGATGTCCTCTACATACACCGAGTATGCAAAGCTGACAATCCCCAGGGCCTCTGCAGGCTCGCAACTCAGCAGGGTGTTGCTTTTCACAGTTGTAATCTAGACGCAAGCTCTTATCCAAGAGTCCCCATGACCTACATCAGCCACGAAGGCCCCATCGAGTGGAATAGGTTGAAACCCCCCCAAACATGAAGATTTGCGCCTTGGTGGTGGCCAACTGTGGGGGGGAACTCCATGGCATCATAATGTTCTCTCGCCATGACATTTACGGAGGCTCCAGTGTCTACTAGTACGGGGATAGATGACTCATTCACCGTGACCAGACATCTCGGCTGTCGTCTGTTCTTAGAGCGCAGGACACCCACACTGGACACACAGAAAATATACTCCTCCTCCTCGTCTTTGTCCTCTTCGAGCTGTGCGCCCTCTTCTCCCTGGTCCACCTGAGCAACATAGGGCAGGCGTGGCTGACAAAAATAACCAGACCACACTGGACCTCTTGGAACTACCAGTGGCAGAGGGGCCCTGCACATGCAGGTGCAGTGGTCGGCCAAACCACAGTGGCCACACGCTTTCCCCAGAGCTGTGCGCTTCCGCAGGGTGGGCCAAGTCATACCTACATTTCAGACACAAGTCCCCTGACCTGCCACCACGGTCACAGAGGTTTGCCCTCCTGGCACCCCTGCCACGGCCCATGGCACACACCTCTTATGCTTTGCCAGGATGCACCCCGGCTTCCATCTGGGATGCCCTCACTTCAGAGACCTCCTGGCACCGACCCCTGCGAGGCAAGGTGATGCCAAGCTCCTGCAGTACCTGTCTGCATAGCTTGCCAGATGCACACCACTGGATTAGCTGGTATCCGATCATTGTGTCAGGGTTGTCCCAGGCGCATGACACTGACTGCCGGCGCAGGCGACCATAGAAGTTTCATCATCCTTTTGGCGGGTAGACCTCATCACGAAGCGCTCATAGTCCACATTCATCAGGGGCAAGAAGTAATTGTGTCAAGCAGCCTTCACCGCATCGTATGAGTTGTCAGCAGTTTGAAGGGATTAAAAAACGTAATGTACCGCAGGCCCGGCAGAGTACAACAGGTTTGCCAGCTTACTGTCATCATTTGTTTCCATGGTAGCTCCAAAGTACATATCCAGCCGATCTATCTACATTTTCCATCAGGGCCCCAGGCTGGATGGGGCACCCGAGATGTCAAACTCAGGAATTGGTTTTAGCGCCCCCTGGTGGTCTCATCGGGGCCAGCAGTTGGGGCACTGGAGGAAGAGGCCCGAGCACAGATGCTGCTTGGTCGTCGTGAGCACTCATGGCTGTGAGCGCACAGGCACCCCACCCAAATTACAGAAGGGGCCGCAACTCACCCAGACAGTCCTCTCCAGATGCAATAGCAGGCTCCCTTGTGCTTCACCCCCACCAAAGTCCAGATAAACAAACACTGGGGGCCATGTACAGCATGCCAGACCAAAACTCAGACAGAATATAGTAGCAGACCACAGGAAATGTTTGAGGCACCACAGTGACTCCATAAATTGAGCTGGGTGGGCCTAGGGGACCAACAAAGAAACAGCAGGCCTCGAAAAGCACCTCACCTCAACTTGACGAAATTTGCACACCAAACACCAAAAAGACACTCCAGACATGCAGTGCGAGCAGTGACAGCTGCACGCTGCTAATATTTCCAAGAATTGAGGCTGGATGGTGCACAGGCACCCTTTTACAGGGCCGCGTCCATCCCAGGACTAATCACTGAAATGGCCGCCGAGCCGCAAGGTCCTTCCCCTCTTCGCGGCATGAATACAATGAAAATTGAACTCAAACGAGGAAAAAATATCACCGCTTTGTCACCACCGTGCCCCGGTATTGATGCGACCTCGGAGCCACTGTTCCAGGTCCGTCGCAGCCATTCATATTGCCGTGACCCTCCTGCCACAGACTCAGTCGGAGACCGATGTGTGCAGTTTGGGATCCCCAGTCGCTCTGCACGCGGTGGAGTGCAACGTCACTCCACCGCGTGCTGAACCCTTAAAGGGGCAGCACCACAACCACCATCAAAATGGCCACACAAATTGTAACATCTCTCAATGGCACAACAATGCTAAAAGTAGCAAAGAAGACAGATAATGTATAGAGCAATCTCAAACAAAAGTAGTAAAACTAAAACCGTAAATTAATTCAAAAGTCATAGAATAGTTATAGGGAAACGTCAAGACATAGAAGTCAAAAGTCATTCTGGAGATCATATAAGGTCTTTGAGGGTTTACTGTAGGGAGGGGAGTGAATAGACGGCAGGATCTGGCTCTTAGCTACAATGCAAAGCTATGTTTCTAGGCCTTCCCTTGATAATATGAGAAGCCTGAAACCAGTTTGGACAGTATATGAAGATACACTTTGTGACATGAATCGCCACTGGCAGGAACTTGAGCATCTATTAGACTGCCAAGGACTACAGTGATTTAGTGGAAAGTACCAACCGCTTCAAGAGACCAGATAAATGCTACATGTGCAACAAAGTGGTGAAATTCCTTCTTTTCTAAAGGTGTTTGGTAGATATGATCAATTTGAATGCAAATGGACAGTTGTAAATATTTAAGCATTCCAGTGTCACTGATAATTACATCAGTGAAAATCAGTTTATCTGGACTTTCCTTTATATTTGATTTCAGAGAATCGTGGGGCTGACAAGCTACTTCTGTCAAACAAATTGCATTTGTTGTCAAGTGAAAAGACAATTGAAGAACGCATGAATACATTGCAACCATTTCAAGCAAAAACAATCATTGTCATGTTGTCATATGATATACAATTGCCATGGCCTGTCATAATAGTGTCACATCATTGTAAAATGGCAACAGCTTGCAAATAATGTGAGTACCTGGGAATATAATGCTAGTGCCTGGAAATGTCTATCTACTCCCTAATAATTAGAAAAGAGCTACAACTGTTGGCTTTGGGAATGCTTGTTGAAACTGGAATATAGATCATGGTACAAATGTGAGAGCACACTTTATAACATCCAGAACGTCACCCAATATTTCCCAGAATTTGACTGCCTGCACACAATGTTTTCCCGCACAGATTGGAATTTTTTTTTATTTTTTTATTTTATTGTAAAACTTCAACTTGATATAATATATCATGTTTTTGTTACATTTCGTTAAGGTAGAAAAAGGATAAAATGCTCATCTCTTTCGCACACTTTATCTTTTCATTAGATTTTACCAGGGCTATGGTTAATAATTCCACTTTATAGTCATACAGTTATCCGATTGCCTGAGCCATCTGATATGTGGGCGCTGAGTTTAAGATTTCATCGAAGAAATTAATTAAATTACAGGACAACTTGATGTTGTGTCCTGCCACAGCATAGTCCCACCAGTCGTCTTCCTCGTTAGTTAGTGATTTGGAATCCTTTAGATGTATTTCGCGTAAGTTAGTTAGCGAGGGACATACTACTGCTAAATGTTTTAAGGACTCGGTTGCTGATGTATTACAGAAGCGGCATTTATTGTCAATTGAATCTTTATTCCTACGCATCCAGAGCATCTCGTTGGTATTTAAAGCATTCAGACGTAACTTCAGAAATTGTGCCCTGTGATGACGCGAAGGGCAGTGCGTGGGAAATTTTGGTTGACAGTGAAGCTTGACTATGCTTCTCGAAGGAGGTAGCGTGGATTTAAGAGCTGAACGGTTATTGCAGGTAGTAATCCAATCCCAAATTGCTAGTTTCTTTTTGGCATGTTGGGGACGTTGGATTAGCTCTTCCTTGGATGTGCCTACTTCAATTATGATCCGATTTAACTTGCTCTTCCATGCATTAATCAGCACATTGTCTGTCACATCTTTGCTTGGTTGAAGTATATTATAGACAGAAGTAGAGGAGCCAAGATGTATCTTACGCAAAAGTGATAGGGATTTCCAAACTATTGACATATAGATGGAGTTTAAGGCTAGCTCATATCTTAATGCTGATATTGGAATGTAGTTTGGAAGATTCAGTGCCCGTCTCCAAAACTTTCCTTCGAGTCGACTCCAAACATCATAGTTAATATTCAGCGCAGCTTCGCTCCCGAAGGTGATTGTTGGGACGACTTTTTGTAAATAAAACATTATGACCGGGGTGATGGAGAATTTCCCGTAGTCGGAATTGATTTTGGCCGCTTGAAGGCTTAAGATCTTTGTTTTGGCTGTCAGGTCTTCAATCCAAGCAGTCTCTGAGAGTGAGTCATTGACCATGACGCCTAAGTAATGGATCGACTGAACGACCTCAAGGACTTTTTCCTCTATGTACCATCGGAATGCTTTATCTTTTTTTGACATGGATCGACCAATACACAAGATCTTTGTTTTCTCAGTGTTTATAGTCAGCTCATTTGCAGATAGAAAGTCTTTCAAACGGGAGAGAAGATGTTGAAGGCCAATTTGTGTCTGGTCTACCAGCACTATATCATCGGCATACACCAGATGGTTTATGACCTGGCCATTGAGTTTCGGAGGAAAGCAATGGGCAGTTTTTAACCAATCTGGAAGATCAGCAATAAAGAGTTTAAAGAGGTCTGCTGCAAGTGGGCATCCTTGCTTGATGCCTCTAAACGTTCTTATTGGGTCTGTGAGGTCCCCTTGTGAGTTGATTCTGATTTGAATTGAAGTGTTCGAGTGCAGGGCGATGATGGGTTCTAGCTCTAGAATTTTAAGTATCCCAATTGTGTGTCTATTATTCAAGCCACTCAAATACACAATATTCTCCTCTTTGTACCCGACACAGTAAAAGGTATGACTCCCTCAGGTGCACATAGATCTCTCTAGTGGACGCATTAAGCCGCTGTAGGTGCATATTATTTATAATAACGACAAAATAACTGCAAGCTTCAGAAGGCAAAAAGCTATTAGCTGAAAAATCAGAACTGGTGTAAGGCTGTGGCAAAATAAACATGGAAACATTTTTGGAACTCTGCAAAATTAGAAAAATGAATGACAATATCTATATATATTGCATGCTTATTTCTGATAAACATTTAATGACTGATTCATGTAATCCGTGCATAAATCCTGCAAATCACCACACACTAAAACTGACGCTGCGTGGCCCTATGCGCAAACTTTCCTCTGCAGGCTCCGCGTATTCTTGGATTTCCAAAGAGCATATCAACCAGATCTGCAAAGAAAACTAAGCTGCGCGAGGAATGCCCACAATATGCCCCCACGCAAACTAAAAACCAACCCATTAACCAAAATTTGCGCAAACCTCGGCGTCCACCCTTGACCCACCATCCAGCACCCCTGCAAAACCGTGCAAGCTCCCTCGTAAGTCAACTCTACACCCCTGTGAAAATGCGCAAGCTCCTTCGTAAATCAGGCTGCACCCCTACAAAAACACTTGAGCACACTCGAAAGTCAAGACTGCACCCCTGCGAAAATGTGTGAGCGCCTTCGTACGTCAGGCTGCAACCCTGTGAAAATGAGCGATTCCCCTCGTAAATAACAGCAGAATCCCTACGAAATTGTGAACCCTCTCCACTGCTCCTTAGAAACCCAAAGTGCTGGCATATACCCCTACTGCTCATCAGCCCCCTCAAGTCCAGGCACCATCCACAAGCCCCCCTCACCTCTGCCACCACCCCGGTCAGCACCCTGACAGTACACCCCACTCCCCACACCACCCTCACCTTCACCACTACCCCCAGGCAGCTCCCTCAAGTCTTCACACCACCCACTAGCCCCTCTCAACTCCTCCACCACCCCCAGGTAGCACCCTCAAGTCCTCACACCATCTGCCAGCCCGCTCACCTCTGCCACCAATCCAGTCAGCCCCCTGACAGTACACACCTCCCCATATTGCCCTCACCTCTGCCATTACCCACAGGCAGTCGCCTCAAGTCCTCAAACAACCTACCAACCCCCTCACCTCTGCCACCACCTCAGTCAGCCCCCTGACAGTACACCCCCTCCCACACCACCTCATCTCCACCATCCCTCCCAGGCAGCCCATTCAAGTCCTCACAAAAACCACCAGCCCCCATCACTTCTGACACCACCCCAGTCAGCCCCCTGACAGTACATCCCTCTCCCCACACCACCCTCACCTCCGCCACTATCCCTGGCAGCCCTCTAAAGTCCTCACAACACCCATCCGTCCCACCCACCTCCACCACCAACCAGTCATCCCCCTGACAGTACACCCCCAACCCCACACTGCCCTCACCTCTGCCACTACCCCCAGGCAGCCCCCTCAAGTCCTCATACCACCCACTAGCCCCCATCACCTCTCCCACCATCCCAGTCAGCCCCGTGACAGTACACTTCCTCCCCCAACACCTTCACCTCTGCCACTACCCTCAGGAAGCCCACTCAAGTACTCACAACACCCACCAGCCCCACTCACCTCTGCCACCACCCCAGTTAGCCCCCTGCCAGTACATCACCCCCCACACCAGCCTCACCTCTGCCACTTTCCCAAGGCAGCCCTCGCAAGACCTCAAACCACCCACCAGCCCCCATCACCTCTGCCACCACCCCAGTCAGCACCCTGACAGTGCACTCCCCTCCCCACACTGGCCCCATCTCTGCCACTACCCCCGGTCAGCAACTTGGCAGTCTCCCACCCTACCAGTCCAATGCATGGCTGCAACTCACCTGAACCTCTGGTCTACCTACACCATGAAGCAGACCTCCAACATGTCCACTGCCAACACATTCAACAGGAAGCACCTAAGACCAATCCAGGACCAGAGCCTCCCCTGTCACACGCTGGCAGATGTGAATCTGCAGCACCTCAACCAGACAGGACAATATTTCACCAATGAGACTGTGGCCACCCCTTCCACATGTGCCAAGTGAATGCAATGCAAAGTGGCATGTGCATATTGGCCATGAGTCATTGCAAAGGCATCAAAGCACAGCAACTGAATGTGTGTTGAGGACAGAAGTAAACAGAATCAAACATTGGCCAGATCCACAAATAATAACTAGGTGCATTAAAGCATATGCTGCATCTTACATTTGCCTCCAACACCCCTGCACCCTGATACAATGGCTGCTGTCGTGTTTGAGCTCCTACTAGGCTCCCAGGCTGCCTTGGAATGCTGGAACCCTGATTGGCTGAACTGCAGCCCAACCATGACCCTCTCACCTAGCCGGGATGCGCAACCGGCCATTTGCAAAGGCCAGGAGCTAAGGCTCTGTTCTGCAATCTCCGCCGGTCTCTGCCGGCAAAACCGTGAAATGCCACCTCCCTTGCATCCTCCGCACTCCTCTGGTCAAACAACAGCCTCGGTTTGCAAAGTTAAGCCTTTGCAAACCATACTTTCATGGCTAGTATCTGCCCATGTACCATGTTTCATCAGTCTCTATCCATACCATTGATCACCTGCACACAACCTCCTAGTCCACCATCCTCCCCTATTGTCACGCTACTGTTTAATCTCCACAACCGACCCTTACCTTGTGGCCCCTCCGGTTACTACCACAAACCAGCACCCCTCTAATCCTGCAGAGTCACCCATTCTTCCCGCCCCCACTGCCTTCCTCCAGCCTTTTTGTTCATTGGCAGCCTTGTCTTTAACGACTAGCACCTGCCACGCGACGCATTCCACCTCGCCAAGTGCCAACACTGGCTACTGCCCACACAACCTGTGCCATTATACATGATGCATGACCTAGAATTGCCCAAACATTCCCCCGACCAGGAACACAGCATGCCTCCCTGCCCACCTTCCCATACTTACAAACCCCTCCAGGTACCCTACAATGGTGCACAAAGTACAATGGCTAAACACCCCACTCTACTGTGCCCCGGCCCACCCCCAAAACCTTTCCTCCCTCCCCTCTGCCCAACTAGCCTGTCATGCCCTTTGCTAATCACAGCACCCTCCCAAACCACAGTCCTTTAATCCCGCACCAGTTGTAGCCAGTTTAACAAGAGCAGCCAAAACACATTCTGCTGCACCCATCAGCAAAATTTCAACAGGCTTCCACTCCACCCACCCCCTTCCTCCAACCCCTTTACATAACACTTCCCACCTCACCAAACATATGTGCCCCAATGCGCAGGAACCTACCCACCTCCATTGCCACCGTCACATCTCTCTCCAAAGTATTAGAGAGGCACGCCAAAACCAATCAACACACAACTAAAGAATGCAACACACACTTCACAGCATGGACCACCTCACTCACTGATTACTCCCTTCCACCCACAATTGGGCAACCTTCTGCACTGCTTAAACACTGAACCTCCCACCAAGCATGCTTCACACAGGCACTTCCCTGCATCACGCCACTAACGACACCCAGGTACCTGTCCCTCCTCACACCACCAACAACACCCAAACACCATTGCACTGTGCCCTCCTTAACACCAGATCTCTTGCAGCACATGCACACAACATCCTGGACCTACTCACCACCAACAACCTGGACACTCACAGAAACCTGGCTTGCACCCACTTCTGGCCCAGCACTCTCAATCGCCATCCCTCATGACTACACCATAATTCGCTCTGACACAGCATCACAGAAATGAGGAGGGGTAGCCCTCATTTACAAAAATACCCTCACACTCCACTTGCTCAACCTCACCCGTCAAACCAATTGCGGATCTATCTAGGCTAAACTAAAATGCCTGCCAAAAGCCACAGTCACCCTTCACCTCATCTACCGACCCCCTGGCCCCTATCCACCTGTGAGGAGGCCCTAACAAACCTCAAGCCTACATCCCAAACACCTATCCTCTGAGACATCAACCTGGGCTACAATGACTTGCTAGACACAAAAGCCACCTCCCTTGCAGGTTCTGTGGCAGCCCTAGACTTCCCGCAGCTGTTAACCCTCCACACTCATGACCATGGCTGTACACTAGACTGGATCCAGGATCACAAATGTAAAACCATCATCCTATCCACTTCTTGGTGCCCTTGGTCTGACCACAACACCATCACCTTTGCCATGCCAGCCCCCGCTAAATACAAATCACCTCCCTCTCAAACCACCACACACCAGGCCTCATCACCCGCAACCTCACCACTGCCAACATTACTCCTTTCCTCATGCAGTCCCTCCCACCTACTAGGGACACTGCCGCCCTGCTCAAGCACTACAATAACCTGCTCCTCAACACATTGGACCACCTGGCTCCCCTCAAAGCCAAGAAACTCAAAAACCCACAACAAGCCAGAAATCCGAAACAGCTGTACTGCCAAAAAACAGCTGAAGCCGCCTGGAGCAAAGGCCCCTCCACCGCTAACAAAAAACACTTCACCACAGTCTCCCGCAACTACAGACAGGCCATTCACATTGCCAAAGCAGCAGCCTATAGCAAAAGGATCTCCAAAGCATCCTCCCGCCCACGTGAACTTTTCACCCTCCTTCAAGAGCTCAAAATCCCTTCCACTCCCTCCACTGCCATTCTCAAAGACAACTCCTGGTGCAACACTATCCAAGATACTGTCACCAACAGTATCATACTACTACAAATGAAGATTATGGCTAAACAGTCCAGCATCTCAGCAGCCACTCCAGTATCCCTACCCCTAGTCACACAACCATAGGTCTCCTAAAGCACCCCACTCTTCAAGTTTCAACCGATCTGTGCCCCTACTCTTGATAGAATCATTAAGGGTCTAAAACTGTCACGGTGTAAAGGTGACATCTGCCTAGCCCCATCATAAAAGATGGTGCTGAACCACTGCTCCCCCTCATTGCAGCTATCATCAACTTCTCCTTTGCATCTTGATCTGTACCTCTTGCCCTTATGGAATCCTGGATCTCCTTGCTACTCACAAAACCTCGACACGCCATCCCCACTAACTACCACCCCATCACCACTGTCCCATTCCTGCTAAAAATCATAGACAGAGTCGCCTACCTACAAATACAGGAATTCTTAGAATCTCATCACATCCTGGGTACTCATCAATCCAGCTTCGCCCAAAGAATGGAACTGAGTCCATCTTGCTGGATCTCAAGAACCACCTAAATGATGCCAACAATCATGGTAACCTCTCCCTCCTCCTACTCCTAGACCTCTCTGCAGCATTTGATATGGTGGACGACCAAACACTTTACCACCACCTCACATCAGCATGCATTTTTCCCTTGATGCAGAAAACTGTATCACCTCTTTCCTAGCTGAAAGAACCTCTCAAGTCTTCACTAGCAAAGCCTATACATACCCCGCACCTACACCTTGCAGTGTTGCACAAGGCTCAGTGTCTCCCCTACACTGTACAACATATACACTAAGCCCCTATTTGACCTCTTGGATGCCCTAGGCCTATCTTGCACAAACTATGCTGATGACATGCAGATCTTTGTCCCCCTCTAGCATCACGCACAAGATTTGCACAGCATACCATTTATTTATGAATCTATTCAAACGTGGATACCCGCCTATAGTCTCTGTCTGAAAGATGATAAGACAGAGCTGCTCCTCATTACACCCCCTCACGCTTGGCTAAGCTGCCTAAGGAATACAAAGCTTTCACCATCGATGGCCATATTTTTCCAGTCACCACCACCGTAATGCCCCCCAGCGTCTACCTGGACACCTCCCTCACCATGACCCGCCACATCAACCATAGTGCCTCTACTTCAGCATTTGCCACTAAACCTATTACTGCCAGCCAAACCTTCCTCACCACCGAAAACCGATTAGAAGTAGCATGCACCCTTGTCTGTTCAAAACTTGACTACTGCAACTCATTGCTCTGTGGTAAAAAAACTGAGCAAACTTTAAACAATCCAAAACAATGTACTGTGTGCAACACTTGACATTGGGAAGCGCAACCACATCACTGAAGCGAGAATATCTGCCCATTGGCTTCTTGTTAAGGACCGTATCAACTTCAAAGTCACTGCTGCCTCTCCAACAACACCCCAGCCTACCTCACTACCAAGCTTAAAAGACATTCACTGGCAAGGCCCTTGAGATCCGCCTGCAAACATTGTCTTGCCATCCCCAAGTTCCACTGCAAGAGGGTGGACTGTGCTAGCTTCCCATGGCAGGCCTCTACCATCTGGAATGAGCTACCCATTCATTTGTGAAGCGAACCATCGGATGGCATATTCAGAAAAAAGCTCAAAACTCATCTCTTCAAATGACATTTCATTTTTTGGCCCTACTTCCCCCTCGTCTCCCTACTGTTTCTTGTCTGACTTACTCTACCCAGCGCCCAGATGCCTGCTGGCTGGGTGCGCTTTACAAATGTGCATGGGTGATGAGAGGTCAGTCAGAGAGTGCATGACTCACTGAGACAGGAAATGTGTGCCGCCATACAGACACAGCAAACATGGGGCACAACTGTATTACAGTGGCAGAGATGGAGCAAGACATGAGAGCAAGCAGTGTGTGACTGCACATGCTGGTGGGCATGTGAGCATGTCATGGTAGTGACAAAGCAATGAGTAACAAATGTGCAAGTGATGTGTCCAGGCCACCCATCCACAGTGAGCCCACCTCCCACTGCAGCATGCACACTGCCAAATACACACTACAGTGAATAGTGTGGGCACATACACAATCCAAGCATGTGCAAAGAGGATACATGAACATCAGTGGACCTGAAAAGAAAACAATGTGAAAGCGTGCAAAAACACATGAACAGGTGACATTCTGTACCCAATGAGAGTCAAACAAATAAATACAAATAACAAATCCACACATCACTGCACCCATACCGATATGTACATCATCACACACACACACCACAATCCTCTGCACCAACCACGCTGACGCAAAACACGCAGTGATGTTGCACATGTAATCGAAAATGAAAGCATCCAGTGCAGCCTCCAGTCTTTTGATGGCCTCACCCCCACATAACAGGCACATGTGCCTCCCTCCACCCTCAAACATCTCAGCAATAACATGACACACATAGGCACGCCACAGTACACATGACCCGCAGTGGAGAGATGCACTAGGTGAAGTGTAAACAATCAAATGTGCAGACACAAAAATTAACTGCATGAAGAGTGTAATGCAACCAGATAAAACCTGTATTCAATAAAACAACATACAATAAAAACTGGGAAGGAATGTTCAAGAAGTCTGGGGTAAATGAGAAATACTGAAATGAACCCCATGCCGAATGGACTATAATCATGGAAAATTCAGAAGGAAAGTCACTGATGTTCAGGGCAATAGAAAAAAACATAAACAAAACCTATACCTAAATAACTATATATAAAGGCAGCGGCATAGTCCTCCTCACTGATCTCTGACAACCTGTTGACCAGGGCTGACTCACATGCCACATCTTCCTCCATCAGGTTGGCCTCTGTTGTGTCCTGGAGGGCTTGCAGGGTGGACAGAACCTGGTATTCTGCATCCCACACCGACCTGCAAATCACCTCCAGGATGGCAGCCCACCTCCTTGCCCGACACAGCGCCACCTTAGCCCTGGCCACCATCACTTGTGCCTCAGTTGCCTGATGCCTCTCTGCCAGCAGCTGTTTCCAGTACTGCCTGAACACTGAACAATTGGCATTAAATGCCCCCACATGGTTCTCCTGCCTCGTAGTTGCCACATGCCACTTTGGGGTGGTTTTCCCTGCAACAGTCTGCCTCCTCGTACTTGACACTTGCTGCCACTGTGCTCAGTGCAGGCTCTGTCGGTATGCCCTCCGGCATGATGGCAATTAACAGGGGCGTATAGCACCTGCTCTGCTCTGAAGTGCCTGCTGTCCCTCCATTGCCTGTTGCCCCTGTTGGTGCCTGGGTCGACACAGTGACCACCTCAGCTGACATAATTTGGACTCCCACCTTGGGTGGGGGCGTTAGCTCCACCAGAGGGGCCATTCGGGGTGGGACTGCTGCACAGGGGGCCATGCTGATATGTGGCCCGGAAGTCACCTCACAAGACATCTGGCACACAGAGGAGGAAGCCGATGAGGGGGTCCCAGCAGTGAAAAGCCCATGGAGTCCACCAGAGCTTCTCCAGCAGCATCAACTGGGGTAATCTGTTGTGTTGCCACGAGAGACATGCCACAGGACCAAAGGGGTAGGCAAGGGGTAAACTGGTAGGATAGCCAAACTCAGAAAGCATGAAAGCACAGATGGGCTGGGGTACCGCCATTGACACTTTGTTGTCAAGACTCACAGTGGAATCCTGGCAATCAGGAGACAATCAATGTTGCACCAGTCACAGCATGGCCATGTCAACACCTGCTTGAGCATCTGTCCACACAACCACATCACACAACATGCCTCCCTCACAGCCCGACCGGTATGCATGCAACACATTGCACAGGCACACTTGAGTTTGCCATAGCCCCAAGCAATACACATGGCATGTGCGCTCATCAGAGTACACAAGCAGCTCAATGACAGATCACATAAAAATCCCCGAAATTACAATGCCACAACTTGAGCTTGCCAAACATCCAAACGCACGTGTCTCCTCTAGATGTAGAGGGTTGATAGTCACACATTGCAATTCTCGGCACAACATCATGTCCATCATGCATGCATATGACATGGGAAGTACATCCTCATCTGGTGCCCTTGCAGTCCAAGCAGCTCTAACCATGAAGTGACATTGCATGGGCACAGTTAGGGCAACTATATAACTACACACACAACAAATACCAGCACATGTCAAATGAATAGATGTCACATTTCACAATTGGGGAGCATTGTCTGGGGACTGCATTCTACTGTGGATTGCTAAAAAACACATGCTGCATACATAAGGCTGTAACTACAAACATGCAGGCGCATGCACAACACCCATGCACTCTAGAGAAGTGCACCACGTGCCTACTCAACAGCAGACTCCAGGTGCTGTCTCCAATCGCATATCTTGGTATACAGCTCTGGTTAGAACCTCGCCAGGACCTGCATGTTAGATGAAAACCTGCACCTGCCCGCACAGTGCACCTCCACAGTTGCACATGCCTTCAGGGCGTGCAAGGCCTTGGTGTCGGTCCTGGATTTTATGTCCTCCCAGCGCTTATGGACACTCTTGGTGCAGTGGACTGCCACCCCCTCCACATTGAAGGCAGCCTCTATGACGCCTCAGATCTGCTTGCTTACTTCTTTGCTGCGTAGCTTTGCTAAGTCGAAGAGGGCATCATATTTCTCCAGGACCTTATCAACCAGGATGCCAACTTCCTTGGAGCTGAAGTTAGCAGTGCTCTGTCTCGCTGTATTGGCCTTGCCGCTCTGCTCAGATGAAGATGGTGCAGACATGGCAACCCCTGTGGCAGGTGTGGGTGGGCAAAGTGGTCCTGGAGATAGGCTGTGGAACAGTGGTGGTGGAATGGAAAGGTGGGAGTCCGACATGGCAGCTGAGGTGGTCACAGGGCCGGAGATAGGAGCATAGGAACAGGCTGGTCACCAGGTACTCCCAACACAGTGCAGGTGAGCAGCAGGCACTCACGCTGTACAGGCAGCAGCAGATGGCAAGGTGGGAGGCAGCACAGGGCAGGAGAAGGCAGGTAAACTGGCATGGAGGGAGGATAGTTGGTCTTTCGTGTCTAGCTACAAAGGCAGCCGGAAGCAGAGTAAAGCCCTTAGCACGTAAGTTATGTGACATAGCAGCATTCCTACGCCGCTCATGGCATTGACAGGGATACATAAGAACATGGATGCGCAATCTGGTTGTGCGTGCGACGGAACGAAGATGGATGAGTATCGTTTACTCGTGTTTGGGGGTGCCACACAATCGGTTCCCTTCAGTTACTGTGCATCATATTTTTGTTTTTGGGGGTGCCTCTGCACATATGTGCATGTTTTTCTACAATTTTGAGGCCTCCGGTGTGTTGCGTTCTCAATGTTTGTGTTTTGGGGTGCCTCTGCATATGTTGTACCGCTTTTCTTTTCACTTTTCAGAAGCTTTCCTGGTATTACGTATGCAATTTTTGCATTTCAGGGTGCCTCTGTGTATCGGGTAACACTTTTTCCCTTTTCAGAATCTTTCCGGTAATGCGTACAGAATGTATGTGTTTAGAGGTGCCTCTGCCTTGCTGGACCACACATCTATGTTGCCCATCACGTAGACTGTTCCCTTCCTCATATTGCCCAGTACAATAACTTGGTGTGCCTACCATTCATCCTTTACACCTGAAACATGAGTGGAAAGACTCCAAGAGGGAACGGGTGCAGCCGGGGTGGGGGACATGATGAGGACACATCTGCCCCAGCCATAGGAGAAAGTGGAGGGACCAGGCCACTGGTGACATGGCACCTGGACACCAACGTGATTGCAGACAGACAAGTGAAGCACTGAGGGCCCCTCGGGCCAAGAAGGGATACCCTGCAGAGCAGGAAGAGGCTTCAACCCAAGACACGGCACAGGAGATGGATCCACTAAGGAAGTGGCGTTTCATTGATGATGAGCTCCAGATCCTCATTGACTAACTGACCAATCACTATCGTGAGATGTGCCAGTATGCTGGGAGCACCCATACACCAGCACAATGGATAGTGCATTGGCAGTGGGACACAGACCTGATCAACACCTTAGGTGTGGAGATGCGCACCGCTGAACAGGTTCAGAAGCGGTGTAATAATCCCGTACTTAGGACCCAAGCATAAACTCGCTGTTAACCTGGCCCCTGCACTGGCTACTGGAGGGTGGCCACCAGAGGAGGAGGAACAGCTGACATTGCATGAAGAGGCCACAAGCCAATTCATCCTTCTTGAGCAGGTGCAAGGCATGGGATGCTTGGAGAACTATGAGGACACATCAGGTCATTGGCATTTCATGTTCATTGTATGTTCCGCCAGTCAAGTAAGACACAACATATATATGGAGTGATACGTGCAGTTGCAGTTGTTTGACATCTTTGGGAAATGCATGCTTTTGAACGTTAAGACTCATTTCACATGGTCATCATTCTGGGAGCATCCTGTGTGGTGGACATGACTGGCACATGTCGGGGTGACAGTACATATCACACACCGTATATTCCTCTGTTTTGTGGGAAAGAAATGATACACTTACATGTACTTGTTTGCTACATTCATGCTGCATGCCACTTTGCACTGCTCAACGGGGACATACAATAGATGTTGGTCAATCACATAATTTAATGCTGAGTTGCATGTTTAAATTGTTGCCTGGTCCTATGGGATGCTTTGTCATGATGCATATCAGAGCTGTCTGTCATCACACCCTGTGGTGTGGCCAGAGTGATGGTGCATCAGTGCCCACAGACCACTGCCCCGAGTATCAGGTGTGATGTTGATGTGTTAACACTTGGTATAAGGGGTTACGCCATACCCTATAAGGTGACAAATAGCTCATGGTGGGTCGTCAAGCAGAGGTTTTCATTCATGCAGTCTGATAATGTCAAGTCCATTGACGGCTCATGTGAAATGTTATGGGCATTATGAATAGCAATGAGTGTGCCTGTCTGCATACCATTTCATGTATGTGCATGGTAGCCATTCGAGCATGTCAATCAACTTCAAATTAGAAGCACATGTCTGATATTAATGGACTCTATGTGTCCATCAGTTGACACATGACAAGCACTGGCCTTGCCACTAGCATCATTTTGTTTTACACTCGCATGGACATTGGCCTGTCTGTGTACTTGATTAATGCATACTTGTCCATACTTGTGTCATCTGTTTGATAAGGTAAGACATGCCAGCTACATTGGTCACTCAGATGTGTCAGGATGGCTCTGCTGCTCCTTGTGTCATGTGATTACTATTTAGGCAGTGCTTGTTCTCAGTCAGAGCATGCACAGTGATTGACAATGGCACATCATCACATCGTTGGATGATGTAAATGGACAGGGACTATAACACAAACGAGAACACACATGCCAGAGGCAATACTGTAGGGATTGATTGTTGTACCCACATGCTACTCCTGCACCTTGTATGACCTGCATCACTATGTCCAACAAAGGTGCTTCAGGATATGTTGCATGAGCTACACATTTGCACATACACAGCCTCCCCACCAGCATGGGTGGAGGATGAGCAAAAGGGCAGGGCCATGCTACTGTTATGCGGATTACACCCAGTGTTTATCCAAGCTTCACTGCTCTGCCTCCTCCTCTTCCTTCCTCATTCATGATTGCCTGTGTGCTAGGTGGGCATGGTGTACTGCTAACAATCTCTTGCTCAATGCCAGTAAGACAGAACACCTTCTCATTGGGAGCCCAGCTCACGCCTTCCCTCACACACTCGGGCCGTACTCCACAGGCCCACTCCTCTTACTCTCTTGTGATTCATAAAACCTAGGTGTAATCTTCGACTCCTCTGTCCTTCTCTCTTCACATCACCGGCCTTGCCTAGAAGGCCCACTTTAAGCTGCTCCTTCACTGATGCATTCTCCATTACCTCACGTTCCCTAGGACATCTATTTCTCCAGAGCTCTGGTCTTCTCCAGGCTGCACTAGTGCAACAGCCACGTTCTCAATTGGCCAAATTCTCTCTTAGCCCACTTCAACTAATCCAGAACAGTTCAGCATCTCTCCAGTCCTGAAATCTCTCCACAGGCTCCCAGTTGCTGCGAGGCTCCGATTCATAACCCTCTGCATCGTCTAGAAGGATTTCCGGTGCTCAGGATACCAACTCTCTCTCCCTAAAAACCTCTCTGCTGGTGCCCTTCGGTAGTCTAGCTCTTACTCTCAGCAGATCAGGCACTTTTCAAACCAGAGAGTGCAGTGTAGGTCTCTCTCCTGATCCGCCTACCTGCCCCTCTCAGACTTCAGTCAGTTCTACAACTGTTCCTGGTGCTTCTCAAGACCTTCCTTTTCTCTTCATCATTTGCTCTCCCACTCCCCTGCTAATGTCCCCGTCTTGCTCTTGACTGAATGCCTGGTTCCTACAGATTCTTACAGGACACCAGGCCCCTCCTAGTCCAGTCTACCCTTGCACTTGGTCTCCCCTGACCCCGCCCAGACAGGCACATGTGGGCTTGCCTTAAGCGTGCCTTTGGGGCACATGATGGTGCGCCTGCTAAGCTATGTCCGCTGCACGGGCGTTGTTGCCAGCACCTAAGTGCTGTGCATAAGTCACGTGGATGATAGCTGCGAGCAGCAGCAAAGGAAGACTTACTTCCTCAGCTGCTGTGCGGTTAAGGTAAAACACACAAAATTATACAATGTTATAAAACCTAATACAATGTGCAAACTAAAGCTAGATTATACTCAAAACGTCGAAACACAAGCATTAATTTCTTAAAAAGCAATAGCATCAGTCGATATTTAAGTGCTCGCACACAAATTCAGCCTTACCGACCTCCTATACTAATTGACACCATGCATCATCTGTGCATCTGAACTCAGTGTATTTAGGTTTTCCAACACTTGCCTTACTGATCGTGATGATGTATCCTTACTGCCACCCTTCTACTCCCCCTAGCCCATGTTTCCTAAGGGGCCTTGCAGGTGTACTCCCTGTCCACACTACTCTTTTACCTGTGCCACTGCCCACTCCACTCCCTTATCCGCTTACATAACCTGACCTGCCCTGCAACTATTCCACATCTAACACACACGTCCATTGTCAGGTCTACTCATCCTCAGCTACTCTGATTCATGGAATAGCCTCTGGTGACAAAGTTCTGATCATTTGTATGCGTTAACGAAACAGGATAGGTTTGTCACGTAGGGTTGTACAGATATGCGCTTGTGTACCTCTAATGGAATGCTCCTGTATTACTGAATCAGGTCACATGTTGAACATTGTTTGTTTCTGTATGTTCTCTACACCAAGATGTATTGCATGATGCATTGATTACATAACGTGTTCATCTCATATGGCACTGTGAGTTACTGCACAGTATGTGTGCACATTGTGGGTTCCTGCATCTGGTACATCTTCCACTCTCCACAGCTTGTCTTCATCTGTTGTCCCTGTGGGAGATGCCAGTGCACCCTGGATTTACAATTGCCTTTCGGACACCTCCCCACTTACTAGCCTGGCTGGGCCTGCACCCTTGTGGCCCTGGCATACCTCTACCTCGCAATCAGCTTGTGGAGCTTGATTCCCCTACACTCTCTGCTTTCTCTGGCTCTGTCCACCTGGCATTCTCTTGCACTCACTATCTCTCACAGGCCCTAATTTTCTCACAGGCACTGCCCCCCACACTCCTTTCAGTGCACGTGTACAATCAGAATGTCAGAAGGCCTAGTAGGACCGGTCTCTATGTTGTTCCCCCACTTCCCCCACCCTCATGTCTTCTTGTGCCTCGAAACACATTGTGTATAGGTGCATTATGAATACCCAATTTGAATAACAAAATGATTGCTTCTACTGACAATGCTGGCATCTGCATATCCACTCAGTGCTGGCCTGCTGCACCACAATGGACCACGTGCAGTACTTGTCATTGAGTTGTGTGCTGACTTGACAGTTGCATGGCTCATCACTTATTGTGTATGCCACTTTTGTGGGTCAATGTGTCCATTGACAGCATGGTCTGTGCCAGGGGGGAGGGGGTTTCACTTGTCAATAAAAGCCGTACATTCATGGATTACAGCTCATGGTATGGCATCTCATGATGTCCAATGAATGTATGCCCTGTCATTATATGTCTGTTTGCACTTTGATACATAGGTTCAATGTTTGTCTGCCAACCAATGACTCAAAATGTCTTTCTGTTACCATGATCAGGTGATGAAGCACCAGATGCAGCGGAGGAGGATGAAGAAGTGGTGTGGAACGTCAGTCCACCAGTGGTGGCTGTGGTGTTGTTCTCTGTGAACATCCATTGGTGCTCCAGAAGATCATTAGCCATGCTCTGGCCTCTTCAGGCTCTTCTGACTCTGGTGATTTGGATGCTGAACCACATGTGTATGCCTCACAGAGGGTAAAGGTGAGTGCCCCAACTGGCAGATCAGATGGAGCCATTGAGTCTGCGGCTGTGCAGCTGGCTTCACAAGGCCAGTCAGTGGTGCCCCCCCATCCACAGTGGTAACAGCTTCAAGGCCACCCTCCCATGAGTTGGAATCAGGTTCTGGGGCTGATGTCCAACAGAGCTTTGCAGACCTGCAGCCAACAACAGGGGCACTGCAGGAACAGGCATGGTCCCTTGCATCAGGTCGCCGTGGGTCCCACACACGTGGTGGACAGGTGCAGGCTGGAGAGACAGTGTAGGAGCAGCATATTTTGCATGTCTCCATCCGACATGGGAATGTGTTGGATAAAATTGCAGAGGGCATGGATAAGATGGCCAAGACCATGATGCAACCAGCGGTCCGGGTAGACCAACTGCTGCAGGTCATTTGGTCATCAAGCCGCTCCCACAGACAGACTGTGGAGGCCAACATCAAGGGATGACGGACTGATCTGAGGTGGCTACAGGAGTCCTGGAATGCAGATGCTCAGACATACTGAGAGGCCCTCAGGTGTGAGATCGACGCATCTCGTACTACACTAGGAGATGGAGAGCTTGATGACTGCCCTGCATGATCAGCTCTTATCCACAAAAACACTACTCCACCAGGAGATGGATTCCTTGAGGCAGACACTGTCCCAGCAACTTGATGTGTCATGAGTGAGTGCGCATATAGACTCTGGGGCCATTTGTGAGGAAGCGCATGGCTCACCACCCTCACAGTGCTGGTGCATGCAATCATGTCACGGCTGGCCCTAGCCAATGTAGACCCGGCCTTCACACTGCATGGTATGGATCCACCACCATACCCACCTGCAGATCAACCACAGGGGGGGGGGGCTCAGCACAGATAAGCCTCCGGATCCACTGTTGCTGTGATGTCCGTAAGCCCATGGACAGAAATTTCTCACTCATGTGGATATTGACATGCGCCCTCTACCTCTTCCCACCTGGCTGGACTTTATTTCCCCCCAGTCCAGGATGAACAATTATTATGTTTGTTTTCCTGACGGTCTGATTTTCAGGTTTTTTGACCCCTTGATCAGCATGGGCACTTTTTTATTGTTTTGGAATACCCCTGTCCAGGATGGAGGCATGTGTTGATTTGTAGCCTATTCCGAGATGGACTCATTTTCTTTTTCTTTTCCTTGTGAGATGTGCTGTTGCCCTCTCAAAGGCATAATGAGTGCAGTAGTGGACAGTGTTGACAACTGCCATGTTTGCTTTGAGGTCGACAGGATGGGTTGACAGAATATTGACACATATGTTCTGTATACATGATTAGAAACTATTGCTGGTGAAATGCAATGCAATGTCCAAAGTTGTTGCAGTGATCCTGATTCATCTATTGACTGTACTCCATGGAACGTCCATTCTGCACCCTTTCAAGTCCCTAGTCACCCTACCCTGTGATAGGCACTGGTTCTTTTTCCCATATTTTGAGGTACAGGTTCCAGTGAAGGTGATGAGGGAATCACATCATGCCAGCTCTGTCAGGAGATATGCATGTACACTGTCTCTCGTGTCATGTCTGTATTATTGGTCAACATGGTCTTTGCATGCATGCCACATATTTTCTAGCTGGGGGTGTACTACTTGAGTCACTAGCTGGGGGTGTACTACTTGAGTCACGGTAAATGTCACTGCAGGCATGTGTCTGTCCACATGCATGTGTGTGTATGTGCACTTACAGTTTGATGCGTGTGCATTGATTTGGTGGATGCCCGTTTACAACTGACACGATGAAATTAAGAGATTGTGCAGCACTTGTCATACTTTAGCCATTGACAATATTTCCAACATTCCAGATGTACATGTATGTTTGTATTTAAATTTATTAAGCGGAAGGATGAACCTGGCCCGGGGACATCTGGGCTCTAGACAAGAGGAGAGACTGGAAATTATGCAGAAAAAAGGGCTTAGAAAAGGAAAGTTTTTAAAGCTTTACGAAAGCTTAAGTGATGAAATATCGCAGATATAGACAGTGGGAGAGAATACCACAAGGTGGGGACCAGGACGGAGAAGGAACCTCCTCCAAGTCTTGCTCTGCGAAAACATGGAACCACCAGAAGGGTTTTACCTGTAGAGAGAAGCCTTCGCGCCAGTAAATAGGTGGTGAGTTTAGAGCAAAAGAAAGCCTGACTTATGCTTTGGACTGAACGGTGCACAATGCAGAAGATCTTAAATTTGATCCGACTTCTAACTGGAAGCGAGTGAAGCTTAGCTAACAGTGGACTGTAATGGGAGAGTTTAGGGGCCCCCAGCGCCAAACGTGCCGCAGCATTTTGAAGGGCCTGGAGTCTCTGGATCAGAAAATCAGCCTGGCCCAAATAGATGCCATTACAATAATCCTGAGAGCCCATGATGGAAGCAGTGACCACCAAGTAGGGATGGGCAGGTGGCAAAAAGGGCAGAACCTTCTTCAGTATTTTCAGCTTCAGGAAACCGGCCTTACAGAGTGAGCAAATGTGAGCCTCTCGTGACCTCGAAGAAAGAAGTTTTATCCCTAGGCTTTTCAGACAGCTTCTAGGGACAGGATACGGGCCGAATGTATATGGCCAAAAGTCTGAATCCAGTAGGCCAAAGGGTCACTGAAACCAACTACCAGGATCACAGTTTTTCCCCATTTAGCTTCAGCCAGTTTTTTGCTATCCAGGCCCCAATGTACGCAAGACAGTCCCTCAATTTCGAGGGGGGTCCATGGCCTGGGCACCAAGGCTGAAAATCAGCGTGTCATCGGCGTATGTGTACAAATGTATGCCGTGAGATGAAACCAAGTCAGCAAGAAGGTGCAAGTATAAATTAAACAATAAATGGGACAGGGAGGAGCCATAGGGGACCCCACATGACACTGAAATAGGAGTGAAGGAGAAAGCAAACAGAGTCACAGTCTGCTGGTGCTCTGCAAGGAAGGACCCAAACCAGGCTAATGGTATGCCTGCCATCCTAGTCTGTTTAAGATGCTGGAGCAAGGCCGGATGGTCGATCGTGTCAAAGTGCACAGAGAGGTCAAGGAGGATAATGACTCCAACCTCTCTGCGATCTTGTATAAGTGCCAAATCATCGGGTACTGAGATCATGACTGACTCAGTAAGCACATGTGGGTGAAAACTAGCCTGGCAGGTATGAAGTTGGCCGTCTGTTTCTAGGAAACTAGAGACTTGAGGGGTAACAATGGTCTCCATAAGTTTCATAAGGACAGGCAGCACCGAAATGGGACGATAACTGTCAGGGAGGGCAGGATTAAGTTGGGGCTTTTTCAACAGGGGAGAAATAGCAAGTTTTAGGGGCGCCAGGATAACCCCACCAGTCAGAGAGTAGCCAACAGCAGCAGTGAAAAAAGAGACACCATTGGAAAGAAGAGCTTGAATAAGACATAAAGGTATGAGTTCCAAAGGGGACTCTGATTTCAGTTTGGCAATGGCATCCACCACAATCTCGTTAGTCACTGGGTTAAGAAGGAACATGGAAGATGTTTCTTCCAAGTGAGCTGGTGATACCATGGTGATATTGGAAGCACACGATTGCGCTACGCCAATGACACCCCTGATCTTAACTATTTTTTCCTGAAAGAAGGTACTGATTTAGTCGCACACTACTTGAGAGTGAGAGGGATCTATCAGCAGAGGTTCAGGTATCGTCAGCTCCTTAGTAATCTTAAAAAGCTCACATGACGAGCAGGTGGCAGACGTGAGGCAAACCACATATTAGTGAAACTTAGCACTTTTAATGGCATTTTGCTAAGTAAGGAGAGCTGATCTATAGTTAGCTTTGGAGTCTAGCTCAGAACTGACACGCCATTTATGCTCAGCTGTCCGAGACGCTTGCCTCAATAGCCTCAGGTTTGTAGTAAACTATGGAGCTGATGTTCTGGCTCGGCAGACACCCAATTTCATAGGAGCCAGCACATCTGCTGTGGTTACCATAGCCAAGATTATTGCACAGCAAGGGTTGAGGGAATCTTCCTCTCTGTCCATCAAAGTTGATAATTGTCTCTAAGACATCTCGTCACCAGTTCAGGAGTAGCCTTAGCACAGATACGTCGATAGGTACAGACCTGCCGTTTTGATTTGGAGGGAACCAGAATATGGACCAAAAAAATAAGAAGAAAATGATCCGACCAGATACCTGGTGTCAGTTGAAAGGTAGATACTGCTTCATCAGCCGAGCAAATAAGGTCCAAGTTGTTACCTTTCCTATGGGTGGGCAGATAATTATGTGCAAACAAAATAAGGTCACTCAGACCAGATGTAAACTTGAGAGCCTCAGTGTCATCAGTATCATTTACATGCACATTAAAATCCCCATGAGAACCAAATTGGGGTGCGATAAGGTGAGATCTGCTATCACCTGCTGAAAGCTATTCATAAGCTTCTGAGAGAGGAATGTGGGAGGGCGGTAGGCAAGCAGCAAGTGAAGAGTGAAGTTTGTTGTAGCCTGTATTTGAATCAGTAACAGTTTGCAGGGTAGGGCATGAGTAAGAGGGACAGTGGTGCATTTAAGCATGGAGGAATTAATTACTACCACGCTGCCCCTGTAGATGACTCAGTGCGATCCTGGTGTCTTAGCACATAGTTAGGGGGAAGCAGCTAAGCAAAATCAGGCCCGGATGAGACACTAAACCAAGTATCTGTGATGCACAAGATGTCAGGTTTAAGATCTGACAAAACCTCATGTAAATTGTCTCGATGCACCACCGCTGAATGTGCATTAATAAGAAAACCTGTCCAAATAGTGGCATGTCTCCTGCTACAAAACTCCTGCCTCTTACATACTAACCTATTTAACCTATTTTGAAGTTCCCAAAAGCCAGGAGGTATAATGGTACATTTCGGTGCTATAGCCATTAACTCCTCACTGAAGTATGCAATGAACCGACTCTTCACCATTTCAGGGGATATAGTATCCATTATCAAATAGGCAGTAGGCTATGGTGTTTGAAGTAGTGTACTGGCCCATAGCCCTTCCGGGGCCCAGACAGGCACATGTGGGCTTGCCTTAAGCGTGCCTTTGGGGCACATGATGGTGCGCCTGCTAAGCTATGTCCGCTGCACGGGCGTTGTTGCCAGCACCTAAGTGCTGTGCATAAGTCACGTGGATGATAGCTGCGAGCAGCAGCAAAGGAAGACTTACTTCCTCAACTGCTGTGCGGTTAAGGTAAAACACACAAAATTATACAATGTTATAAAACCTAATACAATGTGCAAACTAAAGCTAGATTATACTCAAAACGTCGAAACACAAGCATTAATTTCTTAAAAAGCAATAGCATCAGTCGATATTTAAGTGCTCGCACACAAATTCAGCCTTAGCGACCTCCTATACTAATTGACACCATGCATCATCTGTGCATCTGAACTCAGTGTATTTAGGTTTTCCAACACTTGCCTTACTGATCGTGATGATGTATCCTTACTGCCACCCTTCTACTCCCCCTAGCCCATGTTTCCTAAGGGGCCTTGCAGGTGTACTCCCTGTCCACACTACTCTTTTACCTGTGCCACTGCCCACTCCACTCCCTTATCCGCTTACATAACCTGACCTGCCCTGCAACTATTCCACATCTAACACACACGTCCATTGTCAGGTCTACTCATCCTCAGCTACTCTGCTTCATGGAATAGCCTCTGGTGACAAAGTTCTGATCATTTGTATGCGTTAACGAAACAGGATAGGTTTGTCACGTAGGGTTGTACAGATATGCGCTTGTGTACCTCTAATGGAATGCTCCTGTATTACTGAATCAGGTCACATGTTGAACATTGTTTGTTTCTGTATGTTCTCTACACCAAGATGTATTGCATGATGCATTGATTACATAACGTGTTCATCTCATATGGCACTGTGAGTTACTGCACAGTATGTGTGCACATTGTGGGTTCCTGCATCTGGTACATCTTCCACTCTCCACAGCTTGTCTTCATCTGTTGTCCCTGTGGGAGATGCCAGTGCACCCTGGGATCCATTAACACTTACTGGATGGTCTCACACAAGGTGTGTGGTGTGTTGGAGGGTGAGTGAACAGCTGCATGTTGTCCTGAGGTCCATTTACAGTGTTGTAAAACGGGGAATTTGTGTTTAGTGCAGTGAATTGGTATGTGGTTGTAGGAACTCTGTTGCATGTTGTTTCCTTGATGTAGAGCTCTCTTGGCCAACTTCTCTCTGCCCTCACCCACTCTGATGTCAGACATATCCATCCTCGTCTCCTCACCAGTCAGTCTCCTTGCACTGCTTTTCACCTATCTCTCTCTCTCTCTCTCTCTCTCTCTCTCTCTCTCTCTCTTTCTCTCTCTCTCTCTCTGTCTCCACGCCACAGCTAGGCAATCATCACTCTGTGTCCTGTCTCCCTCTTGCCCTCTGTCCTTCTTCAACACTGGGTGGTTCATGACTATTTCCTTGTTCCATACAGGAGATGTCAGAGCTGTCCAGTATCTTTACGTTGATGCAATGGATGTATTTGAGAGTTCAAAATGTTTTTTTTTTTTTTCTGGTGGGATGCAGTTGATGCAAGCAAGTTGGGTGCCTTGTTCAGGTAAGTCAAAGGCACTCAAGGTGGCATTTGTGTTGCCGTTGGTGGCAAGGAGTCTGGCACTGCGTTATTTTGTTGCTTGTCCTTGTACTGAGGTGAGTGGTTCAGCTTTATGGGTGCATGGTGATGGTAGGCTGGCGTGTCTGTGCATGCTGTTTTGTCAAGACAATCAGGGTGGCACTGGTTATGGGGTGATTGTTGTGAGGGAAGCTGTCACTCTAGGCCCTTTTATTTGTTGAGTTGTTAGGAGAGTGGCATGTCCGACTGTATGTGTTCTGGGACACATGGTGAAGGGAGTGATGGCGAATGTGTTTCCTTGCAGTTGTTGCATGCGTCTTGCCTGCCGCTTCCAGACATCACGTTCACTGGGCTTTTCTATTAATGTCTACGCACGTAGTCCACTCTTCGTCCTTCTGCACCTTCTGAGATGCTGTCCCGAGACATATCCACACACATCACAGTATTGATGGCCATTTGGGGGATGCCATGTTCACAACAGACACCAGGCACACGCCATTGGTCAGTTGTTGTTGTTTGCCATGGTGAACATGTACCATGCACGGTACACCAGCAGATACTTTGCAGCATGTTGACAGCTGCTCAGTGCATCTCAACGCTCACTTCACCTCCAAGCACATTGGTCCGCATTAAATCCAGTTCCTTTGAAGTCTGCCTTCCCTTCCCCTTTCATGTTGCCTGCTCCATTTTGTTTGGCAGAGTCCTTGGCCTCTGTTTCTCATTCCTGTCGCATATCTGCTTGTCTGTCATGCCAGTTGCCTCAGTTCCCTGCCTTCTGGTATAATTACTGCCTCTGTGAACAACTGCATTCTGCTGAATCCTGTCTTCTATGCAATTGTTGATATTTTTGCATCACATCGTCTTGGACTTTACATCATCCGCTCCCCGGCCAGTGTTTTCTGCACTGTCCCATTGCCACGTTAATCAGGGGATGCCATATTGTGGCACTCGGATTACTTCCTACGTAATCCTGGGTTTCCAACCTCTCAGTGGTGTCTTTTTTGGGAGTCGTCTCATTGTCATACTGACTTGGCCAGACCGAGTTTTCACAATGTCCAATCACCATGACAAGTGTTACCTGGTTTTTCACTGCATGGCACTCTGGGGGGCAGGCTGTGTAGGTGTTTTGGGTGTGTAAGGTGTCACTTTGCGGGGTAATCATATTGCATTGCCGTGAGGTGGGCGGATCTGGCTGCATGGGTGCAGGGACACAGGGTGATGGGTGGCTGGAGAGTTCTTGTTTGCATTTGTTGCATTGCACTCAGGGGGGTACCTATTGCTGTATAATTGGGTTCATGGATGTGTTGTCTGCCCTGACCTACAGAGGCATTCTGCAGGCGAGTATGGTTACTGCGATTGAAGGGCACATTGCTGTTGTATGCATGTACAGGACACAGCATTAGGGATTGATAGTTTGCAGGCTTATAGAGGGGTACATCCATGGATTTTAGGGTCCGGCTGATGCAGGCTCATTAGGGATAAGGTGTGAGGTGAGATGTGCATCTTTCTTGCAGTGCATTTGCATTTTTAAAATTAGTCATCACTATTTTGATGTGACTGTGTATTGTGAGCATACGTGTTACCAGGGAATGGGTTGGCCACTCGACCTATATATTGCTGTGGAACACACATAGGGGGTCCAAAACAGTACTCACATGTTTTTGCTCATTTCCATTAAATAATATGCCCTCCTACTTGTGGTCTCATGTGTGTAGTTTGGGGGCTACGTGAAGAATAGTTGTTGGTGTCCATGTGACAGCAGTCAGGGACTTTGTTGCTTGTGCTGTGTCCTTTTGGGTGTATTATATGGACACATTTGGTTCCAGTTGCTATGACTGTGTTGGTGATTTGTGCACAGCCATACAGTTTAGGGGTGTATCGACCACTTTTGCTCCCTTACAAATTGCCATTTACTCAATTAAATTATGGAGTACAAATACTCCCAATACACAGTATGGAAATGACATGTTAAATCTCGTGCTCCTGCTTTCACCCTCACAGCTACATGGATAGGTTTGGCCCAGTAGTGCACCTAGTACCACAGGAAGACAATTGTATTTTCACTGCCTGATTGCAAGGAGTGAACAGTTAGCTTTTGGTGAGCATATACAACTAGGTGCTAAGAAATGATTATTACCAAGTGAATGCAGTTTTTCAGTTGCAACTTATTTTTCCTTGCTAATGATTTTTTTCTCATTTTGGGAATTAAACTTACATTTTTATTTCCGCCAAAATCCTTTAACTCTCAAATCTGAACAATAGGAAGTACAATGCTCCCACTTATGAATCTTACCTGGTCCATTGTTTGTGCATGTTGTTTTATGTCTAATGGACACACACAACTTGCCACTAACAGACACACATTATCACAATGGTGTTATGGGCATGGAGGATGTGCCCCAATTCAATAATGAATGACACCTGGGATGTGGCCTCACTGTGTGTGCTCCACAAGGCAGGTTTTTATGTGAAGTATGATTGTATCAGCCTTGTGCGTGCAGCTTTGCCACATGCCCTTTTACCAACCAAGGGCAAGGGTGGTGCATGTGGGTGCAGGCATTGTCACATCTGCATTTTCACTGGTACATGATGCTGTGTGGAAACATTGTGCTGTACAGGTGCTGTCACTATGGTTTTGCATACCACTGGTGGTGCATATAGCAATACCCCACCAGTGTGGTCAAGGGAAAGGAGACGTCACTTTTGCACTCTGAATGTCCGCACCATAATGGGCCTAGTGGCGGCATGTGCTGAATTGTATCTACCCTCAGCTGGTGAAGCATCACAATGTTAACAGGTAATTTCCATACTGGAGTATGGGAAGGGTTTTCATTGGCCCCTGTGGTGGTTTATTAATGTCCGGTAAGGCAAGTGGAAGGGAATACGATTTGCCTAATCTGGCATCAAGTCTAGAGTTTTTAGTTGCTGTCGAGCATGGGTAGTTCGGCAGTGGTCTGGGTAAGATTTTCTGATACGTTTGGGTGTACTCTAATTTGCTAGGTATATTGCCTAGTGGGTAGTGGAGGGAGTTGGAGTCTAGTAAGGGTGGGGTGGCTCTCAGGCCCAGAGGTTTCAAAGGAGGCAGGAATAATGTGGGCTTGATCTGGTCCGGGAGGATCAAAGGTGGCAGAAACATAGTAGGCCTAATCCCATTTGCTACTGTTAGTGTTGTTGGGCATTGTAACATGACTTCTGTGAGATCGGGTCGGTGTTTTGGCCCCTGAGAGCTGGGACTTGGGTAGGTTGGCTATATCACCCGGTAGGAGAATGACGTATAGACTGATCTGGATTATAGCAGTAAAGGTGACAGAGGTGGCGTACATTGTTGAGAACAGCAAGGTAAACTGGTGCAGGTTACAGAAGGTAGATGCATAGTGGTCACAAGGGTCGCATTGGGCTTCCCAGGGTTGGTTACGCAAGATACTAGGCATCACAGTAGGATAAACAATAGGTGTAGACCACTCAGAATCTCAATGGGCTAAGCATGGAACACTCAATGTAGCAGTAGGCTAGATGTGAAGCAGGCTAGATGTGAAACTTAGGGGCACTCAAGAATCACAGTGGGCTAAAACATAGAGCACTCAATATAACAATACAATATTCCAGAGCAGTGGGCTAGATAAGAGGCTCAGAGGCACTTCAAATATCAAGGTAGGCTATGCATAGAATACTCAATTTAACAGTAGGATAGATGTGAGGCTCAGGGCGCTCAAAAAGCAATGTAACAATACAATATACCAGCACAGTGGGCTAGATGTGAGGCTCAGAGACACTTGAAATATCAAAGCAGACTATGCATATAACACTCAATGTAACAGTAGGCTATATATGAGGCTCTGGGGCGCTCAAAAAGCAATATAACAATGTCCCTTTGCTCCTTTTGATGATGGAGAAATTAAAATGTTGAAGCCGTCCACATGAGGTTTTTCCAACAGCCATGTCTCCTGGAGACATAATATGTCAAAATCTCCCAGGTTTATATCACTTGGGGCTGTCAAATGGTGGAAACCCCTCGTGTTCTCTGAGCCCAATTTTAACAAGCTCTCAGCAGGAGTCAATTCTTTCTCAGCATCGTCTTTCATCGGATGATATCGGGAGTCGTTGAGTGGCTATCTGCAGGATTGTTTGGCCAGGGCCTCAGTAATCCAGTACCACGTTGGCTGTTCTTGGTATTTTTATCCTTTATCGAGGTTACTGGTTTGCTCCTTTTGATAAGCCAAATCATAGTCCGTTTTGAAGTTCACCTTCAATTTTGGGAAAGGGCCTCCTGGCACGTGACCTATTCCCAATGGGTCTTTGAAGGTCTTGTTTTCGCCTCTCTTGTCTCTTGATTTTGTGTCCTTAAAATTGTATAGATTATGAGGAAGAGACAAAGAGGTTAGTTGTTCGGTCACCCTCCTGGTTTGGCTAGGATGATGTGGAGGATTGTCAAGAGGTTTAACATCTGTTAAGTCAAACCCAAACATTAAGAGGCTTTCAGCCACTTCCAGCAACATGGTCGTTACCACCAGTGAGGATATGTGGTGGTAGACACTGCCCATGCGATTTTCTTTCCAAAATTCAATGATCTTCAAGTCCTCTGATTGAATTTTCTGGAGGTTCGGGATTCTGTGAAGATAAGCCATGATGCTCTTTCTGATCAAGATCACATCATCTCCTTTGTCTAGAACTTGTTCTAACTTGAGAGTATGCTTGCTACTGTGTTTTTGGTGTGGAGGATGGCATCTCTTACGTTGGCGATCCTTTCATTCGTATTTAGAGAAGATAGGATCATGATCTTTGCGGTTCTACTTTCTCTTCTCCTTTTTTCTTTAAATTTCTGGAGTAATGTTTCTGTACAGGGGCCCGTTGGTCTGTCAGTTGGAAAGTCACCATTTGAAGGAGTTATATTTCTACTTCTTGCAAATGTTTGTGTGTGCTTGCGAGAGGTTTTCCTCTCTGCCTTCCTGCCATAGGAAGAGGGCTGTGTGTCTGTGAATCCGCCTTGTTTCTTGCCTTTGCCAATCTTTGTCGTTTTTCTGCCATTGTCAGAAAGGCTGGGGATTCCATCCTGTTTATTGGTGATTTTTTTCTTTCCCCTGATGTAAGTAGATTTTGAGGATGGGTGTCCCATCTGTTTTTTCCCAGGAGCACATTAATGAGTTTGGATTCATATTCTTCCACTGAATACTGACTTAGGTCCATCAGGTCTTCGCTTGCTTGAAGATCATCTATGTTGATTGTTGATATATTTATATTTTCTTTGTTGTTGCCCTTTATTATTTTTGTTGGTTCTTGCATCCAAGCTCTTATAAGGAATTTCCTCGGAGATGGTTTTCGGAAATATATGTTTCATTTTGTTTTCTCCAATTTTTTTTATTTTTGATCAAAGAACAGTTTTCACTTGTGTCACCACTAGGAATCTGGGGCCTCATATCGTCTTGATTTTTGTTCTTCATTTCAGAAAAAAAACACAAAATCTTTGTTAATTCTATCGCTAGATGTTCTGACATTTTCCATAAGTGGACATTGGCGCAAAGGCCTAGTGTCCAAGGCACAATCCTTGATCTCAAGTACTACACAGCCATTGGGCGCCTGCTTCGATGTTCCCATAGTACTCTTTGTTCCAGCCTTTGTTTCTTATTGAAGTTGTTTCCAGCGGTTTTAGCCGGTCCGTGATTTGTATTTGGGACATTCTTTTAGTTTTGCACTGAATGCTTCGTGCTTCGACAGACACCTGTTCCGAAATTTGGGGGGCATTCATCGTTGGAGGGAAATCTGTTACCGTAAGAAAAGGGGCCATTTGTGTGCTCGCAGTTGTTAATATCAGCTCTGAAGTTGTTTTGTCAAACTCTATGGATGTAAGGTCTCTTGTCCCTGTTGTCTCGATTTGTGAACCCGTTTGGCCCACTTCCTGTTTTTCAGTTTCCATAGCCGTGATGTATCCTTCCAAGTAAATTTATTTGGAATGCATCATTGCAGTCATGGTAGTATGGTCTTTCAATGTTTCATTTATTGCATCGTAAGGTTTTGTGAATATGGCCAAAGTGACTGTCCCTGCTGACATTATGGCGAATAAGTCTTGTTTTTTGTTTGGGGTGTCCTTTCCTTTTGGGTGTGATGTCCCTCCTAATCTTCTATTTTGAAGCAGTGAAACAGGGAGGGTTGGTGAAGAGGACAGCTTTTGGAGGTTGTTATGGCCGCTTATTGATGGTTGGTCGTCCTCTAATATGTGACCCTGAGTTCTTGCAAGGGGTTCCTCGTTAGTCAAACCAAACGCCCGTGAACCTCATGGTGTGTCTCTCGTAAGCTGGGAAGGAAATTCTTGGTTTTCTAAATAGACACACTGAACAGTTGAAGAATCATTATTTATACTAGGATCCTGAGTAATGGGACCTAGTATTCCCAAGCTGTTGTTTGTGCTGGAATTTGTGACAACTTTCTTAGTCCTCTGTACAGGTTTAGTCAGGAGCCGGTTTATCGTTAAGGCCCAGCCAGCTTCGTTGGTACTAGCTCCTTTTAAGGGGATGAGACGATGGACTGGCGTAATTGGTGAATTCAGGTTTGTTCAGGGCTAATGAGGTCTCTGTGTTTGTTAGTGATCCAAGATGCCATCTTAATCCTGCTGGGTTCGCAGACACTAGTAAGGTTGAGCCTGGACCATGTAGTCCAGTGTCATGTTCTTGTTTCATTTCGCTGGACAGCAAATCTTGTGCACCTTCCAAGATCTCTGCGTTGGAGAGTTCCACTGTTTGTTCTCTGATGGATTTTTTGTTTGTGGAAAAAAGCTGCAAAATTATCAGTAGAGAGTGGTCTTCCTGTAAATTCTAGACTTTTTAACTGTCTTTGGACCATTTTGATGTTGTTTGTTCAGGCTTTCCTGACCACTGTCGTTAGGCAGTGGCAATGTTTTAAATATAGGTGTTGATTTGGGTTTCCCTGCTGATCTTGACGTTTTAAGTGAGCTCAGGAGTTTAACCGGATGCCGGTTGTAAGACTTCTTCTTGCCCATTAAAGCGCGGTGTCCAATATTGGTTGGTTTCATGCCAACCAGCACCTTGCAATTGGCAAGATAATTTCCAATTTTCACCTCGCTGTAAGGGGCAATTGTATTTTGTTCCTCTCCATCTGTTTCAACTAACGCTGTTATACTTGTCTCGGTTGCGGGAGATGTTTGGGGGGCATTCAGGGAGGATGGGGCGCTCACAAGTTCTTCATTTGAACTAGTAGTGTGAATCTCGATCTGCACCACTAATGGTACCGTTGTTCACTCAGCGTTTACTTGGGGGAGTGTTCTGTCGTTCTGAGAGCGTCTTTAAATGCTGATTCTACTTGCTCTAAATCAGTTAGTTCGCTGGAGCCGAGGTCTAGGCCAAAGAAGTTAGTCCCGGCTTTAGTCACTGCTATGCAAACTCCTTCATTACTTAGTGTATTTCATAGTCTGTTCCGGCTGACTCAGTTGATTCCTGTGTACCATGATGCAGAAGCTTTCTCTGTCGAACGGTCGTACCGATTTCACTACAAGCTTCAGGCAACGGCAGCGAAGTTGGCAAGGGTGTTTCGTTTGAATTTACAGTCACTGTCTTGAGGTCCGACTGCACACGGTGGGTGAATTTGGATTGTATATCGTTAGGTTCAGCCCCCGTGCTGACTGTAAAGTTGAAAACATTATGTTCTACTGTGTGCACATTTGAAGGTAAACTTTTAAGTCACTTTGCTTTCGTTTTCTGAAAATGTGTTGTGATGGGGTTGGAAGGCGTGAGTTGCATGGGCGGGGTAATAGCAGTAGGTGTCTGAGGTGAAATACTCAAACTCCTACCTGTCAATGCGCCCTCGCCGTGCGTTACCAATACCAATGTCAATTTCAGTTTCAGCGGTTTCAGCAGGGGTGTGAAGGAGATTCAGGCGCAGGCGAAGGGAAGCTCTGCAATTCCGCCCTTCTGTCCTCCTCATGCCAAGACTGTAAGATTTTCAGACAGCGGCCCACCTCCATATTTCGCTTCCTAGCCACCACTAACACAGACTGCACAAGACTGCAATACTCTGCAGCCAGACACTGCGGCCACTCTGCAGAAAGGTTGGGTATTTCAAAGGTCCACCCATGGATGATGAAGAACGTAGAAGACACTCAAGCGAGACGTACACTGCACAAGACTGCAAGACTCTGCAGCCAGAATCTGCGGTTGCATAGCTTACCATAACTGGCAAATGTCTTGGGTTTTTCGATTTTACATGTAACCATAATGTCCCTTTACCAACATTTTTCACTGAATTTCACAGGTTTTTGCCAGTGCACGGTAATTTCCTGCAACTTCCTTAAACCTATTTTTCATGATTACACCTAGAAATCACATTCACCTCCAATGTAGCAGCTCTAGAGTCCAATGGCAAAATAAAAGTCAGAGGACAGCAGGTAGAATCAACAAAACCCAAAAGCACAGGTGACAACACAACATCGTGTACCCTTCTAATAACAAAAACATATGCATAAACCAACATTACTAATATTTACTACACCCAAATGTACATCCAAATCAACATTTACAAATGTAAATATATATTTTTCATTTAGCAAACAATATTATGCAATATACCAAACACAAGGCATACATCTACACCTCATATTATCAGTTTAGTACAACTCTTTACACACACTGAGATACAACAATAATACATAGAACAAGCATTGTAAAAGCCAACAGTTTTGACTTGTGTACAATTCTTAATCATTTGCCAGGCACCGCTATTAGATACCCATGTGCTTGCACCATTTTGCAACTACTACCGTCAATGACCAGTTAATACCACTACAGCAGTTCCTTACAAGTGCCTTTCCAATGCCTACTCGAAAGCCCAAACTTTACCAATGTTTGTTGTATTTATTGTCTTCAATATAACTACATCATCACGTGCGTAGCACACCTAGCCCGGGCCAAAACACTAGAATGCGCCTCCCAACCCCCGACTGGCGCACATCACTCGCAAACTACACCTCTGTGTCGTGTGACAAAACCCCTCAATGTCAATAAATAATTGCTATATAAATGAAGCTGATTTCATTACATTGTAATTCAAGTACTTTACAGAAGAAATCTAATGCGAAAACACAGCTGTTGCTGCCCAAGTAAATGGGTTTCTGTCATCTGCTCTTAGGGAAGGCCTTGCCTGAATGCAGTTTCAAACTGTTCATACTGGCACATCGTGGTGTAACCAGACTGCCAGGATCTGAGAGCCCACTGACCACTAGCCCTGTGTTGCAGGTGTTCTGTATGTACTGCCTCACTTGAATTTTGCAAGGGGCAATACTAGACTAACCATAAGAATAATTTTCTGATAGAAGGTTATCATTCCAAGATGGACAGTCTGGTAAATCTTATTGCACTCTATGAGAGTGCAGAAGGGGACAAATAGCACCAATGAGGGTTCCTGTATGCTGTGCATTAAATCACAGAGCATTTCAGGAATGTAACAGATCAGAGATCTCTATATTTGATAAACAAGTCAGTGATAAAAGGATTGTATGTGTGAATCTCTAAATTCATAACAGACACATGGCTTGGTGCTCACATCACGGTTCACAACACTCACCCTAACATGTTTGTAACCATGAACCATACATACCTATTTGAAAAGCTTAAGTTTTGGGATGTGAGAATAAATTGCTGGAACATCATCCACTTAAATGGGGTACAAAGGCTCTTTTGCTTCTTGTAATGAGACTATTCTAGTACAGCTTCAATGTTACGAGCAGTTAACTCGCTCCTATAAGTATAAAAAAACACCTTCGTAAGGACTGCTGTGAGAATGAGCTGTCTCCTGTCCTCCCTACCCTTCCAATCACTCTCTTAGCATGCAAGTACTAACCCTACATCACAATTTCAATTGCCTAAAAATGTATGCACATGAATGCAGGTGCTAACAATGAAATACTTTACGTAACCAAGGTTCCACAAAGCACTTCAAGGCAACAGACCTCAGGTTCTCCGCATGTCATCACATATCCCCAAACCCATTGAAGAGGATCATCACTCAAGACTTGAGTGCTTCTGACCTGTACCCACCTGTCAGCACCGTCACTCCTGTTGCACGTCACAATGCCTTTAAATCCATACAAAGCTTACATTAGATTGCAAAACCACACCTTCTTTGAATAAAAACAGTTTTCAAGTAACCACAGTTAGTCTGCTATACTAGAATCTCTGGTGCACTGACTGGTTGGTGAGACTATGTCTGCCTGTCAAATCAAGAATGTGGGAGGGCCATTGCAGCAATAATGCAATTCTATGTGACAGTATTGGAGCCACTAGCAGAGGAGCCCCAGGGTACACCAGTGTGTCCCTACACTTATTAAAACTGTCCGATTGCAAGGGTGTACACGTAATCACTTATAAGCACTCCAATTTTTGCAGATGATATCAGGGTGAGATTACATTATTTGCCCAGGATCACACACTTACGCTAAATAGCAAAGCAGGGATTCTGAAATTTAGGCACGCCCACCTTCTTCCACCCTTTACTTCAAACTAATATTTAAGTTTTGATTGTCAAGGCCTACAATAATACTGTCCTATAGGGTTTACTTGCAAAATATACAAATTGCGTAGTTAAGCATCATAACAACATGAAAATACTTATAGGAGCATGTTGAGCCAAAGTAATATAACTGTACCTTTATTTTCCATATCCTAAATGGAGTACATTAAGACGCAAAATATCTATTTATCCACTTTATTTTCTGCGCTTTAAGACACACAATAAAAGAAGTTGTGTAATAAACTCACTTAGGTTTGGAGATTCATCACAAACCTCCAGCGTTTTGTTATCTATGGTTTTAAGAACATGCAACTAAGGACATCAAAGCACACTTTACTTTTTAGCATATGAAGGTATTAGACATTATGGGTATGAACAAATATTTCAATGGGTGCTTTATTTTGTTGCTTGCTTTAACTGTCACAGATTTTCGTGGTGACTGCTGGCCTTTCTGCTGGCCTTTCTGATGGCAAAAGAAACATGTTGTCGAGTTCATTACGGCACTGGCTGCAGAGGGACACAGCCTTAGTGTCTCAGGAGGCCTGTGACTCTGGGAAACGGGCAGTGCTTGATCATCCGAACAGATTGATTGAAGATTTGCTTCAGAAGAAACAAAATGCGCCCATGATTGTTTTAGTAATTTTAGAACATTCAGAGCCAGCACCTCTGAATTCGCTTTACTAGCAGTCTAACATTACTAAAACAAACCCAAAGGGGGTGACAACATTAATAAAATGAATTCAGAGCCGGCGGCAGCATCGGAAAATGCAATGCCGCTGACGGCTCTGAATTAAACAAACCCAGAGCGGGTGACGGCATCGGGACTCCCAATGCTGCCACCGGCTCTGAGTTTGCTTTAAGTAACGTTAGAATGTTACTAAAACGAATTCAGACCCTGCATCCTTACCTAATGTGCTGCTGAAGAAAATGTCTGTGTTGCATAAAGAAACACAGACGGGAGAACCAGTGACATTGCTCACTACACAGCCAATCAGGTGTTCCTTACACCATAATCACTAAACCAATCCCCCACAAGTCACTAGATGTACATTTTCAAAGCCATTTTAAACCAAAATGTAATTTTTTGAATACCTGGCTACATTTTATAAAAAAACACTGTAAAATATGTAACATAACTAAAAACATGCTGTACATATTTTTAAAAACATCAATCAAGTCAAATAACTTCACCATAACATTAAAACATGGCGGCTGCCATTTTGGAAGGAAAAATGTGTGACAAATCCACAATATAGTAGGAATGCAGCCAAAGAGTACAAACAGAGACATGTCATGGGCGGAGATGGGTGGGAATGGGAGGAAAAGCCCATTGATTTCACTTAGAGATGGGCATTAAATGGGTAGGACACATAGTCAAACTACCATGTATCCAGCCTCATATGCCAATCTGCGTTGAAAAGCATTAGTACAAACCTTCATCCAAAGCCCCTGTTTCAAGCTCTCATGTTAAAGCTCTTATTTTAATGACAATAGTTTTGGCTTTATAGATAGTGCTTTCAGTGCCACATAAACGACAAAACTAAAAACAATCTGTCAACAAGTTGTTACGCTCACCTGGTCTCAGCAGAGGAGGGGCATGGTTGCAGCCCTCCCGGGGCTGAGGTTGCTCGGGTCCGACTTTACTGGTCCCTTGCACGTGGTAGTCCAGTCCTGCTGCGACTAAGCCACTATACTTCAGGTAAGTGTTCTTGTTTGCCTTTGTCTTTCCTCATCTGTTATTGTTGTATTGTCAAGTTTGTTGCCTTGTATTGCTGTCCGTTCCACTTTTGATGTTTGCTCTTTTGCTTTCTTCCCTTGCAGGTGATGTTGCCGGGCCGGCAGAAGCTGCGGGGCTCAAGGCGACAGCCGGAGGGAATGAGGAACGAAGCTGCAGCGGTACAGTAGCTGGTAAATTGTTAACTTGGGGGCGAGCGGGGTTCAAATGCAGTGCGGCCCTAGGACGGATGTTCTAACCTTGTCTTTCTTCTTCTTCACAGGGTTCGAGTTCATTGATGCGGAGTGCAGTTTTGCAGCATCGGGATCAAGATCACTGGATGTCAGGAGATGAGTCTGCAGATGCAGCGATGAAGCACCGGTTTCCTGGAGGTGAGTATGCAGGAGAACGCCTGGTTTCCAAAGGTAAGTAAACTGGTCCAAATGACGGTGATATTCATGTTGCTCGTAAGTGCACAGTAACGCGAAGCACCGGCCTTAAGAATGGAGCAGCTTATATAGCTGAGCTTCTGAAGCTATGCCCACCAGGTTCAGCCTGCCTGCCACACCATGCCACACCCGATGAGTCAGCACATGAAGACCAGGCCTAGGGAGCCACACCCGATGAGTCAGCACACAAGGATGTTCTCTGGAATAAAGGATTTCAGCTCCTGGGAAGTTCTTGTAAAATAAAAGCACTCCTGCACTGAAATAAAGTAAAAGCACTCCGGCACTGAAATAAAGTCTTCCTGCTCACATCTCTATATGAGCCTAGCGCCAAAGGTGCCAGGACTGAGTCGAGGCAGGGCCCCTGTGTTTATAGGTCCCAAAGGGACATAAGTGAGTCAAGTGACCCATTGCCCCATCACTAGATGGTGTGGTTATTGTGTTCTGGGGCCTGTGGCCATGACAGCACTGCCCCTCAAGGCCCCTCTCATGGGTGGTTTCCCCCCTGGCCCTGGTTTAGTGGAGTTATTGTGGTGAAACTGTCTGATTAATCGTGGAGCATGGACATGCTCACTGGGTTCCCAGGTCTGATCTTGGGGTCCATAACCTTTCCAGCCTATAAGGTAGTATAACTTGGACCGGACCATCTTAGAGTCTACAATCCTTTTACCTTCATATTCTGCTTCTCCTTCAACTATTTCGAGATCCGGTGGAATATCGATCCGCGTACCTGGTCTCAATGGTTTTAAGAGGGAGATATGAGAAAACGGTGGATCCGTAGGTGGGCCAGTAATTCTAATTTCATGGCCGACTTGGTAGTTGGGAGCTTCCCTTCAGTGTCGATCCACAAACTGCTTCTGTTTCTCTTTGGCTCTGGCAAGATGCTCTGCTGCTTCCTTAAAAACCAGGGTGATGGTTTTGTTTATGGTCTTTACAGCAGGCATTTCTAATAATTCGAGTGGGTCAAAAACAGATGTCCGTGGATGTCGACCGTACACTATGTAGAACTGGATTTGTCCCATACAGGTGTGAATGGAGTTGTTATATGCGTATTCTGCTAACCAAAGTATGTCCTTCTAGGTATCCTTGGTTTGTTGCAGCATACACCTTATGTATTGCTTGAGGGTCTGGTTAGTCCATCCAGTCTTGCCATCGGTTTGGGGGTGATGGCTTGTAGATAACCGGAGGTCGATTTTGGCAATTTTACAACACCTTTTCCAGTATGCAGAGACAAACTGAGTTCCTTGGTCTGATATCAATATTGATTGTATCCCGTGTATCCGGACAATCTGTTCCAAAAGCATGGTAGCCAGAGTAGAAGCAGTTGGGAGACCTTTCAGGGGAATAAAGTGGGCCATTTTGGAAAACAGATCTACGATGACTAAGATGGTATTGTATCCATTACAGGAGGGAAGGTCTGTGATAAAATCCATTGATAGCGTATGCTAAGGTGCTGGGGTACTTCTAAAGGACGTAGTAGACCTGTGGGACTTTGTTTTTGGGACTTGTGTTGTGCACAGGTGCCACAGGTTGCGATGAACTGGACAATGTCCTTTCCCCAAGTTGGTCACCAGTATTTTTTCTTTATTTTAGCTTGGGTTTTGGCTATTCCCGGATGCCCTTCTACTAATAAATCGTGATAGTTTGCAATGATTTGATTCTGTAATTTCTTATCTGGGATGTACAATGGTCCTTGGTAGTATGGTAGGTTGTCCACAATCATATACCGGTCTCCCTTCCCTAGCCATTCCTGTTGCGCTGGTGGACTAATCAAGTGTTGCAGGTCAGATTTTAAGTTGTCTAGAGTGGTGTTTGCGGCAATCATGCTTTGGATTCGTCCTTCAGGGATGACTGCCACGGGGTCTGGTGTAGTGAATGCCTCTTCTCCCTCACTCAAACGACTCCATGTCTATAGCTGATGACGAAGTCGTATTCCACAAAGAAGAGAGCCCAGCGGAGTTTGCGTGATGATTACACTTTAGCAGTCTTCAGATATTGTAGATTGTGATGATCCGTGATGATGGTGACTGTATGTCTAGCTCCAAGAAGATAATGTCTCTAGGCTTTGAACGCTGCCTTAATTGCTAGCAGTTCTTTATCAGTGATTGCATAATTCAATTCAGGGGCTGGCAACTTGCAAGACCAGAATTCCACGGGATGCAAGTGACCTGTTTCGGGGTCTCGTTCTGACAGGACTGATCCCATTGCTATGTTGGAAGCATCAGTTTCGACCACGTATGGTAGTTCTGGTTGAGGATGCCGTAGAATTGATGCTGTGGTAAATGCCTGTTTTAGCTCCTGGAAGGCTTTCTCTGCCTCTGTGGACAAATTAAATTGTTTATTTGTCCGTAGCAAAGAGGTGATTGGGTGGACGATCTGGGAGAACCCAGGAATGTACCAGCGTTAAAAGTTGGTGAACCCGAGTACACTCTGTACTCCCTTTATGGATGTCGGTGATGGCCAGTTAAGGATCGCATCTACCTTGCGCGTGTCCATGTGTACACCCCGTGGTGTGAGAATAAAGCCGAGGAATTCTACCTCTGCCACATGAAGGAAGCATTTCTCCAAGTTGGCATATAGCCGGTGTTGCCGCAGTTTCTCCAAAACTGCCTGGACATGGTTGACGTGGTCCTCCTTGGTGGTCGAATAGATAAGAATGTCATCAATATAGACAAGAGCGCAGCCATGAAACAGTTCACGGAGCACGTCATTCGTGAAAAATTGGAACTCTGCCGGGGCATTACATAGTCCAAAGGGCACAACCTGATATTCAGGAAGGCCATATTTTGTGTGAAAGGCCGTCTCCTCCTTTTTTGACTCTTACTAGATGGTAAACCCCTTGAAAGTCTAGTTTTGTATATATCTGAGCATTTTTGACTTGATCTAAGAGCTCGGGGATAATCGGTAACAGGCACCATTTTCTTACTGTGATCTGGTTAAGTGCTCTGTAGTCAATGCAAGTTCTCAGGTCTCCCTCCTTTTTAGGCACAAAAAAGAGGGGCGAGGAAGCAGCGGACTTGGATCGATGAATGAAGCCATTTGCCAGATATTGATCGAGGTAGGTTTTTAGATGCTGGTTTTCCTGTTCTGTTAGGGCATACATCTGGCTGCAGGGAACTTGAGCTCTAGGTACCAGATCAATTTGGCAGTCATACGGTCTGTGCGCAGGTAAGGTGTTCGCCTGCTCTTTTGAAAGACATTTTGGTAATCCAGGTATTCAGGTGGTAGTGAACTGGTGAGGCCCAGTATGGCTCCTTTCTTCGACGAACCTGGCTTGGTAAGACCTTTTAATGAGAATCCCTTGCTATAACAGGCGTCGGCACAGTCTTGGGGAAAGGTCAGAACTCGTTTACCCCAGTCAATCCTGGGATTGTGCGTCTCCAGCCAGGGCATTCCCAATATCATCTGGAACTGAGGAGCACTGATGAGATCGAAGGTGATGTCCTCTTGGTGACGGTCCTGACACAGAAGCGTGACCTTCTCGTGTAATGCGTCACTGGGCCGCATGATAGCTGAGATCTATCAACTGCTGTGACGTTTTCCGAAACCTGCTTCTATCCCCACAGCCCCACTATCCATGCATGCCTCCAAGGCATGCATTTTTGACGGTTGCTTGTTGTTTACTAGGAGCACAGGGATGACTAGATGTGAGGTCTGTATAGGATCTTTTTCACCACTCGACTAGTGGACCCCTACGCCTGACGGGCGATGGACTTTCCCGAGTCCTGTTCTTCTTCTTCTCCCTTGTTAGTTGCTCCAACTGCCTTCCAGACATGAGAGTACAAATGCCACTCTCGCTTGATCATTGGGGAATGCCCCAGGTCTGAACCAGAAATGTCGGTGACATTGATTATTAAAGAGGCATGCTTATTCGGATCGCCTGTGATGCATTCTGGTGGGGCCAGGGGAGCCCCCCTGGAAGAACCACCTGTACTGGCATGGGCTGTGGAAGCACAGCAGGAGGGGCATACCCAGGCAGTGGTACCTGGCCTGCCAGTGCCTGGAGCATTTGCCCTGCTAGTTCATCTGCCCACTCCCGGTTCACAATTAGATCCCTCCTTAGGGCATTGGGTCCGTGTCTTCAGCCCGTAGCTCTCCCAGTAATCGGGCCAACTGGTCCATTTCATAAGTTTCCATAATGCCTAAGCAGAGATTCGAAGAGGCTTTGCGTTCTGTTACGCTCACCTGGTCTGTGTGGAGGTGTTGGGGCATGGTTGCAGCCCTCCCGGGGGTGAGGTCGTTTGGGTTCGACTTCGCCCTCTGTGCTTATTTGGTGACTGGTGGTAATAGGTGATGCTGCTCGGGACTGCCCCTGTGTGGAGAATAGGGGTGTGAGTATGCCAGCTTGTGCACCTGATCCCCTTCCAGACCCCTTCTCCCAAACCGGGGTACCCGTGGGATGTGCTGTCCCTGGAAAGCTCAACTGTTGATTAGTTTTGGTGAGCACTCTGTCCTGCTGCTTCTGGCAGGGGTGTTTGTATGATCTGGATTGAGTTCCTTCACTGGTCCCTTGCACGTGGTAGGCCAGTCCTGCTGCAACTAAGCCACTATACTTCAGGTAAGTGTTCCTGTTTGCCTTTGTCTTTCCTCATCTGTTTTTGTTGTATTGCAAAGTTTGTTGTCTTGTACTGCTGTCTGTTCAACTTTTGATGTTTGCTCCGTCATAGGTCATGTGTTCATTTGCAGACGTTGTGAAGTATCCGTGGATGTTCCTGGAGCTTTATCATGTGACCGCCCTGTGCAGCAGAATTACGTATCCAAGATGCATGTCCGCACTGCACTGGCATCTTTAAATTCAATTTTCACGAAAATAGGGACTTTAAACTTCAAACTTTGCCTTTGCACACATTCTAGAACCATTGCCAGTGCTTTTATAAATGTTGTACAACTTTTTATGCACTTTTTCCTGTACTGGAAGTCCGTGCTTAGTAGCATCATTGCAGATGTCCCCAGACATCGTTAAATGACTGCGACTGTGCGGCTTGATGACGTGTCCACGGTCGATGTTCGTGCTTTGCGGACATCTTTAAATTTTATTTCTGGCCACTGTAGGGACTTTGCGCTGTAAGCAAAGGATAATAGGTCGCCTTCCCCTACCTTAAGACCCTGAGTCACACCAGGTTAAATCCAAGGTAATCTCATGTAATTTTAAGATTACTCATACCACGCGTAATTTACAAAAATATTTTCTTTTTATTGTTCAGACAACACATGCCTAAAATAAAAAGGGCATTCAAGCGCCTAGATCTAAAAAAACAAACTGTGCTAGTCACTTACAATCTAACTGGTGTAAAGCCACCAGAACTTTCGAGATGCCAGATTACATGGAGAAAGGTAACAGGAAAAACAGTGTGTATTACTGCAAGCATGGACACATATAATTTCAGGGAAGAGTCAAATATATTGGAGTCTCCCAACTGTAATGTATGCCTCAAAGGTTTATTGACCAGAGCGGGTGATCTAGTTCTGTGTTTTGATTCTTAATCACTCTGTTCTCATTTACCTATGTTGGTGTAGGGTAACTGCGAGTTGCTTGATACACGCCAGCTGCCCTTTTGCAATTTACTGAAAGTGAGAGATAGGAATCAAGAAAGTGAAAAAGTTCCTATTAGCAAGTCGACATATGTTTCGGCCTTTCTGACTCATACAGAACTCTCTCTGGTGCCGTTGGTTCTGATGGTAATAGTGGCCGTCTTCAGGACAGAGACAATTTTGTTGTTTTCAGTAATAGATACTTTCCCATTAATAGAACATCTAAAATGGAATACATAAAAAAGGTGTTTTACTTAGAGCATTTTATCAGCCAAAACTAAAAACGGTGGTAACTGACAGTGTTGAAACCGTAGTTTCTTGGACTAACCTGAGTGTTTCTCAATTTCTTTGGGACGTGTATGGTAACTTTAATCGGCATTTTCATCCGGCTCCTAAACGGATGCCGCGCATTCAGTTTATTTTCATGCACTGTATCTGTAAAAATACATACAGTCATCAATGAGGCGCCAGTATTGGCTATGCGCTACTTAGTCACTTGAATATTTGTCAGTTAGTAACACTAACTGGTTAAAAATACCTTTAGTGGTTAAACTTGTGACGAACTGGTGAAGACAAGAAACTCCACTCAGCTTAGTTCACGGTGGTGCCGTATTCATACTGCAGGCACTTTCATCTGTTAGTATGGATGAGCAGCAGCTGTAGGAAGTAACAGAATCGGTCAGGGCTCATTACACTAAGTAAATTCTAATTCTTAATTTGTTTCTATTTAATTCTCCCACTGATAGTGTCGTCCCCCCGATAACAAAAAACTGGGAGTACCCAATTTTAAAATACCACTGTAGGGACTTTCAAGTAAAAACTCAGCCCTTCCACAACTCCCAGAATCACTCCCAAAGAGCCTTTTATTGATTTTTAAGATACCCTTGTTTTTGCTTTTTTGGTTTAATGTATTATACTAAAAAATGCTGTACTGTACTGGTTTTTTACAACTTTAGCAAAAACAGCTTCAAACTTTTTTTGTGTTTTTGGTTTTTATGTGCTATACATACTAACAGATACTTTACTATATATTCCACGTGGTCCCTTTAAATTTTTTTCATAAAAACTGTTACAAGGTATTCTGAGCATTCGAAAGAAAAATCTAATTTCCAACATCTGTCAAGTGAACTCCATCTCTACAAAAAATATTTATGACATCAAACTTTATGTTGTCATTTTGGAAAAATGCCATTCCTATATCTTGTAAAAAAAAGCGCATACAGCTTTATTAATATTTCGTCTGGCTTTTTCCATTTGTGGACAAAACTAATTTGAACGTTTCCACATTTGCCTTTCAGTAATTCATGATAAAATAAACTTAGAATCTGGAAACAGTTCCATTAGGCTTTTAAACATGTCCTTCATGGCAAACTGCAAGGATAATCCAGCCACATACCCCAAACTATTGCCTCCACAATTAATTATAATAATGTCAGAATGTTTAAAGTGAACCATATTGTCGCACAGTGGTAGCCCTCCTGCCCAGTTTAATCCTCGAACCCCACACAACGAAAACGTCCACTTCTTCCAATCTAAGATTAGCAGAGATGCCACAGTGTCCAATGTAAACCTTCAACCAATGGATCAATGAATCTCCCAGCATCTAGACACTATGCTTCTTCACAACCATAGCCATCCTTCCACTTCACGCAAGTAAGTAAACACTTGCTACCCTGCACAACTCTATACTCCAACTCCTCCTCCACAATCACAAAACCTCATTGGCTATTCCCCCAATGTGTGTGGATGCTCACAACTGTCTGTGGTCTCCACAGTCCTATTTCAATGCCAGGCACCCTTAAAAGACCCAGAAGGCATGTGCGAGCCCACAGACTATTGCGGAGGTCCACGGACACCGATGCACAGGCATCTCTTCTACTTTTATGTAGGTAACCCTCCCTCATTGGCAACTTTCAAACAGTCACACATCCATCCACCAATCACATCCAACAACTTTACATATAACCCTGTCAGCTCAGTGCAACACTTCATATGTACATTTCTACCCTCAGAGTACATGTCTCCTGTCATTTACAGCCTCCTGCATCACAAACTACTGTCAAACACTCCAAGAATTCTATGTGCAGATTGAACAATATCTACCTCTAACAAGACATAGTATAGGCATGCTTATCATTGTTAAAATATTTGTTCAACACCTTTATACATATATATATATATATATATATATTACATGGCCACGGTAGTTGCCATGTAGTTATGGTTAAGTTGCTGTTTCCATAGGAAGAGCACTTTTTGGGTGGCTTATAACTACGCTCTCCCTGGACGGATCCTCACCAAACTTTGCAAAAAAAGTAGTTGGGTCACTCTGAATTTCTTTGCAAAGTTTGGTGAGGATTTGTCCAGGGGGGGAAAAGTTATAGGGGGGGTCCCAAGACTTTTTTTTCCCATAGACTGAATGGGAAAAAACTTTGCGCACGGCTACAGCCCGAACCGCTGGACGGATTTACACCAAATTTGCGGCAGGAGCGGCGGCCTGGTCACAAAAGCGTGCTTTTGTGAAATTGGTGTAAATCTGTCCAGTAGTTTTTTTAAAAATGACCAAAATGTAAGGCAAAAAAATTTGTGATATCTGTGTTCGCTTCGCGGACGGACTTCCCTGTTCGCTCCGCGGACAGCACCCCGATTGGCCCATGGCCTTGCGTCATGTCCGCGGACATGCGACGTGTTCGCCGATTGGACGGCGAGGGGCGTGGAGCGCGTGAGATTTTCTGTGGCGCCGGTCATCTTGTATTCGCAGTCGACTGCGTACAGCGCAGTGGAACGTGGATAAAAAATTGTATTTAGTGCCGTGTGTTGGTGTGTAAGAGTGTTTGGGGAGGGTGGGGGAGTATGAGATAGGTTCAATGTTTTGTTTTTTTATGTGCTAGGCGTTTTTGTTGCGTTCGATTTGTCCACGGAGAACACGGCTGTTCTGACATTTTGTAAATAAACTAAATGGTGGGGTGTTTAGAGGACGGAGTATGTGTCATTTTTGTTCGCAAGGAAGGTAAAAATGAGCTATGAACACTCGCGGGTGTACTTAATTGTTCGTAAATACACAAACTAGGGGTGTCCTCAGGACGCTGTCCGTATTGTAATCTGTCTAGTTGAATTCGTTCTAAGAACACTCGCAGTGTTCCGAAATGGTTGCAATTACACAAAATGGGGGTGTTCTGAGAACGTTGTTTGTATTGTTCGTTGTCAGGTTGAAAGTGTTTTAAGAGCACTCCTTTTGTCCGCTAATAGTACAATTTCCTAGGGGCGTCAACTGACTTTTTGTCCACTAAAGAAACGATAAATCCGGCTGGTGTGCGCCGACATTATGTGATAATCCGAATACTGGTGCTATTGACCTGGCTGACTTGCTTTTGCGACACTAAATCATATCTCCCGCCCCTAAGCCTGATATTATCAAAGCATTCATATTCCCCGCCTCTCTCTGTGACGTTACAGGGTGCGTAATCAAACGCGCCCAGTCGTCTCCAGTACTACGCGACTTTACACAGAACCCGGAAGACAACACACATTATGTCACAACACAGCGCGCCACAATTCGGAATATGAAACTGTGATTTAAAAGCAAACAGCAAGATTGTAAATGTTGTAAAGTACATTTATTTGACATCAAATGTTTAGAGAATATTCAGCAATTTGCATTTGTCTTTGTTGTCGATCCGCAAAAGTTCATGTTGAGACACGCAATGTTCCTTTGCGGTACAGAGAGTGTTAGATCAGCTTACAACTCAGTGCGCCACAATTCGGAATATGAAACTGTGGTTTAAAAGTAAACAGCAGGATTGTACATTTGGTAAAGTACATTTATTTCACATGAAATGTTTAGTGAATATTCAGCAATTTGCTATTGTCTCTGCTGTCGATCAGCAAAAGTTTATTTGGAGCCACGCGTTGTTCCTTTGCGGTAGATAGGCTGTTGGTTTATGATAAAAGCAGTAAATGGTCGCTCTGATAATCGGAAGGTTGCTCCAACAACGAGCCATTAGACCATCCTATTGGTTGGTATGTTGTTTGTAGCCGCAAGTACTGCGTAAGGGCATATTGGTCCTTGGCGATTGTCCCATAAAATGGTGAGGGTCATGAAGTTGCATATTTGGACCTGCATCTGGCAGTTGAAGACCCCATCCGCTGGAGTCTGTAAATTGTGACATAGGCAAAATGGAGCCACATACCTGTTTTAAAAAACATAAATTAGTATCACCAGCCGATCTTCATTAAAAATCATCATTTTATTTATTAGGGCGTGAAAATATTTGCTATCGAAGATAGTGCAACAGAGTATGTTAATAATAAAATAATAATATTTTCCCATTCATATAGCGCTAAGAACCGTGAGGTATCTAAGCGGTGCTTATTATTAACCACGGTGTGAGCTGCTCATTTATCGACCACGGAAGGATGAAAGGCTGAGTTTGGCCTTGCCGGGATTCAAACTTGCGTTAGCAAGCTGTGCACGGATGTCAAAGCGAGCGCTGTACTCGCTGTGCCACTTGACAGGCTACAGTGAAGTGGCACAGCGAGTAGAGCGCTTGACCGCCTATAGACCGGTTAAATTATTTCTATTAACCCACCCTGTGTCGTCTGCCTTTTTCAGAGCCCTCTAAACGACAGGGGATCAATTCGGCGGTGATAGTGCGCGGTAGAAAACAATATGCCACTTTCAACTAACAAGTTCAACTTGAGCGGTCTTTAATGCTACGCTATTGTAATTATATTTAGTATAAAATAATCTAAAGGGTTACTTACAGTACAATTGCATTTTCCATTGTCTACGAGTGGTGCAGTCCCAAAATACGACTCCGCGTGTGCCAACGATCTTTCGCATAGTGATATAATATATAAAAGTGGTTTTGTTTCAGAAATGTCATCTTTATCTTCTCTTACTTTTTAGCAACACTCCTTCAAGAGAAGTCTTTCATCACAATCTATGTCTGTCAAGGTCAAAACACAATACAACCTTATAGTCCGCTTCGTGAGCCTCTCCGGGGCCCGAGAAAAAAATGGAAGCAGCTGACCTTCACTGTGAACGAGCATAATTTCTTACTTTGCAACATTCTGTGTAAAGCCATCTGTAGAAGCTGTGGAAGCAGCTGACCCTCACTGTGAACGAGCATAAATTCTTACTTTGGAACATTCTGTGTAAAGCCATCTGTAGAAGTTGGTTTTTGCATGCCATGTTTGTATATTGTTTGCGTAATATTAAAAAAAGTTTGTTTAAAGGACGTTATGGTTCTAAGTACAGCCGAAAGACCCCTGAAAATCGCAAGTTATGGTAAGCTTTGAAAAATAACTGGCGCCACCACCGTGCACTGCTAAGACTAACACCCAGGACATTAAAGATGACATCGCAAATGTCATTGATGAAATCACTGGAGACATCACGTGTGTATGTACTTTTCATGGAATTTGTGTACTAGGGATTTTTATTATAATGTTGCGAAAAAAGTGTCAAGGATATTGCAATAAATATCATACCATTATTAGTGCTTTGAACGATGCATTGATATAAATAGCATTGTATTATGGGATTCTATCTAGTATACTGAGCTACTAATGGAGAAACATAGCATTGTGTGCAGAGTACAAGATGAAAGTATAATATGTGTAATGTTAATATGTTGAATAATGAAATAATAATTGTCCTGAAATGTTAGAAAATTCACAAAATGGGGTTGTTCTGAGGACGTCATTCGTATTGTGTGATTGCTTAGCTGTATGCAATGAGGGAATGGCACAGAGAGTAAAGTAGACGCCGTCCGCGGACACCGCGGCTGTTCGTGGACAGGGCGTGCTACATCCGGGTTTTTCCAGGAAATCCAACATGGAAAGAAGACTGTACGAATCAGCCAATCAGATGTCGAGGTTGTGGATTTGTGTTGAAAGAAACTGTGTGTGGTGAAGATGGCAGAAGTGGAGAAAGTCAGGGTGTTGGTGCTCGGAGATATGTTTGTGCATGGTTTACAGCAGTACGCTGAATGCAGGCATGTTGCAAAGAACTTTGATGTGAAAGGAGTGGAGGTGGTGTGGAGCAGTGTGCCTGATTGCAATGTACAGGGAATTGTACAAGTTTGTGAGGATATGGCCACGATGAACAGTCCGCATGTGGTAGTTTTGCACTACGGTGCTTTCCATTTGGGCAACGTCAGTGCCCCTACTTTGTTGGCTGATTTGGAACGCTTGGTTCAAGCAGTAATGAAGATCCTTCCAAATGCAAAAGTAATTTTTTCTGGATTACTACCTAGGGCAATATGGGACAATAGTTCAGTTTTTTGTCCTCAGCAAAATATTGCTAGGTGTGTCATCAATCGAGGCATGTGTGCCTTCATGCTTAGAGCTGGTATGTTCTTCTGTAACAATGAGAATATTGATGCCAGTAATGCTGTTAATTTTAAAGAAGATGGCATTTCTTTATCGTTTACAGGAAATGCCTTTCTATTTTGGAATGTAAGGGTTGCTTTGGAGAAGGTTATGTGAAGATTTTAGGAGTAAAGTAAGAAAAAAAAACAAGAAAAAAATACAAAATAACAGGTGTCTATCAAGCAACTGTAAAAAAAAAAAAACAGCTCTTTTCAGAGCCAACTTCAAAGGGGAAATGGGGCACACTATTTAAATTTACATTCACCATGCTCAGATTTTCGGTGTATCCGCGGACATGGCGGTAGTCCGCGGACATGAAAATCACTACGAGGGGTTAGTATGTTCTATGTTACATGTATATGAAGTCAGGGATATTATGGTTAAGTTGTGCACTAAAAACCTATGAAATTCAGTGAAAAAACTTTGTTAAAGGGACGTTATGGTTAAGTTGCGCTACTAAAAACCTATGAAATTCAGTGAAAAAACTTTGTTAAAGGGACGTTATGGCTCAAACTAAAACCGAAAAACCCCTGAAATTCGGCAGTTATGGTAACATAAGCAACCATAACTCGCGCCACTGTGCACTGCTAACACTAACACCCAGGACATCAAAGATGACATCACAAATGTCATTGATGACATCACTGATGACATCACATGGCTGGCTCTCCCTTTTTATCCTTTACTGACATAGGAAAGCCACATAGTTTTCTTCAGTAACAGTCAGGAGTAAAAATTGAAAAGGTACTATATTTGTAGACTTAGGGTCCAGTCACATCATATGAAACATATACATAGCGGAAGATACAGGCTTGAAAGAGAGCAATCCTTTCTGTGCATGAAGATAATCAGTATGGTTATCAGCACTTTCTCATAGTTTTATTTTTATTACTCTACCTTCCCTCTATATGCTCATATTTGTATACATTATCCTCACTCTCCATAGAATGAATGGGAAAAAAAAAGTTCTCGCGCCTACAGCCCAAACCGCTGGACGGATTTCCACCAAATTTGGACCAGGAGCAGCGGCTTGTTCCCGAAAGTGTGCTTTTGCAAATTTGGTAAAAATCCGTCGAGTAGTTTTTTTTAAAATGACCAAAAAGTAGGTAAAAAAAATTAGTGATATCTGTGTTGGGTTTGCGGACACACTTCCCTGTTCGCTCCGTGGAAAGTGTCCTGATTGGCCAATCGTCTTGCATGATGTTCGCGGACATGCAAAGTGTTCGCTGATTGGACGGCGTGGAGCGTGAAGCGCGTCAGATTTTTCGGTAGCGCCCGCCATCTTGAATTTGCGGACGTCCCCGGACAGCGCGGTGAAACTTTGTTCAAAATGTGTATTTTGTAGAGCGTGTTGGTGTGTAGGAGTGTTTGGGGAGGGTGGGAGTGTATGAGATAGGATGAAAGTTGTGTTTTTTATGTGTTAGACGTTCTTTTTGTGTTCGATTTGTTTGCGGCCATCACGGGTGTTCTGAAATGTTCTAAATAAACTGACTAGGGGGTGTTCTAAGGAGTCAATATGTGTCCGTTTTGTTCGCAAGCAAAGTGAAACTATTCTAAGAACACTCGCGGTGTCCGGGGAGTGTTCGTAGGGGGTGTCCTGAGGACGCTGTCCGTATTGTTCTCTATCAAGTTGAATGTGTTCTAAGAACACGCCGTGTCCTGAAATGTTCGCAAATAAACAAAATGGGGGTGTTCTGAAGACGCTTCTAAGAACACTCGCGGTGTCCGGGGAGTGTTCGTAGGGGGTGTCCTGAGGACGCTGTCCGTATTGTTCTCTATCAAGTTGAATGTGTTCTAAGAACACGCCGTGTCCTGAAATGTTCTGAAATAAACAAAATGGGGGTGTTCTGAAGACGCTTCTAAGAACACTCGCGGTGTCCGGGGAGTGTTCGTAGGGGGTGTCCTGAGGACGCTGTCCGTATTGTTCTCTGTCAAGTTGAATGTGTCCTAAGAACACTGGCGGTGTCCTGAAATGTTTGCAAATAAACAAAATGGGGGTGTTCTGAAGACGCTTCTAAGAACACTCGCGGTGTCCGGGGAGTGTTCGTAGGGGGTGTCCTGAGGACGCTGTCCGTATTGTTCTTTGTCAAGTTGAATGTGTCCTAAGAACACTCGTGGTGTCCTGAAATGTTCGCAAATAAACAAGATGGTGGTGTTCTGAAGACGCTTCTAAGAACACTCCCGGTGTCCGGGGAGTGTTCATAGGGGGTGTCCTGAGGACGCTGTGCGTATTGTTCTTTGTCAAGTTGAATGTGTCCTAAGAACACTTGCGGTGTCCTGAAATGTTCGCAAATAAACAAGATGGTGGTGTTCTGAAGACGCTTCTAAGGACACTCCCGGTGTCCTGGAATGTTTGTAGGGGGTGTCCTTAGGACGCTGTCCGTATTGTTCGTTGTTAAGTTGAAAGTGTTCTAAGAACTATCGCGTTGTTCTGAAATGTTCGTAGGGGGTGTCCTGAAAACGGTGTCCGTATTGTTCGCTGGCAAGTTCAAAGTGTTCTAAGAACACTCACATTGTTCGCGGACATTAAAAGTTTCCCATAGATCATAGTTGAAATGTTTGACTCTATGGATGTGATATGCTGCGGTGGTTGTTGCCAGGGCATAGAGTCTTGGGTGCATGGCCAAATAGCCATGCACCCAAGACTCTATGCCCTGGCAACAACCACCGCAGCATATCACATTCATATTTGCTTATAACTTTGGGTGAAAAACAAATGTATAAGGAAGAAAGGTATTAGATACTATGGATGTGATATGCTGCTATGGTTGTCCTTATTATTGTATACTTACTGTTTGGTCTAGTAATGGGAGTCCATGTTTTTCTTCTTCATTTCTGTGATAAAAGAAAATAGCATGTTAGTATTAGTATTTTGTAATGACTTATTACATTGTATAAGCAATATACTTTTATTTTTTTTTCGACCCTCATATTTAGATGAGTACAAATCAGAGTACTGTGCAATTTGCTCAGTTTCTGTATTTGTTGCTAAAATCATTGGGTCTGTGGGAGAAAAAAAAATCCATGTTGGATTAAAAAAAAAACCTTTTTCTGTTATGCTACAGTTTATTTGTTTGTTTGTTTTCAGTGTTCACTTGTTGTTTCTGGCTAATGCTTTATACTTTGCTTTGTTGTATTTTTTTTGGAGCAGTAACAGATTCTTCATTTGTTTTGATATTATAAAATTTTGGAGCAGTTAGATACCAATTGGCGTATTCTAACTGTCTATTTTCTTAATATATTTTAGTGGTTTTGATTTATCTATTTGGATATTGTTAAATTTTGGGACAGTTAGATACCAACTGGCGTATTCTAACTGTGTATTTTTTGGCCTAATTTAGTGGTATTCATTTATCTGATTAGTTGTTGTAGAATCTTTGAGCTGTTAGATAGCTTTTGGAGTATTCTAACAGTTTATATCATTTTAACACAAATTTATAATTTTGGGACAGTTAGATACCAATTGGCGTATTCTAACTGTGTATTTTTTGGTCTAATTTAGTGGTATTCATTTATCTGATTAGTTGTTGTAGAATCTTTGAGCAGTTAGATAGCTTTTGGAGTATTCTAACAGTTTATATTTTTTAACACAAATTTACTTAAAGGTTTAAATACAGTTTATTTATCAAATTTTGGTTTTAAGAACATCAAATAAGCGTTTGTAAGATTTGCTGGTAATCTCTGCTTTAGAGTAATTGTACTATCATTACATTCAAACCATCCACATTTCTTTTTTATATATGCAGTGTAGTGCCCTGAATTGGTTGTGGCTCCTGCGTGGTAGATTATACCTATTGTTGTGAAGGTTTTCTTACCAAGTGATATTTGACCATGTGTGAATCCAGTCAGCTTGCAGTTGTTTTTGGTAGCATCTGCATTGTAACGTAGAAGCATTAGTATTACGTATTTACTATGTGTTTGTATTACTAACGTGGAGCGATTATCTGAATTGCAGGTAGAGCATAATCTACCATGGTTTGCATTTTGTACAAGTTGCTGAAATGGAGTGGATTCACAATTTGGTATTGATATATATATGAAGCGTTCATTGGGGATTTCTTCTTGTGCCACATTGTTGCAGAGAGTGCATGTATGTTTCCACATGTATGAAATCTGAAAGATTTCATTTATAGGTATGTTTTTGTTTTCCAGTACTTGTAGTAAGTACATTAGAAATTCTTGTGGATCTTCCTGTGAGTTTATAGTGAATTTCACCATTCCAGCACAGTAGTCCAATTGTCGTCTTATTCCAAAAACACTATGGGGCCAATTCATAGAATTCGGCGCACAAGTGGCGCACGCGGCTGGCGCACAGTGTGCGCGTGCGAATCCCTGCGCCAGCCGCGTGCGCCAAAACCCATTTCCGCGCACAGCGTATTCATGGATTCCAGCCACCAAAACCAGCCGTGGCGCATAGTGGCGCAGCGACCTTGCAGCAGCGCCAGTTACGCCCCCAAGAACGCCTTCCGCGCAGGGAAAAGCCATCAAAATCCCCAATCCAGCGCAAAGGGCTGCGCTAACCCTGTACCAGCACGGCAAGCGGGCTACGTGTATTCCAGGGGTTCACGTGAAGTCACTCACGCGATTGGGCCTGGGGGAGCGGGCTACGTGTATTTCAGGGGTTCGCGTGAACTTTTTCACGCGATCGGGCCTGGGGGAGCGGGCTACGTGTATTTCAGGGGTTCGCGTGAACTTATTCACGCGATCGGGCCTGGGGGAGCGGGCTACGTGTATTTCAGGGGTTCGCGTGAACTGATACACGCGATCGGGCCTGGGGGAGCGTGCTACGTGTATTTCAGGGGTTCGCGTGAAGTTCCACACGCGAATAGCCTGGGCGCGTGTATTTCAGGGGTGCGCGAGAAATTCTACACGCGAATAGCCTGGGCGCGTGTATTTCAGGGGTGCGCGAGAAATTCTACACGCGATTTCAGCAGGGTACGTGTATTTCAGGGGTGCGCGAGAAATTCTACACGCGATTTCAGCAGGGTACGTGTATTTCAGGGGTGCGTGAGAAATTCTACACGCGATTGGCCTGGGTATGTGGATTTCAGGGGTGCGCGAGAAATTCTACACGCGATTTCAGCAGGGTACGTGTATTTCAGGGGTGCGCGAGAAATTCTACACGCGATTGGCCTGGGTACGTGGATTTCAGGGGTGCGCGAGAAATTCTACACGCGATTGGGCCTGTGCGAGTGGGGCAGTGTATTACGTGGGTGTGCGGGAAGTTGAAGAGGTGAATTGCCAGTGTGGGTCCTCCCAGGTCTCCCCTCTACCCCCTCCACGACCTCTGCAGGCAGCCCACACCACAGGGGACTACCCTGCACCCCTGGTCATGTCCCGCAGGCAGCACATCCACCATGGGCATGCCCCCCAGCCAAGCCACATGTCCCCTTGCACCCCCACCCCCCAGCAGGCCCCCACTCATGTCCCCTTGCACCCCCACCCCCCAGCACTGTGGGGCACCTGCCAGCAGGCCCCCACCCATGTCCAACTCATGTTCCCCACCACCCCCACCCCCCAGCACTGTGGGGCACCTGCCAGCAGGCCCCCACCCATGTCCAACTCATGTCCCCCACCACCCCCACCCTCCCAGCACTGTGGGGCACCTGCCAGCAGGCCCCCACCCATGTCCAACTCATGTCCCCCACCCCCCCACCCCCCAGCACTGTGGGGCACCTGCCAGCAGGCCCCCACCCATGTCCAACTCATGTCCCCAACCCCCCCCACCCCCCAGCACTGTGGGGCACCTGCCAGCAGGCCCCCACCCATGTCCAACTCATGTCCCCCACCACCCCCACCCCCCAGCACTGTGGGGCACCTGCCAGCAGGCCCCCACCCATGTCCAACTCATGTCCCCCACTCCCCCCACCCCCCAGCACTGTGGGGCACCTGCCAGCAGGCCCCCACCCATGTCCAACTCATGTCCCCCACCACCCCCCAGCACTGTGGGGCACCTGCTAGCAGGCCCCCACCCATGTCCAACTCATGTCCCCCACCACCCCCACCCCCCAGCATTGCGGGGCACCCTCCACCAGGCCCTCGCCCATGTCCCATCCATGCCCCCCTGCACCTGGGTCCCAACAATCCCCAATCATGTCCGTAATGGCCATCCTCCCCTGCCAAAAGGCCCAACCAACTATCACATCCACCCACATATCAAAGGCAATTACATGTTACACACCCAATGTAAATAATGCAAATGAACACATGTCTGTCACACACAATGGCTGCAAGTGAATGTTAAAACACCCAACATGACATGCATGAAAGCAATGAGATGATACGACACATTGAAGGATGAAAGTAAAAATGTATTGAAAATCAGCTAGAATGGAAATGAAATGAGAAAAACCACAAAGAAAAACAACAAAAAGAAGATGAATGTCCATGAAAAAAATCCAAAAAATCAAAAAATCCATAGAAGAACCATTTACAAGACAATCCCGGGTCCATGAGCCCAACCAAATGAAACCTAACTATGTCAACTAACTAAAAACTGAACTATATACAAAAAAGTGGCGCATTGTCCAATCGCAACCAAATAAAAAAAAAAATTCAAAGGAAACCTACCACTAACTATATAACTATATACAATGGCAGCGGGCAAGTCCTGCGGCTCACTCTGTGATGTTGCCGGCCAGGGCATCATCGAACTCCATGTCGATGTCCCGGAGGCGGGACTCTGTCCTGGCCCCGAGGTCTCGCAGGGTCAACCCCGTGTCCACCTCAAACTCCCTGCGAGCTTCCTCGAGGCACTCAGCCCGCCTCAACGCCCGACGCATGGAGAACTCCGCCCTGACCATGGTGAGCCGCTCCTCTTCCGCCCGCTGCCGCTCCGCACCTATCCGCTGGACCAACTGCTCCCACACGGAAGACACTGCCATCCCAGGGTTCTCCTGCCCTCCAGCCGATGCCTGCCCCTCTGATCTTGATGGCCCCGAGCCATGATGCCTCCCACGTCGAGCCTGCTGCTGCCTCCGACGCCACTGCCTCTGCCAGCACGACGGCATCCAGGCTGATGGAATCCACCGATGCCGTCGTGCACGTGCCCTGCCAGATGATGCCGGCACATCCTCCATCTGCAGGGGGACAGTTGCTGGTGTGTCCACCCCTGCTGGACCTTCGACTCCCGACTGTGGCAGGGATGGGGTCCCCACCGAGCTGGCTGCGTTGGTCGGGGCAGGTCCACAGGGGGCCCTGGTGGCATCTGGGCCAGAAGACGGCATGGAGCACGACTGGCGCATAGCCCCCACAGAGGAGGAGAGGGTCGCCAGAAGGCCACACACATGTAGGAAACCCCCGACCATGGCGGCTCCCAAATGGTTCACGTACGCACGGTGCTCTTCGTGATGATGTGCATGCTCCTCCCGGGAAGCATGCACCTCATCACGAATGCCAGCCGTGCGCAACGCGACACCAATCAGGACCCTCTCCACACGGCCAGGGGTCCCCTCGTCCGCAGGTAGAGGAGTGTCAGATGACATGGACATCTCCCCTACCTGCGGACGGGCCTGGGATGGGGCATCCCTGCTGGTGCATGGTGGTGCAGTCACAGTGTCAGGGACAGTGACATGCACAGGCACCTCCACGGCGACCTGTGCTGCCTCCTGCCCTTGGCCCTGGACTGCACCACTTGCACCAGCGGGGATGCCCCCACCAGGCCCCATGTGTGGCTCAGTAGCGGCCTCCTCCCCCTCTGTGGAAACCACCAACCTGGATGTCTCCACGCCGTCTTCCGCCGGTGCAAGCCCCTGTGGGGGCTCACCCACCCCTTCCGCTGCAGCCGTGGCGGCATCCCCGCCGCTCTGCTCCACAGCGCCTTCTCCGCCCTCTTCTTCACTTGCCACTGTGTAGAGGGAGACATAGAACACAAGCATCAGGGTACTGTACAATGGTCCTCTAGACAGGAAGCAACAGCAGATGAGTGGCACTGCCATACATCACTTCCATCATGTCCCTCCACAACACATGGGTCAGTGCAGGCAAAACACATACAGTAACAGGCATGGCGCATGCCATGGACATTGGCATACATGACCAAGGGACTCATGATTCATACAATGTTGGTTTTAAACTCACATGCATCATGGGTCTTGCCATCACATGCACACACCTCACCGTAGTTCCATCCATCTGGCCTCGTACACCACAGACGCAGTGGATACAAGGATGACTAGGCTGCATCAGTGAATCTGAACATTGTCACAGACATGTGTCATGCATCCATGGCATTTACAAGTCACAGACACGCAGGTCAGACACACACACATGGACACCATACGTGTACATGGGACCAGCACCCATCCCTCACCCCCACCCATGTCCAGGAACAGAGACTGCCATGCTTCCATGTGTCCATTCCGCACAGAGCCCCCCATGTTGCAATAGAACACATCACTGTACTCACATGCCTGACCATGATGTCCCTGCACACACACATACGTACATGGCCTATGTCACACATACAGGCAGGTATCAGACAACCAGCACACTGCAACATGCCCTGTCTCACACAGCAATGCTTGGCCACTTACCGGCCAACTCCAGATGGGTCTGCCTCCGAAGGATCTGGGCGTGGAGCGCTGGGTCTACGCGTTCCAGGACCCTCAACTGGATGTCACTCAGGCGTGCCCGGCCCCCCTCCGCGAGGCGCCGGGCCTTATTGAGGGTCCTGAACCTCAAGTCCTCCCAGCGCTTCTTGATGTGCTTGATGTCGCGGGTTGCCACCCCCTCCGCGTTGATGGCAACCACTACATCGTCCCAGATCCTCTCCCGTCCTTCCTTGTTGGCGCGTGGTCTTCCGAAGAGGGCATCATAATGCCCCAGGACATGCTCCACCAGGACACCAACTTCCTTCTCACTGAAGCTGGTGGCCCTCTGCCTCTCTGGCTGGGGGTCGCCACTGGTCTCAGATGGTGCTTGCCCCGACATGGCGACCCCCGAGGCAGGCGTGGGTGGGCAACTGGGTCCTGGGGCTGGGCTGTGGAGCGATGGTATCCCAGTCGGGAGTCTACTGTTCCAGCAGGGGTGGACACAGGAACTGGACCCCTGCAGATGGCTGATGTGCAGGCACCAAATGGCAGGGCACGGTGGCAGCAGGCAGGCAGGCAGGCAGGCAGCAGCAGATGGCACGTGGGAGGCTGCTCGGGGCACTGGGGGGCAGTGATTCGGCCTTCTGGGCAGGAGCGTGGTCTTCCCTGTGTATTCGCGTGGCCAGCTTGATACGGAGTGATTTGGCACGTGAAAAATCTGCACGTCAGCATGTAATTCGAGGAAAGGCCCTTAGCGCGTAAGCGCGTCTGCACGCATACGCATTTTCATTGGACCAAAGGCCCTCAGCGCGTGAGCGCGTCTGTGACGTGACGTGCGAGGGTGTATCCCTCATTGCACGTGATGACAGAACACACATGGATTTCAACCAATCACGTGTGAAAGTTCACGGCACCCCGGAACACACGTACCCAGGCCAATCGCGTGTAGAATTACTCGCGCACCCCTGTAATACACGTACCCAGCCCAATCGCGTGTAGAATTACTCGCGCACCCCTGTAATACACGTACCCAGCCCAATCGCGTGTAGAATTACTCGCGCACCCCTGTAATACACGTACCCAGGCCAATCACGTGTAGCATTTCTCGCGCACCCCTGAAATCCACGTACCCAGGTCAATCGCGTGTAGCATTTCTCGCGCACCCCTGAGATCCACGTACCCCGCTCAATCGCGTATTTGACTTCCCGTGCGCCACTTTTTTGATGCGCTGGGACTCTACCGCCTGCCTTCGTGTGGCGGCCGTGTTTCAGCTTGTGCGTGTCTTTGCCTGTGCGTGGCTTTGCCCTATTCGATTCCATGAATACGTGTGGTTCGAGTGCGTGTGGGCGTTCCGTCTGCTTCCCTGCAGTACATCCCCAGTTACGCCCTTATTTTCCCGTGTTGTTCCCCATTCCGCGCGTTACGCCCCATGTCCCGCCCACTTTCTGGTGTGTGCGCTGAGGTTGTGCGCTTTCACTGTGCGCGTCGCGCACGCCTTTCGCGATGTTGCAGTGACTTGTGCGCCATGCATGGGTTTGGCGCACATCCCGCGGTGAACACGCGCAGGGACTTCCATGAATCGCACGCGTGCGCCTGTTTTTTTCCGCTTGCGCCTGCTTGCGCCTGCTTGCGCCTGATTGCGCGAAGATTTTCGGCGCACGTTTGTTCCATGAATCGGCCCCTATATGTGTTGTCAGGATTGTTTGCTGCATTTCTGTGAAGTACTAAAATTTGCAAACACAAAGGGTCTGTACTGTGTAAGTAAATGTTGTCAACAATTGGTGGTAATTGAAATAGAATATTCATTGCTACATTTGCATAGCAACTTACACCAACTATATTTGAGAATTTAAATGGTCCAGGTAGTTCTGTATCTAACTGTTTTTTTTGGAGTTTGTCTTCCTTCTTTAAAGAAGTACCTGGTTTACTTTCTCTAATTGATTCTTTTTTGTTTGTGGTACTTGATGAAGTATTAGTTTCTTTTACTCTCTTTGGAGGATTTGCAGTGACGTCCTGTTGCATTTCTGTTTGATTTAGTTTTCTTTTACAACATTTTAGTTTTTGTGGAACAGAATATGTGTTTAGATGGGGAGTGTATAGTGAGCGAAGTCTATTATATTCTAAAATGCAAGGAATATCAGCGTTTACTTTACTTGCATCAAAGTTGATTAGAAATAGACCGTCAAGTGTACGTAAGCGTGATAGTGCTAAGGCTCAAGCCTTCTTTAAAGACTATGTTACCAATATCTATCATTGCTTTGTCTAGGGTAAGACCTTGTGATTTATGAATCGTGACTGCATATGCAAGAGTTAGAGAAAATTGTTCTCTGCATACATACATATCTTTGAAGAGAAGGAATCTAGCTGTTGAGCGTCCTATCCGTTTTACTTCTGAAAGTTTGTCAAAGAGTATATTGACAAACTGAATTTTGTCACGTGGGTATGTTTGAAAGCCAACAACTGTACCCAGTGCTCCATTAACTAGTCCTTGGTCCACGTCAAGGTTACGTTTAAGCATTACTCTGCAATTTAAGGATCATTTTAACATCTTTTCTAAGCCTGCTGTGTTTGAGATTGATTTTTCTAAATTATTTAGTCTTGTTGTGGCTTGGTCACACATGGTTAGTGTCATTCCATGTACATCTAGTTTGTCTGTGGCGCTAATTTCCATTATTGGTTGCATTTCTTTACTTAACATGATTTCATTGAATTTGAGACAGCTTGCAAGAGTTGGCATTAAGGCCATACAATTGACATTTTTGTGGCTAATTGTTCCATAACATCTATAGCACATGCATTATTGCCATGAAGTGCATTAATGTGCCGGGTTTTCAATGTTGCTTCTGCTTCTTTAGAAAGTATACCAACTCTCAAACTTTTTAGAATGTTGGCATAAGTTAGATCTGCAGATTGGCGCATGTTTTCTGTTAATTCTCTGTATTGGAAATGTTGCCAAAGGTTGACATTTCCAATGCTGCCAACAGTTTTACGGCAGAGTTTGTGCCCTAATGTTTTAAAAATAGGTTCACCTTTTACTGGTGTTAATTGAAGCAGATCTCCAAAAACAATAATGTGTTTTCCTGCAAAGAGCTCTTCATAGTCTGTTTTGAGTACTTCTTGTAATCTGAGGTGAATCAAAGCTAACATCAGGTTGGAGACCATGCTCACTTCATCTATTAGTAGCATTTTCATTTGTTTCAATACTCTGCGTAATTCCATTGCAGCTTCTGCAGAAAGTTTGTAATAGTCTAATTTGTTCTGGTGTTCTACTGGTAATAGTAGTAATTGGTGTAATGTAACACCACCTATGTTTTAGGCAGCTAAACCTGTGGGGGCAGTGACAACAGCTGACAGTTTGTTGTTTGCCAATTGTTGAAGGAACTTACTAATGATTTTGATTAGGAATGTTTTGCCAGAACCAGCTTCACCACTGACGTACAGTAGTATAGGTTTATAATTATGGCAGGAACATTCTTTATTTTCATGTTTTACACCATGTGCAATTTGTTTTGTTACTTCTTGAAAAATGCTACTTTGCTCATTGTTTAGTTTTGATTGTAGTATAGTTAAGTCTTCCTTATCTTCATACTGACACATGGTGTTTTCTACTTCTATCATAGCTAATTCAGCCTCATTTGTTATTAGTGGTTCTCCCAGTGGTTCTTGGCTTCCTGTTAAAGAAGGTTGACTACTGTCAGGAGTATCCTTATCTAGTTGGGCTTGGAGTTCTTCTTCATGTTGCTGTTCATTGTGCAACATTGTTTTGTACTGTGTAAAGTTTACATCAGTTATAGTGCTTTCATTTGCTTTGAAAGCATCCTCATATGAGTCATAGTTATCTAGTAATTGTTCTTCTTTTCCCCATGGTTTGAAGAGTTGTAGCAGGGACATGTAATATACCTCTTTATGTTGAGGAGTCTTCAATGACAATTTGATATGATTAATTAAATTTGGTTTAGTGAGTTTAACTAAGCTGCCTTCACAGTCTGTCACTCCATATTTACCTTTTTTTCATCAGGTTTCATATTATTTTTGTATGTGTAGTTTTGGGCTATTTGGTATAGACACATGTTTTCCAAAGTATTACTTCTGTTTGGGTAGTATGTGTCCAATAAATTGTTTTTTTAAAATGTCTTGGCTGTTTGGATCATGTTTGGCTATTGTTTCTATATCTTCATATGATTTTAGAACTATTTTTCTAGATTTAGCTGGACCAAGACTTAGCCATACTATATTTTCAGATTTACCATACAATGAAGTACCAGTTAAACGATCAGCTGCATCATAAGATCCACATTCTCTATGGGTGAGCATTTTTATGCCCAAGCTGTATAATTTCTGAGATACTGTTTTATCTGATGACAGATCATTCCAGAGCTCTGTCTTTTCTGCTTTAGTTAAGTATGCTGTGAAATATCGTGCAACTGCAGTAGAATTGTCTGCAATGTACTGCACATCTATGTTTGCATTCCATAAGTGGGCAATGATTGCATTATAATCATTGATATATTTTTCTTCTTCTTTTCTTTTTATGTAATATGTATTTTTAGGTGACTTACCTTTAACACTATGTCTAACTGAAGACATGAGGTTGTTTACTTGACCTGTATTTGTAACTGGTCTAGGGAAACCAAATCGGCATTTGGTGTCGTATTTGCCTTTGTTTTTGTATTTGCGACGACAATATTTTCCACATTTGTGTCTTTGAAATTGTAAAATTTGTGCATGAAGATCACTATTTGTGGCTTCTGATGGAATTTCACAAGTGACATATTTTTCAATAAACTGTAAAACAGTGGCATCACTGTCTTGACCAAATTTAGGAGCATCTTTAATCCATAAAGGCATATGGATATGTGGTGCTCGTCTGACTTGGTATTCTTTTCTCCAAAAGAAGTGTTGCACTTCTCCAAGGGGAGGAACAGTTTTATTACAAATAAAATGTAGCATAGCAATGAAGCGATGGTGAAAATATCTTGAAACATTAACAGGATCCAAAGAACAAAGTTCTCCAGGTGTTAGAATATCTATGTTTGTTTTGTTTTTATTTGATATGCGTAGGAAATCATGTAAATCTTCCCATGCATATTCTGCACAACTTAATGTAACAAACCAAGTGGGTGGGCCAAGGTTTCTGATCATACAACGTACATCGCCATGACGTCGAAACCAGTACTCTTTAGTACCACGCATATTTGCTAATAGATTTGTAATATTTGATTGTAAAACCTCATCCTTTTGTTGCACTTTCTCTAATAATTGTGTAGCTGTCATATTTTGAAAGTGTGATCCTGATTTTAATATGTGTGCAACTCCGTAACATAAAGTTGCTAGTTCACTTTCAAAGAGTAGGTGGAATATGTATTCCACATTTTGTCTAAATCTGGGATCTTCAGAATACATCCGTAATGAGCGGTATTCTGAAAGTGATATTTGAATAGGTCTATCATCATACCTTCCTCCTTTGCCAGTAGGAAAGAGTAGAGGAAAAGCACGTGCTTCTATACTTTTTTCCCATATACTGATTGGCGATCCTTTTGTTTGACGCATTTGGTAAGTTTCCAGTACATCTTGTACGGTGTCATTACAGTGCAAAGGATGAATTGTATAATGGTCTAAAGTATTTGATATTGTAGCAGGATCTAGTAGCTCAAATTGACCAGCTTCTTGTGTTTCTTGAATTATTTCAGTTGTATCTTTCAAGTTTTCTTCAATATTAATTTCTTTGTAATATTCATTATTCTCTTTAAGATATTGGAAGGCTTGTCTAACTTTATATAAATCTACCAGCTGTTGCCATATTTTTTTGTCTTTTGTAGGTACTCCATTTACTAATATAATTAAAGATTGCTGCATTGGACGTTGCACTCCTAGAGTATGCACATTTCCTTTTAGATTTAATGGTAAATAAACTACTTTTCTACGAATGCCTTTTACCAATTCAGAGGGAGGTAATTTTGCTGTTTTTGGTTGAAGGCGTATTATTGCTTGAAATGGGTGTACTGTCTGAATAATGATGCTCTCAGATAAATTAAGTTGTTGTAGAGGTTTTCGTACTGGGTATAATTCCAAATTATTTGTGATAGAACGTGAAGGAGTTTGGTTGTTGTCAAGTTTTGTAGTGCAATAACTGCAAAGTATTAAGGGCTCAGTTATTTCATATTTGTTTTCTGCTAGAAGGTAGAGAGCTAATTCAAACCATTTAGAATCTTCATTGTCTTCTATCTTGTATGATAGGTCCACAGTTTTTGTGTTACTTTTATAAAAAATTCTACGGCAACATACACATACATGGTTTGGTACTTCAGCTGATGTACTTTTAAATGTTAGTATTTCTTTTTTGTATGTGTTTAGCAAAAGGTTGCCATGTGTAGAATTGTTGCTTAATTGGTTTAAAGCTATTTCATTCTGTAAATGACTTTCACTTCCAAAATATTTTTTCTGGATATAGGTCTTTTGCTGTACCATGTAGAAGGATGTTATTTAACTTTGCTAGTGCTAAAGCAGGACTTTTAGCATAGTACAGTTTATAGACTAGATTTCTTATAGTTGAATGATGTGTTGATATCCTTTTGATATCATGGAAAGTGGTTTTACAAGTAGGTCCTGTAATGCAGGCCAATGAATGTCCTTGTAGTCCTGTGTACTTGCGCACTGGACAGGTATCTATATTTTGCAGTCATTTAATTTTTATTTTGTCTTTGCTTTTTACATATTTATTGAGGAATTGGTGTAAAGATTTGAAACATTGTTTGGGAATGTTACACATTGACGTGCATGGCCATTTGTACACTAGACATTCTGATTCAGTTGAATGGAGGGGTAATTCTAAGTTTTCAGGACCTATTTTTGTAAGGAGTACTTCTTGTTCCATTATGGTATTATTCACTTTTTCATAACCTCGACCACTGCTATTTATGGCAATTGTATTCGTTTGCTTTTGTTTGTACGCTTCTTCGTTAAAATATGGTTCTGTGCTCGTAGTGTGATTCCATTCACCTCCGCAGATACTTAAGAAGTTCTTTCTGTTGACATTTCGCTTATTGAGAAGTCTTTTTTGTAATTTAGTTATTAGTTTTGTTAGTGGTTTCATTTTGTTTAACAGTAAAATAAATACATTTCTTTTGAGAAGAATTGCACTGTCCATCAATGCTTCTAAGAGTAATTTCCTACGATAGGTTTTAAGCTTTGAACCTGATTTCTCTCCTGTTTTTATAAGATTTTGAAGGACTTTGTGACGGTATATTTTGGCTAAAATACTTTTCTTGGTATGCTTACTTTGCACTATATTAACATTTGAAGAAGTAGTTTTATCTGTACTGATAGCTGATTTTCTGTTAATTGTTTTTTGGTTTGTTTTACATTTTGATAGAGGAAGCGAAGTTGTTGTACTTGAAACATCTTGTGTTTCACTAAATGATTGTATTAGCTGTTTTGTTTCAACTTTTTTTTACAAATTCTGCTAGAGATGGATGCTTATGTTGGACACCTTTATTTTCATTTGCTCTAATTTTGCGTTGCTTTCTACGGAGTTGTCTTTTGGAAGGCATTCTTTAGGGTCTGTTGAAAAAATGTATGTGTGCTGTGTGCATGAGTGTTTGAGTAAGATGATAAAGATGTATGTAATGGTGTGTGATTGTGCATTGGGAACTAAAACTAGTAGGGATAGGTATTCTTGAATTTATGTGTTATTAAACTGGGGTTCAGATGACAAAAAAAAAGTAAGCTAGTGGTGTGGAAAAGTACAAATAGTAAATCTAATGTATACAATTAAAACAGTTGTTTGTTCTATAATATGAAAATTGTAGTGGTTCAGTTGGCTAATTTGTGTGTCCAAAAATAGAAATTTGTGGGCCGTTCTGGCTGTAAATCGCTGTTTAAGACATGGACATTTTTGGACAAAATGGTACAAAATCTCTATTTTAAGAAACCAAAATAGCTCGTATTAATGTTATAGTATATTTGATTACTAATATAAATATTATGGTGATATTTTACTTACTTATTTTTAAAATTAACAGGTAACTTCTTAGTTTTTCTTTCTTCTTCGAATACGGCTGCTTCTTTTCAGGAAACTGGTCTTCACTGCAATTGTAAAAGCTTCAAATTAGTAACTTTGTTTGTATATAGCACTGTTTTTAATTTAGATATTGATTTTTTTTAATTGAAATCCTCAGTGCCTTCTGTAAAACCATTAAACTAATTTATTTACATAAGATACATTGCATCAGTTCAGTAAATATGATATGTTCTTAATGAACAAATTGTATTGAATGACTAACTGTAGCAAAAAAAAAATATCTTTACTATGTCTTGTGAAATTTATAATATATTAGTGAATACCACTATTTCTGTAAGTAAACTGTTCTAGGTAATAGCGCCTCAATGTCATGTCTAATTTAAAATAATTAAGTAAATAAATAAATAAAAACTAAAAATATGAAATTGTATAAGTATTTTTATAAAGGTTTAAACATAGATTGTGTTTGCATGCAATTTTGTTTGTATATATGTAGTGTATATATTTCATTTAAAAAATGTTAGTTTAACATGATTTGAGTGTGTGTGTATAAAGAAAGTAAAAAGTATAAAGGTTTATAAGTGATAGTTGATTTTAGGAAATTGAAAAAAGTACAGTAAATTCATTTTACAGATTTTACAAGGTAAAAAAGTCTGCTTGAAAATGTGTTCATCTACCACAGCTCTCAACTCACACGCTTTTGGCGGGTGTCACACGCCTTGTAAAGGGCAGACTCACCCGCCAAGCCTCCTGCACGCCCATTCATTCCAATGGGCGTCTCACCCGCCAAAAACAAAATCGGGTGATTTCACCCGCCTGTAAAACAAAAATGGTTGAGAGCTATGTCATCTACTATACAGAAAATATGCATACCTGAAGTTTGTGTTCATGCATATGGATATGCATGGAGCTGCAAGTAGAAATCTTGAAGACTTGTACAGTATTTCTGGTAGATGCTGCTTGCCAAGGATATGACACTTGTACTCAGAGAGATTCAGAGTACATTTGCAGTGCTGATCTATGATGATGCAGTTAGATGTAGAGGTCTTGAATGTGATTGGTGCATGGTCATGTGATTTTTGAGGTACATCCAATGAGGGAATGGCAGAGAGAGTGTCGTGGAAATGGTAGAAGGGCTGTTCATGTTACGATATGTCCGCGGACATGGCGGTAGTTCGCGGACATCGGGAGTTACATCCGGGGATTTTTGGGTTCAGAAGTCATGCAAATGAGAATAAGCACTGAAAGGGATTGGTCAGGAAAGTTTGGTGGGTGTGTTGTGCCAGGAGAGATTTTCTCAGATACTCTTTTTGCTGAGAGAACAAAATATATCTATGGCTGTGTGTTTCAGAAAACAGATTGTTTGGATTTTAGGAGATTCATGGATACATTGGTTGAAGGTGCATGCAGAAAGCTGTAGATCTTGGATTCCCACATGTGGAAGTACACTGGCATGGAGTACGTGGAATGAAGTGGTTGGACTTGCTACCTCTCTGTGCTACTTTGGAGACAGAGCAACATCCAGACATAATTGTAATTCATTGTGGAGGGAACAGTTTAGGACATGTGACTGGAATTTTTTTGCAATTTGCTATGAAAGAAGGACTTAGGAAGGTTATGGACATGTTTCCTAATTCTCAAGTGATATTTTCACGGATTGCGCAGAGACAAATGTGGCTTTGTTCTTCTTCATTTGGTCCACAAATGGAAAAAGCAAGGCACAATGTTAATAAGGCTGTTTGTGGCTTTCTAAGAGATTTTGGCATGTCTTCTTTTCACAATGAAAATATTATGTTTTGTAGTACATACATTTTTCGCAGAGATGGAGTCCATCTTACTTATGCTGGCAATCAGATTTTTCTGAGAAATGTAAAAAATGCATTGCGACCTTTTTTGGAATTACAACAACGATTTTGAAGTAGATGTTAAGCATTTACAATTTTTGACTTACAAACACCACCCAAAGGCTCTTTTCAGAGCCACCACTTCTTTCCAGAGAAAATTACAATGTTTGTGATGGAGTAGCAACCCAATTTTTTTAATGTTCGCGAACTGTCCGCGGACTTCTAAAAAATACAAAGAGCCCTGCTTCATTTATTTTCACTTCTATTTTTTAACTGGAAAAGGCGGCTCTGAAAAGAGCCTTATTTTTTTTTGCTTTTTGTAATTTTGCATTTTTTGGGGTTTTTCAGACACGACACACTAGGAGAGGAGGGTAAAGGAGGGTAAAGGGGGGACACCAACCACAGTGATAAGAAAGGGCGAGCTGAGAGAGGAAGATGTAGAGTGGGTTTTATTTGGGTAGTGAGCAGGTCTTCTCGTGCTCTGAGACGATAGTATCAAAAGCACTCTGAAGTCGCTCCCCCCTGCAGAGTACTGTGTCACAATACATCCATACAACTGTGACCCTCGAAAGGTAAAGGTCATCAGCATTCTGTATGGCCTGTGAGGCAGCTTGAGAAAGACGCTGTCCCACAGAGGTGGTCCTTGTGGTGATTGGATCAGAAACAGAGGATGAAGTAGAGGAAATCAACCTGCTACGTTCTTCGCAAGGTACAAATCTGCGAATAGCCCCAGAGTGAAATGACCTCAGGTGTCGCTTCATAGTAGTGGTCCCAAAGCTGTAGTTACCGTGCTTCCCGCGACTGAGTATCATTTTGCAGTCATTGCAGGTAACATGGTTCGCACGAGCCTTAGGACCATTCCCATGAATGGTAAATAACTGCCACACCCAAGACTCACGCCTACTGCGGGTAGTAGGGATTTCCTCTGCCTCATTCTCATCATCCTCTTCTTCCTCCTCCGCATCCTCAGTCCTGTTCCCCTCTTCAGGCCCTTGGGGAGGTGGTGGTGGTGGAGGGGGTGGTGGTGGTGCTGAAGCAGGTGCAGCACCAAGTGGCAGTTCAGCAGCCAAGGATGCCATCTCGATGATGGTGTAGTCTGCAGGTGGCAGCAAAAATCACTGTGTTCTGAAGAATAGCCAGAAACACAATGGGAATGGGCGTGGTCTTTTATAGGGGTGCTTGTACGCGGTCCGCGGTCATGCGCACAGTGCGCGGACTGATCGAACACAAAAAAGGATCGGAAAGTTTCAAAAGGTATATAGAAACTCAAGATTGCTATGTGGGACTTGTCGCATGGAGAGATTTTATTGAAAAATATTATGGATTAACTGAAAATGTACTTTTAAATTGTTCGGGGACACGAACAGTGTCCGCATTTCAGGACACACAATGAGCGTGGGCGCGGTCATATGATCCGTTTGCGAACTAGTCCACGAAGGAAGCGCCTGTCCGCAGGACACCAAGTGCACGGAGATTGGTTAGCGCATGCGCATTGATGTCCTACGGACACTGTTCGGGTTCTGAAGTAATTAAAAGTGCGTCACATGTGAAACAAACATTTCACCGCGTGTGTTCTTAGAAACAGTTTAAACTTGGTAGCGAACAGTAAGGACAGATATAGTGTTCTTCAGGACATGTGTAATTTAGTTTATGTACGAAGATTTCAGGACACCAATTGTGTTCTTAGAACAGTTTCAATTGGGTAGCGAACACTACGAACAGGTATAGTGTTCTTCAGGACACCTCCATTTTCGTTTACGTACCAACATTTCAGGACACCAATAGCGTTCTTAGAACAGTTTGAACTTGGCAGCGAACAGTACCGGACAGGTATAGTGTTCTTTAGGACACTTTAATTTTTGTTTGTTTACGAACAATTCAGGACACCGTGTGTGTTCTTAGTACAGTTTAATGTTGCTAGCGAACACTACGAACAGTTGTACTGTTGTTCAGGACACATCATTTTCGTTTATTTACGAACATTTCAGGACACTAATTGTGTTCTTAGGACAGTTTTTAGTTGATAGCGAACATTACGGACAGATATAGTATTCTTTAGAACACTTTAATTTTTGTTTCTTTACGAACATTTCAGGACACCAATTGTGTTCCTAGGACAGTTTCAACTTGCTAGCGAACAGTACGAACAGGTGTGGTGTTCTTCAGGACACCTCCATTTTAGTTTATGAACAAACATTTCAGAACACTCGCACTGTCCGCAGACACTTTTATTGTTTAAAAAAAAAACGGAAACTATTCACAATACAATATAAAAATTAAACTTTATTTAACATATATTAATAATTTATGACAGAGAAGGTGAGGCAGAAACAGAAACAAAAACAGGAGAATTTGGGGTTTCAACATGATTGGTATTAGGTGAAGAAGGGATGGATATCTCATCAAAACGTTTTGGATTATGGAGAGGGTTTGGGGATAATTAACTGGGATATGGTGCGGAGGGACAAGTACATGTGGGGCAATGGTATGACGTTTTTGTTTTAAAATGATCTTCAACACAAGTTTTCAAATTATTAAAATTGGTCAACAGTAAATCAATTTTTTCTTTTATGTTGTCAAGCGTGTTTTCCATAACAGCTTCTTCGGAGGTAGTTTCTATTTTGTTATGCTCTTTACAAAGAAAATATATATATGTTAAATGTATACAAAATAATAATATTTAAATGGTTTATATTATAAAGTGTTTACCATCTTGTGACATTTCTTCATGTGGGAAATTGTCCTCTCGCCATTCCAGAGTACTAGACATTTCTGTGAGAAAAAAAAAAGATAATATATGTTTTAATCTAATACAGAAAGTTTATAAATATATGAGTAAAATGAAGTACACTTACTATTTCTGGTAAGATAAGTTCTATGTATTCAGTGGGTCTGGTCTTGTTCTCAGTTCTGTTGTGTCTGTGAGGTAATTATGTTGGAAGCCAATTTATGTTCTTGTAGTATATTCCATTTCAGAACATGTTGTATTTAAATGAATGGTTAGTGTGTTACATATATGGGTTACATTTCCTATGTATTACTATATATAATGTGTTTGTGTGCTGCTTTTTGAATTTGTTAAATGTTCCTATATTATGATATAACAATCAAACATACCCCACCACCCCCCCGCCACAGTTTTTAGGTAGTGGTACTGTTCTCCGAACATGTCCGCGAACATTAAATAAGTTTGCGGACATCACGTTCATAAGAAGAGATCAAGTCAGTTCCATATGACATGTATATAAAGTCAAAGTCATTATGGTTAAGTTGTGCTACTAAAAACCTATGAAATTCAGTGAAAAAGCTTTGTTAAAGGGACGTTATGGTTAAGTTGCCATCTTAAGATGTCATCTTTGATGTCCTGGGTGTTAGTCTTAGCAGTGCACGTTGGTGACGCGAGTTATGGTTGCTTAGCTTACCATAACTGGCGAATTTCAAGGGTTTTTCGGTTTTACTTGGAACCATAACGTCCCTTTAACAAACTTTTTTCACTGAATTTAATAGGTTTTTAGTAGCGCAACTTAACCATGACGACCCTTTAACAAAGTTTTTTTCACTGAATATATATATATATATTACGTGGAAACGCTTAGTTACATGAATAGTGGTATACAGTGGTACATTATGAATTTCACAAGATATTTTCTTTCCTACAGTTAGTCATAAGATAGTTTTAATGGCTTTGAGGAAGGCGCTGAGCATTTCAATTTAAAAAATCTATGTCTAAATTAAAAACAGTGCTATAAACAAACCAAATTACTAATTTCTTTCTTTTACAATTGCAGTGAAGACCATTCTCCAGAAAAGAAGCAGCCGAATTTGAAGTACAAGGAACAACTAAGAAGCAAACTGCTCATTTTAGAAAAAAGGTAAGTAAAATGTTACCATAATATTTGAAATATTACTCAAACACACTGTAAGGTTAATTCATGCTATTTTTGTGCCTAAAAATAGAGATTCTGCACCATTCTGACCAAAAATCCCCCGTCTTAAACAGTAATTTACTGGCAGAATGACCCACAACTTCCTATTTTTCGACACACAAATTACCCAACTCAGCCGCTAGAATTTAGATGTTGTAGAACAAACAACTGTTTTAATTGTATAGCTTTAGATATACTATTTATACTTCTCCAAACCACTGGCTTACTTTTTTCTGTCATCTGAACCCCCGTTTAGTAACACATTAATTCAAAAATACCCATCCCTAGTAGTTGTACTTCCCAAAGCACAATCACACACCATTACATACATCTTTATCATCTTACTCAAACACTCATAATAATAAAATGATAATAATTTGGCATTTATATAGCGCTACGAACCCTCAGGTATCTGAGCGCTGCTTATTATTACCCACGGTGTGTGGTGCTCATTTATCGACCTCGGAAGGATGAAAGGCTGAGTTTGGCCCCGCTGGGATTCAAACCTGCATTAGCAGGCTCTGCACGGATGTCAAAGGGAGCGCTCTACTCGCTGTGCCACTTGACCGACTCATGCACACAACACACATGCATTTCAGAACATCCCAACCCATACCTTCTGAATTTTTTTCAACAGACCCTAAAGAATGCCTACCAAAAAGCAACTCCGTAGAAAGGAACGCAGAAGTAGAGCAAATGAAAAGAAAACTCTCCAACATAAACATCCATCTGTAGCAGAATTTGAAAAGTTGAAACACAACAGCTAATACAGTCATGTAGTGAAAGAGAAGAAGTTTCTAGTACAAAAACTGCCTCCTCTATCCAAAAGTAAAACAAACCAAAAAACAATTAACAGAAAATCAACTATCACTACAAATAAAACTTCTTCTATAAATCTTGATGTAGTACAAAGTAAGCATACCAAAAAAAGTATTTTAGCCAAAATGTTCTGTCACAAAGTCCTTCAAAATCTTATGAAAACAGGAGAGAAACCAGGTTCAACACTTCAAACCTATCGTAGAAAAGTAACTTAGAAGCATTGATAGACAGTGCAATTCTTATTTTATTTTAGTGTTAAACAGAATAAAACCACTAACAAAACTAATAACTAATAATTACAATAAACTAATAACTAAATTACAAAAAAGACTTCTCAATAAACAAAATGTCAAAAGAAATAACTTCTTAAATATCTGTCGAGGTGAATGGAGTCACACTACAAGCACAGAACCATACTTTAATGAAGAAGCGTACAAACAAAAGCAAACAAATACAATTGCCATACATACCAGTGGTCGAGGTTATGAAAAAGTTAATAATGCCATAATGGAACAAGAAGTACTCCTTACAAAAATATGCCCTGAAAACGTAGATTTACCCCTCCATTCAACTGAATCAGAACATCTAGTGTACAAATGGCCATGCACATCAATGTGTAACATTCCCAAAAAAATGTTCAAGTCTTTACGCCAATTCCTCAATCAATATGTGAAAAGCAAAGATAAAATCAAAATTAAACTACTGCAAAATATGGATGCTTGTCCAGTACGCAAGTACACAGGACTACAAGGACATTCATTGGCCTGCATTACAGGACCTACTTGCAAAACAACCTTCCATGATATCAAAAGGATATCAACACATCATGCAAGTATAAGCAATCTAGTTTATAAACTGTACTATGCTAAAAGTCCTGCTTTAGCACTAGCCAATTTAAATAACATTCTTCTACATGGTACAGCAAAAGACCTACTAAAAGAAATCGACTATATCCAGACAAAATATTTTGGAAGTGAAACCCACTTACAAGATGAATTAGCTGTAAACCAACTTCGTAACAATTCTGCACATGGCAACCTTTCACTACACACATACAAAAAAGAAATACTAAAATTTGAAAGTACTTCAGCTGAAGTACCAAACCACGTGTGTGTATGTTGCCTCAGAACTTTTTATAAAAGTAACACAAAAACTGTAGACCTATCATACAAAATAGAAGACAATGAAGAATCTAAATGGTTGGAATTAGCTCTCTACCTTATAGCAGAAAACAAATACGAAATAACTGACCCCATAATACTTTGCAGTTACTGCACTACAAAACTTGACAACAACCAAACTCTTTCACGTGCTATCACAAATAACTTGGAATTATATCCACTACCAAAACCCCTTCAACAACTTAATTTATATGAGAGCATCATAATTCAAACAGTGCACCCAATTCAAGCAATAACACGCCTTCAACCAAAAACTGCAAAATTACCTCCCTCTGAATTAGTGAAAGGTATTCGTGGAAAAGTAGTGTATTTACCATTAGATCTAAAAGAAAATGTGCACACTCTAGGAGTGCAACGTCCAATGCAAAAATCTTTATTTATCTTGGTAAATGGAGTACCTACAAAAGACAAAAAAAATTGGCAACAACTGGTAGATTTACATAAAGTTAGAGAAACCCTGCAATAGCTTAAAGAGAATAATGAATATTACAAAAAAATTAATATTGAAGAAAACTTGAAAGATACAAATGAAATAATTCAAGAGACACAAGGAGCTGGTCAATTTGAGCTCCTAGATCCTGCTACAATATCAAACACTTTAGACCATTATTCAATTCATCCATTGCACTCCAATGACACAATAGAAGATGCACTGGAAACGTACCAAATGCGTCAAACAAAAGGATCACCAATTAGCATATGGGAAAAAAGTATAGCAGCATGTGCTTTTCCTCTACTATTTCCGACTGGCAAAGGAGGAAGATATGATGATAGACCTATTCAAATATCAGCATCAGAATATCGCTCATTACGAATGTATTCTGAAGATCCCAGATTTCGACAAAATGTGGAATACATATTCCACTTACTTTTTGAAAGTGAACTAGCAACTTTATGTTACGGAGTTGCACACATATTAAAATCAGGATCACACTTTCAAAATATGACAGCTACACAATTATTACAAAAAGTTCAACAAAAAGATGAGGTTTTACAAGCAAATCTTACAAATCTATTAGAAAGTATGCATGGTACTATAGAGTACTGGTTTCAACGTCATGGAGATGTACGTTGTATGATCAGAAACCTTGGCCCACCCACTTGGTTTGTTACATTAAGTTGTGCAGAATATGCATGGGAAGATTTACATGCTTTCCTACGCATATCAAATGAAAACAAAACAAACATAGATATACTAACACCTGGAGAACTTTGTTCTCAGGATCCTGTTAATGTTTCAAGATATTTTCACCATCGCTTCAATGCTATGCTACATTTTATTTGTAATAAAACTGTTCCTCCGCTTGGAGATGTGCAGCACTTCTTTTGGAGAAAAGAATACCAAGCCAGAGGAGCACCACATGTCCACATGCTTTTATGGATTAAAGATGCTCCTAAATTTTGTCAAGACAGTGATGTCACTGTTTTACAGTTTATTGGAAAATATGTCACTTGTGAAATTCCATCAGAATCCACAAATAGTGATCTTCATGCAAACATTTTAGAATTCCAAAGACACAAATGTGGCAAATATTGTCGTCGCAAATACAAAAACAAAGGGAAATACTACACCAAATGCCGATTTGGTTTCCCTAGACCAGTTACAAATACAGGTCAAGTGAACAACCTCATGTCTTCAGTTAGACATAGTGTTAAAGGTAAGTCACCTAAACATACATATTGCATAAAAAGAAAAGAAGAAGAAGAATATATCAATGATTACAATGCAATCATTGCCCACTTATGGAATGCAAACATAGATGTGCAGTACATTGCAGACAATTCTACTGCAGTTGCACGATATGTCACAGCATACTTAACCAAATCAGAAAATACAGAGCTCAAAGACCTCTGGAATGACCTATCATCAGATGAAACAGTGTCTCAGAAATTATACAGCTTGGGCATAAAAATGCTGTCCCATAGAGAATGTGGATCCTATGAAGCAGCTGATCGATCAACTGGTACTGCATTGTATGCTAAATCTGCCGATATAGTATGGCTAAGTCTTGGTCCAGCTAAATCTAGAAAACGCATTCTAAAATCATACGAAGATATAGAAACAATAGCCAAACATGATCCCAACAGCCAAGACATTTTAAAAAACAATTTATTGGACATATACTACCCAAACAGGAGTACCACTTTGGAAACCATGTGTCTATACCAAATAGCCCAAAACTAGACATACAAAAATAATATAAAACCTGATGAACAAAACCGTAAATACAAAGTGACAAACTGTGAAGGCAGCTTAGTAAAACTCACCAAACCAAATTTAATTAATCATATCAAATTGTCATTAAAGACTCCTCAACATAAAGAAGTATATTACATGTCCCTGCTACAACTCTTTAAACCATGGAGAAAAGAAGAAGAAATACTAGATAACTATGACTCATATGAAGATGCTTTCAAAGCAAATGAAAGCAGTAGAACTGATGTAAACTTTGCACAGTACAAAACAATGTTGCACAATGAACAGCAACACGAAGAAGAACTCCAGGCCCAACTAGATAAGGACACTCCTGACAGTAGTCAACCTTCTGTCACAGTAAACCAAGAACCACTGGGAGACCCACTAATAACAAATGAGGCAGAATTAACTATGATAGAAGTAGAAAACTCCATGTGTCAGTATGAAGATAAAGAAGACTTAACTATACTACAATCAAAGCTAAACAATGAGCAACGTAGCATTTTTCAAGAAGTAACAAATGAAATTGCACATGGTGTACAACATGAAAACAAAGAATGCACCTGTCAAAATTACAAACCTATACTATTGTATGTCAGAAGCTGGTTCTGGCAAAACATTCCTAATCAAAATCATCAGTAAGTTCCTTCAACAATTGACAAACAACAAACTGTCAGCTGTTGTCACTGCCCTCACAGGTTTAGCTGCCTACAACATAGGTGGTGTCACTTTACAGCGATTACTACTCCTGCCAGTAGAACACCAAAACAAATTAGATTATTACAAACTTTCTGCAGAAGCTGCAATGGAACTACGTAGAGTATTGAAACAAATGAAAATGCTACTAATAGATGAAGTGAGCATGGTGTCCAACCTAGTGTTGGCTTTGATTCACCTCAGATTACAAGAATTACTCAAAACAAACTATGAAGGAAACTTTGCAGGAAAACACATTATTGTTTTCAGAGATCTTCTTCAATTGACACCAGTAAAAGGTGAGCCTATTTTTAAAACATTAGAACACAATCTCTGCCGTAAAACTGTTGGCAGCATAGGAAATGTCAACCTTTGGCAACATTTTCAATACAGAGAATTAACAGAAAACATGCGGCAATCTGCAGATCTCACTTATGCCAACATCTTAAAAAGTATCAGAGTTGGTATACTTTCTAAAGAAGCAGAAGCAATATTAAAAACCCGGCCCATTCATGCACTTTATGGTGATAATGCATGTGCTACAGATGTTATGGAACACTTAGCCCACAAAAATGTCAATTGTATGGCCTTAATGCCAACTCTTGCAAGCTGATTCAAATTCAATGAAATAATGTTAAGTAAAGAAATGCAACCAATAATGGAAATTAGCGCCACAGACAAACTAGATGTACATGGAATGACACTAACCATGTGTGACCAAGCCACAACAAGACTAAATAGTTTAGAAAAATCAATCTCAAACACAGCAGGCTTGGAAAAGATATTAACATTATCCTTAAATTGCAGAGTAATGCTGAAACGTAACCTTGACGTGGACCAAGGACTAGTTAATGGAGCACTGGGTACAGTTGTTGGCTTTCAAACATACCCACGTGACAACAAAATTCAGTTTGTCAATATTCTCTTTGACAAACTTTCAGAAGTAAAAAGAATAGGACGCTCAACAGCTCGATTCCTTCTCTTCAAAGACATGTATGTACGCAGAGAACAATTTTCTCTAACTCTTGCATACACAGTCACCATTCATAAATCACAAGGTCTTACCCTAGACAAAGCATTGATAGACATTGGTAACACAGTCTTTAAAGAAGGCATGAGCTGTGTATATATAATAGCTTACGTACACTTGACAGTCTATTTCTAATCAACTTTGATGCAAGTAAAATAAACGCTGATATTTTTTGCATTTTAGAATACAATAGACTTCGTTCACTATACACTCCCCATCTAAACACATATTCTGTTCCACAAAAAGTAAAACATTATAAAAGAAAAATAAATCAACCAGAAAAGCAACAGGATGTCACTGCAAATCCTCCAAAGAGAGTAAAAGAAAGTAATACTTCATCAAGTGCCACCAGCAAAAAAGAATCAATTAGGGAAAGTAAACCAGGTACTTCTTCAAAGAAGGAAGACAAACTCCAAAAAAGCAGTCAGATACAGAACTACCTGTTCCATTTAAACTCTCAAATATAGTTGGTGTAAGTTGCTACTCAAATGTAGCAATGAATATTCTATTTCAATTACCACCAATTGTTGAGAACATTTACTTACACAGTACAGACCCATTGTGTTTGCAAATGTTAGTACAGAAACGCAGCAAACAATCCTGACAACACGGATAGTGTTTATGGAATAAGACAACAATTGGAATACTGTGCTGGAATGGTGAAATTCACTATAAACTCACAGGAAAATCCACAAGAATTTCTAATGTAAAGTGTTTACCATTAGTTGCACTATCTTGTGACATTTCTTCATGTGGGAAATTGTCCTCTCGCCATTCCAGAGTACTAGACATTTCTGTGAGAAAAAAAAAAGATAATATATGTTTTAATCTAATACAGAAAGTTTATAAATATATGAGTAAAATGAAGTACACTTACTATTTCTGGTAAGATAAGTTCTATGTATTCAGTGGGTCTGGTCTTGTTCTCAGTTCTGTTGTGTCTGTGAGGTAATTATGTTGGAAGCCAATTTATGTTCTTGTAGTATATTCCATTTCAGAACATGTTGTATTTAAATGAATGGTTAGTGTGTTACATATATGGGTTACATTTCCTATGTATTACTATATATAATGTGTTTGTGTGCTGCTTTTTGAATTTGTTAAATGTTCCTATATTATGATATAACAATCAAACATACCCCACCACCCCCCCGCCACAGTTTTTAGGTAGTGGTACTGTTCTCCGAACATGTCCGCGAACATTAAATAAGTTTGCGGACATCACGTTCATAAGAAGAGATCAAGTCAGTTCCATATGACATGTATATAAAGTCAAAGTCATTATTGTTAAGTTTTGCTACTAAAAAACTATGAAATTCAGTGAAAAAACTTTGTTAAAGGGACGTTATGGTTAAGTTGTGCTACTAAAAACCTATGAAATTCAGTGAAAAAGCTTTGTTAAAGGGACGTTATGGTTAAGTTGCCATCTTAAGATGTCATCTTTGATGTCCTGGGTGTTAGTCTTAGCAGTGCACGTTGGTGGCGCGAGTTATGGTTGCTTAGCTTACCATAACTGGCGAATTTCAAGGGTTTTTCAGTTTTACTTGGAACCATAACGTCCCTTTAACAAACTTTTTTCACTGAATTTAATAGGTTTTTAGTAGCGCAACTTAACCATGACGACCCTTTAACAAAGTTTTTTTCACTGAATATATATATATATATTACGTGGAAACGCTTAGTTACATGAATAGTGGTATACAGTGGTACATTATGAATTTCACAAGATATTTTCTTTCCTACAGTTAGTCATAAGATAGTTTTAATGGCTTTGAGGAAGGCGCTGAGCATTTCAATTTAAAAAATCTATGTCTAAATTAAAAACAGTGCTATAAACAAACCAAATTACTAATTTCTTTCTTTTACAATTGCAGTGAAGACCATTCTCCAGAAAAGAAGCAGCCGAATTTGAAGTACAAGGAACAACTAAGAAGCAAACTGCTCATTTTAGAAAAAAGGTAAGTAAAATGTTACCATAATATTTGAAATATTACTCAAACACACTGTAAGGTTAATTCATGCTATTTTTGTGCCTAAAAATAGAGATTCTGCACCATTCTGACCAAAAATCCCCCGTCTTAAACAGTAATTTACTGGCAGAATGACCCACAACTTCCTATTTTTCGACACACAAATTACCCAACTCAGCCGCTAGAATTTAGATGTTGTAGAACAAACAACTGTTTTAATTGTATAGCTTTAGATATACTATTTATACTTCTCCAAACCACTGGCTTACTTTTTTCTGTCATCTGAACCCCCGTTTAGTAACACATTAATTCAAAAATACCCATCCCTAGTAGTTGTACTTCCCAAAGCACAATCACACACCATTACATACATCTTTATCATCTTACTCAAACACTCATAATAATAAAATGATAATAATTTGGCATTTATATAGCGCTACGAACCCTCAGGTATCTGAGCGCTGCTTATTATTACCCACGGTGTGTGGTGCTCATTTATCGACCTCGGAAGGATGAAAGGCTGAGTTTGGCCCCGCTGGGATTCAAACCTGCATTAGCAGGCTCTGCACGGATGTCAAAGGGAGCGCTCTACTCGCTGTGCCACTTGACCGACTCATGCACACAACACACATGCATTTCAGAACATCCCAACCCATACCTTCTGAATTTTTTTCAACAGACCCTAAAGAATGCCTACCAAAAAGCAACTCCGTAGAAAGGAACGCAGAAGTAGAGCAAATGAAAAGAAAACTCTCCAACATAAACATCCATCTATAGCAGAATTTGAAAAGTTGAAACACAACAGCTAATACAGTCATGTAGTGAAAGAGAAGAAGTTTCTAGTACAAAAACTGCCTCCTCTATCCAAAAGTAAAACAAACCAAAAAACAATTAACAGAAAATCAACTATCACTACAAATAAAACTTCTTCTATAAATCTTGATGTAGTACAAAGTAAGCATACCAAAAAAAGTATTTTAGCCAAAATGTTCTGTCACAAAGTCCTTCAAAATCTTATGAAAACAGGAGAGAAACCAGGTTCAACACTTCAAACCTATCGTAGAAAAGTAACTTAGAAGCATTGATAGACAGTGCAATTCTTATTTTATTTTAGTGTTAAACAGAATAAAACCACTAACAAAACTAATAACTAATAATTACAATAAACTAATAACTAAATTACAAAAAAGACTTCTCAATAAACAAAATGTCAAAAGAAATAACTTCTTAAATATCTGTCGAGGTGAATGGAGTCACACTACAAGCACAGAACCATACTTTAATGAAGAAGCGTACAAACAAAAGCAAACAAATACAATTGCCATACATACCAGTGGTCGAGGTTATGAAAAAGTTAATAATGCCATAATGGAACAAGAAGTACTCCTTACAAAAATATGCCCTGAAAACGTAGATTTACCCCTCCATTCAACTGAATCAGAACATCTAGTGTACAAATGGCCATGCACATCAATGTGTAACATTCCCAAAAAAATGTTCAAGTCTTTACGCCAATTCCTCAATCAATATGTGAAAAGCAAAGATAAAATCAAAATTAAACTACTGCAAAATATGGATGCTTGTCCAGTACGCAAGTACACAGGACTACAAGGACATTCATTGGCCTGCATTACAGGACCTACTTGCAAAACAACCTTCCATGATATCAAAAGGATATCAACACATCATGCAAGTATAAGCAATCTAGTTTATAAACTGTACTATGCTAAAAGTCCTGCTTTAGCACTAGCCAATTTAAATAACATTCTTCTACATGGTACAGCAAAAGACCTACTAAAAGAAATCGACTATATCCAGACAAAATATTTTGGAAGTGAAACCCACTTACAAGATGAATTAGCTGTAAACCAACTTCGTAACAATTCTGCACATGGCAACCTTTCACTACACACATACAAAAAAGAAATACTAAAATTTGAAAGTACTTCAGCTGAAGTACCAAACCACGTGTGTGTATGTTGCCTCAGAACTTTTTATAAAAGTAACACAAAAACTGTAGACCTATCATACAAAATAGAAGACAATGAAGAATCTAAATGGTTGGAATTAGCTCTCTACCTTATAGCAGAAAACAAATACGAAATAACTGACCCCATAATACTTTGCAGTTACTGCACTACAAAACTTGACAACAACCAAACTCTTTCACGTGCTATCACAAATAACTTGGAATTATATCCACTACCAAAACCCCTTCAACAACTTAATTTATATGAGAGCATCATAATTCAAACAGTGCACCCAATTCAAGCAATAACACGCCTTCAACCAAAAACTGCAAAATTACCTCCCTCTGAATTAGTGAAAGGTATTCGTGGAAAAGTAGTGTATTTACCATTAGATCTAAAAGAAAATGTGCACACTCTAGGAGTGCAACGTCCAATGCAAAAATCTTTATTTATCTTGGTAAATGGAGTACCTACAAAAGACAAAAAAAATTGGCAACAACTGGTAGATTTACATAAAGTTAGAGAAACCCTGCAATAGCTTAAAGAGAATAATGAATATTACAAAAAAATTAATATTGAAGAAAACTTGAAAGATACAAATGAAATAATTCAAGAGACACAAGGAGCTGGTCAATTTGAGCTCCTAGATCCTGCTACAATATCAAACACTTTAGACCATTATTCAATTCATCCATTGCACTCCAATGACACAATAGAAGATGCACTGGAAACGTACCAAATGCGTCAAACAAAAGGATCACCAATTAGCATATGGGAAAAAAGTATAGCAGCATGTGCTTTTCCTCTACTATTTCCGACTGGCAAAGGAGGAAGATATGATGATAGACCTATTCAAATATCAGCATCAGAATATCGCTCATTACGAATGTATTCTGAAGATCCCAGATTTCGACAAAATGTGGAATACATATTCCACTTACTTTTTGAAAGTGAACTAGCAACTTTATGTTACGGAGTTGCACACATATTAAAATCAGGATCACACTTTCAAAATATGACAGCTACACAATTATTACAAAAAGTTCAACAAAAAGATGAGGTTTTACAAGCAAATCTTACAAATCTATTAGAAAGTATGCATGGTACTATAGAGTACTGGTTTCAACGTCATGGAGATGTACGTTGTATGATCAGAAACCTTGGCCCACCCACTTGGTTTGTTACATTAAGTTGTGCAGAATATGCATGGGAAGATTTACATGCTTTCCTACGCATATCAAATGAAAACAAAACAAACATAGATATACTAACACCTGGAGAACTTTGTTCTCAGGATCCTGTTAATGTTTCAAGATATTTTCACCATCGCTTCAATGCTATGCTACATTTTATTTGTAATAAAACTGTTCCTCCGCTTGGAGATGTGCAGCACTTCTTTTGGAGAAAAGAATACCAAGCCAGAGGAGCACCACATGTCCACATGCTTTTATGGATTAAAGATGCTCCTAAATTTTGTCAAGACAGTGATGTCACTGTTTTACAGTTTATTGGAAAATATGTCACTTGTGAAATTCCATCAGAATCCACAAATAGTGATCTTCATGCAAACATTTTAGAATTCCAAAGACACAAATGTGGCAAATATTGTCGTCGCAAATACAAAAACAAAGGGAAATACTACACCAAATGCCGATTTGGTTTCCCTAGACCAGTTACAAATACAGGTCAAGTGAACAACCTCATGTCTTCAGTTAGACATAGTGTTAAAGGTAAGTCACCTAAACATACATATTGCATAAAAAGAAAAGAAGAAGAAGAATATATCAATGATTACAATGCAATCATTGCCCACTTATGGAATGCAAACATAGATGTGCAGTACATTGCAGACAATTCTACTGCAGTTGCACGATATGTCACAGCATACTTAACCAAATCAGAAAATACAGAGCTCAAAGACCTCTGGAATGACCTATCATCAGATGAAACAGTGTCTCAGAAATTATACAGCTTGGGCATAAAAATGCTGTCCCATAGAGAATGTGGATCCTATGAAGCAGCTGATCGATCAACTGGTACTGCATTGTATGCTAAATCTGCCGATATAGTATGGCTAAGTCTTGGTCCAGCTAAATCTAGAAAACGCATTCTAAAATCATACGAAGATATAGAAACAATAGCCAAACATGATCCCAACAGCCAAGACATTTTAAAAAACAATTTATTGGACATATACTACCCAAACAGGAGTACCACTTTGGAAACCATGTGTCTATACCAAATAGCCCAAAACTAGACATACAAAAATAATATAAAACCTGATGAACAAAACCGTAAATACAAAGTGACAAACTGTGAAGGCAGCTTAGTAAAACTCACCAAACCAAATTTAATTAATCATATCAAATTGTCATTAAAGACTCCTCAACATAAAGAAGTATATTACATGTCCCTGCTACAACTCTTTAAACCATGGAGAAAAGAAGAAGAAATACTAGATAACTATGACTCATATGAAGATGCTTTCAAAGCAAATGAAAGCAGTAGAACTGATGTAAACTTTGCACAGTACAAAACAATGTTGCACAATGAACAGCAACACGAAGAAGAACTCCAGGCCCAACTAGATAAGGACACTCCTGACAGTAGTCAACCTTCTGTCACAGTAAACCAAGAACCACTGGGAGACCCACTAATAACAAATGAGGCAGAATTAACTATGATAGAAGTAGAAAACTCCATGTGTCAGTATGAAGATAAAGAAGACTTAACTATACTACAATCAAAGCTAAACAATGAGCAACGTAGCATTTTTCAAGAAGTAACAAATGAAATTGCACATGGTGTACAACATGAAAACAAAGAATGCACCTGTCAAAATTACAAACCTATACTATTGTATGTCAGAAGCTGGTTCTGGCAAAACATTCCTAATCAAAATCATCAGTAAGTTCCTTCAACAATTGACAAACAACAAACTGTCAGCTGTTGTCACTGCCCTCACAGGTTTAGCTGCCTACAACATAGGTGGTGTCACTTTACAGCGATTACTACTCCTGCCAGTAGAACACCAAAACAAATTAGATTATTACAAACTTTCTGCAGAAGCTGCAATGGAACTACGTAGAGTATTGAAACAAATGAAAATGCTACTAATAGATGAAGTGAGCATGGTGTCCAACCTAGTGTTGGCTTTGATTCACCTCAGATTACAAGAATTACTCAAAACAAACTATGAAGGAAACTTTGCAGGAAAACACATTATTGTTTTCAGAGATCTTCTTCAATTGACACCAGTAAAAGGTGAGCCTATTTTTAAAACATTAGAACACAATCTCTGCCGTAAAACTGTTGGCAGCATAGGAAATGTCAAACTTTGGCAACATTTTCAATACAGAGAATTAACAGAAAACATGCGGCAATCTGCAGATCTCACTTATGCCAACATCTTAAAAAGTATCAGAGTTGGTATACTTTCTAAAGAAGCAGAAGCAATATTAAAAACCCGGCCCATTCATGCACTTTATGGTGATAATGCATGTGCTACAGATGTTATGGAACACTTAGCCCACAAAAATGTCAATTGTATGGCCTTAATGCCAACTCTTGCAAGCTGATTCAAATTCAATGAAATAATGTTAAGTAAAGAAATGCAACCAATAATGGAAATTAGCGCCACAGACAAACTAGATGTACATGGAATGACACTAACCATGTGTGACCAAGCCACAACAAGACTAAATAGTTTAGAAAAATCAATCTCAAACACAGCAGGCTTGGAAAAGATATTAACATTATCCTTAAATTGCAGAGTAATGCTGAAACGTAACCTTGACGTGGACCAAGGACTAGTTAATGGAGCACTGGGTACAGTTGTTGGCTTTCAAACATACCCACGTGACAACAAAATTCAGTTTGTCAATATTCTCTTTGACAAACTTTCAGAAGTAAAAAGAATAGGACGCTCAACAGCTCGATTCCTTCTCTTCAAAGACATGTATGTACGCAGAGAACAATTTTCTCTAACTCTTGCATACACAGTCACCATTCATAAATCACAAGGTCTTACCCTAGACAAAGCATTGATAGACATTGGTAACACAGTCTTTAAAGAAGGCATGAGCTGTGTATATATAATAGCTTACGTACACTTGACAGTCTATTTCTAATCAACTTTGATGCAAGTAAAATAAACGCTGATATTTTTTGCATTTTAGAATACAATAGACTTCGTTCACTATACACTCCCCATCTAAACACATATTCTGTTCGACAAAAAGTAAAACATTATAAAAGAAAAATAAATCAACCAGAAAAGCAACAGGATGTCACTGCAAATCCTCCAAAGAGAGTAAAAGAAAGTAATACTTCATCAAGTGCCACCAGCAAAAAAGAATCAATTAGGGAAAGTAAACCAGGTACTTCTTCAAAGAAGGAAGACAAACTCCAAAAAAGCAGTCAGATACAGAACTACCTGTTCCATTTAAACTCTCAAATATAGTTGGTGTAAGTTGCTACTCAAATGTAGCAATGAATATTCTATTTCAATTACCACCAATTGTTGAGAACATTTACTTACACAGTACAGACCCATTGTGTTTGCAAATGTTAGTACAGAAACGCAGCAAACAATCCTGACAACACGGATAGTGTTTATGGAATAAGACAACAATTGGAATACTGTGCTGGAATGGTGAAATTCACTATAAACTCACAGGAAAATCCACAAGAATTTCTAATGTAAAGTGTTTACCATTAGTTGCACTATCTTGTGACATTTCTTCATGTGGGAAATTGTCCTCTCGCCATTCCAGAGTACTAGACATTTCTGTGAGAAAAAAAAAAGATAATATATGTTTTAATCTAATACAGAAAGTTTATAAATATATGAGTAAAATGAAGTACACTTACTATTTCTGGTAAGATAAGTTCTATGTATTCAGTGGGTCTGGTCTTGTTCTCAGTTCTGTTGTGTCTGTGAGGTAATTATGTTGGAAGCCAATTTATGTTCTTGTAGTATATTCCATTTCAGAACATGTTGTATTTAAATGAATGGTTAGTGTGTTACATATATGGGTTACATTTCCTATGTATTACTATATATAATGTGTTTGTGTGCTGCTTTTTGAATTTGTTAAATGTTCCTATATTATGATATAACAATCAAACATACCCCACCACCCCCCCGCCACAGTTTTTAGGTAGTGGTACTGTTCTCCGAACATGTCCGCGAACATTAAATAAGTTTGCGGACATCACGTTCATAAGAAGAGATCAAGTCAGTTCCATATGACATGTATATAAAGTCAAAGTCATTATTGTTAAGTTTTGCTACTAAAAAACTATGAAATTCAGTGAAAAAACTTTGTTAAAGGGACGTTATGGTTAAGTTGTGCTACTAAAAACCTATGAAATTCAGTGAAAAAGCTTTGTTAAAGGGACGTTATGGTTAAGTTGCCATCTTAAGATGTCATCTTTGATGTCCTGGGTGTTAGTCTTAGCAGTGCACGTTGGTGGCGCGAGTTATGGTTGCTTAGCTTACCATAACTGGCGAATTTCAAGGGTTTTTCGGTTTTACTTGGAACCATAACGTCCCTTTAACAAACTTTTTTCACTGAATTTAATAGGTTTTTAGTAGCGCAACTTAACCATGACGACCCTTTAACAAAGTTTTTTTCACTGAATATATATATATATATTACGTGGAAACGCTTAGTTACATGAATAGTGGTATACAGTGGTACATTATGAATTTCACAAGATATTTTCTTTCCTACAGTTAGTCATAAGATAGTTTTAATGGCTTTGAGGAAGGCGCTGAGCATTTCAATTTAAAAAATCTATGTCTAAATTAAAAACAGTGCTATAAACAAACCAAATTACTAATTTCTTTCTTTTACAATTGCAGTGAAGACCATTCTCCAGAAAAGAAGCAGCCGAATTTGAAGTACAAGGAACAACTAAGAAGCAAACTGCTCATTTTAGAAAAAAGGTAAGTAAAATGTTACCATAATATTTGAAATATTACTCAAACACACTGTAAGGTTAATTCATGCTATTTTTGTGCCTAAAAATAGAGATTCTGCACCATTCTGACCAAAAATCCCCCGTCTTAAACAGTAATTTACTGGCAGAATGACCCACAACTTCCTATTTTTCGACACACAAATTACCCAACTCAGCCGCTAGAATTTAGATGTTGTAGAACAAACAACTGTTTTAATTGTATAGCTTTAGATATACTATTTATACTTCTCCAAACCACTGGCTTACTTTTTTCTGTCATCTGAACCCCCGTTTAGTAACACATTAATTCAAAAATACCCATCCCTAGTAGTTGTACTTCCCAAAGCACAATCACACACCATTACATACATCTTTATCATCTTACTCAAACACTCATAATAATAAAATGATAATAATTTGGCATTTATATAGCGCTACGAACCCTCAGGTATCTGAGCGCTGCTTATTATTACCCACGGTGTGTGGTGCTCATTTATCGACCTCGGAAGGATGAAAGGCTGAGTTTGGCCCCGCTGGGATTCAAACCTGCATTAGCAGGCTCTGCACGGATGTCAAAGGGAGCGCTCTACTCGCTGTGCCACTTGACCGACTCATGCACACAACACACATGCATTTCAGAACATCCCAACCCATACCTTCTGAATTTTTTTCAACAGACCCTAAAGAATGCCTACCAAAAAGCAACTCCGTAGAAAGGAACGCAGAAGTAGAGCAAATGAAAAGAAAACTCTCCAACATAAACATCCATCTATAGCAGAATTTGAAAAGTTGAAACACAACAGCTAATACAGTCATGTAGTGAAAGAGAAGAAGTTTCTAGTACAAAAACTGCCTCCTCTATCCAAAAGTAAAACAAACCAAAAAACAATTAACAGAAAATCAACTATCACTACAAATAAAACTTCTTCTATAAATCTTGATGTAGTACAAAGTAAGCATACCAAAAAAAGTATTTTAGCCAAAATGTTCTGTCACAAAGTCCTTCAAAATCTTATGAAAACAGGAGAGAAACCAGGTTCAACACTTCAAACCTATCGTAGAAAAGTAACTTAGAAGCATTGATAGACAGTGCAATTCTTATTTTATTTTAGTGTTAAACAGAATAAAACCACTAACAAAACTAATAACTAATAATTACAATAAACTAATAACTAAATTACAAAAAAGACTTCTCAATAAACAAAATGTCAAAAGAAATAACTTCTTAAATATCTGTCGAGGTGAATGGAGTCACACTACAAGCACAGAACCATACTTTAATGAAGAAGCGTACAAACAAAAGCAAACAAATACAATTGCCATACATACCAGTGGTCGAGGTTATGAAAAAGTTAATAATGCCATAATGGAACAAGAAGTACTCCTTACAAAAATATGCCATGAAAACGTAGATTTACCCCTCCATTCAACTGAATCAGAACATCTAGTGTACAAATGGCCATGCACATCAATGTGTAACATTCCCAAAAAAATGTTCAAGTCTTTACGCCAATTCCTCAATCAATATGTGAAAAGCAAAGATAAAATCAAAATTAAACTACTGCAAAATATGGATGCTTGTCCAGTACGCAAGTACACAGGACTACAAGGACATTCATTGGCCTGCATTACAGGACCTACTTGCAAAACAACCTTCCATGATATCAAAAGGATATCAACACATCATGCAAGTATAAGCAATCTAGTTTATAAACTGTACTATGCTAAAAGTCCTGCTTTAGCACTAGCCAATTTAAATAACATTCTTCTACATGGTACAGCAAAAGACCTACTAAAAGAAATCGACTATATCCAGACAAAATATTTTGGAAGTGAAACCCACTTACAAGATGAATTAGCTGTAAACCAACTTCGTAACAATTCTGCACATGGCAACCTTTCACTACACACATACAAAAAAGAAAAACTAAAATTTGAAAGTACTTCAGCTGAAGTACCAAACCACGTGTGTGTATGTTGCCTCAGAACTTTTTATAAAAGTAACACAAAAACTGTAGACCTATCATACAAAATAGAAGACAATGAAGAATCTAAATGGTTTGAATTAGCTCTCTACCTTATAGCAGAAAACAAATACGAAATAACTGACCCCATAATACTTTGCAGTTACTGCACTACAAAACTTGACAACAACCAAACTCTTTCACGTGCTATCACAAATAACTTGGAATTATATCCACTACCAAAACCCCTTCAACAACTTAATTTATATGAGAGCATCATAATTCAAACAGTGCACCCAATTCAAGCAATAACACGCCTTCAACCAAAAACTGCAAAATTACCTCCCTCTGAATTAGTGAAAGGTATTCGTGGAAAAGTAGTGTATTTACCATTAGATCTAAAAGAAAATGTGCACACTCTAGGAGTGCAACGTCCAATGCAAAAATCTTTATTTATCTTGGTAAATGGAGTACCTACAAAAGACAAAAAAAATTGGCAACAACTGGTAGATTTACATAAAGTTAGAGAAACCCTGCAATAGCTTAAAGAGAATAATGAATATTACAAAGAAATTAATATTGAAGAAAACTTGAAAGATACAAATGAAATAATTCAAGAGACACAAGGAGCTGGTCAATTTGAGCTCCTAGATCCTGCTACAATATCAAACACTTTAGACCATTATTCAATTCATCCATTGCACTCCAATGACACAATAGAAGATGCACTGGAAACGTACCAAATGCGTCAAACAAAAGGATCACCAATTAGCATATGGGAAAAAAGTAAAGCAGCATGTGCTTTTCCTCTACTATTTCCGACTGGCAAAGGAGGAAGATATGATGATAGACCTATTCAAATATCAGCATCAGAATATCGCTCATTACGAATGTATTCTGAAGATCCCAGATTTCGACAAAATGTGGAATACATATTCCACTTACTTTTTGAAAGTGAACTAGCAACTTTATGTTACGGAGTTGCACACATATTAAAATCAGGATCACACTTTCAAAATATGACAGCTACACAATTATTACAAAAAGTTCAACAAAAAGATGAGGTTTTACAAGCAAATCTTACAAATCTATTAGAAAATATGCATGGTACTATAGAGTACTGGTTTCAACGTCATGGAGATGTACGTTGTATGATCAGAAACCTTGGCCCACCCACTTGGTTTGTTACATTAAGTTGTGCAGAATATGCATGGGAAGATTTACATGCTTTCCTACGCATATCAAATGAAAACAAAACAAACATAGATATACTAACACCTGGAGAACTTTGTTCTCAGGATCCTGTTAATGTTTCAAGATATTTTCACCATCGCTTCAATGCTATGCTACATTTTATTTGTAATAAAACTGTTCCTCCGCTTGGAGATGTGCAGCACTTCTTTTGGAGAAAAGAATACCAAGCCAGAGGAGCACCACATGTCCACATGCTTTTATGGATTAAAGATGCTCCTAAATTTTGTCAAGACAGTGATGTCACTGTTTTACAGTTTATTGGAAAATATGTCACTTGTGAAATTCCATCAGAATCCACAAATAGTGATCTTCATGCAAACATTTTAGAATTCCAAAGACACAAATGTGGCAAATATCGTCGTCGCAAATACAAAAACAAAGGGAAATACTACACCAAATGCCGATTTGGTTTCCCTAGACCAGTTACAAATACAGGTCAAGTGAACAACCTCATGTCTTCAGTTAGACATAGTGTTAAAGGTAAGTCACCTAAACATACATATTGCATAAAAAGAAAAGAAGAAGAAGAATATATCAATGATTACAATGCAATCATTGCCCACTTATGGAATGCAAACATAGATGTGCAGTACATTGCAGACAATTCTACTGCAGTTGCACGATATGTCACAGCATACTTAACCAAATCAGAAAATACAGAGCTCAAAGACCTCTGGAATGACCTATCATCAGATGAAACAGTGTCTCAGAAATTATACAGCTTGGGCATAAAAATGCTGTCCCATAGAGAATGTGGATCCTATGAAGCAGCTGATCGATCAACTGGTACTGCATTGTATGCTAAATCTGCCGATATAGTATGGCTAAGTCTTGGTCCAGCTAAATCTAGAAAACGCATTCTAAAATCATACGAAGATATAGAAACAATAGCCAAACATGATCCCAACAGCCAAGACATTTTAAAAAACAATTTATTGGACATATACTACCCAAACAGGAGTACCACTTTGGAAACCATGTGTCTATACCAAATAGCCCAAAACTAGACATACAAAAATAATATAAAACCTGATGAACAAAACCGTAAATACAAAGTGACAAACTGTGAAGGCAGCTTAGTAAAACTCACCAAACCAAATTTAATTAATCATATCAAATTGTCATTAAAGACTCCTCAACATAAAGAAGTATATTACATGTCCCTGCTACAACTCTTTAAACCATGGAGAAAAGAAGAAGAAATACTAGATAACTATGACTCATATGAAGATGCTTTCAAAGCAAATGAAAGCAGTAGAACTGATGTAAACTTTGCACAGTACAAAACAATGTTGCACAATGAACAGCAACACGAAGAAGAACTCCAGGCCCAACTAGATAAGGACACTCCTGACAGTAGTCAACCTTCTGTCACAGTAAACCAAGAACCACTGGGAGACCCACTAATAACAAATGAGGCAGAATTAACTATGATAGAAGTAGAAAACTCCATGTGTCAGTATGAAGATAAAGAAGACTTAACTATACTACAATCAAAGCTAAACAATGAGCAACGTAGCATTTTTCAAGAAGTAACAAATGAAATTGCACATGGTGTACAACATGAAAACAAAGAATGCACCTGTCAAAATTACAAACCTATACTATTGTATGTCAGAAGCTGGTTCTGGCAAAACATTCCTAATCAAAATCATCAGTAAGTTCCTTCAACAATTGACAAACAACAAACTGTCAGCTGTTGTCACTGCCCTCACAGGTTTAGCTGCCTACAACATAGGTGGTGTCACTTTACAGCGATTACTACTCCTGCCAGTAGAACACCAAAACAAATTAGATTATTACAAACTTTCTGCAGAAGCTGCAATGGAACTACGTAGAGTATTGAAACAAATGAAAATGCTACTAATAGATGAAGTGAGCATGGTGTCCAACCTAGTGTTGGCTTTGATTCACCTCAGATTACAAGAATTACTCAAAACAAACTATGAAGGAAACTTTGCAGGAAAACACATTATTGTTTTCAGAGATCTTCTTCAATTGACACCAGTAAAAGGTGAGCCTATTTTTAAAACATTAGAACACAATCTCTGCCGTAAAACTGTTGGCAGCATAGGAAATGTCAACCTTTGGCAACATTTTCAATACAGAGAATTAACAGAAAACATGCGGCAATCTGCAGATCTCACTTATGCCAACATCTTAAAAAGTATCAGAGTTGGTATACTTTCTAAAGAAGCAGAAGCAATATTAAAAACCCGGCCCATTCATGCACTTTATGGTGATAATGCATGTGCTACAGATGTAATGGAACACTTAGCCCACAAAAATGTCAATTGTATGGCCTTAATGCCAACTCTTGCAAGCTGATTCAAATTCAATGAAATAATGTTAAGTAAAGAAATGCAACCAATAATGGAAATTAGCGCCACAGACAAACTAGATGTACATGGAATGACACTAACCATGTGTGACCAAGCCACAACAAGACTAAATAGTTTAGAAAAATCAATCTCAAACACAGCAGGCTTGGAAAAGATATTAACATTATCCTTAAATTGCAGAGTAATGCTGAAACGTAACCTTGACGTGGACCAAGGACTAGTTAATGGAGCACTGGGTACAGTTGTTGGCTTTCAAACATACCCACGTGACAACAAAATTCAGTTTGTCAATATTCTCTTTGACAAACTTTCAGAAGTAAAAAGAATAGGACGCTCAACAGCTCGATTCCTTCTCTTCAAAGACATGTATGTACGCAGAGAACAATTTTCTCTAACTCTTGCATACACAGTCACCATTCATAAATCACAAGGTCTTACCCTAGACAAAGCATTGATAGACATTGGTAACACAGTCTTTAAAGAAGGCATGAGCTGTGTATATATAATAGCTTACGTACACTTGACAGTCTATTTCTAATCAACTTTGATGCAAGTAAAATAAACGCTGATATTTTTTGCATTTTAGAATACAATAGACTTCGTTCACTATACACTCCCCATCTAAACACATATTCTGTTCCACAAAAAGTAAAACATTATAAAAGAAAAATAAATCAACCAGAAAAGCAACAGGATGTCACTGCAAATCCTCCAAAGAGAGTAAAAGAAAGTAATACTTCATCAAGTGCCACCAGCAAAAAAGAATCAATTAGGGAAAGTAAACCAGGTACTTCTTCAAAGAAGGAAGACAAACTCCAAAAAAGCAGTCAGATACAGAACTACCTGTTCCATTTAAACTCTCAAATATAGTTGGTGTAAGTTGCTACTCAAATGTAGCAATGAATATTCTATTTCAATTACCACCAATTGTTGAGAACATTTACTTACACAGTACAGACCCATTGTGTTTGCAAATGTTAGTACAGAAACGCAGCAAACAATCCTGACAACACGGATAGTGTTTATGGAATAAGACAACAATTGGAATACTGTGCTGGAATGGTGAAATTCACTATAAACTCACAGGAAAATCCACAAGAATTTCTAATGTAAAGTGTTTACCATTAGTTGCACTATCTTGTGACATTTCTTCATGTGGGAAATTGTCCTCTCGCCATTCCAGAGTACTAGACATTTCTGTGAGAAAAAAAAAAGATAATATATGTTTTAATCTAATACAGAAAGTTTATAAATATATGAGTAAAATGAAGTACACTTACTATTTCTGGTAAGATAAGTTCTATGTATTCAGTGGGTCTGGTCTTGTTCTCAGTTCTGTTGTGTCTGTGAGGTAATTATGTTGGAAGCCAATTTATGTTCTTGTAGTATATTCCATTTCAGAACATGTTGTATTTAAATGAATGGTTAGTGTGTTACATATATGGGTTACATTTCCTATGTATTACTATATATAATGTGTTTGTGTGCTGCTTTTTGAATTTGTTAAATGTTCCTATATTATGATATAACAATCAAACATACCCCACCACCCCCCGCCACAGTTTTTAGGTAGTGGTACTGTTCTCCGAACATGTCCGCGAACATTAAATAAGTTTGCGGACATCACGTTCATAAGAAGAGATCAAGTCAGTTCCATATGACATGTATATAAAGTCAAAGTCATTATTGTTAAGTTTTGCTACTAAAAAACTATGAAATTCAGTGAAAAAACTTTGTTAAAGGGACGTTATGGTTAAGTTGTGCTACTAAAAACCTATGAAATTCAGTGAAAAAGCTTTGTTAAAGGGACGTTATGGTTAAGTTGCCATCTTAAGATGTCATCTTTGATGTCCTGGGTGTTAGTCTTAGCAGTGCACGTTGGTGGCGCGAGTTATGGTTGCTTAGCTTACCATAACTGGCGAATTTCAAGGGTTTTTCGGTTTTACTTGGAACCATAACGTCCCTTTAACAAACTTTTTTCACTGAATTTAATAGGTTTTTAGTAGCGCAACTTAACCATGACGACCCTTTAACAAAGTTTTTTTCACTGAATATATATATATATATTACGTGGAAACGCTTAGTTACATGAATAGTGGTATACAGTGGTACATTATGAATTTCACAAGATATTTTCTTTCCTACAGTTAGTCATAAGATAGTTTTAATGGCTTTGAGGAAGGCGCTGAGCATTTCAATTTAAAAAATCTATGTCTAAATTAAAAACAGTGCTATAAACAAACCAAATTACTAATTTCTTTCTTTTACAATTGCAGTGAAGACCATTCTCCAGAAAAGAAGCAGCCGAATTTGAAGTACAAGGAACAACTAAGAAGCAAACTGCTCATTTTAGAAAAAAGGTAAGTAAAATGTTACCATAATATTTGAAATATTACTCAAACACACTGTAAGGTTAATTCATGCTATTTTTGTGCCTAAAAATAGAGATTCTGCACCATTCTGACCAAAAATCCCCCGTCTTAAACAGTAATTTACTGGCAGAATGACCCACAACTTCCTATTTTTCGACACACAAATTACCCAACTCAGCCGCTAGAATTTAGATGTTGTAGAACAAACAACTGTTTTAATTGTATAGCTTTAGATATACTATTTATACTTCTCCAAACCACTGGCTTACTTTTTTCTGTCATCTGAACCCCCGTTTAGTAACACATTAATTCAAAAATACCCATCCCTAGTAGTTGTACTTCCCAAAGCACAATCACACACCATTACATACATCTTTATCATCTTACTCAAACACTCATAATAATAAAATGATAATAATTTGGCATTTATATAGCGCTACGAACCCTCAGGTATCTGAGCGCTGCTTATTATTACCCACGGTGTGTGGTGCTCATTTATCGACCTCGGAAGGATGAAAGGCTGAGTTTGGCCCCGCTGGGATTCAAACCTGCATTAGCAGGCTCTGCACGGATGTCAAAGGGAGCGCTCTACTCGCTGTGCCACTTGACCGACTCATGCACACAACACACATGCATTTCAGAACATCCCAACCCATACCTTCTGAATTTTTTTCAACAGACCCTAAAGAATGCCTACCAAAAAGCAACTCCGTAGAAAGGAACGCAGAAGTAGAGCAAATGAAAAGAAAACTCTCCAACATAAACATCCATCTATAGCAGAATTTGAAAAGTTGAAACACAACAGCTAATACAGTCATGTAGTGAAAGAGAAGAAGTTTCTAGTACAAAAACTGCCTCCTCTATCCAAAAGTAAAACAAACCAAAAAACAATTAACAGAAAATCAACTATCACTACAAATAAAACTTCTTCTATAAATCTTGATGTAGTACAAAGTAAGCATACCAAAAAAAGTATTTTAGCCAAAATGTTCTGTCACAAAGTCCTTCAAAATCTTATGAAAACAGGAGAGAAACCAGGTTCAACACTTCAAACCTATCGTAGAAAAGTAACTTAGAAGCATTGATAGACAGTGCAATTCTTATTTTATTTTAGTGTTAAACAGAATAAAACCACTAACAAAACTAATAACTAATAATTACAATAAACTAATAACTAAATTACAAAAAAGACTTCTCAATAAACAAAATGTCAAAAGAAATAACTTCTTAAATATCTGTCGAGGTGAATGGAGTCACACTACAAGCACAGAACCATACTTTAATGAAGAAGCGTACAAACAAAAGCAAACAAATACAATTGCCATACATACCAGTGGTCAAGGTTATGAAAAAGTTAATAATGCCATAATGGAACAAGAAGTACTCCTTACAAAAATATGCCCTGAAAACGTAGATTTACCCCTCCATTCAACTGAATCAGAACATCTAGTGTACAAATGGCCATGCACATCAATGTGTAACATTCCCAAAAAAATGTTCAAGTCTTTACGCCAATTCCTCAATCAATATGTGAAAAGCAAAGATAAAATCAAAATTAAACTACTGCAAAATATGGATGCTTGTCCAGTACGCAAGTACACAGGACTACAAGGACATTCATTGGCCTGCATTACAGGACCTACTTGCAAAACAACCTTCCATGATATCAAAAGGATATCAACACATCATGCAAGTATAAGCAATCTAGTTTATAAACTGTACTATGCTAAAAGTCCTGCTTTAGCACTAGCCAATTTAAATAACATTCTTCTACATGGTACAGCAAAAGACCTACTAAAAGAAATCGACTATATCCAGACAAAATATTTTGGAAGTGAAACCCACTTACAAGATGAATTAGCTGTAAACCAACTTCGTAACAATTCTGCACATGGCAACCTTTCACTACACACATACAAAAAAGAAATACTAAAATTTGAAAGTACTTCAGCTGAAGTACCAAACCACGTGTGTGTATGTTGCCTCAGAACTTTTTATAAAAGTAACACAAAAACTGTAGACCTATCATACAAAATAGAAGACAATGAAGAATCTAAATGGTTGGAATTAGCTCTCTACCTTATAGCAGAAAACAAATACGAAATAACTGACCCCATAATACTTTGCAGTTACTGCACTACAAAACTTGACAACAACCAAACTCTTTCACGTGCTATCACAAATAACTTGGAATTATATCCACTACCAAAACCCCTTCAACAACTTAATTTATATGAGAGCATCATAATTCAAACAGTGCACCCAATTCAAGCAATAACACGCCTTCAACCAAAAACTGCAAAATTACCTCCCTCTGAATTAGTGAAAGGTATTCGTGGAAAAGTAGTGTATTTACCATTAGATCTAAAAGAAAATGTGCACACTCTAGGAGTGCAACGTCCAATGCAAAAATCTTTATTTATCTTGGTAAATGGAGTACCTACAAAAGACAAAAAAAATTGGCAACAACTGGTAGATTTACATAAAGTTAGAGAAACCCTGCAATAGCTTAAAGAGAATAATGAATATTACAAAGAAATTAATATTGAAGAAAACTTGAAAGATACAAATGAAATAATTCAAGAGACACAAGGAGCTGGTCAATTTGAGCTCCTAGATCCTGCTACAATATCAAACACTTTAGACCATTATTCAATTCATCCATTGCACTCCAATGACACAATAGAAGATGCACTGGAAACGTACCAAATGCGTCAAACAAAAGGATCACCAATTAGCATATGGGAAAAAAGTAAAGCAGCATGTGCTTTTCCTCTACTATTTCCGACTGGCAAAGGAGGAAGATATGATGATAGACCTATTCAAATATCAGCATCAGAATATCGCTCATTACGAATGTATTCTGAAGATCCCAGATTTCGACAAAATGTGGAATACATATTCCACTTACTTTTTGAAAGTGAACTAGCAACTTTATGTTACGGAGTTGCACACATATTAAAATCAGGATCACACTTTCAAAATATGACAGCTACACAATTATTACAAAAAGTTCAACAAAAAGATGAGGTTTTACAAGCAAATCTTACAAATCTATTAGAAAATATGCATGGTACTATAGAGTACTGGTTTCAACGTCATGGAGATGTACGTTGTATGATCAGAAACCTTGGCCCACCCACTTGGTTTGTTACATTAAGTTGTGCAGAATATGCATGGGAAGATTTACATGCTTTCCTACGCATATCAAATGAAAACAAAACAAACATAGATATACTAACACCTGGAGAACTTTGTTCTCAGGATCCTGTTAATGTTTCAAGATATTTTCACCATCGCTTCAATGCTATGCTACATTTTATTTGTAATAAAACTGTTCCTCCGCTTGGAGATGTGCAGCACTTCTTTTGGAGAAAAGAATACCAAGCCAGAGGAGCACCACATGTCCACATGCTTTTATGGATTAAAGATGCTCCTAAATTTTGTCAAGACAGTGATGTCACTGTTTTACAGTTTATTGGAAAATATGTCACTTGTGAAATTCCATCAGAATCCACAAATAGTGATCTTCATGCAAACATTTTAGAATTCCAAAGACACAAATGTGGCAAATATTGTCGTCGCAAATACAAAAACAAAGGGAAATACTACACCAAATGCCGATTTGGTTTCCCTAGACCAGTTACAAATACAGGTCAAGTGAACAACCTCATGTCTTCAGTTAGACATAGTGTTAAAGGTAAGTCACCTAAACATACATATTGCATAAAAAGAAAAGAAGAAGAAGAATATATCAATGATTACAATGCAATCATTGCCCACTTATGGAATGCAAACATAGATGTGCAGTACATTGCAGACAATTCTACTGCAGTTGCACGATATGTCACAGCATACTTAACCAAATCAGAAAATACAGAGCTCAAAGACCTCTGGAATGACCTATCATCAGATGAAACAGTGTCTCAGAAATTATACAGCTTGGGCATAAAAATGCTGTCCCATAGAGAATGTGGATCCTATGAAGCAGCTGATCGATCAACTGGTACTGCATTGTATGCTAAATCTGCCGATATAGTATGGCTAAGTCTTGGTCCAGCTAAATCTAGAAAACGCATTCTAAAATCATACGAAGATATAGAAACAATAGCCAAACATGATCCCAACAGCCAAGACATTTTAAAAAACAATTTATTGGACATATACTACCCAAACAGGAGTACCACTTTGGAAACCATGTGTCTATACCAAATAGCCCAAAACTAGACATACAAAAATAATATAAAACCTGATGAACAAAACCGTAAATACAAAGTGACAAACTGTGAAGGCAGCTTAGTAAAACTCACCAAACCAAATTTAATTAATCATATCAAATTGTCATTAAAGACTCCTCAACATAAAGAAGTATATTACATGTCCCTGCTACAACTCTTTAAACCATGGAGAAAAGAAGAAGAAATACTAGATAACTATGACTCATATGAAGATGCTTTCAAAGCAAATGAAAGCAGTAGAACTGATGTAAACTTTGCACAGTACAAAACAATGTTGCACAATGAACAGCAACACGAAGAAGAACTCCAGGCCCAACTAGATAAGGACACTCCTGACAGTAGTCAACCTTCTGTCACAGTAAGCCAAGAACCACTGGGAGACCCACTAATAACAAATGAGGCAGAATTAACTATGATAGAAGTAGAAAACTCCATGTGTCAGTATGAAGATAAAGAAGACTTAACTATACTACAATCAAAGCTAAACAATGAGCAACGTAGCATTTTTCAAGAAGTAACAAATGAAATTGCACATGGTGTACAACATGAAAACAAAGAATGCACCTGTCAAAATTACAAACCTATACTATTGTATGTCAGAAGCTGGTTCTGGCAAAACATTCCTAATCAAAATCATCAGTAAGTTCCTTCAACAATTGACAAACAACAAACTGTCAGCTGTTGTCACTGCCCTCACAGGTTTAGCTGCCTACAACATAGGTGGTGTCACTTTACAGCGATTACTACTCCTGCCAGTAGAACACCAAAACAAATTAGATTATTACAAACTTTCTGCAGAAGCTGCAATGGAACTACGTAGAGTATTGAAACAAATGAAAATGCTACTAATAGATGAAGTGAGCATGGTGTCCAACCTAGTGTTGGCTTTGATTCACCTCAGATTACAAGAATTACTCAAAACAAACTATGAAGGAAACTTTGCAGGAAAACACATTATTGTTTTCAGAGATCTTCTTCAATTGACACCAGTAAAAGGTGAGCCTATTTTTAAAACATTAGAACACAATCTCTGCCGTAAAACTGTTGGCAGCATAGGAAATGTCAACCTTTGGCAACATTTTCAATACAGAGAATTAACAGAAAACATGCGGCAATCTGCAGATCTCACTTATGCCAACATCTTAAAAAGTATCAGAGTTGGTATACTTTCTAAAGAAGCAGAAGCAATATTAAAAACCCGGCCCATTCATGCACTTTATGGTGATAATGCATGTGCTACAGATGTTATGGAACACTTAGCCCACAAAAATGTCAATTGTATGGCCTTAATGCCAACTCTTGCAAGCTGATTCAAATTCAATGAAATAATGTTAAGTAAAGAAATGCAACCAATAATGGAAATTAGCGCCACAGACAAACTAGATGTACATGGAATGACACTAACCATGTGTGACCAAGCCACAACAAGACTAAATAGTTTAGAAAAATCAATCTCAAACACAGCAGGCTTGGAAAAGATATTAACATTATCCTTAAATTGCAGAGTAATGCTGAAACGTAACCTTGACGTGGACCAAGGACTAGTTAATGGAGCACTGGGTACAGTTGTTGGCTTTCAAACATACCCACGTGACAACAAAATTCAGTTTGTCAATATTCTCTTTGACAAACTTTCAGAAGTAAAAAGAATAGGACGCTCAACAGCTCGATTCCTTCTCTTCAAAGACATGTATGTACGCAGAGAACAATTTTCTCTAACTCTTGCATACACAGTCACCATTCATAAATCACAAGGTCTTACCCTAGACAAAGCATTGATAGACATTGGTAACACAGTCTTTAAAGAAGGCATGAGCTGTGTATATATAATAGCTTACGTACACTTGACAGTCTATTTCTAATCAACTTTGATGCAAGTAAAATAAACGCTGATATTTTTTGCATTTTAGAATACAATAGACTTCGTTCACTATACACTCCCCATCTAAACACATATTCTGTTCCACAAAAAGTAAAACATTATAAAAGAAAAATAAATCAACCAGAAAAGCAACAGGATGTCACTGCAAATCCTCCAAAGAGAGTAAAAGAAAGTAATACTTCATCAAGTGCCACCAGCAAAAAAGAATCAATTAGGGAAAGTAAACCAGGTACTTCTTCAAAGAAGGAAGACAAACTCCAAAAAAGCAGTCAGATACAGAACTACCTGTTCCATTTAAACTCTCAAATATAGTTGGTGTAAGTTGCTACTCAAATGTAGCAATGAATATTCTATTTCAATTACCACCAATTGTTGAGAACATTTACTTACACAGTACAGACCCATTGTGTTTGCAAATGTTAGTACAGAAACGCAGCAAACAATCCTGACAACACGGATAGTGTTTATGGAATAAGACAACAATTGGAATACTGTGCTGGAATGGTGAAATTCACTATAAACTCACAGGAAAATCCACAAGAATTTCTAATGTAAAGTGTTTACCATTAGTTGCACTATCTTGTGACATTTCTTCATGTGGGAAATTGTCCTCTCGCCATTCCAGAGTACTAGACATTTCTGTGAGAAAAAAAAAAGATAATATATGTTTTAATCTAATACAGAAAGTTTATAAATATATGAGTAAAATGAAGTACACTTACTATTTCTGGTAAGATAAGTTCTATGTATTCAGTGGGTCTGGTCTTGTTCTCAGTTCTGTTGTGTCTGTGAGGTAATTATGTTGGAAGCCAATTTATGTTCTTGTAGTATATTCCATTTCAGAACATGTTGTATTTAAATGAATGGTTAGTGTGTTACATATATGGGTTACATTTCCTATGTATTACTATATATAATGTGTTTGTGTGCTGCTTTTTGAATTTGTTAAATGTTCCTATATTATGATATAACAATCAAACATACCCCACCACCCCCCCGCCACAGTTTTTAGGTAGTGGTACTGTTCTCCGAACATGTCCGCGAACATTAAATAAGTTTGCGGACATCACGTTCATAAGAAGAGATCAAGTCAGTTCCATATGACATGTATATAAAGTCAAAGTCATTATTGTTAAGTTTTGCTACTAAAAAACTATGAAATTCAGTGAAAAAACTTTGTTAAAGGGACGTTATGGTTAAGTTGTGCTACTAAAAACCTATGAAATTCAGTGAAAAAGCTTTGTTAAAGGGACGTTATGGTTAAGTTGCCATCTTAAGATGTCATCTTTGATGTCCTGGGTGTTAGTCTTAGCAGTGCACGTTGGTGGCGCGAGTTATGGTTGCTTAGCTTACCATAACTGGCGAATTTCAAGGGTTTTTCGGTTTTACTTGGAACCATAACGTCCCTTTAACAAACTTTTTTCACTGAATTTAATAGGTTTTTAGTAGCGCAACTTAACCATGACGACCCTTTAACAAAGTTTTTTTCACTGAATATATATATATATATTACGTGGAAACGCTTAGTTACATGAATAGTGGTATACAGTGGTACATTATGAATTTCACAAGATATTTTCTTTCCTACAGTTAGTCATAAGATAGTTTTAATGGCTTTGAGGAAGGCGCTGAGCATTTCAATTTAAAAAATCTATGTCTAAATTAAAAACAGTGCTATAAACAAACCAAATTACTAATTTCTTTCTTTTACAATTGCAGTGAAGACCATTCTCCAGAAAAGAAGCAGCCGAATTTGAAGTACAAGGAACAACTAAGAAGCAAACTGCTCATTTTAGAAAAAAGGTAAGTAAAATGTTACCATAATATTTGAAATATTACTCAAACACACTGTAAGGTTAATTCATGCTATTTTTGTGCCTAAAAATAGAGATTCTGCACCATTCTGACCAAAAATCCCCCGTCTTAAACAGTAATTTACTGGCAGAATGACCCACAACTTCCTATTTTTCGACACACAAATTACCCAACTCAGCCGCTAGAATTTAGATGTTGTAGAACAAACAACTGTTTTAATTGTATAGCTTTAGATATACTATTTATACTTCTCCAAACCACTGGCTTACTTTTTTCTGTCATCTGAACCCCCGTTTAGTAACACATTAATTCAAAAATACCCATCCCTAGTAGTTGTACTTCCCAAAGCACAATCACACACCATTACATACATCTTTATCATCTTACTCAAACACTCATAATAATAAAATGATAATAATTTGGCATTTATATAGCGCTACGAACCCTCAGGTATCTGAGCGCTGCTTATTATTACCCACGGTGTGTGGTGCTCATTTATCGACCTCGGAAGGATGAAAGGCTGAGTTTGGCCCCGCTGGGATTCAAACCTGCATTAGCAGGCTCTGCACGGATGTCAAAGGGAGCGCTCTACTCGCTGTGCCACTTGACCGACTCATGCACACAACACACATGCATTTCAGAACATCCCAACCCATACCTTCTGAATTTTTTTCAACAGACCCTAAAGAATGCCTACCAAAAAGCAACTCCGTAGAAAGGAACGCAGAAGTAGAGCAAATGAAAAGAAAACTCTCCAACATAAACATCCATCTATAGCAGAATTTGAAAAGTTGAAACACAAAAGCTAATACAGTCATGTAGTGAAAGAGAAGAAGTTTCTAGTACAAAAACTGCCTCCTCTATCCAAAAGTAAAACAAACCAAAAAACAATTAACAGAAAATCAACTATCACTACAAATAAAACTTCTTCTATAAATCTTGATGTAGTACAAAGTAAGCATACCAAAAAAAGTATTTTAGCCAAAATGTTCTGTCACAAAGTCCTTCAAAATCTTATGAAAACAGGAGAGAAACCAGGTTCAACACTTCAAACCTATCGTAGAAAAGTAACTTAGAAGCATTGATAGACAGTGCAATTCTTATTTTATTTTAGTGTTAAACAGAATAAAACCACTAACAAAACTAATAACTAATAATTACAATAAACTAATAACTAAATTACAAAAAAGACTTCTCAATAAACAAAATGTCAAAAGAAATAACTTCTTAAATATCTGTCGAGGTGAATGGAGTCACACTACAAGCACAGAACCATACTTTAATGAAGAAGCGTACAAACAAAAGCAAACAAATACAATTGCCATACATACCAGTGGTCGAGGTTATGAAAAAGTTAATAATGCCATAATGGAACAAGAAGTACTCCTTACAAAAATATGCCCTGAAAACGTAGATTTACCCCTCCATTCAACTGAATCAGAACATCTAGTGTACAAATGGCCATGCACATCAATGTGTAACATTCCCAAAAAAATGTTCAAGTCTTTACGCCAATTCCTCAATCAATATGTGAAAAGCAAAGATAAAATCAAAATTAAACTACTGCAAAATATGGATGCTTGTCCAGTACGCAAGTACACAGGACTACAAGGACATTCATTGGCCTGCATTACAGGACCTACTTGCAAAACAACCTTCCATGATATCAAAAGGATATCAACACATCATGCAAGTATAAGCAATCTAGTTTATAAACTGTACTATGCTAAAAGTCCTGCTTTAGCACTAGCCAATTTAAATAACATTCTTCTACATGGTACAGCAAAAGACCTACTAAAAGAAATCGACTATATCCAGACAAAATATTTTGGAAGTGAAACCCACTTACAAGATGAATTAGCTGTAAACCAACTTCGTAACAATTCTGCACATGGCAACCTTTCACTACACACATACAAAAAAGAAATACTAAAATTTGAAAGTACTTCAGCTGAAGTACCAAACCACGTGTGTGTATGTTGCCTCAGAACTTTTTATAAAAGTAACACAAAAACTGTAGACCTATCATACAAAATAGAAGACAATGAAGAATCTAAATGGTTTGAATTAGCTCTCTACCTTATAGCAGAAAACAAATACGAAATAACTGACCCCATAATACTTTGCAGTTACTGCACTACAAAACTTGACAACAACCAAACTCTTTCACGTGCTATCACAAATAACTTGGAATTATATCCACTACCAAAACCCCTTCAACAACTTAATTTATATGAGAGCATCATAATTCAAACAGTGCACCCAATTCAAGCAATAACACGCCTTCAACCAAAAACTGCAAAATTACCTCCCTCTGAATTAGTGAAAGGTATTCGTGGAAAAGTAGTGTATTTACCATTAGATCTAAAAGAAAATGTGCACTCTCTAGGAGTGCAACGTCCAATGCAAAAATCTTTATTTATCTTGGTAAATGGAGTACCTACAAAAGACAAAAAAAATTGGCAACAACTGGTAGATTTACATAAAGTTAGAGAAACCCTGCAATAGCTTAAAGAGAATAATGAATATTACAAAGAAATTAATATTGAAGAAAACTTGAAAGATACAAATGAAATAATTCAAGAGACACAAGGAGCTGGTCAATTTGAGCTCCTAGATCCTGCTACAATATCAAACACTTTAGACCATTATTCAATTCATCCATTGCACTCCAATGACACAATAGAAGATGCACTGGAAACGTACCAAATGCGTCAAACAAAAGGATCACCAATTAGCATATGGGAAAAAAGTATAGCAGCATGTGCTTTTCCTCTACTATTTCCGACTGGCAAAGGAGGAAGATATGATGATAGACCTATTCAAATATCAGCATCAGAATATCGCTCATTACGAATGTATTCTGAAGATCCCAGATTTCGACAAAATGTGGAATACATATTCCACTTACTTTTTGAAAGTGAACTAGCAACTTTATGTTACGGAGTTGCACACATATTAAAATCAGGATCACACTTTCAAAATATGACAGCTACACAATTATTACAAAAAGTTCAACAAAAAGATGAGGTTTTACAAGCAAATCTTACAAATCTATTAGAAAATATGCATGGTACTATAGAGTACTGGTTTCAACGTCATGGAGATGTACGTTGTATGATCAGAAACCTTGGCCCACCCACTTGGTTTGTTACATTAAGTTGTGCAGAATATGCATGGGAAGATTTACATGCTTTCCTACGCATATCAAATGAAAACAAAACAAACATAGATATACTAACACCTGGAGAACTTTGTTCTCAGGATCCTGTTAATGTTTCAAGATATTTTCACCATCGCTTCAATGCTATGCTACATTTTATTTGTAATAAAACTGTTCCTCCGCTTGGAGATGTGCAGCACTTCTTTTGGAGAAAAGAATACCAAGCCAGAGGAGCACCACATGTCCACATGCTTTTATGGATTAAAGATGCTCCTAAATTTTGTCAAGACAGTGATGTCACTGTTTTACAGTTTATTGGAAAATATGTCACTTGTGAAATTCCATCAGAATCCACAAATAGTGATCTTCATGCAAACATTTTAGAATTCCAAAGACACAAATGTGGCAAATATTGTCGTCGCAAATACAAAAACAAAGGGAAATACTACACCAAATGCCGATTTGGTTTCCCTAGACCAGTTACAAATACAGGTCAAGTGAACAACCTCATGTCTTCAGTTAGACATAGTGTTAAAGGTAAGTCACCTAAACATACATATTGCATAAAAAGAAAAGAAGAAGAAGAATATATCAATGATTACAATGCAATCATTGCCCACTTATGGAATGCAAACATAGATGTGCAGTACATTGCAGACAATTCTACTGCAGTTGCACGATATGTCACAGCATACTTAACCAAATCAGAAAATACAGAGCTCAAAGACCTCTGGAATGACCTATCATCAGATGAAACAGTGTCTCAGAGATTATACAGCTTGGGCATAAAAATGCTGTCCCATAGAGAATGTGGATCCTATGAAGCAGCTGATCGATCAACTGGTACTGCATTGTATGCTAAATCTGCCGATATAGTATGGCTAAGTCTTGGTCCAGCTAAATCTAGAAAACGCATTCTAAAATCATACGAAGATATAGAAACAATAGCCAAACATGATCCCAACAGCCAAGACATTTTAAAAAACAATTTATTGGACATATACTACCCAAACAGGAGTACCACTTTGGAAACCATGTGTCTATACCAAATAGCCCAAAACTAGACATACAAAAATAATATAAAACCTGATGAACAAAACCGTAAATACAAAGTGACAAACTGTGAAGGCAGCTTAGTAAAACTCACCAAACCAAATTTAATTAATCATATCAAATTGTCATTAAAGACTCCTCAACATAAAGAAGTATATTACATGTCCCTGCTACAACTCTTTAAACCATGGAGAAAAGAAGAAGAAATACTAGATAACTATGACTCATATGAAGATGCTTTCAAAGCAAATGAAAGCAGTAGAACTGATGTAAACTTTGCACAGTACAAAACAATGTTGCACAATGAACAGCAACACGAAGAAGAACTCCAGGCCCAACTAGATAAGGACACTCCTGACAGTAGTCAACCTTCTGTCACAGTAAGCCAAGAACCACTGGGAGACCCACTAATAACAAATGAGGCAGAATTAACTATGATAGAAGTAGAAAACTCCATGTGTCAGTATGAAGATAAAGAAGACTTAACTATACTACAATCAAAGCTAAACAATGAGCAACGTAGCATTTTTCAAGAAGTAACAAATGAAATTGCACATGGTGTACAACATGAAAACAAAGAATGCACCTGTCAAAATTACAAACCTATACTATTGTATGTCAGAAGCTGGTTCTGGCAAAACATTCCTAATCAAAATCATCAGTAAGTTCCTTCAACAATTGACAAACAACAAACTGTCAGCTGTTGTCACTGCCCTCACAGGTTTAGCTGCCTACAACATAGGTGGTGTCACTTTACAGCGATTACTACTCCTGCCAGTAGAACACCAAAACAAATTAGATTATTACAAACTTTCTGCAGAAGCTGCAATGGAACTACGTAGAGTATTGAAACAAATGAAAATGCTACTAATAGATGAAGTGAGCATGGTGTCCAACCTAGTGTTGGCTTTGATTCACCTCAGATTACAAGAATTACTCAAAACAAACTATGAAGGAAACTTTGCAGGAAAACACATTATTGTTTTCAGAGATCTTCTTCAATTGACACCAGTAAAAGGTGAGCCTATTTTTAAAACATTAGAACACAATCTCTGCCGTAAAACTGTTGGCAGCATAGGAAATGTCAACCTTTGGCAACATTTTCAATACAGAGAATTAACAGAAAACATGCGGCAATCTGCAGATCTCACTTATGCCAACATCTTAAAAAGTATCAGAGTTGGTATACTTTCTAAAGAAGCAGAAGCAATATTAAAAACCCGGCCCATTCATGCACTTTATGGTGATAATGCATGTGCTACAGATGTTATGGAACACTTAGCCCACAAAAATGTCAATTGTATGGCCTTAATGCCAACTCTTGCAAGCTGATTCAAATTCAATGAAATAATGTTAAGTAAAGAAATGCAACCAATAATGGAAATTAGCGCCACAGACAAACTAGATGTACATGGAATGACACTAACCATGTGTGACCAAGCCACAACAAGACTAAATAGTTTAGAAAAATCAATCTCAAACACAGCAGGCTTGGAAAAGATATTAACATTATCCTTAAATTGCAGAGTAATGCTGAAACGTAACCTTGACGTGGACCAAGGACTAGTTAATGGAGCACTGGGTACAGTTGTTGGCTTTCAAACATACCCACGTGACAACAAAATTCAGTTTGTCAATATTCTCTTTGACAAACTTTCAGAAGTAAAAAGAATAGGACGCTCAACAGCTCGATTCCTTCTCTTCAAAGACATGTATGTACGCAGAGAACAATTTTCTCTAACTCTTGCATACACAGTCACCATTCATAAATCACAAGGTCTTACCCTAGACAAAGCATTGATAGACATTGGTAACACAGTCTTTAAAGAAGGCATGAGCTGTGTATATATAATAGCTTACGTACACTTGACAGTCTATTTCTAATCAACTTTGATGCAAGTAAAATAAACGCTGATATTTTTTGCATTTTAGAATACAATAGACTTCGTTCACTATACACTCCCCATCTAAACACATATTCTGTTCCACAAAAAGTAAAACATTATAAAAGAAAAATAAATCAACCAGAAAAGCAACAGGATGTCACTGCAAATCCTCCAAAGAGAGTAAAAGAAAGTAATACTTCATCAAGTGCCACCAGCAAAAAAGAATCAATTAGGGAAAGTAAACCAGGTACTTCTTCAAAGAAGGAAGACAAACTCCAAAAAAGCAGTCAGATACAGAACTACCTGTTCCATTTAAACTCTCAAATATAGTTGGTGTAAGTTGCTACTCAAATGTAGCAATGAATATTCTATTTCAATTACCACCAATTGTTGAGAACATTTACTTACACAGTACAGACCCATTGTGTTTGCAAATGTTAGTACAGAAACGCAGCAAACAATCCTGACAACACGGATAGTGTTTATGGAATAAGACAACAATTGGAATACTGTGCTGGAATGGTGAAATTCACTATAAACTCACAGGAAAATCCACAAGAATTTCTAATGTAAAGTGTTTACCATTAGTTGCACTATCTTGTGACATTTCTTCATGTGGGAAATTGTCCTCTCGCCATTCCAGAGTACTAGACATTTCTGTGAGAAAAAAAAAAGATAATATATGTTTTAATCTAATACAGAAAGTTTATAAATATATGAGTAAAATGAAGTACACTTACTATTTCTGGTAAGATAAGTTCTATGTATTCAGTGGGTCTGGTCTTGTTCTCAGTTCTGTTGTGTCTGTGAGGTAATTATGTTGGAAGCCAATTTATGTTCTTGTAGTATATTCCATTTCAGAACATGTTGTATTTAAATGAATGGTTAGTGTGTTACATATATGGGTTACATTTCCTATGTATTACTATATATAATGTGTTTGTGTGCTGCTTTTTGAATTTGTTAAATGTTCCTATATTATGATATAACAATCAAACATACCCCACCACCCCCCCGCCACAGTTTTTAGGTAGTGGTACTGTTCTCCGAACATGTCCGCGAACATTAAATAAGTTTGCGGACTTCACGTTCATAAGAAGAGATCAAGTCAGTTCCATATGACATGTATATAAAGTCAAAGTCATTATTGTTAAGTTTTGCTACTAAAAAACTATGAAATTCAGTGAAAAAACTTTGTTAAAGGGACGTTATGGTTAAGTTGTGCTACTGAAAACCTATGAAATTCAGTGAAAAAGCTTTGTTAAAGGGACGTTATGGTTAAGTTGCCATCTTAAGATGTCATCTTTGATGTCCTGGGTGTTAGTCTTAGCAGTGCACGTTGGTGGCGCGAGTTATGGTTGCTTAGCTTACCATAACTGGCGAATTTCAAGGGTTTTTCGGTTTTACTTGGAACCATAACGTCCCTTTAACAAACTTTTTTCACTGAATTTAATAGGTTTTTAGTAGCGCAACTTAACCATGACGACCCTTTAACAACGTTTTTTTCACTGAATATATATATATATATTACGTGGAAACGCTTAGTTACATGAATAGTGGTATACAGTGGTACATTATGAATTTCACAAGATATTTTCTTTCCTACAGTTAGTCATAAGATAGTTTTAATGGCTTTGAGGAAGGCGCTGAGCATTTCAATTTAAAAAATCTATGTCTAAATTAAAAACAGTGCTATAAACAAACCAAATTACTAATTTCTTTCTTTTACAATTGCAGTGAAGACCATTCTCCAGAAAAGAAGCAGCCGAATTTGAAGTACAAGGAACAACTAAGAAGCAAACTGCTCATTTTAGAAAAAAGGTAAGTAAAATGTTACCATAATATTTGAAATATTACTCAAACACACTGTAAGGTTAATTCATGCTATTTTTGTGCCTAAAAATAGAGATTCTGCACCATTCTGACCAAAAATCCCCCGTCTTAAACAGTAATTTACTGGCAGAATGACCCACAACTTCCTATTTTTCGACACACAAATTACCCAACTCAGCCGCTAGAATTTAGATGTTGTAGAACAAACAACTGTTTTAATTGTATAGCTTTAGATATACTATTTATACTTCTCCAAACCACTGGCTTACTTTTTTCTGTCATCTGAACCCCCGTTTAGTAACACATTAATTCAAAAATACCCATCCCTAGTAGTTGTACTTCCCAAAGCACAATCACACACCATTACATACATCTTTATCATCTTACTCAAACACTCATAATAATAAAATGATAATAATTTGGCATTTATATAGCGCTACGAACCCTCAGGTATCTGAGCGCTGCTTATTATTACCCACGGTGTGTGGTGCTCATTTATCGACCTCGGAAGGATGAAAGGCTGAGTTTGGCCCCGCTGGGATTCAAACCTGCATTAGCAGGCTCTGCACGGATGTCAAAGGGAGCGCTCTACTCGCTGTGCCACTTGACCGACTCATGCACACAACACACATGCATTTCAGAACATCCCAACCCATACCTTCTGAATTTTTTTCAACAGACCCTAAAGAATGCCTACCAAAAAGCAACTCCGTAGAAAGGAACGCAGAAGTAGAGCAAATGAAAAGAAAACTCTCCAACATAAACATCCATCTATAGCAGAATTTGAAAAGTTGAAACACAAAAGCTAATACAGTCATGTAGTGAAAGAGAAGAAGTTTCTAGTACAAAAACTGCCTCCTCTATCCAAAAGTAAAACAAACCAAAAAACAATTAACAGAAAATCAACTATCACTACAAATAAAACTTCTTCTATAAATCTTGATGTAGTACAAAGTAAGCATACCAAAAAAAGTATTTTAGCCAAAATGTTCTGTCACAAAGTCCTTCAAAATCTTATGAAAACAGGAGAGAAACCAGGTTCAACACTTCAAACCTATCGTAGAAAAGTAACTTAGAAGCATTGATAGACAGTGCAATTCTTATTTTATTTTAGTGTTAAACAGAATAAAACCACTAACAAAACTAATAACTAATAATTACAATAAACTAATAACTAAATTACAAAAAAGACTTCTCAATAAACAAAATGTCAAAAGAAATAACTTCTTAAATATCTGTCGAGGTGAATGGAGTCACACTACAAGCACAGAACCATACTTTAATGAAGAAGCGTACAAACAAAAGCAAACAAATACAATTGCCATACATACCAGTGGTCGAGGTTATGAAAAAGTTAATAATGCCATAATGGAACAAGAAGTACTCCTTACAAAAATATGCCCTGAAAACGTAGATTTACCCCTCCATTCAACTGAATCAGAACATCTAGTGTACAAATGGCCATGCACATCAATGTGTAACATTCCCAAAAAAATGTTCAAGTCTTTACGCCAATTCCTCAATCAATATGTGAAAAGCAAAGATAAAATCAAAATTAAACTACTGCAAAATATGGATGCTTGTCCAGTACGCAAGTACACAGGACTACAAGGACATTCATTGGCCTGCATTACAGGACCTACTTGCAAAACAACCTTCCATGATATCAAAAGGATATCAACACATCATGCAAGTATAAGCAATCTAGTTTATAAACTGTACTATGCTAAAAGTCCTGCTTTAGCACTAGCCAATTTAAATAACATTCTTCTACATGGTACAGCAAAAGACCTACTAAAAGAAATCGACTATATCCAGACAAAATATTTTGGAAGTGAAACCCACTTACAAGATGAATTAGCTGTAAACCAACTTCGTAACAATTCTGCACATGGCAACCTTTCACTACACACATACAAAAAAGAAATACTAAAATTTGAAAGTACTTCAGCTGAAGTACCAAACCACGTGTGTGTATGTTGCCTCAGAACTTTTTATAAAAGTAACACAAAAACTGTAGACCTATCATACAAAATAGAAGACAATGAAGAATCTAAATGGTTTGAATTAGCTCTCTACCTTATAGCAGAAAACAAATACGAAATAACTGACCCCATAATACTTTGCAGTTACTGCACTACAAAACTTGACAACAACCAAACTCTTTCACGTGCTATCACAAATAACTTGGAATTATATCCACTACCAAAACCCCTTCAACAACTTAATTTATATGAGAGCATCATAATTCAAACAGTGCACCCAATTCAAGCAATAACACGCCTTCAACCAAAAACTGCAAAATTACCTCCCTCTGAATTAGTGAAAGGTATTCGTGGAAAAGTAGTGTATTTACCATTAGATCTAAAAGAAAATGTGCACTCTCTAGGAGTGCAACGTCCAATGCAAAAATCTTTATTTATCTTGGTAAATGGAGTACCTACAAAAGACAAAAAAAATTGGCAACAACTGGTAGATTTACATAAAGTTAGAGAAACCCTGCAATAGCTTAAAGAGAATAATGAATATTACAAAGAAATTAATATTGAAGAAAACTTGAAAGATACAAATGAAATAATTCAAGAGACACAAGGAGCTGGTCAATTTGAGCTCCTAGATCCTGCTACAATATCAAACACTTTAGACCATTATTCAATTCATCCATTGCACTCCAATGACACAATAGAAGATGCACTGGAAACGTACCAAATGCGTCAAACAAAAGGATCACCAATTAGCATATGGGAAAAAAGTATAGCAGCATGTGCTTTTCCTCTACTATTTCCGACTGGCAAAGGAGGAAGATATGATGATAGACCTATTCAAATATCAGCATCAGAATATCGCTCATTACGAATGTATTCTGAAGATCCCAGATTTCGACAAAATGTGGAATACATATTCCACTTACTTTTTGAAAGTGAACTAGCAACTTTATGTTACGGAGTTGCACACATATTAAAATCAGGATCACACTTTCAAAATATGACAGCTACACAATTATTACAAAAAGTTCAACAAAAAGATGAGGTTTTACAAGCAAATCTTACAAATCTATTAGAAAATATGCATGGTACTATAGAGTACTGGTTTCAACGTCATGGAGATGTACGTTGTATGATCAGAAACCTTGGCCCACCCACTTGGTTTGTTACATTAAGTTGTGCAGAATATGCATGGGAAGATTTACATGCTTTCCTACGCATATCAAATGAAAACAAAACAAACATAGATATACTAACACCTGGAGAACTTTGTTCTCAGGATCCTGTTAATGTTTCAAGATATTTTCACCATCGCTTCAATGCTATGCTACATTTTATTTGTAATAAAACTGTTCCTCCGCTTGGAGATGTGCAGCACTTCTTTTGGAGAAAAGAATACCAAGCCAGAGGAGCACCACATGTCCACATGCTTTTATGGATTAAAGATGCTCCTAAATTTTGTCAAGACAGTGATGTCACTGTTTTACAGTTTATTGGAAAATATGTCACTTGTGAAATTCCATCAGAATCCACAAATAGTGATCTTCATGCAAACATTTTAGAATTCCAAAGACACAAATGTGGCAAATATTGTCGTCGCAAATACAAAAACAAAGGGAAATACTACACCAAATGCCGATTTGGTTTCCCTAGACCAGTTACAAATACAGGTCAAGTGAACAACCTCATGTCTTCAGTTAGACATAGTGTTAAAGGTAAGTCACCTAAACATACATATTGCATAAAAAGAAAAGAAGAAGAAGAATATATCAATGATTACAATGCAATCATTGCCCACTTATGGAATGCAAACATAGATGTGCAGTACATTGCAGACAATTCTACTGCAGTTGCACGATATGTCACAGCATACTTAACCAAATCAGAAAATACAGAGCTCAAAGACCTCTGGAATGACCTATCATCAGATGAAACAGTGTCTCAGAAATTATACAGCTTGGGCATAAAAATGCTGTCCCATAGAGAATGTGGATCCTATGAAGCAGCTGATCGATCAACTGGTACTGCATTGTATGCTAAATCTGCCGATATAGTATGGCTAAGTCTTGGTCCAGCTAAATCTAGAAAACGCATTCTAAAATCATACGAAGATATAGAAACAATAGCCAAACATGATCCCAACAGCCAAGACATTTTAAAAAACAATTTATTGGACATATACTACCCAAACAGGAGTACCACTTTGGAAACCATGTGTCTATACCAAATAGCCCAAAACTAGACATACAAAAATAATATAAAACCTGATGAACAAAACCGTAAATACAAAGTGACAAACTGTGAAGGCAGCTTAGTAAAACTCACCAAACCAAATTTAATTAATCATATCAAATTGTCATTAAAGACTCCTCAACATAAAGAAGTATATTACATGTCCCTGCTACAACTCTTTAAACCATGGAGAAAAGAAGAAGAAATACTAGATAACTATGACTCATATGAAGATGCTTTCAAAGCAAATGAAAGCAGTAGAACTGATGTAAACTTTGCACAGTACAAAACAATGTTGCACAATGAACAGCAACACGAAGAAGAACTCCAGGCCCAACTAGATAAGGACACTCCTGACAGTAGTCAACCTTCTGTCACAGTAAGCCAAGAACCACTGGGAGACCCACTAATAACAAATGAGGCAGAATTAACTATGATAGAAGTAGAAAACTCCATGTGTCAGTATGAAGATAAAGAAGACTTAACTATACTACAATCAAAGCTAAACAATGAGCAACGTAGCATTTTTCAAGAAGTAACAAATGAAATTGCACATGGTGTACAACATGAAAACAAAGAATGCACCTGTCAAAATTACAAACCTATACTATTGTATGTCAGAAGCTGGTTCTGGCAAAACATTCCTAATCAAAATCATCAGTAAGTTCCTTCAACAATTGACAAACAACAAACTGTCAGCTGTTGTCACTGCCCTCACAGGTTTAGCTGCCTACAACATAGGTGGTGTCACTTTACAGCGATTACTACTCCTGCCAGTAGAACACCAAAACAAATTAGATTATTACAAACTTTCTGCAGAAGCTGCAATGGAACTACGTAGAGTATTGAAACAAATGAAAATGCTACTAATAGATGAAGTGAGCATGGTGTCCAACCTAGTGTTGGCTTTGATTCACCTCAGATTACAAGAATTACTCAAAACAAACTATGAAGGAAACTTTGCAGGAAAACACATTATTGTTTTCAGAGATCTTCTTCAATTGACACCAGTAAAAGGTGAGCCTATTTTTAAAACATTAGAACACAATCTCTGCCGTAAAACTGTTGGCAGCATAGGAAATGTCAACCTTTGGCAACATTTTCAATACAGAGAATTAACAGAAAACATGCGGCAATCTGCAGATCTCACTTATGCCAACATCTTAAAAAGTATCAGAGTTGGTATACTTTCTAAAGAAGCAGAAGCAATATTAAAAACCCGGCCCATTCATGCACTTTATGGTGATAATGCATGTGCTACAGATGTTATGGAACACTTAGCCCACAAAAATGTCAATTGTATGGCCTTAATGCCAACTCTTGCAAGCTGATTCAAATTCAATGAAATAATGTTAAGTAAAGAAATGCAACCAATAATGGAAATTAGCGCCACAGACAAACTAGATGTACATGGAATGACACTAACCATGTGTGACCAAGCCACAACAAGACTAAATAGTTTAGAAAAATCAATCTCAAACACAGCAGGCTTGGAAAAGATATTAACATTATCCTTAAATTGCAGAGTAATGCTGAAACGTAACCTTGACGTGGACCAAGGACTAGTTAATGGAGCACTGGGTACAGTTGTTGGCTTTCAAACATACCCACGTGACAACAAAATTCAGTTTGTCAATATTCTCTTTGACAAACTTTCAGAAGTAAAAAGAATAGGACGCTCAACAGCTCGATTCCTTCTCTTCAAAGACATGTATGTACGCAGAGAACAATTTTCTCTAACTCTTGCATACACAGTCACCATTCATAAATCACAAGGTCTTACCCTAGACAAAGCATTGATAGACATTGGTAACACAGTCTTTAAAGAAGGCATGAGCTGTGTATATATAATAGCTTACGTACACTTGACAGTCTATTTCTAATCAACTTTGATGCAAGTAAAATAAACGCTGATATTTTTTGCATTTTAGAATACAATAGACTTCGTTCACTATACACTCCCCATCTAAACACATATTCTGTTCCACAAAAAGTAAAACATTATAAAAGAAAAATAAATCAACCAGAAAAGCAACAGGATGTCACTGCAAATCCTCCAAAGAGAGTAAAAGAAAGTAATACTTCATCAAGTGCCACCAGCAAAAAAGAATCAATTAGGGAAAGTAAACCAGGTACTTCTTCAAAGAAGGAAGACAAACTCCAAAAAAGCAGTCAGATACAGAACTACCTGTTCCATTTAAACTCTCAAATATAGTTGGTGTAAGTTGCTACTCAAATGTAGCAATGAATATTCTATTTCAATTACCACCAATTGTTGAGAACATTTACTTACACAGTACAGACCCATTGTGTTTGCAAATGTTAGTACAGAAACGCAGCAAACAATCCTGACAACACGGATAGTGTTTATGGAATAAGACAACAATTGGAATACTGTGCTGGAATGGTGAAATTCACTATAAACTCACAGGAAAATCCACAAGAATTTCTAATGTAAAGTGTTTACCATTAGTTGCACTATCTTGTGACATTTCTTCATGTGGGAAATTGTCCTCTCGCCATTCCAGAGTACTAGACATTTCTGTGAGAAAAAAAAAAGATAATATATGTTTTAATCTAATACAGAAAGTTTATAAATATATGAGTAAAATGAAGTACACTTACTATTTCTGGTAAGATAAGTTCTATGTATTCAGTGGGTCTGGTCTTGTTCTCAGTTCTGTTGTGTCTGTGAGGTAATTATGTTGGAAGCCAATTTATGTTCTTGTAGTATATTCCATTTCAGAACATGTTGTATTTAAATGAATGGTTAGTGTGTTACATATATGGGTTACATTTCCTATGTATTACTATATATAATGTGTTTGTGTGCTGCTTTTTGAATTTGTTAAATGTTCCTATATTATGATATAACAATCAAACATACCCCACCACCCCCCCGCCACAGTTTTTAGGTAGTGGTACTGTTCTCCGAACATGTCCGCGAACATTAAATAAGTTTGCGGACTTCACGTTCATAAGAAGAGATCAAGTCAGTTCCATATGACATGTATATAAAGTCAAAGTCATTATTGTTAAGTTTTGCTACTAAAAAACTATGAAATTCAGTGAAAAAACTTTGTTAAAGGGACGTTATGGTTAAGTTGTGCTACTAAAAACCTATGAAATTCAGTGAAAAAGCTTTGTTAAAGGGACGTTATGGTTAAGTTGCCATCTTAAGATGTCATCTTTGATGTCCTGGGTGTTAGTCTTAGCAGTGCACGTTGGTGGCGCGAGTTATGGTTGCTTAGCTTACCATAACTGGCGAATTTCAAGGGTTTTTCGGTTTTACTTGGAACCATAACGTCCCTTTAACAAACTTTTTTCACTGAATTTAATAGGTTTTTAGTAGCGCAACTTAACCATGACGACCCTTTAACAACGTTTTTTTCACTGAATATATATATATATATTACGTGGAAACGCTTAGTTACATGAATAGTGGTATACAGTGGTACATTATGAATTTCACAAGATATTTTCTTTCCTACAGTTAGTCATAAGATAGTTTTAATGGCTTTGAGGAAGGCGCTGAGCATTTCAATTTAAAAAATCTATGTCTAAATTAAAAACAGTGCTATAAACAAACCAAATTACTAATTTCTTTCTTTTACAATTGCAGTGAAGACCATTCTCCAGAAAAGAAGCAGCCGAATTTGAAGTACAAGGAACAACTAAGAAGCAAACTGCTCATTTTAGAAAAAAGGTAAGTAAAATGTTACCATAATATTTGAAATATTACTCAAACACACTGTAAGGTTAATTCATGCTATTTTTGTGCCTAAAAATAGAGATTCTGCACCATTCTGACCAAAAATCCCCCGTCTTAAACAGTAATTTACTGGCAGAATGACCCACAACTTCCTATTTTTCGACACACAAATTACCCAACTCAGCCGCTAGAATTTAGATGTTGTAGAACAAACAACTGTTTTAATTGTATAGCTTTAGATATACTATTTATACTTCTCCAAACCACTGGCTTACTTTTTTCTGTCATCTGAACCCCCGTTTAGTAACACATTAATTCAAAAATACCCATCCCTAGTAGTTGTACTTCCCAAAGCACAATCACACACCATTACATACATCTTTATCATCTTACTCAAACACTCATAATAATAAAATGATAATAATTTGGCATTTATATAGCGCTACGAACCCTCAGGTATCTGAGCGCTGCTTATTATTACCCACGGTGTGTGGTGCTCATTTATCGACCTCGGAAGGATGAAAGGCTGAGTTTGGCCCCGCTGGGATTCAAACCTGCATTAGCAGGCTCTGCACGGATGTCAAAGGGAGCGCTCTACTCGCTGTGCCACTTGACCGACTCATGCACACAACACACATGCATTTCAGAACATCCCAACCCATACCTTCTGAATTTTTTTCAACAGACCCTAAAGAATGCCTACCAAAAAGCAACTCCGTAGAAAGGAACGCAGAAGTAGAGCAAATGAAAAGAAAACTCTCCAACATAAACATCCATCTATAGCAGAATTTGAAAAGTTGAAACACAAAAGCTAATACAGTCATGTAGTGAAAGAGAAGAAGTTTCTAGTACAAAAACTGCCTCCTCTATCCAAAAGTAAAACAAACCAAAAAACAATTAACAGAAAATCAACTATCACTACAAATAAAACTTCTTCTATAAATCTTGATGTAGTACAAAGTAAGCATACCAAAAAAAGTATTTTAGCCAAAATGTTCTGTCACAAAGTCCTTCAAAATCTTATGAAAACAGGAGAGAAACCAGGTTCAACACTTCAAACCTATCGTAGAAAAGTAACTTAGAAGCATTGATAGACAGTGCAATTCTTATTTTATTTTAGTGTTAAACAGAATAAAACCACTAACAAAACTAATAACTAATAATTACAATAAACTAATAACTAAATTACAAAAAAGACTTCTCAATAAACAAAATGTCAAAAGAAATAACTTCTTAAATATCTGTCGAGGTGAATGGAGTCACACTACAAGCACAGAACCATACTTTAATGAAGAAGCGTACAAACAAAAGCAAACAAATACAATTGCCATACATACCAGTGGTCGAGGTTATGAAAAAGTTAATAATGCCATAATGGAACAAGAAGTACTCCTTACAAAAATATGCCCTGAAAACGTAGATTTACCCCTCCATTCAACTGAATCAGAACATCTAGTGTACAAATGGCCATGCACATCAATGTGTAACATTCCCAAAAAAATGTTCAAGTCTTTACGCCAATTCCTCAATCAATATGTGAAAAGAAAAGATAAAATCAAAATTAAACTACTGCAAAATATGGATGCTTGTCCAGTACGCAAGTACACAGGACTACAAGGACATTCATTGGCCTGCATTACAGGACCTACTTGCAAAACAACCTTCCATGATATGAAAAGGATATCAACACATCATGCAAGTATAAGCAATCTAGTTTATAAACTATGCTAAAATTCCTGCTTTAGCACTAGCCAATTTAAATAACATTCTTCTACATGGTACAGCAAAAGACCTACTAAAAGAAATCGACTATATCCAGACAAAATATTTTGGAAGTGAAACCCACTTACAAGATGAATTAGCTGTAAACCAACTTCGTAACAATTCTGCACATGGCAACCTTTCGCTACACACATACAAAAAAGAAATACTAAAATTTGAAAGTACTTCAGCTGAAGTACCAAACCACGTGTGTGTATGTTGCCTCAGAACTTTTTATAAAAGTAACACAAAAACTGTAGACCTATCATACAAAATAGAAGACAATGAAGAATCTAAATGGTTTGAATTAGCTCTCTACCTTATAGCAGAAAACAAATACGAAATAACTGACCCCATAATACTTTGCAGTTACTGCACTACAAAACTTGACAACAACCAAACTCTTTCACGTGCTATCACAAATAACTTGGAATTATATCCACTACCAAAACCCCTTCAACAACTTAATTTATATGAGAGCATCATAATTCAAACAGTGCACCCAATTCAAGCAATAACACGCCTTCAACCAAAAACTGCAAAATTACCTCCCTCTGAATTAGTGAAAGGTATTCCTGGAAAAGTAGTGTATTTACCATTAGATCTAAAAGAAAATGTGCACACTCTAGGAGTGCAACGTCCAATGCAAAAATCTTTATTTATCTTGGTAAATGGAGTACCTACAAAAGACAAAAAAAATTGGCAACAACTGGTAGATTTACATAAAGTTAGAGAAACCCTGCAATAGCTTAAAGAGAATAATGAATATTACAAAGAAATTAATATTGAAGAAAACTTGAAAGATACAAATGAAATAATTCAAGAGACACAAGGAGCTGGTCAATTTGAGCTCCTAGATCCTGCTACAATATCAAACACTTTAGACCATTATTCAATTCATCCATTGCACTCCAATGACACAATAGAAGATGCACTGGAAACGTACCAAATGCGTCAAACAAAAGGATCACCAATTAGCATATGGGAAAAAAGTATAGCAGCATGTGCTTTTCCTCTACTATTTCCGACTGGCAAAGGAGGAAGATATGATGATAGACCTATTCAAATATCAGCATCAGAATATCGCTCATTACGAATGTATTCTGAAGATCCCAGATTTCGACAAAATGTGGAATACATATTCCACTTACTTTTTGAAAGTGAACTAGCAACTTTATGTTACGGAGTTGCACACATATTAAAATCAGGATCACACTTTCAAAATATGACAGCTACACAATTATTACAAAAAGTTCAACAAAAAGATGAGGTTTTACAAGCAAATCTTACAAATCTATTAGAAAATATGCATGGTACTATAGAGTACTGGTTTCAACGTCATGGAGATGTACGTTGTATGATCAGAAACCTTGGCCCACCCACTTGGTTTGTTACATTAAGTTGTGCAGAATATGCATGGGAAGATTTACATGCTTTCCTACGCATATCAAATGAAAACAAAACAAACATAGATATACTAACACCTGGAGAACTTTGTTCTCAGGATCCTGTTAATGTTTCAAGATATTTTCACCATCGCTTCAATGCTATGCTACATTTTATTTGTAATAAAACTGTTCCTCCACTTGGAGATGTGCAGCACTTCTTTTGGAGAAAAGAATACCAAGCCAGAGGAGCACCACATGTCCACATGCTTTTATGGATTAAAGATGCTCCTAAATTTTGTCAAGACAGTGATGTCACTGTTTTACAGTTTATTGGAAAATATGTCACTTGTGAAATTCCATCAGAATCCACAAATAGTGATCTTCATGCAAACATTTTAGAATTCCAAAGACACAAATGTGGCAAATATTGTCGTCGCAAATACAAAAACAAAGGGAAATACTACACCAAATTGCGATTTGGTTTCCCTAGACCAGTTACAAATACAGGTCAAGTGAACAACCTCATGTCTTCAGTTAGACAAGGTAAGTCACCTAAACATACATATTGCATAAAAAGAAAAGAAGAAGAAGAATATATCAATGATTACAATGCAATCATTGCCCACTTATGGAATGCAAACATAGATGTGCAGTACATTGCAGACAATTCTACTGCAGTTGCACGATATGTCACAGCATACTTAACCAAATCAGAAAATACAGAGCTCAAAGACCTCTGGAATGACCTATCATCAGATGAAACAGTGTCTCAGAAATTATACAGCTTGGGCATAAAAATGCTGTCCCATAGAGAATGTGGATCCTATGAAGCAGCTGATCGATCAACTGGTACTGCATTGTATGCTAAATCTGCCGATATAGTATGGCTAGGTCTTGGTCCAGCTAAATCTAGAAAACGCATTCTAAAATCATACGAAGATATAGAAACAATAGCCAAACATGATCCCAACAGCCAAGACATTTTAAAAAACAATTTATTGGACATATACTACCCAAACAGGAGTACCACTTTGGAAACCATGTGTCTATACCAAATAGCCCAAAACTAGACATACAAAAATAATATAAAACCTGATGAACAAAACCGTAAATACAAAGTGACAAACTGTGAAGGCAGCTTAGTAAAACTCACCAAACCAAATTTAATTAATCATATCAAATTGTCATTAAAGACTCCTCAACATAAAGAAGTATATTACATGTCCCTGCTACAACTCTTTAAACCATGGAGAAAAGAAGAAGAAATACTAGATAACTATGACTCATATGAAGATGCTTTCAAAGCAAATGAAAGCAGTAGAACTGATGTAAACTTTGCACAGTACAAAACAATGTTGCACAATGAACAGCAACACGAAGAAGAACTCCAGGCCCAACTAGATAAGGACACTCCTGACAGTAGTCAACCTTCTGTCACAGTAAGCCAAGAACCACTGGGAGACCCACTAATAACAAATGAGGCAGAATTAACTATGATAGAAGTAGAAAACTCCATGTGTCAGTATGAAGATAAAGAAGACTTAACTATACTACAATCAAAGCTAAACAATGAGCAACGTAGCATTTTTCAAGAAGTAACAAATGAAATTGCACATGGTGTACAACATGAAAACAAAGAATGCACCTGTCAAAATTACAAACCTATACTATTGTATGTCAGAAGCTGGTTCTGGCAAAACATTCCTAATCAAAATCATCAGTAAGTTCCTTCAACAATTGACAAACAACAAACTGTCAGCTGTTGTCACTGCCCTCACAGGTGTAGCTGCCTACAACATAGGTGGTGTCACTTTACAGCGATTACTACTCCTGCCAGTAGAACACCAAAACAAATTAGATTATTACAAACTTTCTGCAGAAGCTGCAATGGAACTACGTAGAGTATTGAAACAAATGAAAATGCTACTAATAGATGAAGTGAGCATGGTGTCCAACCTAGTGTTGGCTTTGATTCACCTCAGATTACAAGAATTACTCAAAACAAACTATGAAGGAAACTTTGCAGGAAAACACATTATTGTTTTCAGAGATCTTCTTCAATTGACACCAGTAAAAGGTGAGCCTATTTTTAAAACATTAGAACACAATCTCTGCCGTAAAACTGTTGGCAGCATAGGAAATGTCAACCTTTGGCAACATTTTCAATACAGAGAATTAACAGAAAACATGCGGCAATCTGCAGATCTCACTTATGCCAACATCTTAAAAAGTATCAGAGTTGGTATACTTTCTAAAGAAGCAGAAGCAATTTTAAAAACCTGGCCCATTCATGCACTTTATGGTGATAATGCATGTGCTACAGATGTTATGGAACACTTAGCCCACAAAAATGTCAATTGTATGGCCTTAATGCCAACTCTTGCAAGCTGATTCAAATTCAATGAAATAATGTTAAGTAAAGAAATGCAACCAATAATGGAAATTAGCGCCACAGACAAACTAGATGTACATGGAATGACACTAACCATGTGTGACCAAGCCACAACAAGACTAAATAGTTTAGAAAAATCAATCTCAAACACAGCAGGCTTGGAAAAGATATTAACATTATCCTTAAATTGCAGAGTAATGCTGAAACGTAACCTTGACGTGGACCAAGGACTAGTTAATGGAGCACTGGGTACAGTTGTTGGCTTTCAAACATACCCACGTGACAACAAAATTCAGTTTGTCAATATTCTCTTTGACAAACTTTCAGAAGTAAAAAGAATAGGACGCTCAACAGCTCGATTCCTTCTCTTCAAAGACATGTATGTACGCAGAGAACAATTTTCTCTAACTCTTGCATACACAGTCACCATTCATAAATCACAAGGTCTTACCCTAGACAAAGCATTGATAGACATTGGTAACACAGTCTTTAAAGAAGGCATGAGCTGTGTATATATAATAGCTTACGTACACTTGACAGTCTATTTCTAATCAACTTTGATGCAAGTAAAATAAACGCTGATATTTTTTGCATTTTAGAATACAATAGACTTCGTTCACTATACACTCCCCATCTAAACACATATTCTGTTCCACAAAAAGTAAAACATTATAAAAGAAAAATAAATCAACCAGAAAAGCAACAGGATGTCACTGCAAATCCTCCAAAGAGAGTAAAAGAAAGTAATACTTCATCAAGTGCCACCAGCAAAAAAGAATCAATTAGGGAAAGTAAACCAGGTACTTCTTCAAAGAAGGAAGACAAACTCCAAAAAAGCAGTCAGATACAGAACTACCTGTTCCATTTAAACTCTCAAATATAGTTGGTGTAAGTTGCTACTCAAATGTAGCAATGAATATTCTATTTCAATTACCACCAATTGTTGAGAACATTTACTTACACAGTACAGACCCATTGTGTTTGCAAATGTTAGTACAGAAACGCAGCAAACAATCCTGACAACACGGATAGTTTTTATGGAATAAGACAACAATTGGAATACTGTGCTGGAATGGTGAAATTCACTATAAACTCACAGGAAAATCCACAAGAATTTCTAATGTACTTACTGTTAGTACTGGAAAACAAAAACATACATATAAATGAAATCTTCCAGATTTCATATATGTGGAAACATACATGCACTCTCTGCAACAATGTGACACAAGAAGAAATCCCCAATGAACGCTTTTGTATATATCCATACCTAATTGTGAATCCGTTACATTTCAGCAACTTGTACAAAATGCAAACCATGGTAGATTATGTTCGACCTGCAATTTAGATAATCGCTCCACGTTAGTAATGCAAACTGGAGTCTCCAAAATCCAGACAATCTGTTTTCGAAAACACACAGCCATAGCTATCTGTTCTTCTCTCAGGCAAAAGACGTTCTCACAAAATCTCTCCTTACACAACACACCCACAAAACTTTACTGACCTATCCCTAGCTCCACTCATTCTCATTTTCCTGCTTCTCCACCCTAGAATCCCAGTATGTAATACGCGCTTTCCGCAGACTACCGCCATGTCTGTGAACATATCGAAGATCTGAGCGTGGTAAATGTACTTTTAAATAGTGTGCCCCATTTCCCCTTTGAGGTGGGCTCAAAACAGCTGTTTTCTTAGGGGTTTTTTGTAGATGCCTCACAGACACCTGTTATTTTGTATTTTTTGGTTTTTTTTTCTTCTTACTTTACAACTTCTTACTTTACAACTAAAATCTTCACATAACCTTCTCCAAAGCAACACTTATATTCCAAAACAGCATGGCATTTCCCAAAACAGAGAAAGAAACACCATCTTCTTCAAAATAAACAGCATTACTCGAATCAATATTCTCATTGTTACCGAAAAAACATACCAGCTCTAAGCATGAAACCTCGCATGCCTCGATTGATTGCACACCTAGCAATGTTTTGCTGAGGACAAAAAAAAGAACTATTGTCACATATTGCCTTAGGTAGTAATCCAGAAAAAAATACTTTCACATTTGGAAAGATGTTCATTATTCCTTGAATCAACTGTTCCAAATCTGCCAACAAAGTACAGGCAATCACATAGCCCAAATGGAAAGCACCATAGTGCAAAACTACCCGATTAGAACTGTTCATCCTACGCATATCTTCACAAACTTGGAGAATTGCCTCTACATTACAATCAGGCACAGCACTCCACACCACCTCCACTCCTTTAACATCGAAATTGTTTGCCACATGCCTGCATTGAAAATACTGCTGTAAACCATGGACACACATATCTCCAAGCACCAACACCCTGACTTTTTCCACATCTGCCATCTTCACTACACACACTCTCTTTCTACACAAATCCACAACATCAACATCTGATTGGTTGATTCCTACAATCCCCTTTCCATACTGGATTTGCTGAAACCCCCAGATGTGGCACACCCTACCTGCTGACAGCCGCGGTGTCCGCGTGGCACGTAACTCTTAGCCAGCCCTTCTACCCTTTCCACATCACTCTCGGTGCCATTCCCTCATTGGATACAGCTAAGCAGTCACACAACCATCCACAATCACATCCAATACCTTTACATCTAACTCCATGATCAGAGTTCCGCACTTCAAATGTACTGTTGATCACTCTGAGTACAAGTCTCATATCATTGGAAAGCACCTACTACAAAAACTACTGTACAAGTCTCGAAGATTTCTACTTACAGCTCCATGCATATCCACATGCATGATTACAAACTACAGGTATGCCTATTTTATTCAGAGTACATGTACAACTCGTATGAATCCATATCAACAGAGTAATGCCACTAAACCTGCATAGCTGATACATACATGCCAACGCTCCCGGTTTAAGCGCAACGCTGCCGATTTTTCGTATAAAAATCCCTCTATTTTTTACTGTCTCCTGCATAACCTATACATACATGCCAACCCTCCCGATTTAGGCACAAGCCTCCTGATTTTTCATTGAAAAATCGCACCATTTCTTTGCTGTCTCCTGCCTAAATTAATGCTAATCCCAATGCAATCCTATGAGAAAATAAATTTTCCCGATTGCTGTGCTGAAATCTCCATCTCTGGGGCTCCCGATTGTTTTCATGTCTACCTATAAAATGAACTTATTGAAATTTTTTCCATCTGCTATAATCAACTATCACTTCCAAACCTGTCTGCTATCTACAACACAGCTTTAAAAAACCAAGTGAATTTCATGCACTTAAAATTTTACTCATTTCCAAAGCATGTTGAACTAACATATTGTAAATAAAATATAAATGCTGCATAGTCAAATGAAACGAATGCATACACTATGTTCAGATATCAAACAAGAATACTACCACAAAAACATAAAAATCATGTCTACATTGACATCAGTGCTATAAACACACACAATTACTAACTTCTTTCTTTTACAATTGCAGTGAAGACCACCCTCCTGAAAATCAGCAGCATCTTAACATATCTGAAGAAACCTGCTCATTCCACAAAAAAAGAGTAAGTACAATACTACCTTAATATTCTTACTGTTCCTCAAAGACACTGTGTGGTTCATTTATGTAATTTGTGCACCAAAAAAAACAGCGATTTCTGAACCATTATGCCCACAAATCCCCATTTGTTAAACAGGGTTTTGCAGATAGAATGGCGCACAAATCCCCGTTTTTCGATGCACAAATGACATAACTCAGCCCCTAGAATGTTAGTATTGCAGAACAAAGAACTGTTTTAACTCTACACCATTACATTTAGTATTAGTGCTTCTCCTCACCACCAGCTTACTTTCTACTATCATCTGAACCCAAGTATAGTAACACACAAATACAAGAACAGCCTTAACCAACTCATTGTAACTGCTGAATGCACAATCACACACCTCCACATACATCTTTCCCATCATACTCACACACTCATGCACACAGCACACATACATTGCAAACGGGCCCAACCCATACCTTCTTTTTTTTTTCAACAGACCCCAAAGAATGCCTACCAAAAAGCAAGTCCGTAGAAAGCAATGCAGAAATAGAGCAAATTAAAATAAAAGTGTCCAAAATAAGCATCAATCTCTACCAGAGTTTGTACAAAACTTTCAAACATAACAGCTAACACAGTCATTTAGCTAAACAAAACCAGTTTCTATTACAGAAACGTTGCCTCCTCTATCAAAATGTAAAACAAAACAAAAAATGCTTAACAAGAATTCGACTACTACTACTGCTAAAACTGCTCCTATAAATCTTGATATACTAGCAAGTAACCATACCAAAAAAAGTATTTTAGCAAAAATGTTCCGCCACAGAGTCCTTCAGAATCTTATAAAACAGGAGACAAATCATGCACAACCCTTAAAACCTACCATAGAAAATGTATCCTAGAAGCTCTCATAGAAAGTCCAATCGTTCTCAAAGGGAAGTTATTTATTTTAGTATTAAACAGGATGAAACCACTAAAAAAACTACCCACTAAACTACAAAAAACTTCTCAATAAACGGAATATAAACAAAAATAACTTCTTAAATATCTGTGGAGGTGAATGGAGTCACACCACAACCACAGAACCATATTTTAATGAAGAAGCATACAAACAAAACCAAACAAACTCAATTGCTATCCATAGCAGTGGATGAGGTTATGAAAAAATGAATACTACCATAATGGAACAAGAAATACTACTTATAAAAATATCCCCAGAAAACTCAGAATTACCTCTCCATTCGACTGAACCAGAACGTCCAGTATACAAATTGCCATAAACGTCAATGTGTAACATTCAAAACAAATTTTTCAAATCTTAACGCCATTTTCTCAATCAGTATTTGAAAGGTAAAGATAAAATCAAAATAAAACTGCTGCAATATATGGATACCTGTCCAGTGCGCAAATACACAGGGCTACAAGGACATTCATGAGCCTGCATATGAGGACCTATTTGCAAAAGCACCGTCTATGATATCAAAATGATATCAACACATCATTCAACTATAAGAAATCTGGTCTATAAACTCTACTATGCTAAAAGTCCTGCTTTAGAACTAGCCAATTTAAATAACACTCTTCTACATGGTACACCCAAAGACCTACAAGAAGAAATCGGCCGTATCCAGAGAAAATATTTTGGAAGTGAAAGCCACTTACAAAATGCAATAGCTTTACAACAGACTAGCAACAATTCTGTACATGGCAACCTTCTACTACACACATACAAAAAAGAAATACTAAAATTTAAAAGTACATCCGCTGAAGTACCAAACCATGTGTGTGTGTGTGTTGCTGCAGAACTTTTTACAAAAGTAACACAAAAATTATAGACGTAACATACAAAATAGAAGACAAGGAAGATTACAAATGGCTTGAATTAGCTCTCTACCTTGTAGCAGAAAACAAATACGAAATAACTGACCCCTTAATACTTTGGAGTTACTGCACTACAAAACTTGACAACAACCAAACTCCATCACGTGCTATCACAAATAACTTGGAATTATTCCCATTACCAAAACCCCTCCAACAACTCAATTTATATTAGAGCATCATAATTCAAACAGTGCACCCATTTCAAACAATAATACGCCTTCAACCAAAAACAGCAAACTTACCTCCCTCTGAATTAGTGAAAGGCATTCATTGGCAAAGTAGTTTATTTACCATTAGATCTGAAAGAAAATGTGCACACTCTAGGAGTGCAACGTCCAATAGAGCAATCTTTAAATGTCTTAGTAAATGGTGTATCAACAAAAGACAAAAAAAAATGGCAACAACTCGTGGCCTTACATAAAGTTGGACAAGCCTTGCAATATCTAAAAGACAATAATGAATACTACAAAGAAATAAATATTGAAGAAAACTTAAGGGAAAAAACTGAAATAATTCAAGAGTCACCAGATACTGGTCAATTTGAACTTCTAGATCTTGCTACAGTATCCAATATGTTAGACCATTATACAATTCATCCATTACACTCTAATGACACCATAAATGATGCACTAGAAACGTACCAAATGCGACAAACCAAGGGATCACCAATGAGCATATGTGAAAAAAGGATAGAAGCACATGCTTTTCCTCTACTATTTCCTACTGGCAAAGGAGGAAGGTATGATGATAGACCCACTCAGATAACAGCATCAGAATACCGCTCATTACGAATGTATTCTGAAGATCCCAGATTTAGACAAAATGTGGAATATATATTCCACCTACTCTTTGAAAGTGAACTAGCAACTCTATGTCACGGAGTTGCACCCATATGGAAATCAGGAACCCACTTTCAAAATATGTCAGCTACGCAATTAATACAAAAAGTGCAAGAAAAAGATGAGGTTTTACAATCAAGCATTTCAAATCTGTTTGCAAATATGCGTGGTATAAAAGAGTACTGGTTCCGACGTCATGGAGATGTACGTTGTATGATAAGAAACCTTGGCCCACCCACTTGGTTTGCTACATTAAGTTGTGCAGAATATGCATGGGAAGATTTACATGATTTCCTACGCACATCAAATAAAAACAAAAAAAACATAGATATACTAACATCGGCAGAAGTTTGCTCTCTAGATCCTGTTAATGTTTCAAGATATTTCCACCATCGTTTCATTGCTATGCTACACTTTATTTGTAATAAAACTATTCCTCCCCTCGGAGAAGTGAAACACTTCTTTTGGAGAAAAGAATACCAAGCCAGAGGAGCAACACATATCCACATGCTTTTATCGATTAAAGTTGCTCCTAAATTTGCTCAGGACAGTGATGCCACTGTTTTGCAGTTCATCCAAAAATATGTCACTTGTAAAATCCCTTCACAAACGAGACATAGTGACCTTCATGCACAAATTGTACAAATTGTACAATTTCAAAGACACAAATGTGGGAAATATTGTCATCACAAATACAAAAAAAAGGGAAATACTATACCAGATGCCGCTTTGGTTTCCGTCGACCAGTTACAGAAACAGGTGAAGTGAACAACTTCATGTCTTCAGTTAGACATAGTGTAAAAGGTAAATAACCTAAGAACACATATTACATAAAAATTACAGAAGAATCAAAACATATCAAAACATATCAATGATTACAATGATTACAATGAAAATCATTGCCATTTTATGGAATGCAAACATAGATGTGCAGTACGTTGCAGACAATTCCACTGCAGTTGCACGATATGTTACAACCTACTTAACAAAAGCAGAAAAAACAGAGCTTCAAGACCGCTAGAATGACCTATCACCAGACAAAACACTATCTCAGAAATTGTACAGCTTAGGCATAAAAATGCTCTCTCATATGAATCTGCAGATCGTTTAACCAGTACTGCTTTGTATGTAACATCTGGAAATATAGTATGTCTAAGTCTATACCACTTAGCCCAAAACTTCACATACAAAAATAATATAAAACCCAATGAACAAAAAGGTAGATATAGAGTGAAAGATTGTGAAGGCAGCTTAGTGAAACTTACCAAACGAAGCTTAATTAATCATATCAAATTGTCATTAAAAACTCCTCAACAGAAAGAACTATATTACATATCGTTGCTACAACGTTTTAAACCATGGAGAAAAGAAGAAGAGATACTAGATAACTATGACTCCAACGAAGACACTTTCAAAGCAAATGAAATCACTATCACCGATGTAAACTTTACTCAGTACAAAACAATGTTGCACAATGAACAGCAACACAAAAAAGAACTCCAGGCCCAAATAGATAAGGACATTCCAACATTAGTCATCCTTCTGTAACAGGAAGCCAAGAACCACTGGGACAGCCACTAATAGCAAATGAGGCAGAATTAGCTATGTAGAAAACACCATGTGTCACTATGAAAAAGATACAGAAGACTTAACTGTACTACAATCAAAACTAAACAAAGAGCAGCACACCATTTTTGAAGAAGTAACAAAAGAAATTGCACATGGTGTACAACATGAAAATAAAGAATGTACCTGCCAAAATTACAAACCTATACTACTATACGTCAGTGGTGAAGCTGATTGAGGCAAAACATTCTTAATCAAAATCATCAGCAAGTTCTGACAAACAACAAACTGTCAGCTGTTGTAACTACCCCCACAGGTTTAGCTGCCTACAACATAGGCGGTGTCATTTTATACCGATTACTACTCCTTCCAGTAGAACACCCAAACAAATTAGACTATTACAAACTTTCTACATAAGCTGCAATGGAACTACGCAAAGTGTTACAACAAATGAAAATGCTACTCATAGATGAAGTGAGCATGGTCTCCAACCTAATGTTAGCTTTGATTCACCTCCGATTGCAAGAAGTGCTTAAACAAACTACGAAGAGCTCTTTGGAGGAAATCACATTATTGTTTTCAGAGATCTTCTTCAATTGACAACAGTGAAAGGTAAACCTATTGTTAAAACCTTAGGACAGAAACCCCTGCTGTAAAACTGTTGGCAGCATAGGAAATGTCAACCTTTGGCAACATTTCCAATGCAGAGAATTAACAGAAAACATGCGCCAATCTGCAGACCTCACTTACCCCAACATTTTTAAAAGTATTATAGTTGGTGTACTATCTCAAGAAGCACAAGCAATATTAAAAACCCGGCACATCCATGCACTTTATGGCGATAACTCATGTGCTACTGATGTTATGGAACAATTAGCGCACAAAAATGTCAATTGTATTTCCTTAATGCCAACTCTTGCAAGCTGTTCCAAATTCAATGAAACAATGTTGAAAAATGAAATGCAACCAATAATTGAAATTTGCTCCACAGACAAACTGGACGTACATGTTATGACACTACCCAGGTGTCAACAAGCCACAACAAGACTAAATACATTATAAAATTCTATCGCCAACACAGCTGGTTTGGAGAAAATATTAAAATTATCCTTAAACTGTAGAGTAATGCTTAAACGTAACCTTGACGTGGAGCAAGGACTAGTTAATGGAGCACTGGGTACAGTTGTTGGCTTTCAAACATACCGACGTGACAACCACATTCAGTTTGTCAATATTCTCTTTGACAAACTTTCAGAAGTAAAAAGGATGCGGCGCTCAACAGCTCGATTCCTTCTCTTCAAAGACATGTATGTACACAGAGAACAATTTTCTCTAACTCTAGCATATGCAGTCACCATTCATAATTCACAAGGTCTTACCCTAGACAAAGCATTGTTAGATATTGGTAACACAGTCTTTAAAGAAGGCATGAGCTCCGTAGTAGTATCACGCTTACGTACACTTGACAGTCTATTTCTAATCAACTTTGATGCAAGTAAAGTGAACGCTGATTTTCCTTGCATTTTAGAATACGGTAGACTACGTTCAATATACACCCCCCCATCTAAAAACATATCCTGTTCCACAAAAAGGAAAGTGTTGTAAAAGAAAACTAATTCAAACAGAAATGCAACAGGATCTGACTGCAAATCCTCCAAAGAGAGTAAACGAAGCTAATACTTCATCAATTACCACGACCAAAGAAGATCCTATTACTGAAAGAAATTCAGGTACTTCTTCAAAAAAGCAACACACACTCCAAAAAATGACTTGGACACAGAAGTATCTGGTCCATTCAAATTTTCAAATATAACTGGTGTAAGTTGCAACACAAATGTAGCAATGAATATTCTATTTCAATTGCCACCAATTGTTGACAACATTTACTTACACAGTACAGACCAATTGTGTTTGAAAATGTTAGTCCTTCATAGAAACGCAGCAAACAATCCTGACAACACGTATAGTGTTCATGGAATAAGACAAGAATTGGACTACTGTGCTGGAATGGTGAAATTCACTATAAACTCACAAGAAGATCCACAAGAATTTCTAATCTACTTACTATAAGTACTGGAAAACAAAAGCATAGCTATAAATGAAATCTTCCAGATTCCTGAAAACAATATGACACAGGAACAAATCCCTAATGAGCGCTTCGTGTATGTATCCATACCTAATTGTGAATCTGTTCCATTTCAGCAACTTGTACAAAATGCAAACCATGGTAGATTATGTACTGCCTGCAATTTAGATAATCGCTCCACCTTACTAATACAAACACATAGTAACTACGTAATACTAATGCTTCTACGTTACAATGCAGATGGTAGCAAAAACAACTGCAAGCTGTCATGCTCACCTGATTCCCACGGAGGCGCAGGTCTGGCTTCGAGTGCTGATGCTTCTTCAATGGTGAAGCGCAGGACTCTGAAGATGGACAGGAAGGGGCCCCTCTACTCTGGCTTCTCTGGCTTGCAGGAATATTCCCCTGTGCGTGAAAAGGGAGTATTACCTACTGACGGAATAATGCTCAAGCCTCCCACTCCCTTCCAACCCTCCACGATACCCTTCCACGATTTCCGGTGAAGTCTCACCTTAGGGTCTGGAAGGATGAGTTCTCCATCCTGCTTCTGATGTAGGGGCGCGTTGAAACCCAGTTACTTCACTGGATTGAGGTTTGATGGGAGTTCAAAATAAGCTTGACTATTCAGGTAAGGCGCTGTAAGAGTTCTGTTGCAAGTTCAAAAGTTCAAGCTTAATAATAATGTTCATTGTCTTATTGCAGCAAGCGCTAATGCTTATGTTTTTTTCCCCTTAGGGGCCGGGGTTCGGAATGCCGGAGATATGGCGCCGACCCGAAGTGAAACGTGCAGTTCCAGTAAATGACAGGTTAGTTCTGGATGAGTGTTCAGGTAATGTCTTTGCATTCGCTCATTCAATGTCTTTGTCTTTTTTCCCCATAGGGGCCGGGGTCCGAAATGCCCGGAAGCGGCAGGACCCGAAATGAAATGGGAATGACCCAACAGGTAAGTTTTAGAAGGAAACTGAGCTTTTCCTATTCCCTTCCTTCTCTCACCTTGTTTTCTTGTCTTTTTCTCTCTAGGCTCTGGGAAGTGGGTGAGGATCCGGATGATCGCTGCTGAAGATGGAGGTGCCCAGGAAAGGTGAGTGAAATGCAGCGCTGCAGCGATCGAAGCGAAATGCTTTTAAAATGATGTCTTCCCTTTCAGGATCGCCGGTGTGATGTCTCCGTGATGCAGCTTTAGCAGGTAAGGTCTTCTTTCTCTCCAATTCTCTCTTATCTCCCTTTGCAGGTGACCCAGGATGCTGACAGGCGTGGCTGAAGTCCAGATGCAGGAGCTGACACGGTGAGCGTCCAGCTGTGAGGAGCAGAACAATGCGAAGCGTGAGTTGCTGATCGGGCGTGGTTTAAATAGCTTTGGAAGAAGATCCAGGTATGTATCCTTCCACCGATCAGGTATGTATCCTTACCCGACCACACCCAGGCAGAAAGTAGTCCCACAGGTAAAGTAGTTCCATTCAGGCCTCTAGAGGGCCTGGATGTAGCAGCATGGTCTGCCTCAGGTAAGTGCACATTAAAACACTTGAACACATGTCTTGCTTTATGAGCCTGGCGCCTAGGGCGCCAGGACAGGGGTCCAACATGAGCCTGGCGCCTAAGGCGCCAGGACTGTGTCCAAAGGGCCCCAGCTTGGGCCCGCTGGCACTTCCCTGGGGGGAATGATGCCTGCCTCTGGGGTTGCTGGGTCGCACCTGGCTCCTTGGAGGTAGGCGTCATGACACAAGCTGACTGGATTCACACACTGTCAAGTATCACTTGGTAAGAAAACCTTCACAACAATAGGTATAATCTACCACATAGGAGCCACAACCAATGCATGTCACTACACTGCATATATAAAAAAGAAATGTGGATGGTTCGAATGTAATGATAGTACCATTACTCTAAAGCAGAGATTACCAGCAAATCTTACAAATGCTTATTTAATTTTCCTAAAAACAAAATTTAATAACTAATCTGTACTTAAACATTAACAAAAATTCAATTAAAAAACTGTAAACTGTCAGAATACGCCAACAGGTATCTAACTGGCCCAAGATTGTATCACAACCAAACAGATAAATGAATACCACTAAATTATAACCAAAAATAGACAGTTAGAATATGCCAAAAAGTATCTAACTGCTCCAAAAATCTGCAACAAGCCAACAGATAGAACATTAGCCAGAAACAACAAGTGAAGACTGAAAACAATCAAACAAATAGACTGTAGCATAACAAAAAAAATTTTTTTTTAATCTGACATGGATTTTCTTTCCCAAAGACCCAATGATTTGAAAAACAAACACAGAAACTGAGCAAATTGCACAGTACACTGGTTTGTAAACTAAATATGAGGGTAAAAAAAAAGCTGAAATGTCTATTATGCAATGTAATAAGTCTTTATAAAATACATATACTAACATGCTCTTTTCTTTTATCACAGAAATTGAAAAATAATATGTACTCCAGTTACCAAACTTCTGAAAAAAATATATCCAATCTCAACAAATCAAACAGTAAGTATATTCTAATAGAACACATAAGTACTGCTGCATAACAGAACCATTGAAGCAAACATCTAACCATACACCACAATACAAAATGTTCACTTCCATGGATATGTTATACTACACTGCTTGTTACCAAACTCTACAATCTTAATAACATGACATAGCCAAAACTTCACATACAAACTATAACAATCAAACAGTACAGAAACTGTAGATTTCAATAATTTGATAGATATTTGATTCTATGGGTGTAATCTATGGGTGTAATATGCTGCGGTGGTCGTGGCCAGGGCCTAGAGTCTTGGGTGTATTGCCTATGACCTATGGCATTTGCCCATGCACCCAAGACTCTAGTTCCTGCCACAACCACCGCAACATATGACAACCACAACCACTGAACCATATCGCACCCATGCTGCCTTAAAACGTCAGTGCTTATAACTTCGGTCTTGGGTGCATGAAGACTCTAGGTCCTGGCTACAACCACCTCACCATATCACACCCATGCTGGCTTATAACTTCACTGCTCATAACTTCGGTCTTGGGTGCATGGCCTTTGGCCATGCACCCAAGACTCTAGATCCTGGCCACAACCACTGCAGCATATCACACTCATGGTGGCTTATAACTCAGTATCACAACCATAGAATCAAACATTTTAACTGCAGCATATAGTCAATTTTAATGTACGCTGACACTGCGCGTGTCCTTAGAACAGTTTCATCTTGCCTGCGCACAGCACGGACGGGAATACTATCCTTAGGACACTCCTCATTTTCACTAATTAAGAACATCCCGGACAACACGGGCATGGCGAATACATCAGTAGCACCTGCCACCTAAACAAATACAGTATTTCACCCATCTCTTACTCCCCAAACCTCCCCAACCACTCTTGCACACCAAAACACTGCCCAAAACTGCATTTCGCCTCTGTTCGCCACCACGCTGTCGGCGGATCCAAGATGGCGGGCGCATCGGAACAATCTGACGCACATCACGCCTCACTCCAGCCAATCGGCGGACACGTTATGTGTCCGTGGACATGATGCGAGCCGATTAGCCAATCGGTGTCCTGCCCGCGGAGCGAACAGGGAAGTGTCTCAGTGGAGCGGACATAGATATCACTAATTTTTTTAGACCTACTTTTTGATTGTTTTAAAGAAAGCTACTGGATGGATTTTCACCAAATTTACAAAAGTACGCTTTCGGGTCCAAGCCACTGCTCCTGCCGCAAATCGCAAATTTGTTGAAAATCCGTCCAGCGGTTTGAGCTGTAGGCGTGCGCAAAGTTTTTCCCCCATTCAGTCTATGGGAAAAAAAGAAATTTTGGGACCCCCCTATAACTTTTCCCTCCCTGGACCAAACCTCACCAAACTTTGCAAAATTCAGAGTGGGCCATATACTTTGCAAAGTTTGGTGAGGATTCGTCCAGGGAGAGCGAAGTTATAAGCCGCCCAGAAAGTGCTCTTCCTATGGGATTAGCAACTTAAACATAACTACCGTGGCTGTGTAATACATAAGGTTGCTGCACTTACCCAGTAATGCACATCTCAATAAGCATATTCTCTTTTTTAACCACTGCCATCAAACAGCATGTATTGCAACATTCTGCACCTGGTCACATCAAGTTTCAGTTACTTACATGTACTGCCGACATATTTGACTTCCTCAGATCAAGTGCCACTTATCAGTGTTCTACAAACCTTTTGCAACTGTATTTCCCTTACTTTTAGAATACAGCTTCAAACACTACACCTCTAATGCACATATGTATTTTTTATTTTCAGCAAAATGCTCCTGAAAAGAAACATTTTCAAAACAACAGCATTGTTCCTTATGTATACATATCATATTTTCCAACCATTCCCATCACTTCCCTTACAGTGCCACCATTCACCACATGCTCACATAAATGTGTGTAGGACCAATGTATGTACACATTTTCCACCTTTCAATAAATTTATACTACAAGCATGGAAACCTACATGGAACTCTTTTTCTTACATAGAAAAGACTATTCTTTTCCAACCACTACTACAACACATCATATAATAACAGCATACACTGTTGCAAATGCAAAGTTCCGCAGTATTGCCATGAGGCCACAGATTTACCTACTTTTTAACAACCCTGCAACACATTACAATTCCATTGCACAACAACAAGTGCACATTACATATTAAAACACCAGGATAAAAAATACCCTACTGCAAAAAATACATTTTTCAAACAAAGCGTTGCTGTACAGCTAATACCATTCCATATTATCCCTAGTGAACACTGTCCTGTGCTGCAAAAATAAACTAAATATGCCTCACTCATGTTTGCCCTGTTGCTCATACTATGTCAAACTGCACTTGTCATAGTGCAAACATTGTAACAACATAATTAACATACTTTAGCACTGCACCCATAACACATCTTTATTCACTCTGTTATCCAATAACTCCTCCTACCTTAATAAATAACAACCTTTGTTAGTGAAACTACTTCACCATTACCACATATGCAAACTAACTTTCTTTTACAATTACAGAAAAAATGTAGATTGACAAAGACAGCTACCGAACAAAGAAAACGCTTTACATCCTACAAAGTAAGTACAGTAATAAAGCAGGTATGTCTCTCTAATTGTGACAATGTACTTTTTCTTTATATTACACTAAAGTATTTTTTCTACTCAACAATATTGCATTTCACTTACTCATTCTATTGCAACATTCACACTCTTTCTAATCCTATATGAACATTGCTCTTCATTCAATATACCACTGCCTAACAATACAACCATCTCTCATCAATTTCTTCACCATTATTTCATTTCTCTATTCTTCTATACCCCTATCCACTACAAGTTCACAATTACAACCCAACAACATTCACACTCATTGCATTCCACATTTCGAACACAGATTGACACAGATATACACTATTCCTCACCCCACCCTTTTTCAGTTACATCCACACAACCCCCATACATATACACTAAATCACATGATTACACTAACCAGTTTTCCTCAACACATAATACTATTCCTAGTTATTAAATCAAACTACCACTCCCTTACTCACTAACAGCCATATGCTCAACACATTCTACTATCAATACTTTATTACCCATTCCCCATCATATGTATATACTTACTTTATACACCACCACCCGATTTCAATGTCATATTTACCCAAGCCCATCACACCTATACAGCTTCTTACTCATGCAACCTTCCTATCCACACATATCATCCCCCTACACAATCACACATCATTCTATTCATCTCTACAATAACACCCACACATCCATGCATAATACATGCATACACATTCCACAACTTTGAAACACAAACTTTCTTTTTTCCAAACAGAACAGAATGCCTACTAAAACCCAAATCCATATATAACAAAGAAAATATAGAGCAAATAAAAATAAGAATAAGCCATAAGGTCACCCGCCTCTAAAACAAAGCATAGAAAATATTAAAATAGAACACCTAGTAACCTTACTCAACAAAAGTAAACCAGGCAGCACTAAAAAAGTCAGCCCACTTGCAAAAATGAAAATTAAAAAAATATGTATAAATAAAAGCAGACCTAAAAATGAACATTATCTTATCTTGGTCGCATTTGTAAAGCGCAACGCAACATTTTTAACATAGCCATAGTAAAACATTCCAGAAACTCCATTTTACAAACACATTTCCAACATACAGTTCTTAACAATCTCATGAAAAATCTAAAACGGCATGTTCAATGCTTAACAATGACCACAGAAATCTCATTATCGAAGCTCTAATTGACAGCAGATTTCTACTAAAGAAAAAGTAGTTCATATTAATTTTTAACATAATTGAATTACTAAATTATAAAAAGTACTTCTAAACATGTGCAATGTCAATTTAGATCATTTTGGAATCTTCTGTGAAGGTGTATGGTTTAATAAAAGCAGCACAGAACCATATTTCAATCAAGGGGCTTATAAACAAGAACAAATAAACCCAATTGGCATATACAATAAAGGACGAGGCTATGAAGAGGTAGGAGACACCATTATGGCATAAGAAATCCTTATATCTAACTACAGAAATTAAATAAAAAATAACTGACCCCTCGATAGTTTGCACTTACTGCACTTGCTGCACATCTATAGTTGGTAGCCTGTTAGTGGTTTAAAATATGCAGTGCACATGGCGAACGTTGTGACCACTGTCCATAACTAAAGGCCATGACTAGTACCCATTCATGTGTTAAAATATACTTGGCCATGCGCACTGGCCATGGGTGAAGGCCATGCTTAATGCCAGTCACTGTTGTAATGTAATAAGTGATGTCATCAGTGATGTGATCTGTGATGCCATCATAGGTTGCGCAACAGGGGGTGCACAGTTAAGGTGGCTTTAGCTGAATTTCAGTAGTTGTGTTGCATTAAGTTCTCACCTTAACATTACTGCAACTAAAGTTTTTTCCTTGAATTTCAAAGGTCTTGTGACACTGTATTGCTCACCTTAATGTCCCTGCAATTAACGTTTTTTCTTGAATCTCAAGGATGTTGTTATTCCATAGATTTTTAGAATGCTTTCAGACCACTACCATGGTCTTTGGCCATGGTCGGTGGGCACGACCTTTGGCCATGCCCACTGTTCATTTTAAAATGCTACCAGACCTCTATCCATGGTGGCCAAGGCCGAACACTACAAACATCTCGCCATGGTCCTCGGTCATGGCCGGTGGGCCCTGCCACTCTGTATTTTAAAACAGTTGTAACCCATAGCTCAAAGACATTCATCAATGACAAAATGATTTTGTCTTGTTTTACAGGCTTTTTACATTTTATTTAGTGTTCGCTTGTTAGGCACTTATAAAGGAAGTATATTCTGTTACAAAGCGCCCAAAGGGCAACATGGAGGGGACAAGGGATAAGAAACAATTAAAATACAAACAAAATATTAAATGCAGTGGGGGGGGGGAACATATCTACTATGCATTGTTACTATGCAGAAGGGAGAGGGAATGGGATAGGTGCTGGGGTGCTCATGGGGGAGCAACAGGTGAAGTGCTATGTAAGGTAAGTGCAAGCCTACAGGGGTGGAGGGTGAGCCAAGGCAAGTGCTGACAATAGACAGAAGCTGGTGCGATTTGGTATGGGAAGTCAGGGCCCCGAGGATGCATAAAGACCCATGACACCTAACAAGCAACTGTGAGATTAGCAGAGGAGAGAGGTAGGGAGGGAGGAGGTAAAGAGGAAGGTCTTGATGATCGTATGGAATTTAAGAAAGTCCTGCTCAAGATGAAGAAGGCGAGGGAGGCTGTTCCAAAGAAGGGAGCAGGCTGAGGAAAGCGTTCAACCTCCTGCCCTCTGTTTTGCGAAGTGCTTTACACACAAAGAATTGGTGCCAGAGGAGCACAGAGGTCTAAAGGAGGAATATTTAGTAAGAGAGTGCTGCAGATAGTGTGGTCACCAGCCCCCCCCCAGACAGCCTTATGGATGATACAGGGGGATGTGAGTTTAATCCATGAAATAACCGGGAGCAAGTGAAGACTTTTTAGGGCAGGAGAGATGCGATCCCTGGGTATGAGGCCAAGGATACGTCTCCCTGCCCTATTCTGGATTAGATGGAAGGGTCACAGAGTGGATGAAGGTAGATTCAGGAGGAGGATATTGCAATAGTCAAGCCTAGAGATAACCAGGGCACCGGTAACATTGAGCCTCTGGGAGAAGGTGAGAAAAGTTTGAATTCCTTTGAGAAGGAAGAGCTGAAAGTGGGACTTCTTGGCAATGGCCTTAGTGTGAGGGGGGAAGGAGAGAAAGAAGTCAAAGATGACTCTGAGGTTTCTGGCTTCAGAAGGGGAAACAGGGGAGAGCCCATGGAAGAAGTCAGGTGCAGGGGTCCGAATCGGAAGGATCTCCATTTTTCTGGCATTGAGGCAGAGATCATTGGAAGAGCACCAGGCCTGGATGGCAGAAAGGCAGTCAGGGATGATGGAAGCAACAAGCGGGTCAGCAGGACGTTTGAAGAAGAGTTGTATGTCATCAGCATAACACTGGATGTTGGGGGAGAAGGAGGAGATGAGGAGTGTAGCTGAGTAAGGTAGATGTAAAAGAGCCAATGTGCGAGAATGGAGCCATGGGAGACACCACAGGTCGAGAAGGAAGTAGGAGAGGAGACGGTGCCCAGGATGACTTGGAAAGAGCGGTCAGTTAGGAAGAAGGTCAGCCAGGCCAGTGCAGCTCCAAGATACCAAGGGTGTCATGGAGCCTTTGAATGAGGATGGAGCGGTCAACCATGTCAAATGCAGAGAAGAGATCAAGAAGGATGAGGACAGCAGGGGTGCCGGAATCCAGGCATGCAAGCAGTTCTTTATGGTTGCTCAGAAGAACAGTTTCCGTGCCTCTGGATGCTCGGAATCCAGATTGATGGTTGTGGAGACCGCAAACAAGTTCAGTGTGAGAGTTGGGACAGGGCCAACTTCTCCAGCAGTTTCCCCAGGAAGGGGGTGATGGAAATGGGGCAGTAGTTGGCTGGACTGGAAGGATCTGCTTATTGTTTTTTATGAGGGGGGTGCACAAGGAAGTGCTTGAGGGAGGAGGGGAAATAACCCATAGCAAAGGAGTGGTTACATAGATCAGTGAGTGAGCTGATTTTGTCCTTGAAGGTTCTGGATGAACAAGGGGAAACCTGTTTGGAAGAGACCTTCATTGAGCAGACAACTCTGGTGACTTCTTCCTGTGAGACAAGGTCAAAGGAGGAGAAGGAAGAAAGAGGAGGGTGAGTGGCCAAGGGAGGCAAGGGGGTGAGAGATGGATGAGTGATTGACAAGGCTGTTCAGGATTTCCTGATTTTTGGTGGTTAAGTGAGTGGCGAGTGTGTTGCAGAGGGCCTGCAACACACTGGAGGAGGATACTGCAGAAGGGTTGGCAAGTACCCTGCAGATTTTGAAAAGCTTAGCCGTGTTGCTGGCAGAACCACATACCTGTGTCTAAATGTGGGCCCTTTTCTTGGCACGGATAGCATATCTGTATTGCCTTTGGAGCAGTTGGCAGGCCAGTATGTCAGAGGATGAGCCTGAGGTATGCCACTTCCGTTCTACAACTCTGCACTTACGTTTCAGGTCTGCAAGTTCAGAGAGGTTCTAAGTGTTGTGCTTAGAGGCAGGTTTCAAGCAAATCCTCATGATGGGTGCAAGAATGTCAAGTGTGTTGATGATGAACAGGTGGAAGTTGCTGAAAGCTGTGCCAGCAGTAGAGTCTAAGTTGGGAGGGCAAGGGGGGATAAAGGTGAAAGTGAAGGCAGCAGATGACACTAGTTTCATTGGATGGATGTTTGTGAACAAGGTTGATAGGGCTTTTGGAGGAGCAGTCACAGGGCCATAGGGACCCAGGTGGTAAGAGAGAAGAATGTAGTCAGACCAAGACAGAGGGGCATCCAGGGGAGATGAGAGAGCGAAATCGGAGTGGATGAGGGCATCCAGAGTGTGTCCAGCAGAGTGGATTGGATCAGAAGGGAGAATGGAGAGGGATATAGGGGTGCAGAGGTCAATGAATAGAGTGGATGTTGTGCCAGGGGAGTCCAATTGGATGTTAAAGTCACCCAGGGGCAGCAGATTGGAGGAGGTTGAGAGTAAGGAGGAGCAGAAATCATCCCATTCAGAGAGGAACAGGGAGTTAACACCTGGAGTGTGGTAATTGGTTGCAATGGTCAGAGTGGAGTAGGAAGAGATAACCAATTTGCATACCAGGCTCTCAAAAGAGGAGTAGAGCTGAATGGGTAAGATGGAAGAAGGAACCGACTAAAGGAAGATTAATGCAAACCCACCACCAGCATGATGAGGGTGAGGCTTGGAAATAATCTTAAATCCGTCAAGTACGAAGGAGCCTAAAGCAGTGACTGAGCTGGCATTGAACCAAGTCTCAGTAAGAGCGAGGATATGAATGTCAGTGTCTTCAGTAAGGAGGCAGATGTCAGCAGAGTGTTTCTTGGCTGAGTGGACATTAAGCGTCACCAGGTGGACACGATTTCGGAATTTGAAGGTTTTCTGAAGTGGAGTACAGGGGCGTGGTACTTCAGTCAGAGGTGGGCAGACAGAGGGGGAAGAAGGGAGAGAGGCAGGAGAAATAAGGAAGTTAATGATGGATGGCAGGATTTGGTCAAAGAGAAGAAGATTTACCCAAGGACCCCGAACCAGGATAGTGCCAGTGTGGTAGACATTGATGATGCAGCGTGATGAGAAGAAGCCCACCAAGGGAACCTCCCACTTGGTGCCACCATTAATGGGAGAGGATGAGAAAGGGGAGAGAGCAGAAATGAGATGAGAAGTCCATAGGTCTGGAGAGGGGACAGAGAAGAGTATATCAGTGAAGATTTCTCTGGAGGTTGCACTGACATAGGTGCCTGCGATGGGAAGGCCAGGATGTGCACCAGGATGTCTTTTTTGTGCTTTTTTCATCCAGACTTTGTGAGAGAGGGAGAGTAGTTGATAGTGTAGCAGTTAGACAATATTAGAGAGATGGAGAGTGCCATCTCAGTGGCAGAGGATAGATGCGAGAAAGGGAAAGAAAAAGGGGGGTTGAAATGCACAGTCCTGGCCCTTACTCACAGGAGGCCTAGTAGTTAAGGAGGGCACAATACAAATACAGAGCAAAAGGTGGGGTGCAGGAATTAATTTTTGTTAAAAGGAATACAAAGCAACCTACACAGCAAGTTGTGAAAAACACACCCACCTAGAATAGATTTTTTGAAAATAGGAATACAATGGAGTGCAGCACAAAAGGATCCAAGATGTGAAAAGCACACCCACCTAGATTCAAGTTTTAACGGAATACAATGCAGTGCAGCACAAAAAGGATGCAAGATGTGAAAAGCACACCCACCTAGATTCAAGTTTTAACGGAATACAATGCCGGTCAGCACAAAAAGGATGCAAGATGTGAAAAGCACACCCACCTAGATTCAAGTTTTAACCGGAGTACAATGCAGCGTACACAGGGATGCAAGAGGTAAGGAGAAACCACAATGTGAGATGTATTTACCTAATGTAGAACACAGGGAGCAGTTACGTAAGAAAAAGTCCAAGAAGAGGCAGTATTTGAATGACACAGTTACTATTCAAGGAGATAGCTTTTGGAGGCAATTAGACAGATCATGTTTTTGCAGCAAAAGGTGGGCCATGGCCTGATTTCAGGTGCAATATGTGCCAAGGAGGCTGCAGCATTGTTTATTGGCCGGGAACAAGGTGGGGGCCACATCCAAGCCCAGACAGGCACAGACACAGCCTGATTGGCTTGAAGCTGACGAGGCATCCAATAACAGTGGGGGAAGTTGACTTACAGTGGGTGGCAGCTCGGCCCTTAGAAGGGTCAGCCATTTTAGAAGAGAGAAGACTTCTGTAGTAATAAAGGCAAATACACACAGGGAAGGTGCAACACATTCATTGTTGCACCCAAAACAGTAGCGCTTTGCAATGAAATAAAAAATGGCTTTTTTGCCAATTTTGTGTTTGATATGTGGTCGCCAGTGATGTATTGAAGCTTTTCTTATTTATGGTCCACAAATAGGAGAGAAAATCCCATCAGGGCTTACCTTCTTCTTGAATGCAGGAAGGCTGCTCCAGCAGCTCACATGATCAAGGTGGTGGGAACACAGGTTTCAGCTCTGCCTTCTCCCGATGTAATGGCTGATCGTGACATCAACCTAGGGCTAAGATGAGGGTCTTTGGTGTAGGCTGGCTTCCGCCTGCCAGCACCTCTGATTGCCTTGAAGTTGAAGAGACAGCCAATTACAGTGGGGGTAGCTGACTTACAGTGGATGGCTACTTGGCCCTGTGAGGGGTTGGACATCTTAGAAGAGAGAAGATTTCTGTATTAAAAAAGGCAAATGCTCACAGTGAAACTATTGTTTCACCCAAAACAGCGTGCAATGTTTTTAGCCAATGCGCAGTGAAATTAAATTATTTGTCAAGGATCACACACTTAGTTTAAGCAGCGTGCTAGAAGCCCCTCATTTTATGGCTGGTCCCTTGGTGATTATTGTGATACATCACACAACCCCAACTAACCGCATTTAAGCAGCACGCACAAGGGAAAAAATTATGAGCTGCAAGAATAACATATGCACAGGTACTTTTGCTCCATAGCAAAAAACAACATATACATATATCTTAAAGTGAAATTGTTAGGGTGAATTCTCAATATGTGCTAATTTCCCTTACCTTTTGAGACCACAAGCAACTTTGCTGGATTTCTAGGATTTGATATTTTATCTGGAAAGAGTGTGAGCCTGTTTTTCCCACTCTTTCATGTATTTTGATGTGTGTTTTACTTTTGTGTTCTTTGGTTATGGAGTTTTAAAACAACTCCATAGGCATCATCCTTTTCTGTGTGTCACACAGCACCTTCAGTGCCGTGGTACAGGGTTGTCTTTCAGACTTCCCAAGGTTTAAATACCTTCTCTGGGACTGACTACCATCTCCCAGAACATGTAAAGTTAAATTGACTTTACTTGTCTCTTTAAATTTACTGACCCACCATACACTATGTTCCTATAGAGTGCTGGAGGGGTTGCCTCGCTTCCCCTGAGTCAAAACACTCATGTAACAGTAAAATGTTACCCTTTCCTACTTTAAATGGCTGGTGACAGTGGTTTAGACAAACTACCATGATTTTCCCGACCGCTAACAACGGTAGCTAAAAATCAGGTCAGCCATGTTTTTCAATATGGCGCCCAAGACCTATCTGTAAAAACAGACTCCGGTCATCTTTTTCTCCATTTCTTTTAGGAAAGGTCCTTCTTGTGTTTTTCTCTGCACGCCAAACCAGGTTTGGTCCGTTTGTTTGTTGGCCTTTGGCGGGCTGCAGTGCTGAAGCCCTCCTCTGGCGCCTGAGAGTCTGGGGTGGACAGGATGTGAGGTAGGTGCCAAAACTCTCTGTGCTTAGTCTCATAGGAGACCTGAATGCACTCTGGTGTGATTGGCCAGCTGGCTGTCCGTCAAGGACAGCCACTCTGCTGTGTGAGCGACAGCCAGGCTGGAATGAATGAGGGAAAATTGTTTAAAAGCAGGTCTCTGGGACTTGGAGAGCAGAAACGACAACTGGAACGAAAGAACCGAAGAGGAGAGGAAGGAAGAGGACTGCTGGAACTCCTGGACAACCGGTGAAGCCCTGCTGCCGGTCCAAATTGCCTGAAACTACAACAGAGAAGCCTTTCAAGGTTAACTTCTTCTCCTGAGTTTGGTGGGAACAACCAACTCTCAAGCCACCTGGACACCGTCCCCCTCTGGTCGAATTTTCATCAGAGTGCTGTTGAAAATCAGATAGCCAGAGCGAAGGAAACCAGCTTGTGGACTTTAAGGCACTCACACTTAAACCGACGTCTTGCTACAGCTTTTGGCCTCTTGCCTGGGCAGTGCAGGAACCTCCTGATGTCCTCCTTCTTGTCCCCATGACTGAAGCTCAGGAACAGCAAGATCTGCTCGAACTGCCAGGAACAACTGCTTCAGCTACAGCTTTCTTCATTGACAAGGTACTGTGCAAACGCTGTCTGGAAATCTTTTCGGCCATGAAGAAAGTGCATGAAACTTTTCTCAACTACGAAGGCTTGTCCTTCCCTAAACATTTGTCAAACTTCTCGCCTAGCCAAATCCTTTACAAATCGGTGGCAAAGACTTAACCGTTAGATACCAGAACTGTGCTATCATATACAAAAAACTCTGTACCACTGACTTTGGCCCAGGCCTATTGAGAAGAATTGCTGGTGGTATTTAATTGAAACCCTTTGCCCTGCCTATGAATTTATGTGCACTGTCTATTCTTATAACCTTTTGATTTCCCTCCTTTATTCAGTATCTGAAGTGTCATTTTGCTCCCACTTCATTTTGGAGCTAAACTTGTTCATTTACTTACCTGTTGTATTTTTGTGGTGTATTAGTGTGTGATATTGAGCTGCTTATGCTAGTGTAATGTTTTCTAACTGACTCAGTAAATAAATGTATATTCTTTTACCAAGAAACCTTGAATCAGTGTTTGTTTGAATCACTGTATTTGTTGGTCCTTTGTGTAACTTGTTCTACTGCTCACTTTAAACTTTTGAGATAAGTCTGGCTGCTCAGCCATTGCTACCACTTTACTGTGTAGTACAGGCTTGTACCAAAGGTGAAATTGTGTTTACACTTGTAGTCCTAATTGCCTGTAGTATTCCCAGAGGGTACTGCAGGTGATTCTGCCTAACAGAAATATATAAATGTAGTTCAATAGACCTACTCCTTATACAAAAGTGTGCAAGACAAAATAGCATTAGACTTTTAAATAAAAGTAATGCAGGGCATGGTCAGGGTGGATGGCTGCCTGCGGGGCTTGCCCAGGGTGGATGGACTGCCTGCAGGGCATGGTAAGGGTGGATGGGCTGCCTGCGGGCCATGGTCAGGGTGGATGGGCTGCCTGTGGGGCATGCCCAGGGTGGAAGGGCTGCCTGCGGGGCATGCCCAGGGTGGATGGGCTGCCTGCGGGCCATGGTCAGGGTGGATGGGCTGCTTGTGTGTATACTGGTGGTGCACGGGGAGTTATACACACGATTTTGCTGGCACGAACGGGTATGCATTGAAAGGGGCCTCTAGGGGTCCCTCACGTCTATGGCAAGTCACCACACACGATAGATACGCCAGAAACGAGGTTGTAGTCCCAAAGCTAGGGTTTATTATTACATATATACAAAATGCATATCATACAATCAGCAGTGACATGTTTAACACCCCCCTTTATTGGGTTTCTTTGAACTCGGTGTGATGATGGATACTTTCGACAAATATGACACCTTCAAATATCTATTCTAGTAACAATATGCAATTTTGCAAGTGTGGAGGCATCTTTTAGTTGTTGAACAGAACACAGTGCTTCTGTTCTTGGAAGTGAGCTACATACGGGGGGGAGTCACATTCCAGACCTTGCTATCTATAAGGTGCTATTCATGTCCTGGGAGCCGAAACACTCTACAGGGCTCGGTAAAAGCGGGCCGTAAGAGGAGCATAATTCAAGCCTTCAGCTGCTTTATTCCAACATATTCTACCATATAACGAGACTGGCTGGCAGCTGTGAAATGATTAAATGCCCTGCGGCTCTGCTTCAAGGCTACATTCGGGAGGGAGCCGGGCATTCCATCCCGGTACTGCCTACGTTGTGTTTCAACGAACTCTTATTAGCCTCACGGCCCTGCAGCCTTGTCCTTTCACTTTCAGACAACAATGTTAACAGTCGAGCAGTGTAAGCAGAAAATGTGCTGCGAAGCAACTTGAACAGAAAGCAATGAGCAATTGTTAGAAAACAAAAAGGCGATCCTTGTTATTTATTTATTTATTTATTTATTCAAATTTGTTGAGCGCACATCAGCCCAGAAGCATCGTGGCGCTTGTTACAGACATCTTAGTTGCAAAGGAAACCGTAGTTACAAGCAGTACATAAATTACAGAGGAAATATATACAATAGCAAGGCAGTATATTTACATGGCTTCCTGAAGTTTGCTAGTTATTTAGCAAGGAACAAGTGTGGGGACATCACGTGATCGCGGGAGCGTGTTCTCGCGAGATCTCGTGAGAACGGGATCTCGGGAGCCCACGCTCCGCGGGAAAACGTTCCCGCTTCAGTGTTGGCGCCTGGCCAGCAGAAGCGGTCAGAGAGGAGCGCTGCTCCTGATTACAGGATACAGAGAACTGAGTTACAGAACTCACACCCCAGCTCCTAGGGCGTAACACCACAGCCACTGGAGGCTTCATGGGGGCCCTAGGAGACTACAGCGTGCCACCGGTGTGCACAACCCTTCCACAGTGAAGCAACTGGGGAAGCACAGGACTTGGTTGCAGTGAACAGTGAGTAAGCGCCCCGCGCCACCAGGCCACTTATAGTCTCCTCACTTGCTGTCAGTCAATAAAGACCGTTAGAAACCCTACAGCGTCCTGTCATCTGTTTAGGCCACAACATAACTGGCGACGAGGATACCAGAAGTCCCACGGACCCACCATGCAAGGCGCCACGCCACCCCCTGCGTTCCTCCCCTTGCCAGGGACACCGGCGATTCCGTGGATGCAATGGGAACCCCTCTTTTCCACCTACTTAGAAGCGGTGGGCGGCACGCGATATGCCCCCATCAGGAAGAGGGCGATGCTGTTGAATGCGCTGGGGGTTGAAGGTCAGCGCATCTTTGCCGGCCTTAAAGAAATACCTGCGACAGATGATGACGTCGAAGACGACGACGTTTACAAAGAAGCGACTCGTCGCATCATGAAGAGGTTCACCAATAAGGAGAACATCGTACTGCACAGGTTGAGATTCTACACTCGCAAACAGGAAGGGAGCGAGCCCGTGGATGACTACATCACCAGGATGAGGGAACTCGCTTCTCTTTGCGCCTTTGGAGAAAATGCAGAACAGGTCATCTGCGACATGCTCGTTGTCCACACCAACTCTAGGAAAGTACAGGACAAACTCATCCAAGAAAAGTAAGTCACCCTCGATAAAGCCATCCAGATTGCCAGAGCGGAGGAAGAAACCTCCAGCAGACGCAAGGAGGCGGGAAGTCACCTGCCCGTGCCCGAAATGGCGGCGCTACAATGGAGAGGTCGCAGAGACAAGCAATCCCGCGACGGCCCCAAAGACAAAAGTCCCAGGAAAAAGGAGGCACCGAAATGCTACAGATGCTCCAGCCTCAAGCACATGGCGAACGACCGCGACTGTCCCGCCAGGAATAAGGAGTGCTCCAAGTGCGGACGCATTGGCCACGTGGCTCCAGCATGCATGTGGCGGGAGAAAACTGTGTCCCGGGTTAACGGTGACTGCACCTCGACCGATGATGATGAACTGCAGGACAGACCCATGGTTGTCATGGTCAATGCCCCCCATGCCAGAAGAGAGAAACCTCACTGCACCATTAAAGTGGACGGAATGGAAACGCGCGTCATGGCCGATTCGGGATCCGACCTCACCATTCTGCCCATCAACACGTACAAGGAGATGATGGGACAAGAAAAAGTAGAGATTAGATCAACCAGGCAAAAACCCACCGTGTTTGGAGGGGCAACGGTCGACCTGTTGGGCTACATCAAGGCCCGGATCGATTTCAAGGGGAGGTCTACCACCACCAAAGTGTATTTCTCACCCAAAGGTCCAGCCGTGTTGGGGTGGGATGACCAACACAAGCTCAGCATGAAACTAGATTCCAGCACTCCGGAACAGGTGCTCATGATCTCGTCAGGAGCAGCGCAAAACTACAAGGAGATCTTTCCAAACCTGTTTTCTGAGAAACCCGGAAAAGTGAAAAACTTCATCCACAAAATTCGGTTGAAACCCGACGCCACTCCAGTCAAGCACAAAGTAAGGGCAGTACCTGCCACCGCAAGACCAGCTTTGGACGCCCACCTGAGGAAGATGGTCGAAGAAGGAGCCATTGAAACCGTGGAATCCTCAGAGTGGCTGAGTCCGGTAGTACTAGTGAAGAAGAAGTCCAGCAACGACCTCAGGATCTGCATCGACCTGAGAAGCCTGAACTTGGAGGTGATCACGGATAGCTTCCCACTCCCCAGCATCAATGAGATCGTCCTCATGATGAAAGAGGCAGCCATTTTCTCGAAGCTGGACATGCGTGATGCCTATCACCAAATTCCTCTACACAGGTCCTCACGTCCCCTGACGGCGTTCATCACTCCTTTTGGCACCTTCCAATACACCCGCATGCCCTTCGGGCTATCGTCCGCAGCATCCGCATTCCAGAGGATGATGAACTCCCTACTGAAAGGCCTCACCAATGTCTCATTCTTCCAAGACGACATTCTGGTATACGCCAAGGACAACGAGACCCATGACAAGGCGCTCAAATCAGTCCTAAGCAGACTTCAGGAGGAAGGCATTCACCTACGCCACGAAAAGTGTGTCTTTGGGGTGAACAAAGTAGAATATCTTGGGTACTGCATCTCGAGTGAAGGGGTAAGCCCCAAGAAGAACCTCATGGAGGCCATTACAGAGGCACCGGCGCCGATGTCCAAAGAGGAACTACGCTCATTCTTAGGCCTAGCCGAGTACTATGCCAAATTTGTCCCTAGGTTCTCTGAGACCACATCTCCCATGAGAGAGCTTCTGAAGAAGGGGGCAGCATACTCTTGGGGCCCAGAACAAGATGAGGCTTTCAGCGAAATCAAGAATAGGATTCTACACGCGCTGTGCCTTAAACCATACAACCCCGAATGGGACACCTACATCACCACTGACGCCAGCGCATACGGCCTAGGGGCCACCTTGACCCAGAAAAAGGGCGATACGGAGAACATTGTGGCGTTTGCATCCAAGGCATTATCCTCATCCGAGAAGAATTACTCTACGGTAGAGAAAGAGATGTTGGCATGCGCTTGGGCCGTCGACTATTTCAGATCATACGTATGGGGGACAAGATTCAAGTTGATCACCGATCACAAACCCCTAATTCACATGCTGAGCCCGGGCGGCACCAAGACGGCCACCCCCAGACTGGCCAGGATCGCCGCAAAGCTTCAAGAGTATACCTATGAGATACAACACATTGCGGGCTGGAAAAACGCACAAGCGGACTGCATGTCCAGGCTCCTCAACCAAAGCGCCCCCGGCACCACATTCCTGGAAGACGAATGTGTCATTGCGTCCATTGGCGACCTGAGGAACGTCGAATACATGGAAATGAGTGAGCGCCACTGGCAGGAAGAATTCGAGCAGGACTACGCCCTAAGGCACGTAAGCACCTGGGTTCGAAATGGATGGCCCAATGAGAGAGCGATCCCCGAAGGCCTTCGTCCCTACTGGAAGGTGAACGAGGAAATCACCTCCATGAACGGTCTCATTCTCAGAGGTGATCAAATCATCCCACCCAGCGGAATCCGCAAAGTCATACTGTGCAGAGCACACTCGGGCCATTTAGGGTGCAACATGACCAGACGAAGGATACGCGACGCATACTGGTGGCCAGGTATCGACCAGGACGTTCGGCAGATGGTCGATAGGTGCCACGAATGCTCCAACAGCGACAAGCGCCTAGCCGTGAGACAAGCCCCCATGCTGCCCACCGAAGTCCCCAAAGGGGTGTGGCGAAAACTGGGGCTGGATTTCATAGGGCCGCTGGACAACATGCCCCCAGAGCACAGATACGGGATAGTCTTGGTCGACTATTTTTCCAAATGGGTGGAAGCTGACTTCACCCCGGACATCACCACAGGAACAGTCATTGAAACACTCACCGCCATATTCCAGCGAGAGGGCCTGCCTGAAGAACTCGTCACGGACAACGGAGTCCAGCTAGTCTCCAGAGAAATGGAAAAATTTCTCAAGCTCAACAACATCAATCAGCGAAAAGCAAGTCTGTATCACCCACAGGCAAATGGCCTAGTTGAGCGGGCCAACCGCTTCATCAAAGGGGCGTTACAACTGGCTCACGCCTCGGGCCTAGACCCATACAAGATGGTCAAAGAAGCCGTAGCGGCCCACCGCCTCACCCCCAACGCCGTCACAGGTGTTTCACCGTTCCATCTGCTGAGGGGCAGAAGGGCAGCATCCTCACTGGTACCACCATGGCTCCAGCAAGTGAGGGCCGACGAAGAAGTTGACATGGCTGACATAACGTGTCGCATGCAGCGAAACAAAGAAGCAATGAAAGCACAGGGGGATTTGCGCCGAGCCGCTCGACACACACAAGTCAACAAAGGGGATCTGGTGAAGATACGACTTCCCCACAAGGACACCTCCACTGGTTCCAGATACAGCAGCCCCATAGAAGTCTTGGAGAGAGGGACAAACCACATCTGCACCAGCGATGGCAGGAGATGGAACCTAGAGAGGGTAGCCATGTACCGCAGGAAAGAAGACACTGTACACTCGCCAAGGGGCACTGGAGGAGATCAAGTCTGCCAAGAGCCATACGAGAACCGTCACCTCCCAAGTGGAGACACCATAGAGCCGCACCATCACAACGACTTCGCAAGCTCCCTTCCCCCAACTACACCCAGGGGATCACAGCAAGGAGCTGGACAAAGAGAACCCGAATCACCAGCACCCTCCCAAGGACACTTCATTGATCCCTCTCCATACCCTGATCCTGGCAGGCCCCAGAGAGAGAGGAAGAAACCCAGGAAATATGCGGACTTCATCATGGAGTGATCACCCATTCCTTTTCCCACCAAAGGAGGTGTGTGGGGACATCACGTGATCGCGGGAGCGTGTTCTCACTAGATCTCGTGAGAACGGGATCTCGCGAGCCCACGCTCCGCGGGAAAACGTTCCCGCTTCAGTGTTGGCGCCTGGCCAGCAGAAGCGGTCAGAGAGGAGCGCTGCTCCTGATTACAGGATACAGAGAACTGAGTTACAGAACTCACACCCCAGCTCCTAGGGCGTAACACCACAGCCACTGGAGGCTTCATGGGGGCCCTAGGAGACTACAGCGTGCCACCGGTGTGCACAACCCTTCCACAGTGAAGCAACTGGGGAAGCACAGGACTTGGTCGCAGTGAACAGTGAGTAAGTGCCCCGCGCCACCAGGCCACTTATAGTCTCCTCACTTGCTGTCAGTCAATAAAGACCGTTAGAAACCCTACAGCGTCCTGTCATCTGTTTAGGCCACAACAACAAGGTTTTCAGTTTCCTGCGAAAGATGGGAAGTGAGTTTTCCGTTCGGATGTCTGAAGGGAGAGCGTTCCATGTCTGTGCTGCAATGTAGGGAAAACCTAGACCTCCGGCTTTGGCTTTTTTTGATGCGTGGGGTGCAGAGTAGGTTAGCGTATTGCGTCCTAGTGGGACGTGTGGAGGAAGGTTTGAGGATGGTATCTGAAAGATAGGGCGGGGCGGAGAGGGAGAGGCATTTGTGAGTGAGGGTGAGGATTTTGAGGGTGATCCGTTCTTTGACTGGGAGCCATTGGGCTGAGATCCTGGCCTGGGTGATATGCTATCTTCTTGGGATACTAAGAGCGGCCCGGAGAGCGTTGTTCTGTGTGATTTGTAGTCTATTTATGTTTTTGGCTGATGTGCCTGCTAGTAGAGCATTGCAGTAGTCCAATTTGGCTCCAATGGTTGCCCTCGCTATGGAGAGGCAGTTAGGTTTAGAGAGGTAGGGCTTGATGGCGTTTATAAGTTTGGTGGTGTGTGCGGATGCGGAAGTGATAGCACTGACTTGTCTAGTCATAGATAGCGAAGAGTCAAGGTATACTCCCAGTGTCTTGACGGCTGTGGACACGGGGATGATGGAGTTGTCAATTGAGAAGTTAGTGTACAGTTTGTCCAGTTTGTCTAAGGTGTTCTGTTGACCTAGTATCAAGATTTCGGTCTTGTCACCATTTTGTTATATCGAAATGGCCGTTCATTGGTAAACTCGGAAACCTGTATTCCAATCGTATCGTGCATGAGACGGTTGGCCCACGGCCACCAAAATACACAGGGTGTTTTACACGCGATTTCGCTTGCGCAAGCGGGCACGCGTATTATGAGGGGTGCGCTGGGAGTTGTACGCGTGATTTTGCTGGCACGAGGGGTGTGCACAGTGTTTTACATGCTATTTCGCTGGTGCGAGCGAGGTCTGCGTATTCTGAGGGGTGCGCGGGGAGTTTTATAGGCGATTTTGATGGTGCGAGCGGGTACACATATTCCGAGGGGTGCACAGGGTGTTTTACACACGATTTCGCTTGCGCGTGCGGAGTACGTGTATTCCGTGGTGTGCGCGGGGATTTTTACACACGATTTCACTGTTGCGAGCGGTTATGCATATTCCGAGGGGTGCGCAGGGTGTTTTACACGTGATTTCGCTTACACGAGTGGGGTACGCGTTTTCGGAGGGGTGCACTGGAAGATTTACATGCGATTTCGCTGGCGCAAGCAGGGTACGCGTATTCTGAGAGCTGCGCGTGGGGTTTCACACGTAATTTCCCTGGCGTGACCAAGGTACGCGTATTCAGAGTGGTGCGCAGGGAGTTGTCCACGCGCTTGGGCAGTGTGTGCCCTCCCCATGCCCCACAGGCAGCCCTTCATCCCTGACCATGCCCCGCAGGCAGCCCTTCACCCCTGACCATGCCCTGCAGGCAGGCCATATGTCACCATGTACTTGGAAGGCCTGACCCATATCCCCCGACCCACCCAGCGCCCCATTGACAGGCACATGCCAGCAGGCCCCGACTCATGCCCCCATCCACCTATCCACCCCCCATTGACGGGCACCTGCCAGCAGGCCCTGACTCATGTCCCCCTAAACATACACCCACTCCCCATTGATGGGCACCTGCCAGCAGGCCCCTGACTGATGTGCCCAGCACCACCCACCCATCCACCCCCCATTGATGGGCACCTGCCAGCAGGCCCCAACTCATGTCCCCCCACTGACCCCCCATTGATGGGCACCTGCCAGCAGGCCCGACTCATAGAACCCCCTCCACCCCCCTTTGACTTCCACCTGCCAGCAGGCCCTGACTCATGTCCCAACCACCCACCATTGACAGGCACCTGCAAGCAGGCCCCGACTCATGTCGCCCCACTTTTTGATGTTCCGGGCCAGGTCATCATCGAACTCCACGTTGATGTTCTGAAGGCGGGCCTCTTCCCTGGCCTCGAGGTCTCGCAGGGATGCAGCCATGGCCTCCTCCAACTACCTGCGAGTTGCCTTGAGGCATTCAGTCTGCCTCAATGCCCTGCGCATGGAGTTCTCCGCCCTGACCATAGTGAGCCATGCCTCCTCCGCCCGCCGCCGCTCTGCATCTATCTGCTGGCCCAACCGCTGCCACACAGAAGACACTCCCAATCCAGGGTCCTCCTGCACTCCGGCTGATGCCTGCCCCTTTGATGTTGATGACCCCGAGGCATCATCGCTCCCATCCTGAGCCTGCTGCTGCCTCCAATACAAATGCCTCTGCCAGGACAACGGCCTCCAGGCTGATGGAATCCTCTGGGGCCGTCGTGCACGTACCCTGCTCGATGATGTCTGTACGTCCTCCATCTGCTGGGGTCCAGTTGGTGGGGTGGCCACCCATGCCAGACCTCCGACTCCCAAATATGATGGGGATGTGTCCTCCACCAGCCTGGCCGCTGGTTCAGGGGCAGCTCCACAGTAGACCCAGGTGATACTTGGGCGGGAAGATGGCACGGAGGACGACTGGCGCATAGAGGGTTCAGTTGAGGAGGGGGTCGCAAGGATTTCCAGCAAACGGATGAACCCAGTGCTGACGACCTGTCCTAGTAGGTCGAGGTGGCCAATGAGGGATCCGAAATGACGTGCATTGTCTTGACGAGAACCCTGCACGCCATCCTGAATTCCACGTTGGCGCAACGCCACCCCAACTAGGACAGGCTCAATATGGTCACGGATTGCAACGTCTGCAGGGAGAGGAAGGCCAGTTGTTGTACGTGCATCCCCTCCCTGAAAACGGGTCTGGACGGAGGCATCCCTGCTGGTGCCGGGTGATGCAGTCACAGGATCGGGGACAGGATTACACACAGACACGTCCACAGTGACCTGTGCTACCTTCTGTCTCTGCCCCTGGACTGCACCACTAGCACCAGTGGAATCCCCCCTCCAGGCCCCGTGCATGGGCCTTTCGAGGCCTCCTCCTCAACCAAACCCACCACCAACCTGGATGACTCCGTGCCATCTTCCTCCATAGGCCCCTGTGGGGGCTCAGCTGCTCCTACTGCTGCCACAGATGCAGCACCAGACTGTTCGCTCCCCAAAGAGATGACAAACCAGCAGGGGAGCTGGGCCCTGCGTCTCTGGCTGGCAGTGGGATCCCTGCCTCTGTGCTCCACAGCACCGTCTCCGCCCTCTTCATCAGTTGACACTGCAGACAGGGAGAGACAGAACACATGCATCAGGGCACTATACAATGTTTGTATACACACATGACAGTTGCACATGAGTGGCAGTGTCAAACTTCACAGATGGCATCACACTCCCCAACACACATATCATTGCGCCCACACACATGCACAAATTAACAGGAATGGTGCATCAGGCAGCAGCATCCATACACACACAACAGCATGAACATCCAAAGGTCAGCCAGACGTCACAAGCAACACGGGGAGTGCCAAACACATGCACACAGGCCACTAGACAGACATGCATCTGTACATCTCCACCACCTGTCACAGTGCAATCACCGGCAACTATGTCACATCTGCCAATCGGCTCACTACATGTCTGTGTCACATGCATCCATGGCGTATCACAGTCGCACACATGTCAAACACACACACACGCACATGTACTCCGTGCACGTGCATGAAGGTGGAACCAGCATCCATGTGTCACACTCCAACCATGGCATAGTACATACACAGAAATGCTAACATGTGTGCATCTCCACATGCATTTGTGCATCATGCTTTGGAACACATACACCATTGTTGTGGATCACACATGACTGGACTCACATGCGGCAGGCTCATGTTCCTGCACATACACATCCATACATGGGCCTTTCCAGACATATGTCCATGCTGCACACTCCTGGCACCTATGCATAAATGGGCCACATCGTGGCCACAGTGATTAGCCCCGTGGGTTCACATACCAGTAGGGGGCAAAGTATATGATCTCAACAAGAAAGAAAGGATACTGGTATGTGTTGGGTTGGCTACTGTGAAGTCTAAATAAATTGGAAAGGTTCACCTGGTCTCAACCCATATAGTCTTGATAATTTATCAAAATTGACATGCACAGAAGGTGTGCTGGAAACTTCCACAATAATGGAACAAAAAAAGATTTTTTAGAAAAGAAACTTTTATATCACAACTTAGTGCATATAATAAAAACCAACTTGGAGGTACATATATAATTGAAGACATAAATACAAATCTTCCATTTGTGGAAATAAAGAATGACAATTTTAACACAAAGAGAAAAAAGGAGAAGGATTAGTGCATCAAAAAGAAGGCATACATAAAAATACATACGACAATTTTCCTATTAGCAAAACAACAGTTATTTATCACTAGAATATTGGAATAGATCAAATAGCAAAACATTAGAGTAAATATAGTGATAAGTACCATACTGTCTCTATTTGAAATTATAGAAACTCAAAAATGAATATTCTTCAGTGTTTTGAATCAATCCCCAAGGACTCAGGGATGAGAATGGGGTCTGCCAACGCTTTGGGGGGAAACAAAAAATTAGATACATGTTTAACAGAAAGGACATGGTCCCATTAATGGATACATGTCACATAGGCAAAAAAGGGAGAGATCCTGGTGTCCACAGGTGATACTGTGAAGGACCTGTAATTCCCCTCTGATAGAAGAAAAGCGTTTCGGCGGAACAGGATTGGATAAAGACAAGAAGAAAGTGTTTTTCATATCCAAGGATTGTCCTCCGCCTTCATCAGGGCAGTGTTTGGCAAGACCTTGAAAAGGGCTGCTGTCTAAGTGAGCCAATGGACGTGGGGTACTGATGGCTGGTGTCGCAGTGTCCGACCGTCTGATGAAGTGTATAAGGGTCCAAAAGGTGATTCACACTCCTGGCACACCTCAACATGCATTGCGTCCAATCACGACACAAGGACACTAACTGCTCGACTCCGGACCGGTCTGCCTCTCAAGGACCTGGAGGTGAAGCGCTGGGTGTATGCATTCCAGGACCCTCATCTGGTCATCGGTAAGGCGGACCCGGCACCCCTCTGCATCCGCAGCGTCCAAGAGGTGCCGGGCCTTCCGGGCCCTGGACTTGAAGTCCTCCCAGCGCTAACGGATGTGTGGTATGTCGCGGGTTGCCACCTCCTCTGTGTTGATGGCAACCAAGATGTCTGTCCAGATCCTTCTCCGTCCATCCTTGTGAGCGCGTGTTCTTCCGAAGAGGGCATCATGATGCACCAGGACTTGCTCCACCAGGATGCCAACCTCTCCTGCTGAGAAGCTGGCACCCCTCTGGCTGGGGCTTGCCAGGGGTCTCAGATGTTGTTTCCCCTGACATGGTGAGCCCCGATGCAGGTGTGGGTGGGCAACTGGATCCAGGTGCTGGGCTGTGGAGAGATGGAACTGCAGTCGGGAGTCTTCTGTTCCAGCAGGAGTGGTCACAGCAACTGGACCCCTGCAGATGGCTGACGTGCAGGCACCAAATAGCAGGGCACATAACCATCAGGCAGGCAGGCAGCAGCAGATGGCTCGTGGGAGTCGGCATGGAGCTCTGCGGGGCAGGAAAATGGACTTCTGGGCAGAAGCGTGTCCTTCCGTGTGTTGTCGCATGGCCAGCTTGATACAGAGTGACTTGGCATGTGAAAAAACAGCACTTCAGCGTGTAATTCGAGGAAAGGCACTTAGCACGTAAGCACGTATGTGACCTAACGCGTGCGGGCATTTCCCTCCCATGGGTGCAAAGTGATTCAGCATGTGAAAAAACTGCAAGTCCGCGTGTTAATGCGGGTAATTCAGGGAAAGGGCCTAATCGCGTAAGTGATGTGACGTGCGCAGGTGTTTCCCTCGGCATGGGTTAAAGGTAAGCGGGGAAAGCTGTTCGATGTACGTGCTTTTCGTGGAGACTGACGCATGTGTCACTACTTCTGGTTGTTTCACGCGCTATCACTACTTCACAGCGGATCAAGGACGTATCTCTTCTTTTGGCAGGGTTATTGCCTACGTGTGTTTTTCATTAACACGCTAGTTAGACAGTGAGTCGCGCACATTATTTTTCCCACTGGAGGTCCCCCTGTGTATCGCGTACCCGTTTTTGAAGTCATAGTAGCCTGCATGTCCCATGCGTACATGTTTTTTGTGTCCCTGGGTGCCACCGAGTACTGCGGGAGGTTAATTCCACACACGTGACGGGGGTTGCGTGCACAGTTTTACTGCAGTTTTGGGGTGCCTGAGCTTTGTGTGACCCGTCACTTCATCACCGGGGTCACATACAGCCTTGCAGGCACACAGGGGTGCTCTTAACATCTAGTACCCCACCCCCTTCACCCCAATTGCCCTGTTGAATTGTCGTGTACACCTCCTATTGGCACTACTACTAAATCTGTGCCGGCACTACTACATCTGTGCCGTGGTTGGGAGGCTACGAATGGTGAGGGGTGCCTCAGCTGGGCGTCCTTCATGTGGTGGGCATGGTCAGGGATGTGGCCGGGGTGACCAGGGAGTAGGGGGACTCCAGGGTGTCCAGGGTGGCTGCAGAGGGGGAAGAAGCAGGGGTGCGCCACTTCAGCAGGATGTTCTGCCATGTGTTGATGCAGTCATGCCAGCAACCCCTGTGGTTCCGGGAGATGCAGCTCTTGCATCTAGCACAGGCACCCATGTGACCCGGCAGTCCATTTCATCGACTGCCACGGGCCCAAGGGTAGTGGTAGCTGCAGTTGCAGCTGTGTCCACCACCACCCAGGCTCAGGGTCAGCGAGCGCATGTTGCATTGGCACCTGAAGAGTCCCTGGATGATTTCCAGGAGGTCAGGAGGCACGTTGTAAGTGTACGCAGGACTGGCCTGACCGAGGCTCTTGTCCCTGGTGCAGTATTGTCATCTGCTGCTCCGAGCAGCCTGGTGTTGGCAAGTGCATGGGCAGATGCAGCCAACGCTACCCCGGCTGTGAGTCTACCATCCAGGATAGTCCCGGTCAATGACCTTGGCACATCGGATGTTGATGCGCAGGGTCCAGTCAAGGGCACCCAGCAGCCACTGAGGCACACAGGGGTGCTCTTAACATCTAGTACCACACCCTCTTCACCCCAATTGCCCAGTTGAATTGTTGTGTACACCTCCTATTGGTACTACTACTACATCTGTGCCGGCACTACAACATCTGTGCCATGGTTGGGAGTCTATGAATGGTGAGGGGCGCCTCAGCTGGGCGTTCTCCACGTGGCGGTCATGGACAGGGATGTGGCCGGGGTGACCAGGGAGTAGGGGGACTCCAGGGTGTCCACGGTGGCTGCAGAGGGGGAAGAGGCAGGGGTGCACCACTTCAGCAGGATGTTCTGCCATGTGTTGGTGCAGTCATGCCAGCAACCCCTGTGATTCCGGGAGATGCAGCTCTTGCATCTGGCACAGGCACCCATGTGACCCGGCAGTCTGTTTCATCGACTGCCACGGGCGCAAGGGTAGTGGTAGCTGCAGTTGCAGCTGTGTCCACCACCACCCAGGCTCAGGGTCAGCGAGCGCATGTTCCGTTGACACCTGAAGAGTCCCAGGATGATTTCCAGGAGGTCAGGAGGCATGTTGTAAGTGCACGCAGGGCTGCCCTGACTGAGGCACTTGTCCCTGATGCAGTATTGTCATCTGCTGCTCCGAGCATCCGGGTATTGGCAAGTACATGGGCAGATGCAGCCGACACCACCCCGGCTGTGAGTCTACCATCCAGGATAGTCCTGGTCAATGACCTTGGCACAGCGGATGTTGTTGCGCAGGGTCCAGTCACGGGTACCCAGCTACCACTGAGGCAAGTCAGGGCTTCCATCCTAGTTCCACCTGCCACTCCCTCGTCCAATCCACCAGTGCCACTGCCCATACTGATCAGGGCGGCATTTGCCAGTCAGGGTCCGGATCACTGCACAAGAGGAGGAAGGTTGCACCTGCCCAAGAGGCTGGGACCCCAGACACGGCTCCGGCCTCTGGCACGTCGAGGAAGAAGCCTTTCGGCAAGCAGGAACTGGACTTCCTTGTGGGCTATGTGTTGGAACACGAACGTGATATGCTAGTGGGCCCAAATTGTCACACTATGGCTACCTAGCGTTGGGACCACTGGAAGCGTGTTGCGGTGAGTGTTAGTGCATTCGGACATGAGGTGCGCACAGCTCAGGAGTGCAAAAATTGTTGGAATGACCTCCGACGCTGTGCTAAGCTAAAGCGTGCCTCCAATTATGCCATGACTAGTGGTGGGCCACCACCTCAGGAGGAAGAACTCACTCCGCATGAGTTTATCGCTGCGGAGTTCATAGCGGCAGAATTGGTCCAAGGAGTGGGAGGGATACAGGATTTTGACGCCCCGTACAGTGAGTGTTTTTGTGTGTTTGTCCAGGCCATGTGTGATTTGCTTGTGCGATGTGTTGTGCTTGACTGCCAATACATGCTATGTGTACATGGTTCTCATGTGCAAGTCATGCAATGCTTCACTAATGCGTGCCTGCTGTCTCATCACCACACTTGCACCCTACTCACATGCTAGTCACCCGGCTGCCCCTCCGGTCCATGTTCCTGCTCACTGGCCCTTCTGCATGTAGCCTGGGGTGTCTTTCCACCCAGCACTCGGACTATGACATCACATGACTGACATGCATGTGTCTTCTGCCTGCATGCTGGTACTCCACGTAGACATGATCCCTTGCCCCTCCACCCCCCTGCACCACTATTACACCATTGCACTGGTGGATAACATGTTGGCCTACTGCAAAGGACTGTTCAAGGCTTCTGTGTACATGCACACTTCCCCCTGCCAACCTGCCAGACACATTCTGTGGGATACATCCTACGTCCTTCATGCAGGGTGTCTCACTCGGACTGTGCAGATGGCAGATGCTCTGCAGGGACATGAGTGCCTATTCATGCTCCATGTGCATTACATGTATACCCCTATGTGTCCTTTGCAGGATGATCATTGTAGTACGTGTCCAGGATGACATACATTTAATGGCAGTTCATCATCCATTACATGCTCACTGTGGCTCAGTCCGGCATCACACACATGTTTAGGGTGTCATAGTCTGTGTGGGGCACAGGCCTCCTCCTGTCTCAGGCCCCCTGATTCTTTCAAACTGATGCAGTGCCTTCTGCACAAATGGGTGTACTACAGAGGGTTCATCATGTGTCCTGCTTACTGTTCCATTCTCATCTGCTGTGTTGTCAGTTGACTCAGATGATGCAATTGACGCCAGAAACAATGTCTGCCAATACACAGTTATCTGGTCAACCTTTCACTGCCATGCAATGCCTCCCTGCATTTTCACTAAGGGTTGGGGGGGGGGCCTGTATCCATGCAACCCATTGCATGCACATTGCACGTGATACCTGACCATGCACTTACACTGCCTTCTTGTTTATTGTTAGACATCATAATGTACTTGTTGATGTAGATAGTCGGTAACGTGCACATGCTCTGCACTGCACCAACCCACTTCTGAGCTATGTTACACCATTCTACATGCCTACTCACTGATACAATGTCAAAGTGACCTGGCATGTATGGTCAGATTGTCATCCCTTCATTGTCATGAAAGGCACAGTGACAGGTTCATCCTGTGACACATGTACTCAGTATTGGAACACTCTAGTGGGTGTTTAGCAAAGTTGATAGGTCAATCTGCAGCCTATACTAACCGGTATAGGCCGCCGATTGACTGTAGCCTGACAATTGGGTTGTAATGACTGTGGAGGTGCCAGCACGTGTGTATGTGTACACTTTCACAGACATCAAAGCAAGCAGCGCTGTAGCTGATTGCTTTGCTGTATTGGTTGCTGTTCATGTTCACAATACAGGTGTATAGGGAAACAGGTGTTTTTGAACACTTTCACATGTACATATGCAAGCAGCTTCAACGTTGTGTAGTGCAACATTGCGGCTACTCACTTATGTGTGTGTGGAAGTGTTCATTTACACATGTGTCTTATGCAGCATTTTTGTTCACTGACTAATATGTAGTTGTTTGACGTTAATGCTGGTGAGATTTCACCTTTGCGCCCTTTATGTTCAACTGGCACAATCCTGAAGGTGCATCTGAGAGGTGTTCTGGAGGCTTCATGGCCGGCAGCTCAGGCCGTACTGGGCGTAATGGTCCCTCATGCCTGTTTGCAGGCCCTAGCTTTGCTCGGGACATTCACTATGTCTACATGGCCCATGGCACCCGGTACGGGCCGAGCTGCAGATGGATGAAGCAATATTGGTGATGATGATTTAGTGATGCATGTGTACATGCATCTTGCGCAAGTCATGGTGTGTTTGGATTCACTTGCAGCTGTGTCCATTTGGCAGTTCAGACATGCTTATTGTATGTGCCATCTCTTTGTTGCCATCTGTCATTTCTGCCTGTGACATGTGCCTGACAGAGGTGGTGTGTGATGGAGGTGATATACTACATTCAGTACATGTGTAGGCTTCGTTATTTACACACATCCATTCTGCTTTTGGGATGTTTTTGCATATCGATGCCACTGGATGCATGCCGGAATTTCATTTGTGTGTGACATGTCCACCTCATGTGTTGGCTGTCGATGTTATGTCTATGTGTGAGTGCGTTATGTGCATCTGACATGTGTACTCATGTTTATTTTTCAACAGTACAGATGATGATGCAATGGAACCAGAGGATGGTGATGTCAATCCTGACACGGGGTTGCTATTGCATCGGGTACCCGGCACAAGTGGGGGTCGTGGGGTGGTAGGCCACGAGAACTCACTTGTGCTGCAGACCATCGTGTCCAGGACTGGCAATGGGTCTAGCTCGGATGATCACTCTGACAACAATGTTGAGTTGGATGCGCGTCATGTCCATTCGTCGATGGTGAGTGATTCTGATGTTGACAATCCTATGTCCGTGACACCTGCACTGAGGGGCCAGATGGTGTTGGAACCTCCGCCTGTGGTGGATCGGGACACACGGTCACACTCCACACCAGTTTGCTGATGTGCCTGGGGCATCATGTCAATGGAGGGATGTAGTCCTTCAGCCGGAGGCGGTGCCAACCCAACGAGGACCGTGGCTCCTTGGACCCCGCGGGTGTCAAGCCCAGTAATGCGGTGGCCGTGCACCACTGCAGTATACTGAGTGGGATCAAGCCATGGTTGCCAATTCTGAACAACAGGGGGCAGCAATTGATAAGATCGCTCCGAGCATGGAATGTGTGGCCCAATCCGTGCTCCCCCCTGCTATGCAGGGGGATCTCCAGCAGCGGGCAGCACAGTCCATGGCCCGCTTGCTCAGGCTGGGCTTGGCGGCCTCAGACTGGGCACGCCGGGCTGAAATGGTGTCTCTGTGTCAAGCACTTGCTGCTCACGCAGAGGCACACAGGGAGGCCCTGAGGGATGACCATAAATCCTTCAGATCTACTCTGGGTGTGCTCAACATGTCCCAGAGGCCGCGGACAGATGAGAGGTTGGAGCAGCTTGAGAATACCATCTCGGCTGAGCTACGTACTTGCTGGGAGGTGCTCCAGATGTCATGCCAGGCCATGCAGGAAGAACTCTGTGTTGCACGTGCTACCTTGCAATAGGAAGCACGCGTACAACATGAGATGCTGCATGCTGACCTACGTGCCATTGCTGCACAGGACCAGGCTTATCAGTCCTGCAGACTTGCTGCTGACGAGAGGAAAGCTGCGCATAGGCGTGGTCAGGGTACTTTGCCAGGTCCACCTTCTGCTTTCCATCCAGAGGGTGACTCGGACGATGACTTATCTCCCACACAGGTCCGGCCATCCAGGCGTTGAACCCATGGAGTTTTTTAAAAATCTAAACATCATCACATGTGAGTGTTGAGGTGCACCCTGTACCTCCTCCCTCCTGGGATCCTCCCCCCCGGGCCGTATGTGGCCATTTTTTATTTTTATAGTTAGTGTAGTTAGTTAATATAGTTTAAAATTGTTTGTCTATTGTGCATTCATGTGACAGTGTGGTGCTTTGTGGCTTTTGAAAGCATCCACTATCTGTTCCAGTTGGGCCCATTAAAGCTTGTCTTGTGTATATGTTTGCTGCTTGGGGTCCTGTCTCACATATGCCACTCATGCTTCCCCTATCCATGGGCTCGCAAGGATGGTTCGGTGTGACAACCATTTACACAAGGGCATTGGACTTTCTTCATATCTGTGGCCTGTCTGCTGCTGTACTACTTGTGTTAGCACCCCTAGTGGGGATAATGGATGTTTTCTCCACGTCATGTCTGCAATCAATTTTGGTGAGTACATTATTGAACTTTCCATTTATTGATGTTGATTGTGATGTATGTTCATTTCTTGCTTGTTTACATGTTTGATGCACTTCATGCTGTTGACGGTAGCCTGCACCCTTTAGCTGTCAAAGTCACACTGATGGTGGGAGGGGGCCGGGTGGTGACAATGTGAAGTTGGTACGTGTTGAGTACAGCCCCTGGGGATTGTGGCAAAGGAGGATGCATAAGGAATGTGACCCAAGAGGCACAACTCACGGACCAGTCCTCACCTGAGATGTCTGCCAATACTACTATACTGTGTTCTGTTTGGATGGCACGTTGTGTCTGTCTTCCCTCTATGACTTTGATGCCGCATGACGGCACAGTTTTCCTACTGGACTATGGCTCTTTTACTTGTTTTCCACACTCTGAGGCCTTTAGTCCCTGTTCTTTTTCATGCTACTGTCCTTGTTGCAGATCTGTCCGCCCGTCTCTCGGGCAGTTATTTCCACGTACACTTACACTGCCTCGGTTTGTCTCAGTACACTTCTGTTCAACTGAATCTCTCTGTCGCTCCACCGGTCTTTCATCTATTACAACCATGCTTTTATGTTGACTGTTGGCTTTTACCATTGCTATTCAATTGTTGTGGCTCTTAACTTGCTGTCAGCTGTTTCCGGTTATCTCGCATTCTCTGTGCCTTTCTGGACTTGTGCTGTCTCTGCCTTTCTGTCTTCACTCTATCAAGGATTGATTGTGTTTCTGCTCAACCATCCAGTTGTGTCAGCCTCCTTGGGTATGTTCTACTCAAGTTCCACCTCTACCTGTCAGGGTACAGAACCTGCGGTTGTGTGGGAGGAGGTCAGATGTAGGTCTCAGTCATGGCCAAGTAAGAAGCAGCATGAAGACACCCAGACAGAAAACTTTCCTGCCTTATTAAAGGCTTGTATGCCCTTTCTGCAGGAAAAGTAACCTCCAGACTACCTTTCCCAGCAGACACCGGGCCAAGAACTACAAAACCCCTGCCACGTTGGGTGGGGTACACATGCGAATGCGTGTGCCAGCTGAAGCACAGGGCTTCTGCTCAGACGTCCGACAGAAGCAGACGTGTTTCCAGGAGCTCGAAGCAAAGTGAGCAGCATGGGGGGCCACGCCACAGCCGACATTCCTCCAGGCCCCTCACACATGCAAGCTAAGTAGCGCCAGCACTGGGGAGCTTATCCAGGCGTTGGGGAAGATGCGCACAATACAGCTACGCCACGCTGAGGAGCAAATGCCAAGAAGCTTTCCAAGTTGTCAGGGGCACACTCAGGGGGCGTTGCCCATATCCTGGAGTCCACCCTGCTCCATAGAAGCTAAGTCATTAGCGCAGTAGCGTTCCTAGCCACAAACTGAAACAGCGCAAGGGGTCGCACAAAACGACTCACAAACTGGAGTGCAGTGCATATCATTAGCATATGCAAAATGCCACGTGCGCTACCTATAGGAATCCGCAGCTGGCAGAAAGCGACTTGTACTGAAGTCGCACCTCGCCACACACGTCTAGCAGCTCACCCAAGGCCCATTCTATAATGTGTGTATTTTAACACATGATCTTCCATTTACCACAGGGCCACGTGCAGCTGCCTTACCGCATTAACAGTGAATGATCCATCACGGGGACAAGCACAAGTATACGAAGAAAGCAGCAGACAAGAGTGCTTCTTTGGGGAGGAGTCACAAAGTTGGAGGCATGAATGGTGGTATGTGTGTGTAGGGGAAACACACACAGAATAGTAACTCACACCCTCTTTGCAGCATTGAACTGCTCCTGTTATCGGACCTGAGAGTGTGCAGGCAGGAGGCCAGCACTCACACCAGAGATAAGTCTCTCTTTGGCTCACCTTTGAGCCATTTTGTACAATGTGCATGAAGTACATGCTTTCTCTGATTGAGAATGTGTAATTGTCAATGCTTGTATTTTGTATTTTCACTACTTTCCCTTGCCCATCCACCTCTCCTCTCCTGACCCTCTTGCCGGTTATCCTAAATACCGATGCCTATCCAACCAACGGATCCATAACCCTCTTTCCCCGCTGGGGTCTTGGAGGCCTGTGTAAGTTTTACCTTGCGGGCACCCAGACCGCAGAGAGGGTGGTTGGTTCATGCCACTCATGCACCTGGAGACCGGAGCTGTGACACTACCCATCAGTTGTTGCATCCTCATTGATTGTTGTATACTGAAATGGCTCCCCATCCTGTTAAACCATTGTTCAACTGTGCTACCTTGGTAGTTAGTCTATCATTCTGCTGGGAAATGTGCTTGGCCATATTCAGCGACTTCAAGTCATCTACTGGAGATTCTTCCAGGTTTTTTTTGTGGCTACAGGCTTTTACCCAGGTTTGGGGGTTTGGCTTCTTGGAGTTCTCTTTGATTTGGCATTTTTACCAGTCAAGAGGGCCTCTGAGGGGGCTGGACCCTATTTGCATGAAAGGTGGAACAAGGAAATCAAGGGGTAGGGGGATCCTGATGCCAGGTAGACTAGAAGTAAGAAGCCAACTGACCCCAGACAGAGTTCTTCTGATGGTCATGGTGATGAGTAAATGAGGGAGGGCCTTTTGTTGTCGGACAGTACCCTTGGCCTACAGTGTTTGGGCACTCTCTGACATTGTCATTGTGGGGTACTATGTACATGATGTGTTCTGCTGGTCAATGGATGTTCCTGTGTTGTGTTTACTTTTCAGGTGTCAAGAGATTGTTGTGGTTTGACATACTGGGGTGTACACATGGCCAATGTTCACATGTGATATGTACAGGACACTGAGGGTTACTTGATTTCACATGCATGTATTGAGTGCATGTCCCTACTGACAGACACACACTTACACAATTATCCATCACACATACAACCACCCTTCCATGTCCATGCCCACACGTGCACACAGATTGCCTTCTCTGGCATGCTGTGTCCCTGCAGCGCATGATCACTTACCATTTGGAGATCATGAACATGCGTCAATAGGTTATTTTTGTTGCTTGTACTTTTGCACTCCGAATGTGCGCTCCACTATGCCCCTAGTTGCAATGTGGCCACCCACAGATTTTGCGCACATCGGCGGGAAAACACACGCAGGGCCTTCCATGAATCGCACGCCTGTACGTGAGCTTGCTTTTTCACGCTTGCGCCACAAATTTCAGCGCACATTTGTTCCATGTATTGACGTGGAGCATAGTTCATATTCTGCCTCGTGTCCTGTCTCTCCTTTTGTGAGTACTGTCCCCTATAATGATTCCCATTTTCAGTAAATTGATCCACATACCGTGGTCTGTCCTGGTTACCATATATCATGGTGTTGGAGTCAAATCTGCTCTGTGTCTCCAACGTCTGGTAGGGATTAAAACCTCTTAGATCTTGATTTTGTCTCTGATTGTTTTTCATGCCTGACATATCGGGTCAGTATCCTGCCCGGGGTCTGTCTCCTAAGTACCTATGGCTAATGTAACTCTCCCTATTACTAGGATCGGGTGACTGTAACATTGGTGCCCGAGGGCGGCAACCTCTGTGCAGTACCCCTCTGTTCGGGTGTCATATTATTTTTGCCTGGACTTTGAGCAGATTTAAGTGACATTTCATCCGACCTGATCTCCATTACTGTTGCAGAGGATTCTTTAGATTTTGATCTTGTTTCTTTCATTTTATAGGCCTCTCTACCCTGACAGTGGAGCACTAAATACAGTTTTGTTCTTTGGTGCACAATCCATTCAAGGGACTTCTCACGAATAGGCAGTTTTAAACTCATTGTAATTGGTATTAAAAGATACATCAAAACAAGAAAAATCTATTTTTAAGTCGTGAAGAAATTGGCGATGTGGTGTATTTGGCCCAGCTGTGATCGTGTATGCAACTTTCTTTCCCTCCTGTAATGACTGGAATGGAGAAAAATGATGCCTAATCTCTTTTTCAAATTTTGCCCATGACATGTTTTCCTGTTCATTCAATCCCCTGATGATGCTCGCTGTGGGAGCATCCAGAGTTAAGTGAAAGTATTGTCTGTATTGTTCCTTGGGTATGTGTAGGGCTTTAAAAATATTGTGCACCACCGTGTGGCTTCGCTGCCGAGCAACCGAAGCCTCCTCACACCGATCCTCTTCCGCCGGCAGGCGGAAGCGCCGGCCTCACAACAAAGGCCCATACTAAGGCCGCTGTTTGCCCACTGTTCGCACGCTGGAGCACGCTACTCTGCCTGTGCTCATACTTGCAGTATGCCCTCTATGCCAACATCTCAACTGAAGGCCGGAGGAGTAGGAGATCCTGCCATCCATTGCAGGAGTAGCAGGTTTCAGGATCGTTGGCTACGAGCCCTGCCAGATGCAAGGTAGGCCATATGCCCCCCTAGTTGTACTCCAGATCCCAGCCACTTGCCAGTTTTTTCTCATTTCTAGAGTGCTCGGGCACCCATATGGGCCCTCACTAGCATACGGCATCCAGCCTGGTTACCACTGCCACATGTAGAAACAGTACATGTACCTCAACTTGCCGGCTCGTGCACTACAGACTCGCTCTCTGACACACTACTACTGGTCTCACACCTATACAATGGTCGCAAATAGACCCCACTGATCTGTACTGTGCCCTATGGTCGTTATTAGACCACATTTGACTTGCATTGTGCCCTATGGTCGCTAACAGACCACATTTGACTTGCATTGTGCCCTATGGTCGCTAATAGACCACATTTGATCTGTATCGTACCCTATCGTACATTTGACTTTCATTGTGCCCTATGGTTCGCTATTAGACCACATTTGACTTGCATTGTGCCCTATGGTCGCTAATAGACCACATTTGACTTGCATTGTGCCCTATGTTCGCTAATAGACCACATTTGATCTGTATCGTACCCTATGGTCGCTAATAGACCACATTTGACTTGCATTGTGCCCTATGTCCGCCAATAGACCACATTTGATCTGTATCGTACCCTATGGTCGCTAATGGACCACATTTGACTTGCATTGTGCCCTATGTTCGCTAATAGACCACTTTTGATCTGTATCGTACCCTATGGTCGCTAATAGACCACATTTGACTTACATTGTGCCCTATGGTCGCTAATAGACCACATTTGACTTGCACTGTGCCCTATGGTCGCTACTAGACCACATTTGACTTGCATTGTGCCCTATGGTCGCTAATAAACCACACCTGATCTGTATCGTGCCCTATGGTCGCAAATAGACCACACTTGATCCTTATTGTGTCCCTTGGTCGCTAATAGACCACATTTGACTTGCACTGTGCCCTTGTGCCTTGGCACTATACCTAGCAGGACAGTTGCATCTAACCTGCCTGTTCTTGGCCTTTCCAAATTGCTACTGAAACTGTACCTAGCCTGATAGTTGCATCTAACCTGCCTAGTCTTAGCCACCTCAATTGCCACTGAAACTGCACCTAACTGACTATTACTCAGCCATTTAGCATGTACACCCTGGGTCTTGCCTACAGGTCACTCTGGCTACCATTGCATATTGCCCTCCTCATCACATTAGGAATACAACCACTTAAAATAAGCACCAAAGTTAACATTCTGAGTCTTCGCACCACGTCCTATTCCACCCATCGCACCTGCCATATCATGCTCAACACACAACAACCCAATACTAGACTTAAAATGACCCACTATCCAGATAGCACCACTCTACAAAGGGCATGCAACACTACAGACAGAAACCTAAGACTACGTGCTCGCCTGTCCAAACTGTATGAGCTACCAGCCAAGAAAGCTGAACTACTAAAATTCCAAAATAAAATACAGTTACCCTTGAAGGGTATTGCAGAAACCACCAGGAAACAGGCCAAGCCCAACAGACCCAGAATAAACAACTCCAAACAGACAAACAAAGGTAGTCATAACACCACCTGCCCTAACTTAGCAGACCACAAACCATATCTCAAAGGTGCGCTTATAAACGCCAGGTCGCTAGTCGCACACGCTACAGAGATCTCAGATATCATTGCCACAGACAACCCAGACTTTTTGGCCATCTCAGAATCCTGGCTACATGATGCGGCTGGCCCAGCCTTATCACTAGCAGTCCCAGACAACTATACAATCCTACGTGCGGACAGACTTACCTCCCGAGGCGGAGGTCTAGCAATCATAGCTAAAACTAGCCTGGACATGAGGATCATCACTACTACCACTTTGCAATCCTGTGAATGCCTCACGGTCAAAATAGCCATCGCCAACTCCCAAACCCTAGACATCATCCTCATCTACAGACCACCAGGTCCTATCGGAACCTTCGCTGAGGACATCTCGACATCCTTGTCCAATAACCTAAAAAGTACATCCCAAACAATAGTGCTAGGAGACTTTAATCTAGGCAATAATGACAATAAGGACACCCAATCGACAGCGATTGCTCTGACCTTGAAAGAGCTGGGATTCTCCCAAAAGTTGAATTACCCACCCACAACAAAGGTCGCATCCTTGATTGGATAGCAGAACATAATTCCAAAGTAAATATTACGGATTTTGTACCGCAGATCTGGACTGACCACCACATGCTATTATTCACAGTGAAAACCAACCGGGCCACTGCCCCGTCCTCACCCGCCCCACCTCTGCCAACGAGAAATAAAAAACTAATGACAGCAGAAAACCTGATGCCCGTTATAATACCTAAATTGAACTCACTAACTGACAGGATGGACCGAAATCTGTTAGTTGAACATTATAATGTAGCCATGACCTCAGCCCTGGATCACATAGCCCCGATCAAACTAAGAAATAGCAAACCAAAAAAACACCTCAATTCTTGGTTCACGCCCCATCTAAAAAATCTCAGGCTGGTCAAAAGAAAACTTGAAACTATTTGGAGACTCTCCCCATCAGTAAAACATACATTCAACCTCTCCAAAGCCTCCTCCCAATACAAGAAAGAAATACTATTAGCCAAACAAGAAACTTACAATACTATAATATCCAACTCAAAATCCAGTGTCAAAGAACTGTTGAGCATTCTGAAAGAACTGGAAACACCCGTTGTACCCCAAGAAAACTGCACCAAGGATAAAAAATGGTGCTCTAGCATACAACTTGCTTTAACAAACAAAGTAGCTAATCTACAAACCAAAATTGCCATCAAGAAGGCATCGCTAACACCACACATCCCTCAGAGCTCAGCGCCACCACCACAGCCTAAGACGGGAGCCCGATTTTGTTTTTCTAAGGTATCGATCATAGAGGTAGAAAAGGTCATCCTGGGACTTAAACCGTCCAACTGCAAAGGCGACCAATGCCCAGCACAACTCATCAAGGATGCTGCGAGAGAACTATCGCCATTCATAACCAAACTAATCAACTCCTCCTTTACTTCAGGTTCAGTACCGATCAACCTAAAAGAGTTCTGGGTACTGCCACTATTAAAGAAACAAACCCTTGACCCTGCCATTCCGACTAACTTCAGGCCCATCACGACTGTGCCATTTCTTCTAAAATTTTTAGATAAAGTGGCTTACCTGCAAATTCAAAACTTCCTAGAGTCTAACCACCTACTTGGGACACGTCAATCAGGATTCCGCCCGCAACATGGGACCGAGACAGCGTTAATAGACCTTAAGACCCAAATAGATGATTGCAGAGACAATGGCCAAGCGGCCCTACTTCTCCTCCTGGACCTATCAGCGGCATTCGACTTAGTGGACCACACAGTCCTCTGTAGTCACCTCGACTTGGCAGCCCACTTTTCAAAAGAGGCCATAATTTGGATCAAGTCATTCCTGAGTAATCGGACCATGAGAGTCTTCGCTCCATCAGCCTCAGCAGATCCAATTCCCATAACATGCGGTGTTCCACAAGGGTCTTGTGTGTCACCCACCCTCTACAATGTCTTCACGAAGCCCCTCTTTGATGAAATGGATAATCTGGGTATTGCCTACACCAACTACGCAGACGATACCCAGATCCTCCTCCCACTCTCAGGACCTGGCCCTAGTGAACAGTTTATATAGCATCGTTCAGGCATGGATGGCCACACACGGCTTATGCCTGAACGATGATAAAACTGAGCTTATCATCCTGGGCACCAATACCCATATATCCAAACTCAGCCCTGATTATGACAACTTCATTATCGATGGTAACAACATAAAAGTAGCTCACAAAGTAAACACCTTAGGATTCTACCTAGACGCCACCATGAACTTTACCAAACAAGTTAACTCTCTAGCTTCTGCCACAGCATACACATGCAAACTTATCAGAGCAAGCAAACAATTCCTCTCCACAGATAGCTGCATTACACTTGCCAGAGCCTTGATACTATCCAAATTAGACTATTGCAATGGACTTACATTGGAGCAAATAAACAGACCATCCACAAAATTCAAGTGCTCCAGAACAATGCCTTGAGAGCAGCACTCAAGATTAATAGAAATGAGCATATATCTTCTACAAGAAGAGAATACAAATGGCTCCCCACCATAGACAAAATTCATCTCAAAATCGCTTCCCTCACCCACAAATGTATCAATAACAAAGCTGCAACTTACCTCAAGGATAGACTATGTAAAAGAACTTCTTCCAGACCTACCATAATAGCCAACGCAAACTGCCTTCAAGTTCCGCGTTTCAAACTTGCCACTATGGGAGGAAATAGCTTCCTGGTCAAGGCCGCGCAGTTATGGAACTCCCTCCCCCATGACGTCAGAGAACCTCAGCCTTTCGCAAAATTTAGACGTAACCTCACTAGGTGGCTGAGAGCCAATGACAGCTAACTACTCCACTTGTCACATTGTACATAACTGTATATAACTATATATTACGTGAACAGGACCATGCAGGAGCATGCTCCTTGCTCCCCTGTTCTTGACCTCTTCCTGTTCATATCTGCTTAATATAATATTGCTGTTGTCTATGTCTTCACTTCCTGCCTTTTCCTTGTACTTGCAATTAGCCGAGCATATCTGTAACCAAGCTCAGCGTATCTCTGTACCTTCATCTGATTTTTATGTATCTGTAACTAAGCTGAGCATATCCTTGTCTTTTTGCGCCCTGATACTCCAGGGTATGGCGCGCCATACAAATAATAAACTAAACTAAACTAAACTAAACTTCGAAGTGGTCCTCTATACAGCACTCCACTCCTTTTTTGAACGGTTTGATCAGGGTTTTGATTGACTTCATTATATTGATAGGGCTACTTGGCGCTATATTTGGAGTTGCATTACTTTCTGCTTCAACCATTGGCCCAGTTGTATGGGATTGGTGATAACCCCCAATGGGTGAGTCAAACCCCCAAAGGTGCTGCAACCAAGCCCAGACACCGGCACAGCCACCGTGGTGCTATCTCCCTGTGTACAAATGGAATTCACCTCAATCCCATTGAATGTGGTGCCCTGTCGCTTGTCTTGGGACCTGAAATCGCATATCTGCCATTACAAATCCTTGCACTTTTTAAGAAGTCGGTCTGCCTTTTCATCACCCATTTTATTAATCACATTTTGCATATCGCTCATCTGCATTTGACATTCATTAAATTCTTTGTCCCACTTGTCCCTTTCTTGAAACATTTTAGCTATCTCTTGTTCAACAGTCTGGAGCTCACCTTCTTTCTCTAGATTCTCTCTTTGTAAAACTTGTATCCCTAAAATAGCCCCCTCTTTATCTTGTCTAATGTGACCTACTAATCTTTTCAAGTTTTTTAATTCTTGCTCACTGTCCTCAAACAGTTTTTTCCTTTAAGACAATTGAGTGTCGAATTCTTTACACTTTGATTGCATGTCCTTTTGACATACCTCCAGTTCGGCTCTTAACTTTTTCTCCTGTTCACTAGCTCCATCTCATTCGACTTTTAGTCTGCTAATTAGCTCGGCATCATTTTCTTGCATTCGCAGAGACCTATTTAAAATGAACCATGTTTTGGTACATAACTGTATCAAACAGTCTTTCTCTGCAGGTTTGTCAGCAGCATTTAATAATCTCAGAAGACAGACCTGAATTATGCTACCCTCTTCAAAAATGTTGTCCAGGGGTTCTTTCTGAACTTCCTCATAGATACCGTCATGCCACTCTGTGGCATTATTTGATGACCATGTTCATGTGCATATAATTTTGCCTCCAAATATTTCACCAACTCTGGGAATATGGCATCAATTTGAGACATTCTGAGATTCACTTTCAGTGTCACACTGCTCTCACAAAATGAGTTCCCTTTAATGAACATATGGCAGTGTGGAACACACTTGCCAAGCCCAGTAAATGCTCTACAGTCTGTTCTGTGCCAACACACTATTTTGTAGGAGGATTTGTCTGATTGGGGTAAATTTGGGATTTGGCTGTATTTTCTTACTGTGATATTTTGGTGGTAAACTGGCAGTAAACTGGCCTTACATTTAGAAATAATTTAGTATTACTCTATTTTGGTGATAATATAATATTAGCTTGTGTTGGTGGTAATTTTAGCAGTATCTTACTTTGTGGTATTTTCAAAATTACCTTATTTTTGTGGTGTAGTGGTGAGCATGGTTTTTTATACTACAACCCCATCATAAAACAAACCTTTCCTCTCTATTAGAATGTCTTTTGGTCGCCTGTAGAGAACCCAATGAGTTTATTCAGAACGCCACCTATGATTTGTGGCTGGCATTACTGGTTTATGTACATCCAGTAATCTATGTGTCTCATCTGACACTGCCTTCTTTTCAGCATGCAAAGAAGGAATCACTCACAACACCTACATACACCTTCCTACCTTACAGGTATTTATTCACTTTTCCTTGCTTGCTATTTTAGCTACAGTGGTAAATTAGCAACTGCTTTACCGCTCTGGTATAAACATCAAACCCTTTTGATTCCCCTGTATATACATGATTCACAGACACATGAATGACACCAAAATCCCAACCTTAGTTCTTTTTTTGTACAATCTGTATTATATAACAATTATAAACAGAAACACATCTTACCACATGATACCAGCCTCGCCTACAAAATATAAAAGAGAACAGAAAACAAAAAGGCACATTGCAAATAAAAATAATCTGGTGTTGGGCACTTTTAAACATAGAGAAATATGAACATGCAGTATTTTTTTAACTCCCTGCGCTGCCAACAAATTATGTCATCTTCCATTCATTATTTTTCCTCACTTGGCACTAACTCACCCAGGCCAGTGAAGTCTGCAACTCTCATTGTTAGGATGTTATCTGTACGACCTTGCCACTTTGCAGACCCAGTGCCAAAACTCCTTTGCATGTGTGGGGAGCTCCCAGCTGTTTAAGTTCATAGCTAGCACTCACACCCACATGGAGTCCAGCAGCATTTATTATGTAGCACTGTCTGCTCTCCACTGAAAAAAACGCTCACATGGACTGAGTGTGCATCTCTTCATGGAAAATAAAGTGAATTTTAAACCGTGCGTGTACAAACATATAATGCATTCATTGTTCACAAAAACTGCATTAATAATGTTAGAGGGATTCAAATTAATATATTAGTAAGGTAGTTAGTATAAGATTCTTTAATTATGTAGTTCTAATTCAGTTCGCCCACATGAAAATATCCAATTTGTAAAAAATGTGCACCTCTTCATTTTAAAATGACAGCACATTGTGCTATAACATTTTACTAAATGTTCTGAACAATTGCCTGGGGCTGTTACTGAAAACTATTTTGCACCTATTGTGCACCTATTTTGAAATGGCTGCATTTAGATATTGGATACTGCCCAATTATTCTTACAAACCCCAACTAACTGCATTTAAGCAGCACGAAAAGGGTAATAAATGGTCAGCTGCAAGAATAACATATGCCCAGGTATTTTTGCCCCATAGCGAAAATCAAAAGCTGTCACCCATGAATATACGCACAGTAAGTGAACAGATATTTAAAGTACAATATAAAAAATATAGTTCAATTGACGTTTTTCCTTAGAAGAAAGAGTGCAAGACAAAATAGCATTGGACTTTAAAAAAAAAGTAATGAACACCAGAAAAATAACATGGGAGAGGAAATATTTAAATACATATGTTGGCAAAGTATAAAAGGTACTCACCTTTTAAACCCTGCAATCAGTAGTGAAATATTCCATGGAAACAATATCCCAATATGAAACAAGTGCTTGTGGTTTTGTGGGTAAGCGTCTGCACTGGGAACAATCGTGGTATCCAAATAATTGAGCAAGCTTTCCAACCTCAGAAAAATGGAAAGGGATGTGCCTGCCCTCTGAAAAAAAGTTACACTGTCCACCCACATGTGTTCTTTACTGGTACCATGAAAATCAGCCACAATCAGAGAAAATAACTGCACCGGTGTCCATCATTGCAAACTCTTGAACGTATGGCCCTTAACGGGTAGTGTATCATGCAGTAGATGGGATGCAGAGTAACTCTTTACACCAAATGATCAAACCAACTCAGGAAGATAGCAACATTTGTTTACTGTTTCATTATCAATTGTTTAAAACAGGGAGCTACAATGGACATCAACGGACGTTGCACAGCATTCTCTCGCAGCATTTCATAAAAAATAAAACTTTTATAGTAAAAATGTGTCATACATTATGTCATAATACGTGGCAAATAAGCAAAAACCTACAGGGGGTTGTGATATGCTAAAATGAAACATATAAGTAAACTTTCTATAAGGGGTCGGGTTGTGATTGGACATCTACTTTCAGGTGGACAACTCATGCCCACCGCTAGTGCAAGTCATCTTCAACAGTTATTAGATACAAGGTACATCATTGACTATCAAACTATAAGGGACTTCATTATATGGCCCTCTACAATTGGCTGGCACACTCGTGCCCTTCTGCAACATTCGACTCACTAGCAGCACGTAAGCTCATACCCGAGGTGTCAGGAAATAAACTTGACTGTATCTCCCCACCCAATGCATTTGACCCTGAAGATTGTCTTTGAACTTGGCCTTGCAAAGTATCCTTGCTTCTGAGAATACACAGGAGAGTGAGCATGCGCTATCATAGTTCTGGACTGCATGCCCAACTTCTATTTTCTTCCTTGGCTCACGTGACATTAGAACACAATTCGGTACATTTTGCAGCATTTAATTGTATTAAATCAATAAACTTGGCACTCATGTTTTTCTTTCTTTGAACCCTAACAAAGGATGATTCAGCATGTAACGTTCACTGTTCTTCAAGGATAGATAACAGTTCTTTGGCAGCTTCCAGCCTTGAAACCAGGCCAGACAGCCCTCTTTGATTTGTCCTTGCTCCCAGCTAATTCTCTGCTGTGACACAGCTCTCAGAACTTCTCTTCATGGGTTGAATTTACTATAATTGTGACACCGATGTCCAGCTTCTATTTAATTGTGGTGCTGCATACAGTCTATTCACTACGCATAGCTAGCTTCTATGATCACTTAGTCTACTTGCGTTGCTGCATCTGTACAGTTATTAAATGGCTTGCATCTTCTGCAGTGCTCTTCGCACATGCAATCTTTTCTTGCATATGAAAGTTTACTCAATCCTTTACTTCGTCATCAGTTTCTATAAGGTCCGTATATTCTCTTCATCAGCCAGTCTTCTCAGTGTCCCATGCTTGTTTCTTGTGACATCACCAACTTCTCTTTCTCTCATTTTCATATTCCTTTGGGGATGTCCTCCAAGAGATTGTCATCTCTTCGGAAATACATCTGATAGGGTTTTCTTAGTGGATACCTTTTCTCGAAGATTCAACACGGAATAGTCTCAATCGCTGATGTCAAGGATGGCAAGATTTCTGGCTTCCAGCATATAGGTGGGAGGGGGATGGGACTTCCAGCAGGGGCAATTGGCTGCTCCTCTACACTTTCTTGCCACATTGTGGGCAAATATTCATGACTTATTTGCCTTCTCATTATTTCCCCTCCTCACCCTCATGTCTGGCTTTCAACAATACTCTGATTTATAAAGCTAACTTGAAAAATACACATACCACATTGTCATAGACAAAATGTGTACAATTGTAGCATTATTCCCCCCATCTTGACTGGGAGTCTACAAATACCAGAATGCAATTCAGCAAAAGCAAAGAAATTGTCTCTGAGTGCAAAACCTCCAAGGACTGACAGTAGCACAGCTTAAAAACAATAATGCAGATGCCGTGCGTGATGAGATATTTAAAACTAGGAAAATACACAGCATTTGGGACAGTGGACTTTCTCCCATCTATGCAGTAATCAGGACTGACCCTGCTTAGCTTCAAAGTGAGGAATAATCCGGCCCCCTCAGGCCATGCTGCTCTAAGTGGTCTTGTAAGGAGGGCTCATTTATTAGGCAATATGGCCTGAGGGAGGTGGTCTCTTTGTCGCTTTGAAGCTAAGCGGGCTCAGCCCCGGTTACTGCCTTGGTGGGAAACCCACTGTAGCTGAAACATATCTATTCTTTTTATTATGTATAATAGATTCCAGGCTTTGAGAACTCACAATGTTATACTCAATGCGCAGTGTGATTACATTATTTGCATAGGATCACACACTTGGGTTAAGCAGCGTGCTAAAAGGCCATTTGTTATGGCTGGTCTGTTGGTTGACTGTTGTGATACATCGCACAACCCCACCTAACTGCATTTAAGCAGCGCAGAAACTTGTCAAAAATGATCAGCTGCAAGAATAACATATGCCCAGGTCCTTTTGTCCCATTACGAAAATCAAAAGCTGTCACCCATGAATATATGCGCAGTAAGCGACAATATATTTTAAAGTGAAATATACAAATGTAGTTCAATTGACATTCTCCTTAGAATAAAGTGTTCAAGACAAAATAATATTGGACATTAAAAAAAGTAATGAACACCAGAATAATAACCTGAGAGAGGAAATCTTTCAATAAATATGATGGCAATGTATAAAAGGCATCAGTAGTGAAATATTCTATGGAAAACAAAATCCCAATACGAAACAAGTGCGTGTGGTCTTGTGGGTAAGTGCCTGCACTGCGAACATGATCACGTGAGTACAATCCTGGTATCCAAATACTTGAGCAAGCTTGCCAACCTAAAAAAAAAGGGAAATGCCTGCACTCTGAAAATAAATTACAATGCCCACCCACATGTGTCCTTTACTGGTCCCCTGAAAAGCAGCCACAATCAGGGAAAATAACTGCACCAGTGTCCAGGATTGCAAACTCTCTTGCCACATTGTGGGCAAATAATCATGATCTACTTGCCCTCTCATTATTTCTGCTCCCCACCCCCATGTCTCGCTTTGAACAGTACTCTGCTTTAAAAAGCTAACTTGAAAAATAAACATACCACTGTACCACTCAAACATATAAATCCTCATAGAACTATGTGAGTCAAAACGTGTACAATTGTGGCATTATTCCCCCCATCTTGACTGTGAGTCTACAATACCAGTCTACAAATACCAGAATGTAATTCAGCAAAAGGCAAGACATTGTCTCTGGGTGCAAAACATTCAAGGACTGACAGTAATGCGAATGCCGTGTGTTATGAGATATTTATAACTAAGAAAACACACTGCATTGAGGACTGTGTACTGTCTCCCACCCATGCAGTAATCAGGACCCACCCTGCTTAGTTTCAAAGCATGGAGGATCCAGCCCCCTTAGGCCATTTTTCTCTACGTAGTCTTGTGAGGTAGGGTCATTTATTAGGCAACATGGCTTTAGGGAGTTGACCCCTTCCTTGCTTTGAAGGTAAGTAGGGGTTGTCCCAGTTACTGCAGGGTCGAGAAACACACTGTTGATGTAAACATATTTTTTTTTATTATTGACTGGGAGACTACAAATACCAGAATGCAATTCAGCAAAAGGCAAAAAATTGTATCTGAGTGAAAAACGTTCAATGACTGACAGTGCACAGTTTAAAAAATAATAATAATTTGAATGCCCACTATGACTCCTATCCATGCAGTAACTGGGAATGACCCTGCTTAGCTTCAAAGCAAGAAAAGGGCTGGCCCGTTTCTCTAAGTGGTCTTGTAACTTTGGCTCATTTTTCGGGCAACATGGCTTGAGGAGGCTGGTCTCACTCTGAAGTTAGACAGGATCTGTCCTGGTTACTGCATGGATGGGAGACCTGGATGGCCAATGCCTTTTCACCCACAATGTCACTATAGCTTTAAAAATAACTTCCACACAAAATAACGGTAACTGTAGGTACTGAATTACACATACCCATGGCTATCCGTGGTCTTTTACAGCCACGAATATTGGACAAACAGCCCCAAAAAATGCTTTCCTGCCCCCCCAGGCCCTCACCAGGTGCCCCCCTCATCTGTGCCTGCTCCCTGGCCTTCTCACCTCCCCTGCCTTCACCCTTTCCTCCCACAACACATGCTATTTCTGTGACACAGTTTGCTTTGAGATGTCACCTATTCATGACTACAGCCGAGACTACAGAAAACTTTGTGTTGCAAACACGGTCCCTAGACCCCCTCCAACTCCCAAATGTCACTTTGGTGCCCTCTAGCCACCCCTAACCCCCACCTCTAGCCTGATGGCATTTGCATGTTTTTGACCTGAAAATATGCATACAAAAGTTACAATGGTATTAAATCAGTAATGCGTGCGTGCGTCCGTTAGATTCAGGGGAGGGTTCATACTACAGCCATTAGCCGAATTCTGTGAAGCCACGCCCTATACACATACTTGATCACACAGTGAACTGCTTTAATATCCGTGGTTTGTTTGCATAGTTCAGCCGCCTGTGAGGTGGTTTCAATAGCCCTACTTAGCAGTGGTAGTACATAGAAGTGCCTTGGGGCTGTGAATGCCGGGCAGAAAAACAGAAAGTGGATCAATGATTCTCGATGTGCCCACTCAGTTTGCAATTATAATCGTCTGATCTTGAGCATTTTGCCATGCAAAATACATGGAATAATTCAAATAATTTGTATATATACCAATCTCATAATGAATAAAAGGGTTAAAGTAGCTGAGCTACTGACTGGGATTTAACCCTTTTATTCATTATGAGATTGGTATCTATACCCATTATCTGAATAGTAACTGGATGCAAGCTTTACAGGGAACAAGTATTTCGTCCAGCTCCTAAACAACTGGAGGTCCGGCCACTGAAGTCTAGCTACCATTCATGAGAGACTTATCTCACACTGCACACATACAGAGAGGAATGTCCTCATTATTGAAGCTGATTATTTACCAGGAGGGCTGGGTGATATCCATCATGGAAAACCATGAAACTCTGATTACAAGATAGACCAAATAAAGAAGGAGTATTTCACAGACAACAAATTGCCTTGATAAAGACCGATGGGTTGAAACACGTGTCGGCTTTACCAATAAATCAGAACTTTTGGAAACAAGATTACCTTGATTTGACAAACTCAATTGATTATATGCTAACTTAGATTCAAAACATATGGTCTCCTGCGCAGTAGAACAACATACCTTTTTATTTACTATAATTGAGGAGTGGGCCTTGGGGGGCAACGCATGCTGTAGCTGCTGCATCAAGACCATTAGCCAAAAGTTATGGGACTAGCGCACTCCTACCTGTTACTCCCTAGAAATGTTTTTGGATAATATCTGATGAGGAGGTTGAGAACAACACTGGCCAAAAAAGCCAGAAACAAACTACGGAATGACTGGCTCATAACACATCTGCCAAAGGGAATTGCTGAAACACATAAAAAAGATAAAATAATGCTCACCTGCATGGGCAAGTATACAAAACACATCACAAAATTGCTTGATGCATCTTGGAAATCATGCCAAGATAAATTACTGGATGTGTTGGGACCAATTTAAAAGATAAAAAGGGGGAGCATAGACCCTACAGTTCAGACAAAATGGGCCTTGAAAGCCATATGCCTACTGCATAATACCAACAATCGGAAAGGAAAAGGGCCATCATATTATAAATTGATCCTATTTTGAGCGAGCTAGCACCATCGAAGGCAGCAGCAGCCAAGGGCAAATTATTTGGCAAATCATTCATCCAAGTATCAAAATAGTTTTCATTTGTATTCACACTTTCAGACTTTGTCCGTCCCCTATTTAAGAAACACCAGTTTTGGTGAAAAAATTAACATTTGTTACTTGTTCTGTTTTGTTTGACTTTTAGATCAATATCTTGCTGACATATTTCAACATATAAATAAAATAAACACCAGTGATATGTCTAAGTTGCATTGGACATTGTCACCATGGAGATGTTTCTGCTCAAGTTTCAGAGAGGTAGGGAAGCTGTTCCAGAGAGAGGCACCAGCCAAAAAGAGATCTGCCCCAACTCGTTGCTTGGAGAAGCGACTGACCATCAATGTGTTGGATTAGGAAGAGCAAAGAACTCGAGTAGGAAGATATTTTGGTACAGAGAGATGGAAGTATTGTGGTCCCAGGTCCCAGAAATCGTTGTGGACAATGCAGGGGGTCTTGAACTTGATCCTTGCCGCCACTGGGAGCCAATGAAGAGATTTTAGTCCTGGAGAAATACAATCCCTCGGCTCGAGGTCAAGTACAAGTCTCACCGTCCTGTTCTGGATGAGTTGTAGAGGCAGGTAGATTTAAAAAGAGGTTGTTGCATTAGCCCAGCCTAGAGAGAACCAGAGCCCTGGAGACAGTGAGCTTCCGGGGGAAAGTAAGGAAGGCAAGAATACCTCTGAGGAGGTGCAGCTGGTAGTTCGACTTCTTAGAGATATCAGAGATGTAAGGAGAGAATGGAGTCAAAGATGACCTAGAGGTCCATAGCCTCACAGGTAGGAGTAGGAAGAGGGCACAGAGTGGGTGGCCAGAGAGTGACAGGAAATGAAGATGATGGTGAGCCGATGAGGAGGATCTCCATTTACTGGCACTAAGGCAGAGATCATTGTCAGACCACCACTCCTGGAAATGCAGACAGACAATCCGGGATAAGAGAGGGAGAAGAGGCGGCTGAGATGAACCTGAAAGGGAGCTGAGTGTCATCTGCATAGCACTGAAAGTTGGAGCAGAGAGCAGCTATGCGGTGGGTGAGAGGTGCCAGGTATTGGTTGAACAGCCAAGGAGAAAGATTAGACCCCTGAGGGACACCACAGGTAGAGAGAGATATAGAGGAGAGGAAAGACCCAAGTTGGACCTGGGAGGGTCGGTCAGAGAGAGAGGAGGTCAGCCAGGCCAGGGCCTGATCAGTGACACCTAAGTTATCACCAAGCCGGTTGAGCAGGATGGCATGGTTGACAGTATTTGAAGAGAGATCGAGGAGAATGAGGACAGAGGGATGGTTATTGTCAAGGTATGAGAGCAAGTCTTCACAGATGTTCAGGAGAGCAGTTTCCATGCTCCTGGCTGCTCTGAAGCCAGACTGTGGTCAGGGACACAATCAACAAATTCATTGTGAAGATTAAGCTGGGAGACGGCCAGCTTTTCCAAGAGTTTGCCCAGAAAAGGAGTAATGGAGATAGGGGGATAGTTATCTGGACAAGAGGGTTTGGCTGAGGGTTTCTTAAGAGAGGGTGCATAAGGGAGTGCTTTGGGGGGATGGGAAGATTCCAGTGGTGAAAGAGTGATTGCAAAAGTCAGCCAAGTATGGAGTAAGGGTGTCAATATGGTCCTTGATGTATTTGGATGAACAGAACCTGTTTTGACAAGACAAGACTGTCATATGCATAACAAGTAAAACACAAGCGTATTCTGGTGTTTTCCAATTGTTGAGGTAGGAGATCCTCATCCTAGATGCGTGCGTGAAAAATGCCTGAAGAATGCTTTGTCTGATGATTCATGCGTTACGAGGGATATCTATGAAACGCCATCTTGTTACGCATCTGATATATAAAAAAGTACAAACGCGCATGCATCCAAACTGTGGTACTTTTGAACCTAGCCACATACATGCGTTACAATGCACATATCCTGTTTTTGAACCGAAGATGGCACTTAGTTCCAATGTGAATCATTTTCCTTCATGCCCCAACTTTACAAACAGCGCAAGACGTGGGCCGGTGCATTTGGAAACGAGTGGCATATCTTAACCTTAATTCATGTTCTATTCAGGGATTTAACCCGGCTAATACTACTGCAATAGACCACATTAAAACAGACAAGGCTAGCACACAAATACAGGTAAAACAATTATTTAATGATGTATTGAGAAATTGCAAATAGTATTTTTTCACCCAAGATGTATATATCCAGATAAATTGTATCATTTTCTTAAACTACCACAAGTTTAGCAGTGACTACATAAAAAGACGTTTTGTTAAACATCCAATTCTAACAAAATGTTTGTTTCTTTTTCATTGACCTTTGTCTCTTACCGCATTATCCTTCCCCTTCACCCATCCTTCTTCTCGGTCTTACACTTACATATGTCAAAATCATATTTATGCAATATGTTATGCTGTTGGATCTGTAAATATAATTTGTGTTTGTTTATATTTCATTCGATTTCCGTTACAGTTACAAAATTTGTTTATGTTTTTTTATACAGCCCTAGTTTGAGAAAGGCACTGTTCAAATGCCGAAACACGTGTTACCAGATAGGGCATTTTGTCAGAATTAATCTAGAATTGTGTGTGCCAATAAAAACCGCAATTCTGGAACTACTGAACTTAAAGTGTGGCACATTTATATGCAGGAGGGTCTATTAACCCACAAATACAATGACATTACATTGAAAATCATTTTCTAAAATGATTCATCACTCATAGCCACGGCTAGAGTTCAATTACTTTTTCATAGCCGCAGTTAAAATTTGAAACTTTGGGGAGGTTGGTCACATAGATTTTCATACATATATACATAATAGATAATTCTTAGAAAGGACTCTTTCAGGTACAAACATTGTGCTTCCTTGCAACAAACCCATATCTATGACCCTTCCCAGTCATTGCTGCGGTTAGCCTTTCCTCCAAAATTCAACACCCCATTGGGTGATACGGTAGCCATGGTTATTAATCTATGTGTAAAAAGAATAATATCTTTCTCTCTGTAAAAAAAAGAAAACATTATTAGTTAAAGAAACACACACTAAAAAACACAAATGAATACACACATTTTTATGACCATCATATCTTGTATGCAGTGCATCACATGCACTATACAAGATACAACATCTGTGCATACAACACTGTTGTGCTCTTTGCACATACAACCATAGGGTAATTGGAAAAAAATCCAACATGGATTAAAAAAACATACAAAAATGTAAGAAAGTATAAAAACGATCACTACAATAAACAAACAGGATATATAAACTGGATGAGAATAGACAAAGGACGTTATACTGGGTGGTTGCAGGGTGAAGGATGGGGAAGGTTAAGTAAACTTGAAGAACAATAGAGAATAGGGTGGGATAAGTAAACTTGGAGAACAAGGGATAGAAAAGAATCATACAGGTAGAGACACTAGTACTATAATTTATTTAGCAGTTTTTTCACTCCACAAAAAAACAACCTCCATGAATACCAATGCAGAATGTTGGCAGAGTGTTGGCCCGTGTGGTTGTGGGCTGTGTGTTCTGCTTTCTGCTGCCCATTTCTTTTTGGAACTGCTGCTTTACTCCAGTGAATCATTGTGCAGCATGAGCCTGCTGGAGCTGTTGGAGCAGTAACTTTTCCAGCTTCATTCTTTGTGGGTTTAGCAGAATAAACAAACACTCCACTCCCGACGTGGAGTGGTGGCAGAGTGTGCCTCCGATGTCAACTTAATGCACGGAACCCAGAGCCAAGTCCGTATTGCTCAATGTGTTGGCACACAACATGATGAAATTGCCGATGTGCAGCAAAGACGAGTGCCGTACATGGACCTGCAATTCCAGGAAAAAGGTACTGTATGTAATCTGCCTCGACTCCCATCCCAAATTCTCTCCCCTGAGTCCAGGTACGGCTCACCTTTAGTTTTGTCCCCCCTCCTCCTTGTTGCCAACATCAGTAAAGACGCTTTCCTGGGTCAAAGCGATTCATCCCAAGCTCATGCCGAGGGGGCCCTGAGAAAAATGCCACCGCGCCCGCACTGGAACTTCAAGGATTTCAGACTCAATCGCCTGTAAGCGAGTAGAGACTCTGACTTGGCTGTCGACTCGCAGGGCCTCTTCAGTAATAAAACGGTGGATGACTCGCAAAAAAATGAGTCATCTAACCAAACAGCCTCCTCTAAGCTTAATCGAACTTCCCCAGCGCGGGTGAGGGAAACCAGGGCGTGGGTCTGAATGTCAGAAATCCATTGATACCAGCAATAAAATGAAGTTTAGGAGAGAAAACCTTGTCCTCAAAGGACATATGTAACAAAGTGCATTTGCAGAATACCTACGAGAAAGTTCAAGAAACATGACTAAGACCTAGCCCTGCAAAAAGAAGAGGTGGCCCATTAACAAAAAATAGGAGCAAATCCATAGGTGGGGAAGGAAAAACCTTAAAATGGCACTTTAGAGATAAAGTTCCTGTTGAACATTCCAAGCAAAAAGTGCCTACTACTATGGCGAACGCAGAAGAGGTTAGTGCCCAGTCCTCCCAAGAAAGTGTCTGGTTAGATATCACCTACGCATACTTATTGAGCAGTTGTTCAAACCAGAAGAAAGCTGCTGGTGGAATAATGGAATGCCACAAATGCCACCGGTAACCGACACTCCTCAGAGGTTTACTGAAGAAAATGTCCCTGAGATCATCGCCCCTCGTGTTGATTTGCAACAAGAACAGGGGCAAGAGACGGTCACACACCAAGGGATTAATAGTGAGATAGAGGGAGACCTGGTAACTAAAAAACTGGAATATTCCAACAATAGCATACATGGGAACCCTCCAACTGTGCCTACTGGTGCTAATATAAGCATGGAACCACAGTTGCTGCTTTGGGCCATAAGAAAAGGGCTACCTTTTTCAGAGTCTCCCCCCCGAAGAAACCAGCCGGTAGATCTATTACCAGTACACCATGAGGACGATTGGTGTTTCCCTCGGGGAGAGAAAAGACAAATTGACCAAGTAGACAGTAACATGCTTATTGGGGGTCGAGTGCCCCAAAAAAAGTTAAAAAGATGGGACAAAAGCAATGAGAGGAGCGTGGAAGAGTTCAATTCTTTGTCAAGTTCACAGTCTGAGATCCCTTCGGAAAGAAGTTTGGTTAGCCAACCTATATGGATCCCCGACGTTCAGGAAGGGCTTTCAGGGAGGCCCTAGAAAACGAAGATGCTCCAAATATCCAAAGGTACCCAACTCGTAAAGTAACTACAGGAAATGGATTAGAGGGGAAGTTAACCCCACAAAAGCACGAGTTTAAGGAATGTCATTGCAAACTCGACGACCAATGTGCTAACCTACAGGCTGCTATAGGTTTATTGGTGTCAATCACTTTGTCATCCTTCCTTAAATTATATTAAGCGCTAAATGACAACTATAGAAATCAATCTACTCTAATGGCACTCATGCAATCCAAGCTAATTCATATAGAATCTCACATGGAGGCTGCACGAGAAAAAAGCGAAAGAGAAACGGAAGCAGATGGGGCCATACTAAAAACTTTGATTGACCTTATTGAAGATGCTAGAGAGGATAAAAAAGCTTTCTTGTCGTGTTTTAGAGACACTATACAAATGATGAAACCAATGGCCTCGAGTGACTCGAAAGGAAGCCCCAAAGCACCAGCAGATAGGATGGTAAAAACCGTGAAGGAGCTCGGAAAAAGTGTAGCTATCCTGGCTAGTTTAAGCATACAATTAGTGGAGTCAGCCGAGCCATCCCAGCCGAAGAGTAGAACTGGCATAGATCCTGTCCTCCTCCAACAGGAGAAAATGGTGGAGGGAACTCCAGTTCTAAAGGGAATTATTGGAAGATGCAATGAAGGATTATTGACGTCGGCGAACCATGGGGCCGGAAACCACAGTTCATCAAACCCAAGTGTCTTTCTGGCTCTAGCTCCTCAAATCCCCACAAAGGCGAGCACAACAGGCAGCACAAATCAATTCCCCATATTTAAAGAGTGCAAATGCCAACTAAGAAATACAGGGACAAAATTCAGATAATAAACAAATGCCCCACCAAAATGGAGAAGACAAACAAGTGCCCAGAGAATGGCACCTTAGGCCTTAACTGTACCACAAGAAGAGTAGTGGAAGTGCCTGTAAATCGGGCTATCGCTCAATCAACTTGCAAAAAAAGTCAATTAAAACTTCCCATGAAAAAAGATACAAAAGCTGATCTTACCAGAGTGGGCATAGACGCCACCTTAATTGAAGTCTCTGACTGGGAAGCAGATCCCTTGCTGCAGTTGTCGACCTACGATGGAAATGAGTCAGATTAGGAGGAAGGGTCAGAAGTCCACGTCTGTTCTGCAGACAAAGAAGACGTTGTTTATCTATCACAAAAAAACAGACAATTTAAAAACCTTAAAGGAAAAAAGAGATTATCTTGATCAAAGATTAAGAACTACCAAGCAATCTAAACAAGCAAATATGAGGGAAATCTTGGTTGAGCCATCAACATTAAAACCATAAGAACATTTCCAAGATACTCAGGTTCAGACAAACCTTAATAAAAATGTCTTCAAAGACAATGCACACTGTAAAAAGCACAAAAATGTGCACCCCACGTAAACTGAATATGCCCATAACAAATAAATGGCAAGCAGGAACATAACAACCGAATCCTTGGGCCTGTAAAACTGGTTTCAATGTATGAAAAAGGGTTTCTGCGCCCATCTATTACTGCGCCACAGTGAAGTTCAGGTATCAACCAAAACCAGTTTTTCTTGATTCATCTTATATTTATTGATAGCCCATAAGGATGACACGTGTTTCGGCACCCTAAGTGTGCCTTTTTCAAATCTGGGCAAAATTAGGCTTGATATACTACAAACAAGATAACAGAATTACAATAAAATTAAAGTGAATTTGTGTGATGTATAGATAAAACAGATTCGCAGGGGTTCTCAAAAGACCAAATGCATATCAATCATATTATCCAGCATATGACCCGAACAGATCAGCATTTTTGTTAAAAACACAAAACAAAATATATCACCAGTTTGTTTCCACAACATTATGATTTTGAGAAAACATGTGTAAATCCATCAAAACATAAAAACATAAAACATACCATCATGGCACCCAAATGTGGTGACGGGACATTAGAAAAAGTCGTAGCGTGAGCGATCACCGTGGGAGAGGAAGGCGAGGGAGGGAAACATCATTGGTAGAATGGTAGAACAGGAAAAGAATAACAGAAAAAAACTAGAGATTAGTTTATATTTCACTTGCTGGTTAGATTTAGAATAGATCTGTGTCCAGATAGGGCTTACCTATCATCAGAATGCGTGCACTGATCTCGTGTTGTCAGAGAGAGTCCCATCAGACTCATAAGCGCTGCGAGCACTTCAACAAGAAAAAAGAGCATAGTGGGAGAATATGTTAATTTCCCCTACTTGATACTGTGTCGAAGTTTTATTTTTGTGTTAGAGTTTTAGTTTTATTTTTATTTCTATCAGGATTCGGTTATCTGACAATCCTCCTGTTTATTATAAATTGATGAATTAATTATTCATACTCAAGTGCCCAACCTGGAGTTGTTGCATTTAAATCTTAACTAAGTTACGTTTTCTCCAGGTTTCTAATAGGAGCAGAGACTCCAGCATAGAGATTAAACTTGGTCATTAAAAGAGACGTATATTCATAAAGCATGCATGTCTTGTATTCCTCATTCAGATGGATAAGCGTTCGTGAAGTAATTAAACACCAGGACTTTTCAGTCGTATCAGATGGTGTTGTGCCTGACATGGCAACCCCAGAGGCAGGTGTGGGTGGGAAACTGGGACCTGGGGCTGGGCTGTGGAGCAATGGTATCCCAGTCGGGAGTCTTCAGTTCCAGCAGGGGTGGTAACAGCAACTGCACCCCTGGCTGACATGCAGGCAGCAGGCAGTCAGGCAGCAGCAGATGGCAGGTGGGAGCATGCTCAGGGCTATTGGGGGAAGGAAAATGGCCTTTTGGGCAGGAGCGTGGTCTTCCGTGTGTATTCACGTTTCCAGCTTGAAACGGAGTGATTTGGCACATGAAAAAATTGCACTTCAGCGTGTAATTCAAGGAAAGCCACTTTGTGCGTAAGCGTGTCATTGACGTTAGGGGTGCAGGCGTTGCCCACAACATGGGTGCATAGTGAATCAGCACGTGACAAAACTGCACATCACTGTGCTAGTGGAGGAAAGGGCCTTAGTGCGTAAGTGATGTTTCACATGTGGGCTGGCTTAAAAAGTACGAGTATCACGCTATTTCCTTGTACATGCTTTTTGTGGAGAGCGAGTGGGTGTATCTTGTTGGTTCACACGCGATTACTTCACACCGTTTCCAGTTTGTACTCCCTGTTTCCTCAGACTGCGTTCTTTTCTTCTTTTGGCGGGGGTGTTGCCTATGCGCACACGCGTGTCTTTTTCATGTTCTTTTTCAAGGCAGACGGTGAGTAGCGCACGTATTTTCCAACTGTGGTTGCCCCCGTGTGTCGCGTACCCCAGGCTGCGTGTAACACGCGTACGCTTATTTTTGTGTTTCTGGTTGCCACAGCGTAGTGCAGGTTTATTTTTCCACGTGTTCTACCAGGGGTTGCGTGCACGTGTGCTTTTGTTTTTGGGGTGCCTGTGCATTGCGTGACCCGTCATCTTCCCCCAGGGCTCACATACAGCCTTGCTAGAGCACTAGGGTACGAATTCCATTTAGTACCCTACCCCTTTCACCCCAATTGCCCAGGACAATTGTTTACTGCAAATCCCATACGCACAACAACATCAGTGCCATGGTTGGGAGGCGACCAAGCAGTAAGGGAGGCAAAGGTGGCCGACCTCCAAAGGGTGGGCATGGTGGGCGCAGTAGGGGACGTGGCCAGGATTTGCAGGGTGCCCCTACACCCCTGTGTGTGGAGGACCAATCAGGGGCACCCATGCCCCCCCAATGGTTGTGGGAAACGTAGCTGACACCATCCCAGCTCAGCCCTTGTTGGACCGGCCCATTTTGGCACCTGAACCAGCACAGGATGACTCCCAGGCTGACTTCCAGGTCAGCAAGTCTAAGCCACGTGTGGTGGTGCAAGTTGCTGTCACCAGGCCACATGGATCTGGGGCAGAAATGTCATCTGCTGTCCCAAGTAGGCAGGGTGGGGAGGCTGCAGGGGCAGCTGCAGCTCTATCCACTCCATCTCTGAGTCTCCAAGCTGGGACAGTGTCAGGCCAGGTCCATCAAACCCACGTTGGCCCTGCCAACGTCACCCTGAAGCCAATGCCTGCACCAAGACATATGGTCATTGTGCATTTGCACACTTCTAGTACCCAGTCCACCTGCGCTTCTGCCCCTACTGACCAGAGCGGCGTAGGCCACTCAGGATCCGCACCACCTTTGAAAAAGAAGAAGAAGGGTGCTCTGGCACTACAGGCTGAGACCCCAGACACGGCTACACACTCCGGCACGTCAAGGAAGCCTAGCTTTAATGACGCCGAACTTGATGCACTTGTGGCCTATGTGTCGGCACATAGCCGCGAAATGGTGGTGACTGCAGGGTGCAAGATCAGATTAGTGCCCTTGGATTTGTGAGGCGCAGAGCTGATGATTGCTACAAGCGTTGGAATCACCTGAAACGCAGAGCAAAGAACAAGCTGGCCTCAAATCACGCCTATACTCTGGTGACTGGCGGTGGGTCTCCACCAGAGGACAACCAACTCACTGAACATGAGTCTGTTGCTGGAACCTTCGTCACAGAGGAACAGATCCAAGGTGTGGGAGACCTACCAGATTACGACGCATTGTCCGGTGAGTGCCCATGCATGTGTGTGTAATCCATGTGTATGTTGTTTGGGTGATGGGTTCTGATTGAGTGCCAGGTGAGGGTGTGTACTCCTGAGTGGTATGGGTCACCCATGTGCTTCCTCCAAAACATTCAGCGGCCTTGGGCTTGGGTATGACAGTATCCCTTATGCCCACAGTAGCCAATTAGCGTCACATTACTTCAGTTGCCCTTGAACTGTCATCTTGCTACAACATTGTACTGAATTTTTCAGTGTTCATACAGGCTGATTGTTTCAATTCTCCCATTTTTGCAACACATTTTTCAGCCCTAATGCCACATATGTGACATGCTTCTGTCATTGATTACAACCCACATTAGCCCACATGTGTTGCCTTGTTATGTGAATGATTAGACTATTTAGGCTGATTGAGTATTGGCCTGCTGACATTAATTTTTGGGTCCTGTTTGAATGTGGAGCATGATAGTTGTTTCCTGTCATGTTGAAGTGACCAACCTGCGATCACTGTATTATTGTACACTGGATGTGTTGCAGTGTGTGGCAAATGCGTATTTTGTAACACTATTTAGCATTTTTCATCTCATCATGTCCATCTCACATGGATGGGTGACAGTACTCATTCACTGACATATGGCTGTACTTGTCAAATGTACCATGGCTAGGCTACATGCCATCTGTGTGCTGGTATGTGTCATGTATGTGTATTGGACATGCCACTCACAGGCTAATGTGTGATGCCAGTGCTACCCAGCATGCAGCAAATATGTTGCTTTTCCATCTCAGTGTCTGCTTTTTGCCTCCCCTTCCAACTCATTGACAGTGCATGCATGCCAGGGTTATTGTCATGTGGGACATGTGTAAATCATGTACTGGATCTCTGGCTTGTAAGGCCTATGTGTGTGCTATGGTGCTCATGCCTGTTTCCATTTGTTCTCTTTCATGTTTTTGCAGGTGATGACGCACTTGATGCTGTAGAGGTGGAGGAGATGGTGCAGACCCAGGAGGAATCTCAGGCATGACCGGGCACCAGTGGAGGACGTGGTGTGGTGGTGGGTGAAAACCCAATCTTATTGCAGACAATACTGTCCAGTAGTGTCTCTGGTTGCACCTCCCCAGACCTCTATGATTCAGGTGCTGAATCGGATGATGAGACTAATGTGCTGTCACAGGTGAGTGTTTCTGGCAGGGATTCTGTTCTGTCTAACCCACCTGCACCAGGGGTAGATCCCTCTATGGGGATGTCAGTGTTGGTAACTCCCCCTTTGGCGGTTACGGATGCAGGGTCACACTCCACAACATCTGATCCTGTTCCTGGGCCAGCAGATCAGAGGGAGAATGCAGTCCTGCAGCCTCATGCAGTGCCGAAACAGGAAGGTGCAGATCGCCTTGCCCCAAACAGGTGTGGTGCCCGCCGATGCGGTGGCCGTGTGCCACCAGGCAATACTGTATGGGAAAACTCTGTGTACAGTATTGCAGCACAACAGGGAGCATCAGTTGAAATGATGGCTCAGGCAATGGAGAGGGTGGCCACTTCCATTCTCCCCCCTGAAAGGCAGATGGAGCAACAACAGGGACCGACGGGAGGCACTGAAGACTCTGCGGGTTGCCATTTCTGTGGAGTCACACGGCCGCAGGGGAGCCCTGAGGTTAGAACTCCAGTTCCTCAGGCAGACTCTAAGTGAACTTGAGGCTTCCCGAAATTTAAGGTCAGAACAGCAGCTGGAGCAGGTCACACGTTCGCTCTCAGCTGAGCTGCAGGCAACTCGGGAGGAGATCTGGGCCTCACGCGAGGCCATGCGTGCAGAAATGCAGGCAACCCGTGAGGTGCTGCATGGGGATCTCCGCACTATCATCCTCCAGAATCAGCCCTTCAACACCCGCATGCTTTCTGCCATGGAGGACTATAACAGGACTTTGCTTTGCTTGGGCTGCCTCCCATAGCACCACCACCTCCTGATGCAGAAGCAGAGGGTGAAGAGAGCGACAGCAGCAGTACTCCCACAATAGCGTAGCCATGCAGGCCATGAGCCCATGGAGGTATTTTTTTTCTGCAACATCCATGCAGGTGGGTGTTGGTGTGCAACCTGTCCTTGAACCTCCTGGGTGCTCCCCCCCACCCCTGTCCCCCACATGGCCATTTTTTTTTTTTTACAGTGTGTTGCCTTGTGTGGCTCCCATGGGCATCCACAGTGTATTCCAGCTGGGCACATGCAGGCTTGTCCTGTGTTTGGGTTAGATGCTTGGGTTCCTGACACACACACCCCTCCTGCTTCCCTTTCCATGGGCTTGCAAAGGGTGTGACCAAGTGACAGTGACTTACACAGTGACATTGGGCTCCCATGAGCTGTGTGGGCAGTCTGTAGTCAATACTGTGTGTACATCCCTAGTGGGGATTGTTGTTGTATTGAACACTGCATGGTGTATTGATATGTGCTTATGCATTCATGTCTTCCTCCTTATTCACAGGTACCTTCTTCATGTCTTCACACGGCTGTCTCCTTTGCGGATGCAGTTCATGTTGTATGCAGTACACTGACACATTTGCCTGACGTCAACACTCTGCAGTTGGAAGGGGTGTATGTGCTGGCTTATTCAGGTTATAAAACTTGCACTACTTTCATTTGGTACTGTCATATTTTGGCAATGTTTCATCCTGTGTTGCTGTATTGTGTTGCTGGTAAGTATTTGGTCATGTGTGCTGTTTGTTATTGATTACTGGGAACATATTGTCTGTGGCCTGTTTCCATTTGGGACAGTGCACTTTGTGACACTTGTGTCATGTGTTGTGCATTCCTTTGTTTGCTTTCACATTGCATGACATGCCATGGTGTGTTGGGTAGCGGAGATGGGGAGGGGTTGGGTGACATGGCGCTGTTTTCATGTTCTATTTTGCAAGGGGGTAGTCATTCATGCAGCATAAATGTGTGTCTTTTTGTGACACAGCATTGGTTGTCTTTGGGTAGGTAGGGATGCACACAATGTAACACTTCCAGGTGACCAATCTCAGGCTTATATGGTTGTGACAGTTGACTGTCCCTTATGTCATCATCATTGTCAGCTGGTATGTACCAGGGCTGTGTGCACTCCACAGGGGTGTGATTTTAGGTGAAGTAATTAGCCACCATCTGTGTACGGGCTGCCTCACCACGTGCCCTTTCCCTTCCCGTGCGCAGCGGCCGTGCATGTGGATGGGGATGTAGGGGCACCACCATGTCCACCGGCAGGCCCCGGCAGGTTGCAGCGTTGTGCAGGACACATGCTGCCACTATGATCCTGCACACTACTGGGGGCGCGTATAGCAGCTGCCCACCGGAGCGGTCAAGGGAGCCAAAGCGTGACTTGAGCACTCCGAATGTGCGCTCCACTATGCCCCGGGTTGCAATATGGGCTGTGTTGTATCTTACCTCGGGTGGTGTGGTGGGGTTCCGAATTGGCGTCATCAGGTGGGTGCTCAGAGGGTAGGCACTGTCACCTGGGGAGGTGATGATGCGTATTATTAGTGGGGTTGTGACATTACTCAGTATCTGACATGCATGCATGTGCAGAGGCATTTATACTCACCAAACAGCCATGTATCACCATGCCGCCCAGCTTCTAGGTCCCGGTTTAGGGTTGACATCCTGTAAATGAAACTGTCATGGGTGGACCCTGGATAGTTGGCATATACTGAGGTGATAATTCCCTTGGCATCACATACTACCTGCACGTTGATGGAATGCCAGTGCTTGCAGTTTCTATAGATGTGCTCAGTTGCCCTGGGAGGACGTAGAGCCACATGGGTGCAATCAATGGCACCTAGCACTTTGGGGAAGTGTGCCACCCTGTAAAAATCCTGGACAGCAGCCTGACTTTCTGCAGGTGTTCTGGGCAGGTATATGTGCCTGCGAACTGATGGGCGTGCAGTCATGATGGCCAACACCTGGTGTAGGCAGCGTGACTGCGTGAACTGTGACATCCCCCCACTATGGCACTTGTCCGCTGAAATGAACCAGTGGCCAAGAAGTCCAGTACATTGAGCACCTTTTTCAAGGGGCTCAGTGCTTGGGAGCACAGGGTGGGTGATGTGAGGTCATCCTCCCTCTTACTCACCAGGTTGAGTATTATGTGAGGTGGAAACCTGTACCTCCCATACACCTGGTCATCAGGCATCCCAAAAAGGCTGGTCCTGGGTGTAAAAATTCTGGCCCTGATTATCCTCCTCCTCCTGTGGTGTCCCACGACCACTGCTGCGAGGAACGGTATATTCATCGTAGCGTCTGAGCTTGTTTGTTGTTTGCGCGCACTTTTATGCTGCGCGGGTCCGCATACGCCTGCCTCCTGCTGGCGCACTTGTTTCTGGATTAGAGCATCTTTTTGGCGCATGCGTTTCCCCAGTTCGATTCCATGAATACGTGTTGTAGGCACGCCTGTGGGCGTTCCGCGCTTTTGCCTCCTGTACTTCCCCCGTAACGCCCACATTTTCACGCGTTGTTCCCGATTCTGCCTGTTCCGCCTACTGTGCGCTTTCGCTGTGAGTGTAGCGCACGCCATTTGATGACGTGTGTGCCCGCATGCGCCACGCAGGATTTTAGCGCACATCCCAGTATTTACAGCCGCACAGACTTCCATGAATCGATGTGCCAGCTTTCGCACGCTTGCACTGCGATTTTCGCACTTGCGCTGCGATTCGCACGCTTTCGCACGCTTGCGCAGAGATTTTCGGGGCACATTAATTCCATGAATCGCCATGTAAATATGCATTTGTAAGATTAGCTGTCAATCTCTGCTTTAGAGAAATGGTGCTATCATTACATTCAAACCATCCACATTTCTTTTTAATGTATGCAGTGTAGTGACCTGCATTGGTTGTAGCTCCTGCGTGGTAGATTATACCTACTGTTGTAAAGGTTTTCTTTCCAAGTGACACTTGACCGTGTGTGAATCCAGTCAGCTTGCAGTTGTTTTTGGTATCATCTGCATTCTAACGTAGAAGCATAAGTATTATGTAGTTACTATGTGTTTGTATCAGTAAGGTGGAGCGATTATCTGAATTGCACACAGCACATAATCTGACATGGTTTGAATTCTGTACAAATTGCTGAAATGGAATGGATTCACAATTAGATATGGATACATACACAAATCGCTCATTTGGGATTTGTTCCTGTATCACATTGTTATAGAGAGTGCATATATGTTTCCATATGTATGACATCTGGAAGATTTCATTTATAGGTATGTTTATGTTTTCGAGTACTTGTAGTAAGTACATTTGAAATTCTTGTGGATCTTCTTGTGAGTTTATAGTGAATCTCACCATTCCAGCACAGTAGTCCAATTCTTGTCTTATTCCGTGAACACTGTACATGTTGTCAGGATTGTTTGTTGCGTTTCTATGAAGGACTAACATTTGCAAACACAATTGGTCTGTACTGTGTAAGTAAATATTGTTAACAATTAGTGGCAATTGAAATAGAATATTCATTGCTACATTTGCATAGCAACTTACACCAGTTTCATTTGAAAATTTGAATGGACCAGCTAGTTCTGTCTCTGAGTGGTTTTTTCAGAGTTTCTTTGAAGAAGTACCTGATTTACTTCCCCTAATAGGTTCTTCGTTGCTTGTGGTAATTGATGAAGTTTTAGCTTCTTTTGTTTTCTTTGAAGGATTTGCTGTCAGATTCTGTTGCATTTCTGTTTGAATTAGTTGTCTTTTACCACGTTTTACTTTTTCTGGAACAGGATATGGTTTCAGATGGGGGGTGTACAGTGAACGCAGTCTATTTTATTCTAAAATGCAAGGAATATCAGCGTTCAGTTTACTTGCATCAAAGTTGGTTAGAAATAGACCGTCAAGTGTACGTAAGGGTGATAGTTCTACGTAGATCATGCCATCTTTAAAGATTGTTTTTCCTATATCTATCAATGCTTTGTCTAGGGTAACACCGTGGGATTTATGAATGGTGACTGCATATGCAAGAGTTAGAGAAAATTGTTCTCTACGTACATACATATCTTTGAACAGAAGGAATCGAGCAGTTCACTGCCCTATCCTTTTCACTTCTGAAAGTTTGTCAAAGCAAATATTGACAAACTGAATGTTGTCACGTGGGTATGTTTGAAAGCCAACAACTGTACCCAGTGCCCCATTAACTAGCCTTTGCTCCACGTCAAGGTTACGTTTAAGCATTACTCTACAATTTAAGGATAATTTTAATATTTTTTCCAACCCAGCTGTGTTGGAGATTGAATTTTCTAAGGTATTTAGCCTTGTTGTGGCTTGCTCACACATGCATAGTGTCATACCATGTACGTCTTGTTCGTCTGTGGCGCAAATGTCCAGTATTGGTTGCATTTCTTTTTTTAACATTGTTTCATTGAATTTTAAACAGCTTGCAAGAGTTGGCATTAAGGACATACAATTGAGATTTTTGTGCGCTAATTGTTCCATAACATCAGTATCACATGCGTTATCGCCATAAAGTGCATGAATGTGCCTGTTTTTCAATATTCCTTGAGCTTCTTGAGATAGTACACAAACTCTAATACTTTTAAAAATGTTGGCGTAAGTGAGATCTGCAGATTGCTGCATGTTTTCTGTTAATTCTCTGTATTGGAAATGTTGCCAAAGGTTGACATTTCCTATGCTGTCAACAGTTTTTCGGCAGAGTTTGTGTCCTAAGGTTTTAAAAATAGGTTCACCTTTCTCTGGTGTCAATTGTAGAAGATCCACTAAATCGATAATGTGTTTCCCTGCAAAGAGTTCTTCGTAGTTTGTTTTAAGTACTTCTTGCAATCTGAGCTGAATCAAAGCCAACATTAGGTTGGAGACGATGCTCAGTTCATCTATTAGTAGCATTTTCATTTGTTTTAACACTCTGCGTAGTTTCATTACAGCTTCTGTAGAAAGTTTGTAATAGCCTAATTTGTTTTGGTGTTCTACTGGAAGGAGTAGTAATCGGTGTAAAGTGACACCGCCTATGTTGTAGGCAGCTAAACCTGTGGGAGCAGTTACAACGGCTGACAGTTTGTTGTTTGTCAATTGTTGAAGGAACTTGCTGATGATTTTGATTAAGAATGTTTTTCCTGACCCTGCTTCACAACTGACGTACAGCAGTATAGGTTTGTAATTTTGGCAGGTACATTCTTTATTTTCGTGTTGCACACCATGTGCAATTTGTTTTGTTACTTCTTCAACAATGGTGCGCTGATCTTTGTTAAGTTTTGCTTGTAGTACAGTTAAGTCTTATATATTTTCTTCATAGTGACACATGGTGTTTTCCACTTCTGTCATAGCAAATTCTGCCTCATTTGCTATTAGTGGCTGTTTTAGTGGTTCTTGGCTTCCTGTTACAGAAGGTTGACTACTGTCGGAAGTGTCCTTATCTAGTTAGACCTGAAGTTCTTCTTCATGTTGCTGTTCATTGTGCAACATTGTTTTGTACTGCGTAAAGTTCACATCGGTGATAGCGCTTTCATTTGCTTTGAAAGCATCTTCATAGCAGTCATAGGGCCTCATTACACGGTAGGCGGTAGGGATTTACCGGTACCGGTAAAATACCGGTGCCGGTAAATCCCTGCCGCCTTACTACGAGGTCCCTTAGCGGGTTGGAGTTTTAACGCCTGCTTTTTGCAGGCGTTAAATACCAACCCGCTAAGGGACCTCGGAGCTAATTACGGCACCGCTAAATTGCGGTGCCGTAATTAGCGCCTTCCCCATTCCCATTGAGCCCTATGGGGCAGAAATGGGAATGGGGAAGGGCAATGGCGGAAGGGGGATTTACCGCCCCTCCAACCTTGGGATGGGGCGGTAAATCCCCTTACCGCCAAGGCGGTGCCGGTATTTTACCGGCATGAGCCATGGCGCTAATAGCGCCATGGCTCACCGCCTACCATGTAATGAGGCCCATAGTTATCTAGTATCTCTTCCTCTTTTCTCCATGGTTTAAAAAGTTGTAGCAGAGACATGTAATATAGTTCTTTCTGTTGAGGAGTTTTTAATGACAATTTGACATGATTAATTAAGCTTTGTTTGGTAAGTTTCACTAAGCTGCCTTCATAATATGTCACTCTATATCCGCCTTTGCTTTCATGGGGTTTTATATTATTTTTGTATGCAACGTTTTGAGCTATGTGGTATAGACACATGCCTTCCAAAGTGCTACTCCTGTTCGGATAGTATGTATCCAGTAAATTGTTTTTTAAAATGTCTTGGCTGTTGGGATCATTTCTGGAAATTGTTTCTATGTCCTCATATGATTTCAGAACTCTTTTTCTAGATTTAGCAGGACCAAGACTTAGCCATACTATGTTGTCTGATTTTCCATACAAAGCTGTACCGGTTAAACGATCTGCCGCTTCATAGGCACAACATTCTCTATGAGAGAGCATTTTTATACCTAGGCTGTACAATTTCTGAGATAGTGTTTTGTCTGATCATAGAGCATTCCAGAGGTCTTGAAGCTCTGTTTTTTCTGCTTTTGTTAAGTAGGCTGTAACATATTGTGCAGCTGCAGTGGAATTGTCTGCAATATATTGCACATCTATGTTTGCATTCCATAAGAGGGCAATGATTGTATTTTAATCATTGATATATTTTAATTCTTCTGTTCTTTTTATGTAATACGTGTTCTTAGGTGATTTACCTTTAACACTATGTCGAACTGAAGACATGAAGTTGTTCACTTTCCCGGTTTCTGTAACTGGTCTAGGGAAACCAAAGCGGCATTTGGTGTAGTATTTCTCATTGCTTTTGTATTTGCAACAACAATATTTGCCACATTTGCATCTTTGAAATTGTAAACTCTGTCCATGCAGGTCACTATGTGTCCGTTGTGAAGGGATTTCACAAGTGACATATTTTTGGAACAACTGCAAAACAGTGGCATCACTGTTGTGACCAAATTCAGGTGCACCTTTGATCCATAAAAGCATGTGAATATGTGGTGCTACTCTCGCTTGGTATTCTTTTCTCCAAAAGAAGTGTTGAACTTCTCCAAAGGGAGGAACAGTTTTATTACGAATAAAGTGTAGCATAGCAATGAAACAATGATGGAAATATCTTGATACATTAACTGGATCTAGAGAGCAAAGTTCTCCAGGTGTTAATATATCTATGTTGGTTTTGTTGTTGTTTGATATGCATAGGAACTGATGTAAATCTTCCCATGCATATTCTGCACAACTTAGTGTAACAAACCAAATCAGTGGTCCAAGGTTTCTGATCGTACAATGTACGTCTCCGTGCCTTCGCAACCAGTATTCTTTTGTACCATGCATGTTTTCAAACAGATTTGTTATACTTGATTGTAAAACCTCATCTTTTTCTTGCACTTTTTGTATTAATTGCATAGCTGACATATTTTGAAATTGGGTTCCAGATTTCAAAATGTGTGCAACTCCGTAACATAGGGTTGCTACTTCACTTTCAAAGAATAGGTGGAATATGTATTACACATTTTGTCTAAATCTGGGATCTTGCGAATACATTCATAATGAGCGGTATTCTGATGCTGTAATCTGAGTGGGTCTATCATCCTATCTTCCGCCTTTGCCAGTAGGAAATAGCAGTGGAAAAGCATGTGCTTCTATACTTTTCCCATATGCTCATTGGTGACCCTTTGGTCTGTCGCATTTGGTAAGTTTCTAGTGCATCATCTATGCTTTCATTGGAATGCAATGGATGAATTGTGTAATGGTCCAAAAAAGTGGATACTGCAGCAGGATCCAGAAGTTCACATTGACCAGTTTCTGATGACTCTTGAATTATTTCAGTTGTTTCCCTTAAGCTTTCTTCAATATTTGTTTCTTTATAGTATTGTTATTGTCTTTCAGGTATTGCAAGGCTTGTCTAACTTTATGTAAGTCCACCAGTTGTTTTCAAATTTTTATGTCTTTTGTTGGTACCCCATTTACCAATACAATTGAAGAATGCTCTATTGGATGTTGCACTCCTAGAGTGTGTACATTTTCTGTCAGATCTAATGGCAAATAAACTACTTTGCCACAAATGCATTTCACCAATTCAGAGGGAGGTAATTTTGCTCTTTTTGGTTGAAGGCGTATTATTGCCTGAAATGGGTGACTGAATTATGATGCTATCATACAAATTGAGTTGTTGCAGGGGTTTTGTAAGTGGGACCAATTCCAAATTATTTGTGATAGCACGTGAAGGAGTTTGGTTGTTGTCCAGTTTTGTAGTGCAGTAAGTGCAACATATTAGGGATTCACTTATTTGGTATGTGTTTTCTGCTAAAAGGTAGAGAGCTAATTCAAACCATTTGGAATCTTCATTGTCTTCTATCTTGTATGTTACGTCTATATTTTTTGTGCTCCTTTTGTAAAACGTTCTGCGGCAACACATACACACATGGTTTAGTACTTCAGCCGATGCACTTTTAAATTGTAGTATTTCTTTTTTGTATGTGTGTAATAGAAGGTTGCTATGTTCAGAATTGTTGCTAGTCTGCTCTAAAACTATTGCATTTTGTAAGTGGCTTTCACTTCCAAAATATTTTCTCTGGATACGGTTGATTTCTTCTTGTAGGTGTTTGGGTGTACCATGCAGAAGAGTGTTATTTATATTGTCTAATTCTAAAGCTGGACTTTTAGCATAGTACATTTTATACCCTAAATTTCCCACGTTTGAATGATGTATTGATATCCTTTTGATATCATGGAAAGTGCTTTTGCAAATAGGTCCTGAAATGCAGGCTAATGAATGTCCCTGTAGTCCTGTGTATTTGCGCACTGGACAGATATCCATATTTTGCAGCGCTTTAATTTAAATGTCGTCTTTTCCTTTCATATACTGATTGAGGATTGACGTAAAGATTTGAAAGATTTGTTAGGAATGTCACACATTGACGTGCATGGCCATTTGTATACTGGACGTTCTGGTTCAGTCAAATCGAGAGGTAATTCTGAGACTTCAGGGGATACTTTTGTAAGCAGTGTTTCTTGTTCGAGGGTATGAAAAAATCAATAATACCATCATGTGTTATTGATTTTTTCATACCCTTGTCCATTGCTATGGATGGCAATTGTGTTTGTTTGATTTTGTTTGTATGCTTCTTCATTAAAATACGGTTCTGTGGTTGTTGTGTGACTCCATTCACCTCCACAAATATTTAAGAAGTTATTTTTGTTGACATTCCGTTTATTGATAAGTTTCTTTTGTAGTTTAGTACTTACTTTTGTTAGTGGTTTCATCCTATTTAACACTACAATAAATAACTTCCTTTTGAGAAGTATGGCACTGTTTACGAGAGCTTGTAGGATTATTTTTCTACGGTAGGTTTTAAGGGTTGAGGATGATTTCAGTCCTCTTCTTATTAGATTCTGGCGAAACATTTTTGCTAAAATACTTTTTTTACTATGGGTTCTTCTTACTATATCAGGATTAATAGGAGCATTGTTAGCAGTACTAGTAGCTGATTTTTTGTAAAGAGTTTTCTGTTTCGTGCCACATTTTGATAGAGGGGCCACAGTTTTGGTAGTTGAAGCTTCCTTTGTTTCGCTAAACAACTGTATTTGCTGTTTTGTTCCAACGTTCTCTACAAACTCTGCTACGAATGGATGCTTACTTTGGACAGTTTTATTTTCATTTTCTCTATTTCTGCGTTCCTTTCTACACACTTGCTTTTTGGTAGGCATTTTTTGGGGTCTGTTGAAAAAAATAAGGCATGATTTGGTCTGATGTACAATATATGTGTGCTGTGTGCATGCGTGCATGAGTTTGATGGGGAAGCTCTTTGTGGTGGGGTGTGAATGTGCATTGGGCAGTTACAATGAGTTGTGAAGTCTATTTTTCTGTTCGTATACTACTACACTGTGCTTCAGATGAGAGTACAAAGTGAGCTAGTGGTGAGGAGAGGCATTAATAGTAAACATAATGGCATAAAATTGAAACAGCTATTTGTTTCCTAGTACTAACATTCTAAGGCTTCTGTATGGTATTTGGGTTCCAAAAACACAGGGATTTGTGAGCCATTCTGCCTGTTATTCTTTCTTTAGTAAATGGGGATTTGTGGGTAGAATGGTTCAGAAATCAATGTTTGTTTTGTTGTGCAAATTAAATAAATAACCCACACAGTCTGTTTGAGGAACAGTAAGAATATAAAGGTAGTACTGTACTTACTTTTTTTTTGCGGAATGACCAGGTTTCTTCGGATATGTCGTTTGCAGTGTAGATGCTGTTGATTTTCAGGAGAATAGTCTTCATTGCAATTGTAAAAAGAAGAAGTTAGTAACTTTGTGTGTTTAAAGCAGCAATGTTACTGTACACGTACATTTTGCATCTTTCGTCTGAGTATTCTCCTTTGATATCTCAACACAGTGCATGTGTGCATTTCACTTCACTATGTGCTGACTTTGTATGTTATTTGTAGTATGTTAGTTGAACATGATTCGCAAATGAGTAAAATTTTTAGTTTATGAAAATGCCTTGTTTTTTTAAGCTCTGTTGTCCATAGCAGAGAGGTTTGTAAGTGATAGGTCTTTATAGTAACTGGTAAAAATGTCACTACTTTCATATTATAAGTACGAATCCGAAAAATCGGGAGACCCTCAAAGGGAGATGTCACCACAGCAATCGGCAGCGTTTATTTTTCTCATACGATCACATTGGAAGTAGCATTAATGTAGGTGGTACACCGTAAAAAATTGTGCCATTTATTAATGGAAAATCGAGTTTCGTGCTAAATAGGGAGGGTTGTTACGTATGTATAGGTTATGTGGGAGACAGTAAGAAGAAGTGCGGTTTGTCAATGAAAAATTGGAAGTCTTGTACTTAAAGGGGGAGCGTTGGTATGTATTGGTTATGCAGATTTAATGCCATTAATTTGTTTAAATGAAATCATATGGTTGCACATGTTCTCTGGTTAAAATATGCATACCTGTACTTTCTACTCATGCATGTGCGCATGCATGGAGCTGTACGTAGAAATCCGCAACACTTGCACTGTAGTTTTTGAAGTTGATGCTTTGCAATGATATGAGACTTGCATTCAGAGTGATCAATAGTACATTTGAAGTGCGAAATTTTGATGACGGAGTTAGATGTAGAGATGTTGAATATGATTTGTGGATGGTTGTGCGACTGCTTAGCTCTGTCCAGTGAGGGAATGGATTTGTGAGTGATATGGAAAGGGTAGAGGACTGGGTAAGAGTTACGTGCCGCACATAGACAGTGCTTGTCCGTGGGTTGGGCGTGCCACATACGGAGTTCTACAGCAAATCCAGCATGGAAAGGGGACTGTTGGCATCAGCCAATCAGATGTTCACATTGTTCTTTTGTGTCGAAAGACGGTGCATGCACTGAAGATGGCAGAGGTGGAGAGAGTCAGGGTTTTGGTGCTTGGAGATATTTTTGTCCATGGTTTACAGCACTATTCCGAAAGTAGGCATGTGGCACACACTTTCGATTTGAGAGGAGTGGAGGTGGTGTGGAGCGCTGAGACTGATCGCAATGTTGCGGCAATTCTTCAAGTTTGCAGAGACATGCGTAGGATGACCAGTCCCCACGTGGTACTTTTGCACTAGGTGCTTGCCATTTGGTCTACGTGAGTTCACGTACTTTGTTGGAAGATTTGGAACAGTTAGTGCAAGCAGTCATCAACATCTTTCCAAGTGCAAAAGTAATTTTTTCTGGCTTATTTCCTAGAGGAAAATGGTACAACAGTTTTGTTTTCTATCCTGATCAAAGTATTGGGAGTCGTAACATCAATCGCGGCATGCGTGCTTTCAAGTTACGAGCTGGTATGTTTTTCTGCAGCCACGAGAGCATTGTTCCCAGTAATGCGGCTTATTTTGAAGCAGATGGTGTTGCGTTATCTTCTTTGGGAAATGCCATGTTATTTTGGAATGTAAGGCTTGCTTTGGAGAAGGTTCAGTAATGATTGTAGGAGTAAAGTAAGAAGAACAAATATTTAAAAAAAAACAAAATAACAGGTGTCTGTAAGGCATCTGCACTAAAAACAAAAATTAAAATGGCTCTTTTCAGAGCCCACCTTAAAGGGGAAAAGGGGAATAGTATTTAAATGTACAGTCGTCATGCTCTGATCCTCTACGTGTCTGCGGACATGGCGGTAGTCTGCAGGCAGCGCGTGTTACCAACAGGGATTCTGGGGTGGAGACACATGCAAATGAGAATGTGCAAAGGTAGGGATTGGTCAGTAAAGTTCAGTGGGTGTGTTCTGAATGGAGAAATGTTGTCACAACGTCTTTTCCCTGATAGGAGACCAGACTGCCATGGCTCTGTGTGCTCGAAAACAGATTATCTGGATTTTGGGAGACTCATGGATACATTGGTTGAAAGTGCATGCGGAAAGTTGCGGTCTATCTGCAGATCTTGGATTTCCTCATGTGGAATTGCACTGGCATGGCGTGCGTGGAATGAGGTGGCTGGACTTGGTACCTCTATGTGCTATTTTACAGACAGAGCTTCATACTGATATAATTATCATTCATTGCGGAGGAAACAGTTTAGGCCATGTCTCTGGAATTTCTTTGCAATTTGCAATGAAGGAAGGACTTGCGAAGGTCATGGACATGTTTCCAGATTGCCAAATAGTTTTTTCCCGTATTGCACAAAGACAAATATGGCTGCGTTCTTCTGCATTTGATCCACAAATGGAGAAAGCGAGGCACAATGTCAATAAGGCTGTTTGTGCCTTTCTAAGAGATGTTGGCATGTCCTCATTACACAATGAAAACATTTTGTTTTGCAGCACTTTCATTTTTCAAAGAGATGGACTCCATCTCACATATGCTGGCAATCAGATTTTTCTTCGCAATGTACAAAATGCATTGCAACCTTTTTTGGATTCCTAGTCATCTATTTGGCAATCTGTTTTTTCAAATGCACAGTTTTTGAAACACACAAAACACCACCGAAAGGCTCTTTTCAGAGCCACCACTTACTCCCAGAGAAAAGTGCATTGGTTTTGCTCTGCTTGCACCCTCTATTTTTGTGCGTCCTACGACTGTCCGGGGACTTTTTGAACAATGCGCAGGGGCCGACACCGATCACTTGATAGTTCTATTGTTAAACTGAGAAAGGCGGCTCTGAAAAAGAGCCTTTTTGTAATTTTTGTTGTTTTCCAGTTTATTGATTTTCAGCATATGACACATTAGGAGAGGAGGGCAAAGGAGGGACACCAACCATGGGGATAAGAAAGGGCAGGTGGAGAGAGAAAGATGTAGGGTGGCCATTACTTAGGTAGGGGGCAGTTCTTCTGGTGCTCTGTGACCGTAGCCTTAAAAGCACTTCGAAGTCTCTCCCCCCTGCAGAGTACTGCGTCGCAGTACATACACAATATTGTGACCCTCGAAAGGTAAGGGTCAACAACATCGCGAATGGCTTGTGAGAAAGCTGGAGGGATGCACTCCCCCAAAGGAGTGTCTCTTGTGGTGAGAGGATCGGATACAGAGGATGCTGTGGAGGAACTCAATCTACTACGTTCTTCACATGGCACCACCATGCGAATGTCCGCACTGTGGAACGAAATTAGGTGTCGCTTCATGGTTGTCGTACCAAAGCTGTACGCACCAAGTCTCCAGCGATTCAGCAACAACTTGCACTGGTTACACCTGACCTGGTTTGCATGTGCTTTTGGAACGTTCCCAAAAACGGTAAACAACTGCCACACCCACGACTCCCGGCGAGTGCTTGTAGTGCGGAGTTCCTCCACCTCATTCTCTTCTTCTTCTTCTTACTCACTCTCTACATCCTCACCTGTATTTTCCTCTGCATGCCCTTGGGGAGGTGGTGGCGGTGGAGGGTTTGGGGGTGGTGCTGAGGCTAATGAAGCAACAGCAGCCATGGATGCCATAAGGATTAGTCAGCTAATGTTCGCTACAGCAGTAAAGGCAGCACAACTCAATCTGCTATAGCCAGAAGCACAATGAAGATGAGCTCAGGGTGTGGCCATTTATAGGGGTGGAGGGGTGCGGCTCGTGACCATATCGATCACTCAAAAGCATTCCAAAAATTCTAAACAATAATTTGAAAGGTTGGGCCATTGTATGGGACATGTGCAATGGTGATTTTATACTGTAAAATAATTTCCCATGTTTCTATAAGTTCTTTTTAAATGTTGCGGAAGCAGACAAACTGCGCAAATTAGTCCACACGCTCAGCATGGGTGCGGTCACATGATGACATCATGAACACATCCGCGAAGGAAATGGCTGCCCTCTGGACACCAAATGCAGAGTAACGGACATGCGCATGCGCGTGGGAGTTCTACGGACAGTGTTCGAGTCCTGAAACTAATTAAAAGTGCGACACAATTGAGATTGACAGTTAGGGACAGGCGCGATGTTCGCAGTACTTATGGGTGTGGTGCGCATGTGCGTAGATGTTCTGTTGACTGCACGGCCAGGTGCAGTGTCCTTAGGACACCTCCATTTTGTTTGACTACGGACATGCCGGACACCGCGCCTCTTCCACTGACATTTCCATCTTGGCTGCGATCGGTACGGATATGTATACTGTCCTTAGGACACTCCTATTTCATTCATTTACAGACATCCCGGACACCTGGTGTGTTCTAAGAGCATGTTTTATGTTGGTTGTGACCAGTACAGAGAGGTCTAATGTCCTTAGGACGCCCCCATTGTGTCCAATTGCGGACATATTTGACACCTGGTGCGTTATAACAGTAGGTCCAAATTGGTTGCGATTGCTACGGGTAGGTGTATTGCCCCTAGAACATCCATACTATATTGATTACGGCCAGCTCGAACAGGTGCACTGTCTGTGGACATTTTAACTCTTTTTAAAAAAATATTTTGCCTTAAACCATTCCACTACAATTAACATAAAAAGAATTCAATACACACACACACATCAATCAAGAGAAATACAGGGGGAAGCAGATACTGAAATGAATATAGGGGAATTAGGGTTTAACATGGGCTGGTTGTGAGGGGATGAATTGTGAGGGGATGAAGGGATGGATGTTTCATCAACATGTGTATTTTCTTCTTGAAGGTTTGGGGATGGTTCACAGAGAAATGGAGAAGGGGGGCAGGAACAGGTGGGACAGTGATATTGTATTTTTCCTCTCACATATTCCTCCACAAATTGCCTTAAACTGTTAAAATTGTCATTTAGTATGTCCATTTTCACTTCTATCCTTTTCAGACCGTCTTCCTCTGTGTCCTTTGTTGGCCTTTCTTCTCTTTTTATCTGGTCTGTTAAAAATAAATATGTATATGTTAAATGTCCATAAAAAACTGACCATTAATTTGCTTATGCAGAGTAGTGTGTACCATTATTATCGCTATCTTCTGACATTTCCCCAATCGGAAAATTCTCCTCCAGCCACTCCAAAGTACTGCACATTTCTGTATCAAAACAACAGAAATACATTTTTTTTTCTGCCCCTCATACAAAAAAAGTGCACACACATATGAGACAAATGAAGTGCGTCTACCGTCGCTCCTGGCTACACAGTTTCTGTGAGGTAATTATGTTGGAGGCATACCTTTTTCTGTTATGGTATGATCCATTTCATTCTACATGGTCATTAAATGCATGGATAATGTTTCAGAAGTTTAGGTTCAATTGGTTATTTATCAGTACTTATAATGTCTTTATGTGTTCTAATTGAAAGCTGTGCATTTTTCATATAAAACATTAGTACAATTTCAGATACCCCCTTACTGTTTGGGTAGTGGTGATCCCGTCCCCGCCCGTCCGCAGACAGGTGGTCAGTCCATGCCTTTCAAATATTATTAGCGAGAGGGTTCAGTATGATTTATGTTACATGTATATAAAGTAAGGAAATTATACTACCTAGGTCCCAAAATCACATGATGAAAGTGTATATTCAGTTACAAAAAACTTTGTTAAAGGGATGTTATGACTAAGTTCCTCTTCTAAAAACCTGTGAAATTCAGTAAAATAAACTTTGTTAAAGGGACGTTATGGTTAAGATGCCCTACTAAAAACCCGTAAAATTCACTAAAAAAACTTTGTTAAGGGGAAGTTATGGTTAAGTTGCGCTACTAAAAACCTGTGAAATTCACAAAAAGAACTTTACAAACGTGACAATATTATTTGAACTTACACTTCAAAACAACATATTTGAAGTGTAAGTCTACGAATATAGTACTTTTCGATTTTTTTGTTCCTAAGTATTACTGGCTAGGATATATAACTAAAGGAAAAAAGAGGGAGCCAGACATGTGATGTCATCAGTGATGTCATCAATGATATTTGTGATGTCATCTTTGATGTCCTGGGTGTTAGTCTTAGCAATGCACGTAGGTGGCACGAGTTATGGTTGCTTAGCTTACCATAACTAGCAAATGGCAAGGGTTTTTCGGTTTTACTTTGAACCATAACGTCCCTTTAACAAAGTTTTTTTTACTGAATATACATATATATATATATATATATATATATATATATATATATATATATATATATATATATATATGGCAGTGAACAAAAACAAAGGGGCTACACATGTGATATCATCAGTGATGTCATCAGTGACATTTGTGATGCCATCTTTCCTCCTGGGTGTTAGTGTTAGCAGTACACAGTGGTGCGGGCAGTTATGGTTGCTTAGCCTACCATAACTGGCGAATTTATGGGGTTTTTCGGTTTTACTTTGAACCATAATGTCACGTTTGTAAAGTTTTTTAATGAATTTCACAGGTTTTTAGTAGCCCAACTTAACCATAACGTCCCCTTAACACATTTTTAGTGATTTCTATAGCTGTACAAACTTAAACGCACATGCACAGTCAAACATTTTTTTGCATATAAACATCGACTACGATCTTGCCCCAGACAAAAGAGGAATACATGCAAAAATCGGTAGACGTAGGCTCAAGGGTGTGGATTTGAATAGCCAGACAATCATACACACATACATACATTCTGCTTTATATATAAAGATTACACTGCCTTCGGTATCAGCCGTGTAGTTATGGTTAAGTTGCTCAACTCATAGAAAGATCACAGTGCAGTCCCCTGAAGTGGTTGTGGCCCCATTGGGGTATATTATACATACTGTTGTGAAGTTTTTTTTCTAAGAGATACTTGGCCATGTGTAAAGCCTGTATGCTTGCACTTATTTTTGGTGCCATCTGCATTGCACCTTAGAAGCATTAGTATGAAATATTGGCTATGTGAGTTCATTTGTATGGTGGAATGATTGTCTGAATTGCAAAAAGGGCATAATATACCATAATATACCATGATTTGCATTCTGCAGAAGCGGGTGAAATGCAATGGATACATAATTTGGTATGGCTAAATATACAAATGGTTCATTAGGGATAGGCTCTTGTGAAACATGATTGCAGAGAGTGCATGTATGTTTCTATGTGTATGAAATCTGGAATATTTCAATTATAGGGATGTTTTTAGTTTCCAGTACTTGTTGTAAGTACACTAGGAATTTCTGTGGATCTTCCTGTGTGTGTATGTTAAATTGTAACATTCCTACACAGTAGTACAATTCATGCGTTTTCATGAAGGATGAGCATTTGCAAATCGAACTGGTCTGAGACATTTAAATAAATATTGTGAACAATTGAGAAGATTGATTGTTACATTAGCATAACAATTCACTCCTGTTGCGTTGATGAATTTAAATGGACCAGAGAGATCTGTATGTGGATCTTTTGATGCGTCTTCAGATTTTTCTGGAGAAGAGACATTTGTGTCTTTGTTTTCTGATGGACATGCAGTTGAATTTTTACTAGACAGTTTTGTGGTTGTATTCTTAGATGCAGATGGAGTTGGTCTTTGTTTCCTTAGCGGTATTGTTGGGAGAGCTGTTAAAGATTCTGTTTGTATTAGATTTCTTTTTAAAGGTTTCCCTTTTTGAGGTATAGGGTACATATCTAGATGAGGGTGTATAGTGCATGTAGCCTGTTGTATTCCTTGATGGAAGGAATGTCAGCGTTGACTTTGTTTGCATCAGACCATAGAGTATGCAGACATAAAAGTGCTAGGTAACTCATACCTTATTTAAAGACTGCACTGCCAATGTCAATCAATGCTTGATCTAGGGTTAGACCTTGTGATTTGTAAATAGTGACAGCATATGCAAGAGATAGAGAAGATTGTTCCCTGCGTACATACATGTATTTAAAAAGAAGGAAATGTGCTATTGTGTGGCCAATTTTTTAACTTTTGCGAGTTTGTCAAAGTGGATGTTGACAAACTGAAGGTTGTTGTCATGTGGATATGTTCAGAAGCCAACAACCATAGCAATTGCTACATTGACTAAGCCTTGTTCTACATCAACGTTACGTTTGACAATTAATATGCAGTTTAGACACAAAGCACCTTTTTTCTCCAATCTAGCTTTGTTGGAGATGCATTTTTCCAAGCTATTTCGTTGTGTGTTGCTTGTTGACACCTAAGAAGTGTCATGCCATGCACTTCTAGTTTGTCTGTGGAGCTTATATGCAGTATGGGTTGCATTTTGTTTTTCAACATTGTCTCGTTGAATTGACTACAGCTTGCATGGGTTGGCATTAAGGACATGCATTTTATATTTTGTTGAGTTAATTGTTCCTTGACATCAGGAGCAAAAGTGTTTCGTCCATATAGCTCATGGATTAGTCTACTAGTTAATATGGATGTTGCATCTTTAGTAAGCAGACTAGTTTTAATTAAGCAGTACACCCCGAGCAGGGGGGCATTACTACTTCAGGTAATGCGCCGGGGCTCATAGTTGCATGTCCAAGCGTATTGCAGCATTTTTTGTTTCCTAATGTTTTGGAAATAGGTTGACCTTTTACTGGTGTTAACTGTAGAAGGTCTCTAAAAACAATAATATGTTTTCCTCCAAACAGTTCTTCGTAGTTGGTTTTTAGGACTTCTTGCATTCTGAGATGAATTAGAGCCAACATGAGGTTGGAAACCATGCATATTTCATCTTTCAGGAGCACTTTCATTTGTTTGAGAATTCTGCATACTTCGGTAGCAGCGGCTGATGATAATTCGTAGTATTCTAATTTGTTTTGGTGTTCTACAGGGTGACGTGGTAGTCAGTGTAAAGTTATGCCACCTATATTGTAGGCAGCTAACCTGTGGGGGTTGTTACTACAGCCAAAAGGTTGTTGTTTGTGACTACGTTTTGTAGACATTTCTGACTACGTTAATTAAGAATGTTTTGCCAGAAGAAGCTTCACCACTTACATACAGGAGGGGAGGGTTATAATGTTTACAGCTACAGGTTTTAATTTCATGTTTAAAACCATGTTACAGTGAGTTGTTCTTCATTTAGTTGTGATTCAAGCACTGACAAGTCTTTCTCAGATTGTTTATATTAATAGATTTTATTTTCTTATTCAGTCATGGCTATTTCTGCTTAATTTAGAATGAGTGGTTCTTGACTTTCTGTAAGGGAAGGTTGCCTGCCCGCAAGAGTGTCTTTATCGAGTTGAGTTTCAATTTCTTCCTCTCATTGGCTTTCATTGTTCAAAATTTGTTTGTATGATTTGAAATTGTCATTTGTTATACTGCTTTCTTCTCTGAAAGCAGCTCTAAATGAGTCATAGCCAGCCAATAATGTGTCTTCTTTTCTCCAATGTTTATAAAGTTGGAGTAGGGCCATATAATACAGTTCGCTATGTTGTGGAGATTTAAATGATAACATTATATGATTAATTACACTGGGTCTGGTGAGTTTCACTATGCTTCCTTCACACGTTGAGACTGAATATTTGCCAGTTGTCTCATTTGGTGTGACATTGTTTTTTGTAGTTGTAGTTTTGGGCAATGTCATACATACACACGTTTTCCAAAGCAGTGCTTCCGTTTGTGTAGTATGTGTCAATTAAATAGTTTTTTTAAAATGTCTTGGCTATTGGCATAATTTGTGGCTATTGATTCTATCTCTTGGTAGGATTGTAGTTCTCTTTTTCTGCGTTTGAACCTATGCCAAGGTTCAGCCAGACAATGGGCCTAATTTCAGGTCCGGCAGTAACCGAGCCGGAAAAACTGGCAGATTGCCACTGGATTTGGAATGAATTACCGGCTCCAGAATTGCCAGAATTACCGGGGAATTACAGCCCTGGTAATTATGGAGCCGCCATTCCGTTTCTCCCCATTCCCGTGCAGTCCCATAGGACTCGATGGGAATGGGGGCCATGGAAACACTGGCACCATATGGTGATGGTGCCGGTGTTTCCACGCCCGTCTGCGGCCGGCGGCGTTATGCCAGCCAGGTCTAAACACCACAGGCCGCAGAACCCGTAGTCAGCCAGTCCGGTAAAAGGTGCCGGTACGGTTTTAATGGCACCATTTTAAAATTTCAGACCGGCTAACTTGTAATGAGGCCCAATGTGTTCAGATTTGCCATGTAAGGTTGTACCAGTTAAACGGTCTTCAGCTTTGCAGCATCCGCATTTTCTATGGGAGAGCATTTTTATACCAAAGTTGTACAATTTTTGTGTCATTATTTTGTTGGATGATATGTCATCCCAGAGGTCTTTTAGCTCTGTTTTCTCAGCTTTGGTGACATTTACAACCTGTGACATATCTTACAAGTGCCATGGAATTGGCTGCAATGTATTGTATATCTATATTTGCCTTCCACAAGAGGGCAATTATTTCATTGTAATCATTGATGTGCTTGGATGCTTCGTCCCTTTTAATGTTGTATGAGTTTTTCGAGGATTTTCCTTCTACGCTATGACTAACCAAATACATCAACCTATTTTCTTATTCTTTTGCGTAACCTGGTCTAGGGAAGCCTAAGCAACATTTGGAATAGTATTTGCCTTTGTGTTTATTTATTTTATTTTTTATTTATTTTTTGGGATTTGTAGAGCGCGCTTGCAGCCCTTGAGCATCGAGGCGCTGGTACAGGCAGTTTGTAAGCAGGATTCATTCAAGGTTATGTTAGCAGCTCCTGACATTGGGAGTTCTTAGTTACACATCTAATTGACGAGAGACAGTGAACATTACATGCAATGATTGATCAGTAGGTAACCTCATTGAGGTTTTTGTATTTAGACCTAAATAAGCAGTATTTGCCAAACATATGTTTTCTTATCTTTTTTTTCTCACTTAATTTAACTGTGTTTTACCAGTTTTTACAAGATCAATTGTGTCCTTTATGACCCTAGCTCCTTCCACTTCGTCCATCCATTAAACTTTAAAATGAGAGAGAAGAAGGAAAGCAAGAAGAAGTATAAGGAGAGGAAGAAGTAGAAAAAGAAGAATCCTCTTGCATCTGGATTTCTGGTTATGATGTACGGGTGGGAAACTCCTAATATGTCATCATTTTTTCTGTTCCAGTTTAAGGCTCTCAATGAAGTTCCCAACTGCTATAACTGGTTTTCTATTGGCCCCGTTCATTAAATAGGTCCACAAATGGTCCTAGCCCATACTGGCATACTCTGTGAACAGATGGCCAAAATGGGTCCTTCGATTTCACAAGAGACCCTTGCATTCGAGCATCAAATGTCGCAGGGTTTCAGTTAGAATAGGCTGGTTACAGAATCTGCACCCACTTGCTCTAGTGTTATCTTGGATGGTGAGAACTTTGTTAGTTTTTATAAGATTCAATCGAACTCTCATGAAGGTTGATCTAAATTTTTGTTCGGAAATGTAGACAAATAAATTACGTTTTTTGATGTTCACTTGCTGTATCTTGAGTGTTGCACCAGTCTTGTTCTTTCTGTCTTTTCGACGTTATGGTTGGGTTGTTTATTAGTTCTTCTTGTGAGCTTCTGATTTCATCCAAACGAGTCAGAATCTTCTGTGACCATTTGGCTAGCATTTTGTTGGAGCCCTTGGTCAGTTCTTCATGAATAATCCCATAGATTCTTTCTTCTGAGATTAGGATTCTCCTGAAAAGCATTAAGGTGTTGAGTTCGACTGTGGTTTCCAGGGAAATTAGGCCAAGTTCCATCCTAATTAAGGCAAGCAGAGTCGAAGGTGGGAGGTGTAAAGCTGCCCTCCAAAAAGAGCCTTCTAGTTTTCTCCAGATGTTGGTAGGAATCCCTGTAGACGATAGTCGGAACAACGTTAGCTTTGTAGAAATTCAGGGCCGTTAGAATGGAAAAGCGACTGTATTTCTTATGAAGCTTTTTTGTTTGATTAATCAGGATTTTGGTTTTCATGCGTTGGGTTTCTTGAATTGGTAGTTCCAGATTGTTTTTGCTGAAGGTGATCCCCAAGTAGCGGAAAGATTTAACTTTTTCGAGAGGAGTTCCTCCTATGTGACAAGATTTAGAGACCATTCTTTTGACATTTTTTTTTCCAATATCATCACTTTCGTTTTGTTGATGTTAATTTGTTTTGTTGATGTTAATCTTGAGATCATTAGACTGTTAGTAGGCTAATTAATTGTCCAATATCCTTTGAAGGCCCACTGCCATTTGGTCTATAAGGATGATTTCATCTGCATATAATAGCCTACTTATTATTTCCTTGCCCACTGTTGGCGGGAATACTCTGATAGATTTTTCTGAGTCCTGTATGTCACCCGTGTAGATGTTGTAAAGCCAATGGACAGCCTTGTTTAACTCCTCTATATGTGAGGATGTTCTCTGAGAGCAGAACTGCTCCACTTAGCCATACTTGCATCGATGTTTCAGAGTAGAGTTCTGTAATTGGGGCAGGAATGGCCTCTGGACACTTCCAGTTGTTCAATTCTCCCACAATTTATCTCGATTGACTCTATCAAAAGCTTGAGAAGGGTCGATAAAAGCCAATGCAAGACTCGGAGCACCTTCTGTCAACTTGGCCTTGAGAATACTGAGCAACAGGATGTTGGCTGTTGTTCCTGTATGCTTGGTAAAACCAGTTTGAAAAGGGTCAAAGCCAGCTGAAGAAGCGACCCAAAGTTTGAATTTGTCAAGTAGAAATGAGCCAAAAATCTTCCTTATGCAGTCTAACAAGGCTATCAGCCAATAGTTGCGGGGATCCCCTTTATCCCCTTTTTTGAAAAAAGGCACTACGTTGGCTGTCGTCCAAGAAGGAGGGATCGTTTTTGAAATGGTGCAGGTTTTGAACATGTCTGAGATCAGAAGTGCCCAGGCATCGAAATTAGCCTTGAGATCGAGATTTGAAAGGCCGTCCGGGCCCGGAGCTTGGAACGGTTTCGATTTGCTGATTTTATTTGCAATAGAATTTTTGTCTAGCTCGATGTCCCAATCATCTAGAGTGTGTTACATTCTCCTAGATGTTGTTGGCAATTGGCCAAACAGGTTTGAGAAGTGCGATGTCCAGCATTTCTCGTTCACACTACTTAAGAGGGAATCTTGAGTTGCACGCCCCCCTGCTGATATGAGGGAATGATTTAGATTGTTTCCCACTCAATGTTCTCAGCATAGTTTCTGAATCTTCTTGGTATAGGATGAGTTGTAACCTTTCAGCCAGTTTTTATATGTTTTTTTTAGCTTTGATAGCTTCCTTGATGTTATGCAGTGAGGGAAGGTTTTTGGCTTTCCTGATGGACTTGTGAAGTTCACTTCTTCGTGCTTTCAAAATTTGATTATTAGCATGATGGTGTCCTTTGTTCTTGTGAACCCCTCTTGCTGAGATCGTATACACTGCCAAACGAGGAGAGTAATTGAGTTTGGCCATATCTGTAGCATTGTTGGACCCTGCTCTGGCATGAAGATATTCTTTGGTGATGACCTCAATTGCCCGTGTTTTAAGGCATAGTCGGGTTCCCCCATTATAAGATTCCATGCTAGACATCATGTATTTGTTCTGTGGGTTTGCTTGCTTCCAACTTGTTTTCAGGAGGTTATGCTCACTATTCCGTGTGCGTATAATCTGAAAGGTTGCAATCCTTGCCAAAAGATCGTGAGAGACGTAAATGTGCTTTAACATTGCTTTGAATCCTCGGCACTCCCATGTTGCAATTGGAGGGGGACCAGGCTTCGAGAGGTTATGTAAATTCTGCATGTCATTAGCGTCCATGCACATGGGCCAGAGTTTCCCTCTTGCCTCCGAGAACATGTGTGAGGGTCGAGTCGAAGGACATCGATGTATTGAAGCATTCAGGTCAGCACAGATTATGATTTCTCGGGAAACATCCAACAAGGCTTCTATTTTTGGGATGATTTGGTTTGAAGATGGGTCTGTTGGGTTCCAATAAAGATTAATCAGTAGGAACATTTCCTTCTTCTTCGTCTTTGGAGTTCAGCTCACTTGTCCATGAGATTATAATACCAATGTGTGCGGCTCACACAGGAGAGGTTTTTCCAAATGGAGAACCCTACCTGTTTGAATGGCTATGATCATTTGGTCTTCCTCGAGGTGCTCTGATTGCCACAGAGAAGGCCAAGACACACTCGCCAATAGTGGGTTCGTTTATGGTCCAGGATTCTTGTAAACACAAGACATCAAAACTGCCCAGGTTGACATCAGAAGTACTTGTTAGATGCGCAAAACCTCGCTTGTTTCAAGATCCAATATTTATTTGAGTGTGCATCTGGTTTGGATTGACCTGTAGTGGTGCTTTCTGAGCATGATGTAGCTGTTGGTTTGATTGCTAGAATTGTTTAGGCCTAGCCAAGTTTCCGGCAGCCAGTCCCAATTTGTGGGGTTCTTTCCAGTGGCAGTGCTTCTGATCATGTTTTTAAGTTTGTCTTGTGCTATTGTAATGTTCCAATTTTTTTGAGGGCCATGAGGGACCTGTTCTTTTTTGAACAACAAGTCAAATTCAATTTGGCTTGCTATTAAGAAAGCTAGATGGAGCTCCAGCAGGTCGCACCTCCTGATGACCGAATCGTCCCTCAACTTGTACAGACTTCGTAGCTCTTGAGTTATTAAACTTGGCTATAGGCGGGTGAGAGAAGCCCCCGACGTCCTCTTCTTTGGTTTGTCTTCACAAACTACCAAGACAAGGCTTGGATTGTGGGGTCTTCGGCTTGCCCCTGGAGTTATCCGGCTTGTCTCTTCTTGCCACATAGGATTGAGTATTCCAATGAGAGGAGTTTCTGTTGTCGACCGGCTTTGAGTTATAGCCGACATGTGTTTTGGCAATAGCAACAGTGGGTGAGTGTTGGTTGACACGTCTTTGCCTTGATAAAGCCCTTGGAGACGTCCTCATGATGTCGGAGGACCGATGGCTAATTTCTTCGAGGTCGTATCCTAATGACCTCAGTTTCCTTCTGGCTTCTATCAACAGATCTTTCACCACTGGAATTTCAATGTGTAAGTACACTCTATCCGTCACCTTGTCGTTGGGAAATTCGATGATTTCAATATCTTCAGACGTAAGCATCTTCAATGATGGGATGTGATGTAAAAGATTCGTTGTCGTCCTTCTATTTAGGATGATATGTTCTCCATCGGCCAACACGCGTTGGAGAACAAACAAATGCATTTTTGTAGATCTTGCTATTCTCGTTAGCATTTTTCTTTTCTCTTCTGTAGTCCTCCAAGACCTTGGTTTTATGAGGTCCCTCCCACTCAATGAGATAGAGGGTGAGCATTTTGAGGCCAGTTTCGTTCTCGTTAGCGATCTTGGTTTATTTGTTCTTACAAGTGAACGTTTTGTCACCTCAGGAAACCCATTACGCTTGGTGGTTTTATACACTTCAGTTTTTTTGAAGACCTTGGGACGGGATCTTGATCTCCTTCCCAAGGGCCTTGGCCACCTTTTCCGGGAGGTTGGTTCTTGTAACGACAGGATATCTTGAGTTAGAACTTGTTTGGGAATAGATTGGTTTGCGTCCAGGGCTGAATGTACGGTTGGCAGATCTTCAAGAGTACATTCCAATAACTTGCGTCAGAAATTTTATTTCTTGTGTTTTCTCTGGTCCTCGTTTTCTTAGCAAAAAAGTTGTTTAGCCCCCCTATTGAGGTGTGTAGCACTTAAATTGATATAAGCTTCTTGTGATTGGTACAGGCATCAGTACTAATCCTTGGTATAGTTCTTTTACAGGGCCCATTGCTACGCTTGGTTGTTTTAGCCCAGACTTTGCCGAGATCCTGAATAATCTGACCCAAGCACTTGATTTTTTTTCCTCAGCGTGATCCTGTTGGTAACAGGTGATCTTTTGTCTTCTTGTTATCAGGGAAAAACCCCTTTAATGGCTTATTTATGTTCTGCAGTGGGCTCATGTGTGGGCTAAGTTTAGGCGTTGGAAATTCAAGTTCAATTTACGAATCATCTGTTGTTGCATATGAAAGATCACTTTCTGGGTCTTTCTCCTCAAACTTATCCATCTTGTTAACCGGACTCGTCAGGTCAGCCCTGGCCATGACTGGATGAATTTCTGCAGCAATCTTAATGTTATTGTTTAGCACTTTTCTTGCTGGGGACAATGCACCCATTACATCACGTGGTGGGCTGATCCCGGCCATCTGGTCCAACGGCAGCACAATGTTGAACGGCTGCGTCTCCTCCTTCCTAGCAGGATCTGTGTTGCTGAGACATGCCCCCAGGAGGTCTCCTCCAAGGGTGTACCCGCGCTCCACATCACTGGGAGACGCCATCCCGCCATCGGCCAAAGGCATCCCCAGACCCACTCTCTCGGTCGAGGCCGGCGAGGATGATGACGCCCCGCCCACGTTCATCTCTTCCCCTGACAGGGTGCTGGCAACATCCAAACCCCCACAATCAACCCCCCCAGGAGAGACCCCGCCGGCAGAAGACCCGAAGGTCCAACCAACGGCGGCAGTGCCGGGTACACGTCCAGGAGTGGCCCCGCCGCTACTCCGGACGCCCCGTCCCAGGAACCAGTGTCCAAGAAATCTAGGTGAGAAGCTGTTAAAGTAATTAATGCCTCGGAGGAGGGGGCTCATTGTGTGGTTGAGGGGCATTACTCGAGGTTAGGTGGATAGTTGAATAGAGAGTCCATTGTCAGGAGTCGTAAGCTGGTGGTTGATGTACAAATAGGTTCAACGGTCAAAGGCGCAGAGGGTGGAGAGTTCTCCTGACGGGCTTTGCTGGGCAGCTTTTTGCACGATGTAGGGCTCCGGTGTTCTTGCCCACTATCTTCGCTCTGGGTATGCTGGCTTCTAAGCCAGTGACCTTCCTCATCTCGGAGCCATAGTGACATCAAAAATCTGGAGTCAGCAGGGTACCAAGTCAACAAAGCGTGGGGCTTGGGTGGCCGCAGACTGTCACAGACTGAAGCAACTCCGTGGCTGCTCCGTGGCACAAAGGTGCCTTTAAGCACTTACTCCTCCTCTTCCAGGTGTAGAGAGAGTAAACAGACTTACACAGGTACCACAGACTGCAGCACCTCAACAGCAACTCCGCTCCGTGGCACAAAGGTGCTTTTAAGCACTTACTCCTCCTCTTCCAGGTGTAGCGAGTGTAAACAGACTTCCACAGGTACCACAGACTGCAGCACCTCAGAAGCAACTCTGAGGCCACTCCGCGGCAACAAGGTGCTTTCAAGCACTTACTCCTGCTCTTCCAGATGTAGAGAGAGTAAACAGACTTCCACAGGTACTACAGACTGCAGCACCTCAGCAGCAACTCTGCTGCTGCACCGCGGCACAAAGTTTCTTTTAAACACTTACTCCTCCTCTTCCAGGTATAGAGAGAGTAAACCGACTTCTACAGGTACCACAGACTGCAGCACCTCAGCAACAAATTATGTTTATGGAAGTGTAAGATTTGTGTATTTTGGTCACTATCTGTCGTTTCTGAAGGGATGTCACAGGTAATGTATTTTTCAATAAACTGTAAAACAGTTGCATCACTATCATGGCCACATTTATGAGCATCTTTTATCCATAAAAGCATGTGGATGTGTGGTGCTCCTCTGGACTGATATTTTTTTCTCAAAAAAGAAGTGTTGCACGTCTCCGAGCAGAAGGGTAGTTTTAGTGCAGCATGGCAATGAAGTGATGGTGAAATTACCTTGATGCATTGACTGGATCAAGAGAATAGAGTTCTTGTGGTGTTTGTAGATTTATTCCCTCTTTATTTTGGTTTGCAACACATAAGAAGTCGTGCAAGTTATCCCATGCATATCTGCACAACTTAAAGTAACAAAACATATTGGTGGGCCCAGGTTCCTTATTATACAACGGACATCAGTGTGATGTCAGAATCAGTATTTTTTTGACTACGCATGTTTGCCAAGAGATTTGTGATACTTGACTGCAAAACTTCATCTTTGTCTTTTATCTTTTGAAGCAGTTGGGTAGCGGTTGGGTAGCGGATATGTTTAAAAAGTCGGAGCCTGTTTTCAATGTGTGTGCTAGTTCACTTTCGAAGAAGAGTTGAAAAATGTATTTTATATTTAGCTCTTGGGTTAGACCAAAGTGCCAACCAATGTGAAAGTGGCGCTGTGTACCAGTCATCACCTATATGTAGGATTCCCAGTTCTGTGTGTATGGCATAGTTCGTAGCTCGGAAGACAGAGTAACTTTTTTGCAGAAGGTGCTTTCTATTATTTCAATAGGTGCTATTTTCTCAATACCCCAAAGTGCCGCACCATAGTTAGTTGCGGCCTTGGTCTGTGCTCCCTACAATTCCAGGATCAATTTAATTGGCTGCCCTTGACACATGTTCCTGAAATGAGACAGACCCCCCAGGGTTTGTTTCATTTTGGAGCACTGCTTCTGTATATGTGCGTCCCCCCACAGTTTTCACTGAACATGACACCCAAATAGTCAAATTTCACCATTTCTCAACATTCTTCGCATATGTGTGATACTTCACTGCAAAACTTCATCTTTGTCTTTCATTTTCTGAAGCAGTTGGGTAGATGTTTAACAGGTTGGAGCCTATTTTTAATGTGTGTGCCACTGCATAATATAGAGTTGCTAGCTCACTTTCAAAGAGGAGTTGGACAATGTATTTGACATTTTGTCTGAATCTGGGGTCTAAAGAATACACTCGTAAAGAGCGATATTTTGATGCAGTAATATGTGTGGATCTTTCATCATATCTTCCTCATTTTCCTATAGGAAAGAGTAGAGGATAAGAATGTGCTTCTACACTTTTGTTGCCTATGTTCATTGGGGATCCTATGGCTTTACGCATTTGATATGTTTCTAATATATCTTCTATGGTATCTTTGGAGTGTAGTGGGTGAATTGTATACTGGTCTAAAATGCTGGCTGCAGTAACAGGATCTACATATTCAAATTGGCCAGTTGGGTGGTTTCTCTTATGGTTTCCTCTATGTTTATATCTTTGTAGTATTCATTGTTTTCTTTGAGATATTGTAGGGCTTGTCTAACTTTGTTAAGTCGACTAGTTGTTGCCACCATGGGCGTAGGACATGGGGGGACAGGGCGGACAAATCCCCCCATAATTTTAAGTAGGTGGCTATAATGGCATTTATCCCCCCTAGAATATGTATGTGTTGTGCAGAGTGCACTATGTCTCTGCCACTGTCTGCACATTCCAGTTGCACCATGTCACATGTAATAATACTTGGATGAGCCCAGAAGGTAAGTTCCATATGAGCATAGAGCTTCGTCTTGCCTCCACGGATGGTGCAGCTTTGCCAGGGTGGAATTCTCTCTCTCAGAGATGACAGCTTCAGCCACATGCAAAGTCATCCTGCATGGAAATCAGACATTGGAATATTCACACTCCTCGGTGCAACCTGTTGGAAATGTTGTAAGTGTCTCTCTTTGACATGACACCGAAACTCTGCCCCCCACTGCAGCTCACCAATGAATCTCACTTCTCCAGCAGATGTCGGTGGCATGGTTAGCGCTCTTCCAGCAGCTGTGGAAGCCATTAGCAGTTGTTTTCATTTGCCTGAGACTAGAGCCCGACATCATGTAACAGCTCCATGAAACTATATAACCAACCTGATATGCTCTTTCTTCACCCTCACAGGAAGATGTTTCTTTCTATTTTTTGGTGGAGTTGGGTAAAGAAACACTGCGTAGCAACAATGTTGGTCCCCTTTCAACTCAGAGTTTCCTTATTTAAATTTCTGTTATCTCCTGGCCTCGTACAATTGCAGGCAGCCAGTCCCAGTCACATACATTTCGCACCCACCACCCACAGCACAGCCATCTGAGCAGGGGAAAAAGGGGATTTAAAGGGCCAAACGTAGGAGAAAAACAAATACACCGCTGGGATGGACAGGCATTTAACGTGGTGTTGGAAAGAACCTGCATTCACTGTGCAAAGTAAACCATCTTTCAAACATATTTACATATCCTAACTTGAGCGGCTGACTATATAAGTTCTACGCAGAATGAGTGTGTGCAGACGTGTATAGACTTTTGTGATACAACAAAAATACTCTGCTTCCTTTGGCTGTGAGTTTCATGAATGTCGTGTTTACATGGCCATGTTCCTGACATATGAGTTGCTACAGCCTTCGACTGGGAACTATGTTTAGTGCATTTTGTGTGATACAAGACTAGGTATGTTCTATGAACCAGCCCGGAATTGTGATTTCTCTAGTGGCAGTAGGACGTGTTTTACACAATCGGAAATTAAATCCACCCTTCGATGCTAATTAAAAGTTGTAGTTCATACAAGATTTGTAAGTGTTAAAGTGTAAGTATATCAAACATCCAGCTGCCATATACACATACATTCACATTATGATTACACCTGTGCATTTGGTACGTGCTGGTGCCCTGTCCGGGCAACAAATTGCAGGTGCCCCTGCACATTGCACTGCTGTGCAGCCTGCGTTTGTCCAGTCAGTGTCACTCATCGTGGACTCATAGGACCCTGGCGGATTTTTTCCGCCATCGACGGACTTTTCCGCCATGGCGTAAAGTCCGTTTACGCCATGGCGGATGGTGGACTTACCGCCCCATTCCGAGGTCGGCGGGGCGGTAAGTCCCCATTGACCCATTTACCCTTCCCCATTCCCATTTTGGCCCCATAGGGTATAATGGGAGTGGGGAAGGAGTTAATTACGCCACCGTAAATTACGGTGGCGTAATTAACACCAAGGTCCCATAGCGCCATGGATTTTTACGCCCGCAAAAAGCGGGCGGAAAAATGACCATGGCGCTCTGGGAACTCGGAATTGGCGGTAAGGGGTCGGCGCAGCTAACGCTAGCGTAAACCCCTTACCGCCAGGGTCCTAATGAGGGCCATAGTGATGTGGAGCAGCCAGGCGTGCCGAGACTGCGCTGGCGTTTAATTAGTGAGGGCGACTGGGAGAGAGACTCTGACTTGACTTGAGCTAAGGTAAGTGAGTTGTGAGTACTAGTGTGTGATGCATGTCATGTGGGGGGACAGCCAGCATGAGTGTGTGATGGTATGAAGGTTAAGGGTTCCCTTGGAACCTCAGCAGAGGCAAGCATTGGCCGTTTGCATTTGTATTATATGCAGCGGACGAATCCTGCTCTTGAATGCAGCACTGCTGCACTGCTGCAAATAAGAGAAAGATACGTAAGTGCACTTGTGCGCGTTCAGCATTTCCCACCTTGGATTGTTCAGGTGGGCACAGTGGTGCAGTGTGTCCATGGGTGCCCCCGCCCCTCCCCACCTCTGTTTCTTTTATGAAGCATAATTGTTTGGATAAAGAACAGAAACCTGCTATGTCGCATAATCGCATTCTTTCTCTTACTCCGTAAAATTAGCAAGCAACAATTCATTATGCACCATTGGGTCCAAACCCATCATCTATTATTCCACCCACAAGACTGTCCCGTTACATGCTTCAGACTCTGAAGCATGTAATGGTGGTGAGTGGGACAGACATTCAAAAGCCTTCGAGCGCCCCTTCTCCCCCCGCCTTCTCCTGCCGCTACAAACACAGCCCTCCAGTGTCGTTTGCCATGAATTTCACTTTGGCTAATCTGGAGAGATCCTATGAAAGTTTTCGTGCGGACAATACGACTTAAACAACACTTTGGCAAGTTTTATTAAAGGTTTCATTTTTGCATTTTCTAAGGATAAGTGGGTCTGTTAACATGCCAAATGTTTTGAACAAAGCTTTTATCGATCCTGCAAGCGTGGCAAATGTTACACATCAGGCAACTTTTTAAAGTGAAAAGTCGGTATTTCCTGTTGCCATGGGAGAGGTGTAGGTAAAGCCTGAGGTTTTGTTTTCCATTAACAATCAAGTTCATTAATTAGAAAGTGTAAATACAAGGGGTCAAATACGGAAGATTTCATAAAAGGACGCTACCTCTCAAAAGTGAGTATGTGTGGGGCAGGATCATTCCCATATCCGGCGTGCCTGACTCCAATTTTCATCCTTCTAAGCATGAGGACGTGAGTAAAAGTCAGATGGGTAAATATTAAAAGGTGAGATTTAATATTATGGTCAGAACGTCTGCGACTCTGGAAGGGCTGGGGAATAGTCTGCCACATGTAAGGATTTGCTTTGCTCAGGCTTTCATACTTAGTATGATATGATATGATTTGATTTGATATATGTTATGTGCCTGTACACAAGTGTTTCTACTAGCGTGACTAGACAAGGTAGGGAAGACAGAGGAAGCAAAAAAATCACGGCCTTACTAGGCCTTGTGTCATTCATATCGTGCAAGAGCGGGGGAGAAGGAAGGCAGAAGTGCCAGAGAGGGGGATAACATGACAACATTAAAATTAAAATCAGCACTTCTGAAGTGAGATGCCAAATTGAAGGATTTTATACTTTTCCTTTTCTTAATTTTCTTCTGTTTTCTGTTATTCTTTTCTCTTGTTTTATACAGTTATGATATTCGTATTTTAATATGCACTGCTATTTTAATTTTGTGATTTTGTGAAAAGTCGAGTTCTTTGACTAAAGCACAATAAAAAAAAGAAAAACCAAAGCCCACAAGGTGTCCCCTGCCCCTTCCACCCCCCGCCCCAGATTTGTATGTGTCTCCTACGCCCCTGGTTGCCACATTCTTTTGTCTTTTCAAAGATTGACCTATTAGTCGTTGTACTCCTAGAATGTCTTGATTTACTTTAAGATCTAATGGCAATTGTACTACTTTGCCACAGATGCCTTTTAGTAACTCAGATAGAAGAACGTTTTTGGTTGAAGGCGTATTATAGATGGAAGTGGGTGTACTGTTTGGATTATAATGATGAACAATGTTATGCCACAATCTTCTCCCCCTAGCCATCATTGTAATGTTATGAATGCTGCTACATCTGTGTCTCCTCACCCCCTAAGCAGGACCCTCAAAATCACCAATGCTACTAAGGATAAAACCACCAATGTGCCCACCGCCCCTCTCGCCATGCCCTCTTCTCTTGCTCCAATCACCTCAGAACTGCATCTCAAATGTGCCATGGCCAATGCTAGGTCCGTCAACGCTCATGCACTAGATATACATGACCTAATTGCCACCCATAATCTAGACCTCCTCATGGTCGCCGAAACCTGGCTACATGAAGCCTCAGGCCCTGCTCTCTTGCACTCCCACCTGGCTACTTCATTACCAGACAAGATCGCCCATCCAAAGGCAGAGGTGTAGCACTAACAGCTGAAGACTGCCTATCCATTAAAAAGATAGAGAAATCCATGAATAACAACAGCGACTACCTCCAACAGCGACTACCTCCAACTCAAAGTCAGCCTCTCTCCCTGCTCCACCATTACTATACACCTTGTATACCCCACACCAGGTCCACTAGGTGGCTTCCAGGCCTCATTCACTCACCTCCTCTCTGACAATCTCAAGAAACCCTCTAAAGTCATCCTGCTCGGTGACTTCAACCTAGGTCTCTATGACACCAAGGACCCAGCAGCCAAATCCCTCAACTCTCCCTCGAGATCTTAGGCTTTAAGAACTCCATCTCCGACCCTACCCACACTCTAGGCAGAACCCTGGACTGGATCGCCCAGCACAACTGCCCACTTGTCATCACAGGCAATGCCCCTATCCCTTAGTATGACCACCACATTATCGCTTTCAACATCCTTACCCTGATCACCTCCACCCCTCCTCCTCAGCCCCTGCAGCCAGCCCTCACAAGAAGCTCCCGCCAACTCACTAAAGAAAGGTTACTACCCTTCCTTCAAGGCCCAGCCTTCAGACCACCGTTCTCCTCTGACCCGGAAACACTCACACTCTCCTATGAAGCTGCGATTAAATCTGCTGTCAACTCCATAGCCCCACTCAAACCACGCAGAGCTAAACCCACTAGCCATTCCAATATTTGGTTCACCCCCACCTCCTCATACTCCGCACAGAAAAAAGGGCAGCCGTTACACAATGGCAAACCTCCCACTCTGATAAAGACAAACAGGTATTTAACATCCGCTCAAAAGAGAATAAGAAGGCAATCACCCTTGTCAAAGCCAAGTCCTTTGAATCCAAAATCTCTGATGCTAACTCCAACACCAAAGAAATATTTTCCATCTTCAGAGAGCTAGAGACTCCAACCCCTGCCCCCAGAACTTCACCAAAGACAAGGCTTGGTGTGATGACATTCAGACCACCATGCACAATACGCTCAGCTCACTCCAAACCAAAATACAGTCCACTAAACAATCCCTCCCCACCTCTACTACCACCACCCCTCCCCTGCCCATGGAATCCACCCCGCTTTTCTCGTTCAAAGTCATAAAAGAACGAGACATGATCAACCTCATAAAGACCATAAAACCATCCAATTGCAATGGGGACTCCTGCCCTGCCTCTATTATTAAAGACTGCGCCAAGTCCCTTGCACCTTTCCTGACTGCCTTTGTCAACACCTCATTTGCCTCAGGGAAAGTCCCCTCCTGCCTCAAGGAAGCATGGGTCTGCCCCCTACTGAAGAAACAGACTCGACCCTACCTCTCCCAATAACTACAGGCCTATCACCACCGTCCCCTTCTTACACAAGATGCTGGACAAAGCAGCCTACCTGCAGGTGCAACACTTCATCGAGGAAAACAAGCTACTAGGACTACACCAATCTGGCTTTCGACCTATGCATGGGACTGAAACCGCCCGACTTGACTTAATAATCCAGATGGACGACGGCAAAGACCTAGGCAAACCCGCCCTAATCTTACTCCTTGATCTCTCTGTGGCATTTGACATCCTAGATCATAAGGTCCTATGCCACCACCTCTCTTCCACAACTAGATTCTCTCCCAACGCCACTACCTGGATCACCTCCTTCGTGCAAGACAGAACTATGCAAGCGTTCTCTGACCTGGCCTCCGCCTCACCCGCCATCATGCTATGTGGTGTACCCCAAGGCTCCTGCCTCTCACCTACCCTTTACAACATCTTTACTCGCCCACTCTTTCTCATTCTTGACGGGATGGGTATCTCCTACACAAACTGCGTGGACGATACACAAATCCTCCTCACCCTCACTGGTAATTATGACAAAGACTCCACTACTCTCCAGGCTTGGATGGCAGCCAACGGACTATGCCTTAACTCTGACAAGACTGAACTTCTACTGGTAGGCTCCCCCAGCACTCTCAAGTCAAAACCCTAAGAGTCTACCAGGACTCTAACTTATTCATGCATAGAAAAGTCAGTGCCATCGCTTCTTCTGCAGCTTAACATGCCAAACTAATTAACGCAGCCAGGCCATTTCTCTCCAAAGAAAACTGCACCTACATAGCCAAAGCCATCATCAGCTCTAGTCTAGATTACTGCAATGTACTCTTCCTTGGGACCTCCTCAAAAAACCTGGATAGACTACAAGTCATCCAGAACAACGCGCTCCGCATAGCCCAAGGCATATCCAAAAGAGAACACATTTCAACCGCCAGGAAAACAGCCCACTGGCTCCCAATAAAAGAAAGAACCATATTCAAAACCCTGACAGTGACTCACAAGTGCATCCACCACTCTGCACCTGACTACCTTTTACAAAGGATCCACCCATCCACTTCTGCAAGTCCAACTAGAATACCATACGCCAAAATGCTTTGTGTGCCCATGGTAAGGAGATCCAAGGCAGGTGGCACTAGCTTCCCTTACCTCGCACCCTCGCCCTGGAATGCCCTGTCCCCTACGTTCCGAGGCGAAACATCTCTCATTTATTTCTGGAAAGCCATGAAAACAGTGTGCTTCACTTGACGTGCGCCAAGATCACCAGCTAAATCTCAAATGTATCATGTATATATGCACACTAATGCACAACTGTAAGCAAATATGTATCCCATTGTATAAGTGTACAGCCATCTCTGCTGCTCCCACACTGTAACTAATATCCTTGCAAGTAACAGCGCCTCGATGCCCAACGGCTGCTGTGCTCTATACAAATGTAATAAATAAAAAAAATAAAAAATAATGCTCTCATACAAGTTACGTTGTTGGATAGCCTTTGGCATTGTCAATATTTCGAAGTTATTAGAAATAGAATGTGATGGCATTTGTTATTGTCAAGCTTTGTATTGCAGTGCGTGCAAACTATCAAGGAGTCAGTTATTTTGTATTTAGTTTCTGCTGTTAGATATAAAGCTAATTGGAACTATTGGGATTCCTCATTGTCCTCTATTTTGTAGGCCATATCTACTATTTATGGGGTCTTTTTATAAAAAAAGTTCAATGAAAACAGACACATACTTGGTCTGGTATTTCAGCAAATAATGTATTGAAACATTTATTTTTTATGTGTTTGTTAGGAAATTGGTGTTCATGAGGTTTTTCGCTAATGTTTTCAGAAGTTACTACATTTTCTAAGTGAACTTCAGTTCCAAAATATCGCTTTGGATGTGCTCTATTTCTCAAAGGAGTTCTTTGCCTCTTTAATGTAGGATAATGTTATTTAAATGTTGGAGTTCTAGAGCAGGACTTTTTGCATAGTACAGTCTATGCACAATATTTTGTACAGCATAATGGTGTATTGCTAACATTTTGAAGAGGTGGAAGGTGTTTTTGCGGCAGTTCCCGAAATGCAGGTTAATGAATATTCCTGCAGTCCAGTGTGGCTCGCACTGGGCAGGAGTATATGGTTTGTAAGGGTTTCATTCTACTTGTGTCTTTTAGTTTCACATAGTGATTGATGAATTGCCAGGAAGATTTGAAGGATTGTTGACCTATGTTACATATTGAGCTGAATGTCCATTTGTACTCTTGACAGTTTGTTTGGGCGAAAGGAACATTTGGTGGAAAGCTTTTGGGCACTTTTTTTCTATAAGTGTTTCTTTTGCCATAATGGTGTCTCCTACCATTTCATACCCTTGGCCATTACTGTCTATAGCAATTGTATTTTTATGTTCTTGTTTATAAGCCTCTTCATTAAAATATGGTCCTGTGCTGCTTGTGTGAATCCATTCAGGTTCACAGAAGTTTGAAAAGGTATTTATGATGGCACTGCACATGTTTAGAAACACTCTCTGTAATTTATTGATTCATTTAGTTAGTGGTTTTATTAAATTTTAAAATCAATATAAAAAGCATTTGCTTTAGATGAAATGCACTATCAATTGCAGCTTCGAGGATTAGTCTTCTGTGGTAGTTTGTATGGGTGGATTGTGACTTTTTAGCTGCCTTTATGATATTGTGAAGCACTCTATGGTGAAACATGTATTGTAAAATGAACCTTTTGGACTGCTTCACTGTGGCTAAGTTAGCATTGGCAGATATAGTGTTAGGTTCATTAGTAGGTCTGCGTTTGTTTGTTCATCATTTTTTACATTAGTCTGTTAGGAAAGATTTCATGATTGTAGGTAATTTTCCTTCCATGTGGCAACCCCCAAACTTTTTGCTGTTGTTTTACACTCTGATCTAGACTTTGCCGGAGAAGCGCAGCCTTCCGCCGCACTCCTCTGGGCTTTTGCTCCATTCTTACGGGGAAACAGACATGCCCTTAAGACAGTCAGTGCCGGGAGACTTCGTTTCCCTTAGTCCTTTCCTCATGTTGCATCTTTTGAGCAACATGAAACAAGAGTACACCGTAACTTACCACGCTCTTGGGTCTCTAGTCATTCCAATGGCCCTAGAAACTCTCGATGGATTTATAACAAACTGTGCAAGTATGTCACAGACGGGACTGGTGGCAGCGATCGTTTCTTTGCGTTTTGAAACCCTTTTTGCCATGTTAACCGTGCTTCCTGCATTTGGCCCAAATGGGTGGCCTGGCTTCCAAAATGGCCAGACCACAAGGTTCTTTGTCCTGTCCACTGACCGTGTTGCCCCTTCACCTTCCCCAGGTCGAGCTGACCCAGGGCCATCCTTATTTGGGCATGTACTTTCTCGTGAAACACAGATGATTTTGCGGGCTTCTACAGGCCTGTTGTGAGCCTCCAGGATGTGGGCTGGGATGTCTGGTCCCAATACACATCCTGGGTGGCATAGAGTCTAGTGTGTCTTGAATGCCTGGGACCACCGTGGTCCGTGATAGGTCCACGTATGGTGTGAGTGTTTTGTGAGCAGATCTCCCATTGGGTCCTCTCAGTTTTGGCACGAAGGGAACTCTGGATAAGAGGAGGCTGGAAACACCACTACCATGTCGCTCTCCGGAGTTCTCACGAACGAAGGATAAGGAGCCAAGTATCCTGCAACTAAGAAGCTGAGTCGAGGAATCGCTGGTGACCCGCTGAAGGTTTGGCTCCCTGCACTGCTGTCGTCCTGTGAGACCCCTCTGCCTCTGATCGAACGAGAAGGCCTGTACTGGCGCTTCGACCCTTTAGAATAGTGGGAACAACTATTCTTGGCATCTTCACCAAATCCTGTACGTAAGCCTTCGGAAGCGTTCCTGGGCCATCCAGTGGACTGACCAGCCTACACAGGAACCTTGCTCTGTCACCGCCGTCTGGCTTACTGCTAATCCCGTGTCCTCAGCACTCTCACACGATTCGTACACTTGGCATTCCCAGGTCTGAAGTGAGACGAGTGCTTTGGGACCGGAATACATGCGGTTGCCGAGTTGCCCTGCTGTGGTAACAAACCTGTGCATGTTCGCTGCATGTGGGACACCCTCGACCCCGACTCCTGCTGTCGCGGAATCTACACGTGTTGAGACATCCTGCTATCGCATCTGAACCTGCCAGTACCGAAACAAAACCGGAGAAGCCTGGGTCTGCCTGCATCGGGGACCAGTGAATAGTCAATACCCTAACCGGTCGCCCTCCCGCAGGAGCCTGTGGCTCTCCACCGTTGTCGTAAACAGCAACCCTTTTCCGCACTCGCACCCTGCTTCTGCCCATAAGTGGAGGCCGCGCTTGAGTAGCGGGGAACTGTTCATCATCGTTTTGTTCACCTCTCTGAACTGCCTGATCTCCCTGAAGAGACTCTCCTTTGCCCGTTGACACCTGTGTGTGCGGGTACTGTTGAGCACAAGGCTCCACTCTTCGTAGGGCTCGGACTTCCTTCTAGTTAGATGGCCTCTGATGTCGAACTGGGTCTAACGATTACTTGCACTGCCTGTTTTCCTCCCCATCTAGGTGGTCTGCATATTTCATGCTTCTAACTCTTTAGACCCCGTGGTCTTGTAAATATATTGTATTGCTTGTGATGCGTTGGTTTATTGGAGTTTTACCGTGATTCTTTACTATGGTCGATGTTACAAAGGCCTTGTAATAAATGTGTCTATATTTTTAATATAACACCTGTCTGGAGTAATTTGTAAGCATCCTTGCTTTGTGTGCTCAATGCAGGCTTTCAGTCACCCTCACCCCTCTTGAGACCTAGTCTTGACCGCCACCATCGCTACCCTGATTGGTCTGGTTTGTCCAGCGGTTACCCTGCTCCAAGAAACTAGGCTGGCCTTCTGGACCTCTGCCCCTCCAGGACAGAGTTCAGAAATCCATTTTAACATAGTCTTTGCAAGAGGGGCCTTACTTTCTTTAGTAGTGGCTGGTTTAGTTTTGTTGAGTGAGGTTACTAGCTGTTTTGTTTGAATGTTTTCTATAAATAGTTTTAGAGGTGGATGATTATAATGGTTACTTTTATCTGCTTTATTTTTTCCTCCACAGTAGGTTTTTAGTAGGCATTCTGTTTTGTCTGCTGGGAAAAGAAGAAAGATTGCGTTTGGAAGTTGTCGAATGTATATGCATGTATTATACATGGGTATGTGGGTGTGATTGTAGAGATAAATAGAGTGCTGTTTGGTTGTGTAGTGGGATGATGGGTGTGTTTGGGAAGGTTGTAAGAATAAGAGTCTGTACAGCTGTAATGGGCTTTGGTTAGTGAGTAAGGGAGTTGTATGATTGAATAAGTAGGGACAATTTGATGTTTTGAGGAAAATAGTGGTTTTTATAATGGTGTGACTTAGTGCATAGGTATGAGGTTTGTGTGTGTGTAATGGAAAATGGGTAAGTGTGAGTATGTGTTCTAATGTGTGTTAGGGATTTCAAATGCAATGAGTGTAAAAATAATTGTGTTGGAATTAGGACCACATGTGGATAGGGCTATGGAATAGTAAGGAAGTAACAATGTGGTATAGGAGTTGATGAGAGATGGATGTGTTGTTAGCCAGTAAGGAATGGGTGGTGTATTGAATAAAGAACAATGTTTAGATGGGAAAAGAAAGAGTGCGAATGTTGTAATATAATGAGTAAGAGTGAAATACAAAGTTGTTGACTCAAAAAGAATACTCTAGGCTAATATATAGCAAAAGTACATTGATGCAATTAGAGAGATTTTCACTGGATTTTTGTTCCACTTATTCCTCATTTTTGATATACGATATCAAGCTTCAGCTGCTTTGGAAAAATGTCAGCAGAGGGTGCTGTGCATCAATACAGTTGACTCAATGTCCCTCAAGGGCCTCCATCTCGAGGATGAAGTCATCAATGGTATATATAGCACACACATTGCCCGTTGGCTTCAGTTATTTTATTAATACAGTAGAAACTACCCGCATAAGCACAGGTTTGACCATGCTAAGCTTTGAAGGAGCGAAAGCTGTAATAGCATGAGGAATTCTACTGTGGGTAGGCTGGGAGGGCGATGAGGAATATGTGGGAGGAACGTCCAATTGAAAGAACCTTAACAGGGGCAAGTAACTTGTTCTTCGAATGGATTGTGTCCTCCAACGTATTCCACATCTTTGATAGACTCCCATAGCAGTGTTTGTTTTGGTGTGGGGAGTAAGAATGTAGTTATTAATGGTTTCCATGAAACAAATGAAGAACAGCTTTTCCAAAGCTTCCATCCTAACCGATGGAAGACTCCAGGATTAATGCTTTGTGAACGTGTGTATAGTAAACCAGGTAGCTGCATCAAAAATGTTTTTGATCAGGGCACCCCTTTGCATACATGTAGAGGTAGGCATGACCTTGGTGGATTGGGCCCTTAAACCTTCTGAGGATCCTTGCCTGCCAGGCTGTAACATTCTGCAATTGCCAGAATGATCCATCTGGATGAGGTCTGTTTAGTCACACCCTGAACCAGTTTGTGACCTGTATAGCCTATAAAAAGCTGATCATCACTACAAAGTTTGGATAATCTAGATATTTAGAAACTTAGAGCTCTGATGGATCCAATATGTGTAATCTCTCCAACTCTTTGCCAGGGTGAGGTGGAGGATAAAAAGTGGGCAATACAATGTTTTGTCCTACATGAAAATCTGAAATAATTTTAGGTAGAAATGAAGGCTTAACCTTATGGGCCATCTTATCCTTCTGGAAAATGGTGGCTTGGATGACATTGATTGCAATTCACTCACCATGGACTGAAGTTAATGACATCAAGAGGATAGTTTTAAATGTTGGAAATCTTAACAGGCATGAATGTAGAGGTTCAAAAAGTGCACACATAAGATATTTTAATAACAGATTAAGGTCCGAAACTGGAACCTGGAAAGGAGATAGGGGGAACACATTGACGAGACCCTTTAGAAATTGTATCACCAGTGGGATCTTGAAATATAAAGATTCCTCAGATGAACGATTATATATGAATAGTGCCTTCAAATAGCCCTTAATAGTTCCAACTTGAAGCCCCAGGTTTGCTAGATATAGTAGAAAAGATAATACTTGCATAGTAAAGGGTCTATATTCTTGTCCTTGAACCAGCTGCAAAATTTGTTCCAGCGACAGTGGTACAAGCACTTTGCTGCTGGCCTTCTCCATTACGTCATTCAGGATGTCCTAATCCTTGCATCTCAGCCTCTCAGAAGCCATGCAGGAAGGCTGGGTGTCTTGACCTCTTGATAGAGAACCCAACCCTCCTCTCACGAGAGAAGGTCCTCTCTTAGTGGAAGACGTATTGGAGGGCAGATGGGCTTGTCCAGAAGGTCGGGGTACCACGTCCTCCTGGCCCAATCTGGGACAACTAGTGTTTTCCAAATAATCTTAACCTCCTGATAACAAGAGGATTGAGGGGGACTAGAGGAAATGCATACAGGTTTAGAAATACCCAGTCCACCACAAAGTGTCTCCTAGAGCTCCTCTTAGAGGATATTCCCTGGAGCAGTACAGTTTGCACTTCCTGTTGACATTGGTCGTGAAAAGATCCACTTGTGGGATTCCCCAAAGAATAAAGATCTGCTAAAGGACTTCCTGATCTAGTTCCCTCTCATGGGAGACTGTGCTCTGACTGCTCAGAGCATCCACCGCTGTGTACTCCTCTCCAGCTAGGTGAACTGCCAATAGAGAGATTCCTTCTTGAATAGCCCAGTACCAGATCTGCATTGCCTCTCTGCACAGCCGTAGTGACCCTACACCTCATCTTTTGTTGAGGTAGGACATGGCTACTGTGTTGTCCATCATTATCAGGACATTCTTTCCCTCTAGAGAGGGCAGAAAGGCCTTCAGCGCTAGTCTGATTGCCCTCAGCTCCAAAATAATTATGTGTAGTTTGGACTCCGATGGAGACCAACGACCGCTGATAGTCAGATCGTTGGCATGGGCACCCCACCCCATGAGTGAGGCATCTGTCACTACTTTTATCTCCAGCTATGTTTGCCAAAAAGGTTCTCCCTTCAGAATGTTGTCCTCGCAGTTCCACCACAGAAGATCCTCTGCAACCCTGCTTGGAACGTGAGCTAGTTCTGACAGGTTTCCTGAGAATTGAGACCATTGTGTTTGGAGAACCCAATGAAGGGATCTCATTCTCAGGTGAGCCTCTGGCATCAGTAAAATGCAGAATGCCATGAGGCTGAGCAACCTAAAAAAATCGAAGGCCGGGACACGTTGGGCACTTTGAAACTAGGAGACAATCTGCAGAAGCTCTTGTGCCTTCACCTTGGGTGGCAAGCTCTTTCCCAAAGATGTATCCAGTACAGCCCCAATGAATTGAAGCTTTTGAGAAGGTGTCATATGGGACTTCTTGTAATTGACGGAGAAGCCCAGTCTGTGAAGAGTGTGGAAGGTGACGTTGAGATGATCCAGGACTTTTTAGGGAGAATGCGTCCTGATCAGCCAATCATCCAGGTAGGGGTAGACGTGAATAACCCCTATCCTGAAACTCGCTGCCGCCACCATCATCAGTTTGGTGAAAACCCTTAGGGCGGAGGTCAGCCCAAATGGCAGAACACGAAATTGATAATGAGAACCGCCAATGGCTAACCTCAGTTATTTTCTGTGCTTGAGATGGTTTCCAAACAAAGATAAGCATCCTTAAGGTCCAATGACACCATCCAATCCTGGAGTTGGAGGGCCTGAAGGATCTGAGAAAGTGTGACAATCTTGAACTTGTCCTTCCTGAGGAGCTTGTTCAAGTATCTCAAGTGTAATATGGGTCTCAGTCCTAAATCCTTCCTTGTTGGTTATTAGGAAATATGGAGAGTGCCATCCCTTGTTCCCCTCTGCTACAGGCACCAGTTCTATAGCACCTTTCTCTAGAAGGGTCAAAATGTCCTGCACAAGGAGCGGATCTGGAACTCTCAAAGAGTGGCTCCCGGAGGATGGTTCTGCAGTCTTTGAATGAAGGGAAGGCAGTAGCCTTGGGCTATGGTTTCCAATGCCCAATCATCCAAAGTAATGTCTTGCCATTCTTTCAGATGCTGAGACAGCCTGCCGACCACTGCTGTTTTGCGACTCAAAACCTCAGAGAGGTTTTGAGGCAGCTGTTGCAGTGGCTGTTTGTGTTAGGCAGAATCCTGTGCAGTGCCCTTAGGGACCACTACACCTGATTAAGACTAGAGGTGGCAATACACGTTTTACCTTTGGTACAAGCCTGTACTACTAAGTTATAGTGGTAGCAGTAGCAGAGCAGCCAGGCGTATCTCAAGAGTATCTGAGCAGTAGCAGAGGCTACACAAAGGGACCCCAATTACTTTGACTCAAGCAAACACTGACTCAAGGTTTCAGGTAAAAAATATAAGTACATTTATTTTTAAACCATCAGTTATAAACACAACACCTCTATTAAACTACAAAACCACATGTTAAATATACTACAACTAACCAATTCACTTTGTACAGTAAGTCTCAAGGTAAGTACCCTGTGTTTGGATGAACCGGTGTTATCAACAAAACACAATACCGCGGATATGGTAGTGATCACTTTTTGACAGTTCGGTCTACTAAATAAATGCGTATCCGTGACATGAAATGCTACCGGGGCAAAAACACACTTAGCACCTGAGACACCCAGAGGGAGTTGGAGGCAAAAATCACAGGCAATATTTAGGTTAGGCAGACAGTATCGAGAAACACTCAGAAACAGGAGTTCAAAAGTCAAAGGGTCGGAGCCAGGTTTAGGTGACACCGGAGGCCTGTGCCGAAGATCACACTGTTAGACAGTTCACGATTCCGTGTGCCAAAAAGTACTTGAATATTGTCAATGTTCGGAAGCAAAAGTTATAAGAAGGAGGGAAGACAAGGACGAGCCTTGAGGATGAAGAAAAGGGATTCACCCTGTTTCCTCGAGTAGATACAGTACCTAATTTCCATGATGCAGCTGGTGCCCTGGCAGTTGTTCTTGTTGGTTTCCCGCAGACCCACGATTCCTGGAGCTTCGTTGTGAAGGAGGACGTCTGAAGGGGGTCTGCTCCACACAGGGATGATGCCGACAGCAGCGACAACGCAAAGGTGTGCTCCTTAAAAACAGGAGAGGCTCAGCAGGTGGCTATACGGACCACTACAGCAGTGTGCAGCGATTTCGACCATGGCGGAGATCTCTGGCTGAAGAAGATGAGCTGGTTATCCCCACCAGGCTCAAGGGAAGAAGACTCCGGACGGGATCTTCTCTTAGTCGTCGAAGGGTAGATAGCTCAGGACTGCAGCAGGGCTTCACCAGGATGGGGTAGTTGCAGCAGCCATCGTTCTCTCTGCTTCTCTTCGGTTCCTTGTAGTGCCAGAGGCGACTCTGACTTCTAGCCCAAGAGACCTGCCTTTTATGCGCAAAACCCCCATTCACACAGCCTGGCTGTCAATCACGCAGCAGGAGGGGTTGCTCAGCCGGGACAACCACCTCAGCCAATTATGGCAAAGTGCGACTTGGGTTTCCTAGGATACCCTGTGCAGGGGGTGACTACACCCCTTCCCCACATTCAGTCTACCTAGACACCCAGGCACCAAGAGGAGGGCTTCTTTGCAGAAGCCCGCCAAAAGACGGTGAACAAAGAAGGCAAACCTAGTTTGCCACACAAAGTAAAACACAAGAAGGGCTTTAACAAAAAGAAATGGTGAATAAACCCAACCGGAGCCAAAAGAAAGACAATTTGGTCAAGCGGGTTTATGTTCAAGGCTAATATAATAGCCAAGAACAGTACCACGTTTATCTAATATAATCGCGGTAGAAAAGTTAGGGTGGATACAAGTGCCACCAGCCAAGTCTAATGTTAAAAGAGCAAAACAATGCTCAGGGAGGTACAGACAGAAAAGGGGTACAGATTAGCCCTTTCCAGTACTCCATGTAAGATGGGGTGTACTGGGTCTGTGGTAGAAATTACTAAGTAGAGTAAATGGCAACTTTACCTTTCTCTGGGGGACAGTAGTCATCCCCAGTGAAATCGAGTCAGAGGGAAGTCTAAAAGACAACCCTGGGTTACTACACTAAAGGTGCTGTGTAACCCATACAAGAACTCATAGGCCAAAACACATGTAAGAATGGAAAAAGGATGTACACTCTTACCAGGTGGAAAAAATAAACTCCAGAAATCCAGCAAACAGTGAAGTACATAGAAGTACTGTTTACTGCGGGCGGGTGGTGCTGGAGTCGTGTCTGCTATCTGTCAAGTGTCTGGGACTACCGTATACAACTCCGCTCCTGTGAAGTCTGGAGGACGTCTTTATCTGCAACACAAACTACTGCCTGACCTTGGATAAGGAAAAGAGGTGACTGTCTCTCACGAGTGGATCAATGCTATAGACTTTAGAACGCTTTATTTCTTGATTTTACCTGACACATGCACGTTGTTTTGCTCCCATAGAATGCTCTAATCTTTTTTCTTGATTCTACGTGACACACGCACATTGTGCTTGTAAAAACTACATGCAGCGCCCCCGTAGCTGTATTCTGTCAAGCCCCTTTGTTTGAGTATATGCCTGAAATTACCTAGTTCTTACACGTTTTTTTTCCCCTTAGGGTGTGCCTTCTGCACGCGGCCCGCCCCTCTGGCGTGGTGACGCCTCTCCTGGTGCATTAAAACACGTGGCTCCAGCGCACCCGCGCAGTACATATAAGTACTGTTTACTGTTCACGGTGCGCGGGGGCGCTGGGCCCACGAATTCTCAGCAGGGTTATTCTTTATTCTTTTGCCTTCGTTACAGCCCTGGGGGTGAATGTTATATGTGGGGATCTCAAGTACCCTTGGAAATTCACCTGACAAACGGTGATAGCGGGAAGCAGATTCCGACAACCAGGGGGGCTGCATTTTAGCAGGATCTTTTCAGGGGGCTATTTGTGTTACATTGAACATTGTTTTCTATATAGGGTGTTGCTCCATTCCCTAACTATCATTTGGATGATTTAGTGAGTGTTTTGTACCTAGGATCCTGGCTTTGTATTTACGATCCAGTGGACGGGGACGCTGTTGGTGTGTGCCATATGTAGCTTTATTTTTTTAAGGATTAGAAGGGAGCGGCTATTCCGCTATTGAGCACGGCCACATTTGGTTATTTGAAATACTAACACATATGATTGCACTCTTGTGTGTGGTCGGAGGGACAGAGTTACAGTGGTAAAGAATGGTGGCGATCCACTAGATTTTGTGGCTTTTTTGCAAAGACTTCAGAAGTCAAGGCCGAATATTGCTGGGCAAGTTAAACTCTAACCCTGCATTTGACTGCACCGCTGCGCACCCAGAAAGGGGTGCGCTGCGAATACTGTGTTGGTCTCTGGAGGGGTAAAAAGGTAACCGCGACCTGGTCTTTAGGTGAGAGGGATATCCCGCATGTGGAGTATGGTGGGAACCCTAAGGACTGGCACGATACCAACACTGTGTGAGACCCAAAAATATCCCAAGAGGCAAAACAAAAGAGACAAATCTGAGAGGCATAACACAATTATTGCAAGTGGGACTTTTGTGTTTACACAAACAATTAAGACCCCTATGACAAGCCCCCATGACAAGTTCTCCCATAATGAACGATGAAGACATTAGGGACACATTGGGGGTGGGGGAGACAGAAAAGTGGGAATTAAGTGGAATTGATTTCCCGCCCCTGCCCAATGTTGTAAGTGATCGGATAAATGCCCAAATGGAGTCTTTCAAGAAGATGGATCTCGCTGATGAGATTGCGCAGAAAAGTTTTCTAAGCATCCAAGAATTACCAGTAAGACCCTCAGCCTTAAACATGGATGACTCCATGCCCACCACACCCCAGCTGGACACGTCCCTTTTGGTGCCTGTGGTGTCTGCCGAACTGGATAGGAGGGTGAGACTCTCAACGGGCCCCTCAACACCTGCAAGGGCTAGGGGAGGAGGTCTTGAAAATGTTCACTTACATAAATCCATTATGGAAAGTAGGGAGAAGCTCTGCGAGTACAGTAAGGGCCCCACAATGGACCTGTTTGGTGGTAACGAAATGGGAGAACATATGGTAACTGTAAACAAATGTTCCAGTCCGACTCACTCTGTCCCTCCTGGGAGAGGAGAGTTTGAGGAAAGTATGCGCAACCAGCATAGCAAGGAAATTGAGGTAGATGATAACCTGCTAGAACCAGAGTCATTTCCGGTATTAACTAGGATCTTGAATCTTTTAGACAAAGGTCACAAAAGGACTCATGGGGAGTTACAGGAATTAAGATGCAAGATGGTTGAATGCATAGACAAACTTAGTAGGCTGGAAGGGTTTGTAAACGCCTTAAGCATAAAAGAAATCCCCCAAATCTCCCCAACAGAAAAAATGAGGACCCTCAATCAAGGCTCCCAAACAGGGAACGAATTATGTGTGAAAAAAAGGGGAGTTAATTTGGGAAAATGTGAATTAATTAAATAGACATATTAATTAATCAGGAACAAATTAAAAAAGTGGAAAATCAAAATGAAAAGAAATCTGCGAAATTGGAAAACACTACATTAATTACCTCAGAGCTGTCAGTAGGGAACAAGCTGGACAGCCCATCAGCACTTTTGGAAGTGATGGAAAGTGAGGAAGTTAAAACGCAGGCTCAGAAGCAGAAACCTGGGGGAGAATCAACCCAGGAAGAGGAGACCCCGTTCGTGTACGTCATCACACGAAGAGAAAAGAAAATGCGGGCAAGGGCTCTTAAAAGAAGAGCAAAGAGTGAGAAAGGAGCTAACTTAATGGAGGCCAAAACACTTAAAAATCAACCTTCCCCCAAGATGAAAAACACCAACACAAATTTCAAAGACATATGTATCAGTAGAGGGAGGACACTTAGACTTCACCCAGTTAAATGAAGAAAGCAAATTACCTCTGGAAGTGAAGGAAGTATCAGATAGACAAGGACAAATTAAGAAGGATGCCATAGACAGGATAGAAGGAAACATACTGGAGACAAATGGCAAGGAATATGGAGAAGCTAAGAATACCCTTTCAGAAGCTGTGAACCACAAGGGAAAAACGGGCAAGGGCAATTCTAAATGTAGAATAATTGAAACAAACAAGAAAAAAGACTCTAAGAAGTCGAATGGAAGCAAATTAGAAGGATACAAGGAGGAAAGGAGTATCCAGCAATTTTTTTGGTATAAAAAATAAGCAAAAGTTAATAGTGGACAAGGTGCAGGAAACTGTAGAGAAAGTGGATAAAACAGTGCTTCAGGCAGATGACAGCCTCAATAAATGCAGCAGTTCAAGGCAGCTTGAGGAAGCAGAACCAGAGGGAGGGCCCGAGACTGAGGCGATTAACAGTAGTGTTCCATCTGTGATACCTAGTGAAGACATCAATAAACTGGTTCAAGAGGCACTCATTAAAATACTCCAAATTCCCTCCAAGTACGGCCACTCTCTACCACCTAGATTACTATTATCTGATGAAAAAGGGCTCGAGGGAGAACCACACAGGTTAACAGTGGTTGAGAAAGTAGAGGAGATAGAAATAGAAAAAAAACAGACTGATCAGAGACTAAATGCTCAAACAAACAAAGATGACCAAGATACTCGGGAGAGTGCACACAGACAAGGGCCCGCCCTTATAACCACACAGGATAGTGGGAGGGATAGGAGAGAGGATTGCAAGGATGGGGGGACAACAATAAATAAACCCCGAAATGAGGGGATGGGCTTTGAAGATGCAAACCCCATGAAAGTAAAACAACTATTGCTTCATGCTGACTGGAATTTAACAGTTCAAGAGGTCAAAATGTCTAAATTATATAATCACATTGCCTCTGATTGTAAAAAAATGGGGGAAGTGGAACCATACCTAATTAAATTTCCTGACAAAACATGGAGGCAGGAATATATGCGATTCCGCTTTAATGTGTTGAGCACGGGACAAATACTTGATATTAGAAGTGGACAGAGTATTGGATCCTTCTTTTGTACATTTTGTAAGCAAAGGGAGAATCTAGAGACTTTGCAGCATTTACTGACTGAGTGTGATGGTTTAAGGAATGAACACATCAGTCACATTAGTAAATATGTTCCAAACACAGATTGTGTGGATCTGGACCTGCTGTGGCTAGACATGATGCACGGTAAATGAGTTAAGCTACAGATTGCTGTTGTCCGGTTCCTGAAGCACTATTGCTGTCTTTAAATTAATGTGAAAAAGAGGAAGCTGATTAAGTATTAAGTCCCCTTACCAAAAATTTAGAGCATTTTTGTTTCCTTGTGAGGGTGATTTACACCTCAGGTAAATGAATTATTTTTAAATGTATTCTTTTAAATTGTATATTGATGTATTTGTTATCAATTTAAAAATGAATCGAAAATGCATTGTGGCAAATGTGAATTTCTGTATGGAGAAATTATGTTTTATGTAGCCTTTGTAAAACTATGTGTTGTTTTAAATCACAAAAAACCTTTTGTAAAAGTTACTATGTAACTATAAACAAATAAAAAATAAAAAAATAAAAATCCAGCAAAGCTGCTGGGGGACTCACTAGGTGAGGGAAATTGGCCCTAAAAGGAGAATTCTCCCTAACAGTTTGTAAGGATGCCCCGGTTTGAGCGGGCTTAGCACCTCTCCCTCGTCCATCTTCTTTGGCCTCTTTGACCAGCCATTCCTCTCACTCTTCCAACTGAGAAGTAGTATCGAAAAGATCTACCCCACAAAGGCTGTCCTCTGGGGCGAAAGGGCTGAGACTGCCTAATAGCGGCACCTAAGAATTTGCCTGCCGCATTTGAGGTCTGCAACTTGTCAAGGCTTTCATCAGTCTTGTTGCCAGCATGTTAATGAGTCTGGCCTGCACATCCAGTGCAAATCCTGATTTCCTCAACCACCCAAATCTGCGTATTACGGTGCTAGTTGCCATGGCTCTGCTGATACTGTCAGCAGAATCCTGACCCGACTGAAGAGACTTGCATATGGCTTCTTTGCCATCCCTAACAATAGGCAAGAATACGTCACTTTCCTCCCCCTCAGGGATGTGCTTCACCGCCATGGGAATACAGTCCCATAGAGTGAATGAGAATTTTACTAAGGCACATTTGGAGTTGGCTGACTTAAGAGCCATGCCCCCTGAAGAAAATAGTTTCCTTGTCCATGCATCTACTCACTTGTCATCCCTATCTGGAGGGATGGTAGGATAAGCAGCCTGTTTTGAAGTTGCAGTAGCTGCCTGCACCACCAGACTTTCTGGAATGGGGTCTTTTGATAGGTAGTCGGGGTCACTACTAGATGGGCAGTTCTTTCTAGTCAGGTTTTTGTTTACAGTCAGATTAGCCTCTGGCGTTTACCAATTTGCCACCACCCTTTTTTGGAGAGCAATGTGAAATGATAAAATGGCATCCATTTGCGGACCCTAATCAATGATGTCCGTCAGATCATCCTGCTCGAAGGGGAGAGTGGGCCTTTTCCACCCCAAGTAGTCTACAACTTTAGACATCAACTGTCTATAAGAATCATCCGTACGCTCATTTTCCTCATAAATTGAGGTTAGTGACTTGAAGAATTCTTTCCTTGGCAAAGAAATATATGTCTTATCCGTATGGGCATTACTGGTTTCAGAAATGTAGAACTGGACCCTCCAGGAGTTGTCAATATTTGTACTGAAGTCGACTTCGACTTCCAAGGCTTTAATGGCATTGAAGGTGCCATAGGTGTAGAAGGCATGGCTGGCGTTGATGGCACAGCTGGTGTCAATGGCACAGCTGGCATCGATGGCGCAGCTTACATCGATGGCACAGCCAGCGTCAATGGCGCAGCTGGACTCCATGGTGCCGTTGTCGAGGGCGCATCTGGCGTTGAAGGCGTCGATGGTGTTGATCACCTCGACCTCAACTTATGCTTCGACCTAGGGCTGGAAAGATTATTAGATGATTTCTCATCTGTTCGAGGCTTCGACCGCTATCAGTGAGGATCTGGCCTTCGTCCCGGGCTCGAGTGTGCATGGGATTTGGCTTAAGTCCTTTCCTTTCTGGCTTCTTTGGAAGCTGCGGTAGAAGCATGGCTTGCTGATGGTTTTTGCCTCTCAAATATTTTATTGCTTTCTGACCTAAATGCTTCCCTTTCGGCCAGTGTTCAGGCCTTTGTGGGACAAGATAACCTCTCAGGTGATGAGTATGATGACAAAGTTGAAGAAGGCGACTTCTAGTGCCTCTTTTTTGATTTCCTCGGCGACGATGAAGAGTGCTGGGAACCACTCCTCGATCTGGATCTTTTAACCTTCGAGGGGTGGAGAGGCACCTCTCGGCTCATACGAAGAAGTTTTTTTCGACGGGGTAGTCGATGGGGATTTTTTGAGGTATTTACCTACCGCCAATTTCCCCTTTCTCTCCTTCAGAGCCATTCCGGTCATAGACTGGTATTTGGAGCAGGCCGACTTCTTGTGCTCCACACCAAGACATCACAGACATACTTTATGTGGGTTGGTTATCAACATTTTGGAGTTGCAGTCTCAACACTTATTGAACTCGTTCTTCGGGGTAGTAGGTGTCGAGGAAGAAGACATTTTTGCTATTAGAACTAAAGAAGTGTACTGCAAATTTTGGAAGTGTAAGCTTTCTCGGAAACATGGAACTGAAGCCAAAGTGTGCTGTGCGTGCTATATATGCATTTGATAACATCATCCTCGAGACAGAGGCCCTCGAGTCGACTGTATCAATGCACAGCGCCCTCTGCTGAAAAACATTCCTTTAGCAGTTAAAGCTGGATATCGTATATCAACAATGAGGAATACGTGGGAGGCCACAATCCATTTGAAATGCATGCTATATTAATGTACTTACTTTGTAGGATGTGACAAGTGTTCTTTCTTCGGTAGCTGTCTTCGTCAATCTTCTTTTTGCCTGTAATTGTAAAATAAAGTTAATGGATATAGATGGTAATGGTGAAGTCTTTTTAGTAAGAGAGGGTGTTATTTATGAAGCCAGGAGGAGTTGCTGGAAACAAAAATTAATAACATTGTGTTATGGGTGGTGTATAAAGTATGTTAACTATGTTTTTAGAGCAATTGTGTGTGTAGTGCAATGTATTTGTAATTTGTTTTTAAAGAATAGGAAAACTGTGGCCTAGTGGTAATGCATTGGTGGATTGTAGTTGCAGCAGTGTTTAGTGCCTTATAGTAGTAGTTGGAACAGTAATTTATATGTAAATTGAAGTGTTGTATATAGATACTTTGGCACTATACACATATGTGTGAGCATGTGGATAATGGTGGCACTATAAATGACTATAAGGGATGTAATGAGACAGGTTGGAAAGTGTGACATTTATATGGAATGAAAAATTGAAAATGTTTCTCATTAGGAGCATTTTCATGAAATCAAAAATAATGCATATGTGCATTTATAGCAGCACTGTGTGTATGTAACATTTTTCTAAAAGAAAGGAAAAGCAGATGGAAAAGATTTGTAGAACATTTTTATGTGGCACTTGAAGTGTGAAAGTTTAATATGTTGGCAGTAAAAGCATACTTGCCAACATGATCCATTCCATGTGTAGGTGCTTATCAAGCCAATTTTCTTTTCAGCAGAATTACGCTGTCAATTAGAGTTTCCAGGATCAATCTTCTGCAGTCATTTGTACGGGTAGAGCGTGACTTCTCAGCTGTTTACATAAGATTGTGAAGTACTCTATGGTGGAACAATTTTTGTAAAATAATTTTTTTGGTAGCCTTAACTGTGGCTACGTTAACATTGCTAGATATAGAGTTAGGGTCAATTAGCAGTTTTCTCCTTTATAATTCTTTTTTTTTTTTTCTAAGAGGGCCTCTAGTTGTTTTAGTGGTTGCTGGTTTAGTTTTGTTGACTGATTGTTCTAGCAGTTTTGTTTGAATATTTGCTATCAGTGCTGCTAGAGGTGGATGGGTATTTGTCATGCTTTTATTTTGTTTATGATCTATTCCTTCTTTGTTTTCTACAGAGTTGCTTTTTAGTAGGCATTCTGTTCTGTCTGTTGGAAAGAAAAGGAAAGGGTGGATTTGAAAGTTATGAATATATATGCGTGTATTGTGAATGAGTGTGTGAATATGGTGACAGACATAAATAGAGGGCTGTCTGATTGGATAATGGGGTGATAGTTGTGGTTGGGAAGGTTGTAAGATTAGCTGTGTATGTAGATTTGTGAAGGGCTTGGGTTAGTGCGATAGTGGTAGTGTGAATGAATAAGTGAGGACATTATGATGTTTTCAGAATAATAGTGTGCGTTATAATAATGGTGTTTAGATGAGAATAGAAAGAGTGTACATGTTGAGGTGTAGTGAGGAACAGCCCAATAACTGTTGTTGATTTGAAAGGAATTTTCTAGGCTACTATGCGGTTAAACAATACTGTATGAGTAACAGGAAGAATACTACTACAGTTATATGCTTACTTTGTAGGATGTGAAGAGTAGTTTTGTTAAGGTTGTTGTCTTCCTGGAAGTTGTTGTTCACTGCAGTTGTGAAAGGAGAAAATGAGTGGCTATATATGGTAATGGTGAAGTAATTTTAGTACAAGAAGACATTATTTATGAATGTGGGACAAGTTGTTGGAAAGAAGAGTTAATAAAATTCGGCCTCATTACGAGTATGGTGGTAACCCTGCTGGTGCTACAGATGGGTTAAAACCAGATTCCTAATAATTCCTTGGCACCTAGCTTCCCGGTGCCTGAAGATCATTACGAGTACTGTTGGCCTGGATAGTCAAGTGCTGGAAAATGTTAGTCCCTGTTCCCGTTGAGTCCATTAGGACTCTACGGGAATGGGGACACATGAGCACTGGCTCCGTTGCTAATGGGGCTGTTGGTCCTGTGATAAGCATGGCTAATGGGGCAGCAGAAAGAAAGTGTGACATTTTTATACAATGCAAAATGGGAGGCTATACATGAAAATTGAAAATGGTTTTGTGGATTTAAAACAGCACTGTGTGTACCTTTTTCGTAAGAAAAGAAGTGGAGATGGAAAATATTTGTAGAACACTTTTAAGTGGCACTTGTGTGAACGTTTACTATGTTTTCGGTGCATTCATACTTAGGAAGCATGCTTCAGACAGCCCTGTGAAACTGAACTGAATGAAATGAGCTGTCAAAGCCACCCAACGTGGCTAAACATTTTATACCGAAATTACAGAATGATCATCCAATATTTTAGTTACATTTTCAGGGCCGGGCACAGAAGCTGATTGGTGCAACTATGTCAGTCCCTTATATGCATGTATATGTTAAGTGACCCTGACCATTTCTTGGAAAAAATCACATCAACAACCCTATTGATGTCACAAAACTTCCCACACTGCTCCTCAATTATGTGATTCTGTGGATCAGTCAAAAGCACTTGTTTTCCATTGGTTGGTAATGGCCAATATACAAAATACCTTGAGATGGCAAGGGGCAAGACATTCACACTGAGTCTGACCAATGATGTACCCCACGGACATCAGCGAGGACACTGTGCAGTGTTACACCCTAGGGTCATTGAAACTTCTCCCCACTTATTGGCTCACTGCCATGCCCCCCACAACAACAACCACAGTTGTCTAGCTCCAGAGCTTCCTTTCCACGCCTTGCTGCCAAGTGTAGTTTGAAACAACTATACCACACAGTGGCTGAATTTTATTTAACTGTATCTTTTCCGACCTATCTCTCTTCTCCCTGCTCTCATAAAACTCTTGGAATCACTGGTGTCTCCTCTCTTGTCTTCTTTCCTTGAAACATCTGACTGTCTTGACTCAGCCCAGTCTGGTTTTCGGCCTGGCAGAGGTACCATGAGCATCCAGGTCTCTGTCCAGGATGATATGGCCAGGATGGTCCATGCGGGGGTTGTCGGAGCCTTGATACTATTAGACCTCTCAGCAGCCACTGACACTGGTTTTCCTCTTTTCTTGAGGACAGATCTCAATCTCTTCTGCTCTCTCCTTTTCTTTCGAAAACTTCCTATCTCACATGTGGTGTCCCCCAGGATTCCGCCTTGTCACCTATTATCTTTAATATATACATCTGGGCCTTAGTGTGCCTCATCCACTCCTTCGGCGTCAGGTGCTATTCATATGCCGACGACACCCAGATCCTGATCTGGTTAGATCTTGATCAGACTGAGATGTCGTTGTGTCTTCATCAGTGCCTGACTTCAGTGGGGGAGTGGATGGGCCTTAACTGGCTAAAGCTGAATGGTGACAAGACGGAGGTGCTGGTGGTGGGTTCCCCTCCTGATCCTTCACTATGGATTGCAAATTTCTGGCCTTCTTCTCTTGGAACTCTTCCTGTTACTGCAATGAAAGTTAAAAATGTAGGAGTTATCATGACAGCCACTCTATCAATGGATGCCCAGGTTTCATCTGTATGCCAGTCTGTGTTTTTCCATTTGAAAATCATGAGACAAGTCCTCCATTTCACACCATCTGTTCTACGGCCACTAGTTGTAGCCGCTATGATATCCAGCCGCCTAGAATATTGCAATTCACTCTATCTCGCTCAGCCCAAGCGGCTGATCCTCCGCTTGCAGCGCCTCCAGAATTTTGCAGCCCGGGTGGTGACTGGATTACCTTATGGTGCCCATGTCGCCCCGGTTCTGCGTCGTCTGCACTGGCTACCGGTGGCCCAGCAGATTGATTTCAAGGCATACTGTATTGTGAATCGTGCTCTGCATGGACAAGGGGCAGAATATCTATGTACTAAATTCTCCCGCTACTTTCCCAGGCGCTCCATGAGGTCTGAGTCGGCCTGCCTGCTGTGTGTCCAATCTTTTTGCCTTGTCAGGCTTGGTGGTCGTGCCTTTTCCATTGCAGCAGCACAACTATGGAACAAGCTGCCCATTGAATTGAAAAATATCCATAATCATTTGGTTTTTAGGAAGGCTCTTAAAACTCATCTTTTCTAATCTTGATGGCTATGGATATAATGGTGTGTGCTTGGGGCCTCTTTCTGCTCTCCAGTGCCATGATGCCCTTGGATGACTGTGCGCTATATAAAAAACACTAACATAACATAATATAACATCTTATTTCTATTTCTCTGCCTATTCTCCTTGTGCACCCAAGTGCCTTTCTCGTAGAGTGACTTCAATGGGGCTGCATTCTCCTGGGAAACATGAGTCTAAATGTCTACACACTGTTTCTGCTGACCGTTCAAATCTACATACTGCTGTCACAAAATGGCCTGCAGCTCTTTCACTATGAGTTCTTTGCGGGAAATGCTTTCCTAACATTGGCCTACAAGAAAATGGCTTCTCTACTGTTCACATTTTGTTCAAAAGCCACGTACCTACCACGTTACCCTCCTAAGGTCCTTTGCATATCCACATGTTGCTCGCACTATTCAACAACCCCATTACTACATCCAATAACCCACCCTTCATTGCATTCACCCGTGGGACTGTTCGTGCTGTGCCTGCTGCGCCACATTCAATGACGTTCGCACTCATGATGTGCCCCATCATGTCACTCTCAACGTCACCATGTTACTTGTGCAACTGATAAATACGCTCCCCCTTGGCAGCATTGGACCTGGACCTTTACAACACTAGGATGGAGGGAGACCGGCCCCTTCCACATACAAACATCACTTCAAATACAGCTCTATCTTTCCTCATTTTTAGAAGAGCTAACCCACTTCAATGTTTCACTCATACTTCTATTTATAATGTCATCTTTCCCCACGGCGGTGGAGCTTCACCTCACTAGTGGTTAAAACTCATATACTATTTCACTATGTCTTCCCTCGTCTTCTAGGGTTGTCTCCTTCTCTCCTAGAATCACCCATGCATCATATAAAACTATTGATTTTTAACTCACCCCTTGTTTTTCCTGCAAGAGTGCACTCATGCTCTAGGTGTTCTCCAAAGTCCTCAGATGCTGTGTCCCTCTCAATCGCCTGCAAAGCAGGGTGCAGATCCCCATTCCAGGAATCAGGCTGGGCTTCATGTTCTGGTCACTGCAGGTAGATGCCGGAGCCGAGGATGTGCAGCAGGCAGCCCCCAACCTCTTGGTGTTCCTGGAAATCACGTCTACGGCACCAAAAATGCATAGTAAACTCAAATATCAAATGGCAAAAAACAATCCAAAGAATCAATAGGCAGTGCATGATTTGCAAGAAATACAGGATTTATTACATGCCAATACGTCTGGGAGGATTGGTCACCTCTATAGAACTAAAAAACTGAAAACGCTATCGACACGTCCCTCTCAGTTTACAGTTGTTATAGATGAAAACCTCTAAGCAACATGTGTTACCAATATCAAGTAGATATTGATGCCACATTCCCCATTGACTAGCCCCTATACAAAAATATAAACACAACTTATGCAAGCCAAATCCATTGGTCAGCCATCTCCCCATGACTATTTAAATGCCACCCCCTACGAATGACCTACCTGTGTATCTGGCAAAAAATACTTAGTTTTGATTTCCCATTGGCCAGGACAACTTCATTTTGTGCATACCCCCGAGTCGACCCAATCCTAAAACAAGTGTGAACAGTGAAGTGAGTACACTGTGGCAACAAAATGGACACAATACTACTTTCTTATGAGACCAGAAAACTTGCGATTCTCAGATGTTGTAGTTGTACATCTCTCTCGGGAACCAGGTGGCTTCATAAAAACACAGCTGAGGTACAGCACTTCGGGACTAATTTATCTGATTTATTTACTCTGTTTAACCTGTCAGATGCCGTTCAAATGATACTACCACTTGTCAAAGGGGGCAGTATAACCATAAACTCATTCAAACCCTAGCTAGGTCTTGCCTCTAGGCCTTGTTCACACCAAAACGTGTCCTTCACTGCCATTACATTTATCTAATGTTGGGAGCATAGCATTACCTGCCTGAAGCATCCGGGAAAGCTTGCAACAATAACCAATCTGTGTGTGGCAAAAGCCTTGGTTGTCTGAACACTCGCTGGGGTGAAGCAGGAATAAAGTGTAATTAAATTAACCGGACAGAAGCTCAGAAATGCCGCCTAGTTCCCTGGATGACAGAAATCTACCAAATCTTATTTGGGCCAAGTTCAATATGGCTGGGCCCTGGCTAAGATGGCCCACCTGCCATCTTAGCCAGGGCCCAGCCATATTGAACTTGGCCCAAATAAGGATTTATATCTACCCTACGCAATGCTTGTGCTACCTAGCCGTTCAACCATATACTCGACATTAACAAAAAGCTTTTCCTAATACAACAGTGTCACAATCTAATTCTTTCCACTGTAAAAAAAAACATCATCTAATTCAGTGATCGTTGCTAGGAAACATTTGGAGTGTCATAGGCCTAAATGCTAAGTGTAAGGAACAGTATCTTTTGCTGCTCCTTATTTCTAAATGTAATGGTTTCTAGAATGCATCAAAACTAAGTGCATTTCACACGTAAAGACAAATGCTAAAACAAATGATAAAAATACTGACACTAAACTGACCAGCTGTCCATGGTAATAGAATTTCCGGAGCCAGAACCTCCTTCCACGTTTGGGATGTTGCACCTGCCTGTCAACAAGAGAGTATCAGGGGTATAGTGGTGACATATCGTGATAACAAGGGAGGTGTAGGTGATAAAAAAAAGAGCGGTTTGTCCAAATGTTTCTCTCAAGAACACACACAACGTTATATAGTTAGGAATTGGATCAAATACTTTGCAGTACAATTGACACGTGTTGGCATGAAGCGTGAAGTTTCTGAGTGCTCATTTGCCTGTAGAGGTTGTTTGAAGTGTCTATTCATTTAATTCACCCATTGAATGCCCCCATCCGATTCTGACAAGGTGAAATAACTCCTTAGCTCTGGAGTACACAATTTCGGGACTTTTATTTAGGAGAAGGTGTTCTTGTTGAAAACGGATTCACTGTAGTAACGTGCCTATTTTCTTGAAATATATATAGCACATGGTGAGTGTACTTGCTAATGCAATGCCAATACATGTCATGTACTAGCTGAGATTACAGGGGCTTTCCAACACAGCAAAACCAATAGACAACTAGTAATCATTGCAAACAAGCGTGCATTATCTCTCAACAACGTGCTTACAAATCAACCACCAAAACAACAGTACGTATACTGACACACAAAAACAATGCAAAGGCACACATCTGCCCACTCCATTAGAATGCACCCAGACACTGTTTTTCATTTATTTCTGTATTGGGATGCTTTGAAAAAGACACACGTACTCATTGTTTCCACTCTATTTCAGAATTCGAACTAATACTGCAAAGGTGTTTACAAGAATACACATTGTACATATAATCTTGTATCTGCCACTCTGTAGAAGATATTGTTATATACGTTGTATTTGTAGCATATTTTAGGAAGGTTACCACTTGTTTCCTTGCAACGCGTGTGAGGGTCATATCAGGGTCTGTTTTTAAGAATTATTGCATGGTATGTTTTTCTGACTCCCTGAACTTTGATTGAATATATCCTCTTCCCATGCTTCTCCTCGGAAAGCATATGTCAAGGGTCTTTCCATATCCATCGGCGCTGCCACTTGCCTTAATATATAAGCCTTGACCAGTTACTTTCCTGTGTGAAAGCTTCCCTCAAAAACCGCGCCATAAAACAGGTTCTAGTAACGGAAAATAGGCCATTATCACAGCACACTCTAAAACGGTTGCAATAATGTGAAATGGACACATTATTCGAATCAGCTTGAAACGCTGTCAGGGTTCATGATATGTCCAATGCATAACCAATTGTAGTCATGATTGGCAAATTGGAAACCGCTCTGTTCTGCGTTGTTACCTTTGATCTGCAGAGGAGATCAAGGGTTTACATCGGAATTCCTCTCATGACAGCAAAGAAGGAGCGCGATCTGTTTCCCATCACTTCGGCACCCCGCTCCATAGAAAGCTAGCTACTTATGGTCATGCTGCTAGATTATGGATGGTGACAAAACGCGCCATTTCCACGTTGTTAGGATTATTACCGGAACTGAAAAAGTGCGTTTTCTTTTTGTTTCGGCTGACAAATTGTTACTTCAGTTCTGAGCTTGTTGCAAGCTGTCAGGTCAACCATATGTCATCTAAGGTGAACGGAAAAAAGCAAGAAAGTCGCAGCTCTTAAAAGGAATGCTTTCTCACCACCAAACACAGCAATGGAATTCATGAACATGCTTGCTGACGCCTAGGTTTACAATATTTCACTTGGGATTCTGAAATACCGAGGCCTACGTGACCAATTGAACTGCAGTTCTTTCAGTATACAGCAGGTTTTGTTTACAACATGTAGCCTTTAAGATCTATAAGGAAAGAAGATTAGATATCTTGCAGATACAACTCTACTTCTCTCAGATGTGGAATTTCAGAACATTCCTAAAACAAGCATTGGCAATGGCAACAGTTTGGGTGTTTGTGTGGACATGGGAATGGCACATGCCAGGCACTGCGGTAGGGGTATTAACTGGCCATTGAAGGCAGCAGCTGCAAAATGGTACACGTTCTCGGGCATCTAATTGCAGTGTCTGCAAAATGCCTAATACTTATATACAAACCAGAACTGTTGGTTTTGACGATGCTTGTTTTTAACATGACTTAAGTGATAGAAACGCATAGTGTTCATAAATTCAGTGCCTGAAGGCAGACCCATTAAGAGATTTGTACTACACCAGTGCCGTGTTCAAAACTCCAATTAAGTTATTAGGCTGCTTTGAAAAAACACTTACAGGCACATTGTGCCTCATTATGAGGTTGCTGGTGCCCCAGCGTACCATTTCTGCCACTTGATATCCCGGTAATACCGGGATATTACGGGCAGTGGCAGAACGGTAAGTTCCCATTCCTGTGTGGCAATGTTTTTCAGTGATTTATCTGCCGGTAGGGGTCTGAACTACCGGCAGGTCAGGCCTGCTGTTAGTTTACAGCCCCTACTGGCAGACTGAGATTGAGCTGGTTACCAGCACCTTATTTCCGGACCGGCTCACTCCTAATGAGGGCAATTGAGCAGAAAGTTTGATGGTAAGGCTTGAGTAAACCAAGCCCAAAGAGTTCCTGTGAGGAGGTGTTTTGGTCGGGGTGGGGCAGGAACTATGTGGAATGGCCATAGGGATTAGCATGACCATAGGCGGTCAATGGGCGGGCAAATAGCCAAACAAAACCTTCAAGCTTTTTGTCCACCCCCATATGCCATTTCTCCCTACCTACCTACTCTAATGCAATATTTTTCGGCATGCAGGGGGCATTGCCACCTAAGTGCCCAAACTAAAAATATAGCATCCAAGTTACAAAGTATCAAGCAACTGAAAAAAGCATATGGAATCTTTTCAGACAATCATTTTTTTCATACCTAGTCCACCGAATTTACAAAGGTGACTATAAAATTTTTTGGGGGCATGCAAAAAGTTTGATATGATATATAATATGATACAGCATTTATAACGCACCTGTACACAAGTGTTACTAGGCGCGACAAGACAAAGAGGGGATACAGAGGGAGGACAAAACAACTATCTTACTAGGCTTTGTGTCATTCAGATCGTGCAAGTGCAGGGAAGTGTAGGTGTAGAAGTGCAGGTAATCAAAAAGTGGGCCAGCGGGTGGCTAAGTGCAAGTAATAGACAGTGCAGCCATCGCTCACACATTATTTTTGGTCATAAATTAGGGTGAACAGTTCAGCAATTATTGCATTGCAAATAAAAAGACAAATTAATTTCCACTATTGAAAATGTAGTAGGCATGTTTGTGGGACAGCATTGGTTATTGTTACTTTTATAGTTCTATCATATAATGAACACATAATCATATTTCTTCAAATAATAAGTACACAGGAATACAATCATGTGTAATTAATTGCATATCTAAGAATAAAGGGGGTATTATAAGTTGGGTGTGCTACATAATGACTACTGCTCTGCAGAGTGTAGGAGTGAGTGATATTTAAACCACCTACTCAGCCCCACACTGCCACTAAACCAGCAGTGATCCCAATCATAAATGTAGTGCAGGCCAAGGACAGGGTATATCTTCATGAGGGTCATGAGGTAATAGCATTAGCTAATTTTTTAAAATAAAATAATTTCCAACCAAGGTTCTATAAAAATATTGACTTATAACTAAAAAATACAATGCAAACAGTTAATCAAAAAACACTAGGAACAACCACCCCTGTAAAGAAACACATAGGGCCTCATTACCACTTTGGTGGTAGCCATGGCGCTATTAGCGCCATGGGTTCCTCCAAAATAGGGTCTGGGTCCTGGTTCCCTGAATGGGGAATTACTGGGCCATTCCGAGTTCGGAGGGCCCGGTAATGATGGCTGGTTTTACCAGGCGTCCTTAGTGGGTCTCACGAGGGGACCTCGTAATTTTGCGGAATGGGTTTAACGGGTCCGCCTCCATTAGCAGAGCCTGTTAACCCATTCCGCAAAAGTCATAATGAGGCCCATAGAATGCAGACTTTTAAAAAGGGTCCTCTTGCTAGATGAGCAAGGTTGGCCAGGCAATCAGATTGGGCAACTATGCCAAATGTATGTTGGTGAAGAAAAAGCTAAAGGAGCTGGCCTTAAAAATCACTTTGATCTGACAAGTGGACCTGGAGACAGTGTCTCTTCATAGTACCGTTATTCTTTTCTTTGGTCTTCATCAGCATTGAACTGGGCTTCTTGGCACTTTATCGGTGGTCGAGCTGATGCTGAGGTGTTTGAGTCGATGCAATCCCACTGGCATTCAGTTTTTGGTCAGTTCAAGGATGAAGTGCTTTTGATGGCTCGAGTCGGCATTGAGGTGTCAAGACAATGGCTTCTCATCAGATTGGACTTGCAGTCAAGTCATCAGCAAGATGATGGTTCTGCTGGGTCAAGTCAGCATTAGACAAGGTGAGTGCTATGTCTTCCAACAGTTGAGTCAGCAATCACGTCAGTGGCTCCTACAATTTCCAGCCCATGATCAGGTTGACCAAGATGATAAGCAGTAATGGGACGAGCTGGTGTCTGGGTCGCTCAAAGTATAGAAAATGGTTCAAAGTTTTCTTAGAGTGCCAAAAGCAGCACAACAGGTCCGGTGGTTTCTCAAAGGATGCAATGAAGGGCAATTCAGCTCAACAACATCTTCAGGCAGTGGAAAAGGATTCCAACTTATTCTGGATTCTGAGTTGCTGGGTGTCCCATTCCAAGGGCTTGAGGGCACAATGAGTCTTTCTTGTCTGCGCTCCAATCCAGGGATCTTGGCTGGAACCTACATGGGTTGCATCAACTCCAGTGAAAATGATCTTGGTACGAATGCAGCCAGTAGAGTGCTTTGTTCCAGCTGCATTTTACCTCCAATGTTCCTTGGGGATGGTTATGGGACAGAGCTCCCCACTCTCTTGGATGTTTTGTGTCTTCACAACACTGGTGGAGAACTTTGGGATAGATTGCATCCTCACCAGAGGCCTTGATTAATTCAAGAATCAAAGGAGAGGATGTTCTCTCTTTATACAGGCAAAATGTCATAGGTGTTTCATCCAAAGAAAATCTGTCTGCCCTTTGCCTTATTACATCACACACAGAGTGCTTTGTATGCAGTAATCGGGAGGAACAGGATAGGTAGAGAGCCTTCATATGGATCAAGATAGGACAACCATTCTTTCAGCCCAGCTCTCGCTTATGGCTACTCTAACTCTGCCATGTTTCCATGCCTGCTGATTTGAAAGGGACTCCAGTGGTCAGCACCCTGGTGTAAAGGTGGTTTTGTTATGTCAGTGCTGCCTTTGAGGCACTGATTCCCAGGAGACCTACTGGGGGAGGTTTCTGCGGGAAGATTTGGCTCTTCTTGCACAGAGATAAAATATGCAGCTTCCTTAACCTATGCTTTACTTTACAGCTGTGCTAGACATCAATATACATCAATACTGTCATAGCCAGGCCCTTCTCACAGAGCTGACACTAGTGTAATATACATTGTTGTGGTTGCATAATTGTGTGTTCTTACCAGCCACCATTCCACAAATAGGCATGGTTTATATTTAAAGATTCATGTGCCACCAGACTGACTGAGGCATAACATTAGTTTAATGTAGATCTGAGGCGCAGAAGATTAAAAAGGTGCCTCTGTCTGCAGGAAGTTTGTTTGCCAGCAGAAGTCAGAAATGCACATTGGACATTTGAACCTGACCTGTGCCACTGCAGAGCCGGAGCAGAGGGTGCCTGTAAGCCATCTCATCAAGTGCAAATGTTTGCACTATAATTTTGGGATGGAACATTTGTGAAAGAGCTATCTGAATAGCACCCCTCCCTTCCAGCAACAGAATTTCTGCACGATATTATGTAATATTATGTAATAAACACACAAAATCCAGGGCCTTCACACCCTCACAAAATGACAATTTTTCTCACTTCCCCCAGCCCAAAAGGTTGAGCCTCACCTTTCCAAGGGTCTGGCTCATCCTTATGAAAAGGAAAATATACTAAGGCCATCAGCCTTGAGGTTTTGAGATGAAGTCTTAAGCGTCCTGTGACCCAATCTCTCCCTTTTCCCATCCACCACTTGCTAAGGTATTTCATGGGGTGATCAGCCCCTTCTGAGCCCATCTCACTGACTATGCTCCACGTTCCGATTTACAGGTGCCTGTTTTTACATCTCACTCCATGCCCATTGACCCGAAATCTAGAACTGGGGACTTGCACAAATAATTTTTTACAGCACTTTAAAGCTGTTTGGCATGTCGGTTGTATATGCATAGCTACAGATATGAAATGAGGCCCGCCATCAGCAATGACTTTCTGAGTGCATCCTTACTAAAAACATTTCATTTTTCTCTCACTAGGACACCCAACCATAGGATTTAAGGGGGCGAAGGCTCACACCTCCTGAATTACCAGTGCCTTAGCAAGACTGTAAGGAACGCACTGATTCCTTCTTGTTTACATCCTCCTGGATACTGCAAAAAGGATCTGATCAACCAGATGTTCAGGACCCATGTTTAGTAGGGCATTTCTGGGGCCTTGAGAACAACAAACCTCTGGCTTTATCCTACCTCAAAAGTCTTAGACTCACTGTTTTCCGGGGCTCTTGCCTTGTGCCTGTGAAGGTGGTCATTCCCCAAAAAGACAATGATAAACTAATAGTAAAAAGACACACCCCAGTAGGGAATGGGACCAAGAGAAAGGTTGTGAGTAAAACTAAGATTCATATACAATGGCGTATGCAGAGGACTCTGCTGCCTCGAGAGCGCTCTGCCACACAATACAAAAAAAGTACATTATAAGCTTTAGAAATGTCACTAGTGACATTTCCCTATAGATACATCTAGTTACATTGGGATTGGTGGAAGACATGGATACATTATAGTAGTGTAGGGACCGACTCCACATGATTGCCTGGCAGCTTGGAGGTCCTGTAGGCATCACATGGGCCAGCTGGGCTCATCCTTGCGAGGTGAAGGTCAGGCTGGGTCCACGAGAGGAGAAAGCTCTGCCTAAACTAAGCAACACAATGGGCCTCATTAGGAAGCTGTAGTACGGGCACGGCTGCCGCCGTTATTCATTTTTTTCCAGCACCCAAAAATGGGCAATTACTGGGTCATTACGACCTTGGGAGGGTGGTAGTACCAGTACCGTTAATAACAGTACCGGTGGTACCGTCATGTTCTGCTCATGGGTGCCTGTACGGCCACCAGGTCAAACCTGGTGTGGATCTTTTAGATAATAATTAACACAAATGGCAGTAGAAGAAGAAGAACAGGGAATCTATGACCAAGCAACTAAGTCGGATCCCCAGACCATGACAAAGGCATAGGTGACCGATCAACTGGGGCTAGCTACACTTCCAGCGTTGAACTTCATTCTCAACTCTTTAGTCACAGTGTTTGAGCATTTTAAAAGAGAAGTTCAATCGCAGGCAGGATGCCTTATAGAATTAACAAAAGAGACATCAAATCTCGAAACAGCGTTAGTGGGGTTAACCAATACAATTACCACGGTCATTTCACCAACCTTAAAAGATCTGAGGCTGGAGGTAATGAAACAGGGACTCGACCTCTCAGCCATATAAGCTGCACTTGAAAAAAAAGGCAAAGAAGAGGAAAAGCAGAACAGCATGCTTCAAGAAGTCCTCGTCTTGCTGAAAAAACTCATTCCAGAAAGAAATGGAGTAGTGAAAGAGGGCAGGATAGAAGAGCTAGATAAAAACCTCTTTGATGACACCCCTCTTTCGGAGTCAGTTATGGAAGAATTTATAAGGTTAGCACAAGTTGTTGAAGAAGAGGAAGAAGTAGAAGCAAGCCACCTGCAAGCCTCCGTAAATATGTTGGAACAGGAACAGCCAGTACATACCCCAGCATGGATAGAAGTGGGGACACATCACTCTAAAGGTAGACGGAAAGTAAAAAATAAAAAAAAGAATAGCACTACTGCCTTTCCCATAATTCTCAGAAAAAAATAAGAAAAATGCTGCAACTAAAAAGAATGAGGCAACTGTAATCTCAGCAACTCAAAAGGGCAAGATAACAAAAAATCGGAAATAATCACAGAGTACAAGACCACAATAGAAATATTGCAAGATGATGAGCAAGAAGATCAAGAGCTACCACCTTCCAAGGGAGGGACCAGGTGCAAAATGGGCAATAACTTGTCATCAAAAACCCCCGCAGGGTGCAAAACCAGTAAACAGAAGCCCAGGGATCCATTATTAGGAGAGACAAGCCTGACCAGATTGAGATCACTAATGTGAGCGTGGGGCTACAAACTGAGCAATTAACTATGCAAATAGAAGAAATAGACAATCTGGCAAATGTACTAAACAAAAGAGAAAAGAAGGGAGAGAACGGTGCAAGACAGCCAGGCCAGTCATACAAAGGCCCACCATGGGCGCCCTTCTTTATGAAGATGAACGGCGTAAGTGTCCCTAAGGAAACAACTCATGAATTAACAGGTAAATCATCTAAGAAATTGCACCTATCTTCCTGAAACACCTAAATCTTGGAGAGACGAAAGGTATAAAGGTAACGGAAACAAAAAATGGACTAGGGTAGATGACGGTAATCCAGGAAGCATTCAATGGCACTAGTAAAATGGGCATGCTAATGACACAGAGCCCCAGAAACAAGAAGCCTGAGGCCAGCCAACGGAACACCCTGGAAACAGAAGACAAGGAAATGGCTGTCTTGGAATATGCTGTCCCAAGGCTGTGGCTCAAAGCCGTGGGTGAAAGCATGCAGTTTATCTCACTGTGTAGAAGGGTGATATTGAGCCACTTAATATCTAACCTATATCTTTTCAACACAGGGGACATAGAATATGTGAAATCCCCAGTCAAAAGCAACCTGAAATTGGTGGAAATTGGACTCACGTCTAGAAAAGCACAAAAAGCTGTGGTAACTAATAAAAAAGAACGGGAGAAGCATAACCTTTTGGTTTTCTTGACAGCTCCAAATGAAGCCAACATTGACAGAATGAAAAGTAACATCTTAGAACTTGGGGCAACATTATATCAAGAAGGAGCCCAAGGTGGCCCTAATTCACAAAATCTAAATATGACTCAGTGAGAGCCACGCTCTAATGTGATTGCAGCATTCCCGGTTATCTTAGCCGAAGTGCTACAGAAGCTAGGTTTGGACTTACAAATGGCCTCATTACACGGTAGGTGGTAAGGGATTACCGGCACCGGTAATCCCTTACCGCCCTACTACGAGGTCCCTCAGCGGGTCCCGTCCTTAACTTGTGGTCAGACCACACGTTAAGGACGGAACCCGTTGAGGGACTTCAGAGCTAATAACGGTACCGCTAATAGCGGTACCGTTATTAGCTCCTTTCCCATTCCCATTCAGCCCTATGGGGGCTTGAATGGGAATGGGGAATGGTAATTGGCATGTGGACTTACCAGGACATTCCGACCCTGGAGGACTCGGTAAGTCCCCATACCGCCTACCCGGACCCAATGGCGGTAAGGGGTAGCCATGGCGCTAGTAGCGCCATGGTTACCTCCTACCGTGTAATGAGGCCCAAAGTCTGTAGGCAGAATAGCCTTTATATGGTAAGTTGGAACACGCGGTCTCAAAGACATTCACTTCTAGCTCAATGAGGAGCACCCTATTCACCAGTATGAATATTATTCTCCTCCAGGAAACAGGGTTAAAAAGCAAGGGGACGTCCATCGGGGGTACTCCTTTTGGCATTTAAAAACTCGCTGGCTAAGGATGCAACATTAATTTCTAGCAACAGCAAAGGCATCCTCGCATGTATATTCGATCTGCAATTGTCCACAGGAGATACCCAAATAGTTATTGTGCATGTCTATTAGAACCCCGCCTGGATCAACCTCCAGGCTTTCCTCTCCACTTTATCAACAGGATTGGAGAAGATAAAATTGGACTTTGTAATGTTGGTGTGGGACCTAAAAGCCCAGTGCATTCAAGCCCCGAGACACAACGACAATACAAGATGCGTTGGAATCTCCAGGAACAGGAAACAATGGGTAGACTTCCTTACCTTGTGGAGACTAAAAATGCTGAATGGAGCAGTGTCAGGGGATAACCCGCCTTGCATGACATGGATGCGAGATAAATCGGCATCCACTCTAGATTATGTTTTTGTTACAAAAAGTCAATTGACAACGAATGTTGATCTTGAAATCAGCTGGGAGGGGAGAGCGACCATGCCCGATTAAAAATAATATCAAACGTCAATGTTGTCCCAAATAGACAAATATACACACAAAGTGGCAGTGAGAAAGGACAGAGTGTGCTTAGTAAAATACAGAGAAAACTAAATGTCAACCTCTCCACTTTGCCAACCAGAGAGTGGCAGGAAAAACTGTCACCCTATAAAATTTGTGAGTTAAATATGGCTGGTCTGTCCGCCCAAATTAGGAGAAAAGACAGGAAGCCACCAGCACAGTCACTCATTTGATAAAGAAACGTGGTTACAAAAAAAACTGCCCAGGAGTAAACTCAGACACCTAAGGATCCTTAAACTTGATCCACATGTGCTACAGGATGAAATCAAAAAACTTACCAGAATATATAAGCCGTGGCCCCTTTCAAGGAAATCTCAGTGCTATCACCAAGACAGTGAGATGATGCTGGAGGCACTCTGTGAATATAGTTCCAGAAATTTCTGGTCGATAATAAATCGGCTGGAAAATAAGAACATTAGTGCCTAATTTAATCTGGTCTCAGGGAAAAATTGGTCAGAATATCTCACTGATGTCATCTTTGATGTCCTGTGTGTTATTCTTAGCAGTGCACGGTGGTGGCGCGAGTTATGGTTGCTTAGCTTACCATAACTGGCGAATTTCAGGAGTTTTTCGGTTTTGCTTGGAACCATAACGTCCCTTTAACAAAGTTTTTTCACTGAATTTCATAGATTTTTAGTAGCGCAACTTAACCATAACGTCCCGTTAACAAAGTTTTTTTACTGAATTTCATAGGTTTTTAGTAGCGCAACTTAACCATAACTTCCCGTTAACAAAGTTTTTTTACTGAGTTTCATAGGTTTTTAGTACCGCAACTTCACCATAAACTCCCTTTAACAAACTTTTTTTATTAGCACGCAGACAATATACAAAGATGGAGTGTAAAAAGCAATTTCTCAGAAATGGCTTTACACAGAATGTTGCAAAGTAAGAATTTATGGTCGTTCACAGTGAAGGTCAGCTGCTTCCATTTTTTGCTCGCGTGCCGGAGTGGGCCACGACTTGCACTATAAGGTTCTATTGTTTTTTGACCTTGACAGACAGGGATCGTGCTAAAAGACTTCTTTTGAAGGAGGGTTGCAAAAACGTAAGACACGATAAGGATGACATTTCTGAAACGAAACCACTTTTATATATTATATCACTATGAGAAAGATCGTTGGCACAGACAGAGTCGTATTTTGGGACTGCATTACGCGTAGACAATGGAAAATGCCAATATAATGTAAGTAACCCTTTAGAATATTTTATACTGGAATATAATAACAATAGCGTGGCGTTAAAGCCTGGTTAAGTTGTACTTGTTCGTTCAATGTGGCATATTGTTTTGTACCGCGCACTATCACCGCCGAAGTGGTCCCTTGTCGCTTAGAGGGCTCTGAAAAAGGCAGAGGAGAGAGGGTGGGTTAATGGGAATAAGTTATCATACTCTGTTGCACTATCCTCGCTAGCAAATAGTTTCACGCCCTAATAAATAAAATGAATATTTTTAATGAAGATCGGCTGGTGACACTAATTTATGTTTGTTAAAACAGGTACATTCTTCCCTACTGTCAATGCCACGATTTTCAGAACCCAGCCGATGGTTTTTTTAACTGCCAGGTGCAGCTCCATGTAAGCAACTTCATGACCCTCACCATTTTATGGGACAATCGCCAAGGACCAATATGCCCTTACGCGGTACTAGCGGCTAGAAGCAACATACCAACCATTATGGTGGTCTAATGCCTCGTTGTTGGAGCAGCCTTCCGATTATCAGTGCGACCATTTGCTTCTTTTATCATAAACCATCAGCCTGTTTACCGCAAAGGAACAGCGCGTGGGTCAAGATGAACTTTTGCTGATCGACAGCAAAGACAACTGCAAATCGCGGAATATTCTCTAAACATTTGATGTGAAATAAATGTACTTTACCAAATGTCCAATCTTGCTGTTTGCTTTTAAACCACAGTTTCATATTCCGAATTGTGGCGCACTGTGTTGTGAGATGATCTAACACCCTCTGTATTGCAAAGGAACAGCGCGTGGGTCAAGATGAACTTTTGCTGATCGACAGCAAAGACAAATGCAAATCGCTGAATATTCTCTAAACATTTGATGTCAAATAAATGGACTTTACGAAATGTAGAATCTTGCTGTTTGCTTTTAAATCACAGTTTCATATTCTGAATTGTGGCGCGCTGTGTTGTGAGATGATGTGTGTTGTTTTCCGGGTTCTGTGTAAAGTCGCGTAGGACTGGAGACGACTGGGTGCGTTTGACTACGGACCCTGTAACGTCACGGAGAGAGGCAGGGAATATGAATGTTTGATAATGTCAGGCTTAGGGGTGGGAGATATGATTCAGGGCCTCATTACACATTGTGTGGTAAAAACCGCAAATTACCGGCATGGCGCCCTTAACGTGTCCGCCCTCGTAGGAGTGCGCTAATAGCGAACCATTACGAGTACGCGGACACAAGCTTTGCGCCATGCCGGTAATGCCCCTCCAGCCTTGCTGCTAATCTCCCCCAAAAATCACTTACCGCCTTCCACGACAGTGCAGATAGCAACTCCGCCTTGAAGCATCGTGCAAATAGCAGCCACCGCTAATAGCGGTGACCGTTAAATACCGGAACCGGAAATAGCATCATCGCACAGGAACGGGAAAGAGCACGGCGGCCATCTTTAAAAACACAATCCATTACCATCCTCTGCCCCCTGGACCTGTTCCTGTTACCTTGTTGCCTGAGACCCATTGCTGCACTGTTACCATGCCCAAGGCACTAAAAAAAACAACAGACCGCCAGCGAAAGGAGAAGTTCTCCACTGAGGAGTTAGTGAAACCTTAGCGGACAATGCAGAAGTGGTCTTCGCAAATGACATGCGGCGGGAGACCCTCCTAAAGAAGAAAGCAATCTGGGCCGAAGTGGCAACAAAAGTGAGTGCTGTAGGCACCAGCACGCGCACTGTACGCGAGTGCAGAAAACGATGGGACGACCTGAGACTCCGGATCTGGATGATCCTGGCCGAGAACCACAAGACTGCCACCGCTGGAGGATCAGGGTCACCGATCAAGCTGAAGGAGTGGGAGGAGACATGTGCAAACCTCATCGGGGTAGAATGTTATGAGGGAGTCGGGAGGATGGAGCACGGCATGCGGTAAGTGCACTGATGCAAGCATGCAATGTGAATGTACAAGTCCCCACAAGTCCCCACAAATGACAGCCCTGGATCACTGCATGGATGGCCCGGCATCCACACATGCATCCCACCCTGCGCATGTCAGCGCCAGACCCCAACACACACACATGCATACATCAACAGAGCCAAGTGCCACACACAACACTGCATGGATGAGGCACTGAAATGACACTTCACCTGCTTCCTCCACAATGAAGTTCAAACGGCCCCAAATGAATTCATGATGTAGCCTGCATTGAGTACATGCGACCATAACCAATGACATCCCCCTTCTTGTCCCCGACAGGGTCGCATACAGACAGCGAGGGAGCATCCCAGGCACCCCCTGTGCAAAAGAAGAAAATGCCACAGCCCAGCAAGGACGCACCAACAACATCAGGTGGAAAAAGGCCAACGCCCCTATTGCAGCGTCCAAAACAACTCCTGCGCGCCACTGCCAGTGCCACGCAAAACCCTACTGCCCTGCCTCTGGATTTCCACTCCCCCCCCCCAAATCACCGCCACCGAGGGTCCACCCTCAGCTGCTGCCAGTTCGGCAGGGGAGGCAGCAGCCATTGCCGCATTGTCCGACGTGGATGAGCCCACAGAACTCGATCTGCCTATGCACACCCCAAGCCCTGCTGTAACCCCCGAGCAATCACCCCTACACACACCTTGCTCGCACGTCACCGTTCACGAGTCCATGGAGGCCTTCAGTAGCCCCCCAGAGGCGGCATCTGCACACCAGCCAGCATCAGGATGCGCAGCAGACACACCACCACAGGCCGCCACTTCCCCTGACCTGGCCAGCGTCACAGACCTCGTAGGTCAACATGTGGAGAAGGTTGCCCGTCTCAGGGCTGACCTCGGGGAGACATCCAGGCACTCCAGGGAGGGATTGAAGTCGTGCACAGACAGGCTGTGTGGAGAGCTGATACGCGTATGGGAGGTGCTAAAACGCATCGCAGATGCTATGGAGCGCCAATTTCCACCAGGACAGTCTGCCACCTCTTCGACCACCAGTTTGCGGCATACAAGCCCAATCAGACGCTCTACACGCACCACCAGGCGCCCCTCCAGCCAGCCCCCAAATGCTGGCCCTGGCAATGAACAATAGGGCGTGAATGTCCATTGACCTCTGTGCATGCCTGGACACATACATTTTTGGAGACTCATGAGGGACAGTTGTGGGGGGTGGGAGGAAGGGTGTGATGGGACAGTTGTGGGGGGTGGGGGGAAGGGTTTGATGGGACAGTTGTGGGGGGGAAGGGTGTGATGTGACAGTTGTGGGGGTGGGGGGAAGGGTGTGATGGGACAGTTGTGGGGGTTGGGGGGAAGGGTGTGATGGGACATTTGTGGGGGGAAGGGTGTGATGGGACAGTTGTGGGGGGTAAGGGTGGCGGGATGGTTGGGGACTTGCACATTTTTCTTTTTCTGTTCATTAATACACTGTTGTTTGAGCAAAATACAGGCCTTGACTCCTTGATTGTGTATGATCAATTTATTGACGCCAAGGTCCATTGTGAGCTAACAAACAGACACCAGTGCATCACCAGCCATATACAGGTGACAGTATGACTACATGTTACTCAGAATATTTGGTTGATCAAATGCTGTCTCACAGCATGTCCCTCCTGGCCATCCCCTCTTGCATGACCTGCATCCCCTTCACCTCCATCCTCATCCCCGTCATCATCTTCATCAGGTGCCTCCATTTCAACGTCAGGGGGCAGTGGCACATTCCGTCTCATACACATATTGTGCAGCATGACACATGCCGTGGTGATCTTTGCAACCTTCTCATGGCCATACAGGAGGGCGCCACCAGACCTGCTAATGCACCTAAACTGTGACTTCAGAAGTCCAAAAGTCTGCTCGATGACGAGGCGGGTACGGGTATGTGCATGATTGTATTCTTCTTTGTGCCTGTTCTGTGGGTTCCGTACAGGTGTGAGGAGCCACCTCTTCAGGGGATAGCCGGCACCACCTACATGGGGGGAGGAACAGGTTCCTGTTACTTTTTGACACATGTGTGGCCTGTTCATGTCACATACTTTGGCCTATCATTTTGATTCATGTACACATTCAACTGCACTGCATCAATGAATATGGTCTGTGTGACTGCTTTGTGCAAAGGTGAGCACAAGCATGCAAGTAGACATGCCCCATTGATGCCTCCAACAGTGCCTGCCATGTCCTGGGTGAGGCCAGGTCATTGGTGTCCCTGTGGGCAGGCACATTTGGTACCACACTGGTGGTGTACTGTCCTTCCGATATTGCTGTTGCCATGCTGAGAGGCAACCCTTCAGTGGTGCCATGGGTTTGTGGTGCATTGCCATAGCTAGGGGGTATACCTTTGCATGCATCCAAGGGCACAATGCATTGTTGATGTTGTGCTGTAGGAATGCTGCATGACTATGTTGGCGGCATGGATGACTATTTGTGTATTTCGTGGCGTGGAGTGTCGTGCAATGTGGATGAGGATTGATGTTTGATGTCACCAGATTTGAGTTGTCAGCTGTGTCGTGTGGCATATACTTGCATGTCCGTTCATCCCAAGTACGTTGCTGCCCTCACAGATGCCCATTAGCGTACATCTGTACGTGCATTTGGGCGACGGACTACAGGCTACACCCAGTTGGAGTATCTACCTACCCCCCCAATGCACACCCAGTTGGAGTACCTATCTACCCCCCCAATGCACACCCAGTTGGAGTATCTATCTACCCCCCCAATGCACACCCAATTGGAGTATCTATCTACCCCCCCAATGCACACCGAGTTAGAGTATCTATCTACCCCCCCAATGCACACCCATTTGGAGTATCTATCTACCCCCCCAATGCACAACCAGTTGGAGTATCTATCTATCCCCCCCAATCACACTGCCATGTGCTTAGCATGGAACTCACCAAGTAGCCATGAACGTTGTCCCATTTGTCGCTCCATGTAGCGGGGGATAGTTGAGTTCCGCAGGACCATGGAATCATGGGTAAATCCTGGAAATCGGGCACAGCAATGTGTGATTATCTTGTTTGCGTCACATACCATTTGACATTGATGGAGTGGAATTGCTTCCTGTTTCGGTAGACTACTTCATTGTGATGTGGGACGACCAATTCCACATGTGTACAGTCGATGGCCCCAATGCAACTTGGGATGCCTGCCAGTGAATAGAAGCCAACTTTGGTGTTTGCAATCTCCTGGGCAGTCCATGGCATGGATATGTGTTCGGGTGCATGCTTCAGGAGGGCATCAAGTACCTGGTTCAGTATGCATGAGAATACTGGTTGGGAGATGCCATGCATCTGCCCCACTGTATGCTGGTAGGTTCCTGTGGCCAGGAAGTGGAGCACTGTCACCACCTTGAGTAGTGGGGGGATGGCAGTTCGGATATCTATGAGGCTCACAATGTTGTTGTGTATCATGTCCACGATGCTGGTGATGGTGTCCCGGTCCAGACGGTACAGGGTGTGTATCTGCTCAGGTGTTAGGTTAAATGAACTGGCTCTGATCCGGGGAATTGGTGGGTGCCTCTGTGGTATGATTAGGTGGCGTGGTGGTGGTTGCTGTGCCTGTCTGGCCCTCCTCCTCCTCCTGCCTCTCCTCTGTGCAGCCTGTTGTTGTAGCAGCAGCGCTGCAATCAGGTCCTCCAGGCCATGTAATGCTGCCAGTATTGGAACCATCTTGGTGTGGGAAGGGATGTGGGAAGGGGTGTGGTGTGCTTCTTTTGAGCAGCCACAGTCTCCATTGCCTCCACCTGTGCTGATTTTGGCCACCTGTGGCAGGTGTTGACACTGCTTAGTTCTTTTAATGGGTGGTTCGCGATGGCGGTATTGCCGCCATGCCGGTAAGCGGTTTTGGGGTATTTACCATGGCGCTATTGCCGTGTGCACTATCCTTGTGATGGTGTGCTATTCGCGGCATGTCGTTATTTATGGGTTGGCGGGTCGTGCGCACGCGGACTGACCGCTATTAGTGGCACCGTAATTAGCGGTGCCGCTAATGGCGGTGAGCCGGGTCGTAATCCGTATGGGCATTTAACGTTACCGGTATTCCATTACCGGTAACTTTAAATACCTACCGCCATCCGTGTAATGAGGCCCTTAGTGTCGCAAAAGCAGGTCAGCCAGGTCGATGGAGCAAGTGATAGGATTATCACATAATGTCGGCGCACAGCAGCCTGATTTATTGTTTGTTTAGTGGACAAAAAGTCGGGTAAGGCCCATAGGAAATTGTAATATCAGCGGACATAAGGAGGGTTCTTAGAACACTTTCAACCTGACAACGAACAATACAAACAGCGTTCTCAGAACACCCCCATTTTGTTTAATTGCAAACATTTCGGGACACCGCGAGTGTTCTTAGAACACATTCAACTTGCCAGAGTACAATACAGACAGCGTCCTCAGGACACCCCCATTTTCTTTATGTATGAACATTTCAGGACACCGCGAGTGTTCTTAGAACACTTTCAGCTTGACAACAAACAATACAGACAACGTCTTCAGGACACCCCCTGCGAACATTCCAGGACCCCACAAGTCTTCTTAGAACACTTTCATCTTGACACCGAATCCATTCTGTTTATTTATGAACATTTCAGAACAGCCGTGTTGTCCGCAGACAAATCGAACACAACAAAAGCGTCTAGCACATAAAAAAAATACAACATTGCACCTATCTCATACTCCCCACCCTCTCCAAACACTCTAACACACCAACACACTCCACTAAATACAATTTTTAAACCAAGTTTCACCACGCTGTCCTCGGTCGTCCGTGAATGCAAGATGTCGGGCACCACCAAAAATCTGATGCGCTCCACGCCCCACGCCGTCCAATCAGCGAACATGTCGGATGTCCGCGGACACCGCGCAAGCCGCTCGGCCAATCAGGGCACTGTCCGCGGAGCGAACCGGGAAGTCCGTCCGCGAAGCGAACGGAGATATCACTAATTTTTTTGCCTTACATTTTGGTCATTTTAAAAAAAACTACTGGACGGATTTACACCTAATTCGCAAAAGCACGCTTTCAGGACCAAGCCCCCGCTCCTGCCGCAAATTTGGTGTAAATCCGTCCAGCGGTTTGGGCTGTAGACATGCGCAAAGTTTTTTCCCATTATGCCTATGGGAAAAAACACAAGTTTTGGGACCCCCCCTATAACTTTGCCCCCCCTGGACCAAACCTCTCCAAACTTTGCAAAAAATATACTTTTTTGCAAAGTTTGGTGAGGATTCGTCCAGAGGGAGCGAAGTTATAAGCCATCCAAAAAATGCTCTTCCTATGGAAACACCAACTTAACCATAACTAAATGGACGCTACCGTGTCCATGTAATGTGATTTATTCGTTTATGGAAATTTTCCGAAATAAAGTGATTTGATGTGAGATATACTAGCTGATATACCCGGCGTTGCCCAGGCTTTCATTCCCTCATGGGTACAGGTAACTCTGCAAAATCGGGTGCTGACTGGTGAAAGGGTGTGGAATCGTATTGGGAACATACACAAAGCCACAAACACACACATTTTCCCTTTTGTTGAAATCCAGGGAAAGAGGTGAGATGTCCAGATATCCATAGGGTCCTAACAGGTGACTGTGCAAAATGTGGTGCAGATTGGTGAAACAGTGTGGAATTGTATAAAGAACATACACAAAGTCACAAACCCACAAACCCAGACACTTTTGCTGAAAACTGGGGAAAGGTGTGATGTTTCGAAATGTCATGTAGCCAGTGTGGAATTGTATAGGGAATATACGCTTTTCCACAAACACACAAACCCACACATTTTTACTTTTATATATATAGAGTATAGGGCAGTGGTCGCCACCCTATATTTAAGTTGAGTCGGAGTTGCATAGGAAATCGAAAAAATGCATCATTAAAACTTTTCTAACCCGTGTAACAGATTGGTCGAAATTCTGCATCCAATTTTAGGCATCTGGGGCACCCAGACTGGAAAGTTGTGGAAAGATTCTTTCAAAAATATGAGTTATTAAGAAAGCAAAAAAAAGCACTTTTGGCCTAATTCCCATACATTTTCCCATGGACAAAAAAGGTCAATTTTTTATTAACTTGCAATACTTTTATGGTTTGGGTTATTTCGTCCAGTACTTATTTATTTTTTGACGGAGAAGGGGATGCTATATCATCCCGGATAGATTGGGTATAGTGGTGGTTAGGGTGTTTATAAATGAAGCAACTGCCATCTTTTATTTTCTCGATGTGAGTGATAGCAGCGGTTTTAACCCAGGTTATACCCTAGCGTATCGGAAAATAAAATGCAGAAAAAAGCCATTTGCAGGTCAAAAACATGCAAATGCCATCAAGCTAGAGATTGGGGAAGGCAAGAGGATACCAAGAGAAATTTGGTTGGAGAGAGGCTAGGGACCAACTTTGCAACAAAAGGCTCAAACATGTTTTCCATAACCTCAGGTATAACGGGGGTATAACCGTGGCTACTCAACAAGTCAACTGAAGCTAAGCACAGAAATGACAAGTGTTGTGGGGGAATGGGCGAGGCCAGAGGGTGTGAGGAGGTCATCAGGGGTGTGGGGAGAGCAGGCACCCGATAATCGCAGATATAATGACTACAAATAACCAAGGGTATCTGTACTTCATTGCAATGTACTTGTGGTTATAGAAAAAGATATTAAAAAAATTATACATATGTTTACAGCTACAATTATGTTGGGGTGAAAAATTACTGGCCAGGGTCATAGACCAGGACCAGTGGCTTGGTAGCATTTTAAACAGCTGAAGGCCTGGTTGTGTTGTACAATAAAATGTGGGCATGGCTGAAGGTCATAGTGTTAGAATAAAATAGAGAGTGGGCACAGCTGAATGCCATGGCTAGTGAGCAGGGAGTGATTTAAAAAATACTGTGCAGCCATGCCCTCTACCTATGGCTGAAGGTCATGTCTAGTGGTGCTGAGAAAGATACAGTGCACACGGCCAAAGGCCATGGACAGTGGCACTGAAAAATATGAAATATGAAATAGGCATTGCCGAAGGCCAGTGGCCTCCAAAAATGTCCAGTGGGCACGGCCGAGGGATGAAAATTATACAGTTTACATGGCCGAAGGTCAGTGGTGCTGTAAAATGTACAGTGGCCATGAAAAAAACGATGGTATAAAAAAAACCTGGAAATTAATTTTAGTTGAAGTGATGTTAGGGTGAGTAAACATAATGCAACAAAACCCTTGAAATTCAGTGTATTGGGAAACTCAGGCTTAAACTAACGATAAGCTTAACTCGGCTTAACTTTTTTTTTCTCAATGCGAGTGAGAGCCGTGGTTATACCACACTTTTATACACTAAGGTATCAGGAATTAAAACGCAGAAAAAATGTGCAGGTCAAAAAAACAAGCAAATACCATCAGGCTAGAGGTAGGGGGGAGGCAAGAGGACACCAAGTGAAATTCTGGAGTTGGAGGGCGGTAGCAACCAAGTTTGCAATGAAAGGGTCAAACATTTTTCACACACCCTTGGGTACAACCGCATCTACCTGACATTTCAACTGGAAGGTTTGTCACTGAAATGACAAGTGTTGTGGAGCTGATGAGAGTGGGCAAGGGAGGTGAGGAGGCCATCAGGGGAGAGGGGGGAGCAGGCACACACGAGGTGGACACTTGATTAGGGTCTGGGAGGGTAGGGAAACATTTTCTTCCCCGTTTTCCTGATAACCACTGGTATAATGACTAAAAATAATGGGGGGAATAACCAAGGGTATCTATAGTTTGCAATGTACCCGCAGTTATAGAAAAGGAGATATAAAATGCAAATAACATATATATATATATATACATTCAATGAAAAAACGTTGTTAATGGGACAGTTAAAGGGACTGTATGATTACAAGTAAAACCAAAAAAACCTCAGAAATTCGCCAGTTACGGTAAGCTAAGCAACCATAACTTGCACCACCACCGTGCACTGCTAAGACTAACACCCAGACCCCAGAGAGTTAAAAATGCATTCCTGGCCAATCCAGGGTTCTAGACCCTATCCTGGTTGATCTAGTGACTTTTTGTACCTTTTGGGCCCTACCTATGGATCAAACTGTCCGTGGACAGTTGAGTGGTCCACAGACAGCACCCTCATAAAAGGACACACCCACCTCTGCTCCTCATTGTGTTTCTGGCTGTCCAGGAGTAAACACATGCTGCAGAATTTGGGATACTTTGTTCTACTGTGAGAAGATGGCATCCATGGTCACTGCAGCTGCCCCACCACCACCAACACCACCATCTGGAGGGCATGGATGAGGTAGTGGAAATCCCTGTCACCAGCTGCCAGCATGAAGCTTTGGTGTGGAGGCTTTTTACCACCATTGGGGGGGGGTACCTTAAGGCACGTGAGGACAAGGTTCGATGCACTGAGTGCAAAGTTGGACTCAGTTGTAGAAAGCCTGGTCTGTATAGCTATGGGGCCACCTCCATGCGCCAACACTGAAGGTCGATCACAAGGCAGCAGTTCAGATGGTCGTACCTTTCTAAGGGGCCAGCAGGTTCACATCATCTGTCACATCCTCATCATCCGCTCCAGCTACCACAAGAGACACTCCTGTGGGGCAGAGGATTCCTGTGGATGCCTCGCAGGCCATTCATGATACAGTCAACCCTTACATTTAAAGGGTGACAGTGCTGTGTATGCACTGTGAAACACCACTCAGCAAGGGGGAGCAGTTTCAAAGTGCTTTTGAGGCTGCAGTCCTAGAGCACAAGAAGCACTGTCCCCTACCTAAGTAAGGCCCACCCAACATCTTTCTCTGTCCACCTGCCCCTTTGTCCCTGTGGTTGGTGCCCCTTCCCTAACCTCCATTCCATTCCCTCCCTTATGTCTCCTGTGTAAAAAAGCCCAAACAATTATAAAACACAACAAAATCAATAAAAAACCAGTTCTTTTCAGAGCCAACTTTCACAGTTCCAAAATAGAAGTACCAAAAAAAGATGTAGGCCCCCACGCAGCCTGAAAAGTCTGTGGACATCGAAGTAGTCCGGGAACATCAAAAAAAGGAAGGTGGTGGTGGCATGAAAAACATTGCACTCATTTGCGTGGGAAAGTGTTGGCTTTAAAAAGAAACTTTATTTTGGTGTGTTTTGTTTTTAAAAGTGTTTTTCAAGTTTTACGGTAAAGAAGGCAACACCTACTGCAAAATGCTTGCTATGGTTGCAAAAAGTGCAGCAAAGCATTTAGGGTATTTTGCAAAAAAAAATGCTGATTAACAGCATCATTAAGATGTACTCCATCTCTGTGAAAAATATTGGTGTTATGAAATTTAATATTTTCATTATCGAAAGACATCGTGCCAACATCTCTCAAAAATGTTAACAGCCTTGTTGAAATTGCGCCTCACTTTCTCCAGTTGCGGACCAAATGAACTGGAGTGCAGCCACATCTGTTTCTGGGCAAAACGAGAAAATATTAGTCGAGTTTTGCCAAATGTCTCCTTCTTTGCATACTGCAGTGAAATTCAGTTACATGGCCTAAACTGTTCCTTCCACAATGAACAATGATAATGTCCGGATGTTGGAGCATGACCAAATTGACACAAACTGGGAGCAAGTCCACCCACTTCATGTCACTCACTCCATACCACTTCACATCAACATGATGAAATCCAAGATGTTCAGCCACTCCACACTGCTCTACATACACCTGCAACCAATAGATCGACAATTCCCCCAAAATCCACACACTCTGCCTCCTGAAACACAATGCCAAAGCCACAGCTATCTGCACTTCTCTCAGCAATTAGACCTTCTGCCACAATCTCTCCTTGCATACCACACCCAGGAAACCTTATTGGCCAATCCCCTGGGCTCCACAGTCCCTTTTCCATACTTGCCATCCTCAAAATCCTCGGGTGTGGCACGTGCTGTCCACAGACTACCACAGTGTCTGCGGACAGATCGCCAAATTCAAGGGGATGGAAAGAGAATTTAAACCCAAGATAAGGTTTTCTCTCTTTAGAGGTGGCTCTGAAAAGATCCTTTTTTAATCATTTGTTTTTGGCTTTTCTGTTTTTTCCTTACCGGCTTACAGGAACCTCTTCAAAGCATTCTTTACATTTGCATTTAAAATATTTGACAAATAAATGCCATCCACAGGAAAAATAAAATTAAACCCTGAGAATTAATGTTCTCATTCTCAAAAGAGGACATCCCAACACTGCACAAAAAAGAAGATATGCCTCTGTTCACAAGACACCTTCGAGTCTTCTTGAGGGCAGAAGATATTGGGGCAGTTCCATAGTGCTCTAGGTGTTACTAAAGCATGGCATGTACATGGATTCGAAAAATGACAAAATCCAATGTGTTTCAAACTATTCATTTCAGCACCATTTCAAGAAGCAAAATAAATGCATGTGTACATTTACAGCAGCGCTGTGTGTAATGTTTAATAAATAAATTAAACAAAATGGACATTATTTCCACAACATATTGCAATAGCACTCACGTACCACGCATGCATGTTTGAGAAAGTTAATGAACACACTAACATTCTCCTTTCTATCTGTACATGCTTCTTGGCTTCTCAATTTTTCTCTGCATACTAGGACTTGCAGTGCTCCATTTCTAATACAAATAGTGCAACAACAACTCTCACACTTTCAAAACTCCAGCCCCATAGGGCATACTTATCACAGGACTACTGGGCCCATTACCAATGCTGCTGGTGCTCCCATGTCCCCATTCCTATACAGTGCTATGCATCTGCCCACAAATAGATACTAACATTTTCCACCACCTGAGTTTCCAGGCCAACCTGGTGACACTGGGAAGCTAGCTGCCAAACAATTATTAGGAACCTGGTGGCAACCCGTCTGCAGCAACAGCAGTGTTACAACCATACTCATAATCATGTACAATGTTACTAACTCTTCTTTCCACCAACTCCTCCTACAGTGCTAAATAATGTCTTCTTGTGCTTCAATTACTTTGCCATTACCACACATACCCACACATTTTCTTCTTTCTCAATTGCAGTGAAGAGCGCCTCCTGAAAGACAACAACGTCTCTCCTAGAAGATAAGAACTGGAAGAAAACTACTCTTCACATCCCACAAAGTAAGTGCACTAGCATAGTAGTATTCTTTCTGTTACTCATACAGTGCAGTGTAGCCATACAGTAGCATACAAAATTATTTACAAACCAACAGCATTTTGTTGACGCTTACTCATTGCACCTCAGCAAGTACACTCTTTGCATTCTTATCTGAACACCTGCATCATAATACCCACTAGTATTGTCAAAACATTGTCATGTTCTTAATTTTTCATGCACAGTACACTATCTTACGCACTGAACCAAGCTCTTCACACATCTAAACACACACAGTTACTCTTACAACCTTTTGAACTCGAACTAACAGCCCATTGCACAATCACACATCCCTCTATTTATGCCTGCCCTGCTATTCACACACTCATTCACAATGCACACAAATGCATTGCACAACTTCCAAACCCACGCTTTCCTTTTTTCTCCAACAGACAGAACAGAATGCCTACTAAAAGCAACTCCATAGAAAATATGGAAAAAATAGAGTAGATAAAACTAAAACCATACAACATACTCATCCACCTCTAGCAGAATTTATAGCAAATGTTCAAACAAAATAGCTAATACAGTCAGTCAACAAAACTGAACCAGCTAGCATAAAAAAAAACTATGGCCCCTCTTCCAAAAAGTAAAAAGAAAAATAAATGTATTAAGAAGAATAAAACTACTAATAGCGCTAGCACTACATCTACCAATATCAACCTAGCCACATTTAAGCATTCCAAAACATTTTCCACCATAGAGTACTTCACAATCTTATAAAAACAGCAGAAAAGTCAGGCTCAACACTTAAAAATTATGACAGGAGACTAATCCAGGAAGCTCTCATTGGCAGTGCAAGGCTCCTCAAAAGAAAATTGTTTATATTCATTTTAACCAGATGGAAACCACTAACAAATGTAATCAGCAAACTGAAAAAAGTTCTTATAAGCATGCACAATATCAACATAGATACCTTTGCAAATCTCTGTGCTCGTGACTGGATTCACATAAGCAGCACAGAACTATATTTCAATGAAGAGGCATATAAACAAGAGCAGAAAAACCCAATTGCCATACATAGAAGTGGCCGACAGTATCAGTTTGGTAGACAATGTCATTATGGCACAAGAAACCCTTATTGAAAAAATGTCCCCAACAAACTTATAATCAATTCTCCATTCCACCGAACCAATCTGTCCAGTCTACAAATGGTCCTGCATCTCAATATGTAACGTACGGAAACAATCCTTCAAATCTTTACACCAATTCCTCAATCACTATGTGAAGGTAAAAAAGAAAATTAGAAAGAAATCTTGGACTCCTGTCCAGTGCATAATTACACTGGTCTGTGAGGACATTCAATAGTCTTCATTTCAGGAGCTGCTTGCAAAAGCACCTTCCACCACATCAAAATGTTAGCAACACACCATTCCACTATACGGAATCTTGTCCAGAGACTGTACTGTGCAAAAAGTCCTGCTTTAGAACTGCAACATTTTAATAACATTCTCCTACATGACACAGCCAAAGAACTCCTTCAAAAAATAGAACATATCCAAAGAAAATATTTTGTAAGTGAAGATCACTTAGAAAATCTAGTAACTTTAGAAAAGAGTAGCGAAAACCTTACAAATGAGGCTCAGCTTTGTTTTTGTTGCTAGGCAATGCTTGTTTCATTAGGAGGAAACATCCGCCAGCAGGCGGAAGAGCCAGACACATCCAAGGCCACTATAAGGCCCTGTTTGCCCCACAACTGGCACTGATTTCCCATCCTGCGGTGGAGAGGGCAGGAGCCCCCACCAGCTGCCTTGCTGCTGCCCATCGACAACAGCTACGACCCACAAGACACCCGCAAGCTCACGGACCTGCGCTTCACTGGTGAGGTGATCTTCTCCTCAGTCCTGCCTGGGCACCTTTCCTGCACCTTATCTGCCCTGAATCCAGCCTTCTGCAGCTTAAATCTAGCCCAAATACCGCACCGTGCTGACTTGCCCAATTTTACAAAATGTCGGGTGTGATGTGGAATGAAAACGAGGCTCAGCTTCATTTTTGTTGCTAGGCAACGCTTGTTTCATTAGGAGGAAACATCTGCCGGCAGGCGGAAGAGCCAGCCACATCCAAGGCCACTACAAGGCCCTGTTTTCCCCATACCTGGCACCGATTGCCCATACTGCGGTGGAGAGGCCAGGACCCCGCACCAGCTGCCCTGCTGCTGCCCATCGACAACAGCTACGACCCACGAGACACCCTGAAGCCCACGGACCTGTGCTTCACTGGTGAGGTGATCTTCTCCTCAGCCCTGCCTGGACACCTTCCTGCACACTTAACCCTGCCCCATGCCTAGAGCACTACGTTTGCCATAAGACACTGTTTGAATGCATTCCATTTTGCATCTCACCATCCTATGTGACTAGCAACACTACAAACATTGCATGTGCTAATTATCCGCCTGTAATCCCTGCACAAGTCCTAAAAGTGGTCACTGCCTAATTTACTGGTGTTCAACATCAACTATGTATTTAACTGTATGCACCTAGCCCACTCTGACTGCATTAGCTCAGTAGCGCTGCCACTACTATGGCGCACTAGCCTACTTTAACTGCATCAGCTTTTGTAATATTCATGTCAGACTAGCCCATTTATGACTACATCAGCCTAGGTGAATTTATGTTGGCCTGGTCTATCTCTGCCTGCTCTAGCCGAAGTGAATTCATGTCAGGACTAGCTTTCATGTTGGACCAGCCTACTTAACTGCCTTAACATTGTAATATTCATGTCAGACTAGCCTATTTGTGACTGCATTACTCTAAGTGAAAACATGTTAGACCAGCTTATCTCTGCCTGCATTAGCCCAAGTGAATCTAGGCCAGGCCTAGTCTATTTTTTAACTGCACTAGCCTAATTGAATTTATGCTGGAATAGCCTACTTGTTATTAGCCTATTTCTTATCTTTTGCACTATCCTAAGTGATTTTTTGTTGGATTACCCTATTTTTCAATCCATTAGCCTAAATGAACTCATGTCAGACTAGCCTTTTTTTGACAGCACCAGCCTAGGTGAACTTACGTTAGACTAGCCCATTTTTAAATTAGCACAAGTGAACGTATGTTGGTCTTGCTTACTCGCATTAGCACTAGCTCTGCATATCCATTGCATCAGCTCACCAATATCCATCTACCCACCAACGATTCTTCTCTGTTCATCTCAGCCTATGATCCTTATGCATACCTGCTCATTATCTTAATTGAGCCTCCCCTACACACAGTGCCCACATCGAGTACCTCTTTGCATATCACATTCACCTTACCACTACTATTACATGCTCTCATACTAATTGATCACCTTTCCTACATGCACTGAACATCTTCACCATAGACGCCATAATGAAACCTACCACATTCCTACCCAAACTATACACAGACACTTCGAGGAACAATAAGGTGATGATACCTAGTTACACCATTATTAGTAGTACCATAAGCCACACCTCACCCCTGTTGCCCACCTGCCCCAGCCCTAAGCTTAGAAATTTCAGACTACACACCAGGTTACTCCCACACTCTCAGCCTGCCTTTAACAGAAACCATACTGGACACCACCCAACACCATAACAACCCACCCCAATGGTCTCCCGGCCACCAACCTTACCCACCTCACCAAGCATGAAACTCTGAAACAAGCCAAAGCTCACAACAATGTGTCAGCCAACCCAGAAACCTTGAAACAAGCCAAAGCACACAATACTGGGTCAGCCAACCCAGAAACTTCAAAACAAGCCAAAGTTGACAACACTGTGTCAATTAACCCATACAACCTCTCAAAGGAACCTTAATTAATGCACAGTCTCTAGTTGCTCACGCTACTGACGTAGCTGACATTATACTATCCAATAATTTGGATCTCCTAGCAGTAACAGATTCCTGGCTGCATGCCGCAGCAGGCCCTTCACTACTATTAGCTGTCCCAGACAACTATTCCATCATCAGAGTTGACAGACCCACAACCAGAGGAGGAGGTATCACCCTCATTTTCAGAAATACACTTGACATGAGATTAGTCCCCTCACCGCTCCCTTCCTTGTGTAAAATCCTCTCAGCCAAACTCCAAACCTCACACAAAAGTGCCACCTCTATCCACTTAATCTACAGACCTCCGGGGTCTTTAGGCGATTTCAAAGAGGACATAATACCTACACTCTCTGACAATATAAAAACTACTTCGCAAACCCTAATCTTCGGGGGTTTCAACCTAGGCCACAACAATCCCAACAACCTCCCTGCAACCTCTATAGCTAACACCTTGTTTGAACATGGATTCACAAAAAAAATTACCCAACATACTCACGAGAAAGGAAGGATCCTTGACTGGGTAGCAGATTTAAATTGCAACATCACAGTAAATGATATCATACCGCACATCTGGAGTGACCACTACCTTATCTTGTTTGAGCTCAATATGGACACAACACATAACAAAACATGCCCCATAGCACCCACGTGCCCCACCAGAAACAAACACAATATTATGGCTGAGACAATCATGCCCCTTCTTATCCAAACCCTTAGCGCACTATCGAACACAAACAACCCCAACGTCCTGGTAGACGCCTACAACTCCTCCATGCTCAAAGCAATTGTCTCAGTAGCACCCCTTAAAATGCGTAAAGGGAAACCAAGAGCCCACTCTCTGGAAACATACACCTTCACCAGAAAACAAAACCAACTTAGCCTCCATCTCCACTAAATACAAAAAAGAGATTATCCGCACCAAACGTGACACCTACAACAATATAATAAATCAAGCTGGCTCTAGAACTAAAGAACTAAAGAACTCTTCACCATTTTGCGAGAAATGGAGACGCATAACCCACCCATGGAAACTTGCCTAAAAGACAAACTTTGGTGCACGAACATCCAAAATGCTCTTGCAAATAAAATTGCTAGTCTACAGAACAAAATAGCAGACAAACGCAGACTACTTACCAACCAAGCATCCACCATGCCACCCACTGAAGTACAAAACCACTTACCACCGATTGCACAGCCTCTCTGCTTCAAATTCTCAAATGTATCAGTACCTGAAGTACAAAAAATCATAGCCTCCCTGAAACCATGTTACTGCCAGGACGACAGCTGCCCAGCTCCGATCATTAAAGATCCGGCCAGAGACCTGGCACCATTCGTACCAAACTTAGCAATGCCTCATTCTCTAGTGGAATAGTACCTAGTAATCTGAAGGAATCTTGGGTACTTCCACTACTCAAAAAATAAACCTTGGACCCCACCATTCCCAGAAACTATAGACCAATCATCACAGTCCCATTTCTGTTTAAGATCCTGGATAGGGTTGCATATCTGCAAATCCAGGACTACCTTGAGGCTAACAAACTCCTGAGATCTGAGCAATCCGGCTTTAGACCGCAACACCGGACAGAAACTGCCCTTGTTGATTTAAAGAGCCAGATTGACGACCTTAAAGACAAAAGCAGACTCGCAATCTTGCTCCTCCTGGATCTGTCAGCAGCGTTTGAACTGGTTGATCATAAGGTACTATGCGATCACCTGGTGAAAGCTACCTACTTCTCCAAGTCAGCCATCACATGGATGAATGCAAGTCTTTTTGCCTACCGCAGCAGCTGACCCCATATGATATGATATGATTGTTTATTTATATAGCGCCTAAACACAATGTGTTTCAAAGCGCTTCAAGGCAAGGGAGGGAACAAGGGAAAATACAACCACATTCTTACAGCCCATGAACAGTAAGGATGTGAAATTAACTATCGTACTCGGCCTGATGACATTTCAGATAGTTCAAGAGCTAAGACATAGATAAGGAAGGGAGGGGGAGAGTGGGAAGGAAATGGAAACAGACAGGCGACTACCGTACTAGGCATGAAGACATTTCTGGTAGAGCCGGAGAAAAACAAAAGGTGAGGGAGAGGGGTGCAGAAAGGGAGGGGAGGAACAAAACAAGCGACTATCATACTAGGCCTGACAACATTTCAGATAGAGCTGGAGGGGTCGTGGGGAGGAAAAAAACAGTAATGGGAGGGTGGAGGAAACAGACGAAGTTGCTATCATATTAGGTCCAGAGACAATTCTGATAGAGTAAGTGCATAGAAGAAAGAAAGGGGAGGAGATAGGAAAAGGGGGAAGGGAAAGGAGGAGAGAAAAGAGAGTAAGCAGTCAAAAAGAGTGGAGAAGCAAGAGTGGAGAGCAAATACAATTGCAGAAGTCAGCAGTAGCACATAATGTTGCAAGCCAGGCTACAAGATGAAGATGGGAACAGCACGATTCAGGGTCACCATGAGTATAAGATGCAAAGGAAGTCCAGCATGAGAGTTGAGAAAGAGTGACGCACCGTGAATGAATGAAGTCCATAAAAGTCAAATCCAGCATTGGCCACAAGACAGTGATGGTGAAGGAAGGCACCAGGTGGCCGGGGCTTGCTAAGTGGTGAAAAAGAGCAGCAGGCAGGGAGGTACCAGGTGGGCGGGGCTTAGGCCAGGTGACCTAGATCCACTTGCACCTGCTCCCCATCTGCAAAGGAAAAGAACCTGGAGGGCTCCTTAAGTAGGGAAATAGAGCGGCAAGCACGAAGGCACCAGCTGGGCGTGGTTTGCTAAGTGGTGAAAAAGAGCAGGAAGCAGGAAGGCACCAGGTGGGCGGGGCTTGCTAAGTGGTGAAAAAGAGCGGCAAGCAGGATGGTACCAGTTGGGCAGGGCTTGCTAAGTGGTGAAAAAGAGCGGCAGGCAGGAAGGCACCAGGTGGGCGGGGCTTAGGCCAGGTGACCTAGATCCACTTGCACCTGCTCCCCATCTGCCCATCATACCCATCACCTGCGGGTTACCTCAAAGGCTCCGGCGGCTCGCCCACTTTGTATAACATCTTTGATGTACTGGATCGTCTGGGTGTCACCTACACTAACTATGCAGATGACACCCAGATACTCCTACCCCTTACAGGTATCTACGACACAGATGTACATCGTGTGAATGAAATATACACCATCATTCAGGCATGAATGGCCGTCCATGGCCTATGCCTGAATGATGATACAACAGAACATCTACTAGTAGGCTCCACAGCTAATTTAAACAAATTAAGCTCCAACTACAACACATTCAACATAGATAGGAACAACATTACAATTGATAAAGCAGTAAAAACACTTGGCTTCTACTTCGATGCCATGTCCAACCTTAGCAAACAAGTAAATATGGCAGCCTCAGCCGCTGCCTACACAGGCAAACTTATTAGAGCTTGCAAACCCATGCTGTCTTCAGAAAGCTGCTTCACACTAGCCAGCGCTCTTATAGGCTCCAAACTGGACTATTGTAATGGGCTAACAAATTGGTAATCAAAACACGTCAGACTCTGCAACACAATGCTCTCAGAGCTGCCTTAAACATACCCAGAAATGAACATATATCAGCAACAAGGAAACAACACGAATGGCTTTCTATAAACAAAAAGATTGAACTCAAAACCTTATACCTCACTTTCAGAGCACTGAACTATACAGCCCCCCCACCTCACCGACAAATTCACCCAGAGATCGTCCACACAAATTACCAGGTCCACTGACACTTCTTGCCTGATGGTCCCAAGGTACAGTTTAAAAAGATCAGGTGGATACAGTTTCCGGTACTGTTCTCCCAACTTTGGAACTCCCTACCATCTGACATCAGGGCCATTCAAGTATTCGACATCGTTAAGAGAAGCGTTATCTCCTGGTTAGTCAGCAAGAACTAACTAACTACTGCCTAGCTTTCAACGTGACCTCTAACTACTCCAACCGTTAGTTACCCATCAGAATGGATCACACTTATCCCTTTTGTAACCTCCTCACTACTACCCCTGCACCCCAACTACTTTTGTCTTACTACATTTCTCCCACTATAATTGTTACCTTCTGTATTTAGTTCTTCCCCACAGCTGCTGCATACCAAATACCTTCAACTCTCTCTTCCTAAATGTCTTCCTTCCCGATCCCTTTGCTCATCCGTCTCCAACTCCCTCAGGGTCAGCTGCTTCTCGAAGCAACGTGCTGGGGGTAGATCTCTCTCCGCGGCAGGGGCCTCCCTCTGGAACAGCCTTCCTGCCTTCCTGAAACTTGAGGAGAACTATCCCCGGTTCAGGAAGCACCTCAAAACCTTCCTCTTTGCTTCTGCTTTCTCTCTCCCTCTCTCCTGCTAATTCTTCGCTGAAACTGCACTGAATCTGCAACTGGGCCACTCTCCCCGACCCTGGGCCCAGCCACTCTCCACTTGCACTGCCTCCCTGGCAACCCCTGCACTGCGGGACTGTCTCTGTATCCCTCCAGCCCCCCCTTCCCAGCACTTACCTGCACGTACCTTGCACTTGCCACCAGCTGGCCCTCCTTATTTATTTATTTATTAATTATTTATTTTATTCTACTTACCTTGTACTGCACTTCCCCCTCCCCCCTTGCACTTCCCCCGTTCCCCCCTTGCACTTCTTCCCTTTCCCCTACCTCTGCACTTGCGCGATCTGAATGACACCCGGCCTAGTAGGATCGTTGTCTGTCTGCACCCTGTTCCCCCCTCCCTGCCTCGTCGCGCCTTGAAACACTTGTGTATAGGCGCGTTACAAATGCCATATCATATCATATCATACCTTGTTACCTATCTGTATCTCTGGCTTTCTTGTTTCAATGATGTATGTACGCTATTTTCTGCCTAACTGTTTTACCCTGTACATGTAATTGTTTTCCTAGAAAGCATCCAGATACCTCTGGGTCAGGTGCTCTATATAAATAAAATAAACAAACAAACAAATAAACAAACATTCTGTTTATGTTTTCAAGATAATCTTCACAACAGTAGGTGTATTCTACCACACTGGTGCCACAACCACTGCAGGTCACTATACTACATGCACTAAAAAAACATGTGGTTGGTTTGAAAGCAATAACACTTCCATTACTCTAAAACATAAATTGCCAGCAAATCTAACAAATGCCTACTTAAATTCCTTAAACCTAAATTTAGTCACTGACCTGTAAAACTATCGTAAGTTAGTGAATGTTAGTCACCAACAGGTTCTTCAAAAAAGAAATTCCCTTCCCACTGAAAAACTATTAACAGTTAGAATGCACCAACTGTTATCTAACTACATACATAGGGCAACAATGCTGTTTTTGAAATGGAAAACAGTTTTCAATGGCAACAAATGTACATTTTGTACATTTTGTAAATTTTTGATAATGCTATACAGATGTTTTCTCCAATGACCCAATTATTATGCAAACAGAAGCAACAACTGTGCAAAACACACACTAATGTTGTTTCACCCATAGTACTCAAAATGTTCTGATTATGAGCGTATACAAACTTTAGCCACTAACCTGTAAAACTATCAACAGTTAGAAGCATGCGGCCTATGGCCTACACCCATGCACCCAAGAATCTAGGCACTGGTCACAACAACCACAGAATAATACAGCCATGCACCCAGGAATCTGGCCACAGGCCACAACCAACACACCACAGCTTGCACTTAACTTCCCAATTCAAACACCATCTGCAGACCTCAAAATAAACCGCCAACCCTATTTGTCACCAATGGCAATATCGCCATATCATCTAGATTCCACTCCCCTCCTGTAACAAGCCCTCTTGTAGTAACCAAATAACCACAAGCGTGTTTCTCCAACTGCCCACCAAACACTTACTACTATAATAGTTGTGGCCATATTCTTGGTTGCATGGACGTATTATACTGTGGTAGTTGAGCCAGTGCCTAGATTTGGATGCAAGGCCTATTTTTTATTACCTATGCAAACATCCTCATATCATCTACATTCCACTCCCCTACCCTAATAAATCAACAGATAGGCAGCCCGCCCAAGACACTGTCCATGGACTACCGCAGTGTCTGCGGACTGCTGAGCCTGCATGCTCTACTTCCACCTAAATAAATAGACCAATAGACCAATATCATTTTCTTTCACTCCCCCACTCCTCCCAGTCCCTCTTCCCAACACCAAATGACCTAAAACAAGTTTCCCAGCCCTGTTCCCCACTGCACTGTCTGCGGATAGAACATGGCGGGCGTTTCAGAAAAATATGAAGCACATCACGCTTTTCACCAACCAATCAGCGGGCGTGTTGAATGTCCAGAGCAAACAGGGAAGTGAGTCCACAGACCAAACCCAGATATCTCAATTTTTTTTAACTTACACTTTGCCTGTTTTAAAGAAAACTACTGGACCACCAAATTTACAAAAGCACGTTTTCGGGACCAAGCCGCTGCTCCTGGCGTAAATTTGGTGAAAATCTGTCCATCGGTTTGGGCTATAGGCGTGAGCAAATATTTTTTGCCTTTGCGTAAATGGAATAAAATGTTGAGACCCCCCTATAACTTTGCCCCCTGTTGACAAAACCTCACCAAACTTGCCAGAAATATTCAGAGCTGGCCATATACTTTTACTGCAACATTTGGTATGGATTCGTCCAGGGGGAGCGAAGTTATAAACAACCCAAAAAGTACCCTTCCTGTGAGTTGAGCAACTTAACCCTAACTATAGGGCTGCTACCCCAGGCCCTGTAATATATTTTATATTACATATATTATATTGTAGAAGTAGCAACTGACACTTTACTTGGTAAAATTAAAACTTATTTTGGCAATAAGCCCTTAACGAAGGCCCCGGGGGCATTACCGTAGGCGGAATAGCCCGCAGTCTCTGGGCTTACTGCCATTAGTACCTTGGCCCATTATACCGGGGTTTTGATGGTGTTTTTTTCCAGCTGTGACGAACATTGCATTTCGCAGCTGAAAAAATACCAAAAAAATGTTTTAAAAAAATGGCCGCCATGGACAGAAAAACATAGTCCGTTTTCTCTTTCCGTGGTGGCCATAGTAAACAAAGAAAATGGCTGCCATGGAAGGGGAGAAGGGACTACGTGTAGTCCCTTCTCCCCTTCCATGAAGGACATTGACTTCCATGTAAAAAAAAAGGTAAACCGAAAAAATATCCGTCATGGAACAGGGAGAAGGGACTATGTGTAGTCCCTTCTCCCTTTCCATGGTGGCCTGAAGAAACACGGAAGAAAGGCGAGGACCGAATGAGGGATGCAGTACGACGTGAGCAGGATTACCAGCAGGTAAGGTGAGGAAAAGGACCAATGGTAAGTGGCTTTTTTATTTTTCACCCGGGTACTAATTTCCTATATAAAATCTGATATCACCCATGCAACTTTGCCAAATTTGAGAAGCAGTGATGTTGCCACATTCAAACAAACATACCAAACAGATGAATGCTCACAGATGTTTTCATTCTAACCAAATAATGTGAAATATAATATCTTTTTTAAAGTGAGTTTTCCATAGATGCAACAAAACACATTTTCTGAGATGCATATCTTAAAATTGTCCACTTCAATGTTGGATGCTCGCCACAGAAAACATACAAAAATACATCAGCAAAACTCAAGATGGCCAATTTTGTAGCTTTTAAACATTTATTTATATGTCAGGCCTGCAGAGTAAGTGTGGAGTCAAACAGAATATGTTTCAAGATACCAAAGATGCACAATTTCATGTCATCCTTATCAGCACATCCCATCATCTGTGGCAAAGTCCATTGCTAGCAGAGCTGATTCAAGAGAAGGATAGATATACAGATAGACTGATACATAGATAGAGACATTCATAGAAACATAAATACAAAGATAGGCAGGTAGATTTAAAGATAGATAGATAGATAGATAGATAGATAGATAGATAGATAGATAGATAGATAGATAGATAGATAGATAGACATAGGAATCGAGATCTGCGTTAATACAGGCCTATAGGTAGACAGATAGACAGACGGGATGAACTGGGTACCTTTGCATGAAGGCATCTCTCAGCTTGGCAAAGGCGTTGGCTGCCCCTGGGCCTTCCCTTCTAACCCGTAATGTCGACCTGGGGGGTCAGTAGAGGATTTCCTCTTGAGGGTGTGGTCTCCCCTTCAGCCCTGTTTTCGAGGGCCCTGTGGGAATGCTGTCTGTCTCTCTGGTGCTCTCTCTGGGCTGGCTTAGCATGAACTCTAAGGTCTCCCGCCTATCTTGTAAGGGTTCCACCCCTTGCGCCACAGCATCTATCAACGAACTTCCCAGCACTTCTTTAAAACTGGAGGCGAGGTCTAGAGGGCATTCCTCGCCCCACTCAAATTCAGACATGAGGCCTTATTACAAGTCCGGCGGTAACCATGCCGGAAATTCGTATTACTATTCTGCCTCCGTGATTGCCGGAATCACGGGGCATTACAACCCCGGTGACCTGGTAATTCCGGAGACAGAATTCTGTTAATCCCCATTGCCATGGAGTCCTAAAGGCCTCCATGAGAATGGGGAAGTGGAAACACAGGCACCATGCTGTAATGGTGCCGGTGTTTCCATGTCCGCCTGCAGGCAGGTGGTGTTAAACCCGCCAGGTCAGACCTGGAGGGAGTGACATCTCCCGCCTACAGGACTCTTAATCAGCCGGTCTGGAAAGATTTACCACCACCGTTCTTTCTGGACTGGCAGGGTCGTAATGAGGCCCATGGTCTTGAGTGCTCTGTCCCTGGGACCTGTACTAGGTGTCTTGCGCATGCCCACTGCTACATTGATTCAGATGTCTTGATATGCTAGAAACTGTTCTCTGTTTCTTTCTTATTTGTGCAATACTGACCAACCACATTTCTTTCTTTTATGTTATTTAGATTATTATTATTTTTGCACCAGAATCTGTTTATGAACTTCTTATGTGGCCTCTGTCTGGCTTTCTGGGGCCGAAATATATTGAAAGCTGTAAAATCTCTGTTCTCACAGAATGTACGAGCTGCTTTCAAGCTCTTTTGAGCCTTCAGATCCCCCGATCTGTATTGTGTGCTCCGTGCTCTTACCCACACGTGTGAAGCATAGTAGGTGCAGGCTACGATCAGCGATCACTGTGTTCTGTGAGTGGTAATCCTTAATCACTGCCGGGCCAGGCTTCTACTTCTCACTGTGTACGCAATGTATTGCATTCATAAATGATGCTGCGACAGGGTGAGGCGCTTCACCTCCACCTCTCCGGTGGAGGGGGCCGGAGCACCTGGCACACTGTTGACTCCACCCCCATGAGGGTGGGAGCTGTGATGTACTGAAGACAGAGAGGCCGTGTGAGCCCCCGGGCATGCCGGGAATGCTGTACGGGGCTCGGCTGCCTAAGTGCTGAAGTCTACCTTTCTAATTCATTTGCGTTCTCCGCGACCACTTATCCCTCAATAAATGTTACATACAAAATACATACGCTTTCACAAGGTACTCAGAAAACATTTCTATTCCCTTCTCTCCTCAATCATTCCTTTTACCTATGCAATTCATTCAATTACGTGCAATACTCGGAGAAGAGATAAAATGGTACTTATCTGCTGAAGAGCAGTAGAAGAAGAGAGGAGGAGTCCAGGAACAGGAAGAGCATCATAAACTGGGCTGAACTTGATAGGGCTACAGAGACTGTGGGATATGTAGTTTATAAGAAAAGGAAAAGGGACTAAGAGGATAATTTTCAGTTTTTTCTTGTTTTGTTGAAACTGCTAAGGAGTAAATAAATTGAAGTTGAAGCATAATGCTTGCCTCCTAGTCTTTAATAGAATCAAGACATGTTGCACAATTAGCAAGGGTAATCTTCATTGGCTTTGGTAATCCAGATCTGCATTGTCAGTTGTGAGATCCAGGACTGTATACAAGTGCTCATGTCCATAAACCTGTTCTCACCTGTAATTCATCCCTCCGAGGGGGTGATACAGATATTTGCAATTTGTTAACGTCTTTTGGGCTCTTGTGATCTGCATGTGCTTTTGTAGTTCTGAAATCTACTATATCTTGTACGTAGGGATGCATCTAAGAAATCTTTCCAGAATTGTTTGAGAGATGGATCTATTCTCCAGAAACTGCAATAGAAATACTCTATGATGGCTCAGAGACCATTATGCTGGCAAAAGCATGGCAGTTGTCCAGTTAGAAAAAGTTGAGAACCATCATGAAGAAACTCATGGTTGTGTGCACTTGTGAGACGGGATTCATGATAATTACTGTGAACTACTGACGCCGCAATCAGGAAAAGACACTGTGGAGCCTGCGCGTGCAATTTATTGAATTTAATTGACATTTTATTTATATTGTGCTCGTTGTATAAACGTTTCTGAGCGCCATAAGGCAAGAGAGGGGAACAAGGGAGAACAAAAACAATGACCTTGCTAGGCCCAGTGGCATTGAGAAAGCACAAGTGCATGGGAGAGGGAAAGGGTAAAAGTGCAAGGAAGGAGGGAGAAGTGGAAAGTGCAGAGCAAAGGTAAAAACAGATAAATAATAAAATAAATAAATAAATATATAAATAAATACATAAATAAATAATAAAAGACAACAAACAATAGTAATGCAGCCAGCAAGTGGCAAGTGCTGGGTTTAAGGCAGCAGACAGGGTATGTCTGAAAGTGCAGGAAAAAGGGGCGGGGGAACTGTCTGGTTACAGATACAGACCCCAGTGCAAGGGGAGCCCAGAGGCAGTGCGGGTGAGTGGCAGGGTGGGCAGGTACCCGGGCCCAGAAGACAGAGGGTGGCACAGGTGCAGAGTGCCGAGAGAAAACAGCTCAGCAGGGAGATGAGGTGCAAAGGCAGAATCAAAGAGAGAAGGTCTTGTTGTGCTTCCGGAACCGGAGATGGCTCTCCTCAAGTTTCAGAATGGCACGGAGGCTGTTCCAGAGAGGGGCCTCAGCCAAAGACAGAGATCAGGGATAGCTGAAGGTATTTTGGACCCAGGCCCCAGAAAGCCTTGTGGATAATGCAGAGGGTTTTGAATTTAATCCTTGCGTCCACTGGGAGCCAGTGCAGAGATTTCAGGGCTGGAGAGATACAATACCAGGGCTTGAGGCCAAGGACAAGTCTTTCAGTCCTGTTCTGGATTAGTTGCAGAGGCGGAGAGTAGAGGTAGGTAGATTTAGAAAGAGGCTGTTGTAATAGTTCAACCTTGAGAGAACCAAGGCTCGGGAGACAGTGAGCTTCTGGGGGAAGGAGAGGAAAGGCAGAGTACCTCTGAGGAGGTGCAGTAGGAAGTTTTAGAGACATCAGAGATATGGGCAGAGAAGGAAAGTGTGGTATCAAAGATGGCCCTGGGGCTCTTGGCCTCGCAGGTGGGGGTAGGAGGAGGGCCAAGGGAGCCCGACCAGAGAGTGATGAGGTGAAGGAGGGTGAAGGTGTGCTGATGAGGAAGATCTCCATCTTGCTGGTGTTCAGGCAAAGATTGTTGGCGGCACACCAATCATGAATGGCAGTGAGGCAATCAGAGATGAGAGAAGGAGAAGAGGTGGCCGAAGGAAGCCTGAAAATGAGTTGAGGAGTGTCAACATAGCACTGGAAATTGAAGCAGAAGATGGCAGTGCAGTGGGTGAGATTTGCGAGGTATTAGTTCAAAAGCCAGGGTGAGAGGTTAGACCCCTGAGGAACACCACAGGTAGAAAGGGAGCTAAATGATAGGAAGGACCCAATTTGGACCTGGGAGGGTCAATCAGAGAGGAAAGCGGTCAGCCAGGCCAAACCTGGTGATACCCTGGTTGTCATGGAGACAGTTGAGCAGGATAGTATAGTTCACTGTGTTGAAAGCAGACGAGAGATTGAGTAGGATGAGGTTAGAGTCAATGTTGGAGAGCAGATCTTCACAGATGTTCAGGAGAGCAGTTTCTCGGCTTCTGGCAGCTCAGAAGGCAGAGTGATGATCGTGGAGACAGCTAACAGAATCAGAATGAAGATTAAGCTGAGAGATGGCCAGCTTTTCCAGGAGTTAGCCCATAAAAGGAGTAATGGAAATTGAGCGATAGTTAGCAGAGACATGAAGGATCAGCTGTGGGTTTCTTGAGAAGAGGATGCACAAGGGAGTGCTTCAGAGGGGGGGGTAATGTTCCTGAGGCAAAGGAGAGGTTTGATAAATCAGCAAGTGAAGAGCAAGGGTATCAATATGGTCCTTGATGGTTATAGAGGAACAGGTATGAATCTTTTTTGATGAGGCCTTCATAGTTCGGACTTGTCTAGCGTCCTCGTTTGGGGAGAAAAGGGGAAAGGACGAGAAAGAGGGAGGGAGGTGACTGAAGGAGGCTCAGCGTGCAAAGAAGGAGACAGGAGAGGAGGGGAGGAGAGGAGAGGGTGGCCGGGATGTCCTGGGTTTTTTAGATAAAGTGAGAGGCAAGGGCATTGCAAAGAGCCTGGGAGACGACAGGAGGGGTAGAGACTGCAGCAGGGTTGGCCAGCTTCTTGCAGAGTTTGGCCGAGTTGTTAGATGCCGCAGAGACATAGGCTTTAATGTGGGCTCTCTTCTTGGTATGGAAAGAAAGTCAGTATTGCCTTTGGAGCAGGCGGCTGGCCAGTTTGTCAGAGGATGAACAAGAAGCCCTCCATATCCTCTCAACAACCCTACACTTGCGTTTAAGTGTAGCTAAGTCAGAGTCATACCAGGAATTGCACTTGGCTTTGGACTTCAAATGGATCCTCATGACAGGGGCAAGAGCATCAAGAGTATTAGAAATGGAAGAGTAGAGCAGAGACAGGGCATTGTCAGGGTGTGAGTAAGCCAGAGGTGGGGGGAGGGGTGGTGGCGAAAGCCTCCAATGACACACACTTCATGGGGCGGATGTCCGAGAAGGTAGGTGGCAATGTTGGAGTGTATCCTATATGCATGCACATAGTGGTGTTTGGGTGGCAGTGGTCTCAATACATTATGGTTGTGACAGCACACTCATCGAATGGGCTAGAATGGTCGATGTGTTGCAGGTAAATGACATATGCAAACCTCAGAGGGCATCACCATCATGCAGCACATCAAAGCCAACCCTTAATCTTTAGACTTCACATTCACCTTCATAGCTCAAGGGAACACACCCCAAGATAAGATTTTGTTGAAAAGCAGAGAAAAAGAGTTTGAAAGTGGTGGTAAAATGCTTCTTTCAGTAATTATGTATAGGCAGGTTTGTGGAAAATGGCTGCCAAACACAATTGTATAATCCTAGTTCTGTGATTAAATCCATTTAGAGATTGGGCTTGTGAAACACCAGGAAAGAACCTTTCCTATTCTCTGCTTTCCCTAAATTCCCTTCAAGCCAAAGCACCCATCTGCACCTCACTAGAATATAAGAGTCTGGGGGGCTGTAGCTATAATTAACAATTTCTTTTAAATATAATGCTGCCCCGTAGAGGGTCTGCCTCCAATATGTTGCTGATTCCAGTTGAGGACAAAGTAGTGTTAACATTCCTACAAGAGGTTACAAGTAATGTCCTCTCACAAGCTAGAAAAAAAAACTTCTTCTGGAGAAGAGGCCCCAATCCCAGATCACTGAAGATGTTGAATTAGATATTTATTCAACTTTTGTTACCTTTCATGTGGAGTCAGGGACGAATGCAGTATCTTGTCCTTGTGATGCCTTATCTGTTCGGAGCGAAGTTTCATCAGAAAATAAAACTGGTATTCTCTTTGACTTGATGCCTGCCCTCACATTGGCAATGCAGTCCCCAACTAAAAAGAAGGAGGAAGTCATTCCTGAAGTTGTGGGGAAATCTGCATCAGTGTAAAAAGGGGCTGATGATGGTTCACTTAATGTAGTCATTAAGGACCTCATCATATATGACCTCAATGCTTGCACAAATGTAGCTGAATTTAGTGCTTGGGTGGAGTCACTGGACACTAGGGTCCCTCTGGTACAGAAGCCAAGCCTGGATGAATCCTGTCAAACGGACCAGACCCACGTGAAGATTAATCAGCTTTGTCAAATTTGCGGATACTAAACTGCTTATTGGGGAACCCAGGATCACTGGGATATAGCAGGTTCACCAACTGATTCCTATTGTTATACTTTTGCCAGAAGTTGATTGTGGGGGGTTTCCCTCCCTTGGAAAAACTGTTTGGACTAGGGCTAATTCTAACATCACCTGTGAGCCTTTACCTTTAAAGGATATCCATATCAGGAAATCACGTATGACGATGATTGACGAAACTACTCTGAGGAGTTTTCTTTTGGAATTGTCAAATATTATCCTTAGTGATGATGAGAAGTCCAAGGAGCCGGAATCAAGAGAATGCTTCGAAGAGTTGGCCAAAGCTATATTAGAACTCACAACTTAACAGTCCTTCGTAGGGTGCATATTAATAGTTGGTGTTCCATGGCTAACTCAGATTGTATTGTTACTGGGTGTGGTTGCAGTAATTTACCTCTGTTTTTTGATATTTAAGTTCTATGTCATCGACCACCAATCTAAGAGTCATTTTGGATGGAACTTCTTCTCATATTATGTTGATCATAGTCTTAGCAACATGTTATGATTGTTTTATGTAGTTTGTTCTTGTCTTAGTGCTTGTTTGCCCATGGGATCTGTTCCATCACTCTAAGAATACATTTAAAAAATCAGTTGCAGTTGGTGACCCTCGTTCCATATTTTCCACTGTGACCCTGAGCTGCTTCTCTGCCTTGTTTAACAGTTAACCACTCTGTGGAGACCTCCACAATCATGCAGAGTCACAGGAGCAGTACACCTACCTTGAGGCAGATTGGAGGGTCTGGCCCCTGAAGCATCGAGAGGCCACCCACTGCGCCAGCCTGAAATCAAGTTGTATGTGTCTCAGTAGCTGTACATAGTTAAAATATCATGGTGTCTCTTGATATGGCTCAGATTTGCCACATTCATGTGATCCTTGCCATTATGCCAGGAAAAAGCACCTTGATCAAAGGATTGATTTAGAAATACCGCTCCATGACTGCACAGAGCAGTCTTTCTAAATGGAACTGTCACGCCCACGCTGTACGTGCAGGGGCTGACAGGCACATCAGGACATGGAATCGCAGGACAAGGAGAACGGGTAAGTGTGTGGGTGATTGTGGGTGTGTGTGTGTTGTGTATATGTATGTGTTTTGCTTTCAGTGAGGGGAGAGGGGTGGTAGGTGGGGGAGGGTGTTGGGGGTGAAATCCCACAGGAGATGGTGGGGAGGGTGGGGGGGGTTTAGGAACAAATGGGGGGCTTAAAAACACATTTTAAAGCTCTTAAGAGAAAAAGACCTTTACAATGCTGTATTTATGATCAAAAGAATATCAGGCATTGTAAATCGGTCTTTTTCTCTTGAGACCTTTAACATTCGTTTTTTTCACAAAGAATTCACCTTGATATCGGATCCTTTATCCATCTTGCACGACTACTTGCCACCCACTGCTCACTGAGCTTTCTAAACTGGGACCTAGGGCTCTCTTCCTTCAAAGTGAGTTTACATAAATAGCTATCATTGAGCCACCAAGTCAAGGTTAACATTACAGAGAACATCTCTTAATTGATAGTAGTTTACAGAGCTTTCATTGTTCGTCATATAAGAAGACAGTCCATTAACATTCTCAACAGTGGAACATCCTATAAGTTGTGAGGGCACAATCAAATTGTGCTACGGTATTACATAGCTGCCAAGTGGCTCCATGTCAGGTGTGACATCATCAGCCAATCCTGTCTTTTGACTATTCAGACTGGGACGTGTAGTCCCATACTTACAATTGGACAAATGAACATAACAGCTCCAGCATTCAATGGGAAAAGCTCGAGGTCTAACACTAGCACAAGGCAGCTTGGAATCTATGCGTAGTTGGTCACTTACTTGACGCGCGCTATGATGGATTCCTTTTCATTATTCAAACAAGGAGACATGAAGAACCAGAATTGTGTTAAATATGGGTCCCACATATTTCCCTCCCTTGTTCCCTGCATTAATGGGCTCCTGTTAAAGCTTAACGCATTGAGATCTCATAATTCCCGTGTTGTCTGTGATAATTTGGGTGGAATCCATCACCAAAAAAACACCTACTTGTCAATGTCATCTGGCGAGGTGACCACGAGTATCTATGCCACTGATGCTAGATGAATTTTTAGTGAAAGAAGTTGCCAAATCAACTTATCATATGCCAAAAACAAACAGTTCCATCAAATTAACAATACAAGCATTTTAATTAGTATGTGGTGTCTGGGTATCAAACTTGCAGGAAACCTTTAACAACAACTGCTGAAGAAACCACTGTCCTATTTAACATGTCCAGTGTACTGTTGTATTGACTGCTGGATCCAGTGCAAGACATCCAGTTTCAGGAGAAGTACAGGGCCTAAAGCAGCTGCTAACTGGACTTTGTCTTGATGCTTCAGTTGCTTGTGATAAAGTTGTAGGAAAATATTCTACTCGGTGCTAAAAACACTGTAAAATGATGGTAATTCTCAGTGGACCCTCACCCATGGGATCCCTGGAAAATAATGAGAACAATAAGCGAAACAGGCATAGGTGCAAATATCTAATGAATTAAGGGACAAGCTCCTCTTCATCTAATTGTGACAAGCCATGAAAGAACCTTAATCAAAAGACGATCATTAATACAAAACTATGCTTTTTACTACTTCTTATGTAAAATATGGACGATCAAGCTGATGGGCGAGGCTGATTGAATATTAAAGAACAGTAACTGTTGCCCCATGGTCACCCTATTGCATTACCACTGCATCTCCATGTGGCATCACCGCAGCCACAACAAGAAGTGCAACATTTGGATCATAAACTCCTTGGAAAAGTGACAAATTTAAGGTATATGCTGCATGCTTATTGTTGGATGATCACAATGATGCCATGTCCATTTAGGGACCGAAATATACTTGGCATCCTGTTTCAAACCTTGAAGAATAATTGAACCTAAGAGGCCCGTTGACCTGAAGGACCTGCAACGCTCAGCAGGGGGACTTTAGATATCCACCACAGGGCTCTAATGCATCAGTGCACTGATATGACCAAAAGTAATGGTTGACTAGAGGTGGATCCAGGAGCCCTCTGAGAGTGCCCTGCCTATTTTGGGCAGATGCTTCAAACCTTCATTGGAACATGCCCCTCTTTGTGCTGAATAATCCATTCGAAAAGCCTGGAAAGAGACATTATGGCCGAGACTGTCAAGGGAGAGGGCCTCTCCTTTCTACTGTGTTTTGAAGGCGGCCCTTCGTAAAATATAAGTACCAATGTCTATGCTAATGCTGCGGCAGACAATTTCTGGGGGTTCTAGACATTTGTGCTTACACCAAGTATGACGACAAATAACAGGCCAGTCATATGCTCTTCCACAAAGTCAGGTAAAACATGTAGGTCATGTAGCATGGAGACAAAGGACAGGTTTTGTTAATTGATCTTTAGTAATTCAAAGGAAACGTTTGATCTAGGATTCATGTAAAAGTATGATTTAGTAAACCAATATTTTGAACAAACGTACTTTAGTCATTAAAAGTTAATGTAAGTGTCCCCAGAAACGCACCCCCTTAGTGAGAGGCAATAATGGACACACCACAGAAGGGGAATGAGGACAGGACCAAGTGCGGGTGAGATCAAAAGAGCTTTATATAATTCAATATAGGGCATGCAAAGGACTCTGCAAACTCCGAGAGCGCTCTGTCTGACAATAGCAAAGACAGTCAGTTATATTACAAATACACGCCATGCATGAGGTAAGCTATAGGGGCCACAGACTCTTAGGGATTGGGTGGTGATGGCTAGGTGGTATACAATGTATACAGTTGCTTCTCCAGGATTGGCGGATGTTGGTGCTGCGCCACGTGGGTGGGAGGTCAGCTGGGCTCATCGGGGTGTAGCGCTGAGCCGGACATGCCTTGTAACAACGATTGATAACTAAACTAACATTTGCCCTTTTGGCCACACATTCCCACCCATTCGTCACACTTCATGTGTCCTTTTGATTTGCAACTCTTGTAAGCGCTGACCTTAGATCAGTACATGGCCAGGAACATTGATATGCGATCTGGAGTGTCTCAATACATCAGTTTGGGGGATACCTCAGGTTCAAACAATCAGGTCTCATGGGCATAGTCAGGGGCATGGGCGGGAGTGCTTGACTAACCACCCTTGGCAATTTCGGTGAGGGATGGTATTACGATCTGTTGGTACACGTGTGGTCGCCCCCCTTTCTAGGGTCATTAACTCGGGGTCGATGGAGGTACTACTGGCCCGTGGGGGGCATGTGACTGGTGCTTGAAAGGCGGTGGGATTTAGGACCAGGTAGCTCGTAAGTCATGGAGTCAGGCTGTGGCGGCCTCTGACACGGGGGAGGCTGGCGGATGCTTGAAATGGGTCCAGCAGGATCGGGAGGGAAGGCAGAGCTGTGCTGTTTGAACACCGGCTATCTCGAGAGGGCCTGGGCAGGAGAAGGGGGAAATGGCCTTGCAGCTCTGTGCGTGGCATCTTGCACAAGGCGGTTTACTGTTGTATGGGTGAGGGGTGACTAACAACACATGGGGTTTCTAAAAGCGCTCATATGTATTTGCATTAAAATGGGATACTAGCTGGGGATCATACTTTTTTACATAGCATTTCACATCTACAGATGACATACGAACATGAGGTAGTGTCAGGCAGGTGTGTATAAAGAGAGCAACACATGTTATTGTTCACTGTTATCAGCTGTCCAGTCTTTGTACATCTCTTCATTATATACAATATCGGTTGCACATTTTTCTCTTTACCCATTCTCCTTTACATTAGCAGCGAACGTTAGTCAAAAAGGCACATATTACATAAATGGTTTCTAGATGTTACAAGGGTTTTCGGGCTGGGCATGGGTGCGAGGCGCCATGCCATCTATATTTGGGGGGCTTGGTGCAGGGTCAGGGCCTGCAGGGTTTGGTCTGGTCTCAGTTACATCCTAATGTTCTCGTTCATGGCTGGGGCAATGATGTACTGCGGAAGGTCCTCAGCGGATCTGCCATGCAGTGGGAGGTGGGGGAAGTGTGGGCCTCTGTGAGCACGGTCAAGTAGGGGTCACTCTGCAGCGTTCAGTGTCTCTGCTTTGGGTTAGATGTGCACATTTCTAGCAAGATAGGGATGGCTTAATACAAGATGGCGTCTATGTTCTGCCACATAACGTGGTGGTGCAGCCCCATGTGTCGGTCTGCAGCTGCCCTGCTGCCTGGGCCCGGGGGCCGGTGGGCTGCCGACGAGTCATGGGTCTTAACCAGGGTGGGACATGCAGTTGGAGGGGGGGTCCTATTGACCTACCCTTCCCTACAAAAGTCTAACTTTACCTCAATGGAAATTAAATTACAGACACAACGTCTATGCTAATATAATTCGACGGAAACACATAGATTAAAGGGGATTTGAAAAATAGCATGCATGTATGCATATGTCAAGAACGACAGTAAAATAATTATATCTCTTTGCTCATGGTACCTTCAATGTATTAAAGATTGGTACACTGGTGGATATTGTCTAGGTTTTGTAATATTATATCTTTATGATGTCTCTCTAATGTGATGTAATGATAATGTGTTGCCTAGTGGTTATATAAGTAACAATGCCACCCACTCTGTGGTTTCATGTTTGCATATTAAAATAGCAACGCATCAAACTATTACTGAATTGTACTTCTAATTGCTATTGATTTTTACACTTTCTTAATTTAATAGGTTGTTATTTAAGGTTAATTGGTTTTTGATGCAAGGTGTGACTTTTTTTTCATTCTTTTACATGCATATGTAGTATCAGAGAGAGAGATTTGGGAGGTTAAGTTTCACGTGGTGCAGATTGATCATCTTGACATATCACTTCATCCTTCCCATCTATCATCATGGTGCATCCTGGCACACTGTTCAAAGGTTGCGGTACTGTGCACAAGGGGAGATTGAGCTGGAGTATCAATACAAATCATGTATGTTCTATTCTTTGGGCTATTTTTAGAAAAGAGTGATTATGGTAACTCATCGTAGTGAATTTTGTTTCAATACAGAGTAATTTTGATATGTAATAATACCATGGCTGTAAATGAACAGCAGATTTAAATGCAAATTCCAATCAAGCTTCAGACTTGAATACACACTTATACGCAGAAACACGCTTTATGAATGTTGCATCTCTCTTTCTTGCATGCGTGATCCTTTACAATGGTTACTTAACATAGTTAAATAGTCAATACTTGATTATGTTTGATTCTTTCATCACAGAGAAAGGATAATTTATGAGTGAAAACATACCCCCTAAAAAGCTGGTGATTCCATTTCCGCAGAAAGCGTGTTTTATTTTCCTGTGTCATTTGTCCCACACTTGGTAGAATATCATTTGGATGAAGGATATTTTTAATATGTCATGAATTGTGTCAAGAAGAGTGAATACACTGATTAGTGCCTTGTATTAGTGGAAATACTCTTCTTAGGTTTAGCACAGTTCTATATCTAGGCAAGCATTGATGTGATTTTTATTTTTTGTGTGTTGACCTCAAAAACAATTTGTAATGGTAATAAATAATTGTCTTTTTTACATCATTGAATAATGTAGGTAGCTTTATTTCACAAATATGATTTGATTGTCTATCCAAAACTACCCTATATCATATAGTTTGGCTTGAAGCACAGCACAAAAAGACATTGCCTCCTCAATAGTTCTTATATTCAAATTAATAAAATGCCCCCTGAGCCATTGTCTCCTAAAATCCATCTAAGCACAAGCCATAGAAGAGTGAGGTCCAGTTAGTGGGGCGGTGCAGTTAGTTGGGGACTGTGATGAAGAAGAGTGAGATAAAGTTAGTGGGGTACTGCGATGAGGAGGAGTAAGGTGGATTTAGTGGGGGGGCTGTGATGAAGAGGAGTGAGGTGGAGTTAGTGCAGGACTGGGACGAAGAAGAGTGAGGTGGAGTTATTGGGGGACTGTGACGAAGTAGAGTGAGGTGGACTCAGTGGGGGACTACGATGAGGAAGAGTGAGGTGTGCTGGTTGGGGCTGCGATGAAGAAGAGTGAGTTGGAATTAGTGGGGGATTGCGACAAGGAAGATCAGTGTGTGAGTATATAGGTAAGATTACTATTCAGAAATGAGACGATGAAGAGGAATGTAGAATTTCAGGTAGGATCCCTAATTAGGTACTGTGATGAAGAAGAGCAAGGTATGATCAGGAAGCTATTTTACTGTCTGATGTCAGGCATAAATCGAGAACTTCACTGTTAAGTCACATGAAAAGCTTGTCCAAACACAACACATGATATAGTAAACAAGCATCGACTTCCTCTGTTATTTCACTTTTTATGAAACTAATTAAGTAATTATCAGCTTTTTAACACTTTTAACAACAATAAAACAACACTAATAGCCCCCTCATATACACCCCGCACATTTTAAGTTAATTTAAGAAGCAATTCCAGTAATTCTTTTATATTAAAAAAACAGATTGCTTCCTAAATTATCTTAAAATACTCCTCTTACCCTAACTGGCAATCACAGTGATTGCCATATCTCAATATATTATCATTTTGAAGCAGGCTGTGCATGTGAGCATAAATTGGACATTTTCCCTATGGAAATGGTAAAGTGAAAAACACACCCTCCTTTGCCCTTTATATCTTTTGAACCATAACTTGGATTTGCATAAAATATCCTGATTCTGAGGGGCCTGGCCAGAACTCTCATTTGAAAAATATTGGGCTCATTCATCCGACGGCTCAAAAGTTATCAGCCCTAGAGTTTCCACATATCCTATGGATGATAGGTTTCACCTTAACTATAGGATACCCTTTAATCTAAATATGCAAAGCATGTTTTTCTTTTTTTTGTATTAATCCAAGAAAAGACTAGGCAATTGGTCAGAGGATGCAGAAAAACAGAATTGTATTCCCAGTAAAAAAAAGCATTGGAAATGCCAACGGTTTGGGCTTGTGGGTAGGCATGGGAAAGGCACTTGCCAGGCACAGCCATAATGGTATTAACTACCCATTGTTGGCAGCAGTCGCAAACTGGTGCGAGTACCTGGGCATTGTTCGTTTGTGCTTTATTTTGATAAAATACTGTAAAAGCCAGCATGAAAAATATAAAATAACAGTAAAAAACAACATTATAATCATGTGTGACATAAGTAAAAACCAAATCCAATCGATATAAGAAAGGTCATCGAAGACACGCAATTGAAAAATTCCACTGATAGCATAAACAGTCTGTGCCGTTCACTGTCAATTCTTATAAAGTGCAGGAGTGCATTGCATGGCAAGAAACATTAAAATTCAACTATGAGAGCTATTCAAGATTGTCAATCGCTACATTTTGCTTTATGGGAAGATACACCTCATTTGAGCTCACCAAAATACAAGCGACCATTTAGTAAGCCAATTGGGCTACTTTGGATCTTCCTCTCCAAGCCCTCAGTAGGTCCCAGTTCATTCCAAAAGTGGCATCTTCATCTTTGGATGCCAGGCAAAAATAAATGGCCTTAGCAGTGTTGCTGACAATACGAGCAATGGGAAGAGGCTTTAAAGATCCTCTCATAAGATCGCCATAATATGGACAAAGTAGGACAAAATGGACCATATGTTCAATTACATCCATGCAAGCGGGGCATGTCAAAGTAGTGCTACAATTCCACTTGTTCTTCAAAGCGGCAAACAGCAAAATGCCCATATTAGCTTTAATAAACAAGGTTTGCATTTGTTTTAGGTGCATTTGGTCCACAGTATCTGTTAGTGCCCAGTGTTTAGAAAACTGATTTGAAGTGGCCAACTCCACATTGATTTCAAACTCCCTTGCTACATTGAAAGGGATTTACGTTAAAAGAACAAATAACAAAACTTGAGTTGCAACATTGCGAATCTGACTTGATCAGCTCTTTGTTTTTTGTTGTTTCCCGCCTGTCTCCCTTTTAATGCATGCGGGGGACAGCCCCACATCCCCCACACCCATAAATACAGAACTAGGTGTGCGGGGACACCCCCACACCCCCACTCACCTAGGTCGGTATTTACGGATTCAGAATTTTAGATAATGCCGAAAGCGCAGTAAAAGCTAATTCTGCATTATATATACAATATTTGGGGGCAATACCTCCTGAAAGCATTCATAAGGAGAGTTATAGAAACTCTACCAATAGTGTCGGGATGGTCAATTAATCAATCAAACCTGAGGCTTGAAATTCCTTCTTCATCAACACAAACCAAGGCAAACGCATTGGCTCCTTCCTGGGACTTTACATCCTGCATTGCCTGTCTGTACATGACCACCCACAGAGATGACGTTCAGCTCCACAATGGCGTCTCCACTATAGAAATTAGAGGGGCGTCCAATTGTAGGTCAGTTGGAGCAACCAGGGGACACAGAGGAGCCAACGGCAGATTTTCATTGACTTTGGGCATTATATGTTGGCAGCCTACATCATTTATGTCAGGGGCAACAGGACGAGCGGTACTCTTAGCCAACCTTTCAGCGAATTCAGACTGAACTCTCCCACCGCTTCTTTGGTCCAAGTTCCCCCCTCTCCTATTACTAGAGGACCTATTCGACTCCCTTGTTGGTCGTGCCAAGGCCAATGCAATTTCAAATTCCAATAGGGGAACTGCCCTCTACTACATGGCCAAGAGACCCTCCACTAGAGAGCCTGAGGCTAAATGTAGGGGATTACGAGGTCCACCTTTTGCGGGACCTGCTAATCACTGACAAGCACTGATGTCCTCTCTAACAATGGAGCAACATCCCCTGTTCCCAGCTCTTGGAACCTATTTTGCCCTCTTGGGGAGACCCTCCTCAAATAGTGAGAACTTATTTTTCACTGCCTCACCTGCCTTCCTGAGCTGCAAGACAAACTGGTTTTGCCCAAACGCACAATCACATTCATCTGCCTACTAAAGTACATTTGAGCGTAAGGGTCCACTCTTCTTAGAGACTGGACTGCCTTTCAGTTAGGGTTGATAAAGTGAAGGACTGCCTAAAGTATATTCACACTATTTTCTCCCTTTCCTTACAGGTTGTGGGCCGTCACTGTATTTTTGATATACACCTGGCTGAGAGTAATTTGTAGTGTCCTCCACTGTGTGTGCTCGTAGTGGGCTTTTGATCACCCTCACCTCTTCTGAGACCTAGGGTTGACTGCCGCCAATGCTACCTTGATTGGTCTGGTTTGTCCAGAAGGTTACTCTATTCCAAGAAACTAGGCTGGCCTTCTGAACCTGGTGTAATGTCTACTTGCATATGGTTTTGATGGGCATATTTTGAAGTGCTGGAGCGGAACACGGGCACTGTATAAGTGATAGAGCACAAATATATATTTCTCTACTGTGCATCTCCTGTTACATTTGTGCACACCATGTTATGATATATCTGTACCTAATTTGCTGCATCCGTATGTGTACCAGATGTAACTGACCCAGCATTGCAAATATTTGTTTACATATTGTATCCCCTTTCAGACCCGAGTTCAAATCGCCAGTCTTTTCATTCAATTTCTCAAGAAAATCTCTATATATAAAAGTCCAAAATGTGTTTGTTTGTGGTGGGATTTGTGGCGCAGCATTGTTCCTTATACAATGCCACACCATTTCACCAATCTGCACCAAATTTTACATAGTTACCTGTTTGGACCCTTCAGACATTACTGACTAGATGACATTTGGACACCCAACCCCCTTCCCCGGATTTTAGCACAGGTCAACATTTGTTTGTGGGTTTGTGGCTTTGCAAAGCTTTGTTCCTTATACAATTCCACACCGTTTCACCAACCTGCACCGCATTTTGCATAGTTACCTGTTAGGACCCTCCGGACATTACTAGCTACATTACATTTGGACATAACACCCGTTTCTTGGGATTCCAGCACCTTCACACATAAGGCGGTTGCCTGAAATTGGCAAAACATCAATGTGGTCGTAGAAGGACTGGCCCCGACATGAGGAACAAAATTCAAGGTGCATGCCCTACAATGTACAATTTCCAGGATATTTGCACTGCAATGCACCACAACAAACTGCACCACGCCAGGGTGAGGTGAGAGGTGGGGAGAAAGCATAGAATGCCCCAGTATGCAGAAGCACACCAACTCTCGTCTACCCACAAAGACTGCTCCGGGGTATATCATCCAACCACACGCACCCATTCTCAGTGCAGTTTACTTCAGGGTGCAAAGCACATCAAGCAATAAGCGAATCGGAACAGCGACCTACAGGATCAGTATTATCATGTCTCTCTACAGAACCTGTTTGGAGAATGGGTACTTCTGCTAGTGAGCTATAAAAATGACCAATTCATTCAATTTTTTAAAAACAACATCATGTTTGAAAACCCTCCAAAACTCTCTTGTTGGGTTCAGGGATCACTGCTTTGCTTGCCTATTCACATGATTCAAGGAAAATATTTCTGCCTCCCCACTTTAAAAGGTGTGTAGCTACCACTGTGTACCAGCACCAGCCCATTGTTCTCAGGATTGCAGACATGTTTGCACCTCTGAACAACAGCCTTAAAAAATAACACACAGAGCCATTCAAATCAGTCTTTAGTTACAAAGAATGTAAGTAATTAATTGAAGTGCAGCATGCCACCAAAACCATAGGGAATAAATAAAATATTCCAGTTAAACACAGCTAAGGTTTAATGTGGTCTCGTAATTAAGACTTGCATTGTCTTTGCAAATTATTTGTTTGATTTAATATGGTGCTTAGTATTAGGGATCCCCTTGTGTCCAAAATTAATTTTCACCAAATAAATGAACTGAGCGCACTAAGATAAAGTGATTGCCCAGGATCACATATGTTTAGGCATTTGGGTAACCCAGGATTAGAACTCATGTTAATTGGTTGCAAAGTCTACAACATGCTTTCTAGGCCATGGGATTGAAGGCATTGTGATACTAGGCATACACTTTGTGCATCATGAGGCCAGGGGCTCTAATAGGTCCACATTTTGTATTTTTTCAGTCGACATTGAAATGTTTTCAAGTTCTAAAGTCGAATATATGTATGTATGAATATACTATTTAAGGTACATTTCCAGAATGTATCCGATGCAATATTTTCTATATACCCCTTGCTGTAAATACTGTGTGTTTCAGTTTACAAGAAACGTTTCACACCATAAAACATGTAGCACAAAAGAATGAAGATAAAACTTGACATGAGATACAAATATCAAAAAACCCACAACTTAAATTCAACGTTTGTCCTAAACTAATAGAATATTACAACAATCAGATAGAACAGCAAAAAACAACAACAAAAACATTTGTTTAAAAGCTCGAATACACCATTGAGGCCCCCAGCATCTTAGGACCTGTATGTTTCAAGTCATTCAGTTGAAACGCAATTAATTTTTCCTAACAGTGCAGCTTCAATTCTAAACAGAAATCCTCCCAATGCACACATAAATGATTTTAAAGGGTTATTCATGCATTTTGACCACAGTAGGTCCCCCGAGAAGTTGGTGCTAATAACATTCGTTTCCCCCAAGAATACAAAACTGTCGTCGTCAAAATACCTGCAATAGATAAGCACATGCTTAATGGATTCTGGTTGACACTTCACATTACAGAATCTACATCCCTCTTCAACAGAAGATATCCAGTGCTTAATTCGTTCTAACAAGTGCAACTGGTTCATACGCAATTGCATGTATATATCACGTTCTAGGCCATCAGGGAAACACTCAATATATATTAGTCTCAGTAACCTTTTGTGTGAATGTTGTGCAAATTCCTGAAATAAATCACAGGAAACAATTTCCTCGTGGGACTCCACCAATCCATTTGATATAAAAACAAATTGGCGTAGCCAGCACGTATAATGACATCTTCTTTAGTAATGTTAATATGCACTAATACACATTCCATTTTTTTAACAAAAAGTAAGACTAATTGTGGATGCTCTAATTGAAGCATTTTTGCAAATTCAGTATAAATTGAATTCCTAGGGGGATCTACTATTTTGGCAAACTTTTTCATCTGACGCCACAAGAAGCGAGAAGATAAACTTGATAAACCCAGTTCTATACGAACACATGCATTAGGTACTGATTTTGCCAGACCCAAGGTTTGCTTCCATAACCGTGCTTGCAAAGTGTTAAAAATCTGATCAATACCGTGAAGACATAAATCCAACCCATACAACAAAACAGCTTCCATTTTTAACAAATAAAATTGAATAGCAGGACTTGATGAATATTTGCAGTATTTATGAAATATAATCCTTAATTGAGACTTCAGAGGTTGCATTTTTACTACTAATGACTCATACCCGTGATTTTTAAAGAAGTTATTTGTAACATCAAAGCCCAAGTATTTTAGCGCTGAAATTCTTTCTAGCGCGATATTGTTAATGGTCCAGTTTTATCGTGGCAATTTTTTCCCACCTGAGAATACTAAGATCTTTGACTTTGCTACATTAGTGCGCAGATTGTGATTGTGTGCAAAAGAAGCAAATGCTTGCAATTTATTTTGGAGTCCAAAAGGCGTTTCGACGAATAACAAAATGTCATCCGCATACCCCAGCCAATTGAATTTTAAATGGCCAAGCTTCGCAGGGAAACAAAGAATTTGACTCCAAATACGATCACTGTCTACAAGATATAGATTAAACAATGTTGAAGCAAGGTTACAACATTCCTCCACGCCTGTCCAAGTCCGAATGTTCTCTGTTACGTCTCCTTGCTGATTAATTCGAATTTTGAAATAGGTATCTGCATGTAGTAGTACCAACAACTGAATAATGCTCTCAGGGAAACCCCACTTTTTCATTTTGCATCAATAGCATATCACAAATTACACAATCAAAAGCCGAGCTCAAATCTAACGCGGCCATATAAAGTGTACCAGTTGATTTTCTTTTATTGAGAATAAAAGATGTGACAGAACAGTTGCATTGATTCTGGGATAAAATATTATGAGTTTGTTTGTGGTTTTCAATTCTTGTAGTAGCAAAATAGTAAATTCTTTACATGATGCATCCGTTAATGCTATGGGCCTATAGTTTAATGGCTCATTGGGATTCTCTTTTTATAATAGGGACTATCAATGCCGTATGGCAAGAATGGGGAATAATACTGGCATTAAAGATGTTTTCAAATTTTAATATCAAGATTGTAGCCCAAAATGTAGGATCAGTTTTTAAGGCACATGCTGGAATGCCATCAGAGCCAGCAGCCTTCGAGTAGTTAAGTTTGCCAATTACTCAGATCACATCTGCGATGGTCCATGTGATGCGTGGAAAGTGTGATAATTTCCTCTTTACAAAATGTTGATGCAGATGGTTATTGGGGAGTTTGAATGTCTCAGAAATGAACAAAGACAATTTCTGTGTTGAAATGCCATTATGTAGCTTACTTCTGTCCATATAATCAGAAAAGTGCCAGATTGATTAAGTATCATGTTTACATAAATATATGACAATGTTCTGGTTATCAGAAAGATGCAGTAAATAACGATGGTTGTGGCAAGCATGGGTATAAGCCTGCACGATTTGTTTTTTTTTTGGATACAATATTTACCTTCAGAAACCCTTTGCATTGCCAATTGTTTCAGACCTTTGTGTTTTTGTTTTTTTAAAGAGGCAATATACTAGTCAAATTGGTGAGAATGAGTACTCTGCTTAGTTTGAAATGTACCCATGAGTCACGCCAGTTGTTCTTGAATGATATGATTATTGCATCTTTCCAGCCAGAAAATGTCTTAGGCAGAATATCTAATCAAATTTAATCCTTTGCAGACTTTTTACAAGTTTCTGTCAAAGAAATGTATTCAAATGAATTGTACTCGTGCGACGCTCTATTTCCACCAGAGCCAATTCCGGAATTGTGTCAAGATGAGCCCATAGCACTCTAATTCTAAGGCTATTAAGCAGTGATCACTGAGTCCCATGTCAACTAAAATAAGGGAAGTACATAATTGTAAAAAATTATCAGATATAAAAAAAAAGTCAATTGGTGAAACAACCGCTCCCTATGCAATGTGTGCTGTAGCGTTTCCGAATCAAAACTGACAACCTCCATATTCCAACAAGCAAAATAGTCAGTCCAACGTTGACCTGTCACAATAGCACGTCGCTCATTATAAGACAAAATAGGAGAAACACTGTCATTAAAGTCACTTCTGCAGTTAGCATTAAAATCGCCCCCCACAATAAAGCCATCATAATCATTTTTCAAAAGAGCCTTTTCAAACATAGAGGGCCTCATCACGAGTCTGGCGGTAACCCTTAAATGCGATGGTAGCGCTATTACCACCACATTTAAGGGTCCACCAGATCATGGCTTTGGCGGATTTCCCCCCAGCTGTAAACTGGGGGGAAATCCGCTGAAAAATTGCTGCTTTTTGGCACGATTACCGCCGGTGGGAAATTCGCCGGCGGTAATAGCACCAATTTTCCCCATTGGGCCCAATGGGGAATGAGGAATTCCTGAATGGGCCCAATGGGGAATGGGCAATAACCCTTCCGCCAAACCCGTGATCCGGCTCTAATAGCGCCGGGGGGTTTGGCAGTAGGGCTATTAGCGCTGAAACTAATAGCGCCGGCGTTACTGCCCAACTCGTGATGAGGCCCAGATTCTAGAATATTCATGAAAGCACCTATGTCATGAGTGTGTATATTGAAATCTAACATGATCAACATCACCCTTTCTTTTTTACCCTCAAGCATTTTCATGTCAATTGCAAGAATATTATTTGAGGAGTGGATAACAAAAGAGTGAACATTTATACTGTTGTTCACTAAAATAGCTAACCCTCATTTGGGGCGACCCAATCCCTGTTGTAAAGCAGGGCAGGAGAAGGTAGTATACCCATTGACACTCAAAGATTTTAAAAACATGGGGCCTCATTACACGTTAGGCGGTAAGGGTTTACCGGTACCGGTAAGGGTACCGGTACCGGTAAACCCGTACCGCATTACTACGAGTTCCCTTTGCGGGACCCGACCTTAATGTCTGGTTTTACCAGCTGTTAAAGTAGGGTGCCGCAAAGGGACCTTGGTGCTAATTACCTTACCACAATTTGCGGTACCGTAATTAGCGCCTTCCCCATTCCCATTGAGCCCTATGGGGGCAAAAATGGGAATGGGGAAGTGCCTTGGTGAATGGGGAATTACTGCCCCCGCTCACCTTGGAGTGGGGCGGTAATTCCGCCATCCACCAAGGCGGACACAGTAAAATACCGTGGCAACCATGGCGCTAACAGCACCATGGTTACCGCCTACCGTGTAATGAGGCCCATGGTCTCTTGTAGGAGAATTATGGCTGGAATATCAACTTAGAAACTTGAGCTTAAAGCAGAAAAGAAGTTATGATAACCACATGTATTCCAAGAATACACTTTAACAAAACCATAGCTATGGCGTGTTTTTGACAGGAGCAATGGAAGCCAGTGAATTGACTAATTTGCCAATCCAAGACCAATCCTTGATGTTCGATGGGGCTAAAGTATCCAATGACACAGCATAGGAGGTTGCACAGTCACTTAACCTATTTGGAGTGATTATAGACTCTGCCACAACATAATTCAAAAAAGAAAGATCCTGTTCCTCATCCGCTAAAAGACATAAGGAAATGCCCAGTGATGCAAACTCATGATGAAAGTCCCATATTTGCCTTAATATAATTAACGATGAAGGTTTACAGATCAGCCTAAAGTTATTTTGTCCTGCTAGCTCAACCCATTCAAGATCATTCGAATGTAAAAGCCTTAGCATCGGTATTTTGTTGAATGTTTTAAATATGTATGCATGATTCAACCATGCAGTCCCATTAATGGCAGGGTCACTAATCCAGCCCAAAATGGAAGAGTCATTATGTAGTAGGGTTGACCTCTCATCCTTCTATATGGAAGAAGCAACTTGTTCTGATCTCACTCCAAAACACTGTGCCATGCTTACCTGCCTGGAAGTGGCATCACAAGGCTGGCCATCGGAACTATGAAGTCCTGGCTTAAGCAGCATAACTATCTCGGCCCTGTGTTTCAATTCTACCAGCTGCAGTGCAATGGACATAAGATTCCTGCATTTTGAATTGCGTGAGCCTGGGTAGGATTACCTAGGTCTTCTACCATATTGCGTGCTGAAAGTTTGCTAGATACAACCTTAAGTGGATAAAATACAGACAGTTGTGATTGTTTGCTGTCCTTCTTGATGTCGATGTTGGTGGATTTTTCATGAAGAACCACCACCGGTTGTACAGATTGATTTATTGCTGGACAAAGCAAGGTCTTCACCAAGTTTATTTTTTATTTTTGTTGTTTTAGTTTTTTCCTTGCTCGCTTGTCACATTTTTAGTAGCATAGTTATTGCTGCTTGCACTTAGTGAGTACTGTACTTGCAAAGCTTTTCTGCTTTCTGCATCCAATTGAGCCAAATCTAAGATGGCATCCTCACTACTTTGTGGGGAGCCTTCATTACATTCTGGAGAAGGAATGTCCATACCATTTTTGGTGGTGGTTTCAGCTTTTTCTGCATTGACCTTTTTTTTAGAATAAAAAATAAAGCAGCATTACCTATTATGTCAGTCTGTGAAGCCCTGGCCTTTATACCGACGATATCAGTTTGAGTACTCATCCCAGAAGTGCTTTTATATTCAGACTTAACTTTAACTTGCTTATTAGGTCCAAGGAAACTTTTCATGCTGCCACATAACAAGCCTTCTAACTTACTAATTTTGGCTATTAGTTCCAAATGAGATCATTTTAGTGACCTAATTTCAGGATGGGTTAGTTCATGTCCCTTGTCCAGCAGGTTTAGTATGCTGCTCATGACAGGAAACTGAAGTTACATGGACTCAGAATTATGATCCACCGGTGAGGGACCCGAAAAAATGACGTGAGCGGCTTCATAATTTGACATAGAAGGGAACTTAAGATCTACAGGACTAGAACACCAGCATACCCCTTGGTGCACACTGGACATTGGATTAATGGTGGCGCCACTTTGTTCAGAGGTAGATGCAGCATTGTCCAAAGGTTCCTCTCTTAAATTAGCAGATTGTTTAGAGCAGCAAGTGTGAAAACATGCCCTGTGTGTGATTCTATGAAAGGAACACTATATTCAAGATTACATTCAACCGTCTTGTGCAGATGAACGTTCTCGATATCGCCTTTTCTACCCGACGCAGGGGTTGAAAGATGTGTACGTTTAGACAATTCCGCAATTACAGTTGGTGCCATGATTTTGATGTCAGAAATTGGCTTAGAGCCAAGGCTAGAATCTGGAGTTAATAATGGAGTGGCTGGTTCTCTAACACTGAGAAAACTACGCTGTATGTAAATGTCTCCATCATACATGTCTTTAATGCGAAAGGATTGTTCACTAGACGTATCTGCCTTCTTGTTACAGTCAGACACCTCTATCTCCCCCTTCCCAGTACAATACTCCTCATTAACAGTATCACTGACAATGCCGCTCCTATTGGAGTCCGGCACCAAAGGAGAACACCCGCCTTCCAGACCCTCTAGAGCCTCTTGCACTTGTTCATTAGCCAGCTTTAGGCTGTCAAGATGTTTAATTATAGCCACAAACCTGGGAGTGGAAACAGCGAGTTTAATTGATTTACCACTTAGCAGATTACTCACCATAATTGTATAGTATTTATGTCACACACACACACACACCACTAAAAATGTGCTTAGTTGGAGTGCCTAAATCACATTCACCTAGCACACCGGTGCATAAATGCAAAATGTATGCGTTGACAATTAATTGTCAGTGAAAAGTAAACACTGTACCCCGTTGCCTGCAATTTCCCAAAAGTCATTGGGAATAGGCTAATTGACTAATATTGCTTTCAGTCACTGTGCATTTCTGAGGGGAAGATACTTTTAACACGCGCCACATGATATTACTGAATCGCAGAAAACTACATCACATTAAAGCTTCATCAAACAGCACAACGTCAATCTCAAAACCTTATAATTACATATCCACATTGCAAGTATTTTGTTTCTCAGAACATGTGCGTGCTTTCGCCTGTATCAGCGATTGGCACATAACAAGAAGACCTGCCACACGCTTCACGTAACACCCCAATCAAGATAGAAAGGTGCAGCTATGCTGCTCTGCGAGCAGCAGACAGCCCACTTCTGGCCCACTTCCTCGGAGCGTGCGAGCAGGAGTGCACATTTTGGGCTTTTTGTGATTTTTCAAAAAAGGGGGCATGGCCTAACTAACAAAATGCAAAAAGATTATTATTTTTTTTCATAAATGTTATAGTTTAATTTTTAAGCTTTTCATTTGTCTCCAGTTTTCCAAGGTTTCTTTTCAACTTATTACAGGTTTGCTGAGACCTAGAATTTCTTGTAGAAATTGGCATATTGTCAAGATCAGTTTTTGTGATTTGCCATTGAGCATCTCCATCCACCTTTCTTCTGTCTCCATTGTTTGCTCTCCGATCTTATAATAGCTGCCAAATCTAGATCTTTGTTCTGAAAGGTTATTGCATTCCATTAGTAAGTGGAACAGTGTTTCAGATTTTTGGGTGTCTGAACAGAAGCGGCAGAAATGTTCTGTTGGAGCGATTTGTCTGGTTTTGGCTAGATAAAAGCGTGTTGGTATGGTGTTTGTTCGGACTTTCAGATATGTTGCACAGATTTTGGCATCAGGAAAGATGGTCAGGTAGGCTGGTAGTTCGTTGATGGATCGAATGTCTGTGTCGCATTGTAGGTTGAGGGAGTATTTTGATTGTTCTTCAAGGGTTTTTATCCAGTCATTTTCCATTCTTTTTGTTTTTGCGTGTTGAGGTCGCATCGTAAGCATTTCATGTGAGATTTCTTCTGTTTGCATGAGTTGATCCAAATTGCTTTTCCATTTAGCAAGGATTGTGTTGTTCATTGCTCCGTCGTGGAACTTCAATATTGAATTGCTGGTGTTTTCTCATCTGTGTGGAGCTTGCTGTAGAGGTCTAGATGTTTCCATAGGACAATTGAACTGATGGACTGAAGTGCTATTTTGTGTCTGATTCTAGGCATTGGAAAAGAAGGTGGCAGCTGTAAGATCTTACGCCAGAAGAGGGCTTCCAGCTTTGTCCAACTGTGGTCTGTTGCATGTATCATGGCTTCTGTTCCATAGACTATTGTCGGAATCACCTTTTGCTTGTAGTATGTGGTTATTGGTTTGAAAGAGTATTTGCTGAATTTGTGCTGGATCATGCAGCCTTGTCTTGCTAGAGAGTGAGTCTGTTGTTCCAGTTTCAGAGTCCACTCTTTTTTGGATTTGCATTGGTTTATGTGGATGCCCAAGCATTTGATCGTTGTCACTTCTTTGAGCCGATTGTCATTTAGATTGATTTTTAGTTGTTTCCCGTTGTTATTGGTCGGTCTGCACAGTTGCATGATTTTTGTCTTTTTTGTATTGATGATGAGTTTGTTAAGATTCATATAATGGCTTAGTTGGCTGAGGCTGTTTTGTAAACCTGATGGAGACTCGTCCAGGAGTATGATATTGTCCGCATATGTCATGATTGTAACCGGAGTTGAGTTGATCTTTGGGGGGTTGAGGGCATCGGACTGCAGATGGGTCTCGATGTCTGCGGTAAAGATATTATACAATGTGGCTGCAAGAGGGCATCCTTGTTTCATACCATTTTCGGCTTTTATTTTTGGTGTTGTGTGGCCTTCTCTTGTGAGTCTTATTGCTATGGTGGGGTTTGAATAGAGTTGTCTGATTGGGCCTAGTATGTCATTCGGGCATTCCCATTTTTCAAATTTATTCCAAAGTTTTTGCCGGGATATCCCGTCGAAGGCAATGTGGAGGTCTATGAAAGCCGCATATATTTTTGTTTTGCTGTGAATTGCTTCATGTTTTATCAGATTTAGCAGTAGTAAGTTGATGTTTGTCCCGACATTTGGGGTGAAACCAGTTTGTCTTATTGCGAAGCGCTTTGTGTCAGTTGCCCACTGATTTAGTTTTTTCAGAAGAATTGATGCGAACAGCTTTCCTAACTGATCCAGTAACGCAATTGGGCAGAAGTTTGTCGGGTCGTCCTTCGGACCTTGTTTGTGGATAGGAACGATGGTCACGGTTTTCCATGATGTTGGTATCTGGTTAAGCTTGTTAATGAGCGTGATGGTGTTCCTCATGAGGTTAGCCCATGAGTGCGGATCTTTCTTTATCATTGCGTTCGATGTTCCGTCAGGGCCTGGAGCATGAGATATTTTGAGTTTTTGGATCATCTCGAAAATGTCTTGATAGGTGCAGTTTACTGTCCACTTTATGTTCTGTTTTTGTGGATTTTTTCCAGTTTCCTGTGGTCGGGCTTTATATATTTTTGTGTAGTGTTCAATCCATCGGTCTTCGGTCACAATTCCTGTCAGTTTTTGCTGGTCCTCTGTGTTGTTGTTCAGAAGATTCCAAAGGTCTCGAACATTGTGTGTTTTGTAAGTTTCTAAGATTGCTTCTGCATCTGCTTGTAATAGCATCATGTTGTGTGTTTTGATCCAGTTTCTGTAGCTTTGTTTGGCCGCTTTTATTTTGACGAATGATTCCTTGTCTTTTTTTTTGTCAATTGTCGCACTGTGTTCCTCAGTGCCCTTTTTCTTTCAACTAACTCCTTGCTGTATGAATGTTGATGAGTCTGTGCAGTATTCTGTTTGGTTGGTTTTTAGTAAGGTTGGAGTAGCCATCAGTAATTTAATTTCTGGTCTTCAGGTAGGGTAGTTTGGATAAATTGTCTTGTGAGTGTACTTGTTGCTTGTTGGGTTATGCAGAGTTTTTTCCCAGCTGTGCAGACTTCTAGCGGGGTAGGACGATTGGGCTGAGGTTGTCGGGGCATGTCTTGTTCATGTACGACAAGTTGGTTATGGTCGCTCTTTGTTGTTGCAGTTATGCTTGTAGTTTGTACTGCAGTTCTTAGCTCTTTGGAAAGATAGATGTAATCAATTATACCAGATGATTTGCCTCGGGACCAGGTGGAAGAGGCTTCCCTGTATCGTCTTTAGGATAATCAATGGATAGTAGATTGTGGATGCCAGTTTCTTTAATCCATTTTTTTGCACAAATTGTTATTTTTTCGTTAGGGGTTGGTTGTCCGTCTTGTTGCCATAGGTGTAGGTTTAGGTCGCCACATAGTATGAAATCAATTTTTGTATGTTTAAGAATGAGGTTGTCAACTGTTAGGAAGACACCGTCCAAGAACGCTTCATTGTTGATTGCCGATGGATTCCAGTACAGATTCATGATTGCAATTTTTCTTTCTTGTTTGGATGTCGTTGTTGTAAGATATTGGGCTTTCTTTGTCACTATTTGCATGACTGTATTTTGTATCCACGGGTTGATGTTTGTTGTGTGCAGTATTGACCATGTGGGGTCGATCTTGATTAGCGTTAGCAGACCTGATGTGGGTCTTCCTTTGGTTCTTGTCGGAGCTGGGTTTAGGAAGGCTAGAAAGCCGTCACAGCATGGAGTGTTGGAAAGCCATGTTTCTTGAAAACAGATGATCTGATATGATTCGAATTCGGGTGATGGGTTGTTAAACAAGTGGGAGTTTACCCGTGTATTCCATGAGCACAGGGTCCAGCTGTTTGATGTGTTGATTAATGGATATGAGCTATTGCTCCGTTCTGTAGAGTCTGAGAGGTTTAGACTGTCTTTTGATGCATACTGGCGTCTGATAGGACGGTCTATGTTGTGGCTCATCCTTGATTCGTCTTGGTTATGTATGCTGTCTTCTTGGGTGTACTGTCATCTGTCTTGGCGTTCACTGTTGTTGGTGGCATTGTTTTGCTCAGTTTTAAAGTTTTGGGCCACGGTCTTCTTAAAGTGGTCAGACACGGTTGGAAGGTTATTTGAGTGGTTATGTCTCTCGTTTGACTGTTTTCTCGAATGTTCTTGATTGAGATTTGATATGAAGGTGTTTCTGGGGTTTTCCGTTCTGCTGATATCTTCATATTTCGCTTTGATGTCAGACGTACAGCTGAAGCCTAGCTAGTGTAGCACGGTTTTTGATGTTAGGATTTGCTCCATAATTATTTTGTTGTGCAGTTTTAATAATATTTTTTCATTGGAGTTTTCATCTGCAAAGATGACTAGATCAATGTCTCTGGAATGTACTTGAATGAGGTTTGGATTTGCTTGGAAAAGAATTAGAATGTTCGCTCTGTTTAAGACCAGTGTGGTAGGCCTCATGATGATGTTTTCTATTTGTACCATGTGGCATTCTGTTGTCTGAAATGGGTTCAGGAATATTGGTTCAGATAGATCTGTGTGTTCGCTCGGATGTTTTGATCCAGGGTTTTCTTTTGTTGGACGAGTTGGGGGGTGCCTGCTTGTTTCATTGAGTAACGATGTTGAGGAGGTTTTGTCATAGGTTGACTGTTTACTCAGAGCATCAATTGAGTTGGCCATTGATCTGTCTGAAATTTCTCCGCACGAGATTGTGTAACTGACAGAGTGATTTGGTTGGTATTCGTCGATGACTATTTAGACTTGAGTCGTTTAGTTGACTTTTCGTTTTCATTTTTTCTTGTGTTGGTGGGTCGTCATGCATCGTTAGGTAGAGTAGATCATCTGATTCCGCGCTTTGGTCCTTGCCTGTTGGTGCTGTCGCAGCTGCTGGTTTTTTGTTTGGCTTTGGTGCCGGTGGGTCCGGATGTTTTGTTACAGAGTTTTTTGTTTGATTTTTTGGTGCTTTTTCTGTAGTTGTTTCTGGAACCGGCTTTGGTATTGAAAGGTTTCGGAGAAATGCTCGTGACTCTGTTTGCTTTTGGGTGTGTTTGATGGGTTTCTTTGCTGGTTCTTTGTCAGTTTTCTTTGCTGGGCCGAAGATCCCGAAAGTGTCGTTGCCGATCATGGTTTGTGAGCCGTTTGTCAATTTTGTTTTCTCTTTGTACGCGTTTGATGGGTTTGTTGTTTGGCCCGATGAAGACGTTGAAGGTTTGTTTGGTGTAGAACTGGGTTGATCAAGGTTTAATTTTTCAGGTATCATTCAAGGTAGTGTGTTTTCTTTTGATGTGTTCTGCGGTAAGGGCACTTGTTGCTGTTGTTGGTTTCTGAGTAGGGTCATAAGTTCTTTTGTGAGTTGAATCTTTTCTTCCTTGTCGCCTCATGCTATCTCAAAAAGTCTTTGTTGCCAGATGCGAGATTGTTCTGCTTCAGAGTCTAGACGTTTCCCGATTGTATTTATGAAATCTTCTGTGTGTATTTCTTGGTGTGGATCATTGCCAGGAGAGTGGCCTGATCTCGTATGTTGTCTTTTATTGCTTCGTGAAGTTTAAGAAAGGGTATGATGGATTGGGAGACCACTGCTAACAACATGTTTTGTAATTCAAACATTGATGTCGGAAGTCTCTGATTTTGGTTATCGTCGTTTGGAGGAAGGTGTTTTCCTGTGACTCCAGATGTTGGGGTAGGGTGGATTGTGGTGCTTCCTTGCGCCGGCGTATGGGAGGATTCCTCTGCATCGTAGTCAAATTGGGTAGTTTGTTGTTCCTTTTTTATTTTGAGGTGTAAGTGTTGTGCTTCTCTACGTGGGCTTTGTTTTCCATGGGATTCGCAGTTCTGTTGGTTGACATTTTTTGGTAGTGGCGTCGAAGTGCAGGATGGAGTTGCCAAATGGGTTGGCTCACCGAAGATTTCTTTCCTTCTTTCTGCACTGTTCATGATAGACTCTATTTCAGTGATGTCTAAAGATAGACTGCAGCTTTTCCTGTCGCTGTATTCAGAGGGTGTTTCAGAGGTTCATTTAATAGCTTTTCAGCAGTGTGGGCTTGTAACCACTGTAGTTTGGCCTGTTTTGCTTTTTCTTTTTTTGTCATCAATGTCGTCGGCACTCTCTGGGTATTCGTTTGGCTTGATTTTTTGGATGGTTCTTCATTGTCGGTTTGGTTCTGAGTAGCCGCTGATATTTCGGCTGGTGGATCGTGTGTCTCTGGTTGGGTTGTTGGCAGCGGTCGTTGATGGATTAGGTTGAGTTTTTGCAGTTAACTCGCTCCGTTTGTTTGTTTCTTTTATTTCAGATTATATTAAGTGCCTATATTCGAGTTGATTCTGCTAAATTATATTAAGTGTGTTCTACATTCAGTTGAAAAGGTTCGTAGTGACATTATGCACCAAGAGAAAGTTCAAAGAAGCATGTAGTAATTTTCAGAGAGAGATCTTCCCACAGCAGACAGCCCACTTCCAGCCCTCTACCGCGAGCATGCGCGTAGGAGCGCACGTTCTGGGCTTTTTGTGATTTTTCAAAAAAAGGGGCGTAGCCAAGAAAAAGTTCAAAGAAGCACGTATTAGTTTACAGAGAGAGTTCTTCCCACAGCAGACAGCCCACTTCCAGCACACTTCCTCAGAGCGTGGGTATAGTGGTAATTAAAAATACACTTAATTTTTACTATTAGCGCCAAGCCTGTAATGAAGCCCAAAATACCTTAGACTGTCCATGCACTAGATTATGTATTATATTTGCGTAAGTCAGCCCCCATGCCTAACCCACCGTTGTATGTGATAAGGCAATTGCAAGTCACAGAGGGCTTTCCTTATAAGGTCAGGGAACTATGAGGTGACTTTCCATATCTTTTTGCAACACTGAGTACTTTATTTCTACCACAATATGCAGCGCAAACCCCAAATCCCACACCACTTTAATACTACATGTCATTGGACCCTCAGCTGGAAAAGATACCTTCGAGCGCATATAGAAATATTTGAACCCCTACGCTGGAACTATATCAACAAATATGCAACCCCCAATTTGTGGCCAACTTATATTTTAAACATTTAACATACATCTGTTTCATCACCAGCTGACCACCTATTTTAAAATGTATGTCTACAAGCAGGCCCCTTATTTTTGTAAAACTGTAGCAGTGCCCTAAATGCAAAAAGTGGGAAATGTGTGAAGTGGGAAATGTGTGTTTTTGTATTAGTTAATGCCTGTGAACTTGTGGGAGAAAATTGAAAACAATCTGAAAAAGCAAGAGAATTATTTCAATTCACTAATAAGTGTCAGTTGCTGCTTGTTATCCCAGAACTCCTCTCCTTGCCGGTCCATTTACCTTGTACTATGAGAACTATAAACCTCCTAGCTAGCTGCTGTGCCAGCATCCTTCCAAGTTTGTCATGAGTAGCAACATTCCATATCATGCTGCTGAGAAAATAAGGTTTATTGCCTAAGTCCATAAAAACAGGTTTTAGCAAAGCAAACAGTTTTAGGTTTGATGAGGCATGGGATAGGCCTTTGATAAACACTGCCATAATTGTCCTACATAGCCATTAGGAGGTACACGCTGTGGCAATAAGACCCGAGGCGGCGGGCCAATACTGCCCCAGGGGCCGTAGTTAACGAAACCCCCGGGCATTACGTGCGGCGGTATTGGCCCGCCGCCGAGGGTCTTATTGCCATTAGTAACCCGGCCTGTTGGATCGGGGTGCTAATGGTTTTTTTTTCTGTTCCGAAACACGCTTGGGGAGAAAAAAAATCTTACCCGCGGGGGAAGAAGGAAGCCTCCAGCCATGGGGAGGCTCGGAGCGGGGATTGCCCCGTTTCGAGCCTCCTCATTGGCTATGGGGCTGCCATGCCCCTCGCCGGGAACAGAGTAGCCGGCACGCACAACGTGGGCGGGAATACCGTGTGGTATGGCTCGCAAATGAGCCAATCACCACACAGTATTCCTGTTCAGCCGCGCGTGCCGGGTACTAATGTAAAATGATCTGAGTACATGGGCATATGGTAGCAGTGCCTGGCAGGTGTGTCCCTAATTCCTACACATTAGCCAAAAGGATGTTCTTTTCCAATGCTTGTTTTTAACAGGACTTTGATGCAAGGAACAGATGCAAGGCTAGAAAGTGTGTTATAAATCAAGTGTCTGTGTTCCCAATGGGGTAATTGCATACAATCCCATCCTCGGGGCCATTCATAATGTTTAGTGTTCTATTCAGTGTACATTTATCAGCATAAGTGGTTTTGTTATTACTAGTTATAACAGATAAAGATGTAGGTGAATTATATGGCACTCTATCTCCTCTATTTTAAAATCCTTTACATTGTCCAATAAGATAAGGGAATAACTTGATTGTATAATCATAGTCTACCCTTCTTGATCAATTTTATATTCGCTGGCTAACAAATCAAAAGACATTTGGATGTGCATATCGTTGTACTATACCATCATGAATTGCAATCTGTATTACACAAAATTGCTCCCACCTATTTTTCTGGTTTTCTAGTGATTTCAAATTATTTAAGTGGGTCATTAACCCCAAGGCATGTGACAGTACATGTACTGATACATTCATTTGACTTCATATCTTCTGTTGGTTAGGGTCTTTAAATTCGATGCTTGTAGTAAGACTTTGAGTTTGAGTTCCCAAATTAATAATTAAAATGCTAGTTAGTTTCAGTAATTGGCTTAGTGAACATTACCAATTTTTCTGGTGGTTGTGGGATTGAGGGTGATACATTTTCTATCCAATTCATATGTATGAGTGATTGTTTGCCTCATCCAGTTATACATAGTCGAGTAATTCATCTCCAAAGAAAGTTACGCGGTAGATCAGCTATGAATGAATTACCCATTACCTTCCAGAGGATGATTCAGCTTGGCAGACAACAAGGTGGTAAAGCCCCTAATTAAAAAGTCTCAACCAATGCAGACTATACAATGTTTCCAGAATATATCTAGCATCTGTTTTAAAATACTTCTTCTTGTGTAGGCATTCAGTCGTACATCCTGTTCCTATACTTGATCTGGGTACAAATGCTGGTACGCTATATGTGGGGCATTTAATTCAGCATGTAGGCCTAGAGGGTCAATCGAGTGCAACAACTTTGAGTCTGCTATTTGATCCATGATGGAAGCCCCCAGATTGCAGAACTTCTCGTTCCTGCTTAGACTTGTTAGCCATATTAATTCACCATACTACGAACAGCGATGACTAGTTATTTCGTTTAGAATCTTGACTTCTTAGTTGAATCCTTTTAACTGTAGGGGGAAAAAGAAGTTAGGCAAGGTGTGAAATTTCGGGATTTTAACACCTATCATAAGGCTTTAACCGTGAAGCAAGTTGTTTTCCGTTGGAAGACAGTAATCGAGGTCCAGTTTAGATGGAGGCTGAAAAGAGACTGATTTCAATATGTATCTTTCCAGAGTGTCGTTGCATGTCTGAATGGTCCTTCTTTATCACATGGATGTTGATTTAAATGAATAGGCAACTATTGCTTCTGTTTGAGAGTTCTATGCTTCGTCCACTCTGATATGATTTGCAAGAGTATCACAACAGTTGGAGAATCTGTAATTGCAAGAACTGGCCAAGGAATGCCATTTATTAGATCTCACAGTTTATATGAGGGAAACATATTCAAACACTTTACTACTTTGAGGGAAAGGTTCATGCTCCCCCAATGTGAATCTGCTAACCACATTTAGTTCAGAAAGGTGCACGTCTGGTCTTTTCTAAATGGATTATGCATCTATGGGTTCCACCCAATCACAAACAGACAAGTTGTATAGGATCGGTCAGTCGAGGCCCCAAAATCTAAAGTTCTGAGGTACCATTTAATAAAGAAGCATAGCAGGCTCTCTGCAGTAAAATCCACCAGACATATCATTAGATTTCAGCTCCCACTCAGTAATGGCAATTCCAGCAGCTCTTCCTAAGGCTACAACAATAAAGGAGAATATCTGCTGAGCATGCTCGTAGTCTAAAGAGACTCTGATGCACCTTCTGTTTCAGTGTCCCATTATTTTTTAAGGTTTTGGTGCAAGGTATGGCCTACAGTTCACAACATTGTTGGAGTGTGTACTTCTTTCCCTCCCTCTAATGATTTTGTGAGGTAGGCAGTGCGGTGTGCATCCTTTGGGAAAGGCCCATTCTGCCAGGGTTCTAGACCTTATAATTTGTGTGACTCTAAGGTATATCATGATGGATTGCAAGCATTTGGAGTCCCTCTCTTTCAAATCCTGGTGGAATAGTGTGTGTCGCATCCACTGTTTGGCACACCAAGAAGCCTTCATTAAGACACACAAAGCTCATGTGGCACCCTCTAGTCGAAATACTATATGAGCTCTGTCAAAGCTCAACTAGTGATTTTTTAATTCACAGTGAAATCAGATCCTGAAACCAACTAGAACCCCCAACATTGCATGGATACTTATATGTCCCTTATATGGAACTGTTAAGCAATCTGTTGGTCGAGCTAATACCTACTGCTCTGTGGGCATTCGAATAATTAAGATTGAGTACCTGCAGCTGAACTAAATAGAACTACAGTTACAGTGCTGTTCAGGATTTAGGGCCTGCTCACTATTGATTTTGTATTGACCTTGTGGGTACTTTTGTGATTTTACTACTGTTCTCATATGTTTAAATAATATAATTTGAGTATTTCTGGTAACCATGGAAATAGAATAACCTTTTATATGACAAGATGTCATGGCTTACCGTTTGTTTTAGGGCATACACTTGAGAACCACATTAATTGTATACTCTGTTTCGTTCATTCTATCGCAACGATGATCGGGGGAGGTTTGGGGTTTAATGGCAGCCCCAGGTTTAAATGAAAAGAAAGTCCATTTTAGGCCCCAGACTACTTGTCATGACAAAGGCACATTGTGAGCTGACAGAAAAAAAGGCAGCCTTTAATTTCCAGCTGCCACAATATAAATACTGGGTGCAAATCAAGAGAGATACATTTATTCCAAAAGGGCTTTGCATGCCATTGTCAGAACACGTCAGGCCTATTTTTCAACACCGTCAACCTTACTGACAAAAGAAAGAGGATTGGAAATGTGGGCTTTTTACAGTTTGGAAGGAATTGGCTTGTTTTACAGTGAAACTCCCTGTCCTAAAACATTAAAATAAAGATCATGAAGTGAAGTGGACAGAGATGTCATGAAAAGGCCTCACATGCCCAAAGATATGTAACCTCCACAAATATAAGTGTCTGTTTCTAAAGGCATGACTGTAGGTTTTCATTTCCTGAAAATTGACTTTAAGTTTCAGTTGCAAGAGACATGACTTTAGGTTTACATTTCCTGCAAAGATGCAGATCAACAAAAAAAGGCTAAAATTGACCAATTTGCTCACCAAGATCAACACTCACCTACACCTGCCACAGCTTCCTCCTCGACTGTGTAAGTGATTTCAATCCGGCACACACCCAAGTCAATGCCTAGCGTGTAATGCACAACTGAAATCCTTATTTATTTTTGTCTAAACGTTCTTTATTCTGAATGATATATCACTCATATCACGGCCCTCTCCTGGAACCCCCCCGGTCACACTGAACCAGGAATCAGGCTGGTTTGCAAAGTTAAAATATTTATTTATGTATTTACTATTTAATCACACTATGCTTTAATGGGTACACAATAATCACCAATGGGGTGATGTAACATGGAATAGTCTCTTTAATACACAAGGAGCAAAACAATTCTGCACAGAAATAATACTTTTGTGTCTGTATTCAGATCAGAGAGCACTGTGCTTAAAGGTTCCCCCTGCACCTCCTCAACCCCCAATAGGCAATATAAAGGAGAGAACAGGTTTTCAGGAATGTCAAAATTCACAAAGAATATAAATCCCACTTTCCCCCAGCAAAGACAAGAGAAAAACGGAATCGACTGTCAAGCTGTCAGAATGGCTTTTAAAGTTATCTTAGAATGGACTGGGCAAAAATACCAAATATGATCAAAATTGCAAAAATTGCTATCAATTCTTACGGAAGCCGCTTTGGATAGTTGCACACAAACACAAGCAATGATTCAAAACCAAGAAACAATTTGAAATCTTAAAAATGAAGTTGGAAGCAATCAAAAGCTGTTTTACACATGTCAGAATTTCCCTAAAACGAAATGTGCGGCAAACTTTTCACTGCGCAATTACCTTGATAATGGTAGAACCATATGCGACTGAAAGCTGTCGATGTTAGCTACAAGCAGAAGTTGAAATTATTTTTCTAGCACAAAAACTGAGGAAGTTATGGACGTTTAAGTGGAGGTCGTTTTTTTGAGATAGGCGCAAGAATGGGAAACAGGAATGCACTTTTAAAATGAAAAACAGATTTCTTACACTAGAGGATGAATATGAACACAACAAATACCACACAGGAACACAGCCACTTGATCAGAATGACTGCCTGCAGAGGACTCGCCTTCTTCAGATGGGAAAAGGTCTGCGCAAAAATGGTTTTAGCAATACTATTACAGGTGGAACGATAGCATGGTTCCGAGAGAGTTCAGATAATTCAAAAGTACTCCTAACAATACAGGTTCTGAATACAAGATAGGTTGGGTTTAAGATAGGGATTAACTAAGCAAGGTACATATACTAGTGACACAGTTCTATCTATAGATACTCACTAGATATGTTTTTAAACAGAACCATCAGGATTCTGGTCCGTCAAGATTCTGGTCAGGGAAAGGGATCGAGTTCTATGAAAGCCAGCTGGGCATATCAGATTGGATCTGCAATCAGCATCAGCAAGGCGCTCTGGTCACAGCATGGCACAGTACTGGATTGGATCAGCTCTTCTTGGTTCTGATGTTAATTATTTCAGCAGGCAAGCAGTACAGAGCAGCCCGGCTGTTTCCCCTTTGTGGGGTTCTGGATCTGGAATTTGAGGCCTAGCTGAAAATGATTCAGCTATGCAATGGGTTTCTGCTTTGCCAAGTTTCTGGAGTCTGAAGCAAGGAAGATGTAGAGTTCAGCAGCAGGGTGCTCTGCCAGTATTAGGATAGTGAGTGAATCTGTCTGTCTTTCTGAGTGGTGAGCTGTCTCTATTTATGCTATGATAAAGGGGTGTGTTGGCTGGTGTAGCCTAAGCTTGCCCCATTGACAGGTGATTGGGTCAGAGTCTCCTCTCTGCCTTGATAGGAGGAGAGCAACAGTGTTTCATCTTTATGGTGGGATTTTATGATGCAGAAAATCCACCCCTCACCCCTTGAACACAAAATCTACTTTTGGCACAATACATATTTACACATGTGCAACCTCTATAAGAATCACATATACAGATTACATATTTTATATAGCAGCTATCCCTCAAAATCCTGTAGCTGTAGGATCTTGTCTCGGCCTTTCACAGAATTTTGCCCTTTTCGTCATGAACACAATTTCCAATTTATAAGCAAATTTCTACAAGTGTGCGTGTTTAACATGGGCATAAGTGTATAAAGTTTCATACTGCTAGCGAAAATAAATTTTGTGTAAAATCACATTTTCTGCCATTTCTTTCCAGAACATGTCACACAATTTTGACTCCTCCTGAAACATGCAGCCAAAATTTTGATTCACAAATCTGTTATTGTTATATTTTGTACAATTTTCACTGGAAAATTATAAGTCTTTTAAGAAAATGTTCTTTGTGAAGGTTCAGCCACAGATGATTGTTTGTCTCCGCCTCTTTTTGTCTCCTTGCAGTTCAGAAGCAGACTCGTCCCTGTTTGCTCTTGGCAGAGGCCATTTACGATGGTCCTCACACCCCGCATTTCCTTATCAGTAGCTGTTCATTGTTCCCTTTTGCCTTTGTAGATCAAGTTCTTTCCAAACCCTATAATTACTGCTTGGGTGTGATTTCCTGGTGGGGGGAAAGGCCACCCTTCTGTGGAGAAACCTGATATTCCAGTTTGGTAGCTTTTAGCCAGGCTTTATATAATTGTTAATTCTTTTGCATTTTCCCTTAGCTTAAAACAGACTTGTGATTTCAAAATAGCAGTTAGAATTCTGATTCAAGATTTTAAACCATGGGATCAAAACAATTACAGATAGGTTACTCTCAGTAACAGGCCTCTTAGTTTGCAAACATTTGGTTTCTGGTTATACATGTTAAAGTTTAATCAGGCAGGCTCTTGACAGCTGTCATCTCAGCAGTCCACTGCTGCACAGAGATTTTTGAAATCCACAGACAGGCCACTTTTGCTGTGGAAATCCCTTTATACTTTCAACTTTTCAGGACCTTGCAAGTTCACAATGATTTCTTAAACTAAGTGAATTGTAGCACCCAGCAAGAATTTTGGATGTTTGAGGGCATTTTGTACAGGCATTCTGCAGCCTCAGCAACAAAGAACAAAGGATTTAAGGCAAGATTTTGGGGTTTCATTTAGCAACACTTCCTTTTCCTTCTGTACTCCATTTTTACGTGTTGTGGAGCCCAGTGACATAGGAGTGAGATCTTTGTTCCACCACTGACAACATGCGTGGCAGATTGGGCAGCCATCATTTTGTGCATTGCAAAGCACGATTTCCAGGGCTTTTGGCACGCACAAGGGTTTCGCTGCCATTTTGTTATTTCTGGCACCCTCATAATACAGTGGTGCAGCATAGCAGAGCAGAAGTGGGTTAAAACATCCCACAGAGCCCACCTTCATGACTTGAGTTTGACCGCCTGTCAAGGGGAAGTCAGGAGATTGGGATGTTCTTTCTTTCTTTGGTCCAGGTGGAGAAAGTCATTTGCTTCTCCCATCAATGCTGGATCGAAATGCTCTCCCTGCCGGTTCTGGATGGGAGTATGGATTGATACTTTGGGCTCCTTGGGTCTTTCCTCCCGGTCCCCGAGTGGTCCTCCTTGGTAATTAGAAATTCTTGGTTCCAATGCTATGAGACAGAACAGAGCATGGTTATGAAAATTTCCCCACTACTACTCATGTAGTGGGGCAGATGCATACATTGAAATACAATTTACAATATTCTCCACCTGTATTTACTAAGGGTTTTAATAGGTGGATTCTTCTAGGTATCCGGAATGTCCCCCTCAGGGTTTCCGGTTGGCTCCTCTATTTGCCGCAAAGTAGGGCCGGGATGGCAACTCTTCATTTGGTTTATGTGGACCCACTTGTGTTCAACCTCTGGCAAACTGCCCTTGGGGATGTGTATTTTGTAGGCGACTGAGATTCTGTATACAATTTCAAAAGGACCCCGCCAAGTAGGGAGGTATTTGCGCTGTTTGGCTTGGTTCCTTTGGAAATTGTACAAATAGACCCAGTCTCCTATTTGGTATTCTTTGTTAGTTGTCTAAAGATCATAGTGGGTCTTCATACTGTCTGCAGATCTTTCTAGGTTTCGCTGAGCATAGGCAAAAGCATGTTGAAGGTTTTTTCTCAGATTCTCAACATACTTATGAGTTGGGTAGGCATTTATCAAGGTCTGCTCTTGGGTTCTGCAGAACAGATGCTGGGGTAGCACCATTCTTCGTCCAGTCATCAGCTCAAACGGAGACATTTTTGTTGCAGAAGAAGGGGTAGATCTGATGGCCATCAGGACAAGGGGTAATCGAATGTCCCAACTTGGCCCAAAATCTGCCACAAACTTTTTCAAAATGCTCACAATAGTTTTGTTGTATCTCTCAACTCTACTACTAGAGGCTTGCCGGTAGGCAATGTGTAGTTTCCTTTTGACCCCAAATTTCTGCCACATCTTTGTCATCACTTCGCTAGTGAAGTGGCTACCTCAGTCTGACTCAATCCCTTAGGGTAGTCCAAAACCCGAGAAGATGTGATTGATCATCAGGGTAGCTGCTGTTTCTGCCTAGCAATTTGGGGCCGGGAGACATTCCACCCATTTAGTGAACAAGCATGTTACCGTCAACATGTACTTGTTCCCCCTAGAGGAGCAAATCACGGGCCCGATAAAATCGACTTGCAAATCTGACCAAGGCAGTGTCATCCCCCTCTTCTGCAGGGGAGCACGGTGTGTGACTGATGTTGGCTGAAACTGTGCATACACAAGACACCCCTTCAAGTCTTGGTCGAAGTCGTGCCCCATGTGTGGCCAGTATGCAACCTCTCTCATGATTTCTAGTGTCGTATGAAACCCCCGATGACCGGCTATGGCCGCATCATGGGCGTGACTTAGCATCAGGCTTCGGAATGAGGTAGGGACCACCCACTGGTCATGGCCAGCTATGGATTTCCTCACCAACAAACCGTCTTGGATTCAGAACATTTTTGGACATTTCATCAACACTCTGAGGTCCTCTTTCCCAATGTAATCGGTATCCGTCAGGGGAAACTTCTCAGGGTCCTCAATGTGTTGATAAAACTTACCAATTATTGGATCCCCCTTTTGAGCCGTAACCAAATCAGCATCTGGGGTCTCCTTACTCCATTGTGCAGTTGAGAGTTCATTGTGAGCATTTGTCTGGGACCTAGTGATAGCAGTGACTTGGATTTCCCCCAACAGGGACTCAATCTCAAGTAGATCCCCTTGGATGGCTCTGGTTTTGGCCAGCTTATCAGCTAGGTCATTTCCAGTTTTGTCTGCTCCCTCAGCTTTAGAATGACCCTTGATCTTTTTCCAGTAGATGGTCATCCCTTTCTAGGTGACCAGATCATCAATATTTTGGATTCATTTCCCATGTTTCAATGGTTTATTATTAGCATATAGCATGCCTCTGGTTTTCCAGTTAACCAGGTGCTCCACAAACCCGGTCTGTACATAATCTGAATCTGTGATTATGACCAGTTCGTGGAGTTGGTGTTGGACAGCAGTGAGGATGGCTCGAAACACAACCACCAGCTCTGCCACTTGACTACTTCAGAGACTGATTTTGTACCCAGCGGAGGGTTCTGGGGCATCATTCACCCATGCATTCCCTACGCCGGCCACAAGTTCCTTTTCCCCGTTGTTGTCAACATAGTAGGAGCATCCATCCACATAGACGGTGGGCATTCCCTCACGCTGGTCTGCTTAATAGACTTTGTGTGGGGAATTAAGGTATGCCTCCATGTTGTCCTTGATTTTAAGACTTTCGTCCTCGAGACAGTTTTCTCTGGCACAATCATGCAAGTCAGCCAGACCTTGCACGAGGGGACTCTTCTTGTTTTGGCCATATCTGACCTCCTCAGGAAAGCCTTGCATTGACAGAATCCAGGAAGTAATTTGGGAATTACTCACTTTTCCGGCCCGGATTCTGTCACTTTGAAGATATTGCAAAGGTTGGTGTGGAGTCTCCACTATGATGTGTTGCTCCTGGATAAACGGGCGGTCATTCTTGAATGCCCACACCATTGCCAGGAGTGCCTTCTCACAATAGTAAAATGTTTCCTCCACCGAGGATAAAGTTTTACTCGCATAGGAGATTACTTTATTGACCTTGTCATGCTTTTGATATAAATACTGCAGTCAAGCATGTATTTGAGAACCCTGTCTCCAAGAAGAACTCCTTGTTTTTGACAGGGTAAGCTAGGCAAGGTCCTTGTGAGAGGCTTATTTTGAGTTGTCGTACTGCCTTGGCTTGTTCTGGACCCCACTCCCACTTGACGCCCCCTTCAAAAGATGGATCAGGGGTCTTGTGATCTCTGCGTAATCCTCAATGAACTTTCTGCTGTAATTAGTTAGTCCAAGGAGGCTCCTTAGTTTCCGCAGAGTTGTGGGGTCTTTTATTTTCTGGACGGCATCTACTTTCTTTTCCTAGGGACAGAGACCCTGAGGAGTTATCTCATGCCCCAAGAAATTGACATGGGTTCTGCACCACTGTGCCTTTTGAAAGGAGAGTTTTGCTCCGGCAGCCCTCCACTGTGTCAGGACAAAACGGATCTACGCTATGTGTTCCTCCACAGTTGGGCTTTTGACTAGAACATCGTCTACGTAGGCCAGGTTACCCCTTTCACCAAGGTCGGTCATGGCCTTATGTAGAAAGATGTTAAATTCATTGCTGGAGTTGAAGTATCCGAAGGGAGTCCGGGTCCAAGTGTACTGCTGCCCCCCAAAGCTAAAGGCCAGCTTGTATTGGTCCTCCCTACTGACAGGTACAGTCCAGTACCCATTGGTCAGGTCAATGGCAGTGAATATCTTTGCCCCCTGGATCTGGGCCAGACCTTGGTCAATGTAGGGAAGAGGCCATCGGTAAGTATGGACCCGTTTGTTGAGCTCCCTTAGGTCAGCACAGAGTCTCCACTGGCCGTTTGGTTTCAAAATCCCCAGCACTGGATTATTGAAGGTGCTGTGGACTGGACAAATTATCCCACAGGACTCAAGGTTCTTAATTATTTCAGTAAGGGTCTCCATTGATGCGAGAGACAAGCAATATTCCTTCACAAACACTGGAGTCATGCCAGCGTCCGTGGGAATTGTTGTTATGTGGATGTCGGTGCAACCACAGTCATATGAGTCCACCACAAAGAGATCTTGAAAATCTAAGAAAACTTTTTTCAATTTTTGCTTTTGCTCCAGAGTCTCACAGGCATCAGCTAGGTTGACTCTCTCTTTAACCATCTGCCTGAAGCATGGAAAGACTTCCGGTTTGGCTATCTCAGCGGCCTCTTCCAGCTGGGTGGAGAAGTCCCTGGTCAAAGTGCTGATTTGGACTGATGGCTTCAGGTGGGGAAGGCAGACCTTATGGACTTGAAAGATCACCTCATCCCTCCTGAAGTCACAGGTCACATCTTCCTTACCATAAGGGCAGGAAGAGCACACCAAGAAATTCCCCCCATGCCGGGTGAAGATCCTGTCTGGTGTTGTGTCATCATCGCTATCACTGTCAAAACAGTCCTTGGGGATTGGTCCTAACAGTTCATTACCTAAATCTATGGAAAAATGTCGGTCATCAACCGCCATTCCAATAATGGTGCCAGCACCCATAGTGATACTCTTTAGGTCGCTGTTATCCACCTCTATTGGAATGGTGTTGTTTTCTGTGTTGACTAGTCCTGTTGGGTTTACCCCCAATCCTTGCTGTTGGAAATGAGCATTAAAATGGACATAGGCATCAGGATTTTTCAGTTTCTGTCCTCTTAATTTTTACTTCCAGTGAGAATTGTCGAGTCCGTTCTGGGATGGTGACTTCCTCTCCAGTCTGAATTTCAACTGCATATGGCAGCAGTTGAGCTGACTGAAATGCCTTCTCTGGGTCATCAAAGTTCATGGGTTTACCTGCTAATCGGGACCAAGCTTTAAAGTTTATTAGGCCAAACTAATGTCAAAGCGATTGAGAATGTCACTGCCTAAATAAAATGCAGCAGGGACATCTTGCACGACCCAACAATTATGGACTTTGCTCTTGTTGCCTATGGAAATTTTGAGCATACACCTACTAGGCAGGAGATGTTTGGAATTAGGTGTTTCAAGGTCCATTTCCCATTTGTCTAACAGTTTAAATGTGGGAATGGCTGGATCTTTTGGGAGTTTGCAGAACATGGCCTCGCTGATGAAGCTCTTACCGTTGTTCACACATACTCGGGCGAGAACAGAGTCCTTCCCCTCATTTAACTGAATAGGGATGAACAACTGCTCTCCATATTTCTGAATATCAGCCAAGCTTTGAGCTGATTTCTCATCGTTTTGGACTATAGGAATGGGATTTTCTGATTGTGAATTTGTATAGAATTTCAGAGTGTTTCCTTCCAGTGTGAAATTCCACCTTAGACTGGAAGTAAGGTTGATTTTCAGAAATAGAGCAGACTCCCCATCACCAGTTTGTTGTCCTACTGCAATTACTGTCACATGTGGGATTTGATTTTTCTGGAAGTGAAACTCAATTTGGTCAGGTTTTTGATCAACCATGTGGTATGTGCCATTTAAACAAACATGGTTGACACTCTGTTTCAATTTTATTGTTCGGTTAGTCTGGGTCCAGAGGACCTTGTTTACACAATCTATGACGAGTGACAATCTACGCATGAAGTCATTCCCTAGGAGTCACAACTATGACCAGGTGCTTCACCTTGTGTCTCCCAATTTTAATGTCTAAATCCACAGACCCCTCGACAGGAATTTCCTCCCATAAAAGTTCTGAAGTTGTCCAGGAAGAGGAGTAAGAGGAATTTGGTATGTCTCCCCCCTTCCCGAATCAGTTGATCAAAGGCCCTTTTTGACAGAAGGGTGGCTTGGGATCCAGTGTCTACCAGTGCCAAAATTGTACATTGCCCCTGTATTTGGACCGGGGCATAAAATCTTCCCTCCTTTTCTCAAGGGGGCAAAGATAATACACATTTTTGGCCAATTGGTGGGTCACTTTCTTTGCTTTGGACACTGACAGAGAGGTGATTTGGGCAGGATTTTGTTTGGGATCTTGGGAACCTGTAAGGAAAAGGTGACAGCTAGATATGGGGGAAGTTTTGGGTTCCCCTGGTTCTGATTCTGGGCTGCCCCCCCCCCTTTTTGGAGACAGTCACCAGAATGGGTTTGAACAGGGGGATTTTCATGCTGTTCATTCTGGGTACTGATGATGGGCGGTTTTAACTCGGTCCCCACATCTACCCGGTCTGGATATGGATCCTTTGGGACCCGTTTTTTTTGGGAGGAGTTCCCCCATCCCTGAAGGAGAAGATCCATCTTCCATAATCCTCTGAGGACCCCTCTCCTTCAAACTGGAAGATTTGCACCTCCTCCACAAAATGGGTCTATTTATGCTCTTTATTTCTCCTACCCACCCTCTGCTCCTTGGGTTGCAGACTTTCAGGGGCAGGAGATTTTGGATCTGGTTCCTGGGTTTCCAGGGGCTTTTCACAAGTGGGGAAGGAAGCTTACTCTAAGGCTTTACACCCCCCTTCCCCTTGTGCCTCCTCCCTGGGAACCGGTGTGTTGTCGGGGTTCTTCCCCCATCATTGTTCTGGAGCTCCAGACCCTGGATTTGAGGAGTTCTGAGCTGCCATGCTCATCTGAGGGTTATGTTGAGCCCTCAGCATGCAACCCAGATCCTGTGCCATGTTCTGGACCTGACACTCTAGTTGGGACACCCACTGTGGCTGGTATGGGGTCTTCAGGTCTACCCTGGGTTGATCCTGGAAAGGGTAACTATCCCTTCTCCCATAATACCCCTGGTTAGGAAAGTTTGGGTACCCCTCCACCCTTGGCCTCCCCTCTCCCAGATTGGGATGTCTGGACTCAAAAAGTGGAGAAAGAAAGGGTTGTTTGGGGGTTGAAGTTTGGCGGGTACCGGGGAAATTAATTTGGTCCGGTGTTGGGGGTGTTACTGCGCTCCTGGGGGAAGTAAGGAAGGACGTTTCCTGGGTTTCGTGCTGTCTGGTTGGAATCCCCCCCCCCTTTGGCTGGAGGAGTCCACACATATCCCAGGATCGGTCTATTTCCGCTGTAGCGTGGGCTGATGTAATCAGGATAGTTAGGGGTCCCATTTGTGGGGTTACCTCTCTGGCTTCCCGTTTGGGATAGGCCCGAAGGCCTTCTGGGTCTGGGGTTGGTCAGATTCTGCATGGGAAGGTTTTTAGGCCCCCCCATCTCCAGATCTAAAATGGGGGCAACCTTCACCTCCACCACCTTAGCAGCAGCAGCGGTGTTGGTTGGTCTGGGGCTTTTGGTAATATTTTTACTTTCCAACAGCTTATGTACTTCATAGATGTGCGTTGCTTGTTCAATGACACAGTCTAGTGATCTTTTCTCATGAAAGTCCCTCACTAGCTAGGTCATAATGTACTTAGGGAGAGCATGAAAGAAAGTGTTCACAAATTCCTTACTGTCAGTGCGCACCCTTCTAGTCGTCTGTGCAAAGGCACGTTTCAATATCTGAACAAATTCTTGTGGGGCCTGGTCTTCCCCACATTGGGCCTCATTACGACCCTGGCGGAAATCGAAAAACGATGGAGGAAATGCAATACCGCCATCGAATAGCGCTCGGTGCGATTATGACCCGTCACCGCAAAGTACGATGCCATTAGCGACACCGTAGTGAACGCCAACGCTAACTGCACCAAGTACGCGCGCGCGCGCGCGCCATGCCAAACCGTAATTACCACCATGGCGCAACGGTACGCGAATTCTGACCCTAGCGGACATGCACCTAACGCCATCAAGCACGGCGGAAAGTACCATTCCGCCATGGTGAGAAGTACGGCATCGCGAACCAACCGTAAACGGCCCCACTGAGTGCCTGTACACCGCTCCCTGGCCACATTGTACAACTCCCCGTAGGTGCAATGAAGTCACACAATGCAACCAGTGAAATGTACTAGTCATCCATGCCTGCCAACGAACAAATGAATCTCAAGAGGGGCCAATGGGAGCTGCAGGGCACAGATGGCACGAATACAGAAGCTACTCCAATGGACATGACCTCAGTCTCCCACCAAGAAACGCACGCAAACACAGGCACCTGTGACCAGCAATATTCCGAAAATCACATCATTCCACCAATCCACCTGGCTGACCGGCATCTGTTACACAAAAGCTAATCCCCCGCCCCTGAGCATGACATCATTAAAACAGTCATATTGGCAGCCCTTATCCCTGACCTCACTGGGCTTCGTAGGCAAACGCGCCCAGCACAGTACCACGCAACTATACTCCGAAGCTGGAACCCAATGCAGATCTCCTCACAATACATTGCTCCCCAAATAGGAATATGCCACATCACTTGCAAAGAAGAACGCTACACGGTCCATATCAGAATAGAAATTTAATGCACAACAAATTCACCAAGCCCATACAGCCATTAGGCCATGAACTCCAAAACACATTTCACCATTGTGGGCTGCATCCGCAATAAATGACCAGCTACTTCTTGTGTGACGCCCTGTTCCTTCATGGTACACAGGGGCTACATTCTCGTACGAAAAGGCAACATGGAAGCACCTAGAACCGCAGGGCCATCCCAATAGGGAGGCACTAGTCCAGCTGAAAGGCCGAAATGTTGCTCCTAGCCACTAGTACTGCGTAAGGGCATGTGGCCCATTGGCGATCGTCCCATAAGATCGTAATGCTGCTCCACTGATTAACACGAAGCAGCAGGTGTCGGGAGTAAAATCCATCTGCAGGAGTGGCATACAGATGGCAGTGGCAAAAGGGGAGGAGATACCTGTCAACCAAATGAAATGAAAAAGAATAGTATGGCCATCAGAAATACATTTGAATTACTCACTTCAATGATCACACCAAATCCACAGCCATATGCATGCTAGCCCACTCCAAAGGATCATCACCACCCAAAAACCACTTGCGAATCATAACTATCTATATCGAGGTGAAAACACCATCACAAACGAGTGTACCTGTGCATGCGTCTGTTAAAACAGAATCCATCAGATGTGATTGGTAACGTGCATAGACACAAGTGTCTGAAGGCGCGTCGAGACAGGGAGGGCTCAACAAGGCCAGATAGACGATGGTCCCACTATGGCAGCCCTGCATCACATAGCGCAGGGGAGGCGGACAGATTCCAAGAAGCCCTGTACATGGCAAACTCTGTATCAAATCATCTGTCCATGCATCCATTCATCATTCCCTCATCCCGTAATGAAAACGCCTGTTTCCATACTCACATAACATGTGAAATTTCCATTGAGTCTGTGCGTTATGCAGCCTGCAAAATCCACTGTGCCCCAGCCCGTAATTCCAGTGTTGTGAAGTAACATGTATTTGGGAACGTCCGGCCTCATCGTCCACTTCGCTATTGCGCATCCCAAACTATTCATATCAATCATTGCATCCTCGCCATGGCCCCTGTCCCAAGGACAGTGAACAATAGAACGTTATATTTGCAGTCAGACCTGTGGGCATCTCCTCGCCGCTAGCTGAAAACCGAAAGCGCCGCCCTTCGAATTCCTCATTTGCAACATCACGTCGAAAAGGCATCTGTGGCCGCTTGAAATCACAAATTAATCCATCTAGTGCGGCTGTGTGTGAAAATGGCAACTGCCTTCACTCACAAATGGGACGCCCCGCCCGTCGTTGAACCTCGGTATAGTGATGCATGAGGGTCCACCGTTACTCGAGTACTACGTTCCACTGACCCTTCACAAGTCTGTTCGCGACTGCAAAGATAGTATGTGAAACAATGGGACCATAGCCGAATGAACAAATCAACCAATGTTACACTGCCATCGGGTACAAATACATGATTGTAATAGCAAGATGCCATTCGTCGAATTGCAGCGTTGTGTGCGGGACGTGCTCGCCCAAAGGGGAGAGCAGCTTGCACAGGTGGAATGAATCACCACAGGTGGAGGCCATACAGCCTGAAAACACATAAATTGCACACCCAGTCTCCTCCCACAACCACACCCACTCCGAAATGCTACCGGCAGGACTAGCTATGTTGGCCCTGGGGGACCTGATAGCACTGCAAGTACTCCAACTTCAAGAAGAAGACGAACACCAACTACAACCGGCCGCACGGAGGAGACGCAGGAGGAGGAGGAGGGCAAGGCAGGGCCAGCAAGGGCCGCCAGCACAGCCACTACCACCACGCAGGCAGCCCGCAATCCCACGCCTCCGAGCACATCCGTTCAACCTCACTGATGAGCAGATCCACACCCTCTACCGTTTGGACCGGGACACCATAACCGCCATTGTGGACATGACACAGGCTGACCTTGTCAGCATGATAGATAGCCCAACCGCCATCCCACCCCTACTGAAGGTGGTGTCTGTACTCCACTTCCTGGCCACAGGCACCTACCAGCACACAGTCGGACAGTTGCATGGCATTTCACAGCCACTGTTCTCACGGACACTATTGCAAGTGCTCGATGCCCTCCTGCAGCACGCAGACGACTACATCTCTCTACCACGCTCGGAGCAGGAAATTACCAACACAAAAGTGGGATTCCATGCACTTGCCGGCATACCGGATTGCATTGGTGCCATCGACTGCACCCATGTGGAATTGGTCGTCCCACATGCCATGGAGGCCCAGTACCGCAACCGAAAACAATTTCATTCTCTGAATGTACAAATGGTGTGTGACTCCAACAGGATCATTACACATTGTTGTGCCCGATTCCCTGGATCAACCCATGATTCTATGGTCTTGAGGAACTCTACAATACCACGCTACATGGAGCGACATGCAGAGAACAGATCCTGGCTACTCGGTGAGTCTCATTTCATGCATGATGATGTGGGGTATGTGATGCGGCAATGACCTGGCAGGAAGGGGGGGGGGGTGCGTACGTAGCAATGGCATTCCACATAATTCGTTTATCGTCCACATACAGGTGATGCCGGATATCCACTGAAGAGATGGCTCCTCACACCAGTCCAGAATCCACGGGACCAGCATGAGGAGGACTACAACCATGCCCACTCATGTACCCGTGTAGTCATAGAACAGGCATTCGGCCTACTGAAGACTCGTTTCCGATGCCTCAGCAGGTCTGGCGGGGCACTCCTGTACCGCCATGTGAAGGTTGCAAAGATGGTGATGGCATGTGTCATGCTACACAACATGTGCGTACGTAGAAATGTGCCCATGCCCCCTGACGCAGAACTGCAAGCACCTGAAGATGGCCATGATGAGGGTGGGGATGTGGCAGCACCTCAAGGAGTCTGCGAGGTACAGGAGGGCCGTGACATTCGTCAGCATCTCATAGATGCATGCTTCTAGCACTCACGCCTGGTGGCTGATACATGGACACGGGACTCGTGGCACTGTGTGTGTCTGGTACATGCACAATATGGACTGTACGCCTATAATGGCCTCGTACACAAAGATCAATGTCCACACAACTCATTGGTTGATCGTGCATTGTTTATGGCATATGTGATATCATGTTAAACACCCTATCGACCCGCCACCCAAGTGAGCCCAACACACCCCCTCCACCCTCCTACCTCCCCCCGAACACCAGTGTCCAAAGATGCTCATTGTCAGTGGGCAGTCGCTATTGCAAGCCCCCTCTGCGGGTATCAGGGGCACCCCTGCCTGTGGAGCGCAGGTTCCTCCCAGATCTACGTTGGGGGCTGCCCTGGACGGAACTTGCAACGGATGATGTCTCTGCCTGCTCACGTCCATGCATGTCCCTAAGGGTTTGTGAGAGCTCAGTGAGCACACGGCGCACTGCGGCAAGTTCGGCACATACGTCTTTGGACGTCGCATGCAGTTCCCCCCTCAGGCTCTCGGTGCTTCTCTCCATTTGTACTCTCAGGCTCTCGGTGCTACTCTCCATTTGGACTCTCAGGCTCTCGGTGCTACTCTCCATTTGTGCCCTTAGTGTCTCTGTACTTCTCTCCATTTCTGCCCTAAGTGTCTCAGTTGATGTTTCTATGTCTGCCTTAGTGCTCCCACATTCATCGGCATGGTCCTTGAGGAGCGTGGCCAGTTGCTGCTGTTGCACGATTAACTGGTCGAGGGACTGTTGCCTCTGCTGGGCCATGGCCATTTGCGGTGGTGTCACAGAGTGGCTGTTCGCCTCATGTTGCCCTGCCACAGGGCTTGTGGGGGATGGCCAGTCGTCGTCTTGTGGGTGCCCCTGCGTGGTATCCTCATGGTGTACGGGATGGAACAGACAGGGGGATTGGGACAGGTCATGGATGGATCTGACTTCGACATCCCCATTTTCTGTGTCGGAGCATGCTGCCATTAATGCAGTGTCACCTATGGTGCTGCTGCCACCAGAAGCAGTGCCTACTGTGGCATCCATTGGGGGGACCTGTGGTGGTGGTGTTGTGGGCATGCTGGCTGCTGGGGTGCCTGTTGGAGTTCCCTCCTCTGTGCTGCCACTTGATTTGTGCTGCTGCCGTGTCTTGATGCGTGCAGCTGAGGTGGAGGGTCTTTGGCCGTTGGTCTTGGCCCTCTTTGCAGGTGTGCTGGTAGGGGTGTCCTGGAGCTCGTCGTTTGGATCGGACCCTGTGGTGGAGTAAAGGAGGGCGAGCGTTATTAATGGGTCTGTGGGAATTGGAATGGCAATGTATCACATGCATTGGGGTGGTACCTGAGGGTGATTTGGGTCGGGGCCTTGGAGGTGGTTTCATTTGTGTGTGGAGTGAGGGTGCAGTTGTTTGGCAGCCTGCAGTTAGGGTGTGCCTGCTGCACGTGTAGAGGGTGTTTTTAGGATTTTTAATTATTTATGTATTTGATGTGAGTTTTGAAGTGTGCTATCAGGCCTATGTATGTGGACGTTCTCCTGGACATGTGTTACTGTTGCACTATGTGGGCACGTGGTACTTCACATGATTGGACATTGTGGTTTTGGCATTGTTTTATTTGGGCCACCTACCTGATTCTTCGGATGTCTGCACTCCTTTCTCCATCCCTCCGACTCCCTCTATGCTCTCCATTCCTATGGTGGAGGCACAGATTTCTTCCCAGGGGGTCAACTTGATGGGTGATTCCGATCCTCCCCCGGTGGCTGTGGCAATGTTGCGGTTGGCAGAAAGTATGCTACGGACGCGTATCCGCAGGTCGTCCCATCGCTTTCTGCATTGCTGTGGGTTGCGGGGTGCGGTCCCCACCGCACTTACCCGCTGTGCCACCAGGGCCCATATGGCCTTCTTGTTCGCAAGTGCCGTCCTGGTCATTTGCGTGGAGAAGACGACGGCAGCATTCTCCTGGAGGGTCTCTGTGAGCACGGTGAGTTCCTCACGGGAGAAGTGGACCTGCCGCTTGCGGTCGCACGCTTTCTTCGCTACTTTTCCCATTTTTCTTGGTTTCACTAGGGTGGATGACGGGTTGGGATGTGTCTCAGGGTAGTATTTTTAATGGTTGTGTGGATTTTGTGGTTTTATAGGTGTACGGCGTGATGTTTCCCGTTCCGGGACCATGCTTTTACTTCCGTTTCCGTATATTTACGGTCACCGTACTTTCCGGTTGGCGCTCACTGCGGTGTCCGCTAAGATGGGTGGCGGTATGGCACCTAGGGCGCCGTACGGCGGCGGTGTGGGCCGTTTTGGGGTCATTTCCGCCATCGCGGACTTTGCACTTCCGCCATGGCGTGGTGCTCGTGCCCGATGGGTCGGAATGAGCCGCACTTTGCTCCATCGTGCAATGGCGGAAACGCTATTTACGCTGTGGCGGTCCGGTCAGTCACTTTCCGCCAGGGTCGTAATGAGGGCCATTGTAAGTTGTAGGCTGCCTTGCGAGCCTCTTGAGGGTTCCCATGAATGGAAAAATGTTTGAGGATGGCCGCCCTATAGGTGGCCGATCTGGAATTGTTCTGATCCTCCAGCCCCGCAAAGAAGCTGGAGTACTCAGGTAAAACGTCCACTTTACATACTGAATACAGCTTTGGCTGTCCTTCAGATGGAAAGTCTCCATCATCTGGTCAAATAATTCAAGGTGCTCCCAAACCGATTATTTGGCATTTTTTTGGTAGGGTGTAATGACGCTCCTAAATGCTTTTATTTGGTTCAGGGGATCCTTAAGTAAAGCCCTCTTGACTTTGTTGGCCTTTTTAGTTCTGGTCACCCTGGTCCACTCATCCTCTGACTCAGAGGCGCTGCCACCAGAAGTGGCTGTCTGGTCTTCTAGACACTCCAGGATTCTGCAAGCTATGGAATGGCTGGCAGAATGTGGGGGTCTAGTCTCTTGGGACCTGTGGCACTCAGAAGAGTTTTCTTACTCTTCCTTGCTCCCAGGATTGGTTGAGTAACCCCCCCCACTGTCCTAGCTGGGAAGAGGTTTTTAGTATGCTCTTAGTGGGCCTAGTCTCATGGAATTCCCCACCAAATTTCACCGCCTGATCTCTTGGTAAGTTATATTTCTGAGGATCCATTTCTCTGATTCTTCCCTACCTAGAGTCTCCCTGATCAGAGAAGATGGCCCTAGCACTTGGGAACCTGTACAGAGATGCCCACCCATCCATTTCTGGGAAGCACTGACCTATTAGCCCCATATTTCCCATTGGGTTGAAGTCTACCATCCCTGTGGCCCTTGGTTCATGTGCGCCAGTAGACATGGGGGTGGCAGCGTGCATGGAATTGAAGGGATTAAAGTCTCTGGCGATAACAGGGTTCCTGAGGTTATGCTCAGGGATTTCCCGCTCCCATCTGACCTCATCTCTCTCAGCCCCTACTCCCTGTTGGCATACAAGAATCTGACCCTTTTGTTCTTCCATTAAGGCCTTACTGGTCTCTATTAGTTGTTCCTGCATGGATTTCTGTCTATGGAGCCTGTCATTTTTTTCACAGAGAGTCTCATTGTCTCTCTGTGCTTCCTGTCTGCTTTGGGAGTATTTGGCCAGTTTTTGCTGCAGGAGACTCACCTTCTGAGTCTGATCTTTACTGGCCTGATCATTCTTTGCCAGAGCATCTTCCACCCTCCTGGTGTGCTCTAACAGTTTTTCATAGTCCATTTTGAGTTCACCCAGTCCCTGAAGGGCCAGGTGATTTTCTTCCATCTAGGTTTTTAAATGGCTGACTTCCCGGCCTAAGGCGTCCCTTTACTGAATTAGAGTACCCCTCTGTGCAGCAAGGTCATCCCTTTGTTTTCGAATGGCACATCATTTCTGGCGCTCCTCATCAAAATCTTTGGAGTCCTTCACTATTATTTTATTATTTTCCTCCTTCATTTCTTCAATATGATTTTCTAGGGCAACTATCTGCCCTGCGTAGGCTCTATTATAATTTACTTACTGTTCCAGCTTTTGTTGGCTCTGTTGTAGTGATTCCAACCTTTCTTGACACTCTTTTTACAGTGTCAGTAATTTGGTATCCTGCTCTACCTTCTCTTGCTGCAGGAGATCCAGATCTTCCTTTAATTTTATCAGGTACTGTCTGGTTTCTTTCTCTGATTCTTGGCTCTTTTGTAGGCTTTGCTCTGCAGAATCCAAATCAGTTGGGTCTTCTCTAGGGGTTGTATTTGCCTCTTTGCCAGATTTAGGTTTTCGGCATTTTTTCTTGTATTACTCCAATGTGGAGGTACAGGTAAGCCGCTATTTTGGCAATTTTACATTGCTCTTCTTTTACTTTTGGGGCCATATACAGTTCAACAAGTGCCTGTTGTAATGGACCTAATTCTATGACAGTGATTTGTTCTTTAATTTCCTGCAGCCAAACATTATTATCCTGCTCTACCAATTCACCCCTGACAAGCAATTTGTGCATTAGGTGTTCTTTTGCCATATTGATTTCCAATAAGGTCGTCATTCCGGAAATATTAATTATTAATTTCCTTCTGACTTATCTCAGGGTTATTTTACTTTTGCAAAACAGGCCCAACTCCTTTGAGTATTTCTATTGTATGGTGTTTTTACAGTGTAGCACAGTATGGTAGCCCAACAGGGTGTATGTACCCCGTCAGTTAGCACGCTGTGTTAGACTGTCACAAGTGGTATGTCTAATACAGGATCTCGTGACGAGCCCCCAAGCTGTAAGTGATTTCAATCCGGCACACACCCAAGTCAATGCCTAGCGTGTAATGCACAACTGAAATCCTTATTTATTTTTGTCTAAAAGTTCTTTATTCTGAACGATATACCACTCATATCACACCCCTATCCTGGACCCCCTCGGTCACACTGAACCAGGAATCAGGCTGGTTTGCAGAGTTAAAATATTTATTTATGTATTTACAATTCAATCACACTATGATTTAATGGTTACACAATAATCACCAATGGGGTGATTTAACATGGAATAGTCTCTTTAATACACAAGGAGTAGTAGTGAGCAAAACAATTCAGCACAGAAATAATACTTTGTGTGTGTGTGTTCAGATCAGATAGCACTGTGGATGAAGGTTCCCCCTGCACCTCCTCGACCCCCAATAGGCAATGTAAAGAGATAGGAGGTGAGAACAGGTTTTCAGGAATGTCAAAATTCACACAGAATATCAATCCCACTTTCCCCCAGCAAACACAAGAGAAAAATGGAATTGACTGTCAACCTGTCAGAATGGCTTTTAAAGTTATCTTAGAATGGACTGGGCAAAAACACCAAATATGATCAAAATTGCTAAAATTACTAAATTGCTTTCAATTCTTATGGGAGCCACTTTGGATAGTTGCACACAAAGGGCCTCATTACGACCCTGGCGCTAATGGGTTAACAGCGCCGTAAAAGGCTGTAGTGCCGTTAACCCATTAGCGCCTGATTACGAGGTCTCTTTGCGGGACCCGACCTTAACGGCTGGTCTACACCAGCCGTTAAAGTAGGGACCCAGAAAGGGACCTTGGTGCTAAGTACGGTACCGCAATTTGCGGTACCGTACTTAGCACCTTACCCATTCTCATTGAGCCCTATGGGGCAAAAATGGGAATGGGGAAGGGCCACGGAGGAAGGGGGAATTACCGCCCTGCCAACCTTGTAATGGGGTGGTAATTCCCCCTTTCTCCATGGCAGAGTCGGTAAATTACCGGCATGGACCATTGTGCTATTAGCACTATGGTTTTCAGCCTGGGTCGTAATGAGGCCCAAACACAAGCAATGATTCAATACCAAGAAACAATTTGAAATCTTAAAAATCAAGTCGGAAGCTATCAAAAGCTGTTTTACACTTGTCAGAATTTCCCTAAAACGAAATTCACGGCAAACATTTCATTGAGCGATAATCACGATAACGGGAGAACCGTGTGGATGTGGAATGCAATGTTAGCTAAAAGCAGAAGTTTCTAGCACAAAAACTGAGGAAGTTATGGACGCTTTAGTGGAGGTTGTTTTTTCGAGAATGGGAAAGAGGAATGCACTTTTAAAATGACAAACGGATTTCTTACACTATAGGATGACTATGAACAAAACGAATACCACAAAGGAACACAGCCACTTGATCAGAATAACTGCCTGCAGAGGACTCGCCTTCTTGAGATGGGAAAAGATCAGCGCAAAGATAGTTTTAGCAATACTATTACAGGAGGAAAATAGAATGGTTTGGAGAGAGTTCAGATAATTCAAAATTATTCCTAACAATACAGGTTCTGAATACAAGAGAGGATGGGTTTAAGATAGGGATTAAGTAAGCACATATACTAGTGACACAGTTCTATCTATAGATACTCACTAGATATGTTTTTAAACGGAACCGTCTGTCAAGATTCTGGTCAGGGAATGGGATCTGGTTCTATGAGAGACAGCTGGGCACATCGGATTGGATCTGCAATCAGCAAGGCGCTCTGGTCACAGCACGGCACAGGACTGGACTGGATCAGCAATGCACTCTGGTCACAGCACAGCACAGGGCTGGATTGGATCAGCCCTTCTTGATTCTGATGATAATTCTTTCAGCAGGCAAGCAATACAGCGCAGCCCGGCTGTATTTTGATGCTTCCCCTTTGGTTTGTGGGGTTCTGGTTCTGGAATTAGAGGCCTACCTGAAAATGGTTCAGTTATGCAATGGGTTTCTGCTTTGCCAAGTTTCTGGAGTCTGGAGCAAGGAAGATGTAGAGTTCAGCATCAGGGTGCTCCGCCAGTATTAGGATAGTGAGTGAATCTGTCTGTCATTCTGAGTAGTGAGCTGTCTCCATTTATGCTATGATAAAGGGGTGTGTGGGCTGGTGTAGCCTAAGCTCGCCCCTCTCCCCTTTGACAGGTGATTGGGTCAGAATTTCCTCTCTGCCTTGATAGGAGGAGAGCAACAGTGTGTCACCTTTATGGTGGGATTTTATGATGCAGAAAATCCACCCCTCACCCCTAGAACACAAAATATACTTTTTATAAGACTCACATATACAGATTACATATTTTATATAGCAGCTACCCCTCAAAACCGCGTGGCTGTGGGATCTTCTCTCAGCTTTTCACTGAATTTTGCCCTTTTCATCAGGAACACAATGTCCAATTTATAAGTTCTACAAGTGTGTGCGTTTAACATGGGCATAAGTGTATAAAGTTTCATACTTCTAGAAAAAATACATTTTGCGTAAAATCACATTTTCTGCCATTTCTTTCCAGAACATGTCACACGATTTTGCCTCCTCTTGAAACGTGCAGCCAAAATTTAGATTCACAATTTATTTTTATATTTTGTACAATTTTCATTGGCAAATTATAAGTCTTTTAGGAAAATGTTCTTTGTGAAGGTTCAGCCACAGCTGGTTGTTTGTTTCTGCCTCTTTTTGTCTTCTTGCAGTTCAGAAGCAGTCTCCAACCTGTTTGCTCTTGGCAGAGGCCATTTACGATGGTCCTCGCACCCCGTTTCCTTAGCAGCAGCTGTTCATTGTTCCCTTTTGCCTTTGTAAACCAAGATCTTTCCAAACCCTATAATTACCACTTGGGTGTGATTTCCTGGTGGGGGGAAAGGCCATCCTTCTGTGGAGAAACCTGATATTCCAGTTTGGTAGCTTTTAGCCAGGCTTGATTTAATTGTTAATTCTGTTGCATTTTCCCTTAGCTTAAAACAAACTTGTGATTTCAAAATAGTAGCTAGAATACTGATTCAAGATTTTAAACCATGGGATCAAAACAATTACAGATAGGTTACTCTCAGTAACAGGCCTCTTAGTTTGCAAACATTTGGTGTCAGGTTATACATGTTAAAGTTTAATCAGGCAGCTCTTGACAGCTGTCATCTCAGCAGTCCACTACTGCACAGAGATTTTTGAAATCCACATACAGGCCACTTTTGCTGTGGAAATCCCTTTATGCTTTTAGCTTTTCAGGACCTTGCAAGTTCACAATGATTTCTTAAACTAAGTGAATTGTAGCACCCAGCAAGAATTCTGAATGTTTGAATGTGTTTTGTACCGGCATTCTGAAGTCTCAGCAACAAAGAAAAAAGGATTTAAGGCAAAATTTTGGGGTTTCATTTATCAACACTGATTTTTCCTTCTGTACTGCATTTTTACTTGTTTTGGAGCCCAGTGACATATTCCAGGAGTGAGATCTCTGTTCCACCACTGACAACATGCGTAGCAGATTCAGCAACCATATTTGTGTGCGTTGCAAAGCGTGATTTTCAGGGGTTTTGGCGCACACAAGGGTTTTGCGGCCATTTTGTTATTTCTGACACCCTCATAACACAGTGCCGCAGCATAGCAGAGCAGAAGTGGGTTAAAACATCCCACAACTACCATCGATGTGACCACTCTGAATCAAATACTGCTGGCTCTGAAAAACAGTGCAGACAGTCTCAAATCTATCATCTATACATTTTCATGAAAGGTTGAAATCTCAGCCATTCAAATAGATAAACTATGTGGCCGCATGATGTAGGCTGAACAGCGTATTGGGGACCATGAGGATAGTTTGCCGTCCTTGCAGAGAGAGGTGGTGAATCTACAACAATCTGTGAGATGGGTCAAAAGTAAGAACGATGATCAGGAGGGGAGATGACGCAGCAATAACATCCGTATTGTGGGGGGGGTCCCTGAATCTACACACATCGAAAACATGGAAATGTTTTATGGAAAAACTCCTAAGGGATTTACTCGACCACCCTCCAATGTCAAACCTGTTCCTGGTTGAAAGGGCATATCGCTCCCTCATCCCTAAGCCTCCTCCTGGTGCACCTGACAGACTGCCAGGATACTCAACTATAGGGACAGAGATATGCTTCTTTGAGCAGCAAGAGACCTAGATGAATTGTGATATGGCTCCTCGGTTATTAGACTGTTTCCCAACTTCAACACGCAAGTTCAAGAACAGAGAAAGCCATTCCAAACTTTGAAGATTAAACTCAGGAAGAAAAATCTTCATTACGCTATGATGGTCTCTGCCAAACGCTCGGTGGTCCATAATGGCAAGACCTGGTTTTCACCAAACCTGCAGTGACTGACCATTTTGTCTCCAAACTCCCTGATGCTGATTCTAGTGTATTCTTCCTTTGCTTGCCGTGATATTTGTTTTTTCTTTTCCTCTGATGTCTACGGCCACATCCAGTGATTTTCCACTTTTTGAATGGAAATAATTTGCCTTATCCTGATTCTCGCTCGCCTGTATTATCCATTGCATCTTTAGTCCCTGTTAAGGGGTTACTTTGTTCCATGTTGGAACGCCACTGTTTTTGTTGCTAGACACCGGAGCTAAGCAGCAATGTACCCGTTGGGCGTAGTCACTGCATCTTGTTTTTTAATGTGTTTTGGTTCTCTTTTGGTGGGGGGTAATATGAGGATATGTTGGAGTTTCTGGCTTGGGTGTCGGGCATTGAAGGGACTTGAATTGACGTTGCGTGCATGATTTTTGTGACCTACTGCACAATTGCAAGGTAATGGATTGCTCTGTTTCTATGGGTACACCTTGTTGTGGGATGTAGTGGGCAGGTTGTGGTATCTCACTATTCTATCTCTATGTCAAAGGCCATGGGGGGTGACCCACTAAATGTAATGTCTTGGAATATATCAGGGGATTTACCAAAAGTAAAACATTTTGATTGGTGATTAACCAAGCTAAATTGCATAAAATACTGTGCTGTGACTACAAGAGACACACCTCCCAATGGACGGTACACTCTCACTGGCCAGGGGATGGGGGTGCCTAGATATGGGTCTTCCTTTTCATCACAGTCTCGTGGGGTAGCAATATATATACACCAATCCTCGAAATTTACATGACAGAATATGTGATGTGGAGGGACAGTATATATTCCTGGCGGGTAAATGCATTGTTTGAAAATACTGTGTATTAATATTTACGCTCCTAATGTTGACTCACCTGACTTTTTCCAGAACTGTGCGACCCTGATTCATAGATTCCCTAGATATGAAGTGGTATGGGTGAGATATTTTAATTTAGCATTGTTCCTAGACTCAGATCGGTCATCGACAACACAAACAACACTATCGATATAACTGACTCACTCGAATTGGTAGATATTTGGAGATATATGCACCCAAACACAAGGGAATTCTCATTTTATGTGAGCGCCCATGATGGTGCCTCCAGGATTGACTACATTATGTTGACAGCCCCCCTTGCCGGTGCAACACAGTTCACTAGAATGTTGCCTAGGTTACTCTCTGACCAATCTCTGGTACTGGCTTCCATTTCCATCCCTGATGCAACACCACACCCGCAACCCCCACCCGAGGTTGATGCCAGCCCGAGCCCTTCACTATACAGGGTTTTCTCGGTGGGATTCCAAGAAGATATTCTCGAATATTTTCTTACCAACACCGACTGGGTCCCCGACTTTAGAACGGTCTGGGAGGCCTTTAAGGTTTCAATAAGGGGCTGCTGTATCTCTAGTGAGGGGTGGGGGTCTTCGTAAATCCCTGAGGATGAGCCTGCAGCGTCTAGGAGCAGAAATGAAAGACATGGAACAAAAACAGTCACTGAGTAGGGACCCACAGGTTGAGAAGTCACTAGCCGACAAAAGACGAGCACACCTCAAAGCCTGGGACAGAGAGGACAGATATCTAGGGGACCCGATCCTGGTGACAAAATACGCTGAGGGTGGCACACCCAGGCGCACTCTCACCTGGGCAATCAATAAGGATAGGGGACAGGGTGGGATACTTGAGGTTACTGACCCGAATGGGAAACTGGTACGAAATTCCAACAACATCAATATACTATTCTGGGAAACTATGCTCATCTCAATTAATGTTCTCTCCCAAGTTAATCCAGTCATATCTCGACTGGGTTGGCTGGACCCCTCCTTTGCAGACCTGCCGAACTTGCCCCCCACTGTAGAAAAGATCTGTAAGGTCATTTGGGATCTCCCGAGTGGCAATACCCCTTGCCAGGACAGCATCTCAGCAGAATTCTACAAAGAATATGCCAATATCCTCACCCCACACCTTGTTGCATATATGAATTCTCCTTGTCCGCTGTCCTTCTTCCCGAATCCACCAGGACGCGGTAGTCTCGCTCTTGCTTAAACCAAATAAAGACTGTTGTTGATGCATGTCATGTAGGCCCCTGTCCCTTATTAACATGGATAATAACATTCTAGCTAAAGTATTGGCTGATAGACATCTCCCCCACATTAGTGCCTTAGTTCTCCCATATTACGCAGGTTTTATCCCAGGGAGATATATATAAACAAAACAACCTAAGGCAGCTCTTCTCCATGTTGCACAATGTTAAAGAGGAAGTTCCTATTGTAGTGGCAGCCCTTGACGCTGATAAGACCTTCGACTCCGTTGAATGGCCTTTTCTGTTTGAAGTCCTATGTAGGTCTTGACTAGGCCTCCACTATATCCAATGGATATGTTTACTGTACACAGCCCCCAAGGCAATGATATTGACAAACCAGCTAACCTCTGAAATTATTTGTCCTTTCAGAGGCACAAGACAAGGTTGCCCCTTCTCCCCTATTCTATTGTCCCTAATGGTTGGACTTAAGCTTGTGCTATAAGGGAGTTTCACTCATGCAGGGGGGTAAAGATTCAATCACACATTTTAACCATCTCCTTCTATGACAATATTCTATTGTACATTAAGAACCCCAAGCAAAACCTACAACCTGTGTTACAGGAAATATCCTTATTTGGTGGATTCTCAAGGTTACGTATTAACTAGTCAAAGTCCGAAATCCTACTGCTGACCCTGACTGTACATCCCATGGATGTTGGTACTGAATTCCGTTGGTGCCCCGGGGGCATGAGGTACTTAGGCATTGTGGTTTCTACCTCCCCATCTAAGCTTTTTGAGGAAAAATACCTGGCGGCCTTGGAGCAGCTGGAACGTAAAGTCGGTGTCTGGATTTGCCTTGCTCTATCCCAGGCTGCAAGACTCGCCAGCCAAGACGGTAGTGGTCCTGAAGATGCTTTACATCTTCAAAAATGTTCCTTTGATCCCACCCTCCTGGTTCTAGAAGCGGGTCCTTTCACTGTTATCCAGGTTGGTGTGGGTGGGGGGACAAGCCCGAATTGCGCTAGACACATTGGCACTTCCCTATGCCCCTGGTGGTCTGGACAGTTCTGACCTATTTGCATATTTTGTGGCTGCCCAGATTCAGTATGCCATCTGGTGGTGGCATCCTTTGATGGACCTGCTGCATATAAAACTGGAAAGAGCAGTTGCTTGGCCTGACAACCTGAAAGGTAGGTTATGAGGAACACCAAACGTATTCTCAAGTGGGAGATATAGCCTATTGATGTGACACGCTGGGCGTTGGACCAGGTAGGCTGTGGATCTGGCGTGAAGGGAAATAACCATGCCGACTTCACTTTATACTCTGTGCACTCATGAGGGGATCTTTAAGACACAATTAGAGAAATTGGATATCCACTGCTTGGGGGATCTGGTACAGGATGGTAGGTTCATTCAGTGGGACATACTGAAGGACGTGGACCCTGGAATGCTGGTTCTATGTTGCTTTCTTTTAGATTAAGAGAAACTCTCTGAGGTCTGTTGGAGAGATTTCCAGTGGTGCTGACCCCCTACCGGCGTAGTCTCAGCACTATACAAACATATCAAATCTCTTTGTCCTTCCCCACTAGTGTTGTTCAGAGTCAGGTTGGACAATGTGCCGGACAAGACCCCATCAGATTCGCAATGGCAGTTGATCTGTAATATGACCCAAAAGATATCCTTGAACTCACGTTTCCGACTCACAAAGTTTAAGTACCTACATCAGTCCTACCACCCCCCGCACAACTTCATAAATATTACCCAGAGAGAGAGTCCACATGTCCACGGTGTAATTTTGACCCAGCTGATTATATGCATATGGTGTGACACTGTACTAACATACAGACCTTATGGAAGGGGGTGCACAAAACCATGGGAAAAATTATCCCAGACTGTCCATGCTTGCACCTTTTCAACTCCCCGTTAAGACGGAAGGGAAACTATTGGCCATGCCTCTGTACTGCACAGAGCATTAATAGCAAAAACATGGAAAAGGACAAGATCGCCCATGGCGAAGGAGTGGATTCCTAGGCTGAATATCTGTGAAAGCTGTGAAACATCATATCTCTCCTCTCTCCCACCCGGATTTCGACCAGCTGACTATTGAGCCCCATTCCGGTCATACACCCTCAGGGTTGATGGCCTGTCCTCATTGTGACCCAATGTGAATGAACTGACAGGGTCGGTGGTCAGGAGACAAAGGAGGGCCCTTCACCTCTGATCATTGCAAATATGTTCCCTGGATGCACTATCAAACCATCCCTACATATCCAATCCTTTGTTTCTCAGGGCTTCTGCTTGCACTTGAACACTTTACATAACTCTATTTGCATCTGTTGTTGTGGGTTTCGAGGGAGGGGTGCGGGAGGGGATACAGGGATTTTCATGTTGTTGTTGTTGTTATGTTAATATTGCAAAAAACCTGAATAAAAAGAGATTTAAAAAAGTATGTTGTGATTTCAAAACTGCTAGCATTTTTCGACTGAACAGGGACACACTGCATGTGTGAATTTTATTTTGAACACAGAAGAATGTTGCAGTTATTTTAAATCTAAACCTTATCAAGAAATGCTAAAGCTCATGATCTGGTAATTTTCCAAGGTATTATTTTAAACTTTTACATAAGGGGGCTCGAGGAACAAGAGGTTTGAACTGTTTATTTGGCGTGTATTCCATGTACATGAGACAAAGGTAAAATCAGTGCAGAGTGATATTTTGTATGAAAGCTTTATTTTGTGGCCCAGAGAAGGTTTCAACATGTAGTGCAACTATTTAAGGAACCTCTTATTTAATAAATGTATATTCTTTCTGTACCCAAGTCTGGTTCTTGGCTCATTGGTGGCACAGCGGGAGGGATCTACGTGGCTCTATATGAGTCATAGACAAGGCTAGCTTGAACAAAATCAAAATAACAGATGTGTTGTATGGCACCTTAATGGGGGGCTCCACATGTGAAGGGTGGTCTCCCAATATATTGCTACAGAAGGAATTTGGCTGGAGGCATCACTGCAGTCCAATGTGTATTTTAAATGTTTTTACTAAATGTACCCTTCATAAGATAACATGTCACGTATGGCACGTATGAATTGATGAATAGGTATGTGATGACTTATTGTTTTGTCTGAGTTAGCACGCATTGCATGTTTCATTCTTTTCTTTATTTCTTCAATCCAAATGATTAAACTGAGAAAAACGTTTAGCAAAACCAGACTGATTTAGGTCAGATAAGCGTATCAAAGCCTGAATTATTTAGTCCCAGCAAACACCGAAATGCTTGATTTAATCATGTCCGGTAAGAAAACCTAATTCAAATAAACCAATAAGCATTGCAAGCCCTGATTCATTTATACACATTTAGCACTGCTAAAGTGGATCCCATGATATCCAATTTGGCCAGCCAGTCCTGATTCCACAAAGCCCAGCTAGTACTCACACATGTGATTTTGTAACATCCGGTTGTCATTGCAAGGCTAGATTCTAGTTACCCCTTCAGGACTGCAAGTCCTGATTCCAGCATTCCCTATGGGCGATAACAGGCCAGAATCTGTTGTCTTCAGTTAGCACTGCAAGAGACCCAGTTTACAAGAAACCCCATTAGGATTGCAGTGCAGACACAGTAGTCACGTCTAGGCCACAATCATTGCACCAACAACTAGACAACACTAATAGGGGCCCTTGCTCTCTATTTTGCTCATATGTGTTATGGAGGCCTCAGGTATTGTTGCTAATAAAGCTCAGTGAAACCCTCCAAGACCCGCACACCCATTTCGGCCTCAATTTGATCCCCATCATTGATTGTGTGTATTAACTATTCCGTTGGTCTCTTCTACACAGGCCACGTAGCGGTTGCAAATATAAAGCTACAATCCAAGACAGACTGGGCTCAAGTTGAGGGTACACGTGGGGGGACAGATCCACCCACTTTATGCAGAGGGGGGACTCAGTTCCCCCAGCTAAAATGAGAAACATTGAATGTCCTCCTTGAATTTCTGAATTAAAGCTGACCTCAGGGATCAAACCGCAGTCGGCAGATTTGTAGGCCACACACTATACCACTAAACTATATAACTTGATGTAAAATAACAAGCAACTAAAGGTGAAATGTCCTATTTCAGTACTACAAGTCCCAGGGAAATATTTGTATTGGTTCTTGGGAGTTTAAAACATGCACACCTTTTAAAGTTTTCAAAAACACTATTAGAAGAAAATATCCTCTCTTTGTTTGTGTATGTGTTGATTTCATGAAAGGCAAAAGCCATTCGTCCTGTTCAATTTGGGTGGTTATGCAAAGCAAATTAATGAAATGTGCATATTGAAACACTTGTGTATAGGCGCATTATAAATGCCATATCCTATCATATCATATTTCACCTTGATATGCTATTTTCTGGCAATGTCGTATCCCATTGCGTTTGTTGATGAGTCCTCCCACTTTAATTTTTAGGACTTGACCCCTAGAGGAGATTGGGGGTTGACTTTGAAAACTCCTTGAGGCAGAAGAACCCGCGATACAGTGAGAGTTTTTGTGGAGGTTTTAAATCACAATGGGTTAGTAGATGACTGTTAGTGCATTGTAAAAATGTAGTTAATTATCAAAAGGCAAAGCCATTTTCAGCTCTGTTCTCCTTGCAAGTGAAAGGGGTAGCGCCTGTGCAAGGAATCTTCGAGGTGAGTCTGGATTGGGAGTGAAGAATAAATTGAAAAGTACTCAAGCAATTATTTAGGTAAACCAGAAGACGTTCTGCCAATTTATACTTAACGCTATTGCAGTTTAATTCGATCCAATCTGTTGTCAGAATAGAGATACATTGTTCTTTTAGGCAGGCATGAAATCATGTTAATTTGCGTCTGTTCATATCCACTGAACCATCAGTCACTTGTGCATTCAAGTATGATGCTATCATACAAAGTTCATTTGGCAAATATCCAAATAAAAATTAAGCTGAACCTAGCTCCCTGCAGAAACCCAAGAACTAAAAACTGCGTTCAAAGCCTACTACACATTCCCCTTTCATAATTGTCTTCTCTTGATGATGAAGAAAACTTGGACAGTTGCCCTTCTGTGCTGCTTTCAAGTACTAGGCCCACGGGGGATTGTGTTACCTTTTAGAGACTTGAAGAATAACTGCGGTGTTTCTATTTATAACATGGCGACAAGTTGAAAACCACAACTGCAGCTTCTGCTATCAATCATTACCACATAGTTTTGCGACCATGACATCTTCCCTTAGTGTAACCTTTAGCATGGCGCCAGCAGCCACTGAGTTTCCCCTTTGCTGTTGTAGTCATGGTAAAGATGGGTGGCAGGTACACCTTGGGAATCTCCCATTAAGAGCTGGAAGGGCCTCATTACAAGTTGGCTGATAATGTGGCATGAAATCTGCTAGAATACCACCCAATGGAATTACCGTTACCGCCACCTGGTCTGCCTAATTACCGTCAGATTGATGCTGGATGTAAATCCCCCACTCCAGGACTATAATCGTAGTATGGCGGTGCAGGAAATGTGGCGGTAAATCCGATGCTGCCACTTTTTTCCTACACCGCCATACTTGTAATGAGCCCATAAATGTAAGATGGAAAACATACCCATTTTATTAACTGCTCCAATATAGACTCGCTTTCTTATTCAGAACCGCCTTTAAGGCTTACATGCTAAAGGAGGATTTCACACAGCTCTTTTTATGACCAACACAATCAGAACAGGACCAACGCACTTATGCAAATAGTTGTATGTTATTGCAATGGTGTTTCCTTCTCCTAGATCGGAATTTAGTGTAACGCAGTACTTGTAATGACAAGCAAACCTTTGCTTCACCTATCTACCCATCTTCCTATCATCTTTTACTTGCAATCAAGAAAATTATCAACTTTCATCTCCCAATCTTTTACCCCATATCCTTTCCTGCCTGCGAACCCCCACCTTCTCTCTCAGTATCAAAATTTAACACATTAGGTCATATTTTACAAATTATTATCAGAACATGAAAACAATTATTGACCTCTTCTCAGCCAATTGCGAAGCGTATAACTAAATTTCCTTACTTCAGAAGCAGCAGAATCTATTTTTGTGTATTTAAGAAACAGCATGATTTCTTACAACACGACATTCCTTTTTCACTGCAGCATCAGCGTGACAGCCGTCATTTAACAGTTTAATGCAATAAAGGGATAGCTAAGAAAGGGCAAATGTGTTGACTCTCATATGGAGTAACTATTAACGTTTGCATCACACCAAATACATGGCATTGTTAAACCCATTCTACTTCAACAAGCTTACGATAAACATGCTTACTTTATAAAGGAAATACTACCAAATAAAACCATATTTAATTTACTTGCATGGTGTGTTTATTAATTTCACTCAATGAACTAACATTTTTCACTTCACCCCCTGCTCCCCAAACCCATATTGCTATTACCAATATGTGCAAATAGCATTATATACCTCTGGATGGGTTATTATCACTTAGGATAAAAACCTTTTCCCAAAATATTTCCTAAAACCAAATCATTATACTTTAATAATGATCCCGGAAGCCGAGAGATTCCGATACACCCAACTGTGTCACTGGCTTTCGCATGACTCAATTAGAACATGAGGACAAAGAGAACTCACAGCACAGGAACAACCCTAACAACCAACCCGCCCAAAGGGAAGATCTTATCACTATACAATTTACTAGACAGGGTAATCCTGGACTCGAAGGAACCCTACATGAAAAGGTGGGAGCGAGACATTGGCAAAGAACTAGACATGGCTAGTTGGAGTCGCATCTGGACGAGAACCCATAAAAGCTAGAAATGTGCCGCGAATAAAGAGGGGGCCATCAAGGTTTGCTTCAGGTGGTACATCACTACGGGAAACCCTGCACAAAGATGACCCCGCCATTCCGCCACAATGCTGGAGAGGCTGCGGAGACACCGGCATGCTGTTCCATCTGCTTTGGACCTGCCCGAAAGCCGAGAGGTTTTGGAGGGAAGTCCTGGAACAGATCCGTCTCATCACAGGCCTGACGCTACTGTGGGATCCGGGAATTGTCCTACTAGGCGACACAGGGGAGGGTCAACTTCTGTTGTCAGGCAACCTGGCGGGCCTCTGCACGCACTTACTCAACGCAGCCAAAATCTCCATTGCCAGGCTGTGGAAACTCCCAGAGGGACCGGCAATCCCTGTGTGGTGGGTAAAATGTTGGGACATTGCAGCCGCGGAGGAAATCACGGCCCTCCGCCTTGGAAACAGAAATAAGTACTACAACATCTGGTCCCCATTCCTAGATTACGTGGAGAAATTCCCCGGAGTGGAAAGACAACCACAGTCCCTCCGTTGGCTGCTGAAGATGAACTAGTTCCCCCCCTCAGCCGACAAAATTTGCTCCCCAACCCTCCGTCACCCTTGAACACAGCCCCTGTAATATCAATCTGAGACTGCAGAACCCCCCTCCTGACGTCCACCCTCCAGCCCCCCCCCCACCCCTGTTCGCCTCAGAGGAGGCTAAGTTCTTTTGGTTGATTATTAATGAGACACTATTGTAATATGTCATTGAGAATACTGAAGACATTGTTTTCTATAAATGCCAAAAAAAGAGTTTTGGAGAAAAATAAATAATGATCCCTCCATCAGCCTTTAAGGTTATAGCAAAAGTTACCCAGTCTCCATAACCTTAGATATTCAAAAGACATTAACAGCTAGCAGCGTGAAACCTACGAAGACTAGTTGAATCACAGGTGATTCAACCGGGTCAAACTTTGGTTGAACTTCTTAAGAAATATGTGGAAACTTAAACCACATGCACTGGTTATTGCTTGTTTTCCGTCTCATGCAGCTCTCAGAATGGCAGAAGGACATTGCTGGAGGCAGCATTAGGACATTTAGGGCAGGGTAAATTAACTGCAATGAAGCAAAGTTAGTTAAGTTGGAAGTGGGGTAAGCAGAAGTGGTGAATTGCCAGTGGACCCAGATAATCCAATGTAGGGTTGTTGCTTACTTTGCTCTGTGTGGTAAATTATTATTATAATAATAATAATTATGATTATGGCATGTATTGAGTGCAAAACCAGCTTTGGGAAGCAGCAGACTGCTTTACAATCATAGGGAGAAGAACACTGTGAGGGAATCAGAACAAGCAGAGAATGTGGGGATAAAAACAGGGGAGTGAGAGGGTGTGCAATTGGGCAGCAAGGAATCTACAACTGTAAACAGGGGAGGAAAAATGAGGAGCAGATCACCCAGTGTCAGGTAAGGAGTAGAGACGAGGTTGTGAGCACCTAGGTATTAGGGCGGAGCCATGACTTGAAGAGGAGGGTATTGAGCTCCTTCCTGAACTGTAGGAGTGAGTTAAAGAGGGTCAGGGGTGATGCTGTCAGATTTGCAGAGTGATGAGGAGTGCTCCAGCATTGAGGACACATCTCAGGGATGCCATGGTATTCAACAGAAGGCATTGACACCATCCATGTGGGAGAGTCCTAAGGCTTGGATGGCAGATCTGAAGTTGTTTATTGGGATTAAGGGATTCATTTTCTGCAGGAGAGAAAGTAGGTGCCAAGCCATGTGTGTTTTCCTTGCTATATGCAGTTTGAAGGAGAGGTGTCAGTCGACATCAAACCACAGGACTTGGAAAAAGTAGCTAGCTGGGATGGGAACCTCTGGAGGTTCATAGCGGAGACCGAGGTCGGAATGTCAAGGTGCTCAGTGTTGAAGGCAGCAGTAGGAATGCAGTCTTGGAGGGTTGAGCTTCAGATAAGTACTGGTGATCCATGACTGGATGGATGTGTGGCAGGCCTTGAGCCTGTGGATGTTCAATGGAGGATATTTTATGGTAGAGCTGCATGTCCTCTGTGGCTATTGGTGGCTATAGATGTGTGGAATGAGGAGGGTTCTGAGCGGTTCCATGTAAAGATTAGAGATAACGGGGTGAAGATGGATCATTGCAGGACTTCACAGGCGATGGGTAGAGTTGGTGATTTGGAGGTATCCATTTGTATGATCTTGTGGTTATTAGAAAGATGGGAATTTAACCGTTTCAGGACAATCTCGCTAATCCATATGTGCTGATGTAGATTGTCAATGAGTGTCTGGTGCTCTACTGTGTCAAATGCTGCTGAGAGGTCAAGGAGAACCAGGAGGCCAAGAGGTCAGGAGGGCCATCATTGAGAAGTTTAGGGGAATCATCATTCACCATGATGGAAGCCATGTCTTTGCTGCATCTGGGTCTAAAGCCAGGTTGGTAGAACTGAAGGAGGTTGTTGGCTTCATTGTGTTGGAGGACATAGGTGGCTACTGCTTTCTCAGGGTTCTTACCTAGGAAGGGAATATGGGTGATGGGTGAGTAGTTTCTGAGGTCCTCAGGGGCCAGTGCTTGTTTCTTGAGAAGCAGAAGGATTTGTCTGGTCTTGTGGTTCGAGGGGAAGGGGCCTTGAGTTAGGGAGCTGTTGATGAATGTCAGGTAAGAAAGAGGTGCTTCAGACATAAGGGTCTTGAGTACGTATGGTGAATACCATCCATGTACAATGTGTCCTTGAGGAATACCAGCTTTGTAGTTATGTCTTCTATAGTGACTGTCTTGAAAGTTGTCCAAGTAGTTGTGGTTTTGCGAGATGGGGTGTGTAGTGTGCTGTCAGATGTGGCATTGGTGTCTAAGTTTTGGCAGATTGTGTTTGTTGATGAAGAAAGGGTTGATGGCAATGGATTTTTCATTGGAGTGCAGTACTGGTGAATCAGGCAGGGGGCAGAGGGTTGAATCAATGCTTGCTATCTTTGAAGAGGTTTGTGCTTTCAGTGTTGGCCTTGGCTATGGTAGTAGATGGTCTCAGCAGTGATGATTAGTCGTCTGCAAGGAGTTCTTTAAGCATGGTGAGTTCATATGTGCTTCAGGATTTTCACAAAGTCTTTTCTTGTATTCTGATGATTAAGCATTAATGGTAGCAGGCTAGACTGGATCAAATTGTTTCCCTTAAGTTTTGGGATGGTTTCAGGATTTGGACCTAGCTGAAAAACAGTTCAGCAAAGGCTGAGGCCTTGGCTTGGTAAAGAAATCTGGAATCAGTAGCAAGATGAAGAATTCAGGAACAGATCGCCACAGGGAAATCAGGATGGAGCCAGGAATCAGTGTTCCTTGTGTGTTGTGAGGCCCCTTATTTATCCTGCCAAATGACATCACTCAGTTTATGGTAGGGGCAGACTTACAACTCACACCCACAATGCTGTGATTGGTCAAAGGCACAGTTTCTGCCTTGCTTTTTGCTGGTTGGATGGCAGAAATGGTTGTCATGTGTTATGATGTGACTTGGGAAACTCCCATAGTTATTAGGATCAAAATTTAACTTTCCCAAAAATACACATTTATATACTTATGCCCTCTAATAAAATTGGACACATAAATGACATATTTTGTGGGTTACCTTTACATCCAACTCCCAAGTAGGTGAGACCTGGTGTTGTCTTTCTAATGAATTTTGTCAATTTTTATCATAAAGGTTTGACCTAACAATTCCTAATTCGGTACATATATGTGCAATCACCCCTAGCACATGGGTACACAATTTTAGATTTGCAACATTAATGGTTTCTGTGCAAATAATCTTTTGCCTAACTTCAGTTCCTTATGCAGTAAGAAATCCTTCTATGTCTTCAAATGGCTAGCATAAATTCAAATTTACATGTATGTACTTTTCACTCATTTACTTATTCTTGACGCAAAGTTAAATGTCATGAAGTTCTGTGGATAAATAAGTAAATTAACCCCAAAAATCACAGGTCGGTATTCTTTTTCTTACTTCCCAAGTGTGAGCAAATGGCAAGTCCTTTGAAGTTCAATGAGAAATCTCCTCCTGGAGTGTAGAACATTCTGCCATTGTCTTTGCCTGGGGCAAAAGACGAATGTCTAATGAGATCTTTTGTTATGAGTATGCAAGGCCTCCCAACAGCAATTAGCCTTTCCTGCCAGCAGTGAAATGTCAACCTGAGGTGTCAACCTTTCAGAGGCTGAGGACTGTCAAGCAGAATATTTTTTTTAAAAAAATAGTTAATTAACTCCAAGCTGGGCTTAACATTAAGTTTCACCTGTCTTTCATTTAAACATATAAAATGAACACAGTTTATAGGTGGATTTTTACATTAGCAATCCATTGACATTTCTTAAAGAATTTAACCTTTAAACAAAAACATGCTTTCAAAACAGGTGATTGTGCACTTCATTCCTGAAAAATCACAGTAAACTGAGTCCTTTAAATCAGATTTTCCTCTGCAGCACATACACAGTTTATTCAGCATTAGGTCTTCCTTTGAGTGCTGGATTGTTAGCAGTCTGGATACATGTATCCTGTCTAAGTTTGAAGTTTTGTAACGCTCACCTGATTCTCACAGAGGCGCCGGTCTTGACTGGGCGACTACCGTATCTTCAAAGGTGATGTGTAGCACCCGGTTGGCTCTTTGGGCTGGACCTCTGTGCACTGTATGCCTGACGTGTAGAGTAAGATGTCTTAGGTAAGTGAATGCCGAGCTCTCCATCTGCCTCGGGGCAGGGTGCTGTAGCCAGTTTCTTCACTGGATAGGTAGCGCAGGCCTCTTGACTTCAGAGGACTGCTGTCCGTCGTTTACTGCACGAACGGTAAGTTTCGAGTCATTCAAATGTCTTTTTAAAGTCTTTAGTAATGATGTCTCTTGTTTTGCAGGGTTCCGGCGATGGCGGATGACGGGCTGAAGTGAGTTGAAGATGGAGCCCGTGTGATGAATAGAAGCGCCTGGAAGCACGTGAGTAAGCGCTTGTTGCCTGCTTCACGATGCGCTCTAACTGTCTTTTTATTTTGCAGGTACGAGTTCGGAGCGGCTGCAGGGTTCCGGAATACCCACTGGATTAGATGCGGAAAGGAGTAATGGCACGTGAGTATTTAAGTTCCCCAATGTCTTTAAACGCACCTTGTTTTGTCTTTCCGATGCGGGATGCAGCGCCGAAGGCCTCCGGAGCGTGCGAAGAGTTGGTAAGCTTTTGTCTTTCAGATGCCGGAATGCAGTATGAAGACCTCCGGAGCGCACGAAGAGTAGGTAAGCCTTTGCCTTTCAGATGCCGGAATGCAGTGTGAAGACCTCCGGAGCGCACGAAGAGTAGGTAAGCCTTTGCCTTTCAGATGCCGGAATGCTAACCTGTTCTTTCTTGTCTTTATAGGTGTTGCTGAAGACTGGATTCAGGATGGTAAGCCTTTTTCCTTAGGCCCAGGACTGGATGCAGAAGACACGATGAGCGTCCTGCTGCAGAGGGTGCAGAATAACGCAAAGCAAGATTCATCCACCGGGTGTGGTTTAAATAGCCTCCTGTAGTGCTTAGGTGTCTCCTTCTACAGCCACGCCTAAGTAAGAAAAGAGTTCCTGGTAAGAAAAGAGTTCCTGCCTTCCAGAAGAGTTCCAGTGTTCTAAATCTAGGGAGTGGCTCCAGCCCCACTCAACAGGAAAAGTAGTTCCAAACAGAAGAGGATCAGAGGATCAACTGGCAGGCAAGTAAGCAGCATGGTCTGCTGCAGGTAAGTCCACCCAAGCATTATGAGCCCGGCGCTTCCAGCGCTGGGACTGGGCATATTTATGAGCCTGGTGCCACTGGCGCCAGGACTGGGTCCAAAAGGTCCCAATTGGGACTGGTTGGCCCTCGGAACCTGGGTTATGGATCTGCTTCCAAGGGAGTTGGGAAAACCCTGACCTTTTGGAAGCAGGGATCATGACAGTACCCCCCCTCAAGGCCCCTCCCAAACCGGGCTTCTCCGGGGGTTTTGGCTTGTCAGGAAATGTTCGGTGAAATCTTTTGATTAGGCGAGGAGCGTGGACATATTCAGCAGGTTCCCAGGATCTCTCTTGGGGGCCGTAGCCTTTCCAGTCAATTAGGTAGAATAGTTTAGATTTGGAGATCTTGGAGTCCAGAATGCTTTTGACTTCAAACTCGAGTTCTCCATCCACTAGGATAGGTTTTGGAGATTTGGTTAGTCGGGTTTGAGGTTGCACGGGTTTTAATAGAGAGACGTGGAAGACCGGATGTATCTTCATGTGCGGGGGCAAGTCCAACTTGACCGCTACTGGGTTTACTATGGTAGTGATGGAATAGGGACCAAGGTATCTTGGGTTGAATGTGCGTGGCCCTTTTAGAGATAGGTATTTGGTGGATAACCAGACTTGATCCCCTACTTGATAGAGAGGGGCTTCCTTCCGATGTTGATCTGCTCCTTTCTTGTATTGTTCTTTAGCCCTTTGAAGGTGAGAAACAGCTTCCTTAAAGGCCTGGGTGATTGTAGAATGTAGGTAGTCTACTGCTGGTGTCTCAAGATCTTGGAGGGGATCCAACTCCGAGGTTCGAGGGTGACTGCCGTACAAAAGAAAAAACGGGGTTTTCCCAGTTCCCGAATGGACAGAGTTATTGTAGGCATACTCGGCTATCCAAAGGATATCTTTCCAAGTTTTTTCAGTTTGTTGCAGCATGCAGCGTAAATACTGTTTCAGAAATTGATTGGTCCTCTCGGTTTGTCCGTCGGTCTGAGGGTGGTGACTGGTCGATAGTCTCACATCAATTTGAGCTGACCGACAGCAACTTCGCCAAAAATGAGAAATAAATTGACTACCTCGATCCGAAATTAGAACCGAAGGAAAACCGTGTAGTCGGACGATGTTTTCGAGAAATTCTCGGGCCAGAGTTGCTGCTGTTGGCAAGCCTTTGAGCGGAATGAAATGCGCCATCTTGGAGAATAAGTCCACGATTACTAGAATCGTATTGTATCCGGAGCATGGAGGTAGATCGGTGATGAAGTACATAGAAAGCGTATGCCAAGGGCGAGGTGGGATGTCAATAGGGCGTAAGAGGCCTGCTGGTCTTTCCTTTTGACTCTTGTTTTGGGCGCATACTCCGCAGGACATTATAAAGTCTCTGATATCTTTTTTCCAAGACGGCCACCAGAAGTAGCGCTTGATCTTTTCTGAGGTCTTGGCTATACCGGGATGACCTTCCATTAAAGAGTCGTGATAACAAGAGATTACTTTTTTCTGTAAATCTGTGCTGGGTAGGTATAATCGTTCTTGGAAATACAATAAGTTGTCTTTTACTGCAAAGTCCTTTCCCTGCAGATGCCAATTCTGTATATCTGCTGGAGTTACAAGTTGCCTGGCTTTATCCTTAACTTCCTCTATGGATTCTGTGGCGATTGCACCCAGAATTCTTTGTTCGGGAATGATTGGTACCGGTTTAGGGTTGATCAAGTGTTCTTCCACTCCCATCCGAGAAAGGGCATCGGCTTTACCGTTCTTTGTACCAGGTCGATAGGTAATTATGAAGTCAAACTCGGCAAAGAATAATGCCCAACGGAGTTGTCTAGAGGATTGGGCTTTTGCGGTTTTCAAATATTGCAGGTTTCGGTGATCCGTAATCACAGTAACGGTGTGTCGGGCCCCCAGCAGATAATGCCGCCAAGCCTTAAAGGCAGAGTTGATAGCCAGAAGTTCCTTGTCAGTAATCGTGTAATTGACTTCAGGAGGCGAGAATTTGCGGGACCAAAATGCCACGGGATGCAACTGATTGGTTACCGGGTCCTTTTGTGATAGAACTGCCCCCATGGCAAGGCTTGAAGCATCAGTTTCCACGATGTAGGGGAGTTTGGGGCGAGGGTGTTTTAAGATTGGTGCAGAGATAAATTTAGTCTTCAAATCCTGGAAAGCTTGTTCCGCCTCGGTAGACCATTCAAAACGTTTGTTTTTCTTTAACAAGGCAGTGATGGGCTGGACTATTCGAGAGAACTCGGGGATAAACCTGCGGTAAAAGTTAGCGAAGCCTAACATGCTTTGCACACCTTTTACGGAGGATGGTGATGGCCATTTGAGAACTGCATCGACCTTCTTTGAATCCATACGCACTCCGCCAGGTGATAATATGAATCCCAAGAATTCAACTTCAGTCACGTTGAAAACACATTTTTCCAACTTAGCGAAAAGTTTGTGTTGACGCAATCTTTCGAGGACCATTTTCACGTGTTTCCGATGTTCAGATTCCGATGAAGAATAAACGAGGATGTCGTCAATGTAAACAACAACACATACATCTATGAGCTCTCTTAGGACATCGTTCATAAAATATTGAAAGGCGGCCGGGGCATTGCAAAGTCCGAAGGGCATGACCTGATATTCAAATAGCCCATACTTGGTGCGGAAGGCCGTCTTCCATTCATCGCCCTCTTTTACTCGTACCAAGTGGTAAGCTCCTCTAAGATCCAGCTTTGTATATATGCATGCTTTTCTGACTTGGTCCAGGAGTTCAGGGATCAAAGGTAACGGATATCTATTCTTAACGGTGATCTGGTTCAGGGAGCGATAATCGATACAAGTTCTAAGGTCTCCTTCCTTTTTTGGAACGAAGAACAAAGCTGAAGAAGCAGGGGACTTGGAAGGACGAATAAACCCATTTGCCAGGTATTGATCCAGGTATTGTCGAAGGTGAAGGTTCTCAGGCTTGGTGAGGGCATGAATTCTACTACAAGGAGGAGTAGATCCAGGTATCAGGTCTATCTGGCAGTCATAAGACCTATGAGGAGGTAGAGAATTAGCCTGATCCTTCCGGAAAACATCTTGGTATTCTAGGTATTCGGGGGGTAACTGGGGAGTCTCTGAAGAAATTGCGGCCAGTGCAACACCAGGTGGAGGGTGACAAGTAGAGACACATTCTGGAAACTGGACCGTTCTTGCTCGCCAATCGATCAGAGGATTGTGTTTCTCTAACCAAGGTATTCCTAGAATAATCTGAAACTGAGGGGCCTTGATCACATCGAACACGATCTTCTCATGGTGTCCATCTTGACTTACTAGCGTCACTTCTTGAGTGGTATGCGTTACTGGCCCGGAGGCTATCTCCGTACCATCCACCGTAGTAATGACGTCCTTTACAGCCTTGGGACAAAGAGTTAGATTCATCCTCAAAACCATTTCATGATCCACATAATTGCCGATGGCACCGCTGTCGACGTAAGCTTCAATTGCATGTAATCGATCCGGATTATCAGGGCTAATGAGGACCATAGGTATCACGAAATGCGAGGTCACGGAACTGGTTTTTACGCTCGGCAAGAGGACCTCTATTCTTGTCGGGCGAGGTCGTTTCCCTGCTCAGAGTTTGTACCTTTGGTAACTGCAGCTCCTACTGCCTTCTTGGCAGGTTTCACCGGACAGTCTCGAAGAAAGTGCCCTGAGTTTCCGCAATATAGGCATAATTGCAACTGTTTCCTCCTTTCCCGCTCCCGTTGTGTTAGAGGACCTTTCAGACCCCCTATTTGCAGGGGTTCCCCGGAGTCTACTCCTTTGGAAGGAGTTGGCGGTTTGGAAAATACTCGAGCATCAAACTTGGAACGATCGGCCTTCATGTTCTGCAGCCTGTGATCTATTTGAACGACCAAGTCTATGTAATCCGAACAGTCCTGTGGGAGATTCACTACTTGGGCTAAAACGTCTTTGAGCTCTCCACGTAGACCTCTATAAAACAGCGTAATCCTTTTGTCCTCAGGCCATTGAGTTTCCACTATTAGTCTATTGAAAGATGCAATATAAGCCAAAAGGTCTTGATTACCCTGTCGCAACGAAAGAAGCTCATTGTCCAAGGCCTGCCCCTGTGAATGTCTTGCGAACAGTTTTTCCATACTAAGCTGAAAGGCTTGAAAATCATGGAGAACCTGATCATCTTGATGAACTAGAGGGATCGACCAGTCTGCCGCATTGCCACTAAGGTACGAAAGTACAAAAGCTACTTTAGCTTGATCAGTTGGAAAGACTGCTGGCCGGCATAAGAAGTGCAACCGGCACTGATTGATAAATACTGCAAACCTCTTTGGGTCACCAGAAAATCGCTCGGGTGGAGCCAGAGGTACATTCCCAGGTAGGTTGATCTGCACTGGATTCATAGAGGATGTTGAAGGAAGATTTGCCCCTGATGCGGGTAACAGGGTCTGTCCGGCTTGTGACTTTAGCACTTGTCTAGCAAGATTGTCTGTTCTCTCCTTGGAAATAATTAGTTCCCTTCTTAGAGCTTTCGTTTCCTGACGAGTTGCATGCACTTCTGCCCTTAGTTCCCCAAGTAACCGGGCTAGGGGGTCAGTATCCGAGGTTTCCATAGCGCCTGGGCGAGAGTTTTGCGGTAGGCTTTGCGTTCTGTAACGCTCACCTGATTCTCGCAGAGGCGCCGGTCTTGACTGGGCGACTACCGTATCTTCAAAGGTGATGTGTAGCACCCGGTTGGCTCTTTGGGCTGGACCTCTGTGCACTGTATGCCTGACGTGTAGAGTAAGATGTCTTAGGTAAGTGAATGCCGAGCTCTCCATCTGCCTCGGGGCAGGGTGGTGTAGCCAGTTTCTTCACTGGATAGGTAGCGCAGGCCTCTTGACTTCAGAGGACTGCTGTCCGTCGTTTACTGCACGAACGGTAAGTTTCGAGTCATTCAAATGTCTTTTTAAAGTCTTTAGTAATGATGTCTCTTGTTTTGCAGGGTTCCGGCGATGGCGGATGACGGGCTGAAGTGAGTTGAAGATGGAGCCCGTGAGATGAATAGAAGCGCCTGGAAGCACGTGAGTAAGCGCTTGTTGCCTGCTTCACGATGCGCTCTAACTGTCTTTTTATTTTGCAGGTACGAGTTCGGAGCGGCTGCAGGGTGCCGGAATACCCACTGGATTAGATGCGGAAAGGAGTAATGGCACGTGAGTATTTAAGTTCCCCAATGTCTTTAAACGCACCTTGTTTTGTCTTTCCGATGCGGGATGCAGCGCCGAAGGCCTCCGGAGCGTGCGAAGAGTTGGTAAGCTTTTGTCTTTCAGATGCCGGAATGCAGTATGAAGATCTCCGGAGCGCACGAAGAGTAGGTAAGCCTTTGCCTTTCAGATGCCGGAATGCAGTGTGAAGACCTCCGGAGCGCACGAAGAGTAGGTAAGCCTTTGCCTTTCAGATGCCGGAATGCTAACCTGTTCTTTCTTGTCTTTATAGGTGTTGCTGAAGACTGGATTCAGGATGGTAAGCCTTTTTCCTTAGGCCCAGGACTGGATGCAGAAGACACGATGAGCGTCCTGCTGCAGAGGGTGCAGAATAACGCAAAGCAAGATTCATCCACCGGGTGTGGTTTAAATAGCCTCCTGTAGTGCTTAGATGTCTCCTTCCACAGCCACGCCTAAGTAAGAAAAGAGTTCCTGGTAGGAAAAGAGTTCCTGCCTTCCAGAAGAGTTCCAGTGTTCTAAATCTAGGGAGTGGCTCCAGCCCCACCCAACAGGAAAAGTAGTTCCAAACAGAAGAGGATCAGAGGCTCAACTGGCAGGCAAGTAAGCAGCATGGTCTGCTGCAGGTAAGTCCACCCAAGCATTATGAGCCCGGCGCTTCCAGCGCTGGGACTGGGCATATTTATGAGCCTGGTGCCACTGGCGCCAGGACTGGGTCCAAAAGGTCCCAATTGGGACTGGTTGGCACTCGGAACCTGGGTTATGGATCTGCTTCCAAGGGAGTTGGGAAAACCCTGACCTTTTGGAAGCAGGGATCATGACAGTACCCCCCCTCAAGGCCCCTCCCAAACCGGGCTTCTCCGGGGGTTTTGGCTTGTCAGGAAATGTTCGGTGAAATCTTTTGATTAGGCGAGGAGCGTGGACATATTCAGCAGGTTCCCAGGATCTCTCTTGGGGGCCGTAGCCTTTCCAGTCAATTAGGTAGAATAGTTTAGATTTGGAGATCTTGGAGTCCAGAATGCTTTTGACTTCAAACTCGAGTTCTCCATCCACTAGGATAGGTTTTGGAGATTTGGTTAGTCGGGTTTGAGGTTGCACGGGTTTTAATAGAGAGACGTGGAAGACCGGATGTATCTTCATGTGCGGGGGCAAGTCCAACTTGACCGCTACTGGGTTTACTATGGTAGTGATGGAATAGGGACCAAGGTATCTTGGGTTGAATGTGCGTGGCCCTTTTAGAGATAGGTATTTGGTGGATAACCAGACTTGATCCCCTACTTGATAGAGAGGGGCTTCCTTCCGATGTTGATCTAACGGGAAGCGCTAGGGATGTGTGGTCGGACCACACGTCCCTTATGGTTCCCCTAACGGGAAGCGCTAGGGATGTTTGGTCAGACCAATCGTCCCTTACGGGTCCCGTTAGGGGACCAGGCCATTAATTACGGGCCTGCCATTAGCCTCTCTTCCTGTGCCCACTTTTCCCGACTAATAGCACCTTGTAACTCTGCTACCACCGACTCCTCCTCTACCTCCTTCTCATTCCTGTCTACTAGTGTATTTCCAACTGGCAGCCTGACCAGGCAATCTGCCACCACATTCCTCTTCCCGGGCAGATAACTCATATCAAATGTATAATTTTGCAGACCTAAGCCCCACCTACTTATCCTAGGGGAGCCCCTAGCCCACCCACCAAATTTCAAAAAGTTGAACCATGGGTTTGTGATCCGACCTGACAATGAATCTTCTCCCCCACCAAAAATATTTAAAATGACTCACGGCCCAGAACATTGCTAACGTTTCTCTTTCGATAACAGAGTACTTACACTCTGCACCTCTGAGTGCCCGAGAGGCAAATGCAATGACTCTTTCTGTGTTGTCTCTGTCATATTGTACCAAAGTCGCACCCAAACCCAACATGCTCGCATCCACTACCAAGACAACCTTATCCTTGGGGTCAAACCTACCAATTTACGGTGCTTCGCTTAACGCCTGCTTAATACAATCAAAAGCAGCATCACACTCTGAAGTCCATTATCACCTTGCACCCTTCTTGAGCATCATTCTGAGTGGTATGGTATCCTTCACGGATCTATGATAATATTTGGCTAACCCAAAAAATGATCTCACATGATCTTTATCCACTGGCACGGGGGCACCTTTCACCGCCTCCACCAAATCTCTCTTAGGTCTCACCCCCTTCTTATAAATCTCGCGCCCCATATATTCCACCCTATCAACAGCAATCTTACATTTGCTTCTTCTCACAGTCAGTCCAGCCTCGCTCAATCTGCCTAACACTTGTCTCAGGATCGCATCATGTTCCCTCATGGAGCTTGCAAATATCAATATATCATCTTGAAACACAATAATGTTATTTCCTCCATTCATTAAAGTCTCCATCGCCCTTTGGAATACTGCCGCCTCCGAAGCAAGCCCAAACGGCATTCTGCAATACCTAAATGTTCCAAATACTGTTATAAATGCCGTTAAATGTTGACAGTCCTCCTTCAGGGGAATATGATGATAGGCATGAGAAAGATCAACCACTGAAAAGACTTTGTCATCATTAAGCACAGACAACTTGTCACCAATTATTGGCAAGGGATGTCTATCTATTAGAATGTTCCTATTGAGGTCCTGCAGAGCTACACAGAGTCTAATGTCTCCATTTGATTTTGCGGCGACCACCACCGGCGACAACCACTCTGAACTCTTGCTCTTCTCTATAATTCCTTTCTGCAATAATGACTCAATTTCCAATTTAAGTTTCTCGCTCAGATCGTGAGGCACTGGCCTCACCTTGTGCACCTTAGGACTGGCGCCAACCTTTAACCGTATCTCATGTTCAAATCCCTTCAGAATGCCTAATTCCTCTTGAAACACCATCGGATAATCCCTCTCCCATTTGTCCCTCAGCTCAGACACAGCAACAGGTTCTTCAGCACTTGCTTGTATTCTGTTTCCCAATTTACGCTGTTCACCACACCCCAGGAGAGACAAACCTTCTTCAGTAACATACACTTCTGAATCACATCTTCTCCCCTTGTATTTAATGGAAGCTTGGAACTTCCCCAAAACGCCAATTCTCACATTGCCATGCACATATGGTTCTATTCCATGTTCCTCCAATACATCACCCTGCATGCAACCCTCAAACGTTGCCTTCGACATGAGGGTCCAAGGCGAACAACTGTCCACCTTCATTGTTACCACTCTACCATTGACCATGAACACATCCGTTGGTGCACCTCCTTTGAGTGAAACCTCTGATACTTCCAGCACATGTTTTGCCTGGATGTTTTGTAACATCGCCGAATTCTCCTCTTGTTCAGGTACTCTTCCGCCAGACTTGATGTTTTGTACCTGCCCAGATTCTCGACAGACTCTCACGAAATGTCCCTTCTTTTTGCACTTCAAGCAAGAAATGTTTCTCGCAGGACAGAACAAACTTGTAGATATGTGGCGATTGCTCCCACACTTGTAGCATTTAACTTCCTTGTTAGGAATTCCCTTGCGAAATCCTCTCACAGCAGCCACTTCACCTTCCTGCTTTTCTCCTTTCATAGATGACATGTACTTGTGCGTCTGTTCCATACCTCTTGACGTTTCCACAGCTGTCTCCAGTGACACATCCTTTGACAACAACCTCTCCTGTATTTTCATATTATTGGTACATCGGAGCAATTGGTCCCGAATAAGCGAATCTGTTAGTTGTCCAAACTCACACGTGTGATTGAGCGACCTTAAGGGTACAATGAAGTTCTCTACTGGCTCCTGATGATCCTGCGCCCTCTGAAAAAACTTGTGTCTCTCAAATGTAATGTTCTTTTTAGCTTCAAAATGGATTTCCAACTTTCTCGCAGCCACTGAAAATTGATCCAAGTCCCCTTGCCCCTCTTACCGATGTTCCGGTAGACGATCATAAACGCTTCTACCTTCTGTGCCCAGATTGTGGAGCAGAATCCTTTCCTTGCTGGAGGAAACTTATCCCCTCCTATAGCAATCAGGTGGGTGTCAAACAGCCTTTTCCATCTGTCCCACCTGACTGGCGGAATGCCCGGCTCTGACAGAAAAGGCGGTGGTGGGGACATGCTCGCTGCAGCCATTTTTGTTGAAAATGCTTAAGTACTGTGGGGGACAGCAAAACTACTCATTATTTACAGCACACTAGTCCTTGCACCGATTTGTTCTCTATTGAGTCCTTCCTTCCACAAATGCAATCTGCTGAGTCTCTCTCTTTGGCCTGTTCAAGCTAAACCAGTTTTGTCTGGCATCTGCACTTGTTTTGCCTAACAATTGTGCCTGTCCTGCTTCTCCCTCATCCAATGAGAAGTGGTTTGCTAAAACTTTGAGTGGACCTCCCCCTCTGGTGCTCCCGACCCTATCCCCTTCCTGCTCCTCACCTTGACATCCAATGGGAAATGGAGTGGGCGGTCCAAAACTGGAATGATATTGCCTCCCTGACGCTGGAATCTTGGAGCGGGAGTGGGGAGACTGTCCCCCTTTAGCGCCACTCGACTCTGCTGGTGCCGCTGCCCCAATCAGCTGCACCCGATCAGGGCACCGTGCCAAGGCGTATGCTGCGCCGCGGCTCCTCTACCTCCTCGCCTCGCTGGGAGGTCCGCTTCGAGTGCAGCGTGTCATCACCGCTCGTACTCCATGGCGGGCTCCTGGTTGTCCTCGTCGCCAATGTAAAGAAGTCGCACTGAGCCAGGTAATTTTGATTTTCTTTATTTCAAGGAGCCCCCATGAAGCCAACACCTACTTCGATCGCTCTGTCTCTAACTGCCTTCTCCGGTCACGCGACAGCTCACTCGAACATCAACAAAGCCCGCGTGACCGCAGCAAGGCACAGAACGTGAGCGAGTCATATAACTCTCATGTAACTCTGGAAAAGGGCACAGAGATTCCAGAGATACCCAACATCAATGGCCATAACTTTAGCCAAAATTGGCCTATGCAGTGGCACGTGAACAGCATTTATTTCAAGGTTCCTCTTTACACTTTGCATTATTAATGTTATTATTATAATGGTATTTATTGAGCGCGGGGTAAAGCTGTATGGGGTGGCAGGGAGGAGAGGGGTGGGGATCGTCTAGCGAGTCAGGTGTCGCGAGTGGTGATGTGATGGCCTAGGTGTTGAGGGGAAAGATTCCTTGAAGAGGTGGGTCTTGAGTTCTTTTATGAATTGTAGTAGCGTGGGGCGAGTCTGATGTTGACGGGGAAGCGTTTCCATAGTGACAGACATCCCTGGTGTCAGTCTGGTGGAGTTTCCATAGACAGACCTGGTGTATGCTCCTTACCAGATCCATTCCACAAAAATCACCAGGCCAGGTAAGCTGCGTGCCACCCCCAGCACCCCATCCCAACTCCTGGAAATAATTTCCGTGCTTTAAATAGCACGTGGCGGGAGGCCGTAGCGAGCTTTCCCGCACGCCCTTGCTGCTTGCTGGGTCAATCTTTTCCCTACCCCCAGCCCTCCCAATGGCCCCGATTGGTGACTTGCACCGGACAACACGTAGGTCTACAGACCTGGCGCATGCGCCTTACCGGAGCCATTCCACAAAAAATCATCCCCAGGCCAGGTAAGCTGTGCCATCCACAGCACCCCATCCCAACTCCTGGAAATAATTTCCATGTTTTAAAATGTCCTTGCCGGGAGGCCATAGCAGGCTCTCCCCCATGGCCTTGGCGCTTGTTGTGTAAACCTTTTTCATACCTCCCAGTCCTCCCACCGGCCCCGATTGGTGCCTTGCACAAGACACAACGTAGGTCTACAGACCTGGTGCATGTTCCTGTACAGAGCCATTCCACAAAATCCCCCAGGCCAGGTAAGCTGTGCGTCATCCACAGCACCCCATCCCAACTCCTGGAAATCATTTCTGTGCTTTAAAAAGCATGTGGCGGAATGCCATAGCAGGCTCTCCCCCACGGCCTGGCCGCTTGCTGGGTCAACCTTTTCCCCACCTACCAGCCCTCCCACTGGCCCTGATTGGTTCCTTGCACCCTCATTAAGGACACCCCAGGGCAGCACTTTGCCCGGCAGCCCCTCTGGCTAAAGGCCCCTAGGCAAAGGGTGGCTCCAACAGAGGCGGCTCCAGAATGTTTCTCCAGGTGTCCGCAGGGGAAGCCAGTGAAGTCAGCCATCAACAGACACCAACACAAATGTAAGTGTGACATGGTTGGGGAGTAGGGTAATCACTCTACTCCAGAAAGCCCTGCCACTCTACCTTACCTACCCAAAACATAGACTACTTCGTAAACAGCAATTACACAACTCATACTTAGATAGGTATGCAACCATGATCCTGAGTCTATTCGTGACAGAATTGTAAATGTCAGCTTGCGTCCTACAGACATTATTGTGAAGATTAGCAAGTCCCACTCATAGATAGAATTATTAATGTTAACATGTGCCACACCTAGATGAATCACTAACATGAGCCTGCATCGTATCTATATAGGATCGTGAATGCTAGGATGTGCCACACTCAGATGGAATTGTGAACATTAGCCTACGTTGCATCTAGAGAGGTTTGTTAATGTTAGCATATGCTACACTTATATGGAATTGTGAATGTTAGCATGTGCCACACTTAGAGGGAATTGAGAGCATTAGCCTATGTCGCATTGAAAAAGGTTTGTGAAGCTTAACAAATGCCACACTTAGATGGAATTATGAAGGCTAGGTTGCGCCACACTCAGATGAAATCGTGAACATTCGCCTATGTCACATCTAGAGAGGTTTCTGAAGGTCTATAATGCTACACTGAGAGGGAATTGTGAATGATAGCATATGCTACACTTAGATGGAATTGTGAATACTAGGATGTGCCACACCTAGATGAATTGCTAACATTAGCCTGCATCGAATCTAGATAGGATCGTGAATGCTAGGATGTACCACACTCAGATGGAATCATGAACAGCCTATGTCACATCTAGAGAGGTTTGTGAAGGTTAATAATGCCACACTGAGATGGAATTGAGAATGATAGCATATGCTCCACTTAGATGGAATTGTAATGGTTAGCATGTGCCACACTTAGAGGGTATTGAGAACATTAGCCTATGTCACATCTAGAGAGCTTTGTGAAGGTTAACAATGCCACACTTAGATGGAATTGTGCATGGTAGCAAGTGCCACACTTAGATAGAATTGTGGAAATTAGCCTGCGCCAGACCAAGACAGAACTGTGAATGATAGAAAATGCCACATTTACATAGAATTGTTAACATTAGCCTGTGTTGCATCTAGATAGAATTGTGAATATTAGCCAGTACAACACTTAGATAGAATTGTCCATGTTGGCAATGCCATATCTAGATGTAATCGTGAACGTTGGCCCGCGTTGCTTCTGGATAGAATTGTGCATCTTGGCAAGTACCACATTCGGATAGAATTGTGAACACTAGCCTGCACCCGACCCAGAAAGAATTGTGAATGATAGCTAGTGCCACACTTAAATTGAATAGTGAATGTTAGCCTGCATCGCATCTGGAAAAGATTGTGAATGGCGGCCAGTGCTGCCTCTGGATAGAATAACTAATACTAGCCATTGCCACATCTTTACTACATTGGAATATTACCAATGTCACTTTTGAATGGTAGCATGTCCCACACCTAGATGGAATCTTAGACATTAGCATGCATCGAATCTAGATAGGATCGTGAATATCAACATGGGCCACACTCAGATGATATTGTGCGTGATAGCAAGTGCCACAATTAGATATAATTGTGAAATGTTAGCAAGTGCCATACTTAGATAGAATTGTGGAAATTAGCCTGCGCCAGACCCAGACAGAACTGTGAATGATAGCAAATGCTACATTTACATAGAATTGTTAACATTAGCCTGTGTTGCATCTAGATAGAATTGTGAAAATTAGCCAGTAAAACACTTAGATAGAATTGTGCATGTTGGCAATGCCATATCTAGATGCAATCGTGAACGTTGGCCCGCGTTGCTTCTGGATAGAATTGTGCATGTTGGCAAGTACCACATTCGGATAGAATTGTGAACACTATAGCCTGCACTGGACACAGACAAAATGGTGAATGATAGCTAGTGCCACACATAAATTGAATAGTGAATGTTAGCCTGCATCGCATCTGGACAAGATTGTGAATGGCGGCCAGTGCTGCATCTGGATAGAATACCGAATACTAGCCATTGCCACATCTATACTACATTGGAATATTACCAATGCCACTTTTGAATGGTAGCATGTTCCACATCTATATGGAATCATAGACATTAGCATGTGTCGCATCTAGATAGGATCGTGAATATCAACATGGGCCACACTCAGATGATATTGTGCGTGATAGCAAGTGCCACACTTGGTTGGAATGGTGAAAATTAGCCAGAGTCGCATCTAGATAGGATTGTGGATGGTCACCGATACCACACCTGGATTGAGCTGTGAATGTCAGCATGTCCACACCTAGATAGAAATGTGAATTTTAGCATGTCCCACACTTAGTTAGAAACGTGAATGTTAGATATGCCAATTAACCATTCCACTAACAACTTCTCCCCTCTGCATACACCTCTCAAACTCTAACCAAACACAACCACAAACCTATAAACACAACAATCCACACAAACTTCACTACACTGTAACAACAAAACAAACCACACATGGACTTGCACAACAGTACATGACGGATACCGACCGGAAAACACCCCAAGTCTAGCCAACAGGTGTTAACCGGGTTGAGACTGCCAACCGCACATCACTGCTCTCTTGCACTTTTCCAGCTTACTCCCACTAACTCACCCCCTTCCCTTTTTTCAGAGCCGCCAGAGCGCCAGGGGACAACTCAGGTGGTGATAGTGCACGGTACAAATATCCTTGAACTTTAACATTAACATAGTCTTGGGGCATATGTGTCTTGAAGGAGAGATGTTTGTTGATGTGATACCCAAGGGACTTAGCGCAGGAGGTGAGCTCAGGCGTGAAGCCCTCAGAGTTCATGTTTGATAGCAAGGTCTGTATGTCTTGGTGTTCAATGTTGTTGTTGAGGAGTAGGAATTCGGTTTTGGTGAGGTTGAGCTTCAAGTATGCACTAGGCTTTCAAGACTGGATCAGTGAGAGGCAGAGGTTGGCCCTATGGATGTCCTTGATAGAGTAAATCTTGAGGTATAACTGTGTATTGTCAGCGTATTGGTGGATGTGGATGTTGTGTGTGGCTAGAAGGGCTCTCAGCAACCCCATGTATAGATTGAAGATCACTGGGGAGAGGATGGAATCCTGTGGGACTCCACAGGCGATTGGTACCATTGGCGATCTGGAGGAGTCCATCTGAACAAGCTACATGCGGTTGATGAAGTAGGACTTGAACCAGTGTAGGACAAGGTTGCTGATCTCCATGTGCCAATGTAGTGTGTCTGTAAGCACATGGTGGTCTACTATGTTGAAAGCGGTCAAGAGGTCGAGTAGAACCTGGAGGCAGGGGTGGCCATCATCAAGGATGCTGGGGGTGTCGTTGACCACCTGTATGGTTGCTGTTTCCATGCTGCATCTGGGTCTGAACCCATATTGGTAGGTTTGGAGGAGATTGTTGGTGTTGATTTGTTGCTGCAGATGTGCGGCTACTGCTTTTTCAATGATCTTACCTAGGAAGGGAAAATTGGTCATGGGGCAATAGTTACCTAGGTTGTGGGCATATAGAGTGGGCTTCTTAAGTAGAGAAGGATGTGCCCTGCTTTTAGAGCCTATGGGAAGGTGCTTGAGTTAGGGAGCTGTTAATGATCTCCAGTTAGGGAAGAAAACCTTCTGCGGTGAGGATCTTGAGGATGGATGCTGGGAGGATGTCGTCTGTATAGGATGTGGCTTTGACGGTGGCCAGGGTTTCTACCATGTCCTCTGTCAAGAGTGTCTTGAATGTTGTCCATGTTGTTGTGGAGATTTCGTGAGGAGGGGCGTGAGGTGTGTCTGCAGCCACAGAGCTGGTGTCCATGTGCTGGCGAATCTGGCTGATTTTGTCGATGAAGAAGATGTTGATGGCATTGTATTTTTCAATGGAGTGTGGTATGGCAGAGGTGGTTAGAGGGTTGATGCAGTGCTTGACTTCTTTGAAGAAGGCTATGCTGTTGTTGTCGGCTCTGCTATGGTGTTCTGATAGTAGGATGCTGTCTGTGTTGATGAGTTGTTGGCGGGTTGCTCTGAGTTTCTTGAGCGGTGGCAGGTCTGATGCAGTGCTCAAGCAGTGCCAAGTTTTCTCTTGTTTCCTGTTGACTCGTTGGCTGGGGTTGGGTTCTTGCATGTACCAGGGTGCTGATGGTTTCGGTTTGTGGTGTGTTGTTTCAGAGGCATGTGTCAGTCAATGTAGGCTGAAAAGGAAGCTGCCAGTGATGCATGTCAGATTTTCATCCATATTTTACTCCATAGTGTTGGATTAGATTTGAATCTCACAATCATTGTTCCAAACCTTTTTAGTCTTTGTATTAACATTAGGAGCACTTCTCAAGAACAGACTCTTGTAAATACCAGACACCGACTTCAGGGTGACAGGATATCTTAGATTGTAGGTAGGCAATGTCCTGTAAAATGTGAGAAAGCCATGAGTAAGTTCAGTGTGTCTTAAAAAATCCCCTGTCAGGAGATGAAAGGGCCCCACCAAGACAAAAAGAGCAGGAACCATTTATCACCCAGTTGGCATTTAACTGTAATGTCGTGCTTATTTATGCCTCAAATTGCATGCCGAGATATTAAATAGCTTTAGGTTGCCAAGCAAGGACATGTCCCTCCAAATGCGCTTTTATTTAGGGGGACATTTCAGTTTTGTCTATGTTGGCATAGCACACATTTTCATCAGGAAGGAGAAGAGTGATGAACTTTGGTTTTCTGGATTGGCCAAGATTTAATCTGCGTATGCTGAGTTTTTTTTTTTTTTTAACGCAGCAGTTCTTAGTTACCACACTCGGTCAGAAGAATCCATAGGAATTCCAGTGATAGCCCAAACAACAGGGGCAACAGGGGGCAGCCACGCTTGGTTTCTCTGTACAGTAAACATTACAGGAAAAGGTCCTTTTCATATATACAGTGGCTCTTTGATCATGGTATAGTGTATGATCCATGGAGACCATTGTCTGGTGAAATCCATGCCTTTTCAAAACCTCTGCTAGGCATGACCAAGGCCTTTTCCTCGTCCAAGGTAACTGCTGCCCAAGGCGTGTGTGTTTTATTGCCTAGATCTATATTATCACATAATAGACGAGTGTTGGCTAAGCAAAGACTTCCTTTAATAAACCCAGTTTGATGTTTATGCACTAGTTTGGGAAATAATGGTTCAAGCTTCATTGCCAGTACTGTAGCAAAGGCCTTTGCCTCAGCACTAATCAAGGATGTAGGTCTGTAATTCCGAACTTGTAGGGGGTCATTTTCTGGCTTTAGAATGACATGAGTCAGGGCCTCATGGAAGGCTCCCCTAGCTGTCTTATCCAAATTGTACCATCTAAATAAGTCCAATAGTCTGGGTGCCATACGATATATATATGTAAAATAAAAACCTATGGAGAGCGCATCAGGATACAGGTATATGCCCTTTTCCAAAGTATTAATTGTCAGGTTAATTTCTGCGATGGAGATTTCTCGACCGAGGGACTCAAATTCTATATCTGGAATCGTGTGGCGCATAGGCTTAGAGTTTTTTGCAAATATACATATTGACTGAGGAGAGGGGACAGATTTAGGGGTGTACAGGACTTTGCATACCATTGACATTTTCTCTGGCTGTTTCTTTATCCTTGACTACAGGGCTATCTCCCACATTAAGAGTTGGAACTTTATTGTTCTGGTTCCGAGACTTAGAAAGCCAACAATGGGTCCATCTTATTAGCACCATAATGTACTTTGCCTGACACCTCAGAATTACCACTGAGGCCATATCTGCCTGAGTTTTATTATATTATATTTTTGAGTCTACAAAGGCTTTATTCCTCCTGGGACTTGGTGAGAGCATAATCTCATTTTCCAGGCCCTTAACGGCCCAAGGAATGCTAAGGGATGCTTGCTTCAACAGCTTGTTTGTGATCATGGAGGGCTGCTATGTGCGCATCTCACACTGTTACTGAAGACGTACATGTGCCCACATACAAACGGAGAAATGTGTGCGTGAATTGCTCAATCGAACTTTGAATTGCCGGGACTTCAAAAGGGCTGTATTCAAAAGGCATTTATTATTCCTTACCGAGATCCCTCCCCAATCCAATGGTAGCATCACTGGAGTGTGATGAGATAATACAATTGGTGAGATTGTATCTCTGTAGACATGGGTCATGAGCCGTTTATTCATAAACAAGTAGTCGATTCTGGAAAAGGAGATGTATGGAGGTGAGTGGAAAGTGTGTTCCCTCTCTGCCGGGTTACACAGCCTCCATGCGTCTGCTAAATTACTGCATAGTGCAAACTGTTCAAAGGCTTTGCTTGTTTTGGAGTGAATGCTCGTTTTGGAGTGAATGAGTCTGCATTTTTGCAGTCCCCAGCCACTATGGGGCACGAGGTATGCATCGATTGTACCTTCCAGCATCCCAGAAACTCAGAGCTGCTTGGCTTGGGCCAAATATATTCAAGAAAGTAAGAGGGACTTGATCAACCGTACAATACACCATCACCTCCCTCCCATTTCAGTCTGAACTACAGATGAGAATCTGGACTGCTAGATTCTTATAGAACTGAATGGCAACTGCACCATTGTAATTGTAATTGATTATTTATAATGCGCTTAATACCCAGAGGTTTCTAAGTGCGGACCTGGGGATCGAATCTGTGTTGCTCCACGTCGTCTTGCTTCCAAGGTGAGCTTGTTGTGTTGCCCCTGACCTATCATCCCGGCCATTCCGTCCACTAGCCTGGGATCACCTGATTTTGCCCAATCATTGGCATTTAACTCTGCATCTATCTTCCCTATAGATGTGGTTCTTCTGGATAAAATAGTCCTGTGCATTTAATTTCCTAGGGTGAGACATAACTTGTATTTTAATTGGGGCCCTCAATCCCCTAGCTTTCCAAGTGATGACAACAACCATCCTCTCTTACATTAAAATGTTTCCAAGTCATATATCTTGGTCATCTATAAGACTCTGAAAAGAGCACATAGTTTTCCCATATTAGGAGAGGACTAAAGTCACACCGGATACTCCATATCAATAAGAAGGTTCACTTATATGTAACACTCAACTGCTACCACTGTAGGAATGTGAAGTAAACTGATACAAGTAGATAGCAAATACCATCAGCTTACAGTAATCATTAGATCAATGCTGTAATTAATAATAGTCAAGAAATATTTTATTAATAACAGTAGTTAAACAAAAACACAATTCACAATTCATTCTTTAAAAAACGAGAGTACAATTACTTCCGTTAAATAGTAGTGAGAGTTAAAACACTATCTAAAACCCGACAATATAGTCATGACATATGGGCCTAAATGGGTTTAGGTAACGTGTAATTAATAGACGTTCAACAGATGATAAGAGTGCTATAGGTGCATTAGCCACTTAAACCTCTCTTGGCTCTTATTTTTAGAGCGCGTTAATCATCTAGTAGTTTCTTGTCTAGAGATGGGAACTCGACATGTTACAGTTCTCATATATTAGTGTAGGAACTTTCTTCAGGAGGTATGTCACTGTGGTTTAAGGTAATACAGTAAAGACAGAAGATATTAAAAGACAATAGTTGTTGTCAATCGTTGTTCTCGTTTGAAGTTTCTAGCATCAGACTTTTCGTATTCAAACTGTAGCTGTTGGTATTAAGCATAAAAACAAAGAAGGTCAGCTATAATTGCTTAAATTCTTCATATAATATTAATTTATATCAAAAGGGGCTGGGCAAGATAATTACCTAGTCCAATGAATTTGAGTGTGTCCAAAGGGGTCTGACTCCTCCACTTTTTCATGTATTCCGAGAATTCTCATGACATTGTGACTGTTTATGTTCTCCAAATCCGTAACTGCTGATTCTACCTCTTAGAATATCACTTAAAAGTGTTCCAGGCCCTCAACCATGTCCTCCAGCGAGGATATCCTCCACATTCGCTAGCTGTCCAGTAAATTGGCTCATATCATTGGGAAGAGATATTTTTCATCCTGGGCTTTGTAGGTACATTTGTCAATCGTGGATGTTGTTTTATGGATGAATAAACACTTTGGTAAAAGGACACTGAAGTCATTTTGAGGGGAGCCATCCATTTTAGGTAGAGATGCAGGGGTTTGGGTAGTCATTGTGAGTGGAGACTCCTTGACTCGCCAAAGGAGCACTCTCTTTGCAGACAAATCCTCTTGGTCAAATACTGGAGGAGTTGAAGACTTACAAATGAAGGCAAGTGGTTGGTGACATTCTGAGTGTCCTCTGTTTATGGGACTCCTGGTTGTATTGGTCCAAACCAGCATTGTTGAAGCAGAGACAAGGTCAGTGTAGTGTTCAGTGTGAACACGATGTAGATCTTAGCTAGTCGGTCAGTAAGTGAAAGGTTAGAGCTGCATTGTTCAACGGTTGCTATTGATACATGACCATAGATGCAACCCAAACCTGCTGACCATCTGATGCAGCTGCACTTCTACCAAACTTTGCTCTACCAGAACAGCAAGGTGACACTCTCAACCCTAAGCACAGACAGGGAACCATGATCAACCAGTTCAGCGAAGGGAGCGAGGGGGGCGAGGGGACACTGGAGAGATAGGCGACTTGACTTCCTATGCTCAACCAAGATAATGCAGGTTTGGTGTCATGTGACAGGGCCTCCTTGCATAAACACCATATCCCAAACACACCCATCGTTTCTCAATATGCATGTAAAACATTGGTCCTCATTACGAGGTTGGAATGCATACCGCTCCGGACTATTCCGACCTGAGAACCCGGTATAAGAGGCACTGCTAATTTTTTTTTTTTTTTTTTTTTTTTTTTATTATTATTTGTTTTAGCTGGTAAACCAACTTTTCAAATATTTACACTCATTATCATTTTTGTAGTTACATTTCCATACTTACAACATTAAAAGAAAGTCAATCATTCTTTGTACCTCATTACATATCATTACAGGGCAGCATAAAACAGTAAAATATGTGATATTATGACTACCAAATAGCCTTTTACTTCACATGGGTGCAAGCAATCTTCGTATCAGGAAATATTTGATTAAGAAATTGCACAATTGCAAGCTGTATTGTTAATCTTGGATTAGAAAATAAAAGATTCCATAACTGTCTGTGACTAGTACCACTCTGGACCGACACTTTGTTTCCAAAGCATTTTGCTCTTATGTTATATAGGGCGGGGCATTCAGTTATAAGATGTTGCAAAGTTTCACATTGCCCTTTGTCATTACAATGCCGACAGAAATTTTGATCTTTTGATATTACTCTCCTTCTATATAGAATCTCGTTAGTTTCATACTGATTTAGTCTGAATCTTAGATATTTCTGACGGCATGTAGGTGATGGATATTTTAGTAGGTACTCTGATATTACCCCATACCTTTTGACACCAAATGCTTCGGGGTTAAAATCCTTAAGTTTTGAGCAGATTGTCATATTGAATATCCAGTCTGCTTGATGAATTTTATTTTTGGCGCGATCAGGGTTTGTCAATAGAAGCTCGATCGTTACTGAAGCATCAGAAATCGCGTTTAGCGTATGATTTCTCCACTTCACCGACATGCCAGTTTTGGAGGTTAATAAATTTTGGGCCAATACATGTAGAAGGCTGCGTTTCCCCATACCATCCAACATTTTTCGGAGAAGAGCGCATTGTTTCCATATTACATGGGTATATAGGGAGATCAGACCCAATTCATGTCGCAATATGGCCAAAGGTGTTCCTGGCGAAAGTGTTAAAACTTTTTTCCAATATCTAGCTTCTATGCTATCCCAAAATTTGCGATTTTGTGGGACCAGGGCCTCAACACCATATAGCAGAATTGGAATTGCTTTGGCCTTATAAAATTGCACAATGTGCTTCACTGTGAATTTCCCATATCTTCTGAGAATGATTTTCGATTGTGAGATCAAGGAGTTTAACTTCACCCTAGTTTCAGTTGTCGTGGTACTTAGGGTTTTTTTATGTTCAATATAAACTCCAAGATATTTATATTTGACGACTTTGGTTAATACACAGTTTTGAAGAGACCACTCAAGGTGATGTTTTTTTGTGAAGTTGTTCTTGCATACTAATATTTGGGATTTAGCTGTGTTAATCACAAGGTTGTTTGATGTTGCATATGTACCTAGTTGATTTAACATGTTTTGTAGGCCTATAGGTGTGCAGGATAATAATACCAGATCATCTGCGTATAGAAGATAGGGCACCCTTTGAGAGCCTATACGAGGCGCATCTGTTACACAGTTCATTAGAACAGGGCCTATATCCAGAATATAAAAGTTAAATAGGAAAGAGGCAAGAGCACAACCCTGCTTCACTCCTCTGTGGGTCTGAATGGCAGGTGATAGTCTTCCTCCCATGTTTAATTTAACTCGCATAGAAGTAGAGGTGTGTAGTAATGCCACTAGATTTGTGAGAGAAATTGGACACCGATGTTGTCTGAGTTTGGTTATTAACATATTTCTGTCAATGTAGTCGAAGGCAGATTTGAAATCAATGAACCCCAGATATAAGGGGAGTCCACCATCTGCTTGCTCCGATTGAATCATCGAGAGAGCTAAAATGTTCGGTATTGTGCCCATGCCTTTGACAAAGCCTGACTGAAATAAGTCTCTTAGACTGTTTTGATCTACCCACTCATTAAGCTCTTTTAGTATTATTCTACAGAATATTTTCGCCGGAGCGTCCAATAATGAGATTGGGCGATAACTCGTTGGTAACTGGCGGTCGCCTTTTTTATAGATCGGAACTGTGACGGCTTCCGTCCAAGTTTTGGGTAATTTCTGATACTTATTTATTGTGGCGAATATCTTGTAGAGAATTGAGCTCCAGACTTCAGGATGTTTTTTCATTAGGGCATTAGAAATCCCATCGGGGCCTGCTGCGCGTGAGTTGCTTGAGGTCATAATTAGATGTTTAATTTCCTTCTTATCAATGTTCAACCAAAACCTCATCACTTTTTGTTCAATTGGGGTCGAAATCGTGTTTATAGGTAAGGCGTATAGAGATTGAAAATGATCTACCCACTGATGTGCCTCGACTACTGTGGATTGCAGATCTAACTGTTGGGCATTAGTGGTTTGATTTAATATTGCCCACATTTTTGAGATGTTTTTATCAGCCAGAGTCGACAACATAATGGCTCCATCTTTTTGATAAAGATTTGCTCGATGTCCTTTGACCCAGTTGTTATAACTCAAACGTGCTTTTTTAGTTAGATTCAATCTAATGTCGAGAGGAAGTCTTGCTAAACTTCTTACCTCGCTAATAACGGTGCCACTAATAGCGGCATGGGCGCAGGCACACAGCCATTCATGCCGGAAATACCGGCATGCCGTAAACAGGAGGACATCACAAGTCAGGCGGACATGCAAATATCGGCATCAAGAAGGCGCTAAAAGTGGATACCGGCATGCCGGCAATACCGGCATTGGGAACCACCCGTAAACTGCCATGTGCAGTGTTCTCAACTGACACAGATGCACACAATCAGCACAACCGGAGGCGATGTAGACTGGGCCAGCACAAAAGGAGCACACCACACCCCTTCCCACACCCCTTCCCACACCAAATGATTCCAATACTAGTAGCAATACTGATACTGGGGCTGGAGGACATGCTCGCATTGCTACACCAGCAACAACAACAACAACAGGCAGCACGGAGGAGACACAGGAGGAGAAGGAGGGTAGACAGGCACAGCATGCCCCACCAGTGCAGACAGTTGTAACATGCAGGCAGCCCCCAATCACTCGCATCAGAGCCAGTCCATTCAACCTAACCCCTGAGCAGATCCACACCCTGTACTGTCTGGACTGGGACACCATCACCACCATTGTGGACATGATACACAACAATATCACCAGCCTCATTGACATCCGTACCGCCATCCCCCCTCTACTGAAGGTGGTGTCTGTGCTCCACTTCCTGGCCACAGGCACCTATCAGCACACGGTGGGGCAGATGCATGGCATATCACCACCATTATTCTCACGCACGTTGGACCAAGTGCTCAATGCCCTCCTGAAACACACAAGCGACCACATATCACTACCACGGACTGCCCAGGAGATCTACAATACCAAAACTGGCTTCCATGCACTGGCAGGCATTCCAAATTGCATTGGTGCCCTCGACAGCACCCATGTTGAATTGGTGGTCCCACATGCCATGGAGGTAGTGTACCGCAACCGTAAGCTATACCACTCCATCAACGTGCAAATGGTATGTGACTCAAACATTGTTGTGCCCGATTTCCCGGATCAACCCATGATTCAATGGTCCTGCAGAACTCCACAATGCCACGCTACATGGAGCGACATGCCGGACAACGTTCCTGGCTACTTGGTGAGTTGCATGGCAAGCACATGGCAGTGTGATGGGGGGGATGCATACTTCACCTGGGTGAGATTGGGGGGAGAGATGCATACTTCACCTGAGTGAGATTGGGGGGGTGCATACTTCACCTGGGTGAGATTGGGGGGGTGAGATGCATACTTCACCTGGGTGAGATTGGGGGGAAGATGCATACTTCACCTGGGTGAGATTGGGGGGAAAGATGCTTACTTCACCTGGGTGAGATGGGGTGGGAGATACATACTTCACCTGGGTGAGATAGGAGAGGGGAGATGCATACTTCACCTGGGTGATATTAGTTGAGAGACTGGACGATGCCCATACTGAAATACACTGTGCCCCAAAGTAGCAGCCCAGACTGAATCTGACACCTGAAACCAATATGCAAGACGTAAGCTGCACAACAATGACAACATGCCAGTACTGCAACCATAACATATCCATCGACACGTACACTGCACATCATCAGACCATACCCTCTGCAACACAATGCAGCAACATGCTGTCAGTATGCCCAATGCAAATGACCGCTGAACAGCATCACACCCGACAGGCGTCCATGAGTGTGCACAAAGGAATGACACAAAGCCAATATACAGAATTTCACTGGCACACCACCACAGAAGTGCAGCATGACAGCATGAGGACATCAAGCGTGGAATGGCAGATCATTAAGAGTCTGGTGCCAACGGTGATAGGATCAATGCATACGATTAACTACACATCATATAGGTCATGGCAACAACTGGCGTAGGCAACCACAGTGCAAGAACACTAGTAAGGAATAGGACACCCTGCATCAGCTAGACGATGCTACGCACACCTGCAGACCATGTGACTTCACACATTGCGGTTACTTTGAACATCTCCATTCATGCAGGCATATTTTGATGTGAGCAGCAAATTACTGAAGGCTTGTGTGTGATAGATACAGGTTCCATTTGATGAAATCACTTACACACAACCAATGTTGCACCCATGCAGGTGATGCTGGCTATCCCTTGAATTGGTGGCTCCTTACTCCTGTCCGGAACCCACAGAACAGGCATGCAGAAGGCTACAATCATGCAAATACCAGTACCCATTGGTGATCGAGCAGACCTTTGGCCTTTTGAAGGCACGGTTTCGCTGCCTCAGCAGATCGGGTGGGGCACTCCTGTACGGGCATGATAAGTTGGCCAAGATCATCACGGCATGTGTCATGCTGCACAACATGTGCATCAGACCGAACATGCCTCTGCACCCTGACATTGAACTGCAACCACCTGGTGAGGCTAAGGACGAGGAAGAAGATGAGGTTGCACGTCAGGCAGGTGGCGATGCACAGGAGGGATGTGCTGTGCGCCAGAATCTGATAGACCAATATTTCTAATACACATGGATGCGGAGGGTGCCATGGATGTAGGACTCATGGCACTGGGTGTTGGGGGGACATGGACACTGTGCACAGTTCACCAATAAAGCACACGTACACAATAACCAATGTCCAGTCATGTGATTATTCTTGACACAACGGGTGTATTAAGCATAAAGTGTATAGAAAGTGCATAAACCCTCCACCGCAAACACCCTCTCCCCCTCCAACTCCCCCCACAACTCCCCCAAACACCCTCTCCTCCCTCCCCTTCCCCCACAACTCCCCCAAACACCCTCTCCCACCTCCCCTCACAACTCCCCCACACATGGTTTGCACTTCAGTGCAGCATTAGTCTGCAAGTGTTACCAATAACAGGCTGCCCCTACTTCCCATGTCCTCTACCAGCATTGGGTGGCTGCATGTCTGCCCGCCGCAAGGTCAGCGCCGACCTGCGCAGGGGGCTGGTGTGCCTGGAGCTGGCAGAGGAGGAGGTGCCTGGTTGCTCCAGTCCCTGTGCACGACGTTGGCTCTCCATGGCATCCGTGATGCAGCTGAGGACCTGCATCAGAACGGCCAACTCATCATCAGATGCGTGTAGTACTCACTTCTATTGCTTAGCATATTGTTTAATGGCTGTAGCATATTCACGGCACTCCTCCCTCACCAGGGCACCTTCGCTCACGTGCTGGCCAACCAGCGCAGTGAGCTCCTCCTGGCGCTGTTGGATGAGGCTGATTCCCTGGTCTCTGTCCCTGACACCGGTGGATGTTGACGAAGCGTGCAGCATGGGTCCAACCTCAGGTGACCTCTCCCTGGGGCTCCATCCCCCTAGCAATGACTCACGACCAGACAGCTCATGGCTGCTGGCATTGGATATGGGATGCGTGGTGAGGTGGGGTGAAAGCTGCGGGCTGAGTGTGCCATGTCCTACTGGTGTTTGGCATTGTCCCTCTTCATCTAACAGGGGTTCCGTGGCAGCTGCTTCTCCAACCGAACTGTTGGAAGTGGACAGTGAGCCTTCTGCCACTGGCTCCTGTGTGGTGGCGGCTGGTGTGGGTGCTATCGGGGTGTCAATGCCCCTTTCACACCTTAGTGACGTTGCATCCTGAGCGGCTTTGGGCTTCTGCGGCAGTCCTGGTTTGCCAGAGCCCCTTGATGTGGTAGGCCTGTTGCCTCCTTCAATGCCCCAGGCCTTCTTCATGGGTGTTGTGGCCTGCGCAGCAGAGTCATGGTCCTCACTGTCAGATTGTGAGCCTGTGGAGGACCAAGAGAGGGACAGCATCGGTGATGGCTCTACATGCATCATGCATATATTGGTATTGTTGCAGTTCTCTACATTTGAGGCTACTTGGACTTTGAGTTGTGACATAAAGGTTGCTTGCCATATGGGTGGGTCTTGCAGGCATACGTCTGGGTGACACTTGTATGAGGTGCTGCATGCATGGGGATGTGATGGTGCTGTGGACAGCCTATAGGCACGGTTGTGTACATGTGTGTGTGCGATGCCCCATGCATTGGCTAATTTCACTGTCACATTTGGGGACATCATCATGCTTTACAGTGGTATGTGTGGACACTCACCTCCATCAGACGATGACGGCACTCCATGCTCCATTTCCCCCACTCCCTCAGTTGTCTCTATGCCAATTGTGCTGGCACATGTCTCCTCCGAGTGTGTCCTCTTGATCGGTGAGCTTCCTCCGCCACCTGTTCTCATGCCCTGGCTCTGATTGGCTGCAAGAATGCTCCTGACACGTAGGCGCAGGTCATCCCAGCGCTTGCGTACATCCTTTACAGTGCAGGGGGTGGCACCCACCGCACTGACTTTGCGTGCCACCTCATCTCAGATCTCCTTCTTTCTCATCTGGGCAGCACGCGGCATGTCTTGCACAAACACGACCTCTGCATTTTCGGGAAGTGTGTCAGCGACCATATTTAGCTCCTCCACTGAGAAACGGACCTTGTGCTGGCGTGCAGCACCTTTCTTCAGGGCCTTGGGCATTCTGATGGAGTGGTAGGTGAAGTTAGGGCTGCTGTTGTGCTGATGCAGGTCCTGGGTGCTGAGGATGGCAATGGATTGTGCTTTTAAAGATGGCCGCCGTGCTCTTTCCCGTTCCTGTGTGATGACGCTACTTCCGGTTCCGCTTATTTACGGTCACCACTATTAGCGGTGACCGCTAATGCCGGATCCATTGATGGCAGTAGTGCTATCAGCGCATTCCTTGATGCCGCTAAGGGCCATTTTTGGGACTTTAGCGGCATGCCGGTAATGTTCTTACCAGCATGGCGCAAACCTTGTGCCAGCGAACTCATAATGGCCCACTCTTTACTACACAGACACGGTAATTGCTCTATGCCGGTAAGGACAGTTACTTACCTCCAACCCCGTAAAGAGGCCCATTGTGTTGTGAGATTCCACACTAGGTGCCTACAAAAGGTTACATCCACTCTTTTAATCGAAATGTCTTGCAGATAGATGACATTTTATGCAATCAAACACATGGCATCTCGTGAAACCATACCTTGCCTTGTCACACTCATCCCCACTCTCTTCCCAGGCATCCTGAGGTTTGTATCCGTATCATGGCCTGGTGTCCACGTCTAACTTCTGAAAAACTGTTAAAGGGACGCTGCAGACTGCATTATTTCAGGGCCCAGGGCCACTGACCGTTCAATCAGCCAGAGGACCTTCCATCTCAAAGGACCCACAAACCTTACAGGTCTAGGGGTGGCTTCTTTGCTGTGTGCAAAAATAATCGACCTGGGAGCAGTAACCTTCGAGCTCATAAAGATCAGTTACTGACTGAGTCCTAATGAGAACGAAATCCCCTCAGGCGGTGTGGCTGGTCCTTCACTTAGCAGGGAAAATGATCAATTTGCGGTACAGTAGTCACGGAATTTTCATCACATTGCTTCATAGAAACCATTTGTTATGTTATTTCATTTCAAGAGGGCAGGCAGCACATGTTCATTTCAAATGATCACAATATAAACCAATGAAGGCTCATTATCATGCAGACCTGCAGAGTTTCAAATAACTAAGATCTGTCCAGTGTAGTAGAACCAAGTACCTGCAATTGGTGTTTACAGATCTATGACAATTAACTCACAAAAATAACACTAAGCACCCCATTCTGAAATTATAACAGGTAAAAAAAGCACGATGAATGCTTTCTTTAACTTGCAGTAACTTAATAAAAACATTAGAGGTATCCTCACTTGCAAAGGTGATCTGTAAGTTTCTAGGGAGCAGTGCACTAGAGTAAATTATGTGCTACCAAGCCACTTGCATACATATGTGCCCTGAGCTAAGACGCACTTGAACACATATAACATTGGCAAGGGCATATCACTTTGTAATTTCAACAAAAGAGAAAAGTATCATAGTTTGAGTGCTAGAAATGTAAGCCGAACAGAAACGGTTCATACTACATTTGCACTTTAATATAAATGCATGTGATGGTCAGACGTTCCCCCTTCCTGAATTGCACATTCCCAGATGCCTGTTCCTAACAGTCAGCGAGAGTCTTTGGGGGTCATCTTAGATTAAAGGCAAATTGCATGCAGGGGCACGGCAACGTTGCAACTAATGTGTTGTTGGGTCCTTGCATGTAATTTTGAAGGGTAAAATGATGCACATCTCTGTCACCCTTCACTTTTACACTTTGCTTTGTAAAAAGGAAAAGGCTGCCTGCAAATTACACTTGGCAAACAGCATGTACTAATGGATTCCTATGGAATCTGCATGCTTAATGCCAGGAGTAAATGTGAAGATGATTCTATAGGAATCCATTGGTTTTACGCCTGCATGAAAATTTCATGCAGGCATTAAACCAGGTGCTCTTCAAAAATGGAGGAGGAAAGCAAAGTGGAGAGGCTAACTTTGCTGTGTTATGTTATGGAAGTTTAGCACCTCCTTTCTAGCCCTTGTCCCAAGCAAGAGAAACCACCTCCATCACCCCAGACCAGTGACAGTCCCCATGGGAACCACAACCCTCATTCCCTAGACACGCTGGGGTAGGGAGGAGCGCTGCATTTATGAAACTGCTGATAACAGGAGATGGACAGGGTCACCAGAGTGAATTTTATAGGGATCCCAATGGGGGCCCCTCTTTAATAAACACCCACCGCTTTTTCACCCACCTTCTATAATATTTTCACTGTCTCATTTCTTGACCTCTTGGAGGAAAATTAAATCTATTTCACCTGTTACACAGATGACAACACAATGTGTCATCCCCCTTTCTGGTAATCATAGAGAGGGTCAGAAAACCATCTCCCGGATTTATGGAGTGATTCAATGTTGGATGTGCAACAATGGACTGGCATTGAATACTGGAAAGTCTGTACTGACGGTGGTAGGCACCATAGCTAAAACCCGTAAAATGGCCACAGAATACGCCCAGTTCCGTATTGATGGCTGTGATATAGACACCATAAGTAAAGTGAAGACTCTAGGGGTCTACTTTGACTGTAACCTTAATATGAAGGCACAGGCCGAGATCATGGTGTCATCAGCCTCATGTCATATGAAACTACTGACCCAGGCTCTAGATCAAATTGTGAGATACTTGCAAGAACCTTAATTGGCTCAAGGATTGATTATTGTGGCAGCCTGCTTGCTGGCTTGGCTAAATCCGACACAGGTCGCTTCCAAGTGATTCAGAATAATGTGGTCAGGATTGTTTTGGAACTCAAAAGAAGGAAATATGTCTCAGAGGCTAGAAGGAGCTTACATTGGCTTCCTATAGAGCAGGGGTTTTGCTAGGTCCCGAAAAGATCCGGGGCTACGATAATGTCAGGACTCAGGGCTAGCTAGGCTTTTGGTTGTCGCTCCTGAGCATCTATCTAGGGCTACAACCAAAAGATCTGGGGCTATAGCCCTCTCATTCCCCCCCATAGCAATGCCTCTGCTATAGAGGTTAGAATTGCTTTTCACCTTCTGGTGATAACACAGAAATGTTTAAGGCTTATCACATTTATAACTGAGTGACGTGTTGGAGACTAAATTAAATACACGTAATCTCACATCCAACAATACCATTCAACTGAGAGTCCAAATATATAGAGTGACCCAGCTGAAGAAAGGAGCATTCTTTGCGGCGGCTCCCATGGTAAGGAATTTTATCGCCCCCTGATATGAGGAAAGAAATATCTACAGCTGTGTTTAGAAAAAGACTTAAGACACTCCTGTTCAGATAAAAGAGTATCTCATCATTATTTTTATCTCAGTTGTTTGATGTTCCTTCTTGAAACGATCCTGCAGTCATATTGACTGCTCAGCTTGTATGTTTGATTTTGTGGTGCGCCCTTAAGCCTGCGGGTCAGTGGTGCATGATATAGATGTAAATAACATAACATGACATAACACTCTTAAACTTGAATACTTTTCCAATTCGTGAGCTCCATCTAAATGGGGACCGGCTATGTCAGCTCACCCTTTCTTGGAGGGGTCTTGGGGACCACTGAATGAGTTTGGTGCAACTGATCCCATTCCAGAACTCAGCTAGGTGGGCTCAGGCACACTTCAACACTGTCCTGCTACTTCACGCCAGGGTAGCAGCAGGTTACCTCCCTTTACGTTCCTATAAATAATTAGTATCCTGTCCCTACTTAACTCTTAAACCTACTTAGCATTCCCATTAAAAAAAAAAAAACGATTCCCTACTTAACATTTAACCTACTTAAAATGTAATTAATAAATATATACTAATACCTACACATACATATATACATTGACAAACAACATATATACTACATAAAACACTATGTCAAAATGGGGTGAGTGCTGCAGTCAGTCACCCCATTCACAGTACCTTCCATGGGTCTGTCTTTGGGGACTTTGCAGAGGTGGCTGTGTTCTGGTCTAAAAGATGTCTAGAGGCATAGCTGGCTGGTGGCTGACTGCTGTGCTGTGTTAGGTCCTGTCCCCCGAAGACAAATGATGGGGGCTTGCACGCTTTTGATTATTGTTCTGGGCATGAGTGGAAGTCCGCCCATAATCACCCACCCGCATTCACCACTGCACCCACAGCTCTTTTGGATCTTCAGGTTGTGACCTGTTGGCTTGGGGTGCGCCCGCATTGACTGCTGCACCCATGGCCATTTTAGTGTCAGGCAGTGTTCCTTTAACAACAGGGAGCGCTGCCATGGATCATCGTCCCAGCCTTCTGTTCTTCTGGCCTACCACCTCAGCAATGCATCCTTAAACACAGGGGGTGGGCTGCGGTCTTCCCCCTGGCTACTCTGCTGGGAAGCCCGCTGCCCCATGGATCAGCCCCTAACTTTCTCCTCTCCTTTTCTTCATCCAGGCTGTCCGGTGATGCCAGCCCGGGACTCATCTTCACCGCTCCACCCTCTGGGGTGGAGCGGAATTCACACTCTTCACCTCCCTGGGTGCACCAAGTGTACACAGCCCCAGAGTACATTTTGAAGGGCCTGTCTTGCTAGCCATGAGCCTGGCCATCAGAAGCACGACTGGGCAGCCTGGTCTGGGCTGCCACCACACTCGACCCGGGCTGGGATAGTCTTCTTTAGCCCAAGTAGCTCCTGGCATGCTACCTGGGCCCTGGATAGTACATGGCCTGTCCAGTCCGGCCACCGGGCAGGCTAACAGCTGCAAGGACCTGGGGAGACTGAGCTGCCCCTTGCAACAGCAACTCAGCTCTCTGGTTCAGTCATCGGGGGGGGGGGCTTCCCATGTGTTGCCGGGCACCATTTATGGGATTTAGGCTCAGGGGGGGTGAGTGCTTGTGGCAGTATCTTCCCCCCAGCTAAGACCTTTTCATTCTCTCCTTCCTTTCTCTTTCCTCCAACAGTTCTTTTTTCAACTGTTTTTTTTGTTTTGAATCCTCTTTGGATTGTTTTCTCCCCTGCCCAGTCAATTCTAGAGCAGACAAGTTGTGTGGTAATGTTCTTTTTTCTTTTGTTTGTTTATTTATTTATTTAGTACATTTACAAGAAGTGCATATAGCCATGGGCATCGAAATGCTGGTTACAGGTGAAGAAGAGGAAAAAAGGGGACAGGTACCAGTAGGAAGAGAGAATGTCAGTTGAAGAGAGAGGTTTTACGATGTTTCCTAAAGACATTGTGGGAAGGTTTATCTCGCAGATGGGGGGGCTTGTTCCAAAGAGCCGGTGCAGGAGTTAGAATCTCGCCCGTGCTGCTCTTTTCCTTTTGTATCTTGGTGTGACTAGACAGTGTTTTTAGGCTGATCTTACCAGCCTATTCGAAGAGTGCTTTTTTATTTTTTCAGCCAGGTATTGGAGGCATCATTGGCGATGCACAGGTAGGTGATGGAGAGTGTGTTGAACTTAATTCTGTCCTTAACCTTTAAGACCATATATGGGATAAAGGCACAATAAACATATACTAATGACACACCAGTCGTGAGGTTCGTTTCCCAAACAAGTCTGGTTTATTTTCAGAGTATCTCAGTCGGCCAACCGGGTCTCAATACCTCACGACGTGTGTTCACAGACACCGTGAGAGGAGAGAGAGAGAGCATTGGTAAAGTAGTAATATATATACATAACACATCATCATTGTACAGCATTATTTGGTCCACCCATATACATGACATACAAGCTAGGGTTCAGTAATTGACAGTTATGCACGTAACTTCATTCAGTCTAAACATTTGGTATTTCTAGCCGAGGCTGCAGAGACAGCTTACTGTTTTGGGGAACACGGGGCACTGGCGCGGGGAAGCATATCATGTTCTAGTATGGAGACATTCCAACTAATGTTATCTATTCGCTGCGCTCATGGGCTAAGGGTCAGACAGTTATGAAGCAGAGAAAATACCATCTTTCATGGATGAGCACCGTTAGTCGCATATAATTCTTATTTAACTGCCTTCTACAACAGCGTTTGCAAGACAGGCTGGCAAATGGGTTGCTAATTAGTCGATGCTTATGTTCAGCTTCAAGGCTTCACAGAATAAGAAAAACAATGGGCCTCATTACAAGTGAGGCGGTAAGGGGTTAACGGACCCCATTACAAGGTTCCCTCGCGGGAACTGCTCTGGACCTCTGGTCAGACCAGACGTCCTTTGGGGGTCCCGTGAGGGGACCAGCATGCTAAAAATGGGCCTGTCATTAATGGGCCCATTGTTAGCATGCTCCCCATTCCCATTGAGCCCTACAGGGGCTCAAAGGGGAATGGTGATGGTCTGGGTCCGGGTTCCCTGAATGGGGAAATACTGGGCCCTCCAAAGTCGGAATGGCCTGATATTTCCCGATTCAGGGACCACGGACCCAGACCCGAGTTTGGAGGCAGCCATGCCCTTAAGTAATGAGGGCATGGTATACTTGTAATGAGGCCCAATGTATTTCTGCATGGTTTCACATTCCTGCCTAGGTTAGAATTCAAAGTTCAAGCTGTGGCCTCGTACCGTGTGTAGACCTGAAGCACAGAATATATTTGCAAAAGCGTTTAGAAAAGAAAATGGCACGCAATTACAAAATGGACTCCCAATGGTCACATTCAGGTGTAATGGATCACAATGTTTGTTACATGATGCGATTTGCTTCTGGCCAACATACTATTCATACCATTCGGGCTGTACGTTTGCATTACTGTTTTACAAACCGGGAGCCAGCGGCTAGTCTTTCAGGCCTCTGAGATGTGCGCATGTCTGCCAACGTCCAGTGCAGTCTGTAGTGTGTGCACGTTTTTGTCTGATGTCCCTTGGAGTAATGAGTTGCAGTAATCTAATTTAGATTTTATTAAGGCACAGGAAATTTCAAGGTGGTTTTGGCTGGTGAGGAAAGGCTTGCTGGCGTTAATGAGTTTGGTAGCATACCCTGAGGAGGAGGCAATATGGTTGACCTGACGGATCATAGAGAGTGAGGAGTTCAAGTAAACGCCTAAGGTTTTGACAGAGGATGCTACAGGTATCTTATGGCCATCGATGGTGAAGGTTTGGTAAGACTCATGAAGTTTGGCTAGGCGGGCCGGGGGACCAATGATGAGGAGCTCAGATTTCTTATCATTGAGGCATAGGCAATTTGCGGCCATCCAAGATGGGATGGTTTCGTGGATGGTGTTTATTCTGGGGTAGTCAGTAGGATGGTCACCAGTGAGAGGGATGAGGATTTGTGCGTCGTCGGCTTAGCTGATGTAGGAGATGCCAAGGACATCCAGATGGTGAAATAGGGGCTTGGTGTACACATTATAGAGTGTAGCCGAAACGCAAGATCCTTGTGGTGCACTGCAAGAGGTAGGTGTGGAGGTAGCGGCGGACTTGCCAGTGATGACTCTCGAGGATCTGTCGGCCAGAAAGTAGGAGATCTATTTGGACGCACCCAGTGAAAATGGGCTTAGCTGGAATGTGCCTGACATTAGATCTAGCGGTCCACGAGCTTGAATGCCAGCGAGAGATCAAGCAATAAGAGGAATGAGAGGGATCCCAGGTTATTGGCAGAGTCAAGCTGGTTCCTTAGGTCTAGGGGTGCTGCTTCTGTCTGTGTTTTGTGCAAAAGCCTGTTTTTTGGGTTCCTAGGACATGGTGAAGTTCTAGGAATGATCGGATTTGCAGGTATGTGACTCTGTCCATGATTTTTAGGAGGAAGGCAACTGTTGTGATGGGGTGATAGTTGGTGAGTGCTGTGGGGTCAGGTGTAGGCTTTTTTAGCAGTGGGGAAATCCAAGATTCTTTGAGTGAGGCAGGGACCGTGCAGAATGCAAAAGAGGTGTTGATTTTATTGGCAATTAGGGGGAGAAGCGGTATTGCATATTCCCTATCCAATGGAGCTGGGCCGGCATCTCCCTTGCAATGGGAAGGCTTAAGGCAATTGATGATGTTTGCAAGGTGAGTGGTGCTGATAGGTCTGAAGTGGAAAGGGGGTTGGCTCTAGGGCCATGGGTGGGGGAAGTGAAGGTGATGGGCCTGATTGGGCTGTTTTGTTTGATTTTGATTTGTTCTTGTAGTTATGCAATTTTACATGTGAGGGTGTTTGGATGCTGTTACACCGGGCATTGTCTTTGGTGATGGAGAGGGAGGGTAGAAAGGAGTCTCTAATTCCTTGAGGATAGAGAATAGTTTGTGGGGACTGTTGGCAGCTTTGGATTTCTCTCATTATAGGCAGACACTTTGGAAGCTAGAATGGATTGTCTGTGGAGGAGAGAGATGTTAGAGAGGAGAGCTTTGTTCACAGTGGTGGGCTTTTTGCACAAAGCAGCGTCTGCTGCTCTTTTGGATGCTTTGGTGGAGTGAAGACTGGGGGTAAACCATGAGTTAAGGTGTGCTGTGTTTTTGGTGTTCTTTGCTTTGAGGGGGGCTAAGTGGTTGATAGTTGTGTGTAGCAAGGTGTTGTAATACTACACTAAGGATATAGTGGCCAGCGTGGGAGGAATCGATAGGTTGAGTAGTGGAATCATCTGCTCGCTAGTCAGGTTGCGTAAGCACCGGGTCAAGATGAAGGCAGAGCTGAAAAGCAGGCTTGGTAGGTATGGCAGGAGTGGGAATAGAGAAGGAGATAGTGTGGTGGTCAGACTATGGGCATGAGTGGTTGGAAAGGATGGACATTTTACTAATGTGGTCGACAAGCCAGACTAGGATGCGACCGTGGGAATGCATGGGTTGAGTGATGAGTTGGGTGCAGCCTAAGTCTCCCAGTGAGTTGGATATGGCAGTTTCATTGGAGTCATGGGGTCACTGAATCCCAAGTTGAGGTCACCCAGGAGAAGGAGTTATGTGATTGGATTGAGGTTTGATGAGATGAGTTGGATAAGGTTGGAAGATGAGGTGTATGGTGGTTGTGGCATTGTGTGAGCATTTCAGTTTAGCTGAGAGTAGTTCACAGTTTGGAGGGGAGGAAGATTTGAAGGAGTGCAGTGGGAGTGAGTCCTTATAGATAAGAGCAACGCCCCTACCTTTTTCGCGCATTCTGTCACTGGTTATCATGCGTAGCCAGCTGGGATGGTTATCGATAGGAGTAGTCTGGATGCAGGGGTTAGTCAGGTTTCTGTTAGGACCAGGAAATCAAGGATTTGTGATGTGGTAAGGTTGAGGATCTCGTGGGCATGAACCCTCAGTGATATGGTATTCAGGATGGTGCACTAGAGGGCAGTGGACAATGGTTGTTTGGCAGCAAAGGGGGTATTTGGGATAGTGGGGGTGCCAGGGGATGTAGTAGGGTCAGTGGGACCTATGTCCTGGGGTGGCGCATGGTTCTGTTTTAAGTATTCCATCCAGCCCCATGGTGGGTTGGATGGTGTGATCCATATACATAGACACCACAAATAGGGCTGGGCAAGGGTGCAGTGGTTGGTGCCATCCTGGTATTGTCCAGATTCTCGGGGTTCTGCATCCTGTTTTGGCCATGCCCCCTCAGGTGTAAAACGGCAGCAGTATCCCCACAGCAGTGAACCCTCGACGGGGCAAGGGCACAGTGTTTGGCACTGCAGGTGTTCAGTGCGGCAAGCACCTGGAGCATAATTGGCCCAATTGGAGGCAATCCCCTGAAGACTGACGTCCTTGAGCAGAAGCTGCCAGCGACCCATCTGGTCCACCCTGTGCTGATTCCCCAACTTGTGACAACTTGCGTCAATCTGTGATAGCTCTATAAAGCAGAGTGTCCGGGAAGAGTGTCACCAAATCTAACTGCTGGAACACTGAATTGCAAGTAAGATTATTGAATGGAAATGTATCTTAAGATGGAAATGAGGTGAGAACGAGTGTGTGACCAAAGAAGGCCTGGGAGGATGCTGCCTATCCAAATGGAGGGACCTAAGCCCTCACCCACTTCCCCTTATCCTCCACTCCTTTTTTGAAAACAGCTTGCCTCTCAGTTCATTATGCAGAATAACCCTGAAATGCAAGATATTAGTTGTGAGAAGAGCTAGGGGGGCCTTTCCACCGAGCTGTGGTAGGGAATGTACCCCTGAGAATGATTCTGTCCCTGGGAAAAAATTAAGCAGGTTGCTCAACTGCACAAGGAGGCTAACTCCCTGATAAAAGAGATCTAACATTTCATGGGGGCTAACCAGGATACTATGGGCGGGGTACCAACTGTAACAGATAACCACGATGTGGGGGTCACCCAGTAGTTCCAGCCATCTGGGTGGCCCAATTGCTCCGCGCCTCAAAGAACGCTCGATAGCTGAAACCCAGGAAGAATTAGACATAAACGAAAGCTACTTCAGTACTGTCGGTAAACTTGTTTGCATGGATATTTGCATGGATATTGCTAAAGCTCAAACTAAAATCTCTGCTAGTGGAAACAACCTTCCATTTCAAACCCCAGTTGAAAATTCCCTAGATATTGTCTTTTGTGTCCCCATATTGGCCACTAACGTGCCTATTTTCCATCGCCCATCAGATTTGATAATATTTGGGATGGAGAAAACTCCATTGGCAGTGGAAAATGACACTACATCTGCCCGCTCTGTTGGCCGTCCTTCTTGCAGAACTGAGTGTGGGGGCGGTGGGGTTGCTACCTTGGCTTTCTCCTGTGAACATTTGTCAAACTATTCTTCGCCCACTCCTGTATCACACCCTTTGGAGCAAATGGACACTGAGATTAATGAGGTAGTTAAAGACAAGCCATCTCTCAGTCTCATCGGTAGCATCTGGAGCGAGAATACTTTGTCCATGTGCTCAGGTTCTGGCTCTTTCCTCTGATTAACCCCACTTAGGGCTCCCAAGTCAACCAACCAAGGTATCCAAGGCACAGATACTACCACTGAATCTTCAACCAAGGACGACCATATTGCCTGGGGATGTAATTGTAAATGGGTGCCTTCCGTACTGGCAGCTATAAAAAAAAAAAAACTGCTACTAGTCTTGCTGTAGGCCGAGGGGAGGAGAGTTAGCCTTCTAGTGTCTTGTTTGCTGTTACAGAGCCCCCCAACCCATCCTTGGAATGTCCTATTAAGACAGACACACCCGACGTATTGACTCTTGAAGATATGGCCAATAGCCATACTTTTTATCAAGTTAGGCCATTACCTGCATTTGCCCTTTGTGAGACTAATGGCCACATTCACATGATGCAGTACGTGCCTGATAGGCGGCACAACCTGCCTAGTAAGAACCCTAAACCTCATGCAAAGCCCATTGCTTGGGATGCCCATGAGCGATGCACAATGGGAATTCAATGCCTTAGTGTGAAGGAATCAGGAAAATGCAGAAGTTGCCCTAGGGAGAGCATGCTTAAGAGTCACGATCATAGGGGCTAAGAAGTGCAACAGTTTTCCTATGTGGGGTACCAAATTGCGAGCCAACAAGCGAGAAACAATGAACACCCTTTAAACAAATGCCTACATTGGCTTTGCTTTGTCGGGAGCCACACTTTTGTTTCTAGGGAAGCCTTAGTAGGCTGTTATAGATCACCTTGCAAAGGTGATAATCCCTATGACTCTGTAAAACTGGACTTTTGGGACCGGAGAATTGCTAAGGATATCCTGGGAAGATCGGGGAGCAATGGTCGTGCCAATAGTGGGATTGTAATTAGCCCATATCCCTACTCAGGCCCTGTCGGCCCACTTGGAAGTACCCCAACTGGTCGTGTTTTATCAGTATTAGATCAAAGGACCTGGCCACATCCAGGGTGTTAAACCAGACCACAGTCTGTGGGGGAGAGGAAAAAGGGAAAGTGCAGGAAGGAGAGAGTATGTTGGAGGAGAATGGTTGAACAAAATGGAGCAAACTAAGGTAACACATATTAGGGTAAAATATTCCAGGGTTTAACAAATGTGTATGCCGGGATGTATGTAAGAGATATGTAGTTGTTGGTTAGGAAAGACAGGGTACATCAGCAGAAAGAAAGCAAACCTTAAGGGCATCCTCCTGTTTAGGTGGTTATGATATCTTATATGTCTGATGGCCTAGGGATGTGTGCAGGAGTTTCAAATAGTTTTGGTGGCTATTTTTACTAAATGGTTATGTCAAAACACTCCCCTGATAAGAGTGTCTGCATGCTGGAAGAGTCAAGTCCAATTGACAGAAGTGTCTCAGAGCCAAGAATTGGCTATGTTTTGAGGGTATGCAGGTTATACAATAGGAAAGGGAGACACAAGGGACGTTCCCACCTTGATCCAAAATAAAAAGAGTTAGGTCTCAGAAACAAGCAGTCTCTATTCTTAAAGCACAGTGTCCTTAGTTGCTTGTTAAATATCCTTCAGAGGCAGGGGGTCCTGTGCCTTGGAAGGGTCCAAAAATTAGCTGGAGCGCAAAATACAACCATTAAAGCAATACGCCTTGCTTTTATGCTTTTTTTTTTTAGCACTCTGCTTGCTGTAAAATGGCCCCTTTGTATTCTGAGCACTCAAGTCACACTCAGTTCGTAAATTCAAAATTCTCTGAAACGCCCCATTCAACTCCCTGATCAATGCGATTGTGCCCTTGTTAGGGGGCAAGGGCATTGGAATCTGCACATCTAGGAAGCACCTATTCAGATCCCCTTTAGGCATTGTGTGCACATTGCCCTTACTCGTACCCATACATTGTTGAGATTTTGGTCCTAAATGTCTCTTTACTATTTTCTTAGTTGCATATGTGTGTGTGTTCATGTTGATTACAAATGAATGCAGCAAAAATAATGATGTGTAACGCAAATAGGTTCAAAGTTGAGCTGACAAACATTATAGTTATGAGAAGCAAATGTAGTTTGGCTCCATAAATCATAAAACAAGGCTTAATTAAGCGATTATGGTCATGAACTGGGGTTGCTAGAAGATTTAATCAGCAGTCAATAAATTCTGAATTTCTTGTTTAAGTATGCATTCCCTTTTCTTTGTCAAAATTGCTTTTTTAGCTGTCCAAAAGCTGCTCTATTAGATATGATGTAAAATGGAAATACCTCAGCCTAAACATGAAAAGGTATATTGTATTAAATCTCTGCTGCGCTGCATTACTTGGTTCGGATCCGATTTCAGACTTCCAAATTGAAGACCTGCTTCTATTTTCCTTCCTATTTTCTCTCTGAAGCAGGAAGAAGTTGGCAGTTGCTGTTGGTAGCTACTATTTTAATGTGGAGGCTAATTAAATCTGGAGTTATGTTACTCCTTAAATATTTCGCAGTCTGGCAGAGTCCTTTGTATTCTTATAACTGCAAAGACAGTGAAAAATTGAACGTGAATGGTCTTACTCAGCTCAGAGACAAGAGTCAAGCTTTTCTTTTTTTCTTTGAATTCCCTTGTCTGCAAGTTTTTATTGTACACCCATGGATTTATTGGAAAATTGTACATTTAAGTTGAAATTTCTTCTCCTATGCCTTAGGCACATGCCCTGGGAAGATTTCACGGCGTCTGCAGTATAACCATGTGTTCATTTATTGCTGTAGGAATGTTTAATACAGACTGCACCAGAGACTTCTATCTCTCCAGTAACTTCACCTTGAAGAGTCAGGGCCTCATCACAAGTTGGGCGGTATCCCGAATGGAATACTTCCCAACTTTATTTGCGTTTCCACCCACCCGTCCGGCGCTATTGTCATTGGGATACCGCCCAACTTTATTTGCGTTTCTGCCCACCCGTCCGGCGGTATTGGCGCCAGATCATGGATTTGGCGGTAAATGTTATTCCCCATTACTCATTGGTTTAGGAATTTTCAGCGCAATTACCGCTGGCATTATTACCGCATGGTAATTGCACTCAAAATCAGCATTTTTCCAGCATCTTTAACCCCAGCTATTAGCTGGGGGTAAACACGCCATACTCATGATTGGGCGGAACCCTTAAATGTGGCGGTAACCCATTACCACTGTATTTAAGGGCTACCGCGCAACTCGTGATGAGGCCCTCAAAGTGCATTCCATTTTAATAAAACAGGGCGTTTCATTGTCTGGAAATGTTACACATTGCATTTTGAAAAGACATTCTAGAAAAATACATTTTAGTACCTGGGTGATAAGCAATAGTTGTTTTGTGCTAATGTTTAGCTTTGGTACATATGATGACACATATGACTACCATATGTGCCAACACCAATGCTACAGAACAGAGATAGTTTTGTGTCAAAAATACTTCAGCTCTGCAGGAGCATAAGGATGGCTCGTGGGTAAATAGATTACTCAGCCCCCACACCTCTACATATCAACAGTGATCTCAATCATTGTTAAAATGGATTTCTCAAATCTGGCCTGGTGGACATATTTCATATGGCCACCCCTGTTGTAGTGAACCGGGGAACTCTAGGAGTTTATCCAAACCCAATCAAGGTAAGCATGGAGAGTGGTCAAGGCTAAGTTTCAGGAGAGATGAGTGGGGTTAGGGGTCCACAATGAGTCCACACAATGGGCCTCATTATGACTTGAGCGGTATTCCGGCGTTAAATCTGCCGGCATACCATCCAACTGAATTACTGTTACCATCACACGGTCTGGTGGAATTAGAATTACCACCAGATTACAAGTGGTGATGGCTGAGTCAATCCACATTTTTTGAGACTCCACAGTAATTTCCTGCAGAGAGTGGGAGGATTTACCTCCAGCATGATGCTGGCGGTGAATCCCCGACACGAGGGCCGTACTTGTAGTATGGTGGTGTGGGAAAAGTGGGCGTTATTCTGTTACCATCAATTTGTTCCCATACTCCCAGGCTTGTAATGAGCTACAGTGATTCTACTTAGACGGGTAAGTACAAACATGCTATATTTATTATAGGCACGAAAACACAATGAGAAAATAAATCAAGCAGGCAATATTATCACACAACACTCTAAATATAAAACATATGTACTGGCACCTTTGTTTAAAACAATGCACACAATTCACCTAAATACCTGAAATGGAAGGTAAGTAGTTAAGCGATTGGATAACCAGTCCACATGAATAGAAGCCCTAACTTTACCAATCCAATCCCTAAATCGAATGGGACCTTGTGCCCAAAAGTTCACAAAGTACCTTTGGAGGTGGGCTGGGCAGGCAGGCATGCCAGACAACCTTTGTGAATGATCCTGTGCAGTGTCCAGCTCTAGTGCTGAGCAGTGTTGCTTTTTCCAAATGAGGCGAACAGGACTTGCTTCATATTTTCTACATTTACTTAAAGGAGATGCAAATAGACCCTTTGAACCTTACATTAGTGAAGTTTCTGCAGTGCCTGAAGACCAGTGTTTATATCATCAAGATACTGTAACAGCGTCCACAAGCCCACAGGTTCATAGGTACAGCAAGGAGAGGGAGTCAGACTCCAGATGCCCTCTTAGCGGTCAAGCATCCCTCGATCTACCCTTTTGGTTAGTTTGTCCCTTGATCTTCTGTCCCTTTGCTGGTTTGGTGAGCTCTGGCGAATTGGGGCAATCCAAGAGTGTACTCCCTCTCTGACCGAAGGTGCATTGTTGACCACAGTCCAGTTGGTTTGGATGTCTGCATATTGTGCCCTGCATCATTTAAGACCTTATGACCTCCAGGCTCAGGCCTACAACGTTCGCTGGAGATTAATGGTTGCTTGTGACATCGTAAAGTGCTAGTTTTCTTATATGAGAGGGCAGAGGGATTTTCATGCTGCCTTCTATTCCACAGGGGAAATTGCTGACCTTTGCCTGATTGAACGAGTGTGCTTGGTGTTCCTGTGCTCCCCTGTGTACTCTGGCAGGGTTGTGGGCCAGCCTTCCCTTGAATAGACTGATTAGACTGGTGAACATTGCAACATTATAAGGTCTTACCTATGCGGTTGGCTCACACTTTTTCATTTCAACAACTCCAAGAAAGGCGAGGACCATTTATCACTAGTGATTTGTTGGATAAAGCGGACTCAGTTGCTGGCGAGGGGGGAGATGGACTGTGGCTGCCCTTCTAGCAGAGCGTGCCTCACCTGGATTTCTGCAGCATGTAGGGTTGGAGTGTTGCTGCTGGTTTAATACTGTTTTAACATGGTTTTATTATTTTTTAATGCTGGTTTAACACTGTTTTAGCATTGTCTTATTATTTTAAGCACTGTCTGATCAATTTGTATTATTTCTTTCATCGTGCTTGTTTGAGTTTTTTGAGTTAACTGGGCTCAGGTCCTAGTGTATAATTGTACACTTATGAGGTTTCCATTGCTAGTGCTAGGTAATTGGAGAAGGTGTAGGGAGGTTGGGAGGGGGGTTGGGCTGGAGAGTATTGCAGTGTGGCCAGGCAGAAGGCAACGAGCTCTCCCCAAATGCCCAGGCTGGGAAAGGGCCAGCTGTCTCATCTTTAAAATTGAGGAGGCACATGCAATGCAATGATAAATGAAAAAAACCTCCTTACTGTATGAAATTGAGCCCACACTTACATGGCTAGCCAAGCTCACATCAAATGGTAAGCTGTTGGATGACGGCAAATGTGCACAGCTAGGTTCGCAATCAGATACCCGGGTAGCAAGGACCACCAATGTTGTAAGTGGCCATCAAGCTAAAGCTCGGGTCTCCGTTATGGACATGATGAAGCTGGCACATGAACGCCTATCCACATCTAAGGTACCCTTACCTCTCCTTATGGATGTGAAGACTTTACCAGGATATGACATCCCTAACCACCCAGCAGAATGCGAAGAGAAATTATTTAATATCCCTGTAGAATGAAATGGGTGGACTCTGGGGGAAGGAGGGAAGATAACTAATGGGTCTATACATTTTTGCAATTCTATTGATGTCCCTGAGGTGTCAGATTTGGTGGCTTTTCCCCCAGGCCCTGTTCTAAATATTCCCACCTCCAATCGGTTTAGTCACCTTGCATGATTGGCCAGTCCCTGCCCAGGTAGCCAAAAGGAATAGATAGGAGATGAGTGGAAACTGACAGTAGGGTCAGCAGTGACCATGTCACTAGGGATTTTGCCCAGTCAGGGCGTGGGCCATTGAACACTGATGATTGCTCGTGCCGCAGCCACTTAGGTTCTACAATAAAATAACTCCACACCAATTATAAAGCCCTATATCTCGAACTTAATCAGACCCAATAATTTAAAATCCATGGTAAGGGAACTGCAGGAGGCAAAGAGTCCTAGAAACAAGAGTGTCAGAATGACCTCTGGGATTTATTGCTGCAGGCAATACATAATGTGAATACAATAAGGTTCTGGGAACGTATGGGTGTTGTGCGGCCACTGGAACATAGTCATCTCCTAGGGACCATATCAGAGGCTATGTAGATATTTGAGATCTTGTATGAGGAGAATCAAGTGTTTGAAACTGGCATCCCATGCAGTCTTTCCTTTGGGTTAACTGATTTCCCTCTGACTTTAATGAAGCAAGAAGTTAGGCTTCTGTTTGAGAGCCAGAAAAAAGGGAAGGCCCCGGGACCGGATATGATTGCAGTGAATTTCTTCTCTGATGAACCTTTGATCTGGGTTCCCGATTTAACAATAATTTTCAATGCAGCCCTGTCCCTGAATAGGGTCCGAGACTATTGGACCCATGCAGTCTCCCTTCTTGACACGGCAGGAAATGTCTTCACAAAAGCTTTTCGGATTCATCTTGAGACATGAGTGAATGATGCTGGAGTCTTGATTTATTTGCAAGCAGGCGTCTAGAAGGGAATGTTCACAGTGAGTCAGTGTTTAAGGCTACGCCTGCAATGTGACAAATGCTTAGCTTTAAGGAAAATGCCCATTTATTTGATTTTAAAACGGCATTTGATACAGTGCCAAGACCAAGACTATGGGCTACTTTGGTGGAGTTGGTCATTCCTGATGAGTTGCTGAATGTTATTAGATTGTTACATGTGGGCAATGAGGTCAAGATTCGCTGGGAGATTGACAGCGCTCTGTTTGTGACAGTGAAAATAAAAATCGGGGTCCGGCAGGGCTGTGTGCTGGTCCCCAACTGTTATATGTGTTCATCAATGGTGTAATTGGTTATTTATTTATTTTATGAATGGTGTGATTACAATTTCAATACTCCTTAACCCCAATGGGACTGCAGCATCAGCTAGACATCTTTGCAAGTTTCTGCCTCGTCTAATGGCTTTTCTATTAACCTCTGGAATACTAATTCTATGATTCTTAGAGGGAACAGAGCAAGGACACATCCTAAAAAAAGACTCTCAATATGAGATGGCTTGATTAAACAAATCTCTGTCTACGATTATCTGGGCTTAAGAATCAAAAAGGATTGCAACTGGAAGGAGCAATTGGGCAAAGCTGGGCTGATGCATATTAGGTATAGTGGTGCTCTAGTGAAGTTCACCTGAGTGCAGGGAGGATGGCTTTGGGGGTTGCTCTCAGGGCCTATATGACCCAGGCCCGGCGGGCAGCCCTCTTTGGTACAGAGCTGTGAGGCTAGACCGATAGAATGCTCCTGGCAGTAATTGAAAACACATTGTTATTGGGTTTGCCTACCTGTGGACCCAGCTTGTCTTTTGGCCTTTAAATAGATTTCATTCTATCGAGAAAGCCTGCAGGGCCAAACCATTGCTCTCTTGGCTATGGCTTTGGACTAACAAGCCCATAGACAAGTAAAAACAGGGAATAGAGGATGTAATGTTCCAGTAAGGAGCCATGTTTTTGCCTTAGTTTGTGTTCCTGAAGAAGCAATTTCAAGCCTTAGGTTTGATTGATTACAGAACCAGCCCCAACACTATTGGTAGAGGCTCTAAACATGCCTTTGAAGGCAGCAAGGGAGGTTGAAATCAATGTGGGGTCGGCTACTTCAAATCAGGTTTCTAGATACAGGGCACTAAAACAGACTGTGGCATATGAAGACTGGACCAAACGCACCCAAAACAAATGCAAACTATGGATATTAATGCTCATATGAGCATTTTGCTGATGGCTGCTTTGAAGAATTGTAGAGCTATTCCGACATGCCCCTTTTGCATGGATGTAATTGGAGATATGATCCATTTTGTCGTGCTTTGTCCATACTATTGCGATCTGAGGAGAGGATTGAACCTGTATGGGCCCTCTAAGATGAGGTGGCGCTCTTATGGGCTGGATGGGGATGCAGAACTTACTCAAACTTCAATAAAAAGATTGACTCAGGAAGTTGGCAAAAGGAACACTGTTTTATTTACAATTATCTAAAACAGGGATTACAACGGGAGTACAACAGACATCAACAGACGTCTCACAGCAAGGTCTCAACGATATTGATAAAAAACACACTTTTATAGTAAAACTTTGTCATCACTGACATCACACTATGTGGCAAACTGTAAAACTTAATTTGGATTGTGGTTGGTCTATGTGAAACATCTGCATATACTTTATATGGGGTGTGTGGATATGATTGGGTCTCTATTGTCAGTTGGGCAACTAAGCCCTCCTCCAGTTCAAGTCTTCTTCATCGTCACAATGATTTATTTGTTCACAAACTATAAGGCTCTTTGATACGTGGCCCTCTATAATTGGTTGGCACGCTTGACCCTTCTGGAATATTCCACTTGCTAGCAGCACACAAGCTGGTACCCCATGTGTTGGTGGGTTGGGCTTGACCATGCCTACCCACTCAATATCTATCATCACTCTGTCATCCAATTAGCCTTTAAACATGGCCTTAAAAGCCTCACAACTCCAGGGAATAAAAAATGGAGTGTGAGCATGTTCTCATCTTCTCGCCTCAACGTTGTCTGCCCAAGTCTAGTTCCATCTAGGTCATGTGACTAGAGACCACATTTTGGAGCTTCTTCTCTGCTTTTAATTGTTTTAAAATGAATAAAACTTGGCACTCATTTTCTTTTTGCTGTACCTTGGCAGGGGCTCAGACCGCCTCTTGAATTCATTGTATCTCTTGAAGCTTGACAACCAGTTCTTGGCTGCACTGGCCTTTTGACACTGGACCAACCAATTTTGATTACTTAGTCTACTTTTGTTTGCAGCATCTGTACAGTTATAAAATGGTTTGCATTTTCTTCCGTACCCTTCAAACGTGTAATCTTCATTTTGCATGTGAAAGTTTACTCGATTCTTACTTCGTCACCAAATTCTGTATGTTCCCATTACTTTCTATTCCTTTATCTCCTTCTTGTTGTATCACTTTACGTCATGTGACGTCACCAGTCAGCTCTTTCGTCCACCTTCTCTCGCTCTTCAGGGATCTTCCCGAAGAGACTGTCAGATCTTCGTAGATACATAAAGAAAGGTTTTCTCAATGGGTACTTTGCTTCAAAGGCTGTTTGCGCTATTGGCTTCATTGCAGGTGTCTTTCTTGTCCCTATTTCCGCTTCCCAACATATAGGCAATTTAGAGGCGGGACTTCCAGTAGAGGCTTTTGGCTCCTCCTCTACAGGATCTTTAAAGCCTCTCCTCATTGCTTGTAAGATTAACACCACTGCCAAGGTCATGGCTTTCTGTCTGGCAGCCAATGATGAAGCTGGAATGTTTTCAATGGGCTGGTACCTACTGACAGCTTAGAGAAGAAGATCCAAACAAATATGTTAGCTAGCCCAAGTGGCTTGCAAGGGGGTCTTCTGTATTTGGTTGGCTTCAGGTGAGGCATATATCTTCTTGGATTGTGCTAGTACTAGCTCCTGTCTGTGAAGCAAAAGGTAGTGATTGGTGATCTTGAGTAGCTCTCAAGGATGAAATGTAATTTTTCTTTCCGTGCCCTTCTGTATGGATATCTAATCTTTGGGGGATTATGTTCGGTATTCAAACAGTGAATACATTATCTGCACTCCTGCACTTTATAAGAATTGGTTGACTGTTAATGGCATATACTGTTTATGCTAAGAGTAGAATATTTCCATAGTGTGCCTTTGATGACCTAAACGCTAGTCACACCAAAGTCAAAGCGTCTGCACCTAGGTACACACCCAAGCTCACTGAAAACAAATGCTCTATACATATACATTGAAAAGCTGTGGCACAAGGACAGCAGCCTAGAGGATCTCTCATACCTCACATCCCTGCATACCCAATGTAGACACATGGGCTCTGAGGATATGTCGACTTACTACACTTCCACCATCGACACAGCCTCTAACAGGAGCAAAGCCTTATTTGAAGTAGTCAAGAACTGCTCTAAACCCACACCTGTTTCCAAAGTTCCGGCTCTAGATGCAACGGAATAAACAGCTTCTTCATTAACAAAATTGAGAAAATCAGAGGTCACATTTGCCTCAAAATAAAAGAGGGCCCTGCTAGCCCTAACCCCTGAGCACTGACCTCATGGGCAGACTTTACCCTTTTCTGTATCAATTGGATTTGGTTTCTACTTATGTCACAAATGATTTTAACTTTGTTTTTACTTTCATCATGTATCTTTTGTGTTGGTTTTGTAGTATTTCATCAAAATAAAGCATGAACAAGCGATTTTTTGAGAAGTCTTTCAAAGAGATTTACAGTTAGGTAGAGCACTTTTCCTAGCTTCTAGAGCAGTTGGAGTATAAAACAAATCTTTTTACAGGCTTTGTTACAACTATTAGAAGATTGTGATGCATTTAGGTGGTTGTTGGCATTCAATTTGATATTTTGTGGTTTTGTGGATTTTATTGTGATTTTTGGATTGTACAACTTAACAAGCCTTCCTCCAGACAAAGGCTTTCAGCTCACAGCTCTCTACAGAGAAGAGTGTTGTGAGTATGAGAGAAGGTTTTACCCATATTTAATATCACATTGAGAACGATGGAAGGTATTAAACAGGCAGTTCAATTCATGAGACTTTTTTGTGAGAATTGATGAGCATAAGATTGCCTTTGAGAAGCTCTTGTGTTTTTGGTTGGTTGTCACATTTTAAGTATTGATATAGGCTAGAAAATGATAGTATTTTCATTGATTACCGTTCTCATATATAGTGTGTTATGTGTAGTCACAATAATAGTTACAATATTTTTCTATTACTTAATAAAAATGAAATGCACTTTGCAGGAGAGTGTACGTGTTTCATTAAGTGTTCTTTATTGAGAATCAATGTAAGAACATTTTTGCATGTGCTTTAAAGTTTGGGACATCTATATCAATTGCAGTATATTGTCTTCAAGTATATTGTATATGTTTTGATAAGGAACGGTTTGGGAGGCAGTTTTACAGCAGTCCCATTATAAATTACAAGACATTGGTAAATCAGTCCTGTGTGGATGAGTGAGGGCGGCTGGGTCCCTGCAGGGGTTTATTGTCTACATTCTCTTTGATGAACAGTGACAGGTATATGCTTTTCTCTTCCTCTATTCCTACCACAGCCCCTGCAGGGAAGGGGGATAGTGTCTAGTATACTCCTTTTGAGGTGGAGGAAAGGATCTGGTTGTATGGAGAATATAAATCACATTACAGTGATAATACTATGCTGAAAGTGATAAGATACTCCTACACCTCTAAATTGGTTAAAGGACTTAACATGGCTCGACCATAATGAAGATGTCTATCTTACACTTTTATGCTCATCTAGTCATCCAGAGGACCTTTGGACGTACTTTTAGAGGATATTTTCTACAATATTCAAACACTGAAGATGAGATCAATATACCCTAGTTATGGATTTCAGTGTCATTGTGTCAATTGCCTGGGTCAATAGTGTACCATGTGTAAAGACCATGTGTAAAGCATGAATGATCACACTACTTACATGCTTGTTCAATAATATTGTATTTTGTGTGTCGATCTGTAGGCAAAAGGTGAATTAAATAAAGTTAAATAAAATCAGGGTAGTGGTAATTCATGACAATTTCACAGTGACAGAACATATTGATAAGGAATAAAAACAAGGTGAATATAAAATGAAGTAATTCATGAAAAATACCACTTTCGCACAATTAATCAGATCTATTCATAATATTCTCTTCAAGAAAAAATAATACAAAATTAGCATAACATTATTTAAAATGATTTATTAAACTAAAACATATGAGTAATGCAGAATGAATGAAAAACAGTATCTATTTTTCATTGACAGTCAGATTACAAATTACAAAAATAAATAATAGTAACATTTAAAACATCAGATTTATAACATATATTTGTGCACATTTTTAGAAATGTGTACAGAGAAAAAAGTGAATGGCCTACATGTTTTCTTTACATATTTGAATAAAATCTATACATGTATAAGATGGCCCAATGCCCCTTTAGCTATGTTCCCCAAATGGAAAACATACGGCCTGGCAGTCGGTAGCCTGCAAACAAATTGAACAGATGAATGGCTGCATAAACAAAATGTTTCCAGTTCCAGAAGCTCCAATTCAGAATTCATCCTCTTCCCCTTCTACCTACCCTTATAGGCCGAGTCTGTAATTGCCTCTCTTCCTCTAGCTGCTCTGTTGTGCTGTAAACAGTGCCCCCGACAACACATAATACATTACAAAGATGAGATACAATTCAATCAAAATTTCTATGTCCCCAACCTCATGCACCATCCAATCCATTTCTAATAAAAGGACTGAAAAGGTAAAACAAAAGTTCACCAATAATACACCAATTTATGTTTCATTTATTTATTTTATTTATTTCTAAAGCGCTGGAACATGGCCTGCAGGAATAGAAGCGCTGGAACAGGACTAACTCACAAGAAACATAAACAAAGATTTGGTGAAATCGAGATCAGCAGCCAGGTTGAAGAAATTAATTTGAGAAGAGTAGTTTTCAGCCTATGCTTGAAGGTTGTCTAGGAGGAGCAGGACCTCATGTCAGTGGGAAGCACATTACACAGACACAGGGCTTCCATGGGGAAGCATCCTTCTGCCACCAAAGTTAGTTTAGTTGTTGCCATTTGTAGCAGGACAGAATTGTTAGACCTCACAGTACGTCTATCAGGGAGCCAGGACAACTGATTAGAGACGTAGCCATTACTTTTTCCATAGAGGTAAGCATGGGTAATGCACATTTGTCCATAGAGGCAAGCATGGGTAATGCAAACTCAGGACCACTCAAACTGCATTGTTTTGAACAACTTGCAGATGGTCGAGTGCACCTTTACCCATGCCCTACAGGAGACTGGAGCAATAATCATGGCCAGCACTGATGATAGCCCAGCCACAGTAGCACATCTGGATGGATCAAGGAATGGTCTGATTTGAGCCAAGAGCTTGATATACTAAGATTAACTTGTGACAAGGCTACTGATATGTGCTCTTGGTTGATGACAACTCCAACGGCCGTAACATTCGTTAGAGTCGCTAGCATACAATCTGCAACTTGGAAGGAGCGGTAAACCTGATCAATTTGATGTAACTTGGGCGCTGTGCCAAATATCATGATCTTTGTATTAGTATTGGTATTATTCAATGCCAGACCATTGTACAACATCCAAATATGGATGTGATTGTAGACAGTGTTAATTGTCCCTCTGTCCAAGAAGTGATTAGCAGTAAGAGGAATGAGACACTGTGTGTTGTCCATGTAGTTTGTGTACATTATGTTCAACAGCTCAAAAAAAGGCGTAAAGATATTGAATAAAGTCAGGGACACACATGATCCCTGTGGTACGCCACATGGTAACTCACAACCCACTGTCATGGTATTCTCATAAAACACGTTGACCGTTCGATTTTACAGAATTGAGAGGACCCAGGTAGAGGCGTCCATGGAGAAGAAAGAATAATCTTGTAGTCTGCCAGCTAACATTGTATGATCCACAAGATTGAATTCTGCAGTGGGTCTAGAAGTATCAATAGACCATATTTACCTTCATCAAAGTACTGCAATATGTTTGTTTTTAAGTCCAGAAAAGTGGACTCCGTTCTAGGTGTGCTCCTAAAGCCCAACTGCTTAGGCCCAAGAATGTTATGCAAAATTAAAAAGTCTTGAATTTGGCAGTGAGCAATCTTTTCCAAAATCTTCAGAAGGAAGGTAGAGTTTGTAATGGGACGGTAGTTACATGCCAGTCTTGGGTCCAACAAAGGTTTTTTCAGAAGAGGAGCAATTCACACATGTTAATAAACTTGGTGAAAAGAGGAGTGTGTAGAGTAGCGCAGGATTTGACAATTGCAGCCGGGCAAATATCACATCTACAATTAGTCGGTTTGATCCTAACTAAGGTGACAAAGACATCAGCTTGTGCCACATCAGTGAATTTGAAAGAGGAAGGAGAAGCAACCCTTTCTCTAGAATGACAAGGGGAGACTGCCTTTTAATGTGCCCAGATGAATGGCGATGTCACCCTTAATCTTCTCAATCTTTTGCATCATAAAATTCTGAATGTGGCTACATCAGTTAGAATCCTTTGAGATTGTTTTGACAAGTGGATGAGGATCCTCCAGCTCTCTTAACATCTTGAAAAGCCCCCGGGTATCAGAGGAGGCTTCCTTAATTCTCTTATATGAGAGTTTCTTGGCAGAGCAGATGGCATTTGTTTGTTCCTTAACAGCACAGGAATAACTTGCCTTATCTGCAGTAGATAGAGTCTTCCTCCTTCTCTGAAATGCTTCATTTTTCTGACGTTTCAGATTATGAATTTCAGAAGAGTACCAGTTGTTTGATGGAAGTGTTTTTATGAAACTTTGTTTCCAAGGGGCTAAACTATTCACAGCAAGCGACATCTTCTCATCATAGGCCGAGACCAATTTAGTGGCCAAATCATAAATTGGAAGATTATCTAATATTAGGGCAATAAGAGGCGAGAGGGCAGATGGGGTGAGATTGCGCACATTGTGACAAAGCACCATAACCAGAGGATCTTTTACTTTTTTGAGTGGCAGGATCTGGAATTGTATGATACAGTGGTCTGACCAAGGGCAAGGATTAACTTCAACTTTGTTGCGCACTAACCAATGCGAGGAAACCCAGTCAAGGATCCTGCCTCCAACATGAGACAGTTGCTTGATGTGCTGGACAAAGCTATGATCCTCTAAAGAAGATTCAACAGCTTTGGCCATCAAGTCTAGAGGGTCATTAAATCTCAAATTTAGATCTCCACAATAACCATTTTTGATTGGGGTTTGAGAGAGGAGGAAATCAAATCGCAAACATGGGATATGAACTCAGGCATATTATTTGGAGGTTGGTATAATACACAGATGTTAATCGTAGTGTTATGATCAAGAACTAATTTAGCTTGCAAAATTTCACCATCAGGGATATTGACGAAGTTAACTTGGTATTAATGGTGCCATTGCTTGCCGGTGTCACAGGTGTCTTGAAGAAATATCGAGTTCTTCGCTGGGGGTGCCTTCTGTGCGCCTGGGATTATTAGATCCTGTATGTGTAAAATCTGGTCTTCAGCTAGTTAGCTGTAGAAGAGGATATGTAATTATCAGGTTGTATTGTCTCTTGCTTATGTGCACTTCTCTTTTACGTGCATTCAGGGCCATTAATGGCAGTGATGGTAATTATGGACTCGTGCCCATGATATGAAACTCAGGGAATATTCTACTAGTTTTCCATTACTAGAGGACGCCGTGTCGGCTATGATAGTGAACTATGACTCTCATCAGGGATGAGCTATTTGCATGCTCAGGGGCTACGTGAAAAAGGTGTGTTTAGCTGAACACCGTGTACAACTACTCAGTAAATGGTTGCCGAGTGCTCCCTTGTACTAATCTGGCGTCTCTACCGTAAAGACTAGAGATCGCTCTAAAGCGGCGTCATGGGCTTACCTGCGTTAGCTTCTCGCGGTTGTAGGTCAATTGGTCAAATATAAATGGCCGACAGGATAAATGGTCGACACCAAAAGGTCGGCAGGTCAAATGATCACATTATTTTTTGTTTTTTCACATTTTTTTTTTTGTGGGGGTCCCCCCTAACCACCTTTTTTTTGCTAAAAAAAACCTTTTTTCCCTAAATGAAAACCTAAAATATATATATATAAATAAAAAAAATTCGATCATTTGTCCAGTCGACCAAATTTTGTCGACCATATTTGTCTGTCGACCATTTGTCTGTCGACCATTTGACTAGACATCCTTCTCGCTGCTGCTTGCTGTGTCTGTGGCGGTGGCTATGGCTACGTGCATGCGCGTAGTCTATTTGTGGATGTGTTGGTAGTGTCTCTGCCACCATGGATCAGTTGCGCATGCGTACGCGTATAGGGTCATTGCCTATGGAGGCTGCGCCTGCCTAGTGTATCACTGTGTGGGGACTCGTTAGACAATGAAGTGTAACGGGTCTGAATTATGGGTCTGCATGGGGACTCTGTGTGTAGATTTATGGAGCCGCAGCTGGTGGTCTTATTCAGTTGAATGATCGAAACCCTTAATTAAACCCTAGTTGGCCATCCCTTTAACCGTTATAGTGTTTGATGAACCAGGGACATTCTCTGATGAATCTATGGCTTCTATTCAGCCTAAATCACTATTCAGTGTTTTTCGCATGAACCAAGTTATGAACAAATAGGACAACACTCAATCAGAAAAACCTTTGACAGTCTTCTTTCTTTGGCAGGCTGGTTCTTTCAGCACTCGATAGCATACAGCAGGGCATGTTTTTTCTGAACCTCACCATCACTTTTTTCTCAGCACCAACTTTGGGAATTACACTAGTGGAGTTTGCCTTTTTTTGCCATTCCATGCATCCACAGCACACATGCAGACTACAATCCAGATGAACTGGGCACACTTATGGTGGATAGATATTTTACACGCATGTTCCCCCGAGACATGATCCTGATGGAATCTGCTTAGATCACATGCTATGCATAGGCCTACAACTAGTGGAAGCTGCAGAATATTACAGTTGTTGTTTTCAAGACTCGAAAAGGGACGTCGACAGGGCGTGCCAGTAATACTATCCCTAGTGTGACGTCCACTGTACCCATGATCCATCATGCGTCGAGGCCCCTCAGATTGTTTTTCCGCCATCATTGTCAGATGCTGAAAGTGGAGTTCCTTTCTAGCTAATGCCATTTATTATCAAAAATTAGATCTAGTTACTCTTTCTGTCCTGTTTTAGCTGTTCCTTACAAAAACTTTGGCAAAACGGCTTCGAGGACTACCTTCATCGGCTGCAGAACTTGCCTCGACTAACTTCCACATGGCCTTGGAAGGCCGCTCCAGGTCTCGGTCCTCACAGTAGGGAGAGTGGGGAGAGTTGCACATGTCTTAGTCAAACTAAGAGAATGCATATTTCCCCTACTTCGCACTTTACTCGCCAAGCTGCCCTTCCAATTCAAAATGGAAATTACACCTTTTAAATTTGTGTCCTACATGTAATAGAACATTGCCCTGGAAGGGCTTTCATCGGCTGTGCAATCTCTGCCTTCCAAGGGACCAAAACGAGGGCCACTGCAAAGCCTGCAAGCTCTTTAATCCCAAAACTTTGATGGAGCACAAACCCAAGTACTGGGCCCACCACGCCATGCAGGCCGATGCAGCCATGGACATGGAGGTTGCTTCCAGTGACGGCAGCATCAGCATCTTCAGGGACGATGACAGCGAAAGGGATCTATCTGATTCCCAAATGCAACCCCCCGACCCCACCAGACAGGCCGGCTGCTCTGTTACGCAGATGACACCCGGCGGCTCCAGCACAGACAAGCTCTCCCACTCCAAGCACACAATTCGAGGCCGTAAGTCAACGTCATTACTGACTACAAGGCCACAAATGGCATCAAGGGGAAGGTCCAGCAGGTCCCTGCCCTCTGGGCAATCGTGATCGTGTTCGACCTCAAGATATTCCCCCGAAGTCGAAAGAAAAGTCTGACTCAGAGGAAGTATCCAAAACTACTGCCAAAAACTGAAAGTCGAAAGACGCAGCGCTGGCCAGTTCACATGCCGATAAGTGACAGTCGACAGACACGTCAAAATCACCTAAATCCCCTCAGACCTCAAAATTGTCTCATCTTTTTAAAAAACATGTCCCAGACACACTTCGGAAGGTGTGAACTTCAAAACATCACACATCGAAGACCCACAAATCAACTAGGGAGAAGGAGACTGTTAACCAGTGGGAGGAAACAAAAACAGAGGCTTTGAGGCACAAGAGGCAGCCTACACCTGAGCTACCTCCCACACCAACTATCCTCACAGTGGTCTGCTGAAGATATAGACAGGGTCATGAGACGCATGTCTTTTTTGGACAACATTTTCGACAGAACACTCCACCAGCTAGTGGGGCAACACAGTCACAACCCCCACAAAAAGAGCCCGGGCAGACACCCTACAAGCACCCTACAAGCAGCCACCCCTCAACAGGACCAAGGCCAGCTTGAACACTATGACCCCAACCAAAGCTTCCAGGAGACTGGAGCATATTAAGATTCCGAGGATCAGGGGGACATAGGGGTGGTGGACCACTATTATGATGACAACGAGGAAGACGTTTACATCATACCATCACCAGACCATGCAGACCTGCCGGTGGCAGACTCACCAGTAGATAACCAGCTCCAGTTCAATGACAAACTCCTAAAGGCAGCTGAACACTTTGAAATAGAGACACAAGTAACCCAAGTAGACACAGATTTTGTTGAAAACATATTGGGAGACAAGAAAGCAGCATCCACATTCATCCCCTTATTACAATCTGTGCATCAGGGGTCAATTAAAACCAGACTCATCGGTCGTTACCACCATGAGGAAAAGGGCAGGAACACCTCTTGCATCATCAAAGGCATCCCCCGACAAAGAAAGCAAAAAGCTCTAGACTTTCGGTAGGAAAGTAGCCACCTCGGCAGCATATCAGTTGGCAGCATATCAGTTGAGGATAGTCAACAACACCACCTTCCTATCCAGCTACAACTGCCACAAGTGGGACGAAATAGCTGCAATAATGGTCTGAGCCCGAGAGCCATTGAAATCACAATTGTCCCTCACTGTGACAGAAGGCAAAGCTGTCACCAGCTGCATTCTGAAGTATAATTTAGATGCCGCAGATAATGCAGGATAATTATGGCTGAGGGCACACTTATCAAGCGCCATGCATGGCTACGCCAGTCAGGCTTTAAGCTAGAAACACAAGTGACTCTTCTTAACATGCCGATAGAGCCAAATATTCTGTTCGACAAGGCGGTAGAGGATGCACTCAAAAGTGCAAAAGAAGAGTACGACACTCTGAAGTCACTTGGCCAGCTCACCAACAAACCCTTAGGTCAAAGGGGTGGCTATAATCTTTGTCGCTTCAGGGGACAAAATTCGCAAAGGGGATAATCGATACAACCATGGTCAGAGTTCATCCCAGGGTTCTACACAAGGCCAATCCTCACAAGGCTTTCAGAGAGGCCAGAGAACATCTTGCAGCAGGGAAAGATCCTCCTCTTCCAGAGGTGGATCCACGGCCACCAAAGCAATGACCTCCCACTTCAGGTCCCCTCCAATGTCAATCCAGTAGGAGGACGCATAACACACTTCACCCAGGCATGGGAGGGAATCACCTCAGACAAGTGGGTGTTTTCAACCGTGGCGGGCGGTTATTGCATAGAGCTGTTACAACAACCCTCCAACCATCCTCTGTGACAAAGAACCACCGGAAAAGGAGGAACAGCGCATACTTCTGGAAGAGGTGAAAGTGCTGCTATTAAAGGACGCCGTCAAAATCGTCCTGGCGAACCAGGTAAACAAGGGTATCTATTCAACGTACTTCCATGTGCCCAAAAAAGAGAGCACCTGCTCTTTTTTCTGTGCTTGTTGGAGACCAGAATGGCATCTGCTATGGCCACTGCAGCTCCCCCACCACAACCGCAAACATATGGAAGACCTGGAGAGGGGAACAGGCATGGTGATACGGAAGAGGATCAAGAGGAAGATGAAGATGAGGTACTGGAAGTCCCTCTCTCCAGCTCCCGTCATGAGTCCTGGGTATCGCAGCTCTTTACCACCATTGAGGGTGTACCAAAGGCTCGGGCAGACAAGGTTTGATGCACTGAGTGCAAGGTTGTACTCAGTCGTGGAAAACCAGGTCTGTACTCCTGCGGGACCACCTCTCTGTGGTGCCACCTCAAGTCGAATCACAAGGGAGCAGTGCAAATGGTGGTACCTTTCGAAGGAATGAGTAGACAACGCCCACTACCTCATCCTCATCATCGGCTTGTGCACCACAAGGGACACACATGTGGGGCAGAGGATCCCAGCGGAAGCCTTGCAGGCCATACATAACAATGTCAACCCTTACCTTTTGTGGGTGACAGTACTGTGTATGTACTGCGACACACCTCTCTATAGGCAGGAGAAGTTTCAGAGTGCTTTTGAGTCCGCGGTCAAAGAGCATGAGAAACACTGTCCCCTGCCTGATTAAGGCCCACAAAACATCTTCCTCTCTCCACCTGCCCCTTTGTCCCTGTGGTTGGTGCCCCTTTCTTCCCTTCTCTCTTTCTTCCATTCTCTCCCCTCCCTTGACTCTCATGTGAGAAAAAAGCCAAAAAATAAACATAAAAAACACAAAAAGGCAGGTCCTTTAGTAGAAGTAACACAAATGTTTACAGGCCCCTACACCGCCTGTGGAGTCCGCAGAGAGCGCAGTAGTCCACAGATATCAGAAACATGTGTGTGGTGGTGGCAACTATTTTGCATGGAAAAGTGGTGGCTCTGAAAAGAGACTTTTTTGTATTTTTAGTATTTATAATTTTTATCAATTTTTAAAGTAAACAAAACAATATTCTACTAAATGGAACTATTTCTTTGATCTTTGCAGAGTGTTTCCATGTATTTTTTCTGCCCTGAAAAATGCTTTGTATATTTACAAAAATTGATTCAAAGCATTCTGAATGTTTTTCAGAAAAATCTGATTCCCTGCATCAGTAAGATGTACTCCATCTCTGCGGAAAATGTTGGCAATGTCCAATTTAATATTGTCATTATGGAAGGACGTCATGCCAACATCTCCTAAAAATGCACATACAGCCTTGTTGACATTGCTCCTCGCTTTCTCCATTTGTGGACCAAATTAACTTGAGTACATCCACATCTGTCTCTGGGCAATGCGAGAACAAATTAGTCTTGAATTCATATTTACACAAAATGGGAGCAATTCGACCCACTTCATGCGCTGCACTCAATACCATTAAACATGAAAATCATCAAATGCAAGATGTCCAGCCACTACACAGTGCTCAGTTTACCTTCAGCCAATGGATCCACGAGTCCCCCAAAATCCACACACTGTGCCTCCTGAAAGACATAGCCATAGCCATTGGCAAAGCTTCTGCCAGACTCTCTCCTTGTATACCACACCCAGGAAACCCGATTGGCTAATCCCCTGGGCTGCACAGTCCCATTTCCATGCCTAGCATCCTCAAAAGACCTGGATGTGGCAAATGATGTCTGCAGACTACTGTGGTGTTTGTGGACAGAACACCCAATTCAAGGGGTGGTGATCTTTACTCTTACTTTAAAACATTTAGCAGCTGATTCTTTGCGCTGAAAATCAGGGATTTGTTAAACAGGGATTTGCGGGCAGAATGGCACAAATAATTCCATGAATCAGCCAGTAAGTGTACAATGGTGGTCAGTTTTGATTTTTTCCTACTACTACTTCATTTTTACTACATCATTTTTACAGGACATTTCTGAGTGCATTTTGAATGTTTTGGAGAAAGATTTGATTTCTAAAATCAGTGAAAGTCATGCCATCACTCAAAAAATTGTGTTCACCATCCGGCACAATATTCTCATTTGGAAAAGATGTCATCCCAAAGCCATTCAAAAATGAACATGCCAATGTGTTTACAAGGCACCTTCCCTCTTCTTGTTGTGGACAAAACACATTGGTGCATCTCCATACTGCCCTAGGATGTATGGGAGAAAAGATAATATTTCCATGTGGAAATAGTTCCATTAGTGCTTGCAGCATATCTTTCAATGCAATCTGAAAAGATATTGCACTGATGTAGGCCAAACTATGTCATCCACAATGTACCACAATTACATCTGGAAATTGAAAATGAGACATGTTTTTGCAATATGAAAATAAACTCTCCAAGTTTTGGCCTTGGGCACCATACAAAGATCCTCCACTCCCTACAATCCAATGTTAGCAGAAATGCCACTCATTTCTGTGTACCTTTCAGATTAAGAATCAAAGAATCTCCCACCATCCACACAGTAAGCCTTCTCATAGCAACAACCAGAGCCATATTCCCTACACACAGCAATGGAAAGAACTGCTGCCCTCTCTTCCTATAAATCACAACCAGTATACCTCATTGGCTCATCCCCACAGTCCCCATTCCATAGCAGCCATCCTTAAAAGACCCAGATGTGGCACGCCCACTCTGCTGACTATCGCGCTGTGTGCGGAACCCGTAACACAGATTCCATTCTTCCCTTCTTCCCTTTCTACTGTAATCTTTGTAGCACTCACTCATTGGCTACTTTTGAGCAGTCACACACCCATCCACCAATCACATCCAAAAGCTCTAGATCTAACTCTGTCATTTTAGTTCAACATTTCCGAATTTACTGTGGAACTCTCTGAGTACATGTATCCTGTTACTCACAAACACCTGCATCAAAAAGTACTGTACACATCTCCAAGATTTCTACTTGCAGATTCAACCACATCTGCATCTATCAAGACAAAGACATCTATCAATACAAAGACAAAGTACAGGTATGCTTAGATTTGTAAAATTATATTTACAACTCCTTTACAAATGCATTTAAACAGGATTCCTGTCACTTACCTTGCATTAATCTACCCAATAATCATACTCTCTTTTGCCCCATCTCCTGACATCAAGTGGCCGTTACTTAGAATGCTCACTGGTTGCAAAGTTTTCTTTAAAAAAGACATACTTGCATTTCCAGCCACACTGTCTGTGTCTTTTTTGTGAAAGAAAAGAAAAGAAAAATGACATGTAAAACATTTCTACAGCATGTTTAAATGACAGATCCTGTGTGAAAGTTCAATATACATTGAGAGTACATGTATACTAGCCAATATGACCCATTATTACCTACCAAGTGTTATGTTTTCCTTTCATTCTGTCACGTTTAATACCACTTCTCCCACTAACTAAGTTACACTATAATTCTCACAATCCAAAGTGGAAACGAACACTGCATGTATGTTGCTAAAGCATTGTATCTACATGGAATGAAAAATGGCAAAATGGAATGCGTTTACAAATATTTATTTCAGCACCAGTCCAACTACAACTAATAAATGCATGTATGCATGAACAATAGTACTGTGTGTAATTTCAAAAAAGTAAATAATGGAATCAATTTGTGAAATGTTTTGAAATAACTTTCAGTGTGTGCAATTGTATGAACTTTGACTCACATGCATACTTGCTAATATTCCCTTTCTAATCTGTATGTGCTTACAGGCTCCTACATTTTTGTCACCATCCTGGGACTTGTAGTGCACCTTTTCTAATGCAAATAGTGCTACTGCAACTCCCACAATACAAACAAAAGAACCATCCTTTAATAGGCAACTACACATCGGAATGCTTTTGGGTCCAATATATTTGCATTACTTCTTGACTGTTGTTCGCTCCGTTTTTTGGATTACTTTTTATTCCCTGGAGTTACTTTGAGTGGAGGTCCCCTGGTACATTGCTGAGGCCCAAGCGAGATCCTCAGTTCCTTTGGCAAACTGAGGGTATCCTTGCCTCACTCCTGGATGCGCGGTGCTCTGCAAATGCTGAGTTCGCAAAGGTCTGCCTTGTCCTGAGTCGCTCCCACGCTCAAGGGGAAGTGCAGACCATGGGGGAAGACTCAGCTCTGAGAGAAGTCAAGGATCTCTAGAGCATGTGAGTGTACCCTTGCATGAATGTGCAGCGCTATGGAGGTGCGCACAGAGCAGGGTTTTTTATGGTGTATAGGCTGCATCGTTCACGGGGGAGAACGATCAACCATAGTAGTAGATATTAGTTCCACCCCTCTGATAGGCAGAGGGTTTGTGGCAGTCACATCTGTAGAAGAGGAGTGTGCAGACAATGGCAGACCTCCATTAAATGGGAGTGGTGAGTAGTGGGTAGTGCAGTAGATTGTATAGTTGCAGTATTTTGTGTGGGGATTGAGAGAAGACAGCATTGAGATTATTGTTCAGGAACACATGCAGAAGATTAGAAATGAAGTGCTACATTGTGCTGCCTCAGTTGGAAGGGCGGCACAAGAGTGTTGCTGTAAATAGTAATGCTTAGTGTTTGTTTAAGTAGCTTAGTAGCCCGTCGAGGAAGAATAGGGGCTAGGTAGCTATATTTTAAGAAAAGATTAGCTTTTAGCTAGATTTGTGTGGGCTATGGAGGGGACCAATAGGTATGATAAGAATAATTGGGCAGGCCTGTGGAGAGGGCCATTGAGTGTAGTTTTGGTGTGATTGAAGTGGATGGAATGTGTGAATATGTGAGGGGTGGTGTTGAGTGAGGGTATATCAGGTGTGTTTTGGGTGTATTTTGTAACATTTTTGGGACTTGTATAGGTGAACAAATTGTGATTGGCAATTTTTGCTATATATATTAATAGTAATTGGGAGGGAAGCTAAATTGTGCGAGGGTAAGGAGGGAGGATCTTTCGACAGTCATATGTGAGGCAGAGTGAACTACAGGGACATCATTTCACCAAAATGCGAGGGTAGCGGACGTGACATTACACAACCCATGACCTCTGATGACATTGCAGGAAGTGATTTCCTTTGACCCAACCCCGAAGTGACATCACGGGAAGTGATGGAGCATGACCTTTCATACCTTGACAAAACAGGAGGGGGCATAACATAGAATTGTTCATAAGTACACTAGGAATGTATGGTTACGATATCACTATAATGTGATATACTTTTCATACAAGAATAAATCACCATATGTATCGTTAATATCAGTGTGTTTAGGCCCACATTACCAAATCACTGTGAATGCAAGCAGACTTCCAAGGCCAAATGATAATGATGTGTAATTATTAAGCACTTATGCTTAAGCACTTATATAGAACAAATATACATACAATATCACCCAACCTGTGTTGGTACTCATTTATTGACCTCAGAAGGATGAAAGGCTGAGTTGAGGTGTTTAATAACAGTCTAAATCAGTTACTCACCCCTGAAGTGTGCCTGAAATAAACCTTTAACAAGTCTATCAATTATTGTATAAAATTCCAAAAAGACAAATTATTTGTTAATCCTATTCTTTCTTATTTAGGGTAACTGCTCAAAGTTTTACACTTATGCAGCCTGCCTGAACAAGAAAGCCTGCCAGTCCAGAAACAAAGAGCCACATGGCACTGGCCACAGCCCAAGAGCTTACATTTAAAATTCATTAAAAAAAAGAAACTTTTTTTAAGGGTTGCGAGGGTGACCTCAGTGGTTGCAGCTGTGACACCTGGCAGCCCCCAAATGATGTTCCTGGTGAACTAGAGGGAATAGGATGGTGTTTAGTTTGTTTATAGACAGATTGGGTGCAGGGACTTTCTGGGCAGTGTTTTTGAGAATGGCCAGGACAAGGAACATTCGACAGTCACACTATAGAGAACGTGTTTTCCTATTTGCCGGCAACATATTAAGGCACCACATTGATGAGTAGGCCTATAGAAGCTGTATGTGAGAAAAAAATGAAAAACCTGCCAAAGAGGATTGGGAAGGTAGTGACCGCACTACTCCTTCCCATGGGGCTGTACCCTACTCTGAAGCCGGCAGCACGGTACACAAACCCACGATGGGTGGCCCCAAGTAAGGACAAGACAGAATTAGAAAAGAGAAAGCCAGAGGCTAGAATCACTGCTACTGAGAGAACAGCTGCCAGTAACAAGAAATACTTGTCAGACATAGAAATAAATGTGTGTCGGCAGTTAGAAAGTGTGTTCAAAGCAGACAAAAATGAGATAGAAAAGGCAGTCTGGAGAAAGAACGAGGAGCAGGGGGCACGGGAATACCAGGTGGTTGGACATCCTGGAAATGTATGTTTAAGTTAGCTAAACAGACTTCAGACATAGAGGGAGAGAGCTCCATGGGTTCAGAAGTAGACCCCGAGAATACTGATGATGCCGGAGGATCAGGCTCTGATAAAGGGAGGATGTGGGACAAAGAGGATGGGGATGACGACAAAGTGTAGCAAAGGGCCGGGGAGAAAGAGAAATAGAGGAGAAAAAAAGGGAGACAGATTGGGGGAGTAGCAGGGACTGGTCCCAGACCCTACGAAACAGAATAGATAGGAAGGCAGTAGCTATCATTGCAAATGGCAGGGCTCAGCCCAGGCCGCATACACAGTTGCTCTAGTTACAGAAAGGCGATGGGAGGAGCACAGTATATACTATGGCAGAGCATGGACAGAGATCATTTGGTGTATATTTTGCCATTCCTCACAGCGGGGGCAGGCAGATGGATATATACTCTTGAGAAAGAGACAGCATAAATTACCCCGGAAATTAGCGACATGGCAAGCTGCCATATTGTGTCAATGAGGTGACAAAATATGGGAGCACACAGGATAAGATGGAGTAAAATTCAGTAGTAACTTACACAACGGTGTACCCTTTAACAACCGTCGTGTACATGTGTGGAAAGTATTAAGGATTTACCCATACACCTCAGATATGGGGGCAATTTTGACATGCCAAATGAAACCAGAAAAAGACCCTGCAGAATACATACAACACATATAGCAGATGTGTATGTAAGAGACGCGACAATCATAGGACATGAGCTTACCAATATTTTAACACATATTGGTCTGTGGCCTCCCCTCAGATGTGCAAACATCCCTAGAGAAGGTGGTTGGGATTGAGGCAAAGGGATGGCCAGAAATACAGACAACTGAAGGCGCTCACTCCCCACTTCACCAACAAAACTCAGAATAAAGGACCCATTCCAGTAGGGAATGAGACCAAGAGATCGGTGTTGCGAGTTATTAAAAATGTATATAAAATTCAGCATCCAGAGAACTCTGCTGCCTTGAGAGCGCTCTGGCAAACGATACAGACACAATAGATTTTAAAAGGTTACAGCGTCATCCATGATGATTTCTATATAGTCTACAAGTTACAGTTCCATTGGTTAGAAAGGAGGTACACATATAGTTCTGTAAGGACCGACTCCACAGGATTGGTTGATTACTTGGCGGCAAGTTGGACAGCGCGTGGTTCAACTGGGCCAGTCTGTGTGAGGTGAAGGTCGGGTCAGGTCGAAGAGGTAGCTGGTACTGACTAGACTAATCTACACACTTATTCTAGACATGCAGTAAATAATGATCATCAGTATACCTTTGAGTAAATATTAGGGACCTATAAATTATACACATGGGTTTACACTATCCCACTTTGAGTTACTGGCGAGGTGAAGGATGTGGGGGTTTTGCCCCTGAGGTAACCTGTGGGGGTTGGGATTGATAGCTGTCAGGTCTGGCACATCATAGCAGGATGGGGGTGGAGTGACGTATGTTCATTTAGGACAGGATATATTGTGATAGAGGTCTGGTTTTATTAGGGGTACTTTAGGATGGTCAACAAGGAAGGGTCACATTTCTGGTACATCAAAAAATAGCTTTGGAGGGCACAAGGTTGAACAAACAGTCATTTCCCAACAATGGGGGTGAGAGGTGCAGGAGCAGGTTTGTTGAGATGGATGAGTTACAAGTCATGGTTCAGCTCGGTCACACACAGGACAGTGATCTAAGAAGAAGAGTGAGAAGAATACATTGTTTGTTTGCAACATCTTGTCTCAGAGCATCCGTGAGAAAGGGACTTGGGAGGCGAAGGCGCGAGAGGGGAAAGGTGGGTGTTGTCAGCGCTCGCTGTGTGCGCGGCGCTGCTGAGGGGAGAGGAGACTTCGCAATGCCAGAATGCAGCCTAGTCAAAAGATAGTGTCGAGGGTAGACAAAATGGAGTCCAAGTGTGTCTTGCAATAGCCCCATGTCATGATGCCTACCCCCGGGGACCCAGACCAAGTCCAGCAACCCCGGAAGCAGGCATCAAGTTACCCCAAGCAAGCCCAACAACCCCCACTAGGGGCTATTTGGGTGCAGTCCTGGCGCCTATGGCGCCAGGCTCATATGGAGAGTCAGTCCTGGTGCTGATGCATATCATGCTGCAAACTTACCTGATGCAGACCATGCTGCAAGAGCTCCAAGCCAAACGAGGCTTGGAAGGGACTATTTTACCTAGGGATTATTTTTTTACTCGGGTGGGGCTGGGGAGGAATACTTACCTGGGACTACTTTGGAGGCTATTGAAACCACGCCCGAAGAGCAGCACACGCTTCACGTTATTCTGCATCCAGCAGCGTAATGCTCACCGTGCCTGCAAGTCTGCATCCAGTCTTCTGCCACGCCCGCCTCGTGTTTGGAGCTCCTAGAAAAAGGGAGAAAGAAGGAGAAAAGGTTAGAACAAGAGCAATACCTTTGATTCTTACCTGAATTCCCGATCCATCGCGCCTTCGAGCTGGAAGAAAGAAGTTATTTTATGCGCATCGCTTCGCCTGCTGCAGCGCCGCGCTGAACTCACCGGCCATGGCAGCATCTTCACATTTCACCGCATCCTCCTGCATGTTCCTGCTGCACTCCGGCACCTAAGGAGAAGACAAGAACAGCAAGGTGAGCCAAGGGAATACACAGAGGAATATCCCCCATAGACTTACCTGATTTTAACACCGGGGGTTCTATTCTTCTTCACTGGTCGGGGCAGCTTCCACTGCATCCTAGCCGAACCCCGGCCCCTAAGGGACTAACAAGGGGAACCCTCCTCACCACAAAAGACTTACCTGATTTTACCGCCGGAGGCATTATTCCCCGAGACTTCATACTTTCTCTCAGCGCCTGAATAAGGGAGAAAGCAACAGGTTACATATGGACATTATTTTATTGAACTGTGTTGGATAATACAAATCCTTACCAGAACATTACCGGTTGCCACGAGGAACTCTTCAGTAGGGTCAAGCTGCAACCTGCAAGGAATCGGACAAGAGTGAAACTCAGGCATTTGAACTCTTACGAACTACATACTTATGGCGTCTTGCCGGGAATATCGGAGTCAATATTGTCCTGGAACTCACCAATTCCTTCGAGCCAGTGAAGCAACTGGTTATCTATGCACCCCTGCGCTCAATGCAGGATGGAGAGCTCATCTTTTCAAATCATCAGGTGAGACTATAAGAGGGGACATCCAAGGTGATCAGTGGGGAGAACAGCCCTCAACTCCACGGGTGGTTAATCCCCTTTCTCCATTTGCAGAAGAATATTCCTACAGGCCAAGCAAATGAAGCTAGGTGGGCCAGTCCAGTCCGTCATCTCGGCCCTACGCGTCACATTGGTGGAGACCGCAGCAGTCCAGATCGAAGCCTCTGTGGGAGCCAGGTGAGCGTAACACCCACCTCTGCTTATGCCAGGGCCTTATCCCCTATGGCTGCAGAAGGGTAATGGAGGCGTCCCACACTAGTATAAGAGCAATTGGTCCCTTTTGCATAGAATCTATGCAGAGGCTCAACTGACCCCCTCCTTCCTTACACAACCATAGTACACATCTGTAGGAGAAAGGCCCACAGATGCCCAGACATGACAGGTAAACACACAGTAGCAGGCAACAGTACCACCGATTGCTTTACAGGCCCAGGCACAAATATATACGAAGGGAAACAGCATATTTTTAGCTAAGAACACAGTACCACATTACACGGGAGTGACCATTCTTGAAAGTAACCCATTCCCATTTTTAGGACAAGACCCAAATGCCCAATAGGCCAGGCCACAGAAGACATGTGTGTGCCCAATCCTTTCAGTAACTGAAGATCCTGATGAGAAACCCGTGGTAACAGTGAAGATTCGACAAAAAGATTTCTAATTTTTGGTCAACATTGGAGCCACCAAATACTGTATTAAGAAGGGTGTCTTTCCCCTGTCAGACAAAGTAATGGACACTCAGGGATGCCATTGTAACAGTTCCTATCACAGGCAATTTACCGCTCACAATAGTCACAAAAGAGTAGTTCCCCTGTTGTACTCAAAAGACACTCCCATCAACATATTAGGAAGGCATCACCATAGCCTTGGCTGTATCCTGGCAGTAGTTACGCCAGGATACAGCCAACGCTATTAATGTTACAGCTACTCAGTCCGGCTCTATTAGCGTCGGATACCGAGTAGTGGTAAGGCAGTAATTTGCCGTTTATTTGAGATTCCATATATATGGGGATTATATGGGGATTTTCAGTGCTATTACCACTGCCGGTAATAGTGCTGGCGGTAATAGCTTGGAAAATGGGAGGAAAGTTGAATATTTACCTCCAGCTGACAGCTGGAGGTAATTCTCAAGCCTTCCTCCAATACTGAGGATTGGGCGGAGTGGTAATTCAGCGGTAATAACTTTACCACCAGATTTTTGCTGCTCTGCACAACCCCTGATGAGGCCCATAATGAGCACAATAAATATGACAATTTAATTTTCAGAGAAGGGCATAATATACATGACACTCAGTTTATTTTATGAGTGATTCACAGTCATCATACAAGCATTTTGTGTACACAGCACTTTACGTGAATTACCACACCACCCCTAGTTATTCCTTTATGGTGTACAAGTATTGTTAGGGTGGGTGCTCAGAATGGAGGATAAGGTATTTCTGATTGGTCACAGAATTCTTGTTCAGACCATCAGTACACAAAGAAGTGGCACCAGGTACTACACCCACAATAAACTTAGAAGTAGCGCTAACAAGGATGGACATGGTATTATTGTATGGGGCAGATGAAGAGGGTACAGATGCATAGAACCGACACTGAGATTAACAGATTTGACATATGAGCAACTGTTTTCAGAGGACAAAGAGGAGGGGGAGATTGTGTTTCAGATATGCATCCCATGTCAGGTAAACATAGAAGAAAGTGGTGCGGGAAGGATGGGATGGCAATCCTCAAACTCCTTCCCACTACATTGTGGACATTGTGGACTATGTGCGTGGTTTGATCCAAGATGGCTAAGTACAGGGAACAGACTGTCCATAACCTGAAGGCAATTCAGGAGCTCAATACGCACTGGACTGACCTGGAGGCCTCCATGAAGGGGTACACGCCAAGCCAGATGGTCTGGATCATTAAGCCCATCATAACCAGTGCCTTGCACGACAAGTGGACTGGGCTCTATGTGGTGCTGGAAAAGATCAGTGAGGTGAACTACCTCAATCATACGAAGACACCGCCGCAGACACATCAGGTTTTCCTTGTCAAATGGCTTAAACCCCTTTACAGGGATGACTTAGCTATGGCATTGTCACAGATGATGAGACCGAGGAGGAGACAGATACACTCCCTGACTTATTGCACGTAGATCCCACTTACGGGACACTCGAGGGAGTTAATATGGCTCCGGACATCACCAAACAGCAACTTCAGGACTGTGAGCAGCTCCAGTATCAATTTGGTGGACTGTTCTCGCTGACTCCTGGGAAGATTGATTGGTGCATCCATGATATTGGCAGTGGAGACAGTAAACCGGTGGAGGATACACCGGATGTCTAACAAGGTCAAAGACACCATCAAGGAGGAAGTCTCCAAGATGTTGGCCTTGGGGGCGATCAAGCCATCCTGCAGCTCCTGGTCTAGGTCAGTGGTACTGGTCCCTAAAATGTCCAGTAACGGGAAAAGCAAGGTCCGGATTTGCTTGGATTATTTGGGGCTCAACTCTGTCATGAAGACAGATGCAGACCCCATGCCTTTGGCAGGTAAACTCATTGACTGGTTAGGCGCTGCCTAGTGCATGACTATCTTTGACCTCATAGCAGGGTACTGGCAGGTCGGCCTGACCATTCATGAAAAGAGAGGTCTGCATTCTCCACCCCAGATGGGCACTACCAGTTCATGGGTATGCTTTTCAGACTAAAGAATGCACCTGACAGCTTCCAGAGGATGGTAAACCAGGTCCTAACGGGGCTGGAAGACCACTTGCTCACATACTTAGAAGATGTGGCAGTACATTTAAGCCTTACAAGTGCCAGATAGTGCAGGATACTGTGACTTACCTAGGTCACCAAGAAGGTGGCGGTTAGAAGAAACTTCTCCAGGCCAAAGTTCTGGCGGTGAAGGATTGGGACATCCCCACCAGACAAACTCATGTGAGGGACTTCCTCTGCATCGCTGGTTATTATCAGTCTTCAATTAAGGGGTATGAGACCCTTGCCCTTCCCTTAAATGACGTCACATCAAAGAAACTGCCAGATAAGGTCACCTAGATTCCTGCCTGTCAGTCGCAGAGCTTGAAGGATGGCCTGTGTCAGGCTTAAGTTCCAAAGATCCCAGATATCTGGTTTATCGTTCACACAGATGCTTGTGCATTTGGCATCGGTGCAGTATTAGCATACCTGAACTCTGATGGGGTAGGACAACCTTGTGCGCACTTAAGTAGGTGCTGATCAAGCAATAGCGAAACTGGACCACCATTGAGAAGGAGGCATTTGCAGTAGTTTGGGAGGTATGTAAGTTTAAACTCTACATATATGGGTCTTACTTCACTGTGCAAACCAACCACAGACCTATGAGGTGGCTTATGGCCATACAGTGAGGGAACCCCATGTTACTCTGTTGGACCATACTGTCATATCTGTCAAAGGAGTTAAGAAGGTACTGCAACCCACGCTCAGTACAGTCAAACATCAGGAAGTCATCCACAGAACTTAGCCACGTAACTTTAAGATGTGATAGTTTGGGCAAAGCAAAAGCTACAATGCTAAAATACTCTCTGATATTTGACTTGTAAAGATTAAAAAGGATGGCCGTAAGGATGCAGCCATTTCGATCACACCTATGCATGGAAATCCTTCTGGACAGTGATCCTTCCTTGATGAGTCGTACCTTCATTTAAGAGTTATTGTGTAGAACAATAATGAGTCTCAAAGGAGGGTTTCCTAGCCCTGTCACTTCTTCCACAATAGTTCCCTATTCACAGTATCAAAAGCAGAAGTGAGATCAATTGTTAACAGAACAATGTATTTTTATTTTTTCAACTATGTCAATGATTGAAGGCACTTACGAATAAAGTCATTCACTGTTGTCCCTAAGGACTTCCTGAATCCAGTTTCCCATTTTTGTAAGCCCATCTCTTTCACCCCTGTGTCCAAATGGGCCAACAAAAATGTTGCAAACACTTTACTGTCTACGTCCAGTTTTGAGATCGGGCAGTAGTTCCGAGTAGCTAATCTTGTACCTTTCTTCTAAATGGGAACTACGCAGGTAATCTGCCAGTTTTCAGGAAGTCGATTGGTCTCCACTATATTCTTAAACAAGTAGGTCAAAATATGAGAACAAAGTAAAGGAGTACTGCAAATGACCGAATTTGATAACTTACTTGGTCTGGGTACTCAAGAGAAACTAACTTTAGAAAGAATTTCCGGTATGATCTCCTGATCGACCTCAAGGTGCCCGTCATCTAGACTTCCAAGTAGCTCCAAATAAATGTTTGTGCGCTTTAGAGAGAAAAACAAGTTAGCTACCCGATATCTCTATATCCTGCAGGGGGCGGTGCATGTTCATGCTTGTCGACTCAATGTCCCAGCGTAATCTGCAATAACAAGGAAATTCTATAGCGGGGTAGCTTGAGAGCGGCGATTAAGAATATGTGGGAGAAACATCCAATCGAAAGAAGGTTAACACGGGTAAGTAACTTGTTCTTTGAATAGATTGTGTTCTCCCACATATTCCTAATTTTATGATAGACTCCCAAAGCAGTGTTTTCAATTTAGGAGTTCCTTATTGGTTTGTGTGTACAGAATGTAACACCACCTTCCCGAAACCACCTTCCTGGCCTGAGGAAGACACCAGAATATAATGTGTGGTGAATGTGTGAATGGAGGACCATGTGGCCAGCGCACAAATATCCTGAATTAGGACTCCCCTCTTTAAGGCAGAGGAAGCAGCCATGCACCCGGTCGAATGAGCCCTGAGACTCTCACTAACCTGTAGCATTCAGAAATTCCTAAAAGGATCCACCTGGATAAGGTTTATTTTGTGACCGCTATACCCAACTTATGGCCCTTGTAACCAACAAAAAGTTGATCATACTGCCCTTAACTTAGACATTCTGGATAAGTAGAAGCATCTTGGGTTAAGCCTGTGTAATCTCCACTCTTCCTTTACAGGATGAGGTGGAGGATAAAATGATGGAAGTATGATTTTTTGAGTTAAATGAAACTCAGATACAATTTTTGGTACAAAAGTAGGTTTAACCTTAAGGATCACTCTATCCTTAAAGAAGACTGTGTAAGGAGGCTTGCAGGAAAAGGCTTGAAGTGCCCTCACCATCCGGGCTGATGTAAGAGCAACCAAAAGGATGGTCTTCAGAGTTAGTAATCTTAGAGGGCAGAAATGAATAGGCTTGAATGTGTGCTCCAGATGAGACATTTCAAGATCAAATTAAGATCGGAAACCGGGACTGGAAATGGGATCGGAAGGAATACATTTGTCAGCCCCTTCAGAAATGATATTCCTTGTGGTATTTTGAAGAAAGATACCTCTTCAAAGTATTGCTTAAAAATAGATATTGCTGCCAGATACCCTTTAATTGTGCCAAACTGGAACTCCAGATTAGCCAGAAGTAACAAGAACGATCACACCATTATTGTGCTGATTGTAAAAGGGTTCACATTCTCATCCCTGCACCAGCTGCAGAATGTGTTCCACCGTCAGCGGAATAACGATTTTGTTGCTGGCCTTCTGGCTGAAAGCAAAACGTCATCCGGCAGGTCCCAATCCTTATATCTCAACCTCTCAGAAACCATGGGTGAAGGTTGAGAGTCTTGAACCTCTGGATGGAGAACCTGACACTCCTCTCATGAGCGAAGGTCCTCCTTTGTGGAAGATGCATTGGAGGGCAGATCGACATGTCCAAGAGGCCCGGGTACCACGTCCTCCTGGCCCAATCCAGAGCAATTAGGATTGTGGATTTCCCAAACATTCTCAACCTCGTGATCACATGAGGAATGATGCGGACTGGAGGAAACGTGTACAGGAGTGGAAACTCCCAGTCCACTATGAACACGTCCCCTAGAGCTCCTCTTGGGGGAAATTCCCTGGAGCAGTACAGTTCCCACTTCCTGTTGACATTGGTCATGAACAGATCCACCTGAGGGGTTCCCCAAAGTACTTGCTGAGCTAGTTCCCATTCGTGGTAGACTGTGCTCTGCCTGCTCAGAGCATCAGCCGCCATGTTCTCCTCTCTAGCTAGGCAAACTGCTGATAGGTAGATTCCTTCTTGAATTTCCCAAACTACATTGCCTCTCTGCATAGTGGTAGTAGCCCCACACCTCCTCTCTTGTTGAGGTAGTACATGGCCACTGTGTTGTCCGTCATTATCAGGAAATTCTTTCCCCTACAGAGGGCAGAAATGCCTCCAGCACTAGTCTGATCAATCTTAGCTCCAAAAGGTTGATTTGTAGCTTGGATTCCAATTGAGACCAATGACCACTGATTGTCAGATCATTGGCATGGGCTCTCCAACCTGTGAGTGAGGCGTCCATCACTACTGTTATCTCCAGCCATGGCTGCCAAAAGGATTCTCCCTTCAGAATATTGTCCTTGCAAGCCCACCACAGAAGATCCTGTGCAACTCTGCTTGGAAGATGAAGAGGGTCTGACATCCTGCCTAAGAATTGAGACCATTGAGTCTTGAGAGCCCATTGGAGTGATCTCATTCTCATGTGAGCATCTCGCACCAGAGAAATGTAGGATGCCATGAGGCCGAGTAACCTCCAAAAATTGAAGGCCGGAAGACTCTGGACACTCTGGAATTTAGTGACCCTCTGCAGAATGTGTTGAGCCCTCACCTCGAATAGCAAGGCTTTTCCTGAAGAAGCATTCAGGACTGCTCGATGAACTGCAGTCTTTGAGATGGAATCATGTGGGACTTCTTGTAATTGAGGGAGAAGCCCAGTCAGTGGAGAGAGTGTCAGGTTACTCTGAGATGTTCCTGGGGTTGTTCGGGTGAATGTGCCCTGATCAGCCAATCATCCAAGTAGGGGTAGATGTGAATCTGCCCTCTCCTGAGACTCGCTGCCACCATTGCCATCAATTTGTTGAAAACCCTCATGCGGAGGTCAGCACGAATGGCAGAACTCAAAATTGATAATGAGAGATGCAAACCTTGAACCTCAGGTACCTTCTGTGCTTGTGATGGCTAGGCACATGAAAGTAAGCATCCTGAAGATCCAATGATACCATTCAATACTAGAGATGGAGGTCCTGAATAATCTGAGAAAGGGTAACCATCTTGAACTTGTAATTCCTGAGGGACTTGGTCAAGTTTCCTGAGTCCAAGATGGGTCTCAATCCTACGTCCTTTTTGGGAATTGGAAAGTACAGGGAGTAACAACCTGTCAAACTCCGCTGTAACCGGCTGTATTAGCGTCGGATACCGAGTAGTGGTAAGGCAGTAATTTGCCGTTTATTTGAGATTCCATATATATGGGGATTATATGGGGATTTTCAGTGCTATTACCACTGCCGGTAATAGTGCTGGCGGTAATAGCTTGCAAAATGGGAGGAAAGTTGAATATTTACCTCCAGCTGACATCTGGAGGTAATTCTCAAGCCTTCCTCCAATATTGAGGATTGGGCGGAGTGGTAATGCAGCGGTAATAACTTTACCACCAGATTTTTGCCACTCTGCACAACCCCTGATGAGGCCCATAATGAGCACAATAAATATGACAATTTAATTTTCAGAGAAGGGCATAACATACATGACACTCAGTATATTTTATGAGTGATTCACAGTCATCATACAAGCATTTTGTGTACACAGCACTTTACGTGAATTACCACACCACCCCTAGTTATTCCTTTATGGTGTACAAGTATTGTTAGGGTGGGTGCTCAGAATGGAGGATAAGGTATTTCTGATTGGTCACAGAATTCTTGTTCAGACCATCAGTACACAAAGAAGTGGCACCAGGTACTACACCCACAATAAACTTAGAAGTAGCGCTAACAAGGATGGACATGGTATTATTGTATGGGGCAGATGAAGAGGGTACAGATGCATAGACCCGACACTGAGATTAACAAATTTGACATATGAGCAACTGTTTTCAGAGGACAAAGAGGAGGGGGAGATTGTGTTTCAGATATGCATCCCATGTCAGGTAAACATAGAAGAAAGTGGTGCGGGAAGGATGGGATGGCAATCCTCAAACTCCTTCCCACTACATTGTGGACATTGTGGACTATGTGCGTGGTTTGATCCAAGATGGCTAAGTACAGGGAACAGACTGTCCATAACCTGAAGGCAATTCAGGAGCTCAATACGCACTGGACTGACCTGGAGGCCTCCATGAAGGAGTACACGCCAAGCCAGATGGTCTGGATCATTAAGCCCATCATAACCAGTGCCTTGCACGACAAGTGGACTGGGCTCTATGTGGTGCTGGAAAAGATCAGTGAGGTGAACTACCTCAATCATACGAAGACACCGCCGCAGACACATCAGGTTTTCCTTGTCAAATGGCTTAAACCTCTTTACAGGGATGACTTAGCTATGGCATTGTCACAGATGTTGAGACCGAGGAGGAGACAGATACACTCTCTCACTTATTGCACGTAGATCCCACTTACGGGACACTCGAGGGAGTTAATATGGCTCCGGACATCACCAAACAGCAACTTCAGGACTGTGAGCAGCTCCAGTATCAATTTGGTGGACTGTTCTCGCTGACTCCTGGGAAGATTGATTGGTGCATCCATGATATTGGCAGTGAAGACAGTAAACCGGTGGAGGATACACCGGATGTCTAACAAGGTCAAAGACACCATCAAGGAGGAAGTCTCCAAGATGTTGGCCTTGGGGGCGATCAAGCCATCTTGCAGCTCCTGGTCTAGGTCAGTGGTACTGGTCCCTAAAATGTCCAGTAACGGGAAAAGCAAGGTCCGGATTTGCTTGGATTATTGGGGGCTCAACTCTGTCATGAAGACAGATGCAGACCCCATTCCTTTGGCAGGTAAACTCATTGACTGGTTATGCGCTGCCAAGTGCATGACTATCTTTGACCTCATAGCAGGGTACTGGCAGGTGGCCTGACCATTCATGAAAAGAGAGGTCTGCATTCTCCACCCCAGATGGGCACTACCAGTTCATGGGTATGCTTTTCAGACTAAAGAATGCACCTGACAGCTTCCAGAGGATGGTAAACCAGGTCCTAACGGGGATGGAAGACCACTTGCTCACATACTTAGAAGATGTGGCAGTACATTTAAGCCTTACAAGTGCCAGATAGTGCAGGATACTGTGACTTACCTAGGTCACCAAGAAGGTGGCGGTTAGAAGAAACTTCTCCAGGCCAAAGTTCTGGCGGTGAAGGATTGGGACATCCCCACCAGACAAACTCATGTGAGGGACTTCCTCTGCATCGCTGGTTATTATCAGTCTTCAATTAAGGGGTATGAGACCCTTGCCCTTCCCTTAAATGACGTCACATCAAAGAAACTGCCAGATAACGTCACCTAGATTCCTGCCTGTCAGTCGCAGAGCTTGAAGGATGGCCTGTGTCAGGCTTAAGTTCCAAAGATCCCAGATATCCGGTTTATCGTTCAGACAGATGCTTGTGCATTTGGCATCGGTGCAGTATTAGCATACCTGAACTCTGATGGGGTAGGACAACCTTGTGCGCACTTAAGTAGGTGCTGATCAAGCAATAGCGCAACTGGACCACCATTGAGAAGGAGGCATTTGCAGTAGTTTGGGAGGTATGTAAGTTTAAACTCTACATATATGGGTCTTACTTCACTGTGCAAACCAACCACAGACCTATGAGGTGGCTTATGGCCATACAGTGAGGGAACCCCATGTTACTCTGTTGGACGATACTGGCATATCTGTCAAAGGAGTTAAGAAGGTACTGCAACCCACGCTCAGTACAGTCAAACATCAGGAAGTCATCCACAGAACTTAGCCACGTAACTTTAAGATGTGATAGTTTGGGCAAAGCAAAAGCTACATTGCTAAAATACTCTCTGATGTTTGACTTGTAAAGATTAAAAAGGATGGCCGTAAGGATGCAGCCATTTCGATCACACCTATGCATGGAAATCCTTCTGGACAGTGATCCTTCCTTGATGAGTCGTACCTTCATTTAAGAGTTATTGTGTAGAACAATAATGAGTCTCAAAGGAGGGTTTCCTAGCCTTGTCACTTCTTCCACAATAGTTCCCTATTCACAGTATCAAAAGCAGAAGTGAGATCAATTGTTAACAGAACAATGTATTTTTATTTTTTCAACTATGTCAATGATTGAAGGCACTTACGAATAAAGTCATTCACTGTTGTCCCTAAGGACTTCCTGAATCCAGTTTCCCATTTTTGTAAGCCCATCTCTTTCACCCCTGTGTCCAAATGGGCCAACAAAAATGTTGCAAACACTTTACTGTCTACGTCCAGTTTTGAGATCGGGCAGTAGTTCCGAGTAGCTAATCTTGTACCTTTCTTCTAAATGAGAACTACGCAGGTAATCTGCCAGTTTTCAGGAAGTCGATTGGTCTCCACTATATTCTTAAACAAGTAGGTCAAAATATGAGAACAAAGTAAAGGAGTACTGCAAATGACCGAATTTGATACTTACTTGGTCTGGGTGCTCAAGAGAAACTAACTTTAGAAAGAATTTCCGGTATGATCTCCTGATCGACCTCAAGGTGCCCGTCATCTAGACTTCCAAGTAGCTCCAAATAAATGTTTGTGCGCTTTAGAGAGAAAAACAAGTTAGCTACCCGATATCTCTATATCTTGCAGGGGGCGGTGCATGTTCATGCTTGTCGACTCAATGTCCCAGCGTAATCTGCAATAACAAGGAAATTCTATAGCGGGGTAGCTTGAGAGCGGCGATTAAGAATATGTGGGAGAAACATCCAATCGAAAGAAGGTTAACACGGGTAAGTAACTTGTTCTTTGAATAGATTGTGTTCTCCCACATATTCCTAATTTTATGATAGACTCCCAAAGCAGTGTTTTCAATTTAGGAGTTCCTTATTGGTTTGTGTGTACAGAATGTAACACCACCTTCCCGAAACCACCTTCCCGGCCTGAGGAAGACACCAGAATATAATGTGTGGTGAATGTGTGAACGGAGGACCATGTGGCCAGCGCACAAATATCCTGAATTAGGACTCCCCTCTTTAAGGCAGAGGAAGCAGCCATGCACCCGGTCAAATGAGCCCTGAGACTCTCACTAACCTGTAGCATTCAGAAATTCCTAAAAGGATCCACCTGGATAAGGTTTATTTTGTGACCGCTATACCCAACTTATGGCCCTTGTAACCAACAAAAAGTTGATCATACTGCCTTAACTTAGACATTCTGGATAAGTAGAAGCATCTTGGGTTAAGCCTGTGTAATCTCCACTCTTCCTTTACAGGATGAGGTGGAGGATGAAATGATGGAAGTATGATTTTTTGAGTTAAATGAAACTCAGACACAATTTTTGGTACAAAAGTAGGTCTAACCTTAAGGATCACTCTATCCTTAAAGAAGACTGTGTAAGGAGGCTTGCAGGAAAAGGCTTGAAGTGCCCTCACCATCCGGGCTGATGTAAGAGCAACCAAAAGGATGGTCTTCAGAGTTAGTAATCTTAGAGGGCAGAAATGAATAGGCTCGAATGTGTGCTCCAGATGAGACATTTCAAGATCAAATTAAGATCCCAAACCTGGACTGGAAATGGGATCGGAAGGAATACATTTGTCAGCCCCTTCAGAAATGATATTCCTTGTGGTATTTTGAAGAAAGATACCTCTTCAAAGTATTGCTTAAAAATAGATATTGCTGCCAGATACCCTTTAATTGTGCCAAACTGGAACTCCAGATTAGCCAGAAGTAACAAGAACGATAACATCATTATTGTGCTGATTGTAAAAGGGTTCACATTCTCATCCCTGCACCAGCTGCAGAATGTGTTCCACCGTCAGCGGAATAACGATTTTGTTGCTGGCCTTCTGGCTGAAAGCAAAACGTCATCCGGCAGGTCCCAATCCTTATATCTCAACCTCTCAGAAACCATGCGTGAAGGTTGAGAGTCTTGAACCTCTGGATGGAGAACCTGACACTCCTCTCATGAGCGAAGGTCCTCCTTTGTGGAAGATGCATTGGAGGGCAGATCGACATGTCCAGGAGGCCCGGGTACCACGTCCTCCTGGCCCAATCCAGAGCAATTAGGATTGTGGATTTCCCAAACATTCTCAACCTCGTGATCACATGAGGAATGATGCGGACTGGAGGAAACGTGTACAGGAGTGGAAACTCCCAGTCCACTATGAACACGTCCCCTAGAGCTCCTCTTGGGGGAAATTCCCTGGAGCAGTACAGTTCCCACTTCCTGTTGACATTGGTCATGAACAGATCCACCTGAGGGGTTCTCCAAAGTACTTGCTGAGCTAGTTCCCATTCGTGGTAGACTGTGCTCTGCCTGCTCAGAGCATCAGCCACCATGTTCTCCTCTCTAGCTAGGCAAACTGCTGATAGGTAGATTCCTTCTTGAATTTCCCAAACTACATTGCCTCTCTGCATAGTGGTAGTAGCCCCACACCTCCTCTCTTGTTGAGGTAGTACATGGCCACTGTGTTGTCCGTCATTATCAGGAAATTCTTTCCCCTACAGAGGGCAGAAATGCCTCCAGCACTAGTCTGATCAATCTTAGCTCCAAAAGGTTGATTTGTAGCTTGGATTCCGATTGAGACCAATGACCACTGATTGTCAGATCATTGGCATGGGCTCTCCAACCTGTGAGTGAGGCGTCCATCACTACTGTTATCTCCAGCCATGGCTCCCAAAAGGATTCTCCCTTCAGAATATTTTCCTTGCAAGCCCACCACAGAAGATCCTGTGCAACTCTGCTTGGAACATGAAGAGGGTCTGACATCCTGCCTAAGAATTGAGACCATTGAGTCTTGAGAGCCCATTGGAGTGATCTCATTCTCATGTGAGCATCTCGTACCAGAGAAATGTAGGATGCCATGAGGCCGAGTAACCTCCAAAAATTGAAGGCCGGAAGACTCTGGACACTCTGGAATTTAGTGACCCTCTGCAGAATGTGTTGAGCCCTCACCTCGAATAGCAAGGCTTTTCCTGAAGAAGCATTCAGGACTGCTCGATGAACTGCAGTCTTTGAGATGGAATCATGTGGGACTTCTTGTAATTGAGGGAGAAGCCCAGTCAGTGGAGAGAGTGTCAGGTTACTCTGAGATGTTCCTGGGCTTGTTCGGGTGAATGTGCCCTGATCAGCCAATCATCCAAGTAGGGGTAGATGTGAATCTGCCCTCTCCTGAGACTCGCTGCCACCACTGCCATCAATTTGTTGAAAACCCTCATGCGGAGGTCAGCACGAATAGCAGAACTCAAAATTGATAATGAGAGATGCAAACCTTGAACCTCAGGTACCTGCTGTGCTTGTGATGGCTAGGCACATGAAAGTAAGCATCCTGAAGATCCAATGATACCATTCAATACTAGAGATGGAGGTCCTGAATAATCTGAGAAAGGGTAACCATCTTGAACTTGTAATTCCTGAGGGACTTGGTCAAGTTTCCTGAGTCCAAGATGGGTCTCAATCCTACTTCCTTTTTGGGAATTGGAAAGTACAGGGAGTAACAACCTGTCAAACTCCGCTGTAACCGGCTGTATATCAGTTATGTCCAAGGCCACCTCCCCTTCCTCCTCACCTGTTTCTTCAGAGGAGCTTCCGCGTTGATGTGGCTTTCTTTTGGTCTTCTTTTTTTTTGTGAAGAGAAATGGTCATCTGTGGTAGGAAGCCACCCTGATTCCCTGATAAACAGGGAGGCTGGGGACCCCTCCTCCGCAGAGACCACAAGAAGAGGAAAAAAAGCAACAGCTTAAAAAAACCCTCTTCTAACGGATCTGTATCAGTGCGATACAGGTAGGCAGGATTCTTTCCAGTTCTGATGATCGAGGGGATGGATGGAGTGGCAAGGTGTCCCAGGAGACGTGGATGCCGATGAGAATACACTGAAGATGTGGAAGTCTAGAGAGTGTAGCAAGCGGGCGAATCCGGAATGGCAGTGTGGAGTAAACCACCCGATAAGGAAGGCACCCGGACTATACCCTGCAGCACCGCCTGAGGTGCCGGAACGCTACAGAGAAACTGGAGAACCAGACAACAGAGAGAAGAGGGAAACAGAAAGGCAGAAACAGGGAAATCCAAGAAGGAGAGAAAGGGAGAGAGGGATCAAGGAGGAGCGAGTGGAACGGGGAAACCGCCTCCAAGTCCACAGAGAAGCGGGAAAGAGCGAGTAGGGCTCAGTAACGGGAGAAAAGCAAGAGGAAACAATGTAGAAGTAAACAGAGAGGAGCACAGCAACAAATTGAAAAGGCAATGTTGCAACGCGCCGAACTGGAAACAGAGGCGGGGCTAAACAGGAAAACAAGAGAGACAAGAAAGACTAGACCGTTAACCAGGAAGTAAGAGGGCTAGAACGGAACATTCTAATGGCGGCACCAGCGCCAAGCATTCCAAAGACACCAGTGAGACCTGCGGACCGGCAGAGGCGTGACACAACCCTTGTTCATCTCTGCCACAGGTACCAGTTATATAGCACCTTTCTCTAGCAGGGTCAAAGTTTTCTGCACAAGGAGCATATCTGGAATTTTGAAAGAGCTGTTCCCCGGTGGATGATCCTGGGTCCTTTTTAAAAATAGAAGGCAATACCACTGGGCTACCATTTCCAGTGCCCAAGCATCTGAAGTAATGCCCCGCCATTCTTTCATGTGCTGAGAAAGTCTGGCTCCCACAGGGGCCTTGTGGGTTAAGGCCTTGGAGTGGTTTTGAGGTGGCTGAAGGTAAAACTGCAAATGCTTGGTCGGACTTAGCACCCTTCCTCGTCCACCATGATGGAATCTTCTCTGACCTCTATGACTGGCCTGCTCTCTTCCTCTTCCAACTGAGGAGTAGAATCGAAATGGCTTACCCCTGCAAGATGATGAACCGGGGTAGGAGTGTTGAGGCTGTCTAATGGTGGCACTATGAGATTTGACAGCAGCTTTTGAGGTCTGCAGCTTTTCCAAACTTTCATCAGCCTTGCTGCCAAAAAGCCTTGAGCCATCAAAGGAAGAGTCTAGACTGCACATCCGGTGAAAATCTGGACTTACTCAACCACACAAATCTGCACAGCACAGTGCTAGTTGTCAAGTTGCCAAAGACCTGCTAATGCTATCAGCCAGGAAGCCATCACTTTCTTTTCCTTCTGGGATGTGGTCTGCCACCGTAGCTACACATTCCCACAGGTTAAATGGGAATTTTGACAAGGCACAAGTTGTGTTTGCCGGTTTTAAAGCCATAGTTCCAGCAGTAAATATTTTTCTATGCCAGGCATCCACTCACTTGTCATCCCTATCGAGAGCGATAGAAGGATATGCCGATTGTTTAGTAGACGTAGGAGACTGAACCACCAAACTATCTGGTTTTGGGTGCGTTGGTAAATATTCTGGGTCACTGCTGGATGGCCTATAATTTTTGTGAAGTTCTTACTTACTGAATCTGCAGTTTCTGGTGTTTCCCAATTAGATGAGACCCTTTTATGTAGGGCAATATGAAAGTGCAAAATTCGATCTCTCTGGCGACTGTGATCCAGTATATTGTTTAGGTCATCCTGCCCGAAAGAAAGTGCAGGCTTGCTCTAGCCCAAACATTCAACCACCTTACTAATTAGTTGGCTGTATGAGGAGTCAGTGTGGTCAGAAGGATCTGGTTTCCCAGATTCCAATTCCGGAGAGGTATCTTTACCACTGGCTCGTTTAAGGTTTCATACAAGTCATTTATCCTAGACTCTTCAGAAATGAAGTCCTCTGGCACATATGGGGTACCAAATTGTAAGCCAAATGGCGGTGTATTGTCATCTGAGGACTCATTGTTTTCACACATTGTAATTAAAGATTTCAAAAAATCCTTTTTTGGTAAGGGTTTGAAAATGTTATCTAGTGATATTGGGGGCTTCAACAAATTCAAAGAAATCGTTGACAATGACTTCAAAATTGGTGTTGTAGACTTCAAATTTGTCAGAGTCGACTTTGACACTGGCTTCGATGGCTCCGATGCTCATGCAATAGCGAGGCAGTCAGGTTTGCTGAATTTTAATTTTTCTTCGAAGGAACCTTCCAAAGACTAGATTCCTGACTTGTCAAAGCCCTCAATCATTTCTCGGCGGATCAATATTTCTCTCGATGTAGTTCCTGCTTTGCTTTTGACCGAAAGATTTATAAGGTTTAGTCTTCGACTTCCCTTTGCTGCCTTGATGAAGATTGACAGGGGCATGGACTTTATGCTTCTCCTTTGAGGGGATCAGGCCACATATTCGAAGATTTTTAACATTTATTTTTGAAAATGCATCCCATTTTGCTGGGGAGTCCACCTTGGTGGAACATTTGACTACCTTGGCTGAGGAATCCCTAGAGGTCGAAGGTGATGCCCTTTCTTGGCCTTCTTGGAAGAAGCAGAATGGCATGATTGACTTCTCGATCGAGATCTTTTAGACCTTTTCCATCGAGGAGAATCTCTAAACTTGTTGGATTTTCTTTTTTTTGGAACTCTTCGAAGGAGACTACAAAGGTTACCTCCTGATGCCAATTTACCTTTACGCTCCTTTACGCTCCCTGAAAGCCTTTTCGGTCATCGCCTGATAGGAGTTACACTCTGAGGTATCGTGATAGGATCAGAGACACCACAGGCATATGCCATGGGGCTGGTGATCGACCTCTTTGAACCGCAGTGTCTTGAAGCCTGGCTTAGGCATTAATCAAGCAGACATTGAAGACATTTTCTTATAGAAAATGAGTGACTAAGTTCAGTAAAGAACCGAAGTGCGCCGTAATTCTTCAAAGCGATTGCTTGGAAAAACGGAACTGAAAGCAAAGGCCGCTGCAAGAGCTATTTTTACTAATGATGATGTGGAATGGACGTCCTTGAGGGACACTGGATCGAGACGGCACACAGCACCCGATATCAAAACATTTTTCCGAAGCAGCTAAAGCTGGAAAGATATTTATCATAAGATGAGGAATACGTGGAAGGACACAATCCATGTGAATAAGAATGTATTGTTTCATTATGGAGCTTCTCTGTGGCATAATCCAGGACTACAGATTGAGAACAAGACCCTGCGCTGGCAAAGTTAGATAACAAGAGGGATTTTAATAATTTGCGATGTTTGGAGTGATTGCCGGGTGATTTCTTTTGACTCTCTTTAAACTAATTTTAGTCTGTCACAGAGACAAGGGATGTTGAAATTAGCCAATTAGAGGTGGACCAGTGCCCTGTAATGTGTTAGACTTGCCTCCTAGCATGGTGTCAACCTTTGTAAGAATGATGCCTATGGATGTCTCCCTTGGTGCCTCCTGGGAAAGATTGCGGACAGCATGGAAAGAATTGGGTAGGGAAATATCTATCAAGGAATGGGATTGCATGTTGAGAGTGGGAATGAAATCGAAGATGGATTTGAGCGGTTAATTCCTTAGAGGATTCTGAGCCGTCTTTACTGGACTGTGGTCAAAAAGAAGGCACCTTGTTACACATGTAATGGAAATGCCCAAGAGTGACTGGCCCTCATTACGACCCTGGCGGAAAGTGACTGACCGGACCGCCACAGCGTAAATAGCGTTTCCGCCATTGCACGATGGAGCAAAGTACGGCCCATTCCGACCCATCGGGCACGAGCACCACGGCATGGCGGAAGTGCAAAGTCCGCGATGGCGGAAATGACCCCAAAACGGCCCACACCGCCGCCGTACGGCGCCCTAGGTGCAATACCGCCACCCATCTTAGCGGACACCGCAGTGAGCGCCAACCGGAAAGTACGGTGACCGTAAATATACGGAAACGGAAGTAAAAACATGGGCCCGGAACGGGAAACAACACGCCGTACACCTATAAAACCACAAAATCCACACAACCACTAAAAACACTACCCTGAGACACATCCCAACCCGTCATCCACCCTAGTGAAACCAAGAAAAATGGGAAAAGTAGCGAAGAAAGCGTGCGACCGCAAGCGGCAGGTCCACTTCTCCCGTGAGGAACTCACCGTGCTTACAGAGACCCTCCAGGAGAATGCCGCCGCCGTCTTCTCCACGCAAATGACCAGGACGGCACTTGCGAACAAGAAGGCCATATGGGCCCTGGTGGCACAGCGGGTAAGTGCGGTGGGGACCGCACCCCGCAACCCACAGCAATGCAGAAAGCGATGGGACGACCTGCGGATACGCGTCCGTAGCATACTTTCTGCCAACCGCAACATTGCCACAGCCACCGGGGGAGGATCGGAATCACCCATCAAGTTGACCCCCTGGGAAGAAATCTGTGCCTCCACCATTGGAATGGAGAGCATAGAGGGAGTCGGAGGGATGGAGAAAGGAGTGCAGACAACCGGAGAATCAGGTAGGTGGCCCAAATAAAACCATGCCAAATCCACAATGTCCAATCATGTGAATCACATGTGTCCACATAGCGCAACAGCAACACATGGCCAGGAGAACGTCCACACACATTGGCCTGATAGCGCACTTTAAAACTCACAATAAATACATAAATAATTAAAAACCCCAATAACACCCACTACACGTGCAGCAGGCACACCCTAACTGCAGGCTGCCAAACAACTGCACCCTCACTCCACACACAAATGAAAGCACCTCCAAGGCCCCGACCCAAATCACCCTCAGGTACCACCCCAATGCATGTGATACATTGCCATTCCAATTCCCACAGACCCATTAATAACGCTCGCCCTCCTTTACTCCACCACAGGGTCCGATCCAAACGACGAGCTTCAGGACACCCCTACCAGCACACCTGCAAAGAGGGCCAAGACCGACGGCCAAAGACCCTCCACGCATCAAGACACGGCAGCAGCACAAATCAAGTGGCAGCACAGAGGAGGGAACATCAACAGGCACCCCAGCAGCCAGCATGCCCACAACAGCAGCACCACAGGTCCCCCCAATGGATGCCACAGAAGGCACTGCCTCTGGTGGCAGCAGCACCATAGGTGACACCCCATTAATGGCAGCATGCTCCGACACAGAAGACGGGGATGTCGAAGTCAGATCCATCCATGACCTGTCCCAATCCCCCTGTCTGTTCCATCCCGTACACCATGAGGATACCACGCAGGGGCACCCACAAGACGACTACTGGCCATCCCCCACAAGCCCTGTGGCAGGGCAACATGAGGCGAACAGCCACTCTGTGACACCACCGCAAATGGCCATGGCCCAGCAGAGGCAACAGTCCCTCGACCAGTTAATCGTGCAACAGCAGCAACTGGCCACGCTCCTCAAGGACCATGCCGATGAATGTGGGGGCACTAAGGCAGACATAAGCTGAGACACTTAGAGCAGAAATGGAGAGAAGTACAGAGACACTAAGGGCACAATGGAGAGTAGCACCGAGTGCCTGAGAGTACAAATGGAGAGTAGCACCGAGAGCCTGAGAGTCCAAATGGAGAGAAGCACCGAGAGCCTGAGGGGGGAACTGCATGCGACGTCCAAAGACGTATGTGCCGAACTTGCAGCAGTGCGCCGTGTGCTCACTGAGCTCTCACAAACCCTTAGGGACATGCATGGACGTGAGCAGGCAGAGACATCATCCGTTGCAAGTTCCGTCCAGGGCAGCCCCCAACGTAGATCTGGGAGGAACCTGCGCTCCACAGGCAGGGGTGCCCCTGATACCCGCAGAGGGGGCTTGCAATAGCGACTGCCCACTGACAATGAGCATCTTTGGACACTGGTGTTCGGGGGGGAGGTAGGAGGGTGGAGGGGGTGTGTTGGGCTCACTTGGGTGGCGGGTCGATAGGGTGTTCAACATGATATCACATATGCCATAAACAATGCACGATCAACCAATGAGATGTGTGGACAATGATCTTTGTGTACTAGGCCATCATAGGCGTACAGTCCATATTGTGCATGTACCAGACACACACAGTGCCACGAGTCCCGTGTCCATGTATCAGCCACCAGGCGTGAGTGCTAGAAGCATGCATCAATGAGATGCTGACGAATGTCACGGCCCTCCTGTGCCTCGCGGACTCCTTGAGGTGCTGCCACATCCCCACCCTCATCATGACCATCTTCAGGTGCTTGCAGTTCTGCGTCAGGGGGCATGGGCACATTTCTACGTACGCACATGTTGTGTAGCATGACACATGCCATCACCATCTTTGCAACCTTCTCATGGCGGTACAGGAGTGCCCCGCCAGACCTGCTGAGGCACCGGAAACGTGTCTTCAGTAGGCCGAATGCCTGTTCAATGACTACACGGGTACGTGAGTGGGCATGGTTGTAGTCCTCCTCATGCTGGTCCCGTGGGTTCCGGACTGGTGTGAGGAGCCATCTCTTCAGTGGATATCCGGCATCACCTGTATGTGGACGATAAACAAATTATGTGGAATGCCATTGCTACGTACGCACCCCCCCCCTTCCTGCCAGGTCATTGCCGCATCACATACCCCACATCATCATGCATGAAATGAGACTCACCGAGTAGCCAGGATCTGTACCCTGCGTGTCGCTCCATGTAGCGTGGTATTGTTGAGTTCCTCAAGACCATAGAATCATGGGTTGATCCAGGGAATCGGGCACAACAATGTGTAATGATCCTGTTGGAGTCACACACCATTTGTACATTCAGAGAATGAAATTGTTTTCGGTTGCGGTACTGGGCCTCCATGGCATGTGGGACGACCAATTCCACATGGGTGCAGTCGATGGCACCAAGGCAACCCGGTATGCCGGCAAGTGCATGGAATCCCACTTTTGTGTTGGTAATTTCCTGCTCCGAGCGTGGTAGAGAGATGTAGTCGTCTGCGTGCTGCAGGAGGGCATCGAGCACTTGCAATAGTGTCCGTGAGAACAGTGGCTGTGAAATGCCATGCAACTGTCCGACTGTGTGCTGGTAGGTGCCTGTGGCCAGGAAGTGGAGTACAGACACCACCTTCAGTAGGGGTGGGATGGCGGTTGGGCTATCTATCATGCTGACAAGGTCAGCCTGTGTCATGTCCACAATGGCGGCTATGGTGTCCCGGTCCAAACGGTAGAGGGTGTGGATCTGCTCATCAGTGAGGTTGAACGGATGTGCTCGGAGGCGTGGGATTGCGGGCTGCCTGTGTGGTGGTAGTGGCTGTGCTGGCGGCCCTTGCTGGCCCTGCCTTGCCCTCCTCCTCCTCCTGCGTCTCCTCCGTGCGGCCGGTTGTAGTTGGTGTTCGTCTTCTTCTTGGAGTTGGAGTACTTGCAGTGCTATCAGGTCCCCCAGGGCCAACATCGCGAGTCCTGCCGGTAGCATTTCGGAGTGGGTGTGGTTGTGGGAGGAGACTGGGTGTGCAATTTATGTGTTTTCAGGCTGTATGGCCTCCACCTGTGGTGATTCATTCCACCTGTGCAAGCTGCTCTCCCCTTTGGCCGAGCACGTCCCGCACACAACGCTGCAATTCGAGGAATGGCATCTTGCTATTACAATCATGTATTTGTACCCGATGGCCGTGTAACATTGGTTGATATGTTCATTCGGCTATGGTCCCATTGTTTCACATACAATCTTTTCAGTCGCGAACAGACTTGTGAAGGGTCAGTGGAACGTAGTACTCGAGTAACGGTGGACCCTCATGCATCACTGTACCGAGTTTCAACGACGGGCGAGGCGTCCCATTTGTGAGTGAAGGCAGTTGCCATTTTCACACACAGCCGCGCTAGATGGATTAATTTGTGATTTCAAGCGGCCACAGATGCCTTTTCGACGTGATGTTGCAAATGAGGAATTCGAAGGGCGGCGCTTTCGGTCTTCAGCTAGCGGCGAGGAGATGCCCACAGGTCTGACTGCAAATATAACGTTCTATTGTTCAATGTCCTTGGGACAGGGGCCATGGCGAGGATCCAATGATTGATATGAATAGTTTGGGATGCGCAATAGCGAAGTGGACGATGAGGCCGGACGTTCCCAAATACATGTTACTTCACAACACTGGAATTACGGGCTGGGGCACAGTGGATTTTGCAGGCTGCATAACGCACAGACTCAATGGAATTCTCACATGTCATGTGAGTATGGAAACAGGCGTTATCATTACGGGATGAGGGAATGATGAATGGATGCATGGACAGATGATTTGATACAGTGTTTGCCATGTACAGGGCTTCTTGGTATCTGTCCGCCTCCCCTGCGCTATGTGATGCAGGGCTGCCATAGTGGGACCATCGTCTGTCTGGCCTTGTTGAGCCCTCCCTGTCTCGACGCGCCTTCAGACACTTGTGTCCATGCACGTTACCAATCCCATCTGATGGATTCTGTTTTCACAGACGCATGCACAGGTACACTCGTTTGTGATGGTGTTTTCACCTCGATATAGATAGTTATGAGTCGCAAGTGGTTTTGGGGTGGTGATGATCCTTTGGAGTGGGCTAGCATGCATATGGCTGTGGATTTAGTGTGATCATTGTAGTGAGTTGTTCGAATGTAGTTCTGATGGCCATTCTATTCTTTTTCTTTTCTTTTGGTTGACAGGTATCTCCTCCCCTTTTGCCACTGCCATCTGTATGCCACTCCTGCAGATGGCTTTTACTCCCAACACCTGCTGCTTCGTGTTAATCAGTGGAGCAGCATTACGATCTTATGGGACGATCGCCAATGGGCCACATGCCCTTACGCAGTACTAGTGGCTCGGAGCAACATTTCGGCCTTTCAGCTGGACTAGTGCCTCCCTATTGGGACGGCCCTGCGGTTCTAGGCGCTTCCATGTTGCCTTTTCGTACGAGAATGTAGCCCCTGTGTACCATGAAGGAACAGGGCGTCACACAAGGGGTAGCTGGTCATTTCTTGCGGATGCAGCCCACAATGGTGAAATGTGTTTTGGAGTTAATGGCCTAATGGCTGTATGGGCTTGGTGAATTTGTTGTGCATTAAATTTCTATTCTGATATGGGCCGTGTTGCGTTCTTCTTTGCAAGTGATGTGGCATGTTCCTATTTGGGGTGCGATGTATTGTGAGGAGATCTGCATTGGGTTCCAGCTTCGGAGTATAGTTGCGTGGTACTGTGCTGGGCGCGTTTGCCTACGAAGCCCAGTGAGGTCAGGGATGAGGGCTGCCAATATGACTGTTTGAATGATGTCATGCTCAGGGGTGGGGGATTAGGTTTTGTGTAACAGATGCCGGTCAGCCAGGTGGACTGGTGGAATGATGTGATTTTCGGAATATTGCTGGTCACAGGTGCCTGTGTTTGCGTGCGTTTCTTGGTGGGGGACTGAGGTCATGTCCATTGGAATGGCTTCTGTATTCGTGCCATCTGTGCCCTGCAGCTCCCATTGGCCCCTCTTGAGATTCTTTTGTTCGTTGACATGCATGGGTGACTTGTACATTTCACTGGTTGCATTGTGACTTCGTTGCACCTACGGGGAGTTGTACAATGTGGCCAGGGAGCGGTGTACAGGCACTCAGTGGGGCCGTTTACGGTTGATTCGCGATGCCGTACTTCTCACCATGGCGGAATGGTACTTTCCGCCGTGCTTGATGGCGTTAGGTACATGTCCGCTAGGGTCGGAATTCGCGTACCCTTGCGCCATGGTGGTATTTACGGTTTGGCATGGCGCGCGCGCGCGTACTTGGTGCAGTAAGCGTTGGCGTTCACTACGGTGTCGCTAATGGCATCGTACTTTGCGGTGACGGGTCATAGTCGCACCGAGCGCTATTCGATGGCGGTATTGCATTTCCGCCATCGTTTTTCGATTTCCGCCAGGGTCGTAATGAGGGCCACTGACTTTTAGGAAGGGTTTTCTGTACAGATTAAATACAATTTTGGGAGTGGTATTTCCTAGATCGCTTTGCTCAGTGATGCTGCTTTCAGAATCGGGTAGATGTAATGTGGCTCTGGGTTACGGCAGTTGGATAGTTAAAGTGCTGTTGGTGGCAACTAAGCACAGTTTTAGAGTTTGGAATACCAAGAAAAAGCCGATGGTGGAGGGCTGGCTGTCAGGTTTGAAGATTTTATCCAGCTATGAGAAATTCATGATGCAAATACAGAAACACTAAGGTGATATGGGGGACCATGTAATGTACTGTAAGCCCGAGGTTAGGCTTTTCTCTGAAATTAAGTTGTGAGAGTTGAGGCAAGTGTGTACTTTGTGAGGATGTAAGTGTGTGTGCTAGTTGTGTGTGTGTGCGAGTTTGAGTTGTGTCATATTGTCTATATGTGTTTATATTCATTTTAATCTGTTTAGCAGCAATGTATTAGCTTGGTTGTAGATGGTGGCTTTGGGATATGTGACTCCATGAGAAGGAGTGGGACTTATACTGTGTTTTCTCTCCATTGACAAAGTTACAATTTGTACTATCATGGTGTATCTTGCTGGCTCTATATCTATGTTTGCAATGTGTTTGCTGCCATATCATGGAAATGATTAATAAATATTGTAAACATATAAATAAATAAATACTATAATAAGAATTGCAAGACCTTGCTAATGGCGTCGATTAGCGCAATAGGTCAATAATTGGATGGATTGTCTTTGGCCCCTTTTTTGTATGTAGGGATGACAATGGACTCAGACAAGCAGGGAGGAATCCTGTGCATCTTAAAAATAAAATTGAAGCAAGGTTTTAACTGCTCCACCCACAGGATGGGTGCCTGCTTCATGAAAAAAGGTGGCAGACCGTCCGAGCACGGCGCCCTTGATGGTTTAAATTTAACAATAGCCCATAGCAGATCTGCCTCTGAGCATGTACATAGAGCAGACTCAATTGGCCCTCTGTAGGATCGTCCAGCCCATGCATTTCATTGAGTAAGTAGAATTTTAGTTTAATATACTTCACCCAATCGGGCCCTAAAATGGGACAATTCATATGTATGTTTGCCCCTCTAATCCCTTGATTTACACAGGCCCATAATTGCTGAGAATTCTTGTCCAAGAGATGTTTCAAATAGAGTTAGTGTCGTTCATGTATACCTTGTGTTTTATTGATTTTAAGAAATTCTTATGGCGTTGGCAGGTCAGTCTTTTGCTTATTAGATACTCATCGGGTGACAGCCCCCTTAATTTTTATATATTTAATACTACTGCATTTCTCTCTCTTAGATTTGGCAATTCTTAAATTATACTGATGTGACATAATAATTTTTTGGGAGCCCTCGTACTTCCAAATCAGATGTTTTATACATGCCAAAACAATCAGGTACAGGTCTGCTAACGATCCACAAGGAGGACATCACCCTTCTGCCTTACCCCAAGCTTCTGACACTGCAACACACAAAAGATGAGTACATTTCTTGGACAGGCCTTTGCTCCATCTAACCGAAACACCTCCTCTGTCTAGAGACAGCTCTGCAGTGGATGGATTCAATAAATGTCCGGAATGTCGGAAGATGAAATCAAAATATAACATCAAATGATCCCCTAAGTGGGCATGATGAATAGTGAGTGGCCCACATTTTGAACTAGATTACTGATACACAAAAAAGGGCTCTATCCAAGAAGAAGCCATTCCCCTGTGCCATGTAAATATGTGGCACATGCCCGGATTTTGGACCTCTATTTGGGTAAATTCCCAATCGACCATAAAGGAGTCCCATGCAACCGCCCCTAGTGGTATTGGTTTGTGAGGCATGTCTGATGTCACCACCTAGGTTTAATCTATAGCCCCCTCAGCATAATTTGAATTGAAGTTGCCCCGTACAATTAAAGCATGTTCTCATCCCCCTACCAGCCAAAATTCTAACATTTGAGACAGGGCCTACTGAAAAGGCTATCATATTTTGCCTTGCAGGATTCCAGTATACATTAACCAATAACAATTGAGACCGTGTTGTCAATAAGAGATACTGCCATGGCCCCCTCGAAAAACGGAAACAGCTCTGCTTACAGGTTCAAGGCACTATCTATGGCTATAGCCAGTCCGCCAGTCGGTCGACCCTTGTCGGATCAGGTAGCAGGCGATGTGAAGGTCCTATACCCCCTAAGATTGAAATCCAAAGTCGACGTAGTTTCCTGCATGAAGAAAATGTTCACCTTTCAGAAAACAGATCTAAGGTGTCTTAGACAGTATCGTTTACCGATGCAAGTTTAGGGCGGGTTCAAACCTTGTCTTAATACAGAAAAAGATGTAAGTGCTGCTTCAATCCAAGACCAATCATAGCCTTCCTTAAAAATATTGGAGAGCTGGACTATTGCAACAGAGGATGAAGCAGATTCTAGATTCATATTTTTTGGAGCTTCATGAAGCCCCACTTGTCCCTGCAGATGAAAAGAACCAAAGATATTTGCTTCCTCCACAGATTTCAAGTCATGAAGGGCAAAGCACAGATTTTTTTAGGTTAAAGCGCTGCTCACATATCATGTTGGATATAATAGTTGAATGGAAATCCATTCTATCATTAGGAACTGCTGAAAGAGATGTAAGATCAATATCTTCCGACTGTAGAGATCTCAGCGTCAGTATATGTTTGAAAATTCACCAAAGTGTGGTTCTCTTCAGATCAATGAATCCCTTATTATGTGTAATATGTTCTCAACCCACAATCTTTGAGGAATAAAGTTTGGTGGGAGTAGCCAAACTTTCCTTGAGTACTGTGGCATCGTTGGGCATAGGAATTGCCTCTATCGTTGCTGTTTGGGTGAACATCCTCACTGAGGGAGCTACAATAGTTGCCTCTTGATTGCTTATACCCATGCTTGAATTGGGCGCTCTGGTCATGGGGTCACAAAAAGGATGTAATTTTGGTTTTCTGACCCTTCATGTGACTCAGGGCACTCCTTGAGGTGGGAGGCCGAGAGTTTAATGTATACTGTGCCAAATTATTTCCATCCTCCCTATAAGATACCCCACAAGGATTGTTGTTACCGTTGATCGAAACAACCTTCGTTGTTACATTCAGGGTACGGTTACCTGGCACATTTTTGGAGATAATGTGCATCTGGGGAGCCTCCTGAACCGTAATTGGTAGAAATGTGGCAGAGGAGCCCTAGGACAAGTCTCATGGAAGGTCTCGGCAGTAGTGCCAACATTGTGTACATTAGTCTGTGTGTTCAAGTCAATTATGTCATCGGTATTGGGAAGTTGGCATAAGTACTTGAGCGAGGAATTTCGATGGTTTAGTTTTAATGCAGGCTATTTTGTTTTTTTCTTCTTGTTTCTGCTGTTGGTCTACTTTTTGCGTTTTGCATTATTACTAAGCAGGGCCAAAGTGAGCACTGCTTCCTCTTCTACACCACTCCTGTTTATTGTGGGGTTAGGGGACTCCTAAAGAAGCAAAACACTAAGGGCCTCATCACGAGTTGGGCGGTAACGCCGGCGCCATTAGCGCCGGCGTTAATAGCCCTACCGCCAAACCCCCCGGCGCTAATAGCGCGGGATCACGGGTTTGGCGGAACGGGTATTGCCCATTCCCCACTGAGCCTATTCGGGAATTACCCATTCCCCATTGGGCTCAATGGGGAATTTTTGCACTCTTACCGCCGGCGGATTTCCTGCCGGCGGTAATGGCGTGAAATTTCAGCGGATCAGAGCTGGGGGGAAATCTGCCAAACCTGTGATTTGGCGGACCCTTAAATGTGGCGGTAAAGGTGCTACTGCCGCATTTAAGGGTTACCGCCAAACTCGTGATGAGGACCTACGTCTGGAGATTCCTTCCAACAGTGGAGCTAGAGAATTAGGGGTGTGTCTGCTAATGAAAAGATCAATCATACTACCGTCCCCATTCTCAGGTATTACATTGTTTCCTTGAAGTTGAATGTCTGACGCTTTGTCAGTCAATGCAGATGAAGGCCCTTTGTCCCAGGGTAAGTACGTTTTGTGACAATATACTTTATGTTGTCGTATCGTCAAGAATGGATTCTAGTATCAAATGAACGGCGCAGATCGATGCCTACCCAAGGCATCAACCCTAGGAAACATCTCTGTTTGTCTCCTTAATTGAATGTTTCTTGGAGTAAAGAAATCTGGAGTCTGCCAGTTCTGTTGGTTTACAAAGTAAGATGCCTTTCTTGATTCCTGATGAATAGGTGAGCAAACTAGACCACCATTAGAGTCATTCAGAGGTACAGGACAATCCTTATTCATCTGTGTGAGCTCCATAACCCTACATAGTCTGATAAATGATGCGTCAAGAAATACTGAATTATCCAGTGGTGAAAAGGGGGCATTTTGTTGGACTGCACTAACTACCCCTCCCGCTTATGTCTCTTCACTTGCCCCCATAGGCTGCTGGACTACTATGGGCTGCAGCACAGTGGAGAACTGCTCCTTGGAGAGTAACACCTGTGCGTAAGTGGTCCCTCTTTTGGAACCCTCAACTGAGATGACCAAGTGTGAAGCTGTGCCCATGACAGAACTCAAGGGCTCTGATGGCAGCAGAATACTGCCCATATCCTTAGTAGGGTTAAGGCCTGGAAACCTTGGAAATCGAGACTGGGTCCTCTGAATACAGCAGTCCCCATCTCCAAATGACACATTGGGAGTTTGCATGAGCTCAGTCTTGCGAATTTAGCTACGTAGAGCGACTGCCGTTGGGGAAGACAGAGAGCTTATATTGGTGGTGGCACTTGTAAAGTTAGAGCTGCTGTAGAACAGAGATATGAGTCACACTTCTGACCCACACTCCCCACTTTATAGAGTCAGGCGGTAGGGCAATACGTTCTATTTCACGTACTCAACCTTTCGCCAAGTATACAATCTGCCAGGTCTGTGCATGCAAAACAGATGTCCTTTTTTTACTGCTTGCACAGCCGTGGTTAGAGCCGCTGCTTCGCTGCACCTTGTCAACCTCCACCAATCACAAAACACATTGCTGCACACCGCTGCGCTCTGCGTTGTACATGGCTTTTGAGGGTTAGGCCCCTCCTCCTCCATGCTGGTGATTACGCTATAAGAAGAAAAAAGGCTCAATGCTGGTGTCTCTGCTTCTAAAACACACTGCTGCACACTGCTGCACTCTGCGGTGTACAGGGCTTTTGAGGGATAGGCACCTCCTCCTCCACGCTGCTGATTATGGTACAAGGAGAAATAAGACTCAAAGCTAGCATTTCTGCTTCCAAAACACACTGCTGCACATCTATGCAAATGCAAACACACGTGTGTGCACTTCACAGAGCACTGTTGTCTCTGGTCAAATGACATAACAACTGAGCTTTGACATAAAATAATTTCTGTTGCATATAAAAGCTGCAACCAGCCCTTTAAAACCACTGGTATTTGAATGTATAGAAGTCAAGATGTTTTTTCTAAATATATGTTTTATCAGGCAGTGACAAATCAGTGCCTGTTTTCCTGAATGTTAATGCTATTTTTTTTTTTTTTTAAACCAAGCTTAATGGAAATTCTGTTCCTTATAAGAGTGGAACTTTTATAGCTATTCCTCACTGCTTTCCTCAAGTCTTTAACATCCAACTGGAAATCCATCAAACTAATTTCAGAGCAGAGCAATTGTGGTATGACCATAATATTTTACGTTGTTCTCAAATGGAAACCGATATGAACTTCTTTTGTTGCTATGTACTTTTTGTTGTTTTTGTGGTCAAGAAAAATAAAAATCAATGAGCATCATTAAGAGTTTGGTGGCAAATTGGTGGTAAATCTGCAGAGTAACCACTAAACTGATTTATCATTGCTGCCACTCTTCCCCATGGCAATATGAGATTATGAGTTGCGGGAGAGCAATGTAAATCCCAATTTGTGTAGTACATAGAACTCCCTGGGGTTTTTGCTGGCAGTAAATTGGAATTTTGGTGGTGCAATAAAAGTGGCAGAAATTCTCTTACTGACAGAAAAAGTGGTGGTAACAGAATTACTGTTAATCTTTTACCATACAACAGAACTTGTAATCAGGCGCATAATGTATTTTATTTCTAAATCATTAAGCTACACATGTTGATGATCAAAAGGGAAAGACTAACATTTAAAAAAAAATTATGAGCAATACACATTCTGACACCACAAACAATTGGCTGTGATGATGAAGACTGTATTGGCATTTTCGGGAATGTTACTCCTCATTAATATAATGAACAGTTTCATAATTTCAAAATATAATACCTCGTTGTGAGTCTGGTGTTAATTCCTGAGACTAAATTACTATTCCTCAACTATGCAGTAAATCCACACATTTGCAAGTGGAAGAATAACACTGGTAATCGCAATGGTTTTTAGGTCAAATTGCCCTAATACCTCCAGCTACATGTGGGAGGTACACCTCTTATTTGGCTCTAATCTTGGCATATTGAAGTGTGTTAAAGGTGGCAGTAAATATGTTAGTATAAAACAAATGGTGGTGACAGATGTAGGTCCCCTTTTTCAATGCACTGTCAAAATTCCAAATGGGGGCTCTCTGATTTGTTATTATAATTTCTAGGACCAGATTTATTGATTGATCAGTTGAATGTGTGCCTCATCCCTCTACTTTTTTCAATGGGTGTTCCTCTATTCTAACAGCCATGGAAGTAGCGGGCATGTGTGGAGGGCAATGGCTGTCGGTTGCTCGGCCTAGCATTGGTGGGAGCACCATGCTGGGTACTCAGTGACTCGCCCTGCACCTCCTTAATGGAGCCCACTCTGAGGGGTAACTGGAAAAATGCACAATGTAGTCCGGCCAGCATGCCCATGCCTGTTGTGGCAAAGTCCTAGGGGAAACTTGGTATGGAAGCTTCAGAGTGATGGTCTATGAAATGGTAAAGTCTAGCATGGCTGCATACACCCATGGAACCAGAAGTTTGATTGATGGTTTTGGGCCTTCACTGTTATGTGCTTCAATGCAGCTTTTATGCATCACATGCATTATCGTACCACATATAGATGCCATGCATGAACCTACCTTCGACCCATCTGATTACATAGTTCCAACCCATCAATTAGAATTGGGCAATGATAATATATTAAACTTCATGTTCGTGCTGAGTGTCCTGAACCCTTGTAAAAGATATGAAGATGGTCATTCCAGGGCCTGGGCATTTGCGGGGTGTATTCAGGCCCTCTGCCACCCTGTTACATTGGTCCATGTTAGGCTACTGAACTAAAGGTTACAAGTGGGATGAAGGAAACATGGTCTTTTAGACTAACCCATAACTACCACACCATCCTATTTAAACAACGTGGCTGATCCATACATGGGAATCACTGACATGCGGTTGGTTAAGGTAGAGTTGGATAATATTTGAATTGGTTCGATGTGAAAATGGCACCAGGAAAATGGAATTGTATGAAGTAGTCAGCAAGAAGTCCTTTTCTGTTCAAGCAATGTAAAGTGTTAAAATGTAGTCAGTAAGAAGGTTGGCTAAAATTTGTTTTTAAAAACTGAGAGATACAAGGCTGCAACCCTAAAAATAACTCAAACCTCTATCACCCTTTCTCTAACCCTTAAATTAACAAGAACATCACCTCTTATTCTACCCCTTACCATTAGGCTTTCCCTGAGTCTTCAGTGCTCCAAAACATCTAATTTACATATGACATGATACAAAACACCAAATACATACACAGAAAGGGAACAGTGGCTCTAACTCCAACCCCACCACTGGCCCACCAAAATTACTTATTCCTTAAAAACTCTGCTCTAACCCTAACTGAAGCCTTACACCAACCCAAGTTATAATACTCACCCTATTCCTACTCTACCCATCCCCATAGTTGTATCCTAACCCCTATCTGACGTCAGTACCACACACACTCAAACCAATTTATGACTGCTTTTTGCTTGCCAACCTTTTCACTACAAAGGTATTTGCACCACAACTTTTTCACTGACTACATTTTAGTTGGCAACATTTTCACTGCATACCTTTGAATTGCAGGGATCACATTGATTGAACAGGACATCATGTATGAGTGGCCTCTCACACTGTTATCTCCATCTATTTTCAAGAAAGAGCCCTTTGCATTCCAGGGCAAATGCTCATATGGAGCACTTATTACATGGTTCACAACTTAAACTAGCAACTATGGCTTATGCAGAAGGAGCATGCCTGAACCCAGTCAATTGTACATATATTTGGTGATAGCTTATCACAATAGAATAGTATATAGCTAGTGTTACTTTATGTTCCAAATATTAGCATATGCTTGATATTTATATACTTTATGATTATCATATCTAACGAGTGGATTAACTAGAATAAACGTCATGGGCAAATGAGTAACTATCCCAAAGATATTGCAAATAGTGATTGGAAAGTACACTGTCTTAACCACACTTTTCAGAAGAAACCATGTCTAAAAGAATGCACCAACAGTTAGGCATTTGGCCTCATTAAGAGTTTGGAAATGTGGGAAAAAGAGTAGGTAATTCTGTTACCCCCATTGATCCTGCACCACCAAACTACAAGTCTGGTGGTATTACTTCCGGCAGAATTACGGGATAGGGATTTACACCAACACACCGCCAATTGTAATCTGGGGATACTACCACCATAGGTATTTGTATTTTGTATTGTAGTTGTAATTTATAGGGCTTTATACCAAAGCGCTGAACAAAAACACTTACAGTACAATCAAAGTAAAATAGCAAACTAAACACAATTTCAACTTAATACTGGAGAAGGTCGTTTTTAAGAGAAGTGTGAAATAAAAAATAAGAAGCAATAGAAGGAAGAGAGAGCAGAAAAGAGTTCAAAGATAAGGGGCATGCAATGAAAAGGAGCAGAACCGTGACTGGGCACAAGGAGAGTGAGGAAGTGCAAGAAAAATTGAGCTTCAGAATATAGGTCATGAGAGGGAACAGAAAAGGACACACGACATGTGTACAAAGGTGCAAGTCCACAGAGAGATTTAAATACAATGAAAAGCACATTACATTTAAGGCGTGAGTGAAAGGCTAGCCATCCAAGAGAAGATAGCAACAGAGAAATAGAATCACGAGCAGAAAGCAAATATAGTAGATACACAAAAGCATTAAAACAGATTTTAGTGGAGCCAGATGAGAAACAGGAAGACAGTTAATACATCCATTGGTAATACCACTGGACCAAATGGCGGCAATGGTAATGCCATTTGGTGGTATCGTCATCGTATATTATTTTGATCCCACCAGAAACACAACTTGAGGATGTTAAAAAATATGTGACAAATTAGGAGACTGTAGACACATAGCTCATATCTATGGAAAATAAATGGTATCAGATTACAAATACAAAAGAGTCTACATGACAGAGATAATGCCAATCTCAGATAAGATAACAAAGGAATGTAGAGTATGCTCAAGGGTATAAATGGAGATGAAATCATCACACAATGCATATTTAATGACCATTAACCCAAAACTCTTGCTTCTCGACATAGAAAGCAACCTGATCGTCATCAAGGCTGTTCATTGGGGGTGATTTCAGCTTAGCTCCTGATCGCAATCTTGACAGAGGTTCTTCCATAAAAATAAATGATCAGGACTCAAGAAAAGTGAAATTATCCTTGAGTTCATCCCCTTCCCGGATAGACATCTGGCAGCTGCAAAATGCCATTGCACCTGATTATTCAGAGGGACAATATCCGTTCTTGAACCGACCCATGCTACAGATACTACAGAGATAGAATTAACACTGACAACGAGGATCTGAAGCAAGGGGGCTCTGCTATGGCGGATGAACCTTTGGGAAGCCCAGAATAATGCATTTGATACAAACATGAACTAACTATTCTTCATGAACAAGCTTTGATTGCAGTGATGCACCAAAGAGCACAGCCTACCTTACCAGGGAATTAATCAAAGAATCTAAGAGTAAGAGTAGACAAGAAGAGGCTAACTGATAAGTGCTTTGTAGGGCACTTATAACATTCAAACAGCCTTTGAAGGTGAATGGAGGAATGCTGCTTTGTGAATAAAGAGAAATAAAATAAAATGCAAACTTAAGAAAAAATACACAGAAAAAGTAGAAACAATTCTAATGCATCTGGAACAGACGTGTTGGGAGTGTAGTGAACAGCCTTGCAAATTCCTGGCCCGCAGATGAAAGGAATCGAAAGGAAGTGATCAAAGATGAAAATGGAGTGACCAAACATTCAGTGACAGACATCAATAAGAACCACAAGCTAACACCAGACTACTGCAATTTCTTGATAGCAGACAATGTCATAACTATTCTAAGAAAAGTGAAAACACTGGGTGTTGTCCTGGACGATGAACTCTCCATGAAGCCTCATGTCTCCAATACCCGGTCGTGTGGTGGACTCATCAATAAACAAATACAATACATCTGACCTTTCATAACTGCTGACAACTGCGCCATCCTGTCCACAGCATTGATGCATTCCAGGCTGGACTACTGTAACAGCCTGTTGACCGGCACTACCTCCACAAATATACAAGCCCTCCAAGTCCCACAAAACAATGCTGTGTGCACCATCTTCAAGCAATCGCGTCGTACCCACATCTCCTCCTTTAGGAAAAAGCTATACTTATAAAGTCCTAAATATCTATCAGAGCGCATCAAGATGAAGCCAACCAACAGAAACCTTTGTTCTACTGTAGCTACGGTACATGTTCCGCCGCAATCCAAATTAACCAGGTTCGGAGGCACTAGTTTTGATTCCCAGGCCCACACGATTTGGAATTTACTTCTAGCCGCCATACGCCAAATTCAGAACTACTCTCTTTTCAAAAAGACATTAAAAACTCATCTCTTTAACCTCGACTAAGAACATCTTTCTTCACTCCTTTCCTCTGGTCTGCTTTCTTGTTTAGTGTGTCTTGTCTCATGTTCTGTGTGCACCCGGAGGTCTGCAGGCATGTGGTGCATTATAAAAATTAAAATAAATAAAATATATAAATAAAAGATCTGTTCAGACCAGACTCAAGCACTACAATGAAATACAAACTGCATATCCCATGGTTAATGAGAATCAAATCCTTTATAGATGAAAAATTACACTTGAGAGGTGATTACAATCAAACGAAGTGACACATTCTGGAACCCTTAGCATGCCTGAATGGACAAACCACAGAATTCTACATCTGATTCAGTGATGAGTTTGCACCATTAGTGATTACAATATACAATGAATAAATACAAAATTAACATTTTCCTTCAGCAATGAAGATGTCCCAAATGTTACTACTGCCTAAACATGACATTGACCTACTGTAATGTCATAACTTCTGAACAATATTGCTGTTTAACGTCAACGATAACATTCTAACAAGGACAGGTTGTCAAGGTTCAATTGTGTCACCAAAAATGTCCAAGCAGATGAGACAGGTTTCTTGAAAGGGAGGAATGCTTTGCACAAAAGAAAGGTGACATGAGCAGAAAACTGATGAGGGCTATTACTGGGTTTATATATAGTCAAAAAGCATTCAAGATGGTCTCTTGGAACTACCTGTTAGAAACATTTCATTAAATAATTGACTTGTTTGATTTGTATTGAATAATAATATGATGCAGGTAATTCCATCTCTGAAAGGACAAATTGCTGTTCAGATTTCCCTTTCATATGCTCCATGCCAAAAGCTTAATATTATTTGTGACCCGCTGCATCAGTATCCTGATTTAGTGCACATGCTCTACCAGTAGCACAGAGCAGGTTTAGAGGTCCCAGCTGCCCATTTGACAGCCGCAGAGACAACCAAGTATGTGCAGCACATGGGCTGCATTTAGGATATGCACCTTAGTACCAAAACTATAATTAAAATAAGTAGCCATGATTGTGGCAGAATAAACTATACAAATAAAGCTTTGCCTGGGTTAAGGCATGGTGCACTTATGATCATTGCAGCCACATTAAATTGATATTGCACGAGTCAACCCTATAGGCCCAGTTCAGCTGCGGAACAATTTTGTGTATTCTTACCTAACAAGGCCCCCCAAGCTCCTGCCCACTAACAGGAGAACAGCTTTGTGAGCTTGCTTTTCTCTGTTCCTTTGTAAGGACAAGTAACACCCTTTCCCCCAGAAAAGTGATTCCACACTCCACAGGACGCTGGCCTGGGAACAGGAATCAAAGGGCACACCCATTCACTAAGAGCCAAGCCTCACACAAGGGGGCTGCATTTCTAAAGTCCTTTGTCTCTCTTGAGAAAGAAAGGGGTGGAGTGAGTTAATGTAGCCAGAGAGGGGTCTGTACACTATTGGGGGAGTTCTACCATCTGGATTCTCTCTGCCTCTCTTTCTTTTTTCTGTCCCCTGCACTTCCTCTGGAGTAAAGCACGTTAGGTGTGACATCATAAGGGCAAAGTTTGCACCTTGTAAGAGCAGGGATTTGACCCCTAAATCAGGCTAGCTTTAGTCCAATCACCTGGGCAAATGTGCCTATAAAAGAAGGGGGTCTCCCACCACTTCTTTGAATCATCCTGGGCATCATCTTGAATCATTTTTGGACCATCACTTTTGCTGGACCCGGCTGGGAGAGCAGTCCTTTCCAGTGTCATCCATGTGTGAGCTGGAGGCAGGTGTGTCAAGGAAGAGGAGAGCTCTGTCCCCTAACTATGCCAAGGGACCATTGGGGGTGATCTGCTACTGGAACAGGACCTGCCTCTCTGCCAGCCACAGCGGTATCAACAACCTCAATGCATAGGAGGCACCCTACTGTTGTGTGTCAGCCTCCCCATGTGCGGGCCAGAGAACAAGGGCCCATCGTGTCCCTGAAACCCTGGAGGGGGAATTGCAGCAACCTAAGAAGTGACCTGCTGCTGGATCAAGACTGTTTCTCTTCTAGCAACAGTACCAACAACCTCACCATGTTTAAAGAACCGGCAGTTGTGTACCAGCTTTCGCCATATTTTGGAACATGAGAAAATTCCATGAACACCTGAATTGGGACTTACAGCACCCGGAGAACACCCTAAGAGTAACCTTGAGAGCCAAGACAGGTGGGATATTAGTGTTAGTCACCAATTAACTGCTTGGAGTGTATTCCAAGAACTGTTCAACACATTTGAACTGGCAAGACCCTCCGTTGCTTCCATTTGCTCTCTCCCGATCTTCACACAATGCCAAGAAATCTGGTTTGGTGCTGCTGAACCAAAAGCTGCAAAGAAGGTACTATTGACGACTAACTGCCCCCTCAGCACATGCCTTGCCGTAGTGACTGGTTACATCCCTTTGAACCCATTTTGCTCACTAGTACATTTCTGTGTTTGCTTGCCTTTCACCAATGATTGATTGCCCAGAGTGTGGCATCTACTATCTTTGCTTATTCTGCACTTTTTCCTCAGTGGTGGGTTTTGTGCAGTGTTTTTCTAGTTAGCTATTATTGTGCATGGGGTGTTTACTTACTGTGTATATATTTTTATAGAACCTTGCTTGGACATTCCTTTATTTTGGACGGTAAAACTTCACTGTCTGGGTTGCTACTAAATGTGGTTTGCACAATGAACCACATTCAAACACCTCTCAACTTCCCTAGGCCCACATTACCACACATGACTGTGCCTGTTTTACCTTTATGATTGTGTTGGCTCTTGATTTGTAGAAGTGTGAGTGCTGTGTGGGTGTTTTAGCCTCTACTCATCCTTGTACTACTGCAGGGCAGAAGTACATTTGTCACACTGTGAATTGCAGAGCTAAAAATTCTACTATGTTTTCTGACAACACTCTTCAGACAGTCATTAACCCATGTTTCCCCATCGCAGCTCTTTTAGACACCATTGAGAAAGGTGGCACTCTGTGCTCTTATAAAGCAAACTGAGGGAGGCCAAGTCTGATGCCTAGTTCTAAGTCAAGGATGCAGATCACACACAGATCACAGCAGTAAGCACTCAAACCGCTGAACTATCTTATCTTCTGAAATTAACTCAAATGGGTCTGAATTCTCACAGCTAAGAATTAATTAATTACTCTTTTATAACACGCTTTAAAATATAGACCAGTCTCTATGCCAGTCAGATAGCACAGCGAGCTATGAGATTTCTCCTGATATCTGTACACATCCTGCTGTGCCAGGTTCGAATCCTGGCAAAGTCATATGGACCTTTCATCCTTGTCACTCTGTGGAATAATAATGTCATCTGTAATTTCAGTTCTCTGAGACCAATGGGTGTGTAGCGCTATATAAAAAATAGATATTATAAGTTGGGACAAGGATTTGAACCTGTGTTGCTCTGCATTGTTTTGCCTCAAAAACATAGGCATTGCCCCTGCGCTATCCTCCCAGCACAAGAGAATACAAATCAAATGCAGGTAAAGCAGTGATAAAAGAGTCAAACTATTGCTTTTCAGATTCAAGTGATTAGAATCCTCATTTTTCATTAATGCAATAAAAGACAGGAATGGGTCATGCCAATTCTGAAACTCATGGATGAAAAAATAATTTGACAATTTGTCTGAAACTCCCTTCAAGAAACCTCAGGACTATCCTTCAGAAATGAAGATTTCCTAACTAACCTGGATTGACCACAGATAAAGGAGTTGAGCAATGACTCTTTAAATGCAGTCTTCACTCTAGAAAAACATTTCAATAGCCATCAAACCATCCAAGTGGGACAAATCACCTGGTCCTGATGGGCTATTGACAAACTTCTAAAAGCACTTCTCATCTAACATGACACCGCTCTAGAGGTGTTCAACAAAGATTTGTACACTAATGTATTTGGTATCCGTAGAAATGATAAAAAATAAATATTGTATGGTATATTTGTTCGAATTTCAGCTGTATGAAAATGTCATACACCTGAAAAATCTGAAGAATACACCATAAGGTGCTATTATAGCGAATACGGGGAGCAGGAGTTGCAGGGATTTTTCCCTCTGCCCTTTTTTGCTATGATGGCATCAGGGTTATACAATAAAGTTAATTTTAAAAAAGGACCCCGACCACGTAACTGAAGGGAACTGGCATCGCAGGGAGACAGGGGAGTCCGCAACACACAACGAGGTGTGCTTCCAACAGGTAAGTAGGGGGCAGGTAGGGGAGCAGGTAAGGGGATGAGGAGGAAATCATTTGTGTTTTCACTGTGGAACACTTTTCAAATTCAACATTTTCGAATTTGTGATTTCGCAAGGCAGTGAAATTGCGTACATCCAATGTATTCCAATATTTCAGGAGATTCTCAAACATTTCCCTCATATCAAATCCACACAAAGATGCCCAGAAAGGAAATAAGCACAGACACATATAACTAGGCTCTAATAATTAAGTTACAACTAGATCATGGTCACTGTCAATGTAATGTCAGTAAAGGGATGGTAATAGATAATGCACAGATTAATTTAGTGATATAGGCAAGGAGAACAGAAAAACTCAAGATTGCTCCATAGGTATCTCTTTGTGAAAATGCTTTGTTGTACTTTTGAAAATGTAATAATTATGTGGAATGATGAATAGCGTTTTGTATATGAACAATACACTATTGGGAACACATTATTTGTTTAGATAATGTGGGAGTAAGACGAGCCTGTGTTTAAAAAAAGGTAGATCATAAAATTAGGCTGTATATAACACTTGTGGCATCAATTTGCCCCTCATATACAATATAAAAATATTGAAACAGCATAAAAAACATGCTAACACAGAAAAAGGAAAGGCAGAACAAAACAAACATCACTGGTTCTCTAAGCTGGCGAACTTTGGAACTGCCACACATGGAAGACTAATCTGCAGCTCTCCCGGCAGCCTTCTCTGTACTAGATTCTTTACTGTAGCAAGATCTCAGCACATAGTTTTACAAAATGTGAGTTTAAATCTACACCAAGATATGCAGATGTAGTGGGGGTAAATATTGAATTAGAATGATGAGATTGGTACAGCTACTGTACTGAAGGCAATAGAAACAACGACACTGCATATTACAACTTGCCATCATATGCATGCCACACCCCTGGCAACTGAAGCTCCTCTATAACAATTCCCCCCACTTGAAATGCACATGCAGGTGATGCAGTGTGAGTGATTGTACTTATGAGCAATTGCTTGACAATCATTTGGAGTGGTTATACTTAAGCAAATTGCAGGGGTTGCATAAACCATGTACTATACTATCTATAAGCCTCATAAGTCTGTTAAACAAGCATTTGTTTGCATGCAAACTCAAATGACAACTTTTGGATTGCATTTTCAGCTCACTGTTTCTCCCCAAATAAACATCGGATAAAAAGGATATTGACTGACAAAGTGGGACAAAATGGGGAAAAACTACATTTTTCATCTGTGGGACATGTACCACTATTGGTTGTCAAGGAAAGTTTGAATTGAAGGCATCTTTGATAGTAATGGTGACATTCCTGGGACCAGTTGCCCTAGTCTAGGCCAATCATGCCCTGCATGAATTTGCACAATGTGTTTCAAGTGCCTAATATTCAATTAATGTTATTCATGATGACAAGACTTTATGCAGGCACTACTGGACAGACCGGTTTATTTACCCAACCAAAAAAAGGAAAGTATTTTAAATACCCTTTGAATCAAGTTTATTATTACTAAAGGGTATATATATAACATACATAATATCTTATATATAAGAATATTCACTGAAAAAACTTTGTTAAAGGAACATTATGGTAATAAAAACCAATGAAATTCAGTGAAAAAACTTTGTTAAAGGGATCTTATTGTTACAAGTAAAATAGGAAACCCCCAGAAATGTGCCAGTTATGGTGAGCTAAGCAACCACAACTCGTGCCACCACTGTGCACTGCTAACACTAACACCCAGAACATGAAAGATGACATCACAAATGTCATTGATGACATCACTGATGATATCACATTTCTGGGCCACTTGTTTTTGTTCACTGACATGTCTAGGTCAGTTAAACATTGAAAAGGTGCTAAATGGACAGTCTAAAACTGCATTTTCTGCCAATTTAGGGTGTTTCAAGTTCAAAGTTTACCCTTTCAGAGTTCCTAGAACCATTCTTAGTTGATCTGGCAAATATTTACAACTTTTCAAGGCCTATTTTCGACTTGTCTGTGGACAGTTCCTCTGAAGGAACACACCCATAACTTTCAGTCATCCTTAACCTGGCAATCCAGGAGAAAGCACCTGCTTTACCACTCCTCATCCCAAGCCACCCCCACCACCACCATTTGGACGGCCTGGAAAGAGGAACAGGTGCGAGGATGCAGGAGAGGATGAGGGGGAAGATGAAGATGAGGTATAGGAAGTGCCTACTTCCAGTGAACAGAGTGAGTCCTGTGTGTGGCAGTACCACCACCATGTACCACCACACCAGATCCAACCACCAGGGTGCTCTGAAAAAGGCAGTACCCTTTCAGGGAGAAGCAAGTTGACAGCCTCTACCCCATCTTCCTCAACTACTCCTGTCACCACACAGACTACTGCTCTGGGGCAGAGAATACCAGCGGCCGCCTCGAAGGCCATACAGAGTGCTGTTGACCCTTACCATTTGACGGTCACAGTACTACGTTTGTACTGAGATGCACCAATTTGTAGTGCTTTCGAGGCTGTGGCCAAGGAACATGAGAAACACTGCCCCCACCTTAGATTTAAGACCCACCTAAATTCTTCCTCTGTCCACCTGCCCCTCTGTCTCTGTGGTTGGTGCCCCATCCCTCCCTTCCTTCCCCACCTTACCTTGCCTCTCCTGAAAAAAATCTAAACAAGCAAAAAAAACAAAATAAAAAAACACAACAAAGGTTTTCCTCTAGGAGCCACCTTTCACAGTTAAAAAATAGAAGTGAAAATAATCACAACCCTTTTGCAGTCTGCATAGTCCGCAGACAGCACAGTAGTCTGTAGACACCTGGAACCTTCCAGGCGTTGGGTGGGAGAAATACAATAATTTGAAATGTTTTTCTTTCAAAAATGGTGGCTCTTAAAAGAACCTTTTTTAATGTTTGTGGTTTTTATATATTTTTTTAAATATTTGGTTTGATATACTTGATATACTCAACTAACAAATATTCTACTGAATTTAATTATTTGTTCTAACTTTCACAAAAAGTGCTTCTAATTTCTTTTTCTGTTTTTCCTTTTTGTTTACTTCAAATACTAAAGAATACTGTACAAAAACTGCTTTAATGCATTTTGAACGTTTTCAAATTCAATCTGATTGCCCACATCAGTGAGATGCACGCCATCTCTTCTGGAAATGTTGACAATATCAATACATTCTGTTAAGATGAACGGCGCTGGTTCACTGTAACGTCGTAATGTGGTTTATTTTGAGTTCTAAGTAATACGACCCCCAGCACAGCCAGGTACAGTCACATGCCTATCCAACTGCAACACTGACAATGTTATCTATCTGATTATATGTCCCTGTGGGTTGCGATGCATTGGCAAGACTAATCGAAAAGTGAAAACACGTATCATGGAACACCGGAGTTGCCTGAAAAACAAGACCAAAAACTCTCCTTTTGCCAAACATTTTACCCTAATGAATCATGACCCTAAAGATTTCATGTGGACAGTACTTTTGCCATTTAAGGGGGGTACTGTCCAAACACAGGAGACGCGACTTTAAATAAAAGAACAGGACAAGATTTATATGATGAATAGTGATGCGAATGGTCTGAACGAATCAATCGAATGGCACAAAATTAAGAACCACCACCTAGAATACTGCTGTACCCTCTCTTAAATGGTTACACCCAATTGTTTTTCATCATTAAGTGCATTATAAATAACCTATCATACATTCTGCATGATATGAATCTGTTGGTTATCTCCATGATCATCAGTCTGGCTTTAGAGCTGCCAGAAACACAGAAACTGCTCTCCTGAACATCCGTGAAGACCTGCTCCCCAACCTTGATTCCAACACCCCCTGTGTCCTCATCTTACTTGATTCCTCCTCTGCCTTTGACACGGTCAACCATGACATCTTGCTCAACCGTCTCCATGATAACCTGGGGATCACTGGTCAGGCCCTGGCGTAGCTGACCTCTTTCCTTTCTTACCAACCCTTACAGGTTCAACTTGGGTCCTTCCTCTCCTCTATCTCTATCTCTACCTGTGGGGTTTCCCAGGGGTCTAACCTCTCTCCCTGGTTGTTCAGCCAATACCTGGCACTTCTTACCTACTGTATTGCTGCGCTCTGTCCCAACTTCCAGTGCTGTGCGGATGACACTCAGCTCATTTTCAGGCAACCCTCAACCTCCTCTTCTCCCTCTCTCATCTCTGACTGCCTGTCTGCTATCCAGAAGTGGTGTGCCGTCAATGATCTCTGCCTTAATGCCAGTAAGACTGATATTCTGCTCATCGGCACACACGCCCCCTCCTTTCCCTTCACTTTCTGGCCGGCCTCTCTTGGCCCTCTTCCTGCTCCCACCTGTGAGGCTAAAAACATCGGGTTCATCTTCGACTCCAGACTCTCCTTCTCTCCTCACATCTCTGATGTCTCTAACAAGTCACACTATCAGCTGCACCTCATCAGAGGTATTCTTACTTTCCTCTCCTTCCCCCAGAATCTCACTGTCTCCTGAGCTCTGGTTCTCTCTAGACTGGACTATTGCAACAGCCTCTTTCTAAATCGGCCTGCTTCTACTCTCCACCCTCTGCAATTCATCCAGAACAGGACTGTGAGACTTGTCCTTGGCCTCATGCCCAGGGACCGTATCTCTCCAAGACTGAAATCTCTGCACTGGCTCCCAGTGGCTGCAAGGATTAAGTTCAAACCCCTCTGAAATGTCAACAAGGCCTTCTGGGGCCTGGGGCCTCAATACCTCCAACTATCTCTGGCTAAATACCTTCCTTCTGGAGCTCTTCGCTCATCCGCCTCCAACTGCCTCAGGGTGAGTCGCTTTTCCAAGCAATGAGCTGGTGGTATATCTCTTTCTTCAGCTGGTGCCTCCCTCTGGAACAGCCACCCTCCCTCCCTGAAACTTAAGGAGAATCATCTATGGTTCCAGAAGCACCTCAAAACCTTTCTCTTTGCTTCTGCTTTTTCTCCTCCTCTCCCCTGCTGACCTCCTGGTTCAAACCGAAACTGCACTGGTTACCTGGCCACCCTCTGATCTCAGGCCCATGTCCCCATCCTGCCAGTCTCCTGGCAACCCCCGCACTTGGGACTGTTTTCTGTATCCCTACAGTCCCACTACCAGCACTTTATACCTGATATCTGCACTTACCCTTGCACTTGCCACCTTCTGGCTGTACTTTTTATTTATTGTAATTTATTCTATTATCCTATGTATTGCACTGTCCTCTCCCTCTCCCACCACTCTTTCCCCCTTCCCATGCACTTGTCAAATCTGAATGACACCTGGCCTAGTAGGATCGTTGTCTTTCTCCCCTCTGTTCCCCCTCCCTTGCCTCATTGCGCCTTGAAAAACTTGTATATAGGTGCGTTATAAATGCCATATCATATCATATCATATCATAGGGCATCACCTTTCTATATACCTTGTTCGCTATATTGCCACGGTTTGCATACTGGCCTTATTGTGACTTCTTTTACATCTGCCACTGTTGCCACTATAACCTCCTAATATTGAACTGTGTCTTGTACATATTACCCAATACTCTCTGCGTTCACTTATTATCCTTTGTGAGACACTCTATTAGACTCTCAATTATTCTGGGTCACCTTTGCTTTGTTTAGAATTATTTCTATACATGTTTGGCAGCACCATTTGATTGTATAGTACTGAGTATAGGCTCGTTCCATTCTGCTCACTCCGCTCCAAGCTGGTGCTCCTAGCAGCCAAAACTAAGAAAGGACTAGACCCCCATGTCACCATGGTTGCCAGTGGGCTTAGTTACTTAGCGTCACACTGCACTTAATATCGATCGCACTGGGTATCATACAGGACCCGCGAGCCCCGCTACTTAGAGCGCTACGCTTTGAAGATTCCTTGACTTCATGAAGGGTATAGGATGTCTTGGTGTCTTTTGCAGCACTGCCCCCGTGGATTTATTTGGTTACTTTTGCAGCAACCACACGCAGCCAGGACCTGGTTTATCCTCATTCTATTCAGAATCCAGCTTCCCTCTCTACTGAAGTCTAGGTAATTATGTGATCTCTCACAACCAACTTCTGTTTGCTTTCATGGTACACACTGTATTGTTTTTTACCTCATCTAGACACAGAATCTGCTGTAATTAATGGTTTCAGGAGGGTGCTGTTTTTCCGTTTTTGATCTAAGAAGCCCAGCGAGCTACTTGCTCAGTATAAGGAAATTCCTCCTCACCCTGTTGTGTTATACACCTACACTTGGGGCTTGAAACTAGCTTCTACATGCTACTAATATCACTCGGACCGGGGACAAGTTACCAGACAGATGGGTTCCTTAACTGCTTCTAATCTGTGTCCTTTATTTCTCCCCATTACTACTTGGTAGAGTGCTTTTACAGTTCTTTTGTTTTTTTGAAAAGCCTATTGTTTGCTTTTCTTGCGGCTTGGCAATGAGGGTCAACTAATTGATGAACGTATGCAATGACATAATGCTCTGCAATACCTATTTTTCGGTAATAAGATTAATTCATTGATTTTGTTGTATTCTTAAAAACATTCTATTTTACATTTGCTATTAGCACTGAGGTGCAATTGATTGTTTGATGATTTAATACTTTTTTTTTCGATTGTTTACACTTAATGCCAATTTGTTGTTGATTTTAATAAGGTTTGTTGCTAATTGCCACCTTAGCAAGTGGAAGCTGTTTGCCCCTTTCTCTATCTAAAATATTACAGTCACAGGTTAACCTGCGCTTCTCGAATAGCCCAACTATGGAATCCTCACAAATGTAAACAACCAACACTGAAGAACAGGGAACCTCAACATGGCAATGCTCTGCATGACATCGCCATGTTCCACTCAAGCCAACATCCTCTTACCTGTATACAAACTCACACAACACTCCTCTTCACCACAGCAAATCTGTTATTATTCCATACCTGTCAACAAAGAACTTGAACAGCTCCCTTCAACACAGCCACCACCCTCACCAGATCAGAATACAAAGATTCACCCTTCCTCTTGTCTACTCTACTTTCTTAATCCTCAACAGATCACTGCATTCAATTCTCTCTTTAACTCTTTATTGCCCCTCCTCAAATTCTCTCGTGTCACCCAATCCTCCTTCTTCTTCTTCAACATCCTCCTGGCTCCGTCCACAACTAAATCAGACTCCCTACTCCTACCCAACCAGGGTGGACTCACTGTGGTGTTGGTGTTGCAACCCCTCATCATCTTAAATGGACAAATGCTAGTGGTTGAATGCAGAGACATGCGCATAGCAAACAATCCCTCCTGGATAGCAACCCACAGTGGCCTTGAACAGCTACCGCACACTGGAATCTGGCACACAGGGGGGCTTACCCTCCTGGGACTAGAGGTAAGCGCTGGAAGCTTGACGGGGACATCACTTGGGCTAATGTGAGCAGGGCACACGCTGTGCGGGGCATACAAGGTACACTGTCCTAGCACAGCAGTTTGCAAGGTGGTTGCAACCGCGCTGGAGGGCATTCGCCACTGGGCAAAACTTACTTGAGGCAAAGGGTACTCTTGGGAGACGCTCCCTTGTAGGCCACTGCAACGTGGATACAATAGAGAGCGGCAATGCTGACGACAGCCCGACTGTATATGCTTCTCTTCTGGCTGGGGGTCCAGTCTTCTGGAGAATCCTCAATGCCAATGTATAGATGAATGATGCCGGGCCACTGTAATGTCGTAATATGGATTATTATGAGTCCTAAGCAATACAGACCCCCAGCACAGCCAGGTACAGTCACAGGTTAGCCTGCGACTTCTCCAATGGCCCAACTATGGAATCCTCACAAACATAAACAACCAACACTGAAGAACAGTGGAACCTCAACATGGCAACCCTCTGCATGAAATCACCATGTTCTACTCAAGCCAACATTATAACACTTTCATTATGGAAAGATGTCATCCCAACATCCCACAAAAAAACACATACAACATTATTCACATTGCGCCTTGCTTTCTCAATATGTGGACAAAATAAATTCAAACACATCTGCATTTGTCTCTGAGCTATCTGTGAAAAAAAATGTTTGAATGTGGAAACAGTTCCATCAACTTTACAAATGTATTCTTTATTGGCGGGGGGGGCGCTGTTGCGCGCATCGAGTATGGCTGCCTGAAAGGCGAGCTCTGCGACAAATGAAAATCCTGTTTTAAATAAATCCTCCCAACGCCGTTCCAGACGCTAAAAAAAGGAAGATTCTTGTGGCGTAGGGCCTCCTGCGCAGACCCTGAAAAAACCACACACATATATGTGACGAGATTGCTGTGCTATCCTGCCGGAAGAGGTTTGGTGGCCGAGAGGAATTGGCGTGGCCGCCCAGTGGCTCCACAGGACATTCACTGTGTGCCGGAGGTGCGGAGGAAAGAACAGGCCGCATTGGGGAGGGGCGCTGCAGTGGCTGCCATACCGCAGGGCCCGGGAAGAAGAACGAAGTGCGGTCGCCCCCAGCCTGGTGCGTTGTGCTGCCGCCTGAGGACACCACAAGTGCCCCAAGCTGAGTGGGCAGAGGAGGAGAGAAGCGGGAAGCCGGCAGTGCCGCCGGAGGAACTGTGCACCGCTCTTGCTGGCATGCGACGAGTGATGCCACTGCCGCCGCTGGGGGACTGGCCCCTACTCCCCCGCACGAAGGCACACTGCCGGAGGCACATTGGAGCGGAGTGGAGACATGCGAGTGGGGTCAACTCCCATCCCTCACACCTAGTAAAAATGGAGCGAGGTTGGGAGGGAACCCCCCACAACAACAAAGACCAGGGTTGACACTGCACCCAACGTGGTGGACCACGCGGAAAGCTCCTTAATGTACGCCATAAACCAGTACTGACACTTCTGAGGAGGCACAAGGGGCTGCACCTCCCGCATTCAGGCGAAAACAACGACTGGATAAACATAAGGCCCTGGGTATACAACACATGGAGCGTGGTGGAAGTGTCCCTGAGTGGACGCCGTGGGCCAGTGCTGGCACTTCTGAGGAGGCGCAGGGGGCTGCACCCCCAATATATGGTGAAAAACATTGATTGGAAAATAATAAACCCTGGTTTGGCGTGGCTACCGGTGCCCTAAGGGCATCCTAAAATATAGGGGGCACAGCTGGGCGGTCCCCAAAGGCCTAAACTCCATTCACGTCGGAGTGGTGCGGTGGTGCGGAGAGCCACCCCGCTGAGAACCACATTAAGAAAAACATTCTGATCAAACTTGTGGGGTCCACCTGGTAAAGATTTTGGCTCCATAGAAGGAATAAAATAAGTGGAAAAACACCCTGTGCGGGTAGAGGGTGCAAAAGAGACAGTGCTTCCATACTTTCCGCTATCTTTCCACTGAACAATTTCACGGTCGACTTTAATACGTGGGAGAATACTGTCCACTCTCAAGCCATACACCACAACACATGGGCCGCACCGAGAGGAAGGGCACAGTAGGGAAAAAGACCGGCCCAATGGACTCCTTCGCCAGCTCCCAACCACACAGGGCGGCCGATGGGGTCGTTGTCAAACTGGATGACATAGTGGCAACGACTGGATCCCTGAAAGCTCGAGTGGAGAAGGAGACCACGCGTATCACAGAAGCAGAGAGTAGGATAAGCACGATCGAAGACACAATTTCACAACATGGCCACGACATTGCCCAACTTCAAACAGAACTACGTAAAATCCAAAGTAAGTGCGACGATTTAGAATCGAGATCTCGAAGGAATAACATCCGGATTGTTGGAGTTGCGGAAACTTTTGGCAAGGGTGACATGGATCGACAAGTGGAAAACCTTTTGAAAGATATCCTGGGAGCAGAATCTTTTTCGGACCACTTCCTCATGGAGAGGGCCCACCGCCGAAGCCAGGGGCCCCACCTCGCACCATAATAGCACGTCTCCTCAATTACAGGGACAGGGATGCTATATTCAGACTGTCCAGAGAGAAAGGCACTTTGCACTCTGAGCACAAAAGAATTCACATATACCCAGATTTCTCCGCTGGTATACAGGCACAGCAACGATCCTACAAATTGGTGAAAAAACAACTGCGGCGAAGATGAGAATCCAACATGGTGGTAGAGCCCACTTTTTTGAAAACCACACAGAAGCCATGGCATATGTGGAGGCCTCTATCCCGCTGCCTCCCAGGGACCGGATAATTGATCAAAATGCTAGACCACAGCCGGGAGAGGAGAGGTGAGATCCAGCAAACTGACAGAAGCAAACCATCTACTTGTCGTCACAGGAAGAAAGGAATACTTGCAAGAACGGCCTGGACAACTACAAGGTTTCTTGTAGTTTCGAGCCGTGATCCCCTGACAGGGTCAGCCGGATGGCCACAGCAGGCTACCCTCAGGAAAGCTCCATCAGTTTAGGGGAATTCCCAATGGGAAGGTTTTGAAAGTTATGGGAATCAGGTTGTGGGGATGAGGTTCTGGGACCCAGTTGGAGGGGTCCTACAAGTTAATATTTGTGGTTGCGCCGCTGTATATGACATGCTTCCAAGAAATATTGGGATGAGGAACACAGTGAAGACACACAGTCATGGCACACACTAGAGCGATGACTCAGGGGCCGAAGCTAAAACCTCTTACATGGAATGTTCGAGGATTGAACAACGAAACTAAATCGAGCAAGGTGGGAGCCTATGTCACTAGGCACCACCCTCAGGTGATCATGCTGCAAGAAACTCACGCACTCCAGAAGGTAAACGCAGAATTTTTGAAGAACTGGGGCAGCATAGATATTCCACTGAATACTCCACTCAGACAAGAGGTGTTCTTACCCTGATTCACCCCTCTGTAGGCTTTCGATTTGGTAAAAGCAAAATAGACATGCAGGGTCGCTATGTCATAGTATGGGGCAGCATTGCGGGGAGGGAGGTGGTGTTAGTAAATACCTATGGGCCAAATCTGGAAGACCCTGATTTTTACATAGACGTGGTACATGAAATAGGCTACACGGGGAGTGAACAGATACTGTGGGGAGGGGACTTTAACACCATCCTGGACATCACGCTAGACCGCTCCACTACCAAACACTGAAATCCCTCCAAGACAGCAGCAATGCTACAACAAATCCTATTACAATTGACAATGGTTGATGCCTGGAGATCACTACATCCACATAAGAGACAATACTCGTTTTACTCCTCGGTGCACGACACTGAGTCTAGAATATATTATTGGCTGGTATCCGCATCCCTCATGCACCAGATCAATAACTGTGAGATGCTTCCCCACACCCTGTCAGACCACTCCCCCATCATAGTGGAAATGAAATTAGACAATGTTAGATCCCTGACTAGGAGAAGGAGGATGCCTCCAGACATTCTTAAGGACCCAGCGGTAGCTGACACACTGCATATAAAGGAGGAATACTTCTTTGATATCAACAGTGGATCAGTTGATAGGAACGCAACCCTTTGGGAAACCTTTAAGATATGGGTGAGAGGGATACTAATCTCTAAGTCTACGGGTATGTTGAAGTCAGTCAGGGTAGAACTGGCGGAGGTAGAGAAACGCTTGGGAGACCTAGAAGAGCGGTACACGGTTACACATGAAGAAAAAACCCTCTCAGACATTAACAGCAGTTTACTGGAATTCAATAAACTAGCAACTAGGGAACTACTTTATATGTCAACTCCGCTCAGAGCATGCAGGTACGGTGAAGGGAATAGAGCGGGTCGTACCTTAGCCAACCTGTTAAAGGCTGAGATACAGTATACACCGATCTCCATCATATTAGCAGGAGATGGCAAAGTGACCACTAGTGAAAAGGGGATAAATAGAGAGTTCACCCGTTTTTATTCAAAACTATACTCTAATCATGATTTGAAATCAGCCACTGATGGTAGAAAGTACCTCGATAATATCACTCTCCCGACACTGCCCATAGAATATAAACTTGCGCTCGACCAACCCCTAACGACTGATGAGATCCCGACACTGCCCATAGAATATAAACTTGCGCTCGACCAACCCCTAATGACTGATGGGATCACAGAAGCAATCAAATCGTTAGTCAACAGGAAAGCACCGGGCTCAGACAGATTGGTAGTAGAGTTGTACAAGGAACTAAATGAGGAACTGGTCCCGGTGCTGCTGTCGGTATGGGAGGAAGCCATAGAATTAGGAACCCTCCCAACATCAATGAGAGAGGCAGTGCTTTTAAAACTAGGTGACCACCCAACGAGATCTCATCCTACCGACCCCTGTCCCTAATAAATTGCGATGCCAAAATCTTTGCCAAAATATTGGCCACAAGACTCCTACTTGAAACACTTGTGTATAGGCGCGTTACAAATTCCATATCATATCATATCATACCAAACATGCCCACGCTAGTACACCCAGATCAGTGCGGTATCATTCCCACCAGGTCAACGGCACTAAACCTCCAGAGACTGTTTGGAATCATGGCCCAGATAAAATCTGAAGCCCAGGCGGTAGCTGTATCCCTCGATGCTGAAAAAGCATTTGATTCAGTGTCATGGACGTACCTATTTACAGTGCTTGAGAAATTCAGAATTGGCCCGTACTTTCTGAGATGTGTCAGGGTATTATACTCTGACCCCAGAGCTAGAGTCCTAACTAACGTACATTGTCTGACTGGTTTGCATTGTGCAGGGGCACGAGACAGGATTGCCCATTCTCTCCCATACTGTTTGCCCTCACAATGGAACCAGTCGCAGCAGCCATCAGGGAACATCAAGGACAGAGGAGCATAAGGATGGCCAGCTTAACCCAATCAATATCCTTATACATGGACGACACATTGCTGTAGGTCCGGGAACCTGATATACATCTAGGTCCAGCAATGGAAACCATACTCAAATTTGCCGAATACTCAGGTTATAGGACCAACAGATCTAAATCTGAAATCGTTCTCCTAACCCCTGCCACAAGGTGTCCGAACAATACACATGGACTGCAATGGTCTCCCACTAAAATAAGATACCTGGGAATTATCGTGTCGGGGATACAACCTCCCTATACTCAGACAATCATGAACATCTATTGAGTAGTATCTCCACCAAACTCCGTCTATGGGCAAAACTTCCTATTTAACTTATTGGTCGAGTGGCCCTACTAAAAATGGTAATCCTACCGAAGCTACTATATATTTTTACTAACATCCCGATATGGCCTCGTGGACAGTTTTTCGCAGCCATCCGATCCATGTTTGTATAGTTTGTGTGGGGCGAGGGGCGGCCAGAAGGAAATGGGAAAAAATGGAGGAGCCATATAACAAAGGGGGCATAGCAGCCCCAGACTTTGAAATATATTAGCTGGTAGTGCAGGCCCAGTTTGCCAGATACTGGTATGATGATCTGAACACCTCACCTCACATCGTAATAGAGAGACATGCAGCACATCCGATGACTTACAATCCATCATCTTTAAAGTAAAGGATATAGATGACTGCCCATTCGACCCAATCAGTACAACAGTACATGCATGGTCTAAGATCTATTGTAGGCTCCAACTGGAAACTCCTCATTACTCAGAAGCCCCCTTCTGGAACTTCCCCGGCATCGCACCAATTTATGACCCTGATGTTCAGAAAACATGGGACCCAGAGGGAGAATTCAAAATTAGAGACATTTGCCCCAATGGTAAATTCATAACACTTTCAAGGTTGGGATAGGGAGGGATCAGTTGAAAATACTACAATATCACAGGATGCGAATGGCCTTTAAGGCTAGATGGCCACTATTTCCAGACGAACCTCCTCCACACCCATGCCTCGTGGCCTTGTCCACCCAGGCGGGAGTCAGTGTTTCGGGGCTCTACGCAACTGTACAGACAAGCATGCCGACGGTAAATAAGATTAAAGCCTCCTGGGAAGCTGACCTGGGAACTACCATATCGGATAAGTCATTGGAAAGATACTGTGAACTAAACAAGAGGGTATCCATCAATGCAAGTCTCCGCCTGATCCAATTTAAGGTATTAAATAAGTTGCACTACACAGCCGAGAAAATTGCCAAATTTGCACGGAATGGCCATGACAGCTGCCAGAAATGCGGGAGCGAACATGCCGGCTCATTTCACATGTACTGGAGCTGCCCACTTATTTCCCGGGGAGAAGTGGCGAGCATTCTAGTAGAAATCACACATGTCCCAACAGACCCAACACCCCAAAAATACCTATTCGGAGACATTGGGAAAATATCAGAAGTCACTAGAAGACTATTTAACGTTGCGTATGTAGTGGCTAAAAAATGTATATTACAGAACTGGAAGAGTGCACACGCGCCACACATAAATCACTTCCTCAAAGAACTGCTGTATGTCAATGAATGTGAGGAGCAGTATGTAACGTCACTCCAGAGGACAAGTAAACCTAAATACATTTGGGCTCCGTTCAGAGTGTATTTGTGTGAGTTGGGATCGGCCAGTAGCAGCCCGACAAGGCCTTGAAATGAGCCAGCTTCGTAAATATTATATGTCTTACTGTGTTTCTGTACTTGACATCTAAGCTACTGAAATGTATGGAATGTTGTTTTGGTGCGACGACGTGTACCACAAGCAATAAATAAAAGTTAAAAAGAATGTATTCTTCACTGCAAATTGTAATAGAATTCTGGTAAATAGCCCAAACTGTTGCCTCCACAGTGAACTACAATGATGTCCGGCTGCTTCAAGTTAACCATGTTGTCACAAAATGGGAGCAATGCCTCCCACTTCATTGCTCAAACTCCATACAATGAAACTTAAAATTCATCAAATCCAACATTATCAAACAATCCACAGTGCTCAGAATACACCTTCAGCCAAGGGGTCCAAGAGACTCTCACAATTCAGACAGTCTGCTTCCTCAAAGCGATACCATAGCCATGTTCACTGCACACAACAAAAATAACTCTTGCAACCCAGTCCTCCTGCAAACCACACACCACACCCAGGAAACCTGATTGGCTGATTATTTGAAGTCTATGGACATTCCTGAGTGTCCGATGTCTCCTCAGTCCCCTTTCCATGCCAGGCATCTTCAAAAGACCTGCAATGTCCTAAGACTACCATGTTGTCTGCAGACATCATATCCAATTGAAGGGGTCGGGAGGTTTACACGCAATTTGAACAATGTATTGTACAAAGGGGTCGCTTAAAAGAACCTTGTTTTGTTTTTTGTCATTTTTAATTTTTTCTTCTCATTTTTATATCTTCCAACTACTAACAAATGCTTTCCTGTGCACTCCACATTCTCCCATTAAAGTTGTTTGCATTCACTTTTTCAAAGCATTTTTAACATTCAAAAGAAACATGTAATTCCCAACATTATTTAAAGCCGCTCCATTACTCCGAAAAGTATTTACACCATCCAACATGATATTTTCATTTGGAAAAGATGCCATGCCTAAGTCATTCAAAAAAACACATACACCTTCATTCACATGCTTCTTCCATTTGTACACAAAACACATTTCAGAAAGAAATATCTTTGCATAGGTAAATATCTTTGCAATAGTAAATAGTTGCATTCAACTTCAGAACATATCCTTTAATGCAACCTGCAAGGATACTGGAGTAACATAGCCCAAACTATTTCCTCTGCAATACACAATAATACTATCTAGACATTGTAATTGAACAATACTCTGACAAAAAGATAATAAACTCACCTAATTTAGCCCATAAACTGTACACCACCAAACATGCTCTCCCTGCAATCAAATTTTAGCAGCGATTCCACAAGATTCAGTATTACATTTATAAAAAAAATAGTTCAACAATCTCCCATCATCCACATGTCCATCTTCTTCCTATCAATAGCCACAGCCACCTTCACTGCACGCAACAAACATAACACCTGCTACACTGTCTTCCTGTAAACTGCAACCAGAACACCTCATTGGCTAATCCCCAGAGTCCCATTTCCATGCCAGGCATCCTTAAAAGACCTGGATGTGGCACGTGCCATCTGCGGACTACCACGGGCTCTGCGGACACCGTAGCACAGGACGGCCCTTCTACCCATTCTATATTCATGTTTGTAACACTCCCTCATTGCCTGCTTTCAGTCACACATCCATTCACCAATCAGATCCAAACACTATACATGTATACATGTAACCTTGTCATCTCAGTTCAACTCTTCAGATGTACTCTTGAACTCTCAGATTACATGTGTCCTGTTACTCACAGCCATCTGCATCAAAACTACTGTAAAACTCTTCAAGATTTCTAGTTGCCGATTCAACAAGATCTGCATATAACAAGACATAGTACAGGTATGCTTATATTGTTTAAAGCATTTTTTCAATTCTTTTTACAAATGTATATTTACAGGGCGTTTGCACATTTGTCTTTTTGGGAGCATTTTCATGAAAAGTTAAGAAATGCATATACACATTTACAGAAGCACAGTGTGCAGCTTCTTTGTAAAACAAAGAAAAAGCAGATGCAAAACATGTGTGCAATATTTATAAGTGCCACTTAGTGTGTGGAAGTTTAATATCTTGACAGTACATGCATACTTGTTAAGTTGACCCATTCCAAGCTGTACGTGCATATGCAGGCCTACTTTGTTCTATGCATTCTGGGACTTATTGTCCATATTTTATAATGGAAAAAGTGCAACTACAACTCCCACAATACAAAGAAAAAATAAACTTCATAAGCACCTATATATGGCAATGGATCCTGTTGTCAAGTATGCATGTACTGCCAACATATTAAACTTCACACACCAAATGCACCAAATTATGTGTTACAAATCTTTTCCATCTGCTTTTCTTTTCTTTTCCAAAAGTGTTACACTCAGTGATGATATAAATGCACATCTGCATATGTTTACTTTCATGAAAATGCCCTAAAAACCAACCTTTTTAAACGGTCACCATTTTCCATTTTTCATCCATATAAATAAACACAGCACTTTAAAATCAGCAGCACAAAAATAACCTAGATATGCACCTTTTCCTCACACACATTTTTGCCCTGTTCCTTCTAATGTGCCAAACAGCACACCTCATACTTGATTTGTTTAACAGCATAGTTAACATACTTAAGTACACCACTCATAAAACAACTTTATTAACTCTTTTTCCCAACAACTCCTCCTACCTTCATGAATAACAACCTTGCTTACTAAAAATTCTTCACCACTAACACACATTCCCACTTTCTTTTAAAATTACAGGAAGGAAAGAGATTACCAAAGACAGCTAACGAAAAAAGAACACATCACATCTTCACATCCTACAAAGCAAATACATCAATATAACATATATATTTTTCTAATTGTAGCAATGTACTTTCACCTGATGTTAGCCTAGAGTAGTAATTTCAAATCAACACCATTTAGTTTGCTCCTACTTAATTTATCGCAACATTCACACATTTTCTATTGCCATTTAAACACCACCATTACAACAATCACTGTTTTCCTCAAAACATCATAATGTCCCAACTTATTCAATCGCAAAACCACTCCATTACTCACTATACCAAGCCACACTTACACACACTTTTACTCTTACAACCTTCCCAACTACACCTATCCTCCCACAACCTAATCACACATCACTCTCTTCATCTCTGCAATCACACACAAACACCCTCCCACAATGCATGCACATACTTTCCACAACTTTCAAACCCATGTTTCTCTTTCCTAACAGACAAAACAGAATGCCTACTCAAAAGCAACTCCATAGAAAACAAAGAGAAAAAACTTCTCTTAAGAATAAAATCAGTAATATTCATCCACCTCTCAAACAATGTATAGAAAACATTAAAACAAAACAGCTACAAACCCCAGTCAACAAAACTAAACCAGCGACCACTAATAAAATGTGTGGACCTGCTTCCGAAAACTAAAAGTAAAAAAAGATGTAGACCTACTAACGAACCTAACACTATATCTACCAATGTTAATGTAGCCACAGTAAAGAATTCCCCCAAAATAATTTTGCATTTTTTTCTTCCACCGTAGAGTTCCCCAAATCTTATAAAGACAGCTGAAAAGTCACAATCTTCCCTTAAATACTACCATAGAAGACTAATTCTCGAAGCTCTAATTGACAGCGCATTTCCAAGGAGAAAGTTGTTTATATCAATTTTAAAGGGAATGAAATCACTAACTAAATTAATCAGTACATTAAAAAAAGTACTTTTAAACATGCACATAGTCAATATAGATGCCTTTTCAAAATTCTGTGAAGGTGAATGGGTTCACACAAGCATCACAGAACCATATTTCAATGAAGAAGCATATAAAGAAGAACAACATACCCCAATTGCCGTAGACATCAATGACAGAGGGATTGAAAGAGACAGCATTGTGGCAAAAGAAACCCTTATAGAAAAAACCTTCAACTAAATATTCCTTTCGCCCAAAACAAACTGTCCAGTGTATAAATGAACATGCAGCTCAATGTGTAATGTATACTGACAATCTTTTAAATATTTAGGCAATTCCTCAATCACTATGTGAAACTAAATGACAAAACTAAAACGGAAACTTTACAAGCCATGCACTCTTGTCCAGTGACATTCATTATCCTGCAATTCAGGAACTGCTGGTGAAAGCACCTGCCACCACATTAAAATGTTAGCAACACACCATTCCGCTGTACGGAATCTTGTGCATAGACTTTACTATGCAAAAAGTCCTGCTCTAGAACTGCAAAATTTATATAACATAATCCTACATGGAACAGCTAAGGAACACCTTTGACAACTAGGGCATATCCAACATAAATACTTTGGAACAGAAGTTGACTTATCAAATTCAGTAACTTTAGAAAATATTAGCGGGAACCTCTCAAACACCACCCTCCTAACAAACACAGCGACAAAAAGAAATAGCAAAGTTCCAAAACACATCTGCTGAAATGTCAGACCAAATATGTGTCTGTCATTGCAGAACTTTTTTAAAAAGAGAAAAAGAATAGTAGATATGGCCTAAAAAATAGAGGACAATGTGGAATTCCAATTGTTACCATTAGCTTTATATCTAACAGCAGATAATAAATGCAAAATAACAGACCCTCAATAGTTTGCATGTTCTACAGTACAAGGTTTGACAATAACCAAATGCCATCATGTGCTATCGCTAACAACTTTACTTGTTATAATCCAAAAAGTACACCCATTTCAAGCTATAATATGCCTTCAACCAAAAACAGCCAAATTACCTCCATCTAAGTTAGTAAAAGGCATCTGTGGCAAAGTAGTATGTTTGCTATTAGATCTTTAAGAAAATGTAGAACCACTATGAGTACAACGGCCAATAGATCAATCTTTGATTGTACTAGGTAACGGTGTACGAACAAAAGACAAAATAAATGAACAACAACTAGTCGACTTAAACAAAGTTAGACAAGCCCAAGCCCTACAATATCTGGAAGAAAACAATAAATACTACAAAGATATAACATAGAGGAAAACTTAAGAGAAACCAATAAAATAATTCAGGATTCACCAGCAAATGGCCAATTTGAACGTGTAGATCGTGTTACTGCAGCCAACATTTTAGACAAGTATATAATTCACCTAAAAGACTCCAAAGACACCACTAAAGAAGCATTACAAACATATCAAATGTGTCAAGTCAAAGGATCCCCAGAGAGCATATGTAGAAAAAGGGTAGACGCATGTTCTTTTCCTCTACTCTTTCCTACAGGAAAAGGAGGAAGATATGATGAAAGATCAACACAAATTAGTGCTTCAGACTACCGCTCTTTACAAATGTATTCTGAAGACCACAGATTCAAACAAAATGTAGAATACATTTTCTACCTCCTGTTTGAAAGCGATCTAGCAACTGTATGTTATGTAGTTGCACACATTATAAAAACAGGCTCTAATTTTCTAAACATATCTGCTACCCAACTGCTTCAAAAGATAAAAGACAAAGATGAAGTTTTGGAGTCAAATATCACTAATCTCTTTGCAAACATGCGTGGTATAAAAGAATACTGGTTCTGAAGTCATGCTGTTGTACGTTGTATGCTAAGGAACCTAGGCCCACCCACATAGTTTGGTATTTTAAGTTGTGCAGAATATGCATGGATTAACTTGCACAACTTCTTACACACTGCAAACCAAAATGGAGATGGAATAGATATAAAAACATCAGAGGAACTCTGTTCTCTTTTCACTGTCATTTTATCAAGGTACATTCACCATCGCTTCATTGCCATGCTGCACTTCATCTGTCATAAAACTACCCCTCTACTCGGAGAAGTGCAAAACTTCTTTTGGATAAAAGAAAATAAATACAGAGGAGCAACACACATCCTAATGCTTTGTGTATAAAGGTTGCTCCCAAATTTGGCCATGACAGTGATGCCACTGTTTTACAGTTTGTTGAACAATACTTTACCTGCAACATGCCTTCAGAAAACACACAAAGTGACCTACATACACACATATTATGCTTACAAAAACATAAGCATTTCAAATACTGCTTACGTAGGTATAAAAACAAAGGTAAATACTATACCAAATGTTGCTTTGGTTTCCCTAGACCAGTTTGAAAAAAGTAAATAGCTTGATATCTTCTGTTAGACACAGTGTAAAAGGCAAATCCCATTCAAACTCATACAACTTTAAAAGGGACAAAGCATCCAAGTACATCATGGATTACAATGCAATAATTGTTCTCTTCTGGAATGCTACTATGGACATACAATACCCTGCAGACCATTGACTGCGGTTGTGAGATAGCATCAATGCTGGGAAAACAGAGCTAAAAGACCTCTTGGATGTCATATCATCTGACAAAACACTGTCACAAAAATTAGCTTTGGAATAAAAATGCTCTCCCATAGAGAATGCAGGTGCTACGAAGCTGCAGACCGTTTAAGGTACAGCCTTACATGTCAAATCTGAATGAATTGTCTCGCTAAAACTTGGTCCAGCTTCATCTTGAAAAAGGGTGCTGAAATCCCACCAAGAGATAGAAACAATAGCCACAAAAGGTCCCAACAGCCAGGGCATTTTAAAAATCAATTTAATTGACACATACTACCCAAACAGAATTACAGATTTAGAAAAAATGTGCCTGTATGACATATCCCAACATTTATCCTATAATAACAATGACACACCAGATGAGACAACTGGTAAATAGTCAGGCTATACTTGTGAAGGAAGCCTAGTGAAACTTACCAAACCCAGTCTAATTAATCATATAAAGTTATCATTTAAATCGCTGCAACACAGAGAACTGTATTACATGGCCCTACTGGGGAAACCTTGTGAAAAGAAGAAGCATTATTAGGTAACTATGAATCATTTAAAGCTGCATTCAAAGCATATGAAAGCAGTATAATACATGTCAATTTCAAACAATACAAAGAAATGTTGGACAATGACTGTCTATAAGAGGAAGAAATTGAAACTCGACTAGATAAAGACACTCCTGAGGGCAGTCAACTTTCCCTTACAGGAAGCCAAGAACCATCTGGGGACCGCTCATTCTAAATGAAGCAGAAATAGCCATGACTGAGGTAGAAAATACAATTTATGAATCTAAACAATCTGAAGAAGACTTGTCAGTACTCAAATCACAGCTAAATGAACATGGTTTTTAAACATGAAACTAAAACATGTAGTTCTAAAAATTAAAAACATCTGCTCCTGAATGTAAGTGGTAAAGCTGGTTCTGGTAAACATTCTTAATTAAATTAGTCAGTTATTTCTACAGAATTTAACAAACAACCTTTCAGATGTTGTAACAGCCCCCACAAATTTAGCTGCCTACAACATAGGAGGTGTAACTTTACACCGACCACGTCTCCTCCCAGTAGAACACCAAACAAAATTAAAATACTAGAAATTATCAGCAGAAGCTGCTACAGAAGTATGCAGAATTCCAATGAAAGCGCTAGTGATGAAGTAAGCATGGTATCCAACCTTATGTTGGCTTTCATTCACCTCAGAACACAAGTCCTAAAAATTGACTACAAAGAACTTCTTGAAGGAAAACACGTTATTGTTTTCGGAGACCTCCCACAGTTAATACCAGTAAATGGTCAACGTATTTTAAAAACATTAGGACACAAACAATGCCATAACACACTCGGCAGCATTGGAAATATAAATCTCTGGCAACATTTTGACTAGAAAGAACTTGCTCAAAACATGTGTCAGTATGCATACCTTACCTATGATAACATTTTAAAATGCACTACAACTGGTCTGCTTACTAAAAATACAAAATCCATCTTAAATAGCAGACTAATCCATGAACTATATGGGTGAAACACATCTGCTCCTGATGTCATAGAATATTTAACTCAACAAAATATAAAATGCAAGTCCTTAATGCCAGCACTTCAAACTGTAGTCAGTTCAATGAGACAATGTTAAAAAAAGAAATGCAACCCATACTGCATATCAGCTCCACAGACAAATTAGAAGTGCACGCCATGACCCTCCATATGTGCCAACAAGCAACAGCATGACTTAATAGCTTAGAAACATGTATCTCTGAACACGGCTGAATTAGAAAAAGTATTGAACCTGTGTCTAAACTACAGAGTAATTCTAAAACGTGAACTTGACTTAGAACAAGGTTTAGTCAATGGAGCAATTGGTACAGTTGTTGGCTTCCAAACATATCCAAATGAAAACAACATTCACTTTGACAAGCTTACTGTAGTGAAACAAACTGGCTGCACAATAAAATGTTTCCTTCTTTTCAACGACATGTACATATGCAGAACACATTACTCTCTATCTCTTGCATATGCTGTCACTATTCACAAATCCCAAGGCCTAACCCAAGATCATGCATTCATTGACATTGGCATCAAAGTCTTTAAAGAAGGAATGATGTATGTAGCACTTTAATGTCTGTGTGCACTCAATGGTCTATTCCTAGTTAACTTTGATGCAAACAAAGTCAACACTGATATTCCTTGCATCCTGGAATACAGCAGGATGCATGCACTGTAAACCCCATCTAGATATGCACACTGTACCTGAAAAAAGGAAACCTATAAAAAGAAAACTAATACAAATAGAACCTATGACAGATCTCCCAACCATACCTCAAAGAAACAACAACCAACTGCTTCTCATCAAATAATACAGCCACAAAAATGTCAAGTACAAACTCAACTACACGTTCATCAAAGGACACATGGACAAATAGCTGTTCTAAAAAAACTGCAGGCCCATCAAAAGATACAGATGTACAACTCACTGGTCCATTTAAATTCACCAACAAAACTGCAGTAAAGGTCTATGCATATGTAAAAATCAATCAATGTTCCAATTGTTACCAATTGTTCACAAAATGTACTTAAAAGGCTCGATCATTCCACCATATTACAAATCTGTATACTCCCCCTACTTTAATTACTACACAAATATGACTATAGTGTATGTGCATGCCTTTGGTCATGCGCCAAAAATACGACCACTGGCCGCAACCACCACAATCAAATTAAACCATATAACAAGTACGCACAATACACCTTTGCATAACAAAACTTGCCCCGAATCCCATGCCATCCAAATGCTGTCCGGAGACACCAGAATTGACAGTGGACTTGTGAACTCCTCCATCCTTTCCAGGCCCTCTTTCGGCCACCAAATAACCCCAGATTTGTTTTCCCAACTTTTTCCCCACCACGCTACCCACGGGAAACAGTGGCTGTCGGTGGATCCAAGATGGAGACCATTTCAAAAAAGTAGATGGTGATAGTTTGGATGTTATATTCGTACAGAAACGGTTTTCTCCTTGTCGAAAGTCGATAAATGAGACACGAATTTGTACGAAAGATGCGATTAGGTGGATCTCAGATACATCGATAACTCCTGTTAAAGTGTATGACACGTATAGTCAGTATACGCTAGAAATGCAGAGGAAAGTGATACAGGTAATGGTAGAGTACCTACATGATGAGTGTGTGAAAAGAAAGATTTGTTGTCCCGCAGAGTTATTGAGTATTTATAAGAGAGCTTTTTCGTTTGACACTTCTTCAGCTGCTTTAGCGCTTGATTTAGCTCTGTTGCTTAGTAAGCGTTCGCACTTGCCTACTTCTCAGTTGCCTATGAGCATTTGTCCCAAAAGTTGAGATTCCTGCTGATGCTGCAGCAGGTACACCTGCTCACGATATTCCTGCACATTATGTGTCGCAGTTCGTTCACGTCCCGTTCTCGAGACAGGAAGTGAACATCATCAAACAATCTATTCCCGATATTAGGAAGAATCCGACAGGGTTCTACAAAGAAATAGAGTCTGTTTTACAATCCTCAGTATTCACCGTAAGTGATATTGATCTGTTGTTTACCGTACTCCTGCCTGTTAATTTATGGAAACAGATTAGGACTATAGATGATGTAGCAGGGTTAGGAGATTCATGGGATACTATGATTAGACTCGACAGAGAAAGACCAGCTGGTGAGAGACAACCACAGGTAATACTAACTTTACCTGATAGAATAGTTACAAAATTAAAGACTATAATTCCTGAAAGAAGGATTATTTGGCACAAGCTTACGACCTGTGTCCAAGGGAAATCTGAGGGTGCTACCGAGTTCTTCAACCGGTTTGAACAAGTATTTCAGATTACAGTGGGCAAGGCTTAAGCACAGAGTCTGGGAAAAGGTTATTCGTGGACAAACTTGTGCGTGGATCACTGCCTGACATCCAGTCACAAATCATGTCCTCTTAGAGTGCTTGGCAAGCAAAGTCTCAGTCAGAAGTACTGCACATGGCTCAGTACTATGACAATCGTGTCAATACGAAAAGGAAAGAGTTGAAAAGAGAAAAGGTGACTTAAAGACAAAAGTACTATTACAGCTAATTGTTAGAGGCCCTAGAGGGGGTAATTCGCAATTTAGAGGTCAGTTTGTTCCTCAAGGAAATGCGTCATTGGGTCCTGTAAACATTAACCAGTGTGCTTATTGCAGACAAGAGGGTCATTGGCGTGCACAATGCCCGATCCTCCAGCAAAGGTCAAATAACACATTTGGGAATATGGGTAGACGACCCAGAGGCCACCCAGGGGTAGGGGGTCCTGGTAGACGTCAGTTTTCACAAGATTCACAGCAACCTTTTTCGCAGGACAATCAAGCATCAAGTTTGGATATAGAAACATTTTTGACCATCCTTCTGCTGCTTACCTCTCTGAAGAACTCCCTTTCAACAACATTCTGTTGCACTAGGATTGCCCGAGGCAGGGTTTGGAACCAACGCCTATTCCCGTTAATCAGAAAGGTCCCAACGTTGAGATGTTAGTGGGAAATAGGAAACATCTATTTTTGATATATACAGGGGCACAGAAGTGTTCCATTGGCCATTCGCGGGTTCAAAACATTCCACTGTCAGGGCAAACCAATGTTTCTGTAGGGTTTTCTGGCACATCAGTCATCTGTCCGGTTTCTTCGCTGGTACCAATTAGTCTGGGTCCATTTATGGACCACTGTCCATTCCTTTTGTCCATGAATTGTGGAGAGAATTTGTTGGGGTTGAATCTGTTGAAGGAATTAAATGCAGTAATTCATTGTTCTTCTGACGGGGTGCGTTTGACGATTTCACCACAGCAACTTTCTGTCTCTCAATTCTTAACCAGACCATTGCCGCCAGAATTTAGAGATATTCCGGAGTGTTTGTGGGCAATTGACGACAATGATGTCGGTGTTTTGCAAATTGAGCCTGTTAAGATTATTTTGAAACATGGAGTAAAGTTGCCACGTATTCCCCAGTATAAGATTTCAGTCGATGGTGAGCAAGCTTTGAAATGCATCGTCTCCGATTTTGTGCACCGAGGGGTGATTGAGGAAATTGCAGGTAGTTTGTGCAACAGTCCGATTTTGCCCATGTACAAAAAAGGTGATCATGCAATTCCCTTCCGTTTCATTATTGATTTACGTGCTATTAATAAGATTGTGGCTCCACAATTCCCTATTGTGCCTAATGTGACAACAATATTGACTTCCGGCTTCAGCTACTCACTTTAGTGTTGTGGATCTAAAGAATGCCTTCTTTAGTATCCCTATACATAAGGACAGTAGATATTTGTACGCATTCACCTTAGGGGGACGCTCGTTTACCTTTACCCGTGCACCGCAAGGTTACACGGAAAGTCCTAGCATCTATTGTTGGGCTTTGAAACAGCAGCTCGACACACTTGAGTTGTCCTCTACTTGTACATTGCTTCAGTATGTAGACGATCTTCTCTTAACTGCTGACTCAGAGAGTGCTTGTAAGGAAGGCACTGTGTTGTTGCTCATTCACCTAGCACAACATGGACACAAGGCTTTGCTTACAAAATGTCACTATTGTCGACAGGAGGTCACCTATTTAGGCTATCTCCTGTCAAAGGAGGGAAGAAGATGGATGCCTGAATGGATAAAAATCATTGCTAGCATGTCTGTCCCAAATACACAGAAGGAAGTCAGAGCCTTGATAGGAATGGCTTCTTACTGTAGTCAGTGGATCCCGAATTTCTCATTAGTGATTAAACCAATTTTGGGTTTGACGAAGAAGGCCATTTCTTCATCATTGCTGTGGAACTTGGAACACCAGCGAGCATTTGATCTGTTCAAGACTGCATTGTGCTCAGCACCAGTTTTGGGCATACCAAACTATGAAAAGGCCTTCGTGTTGTATGTGCATGAATGTGATGGATGTGCTTTGGCTGTATTAACGCAGGAACATGGAGGGAAGACTAGGCTGTGCGTCTGCTTTTCTTCCACCCTTGATCCTGTTGCATGCGCTTTGCCAAGATGTTTGAGAGCTGTCGCTGCTGCTGCTGCGTCCGTTAAACAGAGTGAGTAATGGTCCTAGGCCATGCTCTAACCTTGATGGTACCTCACTCTGTAGAAATTTTATTAAGCAGAACACAAACGCAACACCTCAACTCCGCACGATTAACGATATACAAATTGATCTTGTTTTCAATGCATATCCAAATTAAGAGGTGTTGTGTTCTTAATCCGGTTGAACTTTTACCTTTCTCGCAAGGTACTGCTTGCAGTAACGAAGAGTCACATGACTTCCTTTACACTACAGAACAAGAGACCAAAGGCAGAATCGATCTAAGAGACACTCCTTTGAACAATCCACTTGGGGAGCTGTTTTGCGACGGCTCCTGTTTCAAACTTCCTGATAGAACATCCACAGCTGCTTATGCAATCACCACATTGAGCACGGTAGTGGAAACCAAATGAATCACGCATAACTCCATGCAGGGCGCAGAGATTATAGCATTGACCCGAGCTTGTGAACTTTCTGAAGGCTTATAGTAAATATATATACTGACAGTCAGTATGCCTTTGGGGTGGTTCACAACTTCGGCAGACTTTGGGCAGAAAGAGGGTTCTTGACCTCACACGGCACTAAAATCCATCATGGCTCCTTGATAGTACGGTTACTCTCAGCGCTTGCACTCCCTACTCATCTAGCTATTATAAAATGCACAGCGCGTCAGAAAATCATAGACAATGTAGGAAAAAGGAATGCTTTTGCTGACCACATAGCCAAACAGACTGCCACTGATCTCTCTTCAAAAATATATACTTCAAGGGAAGCCACAAATGCCTGTACTTTGGATGAGGGTATTGACTCTGTAAAGAATATTGAAGCTGATGCCACATTAGAAGAATCTAATAAATGGGCTGAGGGCTTGGGAAGATTGGATGATGATGGGTGTTGGGCGGACAAAGTTGAAGTGAAATGGCTATTGCCTGATGCGTATGTTATGATGATGGTTGTTATGGCTCATGGTCCTACCCATATTTGTGCTCGTAATGTCACTAAGATGTTGCAAAATGTGTGGGTAAATGACAAAATCCCTAAGGTAGCTGAACGCTTTGTTCAGGGGTGTATGATTTGTTTACAGCACAATGTGGGAAAGGACACATCAACTCCTAGGGGTAGTTTTGGTCCACTTTCTGTCCCCTTTCAGGAGATTCATTTTGATTTTATTGAAATGGAGCGTTGTTATAATTTCAAATACGTATTAGTTGTCATCTGTGCCTTTAGCAAATGGGTTGAAGCTTTTCCCGTCAAAGATGCCACAGCCATGACCACGGCAAAGACCATGCTAAAGGAATATTTTCCAAGATTTGGTTTGCCAAGAGTCATCTGGTCGGACAATGGTCCACATTTTATTGCTGCTGTAATTCTGCAGATATGCGCAGGATTACAGATCGATAAACTATTCCATTTGGCCAGAAACGCACAGAGTGCTGGACAAGTAGAAAGACACAACGGCATCATCAAAAACAAGCTCGCTAAGACATGTGCCGGCACCAAACTAAAATGGCTGGATTACTTACCGATCATATTATTGTCCATGAGGACGACCCCTCAAACTAAGACTGGGCTCTCTCCCTTTGAGGTGGTCATGGGTAGGCCAGCTAACATTTGGAATATCCCAAGGCCTCGTTCTTTGCGCAAGGTCGATAATGTACTTCTTTCCGATTACTGTGGCCAGTTAACAAAAAATCTGTATTTGATTTATCACCAGGTGCGAGAGGCTTTACCTGTAAAATACGAGGGCCCCAGTCACAGCATACGGCCGGGTTACTGGGTCCTTACAAAGGCATTCAAGCGATCCTCTTGCCTCCCACCTCGTTGGCAGGGCCCGCATCAGGTCCTCCTGGTCACACAGACGGCGGTGCAGGTAGCAGGAAAAAAGAATTGGTTCCACGCGTCACATATCAAGAGGATTACACACCTTGTGCCACTCGCTACAGAAGATATAGAACCCCTCACCAGTACTGTAACCAACGACCAGAAAGCAGTAAATAGCATCGAGAGTGCATCGGAGACTCTCCTTGAGCCTGTGGGGTCTGGGGAAACAGCCATTTCACCTCCTCACTCTCCAACAGTTTTGTCTTTTGAATTTGTTCCTGATCTTGCATCAGATTCTGCTTTGGATTCGTCGCTTCCAACGGGAAGTGACTACACGTTGTTCACAGATCATTCGGTACCAGGGATCACAAGGTACAATCTGCGTCCAAGGAAATAGACCTACCGCACGGTTCGGCTGTGCCTACGACGAAAAGTCATCAAGGGCTTGTCTTTTTGGCCTGATCATTTGTGTATAAGGGGATTCTGTTGGCTAGGGTTTGTGAAAGGACTAAGAAGATGCTCGGCCTGGAGGTCACCAGCAAAAAAACATTGGTGCAAATCGTTTGAAGAACAATGCCTGCAACCCATCCCGCTTGTACGGAAAAGATAAGAGACTGTATGACCAGCTACGGAAACAGACATTCAAATGTGTGGGCCACGAAAACGTATTGTTGTTTAGTGATAATGTTGCTTGGTTTTACAATAGTCATTGCGTTAGGATTTTGGTGTCTGGAAGAAGTACATCCACTTGAAAATGTGTTACCCACTGAGAATGTACCCACTGTTTCTACTCCTTTCGTGCATCTGCACAGTTTATCTCCTAGAGACTATCAGCACAGACAGAGTTATCACAACAACACTCTATTGCTCATTATGAACGCTACACCTACCATTCCTACTAGGTCTAACTGTTGGGTTTGTTCACATCTACCGCAACACAGGGATAAGGGGCTGGTTTGGTATATTCATCCTTTACCTTTGACAACTGCTTGCTATGCTTCTTTTAGAGCACTATTCTTTGGCCGATGGAATGATAGCATATCAGGGAACTTCGATGGGACGAATTTGAATGATTTTGAAAGACATGTTCTAATGCCCCTGGGATGCTCACTCTTTGCGAATAGGAGCAAGCCAAATGTTGCTTCTATTAGGCCTTCTGACAGACTGCCCCATCCCTTTCAATCCTTGATCTCTTTTAAGATGGCTCCTATAGGCAATAGGGATGCCATGCCACCTTTTTATACTGTTAACCACAGCCCCGATTCAGTTTCTTTCTGCATACAGAGGAATGGTAAACAGTCAATGGGTGATTTTAAAGGTTGCGCCAACGTTGTGAATTTGACTAGTGAGGACAGACCTGTGTATGTAGGCAAACCTGTTTACTTTGTTTGCGGTAATGTAGCATTTCCATGGTTACCCAGGGACTGGCAGGGAACCTGTTATTTAGGGATTCTGTTACCCGGGGTATTCATTGCCAGCAGTGTAGAAATTTCAAAGGCTCGTCCACGACGGGACGAGAATGGCGATACTTCATCACAAGTTCTGGGCGATGTAGCTAAATCCTTTGTGCCATTTTGGGGGCAAATACTGAACTCAGAAGATATCAGGAGACTAGTGAGAGTACTGGAGAGGACCATCAACCAGACCACTGACATACTCTATAATATGACGTTAGAACAAAAAGCAATAAGGTTAGTAGCACTTCAGAACCGGATGGCATTAGATCTCATCCTACTTGAAGGTGGTGTGGTATGTAAATTAGTGGGGTCCACTTGCTGTGTTTTCGTGCCAGATTCCTCCCCAACAATCTTTAGGGCGTTCCAAAATCTGCATGTTCTCAGTTCAGAAGTGCATGTTCTCGAAGGAATCTGGGATCTTAGCGCTTGGTTCTGGGACCTCCTACGATCTTGCGGATGGAAGCTACTTTTAGTCTTGCTGATTATTTTAGGTATTCTGTTGTTTCTTTGCTGCTGTATACAATGCCTTCCTGGTATGTGTTCGATGGTAGGAGGATGTTGTGCACAAGCGATGGGTGCATTATCGCACAAAGTATACGCCCCAGAGAAGATCTCCAATGAATTTTTGCTGAAAGAAATCTTAGTATCTGACCTCATGGCAATTGATATCTCCGATAGTGATTCAGGATGTATGGACATTGAGACATGGAGTTACTTGTAAAGCGACTAGAAGTAGTTTAGCGCTTGTCTTAGGCCAAAAGGATGGTTTGTTAAACGGGATATCATATAATGCCTCCTTTATCGTATGTATTGGCCTAAACTCAGTCGCTCTGCGAAGAAATCCGCGTTGCAGAGTTCCAAACTTAGATCGACCTAGCCGCCATTTTGGGAACATCCGCCATTTTGATTTCGGTTTCAAAGTCACTCCGTGTTCTAAAATGGTAGACTATGTTCTTCTGCTCGTAACCTAAGCTGTTCTGACCTTTACATAAGTTAATGCCTGAACTGCCCGTAGGCTAAATGTTAGGACTGTGTAATGAGACCTTGGCCTGTGTTTGACCTATAGATTAAAGGATTACTTGCGCCAACAAGTCCAATCCATGGACATACATTGAATACAATGTTGTTTAAATACTGAATGTGAACACTTGTTAAACTATATTATATAAAACATGTACTAATACTTAATGTCAAAATTCGAAGATACACTGTTGCCAGTGTGACTTGTTGTTGTACTAACTAGAAGTAATCCAAATACATGTAGTTAGACTAACTAGAGGTGAACTCGGCACAAACCCTAGACCGAGAATAATTAACCTGCAGAGGGGCTGGACATTGTGATTGACAACTGTATAAAAGATGTGAATATTTAGACGTCCAGTACCTCTCACTTCTCACAGCGAAAGAGCTGGTATTCGTTGTGATGTACTGAGGGTCATATAGCTGTCTGATACTTTGTTTCTTAGTAAACTGTACAGTTATTTTAAAAAAGATCTGGGAATCTTTATAAGCCTGTGTTTGGTGTATTTCCATTTGTGGTACTCAGCCTCGATATTTCTTTTTGCTTTTACACCAGTCCAATGCTGTATGAATGTAAAGTGCAGACCTTGCAAAGAATACATAGGACCTTGTCCCGCTCGCATAGGTATCTCTGTCACCAAAGAGAGTTGATGTTTGAAATTTTGAGGAGTGGTAATTCCAGACATTTTTGGTCCCTTATCAATCATGAGAGAACTAGCCAAACCTCCGTGCAAGGTAATATGGTGTCAGAGAAAGCCTGGGGTAAGCATTTTAGTGTACTGTATGAGAATTCCAAATGGGGAAATGCAATTTAAAATGGATCATCCCTTGGAGGTTAGAGCTCTCAGAAGAAATAATAATAGATCTCATCTTGGGTTCCTCTACATCGAGTACAGCGGGACCGAATGGTCTGTCCAATCAAATACTGAAGGGGGTTGCAGATTCCTGGTCTAGGGTCCTGTTGATTTTATTCAGGGGAATCCTGCAAAGTAGACACATTCTGGGATCCTGGAAGAAGTCCTTAATTGTCCCCATTTATAAGAGTGGCGATCGGCTGATCCAGCCTACTATCGCCATATTGCCCTCTTGGATGCGGACAGCAAGATTTTCGCTGGAGGTATTTTAAGAGACTTGGAGACCTTGGCCATTGATAATAACATCCTTTCAAAGCTACAAATAGGATTCAGAAGAGGCCTGTCGACGTGTAAATGGTCTTATTATAAACTTGGTGTGTGAACATTCTTGGTGTAAGATAGGTTGAATCCTATATGGTGCATGGATCGACCTCTCTAAGGCCTTTGAAGTTGCCAACCAGGAGCATCTCTGGGCAAAGCTGTCAGCCTGGTGGCTGCCAAGTTCGCTCTTGCAAATTTTGGCTGTTTGCACAATATCACCATTCTGTAGGTCAGATTAAATGTGCTTTTCCATTTGTCTTCATCGATCTCACTTAAGCGGGGCATGAATCAAGACTGCATCATTGCCCCTCTCCTGTTCAATCGATTCCTGATGTACCTAGAAGAATGTCTTTCTCTATATTCTCTAAGTAGTCTGAGGATTGGCTCTCGCTCAGTGTCGTGGATAGCCTATGACAATGATCTAGTCCTTATGGACTAAACCCCAGTCAGCCTACAGTGCCTCCTGAAAGCTCTTGGGGAATATGCTAGCAAATTAACCCAATGCAATCTAAAATTGTAGCTTTCAGAAGGCCTGGGAAATGTGTTCTGTATTGTGTGTGGTCATTGGGGGAGCAAGCCATTCCCATTGAGAAAGAAATTACATACATAGGTTTTAAACTGTATTAATTCCTGACACTGCTGCAGTATGAGTCAGCGTTATATGGGAAAGCTCTCCAGTTGTCATGCCAGATGTCAAAATTGTTGTCTGTGTATTGTAGATTCTCACTAACGCCTCTACTAATATTATATACAGCAAAAGTGCTACCCACCTTACTTTATGGTGTTGATATAAGGCCATTAGTGGCAAAAGTCAACTTGCCCAAAATAGAGGGAGCAATATGGAAGAGGGTGTTGAGGTTACCTCAGAGTTTGCCGATGGTCAGCCTGATGAATGAGCTGAGCATATATTCCATGCAGATGCACGTGGAGTAGCATCTTGTTTCACTGTATAGGATGATAATCGTTCTGCAGGGTAATACCTTGTATAAGGATATTAACGTCGCATGGGAGAGGGGAATGAGCCCACTCTTGTTAAATTTTAAAAACATGGTGATCAAAGTTCCAAGTGAATGTGAGTGCTCTGAAGGAAATTGCCAATTGTGTGAGAGTTAAGAAGGCGATGGGTATATGGGACTGGATCTGCACCATCGAAGACATGCACAAGTTCTTTCTGGCAAAATCTCTGTTCTATTTTGATAAACTAAGAGGTTATCTCCCAAAGTACCAGAGGTATTTTCCGAACTCAAGGTTCAGACAAATGTTTTTAAGTTTCCTCCTCAACTTAATTAATACAGGAGAAATGTTGTCTAGCTGCAAATTGTTCTTAAGGGCTGATTATACTTTCTCTCACTGGAAGGAGGAAGTCACACAATATTTAAATCAGATTATGATTGCATGTAAAGGAATGCAGGAGACTAGAGGTGGATTCTTGGGTTGATTTGCGGCCCTGGAGGATAATCTTTCCTCTTTATATAGTTTGGGAGTGATTAAATGAGGGACAAGAAGCATTGCTAACTATGCAGGTCCTCAGAGTATTACAAGCATTAGGCTTCATACAAACATAATCTCCTATTGGTTGATCTGGGTCTCCAGACATATTTAGTCAGTGGGATTGAGTTGATTGGTAAGCCCTGATACATGTTAATTATTATTGGGGCAAAAATTGATTACTGTAATGGAACCAGTTGTTAATGAAATGTAATGAAGAAGGTGGAAATGCTAAGTGATTTCTTTTTGTTTTGTTTTTCCTTTTCTTTCTTTTTTCCTCCTTTCTAATTTTATATTATTTTATCTTAAAATAAAAGTTGTATTTGTCTTTTGTATGCAATTGTTTTTATAATGAGATTAATTTGTTTTGTGGTTTTGTATTATTATGCTTGTTCTTTGTTTGTGAAAAGTCGATTATTTTGGCTGAAACACAATAATAAAAAAAATTCAATAAATACTTTTGTCCGTTAATTTAGTTACGATGTACTTATGTATTATTTAATTATTCATTGTAATATTTCTTTGTTTGTTTTATATCAATAATATTCTTCATGTATGGTTTCATTTTAAACTTCTTTTACTTTAATGTACTTTATATTAACATCTCATGTCTACTTTGCTGTTTATATTTTAAATTCTTTATATTGAAAAATAAATGTACAATTATTTTTCTATTAACATGAAGTACATTAAAATATACCACATAATATGTTACCACTGCATTTATACTAATATAAGAATATATAACAAGGGCCAGTGTTGGGGCAGTTAGGTATGTAGAATGAAAGCTGTGACCCAAGACTACAAGTCCAAAAAAGCATTTGGTGTAGAATTTTGAAGCACAGACTGATGTAGTATATGTGTCGGTAGGGGGCAGATGACAACTAAGCACACAGCAAGTATGGTTTTATACTAGCTCAAGTGACCACTGTTTAATTCTGTTTTCAATTATTAGCAATTTAAGTTTATTTCGGTATAGTAAAATCCATACCAACTTTAGACAAGATATAAAACATACAGTCACAAGTAATAAAAACTCAAGTAATCAGTATGCAACATTGACATTTGTGATGCCATCATTGATGTCCTGGGTGGTAGACTTAGCCCTGCACGGTGGTGGCGTGAGATATAGTTGCTTAGCTGACCATAACTGGTGAATTTCAGGGGTTTTTCTGTTTTACTTCGAACCATAACTTCCCTTTAACAAAGTATTTTTTACTGAATTTCATAGGTTTTTACGAGTGCAACTTAACCACAACGTCGCTTTAACAAAGTTTTTTTTACTGAATATACATATATAGATAATGTAAATTTGATAAATGTTTACTAGGATGCCCTTAGTTTATATACATATAACATAGAACATACTGAACACCCTACCTGCGCTAGTGGGTCTGATACCATCCGGCTGTTCACGGAGGGACTCGGACAACATCAACACTATCCAAAAACTCAGCTGGTATCTTACATTGTTATATCACCCCCAAAAAAAGCACTAAACATGTTCAAAAAGCAGCACATAAATACATTACATTCAATAATAAATAAGGAGTGCAAACTGTATATGTAAGACACAGAAATGTCTAGTACTTTGGAATGCGTGGAAGAACATTCTCTCGTGATGAAAGGAGTGAAAACAGTGATACTAATGGTAGACACTACACTTCTCTATATAAACAAATTATTACCCATTACTTTATGTGTACTTACCAAATTTTATTTTTTAAACACACCATACATATTAAAAATAATACATCTGCAGTGAATGCAGCAAAAAATGTGTATATTAAAAAAATAGTGTGCTCAGAAATATTATTGTCCCAGTGTTCGAGCATGTGCTTCTAAGCATATGTTGATCGATCGTACAAACCTTACCGTAGTTTTCATCTTTTTTACACATGCAAAATCAGGTACCAGGGTGCGGCCATCTTGTGATAATCTTATCCGTTTTCGCATCACCCAAGGTGGACTGCCCTGGCGGCACTAATTCATATGCCCCGCCCCTGAAGCTGACATCACCAAACCTAGTGATATTCTCCGCCTAACTCCAGGACGTTACTGGACAGTGTAGCCAAACGCATCCAGTCATCACCTACTTGATAACGTTACTTGACGCAGAACCCAGAATATCAACACACATCATCTCACAGCACAGCAGGTCCCAATTTTGAATATAAAACCATACTTTGAAAGGAAATAGCAAAACTGCACAATTTGTAAAGTACTTTTATTTCACAATAAATGCTCAGAGAATATCCGGCGATTGCCATATTCAAGCAAATAGCAATTTTTTTTCTTCGTTCTCGATCCACAAATGTTTATTGTGAGTGACACGGTGTTCCTTTTGGGTATAAGAAGCGCATTGGACGCACTGTGAATTGCAAGGCTTTGGCATCAGCTTGCCGCTAGGCCACCGTAAACAAGGTCAAGTTGCTCCTTATTGCTGCTACCACGTAAGGGCATATCGGCCGGTGAGGATCGTCCCAAAAAAGAGTGACTGTGATCCACCCATTCATGTGTATCTGCAGCTGACGGTTAAAAAAACTGTCAGTTGGTATCTGGAATCGATGACAATCACCAGAAAGGCAAGATGTACCTGTTTAAAAAAGATAACAGAAATGTGTCTCAGTAGCCGATCTTTATTACAGTTTATAATTTTAACCATTAATTTGGCCCCGTGTTACAACTATTGATAAACACGGACGTGAAACAATGGGAACACAGAGAAAACAACATGGAAAGTACTCTTCATTTTGCTTCAGAAGTTAGTGCTATGGAGTATGGTCAGCTCGAAATGGGAATGCGGAGGCTGATGCTACAATCAGGGAGCAAGCTAAGGCCAAGAACAATACATACACAGAATTTTAATTCAATATTAGCGTTGAATTACGCGTTTGTGGATCCTGGGGGAACCCACAACTGGAATACATGCATCTTGATGCTGGACTGCCCATATGCACAGGCCCCATTAATTTGGCCCTGTGTTACAACTATTGATAAACACGGACGTGAAACAATGGGAACACAGAGAAAACAACATGGAAAGTACTCTTCATTTTGCTTCAGAAGTTAGTTATCTCGATGCTGGACTGTCCATATGCACAGGACAAAGCCAAGTACACACACAAGTTGTAATTGCGTGTCATATCAATGTACCACAAAAAACAATTGAGTACAATGTAAGACACCAATAATGGTCCGTGAATTATAAGTTGACTAGTTTGTCTGTAAAATCATTGAAAGTAAAACTTACATAATATTCAGCATTTCCATTTTATCGGCATAACATAGACACTCCGTTCAGGTCAACGCATTTTCATAAAATGAAATTACATGTTCCTTTGTCCAGTTTTGGAATGGTGAACCTTATCATACTTGTTACATCCCCCCCTTCATGCATTCCTTTCGTAATCCTCCCTTTGTTTCAAGGTCAAAAAACAATTGAACCTTATCCTGTGTATGATGCGTGGTTTTGCTGAGCTCAGAAACATAAATTCAACGGTGCTGATCTTCACTCAGAGTGGGAGCCAATAGCCCTTCAGACCATACTGGCATTACAAATATTTTTTTAAAACATATGAATTCTTTGCTATCATTCACCAATGCGGGCAACATTTCTACTGATTTATTTTGTTCCTCTGGAGAACTTCGCACTCTCCCAGCGTCTCCCACAGCCAGGCCACACCACCTGTCACCTCAGCCCATCTCCTCTTCACATCGTAAATCACGTAAACATTTTTCAAAGGAGCAATTCTCAAGCCCTGACTAAATGTGCTTGTATGAGAATGTCTGAGCAAACCCTGCTGCAACCCTCTCCGGCCAGGCCGCGGTCACCTTACCACAATGACTGCAGTTATATATTAGAGGCCTATAATTTGCACACGTGTATTTGTACTATCCCACTTTCGGTCACTAGCGAGATGAACGGTGTGGGGGTCTTGCCACCTTACAAATACAGACACATACTAAATAAGTAATAATAATGCTTTTATGTTATAATGCAGATGCTATCAAAAACACCTGCAAGCTAACTGAATTCACACATGGTAAACTATCACTTGGTAAGAAAACCTTCACAACAGTAGGAATAATCTACCACGCAGGAGCCACAACCAATGCAGGTCACTACGCTGCATATATAAAAAAGAAGTGTGGATGGGTCAAATATAATACAACCAACATTACTGTAAAACAGAGAATGAGAAGGTCTGTGACATACCTCAATAAATCCCACCCTACATCTTCCTCTCTCCACCTGCTGAGGACAAAAAACAAAACTATTGTCCCATATTGCCCTAGGTAGTACACCAGAAAAAATAAGCTTGGTATTTAGAAGTATTTTCACTACTGCTTGAACCAAGTGATCCAAATCTGCCAACAAAGTAGGGGCACTGACATACCCCAAATGCAAAGCACCACAGTGCAAAACTTCATGTGGAATGTTTACCCTGCCCATATCTCCACAAATGTGTTCAATTACCTGCACATTGAAACCAGACACAGTGCTCCACACCACCTCCACTCCTTTAATATCACAATTGTTTGCCACATTCCTATATTTAGCATACTACTCCAAACCATGCACAAAATATCTCCAACCACAAACACCCTGACTTTCTCCACCTCTGCCACCTTCACTACACATAGACTCTTTCAACACAAACCACAACCTCAACATCTGATTGGCTGATCCCTGAAGTCCCCTTTCCATGCTTCATTTGCTGAGAAACCCCGGATATGGCACGTCCTGTCCGCGGACAGCCGCAGTGTCCGCGTAGCGCATAACACTGGGGCAGCCCTTCTACCCTTTCCACTTCACTCTCTGCACCATTTCCTAATTGGCTACTATTAAACAGTTACACAATCATCCACCAATTACATCCAAGAACTCCACATCTAGCTCTATCATCACAGATCAGCACTTTAGATGTACTATTGATCACGCTCAGTACAATTCTGCTGTCTCTGCAACGGACCTACAGCAACAACTATTATAAAACTCCCCAAATTTCTACTTTCAGATTCATGCACATCCACATGCATGAACACAGAGTACAGGTATGAATATTTTCTACACAGTGCATGTACAGCTCGTCTAGGAATACATATAAACAGAGTAATTGTCACTTACCCTGTATAAACTGTATAATGAACTTACTGTCATTTCTCCCATCTGCAATGATGAAGTGTTAATTGCAAACCTGCCTCCGCTCCACATTTTTGTTTACTCACACAGCTATCTAAAAAAATATAATTTCATATTAAAAGATGGGAGAAATAACAGTATAATTATGAAAAAAGCTGCCCAATGTCTTATAGAATTACACGCAGCCAGGATGAGTACATGCATCTTCATTCCAGCACACACACAGACGATATTGTTAGAAAGGCTCCCAGCTCAAACAATACCACTGCCTCTATATGAAATCCTTATGCTTTATTTCCCACACCTTCACAAATGCATACATTGCATGCTTTTCTGTACAATCTCTGCCATTTACCCTGTAAAAATAGCAAAAAATGCATGTGATTATTTCTTCTATCTCTTAACAACCAATACATAACATTAAACAATCATGTGTGTTCTATACGTTTACTATTATACTCATTTGTAAAACATATTCAACTAAAATATTCTAAATAAAATATACAGGACATTGGCAAATTATGCACATTGGCAAATGAAAGTGCATATGCATACTATGCTCAGATGTAAGACAACTCTACTACTACAAAAACAAAAAAAAACAATGTCTACATGAACAAAAGTGCTATAAATACACATATTCACTGGCTTATTTTTTTTACAATTACAATGAAGACCACTCTCCTGAAAAGCAGCAGCATCTGAAGTACAAACAAAGACTTAGAAGAAACCTACTCTTTACATAGAAAAAAGTAAGTACAATACTAACATAATGTTCTAACTGTTACTCAGACACACTAGCACTTTAGTATTGTAGAACAAAGAAGTGTATTAACCCTTTCCCATTAGATGTAGTATTACTGCTACCCCTTACCAGTTGTATACTTTATATTGTCATCTGAAGCCCAGTATAGTAACACACAAAAACAAGAATAGCCTTCACAACTTGATGAAGCTCCCATTGCACGAGCACACACCTGCACAATCATCCTTACTATCATACTCAGACATTCACGCACAAAGCATGCATACAATGAACAACAGCCCAACCCACACTTTCTTTTCTTCTCCAACAGACCCCAAAGAATGCCTCCCAAATAGCAACTCCGTAGAAAGCAACGCCGAAGTAGAGTAAATCAAAATAAAAGTGTCCAAAATGAGCTCCATCTCCAGCAGATTTTGTACAAAAAGTTCAAACAAAACACTAATACAGTCATTAAGCAAAACAAAACAAGCTTCCAGTACAGAAACATTGCCTCCTCTTTCAAATTGTAAAATGAAACAGAAAGTGATTAACAAGACTTCAACTACCACTACTGCTAACGCTGCACCTATAAATCTTGATATAGTGTGAAGTAACCATACCAAAAAAAATATTTTCCAAAAAATGTTCCACCACAGTCCTTCAGAACCTTATAAAAACAGGAGAGAGATCATGCACAACCCATAAAACCTACCACAGAAAATTAATCCTAGAAACTCTCATAGACCGTGCAATCCTAGTTATTTATTTTAGTTTTAAACAGAATTAAACCACTAACAAAACTAACTACTAAAGTACAAAAAAGACTTCTCAATAAACAGAATATCAACAAAAATAGCTTCTTAAACATCTGTGGAGGTGAATGGAGTCACACCACGAGCACAGAACCATACTTTAATGAAGAAGCATATAAATAAAAGCAAACAAATCAAATTGCCATACATAGCAGTGGACGAGGGTATGAAAAACACCATTATGGAACAAAAACCTCTGCTCACAAAAATATCCCAGAAAACTCAGTATCACCTCTCCATTCTACTGAACCAAAATGTCCAGTCTAAAAATGGCCTTGCACATCAATGTGTAACATTCTTTTTTATTTTTATTTTTCAATTCATTTTATTTCAACCAAACAACCAACAAACAACCAAACTTGCAGTACTATACTTCGAATTGTATACAACATGATCCTTGTTGACTGCTTTCCCCTTACCCTCCCTCCCCCGAGCCTACATCTATTCATGATCTACTTCTGCAGTTTTCAAAGGAGTGTCCTTCCCCTTGTTCTCCTCCAGGTCCTGGTCGCTTGACCAATCTTGCGTGGACCCAAATAGTGTGGCTATTAGGTGTCTCCAGCTTGTCAGGGTTTCTGCTTCTTCATCCCCCTGTGTTACTAGCCATACTACAGTTTCCGCTTCCGCCCATCTTTGGAGGTCTTTCCACCATATTTCAATCCTAGGTCTGTGACACTTCTTCCATCCCAGGGCGATCTTGCGCTTCGCCAGTATGTACGCCAAATCCTTTAGTTTGCTTACGTGTTTAAGTTTACGTGGTCTTGGGAAAGCCCTAAGCAGACATTCCCATGCTATCCCTACACTTGTTTTAATCCCCTTTTCCTCCGATATGTAAGCTATTTCTCCCCAAAATGTCTCTATTTACGGGCAAACCCTGAACATATGGGTATTCCCAGCGTTTGTCTTCGTCACATTTGGGGCATGTTTGTCTTTCTGCTTTGCTGAATTTAGCTATCTTTTGGGGAGTCGTATAAGCCCTGTGGGTATTGTACATCTTCAATTGCTGTAACCTTGTGTTCCTTGACACTTTCTTGTGGTACCCTTGGGCCTGCTCCCACATTCCGTCACTCATCAGGGCTCCCACCTCTTCTTCCCAGTCCTGTCGAAGTTGGACCACTTCCTTTCCCACTTTAGACATCACCAGCTCATATATTCTGGATATCTCGTGCCCTCCCTCTGCTATATCATATATAATTTCTATGGTGGTGTCCGGTTGTTCTTCCAATACTACTTCTGACCATTTTCCTTTAATTCGCTGGACCACCGTGTGATATGTAATATATTGCCCTGTGTGTAACCCTGTTTCCTCCACCAGCGTCCCAAATTCCTTTATCTCCCCTTCTTGCCAAATATCACCTATTGTCGCTATCCCCACCGGTTCCCAGTGTTTCCTGATTATCTTCATTAACTGCTCCTCTTTCCCTGCCAGTGCTACCAGTGGAACCTGAGGGGAACATGGGGTTGGATTTTCCATTATCTGACAGGCCCTGCACCATATTTTCCACCCCAATGTCATCATCTTTGGGTGCTCTTTTATGTCTGGTTTGCACAGCCATATGATTTCCTTTAAAACGTACAGGGCACATTCCTGTCTGAACAATCTAGATTCTGAGGTTGGGTCTTCTGATAGCCATTTTGCCACATATTGTAGCTGGCTCGCTAAGTAATACATTTCAAAATTTGGCAGGTTTATACCCCCCTTGTCGTATACATTTTGCAATTTCCAAAGGGCGACCCTGCTCCTCGTCCCATGCCAGAGAAACCCCCTGCACATGCTGTGCACCTTGTCAAAGAATTGTCTTGGTATCTGATATGATATATTTCCAAAATAATGCAATAGTCTGGGTAGGACAACCATTTTCAGCATTGCCCCTCTTCCCATCATCGCCAGAGGAAGCTTTACCCAAAACTTCATGCTATTTTTGATGCCTTTGACCACCTTCTCTGTGTTATGCTGGTGCTCTGCCTGTACTGTATGGTAGATGTCTAATCCAAGGTACCTGAATGTATTCACCTCCCATGGTTTTTGCAAGACTGGCAATTTCTCCTGTGGAATACCGGTATATCTACCCAAAGGGAATATGCATGATTTTCTGGGGTTCACCGCTATGCCTGACAGCGCCGCAAATTGTCCCATTACTTCCAGAACATAATGGAGGTTTTCTTCTGGATATTGTAAATGCAACAGCATATCGTCAGCGTACAAGGAAATCAAGTGTAGTTCTCCCTTTATGTTTATACCTATCATGTCATACTGTTGCCTTAGATATATCACCAGAGGGTCTAATGCTAATATATACAGCATGGGAGACCATGGGCATCATTGTCTAGTGCCCCTGCTAAGTTGCCATCTTTCCGATATTATCGCTCCCGTTTTAACTCTGGCTAACAGTGCGCTGTATAGCAATTTTACCCATTTAAGGTATCCAGGTCCTATCCCATAACTGGCCAGGGCTGCTATCAGCCATGGCCATTTAACTGAGTCAAATGCTTTTATTGCGTCTAGTGATACGATAGCAATTTCAGAAATTTCCCCTTTTGTGTGTTCTATGACTCGGTGTAGTCGCCTAAGGTTGCTAGCTGTTTCTATGTGGGACATACCCAGTCTGGTCAGGGTGTATTAGTTTGTCAATGATCCATTTCATCCTGTTTGCCAGAACCGCAGTGAGCATTTTACTGTCCTGATTAAGCATTGACAACGGTCTAAATGATCCGCAATCTTTGCCCGGCTTATTGGGTTTAGGCATTGGTATGATAATCGCCTCTCTCAAGGACTCTGGCAATCTGCCTATTTCGTATGCCTCATTCAACATGGAGAAAAAAGGGGGAGCACCTCCGTTCTGTACAGTTTATAAAATTCACTGGGGAGATCATCGGTCCTTGGGGCCTTGCAGGTGGGTAGCTGCACCACCACCTCCTCTAGTTCTTCTAGAGTAATCGGGGCGTCTAGGTCCGCTTGCTCATGCACACTAATTCTTGGCATACCTATGTCTTCTAGTATCTCTTATGTCCCTGTGGTCACTTCCCCCTACATCTCCATACAATAGTTGATAATACTTTAGGAATTCTCTATTCACGCCCTCTTGAGTATCCACTACCTGCCCGTCCTCCCTCTCTATTGCCTTGATTATTGATCTCAGGGTCTCACTTTTGTACAACCATGCTAACACCCTATCTGGTTTATCTCCTCCCGCATGTTGTCTTTCTATGTATCTCTTGCAATTTAGGTTGCACAGTCTCTCCCAGTGTCCTGAACATTCCTGTTGTAACCAGCTTATGGTTTTGGTGTCCTCTTTAGTATTGCTTCCGCTTCTCATCACTTTCTCCAGCTCCCTTTCCGCCTCCTGCAGTGCTATTAATATCCCTCCTTGCAATCCTTTAGCCTTAGCTATTGCTATCCCCTAACTACCACTTTAAAGGCTTCCCACAGCGTTCCGCTGACTCAACACTACCGGTGTTGAGCTCAAAATAACTATCTCTTCACTCAAATACTCCCTGAACATTACATCTTTTAACACTTCAGCTCTGAGGCGCCACGTCGGTATCCTTTCTCTTGGGGGTCTGTATTGCCATGTGAGGGCCAGGGGCGAGTGGTCCGGTAAGACCCTCGCCTTGTATTCTACCTGTACTATTTCTGCCATCAGTTCTTGCGTAACAAACATGTAATCTAGCCTAGTATGCAGGTTTTGTGGTGCCGAATAATGTGAGTACTGTCTGTCTTGCAGATGGCGCGTCCTCCAGGTGTCCTCTTACCCGAAGTCCTTTAGCAATGACTGCCGTACCCTGGCAGCTGGGGCAGGTTTATCTATTTTGTTATCCAATCTATCTACTCTCGGGTTTAACGTACAGTTAAAATCTCCCCCCAGATCACCGCCTCCCGCAGGTACATGCTCAGTTTGGTATACAGGGTCCTAAAATATGCCATTGTGTCCTGATTTGGGGCGTAAGTATTTATAATACATATTTCTTTATTTTCCACTAGCCCTCTCACTGCAACCATCCCCCGTCTGTTTCCAATGTGGATTGTAATACCTTGAACGGAACATGCAGCGCCACCCAGATGATCACCCCTCTAGCGTAAGCCGAATATGTCGCTCCAACCACGTCCCCTTCCATTTCTTCCGGATAACCTCTAGTTTCTCTCTTGTTAGATGTGTCTCTTGTATCAGGGCTATGTCTATTTTCTGTCTGCGCAGGTACATCATAACTTTGTTTCTTTTCAGGTAACTATTGAGCCCCCTAACATTCCAAGTTAGTACTTTGAGGTCCCCCATTATCCAATGCCTTCCCGCCCTCCTTGCGTGGGTCTGCAGGTTTTTCTTGTAAATCATCGTTCATGTCTGTAGGCTTTTTCCCAGACTTTACCTCCCCCCTCCTTTCCCAGCCCCAACTTACTTCCCAATTCCCTACCCTCCCTCCCTTCCTCAACGAACTCCCCAACACCCCCCTTATTCCCTTCCCCTCCCTCCACCCTCCCCTTTCCCAACTGGTGCCCAGCTCCATCCCTGGATCTCAGGCCTACCCGCATTTAGTACCTCTTCGGCGATGCTGATACTAGGACCCAGCAGGGGGTTGCCACCATACCGGTAACCTAACTTTCCTAATTATTGGGGTCTAAGAGTGCATCCTTTGCGTCTCCTGTTATCTTACACATCACGTTATGCACCTCCCGCACTACATTCTTAGTCCATCGCCCCATAGTCTCAACACAATCCTACTCTGTCTTATATTCAAGTCCCAAAGTCACAATATATACAGCACCTCGGTCTCGGGATCAGGCTATCAATGTGCAACATTGTCAACAAATCTTTCAAATCTTTACGCCAGTTCCTCAATCAGTATGTAAAAAGCAAAGACAAATTCAAAATGAAACTACTACAAAATATGGATGCCTGTCTAGTGCGCAAATACACAGCACTACAAGGACATTCATTAGCCTGCTTTTCAGGACCTATTTGCAAAACCATCTTCCATCATATCAAAATGATATCAACACATCTTTCAACTATAAGAAATCTGGCAAATAAACTCTACTATGCTAAAAGTGCTTCTTTAGCCTTAAATAATAATCTTCTACATGGTACAGCCAAACAAATACTCGGAGAAATAGAGCATATCCAGAGAAAATATTTTGGAAGTGAAAGCCACTTACAAAATGCATTAGCTTTACAACAAACTAGCAATTACTGTACAAATAGCAACCTGCAATTACACCGATACAAACAAGAAATACTAAAGTTTGAAAGTACCATGTGTGTGTGTTGCCGCAGGACTTTTTTTATAAAAGTAGCACAAAAACTGTAGACACAACATACAAAATAGAAGATAATGAAGATGCCAAATGGTTTGATTTCAATTAGCTCTCTACCTTATAGCAGAAAAAAAATACGAAATTGCTGACCCCTTAATACTTTGAAATTACTGCAATTCAAAACTTGACAGCAACCAAACACCTTCATGTGCTATCACAAATAACTTGGAATTATTCCCACTACCAAAACCCCTGCAACAACTAAATTTATATGAGAGCATCATAATTCAAACAGTGCACCCATTTCAAGCAATAATACACCTTGAACCAAAAACAGCAAAATTACCTCCCTCTGAATTAGTGAAAGGCATTCGTGGCAAAGAAGTTTATTTAGCATTATATCTCAGAGAAAATGTACACACTCACAGACCACAATCCAAAATGTTTACTTCCAAGGGTATCTTATGACGGAGTCCTTGTTACAAACTCTACAATCTTAACTGCATAGCCTACCAAAACTTCACATACAAACTCTACAAATGAAACAGTACACAAACTTTTGGGTTGTGGATATTTGATGGATGATTCTATGGATGTGTTATGCTGCGGTGGTTGTGGCCAGGGCCTAGAGTCTTGGGTGCATGGCCTACGGCCTACGGCTATTGGCCATGCACCCAAGACTCTAGGCCCTGGCCACAACCACCGCAGCATAGCACCTCTATGCTACCAAACATTTTGACTGTGGTATGTGGGCTGCTTATAGTGGATATCATTTACAATCAATGCTCTACTAACAACCCAAAACCAACATCATACTAAAGTAAAATAGCTAGTAGTGTATTTATTATGTCCGCGGACACCCGCGAACATGGCGAACACATCACGGGCACCTGCCACCTAAACACCAACAGACTCCCCAAAATTGTATGTTGCCTCTGTTCGCCGCCACGCTGTGATCCAAGATGGTGGGCGCATCGAAACAATGTGACACACCTCATGCCTCACTCCAGCCAATCAGCTGACATGTTGCATGTCCATGGACATGATGCAAGTTGATCAGCCAATCGGTGTCCTGTCCGCGGAGCGAACAGGGAAGTGTGTCCGCGGAGCGGACATAGATATCACTAATTTGTTTGCCTTACGTTTTGGTCATTTAAAAAAACTAAAACTACTGGATGGATTTAACCAAATTAACAAAAGCCACCGCTTCTGCCGCAAATTTGGTGGAAATCCGCCCAGCGGTTTGAGCTGTAGGCTTGAGCAAAGTTTTTTCCCAATATGTCTATGTGAAAAAAATACATTTTGGGACCCCCTATAACTTTGCTCCCCCTGGACCAAACCTTACACAATTTTCAAAGCAATTTAGAGTGGGCCATATACTTTTTTTTTGCAAAGTTTGGTGAAGATTTGTCCAGGGAAAGCAAAGTTATAAGCCCCCCAAAAAGCGCTCTTCCTATGGGATTAGCAATTTAACCATAACTACACAGCCACTACCGTGGGCTGTGTAATTCACTAAAAAAACTTTGTTAAATGGACGTTATGGTTAAGTTGCCCTACTAAAAACCTATGAAATTCAGTGAAAAAAACTTTGTTAAAGGGACGTTATGGTTCCAAGTAAAACCGAAACCCCTTGAAATTCGCTAGTTGTGGTAAGCTAAGCAACCATAACTAGCGCCATCACCATGCACTGCTAAGACTAACACCCAGGACATCAAAGATGACATCACAAATGTCATTGATTACATCACTGATGACATCACATGTGCATTTACTTTTCATGAAAAGTCTGTACAAGGGATTCTGATGTTGATTAAAAAAAGTGTGAAGGATTATTGGAATAAATATCACGAGGTACGTACTGCATTAAGTAATGCATTGATGCGAATACCATTTTATTATCAGGTTCTTTGCAGTATACTAAGCTACTCATATAGAAATATAGGCATTGTGTGCAACATACATGATGGAGGTGCAATATTAATAATCTTACCATGTTGAATAGTAAAAAGAAATATGCTTTCTTATTACAGTTTTCCCTACTGGGAAACATTTAATAACTAGCTATTAAAACCCACTTACTACATAATTGCATTATTGGAAACAAAACACAAATAGACAACAACACATACAAATATGAGCATATACAGGGAAAATGAAGTAAACACAACAGTATTACCAGCCAATCTTCATACCCTGACTGATTAACTTAATGCACAGAAATGATTGCTCTGCTTCAAAGCTACTACTTCGCTATGTATAAATATCATGTAATGTGACTGGACCATAAGGAAAGTAGCGTGTATACAATATATACAAATATGAGCATATCCTTGGAAAGTAAAGTAATAAAATAAAAAAACAGAACTATAAGACAGTGTTGATCATCTTCATACATAGAAAGCATTGCTGTCTTCCAAATCTGTTTTCCCCTATGTATTTGTTTCATATGCTGTGAGCAAACCCCAAATTAATTACTGTAAGAACATATTTGAAGTATAAGTCTACAAATATAGTAATTTTTGAATTTTTAGTTCCTGACTGTTACTGGCCTAGATATGTCAGTAAAGGAAATAAAGTGTGAGCCAGACATGTGATGTCATCAGTGATGTCATCAATGACATTTGTGATGTCCTCTTTGATGTCCTAGGTGGTAGTCTTAGCAGTGCACGGTGGCGGCAAGAGTTATGGTTGATTAGCTTACCATAACTGGTGAAATTCAAGGGTTTTTCAGTTTGACTTTGAACCATAACGTCCATTTTTTTCACTGAATTTCAAAAGTTTTTTAGTAGGGTAACTTAAACATAATGTCCCTTTAACAACGTTTTTTTAATACCTCATGATATTTAATACCTCATGCAAATAATCCTTCACACTTTTTTTTATCAACATTACTATAAGAATCCCTTGCAGAGACTTTTCATGAAAAGTAAATGCACATGTGATGTCATCAGTGATGTTGGTTTTTGGTAGCTCAACCTAACCATAATACCCCTTTTAACAAAGTGTTCTTACTGAATATAGATATAGATAATATACATTTGATAAATGTTTACTAGGTTTCCATTAGCTTACATACATATAACATAGAAAATACTGAACCTCCTGCCACTGCTACTGATTTTGATGTCCTCGGACCGTGTGCACTTCCACGGATGGACACAATCACCATCAACACTATCCAAAAACTCAGGGGGTAGCTTACATTATTGTATCATATAATAAAAACACTGAACATGTTCAAAAAGCACCACATAAATATATTACATTTAATAATAAATAAGAAGTGGAAACTGTATATGTAAGACACCAACCATCCACTGAAATAGTGTTTGCAATATAATGGAATATATTCCACCTCTTCATCACTGATTGCCTAACTGCCATTCAAGATTGGTGTGCCGCCAACGATCTCTGTCTGACTGCCAGCAAGACTGAGATCCTTCTCATCGGCACACCATCACCTTCCTTTCCCCTCACTCTCTGGCCGGCCTCCCTTGGCCCTCCTCCTATCCCCACCTGCGAGGCCAAGAACCTTAGTGTCACCTTTGATTCCACACTCTCCTTCTCCGCCCACATCGCTGATGTTTAAAAAAAAGTCAAACTTCCTACTACACCACCTCAGAGGTACTCTTCCTTTCCTCTCATTCCCCCAGACGCTCACTGTCTCCCAAGCTCTGGTTCTCTCTAAATTGGACTATTGCAACAGCCTCTTTCTTAATCTGCCTACCTCTACTCTCCGCCCTTTGCAACTTATCCAGAACAGGACTGCGAGACTTGGCCTCAAGCCCTAAGATCGTATCTCTCCAGCTCTGAAATCTCTCCATTGGCTCCCAGTGGATGCAAGGATTAAATTCAAAACCCTCTGCATTGTCCACATGGCTTTCTGGGGCCTGGGACCAACAAAGCTTCAGCTATCCCTCCGCAAATACCTCCCATCTTGAGCACTCTGCTCCTCTACTTCTAACTCCCTAAGGGTCAGTTGTTTCTCAAACAAACGATCTGGGGTTAGATCTCTGTCTTCGGCTGGGGCCTGCCTCTGGAACAGCCTCCCTGCCACTCTAAAACTTGAGGAGAAACATCTCCGGTTCCGGAAGCACCTCAAAACCTTCCTCTTTGCTTCTGCATTTGCCCCCCTCTCCCCTGCTGACTCTACTCTCCCTCGGCACCATGCACCTGGCCACCCTCTTTCCTCTGTGCCCAGCTACCTGCTCCTCTTACCACCCGCACGCACTGCATCCGGGCCACCCCTTGCACTGGGGTCTGTATCTGTACCCATACAGCCACCACCCCTTTGTTTTGTTCTTCCTGCACTTATAAGACCTACCGAGCCTGCTTCCTTAAACCCAGCACTGCCACTTGCTGGCTGCACTACCTCTGTTTGTTGCCTTTTTATTTATTAATTTATTTATTGTTATTTATGTTTTTTCCTCCTTGCTCCGCACTCTCCTTTTGTTTCCCCATCCATGCACTTCTCCCTATCCCCCTCTACCATGCACTTGCACGTTCTCAATGTCACTGGGCCTAGTAAGATCGTTGTTTTTGTTTCTCCTCTGTTCCCCTTCCCTTGCCTTGTCGCGCTCTGAAACACTTGTGTATGAGCGCAATAGAAATAAAATATCAATGTGCAATGTGCAATGTATCAAAACAAAATTAATATGCCTTCAACAGAATTAGCTCACAGAAACTGCACAGCAAAAAGCAAGAGCATACCTACACAGCAGTAGCACCGAATGTTTGTAAGAAACTAGTAATTACACTACATTTATTTCATATATTTATAAACTTTCTGTATTAGGTACACTAAAACTAATATATATATTTTTTTTACACAGAAATGTCCAGTACGTTGGAATGGCTGTAAGAAAATTACCCACAAGATGAAATGAGTGAAGACAGTGATACTAATGGTAGACACAACATTTCTCTATATTAGCTAATTAATAACCATTACTTTATGTGTACTTAACACATTTTGTTTTTAACAGACCATACAGAAACTACAAATAATATACCAAGAGAGAGATTAGAAAATACACTGCAATGAATGGAACTAAAAGTGGATATGTTAATGAAAAATGTAATTCTTATAAAACAGTTAAAACAGTTAGCACATTAAAGAAAACATTAAATATCACTGTCTACATTTACCTGTTCCCCCTCTCCATGTCCCAGCCAACTAGCCCCAAATCCTCCCCAGCAAGAAAAACATTACGATGAGACTTCCATCCCTTCCTCCCCTCCCACACATCATGTCCAAACCATTAATTCCTCTGTATTTGTTTCAGTTTCTGATTCCCCCTCTCTTTTGTAATTTTTATACTGTTAAACAATAATACATGCATGTGTCTTATTTTTTTTAAAAAGGCAGTTAGGGTGTCCGCGGACAGCGCGGTTGTCTGGGATGTCCGCAATTAACCAAAATGGGGTTGTCGCACTGTTCTTAATTAAAATGGCAGTGTCCCTAGAACACACAAGATGTTGCCTGTGCGCAATTAACCAAAATGGGGGTGTCCTAAGGACACTATAGCTGTTCATACGGTTCATAATTAAAATTTCAGTGTCTTTGGAACACCCGCGCACATGCACTCCACACCCGTGGGTCCTACGAACATCGCGCCTGTCCATAACTGTCCGCCACACTTTTATTTAGTTCGGGGACCAGAACACTGTCTGTAGAACACCTGTACGCATGCGTACAACCGACCCTGCGCATTTGGTGTCCTACAGACAGCCGTCCTATTCGCGAACGTGTCCACGATGTCATCATGTGACCGCACCCACGCTGATCATGTGTCCTTATTTGCCAACACTGTCCAGGCCCCCGAACATTTAAAAAGTGATTTTTTGAGGAATCCACAATATTTTCCAGTAAATGTTCACCATTGCACATGTCCCAGACAATGTCCCCGGCGATCTACATACTTTTTGGAACTTTTTGAGCCCTTTCTTGGTGTTCGATCTGTCCACGGACAGCGCAGGTGTCCACAGAGTGCACCTGCACCCCTATAAAAGGCCACACCCCAGAGCTACTGCGCATGTGAGGGGAAAGGGCACGTGGTGAGGCAGCCCGTACGCAGCTGGTGGCTAATTACTTCACCTAAAATCACACCCCTGTGGAGTGCACACAGCCCTGGCACATACCAGCTGACAATCAATGATGATGACATAAGGGACAGTCAACTGTCACAACCATACCAGCCTGAGATTGGTCACCTGGAAGTGCTGCATTGTGTGCATCCCTACCTACTGAAAGACAACCAATGCTGTGTCACAAAAAGACATACATTTATGCTGCATGAATGACTACACCCTTGCAAAATACAATATGAAAATAGTGCCATGTCACCAAACCTCTCCCTATCTCAGCTACCCAATACACCATGGCATGTCATGCAATCTGAAAGCAACCAAATGAATGCACAACACATGACACACGTGTCACAAAGTGCACTGTCCCAAATGGAAACAGGCCACAGACAATATGCTCCCAGTAATCAATAACAAACAGCACACATGAACAAATACTTACTAGCAACACAATACAGCAACACAAGATGAAACAGTTGCAAAATATGACAGTACATAATCAAAGTCGTGCAAGTCTTACAACCTGAATAAGCCAGAACATCGACCCCTTCCAACTGCAGAGTGTTGCTGTCAGGCAAATGTGTCAGTGTGCTGCATACAACATGAACTGCATCTGCAAAGGAGACGGCCTTGTGAAGACATGAAGAAGGTACCTGTGAATAAGGAGGAAGACATGGATGCACAAGCACATATCAATACACCATGCAGTGTTCAATAATACAACATTCCCCATTAGGGATGTCCACATAGTTTTGAGTACAGACTGCCCACACAGCTCATGGGAGCCAAATGCCACTGTGTAAGTCACTGTCACTTCGTCACACCCTTTGCAAGCCCATGGAAAGGGGAAGCAGGAGGGGTGTGTGTGTCATTAACCCAAGCATCTAACCCAAAGACAGGACAAGCCTGGATGTTCCCAGCTGGAATACACAGTGGATGCCCACGGGAGCCACACAAGGCAACACACTGTGTGGGCACCCAGGAGGTTCGAGGACAGGGTGCACACCAACACCCACCTGCGTGGATGTTGCGAGAAAAAAAATACCTCCATGGGCTCATGGCCTGCACGGCTACGCCAATGTGGGAGAACTGCTGTCGCTCTCTTCACCCTCTGCTGCTACAGCTTGAGGTGGCGGTGCTATGGGAGGCATCCCACCCAAAGCCCTGGTATGGTCCTCCATGCCAGCAAGCATGCGGGTGTGGAAGGTCTGGTTCTGGAGGATGATAGTACGGAGATCCCCATGCAGCACCTCACGAGTTGCCTGCATTTCTGCACGCATGGCCTCGCGTGATGCCCGGATCTCCTCAAAAGTTGCCTGCAGCTCAGCTGAGAGCGAACGTGTGAGCTGCTCCAGCTGCTGTTCTGACTAAAATTTTGGGAAGCCTCAAGTTTACCCGGAGTCTCCCTGAGGAAATGGAGTTCTAACCTCAGGGCTTTCCTGTGGCCCTGGGTCTCTACAGATATGGCTTCGCGCAGAGTCTCCAGTGCCGCCCGTCGGTCCCTGTTGGACGCCAGCATGTCTACCCTGTGTGTATTTGTATTTTGTATTTTATTTATTTATATTGCGCACCTAACCCCAAAGTGGTAGCAAGGTGCAGGGGCAACAAGAGGATTGCAAAGCTTGGTTACATACGGGGCAAAGAAGTCCAGCCGTGGTTACAATGCTGGACACGCCAAAAAGAAACAACGCGCGCCGAAGAGGCATGAGTTACAGAAGTATACAACATAAGCAATATTATATACAATACATCAGTTGTCTAGTGACAAGGTATCTGCACTGATCAGTTGGCAACCTAAATATACATGTCAGGGCAGCAAGAGAGCGTGTTAGGTGTCATGAATCTTGAGCCAGTGGATGGTCTTAGTTCTGAATAGGCGGTAGGGGAGCTCCTCCCTGCAAGGAGGTGGAAGGGAGTTCCAATATTGTGCTGCTTTAACCGGAAAGCTGTTCCCACCCGACATAGAACGCTTAAACCTTGGCACCAGGAGGAGATTGGAATTGGTCATTCTAGAGGGGCGAGCAGAGGTGGGTCTGGTGAATCTAGAGATAAGGTATTGAGGGGCTGCTTGGTGGAGGCACTTGTTGGTCAGGGAAACCGATTTTAGGAATATTTTGTCTTTGGTGGAAAGCCAGTTGACAGACCTTCTAGTATCAGAGATGTGGGTTTTCTTTGTTATACTGAGGGCCGCTCTTAGGGCATTATTTTGAAGGTTCTGAATTTTGTTTGTGATATATTTGTTGCATCATACATAAAGTGCGTTGCAATAGTCCAACTTGGACTATTGGCAAATGGAATCTGTTGCCTGCTGTTGTTGCTCCATCTGCCTTTCAGGGGGGAGAATGGAAGTGGCCACCCTCTCCATTGCCTCACCCATCATTTCAACCGATGCTCCCTGTTGTGCTGATATACTGTACATGGAGTTTTCCCATACAGTATTGCCTTGTGGTGTACGGCCACCACGTCAGCGGGCACCACACCTGTTTGGGGCAAGGCGATCTGCACCTTGCTGTGCTGGCACTGCCTGAGGCTGCAGGACTGCATTCCCACTCTGATCTGCTGGCCCAGGAACAGGATCAGATGTTGTGGAGTGTGACCCTGCATTCGTAACCGCCAAAGGCGGAGTTACCAACACTAACATCCCATTAGAGAGGCCTACCCCCGGTGCAGGAGGGTTGGACAGAACAGCATCCCTGCCAGAAACACTCACCTGCGACAGCACATAAGTCCCACTGTCCGATCCAGCACCTGAATAATAGAGGTCTGGGGAGGTGCACCCAGAGACACCCATGGACAGTATGGTCTGCAGGAGGATAGGGTTTTCACCCACCACCACACCACGTCCTCCACTGGTGCCTGGTTGTGGCTCAGATTCCTCCTGGGTCTGCACCATCTCCTCCACCTCAAAAGCATCAAGTGCGTCATCACCTGCAAAAACATGAAAGACAACAAATGGAAACAGGCATGAACACCATAGCACACACATAGGCCTGACAATGCAGAGATCCAGTACATGAAAAACACATGTCCCACACAACCATAACCCTGGCATACATGCACTGTCAATGATTTGGAAGGGGGGGGGGCAAAAAGCAGACACTGAGGACCCCAAGATGGAAAATCAACACATGTTCTGCATGCTGGATAGCAATGGCATCACATATTAGCCTGTGAGTGGCATGGGCAATCCACATACATGACACATGCCAGCACACAGACGCACGTAGCATAGCCATGGTACATTTGACAAGTACAGCCATATGTCAGTGAATGAGTACTGTCACCCATCCATGTGAGATGGACATGATGACATGAAAAATGCAAAACAGTGTGATAAAATATGCATGTGTCACACACTGCATCACATCCAGTGTGCAATAATACAATGATGGCAGGCAGATGGATACATCAATGGTTGGTCACTTCAACATGACAGAACACAACAGTCATGTTCAACATTCAAACAGGGCCCAAAAATTAATGTGAGCAGGCCCTTACTCAATCAGCCTGAATGGTCAAATCATACCCATAACAAGGTAATAAATGTGGGCCAATGTGGGTTGTAATCTATGACAGAAGCATGTCACATATGTGGCATTAGGGCAGAAAAATGTGTTGCAAAAAAGGGGGGGATTGAAACAATCAGGCTGAATGAACACTGAAAAATCAGAACAATGTTGTTGCAAGATGACAGTTCAAGGGCAACTGCAGTAATGTGGCGCTAATTGGCTACTGTGGTCAGAAGGGATACTGTCATACCCAAACCCAAGGCTGGTGAATGGTTTGGAGGAAGCACATGGGTGACACATACCACTCAGGAGTACACACCTTCATCTGGCACTCAATCATTACACATCACCCAAGAAACATACACATGGATTACACACACTTGCATGGCCACTCACCGGACAATGCCTCATAATCTACTAGATCTCCCACGCCTTGGATCTGTTCCTCTGTGATGAAGGTTCCAGCAACAGACTCATGTTCAGTGAGTTGGTCGTCCTCTGGTGGAGACCCACCGCCAGTCACCAGAGTAGAGGCATGATTGGAAGCCAGCTTGTTTTTTGTTCTGCGTTTCAGGTCATTCCACCGCTTGTAGCAATCATCAGCTGTGCTCCTCACAAATCCAAGGGCACTAATGCGGTCCGCGATGGTCTGCCAGTGGGCCCTACGTTGAGCAGGCGTAGTCTTACAGCCTGCAGTCACCAACATTTTGTGGCTATGTGCCGACACATAGGCCACAAGTGCATCAAGTTCGGCGTCATTGAAGCTAGGCTTCCTTGACGTGCCGGAGTGTGTAGCCATGTCTGGGGTCTCAGTCTGTAGTGCAAGAGCACCCTTTTTCTTCTTCTTGTAAGGTAGTGCGGATCCTGAGTGGCTTACACTGCTCTGGTCAGTAGGGGCAGAAGTGCAGGTGGACTGGGTACTAGAAGTCTGTAAATCCACAATGACCATAGGTCTTGGTGCAGGCATAGGCTGCATGGTGATGTCAGCAGGGCCAACGTTGTTGTGATGGACCTGGACCGACACTGTCCCGGCTGGGAGACTCAGAGCTGGGGTGGATTGAGCTGCAGCTGCCACTGCAGCCTCCCCTCCCTGGCTACTTGGTGCAGCAGATGACATTGCTGCCCCAGATCCACATGGCCTGGTGACAGCAACTTTCACCGCCAAACGTGTATTAGACTTGCTGACCTGGAAGTCAGCCTGGGAGTCATCCTGTGCCGGTTCAGGTGACAAAATGGGCTGGTCCAACAAGGGCTGAGCTGGGATGGTGTCAGCTACGTTTAACACAACCATTGGTTGGTTGATTGGTCCTCCACACACAGGGCCCTAGGGGCACCCTACAAATCCTGGCCGCGTCCCCTACCGTGCCCACCACGCCCACCTTTTGGAGGTTGGCCACCTTTGCCTCCCTTACTGCTTGGTCGCCTCCCAACCATGGCACTGATGTTGTTGCGCGTATGGGAGTTGCAGTAAACAATTGTCCTGGGCAATTGGGGTGAGAAGGGTAGGGTATTAGATGGAATTCATACCCTAGTGCTCCAGCAGGGCTGTATGTGACCCCTGGGGGAAGATGATGGGTCACGCAATGCACAGGCACTGCAAAAACAAAAGCACACGTGCACGCAACCCCTGGTAGACCATGTGCATGGAAAAATGAACCCGCACTACGCTGTGGCACCCAGAAACACAAAAATAAGCGTACGCATGTTACACGCAGCCAGGGGTACGCGATGCACGGGGGCAACCACAGTTGGAAAATAGGTGCGCGACTCACCGTCTGCCATGAAAAAGAACGCAAAAAAAACGTGCGTGTGCGCGTTGGCAACACCGCCGCCAAAAGAAGAAAAAAACACAGTCTGAGGAAACAGGGAGTACAAACTGGAAACGTTGTAAAGTAATCGCGTGTGAACCGACAAGAAACACCCGCTCGCTCTCCACAAAAAGCATGTACAAGAAAATAGCATGATACTCGTATCTTTTAATCCAGCCCACACGTGCAACATCACTTACGCGCTTACGCGCTAAGGCCCTTTCCTCCAATAGCACGGGTGACGTGCAGTTTTCTCACGTGCTGAATCACAATGCACCCGCGTTTTGGGGAACGCCCGTGTGCATTACATCACTTATGCACTTACGAGCTAAGGGTCTTTCCTCAGATTTCACGTTGAGTGCCCTTTTTTCACGTGCCAAATCACTCCGTATCAAGCTGGCCACACGAAAACACACAGAAGACCACGCTCCTGCCCAAAAGGCCATTTTCCTGCCCCCAAAAGCCCCAAGCACGCTCCCACCAGCCATCTGCTGCTGCCTGCCTGCTGCCCACGTGCCCTGCTATTTGGTGCCTGCACGTCAGCCATCTGCAAGGGTCCAGTTGCTGTGTCGACCCCTGCTGGAACAGAAGACTCATGACTGTGATACCATCACTCCACAGCCCAGCCCCAGGACCCAGTTGCCCACCCATGCTTGCACCATGGGGGACGCCATGTTGGGGCAAACACCATGTGAGACCACTGGCGAACCCCAGCCAGAGAGGCAGAGGGCCACCAGCTTCAGTGAGAAGGAAGTTGGTGTCCTGGTGGAGCAAGTCCTGGGGCATTATGATGCCCTCTTCGGAACATCTCGCGCCAACAAGAAAGGACGGGAGAGGATCTGGGAGGACGCAGTGGTTGCCATCAACATGGAGGGGGTGGCAACCTGCAACATCAAGCACGTCTGGAAGCGCTGGGAGGACTTCAGGACCAGGACCCTCTACAAGGCCCGGTGCCTCGCAGAAGGGGCCCGGGTCAGCATGAGCAACATCCTGATGAGGGTCCTGGAATGCAGAGGCCCAGCGCTCCATGCCCAGATCCTTTGGAGGAAGACCTGTCTGGAGTTGAGCGGTAAGTGGCCAAGCATTGCTTTGTGAGACAGGGCATGTTGCAGTGTGCTGGTAGTCTGATACTTGCCTGTATGTGTGACATAGGCCATGTATGGATGTGTGTGTGCAGGGACATCACGGTCATGCATGTGTGACCAGTAATGTGTGAACCACATGGATGGTGCATGTGTTCCAATGCAACATGGGGAGCTGTATGCAGAATGCACACATGAATTCATGCCAGTCTTGGACATGGAGGGGGGGTGAGGGATGGGTGCTGCTCTCATGTACATGTATAGTGCACATGTGTGTGTGTCTGAGAAGTATGTCCGCGACTTTGAAATGCCATGGATACATGACACATGTCCGTGATGATGTGTAGATTCACTCATGCAGTGAGGTCACCGTTGTATCCACTGTGTCTATCCACTGTGTCTGTGGTGTACAAGCCATGATGCATGACCCTCCGGTGATGTGTGTGCATGGGATCAGTGTGAGCCATGATGCATGTGAGTTTGAAGGCAACATTTTGGTTAAAAGAGGCCCTTGTACATGGATGCTGATGTTGATTGCAGGCGCCGTGCCTGTTTCTGCATGTGTGTTGCGTGCATTCACCCATGTATTGTGGAGCGACAGGATGGAAGTGACATTTGACAGAGCCATTCATTTGTTATTGCTTCCTGTCTAGGGGAATATTGTACTGTACCCCCCATGTGTCAGTGTGAACAAGCTACAGAAGACTTTACTGAAATCACAACTGAACAATGAACAGCGTAGCATTTTCCAAGAAGTAACAAAACAAATTAAACATGGTGTGCAACATGAAAATAAAAACAGCAACTTCCAAGACTACAAACCTATACTGCTCTACGTGAGTGGTCAAGCTGGTCCAGGCAAAACATTCTTAATCAAAATCTTCAGCAAGTTCCTCCAACAATTGACAAACAATAAACTGTCAGCTGTTGTAACTGCCCCCACAGGTTTAGCTGCCTACAACATAGGTGTCATCGATTATTACTCTTTCCAGTAGAAGACCAAAACAAATTAGACTATTACAAACTTACTACAGAAGCTGCAATGAAACTACACACAGTTTTTAAACAAATGAAAATGCTACTAATAGATGAGGTGAGCATGGTCTCCAACCTAATGTTGTCTTTGATTCACCTCAGATTACAAGAGGTACTAAAAACAGACTACAAAGAGCTCTTAGGAGGAAAATACATTATTGTTTTCGGAGATCCACTTCAGTTGACACCAGTGAAAGGTGAACCTATTTTTAGAACCTTAGGGCACAAACTGTGCCGTAAAACTCTTGGCAGCATGGGAAATGTCAACCTTTGGCAACATTTCCAGTACAGAGAATTAACTGAAAACATGCGCCAGTCTGCAGACCTCACATATGCCAACATCTTAAAAAGTATTAGAGTTGGTATACTATCTGAAGAAGCACAATCAATATTAAAAACCAGGCACATCCATGCACTCTATGGCCATAACTCATGTGCTTCATGGAACAATTAGCACACAAAAGTGTCAATTGTATGTCCTTGATGCCAACTCTTGCAAACTGCTCAAAATTCAATGAAACAATGTTGAAAAAAGATATGCAACCGATAAATGAAATTTGCTCCACAGATAAACTAGACGTACATGGTATGACACTACCCATGTGTCAACAAGCCACAACAAGAAAAAATACCTGCTGGTTTGGGGAAAATATTAAAATTATCTTTAAACTGTAGAGTAATGCTTAAATGTAACCTTAACGTGGAGCAAGGACTAGATAATGGAGCACTTGGTACAGATGTTGGCTTTCAAACATACCCACATGACAACAACATCCAATTTGTCAACATTCTGTTTGACAAACTATCAGAAGTTAACAGGATAGGACGCTCAACAGCCCGCATCCTTCTTTTCAAAGACATGTATGTACGCAGATAACAATTTTCACTAACTCTAGCATACGCAGTTACCATTCACAAATCACAAGGTCTTACCCTAGATAAAGCATTGATAGATATTGGTAGGACAGTCTTTAAAGAAGGCATGAGCTATGTAGCAGTATCACGCTTAGGTACACTTGACAGACTATTTCTAATCAACTTTGATGCAAGTAAGGTAAATGCTGATATTCCTTGCATTCTAGAATACAATAGACTGCGTTCACTCTACACCCCCCCCTCTAAAAACCTATCCTGCTATGCAAAAAGCAAAACATTGTAAAAGAAAACTACTTCAAACTGAAACAATACAAGATCTCACTGCAATTCCTCCAAAGAAAGAAAACAAAGCTAATACTTCCTCAAGTACCACAACCAAAGAAGAATCTACTGCTCAAAGTAACTCAACTACTTCTTCAAAGAACCAACACACACTCCGAACAAATGATTTCAACACAGAACTATCCAGTCCATTCAAATTTTCAAATACAACTGGTGTCAATTGCTAGGCAAATGTAGCAATAAATATTCTATTCTAATTGCCACCAATTATTGACAACATTTACTTACACAGTACAGACCAATTGTGTTTGCAAATGTTAGTTCTTCATAGAAATGCAACCAACAATCCTGACAACACTTGCAGTGTTCATGGAATACGACAAGAATTGGACCACTGTGCTGGAATGGTCAAATTCACGATACACGCACAAGAAGATCTACAATAATTTCTAATGTACTTACTACAAGTACTGGAAAACAAAAACATACCTATAAATGAAATCTTCCAGATTGCATACATGTGGAAACATACATGCACTCTATGCAGCCATGTGGCAAAGGAACAAGTCCCTAATGAATACTTTGTGTATGTATCCATACTTAACTGCATATATAAAAAAAGAATTGTGGATCTTAGAATGTAATGATACTATCATTACTGTAAAACAGAGCTTACCTGCAAATCTTGTGAACGCTTACTTAATATTCTTAAAACCAAATTGTAATAGGTAATCTGTGTATGAACATAAGCAAAACTTCAACTTCAAACCTATGCAGTTAGAATACGCCAATATGTATCTAACTGCCCCAAGATCCTGCAACAAGCAAAGAGATAAATAAATTCCACTAAAATCAAACAAGAAATAAACTATTAGAATACGCCAACAGGTATCTAACTGCCCCAAAAATCTGCAATAAGCAAACAGATAGAAGATTAGGAAGAAACAAGAAATAAACACTAGAGCAATGAAAGACATATATTGTACCACAACATAGATTTCTTTTTGTTTAATCCAACATGGATTTTTTTTTTGCCACAGACCCAATGATTTAATAAACAAACACAGAAACTCAGCAAATTGCACAGTACACTGGTTTGAACTATAGTACTTCTAAAGTACTAAATATGAGGGTCACAAAAATAAAGAAATGTCTATTATGAAATTCAATAACTCATTATAAACTGCTTACACTATCATGTGATCTTTTCTTTTATCACAGAGATCGAAAAAGAATGTCTGGTCCAAAATTACCCATGTCATGAAAAAGCTGCATACAACCACAAAAGAGTCAACCTGTAGGTATGTAATAAATGGACTCACAAACACTGCTGCGTAACACACCCATTCAAGCAAACATCTAACCATACACCACAATCCAAAATGTTTCCTTCCATGGGTATCTTATGCCGCAGTGCTTGTTACAAACTCTACAGTCTTAACTGCATACCCTAGCCTAAACTTCAAATACAAACTCTACAAATGAAACAGTACACAAACTTTTAGGTTGTGGATATTTGATGGGTGTTTGAGTCTATGGGTGTGTTACGCTGTGGTGGTTGTGGCCAGGGCCTAGAGTCTTGGGTGCATATCCAAAGGCCACAACCACTGCAGTGTAACACCCCCATGCTACCGGACATTTTGACTGTGGTATGTGGGCTGCTTATAGGGGATATTAATTACAACCAATGCTCTACTAACAACTCAAAACCAACATCACACTAAAGTAAAATAGCTAGTAGTGCACCCAGCATTTAGTATGACCGCTGACATCGCAAACACATCAGGGGCACCTGCCACTTTAACAAATACAGCCTTTGACCCATCTTCACCCACCCTCCCCAAGCACTCCTACACACCAATACACCCCCCCCCCAAAATTGCATTTTGCCTCTGTTCGCCGTTGCGCTGTCCGCGGATCCAAGATGGTGAAACAATGTGACGCACCTCACGCCCCACCCCAGCCAATCAGCGAACACGTTGCTTGTCACGTTGCTTGTCACGTTGCTTGTCCACAAACATGACTCAAGCTGCTTAGCCAATCGGTGTCCTGTCAGCGGAGCGGACATAGATATCACAATTTTTTTTAGACCTACTTTTCGGTCGTTTTAAAGAAAAATACTGGAGGAATTTCCACCAAATTAACAAAAGCACGCTTTCGGGCCCAAGCCACGGCTGCTGCCACAAATTTGGTGAAAATCTGTCCAGCGGTTTGAGTTGTAGGCGTGAGCAAAGTTTTTTCCCCCTTCACTCTATGCAAAAAAAGTAATTTTGGGAGCCCCCCTATATTCTTTTTGCAAGGTTTGGTTAGAATTCGTCCAGGGGAAGCAAAGTTATAAGCCACCCAAAAAAGTTCTCTTCCTATGAGATGAGCAACTTAACCATAACTGATAAGGATGGTTTGGCGGTACTCGTAACCTACCAACCTACCAACATTTGTTGTCTAGGAGGGTCAAACTGAGGACAAACTCCATTGAAAACTTTGCATTGCAACTAATGCCGACCTTTTCAGGGCTCACTTGACCCATGGGCCAACTGTGCCCTGTCAAAATATGCATGTCACATTTTAAGTACCTTCTGTCTTGTAAGAACCAGCAATTGTTTACATAGCAGATATGGAAGTGAGGTAAGACTCAGCTATCTAGACCCAGTTGAGACTCCAAAAGAGTGTTGGGATGTTAAGAAAGACGCACTGCAATCAAACATTTCCCAATATATAAGTTTGTGGTTGGCGGAAACCAGCCGAAAGGCAGACGTTACCCATTGAGCCGCAACTGCGAAGATTATATATTCACCGCCTGAATAGGCACACAACATTTAATTGAGTTGAACCGCTAAGGAGAGCAATTGAAATAGATGAGCTTTTACGGGCCCAACAGGAGCCACTGTCTTGACAGGACAGCCCGTTACCACTGACCAGGACCCGACATGTGGCTAAAGATAGTATACTGTTAAATGACTCCAATCAAGCAATCCCACTAAGTCAGTGCCTGGTCTGGGATGCCCAAGGGAAGCCCTTATTTATATATTTTTATGTCCAGTTCGTGTACTCTGGATGACCACCCTTATATAACACCCCTCTCTTAGAATCCCCCTGACCCCACTGAGCCAAGAAGTAAGTTTGTTTTGCAAATTTAAAAGGCTTATTTGAGAATTAAACAATATATATATATATATATATATATATATATATATATATATATATATATATATATATCGCACGTTTATAATAAATGAATAATTGGTATCACACTTGTGAATAGGAGCAGTAATCAGCAATAGGTAATCCTACAATAGCACAGTTCTGGTGACTTATGACTATGAACAGGGGAATAAGGTCTCAGAGAATGCTTTATGGTTTCAAGGAGATGCAAAGATGAATAAAAGGCAGTACAGAAATAAACTTGATATGTTTTCAGCAAAAGATAATGTGATCACTTTTACTTTGACAATTCACTCCCCCCTATGCAATATAAGGAGATAGAAGTAACACACACAATTCTCGGGAATACACACAAATGCAATACAAAGTTCCAGTTCCCCCCAGCGAGCTTAGAGGATAACAGGTATGATTTTAAACACAGGCAAAATCCTTTTAAATGTGGTGGCAATGAAGTGAAAAATATACTCAAATTGCTTTTAATTCCCTATAGGAGGTTCAGGGTGAGTGAGAGATGCTTTAAATCAGTTCAGGCAAAATGTCAAATCGCAGCAATTTATTCGCGTGCGTCGAGCGCAATTACGGAGGCACTATAAGTCGGTTTAGGGCTTGTTGGAAAGCTTAGAAAGCTTAGAATTCCATCTTAAATTTCGTTCCTAGGACAAACGGTTCCGGAGATACGGACGATTTTGTGAAGGTAGATTCTCGAAATGAAATTTTAAAGTTCAGAATGACAGATGACAGTTTTGCAGCTTTGAATCAAAAGAAGGGACACGATTTCTATGATGCAGTTCTCAATAGGTCAAAATAGTTTGAATTAGATTATATTAAACTAAGAGATTGGGTTTTGCACAGTTCAGGCTGAGTACTCACACTATATTTTGGACAGGAATGCGACTTCGTCACGGATCGGGTCAGGATTGGCTGTGGTTCTCTCGCCACTGGGTACTGGTTCTGCGCACAGCGTTTTGGGTCAGCTCTCAGCGATGGTGTCCAGTCAAATGGTCGAAAACATTTGGTCGAATGACAAATTGGTCAAATCAATTTGGTCGAAAAAAAAAGTCTAATTTTTTTTTAAAAGTATATTTTTAGTATTTTTCTAGTATAGGTAAAAATAGGTAAAAAAAAGTTGTTTTAACACCAAAAACAGGGGTTGGGAGGGGACCCGCCAAAAAAAAAAAAATTCAACCATTTTTTCGACCAAATTGATTCGACCATATTGTAATTCGACCAAATGTTTTCGACCAAATGTCTGGCAACCCTCAGCGATCTGGTCTGGGTCTGGTCTCTCTGGATCTCTGGTCTCTCTGGATAATTCTGCCTTCTGGGTCTGCTACCGGTTCTGGCAAAAGTTCTTGGCAAAGAATTCAAACAGCTTGCCCGGCTGTGAATAGTTTGGTTAGGTTTTGAGGCCTGCTGAAGAGAACTCAGCTTGTGGGTTAGGCTTTTGCTTTGAGTTCTGGAGTCAGAGTTCTAAGTTCTGGTCTCTGTCTTGCTGGAGTCAGTCCAGATCTCTGGATGTGAAGTCATCTGTCAGCGTGCTCCGCAAGGAAATGAAAATTGAATGTCCCTACCTGTCCTGCACAGTCTCGTTTTATGTGTTTAGAAAGTGGGTGTGTGCGTAGCATAACTGAGCCTGCCCCTCTCAGCTTATCATTGGCCCAGTTCTCCTCTCTCTCTTGATTGGGGGAACTGAGTTGTGAGTCAGAGTGATGAGGTAGGTTTATGGTCAGAGGATCCTCCCCTTGTCAAATTGCACCCAAATCTATTTCTGATCCAAATACATATTTATCTATGTACCATTTTTCTAATATTATATATCCAGTTAACATATTTTCTGTAGCACCAAACCATCCGATCCCTGTCTTTGTAAGATGTCGTGTCCACTTATGATAGAATTCTGCCCTTTTCATCCAGATAACGACCTCTAAACCTTTCCAGATTTTATACAAATGCGCACCAGGGATATGGGTTTCAGATGATAAAGTGTCAGATTTTTAACATGCATACATCTGGAGTAACAACCTTTTTTCCGCTACTATCCCCAAGAACATACCACAGAGTCCTAACACCTCTTAAAATGTGCACAGAAAATTCACAAGAATGATGATATTATTTATATAATCTTTACAAGCCCGCACTATGAATTATCCATCTTTTTAAAATTATGCTCTGGCCCCAAAGGGGTGTGGTTTTCCAAAGCACATGGTGGAATTTCTGGTTTATCCACTTCGCCCAAGCTCAGCTTGCTCACAGATGCAGTGCCCATCCCAGTTTCCTTCCAAGAGGAAGCCATTTACGACCCCCCTAATTTAACATTTGCCTGGGCCAAGGACAGTGCTTTGTTTTGTTTCCCTCCAGTCCTAGGTGCTCCTCCCCTGATTCAATCAGGGAGGTGTCATCTCCTTTTGGTGGGGGCAGCAGAATGCAGCCAGGCCTGGGAAGAGTGGCTGAGCAAGTTTCAACTCCTGTCGGGGGTAGTTGCCGGGCAGAATTCACTCTCTTCAAGCCAGGCTTCAGCTAAATGTCACTTTGGTTCCCAGTTTTCTACATTCAAACCAAACTTGCAATTTTTACACATGCAGCTGGAACGCTGATTCTAAGTTCAAAACTATGACATTTAATAGTTGCAAACTATGTGACACTCAACAGTAGGTCACTCATTTATTTTAAACATTTAGATTTTAGTGGATTTCAGTCCAATTTAACTTAGGCTGTTGACATCCAATTATAAACATTGTTTTGGGCTCTTTCTCTTTCCAGATTTTGTATGCACACAAGACTACATTCTGCCAAATGTCTGTTGGTGTTCAGTGAGATTTTTGAATATCTTGCAATGTTTAAAATAGGCATTTTTAGCTTGCATTTCAGAGAAACAAAGGTGATTTCAAAGCACTTTCTGAGCTAACAGGCACTGTTGTTTTTCCTTTGGCACCACATTTCACTCATGGCGCTTCTGGCCTATCACGCTCGCACTGGTGGGTGGCAGGTCAGGCGACCATTTTGGTGTGCGCAAAACTGCGCGGTTTTCCTGGATTCTGGCGCAAATGTGGGCTTTTCCGCCCTCTTGGATTTCCTAAGCCCACAGCACCAATTGTTGCAGCATAATAGGCCAAACGTGGGTCATGCACCCAACAATACAAAAGCCTTGATAAAGACCCACAGGTCGAAACACGTGTCGGCTGACAAACAAGGGACAAAATTTCCCCTAAAAATGTACTAAAAAGCATACTAACTGAATGCATATATCAACTCAGCACTAGCACAAATAAAAGCGAAAACTTGTAACGCATCAACCACTGTGATAGATCTATTCTTTGAACTAATAGGATGAATCTAATGAATGAATGTAATGGATTGAAAAAAATCTGAATCTGGAAAGATTTACCTGTTTTCCTGCCTGCTGTTGCCCAATTATGCTAATTAACCACAGTTGAGGGGACAGGCACATATTATCTAGTCTTTTAGAGGGCTTTATGACATTAGGTTTTAGTGGCATCATTCCTGAAAAGATTAGGTACTGTTGAGCAGTGCATGAATCTTTCTAGGCTTCATGCCTAGAAAGGGCAGTTACTTGGGCCTGACCTAAGCATGCCACTGACTGCTTGATCAGATTCCTATTTTACGAATCCCTGAATGCCCCGGAACTGGATTAAACAGCTTTATCATTCCGTCAGTTAGAGGTCATTGAGATTTCGCCATGGAATGAGACGACAGACCCTTTTAATGTAACCTGTGGTGTGAGTTAGGGGATAGTGCTTTTCCATTCACTCTATAGCTTATGTATACATGAACTGGGAGAAGAACAAATAACGGTTAGAGTCGATGTTAGGAAGATTACCCCATCCTTCTCATGGACGCAGCTGCCTTATGTGAGTCATCTATACCTTTACAAAAACTTCTCACTTAAAATGCAACACACATGGCAACAGCAATGCACCGACAGTAATGTGGTTAGGGCTGAAATAATATTTTAAAAGACATGTACATTAGGATGGACACAAGATAGCGTAGGTAGTAGAATTTCATGACCTGTCCCTCAGGTTGGTAGCAGGTGAGGGTTGTGACACATTTAGGCTAGTGCTTTTGACCCGTACCACTCACACAGGGAATCATCTAGTTATAGAGCAGACAGGAGAAAATAGAACCCATAGGTTATCTCTCTAGGCATAGGTCGAAACACGTGTCGGCTGACAAACAAGGGACAAAATTGCCCCTAAAAATGTACTAAAATGCATACTAACTGTATGCCTATATCAACTCAGCACTAGCACAAATAAAAGCTAAAACTTGTAACGCATCAACCACTGTGATAGATCTATTCTTTGAAGTGCTCAAGCAAGATAACCAGGAGAAAACTTTATTTTTCCAAATATATAGTTCTCTAATTGATTCAACATCTTAGATCCAAATGTAAACAAAAAAAAACAATTGTAATGTATTGAAAAAAATCTGAATCTGGAAAGATTTACCTGTTTTCCTGCCTGCTGTTGCCCAATTATGCTAATTAACCACAGTTGAGGGGACAGGCACATATTATCTAGTCTTTTAGAGGGCTTTATGACATTAGGTATTAGTGGCATCATTCCTGAAAAGATTAGGTACTGTTGAGCAGTGCATGAATCTTTATAGGCTTCATGCCTAGAAAGGGCAGTTACTTGGGCCTGACCTAAGCATGCCACTGACTGCTTGATCAGATTCCTATTTTACGAATCCCTGAATGCCCCAGAACTGGATTAAACAGCTTTATCATTCCGTCAGTTAGAGGTCATTGAGATTTCTCCATGGAATGAGACGACAGACCCTTTTAATGTAACCTGTGGTGTGAGTTAGGGGATAGTGCTTGTCCATTCACTCTATAGCTTATGTATACATGAACTGGGAGAAGAACAAATAACGGTTAGAGTCGATGTTAGGAAGATTACCCCATCCTTCTCATGGACGATGCTGCCTTATGTGAATCATCTATACCTTTACAAAAACTTCTCACTTAAAATGCAACACACATGGCAACAGCAATGCACCGACAGTAATGTGGTTAGGGCTGAAATAAGATTTTAAAAGACATGTACATTAGGATGGACACAAGATAGCGTAGGTAGTAGAATTTCATGACCTGTCCCTCAGGTTGGTAGCAGGTGAGGGTTGTGACACATTTAGGCTAGTGCATTTGACCCGTACCACTCACACAGGGAATCATCTAGTTATAGAGCAGACAGGAGAAAATAGCACCCATAGGTTATCTCTCTAGGCATAGAGAAAAATATGAAAGGATTGTAACCTATTTTAGTGTGATCTAGAGTGTGGAAGACACAAGGACTATAGCAAGGGGAGACACTACATTCTTTCCTTGCATCTATAGGACCACCACTTTTGAGCTGTCATCTGTAGCTATTGGTCCCTACTATAAATGAGATCTAATGCTCTAATAACATTACATGGAGACATCTGTTCAAATCCCATCACTTCTAACCCATCAATTTATAGAGGCTATCACCTTGCATTCTGCATCTGGGAAAATGCACTGACTCTTTTACAGTGAGGAGCAGCTCACGTTAAATTGGGCAAAGTCACTTCTATGATCAGAGATATAACGGAGATCATTTAAATCATTTGAAAACTGGTCTCCTCCAGGCACTGTTCACCATTTTCAGTGCAAAGTACAACTGGGTGGTGTAAAATGGTGGTGGAAGTGCCTGTATTCCTACCTTATGCACTCCACTATCCACAATGAGTAAACACTGTCTGCAATTTAGGCATGGCGGGCAGCATTTACAATGGAATCTGCTTGCTTTGTGATAGTGTGAAAAAGCAAGAGGATGCGATGGGAATACATTGGTTTTACGGCAGCATGAGCATTTGATGCTGGGGTAAAACCACGTCTTCTTTGAAGGCCATGGGGAAAACGGAGGTGGCTATGTAACTCCTGTTCTGAAACCACACACCGCCATCAAAAACCACAAAAATGCCAGAGAGCCTAAACAATAGTGTTAAGAGAGGTGTAACACATGTGTGTGTTCTTCAGCACCTTCATTAACACTCCTGTGACATGGTAAATTGATCCCTATGTGTCTCTTTACATTATCACCAATTGGCACGAAATGTAATTTTGAAATCAGCTGATTGGGTCATGTACTCTCCTAAGTCATTGCCCCAGTACAGGTATATTTGCCATTCAGACACTGAAACTTCCTCAGTACTCTTGGAAGGGAGTGTATGAGGATTATTACTAAGGCCGCTTTTGACAATTCCCATCTTGCTGGCGTAAAACCAATGCATTTGTGTTCCGTTGCTTCCCGTGATATCACTTTGGGGTGGGGTCAAATGACATCACTTCCTGTGATGTCATCAGAGGTAAAGGGTCATGTGATGTCACTTCCGCTACCCTGGCCTTTTGATGAAATGATGTCCCTGGTATAAATCGTGGCATGAGATAATGCATTGATGTTCTTGGCCATGGTGAGCTCTGCATCCTGTTTAAGGACATGGATGTCAGTGCTATCAATGCAGAGGGAGATATAGCTGGTATTAAGGTGTTTTAGTTGGATGGGGAGCCCACAATGAGGAGCTCTGTTTTTTTGCCATTTAGACTGAGGTTGTCCGTGACCATCCAATTTTGAATTGTACTATACACCTTGTTGATTGTAAAGGTGTCTTGTGAGTAGTTACCAGAGATGTGGATGATGATTTGGATGTTATCAATGTTGGTGAAAGGCAAGAGCCTTGAGGGACCCTTAGTGGTGCAGGGATGGGATTGGCAGCTGCCTCACCAATGAAGACCCTTGTGGTGCGTCCGCTGAGGAATGAATGGACTCATGAGGTGACTTCAGAAGAGAAGTGGAAGTGCTGGCTCATGTGATGACAGAGTGTCTCATCATCGACTAGGTCGAATGCAGCTGGTAGGTCGCGGAGGGGGGGAATGCCTAAGATGCCAGAGTCACAGATGCTGTCCATCTTGATTTTTATGTCCAGGAGAACGGATTCCATACTATGTTTGGGACAGAAGCCAGATTGTCACCTTCTGAGAAGGTGATTAAGCTCATGGAATTGTTGGACTTAAATATAGGTTAATCAGTAGTTTGTGGGAATGATAGGATGGAGGGAGGGTTTTTTAAAGAGAGGGGTGGTCCAAACTGATTTGACATTTGAAGATAAAGAATTGGTTCAGAGGGAAGAGTTGACAAAGTCAGTGATGATGGGTCCCAAAGTGGGAGCGCAGAATTTCACTATTTGAGCAGGGCATGTGTCGCCTTTGCAGTTAGAGGGTTTTAAAGCGAGAATGGTGGCTACTACCTGTCTTGTGCAACCTGGCTAAACTTGAATGGTGGTATGGAAGAGGATGGGTTAACCTTAGGACGGTGAAGTACAATAGGTGTGGCGGTTTTGGAGCAAGCCAAGCTTCTTTAGCACTGCTTTTATCTCAGAGTGATTACATTTTGAGTGTAAGAGAATCTTGCATGATCGTACACCAGGCCTTATCAGCCTGAGTTGAATGGATAATAGGAATGGGGGTCTCGAGTGCTCTCAGGATGGAGAAAAGCTCTTTTGTAATGGAGCCTGCACTGGAGATGCGCACATTGAAGGGATTAGATTTCTACCTCACTACTGCAGCCTTGTATGTTTGGGAGGCAGTGGCAAGGGCTTTGCAGTTGCTAGGGGAAGGGTGCTTTTTGCATAAGTGTTCAACAGCTCTTTTATTACTGTATACGATAACGAGATCCTCAGCAAACCAGGTATTATTTGGTTTGTAAGATTTTGTTTTCTTGGCAGTAATAGGAGCATGTACGTCTATGGTTTGGTGTAAACAGGCATGGTAGAGGTTAGCTCTGTTCTAAGGCTTCATGTTGGTTGTGGTACTGGATTTCAGTGATGCCAAGAGAGTTGGCTTCAGACATTCATGTGTTAGTGTTCCTGACCAATATTCGGCTATGTATGGGTAAATGGGCAGTGACAGGAGTGGCGATACAGAGTTTGAAGTGGTTGGACAACTGTATTTCAGCTATGGCGGTGATGTCAACAGTTACATTGGCAATGAGAACCCGATCTAATATTCAGACTTTGGAATGTGAGGGAGAATCAATACGTTGGGTAAAATGCATATCTTCTAATATTGAGGCAAGGGCTAAGGCGTTAGGATTAGCTGTGCCATTGAATCCGAGGTTGATGCCACCCAAGATAATGAATTTAGTCATGAGCTTCACTAGTGGACTGATCAGGAGTGGGATGTCCAGGTCAGGGGGATTGGTGCCATTTGGTTAGTGGTAGAGTAGAAGGAGGTTGTAGGTAGTTTGGGGATTAGTGTTCAGCTTGAGTAGTTGCATTTCGAAACCTGAGGTGATGTGAATAGGGGAGGATCTGATCTGAATGGAGATTTTCACTACAAGGGCAACCCTGCCTCCTATGGCATTAAGGCAGTCAGCCCTAAAGATAGTATATTCAGGGGGGAAGGCTAGGGAGAGAAGCAGGCCTCAGGCATTAAGCAGCCAGGATTCTGTAATGGGTAGGATGTCGAGCTGGTGTTGCACTAGCAGGACATGGGCATAATTTGAATGTGCTTCTAAATAGCAAGCATTGATGAATACACATTTTAGGGCATTTGGTTGATTAGATGAGGGCAGGGGCAGTCTTGGGGATATAATAGAAGAACTTCAGTAGTTTTCAACTGGGGCAGTGGGCACATTCAAGAATTGAGTGTACCAGGTCTTGAGGCTCCCAGTGCAGGGAGCAAGGGTTTTGCTGAGAGAAAGTTCTGGTTCTGAGTCTGGAGCGTCAGGAGAATTCCAGACAGGGTTTGGTCGATCCTTTGTTTATTGAAGGTTATTTAAAGGTGGGTGAGTGGCTCAGGTCACATCGAGATGGAGCTCCTGGAGCTGCATTTTCTGAAGCCTCAAGCTAGGAGGAGGGGTGAATGTGGCCTTGGTTTGTTTATGTGCCAGTTGTTTTGCAGTGGAGTGGTGACTACCGCAGTTTGAGCAAATCCTGAAGATTTTTGCAGTTGATTCTGTTGTTGAGGAGATAACTATCAGTTAGGTTGCAGAGGGGTGCATACATCATGGGTGTGGTAAGTGCCACTGCCCTGATGACTGTGTCATTAACTGCATTGGAGACAGCAGGTGCATAGCGCATAGTGGAAGGTGGGGTATCCTTCCTACACTCTTTGGGCATATGTGTAACTGTATCTGGAGAAGCTTTCTCATGCAAGAGGTTGTGGCAAGGGTGTACGTCTGAGAGGGTTGTGAGGAGTGTCATTGGGGATATCCAGACGTTGGGTGGGTTTGCTGGTCACTGAGGGGAGAAAAGGTGTGAGGCAAGGTAGAAGCCTAGACTATCGAGGGGCAGTGTTGTTGAGGGGCTCTAAGAATCTGTGCATGTTCGGGATATTGTGTGGCAGTGCCTGGGAGGAATGGAGCTGGCATAGGCAGTGTACAAACTCTGCAACAGCAGGTTGTGGTGCCCAACCATGGGATAAGGTGCAGGTGCAGGGAGCATGGATGGCATGGGTATAGTGTAGGCAGCAGCCAGAAAATCATGTGGTAGTGACGAGGGCGTTTGGCTACAGCAATAGCAGTGGGCTGTTGTGAGTGGTAGAAGGGCCAGTAGGAAGCGTGTGGGGGCAGGAGATATATAGGTAGTGCTTGTGCAGAGGTGATAGGCAGAGGAGGTCGGCTGCTACAGTGCAACGAAGAGACAGGACTCTTCTTACCTTGGAGGTCACATGGGTGTGCTCATCAGAAAGTCGTTGTCGCCTGTCACAGTAAACCGGGGCTATCTAGGACTTGAATCCTTGCTCAGTCCAGCCTGCTGGCGGCTGGCATGGCTGTCTCGGCCTGTCAGTGCCAGACACAGAAGGACAATAAGCTAACATCTTGCAGCCATGTGGGAAGATATTTCCAGGCCACATGGATACATGGGGCCATATTACAGAAACTTTGCATGGTGCAAGCCACGCAAAAAAGATACATTTTCACTGCATTATTGCAACAGGGCAAAGTTTGCCCTCATGCTAATATGGAATGGTATTAGCATTGGGCATGTATATTTCTGCACTGTGGCATTTTTTGCTCTGGTGCTTGAACCATGATAAAACTGCACTTGTCATGGTGCAATAGTTTTCTAATGTATCCCATTGCTTTTAAAAATAGGGCAAACTTGGCCCTAGTGCTAATACGGTGCAACTTTGCACTTGCACCGGTGCAACGTTTCTGTAATCTGGTCCATGGAGTGTATTTGGAGTTATGGGCATTATCAATTTTCACAATTTCCCTTCTGCTTGAGAGGTAGAAATAGGAAAATTAATGGAAACACTCATGCTTGGCATAACCGTTTTATTCGGGACAGAAAGTGTTGTCAGGGGTCTGTATATCATTTGACAGGGGCGCGCGGTGCAGGGGAAAGAGCTGTAGCTATGCTGCATATCAAAGTGCATCCCTTTTGATCGTGACGTTTTTTGATCATAGCAGCGCATCCCTCAGCACAGCCCCATTCTGCGTGTGGGCTAAAACATCCACAGCTTCCAGGTGGGATGCTTCACAATTCATGGTGTGAATTGCATTTTTTAAATGTGCTTTTTAAAATGTAGTTTGTATTTTTGATGACACGGTAAATTACACATACATTTTCTCCCAATATTCTCATTTTCACAGTGCAATACATCCCTGCTCAGTGTGCAGTCAATAATCGGTTTAGAAAAGAAAAGTACAATCTCGGCATGCAACATGTCTTTTGTTGTCATACGCCCAGTTTAATGCCTCAGTAATCCCAAAACTCCATCTCCAAATATAGTAAAATAAGCCCTTCAGAATACTGGGCAATTGTTGTAATCCACTGCCTAAAATCCTTCAGAGAAACGCATCGTAATCAGTTTAATTCTTAAATGCATATTGTTGCTAAAATGTTCAAACTAATACAAATGCAATAAGCGCATGTTTCTAAATTATCCACTTTCCTTCTGCCTCCTATGCAAGGAAATTTAAGGACGGATTGCCCAGAAAAGCCTCCCCTCTTTCAGAAACTCTCATGGCACTGCTCAACTGACATAGAAAAATAAATGCTCAAGTTCTACCGAGGAGCCATAGGTCAGTATTGAATTTTTTGGACAATGATGTGGAATCTTTCGGCGTCAATGACGTTGAAGATTTCACTTTCGATGGAGTTTTTTTCTGTACTCGGTGGTAGGACTTTTCTCCTGGACACCTGGGTCCGAGGGCACACAGGTTTTGTCTTTTTCCTTTTCTCTGTTGGGTTTGTCCACATGGTCATGGCTGTTGCTTTTCTTCTAGCCGTCAAGCCCACATTCTGAATACTTTAAGAATTTTGAGTCTGAATCTCTCACATTCAGGGCGTGAGGGTGATTATGTCAGGCAGACGACCTGTTCAGGGGAGAAAATCGACAACAAAGATAGCAATCGATGATGTCTTTTCTGCAAATTCAGTGAGGATGGCGAGTGGTGCGACAGACTCCTGGTTCGCAATCTTTTAGCTTTCTTACATTGAGGAGAGTCGCCTCTCGACTCATCTGAGGATCTCTTTTTCTACTGAGTAGTCGAAGGGGATTTATGTGACCTACCTGCAGCGAACTTCACTCTACGCTCTTTCAGTGCTTTCACTGTCATCGATAGGCAGGAGCCGCACTCTAATGTGAAATGAGTGAATCCAAAGCACCATAGACACACCCGATGGAAATCCATAAGGGACATTTTCACCCCACAGTCCTGGCATTTTTTGAACCCTGAATTTGGGTTCGATGATGCAGATAACAATGCCATATTTTCTTCAAAATTCGATAGGTTTCTTGAAGGATCCGAAGCGCGGCAATCCTCTGAAGACATAGCTCTTGCGGAAAAGTGGAACTTGAACCAACGGTTGCTGGGAACGCCATATACCAGTGATGACGTCGACATTGACACAGATACCCTCAAGGGACATTAAGTCAACAGGCATCGATGCACCCCGTGCTGGACATTTTTTCCAGAGCGGCTAAAGCTGGATATGGGATATCATAAGACGAGGAATACGTGGGAGGACACAATCCATTCAAAAAGCTTTTACTTTTGGCCTCACCCTTTTCAGAAACGCTCATGGCACTGCTCAACTGAGCAGGTAATCTGACATAGAAAACCAAGGCTCAAGTTCTACACGGGAGCCTTAGGTTGGTATTGAATTATTACTACAGATGCAGAAAATTACAGAAGGGTAGTTGCATGGAGCTACTCACATTCCTGGGTGTACAATGTAATAGAATTTTGGGTGAGTGGGATTTGTTCACGAGAGCAGAATATGGTGTGAAGTTATTTGTGCTGGAGCTAATGTTCTGTGTTTATGCAGGTGATACAAGCTTTCTCTTTTCAATGAAGGAAGAAACCACAGCCGGGAAACAGGCATTTTTAGACAGTTCAGCAAACGTTGTTGTCATGACCTCCAGCCAGATTTGATGTGGACTAAACTCATTTAAATGGTCACACAGTTTTCCCTTCAGTTCTAGGATGTATACAGCTGAAGTAAGCGCTACTTAAGTTGTATAGACCTAGGCCAAGGGCCTTACCAGGAGTTAAGGGTCCTGAAGAGCAAGATGAAGACCTGAATGCATTTAACCAGCTTTACGGGTCCTTCACTCTAGGTACTGCCAGAGGCAGTGGGATTTGTCTGCTGGTTGCGGTCGATAAATGTGAGTAAGTGGCGGTGGCCCGGTGGGACGGTGATGGGTCAGAATCCAGGATGCATCAGCCAGGAGCGGCATGGTGAAGATTCGGTATGGGGGTAGAGCCATCCGCCCCACAGCTTAATAACGTATGGAGGAGGGGATAGGGGACAGAGGATTCACTATGCCTGGCCCACATCTCTCAGGTATTGCCCGGATGAGACTTGTACAATTTCGGTTTCTGTTTTTGTATTTGCAAGCCATATCGGGTCACATGGCCCTGAAATTGGCCAGTGTGGGGGTGCCACATCACTCCCTCTCATTACAATACTCGTTATAAGGTCATAGAAAGTTACTCGATAGAGGAACATAAGACTCCCAACAGTCATAGAGCTCTAATGGTATTTGCAAGAATTTGCAACAATTGCTGTTATAAAACACTTCTGTGAATTAGGCACTTAGCCTCTTGCTCACTCTGATGTTCTCCTGTACAAACACTGGTGGATCACTAAATAGCATTCCAAGAACAGAGATTGAGGCAAACTAGCACATGCTCACATAATCGGTGCAAATAGACACAATCAGGTATACTATTCTTAATTAGTACCCCACGAGGGAAAATCCTATTGTCACTCAGTCCTGTAACTATGGGTCCTGGGGCTTTATCGGACTCAGTAATGCCTGCAACAAGGACTGCAACACGGAAAGAGGATTCTAAAAAACATTTTCTGCATAAGAGGCTATGAGAGAAATTGAGAACCCCAAGATAGTCTGTGAAGCAATGCTTTTGAACAGCAACAGGAAGAAGCAACATATTATCCAACCACTCAGGATTGAAAAATGACCTAAACAATATTTAATACATACAATTCACTTTTCCGTCTGAGTTTTCAAAATCTGTGATTGCACTGGAAGAACAAAATCCTCATAAGTCTTCTTCTTACAAGGCAGCCATTTTAAAATATGGTACGACACATACACTCTCAAGAAGCCTGCATTTTACAAAGTAATGGTTGCACAGGATCAACCACCTAGGGGCTTTGCTCAAGAACTCAAGTGCGTATATGCCCAATGTTCTTAACATTTTGATAATGAAAGTCAGCACTTTACAATTTAGCCTTGCACACCCTTATGAAATATGTTGTGACTCAGTTAGTCTGTGATTTTAATGAATCAACATTTTTGTAGTGGATAATCAGCCAAGCTAAAGGATCTATTGCAGAATGCACAGGTCTGAAAGATAAAGAAAAGAACCCCAATGTGTTGCCTATGGCCAGCCACCATTAAGGTAGCTGAGCTGAAGTATAATTCTCAGTTCAACGTAGAGACAGGCGCTCCAAAGACATACATGTCTGCTGTTAAAAATTCTAACAGGCAGGCAACTCCCTGTTTTCAGAGACACGCAACACATTCAAAGCCACCAACCAACTCATACTCCATGTGACATGCAAAATACAGATACACAAAACTAGAGATGTACAGTAGTCCCTGGTACTTAAGTTATAGGAATATCTTGGTCTAGACCTATACTCCTCCACTAGAGAGATATAAGATCAGAGGATCTGTTGCCGAGAGGAGTAAAGGCCACAGGATGAGTTTCCAATAGGGATGTCCTGATTCTAATGCTCCAATACAAACTGTGCAAACTGAATAAATGGTCAGACAGGACAATAACTGGAGGACATATTCCAAATACAAATGCACAAGGAGACAATTAAAGGTGGGATAGGGTAAAAAAGGTATGCCAAGCCTTTGAATAATATTATTTTACTTCTTTTGAAAATAACCCTGATTTTTCTGAATATATGATAGAGGCTATTAGTGACATCTCTTCGTTCCCTGAGGCATAATTAAATAAAAACAAGAAAGCAAAGGTCAAAGCAGATAAATTAATTAATTAATTAATTCATTCATTCATTCATTCATTTCAGCATTATTTCGGTATATTTTTACCATAAAAGCTATCATAAATTTAAGAACAAAAAAACATCTACAAACATCAAGCATAAAAACACAACAGCAGATTCTAAAATCAAAAGCAGTCACAGGGATTTGCAGAAATAAGATCAGGATTAAAACACCCATTCCCATTCCCCTCAAAACAATTATTAAACAACAGTAAACTTCAGAAAGTGCCAGTGTGCTTACATTGCATAATGGTTTAGATTAACAACCAGAGAGGTGAGTACCCGCATTAATGAACATCGTTCTAAGATTAAAACACGGAACCTTAATGCCCCTATGGTGATCCATTTTTTCGAGATGGGACATACTGCAGAACAATTGGAATGGTTTTGCATAGAAAAAGTATATGCCCAAAATCAGACCCAATTGCTAAAAAAATTGGATTATATAGAACAACTGTGGATCTTTAATCTAAAAACACTCACACTTGGCTTAACTACCTTAGAACAATGGCACTCGAGCAATTAACCACACTCTTCGTGGGCAATGTGTCTTTCTGCGCTAACAGTTCTAATTTGTCCAATTCAGCAAGAAATGCAGCAAGCTTGGGCCTTCGTCCTTAGTCCTTAATCGTTTCTATTCAAATTAGGACTTGACATTATGTCTTTAGGACTCCTGTGGGAATCCTTCCAATTTTGGACAATGTGATGCCATTACAGCACTTCGTCACAACGTGCAAAAAATGATGCCATAAATCATGAGAAACTGCAGCCACAAATATATATTGGGCCTCATTACAAGTACTCCGGTCCGGAATTAACACTGCCGGCAAAACCATACCGGCACCGTTTCCATGTCCGCGCAATCATGACCCGCGGCCCCGGTAATAGCACCACCCTAAACCGCCACCGCGGAAATAGGGTTCCCCTTAAGTCCGTCTGCACGGAAACCCCTCTGTTACCGGCAACACTAAACACCGTGAGCATCACAACTAGCACGGACACGGAAATACTGGGAAAAAAATGGCGTAAAGACCGTGATCACGGTGGCGGAACCGCCGCCACCGCGAACATGGCGTTATACACTGCCTGCTGAACTGAATCAGGGCACAGGTGCACCAAATCAGCCCAGCTGGACTTAGCAGGCCACTGGGAGCATACAAAAGGGCCACACCCAGCCCAACACAACACAGAACCATGCAGGCAGCAGGTCAAGTAGCACTGGGACTGGGCCTACTCAACCAACAGGCAGTACTGCACATGGTGGCAGTAATGGCGCAGAGGAGGAGGCGTAGGCGGAGGAGGCGCAGGCGGCAACCAGCCAACCCTGCAGCTATGGCAAACCCCATTGCCCAGCCAGGCCGCCCCCTCTGCAGTGCTGCTGCCTTCGGTGTTGTGTTGGGTGTCCATGATAGGTTCCCGTGGCACCTGTCTAGACTCAGCCAGTGTGGAGACGGTGGGGATGTCGGTGGTGGTGGTGTGCCGCACATCTGTAGTGGCTGGAAATGTGGCCAGAGGTGCAGAACTGCCAGCAGCATCCTCCTGTGTGGTGGCGGTGGCTAGTGTACTTGCCGATGCAGATTGGCTGGCCTGTTGTGCAGTATCACTGTCACTTGAAACGGCTGTGGGGACACAAAGGGCATGCAATTAGTGTTGTTGTGGTGGCAGATGGGTGCATCACATGCGTCATTGAGATTGTACATTGAATAGTGTTAGTCACATGCATCTGATTGCTGGTGTCTGCATTCAGTGATATTGGTTGCCATACAGATCTTGATGGGTCCTTTGGCCCACACATGCACTGCCTGGGGGGGGGGTTGTTAATGGGTCCTTTGGCCCAGTACTCACAACTGCATATTTACATGTGGCATTAATGTTTGGGCACTTACCGGCATCTGCAGGTGGGCTCACTCCTGCCTCAGCCTGCCCGATCCCATGGATTCCCTCTAGGTGGAGGACGCTGCTGCAACGCTCCTCCCATGCTTGCAGCCTCAGTGGGGAAGGGGGTCCTCCGCCTGTCCCACTGCTGCGTTGGCGGTGCGTGGAAATGAGGTTGCCTACCCTCAGCCTCAGGTCGTCCCAACGCTTGTGGCAGTCCTTCACGCTCCTCACTGCCACGCCCACGGCGGTGCACTTGCGTGCAGCTTCGGCCCACACCTCCTTCCTCCGCTGCTGTGTGGCACGCCGTTGGTCGGCGCTGAACAGCATCTCAGCATTGTCCACAATGTTCTCCACCAAGACGGTTAGCTCCGCCTCGCTGAAGCGCTGTTTGCGCTGCCTCTGAGCAGGAAACCTGGCAGACATGCTGGTGGTCCCTTTTGGCTTCTCAGAGTTAGGATTGTGCTTGTGCTGGCTCTGGATGGCAATGGTTTGTGCTTTTATATGATGGCCGCCTCTCTGTTTCTGTTTTGGCGATCATGGTATTTCCGGTTCCGTGTCCGTGGTGGCGGAGGCGGAAACGGGTTTAGCGCCACTTGTGGCTTCATTATTTCCATTTCCGTGGGGTTTTCCGTGGCGGCGGTGACAACGTTTCCGAGTCCGTGTGGTGCGCGCGACCGACAGCGTGTAATCGGATGGTTTTTCCGCAACCTTGCGGACACGGAAACGTTTTTACCGCCGTCACGGATTTTGCATGGTCCCGGACTGGCAGGTTGTAATGAGGCCATTGTGTTTTACAGTCTATTACATGCGGTACAAAAAACTAATTCCCTATGGTGGGGGCAATCGGCCTTGTACGATTATACGAACCTGGATGAAGGCCTTTTGCCTTAGTATATAATGCGGTGTTGCCTTGGCAGCACGCATCAAACGTTAAAGTCATGTGCGTGAACTCGCGAGCACGTCACTAGTCGGGGAGTAAGTTCCCATTCTTGGGCGGCACAGTCCAATGTGGGATCATGTGACACAACGCGGGATCACATGCTTCAGCAGACACTATTTCAACCCCCACGGGGATTGACATGGCTCTGCCGAATGCTTCTTTCTGCCGAGTTGACTTCCAGGCGCGTGACTGACAGCCGCGAGTGGAACAAAATCTTCTGTGTGCTTCAGGTAAGTGCAACTGCGTTGGGCGTTGATCTTTAGAGGCTGCCTGCCATTAAGCGAGGTTCGTTTTCATTTAGATTACGATATGCTCGGTGATATAATATATATCGCCACAGAAATTTGAGTGCTTTATGCATTTATCATATCTTTCATAAGCTAATTCCAATTGGTAATGCACATTGTCAGAATTTGTCAGTTCTCACTGGGGAAGGTTTATTAACCAGTGTGACTAGAATGAGTTTAAATTTCTGCATATTAAAATGCCTGTTTTACCGTTTAACACCGCGTTAAACATTGGTGCAGCCCATTATTGGACCCTTGTGGTAACCAGTATACCCATTCTCGGTTTTGTGTCATCAATTGGACACTTTTGGTAAGAATTGTTAGTTTACAACTCAGAATTTAGACAATGGGCCTCAACCTGGTGATGTTTACATATTTATTAACATTCCACAGGTTGGAGCAATTCTGGCGCTCAGCAATCTTGTGTGCAGGAACCTTCCCTGGGACGTTGTTAATTAGTTCACACAAGTGGACCCAGCTATAAATGAAAGGGAGACATGAACAGCCTTCCTATGTGTAAGTGATGGTTAGTTAATCTCTACCATTTTTTCTCTTTCCCCGGTTAAGTATCTTGGGGTTCAATCACTATTTCAAGAAGTTCTAGTGCATAGTAAGGACAACCACGTCTTCTGGATACATTATATACCAGCACCACCATAGCTGGTCAAAGTACAATTGCCCATATTGGGTTAGGCAATAAGTATGTGGCCTGTGTGTTCCCTTTACTTTCACATTAATCATAGCCACTCCACCTCTGTGCCTATTCTTTTCAAATTAAGATCATGTATTTGATTGGTATCGGTTCGGTCCATGACATGGTTCCACTGTCACCTCGAGACATCAATTCATGAGGGTAGCACTTCTTTCTGTCTGACACCTCAGGTCCACCTCAGAGAATTCCACTCGGGTTGAGAGCAGGTTGTTGTTTGTGTCTATTAATTGATCTTTTTAATCATGTTATATATTATTTTTTTGAATTGGAGTTTATATATCGTTTCATGTTGTCATTAGGGATGTAACGGTATGACGGTATACCGTTAAAGATACCGTGAACCACTTAATTGAACAATAATAACCGTCACATTGTTTATACCGTTCATACCGTTAAGTGTGCTTTTCAATCTGATTTGGAAAGGCTGCAGTAAGCAATTGCTGTGCAGTCTTGGTTTTGCACTGTTGGATGTGCCGTCTGCCAAGTAGTTTCAGTTGGAGCAGTTTTTAATGCCATTCCATAAACCACACGTGCCTTACACAAAATCAATATGTTAGCAATAGGAAGAATGGATACAGTGCCAAGAAGGAAAAGGGTTTACTTTGGGGTGGCGGCTTTGGGGTTTATATATTTATAATGGATAATGTTCTCTAAACATATGGCAATGGGGGATTTCCCTGGTTCTATCATTGAATTTACATATAATAAGTCACAATGCGAAATTCACTCATCTCTGTGGGTATTCCCTGCTGCCATACCAAAGGGTAACATGTCAGTGATTACTGAACACCTTTTGGCCCGCAAGTAAACTAAAGGCTGTAACGTAAAGAGAGAGTGCGTGTGTGTGTGTGTGTGTGTGTGTATGCGCACAAGAGTATACTACCATCAGCCTCCATTGATCTGTGGCATGCAGGTTATCAAGATGGCAACATGTTCATCTTCACCAGTAGCCAGTGGGGGAGCAAAAAGCCTAAATGACCACTTAATAAAAGCTATTCAGTTTGCTTTGCCAGTTGCAGCAGGCCTCCACCTCACCCCCTCCTCTCCCCACGTGTGTTTGTGTTTGGTGGAAGCAAGGCATTTCAGTGGAAAGTATGTTGAAAAGTCCAATTCTGGCCCTGGGTGCCTGGTTTTGTTTGTGATGATACATCTGTCAATTTATGACCTTTTAGAAAATATTTGTTAAGATTAGTTAACTCCACCTGCTATACCGCGATAACCATGATATACCGTCATTTGGCAAGAAGGTTATCGTACCGTCATAAAACAAATACCGTGACACCCCTAGTTGTCATCAAAGTTAAGGGAATTCATGTACTTATGTTTGCCTTTTCTTTCTTTTTCCCTCCTCCCCCATTTTTAGAATGTAAACTTTTTACTCCTGATGAAGACGTCACTATAATAAAGTACATACGTCGAAACCGGTAGAGTGTTAATTGGGATGAGGTCGTGGTCGGAGACTTCTGTGACCCATCTCAATTGCTTAGGCCACTGATACTATCCATTGTGGCCCGATAGATTGATCGAACATTCTTTCTATAAAAAAATGTTTTGGATGAATTATATGTCATGAATTTTCTTATAGATTTTATATTGTACACCCATTGGTGCTTGGTATGAGTGGATTGTTCGATGGATGGATGTGGATGAATGCTGGGACGATTGAATAGGATGAATTTTACTATTTAGATGTGTTCTTTTTTTTAAAAAAAAGTTGTTTCCTGCTATGTAAATTGTTTTTTACAAGTACAGATTAAATCATGATTTGTTTCATACATTAAAATTGTATCAGGTTCAATAAAAATCCTTGATACCAAACCTTTGAATTGTATCCTTTGGATGCCTTTCTGCGATTAATTAGATTAAGGAGCCAACTGTGCCACTCCTAAATAACTTTCTACAGCTCTATTAAAACCAGAGGGAAGGTAAAAACAATTATTATCTATTCTTTTATAGCAATCCACCTATCGGCTGGTAAAGCCCAATCACAAACTCATCAAGGGTCTATGATGCATAAAGGGTATTTCCTGTAGCTAAGGCAAATTTAGAAAAGGTTCAGATTTTATATTCTTACAGATACATAAAAAACGACCTTTGCCAGTGAATGATCCCAAAAACGGACAATCACTGCTTACATTATGCAACTAGTTCACATATTTTCATCCTCCTTCGGCAGGCCCTTGTCAGGAACCAACCACCCTTTAGTGAATGTGGCAAGGTGGTGCTTGACTGCCAGGCAAAGCATTATTGCCTCAGCAGTGGTAGTGACCTGATTCTGTATAAAACAAGGTTTTAATGATATTTCTAAGGTCAGCATGCGTAGGTGTCATGACCACTGTGAGGGGGCACAAGTTGTGCCACAAGCAGGTTTCCACCATAACCCTGAGGGCCTTAAAACCACTGCAAGAGGGCTCCTGGAGCCATTGCTGGCACCTTTGGCAGCAAGCTCATATGTAGGAAGGAAGGGCTGTTCAAACTAGATCCCATTTATGTACATAGGCCTTTAAATCCAACATGGAAGCACCCACACAGTCTAGTTCTAAGAACCAAGCCATGCGGTCTAGTGTTTTGGGTGTGGCAGGCCTGGAACTACTTTCCCTGGTACTACTTTACCTGGGCTATATAAATCACACCCTTACTGCAGAACACGCTTCGAGTTATTCTGCAACCCGCATCGTGAGGCTCACCGTGTCCAGCTCCTGGTCTTCAGCATCTTCCTGTAATCCTGCAAGAACAAGAACAAGATTATTCTGTTTTACCTGAGAAAACACCATCCAGCACTCAGCATCTCAATTGGGCTGAAATCTGTGGAAACCGAGAGAAGAAGAAACATCATTCACCTGTGAGTACTAGCTTAAGGACTTCCGGCAAACCGCTACCACACCTGCTGTTCGAACATTGCGACCTTCAATAACGAGAAAGGGAAAAACTATATTAGAACGGTTGCTGGCAAAACATTGAATTCCACTTGTGGCATCACAGCAGCCTGTGAGGAGAAGAAGAAGAAAACACAGGTTAGGTTTAAAAGACAATAAAGGCGCTGCGCTTCACGCTTTCTCTTACCTAGAAAACGTGCCTCTCCATCCAGCACGCCAGCATCAAGACCTTCGCACCTGAAAAGAAGGAGATAAAGACATTAGCGAATTCCCACCATAAACAGAACAAAGACTTACAATTACCACACCTACTTGCCTACCAGCAGATTCGGGGTCACAGCAGGCCTGGGCCCAAGGAAGGCATACTGCACGAGTGAAGCAACTCGGGAAGCTCACCAACAAACGTCAAGCGCCCCTGCATAAGAAACGCAGGACGGCTAGCTCACCCTACAAATAACTAAGATTCATTATTCAGCACTGGGCAACTATGCATCCAGGGTCCAGACATCAGAGCCTTCCAGGTGCCCCAGGGATATCAGGTGAGCGTAACAGTAGGGCACAAAAGTAAGAAGTGAGCTATGTCTTCCCTAGCAAATGATCATAAGGGGCAGAGAGGACCGAGTTTGGTATTCCATCCGGACTTCACAAATGGCAAGGGTAATAAACCCAGGCGTGCCTTAACAAAAAGGGATCTCAGCGCCTTGGGATACGTGAGATCGAGGTAGTGTTCATAACCCTGATCCGGGCTCATTGCCCAGTAGGTGCTGAATTGAGATAATACATACAATCTCCTTTCGAGTTTTGCTTTTCTTTCAGCCCCAAGGGCACAATGTATGCTGACCTTTGAATATACATTAACGGTCACCGGGTGGACCCAGAGACCCAGGAGATCAAGAACTTAAAATTTGTTTCTTTGGAATGATAGCCATTGCAAGCCCATTCCTCCTTCCTATTCCATTACATCTTGCACTGCCCCCGATATTTGGGCAAGTTCCCACTATTCCATAATCTTAGCCAGCATAAAACTCGATTTTCCCTTGCAGGCTTTTTCAATGAACTGCAAGTCCAACTCAAGTTCAATTTGAAACTTTGGAGGGGTGGATGATAGTCCCAATATGTTTGTCTAAAAACTGTTTTCAATTACAGACAAATGGGTAACATTACACCACACCCATAGATCAGCACCATAGACAGCAGCTTGCTGTGTATGGGCCTTATAGTCCTTGAAAGCCACTCAAACAACACTGCCCCCATGTTCCTTAGTAAAAGTAGCTATTATGTCACTATATGTGGTTAATGTCAACCCTGCCTTCATAGTCTTCTCCCCCCAGGTATATTTTTTATTTACCCTTATACCCAGTTAGTCATATGTCTTGACCTGCTTGATTCGTACTCCGTCCAATACAAGGTCAAAGTCTGCAGCACTTTTTTGCCCGGCTTTCTCTGAGGACCATGGCTTTGGTCTTTTGGATATTGATTGACAGACCAATGTTTGTGCCCTCCCTGTCTTATACATGCAAAAGAATAAAACAAACACTCCCCGGACAGGGAATAAGGCAAATAGAGCAGACTACGAGAGTTCAAGTAAAAGTTTTTCTAGATCTCTGAGAGCGCTCTGACAAATTATTGTTACATTACATTTTTATACAGTAGTATGAAGCAATTAACATAGGACACTATGTCGATTACGGATTGGTCAGTTGCACGCTGTCCCAGGTGTGGGTGGCATCTCTTCCTCCGCGTTGGTTGCTTGGTTGGCGGGAGGATTGACGTCAAACATCTGTGCTCCAGATGGGTGAAGGTCAGGTCGCTGTGCAACACGGTGGTCACTATCTAAGCTAATATAATTCATTCTTTGTAATGGATGCACTAAATATTAGTGGTTCAAAAAGACTGTCAGTAGTTTATCATGTTTTCTATAAAAGTCATTCAGGCGCCTATATTATCTATGGTATTTAGATTTACACAAGTCATAGGTTAAGGGTCTTGACCACTATAATACAATGACCAGAGTGTATTTTACACATGCAAGAATCTCAGGTATGTGGCATGTGTTAGTGCTGGGCACGATATACTGCTGCAGGGGTCTAATGTTGGTTAAAGGTTTGCCGTGTGGGCATCACGGCATGGTCAGTGGTCTGGCACATGAAAGGAATATCTTACAGGGATACAGGGTTAGAATGGCAATAAGTTTTCACTGGAGAGGGTAAGAGGGCAAGGACACTTTTGTGGAGATGGACGAGCTATGTGCTTAGCTCATGTTGGTTTACATGCAGGATAGTGATCTCAGAGGAAAAGAGATGTGTTACATTTATATTTGTTGCAAGCACCTCCAGCTTCAGCGTGAGAATGGAGCTGCAGAGTTTTCCAGTCAGAGTGGGAACAAGGGTGGGGGCCATGTGCTCCGAGCCGCTGCTGCGGGGAAAGGGAGAGAAGCATTTTGTACTATCGCAGTGAGGCCTGGTCACCAAGATGGAGTCGAAAGGGGGTACAAAAATGGATGCCTTGTGTCCTGCTCAGTGGTCCCATCTACGCGAATGTCACCCAAAGTTAACATTGCATAAGGGCGAGTGGTGTACCCACTACTGGTCCGAGTCTTGTACTGAGAAGTGAAGGCTGCGAGGGGCCTACTTGCCCCTCACTCCCACACACAATTTTTGGCAAAAAACGTGAGAAAATGTCCATCTGACATCTCAGTACCCCAGGTGTCAATGATAACATAACTGCATAGTAAGCAAACATCAGAAGAGGAATCCTGTCTAATGCCAGTATGGGACCATCAGTGATTTGATTTCGAATATTTATAACAAGCTCATGACGGACTTAACCATATAGCAGCCTTTCTGGAAACACAAAATTGAACAAAGCATACTATAGCTAAAAACAAATTCGACGTCTCCAGGGTCCTGATCTTTGTTGGAATACTATTTCACAATTTTGTGAAAAAAAACAGCAAATCTTCTATCACCCCTTGACACAAAGACAGATTAAGGAATACTCAATAGCAGCTGGTCTTTTGATCAAAAGCTCCTTGGATATTGATAGCGGCTAATCTTATCCCTCAGGTAGACTGGTGCTGATTCATTTAAACATTTAAAGATAAGGCATGTCACTTTAAATTCGATATGCTCTTCCACTGCCAGCCAATGAAGTGAGCGGATTTACTCAGCCTGCAGACCAATCTAACGGCCACATTCTGGGTCTTTTGAAGTCTATGGAGTTGTTTGGCTGGAATGCCCATCAGCTGGCTATTACAGTAGTCCGGATGGGCATTCGTTAAGGCCCCCACCACTATTGCATGATCTTTAGCTGGAATATGTATAAGTCTCAATGAGTAGACAATTGTCTGTACCGTAGCCCGTACTTAGACTTCGCTACCCAGATTGTCTTTCCAAATGCATCACAGATGTTTTACCGTGGAGGCAAAGCCTAACTTTACACCCAAAAGATTGGGAACTGACAAATCTTTGAAGTTTGTGAATAGATGTCTAGGTCCAAACAGGACAAACTCTGTTTTGGACACATTCATTTGGAGTTGACTAGTAGGGGCTTGTTAGGAGATCAATGATTACATCATTTATAAATAAGCAAAGAGTAGGGGGCAGGGGGCAGCCCAGCAATAACCCATCTCGATATGCACTTTCCTTTCGACAAAGCCCCATCTGACCCACAAAATACCCTTGCCCCGTTACCCTGATGTAATATCACAATGGCATTAAGTAAGGTAATAGGTATGGCCAGGCACAACAAAATTTACCAGAGCCTTGCCCTCGGGACTGAAGATAAATATGTGACAATCATAATTGAGAAAGAGGAAAATTCATTGGAGCCAGGACTGTTCTCTTTCAAAGATGGATTTCACCCTTCAAAAGATCAATACATTACATTTAATCGAAGAGTAAAACATAATTCTTTTAAATAAGAATGAGTTTTACAAAGAATCCCCTAGGCACAAGACCTGAAAAGAAATAAAGTAAATTAAATTAATTTGACTGAGACATTGTATTCTTCATCTCTAATTCCTTTCAGAGGCAGCTCTCCAAGGGGAGAAATGAGATGGAGCATGAAGGGAGGTGGGGGGCGAGGACATTCCCTGTTCCTGTTTTATTTGTGATTTCAAAATGTATTGTTATTCCTACAGAGTCCTTGATGAATCCACATTAACCTTTGCTTCAGGAAGATACCCACATGCTGGACGCAAAAGGTCAAGTTCATGAAACCTTCAACATGAGAATGATACATTCAGAATGGTCCACTCATTCACAGAGGAAAAATAAAAGATGAGAGTTTGTTTGCACCCATACAAGTTCAGGGACAGTGTTACTTATTGCCTCTCATAGGTACAATTTCTCAGGTGACATGATCTCTCAAGAATTACTCCACACCATGAACCAAGGAAAGGGTAAACATCTGAAATCCCTCATTGGAGAATTGCACAGTTTAACAGAAAGAAGATCACAGTACAATAATTTACTTAAGTAGAAATCAAAATATAGTGACACCAACTCTCCAATCTGCTGATAGTCATGGCTCCTCAGGGCACACTTTGTTGTTTGGGAGATATTTACTTTGAATGACTTCTGTTTGATGGTCTGTGTGTAACTAGGCCTCTGGACCCAAACCTGACACCCAGTTAAGTTAAAAAGAAGTGCAAATTACATCAGTTTGAATGATACTTGTCTTCCAATTGGAAAACATTGGGAACAGCTGGAAATGCATATCCCATATACTCAAGACTCTGCCATCATTATCATATCTGCAAAGGGAAAATATGATAGTGAGGAACCTTCCACTGAACCTGTAAAAATAAATCTTGCACCAAATATTGTGTTTTTGTATTTTGCATTTATTTGACAAATAGGGATGTCATTCTCAATCAGAAATGACATACAATGCCTTTCAGTTCCAATCATTTTTCAAAACAAGCAAATGTGATCATTAGTCGAATACCTGAATATTTTTATAACAATAATGATGGTATCAGACTAGAGACTCTCTATACTCAGCAAGGGGGAATATCTTCATTGTATCTGATGGAGTGGAGGCCATTACATGTGATGCTCTCGATACTAAGGAATCATCCTTCCAGGTAGATACCATAAAAGAAGTAGAGAAAAGCATATACCTGTGACTATGCATCAAAAGAGAGAGAAGGCAACAAACCCCTGCAGTGGATTAGCCACCCTCACTCTGCCACACATGAAAGATTTACTAATGTCATATATTTAGTGAGGGTAACTGCACAAAGCTTCTACTAACCCTTTTTTATCAAAACCTGCACCATACACAGCAAGACAATATAAATACTTAAAATAGATTCCTCGCACTTAATACACAGGCATCAATGCGTGTAACTTGATTCTCAATAATGAACACACAACGAATGCTCTCAGAGTCTCCTGTAAAGTAAGATTATTTTTATTATGAGTAATACGTAATAAACAAGCACTGCCGCTGTTATTGCAACTACACATAACGCACTCAATATGCAAAAGGTTATAAATGAACATACAGCTCTCATTATCTAGCCGATATGTCTACAGAAGATGAGTCAACATCTAAAAAAATAATAAAAGGAATTTACTAGCCCATCAATTCTTACAAAATTGCATAATAAAATGAACTACCTTCTCAATAGCTCATCAATTTTCACTAAACAGCCTCATAACATGAACCAAATTCTTAATTTATCTTCTCATTCCCAATGCGACATTAAAAATCTGTAAAACTGCCTCTCATGCTCACTACAGTCCTCAGATAGTAGGGGGAAGAGAGCTGCATGCTGGATGCCTGGAGTCGTGTACCTGATTTGTGGTCTGTAGAATCCAGGAACAATTAAAACATCCATAAAATATCAAATCAAATTGGAAATAACACCTATCAATACCATCATGCTCTCTTGGCAAAAAGCAGCAAAAAAGTTAAAATGCCCTAAAATGATTTGAATTGACCATGATGTTCATGATGCAAACATCAACCAAATCTGAATAAAATAGTTCTATGGGAAGTAAGATGATTTCCATAGGTAGAATCCTTTAGCAGAGCAGCACAATCAAAAATAGTAGATCTCTCAAAAAGTAAAAAGAAAAGTCGGTGGAGCCAAAAAATTCAATTTCAATTTCAATTGCTTCAAAATCCAAGAATAAAAATTGAGTGATTCTCCCTCAGCTCTCCGTAGGCCATATAATAAAGTGAGTATTTTGAGCTTGCTTCTAGAACTCCAGCTCTGCTCTCCTGCCAGATAGCATTCTCTGAGTATTTGTAAACATCACCGCCTGCCGCCTCCTAGAAAACTGTGCTTTATAGCCTTGGCAAAGTTGTTTACCAGAAGCCTGAAGTTTATAATCCCTAAAAGCCTATAGCATTTTAATCGAGCCCATCGATCACCAATCTCCCTCATATCTAGCCTAGCACGGAAGCCTTGTTATCCATTGCAGTCTTTCAGGACTTGGTTACTATTTAGGTAAACAAATAGAACTATTGGAACACATTTCATACCATTGTATTACAGCCCAGAAGCTTAGTTAGCTATAGTTTACCCGGGTGTTCCAAAACAATTGATTAGCCTTGCTGAAATCCCATACGTTCACAGTACATGGTGCAATCTGTTCATACTTGTTGATATGTGTTCACCACATGAATACATTTCAATGCATTTTACTATTTTCATGCTATCATGTATAAAGATTACACAGCTTGAGATAATGCTCAATCTCATGCATGAGATACACAACATAGCAATAGACTCTGATATGGCAGCGGTTTCTGTAAAAATGTACAGGTTCCCTCTAAAATTCATAGAAACACTCACAGAGATTTTCATATGTGTAATCTGTGGAATGATTAATCCAATCCATAGTAATTTTAATAACCCAGTACTAGGGATATTAAAATGCAATGGACAAAGGATACCAAGTGCTGAATTAAGGGGACTGAGCAAGAGGCTACGCATACCGATAAATGAGTTACACAGATACAAGGTCCTAAAGTATACTCTGCTTTCATTTTGACAAATGGATATTGGACAGTGCGTATACTCTGTGAATAGTGATGTAAACTTGCATTTACCATAGGCAATTTGGGAATACAAATAATGGGAACAAATTCAATGCATTGCTACAAAAAGCCACAACATTCACTCACATATCCATGGCAGCTTTCCTCTCATCATAATGTTTTGTATTATTCTCTTGTCACCTTCTGATCTTGTTCTTACAATCTTTTGAATCTGTTGCTGTCCACATCGCATTCTGCATACACAATGAGCACAACTTTGTGTTTGGTTTCCTCCCTCATACTCCTCTCAAACTGAGAAAATCCTGTATTTCAATGTGATGGAAATAGGTGTGCAATGCCCGATCTTGTACCAACTTTTTCCAATCCTGATTGTACACCCATACCTACCTGAAACTATCCTTAACAATTATGTTTGATTTTTAAACCATACCACTGGTTTGCGGATGGTAAATGGAACTAAAAGTGTGCACAATACCATTCTCAGTAAAATAGTTCCTCATCTCAGTCAATCTGAATTGACTACCATTGTCCTTCAAAAACAAGGTGGGGTACCCTTCTAACCCTTCTAACTAAAATACTTCTACAAGAAATTCCATGCAGTCTGTCTGGTAATGTTTCTAGTGATTTTGACTTCCACCCACCTTGAAAGTATGCACAATGCAAAAATGGGGCACATCCCTGACTGTGTACTCGACCCACTATGTCCATTCCTTCCCTTTTCCAGGGAGCATGCAGAACTACCTTTTCTGTTGATGGGACTTCCCTAGCCATCAAACGTCTTTCACTGACATCACACTGCACACAATTCCTAAGCACACTTTCTGCTTGCAAGTCACAGCCCAGCACCACATGTATGTGTCGTTTGTCTTAATCTTGTGGCAGTGGAGCATTCTTAATGGCATCAATTACATTTCTTCTTGGTTCTATGGCCTTTGCAGAAATGATGTGTCCAATATATGCAATGCTGGACTGGTTACATCGACATTTGTCCTTACTAAATATTAACCCTTTCTCCTTTAATGTTTTAACATGCTGCTCAAGCATTGATCATGGATTTCTTGATCACTACCATACACCAAAATGCCATCTGTAAAACATTCTACTCCTGGTTCTGATTTTAACAGTTCATACATTATCCTTTGGAAAACTGACACAGCTGATACCAAGTCAAATGGCAAGTCTAGAAATTGAAATACACCTTCTTGAGTGATAAACGCAGTCTGTTTTGCACAGGCGGGCATCCATTTCACAAAATGGATTCGCCCATGTACTTGCTTTTGCAAATTTTGAGCTTGAATAGTTCAAAATATTACATAGGAATTAAAAAAAAAAGTGCAAGTTATTTTATTGCCTATCTATTTTTGAAATAAAAATTTTAGGCGAACCATTCCTTTAACTCACTGCTTATCACAAAGGCATACAAAAAGCATTACCATATAAAACACAGCCATTAGGTGTGTGAACTTATATCATGTTTGTGTAAATTTACTAAGTGACCTGCGCCGCATAAACCTCAGCATCAAAGAACAATTTTTAAGGACTCATAACTTGTGATTCAAAGTGGTGAAAAATATACAAAGGACAAATCTGTTAGTCTAATTTTTGGCTGCATGTTTTAAGAGGCGGTAGAACTGTGTAACTTATTGTGGACTGGAATGTCAATATATGTTGTTTTATGTGAACTGTGTTAATACTAAATTTATGAAACTTTACACACACATCCCTATGGTAATCAAACACATTTGTGGAAAGTTGCAGAAAGTTTGGAAATTGTGTTCATGGTGAAAAGGACAACATTCTGTAGAAAGGTGAAACAAGATCCCACCACTGCAGGATTTTGAGGAACGGCTACTACACAAAATATGGAATATTTATTTGTGATTTGTTTAGAGGTGACCAATGTGGAAATATGTATTTAGGATAAAATCCGATTTTGAGACCAGTGGCTAAAGGGAGGTTTCTAAGAACTGTAAAGCAAACCATAAAATGTGACATCCTCCGGCCTTAATCCAATCACTCAGATGCAAGGCAGAGATGGGGTTTTGATCCAATCCCAGTTCACAAGGACAAGCTTAATTAAGCTGGCAAATACACCCAGTTTGTGATGTATTAGAGACAGCTGACAACACATAGGGACTCACTGATTCACTCCCTTTCCTGATTCCGGAGAAGCAATTTGATCCAGCAATCTACATCCAGCTTTAACATCCTTCTAGATCCAGATGCCAATATTCTTGCCAGCAGTAGAGAATTATTGACTTCCAGCCTAAATTCTCAAACTTTTTCTCACAACCCAGTGAAGCGCTGTGGTGTGGGAAGGCCTTCTGAATCAGTATCCTGAAACCCTCGGGCTTGCTACCACAAGGCTTGCCAGAGGAACTCGCTATCCAGCTGATTGAAATACTCACAAACAAGAAGGGCAGATCCTGTGCAAATCCGGTGTAACGCCCACCTGGTTCCCACGGGGGCGCTGATCTAGTCTGGATTACTGCGGCCTCTTCTAGCGTGATGCGCAGGACCCGGAACACCGATTGGACAGGACCTCCAAATCGTGCTTCTTTGGCCCGTAGGAATATCCTTCTGCAGATGAGAAAGGGGATTAACAGTCTGCAGAATGGTGTGCTAGCTCCCCCCTTCCCCTCTCCGTTCCTCTCTATTCCTCCAAACCCGGTTTAAGCTCACCTTATGGTTTGGAAGGTTGAACTCTCCATCCTGCTTCTGGTGCAGGGGCGCTCGTTCGTCCAGTTACTTCACTGGTTTTCAGAATGGTGCTGGCAAAATCCACTTGACTTTCCTGAGCGATGCGCCGTAAGTATGAAAGTTCAAAGTTCAAGTGAGGCCCCCTTTATGCTGTCTTTCTCACCTGTGATCTGTCATTTATTTCAGGTGCAGAATGAAGGCGATGTGTCGAGGGGTTAACCTGCCGAGGTGAGTAGTAATGAGGGCGATCCCTCCAGATGTCCTTATCATTCCTCTGAAATGTCTCTAGTCCTTTCCCCATAGGGGCCGGGGTACGGTACCTGCCAACGGGGCGGCGCCGACCCGAAATGTGGAAGAAAAGCCGGTAAGTATTATGGCTGTTAATCAGGCTGTCCTTCTGTGTGTCCTTCTGCTCACCTTTTGTTTCTTCCTCTCTCCCCTAGGTGCAGAGATGTGGCATCCAATGCTGACAGCCGCGATGGAGCCGGGAGATGTCTCGAGGACAGGACAGGTGAGTGGAGTGTGGCGCTGCAGCGAGCAACGCAATGCTTTTAAATTGAAGTCTTCCTTCAGGGATGCTGGCGAGAAGATTCCGGATGCAGGTAAGAAGCTTGAAATAATCCTTGGTTTTCACCTTTCTCTTCTCTTCCTTCCTTGCAGGTCTTCCAGGTTCAAGACGGGCGTGGCTGTAGTCCAGGAGCAGGAGCAGACACGGTGAGCGTTAAGCTGCAGGAAGCAGAACAACGCGAAGCATGAGCTGCTGTCTGGGCGTGGCTTAAATAGCCTCCAAAGAAGTCCCAGGTATGTACCCTTCCCCAACTAGGTATGTATCCTTCCCTGGCCACGCCCGAGTGAAAAAATAGTCCCTATGAAAAAATAGTCCCTTTCAGGTCTCAGGGAGGCCTGAAGCGTGCAGCATGGTCTGCATCAGGTAAGTGCACAAAACACCTCCCTCTATGAGCCTGGCACCTATGGCGATAGGACTGATGTCCAACATGAGCCTGGCGCCAAAGGCGCCAGGACTGAGTCCAAAGAGTCCCTATAAGGGGTCGCTGGGCTTTTACCCGAGGGCATGATGCCTGCTTCCGGGGGTGCTGGGCCTGGCCTGATGCTCCGGGGGTAGGCATCATGACATCCTGTGACCGGCCTAGTTTATCCAGTCCTGTGCCTGATGTACTGTCCCTCCTTGACCGATCCAATCCATGACCAGAACTGACGGTCCAATTTAATAACTTATTCTGTGAGTATTAACTGGAAGAACAGTGACCCATAATACATCTGCATTTTATGATCCCAATCTCAAACCCATACCATCTTTAATTCAGAACCACCGTATTGCTAGAACTATCTTTGCAATGACTATTTTCTCATCTGTGTTATTAAACACTAACTTCTTATTGATTTGATGAAGAAAAGTAAATCCCAGGAAGAAGTAGACTATCCACAACAGGTGGGTTACGCTGATCACGTGACTGTAAGATCCATCTGTGGTATTCGCTTTTTCGTAGTCATTTAAACTTCTACTTGTACCTAACATCCTTAGCTATCGATAGATTAGCCCGTTATAGCGAAAATCATGCAAGAAGTTTGCCTTAAATTGAAATTCTGAAAGGTTTTACACGTGTGAAATAGCTTTAAATTGTTTCCTACTTGGACTTTGAGTTCTCAAATGTTTTCTTTTGACTAAATCATTGTTTGTGATAATGTGCAACTGTTCAAAGCGGCTCCCATAGGAATCTATAATCATTTAAGTATTTTTGACCATATTTGGTGTTTTTGCTAAGCCAATTCCAAAGACAACTTCAAAGTCATGCTGACAGCTGACAAGTCCATTCCGTTTTTCTCTTGTGTTTCAAGGAGGAAGGTGGGACTGATATTCTGTTTGAATTGTGCTATTCTTGAATACCTGCTCTCTCCTCACATCTATTTAATTGCCTATTGGTGGGTTGAGGGGTATTTCAGGGGGAACCACTAACCATAGTGCCATCTGTCCAAACCAACACAAAAGTACTGTTTTCTGTGCTGCATTTGTTTTGGTGCTCATTACTTGATTCCTAGTGTATTAAAGAGATTATTCAGTGTTCTGTCACCCCATTGGTGATTGTTGTTTACCTATTAGAATATATTGTGATTTAAATTCTAAATACATAAATACATTTTTTTCCTTTGCAAACTAGCCTGATTCCTGGTTCAGTGTGACTGGGGGGGTCTCAGGAGAAGAGTGTGATATGAGTGGTATATCTTTCAGATTATTGAACTTGTAGATAAAAATAAATAAGGGTTTCATTTGCGCACTACATGCTGAGCGTGACTTGGGTCTGTGCCGCATTGAAATCACTTACACTGAAGAGGATCATCTTAGTATTAAGATGACAATCCTATTTAAAATATTATTGTGAGTGTAGCACAATGAGTAGAGGAAGAGGAATGTGAGAGTCCATAAACTGTTATTTTTGTCAATGGGAGAGATATTTCTATGATGGCTGACTGAGGTGCAAAAATATCACTGATGCCAAAGATGTGTTTCAGCGAATAGTAGGAGGATATATTAAAAATTTTACCAAAGCAGATGTGAGTCCTGGGGGATATCATTTTGACAAAATAGAGATATTGGGATACTGTGATGCTCAATTTGACTTTAAAGGTAGATGTGCCCAGTGAAAATATATGCAACGAACAAGGGGGCAACTTTATTGGGATAATGTGACCAGAAGAAATTGCATATTAGACTAGATCCAAAAATGTCTGAACAGCTGTTGCAGATTGAGGATGCAGCAGTATGTGAGAAGTTTGGAAAGGTTTTTAGGAAGGATGTAGGAAAAATGAAAGGGACGAGGCATCAAATAATTTTGAAGTAGGGAAGTATGTCTGCGTCTGAAAAATTACAATTGGTACCATTGGTTTTCAGAGAAGGAGTAAATAAGGAATTGGAGAAGTTATGAAAACAAGGTATTATTGGAAGGGCAGGTGGTGTACAGTGGATTTTGGGCAACTGAGACTGTGTGTGGACTTATGTGAGCTAAGCAAATGCATTGTGGTGGACAGACATCCTTTACCGAATATGAATGAAATGTTAGCAATGATTGTCAGGGATGAAATATTTTCCAAATTAGACATGGCCTCTGCAGAGGAGAACATTAACGGCATTAATAACTCATGATGGAGTCTTTCCATTTAAAAGGATGCCGTTTGGGCTGGTATCAGCATCAGGCATTTAAAAAAATAATGGATCTATTGTTCAGAGGAATGCAAGGGGTATTTTGCTTTCAAGACAACATCTTGGAGTGTGGTGAGATTGAAATGGAACATGATTTAATTTTAGATCAAGTACAGATGACCCTTCAAACAAAAAGGGGTGTAGTTAAGAAGAGAAATGTGTGTTTAAGGAATAAAAGGTAGAATACCTGGGTCCTGAAAAATCGGTTTCTGGAGTTAGACCCAAATATGAGATGGTGGAGGCAATAAAGAGAGTAGGAAGGCCAGAAAATAAAGTGTGAATTCAGATAATTCCTTGCAATTATAGGGTTCTACCAGAACTTTGTAAACAACTTTGCACATAAAATGACAGAAATAAGAAAGCTGTTGAAGAAAAGAGAAGAATATATGACAAATAATTTTGTGACATTAAGGATGGTATAGCCCTTTGTGAAAATGTTTAGATACAAGGAGGAAGCCTGTAATCACAGTCGATGCCAGTGATAATGGTGTTGGGGCTGTATTGTCCGAGATCAGGGACGATGGAGTTGATGAGATAATTCCGCATGCCTCACGAGTACTGAGGGATCCTGAGAAAAATTATTCAGTTCTAGAAAACAAGGTTTTGCGTTGTCATTGGGCCATAGAGAAGTTTCACAATATTGTGTGGTTTGATTTGATTTCATTTGATTTACTTATGAACGCACACAAGGACGAACCAAATTGTATAGAAGTGCAGATGATATCGGAGAGTGAGCACACAATACCTGGAGAGTTGGAGAAAAAGGGTTGGAGGGGGGGACACAAGTATGGTCATCTAGAGGTCAAATTATCTAAAAGGAAAAGGTTTTCAGAGCTCGATGAAATGTATAGATCGTTTCCAGGGTCTTGATTTCTCGGCGGATGCTATTTCAGAACCGAGGGCCATAGACAGCAAATCTCCTATCACCTCTCATCACACATTGAGAGCGGTGAATATTCAGCAATAATTGAGCCACTGAGCACAGAGGGCTGCTGTCGGCTAAGCTTATTTACCAAATAGGTAGGGGAAATCCCATTAAGGGTCTTATATATAAGGCATGTGATCTTAAACTTAATCTTGTCTTCCAACACTAACCAGTGAAGAGAGTGGCGTGCTCCAGAGATATGATCATATTTGTTCAGGCCACAGATTAATGTAACTGCTGCATTCTGGGCCCTTTGTACTCTCTGGAGTTGTATGGCCGCAATTCCAGCAAAGAGACTGTTACAATAGTCCAAATATGAATGTATCAGTGACGCCACCACCATGGCATGGTCACTGCTCGAAACATATGGCAGGACTTTTCTTAGCATATTCAAGGAGTACAAAACTGCCTGAACTTTGGCACTAACCTGGCTTTCACTTCCAATGTTATTTTGCCATATATAAATAAGATTTCTTATCTTGGGGGCAACTTTGAGGTCAGCCCCCAAACAGTGAAACTCCTGGGGGCAATGTCCTGCCATAAGAAGATGTTGTGGTCCAAACAGGGCAACCTCAGTCTTTGCTGGATTTAATTGCAACTGATTTGCTGACATCCATTGGCTAACTCCTCTAAACAGTAATTGATCCTAAGAAATGTCTGTTCTACATCCTACATTTTGATGAAGACCTGAGTATCATCAGCGTATGAATGAAAATGAATCTGATGCCTTCTCAGGATAGTCAACAAAGGCTGCAGGTAGAGATTAAAAAGGCGAGAGGGAAGAGCCCTGAGGTACCCCACATCTGATATAAGTGGGATCAGAAAGAAAGACCCCCACATTTTTAACTGCTTATAGTGATCAGACAAAAAGGAGGCAAACCATTTCTGCGCATGATCAGAAACATTGCCAATTTCCTTTAGGCATCCGAGGCATCTGAGCAATGTAGAATGGTTGACAGTGTTTAAGGCTGCAGAGAGATCAAGCATTACATGACATTACACTATCCGCGGTCTCCAACAAGTCTCGGTCACAAATCTAGGTCTAAATCCCGGCTGTAAAGGGTCCAGCAGAAGCTCTTTTTCCACGAAGTTCTATAATTGATTACCAACAACCTCCAATAGATTGCCCGGCCAAGTAATACCAGCAATTGGGTGATAATTCTGCAAAACTAATATATCGAAATTCTACTTTTTCAGAAGTGGTGAGATAACAGTTTTTTTTTAAGATCTTAAAGCACAGAACCTTGTGCTAGTGATTTTTTCATAGCAGTTGTCATAAAATGACCAATCTCCAGGGTCAGCCCCTTAGCTGCACAAGCTGTCCATGCAAATAACATATAATTTGTGGGTTTTAACTGTGCAATTAGCGCCCCCACGTCATCCTCTGACACTGTATTGTAATCAAAAGACAAAGAGCCGTTTGAAGTAATCAGATCTTCCATTGAGTCCTGTTCCACCGGCTCAGGGCTCTAATCAGAGGATAGGAGGCTCATAGCGATATTTCTTTGATTATTTTCTATCTTCTCCTTAAAGAATAACTTGAATATTTGAAGGTACATCTAGGATGGCAAAGATTTGAGACAACTTGATAGAGCTCTCTAGGATGATTCTTTGCAGCGTCAATTTTTCCATGGGTATAGGCAGATTTAGCTAGAGAAATTGCCTGCTTGTATAGTTTTAATGTCATTTTTGACCTCTGATGACTATCCAACGTATTAGTCTCTCTCAATTTCCGCTCCATTTCCGCTCAGTATTTCTACTTTCTCTCTGTGAAGCCAGTAAAGGCAGTAAGTCCTCAGTAAGGCATGGTTTGGTTTTTCTTGATTTAGGGATTTTCAATGGGGCTACTATGGAACAAATATTTTCCAGAATGGTAGTACTGCAGGCAAACAAATCATTGCAATGCAATCTTGAACCAAGAGTAGCTAATGCTTGCTGTACTTCCACACCCCAGATGTATTCTAAATCCCTAGCACTGTGAACTAACACTATGGAAGTGTCATTTGATATGATATGATATGATAGTTTATTTATATAGCGCCTATACACAATGGGCCTCATTAAAAGTTTGGCGGCAGCCATGGAACTATTACCTACATGGCTGCCGCCAAACCGGGCTCCTTTACCGGGTTCCCAGAATGGGGAATTACCGGGCCATTCCGAGTTCGCAGGGCCCGGTAATTCCTCCCTCTGGGAACCCGGGCCCGGACCTTCGCCATTCCCATTTGAGCCCTCATAGGGCTCAATGGGAATGGGAGAGGGAGCTAACAACGTGCCGATTACGACCAGGCGTCCTTACTGGGTCCCGCGAGGGGACCTCATAATGAGGAGCAATGGTGTTAACGGGCCTGCCACCATTAGCGGAGCCCGTTAACCCATTCTGCCTCACTTGTAATGAGGCCCAATGTGTTTCAAAGCGCTTCAAGGCAAGGTAAGGGAACAAGGGAAAATACAATGACATTCTTACCGGCCATGAAGAGTAAGGATGTGAAATTAACTATTGTACTCGGCCTAATGACATTTCAGATAGTGCAAGAGCTAAGATATAGATAAGGAAGGGAGGGGGGGAGTGGCAAGTAAATGGAAACAGACAGGCGACTACTGTACTAGGCCTAACAACATTTCTGGTAGAGCCGGAGAAAAAAAAAAAGGTGAGGGAGAGGGGTGCAGAAAGGGAGGGGAGGAACAAAACAAGCAACTATCGTACTAGGCATGACAACATTTCAGATAGTGCTGGATGAGCTGTGGGGGGTACAGTAAGGGGAGGTGGGGGGAGACAGACGAGGTTGCTATCATACTAGGTCCACGAACAATTCTGATAGAGTAAGTGCATAGAAGAAAGTAAGGAGGGGAGAAGATAGGAGAAGCATTCAAAAAGAGTGGAGAAGCAAGAGGGGAGAGCAAACACAATTGCAGTAGCAACACATCATGTTGCAAGCCAGGATACAAGATGAAGATGGGAACAGCATGATTCAGGGCCACCATGAGTACAAGATGCAAAGGAAGTCCAGCATGAGAGTTGAGAAAGGGTGACACACCGGGAATCAATTAAGTCCATAAAAGTCAAGTCCAGCATTGGCCACAAGACAGTGATGGTGAAACAAGAATGTATCAGGACAGACTCCTGCAGAAGTAGGCTGGAGGGCGGCAGGGGGGAAAGCCGGGTAGTAGAATCAAGCAAAACATGCAACACCTGTGTGTGAGAGGGGGTGGGGCACAAGGGAACATCACGGGGGAACAGAAGGGGTGGGGATGGCCTGTGGAGACAGAGGGAGTAAACACATGTTGGTGAATGCTAACCAGCTGTTTGAGCAGGTGGTCGGCCCCTGAGTCCTTCTGGTCCGAACAGGTCCAAACAGGAATAGTCCTTTTCTTTGTTAGCCCTTCACTTCGGACGCCCAAGCGAGAGATGCCCTTGATCTAAGAGTTAAGAGCAGGAATGAAGAGGCAGGGCTAAGAAGGTCCGTGGTGCTTAGGCCAGGTGACCTAGATCCACTTGCACCTGCTCCCCAGCTGCAAAGGAAAAGAGGCTGGAGTGCTCCTTAAGCAGGGAAAAGAGTGGCAAGCAAGAAGGCACCAGGTTGACGGGACTTGCTAAGTGATGAAAAAGAGTGGCAAGCTGGAATGCACCAGGTGGGTGGGGCTTGCTAAATGGTAAAAAAGAGCGGCAAGCAGGAAGGCACCAGGTGGGCAGGGCTTACTAAGTGGTGAAAAAGAACACCAACCAGGAAGGCACCAGGTGGGCGGGGCTTATGCCAGGTGACCTAGATCCACTTACACCTGCTCCCCAGCTGCCTTAAAGGCTGTGAGTTCTCAATGGTATGCTTCAATACAAACAGCCAAGCATAGTGGTCTGACCAGTGAACTGGGAGTGTGTCCTTCAAAGTCACCATATTTCCAAGTAACAATAGAATGCCAAGGCAATGGCCCATAACATGGCAAGAGGAGGAGGTCATAGAGAGAAGACTATGATCATCAATAATCTCTAGCAATTCCCTGTCATACAAATTGGTTTGATCTTCCAGCCAGATATTGAAGTCTTCCAGAAAATAAATATCTTTGTGTTTACCTCCAAGGAATAGATCTAGCTGGTCTAAAAAAAATGAATGCCGGGCCAGGGGGTCTATAACCAAAAAACATTTTCAGGGAAGAAGAAGTGGTAAGCCATATAACCACTTGAGACACCCCATCCCACTGAAGTTACTCTAAGTGAGAAATCCGTAAAGAGGACTTATATACCACGGCTATGCATGTGGGGCATGTAGTTTGTGGGGCATGGAATTTGTGATATGGACTGACTAAAAGCCACTAAAAAGTATTTCTGAGTCAAAGAGTCTAAGCAAAGTATCTAGGAGTGTGGCAAGCTGGGTGACAAGATTGCAATGTCATAAACACGGGTAGCCGATCACAACTGCTCTTCCACCATCATATCTAATGTTGCCTACCCATGGCCTGAACACAACTGTATTCAATTCACTATCCCCACAGGCCCACCCACAAAAGCTCTCACATATGTGCCTGCTGCACAGGTAAGGAGCTCAATAAAACTCAATAAGGAAAACCTTTTTCCCTACCTGGATGCCCCTGAACTTTTGCCCCCTTCTCTAATGACCCGAACGCCTTGGTGGAAATTTACAAGGACATCCTTACTAGAGCTATCAACGCCATAGCCCCGATGCAAAAAAGAGAAAAAATCCTTGCAATCCAACTCTTGGTTCTCTGAGGAATTACAAGCTCAATGAATAAGCAAACGAGAGGCACTAAACAATTGGCAAGCCAACCAAAGTGACCAGGCGAAGGAAAGCTTCAAACACATTTCCGCCCAATACAAGGCAGCCATTATTAAAGCTAAATCAAACTCCCTAAACTCAAGGATCGCTAAAGCTAACTCCCAAACCAAAGGAAGCTATTTTTAATGAACTCATCACCCCGCCCACTAGCCCAGCGGAAATCATTAAAGATGAAGTTTGTTGTTCAAATATACAAACTGCAATGCTCAGCAAAATTGACCTACTCCAAACAAAAATCTGGGAGCACCACAAAGCCCTACCGCACCAGAACATGCCCCCTCAGCCAGTCCCTGACACCATGAACTCTAACGATTTGCTATTCTCATTCTGTGACGTCACAGAACCAGAAGTCATCAACCTCCTCCAACACCTGAAACCGTCTATGTGCAAAGGTGACATTTGTCCACCTAATACCATCAAAGAATGTGCTGACTCCTTTGCCCCTCTCCTAACAGCTTTCATCAATGCCTACTTCAAAACAGGCACCTATCCCGACAAGCCTCAAAGAAGCGTGAGTACGCCCCCTCCTAAAAAAGAACACGCTAGACCCTGCCTCACCCAATAACTACTGGCCCATAACCACTGTCCCGTTCCTCCTAAAAATCTTGGATAAAGCGCCCATAACCAGATTCAACATTTCCTTGAAACTAATTCTATCCTAGGGAAAAGACAATCAGGATTCCGTAAAGGCCACGGCACAGAAACCACCCTGGTAGACCTTAAATTCCAAATCACACAAATGTTGGACAAAGGCAAGCCAGCACTCCTCTTATTCCTGGACCTATTGTCTGCCTTTGATCTTGTGTATCACAAGATTCTCACATCACATCTCACCCATGCCGCAAAGTTCTCAGAAGCAGCCTCCTCATGGATTAAATCATTCCTGTAAGGCAGAGTAATGAAGGTCTTCTCTAATCAGGCTAGTGCAGCTCCCACCACTATCCACTGTGGAGTCCCCCAGGGCTCTTGCACAGCTCTCATGCTATATAACCTGTTCAGCAAACCGCTCTTTGACAAACTGGACACTTGGCATATCATTCACAAATTATGCTGACGATACACAAGTACCCCTGCCACTCTCCGGCTCCTATGACCAAGATGCAGAAGCCCTACATCTAATATACGCCACCATCCAAACTTGGATGGTGACCAATGGCCGTTGTCTTAATGGAGACAAGACCGAGATCATCATGCTCGGTCCTAAAGCTACATTAGCTAGACTAGGCAACCAATAATGTAACTTCAGTATAGATAACCATCATCCCTGTACCCTCCTCAGTAAAGACCTTAGGGATTTACATAGATTCCACCTTATCTATGACCAAGCAGGTCAGCGCAATTGCCTCGGCATCCGCTCACACCATCAAATGTATAAATGTGGTAAAACCTTGCTTGTCCAAACCTTACTGTCTGTCAGTAGATAGCACCACCATCAGGGCTAAACTAGACCATTGCAATGCTTTCCTAGTGGATACCTCGGAAAAAAAACATAAATCGACTCCACATCACACTAAATAATGCTCTAAGAGCTGCGCTGAGCATTCTCAAAAGAGAACACATGACACAAGCTACGCAGGCAGCACACTGGCTCCATATAAGAGATCGGATAACTTACAAATCCTCACACTTGCGCACAAATGCTTAACCCTCTCAGCTCCCTCATACCTATCAGAGACCATCTCAATAACTTCCTCCACACACCCCACAAGAACCTGCTACTCCAACCAGCTACACATCCCCCACATTAATAGGGCCAAAGCAGGTGGGATTGGATTTCCATACTTAGCCCCTAAAATTTGGAGCGCCTTACCCACTACTCTTAGAGCTGAGACCTCCCTCGCAGCCTTCCGGAAAAAGTTAAAAAATGCACTCTTCAACTGATAACACTCCACCCTCTGTCCCACCTCACCTTTCCCCTTCACCCCTTACACAGGTTAATTTAAGTTTAATTATTGTAAATATGCAGTATACATTGCAACTAAGCATTCTGTTTGTAACAGCGCCACAATGCCTCTGGGCTGCTGCGCGCTATATAAATGCAAATATATAAATAAATAAATAAATAAATAAATAAATAAATAATGCAGTGTGGAAGTGATTCTTGGACATGATAACATTTTGGCTGACCACGCATCATGTCTGGGAGGCCAAAAGGAGGTTTAAAGAAGAGAAGAGGCAATATCAGAGATGATGTATGTGCACTAGGATGGCTTGTATCTAAGGGAAGGTTGGAAGCTGTAGACTATGATGATACATAAAGAAATGTGATGAATTATGTTATGTTGGGATGGTCACCCACGGGTCAGTTGAGAGATAGTTTTGGGAGGTACATAATGAGTTGAGTGTAGTGAATGGATTGCTATACCGGTGGGAATGCATTGTGGTACCATTAATGATTCGTAAAAAGAATTATTGATTTGGCACGTGAAGGACGTGTTATGTTATACTATGCTATGTTATCATATCTTGTAAAGCACACAGTCACCCAAAGGCATCATGGTGCTGGGAAGACCAAGAATTGGACATAGCAAATTCAGAACAAGTGTGTTTTAACCTTCTTTCTAAACTCCACGTAATTAGGAGTTTTTTTTAATGACAAGCGGAAGGCTATTCCACAAGACAGCTGCAGCGACGGAAAATGCCCGTCCACCAACCGAGTCATGGTTGTATTTAGGCACTATGAGCTGTTCTATAGTGGCAGAGCAGAGACTGCGGGCGGGATGGTAACGAGTAAATTTGGCTCTAAGATATTCCGCTCCTTGACCATGAAGGGCCCAGTGAACAATACACAAGGCCTTAAACTCCACCCGCTGGTCCACTGTGGTGTACACATACCAAGGATGTCTTAAGAGGAGATTATTGGTGGCCTGGTTTTAACCGGGAGGTAGAGAGGAGATTGGATAGTGGTGTGGATTGCATTAAAGCTGTTAAAGGTGAAGTAGCGTAGTCGCAACCGCTCATGGAAACTGGTGAGCCAAGTAAAGTATATGACGACTTGGCCATAGATATTTTAGGTCCGGTTGAGATGGGTAGTGGTCCAGGAAAATCTATTTTTGTTCTCATTGATTTGCTATCGAGATGGACTGAATACAAGATAGTGAGCAAACCAGTGGTGAGAAGATTGTTCAGTTCATACAAGAAGTATTTGTGAGAGAGAGTGTGCCAAATAGCATACTCATTAAAAATGGCACATCATTTGTGGGTGCTTGTTTCCAGGAGTATCTAAAGAGATGTGGTGTAAGACATACAAAGTCGGCCTTATATCCGCCAGAAGGAAATGGGGTTTTGGAAAGAACTAATAGATGTATAGTGGTGCTTGTGGTTAAGATAGGAAAGGGGGAGTGCAGGAGAGATTATATGCCTTGAACATGTCACTGCATGCTATGACCGGAATGTGTCTGTTTGAATTGATGAGGGGTCAAAAAGCAAACACAAAAGTAGTGCCACCATGGTTGGGAAGAGCAAGAGAATCTGACTGTGTATTTAACGAGTTGACAGGAAGACACAGGAAAAAGAAAGCGAAGTGGGTGTTGAAAGAGAATGCAAAGAGAGGATGAAGTAATTGGATGTACAGTGTGGAGACTGGGTGAGGACACAGAAAGGTGTTGTGGAAAGAAAGGGTGACTGATTGTATTCAGAACCTGTTTTGGTAGAAAGTTTGATAAGAGGTGTGGCAAGACTAAGAGGAGGTCAGGTGTGGAAAAAAAACTGGATTGTGATCCTCAGCCTGATGGAACTTGGAAGGATGGGTGGAAAGTGTACAGGGAGTTATACCACAGAGTTCTCATGGAAATCAGTTGAAGAGCCTGAGGTGGAATGAGGAGGCTGTGCTGAGGGTTGCTACAAGTGATCTTCAATAAACAAGTCATAAAACACTTCACCTGGCATGTTGCGTGATTTATATCAGGTATATTTATATTATTTACGTTTTACAGCATGCTGAACATTTCAAACAGACACACACACATATCCACACATTTCCCACTCAGAAATAAATCAGACAGAGGTATAATTTGATTGTAAACCTTTTATATTGTCTACAACATGGACCCTACCGATATGTTTCAGGTTTGTAACATGTTGGGAAGTATGCTTAACATTTTGAACTGACACACACACACACATATCCACACATTTCCCTTTGACATACATTACAAGGCCTGCGGTAGCGGCCCTGTAGATAAGGTTAAGTTGTTCAACCCATAGGAAGGTCATTTTTTGGGTGTCTTATAACTTCACCACCCATGGATGAATCCTTACAAAACTTTGCAAAAAAATTATATGGCCTTGTCAGATTGATTTTGCGAAGTTATGTGATATTTTGCGCCTCGGGGAAAAGTTATAGGGGGAGCACCACATTTTGGAGGTATTTTCACCAAATTTGCAGCAGGAGCAGCTTGCTCCCGAAAGCATGCTTTTGTAAATTTGGTGTAAAGAAAAGATTAGTGAAATCTGCGTTCGATCCGTGGACTCACGTCCATGTTCGGTCCACATACAGGCCTCCAATTGGTCCAGAGGGCGGTGTGATGTCCGCGGACATCAGACCCGCCCGCTCATTGGTTGGTGAAAACGTGAGGTACATTAGATTTTTGGAAATGCCCACCATGTTGGATTAGTGGACAGCCGGTGTTGACGGCAAACACTGCAGTGAAAACATATTAAAAAACACAACATTGCACTTGTCAAACTCATGAAACAATCTCTGGGGAAGCAAGGGGTGATGAGGATGGGATGGGATCTGGACTTAAAAAGGCAGAAAAATGAAAGATTACGCAAACTGTCTGGGGCAGTCCTGTGATGTTCGTGAACATCTGAGATATTTGGGGACATACATGCCTATTTCTGCATTAAAGGGGTGGTGAAAAGAAGTTTTTGGATGGCTTATAACTTTGGTGCCACTCAATGAGAATGCATGAAATTCTGGAATTCAATTCTAAACCTGACTCCGAATGGTTATGCAAAATGTGGTCATGTTTTGATAAGAGGGAACACAATTAGAAGGGGGTACCAAACTATTTTCAAGGCTCATAAATGTGGTGCCATTTGACAAATCTGCACAAATGTTTGCAGGAATATTTTAGATCTAGATAAGAATCTTTTTGCACAGTTTGGTGGGATTTTGTCAAGAATGGGCAAAATTAGGGGGGCAGCCTCAACATTTGTAGATGGCTTATAACTTGCCGTTTGACGAATGTGGAAAAAGTGTTCCGAAAGATTATAGACCCAACTTTAAATGTATGTGCAAAGTGAGAATGGATTTTGTCAAGTGGGGGCTAAGTTATATGACTATTTTATGTACATACATTTTGACAATGACCTGAAAGCATGGTTTTGCCAGTGTGTCTGCGTTTTTTTTTAAGTGTCATAATGTAGGTACAGAAAATGGTGATATACCTTTGGTGACTGAGGTATAGCCTGTGGCCATGGGCAGTGGCCAGATTGTCTGGGTAATGGCATGACCCGGACAATCGGGCTACTGGCCATGACCACGAGGTACCAGCAATGGGGTTAAAGTGGGCATGGCCACCAGGGACCAGCTATGTGCTAATGTTTTATTTATTTTTATTGGGATAAGTTTGAATGGAGAATAAAAGTCTGCTTGTGGGTACAGGTTGAAGTGCTGGATGGGATCAGAAAGAACTTAAAAGCATGGTTTTGCAAATATGCCCAGAGTTTTATTTTTTTATAACTGTGAAGTACACAACATAGTGATATAAAATTGGTGTCTGGGCAATCGGCCTGGCTGTCAGCAAGGAGAAATATGTACTGTAATTTGCTCATTGGGGTATGCGGCATGGCCGAAGTGGTAGTATTGAATGGGAAAAAATATTCTGCGGTTAAAGCCTGAAGTGGTGGACTAGATTACAATGCACTAGCGAGATGAGCATTAGCAAGGACCTGAATGCATATTTTTGGAAATATGTCTTGTGTTTTATTTTTCCAAAGTGTAAGAAGGTAAGTAGAAAAACTAATGATATACATTTAGTGTCTGGGGTGGGCCTGGCCCTCGGTAAACTCAAATGTGTACTCATTGGGGAATATGGCATGGCCGAAGTCCATTCCCCATGGATTTGGAGACTGACCATGGCTGCAAGCCATGAGCACTGACCATTGGTTAGATTATAATGGTATAGTGGACACTGAGCTAGGATGCAGGGTAGGTGCAGTGAATCAAAGGGATGGTTTGGTTGGGCTGGCGTCATGGTTAAGCCTTATGCTGTAGGTAATTGAACAAATATTTACAACCCAGCATGCCCTGCTGATAACGACAGACATAAGTATGTGTTGCAAAAAATCTGTTTCTTAAAGGAGGTTTTATAGTTCTTTCATATATATGAAAACGGGAATTATTAATAACTTATATACAGTGATGTAACACCATGAAACATTTTCACTTATAAAAACCTATTAAATTGACACAAAAAACTTTGTTAAAGGAATGTTACGGTTAAGGTGCATCCCACCTTTGGGACTCCTCTGCTCGAGTAGTTAGCCAGTGGCATCCCACATTGACATCCCTTGGCATTTCCTTTAAGGGTTTTCATGAGCACTTGCCAATCCGTACTGCTCTTTCTATTTATGCACTTCTCTCTAACTGCACAGTGCATATCTGCATTTCTAGGAGCACTGTGTACAGTTTGTTTGTATAAGTAAGGGAAATGCAGATGAAAACGATGTGCAGAAGATTGTTAAGTGGCAGTTGGTGTGTGGAAACTTAATATGGTCATAGAGTTATATGTATAGTTTTTGGAAATGATTGATTGGTGGATGGATGTGTGACTGTTTGACAGTAGGCATTGAGGGAGTGTTAAAAATATAAAATGAAAAAGGGTAAAAGGGCTGTGCTGTGTGATGGTGTGCAAGTGCCATCGGGGTCTTTCAATTATCCATGGCCTGGAAAGGGGACTGTGGAGACTGCAGACAGTTATAAAGGTCTATCGATTATGGCCCTTATGGTATGCTACAGAAAAGTATTTGGGAAAGAAAATCATTTCTACCCTTTTATATTTTTATGTTGGATACAATTGTCCATTATTCCCATTATCATAAAACAAGATGCTAATGGAAATGTTGGAGAATCTTATTGAAATGGGAAATGTAAAGTAGATGGAGTATATAAGATTATTTTTTTAGCTCTATTTTTTAACTGTGAAAGATGGTTCCTAATGGTGTTTTTTTTTTCTTTTTTTTTTTTTTTGCAGGAGAGGTCAGAAAGTATGGTGGGAAGGGAAATGAGGGAAGAGGCACCAACCACAAATATGGAGGGGCAGGTGGACAAGGGAAGATGTTGCGCGTATGTGACATCTTCGGTAGGGTGCAGTGTTTCACATGCTCCTTGGTAACAGTTCCAAAAGCACTTTGAAATTGCCCCCCTCTGCGTTGCAGTATATACAGAGTTCTGTTGTCTTCGAAATATATGAATCAATAGCCTCTTTTATCACTTGCAAGGAAGCTGGTGGGATTTTGTGTCCCATACAAGTAGGCTTTGTGGTTACACCATTGGTTGATGAAGATGAGGTGGGGGAAGACAGCCTACTACTTGCTTAGAAAGGAACAACTTTTCTGAGAGCATTGGGGTGGTTGGATTTTGTGTGGCGGCGCATGGGGGTGGTCCCATAGGAGTACTGTCCAGGCAGTCTGCGACTGAGAACAACCTTGGATTTCACTTTGGTAGCTTTAGCCTTTGGTACATTCCCAACAATGGTAAATAACTGCCACGCCCATGATTCTATCTGGGTGCTAGAGGTAGGCATTTCCTCTACTTCATCTTCTTGGTCCTCGTCATTGTCTTTTGGAGAACTGCAAATTATTTTTTATTGTGTGGGTCCTCCAGCTGGTGGTGGTGGCTCTTGGGGCGGAGGGATGGCAATAGCTGATGCAATGTTTAAGATAAATAGCAGTGTTGCTAATATTCGTAGAGGTATGTGCTGTGTGGTAGATTGTTAATGGACAATGAGTAAGAATAGGTGTAGGAGCTGTGCAAGGGTCAGTTTAGATCAGCTGAAAATCCAGTTCTGAACTGTTCGTGAAGCACAGACCCGTTCGTGAAGTGCAGACAAGTTCACGGACACATAATCATGTCGTGCGTAAGCGAGTGGTCACGTGACACTGTCTGAAAAATCTGCATGTGACGTCAGACGTTTGCGAACATCGTCAAACACAAACACAGTGGAAAAGGTTTCAAAAAGTGCATTGAAGTGGTAAAAATTATGCTAGAAAGAGGGAAATGGCAGAGTCTTAAGGTTAAACGTTGTAAATTGTACAACAGTGTTGCTATTTTGGGGTAAGAATGATATAAGTAAGTTGTAGGAAATTAGCGTGCACTAATAAAAACCTATGAAATTCAATGAAAAAACGTTGTTAAAGGGACGTTATGGTTACAAGTAAAACCGAAAAACCCCAGAAATTGCCCAGTTATGGTAAGCTAAGCAACCATAACTCGTGGCAACACTATGCACTGCTAAGACTAACACCCAGGACATGAAAGATGACATCACAAATGTATAGAGATTTGTATTGATGCAGCCAACTCAAAAGGTGTGTCACCCCTTTCTGTACTTGTAACTAAGACTTTTCCTGTCACTGTCCTGCTTTTCAGTACAAGGTCAGTGGGGATCCATCATATTATTTCTATTTACGCCCCACAGTACGCCACATGCTTGATGTCCACTTCTTGAAGATTTTCCTTTTTGAATAGTCGGTCAAAGAATTGTTTCGTAAGAAACTTGTACTTACCACCTGAATCTATCATCATATTTATTGCTATCTCATTTATGCTACTGTATCTATACATTTTTCGAGATCTTCCTCCTCATCTTCCACTGTTAAGATCACTGTTCATCTTCTTCATATATTTTGATGTTTTGGCTTCTACAACATCATGCAACATGCCCACTTGCTGCATGTCATGTTTATGGCTGAATATGCAGGACTAATCACAATGTGACCTGGGGCATCACACCTATAATGCCTGCATTATATTATATCCACACTCCTTGCACCATTTGACCTGGCAATGCAGGTAATCAATCATTTGTGTGATATATTAGTGTTCATTTCCACCAGAATTTCTGAAGACGTTCTTGTCCCTGTTGCATTTGTTTCTGAAGTTCTCTTATCTTTCTCCTTGCGTGATCATTTCTGCACATTTTTTCTCTATTGATTTCACATATGTGTTTGCGTTTTCTACTTCTTTTGCTATTCTGAGGACTTTTTCTACTGAAGGATCACCTTTCGACCAAAGCAGTTATTTTTTCCATCTTTGCACTCCAGCATGAATTGATCATGCAATCTTTCATTCTGAGGACCAGAGTTGCAGGTCCTGGTCAGACACCTCAATGTGCTTATGAATTGTTCCACTGTCTCTCCTTCCCTCTGAGAGCATTAACAAAATGTATACCTTTCGAGAATGACTCTGACTTTTGCTTCATAATGTTTAGCTAACTTCACTATGCACTTCTCATCCTCATTTAATTAGTCAGAATCATCTGTGGTTAAGTCTGGCAGGTCATTACTTTTTTCTTGCCCAGCAGTGCATAAGCAATGCATCAATAATAATGTTTGTCTCCAAACTCCATAGTTTGTTCCAGACACAGCACTGTCATAGTGCTCAATGGACTTTTCCCACCTCTTCCATGGAACTGGTGGATCACCAGGATGAAGGTAAACACGTGATTGGGCATGACATTAAGTAGCATTGTCTCTAAGGTTGTTGTACTGTCTCTGCTGTCTAACAGGGTTCGTTGGTGACTAATGTTGTCTAGTTATGTATATCAATTTAAAGTTAATGTTATTATTTGTTCAGTTGTAACATTTGTATACTGTTAATCACATGTATTCTATATGTTTTCTTTTTTTGAAAATGTTTTCCACCCTTCACCCTATTCTCATGTGTTTACATTGTGTCCCTTTTTTTCTTTGATTGTCTCATTCTTCCCCCATCTTTTTTTTCTTTTCTTTTTTTAGGGCACCTAGGAACACACATGGAAGTGTCTGGGGTCCTTAGAAGATAAACAAGCACAAATGTTCATTAGATAGTCTCGGGGGATAGCTCCGGGCAATGTGCTCACCTTAGAAGCAAGACGACAATGAGCAACACAGGTTCGATCCCCGGGTCTGTGCTTCGAAACCTCTGGGTATGAAGTGCATTATAAATAACCTATCATATCATCGTATCGCTCTGTAATTGCTAGCGAATACGAAGGATGTTGGGGCATTAATAGGTTCTCTCTTCACAGGCGATGAGTTGCTAGGCTACATATATACCGTTAGCGTGCTTATGCAATTAGGTCCTTTTTTCTAATGTGGGCCCAACGGTGCTCACTGTACATGTTTCTCTGCTTGCACTCATCACCTTATTTGACTCCCTGTCTCGTTCTTTCTTTTTTTATGCTTCAGAAATTACTGTTACGCTTATTTGAAGTATTAATTTGCAGAGCCCCCACTCCTCAACTGGTCGTTGTTGCTTTGTTCAAGTGGGAATTCTCCAGCTGATCAGGGTCATTCTACCTCATTGCCAAGTTGTAGGGGTGGAGTAACTTGATATCTTTATTCGGGTTCCTGTTCAATCAAATGAAAGACTAAGAGCCACACCAGTAACCATCATCTTTCTTCCCTCTGATGCCAACTGTCATCCTCACATTCCATCCTCAATCTATAGCACGCATAGGATACCACACTGGCTTTGTAGAAAGAGGGAATTTGGCCTATGTATAGGACCAATTCATAAAATGTAAAACTGTGGAAGTACACTTCTTGGAGATCTATCATGTGCTGACAATATTAAGAGATACAGGCATGAAACTATCGCTCTAGAAAGCACCAACGAATAACCCAAGTCATATTTCTAGGCTTGCAATCACACCTGAGGGACTCACTCCTCAATCAGGAGCGGACTGGAAGGAAAGACAAAGACAGAACAAGGTACTGAAAGAAACATGATGATGAAACCAGCTATGATGATCTCCCTATGTCTACACTACCCACACCCCCTTCATTTGACCACAGCATCAAGTGTGTTATGGGATACAATACCCTGGTTAATTGATAGACTTTTTTTGAGTGGTGTGCCCTTTGATTCCTGTTTCCCAGGACAACGGCTGTCGAGGGACTGTCATGCTGGAGAGAGATGTTATCCAATTTCACAAAGGGTCAAAGAGAAGCACCCCAAGGTCAACAGTACTGCTGGGTGCAACATAGACACTCCATCAGGGGGACAGACACATCCTGTCCACAGCTGGCCTGGGCTCACAGTGTTGAAACATGTATGATACTAACCAGATGGCTTTAATAATATATGAGGAATACTAGCCACCATGCCCTAAGCTCAGGTATGTCTTATATGCAAAGCTTAAAACTGCCACCAGGTTAATAACTCTCATAGGTATGTGATTTTGGGACCAAGGTGCAGATTTAAATGCAGCCTGTGTGCTGCAGTGAATTAGCTGTCATCCATGGCACCTGTGACCTCTGAGTATGCTCCGTGTCACTGGAGAGCAGGAGGTGAAGAGCATGAGACTGATGCAGCAGGGCATAGACATATTCAATGATTTTGGCATGGAGATTATTAAAGGGGTGTCTCATTTGAAGGCTACCCTTTCTGAGTTCAAAGTACCTGCATAATTATATAAATAGAAATCCAACAGATGGCCATTCCTCACAGTGGTAACAATCCTCTCCCCTTATTCCCAACAATTCTCTCTCTGATTGTAACATCTGGCATCCTCTTTTTCAAAACAACTTTCCTTCTGATGTTTAGCCGTGTCCCCCCTTCCTCTTCCTACAAACAGCATCCTCTCTGGTGACAACAACTCCCGCCTCCTCTTCCTCCAAACAATTCGATTTGTAATGTTTATGAAACGCTCCTCCTCTTATACCAGACACCACTCTCTCTGATGGTCAACAGCTCTCCATCCAGCAGCCTCAGGAATATTATATTATCAGAACTACTCTTCACCAGATTCCTTCCTCAAGCTTCTAATGTAACTTCCCAGACTCTGATTTGGCAAGCTGGATTATATAGTCTGGTCTCCCCTCACTTTTGGTGGTTTCGAAGCATGGATTGCACTTCTATTATGTTGTCTGAGCAGGTCTGAAATCTTCAATTTCAAAAGTGCCCTACATATTTGTAAAATAGATTTTCCTCCCCTTTTGAGTCCTGGTTTTAACTGGGCCCCTCTGTATTCCCAGCACATATGTTATTAATGAGAAAAGCCTTTGGCAAGTAAAGAAGATGTTCCATGTGACTGTAACACAGTAAATGTGTTCACATTGTAGTGTTGTAATCCTCACAATTCTAGTGGGAAGGGTAGACCAATGTAAGTTTGCTTTGTCCTTAGTTTGGAATCTTTTCTTTCATTACGTCTGTGTGTTGAGGACAACTTTGTATCTGCTGTACTCCTGTGGTATTTGCTACCCTTATTCAAGCTTTCAATCATTTCCTTTGGCATTGTGTGGGAGTGAGGGGCCAATGCCCCCCATTCCTCCTTTTCTTGAATACAGCTTGGACCATGTGCTTCCAATGGTGGGGAATGCCCCCAACACCCTTATGTAATACCAGCGTCGGCTGGCATTTGCGTAGATGGGGCTGTTGCGCAGGACACGTGGGATCCATGTTGTGCCCCCTAGACTCCATCTTTGTAACTAGGCCTCACTGCGATAATACGAAAAGGCTTCTCTCCCCTCAGCAGCGCCGCACACACATCGCACATGGCCCCCACCTTTTCTTTCACTATGTCTGAAAGCCTCCCAGCTCCATTTTCACGCTCGAGCCGGAGGTAATTGCAACAAAAACAAATGTAACATCTCACTCTTCCTCTGAGATCACTGTCCTACATGTGAACCGGCTTGAGCCAGGCCCTGTAGCTCATCCATCTCAAGAAACCTGCTCATGCCCCCTCACCCTCGCTATTGGAAAATCACTGCAGTGTAACCCTGTGTCCTTGCAAGTTATTCTCTTAATGTACCAGATATGTGACCCCACATGATGCCCATATAGCATGTGTATCTCGTGGTTCGTCAGCAGCCCCCTGTGCACCTGTGCTCAGGAGGCAGGATGTCTGCTGATCGACACATAAAGCCACACGACCTGTACTGTAATGTACCATAGACACCATTTTGAAAACGCCAAGACTCCATTTTAGATGTACAGACCAAACCCCAAGCGAAATAGCCTGCATGCAAAAGCTGTAGCTGTGCCTCTGCTCACCGCGCACAGGGAGCCATGCACTTCCCCGTGCCCCCACCCCATGGCAGATCCGCTGAAGGCCCGTTCTCACTAGCAACCAGACACAGACAAGTATCAGAACAAACACTGTATCATTTACCTTCCGCAGTACATCACTATCCTAGAAGTGACCTGACTTGTAGCTTGAGTCTGGAAAATAACAAGAACCATCCCAATCAAAAAAGTCTTGACCCTGCATCTAGCCACCAACATTTAAAATATATTGTGTCAATAACCTTCCTTCATGAACCCCTGCCCAGACCCCCCAGATGATGTGTAAACCACATACCAAACCCAGATAGTTCACAGGGTTGTTTGTAAATTATAACATGGGTGTTGGGAAGAGAGGAAACTTATAACGTTAATAAAGCGAGGATGACCCCTGCCCGCTGCAAAATACCATGTGCCTTGAAGGTGTAATGAAAGGGCTTGATAGATTCCACCTTATGCTAACTAATGATTGCTGCTAATGTACAAAGGATAAGGCGAAAAGCGTTACAGAGAATACTTGTGCGTAATGTAGTGAAACACGTTTTAAAAAGTGTAACAGCAGTCAAGGGTGTTGAGCCGGTTTTTGCTATGAACAAGAATGTAAACAAAAATATTGCTTCTCTGATCATGCTTATACAATCCAACCTGACGCTACCTCACGTTGTTATTCGTATGTCTGTCCTATGAATTATCAATATGTGTTCAACTAACGTTATGTAATACATGTGTCGCTGCCAGACCCCCATTGTTACGTATGAAGCAGTAAACAAATGTGTAAACGATACAAACATGTAATCATCCTAATGCCACTCACTGTAGTAACTGTCTCCCCTTATGGTATATTGTGAAGCCCAGGAACAGAGAATCGCTTAGAGCTACAAGGCCATCTCCCCCTCCTTCCGCCAAGGCCCGCCAGGGCTTGCTGGTGCTCGAGCAGCGCAACCTCACCTCCCTAAATTTCTGCTGGACCAGCTCAAGTGTTTAACTCCCCCATGTCAGAGGCCGCCGTAGTTTGGCCAAATGAATTATGTACAACCTGGTCCTAAATCCCACTGCCTTGAGTGTCCAGAGATGTGCCCTTACTAATCCAATAGTACTCCAGTTCACCCCAAGTTAATGGGCCATAGAGACAGTTATTCACCCCTGTAATAACATATCGTAAAGCAATCTCTCACCACATCTAACAGAATAGAATGACAAGGCAGCTCACCCCGCGCCCTCTGAAAAGACACCTGGACTTATGGCATTGGGTCAAGAGTAATTGTACTTTGATATATTTGTGAAGCTTCATATTGCACGCTGCCTCTCCTGTCTTTCTTGTGATCTTAGATTAACCTATTGTAGGAATTGCAGGACAACCGGAGTCGTATAAAGTGATGAATGTTTGTGTGCGTGGCCACAAGGGCAAAGTGTTAGTACAGCCACCAGTCATCGACACAGACCACGTCCGGCCTGGCAGCTCCGCCCCGACGAGCCTTGCTGACCTGCCCGCCCCACGTTGGCACCACGCAGACGTCCACCAATCCTGGAGCAGCTCTTGGACACATAACCTATAGCATAGTCGACTCCACCTAATCTCTGAGACTATGTGCCCCCTATATCTTACAGGATTTATGACGTAGTTTTGTAATAAATATGACTGTCTTTGCTATTGTCAGACAGAGTGCTCTCGGAGCTTACATAGTCCTTTGCATGCCCTATATTGATTATATGAAAACCCTTTTATATCACCCACACTTGGTCCTGGTCTCACTCCCTCCTGGGGTGTGTCCTTTATTGCCTCTCATTGTGGGGAGGTTGCTGCCTTGCTTTCACATGCCCTCAGCTAACATCAGACCTCTATCGCAGTATATTGTCTCCCATTACTAACAAATGTCAACATGCCTTAGCTTCTTTACGAGTCCAGACCCTCAGCGCAATAAATGTTATCATATTGGTCAATACCCTTAACCTAGTACCCCATATAAGTCTCGATAAGCAATGATGTAAATACACAAATTAAGTTTTTAGGTTTATAATGATTTAGTCAAAGGATTTGCAATGAGTAGCATTTAGTGCATGCTTCATGAAGATGTAATATGTTAGCTTAGTTAGTGACCACCCCGCCTCACAGCGACCTGACCCTTACCCCTCCTGCATGCTGGCAGCCGGACCACGTGATGTTCACCCTCCCTTCAACGGGGCAACCAATCCGGACGAAGCAGTGCCCCCATGGGCCTATGTATCCATATTGTCTATCCAATCCTGCACGGATCTAGTACCCTATGTTAGTTGTGTCATCTATGACGATGTTTTACTTTATATTGTCATGTAACTGTAATGTTTGCCAGAGCAGTCTCAGGCAGCAGAGTTCTCTGGATGCCAATTCTATATAAAATCTTGAACTCTTGCAACCTGTCTTCTTAGCCTCATTCCTCGTCTGGGGGTGTCTCATTTATTAGTATTGCACGTATTAAGACGGGGAGGGCTGTTACAGCAGTGATGCCAAAAAAGAAATGTGGTGGTGAATGTTGTGCTCTGTCGACTGGAAAGGAAATGCAAATTTTAGTGTGCTGGCTGATGGGGTCTGGCTGGGGAGCTGGAAGTGCTCTGATGGAGTACCTATACTAAGATTAAAGGTATCCTCAAGGGGTTTAGACCATACTTTCTTTGCATAGGGTTGATTGGTGTGACTGGTTGTGTTCCTGTGATGTCCCCCTGCCTTAGTGTGTGGACCTAGTGGGTTGGTATGGGATGCCAGTACATGGCCTCCTCTTTGGGTAAGACATCGACTAGCTTCGGGGTGGCCACCAGACCCTTCTACTGCCCCACTGTCAGTCACCAGGTTTTGGATGGGTTCTTCGTCATACTAGATGAAGGATGTCTTAGATGTAACATTTAGCCAATAACAAAAACCGTTTTAGAAATCCCAGTGCAGTGTGAGTTTCTTCTGAGTATTTGGTATGAGTTTATCAAGGACATTATGTAACTTTCTGCCAAGAAGTCACAATTATGATTTCCTAATGGGAAGATTTAATAGCATAAATAGCTAAATACATTATTAGCATATTCTAATGTACATCTAGATCTATAAAGAAGCAAGTAACATTTTGTTTACATTAAAAAAGCTCAAATATATCATTTGTATTTGAGCAGAAATGTATATTGTGGCACATGCAACTATAAACAAATCTTAACTGGAACCCAAACTGAACCATGTGAAACACTTGGTCAGTAAACCATTTTGCTAAACCCTTTTCATCATACCTTGAGAATTAAACAATAACGACATACAGTGAACAGAAAGAAAAAAAAAAAAACATTAGTTGTCAAGTAGATGGTATACTCTTTTTATAGTTTGTTTTATCGAATAATGTGTGGGATATAGATTGACATCCATTTTAAATGCTCTGGGCCAATATGTTTAGCCAGAAACTGGTATTTTTTTATGTTACAGCCTTCATCAGGGTCCAAATAATTTTAAGGAACTTTATAAGTGTCCCAAAATCGTAAGAATATAAAAGGCCAGATGTATGTTTGTCCAATGCCGTCATGCACAGTAGAGGCTGCCCGAATGCACAGAATACTCCGCCAGAGGGAGCTGTTGCCATAGGCAATATAGTGGTCTAATTTGCATAGCTTTGCCTGTTGTCACCGCTAGAGGGAGCTGTAGGCTTAGGATAGTGGTTCTACTGTGTCAATGAAAACCTGCACTTGGGCCTGTATACACAGGCCTATATATACAGGCCCGTATGCTAGTCTAGAATAAATAAGTAATTGTACTAGCACTACTTACAGTTGTGAAATCCATGTTTATTTTTTTTGTTAATAAAATGAACTGGTTATTACATTTACAAATTATTAAATGATATTGCATGAATCAGCTTGCGGCTGACCCTTAATTTGATAAACATGGCATGGACCAGTAAGGACAGAGAAGAAAAATGCATAAGGACTACATAAAATTCAACAAAAGTACAAAGCGTTAGCACCACTGCTAAGAATGTGCCACCCAAATCGTTTGCACAATACAATCAGCACTAAATCTAACATCATGAAATAAATTCAGTAGTGCAGTACACGCCCAACCGATATTTTACAGTGGATCTGCATTGTGCTACAAACATGAGTGCTGAAGAGGTGATCACATAGATTGTGTCCCATACAGAACGCCTCAACAAATGATCTGACTACTTACCAGTAATCCATGACTCTTATTCCTACTCTCCCTTGTGTTACATACTCCATGAAGGTGCTCAGCCTCCTCACATAACATTTCACAAAAACACAATTTCTCCTTATTTTCCCCCTCTGCCTCAAAGCCTGGGGTATAAAGCAACTGACCAATCCCATAATTCACCATCAATATAAAGGAACTGAGAGAATCTTGCCACTGGAGGGTGAGGGGGGTGTCAATCCTGTGATGAGGAAGAATTGGAGTAGGAATTATAAAGATTGGCAGTGAGTAAGTAATCCAAGAATTACATCCAAGACCCTCTTCCATGTCACAGTGCTGATTCCATGAAGTATACCGATGGTCAAAATATTGGACTGGCATATACGTTAACTGCAGAGGAATTACCCCTCCCACCCCCACCGCACAACAGGAGCAGTGCCTACCCATGTAGAGCCACAAAATAAACCTTCAGCGAGAGAGAGGGAAATGTGGAGGACATTTTTCACAGAGACATACAGGGGCAACGGACAAACACTTATCTTTGCCAGTCAAAAAGCCTAGATCAGGCAAGTCTAGGACCCTAGTCATGAACATTCCAAACCCAGGGACATCTAAAGAATCACAGAAGTCCCAAACAAATACCAGAGAAGAAATCAAGCCAACATCAACTCCCCGAGCCTCAAGAAACGACTAAGCAACAAATGGGCTCCCTACCTAATAAAAGGCAAAAACTGAAACACTATTTTGAGAACTATACGATAAGGAATATTTGAACAGGAAGACCCCCACCCAAGAAAACTCCACCAACATATGGCTAGTGGTACACCAAGTGTGGGACAGCATAATTGTTGGAAAGGGAAGCAAATAGATTAAAACAGCCTGCCAGGGTTGGAGGGTGACCACAGAGCACCAGGGCAGATCATCACCAGTGAAGCAATAATAGAAGGCAGAAGTCCCAAGACCCACACACCCACTATGGTCTGTGACCAATGAACCCCGCTGAAGGAAGGGCCTGGGCTGAAGTCCCCCTAAAGAGTGGCTGGTGCCTCAAAAATAACAGAAATATTCTAGCCCACCAAACTGCAGTTCCTAGAGCTGCAGCTCAGCTGAAAAATCAGATAGTGATGTGTGCAGAACATGGTGCCAAGGTGCCAAGATGCAGACCCATATGCAGACCCATATGCATAACATTCAACATGTTGCCCAGGCATATCCTGATTGCTACTACAGAATATGAAAAATTCAAGATTGGAGGAGCATAAGGAGGACATAGGTTGATTCAGAGAACAGGCACTGCAAAATGACAAGAGTTGAACCATCCCTCCGGCATACCCACCACGAGAGTGATCTCACCCTCACACCACACAGAATGGAGTTGGGGGATGACAGTGAGAACACTAGTAATAATTTCCCAAAATCCTAAACATTGCACGCTACCATATTGCAAGACCAGCATAGAGTGTGTAACCTCAACATCGGGCCCTGCCAACCAAATAACATACACCGTCAAGATCCATGATATGAAAGGCAATGACATCACAAAACAGCAGTATTCTTGTTAGTAGTACCTGTGTAGCATCTGACTCTGAGGCACTTAACTCTGAGGCAGCATTGCTTACACTGAAATATGTAGTTCTACCGCATCTGTTGGAGCAGTGTGTTTCCCCAGGCATCTCAAGTTGCAAACCCACAAAGGCAAATTGGGGTAGTACTTGGGCTCTACTCTTGGTTATTTGACAATTTCTAGCACTTTCCAGACTTAGGTGTTGAAGTGAAGGTGCTGTGACTGGATTGTGAACTAAGGGATGCCTGATAATGATGGAAGTTCTAGAAGTATCGATGCAGGGCGGATGGCCACCATGGACAATGTGCTTGTCACTGGACCTCGAAAGTCAGCTGTGCAGTAAATGACTCATCTGCATGTGGTCCTGTAACAGCCACTGCATTATGATACATCCCATGGTATTTGAATGATCTCTGGTCCACTGTATGTGTGTGTCTTAGACACACTCCATGCTATGCGTCATGGCCTCAAGAGAAATACACGTTTTTTACTCTCTGTGCCTATGATACCAATACATTATTAGCACATTCCACTAGACATCAAGTCACTGTGTGTAGCAAACACTCTCCTGAGGTGCCCATGGATTGCCACCCCTTCTCTACTGAGGCCTACATTGTACATTGTAGAGGATGAGGCCTTCCCTGTAGAAGGTTATATAGAAGGTTGTGGAAGTGCAAGGCTCGAGGGGGCACTGGCACGCAGGTACATGATGATCCAGGTTGTCAGCAACACTGCAACCTTTATTCAACCTAATGGAATTTTCACAGATATATTGCCCCATAATAGGAGGATGTTGTTTAGGACTCCCCTCAGAATACTGTAAAATGAGTCAATGATATTGAGGCCTGTTTGCTGCCTTACCCATTAATATAGACACATAAACTGGTGTGACTCATGTGAAAATCTATTGCCGAATTCACCAACAACTACAGTGTATGTGCACACCCATGACACTGGGTGTTAAGGGTGCCCATTAGGAGGAAGGGGTTGGAATCTTTAAACTCTCTTGACTCTATTACAGTTTCCGAGGGTTGAGAATGCACTGGACACCTTCCTTCAGACAAATATTACAACATTGCCAAGAACATGGAAGACAGTGGCAAAGAAGGCGTTGGGGTGAATAAGAGACATTGTGGAGAACAAGTCTATGATGTCTCAATTGGACATTGACTGTCCTTGGGCAGGAGTGACATGCAGATCAAGTTGACTGTGTGTGTAGTTGAAAGCGGCAAGACATCAAAGGCTAATGACAACAAGTGTGTGGTCTAGAGGTACATTAGGCTCCTTGCACATTAACCATAATGAATGAGGTAGAGGTAGAGGCCACTCACCATTTTCCATCGACCTACTGGACAGGGAAAGCAGTTGCCAATGTGGGTGAGGCCTTCTGGCCTGTGGGTATAGCTTTCTGGCATACAGGTTTAAGTCATGAAGAAGTAAAAATTGTGTGTGGGGATTAATTGAAAAACATATCGTGCCTGTTATGTAGTTGAGTGGATTTTGGGGAAAGTACTCATCATGTAGTGAGAGCTGTTGCAGCGCATATCTGTCATTTGGGGGACATGTGTGAGGTAGCTGAAAAGCAATGTCTATGATGGTGTTATGAGCAGAAACATCAACAACGAGTGTGGATGATGTGTCTGCAGGGATTGAGAGGGGTGTTTTAATTAGGCCAAGGATCTAGTGTGTTAGTAGCAGGGCATCTTATGTACCAACATATGGTCCAAAGTGGGCCCCGCAGGCGAACTATACTGCAGTATGTCAGTACAACCCTTAGAATGGCTGGCAGAGGGATGGCTAGTAAACTTACAGTGCAAAAAAATAAAGCAATTGACATGGCAGTACAAGTGGGTTGGACCCCTCTCTTCCAATGTGCACATAGCAATACACCAGGAAAAATAGCTCTAGCAATTTAAATTCATAAAGAAACAAAATGTCTTCATCCCAGCAAAATAATAAAAACACCTGCCGTGCAAACCTTTGACCATTCCCACATTCATCCTCCATACCCTCCCACCCCCGCATGGCCCCCCTGGACACCACCTTTACCCAAAAAAAAAAGTGCTATATGCTGGAACATCAGCCGTAGAATGACTGTGAAAGGATACAGCAGACAGGTGAGTTTCGAAACTGTCTGCATTTAAGAGCTTGTCTACGTCCCACTGGCTTCCTTCAAGACAGCTCTCTTTCTGTTACTCTGTGATTCTAAAGAGGCACATTCTAGTGGAAGATGCATCTTGTTGCCATTCAACTGAAGTGCTCTACATTCTAGTGTTCCAGGCAGAGATGTAACATAGTGCAGAATGTTACACACTGCCCATCTACAAGTTGGTCTTCGTCAAGTCCTAAAAGCACCTTCCTGATAACATATGCTTCCCTGCAGCCTACAATCCAGCAGTACTTGTGCAGACTTCTACCCTGGTGGGCCAGGGAGAAAGGAAAGGAACACAGGCCTTCTCTGTCCATAGACCCTACAACACTTTCACTGACAACATCTGACTTGCCTCCACACGTTAACCCCGCACGGATGAGCCAAAAAACATCTGTTTCAAGAAATGGCTGAACTACAGCCCCTACCTCCGCAGAGCCCCCACTGTACCCACAGACCTGATATTGGACCATCTAAAGCATATGGTTGAATGCACATTCCTTGCAGCATAAGTGGCTTCACTGCCCCATTGTCACTTCCCCACACTTAGCGTTACTTAAAATCTACTGCAATCCAGCAGCCCTTGCTGATGAGAAGTTTGTTTGTGACTTGGAGCTCGTATTGGGTTTGATGACACACGCTCCTAATATCACCAATAGTCTAGTAGTGGGTGATTTGAACTTACAATGCATGGGCTCCAAAATCTCACATAAAAATACTAGCATGAAAAGATGGTTCAGTTTAATGACAGACCAAACTTTTCTCATGATTAACAAGGTTTTTGAGAAAGATATCCCTTCAAGAAACACATGGCGTCTTGACAGGAGCAAATCTGTGATTGATTATATATTTACATTCGATACACCGTTAATCAGATAACTGATTTTGAAATCATACCTCAGGCCCATAGTGACCATGAATTATAATTGGCAACATGGTCATTGGATGAATGTGAACATGAATCGAGACAAAAGATGTATCAAGCATCCCTCAATGTTAACACTGCTTGCACTCCCTTCCGTTGGTATAAACAAAATGTATTGTCCTTGAAAAACACAATGTGGACAGGTGAACCATATGCTTCTACTTTACAGCTCTTTCGGCATCACCCTAAGGTAGCTTTACAAAACAACTTTAGACCAAAGCACTCATTTGATGAGGAATTCTCAACTCTCATCAACAAGCTACGTAGGATGAAAAGATTAGCCCTCATGCTGCCAAGTTCAACACGATAAGATCACTAAATTTGGTCACTGCTAAATGTAGCAACCCACTCAGGACAGCTAGCGGTGCAGATTAACGGAGTTACGCAACATGAATGGGTTAAATACTTCTCCAATCTGTTCAAGCTCCCTGACAGCTGTCTGGAAGAGATGTTTGTTCAATCTACTTGTTATTCTGATCTGAAGATTTTGGAGGAAGACATATTGTTTTATATAATGAAGTGCAGCAGCTCAAGAGATCCAGGCCTAGATGGCTTGAGCAACTGGATGTTCAAACAACATTCTAATATTTGGTCTCAGATCCTCCATAAACTGTTTCAGAAGAGTCTAAGAGCTAATTGCCTCCCAGATTTGTGGAGTTCAGTGGTTGTGCCAATCTTTAAGAAGGGCGATCAGACCTGTTCGACAATCTACAGGCCGATCACTCTTCTAGATGCTCCTGGCAAGATATTCTCGAGATTCAAGAATTTAACCAATGGGCTATCCAGCATTCTCAAAGTGATATATATCAAACAGGATTTATCACAGGGATGGGAACTGCAATCAATCTTTTCACTGTTAAAGCAATCATTTCTCATCACATTCCTTTGAAACAATCGCTATATCTGGTATTTGTCGATCTCAAGGCGGCATTCGACTCTATTTCAAGAGAAATGCTGTTTGAGAAACTGATCTCGGCTGGCTGTCCTGGGCACCTGTTTGAACTTATTAGAGACCTACACACGAACACCAGAGTGCAAATTAGGCTGGATCATAACGGCTCATTGTCATCACATGTTGACACTCATAGAGGGCTGAGGCAGGGATGTATCCTTGCCTCAGCCCTCTTCAACTTCTTCATATCAGAAATTCCGAGACCCTTTCAGGAAATACTTAAGGATGCTCCTCAATTGGCTTCCAGATTGATTTCAGCTATCTTGTATGCTGATGATTTAGTGTTAATATCGAAAACGCCTCAAGGACTGCAATGTTTATTAAATGCATTGGCAAACTATACACAGAACAACCTTCTTACCATTAATCTGGAAAAGACAAAGGTTATGGTTTGCAATGCAAATAACGGACGTGACATAAAGAGGTATAGGTGGATGTTGCATGGAAAAGAACTAGAACAAGTCTAACATTACAACTACCTAGGAGTCACCTTAACAGATCGTGCAGATGATAAGGCTCACATCATAATATTAGACATTGAGCCTCATTACAAGGTAGGAGGCTACCTCCAAACTTGCAAGAAAGTCTGGCACCCACGAATGGGCAATTACCGGGACCTTCCGGCGCCGCAGGACCCGGTAATTGCCCTTTTGCGGGTGCCTGAATTGGGTGATCACCATTCCCAATTGAGCCCATAGGGCTCAATTGGGAATGGGGATGGCTGCACCACAGGCGCTGTTCATAACGGTGCCTGTGCCATAGGCATGCTGTGCTCGCAGGTGCATTTCAGTATGCCAGGTCAGACAAGGTGGAATAAAAGGCACCCGCAAGCACAACTCAAAGTTTACCGGTCCGGATACAACGGTACCGGCAAGCTTACCGGCACCGGTGTATCCGGACCGGACCGGCAATCTCTTAATGAGGCCCATTAAGTTGAACATCCTAATCTCACAAGCTGCCATAATACAAACTAAATATGGGAAATTCTCCTTGATGACAGCCATCAGCTTTTATTTGCAAAAAGTGACCCCTATACTGCTGTATGGATCCGAAACAAAAAAAGCTGCATCAGATAACATCTGGAATAGACTGGAATCCAAGTTCTGGAGATGTCTGATGAAGTTGACCAATTGTGTTCCCGGATCCATAATTAGGTATGAATTGGGTATCACTTCACTGTATGCAAGATATCTCTGGCAATTTATGGCCTTATTCAGAAAATGTCTGAGGTCTATCAACTCTACTTTACCCATAGGATCATTGTCAAAACACATGTTTATATCTAACAATGTTTTTGTGCGGACATGGAAATCGGTAGTACTACAGGCCCTGGCAAATGCTGACATTATGCTAGACTTCACCAAACTATTCCAACATGATTGGATTCAGACAAGAACTAAACGTTTAAACTATCAGGATTTTAAAGTTCAGCTGCTTGGTCATAGAAAACACAGTGCGCCGGAGCCGTATTTATGTCGATCACATTTTCGATTACATCGGTCAGCCTTAATGCGTGTGAATCTATGGCTTACTAAAGAAATACAAGATTGGAGCAAAGTGATACCGTCACATGATAATATATGTAGATTCTGTAAAAATCCAAGACAAGAAGAACAATTGCAATATCTTCTGGTAGATTGCAAGACACTTGCAGCTATGCAAATACATTATTTGAAACCGGCGGTAGAACAGTATCAAATAATAGCTCTGCAATTATTGTGGTGTATGATATTCAATAAGCACATTACTTCTACAGAATAGGTACCATAAATATGTTACATGTTCCAAAGCTGGATGTTATAGAGTATAGCATCTAATATTTTTCTTGTTTTCAGTTTCATGCTTAACTGAATGTAATGAATTAACAATTGAAGCTCTAGTTTAAAGACTTTGATTCCGTCTTAGCTTTGTGTGATACATTTTCGATAGACACAGATGTCGAATGTGCCTTATACTGGCGGTAGGGTTTTGTCAAATTCAAGTACATAACTTTAGGTTCCTTTAACGTAGAAATAATGGGGAAGCGAACCGATGAATGTGGAATGGTCGAAGGCGATTTGTATATAGTTTTAATTTAGAACATTATAGGTCTCAGTGTTACTATTTGTAATAATGATAAGTTTATTTCTTCTTTCTTTTACTCTGTTTTGTCACATTTATTTAGTGTTGTTTTTATGAACTCAATGTAATTATCTATTTTAAATTGTGGTCAAAAATGTTTTTTAAAAGTTAGGAATTTACGGATTCAATGGGACCAGTGCTTTGTGTTGAGCATAGGAGTCAGATTGGCAGAACATCTTGGATATAACCTCCACTTGCATGGACTTCCTGGGACTATGTAAGCTGAAGAATTGGCCTATTTAAGGTACTGGTTAATGTAATTGTGCACTTGACATTGCTATCCTACATGTCAGTGGGAATAATCTGAGCTAGACCAAGAACACTGATCTTCTCTAGCAATTGAAGGTTGGCCTGGAGTTTTGCTATGTCAAATTCCATACAGCCACATTGTTTTTTCATTTATTGCCACCCTTAAATCATAGGTCCAACTTGGGTCCTTCCTATCATCAATCTTCCTCTCTACCTGTGGTGCCCCTCAGGGGTCTAACCTCTCACCCTGGCTTTTCAACCAATACTTGGCAACTCTCGCCCACTGCATTGCCATCTTCTGCTTAAATGTCCAGTGTTTCAGTGATAAAGAGACCGAGGCAATTGTGCCTTCGGTGTGGGCCGCACACCCTTAATTCCCACTAAGGGTTAATCAATTTCTTTTGTGCTCGTTATTCAGTGAATAAAGTCCAACTTCAATCGTAGTTCAAAGATATGTAGATTTTTTAATTTTTCAATTATTGTGTTTATAAAGTTCATAAAAGATTGAGCTTAATTGGTTAAACTTCACCAAAAAAGCTAATTATCTCAATTGAGGCAAAACAGAAAAACCCATCAGGCTAATGCATTTTGGATTTGTATCCTTCATCAGAGCCAGGTTAGTACTACACACGTTATAATGTATTATAGATGGATTTAGAAGGTTTACAATGTTTAAGTTCATAATTAATCCGTACATCATGTACAACAACCAGATATTCAAGAATTAACAACCAAAGTAATCATAATTAATGAACAGGGCGCCCACAGGGACAGACAAATATTTACCATAAAAGTGAAATGGGAAAAAAGAGAAAAAACAAACAAGTAGGCATACATCATTACAAATCATAAAATGCAACATTTACAAAGATAATGATTTTACTCTATAGTTCAAATGGTTAATGGAACTGGTCAACTACATACTAGGATGGCAACGTGATCCCTTGTGGTGACTATGGTGCTTAAAGGTCAAACTAGTGGCGTGTGCTTACTGTGCCAAGGTGTTAATTGTCGTACTATATTGTGTGAGAATGCCTGTGGTTAATTTAGCCTGTCACTAACCTGTGTGCCAGTTTGCAACTCACGCGTACTGTCCGCGTGTGGTGTTTCTCTATGAAGCACTGCCTGGTACGGAGAGAGCAAACGTGTTATCTATTAAGAAAAGAAGCTGTGCACTCTCGCCCCTCTCTTTTTTCAGTGTTACGGTGATGACACTCAGCTAATTTTCAGGCTGCCCTCGGCCACCTCTTCTCCCTCTCTTATCTCTGAATGCCTAACTGCCATTCAAGATTGGTGTGCTGCCAATGATCTTTGTCTGAATGCCAGCAAGACGGAGATCCTCCTCATCGGCACACCTTCACTATCCTTTCCCCTGACTCTCTGGCCTGCTTCCCTGGGCCCTCCACCAACCCCTTCCTGTGTGGCTAAGAACCTCAGGATCATCTTTGACTCCACCCTTTCCTTCTCCGCCCACATCTCTGAGGTCTCTAAAAAGTCAAACTTCCTATTGCATCTCCTCAGGGGTACTCTACCGTTCCTCTTCTTCCCCCAGAAGCTCATGGTATCCCAAGCTCTGGTTCTTTCTAGCTTGGACTATTGTAACAGCCTCTTTCTAAATCTACCTTCTTCTGCTCTCCGCCCTCTGCAACTAATTCAGAACAGGACTGCAAGACTTGTCCTTGGCCTTAAGCCCTGGGATTGTATCTCTCCAGCCTTGAAATCTCTTCATTGGCTCCCAGTGGATTCAAGGATTAAATTCAAAACCCTCCGCATTATCCACAAGTCTTACTGGGGCTTGGGTCCAAAATACCTTCAGCTATCCCTCTGCAAATACATCCCCTCTCGAGCTCTGTGCTCCTCTACCTCTAATTCCCTCAGGGTCAGTCGCTTTTCTACGCAACAAGCTGGGGGCCAATCTCTTTCTTTGGCTGGGGCCTCCTTCTGGAACAGCCTCCCTACAACCCTAAAACTTGAGAAGAACCACCTAGGGTTCCGGAAGCACCTTAAGACCATCCTCTTCGCTTCTGCTTTCGCCCCCCTCTCCTCCTCTGATTCTGGTCTCTCTTGGTACTGTGCACCTGGCCACCCTCTGCCCACTGGGCACAGGCTCCTGCTTATCTTTTCCACCCTCCTTCACTGCCTCCCGGCCACCCTTTGCACTGGGGTCTGTATCTGTACCCACACAGTCCCCCCTCTTCGTCCCTTGCACTTACCAGACCTACCCTGTCTGCTTCCCTCAATTTAGCACTTGCTGAATGGACTAATATTTTCTGTGTTTGCTGCTTTTATCATGTATTTTTCAGTATTTATTTCTGCTCTCCCCTTGCTCTGCACTTTCCACTTCTCCCCCCCTTGCACTTTTCCCCAGCACCCTCTCCCAAGCACTTGCACGTTCTAATGTCACTGGGCCTAGTAAGATCGTTGTTTTGGTCTCCTCCCCTGTTCCCCTCCCTTTCCTTGTCGTGCTCTGAAACACATGTGTATGAGTGCGATATAAATAAAATATCAATATCAATCGGTGAAACAGCGGTACATGTCAAGATTGATAAATATTGGAATCTCTACAAATACATTTGTGTCTTCAGGTGTGATCATCTGATGTATTGTGTTTGCCAATTCAACATCTGCAGCCATGGTTCCCATTTGTTACACGGATGCATTTTTTATTTAACTGACCATGGACAGTATTGCTGTCAGATCATGTTTGATGTGTTGTCTGTTTTTCTAAATTAAAGTCTTAATTTGTTTTACCTTATCATGTTTTACATCGTATATTGTCTGCTGTATGTTCAGCATCTGACGTGTAAGAACCTTCTCTAATATATCATTTTTGATACAGTTCTTTATGTTATTTTTAATCCTGTGGGCTGAGTGGTGGTTGGTGTTAGGGTTGGGGTTAGAGTGGGTTGGTCTGTGTGTTGGGATGTGTGTGTGTGGGGTGTGGGTGTGGATGCTACAGAAAATCCCCAAATGAATGTGTCCATTTGACTCCCCTGTGCAAACATTTAATATTGAGCACACTAGCTGGGGGATGTGTGTGTATGTTGAGCTGTCAATCATGTATTTCATTTCATAACTTCTAGAAAAGTGTGGAAATAGTGAAATAGTGGGTAATATCTTTGGTTTGGCTGATCCCAATTTTATTTCAATGTTTCCATTTATCCGTTTGCCAAACATTTAAGTGGACAATTTCCAGATACGAGCTGGCAAATCTCAATGCAAAAGTGTTTTTCCCAAAAGGATTTAGGGAGTGAAAGTGGTAGTGAACGTTTGCCAAATGTGGCATAATGTTAGGATTTGACCAGATCAGTTACATTGTTCTGACCACTGCAAAGCTCACTTAATTTCTCTGTCCACTCTCCATTCCTCATTCCCCTTAATACAACACCCACATTCAAATTGGCTACATTGCTCGCTCCAAGCCAGAGTCAAGTCAGCTCTCTCTCTCTCTCTCTCTCTCTCTCTCTCTCTCTCTCTCTCTCTCTCTATCTCTACCTCAACAATTTGTAGTGTAAATGTCTTCATGGACTTTAACTTTGTACACACATCTCTACTATCTTGCTTGCTCTTTCAGTGCCAGCTTTGGGTCACTTCACCTAATCTTCCAACTGAGAAGGACCATTAGACTCCATCTACGATGCTGCTGTAAAGTGTGCACTCTTTCTGCCCTCCAGAGAATCACATATTGCTCTCACTCTCTCTTTCCACTCTACTTCATTCTATGGCACTGCCCCTGCAGGGAAAGCACACATCCCTAAGTAAGCAAATTCATGTTGTGTGCCATTAGCCTATTTTCCCCAGAGACAATCAAGGACATGGAAACACTTTCACACTCCTACCTTTCTCTTCTCAAATCTCCTTTGTACTTTCAGGATTTTCCCTGCTTTCAACAATGTAGCTACTGTCCTACACATTCAATGATTGTATATGCTAACCCCACTATCCGTGATAAGTTTTGACCTGTATCTTTCTTTGAACACTATTCCAAAACCTTAGAAGGTGGATGGTTTAACTATTTATTTACTTATCTGGAGTTCTACAGACATTGTTTCACACAGAAGGGAATGCAAAGTAACAGCATGCACTCAGAATTCCCTTTCCTCTGTACCACTGCTCATCGCTGCAAGCTCTAAACAATTGTCACCTTTTGTGAGCCCTCTGTTGTCTCTTTCCTACTCAGCTTTTCTTACATTGGCATCCATGACTCTGGAGGTTCCTGAAGGGCCTATTCTTTGCTCGCTTCTCTATGGTTTCAACATTTTATATTTTTCCTTATAGAAGTCTATTCTCCATTTACTATAATGCTTTCCTTCTTGCTTTCTTAAATACTATAGTCTGTAAAGTAATGCAACCATGCAACAGTGCCATACTCACTATCAGTATCAGTAAGTGTTTATTTTGGCAAGTTGCGCCATGAAAGATGCATAATAAGACAATACAACATTAAAAGCAATCTTGTACACATAGTCCAGGATACAAAAAAATAATGATAAATCCCAGGTTAAAAAGTCAATTAGTGGCAAGGATCATGTCTGCAAAATGCCAATAGCCACAGTAGAGTAACAGTAATAAAACGGTCTTGTACACATAGCCAGGCATACAATCAAATAATAATATATCACAAGTGAAACATGTTATTTAATTACTGACAAGGACCATGTTTACGAAATACCAATAAAACACAATGTTCACACAGTGCACGTCCGGTGTAATTGTAGTTAAATAAAACTAATCTAGATTAACAGATTAGGGAACTCCCCTGCACCCTATCACTTGCTTATCATAAAGCCAAACAGTTGTGAATATATTTATATCAACTATATGTAAATTATTAAATTATTTCAAACAAAAGATGTGTTTTGTATGCACATGCCAGACAAGCGATACACAGATCCTTTCACATAAAAACGAGTTTATTTCATTAGCAGATGTAACTCTTTTGACCTTTAGTCTGTGTTATCTTCTTTAGTTTAAATAGATAGCACATATAGGGGCCGATTCATGGAACAAACGTGCGCCGAAAATCTAGGCGCAAGCATGCGCAAGCATGCGCAAGCGGAAAAAAACAGGCGCACACGCACGCGTGCGATTCATGGAAGTCCCTGCGCGTGTTCACCGCGGGATGTGCGCCAAACCCGTGCATGGCGCACAAGTCACTGCAACATCGCGAAAGGCGTGCGCAACTGTGCGCCACGGCTGGTTTTGGTGGCTGGAATCCATGAATACGCTGTGCGCGGAAATGGATTTTAGCGCACGCGGCTGGCGCAGGGATTCGCACGCGCACACTGTGCGCCAGCCGCGTGCGCCACTTGTGCGCTGAATTCTATGAATCGGCCCCATAATGTCATGTTAATTAGATTGTTGAACTGTCTGATCTAAGTCTTTGTCAAATTCTGGAGTTTATTTAATGTGGATGTGTTGTGCTTCTCTTGAAAGAAGAAAATAAAGGTGCTGCCCCTTCAGCAAATGGGGTACAGTCTTTGCCATATATAAAATGTGAGAATGCTCAAATGTGGAGGTATTGAAGGAAATAGGACAATTTTATTGATCTGCTCTTAATGATGTACTAATGTGCATAGGTTTGTATTTATGAAGTCTTAATCTTATATTGCAGTTAATCATGTTAATCATGTAATGTTTTAACTTCTGTAATATGTCTTTATATGTTATCTATGTGTAAATGTTTGTATGAACTTTATGCACAATAAAAAAATAAAACATTTAACTTTTCAACAAACGTTTTGCCATACATAAGATGTAAAAATACTAGAAAGTAATGAATAAAAACAGTATGACATGTTATTGGATCCTAGGACCACAGTTTGTTCCTTCCTTTATTTTCAAGTCATATGTTCTATTTACAAGGTAGACACAGCTGTGAAATTAGTAGATTTCTCTCAACCATATATGCATTCTCAGCACAAATGTAAAGTAAAAACCCTAAAGGAAAAGCCTGGGTTTATGAGCATGCAATTGACTTCAGCATGATGATGAAACATATATTCCTTGTGACGCACTTGTTGGGCAATATATTTGTAACTCTTGTATCCAGGCACTCATCTTTTTTATTCACTATTTGTGCACATGTAAATAATCCATGTGCTATTCTTTCTAGGGAGTGCAACTGAATAATGTAACATTTTAGGTTCAATGAGCTGTATATGTTTGCCATAACATGGGATCATGCAAACAGATTTTCAGAAAAAAATGGCACACTTTGGAATAAGTGCTTTCATATTTTTTCCAACACTCATTAAGCATCCCATTTCCTAATACAAGTGGTATGCTTCAAGAGCTATAACCCCAATGTTGCATGAACATAATGTATATATGGTGCTATTATAAACTTTGGATCACATTTTTATTTATTTAATTGTTTTTTATAACGCGCCAAACACCACACCTGAGTTAGGTTTCTAAGCGCGGATCTGGGATTCAAACCTCTGTTGCTCTGACTTCCAAGACCAGCATGTTGCCCCTGTGCTATCATCTGTTCACTAGATGATGGCTTATAATAAACACATGACAGAAACCTTCCATGCAGATATAAAAAGGAATCACCCGAAGGAGTTTGCTTTGTGTTAGTGCACATTTTCTCGCTGACCTGATGAAAGAATGCCATTGACATATTGAGATCTTTGTATTGCAATCCTTTTCACAGCATGATTTCACCTTTATGGTCAACAATGAAAATTTCATATTTTCTTTAAGCCAGGGTTTCACAGTCCAGAAGGACAAAACTGAGAACCAAACAAGAATTAAGGCTGAAACCTTTGAATGCCTGTACTTCCCTAAAGAATTCAGCAGGCTCAGAATGTTTGTTGAAGAACATTATACATATGCTGGAAAGTCTGCGATTTCATCACCAGTGCGATATTCCTGAATTCACATTTTAAAATAAGAAAATCCCGTTTGTATTACAAACATATCATATGTAGAGAAAATGTATTTGTAGTTTAAATGTGATTTATATTCCATGAAATCTTTACTATGTGTTTTTTTGAGTAATGAATCATGTAAAATGTAAGGAGTATTGCCGTTTTATGAATAGTATCACTGTATGTAATTTCAATGACTGTATGTGCATATATTTCATTTCACCCAAAATAAGTTCATCCAGGAAAACAGCATTTAAAACTCTATTTCATTCTACCATACATATGTTTCACTCTGAATCATTGTATTTGAAATTCGAAAGTGAGCTGCCTGTGAGTGAAGGGGTGTTCGAAACAGTCAACAAGGGGATCATGAAACCCTTTTGCAGATACAACTTCCCAGGCCTAACTCAGCTCCGGAATTCATAATAATAAAACATGAAGCGCATATGGCTTCATGTCGAGAACAACCACGTTCCGAAGGCCAACTTAGGAAAAATAAGAGATAGCTCACCTTGGGCTCTCGGCTTCAAACTACTTGGTTCAGAATGAGTGTCCATTGATTTCAGGGATTTTACTAGATACATTCAATATTCTTAGTGATTGATTGTGCTTTATTTTGGAAAAATAAATATAATTATTACAGATAGAACATACATTACTAGAACAAGCAGCAGATTAAAACAAAATAAAATATCTCAGAGATAAAATCATATCATTAAGGGTTCACCGCACTGTATATAATAACAATTCTAAAAAACAGAAAAAAAATTCATATACTCAGCCACAAAATGTTATCGACAGTTCCAGGTTTCAGATAGATAAATGGTGAGAGCAAATACTTTTAAGGTGTTTGGGAATTGTACAAACCTCAATACAGTATTAACATTGTTTGCTTTTAGAATCAGAATGAGCCACTTTCCCTCTTAGTTGATCTAGAACAGGGCAAACAAATACTCTTAGTTATATTTGTATTTGTATTTTATTGAATTTATACAGCCCTTTAATCCAAAGTGCTTTACATGAGAACAAGCAAAATACAACAAGCATAAGATGGAAATTGAATCACAACTCGAAAACAGTATAAAGAACAATGTACAATATTGCAGAGGTGAGGAGGGAATAGGGAGGGGCAGAGGTGTGTTAGGGAATGGTAGGTGTTAGTGGAGGTAAGAGCGGGAGTAAGAGGGAATGTAAGAGTGTGTGAGGAAGAGGAGAGGAACGGGTAGGACTAGATGAGAGCAGGGGGTGGGGAGGAAGGAGGTAGAGAGGATGGAGAGAGTAAGGAAGAGCAGTGGTAGGAGGTGAGGAATGAGGGGTAGGGAGAAGAATGAGAGGAAACGAAGGGTGGTAGGGAGGTGAGTGAAAAAGATAAGATTTGAGAGAAGAGCGAAAGGAAGGGTAGTAGGAGGAAGAGCGGATGTGAAGGGGGAGGCGGTTCCAGTGGAAGGGATCAAGGAGTTGGAAAGATCGGAAGCGGGAGGGGGCACAGGGAGGTGGAGGAGGAGAGAGTAGGAAAAGTTTAGCAAAGCGGAGAGAACAAGAATGGGTATAGAAAGTGAGAAGGGAGGAGAGGTAGGAGGGGCAAGACCATAGAGGGATTTGAAAACAAGACAGTGGAACTTGAATCTGAGTTAGGAGTGAAAAGAGAGCCAACCTAGAGAGGTCAGAGAAGAGGAGATGGAATCAAGAGGGAGCGGATGGCTGAGTGGTAGATGGATTTGAGTGGGGAGAGATGAGAGGAGGGGAGTCCAAAGAGAAGGGAGGAACACTAGAAGAGGCTGGAGAAGATTAGGGAGGTAATTAAAAGTTTAGTAGTGTGAAAGGTAAGGAGGGGTCACATTTTATGTATGTTGTAGAGGTGAAAGCGAAAAGACTTGGCAGTAAGAGAAATGTGGTGAGATAGAGAGAGGTGAGGGTCAATATGAAGACCAAGGTTAGGGGCATGGGGAGAGAAGGAGAACTGGGAGGGGGGAAAGAGAATGGAAGCGGGATGGGAGGGTGGAGGAAGTGTGTTGGCAGGGAAGAAGAGTAGTGCAGTTTTTTCAGTATTAAGAGTAAGGAAGTGAGAGGACATCCAGGATTTGATAGCAGAAAGGCAAGAATATGGTTTATCATGAATGTTGGGAGAGAAAGAGGAGAAGGAGAGGAAAAGCTGGGTATCATCCGCATAGAAATGGTGCGATATGCCAAAGGAGGAGATAATAGGAGCTAAGAAGGAAGTGTAGCGAGAGAAAAGAAAGGGGCCAAGGACAGAACCTTGGGGAACTCTGTGGATAAGAGGATATGTGGGGGAGGAGGAGCCACCCCAGGAGACAGAAAAAGAGTGGTTAGAGAGATAAGAGTAGAGCCAGTTAAGAACAGTGTCCTTGAAGCCAAATGAGGAAAGGGAATTGAGGAGAAGAGGATGGTCAACAGTATCAAAAGCGGCGGAAAGGGCAAGGAGAATAAGAATGGAGGAGTGATTTGAGTAGCGTGCAGAGAGGAGAGAGTTAAGAACAGAGGTGAGAGCAGTTTCAGTGGAGTGCAGTGGGCGGAAGCCGGATTGGGTAGCGGGAAGTAGGGAGTGGTTAGAGATGAAGTAAGAGAGTTGAGAATATACAATGCGTTCAAGAAGTTTGGAGAGGAAGGGTAGGAGAGAGATGGGGCGATAGTTGAAAGCAAGATGGGGATTAGTAGAAGGTTTTTTGAGAATAGGGATGATAGTCGCATGCTTAAAGGAGTAGGAAAATTGGAAGTTGAGAAGCAGATGTTGAAGAAGGAGGTAAGGTAGGGTATGAGGAGGGGGTAGATTTTCGGGATGAGGGGGGTTGGAATGGGGTCAGCGGAAGAAACAGTAGGATGAGTGTTGGTTAGGAGGGTAACATCAGAATGAGTGACGGGAGAGAAGGAGGACATAGAAAAGGTAGGGGGAGGAGAAGCAGGATGAGGAAGAGAGTAGGAGGGGGAGGAGAGAATAGTTTGATGAAGGTTGATGACTTTGTTTGAAAAGAAGGAGGCAAGATCAGTAGCAGAGAGAGAAGAGGCGATGGAGGGATCAAGAGTAGATGGAGAGAGAAGACGGGCTAAAGTTTTAAAAATGCGGCGAGGGTTGGAGGATTGAGACTGGAGAAGGTCAGAGAAGTAGGTGCGTTTAGCAGAGTTGAGGCACAAGTCGTAGAGGGTATGATAGGAGAAGTATGCAGATTGGTTGGAGGGGGTTGGGTGTTTGAGCCATTGACGTGCGAGGTGCCTGAGGAGGCGGTGCATTGAGGAGAGATGAGAAGAAAGCCAAGGTTGAGCAGGACCGTGAGAGGGGCAAAATGAGGAGAGGGGATAGAGAAGATTGAGAGAAGAAGAGAGAGATGAGGTTAAGATGGAGGGGGCATCAGAGGCGGAGAGAGAGGGGAAGTGGGAAATGGAGGGAGGGAAGAGGAGAGGGATGTAAGAAATAGAGAGGGGTTAAAGCCACGTACGTTGCGCCAGAAGAACGAGGTAGAGGAACGATGGGGAGAAGGAGAAGGGGAGGGAGGGAGAGGGAAAAAGAAAGTAGAGAGTGATCAGACAAGTAGGTGGTAAGGGAGGATACAGGGGAGGCAATGAGAGAGGAAGTTAAGATGAGGTCAATGGTAGATTGATTGAGTAGGAGGGGAGTGGAGGGGAGAGAAGTGGTAGGAGTCAAGAATGGAGAAGAGAGGAGAGGAGGGAGGGTTCGAAGAGAGGTGGAGATTAAAGTCACCAAGTACAAGTAGAGGAGTGGGGCTGGGGAAATGAGGCTGAGGAGATGGTCAATGTCCTCATAAAAGGAGCAGTGTGGGCTAGGGGGGCGGTAGATGATAAGGAATGAGATAGCATGAGGAAAGTTAAAGATTTTGAACATGAATCCAAAGGAAGAGAAGGTAGGTAGAGAAGTAGGGGATGGAGAGAAGGTGAAGTGTGGCCGAAAGTTAAGGCCAAGACCACCTCCGCGGCCAGAAGAACAGGGGACATGTTCAAAGGAGGAAGAGGAGGAGTTGAGGGAGGCAGGTGCAGAGGTGTTGTGAGGAGGGATAAAGGTTTTAGTGATGCAGAGAAATTGGAGTTTGAGGCATAGGAAAAGGTCAAGGACAGGAGTGGTTTTATTACAGATCGACCTGGTGTTCCAGAGGGCGACGTCAAAGGCATTGGTGGTGTTAGTGAGATGAGGATAAATAAGGTTACGCCGTTGGGGAGAGGCGTTGGGGAGAGGGATTGAGTGGGTGTGGGAAGAGGGGGAAGATTGAGAGAGGAGATCGCCATTAGGAGAATGAAAAGTATTTTGAGGGGGAAAGAGGTAGGGGAGAGGGAGGAGGGAAGGGGAATGGGGTGGTATTGAGAAAGGGAAGGAAGCATAACAGGGAGAATGAAAAGAATTTGACAATGGGTCAAGAAGCAGCTAAAGGGAGAATGTTTGAGAAGGAGAGAGGTGGGTGAGAGTGGAGATGGGGCACAGGGAGGAGGGGAGGTAGGGGACAAGCACTGCAAGCAGTCAAACTATGGGCTGGTGGTGGGGACACTCTGATGTGGTCTGATGGAGGGGGGGCTTAGCCTGTAGCAGGAGGGATCAGAGAAGGGAACTAGAAGGGCCAGAACTGTAGCAAATGGCAGTGATCAGAAGCAGCTGGTGAGTCAGATCAGTGAGGTGGAGTGAGACACAGGAGCTGTAGTAGAGCTGGTCTGAAGGAGATGGCAGCAGAGGGGGCGCAAAGTATCCCGCAGTTGATGGCAGTGGCGGAAATTGCTGCAGCCCGTAACATATGGGGCGGTCCAGTAGGTCGACAGAGCCACAGGGACAGTGGGGGAAGTGGCGGAGGGTGCAGGAGGCAGTTACAGAAGAAGAGGGCAGAGGAGCAGCTGGGGTCAGCGGCAGCCAAGGGAGGGGGTTGATGGCAGCCATCAGGGGGAGAAGAGGGACCAGGAGTAGATGGCTGGAGGAGCTGCTGCAGTCCAGTGGGTCCTGAGGTGTAGTAGTCAGAGGAGCAGTAGGGTCCACACTTAGAAGCGGCGGGGGGCAAAGCAGCCTGGAGATTATGAGCCACAGCAGATGGAGAAGGCAGATGGAGAATGGTTGCAGTAGCAGCCCGCTGCAGATGGAGAAGGCCAGAGAGCAGCTGGAGTAGGGTACAGAGGCGGAGGCGCCGCATTCCTTAATAGGTGAAGCTGGCCAAATCGGACGAGGAAAGCACTGCAGTCCGCAGCCGATGGAGCAGGCCAGGAAGCAGAGGAGCCGCGGTTCGTAGAAGGAGGAGCTGGCCGCCGGGAGCTGCTGCCTGAAAGGGATGTGAGGGGCAAGGAGAATCAGGGCACGGAAGTTTTGTTAAAGGGCTAAATGCAGAGTTATGGTAAGAGCATTGATTCAGCACTTTTTCAGTTTCTATACATTTTACCCATCTCCAGTGCAGAGAATTCTGCAAATTGCCAGGCTGCGTCTTTATTCCTTTTGGGTAAAGGATACACATTCAATTTTGGAAGTAACATCAGATAGAGACCTAACAACAACCTGGAGAGCCCTCACCTGGCTTATTTCTTCCAAAAACCCTGGTTTTCACTCTATTTCTGCCACTCCCTCATTGGGGCCCATTATTAATTTCCTGCCTCCAAGATGGCTGTTCATTTTCCCTTTGCCTAAGCTCCACTGGGCCTGCACTTGTCTCCCCCTCCCATTGGTTGCAGAGGTCGCCATAGAACAATAGCAGCAACCGGGAGGCGGGAGCCTGCCCAGTGCACCCAGGCCCACAGGAGGCCCTGCATTCATTTCTCCTTCGATCCTCTGCATCTTTGGAGCCCTCGTTTTTGCTTTTGAAGACCTCCTGCTTCTTAACAACGAACTCCAGCACAACCAGCACCTCTCAATGGGTAAGCACTCCATTTTTGGTGTGTTTTGCGCCTGATGCGCTGCACTCAGCATTTTGTGCTCTAAATTCGAAAAATACCTTGCTGGCAAAGCACTAATGAAAGAATGCGTGGAGAGCCCTCGCCTGGCTCATTTCTTCCAAAAACCCTGGTTTTCACTCTATTTCTGCCTCTCCCTCATTGGGGCCCATTGTCTCTTTCCTGCCCCCAAGATGGCTGCTCATTTTCCCTTTGCATAAACTCCACTGGGCCTGCACTGATCTCCCCCTCCCATTGGTTGCAGAGGTCGCCATAGACCAATAGCAGCAACCGGGAGGCGGGAGCCGGCCCAGTACACCAAGGCCCACACAAAGGCTCCTGTCAGCTTCCTTGTCTGCATTACAGGCTGCAACATGATATTTCTGCCACAGCCAAACCCTCCCTGAGGCTGCTACCCCTGGACTATTGGACTACCATGACTCTTACAAGACATTCTGCCGTGGTTAGTCCCTCCTTTCTGACTTCCTTTGTACTACCTACTCTGCTGGTACTCCTTCAGCTCTCCTTGTTATGTTCTCAAATTGTAGTCGTGTCTGAAAGTCAAACTTGGGTGTATTTTGCATTTAACTTGAAAGTCAAACTTGGGTGTAATTTTGCATGTAACTTGAAAGTCAAACTTGGGTGTATTTTGCATTTAACTTGAAAGTCAAACGTGGGTGTAATTTTGCATTTAACTTGAAAGTCAAACTTGGGTGTAATTTTGCATTTTACTTGAAAGTCAAACTTGGGTGTATTTTGCATTTAACTTGAAAGTCAAACTTGGGTGTATTTTGCATTTAACTAGAAAGTCAAACTTGGGTGCAATTTTGCATTTAACTTTGCCCATTGATTGTAATCCTGCTAGCCCAGTGACTGTTCCATACCGCTGGACTTGCTTACTCCTCCCCCTGCCTCCTCTCTTCATACTCATGGCGCTGTCTGTTTCTCCCATCTATTCCAACTGCTTCTCTATCAACTATCCTTCCCTTCTCACTAAGTCTGGAAAGAAAAAGTTTAAAAAGGATATCTTGGCCTCCAACCCTGGTCTCCCTATTGCGGATACCTATACCAGCACTTCTTCCAGACAGACCCTCACCGACATCCTCTTTGTTGTTCCTTCGCCGGATCTATGGACCCCCCATATGATCTCTGTGCTCTGTCCTGTCTCCTCATCTCCCATAAATGGTGGCACTCGCTGGTAAGTCCTCATGGCTTCTTTTGACTCCTCCAGAGTCACCCTTAACGTCTACCTAAATGGCACTGTCATGGTCCTAGTTCCCCAGGCCAATCTCCTCCTCTTCGATAGGCGTTTCCCTTGCCTCATCAACTACCTTTCTTCTCCGGCTGTCCCCTCCTCTCATTCCTTGGCTACCTTGCCCACTCTTCCCTCCTCTGCCCATCTTCTCCTACCTCCACAACTCTGCAGGGCGTACCTCTGATTTGTACCCCTCCCCAGAAGGTCTTTATGGCCGGCAACCTTCTTCATCTTACCACTCTCAACTCTCGCTCTGCTGTCAAACACTCCTCTGACATATGCCACCTCCTTGTAGAACTTGACCTTGATGTCCTTAGTCTTACAGAGACATGAGACACGGCCAGCTCTGTCACGAGCTTTGACACTTTCCTCCCTGATGGCTTCAAGAGCCTCTCCACACACAGATCCACTCGTCCTGGAGGGGGTGTAGCTTTGATCTTTCCTGAGTGGATTCCTGCCACTATAATTCCCACTCAGATCTACTCCTCTTTCGAATGCCTTGTCTGCAGGCTCTCAATCTCTCCTAGCCACTCTCTTACTGTTGCCACTCTCTACCGGCCCCCTGGTCAAATCACCTCTTTTCTCTCTGAGTGGGCTGACCTCTCCTCCTCTCTCCTGGCCTCAACCACTCAACTCCGCCTCCTTGGTGACTTCAACATTCACCTTGATTCTCCCTGTCCCTCAACTTTGCTCTTTCGCGACATCTGCGATTCCCTCTCCCTCTCTATCCTCCCCTCTGGCCCAACGGACTCTGCAGGGCACACACTTGATGTCTTGATCTCCTCTAGCCTCCCCCAATCTATCCCTCTCTCCACTCCCCTCTCCTGGGGTGACCATTACCTCTTCTCCTCTCATCTCTCTCTCCCTTCCCCCCAAGCCAAGCCTACACCAACACTGCCACCTACCTTCCTGGACATCCGGGCCATGAAGCGTGTGTCAGTCGAGGCTTTTGCTTCCACCTTCTCCCCACCCCCTCTTTCTCTGGCTGACTCACACCCTGACACAGCCCTGTCTTCTCTCTATTCTTCTATTTCTGATACTCTTGATGTTCTTGCCCCTGTCATGAGGATCCGCCTGAAGTCCAAAGCCAAGTGCAATTCCTGGTATGACTCCGACCTAGCTACACTTAAACGTAGGTGTAGGGCGGCTGAGAGAAAATGGAGGGATTCCTGCTCATCCTCTGACAAACTGGCCTGTCACCTACTCCAAAGGCAATACTGTCTCTCTGTCTGTACCAAGAAGAGAGTCCACATTCAAGCCTGTGTCTCTGCGGCATCTAACAGCTCAGCCGAACTCTTTAAAATGTGTAAGGAGCTTGCCAACCCTGCTGCAGTCTCTACCCCTCCCCTTGCCGCTCATGCTCTTTGCAATGCCCTGGCCTTACACTTAATCTCAAAAACCCAGGACATGCTGTCCACACTCTCCTCCACTCCCTCTCCTCTCCCCCATCCATCGGTACTCACTGACCCTCCTCCAACCACCCTCCACCCTCCTTCTCTTCCTTTCCTCCCTTCTCCCCTGATGAGGTTGCTAGACAAGTCTGATCTATGAAAGCCTCGTCAAAACAGGTTCATCTCTGTTCCTCTAATACTCTCAAGAACCACATTGATTCCCTCGCTCCGGCCCTTGCCGACTTCTGCAACCACTCCTTTGCCTCAGGATCCTTCCCCTCCCCTCTTAAGCACTCCCTTGTGCATCCTCTCCTCAAGAAACCCACATCGGATCCCTCGTGTCCGGCCAACTATCGCCCAATTTCCATTACCCCCTTCTTAGGCAAACTCCTTGAAAAGCTGGCCATCTCTCAGCTAGGCCTTCATTCTGATTCAGTTGGCTGTCTCCATGACCATCAGTCTGCCTTTATATCTGGCAGACACACGGAAACTGCTCTCCTGAACATCTGTGAAGATCTGCTTTCCAAACTTGACTCTAGCATTCCCTCTGTTCTCATCCTACTTGATCTCTCCTCTGCCTTCGACACGGTCAAGCATACCATCCTGCTCAACCGTCTGCGGGATAACTTGGGCATCACCGATCAGGCTCTGGCCTGGTTGACCTCTTTCCTCTCTGATCGACCCTCCCAGGTCCAACTCGGGTCCTTCCTATCATCTATCTTCCTCTCCACCTGTGGTGTTCCTCAGGGGTCTAACCTCTCACCCTGGCTTTTCAAGCAATACCTGGCAACTCTCCCCATTGTGTTTCCATTTTCTGCTCAAACTTCCAGTTTTACGCAGAAAACACTCAACTCATTTTCAGGCTGCCCTCGGTCACCTCCTCCACCTCTCTCTTCACTGATTGCCTAACTTCCATTCAAGATTGGTGTGCCGCCAATGACCTTTGTCTTAATGCCAGCAAGACAGAGATCCTACTCATTGGCACACCATCACCTTCTTTTCCCCTCTCTCTCTCTGGCCGGCCTCCCTTGCCCCTCCTTCTATCTCCACCTGCGAGGCCAAGAACATTGATGTCACCTTTGATTCCACACTCTCCTTCTCCGCCCACATCGCTGATGTACCAAAAAAGTCAAACAACCTACTTCCTTTCCTCTCATTCCCCCAGAAGCTCACTGTCTCCCAAGCTCTGATTCTCCCTAAATTGGACTATTGCAACAGCCTCTTTCTTAATCTACCTGCCTCTACTCTCTGCCCTTTACAACTTATCCAGAACAGGACTGCGAGACATGCCCTTGGCTTCAAGCCCTGGGATCGTATCTCTCCAGCTCTGAAATCTCTCCATTGGCTCCCAGTGGATGCAAGGATTAAATTCAAAACCCTCTGCATTGTCCACAAGGATTTCTGGGGCCTGAGTCCAACATACCTTCAGCTATCCCTCTGCAAATAACTCCCATCTCGAGCACTCCGCTCCTCTACCTCTAACTCCCTCAAGGTCAGTCGTTTCTCAAAGAAACAAGCTGGCGGTAGATCTCTGTCTTCGGCTGGGGCCTCCCTCTGGAACAGCCTCCCTGCCTCTCTAAAACTTGAGCAGAACCATCTCCGGTTCCGGAAGCACCTCAAAACCTTCCTCTTTGCTTCTGCCTTTCCTCTCCTCTCCCCTGTTGATTCTACACTCCATCAGCACGATGCACCTGGCCACCCTCTATCCTCTAGGCCCAGGTACCTGCTCATCTTGCCACCCTCACGCACTGCCTCCGGGCCAGCCCCTGCACTGGGGTCTGTATCTGTACCCATACAGTCCTCCCCTTTTCTTCCTGCACTTTCCTGGGTTCTGACTCTAACCTCAAAAAACGAAGCCCTAATTATCTTGCCTTCAACATAGATGGCAATATAATGACAGTGGCAACGGAGGTAAAAAAACTAGGTTTCTACCTCGACTCCACATTATCTCTCAAAAAACAAGTCAACTCTTTGGCTTCCTCTACAGCCTACACCTGTAAATTAATCAGAGCCTGCAGACCCTACCTTTCCAAAACCAACTGTATCACACTAGCCAACGCCCTAGTAATGTCTAAATTGGACTACTGTAACGCCCTTTATGTGGGCGACAGTAAAACTGTCATAAACAAAATGCAAATACTGCAGAATAATGCTCTTAGAGCAGCCTTGGACATACCCCACAGAGCGCACATATCCAACATCAGGAAAGACTATCACTGGTTAAAAATTAGTGACAGAGTTCTCCTCAAGACGCTTTCTCTTACCCATAAAGGACTGAACAATACTGCGCCCCCATACATCTCGGCTAGACTGACCAGAAAATCCTCTAGCCAACACACTAGAGCTTCTAGCCACCTCCTACTTGAAACTCCCAGATTCAGACTAACAAAAGCGGGCGGAGAAAGCTTCCCTGTCAGAGCTGCCCGCACCTGGAATGCACTTCCAATCGCATTGAGAGCTAACCTACCCTACTCTAGATTTAGATGTAATGTGAAAAGCTGGCTGTGGACCAAGGACGACCAACATGTATTGTAAATATGTTAATAACACATGTAATGCATCTTTTGTTGGTATCCTCTGTATGTAATGTAACCTAAGTTTAAGTATTCTTGTGACTGCTGTGCCCGGCTACCCCTGGGTTTGGAGCACATTATCAAATAATAAACTAAACTAAACTAAACTTTCAGACCTACATGGCCTGCTTCCATAAACCCAGCACTTGCCACTTGCTGGCTGCACTCCCATTGTTTGTTGCCATTTTATTTATTATTTTATTATTATTTTTGTTTTTTTCCTTCTCACTCCGCATTCTCCTTTTGTTCCCCCTTCCATGCACTTCTCCCCCTTCCCCCTCTACCCCGCACTTGCACGTTCTCAATGTCACTGGGCCTAGTAAGATTGTTGTTTTTGTTCTCCCCTGTTCCCCTTCCCTTGGCTTGTCGCGCTCTGAAACACTTGTGTATGAGGGCGATAGAAATAAAATATCAATATCAATATCAATAGGTAATAGGAGTTGTGGCAGAAAGGATTTGCAGAGTCAGAATTTGTTAAACTCTCTTGTAGTGGGACAAGAAAGAGGGGCGTTGGGTAAATGAAATGGACTTTAATCGGAAATTGGTTTGTTTAAGAATGATATATAGGTGATGGGAGTTGTAGGGTATTTTGTGGAGATTTGGGGCCTGACGGTATTTTATTACCGCCGAAAAATAACTTAGCAATAATCACTCTTTGTATTCAGATTTGGCCATGTGCAACAATAATACAATGGACATGCATTATTTCAGCACCCAGACCTGCATATTTGGTATACGTGGTTGGTGGTATTTTGGTGAGCATAATTCCCTTGTTTTATTTGTGGCCCCAATGTCCAGAATCCCTTATCTTTGCTTAGATTTTTCGTGTGATCACTAGAGAGACCTCAGACCTGCATTCTAGGAATACCACATTTCCAGTGATAGTGTTGGTGTGCCACCATGGGCGAACTCACTGACTTATTTACGACAGAGAGCTATATGTGGTAGTCTTGTGGTAATTTCCACTACCTTATATACGGTAGGGAGCTATGTTCAGAGAGTCTCTCTTCCCGTTGGCTCATGTACCTCCAACAAGCTATGCTACAGTCACTCACAATTATTCATACTGATTCTGACATGCACACATCTGTCTTAAAATGACCATTGCACTGTTTAAAAATCTCCCCACATCATCGGCATTGTAATGGTAAATAGAAAATAAAACACCCGTCTGTTTTCAAATATTTTCTGTATTATAAAAGCTGCATTTAGACACGATCTCATTCTTTACAGAAATAAATAAAATGGTACAGTCAAAGCATTGTCTATGACACACTGCAAAGAGCGTGGCGGAGAACAGAACTCAAATTGCAACATTGGTATTTGATTAAGACACGCACAGGAATCCTACACTGACTGCATATTACCGTACACATTCAGCTCCCACACTTCTCATTACCTTATCTTTTTAGTTGTTCTCTTTGTGAATGTGGCTCTCTTGGATTAACTCCAGCAAAAAGGAACGCTTGCCTTCTCAAGCCGGGGTCATTGCCTGGAATTCTCAGCTTTTTCAGATAGGAATGCCTCAGCCAGTGGAAAGGTTTTTCTTTCAGCTCTCCCCAATCTCGACTGCAGCAGGACACAGGAATCTGCATTCAGTCAGGACCCCACAGCCAGGTCTTCTCCCCAGTAGTGCAGAAAGATGTCTGCCTGTCTTTTTCCCCGTTACTGCCCACTAAAACTTTCCTCTCAGCCCTCTGTATGACGTGTCCCAATGAAATCCATCATCTCTCATCCTCCTACTCTTCAACAATAGCTTGGCTTATACATTTGCAATTGTTGCAAATCTGACTTCCTTCTTCCTGCAGTTACTGTGCACAAAAACACGGAGAATCAGGCAGAGAAGAGAAGAGAAAAAAAATCTGCACACACATTTAAATGGTTTTCAGAGTATGCCTAATTCTGCAGTGGAGAACACATTTTATTAGTGGGTTATATTAAATAAGGTTTTATTAGTCAGGTTAATGGTTAATAGGTTAGCTGTTAATTTTCAAATGTGTCTCTAGCAATATAGGCATTTCAGGTGAAAAATAGTGTGCATTTTTAAATGAGCACGTGTGCTTTTAACTGTAAAAATAGATTTGCATCTTATATGTTAAAATCGTTTTTGACTGAATAGCCTGTCTTTCCTTGTTAATCTGGTAACCCATATAGCAATGTACCGCACCCTTGTGGTGGTAATGCAAAAAATAAATGTGCTACTTGTGCAGTATTACTGTACTCTGTACTGTAACACGCCAAATATCCTTACATATACCCTCCTTTTGTTTTTAGAACTTGGCTATAATCCAAGCCAATTCCTAAAAACAACTTGTTCTATTTTTTTTTACAATATAGCAATCCAACAAAATGAATATTCATGTGCATCAATGAAAATTTGCAATCAACATTTCATCTGAGTCCATCAGTTCATAAAATGTTCCACATTTGCCTTCTCAGTGGAAGTGGCATTACTTTAAGTTTAAATTTTCCAAGTCAATTAAAAACAATGAAATAAAACAACTAACTAAAACAAATAAGTAATATAACAAGTTAAAATAAATAATTAAAATAATAAATACGTGGAACTTCATATGCCGGAACTCTTGTTTTGTCTCTTTTGGTATGTCCCGACCAGCGATGTTATTCGGTTCATTCGAGTACTCTTTCATCTTGGCAATCTTGAATCCACAGTAGTCATCTCTTTTGGCATTCCGGTTATTTTGTCTTCACCTCCACCTGGAGGCAGGCATCTTTTGGTCTTCATCCAGGGGACTCCAGGACTCCATCGTCTCCCGTGGCCTCTGATCCCGGAACCTCCGACCAAATAATGTGTTAATTGTCTAAATCAAGATAGAAAATAAACAGATTAAGTACATAGCACAATACTAATTTCCACCTTTTGCCAAAAATAAAACATGCTTGGTAAAAATATTTCGTTTATATTTTTTTCTGTTTTTTTTTCTGAAATCAAATACAAGTTAAAAGAAAACAAGCATATATAAAACAGCATTCAATATTTAATACACTTTCTCTCTGCACACCAACCACGAGCTTCTGTTATATGTGCATTTATTTATTTATTTATTTATATATTTATATTATATATTTTTTACATATATTACAGTGTTTATGTGCCATCATAACAATCAACTTTTTTTAACTACTTTGTCACTGCCTCCTGATTGTCCCCTTTTATTTTCTCTTCTTGTATTCAAGTGATTTTATCTGTTTCTACATGCTCAAGCCGCCTGATCTCATGTCTGGGATGGCATGGTTTGATTTGATTTACATGGACAAACTGCTCTATTGCTGTTTCACCTTCATTTTTCAAAATTTTATACACTACAGGAGAAACCTTATCTATAATTCGAAATGGCCCCTGCCAGGCTGCTAGAAATTTAGAATTTTTCTGTTTACTTTTTCCAAAATGAAACTTGTACACCTGATCCCCTACACTGTATTCCTTTACTGATGTCTTTTTATCATAATATGACTTTGCACTGTCAGCAGCTCTTTCCAGATTTCTCTGCACAAAAGCAAATGCATGTTGCAAATGCCTCCTCAGTTCATCAATATATTCATGAACTGTGGATGCACTCACTAGAGTTTGCTCATGTGTTCTGTATAGTAGGTGTTGTGGTAACACCATTTTCCTACCTGTTAAGACCTCATGGGGGCTAACACCTGTTGCTTTGGCAGGAGTCGACCTGATTGCCATCAAAACCAATGGTAAACGCAAATCCCAGCTGGAACCTGCTTCTGCCACAAATTTCTTTAAAATATCCACAACAGACCTATTGCTTCTTTCAACTGTACCTGAAGACGCCGCCCGATATGCGATATGTAGTTTCCTTTTCACACCTAGTATTTGCCATACCTTGCTCATTAGAGTACTTGTGAAATGACTTCCTCTGTCTGACTCAATTCTTTGCGGCAACCCAAACCTTGAGAACACATGGTTCACCAGCAATGTGGCTGCTGTTTGCGCACTACAATCTGGTGCAGGAATGCACTCAATCCACTTTGACATCAAACATACCACACTCAAAATATAACGGTGTCCCCTGCTCGACCTTTTTAAAGGACCTACATAGTCTATTTGCAAATCTGACCATGGGAGAGTTAGGCCTCTTTTCATCAATGGTGCTCTATGCATTGGTGAAGCAGGTTTAAATTGGGCGCATACTAGACATCCTCTAGTATATAATTCCACATCTTGGGACATATGAGGCCAGTAAGCATAATCTTTTAGTATTTCTAATGTTTTTTGTGAACCTCTATGGCCTGCAGTTATGGCATCATGTGCATGGTGTAGCATTAGTCCTCTGAATGAAAGGGGTACTACCCACTGTATTTGTCCTGTTATGGACTCTCTAACCATGAGTCCATCCTGTAATCTGATTCGTGTTTTGTTCTTTAATAACACCCTCAACTCTTCTTTTCCCATGCAATCTTTTTCTGTTAAAGGATTTTGTTCAGGATCTATCAAATGATTATAATAGATTCCCAAAATTTGATCATTCTTTTGTGCCTCAATCAAATCTTGGTCTGGCGTGTCATGACTCCACTGCACCACCGGTTGATCTATCTCCTTTGGTGCTTTAGAACGTGTCACTGCATCAATTTGTATTTCACCCATTAAATAATCAATATGTAGCAATTCTCCCATCACAGCCCCAATCTTAGCCAGATGGTCTGCCTTATCATTTCCCTCCTTATCCTCTCCTGGTGTTTTTAAATGCCCACGAATTTTTCTCCAGCATATTGTTAAATTATTTTCTGACACCAATTTGTCTATGGCTTGTATCATTTTTCCATGTTTAAGTGGTTTTTTGTTGTATGTAACCATGCCTCTTGCTTTCCAACCAGGCAAATACTCCACAAAGCTATTCCGTGCATAGTCAGAATCAGTCACCAGGACAATTTCACTGAACTTTTTATCAACTGCAGTAGCAATTGCTTTATAGATGGCTGCCAATTCCGCCACCTGACTGCTCCTATCTCCAATCCTCATCCCTATACTAGGAACGCCTTCACATTTCAACCAGACATTTCCTATTCCTGCCACTAATTGTTTATTACTGTCATTTTCAATGTGAAAAGCACAACCATCCACATATACAGTTGGCAAATCCTTGCATGTTTTTTCATCAAAAGCTTTGTGTGGTGATTGTTCAAATTCCTGTAAACTAGCTTCCACTTCCATTTCATTTGGTATTTGTTCAGCTGCACAGTCATGTAAGTCAGCTAACCCTTGAGCAATTGGGCTCTTTTTATTTTGTCCATATCTTACTTCTACAGGAAAACCTTGTAATGCCAGCGTCCATGAAGTGATTCTGGATTGCGCTAGATTGCCTGATCTAATTCTTTTACTCTCTAAAAATTGCAAAGGTTGATGATTTGTTTCAATAATCACCTTTTCTCCCTGAACAATGGGGCGAAAATGTTGTAGCGCCCACACAGTGGTTAATAGGGCCTTCTCACATTCATTAAATTTCATTTCAACTTGGGAAAATGCCTTACTTGCATATGCAATGGTTTTGTGATTCAAATCGTGTTTTTGTGATAACACTGCTGACATACAATGTTCAGAAAAGCCTATTTCTATAAAGAAATCCCTGTCCTTTATGGGGTATGCTAAACATGGTGCCTTTACAAGACATTCCTTCAATCTAGCCACTGCATCAGACTGCTCTCTTTCCCATCTCCAGGGAGTATTTAGTTTAAGCAGTTTAGTCAATGGTTGAGTGATTTCTGCATAATTCTCAATGAACTTTCTGTTATAGCCTGTCATCCCTAATAAACTTTTTACTCCTTTCACATTTTTAGGATCTTTTAATCTTTGTATGGCCTCTATTTTCTTCCTTTGTGGATTTAGCCCATGTTCAGTCACTTCATGCCCTAGAAAGTTCACTTTTTTCTTGCACCAGTGTGCTTTTTGCAAAGATACTTTGGCGCCTGCTTTCTGCAATTGGCCAAGCACATGTCTTATTTCATCAAAATGGCTTTTAAGGTTTTCATTTTTTATCAGGACATCATCCACATAAACTATTGTTCCTCTTTCCGCTGCATCCGGCATGGCCTTTCTCAAAAATATGCCAAATTCACTCCCACTATTGATGTACCCGAACGGAGCTCTAAGCCAGGCATATTGAGTCCTGTCAAATGTAAAGGAAAATAGGTGTTGTATCTCCTCTGCCAATGGCACACACCAATATCCAGATGTGAGATCTAATGTGGTAAATACATTTGAACCATGTATCTGAGCTAGGCCCTGATCAATGAATGGTAGTGGCCACCTAGATACTGGTACTCTTTTATTTAACTCTCTTAAGTCTGCACACAGCCGCCATTGACCATTTGGCTTTAACACACCTAAAATAGGCGTATTGGATGTGCTATGAATGGGCCTAATTATTCCCCGTGATTCCAAATTTTTAATAATCTCTGCCAATGATTCTAAACATGCCAGCGGTAGTCTATACTGGCGTACAAACACTGGATTTCTGCTACAACCTTCTGGTAGTGTGGCCACATGTAAATCAGTTAAACCACAATCATAAGCATCTTTTGCAAATACATCCTTAAACTCCATAAATATTTCCCTCAGGTCGTTTCGATCCCCATCGCTGTCACATGCATCCGCTAAGGAGATCTGCTCTTCTACCATTCTGGAAAATTCTGGAAACTCTTCTGGTAAAGGAATCTCAGCGCTTTCCTCTAACTGTGTGGCTGTGTCTTTTTGTAGAGCTGCCACTTTTAAATATTTTGGCATATCAGCTTCCACTTCAATGGGCTGATTTCCTGTTTCATTTTCATTTAAATTAAATATTATGCAATCCTCTTGATGGCAGCACACTGTCTCATTTGAATCATAAGGATACACAGAATGAATTTTAAATATTCCTTTGGGCTGAGAGTCCAGGTGTTCTGGCAACTCGCTCTTGGCATCTACATATTTTTCAGGAATATTCCCAATCACCATGTTATTTAAATCTGCCGTATAATGTGATTTTTGTATGGCCATTCCTAATGGGGAGTTTTCCTCTAAATGAATATCCTGACAACCTTTATTATTTACCATGATTTTTACAGATCCCTCACCAATGTCTACCAATGGAATGTATTCATAATCCAGGCCTTGCTGTTTTATGGATTCATTCAGGCATACAAATGCATCAGAGCCTTTCATCTGCTGTCCATTTTTGCATTTCAGTGTTATTGCAAACTGTTTTGTAAATGCAGGAACAATAGTATTTTTCCTCATTTGTAATTCGACTGCATAAGGAACTAGTTGTGCACAATGATAAGCCCTTCTTTTGTCTTCAAATTCAGGTGCCGGACCACCTAGGCGTGACCATATTTTTTGATTAAGGAAATCTAACACCATACACATTCTGTGCATGATGTCATTGCCCATGTAAAATTCATTTTGTGCTCCACTCACTATCCATATTATGGTAAATTATTTTCTGCCCAATGCTAATTTTAAGCATGCATCTGCCTGCAATTTGGTTTTCAAAGTCTGGACTGTCCAACCCAGAAACATATTGGTTTTTAATCCTAAATTTCGGGATTTCTTCCCTCTCCATAATTTTTTGCAACAATTTCTCATTAATGAAACTCCTTTCATGTTCAAGCGCTAAAGTGGCTTTTATTGTTTTAAGATAATCATTTATACCAACGTGAACCCATGGTTGCTCATCTTCCATGTGTATTTCTGCCAGAGTGGTAATGTGTTTTTCTGAATCTGTTTTAGGAACAATATTCTGTTTGCATGTATTCTCTTTTAAGTAAAAACGTAATGTGTGCTCATCTATAGCAGTCTGCCAATCTTTCCTTGGGTCCAAGTATATTTGTACAGGTAGTTTTTCATTGTCGCTCTGATCTTTGTCTTGACACATTAATATAACAGTGACACTAGGTATGCAGCTATTCTGGAGATATACCTCCACAGCATCATTTGTTTTGGCAACGGTGTGACATTCTTTTATATTGCTGTTTTGTGATTTTAGTTTCTTAGGCCTCAATGGTTTTTTGGTTAAGGACCACAGCACTCCATTCACCCCATCTATGAGAGGAGACAATCTTTTCAGGCAATCTGTCCCCATCAGAAATGGAATTTCACAAATAGATGTGATCAATACCTCTTGTTTCATTCTGTGCTTTCCTATTTTTATGTCAACCTCAGTTACACCTATGATGGGCACCTCCTCCCCATTAAAGTTATGCACTGGGCCTTGATTTGCCTTCACTGTGATCTGACTCTGTGGAGGCCTCCCTTCATTGATACTCTTTACCAGCTCCTTGGACATAATTGTGGCCTGTGCGCCAGTGTCAATCATAGCGAAGGTGTGGCATTTTTCTTCTACAGTGATGGGTGCATAATATCTGTCCTCAACTTCCTCTAATACACATAAGAAATGTGAATTCTTACTGATTTCAGGGCTCACCTTTCTCAGGTCTTTTTCACTTTTGGCTAAGCACATTGGTAAATGAAAAGACATTTTTCCCTCCTTTTTACCCATTTCTGTGCGAGATATTTTATTCATTTCTCCATGTTCAGAGGTTTTTTGGAGTGTGGCCACCGTTCGCCCATCCATCTGGGTAACATCAGAGACCACATTACAACCTTCCAACTGAACATGTGTAACAACATCATTCAGCAATTTGTCATTTTTTAATTCTGTGCATTTGTGATCATTTAGTGTCATATCAGCCCTTGCAGCCTCTTCAAAAATATGTGGCTCAAAGAATTTTTCAGGTGATTGACTTGTACCCTCCTTGTGAGTATTTCCTTTTTCTGTCTGTGTTTGGTCATTGTTTTGATTGCCCAGGGAAGGAGCTATGGCATCCCCACTTACTCCCTGTTCACTGGTATTCCCCATGCATGAGTCATTTTTCTTAAATCTGTTCCTTTGTTCTTTTGGAATTCCTAATGTTTCTTTTTCATTTGTGCAAATCTTTACTGTTTTATTTAGCTCTAAGTTAAACCGTACCTCTTTTTTAGAAGTATTTGCACTTTCTGTCACAATTTCATTTACTGGTACTTTCATTTTTAATCCATTAGGCATCTCAGAGTCGTTATGCAAAATTATATCAGAGCAATCTGTCATTTTGGCACTGCAGTTATCATGAGTACTTAGTCACTTTTCGGAAGCCCACCGGTCATTGCTATGGCCATCAGCCCCCTCTTTGGAAGGTTGTTTTTGCGCTGTATAGAGCTTTCCTATTTGCTCAGCTAACATTTTCACTTGGGCCTCAAGGCACTGGAACCTTTCCATCTCTCTAGGATCCTCTTTCTGTGGCCTAGGTCGATATTGGTTGTTTTCCCCCTGATTGGATCTATTCTGATACCTCTCAGGTGATTGATACCGGTTGGGATGGTTTCTGAACTCTTGATTCATTTGTGGAGGGGAGCGGGTTGCACCCATCCTTTGATTATAGTCCCCTGGTGGGGAATCATTGTACTGGCGTGGACTGTAGTTCACGTTTTGCCTCATGTCCTGTCTCTCAGATTGTGGGTACTGGCCCCTATGTTGATTTCCATTATCAGTAAATCGATCCACATATCGGGGCCTATCCTGATTACCATATATCATGGTGTTGGGATCAAACCTACTCTGTGTCCCCAATGACTGGTAGGGACCATCATTTCTTTGATCTTGATTTTGTCTCTGGTTATTGTTCATACCTGCCATATCAGGCCGATATCTTACCCGGGGTCTATCCCCTAAATATCTAGGGCTGATGTAGCTCTCTCTATTACTAGGATCATGTGTTTGGAACATTGGTACAGGAAATGGCGATCTTTGTTGATTACCCCTTTGTTCAGGTGTCACATTATTTTTACCTTGGCTTTGAGCAGACTCAAGGGACATTTTGGCTGACCTGATTTCCATTACTGTGGCTGAGGGTTCTTTAGATTTAGGCCTAGTATCTTTCATTTTATCACTTTCTCTACCCTGACAATAGAGTACCTCATATAGCTTGGTGCTTTGATGTACAATCCATTCAAGGGACTTGTCACGGTCAAATTCACGGACCAATTGGGATATGATGTCTTTCTGTAGCCCATAGAAGTATGCGGTTTTAAACTCATTGGAATTTGAGTCAAAAGATACATCAAAGCGAGAGAATGCTCTTTTTAAGTCTTGTAAAAATTGGCGAGGGGATGTATTAGGTCCAGCAGTAATAGTGTACGCGACTTTCTTTGCCTCCTGCAATGACTGAAAAGGAGAAAAATGACGCCTAATTTCTTTTTCAAACTCCAGCCATGTCATATTCTGCTGTTCATTTAATCCCCTTATGATGCTGGCCGTCGGGGCATCTAAAGTTAAATGAAAATATTGTCTGTACTGTTCCTTAGGTATCTGGAGTGCTTTAAAAATGTCATGTACCGCTTCTAAGTGATCCTCAATGCAGCATTCACCTCCCTTTTTAAATGGTTTGATCAGGGCTTTAATGGATTTCATTATTTTTATGGGGCTACTTGTTGCAATGCATGGAATTGCACTATTTTGTGATTCAATCCTGTTTTCAGGTGTATGAGATTGGTGGCTGCCCCCAATGGGAGTATCAAATCCCCCAAGGGCGCTGCAACCAAGTTCAGTCACCGGCCCAGTCACTGGGGCACTAGCTCTTTGGGCAGAGCTAGAATTCACCTCCACTCCATTGAATGTGGTACCCTGCCGCCTCTCCTGGGACCTGGGAATGCACATTTGCTGTTCTAAGTCCTTACACTTTTTAAGGAGTCTAGTTGCTTCATTCTGCAAATAATTATTTTCATCGCTCATTTTATTAATCGCCTCCTGCATGTCGCACATTTGCATTTGGCATTCATTGAACTCTTTATTTCTTTTGTCTCTTTCTTGAATCATTTTAATCATTTCTTGTTCTGCACTCTGGAGATCACCTTCTTTTTCACAATGTTCTTTTTGTAAAATCTGCATTTCTGAAACAACCTCATCTTTATCCTGCCTAATGTGATCCACTAAGGCTTTTAAGTGTGTCAATTCTTGCTCACTATCTTCAAATTGTTTCTTGCTTTTGGATAACTGAGTATCAAAGTCTCTGCATTTTAATTGCATGTCTTTTTGGCATACATCCAATTCTGCTCTCAACATTTCCTGATTTTTACTTGCCCCATCTAATTCAGTCTTTAACCTGTTAATTAGCTGAGTATCATTCTCTTGCATTCGCAGGGACTTGTTTAAAATAAACCATATTTTGCCGCATAGCCGTATTAAACAGTCTTTCTCTGCACTTTTATCGGCTGCATTCAATAATCTTGTAAGGCAGACCTGAATTATGCTGCCTTCTGCAAAAATATTGTCTAGTTTTTCTTTCTGCACCTCACCCTGAATGCGGTTACTCCATTCTAACGTGCTATTCGAAGACCAATTCCCATGTGCAAATAACTTTGCCTCTAAATATTGCACTAGATCTGAGAATGTGGTTTCCCTTTGTGACATTCTGAAATTCGTTTTTAGTGGCACACTGCTATTATAAAATGGGTTCCCTTTAATGTGCAAATGGCAGTGTGAGACACGCTTGCCACGCCCAGTAGGTACTCTATGATCACTTTCCCGGCCTGCAACGCACCATAAATATGTAGGGTATTTTGTGGAGATTTGGGGCCTGACGGTATTTTATTACCGCCGAAAAATAACTTAGCAATAATCACTCTTTGTATTCAGATTTGGCCATGTGCAACAATAATACAATGGACATGCATTATTTCAGCACCCAGACCTGCATATTTGGTATACGTGGTTGGTGGTATTTTGGTGAGCATAATTCCCTTGTTTTATTTGTGGCCCCAATGTCCAGAATCCCTTATCTTTGCTTAGATTTTTCGTGTGATCACTAGAGAGACCTCAGACCTGCATTCTAGGAATACCACATTTCCAGTGATAGTGTTGGTGTGCCACCATGGGCGAACTCACTGACTTATTTACGACAGAGAGCTATATGTGGTAGTCTTGTGGTAATTTCCACTACCTTATATACGGTAGGGAGCTATGTTCAGAGAGTCTCTCTTCCCGTTGGCTCATGTACCTCCAACAAGCTATGCTACAGTCACTCACAATTATTCATACTGATTCTGACATGCACACATCTGTCTTAAAATGACCATTGTGAAGTGGGAGAATGGAAGACCAGGCTCCCGTCCTTCACCTCTCGCGCTTGGCCTAGAGGGTCACGGCCCAGACACCCGCCGCGAGAAGAGTTTGTCCATTTACCATACGACCAGGTACCCTGGTACAGGAACATACGGATGTGTCCACCTGCCTGCCCAGCAGCCCGCACTGGCCATGCCGACACCTGCGGCTCGGATCAGCTAGACTAAAAACCACACGTCGTTAGAGATGCCATGACGACCTAGACAACGGGAAGCACATCTGTACAAATATACACACTTAACATTTCCACACCAATCTACACGAAGAACATACTCAGTGCTCTGACGTAGGCGACAGGCATATTCACGGACGTGCATCTTTATTATTTTTACATAGGCTTTCAGAATGCAGAAACGCAAGACGCATCATGAACTCATCTATAACGCTTGCTCACGCTTCTCTTGAAACCCGTTACCACCATGAGAGGTATAATGGAAACACGATACTGGTCATGGAAATACATGCTACTATAACCTAAAGCACCTATGCACCAAACAGACTACTTAAGCACCAGGCCCGAGTAGGCCTCAAACAAGAGCTCCCGTGGACATTAACAAAGCAAGAGTCAGGTTGCTGATCCTGCAGAAAGAACCCGGTGGAGCAACCAGCCAAGGTCGCAATGTTGCAAACCCACATCCAAGAACAAATCATCAAAGGCACGATGTTGCAACCTCGCACTCCGCGCCTCAACGATAAAGGCACGCCGACAAATTAAACCAGACGCGCAGTAGAAAAAACAATATTAATTGTGCAGAATTCTGCCTCTTTCACGGTCCCTCCCCACGTGACCAAGCCGAACCTGACGAGATGCCAAAACCCAGGAGAGAAAAGGCGTCTGGGTCCCTCACTACGAGACACAGGCCGATACACTTGAAAGGCTCAATGGACATCTGCTACAGTGGGAGCGGTCAGCCTTCCACCTATGAATAAATCCTCACATTGTCTGCACGTACCCATATTGAAACATTGTTGCAAACACAGGTACACCGAGAGCTGGGAACAACGGTGGTCCCAGGCTGGGAAGCTCACGGATGCACCAATCAGAACATGGGGCTCTTATCTCAGACGTCAGTAATACTAGCCAATCCTCAGGAGTCTTCATGTAACAATTCTTATGTATCTAATTGTAGGGACAACCCAGATATACCACCTGACTACACCTTGTCCACTAATATCATTCTCTATATGTGTACTATACTAACCCTACCACTCGAGCAACCAATTAAGAGTGGCGATAGGTTTTTGTTAACTTTCTGAAGTGACGCAAGTAGCGCGTCATAATGCAGTAAAAAGGGCCTGCGAGCCCCACGATTGTGTGTGTGTCAGGACGGACGCGTACGCTCCTTGACCCATCCCTGCCGTTTTGTCTAAATAAACAGCAGAGTCACCTTGCTCCTTGTGTGTGTCTCATACTCTATCTCGCCTGGGATATACGGGAGGAGTTGGGGCCTCCCTGCCCGGAGGTCTGCGGACGGCCCGGCCGACCCCGGCAGAATTTCCCCCCGACAAGTTGGAGGCACTGCTGAGATCTGTTTAAGATCGACTTTTATTTTTAGTTTTTCCAGGCACTCCCGTTGCGAGGAGGCCCGGCGGCGCGGCCCCCTCTGCCGTTGCCCCCTTCTGAGGACTACAGGACCATCGCGGAGCTGCGAGAAGACCGGACAGCGCAATCCGGATATTGGCCCTCGGGAGCCGGTTGAGAAGTATCCCGCCCGCGGTCGGCGAGTGTCCAGACGTGGTCCAGACGAGGGGAGGTGGCGAGCCGCTTGGAGGGGTGCACGCAGTCGAGCGGCCCTGCATCGAGAGAACTTGGTGAGCATGACACGCACAACAAGCAATGCGAAATTGTGAGGGAGGGGGAGGGAGGTATTGTACAGATGTGCGGCGAAGGTTTAACTGAGTGTTGCCAATGGAATGAATGGTAGCGAAACGAGTGCGAGAACAGTCGGCTAACGTTACGCGAAAGAGGGGGGGCGGGGCACGAAAACATCACGTGCAGCCGCTCGTAAGACACTGATTGCCTAAATTGCGACTACGTGTGAGGGTGGGTGTGTGTGGTTTCCTACGACTTGACATTTATTGATCAATGAGTAGATGAGGTTTCCTATTGTTCGAGCAAGAAACTCGATAGGTAGATGACGTTTCCCTGTGGGCGGTAGCTAGTTACATAGTTGCCCAAAACGGAAGATAATTGGCTGGTTAAGCCCTCCTGTTGAGGGGCGTATCACACGCGAGGCGACGCAGCGTGCGCAGTCCGGTTATATTATTGATGAGATTACCTTGTTCCAGGAGAGACAGGAAGACAGCTGTAGGGTTAGCGGGGTAGATTGCAAGTGTATTTTGAACTTAAAGAACATAACAAGAATATACCAGTAGCTCGAAGAAATCGGTGACGTCACCAATAGGGTTTTTATAGGATATCGCGTGCATAAGGAACTTTGGGTTGAGAGTGGGGAGGAAGAGAAAGATGATAAGGGAGCAGACAGGGAGATAACGGATAGACTAGAGGATCGGAAAAGGAGAAGGGGAAAGGGGCGTGGCTGCGCACGGAGAACGCCGGCCACGGCAAGTGTAAAAGGGGGAGAGAACGGAGAAACAGGACGACTGTATAAGATCGTCGTAAGGGGTACGCAGCCGCAGGGGGCTGCGTGCGCTTCGGCCGCAGGGGGCCGTAGGGGAAGGAATATAATATAACATCATATTTATTATTATTGCATAATCTTTCAAGGGATTGTCGTAAGTCCCCACACTTGCGGGGCAAGGTAAGCAATACGAGGTTGTATATTGTAAACTGCTGGTAAAGAGAAGGGTAACAAGGGGAGGGCCACTATGTCATACGGGAGAGGGTCGGGAGGGTGGGGGAACACCCTCACTACCCCATTACAACACATATGCACCACACTGCCACCACATAGGGAGAAATTAATTAAGTACAGCATAGAGTGGACCCAGGGGACGGACAACAAAATGTTAACACCATGGCCGCCTAATGGTAGTTTCGATCCATATGCCCAACATTCACTACTAAACCATCTGCACAATACATACAAGGGGAAGAAGTTGGCAAACCATGTGGAGGTGTTTAACTTATGGAGGATGTTCCAGGGGTCCCGACCAGGACCAAATGGAATGTTCACTATGGGGGAAGCACCGGAAGAAAAGGAGATTAAGAAAGAAGGAACGGATGGGGAAAAGGGTGCGAAAGCACAAAGAATACGGGGAACGGAGGACAGGGAGGAGAAAAGATTGATAAATCAAACGACATAAAAAAGGAACGGAACAATGAGACACCCATAACACCGGGAGTGAAAATAGAGGGAGGAGGGTTGTACCCTTTAAGAGAATTAGGAGAAATAGAAGGACAGTTCAGGGCGGCTGAAGGATACTCGAACCCGGCATACATCCCTCCACCATATGTGGCTCATAGGAAGATACCAATGGGGGAAGAAAGGATTGGAGAAGAGCAGACTGTAGAGATAGGAAACGATGAGTGGGTAGCTGCACAGATATTATTGAAATTACGAGGTTCACTAACTGGAGAAGAAAGGGAGGTGGTAAGGAGAACAGACGAGGATAGTGCCAGAGAGAGTGAAATGAGGGGAGAGGAGCTACTATGGCAGAAGGAAGAGATTTTGGAGGAAAAATTAGCAAAACTAAGGGATGAGCAGAATGAATTGATCAAACAACTTGAGAGGGAGGAAAGAGAGAGAGTGAGGAAAAGGAAAGAAGGTAAGAACGAATTGGAAAAATTAAGAGAACGAAATGAGGAGCAAAAGAGAGAAGCTGAAAGGGTGAAAGCAGCAGCAGATAGGGTATCAAGAGTAGTACTGAGGGAGAAGAAGAAGGAAGAAGAAGAAAAGGAAAAGGAAATGGAAATATGGAGGAGGAGGGTACTATCAGAGACAGCTAAGAAATATGAAGAGGGGAAGGTAATAGAGAGTATAGTAGAAAGAGAAAGGGTGAAATGGGAAAGGAAGAAAGAGGATGAACGAATATTGGAACAGATGAGCAACGAAGTAATGGAGGAATTGAAAAGAAAAAGGGAGGAAAATAGTAGGGAAATGGAGGAGAGAAGTGAAGGGGGAAGAGAAGGGAGGAGTAGGGAGAGTGAAAGATGGGGAGATGTATATAAAAGTAGAGAGGTAGCAACAACATCAGCACTAGGGGGAACAGTTGGTAACAACGAAAGGGGAGAAAGAGACTTAATAGACTTAAAAACAGTAACAATAAAAGGAAAAAAGGCAGAGTGGGGGGTGCCATTTATGAATGACTTTTGCAGTGAGGAGGAAGAAGGAGTGGAGAAGGATGGAAGAAAGAGTGAAAGGGAAAGCTTAGATAAGCTATACCTCACTAGAACAAACATAGATTCGCCCTGGATGAGTAGAAGATGGGAGGAGCTGGAGAGAAGTAAGGAGGGAGTGAAAAGAATAGGGGAAACACAAACCCATGAAACCACGCCACCCACATCTCCATCACGCCCTCCCACGTCACACCATACATGTTCAACCACCGCACGCTCACTGCACAGAATAAAGCTCGCGCCCTTCATGAACGAAATTACACCTTATGCATGTCGGCTTAGGGACCTCCCTAGTCGCAGGCAAGACAGACAAATAGACATACCCATATTGAACACAGGAAATGACGAAAAAAAGGGAAAGGCAGAAGAGGGAGGTAGGAGCAGAGGTAGTAAGGATGAATTTGAAGTAGTAAAGGAAACGGGGGAAGAGGAGGGGTGTGAAGACTCAATATTATGGAGCGTAAAGGGTGACACGAGACAGAATTTAATGCCACTGTTGGAGAGAGGAGGGGTTAGACCACAGTATGTACCTTGGAAACATACGGATAAAGAAAATATAAAATGTAGGCTCCCATCACTAAGTGGAGGTGCGGGTAAGTGGATATATGAAATGGAAAAACACACCGCAGGACAGAAACTAGCAGTAGGAGATGTGAAGGGCCTGTTAATATCAATATTAGGGGATAGAGCGGACGACATTTGGAAAAGAGCGGGATTCCATGGGGTAACAATAACGAACACATCGCATGATGGGGCACCATTTGCAAACTGTAGACATGCGCTATGGCAGGCACTGAGAGTGCAGTACCCAGACACATCAGACATAGGAGCCATTACTTCCCGTAAGATGGGTGAAAATGAGGACCCTGTTGATTATATCCAGGATATTCAAGAGAAGTGGCGCATGGAAACTAGAGAACAATGGGACAAAACACCAGCCATATTTTATCATATACTAGTACAAGGGCTCCCAGAAGGGGTTCAGAAACAACTAAAGAAAGTAGTGGGGATGGAAGCAAAACCATGGCCAGAAATACAACTGACTATAGTACATCACTGCAGGACATGGCAAGGAAAAATGAAACAAAAGGAAGAGGATAGGAAAACAGAAGAGGCCAAACTAGTACAGAAAAAACTTACTAAATACACAATGGAAGGGGCACTAATAACTACGCCCACACCAATGGCCCAAAGCCCAACGCAAGTAGTGGCTGCACAAGATCCCGCCCAAATAGCACCTCCACAAGGTGTAATACAGCAAGTGCCGCCTCTGCAATTACACGCACCAAACATGGGAGGAGGGTACCCAATGCAAGGAACTGGGTATTATAGTTATAACAGAGGGAGAGGAGGGTTTATGAGGGGGAGAGGATACGGATATAATACCCAACAACAGGCTGGGGGACTTAGAAATTACTACCCCACAGGGCAACCCGTATACCAGGACAACACAGGGAGCTTCCCATGGCAAAGCAGGGAACCACCCGTGTGTTGGAGCTGCGGACTATTAGGACACATGTCACGTACATGTAGGGTCAGGCCAGGAACACCAGCATGGAATGAACAAGCACAACCTAGGACCTCACAAGAACAGCAGGGCATACAACAACAGCAGATGTCACAAAAAGGGAGTGACCCACAACAACAAACAACACAACAGCCACAAACCTATTCACTGCCACAACAACAAATAACACAGCAACTGCCACCGCCACAACAACAAGTAGCGTTAATACAACCACCACCCCAAACTCAACAAACGCAATTGGGTAGGGTGACGGTGTTGGGACACAACCCTTACACAGGGAATGGCCAATCATTGTACCCCCAATAGGCCAGCCCACAGACGGCCTTGGTGTGTCCCATCCTGTCAGTAACACCTAATAGTGCGGAGGAACCACGCATAGAGGTAACGATAGGTGACAAAAAATTATCATTTCTTGTTGACACCGGGGCAACCCGGTCTTGCATAAGGGAAGGTAAATTTAAGATGTCAGGCGAAGCCATGAACACCCAAGGATTTTCTGGGGCTAAAGGGTTGGTTCCATTTACTGATAACGTTCCCTTATCTATTGGAGATTATGATCTGTCAGTTCCACTTTTGTATTATAGTGCCTCACCAGTAAATATACTGGGGAGAGACATAATGAACAGGTTGAATATGACAATCTCCTTTACAGAGGATGGCATAATTTGCTCTACTCCAGGGATTAACATGCTCGCAGCACGACAGATTTTGCAAGCATACTGTGGACAGACAGCGATTAGGGCGGAGCCAGTAGATGGCGAGCTATTCCAATATGGCACAGACATGGCATTTGCATGGATGCCAGGGATAGAAGGGAAAATATGGAGGAGACCAGCAGCCTATCTGTTCCGACCAGAAACACCAGTTAATGAACTGGAAGGGAAGGTGTTTGTAATGGACATTGAGAGCATTATTGCAACAGCTGATTATGTTGCTGTGCACGCCCAAGATAAAGAAGGGAGAGCATGGAGGGCGGTGATAGCACTAGCAGAAGGATGTAGGCTGACCCAGGTGTCAGATGAAGAGCTGTTCTCAGAAGAAAAGGAAGAAGATGAAATGGTGTTCATGATGAGTGTAGAAATATGGCTAAGAGTGGCTCACAAACAAGTAGCACAGAAAATTGCAATGGCACTTGAGGCACCCGCAGGCACCCCAGTCCCGTTTTTTAAGGAGGATATGTCAAAGGTGCCCAAATCATTATGGACTATTAGCCCTTATGACGTGGGATGCATAAAAAGCATAGGGGGTGTAAGGATAAAATTGAAAAAAGGTGCCATACTACCAAGAGTGAAACAGTACCCATTGTCAAAAGAGGCAGATGAAGGCATATATGAAACCATAACGGCCCTTATAAACAATGGCATATTGGTCCCCTCAGAATCACCATGTAACACAGCTGTGTACCCGGTGCGCAAGGCTAAAGGGGGGTCTTGGCGCTTCATACAGGACCTCAGACCCTTGAACAACATAGTAGAAGCAGAGTAGCCAGTAACAGCAAACCCGGCCACAATATTGTGTGGCATTCCAGCAGAAGCATCACGATTTACAGTGATTGACCTTAAAAATGCTTTTTTCTCAATACCATTACACCCAGACTCACAAGATTTGACAAGCTTCACTTACCGAAATACAAAGTGGAAACATACCAGATTACCACAGGGGTATTGTGAATCACCCTCAATTTTCAATAGAGTAATACAGATGGATTTGGGTAACGTTGAGGTGGAAAGCACAGTGTTACAGTATGTGGATGACATAATAATTTGCAGTACAAACGAAAGTAAATGTAGAGAGGACTCCTTAAAGATGTTGACAATATTGGCTGAAAAGGGGTACAAGGTAGACATGGAAAAGATACAATACTGTCAGGAACAGGTACTTTACATTGGCCAACTGATATCCCAACATGGAAGAAGGATTGCACCACAAAGAGCACAGGCCATCTCAAGCACTCCCGTGCCACAGACTGTGAGAGAACTGCAGCAATTTCTGGGGCTGTGCAACTACTGTAGAGCATGGGTATTTGATTACAGCTCATACATAGGACCCATGCTTGAGGGTTTGAAGGAAGCAAATAAAGGGGAGAAAAAGTTGGGATGGACTATGGAAATGAGGGAGGCATTTGACGAATTGAAAGACGCGATATCAACTGCTCCAGTACTGGCATCCCCAGACTATGAGCGACGCTTTTTTATATTTTCGCATTGCGACTCAGCAGTGATGAAGGCAGTATTGGCACAAAAAACGAGCATGGGATATAAACCAGTAGCATTTTACAGCGGACACTTAGACCCTGTGATGTTAGGCCACTTCCCTTGTGAACAAGGTCTCGCTGCAGCTGCCTTTGCAGTAGAAAAAGCATCAGCAATAACTATGGGGTGTCCAACTACACTGTTTGTGGAACATGCATTATTTGCAATATTGAATAAACCCAAGTCCACACTAACGACACAAAGGGCATCAGGTTATGAGATCATTTTGTCTAGGGCTGAACTAGCGATTGTTAGATGTAGCACTGTTAACCCTGCAAGATTCCTAGCAGAAGTAATTGAAGAGGGAGATTACGCCCACGACTGCACCCAAATAACTAAAATGTACTCATGTACTAGAAAAGTTGAAGAAAACGCACTAGAGGGAGGTGAGCTTTTGTTTATTGATGGGTCATCAACTATTGATCAAGGAGATGGGATACGAAGGACTGGGGCAGCAGTGGTAAAAATGATGGAGGCTCCGGTGTGTGTGGCTATGAAATGTGTACAGTTACCACAGCATTACTCTGCTCAAGCCGCTGAACTAGTTGCACTAATATTGGCACTGAAAGAAAGTTTTAACAAACGTGTAACAATATATTCCGACAGTGCATATGTTACATCCACTGTCCACTCAGGGCTAACAAAATGGAGGAGAAGAGGGTTTAGGAGAGCTGACGGCACTCCAGTGCAACATGCCCTCTTGTTGGCTGAATTAATTGAAGTAATAAACGACCCCCAAGAGCTAGCCCTAGTAAAATGCACCGCACACACCAATGGTGAAGACCATGTCTCAAAAGGGAATGCAGCAGCAGACGCACATGCGAAATATGCTGCATACTTTGGTGAGATATGGAACCCCACAGACTCACAGAGAGGGAGAGGGAGGGGAATAGTTAGGGAGATGTTAATAAAAGAAGGGTACACCCATCTCCCAGCCACACAAATTATGGAACTACAAGCGGCTGCACCAATGGCCGAAAAAGAAGTATGGGTAAAAAGAGGATGTACAATGTCCCCAACCGACGCACTATGGCCCCAGGGTTGCACGGGGAAAGTTGTAATACCGTTGGCACTGTTAAATACCGCCCTGAGCCAATTACATCACCCTGCCCATACAGGCAAGGAAATAATCGCAGCACGAATTAGAGAAGATTGGTTTTGTCCTGAGTTAAACTCTCATGTGTCAAATTTTATCAGCAATTGCCTCACATGTCAACAGTTTACGGCCGGTCATACTTTAAAAGTGATAAGAGGTACCATACCCCGGCCAGAAGGACCTTTTCGGCACCTTCACATTGACTATGTTGATATGATCAACATATGTCAAGGTAATAGGTATATGATTGTAGTAGTATGCCCATTTTCTAGGTGGATTGAAGCAGGGCCCTGTTCACACCCTGATGCGTTTAGAGCAGCCAAATTCATAGTAAGGGAGGTCTTCCCCAGGTGGGGAGTGTGCGAGGTGTTAAGATCAGACAACGGCCCACATTTCGCAAACGAAATGTTCCAACATATCACATCCCTGCTGAACATTAAACACAAATTTGCATGTGCATACCACCCACAGGCTAATGGCGTATGTGAACGCCTGAATGGCTTATTGAAGGAGGCAATTGCAAAAATACAACAAACAACAAAGAAAAGTTGGTTGTATTGCCTTCCGTTAGCTTTATTTGAACTTAGAAATAGGCCAGGGTCCGACCACCACCTCACCCCCCACGAAGTGGTTACTGGACGTCAAATGCGCCTTCCCCTAACCCCAACGTCAAGGGCATTCACCGACCACGAAAGTTCAGCGAGTGTGTTAGGTGATGAAATGTATCAATATGTGTCTTCTTTGATTACTAGTGTCGTGTTTGTGTCTCAACAGCTCGAGCGCACACGGGGCGGGTCTACCAGCAATCAAGAAAAAGGCGCAAGTACAGAATTGGGAAAGGAGAACTTGTGCAAACTTGCCAAAGGTGACCACGTGCTACTTCGCAATTTCAATAGAAAGTGGAACGAGAAGAGGTTCACTGGCCCCCATCTGGTAGAGGACGTATCAACAAGAGCAGTAAAACTAAAGGATAAGCGTGCCTGGAACCACCTACATGACGTAAAGATCTACAAACTGCAGACCCGCCCCAGCGCCAACGACAGGTCCATTGGAAGAACAGCAACAACATCCCCGACAGCGGAAGAAAGTTCCACCACAGACAACGACCCAATTGTTCCCTCGGAGACGATAACTGACGAAGAAGGGGGTGATCCCCATACTGCCCACCCCATGGTCACACGCTCAAAGAGTAAAAATACTTCCGCCATCTGAGCGCAAACCCCCCCCATTGACTGCTAAGTACAGTTGTAACTAAAACTGAAGGACATTGCTTGCACCAATACACATGTAAACACGTGAATGTTCTCTTTTTTCTCTCGCACATACAGGAACTGCGTAATATTGTATTGTTAAGAAAAAGCTAATTAACAAGTTCAGTGTACAGGCGTAGATGGTACTCCCAGACGATAACTACCCAGAAGAATTGTCACACCAATTTGTATACGAAATAAAAAGGCCAACATACCTAAAAAGGAGAAGGGTACGTGTCTACTACACAGCCTTCCTCCTGGCCATAGAATATTCCATGCCCCACCTACGCCCGTACTTGCCGGTCCTAAGAGACCGATCACTTAGAGTAGCGTGGGAGCAGCTCTTCGCCTGGGCACTGAATGACTACTTGATAGGGAGAGCTTAAAGGAAACAAAACTAACATTTAATAACGAGCACTTTTGAGAATTTTTAGGCGGGCAACTTTAACGTCGCAAGAATACGCTGCCAGGACTGCAGCAAGGTAAGAGCAAAATGCCGGTGAGATTAGCATATGTAATAAAAATAATAGGGATTTTTATGATCACCGGGTTCTTGGCTGCCTCTGTCTGGCAGTACAGCTATGCTATTGATTTTATTGCTGCACCCAAACCTAATATACCCCCGTTCCCTGCTGCAACAGGTGTTACGTCAGGTTGTAATAGTAACATTGCACCCAAGCAAAATAGAGTTAAACGCAGCACATACTCAGACAATAAAGGTATTGATAATTATGTACAAGATTCAGCACACGTCACAAACAACATATGGTACCAGCACATGACCCGCATTGGTAAGCAGACAACTGAGGATAGCTGTTACGTTTGCTCATTAATACCATACGCCATGAGCGCTTCACGAACATTTGTTGCCACAGAAATAGATGAAAAAACAGCACAGTGCATAATATATTTGGCCCTGTTCCAAACGAAAGGAAGATTTCAAGGAACAGTAGTGCACATGACATGGAAAACACGAGACTCATACCCATATGAAAACAACTTCCTCAAGACCTATCTGAGTTATCACAAGACCAGTTTACATGCTGAAGCATTCAGGTACATAACAAGTGGCCCTGCAAAAGGAGAAACAAAGAAGGTAACACTGCAGTATCTACCATGTGATTGATACGCCACTGAAGTTCCGGGTAAACAAGGATGCTGGGAGAGGCCGCTACTGACGATAACAGGAAAGGTGTATCTGGGCAACAGCTGGGAGATAGGAGTGATTGGCAGCAACATGGTAACAAAAGAAACTATCTCAACTATCGAGACACACAATCATCGATGTTGGACGACGTGGATCAAGTATGTACCATTGCTCACGTGGGTAGAAGAAGATGAAGACCCAATAACTATACTACCATTGACTGCGCCCAAAATATGCTACCAGCATAAAGGAGAGGTGGACGTAGGATATAACACCAATTGTGCAAGCGTGATGGAGTTACCTGAGGAGGGAGCGGGAACAGCAGTAATAATGGACCATTATTGGGCCTGTGGAGAAAAGGCATATCATACACTGCCTCCCCTGTGGAATGGTGTGTGCACAATGGTACACGTCAATGTACCATCACTAGTGGTACCTAAGAAGCATGTCGATGTGGCGAAATTTCCTAAAATGGATGAAGGGGATAAGAGAAGAAAGAGATCTGCACCACTTCAGAAGGAGCAAGGAAACAGGACCAACAGCAATGATACTGTCCTAAATAGGAGAAAAAGACAAGGAGAGCCATTGACAGGAAATTACCTGTGGGGAAGGTCGGAAACGGAACTAACATCAATACCGCCAGAACACAGACTATTCAGCAGAGCAGCAATGTTCTTCTCCTCAATAATACATCCGGGACTGCAGGCATACGCAAACGCAAAATGGCACCCCTGGTCGACAAGTCGACCAGAGGGGGGACTGAAGTGGGAGAATGGAAGACCAGGCTCCCGTCCTTCACCTCTCGCGCTTGGCCTAGAGGGTCACGGCCCAGACACCCGCCGCGAGAAGAGTTTGTCCATTTACCAGACGACCAGGTACCCTGGTACAGGAACATACGGATGTGTCCACCTGCCTGCCCAGCAGCCCGCACTGGCCATGCCGACACCTGCGGCTCGGATCAGCTAGACTAAAAACCACACGTCGTTAGAGATGCCATGACGACCTAGACAACGGGAAGCACATCTGTACAAATATACACACTTAACATTTCCACACCAATCTACACGAAGAACATACTCAGTGCTCTGACGTAGGCGACAGGCATATTCACGGACGTGCATCTTTATTATTTTTACATAGGCTTTCAGAATGCAGAAACGCAAGACGCATCATGAACTCATCTATAACGCTTGCTCACGCTTCTCTTGAAACCCGTTACCACCATGAGAGGTATAATGGAAACACGATACTGGTCATGGAAATACATGCTACTATAACCTAAAGCACCTATGCACCAAACAGACTACTTAAGCACCAGGCCCGAGTAGGCCTCAAACAAGAGCTCCCGTGGACATTAACAAAGCAAGAGTCAGGTTGCTGATCCTGCAGAAAGAACCCGGTGGAGCAACCAGCCAAGGTCGCAATGTTGCAAACCCACATCCAAGAACAAATCATCAAAGGCACGATGTTGCAACCTCGCACTCCGCGCCTCAACGATAAAGGCACGCCGACAAATTAAACCAGACGCGCAGTAGAAAAAACAATATTAATTGTGCAGAATTCTGCCTCTTTCACGGTCCCTCCCCACGTGACCAAGCCGAACCTGACGAGATGCCAAAACCCAGGAGAGAAAAGGCGTCTGGGTCCCTCACTACGAGACACAGGCCGATACACTTGAAAGGCTCAATGGACATCTGCTACAGTGGGAGCGGTCAGCCTTCCACCTATGAATAAATCCTCACATTGTCTGCACGTACCCATATTGAAACATTGTTGCAAACACAGGTACACCGAGAGCTGGGAACAACGGTGGTCCCAGGCTGGGAAGCTCACGGATGCACCAATCAGAACATGGGGCTCTTATCTCAGACGTCAGTAATACTAGCCAATCCTCAGGAGTCTTCATGTAACAATTCTTATGTATCTAATTGTAGGGACAACCCAGATATACCACCTGACTACACCTTGTCCACTAATATCATTCTCTATATGTGTACTATACTAACCCTACCACTCAAGCAACCAATTAAGAGTGGCGATAGGTTTTTGTTAACTTTCTGAAGTGACGCAAGTAGCGCGTCATAATGCAGTAAAAAGGGCCTGCGAGCCCCACGATTGTGTGTGTGTCAGGACGGACGCGTACGCTCCTTGACCCATCCCTGCCGTTTTGTCTAAATAAACAGCAGAGTCACCTTGCTCCTTGTGTGTGTCTCATACTCTATCTCGCCTGGGATATACGGGAGGAGTTGGGGCCTCCCTGCCCGGAGGTCTGCGGACGGCCCGGCCGACCCCGGCAGAATTTCCCCCCGACAATTGCACTGTTTAAAAATCTCCCCACATCATCGGCATTGTAATGGTAAATAGAAAATAAAACACCCGTCTGTTTTCAAATATTTTCTGTATTATAAAAGCTGCATTTAGACACGATCTCATTCTTTACAGAAATAAATAAAATGGTACAGTCAAAGCATTGTCTATGACACACTGCAAAGAGCGTGGCGGAGAACAGAACTCAAATTGCAACATTGGTATTTGATTAAGACACGCACAGGAATCCTACACTGACTGCATATTACCGTACACATTCAGCTCCCACACTTCTCATTACCTTGGGCCTCATTCCGAGTATGGCGTTAAGGGATAGCGGCCACCGCTAACGAGAGCGGTGGCGGTAATCCCTTACCGCCATACTCCGAGTTCCCTTAGCGCCATGGTGCTTTTAACACCTGCTTTTAGCAGGCGTTAAATACCATGGCGCTAAGGGACCTTGATGTTAATTACGCCACCGTAATTTACGGTGGCGTAATTGACGCCTTCCCCACTCCCATTATGCCCTATGGGGCGAGAATGGGAATGGGGAAGGGTAAATGGGGATTGGGGAATTACCGCCCCGCCAACCTTGGAATGGGGCGGTAATTCCGCCAACCACCAAGGCGCTGCCGGTCCGGGTACGGCGTCAACCAAGGCGTTAATAGCGCCATTGGTTAGCGCCGTACTCGGAATGAGGCCCCTTATCTTTTTAGTTGTTCTCTTTGTGAATGTGGCTCTCTTGGATTAACTCCAGCAAAAAGGAACGCTTGCCTTCTCAAGCCGGGGTCATTGCCTGGAATTCTCAGCTTTTTCAGATAGGAATGCCTCAGCCAGTGGAAAGGTTTTTCTTTCAGCTCTCCCCAATCTCGACTGCAGCAGGACACAGGAATCTGCATTCAGTCAGGACCCCACAGCCAGGTCTTCTCCCCAGTAGTGCAGAAAGATGTCTGCCTGTCTTTTTCCCCGTTACTGCCCACTAAAACTTTCTTCTCAGCCCTCTGTATGACGTGTCCCAATGAAATCCATCATCTCTCATCCTCCTACTCTTCAACAATAGCTTCGCTTATACATTTGCAATTGTTGCAAATCTGACTTCCTTCTTCCTGCAGTTACTGTGCACAAAAACACGGAGAATCAGGCAGAGAAGAGAAGAGAAAAAAAATCTGCACACACATTTAAATGGTTTTCAGAGTATGCCTAATTCTGCAGTGGAGAACACATTTTATTAGTGGGTTATATTAAATAAGGTTTTATTAGTCAGGTTAATGGTTAATAGGTTAGCTGTTAATTTTCAAATGTGTCTCTAGCAATATAGGCATTTCAGGTGAAAAATAGTGTGCATTTTTAAATGAGCACGTGTGCTTTTAACTGTAAAAATAGATTTGCATTTTATATGTTAAAATCGTTTTTGACTGAATAGCCTGTCTTTCCTTGTTAATCTGGTAACCCATATAGCAATGTACCGCACCCTTGTGGTGGTAATGCAAAAAATAAATGTGCTACTTGTGCAGTATTACTGTACTCTGTACTGTAACACGCCAAATATCCTTACAGAGTTGTATGATAACATGTTTGTAGTGTATGAGTGGCAGAATCGTGGTGTCATAGGATGAAGACGAGTGGCGTGGCTGTAATGGAAAAGAATGTGATTGCATCTTAGAATGATGAAGTGGGAAATATAGAGTATAGTATGAATTAATGGTTTTATAAACTGAAAATAGATTCGGATTATACAAAGCATAGTTATGTAAAAATTGAAATGACATACATGCCACATTAAGATTCTTACTTTTTAGAAATGGTAGAGCATGCTTTGTTGAGTTTGTTTTTTTGGTAATGTTCTTTTTTCTGGAAACATAAAATAATTATTGCTGGCAACTTTGAAAATTGGGCACTGCTATAAGAAGTAAGAAGTAGCCCAGGTAGTAGTCACTATGCAAACATTAGTACTTTTAAAAGCACCAATGGGCTATTGGGATATGTGCTGCAGTGAAGCTGTTATTCTTGAGGTTATATCATAAAAAAGGTGGTATAGAATATTCCTTAAATTGAAACATACCTGTAGTGTGCCTTCTTAGATGCAGACTTTGGAATGCAGATTTTGTAGGTTCTGGTAATAGAAATATGTAACACTTTGTAAAGCAGGCTGTAATAGACAAGACTCTGAATCACAGCAAAAATGCACTCTCAGAGTTGAACGAAACATCTGAACTGTTTAACTATGAAGGGGGGGTTAGATGCTGGGTTTTTGGATGTGATTTTTGGATTGGTGGATGGGTGTGTGATTGGTTTAATGTAGCCAAACAGAGTGTTACAGAGATAAGGATAAAAAGGGAAGAAGGGCTTCCCTGTGCCCTGATGTCGTGGATATACATGACTTTTCATCGATAGACCACATGTGCCATCGAGGTTCTTTTACAATGTGCTGCAAGGAAAGAGGACATCAGGAGGCACAACCAATCAGGCCTTCTCCTTGTGGAGGAGGAATAGAACTGGAGAGGCTGGCAAGTGCTTAATTTCTTGTTTGAATTGCTGAAAGCATGGACCTGAACAAGAACACTATATCATTTATTTATTTATTGCATTTGTTTAAAACGCCCAAGATCCGGAAGTATCACAGTGCTAGGTTACAGTGGTTATAATAAACAGGTAGTACAGAGTCATGGTAAGGTAACAGTTAGAATCAAGTACTTGGTTACAGAGGAGGGTGGGTGATGATAAATAAGTATGCACAGTAGGTAGTGAATTAGGCATATTTATTGAACAGAGCAGTTTTGAATTTGTTGCAGAAGATCGGGCAGGAGGGCTCATCTTGTATGGAAGTGGGTAGAGCATTCCATAGGGTAGGGGCTAAAAAAGTGATACTCGCACCGCTGGTTCTTTGTCTGGTGAATGTAGGTGTCCCGAGAGAGGTGGATGTGGAAGATTGCAGGCAGCAAAGATGCTTTTTTTTTATAAGCGCTTAGCAAGGTATGTGGGAGTGGTGTGAATGCACCAGGGAGTGCTTTGATAGGCAGCCGTGTGTTTTGTGCCTCACAACTGAGGTATGATCAGATGTCTTCAGGCGCCCAACTGCCTGAAAGGAATTGCTTTGGATCAGTTGTAATTTGCCCATACTTTTGGTAGAGGTTCCTGCGAGGATTATGTTGCAGTAATTCATTTTACTGATGATGATTGAACTAGCCAAGGTGAGACACTATCCGGGGATAATCATTTTTTGGAGCTATTGATGAGTTTAGTAGAGTAGGCTGTGGAGGAGGAAACAGCTTTGACCAGTTTGTGCATGGTGAGTTTAGAGTCAAAGGGGACTCCCAGGGTTTTGACAGAAATAGAACCAGGGGTAATGTTTCCGTCAATGGAGCAGGAGGAAAAGGCCGGGTCAAAGAGTTTAAGGTGATGCAGGGAGCCTATGATGAGGAGCTCTGTTTTAACATCATTTAGGCATCAGTGGTTCAGGAGAATTCTCAAGAATGTGCTAATTTCCCTTACCTTTTGAGACCCCCAGCAACTTTGCTGGATTTCTAGGATTTAATTTTTTACCTGGGAAGAGTGTGAGCCTTTTTTCCTACTCTTCAATGTGGTTTGATATGGGTTTTACTTTTGTGTTCTTTGGATATGGAGTTTTAAAACAACTCCATGGGCATCATCTTTTTCTGTGTGTCACACAGCACCCTCAGTTCAGTGACATAGGGGTGTCTTTCAGACTCCCCAAGGTTTAAATACCTTCTCTGGGACTGACTACTGACTTTACTAGTCTTTTTAAATGTACAGGCCCAGCACACACTATCTTCCTATAGTGTTTTGGAGGGGTTGCCTAGCTTCCACTGAGTCTAAACACTCATGTAACAGTCAGATGTTACCCTTTCCCACTTGAAATGGCTGGTGGCTGTGGTTTTAAACAAACTACCATGATTGTTTCCAACCGTGAACACCAGTAGCTAAAAATCGGGTCAGCCATGTTTTCCAATATGGCGCCCAAGACCTATCTGTAAAAACAGACTCCGGTCAACTTTTTTCACCATTTCTTATTGGAAAGGTACTTCTTGTGTTTGTCTCTACGTGCCAAAGCCTTTCTCTGGCGCCTGAGTGTCTGCGGCGGACAGGATGTGAGGGAGGTGCCCAAAACTCCCTGTGCTTTGTCTTCTAGGAGACCTGAATGCACTCTGGTGTGATTGGCCGGCTGGCTGTCTGGCAAGGACAGCCACCCTGTTGTGTGAGTGACAGCCAGGCTGGAATGAATGGGGAAAACTGTTTATATGCAGGTCTCTGGGACTTGGAAAGCAGAGTCGACCACTGGAACGAAAGAACCGAAGACAAGCTGAAGGAACACGACTGCTGCAACTCCTGTTCCACCCGTGAAACCCTGCTGCAGGTCCAAATTGCCTAAAACTCCAAAGACAGAGAAGTCCTTCTAGGTTAACTTCTTTGAGAACAACCAACTCGTAAGCCACCTGGATACCGTCCCCAACCTGGTCGAATTTTCATCAGAGTGCTGTTGAAAACTGGATATCCAGGGGGAAGGAAACCAGTTGGTGGACTTTAAGGCACTCACACCTTAAATTGACGTGTTGCCAAGCTTGTTGCCTCTTTCCTGGGCAGTGCAAGAACCTCCCGACGTCCTCATTCTTGTACCGACGACTGAAGCTCAGGAACAGCGGGATCTGCAGGAACTGCCAGGAACAACTGCCTCAGCTACAGCTTTTGTTCTCTTACAAGGTACTGTGCAAGTGCGGTGCAGAACTTTGTTCGGCTATGGTGAAAGTTTGTGAAACTTTCCCGACTTTGAAGGCTTGTCGTTCCCTCAACTAAAATCAAACTTTTTGTCTGACCAAATTCTTCTAGGATCCGTGGCAAAGACTTAACCGTTTACTACCAGAACTGTGCTATCTTATACACGACTCTGAACCATTTACTTTGGCCAGGCCTCTTGAATTGAATTGCTGGTTGTAGTGAACTACCCTGTCTATGAAAGTATTTGCGCTGTTGATTCTTATAACCTTGAGTTTTTACCCCTTTTTAAAGTTCCTGAAGTGCCATTTTGCTCCCACTTCAGGGGAGCTGAACGTTTCAGAAACTGATTGGTTGTGTATTGTAGTATATTCGATTGTGATATTGAGCTGCTCTTACTAGTGGAATGTTTTCCAAATGACTGTGTAAATCAATGTATATTCTTTTACCAAGAAACCTTCAGTAAGTGTGTGTTTGAATCACTGCATTTGATAGCCCTTTGTGTAACCTGTTGTACTGCTCACTTTACTCTTGACATAAGTCTGGCTGCTCAGCCATTGCTACCACAATACTGTGTAGTACAGGCTTGTACCCAAGGTGAAATTGTACTTACACTTGTAGTCTTAATTGTGTGCAGTGTTCCCAAAGGGTATTACATATGATTTTGCCTAACAAAACTCAGTAGATGTTGGCAGAGTCTAGGTCCTGGTTGCCTGTGAGTTTTAGGAGTATTTCTGTGTTATCAGTGAAGTTGGTGTAGGGAATTTGGAGATTGTCAAGGTGGTCTAAGAGAACTTTGATATACATATTGTACAGGGTGAGTGAGTGGCATGACCCCTGATGTACCCCATAAGAGTTGGGATTTGGTTGGCTGTTTCCAACCCTGTGAAGATCTTTGGGGATCGCTCATTCAGAAAGGAGTTGATCCATTTGGTGGCATCAATTGAGAGATTGAAGGTGGAGGTGAGGTGGTGACATAGGATATTGTGATCCACAAGATCAAATGCCGCAGATAGGTCAAGTAAGAGGAGGATGGCAAGATCACCTGCATCACGGATGCTGTCCAACTGAATCTTGAGGTGCAGGAGGCCTGATTCCATGCTATGTCTAGATCTAAATCCAGATTGGAGTGAGCCCAGGAGGTTGTGGGCTTCCATGGGATTGGACCTGTGTGTAGGCGGTTCATTTCAACATTTTAAAGAGGCACAGTACTGTGGTGATGGGACAGTAGTAAGTAGGAAGGTCAGGATCGAGCAAAGTTTTTTTGAGGAGGGTGTGACCCCTGCATCAGGAGTCAAAGGAGCCATTGATACATTTGATGATGATAGGTGCCAGTGGGCTGCACAGAGCTTGATAACATGCAAAGGATGGATGTCTCCTTTGCAGTTTGACCTTTTTAGGTGACAGATGGTGGAGAACACTTCAGCTGGCAAAACAGGGGAGAAATAGAAAGGGGGGATGGTAAGCTCTGAGGGAGCAGTGGAGGATGTGGGCAGCGCAGTGTTGGTAGGGAACAAGGATTTTTGGAAGATGGTGTTCTATCTGAGGTTGTGGGATTTGTTGGCCAATGCAGGCTGGACCAGGAAGCACCAGTCTTTGTCTTTTGGGAAGCTTTTGATAGACATGTTTAGGGATTCAAGCTCCTTGATCATTTTGAAGCGCTCACCTGTATTTGAGCTTGCATCACTGATTCTCGTATTGTAGATGTTAGCTTTGCTAGTCACAATTGTGTTTTTGTAGGATTTGGCAATTTTGAGAAAAGCATCCTTGTGGTGCGTGGAGCGTGGAGGTGTTTTATCTCCATATGTGTTTTTGGGCACGTTTTCAGAAGGGTGGTTAATTCCTCACTAAACCAATTGTGGTTGTCGTTTTTTTTGTGGTTTTAAGGGGCCCATGGAGGTGGAGAGCATTGAGGAGGGTAGAGTTCTAGGCAGCAAGGATGGTTTTGGATCAGTGCTGTTAGGCATCAGAGCCAGGGAAGTGCAGATAGTGAGTTCCATTATCTCTAAAGTAAATTTGCGAGTGTGTCTCACTGTGGTGGGGGGTGGATGCTAGATTTGTGTACTTCGACAAGGTTGATGGATATAGTAAAGCGGATCAGAGAATGGTCCATCCAGGATACAGTCTGATGTAGCTTTTTCCACAAACCCTGATTATGTTTTCAACCATTACACAAACAAGAGTGGAATAGATCCAAGCTGTTTTGTCCACACATAGATAAAAGCAAGGTGAAATGTGAACACAAATGTAAGTGCATTTCTTCATGCTTTTGGAATATCATCTTTTGAAAATGATAATATACAACATGATGGAGTAAACATTTTTTGGAAATGATGGAGTACATCTTACAAATCTTGAACATTTGCATTTTCTTTCAAATATGCGGACTGCAGTTTAAATTTTGTGTGCATGTAATTAAATTGGAAGAAGAGGAGTATTTAATGAAAAAGCTCATAAATGCACATGAATTTAGGCACTTGTGTGTCTCATCCGCTCCTACGGCGTCAGATGTTACTCCTACGCTGACCACACTCAGATCCTGATCTGGCTAGATCTTGATCGGACTGAGATGTTATTGCACCTACGGGAATGCCTGACAGCCGTGGGAGCAAGGATGAACCTTAACTGGCTCAAATTGAACGGAGACAAGACAAAGGTACTGCTGGTGGGGTGTCCTCCCGATCCTTCACTCTGGGTATCCTCTTTCTGGCCCTCCTCCCTGGGTGTCCTTGCCTCTCCAGTGAGTAAGGTGGAAAAAATGTGTGTTATTCTTTCGGCTTCTCTATCCATGGCCAACCAGGTTGCTGCTGTATACCAGGCTGGTCTTTTTCAGTTGAAAGTCTTAAAGAGGGTTCTCCCACTGATTCCAACCACCCTGCGCCCGCCAGTGGTAGCAGCCCTGATATTGTCCCGGCTGGACCACTGTAACTCACTGTAACTGGCCCACCCAAAGGGACTCATTCAGCGACTCCAACGCCTCCAGAATTGCCATAGGGCATAATGGGGATGGGGAAGGCGCTAATTACGGCACCGTAAATTACGGTGCCGTAATTAGCACCAAGGTCGCTAAGCACCTTGGACTTTAACGCCTTCAAAAAGCAGGCGTTAAAGTGTGAATCAGGCATTAAGGGTTAACGGCGCAGACGGCGCCGTTAAACCCTTAACGCCTGACTTGTAATGAGGGCCATGGTCTTGGTGCTGAGTTCTTGCAAACTAAATTCTCCCACTACTATCCCAATCGTCAATTGCGCTCAGCCTCTGCTAACCTGCTTATCGTACCCTCATACCATTGTACGAGGATCGGTGGTAGGGCTCTCTCTATAGCTGAAGCTAGACTGTGGAACAAACTTCATCTCTCAATAAAGGATCTCTCAAGTCATTTAGCTTTAGGAAAGCAATCAAGACACTCTTGTTCTAGTATGTGAGCTCTATTCAGTCTTAGCAGCTGCACTAGGGGTGGATATATGCTCGTCACTCTCCACCGCCAAGATACAACTGGTGATTGTGTGCTTAAGAAATGACAGTAACATAACATAACAAATTCAGTGAAAAAACATTGTTAAAGGGACGCTGTGATTTCAAGGTGAAAGCGGAAAACCTAAGAAATGTGTCAATTATGGTAAGCTGCACAAACATAACTTGTGTTACCACCATACACTGCTCACACTAACAGACAGGAAATCAAAGATGACATCACACATGGCATCATCAATGACATCACTGATGAAATCACATATGACATTACTACTCAGTAACAATCCTGATAGAAAGTGCCTACACGGGGCTCTTTTTAGAGTGTTGCTATCAACATATAAATTGTGATAAGTAGGCCTTTCATGAACTAAACCATGTATCACAAAATGTACTTAGGTTTTGTTGTTAATACAGCAATCTAATAATACATAAACATGGCTGCTGCATGGAACATAGAAGTAGAGTGTTCTTAATCTGGTATGTTTGGCCACTAGAAACATAAATCTAAGCCTATCAGAATCTTGACTAATATTAAAGCTGGAATCAACAGCTAACAATACAAGAATTACTGCACACGTGTTAGTTTACAGAGTACATTTAGAACATCAATGCAGACAAATCAGAGACACTTACAAGGAAACTCTAGTAATGAAAAAACAAATACTATGATTATAAAATTAAACAAAGTTTAGAGTCCATCATCATGTATACACATTGTATTATCTGTCTGGGGTCTGCTTATTGTTCCATGTATATGAATAATGAACTCAGGCCAAACCCTAATGAAAGTCACTTAGGAACCTACCACAAGGTTAATGTCTACACATAAAGCAGCTTTATGGTATGTGTATCATGTTTTCAATGCAATATGACCAGATTAAGTCCTCTGCTTTAATTTGTTACTGTGACTAAGCAAAAACAACATCCCAGGATATGTGATGTCATGAGTGATGTCAGTGATAAGGCATTTGCGATGTCATCTTTGAGGTACTGGGTGTTAGTGTGAGCAGTGTATGGCAGTGGTGTGAGTTAGGGTTGCACAGCTCACCATAACTGGCTGAATTTCGATTTTACCTTGCAATCATAATCTTCCTTTAACAACGTTTTTTCACTGAATTTCATCGGATTCTATTAGTGCAACTTAACCATAACTTCCCTATAACAGTGATTTTTCACTGAACATATGGAATTCTTCTACAAAATTATATTGAATGAAAATCTTGGCCATGGTTAGTACTGTACCAGCCACCCATGCCTTAAACAATTTATGGTAGTGCGTGCAGGGTTAAAAATCGGTGTTAATCTGTCTGACTCCAATAGATCAATTTGGTTGAACAAGCATTTGTTTCTGAAAAGAATAGGCTAAACAGTCTGGTACAATGTGCGGAAAACAATGGCCTGGAGATAAATATTGGCAAAACCAAAGTGATGGCATTTCTAGGCAAGGTTAAGCATTCCCGATCTAATAACTACGAGTGTTTTGAAGAGAAAAAACAAATTGAGCTTGTAGAATGCTATAAATACCTTGGTGTTATTATCGACCATACATTAACACGGAAAGAACATTGGCAAGAAACCAAATTGAAATGTATAAAAATAGGTGCATTGAGTCATTTTATTGGTAGACAGGGTGGTCTCTCTGTTAACACTATTCTGTTATTACACTCAACGAAAATTGTGTCGTGTCTTCTCTATACGGCGGAGATCTGGGGGAAAAGGTTCCACAATTAAATTTGTAAGTTTGAAGGAAAAATGTTAAGATGGCTTTTTAGACTTCCGTCCACCGTATCATGTGAATATATCTTATTGGAATGTGATGTTAGATATGCCTTTGACATTTTAGAATTTAAAGCTGCCATGTTATTTGTGAAACTATGTACCCTTACATAATAATAATACATTTGTGGTTGACTTGATGAGAACGTTTAATGAAGGAGATAACTATTATAGGCTAAAATTGATCTACTCATTATTTCTGATATATGCGAAATGGGCGAAAGAGAATGCTGCTAGTTGGTTGTACTACTCCCACGCTAACGTGAAACGCTGCCTTAAAATGTCTATTTATAACCATGCTAAGGAGAGAGATATGATTCATTTAGCCACTAAAGCAAATAGCAGACAGTTTTTAGAATATTGGACATTAGATGCCAAAAAACCAAAATACCAATATGCATTCCCCCATCCTAATATCTTCAGGTCCCATTTGCTTTTTAAGTTCAATAAATGTGATACGATGGAAATTGTAGGTGCTAAACTTGGTATTGCAAGAAATGAAAGATTATGAACACTATGAAGGACTGTGAACATTGAAACTGCTAAACACCTTATGTGCTATTGTGAAAGCCTTAATAAGTTGTGACATCTGTACTTAAAATGAAATAACAACTCTAGCTCTTAAGAAGATATTGAAATGACATGGCAGTGTTTGTTAGAAAGTAATGAGATGAATCTTATCTTCCATATGATGACATTTTATGAGCTAATTTTAACAATTTTCAACAATGTGTCGATAGGTATTTTAGTCGTTTAAGTGAAATTTTTTAATTGTTTTTAGTGATCGATGTATGTAGCCTTATATGATGTATATGTTTGTAATATGTAAAGCCAGGTATGGATGTATGCATATTTAAATAAATAAAATAAATAAAAATTAAAAGATGCAGAGTTTGTGGCATTTTGGTTTAGCATTATAGATTTATTATATTTGCGTGTGGGCGCCACTCTATTGAGGCGGAACATGGTTCAAATAACCTGTTCTATGGAATTTCTTCCACTCAGAAGGGTCTACAACCACGTTTTAGCTCACTTTGAAATATCCCTTATATCAGTATGGTCCCATCCACATAGGCAGTCCAGTATGGAAATGCTAGTCAATTTAGCTTGGTTTTTACCTGTTATATCCAAGCACTGTCACCGTATTTAAAGTTGCTCTGTGAAACCTAGGCCTTTTCTCCCTCTTCAGGATTCTCAAATTTAGGTGGGTTTTTACCTGTTATAACTAAGCACTGTCACCGTATTTAAAGTTGCTCTGTGAAACGTAGGCCTTTTCTCCCTCTTTAGGATTCTCAAATTTATGTTTCTCTTCTTTCCTGTCTTAGAATGTCCTGTGATTTTCTTGCGCTCGCCTCCTAAGTGCCGCCGTCCTGTGCCACTCTCCTGTTCACTTGCCTCTCGCTGTCTTGTCTGTCTACCCCTTGGGCCCCCTCCTCTCCCACCTACTCTATGGTGCTCTCTGTCTCCCCTATCTTTTCAAACTGTTTCACTTTTGACTATCCTGCTCTCCTCACTAAGTCTGGTAGGAAAAAGTTTAAAAAGGACATGCTGGTCTCCAACCCAGGCCTCCCTATCGCTGACACCTACATCAGTGCCTCCTCCAAGGAAACTCTCACCGACATCCTCTTTGTCGTTCCTTCTCCAGATCTATGGACCCCGCATACGGTCTCTGTTCTCTCTCCTTTCTCCTCTTCTCCCATTAATGGTGGTACTCATTGGGATGCCCTCCTGGCCTCCTTCCTATCCTCTAAGATCATCATTATTGTCTACTCTAATGGGACCATCTTGGTCCAAGGCCCTCAGGCCAACCTTCATCTCTTTGATAGGCGCTTTCCGTGTCTCATCAACTTCCTTTCTTCTCCTGCTGTACCCTCCCCCCTTTCCTTGGCTACCTTGCCTTCCCCCTCCCTCTCTGCCCCCTCTCGGGTGCTTTCTACACTTCCACAGGGCGTACCTCTGATCTGTACCCCTCCCCGGAAGTCCTTCAAGGAGGGCAACCTTCTCCACATTGCCACTCTTAACTCCTGCTCTGCTGTCAAACACTCCTCTGATATCTGCCGCCTTCTTGAAGAACTTGACCTCGATGTCCTCGGTCTCTCTGAGACATGGTTTACGGCAAGCTCTGTCACCAGCTTTGACACGCTCCTACCTGATGGCTACAAGATCCTCTCCGTGCCCAGGCCCAACCGATCTGGTGGGGGCGTAGCCCTTATCTACCCTGAGTGGATTCCTGCCTCTGTCATTCCTACGCAGGCCTACTCCTCTTTGGAATGCCTCGTCTGCAGGCTCTCTCTCTCGCCTAGCCATTCCCTTACAGTGGCTACTATCTATCGGTCACCTGTTCAGGTTTCTTCCTTCCTCTCTGAGTGGGCGGACCTCTCCTCCTCACTACTGGCCTCAACCACTCAACTCCTCCTTCTTGGGTGCCTCCTGTCCCCCCTCTGAACTCTTTTGCGACCTCTGCGACTCTCTCTCACTCACCATTCTCCCCTCTGGCCCGACTCACTCTACAGGGCACACTCTCGATGTTCTAATCTTTTCAGACCTTCCCCTCTCTGTCCCGCCTCCACTCCTCTCTCCTGGAGTGACCACTTTCTCCTATCCTCCCACCTCACCCTCCCTACCCCGCAGGCCAAGCCACCTCCGTCACTGCCACCCACCTTCTCGGTCACCCGACCCATGAAGCGCGTGTCAGTTGAGGCTTTCGCCGCCACCTTCTCACCCCCTGGCTGACTCTCTTTGACACATCCCTCTCCACGCTCCACTCTGCTATATCTGATACTCTTGATATCCTTGCCCCTGTCATGAGAATCCGCCTGAAGCCCAAAGCCAAGTGCAACTCCTGGTATGACTTAGACCTTGTCACCCTAAAACGCAAGTGGAGGGTTGCCGAGAGGAAATGGCGTGCTTCAAATTCATCCTCTGACAAACTGGATTGCTGCCTGCTGCAAAGGCAATAACGGCTCTCCGTCCTCACCAAGAAGAGAGCTCATATCCAAGCCCATGTCTCTGTTGCATCTAACAACTCGGCTGAACTCTTAAAAATCTGTAAGGAACTGGCCAATCCTGCCGCAGTCTCTACCTCTCCTGTCCCTTCCCAGGCCCTCTGCATGGCACTGGCTGCTCACTTCATTTCTAAAACTCTGGAAATCATGCACTCACTCTCCTCCTCTCATCCCCCTCCCGCTATTCCGTGCTCTTCCCCTGGCCCTTCTGCAGCCACCCCTCCTCCCTCCTTCTCTACCTTTCCCCTTTTCTCTCCAGACAAGGTTTCTAGACAAGTCCGATTTATGAATGTCTCGTCGAAACAGGTTCACCCCTGCTCCTCCAAAACTATCAAGGATCACATTGACTCCCTGGCTCCTGCCCTGGCAGATTTCTGCAATCACTCCTTCACCACTGGAGTCTTCCCTTCCCCACTGAAGCACTCCCTTGTGCACCCTCTTCTTAAGAAACCCTCTGCCGACCCCTCCTGCCCGGCTAACTATCGCCCAATCTCCATAACTCCCTTCCTGGGCCAGCTCCTGGAGGAACTGGCCATCTCCCAGCTCAATCTCCACACTGAATCTGTTGGTTTTCTTCATGACCATCAGTCTGGCTTTAGAGCTGCCAGAAGCACGGAAACTGCTCTCCTGAACATCCGTGAAGACCTGCTTTACAACCTCGACTCTAACACCCCTTGCATTCTTATCCTGCTTGATCTCTCTTCTGCCTTTGCCACTGTCAACCATGCCATCCTGGTCAACCGTCTCCGTGATAACCTGGGTATCACTGGTCAGGCTCTGGCATGGTTGACTTCTTTCCTCTCCGACCGACCCTCCCAGGTCCAACTTTGGTCCTTCCTCTCCGACATCTTTTTCTCTACCTGTGGTATCCCCCAGGGATCTAACCTCTCTCCCTGGCTGTTCAACCAATACCTGGAACTCCTTGCCCACCGCATCGCCACTCTCTGTTCCAACTTTCAGTGCTATGCAGATTATACCCAGCTCATTTTCAGGCTACCCTCGGCCTCCTCCTCTCCTTCCCTCATCTCTGACTGTCTGTCTGCCATCCAGGAATGGTGTGCCGCCAACGACCTCTGCCTTAATGCCAGTAAGACTGAGATTCTACTCATCGGCACACCCACTCCCTCCTTCCCTGCAGCTCTCTGGCCGGCCTCTCTTGGCCCTCCTCCCACTTCCACCCGAAAGGCTAAAAACCTTGGAGTCATCTTTGACTCTGCACTCTTCTTCTCCCCTCACATCTTTGACGTCTCTAAGAAGTCACACTACCAGCTGCACCTCCTTAGAGGTATTCTTCCTTTCCTCTCCTTCCCCAGAAGCTCACTGTCTCCAGAGCCCTGGTCATCTCCAAGCTGGACTACTGTAACAGCCTCTATCTAAATCTTCCTGCCTCCACTCTCCGCCCTCTGCAACTTATCCAGAACAGGACTGCGAGACTTGTCCTTGGCCTCAAGCCCAGGGATCGTATCTCTCCAAGACTGAAATCTCTGCACTGGCTCCCAGTGGCTGCGAGGATGAAATTTGAAACCCTCTGCATTGTACACAAGGCCTTCTGGGGTCTGGGGCCACAATACCTTCAACTCTCTCTTCCTAAATATCTTCCTTCTCGAGCTCTTCGTTCATCTGCCTCCAACTCCCTCAGGGTCAGTCAGTTCTCCAAGCAATGAGTTGGTGGCAGATTACTCTCTTCGGCAGGGGCCTCTCTCTGGAACAGTCTTCCTGCCTCCCTGAAACTCGAGGAGAACCATCTCCGGTTTCGGAAACACCTCAAAACCTTCCTCTTTGCTTCTGCTTTCTCTCCTCCCCTCCCTTGCTGAATTCCTGACTGAAATTGCACTGGTTACCTGGCCACCCATTTCTGATCTCTGGCACAGGCCCTGTCAACTGCCCAACTGCACTGCCTCCCTGGCAACCCCTGCACTTGGGGACCGTTTTTTCTGTATCTCTTCAGTCCCCCTTCCAGCACTTATGCCTGCACTTCCTTGCACTTGCCACCAGCTGGCGGTTTTATGTGTTTTATTTATCTTATTTATTCCACTGCCCATGTACTGCACTTTCCCCTCTCCCTTCCCCCCGTGCACTTTTCCTTTTCCCCCTTGCCATGCACTTGCGCGATCTGAATGACACCTGGCCTAGTAGGATCGTTGTCTGTCCTTCGTTTGCCCCCCTTGCCTTGTCGCGCCTTGAAACTCTTGTGTATAGGTGCGTTATAAATGCCATATCATATCATATCATATCATATGATAATTCTACTCTGAACTAGAGTACCATCGGCAACGCCAGATATGTGTTTTGGAGTTGTTGGTCCTCCTAAAGGGGGGGGTGAAGCAAGGCTCTCTAAGGCACCCACACTTGTTAAATTTGTAAAACTTGGGTTTAGATCCTTAGTAACTCTGGGTAATTGAGACATGGATCCCGTACTCACTGTGCCTTACAGAGGTTAAGCTTCACATCACTGAGGAGGCCCAATGAGGCCAAAATATGGGTTTATTTTATTTTATTTTATTTTTGTTGTTTAAAGTTCTGGCCTAGTTTGAGAGCAGCAGAGAGCTGTTCAGAGTGTGGGTAGCCAGCATTTGGGCTGGCATCTTTTAACAGCAGCACAGTTCTGTGAGATATGTGTGTTGGTATGTACATCTATTGGATTTAGTACTTGGTCAGGTGTTGTTGAAAGAGCCATGTTTTGCGAGATCTGAAAAATTGGAGAATTGTGGGGGCATTCTGAGCCGGCATCGGGATCGAGTTACAGAAGGTGGGAGCATGTCAAGAGAAGGATTGTTTGTGGGTCCTCTTTTTGCGCACCAGTTGTGATTCAAGCCGGTTGTTAGATTTGATGCGCCAGGAGTGCGTGCCACCAGATATGTGTAGCTTAGAGGTCAGGTACTCTGTTTTGCTACTCGTGACTGCTTTGTAAACGATACATGCAGTCTTGAACATATCCTGGCTTGGAGAGGAAGCCAATGTAGTTTACATGAGATGGGGATAATTCAGTCACATTTCAATGCTCTGTTATAAGATTTGCTGCAGCGTGGTGGACTGCTTTTAGGGGAGCCAAGTGAGCATCTCATAGCCTTGTCAGGAGAGCATTTCTCCTATTGATGTGCCATACCTCAAGAGCCTTCACTATGGTCCTGAAGTCCTGCAGCGGGATGAAGGCTTTGATTTTTGAAAGGTTAGAGATTATAAGCCAGGCTATTTGGGCCTTCTTGGCTAGTTTTTATGGAAGGGCGGTTTACTATCAATGGTGAAGCCTATGCATTTTGCCGAATCTGAGAGTTGTGGATCAAACCCTTCTAGGAGCCTATCCTTAAGCCATTGTTGGACAAGTTGTTTTTTAGCAGGTGGACCGATGACAATGAATTCAGTCTTGGATGGGTTTAGTTTGAGGTAGGCAGTCAACATCCATGACCGGATCATAGCTAGGTAATCGCTGTGATGAATGATGTCCTGCATGCTATTTAGTCTCATATGCAACAGAGTGTCATCTGAGTATTGGTGGATGGCTATATTGGTGGAGGCTCCATGCAAAGGTTACAAAGGATTGGTGAGAGGATGGAGCGTTGGGCGACTATGCAGTAGACCTGGACTCAGTTAGAACGCAACAAGTTTATCTGGATAGTCTGGTGTCTACCTGAGAGTTAGGAGGTAGACCAATTCAAACAGTGCCAGAGAATGCCATCCTGTCAGCAAATAGGGAGAGTGGTTGACATTGTCAAATGCAGTCGAGAGGTCAAGGAGGATGAGGAGTCATGAGTCGCACTTATTCATGATTTGGAGAGCATCATCCACCACCTGTATGAAGGCTGTCTCGGTGCTACACTTTGGATGGGACCCTGACTGATAGTCATTTAGGAGGTGGAGTTGTGTGAATCTGCTAAGCAGCTGTGTAACCACTACTTTTTCCAAGATTTTGCTAGTAAATGGAAGGTTTGTAATGGGCCTGCAGTTTGCCAGGTCGTCCGGATCTAGGGTTGGTTTTTTCAAAAGAGGTTGTATGAGACCAGCCTTGAGGATGTCTGGGAATGATCCTTCTGCGAGGGACACATTGATGATGCTAAGTAAGACCGAGGTCCTGGTTGTGGGGACCACCTCCCCCCATCTGTTATGTACTATAGATTTCTGGCCCACCTCCTTGGGCCCTTTACCCAACCCTGTCCTGTCAGTAAGAAAGTTAGGGATTAAAATCTCTGCCTCCCTGACTATGGATGCTCAGGTGGCTGCAGTCTGTAAAACCAGCCATTTTAAACTTTGGGTTCTGAGGAAGGTCCTTCCCTATATCCCTACTGCTTTGCAGTCGGCTGTGGTGGCTGCCTTGATCCTGAGTGGAGTTGACTACTGCAACTCACTCTACTTGGGTCAGCCCCTAAACCTACTCAGGCAGCTACAACTTCTTCAAAATGCTGCAGCGAGATCCGTTCTTCGCCCACCTTTCGGCACACACATATCTCCTTTGTTGAAACAATTCCATTGGCTCCCTGTGGCAGCCCGATTATGTTTAAATCCATGTGTGTGGTTCATCAAGCCTTTTACGGCATCTTAGCAGAGTATTTGCAAACAAAATTTGTGCAATATGTTCCAGCTCGCGCCCTTCGCTCCTACTCCGCCATCCTGATAGCCATCCCTCGGTTTTGGCGCACCCGCACTGGTGGTCACGCCTTCTCTGTTGTGGCAGCGAAGGCTTGGAATGACCTCCCCCTTGATCTACGGAAGGTTACCGATCACCTCCCCTTTCGACGGAAATTGAAATCTATGCTATTCTAGAACACTCTCTCCCTGTTATTATGAAACTGTCCTGGTTTCTCTAGTGCCATGATGCCTCCGGGATGGCGTGCGCTTTATAAATACTGCTAACATAACATAACATAAGGAGCTCATTAAGCGATGGACCCCTCAATTTTTTAATGATGGAGGCTGGAAATATATTGCAGAGTAGGAAGTAGGTTTGAGGGAGGCAATCCTTTTTAGGAAATCTGGGTGAAAGAGAGCAGAGAATTCGGTCCAGAGGGGCAGTGTGTGTGCCAGGGTCCAGGGGATGCTAATGCTGTGAGATGTTGATTCGATGGGCTCAGATTTTGTCCATTTGGTTCAATAAAATTGTGTTGATTCTGTTAGATTTTTCCAGTGTTGCTGGTACTTCAGGGTCGGGTGAGGGTTTGGTACAGTGCTTACTACTTCAATGAGGGCTTTGCTCCTGCTAGAAGCTGCCACAACGGTGGTAGAGTAGTAAACAGTTTGGTGGCCTCATTAATTAGAATCCTATGGTTCACATGCAGAGATTGGATGTTGGTGAGGTCTTCTGGGTTATGGTTTTTGCACTACCATTTCTCTTGTGCTCGGATTGAGCATTTGTTGGAGGCTATCTCAGGGGGGTACCATGGAACAGAAGGTTTGGTGTAAGTCTGGCTGGATTTTAAGGGGGCATAAGTGTCCACCAGTTTCATAGCAGAGTTGCTGAACATCTCCATGAGGCCCAAGGCAATCCCTGTGGTGTGGAAGTCCGCAAAGTTTGCTTCTAGCTCCTTGGCTGGGAAGGTTCTGAATGAGTGGCGTTCAGTGAGGGGCGTTAAGCCTGAACTTTGTGAGCCATAATCCAGTGGGTGACTTACACTAGTATGGTGGCATGGTCAGACCAGTCAAGTGGGATAGGGTCTGCACAGGTGATGCAGGGGGATGATGTGAAGACTAAGGGCCTCATCACCAGTTGGGCGCTAACCCCGGCGGTGTTACCGCCGGAGCTATTAGCCCTACCGCCAAACCCCCCGGTGCTATCAGTGCCGGATCATGGGTTTGGCGGAACGGTAAGTCCCTATTCCCCGTTAGGTCCATTTGGGAATTTCCCATTCCGCATTGGGCCTAATGGGGAATGTTCGGTGCTATTACCGCAGCAGATTTGCCCCCAGCTCAGAGCCGGGGGAAAATCCGCTGAGCCCGTGATTTGGCAGACCCTTAAATGCAGCGGTAATACCATTAGTGCCGCATTTAAGGGGTACTGCCAAACTCGTGATGAGGCCCTAAGTCTAGGGTGTTGGCTTTGTTGTGCATGGGGGAGAGAACAATTTGCTTAAGGTCTATGGAAGAAGTAAGTATGAAAAGCGTGCTTCGAGTGTGGTTGTCAGCCTGTGACTCTGGGACATTAAAGTCACAAAGAACAACATTATTCAAATGTGCTAATTTGGCAGAGGAGACTAAGTTGGAGATGTCTGCAATGAAAGAGTCGCTCCTCGGAGGTGGTGTGTAGATGAGGTGGAAGGTGATGGATTCCTTGTGCGATAGAGGGAACCAGTAGGTGAGTGTTTCAAATGAGATTGTTCCGGGATAGGGGATGATGGAGCATGCCACTCCGCTTTCTGCCGTTCCTGGCCAGTCGGCATGTTGGATGCAATAGACTTGGGGTAGTAAGATGATGAAAACATGTGGGGAGGATGAGGAGCACCATGTTTATTTGATGAACAGAGCATCAAGTTTGTTCCACAAGATGATGTCAGAGATCTCTGCAGCGTGAGTGGCTGCTGAGTGAGTAGTGATCAACATCAGAGGGTTTGTGCATGTGGTCTATTGGTGTTGGATGGGGGCAAGGGCAATATTGCTGAGGTTCACTAGGGTAGCCTGCCGGGGCTGCCCATGGCACTTGGCCATTCAAACCCTAATGAGAGTGGGGATGGGCTGTGGAGGGAGGTGACACATGGTCACCTTCAAGTCGAGCTACATCATCTATAAGGCAGTCACCCTCAAGTCACCCAGCTATCTTGCAGAGCCATTCAGCATCTCCGGTGGACAGCGCACCACCAGAAGCCAGGACACTTGAAATCCACCACTGCAAAAAGTAAAGGACCAGAAAACAAGCTTCTCTGCCTATGCCCTAAGACTATGAAACCTCTGCTCCATCAGCATCAGGATCACCCCCACGCTCCTACAATTCAGAAAAGAACTCAAGACCCACATCTTTAAGGAGTGTCTCCTCCTTAACACCTAGGCCACAACGTTGCCCCCCTCTTCACTGGACTCGCTAGATTCTTTCTGCCCTTCTTCTCCCCACCACACCTTACAGCTGTACCCTTCCTCTGAGTCCTTCTGTATGTATCCTACCTCTGCTGTATATCTCTTCTGTTGTTATCTCTGAAAAGTGCTAATTTATGCATCTGTACTGTTGTATAGCTCTGCAAGCTCCCCGTTGCTTCTCGAACCTATGTCCCCCTTCATTAAATACCATAATACCAAAATCATAATGGAGATGTCTTTTGGTGAGTAGCAGTAACAACGGTTAGTTTATAGGTGAAATTCTGGATAGAGGATCAGTCCTGAACAGGCACAAACAGGTGACGTTCTTGATTTTGCATGCCCTTTGCTTAGGATGCCAAAGGAGGACTGATTAAATAGGTGGTGGGCAGAGCAATTGAGTGGCAGGGCCTGGTCATGTGACCAGCAGACTAATCAACATTGTTTTCCTGGAGCTGACCGATAGTCCTTAAGTAGGGGCTTGGAAGGCGTGAAAAATGGAGGTGGGCAGAGAAACTGAGTCACAGCCTACTCAATGTTGTCTGTCAGGAGCTAGCCTACAGCCCTTAAGTAGAGGTTTGTAAGGCACAGAATACTCTTGAACTGTTTCTAGAGCCAAGTAGTAATCAGGCCCAAAGAGTAACAGTGCATGACTGTTCTTCCATATCTCTTTAGTCAATAAGGGAAACAGACATCTGGAAAATCCAGCGCTGCAGCTCCTCAAAGGCCACAGGTACTGCACATAAGTATTATTCAAGTACACATTGAGGGCAGAAAGGTGGTACAAATGTGAGTTTTCTACCAGTTTGTTGGCATTATTAATAATAAAAAGAAATCATGAAATCAAGAGCACAATGATCAAACCAGAACTCCTTGTTAAGCTATTCTGGGTAAAGAAAAACTAGGTCTTGAAGACTTTTCAAGCATCTGTGTATCGGCATCAGGTATCATCTTTTCCTGCAAGGAAAATGTCCAATACCATTAAGGTTTGTGTCCAGAGGTACATAACAACCTGTAAAGTCATATCATTACCTTTATATATCACTTGCGATCTGATCCAATTCCTGAAGAGCTTTCTACATACAGCTGTCTGTTGGCCAGATGGCTGGTAGAAATCTGCAGTGTTGATCCATCAGCCTTGTATACTGCTTTGAACTCTGGAAGGGATTTCCTCCTAAGGGATCTTTGTCATAACATTATGTGTGTGTAATCAAGATCTGCTGCCTGTGGAACCTTTTGTGCATCCTGGTAACTAACTCTAACTGGCAGCAAAGTCCTTCGAAAACTGATGGAGCCTGCCCCAACTCCCACATAATTCTAATATATTTAGCACTTGATCAACTAGTCACACCAATGGCATCAATTAATGGTGAACATATTTTCTGTCATTTAAGCACAAGACACCATTAGGCAGTGAGATTTGAAACTGATTGACAGTTAAAGTTTATTCATCAAGGATAAGACAGATCCCTATATTTTAATACGATTTAAGCTTAATATTGTTTTGCTAGTATTGTTTTGCTGTTGCAAGGTGGGTTGACACATTTATGCAGCTATAGCTACAGTTTTTATTTTTAACACATTTTGTTAATCAAACTAGCCACATGTTAAATGTGGCTAGATTTGTAAACATCAGTAAAGCAGACATGTGCTTCACTATAACAATGGCCCTCATTACGACCCTGGCGGAGTGGGTTTACGCCAGCGGTATTCGCGGCGGACCCGTCCGCCCTACTACGAGTTCCCGTAGCGCCATGGAGCGGTTTCCGCCTGGTTTTTCCGGGCGGAGAAATCCATGGCGCTACGGGACCTTGTTGTTAATTACACCACCGTATTTTACGGTGGCGTAATTAACGCCTTCCCCACTCCCATTATACCCTATGGGGCAAAAATGGGAATGGGGAAGGGTAAAATGGGGAATGGGGATTTACCGCCCCGCCAAGGTCGGAATGGGGCGGTAAATCCGCCAACCCCCATGGCGCTATCGGCAGCTTTCCGCCGTGCTCCATGGTGCATTTTGCACCACGATTTCCGCCAGGGTCGTAATGAGGGCCAATGTATTTAGCAAACATCAGCCTCTGATGCTGTTTAGCATGGATACATTTATGACTTGCCTAGTCTGAATAAGTGTTCATGTTCAGATTGTCAAATGACATTTTCTTATGTTGAATGTTGAGTTTTTCAAATGTGAATTCACTTTTTTTTCAATACAGGTGTCAACAGCCATATTTATGTGTGAGACATTCGTCACTGCATGGAAGACAGCATTTAGGCCCTTCTTGATTATTCACATCCAAAATAATCTGCAATTGCCCACCCAATTCCTAAGTGTACTTTCGGAAATCTGGGTATAAAACATATGTTATCTTCATTTAATCCAACATAATTCAACACAAGTCTCATTGCTCCTTGACCTTGAGCAGGATTCACTTAAATAAAGACCCATAAAGACACGTGAATGCTTGCCTATTAGTGGCGGAAATGTGCAGGCATAATTTCTTTCACACTGTCTTTGACACTGCTGAAGATTCTGATAATTGCACTATAAAAGGCAACCACACATGAGCAAGATTTTGCATGGTTTTGTACCCTGGCTAAGGGCACACTAATTCCATAACATTGTTTTAGGATACATTTAAATAGTGGTTTGATTTTACTCATGTCCTCCTTGCAAATGCTCAGGGCATTGTCTTTTGAAGACATCTTGGGAGGAGTCCGCAGAAGCATTCAGTGATGGGACCAGAACATGGGGAAATAACAAGCGCATGATATTACTGCTTATTCTGTCTCTGCTGAGTGCCAAAAGGATTTGAAATGGACTGGGGAACGTTCTGCGTCCGCTGGTAAGTTCATTTCCAGCTGTCATTATGGGACATACAGAATGAGGTAAGCAATATGCTGTTTATTCCTGCCCACACATGTTTTTCGTCTTAATGCCTGCTGTATTGCATTCTTTCTTTAAACTAATGTGGTACTTATCATTGTCATAAGCATTTTCCATGCCACAAACAGATCGTGTGAGCGACTGTTTGTTGGTCTGTAGATCTGGCACACACTTGCATACTGTGCATAACCACTAAATCAATGTTCTCTTCCTTAGCTATTATATTATTATAACTTTGTCAAGTAACTCCTGAAATATACATGTCCAAGCTTTTGGGTTAGCTTGGGGTAAGTATTATCAACTCTCATCAATTCTCAACAACATTAAACAGATATTTTATTAGTATTTATTGACAATGCATTTGCCTAGACGTTGATATATATAGCCAGCACATTCATATAAAGTATCTTGCTATAAATCATACCATCAAACACTTATACATACAATGAACGCAAATACATGCAAACGTTAATTAATAAACACCATCTGTCCTGATTTACGTATTGATTCTATTTTGTACCATAACTTCATTTGAGGCATCACTAGTGTGTTAATTCCTAACAATGCCAGATTTAACCATGTGGAGGCCCCTAGGCAGTCAGAATTGCAGGGCCCACCTCTCAATTTATGTCCTGGTACCTCTTCCTTTCAGGCACCAACATTATGGGTCTACAAAAGAGCGACGACAAACAATAGTTAGGCTTTCTTCAAGAAAATGAAAGAATTCTTAAGTGTCAGTCAAAAATTTGTAAAGGTGCCTGAACAAGATTGTTTTGTTCTGTTATGGTAGACAGTGAAGTTAATCAAACTTCAATGTAACTCAGAAAAGCAAGCTTCCTCAGTAACACAGATGTCAGGTATATATACTCGTCGGTGTTCTCGAAGCTTCACCTCGTGAATATTGTATTAGGGGCTGGAGTCGTTGGAACCTACGCCACACTAACTCATAGAACGCTTTGTTTCTGGAGGTTTCTCATGTGTACACTCTAGTGGTATAATATTAAGCTAGGTAGTGTGCATCAGCCGCTAGATAGAGATGAGCATCACTACTGTACATTACACATACGTACTTTGCACTGGGTTTTTTCACAAACTGACAGCAGCCAGAAAATGAGCTTTAAAAGACAAACTGTTATCTGAATCTAATATCTCCAGTTTATGTCCTTTCATTTTTTAAGGGGTATATTACATCAATACAGAATTTTCTCTATAGAGTTTTTAATGTAAAGTTTTCATTTTTTGAGTTGATTTATTTTTTCCATTTAGGAAAGCTCAATTGTAATTTTCTTTCAAGATCAAATCAATATTATTTTGATCTGTTGTTGCGGGGCCCCTAAAAGGAGTGGGGCCCAGTGGCCGGTGCCTGCTTTGCCTATTTGGTCATCTGGGACTGATTCCTAACATTGTATTTTCCCATTATATATTCACTACATCTTCAATTTTAGCAGTATCTGTATAGTATCTCTCATATTGAATGAGAACAGGTCTTCACACTGTGCAATTCAGTAGCAGATGATTAGTGCTTTCAAATTCTACAGGTTCTAAAGTTCCTGTTAAGGTAACATTTAAGACGTACGCAGTCACGCCATACCTTATTATTTGAGAATGCACACACATAGTTTGGCAAGAGATCCATTAGGGGTACTGTAGGGAATATGTTATGTGCCAATAGTTTTGACATGCAGCACATGCCATGTACTAATGTACTAATATGAATTACTAACATAGTTTACTAACAATGGGGAGTGATTGTGGCACCCAGAACTGAAACGGATGATTTTGAACCAAACATCTGATGTAGTTGTTACATTTGCAGCCTGCAGGCCTTAACATTATAACATTCATGTGCATGAACAAATACACTGTCTGTAGCTTGCAGTTCAGGTTGTCAGTGAAGAGTGAATAATGCCTTCTCAGGCCAAATTTCTGTGAGGCAGCAGTGTGGGGCATTGAAGATCAGAGTTTGTCAAATGTTCATTGTTCTAGGTAGAAAAGAGGAAGGGAGGAATTGTGTTACATTATCAGGTGAATGTTGTTCAAATGTCGTTTAGCACTGGGCTGAAAATTACATGAGATGGGTGAACTGAGGAAGAGTTGGAATATTCTTGAAGGCTTTGTCACGTGTTAAAGTTGGGACTGACACAAGAAAGGGGATGGAGTGAAGGAGGTGACATCGCTAGATAGGTGGGTAAAAATGCTCAGAATCTATAGGGGCTGGTCTAGATTTTGAAGAAAGTTTTATAATGGGTTGTAAGCTGGAAGGAGGTGTTTTTTGCATGGAATCTGTTGCCTGGGCTTTGCTTGCCTGAGACTTTAAAACAGGACTTGGATTTAACAATCTTTCTTTGATTTCGAGCAAGGACTGGGGTTGTGGTTTCCTAATTTTGAAAGAGATCATCAAGTGAGAAATCTGGGCTCCCTCAATTGGTAACTGTGCTTTTTGAGTATATGGCATCTTGCCAAGTCTCTCTGATGCCTTGAAAGCTGCTGTGAGCAAAGTCGGTATCAGTGTGTGGCAGGCAGCACAACAGAGCAGTGTGAGCTGGGCTCCTGAGCCAGAAGGTGGGGGCTGCTGTCGAGTGGTGCTGAGACAGCAGACAGGTCTGAAGGGATGGTGTTACAAGAGTCTCAAAAGAGTATTAATAGGGACCAAAGTAACTGGAATTTCTTGCAGAGGTGATTTGGCCAAGTCAAACTGATCCAACAGGCATAACTGCCTCTGTTTTCGTCTGGCATCACAACAGAGCAGCGTGATCTGGGATCTTGTGCCAGAAGATGGGGGATGCTGTAGAGTGGTGTTGAGACAGCAGACAGGCCAGGAGGCCTGGTGTTACAAGAGTCTCAAATGAGTATTAATAGGGACCAAATTAACTGGAATTTCTTGCAGAGGTGATTTGGCCCAGTCAAACTGATCCAACAGGCATACATCTCACTGTGTGTGGCTGGCAACGCAACAGAGCAGAGTGAGCTGGGATCCTGAGCTGGAAGGTGGAGGCTGCTTTAGAATGGTGCTGAGACAGCAGACAGACCAAAAGGGCAGGTGTTACAAGAGTCTGAAATGAGTATTGCTAGGGACCAACGTAACTGGAATTTCTTGCAGAGGTGATTTGGCCAAGTCAAACTGATCCAGCAAGCATAACTTCCTCCATACTGAAGGTACCAGGGGTTCAAGGTAGTTGCCTAAATCAAAATTGGTTGTGGGAATTGTTCTGCTATGCAGGATAGTTCATTATCTCTAATATCATACTAACCCAAACTTAGTTGAGGCTAAGGGGTAAATGGAAGTTGAGGCTATATTTAAAATGAATTTGCTTTCATAAACCAACTAAAGTGATTTCCAAGGTGTCTCCTATTGTCTTCCCCAATCTACTGATAGTAAACAGGGGGAAACAATTGAGGGTGTAATGCTGTGTCACACATTATCAATGAATGCTAATTAGGGGATTTCCCAGAATCCAAAGAAAATAGTGGAGAATTGCATGTTTTGTTTTCTTCTCTCCACACCATGCACTGATGAAATTATTATTCGTACATACCACCAATGCAAACATTTGAAATGTGTGACTTTTTTGCTATAAAGTTTAAATCTTTTCAGATAAAAATATAACATTATGCTAACATGTGGTCATTTGTTATTGTGTGGCCTGGTAAGTTTATGGTATTCAGTGTTAGCCTAGCTCAGTACTCAGCCTTTCTGGTGTGTAGCCTAGCCTGGGGTAAAGCGTAAAAAAGGGAAAGTGGCAGAGAATACATTTTACAGTACATATTGTAGGTAATAGCCTGCATACATTGGGAGTCATTACAAGGTGGGCGGTAAGGGAAACTGGTCACCAGTAAGGAGAATGGTGCCGGTAATCTCTTACCACCCTATTCCAAGGTCCCTTGGCAGGGAACGTAAAGAACATGTGGTCCGACCACACGTCCCTTACAGGTCCCGCTAAAGGACCAGGGCGCTAATACCGGGCTTGCAAATCGCAAGCCCGTTATTAGCGCCCTCCCCATTCCCATTGAGCCCTATGGGGGCTCAAATGGGAATAGGGAATGGTTTGTGCAATGGGGACTTACCGGTCCCACCAGGGTCGGACTGCACCGGTAAGTCCCTGGTGCACAACACCGGTGCCGGACCCGTTATTGGTGCCAGTCAGGGCATAAATAGCGCCATGACTACCACCAATCTCAGAATGAGGCCCAATGTTGTCACAAGTCCTATAACATTCTCTTCATAGGTAACAGCTGCAACTTGTTTTCTATTTTACTTTTCAAATTGTTCAGAAAGTGATATGAGTGTACTCAGTTGTGCCTATTTTTAATATTTATAGAGCACTTAGGCCCCAAAATGTCCATGGACCATGAAAAGGCAACCATAACAACAGAACACAGAAAAAAACGAACACATCCAGAGCCAAACAAAGCCAACCGGGGGCATAAGTACATAAGTACTAAGTAAACAATTATCTAAAAAATAGTGTTCTGGTGTATCTAACATATAATACTCCCCTATATGTTAAGGCAAGGTGTTTGTTTAGTCTACAAGATTGTGATAGCATAATTTAATCTCTTAATTTAATCTCTTAATTTAATCTCTTTTTAGTCAATGTGTGTTCTTTAGTAGGAAACCGAAATTCTGCTTGTATGTATTCCACTGGCAAGCCACTTGGCATTTGTACATTTTTTTCAGGCCCACACTATTACACCTAATCATGCAATTTGCCCTTGTTGGTCACCAAAATTCAGCACAGTGTGTTATTGTAAATATGATTTTCATTTGATACAACTCTTTAAGGAGATAGCCCCAATGTTGTATGGAAAAATATCTAATAGCAGCATAGTGTTGTTTAACCAATAGCTGCACTTGTTCCCATTGTTCTTCCCAGCTCATCTTCTTGTCAATTACCACACCAAGATATTGATAACTTGTGACTACTTCCATTGTAAGTTTATAGTTAAAAACAGTGTGATTTGATTTACTAAATATAATGTCTGTCCTATTTGTATTTATGCACTGCACAAGCTTAGCAGCATAGCTATTTAGCAGATTTAATTGTTTACGCAATCCGCAAACAAAAAGGATGTATAATCAAGTAGCACTCTATTTTATTTTTACCTACCTTTGGACGGTGGACCTTACTACCTGTAAGGGCAACAGTCAAGTATGTTTGTTACAGATTGAATAGTATAGGAGCCAATGCACATCCTTGTTTAAATCCTTCATAGATTGGAATTAGGTCACTAACCTAACCTGCTTTGTACTTTGATGCTATTGTTGTTTTATTCCCTATTATGTTGACATTGTGGTGTTCTCTATGTTTTTATTTGCATTACTTGGATTGCCTGCATTCCTTACTTCTAGGTTCCTTGTTGTGGTTTTGCTCTCTGGCGATTGTTTTTAATCCCGGTTGTGCTCTTGGTTTTGGCATTACTTTGCATTGCCTGCACTCTTCCTTGCTGTGTGTTGTGCTTCGTTGATTGTCTGTGCGTACATCTGATTTCATAGGTCTGTTGTTTCTTGTTCTGTGCCATTTCTCCTCCCTGTTGTTTCGCCCCTTGTGACTCCCTACTGTCTTCCCCCTGCACTACCTCCACCTGCTTGGTCCCCCATACTACTCCCCAATCCTTCCCTCATATCCTTTATGGTGCTCTCTGTAACTCCTATCTTCTTTAACTTCTATTCTGTTGACTATCCTATCCCTCTCACTATGTGTGGCAGGAAGAAGCTCAAAAGGGACACCGTAGTCTACAATCCAGGCCTCCCTATCATTGATATCTACACCATTGCTTCCTCCAGACAGACCCTCAAAGCATCCTCTTTGTTGTTCCTTCTCCAGACCCATGGAGCCCCATTTGGTCCCTGTTTTCTCTTCTCCCATTAATGGTGGCACCCAGTGGAAGGAGTTCCTGGCCCCATTCCATTCCTCTAAGACTATCATTAATGTCTACCTAAAAGGCACCCCTTGGTCCAGGGCCCTCAGGCCAATCTCCTCCTTTTTTATAGATGCTTCCTGCACCTTATCAACTTAGTTTCTCCTTCTACTATTCCTACTTACCCCTCTCTGGCTCCTCTGCTACCCCCTTCTTCGGCCACCTCTCCGGCACCCTCTGCTGTTTCTCTGGCCACCCTGTTAACTCCTTCCTCAGCTACCTCTCTGGCACTCGCTTCTTCTTCTCTGACTGCCTTTCCTTCTCTTCCTTCCTCCTCTGCCCACCCTCTGGCACCTCCAACACTTCTGCAGGGAGCACCTATGGCCTCTACCCCTCCACAGAAGTCCTTCAAAGGTGGCAACCTGTGCCACATCACTACTCTCAACTCTCGCTCTGCTGTCAAACACTCCTCTGAGATTTGCCATCTCCTGGAAGAGATGCATTTGAACCGAGAATTGGTTCATGACCAGCTCTGTCATGAGTTTTGACACTCTTCTTCCTGATGGCTACAAGATCCTCTCCAAACCCAGAACTAACCGTCCCGGCGAGGGTGTAGCCTAGATTTTCCCAGAGTGGATCCCTGCTTCTGTCATTCCTACGCAGGACCACTCCTCCTTTGAGATCTCCTGACCTCTCTCTCACTGTGGCCATTATCTACAGGCCACCTGACCGGGTTGCCCTCTTCCTCTCTGAGTGGGCTGACCTTTCCTCCTCTCTCCTTACCTCTACCTCTCAACTCCTCCTCGGAGACCTGAACTTCCACCTGGATGTCACCAACTCCTCTTTGGTGATCTTTCAAAACCTCTGTGACACTCTCTCTCGCTCTCTATTCTTCTCTCTGGCCCGACTCACCATGCAGGGCACACACACTGGATGTTCTGATATCCTCAGACCTCCACCTCTCTAACCATCTCACCACTCCTCTCTCTTGGAGAGACCACTTCCTCCTCTCCTCCCACCTCTCTCTCTCTCCCCCTTAGGTCAAGCCGTCGCAGCAGTCCCACCTACCTCCTCACTTATCCGGCCCATGAAGCGTGTGTCAGTGGAGGCTTTTCTCTACTTTCTCTACTCCTCCTACACCTTTGGCTGACTCACACTCTGACATAGCCCTCTCTAACCTTCATACCTCTATCTTTAACATTCTTGATATCCTTGCCCCTGTCACGAGGATCTGCTTGAAGCCCACGTCCAAGTGCAACTCTTGGTACGATTCCGACCTCGCCACCCGTGCAGGGCCTCAGGCGCACCCTCTGACAAATTGGCCTGCTGACTGCTCCAAAGGCAGTACACACTCTCTGTCCTCTCTTAGAAGAGAACCTACATCCAAGCATGAATCTCTGCTGCAACTAACAACTCTGCCAAACTTTTAAAAATCTGCAAGCAGCTGGCCAATACTGCTGCTGTCTCTACCTCTCCGGATCCCTTCCAGACACTCTACACGAACCTGGCTTCTCATTTCACCACTAAAATGCCGGACATCCTGTCCACTTTATCTTTCTCTACCTTCTCTTCCTCCGCCTCTGCCACCCCTGGCCCGTCTTCGGCCGTTTCTCCTCCTTTCCCATGTTCACCCCTGACAATGTTTTTAGAAATGTCCGATCTATGATGGTCTTGTCAAAGCAGGTTCTCCCCTGCTCATCAAGAACCATCAAAGAACACATAGACACCCTGGCTTCAGCTTTGGTCGATTTCTGCAATCACTCCTTTTCCACTGGAACCTTCCCCTAACCCCTTAAGCACAGCACTCCCTTGTGCACCCCTTATTAAGAAGCCCTCTGACAATCCTTCCTCTCTGGGTAGCTATTGCCCTATCTCCATCACCCCTTTCCTGGGCAAACTCATGGAAATGCTGGCCATATCCCAGATTAATTTCCATACTGAATCTGTTTGTTGTCTCCACGACCACCAGTTTTTCTTCAGAGTTGCCAGAAGCAAAGGAACTTCTCTCCTGAACACCTGTGAGGACATGCTCTCTAATCTTGACTGTAATCTTCCTCCTGTCCTCATTCTCCTCGATCTATCCTCTGCTTTTGACATGGTCAACCATGCCATCCTGTTCAATTGCCTCCGTGACAACCTGGGTATCACTGGTCAGGCCCTGTCATGGTTGACCTCCTTTGTCACTGAACGACCCTCACAGGTCGAACTGGGGCCTTTCCTCTCTTTTCTATCTCTCTACTTGTGACCTTTCTCCATCGCTATTCAACCACTACCTGGAACATCTGGCCCACCGCATCGCTACATCCTTTTCTAACTTTCAGTGTTTTGCGGATGACACCCAGGTCTCCTTCATTCTCCCCTTAGCCACCTCATACCAGATTCTGTGGCCGCAGTTCAGGAATGGTGTGCTGCCAGTGACCTCTGCCTTAATGCCAGTAAGATCAAGATCCTCCTCATCGGGACACCTGATCCAACCTTTCCTCTCTCTCTCTGGCTGGCCCCCCTGGGCCCTCTTACTGCTCCTTCCTACAAGGCTAAGAACCTTTGTGCCATCTTCAACACCACCCTCTATTTCTCTCCCCACATCTCCAATGTCTCTAAGAAGTCACACTTTACACTGCACCGCCTCAGAGGTATTCTGCATTCATTTTCTCACTTTCCCTCAGAAGCTCATTGTCTCTGGAGCCCTGGTACTCTCCAGGCTGGACTATTGCAACAGCCTCAAACTTGAGCCGAACCACCTCCAGTTCCAGAAGTAACTCAAGACCTTCCTTTTTGCTTCTGCTTTCTCTCTTCCTCTCCCCTGCTAATATCCCTGATACTTCCACACACTGGTCACCTGGCAATACCTGAACTTGGGCCGAGGCTCCTGCATGTCCAGTTGCCCTCAAGCTTCCTCCGGGCTCCATCAGCACTTAAAGGTCTGTATCTGTAACTCTACAGTCCTTTCTCTTTGCACTTAAGAGCCACCCTTTGGCAGCACTTATTGAGTCGCCTGCATTTCTCCTCACCTCCAACCCCCTTGGCACTTCTCTCCTATCCTCTTCCCCACACTTGCGTGATCTGAATGACAATAGGCCTAGTAAGATCATTGTTTGTCCTCCTTCTGTTTCCCCCTCCTTGTCTTGTCACGCCTAGAAACACTTGCATACAGGCACGTTATAAATGACTTATCATATAACATCATATCATAATCTGGCCTCTGGAGTCAAGTCTAACAGTCAAAGTAGTGTGATCATATTGAGCCGTAATCCTTTTTAGCAACACAACTGGCCAGAGTAAATCTTGATTGATTGTGGTAAACACTGCCCTGAAGTCAATATAAACAATGGTCACAAGTGCTAACATGTTGTCTATAATGGCCGAGACTCCATGAAAATCTCTTTTCTTAATTCGAAATCTATTATGTTTCTCAATCCACATGTCAAGTTATTTCAAAAATATCTGAGAAAACACCTTTGCAGTGCATCTAACATAGTTATTATATTGATGGTTATGCCGATCCATTTAATCCCCTTTCTTATAAACTGGTAACTCCATAGTTCTATAAACTCCATAACTGCCATGGAACCAACATTTTGTTAGTTCGCTAGTTTCACTTTTACAATGAAAGGTCTATGTAATATCGGTCCCCTTAAATGTGCTACTTTATATATTAGCACATTGCAAAGTCGATTCGGTCCTTAAGCATTGATTTCTTTGCGATATTACTATTCTTATGAGATCCTTTAATTTCAAAGGCTGCTGCCATCGTGCTGCATGTATGGTAGTGTAACCGTCCTGTGGCTTTACCCCTAATGTATAAGCAATGTGTTTTCCCCAACTTTCCATTGGTGCTCCTGTACTTAGTTTGTTTGTAATTTATTCTTTTCCAAAAAGCTTCTATTATCATTCAGTTTCCTGTTATTGACTGGTTTCTGTCAACATCTAATTTTATTCTGCTATTTGTGTTGTTTCAGCCATTTTTAATAGCTTATCCATAGTGAATATACTATATCCCATTATCGCTCTTGATACCTTCTCATGATGTTATTTGTTGTGACATTATATTCAAACATTTCATATCTGTTTAGATATTTAGACCAGTTGTTATCACTCTGTCTAGAAGACATGCCAATATAATCTTCCGATGATGTAAAATTAGCTATAGCTGGCAGAAATAGACTACTCTGTCCCCTTTGTGACAGTTGGCACCCTTTAATGTATGGACTTTGATTTGACCCTATCTACATTTGTATATGATGACTTAATACAGTTAGCCTCTTTGCTTATAGTAACTTCACCAATACGATCTACAGTAGATGTTTGCAAATTGTCTGACATAATTTGATAGCGATCACTATCTATTCTCGGGTGTAGATAATAATAATAATTTAGCATTTATATAGCACTACAAACCCTCAGGTATCTAACCACTGCTTATTATTACCCATGGCGTGTGGTGCTCATTTATCGACCTCGGAAGGATGAAATGATGAGTTTGTCCTCGCCGGGATTCGCACCTTCATCAGCAGGCTCTGCACAGATGTCAAAGCAATCGCTCCTCTCACTGTGCTATCTGACCAGCTATATATAATTATTGTGCAAATTGAACCTCCATGCCACTCATGGAGGTATAGTTCAAAATGGACACAGACGTATTAGTCACCTTTGTATCTACGGTTTAACATACAAAGCCCATATATGATTAAAACATGTTTGACCAGGCTAGTCCATTACTTTTGATTATATCCTGTATAAGGGCACCTTTTGGCACATTCCATAATGTGTCCTGTGCAGCTATATCACAAAGTGGTGTCCTAACAGAGATATTGGCAATAAAATCCTCTAATAACAACTTATTTACAATCATCAAATACTTACTCACACGATTAAGCTAGGTGATTGTATGCACTCTGTTTATACCGATTGCATTAACGTTGTATTGCACAGCCCCATACCCCCCTCAATAGGTTACAGTGGCTACAGATTGAGTTTTATAATCTTCCAATATGGGACCAGCGGCATTACCCCCCAAGTTGCTGGATGCATCTAAATAAAGCCCCAATGGATTTCTCCATCAGAGTTGATTTCTGCTGGTCTGCGCCCAGCATGGCCAAATAGTTGTCATCTGAGTCTGTGATTATGTGAGACTGCCTGTAGCCGTGGCACATTACATGCCATGTATTAGAATGAATTAGGAATGCCCGTTCTTCCATGCATTAGGTGTCAAGCAAGTGTTGGAGAGAAACTTGCGTGTGCGTCAAGAGAACCACATCACACGTGCATAATAATATGTGTAGGTTACTTGCCCCCCTTAAAATCTGCTTCAGGAAGGATGACAGCAAGTTGCTATGAATGTTAAACAACAAGGGTGCATGAATGCAATCTTTCCTGAACCTGGAAAGTATTGGGGCATTATCTGGCACAACTATACCTCATCCATTCATGTCTATGTATCTTGAATTGAGTACTAAAACATAGTTAATCAGCCCTACCATGGCACATTAGGAAATAAAACAATACAAAATAAGCATATGACAAAGTAAATACATATATAAACAAGTAAAGATTATCAAAGACCATTCATGGAAAGTGACTTCTCTTCCATAAAAGCAGAATAAGTATTTCCCAAAGATTGAAGGCCTCCAAGGTAGCATTATAAAATCACCTCATCATCTATATACAAGAGACCAGGCATGTGGCGGGCCGCACCATTGGTGCATCCCAAAGGGGTCGATCGGATGCTGATGGTAAATTGTTTTTAAAAAAATACTATGACGGAGAGGACAAGCACACATTCATGTTACCCCTGCAAAGGTAGTCTCAAAATAATGGGTCTGTAAGTCACTTTGCAGGGATCTGACTGACACTGTTGTGAAAAGTAGATATTGATGGTGCTTCAACTCCAGTGATAGACACTGTGCCCCAGGACTTTACCTTATTTACGTTGTTCAAAATGCCCTGCAGATCCTTCAAAACCAAATGAATTCTAAAGCACTTTCCATGCACTGTGTTGGTGAACAAAAAGAACAATGTAAGCTTTGCTAAATAGTTGACAGTTTAAGTTCAAACAATCATTGATCACTCAACATGGTGTGAGCCTCTCTCCAGACCTATTGCCTTGAAATTAAAATCTTCTGAAAATCTGTGGCCACTAGGTTGAGAAGAGAGATAGAGATTAACATAGGTGGTGCCTACTGTGATTAATCCAGCGAGTTTGTCCCTCCTCCCCAAACTGGAGGAGGAACTCCCTTTGGGATAAGGAGGTGAGCCCAATAAGCAAAACCATCCCTAGGGGACAGAGGAAGGGAAGTACCAGCAGGGCTAGAGAAGCCTGAAAGCCCTGAAGGGTCAACCAGAAGAAGCACCCCATGAAGGGGCCAACAAAACCAAAGCAGACACAGGGCTAAATAAGCCAGTAGCCCAGAAGGGACAAACAGAAGAAGCACCCTGTGAAGGGGCCAAGAAAAATAAAGCACTCACAGGGCAAAAGAAGCCAATAGCCCACAAGGGGCACACCAAGAGACCGAGATGGTGAGAGAAGGCTGTAACCTAGGAAGGGATAACAGAAGAATCAGACTAGGAGAAACCCGAAGCACAGGACCAGGTAGTCTAAGGAATAGTAGTCTGTTAGGGAGAATTTTCAGTTTAGTGCTAAGTTCCTCCCACCGTAGATACCCCCAGCTCTTTTGCTGAACTTTGGGACTTTGAACTTTTCATTCTATGTGTTTTCTGTGTTTCTTTGTTAAGTATGGACTCTGACAAACTCCATGGGCATCATCTTTACATTGAGTCACACAGCACCCTGAGTGCAGTGACACAGGGAAGTTGTTCAGATTTCCCAAAGGTTTAAATACCTCCTCTTGGATAAACTACTGTTTCCAAGAGCAGTGGCGTCATATTGACTTTAATTACATTTGTAACTTTCTTGGCCAAGCATACACTATCTTACAATAGGGTTCTGGAGGGGTTACCTAGTATTCCCTTTGTCTACTTTCTCATGTAACATTTTTATGTTACCCTTTCCTCAATGAATGGCTGGTGGCAGTGGTTTACTTTTAACTACCGTGGTGTGCTTTTACCGCAGGCTGTGTTTGCAGCTGCAGTAAAGCACCCAACAGTGCCCAGTCTTCTTTTTTTCACCATTTCTTTGTGGAATGGTCCTTGAGATTTACTCAGCATGCCAAACCAGGTTTGCTCCCTTTCTTCATTTTGTCTTTGGCGGGATTCACGAGTGAAGCACGCCTCTGGCTCCAGGGTGTCTGTCGGGGGCAGGAAATGAGGGAGGTTCCCAAAACCTTGTGCTTAGTCTCTGTCTCCTAGGAGACAAAATGCACTCTTAGTGAACCTCTTAGGTGATTGGCTGTCTGGCTGTCCGGCAAGGACAGCCACCCTGCTGGGTGACTGACAGCTGGGCTGGAATGAATGGGAGACACCTGCATAAAAGGTGAGCTGTTGGGATTAGAAGGCAGAGTGAACCACTGGAAGAGATGCCTGTTGTAACTCCTGTGCCGTTGGTTCACCCGGTGAAGCGCTGCTGCTGTGCTGAAGCTCCAAATTCACATCGACTAGAGAAGCCCTGCAAGGACGACTTCTCCCCTTGAGTTGGTGGAACCAATCAACTCCAAAGTAAGCCACCTGGACAACCTCTCGAAGCTGGTTGTATTTCCACTGCAGTTGCTGCTGGAAACCAAAGAGCCAGGGAGAGGAACACCAGATCATGGGCATTGCTTTTAAGTTGGCCAAGAGATCCAGGAAGATCCTCCAGACTCCCAGGAAGCGGGACTGACCAAGCCTGAGCAACCTTAACAGAGTGCTGGACCCCAGATTCAAGGAAAGCCCATCTCGACAGCCAAGAGTCTGCAGTGGTGCTATTTGCTGAGACGCGATGAGCTGAAACCGCGAAGTGCAACTGAATAGAAGTTGGTCCTTTCCTGTAGCCGACCGTCCCGTTGCAGTGCCAGAGTCTTCCAGACGTCCTCCCTCTTGTCCCCATAACTGAGGCCCAGGAACACACGACCTGCAGAGCTGCACAGGAACAGAAGACAGCTGTAACTGTTTTTCTTCTAACCAAAGGTACTGTAAAGTCTAAGAGAACTTACCACTTGTTGTGTAACCTCACTTGTTCTCAGTGGAGGCTTGTCATGGTTGCTTCTGTACAGTTGCAAACAGCTTCTTTACCCCACAAGCCTTATTAGCTTGTGGCCTACTTTGATTTCTTCTTTTCTACAAAGACTTCTAAAACATTGTGCAAGACTTTTACCTACCTGCAAGAATTGCTTACGCTCACCTAGACTTTTGTCCAATTGACTTTGGCCTGGCATGGCTCCCTGAATAACTCTTCTTCCCTCTGACTGCGTGTTTTGTCTTCCTTCCAGGAAGGGGTAAACTTACTTTGCATTGGGGGTTACTAAAAGTACTTACCTGCTTCAGAATATGTGTGAGATCTCTTGTTTTATTCTAATAATCTGTTCTTTGACATACTCTTAAGTACTGCTCTAAATGCAACAGTGATATATTAATGTCCACAGTGCCCTAGTTATTTAAGTCACCTGAGGATGTAGGAATTGTCTGTGTGCCATCCCAAATGGGTATTCGCTGATTTAGAGAAACTAAGAGTGTATATTTTGGAGTATATTTGTGTTACTATTATATTGCCCCTTCTGAAGAAGGCTTACTCAAACGGACTGTTAAATAAATGAATAATTGTTTAATCAAGAAACCTGTGTGTAAGAGTTTATTTGAATACTTGCCACTGTGAATCTCTGTGTTGCTCCCCTACAGCTCACTTTGACCCCTCTTGAGATAAGTCTGGCTGCTCAACACGCTACCAACCTGTGTAGTACAGACTTACACCGAAGGTTGGGTTTCTACTGCCAGGAGGTCAGGGTTGTTGTAGTTCACCCAAATGGGTACTGCATACAATCTTGCCTAACATGGTCGATTATGGTCTCAATGGAAAAGAAGTGTTTGCATTGCATGGGCCATATTGGTGACTGGGGTGACAGGGATGTTGCCGTGATATTATGATTTAGCATACATCCAGTGTAGTTAATGAGAATGGGATGAGTGTCCCTATTAGTGTTACTTTGTGTATTGGTGATACACTTTAGATTTGCACGCGCGTAGCAACATAATTACAGGTCTACTGATACAAATATGAATGCAATGTAGTTGCATGAGTGCCACGCAGTGCCTACAGATGAGAAGTGGCGAGCTTCATATGGGCACGCGAGAAAGGAGATTTATGGATGTAGAAGTCACTGTGAGGGGACACGCTAGTCTTGAACATACATGCACAGACATATACACGGGGAATGGTGTTTGGTATAGTTGAGAAACAGGGGGAAAATGGTGAATACACAAATCTGTATACTGCCAGTCCCCTCATAGTTGGAATTTGTGTAGATCGCAGAAACCTGGTGTGGTAAGATAAACTCTGTGCAACCTGGGAAGCTAGTTGTTTGAATATAAAGGCTGAGGGAAGGCAGCTAACTGCATTTGGGAAATTGCAATAACATTAAATGGTCAGTTGCGGCCAGGAAAGGGTTTTATGACTTGGTGCTATTGTGGAGATGAGATGTATTCTTTTAAAGTACATGGGAGTATATTATTCAGTGACCAGGAAGGGTCGGTTTGGAGCCAGGTAATAAAACTGGTGCAAGGGGTGCTTAAGGGCAGAGTGAACTCATGATTGATGAGTATTGATCAGGTTCTCTCAGGATTGACCAGGATGGGCCTAGAGGCCATGTGTGCTGCAATGGTAGTCGTTACAGATTAGCATGGAATGAGGATGCCAGCAAGTTTGGCCAGATACAATGCGTATTGTGAGTTCCTAGGGAATGTGTTTGTTTCCCTCCCTCCTCATACTGTTGAAGTATCCTTGGTAAAGCCATGTGCATTACGACCGGGTCCCAGATGAAACCTGTAATATATTATGATTGCTGTTCGTGAATATGTAACCATGTGATAAATGTACCCAATGAGAGCTTGGGAACTGAGGGGGGGGGGGGTAGATTTATTTGTAAAGGGTTGACCAATCTTGTTTGGAGGGATAACTTTGTAATGAAATATGTGGGAGTGTGTTATCTGTCGTCTAGCCCCTCCCGGCAATTTGCACAATAAACTCCCTTGACGGACAAACATGCACTCGCTTCTTGAGAGTTGAGATTATTGTTGGGTACAACCACTACACAAACCCAAGTGAGAGCTTTCCTGGGCATCCCTGGGCATTAAAGGAACTTTCTAGCAGATTATGGCACCCTAGTTGCTCCTCTCACTCCCCTCACTACTCCAAGGAAACCCAGGAATATCATTTGACTGAGGAGTATGAGAATGCCTGTTAAGGCTTAAAAGGCTCCCTGTGGCAGGCCCCTGTCCTCAGGGCACCTGACTATCAAAAACCTTTCATTGTTCAGACAGATGCTTCTGACACTGGCATAGGTGCAGTACTATCACAGCTAGAGGTGAAAATCAGGGAACACCCTCTCCATGTTATCAGTTGCCAATTTAAGGTTAGAGAGCTCAGGTGGTCTATCGCAGAAAAGGAATATGTGTCCATTGCGTGGCACTTTGAAAGCAGATGCCTTACCTCTATGGGACCCACTTCCGTTTGCAGACTGAATATAGGCCCTTGAAGTGGTGGATGAATATGAAGGGTGGGAATCCTAAATTGCTCAAGTGGTCCATCAGCCTGCAAGGCTTTAACTTCACAATTGAGCACAAGCCAGGTACCCAACATTGAAATGCTGATGGGTTGTCCAGAATTTTTAATGAAACTGAACATAAGACCCATCCAGGGGTGCATTCGTTCCCCCCTGTCCTTGGTCTGGGGGGCATTTAGTGTTAGAAAACATTTCTCTAGAAGCACATTTTTCCCCATAGTCCATGGACCCACACACATTTTGCATTTGTTTCTGTATCTTAACCGGACCTTTTACAATGGCGCACAGCCTTCAGTTGCATTTCACAGGGTTTTCGCTCATTGTTATGGGGAAACTGCCACGTCATTCAGCCTGTCAGTACTCAGAAACGTTGTTTCTCTTAGTCTTTGGACTTTGTTGACACTTGTTAACATTTTATCATTGTGCAAAGTACCTTACAGTACCATGCAATGGGGTATTTGTGTGTTATGGCCCTAGAAACCTTCTAAGTCATTTCTGGTGATTGTACAATATGCCCTGGAACAGACTGGTAGCAGAAGTAGCTTTTTCATAAATGGGCATAACTTTTCACCGAGACATTCTGTGTTTTCCACATTTGGTTTATGACTGTGGCTAGTGTCTAACATGACCGTGCCACACAATTGCTTGTCTGTTGCTGCACGTCATGTATGTAGGTACCAAGGAAGTAGGTTGGGACTGTCTGGTCCCAATACACCAATTGACACTATTGGTGCAAAAGTGGCTGGTGTGCACGAGCATGCAAGAACCCCAGTGGTCCCTGATTGGACCAATGCTGGTGTGCATGCGTGGAGCAGATCTTTCCATTAGGGGGCTAGGTGCGAGCACGCTATTGACTGTGGATATGAGGAGGGGTTCTTCATTCATTCCAGCAGATAAGCAACAGGTAATTTCTGACCTGCAGGTGGAATACATAGGCCTTCAGGTGGGATACATAGTATCCTGAAGAACCAAGCAGAACAAAGGATGATCCAGAGACACACTGAAGAGGTCTGGCACCCAAATCATGTTTTGTCCTGATGGAACCCTGCTTTGCCCTTGATCTCAGAAGACCTGTGAAGGTGCTTCAAACCCTTGGAGTGGTGGGAACAATCACACTCGACAGAAGTGACCCTGGGCCATTGTCATGGTCATTGGGCCGAGAACGCAAACTTTAAAGGGCCACATACACAGGGGGCCCAGATGGACATGGGCACTAGGCTCATGAATAACAGTAAGAAAAAACATTTGTTTGGGACAAGAGTGCTTTATTACGGACATAGCACCTCATTCTGGGTGCAAAGTGCATTTAACATGGGAACTTCCATTCACTAAAGCAGCCCCACGTGTACTTGGGTGTGGCTGCTGCTGTTGGGTTGTCTTGCACGTGCTGACTCTCTAGGAGTGGCAGGGTGTGGCAGGCAAGCCAGGCCTAGTGGGCGTGCCAACGATCGCGCCTATATGAGCTGCTCCGATCCCCAAGGCAGACGCTTCACGTTATTCTGCACTTCCATGCAGCGTAACGCTCACCGCAGCCTGGGGTCAGACTTACCTTTGGGAATCCTGCTTCCTGCTTTCATACTTACCACCTGGGGAAAATCTGCTCTCACCTGTACGTGTCTTTGTTAATCCTGCCATTCATCTTCAAATCTTCCGGAACTCTGACATCTTCATCTTGGCACCGCAGCTCACCTTCCAATCTTCCAGAACGCTGAAATCTTCATCTTGGCACCGCAGCTCATCTTCAAATCTTCTGGAACGCTGAAATCTTCATCTTGGCACTGCAGCATGATGCGCTCCATCCGCGACAGCAGCACATGCAAGGAAAAACGAAAGACAAGGTTAGACACTTAAAAGACATTCAGTTTAAGGTTGCGCTACTACCGAACCTCGTGCTTTTCCTTAAACCATCACTTACCTGCTGTCGGACATTGCGGATTCATCCATCTTCCACCCGGCCGCGTCCCGCGCCCCACAGCTGCTTTTGGGCCGCATTTCCACCTATTGGGAAGAAAACAGAAAAGAAACATTATCCAGGAATTGACAACAATATTGGGAGCAATAATACAAAGACATTAAAATGAGAAGAGACAAAGAGAAAACAGAAAGGGAAAGAGATATGAGTCATTGAGAGACACTTACTACCAACCAGGATAAGCATAGTCGCAGCTGGACTGGACTATTACTCACCAGGGATCAGTGAAGGAACTAGGTCCCATCGACAAGCGCCCCTGCCAGAAGTAGCAGGATGGGGAGCTTATCATCAATAATTAACAGGTGATACTTATGGGCCGGTACATGCTCACAAAAAACCACATCTTGGGGAGTAGAGTTTGAGAGGTACAATAGTCACAGATCAGCACACTCACCTTCTCTCATATCCACGCAGGAACAGTGTCACCAATTGCCGCCGCTCACAGCTTATCTGCAGAGGGAGAGGCCTGACGGGGGTGATCTAATTCCTGAGAGGGCAGCAACCGTACCCCGACGCCTCCACAGAGACCAGGTGAGCGTAACAGCCATCCAGTCCAGTGGAATGTCCAGCTTAATCCTTGTTTGCCACGCAGGAGCATCAACGTTTTGAGTTTGACCCGTCAGATTTGGGAACCCCAGCTTATCTAACAAAGCACCATTCTGCCGAATGTCCTTGTCCCAGCTCCTTTTAGTCGTGAGATAGGAGGTTGCATCATATCTCAAGACTCGGTTGACCACAGAGTTGGGTGCACCGTGTGACAGTGACTGTCACTGAATGCAGTTTTACCACGTTCCTGCCTGTTCCTTCAGACCTGCTGCATCAGTGTTTTCTTCGTTTTTCATCCAAATCAAGAGTTACAGCTCCTGTCCCAAAACGGACCTGTATAAGAGAGGGGGAAATCAACCCTCTGACGAACCCCTCTAGACCAGCCACATCAGGACAAAAACCGTGCTAAGTCACTTTCCGGTGCCCCTTTGTTCATCCAAACACATTTATGCACTGAAGGTTATTTTGGACTTCTCTTTGACTTGGGTAGTATTTGCTTCCTAAATCCCTCTGAAATTTGGGAACAGCTTTGCTCATCGTAGCAGATCCTCTCCTGAATCTTGGAACCCGTTTCACCCTTTCAGAATTCTTCCCATATCTTTTTCCTGCTCCCTAAGCAGTACTTTGTGAGCTTTACATATGACCAGGTGCGTTTACGTGCGCATTGAAAATTGAGCACATGGCTCCATTGATCTTAGGACTCGACGTATAAAGTTAGGGTGCCATCTCTGAAGACTGTCGGAGCTATAAATGTTAGTTGGTGCAGCCATCACCTGGCACCAGCGGCATAAGGAGCAATAATTTGAATCACTGCCAGATTTGCATGCATTGTTCTGCCTGTGGTTCTGTGGAGGGAATTGTTTTATCATGTATCCACTCTTGTTCGAAATGTACCCTTGTCTCCAACTGCTTGTTATCTATCCAGCAAATCATGCACACCCCTATCCGAACTGCCACCTACTTATCCAGCCATACACAGACAAACTTAACCGATCCCTGTCACACCCACACACAGGCCTAACGTCGTCTTTTCCAGAAATTCAACACTTACATTCACCAATCTAATCATTCATAAAACGGTCCACACAAGCTCACAGTCATTCAAACTCACCCATAAGTACACCCACAAAATATTCCACCTGTTCACTCTTCCTTACAACACGCAGTAGTACATATTCGTCCATCCACTATCCCTTCAGCCGAACCACATGAAACATAAGCGTATCCATTTGTCCACACACTAAACCAACCCACCAAACAAGAGTGTGTCAGCATGAGTGCACACACACTCTCACAAACACCCACGTTTACCCATTAATAAAGAAATAAACACATTCAACTCAACAAAAGCCAGACCTTTGCCAATGCTTGTTTAAAACGCTGCCTACCAGAAACTGATTGACACTCCACTGCTGTATTTAGCTGACCCTGCAAGCTCCCTTTCTGCTTTGCCCTCATACATGTGGTGGTAAGGGGGCTCAATGTATTCATTGTTGAGTATTCTGCAATTATATACATCCTATATCACTGTGAGCAGAGGGGGATTAGACGGTTGCTACTTCCCCAGTCCCTGGCCCCAGTTTAAAAAGACTAACCATTCTGGGCAATTCTGTCTGACTGGCCCCGTCTGTCAGCGCTGCTATTTATTTCTCATCAACTTGACCTCCAATTTCTTGGAAGAATCTTTGACTGAAAATCTGCATGACGTCTATAGAAAAAACGTGAATACATGTAATATTTGCGTACCCATGGACATACTGTGCGTGATTATTTGGCCAAAATAACTTTGCACATTTCAAAACATGACATTAACGGTGATAATCAATGGGCATTATTTCAGCATGTGCTAATGGGTGCACGCTGAAACAATGAAAATAAAACTGACTCCCTTCACTCCCCAAGACACACAGAGTACTCCGGACCTGGGGAATGTACAAAGCACACAGTGATAGAGCCTTACAGGAGCACCTGCTCTGTGTGCACTAAAGGTTCCTGTCACAGAAGACCGCCATCAACGTTTTGACGCCTGTCATCCTCCTGCCGCTGGAACAGCCCCTTCATCAGGATTTGCCCTGTGCTGTGTTTTTATCCTGCCTGTACACCTGCTGCCACACCCCACCTACAGATGCCAATTCCATTCCTAAGGCCCAAGGCTCAAGTCGAGGGTACAAGCAGGGGTGACGGAGTCCACCCACTTTATTCAGAGGGTGGACTCAGTCCCCCGAGAAAAAATTAGAAACATTGAATGTCCTCTGTGAACTTATGAATTAAAGCTGTCCTCGGCAGTCGGCAGATTTGTAGGCCGGACACTTCAGCTCTACACCATATAACCTGATGAAAAATAAACAACTAGAGGTGAAATGTCCAATTTCTGTATTACATGCTCCAGGGAAAACGTTTGTATTGGTCCTTGGAGTTTAAAATATGCACACCTTTTAAAGTTTTAAAAAACACTATTAGAAGAGAAGATCCTCTCTCTTGGTTTTGTGTGTGTGTTGATTTTATGAAAGGCAAATGCCATTCGTCCTGTTCAATTTGCATAGTTATCCAAAGGCAATTTAATGATATGTGCATATTTCACCTTGATATTCTAATTTCTGGTGACGTCACATCCCATTGCATTTGTTGATGAGTCCCCCCACTTTCATTTTTAGGACTTGAACCCTGCTGAGGCCCACCCCACCATCCCATGCTAGACTGTTGCACATTCTCACTGTTACATGCACCAGAATCATCGTGGGAACTCATACTATTGTAATTCTATCAAAGAGAAGAAATAACAGCTCAGGCACAGTAGATTGCATTGCTATTGGTTTACCTACAACCAAGACACCATTGTGTACAAATGCTTTCCTGTGGTATTTCGCCTGCACCAATGTCAATACCTTGGCAATGCACACCTTCACAGGCCTGAAGAGGAGCACACTGTAAGTTCTCTGAATCCTGGTTGTATACACTCACTGTAGCGACTATTACTACTTTCTTAACCTGCCACACGTCTCATATTATCGATTGATGTCTCTCTCACAATGCTACTCGTGTGTGCTAACTCACTCTCATCCCTTTTTACTCTTCTATCCAAATTTACTTGTTCCTGTCTATCTCTTCTCATTTTGTCATTCAACGCTCACAGTTTTCCACTTAACTCTATGGATCCTTCAATGCCACTTACTATTCACCTCACCTCTCTTCTAACTTTACCTCTTGGAATTGCAACCTGTCTAATCTGATCTGTTCTGATATATCCAACTCCCTTCTTCTTCTGTGTACAAAGACCTTTGGGATGTTTGTTCCATCTGTAACAAATCCCACTCTACCCTAGATCTATTCTTTCACTTTAATATTCCCTTTCTATGCATCACTGAAACTTGGATCACCCCTATTAACGCTGCCATCTTTGCTGCTCTCTCCCCTCTCCTCCTCTGATACAAAGTTCTCTCATATTCCCCACAAACATGGCAGAGGCAGAGGGACCATTTGTATCTACCACTATACTTGGTCACACACCCCTCCTCTATGCTACCCCATTTTGCTTCGTTTGGATATCCCTTCTCTTTTCTCAAAATTACACACCTTTCTACTCTTGTTCTCTAGCCCCTCCTGTTGCTCTTCTTTCTTTCTATGATGATCTTGACTCTCTTCTGTCATCTATCCTCCCTGTCGCCTCTCCCTTTCTGCTTACTGGTGATTTCAATCGGTATCAGGTAATATTATCCCCATATATATGGTCGCCGTATATAATATTGCTGGGAAAAGGTTGTGGCGATATTATATGGGTGACCATATATATAGGGACAGGGGCAGCAAAAACAAAAAAAAAACAAACAAAAAAAAGGGTTTGGGAGTTCCGGGGGTGTCCCCTGCATGTTCCATGCAATAATGTCCCCACAAAAAATGACAATTTTTCGGCAATATTTTTGATTGCCGATATTTTTGAGGGGACTTTATTACATGGAACCTTTCAATCTCGATCTCCTCCTACTTCTTCCTTCTATCCTCTACTATCCCTTCGCGATTCCTACCATATCTTCCAATTCTCTACTGCTCTTTCCCATACTTCAGGCTCATCCCTTGATCTAATATTTGATCTCATTCTCTCCTGAAACTGTGGTCTCTGCTCATCCCCTATACCTCTCTAACCACTCTTTTAGTGCCTTCTCTCCTGACCTACAACCATCTTGAAGCACTTATGTACAGGTACGTTATAAATGCCATAGCATATCATATCATCTCTACCATCTGTCTCTACACCTATCACATTCTCTCAGCACGACATGCAGTACTTTAATCAATCTTTCTCTTTACCCTCAACTCCTCTCTAACCTCTATTGACAAGTTTTTTCCACTTTGGTCCCTAATCTGACCTCTACTGTTGCTCTACAGTCAAATGTCATATCTACACTTGATTCTCATTATCTTTCTTGACCTTTTTCGACTTCATGATAACCTCGAATACCCTTCTTAGTACGAGGTCCTTTCATCGCCAGTAATTTAAATGCCAGTAATTTAAACGTGTACATAATTACAAAAAGTTCATCGACATTTTTAGGGGCGGGGGTGGGAAAGGGCAGATAAAGGGTTGAGGGGTAGGGAATAGCTAAAAATAGGTGGGGGAAGAGGTGTTTCGGGGAGGCTAACCTGGCCTAAAAAATGTTTTAAAAGAAATTTTATAAACATGTTCGCAATTATGTACACGTTTAAATGCCAGGCTTTTAAATTACTGGCGATGAAAGAACATAGAACCCCCTGGCTATAACCCCCACTTCTCTCCTTGAGATCATTATGTTGTAAGGCAAATCTACTCTGGAAAAATATAATTTTCCTACTGATCTTGCTTCCCTCTACTCTCTCCACTCTTCCTATGAGTGCCTCTTACTTGACTCATAAAAACAATATGTGTCCACTTTGACAGCTGCCCTGTCTTACCCATCATCTTTCCAGCTTCTCACTCAAATCCTCTCTCCTGAACTACCTGATACCTTTAGGTCCTCCACCCTGTCAGCAAACAGTTTATTGATTATTCACTCTCTACAATTTCAAACCTCTGCTCCTAGTTTTCAGATTCTACCCCCACTTTCCCCCATCATCCTCCTCACCCACTCTCTCCTCATTGCATCTACTTTAAGACTCAGACATTTGTAGCTACTTGTGCTGCGCTCACCCTACTTCTCGCCCTTTGATCCTCTTCCTTCTTCTTTGATACATTTTGTTTACCCTAATCCCATACCCCACCAAACCTGTCTCTTCAATCTCTCTCTCAACTCTGCTATTGTTTCTTCTTCATTAAAGCATGCTATTGTAATGGCAATTCTGAAAAAAAACACTCTTGATGCTTCCTCCTTCTCTAACTATCACCCGGCTCACTTTCCCCTTCAAACTGTTGTAATGGATCATCTACTCACAAGTTTCTTTTTATCTCAGCCACCACTCTCTACTTCCTCCTTTAAAATATGCCTTCTGTCTATTTCATTGAACAGAAATGTTCCTCCTTCACATCACCTATTTTCTTCATTCCACCCAGCATAACAGACATTTATCTTTTCTTGTCCTTCTTGATTTATCAGCTACATTTGACACTGTGGATCACCCGACCCTTCTTTCTTCTCTCTCTTCATTTGGTGTTTCAGGTACTATGTTTCAGTGGTACACTTCTTATCTTTCAAATCGTTCCTTTTTTCGTTTCCTTAGATAGCCCCACCGCTGACTCTTGCCCTTTCCAATACAGTATTTCTCAGAGCTCAGTACTTGGTCCTCTTCTCGTTTCTCTTTACACCATGCCTTTATCAAAAAACATATGTTCCTTCAATCTTTCCTCTCATGTCTATGCAGATGATTCTCAAATACTCTTCTTTTTCTCTGCTTTGTCTGATACACTTCATGATAATGTCTCTGCCTGTGCCTCTGCTGTTCAATATTGGATGTGATAGAGGTATTTTGCAATATTTTTGGTGTGCTTGTTGGGGTATTTCATGATATAGTGGTGAGCCCTAAATACATAAGACTGCCTGATATTGTTCTTATACCGGGGCCATAGACAGAAAGCTAAAACCGGACCTGGTATGCTCTAACTCATGATTTCATCTTTCTGTGGTATTTTATTTACAATACCACTCTGGCGGTAAACCGGAACACACTTACCAGTTCTTCTGAATACTGCCATCTATGTAGTTATCCCCTGAGATGGACCCAATGCACAGTAACCAACTCTGTTATGCATTTAGCCACAAACAGTGATATGAGTTTTCTGTCTGCTGTAAATGAGTTTAGCACTTGCTTTACATCAGTATGAATACTAACACACTTAGAATAACTTGTGTACATGCGTGTTATAAATGACCTATTATATCATAATGCAAGGAACTAGAATGCATATTAATTAGACTGAGGATAGCTTGTTTCTTTCTTTTTACACTTTATAAGAAATTAGACATTGTAAAGATGTAAAACATATGCAATGCACCATGTTATTTTGCATGACAACCCTTGTGATTCAACATTAGGATAAAAAATAAAAACATGTTTCATCAGCAAAGTTCCCCCATACTAACAAGCCCTTCTTTATAATAGGTTTCACACGTTGTTCTCAAAAGACCTTGGCTCACAATATCTGCTTTTCACAGCTTAAAGAAAGCTCCAGCTATATTTGACAATTTTACATAGAATGAGTACACCAAAAAAACATGTGTCTACATCTATAAATGTGACCTTATCTTTTCTGGCCAGAACTATCTACAGAATGCAATTGTAATGGAAATCAACATGCAACGCAATGTTACTAGAACTCGCCCAAAATAATGTTTGATTCTGTGTGCCCTCGGACTGCAAAACGGTGCTCCCACTCAGTACGCCCGGACAGGGGAAACTCTTTATCTGGTTTTCTTCCCTCTCATCAAAGAAGTAGCTCTGCCAAGTCTTCCTGCCTGCCTTAGAGTGCAGCACAGAGCCAGCCTTCCTACTGACATCTATTGTTAAGCCCTCTGTCAGTGACCTCCCTTGAATGTATGTTTGCATAAATAAAATGTAAAAATGCTTGCCTTTGTCCATGATGTAATATGCCAATCAAAACCACTTCCTTTTGTCAAACCTCCAGAAGATTCCAAAGATCATGTGCTAATCCTGTCAGCTCTACACAGCGATTCAAGTAGCAAACGGATATCAAAATGTTACATATCTCTGCAGAGCAAACACGAACAATGTGGCTACTTTAAGCAAAGTAGCTCTTCACATTGCACAACTCCAACTTGTGTCACATCTTCCTTGCAAAGAAAACAGCTTTCATTCTGCACATTTATACTCTTTTTTAAACTGGCTTATACCATACTTATGTGCTCATGTTTTGCACCAAAGAGCTATGGACTAAGTTTCATTTGACAATAGTGAGGGGATATTTTAGTAGTTAGGATGTTAGTGAGTAAGTACATTTTTAGTTTTGCAATTCAGTTCATATGGAAATTCATGGTGTAGTGTCCAAATGAAAATACCAGCGTTTATGTAATGGCGAACTCAAACCCCACCATTCACCTTTCATGTTTTCAATGCACTCACAATACTGACTCAGACCAGATTCAATCTAAAGTCTCACACCTGAGTTCTACACTCTTGTTGGCAAATTGGGTCAGTTTTCATCTTTGTTGAAATTCAGTGCCATCTCTTCCTACAGATGCACGCCCATTTTCTTTACTTAAATCCTGCTAAAACCGAAATTCTCTTCTTCCAGGTTTCCAAGCTCTCACGCTCTTCCTACACATCGTTTCCACCTGTGTTACTACTCTTCTCTTCCTCAGCTACAAATCTTGGAGTAATTTTTGATTCTTCTTTCTATTTATCTACTCACATCTCCACTACTGCTCGCACATGCCACTACCATCTCTTTAATAATTGTCTTTCTTGTCCTTTCATTGTTATCCATGCTACTAAACATCTTGGAACTCATGTTCCGTAGCGGCATAACATGACTGAAAGGTGTAAAACCCTTGAGTAAGAATTTACCACCATTCAATCATTCCACACTTCATACTCAATTATTTGTATGGCAGAGAGGACGGGCAGAATGCAACTTTTAATTCCACCACCTTCCCTCCTCGCTACCATAAAAATGCTCCAACTTGTGCCAGCGTGGATTTTCATGCCAGTGCAAATGCTTGATATCTCTATGGAGGCCACCAGCTTTATGCATAGCATAGTTTGGGGTGAAAAAACAGCCTACTAGGGCTTAAAAATTAACAATAAGGCATATGGAGTAGGAAACAGGGTCTACCTGTGTAATTTCCAAAGGAACCAGACCAAGGAGTATTGTATACAATACTTAACCTCTGATTTAATCTGTGCAGACTCAATTACTCCTTACATTGATAGCCTGTGGGTAGGAGGTTCCAAAAAGGGAGAGTTTCCAGGACCAATCCCCCAAGTCAAAGAAGAGTGGAGAGCAGACCAGAGTGCCACTCCCTCAATACACGAAAAAAGCGGATGTGCTCCAGCGAGGAAATTCATGGAATGAGCCAAAGCAAAAAGAAAAGAAAAAAACACTCTCCCTTGGTCTTTTCTATGGGTCAACCGAGTCAAAGACCCAGGAGGGGGGACTTGTGGGGTGAAAATACAGCTCTAGCGTGACAGAGATGGAGAGTCCATGCTAGGCCCCTGTTGTGAGAGTGAAGCTGGCTAATGTAGATTTTCATTGAAATAGAAAAGCCAGTGCAAAACTGTGATTATCCACATAAGGCCTCGTGAAATGGAAAGAAATGGGCCTAGCCAACTCCACTAAAATGGACAGGTGCGTTAGTGAAGGGGAATCTACATGAGAGCTTAAAACTGATGGATATGCCCAATGAATAAGAAATAACATGTGGCGCTGCAGATCCTGACTTTGTGTTAACTGGGCAAATGCACCTTTTGACAGATTCAAAACTGCAGCAGTGCACATGGGAAAATATACATTGAAATGATAAACATTTGAAAAATACCAAAGTGAAGCCGTGTGACATAATTAAGAGAAAGACACTTTTCTTTCACAAATAAACTGACATTCAAAAGGCCCACTTGTTGGATTCTCTGTGTAATTTTGCCCTATGTGTGAGTAATACCTAAAGTGAACTTGTATCTGTCCAACCGTATGTAAGGAAAGATTATATGATAAACAGCATGCCCAGATATTATGTTAAATATTACATGTAAGCACATCTTGTCAATTTAAAGCAGTATTTTCTGAAGTATGGATGCAGTTGGTGTTTTCCCCACTGAACTGAAAGGTCTGTGCCTTTGAAAATTTGAACTCAAGACCTGGGCTCGGCCCACCAGGAAAAGAAGGCCTGTTTCAGTTAGAAATACAAAGAAATAATAGATACTTCCCCTCTTGGAAGTTCCTCCCCTCTTGGTGCGGTGCATTTGAAATTGTCGATAAAATCTCACCTGTAGCCTACAAGATCTGCATCCCTAAATGAGAACATTAGGAAGAGAAATTGGACCTTATCAATCAGTTGAAGAACTGCCACCCCAGACAGACTGATTGAATAGCCCAGTGAAGGTAAAGTCCAAGAACCATCTGAAGAATAAAGGGAAACTCGGATGGAGAATATCGCACAATTACAGGGAGTAAAGGAATTTATACTCACAAAGAAAGTATAAAAATCAAAATAAAAAAATAAAATGTAATATGTGTAGACATTTTCATATAAGAGAAATAAATGTCAATGTGATGTTGTTTTGTGTTTCAAATTGTATGCCTATTTACTGGGGAATGAAGTATTGTATACAATACTTAACCTCTGTTTTAATCTGTGCAGACTCAATAACTCCTTACATTGATAGCCTGTGGGTAAGAGGTTCCAAAAAGGGAGAGTTTCCAGGACCAATCTCCCAAGTCAAAGAAGAGTGGAGAGCAGACCAGAGTGCCATTCCCTCAATACGCGAAAAGAGCGGATGTGCTCCAGCGAGGACATTCATTGAATGAGCCAAAGCAAAAAGAAAAGAAAAAAAACACTCTCCCTTGGTCTTTTCTATGGGTCAACCGAGTCAAAGACCCAGGAGGGGGGACTTGTGGGGTGAAAATACAGCTCTAGCATGACAGAGATGGAGAGTCCATGCTAGGCCCCTATTGTGAGAGTGAAGCTGGCTAATGTAGATTTTCATTGAAATAGAAAAGCCAGTGCAAAACTGTGATTTTCAACATAAGGCCTCGTGAAATTGAAAGAAATGGGCCTAGCCAACTCCACTAAAATGGACAGGTGCGCTAGTGAAGGGGAATCTACATGAGAGCTTAAAACTGATGGATATGCCCAATGAATAAGAAATAACATGTGGTGCTGCAGATCCTGACTTTGTGTTAACTGGGAAAATGCACCTTTTGACAGATTCAAAACTGCAGCAGTGCACATGGGAAAATATACATTGAAATGATAGACATTTGAAAAATGCCAAGAAGGAATTGTGCCTTACAATGAAAAGTGAAGCCGTGTGACATAATTAAGAGAAAGACACTTTTCTTTCACAAATAAACTGACAATCAAGAGGCCCACTTGTTGGATTCTCTGTGTAATTTTGCCTTATGTGTGAGTAATGCCTAAAGTGAACTTGTATCTGGCCAACCGTTTGTAAGGAAAGATTGTATGATAAACAGCATGCCCAGATATTATGTTCAATATTATACGTAAGCACATCTTGTCAATTTAAAGCAGTATTTTCTGAAGTATGGATGCAGTTGGTGTTTTCCCCACTGAACTGAAAGGTCTGTGCCTTTGAAAATTTGAACTCAAGACCTGGGCTCGGCCCACCAGGAAAAGAAGGCCTGTTTCAGTTAGAAATACAAAGAAATAATAGATACTTCCCCTCTTGGAAGTTCCTCCCCTCTTGGCGCGGTGCATTTGAAATTGTCGATAAAATCTCACCTGTCGCCTACAAGATCTGCATCCCTAAATAAGAACATTAGGAAGAGAAATTGGACCTTATCAATCAGTTGAAGAACTGCCACCCCAGACAGACTGATTGAATAGCCTAGTGAAGGTAAAGTCCAAGAACCATCTGAAGAATAAAGGGAAACTCGGATGGAGAATATCGCACAATTACAGGGAGTAAAGGAATTTATACTCACAAAGAAAGTATAAAAATCAAAATAAAGAAATAAAATGTAATATGTGTAGACATTTTCATATAAGAGAAATAAATGTCAATGTGATGTTGTTTTGTGTTTCAAATTGTATGCCTATTTACTGGGGAATGAAGTATTGTATACAATACTTAAACTCTGTTTTAATCTGTGCAGACTCAATAACTCCTTACATTGATAGCCTGTGGGTAAGAGGTTCCAAAAAGGGAGAGTTTCCAGGACCAATCCCCCAAGTCAAAGAAGAGTGGAGAGCAGACCAGAGTGCCACTCCCTCAATACACGAAAAGAGCGGATGTGCTCCAGCGAGGAAATTCATGGAATGAGCCAAAGCAAAAAGAAAAGAAAAAAAACACTCTCCCTTGGTCTTTTCTATGGGTCAACCGAGTCAAAGACCCAGGAGGGGGGACTTGTGGGGTGAAAATACAGCTCTAGCATGACAGAGATGGAGAGTCCATGCTAGGCCCCTATTGTGAGAGTGAAGCTGGCTAATGTAGATTTTCATTGAAATAGAAAAGCCAGTGCAAAACTGTGATTTTCAACATAAGGCCTCGTGAAATTGAAAGAAATGGGCCTAGCCAACTCCACTAAAATGGACAGGTGCGCTAGTGAAGGGGAATCTACATGAGAGCTTAAAACTGATGGATATGCCCAATGAATAAGAAATAACATGTGGCGTTGCAGATCCTGACTTTGTGTTAACTGGGAAAATGCACCTTTTGACAGATTCAAAACTGCAGCAGTGCACATGGGAAAATATACATTGAAATGATAGACATTTGAAAAATGCCAAGAAGGAATTGTGCCTTACAATGAAAAGTGAAGCCGTGTGACATAATTAAGAGAAAGACACTTTTCTTTCACAAATAAACTGACAATCAAGAGGCCCACCTGTTGGATTTCCTATGTAATTTTGCCTTATGTGTGAGTAATGCCTAAAGTGAACTTGTATTTGGCCAACCGTATGTAAGGAAAGATTGTATGATAAACAGCATGCCCAGATATTATGTTCAATATTACACGTTAGCACATCTTGTCAATTTAAAGCAGTATTTTCTGAAGTATGGATGCAGTTGGTGTTTTCCCCACTGAACTGAAAGGTCTGTGCCTTTGAAAATTTGAAATCAAGGCCTGGGCTCGTCCCACCAGGAAAAGAAGGCCTGTTTCAGTTAGAAATACAAAGAAATAATAGATACTTCCCCTCTTGGAAGTTCCTCCTCTCTTAGCGCGGTGCATTTGAAATTTTCGATAAAATCTCACCTGCCGCCTACAAGATCTGCATCCCTAAATGAGAACATTAGGAAGAGAAATTGGAACTTATCAATCAGTTGAAGAACTATCACCCCAGACAGACTGATTGAATAGCCCAGTGAAGGTTAAGTCCAAGAACCATCTGAAGAATAAAGGGAAACTTGGATGGATAATATCGCACAATTACAGGGAGTAAAGGAATATATACTCACAAAGAAAGTATAAAAATAAAAAAATAAAAAAATGTAATATCTGTAGACATTTTCATATAAGAGAAATAAATGTCAATGTGATGTTGTTTTGTGTTTCAAATTGCCTATTTACTGGGGAATGAAGTATTGCATACAATACTTAACCTCTGTTTTAATCTGTGCAGACTCAATAACTCCTTACATTGATAGCCTGTGGGTAAGAGGTTCCAAAAAGGGAGAGTTTCCAGGACCAATCTCCCAAGTCAAAGAAGAGTGGAGAGCAGACCAGAGTGCCATTCCCTCAATACACGAAAAGAGCGGATGTGCTCCAGCGAGGACATTCATTGAATTAGCCAAAGCAAAAAGAAAAGAAAAAAAACACTCTCCCTTGGTCTTTTCTATGGGTCAACCGAGTCAAAGACCCAGGAGGGGGGACTTGTGGGGTGAAAATACAGCTCTAGCATGACAGAGATGGAGAGTCCATGCTAGGCCCCTATTGTGTGAGTGAAGCTGGCTAATGTAGATTTTCGTTGAAATAGAAAAGCCAGTGCAAAACTGTGATTTTCAACATAAGGCCTCGTGAAATTGAAAGAAATGGGCCTAGCCAACTCCACTAAAATGGACAGGTGCGTTAGTGAAGGGGAATCTACATGAGAGCTTAAAACTGATGGATATGCCCAATGAATAAGAAATAACATGTGGCGCTGCAGATCCTGACTTTGTGTTAACTGGGAAAATGCACCTTTTGACAGATTCAAAACTGCAGCAGTGCACATGGGAAAATATACATTGAAATGATAGACATTTGAAAATTACCAAGGAGGAATTGTGCCTTACAATGAAAAAGTGAAGCCGTGTGACATAATTAAGAGAAAGACACTTTTCTTTCACAAATAAACTGACAATCAAGAGGCCCACTTGTTGGATTTTCTATGTAATTTTGCCTTATGTGTGAGTAATGCCTAAAGTGAACTTGTGTCTGGCCAACCGTAGGTAAGGAAAGATTGTTTGATAAACAGCATGCCCAGATATTATGTTAAATATTACATGTAAGCACATCTTGTCAATTTAAAGCAGTATTTTCTGAAGTATGGATGCAGTTGGTATTTTCCCCACTGACTTGAAAGGTCTGTGCCTTTGAAAATTTGAACTCAAGACCTGGGCTGGGCCCACCAGGAAAAGAAGGCCTGTTTGAGTTAGAAATACAAATAAATAATAGATACTTCCCCTCTTGGTAGTTCTTCCCCTCTTGGAGCGGTGCATTTGAAATTGTCGATAAAATCTCACCTGTCGCCTACAAGATCTGCATCCCTAAATGAGAACATTAGGAAGAGAAATGGGACCTTATCAATCAGTTGAAGAATTGCCATCCCAGACAGACTGATTGAATAGCCCAGTGAAGGTAAAGTCCAAGAACCATCTGAAGAATAAAGGGAAACTCGGATGGAGAATATCGCACAATTACAGGGAGTAAAGGAATTTATACTCACAAAGAAAGTATAAAAACCAAAATAAAAAAATAAAATGTAATATTTGTAGACATTTTCATATAAGAGAAATAAATGTCAATGTGATATTGTTTTGTGTTTCAAATTGTATGCCTATTTACTGGGGAATGAAGTATTGTATACAATACTTGAACTCTGTTTTATTCTGTGCAGACTCAATAATTCCTTACATTGATAGCCTGTGGGTAAGAGGTTCCAAAAAGGGAGAGTTTCCAGGACCAATACCCCAAGTCAAAGAAGAGTGGAGAGCAGACCAGAGTGCCACTCCCTCAATACACGAAAAGAGTGGATGTGCTCCAATGAGGAAATTCATGGAATGAGCCAAAGCAAAAAGAAAAGAAAAAAAAACACTCTCCCTTGGTATTTTCTATGGGCCAACCGAGTCAAAGCCCCAGGAGGGGGACTTGTGGGGTGAAAATACAGCTCTAGCATGACAGAGATGAAGAGTCCATGCTAGGCCCCTATTGTGAGAGTGAAGCTGGCTAATGTAGATTTTCATTGAAATAGAAAAGCCAGTGCAAAACTGTGATTTTCAACATAAGGCCTCGTGAAATTGAAAAAAATGGGCCTAGCCAACTCCACTAAAATGGACAGGTGCGCTAGTGAAGGGGAATCTACATGAGAGCTTAAAACTGATGGATATGCCCAATGAATAAGAAATAACATGTGGCGCTGCAGATCCTGACTTTGTGTTAAATATGGAAAATGCACCTTTTGACAGATTCAAAACTGCAGCAGTGCACATGGGAAAATATACATTGAAATGATAGACATTTGAAAATTACCAAGGAGGAATTGTGCCTTACAATGAAAAAGTGAAGCCGTGTGACATAATTAAGAGAAAGACACTTTTCTTTCACAAATAAACTGACAATCAAAAGGCCCGCTTGTTGGATTTACTATGTAATTTTGCCCTATGTGTGAGTAATGCCTAAAGTGAACTTGTATCTGTCCAACCGTATGTAAGGCAAGACTGTATGATAAACAGCATGCCCAGATATTATGTTAAATATTACACGTAAGCACATCTTGTCATTTTAAAGCAGTATTTTCTGAAGAATGGATGCAGTTGGTGTTTTCCCCACTGAACTGAAAGGTCTGTGCCTTTGAAAATTTGAAATCAAGACCTGGGCTCGGCCCACCAGGAAAAGAAGGCCTGTTTCAGTTAGAAATACAAAGAAATAATAGAGTAACTAAGAAATAGAGAATTTGATCCAAATTGTGGGCATTGAAGATAACACAGCCAGTAGAAAAGACCTTTTACGGTCAATCTCCCCATTAACTGTACATTAGTGGCCAAAAGATTTGACCATTTCAGGGTTGACTCTTCCTCAAGAAATGGCTTCAGATCCACTAATGGATGTTCAAACATTGTGTATGAAACAAACCTAGCTGATAAACAGATGTTCCTGGTCAGATGATGATGGAGAAATGAAATTTAGGAATAGGTGGGGGCCATGTGAAACTGAGGGGCATATGTTAACCATTGCATTGGTTAACAAGGGCCACCTTTTCATTAATAAAACGAGAAGCTTATGTCCCAGTGAGCCCATACCAGACTCATATTAAAGGGGATAAGAAGCCAGTTGGTATCATGTGTGATGTATACAATTTGAGTTCTGAAGACAATTATGGTCCTGGTCTTTTTCATAATTCTGAGGGAATGGAATGGTGTGGTGATAAGGTATGGAAGTAAGATTTGAATCATGACGGGTCCGACTTGTGACTACTTCGGCTCAGGAGTTAATTGATAGAAATGGTAGCTACTTCCAGCAAGGACGTGCCGAGATATGATTAGTATTTTCGGACTCGCCATAAAATACAGAACTCAAATATATACATGTGCCTGCAGTTATTTGAACAATTAGGGTAGCTGCCATGTTGTTAGAATTTTAGGAACACTAAAAGTTAAACCAACTTGTCATTTTGGGATGATTAATCTTTCTCCTCACTCAGCCTCCATCATCCAAGCCTCCCAACTCCTTGTCCAATCAACAGGCGTTGGGCGTATTGGGGGAGAGGGAGGGAGAGAGCTGGTCAATCTGTAACATGGGAATATGATAATAATGGACTGTCACCAGCCCTATAAGAGATCAGTTTTCATTCAGAGAGGCTCTTTCTTTAACTTTATAACTCTTGGGAACGTTCTTTGTACTTTTCATTTTTTCCCTTGACTTTTTCACTCTTTTTCTGGAGGTAGCCTACTTCTGGACTCTTGCAGGGAACAGCTAGCAGAGAGACAGGGAGCTACCACGGCCTTAAACATTGCATGGGAGACAGAGACTGAGTAATCTAGTAAGTCTGGGTGCTGGGCACTACCCTTGACCGAAGCTTTGACCAGATCTGTGCTGTCATTAGAGGTGCCCTGCTGTTTCCCTGGATGCCCCATAACCAAGGCCTCCCATGTTAGTAGATGAATCCAAATGCCAACAAAAGTGTGGAAGGGGAATCTGCCAGCCTTAATCTCCATCTCGCATAGTGTTTAGAGGGGTGGAACTGGGGAGACCCTTGGCACATTTTATTACATGTAACTCAAATTAATTCCACTATATAAACTTACACTATCCATTTAAATTGACTTTTTTGGGAACTGCATGACTTAATCCTTTCCATTCAATTGTGGGGATATAGGAGGGCTGTGTAGCTCCTTAGCACATTGAATTGAAGTTAAATCAATTAATTCCCATATACACAATCACAGGATAAGTGTTGTTAGAGTTCAAAACTAACAAAGTTCATGCCCATTCGGTATAGACAATATAATACTTGGGTGACTCTACCTTTCTGAAACCCCTGTTTTCTGTGCAGAAGGGGGTGCCCGTAATCCCAAACTAAGTAACCCTAAAACACTGCCATTCAAGGGAATGTAGAGTGTGCAAAGCAAAGTTTCACATTTATTTACTTGCATCCCAAAATGTGTTTGGCAAGGCCCTGCATGCTATGCAAATAAAAAGCCCAAAATGGTTTTCCCATTGAGTTCATTTCCCAAACATTGTCTTTCAAATAAAAAGCCAAAAACTATTTATTTTTCTTTGTGTCTATTTTTCAAACCCTGCCTTTTTAATAAAAAGCCAAAACGATGTTGCTACTGTATTCCCCCTCGCTGTACTTTGCCTTTAAATTAAGGTATCACATATAACTGATGCCTCGGGTGGAGGTTTCTGTGAGAGAAGAGCATTGTGATAACCCCAAGCAATAACTGGGTGTTGTTTCAAATTTCATGATTGTTAATGTGCAATACATCCTTTCTGTGTGTTTTGATGTAAAGTCTAAAAATGTTACCTGTGTGTTGTAGTATCTGCACGTTCATTAGAAATACAAGTCAGTCAACTGGTGCAATTAATTTGAAATTGTGATATTGTGTTGGGCCACAGCGTTGGTGGCTGATGTTTTGGTTGCTTTATTGTTCTTTGTCAAACCTTAAATAAATATATATTCTTACTATACACCAGCCTGGTTCCTAGCTCATGGGGATTTGCTGGGGTGGTGCGAGATAGGTTGGAGGCCTAACTAAAGTTGAATCTCGATAAGCGATTTGGGTGTGCGCCATCTTACTTGGAGGGGGGTGGACTCCCTGAGTTGAGATTGACCAGCTAATAAATCGTGACAATATGGATCGATTGTAAACACTGCCTGCCATGCCCACCTGCATGTAAGGCAGTGTGTACAATTAAAATTGAACTTTGAGAGTGCATTTGGAATTGTGAACACTGATTGCCATGCGTGCATGGCAAATATTTTTTACAATAAAAATGAAATGTTGCTGGACATATGTCAATGGCAAACAATGCTCACAATTAAAAGTAAATACTGGCTGGCATACGATCATGTCAGGCAGCGTTTGCTCCCTTTGCATGATGGCATGCAAAAGTGCAGGGCAAAAGATGGTGTACATGTTTGTATGCTACCTTTTGTGCTGCACTTTTGCACTCTGCAAATGATGGAAATGATGTCAACACGTAGCGGCTCTCCGTCACCAAATTTCTAATTTTATTAAAACAAGCTCCCTTATCATTTCCACAGGCTTTTCCCAACATGACTACTGTTCACCTCTACTGGTAGGTCTCCCAAGCCTGAATGTTGCCCCAATTTGCTTTGTCTTCTGTTATGATATTCGTCTCATGTTCCCTCTACCGATTCAGGCCTCTTTTACCCCTCACCTACGCTCTGCTTCTATCCTCTCCTTTTAAAACTATTTACAACTCCCCTTCCTCTGTACAGTTTACAAATGCATATACAGCTTGGCTGAATCTTAACTTGTGTCTCTTATTTCTCTTCATACCCCCACTTGCTCTCTTCGCTATGAACATCTTCATCTTCTTACTGTTCCCAAACCCCCTTGTGCCTGTTCTCGCTTCTGCTCTTTTTCCCTACTCGCACCTACACTCTGGAACTCTCTTCCTTTCCGTGGTAGCTCCACCCTCTTTCTTCACCTCTATCGCACTCTTTTAAAAACCCAACTACTGTCATCATTACCTAGTGCTTGATCGATCATTTTATTTCATAACTGTTCAGAGCTTTGCGAAAATTCTACACAAAATCGATAAAAATGCAAATACAAATACAGTAGAAAGACCAGCAGAAGAGAAGCCATGTCAATATGTTAATCTTCCAAGTCACTTGGCAGATTTGCATATGCATCATACATGCAATGTACACACATCCGGATCTATTTTACAGTTGTCACACAGAACAGAGTGCCAGAGGTGGTTCAGGAGGAAAAGGAGGAAAAAGAGGATCCCCAAGCTTATGATTCCAACAACAACCAATGCACATGTTTCACCTGAGGTCCTTGGTTTCCTGAGGCTGTGGAGTATACAGTGTGGGTGATTAAGACATTGGTCCCCATTATGAGTATGCCTGGCAGGCGAAAAAGAACCCGCTTGCAGACTTTGAAGGTAGCACTGGCACCATCATGAAAAGTGCCAGTGCTAACATCCTCCCCATTCCCATTGAGTCGTATGGGACACAAATAGGACTGGGGATTAATTTTTTCCGGCACCTTGTTAAGGATTCTAATCGGGCGGCGACACCAAACTAGGACTCTTGCCCTTAGCCTAGGAGGTAGCGCACTACTAAAATATGTTTTCTTTATTTCCTAGAATTCGGATTGAGCTGGCACCCAACCCATCTCACACCCCCTTTTACAAATACCACAGGTCACAATGGACCATGAACAAGGCTGGTGTGTGGGAATACAAAATGTATTTATTTTAAGTTCAAAGAAAATCACACAATTATAATATTGGACAGCAATCACCAATGGGTTGATAATTACAATGTAAAATGATGACATACACTGTGTTGACCTTCTACTATAACCTATCCCAAGCAAAGATGAATGGGAGCAATTTTACTGTTCGGGTAGATAGAACCCGGGTTAAGATGTCCCCCTGCAATGGTCCCCCAAATCCCTATTAATTAAATTTTGAGTGGACAGAAACGAGCAGCCAGGAATCAGGAATACTAGGCAGCAAACAGAAATAAAATGCAACCTTCCCTCACTAAATGTGAGGCAAAATTGAAAACCTTTGCAATTGTATAAATAGTGGTCGGAATGACTTAATATTTAATTTAATGTGCGGTTAAATGAATGAGGCAATATATGAGTTCTAACAGTATCAGAGTTGTAGGAACACTAGCAAACTACAAGGCAAGATAGTAACAAAGGGCATACAGACAAAAATCTACTTTGAAAAGAAAACACATTGCAGCCAAATCACACGTTGGAAAACTTTTACAGGTTTAGATGTCAAAATGGTTTGAAAAAATGGTGAAATAGACACAATCGGAAAGCAGTTGATTGGCTGGGTAAGAGATGCACATCACAGGGAGAATATGAAAGTGAAAGAGTGACTCTAGCTGAATAACTGGATAAGATTTTCAACATGAAATGAAATTCGGCTTTAAAAATAAAAGCATTTAACAGAGAAAATTGGTTCAAAATCAAAAGGACAAGCTGTACAGAAACTATATTTTAATGGCAAGAAAAGAGAGACGCCGCCTGCGACACGGGTTACTTCAAAAATAGGACTAAGGAATTACATAATACAGAAATGAGTGAAAGAATTTTGCTAACACTAGAAAATCCAGGACAGGATGCACAGAACATTCTGACAGTTTTCAACAAGTTATGAGGGTATGGATGGGATTACTTATATGGTGGAATGAAGACAAGGTATCAAATTAGGGTGCACTATGTGTGGTTGTGGAATGGGGAGATACTCACAATCAGCGCTGGAATTTGGGATCCGGGAAAGCCAACCAGGTTTCTGGACTCAAAGAATCTGATAACGGCACCACAGCGGGGCTCTCCTAGCAAAAAACAGCTGGGCCTGTCTTGTCATGGCACAACTGCATGCAGGTAGTGGGGCACAGAGCCAGTCTGTCCCAGGCTACTCTCAAAACAGGTACCACAGCTTTTCTGCCTTTCTCCCTGAGTTAGTCGGATTTTGTTTTGGGGTTAAGTTATGAAGGGTGGTTCTGCCTGGCTATGATCAGCTGTGCTCTGGCCTGGCAGTTTTATGGTGTGGGTTTACTATGTCCTCCCACAGTTAATTTTGCCAAAAATCAGTTTTTACATAAATTGCAATTTTTTACAGTTGTAGTGCTTTCACAAGTCATATAGGCAAATTGCATATTCCACACAGAGCATAATACTCCCACTCCCAAGTTTGTAGGACTTTGTTTCATCCTTCTAATAATCTTTCGCCATTTTCATTGGAAAATATTATTCCTAAAATTCTATAATTGTATAAATGTATACCTATTATCACAAGGCATGTTAGTATTACATTTCAAAGTGGCACCATATACATTTTGAAGTCAAGTACCGTCCCCACTGCAGTTGCCCCCACCCATTACCTATTGAGTTCACACCAAAGTATCCTGACGAATGTAGAGCAGTTTAATCAGCAAAGAGCCGCATATGGGCTCTGCCCAGTACCTATCAGGATGACAGCTCCTGTTAATATACCAACACCTAAGAAGACCTGGACAGTAAGGTAGCCATTAAAAAAGCCATATCTACATTCTAAACAATATGACGGTTGTTTGTATAAAATACCTTAAGAAACAAAGAAGATAATGAAGGAAGATGAATGGTGATGTCATAAGAAATTGGACTGACGCACATATAGAAGATATTAAGACCTGAGAATACTGACAAAGAGACGAAATACCATGGATAAATGACATCTTGAGCCTAAGGTGAAGAAATTGATGTCAAGATGAAGAAACCTATGCCACATACATGATGAAGATATTTAGTTAGCTTAAACTTGTACAGATGCAAGTAACTGCAAGAGGCACGAAATTGTGCATCTTGCTTATGCTTTATAGTTGATAGATTGTGGCAAGCGCCAAAGTTTACAAGTATATACCCCAAGAAGTATTTTATGTATGAATGTAAGTCCACTACGCACACAAGTAAAATGAACAAAGGTTACAAAAGGACACGGATGGAGTGTGTCGCAGCAAGAAAATTGAGAATCAAGACAGAACAAAACTCCGAAAAGGATGACCATGTCAAGAAGCCAAGGTCTTATCTGACTGGAATAGGCTGACATCGGATACAATTAAGGAGAGAAAAGAACAGAGGACATGGGATCTTGTTCAGAAAAGTCAAGATGAGCCACAGACATCAGAAGAATGGTAGAAATAAATGAAATATATGAAAAGACACAGAGAAAAGCTGATTTCATGGTGTCCAGTCACGTGACAAAGGCAGGCTGGAAGGATGAAACTTTCACACCTATGCATGGATCCCCACCCTGCCCATACTCCTTGAAAGTTCTCAGAGTACAGAACAGACACAAGGCCAAATTACAAAGCAGTAATTGACACACGACCACTGATGTGATGATTGATTGTAGCATAATTGGTGGGAAGCTGGGGTGCAGACAAGCTTCTCTGCACCTGAATGTTCTTTCTGTGTGCTGCGAGACATAGGTGGAAAAGTATGAGTGGGGTTGATGCCAACCCCAATCATAGTGGACCATGTAAACTAGGGTCCTATAGTGAGTAGAGCCAATGGGACATCATACTTTTAGTGATGTTCACAGTAGCCATTTTGAAGGGAGGGCTTAGTTGCCCCACCTGACATTTATTATCCAATCTCCTCTCCCTATTACCATATACAGATATAGGACCTATGTTAAGTTACCTTCCTATAACCAATCACGTTGCATGTTAGGTTTTTAAGATTGCCACGTAGAATGACATTCGTTTTTGCTATAAGTATTGTGTTTTTTCTAAAAGTAAAGTGAACGAGAAGATCGAGCGCTTGCTGATGTTTGTTGTACTCCCCGTTTTTTATGAACTTGTCATTAAACGGACTCCCTTTGCCAAAGTATTAGGTTGTCTTAATTATTTGATTCATGAGTATGAATCTGCATCCCCATCTATCTCGAGGTTACTGGTACTCAACTTAAAGGGCTGTTTGGGGATCATCCAGTTCACTTGGTAGCAGAGTTTAGATGGTTCGATTAGATAAAGATATCCATCACCCGTCGACGTAAGTATTTGGTCCTCGGCAATATTACAAGTCCTTTGCCATCCGGCTGATAGAATGAGAAGCTCCCCGTAGATAGGGGTTAGATTGTTTTAAAAAACCTGCAGGTTAGGTGTGACGGGTTCCTTGATTTCCCCCAAAAACCCTCCCACTTCTACGAGTAGCCAATCAGACGAGCAGCACGGAGAGGCAGTAACGAGTAACGAGTAACAAGGTGGTCCGTAGAAGAAAGACATGCGAACGGTGAGTCAAAAAGACTGAGGGGGTCATTATGAGTTGGGCGATAAGGGATTACCGGCACCGGTAAGGAGACCGGTGCCAGTAATCCCTTACCGCTCAATTCCAAGGTCCCTTAGCGGGAACCGTAAGGAACGTATGGTCTGACCACACGTCCCTTATGGGTCCCGCTAAGGGACCAGGGCGCTAATAACGGGCTTGCTAGTCGCAAGCCCATTATTATCGCCCTCCCCATTCCCATTGAGCCCTATGGGGGCTCAAATGGGAATAGGGAATGGTTTGTTCAATGGGAACTTACCAGTCTCTCCAGGGTCGGAATGCACCGGTAAGTCCCCATTGAACAAGACCGGGGCCGGACCCTGTATCTGAGGCAGCCATGGTGCAAATAGCGCCATGGCTACCTCCAATCTCGGAATGAGGCCCTGAATGTTTTGACAAAGCATGCATGCATAGAAAATAAGTAAAGGGAAAGTAACGGTGGGAGGCAGGATAAAAATATGATGTCAGAATAACAGTGTAATATAAAATATATATAAGGGGAAAGAAATTGATTCGGGTGTGGCCAAGCAATATAAAGAGTTATCGTGAGTGTGGTCGCGATAAGAGTATACGCCCAGTGCATGGGTTTTAAAGAAAGCTAGCAGAAGCCATTATCTAACGTACTGTTAATAGAATGACGTAGAAGACCAGGTAGATTAGAGACGACCTGAAAGAGATAGGCTTAAATTCCATGTCGGAATAAACATAGGGGTAAGATGCATCTGAAAGAGCAGACGGCATAAGGTTCATGTGGCTGGCCAGAGTTAGTCTGTTTTTTTATGTGTTTAAGTAAACTCATGATGTCATAATCAAAAACTGTTTTTTTGTGAAAAAAGAGCAAGAAAATTGCACAATTGTAGAAGGAAATTGCTGCATGACATAGATTGATGTTTGTTTTTTTAGCAAGAGTAAAGTAAAACATATATTGTTGAAATAACGGGATTGGAGCTTATGACGATTGGTGCTCGCTCATATTGTTGATTGTTGAAACTCAATTGTAATAAAGTGTAAAGTGAAAAAATAAGCAAGTACTATATGAATAAGGGATGAATAAGTTAAGTATAGAAGACATCACTCTGTTAATACACATGTGTAAACAATTGCTGAAACACGCACCTAAGCTTAAACAGTACAGTGCGGAATGGGTTAAAGGGACCACAGAATTTTTGTTTATTCTGTGGCCCCAAGGCAGATCGCTATCTAAAACGGTTTTACAGCACATGACGACATATTTACATGGTACATACACTGGTAAAAAGTTAGACAAGCGCCTGGCTAGTTTAGAACTTTGGAAGATGTACCAGGAAGAAAGAGAGGAGGAGCTGCCGTTAGATTGGATACTGAATGTATGCAAAGAGGGGAGTGAAGAGCCTTCTGTGCCACCCACCCCGCCTGAAATAAAAAATGAAGCTAGTAAAGAGGAAGGATTGTACCCACTAAGAGAACTTAAAGCAGCAACGGAATGTAGTAACCCGTCATATGAGTCACCTACAAAAAGTAGTGATGAAAGCCCAGAACAAGACAAGGAAAGAAATATTACCTCCAAAGTCCCGAGGGACAAGGAGAGGCACGAAAAGGAAAAAGGTGATCAAACACAAGCAAGTACATCTCTAGGTACAGGAAGAGAGGAAAAGAGATGGAAATTGATGAGGATAGAACTGATGAGATTTTATTGAAACTTGATGGTAAAGGTATTGAGGACATAAGACAAAAGGGAGAATGAAATGAACAAGGAAGAAGGGATAAGGAAAAATCAGGACGATTGAGAGATGAAGGAACGAGAAAAAAGGATAGACAGAAACGAGAGCAGCTATACCATGATGAACAGGCTAGAAAAAAGGAAAAGGTGGAGGAACAAATAAAACGTGATAATAAGCAAAGAACAACTGATGATCAGGAAAGAATAGAACAAAGGAGAATAGAAGAAGAAGAGAAAAAGATATGAGAGAAGAGAATAAGGAGAAGGAACGATGAGGAAATATGAAGGGCAAATGAACGAAGAGATACTAGGAAAAAAAGGAAGACAGAATTAGAGAGGAAGAGAGGAAACGTAGAGAATATGATGACGACATAGAACGCAAGTGAAGACAGAGAACACATGATTTTGAGTATCTGGAAAGGTAGGTTAGAAAACCTGATCCAGTGGTGGAATGGGAAGACATAGAGGAACTCTTTCCTGAGTATGATTCAGAAACACACAGGCCCTCATTACGACCCTGGCGGATTTTTTCCGCCATCGACGGACTTTCCGGCCATGGCGCAAAGTCCCTTTACGCCATGGCGGATGGCGGACTTACCGCCCCATTCCGAGGTCGGCGGGGCGGTAAGTCCCCATTGACCCATTTACCCTTCCCCATTCCCATTTCGGCCCCATAGGGCTCAATGGGAGTGGGGAAGGAGTTAATTACGCCACCGTAAAATACGGTGGCGTAATTAACACCAAGGTCCCAGAGCGCCATGGATTTTTCCGCCCGCAAAAAGCGGGCGGAAAAATGACCATGGCGCTCCAGAAACTCGTAGTTGGCGGTAAGGGGTCCGCGCAGCTAACGCTGGCGCAGACCCCTTAGCGCCAGGGTCGTAATGAGGGCCACAGTATACAAAGTAAAGTTGGATAGGACCATCCAGCTAGGTCTGGCACTCTTGTTGAGGCTTGTGATGAGCTATGATGATTCTGTCAAAAGTAATTGAATTCGAATAAATTCTTTGGTTATGCTTGAATTGAATTAGAGCTGAGGTTTTTAGTTAACAGTCAATAAATGTATATACTCTTTGTGAAATTAATCAAAAACCAAAAGGGTTTAAAATTCAAAGAAGCAAAATGGTAGAATTAGTGCATAGTTAATTTAATGCCAATGCATTTCGGAGTACAGCTCCATCCTCAGGGCGTCATCTACGCATTAGTATTCAAAATATATGTAAAGAACATACCAGAAATGAGGTAAATTACATGTGAAAGAACATACCAGAAATGAAATAAATCATATTGCACGCGGTGCATTTAAACCGTAGTTGTTTGTAGATTAACATATGCATAATGAAGCATCATGTAAAATGTAAAAGATAATAGTTAATGGTGAATACGTTCATACATACCCAATATGAGTGTGTGTCCAAATGCGTGAAGTTGTAAAGAAAAGAAAAAAGAAAGCAGAGAGAATCTAGGGTTGGTATTGTGGAATATAGACCAATGTGAATAACCGTACTTTATACACTACATGAAACATTTATACATAAGTCCAAAGTACCTTAATGAATCTTCGTTGGGTTTCAAATTGCTTCTGTATGAAACTGTCTTTCTCAAGTGGCTATACTGTGGGAAATCAAGCAATGTGGGCTTAGTACGGTCGTGGCAAGCGAGGTAGTTGCAGAGTATGGCAAATACATTTAGTAATGAAATAGACACTGATGCATGCTTGAGATCGTATCACGAAAAGAACGCTTGTTTGTGTGTGTGCGCGCACCACGTTAATTGGGATTATAATGTTGTGGTTGGTTCTCATGGCAACCCAACGTGGCGTTATGGAGTGGCATCAGACGTGCTGACGTTCTGACACCTCGCATCCCGTGTCCCCATGATTCAGTACCAGGCACATCTAGAGTAAAACTAGAAGATGATTTCGACTCCAGAAGTGACGGAGAGACAATCAATAGAATATATGATGAGATGGGACTAGAAAAAGAACCCTGAGGAAAAGGAAAGGATGAGCGCCTTGAAAGCACTCGGTTGTATGACACTGAGGACGCTGCAGGAAGCAGCAGACATAGAGAGCTGTTGTTAGATTGGTTAACACTAAATAGAAATGAGGACGATGAGAGAAACTGCACGAGTTGGGCACAGGGGTTTATAGTGATTGCATCAAATGCCAAAGCATCGAATGCCTTAGCATCTAAAAAAAGCAACGAAAAAAAATCATCGAATGCATTTAAAAAAAAAAAAATGTAATGGGGGGTCCCCAACCCTCGTTCTTTCCCCTTAAAGCTCATTATAATTAACATAAAACCTTTACCTTTGACAAAAATGCATTAGATGCTTTTTTTCAATGCTTTTGACATTCAATGCCATGTATTTGATGCAATGACTGGATACCGGGCACAGGCAATATCAGACGGAGAAAGGGAAACCTGTGAAAGTGAAGAAAGAGAAGAAAGAGACACAGAGTGAGGTCACAAGAAACGTTTCCCTAGGAAGAAAGGAAGAAAATGGTCAGATTCAACCGCGTCCACATCTAAACTGCCAGAGTCAGTGTTACAGACCGGCATGAAGGACTGCCACACGGTCAGAGGGGGGTGTCTCCCCCGCCATACGTAAGCAGGTTAAGGACATTGCCAGGCAGACAGCGATGTGGGAATATTACCTCTGGGGTAGACAGACAAATGATGAGAGAAGAAAAGGAGTTTAGTGTGTCACAGTTTCCCTTATTAGATAAGGGAGGGTCAAGGCCACACGATATACCATGACCACAAATGGATAGAGAGAATCGAAAAAAGATGTTAACATCTGGAGCTGGGAAATTAATACACAAGTTAGAAAAAATGACGGGAGGTAATACGTTAGCTTAAGGAGAAATGAAGGGTCTTTTGATCACCATACTTGGTGATAGAACTGACGATACTTGGTGATAGAGCTGACGATGTTTGGACATGAGCAGGTTACCCTAGTATGATTACAGTTAATACTGAACATTACGGAGGGCCATTTAATAATTGCAGAACTGCGGTATGGAAAGTGCTTTGAATGCTATACCCGGACACTTATGACATGGGAGCTATAATGACACGTACAATGAAAGAGGGGGATGATCCGTTGACTTACATTCAGAATTACCAAGACGCCTGGGTGCTGGAAACTCATGAATCTTAGGGGAAATCTATACCCATGGTTTACCATCTATTCTGCCAAGGGCTGCCAGGACAGGTGAAGAAGCAGCTCAAGAAGTTGGTAGGAATTGAAGCTAAGCCATGGTATGAAATACAGCTGACCATTGTGCATTATTGCAGGCTGCTGCAAGAGAAAAATCACAAGAAGAATGATGCAAAGAAGCCAAATTAGTGCAGAAAAAATTGTCAAAATATGCCATTGAAGGAGCAATGTTAACTAGCACAGATGGATCCAATGCGCAACAGGTTAACAACCAAAGACAGTTTGATCAAAGCAATAATGGGTTCAGCCCAAGAGGAAGAGGCTAAAAAGGAAGGGGATGGCAAATGTATCAGGGAGGTTTTCAGAATATGCAAGGCGGAAAAAAGAAAATTGGCAAATAATCAGACCACCGCCAACGTGTTGGACATGTGGGATGACAGGGCATCTAGCATGGATGTGCAAGTCAAGGGATGGTGCAAAATGACCAATTTACAAGAGGGGGGATGATGAATCCACCTATGTTTTCGCAGCAGGGTGGAGACAGATTTGCACAGAATCAAACTGTACAGCAGCAAGTGCCGAGAGTGCAGAAAGCTTACAGCCACAAAAGACTGTGAACAATTTCCTGCAAGCCCAGTCTCAACAGTCTCTGATGCAACTTCTACAGACCACAGGCACAGGACAGGTATTGAACTCTAGAGCAGGAAATGTCACGGATGATGGAGGAAAACCATTTACTAACTGTGGGAAGAAATTGTACATGGACTAGGACAGCTCACTGGGAGACCTGATGTGTTCCATCCTGTCAGTGACACCAAACCCTCACAAGGACCCAAGGATTGATTTCACTATAGGGTATAAAGAATATACGTTTCTAGTGGACATGGGTGCGACACGCTCGTGTATACTTGAAGGCAAGTTTTCTTTATCCGGCAATGCCATGAATACCCAAGGTTTTACAGGAGCCACAAGCTGCGTTCCTTTCACAAAAGAACTTCCAGTTTCTATAGGAGAATGTGACATGAAGGTTACACTATTATATTTGAGACAGATGCCTGTCAATATATTTGGACGAGATTTGATGACAAAGCTGAATATGACAATTTCGTTCACTGAGGAATGCATAGTGTGTTCAACTCCAGGAATGAGAAATGATCAGAGCATATGCAGGATGAGTGGCTGTGAGAGCTATTCCATTAGAACCTGAGATATTCGCATATGAGTGTGCATATTAATTTCATGGCTACCAGGCCTTCCAGACAGAACAATGAGAACACCAGATGAGTTTCTGTTCAAGCCACGAATACCTATGGATGAGGAAAAGTGACAAGTGTTTCCCTTGAGCATGCAGCCATAGTGCAAGGAGAGATGGCTTTGCTTGATGGCTGTGATGATGGAGGCAGACAATGGTGCGCTATAATCGCCATTGGGGAAGGTTACAGATTGCCTGACGTCACTGATGATGATCTATTTGAAGAACAAATAGGTGAGGACGAGATGACATTTGAGGTGAATCTCATTTATTGGGTGAACATGATTAAAAGGGAGGTTCCACAAAAAATGATGAGGGCACAAAAATGTCCTGAATATTTTGATGACAAAGCTGCCTCTCTCATTACAGAGAACAGGCCCTTATAATGTAGGCCTACTAAAGGGAGTTGGAGAAGTGAAGATTAAATTGAAACCGGGAGAAATTTTACAGAGAGCACGACAATATCCCATGTCTAGGGAGGCAGATGAAGGGATTTTCAAGACAATTTCTGCCATAATGGAGCAAGGCATCTCAGTGACGTCAGAGTCTTCATGCAATACGTCAGTGTACCATATCAAGAAATCAAAGGGAGGGTATTGGAAGCTAATACATGATCTTCAACCGATAAACCAGGTAGTAGAGGCAGAGTACCCTCTAGTCCCTAATCCGTCTACAATTCTATGTCACATACCTGTTGAGGCACGTTATTTCACAGTGATTGACTTAAATCTCAATCCGATTGCACAAAGACTCACAAGATTTGACATTTTTTACGTTCAGACAAGTTTGTTTGGAAATCACAAGGCTGCATCAAGGTTATTGTGAATTTCCATGGATTTTCAATGGACTCCTGCAGATGGCTTAAGCAACATTGCATTAGAGAGTTTTCTTTTGCAATACGTGGATGACATTTTTTTTGTCTGTTGCAGCACAACAGAGAAAGAGTGCAGACGTGATTCCATTCAGCTATTGACTATACTTGCTGAGAAAGGATTTAAAGTTGACAAGGAAAATTTACAGTATTTTCAACAAGAGATGTTGTACATAGGGCAATTGATTTCACATGATGAAAAATGGTTACTCCTGCAAGAGCTGAGGATATTTTGAGAACAGCTAAGCCACACACGGTAAAACAAATGCAAAGTTTTCTAGGATTATGTAATCATGTCAGGGCATGGGTATTTGAAGCTCTTATACCAGGCCCTTATTACAAGCCTTAAAGAAAGCACAGGCAATGAAAGACAAAATCGTGTGGACTAAGGCCATGGAAGAAATAAGGCCATTTGCACGGCACCAGTTTTAAGGATTCCCAATTATGCAGAGGAATTCTACCTGTTTTCACATACAGATGGAACTGTTATGACAGCAGTCCGTACAGAGAAAACCATGTTGGGGTACAAACCCCTGGCATTTGGGATTTTAGACCCAGTAATGAGAGGTCATTTTCTGGGCGAATAAAGTTTGGCTGCCGCTGAGTTCGCCATCGAGAAAGCTACAACCATTGTAATGGGATGCCAAATTACGTTATTCATTGAGCACACATTATTTGCCATTTTTGAGAAACCAAAAGGTACATTGACATCACAAAGAGCTTCTGCTTATGAAGTGGTCATATCAAACCCAGCGATCAAAATAATTTGATGCAGAATAGTGAACCCAGCTATGTTTATAGCAGAGCCAGTTACTGAAGGAGAGCCAATACATGATTTTGCAAACTATGAAGTATTCTATGATGAGATCCCCAGAGTAACAGAAAATGCATTGGGAGAAGGAGAAATCGCCTTCATTGAAGGTTCTTCGAGGATCGATCAAAATGACAGACAAAGATATACAGGTGCTGCTGTGGTAAAGCACACATCAAATGGGGAATTTTAAGTACTTATTAGTACTTATTAGCATGTTTCACCTCTCATTATTCAGCACAGGCTGCAGAATTATGGGCGTTGATACTCGTGCTTGAAAATCACACAGACCAGGAAGTAACGCTGTACAGTGACTCTGCCTATGTGACGTGAACAGTGCACGCAGGCTTAGCGTGCTGGAAAAATGGGGATTTCCTCCGAGCAGACGGCACTCCAGTGCAGCACACCGCCTCATTGGTCAGGCTGATTAAGGCACTACAACTCCCTTTGGGTATAGCAGTCGTGAAATGCACAGCCCACACGAAAGGGACAGCTTTTATCTCATGCGGACATCAAGCAGCATATCCTGAAGCCAGGCATGTGGCAACTGAAGACGAAATAATGATGGATGTGGGAATGCCTGATGTGCATGAGAAAATTATTGTTATAAGGAGTGAGCCGGAAGGCTACAGTAACATGTCAAATACTCAGTTAATGGAGCACCAATGAGAGGCACCACAGGAAGAAAAGAATCGTTGGAAGCAAAGAGGGTGTTCTTTAAACCCCTCTGAGGCTTTATGGCAACAGGACAGCACTGGTAAACCAGTAATCCCTGTAGCCCTACTGAAAATAGAACTAGAACAGTTACACTATCCAGCACATATAACAAGAGAGAATCTAGCAGAAACAATTGCAGAAGACTGGTTTGTGCCAAACCTAGCAGAGCATGTTGCATTTTTTATGATAAATTGCATAATCTGTCAGAAATTCACAGCTGGGCATACACTTTGTGTGATCAGAGGAGTCATCCCAATGGCTAATGGTCCTTTTTAGAACTTGCACATCGACTATCTCGATATGATTCAAGTATGTAACGGGTACAGGTATCTAAATGTTGTGGTGTCCATTCTCTAGATGGATAGAAGCAGATCCATGTACACATCCAGACTCTACCTGTGCAGCCAAATTCTTGGTAAGGGAGGTGTTTCCCAGATGGGGAGTTTGTGAAGTAATGAGGACAGATAACGGTCCTCATTTTGTTAATTCAGTATTTGAACAGATCATTTTGTTGCTTAGTATAAAGCACAAGTTTCCATTGGCGTATCATCCGCAAGGGAATGGGGTATGCGAGAAGCTCAATGGCTTGTTAAAGGAAAGTATAGCCAAGTTGAAGCTTACTCTGAAGAAAGGATGATTGCACTGATTTCCACTGGCATGGTTTGCACTCAGAAACCAGCCTGGTTCTGACCACCATCGTACGCTACATGAAATTGTGACGGCAGAAGAATGCACACACCACTAATGATTCGAACTAGAGCTAGCTGTGATGCTCTACCAACAGAAAAAGTGCTAGGATTGGAAATTCAAACCTTCCTGAACTCTATGACTTCCAGTTTTTTCTGTAATTTCAGGACAGCTGCACCGACGACAAGGAGGGTGTTAGGCAGTACAGAACACAGAAGAAGATAGTACAGCTGACAAGATTCCAGAGTTACGTCTACCTCAAGTATACCCTGGGGATAGCGTCTTAGTTCTGACCCACACAAATAAAAGGTGGGACAAGCCAAGGTTCCACTGCCCCTTCATTGTAGAGGATATTATGCCATATGCAGTCAGGTTACAGGGAAGAAGAGCTTGGATCTTCATTGGTGATATCAAACCATACATCGGAGAGACCCCTCTGCCCGCACCTCAACCCAGAGAGACTACAGACAACAGGGAAGAACCACAGCACGTTCAGACAAGATCTATGATGAGGAAGAAGGACGCACTACCAGTCAAGTTCAAACATTTGTGATAAGGTTGTGGCCCAGTTATAAGACATTTCTTTTGAGCAAAACAAGGAAAAGAGGACATAAATACGAACACTCTGTGCATCCAAGTTGTATAATAAGAAAATGAATTGCATTTATTGAGCCAAAAATTGCTTGTTGACTTTGGACTGAGGCCCACTGAAGGCTTGATAAGAAAAGCTATGCCAAATTTTGATCGAGGATATATAAAATGGAAAATAATGCAATATCCTGAGTCTTTCCACACAGAGTCTTTGTTTGGACTTATGGTGTCACACAATAGTGACCTCACTAGGCACATACTGACCTATTTCAAATTAGTATTGAGGTCCTATCCGTCATTGGTGGGGAGATTTACAAGCATAACAGAATTTCTTCAAGATCCTGATAACGAGAAAATAATAAGAAGACTGCTCACAGTGATTGCAGAACAGTTTGTGAAGTTTCTTTTACTTCCAGAGTACAGCGAGGACAAGACAAATGTCCCTATCACCAGAGAATCATAGACTGGCAAATGCAGTATTTTTTCATTTAATTGGAGAACTTTTTTTTGGTAGATATGCCAATGTTGATGTACTCACATTCATTCGAGATCTAGCTAACACAACACATTTGAGTATGCTTCTGCATAATAATAATTCAGGTTGCACTTGCTTCTCATCAAAATCACAGAACAGTGTAGAGATTTTCATTCAAGGGACAGATTGTGGAAGTATTGACAAAAAATACACGTTTGCTGACAGGGAAGCAACATGTCATCTGGATTGGAGCAGATTTGAGGTATAGACTGGGAACTAGTCTATACGGAACACATATTTTAGATTTACCGAGTCATCGTTCATTGTTGTAACATTACATTATAAACAGAACTGTTTCCAGAGACAAGAGGCAGTCCATTATCCAGAATTAGAGGAAAACTGGTCCAGAACTATTGATCGGTGAAGCAGAGACAGGAGAATTCAGGAAAAAGTGCTAATAATGAAAATATATTAAAGAACCAGTTTTTGCTTCCTTAAATGATTGAGATGGGTAGCCAGAGGAGCGGCATTCTTCTCCCTCAGGAAGAGAGACATTCATATTGCCCAAGAAACAAATGATGTAAGATGACCTACCGATGCATTGTTTATGTCTGCATTATATTCATAATCGTATTACTGTCATTAAACATCGTTTTTGCATTTTTCATAGGTGCACAAAGTGTTGTTCCTGTACACCCACTTGAGAATGCACACTTGATACCCAGACCTTATATAGTCATTCCTGTTCCGAGACAAAATGACAGAGTGACTGAGCTTGAAATGGATTTGGTGAGCAATGGCACACATGCGACACTTGTTTTAGCAAATGAGTTGAAACGCCGGACACAGGGTTGGCAAAGTAAACCAGACAAGGAATTGATGAAAGTTACACCCACACAAATAATGCATGCACATACACCTGATCCAATGACAAAAAGCCCAAGTATGAGTCCCACAAAACAATCACATGCAGAGATGATAGCAGAATCAATATGGCCATTTATGAACAGAGCCAGAAAGAGACAGAGGGATGAAGTAAGGCTTACTGAACTTTTTTCTACTCAGAGAACCCGGACGGATATGCCTGAGAATCCACCACCCAGAAGAAGTTATACCGATTTGTTCAGAGATGTGGTTATAGCAAACTACAAAAAGACTTTGAGAATTGAAAGAAGCACACAAGACAACAATAACAAACTGAACCATTACCTGGATATCACAGCACATTTGGGAAACAACATATGATACCAACATATGAAGGAAGATGGAAGATGAACTTCGGATGAGGAATGCTTTGTATGTGCACTTCTGCCCTACAGCATGGGAAAGTCAAAAATCTTTGTAGCTATCGAGATAGATGTGCAGACAGCATACTGTCTGACACACATAGCAATGTGCAAAACCAGAGGTCAGTTCATGGGAAGTGATGCTTCTCTGAAATGGGCGACTGAAAAAACAGGTCCAGATGAAGATGATTATGTCCAAGACATAAAGACAAGAAATAATGCCAAAACGAAGAATATTGTGATTAGATATGAAACACCTGGAATAAAAGGAGCAGAGATCAAAAGAGAAATGAACAAAAAATTGGAAACTACTGGAAAGACATCAGAAGAATGGGGTAGATGGAAGAACAGACCAGACGGATGGGAAAAAGGAGTAGTGATTTGCAGAGCATGTGTAGTAAAAGGTTGTTACCAGGCTACCATTGACATAGTGCAAAATGGATGCAAGTCATTATGGCCAAGGCTTGCTAAATTGCTGACATGGGTCGAGGACAGAGGAGGACCCTTGCATATAATACTATTGGAGAGCCAAAATTCTGTTTAAAAAATAATGGCACAAGAATAATAGGAGAGAATCATAATTGTAGTTGAGTCTTTGACGTCCCAGGAATGGTACATGGATCTCTATTGGGTGTGTGGATCCCAGGCATACATGAGATTGCCAAAGAATTGGGGCGGTATATGTACATTGGCGAATGTCCATGTTCCAGCATTGGTGATTGAAAAAGTGATGTGAACATTGACAGTTTTCCAAAAGCAGATGTTCACCTAAGAGAGGAGAGATATCTGGAGCTTATGAGGAGAACAAAGAGGGAACATGATTTCTCTGTAAAATCCATAGAGGCTGTCGATGCTATCCCATATGAACACAGATTGTTCAGCCTGTCCTCATCAGTGTTTACGACGATCCTGATGCCAAGAACTGAGGAAGGAGCAAATACTAAATGGTTGCAGATAACCAGATGGGAGTTACTGCAGACCATCAACACAACCATAAAAGAATTCAATGCAATCAGAGAAGAATTGAGAGCAATAAGACTGATGATACTGCAGAACAGATATGTCTTTGACATGATCACTGGCATGGATGGAGGTGTTTGTGCAAAAATCGGAGAATCATGTTGCACATTTATACCTTCACACAATGATCAGAGCATATGCAGGATGAGTGGCTGTGAGAGCTATTCCATTAGAACCTGAGATATTCGCATATGAGTGTGCATATTAATTTCATGGCTACCAGGCCTTCCAGACAGAACAATGAGAACACCAGATGAGTTTCTGTTCAAGCCACGAATACCTATGGATGAGGAAAAGTGACAAGTGTTTCCCTTGAGCATGCAGCCATAGTGCAAGGAGAGATGGCTTTGCTTGATGGCTGTGATGATGGAGGCAGACAATGGTGCGCTATAATCGCCATTGGGGAAGGTTACAGATTGCCTGACGTCACTGATGATGATCTATTTGAAGAACAAATAGGTGAGGACGAGATGACATTTGAGGTGAATCTCATTTATTGGGTGAACATGATTAAAAGGGAGGTTCCACAAAAAATGATGAGGGCACAAAAATGTCCTGAATATTTTGATGACAAAGCTGCCTCTCTCATTACAGAGAACAGGCCCTTATAATGTAGGCCTACTAAAGGGAGTTGGAGAAGTGAAGATTAAATTGAAACCGGGAGAAATTTTACAGAGAGCACGACAATATCCCATGTCTAGGGAGGCAGATGAAGGGATTTTCAAGACAATTTCTGCCATAATGGAGCAAGGCATCTCAGTGACGTCAGAGTCTTCATGCAATACGTCAGTGTACCATATCAAGAAATCAAAGGGAGGGTATTGGAAGCTAATACATGATCTTCAACCGATAAACCAGGTAGTAGAGGCAGAGTACCCTCTAGTCCCTAATCCGTCTACAATTCTATGTCACATACCTGTTGAGGCACGTTATTTCACAGTGATTGACTTAAATCTCAATCCGATTGCACAAAGACTCACAAGATTTGACATTTTTTACGTTCAGACAAGTTTGTTTGGAAATCACAAGGCTGCATCAAGGTTATTGTGAATTTCCATGGATTTTCAATGGACTCCTGCAGATGGCTTAAGCAACATTGCATTAGAGAGTTTTCTTTTGCAATACGTGGATGACATTTTTTTTGTCTGTTGCAGCACAACAGAGAAAGAGTGCAGACGTGATTCCATTCAGCTATTGACTATACTTGCTGAGAAAGGATTTAAAGTTGACAAGGAAAATTTACAGTATTTTCAACAAGAGATGTTGTACATAGGGCAATTGATTTCACATGATGAAAAATGGTTACTCCTGCAAGAGCTGAGGATATTTTGAGAACAGCTAAGCCACACACGGTAAAACAAATGCAAAGTTTTCTAGGATTATGTAATCATGTCAGGGCATGGGTATTTGAAGCTCTTATACCAGGCCCTTATTACAAGCCTTAAAGAAAGCACAGGCAATGAAAGACAAAATCGTGTGGACTAAGGCCATGGAAGAAATAAGGCCATTTGCACGGCACCAGTTTTAAGGATTCCCAATTATGCAGAGGAATTCTACCTGTTTTCACATACAGATGGAACTGTTATGACAGCAGTCCGTACAGAGAAAACCATGTTGGGGTACAAACCCCTGGCATTTGGGATTTTAGACCCAGTAATGAGAGGTCATTTTCTGGGCGAATAAAGTTTGGCTGCCGCTGAGTTCGCCATCGAGAAAGCTACAACCATTGTAATGGGATGCCAAATTACGTTATTCATTGAGCACACATTATTTGCCATTTTTGAGAAACCAAAAGGTACATTGACATCACAAAGAGCTTCTGCTTATGAAGTGGTCATATCAAACCCAGCGATCAAAATAATTTGATGCAGAATAGTGAACCCAGCTATGTTTATAGCAGAGCCAGTTACTGAAGGAGAGCCAATACATGATTTTGCAAACTATGAAGTATTCTATGATGAGATCCCCAGAGTAACAGAAAATGCATTGGGAGAAGGAGAAATCGCCTTCATTGAAGGTTCTTCGAGGATCGATCAAAATGACAGACAAAGATATACAGGTGCTGCTGTGGTAAAGCACACATCAAATGGGGAATTTTAAGTACTTATTAGTACTTATTAGCATGTTTCACCTCTCATTATTCAGCACAGGCTGCAGAATTATGGGCGTTGATACTCGTGCTTGAAAATCACACAGACCAGGAAGTAACGCTGTACAGTGACTCTGCCTATGTGACGTGAACAGTGCACGCAGGCTTAGCGTGCTGGAAAAATGGGGATTTCCTCCGAGCAGACGGCACTCCAGTGCAGCACACCGCCTCATTGGTCAGGCTGATTAAGGCACTACAACTCCCTTTGGGTATAGCAGTCGTGAAATGCACAGCCCACACGAAAGGGACAGCTTTTATCTCATGCGGACATCAAGCAGCATATCCTGAAGCCAGGCATGTGGCAACTGAAGACGAAATAATGATGGATGTGGGAATGCCTGATGTGCATGAGAAAATTATTGTTATAAGGAGTGAGCCGGAAGGCTACAGTAACATGTCAAATACTCAGTTAATGGAGCACCAATGAGAGGCACCACAGGAAGAAAAGAATCGTTGGAAGCAAAGAGGGTGTTCTTTAAACCCCTCTGAGGCTTTATGGCAACAGGACAGCACTGGTAAACCAGTAATCCCTGTAGCCCTACTGAAAATAGAACTAGAACAGTTACACTATCCAGCACATATAACAAGAGAGAATCTAGCAGAAACAATTGCAGAAGACTGGTTTGTGCCAAACCTAGCAGAGCATGTTGCATTTTTTATGATAAATTGCATAATCTGTCAGAAATTCACAGCTGGGCATACACTTTGTGTGATCAGAGGAGTCATCCCAATGGCTAATGGTCCTTTTTAGAACTTGCACATCGACTATCTCGATATGATTCAAGTATGTAACGGGTACAGGTATCTAAATGTTGTGGTGTCCATTCTCTAGATGGATAGAAGCAGATCCATGTACACATCCAGACTCTACCTGTGCAGCCAAATTCTTGGTAAGGGAGGTGTTTCCCAGATGGGGAGTTTGTGAAGTAATGAGGACAGATAACGGTCCTCATTTTGTTAATTCAGTATTTGAACAGATCATTTTGTTGCTTAGTATAAAGCACAAGTTTCCATTGGCGTATCATCCGCAAGGGAATGGGGTATGCGAGAAGCTCAATGGCTTGTTAAAGGAAAGTATAGCCAAGTTGAAGCTTACTCTGAAGAAAGGATGATTGCACTGATTTCCACTGGCATGGTTTGCACTCAGAAACCAGCCTGGTTCTGACCACCATCGTACGCTACATGAAATTGTGACGGCAGAAGAATGCACACACCACTAATGATTCGAACTAGAGCTAGCTGTGATGCTCTACCAACAGAAAAAGTGCTAGGATTGGAAATTCAAACCTTCCTGAACTCTATGACTTCCAGTTTTTTCTGTAATTTCAGGACAGCTGCACCGACGACAAGGAGGGTGTTAGGCAGTACAGAACACAGAAGAAGATAGTACAGCTGACAAGATTCCAGAGTTACGTCTACCTCAAGTATACCCTGGGGATAGCGTCTTAGTTCTGACCCACACAAATAAAAGGTGGGACAAGCCAAGGTTCCACTGCCCCTTCATTGTAGAGGATATTATGCCATATGCAGTCAGGTTACAGGGAAGAAGAGCTTGGATCTTCATTGGTGATATCAAACCATACATCGGAGAGACCCCTCTGCCCGCACCTCAACCCAGAGAGACTACAGACAACAGGGAAGAACCACAGCACGTTCAGACAAGATCTATGATGAGGAAGAAGGACGCACTACCAGTCAAGTTCAAACATTTGTGATAAGGTTGTGGCCCAGTTATAAGACATTTCTTTTGAGCAAAACAAGGAAAAGAGGACATAAATACGAACACTCTGTGCATCCAAGTTGTATAATAAGAAAATGAATTGCATTTATTGAGCCAAAAATTGCTTGTTGACTTTGGACTGAGGCCCACTGAAGGCTTGATAAGAAAAGCTATGCCAAATTTTGATCGAGGATATATAAAATGGAAAATAATGCAATATCCTGAGTCTTTCCACACAGAGTCTTTGTTTGGACTTATGGTGTCACACAATAGTGACCTCACTAGGCACATACTGACCTATTTCAAATTAGTATTGAGGTCCTATCCGTCATTGGTGGGGAGATTTACAAGCATAACAGAATTTCTTCAAGATCCTGATAACGAGAAAATAATAAGAAGACTGCTCACAGTGATTGCAGAACAGTTTGTGAAGTTTCTTTTACTTCCAGAGTACAGCGAGGACAAGACAAATGTCCCTATCACCAGAGAATCATAGACTGGCAAATGCAGTATTTTTTCATTTAATTGGAGAACTTTTTTTTGGTAGATATGCCAATGTTGATGTACTCACATTCATTCGAGATCTAGCTAACACAACACATTTGAGTATGCTTCTGCATAATAATAATTCAGGTTGCACTTGCTTCTCATCAAAATCACAGAACAGTGTAGAGATTTTCATTCAAGGGACAGATTGTGGAAGTATTGACAAAAAATACACGTTTGCTGACAGGGAAGCAACATGTCATCTGGATTGGAGCAGATTTGAGGTATAGACTGGGAACTAGTCTATACGGAACACATATTTTAGATTTACCGAGTCATCGTTCATTGTTGTAACATTACATTATAAACAGAACTGTTTCCAGAGACAAGAGGCAGTCCATTATCCAGAATTAGAGGAAAACTGGTCCAGAACTATTGATCGGTGAAGCAGAGACAGGAGAATTCAGGAAAAAGTGCTAATAATGAAAATATATTAAAGAACCAGTTTTTGCTTCCTTAAATGATTGAGATGGGTAGCCAGAGGAGCGGCATTCTTCTCCCTCAGGAAGAGAGACATTCATATTGCCCAAGAAACAAATGATGTAAGATGACCTACCGATGCATTGTTTATGTCTGCATTATAATTATAATCGTATTACTGTCATTAAACATCGTTTTTGCATTTTTCATAGGTGCACAAAGTGTTGTTCCTGTACACCCACTTGAGAATGCACACTTGATACCCAGACCTTATATAGTCATTCCTGTTCCGAGACAAAATGACAGAGTGACTGAGCTTGAAATGGATTTGGTGAGCAATGGCACACATGCGACACTTGTTTTAGCAAATGAGTTGAAACGCCGGACACAGGGTTGGCAAAGTAAACCAGACAAGGAATTGATGAAAGTTACACCCACACAAATAATGCATGCACATACACCTGATCCAATGACAAAAAGCCCAAGTATGAGTCCCACAAAACAATCACATGCAGAGATGATAGCAGAATCAATATGGCCATTTATGAACAGAGCCAGAAAGAGACAGAGGGATGAAGTAAGGCTTACTGAACTTTTTTCTACTCAGAGAACCCGGACGGATATGCCTGAGAATCCACCACCCAGAAGAAGTTATACCGATTTGTTCAGAGATGTGGTTATAGCAAACTACAAAAAGACTTTGAGAATTGAAAGAAGCACACAAGACAACAATAACAAACTGAACCATTACCTGGATATCACAGCACATTTGGGAAACAACATATGATACCAACATATGAAGGAAGATGGAAGATGAACTTCGGATGAGGAATGCTTTGTATGTGCACTTCTGCCCTACAGCATGGGAAAGTCAAAAATCTTTGTAGCTATCGAGATAGATGTGCAGACAGCATACTGTCTGACACACATAGCAATGTGCAAAACCAGAGGTCAGTTCATGGGAAGTGATGCTTCTCTGAAATGGGCGACTGAAAAAACAGGTCCAGATGAAGATGATTATGTCCAAGACATAAAGACAAGAAATAATGCCAAAACGAAGAATATTGTGATTAGATATGAAACACCTGGAATAAAAGGAGCAGAGATCAAAAGAGAAATGAACAAAAAATTGGAAACTACTGGAAAGACATCAGAAGAATGGGGTAGATGGAAGAACAGACCAGACGGATGGGAAAAAGGAGTAGTGATTTGCAGAGCATGTGTAGTAAAAGGTTGTTACCAGGCTACCATTGACATAGTGCAAAATGGATGCAAGTCATTATGGCCAAGGCTTGCTAAATTGCTGACATGGGTCGAGGACAGAGGAGGACCCTTGCATATAATACTATTGGAGAGCCAAAATTCTGTTTAAAAAATAATGGCACAAGAATAATAGGAGAGAATCATAATTGTAGTTGAGTCTTTGACGTCCCAGGAATGGTACATGGATCTCTATTGGGTGTGTGGATCCCAGGCATACATGAGATTGCCAAAGAATTGGGGCGGTATATGTACATTGGCGAATGTCCATGTTCCAGCATTGGTGATTGAAAAAGTGATGTGAACATTGACAGTTTTCCAAAAGCAGATGTTCACCTAAGAGAGGAGAGATATCTGGAGCTTATGAGGAGAACAAAGAGGGAACATGATTTCTCTGTAAAATCCATAGAGGCTGTCGATGCTATCCCATATGAACACAGATTGTTCAGCCTGTCCTCATCAGTGTTTACGACGATCCTGATGCCAAGAACTGAGGAAGGAGCAAATACTAAATGGTTGCAGATAACCAGATGGGAGTTACTGCAGACCATCAACACAACCATAAAAGAATTCAATGCAATCAGAGAAGAATTGAGAGCAATAAGACTGATGATACTGCAGAACAGATATGTCTTTGACATGATCACTGGCATGGATGGAGGTGTTTGTGCAAAAATCGGAGAATCATGTTGCACATTTATACCTTCACACAATGATGAAAATGGAACCTTAACAGAGGCCACAGACCTGCTGAAGAAACTAAAGAATCAGATGATAGATGAAGCTGACAAAGTTGATGATGACAGTTGGTTTGAAACACTGTTTTCATGGATTCCACAATGGATGGCAGATGCTTTCAAGTTCTTAGGAGCCCTGTTGGTGATGATATTACTTGGATTCTGTGCGATCAAATTAATAATCACACAATGCCAGAAGACTGCAAAGAAAGCCATAGGGATGAAGATCATGATTGATGTTGAGTCAGGATGGAAGCCCAAAGACCTGATGAAGAAATAAGAGACTTTGTGAAGACCAGCATTTACGCACCAGAAGGAACCAAGTTCATGTATCCAAGAAATCATAGAAAATATGTGGGAAGTAGGATCTATTGCAGTTCAAGTGGAGAATGTCAACTAATGACATAGAACAAGGATAAGCATGTGAGAACAGCAGGATGCTTGAAAGGAGACATAACAATATGGACCCCAAGGAAGCATCTCTTCAGACCAAAATGTCTGGATCCAGAAGATGAAATAAAAGTGAAGGATGAAGCAAAAGTGGATGCAAAGAAAGAAGTGAGAGTGGTCAATGAATTGCCCAGAGGGGGGAGTGAAGAGGAAGTGTCAAGTATCGTCCCCACTCCAGTTTCCCCCCTCCCATTACCCCTTGAGTTCACACCAAGTATGTGATATATGAAGAACAGTTGAATCAGCAAAGAGCAGCATATGGGCTCTGCCCATTACCTATCAGGATGTCAGCTCCTGTTAACATTCCGACACGTAAGAGGACCTAGACAGTAAGGTAACCATTAAAAAAGCCATATCTAAATTCTAAACAATAGGACGGTTGTTTGAATAAAATGCCTGAAGAAACAAAGAAGATAGTGAAGGAAGATGAATGTTGACATCATAAGAAATCGGACTAACGCACATATAGAAGATATAATGACCTGAGAATACTGACAAAGAGACGAAATACCATGGATAAATGACATCTTTAGCCTAAGGTGAAGAAATTGATGTCAAGATGACAAAAACGTATGCCACATACATGATGAAGATATTTAGTTAGTTTAAACGTGTACAGATGAAAGTAACTGCAAGAGGCAAAGAAATCGTGAAGCTTGCTTATGCTTTATTGTTGATAGATTGCGGCAAGCGCCAATGTTTACAAGTATACACCTCAAGATGCACTTTATGTATGAATGTAAATCCACTACGCACATAAGCAGAATGAACAAAGGTTACAAAAAGCAACAGATGAAGTGTGTCGCAGCAAGGAAATCGAGAATCAAGACAGAACAAAACTCATAAAAGGATGACCATGCCAAGAAGCCATGGTCTTATCTGACTGGAATAGGCCGACATTGGATACAATTAAGGAGAGAAAAGAACAGAGGATCCTGTTCAGAAATTTCAAGATGAGCCACAGACATCGGAAGACTGGTAGAAATAAATCAAATATACAAAAAGACACAAAGAAAAGATGATTTCATGGTGTCCAGTCACGTGACAAATGCAGGCTGGAAGGATGAAACTTTCACACCTACGGATGGATCTCTGCCATGCCCATACTCCTTGAAAGTTCTCAGAGTACAGAACAGACACAAGGCCAAACTACAAAGCAGTGTATTTTGTATTTGTATTTTATTTATTTTTAAAGTGCACCGGGCCCAAAGGCATCTGGGCGCATAATCTTAGAGAGCAAGTTTACAGTTATATACAAGAGACAGCAGTACGTAGCACAACCAGCTTACAGTCAACATGCTGGTGAGACTACAGTATGACAATAGTAAGTACAGAGTAATATGCCATCAGCATGTACCGTCAGGGGAGACAAATGGCTAGCTTAAAAATTAAAGTCACGCAAGTGTGGGAGGCTAGCAAAGACAATATAATAGCAATACATTATGTGCAGGAGATATATACAATGAATCATACAGGTATTAAGAACAATAACTCCGTGACAGAGCGCAGAGTGAGTAGCAGCGAGGTAGTGTCGGGGATAGAGTGACAAGTATCTCAAATGTTTTGTGCGGAAAGCGATAATTTGGTTTTATTCTTGAATAGTTGGAAGGATGGCTCAGCTCTAATAACGTTGGGGAGAGAAATCCAGAGCTTGGATGCCAAGACGGGGAAGCTCACACCGCCAGCTTTTTGTAGTTTGAATCTGGGAGGGGCCAAACTATGGGTTTGGGCCACTCTCATGGGGCTGTTCGAGGTGTGAGGTGTGAGACGGTTGGCTAAGCAAGTGGGAGTCTGATTGGACAGGCATTTGTGAGTCAAGACAAGAGATTTCAGTGAGATTCTGTGTTTAACGGGAAGCCAGTGTAGATTGCTTCTGTGGTTGGAGATGTGGTGGTTTCTTGGAATGTTTAATGCCGCTCTGATGGCATTGTTCTGGATGACTTTCAGTTTGTTAAGGTTGGATTGATTGGTCCCTAAATAGAGGGCGCTGCAATAGTCTATCTTGGACTATTTTAGGAAGGTAACCTAACATAAGTACTATATCTGTATGTGCTAAAGGGGAGAGGAGATTGGTAAATAAATGTCAGGTGGGGCAACTAAGCCCACCCTTCAAAATGGCCACTATGAACGTCACTAAAAGTACTGCCATCAATACACACGTCCACTGAGGTGATGATTGGTGGTAGCATGATTGGTGGGAAGCTGGGGTGCAGACAAGCTTCTCTGCATATGGATGTTCTTTCTGTGTGCTGCTAGAGGTGGAAAAGTATGAGTGGGGTTGATGCCAACCCAATCATAGTGGACTAGGTATTCTAGGGTCCTATAGTAAGTAGAGCCAATGGGATGACATACTTTTAGTGACATTCATAGTGTCCATTTTGAAGGGAGGGTTTATTTGCCCCACCTGACATTTAACATCCAATCTCCTCTCCCCGTTAGCACATACAGATATAGTACTTAGGTTAGGTTACCTTCCTATAACCAATCACGTTTCATGTTAGGTTTTTAAGATTGAGAAGAAGGGTGCGCGAGACGGCTTTCCATCCGGATACATGCCATCATGATATGCGGGTTTGGTGAATGTTTCAAATGTTTCGAGCCCCTAGATATGGGGAGCCTAAGGCAAGACACGGCCATCCGGACAGTAAATAGAAGAGAGAAAAGCACCCGAAAATGTCTACAAAGATGTCACGTGATTATGTGAACAAATAAAAGTTAGACGTTACACGGAAGAAAAAGAGGTGAACGGGAAGGCTAGAAGCGGCTGAGATAGACGGTTGAGAAGGCATACCACCCTGTCAAGAACTGGGTTAGGAGCTACCCATATCCTAGAAGGAGCGCAAGACTCAAAGAAATCCCAGGTGAGTCTGGAGTGGCAGAGATGAGAAGCAGGCTGTCGAGCAGCAGCATAGAACTTTAGATTGGATTACACAAATGAAAGAAGATTGATCTAGCTCCCCCTCCCCTGCCATGTCTCCCCTTTACTTTAGATACAAGGTGGGACAGCACCCAGCGATATACTCTCAGAGGGCCTTGGACTGCCAGCCCAAGGAAAAACTTTAGTGAGCCGCTGAGAGACCTTTTAAAGGCCATGGATGGTGAAACCTGTGATAACTTCAAGTGAAACGCAACCAGAAGTTTGGGGTTAAGATTGAAAGGGGCAAATGGATATATCTCTGAATTAAAACATTCAACCAACTAGATACTAGGCAAAGGATAGCATAATAGGCCCATGGAGGACTGAAGGTATGGTGTGTCTTTCACAGTCAGGACCATAGAAACCCCAGAAATATCGAGCAGAGGAAGAACTAAGCTGAATAAGTGAACCAAGCCGCTGACACGAGCCTGACCCCTTGGGAACTATTATCAGATAGGTTAGTCTGTGACTGTAATGTGTAATAACTGTACAATAGTCAGGGTATACAATGCTCATGATGCACATTTTGTTTCTGTATAGGCGCGGCCCCCAGTCACCAGTCTACATGGCTTGGAGACACTGCCCATCACATACATCTGGAATTATGGTCTAAATAGACACAGGCCAATATAAAAGAAATGAAACGGGGCGACTATCTCAAAGGTAAAGAGAGAGGGTGAGACCTGTAGATTGAATTCTGCATGGTAAAATCACTAAGTATTCTAAAAGATCATGGTATGAATACTGCACCTAGAAATAGCCACTTAAATAATGAATTTCAAATGGCCTGTCCTTGTATATCCTGTACCAAGTTCAGGAGAAATGTTTTCTAAACAGATGATAAGAAGGAGCTTGTTAATTTAATGATACCCTTCTAACTGGAAAATGTAGTACAGCAAGTTGTATGTAATAAAAACTACAACTAGGATGTTATTCGATTATTAAAACTCAAATATCCTATGCTTGCTTCCCACAGATATCCGTTCGGAGATTCAACACGAAGAAAGGATCAAATGGAGGCCAATTGAAGTTAAGCCCCCAATGAATCTGCATGAAGACAACCACATATGTACTTTTCTAATGAATGTAGTGTATAACCCCTGAATAATTTCCTAGATATAAGTGTGCCAGTGTGTAGGAATGAAACATGTCGGGTACGGTATGAATGTTGTATGAAAGAAGGAATGAGTGATATGTGCACAGGTAGTTGAAAACTGTATGGACTGGGGTGTGCTTCTCTACGAAGAGAGGGTAGCAAACAACAGATCCTAATTGAAAAATGATCCTTGTGAATTGCTAAAGAATTTGAGGACTACAAATCATTAAAGATCTACAGTAGAATTGAGTACGATTGTGAAATGTCTATTTTTAGAATTTTGTGAAAAGATTTCTCAATATTGTAAATGAAAAACTTTTTTATGAAATACTTTATATAAAGAACAAATAAACTACTATTTTTGATACAAATCTTTTTTGTTTGTGAGAATTTAATGAGTGTGAATCACATACAAAAGGGCTAAACCTGAATGTTACTGGGGAAGCAAGTGACCCGGTGAACAATTTATATTGTAACGTATTTCGTAGAGGGCTGTTCATAAGAGGTACAAAAATGATTTCCTCTAAGTCTCCCTTGAGTCTGAGATTGCCACGTAAAATGACGTTAGTACGTGCCCAGGTTGTATGTCAGTGATGACACATTTTTGCTACAAATTTTGTGTTTTTTCTAAAAGTAAAGTGAGCGAAAAGATTGAGCAGTTGCTGGTGTTTGTTGTACTCACCGTTTTATGAACGTGTCATTAAACGGACTCCCTTTGCCAAACTATTGAGTTGTCTTAATTATTTGATGCATCATTGAATATGCATCCGCATCTATCTCGTGGGTATTGCTAACCATCTTAAAGTGTAGTTTGGAGATCATCCAGTTCACTTTCCTCAGAATATACAATTTTCTGCAATATCCGTCCCCAACATGCTAGTGAAAGCTACCACGTCTTAATTAAATGCCACAAAAATTGCATTTAAACTGTAAAACTTTTTCCTTACTGCGTTGCCCGATGGCAGAAATATCAGTCTTAAAGTTTATTAATTAAAATAGACTTTTGAGCCAGATGGGCCTGCCTTTGTCTTCCAAATATGGTCATTTTTTCCAGGCCACAACCAAATGTCAGTTTAGCCCAGCACTGCCGTGAAGTTTGTCTTTGAAGCTCTCCAGTTCAATTTGAGGGGAGGGGCAACTTGAAATTTCACACTTAAGTGTCCCAGAAATCTATTGTACCAGGCCAAAGCCCAGCCACAAAGTCTGACAAGTGTGTGAGATGCTTCCACTTGGTCAATTCATAGTTTTCAATGGGCTGGCCCCTTTGGGGGAAAGCAAATCCTGTTCCCAGAAAGCAAATGTCCTTTGAAGGCAGGGCAGGAAACCTGTTCTGTGGCTTCAGCACAGTAAATGCATTTCTTTATTTACTTATCTTTTTTTTTAATCAGAAGAAATTCTGTTGAAATAAAACATCCCATATATGTTTTTGAACAAACACCCTCCTTACATTTCTAGGCAAGGACAGGACCTTACTCAACAATTTACTTTTAAAATGACATCAGTTTTGAAAAAAAACAACCCATTTTACATGTGGTGAATTCTCCTTTTGATGTCACTTCCAATGCAGTTTTCTCTTCCATCTGGATTCCAAACATCAATTGCAGCTCTTGTCAATTTCTCATACACAGCAATCTGTTCAAGGCAAAGGTCCACTGACACTAACATAAGCACCGAGAAATAGGACTTCTAGTTGAAGAGTTCAGCTGTGATATTTTGTTGCAAAGTAAGGCATTTTTGCTTATGGCTGGGAGCAATGTTCTTGGTAATTTCACAGATATATGAATCAGACAGATCTTGCCTGACACAGCCTGTCATTCAATTAAACCTGAATATGGCTGGGCCTAGCTGGGTCCCACTGGAACAGAACTGTGCATTGTTGAACAGATGAAAAAGAGCATCAGGGCGACATCATTTTAAATACCAAATATTTCCTTTTTCAATGGGAAATATTGAACTAGCAGCAAAGCAGTACAGCTTTTCAATTCTCTTCTTTGGTGCACATAAGGAAACACATTAGCAGCCTTTCTCTGTGTGTTCCCTGTTCCATCTTGGCCAATAGGTGCTTTGCAAAGAGTGCAGCCATCATTTTTGTAGCTACAAAACACAGTTTTGATGCAAGGGAATGGTGCCCTGCAGAGCCACTGCAGCCATTCTGCTGGTAACTGCGGAAGTGCAGATTGGTGATGGATGGGCATTCTGCTGGGTGGGTTAATGTACCCCACAGCCTGGCAATGGTGAATTACCAGGACCGCTGGGGCTGCAATGCCCCAAAAATTCCCCATTGCCAGGCGCTGGAATAAAAACGACTCCAGCGGCAGCTGTGCCATTTTTGCCAGCACGGCTACCTCCGGGGTCATAATGACCCCCATTTAATCAGATCACACCCCACTGTATTGCAGACTATTACATTACAGCTTCATACTATCATAACCCACACACCCCTATCGGGTTACCATTGATGGAATCCATTTTATTTCTCGTGGGCAGTCTTGAAATCAAGGAGGCTGTGAATTAGATATTGGTTGTGAACTTACACAGCCAATAACGAGCATCAGCCAGTGCAGAAGAACTCAATGACATCAAACACCCAGGGATGAATGCATTAGAGTATGATTGTGTGGCACAAATGGATAAGGAGAGTCAAGAAAGAAAGAAGTAACTGCTGGGAAGGCATCATACAAGGAGGGCACTCTGGCACAGAAGCATTCATGTCCATCCTTGTTGATGCCACAAGGGCCATGGCCTAGGCCCAACACTACCTAGCAATTACCAATGCCTCCTTCAGAAGTCAGATGGTCTGTGCATGTTCCAAGTATGGTCAAGCTCATAGTACAACGATTGGGCTGCTCTCCTGCAGAAGCATCATCTCTCCCTATTCATCGTTCTTATTCAGGTACAAATAGCAGCACCCATATGTACAAACTGTTTTCCGTGTGACATTTGCAACTTTAGTAACCTTACTTTATGTATGATGTCATCACACTTCTACAATAAAACCCCTTAAGTGTCAGGCTATTGTGCAAGTATATGCAAAAAGGACAAGCATACTCGTCCTTGGCACTTAGTGTAGTCCCGCTGCAGGGGGGCTGGGGAGGATTTTGGATTGCCACACTGCAGTCAGGGCCATCTTAAGCACTTTTGGGGCCCTGGGCACAGACATCTTTGGGACCCCTCTCCACCAAACCAAAGGAATTAAGGGATCAAGAATACTAGTTGCGCCCCCCCCACACGTCACACTCACTTCCTAAAGGTTACTAAGTTGTCTTGCTGCATAATAAGCATGTTTACTCCCTTTAAGTCCTCTTACCCTCTTCATTCTTGCTGTAATCAGAATGATAAACAAGTAGAATTTGAAGACCAACATTAGCAGTCCACAAAGGAGTTACTGTTCCAGTACAAACATGATACTTTTTATCAATAACATCCAGGAAGGTATATGTAGTATTAATGCAGGACCATATGTAAAAGGTACATGTAACCCATAATAGACAGAGAACTCACATTAGCTGCCTCACAGAATGCAAAAGTGCTCATGCATAGATAGAGACCACCAATTGGAAGGAAGGAGAACACTACACATACCGTAGCATGGATAGAGGAGGCAGATTAGAAACTACCAGGAAGGTGTCTTTATCTAGACAGATTGAGATTAGAAGTGGGCTATGGTTTTCAAATAGTGTTGCCATTAGATATCAATGGAACAAATGCCTGTGGTGTACGATATAAATATGCTCTCTATTAACACAGTGAAACCATGAATAAGGCTTTTATGAAGATCATACCATGAGTAGGAAATCACTCGGAAGGGCTGAGAATTTTGAAAGGTTTAGGGACTGGCAATATTGAGAGGTTAGGCAATACAAGATTAAATGAGATGCCCGAGATCACACATTGCTTAAGGGGTGAAGCTGGGATTTGTGCCAACTCTGCAATTTCTGCATTTGAACACTTTCTTTTCCAGTTCTTATCATGAACTAAAACAATCTCATTTTATTTAAAAAAACGGACTTGGAAAGTGCACAAATCACATTACCAAACATTACCATTTTTAAACTAAATATTATAGAAGGTTGTTATGCAAAATGGGAATGATTCTAGCTTCATTCTCTCCATCATCAGGGAAGTACAAAAGAACCAGCACACCAGTCGATGTGATTAAACACATTTGATCTGGTTTTGTCTTTTGTATTTTAAAGCTTTAAATACTTCCAAAACAATGGCTTGTGACATTTTCATTCATAAACTTGCATAAAAACCTTTGACTTTTACCAAAAAGCAAACAGTTTTTTTTTTTTTTTGTGTCAATCAAGCAGACCTTAAAATATGGTTGCCTGAGACCTGCAACATATGGTCCGCTCTCTTCTGTCTACCAACCCTTCCACCCAAATGGCCCACATAAGAAGAAAGATCAAGTAATGGACTAAATGATATCAGCAGCATGCAAGAAGGCAAACCTCACAGCAATGTAAGATATATTAGATGATTTATTAGATGATTTGACCAGGGTCACTGTATCGTCTGCTGGAAAATCCAGGATACTAACATGAATGCTGTTGTTCCATAGTCTTGAATTGGGATACTTATTCACCTCTTGCACAAAAAGTTAATGCCATCATTGGAGGCAATTGCCTAGGTTTTACAACACCCCATCTGAACAAACCAATTTCTAGACCTTCACCATACGGATGATATGTTTTTATAGCAACCCCTATCTGGTACAGGTACATTGCTGATAATAGCAGATGTTGTTCTGCAAAACCAAGTACATATGCATGCTGGTTTATAAGCTTCAGAAATAGGAAAGGCACAGCCAGCCTGGCTGGAATGTGATATTCTATATTTGCATATGAAAATATATCTCTGCAATGGGTGCTTCACACATAGAGCTAACTTCTGAACCATTGTGGCACTCGTTTATCGATGTGCCTTTCACCATTGCCTATTGCACATGATCAACATAATTCCCACAGGAAGGAAAGAATGCTAGAGTTGTGCCATAAGGAGCACACAAACTATGTATACCAGATTGAACACAGAAAGCAATACATCATGAATTGATCAAGGCAGAATGCACTTGCCAAAACAGAAAGGCAATGAGTTTACAGCAGAGGCGTTGCTAGGGGGGCGGCTAAGGGGGCTATAGCCCCTGGTCTTTTGTGTGTAGCCCCGGATAGAATCTCAGGAGCTACAACCAAAAGGCTAGCTAGCCCCCAGTCTCAACAGTTATGACATTAGCATAGCCCCGGGTGTTTTCCAGACCTAGCAACACCCCTGGTTTAGAGCCTCAGCAGCACCCCATAAAATATCCTGACGTGTGCTATTTAAGACTGGTGAACAATTGAATCTTGCTTCTTCAGATCAGCTAGCTTTGTGGGGCCCCCTCCAACGTGGGGGCCCTGGGTACTGCCCCTTTTGCCCTCCCATACAAACGTCTCTGACTGCAGTCAGCAATCAAGGACGCATAACAAAATGGCGCTTTTGGGTGGTCTTGTGGAGGGGTTAACAAAATTCAACCAGCGATGTGGGGTACTTTTGCCCGATCCACCATCACTCGTAATTCATATTTTTAAATCTGTTTTGGCCTGGATTGCACAAGCAGTCTTCACTATCTTGTGTGTCTTATTTCATTTGTATCGATGCGACATGGCGATATTATGCGTGTATGCACAAAGCCAGTGCCTTCTGCGGATGAATGAAGCGACCAGGGAGTGCACATGTTTTGTGTCAACAAAGAAGCTGTAATCCCCATAAATACTGTACACACAGTAAGTGTGCGGTGGGTTATTTCTAGCAATGAAATATGCAAACTGGAAAAATTGTTTTCTATCAACCCATCCATTACACAGATTTTTATATAATTAAAGATAATTACAATTTATGGAAGTTCAAATGGAAATATGCCCACGCACTCAGAGACAGAAGTAAATGTAATTAAAATGTTCAATTACATTTGGGAACAGTCAAAAGCAACGCTGTGCAATGTGATCCCGTCTTTTCAAATGCTAAAACGAGGCAGCGACATTAGCGAGAATGATAGCCTCGTGTTGTAGATCACGGGATTGAATAACCCTCACGTACACTTTTCTGGACGTGGCCCAACAAAATATTAAGGGCAAAGTCATTAACGAGCGAGAGAGGTGGAGCGAGTAAGCACAACGGAGGAAGACAGAGTCCTTAGTTAGAATGCAGCCATTTTGACTTCCTGACTGGCAGAATAACTCATGCTTGACAGCGCAAGTGAGTGTCATATCCTGACACAGGCCTGGTGCGTGCCCTCGCAAGCTTCCTGTCATTCAATCTAAGTAGAACCCTGCTCCAGGAACTCAAGCTGCAGAGACATAATCCTTTCTGTGGAAGCGATGCCTGCTCGGAAAGCACTCGCTCTCTGGAGGAAGACGTGTCTTGTTGAGAGCTGGGATGAGACCAAAGTTCAAATGTTTCTGCAAGTGGCACCAGATGGTCAGCATGTAACTCCGTCCCTCCAAAAGCCCATTTTGGGGATTAATTGATTTAGCTAATTTAAGAGTAGATGAATCATTGATAGAGAGGCAACAAAAGAACAAAAGTGAGGAGAATTAGTTGGATTCGAGAGTGACACAGTAAAAGAGCAAGCGAGGACAATGCAAACAGTGGGAGAGATGGGAAGGAGCTGGGAGAGGGGCAGAGAGAGGAAGCAGGAATACAAGGGGTGGCGTGAAGAGTGAAAGAACGAGAGAGAGGAGACACTGGGAGAGCGTGAGAGAAACCAAGGGGCAGAATGAAGGAGAGAGACTGCCTTAAAGTAGCACAAGGACAGAGTGAAGTAGGATGAAAGTGAGAGAGACAATGCATAGAGAGACAGATGGTTTAAGAGACAGGAAAGAGAGAAGTGGAAAACAGAAACATACAACAAAGACAGATAGAGGGGAAAAAAGAGAGAGTTGAAAGAGCATGGACATGGGGGAGATAAAGGGACACATGAATAGGGAGGGACAAACCTTTGAGACAGTGAACAAGAGCAAGATACAGAATTAATTGAAAGACAATTAGGAGCAGCACTCTGTGTACTGAGCAACACATGCTATGAGAAAGCATGCTTCCCCACTGCTTTCCTGCTTCCCTATGTTGATAGCATGTATTTCCCACTTTCCTCCCCCTGCCTCAGTATCTTTTCTGTAGGAGAATGAGTTTTGGATACCCTTAGTGTGGCACATTAACCAGCCTAGGTGCTCTGAAACTACTACTGTGGTGATTCGGTGTAATATAATCGTATGTCACCATAAAATAAGAGATGCCACACCATGGAATTACCAATACTCCTACACTACATGTATTCATGATTAGCAATAATTTATTCAATTTGATCCTCAAAAATTGATAGAATTTTAAAATGTGTCAGAAGCTAATCATATTGGCATGCAGCCAGACATCCTATTGCTTCATGGATTAAAGGCTGACCCGTTTAGGCAACCTGTATCATTTTCCATTACCAGCTGAAGTCTTGTCGTGCAGTGCTGTTGCTCGTTGAAGAAAATTGTGAGTTCAGGCCAATTACTAGTGGGCTATGCTCCACATTTTTACATTTTTAATAAAAGAGGAATGCAAATACAAATAAATGACATAAAAACTAGATTCACCAACAACCTCTGCCTTAATGCCAGTAAGATGTAGATTCTCCTCCTCGGCACACCTGCAGCCTCCTTTCCTGTCACTCTCTGGCCGGCCTCCTTAGCTCCTCACATCTCTGATGTCTCTAAGAAGTTAAACTACCAACTGCACCTACTTAGCGGTATTTTTCCTTTCCTTTCCTTCTCCCAGAAGCTCACTGTTTCTAGAGTTCTGGTTCTCTCTAGGCTGTACTACTGTAACAGCCTCTGGGCCTCATTACAAGGTGGGATGTAAGGGATTACCAGCACCGGTAAGGGCACCGGTAAGGGCACCGGTGCGGTAGTCCCTTATCTCCCTACTACGAGTTCCCTTTGCAGGTCCTTCCTTAACGCCTGTTTTTTGCAGGCGTTAAGGATGGGACCCGCAAAGGGACTCTAGAGCTAATAATGGTACTGCAATTTGCGGTACTGTTATTACCGCCTTCCCCATTCCCATTCAGCCCTATGGGGGCTTAAATGGGAATGGCGAATGGCCCTGGTGAATGGGGAATTACCGGTCCCTCCGACCTCGGAATGGACTGGTAATTGCTCCTTTCACCAGGGCGGAGTCGGAAGGGTTTTGGAGGCAGCCATGGAGCTAATAGCTCCATGGCTGCCTCCAACCTCGTAATGAGGCCCTCTATCTAAATCTGCCTGCCTCTACTCTCCGCCCTCTCCAAATCATCCAAAACAGGACTGCAAGACTTGTCCTTGGCCTCAAGCCCAGGGATCTTGTCTCTCCAGCAGTGAAATCTCTGGATTGGCTTCCATTGGGCGTGACAATTAAGTTCAAGACCCTCTGCTGTGTCTGCAAGGCCTTCTGCGGCCTGGGGCCTCAATACTTCCAATTCTCTCTTTGTAACTACCTTCCTACTCAATCTCTTCGCTCCTCCTCAGGGCCAGTCGCTTCTCCAAGCAACAAGTTGGTGGTAGATCTCTTTCTTCTGTGCCTCCCTCTGCAACAGCCTCCCTGCCTCTTGGAAACTTGAGGAGAATCATCTCTGGTTCCTCGTTGCTTCTGCCTTCTCTCTTCCTCTACCCTGCTGATCTCTGTCTGTTCCTGCATTGGGCATCCGGTTACCCACTGATTTTGGGCCCAGATCCCTTGCCCATCGTGCGACTTGCCCGCACTGCCTCTGGCAATTCTTGCACTTGGGTCTGTATCTGCAACCCTTCAGGCCCCTCACCTGCAGTCACCTGCACTTATTTAACAGTTGTCTGTGCTTAAGTCATACGCTTGCCACCCGATGGCCGCACTACCCTTTGTTGTTGATCCTGTGTTGTGCACTTTTCACTCCTCCCCTGGCCCCTGCCCTGCACTTGCACATTCCCAATGTCACTGGCCTAGTAACATTGTTGTTTTGTCCTGTCTTGTACCCCCTCCCTTGCCTTGTCGTGCCCTGAAACACTTCTATATGGGCGCAATATAAATAAGTATCATATTATATCATAATGTACATTGTTAACCATAAATAGTAAATATCATATAAACTCATGTCTGATATTAAACATAGACGTATGCCTTCTCCAACCCGCTGTGGGCATAGGAACACAAACTCAAGTTATACTGTGCATTGGTCTTCCTTTCGAGCAGATATATTAGAAACCCTACCCCAAAATGTTCTAAGGATGTTGTCTCATGTTCTGTTAATGATTGCAGATTTCTCTTTTCATTTCTGTCTCATATTGTAAGGAGCAGGTAATAAGAACCTCTGCAATTTGGATATTAAAGATCTGGCAATCAAAGTACTAAAATATATCAAGAAGTAGGATCTTCCCCTTATTTAACTTTACCCAGGGCCTCTGGAAAGCAACTCTCCAAACTGTTGATGATGGCTATAACCAAAACATGAATTCCAACTGTTGAGGCAAAAGATCCAATCTGATTTCAGTCATTTCAGTTTTGTAACAGTCAGTTTACTTTAAATACAAAGCAGAGTATCTCTGTCAGAAAAAGTGAACCTCCCCGACATAAGAATAGAGTCGTTATATATGTGTTCATTACACAAATGAAGAAGGGGTAGAGTTCTTTACAAGCACTATGGTGTGTAACCTAATCTTGTATAAGTAGCATTTTATCAACTTAGCACTGTTTGCTGCTAACGCATCTTCACTTCTTTTGGGCACATGTATCATCTTTCTCTCAGACATCCTTGCTCCATCCAGTATCCATCCATGTGCTGTGAAACCCTCCAATGTCAGGTCACCACTGTGCCTCATGGTCAAGCCAGTTTCTAATCACCATGCAATGTGCTGTCTTGCTACACTTCCCAAAGGTTTAAATACCTTCTCTGGGATAAACTACTGTTACCCAGAGAATGTAAAATTAACTTGACTTTGCTAGTCTTTCCAAATTCTTAGACCCAGCACACACCATCTTATAATGGATTGCTGGAGGGGTTACATAGTATCCCCTGTGTCTAAATACTCATGTAGCAGTCAAATGCTAACCTTTCCTATTGATAAGGCTGGTGACAGTGGTTTTACAATGAACTACCATGAATTTTCTAGACCGCAAACACTGGTAGTTAAAAATCACGGGAGCCATTTTTTTCAAGATGGCACCTTAAGCCTTTTTCTTTAAACAGGTCCCGGTCTTCTTTTTTTGCCATTTCTTTTTGGAAAGGTCCTTCTAGAGTTTGTCTCTGCGCACCAAACCAGGTTTGGTCCCTTTTCTCGTGTGCCTTTGGCGGGCTTCAGGACTGAAGACCGCCTCTGGCGTCTGAGCGTCTGGGGTAGGCAGGAAGTGAGGGAGGTGCTCGAAACTCCCTGTGCTTAGTCTCCTAGGAGTCCCAAATGCACTCTGGTGTGACTGGCTGGCTGACTGTCAGGCAAGGACAGCCACCCTGTTGGGTGAGTGACAGCTAGGCTGCAATGAATGGGAGAAAACTGTTTAAAAATAGAGTCTCCAGGACTGGAAGGCAGAGTCGACCACTGGAACGAAAGAACCGAAGACGAGCTGGAAGAGGACGGCTGCTGCAACTATTGGACCGTTGGTTTGCCCAGTGAAGCCCTGCTACAGGTCCAAATTGCCAAAATCCATTCAACAGAGAAGCTCCTTCAAGGACGCTTCTTCCTTTGAATTAGTGGAACCAATCAGCTCGTAAGACACCTGGATACCATTCTCAAGGCTGGTTAGGATTAGCCTACAGAATTCACAACCAGCTTGTGTTCTTGAATCTACAGCTACTGGAACTGAAGTGACTCCATTTTGTTTCCTTTCTTCAACGATCATGTGCAGTGCAGGAGTCCCCCAGCATCCTCCCTCTTGTCCCCACGACTGAGGTTCAGGAACAGCGAGATCTGCAGGACCTGCCAGGAACCACGACTAAGCAGCATTTGTTGAACAGAACTGCTATTTGGCTCCATTTCAGGGGAGCTCAAACCGTCTCAAAACCTTAAAATTCTGTATTGAAGTGTATTGTTTTATAATATTAAGTTCCCTTCTCCTAGTGAAATGTTTTCTAAATGATTGTGTAATAAATGAAAGAGTGATTTTATCAAGAATACTTAAGTATAAGTGTTTAGTTGAACCACTGTGATTGAAAGTCACTTGTGTAACCACTTGTACTGCTCACATTCACTCTTGAGATAAGCCTGGCAGCTCAGCACGCTACCAACAACTGTGTGGTACAGACTTATACCAAAGGTTGGTTTGGCTAACACCTGTAGTCCTAATTGTGTGTAGTGTTCCAGAGGGTACTGCTTGCAATTCTACCTAACAATAACTATGCAACCCACAATTAAGTCAACTCTACTTACCTCATGTCTTCCAGCTTGGTGTCCGCTGCTCCTAAAATTGCCCCCTTGCTTCTCACCACTCCCCTTTTTACTTCATGATCTCTATTCTTCTACCACTCTTCTATCAGTTCCCTCACCAGACATACAATCAAGCCGAGCTCCATTGTCCCCCAACTCAACCAAGCCAATATTTTGGTGTGAGTTATAGCTCCTCCACTTGCCCACTCCATTGAACTCTCCTTTAGCAAATTCACCTCTGCACTGTCTATCCTCTTCAATCATTACTATTGCGACCATACCTAACACTCATTTACTCCTGCTCACCTTTGTCCTCTGCCATTGATTTCACCAGGCATCCATCTGCTGATGGCAACAATGCACTGCTGATAACTCCCCTGCAGCAAAGACTGAGCACTGACTGTGCTCACTGATATAAAGGCTTTCTCCTGACCATGACCACAGCTTTTGACAGAGGAACTCGTTCTAGTACAGTAATCTGGTTTCCTCTGTCAGCTCTAACCATCAAAAACCTGCCATGTCCCCCTAGGCCATGGTTTTCCATCTTAAGAACTACTCAATTTTCTCCTCTTTCTATGCAATTGTCTGTGCCTTCGATGTATTGATAAGAATCACCAAAACCTGAGAAACCTTGCCCACTCTTGACTCTCACGTACCCTCTACTTCATTCAACCACAATTGATGGGGTGTAGTTGGTGATCTGAATAATCCATATGTACAAACTTGTAGCAATTAACAAGTTAGGATTTGAAACAGCTTAGGACAATCCTGCTGTTCCCAAAACTGCAATGTAGATTGCCAGTGAGTGTCTGGTGGTCTACTGTGTCAAATTATTCTGAAAGGTCAACGAGAACCAGGAGGCAAGGATGGCCATCATAAAGGATTTTAAGGGTATTGCTGATCACCTGATGGTAGCTGTTTCTGTGCTCTATCTGGGTCAGAAGCAAGAGTGGCAGGACTGAAGCAGATGACTTGCTTCGATGTGATGTAAGAGTTGCATGGGTACTGTACGTGATTTCAATCCGGCACACACCCAAGTCAAAGCCCAGCATGTAGTGCACAACTGAAATCCTTATTTATTTTTGTCTAAAAGTTCACTATTCTGAACTATATACCACTCATATCACGCCCTTCTCCTGGAACCCGCCCGGTCACACTGAACCAGGAATCAGGCTGGTTTGCAAAGGTAAATATTTATTTATATATTTAAAATTTAATCACAATATGTTTTAATAGATATACAACAATCACCAATGGGGTGACAGAACACTGAATAATATCTTTAGTACACTAGGAATAGGAAATAAGCAAAACAAATGCAACACAGAAAATAATACTTTTGTGTTGGTTCAGATCAGATAGCACTGTGGTTATCAGTTCCCCCTACAACACCCCTCAACCCCCAAGAGGCAATGCAAAGAGATAGGAGGAGAGAGCAGGTATTCAGGAATAGCACAAATCAAACAGAATAGCAGTCCCACATGCCCCCAGCAAACACAAGGGAAAAACAGAATTGACTTTTCAACTGTCAGACTGGCTTTCAGGATTAACTTTAGAATGGACTGGGCAAAAACACCAAATATGTGCATAATTGCTGAAATTGTTATAAATTCTTATGGGAGCCACTTTGGATAGTTGCACACAAGCACAAGCAATGATTTGGTCAACAGAAAACATTTGAAATCTTAAGGTCCAAGTCGGAAGCAGTTTAAAGCTATTTTACACGTGTAAAATTTCTCAGGATTTAAAAATTGTGGCAAACTTTTTTGTGTGCGATATTCATGATAACGGGAGAATCGCACTGAGTTCTGGGCTCTATGGATTGCTGGCTACAAGTAGGAGTTGAAATTATGTTTCTATCACAAAAACTGAGGGAGTTACAGAGTTTTTAGTAAAGGTCATTTTTGTAAAATAGGCGCGAGAATTGAAAACAGAAATGCACTTTTAAAAATGACAAATGAGTTTGCTTACACTAGGGGATGACTATGAATAAGCAAATACCACACAGGGATTACAGTCACTGGATCAGGTTGAGCACCTGATAAGGAAACCCGACTTCTTCAGATGAGAAAATGGGCAGCGCAAAGATACTTCTAACAATACAGGTTCTGAAGGAAAGATAGGATGGGTTTGGGATCAGACAAGGCAAAGGTAATCCTAACAATACTGGTTCTGACTGAAAGATAAGATGGGTTTGGGATAAGACAAGGCAAAGATACTCCTAACAATACTGGTTCTGATGAAAGATAGGATGGGTTGGAAATAGGGACAAGACTATGCAAATATACCATGGGACACAGTTCTTCCTATTTATACTCACTGGATAAGTTTTTTAATGGAACTATCAGTTCTGGTCATGCATTGGGTCTGGTCTAAGAAAGACAGCACTTCAGGCACGGGACTGGATCATCTGGGCCGGTCGCCGGATTGGTACAGGATCTGCTCTCCTAGTCAGTGGGTATTTGGATCAGCTGGATGGAGAGTTCCTCAGGCAAGCCTAGTGGTGGTAACCCAGATAATTTCTGGATATTGGTTCAAAATGGCCTTCTCACACCACTCAGCGCTTACTGAGTGGATAGAATACATTTAAGGATTGGGGCCTTGCTGGAAATCAATAGTCTCTATTGTTAGCAAGAGATTTGTATCTGGATCTGGAAGAATATTTAAAGCTGGATGTAGAAAGCTGGATCAGAGTGCTTCGCCGGAATCAGGAAGGTGGCTGGATCAGTGAGTCCCTATCTGCTCTCTGCTGTCTCTATTTATGCCTTAACAATGACATCACAAAGGGGGTGTATGGGCCGGCTTAGCTAGTCTTGCCCCTTTGAAAGGTGATTGGGTCAGAGTCTACTCTCTGCCTTGAAAGGAGGAGAGAAACAGAGTGTCATCTTTATGGTATAATTTTATGATGCTGAGAATCTACCCCTAGCCACTGGACCACAAAGTCTAATTTTGACAAAATACATATTTACACATTTGCAACCTCTATAAAAATCACATATACGGATTGCATATTTTACATAGGAGCTATTCCTCAAAACCCTGTATCTGTGGGATCATGTTTCCCCTTTTCTACTGAATTTAAGCCCTTTTCGCTATGAAGACACTTTTCAATTGTTATGCAAGTTTCCACAAACGTGCGTGTTTAACATGGGAGTGAGTGTATGAAGTTTCACAATTCTAGCGGAAATACAGACCCCATAAACCCACATTTATTACCATTCCTGTTCAAAATAAGCTACACGGTTGTACTAAGTTTTCAAAGGTAGTGCTAAAAATTAGGTTAATTAATCTGCCATTTTCAGATTTTGCACCCCTTTTGAAAGTAAGTTATACACCTTCTAAAAATGTCCATTGCATATACCGTTAACACCAAATGGTCAGTATTTGTCACTCATTTAAGCATGTGGTGGCCCCCTCCTTTGGAATTTGCTTCTGTCAGCCATGAGTTTCCTGTGCTGCAGCAGAAAACAGCCTTTCTCACCTTCAATGTCCTTTCTTGGAGGATGGTCATTGTTCCTTTGCCCTTTGGATCAGATTGATTCTGTTCAAACCCTGCAATTAACATCTCCCTGTGAGTTCCTGTTGACGGAAGGCCTTCTGGGAGAAAACGCTGCTTTTCAAGTCCTGGCAACTTCGGGCAAGCTAATTACTTTTAAAACTTAGCAAAACCCTCATCTGTTGCATTGCATACAACTACATTTCTTTCTCGGCCTTAAAATCAGTGGAATCAAAACACCACTAAAATCTGTATTCCTTTTTGGCAAAAATCCTGGGTCTGTTTGCAAATCCAGCAGAATTTACTTTAGTTGTAGGTTATTTTAAAGCTTTCTCAGTCTCCTCTGACAGCTGTCATTCAGGCGGCCCAGGGTCCTGCACCCAGATTTTGGCATGGCTGTGAGTTTTCAGACAATCCAGTTTTCTGATGAATGTTTTGCTCTTCATATTGGGACTTTGTATGTTTACAATGCTTCATTAGATACATGACTTTTAGCACCAGGCAAGATTGTGAATGTTGAAAAGTGTTGTGTTATTGGCATTTTGGAGTTTTTGGGAACAAAACAAATGTCATTTATAGGCACATTTTTGGGTTTCATTTGCAAAGTGCTGCTTTTCTCTCTGCACTCTGTTTACTGGTTATGGAACCCACTGGCATATTTCTGCAGGATGTGCTCTATTCCACTGCACATGCACCATTGGTGGCAGGTTGTGCATCCCTCTTTTTTGTAGGTTTTTGTAGGTTTTTGACATGCACAAGGGTTTTGCTGTCATTCTTGCTGTTTCTATCCCCATACTGCCAGGGTGATGCCGCATAACATAGCGGAGTGGGTCAATACATCCCACAGTACGGCTTTCCCATGAATCTTACTTAGGAAGAGAAGATGGGTGATGGGGCAGTAGTTGCTGAAGTCAACAGATGGGATGATTTTTACAGTCTGGAAGGTTAAGTGGAAGGTGCCTTGAGTGAAGGAGTTGTTGATTATTGTCAGGTAAAGAAGGAGTGCTTCAGTAGAAAGCGTCTTGTGTATAGAGGCAGGGAGGATATCGGCTTGTACGATTTGACCTTCAGGGATTCTAGGGTGGCAGTCAGGTCTTCCATAGTAAGTGTCTTGAAAGTTGTCCAGATAGTTGTGTGTTTTTTTAGATGGAATATTTAGGGTGCTATCTGTTGTGGCTTTGGTGTCTATGGGCCTCATTACACGGATGGCGGTCAGGATTTACAGGTACCGGTAAAATACTGGTACCGGTAAATCCTTACCGCCTTACTACGAGGTCCCTTTGCGGGTTGGGGGATTTAACGCCTGCTTTTTGCAGGCGTTAAAAACCAACCCGCAAAGGGATCCAGGGAGCTAATTGCGGTACCGCAATTTGTGGTACCGCAATTATCACCTTCCCCATTCCCATTATGCCCTATGGGGCAAAAATGGGAATGGGGAAGGGCAATGGCGGAAGGGGGAATTACCGCCCCGCCAACCTTGGAATGGGGCGGTAATTCCCCTTTCCGCCAAGGCGGTGCCAGTATTTTACCGGCATGAACCATGGCGCTAATAGCGCCATGGTTCTCCGCCATCCGTGTAATGAGGCCCTCTGTGTTGGTGGATCATGTTGATCTTGCTGTTGTAGAAAGAGTTTACAGTGGTGGATTTCTTTTAGATGTGCAGTATGGGTGGATCAGGCAGAGGGTTGATACTGTGCTTGATTGCTTCAAAGAAAGCTGTGCTTTCATTGTTGGTCTTGGTTATCGTGTTTTCATAATAGTTGGCATTGGCAGTGGTGATCAGTTATCTGCTTGTAGCACTGAGTTTCTTGAGCAGGGCGAGGTTCAATGTGGATCAGGCAGACGGTTGATGCTATGCTTGATTGCTTCAAAGAGAGCTGTGCTTTCGTTGTTGGTCTTGGTTATCGTGTTTGCGTAATAGTTGGCATTGGCAGTGGTGGTCAGTTATCTGCTTGTAGCACTGAGTTTCTTGAGAAGGGCGAGGTTCAATGTGCTTCTGGAATTGTGGAAGATGTTTCACTAAGGCATGGTGGTTGAGATGGTGTCTAAATACATTATCAACAATATCATCAGTACAAAGATACAGAATCAGCAGGTGTCTCACCAACTGACAGTACAGGACCATTAGCATTGGCTGTTACAAGCATTGGGTCAAAATCAAATGGCCTGGGATATCCCTCAGAGGAACTAGCAGAATGTGATCTGGCATATGCTCATCATATTGCCTCCTCTTACCTTACGTAGGGTTTACATGTGAAAGGTTTACACCATGACTCATTCTCTTCTGATTCATGGTATTTATTGCACCGTGGGATGGAGGGGAATCCTCTCCATGCAGTACAAGAGGCATTTTGTAGGTTGGCAGAGCCTCTGGTAGCAAAACACAAGTTGTATTAAAGGAAAATCGCTCCTCCTTCACAGGATTTAAGTGTAATATCATTCTAGCCTATTGACCATATGGCAGTCATGACCTTGGAGAAAAGAGCATTGAACCCTTATTTACTACTCAACTAACCTTCTCCAGTTGGAAAAGGGGGGCCAGATTCTTCAGGAGTAGAATTTAAACTATGTACAACAGCAGCCAAAAAGGTACCTGTACGCAAGGATACCTGTTACCTACAAATCTCCCAAACTGGACATGTGACATTTTGGCCACATCTGCAGAGAGTCTGATACAATGTGCTTATTTTATAAGTCAACCTCCTCCTGTTTAGGATGACCTTCACTGTAATATGCAGGACTGGTCTTCTTTTATTTAGATTTCAAGCTCTGAAGGAAGCACTTGAAGGAACAAGGATAAATCCTTGCATAGTGAACACAAGTCAGCCTAGTTGTAGAATGTGGAGGCAGATGATAAGGCCGTGTGAGGAAGTGCAGCAAAGAAGTGGTGCATGCAATAGCATGTAGAACTCGAATTATGTGACATGGCCTACAACACTGCTGGTCTAGAAACAAAAGAAACATTAGGCGAAAGCTAATCAAAACAAGACTTTATTTTATGAAAGAAATGGTATACACAACAAGAACAATCCTTTGAACAGAAATTAATTGAAAAAAGGCCAAACTATGAAAAGTGCACATAAATAAATTATCTTAATCATTCTAAAGACATTGGGAACTTTCTGGTAGAATTTGCCAACCTGATTTATGAAGTAATTTGCATGGACATTTGTAATTTAGGCTGACATGTAATGTGCCATTTGCAGTGTTTTGATACCCAGCATCTTGTACAGCTGCCTCCCACAAATGTATCTCTTTTTACCTTATTTTCGGTATGCCAAAAAATAAAAAAAGATTTCCATCCCTCCACTCTTTTCACAGTGTGGTGATCATCTCAAATCACATTGAGCATGTACCTGGTTTTATTCATATCCAACATGTCCCATAAAATACTCCTGCATACTTTACTTGCCTCATATGTCTTAGAAATTGAGGAGCCCTGTCTTAATCTATACCTCAATTAGGTTGCATGGACTCTATTAAGAATGTAAAAGCAGCCTTTATGATTGGACTTAGGGATGAAACAGTAGGGAGCATTCATATGACAATATACTACTGTTTAAGCTCATAAGGAGTCATTTGAGCATCAGAACCAGAGCATTGGTAGTGTAGATGAGTGAACAGGTGCTAGGCAGAATTATATGCCGTACCCTTTGGGAACACCACACACAATTAAGACTACAAGTGACAATACAAATTCACCTTTTGTACAAGCCTGTACTACACAGTAAAGTGGTAGCGATGGCTGAGAAGCCAGGCTTTACTCAAGAGTAAGTGAGCAGTATCAATAGTTAAACAAAGGACAACAATTACTATGATTCAAATAAAAACTGATTCAAGATTTCTGAGTAAAACAATACACATTTATTTACACATCAGTAATACAGTTCACTAAGTAAAGCAGTTGAAAAATCACACTCTTATTACACCACACCACTCCCAATAGATTCTGGACAAGTTAAGCTCAAAATGAAGTGTGAGCAAAATGGCACTCCAATAATTTAAAAGGGAAGGAAAGACAAAGTAAGACAAAAATTGAGCAGCACCAACAGGTAAGTAAGCAGGGCAATCTAGAAAAAGGAACTACAGTGAGGGAATCAAATCGAAAGGGCTTACGGACAAAGTCAATAGGACAAAAGTATTTTGCTCAAGATCACACGGTTCAGGGTAGTTCGCGGTTAAGTCTTTGCCAAGAGTTCAGAACGAAGTTGGTCGGCAGAAAAGTTATTTTAAAGAGAAGAGAAGGACAAGCCCTCGGAATGGTGAAAGGTTTCACACACCTTCACCGCGGCTGAACGAAACGAACAACCAGATTTGCACAGTACCTTTAAATGGAGAAAAAGCTGTAGCTGAGGCGGACGTTCCTGGCAGGTCCTGCAGGCTCACGGTTCTTGAAGCGACTGTCTGACTGACACGAAGTAGGAAGACTGGAGGGTCCTGCACTGCCCAGGGAAGAAACCAGCAGCAGAGCAAAGCAACGAAAAAAAGGGGCGATCCTTAAAACCCAAGCAGAGTCTGACCTTCCTGGCTATCCGGTTCACTGTAGCTCTGTACAGCAAATTCGAACAGAGGAGGGAGTCCTGGCTTGCAGTTTTGGTGAACTGGTTGGTCTCACCACCTCATGGGAAGAAGATTCCTGGTACACCTTCTCTGTCATTGGAGTCTGAAGATTCAGACCTGTAGCAGGGCTTCACCGGGCAGTTCAGTCAAGGTAGGGGGCCTCTTCTGTCAGTTCCTCTTCAGTTCTCTCAGTCCAGTGGAGACTCTGCCTTTCTAGCCCCAGAGACCTGCTTTTTATGCAGTTTTCCCCAATTCACACAACCTGGCTGCCAATCACACAGCAGGGTGGCTGTCCTGGTGGGACAGTCACCTAGCCAATCAAACAGGAGTGCGATTTGGGTTACCAAGGGAACCCATGGCAGGGGTCCTAAAACCCCTCCATCACATCCTGCCTACCCAGACTTTCTCGCGCCTAAGGAGGGCTTCTGTGAAGAAGCCCGCGAAAGGACGGAGAACAAAGGAACCAAACCTGGTTTGGTGCGCAGAGAAAAACACAAGAAAGACTTTACAAAAAGAAATGGCGAATAAACCCAGCCCATACCAAATTAAAACAAATATGGACTAGCGTATTTGTTTGAGGCTACCAAGATAGCCTAAAACCATACTAAGGTTATTTAAGATAACTGCGGTAGGAATAATAGGGTAGTTACTACTGTCACCAGCCAAGTCCTAATGAAAAGGGAGCAAAACAATGCTCCAAGAGAAACAGACAAAAAGGGATATTTATTAACCCTTTCCAGTACTGTAAGATAGTTTTTACTGGGTCTGTGGATTTTAATGAGACTAATAAAGTCAATGGCCCTCATTAGGACCCTTGGGTTAAGGGTTTAACAGCGCCGTAAAAGGTGTCGGCGCCGTTAAACCCTTAATGCCTTACTACGAGGTCCCTTTGCGGGACCTGACCTTAACGGCTGGTCTAGACCAGCCGCTAAAGTAGGGGACCGCAAAGGGACTCTCGAGGTAAGTACTCTTACCGCCTTCCCCATTCCCATTATGCCCTATGGGGCAAAAATGGGAATGGGGAAGGGCCATGGTGGCATGGGGAATTACCGCCCTGCCAACCTTGGAATGGGGTGGTAATTCCCCATTCCGTCATGGCGGACTCCGGGATCGACCATGGTGCTAATAGCACCATGGTTTTCCGCCGGAGTCCTAATGAGGGCCAATGGAAACTTTACATGTTCTGGGAGACAGTAGTCAGTCCCAGAAAATGGAGTCTGAGTTGGGAAGTCTAAAAGACAATCCTGTGCCACTGCACTGAAGGTGCTGTGTAACACACAGTAAAAAGATGATGGGCCTCATTACGACCCAGGCGGAGGGCCATGGTGCTAATAGCACCATGGTCCATGCCGATAACTTACCGACTCCGCCATGGAGAAAGGGGGAATTACCACCCCATTACAAGGTTGGCGGGGCGGTAATTCCCCCTTCCTCCATGGCCCTTCCCCATTCCCATTTTTGCCCCATAGGGCTGAATGGGAATGGGGAAGGTGCTAAGTACGGTGCCGCAAATTGCGGCACCGTACTTAGCACCAAGGTCCCTTTGCAGGTCCCTACTTTAACGGCTGGTAACCTAGATGAGGTCTTTATAGATACAGAGATCCTTGGTCTTCCCAAAACTCTGCCAAAGAAGGTTGACACGGCCCTGTGTACTGAAGACGATGGAACTGGCACTTCGAGACTGTGCACCCTTGTCGCAACATAAGATACTGCAGGGGACATTAACAAGTGAAAGCAGTACCGAATCCTTAGACCTTGAGAAAAAACTCAGGAACTCAGAGCTTGCCGCACAACTGGTTAAACATCTATCAATACTCGCAGAAAAATGTCAGCACAAAAGAGATAGAGCCTAGCCAAATTCAAAATAGGCTGTAGGAGATTGAATGCAATATGTCAACAGAGGTACTCTCATCAAGATTCTTCCTAGAGAAACAAAAAAAGAAACAAAAAAGTGACTCTCAAGAAGAACACAAACAACAAAGAGAAGAAAGGAGACAACATGAGAACAATACTATGACCTGTACTGTACAATACTAAGATCATCGCTTAATATGAGTCTGGAGTCTCTAGAAGATATTCCTCAGAACAATTCTAACTAAAATGAATCAAGCAGCATCTCTGACTCAAGCTTAGAATAGCAGGATTGGGAACCACAAAAGGAGAATTCAAATCCTTCTATAGGGAACATTGATGTGTAGCAACTTCAGAGAACTATCCTGGCCTCTATTTCACTTTCAATATAACAATTTGTAAAATTATTTGAAGCAATTCATGAGGCCATGAGAGTTCAGAGTACTCTGACTGCCATGCTACTGTCTAAATTATTAACAACAGAGAATTCAGCAATGTAAGTGGAATCCCGCCTAGAAAAAGAAGCAGAAACATGGGCGGTGTGGCAAAATTGGCTATGCAATTTAGCACGCAGGGAATCCAATGACAAATACACTTTAATGGAAGCGATATTGGAAGACTGCAGATGGATGCGTTCGAGGTGGAAAGATCTGAAACCCAAAGAATAAGTATTTCAAGCGGATGGACCAGCTCCTGATCTGAAGAAACCAGAGACCTCCGCAACTACGGTTGATTTAACTCGGCCAGACCAAGGAAATAAGGCCACACAGAAAAAGATAGCAAAACCAAAAGGCTATTGATGACAACTACCAGAGAAACTAATAATAAAGGAAAAAAGGAAAACAAAAAAACAAACAATGACAAAAAATAACTATAAAGTCACTGGCTCAAGAGTCTTTCTCAGAAATGTACGAATCCCCCCACCCCTCTAGGTTTGAAATAGATCAGCCCTCAGAAAGCTATGAAAGAGCTAGCTATAGTTGAAGGGGAGTTACTTATAACCAGGAAAAAACTGACCATGTTTTTCAAAGACCTGATTCTCTCTGAAGACGAGACAGGCGAAGCAGAAGATGCAACATCTCTCAGTGATTTGGTGGAAATCATTGAGCAAGACACAGAAGATGCCCACTGGAATAATGGGCAGAAATAGAAACTGAATGGGCAGACATAGAATGCCTAGCCCCAGGATATCAGATGAACCTAGTAAAGAAGAGATGAACAAAAAGAAAACCAGTGATGCACCCTTTGTGAAGAAGTAGGAAGTGATTAGATAATTCCTCACTATGGAACAAAAGAGAAAGAAATTGAATCAACAAAGTAAGCAACAATTCATCTCAGGGGGAAAGGAAGAGGGAAAAGTTCACTGGAGAACACATTAAGCTGAAAAAGGAAAATCTAAAACTACATCTAGAACAGATTGACAAAGGGTGCAAAGCCCCAATCTTCAACAGATTGACTGTAAAGAAATTAATCCAGCATATACCCAGTTTAAGATTTATATCTACTGATGACATCAGGATAGTGGAATTTGTTTCTGAGAAGTCGATTGATGAGGTAGTCCTATACCTGACATCATGGAAAATCAAGACCGCACTCCTAGAGCAGAGTGTGAAATGACTGCGATTAGGTTACAATCTTCAAGACTATCAGATATTCACTAGCCAAATCGAACAAAGATCTTCCCTTGCTGAAAGTGAATGCAAGAGGAAAAAAAATGTCCATCAAGATTCTAAAAGACAGGAGCTCCTAAAGAAGTTCAATTCTAACATAAAGAAGCCATATAACAACAACCAAATGGACAGTGTTCACAAAAACATATAAAGATCCGCCCCGGAGACATGAAAATGAGAGACAAAATCAAAAAGATAAAAATCTGCGATTTGAAATTAGGGAAAGAAATTTGGCTAAGATTCCCTCTACAATCAAAAACCCTGAGAATCTTACTACAGCAAATAGACATGACCTACGTGAAATACATTTTACGGTGAGCAAAATCAGAAAGAAGGGATGAGAGGAGCTGTTGATGAGAAGGTCTCCTGGAATTGGTTAGCTGAGGCACTAGCAGAGAGAAACCATCAATAGAATAAAGATACGGAAATAGCCTTGTGGACCTGGTAAGCCAGTTGGAACACTGGAGGATTTAAGCCATTGTTTATGGAGGAGAGGAGAGGAAGGACCTAATAAAATACGAGGTCATATGTATGCAGGAAACCTGGTTGAGGAGTGTCCCAGCATGTGACATTTATGAGGCCTTTTTAAATTCAGCATGCAAGGGCCTCATTGGAAGAGCATATTCAGGGTTACTTAAGTTGATAAAAACTGACTCAGAATATCACGCAGTTGTGCATAATTGTCCTAATCAATACATGCAGATCCTACACCTACAAAGGAGAAATAAGATCAAACAAGAACCAGTGATATTAATAAATGTCTACTGGCGAGTTAACTTAACCCAAGAAACCAATTTTATTCAAGCCCTATGTAAAGAAATAGACCAAGCCACAGCAGGACAGAAAGAAGCCCTGGTGATAATTTGTGGCGATTTTAACATCCATTCCAAAAGAATGAAAAAGACCTACTAGGCAACGCACAAAATTGGTATCTTCAATGAAATTTAAGAGATTTGCCATGCTCAGTGGACAAACATATGGTGATATACCAGGGAGTAGTACATGGGGCTGGGGAAATGAGAGATTCTGTCTAAAAGAAAAATGTATCGGGGAACTTAAAAAGAAGAATCAATAGCTTAGAAGTTAAGCCCCAGACTGCGAGCGATCATGATCTAGTTGCGATGGCCCTGGAAGCAATCGAAGTACAGAAAACCTGTGAGCACATGGGTTCAGTGGAACTATGATGGGCCAAAAAAAGATTAAAAATTGGCAAGAATGAGATGGTCAAGAATGGATGTACATTTAAACAAATTCTGGAGGTCGATATGAATCAGGTAGATTACACATGGATTCTGAGAGACTTTTCTAAACAATGCAAATCTCAGGAGGTGACCCCAAAGAATCATTACGACCCATTTGCATAGTGCACAAAAGCACCTTCGTGCAGACATAAGAAAAATAAAAAAGGAAAAGTTCCCAGATTGGATAGAAATAGTCCTATAACGGAAACAGAAGTTAAAAAATGTCTGATTGCTACCAAATTCCAGCGAGGTTAATCTGAACCTGAATATATGCTAAAGACGATTTCTTAGAAAAGCACCAGAGATCTCTGGGAACTTTTAAACAATGGAGGATCATTCAGAGGGGATACAATGCTTGCACAAATTAGTGAAGTGTAAGATTGTGTGATTATATACGAGCCAGTTCTCTGATCCTGTCGATATCCCCTCAAAAGAAATGACAAATTAACAACTAGAGTGGGCCATTGACATAGATAGAGATAGTGTTTAGGCAAGAATTAAGAAACTTAGCTCTTTAAGAGCAGCAGGTCCAGATGGGATATCGAGTCATCTATTAAAAGAAAACACACAAGAATGGAGCAAGGTCCTAATTCAAATCTATGTACAAGTTCTGTGGACAAGACAAGTGCAGACTTCATGGTGTGATGCTATAATAGTCCTGATATATAAAAAAGGGGACAGAGGAGATCCTCACAACTATCGACCCATAGCGTTATAAGATTCAATGGGAAAGTTGTATGCCACAATATTACTAAGAGACTTGACAAAATGGGCCATGAATTCTAGAATCCTGGATTCGGACCAAACAGGGTTCATTAAAGGTGTTGGAACATCATTAAACATCTTCATAATAGGAATTCTAAAATCTAGAGTACTGGAGTCCAGATCAAAAATCTATATGCCTTTTCTGCATCTGGAAAAAGCCTTTGATTGTGTGAATTGAGCAAAATCATGGGCCAAATTAAAGAAATGCAATTGCCCTGGTGATCTTTTTGGAGCGATCTGTGCACTTTATACAAACACTTCCGTACAGGTCAGACTATCAGGATCAGGTGTGCTCTCAGAGAAAATGCCAACATACAGAGGCCTGAAACAAGTGTGTGCACTCTCTGTGTTCCTCTTCAGCCTGTATATCGCAGACCTGGTAGTTTCCCATGATATGATATGATCATTTATTTATATAGCGCCTATACACAATGTGTTTCAAAGCGCTTCAAGGCAAGGGAGGGAACAAGGGAAAATACAACCACATTCTTACAGGCCATGAACAGTAAGGATGTGAAATTAACTATCGTACTCGGCCTGACGACATTTCAGATAGTGCAAGAGCTAAGACATAGATAAGGAAGGGAGGGGGAGAGTGGGAAGGAAATGGAAACAGACAGGCGACTACCGTACTAGGCCTGACGACATTTCTGGTAGAGCTGGAGAAAAACAAAAGGTGAGGGAGAGGGGTGCAGAAAGAGAGGGGAGGAACAAAACAAGTGACTATCATACTATGCCTGACGACATTTCAGATAGTGCTGGAGGGTGGGGAGGAAAAAAAAAACAGTAATGGGAGGGTGGAGGAAACAGACAAGATTGCTATCATATTAGGTCCAGGGATAATTCTGATAGAGTAAGTGCATAGAAGAAAGTAAGGGGAGGAGATAGGAAAAGGGAGAAGGGAAAGGAAGAGAGAAAAGAGAGTAAGCAGTCAAAAACAGTGGAGAAGCAAGAGTGGAGAGCGAATACAATTACAGAAGTCAGTAGTAACACATAATGTTGCAAGCCAGGATACAAGATGAAGATGGGAACAGCATGATTCAGGGCCACCATGAGTACAAGATGCAAAGGAAGTCCAGCATGAGAGTTTGAGAAAGAGTGACACACCGTGAATGAATGAAGTCTATAAAAGTCAAATCCAGCATTGGCCACAAGACAGTGATGGTGAAGGAAGGCACCAGGTGGGCGGGGCTTGCTAAGTGGTGAAAAAGAGCAGCAGGCAGGAAGTTACAAGGCGGGCGGGGTGTAGGCCAGGTGACCTAGACCCACTTGCACCTGCTCCCCATCTGCAAAGGAAAAGAAGCTGGAGGGATCCTTAAATAGGGAAACAGAGCGGCAAGCAGGAAGGCACCAGGTGGGCGTGGCTTGCTAAGTGGTGAAAAAGAGCGGAAAGCAGCAAGGCACCAGGTGGGCGGGGCTTGCTAAGTGGTGAAAAAGAGCAGCAAGCAGGAATGCACCAAGTGGGCGGGGCTTAGTCCAGGTGACCTAGATCCACTTGCACCTGCTCCCCATCTGCAAAGGAAAAGAGGCTGGAGGGCTTCTTAGGTAGCGAAACAGAGCGGCAAGCAGGAAGGCACCAGGTGGGCGGGGCTTGCTAAGTGGTGAAAAAGAGCGGCAAGCAGGAAGGCACCAGGTGGGCAGGGCTTGCTAAGTGGTGGAAAAGAGCAGCAGGCAGGAAGGCACCAGGTGGGCGGGATTTAGGCCATGTGACCTAGATCCACTTGCACCTGCTCCCCATCTGCAAAGGAGAAGAAGCTGGAGGGCTCCTTAAGTAGGGAAACAGAGCGGCAAGCAGGAAGGCACCAGGTGGGCATGGCTTGCTAAGTAGTGAAAAAGAGCGGGAAGCAGGAAGGCACCAGGTGGGCGGGGCTTGCTAAGTGGTGAAAAAGAGCGGCAAGCAGGAAGGCACCAGTTGGGCGGGGCTTGCTAAGTGGTGAAAAAGAGCGGCAGGCAGGAAGGCACCAGGTGGGCGGGGCTTAGGCCAGGTGACCTAGATCCACTTTCACCTGCTCCCCATCTGCAAAGGAAAAGAAGCTGGAGGGCTCCTTAAGTAGGGAAACAGAGTGGCAAGCATGAAGAAGTGCAAGCCTTCCCACCTAAAATAAATTGAAAATGAACACTATGGATACTTTATGCAGACAATATTGTTTTATGGACTTAGCCCCAGTGGGCTTACAAAGCAGACTGAATTGCTTCCAACAATATCTAAAAAAAGATTATATGACTATTAATGTCCATAAATCGAAAATTTGGAAGGTGACATCAGCCGATCGCCGAAGCAAAGCAATCAAAACTGGTGGATAAATTAGGTGAAACTGGAGGTCATAGATTCCATGTTGTACTTAGGGGTCTTGATTAATAAGAACTGCAATGAGAGTGCTCATTATCATATTCTCTGAATAAAAACTAAACAGCTAGCAGCCCAATGAATAGGAATTCTTCAAAAATACAGAAGATACTCCCTTATGTCACTTGTTTCATTCTATCAACAAAAAGTTGCTGCTATTTTGACATATGGCTCACAGGAAATGTTATGTCTGCCATGGAACATCTGGGCCCTTCTAGAGGGGCTATTCTGGTGGAAAGGTTTACGATTACCCAACGCTCTTTGTATGGCGGTTATCCAGCAGGAACTTAGACTGCAATCTTTGGAGAGCCTGGTGCTATGGAAATCCAGTACACTCTATCGGAAAACTAAACTAGCAGAATTAGACTCTGCTCTGGAAATCTTCACTTGTCAAGAGGAAATTAAAGATCTCACGCTTCAGAAATGGTGGACCAAGATAGCAAAAATAATGAAAGATTGCGATTTGTGCAAAGGAAAACTTCTTTCTAACCCTATGAAAATTAAAAAGAAGTTAATAGAGCAAGATTGGATTGAAACAGTGCAGATGAGAAATCAAGACTTGTGAAGACCAACTCAAGTAAGGGAAAAAAGAGTTAAATGATCTGCCACTATATTTGAAAAAATTCCCTTCACCATTTTAAGTTAAGAGTTAAGAGTGAGATTAAATATAATAGACACAAAAGATATAGCCTTAGGGAGGAAATTAATATCTCTGAGTGAAGCTAACTGCAGATTCTGCGGAACAGAGGCAACTGTTGAAACTCTTGTTCACTGGGTCACCACTTGTCCTAATTTGGCAATCCTACGCACCATACACCTAAAGAAAAGCCAGAAATTGACTATATGGAACTTGATCAGACCTGGTGGGAGTGGATGATCATAGGAGAGAGCAGCAGCCTATGGCTTGAAGTCCTTAAGTTTATTGAAGCCATTTTATTAAAGACAAGAGTCGAGTAACCCTTGCGAAATAAGGAACAATTGAGGTTTAAGAATTTTTTAAGTTACCAAACTGGGACTTGGTTCACCCCCTTGCTCTTCTTTTTTCAGAATTTTCTTTGGCTTTGGTAACATTTTAGCATTAATTGTTTTTAAGGAACACATTGGAAAGATAGGAATTGAATGTAAATGGTTAAGTTAACTTGTAATGCTAAATTGTAGCTTGCTTATGTTAAACCAATAAACATTTTAACAATAAAAAATAAAAAAATAAAACATATCTCTTATTCAAGGTCGACCGGTTTCAGTGACATTGATCTAATAATATTCGCCTACTTCAGGACCATAAAAACTTCTATTAAAGTTGTGTGTCCTGAGTTAACAAAGTTAGCAGCTACCTTATTTGCTTAACACCTAAATCACAGCTAAGTGTATATTTCCTGTTAGGCAGGCTTATGGCTGTCTGTTAGCATTGCTCGCCACTGATTCTACCTATCCCTATCCTGAGGGTATCCTGAGGGTAATTTTCTGAGGTGTGAGTAATAACCCCCTGCAAGTTATATTGTTCAAGATTTTTCACTCCTTATATGGTGCAGACGGCTTGTCAAAAGTGCTTGTAGTCTTCCTGCTCACAAACCAGTGTAACTGATGCTACGATAAGCCTCACCTCTACCTCCTTATTTGCCCATTATGCATTTGTTACAGTCCTAAAATATCATCCTAAGATCTTTGAAAACAAGAATTCAGATATACTGAAAGAGGAAACAGCTATTCAGTGTAAATAATCAAACCCACAACAGATTGTTCCTTCACAGTTTTATAACCTCCTTTCAACACAGGAATTCTGTGTGTATTGTGGACAGGGCATAAATGTGGAAGCATGACGACCCATGTTTCTTTCATGAGCCTTGTTGCAAAGACAAACACCAAGTAGCAAAACAATAGATATCTACTTGCAGACTTGTATGGTCCCCTTCTTGGGAATATTTTAGAGCTTCAAGCTGTGTCAATATGTGCCGATGAAATGGCAATTTGGCCCAAGAATAAAGAGTGATATGCTCTTGTTTAGAATAGGTGAAAAAAGAGTAACCAGAAAGTGGGGTCTTTGTTTGAAAGTGGCAATGTAACATTGCAAGGTGGATGAATGTTTGCTGATGGTTCTGAATACATTTGAATTTATAGTATTTTCTATATAAAGAAAAACAATGTTATGGCTTGGCCTTCAACAAGTACATGGTTCCAAATAAGATGTGGAGGAACAGTAACATTGACATGTAATAGTACTATAACTTATGAATCCCCCGTTATAGCGAGAAAGAAAAGATGTTCTCAAAAATTGGAGAATAAGACCTAATCACACATTGGCTGCAGCTGTAAAGTCCAAAAGGCTAATTATAGGTTTGTTAAGGTTTTTAATACGGTCACATTCACAGACTGATGGGATATGTTGAAAATATCTGAATGCATGATTGAGGAAAATTAGCAGAACTAACACTATATCATTGAGGTTACTAAAATTTGTAATAGCTGCAGGTGGCAAACATGCATACAGAGTCTTCCAACTCCCAACCTCTGCTCCTTCACATGCATCAACCAGCACAGAATTTAACAAGGGCACACATCGCAATATGCAGAATGCACATATACTCTTACATTGACTCTCCTTTTGTCCCAAAATATAAACAATATTTCACAACTAATTACCCAGAGCATGAGAGTCACTCAAAGAGAGTGTTTACTATAGATTGAAGCAGATACTAGACAGCTTCACATTGATAGCAAAAATATGTTTCTGGAAATGTTATATCTCAGAGAGGTCCATATTCCAGTGGACCACAGTGGATGGCCCAGACAATGAAATGTCCTCACTGGATGGTGTGGATCAGCCTCGTAAGCCAGTCTCCTCCTGTGATCAATATACATGTACTGCATTGCCCACATTTCTGTTGCTATGGGAATTCTCGCTGTACAGTGCATTGTATCAGCTATTATGCCCTCACTTTGTACTTTTTTCCTGCTCTGGAAAAGCGTGGATCCTCCCCACTTGCTTTGATAATGTGGTTAATGGAAGATTTCCAGGTGTTTCTTGATCACAATGGTTGCAATTCATAAAACATGTGGAATGGTCCCCCTGCTGATTGGAGTTCTGGTGCCTTATGTAGTGTTTGGTTTCAAAGGACCTGATTAGCCAGCTCCTTCACATTTCTGACAATCAAACTGGATGCACATGTTTTATAAATCTCTCCCTGGCTGTTCAACCAATACCTGGCACTTCTTGCCCACCTTGCTGCCGCACTCTGCCCTAACTTCCAGTGCTATGCGGATAACACTCAGCTCATTTTCAGGATACTCTCAGCCACCTCTTCTCCCTCTCTCATCTCTGACTGTCTGTCCGCCATCCAGGAGTGGAGTTCCACCAATAATCTCTGCATTAATGCCAGCAAGACCGAGATTCTCCTCATTGGCACACCCACACCCTCCTTTCCTGTCACTCTCTGGCCTCTCTTGGCCCTCTCCCTGTTCCACCTGTGAGGCTAAAAACCTTGGCGTCATCTTCGACTCCACATTCTCCTTCTCTCCTCACATCTCTGATGTCTCTAAGAAGTCACACTACCAGCTGCACCTCCTAAGAGGTATTCTTCGTTTCCTCTTCTTCCCCTAGAAGCTTACTGTCTCCAGAGCTCTGGTTTTCTTTAGGCTGGACTATTGCAACAGCCTCTTTCTAAATCTGCCTGCTTCTACTCTCCGCCCTCTGCAACTCATCCAGAACCGGACTGCGAGACTTGCCATCAAGCCCAGGGATCGTATCTCTTCAGCCCTGAAATCTCTGCACTGGCTCCCAGTGGCTGAGAGGATTAATTTCAAAACCCTCTGCATTGTCCACAAGACCTTCTGGGGCCTGGGGCCTCAATACCTTCAACTCTCTTTTCCTAAATATCTTCCTTCTCGAGCTCTTTGCTCATCCGCCTCCAACTCCCTCAGGGTCAGTCACTTCTCCAGGCAACGAGTTGGTGGTAGATCACTTTCTTCAGCTGGGGTCTCCCTCTGGAACAGCCTCCCTGCCCCCCTGAAACATGAGGAGAACCATCTCTGGTTCCTGAATCATCTCTTTGCTTCTGATTGTTCTCCTCCTCTCCCCTGCTGATTTCCTGACTGATACTGAAACTCCACTGGTTTACCTGCCCACCCTCTGATCTCGGGTCCCTTCCTCCGCCAGTCGCATATCTGCACGGCCCTCCTGGCAACCCCCGCACTTGGGGACTGTTTTCTGTATCCCTACATTCTCACTACCAGCACTTGACACCTGATGCCTGCACTTACCCTTTACCCTTGCACTTGCCACCTGCTGGCCGTACTTTACTATTGTTATTTATTCTATTATCCCATGTACTGCACTGTCCCCTCCCCCTTCCCCCTGCACTTTCCCTGTTCCCCTTTCCCCTTCCCATGCACTTGCACAATCTGAATGACACCTGGCCTAGTAGGATCATTGTCTGTCTTCCCTCTGTTCCCCCTACCTTGCCTCGTCACACCTTGAAACACTTGTGTATAGGCGCATTATAAATGCCATATCATATCATATAATTATTGCATATATCTTCCCAGATCCGAGGCTCTTACTGTGACTTTTCTGACCTGTGCACTGATACATTCACAAATAAAATGACATAATAAACAGCCAATTATACAGTTACAGGAATTTTCCGAAAGTCCTACTGGTAGTAAGACTTCATGTTTTGTAGATCTCCAACTCTTAGTATAAGTCTGTACTAACTCAGGACCTTGGTAGAGTGGCAGAGCAGTCAGGCTTATCTAAAGAGGAAGATGTGAGCTGTAGGTAAGTACACTGAACCTTAGTTAGACATGCACACCAAAGAAACTATTACACTTAAAATGTATATACAATTATATATTTATTATATATATACCAGGATCACTTTAAATACTTTCGATGTTTACACTAGAACACTTTGGAATATTTGAGAATACACATCAAAGGACACGTTCACTTTTGTGTTTGTTTACGGTTACATTTGTAGCATCGTTAGAAAGGGAAAAGACAATTGTGGCAATGTGGCCCCTTAGGTAAGTAATGACGATACTGCTTAGGATCTCAAGGGTATTTATTGCCAGGTAAGAACACAGATGATACAGTGAGGAGAAACACTCGCACCCCACCCGGCAGGCACAAGTTCTCAACTGTCACTCTCTAGTCCACCAACCATCCTCTCACAGAACACTTCACGCAACATCTCCAAAAGTTCTAGACACGCACAAGACCCACACCTAAAATACAACAACAATGTTATTTTATTATCGGTTATTACACGCAGCTGCGGTTTTGAACAGTTCATACAGGAAAACATTTACTCTGCAAACACATATAGTAAAATCACTTAAAGAGAGGAAAATAGTTAGTTAGTGTAACATTAGCCTGGTCCAACGTTCTAGACAGGGTTTCTTCTCACAGCAAGTCTTGTAAGTCCAAAAATGTGACCCTAGCTAAAGGCAGTTCGAAGAGGGACCAAAGTCTTGATAAGCAGCAGAATAGGAAGAGTTCCTGAGGATTTCTTCCTGTCTCTAGTGTTACAGAAGCAGCAAGTTAACAACTAACAAGTGAGACCTGTTAAAGGACTTGATGAAGGGACACAAGCAGCGGCTTGAATCAGAGGGAAGAGGGGGGTTGACCCTGGACACCTCTCAGTGCACTCCAATGCTCTGGAGTGCTCTGGAGTGACTTCTTGGAATCAGGTAAGCAATACTTTTTTCTCCACAGTACCTTAGGTTGGAAGAAAATGTTTGTGCTGGATCCTCTGTGATGTTGCAGCACTGGACCTGACCTCCGGATTCCTTGGTCTGATGACTAAAGGCAGTACAATGGACAGGCTCTCTCAGCAGCAGTCTCAGGGGAGGACTTGGGGCATGACTTTCAGCAACTTCTTGGTTCACTGTGCGGTTTTGGCACCTTTTCTGCAGCACCATCAAAGGACACGGATAGGCCTGTCAATTTTCTTCACTTCTGCAGTCCTACACTCTGATGAGGGGGTCTGGGCTGGGCAAGTTGGATCATATCTCCGGAATGACCTTATGGGTTCTGCAAAGATTTGTACGGATTCCGCCTTTCCACAGTGATGCACTTGAAATGGGCAGCAGGTCTCCTGGCATTGCGGTTCCACAGCTATGGAAACTGCTGGGACCTCGGGAGATGGCTCAACTGAAATTTTGCCTTGGGACTGGTTGTTTCCACCAGCCAAAGGGAAGGAGTCATCCTCTTCCAAGCTCTTCTATCACACAGAAAATGGGGTCAGGACAGCAGTGGTTGCGTCATGGTGTTGCAAATGGTCTGCAGGCATCTCTGGTCATCTTCTTCTTTAGTTACTTCAGCTTCCAGTGGTCAACTTTTTTTTCACTCCAGAAGCCTCATCTTTTATACAGTTCCAGCATACACTCCTCTGCAATCACCCTCAGCCTTTTATAGAAAGGGCTGTTTGTCTGTCCAATCGGGACAGCCAGACACCCCTGTGGGAGCTGTTCCGATACAGGCACTCTAGCATTCAAAGGTCAGGGGGGTGGAAGACACCTCCCCCACTTCCTGCCTGTCCAGACACTCTGGAGCCTCAGCTGGGACACCCAAGGGTTCCCACCCAAGGCAAAACACACACACGGACACCCCCACCCCCTCCCAGAATGTAAATTGCTAGTAATGGTGAACAGAGAAGGCAGGCCCCAATTTGGTACCTAGGTGGCCCTATTGTGCACTACCGGGGCTATGGACATAGCATACAGTATAGAAATTACACAATCGTTCGTAGAACATGTCCACTGCCACCAGCCACAACTTGGAGATTGTTTATGTGACTAGAAAGTCACAGGAGCAGAGAGAAGGGGGCTACTAGGTATCCATTTGACACAAGACTGAAGGTGGTGTGTGCCAATCTCTCTGACTATAGAATTTTGGGAAATGTAGTTACTTGAGGATATATAAAAAGAATCTCAAAGGAGGACCCGAATTGTCCCCAGCAACACTGTAAGTATGTATGTATGTATATCATCTTATATAGCGCCGACAGCCTGCAGGCATCAGGGCGCTTTGACAAGACAAACACAAAGCTATAAGAACCTCCTGTATCTGCAAAGATAAACTATGCTGTTGCTGGGACATCCTGAGTTACCTGAACAGGTGAGTCTTTAGGAGTTTTCTAAACTTTAGGTGGTTACCTTCCATTCTCATGATCGTCAGAAATGTATTCCACAGCTGAGCGGCCAGCACTATAAAAGCTCTACCCATACCTGACTTGAGCTTGTATTTGGGTACTATCAATAGGCTCTTGCCTTCTGAACGTATCTGTCTCTGCGGGGTGTATAGTACCAAGCAATTCTCAAGGTAGCTGGGGGCTTTTCCGTAGAGACATTTATGAACAAGGGTCAAGGCTTTAAACTTTATTCTCTCCTCCACCCTAAACCAGTGGAGTGATCTTCTGGCCAAGGTGGTATGATCTCTACGCCTAAGATGCTTTACAAGCCTCACAGCATCATTCTGTATGACTTGGCATTTGGCTAGGTCTTTAGCAGAAGCCCCAATAAGCAGGGCATTGCCATAGTCCAGCCTGGATAACACTATGGCCCTGGTGATGGTGGACATATTGCATTCATTTAGGAATGGGCTGATGGCCTTCATAAAACGCAAGTAATAGGCTGTGTTTTTTTGCAGATAATTAGCCTGTGTTTCTGAATTGACAGAGGAGTTAACCATCATTCCCAAGGTTTTGACCTGATTAGATACTTCAATTGTAGTGTCCTTAATCTGGAATGATTCATACTCCATCCCCAGCTTAGCTAGCAGGCGACTGGACCCGAACAGCATGAGTTTGGTTTAGCTGCATCCATTCAATAATTTTACTGTATACTTTTCCAATCTTTTCACTATCTATACTGTGGGAGCCCTCTAAATCTAAAATGAGCTGCGTATTATCCGCATAGTTGGTGAAAAAAACACCTGTTTCAAACAGAATGTTACACAGACTGCGCATATAGATATTGAAGAGCACTGGCGAGAGGCTTGCACCTTGGGGGACTCCCAATAAGATTGAAATAGGGTCAGAGAAGTTGTTTCCCCAGTGTACTCTGGCTTGGCGGTCTGTAAGAAAAGAGACCAGCCACTCCAATGCCACTTCGGAGCAACCAACATTGTCTCTCAGTTTTTTGACCAATAGTTGATGATCAACCAGGACAAATGCCACACTGAGATCAAGCAGCATCAGTATCCCTATTTTGCCCTTATCCATCAATCCCAACATGTGATTTTGAAGGTCTAACATATGCTTCTCAGTGCTATGTGATGCCCTGAAACAGACTGTTGTTGATGTAGGGATGCATGTTTTTCCACATAATTCTGCAGCTGCGTTGTGGCTATTCTTTCCAAGATTTTAAGTATAAAATTAGAATTGGTAATGGGGCGAAGATTACGCGGGTCCTTAGGATCCAGTTCAACTTTTTTTACCAGTGGTGTGATGGTAACCTTCTTAATCTCCTTGGGTATTATTCCCTCCTTAAAAGATGTGTTAACTATCCTCAACAGAATAGGAGCAAATTGTTCCTTGTTTTGGAGAATGATATTGGGAGGTAACATGTTTTCTGCACAGGAAGTGGGTTTCATTTGACCTAAAACTTCAATTAACTCTGCTTCAGTGATAGTAGCAAACTTGAAAGTCTCCTGTGCAGCCTTATTACAAGCCTCCTTGATCAAAATGTCCTGATTCAGCGTTTTCCTGACTTTAATTATGTTTTGTCTGGCATTGGTTATTTTGGCTGCAAATGCGTTTTGCACAATATCACAGTCAGCCTTGGTTGGTGAGAACGACGGAGTAAGAGTTAGGTGTCTCTACGCTTTTTAAAATTTCAAAAAGTTTACTAGTCGTATTGGCTGCTGCTTCAATTTCTGAGTTAAAATAGTTTGCATTGGCTGTCCTTATCTTATCTTTATACTTCTTATTAGCTTGTTTCCATATATCTCTATTTTCAGTGGACTTGTCTTGGCGCCATTTTCTTTCAAGGGCCCTTTTTTTCCATTTTAATTTTGTCTAACTCAGTGTAACACTGCCCATAAAGAGCTGTGGGCTGCAGTAGTACAACCAGATGCCTTTAAGAGCTATGGAGCAGACAGACTCCATGGTACAGGACTAATACAAAGAATAGAGTTGCAAATGACAGTGCCCACAAGAATGAATGAATGGAAAAAGGCTCCACTCATTCAGGTTTGAAAGAAAAAAGGTCCAGAAGCGCTCACTAGGAAAGGGGATGAAGGAACATCTCCCTAACATATACTTTTACCAGTATGCTACGCTATAGCAACGGACAAAAACCACAGTGCCAACATTAAGACTTTGCGCCTATCAAACATTGCTCCTTTTCCAGAATCAACTCATTGTATTAGATCCAAAATAATGTTGCATAGTAGACAGTGCGTGTGTATGCTACCTCATCCATACATCACAGAGTGCAAATTAACTTTAATCATCAACATATGCACATGCCTGTTCAGAGCAGTTATCAGTAATGGCCGCAGCCACGGATAAAACATATTATCTGTGATTACAAATGGTCCCTATGGAATCTACTTTTGTATTATGGTATTTAAAATCTTGTAGAATCCATAGGTATCATACTCTCTCACCCAAGGCACAGCTGCCCAAAAACCAAAATGTGCCCAACAGTGTTGAATGAATCAGAGAAAAGGGGGTTCTCGGGGGCACTCAGTATGCGTTGTCCCCCAGGCAAATTTGGGGACTTCACAGGCAGCCAGTGACCCTTACTGGGGGGCAAAGTGCCCCCCAGACTAGTTAAAGGGGGGCAACGAGGTTACGGACACAGACAATTGTGTTGCGTGGACCTTCCACAGCCCCACTTCTACTGGTAACCTTTTGTCAGGCCCGGGCAGAGCCTTGGTAGCGGGAGGAGCAGCAGTTTGGTGGGTGTGTTGGTAATGCAGGCTAGGAGCTGGGTCTTCTATGGTGGGGGACAGACTCCGTAGAGGAATGGGAAGCCAGAGCGTAGCCTCCCACTGAATGAGGGTGGTGGTAAGTGCGCAGGGGCGCGGGCCTCACTAATGCCTTTCGGATCTGTGGTCTTTTTGAGGAGCGGTACATCGTTTGGTCCAGTGGCGGTGGGGTGAAATGCCGTTGTCTGCTTGGTGGTTGTTTTGGTCAAGGTAGTGTAGGGTTATGAGATATTGTTTACTTGTATTAAGTTAATTGAAATACATAAATATTTTAAAATTTAAAAAATAAATAAAGAGAGGCGATATACACAGATATATGGTTACATGTTTGCGTGACTATACACGTGGCCCCCTGCCTGGCTGTCAGCAAGAGGCTTTACCCTGGCCAATTTCATCCTCCCTTTTTTTCTTGCCCATCCCACCTGCAATGGGTGGGGACAGTAGTAGGCAACATGTGGGGCGTGCAATAAAGCAGAATGCTTTATGGTAGTCGGCAAGTTCCGACAGGAGTGCAGTAGGTGCACGGGACGGCACCCTGTCATTCAAGGAGGCGTTTAGGAATAAGGGGCGTATGCCATTTAAAGGGGGTTTCCAGTTCTTGAATGGTTACAGTTAGTTGGTTTGGGACGGGGCCCACGATTTTGGGAGGTGAGTTTGGGGAGGTTTTTGTTAGGTAGGCCTAGGGTGGTCACAGAGAAGGTGGGTGGTGGTGTTAGGTCAGCTAAGGTGTGGCCAGAGATATTGAGAAGAAGATGACGGGGCATGCATTGAGGAAAGGAAGAGTGCACTAGCATTGCTAAAAGTGGAGGGGACAAACAACTTAAAGGAGTACCCAATGTTGTAATGTTGCAGACAACCGAATGGGCGGGCAAGGGGGAAATAAGATGTGGCATGAGGGAAAGTGGGGAGACATGGCAAAGAACAGGTTAAGGGGCTCTGTCACTGGTAATAACTGGATTGGACACAAATGTAAGGGAGTATTCAAAGGAGGGTAGGAATTTATAAGGGAACATGCTGGCATAGGGACAATAGGCCATGCCACAAGGAAGAGAGATAAAGATGGGTAACACGTTGTGGCAAGTGCGCGGGGTGGCTCCTGGGCTTTGGGTGAAAATGTTGGGGGCTCAGTGACAGCTAATGAGGGGAAGTGTGTTTTTTGTATGTATGGGCAAGGATGCAAAAGGTTTGCAGGATGGCACCCAGGGCATTGAACGGGCAAGAGTATTGGCATCCTGGTTAGGTAACAAGAGGGGCATTGGAGGGGCATGGATAGTTGGGGATGACTGCAGATGGCCCATGGACCTGCAGCCTGTAAGGAAGAGGAATGCACATGTACTACTTGAGGTCGCTGGGAGTATAAATGAAAGGCATGGAGAGACGGGGCGCCCAACGGCACCTGTCGTAGTGGGAATGGAGTGCAGCGGGTGGCTGGAGCATTTGCAGAAAGAGCCCAGGGATTCAATGGCATATTTGGGTTGGACAATGGCCAAGGGAGCACAAGGGCAGGTTTATGGCTGTGGTGAGGTATCAGGATCAGACAATCAGGGGATGGCATCATTGGTGGTGTGTGGAGAGCATGTTGTATAAGGAGGTGAAATGTGGAGATCTCTTAGGGTGTTAGGTTGTAAAGGGCTCTGATTAACTAGGTGTGGGGGAGTAGACAGGTTATGAGGGAGGAGAACAGGTTTGAGGGTTTTCTAGATAGATTGCAAGTGGCTCTGGGGGGCTCTGGTAAGGTTCAGGTAATGTACGAGGAATGGCTCGGGGTAGGTCAGACAACCCTTTTCACATGAAGGGCATGCCATACGAATGGGGGATGTCTATGGAGAGTGCTGGGCCGAAGCAGCCGCAGGAAGGGTACAGTTAAGTGCTGGAGGCTACATTAGCATCAGAGTGAAAGAGTGCAAGGAGACTGTTAGGACAGGGCATGAAGGGAGCCATATATCAATGTATGAATGGGGAAGGGCTTATGGGGGTGGCTCCCAGTAAGAATAATAAGAAGGAAGTAGCAGGTCAGATAGCACAGGAAGCTGAGCACTTGCCCCTGACCTCCGTGTGCAGCCTGCTGTGGCAGGTTCAAATCCCGGAAGAGTCAACTCAACCTTTCATCCGTCTGAGGTCGATAAAATGAGTACCACTCTGTAGGATAGTAATGTCTTCTGTTATTTGAGTGCTTTGAGACCTATGGGTGTGTAGCGCTATATAAGAAATACATTATTATTATCATTAAGTATTTGGAAAAGGAGGGACGGGGCAGTGGTTTGTTTGGTTTGACTGAGTGCGGCCATGAGGTTTGTGGAGGGGTACTAGAAAGGGGTGGGGATAAGGGAAACCGATAGGAAAGGAACTAGGCTAATGAACGTTCTCTTTGAGTTTGGGTGAGTACACTTGATGCGGCATCAGGATATTAGGTGTAAGGATTATAGCTTGTTTAGGGAAGACCGGGTACACCTCCTTAGTTTAAAAGAAGAAGAGGACTATGTGATTGGGTGTTAGTACGTTGGGGGGAGGAAACGAGTGAAACATGTAAACAGGGGGCAGAAAGTATACCTCTGGGGACGGTTTTTCTGTGTGCAGGGACATAGTCAGTTAAAATGATAGTTGGTGGAAGCCGCAGGGTTATTATTGCAATAAATAGGGTGGTTAGTGCTGGTCGGACAGACAGGCTAGCCTTCAGTTAAAAGAAGATCGGACAGACAGGCTAGCATGAGGTCAAAATAAAGGGGAAGAGGCAGAGGAGAAGGATGGGCGTTAGCTCCGGGAGAGGACATGGATAACGTTCAGAAAGACGTTGGGGAGTTGAAGGGGGAAGGTATATTTGAAGGGAGGGAATGAGATAGGAAGGGGTCTTACCTTGATATGTTCATGGTTTGGTCATTCTGTAAGGCCAAGGAGCCAGGTTAGCAATGGTTGTAAGCTGTGGCCTGTCATATTAAAACAACTTTTTCCAAGACTGGGTGTTTTGTGCCATCTTGTCCAAAATATGCATCATTTGTGAAGCGAAATACGACCCAAATGTTGCCTATTTTTCTTTTCTTTATGGTAAATGTGCACACACTGTGCCACAAAGTGTGGGGGAGGGTGGGTAGGTGATGGCAAGGAGGCACATGCAAAGGCTGATCTAGCATAGTGTGTAAGGAGATCAGCCGCTGCATCTCTACAGCATAAAGATTTCCTGTAATCAATGCACACTGCAGGAGAATACCATGGGCACACAGGATGGGCGTGCAGTGGGCCACATGGGATGTGACGTGACTGAATACAAGAACAGTGGCAGCAACACAGACTGAAATAACACTTTCATGTGCTTATATTTAGTAGTTGCACACAAGAGCGGGCAATTTTTTGAGAGCTAATCATTTTGTACTTTTAATGTAGATACATAGAATTCATTTTTCGGAAATGTTAAGTCTCACGTTCTCACTGGTTTCATAGCCTAGATGGTGTACTACGTATGCAGTTTAAGTGTTGTGATAAATATATCTTTTACTGTTGGGACCTGCATGTTTCTCTACTGACGATGGCGCAGCTCAATTATTGGGGCACTCTAAAAGGTTTTTCAGACACAGTATTGAATCACTCTGCCAGTCAGAAAGTGCAGCCTGAAATGCCACATTTAATTAAAATAAATAATCGGAACTCTTCTAGTTGTGGAATTTTGGAGAGCAGCCTAGCTCTAATAATAACCCTGGCTCTGTCTGCTACTTCTTATTCCTCAGATGACAAACAGAACTATTTGGTACAATCTGAGTTTTTCATGACTTGCCAGAGACTGAAAAGTTTGAGGCGACTCCTGCCTCTAACCTCACGAACCATGTTTATAAAAAAAAGCCACATTAAGACATGTGCGCATTAAAAACGTTGAATAAAAAAAATAAAAAATAAACGCAGCCAAAGGAATCTGCACTCAGGAATTCGCCCAGTAAGAGGGTTACGAGTGCTACAATTCCTGTTTTAGTTTTCTTTTTCAGTTCAAGGCATGATTTTGTTCTCTCAGTTAATGAAAGGATATTTCTTTTAACATCCCTGGGCTTCACAACCTTTAGAAATCATGTATGCATTCATGACTCAACATTCATGCATACCGACAAACATACCTGCAAACAGCAAAACAGCTTCCCAAATCCCAAGGCCCCTTTCCCTCCCTTCTGCATCTATTATGCTGAGCGCATTATAAATCACAACAGAGAATGGTACCAGAATAGTTATTCATAGCGCACTAATCATTTCTTCCTATTTTTAAACGAGATTAGAATATGGTCCGCTTGCGATCCTGGTACTGCTTGACTGGGATATGCGCGGTCGCTGCCGAGCGTTCAAAAATACTGGCAACAAGAACGTGCATAAAAGATCTTATTATGTGGCAGAAAAATAAAACGTACTGTTTGCTGATAGATTTGTTGTCCACTTATACACATACAATGGATATTGCCCTGACTGGTGTAAGCCAGTTCAAAAGAGATTCGATATGGCAGCCAAAAAGTTAGAGACTTGCATTCGCAGCATATTTTTGGTATGCATGATAAAAGCATTGCATTTCTGAGCTCTAGGTTTGCCATAAGTCATTTCAACTGCAATCTGATATAGGTTAAGTTTATTGCTATATACCAGCACCTGCCGTCATATCATTGGATCCTTGGTTTTAGTCCAGCTTTTAGGTAGTCACACAAACACACAGTCAGAAGATGGGGAAAAGGCAGTCATAATTAGTTTGGTGGTCCAGGAAAATTGCAGGTAAAATTACTGGTAATTCTGTGACCGGCAATTTTTTGGTGTGCCGGTGAAGGTCACTGATATACCTCCAGCAAAGAGCTGGAAGTAAATCAGGCCCCCACTGGTGGCAAAAACAGCAAGTATTTCTGGCAACGGTATTACCGGTGCCAGAAATACCAGCCATCCCCTCCATGGAATGGGGACTTATCATTCTTTCTGCTGCCTTTAATATTCTGGTAATACTGGGATATCAGGCGGTGGAAACGGTAGGTCAGTTTGCTTGTATCCTGCCGGAATTACCAGCGGGATACTGGCAAATGGTATAGCGGCAAACTTGTAATTACCAGTGTTGAAACCTGCAGCCCTCCAAGTATGTGTGAAGGCATCCTTGGTTAACTAATTCTCACACTATAACAGTCTTTTTTGTCATTTTCAGGAATTGGCTATTCGGTCGGGTTGTACATTATACAGGAGATTGCATGTGAGGAGCAATACAGAGCCTGCAGGCGCTGTTTGTTTATTTATCTTCCCCATCAGTGCCTTGGCCATTGCAAGGCCTATGTGACTTTCCTCCCCATCCCTGCCCCTCTCCACCCCAAAACACCCACATTGCAGAATCGTTTTCCATCTTGTCAATCAGCTGCTTGTCTCACAGGCTGTTCAGCAAGCCTGTGATGTGAAGCTGGTTGAAATTAGGGGAACGGGTGACTGAAGAAATACCTCCCAGCAGTCAGTCATTGACTCTGTGAGGTTCCTGCACATCACCTCCCATCCTAGGAGTTCCACCACACACACTGACCTCCCACACACTTCTACCAAACTAACCCAGCACTAAAACATGTACACCAAGCCTCGATTCGATCACCTTGACAGTCTTGAAATCCCCTACACAAATGTTGCTGACAACACTCAAGTATTACTGAAACTAACTGGAAATCACATTATAGACTCTGCCACCATTAATCGGGTTTATTATATCATCCAAGCCTGGATGGCAGACCACCAACTCTGCTTGAATCCTCAGCAGCAAACTGGATTATTATAAGCCCATTCTCTCCAAAACTTTGACCAAAAACATCACCAAACTGCAACGGATTTAAGACAATGCCCTTCATGCAGTCTGTGGGGTGAAACGAATAGATCCCATATCCCAAGCAAGGTGCGAAGCTCACTGGCTGCCTATCAAAGCCTGTATTGAGTCTAAAATCCTATCAATCACACACTGATGTATCCACAACCATGCTCTTACCTACCTCAATCAGCATATCTTTAAAAGTTCTAAACCACGTTGCTTACGTTCATCTACCACCTTATCCCTTGCATGACCAAGATTCACCAGAAAGAGAGCAGGTGTCACAAGCTTCACTGTCATAGCTTGTACTCTCTGGAACACCCTACCATCCTCTATACAAGAAGATCCTTCGTACATAATCTTCAGAAAGAAATTCAAAACCGTAATGTTTAGCCTGGTTTACCACCTATTTCATGACTGTATTTCACATTGTAACAGGTACTAGCACTGTGATACATTCCGTTCTGGGCACTATCAACAAATGAAATAAATAAATAAAATGAAGCAAATAGGCTCAAAAAGACACATATAAATGAAAGAACGAACAGGTGTCCCAGGGATTAGCTACACATGTCTGGGGACTGCGTAGAGATGCAGGGGATATATTGAACTGTGAGCTGATTGACACATGTACACACCCACACACTGCTCCCTCCATGCAGCCACCGCCTCATGCACCCAATGCCTCCTCACACTGTGACTCTACCCACACTGTCTGCACCAACACATTGCTCTCACACACACACACTGGCCCACATTGCCACCATTAACAATGTCCCTCACACACTGCCCCCACACATGCACTGTCCCACCACACATACACACAAATACAGCTTCCCCACTGGCACAAATATACACACACTGACAAAACATATGCACACAAACATTGCCTACACACACATGAAGTGAACCCTCACACCCAAACACTGACCCTTTACACACAGACACGTGAACAGATAACCTGGCCCACACACCCTCCACATTATTCTGCACATGCACTACCCCCACACACTACCCACATGCACTGCTTCCTATGCACAACCCCCCAACACAATACCCCACACACACTTGCCACACACACACTGCTGCAAACTCACACTGCAGCCCACACAAACTGACCACCACACACTGCCCCACACACAGTGACACTACATGCACACTGTAAACCACCCAAAAACACATACTGCCCCCACACAAACACACAAACACCGTGCCTGAAAAGTGCCACCACACACACACTCCCTCATAACACTCTGCCTGCCCATATACACATTATCTGCCACACACAGACCTCCCTCTACACACACTGGTATTCCCCCACAGACAGTCCCACTCCCCCACAAACCCTTCCACTCCCCCAATACACACACTGACCTCCCACACACACTTCTACCAATACACATTGCTTGCACAGACACACACACACAAACACACACACACACAGAGTCCAAACACACATGGACTCACTGCCCACTAGCAGAAACAGGTCCCATACAACACACATTTCCCCCTACACATACACACACTGCAATCCCCAAACACAGCCCATACATGCACACTGCACAAACACACTGACCCACACACACTAACACTGCCCCCACATGCGCAGCCACTACAAATGGACACTGCCTCACACTCACTGCCCCACACGTACAATGACTCCCACACATACACTTCCCCCACACATACGCTTCCCCTCACACAGGTAAACACACAAACACTCATTGCCCCCACTCCCAGGTCCAATGTGCCACACTCACTCTGTCCCCACAGGCACTCTCCCCTCACACCCATTGACCCCCAAACACCCTCAATATACTGCCCACAAAAACTTTCAACACACAGAGTGCCCATACCCTCACCTCACAAACTCACTGACCACTTACTAACACTACCATCACACACCTATCCTCTCCCCCCACACACACACATTGCTCCCTCACCCACAATCTGCTCACTCCCACACCCACTGCCAATATTCAGGCACTCCTACGCCCAGCATACACAAATACTGCCCTCACACAAGACACACTAGGCCTCATTACACGGAATGCGGTAAGGGTTTACTGGTACCGGTAAGGGCACGGTACCGGTAAACCCTTAACGCCTTACTACGAGGTCCCCTTGCAGGACCCGACCTCAACGGCTGGTTTTACCAGCCGTTAAGGAACGGGCCCGGAAAGGGACCTTGGTGAAAATTACGGTACCGCAATTTGCAGTACCGTAATTAGCTCCTTCCCCATTCCCATTGAGCCCTATGGGGCAAAAATGGGAATGGGGAAGTGCCTTGGTGAATGGGGAATTACCACCCCCACTCACCTTGGAGTAGGGCGGTAATTCCGCCATCCACCAAGGCGGACACAGTAAAATTCCGGCGGCAACCATGACGCTAATAGCGCCATGGTTACCGCATACCGTGTAATGAGGCCCACTGTCCCACAAAACAGGCACTGTGCCCAGACACAATGCAACCCCACACTCAAATACTGCCCCCACACAAGTAATACACTCACACAAATGGAGGATCCATAAATGACCCTGAGTGATTTCTTAATAGAACTTGCTGAGATTGCCCTCATGAGAAATGTCTTTACCTTTAAGAACAACTTATTCCTTCAGATAAAGGGTACTAGTATTGGGTCTACATTCGCCCCAAGTATAGTGAATCTCTTTATGGACTTGTTTGAACAAAGTTTTGTCAACAATGTCTGTAATGAGAACAAGTCCAAGGTACATTTGTGGAAGGGATACATAGACAATGTCATCATGGTCTGCGAAGGCTCGTGCACAGAATTACAAATGTCCACTGTTCACCCTCGATGGTAACACTTTTCCAGCAATTCCGTTCTAATGCCGGGAAGATTATTTTGCAAACTGTCTTGTATTTGCTGACACCAGATGGCATCCCTTAGCATTAGTTGATCAGCTGGTGGCGGAACTACCTCCTGCTCTTTAAGGATTTTAAAAATTGCCTTTACGTCCGACTGAGCACTAGCAATTCTGATATTATGGAAGTTCCTTTTTGCTTCCAGAATAGCAGATTTATAATCCTTTACTAGATTTTTGTAGAGAATTAAAGAGTCTAGGCCCTGGGCAGATTTCCGGGTGTTAAATGTCTTAAGTGACAAAGCTTTATGTTTTTGAAGCTCTGCCGTAAACCAAGGTTTATTTTTGTTTTCTTCCTTGTTTTCTTTTTTTTTTGCTTTCGCAGGTCTAAGATGTTAGAGATGTTAGATATATTTGAAGCTAGGCAGGTTGACGTAACCTAAAGAGAAGTAGCCAATGAAAAGTTAAGAGTACTACCTAGTAGGGGTTCAATGTTATTCAGAGTAAGACTTTTTAAATTACGCGACTGAGAATAAACATTCATCATATTGCTGGATTTCAAAGGGAATGGCACAGATAGAGAAAAATGCACAAAGGTATGGCCAAGCACGTGGGTAGGTACGGTCACTTGCTCTACAAATCCTAGATCAGGTAAAGACGGTTGTAAGTCAGTAGCGTAGGTATCTTCAGCGTCACCTAGCCAATGGTTAATATCACCCAGTATAATAAAGCGAGAAAGAGGTTTAAGGCAAGGTAGCACAAGATTGTTAAGAGCCTCAGCCCAATTTACGTTCAAAAAAGGAGGGCGGTGCATGAGGAGAATGTTAGCAGTGGATTCTGCATTCATACCGATTTTAATGTAGATAGAGTCTTCTCTCTAAGACATGACCTGGTGCTTCCCATACGGAGAGGGTCGCTTAGAGTATAACGGCTACCCTCTCCTCTACCCTCCAATCTGTCCTTAGGAATCATGACATAGCCATACGAGATCACTAGATTAAGACTAGGACCAGCAGCTCTGGAGCCCCAAGTCTCCGTCAGAGCACATAAGCCCAGCTTGTTCTGTTCAATGTAATTAGAGATCTCAAGAGCGTGCTTGATTAGGGAACGAGTAATGAGTAACATGTAGCGTAACTCAGAGACTGGAGTGACTGCCGGCGGAGAGGTAATGCCGAATTTCAAGCATACAGATGGAACCAAGGATTCAGATACATTAGATGTAGCAGCACATAGCTGGGTACTGCGTGGGTTCATTAATATAGGGGCATCATTGGATACAGTGCAAGCCGCAGCCGGAACTTCTCCTTGAATGGGGGCCATTGTGCACTTGGAGCCAGCCTCTTGGTCCTTCAACACAACAGTAGAAAGCAGCAAAACTCAATCAGATACAATAGAATTACCACGCAACAGAATGTGTTGGTGAGAAAAGCATAACTTTGCAGATGCAGAGAAGTCGGCTAATTGAATAAAAGATCTATTTTGCTCCACGTCAATGAACGCTAGGACTTCAGCCAGCCCCATGTTGGTACAGGGACCGGAAGTAGCTCCCTGCTTGTCCTGGTCACGGACTGGTACAGACTGGCCCAACCCGTCCATGCAAAGAATGCTTCCGGACTACAATCCTTCTGGGGATTGTAGTTTCTCGGGTTACGGTGAGTGCAGAGTTCGATTAGCGACTCTGATTCAAATCGTACCATTAGGACTGTAGAACTACAGAAGAACGTTAGCCAACACCCGTGGCAGGTAAGAAAAATGGGCTAATGAATAAGAAAGCACAGCTAAAAAGACCTAATCTAAGAACAATGTATCAAATTTAGAAAAATAGTTAAAACACAAAGATACAGGGCAACTAAAATAATCAGCAATCAAAGATAGCACTGGAAACTTGAGGGTGTTGTTTGCATTTAAACAAGGAAGAAACCTCAAAACAAAAACAAGTAAAACATGCACAGAACTCTGAGATATATCCTTGCCTGAAATGTGGGGACTACTGAGAATATGGGGTCCTTACCCATGTGGGAATTACACCAGGTGTGATTCACTGAGGCCAGAAAATATTTTGAGTACAACAACATAAGGTGGGAACTGAGGTTTCACTCGAACTGCAACTCGGGCCATGTTGTATATGCAATGACATGTCCATGTAATACAATTTACATTGGGCAGAGTAGTAGGAAAATCTCAATTAGGTTTTTAGAGCAACATTACGTATTAGGACACAGACAGTCTCAAGCAAGATCAGGGAACATTTTGCACAGCATGTTCACAATGTAAATGAATTGCAATGGACAATCATCGAAAAACTGACATTATCATGAAGAGGTGACCCTGTGAAAATGCTGAAGATCAGGCAAGCATATTGGATTTCCCCGATTGATTCAGTGAGAAGAGGGCTGAATGAAGGAGAGGAATAATCTCTGCCTGAATAGACTGATATTTAGTCATGAAAAAACAAGTGCATTTGGTTTTACAAAGGGGTAAGACAGGGTTGTCCTTTGGCCCCCTTTTTTTAACCTGTATATCCAAGAGATTATCGATGCTCTGATAGTGGGGTGCCAGGACAGCCCTAAAATGGCAGAAGACAAATACCTCAAATTATTTTATGCAGATGATGCAGTCCTTCTTGTAACAATTCTGCAAGGTCTAGACAAAGCCCTGAAAATCTTTGCTTCTAAATGCATGGATTTACAATTAGGCCTGAATATAGAGAAATCCAAGGTGCTTGTTTTTAAACCTCGTTGTGCCAAAGCTGGGAAAATTGTGTTAAAGGTCGATGGGATACAGCTTTCCCAAGTTAAGCCCTTTCATTATCTCGTAGTAAGATTCCAAGAATCAGAATAGTGGGTTGCCCAAGTGGCCCATGCTGCTGTTAGGTTAGATAAAGTTGACGGGTCAATGTTGGCCTTTCATTGTAGTCATGGGGGAGGTGCAATCTCCCCTGGCTTGGATATCTATGAAAAGCACACACTTTGTGCCACACTCTAAGGGACGGATTTATGGGGATATACCAATATGGAGAAATTAACCACTAGTGAGAAAAAACCTTTGAAAAAAGTGACTCTCCTTCCAAATAGTGCACCTTGTGCTTTGGTTTCACTGGAGCTAGATGTTACGCCTGTGGGTGTGCTGGCTGGTGTTAGGCCAGCACTTTTTTAGTTAAGAATATGGAAGCAAACAGGGTGGGCAAAGCCCTGCAAAGCTCTGTGCCACGTAATGACCCTTGATGGTGGGAAATCAATATAGTGGCTCTGCCATGTGAAAAAAATCTCTTTTCAATTTGGGGTGCTCCAGGTTATGGGATGCCCCACAGAATATATGCAGTAGTATGAAGTCGGTAATTAAGACTCAGGCAGTATTAAGAGCATGGGACAATCTAAAAGCAGATGCATTGAGGTTAAAAAGGGGTCCGGGTTATATGGAATGCAGCATGCCTGGCCGTAAGGACTACCTGGGCATGATCCCTCCGGCATTTGAGAAATGTTTGTATCAAAGATTGAGAATTAGTATTCTCCCAGTAGCTATATTTACCAAATCCTGGAATGATAGGATGAAAGATCTGTGTCCTATATGTGGTTTAGCGAAAGAGTCTCACTCACACTTTCTGCTGTTCTGTGTTAAAACAATGCACTTTGGATTTAAATAGCTGGTTCCTCTAATTAAGGAGGCAGGGATAAGGAATACCTGTGCAGCGATCCAGTATTTAAGACAGAATTTTCAATGTGGTGTTTGCTACTGTCCGCTTTGTCCACAGGTCATGGTTGCTAAGAAACAAGTTCATCGACCAATCAATTACCGCTTAATTTTAACAGACTCTTTTCACGGAAGTGTTTTTATTTATTTATTGTGTTATCTGTTTTAAACTGGCGTTTCTTTTTAAGGTCAGTAAGTGCAATGATTCATGTGTTTATGTAATTTATGGATTGTCTTGAATGTATGCAAAACCGAATAAAAGTCTGCAAAAGAAAAAAAAAACTTCTGTTCAGACATTTTGTGATCTTTAACCACACAACGGATGACTTTTTTTTTGTTCAAGACTTAGGGGGTAATTCATAGAATTCAGCGCACAAGTGGCGCACGCGGCTGGCGCACAGTGTGCACGTGCCAATCCCTGCGCCAGCCGCGTGCGCTAAAATCCATTTCCGCGCAGAGCATATTCATGGATTCCAGCCACCAAAACCAGCCGTGGTGCACAGTGGCGCAGCGACCCTGCAGCAGCACCAGTTACGCCCCCAAGAACGCCTCTCGCGCAGGGAAAAGCCATCAATATACCCAATCCAGCGCAAAGGGCTGCGCTAACCCTGTACCAGCACGGCAAGCGGGCTACGTGTATCACTGGGGTGCGCGGGAAGTACCTCACGTGATTGGCCCCGTGCGAGCAGGGTACGCGTATTTCAGGGGTGCGCGGGAAGTACCACATGCGATTTCCGTAGGGTACGCGTATCTCAGGGGTGCGCGGGAATTTCCACATGCGATTGGGCCCGTGCGAGCAGGGTATGCGTATCTCAGGGGTGCGCAGGAAGTGCCACACGCGATTTCAGCAGGGTACGTGTATTTCAGGGGTGCGCGGGAATTTCCACACGCGATTGGGGGTACGCGTATCTCAGGGGTGCGCAGGAAGTGCCACACGCAATTTCAGCAGGGTACGTGTATTTCAGGGGTGCGCGGGAATTTCCACACCCGATTGGGGGTACGCGTATCTCAGGGGTGCGCAGGAAGTGGCACACGCAATTTCAGCAGGGTACGTGTATTTCAGGGGTGCGCGGGAATTTCCACACGTGATTGGGGGTACGCGTATCTCAGGGGTGCGCAGGAAGTGCCACACGCGATTTCAGCAGGGTACGTGTATTTCAGGGGTGCGCAGGAATTTCCACACGCGATTGGGGGTACGCGTATCTCAGGGGTGCGCGGGAAGTGCCACACGCGATTGGGCCCGTGCGAGCAGGTTACGCGTATCTCAGGGGTGCGCAGGAAGTGCCACACGCGATTTCAGCAGGGTACGTGTATACCAGGGGTGCGTGGGAAGTTCCACACACGATTCCATCAGGGTACGTGTATTACAGGGTTGCGCGGGGAGCACCACACGTGAATTGCACGTGTGGGTCCTCCCAGGTGTTCCCTCTACACCCTCCACGGCCCCTGCAGGTGGCTCACAGCACAGGGGCCTACCCTGCACATGTCCTGCAGGAACACCATCCACCATGGCCTGCACCACCAGCCAACCCACATGTCAACTTGCACTACTGCCCACCAATGCATGTCCCCCTGCACCCCCAGTCACCAGGGGCACCCTCCACCAGGCCCCACCCATGTCTCACACCACCCCCACCCCCCAGCCACCAGGGGCAGCCTCCACCAGGCCCCCACCCATGTCTCACACCACCCCCACCCCCCAGCCACCAGGGGCAGCCTCCACCAGGCCCCCAACCATGTCTCCCACCACCCCCACCCCCCCAGTCACCAGGGGCAGCCTCCATCAGGCCCCCACCCATGTCTCCCACCACGCCCACCCCCCAGCACTGTGGGGCACCTGCCAGCAGGCCCCCACCCATGTCTCCCACCACCCCCACCCACCAGCAGTGCAGGGGCAGCCTCCACCAGGCCCCCACCCATGTCTCCCAGCACCCCCACCCCCCCAGTCACCAGGGGCAGCCTCCACCAGGCCCCCACCCATGTCTCCCACCACCCCCACCCCCCCAGTCACCAGGGGCAGCCTCCACCAGGCCCCCACCCATGTCTCCCACCACCCCCACCCCCCAGCACTGTGGGGCACCTGCCAGCAGGCCCCACCCATGTCCAACGCATGTTCCCCACCACCCCCACCCCCCAGCAGTGCAGGGGCAGCCTCCACCAGGCCCCCACCCATGTCTCACACCACCCCCACCCCCCAGCAGTGCAGGGGCACCCACCACCAGGCCCCCACCCATGTCTCCCACCACCCCCACCCCCCAGCAGTGCAGGGGCAGCCTCCACCAGGCCCCCAGCCATGTCTCCCAGCACCCCCCAGCAGTGTGGGGCACCTGCCAGCAAGCCCCCACCCATGTCCAACTCATGTTCCCCACCACCTCCACCCCCCAGCACTGTGGGGCACCTGCCAGCAGGCCCCCACCCATGTCCAACTCATGTTCCCCACCACCCCCACCCCCCAGCAGTGCAGGGGCACCCACCACCAGGCCCCCACCCATGTCTCCCACCACCCCCACCCCCCAGCAGTGCAGGGGCACCCACCACCAGGCCCCACCTATGTCTCCCACCACCCCCACCCCCCAGCAGTGCAGGGGCAGCCTCCAACAGGCCCCCACCCATGTCTCCCAGCACCCCCACCCCCCAGCACTGTGGGGCACATGCCAGCAGGCCCCCACCCATGTCCAATGCATGTTCCCCTCCACCCCCACCCCCCAGCAGTGCAGGGGCAGCCTCCACCAGGCCCCCACCCATGTCTCACACCACCCCCAGCCACCGGGGGCAGCCTCCACCAGGCCCCCACCCATGTCTCCCACCACCCTCACCCCCCAGTCACCAGGGGCAGCCTCCACCAGGCCCCCACCCATGTCTCCCACCACCCCCACCCCCCAGCAGTGCAGGGGCACCCACCACCAGGCCCCCACCCATGTCTCCCACCACCCCCACCCCCAGCAGTGCAGGGGCAGCCTCCACCAGGCCCCCACCCATGTCTCCCAGCACCCCCACCCCCCAGCCCTGTGGGGCACCCGCCAGCAAGCCCCCACCCAGGTCCAACTCATGTTCCCCACCACCCCCACCCCCCAGCACTGTGGGGCACCTGCCAGCAGGCCCCCACCCATGTCCAACTCATGTTCCCCACCACCCCCACCCCCCAGCAGTGCAGGGGCACCCACCACCAGGCCCCCACCCATGTCTCCCACCACCCCCACCCCCCAGCAGTGCAGGGGCACCCACCACCAGGCCCCCACCCATGTCTCCCACCACCCCCACCCCCCAGCAGTGCAGGGGCAGCCTCCACCAGGCCCCCACCCATGTCTCCCAGCACCCCCACCCCCCAGCACTGTTGGGCACATGCCAGCAGGCCCCCACCCATGTCCAATGCATGTTCCCCTCCACCCCCACCCCCCAGCAGTGCAGGGGCAGCCTCCACCAGGCCCCCACCCATGTCTCACACCACCCCCAGCCACCAGGGGCAGCCTCCACCAGGCCCCCACCCATGTCTCCCACCACCCTCACCCCCCAGTCACCAGGGGCAGCCTCCACCAGGCCCCCACCCATGTCTCCCACCACCCCCACCCCCCAGCAGTGCAGGGGCACCCACCATCAGGCCCCCACCCATGTCTCCCACCACCCCCACCCCCCAGCAGTGCTGGGGCAGCCTCCACCAGGCCCCCACCCATGTCTCCCAGCACCCCCACCCCCAGCACTGTGGGGCACCTGCCAGCAGGCCCCCACCCATGTCCAACTCATGTTCCCCACCACCCCCACCCCCAGCAGTGCAGGGGCAGCCACCACCAGGCCCCCACCCATGTCTCCCAGCACCCCCACCCCCCAGCCACCAGGGGCAGCCTCCACCAGGCCCCCACCCATGTCTCCCACCACCCCCACACCCCCAGTCACCAGGGGCAGCCTCCACCAGGCCCCCACCCGCGTCGCCCACCACCCCCACCCCCCAGCAGTGCAGGGGCAGCCTCCACCAGGCCCCCACCCATGTCTCACACCACCCCCACCCCCCAGCCACCAGGGGCAGCCTCCACCAGGCCCCCACCCATGTCTCCCACCACCCCCACACCCCCAGTCACCAGGGGCAGCCTCCACCAGGCCCCCACCCGCGTCGCCCACCACCCCCACCCCCCAGCAGTGCAGGGGCAGCCTCCACCAGGCCCCCACCCATGTCTCACACCACCCCCACCCCCCAGCCACCAGGGGCAGCCTCCACCAGGCCCCCACCCATGTCTCACACCACCCCCACTCCCCAGTCACCAGGGGCAGCCTCTACCAGGCCCCCACCCATGTCTCCCACCACCCCCACCCCCCAGCAGTGCAGGGGCACCCACTACCAGGCCCCCACCCATGTCTCCCACCACCCCCACCCACCAGCAGTGCAGGGGCAGCCTCCACCAGGCCCCCACCCATGTCTCACACCACCCCCAGCCACCAGGGGCAGCCTCCACCAGGCCCCCACCCATGTCTCCCACCACCCTCACCCCCCAGTCACAAGGGGCAGCCTCCACCAGGCCCCCACCCATGTCTCCCACCACCCCCACCCCCCAGCAGTGCAGGGGCACCCACCACCAGGCCCCCACCCATGTCTCCCACCACCGGCACCCCCCAGCAGTGCACGGGCAGCCTCCACCAGGCCCCCACCCATGTCTCCCAGCACCCCCACCCCCAGCACTGTGGGGCACCTGCCAGCAGGCCCCCACCCATGTCCAACTCATGTTCCCCACCACCCCCACCCCCCAGCACTGTGGGGCACCTGCCAGAAGGCCCCACCCATGTCCAACGCATGTTCCTCACCACCCCCAACCCCCAGCAGTGCAGGGGCAGCCACCACCAGGCCCCCACCCATGTCTCCCAGCACCCCCACCCCCCCAGCCACCAGGGGCAACCTCCACCAGGCCCCCACCCATGTCTCCCACCACCCCCACCCCCCCAGTCACCAGGGGCAGCCTCCACCAGGCCCCCACCCATGTCGCCCACCACCCCCACCCCCCAGCAGTGCAGGGGCAGCCTCCACCAGGCCCCCACCCATGTCTCACACCACCCCCACCCCCCAGCCACCAGGGGCAGCCTCCACCAGGCCCCCACCCATGTCTCACACCACCCCACCCCCCAGCAGTGCAGGGGCAGCCTCTACCAGGCCCCCACCCATGTCTCCCACCACCCCCACCCCCCAGCAGTGCCGGGGCACCCACTACCAGGCCCCCACCCATGTTTCCCACCACCCCCACCCCCCAGCAGTGCAGGGGCAGCCTCCATCAGGCCCCCACCCATGTCTCCCAGCACCCCCACCCCCCAGCACTGTGGGGCACATGCCAGCAGGCCCCCACCCATGTCCAATGCATGTTCCCCTCCACCCCCACCCCCCAGCAGTGCAGGGGCAGCCTCCACCAGGCCCCCACCCATGTCTCACACCACCCCCAGCCACCAGGGGCAGCCTCCACCAGGCCCCCACCCATGTCTCCCACCACCCTCACCCCCCAGTCACCAGGGGCAGCCTCCACCAGGCCCCCACCCATGTCTCCCACCACCCCCACCCCCCAGCAGTGCAGGGGCACCCACCACCAGGCCCCCACCCATGTCTCCCACCAACCCCACCCCCAGCAGTGCAGGGGCAGCCTCCACCAGGCCCCCACCCATGTCTCCCAGCACCCCCACCCCCCAGCCCTGTGGGGCACCCGCCAGCAAGCCCCCACCCAGGTCCAACTCATGTTCCCCACCACCCCCACCCCCCAGCACTGTGGGGCACCTGCCAGCAGGCCCCCACCCATGTCCAACTCATGTTCCCCACCACCCCCACCCCCCAGCAGTGCAGGGGCACCCACCACCAGGCCCCCACCCATGTCTCCCACCACCCCCACCCCCCAGCAGTGCAGGGGCACCCACCACCAGGCCCCCACCCATGTCTCCCACCACCCCCACCCCCCAGCAGTGCAGGGGCAGCCTCCACCAGGCCCCCACCCATGTCTCCCAGCACCCCCACCCCCCAGCACTGTTGGGCACATGCCAGCAGGCCCCCACCCATGTCCAATGCATGTTCCCCTCCACCCCCACCCCCCAGCAGTGCAGGGGCAGCCTCCACCAGGCCCCCACCCATGTCTCACACCACCCCCAGCCACCAGGGGCAGCCTCCACCAGGCCCCCACCCATGTCTCCCACCACCCTCACCCCCCAGTCACCAGGGGCAGCCTCCACCAGGCCCCCACCCATGTCTCCCACCACCCCCACCCCCCAGCAGTGCAGGGGCACCCACCATCAGGCCCCCACCCATGTCTCCCACCACCCCCACCCCCCAGCAGTGCTGGGGCAGCCTCCACCAGGCCCCCACCCATGTCTCCCAGCACCCCCACCCCCAGCACTGTGGGGCACCTGCCAGCAGGCCCCCACCCATGTCCAACTCATGTTCCCCACCACCCCCACCCCCCAGCACTGTGGGGCACCTGCCAGCAGGCCCCACCCATGTCCAACGCATGTTCCTCACCACCCCCACCCCCAGCAGTGCAGGGGCAGCCACCACCAGGCCCCCACCCATGTCTCCCAGCACCCCCACCCCCCAGCCACCAGGGGCAGCCTCCACCAGGCCCCCACCCATGTCTCCCACCACCCCCACACCCCCAGTCACCAGGGGCAGCCTCCACCAGGCCCCCACCCGCGTCGCCCACCACCCCCACCCCCCAGCAGTGCAGGGGCAGCCTCCACCAGGCCCCCACCCATGTCTCACACCACCCCCACCCCCCAGCCACCAGGGGCAGCCTCCACCAGGCCCCCACCCATGTCTCACACCACCCCCACCCCCCAGTCACCAGGGGCAGCCTCTACCAGGCCCCCACCCATGTCTCCCACCACCCCCACCCCCCAGCAGTGCAGGGGCACCCACTACCAGGCCCCCACCCATGTCTCCCACCACCCCCACCCACCAGCAGTGCAGGGGCAGCCTCCACCAGGCCCCCACCCATGTCTCACACCACCCCCAGCCACCAGGGGCAGCCTCCACCAGGCCCCCACCCATGTCTCCCACCACCCTCACCCCCCAGTCACCAGGGGCAGCCTCCACCAGGCCCCCACCCATGTCTCCCACCACCCCCACCCCCCAGCAGTGCAGGGGCACCCACCACCAGGCCCCCACCCATGTCTCCCACCACCCGCACCCCCCAGCAGTGCACGGGCAGCCTCCACCAGGCCCCCACCCATGTCTCCCAGCACCCCCACCCCCAGCACTGTGGGGCACCTGCCAGCAGGCCCCCACCCATGTCCAACTCATGTTCCCCACCACCCCCACCCCCCAGCACTGTGGGGCACCTGCCAGCAGGCCCCACCCATGTCCAACGCATGTTCCTCACCACCCCCAACCCCCAGCAGTGCAGGGGCAGCCACCACCAGGCCCCCACCCATGTCTCCCAGCACCCCCACCCCCCCAGCCACCAGGGGCAGCCTCCACCAGGCCCCCACCCATGTCTCCCACCACCCCCACCCCCCCAGTCACCAGGGGCAGCCTCCACCAGGCCCCCACCCATGTCGCCCACCACCCCCACCCCCCAGCAGTGCAGGGGCAGCCTCCACCAGGCCCCCACCCATGTCTCACACCACCCCCACCCCCCAGCCACCAGGGGCAGCCTCCACCAGGCCCCCACCCATGTCTCACACCACCCCACCCCCCAGCAGTGCAGGGGCAGCCTCTACCAGGCCCCCACCCATGTCTCCCACCACCCCCACCCCCCAGCAGTGCCGGGGCACCCACTACCAGGCCCCCACCCATGTTTCCCACCACCCCCACCCCCCAGCAGTGCAGGGGCAGCCTCCATCAGGCCCCCACCCATGTCTCCCAGCACCCCCACCCCCAGCACTGTGGGGCACCTGCCAGCAGGCCCCCACCCATGTCCAACTCATGTTCCCCACCACCCCCAGCCCCCAGCACCGTGGGGCAGCCTCTACCAGGCCCCCACCCATGTCTCCCACCACCCCCACCCCCCAGCAGTGCAGGGGCACCCACTACCATGCCCCCACCCATGTCTCCCACCACCCCCACACCCCAGCAGTGCAGGGGCACCCACCACCAGGCCCCCACCCATGTCTCCCACCACCCCCGCCTCCCCAGTCACCAGGGGCAGCCTCCACCAGGCCCCCACCCATGTCTCCCACCACCCCCACCCCCCAGCAGTGCAGGGGCACCCACCACCAGCCCCCCACCCATGTCTCCCAGCACCCCCACCCCCCAGCCACCAGGTGCAGCCTCCACCAGGCCCCCACCAATGTCTCCCAGCACCCCCACCCCACAGCACTGTGGGGCACCTGCCAGCAGGCCCCCACCCATGTCCAACTCATGTTCCCCACCACCCCCACCCCCCAGCACCGTGGGGCACCTGCCAGCAGGCCCCCACCCATGTCCAACTCATGTTCCCCAGCACTGTGGGGCACCTGCCAGCAGGCCCCCACCCATGTGCAACTCATGTTCCCCAGCCAACATGTCATCACAATCTAGATCCCTGGTCCCTATGGTCAGCCTCCAAATGCAAAACACCCTCCCGAGTATTGCATCCACCCACTCATAATTTGCAATTACATCACAGAACACCAATTGCAAGTTCCGAAACAAACACATTTCCCTCACATACACCCAATGGGTGTCAGTGAATCTCAAAACACATATCATGAAATGCATGAAACCAATGAGATACCACACATTGAAGTTCACCAAAAAAAATATGTATTAAAGGAAACATAAATAGAATAAAAAATGAAGAAACAGAAACGTGAATGTACAAAAATGAAAAGAAGCATGTCCGTTAAAAAAAGCAAAACCAAAAATAAAATTCCAAAGTAATGTTGTCCAAAGTCAATGTCCACAAAACAAAATCCAATGGGAAATAAAAAAGAAAGCCATTGCTCCATGGTTAAAAAGTGAAAAAAAAATACAATCCAACTGTGAACTATGTACATGGGAACAAGCCAGGGTCCATTATCCCAACAAAATAAAGGAAACCTATCTAACTACACTAACTAATAAAATAAACCATATACAAAAATGTGGCCAATGTCCGAAAGGTCCAAATGAAATAAAAACAAAAATGAAACCTAACACTACCTACATAACTATGTAAAAGGGCAGCGGGCTAGTTTCACGGCTCACTTGTGGATGTCCCGGGCCAGGGCATCATCAAACTCCTCCTCAATGTCCCGGAGGCGGTCCTCCTCCATGGCCCCGAGCGTCCGCAGGGCCGTCGACATCTCCACCTCCAAACCCCTGCGGATTGCCTCGATGCACTCGGCCCGCCTCAGGGCCCTCCGCATGGAGTTCTCCGCCCTGACCATTGTGAGCCGTGCCTCTTCCGCCCGCTGCCGCTCCGCATCTATGGCGTGGCCCAACCGCTGCCACACGGAAGACTCTCTCTGTCCTGGGTCCTTCTGCCCTCCGGCCGATGCCTGCCCCTCTGATGTTGAAGGCCCTGAGCCTTCATGGCTCCCACCACGTTGCTGCTTCTGCTGTGCCTCTGCCCGTACACTGCCTCCTGCTGCCTGCACATCCTCCGCCGGCTGGGGTGCAGTCGTTGATGTGGCCACCCCTGCTGGACGTCCGACTCCCGACTGTGGCAGGGATGCCTCCTCCACCAGCCTGGCCGCACCGTCAGAGGCAGCTCCGTAGGGCACCCAGGTGACTGATGGGTGGGAAGATGGCACAGAGGACGACTGGCGCGTAGGTGGTCCAGTTGAGGAGGGGGTCGGAGCAAGCCCCATCAGACGGAGGAATCCGGCCTGGGTGACCTGTCCCAGCAGGCTGACGTGGTCAACGAGCCATTCGAGATGACTTGCAGTCTCTTCATGAAAAGACTGCAGGTCACCTCGCATGGCCCGTTGATGCAACGCCACACCAGGTAGGACAGGCTCAACCCGGACCTGGATAGCCACGTCCGCAGGCAGAGGAAGGCCAGTTGACGTGAGCTCATCCCCTGCCTGAAAACGGGTCTGGACGTAGGCATCCCTGCTGGTGCAAGATGATGCAGGGACAGGATCAGGGACAGGATTGCACACAGGCACCTCCGCGGCAGCCTGTGGTGCCTCCTGTCCCTGGTCCTGCACTGCACCACTAGCACCCGTGGGATCCCCACCTCCAGACCCCGTCTCTGGTGCTTGCACGGCCTCCTCCTCCACCAAACCCCCCACCAACCTGGATGACTCTGTGCCATCTTCCTCTGTTGGGCCCTGTGGGGTCCCAGCTGCCCCTTCTGCTGCCGAGAAGTCCAACTCCAACCTCCACCTCTTGGACCTCCCCCCGGCAGCTGTGGCCTGGGACGCGGCACCGGACTCCTCACTCCCCGACGAGATGACAACATGGGAGGGGAGCCGGGCCTTGCGTCTCTGGCTGGCGGTGGGATCCCCGCCGCTGTGCTCCACAGCACCTTCTCCGCCCTCTTCATCAGTTGACGCTGCAGACAAGGAGAAACAAAACAAAGGCATCAGGGCACTGTACAATGGATACATACACACATGACAGTTGTACATGAGTGGCATTGGCAAACCTCAGCCATGTCATCACAATCCCCAACACACATTTCATTACAACTCGCACACATGAGCCATACCACAGCCATATCGCAACTGCCACCACCATCCATACACATACAACAGCATGAGCAGCCAAAGGTGAGCCAGACATCACATGCAACACAGGAAGTGCACCACACATGTACACACACCACCACACTTGCATGCATGTGTACACCTCTGCCAAGTGTCGCACTGTTCAGACGGGCATCCATGTCACATCTGCCAATCAGGCTTCCACATACCGCTGTCACATGCATCCATGTTGCATCACTGTTGCACCCTTGTCAAATACACACACATGCACATGTACACAGTGCTGATACATGCAGCCGAAAACAACATACATGCGTGACATCACGGACATGTCTACTTACATACACATTCATCCAAACATGTGTGCCCACACAACTGCATTTGGCATGCAAGCCTACACACACAAGCACCATCTATGTCTCACACATCACAGCCCTCGCATGTGTCAGCCCCACGGCCCTGTACACCCCCACCCATACTCGACCCCATACAAACAGATGTGCAACCTGCACACTACTGAATAATCACCACACGCACTGCTCACAATCAGGATGCATGTACACTCACCGCTCGACTCCAGACGGGTCTGCTTCTCAAGGACCTGGACGTGGAGCGCTGGGGATATGCGTTCCAGGACCCTCATCTGTTCTTCCGACAAGTGGCCCCGGCGCCCCTTGGCATCCGCTGCCTTCAAGAGGCGCCGGGCCTTGTTCAGGGTCCTGCACCTGAAGTCCTCCCAGCGCTTCTTGACATGTTGTAAGTCGCGGACTGCCACCCCCTCCGCGTTGATGGCAGTCACAATGTCAGTCCAGATCCGAGTCTGTCCTTCCTTGTCGGCGCGGGAACTTCCGAAGAGGGCATCATACTGCCCCAGGACTTGCTCCTCCAGGACACCAACTTCGGTGCCACTGAAGCTGGTGCCCCTCTGCCTCTCTGGCCCGGGGTTGTCAGTGGTCCCAGATGGTGTTTGCCCCGACATGACCACCCCAGAGGCAGGAGTGGGTGGGCAAGTGGGTCCTGGGGCTGGGCTGTGGAGCGATGGAATCCCAGTCGGGAGTCTTCGGTTCCAGCAAGGGTGGTCACAGCAACAGCACCCCTGGCTGATGTGCAGGCAGCAAATGGCAGGGCACGGGGCAGCAGGCAGTCAGGCAGCAGCAGATAGCAGGTGGGAGCGTGCTCAGGGCTCTGGGGGGCAGTAGTTCGGCCTTCTGGGCAGGAGCGTGGTCTTCCGTGTGCTTACGCGTGGCCAGCTTGATACGGAGTGATTTGGCACGTGAAAAATCTGCATGTCAGCGTGTAATTGGAGGAAAGGCCCTTAGCGCGTAAGCGCGTCTGCACGCATACGCATTTTCATTTGACAGAAGGCCCCTCAAGCGCAAGCGCCCCTGTGACGTGACACATACAGACGTGCATGGGCATTTCAGCGCGCGTGAAAAACTGCACGTCCGCGTGTAATACGAGGAAAGGGCCCATGCGCGTAAGCGCGCGTGGAAACTGTATGTCCGCGTGTTATACGAGGAAAGGGCCCATGCGCGTAAGTGACGTGACGCGCGCGTGCGTTTCCCTCAGCACGGGTTAAAGGTGAGCGGGCCCAGCAGTTCGCTGTACGTGCCTTTCGTGGAGACCGACGTGTGTTGCTGCTTCCTGTTGTTTCGCGCGCCATCACAACTTCACAGCTATCAAGGACGTATCTCTTCTTTTGGCGGGGGTATTGGCTACGAATGTTTTTCTGCATCGCGCTAGTCAGGCGGTGAGTCGCACACGCTCTTTTTCCCACTGCGGGTGCCCCTGTGTATCGCACCCATTTTCGATGTCATAGTAGCCTGCGTGTCCCACGCGTACGCGTTATTCGTGTTACTGGGTGCCACCGCTGTGGAAACAGAGAAATTGATATGAGGCCGGGAAGCCCAAAAGGAAACACACCAACACAGGTTACAAAGGACATACAAAGCGCTTTATTTCATAGTTACAAAGTTACCAAAGTCAATTGACATACGGATAGCTATTCGGCCCTCTGACTAACACGCGAACCTTCAACGTAAGGTTCGCACTGAAAGTGGGAGAGACCGATCATCGGGATGCTTGGGTTTTTATACGTTTTGTCCTGCATTGGCCAGCCCTCTCGCAAGTTAACCATTCTTGGAACCGTGGCTAGGGTTTGTAGCCAGGTCGAACACACAATTTACACAATTTGATCAGTTCCGCTGATACAGTTACATATTTACACACAGGTTAAATTAAGACAAGGTCTTAGTTCGTGACCCTAACAAGTGGCCTGCGGACATATTATTTATTCACGTGTGCGGAGGTCACCATGGCCGGAGTCTTACTCAAAATGTCATTCGGCCTCCATTTTGTGATTCGGGGTGACTTCCACACTGCAAGAGTACCTAAAATGGCGGCTAGATCCAAGATGGCGGCTTACACAATACATTAAGGTCAAGACCTTGCCGCGGAACCTATGTACATGGTATTCTTTAGACAGCTTGGCGTAGGCCAACATACATTAAAACAATGCGATTGGGGTCACAATATTATATCGATTTCCACAGACCCTCCTTTTTGGCCTATGCCAAGTGCTAATACATCATTTCCTAATACTTTCGAAAATAACTGAAGGCATTATCATCCATAGGTTCCGCATCATTGTCCGAAATGTCAATAGCCATAAAGTTGTTCATAAGAACTTCTTGCAACATGAACTCTTTAGATGCTGTCTTCGGGGTGTATATCTTATGCCCTATTGCGCTCATTACCTGAGCACAACATCCCCCCATCATTCCACATATACTCGGGAGGCATTGAAAACAACAGCAAAGAAATAACAGGATCCCTAAAATACCTAAAATGACAGAAAGCACCTTCCACCCCCAAGATCATAAAGAATCCCAAAACCAAGTACTAAGGTTCCAGTCTCCTACAGGGATATGGACTTCAGAACTGAGAGTGTGTAAATTCTGAATTGCTTTAAAAATTCTTGGCGAAGAATCTGGTACGAAAACACAACAAGCGGACCCCACTAATTTACATACTCCACCTCGTTCGGCTAAAATGACATCTAATGCCATTCGATTTTGAAGTGCTACCAATCTTATCGCCTTTTGCTCTAAGGTCATATTGTAAAGTATGTCCGTGGTCCGGTTGATCGTTTTCTCCAACACCCTCGCTAATCCCCTAATGTTTTCTGAATTTGCTATTTGTCCCCAAAAGGGCACTACTGATTTGGCTATATCCCCGAACACTTGTCCAGGGGTGTCTCCATTACTATCCCGTCGCGGGCGAGCCTTAGATACCTCTAAGGTACTGGCTATAAATACACCTGGTAACAATATCCCTAAATAACAAGTCCCCTGCCAGTCCTTGGGCAACCAGGGAAAAGCTAAACTACCACAAACAAAATAAACGGGTCCCCCTACATACAAAGGCCTATTTTCCCCAGTCAAGTTTACAGTATTTACACAAGGCTCGAAGTCTCCCATTGGCCTAGTGCCATTTCTTTGTACACAGAAAGGAACTGAATCAGGACTATGATTCACAGAATAAGAAGGAGGCATGGCATCCTTATTGCCTATCGGAGCCATCTTAAAAGAAACTAGATTTTGAAAAGGAAAAGATAGTTTATCAGACGGCCTAATAGAAGCGACGTTAGGTTTACTTCTATTTGCGAAAAGCGAGCATCCCAGGGGAGTCAATTCACGTTTTTCAAATTCATTCAAATTAGTCCCATCGAAGTTCCCTGAGATGCTATCATTCCATCGGCCAAAGAAAAGTGCTCTAAGAGAGGCATAGCAAGAAGTTGTTAAAGGTAAGGGATGTATATACCATCCCAGTCCCTTGTTCCCATGTTGTGGTAAGTGAGTGCAGATCCAACAATTACTCTTATTAAAAATAGCATGCGTAGCATTCATCACTATCATCAAAGTGTTATTATGATATTTCTGTCTATGCCGAGAGTCCCTAGGGGACAGAGTGTGAAGGTGTACAGAGGGAGTCAAAACAGTTGGTACGATTTTTGTCGGTAACAGAGGCTTCAAAGGATAAATTTCTTCAAAATACCAAAGTGCCACGGCAGCAGTTGCAAAAATAACAATAATCAGAACGAGAACACAACAGTACGTTTTCAGGGCCCAGGCACATTGTTCATTGTTCGATTTGGTCACCTCCTTATCTAATAGTTCAATACGGGGAGCAGCGGTGAAGGCGGCAGGCATCATGGTCATCCCGATCGACGGCCCCAATGTTCGTTGCTGGCGGCACTTCGGCCGCGCGATTTATGAGTCCTTCCCAACCCTAGCCAACAGAACCCTCCTTTTCTTTGTTCAAAAAAAGAAAGACAACAGTACTTCAATCACTCTTTTGCTTCCAGATGCACGACACTCATGCGGTAATTCTATTTCCGTGGTCGAAGGTTGTACCTGATGGTACCCAAGTTTGTTGAATCCAAAAGCAAAGTATCGTCGCTCCCTGAGGGGAGCGTCGGGTCGGTGGCGACGGAAGTCGCAGAGCTCGAAACAAGATTTTCCGGGAGTGATTGATCAAGGGAGTGCGGAGACAAAATGGACGGCTCCCCGAGCTCCTCAGGCTCAGAGAACTTCTCCGACGCACTCACAACGCTGCCTGCTACTCCGAGATCAGAGATTGTAGCACCAGCGAGGGGTTCTGTTTCTTCTGTAGCGTGTGGCGTCGGGTGAGGGATCTTCTTAACATGCGTTGCATGTATCCAGTTCTTCTTTCCTGCCACCCGCACTGCCGTCCTGGTGACCAATAATACCTGGTAGGGTCCGCGCCAGCGAGGCGCAAGACAGGAAGACCTCTCGTAGGCCTTCATCAGGATCCAGCTACCGGGCAGTATATCGTGTCCTGGGCCCGTAAACCGTACAGGTAAGGCAGCATTCACCTGGTGGTAAATGAAATACAGATTTTTAGTCAATTGATTACAGTAATCTATGAGCAATACATTATCCACATCCTTCAGGGCTTTAGGTTTAGGGAGACCCTAGATATCAGCAGGCCTTCCCATTACCACCTCGAACGGAGAGAACCCAGTTCTAGTCTGGGGTGTGGTGCGCATAGCTAACAACACAATAGGTAAAGCGTCGGGCCATTTTAGTTTAGTGTCGGCACATGTTTTTGCAAGTTTGCTTTTTAAAATACCGTTGTGTCTCTCCACCAACCCCGCACTTTGAGGGTGCCTAGCTGAATGAAAACGTTTCTCAATCCCTAGGGCAACACATATTTGCAACATTACGGCTGCGATGAAATGGGGGCCGTTGTCCGACCAAATTATCCTCGGGAGCCCAAATCGAGGGAAGTACTCTTTCACCAGGATCTTTGCGGTAGTCATGGCGGTAGCATCTTTGACAGGGAAAGCCTCGACCCATTTGCTAAAAGCACAAATGATGACAAGAACATATTTCAAGTTATTACATCGCTCCATTTCAATAAAATCAAGGTGAATGGTTTCAAAGGGGACAGAGGGGGGCCCGAAACTTCCCCTTGGAGTCACTGTCCCTTTACCCACATTGTGCTGCAGGCAAATCATGCAATTCTGAACATGTCTCTTTGCAGTTTCCACAATTTTATCATTCGCCCAAACCTGCTGTAATATCTTCGTAATTTGCTGGGCACACACATGCGTTGGACCGTGTGCCATTGTAACCATTGCTAACACATAAGAATCCGGAAGCAACCATTTCCCGTCGGATGCGTCCACCCAACACCCTTCATCATCCAATTTTCCCATGCCTTCAGCCCACTTCCTAGCCTCTTCAACTGAGGCATCAGTCTGCATATCTCGCACAGACCCAATGCCTTCATCTATTATACAAACATCTCTCACTTCCCTCGAGGTGTACATGTCTGTGCTAAGGTCTGTGGCTGTTTGTCTAGCTATCAAATCTGCAAAAGCATTTCCTCTTGCCACATTGTCTATGACCTTGCGATGTGCTGCACATTTCATGATCGCTAATTGTTCAGGGAGTGAGAGCGCTGAAAGCAGTTGTACTATTAAGGGACCATGCTGAATCTTGGTCCCATGTGAGGTCAGAAACCCTCTTTCCGACCACAGTTTTCCGAAGTTGTGAGCCACCCCAAAGGCGTACTGGCTATCCGTATAAATATTGACTCTATGCCCTTGGGAGAGCTCACAAGCGCGGGTCAACGCTATAATCTCCGCGGCCTGCGCGGAGTTATGCGGAATCCTTTTAGTTTCAACAATCTTGTTCAAAGTAGTAACTGCATAAGCAGCTGTAGATGTGCCATTCGGAAGTTTGAAGCAGGAGCCATCACAAAACAGCTCCCCTTCCGCATTCTCCAAAGGAGTATCTGAGAGGTCTATCCTGCCCTTTGTTTCTTGTTCGGTGGCATTCAGGTAGTCATGTGATCCTTCATCACCGCAAACAATATTTTGCGGGAGAGGTAAGAGTTCAGCCGGATTGAGAACACAACACCTTTTAATTTGGATATGAGGAGCAAATAGGACTAATTCGTACCTTGTCAACCGGGCTTAGGTAAGGTGTTGCGTTTGAGTTTTATTCAATAGAATATCAACAGAGTGAGGTACCATCAAGATTAAATCATGGCCTAGGACCATCCCCTCACTCTGTTTTACAGACGCAGCGGCAGCAGCAACAGCGCGCAGACATCGCGGCAAAGCGCATGCAACAGGATCGAGGGCGGAGGAATAATAGCCGCACGGCCTATTCTTCCCTCCATGTTCCTGTGTTAACACAGACAAAGCACATCCATCACATTCATGCACAAACAACACAAAGGCCTTATCGTAATTTGGTGTACCCAGAACCGGTGCTGAACATAGCGCGGTTTTGAGAAGCTCAAATGATCGTTGATGTTCCGATTCCCATGGCAGTGGCAGAGAAATGCCCTTCTTCGTCAAAGCCAACATCGGTTTTACCACTAGTGCAAAGTTCGGGATCCACAGTCTACAGTAGGACGCCATCCCTATCAGGGCTCTGACTTCCTTCTGTGTTTTTGGGACAGACATGCCAGAAATGTGTTTTATTCGTTCAGGTGCCAATCTTCTCCCCTCCTTTGACAGGAGGTAGCCTAAATAGGCAACCTCCTGGCAACAATATTGAAATTTTTTAAGCGAAGCTTTGTGACCATTTTCAGCTAGATGAACAAGCAACAATATAGTGCCTTCCTTACAAGCTTTCTCAGAGTCTGCAGCCAGGAGCAAATCGTCTACATATTGAAGCAGCGTGCAAGTAGGTGGCAATTCAAGGGTGTCGAGCTGCTCCTTTAAGGCTCTACTATAGATACTAGGACTTTCAGTATACCCTTGAGGTGCCCTTGTGAATGTAAACGACCCCCCCCCCCCAAGGTGAACGCAAACAAATACCTGCTCTCCTCATGTATCGGAATACTAAAGAAGGCGTTTTTCAAATCTACGACACTAAAGTGTGTAGCCGTAGCAGGGATCATTGTTACGATCGTAGTTACATCAGGCACTATTGGAAATTGTGGGGCTACCACTCGGTTAATAGCACGAAGATCTATTATAAACCGGTACGGAATTGCATTGTCGCCTTTCTTATATACTGGCAAGATCGGGCTATTACATAAGCTACCTGTTATCTCTTCGATCACTCCACGATGTACAAAATCGGAGACAATGCATTTCAGAGCACGCTCACCTTCAATTGAAATTTTATATTGCGGAATGCGCGGTAGCTTAACCCCATGTTTCAAGACTATCTTAACAGGCTCGATGTGCAATATCCCGACATCATTGTCGTCTATTGCCCACAAACATTCCGGGACAATGTCAAACTCGGGAGGTAGAGGTCGGGTCAAGTACTGGGAGTTAGAGGGTTGCTGTGGTGAAACTGTTAGTCTTATTCCGTCAGGGGAACAATGAATCACTGCATTCAGTTTCTTTAACAAATTCAACCCTAGCAAATTTTCTCCGCAGTTTGAAGTAAGAAGAAAAGGGCACTGGTCTGTGAAAGGACCCAAAGAAACAGATACCGGCGCAGAAACCGGACAAACAGTTGGTATACCAGAGAACCCTATAGAAACGTTCGTTTGCCTGACAGTGGGATGTTTGGAACCCTAGAATGGTCAATGGAGCACTTTTGTGCTCCAGTGTCGATCAAGAACTGATGTTTCCTATTCCCCACCAATAATTCAACGTAGGGGCCCTTCTGAATAACGGGAATAGGTAAAGGTTCCAAACGCTGCTTCGGGCAATCCTAGTAAGACAGAACTTCGTCAAAGGGAAGTTCTTCAGAAAGATAGGCAGCAGAAGGGTGATCAAATATATTTCTCGAGTCCATACTCGGAGTCTGATTTTCCCGTGAAAAAGGTTGCTGGGGATCTTGTAGAAGCTGACCCCTATCAGGGCCCCCTGCTCCGGGGCGGCCCCTTGGTCGCCTACCCATACCACCAAATGTGCCTCCTGACCTCTGACGAAGGGCAGGGCACTGTGCTCGCCAGTGACCTTCCTGGCGGCAATAAGCACACTGATTAATATTTATAGAATTTGGAGGAGTATTTCCTCTTGGAATGTACTGACCTCTAGTCTGTGTCGTACCTCCTCTGGGGTTTCTGACAATTTGCTGCAACAATACCTTAGTCTTTAAGTCACCCCTTCTTTTTTCGATTTTCTCTTTTTCATTATTAACCCGATTCTCATAATACTGGGCCATATGCAAAACCTCTGACTGAGATTTTGCCTGGCAAGCGCTCTCTGAGGACATAATTTGTGACTGGATGTCGGGCAACAATCCATGTACAAATTTGTCCACAAACAACCTCTTCCCCGACTCTGTGCCTAAATCCTGTCCACTGAAGTCAGAGTACCTTCAGTTTTCCCTTGGACGCAGGCCGTAAGCTTGTCCCAAATAATCCTTTTTTCTGGGATTATAGTTTTTAGAGTACCAGCCGCCGCGTCGGCGGGGATTTCTACTTTTGGGACAAGGGTCGGTGGGACCTCTCTCATAGGCAACTGAGATATAGGGACCTCCGACCGCTTACTGAGCAATAGGGCCAAATCGAGCGCTAAAGCAGCTGTAGAAGTGTCGGGCGAAAAAGCTCTTTTACAAATACCCAATAACTCTATGGGGCCACCAACCTTCTTCCTTATACATTCCTCCTGTAAGTGCTGTACCATCACTTGGATTACCTTTCTTTGCATCTCTACCGTGTATTGACTATATGTGTCATACACCTCATCTGGCGGTATCGATGAATCCAAGATCCATCGAATCGCGTCTTTGGTACAAATTCGTACTTCCTCAGGTGCTGATCTTCGGCACGAAAGGAACCGTTTCTGTACATATATCCTATCGTCCTCATCATCCTCGTTTTGTAACCTTTCAAAATCCCTCCTAAACTCAAACAACCTATCAACATGTCCATATGCTTTCTGCTCTGTATCCCTCGAAAGTGCCAAAGCATTCAGATCTCTCACCCCTTGTGGGAGATCCGAAGTCTGCAATCTACCCCACATTACACCTAAGTGAATCCCCAGTCCTTCAATAAAAACATTTTTCTTGGGAAAATCGTGCAAATTAGATAATGTTGAAAATACATCAGTTTGATCACCTTTTTCCATGCAATGCTTAGCCCAAGCAAATAGTTCCTGTTTCCTGTCTGCAGTAACAGTACTACGAGTCACAATTGTTGACCCTGTACCAGGATCTGTTTTAACGAACACGGGACTCCCCGGAATCGAAAGTGTAGGTGGACTTGACAAGGGTGCAGGGGAGAGAGGCAGTGTAATAGACAGAGGAGCGACAACCAAAGAACTAGCAGTAGTAGGCTGTGCAGGGGGAGTAGGAATAGCAACGGGAACAATAGCAGGAACGTGCAAGGTGCCCACAATAGGAGCATACGGAGGTGGCGCTGAAGAATCAGGCCTCCGTTCGTTCAATATTTTCTCAATAAACTCCTCGGAAACATGGAAATCTTTAGAGGGGTAAATTTTCTGGACCCCGAGCGAGAAAGCTCTATCCATTTTCTGGACTTCTTCTAATCGTTTTTCCTTGTCATACAACAATGCCTTTTCGGCATTTGTTTTATGACGACGTGCATGTTTATCCCTACTTTTAAGCTGCTGCAATGCTTCCTTTTTCCAATTTTGTAACACATCAAAGGCTGCTGGCCTAGCCTTTTTCTTAAGCAAGATCGATTCTAAGTATTCAATACGGGGGATCTCAAAACTACCATTGATTGGCCACTGAAATTCGGAGGCATTTCTGGTCTGTCTGTGCCAAATGTCATTAAATACAATACTACCAATGCCATACTTACAGTACATAGTACACGCCGGCGACCCCTCCTGTGGTGCCGGACGGCTAAATTCCAAAGATTGTCAATCGCTGCGGAACAGAGCCCTAAAGCAGCTAGACAATTTCCCAGGCATTTCTCAAAGAATTGGTGTCACCTGGTCCAATAATTGTGTCTGCAGATACAATACGCCAAATTCAAATTGTCAGGGTTAAATTAAGAGCGGGTCACGACTGCACCTGACCAAACCTAAGGAGGACCGTACGGTTTACAAAGGACTTCAACTAACGAATTTTTACCTGCGTTCGGTGGTTTCGGCAAATCTGCCCGCCTCGGAATTGGACCCTCGTCAAGATGCTGTGTCAGACCGCACGACTATCGCCCAAGGATCGGATCGTGCAGCGCTGCCGAGGTATCGCGTCTCGATCGGTCGGGCCCGCAGAATCACACCGTCCGATCCCGATTCGATAGTCTGCGTCAACCTTCGATAATCCGGCATCAATCTTGAGGATCCCTATTCGGGCGCCAACTGTGGAAACAGAGAAATTGATATGAGGCCAGGAAGCCCAAAAGGAAACACACCAACACAGGTTACAAAGGACATACAAAGCGCTTTATTTCATAGTTACAAAGTTACCAAAGTCAATTGACATACGGATAGCTATTCGGCCCTCTGACTAACACGCGAACCTTCAACGTAAGGTTCGCACTGAAAGTGGGAGAGACCGATCATCGGGATGCTTGGGTTTTTATACGTTTTGTCCTGCATTGGCCAGCCCTCTCGCAAGTTAACCATTCTTGGAACCGTGGCTAGGGTTCGTAGCCAGGTCGAACACACAATTTACACAATTTGATCAGTTCCGCTGATACAGTTACATATTTACACACAGGTTAAAGAGAGGACAAGGTCTTAGTTCGTGACCCTAACAAGTGGCCTGCGGACATATTATTTAATCACGTGTGCGGAGGTCACCATGGCCGGAGTCTTACTCAAAATGTCATTCGGCCTCCATTTTGTGATTCGGGGTGACTTCCACACTGCAAGAGTACCTAAAATGGCGGCTAGATCCAAGATGGCGGCTTACACAATACATTAAGGTCAAGACCTTGCCGCGGAACCTATGTACATGGTATTCTTTAGACAGCTTGGCGTAGGCCAACATACATTAAAACAATGCGATTGGGGTCACAATATTATATCGATTTCCACAACCGCGTACTGCGGGAGGTTGAATCCACGCACGTAGGCTGCAGGGTTGCGTGCACGGTTTTACTGCAGTTTTGGGGTGCCTGAGCATTGCGTGACCCGTCACCACATCACCGGGGTCACATACAGCCTTGCAGGTGCAGGGGGGCTGTTAACTTCTTGCTTCCCACCCCCTTCACCCCAATTGCCCAGGTCAATTGTGGTGTACACCTCCCATTGGCACCACTCCATCTGTGCCAGCACTACTACATCTGTGCCATGGTTGGGAGGCCACCAAAGGTGAGGGGCGCCTCAGCTGGGCGTACTCCTCGTGGCGGGCGTGGTCGGGGACGTGGCCGTGGTGACCAGGGAGTAGGGGGACTCCAGGGTGTCCAGGGCAGCCACAGAGGGGGAAGAGGCAGGGGTGCGCCACTTGAGCACAATGTTGTGCCATGTGTCGGTGCAGCCATGCCACCACCCCCTGTGGTTCCGGGGGATGCAGCTCTTGCATCTTGCACTGGCACCCATATGACCCGGCAGTCCGTTCCATCGACTGCCACGGGCCCAAGGGTAGTGGTAGCTGCAGGTGCAGCTGTGGACACCGCCACCCAGGCTCAGGGTCTGCCAGCGCAGGCTGCGTTGGCACTTGAAGAGCCCTTGGTAGATCTCCAACAGGCCAGGGGGAAAACCATAGGGGCAGGCCGGGCTGCTCAGACCAAGACACGTGTCCCTGGGGCAATCATGTCATCTGCTGCCCCGAACAGCCGGGTGTTGGCAAGTGCAGGGGCAGATGCACCCAACAGCACCCTGGTTGTGAGTCTGCCAACCAGGGCCGTTGCGGTCAATGACCCTGCCACAGCTGATGTTGCTGCGCAGGGTCCATTAGTGGGCACCCAGCTGCCACTGACACAAGTCAGGGCTTTGGTCATCCCTCCACCTGCCACTCCCTTGGCTCAATCCACTGATCCCACTGGCCATACTGGTCAGGGCGGCATTAGCCAGCCAGGGTCTGCGCCACAGTCCAAGAGGAGGAAGGTTGCACCTGCAGCACAGGCTGGGACCCCACACACAGCCACGACCTCCTGCACATCGAGGAAGAAGCCTTTCTGTAAGCAGGAACTGGACTTCCTCGTGGACTACTTGCGGGGCCACAGCCGTGACATGCTATTGGGTGCCAATAGTCAGACTACGGCTGCCCAACGTGACACCCACTGGAAGCATGTTGCGGAACATGTCAGTTCATTCGGCCATGAGGTGCGCACGGCGCAGGAGTGCAAAAAGCGTTGGAATGACATCAAGCGCAGAACTAAGGCCAAGCATGCCTCAAATTACAACTTGACTCTGGTGACTGGCAGTGGGCCTGCACCAGAGGAGGAAGAACTCACTCCGCATGAGGCTCTTGTTGCGGAGTTCATACCACCTGAATTGGTCGAAGGAGTGGGAGAGAAGCTGGACTTTGATGCCCAGTCCAGTGAGTGTTGATGCGTGTTTGTTGAGGACGTGTGTGTTTCACTTGTGGGATGTGTTGTGCATGATTGCTGCTACATGTGACGTGTACATGGTTCTGATGTGTAAGTAATGCAATGCTACCGTCATGCATGTCTCCTCTGCCTGCATGCGGGACTCCATGTAGGCATGCTCCCTTGCCCCTCCTCTGCCACTCTGCACCCCAGTTCCACCTTTGCACTGGTCTGCTTCAATCTTGCCAATGTGTACTTTCTTGTTCATGTGTCCTGTGTAGATGCTAACTTCCAGCGTAGAATCTGCCAGACATATGCCGTGTGGTACAGCCTTAGTACTCGATGCAGGGTATCTCACTTGTACTGTGCATGGGTCAGATGTCCCGCAGGGACATGAGTGCCCATTCATGCTCCATATGCATTGCACGCATGCCCCTATGTGTCCTTGACTGGATGATCACTGTAATATAAGTCCTTGGTTACATACATTGCCCGCCATCTCATCAGCCTTCCCATGTCAACTGTGGCTCAGTCCTGCGTTGCACACATGTTTAGGCTCTGACAATCTGTGTGGCTCACAGGCCTCAGCCTGTTCAATGGCCAATGACTCTGTCCAACTCTTGTTGTGTCTTCTTCACACGTGGGCGGCCTCCGGAGTTTTCATCATGTGTCCTGCCCACTGTCCCAGCATCATTTGCAGTGTTGTAATTTGAATCACATTAAGCTGTTGATGCCAGTCAACACTGCCTGTCAATACACAGGTGTATGGTCAGCCTTTTGATACCATGCTAGGCATCCCTGCTTTGGTACTGGGGTGGAGGGGTGCTTGGCTTCTAGACATGGTACACATTGAATGCACAATGCACGTGATGTCTGAATTTGACATTGCACTGCCTTCACATTTCCTGGCACACACCATGTAGTGCTTGTACATGTAGGTAGTGAGTGGCGTACACATTTTCTGCACTGCATAGACCCACTTCCATGGAAACTGCCACCTTTCAACAGGTCTGATCACAGAAGCTATTCAAAGTATACCCAGCATGCATGCCAGGTCATATGTTGTGTGTCACATGTCTGCCGGATGCCTTTGCTGTCTGTGTGTGTGTGTGTCGTGTGCTTCTGACATGTGTATTGACCTTTTTCTCTCTATTTTTCAGGTGATGACGCAATGGAGGCGGAGGATGGTGTTGTCATGCCAGACACAGGGTTGGTAACACCACATCAACCCAGCACTAGTGGGGGTCGTGGGGTGGTAGGCAATGTTCCCTCTAAGCTGTGCGCATGTGCGCTTGCCCATCTTCCTTCTGGGTGCCGCTCAGAAGATTTTTAACAGCGCACACAGGCAATTCTCACCTATTCAAAAAGATTTCATGAGTAACAGGCCACAGTAATTACCTGAAATTTTCTTTCTCTTAAAATAAGAACTAGTCTTGATATTCTGCTAATTTTCATTACACTACTATGCAAGGGTGACCGTAAACACCTAAAATCCCTAACAGCAACTAATGTGAAAAACTGGATCCATGAACAGAATAATCTAACCAAGATATGCCTGCACACCTTAACCAAATAATGTTCCCTCCACATCCATGACTCTTAAACTTGACTCTACCACAATGTTACCTTATGACTTTAACTTCTGCCCCAGAACACATTAAGATACTACCAGACAACCTGGACTCTTCCTCCCTTGGCTCAAGGTTAGCAGACGTGTACCTGAATAACGTTCACACGCCAGAATTTCTGTTACTCATTGTGCCTTACCAAAAGCATCACCTACACTATACAATCGAGCTACCAGCTCAAATATCGGATGACTGTATGTAAGCAGGCTACCTGGATGTGTAACGTTATCCCATACTTCCTCTACTTTGTACACATGTCACGTAAGTGCTTTGAAGCGGCCCCCTTGCAAGATAACGCAGTATAAAACTCAAATATAAATTTGCCCGCTAATGAGTTTGAGAAGACAAATGTGATGCTCGGCGTCTCCTACTTTAAAATAACCCTTTAAGTGGAGAGCAACATTGTAATATCATCTACATAGCCTACAAGGGATAATGGACATGGGCTATGCCTGGGATTACTCATCCATTGTATCGGGGTATCGGATATTCAGACAGGAGAATGCTTTTCACACAATCTGCATCGTTTCCAAGTGTTCTGAGTTCCTTTGGGCATGGACTTTCACACATTATATGGTAACTCATTGCTATACAGAAACGGTTTCACTGAACATTGTGTAATCCTATACAATGATATGAGGGTGCTGAATGCTGCAAACAATCTTGTATGCACTGTAAAATAATTGTGTACATGCAGAGTCATGACATTCTTAAAATGCACATAATATGTTGAGGCATCAAATATTCCTTGCTTGCAATGTGTTGTGGGTCTGCAAATTTCCCACTGGGTTTTCACTGCTACAATCCCTCACGTTTTACAGTTCTCTATCAACTGGTATTGGACGCTAGCACAGGGGCCCGGGAAAGGTATGGGTGGAAGAGCACAGGTCATTATCACTCCTTGCGGGTGATGAACAAAGCAGCACATTTCAAAGTCAGAAGTTTTGGCAGTACACTGAAGGAAATGTGTTGCATGTTTGCTACAGGATAGGAAAGTCTAGTATCGTCTAGACAACAGCACCTTCTTTTTCTTTCTACGCTCAGCTGCTGAGGGCTTTTCAATATAACCATGTGTTCTGTGTGTATTGTCTCTAGCATCCCCCTGCATCTTAATGAACTGATAACAAAGAATTACAGAAGAGGGATCCATAGTTACCGAAGAAGGCACTCAATCAGTTGTATCAATGATGAATTGATGCTATTAACTTACAAGGCATATATATGTGATTGTCTTCAACAAGGCTCCAAAATAAACCTCAGTATGGCTCGTTTAATTTTTCCTAGGCTGTGGTGCGGAAGGGTGGGCGGCAAAACTATAGACTTCATTATGTGCCCTGTCATTTCACTTCCTATGTCAGGGGTACAAGCAGAACTAGAATCAGATTTTGCTCCCTACTTGGAGTCAAATGATTTTTCAGGGAGTAAAAAAGTAATTTACTTTGCCAATAAGGATATTTTCTGATTATTAAAAGATGTTCTTCCCTTTAAAACTCCTAATGAGATAGAGTTCCTACCCATGCTGCTGGTCACTTATTCAAAAATCAGTGGTGCTTTGTGGGCTGAAGCAACAATATGTTCATTGTTTATTTTTGTTAGGCACATTTTCATTTTTTTAGGGAGTAAAAATTGATGGTGCATACGTCTCTTAGCTGTAGTCTGGTGCTATCCCTACCTACAGGAGAACGTAATGTGGATAATAAGCAGAGGCACAGGAATTTTTGATCATCCTATTCTGAGGTGCAGTTATTCTGATGCAATAATCATCCTTACACAAATTATTAGAAGCATGTTCTTCTGGCTCTTGAATTACTTCATTAAAGTGGCACTTGAACTCCTATCAGCATGTTTTTGAGGCATTGCTTTTAATTGCCATTAATCCATTGGCAAGTGTTGTATTCTGTCTGAATTTCTTGACAGCCACATCAGTTATGACAAGATATATGTGTTTTCTAGTAGACATGAGAGATTTTCCACTGGCATAAAATGTTTGCATGGTACTGTGGCAGAAATTGAAGTCTTGGACTGGTTGATGAGTTTTCTGTATAATCACATATGACATATTTTATTTTAACCTATGTGTTTGGAAAAAGTGTTTTAAGCTTTGTCAAGAATTGCAGTGGCTGGGAAGAGAAAATTCATTTTCCAACTCTCTTCTGCGACGGCAGTTCACAAAATATGCACACTCACATGCATGGGCAGCTAGGGAGCAGGTGCCAGTGGATCTAGGTCACCAGGCCCAAGCCCCGCCCACCTGGTGCCTTCCTCGGTTGCTGCTCTTTTTCACCATTTAGCAAGCCCCTCCCACGTGGTGCCTTCCTGCTTGCCGCTCTTTTGCCTACCTTAGGAGCCCTCCAGCTTCTTTTCCTTTGCAGCTGGAGAGCAGGCGTAAGTGGATCTAGGTCACCTGGCCTAAGCACCACCCACCTTCTTAGCCCTGCCTCTTCTTTCCTGCTCTTAACTCTTAGATCAAGGGTGTCTATTGCCTGGGCGTCCAAAGTAAAGGGCAGTCAAAGATACGGCAATTCCTGTTTGGACAAGGGTGATGCAGGGTCCGACCCCCTGCTAAGACAGCAGGTAAGCATGCACCAACATATGTTTAGACCCTCTGTCCCCACAGGCCATCCCCACCCTTTCTGGTCCCCCTGTGTTGTTCCCTTGTACCCCCCCCCCCTTCCTGCACACAGGAGTCTGTCCTGATACATTCTGGTTTCTCCATCACCGCCTTGTGGCCAATGCTGGATTTTACTTTTATGGACTTCATTGATTCACAGTGTGTCACCGTTTCTCAACTCATGCTGGACTTCCTTTGCATCTTGTACTCATGGTGGCCCTGAATCATGCTGTTCCCATCTTCATCTTGTATCCTGGCTTGCAACATTACGTGTTACTACTGACTTCTGCAATTGTATTCGCTCTCCGCTCTTGCATCTCCACTCTTTTTGACTGTTTACTGTCTGTTCTCTCCTCCCCTCTCCCTTTTCCTATCTCCTCCCCGCCTCCCCTTACTTTCTTCTATGCACTTACTCTATCAGAATTGTCCCTGGACCTAGTATGATAGCAACCTCGTCTGTCGCTCCCCGATCCCCTTACTTTCCCCCCACCACCCCCTCCATCACTATCTGAAACGTTGTCAGGCCTAGTATGATAGTCGCTTGTTTTGTACCTCCCCTCACTTCTGCACCCCTCTCCCTCACCTTTTGTTTTCCTCTGGCTCTACCAGAAATGTCGTCAGTCCTAGTACGGTAGTCGCCTGTCTGTTTCCTTTTCCTTCCCACTCCCCCCTCCATTCCTTGCCTATGTCTTAGCACTTGCACTATCTGAAATGTCGCCAGGTCGAGTATCATAGTTAATTTCACATCCTTACTGTTCATGGCCTGTAAGAATGTCGTATTTTCCCTTATTCCCTCCCTTGCCTTGAAGCGCTTTGAAACACATTGTGTATAGGCGCTATATAAATAAACTATCATATCACAAAGTGGCTTACCTCATTAGTCAGTTGCGCACATGGATAATAATGTGTGCACATGGATAATAATGTGCATACAACAGCCAACCAATTCCGCACATAGAGAAAAATAATTAGAGGGAACATTGGTGGTAGGCCACGAAAACCCCCAAGTGCTGCAGTCCATCTTGTCTCTGGCTGCCTATGAGTCCAGCCTTGATGACGACTCTGACGTCCATGTTGAGTTGGATGAGCATCAAGTCCATGTGTCAGGGGTGAGTGATTCTGATGTGGACACTCCTCTGTCTGTGACACCTGCACTGAGGGATCATACAGTCTTGGTTCCTCCGCCCGTGGTGGATCGGGACGCAGGGTCACCGTCCACACCAGTCACTGATGTGCCTGGGACATCACGTCGACGGGGGCATGTAGTCGTGCAACCGCAGGCGGTGCCAACACAGCGAGGACCCCCGGTCCTTGGGTCCCGCAGGGGTCAAGCCCGGCAATGCGGTCACCGTGCGCAACCGCTGTATACTGAGTGGGAGCAAGACATGACTGCCAATTCCGAACGGCAGGGGGCAGCAATGGAGAACATCGCTGAGAGCATGGAGCGTGTGGCCCGATCTGTGCTCCCCCCTGCTAGGCAGGTGCTTCTCCAGCAGCAGGCGGCACGGTCCACGGCCCGCTCGCTCAGGCTGGGCATGGCGGCCTCAGACAGGGCATGCCAGGCTGAAATGTCGTCTCTGCGTCAAGCAATTGCTGCTCACGCAGAGGCGCACATGGATGCCCTGAGGGAGGAGTATGCTTCCCTCAGATCCACTCTGGGCGTCCTTATGATGTCCCAGAGGCAGCAGGCAGAGGAGAGGTTTGTGCAGCTTGAGCGTACCATCTCGGCTGAGCTACAGGCTTGCCGGGAGGTGCAGCGGTTGTCCAGCCAGGCCTTGCAGGAGGAACTCCGTATTACACGTGCTACCTTGCAAGAGGAAGCACGTGTATCACGTGAGGTTCTGCATGCAGACCTACGTCACATCGCCACACAGAACCAGGCTCACCCGTCCGGCAGACTTGCTGCCGACGAGGGGCAAGCTGCGGCTTGGCGTGGCCAGGCTACTGTGCCACGTCCTCCTTTCCAGGATGAGCCAGACTCGGACGACCATCTATCTCCCACATAGGTCGTGCTGTGCAGGCGTTGAGCCCATGGAGGATTTTTTTTTTGGCTCAGCATCATCGCATGTGGATGTTGAGCAGCACCCTGTACCTCCCCCCTCCTGGGTGCCTCCCCTCCCCCCCCGGGTCGTATGTGGCCATTTTTGATTTTTCTTTTAGTTTAGTTAGTTAAGTTTCTGTTTGATAGTTAGTTTAAATAGGTAATGTAGGTTTTCCATAGTTAGTGTAATTAGTTAATAGTTGAGTTAGTTTAAAATTGCTAGTCTATTGTGCTTTCATGTGACGTTGCGGTGCTTTGTGGCTTTTGAAGGCATCCACTGTCTGTTCCAGCTGGTCCCTTCATGGTTGTCTTGTGTATGTGTTTGCTGCTTGGGGTCCTTGACTCACATATGCCACTCCTGCCTCCCTTATCCATGGGCTCGCAAGGATGGTTCGGTGTTACAGAATTTTACACAAGGGCTTTGGACTGTCCTATCTGTGGCATGTCTGGTGCTGTGTGACTTGTATTGACACCCCTAGTGGGGATGATTTAGGTGTCATTGTCCACTGTTCAGCTTTTGCTAGATGGGGTGTGTCATGATTAATGTGGACATTGATTGCCATGCATTGTGTAGTATGTTTCATATCTTTCCTGTACATGTGCTTGTTGCAAATCATGCTGTAGATAGTGTTCCACACTTTGGAGGTGAAAGACGGACTGATGGTGTGATTTCTGATGTGACTCTCTGACATGGTCAAGTAATGAGATGCCTGATGAGACACACACAGTTGACTTTGAAGCATTAATCATATGTTTCATGCCCTTTCTGCAGGGGGATGAGCCTCCAGAGCACCTTTGCCAGCAGACATGGCCCATTGGACGACGGAATTCTGGACCCGTTTGTTGGTGCCCACATGCACATCTGTGCACAAGCAGAGGCACAGTGATTGCAGACCCACATCCTAGAACTGCTGACATGTTCCAAGGAACTCCAGGCAAGGTGAGCATCACAGGGGGGCCACGACACAGCAAAGCTTGCACCAGGCGAGTTGCACATGCAGGCTTAGTCACAGCACTGAGGGTGAGCTTAGACGAATATTGGTGTTGAAGCACACAATGCAGCTCAGATGTGTTTGTGGACTGATGGCTGTTGATAGTAGGGTTGTCTGGGACGCATGCGGGGGCAGTGGCACATACCCTCCGGTACACCAAGGTCCATTGAGGCACTTGTATCAACCATGTAGCCTTCCGAGACATGGAAAGGGGCAGCTCACAGGGACATACAGCAAGGGACATACTCGGGTGCAGTGCATGTCTTTTCCACGTACTTCATGATAAATGCACTGCCAATTTTGTTTCGGTCATGGTGGTACGCAACTTGCTCTGTAGTCATGGCTTGCTATATGGGTCTGTCTGCTTCCCAGGGAACATTGCATGTTGTGTGAATTGTGACACATTGGTGTTCCATTTGCCACGCACCCCCAGCGGCTGCCTTACTGCATTGACTGTGTATGACCCGTCACAGGGGTGATGTTATATATGGGTACGAAGCATCAACCACAGATTGTCTGTTTGTAGAGTAGTTTGTTGCTATGGGGCTTGTTTGGTGTTGTGTTTTTGTGTAATTGGTACGTACAGGTTGTTGACTGTGGCTCTCTTTGCAGCATTGCAGTGCTCCTGTAACCGGACCTGAGAGTGCGCAGGCAGGAGGCCAGCACTCAAAACCAGAGCTAAGTGTCTTGTTGTTTTTCTTACGAACTGCTCTGCATAGGCTTGCTGGGGAGTGTACTGATGCATGGATGTATGTGTGGTTCAATTTGGTATGTTTTTTTCTCCCTAATCACCCGTGATCCTATGCAATTTTGAAACCTTTACCCTCTACCCGGTGTTCCTGCTTCCCGTGCCTATCCAAGCAACGTTCCCTGACCCTCTTTCCCCACTAGGGTTGCGGATGCCTGTGTAAGCCCCGAACTTGCAGGTGCCAAATCCCTAGAGGGGGTGGTTGGTTCGTACCACTCCTGAGCCTGGACTACAGAAGGCCATGACAATGATGTCCAAGTTTGTTTGGATTGTGTATGTGTTCATGCAGGTTGCACATTTTCGTGCATTCCCTAGTTTCATGTGTCATTCCTCCTCCCCTCTCCTGCCACTCATTCCAGTCATCCAGTGTGTCAACACCTGTCCCGACTGCATATCCCTGAACCTCATTCCCCACCAGGGTCTCAGGGGCCTGTGTGAGTTTGACCTTGCAGGCACCCGGGACATGGTGGGGGTGGTTGTTTCGTGACACTCCCACGCCTGTACAGGGGACCTGTGACAGTACTCATCCATTCATGGTGCATCATCCTATGTCATGTACCACACATGTCTCACATCCTGTCGTGACATTGTTTTGCTGTGCTACCTTGGTTGTTGCATCATTGTGGTAGTACTTGGCCTTTGTGAGGTACTGCTACGTCAAGTCATCTACTGGAGGGTGTTCGGGTTCGTTTTTATGCCTTGGATTTTGTGATTTTGGAAATGAGTGTGGATTCTGAGGGTTTAGGCATCTTTTTACACACAAGGTGGGAGATGGTGACGAAGGGTAAAGGTGATCCTGTGGCCAGGTGGAATTGAGGTTTGGAGGCTCCATGACCCAGGTGCAGTTGTTCAGTGGGTCATGGTCATTTGTGAGGGAGGGGGGGTTGTTGTTGATAGTTGCCTTGCCCTGCAGTGTGATGGGAACTCTGACATAGTAATGGTGGTATCCTATGTACATGTTGTGTTCTGCTGATCAATGCCTGTTCATGTGTTGTGTTTTCCTTTCAGGTGCGAGGGGATAGTTGTGGTTTGACATGCTGGGGTGTACACATGGTGGATGTTCACATGTGATGTGTAGGGAACACTGATGGTCACTTGAGTGCACATGCATATGTGGAGTGCATGTCCTTGCAGAACCATACACTTGCACTCTGATGCACTACATGTACTCCCACCCTTGCATATCCACGTGTACACTGTTTGCCTTCTGGTGCCCACTGTGTCCCGGCAGCACATGTTCTGTGACCGATCATGGATCCAGTACATGCCTAATTTGATGTTTGACGTGGTCTGTCACTTAGATGTGATGCTCAGGGTGTGCATCACACACAATGGCTGTTCACTGTGCTGTGCGCTGAGCAGTGTGATGCAGGAGTAGGACACTGCACACATGAGCTGCAGTGTTGATTTTGCAATGCATAATGTGCATGTAGACAGGCATTCATTGTGATGTTACGTCTACGACTGCTGTAATGCATTTGGAAATGACTTATTTTGGGTGGGAGATTTTGTTGGTCTGTCATTTCATCTGATTCTGGGTCAGGCAGCAGTGTCCGATGCCACCGTACATTTAGGACATGGCAATGTGTACCTTATCGTTACTGCATTGGTGTATGGGTATTGCGTGCCATGTCATGTTGATGTTTGGGAGGGTTTGAGTGACATGACAGTGATGGCCATGGCCTGTTTTGCAGGTGTGTGTGATGCACACCTTGCATGTCCGGGTCATCCGCTTCTCATGGAACTAGCTCGGGGTAGATTTCTATCCGCAGCAGGGCCCTCCCCCTGGAACAGACTTCCGGCCTGACTTGAACTTGAGGGGAATCATCTCCAGTTCTGGAAGCACCTCAAGACCTTCCTCTTTGCTTCTGCTTACTGTCTGCCTCTCCCTTGCAGAATTCTCCACTGTAACTGCACATGAGCTGCAACTGGGCCACTCTCACCGACCTCGGTCCCTGGCCCAGCCACTCTCCACGTGCACTGCCTCCCTGGCAACCCCTGCACTGCAGTACTGTCTCTCTATCCCTACAGCCCTCCCTTCCCAGCACTTGTCTGCACTTACCTTTGTAGTTGCCACCAGGCGATCTATGTATTATTTTTTTGGGCTACTTCCCCTGTACTGGACTCCCCCCCACCCTTCCCCTTGCACTTTTCCCATTCCCCCTACCCCTGCACTTGCACGATCTCAATGACACCTGGCCTAGTAGTACCGTTCTCTGTGTTCCCTTGTTCCCCCCTCCCTGCCTCATTGCGCCTTGGAATACTTGTGTATGGCCCATATCATGTCATATGTCATATGTGTGCCTTTTGGTCACACAGGATAGCTTGTGTTTAAGTAGCTAGGGATGCAGACGATGTGGCACTTCCATGGCAACTATCTCAGGGTGGTAGGGTTGTGACAGTTAACTGTCTCTTTGTCATCATCGATTGTCACCTGGTATGTGCCATGCCTGTGTGCACTCCGCAGGGGTGGTAGTTTAAGTGAAAAATGTGGCCACAAGCTGGGTCCGGGCTTCCTCGCCACGTGCCCTGTCCCCTCCCATGGGCAGCACCTGTGCCTGTGGTTGGGGATGTGGGGGCACCACCATGTCCACCGGGACGCCCTGCTGTGTTGCAACATTGTGCAGGACACATGCTGCCACAATGATCCTGCACACTAATGGTGGTGCATAGAGCAGTTGCCCACCAGAGCGGTCAAGGGAGCGGAAACGTGACTTGAGCACTCCGAATGTGCGCTCCACTATGCCCCTGGTTGCAATATGGGCAGCGTTGTATCTTACCTGGGGTGGTGTGGTGGGGTTCCGGATTGGCGTCATCATGTGGTTGCTCAGAGGGTAGGCACTGTCCCCTGGGGAGTTGATAATAGTTGAGATTATTAGGGTTTGGATATTTGTCTGTGTGTGACTTGCATGCATGTGCAAGGGCATTTGTACTGACCTAGGAGCCATGTGTCGCCATGCTGCCCAGCTTCCAGGGCCCGGCTCAGGGTGGACATTCTGTATATGAAACTGTCATGGGTAGAGGCAGGGTAGTTTGCATAGACAGAGGTGATGATTCCCTTTGCATCACATACCACCTGTACATTGATGGAATGCCAGTGCTTGCGGTTTCGGTAGATGTGCTCAATGGCCCTAGGTGGACGTAGGGCCACATGGGTGCAATCTATGGCACCGAGCACTTTGGGGAAGTGTGCCACCGTGAAAAAATCCAGGACAACGGCCTGCCTTTCTGCGGGTGTTCTGGGCATGTATATGTGCCTGCGGACGGAGGGGCATGCTGTCATGATGGTCAGTACCTGGTGGTGTAGGCAGCGTGACTGCGTGGCCTGTGAGACCCCCCCCCCCACTATGGCAGTGGTTCGCTGAAATGACCCAGTGGCCAAAAAATGCAGGACATTGAGCAGCTTCTCCAAGGGGCTCAATGCTTGAGAGCAAAGGGTGGGGGATTTCTTTGAGGTCATCTTCCCACTCCCTGACCAGGTCTAGGATGATATGGGGTGGAAACCTATACCTGCCATATACCTGGTCGTCAGGCATCCCAAAAAGGCTTGTCCGTGGTGCGAAAATGCGTGCCCTGGCTATTCTCCTCCTCCTGCGGTGTCCCACGATCAGTGCAGCGACAAATGGGGCATTCATCGTAGCTGTATATACGCGTTTGTTGTTTGCCCGCACTTTTATGCTGTGCGCGGGGACGGCTCCGCCTGCCTTCGTGTGGGCGGACGCGTTGACGCCTGTGCACGTCTTTTGCCGTGCGCGGGTTTCCCGTATTCGGATACGGTCCGAGTGTCATCGCGTATGATCGGAGGGGAGTGAGCGTACACGCAACTGGCCTGGGTACGTGTGTTTCGGGGTGCGCGGGAAGTTCCACACGTGATTAGCCTGGGTACGTGTGTTCCGGGGTGCCGGGAACTTTCACACGCGATTGGTGGAAATCCACGTGTGTTCTGTCATCACGTGCAATGAGGGAAACACCTGCACGTGTCACGTCACAGACGCGCTCACAGGGCCTTTGGTCCAATGAAATCGCATATGCGTGCTGCCGTGCATACGCGCTAAGGGCCTTTCCTCGTATTACACGCGGACGTGCAGTTTTCCACGCGCGCTTACGCGCATGGGCCCTTTCCTCGTATTACACGCGGACGTGCAGTTTTTCACGCGCGCTGAAATGCCCATCCACGTCTGTACGCGTCACGTCACAGGGGCGCTTGCGCTTGAGGGGCCTTCTGTCCAATGAAAATGCGTATGCGTGCAGACGCGCTTACGCGCTAAGGGCCTTTCCTCGAATTACACGCTGACGTGCAGATTTTTCACGTGCCAAATCACTCCGTATCAAGCTGGCCACGCGTAAGCACACGGAAGACCACGCTCCTGCCCAGAAGGCCGAACTACTGCCCCCCAGAGCCCCGAGCATGCTCCCACCTGCCATCTACTGCTGCCTGACTGCCTGCTGCCCACGTGCCCTGCCATTTGCTGCCTGCACATCAGCCAGGGGTGCTGTTGCTGTGACCACCCCTGCTGGAACCAAAGACTCCCGACTGGGATTCCATCGCTCCACAGCCCAGCCCCAGGACCCACTTGCCCACCCACTCCTGCCTCTGGGGTTGTCATGTCGGGGCAAACACCATCTGGGACCACTGAGAACCCCCGGCCAGAGAGGCAGAGGGGCACCAGCTTCAGTGCCACTGAAGTTGGTGTCCTGGTGGAGCAAGTCCTGGGGCAGTATGATGCCCTCTTCGGAAGTTCCCGCGCCGACAAGGAAGGACGGACTCAGATCTGGACTGACATCCTGACTGCCATCAACGCGGAGGGGGTGGCAGTCCGCGACTTACAACATGTCAAGAAGCGCTGGGAGGACTTCAAGGTGCAGGACCCTGAACAAGGCCTGGCGCCTCTTGAAGGCAGCGGATGCCAAGGGGCGCCGGGGCCACTTGTCGGAAGAACAGATGAGGGTCCTGGAACGCATATCCCCAGCGTTCCACGTCCAGGTCCTTGAGAAGCAGACCCGTCTGGAGTCGAGCGGTGAGTGTACATGCATCCTGATTGTGAGCAGTGCGTGTGGTGATTATTCAGTAGTGTGCAGGTTGCACATCTGTTTGTATGGGGTCGAGTATGGGTGGGGGTGTACAGGGCCGTTGGGCTGACACATGCGAGGGCTGTAATGTGTGAGACATGGATGGTGCTTGTGTGTGTAGGCTTGCATGCCAAATGCAGTTGTGTGGGCACACATGTTTGGATGAATGTGTATGTAAGTAGACATGTCCGTGATGTCACGCATGTATGTTGTTTTCGGCTGCATGTATCAGCACTGTGTACATGTGCATGTGTGTGTATTTGACAAGAGTGCAACAGTGATGCAACATGGATGCATGTGACAGCGGTATGTGGAAGCCTGATTGGCAGATGTGACATGGATTCCCGTCTGAACAGTGCAACACTTGGCAGAGGTGTACACATGCATGCTAGTGTGGTGGTGTGTGTACATGTGTGGTGCACTTCCTGTGTTGCATGTGATGTCTGGCTCACCTTTGGCTGCTCATGCTGTTGTATGTGTATGGATGGTGGTGGCAGTTGCGATATGGCTGTGGCATGGCTCATGTGTGCGAGTTGTAATGACATGTGTGTTGGGGATTGTGATGACATGTCTGATGTTTGCCAATGCCACTCATTTACAACTGTCATGTGTGTATGTGTCCATTGTACAGTGCCCTGATGCCTGTGTTTTGTTTCTCCCTGTCTGCAGCGTCAACTGATGAAGAGGGCGGAGAAGGTGCTGTTGAGCACAGCGGCGGGGATCCCACCGCCAGCCCGAGACGCAAGGCCCGGCTCCTCTCCCATGTTGTCATCTCGTCGGGGAGTGAGGAGTCCGGTGCTGCGTCCCAGGCCGCAGCTGCCGGGGGGAGGTCCAAGAGGCGGAGGTTGGAGTTGGACTCCTCGGCAGCAGAATGGGCAGCTGGGACCCCACAGGGCCCAACAGGGGAAGATGGCACGGAGTCATCCAGGTTGGTGGGGGGTTTGGTGGAGGAGGAGGCCGTGCAAGCACCAGAGACGGGGTCTGGAGGTGGGGATCCCACTGGTGCTAGTGGTGCAGTGCAGGACCAGGGACAGGAGGCAGTACAGGCTGCCGCGGAGGTGCCTGTGTGCAATCCTGTCCCTGATCCTGTCCCTGCATCATCTTGCACCAGCAGGGATGCCTATGTCCAGACCCGTTTTCAGGCAGGGGATGAGCTCACGTCAACTGGCCTTCCTCTGCCTGCGGACGTGGCTATCCAGGTCTGGGTTGAGCCTGTCCTGGCTGGTGTGGCATAGCGTCAACGGGCCATGCGAGGTGACCTGCAGTCTTTTCATGAAGAGACTGCACGTCATCTCGAATGGCTCGTTGACCACGTCAGCCTGCTGGGACAGGTCACACAGGCCGGATTCCTCCGTCTGATGGGGCTTGCTCCGACCCCCTCCTCAACTGGACCCCCTACGCGCCAGTCGTCCTCTGTGCCATCTTCCCACCCATCAGTCACCTGGGTGCCCTGTGGATCTGCCACTGACGGTGCGGCCAGGCTCGTGGAGGAGGCATCCCTGCCACAGTCGGGAGTCGGACGTCCAGCAGGGGTGGCCACATCTACGACTGCACCCCAGCCGGCGGAGGATGTGCAGGCAGCAGGAGGCAGTGCACGGGCAGAGGCACAGCAGCAGCAGCAACGTGGTGGGAGCCATTAAGGCTTGGGGCCTTCAACATCGGAGGGGCAGGCATCGGCCGGAGGGCAGGAGGACCCAGGACAGAGAGTGTCTTCCGTGTGGCAGCGGTTGGGCCATGCCATAGATGCGGAGCGGCAGCGGGCGGAAGAGGCACGGCTCACAATGGTCAGGGCGGAGAACTCCATGCGGAGGGCCCTGAGGCGGGCCGAGTGCCTCGAGGCAATCCGCAGGGGTTTAGAGGTGGAGACGTCGACGGACCTGCGGACCCTCGGGGCCATGGAGGAGGACCGCCTCCGGGACATTGAGGAGGAGTTCGATGATGCCCTGGCCCGGGACATCCACAAGTGAGCCGTGAAACTAGCCCGCTGCCCTTGTACATAGTTATGTAGGTAGTGTTAGGTTTCATTTTTGTTTTTATTTTATTTGGACCTTTCGGACATTGGCCACATTTTTGTATATAGTTTATTTTATTAGTTAGTGTAGTTAGATAGGTTTCCTTTATTTTGTTGGGATAATGGACCCTGGCTTGTTCCCATGTACATAGTTCACAGTTGGATTGTATTTTTTTTTCACTTTTTAACCATGGAGCAATGGCTTTCTTTTATATTTCCCATTGGATTTTGTTTTGTGGACATTTACTTTGGACAACATTACTTTGGAATTTTATTTTTGGTTTTGCTTTTTTTAACGGACATGCTTCTTTTCATTTTTGTACATTCACGTTTCTGTTTCTTCATTTTTTATTCTATTTATGTTTCCTTTAATACAATTTTTTTTTGGTGAACTTCAATGATATGTGTTTTGAGATTCACTGACACCCATTGGGTGTATGTGAGGAAATTGTGTTTGTTTCGGAACTTGCAATTGGTGTTCTGTGATGTAATTGCAAATTATGAGTGGGTGGATGCAATACTCGGGTGGGTGTTTTGCATTTGGAGGCTGACCATAGGGACCAGGGATCTAGATTGTGATGACATGTTGGCTGGGGAACATGAGTTGCACATGGGTGGGGGCCTGCTGGCAGGTGCCCCACAGTGCTGGTGGGTGGGGGTGGTGGGGAACATGAGTTGGACATGGGTGGGGGCCTGCTGGCAGGTGCCCCACGGTGCTGGGGGGGTGGGGGTGGTGGGGAACATGAGTTGGACATGGGTGGGGGCCTGCAGGCCGGTGCCCCACAGTGCTGTGGGGTGGGGGTGCTGGGAGACATGGGTGGGGGCCTGGTGGAGGCTGCCCCTGGTGGTTGGGGGGTGGGGGTGGTGGGAGACATGGGTGGGGGCTTGGTGGAGGCTGCCCCTGGGGGGTGGGGGGTGGGGGTGGTGGGAGACATGGGTGGGGGCCTGGTGGAGGCTGCCCCTGGTGGATGGGGGGTGGGGATGATGGGAGACATGGGTGGGGGCCTGGTGGAGGCTACCCCTGCACTGCTGGGGGGTGGGGGTGGTGGGAGACATGGGTGGGGGCCTGGTGGTGGGTGCCCCTGCACTGCTGGGGGGTGGGGGTGGTGGGAGACATGGGTGGGGGCCTGGTGGTGGGTGCCCCTGCACTGCTGGGGGGTGGGGGTGGTGGGGAACATGAGTTGGACATGGGTGGGGGCCTGCTGGCAGGTGACCCACAGTGCTGGGGGGTGGGGGTGGTGGGGAACATGAGTTGGACATGGGTGGGGGCCTGCTGGCAGCTGCCCCACAGTGCTGGGGGATGGGGGTGCTGGGAGACATGGGTGGGGGCCTGGTGGAGGCTGCCCCTGGTGGCTGGGGGGTGGGGGTGGTGAGAGACATGGGTGGGGGCCTGGTGGAGGCTGCCCCTGCGGGGTGGGGTGTGGGGATGGTGGGAGACATGGGTGGGGGCCTGGTGGAGGCTGCCCCTGGTGGCTGGGGGGTGGGAGTGCTGGGAGACATGGGTGGGGGCCTGGTGGAGGCTGCCCCTGGTGGGTGGGGGGTGGGGGTGGTGGGAGACATGGGTGGGGGCCTGGTGGAGGCTGCCCCTGGTGGCTGGGGGGTGGGGGTGCTGGGAGACATGGGTGGGGGCCTGGTGGAGGCTGCCCCTGCACTGCTGTGGGGTGGGGGTGGTGAGAGACATGGGTGGGGGCCTGGTGGAGGCTGCCCCTGGTGGTTGGGGGGTGGGGGTGCTGGGAGACATGGGTGGGGGCCTGGTGGAGGCTGCCCCTGCACTGCTGGTGGGTGGGGGTGCTGGGAGACATGGGTGGGGGCCTGGTGGAGGCTGCACCTGGTGGGTGGGGGTGCTGGGAGACATGGGTGGGGCCTGGTGGAGGCTGCCCCTGCACTGCTGGGGGGTGGGGGTGGTGGGAGACATGGGTGGGGGCCTGGTGGTGGGTGCCCCTGGTGGCTGGGGGGTGGGGGTGGTGGGAGACATGGGTGGGGGCCTGGTGGAGGCTGCCCCTGCACTGCTGGGGGGTGGGGGTGGTGGGAGACATGGGTGGGGGCCTGGTGGAGGGTGCCCCTGGTGGCTTGGGGTGCAGGGGGCCATGCGTTGGTTGGCAGTAGTGCAAGTTGACATGTGGGTTGGCTGGTGGGCATGGCCATGGTGGATGGGGTGCCTGCATGACATGTGCAGGGTAGGCCCCTGTGGTGTGAGCCACCTGCAGGGGCCGTGGAGGGTGTAGAGGGAACACCTGAGAGGACCCACACGTGCAATTCATGTGTGCTGCTCCCCGCGTACCCCTGTAATACACGTACCCTGATGATATCGCATGTGGAACTTCCCGCACACCCCTGTAATACACGTACCCTGATGGAATTGCGTGTGGAACTTCCCGCGCACCCCTGGAATACACGTACCCTGCTGATGTTGTGTGGGATACTTCCCCCGCACCCCGAAATACACGTACCCTGATGAGATTGCGTGTGTGACTTCCCGCGCACCCCAGAAATACAGATACCCCGCTCAATCGCGTGTGTAACTTCCCGCGCACCCCCGAAATACACGTACCCCGCTCAATCGCGTGTGTAACTTCCCGCGCACCCCCGAAATACACATACCCCGCTCAATCGCGTATGTAACTTCCCGCGCACACCCGAAATACACGTACCCCGCTCAATCGCATGTGTAACTTCCCTCGCACCCCCGAAATACACGTACCTCGCTCAATCGCATGTGTAACTTCCCGCGCACCCCCGAAATACACGTACCCTGCTCAATCGCGTATCTCACTTCCCACGCACCCCCGAAATACACGTACCCCGCTCAATCGCGTGTGTAACTTCCCGCGCACCCCCGAAATACACGTACCCCGCTCAATCGCGTGTATAACTTCCCGCGCACCCCAGAAATACACGTACCCTGCTCAATCGCGTGTGTAACTTCCCGCGCACCCCCGAAATACACGTACCTCGCTCAATCGCGTGTGTAACTTCCCGCGCACCTCCCAAATACACGTACCCCGCTCAATCGCGTATTTAACTTCCCGCGCACCCCCGAAATATACGTACCCCGCTCAATCACGTGTGTAACTTCCCGCGCACCCCCGAAATACACGTACCTCGCTGAATCGCGTGTGTAACTTCCCACGCGCCCCCGAAATACACGTACCCCGCTCGATCGCGTGTGTTGCTTCCCACGCACCCCCGCAATACACGTGCCCCGCTCGCACAGGCCCAATTGCTGTATGTTGCCACTTTTGTGATGCGCTGGGACTCTACCGCCTGCCTTCGTGTGGCGGACGTGTTTCAGCTTGTGCCTGTCTTTGGCTGTGCGTGGCTTTGCCATATTCGATTCCATGAATACGTGTGGTTCGAGTGCGTGTGGGCGTTCCGTCTGCTTCCCTGCAGTACATCCCCAGTTACGCCCTTATTTTCGCGCGTTGTGCCCCATTCCGCACGTTACGCCCCGTGTCCCGCCCACTTTCTGGTGTATGCGCCGAGGTTGTGCGCTTTCACTGTGCGCGTCGCGCACGCCTTTCGGGATGTTGCAGTGACTTGTGCGCCATGCACGGGTTTGGCGCACATCCCGAGGTGAACACGCGCAGGGACTTCCATGAATCGCACGCGTGCGCGTGCGCCTGTTTTTTTCCGCTTGCGCCTGCTTGCGCAAACATTTTCGGCGCACGTTTGTTCCATGAATCGGCCCCTAAATATATTGTTCCCAATTCTTAGTGAAGATTAGTGATGAATGATTGCACGAACAGTTGAATCATAGATTAGGTGTTCATGCATACTTAATTATATGACCGACATAAAAAGAAAGTCTCTAACAATGTGTTCACCACTTTGGGCATTATTGGTCATTAACACCCACCTGCAAGCTTCAATTATACATCAAGCACCTTGAGGATAAGCAACTAGTGTACACCTTGGTTGGTCACTATATTCGTTTTTTGGTGCTACCCTCACACACACAATGCGTCCACCCAAACTGTCTGCTCACACATTATCCGTCAAACGCACTAACCCCCATGCACATTGACTGCACACATACACATAGCACACATGCACACGCACTGCCCACACATAGCACAATCACCCTTTCAAACACACTAACACTGCCCCCACACACTGCTCGGGCACACTTTGTTCTGACATACATATACACACACTGTACACACCAACATAGCACAGTAACACACACACAACAATGTGGTGGGTATCTAGGAATTTCTGGGAAATGTATGCCAATGGTTTACATACTTGGATATTTGAGGTCAATCTCTGAAAATGATACAAGTGCTTGGATGCATGTAGTCACTATCTACAAAGAAGTGTGAGTAGCTGAGCATAACGTGGTAAAACCTGACACACGTATACAGCGCCCATTCAAAAGCCATAACTATTTGCTTTGCCAATGCTTGTTTCATTTTACTATTTGGTACTAAGAAGTATCATCAGCATAAATATATTTTGGAAAAACATGTGAACTGTTCTTACTTTATTTTCTTCCAGGTTGGGTACAGTAGGAAAGGCTCATTAAACCCCATAAAAAAATGGCCATGATATGTATTGTCCCAAATAACAAATAATTTGGAGGTCCTAACACCTTCTATGGAAAGCAAGAGCTGGTACATTCAGTGTGCAGGGTTGCTTTAATAGCTTCTTCTGTTGCTAAGAATGATTGCACAGACAGTGTGTTATGCACACAATGTTGTACCGACAGTGGCTTAGCAGATGCCTGTACTCGGGTAGTCTGTTGTATATCAGGATAACAATGTTTCTGCCACCTGAGGAGGCTATAAAAGCTGTAAGCATGTCAAATTAACAAAAACAATCAAGTTCTGGTGTGGTGTTTATTGAGACTTGGGTGGCTTGTAAGGTTAAGGGGTTGAGATAAAATGATTTCCCCTACCTACGTTGGGAGAGACATCTGTTTCATCTAGTACAGAATATATTGTCTCCATGTAGGACAGGGACGAAAAGCTTTATCTTAACTGATTTAGGCTCTGATGCATGAAGGCATTTCTAATGAGGAGAAAAGAAGCTGGTCCAGAATTGAAGCACTAAATCGTAAATAGGAGGATGGAAAATTAATTTAAATGTTGCCCTGTTTTAATGCTGTACAGCAGTCTTATACTGTGGCGCTGTAGAATTTGTTCGTAATGTTATGACACCATCTACTGCTTGTGGTGTTTGGCCGGGTGGGTGCATCATTTCAGCGCTGAAAAACGGGTGGAAGCCAGAGACATGTATGCTCATGAGGGCAATGTTTTATTATATAAATATGTTAATTGATCAATACACCTGACTTTTAAAGGTCAATCACAATGTTATAACAGAGCAGATGTATCTTGCTTTTGTTTGGTTTGAGAATACAGTGGATTCTTGAAGCATTTGGGGAATATCTCTTTACAAAGGGAGACATGTATGATATAGAGCAAGTCTATTTTCAGAAAGACGGTGATTCTTCAGATTCAATTTCATGAAATACAAAGGAAAGGATGGAACATTATTTCAACTCTTGAAAATACTCACACATGTGTTTGATCCAATGTTGTACCCTCTTTCTAGTTGTAGCATTTTCACATTACTCCTTCTACATAATGCAGAGTCCTCTAGCAGCATAAATACTGTGGAATGATCCATACTATTTTTGTGGCTTTAATGGAGTGAATGAGGTATTGGGCGATAAGTGTTCACCGATGCAGTGAAAATAGAATTGCAGATGTCTTCTGTAAACCCAGTAATCTTTACTTTTCAGATGGCAAAGAGTTATTGAAGCTGTGCTCCTGGAGTTATTGTCTGTCTGTGATCTTAGAATGAATTGCCTTTTGGGATCAGGCCTCCCTTGCTAGAAAAGGTTATTTTGGCAAGAGTTTATTTATGCTAGAGTTGGGGGTCACTGGAATTGTTATAGGTCATTGAAAGATATGTGGACACTCCCACAAGACTGAGGTGCAAGAACTCCCCTACATGGGAATGAAGATTGCATATTCATTGGCAATGCCATTACATTACTATATCATTCGATTACCATATTTTTACAATAGAGAATACTCATCTCTATTGTATCTAGAAGAGTAACCACGATGTTCGGGTTAGAAAAGAATATCAATATCACCTTACATATATCAAAAACGCATGAAGGACAGATTCATACATCCAGAGTTTGGATTTTCACTTTGGAGGATGATCAGGTGATTTATCAGCAATAGTAATGCCTCATAAGGTAGAGACAGTTTCTCAGACATTTTCTAACACCATAGCAACATACCAATTGCAACCCACACATTACACAGGGCTGCAAACAACTGACAATGAGAACAGCAGTGATATCAGGATACTCAGATCTGGTAATCACCAGCATACCACGTGCAGCCATCCATAACACTGAGATTATATTTTCGCTAACCCTTTAGGGGCACATTTTCAGCATTTTGTCTTATATCCTTTGACATCACGCTGTATGTGACGAATGTTTTTCATTAAATCTTGGTGAGCTCACAATAATTAAAACTGCTTCAGCATTTTAGATATAGAAGTTAAAGACAGCTGTATGGGGGTTAATTTTGCCCCCAGCGTAGCACATTTTAACTTGGCTGCATTTGAGGAGCACTTCATTGACACTGCTCATAACACATTTAGAGATACAATTAGAATATTGACCCGCTCGATGTTGCAACATTGGCTGGTAGCACTATATTGTTTGCATAAGCCATAGTTGGAATGTGTTGGTTGTGTTCACATTCAAGCAGCATCGAGGGTCACTCCTCACTGTTCCCTCTTCAGGTTATTGGTATACACATTAAATAATCTGGGGCAATGACATGCCCTTGCCTAACACCATAGATGCCTTAGGAAGCAATAGCAGACTGAGATAGCCAGGACCACATGCATGGGTGGGAATATTGATAGCATTAGTGGTGGACTTCTTGTCTGTCCATGAAGGCTATTCATGATCTTCTTCTTTGACCAGTTACATTAAAACGTTTCAATGACGTTCTGCTCTCTGGTCGCTGGTTGAAGCACCCGAACATGTATGCGTTGGTTGTGTCCAGAATGCACAAAAACACACTGTTTCCATGTATGTAAGTGTTCTGATGTATGCCATAGCCGGTGCATTGGTGGACTAAAGTAAAATTGTAAGTACATTTTTAAGTGGGTTCAAAACATTTATAATAAAACAAGACTTTATGACAACTGACAACATATAGCCATTTAGAATCTGGGAACAATATATGCAAAAAGGATTATGCAAGGTGGGAAAATGCTCAATATTAAAGTGTAATGATCGGGCTGAGCACAATATATAGTGTCTGTAATGTAGAAACATAGAATCCAAAATAGGTGTAAATAAAGTGGCACCTTTAGGTTCAATGCCTGATAGAAACATGTTATCTCATCTGTAGGTATTGCGATATCAGAGAAACTGAGTGAATAGCTTCTTAAATTGCTCATTGAAAAATACATGTATTGAACAAGAAGGATTTCAACCGTGAAGGTATGTTTTAATTTTAAACCTTGCTTTGAGGAGAATAGGACTATAAGCCAATCAAAATTCTAAACATGTACACTGTGTTTTGTCATCCTTACAGCATTAAAATAAAACATTTAAACACAATATTTGAGCTTGTGCAAGCCATATAAGCAGAATATACAGATAATGGATTAGAAACAACTGGTCAATGTCTTGGATTAGATACAGGTGTGTGGACAGAAACACGTAGGGTAGAAGTGAAGATGACTACATAGATTAGGTTTTTGCGGTGAAATTAACAAAACATGTTTTCGTATTTAAGATAGTACTGTTTTATAGATGGCGTGTGTAATAAGGAAGCGTACACTGTAGGTAAGTGAAGATCCTTTAATAGCAACCAGCCTGAGCCCAGCAGTGTTCAGCCTACATTACAGCTCTCCACTTAAACTCAAACCGTTGTTCTTGGAATGTAGAACATTAAACAAATGCAAGCATGACATCAGAGCAAGAGTGGAATTCTACGAGGTAGAATTCCACTCAAGAGCCATTACACATTATAACACTTCCCCCCTTACTCAACAAAAGAAACAACCCCCTTGAAGCCACATACACACACACCATGCACACTCACATACACCCACACACACACACACACACAGGCAACCACGCACACAGACACACACTACCCAGCCAAACACTAGCACCTAACTACAACTACAGAGCCCTCCAAAGGTAAGGAAACATAAAACTGTGCTAACGAACAATAGCACCCAAAACATAATCTTTATATGTGGAAGGAACCTTCCTCTCCCTGACAGAATGAGCATGAGTTAGGACAGGGTCGGCCGCCCCAGAAGTGGACACCTCACGTTCATCCACCGGAAGGTTTCCAACATCAGAATCATGCGCGAAATAGAAATGGAATGTTCCTCAACTTCCCGGAGATCTACAGCCACCCCTCTCACCATGGGTTTCAAGCTAACTAGTTCCTCACTGTCTTCCCGGACCGTGGAGCCCTCTAAGGGGGAATCACACCCTACACCAGCATCTCCTGAACCGCCACTAGGCCTACCAGAATCACCCCCCTGTAGAAACTACTTTCTCTTTGTCCACCACCGCCACACGCCTGAGACTCCATGTAGAACCGTCATCAAGTTTTACATACCCACGATCACGCTTGACCACTTTGCGTGGATTGAAGTACCTGCTGAGACCCTTGGCTATAAACCTAGGATTCTTGATCTGAACCCAATCACCAATCTTCACCGAAAGGGGCTTCCTACTAGCCAGTTGCTCACTCAAAAAACGCTTTTGCTTACTCCGAACTCGATCCAAAACTCCCTGCATATCCACCTGTGACTGGACACCACCGCCCAGGGCTGGCACTCTCAATTTGGAGCCCGGTTTCCTCCCCTGCATAAGCTCAAAAGGAGAAATGCCCAGTGACAATAGAAGGAGTCAGCCTGTAAGCTTTTAGAGATTCTGACACTACGATTCATACGTTCCACTAGACCATTGGCTTGAGGATTATATAGAGCAACCTTATGATGACGTATACCCAGATCATCCAGAAACTTTTGCATATAATCTGACACAAACTGAGACCCATTGTCAGTCACCAATCCAGCAGGCACACCCTCCCTGTCAAACACTTCAGAGAGAAACCCCACAATCTTCTCAGCAGTAACCGTAGATAAGGCAGTGGCCTCGACCCATCTCGACGTATAGTCCACCATAACTACAATAAATCTCAAGTCTCCTCCTAACGAATCTACAGGTCCCATTATGTCAAGCGCTACTTTGGACCAGACCTGACGGGGGGCTTCAACAGGATAGACTGGTTGGGGAACAGGAACCTTGCTTTTATCACTGTTGGAACATGCTGCACAATCTTTTACCACATCCTCCACGTCCGTGTCCATACCGGGCCACCAATAATCCTCTCTAAGTCTCCTCTTGGTCATAGACCTGCCCAAATGCCCCTCGTGTGCTAACTCAACAGGTTTCCCTCTAAGGGAACAAGAAGAAACTAAACTCAGACCTCTGGCCTCGCCCCATGGACCTTCGGACAATTCCTGCCATACATGCCCATAAAGCTTGGACAACTTAGTACTAACAAGACCACATCTAAGTGCTGCTCTTAATTCGACCAACTCGGGATCATCTGTACACTCAGCACTCCATTCGGGTTCCGATACAGCGGGCACTACACTAGCCACCAAGGAACATTCGTCCCCCACCACAGCTGGCGACTCTTCAGCACTACTAGAATTCGGAAAACGCGACAGGCAATCAGCTACCACATTTCTCACACCAGGGACATACTCCACCTTGAAATTAAATTCTGTCATATCGGCCATCCATCTCATGATCCTGGTAGATGCATGAGACAACCCCTTCGTTGTCAATACATGAACCAATGGCTTGTGGTCAGTATGAAGGGTGTACTCAATTCCCCACAGAAAGGTTTGAACATATTTAGAAGCCCACACAGCTGCAAGAGATTCTCTTTCTATGACAGCGTACATGCCCTCAGCTTCTCTGAGCACTCTCGACGCAAAGGCTATGGGACGAAGTTCTCCCTCAACCTTTTGTTCCAGTACAGCACCTATGCCATACTCACTCGCATCCACAGTTAGAAACGTTTTCCTGACAGGGGAAAATGAACTCAAGGATGAAGCCTGCTCAATTTCTTCTTTCAACTTGAGAAATTCCGCTTGACACTGATCAGACCACACAAAATGCACGCCCTTCTTCAATAATGACCTCATACCTACTGTCTTGTCGGCATAAGAAGGTACAAACCTGCTGTAATATTCGGCAAGTCCTATGAACGATCTCAACTGCTCTTTATTAGCCGGGGATGATGCACCGCTCAATGCCCTCACCAACTCAATCTTAGGATGAATACCCTTGGCATCCAGAGAGTGTCCCAAATAAGTCAAGCTGGGGACACCCACTTTGCATTTGCTAAGCTTGACCGTGAGACCACACTTCTTCAAGACATTCATCACCTCAAGAACTCTATGATCATGCTCAACCTGAGACTCACCCCACACCAGAATATCATATTGAAAACATTCCACCCCGCGCATACCTGCAAAGAGTTTCTGCATTGTCCTCTGAAAAACAACGGCAGCAGATGCCAAACCAAAGGGCATTCTACAAAAACGGAATGCGCCAAAAGGAGTGACGAAGGATGTTAGGGGGGCGGAAGTCAACATGCAGATCTATTTGATGATATGCGGATGACAGGTCAAACATCGAAAAACAGGATGCACCACACACCAAGGAAAGCATTTCATTAATATTGGGCAGAGGGTGTCTGTCAACCCATATGCATGAATTAAGATCCCTAAGGTCTATGCACATTCTCATGCCTCCATCACTCTTACGTGCCAGGACCACCGGAGCCAACCATTCCGAACTCTCTACTTCCTCTATGACTCCCGACTCTTTGAGTTTATTGAGCTCTTCCTTTAAGGCATCACGAGCCATGATTGGAACCCTCCTGACTTTATGGACAACTGGCACAGAACCCCTCTTGAGAATTATCTTGTGCGCAAAACCCTTCAATTTGCCCAGTGTTTGAGTAAAAACAGAAGGAAATCTGTTTTAACAGCACTTCTGCCGTGAGTCTCTCATGCAACTCAGCTCCATCACTCTCTCCCTTCACACACATCACCGGGACTGCTTTCCCTGGTCTTATTTCTAGTTCTAGAGCAGCTAGCTCGTCGCACCCTATAACAGGGTCACCTTTGTGAGCCACATATAATTTTCCTTTCGCCGCCCGTCCTTCAAACTCTATATCAGCTCATTCGTACCCAAGAGCCTTGATGGGTACTCGCCCATAAGCACACAGGTTTATGTCCGAACACAACAAATCAGACACCCTCTTGTGAAATTTAGACTCATACAGTTCAGGGGGTATCATCGCGTATGGTGACATTCTTTTGCGCATGCCACATGTCCCCGCCAACCGCATCTCCTGCACAGTTCCCTTGATGAAGGTATCGGCTTACTGTCCTTGTTCTTTGCTCTGACATCAACTGAGTTGCGGGGAATCACAGCATGTACCGCTTCTCCCTTCTCGGACATCTCCCTGACGCTCTTCCTGGATTCCTCAATAGCACGAGCTATCTCAATGACCTTTTCCAGGGGTGGATATTTTTCTATCCATAGCCTTTCTCTAACGGGCACATCACATGTCCGCATCATCACCTGATCACGGATGTACTCATCAATGGTACCAGTAAACTTGCACGTTGCTATCAGAGTATGCAGGGCGGTCACATAAACATCTGCCCTCATTAGAGCCTTGAGCCCCCGAGAAGAAGTGGTACCTCTCAAGCACCACATTGGCCCTCTTGCCGAATCGTGCTTCCAACTTGCCCAAAGCTGTTTCGTAAGCTAACACCACTCCTGGTAAGGCATCACCTCCAACGTTCCCTTCTGTGGGGGCAATAGGAGCAGCGTGCACATTGGAACCGGGGAGATGTCTGAACAGCCTAAGACCTTCAGTTCCCAAACAGTTGAGCAAAGCTGCTTCCCTTTCATCGTCGGTGAATTTGGCACCACTTGCTGCCCTAAGACATACTTTGAAGGTGTTGACCCATAAGTCCCACACAATTGCTGGTTCACCCGGACTGGCCAGAAATGCAGGAGGCGGACGTGCACTGTTGTGCTGCATGTTGAGCAAAGTTTGGGTATTGGCAATGTCGGTCTATAACTTCACGTCAGTGCTAGGCAAGAAGCAAGCAACTTAAATTGTCATTAATCACAGTATACTGCAGATCCTAGGCAAACTGAAGGTTAACACAGTCACAAAACTCTTGAAGTGTTCACACGGGGTTAACTTTCCAACAGACTCCTGATACATTGCGCGTTTCTCTCTCAATACGCCGGCTGCAGATGCCGACGCGTGTGAGCTTACAGCTCCTTGCCCCCTCTGCTCCCCCCTTGGTCTTCGCCTCCTTTCCAGGACCCCCGTTCACCACGGGAGGCCCACGCTTGACTTCGGCCACAGACGTGTGCGGGGGCAGCCCTCCTCCTCCTCACCTGCACTCCTGCACCTGCAGCGGGGGCGCTGCGCTCAACCCCGGCTGGGGAGCGCAGGCCAGGCACGTGGCTACGGTTGTCTGCGTGTGTGGGAAGGCCTTCTCTCGCCTACCTTCTCTTGGACTCCTGATGAGGCGGAGACACCGCGCTCGACCCCGGCTGGGGAGCGCAGGCCAGGCTGATGTGGATGTGCAGGGAAATACTCCTCTTCGTCGGAGGAGCTCGCTCGACACAGGCAGCATCGGCCGGAGAACTCTTCCATTAACGGATCTGGGCAACACTTGGGAAACGGACCTGCCTCAGGGAAGGGAATGTAGGCAACTGCTGGGCGGCGAGTGGCTACGTGGGTTGAAGGCTGGTTGCTCTCATCGCCAGTGTAATAAGGAAGCGTACACTGTAGGTAAGTGAAGATCCTTTAATAGCAACCAGCCTGAGCCCAGCAGTGCTCAGCCTATATTACAGCTCTCCACTTAAACTCATAACCGTTGTTCTTGGAATGTAGAACATTAAACAAATGCAAGCATGACATCAGAGCAAGAGTGGAATTCTACGGGGTAGAATTCCACTCAAGAGCCAGTACACATTATAACAACGTGGTGAACTAACAATTAAATAATACTTACATTGTTAATAGGTTAGTCAGTCAAAAAGCCTTTTATTCGATATAAAAATCCTTTAGGCTAGACACACAGCCGTTACAACTAGAAATTGATTAAAAACAACAAAATAGCTAGTCCATTAAGAACACAGACGACTGAGATGGTCTTAAATAAGAATTCATTTGTGTGAAAGTGACAGCTTTTTGTAGGGGAAATGTGATACGAAGCACACAGTGTTACCTGCCCACATTATACATATTTGAATGATGAAATATAAATATGAATGTATGTTTGGATTACTGGCTGTGTTTGTTAAATTAACATATAGTGACCTAATCTGCATACAGGATGAGAAAGGCTGCAAAAATCACTAAAGCAGAGAGCCAAAAGCAGAGTTCTTTGTGGTGATAAGAATCAGGGTATGCAGTGGTATAAGATGGTTCACATTCAGTGGCTGCCCTCAAGATATTTGGAGTTACACAAAATAGATCTCCAGTTTATGGTCAGTTTTGTCTATTGTTCACTCAACTCCTGCATTTAACTTGACTATACGCAGTTTCCCTAAATAAGCAGCTAGCCACTGTACATTCCGCCCCTCACAAGCCAGAAATTGCATTTCTAGAGGGGACGAGTGTTGAACAGTAGCCACATGTCCTATTACCCTTTACCTTTCGTGATATCACTTACAATATTTATTTGCACAATAGCTGTTTTCTTTTTGGTACACCTGTATTATTGGTCCTGAGATGATGGGAGGATAGCTCAGGGGAAACATGTTCGCCTTGGAAACAAAACAACACGGGCCCACCTTGGGGTATTCAGCGTATTATAAATAACGTATCATATCATGGACCCACATTTTAAGGGAACTGCCAGACTTAGGTCCAATAATCAGGCCATCACGTTTCGAAATTCACTCCCGCCCCCCCAGACAAGCAACACTCCTGCGCTCCGATTTTGTGTGACTCTGTCTCTCTTCCCTTCATCAATAATGCTAATAGTTTTGCATATGGTTATGGCATTTCTACTGACTAATGTACAATAAATACCCCCTAGCAGATGCTGCAAGGTTTCTTTTAACCTTTTTTACATTCCAAATAGATAGAAATGGCTGCCCGTGAAGGTGTTAATCCACACCTTTAAGGTGAACCCCCAATACATGTCACCATTGGACAAATGCCTTACATAATCACTGCTTAATAGTGTCTTCATTCAAAGATTAATAACCCAACTCACCTCAGTCCCTCATTTCCACCTGAGGCCTACTTTTAAGCAATTTTTGGGAGAAGCTTTGCAAAAGAAACACGTCTGTGTCCTCAGTGTTAGACTGGGGCCTAGCATTTTCACAGAAAATTCACATATGTTCACTGGTGTTCCCTTTGCATTCAAGAAACTACTTTAAGAGAAGAAAGTAGAGCACTGGTTCAGAGGTTCAAACCCAACTCACATGGATGCTCACTTTGTCTTCAAGGTCCCTGCGTTTTGCCATTTTTCAAGATTTAAATTGATATTCTGTGAAAGTATTCATATTTGTGATGTTTTGTTTTAAATGTATCCCTTTCTAGTTCACACAACAGTTCATACCGATAAGAAAGGACTGATGCAGAGATTCAAACCCAGCTCCCTTTCTCAGGATGAGTTTTCAAAGCTCTACCCTACCAATGCGTTGGCCATACACCATGTATTGGCATTGATCAACTCAAGCACAGAATGCAACATCAGTGCACACCTGGGACCATCTTGGGGTTGGCCTTCATTATCTACCTTTGTAGAATGATTTAATCAGGTGACATCTATTTCAGGGGATCTTTCCACACACCCCAAAACAGTAGCACACTATTTTCCTTTATTCGATAATGTTATTTGTATGTATCTGTGACCCCCAATTTAATAGCATTGATTCCTTTCAGCTACCCTCCCCTTTCGGGACAGGAAAAACACAGGGTTGCAGAGAAGGTATATTTATTGAACAAATAGAAATAATGTAATCAATATAAAGTTAAATAAGTGGCACTTCCATTAAATTTGAATGCAATGATGAAAAATAATCCTCAAGCTAGCCACCTCTGTTTTCAGTTATAGAGATAGAGACTTTTGTAACACACATCATCATAGGCATCTATATGCTTAATTCACCCTGAACATGCATACACCATGGATTAAATGCTTGAGAGTCCTGGATGAATATTTCACTACAACAAAAAATAGTTTAAAGTATCTTTGCCTATCCAATTATCTCTAGTTCCCCTGTATTCAAAATTCCACCTTCCCCTTACTCAATATACATGTCAGAATTTCAGCATCATTTTATAAAACTCAATTGCAACAAACTACTGGACCCTCAAATATGAAAATGGATTGTAGAAAGAAAAATGCAGGTTCAACATGTATATAGGCTAGCTTTCCTCCTGTTCCTCCTGATGTTTCTATTTAATGACAGTGTAAACGTGTGCTTTTCTCACTTTCAATGGGAAATTTAAAACTGTGACATTGGGTATCGAGGAGTCACCCTTTCTCTTTTGACTAAACAACTTAGTTCTAACAACACTATTCTCTTGATGGTGTACACAAGCATAATTTATTTTTTTTGGCATGTGTAGAAGCGCACCCAGCCTTCAGGCATCTGTGTGCTAGTTACAGTAAGACAGCGAAAAGACAATAAAGAAACACAGGGAAAAAGAAACATGGGGAAAGAATGGGGGCAATGTCAGTTGAAAAGATGAGTTTTTAGCTTTTTTCTGAAGATGTCAAATGAATGTTTGTCTCGCACGTGAGTGGAGGCACGCAGTGGGAAGCTGGACCTGCCTGCCCTCTTGCACTGGAACCTGGCGATGGCGAGGCAAGACGTCTCATTACGAGTTTGGAGGTAGCCATGGTGCTATTAGCGCCAAGGCTGCCTCCAAACTTGTGTCCGGGTAGTCGGAATGGGGACTTATTCCAACCTGGGGACCCGGTAAGTCCCCATTCTGAAAACCATTCCCCATTCCCATTCGAGCCCCCATAGGGCTCAATGGGAATGGGGAAGGAGCTAATAACGGGCCCGCAAATAGCGTGCACGTTATTAGCTCCCTGGTCCCTTAGCGGCTCCCGCTAAGGGCGGCTGGTAAATCCTTACCGGTGCCGTTAACCCCCTACCGCCGTACTCGTAATGAGGCCCAATGTAGCAGATCTCAGGGGCCTTGTCTGTGAATGTCTTTTGAGCTTAGTTGCAAAATATGCTGGGGTGTTGCTGGAGAGACAACTGTGCGTAATGTTGAGGACTCTGAAGTTGATTCGATCCTTTATTGTTAGCCAGTGGGTCGATTTTCTCTCTTCAGTGATGTGATTTCTCTTCCCAACGTCAGGTGCCACTTCTAATCAGCTTTTGGTGGAAATGAAAGGTCGGCTGGTGGTGATCAGTTTTGTGGCATATACAGAGAAGTTTCTATGGGAGGGCAAAAGGGGCACTTGCCAAGGGCCCCCACCTTAGAGGGGGCCCCACAAGGCTAGCTGATCTGAAGAAGTAATATTCCATTGTTCACCAGTCTTAAATAGCACACGTCAGGATATTTTATGGGGTACTGCTGAGGCTCTCAATCCATTGCCTTTCTGTTTTGGCAAGTGCATTCTGCCTTGATCAATTCGTCATGTATTGCTTTCTGTGTTCACTGTGGTATATATAGTTTGTGTGTCCCTTATGGCACAACTCTGTAGCATTCTTTCTTTCCTGTGGGAATTATGTTGATCATGTGTAATAGGCAATGGTGAAATGCATATTGATAAATTGAGTGATGCAATGGTTCAGAAGTTAGCTCAGTGTGTGAAACACCCATTGCAGAGATATGTGTTCATATGCAAAATTAGAATATCACATTCCAGCAAGGCTGGCTGAGCCTTTCCTATGTCTGAAGTCTATAAACCTGCCTGCATATGTACTTGGTTTTGCAGAACAACATCTGCTATTATCAGCAATGTACCTGTACCAGATAGGGGTTGCTTTAAAAACTAACATATCATCCATATGGTGAAGATCTAGACATTGGTTTGTTCAGGTGGGGTTTTGTAATACCTAGGCAATCACCTCCAAAAATGGCATAAACTGTTAGTCCAAGAGGTGACTAAGGGCCTCATTACACGGTAGGCGGTGAGCCATGGCGCTATTAGCGCCATGGCTCATGCCGGTAAAATACCGGCACCGCCTTGGCGGAAAGGGGATTTACCGCCCCATTCCAAGGTTGGAGGGGCGGTAAATCCCCTTTCCGCCATTGCCCTTCCCCATTCCCATTTCTGCCCCATAGGGCTCTATGGGACTGGGGAAGGCGCTAATTACGGCACCGCAATTTTGCGGTGCCGTAATTAGCTCCGAGGTCCCTTAGCGGGTTGGTTTTTAACGCCTGCAAAAAGCAGGCGTTAAAGCACCAACCCGCTAAGGGACCTCGTAGTAAGGCGGTAAGGGTTAACGGTCACCGTTGCCATTAACGGTGACCGTTAACCCTTACCGCCGTCCGTGTAATGAGGCCCTAAGTATCCAAATTCAAGACTATGGAACAACAGTGTTCATGTTTGTATCCTGGATTTGCCAGGAGACCATACAGTGGTACTGGTCAAATCATCTAATATATATTACATTACTGTGCTGTATTCTGTGAGGTTTGCCTTCTTGCATGCTGGTATCGTTTAGCACATTATTTGATGTTTTTTCTTATGTAGTCCATTTGGGTGGAAAGGTTGGTAGACAGAAGAGAGTGGACCATATGTTGCAGGCCCCAGACAAGCTTATTTTAAGGTCTGCTTGTTTGACACCAAAAACGGTTTGCTTTTTTAGTAAAAGTCAAAGGTTTGTATGCACGTTTGTAAATTAAGCCATGGTTTTGGAATTATTTAAAGTTTTAAAATACAATAGAAAAACCGAGATTAAATGTGTTAAATCACATCGATTGGTATGCTGTTATACTTCCCTTGATGATGGAGAGAATGAAGCTAGAATCATTCCCATTTTGCATAACACCCTTCTGTAATATTTTGTTTAAAAATGGTCATGTTTGCTAATGTTATTTGTGTACTTTCCAAGTCTGTTTTTTTACTAAAATGAGATTGTTTTAGTTCATGGTAAGAACTGGAAATTAAAGTGTTAAATGCAGACATTGCAGAGTTGGCACACCTCCCAGCTTCACCCCTTCACCCCTTAACCAATGTGTGATCCTGGGCATCTCATTTAATCTTGTATTGCCTAACCTCTCAATATTTCCAGGCCCTAAGCCTTTCAAAATCGTCACCCCTTCCAAGTGATTTCCTTCTCATGGCATGATCTTCATAAAAGCCTTATTCATGGTTTCACTGCGTTAATAGTGGGCATATTTTGATCGCACACACAGGCATATGTTTGTTTGATATCTAATAGCAACACTATTTGAAAACCATATCCCACTTCGAATCTCAGTCTGTCTGGATAAAGACACCTTCCTGGTAGCTTCTAATCTGCCTCCACTATCCATGCAACGGTAAGTGTAGCATTGTCCTTCCTTCCTTCCTTCCTTCCTTCCTTCCTTCCTTCCTTCCTTCCTTCCTTCCTTCCTTCCTTCCTTCCTTCCTTCCTTCCTTCCTTCCTTCCTTCCTTCCTTCCTTCCTTCCTTCCTTCCTTCCTTCCTTCCTTCCTTCCTTCCTTCCTTCCTTCCTTCCTTCCTTCCTTCCTTCCTTCCTTCCTTCCTTCCTTCCTTCCTTCCTTCTCCATACATGAGCACTTTTGCATTTTGTGGGGCAGCTAATGTGAGTTCTCTGTTTATTATGGGTTCCATGTACCTTTTACATACGTTCCACCATTAATACTACATCTACCTTTCTGGATTTTATTGATAAAAAGTATCCTTCTGTACTAGAACAGTAACCCCTTTGTAGACTGCTAATATTGGTCTTCAAATGCTACTTGTTTATCATTCTGCAAGAATAAAGAGTGCCAGGGGACTTAAAGGGAGTAAACGTGCTTATTATGCTGCGAGACAGCATATCAAACTATAGGTTGTGAGCGCAATGGGTGGGTGGTGAGGGATGCGACCAGTATTCTTGATCGCTTAATTCCTTTGGTTTGGTGAGGGGACCCCAATGATGTCCATGCCCAGGGCCCCAAAAGTGCTTAAGATGGACCTGGGCATATGCTGACGTGGGGGTAATGTGGTTGATGGGGCGCATCATGTTAAGGACGGTGTCCAAATATACTCTGAGGGTTTTTACTGTGAGGTTGACTGGAATAATGTTACCATCAATTGTGAATGCTTCCTATGCCTGGGAAAGCTTGGCGATGTGTGAGGGGGGCGATGATGAGCAGCTCTTTCTTATCATCGTTCAGACAGAGACTCTGTGTGCCAATCCACATTTGAATAGATTGAGTTTATCCTGAACGAGTCCTGTGTGTGGTTGCCAGAGAGAGGGATGAGGATCTGTATATTGTCAGCATAGTTTGTGTATGATGTTCTTGATGAGTTCAGAAGATCAAAAAGGGGTTTTGTATACATGTTGCATAGTGTGGGTGAGAGGCAGGAGTCTTGTGGTACACCACAGGGGTTAGGTGTGGGGTGTGCAGATGCTTTGCCAGCAAAGGCTGGAGAGGGTCTGTCAGATAGGAATGAGGCAATCCAGTTGGCTGCATCAATGGAGAAGTGGTCTGCTGATGTGAGGTGGCGGCAAAGGGTTTGGTGGTCCACCAAATCAAACGCTGCAGAGTGGTCTAGGAGTAGGAGAAGGGAGAGGCTGCCGTAGCCGCTGGTGGCATCATCTAGCTGTTTCTTGAGATCTAATAAGGTGGTTTTGGTTTCATACTTTGGGCAGAATTCATATTGCTGACTGCCTAAGATGTGATGGTATTCTAGGAATTCCTGTATTTGTAGGTAAGCAACTCTGTCAATGTTTTAACAGGGTTGGGGCTGGCGGGGATGGAAGGGTCAAGGTAGGTTTTTTTTTAGTAGCAGCAAGATCCAAGATTACTTGAGGGAAGGAGGTACGGTGCATGATGCAATGGAGGAGTTGATGATGGCTGCAATAAAAGGGAGTAGTGGTTTGGCACATTCTTTTATGATGGGTTCTGGGCAGATGTCACCTTTACACTGTGACAGTTTTAGGCCTTTGATGATTCTGTCAAGAATGGGAGTACTGGTGGGTTGAAACTTGAAGAGTGGGATGTACATCTTGTTGTGGGGCGAGAGGTGTGACTGCTAGAATGCTGGACCATTTGGTTGCAATCTTCTTATGCAATATTATGAATTTGTCTGTGAGGGTGTCTTGGACAGTGTTGTACCTGGAATTGTCTTTGAGTATGGTGGCAGGGGGGTGGATGGGTTTTCGACCTCTCAAAGGATGGTGAATAGTTCACAGGGGTGGGAAGATGCCTTTGAGAATCTGTAACTGTAGGTTGTTGCTTTGGCAATATGAATGGCCTGTCTGTAGTTACAGGAAACTGTGGTGAAGCAGTATTTATTTGTAGTGGTGGGGTCTTTTAACCAGATGGCGGTTTGGTTGTCTCTGAGTTCAGGCGTGAACCAGTAGTTGATGTGTTGTGGGTTTTTATGTTTCTTGGCTTTGAGGGAGGCCAGGTGGTCTAAGGTTGATGTAGTGGTCTACCAGGGCTTTGGTGTCCTTGGTAAGCGGGAGGGGGTTCTGCAGGAGCATAGTAACGCTGGTGCTGGTGAGGTAGCAGGTGTTCCAGGCCATGATGAAGTCTGGTGTGGTAGTGATTTGAGAAGAAGGTACTTTGTATTGACTGGAGGATGGGATGGTAAGGTGATGGTTTTATAGTCAGACCATGGGCACAGAGTTTTAGGATGGTGGTGTTAAATTTGTGATGCAGGATCCAGTCTAGTGTTTGGTCAATGGTCGTGAGTGCAGTGGGTACCAAATTGTGTGAATTCTAGGGCTGCCATGGAGCATGCTAGGCCGGTAGCCTTTGTATCCAGCGGGTCGATGTATCCAAGGTTAATGTCACCCAGGTCTAGGAGTTGGGAGGCAGGTTTGAGGTTAGTCGGTGGAAGTTAGGAGAGTTCATTCTCAAAGGGAGTAAGGGAGCAGGGAGGCCAGTAGACGAGGTGGAGGTTGATGGAGGCTTTGAGCGTGCATTTGATTTTGGCTGAAATAGATTTGCAATTGGGGAAATAGGAGATATTTAGGGAGGGTTTTTGTAGATAAGGGCTACCCCCCTCCTTTTTTAGAAGCTCTGTCAGAGCGAAGTATGGCATAGCCATGTGGGAAGGCAATGGAGAGTGCTGGGTCAGAGGTGGGTTTGAGCCAAGTTTCTGAGAGCACAAAGATGTCTAAGTTGTTGGTGGTGAGTAGGGCCAGGATGTTTGGTGTGTGTGTCACCGGAAATCTGGTGTTGAGAAGGGTGCAGTGGGGCCTGTTGGTCCGGGGGCTGAAGGGGTTCGGTGTCATTGGTGGTTTGAGACAGAGCAAGTGCCTGGCTGTCATTGGTAGTGTGAGGCAAGGCAGGTGTCTGGGTACCATTGGTAGTGTGAGGCAAGGCAGGTGTCTGGGTACCATTGGTGGTGTGAGACAATTACTTCAATTATATATTTTTTCTAGGTATGCATACAGTGAGATGTCCTTTTAACTCCCCAATATTTCTTCCACACTAGACGTCTTCACACAGAGAAATAGTGAGGGGAACGCACTGTAGGCACACCATAAAACTAGTCTATAAAGCATATTTTTCCAGAAGCACATACACTTCAGATATGCTCTCTAACTTCTCAGGGTGCACAATCAATTTATACTTCCCAACCCTGAGTACTGACAAATAACAGGGACCAGGATTTAATCTCTAGTTCCCTTTTTAGTATCGCTCCCCTCAGGATAATTTCCCATTCATATTGTACTCACATATCAATTTCTTTTGTCTTACAAACAGGTGGGCACCCTCTTATGAACTGATTCAATTCTCTTCCTCTAGGAACAGGTGGACATCAGTCAGCAAGATGGAATCAGCTTTGCTCCACAGCCTGTCTGCGGTTCCTTTCTCTGAAGAAGATCTCTGGCTTCTGGTTGGACTCACAGTGAAAAGGTAAGCAATCTATTCCTCATCAATTCTTCTTCTTCCTCTCCATCAGTCAGCGAGGGATCGAGTGAGTGAATCTGGCAGTGTCTTTCCTAGGGAGTGTGTGTTGAATCTTTTATAGACCCAAAACCCCACCTTTTTCCTGGTGTGCATAGTTTCCCCAATCTAATTGGTCAATATATGTCAATAGACAGTGTTCCAAAAGTGACATCACATATGAACATACCACTTTGTGGTCATTGGGCACATTACTGAAGGGGGCTGTCTGATGGAAGTAACCTCTACACCCAGTTTCCCTTCCATTTGATGTGATGTCATCTCAGAGATTTCTCGCAGTAAACATTGTAACATTCTGAAATAGTAAGTTCCACACATATGACCACTTTACTAATCAGCTCACCATGTATCTCTCTCTCTGGCACACATCTAACAATGCCATGTTCATCATGATATCAGAAATAGTTACAGAGTTGCATATTTTTTGTGTACATACAAATTATTTTTCCATCTCAAAATAATGGACACATCACTGTGGACGCTGGGATATATGGATTTCTGGTGTCGCTGTTTCTGTGCGTCAAAATGCGCATTTGCCAAATTTACATATTTTAAAATCACATTTCAAAAAATGTTTTGTCCATTTAATAGACATTTTCAAATTTAAAGCTTACCAAAAACCAATTAACTTGTTAGCACACTCCCTGTAAGAATTCTGAGTGAAATAGTGCATCCTGATGTACTCTTCAAATGCCAATTGTTTTCTCACGTTACACATATTCAATACAGTCATTTGTTTTTCTGCCCACTGCAGAACGTCTGGTATTTTTTTCTGTTGATCCAGAGCTGAAAATATAGGATGCACAACCCAATGCGTTGCAATATTACAACTGTTTGAAGTTCTTAGGGGCTTCCATGGTTTGGTGATCTTTCATAACTTTCCCTTTTTTTCAAAGGTCAGTTCCTTTCTCCAGGAGAGTCATGGGACATTTAAATAGTAGATAGGCAAAACAGATCCACTGGTCAAGCTGAACTCCCGTTATTCTTTTTCACTACCTTAATCCCCAATACACAGATGCAGGCCCAGAGCCCCGTCATTGTCATTATGGCTCAACATCTCGGTATGTTTCTGGAAGCTGGAATCTCAGGGATAGGAAGCAGACTTGCACTAGGGATAACCGAAAGAAAAGTTAATATTACATACAGTGTATGAACTGTGCAATATGATGGCCATACGGCAGAAAAGAAACAGAGAGAGGAAAAGAGAGAGAAAAAAAGAAATATTTTAATTCATTAGTAATGGAATGATGTATAATGAATTACTTTTTTAATTCTGGATAGGCAAATACTATTTCATAATATCTTTTAAAATTCTTCTTTTTTAATTGTTTTATTTTGTTTTTTAAACTGTATTGTGAAACGTTGTAATGTTAGGATGTATAATGGCACTCAATAGAATTTTTTTTAATGATATTGTGTTATTAATTGGATGCTTTTATGACTGTGTCGAAATAAAGCTATATTGAATTTGAACTTGATTATGGCTCAACCTACAGAAATTCCAACTGCTTGGGAAAGCATGTTGATCTGTCTTCACATCTCATCACTGGGGGAGGTGAATTGGGCAGAAAAGCAAGTCAATAGCTGACGCTTGAGTCAGTTTGGGTTCTTTCAATTGCCATTTTTAATGTTACATTTTTCTGTGCCCCTAGATTTTACATTTTAACCAAAAACACAGCGGTTTTTCCATTGCACTGGACTTTCATGGCCCCTGATATCTACAAGGAACAATAAACACACACACAGCAGCAGTTTAAATATTTATTTTGAAAATGCCCCTTGCTCTGCATCTTTACTTTGAATTATGCTTCATTACACACCTCCCCATTTGCTCTTACACCTTACGGAAGCAGAAGGGGTTAATCTTGAATTAGTATTTTCCTCCAGTATCAATTTCCATTTGGGGAACAATGGAGATCTGATTTTACAGCTGGATCTTCCGCTGTCCTTTGTTTCTTTCCTTATTGGGATAATTCTTCTGTTAATCAAATAGAAACAGAGGAATAGAAAGGCTGGTTTAGAGACACATAGAGACACATAGGCCCTCATTACAAGGTGGGCACAAAGGGATACCGGGCACCGGTAATGACACCGGTGCCGGTAGTCCCTTTGCGCCCTATTCCGAGGTCCCTTTGAGGGTCCTTCCCTTAACGCCTGGTTTTACCTGACGTTAAGGACGGGACCCGCAAAGGGATTCCGGGGTCAATAACAGTACCGCAATTTGCAGTACCGTTATTGACGCCTTCACCCTTCCCATTGAGCCCTATGGGGGCTCAAATGGGAATGGCTTTACAAATGGGGATTTTTCAGTCCCGCCAAGGTCGGACTGGACCGGTAAATCCCCATACCACCAAGTCGGTGGCGGTACCGGTATTGGTGCTAGTCATGGCGCTAATAGCGCCATGACTAGCACCAACCTTGGAACGAGGGCCATATTCCTATGAAAATAGTAGCTCTTATCACAGTCGTTTTACAATACTTATTAATTAATACTAATATTTTCATCTATTCATTCTCTCGCACACAAATGTGATTACTTGCCTGTTAATTTTCCTTATTACTCCTTTTCATTTTTCTGTACAGATGGCCGCTCAATCATTCTCAAAACTGATCAAGGGATACAGCTTTTCAATTGATTGATGTGGACCAATTTTTCTTCAACCAGATCTCCTTTTGGGATTTGGATCTTACAGGAGAAATGTTATCTACAATCACAAAATCACCTCACCAAGAAGGTAAAAACATCTTCTCCTGGGCTTGGTTACTCTGAATATTATATATAGTCTGTCAACTACCTGTAGGCTGTAGATGCTTCCTCAAGTTGTCAATGTACTCATGAGTAATAGAGGCAGGTATCAGCGTCTGCTCCTGATTTCAGTAAAGCAGATGTTGAAATATCTGCACGTGATACCCAACATAGGCGGAGAGCCACGACCCACTTGTACATTTTCCTTTTCTCCTACTTCTGTAACTGACATTCTGGACATCTTGAAAGCAATATGGCCAGCTTCTTATGCGGGGGAAATGTGCCTTCTAAATTCATAGGGAAAAACCCTGACATCTTTGCACCCTTTCTGGCCTGTTTTTGATCAATTCCTCATTTAGAGAAGGCCTTGTACCCAACAGCCTTAAGCATGCAGTTATCTTGCCTCTGCCGCAGAAACCCAGCTTAAATCTCAGCTACCCCAGTAATCTCCGGCCTGTAGTCAACTGCCTCTTTTTGCTAAAAGTGATTGATAAAGTTGCCACTAATCAGTTTCAAAAACATCTAGAAGCAAAGAATATTCTGCACCCATATCAATCAAGCTTTCGGGCAGCACATGGGATAGAGACAGCCTTGTTGGACCTCCATACTAAGATGCTGAGTACCATAAGAAAGGGCAAGGAAGGCCTACTGATACTTCTGGATCTGTCGGCTACCTTCAAACTGTTAGACCACTCATGTCTTCTGAATCGACAGATCTCCTAGGCCACTGTTCTGAGAATGCCACTGACTGGATATCCTCCTTTCTTGACAACAGGATTTCACATGTGTATTGGGGTAAGGCTTCCTCAGAGTCCCCGAGGGTTTTTTCCCCCATGCGCTGTTTAATCTATTTATCAGATCTCTGTGCAACCTATTGACATTACTGAATGTGTACTTCTTATTTTTCAGGTGAGTGGCGACCATGATCAAGACCAAGTATGGTTAAATCATTTGAATGATGGTATCAATGACTGGTTGAACTCAAACTCCCTGAGCCCGATTCGTAGAATGGAGCGCAGAAATGGCCAAGGGCCGTGCAATGAGAAGGACCAAGCTCAAGCCGTGGCACAGAAAAAAAAGCGCCACTCGTGTTCATGGATTTGAAGATGCATTACTAGACGTCGCACAAGTAACGACAAGCTGCGTGAGGAACACTCCAACACGCCCCCTGGACACCAAAAAGCAAGTTAAAGGACTAACACAGCGCAAGCCTCTGTGCCATCTCTAGCCCAGTATCCAGCACCCCAGAGAAAACGTGTGACAAAACCTTGCAACCCCAGGCCATACCCCAGAAAAATTGTGTGACAAAACCTCACAATCCCAGGCTGCACCCCAGAGAAAACATGCAACAAAACCTCACATGTGACACCGCCCACAGATAGCCCCCTCCAACGGGACACCCCCACAGGCATCCCCCTCCAGATGGGACACCCCCAGACCCTCTCACATGTGACACCCCCCACAGGCAGCCCCCTCCACAGGACACCATCCCCAGCCCCCCTCACCTGTGACAATCCCATACACAACCCCCTCCAGACGGGACAACGGCCACAGGCGTCCATCCCAAGATGGGACACCACGCCCAACCACTTCACATGTGACACCCCCCACAGGCAGCCCCCTCAAGATGGGACACCACTCACAGCAACCCCCACAGACAGCCCCCTCCATACGGGACACCCCCCACAGCCATCCTGCTCCACAAGGGACACCCCCCACAGACAGCCCCCTCCAGAACGGACACCCCCCACAGGCAGCCCCCTCCAGATGGAACAACACACCGCAGCCCCCCTCCAGACGAGACACCCCCACAGGCAGCCACCTCCAGATGGTACACCCCCCACAGGCAGCCCCCTCCAGAAGGGACACACCCCACAGTCAGCCCCCTCCACAAGGGACACCCCCCACAGGCAGCCCCCTCCAGACAGCACACCACCCCCTAGCCCCGCTCACCTGGGACACCCCCCACAAGCATCTCCCTCCAGACGGGACACCCCCCACAGCCAGCCCCCTCCAGTAGGGACTCCCCCCACAGGCAGCCCCCTCCAGATGGGACACCAGCCCCCAAAACCCCTCACCTGTGACACCCCCACAGGCAAACCCTTCTACACGGACACCACCACCCAGCCCCCTCACCTGTAACATCCCCCACAGGCAGACCCCTCCAGATGGGACATCCCTGTAGCCAGCCCCCTCCAGAAGGGACTCCCCCACAGGTAACCCCCTCCACAAGGGACAACCCCACAGGCAGCCCCCTCCAGAAGGGACACCCCCCACAGGCAGCACCCGACATATGGGACACCGCCCCCAAAACCCCCTTGCCTGTGACACCCCCCACAGGCAGCCCCCTCCAGATGAGACACCACCCTGCATCCCCGCTCACCTCTGACACCCCCCAAAGGCAGCCCCCTCCAGATGGGACACCCACCAAAGGTAGCTCCCTCAAGATGGGACACCAACCCATGCCCCCCTCACCTATGACACCACCACAGGCAGCCCCCTCCAGAAGGTACACCGCCCACAGGCAGCCCCATCCAGATGGGACACCACTCCCCAGCCCCCCCACCTTTGACACCCCCACAGCCAGCCCCCTCCAAAAGGGACACCCCCTCACAGGTAGCCCCCTCGAGAAGGTACACCCCCCACAGACAGCCCCCTCCAGATGGGACACCACCCCATAACTAGACGTCGCACAATTAACAACAAGCTGCGTGAGGAACACCCCAACACGCCCCCGGACACCAAAAAGCAAGTTAAAGGACTAACACAGCCCACGCCTCTGTGCCATCTCTGGCCCAGTATCCAGCACCTCAGAGAAAACTTGTGACAAAACCTTGCAATCTCAGGCCATAGCCCAGAAAAATTGCGTGACAAAACCTCACAATCCCAGGCTGCACCTCAGAGAAAACATGCAACAAAACCTCACATGTGACACCGCCCACAGATAGCCCCCTCCAACGGGACACCCCCACAGGCATCCCCCTCCAGATGGGACACCCCCCCAGACCCTCTCACATGTGACACCCCCGACAGGCAGCCCCCTCCACAGGACACCATCCCCAGCCCCCCTCACCTGTGAATCCCATAGACAGCCCCCTCCAGATGGGACAACCCCCACAGGCGTCCATCCCAAGATGGGACACCACGCCCAACCACTTCACATGTGACACCCCCCACAGGCAGCCCCCTCAAGATGGGACACCACTCCCAGCCCCCCTCACCTGGGACATCCCCCACAGACAGCCCCCTCCAGAAGGGACACCCCCCAGAGCCATCCTGCTCCACAAGGGACACTCCACACAGACAGCCCCCTCCAGAAGGGACACCCCCCACAGTCAGCCCCCTCCAGATGGTACAACACCCCACAGCCCCCTTCCCCTGTGACGCCCCCCACAGGCAGCCCCCTCCAGATGGGACCCCCCCACAGGCAGCCCCCTCCAGAAGGGACACCCCCCACAGGCAGCCCCCTCCATAAGGGAAACCTCCCACAGGCAGCCCCCTCCAGACAGCACACCACCCCCTGGCCCTGCTCACCTGTAACAACAACCACAGGCAGACCCCTCCATTGGGACACCACCACCAGGACCCCCCACCTGTGACACCCCCCCCAGGGAGCCCCACCACATGGGACAATACCATCCACCCATTCACCTGTGACATGCGCCACAGGCAGCCCCCTCCAAAAGGGACACTCCCGACAGTCAGCCCACTCCATATGGGCCACCCCCCACAGGCAGTACCCTGACAGTCTGCCACATCACCATTGCAATGAATGTCTGTTGCTCACTGTTATGCTTGATTTATGCTTGATCCAAAATGGCGCGGGTGCGCAATGCATTCTGTGAGCGTTCGGAGCCATGTTGGATATTTACTTCATACCGCAGTGAAACGCTGCTCACATTTTGCTGAGTGTTAGATTCACAGTGTTGAGACAAACATGCTTTTCCAAACCTGGTATGCGGTCAAGGCCATTTCTGCTGGGAAAGCTAACGTTGTTATGGCGTGCTACTGTTCTCCGTGGAGCGTGTTTTTAGAAAAGGGAGGCAATGAGCTTCTTGGGGGGAGCTCTTGATTGACCCAGCTGGCAACCGATGGCTGTTCCTCAACTGCCTAAGTGCAATTTCCAGAATGTTCGAGAATTAACTCCCCTTTGTGGAGTTTGTATATATGCGGAAGCCCGGAGGTGGTCAGGTGAGACTTCAGCCGGAGAAGGACGCTTACGTCCGGCCTTCCTGTGAGCTGTGGTGCTCTCGGCCTGGTTGTTCCCGGGATCTTTCAGCCGCTTCTGAACGCGATGAGGAATTCTGTATCGCTCACGGTGATGTATTTCTTTTTGACTTCTTTACTTCTTCTGTAATTTATGTCCTTATTATTTTTATGAGTTATTTCTATGTATTTGTAAGCTTTGAATAAATAGCCGTAAAGAGCTGATTATCTTCTAAGAGTGCGTGTCTGTCTGTTTATGGTTCAAAGTATTTGCTCTATACTTGCATTGATGATTCATGGTTGTTTCGTGCACTTTTCGGGGGAGAGCAATACATTTTTGGCGTCACGAACATGATGTACGTGATGAGTTGTTCCGTGCATCCACGAATCTGTTGAAATGTAGATAGGATTTGGTTGTCCTGTAAGTGAAGTTTTTGAATAGTGAAATTTTTTTTCTCTGTTGTAACTGTTTGAGTGCCTGTGGGAGTGATTGCAGTGTGGAGAAGAAAATATATAGATTCAACGAGGTTTTGCTTTGCTTGCGATAATGAGTAGTTTGTTCAAGAAGAAGAACGTTACCGCTGGCGGTGACTGTTCTGATGTTGTTATTCCAGGTTGGACTAAGAGTCCGTATGATAAGTTGGCTCAAGCGTGGGCATGTGGTGCCAGTTTAAGTGAAACTTGGGATCAAGGACTGGGAGATGCCGATCCGACTGATGTAATTGCATGCTTGCAACAAGTTCCAGTAGAACGTGGTAAAGAATGTGCGGCATTAGGTAGGCGAGGTTGGGTTCTTTTGCATGCTTATAGGAAAATACATCAAATGAAGGTGGAAATGAAAAATGAGGTTTTGCGATTAGAAAGAGAGCTAGCTGCAGAACGGCAGACTGCGTTAATGCAGCAGATTCAAATGAAACTGTTTAAAGATAAGGCTGACACATATCAGGCGGTGGCCGAGAGGGCAGCAGTCAGAGTAGCTCGATATAAGTATAGGAAAAGACGGGGAGGGGTCAACAAAAGAAAGGTGGCAACTGTAATCGCTACCGCTGGCGTAGACTGGGATCCGGAAAAGTGGGATGGTGATATTTTTGATTCAACCAGTCTAGAAAGTAGTTCTGCAGAGGAGTCTGACCCCAAACCAGAGGCAAAACAGAAAATAGTGGCGGCGAAGCCTGTTAGAGGGCGGCGAGCCAGACCACACCCGCAGAATCCTGGTGGTGGTATGGTAGATTTAACCACTTTTGAAGATTACACACAACAGGAGGTTGGGGAGATTATTACCCATTTGAGGCAAAAATCAGGGGAAGATTTATTGACATGGATCATGAGATTGCTAGATGGGGTGCTGCAGGGTTGTTGGTAGATTCTACTGATTCACCGCGTTTTTTACCTCTGTCAATTTACACCAATGTACAGCAGGACTTAAGAACAGGACCGCCCCCTGACGCAAATGGTCAAGATACGCAGGTGTCATTGTTGCACCTGGTAGCCCAAGCATGTAACCGTAAATACCCTATTACCACAGATTGGCCCAGTGAAGAAACGAAGTGGTATGCGTTGAGAGAAGCAATTCAAAAAGTCAGGGAGCATGCTATGAAAAAGGCGATTCACATAGATGCTCCTGATCACATTGGAGCCGTGCCGCTCTCAGTTTCAACTGGAAACATGGTGATTAGAACTGCGCCACCTGCATACAAAAGTGTCATTATGACTTTGCTCGTAGGTATGACGGGCAAGGCTACTGATGAGGTAGCAGATGCCATTCGGCAACTTGCAGATTTGGGAGAGTGGGATAAGAGCTAGAACAAGCCACGAGAGAGAGAGGGGCGTAGTGAGAGAAGAACTGAAGGCAGGTGGCAAGATAGCAGAGACTCCCGAGTGTCCCGAAAATACATGTTTTTGGCTTTGTTAAAAGATGGTGTGCCACATGAGGAAATTGATGGCATTGAAACCAGAGTAATGTATGAATTATACAAAAAACAAGGACTTGCAGCCAAAGAGCGCTATAAACAGGTTAAGAAACAAGTAGTCACCTCGCCACAGGGGGACGCCTCACCTTCTGCTCCCCCTGCGGAAGAACAAGATGAAGGGTCTATGGGGACACCTTCCCCGTACCAGTCGACATACGCTGATTTGAGAAAGGTGGTGAGTGCGATGCTAGAGGCGGAGTCGAGTCACACTCATTCGAAGTTTGACTAGGGCTTCAGCCAAGCTCCGGCACCGTCTGCCCGCATAAAAGTGGATAGGCGGCCTCATGTTGATGTTAAGATTTTTTGGGGGCCAGGAAATACACAAGGGGTGCGAGCATTGATAGACACCGGGGCGGAGGCCTCTTTGATTCATGGTAATCCAACAGGATTTAAAGGCAAACAGTTTACGATTACAGGTTTAGGGGGAAAGGAGACCCCCGCAGTACAAACGCGAGTGGAGATGAAAATAGGCAATTTAAAGAGGCTGAAATACCAAGTGTTGATTGTCCCAATACCTGAATACATAATTGGCTTTGACATTTTGGAAGGGCTAACCTTGGGACTTGGCGGTAAAACGTACCAGTTTGGGGTGAGTGCATTAATTTGTACACCCATTACCGTAGGCAAATTGAAGATGCCCCCAGGGCAAGTGCCAGTGGCAACCAAGCGGGTAGCAATGAAACAATACCGCATTCCTGGTGGGCACAAGGATATTTCAGACACCATTAAAGAGTTTGTGGAGGCGGGTGTATTACGCCCTATTACCACCTCATGGAACAATCCCCACTGGCCTATTAAAAAGGGAGATGGGTCGTGGAGGATGACGGTGGATTACAGGGAGTTGAATAAACATACTCCTCCCTTAGTGCCCGCAGTCCCAGACGCTATTACCTTGATTGAAAATGTCCTAAAGTTTGATGGGACTGGGTGTGCAGTGATCGATTTAGCTAATGCATTTTTCGCTGTGCCAATTGCTGACGAGTGTCAAGAACAGTTTGCATTTTCGTGGAGTGGACGTCAGTACACTTTCACGAGACTACCCATGGGGTACATGCCCAGTCCGACTATCTGTCACCAGCTGGTGGCAGAGCACTTAGACAAGATACCGTGTAAACCTGACATACAAATGACAAGATACCGTGTAAACCTGACATACAAATCTCTCATTACATTGATGATATTTTGATCCAGGGCACGGACGAGCACAGTGTGCAAAGTCAGCTAGATGTCCTGATGGAAGGATTGAAAAAGGGAGGGTGGGAGATTAATCCAAGTAAAATTCAAGGTCCAGCTGAAACAGTGATATTCCTAGAGATTCAGTGGCATCATGGGCATCGAGAAATGGTGCCAAAAGCATGACAGAAAATACTTGAATTCACCACTCCAACGAACAAAAAGCAAGCTCAGCAGTTTATAGGACTGTGTGGGTTTTGGAGACAGCACATTCCGCATTTAGGCCAGATATTGGCCCCCCTCTACAAGGTGACACGAAAGAAATATGAGTTTCAGTGGGGGGAAGAGCAGCAGAAAGCCTTTGAGATGGCGAAAGACACCGTGCAGCAGGTGCTTGATTTATGGCCCTTGAAGGAAGGCGAAGTGGAATTAAATGTGTATGTGCAAGACAATTATGCTAACTGGAGTGTGTGGCAGAAACAAGACAGGAAACGTGTACCATTAGGGTTTTGGAGTCGTAAGTTGCCCGACGCTGGTAACTCATACACTCCGTTTGAGAAGCAATTGCTGGCATGTTATTGGGCTCTTATTGATACCGAGCAGATGACGGTGGGTCATGATGTATTTATGAGACCTGAAATACCTATCATGCAGTGGGTACTGAGCTCTCCTAAAACGCATCGAATAGGATATGCTCAAGAAGCCAGCATAATTAAGTGGAAATGGTATATTCAAGACAGAGCCAAATCAGGAAAGGGTGGAGTGGCAAAATTACATGAACAAGTAGCTAACATACCGCCCTCAGATTACATACTACCGGAGGTGCCTGAAAAATGTGAGTCTCCTGTGAAATGGGGAGTACCTTACAGTGATTTGACCGTGGAGCAAACAGAGCATGCTTGGTTCACGGATGGTTCAGCCCGATATGTGGGAACTGAGCGGTACTGGAAAGTTGTGTCGTACAATCCCAAAACAAAAAAGATGTTGACAACGACAGGGAAAGGGAAGAGCAGTCAGTTCGCAGAACTTTACGCAATTTACCAAGCATTGAAACAAGAGACCCCTGGTCAGTGTTATGTGTATACAGATTCATGGTCAGTAGCGAATGGACTGGCAGTGTGGTTGCCAACTTGGCAAAAGAATGGATGGAAGATTCATTCAAAAGATTTGTGGGGAAATGAACTGTGGCAAGATATTGCAGAAATGTTGTTACAAAGTGAAGTCACTGTATATCATGTGGATGCGCATTGTGCCACAGATTCATTAGAACGTTGGTTTAATTCTGTTGCAGATGAACACACCAAGATTTCCTCAGTGGATGCAGAGGCTCGGGAAGACGATATGGAGGGTTTGGCCAAATGGGCCCATCAGAAAAGTGGGCACCTTGGAGAAAAGGCTACTATCAAGTGGGCACAAGCTCGAGGCATTGGTCTTCCTTTAGAAATAGTGAAAACAATAATTTTGCAATGTCCTGTGTGCCAACACCAATTACATAGACCTATACCCCAGATTGTTCAAGGCACATTGAGAAGAGGAAAATTAACAGGTCAAATTTGGCAGATTGATTATATCGGTCCTATGCCAAACAGCAGAGGTTGACAGTATGCATGCACTATTGTGGATACATACTCAGGATATTTGATGGTTTTGCCGTGGAAACGTGCAACCCAATTGAACACCATCAGGTTGTTAGATCAGATCATATTACATTATGGAGTGCCTTTGCAGATTCAAAGTGACAATGGGTCACATTTCAAAGGCAAATTAGTCCAAGAATTTTGTCAAGAAAATAGCATTGAATGGATCTACCACGTGCCCTACCATTCAGCTGCGGCAGGGCTAATTGAACGAATGAATGGGTTACTGAAAGAACAGTTGCGCAAATCTGGAGACAGCAGTTTGGCAGGCTGGCGTGATCTTGTGTTTGATGCGGTGCAAGTATTAAACAATAGGTCTGTGTATGAACATGAAACTCCTTTGATGCAATTAATGACTCCTACTTTACAGGTTCAACCCAATTCAGTCAGAGAAACGCTATTATACTGGGAAATTACTCCAGGTTCTTTAGCTCCCCATCAAGCAATTCCAGAGTCAGCAGGGGTAGACTTGCATTCTAATGAAGAAATCAGATTAGATCCAAGAGGAATAGTTGTAATTGAAACAGGAATTGGAGTACAGATTCCCCCAGAGCATATGGGATGGATTGCCCCTAGATCTGGCCTAGCATTGAAGGGAGTTCAAGTGTTAGTAGGGGTTATTGATGCTGATTACCAAGGCGAGATTAAAGTCATCCTAATGAATAGTGGGGATCAATTGTTATCAATACACAAGGGTGATCGAGTGGCCAAATTGATAGTCATTCCCATTAAGTCGTCCATGATTAAGAAAGGGGAGCCTCCTACAGTGTTAACTACCCGTGGGGATCGCGGTTTTGGCTCTTCAGACAGTATGGTACCGGGTGCAAAGGTGTGGGTGGAAAAGCAAAGTGGCCCACCAGTGCCCGCAGATGTCATTGCATCAGGCAAAGATCAAGTAGTTTTAGTTATGGAGCCTGGTAGAAAGAAATGGCAATATGTACCCGCAGACAAATGTTACCTGAGAAAGTGATGTGCAACACTGATATCTCTTTTCTGGGTTTGCTTTGTAGATCCTGGGTCGGTTTGGTGTAACTGTGGCACTAAATGGACTCCATTTGGGCGAATTAAACAATCTGCTGTTACCAACGACAAATGTCACATCTGTGCCAGTGATCAAGGGGATACTGATGGTGATGAATAATGTTGTCCCCAAGCAGCCCTATGCCAGTGCCGAAAAGCCTGCCAGACCGAAGACATGGATTCGTGAAATGCGACAAACACATCAGGAGCAAGTGAAAACAACCTTGATGCCAGCCGTGCAAGAGTCGTTTGTAGGAAGGAGGAAACACTCTCCTATGATTACCCAAGAAGAGAATATGTGGATATATCTGCAAGTACTGAACATATCACACTTTTGTCTTACTGATGTGCCCAATACTGAAGCTTTATTGACTACATGTTTAGTAGCGGTGCCGACGCCTGTTCCGGTTCTAAAGCATATCTTCGGCGTCACACATAATGATTCTTTAGTTCAAGACTCAGACATTAGACAATCTTTTTCAGTTTACGAATATTGTCGGTTCTGCCAAGAGACTGACAGAAAATGGAGAAATTTGACACGTGTTATTACTTACAATATAACTCAAGGTGATGTGTGTTACATTATGACGTGCAAGACACAAGAAATTGGTAAATGCCGACAAATAGAGTTGACCAATCAGTAAAATCATACCCTGTTGGAGAGGCGACTATGTTCGCGAATGTCACACAAATGCACCAGTGTAAATAACACTATGTCCTGCAATCATACAGTGATAACTGGTAGTCATTTAAAACATGTGAAACTTCCAACAGGATGGCTCTTTTCATGTGGTAACATTACATATACTTATATTCCAGCTAACATTTCTGGAGGTCCATGTGCTTTAACTCGATTAGGGCTAATGATGTTTCCTTTACACTCAGCGATAACTCGAGGTAAAAGGTCAACTTTTGAATCTGTAGGTATATCTCCTGACTGTGATTCACATGTACATTTGTTATCAGAAGCTGAGGTTCTAGCATTAACCCTTTCATTAGTGGGAGTTTGGGGTTTAGCTGCTGCAGGTTATAAATCTTTGATGAAATTAGCGTGTTTAGTAGTTAAAAGTCTTAATCATACTTCACAGGCTTTAGAAGAATTACTCCTTGATAGTCAAGTTATTAGGAAAGCAACTTTACAGAACAGAGCTGCTGTTGATTACCTATTGCTAAAACATAATTTAGGGTGTAATGCCTTTGAAGGTATGTGTTGTTTCAATTTAAGTGACCACTCACAATCTATTGAAAGTCATATTCGAGGTTTGAGGGATCTCATTTCTCAAGTGTCTCAAGATCGTAATAAAAATTGGTGGGATTAGTTATTTTCATGGATACCTGATATTGGAGGGACACTACGTTACATTTTTGCTTGCATTTTCATTATACTGTCTTTTATAATTGCTTGTTGTTGTTGCCTTCAATGTATTCCCAATTTAGTTTTAACATTTCGTAGGTTCCAGAGACCGGTTCCTGTGCCACCGGGATATGGAAGATAAATATCCAAAGGGTGGAATTGTTATGCTTGATTTCTGCTTGATCCAAAATGGCGCGGGTGCCCAATGCATTCTGGGAGCGCTCGGAGCCATGTTGGATATTTAGTTGATACTGCAGTGAAACACTGCACACATTTTGCTGAGTGTTAGATTCACAGTGCTGAGACAAACATGCTTTTCCAAACCTGGTATGCGGTCAAGGCCATTTCTGCTGGGAAAGCTAATGTTGTTATGGCTTGCTACTGTTCTCTGTGGAGCGTGTTTTTAGAGAAGGGAGGCACTGCGCTTCTTGGGGGAGCTCTCGATTGACCCAGCTGGCAACCGACGGCTGTTCCTCAACTGCGCAAGTGCAATTTCCAGAATGTTCGAGAATTAACTCCTCTTTGTGGAGTGTGTATATATGCGGAAGCCCGGACGTGGTCAGGTGAGACTTCAGCCGGAGAAGGACGCTTACGTCTGGCCTTCCTGTGAGCTGTGGTGCTCTCGGCCTGGCTGTTCCCGGGTCTTCCAGCCGCTTCTGGACAAGATGAGGAATTCTGTTACGCTCACGGTGATGTATTTCTTTTTGACTTCTTTACTTCTTCTGTGATTTATGTCCTTATTATTTTTATGAGTTATTTCTATGTACTTGTAAGCTTTGAATAAATATCCGTAAAGAGCTGATTATCTTCTAAGAGTGCGTGGCTGTGAGTTATTGTGTCTGTCTATTTATGGTTCAAAGTATTTGCTCTATACTTGCATTGATGATTTATGTTTGTTTCGTGCACTTTTCGGGGGAGGGCAATACACTCATCTGAACTTCGGTGGTGTGACAGCGGCATGAATTTCAACATGAACATGTATCCTGCAAATACAAATAACTGCAATCACCACAGATCCATCCATTAATGGAGCATCTGTCCACACACCCTTCCAGGCCTTAATCATCCCCCAACATACACATGTGACTAGTGAGTGCAAAAACATGTGCATGGTGCCCATGCCACATTGCCATGGCATCAAAGCACAGTGACAGAATGCGTGCCCACGACTGAAGCAAACATACCCAAACGTGTTGCAAGATCCACAAAAAATGGGCAGGCATGTCCCAGCCTGAACATGAGTGAGCTGGGTGGCAAAACACCTGTAAGGGAACTATCACACAACCGGTCCATGCAAGGGTGATGGTAGGGCAGTCAGATAGAACATGACTCACAGAAACTGGTGAATTATGAAGCCACTCTGGAATATAAAATATGTGCCACTACTGCATTCCAGTAGCAGAGGTTGACCAAAACCTGAGAGAAGGCACTGTGTGATAACACATGCTGGTGAAGACTCCCACAGTGAGCCCATCTCCTTCCACCCCAACCACAGTGATGCCAAACACAGAGTGATGTAGCACAGGTCAATGCAAATCCAAATAGACAGTGCACACCCATTTGACTGATACACCACCACATGTCAGGCACATGTGCATCTTGCCATCTGCAACCATCCCAGCAACAACAATTCACAAGTATGCAGGCAACCAGCACCATGACTTGCAATGGAGAGATGCACTGGCTGAAAATAGAACTAGCAAACAGGGTGACACACAAATGAACTGCACCAAGTGTTGAATTTTACAAACACAAAGATATATATTGAATAAATATGTACAGGATAAATGTTCAAATGAAGCTCAAAGTTGTCCAGGTACAATGTGTAAAAAAATAAAATCCTTATGCATAAATAACTAAATACAGTAAAACAGGGGAAGGAATGTCAGAAAAATCTGGGGAAAATAATAACCCCTAAATAACTATTTACACAGGTAGCGGGCTAGTCCATCTCCTCATCCCCAATCTCGCTCAGGCTCTCCCACAGGGCAGAGTCCAGAACCACGTCCTCATCCCCCAGGCGGGCCTCTGCTGTTGCCTGGAGGCTTGAAGAGCGTCCAGCTTATTTGTCTCTATCACCTCAGCTTCCCTGCAAGTGGCCACCAGGATGGAAGCCCTCCTCCTCGCCCAACGCAGCTCAATTCCAGCCCTGGCCAACATAATCCTTGCTTCCCGAGCCTGCTGCCTCTCTGCTCCAATTCGCTTCCTATATCACCAGAACATGGAAGACATCCTTTGCCTGAGGTCCACGTGTTCCTCCCACCACACATCGTACACCTGCCCCATTTTGATGTTGTGCCCTGAGAAATGTAGCCTCCTACTTAATGCCTGCTGCTGCCAGAGTGCCCGGTGGCTGCTTTGTGTGCACGCCCTGCAGGCTGATGACGATAGCCAGGGGCATACAACCTGTGCCCTGCTTCTGCGTGCCTGCTGTCCCTCCGTTGTCACTGACCCTGTCTGTGTCTAGGTAGGCAAGGTGACCACCTCAGCCGATTGACCTTCGACTCCCAACTTGCGCAGGGATTTTGGCTCCACAGACTGGCAATGTGGGTGGGACTGGTGCACAGGGGGCCTTGGTGGTATCTGAACCAGAAGGCGCCCTGGAGGATGACTGGCGCACAGAGGAGGAAGACGAGGAGGGGTTCACCTTGTGAGCAGCCCATGCAGCACAAACTGGAACAGACATGTTGCAAGCCAGCTGACAAGGCAGCATACCTCATTGTGATGATGTGCAAGCAGTTTATGTGTAGCCTGCACATCATCATGTATGACGGCTGTACGCCTCGCCACCCCGGCCTGCAGGGGTAGCACATAGTCCGGAATGGCACCAGCAGGTCTGTGTGGAGGCATCCCGGCAGGCGCATACAGCTGCATCTCCTGGCCCAGGGACAAGAATTTGCACAGGCACCACTAGGGTGGCCTGCACACCCTCATGCCACAGGGACAAGACTGCAGTAGGCATGCCCACCTCAACACACCCACCTGACCCCATGGGCTGTGCTTCAACTGCAACCTCCTCCCCCTCCGACTCCCACCACCAACCTGGATGACTCTGGGACATCCTCTGCAATGGAAGGCCCCTGTGTGGCACCACCTGTCCCCCCGTGTACTGCAACAATGTGTGCGTGGCAATACCAACATTCACATGAACGTGACTAGTCAAGGGAACAACAATCAACCTCCACCCCCACACACATGCACATGCAATCCACATCCATGCAGATACATGCGTACCCATCACTTCAGACATTCACATCAGGCTACGTGCCACTCTCATGTCCAATCAATTGTGTATGCTAAACACACATGCGTCATGTGCACATACACATGTCATGTATACACAACAAGAGAGAGTCCACAAGCAGTGTGATGAGCAATCACATCAGAGTCCCGTTAACTGTAATCCCGCTACATGACTACGTCAGGCATTGAAATGCACATGTTGCATCCAGGCGTGAGTGATGGCCAGCCACACATTCCCATCTTTGCCACATTAATACAAGAACATCATGCATTCACATGATGCGGGCAACACTACCTCAACGGTCACACTTGTCACACCGGCATGTCTCAGAAGCAAGTAACAAAACATGTGCACGGTCTGAAAGGCAGGAGTACAACACACAATGCAAGTGATATGTCATTCATTGTATATATGGTCCAATGCACGCATGGATAGCAATGGCTGGGGCATGCACGCAGATGACCGTCTCAGAGGTATACTTGCTGCAAGTCTAAGGGGCTGACTGCTAACATGCAGCAACATCCACCATAGAGCATAGCAACACATGGATACTCACCAGTTGACTCCAGACGTTGACAAAACTCGCAGACTTGGGTGTACAGTTCTCCAGCACCCACATGTTTTTAATGCACAGCCGGCACCTGTGCGCACGGTGCACCTCTCTGGTGGCACCGTCCTCGTGGAAGCGCAGTGCCTTGCTGTGGGTCCTGGATTTAAGGTCCTCTCAGTGCTTGTGCATGGTCTTGAAGGTCTGGGATGCCACCCCATCCGCGTTGATGGCATCCGTTATCCCATCCCAGATCCACTGACGTCCTTCCTTGCTGTGTTGCATCAGTGGGTTGAAGAGGGCATCAAAATTCTTCAGGACCTTCTCCACCAGCATGTCAACTTCCCTGGCAGTGAAGTTGACAGCCCTCTGCCTCGCTGCCATGGGGTTGCCACTTTGGTCTGAGGATGATGGTGCAGACATGGCAACTCCTGAGGCAGCTGTGGGTGGGCAAGGTGGTCCTGGAGATGGGCTGTGGAGCATGGTGGTGATATGGCAAGGTGGGAGTCCGGTGAAGCAGCTGAGGTTGTCACAGGGCCAAGGACAGGAGCTCTGGCAATGGCCGGACAGCAGGCACTCAAAATGCAGGACAGGTGGGCAGCAGGCACTCACACTGGGCAGGCAGCTGCAGATGGCTCGGTAAGAGACAGCTCAGGGCAGTAGGAGGCAGGTTAAATGGCTTGGAAGCAGCAGCATTGGTCTTCCATGTATTAATGTGTGGGCAGCCGGAAACAGAGTGACAAGACTTTGCGCATAAGAAAATAGTGTGGACTCATGAAATCCGAGGAAAGGCCCTCAGCGCATAACTTACGTGACACACGCTGCATGCTGGCGTTGAGCACACCAGAATCAGGTATACATAAGTACACGTAGAAGCAAACACGACCGTACGTTCGAATGGGAGTAGATGGACAAGTGGAATACTGTGCTTTTTGGGGTGCCGCGCAATTTGTTCACTTGAGGGACCGTACAAACTTCTTATTTTGGTGGGTGAATTTGCCTCAGCACATACGCACATCTACTTTTGTATTTTCAGAGCCTAACGGTGAGTCACATACGCATTTTTCATACTCTGGGTGTGGTTAACAATAGAAAACCTTGAATTTGATAATGTATAAAAAGAGACTGAGAAGCACGAAGAAACTCCTACATGCAAAAGTCAATCAGATTATACAGATACAATAAGCAAAGGAAAATCCAGAAAAAGTAGAGTTGCAGTCGTTCTGAAGGGATTCTGACGATTGTTCTCGGAAAAGAGAAGACAACAAAGAGTCTGCAAAAAGGGAATTATACATACTTCCTATCTTATTTCCAACTGTGTGTTTATTTCAACAGATTCCCACGCCAACTTGCATGAAATTGACCTCAAGAAAAGAAATACAGATTTGGACGCAACAAAAGGTTTTTCCCTAGAAATAAATGACATCAAGAAAATTCATGCCAAGCAGTAATAACTCACAGTGTCTTTGTAGACTAGAGTCTAAAGAAGAGAGGTTATATACTCCTGTCCACATATAAGGTTAGTGTGATTTCTCAGCTCTGGTAGATACAGGGTCACAGGCGACCTTGATATGAAAACAAAAATTTGGGAACTGAACCAGGGAAGAGGAGAAAGCCATAAAGTTCCTCTAAGACATCTTCTGGGGGAACTCAAAAAATGTTGATGGAAAGAACATTTCTGTGAATAGGATTGCGAAGCAGGAAAAATCTAAATTAGGTGACACCGTCTGAAATACCCGGTGATCATCATGGCTCCAGAGGGCCACCCTGTTCACTGGGGAGCAATGTCATTTGGAGGCTGTCCCCTCTAATTGATTACAAAAGAATCCAGTTTCCAAAATCACCATCATTGCAGAGTAGTGAGACCAGAGTAGTGAGGGGACCTCATTCAAACTAATGAATCTCCCCCCAACAGCAACTGGTTTTCCAGATTGGATGGAGATACCTTGAAGTTCTATATTCAGGAGCAATTCAAAATACTCTTAAAAACATACTTATAATTTGACTGACATCCAGAAAAAAGAAGAATGCACATTCTTCACCATTTGGATAAAGGGAGGGAATGATAGTGTGCTTACCAGATTCTGTCTAAACAATGGAAACATCTTCATAAGCAAAGCACCGTTTCAGTGACTCCAAAAAGATCAGACCACTTCCTGCTTTAATTTGACAAAACGTGTCCTACCTAGCAGGTTGAGTGTTGCTTGATTGTTAAACATGTTACCGTCATTGTGGGATTGTTAGAGATGTCACTTCTGAATGTTTTCTAGGTAGTGATATTCTCCATCAATTTGCAATTAATTTGGATTGTATTCATGTTAAAGTTTGGTCACAACTGGGGAGGTAACCCAATGGGCTTTGACAATGTTGATAAAGCATTTTGGTCAACTCAATTGATGCCTTATGCTGTTAAAGTCCAAGCAAAAGGAGAGGTTACTTATCCCAGGACAGGAGCAACAATTGACTGTAACATTCAAAATAAAAAGAGGACAAACCCTCAAAAATCAGGAAGCATTTATAAACTTGAGTTATACCATATTAGAACAAGGATTGTCCCTACATAAAACGCCCTTAGTCAATCTAAATGATGACACCATTCGAATAATGGTGGAAAGCGACCCTCAAAGATTACTCTGGGTGCAGACACCTCTATTGGAATGGCAGTCGATGACCAATATTATTCTATTGACTTAGAAAATGAGATAATTGGTCCAATTACTGAAAATTGTTATGATAAAACCAACAGTACGCAACCAAAAAAGATCACCACCCGAAAGGGGGGACATTTTTTGGTGTATTCTTCATGTCCTTATGGGGTAGAAGATGTTACCTGGGACATCTTGGAAGACAAGGTAGTGTTAGGAGTTCATTGAACCTGGTGTCCAAGTAAATAGCATTATCAGAGATCTCTCCACCCTACTAGAGTGTCTTCTCAGTTGACTCCTATAATTGTGGGATCACAACTGTCCATTCTATGACAATACCAATGGACCAAGAAATGGCTCCAGTGTTTGTATAACACTCGTTACTTCTCTTGTCCATGGAATCACTCACAGAGATTATCAGACATCTGGAATCCCATGGCATAATGTGTCCTGGCCACAGTACCTTTTACAACCCATTACTGGGAATCTTAAAACCCAATGGACAATGCAGACTCTGTGTGCTGACCTGAGGGAGTTGAATAAACATGTCCACATGTCAAGGTAGCCTCTTCCCTGTATCGACCAAGGACTGGCACAGGTCCAAAGATCAAAAGTGTATTCAGCCCTTGACTTTACAAATGGTTATTGGAGGGTACTCGGAATAGGGAAGGTCAGTATAAGCTTGCCTTTACATTTGGGGGAAACAAAATGGTTGGGCCTGTACTCCCTGTAGGTACATCAACTCAGGAAATTAGTTCAATATTTTTCTTCACAAGACCATGCCTGATCTGTGTGAAAGATGAAACTTGGTTGATCTGTTAATGCAAAATTAAATTGTCGAAGAACATCTGGCAAAAATCAGATATATTCTTACCAAGTTGCAAAAAGTTGGTGCAAAACTGTCTTTCCAGAAAGCACCAAGGTGCAAAACCAGAGTGAACTTTCTGGGACATGCAATCACAGCTGAGGTCCTCATCGCCCAGAAAAAGAAGGTAGAGAGCTTACTCAAATTAAAGAAAATTAGTCAGTACAAAGCCTCCTTGTACTGACTAATTATAGTAAAAAATTAATTGCAGATTATGCAGAGATCACTGAACATTTGGTCCACTTATTGAAGACCGGGGTAAAGTGGGAGTGGGGTGAAGCAAAATCTGAGGCAGTGACGCGATTTAAAATAATCCTATCACAAGCTGCTTGTTTGGCTTATCCATTAAAAATAAGCAGATTTTCTGAGAGTCTGCTTTCTCAGATACCTATTTGACAGCAGTGTTATACCAAAAACATGACAAAGTCAAAGAGGTAATCTCTTACAAAAGCAAATCATTATCCTGCATAGAAGAAAATTCAATGATTGCAAAAAATAGCACTTCTGGCAATTGTGTGGTCATTGAAAAACTACCACAAGTTTATCCAGCGGGAGCACATTATGGAAGAGACCTCCCTCCAACCATTACAATATCTACAAAGTGACAGAATATGGGATTGGAAATGTCTCTGATGCAGGAATCACTTCTTGGATTCTGTCAGTGGAGGGCTTTCCGGTACAGCTAATATAAGAAAAGCCCTCTAGCTAAAGGATTGGCAGACTTACATGATTGTGCTGAAGAACACTGTCTCGAGCACGAAAGTCTAATCATCAATGGTAATATGGAGGTATACCTGGTGTTCCCACACAAGGTATATGTAGAAAACACTTCTCTGAGGATACCCAAAGTTTATGTTGATGGATGTTCCTACCATATTACAAAAGAGGTGAGAACGAATTGGTTGCTTGCATTGGAAACACTTGAGTAAATGATCTTCCCGAACCCTCTGCTAGTTACAAAATAGGTCACTGAAGTAGTCAGGTGGCAGAGCTGATGGAAATTTATCAAGCTGTTCTCACGGCTGTAAACTACCAACTCATAGCACTGGTGATTATCATTGATTCTAATGATGTGCGAAATGGGTTTGTGGAATACCTGATTAATTTGAAATACAGAGACACGTTTTGTGCAAGTAATAAACCATTAAAACATGGTAGATTGATCCAGATTATTGACAATTTGGTGACATCTAATGAAATGTCATCTATTGGAATAAGATCAAATGTCATTCAAAGATAGAGGGTCCTGATAAGACTGGAAATTGCTTGGCTGATCAATTGACTAAAACAGGATCTCTACAGGGGGACTTCATACAAATGCCACACCTCCTGGGAGAAATCCAGGTCACAGCATTGACCAGATCACAAACCCACAGTGACAGTGAACTTATAGCTGCTAAGTGGAGTCAAGATGCTTTTGATGCAGACTTGAACATTGCTCAAAAAGAGGATCCTACTATTGGGAAATTCTATAAATACGTAAAAGATCCAGTCAGATTTCTCTGGCAGAATCATACTATAAAGGAAAGGATGATCTTTATATTCTGATGAATTTTCAAAATATATTTAAGATTCAAGATGGGCTGTTGATGAGGAAACCCCAATCTGGTTGTGAACAGTGGGTGGTTCATTCCGAAGTCTTATGCTAAACCATGCTCATGATGCGGCCCATGCCAGTCAAAGGGGATTTCAAAAGACACTTCAGATACTGTGAGAGGTCACTTACTGGCAATACATGTGCCAGGATCTCAATACCTATTTAAAGGGATGTCTTGTGGGTGCTCAATTCCAAACGAGTTCTCCCACTCACAGAGCTCCTTTAAAAAAACAAAGAATGATGCTAGCAGGGTTTCATTTGCAAGTAGACTTCATTGGACCAGTTAACTCATTCTTCCAGAGAAAACAAATACATGTTGATGGTGACATGCCTCTTCGCAAAGTGGATTGAGTGTCCCCTTGCCCCAGATTGTAAGGCAGAGACATTCGCCACTTGGATGATTAACCGCATCTTTTATCAATTCAGTCTTCCACTAAGGATAGAGTCTGACAGAGGTAATCGTTTTACCAGTGAGGTGATGGCTAAGATGTGGGCAATGAATTCTATGAGTAAAAAGAAACCTCCACATCACTTACCACCGACATCAAGTGGGGGTGTGGAGAGATACAACAAAATAATTGTAAGTATCTTGAAGAAGTTTGTGGTTGATTCTGGCCCAAGTTAGGACATCTGTTGGCTGCTTGTCCTGATGGCCACTTGATCAACACCTTCTTCAACCTCCAATATGTCTCCATTTGAATTGCTAACTCGGCAAAAAATGGTATGTGTCAACATCTGTTTTACGGAACTCAGGAGCAGATTAAGGTAAGTGCCTCAACGATTCAAGAATAAATGGAGAACTTGAGGAAGCACCGACAGCATACTTTTGTATATGCCCAGCACAATCTGGAGAAATCTGTTGAAGGAATGAAGTCTTAGTATAACCTCAAGACAACAAAACAGGAGTACACGGTAGGAGACAGTGTTCATCTATACAATTTTCCAAGAAACCAAGCCAAGGCATAGAGGTTTTTGCCTTATTGGGGCAGTGATTTTGAGATCATAGAAAATATCTCTCCTGTTGCTTATAAGATCTGAATGACAAATGGAGTTATGGTTGCAGAATAATGGCTCTATATTACTCAAATGAAAAGCAGTCCTCCCTCAATCAGCTTTGAAAATGATTGAGGAGACATCTGAATTCAAACCTGAGACAATTGTGCAGAATGAAACCTAAAGAATTAATAAAGGAAAGGAGGGGAGTGAATAATTGGGCATGGAAGGGTTCTGGTAAGGCCAGCATAGAAGGGCAGGCAGAGGCACTCAACTGCAATTGTTCCCACTTGCCACCAGTGAAGGAAAGGGTTTCTAATGAATCCAGCCCTGGGAGAAGTTTCCAACAAAGATCAGGGTGTCCTGGTCCCCTTGGACTAATCTGGCCTATCTAAACTGGTCTGGGAGGGGGGACAGGAAAGAACAGGGCAGCAATAGAGATTGAACAGGTATAGATGGAGGTGGAAATTAATTAAATAAATGGGTCAGGGGGAGGGAGGAATCAGGCAAGGAAGGAATCGGGTAAGGCCAGAGGAAAGGGGCCGGCAGAGGCACTGCCCTCTGCAGTTGTTCACACGCTGCATCAGCGAAGGAAAAAGATAAAACAATGACAATATACAAGATGAAGCATGTCAAAGTAAGGTGAACCACAATTTTCCAGAGCACCAGAACTACAGAAGAAATTGTATGCTTCCAGAATCAAAGAATGTATAAAAGGTCAAGGAAAAACAATCTTCAGGAGGAGAGAAAAGTTAACAATCTCATGAAAGTGCTGCATGAACTGATAAAGCCAGTAACTACAGATGATCTATTAACAAGAAATCCAAAGACTGATACAAAAAGTACCTTCAGGAGAAGGTAGCCCTGTTAACGACCCACACTTCTTCACAGTAAATAGGAGTGGGAATTGTAGCACACCATAATGTATGAAATTGAAAGGGATATGTTCCATAGGCACCCAAAACTGAGGTGTACGATAAGGTATTGCCCCTAACCATTCCCACTAAAAAACGTATCCCTCTGCATACACCTCTCAAACTATGAACTAAACACAACCATATCTCTACAGCACAACAAACCACATGCACTTTCCTACACCGCAACAATGAAACAAACCACAAATATCCCAGCACAACAGCACATGATGGCTACCAACCGAAAAGGGACATACTACGATCAGCGAACCGTGTCTTGCTTTTTTTTCCCAATCAGTCCTACTAACTTATCCCCCATCCTTAACCTCTTGCTTTACAGATCCGCCAGACTATTAAGGGACCATGCAAGTAGTGATAGTAAACTGTATAAAAAACCTTCAGCAGAGCATAGCATATAAACATTGACCAATTAGATTGGGGAAAGTATACACACCTGTGTAACTAACTTATGGAGACGTACTGAAGAAAGTAGCCTGGTCACTCACTGACTGATGGGAGAGAAAGGAGGATTGTTAACAATCACAATGACATGAAATAGATTTCTCCCTTTTTGTATCCATTTCTCAATGATCCACACAACCCTGTAATTGAGGCCTAAAAGGAGTTAAAGTCCCAGGCCTTCTTCAGTGGAAGAAATCCTATCATACTGGCTGATTCCCACCTGTTCCTGGAGAGGGAGAGGTGAAGTAGCCCTTAAAAGGGTGCCCACCTGTCTGTGATTCAGCCAAAAGAAATCCTGATATGAGTATTATATAAAGGGGAAGTAATCCTGAGGGGAGAAATCCTAAAATAGGAATTAGACTACAATCTTGGCCCTGTTCTTTGTTAGTACTGAGGGATTGGAATATATACATTGATTGCACATCTCAAGAAGTTAGATAACATTTCAGAAGTGTATGTGCTTCTGGAAAAGATATATTTTATATATTAAGTCCCATGGTGTGTATACAGTGAGATTCACCTGGCCCTTTTCTCTGCCGATGATGTCTAGCACAGAAACTATTAACAAAAAGGTATTGAAAGGTCATTTTACAGTATGCGTATCTAGAAAAAAAAAAGATAATTGAAGAAATACCTGGGTATACCACCAAGCTAAATTTTGTTATTAATGCACGATTTTTCAAGATAAATGGGAGAAGGTGATTATTCACTGTCCATTTCTTTCCACTGATCAAGGTGCCCATTGAAAGGGAAAACGGTACCTTTAACACTGTAATTGAATAGGAACATCACTGAAGGGAATTTTGCTAACATACTGCTGAACATACATTTTCTTTTCTACAAGCCATTCACATACCCGAAGGTCAAATAGTTTGTTACAACTGAATTGAAACTCTGACCTATATATGGAGTAAGGGGGTGGTATTTTGAATAAAGGTGGAGTAGTGAGAATTGGAGAGGCAGGGATACTTTAAGTAGTTTGTTGTTTTGCACAAATGAAAGATTCCTCCTGGACTCCCATGCATTAATGCATTGTACCTGCAATGCTCAGGGTGTCACGACCCTCATCCCAGATCCCCACTGGCAAGTCTATTCGCCAGGTGAAATCAGGACTCGGATCTCAAATAAGACCTGGCAGCTACTTCCCAGGCCCTCTTGGGGCCAGATCTGGTGACTTTGGCACCAGGTTCATACATCTTGAGAGACATGTGTCCAGGAATTACTTTTTAAGGCTATCAGCCAACATGGAGGCATCCACATATCTTGGTTCATATGAACCAAGCTATGCGGTATAGTGTTTTGGGTGTGGTGGCCTAGGGACTACTTTACCTGGACTACTTTGTGGAAGCTATTTAAACCACACCTGGACAAGACCAGACGCTTCGCGTTACTTTGCAGTCTGCAACGTGACGCTCACCGTGTCCAGCTACCTCTCGAGCCTGGGAGAACCAGCACCTGCAGAAAGACAAAAGAACATTGTTAGCAGCAGCATCTTACCTGCATTCTCCATCATCATTCACTCTCAGCTCCTGAACAGCTCCGTTGGATCAGCGCGCCTCCCGTACCGAAGGAACCTGAAAGAAGCGAAAAGACAACTTTAAAGGAGGCATTAAAGACATAGCAAGGTACAAGCTATTTGAAAGGCTTACCTGGCTGGTCGTCTTCCGGTCGGCCTCGCTTCAAGAATCCACACTCGTTGAGAGCATACCACGACCTACAAAACAAGGAAGAAACAGGTCCGCGTATAAAGACATTGCAGCGCAAAGCGCTTACTTACCACATCGTAGTGCTCATTGGGCATCATCATTACCAGCGAGATCCAACTTAGCCAGTTCGCCTCACATATGCTCCGCACACCTAAGGGAGCAGAAACAGAGACATTACCACACAGAAAAAGGCATGCAGGAAACTCAAAAACAGCAATCAGACCTACCTGAAAGACATTAAGCGAGTTGCTGTCAGTGAAGTAACTAGACCGCAATCGCCCACGAAAGGCAACGCGCCCCTGCCAAGAAAGCAGGACAGAGAGCTTGCCCACTTCTACCACAAGGCGAGGAGAGGGCCCATAGGGGCTGCAGGCACGCGGGAGGTGGGGGAAATACTACCTTGGTAAACCCGCCCTAAACACAGCCTTCCTGTATTTCCAGGTGGAACTTACACGCAGACCACACCTGGGGACCGTAGAGAAGGATACCAGCGAGCAACTGGCTGGGTGGCGTCCCCGTGGATTTCAGTTGAGTGTGACACAGGGTGAATTAAGTTCATAGATACGTATGGTGATGGTTGTGTTAATAAAGTCTCTATTTCCATAACTATGGCAATGAAAACTGAAGTGGATAGAGTGTTGATTATTTCTCATCATTGGCTTTTTAAAAACAATGTGTATCTTTAATCTGATTCCATTATATCTGTTTTGTTAATAAATAGACATTCTGGGCAACCTTGTGTGTTTTTTGTCCCAACATGGGAGGGACGCTGTAGGTAATCAATTAAATTCGTGTTCCCAAATTCATTAAAAAAAACATTATTTGATAAAGGAGAATTGTGCGTACCTGGTTTGCAGTGGGTGAAAAATAGCCCTGAATTAGATATTGCCTGGTTAAAACATCTGACAAGGCGGGATCTAATTTCATTCTTATAAATCATATCTTAGATTGTACCTTTCATGTGGAGGCAAGCCAAATGTATTGGCCATTTTGTCAAAGTACTAAAATGCAGCACAGTCCTGCGGGCACAGAGTGAAAACTAAGACTGATACCCATGATACCGGGTCTGCACTAAGACTCACCTTTTCAAGACAATGTAGCCACCTGAAAACCTTGCGTGGGACAATGTGAATGAACAGCTGCCATATTGGAAGTAGATGAACAGCTGCCATATTGGAAGTAGAAATAGCTACTGTCTATGCTAATACAATGCCATGTTTTAACACAAAATAAAATAAGGGCAATATGTTTCAACTCCATGAATGCCCTAAACGTATAGTATAAGGTACAGTACAATATGTTTTCTATGTACTCATGGATTAATTAATTTTGAAAAAGCATACATTAGAGGTGTTACGCAAGAGTTATTACACAATTATCGTAAATGTTTATTCCTGATACAAATGCAACACTTAATGTACAATGTACACTTCACAACTTTGTATAGTGTTGTTATGCCTGGGTTGTCTAAAATCCATTAGTAGAATGACATGAATAAATTACATTACAGATATGTCATAGGTGGATGACCCGAATGTTGATTTAATCCAAGCTAAAGGTGTATTTATTCCTGCTAAAATCTTTGATTACATGAGTAGGTCCTTATATAGAGGATCCATTAATAACATTGTGATTACTTTTTGTTCGGTTGATCCATTTCGATATATTCATCAACCAATGTATATCATATGGAAATGGCTGATCTTCATTTAGTAATTTTCAATAGAACACTAATGTATGACATATCTTCTTCTTACTAATTGCAGTCTGAAAACTGCTGTATTTTGGATAGAGTTCACAAGTCAAAGTTTATATTTCTCCATTCAATGTATATTTTGAGCCTATGTGCCACAGTATCTAAACGATCTATCCATCGTTGTTCAAGTCTACTCAAGATATAATGAATGCTAACACGTCCTGTGTGTGTACACTCCTATTGCACAATCATCCATGTAAGATCATTATCAGTGGGTCCCTTTCTTGTGTAGTGTTCCACCAATGGTTAGTCTGCCACTTTGTTTCTGATAAATAATCTAAGTTCAGAAATTCTTTGTTTCACCTGTCGTTTTGTTTTCCTGACATAAATCAGATCACAAGGGCATTTAATGATATAAATTACATTTGTACTGGAAGAATTAGTATCATTAAATAAGGTCCATTGTACGTTTCTGTATTCAAATCTCTGTGTGATCTTAGTGAACTCAAAAGCCACACATAAACCGTATTTGAAATGTCCGTGTTTTGGTTGCAGCCAGTCTCCACACTGTTGTCATGTATTTGTCTTCCTTGATATTTTTGTATGTATAAATCAGTTTTTATGATTTGCCTGCTTTCTAAGGGAGAACAACTGTATTCATTACAACATGCCCTGATTGTTGTTTTCTGGATCCTTTTTTGAATACAGTGAATAAATGGGCTAAAGCTTGTGACACACACCAATCTGTTAATTTCTGATTCCTCTATCATTGCAAAATGTATCCTGCAGTGCACATTCTTTGCCATCTTGTTTGCTTGCTTTACCACTCATGTTGGATAACCATTTATCGCTAGGCATTTCAGTAACATCTGAGAATATTTTGCATAATGAACCATTAGTGTGTAATGGCACCTGATTCTCAAGAATTACCCAGCAAATGCATTGACTTTTAGCCCCCTGGGGTGGAAACTTGTTTAGCGTAATAGACAATTTTTATCAGGTGGTTTTCGGTATAATTCAGTGCATAATACTCCTCAGTTTATAAAATAAGAAGATCAAGAAATGCTAGTCTTAAATTGTTTGATGAGATGGAGAACCTCAAATGTTGATCTCTACAGTTAATCTGTTCCAAAAAATGATTTGAGTTGAATATTCAACACTACATAGGAATAAAATGTATATAGTGACACCAGGATTTCATCTGTGCACTAAAAGGATTCCTACTTGCATCATATATGTTTGTGTTCTCAAAGACGGCCATGTAGAAATTAGAACATTTTTAAGAGAAAGTAGCTCCCATACTAGTACCATGTGTCTGCTTATACAACCAAATCTTTGACAGAAAGTAATGTTCTGATTGGGCCAATCTGCGGCATTGTATTATACACCCAATAAGGAAAACGTGGGCTGTAAATTATTTATTCAGGTAATCCGTGATCACTTTCAGCCTCTCTTGTCGGGGAATATTCATATACAAATTGTTCACGTCTAAAGATACAAGTATATCTGAATGGTGCACCTCAATGTTTTCGATAATTGTTATCAAGTCTTTTGAATACCTCACAAATGAAGGCATCTCTTTAATGAAGGGCTTAATAAAGTGACATATACCGATAACCGTTCCAATACAGATCCGATCACTGCCACAGTGGGCCTCCCTGGTGTATTTGCTAGATTCTGAGGCACAGACATTTGTGAAGGTTTCTCAAACAATGCCATTTTATTAAATAAAAAGGTTGGATAAATGCCTAACTATCCCTACACTGACAAGAAAGTCCCTGCCTGAAAATAAACTAAAGAAAGCACTGTAACAAATTATATTTGTCCCTCACACTTATACATACAGTAACTCAATAAGGTAATGCATGTCAGTTCAAAGGCATCCAAACTGTTACATTCAATTTAGGTGAATTCCCTTTTTCCAGACTCAAATACGATTCTGTTCCATAGTGCCAAGAAGAAACAAGAAAATCTGGTTTGTAACAAAGTTCCAATGCAGTTGTTTTATTAATTTTGTATTAAAGTTTTTTGGGTTAAATAAACCTTTTTACACTGTGTATATGACTACAATCCATGTTCATAAAGATAGATACACATAAAACAATTTCACAATATCTGCATTCAGCACTTAAATTCATCAGTCCTCAAAGATAAGATCAAATGTATTCAATTTCTTATGAATTTGATAAGTGCTCTTAAGCTAAAGAAGAAAAAGTACAGTATTTCTTTTCAAAATGTGAATATACCCACAACCGTCTTCTATAATGTCAAATATGATATAAAGTACAATTTAAAATTGTTAAGTTTCCTGGCTATAAAAGGCCCTATATCTACTAAGAGTAGTAAGTCTTCAACCTATATGTCAAAGTATAATTACACGGCCCACGGTAGTGGCCGTGTAGTTATGGTTAAATTGCTAATCCCATAGGAAGAGCACTTTTTGGGTGGCTTATAACTTCCCTCTCCCTGGATGAATTCTCAGCAAACTTTGCAAAAAAAGTATATGGCCCACTCTGAATTTTTCTGCAAAGTTTAGTGAGGTTTGGTGAAGGGGGGCAAAGTCATAAGGGGGGTCCCAAAATGTATTTTTTTCTCATAGAGTGAATGGGAAAAAACTTTGCTCACGCCTAGAGCTCAAAACGCTGGACGGATTTGCACCAAATTTGCAGCAGGAGCAGCGGCTTGGTCCTGAAAGCATGCTTTTGAAAATTTGGTGTAAATACGTCCAGCATTTCTTTTTAAACGACCAAAAAAGAGGTCTAAAAAAATTAGTTATATCTATGTCCGCTCTGCGGCTACATTTCCCTGTTCGCTCCGCGGACAGGATACCGTTTGGCTTATCGGCTTGCGTCATGTCCGCGGACATATGACGTGTTCGCTGATTGGCTGGTTTGAAGCGTGAGGTGCATCATATTGTTTGGATGCATCCGCCATCTTGGATCCGCGGACATGACAGTGCAGCGTCGAGCGGGGGAAAAATACAATTTTGGGGAGTGTGTTGGTGTGTAAGAGTGCTTGGGGAGGGTGGGGGAGTAAGAGATGGGTCAAATGCTGTATTTGTTTAGGTGGCAGGTGCCCCTGTTGTGTTCGCAATGTCCGCGGTCACTGCGGCTGTCCGCGGACATAAAAAATGCACTACTGGCTATTTTACTTTAGTATGATATTGGTTTTAGGTTGTTAGTACAGCATTGATTGTAATTAATATCCTGTATAAGTAGCCCATATACCACAGTTAAAATATTTGATTCTATGGATGTGTTATTGCTGTGGTGGCTGTGGCCAGGGCCTAGAGTCTTGGGTACATGGCCGAAGGCTGTAGGCCATAGGCCATGCACCCAAGACTCTAGGCCCTGGCCACAACCACCGCAGCATAACACACCCATAGAATCCAACATCCATCAAATATCCACGAATCTACAGTTTGTGTACTGTTAGATTTGTAGAGTTTGTATGTGAAGTTTTGGCTAAATCATGCAATTAAGATTGTAGAGTTTGCTAACAATCACTGCAGTATAACATATCCATGGAAGTAAACATTTTGGACTGTGGTGTATGGTTAGATGTTTGCTTGACTGGTTGTGTTATGGAGCAGTATTTGCGAGTTGAATTATTAAATACTTACTGTTTGATTTTTTGTGATTGGATATATTTTTTTCATGACTTGGGTTATTCGAGCAGATATTCTTTTTCAATTTCTGTGATAAAAGAAAAGATCACATGTTAGTATAGGTAGTTCATAATGAGGTATTGCATTGCATAATAGGCATTTCTGCATTATTTTGACCCTCATATTTAGTACTTTAGAAGTACTATATTTCAAACCAGTGTACTGTGCAATGTGCTCAGTTTCTGTGTTTGTTTATTAAATCATAGGGTGTGTGGGAACAAAAATCCATGCTGGATTAAAAAAAAAACTTTTTTGTTATGGTACAATGTATTTCTTTCTTTGTTTTCAGTGCTTATTCGTTGTTTCTGGCTAATGTTCTATCTATGGGCTTGTTGCAGATTTCTGGGGATGTTTGATACTTGTTGGTATATTCTAATTGTTTACTTATCATTTTATGCTAATCCTCTATCTTTTGGCCTGTTGCAGATTTTTTGGGGCAGTTAGATACCTGTTGGCGTATTCTAACTGGCTATAGTTTTTTATTGATACTTTCAAGTTATTCATCTATCTGTTGGGTTGTTGCAGGTTTTTGGGGCAGTTAGATACCTGTTGACATATTCTAACTGTTTATTTCTTGTTATATTTTAGTGGTATTGATTTATCTGTTTGGTTGTTGCAAAATCTTGAGGCAGTTAAATACCTGTTGGCGTATTCTAACTGTTTATAGTTTTCTAATTGAAGTTTTGTTAATGTTTATGCACAGATTAGTTAATACATTTTGTTTGTAAGAATATTAAATAAGCGTTTATAAGATTTGCTGGTAATCTCTGCTTTAGAGTAATGTTACTATCATTACATTCAAACCATCCACAATTATATTTTATATATGCAGTGTAGTGACCTGCATTGGTTGTGGCTCCTGCGTGATAGATTATACCTATTGTTGTGAAGGTTTTCTTACCAAGTGATACTTCACCATGTGTGAATCCAGTCAGCTTGCAGTTGTGTTTGGTACCATCTGAATTGTAACATAAAAGCATTAGTACTACGTATTTACTATGTGTCTGTATTTGTAAGGTGGAGCGATTATCTTAATTGCAGGTAGCACATAATCTGCCATGGTTTGCATTTTGTACAAGTTGCTGAAATGGAATGGATTCACAGTTAGGTATTGACACATACACAAAGCGTTCATTAGGGGTTTGTTATTGTGCCACATGGTTTCGGAGAGTGCATGTATGTTTCCACATGCATGAAATCTGAAAGATTACATTTATAGGTATGTTTTTGTTTTCCAGTACTTGTGTAGTAAGTACATTAGAAATTCTTTTGGATCTTCTTGTGAGTTTATAGTGAATTTGATCATTCCAGCACAGTAGTCAAATGTGTGTCTAATTCCATGAACACGGTAGGTGTTGTCAGTATTGTTGGTTGCATGACTATGAAGGACTAACATTTGTAAACACGATTGATCTGTATTGTGTAAGTAAATGTTGTCAATAATTGGTGGCAATTGGAATAGAATATTAATTGCTACTTTTGCATAGCAATTTACAGCAGTTATCTTTGAAAATTTGAATGGACCTGATAGTTCTGTGTCCAACTCATTTTTTTTGGAGTGTCTGTTGCTTCTTTGAAGAAGTACCAGAGTTACTTTGAGCAGTAGATTCTTTTTTGGTTGTAGTAATTGATGAAGTATTAGGTTATTTTACTCTTTTTGGAGGATTTGCAGTGAGATCCTGTTTCGTTTCTGTTTGAAGTAGTTTTCTTTTACAACGTTTTGCGTTTTGTGGAACAGGATAGGTTTTTAGATGGGGGTGTATAGCAAATGTAGTCTATTGTATTCTAGAATACAAGGAATATCAGCATTTACTTTACTTGCATCAAAGTTTATTACAAATAGACCGTCAAGTTTATTGTAAGAGTGATAGTGCTACATAGCTCAGGCCTTCTTTAAAGACTGTGTTCCCAATATCTATCAATGCTTTATCTAGGGTAAAACCTTGTGATTTGTGAATGGTGACTGCGTATGCTAGAGTTAGAGAAAATTGTTCTCTGCGTACATACATGTCTTTGAAAAGAAGGAATCGGGCTGTTGAGCATCCTATCCTTTTACCTTCTGATAGTTTGTCAAAGAGAATATTGACAAACTGAATGTTGTTGTCACGTGGGTATGTTTGAAAGTCAACAACTGTACCAAGTGCTCTATTAACTAGTCCTTGTTCCACATCAAGGTTACGTTTAAGCATTACTCTGCAGTTTAAAGATAATTTTAATTTTTTTTCCAAGCCAGCTGTGTTGAAGATTTTCTAAGGTAATTAGTCTTGTTGTGGCTTGTTGACACATGGGTAGTGTCATACCATGTACGTCCGGTTTTTCTGTGGAGCAAATTTCAATTATTGGTTGCATTTCTTTTTTCAACATTCTTTCGTTGAATTTTGAACAACTTGCAAGAGTTGGTATCAAGGACATACAATTGGCATTTTTGTGTGCTAATTTTTCCATGACATCAGTAGCACATGAGTTATGGCCATAGAGTGCATGGATGTGCCTGGTTGTGCTTCTTGAGATAGTACACCAACTATAATACTTTTTAAAATGTTGGCATATGTGACGTCTGCAGACTGGCGCATGTTTTCTGTTAATTCTCTGTATTGGAAATGTTGCCAAAGGTTGACATTTACTATGCTGCCACAGTTTTACAGCAGAGTTTGTGCCCTAAGGTTTTAAAAATAGGTTCACATTTCACTGGTGTCAATTGAAGAAGATCTCCGAAAACAATAATGTGTTTTCCTCCAAAGAGCTCTTTGTAGTCTGTTTTGAGTACTTCTTGTAATCTGAGGTGAATCAAAGCCAACATTAGGTTGTCAAAGCCAACATTAGGTTGGAGACCATGCTCACTTCATCTATTAGTAGCATTTACATTTGTTTCAAAACTCTGCGTAGTTCCATTGCAGCTTCTGTAGAAAGTTTGTATTAATCTAATTTGTTTTGGTGTTCTACTGGAAGGAGTAGCAATCGGTGTAAAGTGACACCACCTATGTTGTAGGCAGCTAAACCTGTGGGGGCAGTTACAACAGCTGACAGTTTGTTGTTTTTCAATTGTTGAACAAACTTGCTGATGATTTTGATTAAGAATCTTTTTCCTGAACCAGCTTGACCACTGAAGTATAGCAGTATAGGTTTTTAGTATTGGCAGGTACACTTTTTATTTTCATGTTGTACACCATGTTCAATTTCTTTTGTTACTTCTTGAAAAATGCTACGCTGCTCATTGTTCAGTTTTGATTTCAGTACAGTGAAGTCTTCTGTATCTTCTTCATAGCGACACATGGGGCCTCATTATAATGCTGGCGCTCCCGGAGTGAAGGGGGCCGGTACAGCACCCGCCCCCTTCATTCCGGGAGCGCCGATTATAAGCTTCCCATCGTGGGACCCGGATTGCATGCCTGGTAAAACCAGGTGTGCTATCCGGGTCCCGCGAGGGGAAGTGTGAGGCAATAACGGGCCAGATGTAATCTGCCCGTTATTACCTCCCTCCCCATTCCCATTGAGCCCTAAAGGGGCTCAATGGGAATGGGAATGGGGATGGGTTCCTGCAAGGATAAATTACCGGGTCCTCCTATGTCGGAGTAACCCGGTAAGTCCCTATTGCAGGAACCCGGTAATGGAGCCCGGAACGGAGGCAGCTAAAAGCTCCATGGCTACCTCCATTCGCGTAATGAGGCCCATGGTGTTTTATACTTCTGTCATAGCTAATTCTGCCTCATTTCCTATTAGTGGCTTTCCCAGTGATTCTTGGCTTCCTGTTATAGAAGGATGACTACTGTCGGGAGTGTCCTCATCTAGTTGGGCCTGGAGTTCTTCTTCATGTTGCTGTTCATTGTGCAACATTGTTTTGTACTGTGTAAAGTTTACACCTGTTATAGTGCTTTCATTTGCTTTGAAAGCGTCTTCATAGGAGTCATAGATATCTAGTAACTCTACTTCTTTTCTCCATGGTTTAAAAAGTTGTAGCAGGGACATGTAATATAGTTCTTTATGTTGAGGAGGTTTTAATTCGTTTGGTAAGTTTCACTAAGCTGCCTTCACAATTTGTCACTCTGTATCTACCTTTGTTTTCATCTGGTTTTATATTATTTTTGTATATGAAGTTTTGGGCTATGTGGTATAGACACATGGGGGATCATTCCGACCCTGGCGGTAGGGGGGTTAATGGCACCGGTAAGGATGCTGATGCCGTTACCCCCCTACCGCCACATTCCGAGGTCCCTTAGCGGGTCCCACCAGGAACGGCTGGTCTGACCAGCTATCCTTAGTGGGACCCGTTAAGGGACCATGGACCTAATAACGGGCCCGCCAATTGCGGGCCCATTATTAGCTCCTTCCCCATTTCTATTGAGCCCTATGGGGGCTCAAATGGGAATGGGGAATGGTTTTCTGAATGGGGACTTACTGGGTCCTCCAAGGTTGGAATGACCCGGTAAGTCCCCATTCAGAGACACCGGACCCGGACCCGGGTTTGGAGGCAGCCATGGTAGCACCATGGCTGCCTCCAAACACGGAATGACCCACATGGCTTCCAAAGTGGTGCTCCTGTTTGGGTAGTATGTGTCCAGTGAATTGTTTTTCAAAATGTCTTGGCTGTTGGGATCATTTTTGGCTATTGCCAAGACTTAGCCATACTATATTTTCATATTTTCCATTCAAAGCACTACCGGTTAAACGGTCTGCAGCTTCATAGCAGCCAAATTCTCTATGAGAGAGCATTTTTATGCCTAAGCTGTACAATTTCTTTGACAGTGTTTTGTCAGATGATAGGTCATCCCAGAGGTCTTGAAGCTCTGTTTTGTCTGCTTTGGTTAAGTAGGCTGTAACATATTGTGCAATTGCAGTGGAATTGTCTGCAATGTACTGCAGATCTATGTCTGCATTCCATAAGAGGGCAATGATTGCATTGTAATCATTGATATATTTAGCTTCTTCTGTTCTTTTTATGTAATATGTGTTCTTAGGTGATTTACCTTCAACACTATGTCTAACTGAATACATGAAGTTCTTTACTTGACCTGTTGCTGTAACTGGTCTAGAGAAACCAAAGCAGCATTTGGTGAAGTATGTCCCTTTGTTTTTGTATTTGTGACAACAATATTTCCCACAGTTGTGTCTTTGAAATTGTAACATTTGTGCATGAAGGTCACAATTTGTTGTTTGTGAATGAATTTCACAAGTGACATATTTTTCGATAAACTGTAAAACAGTGGCATCACTGTCTTGACAAAATTTAGGAGTATCTTTAATACATAAAAGCATGTGGATATGTGGATATGTGGTGCTCCACTGGCTTGGTATTCTATTCTCCAAAAAGAGGAACAGTTTTATTACAAATAAAGTGTAACATAGCAATGAAGCGATGATGGAAATATCTTGAAACATTAACAGGATCTAGAGAGCAGTGTTCTCCAGGTGTTAGTATATCTATGTTTTTTGTTTTTATTTGATATGCGTAGGAAATCATGTAAATCTTCCCATGCATATTCTGCACAACTTAATGTAACAAACCAAGTGGGTGGGCCAAGGTTTCTGATCATACAACGTACATCTCCGTGACGTCGAAACCAGTACTCTTTAGTACCATGCATATTTGCTAATAGATTTGTAATATTTGATTGTAAAACCTCATCCTTTTGTTGCACTTTTTGTAATAATTGTGTAGCTGTCTGTAGTAAATCAATGTCCATGCTTGGGTTAGGGTGCTTATAAGTAAGTTTACTTCCATTTCTTCAGTTACATGTTACAGGACATAAAGACATAAGGTATAAGACATAAGATAGATACTAAGATAGATAGATAGATAGATAGATAGATAGATAGATAGATAGATAGATAGATAGATAGATAGATAGATAGATAGATAGATAGATAGATAGATAGATAGATAGATCACCGGCACCCATCACCCAGGGAGGGAGGGACCAACTGACCCATAAACAGAACACTCAGCACAGCCTTCTCTCACTCATACATCAACATTCCACTTGGTACTTGCATGACATCACAGTACCAAGTGGCTAGCTCAGCTGGCTCAGGCAGTGCCTGAAGAGTGTGACATAACACATCTCCCTCCTTACCGAAACGTCTACACAAACAATAAGCACTTTACATATAGGCAAGTGATATCACCATCCACCATACAGCTTCACAAGAAATCCCACAGCTATGCTATTTCAAACTTCACCTACATATCCAGGTCACCCTCAATACCAACATGTAGTATCGGGGATGGTAAGAAGACATCTGAATTCAGGTAAGGCACAGGAGACTTGTATATATAAAAGGAGTACGTTTATTTGTAGTTACAGAGTTACAGGGCTAGTTATATAGAAAGGGGCAGGGAGCTAAACAGATGACATCCTTTCAGTAAGGTTCTCCCATCCTGTGTTACCAACTGTAGTTCTTGGAACCCTCAGGTCCCATCACATTCCATATGACATAGCTGTATGCTACTAGCAGCACTGTGTGCACCCAGTGCAAATAGATAGGTACAATACTACACAACACAAATCACCTTCTGTCTATCCCTGCCACGGATAAACTCTAGACTCTCACCTTAGACACATGCAAGCCTAAAAACCAGACTAAAGCTACCCTACAAACCAAACACTCGCTAACATAACATATATCCTTCCGCCCGCCCCTGCCACAGGCGAGCCTCCAGGCTGCCACCCTGAAGCATGGCTTGTGATCCTGGCGCAATACTAGACATCCAGGAAAACAACAGAATCACCATACCTATTGAGAGAATTCATAAAACCGCTAACCACTGCTGAAATATCACCACTATGCCTACATCACGAATATACAAACAAATACAACAAAGGGACTAGGCCAGAAGAGCCCAACTCAGCCACACCAAGATAAACAGATGCTACAACAACTCGAAGATACTGGCCAGATACTGGCCAAGCATCTGCAAGACCACCAACAAAACAGTGGGTTGGACTAAACGCTCAACTCAATGGCAGCACTGACGAGTCCCATAATCCTGACCTTGGGGTACCTTGGCCTGGATTTACATATAACACAAAAAGAAAACAACTACAAGGCAATTCTTCATCTTGGACAACATATTTCCATTTAGCCAATGTTACCACCAGAGGGCGTTACCAACAGCTAATTCTAAGATAACCACTACCACATCTTCATCCAACAAAACCACCTGTCCATTTCAGATAAGAGTTGACTTCTTCTAACAGTACACCACTACCATTCCTAAGATCTTCCTAAAATCACCCGACCACAACTCCCACTCACCTTAGTGCACTTCTCCACTTACTCACTCCTACACCTGAAAGGGCGCTACCCCCAGGATTTACCTCACACGTCCCCATAACCAAAAGAGGACTTTACTCACCATGCTTAAGTAAACAAAGGCGCTACCTCTGTATACAATGTACCAAAATACACAACTACTATGGATCCTACCTCCCAGCAACACCTTGTCATCTTAAAACAAGTGTCCGTTGCCAACCAATTGACACCTGAATGAGGCGCTACCTCAATACCGTCAATTTAAATAAAAGCCCTTCCTCCATCTCATGGGGCGCTACCTAATACACATATTTAAGCAAAAGCGCTACACCATTTCAACACAGATGGACAGTAATCCTAACTGTCCTAACTCCTAACCTACCAAACAGATTAATGACCCAAAGTCATTTGAAAATGAACTAAGCTCACATCATTCATAACCAGATACATATCCATCAGGTTTACTTATTCACAGTCAACCTTATGTACAATGTATGAACCACAAATGACATTTCTTTGGGCTTGGTGATTTAACATAAACATTTCCATACATAGTTATTTTGTTTATCCATGTTTTGCATTAATCCTAAATGCAAAATATTTCCTACATAGTTCTTTTGCTCGTCCATGTCTTGCATTAATTCTAAATGTCTAAAAGACCAAAAGTCTATAAAACTCTTTGAACCTAAAAATCCTCAATACGTGACACTAGCTCATTCTCACACAAAGAGCTCCACACCGTATCACATTGCATTTAATTATGCACCTTTCAGTAAACTGTGTAAAATGTCCTTAAACCTGCAAATGTTAAAGAAATGGTTAAATTCTAACTGCAGTGACTTAACCCGTCCCATGCACACTCTCACCAGACCAGCATTTATCATACAACAGTTTTCACCAAAGCCCACACTAATACTCAGTGGAATTACCATTACAACAACAGCCAACATTGCATTAAATAAGTTCTCAATTTAAATCCTAAATGCAAAACGAAATGAACTCCATCTCAACATGCATTTATGCATTATACATTCTCATACAAGTAGCATTGTACAACAATTTTACCAACATGTTGGCCGCTGCATAGCGCCTCAGTAGTGAGGCGGAGCGGCGTTACCTGCACCCGACCTCATGAGCGAAGGATGCCTTCCACAGTACTTCGCCACGTCGCCCGCTACATCGCACCCCTCATGGGCGGAGGATGTTTGCTGCATACCGAGCAGTACAGCGTTCCTCCCCACACAGTAAAATTAGAGCGCGTTCCCGAAATGCAGGATCGCTTCTCCCTTCCTAGTCTCCGTTCCATCCAAATTCAATTTAAACTCCTGTGCTCCTCCTGTGCTCTCTAGTAGACCAACGGTCCGTTGAGCTCCTGTGCTTTCTGCTCTACGCGCTGTTTCTTCACGCACCACTGAAAAGAGATCCGCTCAAACTCCCCAAGCACTGATCATCCGTGCACTGACAGTCTCAGGAAACATACTTGGCACATATATATTACGTCCATTGTCCTTCCGTTATGAAGCACATAAAGAAGCAATTACCCTTCCTTTACTTCATTTCTGTTTATGGGACCCTTCACTGCGTGCACACAAAGGAAAGGCTTCACTTCAAATTAAAAGGGACCCTTCCATCTTATTGGCGAGCCTTTCATCACTTCTGCAGTCCCTTTAAGTTCCTTATGGCTCCAGACACAGCACTCCCTTAGATAGCAGGCTGCTGGTCCGTCCAAATTAGTCCAGGAGCACTTTTACTAAAGCGGATCAACAAATCTTCTTAGTCTAACTCCCCAAGCACTGATCATGCGTGCACTAAACAATCCCAGGAACCATACTTCATGCATATATATCACGTCCATTTAAGTCCAATATGAAGGGTATAAAGAAACGTTTATCCTTTCTTTACTTCAATAATTTAAAGAAACCCTTCCATCATATTGAGGAGCCTTTCACCACTCCTGCAGTCCCATTATGTTCCTTATGGCTACAGACACTTCACTCCTCTAGAAAACAGGCTGCTGGTGTTACGCTCACCTGGTTCCCATGGGGGCGTCGACCGGGACTGGGCCACTGTTGTTTCCACCAGCGTGACGTGTAGCGCCGAGATGTCTGATTGGACTGGCCCGCTAAGCCTAGTTTGTCTGGCTCGCAAGAATATTCTTCTCCAAAGGAGAAGAGGAATTAACCACCCGTGGAATTGAGTGTCAACCCGCCTTCCCCACTCCCGTTGTCTTCCCACAGATCACTCTTGATGTGCCCTCCTGGTTTGGAAGGATGAGCTCTCCATCCTGCGTCGACCGCAGGGGCGCGTTGATGACCAGTTACTTCACTGGCGTAGAGGAATTGGTGAGTTCCAGTATTGACTCTAAAGTCCAATTGTTCATAAGAGTTCAAATGTCTGATCTTCACTCTGTCCGATTCCTTGCAGGTTGCCGATTAATCCACTTGAAGATTTCCAAATGGCACTTGATAAGATTCAGGTAAGTCTATTGCGGTTTTCCCCTTAGGGGCCGGGGTACGGCGATGAAGCAGAGTTGACTGCGCCGACCCGAGATGAGGTGAGTACCTCCCGTGGTAAATCAAGTAAGTCCTTGGGGGTAGCTTGTATATCCTTAGAGAGTCCCCTTGCTCACCTTGCTGTCTTTGTCTCCTTAGGTGTCGGAGGGCGGCCGCGAGATGGAGAGAGCGTGATGGAATGCTGAAGTACCGCCAAGCAGGTGAGTTCAGCGCGGCGCCGTAGGAATGCGAAGCGATGCTTCAAAGACTTCTGTCTTTCAGTTCCGTGGCGAAATGGATCAGGATTCAGGTAAGGATTAAAGTTAAAACTCCTGTTCTAACCTTTATCCTTCTTTTCTTCTTGTTTCAGGAGTCCCAGGACTGAAGCGGGCGTGGCTGAAGACTGGAGCTGCTGAAAACACGGTGAGCGTTATGCTGCATCAAGCAGAATAACATGAAGCACGTGTGGCTGTCCGGGCATGGTTTAAATAGCCTTGGAAGAAGATCCAGGTAAGTATTCTTCCACAGCCCCACCCAAGTAACAAAATAGTCCCTTCAGTAAAATAGTCCCTCCTAAGCCTCATTTGGCTTGAGTCTTCATGCAGCATGGTCTGCCTCAGGTGAGTATGCAGCATGGTCTGCTTCAGGTAAGTTATCAATAATGAGCCTGGTGCCCATGGCGCCAGGGCTGACTTTATCTTTATGAGCCTGGCGCCATAGGCTGTAGGACTGCACCCAAACAGCCCCTAACTGGGGCTGTTGGGCATGCTCCAAGTGGCATGATGCCTGCTTCCGGGGCTGTGGGGCTTGGTCTGGTCTTCCGGGGGCAGGCATCATGACAGCACTCCCCCTCAAGGCCCCTCCTAAAGTCGTTCTCCCCCTTGGCCGTGGTTTGTCTGGAAATTCCCGATGGAACCTCTTCACTAAACGAGGTGCATGCACGTGGTCACTAGGTTCCCAAGACCTTTCCTGCGGACCATAACCTTTCCAGTCAATTAGGTAAAAGAGTTTTGATCTCACTCTTTTTGAGTCCAAAATATTCTTGACTTCGAACTCGGGCTCCCCGTCTATGAGGATAGGTTCAGGTGGAGTGGTTAGCCTAGTTCCTGGTTGCACTGGCTTCAAAAGAGACACGTGGAAGACGGGATGGATTCGCATATGAGCAGGTAGGTCCAACTTGACGGCCACTGGGTTAATAATTGCCTTGTCAGAAAAAGGTCCCAAATACCTGGGGTTAAAGGTCCGAGTCCCCTTGAGTGGTAAGTGCTTAGTGGCTAACCATACTTGGTCCCCTATTTGGTATTGAGGAGCTTCACTTCTGTGCTGATCCGCATCCTTTTTGTATTTTTCCTTAGCCTTTTGCTTCTTTAAATGCTTGTGTAATAACAGCGTGGAGATGGTCCACTGCGGGCATCTCTAAATGCTGGGGTGAGTCCAAATCTGAGGTTCGAGGATGGTGCCCATAAATGGTAAAAAAAAGGACTTTGTCCAGTTCCTGAGTGTACGGAATTATTGTATGCATACTCTGCGATCCACAGAATGTCTTTCCAATTCCCCTCAGACTGATGTAGCATACAACAGAGGTACTGTTCAAGAGTCTGGTTGGTCCTCTCCGTTTGACCGTCGGTCTGAGGGTGGTGACTGGTCGAAAGCCTAACATCAATTTGTGCCAGTTGGCAGCATTTCCTCCAAAAATGTGAAATGAATTGACTGCCCCGATCTGAAATTAACACTGAAGGAAAGCCATGCAGGCAGACAACATTTTCAAGGAATTCCTTCGCCAGGATTGAAGCTGAAGGTATCCCTTTTAAAGGAATGAAGTGGGCCATTTTAGAAAAAAGATCTACAATAACTAGAATGGTATTGTAACCTTGGTACGGGGGTAAATCCGTGATGAAGTCTAATGACAAGGTATGCCAAGGGGTAGGTGGTATGTCTAATGGTTGCAATAATACAGCAGGTTTTTTCTTTTGCCCTTTATTTTGTGCGCAAATGCCACAAGACATGACAAATGACTTGACATCCTTTCGCCAGGTGGGCCACCAAAATTGCTTCCTAATTTTAGCTTCGGTTTTTGCAATACCCGGATGCCCTTCTATTAAGATGTCATGGTAACGGGAAATTACAAGTTCCTGTAGTTCCTTTTGCGGTAAAAATAGCCGGCCTTGGTAATAAGGTAAATCATCGATGACAGAGTACTCTGGACCTTTCTTTTCTCAGTCCTGTAGGGCAACGGAATCAAAGAGTTGGTGGATCTTGTTTTGAATGTCCTCCAGTGTCTGTATGGATGTCAGGCCAAGGATTCTCTGTTCCGGAATTATGGGTACGGGTTCTAAAGTTATTTCTGCTTCTCCCATTCCAATCCGGACAAGGCGTCTGCTTTACCATTCTTACAACCTGGTCGATAGGTTATTACAAAATCAAACTCGGCGAAGAACAATGCCCAACGGAGTTGGCGCGAAGATTGGGCTCTGGCTGTCTTTAGGTATTGTAAGTTGCGGTGATCGGTGATGACCGTGATGGTATGTCTGGCACCCAGTAGATAGTGCCGCCAAGCCTTGAAGGCGGACTTGATGGCCAGCAGCTCCTTGTCGGTTATGGCATAGTTTAATTCGGGGGCTGAAAATGTTCTTGACCAAAACGCCACTGGGTGAAGCTGGTTAGTTTCGGGATCCTTTTGGGAAAGGACTGCTCCCATGGCTGAACTGGATGCATCTGTTTCCACTATGTAGGGAAGCTCGGGGCATGGGTGTCTTAATATGGGAGCAGATGTGAATTTAGCTTTTAACTCTTAGAAGGCATTCTCGGCTTCCTCTGTCCACACAAAGCGCTTGTTTTTTCACAATAGCGTTGTAATGGGATGTACAATGTGCGAGAAGTCCGGCATAAACCTGCGGTAGAAATTGGCAAAGCCAAGCATGCTTTGAACTCCTTTGATTGAACTTGGCGAAGGCCAATTAAGAATGGCATCCACTTTTCGTGTATCCATCCGGATTCCTCTCGGGGTCAGAATAAATCCAAGGAATTCCACTTCCGTAGTGTGGAAGATGCACTTTTCCAGTTTAGCATATAATTTATGCTGGCGTAACTTCTCTAGGACTGCTCAGACGTGTTTTACATGCTCAGATTCTGATAAAGAGTATACTAAGATGTCGTCGATGTAAATGACTACACAAACGTCGATAAGCTCTCGGAGGACATTGTTCATGAAGAACTGGAAGGCTGCTGGTGCATTGCATAGTCCGAAGGGCATCACCTTGTACTCAAATAGTCCGTACTTGGTGCAAAAAAAGGTCTTCCATTCGTCACCCTCTTTGACACGTACCAGATGATATGCCCCCCGAAGGTCTAGTTTTGTGTATATACAAATGTCCTTCACCTGGTCTAGTAGTTCTGGGATCAAAGGCAGTGGGTATCGATTCTTGATGGTTATCTGATTCAGTGCGCGGTAGTCTATACATGTTCTAAGGTCGCCTTCCTTTTTCGGTACGAAGAACAAAGCTGAAGATGTAGGTGACTTGGACGGGCGAATGAAACCATTAGCAAGGTACTGGTCTAGCTACTGGCGCAAATGGAGATTTTCGGGTTCCGTAAGGGCATAGATTCTGCTGCAAGGTGGTTGTGCTCCAGGTACAAGATCTATTTGACAATCATACGATCTGTGAGGTGGTAAGGTGTTTGCCTGTTCCTTTTGGAAGACATCCTGAAAGTCTTGGTATTCAACAGGTAATTGTATGGCTACTGGAATTACTGGGGCCAGGACTGAGGTTTGAGTTTTCCTTGGGTAGCAGGTGTGAGCACATTCTGGGAAGGTTAGTCTCTTCTCTCGCCAATCAATACAGGGATTATGTTTTTCCAACCAAGGTATCCCCAGTTTCAGCTGAAACTGTGGGGCCTTGATTAAGTCAAACATCATAGCCTCTCGATGCCCATCTTGACTCAGCAATGTCATCTCTGCAGTGGAATGAGTTACGGGTCCAGAGGCTATTTCGGTTCCATCTACAGTGGTGACAACATCGGCCGTGGTCTTGCGGGTGAGAGATAGATTCATCCTGGTAGCCAATTCCCAGTCCAAGTAATTTCCTATGGCTCCACTGTCTACGTACGCCTTTACCGCGTGCATGCGTGATGGCTGCTCTGGATCTACAAGGACCATGGGTATGGTGAAATGCGAGGTCAGAGTGTCCTTCTTTAAGCTCGGCAAGCGGACCTCTACGCTTGCCGGGCGTGGTCGTTTCCCGAGTCAGATTTCACATGGTTTTCGTCTGCTGCTCCTATAACTTTCTTGGGTGGTTTTACAGGGCAGTTCCGAAGAAAATGACCAGTAGTTCCGGAATATAAACATAATTGCAGTTGCCGTCTTCTATCTCTCTCCTTTTGGGTTAAGGGTCCTTTAACCCCCCCGATTTGCATAGGTTCTGAGACATCTACTCCCTTGGAGCTTACGTGGGTTTTAACCAACACCCTGTTCTCAAACTTGGTTCGGTCAGCCTTCCTGGTTTGAAGTCTGTGATCGAGCTGGACCATTAGATCTATATATTCAGCACAGTCTTGAGGCGGGTTCACGATTTGGGCCAAAACATCTTTGAGTTCTCCCCGAAGTCCTCGATGGAATGATGTGATTCGCTTGGCTTCAGGCCATTCGGTTTCCACTACTAATCTATTGAAAGTTGCAATGTAAGATAAAAGATCCTGGTTAACTTGACGTAGGGATAAAAGTTCGTTGTCCAAAGCCTGTCCTCGGGAGTGTCGGGCGAATAGTCTTTCCATGCTTGTTCGAAAACCCTGGAAATCTCGAAGAATCGGGTCATCCTGGTTAACTAGTGGAATGGACCAATCTGCCGCACTGCCGCTGAGATATGACAGTACAAAGGCTACCTTGGCCTGATCGTTTGGGAAAGCTCCAGGTCTACATAAAAAGTGCAAGCGGCATTGATTCATTAAATGTTGCAAACCCTTTTGGGTCTCCGGCAAACCGTTCAGGCGGAGCCAAAGGAACGGCTCCAGGTAAATTTATCTGCACCGGGTTACTCGATGGTACAGGAGCTGGACTTGCCCCAAGTCCTGGTAGAGGTGTTTGTCCAGCATGGCTCTGTAATAGTTGTCTGGCCAACTCATCAGTTCGTTCTTTTGACACTATCAGTTCCCTCCTGAGGGCATTGGTTTCTTGGCGGGCGGAATGCACTTCGGCCCTTAATTCCCCTAATAATTGGGCCAACTGATCAGTTTCCGAGGTCTCCATGACGCCCAGGTGGGTATTTGTGGGTAGGCTTCGCGTTCTGTTACGCTCACCTGGTTCCCACAGGGGCGTCGACTGGAACTGGGCCGCTGTTGTTTCCACCAGCGTGACGTGTAGCGCCGAGATGACTGACTGGACTGGCCCGCTCAGCCTAGTTTGTCTGGCTCGCAAGAATATTCTTCTGCAAAGGAGAAGAGGTATTAACCACCCGTGGAATTGAGTGTCAACCCGCCTTCCCCACTCCCGTTGTCTTCCCACAGATCACTCTTGATGTCCCCTCCTTAGTCTCACCTGATGGTTTGGAAGGATGAGCTCTCCATCCTGTGTCGACCGCAGGGGCGCGTTGATGACCAGTTACTTCACTGGCATAGAGGAATTGGTGAGTTCCAGTATTGACTCTAAAGTCCAATTGTTCATAAGAGTTCAAATGTCTGATCTTCACTCTGTCCGATTCCTTGCAGGTTGCCGATTAATCCACTCGAAGATTTCCAAATGGCACTTGTTAAGATTCAGGTAAGTCTATTGCGGTTTTCCCCTTAGGGGCCGGGGTACGGCGATGAAGCAGAGTTGACTGTGCCGACCCGAGATGAGGTGAGACCCTCGTGGTAAATCAGGTAAGTTTTGTGGGGGGTAGCTGGTATTGTCTTTGCTTTCTCCCCTTAGGGGCCGGGGTACGGCGATGAAGCAGAGTTGACTGCGCCGACCCGAGATGAGGTGAGTACCTCCCGTGGTAAATCAGGTAAGTCCTTGGGGGTAGCTTGTATAGCCTTAGAGAGTCCCCTTGCTCACCTTGCTGTCTTTGTCTCCTTAGGTGTCGGAGGGCGGCCGCGAGATGGAGAGAGCGTGATGGAATGCTGAAGTACCGCCAAGCAGTTGAGTTCAGCGCGGCGCCGTAGGAATGCGAAGCGATGCTTCAAAGACTTCTGTCTTTCAGTTCCGTGCCGAAATGGATCAGGATTCAGGTAAGGATTAAAGTTAAAACTCCTGTTCTAACCTTTATCCTTCTTTTCTTCTTGTTTCAGGAGTCCCAGGACTGAAGCGGGCGTGGCTGAAGACTGGGGCTGCTGAAAACACAGTGAGCGTTACGCTGCAGCAAGCAGAATAACGCGAAGCACGTGTGGCTGTCCGGGTGTGGTTTAAATAGCCTTGGAAGAAGATCCAGGTAAGTATTCTTCCACAGCCCCACCCAAGTAACAAAATAGTCCCTTCAGTAAAATAGTCCCTCCTAAGCCTCATTTGGCTTGAGTCTTCATGCAGCATGGTCTGCCTCAGGTGAGTATGCAGCATGGTCTGCTTCAGGTAAGTTATCAATAATGAGCCTGGCGCCCATGGCGCCAGGACTGACTTTATCTTTATGAGCCTGACGCCATAGGCGCCAAGACTGCACCCAAACAGCCCCTAACTGGGGCTTTTGGGCATGCTCCAAGTGGCATGATGCCTGCTTCCGGGGCTGGGGGTCTGGTCTGGTCTTCCGGGGGCAGGCATCATGACAGCTGGTCCGTTCATATAAGTCCAGAGGCACTTTTCTTAAATGGACCACCTGTTCTTTTGTCCCACAATCGACCATTCTAGGGCCACCCTTGTTGCATGGACCCCTTAGATTTCTCATGCCCTGGGACCCTTCACTCCCAAGGCAATGGGCTGAAGGACCAGCACTCCCAATGCAAAGGGCTGCTGATCCAATCTGCTATGGTCCTCGCTATGGTCCTCCTCCTCCCTCTCCTCCCTTGTCCGCCCTGGGTGATGGGTATGCTTACTTGGGGGCGGTGATGTCTTCTTCTTTCCTTGGTCCTGTTGGTTCCTGCACCCCCCGCAGCAGGTCTCTGCAGTCACCTTTCCAGCTTTCCTTTCTCCAGGGTTCCTCTTCCAGAGATCCTCGTCGCCATTGTAGTATGCACGCCTGGGTTCGTATCCCATCCTCGTCGCCATTGTAGTAAAGCAATGTCCATGCTTGGTTTAGGTTGCTTATAAGTAAGTTTACTTCCATTTCTTCAGTTACATGTTACAGGACATAAAGACATAAGGTATAAGACATAAGATAGATACTAAGATAGATAGTTAGATAGATAGATCACCGGCACCCATCACACAGGGAGGGAGGGACCAACTGACCCATAAACAGAACACTTAGCACAGCCTTCTCTCACTCATACATCAACATTCCACTTGGTACTTGCATGACATCACAGTACCAAGTGGCTAGCTCAGCTGGCTCAGGCAGTGCCTGAAGAGTGTGACATAACACTGTCATATTTTGAAAGTGGGATCCTGATTTTAATATGTGTGCAACTCCGTAACATGAAGTTGCTAGTTCACTTTCAAAGAGTAGGTGGAATATGTATTCCACATTTTGCCTAAATCTGGGATCTTCAGAATACATCCGTAATGAGCGGTATTCTGAAGCTGATATTTGAATAGGTCTATCATCATACCTTCCTCCTTTGCCAGTAGGAAAGAGTAGAGGAAAAGCACGTGCTTCTATACTTTTTTCCCATATGCTGATTGGTGATCCTTTTGTTTGACGCATTTGGTATGTTTCCAGTGCATCTTCTATGGTGTCATTAGAGTGCAAAGGATGAATTGTATAATGGTCTAAAGTATTTGATATTGTAGCAGGATCTAGTAGCTCAAATTGACCAGCTTCTTGTGTTTCTTGAATTATTTCAGTTGTATCTTTCAAGTTTTCTTCAATATTAATTTCTTTGTAATATTCCTTATTCTCTTTAAGATATTGTAAGGCTTGTCTAACTTTACGTAAATCTACCAGCTGTTGCCATATTGTTTTGTCTTTTGTAGGTACTCCATTTACTAAGATAATTAAAGATTTCTGCATTGGACGTTGCACTCCTAGAGTATGCACATTTTCTTTTAGATCTAATGGTAAATAAACTACTTTTCCACAAATGGCTTTTACCAATTCAGAGCGAGGTAATGTTACTGTTTTTGGTTGAAGGCATATTATTGCTTGAAATGGGTGTACTGTTTGAATCATGATGCTCTCATATAAATTAAGTTGTTGTAGGTGTTTTGGTAGTGGGTATAATTCCAAATTATTTGTGATAGCACGTGAAGGAGTTTGGTTGTTGTCAAGTTTTGTAGTGCAGTAACTGCAAAGTATTAAGGGGTCACTTATTTCGTATTTGTTTTCTGCTACAAGGTAGAGAGCTAATTCAAACCATTTAGAATCTTCATTGTCTTCTATTTTATATGCTAGGTCTACAATGTTCCTGTTACGTTTATAAAAGGTTCTGCGGCAACATACACATACATGGTTTGGTACTTCAGCTGATGTACTTTTAAATTTTAGTATTTCTTTTTTGTATGTGTTTAGCAAAAGGTTGCCATGTGTAGAATTGTTGCTAATTTGGTTTAAAGCTATTTCATTCTGTAAATGGCTTTCACTTCCAAAATATTTTTTCTGGATATAGTCAATTTCTTGAAGTAGGTCTTTTGCTGTACCATGTTGAAGAATGTTATTTAAATTTGCTAGTGCTAAAGCAGGACTTTTAGCATAGTACAGTTTATAGAGTAGATTTCTTATAGTTGAATGATGTGTTGATATTCTTTTGATATCATGGAAGGTGGTTTTACAAGTAGGTACTGTAATGCAGGCCAATGAATGTCCTTGTAGTCCTGTGTATTTGAGCACTGGACAGGTATCCATATTTTGCAGTAGTTTAATTTTGATTTTTCTTTGCTTTTTACATATTGATTGAGGAATTGGCGTAAAGGCTCGAAAAATTGTTTAGGAATGTTAAATATTGACGTGCATGGCCATTTGTACACTAGACGTTCTGATTCAGTTGAATAGAGGGGTAATTCTAAGTTTTCAGGGCATATTTTTGTAAGGAGTACTTCTTGTTCCATTATGGTATTATTAACTTTTTCATAACCTCGACCACTGCTATGTATGGCAATTGTATTTGTTTGTTTTTGTTTGTACGCTTCTTCATTAAAGTATGGTTCTGTGCTTGTAGTGTGACTCCATTCACCTCCGCAGATACTTAAGAAGTTCTTTCTGTTGACATTTCGTTTATTGAGAAGTCTTTTTTGTAATTTAGTTATTAGTTTTGTTAGTGGTTTCATTTTGTTTAACACTAAAATAAATAACTCTCTTTTGAGAAGAGTTGCACTATCTATCAACGCTTCTAAAATGAATTTCCTACGATAGGTTTTAAGCATTGAACCTGATTTATCTCCTGTTTTTATAAGATTTTGAAGGACTTTGTGACGGAACGTTTTGGCTAAAATACTTTTCTTGGTATGCTTACTTTGCACTATATTAAAATTTAAAGAAGTAGTTTTATCTGTAGTGATAGCTGATTTTCTGTTAATTGGTTTTTTGTTTGTTTTACATTTTGATAGAGAAGGTACATTTTTTGTACTTGAAACTTCTTGTGTTTCACTAAATGACTGTATTAACTGTTTTGTTTGAACTTTTTTTACAAATTCTGCTAGAGATGGATGCTTATGTTGGACACTTTTATTTTCATTTGCTCTACTTCTGCGTTGCTTTCTACGGACTTGACTATTGGTAGGCATTCTTTAGGGTCTGTTGAAAAAATAAAGAAGGTATGGGTTGGGGTGTTCTGCAATGTATGTGTGCTGTGTGCATGAGTGTTTGAGTAAGATGATGTATGTAATGGTGTCTGATTGTGCATTGGCAACTACAACTAGTAGGGATGTGTATTCTTCAATTAATATTTTACTAAACTCTTGTTCAGATGACAGAAAAAAATAAGCTAGTGGTGTGGAGAAGTACAAATAGTAAATCTAATGTATACAATAAAAACTGTTGTTTGTTCTATAATATGAAAATTCTAGCAGTTGAGTTGGGTAATTTGTGTGTCCAAAAGTAGGAATTTGTGCGCCATTCCGGCTGTAAATCGTTGTTTAAGACATGGGGATTTTTTGACAGAATGGTGCACAATCTCTATTTTTAGGCACAGAAATAGCATGAATTAACTTTACAGTATGTTTGAGTAATAATACAAATATTATGGTGATATTCTACTTACTTTTTTTCTAAAATGAGCAGTTTAATTCTTAGTTCTTCTTTGTTCTTGAAATTCGGCTACTTCTTTTCAGGAGAATGGTCTTCACTGCAATTGTAAAAGAAACAAATTAGTAATTTTGTTTGTATATAGCATTGTTTTTAATTTAGATATTGAAATCCTCAGCGCCTTCCTTAAAACCATTAAAACTATCTTAATCACGTAAGATACGTCGCACCAGTTCAATACATATGATATGTTGTTAATGAACAAATTGTATTGCAATGAGTAACTGTAACAAACAACATATCTTTAGTATATCTTGTGAAATTCATAATGTACCACTGAATACCACCATTTCTGTAACTAAGCTGTTTTAGGTAATAGCGCATTAATGTCATGGTTAAATTAAAGTAATCAAATAAATAAATGTAATTGTATAAGTATTATTTTTTGAGATTGGAACATAGAGTGTGCATGCATGCAATTTGTTTCAATATATGTAGGAAATTGGAAAAAAGACAGTAGATTCATTTTACAGATTACACAAGCTAAAAGTCAGTTTGAAAATGTCTTCATGTACTGTACAGAAAATATGCATACCTTTAGTTTGTGATGTCATCTTTGATGTCCTGGGTGTTAGTCTTAGCAGTGCACGGTGATGGCGCGAGTTATGGTTGCTTAGTTTACCATAACTGGCGAATTTCAAGGGTTTTTCGGTTTTACTTGGAATCATATTTCCCTTTAACAAAGTTTTTTCACTGAATTTCATAGGTTTTTAGTAGCACAACTTAACCATAAAGTCCCTTTAACAAAGTGTTTTCACTGATATATATATATATATCTTTTAATTCTGGGCAGTTTGTTAAGAGAGGCCTAGGGGTTTCCACTTATTTTTTACAGATTCTGCATATAAGTTATTGGTAAGGTATTTTTTCCAAGCACCAATTCTTGACATCAAGGGTATAAGCCATACTTGCATAATAAATCTTTGACCTTTCCATTGTAAAGGTTTCTTAAATAGTTGCACGGTCAACAGCTTTGTCTTACATAGAATACTTAGTTTTCTCTTTTTGTTCAGGACTAGCTTATTATTACTTCTGTCCCATGTTTTTGCCATTTTTGTTATCTGTTTTTCCACCAAGGTAATATTCATATTACTTTCCAGGTTAAAACAAATCTCCTCAAAAAAATGTATAAACATCTATTTTCCATTGTGAAAACACATTTGCAGGCAGAGCCTGTTTCATTATCTTGGCAAAATGTGCATATATAGATTAAACATTACCTGCCTGAGCCAAGATTGTAGCATTAAAGATACCCATCAAGATTTTTTTAGGTGCTTATTGATGTCGACCGCAATTCACAGTAAATTGCTTCTATTGATGCCGCTTTTGACAGACCCAACGCCCTACACCACAATCTATCCTCCAGTGTTTTTATCCATTTTGTTTCATCTTTTGTGTACATCTCCAAACTATAGAATGAGCTGGGTACAAAGCTTGAAATATATAGTTTTAGCAAGCCCTCTATGGAAAAGCCATCTTTGTTGCAGATGGCATTACATCTTTTTTCACTCTTTAGGGTAATATTTCTACCTCTACATGACTCAGAGTGTCTGTAATTAGCACGCCCAAATAGGTATCCGTACAAACAACCTCAATGTTCTTTTCCATCATATGCCAATGCAAATCTTCTTTGCCCTAGTTTGGACTTAATTGCTATGATTTTAGTTTTTCCGATGTTTACTGATTATCCTGTGGTTTGTTGCATTTCTTTAAAGGGCGCCATTGCTCTGCTTTAGTCCAATCTGGGTTCTCTCCATAAGTAATGTGTCGTCTGCACAATATATGTTGGCTACTAACTCTGGGGGGAAAGTTCTTACAGCCCTCAAGTGATTTTCCTATGTCGACAACATAGAGGTTGTATAAAGTGGGGGCTAGGTGTCCGCCTTGTTATAGGTCATAGCTGTTTTTTTATTTTCCCACTTAGACACCCCTCTTGATTGAGTCTTAATTGTACCTCTGTGTCCGAGTATAGCTCCTTTAAAAATGTAGTAGAGTTGGATGAATCTTCCATTGTCTCTGTCTTGCCCATAAGGTATGTCATACACTGCATCAAAGGCTACTTTAGAATCAATGAACAGATGTAAAACAACAACTCTTTATTCCTAAAGTTGTAGGAAATTAAATGTAATGGTGTCCATAGGTTTGAGAGTGTGCCCATGCCTTGGCTGAACCCAGATTGTTAATTTGAAAAAGAGTTTCTTTTTCTTTATCCATAAGTTCACTTCTTGTAGAAGTTTAGAAAATAGCTTCGAACATGCACCTGTCATATCTAATAACCTTTTTGAAGATCAGAATGAGAACAGAGGCCTTCCAGCCTGAAGGGATAACACCTGTTTTTCGAATACTAAGGAACAATGGAAGATTTTAATGTTTCAATCAACAACTCAATGTCCTCACTGGTTTGTTAGAGGAAATCCTCATCATCTATATGATTGGTGTTTATATGGTCTTTCTATTTCAATTGTCCCCCTCTTTATGATATAGATGTCAGATATATGGTGTCTATACCACTTCAGATATGCAGTTAATCTAATGTTTCCTGTTGCTAATTGATGTATAGTTTTTTTGTACAAATTTCAAAATATGCTAGTATCAGTGTTACATATTGCGCTTAAAACTAAAAAACAGACCCTTTATAACGCTTGACGAAATGTTTACATCTAGTTTTGAGATTTGCAATTAGAGATTTCTGTTTGGGAAGGTCAAAAATCTTGTGTTTTATATCTCTATTTAATGTATGTTTTTCTTCAGAAATGTTATATCAAAATGTTTATTGTTCTGTATGTTCTTTAATGAATACCACTTGTGTGTATTCTCAATATATTGTTTATCTCTAGTTAATATTTTTTCAAATACTGATATTCCAAGAGTGTCAGCTGTGATTTCAAACTAAAGGACATTATAGAGATATAGGGCCTCATTCTGAGGTGGGCAGTAAGGGGTTAACAGCGCGGGTAAGGGTGCTGGTGCCGTTAACCCCTTACAGCCGCATTACAAGGTCCTTTAGCGGGTCCCGTTAAGGGCAGCTGGTTTTACCAAGCGGCCTTAGTGGGAGCCGCTAAAGGACTAGAATGCTAACAACGGACCCGTTATTAACGGGCCCATTGTTAGCATGGTCTCCATTCCCATTGAGCCCTATGGGGGCTCAAAGGGGAATGAGGATGGGGACCCTGAATGGGGAAATACCGGGTCCTCCAAGGTTGGAATGGCCGGGTAATTCCCCATTCAGGGATCCCGGACCCAGTATGCGTAAGAGGGGTAGCCATGATGAATGAGGCCCATAGATTACATGTCTCTATATTCTTTTGTGTCCATTGAATTCTATTCCCTGCTACATTTACAGAGGCATTACTAGACATTTTATCTTTTTCTCTATTATGCATTTTTAGTGTCAATTTATTAACCACATGATCACTCACCACAATTGGAATTATATAAAGTTTACCAACCAAAGCAAACATAGATTACGGGAATAGGATGTAATCGATCAAAGAAGAGGAGCATCCATTAAGTGTAGGGGGTATAGCAGGGAAAACCATTCTCTGAGTACAACTGTAGCAGGCAATTTGCATTTATAAAATGGGACCATGGATCTTAAAAGGTGGATTCCACTTTGATGTAATCTGTTATCTTAGCCCAACCCTGATTTATCAATATTGGGATGGCTGTGTACTCTTGCTTTGACATTTTCCAAAATCTTTGATAATGTAGGTCCCCTAAAACTATAAATAGGTGTTTGGAGTTTTCCATTGTTCACCCACTAAATATACTTCCCACCCTCTCAATAATATCTTTTCTGTGCCTACCACCTGGGGGGTTGTACACATTTAAGAGGAGTATCTCCTGCTTCACCTCAGCCACCATCAGGTTCACCATTGTTACCAATATATTGAATTCTCATTTTCAACAGTGATGCGATAAGCCTCTTTCTGAGATATTTGACAACCGTCTAGCACAAAATTCATATGAGAGCCAAGTTTATTGTAGGGTGAATAGGTCTGTGTCCAAAAGCATGGATAAGCCCACAGCATGACTTGTAAAGGATCAAAAGCCTATAGTGGTCCAGGTAACAATCGAGGTGTAAGCTCCCAATGGGTCCTTAGGTCAGTAATAACAGTCGTAGTTCCTTGTTGGATCTATAGTAGCCCCATGCTGCTTCGTTGTATTCAAATTTGATATTACGGCAGTAATAACCTGTTTCACAAAAGTGTCTACTTGCACACCCAACACTTTAGATTCAATATTATTTGTATTTCAGGGGCTCGCGGGTGGTTTCACACGCGATCGGGCCTGGGGGAGCGTGTGCGTGTATTTCAGGGGTGCGCAAGAAGTTCCACACGCGATTGGCCTGGGCGCGTGTATTTCAGGGGCTCGCGGGTGGTCTCACACGCGATCTGGCCTGGGGGAGCGTGTGCGTGTATTTCAGGGGTGCGCGAGAAGTTCCACACGCGATTGGCCTGGGCGCGTGTATTTCAGGGGCTCGCGGGTGGTTTCACACGCGATCGGCCCTGGGGGAGCGTGTGCGTGTATTTCAGGGGTGAGCGAGAAGTTCCACACGCGATTGGCCTGGGCGCGTGTATTTCAGGGGCTCGCGGGTGGTTTCACACGCGATCGGGCCTGGAGAGCGTGTGCGTGTATTTCAGGGGTGCGCGAGAAGTTCCACACATGATTGGCCTGGGTGCGTGTATTTCAGGGGCTCGCGGGTGGTTTCACACGCGATCGGGCCTGGGGGAGCGTGTGCGTGTATTTCAGGGGTGCGCGGGAAGTTTCACACGCGATTGGGCTGCGTGCGTGTATTGCAGGGGTGCGCAGGAAGTTTCACACGCGATTGGGCTGCGTGCGTGTATTTCAGGGGTGCGCGGGAAGTTTCACACGCGATTGCCCTGGGCGCGTGTATTACAGGGGTGCGCGGGAAAACACCCAACATGACATGCATGAAAGCAATGAGATGATACGACACATTGAAAGATGAAAATAAAAATGTATTGAAAATCAACTTGAATGGAAATGAAATGAGAAAAATCACAAAGCAAAACAACCAAAAGAAGATGAATGTCCATGAAAAAAATCAAAAACACACAGCACAATCAAAATGAATGGTGTCCAAAGTCACCGTCAGAAAAGTAATCCAAGTGTAAATGATAAACAAAAACCATTGCTCCATGACGATGAAAAAAAAACAAAAAATAAAAGAATCCATTGAAGAACTATTTACAAGATAATCCCGGGTCCATGAGCCCAACCAAATGAAACCTAACTATGACAACTAACTAAAAACTGAACTATATACAAAAATGAGGCGCATTGTCCAATCGCAACCAAATAAAAAAAAAAATTAAAGGAAACCTAACACTAACAATATAACTATATACAAAGGCGGCGGGCAAGTCCAGCGGCTCACTCCGTGGTGTTCCGGGCCAGAGCATCATCGAACTCCTGTTCTATGTCCCGGAGGCGGTCCTGTTCCATGGCCCCGAGGGTCCGCAGGGGGTTGGAGGAGGAGACGGCGTCATCCCTGCGGATTGACTCGAGGCACTCGGCCCGCCTCAGGGCCCTCCGCATGGAGTTCTCCGCCCTGACCATTATGAGCCGCGCCTCTTCCGCCCGCCGCCACTCCGCACCTATATGCTGGCCCAACCGCTGCCACACGGAAGACACTTCCCGTCCTGGGTCCTCCTGCCCTCCGGCCGATGCCTGCCCCTCCGATGTTGATGGCCCCGAGCCATGATGCCTCCCACTTTGACTCCGCTGCTGCCTCCGACGCCACTGCCTCTGCCAGCACGACGGCATCCAGGCTGATGGAATCCACCGACACCGTCGTGAACGTGCCCTGCCTGATGATGCTGGCACATCCTCCATCTGCTGAGGTACAATTGCTGTGGTGTCCACCCCTGCTGGACCTCTGACTCCCGACTGTGGCAGGGATGGGATCCCCACCGAGCTGGCTGCATTGGTCAGGGCAGGTCCACAGGGGGCCCTGGTGGCATCTGGGCCGGAAGACGGCAAGGAGAACGACTCGCGTATAGTCTCCACAGAGGAGGAGAGGGCCGCCAGATTGGCCGAAACATGCAGGAAACCCCCGAACATGGACGATCCCAATTAGGCCACGTCGGCACGGTGCTCTTCGTGATGACGTGCGTGCTCCTCCTGGGAAGCACGCACGGCATCACGAATCACAGCCGTGCGTATCGCGACCCCAATCAGGACCTTCTCCATACGGCCACGGGTCCCCTCGTCCGCAGGTGGAGGGGAGTCAGATGATATGGACATCCCTTCTACCTGCGGACGGGCCTGGGACGGGGCATCCCTGCTGGTGCATGGTGGTGCACCCACAGGGTCAGGGACAGCGACATGCACAGGCCCCTCCGAGGTGACCTGTGCTGCCTCCTGCCCCTGGACTGCACCACTTGCACCAGCAGGGATGCCCCCACCAGGCCCCATGTGCGCCTCAGTGGTGGCCTCCTCCTCCTCTGTGGAAACCACCAACCTGGATGGCTCCTCACTGTCTTCCGCCGTAGCAGGTCCCTGTGGGGGCTCACCCACCCCTTCCGCTGCAGCCGTGGGGGCATCCCCGCCGCCTTGCTCCACAGCGCTGTCTCTGCCCTCTTCTTCACTAGCCGCTGCGTAGAGGGAGACATAGAACACAAGCATCAGGGTACTGTACAATGGTCCCCTAGACAGGAAGCAATAGCAGATGAGTGCCACTGTCAAAGTACACTTCCATCATGTCCCTCCACAACACATGTGTCAGTCCATGCAATACACACACAGTGACAGTCATGGTGCATGCCATGGACATTTCCATACATGTCCAATGGACTCTCGAAACATACAATGTAATGGTAATCACATGCATCATGGGTCATGCCTATCACATGCACACACTTCACCTCAGTCACATCCATCTGGCCCCGTACACCCCAATCATAGTGGATACAAGGATGACTAGGCTGCATCAGTGAATCTGTAAATTGTCACAGACATGTGTCATGCATCCATGGCATTCACAAGTCACAGACACGCAGGTCAGGCACACAGACATGGATACCATATATGTACCTGGCATCAGCACCCATCCCCCACCCCCACCCATGTCCAGGAACAGAGACTGCCATGCTCTCATGTGTGCAATCTGCATAGGGCTCCCCATGTCGCATTTAAACACATGCAACAACCGTGCGGTTCACACATTACTGGTCGCACATGCATTACCATGATGTCCCTGCACACATACAGGCGTACATGGCCTATGTCACACATACAGGCAAGTATCAGACAACCAGCACACTGCAACATGCCCTGTCTCATACAGCAATGCTTGGCTACTTACCGCTCAACTCCAGACGGGTCTCCCTCTCAAGGACCTGGGCGTGGAGCGCTGGGTGTACGCGTTCCAGGACCCTCATCTGGATGGAACTCATGCGGCCCGGCCCCCCTCCACGAGGCGCCGGGCCTTTATGAGGGTCCTGGACCTCAAGTCCTCCCAGCGCTTCTTGACCTTCTGGATGGTGCAGGTTGCCACCCCCTCCGCGTTGATGGCAACCACACAGTTGGCCCAGATCCTCTTCCGTCCTTCCTTGTTGGTGCGGGACGATCTGAAGAGGGCATCATACTGCCCCAGGACTTGCTCCACCAGGACACCAACTTCGGTGGCAGTGAAGCTGGTGCCCCTCTGCCCCTCTGGCCGGGGGTTGCCACTGGTGCCAGATGTTGATGTGCCCGACATGGCAACCACAGGGGCAGGAGTGGGTGGGCAACTGGGTCCTGGGGCTGGGCTGTGGAGCGATGTTATCCGAGTCGGGAGTCTTCTGTTCCAGCCGGGGTGGACACAGCAACTGGACCCCTGCAGATGGCTGTTGTGCAGGCACCAAATGGCAGGGCACGGTGGCAGCAGGCAGGCAGGCAGGCAGGCAGCAGCAGATGGCACATGGGAGGCTGCTCGGGGCACTCGGGGGCAGTAATTCGGCCTTCTGGGCAGGAGCGTGGTCTTCCGTGTGTTTTCGCGTGGCCAGCTTGATACAGAGTGATTTGGCATGTGAAAATCCTGCACGTCAGTGTGAAATTCGAGGAAAGGGCCTCAGCACGTAAGCGCGTCAGCACGTGTATGCGATTTCATTGGACCAAAGGCCCTTACAGCGTAAGCGCATCTGTGGCGTTTCGCGCACGGGCGTTGCCCTGGCAGGGCTTGGAGAACCCGCGTGCCTTTACACTGCTCTGTACGTGCTTTTCGTGCGGTGCGTGTGTTTTCCATCCGTTGGGGTTCACACGCTATTACTTCACAGCGGGTGTTGGCTACGCGTTCTTCTACACGCAAGGCAGACGGTGAGTGGTACCCCACTCCCCCCCAGGCCCGATCGCGTGAAAAACTTCACACGAACCCCTGGAATACACGTAGCACGCTCCCCCAGGCCCGATCGCGTGTGAAAACACCCGCGAGCCCCTGGAATATACGTACCCCGCTCCCCCAGGCCCGATCGCATGTGAAAACACCCGCAAGCCCCTGAAACACACGCTCCCCCAGGCCAGATCGCGTGTAAAACTTCGCGCGCACCTCTGAAATACCCGCACGCAGCCCAATCGCGTGTGAAACTTCACACGCACCCCTGAAATGCCCGCACGTAGCCCAATCGCGTCTGGAACTTCTCGCGCACCTCTGAAATACACGCACACGCTCCCCCAGGCCCGATCGCGTGTGTAAACACCCGCGAGCCCCTGGAATACATGTACCCCGCACCCCCAGGCCCAATCATGTGTAAAAACACCCGCGAGCCCCTGGAATACACGTACCCCGCTCCCCCAGGCCCGATCGCGTGTGAAAACACTCGCGAGCCCCTGAAATACACGCGCCCAGGCCAATCGCGTGTGAGAAACTTCTTGCGCACCCCTGAAATACACACGCCCAGGCCAATCGCGTGTGGAACTTCACGCGCACCCCTGAAATACACGCACACGCTCCCCCAGGCCAGATCGCATGTAAAACTTTGCGCGCACCCCTGAAATACATGCGCCCAGGCCAATCGCGTGTGAGAAACTTCTCGCGCACCCCTGAAATACACGCGCCCAGGCTATTCGCGTGTGGAACTTCCTGCGCACCCCTGAAATACACGCGCCCAGGCTATTCGCGTGTGGAACTTCACGCGCACCCCACATGCGAATAGCCTGGGGGCGCGTGTATTTCAGGGGTGCGCGGGAAGTTCCACACGCGAATAGCCTGGGCGCGTGTATTTCAGGGGTGCGCGGGAAGTTCCACACGCGAATAGCCTGGGCGCGTGTATTTCAGGGGTGCGCGGGAAGTTCCACACGCGAATAGCCTGGGGGCGCGTGTATTTCAGGGGTGCGCGGGAAGTTCCACACGCGAATAGCCTGGGCGCGTGTATTTCAGGGGTGCGCGGGAAGTTCCACACGCGAATAGCCTGGGCGCGTGTATTTCAGGGGTGCGCGGGAAGTTCCACACGCGAATAGCCTGGGCGCGTGTATTTCAGGGGTGCGCTGGAAGTTCCACACGCGAATAGCCTGGGCGCGTGTATTTCAGGGGTGCGCGGGAAGTTCCACACGCGAATAGCCTGGGGGCGCGTGTATTTCAGGGGTGCGCAGGAAGTTCCACACGCGAATAGCCTGGGCGCGTGTATTTCAGGGGTGCGCGGGAAGTTCCACACGCGAATAGCCTGGGCGCGTGTATTTCAGGGGTGCGTGGGAAGTTCCACACGCGAATAGCCTGGGGGCGCGTGTATTTCAGGGGTGCGCGGGAAGTTCCACACGCGAATAGCCTGGGCGCGTGTATTTCAGGGGTGCGCGGGAAGTTCCACATGTGATTTGACAGTGTGGGTCCTCCCAGGTGTACCCTGTACACCCTCCACGGCCCCTGCAGGCAGCCCACACCACAGGGGACTACCCTGCATCCCTGGTCATGTCCCGCAGGCAGCCCACCCACCATGGGCATGCCCCCCAGCAAAGGCACATGTCTCCTTGAACTAATGAACACCAACTCATGTCCCCTTGCACCCCCACCCCCCAGCACTGTGGGGCACCTGCCAGCAGGCCCCCACCCATGTCCAACTCATGTCCCCCACCACCCCCACCCCCCAGCACTGTGGGGCACCTGCCAGCAGGCCCCCACCCATGTCCAACTCATGTCTCCCACAACCCCCCAGCCACCAGGGTCACCCTCCACCAGGCCCCCACTCATGTCTCCCACCACCCCCACCCCCCAGCCACCAGGGGCACCCTCCACCAGGCCCCCACTCATGTCTCCCATCACCCCCACACCCCAGCAGTGCAGGGTCACCCTCCACCAGGCCCCCACTCATGTCTCCCACCACCCCCACCCCCCAGCCACCAGGGGCACCCTCCACCAGGCCCCCACTCATGTCTCCCACCACCACCACACCCCAGCAGTGCAGGGTCACCCTCCACCAGGCCCCCACTCATGTCTCCCACCACCCCCAACCCCCAGCCACCAGGGGCACCCTCCACCAGGCCCCCACTCATGTCTCCCACCACCCCCACACCCCAGCAGTGCAGGGTCACCCTCCACCAGGCCCCCACTCATGTCTCCCACCACCCCCACCCCCCAGCCACCAGGGTCACCCTCCACCAGGCCCCCACTCATGTCTCCCACCACCCCCACACCCCAGCCACCAGGGGCACCCTCCACCAGGCCCCCACTCATGTCACCCACCGCCCCACACCCCAGCAGTGCAGGGTCACCCTCCACCAGGCCCCCACTCATGTCTCCCACCACCCCCACCCCCCAGCCACCAGGGGCACCCTCCACCAGGCCCCCACTCATGTCACCCACCACCCCCACACCCCAGCCACCAGGGGCACCCTCCACCAGGCCCCCACTCATGTCACCCACCACCCCCACACCCCAGCAGTGCAGGGTCACCCTCCACCAGGCCCCCACTCATGTCTCCCACCACCCCCACCCCCCAGCCACCAGGGGCACCCTCCACCAGGCCCCCACTCATGTCTCCCACCACCCCCACACCCCAGCCACCAGGGGCACCCTCCACCAGGCCCCCACTCATGTCACCCACCACCCCCACACCCCAGCAGTGCAGGGGCAGCCTCCACCAGGCCCCCACTCATGTCTCCCACCACCCCCACCCCCCAGCCACCAGGGGCACCCTCCACCAGGCCCCCACTCATGTCTCCCACCACCCCCACACCCCAGCCACCAGGGGCACCCTCCACCAGGCCCCCACTCATGTCACCCACCACCCCCACACCCCAGCAGTGCAGGGTCACCCTCCACCAGGCCCCCACTCATGTCTCCCACCACCCCCACCCCCCAGCCACCAGGGGCACCCTCCACCAGGCCCCCACTCATGTCACCCACCACCCCCACACCCCAGCCACCAGGGGCACCCTCCACCAGGCCCCCACTCATGTCACCCACCACCTCCACACCCCAGCAGTGCAGGGTCACCCTCCACCAGGCCCCCACTCATGTCTCCCACCACCCCCACCCCCCAGCCACCAGGGGCACCCTCCACCAGGCCCCCACTCATGTCTCCCACCACCCCCACACCCCAGCCACCAGGGGCACCCTCCACCAGGCCCCCACTCATGTCACCCACCACCCCCACACCCCAGCAGTGCAGGGGCAGCCTCCACCAGGCCCCCACTCATGTCACCCACAACCCCCACCCCCCAGCCACCAGGGGCACCCTCCACCAGGCCCCCACTCATGTCACCCACCACCCCCACCCCCCAGCCACCAGGGGCACCCTCCACTAGGCCCCCACTCATGTCTCCCACCACCCCCAAACCCCAGCAGTGCAGGGTCACCCTCCACCAGGCCCCCACTCATGTCTCCCACCACCCCCACCCCCCAGCCACCAGGGTCACCCTCCACCAGGCCCCCACTCATGTCTCCCACCACCCCCACCCCCCAGCCACCAGGGTCACCCTCCACCAGGCCCCCACTCATGTCTCCCACCACCCCCACACCCCAGCCACCAGGGGCACCCTCCACCAGGCCCCCACTCATGTCTCCCACCACCCCCACCCCCCAGCCACCAGGGTCACCCTCCACCAGGCCCCCACTCATGTCTCCCACCACCCCCACACCCCAGCCACCAGGGGCACCCTCCACCAGGCCCCCACTCATGTCACCCACCACCCCCACACCCCAGCAGTGCAGGGTCACCCTCCACCAGGCCCCCACCCATGTCTCCCAGCACCCCCACCCCCCCAGTCACCAGGGGCAGCCTCCACCAGGCCCCCACCCATGTCTCCCACCACCCTCACCCCCCCCAGCACTGTGGGGCACCTGCCAGCAGGCCCCCACCCATGTCCAATCCATGCCCCCCTGCACCTGGGTCCCAACATTCCCCAATCATGTCCGTAATGCCCATCCTCCCCTGCCAAAAGGCCCAACCAACTATCACACCCACCCACATATCAAAGGCAATTACATGTTACACCCCCAATTTAAATAATGCAATTGAACACATGTCTGTCACACACAATGGCTGCAAGTGAATGACAAAACACCCAACATGACATGCCTGAAAGCAATGAGATGATACGACACATTGAAGAATCAAAAAAAATATGTATTGAACAGCAAGTAGAATGGAAATGAAATAAGAAAAAACACAAAGCAAATCAAACAAAACAAGATGAATGTCCAAGAAAATAATCTGAAAAATTAAAATAAGCCAATGAAGAACCATGAAGAAGATCATCCTGGGTCCATGAGCCCAACCAAATTAAACCTAACTATGACTACTAACTAAAAACTGAACTATATACAAAAAAGTGGTGCATTGTCCAATCGCAACCAAAAAAAAATCAAAAAAACAAAGGAAACCTAACCCTAACTATACAACTATATACAAAGGCAGCGGGCTATTCGGACGGCTCACTGGTTGTTGTCATGGGCCAGGGCATCATCGAACTCCTGGTCAATGGCTTGGAGGCGGGCATGTTCCCTGGCCCCGAGGTCCTGCAGGGATAACGCAGTGTCAAGCTCAAACTCCCTGCGAAGACCCTCGAGGCACTCAGCCCGCCTCAGCGCCCTCCGCATGGAGTCCTCCGCCCTGACCATCGTGAGCCGTTCCTCCTCTGCCCGCTGCCGCTCCGCACCTATCCGCTGGCACAACCGCTCCCACACGGAAGCCACTCCCATTCCAGGGTTCTCCTGCCCTCCGGCCGATGCCTGCACCCCTGATGTTGATGGCCCCGAGCCATGATGCCTCCCACGTTGAGCCTGCTGCTGCCTCCGACGCAACTGCCTGTGCCAGCACGACGGCATCCAGGCTGATGGAAACCACCGACGCCGTCGTGCACGTGCCCTGCCCGATGATGCCGTCACATCCTCCATCTGCTGGGGTCCAGTTGCTGTGGTGTCCACCCCTGCTGGATCTCTGACTCCCGACTGTGGCAGGGATGGGATCCCCACCGAGCTGGCTGCATTGGTCGGGGCAGGTCCACAGGGGGCCCTGGTGGCATCTGGGCTGGAAGACGGCAAGGAGAACGACTGGTGGATAGCCTGCACAGAGGAGGAGAGGGCCGCCACATTGGCCAACACATGCAGGAAACCCCCGAACATGGCCGATCCCAATTGGGCCACGTCGGCACGGTGCACTTCGTGATGACGTGCGTGCTCCTCCCGGGAAGCACGCACGGCATCACGAATCACAGCCGTGCGCATCGCGACCCCAATCAGGACCTTCTCCGCACGGCCAGGGGTTCCCACGTCCGCAGGTGGAGGGGAGTCAGGTGACATGGACATCCCCTCTACCTGCGGACAGGCCTGGGATGGGGCATCCCTGCTGGTGCATGGTGGTGCACTCACAGGGTCAGGGACAGCGACATGCACAGGCCCCTCCACGGTGACCTGTGCTGCCTCCTGCCCCTGGCCCTGGACTGCACCACTTGCACCAGCAGGGATGCCCCCACCAGGCCCCATGTGTGCCCCAGTGGCGGCCTCCTCCTCCTCTGTGCAAACCACCAACCTGGACGGCTCCTCACCGTCTCCCACCGTAGCAGGCCCCTGTGGGGGCTCACCCACCCCTTCCGCTGCCGCCGTGGGGGCATCCCCGCCGCCTTGCTCCACAGCGCCGTCTCCGCCCTCTTCTTCACTAGCCGCTGCGTAGAGGGAGACAAAGAACACAAGCATCAGGGCACTGTACAATGGTCCCATAGACAGGAAGCAATAGCAGATGAGCACCACTGTCAAAGTACACTTCCATCATGTCCCTCCACAACACATGGGTCAGTCCAGGCAAAACACACACAGTAACAGGCATGGTGCATGCCATGGACATTTCCATGCATGTCCAATGGACTCTTGAAACATTCAATGATATGTAACTCACATGCATCATGGCTCATGCCTATCACATGCACACACTTCACCTCAGTCACATCCATCTGGCCCCAAACACACCAAACACAGCGGATACAAGGGTAATTTGGCTGCTTTACTGAATCTGTGCATTGTCACACACATGTGTCATGCATCCATGGCATGCACAAGTCACAGACACGCAGGTCAGGCACACAGACATGGCTACCATATATGTACCTGGCATCAGCACCCATCCCTCACCCCCACCCATGTCCAGGTACAGAGACTGGCATGCTCTCATGTTCAAAATCTGCATAGGGCTCCCCATGCGGCATTTCAACACATGCAACAACCATGTGCATCACACATCACTGGTCGCACATGCATTACCATGATGTCCCTGCACACATACATGCATACATGGCCTATGGCACACATACAGGCAAGTATCATAGAACCAGCACACCGCAACATGCCCTGTCTCACACAGTAATGCATGGACACTTACTGCTCAACTCCAGACGGGCCTCCCTCTCAAGGATCTGGGCGTGGAGCGCTGGGCGTACGCGTTCCAGGACCCTCATCTGGATGGAACTCATGCGGCCCCTGCCCCCCTCCACGAGGCGCCGGGCCTTCACAAGGGTCCTGGACCTCAAGTCCTCCCAGCGCTTCTTGATCTTCAGGACGTCGCGGGTTGCCACCCCCTCCGCGTTGATGGCAACCACACAGTCGGCCCAGATCCTCTGCCGTCCTTCCTTGCTGGCGCGGGACGATCCAAAGAGGGCATCATACTGCCCCAGGACATGCTCCACCAGGACACCAACTTCGGTGACAGTGAAGCTGGTGCCCCTCTGCCCCTCTGGCCTGGGGTTGCCACTGGTGCCAGATGTGGAAGTGCCCGACATGGCAACCCCAGAGGCAGGTGTGGGTGGGCAACTGGGTCCTGGGGCTGGGCTGTGGAGCGATGTAATCCTAGTCGGGAGTCTTCAGTTCCAGCAGGGGTGGACACAGCAACTGGACCCCTGCAGATGGCTGATGTGCAGGCACCAAATGGCAGGGCACGGTGGCAGCAGGCAGGCAGGCAGGCAGGCAGCAGCAGATGGCACGTGGGAGGCTGCTCGGGGCACTGGGGGGCAGTAACTCGGCCTTCTGGGCAGGAGCATGGTCTTCCGTGTGTTTTCGCGTGGCCAGCTTGATACGGAGTGATTTGGCACGTGAAAATCCTGCACGTCAGCGTGAAATCCGAGGAAAGGCCCTTAGCGCGTAAGCGCGTCAGCACGCATACGCGATTCTATTGGACCAGAGTCCCTCAGCTCGTAAGCGCGTCTGTGACGTGACCCGCACGGGTGTTCCCCACTCAGCACGTGATGACGGGGCACACGTGGAGATACTGCACGTCAGAGTGTCATCGCGTGTAATTGGACAAAAGTGCGCGTACACGCGATTGGCCTATGTACGTGTATTTAATGGGTGCGCGTGCACTTACACACGCAAGTACGTCAGCGAACCTGTATCCCGTGGTGCGTGTGAATTTCCACACGCTATTGGACTGGGAACTGGATTCCAGGGGTGCGCGGGTCACACGCTGTATCCCGTGGTGCGTGTGAATTTCCACACGCTATTGGACTGGGAACTGGATTCCAGGGGTGCGCGGGTCACACGCTGTATCCCGTGGTGCGTGTGAATTTCCACACGCTATTGGACTGGGAACTGGATTCCAGGGGTGCGCGGGTCACACGCTCGCCTAGAACACGCGCAAAGCATAAATTTGCGGACTTTAACAATAACAAGCTCAGACGCCAGGATGAACATACCGTTCCTAACAGCAGTGGCAGTGGGCTACCAAAGGAGGAGGAGGAGGATAGTCAGGGCCAGAATATTCACACCCAGAACCAGCCTTTTCGGGATGCCTGATGACCAGGTGTATGGGAGGTACAGGTTTCCACCACACATTATACTGGACTTGGTGAGTGAGTGGGAGGATGACCTCACATCACCCACCCTGTGCTCCCAAGCACTCAGCCCCCTGGAGAAGGTCCTCAATGTACTGCACTTCTTAGCCACTGGATCATTTCAGCGGACAAGTGCCATAGTGGGTGGGGTGTCACAGGCCACCCAGTCACGCTGCCTACACCAGGTCTTGAACATCATCACTGCACGCCCATCAGTCCGCAGGCACATATACCTGCCCAGAACACCTGCAGAAAGGCATGCTGCCGCCCTGGATTTTTACGCTGTGGCACGATTCCCCAAAGTGCTAGGTGCCATCGACTGCACCCATGTGGCTCTACGTCCCCCCAGGGCATCTGAGCACATCTATAGGAACCGCAAGCACTGGCATTCCATCAACGTGCAGGTAGCATGTAATGCCAAGGGAATCATCACCTCAGTATATGCCAACTATCCCGGCTCCACCCACGACAGCTTCATTTACCGAATGTCCACCCTAAGCCGGGACCTAGAAGCTGGGCGGCATGGCGATACATAGCTGCTTGGTGAGTATGTATGCCACTGCACATGCATGCATGTTGGATACTGAGCAAGGTCACAACCCCACCAATGATACCAATCACCACCTCCACAGGGGACAGTGCCTACCCTCTCAGCCCCCACATGATGACGCCAATTCGGAACCCCACCACGCCACCCCAGGTAAGATATAACACAGCCCACATTACAACCAGGGGCATAGTGGAGCGCACATTCGGAGTGCTAAAGTCACGCTTTCGCTCCCTTGACCGTTCTGGCGGGCAGCTGTTATACGCTCCCCCAGTAGTGTGCAGGATCATAGTGGCAGCATGTGTCCTGCACAACGTTGCAACACGCCGGGGCCTGGCCGTGGACATGGTGGTGGCCCCACATCCCCAACCACATGCACAGCCGCTGCGCATGGGAGGGGAAAGGGCACGGGGGGAGGCAGCCCGTACACAGCTAGTGGCTAATTACTTCACATAGACATCACACCCCTGTGGAGTGCACACTGCCCTGGCACATTCCATCTGACAATCAATGATGACTCAACCTGACACTGATCCTGAATGTCTGGAGAATGAACCGGGAATACCATGTCAGCCTGAGATTGTTCACCTGGAAGTGTCACAATGTGTGCATCCCTACCCACACAGACACCACCAATGCAGTTTTGTGAAGTTACACATTGAAGCAGCTAAAATGAATACCCACTTGCAAAATGCAACAAGAGGACAGTGCCATGTCAGCCAACCCAACCCCAGCACCGCCACACGACACACCGTGCCATGTCATGCTAATTGCAGGTAAACAAAGTAATCCCCACAACATGACATCAGTCTCACTATGTACAGTGGCACTATTAGAAACCTGCAACACCTGAAATGCTCACAGCAATGCCGGACCAACAACATACTTGAGCACGTAGTACCATTAACATGACATCACAAATGTTACATATTAGTAGTCTCACCACCTGGAAATGCCTGCACTCCCACCACTACCAACTGTGCAGTGTTGTCGCCATGTAGAGTTGTAGGTGCACTGCTGACAACATGGACCCCATCTCCAGACTAGAGGTCCTTGTGTGGACATGAGGAAGGGACCTGCAAATTTGGAGGTAGACACAGAAGAAGAGTTACACATCAATGCAACATGCAGTGTACAACACAACAGCAATATGCACTAGGAATGTATACACAGTATTGACTACAGACTGCCCACACAGCTCATGGGAGTCCAACGTCACTGTGTAATTCACTGTCACTTGGGCACACCCTTTGCAAGCCCATGGAAACGGGAAGCAGGAGGGGTGTGTGTGACTCAAACCCAAGCATCTGAACCAAATACATTACAAGCCTGCATGTGCCCAGCCACAATGCAGCGTATGCCCACAGGAACCACGGAAGCCAACAGATCGTCCCAAAAAAATTGGGAATAAAAGAAATCAAAATAAAAATAAAAATAAGAAACAATCAAAAATGGCCATTGATGGGCCCGGGGGGGTTGGGGAGGCCACCCAGGAGGTCCGAGGACAGGATGCACACCAGAACCCACCTGCGTGGATCCTGGGAAGATAAAACACCTCCATGGGCTCATGGCCCACACGGCTACCCTATTGTGGGAGTATCACTGCTGTCGCTATTATCACCCTGTGCAGCTGCATCCGGAGGTGGTTGCACTATGGGAGGCAGCCCACGCAAGGCCCTAGTCTGCTCCTCCATGGCTGCAAGCATGCGGGTGTGGTAGGTCTGGTTCTGGAGGATGAGTGTGCGGAGGTCCCCATGCAACAACTCACGGGATGCCCGGACCTCCGCCCTCGTTGCCTGCATCTCAGCTGAGAGCGTACGGGTGAGACGCTCCAGCTGCTGTTCTGTCCTTTGGTGTGTTGAAGCCTCAAGCTCAACAAGAGTCGTCCTGAGGTGAAGGAGCTCCTGCCTCAGGGCTTCCCTGTGGCCCTGGGACTCAATGGAGATGGCCTCCTGCAGAGTCGCCAGTGCCGCCCGCCTGTCCCTGTTGGACCCCAACATGTCCTCCCTGTGTGACTGGCAGATGGAGTCGGTTGCCTGCTCTAGTCGCTCCATCAGCCTTTCTGGGGGGACAATGGAAGTGGCCACCCTATCCATGGCCTGAGCCATCATCTCGGATGATGCAGCCTGTTGGGTTGCCATACCGTAAATAAATTGCTCCCATGCGGTATTGCCGGGTGGCGTACGGCCACCTAGTCGGCGGGCACCACACCTGTCTGGGGCAAGGCGAACTGCGCCTTGCTGTGCCGGCACTGCCTGAGGCTGCAGGACTGCATTCCCCCTCTGATCTGCTGGCCCAGGAACAGGATCAGATGTCGCGGAGTGTGACCCTGCATCCGTAACCACCGAAGGCGTAGCTGCCAACACTGACATCCCCATGGAGGGTTCTGACCCTGGTGCAGGTGGGTGAGACAGAACAGAATCCCTCCCTGGAACACTCACCTGCGACGGCACATAGGTCTCATCCGAATCAACACCTGAGTACAGCTCGGGGGAGGTGCAGCCAGAGACACCCCTTGAGAGCACGACCTGCAGCACTTGTGGGTTCTCCACCACCACCACACCACGTCCCTCACTGGTGGTTGGTCGGCCCTCGGACCCCTCCTGGGTCTGCACCATCTCCACAACCCCAGCAGTATCAGGTGCGTCTTCCCCTGCAAAGACATGAAAACAAAGAAATGGAAACAGGCATTAGCACCATGGCACACATTGAAGGCTGAGAACCAAGAGAACCAGTACTTGATTGACACATGTCCCACATGACTAAAACCCTCCCATGCATGCACCCTCACTGCGTATGAAGTGCAGGCAAATGGCACACACTGATGACACCAAGATGGAAGATGAACACATTTTCTGCATGCTGCCTGGCAGTGGCATCACACATTGGCCTGTGATTGGCAGGTGAAACACACATGCCATCACACAGATGGCATGTACCATTGCTATTGAGTGAAGATGGAGAGGAGGGCAGCACCTATTCATTCAGTCCAGTTCCCGCATGTAATTGCTTTTCTAATTCTAACAGGTCAGATTTTTCGCCTGGAGCTGCCAGTCTGAAATGGTCCAATTGCACAGGGACATGTGTGTACAAATGATATCCAGGTAACAAAGTCACTCCACTTTACCATACCCATGTCAGACATGTGACTAGTGGACAGCGAAATGCCTAGTGAAAGCGGTGGAATGCAAACAAACTGACTGAATGAACAGTGAAAAAGAAGCAAATATGTTGTGGCAAGGTGACACTTCAAGGGCAACTGGCGTGCAGTTGGGCTAGATCTCTACTGTTGGCAGAAGGGATACTGCTATGGCCAAATGCAGCTGCGCAGGAAGGATTGCATGAAGCACATGGCTGACCCATACGACTCAGGTGCACACACTCTCACCTGGCACCCGAACAGAAGCCCTCACACACACACCATGCACATGGATGACACACACATGCATGTGCACTCACCGGACAATGCCTCGTAATCAGCCAGATCTCCCACGCCTTGGATCTGTTCCTCCGTGACGTAGGTCCCAGCGACTGACTCATGTGGAGTGAGTTCCATGTCTACTACTGGAGACCCACCTCCAGTCACTAGAGTTGCGGCATGACTTGAGGCCAGCTTACTCTTTGCCCTGCGCTTTAGGTCATTCCAGCGCTTATAGCAATCATTGGCTGTGCGCCTCACGATTCCAAGGGCACTTACGATGTCCGCAACGGTCTGCCAGTGTGCCTGGCGTTGTGCAGGTGTGGTCTTGGATCCTGCAACAATGACCATCTCGTTGTCATGTCCGGACACATACTCGACAAGTGCATTCAGTTCGTCATCCGTGAAGCTGGGCTTCCTGGACGGGCCGGACTGTGTAGCCGTGTCTGGGGCATCAGCCTGTGCCGGACGAGCACTCTTCCTCTTCCGCTTGGAAGGTGGTGGTGATCCTGAGTGTCCTGCGCCGCTCTGGACACTAGGGGCAGGAGCCCTGGTGGACTCTGTATCAGGAGTGTGGGATTGCACACTCAGCATGGGAGTTGGTGCAGGCATTGGCTCTAGTGTGATGGTGTCAGGGGGAATGTCAGCAGCATGGACTAGGACCGACACTGTCCTGGCTGGGTGAGTGAGGGCTGGGGTGGATGGAGCCGCAGCTGCCCCTGCAGCCTCTCCGCCCTGCCTCCTTGGTGCAGCAGATGACCTTGCTGCCCCAGATCCACGTGGCATGATGGCATCAACGTGCACCAGCGCACGTGTCGTAGCCCTGCTGACCTGGAAGTCAGCCATGGAGTCAGCCAGGTCTGGTGCCACAATTGGCTGGTCCAACAAGGGCTGAGCATGGATGGTGTCAGCCACATCAGCCTCAATGGGAGGGGGGGGGGGGGATTATGGGTGCCCGTGACTGGTCCTCCACACATGGGGGGACAGGCTCACCCTGCAAGTTACGACCACGTCCCCTACCGGATCCACCACGGCCACCACTTGTGGCTCTTCCACCTTTGCCACCCTTACGGAATCCTCGCCTCCCAGCCATGGCACTGATGTTAATGTGCGTATGGGAGTGGATGTAGACTATTGTCCTGGGCAATTGGGGGTCAAAGGGGTTGGGTACCAGATGGTAATTGTACCCTAGTGCTCTAGCAAGGCTGAATGTAACCCCTGGGGAAAGATGACGGGTCACGCAACGCACAGGAGGCCCAAAAAAGGGAGATGACGTGCACGCAACCCCTCCTAGACCACGTGTGCAGAAAGAAAAACCTGCACTACGCTGTGGCACCCAGAAACACAAGAATGAACGTATGCGTGTCACACGCAGCCTAGAATGACCTCTGAAGGGGTAGGCTACACACGGGGCAAGCACAGATGTTAGATACGTGCGTGACTCACCGTCTGCCTGGTAAACGAGCGTGTAAAAGGAGCACGTTTGGTTGGCAACACCCCCGCCAAAAGAAGATTTGTCCGCTGTCTGAGGAGACAGGACAACAGTAGAAGGGAACACTGTTTGAGGGAACAGGCCCAGGTAAACCAGTAAAAGAGAAAAAAGAGAAAAAGCTGTCAGAGGTAACAGGGAATACGAACTTGAAACGCCGTGAAGTAAATCGTGTGTGAAACGACAAGAAGTACAGAATTCACCCACTCGCTCTCCACGAAAAGCACGTACAAGGAAAACGTGTTCTACACGTACCTTTTATACAGGCCCACACGTCCAGCGTCACTTACGCGGCGTGTACGCGCTAGGGCCATTTCCACCTATTACATGCTTTGTCACTTCTGCGTGTAGGGCCATTTCCACCAATTACACGCTTTGTCACTTCTGCGTGTAGGGCCATTTCCACCAATCACACGCGATTACACTCTGACGTGCAGTCTTTCCACGTGTGCTCTGTCATCACGTGCTGTGTGGGAAACACCTGTGCGGGTCACGTCACAGACGCGCTTACGCGCTGAGGGCCTTTCCTCAGTTTTCACGCTGACGTGCAGGATTTTCACGTGCAAAATCACTCCGTACCAAGCTGGCCACGCGTACGCACACGGAATACCACGCTCCTGCCCGGAAGGCCGAACTACTGCCCCCCAGAGCCCGAGCACGCTCCCACCTGCTGCTGCCTGACTGCCTGCTGCCCCTGCACTGCTGGGGGGTGGGGGTGATAGGGGACATGAGTGGGGGCCTGGTGGGGGCTGCCCCTGCACTGCTGGGGGGTGGGGGTGGTGGGAGACATGGGTGGGGGCCTGGTGGAGGCTGCCCCTGCACTGCTGGGGGGTGGGGGTGGTGGGTGACATGGGTTGGGGCCTGCTGGCAGGTGCCCCACAGTGCTGGGGGGTGGGGGTGGTGGGAGACATGAGTCGGGCATGAGTGGGGGCCTGGTGGAGGGTGCCCCTGGATGGTGGGTGGTGGGAGGGGTGGGTGACATGAGCAGGTGTGCAGGGTAGTCCCCTGTTTTGTGGGCTGCCTGCAGGGGCCGTGGAGGGTGTACAGGGAACACCTGTGAGGACCCACCCAGCCTAATCGCGTGTGTAACTTCCCACGCACCCCTGTAATACACGTACCAAGCCAAATCGCGTGTGAGAATTCCCGCGCATACCTGAAATACACGTACCCTGCTGAAGTCGCGTGTAAAACTTCCCGCGCACCCCTGAAATACACCCGCGCACCCCTGAAATACACATAGCACGCTGGGAGACATGAGTGGGGGCCTGGTGGAGGGTGCCCCTGCACTGCTGGGGGGTGGGGGTGGTGGGAGACATGAGTGGGGGCCTGGTGGAGGCTGCGCCTGGTGGTTGGGGGTGGGGGTGGTGGGAGACATGAGTGGGGGCCTGGTGGAGGCTGCCCCTGCACTGCTGGGGGGTGGGGGTGGTGGGAGACATGGGTGGGGGCCTGGTGGAGGGTGCCCCTGGTGGCTGGGGGGTGGGGGTGATAGGGGACATGAGTGGGGGCCTGGTGGAGGTTGCCCCTGCACTGCTGGGGGGTGGGGGTGATAGGGGACATAAGTGGGGGCCTGGTGGAGGGTGCCCCTGCACTGCTGGGGGGTGGGAGGGGTGGTAGACATGGGTGGGGGCCTGGTGGAGGCTTCCCCTGGTGACTGGGGGGTGGGGGTGGTGGTAGACATGGGTGGGGGCCTGGTGGAGGCTGCCCCTGGTGGCTGGGGGGTGGGGGTGGTGGGAGACATGAGTGGGGGCCTGGTGGAGGGTGCCCCTGCACTGCTGGGGGGTGGGGGTGGTGGGAGACATGAGTGGGGGCCTGGTGGAGGCTGCCCCTGCACTGCTGGGGGGTGGGGGTGATGGGGGACATGAGTGGGGACCTGGTGGAGGCTGCCCCTGCACTGCTGGGGGGTGGGGGTGGTGGGAGACATGAGTGGGGACCTGGTGGAGGCTGCCCCTGGTGGCTGGGGGTTGGGGGTGATAGGGGACATGAGTGGGGGCCTGGTGGAGGCTGCCCCTGCACTGCTGGGGGGTGGGGGTGGTGGGAGACACTGGTGGGGGCCTGGTGGAGGCTGCCCCTGGTGGCTGGGGGGTGGGGATGCAGGGGGACATGAGTGGGGGCCTGGTGGAGGCTGCCCCTGGTGGCTGGGGGATGGGGGTGCAGGGAGACATGAGTGGGGGCCTGGTGGAGGGTGCCCCTGCACTGCTGGGGGGGTGGGGGTGGTGGGAGACATGAGTGGGGGCCTGGTGGAGGCTGCCCCTGGTGGCTGGGGGGTGGGGGTGGTGGTAGACATGAGTGGGGGCCTGGTGGAGGGTGCCCCTGCACTGCTGGGGGGTGGGAGGGGTGGTAGACATGGGTGGGGGCCTGGTGGAGGCTTCCCCTGGTGACTGGGGGGTGGTGGTAGACATGGGTGGGGGCCTGGTGGAGGCTGCCCCTGGTGGCTGGGGGTGGTGGGAGACATGAGTGGGGGCCTGGTGGAGGCTGCGCCTGGTGGCTGGGGGTGGGGGTGGTGGGAGACATGAGTGGGGGCCTGGTGGAGGCTGCCCCTGCACTGCTGGGGGGTGGGGGTGATAGGGGACATGAGTGGGGGCCTGGTGGAGGCTGCCCCTGCACTGCTGGGGGGTGGGGGTGGTGGGAGACATGAGTGGGGGCCTGGTGGAGGCTGCCCCTGGTGGCTGGGGGTTGGGGGTGATAGGGGACATGAGTGGGGGCCTGGTGGAGGCTGCCCCTGCACTGCTGGGGGGTGGGGGTGGTGGGAGACACTGGTGGGGGCCTGGTGGAGGCTGCCCCTGGTGGCTGGGGGGTGGGGATGCAGGGGGACATGAGTGGGGGCCTGGTGGAGGCTGCCCCTGGTGGCTGGGGGATGGGGGTGCAGGGAGACATGAGTGGGGGCCTGGTGGAGGCTGCCCCTGGTGGCTGGGGGGTGGGGGTGCAGGGGGACATGAGTGGGGGCCTGGTGGAGGCTGCCCCTGGTGGCTGGGGGATGGGGGTGCAGGGAGACATGAGTGGGGGCCTGGTGGAGGCTGCCCCTGGAGGCTGGTGGGTGGGGGTGGTGGGAGACATGAGTGGGGGCCTGGTGGAGGCTGCCCCTGGTGACTGGGGGGTGGGGGTGGTGGTAGACATGGGTGGGGGCCTGGTGGAGGCTGCCCCTGGTGGCTGGGGGGGTGGGGGTGGTGGGAGACATGAGTGGGGGCCTGGTGGAGGCTGCGCCTGGTGGCTGGGGGTGGGGGTGGTGGGAGACATGAGTGGGGGCCTGGTGGAGGCTGCCCCTGCACTGCTGGGGGGTGGGGGTGGTGGGAGACATGGGTGGGGGCCTGGTGGAGGGTGCCCCTGGTGGCTGGGGGGTGGGGGTGGTGGTAGACATGAGTGGGGGCCTGGTGGAGGGTGCCCCTGCACTGCTGGGGGGTGGGAGGGGTGGTAGACATGGGTGGGGGCCTGGTGGAGGCTTCCCCTGGTGACTGGGGGGTGGGGGTGGTGGTAGACATGGGTGGGGGCCTGGTGGAGGCTGCCCCTGGTGGCTGGGGGGGTGGGGGTGGTGGGAGACATGAGTGGGGGCCTGGTGGAGGCTGCGCCTGGTGGCTGGGGGTGGGGGTGGTGGGAGACATGAGTGGGGGCCTGGTGGAGGCTGCCCCTGCACTGCTGGGGGGTCGGGGTGGTGGGAGACATGGGTGGGGGCCTGGTGGAGGGTGCCCCTGGTGGCTGGGGGGTGGGGGTGATAGGGGACATGAGTGGGGGCCTGGTGGAGGTTGCCCCTGCACTGCTGGGGGGTGGGGGTGATAGGGGACATGAGTGGGGGCCTGGTGGAGGCTGCCCCTGCACTGCTGGGGGGTGGGGGTGGTGGGAGACATGAGTGGGGGCCTGGTGGAGGCTGCCCCTGGTGGCTGGGGGTTGGGGGTGATAGGGGACATGAGTGGGGGCCTGGTGGAGGCTGCCCCTGCACTGCTGGGGGGTGGGGGTGGTGGGAGACACTGGTGGGGGCCTGGTGGAGGCTGCCCCTGGTGGCTGGGGGATGGGGGTGCAGGGAGACATGAGTGGGGGCCTGGTGGAGGCTGCCCCTGGTGGCTGGGGGGTGGGGGTGCAGGGGGACATGAGTGGGGGCCTGGTGGAGGCTGCCCCTGGTGGCTGGGGGATGGGGGTGCAGGGAGACATGAGTGGGGGCCTGGTGGAGGCTGCCCCTGGAGGCTGGTGGGTGGGGGTGGTGGGAGACATGAGTGGGGGCCTGGTGGAGGCTGCCCCTGGTGGCTGGGGGGTGGGGGTGGTGGTAGACATGGGTGGGGGCCTGGTGGAGGGTGCCCCTGGTGGCTGGGGGGTGGGGGTGATAGGGGACATGAGTGGGGGCCTGGTGGAGGGTGCCCCTGCACTGCTGGGGTGTGGGGTGGTGGGAGACATGAGTGGGGGCCTGGTGGAGGCTGCCCCTGGTGGCTGGGGGGTGGGGGTGATAGGGGACATGAGTGGGGGCCTGGTGGAGGCTGCCCCTGGTGACTGGGGGGGTGGGGGTGATAGGGGACATGAGTGGGGGCCTGGTGGGGGCTGCCCCTGGTGACTGGGGGGGTGGGGGTGATAGGGGACATGAGTGGGGGCCTGGTGGAGGCTGCCCCTGGTGGCTGGGGGGTGGGGGTGCAGGGGGACATGGGTGGGGGCCTGGTGGAGGCTGCCCCTGGTGGCTGGGGGGCGGGGGTGGTGGTAGACATGGGTGGGGGCCTGGTGGAGGCTGCCCCTGGTGGCTGGGGGGTGGGGGTGGTGGTAGACATGGGTGGGGGCCTGGTGGAGGGTGCCCCTGGTGGCTGGGGGGTGGGGGTGCAGGGGGACATGAGCAGGTGTGCAGGGTAGTCCCCTGTTTTGTGGGCTGCCTGCAGGGGCCGTGGAGGGTGTACAGGGAACACCTGTGAGGACCCACCCAGCCTAATCGCGTGTGTAACTTCCCACGCACCCCTGTAATACACGTACCCAGCCAAATCGCGTGTGATAATTCCCGCGCCCCCCTGTAATACACGTACCTGGCCAAATCGCGTGTGATAATTCCAGCGCACCCCTGTAATACACGTACCCAGCCAAATCGCGTGTAAAACTTCCCGTGTACCCCTGTAATACACCTACCCAGCCAAATCGCGTGTGATAATTCCCGCGTACCCCTGTAATACACGTGCCCTGGCTAATCGCGTGTAAAACTTCACGCGTACCCCTCTAATACACGTACCCTGGCCAATCGCGTGTTAAACTTCCCGCGTACCCCTGTAATACACGTACCCTGGCTAATCGCGTGTAAAACTTCCCGCGTACCCCTGATATGAACGTTACCCGCTTTGCGTTCCTTGTTTGGCAGCCCTGTAAACTGGTCCAGGGTTAGCGCAGCCCTTTGCGATGATTTAGCGATTTTGATGGCTTTTCCTTGCGCGAGGGCGTTCTTGGGGGCGTTACTGGCGCTGCTGTAGGGTCGCTGCGATACTCTGCGCCACGGCTGGTTTGGGAGCCTAAAATCCATGAATACGCTGTGCGCGGAAATCGGTTTTAGCGCACGTGCCTGGCGCAGACAATCGCACGCGGACACTCTGCGCCAGCCGCTTGCGACACTTTTCTGCGAAATTCTATGAATTACCCTGTTAGTGCTTTGCCGTGCGGCAGGTTCTTGCTGGTCTCCGCAGCTGGTCACCATGCACACGGCTCTCTTAGGCTATCAGGCATTTTCTCCTCTCCACACTTCTGTCTCAGCACTGCACTCCTTTGGTTCCTTCACTGTATTGGGACGACACTAGCGGCGCGGACCCAACAACGCCACAGTCATCAGTGAAACAAGGCAAGCCGCACTGAGCCGCTCAGACGCTCAAACGTTCTTCTGTTTAAGCCACTTCCAACACACTATGCACTATACACAATACACAGTTGTTTGTGACTACCACTTGGCAACAGAAAGTTCCAACATTTAACAAGGTTACTTGTCTTCCTCTTGCCATAGTTAGATTTTGTGTGATCTTCTTCACACAAAGAATGTTTTATTAGTTTATCAATAACAACATACAATGTCTTTGACCAGATGTTTTGCCACAACTTATTATTTCTGAATATATACAACACTTCTGCAACAAAGGTCTGTCAGAATCACTTTTTAACACCACTTTACAGGATGCTTTGCAACTACTGATTATTTCTGAAGAAATATAACTCCTCTTTAGCAGTTTTATACAGTTCTTTCTTCAGCACCAAACGTCTGTCAAAATAACTTGTTAGCACCATTTTACAGCACTTCATCAACTTCCACCTGGTTTAATTCCATGCCAGGGTTACTACTTTAATCACATCTGGTTTACTCCCGTGCCAGGCCTACAACTTTAAAGGTTTGCCATTCGGATATACTCCCCTGCCAGAATAGTGATTCAGAAACAGCAAGTGCTTCTGTGGTTAAGATCAGTTTAAGACAGCTTCACAATGTTCATTACTTTACAACATCAGACCTTTAGCAATTCCTTCAGGGAAAACAAGATTCACGTTGGTGTTCTTTAGTACTCCTTTGCACTTTCCTAAACCTCTGCAAGTTATGCTCTTCATTTAGTTTAGTTTAGTTTATTATTTGTATAGCACACCAATCCCTTAGGTATCTAGGGGCTTGAGCATGGGTAAATGTATAAAGAGACAAATGAATGTTACATGTAGAAATATACAGAGACAATTAGCGGCTTGTTGTCAAGGGTTACAGACTTGGTCAACGTGCCAACATCAAGAATAAATACATTAAGGCAGCTAATGAATAGTTCACGGTTGGCCTGTGACAGAGGATACAATTGGACAATATGGTTGGGGCCAAAGCCAGAATAAGGGCCTCAACTAAGGTCAGCATTGCCTAGGATAAGTAGGTAGATATACGTGGTGGGTGCGGCCTTCTGAATAACCTTATGACTAACCTTTAGCAGAAGGGCATCCTTCTAGCCTCTGTTGTTTCCCCAGTACATGAATAACCAAACACTGACAAGGATAAGGCTTTATTCTGCTTCTTCCTTGGCTTTGGCTTAACCAGCTTTTAGTATATGTTGCTACAAATATGGGCAAAAAGCTTCACAACCTTTGGACCTTTCATTAGTCCTCTCCTGCCTTTGGCAATTTATGTTGGTTTTAAATTCCATTGCTTTCACTTTATTTTGGTTTGGGTAATGGTTGTCTGCATTAGGTTCTAATAATATTGCCCCATCTTGTTGCTGGGCTCTCAAAAAACTCACACTCTTAAAGATACAGTCATTTGGTTTGAAAAATACTGTTTTCTGTATTCAAAATTGCCTTGAATATTACTTCCACTCATACACAAGTGTTTACTACTTTTTAAATGCCTGTATCGAGCCTGTATCGAGCACATGGGCAGTCTCAAAGTGCCTATGGGTCATTATCAGATGGTGAATTCACTGGGTAAGGTGTGCACGTGCAATCCTCTTGCTGCTCACAGGTGGTCTGCTTCAGTTGCTCCTCATGACACGGCCAACTGCTACTCTTGGTCAGCCGTCACCGCGTCACTTGTAAAAGGAGCTTCTGTTGCTCCGGGGGCTCTCTGGTGCTCACCGGCCACCGGAGACAGCCTCTTGTGGAAGAAAGCTTTCCACGCTTTCGCTTCAAGCTGCACATCCTCTGCAAAACAGGTCCTCAGATGGTAAGCTTCCCTCTTCCAGGCTTCCTGCTGCTTGACCTCTACACTTAAAGCTTCTGGAGGTAAAGAACCCCCAGGGCCGGATACTGTTTTCTGCTTGACAGTGGTCCCAGTGTCTTCTCCATCCTCTATTTTTTTCCTGGGGCTGCTCACATGCTTCAAACTGCTCTCCCTGGTCACTAATGGCTTGCACCTGAGGGGCCCTGTTGAGCCTAGAAGGCTCCCTCGGGTGTAGGTAATTTCCACTAATAAGCTGACTGCTCCTGTAGCATCCCAGTACTTCGGGAATTATGGGACTTGAAGTCCCTAATGACAATGTTAGTTTTTCTAGCTTGATTTTAATTTTCAAACTAATTTCTGTTCTCCATAATATTCTTTAAAGGAGTAGCATAAGGATAAATCACAAGACTTGATTGTATAGAGTAATACAGTTCTTTACTGTTTGAATTGTTATTATTCCCAGACTTCCTTTCACTGTACCTTTGGGATTTAGAGGATCTTCAAGCTTTATATGTCTACAGGGTTTTAGAAGGGATTTATTTCTCTGAATGCACAAGAGTTTATAATGTCCTTACCCACTTTAAGATGTTCAACTTGCGAAACAAAAAGATTGTTATGACAACAAGCCATTACAGACTTTGGTATTGAAGAGATGTCCTTCCTAGAGGAAGATAAATACTCTGCCCCTTTCTCCTCCCGCATGATCCTCCCACAGAACACCAGCCCCAAGGTCAGGATCAGAAAGCGTGTACCTTTCCCTGGCCACCTGGAAGGAGACTTTAGGTAGGGGTTTAGTGAGGGATCCGTAGGATTCATCACAACATAGAATGCTTGTATCATCACTTTTCCTGTGTTCAAAAACAGTCACTCTACTTCACTAATCCAGCCTTGATAACTTGCTGGTTGTGTAAGATTTCTTATTTAACTTCATAGATTCACTTTAGGATTAATCATTAATCATGCATATGCTTTCTCCTCTGACGAAAGCCTGAATTATTCCTTATCATAATCTCTTGTTTTCATAATAACTATGCCTCCACCCTTGTCAGTAGGTTTTATGAGTACGGCATCATTAGCGCTGAGAGATTGTGTTGTTTTTCTCTCTGCTGGGTTCAAATTATCTGGTCTATGATTTTTCTGTAAAATAGCTGAATCCATGTCTCCAATTAACTTATTTTCAAAAGTAATACATTCTCTTGGAATTGTGCTAAAATGTGGAGTGAATTTGGATTGCTGCTTGTTCCCATAGAAGATACCAATACAACATTATATCAAATCAATTATACATTATACCCACTGTAATAACAAGTTTGTGGGTACAGATAAAACTATGTAGAAAAAGTTAAAATCTATTCAGGTGTAACAAATGTGCTCTTAATGTCAAAGCTCAGATTTCAAATTCAAAATCAATAAAATTGAGTAAAAAGCTACATGCGCCTGCCTCAGGCTCCAGTTTTACAACATTGGCAAGAGATATTTATTTCTTAATTCTCCATAAACAGGGCACAATAGCATAAATGTAATAAGTTATCAGCATTATACCAATTATACAAACATTTGCTCACTCCCTTGCTCCCCTCATCTTTTGAGTGAGCTGTACCTTTTCGTGAATAACAAATGTGTTCTCAGATGCAATAAAAAATTGCTCTCATCCTTGGATTGCTAAACCATTATACGCATTGTGGCATACACATACATGACATGTTCCTAAACCAGAATTGAACACTGTTTTTAAGCTCTATTTCTTCTATATGACTCTGTTTTACACAGAGAATTGCTTTCATCACTAGTCTACAATCTTCATTACTGCCATCCATTTTGTTGGCAGAATAGTCAGCGAAGCCAGAGGACTTAAGTGTCGTGTTTATATATTTCAGCCATGAAGAACTATAATGGACATCTGATTCCATGATGCCCTCTAGTAACAGTCGTTTAAGACTCAAATTCCCCCATAATCGCAACCAAAGGACTTGTGGTTGTAGACAAATGAGGTCCTCAATATAAGTTATACCACATTCCTCATGTAAGAGGTAACCTGGAAAACACTGATGAACTCCCATTATACTTTGAAGGAATTGATCCTCCTTGATTTTTAGTATTTCTGGGCATTGATATCCCCAGATACCAGCACCATAGATAGCCAAGGGCACAGACTTTGTTCTGTAAATGCATACAATATAGTCTAGGGTTAGACCTCCTAATGTGTTCCCATATTTTAGTATTGAACCATTTACCTGCATGAATTTATTCGCTTGATTATTAATATGTGAATTCCACGTAAGGCCCTTTGCTATGGTGACTTCTAGATAGCAGAAGGAACTTACCCACTCCATTTTCCTCCCTTCAACCATTATCGGGCTATCAGCGGTCTATGAAATGCTGATACGCATGGATTTGGACTTGTTTATGCACATTTTTAAGTCTCTCAAATCCATGTATTCATTAAATCCATTAACATAATTTGTAAAGCATGTTTTGTTCTTGCGACCAAAACAGTGACATCTGTATAGATAAGAACACTGGGAGGAATCTGAGGGCATCCTCACTTGTTTCCCCAGGATATCCTCCTTCCAGGTGGCCAGGGAAAGGCTGTCACTATCGGATCCTGACCCTGGCGGTGGACATGGAGGCAGGATTGCCTGGGTGGAGGAGACTTGGGGAGTGTGGATGAGGCACCCTCAGATGTGACACGTTTTCCCTTTTTATAAGGAGTCCGACATCCCCCAGGCCTTTGTAGGCTATGATCAGTCCCTTCCCTATTTTTCCGGTAAAACATATCCCAGTAAACACAAGTTGAAATACTGGGAGGAGGAAGAGATAAACCACAGCCATACATCATTTCTTTATGACTCTCACACAAACAGACATCAGATATGTACTGGGATGAGGAGGAGGCAAGCAAGAGCAATGCAGAACTTACAAGTCAGCAATGAGCTGTCTAGTCCCTTTTGAACCAATCAATCTGGTGGGAAGTTTAAAAGCAGAAAGAAAAGTGCGAATGGAGTCAGCTGTGGAAACAGGTCAGCAGTCCGCTGCAGGAGCAGGTTCACAGACTGCTGGATGAGAGCAGACCTCTCCAGGAACCCGGTGTGGCAGACAGAGTGCTCAATTGATGCAGAATGTATGCAGCAGGAAGCGGGGCTAAAGGAAGCAGGAGGCATATGGTGGAATATGGAGAAGGAACCAGCATGACCAGGCGAAGCAGCCGAGTGAGGCCTGAGCTGCGAGAGACACATCGGAGCGAGGTGCTGCATGAGAGAGACGAAATAACCAGATTGATTGAAAAAAATCGATGGAATGGTCCATTTGACTGATTTCGTCCCGTACCATTTGATCAATGGCAATAATATCGAACATGAAGAGCGGGAGTTGCAGGGGTGTCCCCATCTCCCCATGTTTGGTGTTTCTGGGCTTTGGGGTTGCAGGGGTGTCCCCCGCTTCCTCAACATTGGAGGTGTGGGACCGAAAAACAAAACAAAAAGAACTAAGAACAAAGAAAAAGGGTCCTTGCAGTGTCGGATCCGACCTGCATTAGAGGGATGGATCTGACACCACAGGGGTGCAGGAGAGGCAGTGGATGGAGAAAAGGTAAGTAGGGGGGATGTGGGAATACTGGTAGTTTGTGGGGGACATGTTCTTTTTTATAACTAAGTTAAAAATGTATTTACGGCGAAAATGACTACGGTCAATTCTGCTGCAAATCTGTTTACATCTGTCAAACAATGCAAATCCCGAGAGGGACAGAGCTTGTGGCAGCTGGATGGCTCGCTGAAATGCCATAAGCACCAACCGGTGAGTCAGCCTAGGAAGGGGGACACTAGGATGGCAGGCAAGCATGTAAGACTTAGAAGAAAGTTAATGAATGCTGATCTGAATGACAACAAGCATTTTGAATACGGATTTAAATGAAAGCAAGCATTTTGAATGCTGTGCTGGACGAAAGCAAGTGCAGCTGAATACTGCTACGAATGAAAGTAGTTTTGTGGAATCACACAATATAAAGGAACTGTGTAGCTTGAGAGAACAAGCATCGGCAAGAGCCATAAGGATATAAAGGAACTGTTCAGCTTGAGAACACAAGTATTGGCAAGAGCCGTAAAGGAATTGGGCTTTGTGAGAGAACAAACACTGGCAAGAGGCCTGAAGGAACTGTATAACTGGAGAGAACAAGCATTGGCAAGAGCCATGGGAGTATGTGAAAGTGCAACAAGACAACAGTGGCAAAACAAGCAATGGTATGATATGATATGATATGATAGTTTATTTATATAGCGCCTATACAGAATGTGTTTCAAAGCGCATCAAGGCAATGGAGGGAATAAGGGAAAATACAATGACATTCTTGCGGGGCCATGAACAGTAAGGATGTGAAATTAACTATCGTACTCGGCCTGATGACATTTCAGATAGTGCAAGAGCTAAGACATAGATAAGGAAGGGAGGGGGAGAGTGGGAAGGAAATGGAAATGGACAGGCGACTACCGTACTAGGCCTGACGACATTTCTGGTAGAGCTGGAGAAAAACAAAAGGTGAGGGAGAGGGGCCCAGAAAGGGAGGGGAGGAACAAAACAAGCGACTATTGTACTAGGCCTGACAATGTTTCAGATAGTGCTGGAGGGAGGAGGGGGGAACAGTAAGGGAAAGGGGGAGCGACACATGAGGTTGCTATCATACTAGATCCAGGGACAATTCTGATAGAATAAGTGCATAGAAGAAAGTAAGGGGAGGAGGGGAGGAGCGGAGGAGATAGGAAAAGGTAAAGGGGAGGAGAGAACAGAGAGCAAGCAGTCAAAAAGAGTGGAGAAGCAAGAGGGGAGAGCGAATACAACTGCAGAAGTCAGTAGTAACACATGGTAAAGCATCATGAGTATGTGAAATGAAAGAACCCACGTACCAATGTAGAGATGACACAGTGGCAACACGTAAATGAAGAAGGAGCAAATAAGGAATGCTGGTTGCCAGACCGTCAATGGGTGGACCGTGTGGTTCCACAACTGCGCCTAGACCGAGTACAACCTTTTATGGAAAAGCCACTTAAAGCACCACAAAGAAGCTTGTGATTGATTCTAAAGAAAATCTTGTGAGATTTGAAATTAAGGAATTGAACTCTGGGGAAAGGTAACAAAGCCAGAAGAGCTGGGAAGTATCCCATGGAATTGTGTTGTGTTGAAACTGCTGAAAGACTTGAAAGCGTGCAGAAAGGAAGCCCGTTTTGCATTGTGAACTATTTGAACCTTGGGAAAGGAAATCCTTTGAAGACCAAGAGCTGGACAAAGCTCTGAACCTTTGTTTGAACACATCATTTTGCTGTGCACATTGCTACATATTGTATATAAATAGATGTGAGGGCAACAATAGGTTTTGGACACAGACATTTGATTTGGACTTCCTGACACAGACTACCCTTAGCTGTATTTAGGTAGGGAATTCACACCTTTGCATACAGCATGTTAAGCCTTTTTCCAAACTTCTTTAGTTTTAAGTAAATGTTTATAGCCCAAACGTAATTTTCATTGCCTATGTCTGCTTCACGATGCCTTCACAACACACATTCGCTTTCCTCACAGTTTGGGGACATCACTGGTTAATTTACTCAACGATTAGAAACACTTCTGTACAGGCGTGTTATAAATGCCATATCATACCATACCATAGTGTTGATGAAAGTGAATTTATCTATAGATTAAAGAGTAATGGCTCTAAAACACAGCCTGGCCTTTTGCTAAGGGTCGACCTAAATGCCTGTGTTAATTTACCTGTGTTATCAATTCCCATTCTTGTGGTCAAGCTACTGTGTATTTCAACCAACATTTGGATCATTGGAATCAACTGCCCACGCTGCATAGAGTAATCCAAAGCTTTTTGCCATCCATGAATACATGAAGCCCAAATAAATCGGACTCCTATATCCTCAAGCATACTTAGAATTAAGAATTAAACTAAGAATTAAACTTAGATTCAAATGTAGTTGGTTGTTCCTTCACCTTCACAAAAACCATATTGAAAATCTGACAACATTATTTTATTTGCCCAATCCAATATCTTGCTATATAAGGCCGAACCACACCATTTGGCCTTTGAATCAATGAACGAGAATGGACGATAACATGCAGGGGCTGCACTGTGTGGGATGTATTTACCCATGCATCCGAGCCCTACCTCAAAACTGTGCAGTACTGACATGAAAACATCATGATGGCCAGAGCTTCCCAGAAAATGCACAGGGAAATGCAGGAAGAATAGGCTGCCACCCATTTTTGCCGATGTTATGGGCACAGAAGGACGCTGCCTAAAACCACCATTGGACTACCCGCACAGTAGTCTGAAACCATTGGGAATGGCAATGCTGATTGCCAAATGCAACCTAGAATTGTGGGGAATTCATTTCTTAAATCCCAAAAATGGGTGCAGTACCAGTACTCACCACCATCCAAAAGCCGGCAGTTTAAAACCACCCTGTGTTTCTCTGAAGGCAGGCTCAAACTGTCTATTTTAAACATTGCAACACATCTAAAAACTCACTGGACACCAGCAGACATTTGGTAGAATGGAGTGTTGTGTGCCTACAAAATCTGGGAAATGAAGAGCCCAAAACAATGCTTATAACAAAACTGCTATGGAGTCAGCAGTTTAAGTTGCACTGGATTTAAAGACACTAAAATCGAAAATGTTTAGATTAAATGAGTGAGCTATGTTTGGTGTCACATGCCTTTGTAACTGTTTAAATGTCATAGTTTTAAACTTAGAATCAGCCTTCTAGCTGCATATGTAAAAATGTTTAGTTTTATTTGAATGCAGGAACTGGGGAACAAAAAGTGACATTTTATCTGAAACCTGGCTTAAGGAACTGAATTCTGCCTGGCAACTACCCCCATCAGAAGGGAAACTTGAGTCACAGCTGTGTTCCCAGGCCAACCTTCCTTTTGCTGCCCACACTAAGGATATGCCATCTATCTGATAATTGAATTATCTGTGCTCTGTAGGAGAGTGAACAAAGCCCTCTTCACTCAGGCAAAGGTTTTTATTACGCAGTCGTAAAATGTAGCTTCCTCTTGGCAGGAGCTGGGAGGGGCACTGCCTGTGAGAGCAAGCTGGCTTGGCAGAACTGGAAAGACCAGTATTTCTACCTTGTGCTGAGAGGAAACCACACCCCTTTGGAGCCAGAACATAACTTTAAAAAGATGAATAACTCATAGAGCGGACATGTGAAAATTTTATAAAGGACACCATAATTCTTGTGATTTTTCTGCCCACATTTTAAGAGGTTTTTCGACCCGGTGGCATGTTCAGGGGGGTGTCAGCGGAAAAGTGGATATAACTCTAAATGTATGCATGTTAAAAATCTGAAACTTCATCAGTTAATGTCCCTACTCCCTGCACACATGTATGTAAAGTTGGGTCAATGTCAGAAATTGAAAAATCAGTTAAAAAGTGAAATATGTGCCATTTCTGAATGCAAGCTCCCAGGAAGAGCAGAGTTTGAACAGGGGATACCTCCTGTAATGCATGATGGGTGCATATGATTTTAAAACAATATGTACCTCTGCAAATATGTATTTGTTTCAAATCTAGATTTGTGTGTAAGTTGACAGGAGGAGTGGACTTTCTGCAGGCTGTAAAATGACATCACGCTGACTCACAGTTCATTCCCCAATCAAATGATAAATGGAAGTTTGACCAATTAGAAGCTGAGAGAGAGGTAGGGTCAGTGATGCTAGAACACACCCACATTCTAAACACATAAAAGCAGACAGACAGGACAGATAGGTACCTTCCAAATCCATCTGCAGCGGGACGCTCTGCCGGAAAAATCCATACTTACCTCCATCAACCTCCAGAAAGCCAAACTAGAGACTTCAATCTATCCAGAACTAAGAGACCAGACCAGAGAGAAAGCAGTGCTGTACCCAGAGAGACCCAGACCAGCAGAGAGAGCTGACCCAGATCACTGTGAAGTGCAGAGACCAGACCAGACCAGAGTCCAGTTTAAAACCCTGACCAGATCCATGGCGAGGCCCATTTCACTCAAGAATATAGTGTGAGTACCTAGAAAACTGTGCAGAACCAATCTCTTAGTTAAAATAATATAATTCAATCTATTTAATCTAAGTAGAACTGTCTCCTAACTGTCACCTGTCACTTGTAAAGCTGTCACCGGTGATTTGCTAGTTGCAAGCTGCCCTTGTCATTTTGAGCTTTTGAAATTTGCAAACCCAAAAACGACCTTTATTAAATCGCTCATATCTCTGCGACCGTTTGGGCTAGAGACTTGCAGTAACTGTCCTCTGATAGCTTAGAATCGTAGCTTTGAATCGCACCAAGAACCGCATTCCTACCCCTTATAGTTTTACCGCAATCGCGGAACACGCATCCGCGAATTTTACCGCGATTTGCAATTTCTTCACATGTAAAAACTGCTGCTGCTTGCCTTCCATTTGCCAGAAATTCGTTTAACCTGCTAACTATCCCTGCCTCATTGCTAGTGTGAGCCTGGACTAATATTAACTAGATACCACTCACCCTGAACCTCTGAAAGGGAATTAAAAAGCATTTCCAGCATATTTCTCATCCATTGCTAGCACATATCAAAGCTTTTGGGCCTGTGTTTTCAAAACTCCTATCTGTGTTTTCAAACTTCTGTAGTCTAAGCTTGCTGGGGTGAACTGAATCACATTTTATTGCATTTCTGAGAACTGTGTGTTTTCCTTCCATTTCCTTGTCTTGCATCAAGGGGGGGAGTGAATAGCCAGAGAAAAGTGATTACATTGTTTGGTTGAAATCATATTGAGTATTTTCTGTACTGCATTCATTGAATATTGCATCCACCGGAGCTTACATAAAGCATCCTCTACCACATTATACTTTTGTTCCTATTTACCAGTGTGCTATCTTATCCATTTCATGTCAACTCATTAGTGATTATAAAGAAGTGTGCTAGTGTCAGATTCTCCGTTGTTGATCTTTATCATATCAGATTAAGTATGCTATTCAAGTATTAATTTATTATAAAGTGTGATATATATATTTTAATTTATCAAATAAACCTTTTAACTTGCAAAACAGAACTACTTCTTGGCTCAGTGGGGTCAGGGGGATTCCAAGAGAGGGGTGTTATATAAGGGTAGTCATCCAGAACGCATGAACTGGACCTAAAGATATATCAATAAGGGTTTTCATTCAGTATTCTAGACTAGGCGTTAACTTAGCTGTAGTGCTGAATTGAATCCTCTTACAAAGTGGGGGCTTGAGCCGAGACGTTGGGTTAGATTTACCATTTGTGCAGCTTAATACAGTGTGCTAACTGACGGGATACATACATCCAGTCGGATCACCACGCTGCATTACGCTGTGAAGCATTCCTCAAAAGGGACACTCCAAGAAAAGTTCTGTTCTGCAAAACTAAAATACTAACTTCTGTAAGTCAGGACAGAGACCAATCTCTAGAATGACGACCTTAGTAGACATGAAAATGGCCAGAGAGCACCTCTTGCATAAGCTATTTGTGAGAGGTGAATGGACCGAACAGGGCCAGGATGCGTGGTTGCAGGCAATCACACAACAGGTCACTGAAACAGGGTCAGATATATATAGAGATCAGGGTCCATTACATGTGACCCTGAGCGAACTATATATGGCTCCTAAAGCCAAAGAGGAACACAATAAGATTGCCAGGATAGCAGCATACCTGTACCTATATATGGGAGACATGCAGGATAGATGTGCTGAAAGCCAAAATCTGGCAAATAGGCAACAGATGGTGTTAGAGAAGGTCCAATCTGACCTGGTCTCTTCTGAGCAAAGGCTGCACAGAAGCCAGGAGTCAGAAAATGAGACCAGACAGTACATCACTAAAATAAAGGAGGATATGGATGTGCTGCAAAAGGAAAAGTCAGAACAGGATACCAGATTTCTGGCCTTGCAGAAGGAACACCAAGAAGGTTTGGACTCCCTACTGCAAAGCCAGAAAAAGCTGGAGCAACAGCTAGACTTCAATAGGGCATGTGCTGAGCAGGTAGTCACCCTGCAAGGCCACCTAGATAGAGTGAAGGAGGAGAGCAATAAACTGATTCTGAAAGACCTGGATACCCAGGCAGAGTTTGATCAGGAGCGCCAGAAAGCTGGTGCCTTCCAAAGGCAAAGGGACGACCTGGCGGCACAAATGCAGGCTCTTAGTCAGGAAAGAGACGCCTTAGGCCAGGAAGTCTGCCATTTAAAAAGAAAAATGGAAGAAAATCACCTGGCCCACCAGGGGCTGGGTGACCTCCAAAAAGAACACCAGAACTTGGTAGAGCACACCAGAAGGGTGGAAGATGCTCTAGCAAGAAAGGAGCAGGCCAATAGGGACACAGCTCAGGAGGTAACCCTCCTGCAGCAAAGACTGGCACAGTTCTCCAGGACCAACCAGGAAGCACAGAGGGAAAATGAGGCCCTCTGTCAACACAATGATAGGCTCCAACAACAGGTAGCGATGCAGGAGAGACTGATAGAGTCGAGTAAGGCCTTAACAGAGGAACTGAAAGCACAAATGCAGGCTCTTGCATTGCAACAGGGAGCAGGGGCGGATAGAGATGAGGTCCGCTGGGAAAGAGAGACTCCTGACCATAACCGCAGGAGCCCTAACCCCAGGGGCCTTCATCTCCCCCAGTCCCTGGACTCTACCACCCCCATGTCCCCTGGCGCACATGAGCACAGGGCCGCAGGGATGGCAGATTACTATCCAGCTAAGAGTATGGGGCTCATAGGCCAGTACCACTCAGGAATGGAGGGGTGGGCATCCGGGTATGGGCACCCAAGTACAGTACAGTTCAATGGGGAACCCCAGGAGAGTAGGCCCATTAAGGGCATCCTGAAAACCTCTGCCAAGTTAGGTCAGTGGAGGGGGTACCCATCAAATCCTGGCAGCAAGGAGGAATCTGAAGACTCCTCTGAACTGCGCAGGACACAGGAGACCAGGTCCCCACATTCTGCCAGCCATTCCCAGGCTCGCAGAATCCGGGAAAACCTGGAAGAACAGACGGGAACCTCTGGGAGCAGTGCCTCTGAGTCCGAGGAAGAATGGACAAGGGTTACCCGAACCAAAAAGGCCAATAAGGCAAAAAGGGCCTTGCTTAAGGACCCCTTAAAGCAGATTAAGGCGATCAGGAGCGTCATCACGCCTTACCATAAGAACGCTAAGTATTCTGTTTGGGAGCACTTAGAGTTGTTTGAACAAATGATGGAGACTTTCCATTTGAAGGACAGCCAAAGCTGTATTCAATATGTAAAGTGGACATTCTCCCCGGAATACTCCAGTTTCTTTGCGGGGCTGGAGGACCAAAATCATTTAAGATGGTCCACATATAAGGCGGCCATCCTGAAACATTTTTCTGTTCACAGAAATCCTCAAGAGGCTCGCAAGGCGGCCTACAATTTTCAATGTGGGGAGGATCAGGCCCCACGAGAATTTGTGCAGGAGTTAAAGCGTGCTTTTGCGCAAACCACCAGAAGGGTGCGCACAGATAGTAGAGAGTTTGTCAATACGTTTTTCCATGCCTTGCCCAAATATATAATGACCCAGCTCGTGAGAGATTTTCATGAGAAAAGATCTTTAGACTGGGTCATTGAACAGGCTACCCGGATCTATGAGGTGCAGAAGCCCATAGAAAATAAAAGCAATGCCCAGAAAAACCCCAAAGCCAACAGCACCCCTGCTGCTGTCAAGGTGGCAGAGGTAAAGGTCACCCCCGTTTTGGATCTGGAGATGGGGGGGCCTAAAAACCTACCTGCACCTAATAATGCTAGGCCCAGAAGGTCCTCGGGCCAGTCACAGACAGGGAGCCAGGGAGGCAGCCCCACAAATGGGGTCCCTCGCTCTCCTGATTATGTAAGTCCACGTTACAAGGGAAATCGACCCATCCTGGGTTATGTGTGGACTCCTCCAGCCCAAGGGGGGGGATCCAGCCAAGCACCTAACCCAGGGAACTTCCCTCCAAACTTCCCACAGGAGGGCAGAAATTTACCAAACCCTGGGCAGAACTTTTTCCCCAGATATCCTCCCGACTTTCAGCCCCAAAACCATCCATCCTTCTTTCCCCAATTCCCTGAGCCCAGACCACTGAATCCGGGAGAGGGGAGGCCAAGGGTGGAGGGGTACCCAAATCTTCCCAACCCGGGGTATTACCAGAGGAGGGACAGCTACCCTTCCCGGGATCAGCCCAGGGGAGAAAACAGGGCCCCGTATCAGCCTGAGCGGGTTTCCCAGTTAGAGCGCCAGGTTCAAAACATGGCGCGGGATCTGGGTCACATACTGAGGGCTCAGCAGAAACCTCAGATGGGCGTGCCGGCGCAGAACGCACCCAACTCTGGACCTGGTGCTCCAGAACAATGACGGGGGCAGCACCCCGATAACTCACCGGTTCCCAGGGAGGAGGCACAAAGGGAAGGGGGGTGTAAAGCCTTGGAGGAAGCTTCCTTCCTCACTTGTAAACAGCCCCTGGAAACCCCGGAACCGGAAACAAAATCTCTTGCCCCTGAAAGTCTGCCTCCTAAGGAGCAGAGGGGGGGTAGGAGAAACAAAAGACCCAAACAGACTCAGTTTGAGGAGGAGGTACAGATCTTCCAATTTGAGGGAGAGGGATCCTCAGAGGATCCTGAGAAAAGGATCTTCTCCTTCAGAGAGGGGGGAACTCCTCCCAAAGAAAAATGGGTCCCTAGGAATGCAAATCCAGACTGGGGAGATGTGGAGACTGAGCTACCGCCGCCCACCATCTCATCCCAGAACCAACCGCAAGAAAATCCCCTGGTTCAAACCCATCCTGGTGACTGCCTCCAAAAAGGGGGGGGCGGCCCAGAACCGGAGCCAGGGGAACCCACAATGGCTCTGATCTCCAGTTGCCAACTTTTTCTTTCAGATTCCCAAGGCTCTCCACAGAATTCTGCCCAAATCACTTCGCTAGCGATGTCCAAAACCAGAAAATTAGCCCACCAGTTGTCCAAAAATGTACATTATCTGTGCCCCCTTGAGGAGAAGGAGGGAAGATATTATGCCCCGGTACAAGTACAGGGACAGGGTACAATTTTGGCACTGGTGGACACTGGATCTCAAGCTACCCTTCTGTCCAGAAGGGCCTTTGATGAACTGAATGCAGGAAGGGGAGAGAATTACCAAATTCCTCTCACCTCTCTTCCTGGACAACTGCAGAACTTTGACGGGAAGGAAATTCCCGTCGAGGGGACGGCAGATTTGGACATTAAAATTGGGCGACATAAGTTGAAACACCCGGTCATAGTTGTGACCCCAGAGGGCACCCCTTGTTTACTAGGGAATGACCTCCTGAGAAGGTTGTCACCCCTAATTGATTGCGTAAACAAGGTCCTCTGGACCCAGACTAGCCGACCAATAAAATTAAAACAGAGTGTCAACCATGTTAGTTTAAACGGCACATGCCACATGGTTGAACAAAAATCTGACCAAGTAGAATTTCACTTCCAGAATAGCCAAATTCCAGACGTGACAGTAATAGCAGTAGGACAACAGACTGGTGATGGGGGGTCCTCTCTATTTCTGAAAATCAACCTTCCTTCCAGTCTAAAGTGGTACTCCACGCTGGAAGGAAACACTCTGAGATTCTATACTAATCCACAATCAGAAACTCCCACTCCTATAGTCCAGAAAGATGTGAAATCAGCTCAAAGCCTGGCTGATATTCAGCAAATTGGAGAGCAGTTGTTCATCCCTGTTCAGTTAAATGATGGGAAGGACTCTGTTCTCGCTCGAGTGTGTGTGAACAACGGTAAGAGCTTCATCAGCGAAGCCATGTTCCGCCAACTCCCAAAAGATCCAGCCATTCCCACCTTCAAACTGATAGACAAATGGGAAATGGACCTGGAAACACCTAATTCCAAACATCTCCTGCCAAGCAGGTGTATGCTCAAAATCTCCATTGGCAACAAGAGCATAGTCCACAATTGTTGGGTCGTGCGAGACGTCCCTGCCGCCTTTTACTTAGGCAGTGACATTCTCAATCGCTTTGCCATTAGTTTGGACCTAATAAACTTCAAAGCTTGGTCCCGATTAGCGGATAATCCCATGGGCTTTGATGATCCAGAAAAGGCATTTAGGTCAGCTCAATTGCTACCTTATGCAGTTGAAATTCAGATCAAAGAGGAAGTCACCATCCCCGAAAGGACTCGACAATTCTCCCTGGAAGTGAAAGTTAAAAGAGGACAACATTTGAAAAACCCTGATGCTTACATACATCTAAATGCTTCTCTCCAACAGCAAGGGTTGGGGGTAAACCCAACTCCATTAGTCAACATAGAACATGACACCATTCCAATAGAGGTGGATAACAGCGACTTAAAGAGTATTACTCTAGCCGCAGGCACCATTATTGGAATGGCGGTCGATGACCGACATTTCTCCATTGATCTTAGAAATGAACTGTTAGGACCAATCCCCAAGGACTGTTTTGACAGTGACAGTGAGGACAATACAACACCAGACAGGATTTTTACCCGGCATGGGGGGAACTTCCTGGTGTACACTTCCTGCCCTTATGGTAAGGAAGATGTGACGTGTGACTTCAGGAGGGATGAGGTGATTTTCCAAGTCCATGAGGGCTGCCTTTCCCACCTGAAGCCTCCGGTCCAAATCAGCACTCTGACCAGGGACTTCTCCACCCAGCTGGAGGAGGCCGCGGAGATAGCCAAACCAGAAGTCTTTCCAGGCTTCAGGCAGATGGTGGAAGAGAGAGTCAACCTAGCTGATGCCTGTGTGACTCTGGAACAAAAGCAAAAGTTGAAACAAGTTTTCTTGGATTTCCAAGATCTCTTTGCGGTAGACTCATATGACTGTGGTCGCACTGACATCCACACAACAACAATCCCCACGGACCCTGGCATGACTCCTGTGTTTGTGAAGCAATATCGCTTGCCTCTCGCATCAATCGAGTCCCTTACTGAAATAATTAAGAACCTTGAGTCCCGGGGAATAATCCGTCCAGTCCACAGCACCTTCAATAATCCGGTGCTGGGAATATTGAAACCGAACGGCCAGTGGAGACTCTGCGCCGACCTTAGGGAGCTCAACAAACGGGTCCATACTTCCCGATGGCCTTTGCCCTACATTGACCAAGGGCTGGCCCAGATCCAGGGGTCACAGGTATTCACTGCAATAGACCTGACCAATGGGTACTGGACCGTGCCTGTCAGTAGGGAGGACCAATACAAACTGGCTTTTACCTTTGGGGGCCAGCAGTACACATGGACCCGGACTCCCTTCGGATACCTCAACTCCGGCAATGAATTCAACATTTTCCTACATAAGGCCATGCCCGACCTGGGTGCAAGGGGTAACCTGGCTTATGTAGATGATGTCCTCATCAAAAGCTCAACTGTGGAGGAACACATAGCGGAGATCCGTTATGTTCTGACACAGTTGAGGGCCGCCGGAGCAAAACTTTCCTTTCAGAAAGCACAGTGGTGTAAAACCCGTGTTAACTTCTTGGGGCATGAGATTACTCCTCAGGGTCTTTGTCCCCAGGAAAAGAAAGTGGAAGCACTTCAGAAACTGAAAGACCCCACAACTCTGCGGGAACTAAGGAGCCTCCTTGGACTGACTAATTACAGCAGAAAGTTCATTGAGGGCTACGCAGAGATCACCAGACCCCTGATTCATCTCCTAAAGGGGGGGGTCAAGTGGGAATGGGGTCCAGAACAAGCCGAGGCAGTAAAACAACTCAAAAGAAGCCTCTCACAAGCGCCTTGCCTAGCTTACCCGGTCAGAAACAAGGAGTTCTTCCTGGAGACCGGGTTCTCTAGTACGTGCTTGACGGCAGTATTATATCAAAAGCATGACAAGGTCAATAAAGTAATCTCCTATGCGAGCAAAACTTTATCCTCTGTGGAGGAAAAATTCAACGATTGTGAGAAGACACTCCTGGCAACGGTGTGGGCATTGAAGAATTACCGCCCGTTTATCCAGGGGGAACACATCATAGTGGAGACTCCACACCAGCCTCTGCAATATCTCCAAAGTGACAGAATCCGGGCCGGAAATGTGAGTAATTCCCGAATTACTTCCTGGATTCTGTCAATGCAAGGCTTTCCTGTGGAGGTCAGATATGGCCAAAACAAGAAGAGTCCCCTCGCGCAAGGTCTGGCTGACTTGCATGATTGTGCCAGAGAAAACTGTCTCGAGGACGAAAGTCTAAAGATAAAGGACAACATGGAGGCATACCTTAATTCCCCACACAAAGTCTTTGAAGAGGACAAGTGTGAGGGAATGCCCACTGTCTATGTGGATGGATGCTCTTACCATGTTGACAACAACGGGGAGAAAGAACTGGTGGCCGGCGTAGGGAATGCATGGGTGAATGAGTCCCCAGAACCCTCCGCTGGATACAAAATTGGTCCCCGAAGTAGTCAGGTGGCAGAATTGATGGCTGTGCATCATGCCATCCTCACTGCTGTCCAGCATCAACTCCACGAACTGGTCATAATCACAGATTCGGATTATGTACGGAACGGGTTCGTGGAGCACCTGGTTAATTGGAAAACCAGAGGCATGTTATGTGCTAACAACAAACCCTTGAAACATGGGAAGTTGATCCAAAACATTGATGATCTGGTCACATCGAATGGGATGACCATCTACTGGAAAAAGATCAAGGGTCATTCTAAAGTAGAGGGACCAGACAAAACTGGAAATGACTTAGCTGATCAGCTGGCCAAAACCGGGGCCATCCAAGGGGATCTAATTGAGATTGAGTCCCTGTTGGGGGAAATCCAGGTCACTGCTATCACTAGGTCCCAGACAAATGCTCACAACGACCTTTCAATTGCACAATGGAGCAAGGAGACCCCTGATGCTGATTTGATTACCGCTCAGAAGGGGGATCCAATTATTGGTAAATTTTACCAGCACCTTGAGGACCCTGAGAACTTTCCCCTGACGGATACCGATTACATTGGGAAAGAGGACCTAAGAGTGTTGATGAAATGTCCAAAAATGTTCCGGATCCAAGACGGTTTGCTGGTAAGGAAATCCAAAGCTGGCCACGATCAGTGGGTGGTTCCTACCTCATTCCGAAGCCTGATGTTAAGTCACGCCCATGATGCGGCCACCGCCGGTCATAGGGGGTTTCACACAACATTGGAAATCTTAAGAGAGGTTGCATACTGGCCACACATGGGGCAGGACCTCGACCAATACTTGAAGGGGTGTCTTGTGTGTGCACAATTTCAGCCATCATCCCTCACGCACCGTGCGCCTCTCCAAAAGAGGGGGATGACACTGCCATGGTCAGATTTACAAATCGACTTTGTAGGCCCCGTGATTCGCTCGGCTAGGGGGAATAAGTACATGTTGACTGTGACATGCTTGTTTACCAAGTGGGTGGAATGTCTCCCAGCCCCAAATTGCAAGGCAGAAACTGCAGCTGCCTTGATGATTAACCACATCTTTTCCCGTTTTGGTCTACCTCATAGGATTGAGTCAGACAGAGGTAGCCACTTCACCAGTGAGGTAATGACAAAGATGTGGGAGATACTGGGGGTCAAGAGAAAGCTGCATATTGCTTATAGACCAGCTTCTTCTGGGGCAGTAGAGAGATATAACCGGACAATTGTGAGCATATTAAAGAAGTTTGTGGCAGATTCTGGGCCAAGTTGGGATATCCGATTACCTCTGGTCCTAATGGCTATCAGATCTACCCCTTCATCTGCGACCAAAATGTCACCATTTGAGATGATGACTGGACGCAAGATGGTGCTTCCTCAGCATTTGCTCTACAGGACCCAAGAGCAGACACTGATAAACGCCTCCACTACTCATGAGTATGTGGAGAATTTAAGGAAACACCTCCAACATGCTTTTGCTTATGCTCAGCGGAATCTAGAAAGATCAGCTGATAGCATGAAGACCCACTATGACCTGAAAACTTCCAGGAAGGAATATCAGGTGGGGGACCGGGTCTATCTATACAACTTCCAAAGGAACCAGGCCAAGCAGCGCAAATTTTTGCCTACATGGAAGGGACCCTTTGAGATCATCGACAAAATCTCCCCTGTGGCCTACAAAATCCACATCCCCAAAGGTCCTTTGGCAGCGGGGGAAGACAAGTGGGTCCACATAAACCAGTTGAAATGTTGCCATCCCAGGCACACTCTGCAACAACTGGAGGAATCCTCTGGAATCCTAGCGGGTACTGTATCAGACTAATTCAGTTCCAATCATAAAACATACCACATCTAGTCTCTAAAATACTGTGATTTGCATGAAACTGTCTCTTAGTTATACTGTTTTTTATCAAAATAAGAATGTAATGTTTCGTCATGATGAAATGCATATGCTGTCCCACCATCTCAACAGTGGTGGAAAAAGTCTATGAGTAGGTATTGCCGCTTTTGCTTTATCATCCTAGGAGAGATGAAACCATGGAGAATGACCAAGGAGGACGATCCGGAGACCGCGAGCAGAGACGCAACGGGCCCGGGGTACCGACCAATATTCCCATCAGGACCGGCGAGGAGAACCGATCGATCAGTACCGGATGGAGGAAAAGATGCTGAACTGTGCCATCTATTGGAAGAAGATGAGGAAACATCCCAGATCTTGCGAGTCCCCTCAGTGAAACCGAATGGCCATCGCAAGAGGGGGGCTTGTGGGATGTATTTACCCATGCATCCGAGCCCTACCTCAAAACTGTGCAGTACTGACATGAAAACATCATGATGGCCAGAGCTTCCCAGAAAATGCACAGGGAAATGCAGGAAGAATAGGCTGCCACCCATTTTTGCCGATGTTATGGGCACAGAAGGACGCTGCCTAAAACCACCATTGGACTACCCGCACAGTAGTCTGAAACCATTGGGAATGGCAATGCTGATTGCCAAATGCAACCTAGAATTGTGGGGAATTCATTTCTTAAATCCCAAAAATGGGTGCAGTACCAGTACTCACCACCATCCAAAAGCCGGCAGTTTAAAACCACCCTGTGTTTCTCTGAAGGCAGGCTCAAACTGTCTATTTTAAACATTGCAACACATCTAAAAACTCACTGGACACCAGCAGACATTTGGTAGAATGGAGTGTTGTGTGCCTACAAAATCTGGGAAATGAAGAGCCCAAAACAATGCTTATAACAAAACTGCTATGGAGTCAGCAGTTTAAGTTGCACTGGATTTAAAGACACTAAAATCGAAAATGTTTAGATTAAATGAGTGAGCTATGTTTGGTGTCACATGCCTTTGTAACTGTTTAAATGTCATAGTTTTAAACTTAGAATCAGCCTTCTAGCTGCATATGTAAAAATGTTTAGTTTTATTTGAATGCAGGAACTGGGGAACAAAAAGTGACATTTTATCTGAAACCTGGCTTAAGGAACTGAATTCTGCCTGGCAACTACCCCCATCAGAAGGGAAACTTGAGTCACAGCTGTGTTCCCAGGCCAACCTTCCTTTTGCTGCCCACACTAAGGATATGCCATCTATCTGATAATTGAATTATCTGTGCTCTGTAGGAGAGTGAACAAAGCCCTCTTCACTCAGGCAAAGGTTTTTATTACGCAGTCGTAAAATGTAGCTTCCTCTTGGCAGGAGCTGGGAGGGGCACTGCCTGTGAGAGCAAGCTGGCTTGGCAGAACTGGAAAGACCAGTATTTCTACCTTGTGCTGAGAGGAAACCACACCCCTTTGGAGCCAGAACATAACTTTAAAAAGATGAATAACTCATAGAGCGGACATGTGAAAATTTTATAAAGGACACCATAATTCTTGTGATTTTTCTGCCCACATTTTAAGAGGTTTTTCGACCCGGTGGCATGTTCAGGGGGGTGTCAGCGGAAAAGTGGATATAACTCTAAATGTATGCATGTTAAAAATCTGAAACTTCATCAGTTAATGTCCCTACTCCCTGCACACATGTATGTAAAGTTGGGTCAATGTCAGAAATTGAAAAATCAGTTAAAAAGTGAAATATGTGCCATTTCTGAATGCAAGCTCCCAGGAAGAGCAGAGTTTGAACAGGGGATACCTCCTGTAATGCATGATGGGTGCATATGATTTTAAAACAATATGTACCTCTGCAAATATGTATTTGTTTCAAATCTAGATTTGTGTGTAAGTTGACAGGAGGAGTGGACTTTCTGCAGGCTGTAAAATGACATCACGCTGACTCACAGTTCATTCCCCAATCAAATGATAAATGGAAGTTTGACCAATTAGAAGCTGAGAGAGAGGTAGGGTCAGTGATGCTAGAACACACCCACATTCTAAACACATAAAAGCAGACAGACAGGACAGATAGGTACCTTCCAAATCCATCTGCAGCGGGATGCTCTGCCGGAAAAATCCATACTTACCTCCATCAACCTCCAGAAAGCCAAACTAGAGACTTCAATCTATCCAGAACTAAGAGACCAGACCAGAGAGAAAGCAGTGCTGTACCCAGAGAGACCCAGACCAGCAGAGAGAGCTGACCCAGATCACTGTGAAGTGCAGAGACCAGACCAGAGTCCAGTTTAAAACCCTGACCAGATCCATGGCGAGGCCCATTTCACTCAAGAATATAGTGTGAGTACCTAGAAAACTGTGCAGAACCAATCTCTTAGTTAAAATAATATAATTCAATCTATTTAATGTAAGTAGAACTGTCTCCTAACTGTCACCTGTCACTTGTAAAGCTGTCACCGGTGATTTGCTAGTTGCAAGCTGCCCTTGTCATTTTGAGCTTTTGAAATTTGCAAACCCAAAAACGACCTTTATTAAATCGCTCATATCTCCGCGACCGTTTGGGCTAGAGACTTGCAGTAACTTTCCTCTGATAGCTTAGAATCGTAGCTTTGAATCGCACCAAGAACCGCATTCCTACCCCTTATAGTTTTACCGCAATCGCGGAACACGCATCCGCGAATTTTACCGCGATTTGCAATTTCTTCACATGTAAAAACTGCTGCTGCTTGCCTTCCATTTGCCAGAAATTCGTTTAACCTGCTAACTATCCCTGCCTCATTGCTAGTGTGAGCCTGGACTAATATTAACTAGATACCACTCACCCTGAACCTCTGAAAGGGAATTAAAAAGCATTTCCAGCATATTTCTCATCCATTGCTAGCACATATCAAAGCTTTTGGGCCTGTGTTTTCAAAACTCCTATCTGTGTTTTCAAACTTCTGTAGTCTAAGCTTGCTGGGGTGAACTGAATCACATTTTATTGCATTTCTGAGAACTGTGTGTTTTCCTTCCATTTCCTTGTCTTGCATCAAGGGGGGGAGTGAATAGCCAGAGAAAAGTGATTACATTGTTTGGTTGAAATCATATTGAGTATTTTCTGTACTGCATTCATTGAATATTGCATCCACCGGAGCTTACATAAAGCATCCTCTACCACATTATACTTTTGTTCCTATTTACCAGTGTGCTATCTTATCCATTTCATGTCAACTCATTAGTGATTATAAAGAAGTGTGCTAGCGTCAGATTCTCCGTTGTTGATCTTTATCATATCAGATTAAGTATGCTATTCAAGTATTAATTTATTATAAAGTGTGATATATATATTTTAATTTATCAAATAAACCTTTTAACTTGCAAAACAGAACTACTTCTTGGCTCAGTGGGGTCAGGGGGATTCCAAGAGAGGGGTGTTATATAAGGGTAGTCATCCAGAACGCATGAACTGGACCTAAAGATATATCAATAAGGGTTTTCATTCAGTATTCTAGACTAGGCGTTAACTTAGCTGTAGTGCTGAATTGAATCCTCTTACAACTGTTACCTCTCTTAAAAATCTGTAGTATAACAACTTCTTTCCAACTATGCCGGATAGGCTTTAGGTGCAGTAAGATGTTAAATACATACATAAAAATGGGAAGCCGAACGGTACTCCCTTGTGTTAAAACTCGATGGGGATCGAATCTGGTCCTGCAGGCTTACCGCTAGACATCCTGGCTAATGCTTTCCTTGTTTTATTAAGCATCAGGGTTATAGAATCACCTGAGGGCCTACATTTCCAGTAAATCTAGTAGACTCCTGGTGCAATAAATAGGTTAGTAAAACGTGGGACCCATTGTATAGAAGCCACCAGGACGACCATATCAGGTGGCGGCTTAAAGTTCTCATTTAAGCTAGCCGCTATTACTCTTCAGTACATTTTTTGATTACCGGATACTGCAGCCTGTTCTAAATGCCCAAGCCTGTTCGGACAGTTCTACTTTCTTTTAATTAATTGCCTTTGTATAGATTAGTCTAACCCAAGCTATTTCTGTTTGGTTTCCATTTCATTTTTAAAAAATCTTTCAAAAGTGATTGTTTTGCTGTTTTACAATTGGTGTCAAACCATTTGACCTGCTTCTTTACATTTTTTACTGTACAATGTGACTTTCTAATTACTTTACTCACTGCAATTGTTATGTTTTCCCATGCTACTGATTTTCCCTCTCGATCAATTGAAATGTTGAGACATTTTTAAATGTTGGATAAGGTATAACATACAAGCTTGTTTACTTCCTGTTTTTGATCAACATGTTCCCATGATATTGCTTTATGTACTTCTTTTTCACCTAGTTTCCACTCCTCATGGTGGTCCACCCGAGCTACAAATTCTCTCCTACATCGTGATGGCTCTCAATCCTATACACTATTTTGAAATCTACAATCCAAATCCAGTTCTTAATATCTGTTAAAAAATGATTGATAATTGATTGGTATCTAAAATTTGTAAATATATAGTTCCCCTGGCTATCAGAAGGGACTCTGCCATTAGCTGATCGAAATCCAAGCTCCACAAAGCTTACTGATAGTTTCCTGCCTCTTTTATTGGACGTTGAGTTTAGTAACTCGTGGTAGTAATGTCGCAAGCAGAGTCTTCTTCTTCCCTGAGAACCATACCCCCATTGAATCACACATTTTCAATTTTAAATCACCAACAATACAGAGAAACATATTTGTTTGAGAACTGATAGAGTTTCCATATTTTTTGGCACATTCAGCAATTCAACTAATGCCGCTTCCATGGCATTGCCCCTCCTGGAAATATAGATGTTTGCTATGTGCCATTTCAATCCCTTACCACATTCTAAGTCAACAATGAAAAGAATAGTTGAGGAAATGTATTTGGTGTTCTTTTGATATTTTAGTCTCTTTAAAATATAGGTTACCAAACCACCACAGTTCCTTCCATTCCTGCTTGAGATGGCATTAATTATAATTGTCTAACTGAATCCAACCTAACTGTCCCTCTCCCAACATATCAGTGTGTTATTGATTGCTTTGGTCAGTGTGTTGAAAGAAAAACATCAAAAAAAGACTAATATTACAAAAGAAATGTTACAATTTTAATTCTGTATCAAAGCAATCTGCCTTACGCATAGGCACAAATGCGAGCCTTTGTTCAATAACTTGACTTCACCATCACTAAGTCCATAGTCGGATAGGTTGACAATTGCTGCTACTAGCTCATGTTTGGTTGTTGTTGCTGATTTCTCCACTGTCATGTACTTAATATTTGGTCTGTTGGGGCTTTGCATCTTCTGTTTTTCCCTCTTTGATCCACTCTCTGAAAATGTTGTGGTAGCTGGAAAGTTGATTGATTTGATTTTGAAGGCCCCGAATCAAGGTCAGTCTCGTCAGTGCCACTACTCATTGAGGAAATGGATGTGTCCGAAAAAAGTGACAAACTTGTTATTTTTATTGTGGCCTTTCTTTGTAATGTTAGAAGGTGCTTGCATGATTTTAACCGTTCTGGACGCAAGTATGGGTATGTTATCTCTTCTTTATAGTTTTCTAGATCTTTCATCAATGTATGTACTTTCTTCTCCACACAAAGTTACTTTCATTTTAGAATCTCCTTTGTTCCAGTTCCAATAGTATTTCTCCTTGTTTCTGAAGTTCATTAATGTAATTGTTCATATCTGTTGAATAAATGCTTTTCAAAGCTGAGTATCCTTATGATGAGGGCTTGGTCTAGCAACCGCACATTGTGCAGAACATTCATGTTTCCCAGACAACCTTTGCTGGTTTGCTGGGACACAAGCAAAAACATGACCATCTTTCCAGAGGGCAGTCAAAGAGGTGTTTTCTGTTGTTCCTCCCATTAATTTGCAAACTGCATTGGCTCTGCATCCGACCCACCTCCCTCTGCTGGCAAAGTCAGTTCCTCTAGGTCGCTCAAGTACGAAAATGGATATGCAAGTCCCATATAGCCTGCCATCGCCACAAAGTTCACTGATGTGATAAACAAGATACAGCAACAGTTTGATTAGCTCTTCTGGAGTAGTGGGTTAGGGTTTTACCTGCACTAGGATATCTTTCAATTTGACAAAGATAGAAAATAAAGTTAATACTGTTCATGTTCAAAGCGTTAGCATTGGCTGTTTAAAAGAATTCCTAAGTACTTCCTATGAGCATCCCAGGTTTTCCAGTGCCATACTTTGTCCCTTGTACTAAAGTACATGCATTGAGGGTGACCTCGGCCACTTCACAATGTTAACAGATCATGGACTCTTGGTTCAAAGCTTACCTCACATACTCCCCCACCTCATTGGAATACCTTATATGTGCTGTGGGCCACTCCTTGGACTACCAAACCTGGAGCACTGACTGGGCCTTACGTAGGTCATTTCTGCATTGGGATACCCAGCACAAGCGCTTGTGAGGAGTATAACTTTACTAGTGGCAAAAACAAGACCGTAATCATACATGGATGCTTCCTGGTGGCATCTGATTCAAGACTGGAATTGTAGTTTTATAATTTTCTTTCTGTGTTTTATAATCCTGGTCCCTGCAAAACTTTGTTGATAGGTGTGACTTGCTTTTGGCTTCTCCCCTTTAGGATAGTCCATCTGCCTGAAGTATTTGACCAAGCGGTTTGTTTGTTTGTTTGTTTATTTATGTTGCGCGCCAAACCCTGAGGTATCTGGGCGCATTACCGATAAATCACGATATACAGGTTACAGACAGGAAGGTTGCAGTCATTATATAAAATGATACAGCAGGGAACAGACAGGATAATACATACATTTAGATACAGTGGATCGATGTACAAGTCATAAAGAAATATTGTATTGTCCTAGGGATCATCATGAGCCCTGGGTGAAAAGCCAGCTTTTGATTTTTCTGAAGGTGAGGAATGACTGGTCCACTCTCAGAATAGTAGGGAAGGAGTTCCTTAACTGGGAGTCCATCACAGGAAAGCTACTATCCCCTGTTTTAGGTTGAATCTTGGGACTGTTAGACAGTAGGAGTTAGCAGTCCTAGTGGGGCGTGTCACAGGTTTTTTTGCAATTTTTTCCACTAGATATTGGTGGGCAGGATTGTTTAGGCATGTGAGGGTGAGTGAGACAGTTTTGAACTGAATTATGTCCTTGATTGAGTGCCATTTGTTCTTTCACCTAGCCTGCGAGATACCTTGGCTTCTAGGAATACCAAGGCCCATTGTTATGAAGTATTTGCAGCTTGTTGATGATTTGCTAGCACCTAGGTAAAGGGCATTACAGTAATCATTTTTTAATAGAATTAGGGCTCTCACCAAGGTGATGCAACTCTCCGTGGATGAGAAGGGTTTACAAGCCTGTAACAGCTTAGAGATGTATGCAGTAACTGAGGCAGTGGTGTTAACTTGTTTACAGAGGTTGAGAATAGAGTCTAAGTAGAAACCTAGGGTTTTTACCTCCTTTGCCACTTTAATGTCAATGTCATCGATGTTATAGGCTAGGGATTGGTTACTGAGTTTGTTAAGATTGTCTGTGCTCCAAGGAGAAGGAGCTCTGTTTTATCATCATTCAGGCACAAGCTGTGGGCTGTGGGAGGTGCCCCCCTCCCCGTACATTCAACACAAAAGGAACCACCTGCTCTTGCACTGGTGGAGGGACGCCTTCCTTGCCCTTCTGTGACTTCAGTGGACTAGTCCCTGGCACGCAAAGAGGTGGTGCTATTGCAAGACACATTTGGACTCCATTTTGTTTACCCCAGACTCCATCTTTGGACTAGGCCACATTCTGGTATTTGTGAAGCCTTCTCTCCCCTCAGCAGCACCGCGCACAGTGAGTAGTTACAGCCCCCCCTTTTTCTTACTGCGCCTGTGCCACCCAAGTCCATTTCTTACGGATGCCCTGGCGCGAATTGTTGCAAGCAAACAGTATATTCTTTTCATCCTTCATCTGAGATCACTGCCCTATGTATTACCAGGCTGAATCATGACTTGTGGCCCATCTATCTCAACAGACTCGCTCCTGCACCTCTCACCCCCACGGTTGGAAAATTACTGGCTGCTCAACCCTGTGCCCCTCTAAGCCCTCTTTTGATGTAGCAGAAGTGTGACCCTTCCTTGTTGACCACCCGAGAGTGCCCCAATAAAAACCAAGCTCCTATCGTTATATATTCTCTCTTAAACTCACACATGTCAATCGATCCCTTCCCGCTTTGAAGTGCTAGACCCGACAACTGTTAATCACACCCCCCAACGAGTTACTTGGAGGACAAGACCCCCACACCTTTCACCTCGCCAATGATCTGAAGCGGGATAATGTAAATATGTGTGTACAATTTAAAGGCCTCTTTTAAAGCTAAATGTTTAGTTTATGGATTATTATTTACTGCATGTCTTGTGTAGATTAGTTAGACAGTACCAGCCGCCTCTGCCGGACCCAATCTGACCTTCACCTTGCACGGACCAGCCCAGCTGAACCACGTGATGCCCACCAACCCACCAAGCTACCAGCCAATCTCGTTGAGCCGGCCCCTAAAGCCCTATACTAGGACCCATTACCCCACCAATCCAAATGTAACTTGAAGACTGTATAGAAAACATCACTGATGACGCTGTAACCATTTATAATGTATTGAATCTGTATTGTTTGCCAGAGCGCTCTCAAGGCAGCGCAGTTCTCTGGATCCTGAATTTTACATAAAGACTTTGTTGCCTCTCACAACCAATCTCTTGGTCTCATTCCCTACTGGGACGTGTCCATTATTCTGAGTCTTATTTGTGATGTGGGGATTGAGCACTTTCAGAGGCCATCCAATCCTGAATTATTAGATACATTTTGTTCACTAGGGCCAAGTTAGTGTCATACAACCTGATTCATGGAATTATTTGTGTGAAAAAAGCAGATTTGCACGCCTTTCTGCCCGAAAATCCCTGTTTAAAGTATGGGGATTTTTGGCCAGAAAGGCGCGCAAACCTGCGTTTTTCACGCAAATCATTCCATGAATCAGGCTAATAGTCTCCAGTAAGTGGAATGAGGATCTGGGTGTCATCTGCATAATTAGTGTAGGTGACACCCAGATAGTCAAGGTTATCGAACAGAGACTTAGTGAAGACATTGTACATCGTGGGTGATATGCAAGATCCTTGTGGTACTCCACACGTCATAGGTGTAGGGTCTCCTGAGGCCGAAGGTGATTACATGCCCATGGACCTGTTGTTGAGAAATGATTGGATCCAGGCTGTGGCTTCCTGGGAGAAATGTGCTGCAGTTGAAAGGTGCTTGCAGAGCACTTTGTGATCCACTAAATTGAAAGTGGCTGATAGGTCTAGTAAGAATACGAGGCAAGTTTTGTATTGTCTTTAAGATCATCAATTTGGTTTTTCAGATCTATCAAAGCCGTTTCTGTGCCATGTAGTGGTGTGAAGCCAGATTTCCGAAACCCTAGAAGATTGTTAGTCTCCAGATATGATTGTATCTGGAGGTAAGCAGCTATGTCCATTATCTTTTATAAGAACAGAACTGTTGTAATTGGCCTGTAATTGGTTGGGATGGTAGGGTCCAGGGATGTATTGTTTGATTTGATTAGTGTGGTGACAAAGGGGGCCAGGTCTCCGGCAGCTTCCTTGATTATCTGGGCTGGGAAAGTATCTCCCTGGCATCTTGAAGGTTTGAGCGAAGCAATGATATTTTCCACCTCTAAAGTAGTGACCTGGGTAAATTTAAAGCACTGGGGGGGTTTAGGAGAATGATCTGGGGCACTGTGAGGGGTGCTGGTTGTAGGCAGGTTTTACTATTTTTCTAGTATTTTATTTTGGAGGAGGGAGATTTTGTTGGACAGTGCATTTTGGACCTTGGTACACCATGTTTTATCCTTAGTGCGGCTGTCCGCAGGGGGAATGTGGGTTTCCATTTCTCTTAGGATCATAAAGAGTGCTAGAACTGGCTTTGTTGATCCCGTCATTGCATGAATCTCATTTAGTTTGTAGTATTTCAGCTTTTTAATTTCACTGTGATTTTCATTAGGTTAATTTTGTTCTAGACCGTCCGGAGTTTTTTAACACTGGATTCCGACATTCCTTTTTTCTGCCTGCAGGGCTTTTAGTTGGGGTGTAAACCAAGAATTCATGTGGGCTCTAGGCTTACCTTTACGCATTTTGAGCAGGGCGATAATATCTAAAGCTTGTGTGATAGTAGCATTGTATAAATCTACTAACTTAGCTGGGTCAGATGTATCAGGAGGAGGGATAAGGATAGGATGAAGGTGTGGCATTAATTTGTCTACTGTAATGTCCTGTTTATTCCTAGTGACGTGACAAGTGGAGGAACTGCTTGGTTGGTTATGACCGGCGGTATACTTGCTTGTATAATGAAGGTTAATAAGTAATGGTCTCTCCATGCCTGAGGTTCTATGGAGGTGATAGTTGTCTCAGAATTAAGATTAGCCACCCAATCTAAAGTTCTGCTTTAATATGAGTAAACTGGTTGGCTCTTTGTGTAAGGCCTAGTTCAGTGTGGGAATTCGACAATGCCAAGGCGTGTTGGTCATTAGGATCGTTGAGACTGACGTTGAAGTCTCCTAGCACTAATATTTGTGAGTTAGGTTTGGTGTTATCAGATATAGTTGTGACTTCCTCCTCAAAGGGTCCAATGGGACCCATAGGTCTATAGATTAGGTGCAATGTTAAGGTCTGTGAGTTAGAGATCTGTAGTTTCACAGTGATTAATTCACACGACGGAACGATTTAGATTTAGACTAGACTTGGCAATTATGGCAGGGCCGCCGCCTCTAGAGGTTTCCTTTTCTGCTCTCAAAATTATGTAGTTGTCCGGTATAGCAAGTAAAAGAGAAGAACCAGCCGCTGAGTGGAGCCAGGTCTCAGTTATTGCTAAGAAGTCACATTTTTCAGAAGTAATCAGGTCTGCAATGTCTATAGCATGTGCTACCATAGATCGTCGCCTCAGGGTGCCTTTGATAGGCGGCGTTGTCATGCAGGAGGGGTTAGCGGAGGGATTCCTCTGTCTTACAATGTTATTGGTAGTAGGTTTGGTTTTGGATGTGGACTTTCTGGGAGAAGGGGTTGGACTAAGTTGTGTAGAATGTCTGGTCTGTAAAGAGTGGGTTTTTGTGAATCTTATCCCAAGCCTGCCGTTTCTTATTGCAGTCCGGCATGGTTGGTTAGTTACTAGTTTAGTAGTTTAGTAGTTTATCAGGGTGTTTAATCCATTCCGTAGTGGTTAAAGAGCGATGAGATCCAGTCAGAGAGGTGGCATCTCTTTTATGGTGTTTGGTTGCCAGGTTTAACTTAGGTAGGAAATAGGTGGGTCTAATGGTTATTGGCTGAGGGGGCAGCAGGAATTTAGTGGGTTTAATCCATGGTGGTAGTGAGGTAGGCATGGACATGGTTGTATATTGACACTCTGAATGTGAGCTATCTGTGGCAGTAGCGTATCTAAACTCCGGAAGAGCAAACAACAATATTGCTCTATGCTCAATATATAGGCAATATATAGGCAAGTAGGGGCATACATAATGTGTTAGACAATATCAGCAGGCTCAAGTGTAAGACTGTCAGCACGTTTTTATATATAACACAGTGATTGAATACTATGCAAGCAAATGCAATCTAGTTCATAAGGCTAATCAACAATATTACATTAAGGCACATGGGGGCATACACAGTGTGTGAGACAATGTCCACACAGAGATTAAATACTATGCAGGAAAATGCAATCTGAGGTGGCCCCTATCTAGCATTGGAATTACTGTATATTAAGTACATTAAAAAATATGCAAAGTGACCTCATTGATCACTTTATAAAATATTGTGGCATGTACCAGATATGAACTTTCAGATGGCATTCTTTCATGGAAAGTGTGTGTGGTCCCTTCTTTACATACTTGTACATATAGGGATCATGTAACCATAGTTCTCAAAATGGTATTTAATGGCTCAGTGACATTTTTGCATGTAGTGATAAATAGGCTACCTCGCAGTTGGCAGGCATAATTTGGCAACATGTTGGGTTGTTGCCCACAATATACGACTATCAGTCAGGTGATATATACACACCCAGGTGTGTATTGACACACACTTGGTATTGATTTATGTATTTTACTTACTCATACATATGTACATGTCTCCTACAAGCAAGAAGTAATGGACTCTTGACAGCCATGCCTAGTCACACGTGCACGGTAAACCCTGACTGGGTTGCATTTAGAAATAATAATAGTAGTAAAGGCTTCATATATATCATGTTGTTCAACAGTCTCAAATACAGATTCCTCTTTGGCACTCACAGAACTATTTTTGATAATTTGCAGACACACACATGAATTCCCATTAACTGAACACCTATCAATGTTTGCCCTAATTTGCAGACACACACAGGAATTCCCATCAACTGAACATCTATCAATGTTTGCCCATCCTGAAGAAGGCCGCCCTACTAACAGCATCTTTCAACTGCTTCTTGTGGCTGAAACACAGCTGAGTCGACTTTCCTACACAGTATTGAGTGTTCATACAGTTTATTTAAGCTATTTTGTTCAGCAAATAGAATGGCCTGTGGTTCCCAATACATGTACCCTCCTATTTTTGCAATAATCTATGCTTATAATTTTTCCTTTACATGGTTAATTGCACCATGTCCACAATGTATTTCTGTTTTTAATACAAATTTTCCCTGTCCTGTGACACATTTGTTTTACATCATTGTTAATATATGTCTTACAGTATGGTGACGTGTGACATTGTGATGTCCACTTTCTAACTAATCTACTAGTAAAAGTAGTATTCAGGCACGCCCTGATCATTTTGTGTTTAGTATCTTCTCTTATTAAGGGACATTGGGCCTCATTACGAGTATGGCAGTGACGGTACAAATGGTGCCGCTAAGGCACCAGCACTGTCCATACCTTCCCACTGCATTACGAGTTCTGCTCGCAGGTTCCTGACAGCCTGCCAGGTCGTACCTGGTGGGCTGTGCGGTACCCGCGAGAATAACTCGTAATTGCGCTGGCACCGTTATCAACGGTGCCGGCGCATCCATGATCCCGATCCCCATTCTGCCCTCTGGGGCAGAATGGGGATCGGGAGCATGGCAATACCGGCACCCGCGAATGGGCAATTACCAGCCGATTAATCTCGTAATGGGACGGTTATTGCCCAATCGCGGGAGGCGGCGTCGGTAGCGAGCATGGCGGTAGCCGTGCCTGCCATACAGGCACGGCTACCGCCATGCTCGTAATGGGGCCCATTGTTTGGATCAGGTTTTTTTTTATCGAGCTCTGAACATTGCAATTTTAGAGAATGTAAAGGTGAATTCATTTCACATTGCTAGTCATGCTGGATCTGATGGGCGCATTTGATACAGTAGATCAAACCATCTTCATTCAACAGTTAGGTAACCTATTTTAAATGACTAATTCAGCATGCAACTGGTTTCTCTAATTTCTCTCTAAGAGAACACATAGGGAGAACATGGGGCATCATGCATCCCCTAAAAAATCCCTGTTATGGGGATCCTCTCAGGGACTGCCGTTGTCTCGTCTATTGTTTAACATATACATGAGACCCCTTTACAATACTTTAAAGAAATACAAGCCTGAGCATCATGAATATTCAAACGATACTCAAATATATGTAAAATTAGCATACTGTTGGGATGAAGGGCCAATCTCAAAATGTGAGAGAAAATATAAACTGTGGAAGCCAATAAAACACAAGTCTGAAACCACACTGAAGGCCAGAGGCCCAGACAACATACAAAACACACAAGCTGTAGGTGAAGTCGACAATTGAATAGACCCATTCACGAGACCCCTCATTGATGTAAGATAGTAGCCAGCAACACACACACACACACACATACACTTAGTATTTGGTTCATGTAGGATGTTGGCAAAGATGAATAATGTGTGAGCAAATATTAGGTCTAACCAGACAAACACACACTGACACATAAGTGAGCAGGGCCAAGACACTAGGAGTACTTCAAGCAGCTATATAGGCATTTAGAAAAACTAAACAGTAGTACATATAAAACACAACATAACCATAGCTAGTATCCTTTAGATGTGTAATACATAGAGTAGCTCTCAAAATAAAGGAGGTTTTGTACGCCAGTTAGGTTTAGTAGGCCTCAGAAATACATGCATCATTCCACACAGTGAAAAGCATCCAGTTTTCAGCTCACACTAGAGAGACACACAACCAAGGTCAGCAGCCAGGGACAGGGTGTAAAGGTGTGCTGTGAATTATCAGAACAGAGAGGAGACTGCACAATGTCAACCCCTCCTCACTAAGGACAGCTTTAGATCCACCGTTCAAGCACTGATCTTATCCCACCTGAATGGGGCAATGCACTGCTCGAAGGCCTCCTATCGTCCTACCTTGAGTTCCTGAGAAGTGTCCTACACACGGCCTCATCAAGGTTCTATGCAGATATGACCACATCACTACGGCCCTCATCAACCTTCACTGGCTCCCACTGCAGGCACAAATCACCTTCAAATCTTGCTGCATTATCTGTCAGGCAGTCGCCCTGAAGTCACTGAGCTACCTCGCAGAGAAATTCAGCATCTCCTGACCACGCACCACCAGAAGCCAGGACATGTGCAGACTTGAAATCTGATGCTGCAAAAAGAAAATGACCAAAAAGCAAGACTTCTCTGCCTATACCCAAAGACTTTGGAACCTCCTCCATGTCAGCATCAGACTGACCCTGCTGCTGCTACAATTCATAAAAGAACTGAAGAACCACCTCTTCAAGGAATCTCTCTTCCTCAACACCTACGCCCTCATGTCACCCCATGCTCCACTTGACTTGCTAGACACTGCCCCCCTCTTCCCCACCACCCAGTACAGCTGTGCCCCTCTGCATCCTACTCCCCACTGTATATCTGTTCTGTTGTTACCTCTGAAAAACACTTTGTTACGCATCTGTACTGATGCATACCGTCTGAAAAGTGTCCTGTTATGTATTTGTTTTGCTGTATACCTCTGTAAATCACTCTGTTGCTTCTTGAAGCCAGGTCTGCACTTAATAACAATAATAATAATAATAATAATAATAATAATAATAATAATAATAATAATAATAATAATAATAATGATAATAATACGAATAATCAGAATAATCATCATAATAATAATAATTCCCAGGATCCATACGAGGAGCAATTACTTAATTAGGCACACATGAGAAAGGGAGTAAGAGATTCACAAGGGATGGGTTAAGAACATGTTCCCAGGCCTTGAGTAAATGAAACATGTAACAAGTAGTATGCCTATTTAGTGCTTTAGAAACTAGCAAGACAAAGGTCACAGCTGCAGAGAATAAGAAAGGAAACAAAAGGGTTCATGAGACAAGTTGATCAGGGAGAAGACACATACTGCACCCTGTAGGAAAGCATCTAACTAGGAGTGGCAGTATAGATACTGAACAACGTGAGCACTTGTATATAGCTTTGAATCATGTTTGGGTATTATGCTGCTGTCCTGACAGTATGGCATGTCGCTGCTTGAATGTAGTGGGAAGGCACTAGAATATGGATGGGACGAGCAGTGGAAGAGTAAGACTAAAGGGGAAGGAGCTGTGTGCAGTCAGCATTTACTTGCTTTCCCAATAAAGTTAGCAATCTTAACTTCAAAGTGAGTGTTGTGCATAATTTCATTGGTGATGGGTTATCTGGAGTGCCGACTGTAGAGGGTCCGCGCAGGCGAACCCTGGCATGGCTGAGGCAGGGTGCTTGAAGCAGAGGTGTTACCTGTAGGCCCCATGGTTTCAGGACTGGAGATTTGAAGTGTTATTGACACTGTGGCAGGAAAGGAGAGTTGAGGTGTGTGGCAGCTGGCCATTGTCGCTTGATCCTTCAGGGTGCTGCAGCCAGCCCCCATTAACGTGGCGGGGGCCAACCTGGCTTGGGTGTGAGGTACTGGAGTGGTGTGGGAGATTTGCAGGTGATATCAGCATGTGCTCAACGCTGCAACATCAGCACATGCATGTCATGGTCTCACAGCTACTCCACTGCACGTCAATGACGCATTTGCATTGCCTGGAGATGAGTTTCTGCATGTGACTTCAGCACATGCAAGGAATGCCTCACCTGCTACACTTCACCGAGGTCTTTGGTTGCCTGGCAATGGGGACGCTGGCACTGGAGGCACAGCGGAGGCTCTGTGACTCTTACCAAGTGGGTTTGGGGAGCGGATGGTAGCATATCCGTGATCAGGAGCGGATGGCAACATTTTCACAAATTGTTCTGGAGAGGATGGTAACATTGTGGTGAACTGGTGTGGACTCCAGAACTGGTTCATTTTCACCAGAGAAAAGACACCCTTCTATGCAACTGTTTTGGTCACGGTGCACAGGACATTTTACATAGACTTCCTGATCCGCCTGTGGTGGATGTCTTTGAGCTCAGCATCACCAAGCTTGATAACCATTTTTAAGTTAAGGAGAACAACGTTTTGGCCTGTTAACAATTTGCAAGGAGGGAGCAGAAGAAGGGTGAGAGTATAGAAGAGCTTCTGACTGTACTGAGAGGTTTGGCAATAAAATGGCAATTTGCCCCATGCTTATGGGAGGAACACCTGAGAGACCAACTCATGATTAAGTGTGCTGATGACAAGGTGCGTAAGGAGCTTTGGCAGAAGAAGGATCAAAATCATGACAGGGCAATAGAGATTGCCAAGCAGCTTGAGCACACCTCATCATGCATTAAGGAATTGTGCAAGAAATGTGGCAAAGATTCTGATAAGTTACAAGATGTGAATGTTTTTGGTCATAAGGTCAAGAACAAGTTTGTGAACACTTGATTGAAGGATGCCTCCTATGAGAGAGACACTGAAGTGAAATTAAAGGACAAGGATAGGAGTCATCTGATGGGTCCTTTTCGACGAGATGTGCACCCTAACCATGATTTAAACTCATCTGGTCCTCCCAGCAAACCAGTGAGACGTTGCTATCAGTGTGACAGCACATCACATCTGACGATGGACAGGGAGTGCTGTGCTGTTTTTGTTGAATAAAGATTGTGTGGGAGGAATTGTTACATGGCCAGTTGTAGATTCCCAAGATTCCACTGTGGGAACGTGAGAGAGAATGCTGCAGATGTGGGAGTGACTTAAAGGTGTATGATAGTTGGGAAGTTATTCAGGTTGTTAATGCCATATGTGCAAAGAGGATCAAAAAGCCAAAGTCCATTAATCTGGTTAATGGAGTGGGAATTTAAATGCTCATTGACAGTAGGGCTGACTGCAAAGCAGGGAGTCATGGGAAAGAGACCTAGCATGTTTTGCTTTGACAAAGGCTAGTGTTATAGCTCATGCCTATGGTAACAATCCTATTGTGTTCATAGGGGACCTGCATGCCACTCTGATATTTACGAGGAGGAGCACAGTGAATCATGTGTTAGTTACCACTGTTGGTGGAAATCTGTTTTCATGGAGCTGCCAGTCAGCACTCGAGATTAAACTTGATCAGAACGCTGATGAACAGGTTTATACTGCGGGGAACAGTGATGAGTCTGCTATTGGAGCATTGGATGATGATGAGGTGCTAAAGTGGGCACCCAGTGTGTGTAAAAGAATTCTTGGATGTCTCAGAGGGTTCATTCATAGTACCAGATTGCAGGGAGGTGCAACTCCTTTCGTGGCCAAACTCAGGTCTGTGTCGATATTGCTCTACATGATGTGGAGTCGAAATTAAACAGGCTGCGTAAAGATGATGGGCCTCATTACAACCCAGGCGGTAAACTCCCTACTTTACCACCATGGTGTAAACTCGGTTTACACCATGGTGGATGGCGGATTTACCACCCCATTCCAAGGTGAGTGGGGCGGTAAATCCCCATTCCCCATTTACCCTTCCCCATTTTTGCCCCATAGGGCATAATGGGAGTGGGGAAGGCGCTAATTACGGCACCGTAAATTACGGTGCCGTAATTAGCACCAAGGCGGGTTAGCGCCTTGCATTTTAACGCCTGCTAAAAGCAGGCGTTAAAATGGTAATCAGGCGTTAAGGGTTTGGCGCCGTTAAACCCTTAACGCCCGGGTTGTAATGAGGCCCGATGTCATTGAACCTGCTGAAGCGTCAGAATGAGTGAGTCATATTGTAGTGGTCAGAAAGGGCAACAGGACCATTATATTATGCATCAACCTCAGGGAGGTCAGCAAGAATATGGTGACAGAAAGGTTCCCTTTGCCAAAGATTGATGAGATGATCTCCGACTTAGCTGGTTAGAGAGTCTACTCTTTGTTGGATTTGAGCTCGGTGTACCATCAGTTTCGTATGCATCCACACTATTACGACATACTCACCTCTATCACTCATGTAGGGTTATTCAGGTGTGTCAGGATGTTGCTCAGCTTCGTGTCCTCCACCAATGTATTCCAGAGAATGATGCACACCCTCCTTTGTGATGTGAAGGGGGTGACATTTTACCAAGAAAACATGTGTGGGGCTGTGACAAAGATGAACATGATGTGAGTTTAAGATTGATATTGCAGAGGCTAGGAGATGCTGGTTTAGCATTGATGCTGGAGAAAAGCCAATTTGTGAAGCCCTCAGTGGACTACCTAGGTTACAACATATCGGGTGAGGGTATAAGACCCAGGCTTAGCACCATCAAGACAATCGCCGAAATGTCACCCCCGTTGGAGGTGTCTTCATTTTTAGGGCTGATTGAGTACTAGTACAAATTTGTGAAGAATCTGGCGGGTAAGACAGTGGCTTTGAGAAGGTTGACTAGGAGATGAGTCACATTTGAATGGTCTGATGCCTGTTAGGAAGAATTTAGTGTGGTCAAACAAGGCATTCTGTCATCTCCAGTACTGCAAGGCTTGAGAGAAAGTTGGAAAATGGTTGTTTACATTGATTGCTCTGAGTTTGGTTTGGGAGCACGCACTGCTCACGCAGAAATCGGGCTCCTCACAGAACACAATATCGTTTGCCTATGGCATGCTTAAGGATGTTGAGAGTCGACACTCTTTTATAGAGCAGGAGGCTCTTGCAGTGATCTGGGCTGTCCTCAAGTTCAGAGTGTACTTGTTTGGGCGGCATATTGTGCTACATACTGATCACAAGCCACTTGTTTCGATTTTCAACAGCAAGGGTTTGGATGGAGTGTCGCGGAAGATATTGAAAAGGATCACTAAGTGCCAGGGTTTCGATTTCACCGTTGAACATGTGCGGGGTTATGAAAATGTAGTTGCTGATACCCTCTCTAGGAATCCCATCCATAATGAGGTTGGTATTGAGAGCATGAGGGATGAGATAGGGCATCATCATGTCTAGAAGATGAGGAGTTCCAGAGTACCAGAGTGTTAGATTTTCATTAGTAATATGGGGATGCACCTTCATGCATCTGCAAATCCATGGTTTAGACATGCACATGGTCCCAGAGCAAGAGCCCAAGAAGTACGCCCAATTAAGTCATGTAGGCATATCATGAAAAAGGAAGGAGAAGGGTAACATGTTTCCAATGAGAAGTTGCAACTACTTGAACAGCCACACGGGTGAGAAATGTATGTCGGTGCCAACCTTTGGGTCCCATGAGAAAGGATGTGAAGTATTATTTTTTGTTCCCACAATGTGTACACCTCACAATATAATTGCCTAATTGTGATGGATGCGACCCTCCCTAGAACCTGAAAAGACACATAGCCAATGAGCAGCCAAGTTTTATGTGAAACATTTTAACCTGTTAGCTGTCCAATCAAAACTGTGTAAAACTAGATGACCCCCACCATGAGATCATTACCATGAGGTAGTCATTGGAATGGTCACGAGGGATAGGATAGGCCAATGGGGCTATGTATTGTATCGAATCACCTATAGCTCAACCAAGACAGTTGAATCAGTGAATATGAATTTACATGCATCTTGAAACATTAATCCCCTCCACTTCTCACTATATAAACCGCCATGTAATGATGTAATGTTGAATGATTCATGAATTGTCCCTGGCTGCGGTTGCATGTCATAAACTTTCGTTTTTCTTACTTCTGTGCACTTAATTGACTCATTGGGTTATTTCTTCAATATTGATTTTTGGGCCTTACCGTACAATAATGTAGAACATGTCTCCTGGAGACTTTTTGCTGTGTTAACAATGACTTGCTCATACTCCGGAGTAATTGCTCTTAAAGGATAGTCGGACAACAGGATTGTTTCTTGAGTACATTTTATACACATTAAGTGATCCCTGTGTTTTTCAGGTTAAATCATATCCATATGACTACTAGTTTTCTCCTCAGTTAAGAGAAGGAAAACAACTTATAGGATGCACTGAAAAGATCCTGGTACAAATCCAACGACCCTTCAGTTAACACATTCTTCAAGGATAACATTAATGATACCAAATTCCATTATTAAGATTAGCAAATGTATTCTGTTGCAAATCAACCATGTGAACTATTTAAAGCCATTACACAAAGTATTCATCCTATTTCTGTTAATGACTCACCTTGACCAAAACTCATCGCTTTCCATCCCCTTTCCTTATTTTTCCTCAAATGGATCTTATATGAGCTTCCTTCACCCCTATTTCTTATTCTTATTTTGGCAGTTTTATGTCTTCCATGAAGACTACTTAATATTCTGATAACCCTATTGCCTTTTACCTTATCAAATATATGCCTAATAATATTTCTGTTTTTATGACTTCTTCTGCGAAGAACCTGTAGTCAAGTTTCTTTGCTAACATTCTACAAACATTGACAATTGCTCCCATCAATAAAAAAAGTCCCATGCCTTCTGGATAATGGCAACCTTCGACCCATAACATCCTATTTATTGCAAAAACGCCAGTAAATGTTCAGCATATCAACTTTCCTGCCCCCAACTGACTGCATGCTTTTTACATGGCTATTGGTATTGATGCTACCATGATATAGCACAGAGCCAGCTGCTATGTACGTGATGGATGAAGCTTTGTTAATAATAGCCGCCAATGCTCAACATATGCTACTAGGTCTCTCTGCAAAATTGTAAAGTTAACCATCAGATGGTATTGAACATCTTGTCCCTCTGGATAGGTTTGGCTGGTTCCCTTGTGGCATGGTATTCCTCCTTCCTTTCACTCACGGATCGTGCATGTAGGGGTGGATAGGTTGGGCACACTACTCATACTTTGTGGATTTACACAGGGATCTATTCTGTGGAACATGTCATTTAACAGATACATTGAACACCAAAGCAATATGGTGTGTGATGCCATCATTGAGGTGCAACAGAATTCTGATGACACCCTGATGTATCTCAAATAGTTATCCTCAGTGGGTATCTTAATCTTCTATTGGATGTTCTTTTGAAATTACTCCAACCCGTGTGTTCTCTTTGAAGTCTCTAGTTTTCAATTAAGATTCTAATATGAATTTTAAGTTTCATATTTAGCAATTATTATAATACAGACAGTTTTTGTAGTTGACTCTTGTTAGGAAGACTAAAGCATTCGTAACTTATTTATATTTTCATAGGCCATCCAGGCTCTTGTCCTAACTCACCTGGAAGATGTTGGTTTGGCTCTGCCAGCTTCCTTTTACTTTCTTTTGAAGACTGTGCTACATCTTTGCTGCTCATTTAAAATTTGGGTACAGTAACCCGATTTTTGATTCTTCTCCATCTTCTCCATTAGCTTGCTTTCCCACGCAAGCACAAACACTTTAAGATCTGCTACATTCCCTAAATGGCAGTGGTTGTGCCAGAATGCCTATTTGTCAGCCACACTCTGTATTTATTGAAGGTCAAGCTCTGTACATAGCCAAGACATTCTGCAGTTGCCTAGCCCTTGTTGCAAATATGCCTGCTATTCTTTTTCCATGGGTGCACCTTTTGCCTGGAACACTCTGACTTCTTCTTCCATACTTCTCCCTTCTCTTTGGCATTCTGTAAGGCTCTTGGGACATATTTTTGATGATTTTCCTGTTTTAAAATCTTGCTAATTTTAACAGTGATATGTTTATGGAGGTGCAATTGGATCACATGCCCCTCGCCCCCAACCTGGGAGGGGCTTCCACCAGCCTGCTCTACGTTTTGTATTTGTGTGGTGATATGTGTGCAATGAAAATATCAATTTGTTTTGTTACACATGCAGCACCAGCAGGCATATGATATAATAAAAGCAGTGGCAATGTATGATCGACTACTTTCTGTGTGCTCATGCCACATGTGCCTTTTTGCCTGCCCCTGCTGGTTGCATTATAGTCAGTAGTCACGATAAACTATGGATTTATCCTTGGTATGAGAAAGTGGTTTTCTAGCATTTTTCTAGCATGTGTTATTGTCTGAGTAGTGTTGTAGATATGTTTTTGTGAACGTGAACAATGAAAATGTGTTTGTCAGTACAAGAAAGGGTTTTATTACCAGTTTCCCCAATATGCTTAAATAACATTAACATAAATACAGGTAAATGTGTAATAACTGCTTATACAATTCTGCTGGCATTTTCTCCAGCCGAAAATCAATCCCTTCATGGCAGAAAACAAATTTAGATCTATGATTAAGTAAGCATTGGTCATTTCCCAGCTGGATGGTGAAAATTCCCTTTTGGAATGTCTTCCGGAAACGACCCTGTTACCCCTAAAAATGACTTCACTTCAACCCTCATCGAACTGCCCTGGCTCCCGCTACGAGTTTGTTAAATATTCAAATCCTTCTGCATCATCTACAAGGCTGTCACCCTGAAGTTGCCAAGCTACCTCACTGAGAAACTCAGCATCTCCAGAGGACTGTGATCCACCAGAAGTAAGGTCATGTGCAGACTTGTACTCCACCGGTGCTGGAAAGAAAGAACTAGAAGATAAGCGATCTCTGCCTTGACTCACGACAGTGGGACCTCCTCCCTGCCAACATCAGACTCGCCCCATCGCTTTTACTGTTCAGGAAGGAGCTCAAGACCCTCCTCTTAAAGGAATGGCTCCTCCCTAACAACTAGATCCATATCCTAAATTGTAAACACCACCTGACTGGGTGATCTGCTCCCCACTCTTTACTCCCCTGGTTGCGTGTAGATCTCTTGTTACCAATTGTCCACCCTCCCTCTCCTCCTGCCCTGTTGTTATCTACATGCTCCCAGTTTCTCAGATGCCATCACCATGTTCTTCTGGCATATGGTGGTCAAGTGCTCTGTTGCTTCCAGAGGCTAGGGTTGTGCTGAATAAATATAATAATAATGATCATCATCATCGTCATAACAACAATAATACTTGGCCCCTATGCTTTACTATTTAGGAAAGCTGAATTTTGCCAGGGCGGATAGAGTTTCTAGTGCTTCAGAATTTCTGAAAGAAAGTTGTTTCTGTGCTTTATCCTCCAGGTACTGGCTGATATTGTCTTGATTAATGACCTTCTCTATTTGGAAGGATGAGTAAGCATTTCTGAAGATTTGTTGAATCATTGTTGGGTCATCCATGCACTGGCCTGTTTTGTCAATTAACTTACGAACACTAGACGTTGCTCTTTTTTCCTTTATCGAGAAGGCAATATTTTTCTCGTATTTGTCGCCCATATATTATATGTTACTGTTACTATCTATGGCTGCATTTGCTTATTTCTTTTTATTTGCTGCTTTGTATTCTACATGTGCTGCTATCTGCTTTTGAAATATGTTCTCTATGGGCTATTTATACTTCATTAGTCTTGCTTGAAGAATGTTCATATTTCTCTAAACGCCAAATATGTTTTTCTACCTTTTGAAGGTACTTAAGTACTTTTGAATTACTTCAGTTGTATCGTGACTGATGGTTTATTTAAAGGCATTCAATTCAATGTGTGGATAACCTAAACATTTTCTTAAATATGTCTATTGATATAGTTCCATTTCGCATGTAGTTATTTCTTTTTAACCTATTTGATCAAATATAATTTGGGAAAGAAAGTTTTATGTGTCATTAGGAACTCGGGCAAACACATTTGACCTCAACATTCTGAATTGCCCACATTTCAAAGTTCAAGGTGATCTTCCCCAAACATCCACTGGCGTTTTGGCAATATGGTTAAAGCAAATTTAGACACAAAATTCAAGAAAGCATGTGTGGGTGAAGTTTGTGATTAGTATTGTATGGAAATGCATAGAAAGTAGGTTGGTACAGCAGTTTGAGAATTATCACATTGAAACATGATTTATCTGAGGGAGAGGTGGAACAATAGAAAAGGTTATCTTTGAGACAAGGAAGAAAAGAAAAATAGGTGTGTAGATGTCAATGAGTATGCCAACTTTTTGTGACAGACCAATGTCATTCAGGCCACCCGTGAATATGATTACCCATTGCAGACATGTCCTATGCATAATGCCCATTCATTTTCTTTGCCTTAGGCAGACTGAAGAACTGCTTTAGTCAGGTATGAAGATAATATGGTAGAAATTGATGGGATAGTAGACTGCTATTTGACCTATTTTCTTGCTCACCTTTTCCATTCCAAAGGATATCTGCACCAGCATCCAGTTTTCACTTTCTCCTTCTCCTCCTCCTCCTCCTCCCCTTCTTTTGGCTGATATCCCCCCTCCTCTTGCTATTCTCTCACCTGCCTCATGGCCCTCTACCTGCCCTACATCTGCCTCTAAATTGCACCATCTGGTGCCCCTTCCTCTTCCAAAACTCACCTGCCGCCTCTTTTGCCCATCAACATTTGCCTTTATTTATTGATATATTTAATGTTACATTGGTAGAGCAGGCAAAGCCCTCAGGCATCAAGGTGCTGGTTTCATGGGGGAGGGCTGGTAGATTGTTACAGGAATAGGCCCATCTCCTCTTGCTTCAAATCCAACTCTGTATATATCCCCTTCTGCAGCCTCTAATCGCTGTGTTCCTCCTCCTGTTGCTTCTTGATCTCTATGTCCTGGTGTTCCACCTCATAACCCTTCATCTCCTCATGTTCTCGTCATGCTCTAAAAAGCTGTTTGCGAGAATGGAGAAATGTTAAGGTCTGTTGACATAACGCAGATGTATGGGTGTCTTGGAGTTAAGAACAATTCGGTATTTGTGAGTTTGTCTTGCAAATTCTCTTCCGCGACCTTGTATTTGCAATTGAAGTGCCAGTATGTCTTTAGTTGCTACTTGCCAAGGGGGTTCGCTGTATTTCTGTTTTTGCACAAATAAAATGTTTATTTCTTACTATCTTATATGGAGAATCTTAACAAGTGATTCCGTGGCTGGATCATTACCTCTACGGCTGGTTAAAACTTGGAGACAAAAAAACAAAGGACTGGATTCATGAAAGTTTTAGAAGGGTGCAAAGTCACTTTGCACCAGTGAAAAGTAACTTTGCACCAGGCAAAAAAAATCCTTATATCAAGCCCAAAGTTTCGAATACAAGAAATTGATGTTTCTTGTACTTTGCGTGTAAACATGGCTGTTTCAACTATGTTTGCAATGTCTGCCACAGGGAGAGGACATTTATGCAACTTTGATCCCATGGAGATGGGAGTGCAAAGCATGGCTCCCTTAACGTTTGACTTTGCTGTATTTCTAGGACTTTATTTTTTCCTGGAAAGAGTGTGAGCCTTTTTTCCCACTCTTTCATGTATTATGATGTGTGTTTTACTGTTGAGTTTTTCTGTTGTGTTCTGTGGATATGGAGTTTTTAGGCATCATCTTGTTCTTGTGTGTCACACAGCACCTTGTGTGTCACACAGCACCTTCAGTGCAGTGCCACAGGGATGCCTTTCAGATTTCCCAAGGTTTAAATAACTTCTCTGGGATTACTACCGTCTCCCAATGCATGTAAAATTAAATTGACTTTGCTAGTCTTTTTAAATTCATAGAGCCAGCACAAACTATCTTCCTATAGATTGCTTTTCAATATGGCACCCAAGACCACTCTGAAAAAACAGACTCCGGTCATCTTTTTTTGTTATTTCTTTTAGGAAAGGTCCTTCTTATGGTTAACTCTGCGCGCCAAACCAGGTCTGGTCCCTTTGTTGGATGCCCTTTGGTGGGCTTCAGTGCTGAAGCACTCATCTGACGCCTGAGTGTCTGGGATGGACAGGATGTGAGGGAGGTGCCTGAAACTCCCTGTGCTTAGTCTCCTAGGAGACCTGATTGCACTCTGATGTGATTGGCTGGTTGACCCTCTGGCCTGGACAGCCACCCTGCTGGGTGAGTGGTAAATAGGCTGGAATGAATGGGAGAAAACTATTTAAAAGATAGTCTCTGGGACTTGGAAGGCAGAGTCGACCACTGGAACGAAAGAACCGAAGACGAGCTGAAGGAAAAGATAGTCTCTGGGACTTGGAAGGCAGAGTCGACCACTGGAACGAAAGAACCGAAGACGAGCTGAAGGAAGACGACTGCTGCAAATCCTGGACCGTTGGTTTGCCCGGTGAAGCCCTGCTGCAGGTCTGAATCGCCTGAAACTCCCTCGACAGAGAATCCCTTTCAAGGACGACTTCTTCCCTTGAGCTGGTGGGAACAACCAACTCGCAAGCCACCTCGACACCATCTCCATACTGGTCGAATTTTCTTCAAAGTGCTGTTGAAAACCAGATAGCAAGTGAGAAGGATATCAGTTTGTGGACTTTAAGGCACTCACACCTTAAAACCGGCGTTTAGCCAAGCTTGTGGCTTCTTCCCTGGGCAGTGCAGAAACTTCCCGACGTCCTCCTTCTTGTCCCCACCACTGAGGCTCAGGAACAGCGAGATCTATAGGAACTGCTAGGAACAACTGCCTCAGCTACAGCTTTTCTTCATCCGTAAGGTACTGTGCAAACGCAGTGTGGAAATCCTTTCTGCCGCGTTGAAAGTTTGTGAAACTTTCCCAACTTTGGAGTCTTGTTTGCTCCTAAACCGACGTATAACTCTTTTTCTGGAAAACTACTTCTAAGAACATTGGCAAAGACATAACCATTTACTACCAGAACTGTGCTATCCTATCCATGACACTTAACCATTGACTTTGGCCAGGCCTATTGAATTGAATTGCCTCTTGTAGTGAACTGAAACTATTTGCCCTGCCTCTGAAAGTAATTGTGCTTTGATTATTTTAACCTTTGTCTTTCTACCCCTTTTGAAAGTTACTGAAGTGGCATTTTCCTCCCACTTCAGGGGAGCCTAATTTGTTCAGAAACTTATTGGTTGTGTACTGTAGTGTATTATAGTGTGGTATTGAGCTGCTTATTACTAGTGGAATGTTTTCTAACTAAATGTGTAAATAAATGTATATTCTTTTACCAAGAAACCTTGAGTATGTGTTTGCTTGAACTACTATGATTGCAAGTCCTTTGTGTAACATCTTGTGCTGCTCACATCCCTCTTGAGATAAGTCTGGCTGCTCAGCCACTGCTACCACATAACTGTGTAGTACAGGCTTGTACCAAAGGTGAGATTGTGTGTAAACCTGTAGTCTTAATTGTGTGTAGTGTTTCCAAAGGGTACTGCATGTAATTCTGCCTAACACTGGTGCCAAGTGGTGAGGATAAACTATAGTTGTTACATTGAGAGTGCTGCTCTTACCTTTGTTCAAATAACCCTCACAAGGCTAAGCACCACTAGAAAAGCAATTTTTTATCGTACCTGATATGGGTAGCTACAGACAGGAGACCCTAGTCATTTTAACAGTTGATCAACTGAGAGAAATGTGTAAAGCTAGGAGCCTCACTGTTAAAGGCAAAAAGAATGAATTGATAGAAAAGTTGTTGGAATGTCAAAGTCAAAGAAATAGGTCTGCTGTACCTACTTCGGATGGAAATGTGGAAAATGATGATAATGTTTCAGAGTCCAACTCAAATGTTATTGATGAGTTAGAAGAGACATACTATTCTCAAAATGTAGGCCATACTGTACCTCTACATGCTCTTAGTGCTCAATATTTTTCCACAGGGGCCCTACCAGGTCCAATACTGAGTCCAGAGTGTGTCTCTCTTGAGAAGATGAGACTTGAGTTAGAATTCAAAAGAATCCATCCTAAACTGAAAGTAAACATCAAGAACTTAAACTAAGGGAAATGGAATTACAACATGCTCTTGAAATCAAGAAATTGTCTCTTGAGAATGGTTCTCTCCCAGAGTCTTCTATGTCTTCCAGTCCTAAGAGACCTTGCATGCCCAAACATACAATAAGTATGTATGAGGTTAAGCTTCATATTGTGGATTGGTTGGCAATTTTTGAATATAACCATGGGATTCAGGTAATTACAGTGAATCAGCTAATTCCTTGGCTTTTGTCTAGGCTACACCCAGTTGCATCTGATGTTGTAATGGAGATAGGAGAAATAGACAGAATGGAGTATGAAAGTGTGAACCTAGCTTTGATAACTAGGTCTGAGAAAACTCCTTGCCAGTGTTTTACGAGGATTAGAACCCTCAAAAAGCATGATGGTACCCCTTGGGCTGCCTGGGTGTGTGAATGTTTGAAAAACTTAGATGGTTGGGTTACGGGTTACAGATTTCACACTTATGAAGGTATGAGAAATCTGTTTATGTATAAAATGGTGAGGGTCATGAAGTTGCTTATATGGAGCTGCACCTGGCAGTTGAAAAATCCATCCGCTGGAGTCTGAAAATCGTGACATTGGCAAAATGGGGCAACATACCTGTTTTAAAAAACATAAATTAGTCTCACCAGCCGATCTTTATTAAAAATATTCATTTTATTTATTAGGGCGTGAAACTATTCGCTAGCGAAGATAGTGCAACGGAGTATGTTAATAATAAAATAATATTTTCGCATTTATATAGCGTTAAGATCCGTCAGGTATCTCAGCGCTGCTTATTATTACCCACGGTGTGCGGTGCTCATTTATCGACCACGGAAGGATGAACGGCTGAGTTTGGCCATGCTGGGATTCGAACCTGCGTTAGCAAGCTGTGCACGGATGTCAAAGCGAGCGCTCTACTCGCTGTGCCACTTGACCGGATACAGTGAAGTGGCACAGCGAGTAGAGCGCTTGACCGGCTACAGACCAGTTAATTTATTTCTATTAACCCACCCTGTGTCATCTGCCTTTTTCAGAGCTCTCTAAACGACAGGGGATCAATTTGGCGGTGATAGTGCACGGTAGAAAACAATATGCCACATTGAACGAACAAGTACAACTTGACCGGGCTTTAATGCCACGCTATTATTATTATATTCCGGTATAAAATAATCTAAAGGGTTACTTACATTATAATTGCATTTTCCATTGTCCAAGTGTAGTGCAGTCCCAAAATACGACTCTGCGTGTGCCAATCTTCTCAAAGTGATATAATATACAAAGTGGTTTCGTTTCAGAAATTTCATCTTTATCGTGTTTTACGTTTTTGCTACACTTCTTCAAAAGAAGTCTTTCAGCACAATCTCTGTCTGTCAAGGTAAAAAAAAAAATAGAACCTTTTACTGGGAGTCGTGGGCCTCTCCGGGCCGCGAGAAAATAATGGAAGCAGTTGACCTTCACTGTGAACGAGCATAAATGCTTACTTTGCAACATTCTGTGTAAAGCCATCTGTGAGAACTTGCTGTTTACACTACATCTTTGTATATTGTTTGCATGCTAATAAAAAAAGTTTGTTTAAGGGACGTAATGGTTCCAAGTAAAGCCGAAAAACCCCTGAAATTCGCCAGTTATGGTAAGCTAAGCAACCATAACTCGCGCCACCACCGTGCACTGCTAAGACTAACACCCAGGACATCAAAGATGACATTGTAAATGTCATTGTTGACATCACTGATGACATCACATGTGCATTTACTTTTCATGAAATTTGTGTACTAGGGATTTTTATTATAATGTTGCGAAAAAAGTGTCAAGGATCATTGCAATAAATATCATACCACAATTAGTGCTTTGAACGGTGCATTGATATAAATAGCATTGTATTATGGGGTCCTATCTAGTATACTGAGCTACTAATGGAGAAACATAGCATTGTGTGCAGCGTACAAGATGAAAGTATAATATTTGTAATGTTAATATGTTGAATAATGAAATGATAATTGTCCTGAAATGTTCGAAAATAAACAAAATGGGGGTGTTCTAAGGGCGTTCTTCATATTGTGTGACTGCTTAGCTGTATGCAATGAGGGAATGGCACAGAGAGTAAAGTGGAAATGGTAGAAGGGGTGTCGAAGAGTTATGCGGTCCGCGGACACCGCGGCTGTCCGTGGACAGGGCGTGCTACATCCGGTGTTTTCCAGCAAATCCAACATGGAAAGAAGACTGTACGGATTAGCCAATCAGATGTCGAGGTTGTGGATTTGTGTTGAAAGAGACTGTGTGTGGTGAAGATGGCAGAAGTAGAGAAAGTCAGGGTGTTGGTGCTTGGAGATATGTTTGTGCATGGTTTACAACAGTACGCTCGATGCAGGCATGTTGAAAAGAACTTTGATGTGAAAGGAGTGGAGGTGGTGTGGAGCACTGTGCCTGATTGCGATGTACAGGGAATTGTACAAGTTTGTGAGGATATGGCCACGATGAACAGTCCGCATGTGGTAGTTTTGCACTATGGTGCTTTCCATTTGGGCAACGTCAGTGACCCTACTTTGTTGGCTGATTTGGAACGCTTGGTTCAAGCCGTAATGAAGATCCTTCCAAATGCGAAAGTAATTTTTTCTGGATTACTACCTAGGGCAATATGGGACAATAGTTCAGTTTTTTGTCCTCAGCAAAACATTGCTAGGTGTGTCATCAACCGAGGCATGTGTGCCTTCATGCTTAGAGCTGGTATGTTCTTCTGTAATAATGAGAATATTGATGCCAGTAATACTGTCAATTTTAAAGAAGATGGCATCTCTTTATCTTTTACGGGAAATGCCTTTCTATTTTGGAATGTAAGGGTTGCTTTGGAGAAGGTTATGTGAAGATTTTAGGAGTAAAGTAAGAAAAAAAACAAGAAAACAAATACAAAATAACAGGTGTCTGTCAAGCATCTGTAAAAAAACCTAATAAAACGTCTCTTTTCAGAGCCAACTTCAAAGGGGAAATGGGGCACACTATTTAAATTTACATTCACCACGCTCAGATTCTCGATATGTCCGCAGACATGGCGTTAGTCCGCGGACATCAAAATCACTACGTGGGGGTTCAGTATGTTCTATGTTACATGTATATGAAGTCAGGGATATTATGGTTAAGTTGTGCTACTAAAAACCTATTAAATTCAGTGAAAAAACTTTGTTAAAGGGATGTTATGGTTAAGTTGCGCTACGAAAAACCTATGAAATTCAGTGAAAAAACGTTGTTAAAGGGACATTATGGTTAAGTTGCGCTACTAAAAACCTATGAAATTCAGTGAAAATACTTTGTTAAAGGGACATTATGGTTAAGTTGCGCTACTAAAAACTTATGAAATTCATTGAAAAAAACTTTGTTATGGTTTAAAGTAAAACCAAAAAAGCCCTGAAATTCGGCAGTTATGGTAAGATAAGCAACCATAACTCGCGCTACCGTGCACTGCTAACACTAACACCCAGGACATCAAAGATGACATCACAAATGTCATTGATGACATCACTGATGACATCACATGTGCATTTACTTTTCATGAAAACTCTGTACAAGGGATTCTTATAATGCTAACCAAAAACTGTCAAGGATCACTGGGATAAATATCATGAGCTAATTAGTGCATTAAGCAATGCATTGATATAAATAGCATTCTATTATGAAGTTCTATCCAGTATACTAAGCTACTTATGCAGAAACATAGGAAGTGTGTGCAGCATACATGATGAAGGTGTAATATTCATAATCTTGCCATGTTGAATAGTAAAATGATAACTGCTTTCTTATTTGGGTTTTGCGTACTGTGAAGGTACCGTAATGTGTATATATATATATATATATACACATTACCTGGCCACGGTAGTTATGGTTAAGTTGTTGTTTCCATAGGAATAACACTTTTTGGGCATCTTATAACTTCGCTCCCCCTGGACGAATCCTCACCAAACTTTGCACAAAAAGTATATGGCCCAGTCTGTTTTTTTTTGCAAAGTGGATTCGGCCAGGGGGGGAAAAGTTATAGGGGGGGTCCCAAAACTTTTGTTTTTTCCCATAGACATAATGGGAAAAAACTTTGCTCACGCCTACAGCCCAAACCGCTGGACAGATTTATACCAAATTTCCGGCAGGAGCGGCGGCTTGGTCCCGAAAGCGTGCTTTGCTTTATTTGGTTTAAATCCATCCAGTAGTTTTTAAAAAAATGACAAAATGTAAGTGAAAAAAAAATGTGTGATATCTGTGTTCGCTTCGCGGACACACTTCCCTGTTCGCTCCGCGGACAGGACGGTGATTGGGCAAGCAGCTTGCGTGATGTCCGCGGACATTTGACGTGCTCTCTCATTGGATGCAGTGAAAGCGTGCAGTGCGTCTGGCTTTTCAAGACACCATTCAAGATGGCAATGCATCACATGCATTATGTGTCAATGCATCAATGCATCAATGTGTCTATGATAATGCAATAGACACAACATTGAAGGAAATGTAACAAACTTGTTTTAATTTTGTAAATTACTCACATGCAGGAATCCTACATACCTTGTCTTGCAATTATGTTTTCCAGAACATGGTTTGAATTTCTGACAGGTTCATTGAGTGGGGTGGGACATGTTCAATGCAAAGTAGGAATATTAGATATGCATGTAAGTTCTAATTTAACTTGGTTTTTAACCAAGGGAAGCTTTATCCTGGACACTCATGCATTTTCAATCCATGGTGCATACATACTCAGGATAAAAAAAGGTAGATATGGTGATGTGTGTGTTACAAATATAAGTCTCTATTCCTATAAATGTAGCATCAAAAACTGAGGTGACTAGTTTATTGATCATTCTTCCCCATTAATGTTGTTTATATTTAAATTGATTCAATTATTTCTATTTTATTAATACATACAACCTCTGGATAACCCTGTATGTTTCTTGTAACTAAAGGGGAGAGAGGCTGTAGAGAATCAATATTGTTAAATTGTTAAATTGGGGGGATCCCAGTTTCATAAAAAGAACTTTATTAAATAAATGAAAATTGTGCATGCCTGATTTGGGGTGGGTGGAAAATGCCCTTGAACTAGATGTTCAATATCCCCTACACCCCATGACTGGCAAGATGCCAGACATTATGAGAAAATATTGCAAACTATATGTTTAGTAATGGGCAAATTATCAATTTTTAAAATTTGGAACAGTTCTACTATGTTATTGACCTGAGCAGGGCTGCGAGATCTGACTTTGAGTTGTGACATGGAATCTACTGACCCAAAATTGTCACCCATGAACTCCCAACTGATTGATTTCTCAGAACCTTTCCGATAGTAACTCCAGGCACTGTCTAATGAAAGTGGAACATTGGTATTCTACAGTCTGATTTATCTATTGAATTATTGTTTCGTTTTTTATATGTATCCATCGTTTGATATACTGTTATCTGAATTTTGTGTATCTACTGAATTGTAATATGGTATACACTAAGAGAAACAATGAAGATGTTTTTAATGCACTGTGATAAAGTTATAAATAAAACGTTAAAAATCCAATCTTCCCAAATTCATTATACATTGTGAGATCATTGGAGAATTACCTTGTTGAGTATCATTAAATAAGATAACAGTGGCAGCTATAGTTACATCTATTAGAAGTCTGAAGAACTTTAATCACAACTTATTATTATGAGAAATAGCATAAGTAATAATAATGTTAGTATTAGAATGGTTATTGTTGTTTCTCTTGTTTTTAGTTAACTTAAATAGAACAAGTATGAGAAAATAGTGAATGACTTAAATGTAAAATGTGCCTTTTATATAAAACTCAAACAAACTTGTCTGTGTCGGTTATGTTCTGCCAGGAAGTGCTCATGGGTAGTTCAGCTGACATTGTTAAGCAATACTTTTTTTAATTTATTTTTTTATTTGGTTAGCTGATAAAATCAACCTTTCAAACATTTTTCATTACATCAAACCATCATATTTCATACACTCATAATAATTCCAAATTAAATTAAATAATATTGTAAGGGTACCCAAAAGCAATATTTAACATCCACAAAATGCAAGGAACATTAATATTTATGGTCAGTTACTTTTTAATTTCTTCTCTTGATCTAGGAAAAGCCATATCTAAAAATTGAACTACAGCAATTCTTATAGCGAGTTTGGTGGACGTAAATATGGCTTGCCATATTTGATCAGAGTCCATCGGACAGTGTGATACAATAAGATCTTTGAGGACAATCAACAATTATGAGCTGTAATGTTTCTTTTTGATATTTGTTCAGACAGAATCGACAGTTGGTATTAATTGTCTTCTTGCCTGCACCTCTTTGGTGCAGGCAGACCTCTTTTGTCATCTATACCAGATTGAATCTGAAGCACAGATATTGGCTTCTAATGTATGGAGAGGGACATTGTGTCAAGGTATCAGCCATTACTAATATTTTTTTCTGCCAAAAAGTTGTATGTGTAAGTCTTTATATGTGTTACAATTGTCTTGCAATTTTAGCTTGGCACGTCCTAGTTTCTCTATTAACAAATCGAGTGTGATCAAGGCATCAGCTAAGGCATTTGTTGTAAAGGTACGCCAATGGAGAGGGAAAGCATGATTAGAAGTTAGAAGATAATTTGCAATCACACTAAGTGTTACGCTCACCTGGCTCCGGCGTCGATCTGGACTGGACTGCTGCGGTCTCCACCAATGTGACGCGTAGGGCCGAGATGAAGGACTGGACTGGCCCACCTAGCTTCGTTTGCTTGGCCCGTAGGAATATTCTTCTGCAAGTGGAGAAAGGGAATTAATCACCCGTGGAGTTGAGCGTAAATCCCCCCACCTCGCTCTTCTCCCCACTGATCACCTTGGATGTTCCCTCTGTAGTCTCACCTGATGATTTGAAAAGATGAGCTCTCCATCCTGCATTGAGCGCAGGGGCGCGTAGATAACCAGTTGCTTCACTGGCTCGAAGGAATTGGTGAGTTCCAGGACTCCGATATTCCCAGCAAGAAGCCGTAAGTATGTAGTTCGTAAGAGTTCAAATGCCTAACTTTCTCTCTTGTCCGATTCCTTGCAGGTTGCAGCTTGACCCTACTGAAGAGTTCCTCGTGGCAACCGGTAATGTTCTGGTAAGGATTTGTATTATCCAACACAGTTCGATAAAATAATGTCCATATGTAGCCTGTTGCTTTCTCCCTTATTCAGGCGCTGAAAGAAAGTATGACGTCTCGGGGAATAATGCCTCCGGCAGTAAAATTAGGTAAGTCTTTTGTGGTGAGGAGGGTTCACCTTGTTAGTCCCTTGTTTCACCTTGCTGTCCTTTTGTTTGCCCTTAGGGGCCGGGGTTCGGCTAGGATGCAGTGGAAGCTGCGCTGACCCGTGAAGAAGAATAGTACCCCCGGTGGTAAAATCAGGTAAGTCTATGGGGGGTATTCCTCTGTGTATTTCCTTGGCTCACCTTGCTGTTCTTGTCTTTTCCTTAGGTGCCGGAGTGCGGCGGTAACATGCAGGAGGATGCGGTGAAATGTGAAGATGCTGCGAAGGCCGGTGAGTTCAGCGTGGCGCTGCAGCAGGCGAGGCGACGCGCATAAAATAACTTCTTTCTTCCAGCTCGAAGGCGCGATGGATCGGGAATTCAGGTAAGGATCAAAGGTATTGCTCTTGTTCTAACCTTTTCTCCTTCTTTCTCCCTTTTTCTAGGAGCTCCAAACTCGAGGCGGGCGTGGCAGAAGACTGGATGCAGACTTGCAGGCACAGTGAGCGTTACGCTTCTGGATGTAGAATAACACGAAGCGTGTGCTGCTCTTCGGGCGTGGTTTAAATAGACACCAAAGTAGTTCCAGGTAAGTATTCCTCCCCAGCTCCACCCGAGTAAAAAAATAGTCCCTAGGTAAAATAGTCCCTTCCAAGCCTCGTTTGGCTTGGAGCTCTTGCAGCATGGTCTGCATCAGGTAAGTTTGCAGCATGGTCTGCATCAGGTAAGTTTTCATCTATGAGCCTGGCGCCTATGGCGCCAGGACTGACTCTCCATATGAGCCTGGCGCCATAGGCGCCAGGACAGCACCCAAATAGCCCCTAGCATGGATTGTTGGGCTTGCTTGGGGTAACTTGATGCCTGCTTCCGGGGTTGCTGGACTTGGTCTGGGTCCCCGGGGGTAGGCATCATGACACTTAGGGGGTAATTCATAGAATTCAGCGCACAAGTGGTGCATGCGCCTGGCGCACAGTGTGCGCGTGCGAATCCCTGCGCCAGCCGCATGTGCTAAAATACATTTACGCGCACAGCGTATTCATGGATTCCAGCCACCAAAACCAGCCGTGGCGCACAGTGGCGCAGCAAGCCTGCAGCAGCGCCAGTTACGCCCCCAAGAACGCCACTTGCGCAGGGAAAAGCCATCAAAATCCCCAATCCAGCGCAAAGGGCTGCGCTAACCCTGTACCAGCACGGCAAGCGGGGTACATGTATCACTGGGGTGTGCGGGAAGTTTCTCACGTGATTTCAGCTGGGTACATGTATTACTGGGCTGCGTGGGAAGTTTCACACGCGATTGGCCCTGTGCGAGCAGGGTAAGTGTATTACTGGGGTGCGCGGGAATTTTCACACGTGAATTCAGCAGGGTACGTGTATTTCAGGGGTGCGCGGGAAGTTTCACACGCGATTCCATCAGAGTACGTGTATTTCAGGGGTGCATGGGAAGTTCCACACGCGATTCCATCAGGGTACGTGCATATCAGGGGTGCGCGGGAAGTTTCACACGCGATTTCAGCTGGGTACGTGTATTTCAGAGGTGCGCGGGAAGTTCCACATGCAAATGTCCTGGGTACGTGTATTTCGGGGTGTGCAGGAAGTTACACACGCGAATTCAGCAGGGTACGTGTATTTCAGTGGTGCGTGGGAAGGTCAACACACGATTCCATCAGGGTACGTGTATATCAGGGGTGCGTGGGAGCTCCACACGCAATTCCATCAGGGTACGTGTATTTCAGGGGTGCGCGGGAAGTTCCATAAGCGATTGGCCCCGTGCGAGCGGGGTACATGTATTTCAGGGGTGCGCGGGAAGTTCCACACACGAATGTCCTGGGTACGTGTATTTCAGGGGTGCGCGGGAAGTTCCACACACGAATGTCCTGGGTACGTGTATTTCGGGGTGCGCGGGAAGTTACACACGCGAAATCAGCAGGGTACGTGTATTTCAGGGGTGCGCGGGAAGTTCCACACGTGATTCCATCAGGGTATGTGCATATCAGAGGTGCACGGGAAGTTCCACATGCGAATGTCCTGTGTACGTGTATTTCGGGGTGCGCGGGAAGTTTCACACGCAAATTCAGCAGGGTACGTGTATTTCAGGGGTGCGCAGGAAGTTCCACATGCGAATGTCCTGGGTACGTGTATTTCGAGGGTGCGCGGGAAGTTCCACACGCGATTCCATCAGGGTATGTGTATATCAGGGGTGCGCGGGAAGTTCCACACGCAAATGTCCTGTGTACGTGTATTTCGGGGTGCGCAGGAAGTTTCACACGCAATTTCAGCAGGGTACGTGTATTTCAGGGGTTCCGTGGAGTACTACACATGAATTGGCCATGTGGGTCCTCCCAGGTGTTCGCTCTACAACCTCCACGGCCCCTGCAGGCAGCCCACACCACAGGGGACTTCTCTGCACCCCTGCTCATGTCCTGCAGGCAGCCCATCCACCATGGGCATGCTCCCCAGCCGAGCCACATGTCACCTTGCACTACTGATCAACAATGCATGTCTCCCAGCACCCCCAACCCCCAGCAGTGCAGGGCACCCTCCACCAGGCCCCCACACATGTCTCCCAGCAACCTCATCCCCCAGCAGTGCAGGGCTCCCTCCACCAAGCCCCCACTCTTGTCTCCCTGCACCCCCACCGTCCACCAGTCAGGGGCACCCTCCACCAGGCCCCCATTCCTGTCTCCCTGCACCCCCACCAGTCAGGGGCACCCTCCACCAGGCCCCCACACATGTCTCCCAGCACCCCACCCACCAGGATTGCGAGGCACCTGCCAGCAGGCCCCCACTCCTGTCTCCCAGCACCCCCACCCCCCAGCAGTGCAGGGCACCCTCCACCAGGCCCCCACTCCTGTCTCCCTGCACCCCCACCCGCCACCAGTCAGGGGCACCCTCCACCAGGCCCCCACTCCTGTCTCCCTGCACCCCCACCAGTCAGGGGCACCCTCCACCAGGCCCCCACACATGTCTCCCAGCACCCCACCCACCAGGATTGCGAGGCACCTGCCAGCAGGCCCCCACTCCTGTCTCCCAGCACCCCCACCCCCCAGCAGTGCAGGGCACCCTCCACCAGGCCCCCACTCCTGTCTCCCTGCACCCCCACCCGCCACCAGTCAGGGGCACCCTCCACCAGGCCCCCACTCCTGTCTCCCTGCACCCCCACCCCCCACCAGTCAGGGGCACCCTCCACCAGGCCACCACACATGTCTCCCAGCACCCCCACCCCCCAGCAGTGCAGGGCACCCGCCACCAGGCCCCCGATCCTGTCTTCCAGCACCCCCACCCCACACCAGTCAGGGGCACCCTCCACCAGGCCCCCACTCCTGTCTCCCTGCACCCCCACCCCCCACCAGTCAGGGACACCCTCCACCAGGCCCCCACACATGTCTCCCAGCACCCCCACCCCCCAGCATTGTGAGGCACCTGACAGCAGGCCCCCACCCCTGTCTCCCTGTACCCCTACCCCCCACCAGTCAGGGGCACCCTCCACCAGGCCCCCACTCCTGTCTCCCAGCACCCCCACCCCCCAGCAGTGCAGGGCACCCTCCACCAGGCCCCCACTCCTGTCTCCCAGCACCCCCACCCCCCACCAGTCAGGGGCACCCTCCACCAGGCCCCCCACATGTCTCCCAGCACCCCAACCCCCCAGCATTGCGAGGCACCTGCCAGCAGGCCCCCACTCATGTCCCACTCATGTCCCCCTGCACCCCCACCCCCCAGCATTGCAGGCCCCCACTCATGTCCCACTCATGTCCCCCTGCACCCCCACCCCCCCCCAGCATTGCGAGGCACCTGCCAGCAGGCCCCCACTCCTGTCTCCCCGCACCCCCACCCCCCAGCAGTCAGGGGCACCCTCCACCAGGCCCCCACACATGTCTCCCAGCACCCCCACCCCCCAGCATTGCGAGGCACTTGCCAGCAGGCCCCCACTCCTGTCTCCCAGCACCCCCACCCCGCCGCAGTGCAGGGAACCCTCCACCAGGCCCCCACTCCTGTCTCCCAGCACCCCCACCCCCCACCAGTCAGGGGCACCCTCCACCAGGCCCCCACACATGTCTCCCAGCATCCCCACTCCCCAGCATTGCGAGGCACCTGCCAGCAGGCCCCCACTCCTGTCTCCAGCACCCCCACCCCCCAGCAGTGTAGGGCACCCTCCACCAGGCCCCCACTCCTGTCTCCCAGCACCCCCACCCCCCACCAGTCAGGGGCACCCTCCACCAGGCCCCCACACATGTCTCCCAGCACCCCCACCCCCAGCATTGCGAGGCACCTGCCAGCAGGCCCCCACTCCTGTCTCCCAGCACCCCCACCCCCCAGCAGTGCAGGGCACCCTCACCAGGCCCCCACTCCTGTCTCCCAGCACCCCCACCCCCCAGCAGTGCAGGGGAACCCTCCACCAGGCCCCCACTCCTGTCTCCCAGCACCCCCAACCCCCAGCAGTCAGGGCCACCCTCCGCCAGGCCCCCACACATGTCTCCCAGCACCCCCATCCCACAGCATTGCGAGGCACCTGCCAGCAGGCCCCCACTCCTGTCTCCCAGCACCCCCACCCCCCAGCAGTGCAGGGCACCCTCCACCAGGCCCCAACTCTTGTCTCCCAGCACCCCCACCCCCCACCAGTCAGGGGCACCCTCCACCAGGCCCTCATGTCCCACTCATGTCCCCCTGCACCCTCACCCCCCAGCATTGCGAGGTACCTGCCAGCAGGCCCCCACTCATGTCCCACTCATGTCCCCCTGCACCCCCACCCCCCAGCATTGTGAGGCACCTGCCAGCAGGCCCCCACACATGTCTCCCAGCACCCCCACCCCCCAGAATTGTGAGGTACCTGCCAGCAGGCCCCCACTCCTGTCTCCCAGCACCCCCACCCCCCAGCAGTGCAGGGCACCCTCCATAAGGCCCCCACTCCTGTCTCCCAGCACCCCCACCCCCCACCAGTCAAGGGCACCCTCCACCAGGCCCCCACACATGTCTCCCAGCACCCCCACCCCCCACCATTGCGAGGCACCAGCCAGCAGGCCCCCACTCTTGTCTCCCAGCACCCCCACCCCCCAGCAGTGCAGGGCACCCTCCACCAGGCCCCCACTCCTGTCTCCCAGCACCCCCACCCCCCAGCAGTCAGGGGCACTCTCCACCAGGCCCCCACACATGTCTCCCAGCACCCCCACCCCCCAGCATTGCGAGGCACCTGCCAGCAGGCCCCCACTCCTGTCTCCCAGCACCCCCACCCCCCAGCAGTGCAGGGCACCCTCCACCAGGCCCCCACTCCTGTCTCCCTGCACCCCCACCCCCACCAGTCAGGGGCACCCTCCACCAGGCCCCCACTCCTGTCGCTCAGCACCCCCACCCACCTCGCACCAGTCAGGGGCACCCTCCACCAGGCCCCCACACATGTCTCCCTGCACCCCCACCACCCAGCATTGCGAGGCACCTGCCAGCAGGCCCCCACTCATGTCCCACTCCTGTCTCCCTGCACCCCCACCCCCCACCAGTCAGGGGCACCCTCCACCAGGCCCCCACTCCTGTCTCCCTGCACCCCCACCCCCACCAGTCAGGGGCACCCTCCACCAGGCCCCCACACATGTCTCCCAGCACCCCCACCCCCCAGCATTGCGAGGCACCTGCCAGCAGGCCCTGACACATGTCCCCCAGGCAACACGTCATCACAATCTAGATCCCTGTCCCTTATGGGCAGCCTCCACATGCCAAACACCCACCCAAGTATTGCATCCACCCACTCAGAATTGCCAATTACATGATACAACCCCAATGGCAAGTATGTAAATGAACACATGTCCCTCACATACACACAATGGCCCTCATTACGAGTCAGGCGGTGGACCATGGTGCTATTAGCACCATGGTCCATGCTGGCGTCCGGCATGGTGGATGGCGGAATTACCGCCTCATTCCAAGGTGAGTGGGGCGGTAATTCCCCATTCACCATTTGCCCTTCCCCATTCCCATTTTTGCCCCATAGGGCATAATCGGAATGGGGAAAGGCGCTAAGTATGGTGCCGCAAATTGCGGCACCGTACTTAGCACCAAGGTCACTTTGCGGCATGGGTTTTAACGCCTGCAAAAAGCAGGAGTTAAAACCTGGGACCTCTTAATCAGGCGTTAAGGGTTAACGGCGCTGACAGCGCCGTTAAACCCTTAACACCTGACTTGTAATGAGGGCCAATGGGTGTAAGTGAATGTCAAAACCCATATCATGACATGCATGAAACCAATGATATGATACTACACATTGAAGTTTGATGGAAAAAATGTATTAAAAGCAACATAAATGGGATTAAAAATAAACAAACGACAATGGGAATTAAAATAAAAAAAAGCAGCATGTCCGTAAAATAATGAAAAACCACAAATCATAATCCAAAGGAAAGGTGTCCAAAGTCACAGTTCAAAAAAGTACATCCAAGGGAAAAACAAAACCAAAAACCATTGCTCCATGGGTAAATCAAAAAATAAATCCATAATCCAACAATATACTATATACAGATAAACAATCCAGTGTCCATGATCCCAACTGAAGAAATGAAAAATATTACGTAATAAAAAAACTATATACAAAAATGTTGGCCATTGTTCAAAAGGTCCAAAATCAAGAAAAAAGCAAAGGAAACCTAACACTAATTACATAACTATTTACAAGGGCAGCGGGCTAGTCCAACGGCTCACTGGATGTTGTCATGGGCCAGGGCATCATCGAACTCCTGTTCAATGGCTTGGAGGCGGGCATGTTCCCTGGCCCCGAGGTCTTGCAGGGATAAAGCAGTGTCCAGCTCCAACTCCCTGCGAGGACCCTCGAGGCACTCAGCCCGCCTCAGCGCCCTCCGCATGGAGTTCTCCGCCCTGACCATTGTGAGCCGTTCCTCCTATGCCCGCTGCTGCTCTGCACCTATCTGCTGGCTCAACCGCTCCCACACGGAAGCCATTCCCATTCCAGGGTTCTCCTGCCCTCCGGCCGATGCCTGCACCCCTGATGTTGATGGCCCCGAGCCATGATGCCTCCCACGTCGAGCCTGCCGCTGCCTCCGACGCAACTGCCTGTGCCAGCATGACGGCATCCAGGCTGATGGAATCCACCGACGCCGTTGTGCACGTGCCCTGCCCGATGATGCCATCACATCCTCCATCTGCTGGGGTCCAGTTGCTGGTGTGTCCACCCCTGCTGGACCTCCGACTCCGGACTGTGGCAGGGATGGGATCCCCACCGAGTTGGCTGCATTGGTCGGGGCAGGTCCACAGGGGCCCCTGGTGGCATCTGGGCCGGAAGACGGCATGGAGAACGACTGGCGCATAGCCTCGACAGAGGAGGAGAGGGTCGCCAAAGTGCCCGACACATGTATGAGACCCCCCGACCACGACCGCTCCCAACTGGGCCACGTTGGAACAGTGCTCTCGTGATGACGTGCGTGCTCCCCCCGGGAAGCACGCACCTCATCACGAATGACACCCGTGCGCAACGCAACACCAATCAGGACCTTCTCCATACAGCCAGGGGTCCCCTCGTCCGCAGGTGGAGGGGAGTCAGATGACATGGACATCCCCCCTACCTGCGGACGGGCCTGGGATGGGGCATCCCTGCTGGTGCATGGTGGTGCAGTCACAGTGTCAGGGACAGTGACATGCACAGGTACCTCCACGGCGACCTGTGCTGCCTCCTTCCCCTGCACCTGGACTGCACCACTTGCACCAGCAGGGAGGCCCCCACCAGGCCACATGTGCAGCTCAGTAGCGGCCTCCTCCTCCTCTGTGGAAACCACCAACCGGGATGGCTCCACACCGTCTTCTGCCGTTGCAAGCCCTTGAGGGGGCTCACCCACCCCTTCCGCTGCAGCCGTGGGGCATCCCCGCCACTTGGCTCCACAGCGCCGTCTCCGCCCTCTTCTTCACTTTGCGCTGCGTAGAGGGAGACATAGAACACAAGCATCAGGGTACTGTACAATGGTCCCCTAGACAGGAAGCAATAGCAGATGAGTGGCACTGTCAAAGATCACTTCCATCATGTCCCTCCACAACACATGGGTCAGTGCAGGCAAAACACATGCGGTAACAGGCATGGTGCATGCTATGGACATAAGCAAACATGTCCAAGGGACTCTTGAATCATACAATGTTGTTTTTGAACTCACATGCATCATGGGTCATGCCTATCACATTCACACACTTCACCGTACTTTCATCCATCTGGACTAGTACACCCCAGACACAGTGGATGCAAGGATCGCTAGGCTGCATCAGTGGATCTGAACATTGACGCAGACATGTGTCATGCATCCATGGCATTCACAAGTCACAGACATGCAGGTCAGAGACACAGACATGGAAACCATACATGTACATGGCATCATCACCCATCCTTCACCACCACCCATGTCCAGGAACAGAGACTGGCATGCTCTCATGTGTCCATTCCCCATAGGGCTCCCCATGTAGCATTTAAACACATACACCAACCGTGTGCTTCACACATTACTGGTCTCACATGCATGACCATGATGTCCCTGCACACACACACGCGTACATGGCCTATGTCACACATACAGGCAAGTATCAGACAACCAGCACACTACAACATGCCCTGTCTCACACAACAATGCCTGGCCACTTACCGCTCGACTCCAGACGGGTCTGCCTCTCAAGGACCTGGACGTGGAGCGCTGGGGATATGCGTTCCAGGACCCTCATCTGATCTTCCGACAAGTGGCCACGGCGCCCCTTAGCATCCGCTGCCTTCAAGAGGCGCCAGGCCTTGTTGAGGGTCCTGGACCTGAAGTCCTCCCATCGCTTCTTGACATGTTGGAAGTCGCAGACTGCCCCCCCCCTCCGCGTTGATGGCAGTCACGATGTCCGTTCAGATCCTGTCCCGTCCATCCTTGTCGGCGCGTGATGATCCGAAGAGGGCATCATAATGCCCCAGGACATGCTCCACCAGGACACCAACTTCCTTCTGACTGAAGCTGGTGGCCCTCTGCCCCTCTGGCTGGGGGTCACCAGTGGTCTCGGATGGTGTTTGCCCTGACATGGTGACCCCCGAGGCAGGCGTGGGTGGGCAACTGGGTCCTGGGGCTGGGCTGTGGAGCGATGGTATCCCAGTCGGGAGTCTTCTGTTCCAGCAGGGGTGGACACAGCAACTGGATCCCTGCAGATGGCTGATGTGAAGGCACCAAATGGCAGGGCACGGTGGCAGCAGGCAGGCAGGCAGGCAGGCAGCAGCAGATGGCTCGTGGGAGGCTGCTCGGGGCTCTGGGGGGCAGACATTCGGCTTTTGGGCAGGAGCGTGGTCTTCCGTGTGCTTACGCGTGGCCAGCTTGATACGGAGTGATTTGGCACGTGAAAATTCTGCACGTCAGCGTGTAATTCGAGGAAAGGCCCTTAGCACGTAAGCGCGTCTGCACGTATATGCAATTCCATTGGACAGAAGGCCCTTCAAGCGCAAGGGCCTCTGTGACCTGACGCGTGCAGGCGTGCATGGGCGTTTCAGCGTGCGTGAAAAACTGCACGTCCATATGTAATCCGAGGAAAGGGCCCATGCGTGTAAGTGACGTGACACGCGCGGGCGTTTCCCTCAGCACGGGTTAAAGGTGAGCGGGGCCAGCAGTTCGCTGTACGTGCCTTTCGTGGAGACCGACGTGTGTTGCTGCTTCCTGTTGTTTCGCACGCCATCACAACTTCACAGCTATCAAGGACGTATCTCTTCTTTTGGCGGGGGTATTGGCTACGCGTGTTTTTCTGCATCGTGCTAGTCAGACGGTGAGTCGCACATGCTATTTTTCCCACTGCGGGTTCCCCTGTGTATCGCACCCATTTTCGAAGTCATAGTAGCCTGCGTGTCCCACGCGTACTCGTTAATCGTGTTACTGGGTGCCACTGGGTACTGCGGGAGGTTGATTCCACGCACGTAGGCTGCAGGGTTGCGTGCACGGTTTTACTGCAGTTTTGGGGTGCCTGAGCGTTGCGTGACCCGTCACTACATCACCGGGGTCACATACAGCCTTGCAGGTGCAGGGGCGCTGTTAACATCTTGCTTCCCACCCCATTCACCCCAATTGCCCAGGTCAATTGTAGTGTACACCTCCCATTGGCACTACTCCATCTGTGCCAGCACTACTACATCTGTGCCATAGTTGGGAGGACACCAAAGGTGAGGGGCGCTTCAGCTGGGCATTCTCCTCGTGGCGGGCGTGGTCGGGGACGTGGCCGTGGTGACCAGGGAGTAGGGGGACTCCAGGGTGTCCAGGGCGGCCACAGAGGGGGAAGAGGCAGGGGTGCGCCACTTGAGCACAATGTTGTGCCATGTGTCGGTGCAGTCATGCTATCACCCCCTGTGGTTCCGGGGGATGCAGCTTCTGCATCTGGCACTGGCGCCCGTGTGACCCGGCAGTCCGTTCCATCGACTGCCACGAGCCCAAGGGTAGTGGTAGCTGCAGGTGCAGCTGTGGACACCACCACCCAGGCTCAGGGCCTGCCAGTGCAGGCTGCGTTGGCACTTGAGGAGCCCTTGGTAGATTTCCAACAGGCCAGGAGGGAAACCATAGGGGCAGGCAGGGCTGCTCAGACCAAGACACGTGTCCCTGGGGCAGTTATGTCATCTGCTGCCCCGAACAGCCGGGTGTTGGCAAGTGCAGGGGCAGATGCACCCAACAACACCCCGGTTGTGAGTCTGCCAACCAGGACCGTTGCGGTCAATGACCCTGCCACAGCTGATGTTGCTGCGCAGGGTCCATTAGAGGGCACCCAGCTGCCACTGACACAAGTCAGGCTTTTGGTCGTCCCTCCACCTGCCACTCCCTTGGCTCAATCCACCGAACCCACTGGCCCTACTGGTCAGGGCGGCATTAGCCAGCCAGGGTCTGCGCCACAGTCCAAGAGGAGGAAGGTTGCACCTGCAGCACAGGCTGGGACCCCACACACAGCCACGACCTCCTGCACATTGAGGAAGAAGCCTTTCTGCAAGCAGGAACTGGACTTCCTCGTGGGCTACGTGCGGGGCCACAGCCGTGACATGCTAGTGGGTGCCAATAGTCAGACTACGGCTGCCCAACGTGACACCCACTGGAAGCATGCTGCGGAACATGTCAGTTCATTCGGCCATAAGGGTGCGCACGGCGCAAGAGTGCAAAAAACGTTGGAATGACATCAAATGCAGCACTAAGGCTAAGCGTGCCTCTAATTACAACTTAACTCTGGTGACTGGCGGTGGGCCTGCACCAGAGGAGGAAGAGCTCACTCCGCATGAGGCACTCGTTGCAGAGTTCATACCACCTGAATTGGTCGAAGGAGTGGGAGAGATGCTGGACTTTGATGCCCAGTCCAGTGAGTGTTGATGCGTGTTTGTTGAGGACGTGTGTGTTTCACTTGTGGGATGTGTTGTGCATGATTGCCACTACATGTGACATGTACATGGTTCTGATGTGTAAGTAATGCAATGCTTCCGTGATGCATGTCTGCTCTGCTGGATGGTGGACATGTGGGGCAGACGGGGACTGTCCGCATCACCACTATTGCACCCTACTGACATGCTGGTTACAAGTATGCCCCTCCGGTCCATGTTCCAGCTCACTGGCCCTTCTGCATGTGGCGTGGGGTGACCTTCCTCTCAGCCGAGGCACCATGTCATTGCATGGCTGACGTGCATGTCTCCTCTGCCTCCATGCAGGGACTCCATGTAGGCATGCTCCCTTGCCCCTCCTCTGCCACTCTGCACCCCAGTTCCACCTTTGCACTGGTCTGCTTCAATCTTGCCAATGTGTACTTTCCTGTTCATGCGTCCTGTGTAGATGATAACTTCCAGCGTACAATCTGCCAGACATATGCCGTGTGGTACAGCCTTAGTACTTGATGCAGGGTATCTCACTTGTACTGTGCATAGGTCAGATGTCCAGCAGGGACATGAGTGCCCATTCATGCTCCATGTGCATTGCACGCATGCCCCTATGTGTCCTTGACTGAATGATCACTGTAATACAAGTCCTGGGTGACATACATTGCATGGCATCTCATCAGCCTTCCCATGTCAACTGTGGGTCAGTACTGCTTTGCACACATGTTTAGGGTCTGACAATCTGTGTGGCTCACAGGCCTCAGCCTGTTCAATGGCCAATGACTCTGTCCAACTGTTGTTGTGTCTTCTTCACACATGGGCGGCCTCCAGAGTTTTCATCATGTGTCCTGTTACTGTCCCATCATCATTTGCAGTGTAGTCACTTGAATCACATTAAGCTGTTGATGCCAGTCAACACTGCCTGTCAATACACAGGTGTATGGTCAGCCTTTTGATACCATGCTAGGCATCCCTGCTTTTGTACTTGGGTGGAGGGGTGCTTGGCTTCTAGATATGGTACACATTGAATGCACAATGCACGTGATGCCTGACTTTGACCTTGCACTGCCTTCACATTTCCTGACACACACCATGGAATCCTTGTACATGTGGGTAGTGAGTGGCGTACACATTTTCGGCACAGCATAGACCCACTTCCATGGAAACTGCCACCTTTCAACAGGTCTGATCACAGAAGCAATTCAAAGTTGACCCAGCATGCATGCCAGGTTATGTGTTGTGTGTCACATGTCTGCCTGATGCATTTGTTGTCGGTGTGTGTGTGTGTTGTGTGCTTCTGACATGTGTAGTGACCTTTTTCCTCTGTATTATTCAGGTGATGACGCAATGGAGGCGGAGGATGGTGTTGTCATGCCAGACACAGGGTTGTTACCACTACATCAACCCGACACAAGTGGGGGTCGTGGGGTGGTAGGCCATGAAAACCCCCAAGTGCTACAGTCCATCTTGTCTCTGGCTGCCTATGAGTCGAGCCTTGATGACGACTCTGACGTCCATGTTGAGTTGGATGAGCATCAAGTCCATGTGTCAGGGGTGAGTGATTCTGATGTGGACACTCCTCTGTCCGCGACACCTGCACTGAGGGATCAGACAGTCTTGGTTCCTCCGCCCGTGGTGGATCGGGCCGCAGGGTCACCCTCCACACCAGTCACTGATGTGCCTGGGACATCACGTCGACGGGGGCATGTAGTCGTGCAGCCACGGGCGGTGCCAACACAGCGAAGACCCCCGGTCCTTGGGTCCCGCAGGGGTCAAGCCCGGCAACACGGTCACCGCGCGCAACCGCAGTATACTGAGTGGGAGCAAGACATGACTGCCAATTCAGAACGGCAGGGGGCAGCAATGGAGAACATCGCTGAGAGCATGGAGCGTGTGGCCCGATCTGTGCTCCCCCCTGCTAGGCAGGTGCTTCTCCAGCAGCAGGCGGCACGGTCCATGGCCCGCTCACTCAGGCTGGGCATGGCGGCCTCAGACAAGGCACGCCAGGCTGAAATGTCGTCTCTGCGTCAAGCAATTGCTGCTCACGCAGAGGCGCACATTGATGCCCTGAGGGAGGAGTATGCTTCCCTCAAATCCACTCTGGGTGTCCTTATGATGTCCCAGAGGCACCGGGCAGAGGAGAGGTTTGCACAGCTTGAGTGTACCATCTTGGCTGAGTTACAGGCTTGCCGGGAGGTGCAGCGGTTGTCCAGCCAGGAGGAACTCTGTGTTACACGTGCTACCTTGCAAGAGGGAGCACGTGTATCACGTGAGGTTCTGCATGCAGACCTGCGTCACATCGCCACAACAGAACCAGGCTCACCCGTCCGGCAGACTTGCTGCCAACGAGGGGCAAGCTGCGGCTAGGCGTAGCCAGGCTACTGTGCCACGTCCTCCTTTCCAGGATGAGCCAGACTCGGACGACCATCTATCTCCCACATAGGTCGGGCTGTGCAGGCGTTGAGCCCATGGAGGTTTTTTTTTGGCTCAGCATCATCGCATGTGGGTGTTGAGCAGCACCCTGTACCTCCCCCCTCCTGGGTGCCTCCCCTCCCTCCCGGGTCGTATGTGGCCATTTTTGATTTTTCTTTTAGTTTAGTTAGTTAAGTTTCTGTTTGATAGTTAGTTTAATTAGGTAATGTAGGTTTTTCATAGTTAGTGTAATTAGTTAATATAAAATTGCTTGTCTATTGTGCTTTCATGTGACGGTGCGGTGCTTTGTGGCTTTGAAGACATCCACTGTTTGTTCCAGCTGGGCCCTTCAGGCTTGTCTTGTGTATGTGTTTGCTGCTTGGGGTCCTTGACTCACATATGCCACTCCTGCCTCCCTTATCCATGGGCTCGCAAGGATGGTTCGGTGTGACAGCCTATTACACAAGGGCTTTGGACTGTCATATTTGTGGCATGTCTGGTGCTGTGTGACTCGTGTTGACACCCCTAGTGGGGATGATTGCGGTGTTATTGTCCACTGTTCAGCTTTTGCTAGATGGGGTGTTTCATGATTAATGTGTACATTCATTGCTATGCATTGTGTAGTATGTTTCTTATCTTTACTGTACACGTGCTTGTTGCAAATCATGCCGTAGATAGTGTGTTCCACACTTTGGATGTGAAAGACGGACTGATGGTGTGATTTCTGATGTAAGTCTCTGACATGGTCCAGTAATGAGATGCCTGAAGAGACACACACAGATGACTTTAAAGCATTAATCATGTGTTTCATGCCCTTTCTGCAGGGGGATGAGCCTCCAGACCACCTTTGCCAGCAGACATGGCCTATTGAACATCTGAATTCTGGACACGTTTGTTGGTGCCCACATGCACATGTGTGCACAAGCAGAGGCACAGGGATTGCAGACCTACATCCTAGAACTGCTGATGTGTTCCAAGGAACTCCAGGCAAGTTGAGCAGCACAGGGGGGCCACAACACAACAAAGCTTGCACCAGGCGAGTTGCACATGCAGGCTTAGTAACTGAGGGTGAGCTTGGACGAATATTGGTGTTCAAGCACACAGTGCAGCTCAGATGTGTTGGTGGACTGATGGCTGTTGATTTTAAGGTTGTCTGGGACACCTGCAGGGCAAGTGGCACATACCCTCCGGTACACCAAGGTCCATTGAGGCACTTGTATCAACCATGTAGCCTTCCGAGACATGGAAAGGGGAAGCTCACAGGGACATACAGCAAGGGACATACTCGGGTGCAGTGCATTTCATTTCCATGTACATTTTGATACATGCACTGCCTACTTTGTTTCGGTCATGGTGGAACACGACTTGTTCTGAAGTTATGCCTTGCTATATGGGTCTGTCTGCTTACCCAGGGAACATTGCATGTTGTGTGAATTGTGACACATTGGTGTTCCATTTGCCACGCACCCACCGGCGGCTGACTTACTGCATTGACTGTGTATGACCCATCACAGGGGTAATGTTACAGATGGGTACGAAGCATCTACACCAGATTGTCTGTTTGTAGAGTAGGTTGTTTCTATGGGGCATGTTTGGTGGTGTGTTTTTGTGTTATGGGCACGGACAGATTATTAACTGTGGCTCTCTTTGCAGCATTGCAGTACTCCTGTAACCAGACCTGAGAGTGCGCAGGCTGGAGGCCAGCACTCAAAACCAGAGCTAAGTGTCTTGTTGTTTTTCTTTCAAACTGCTCTGCATAGGCTTGATGGGGGGTGCACTAATGCATGGATGAATGTGTAATTCAATTTGGTATGTTTGTTTTCCCCTAATCACCCGGAGTCCTATCCAATTTTAAAACCTGTACCCTCTACCCGGTGTTCCTTCTTCCCGTACCTATCCAAGCAACGTTCCCTAACCCTCTTTCCCCGCTGGGGTTGCGGATGCCTGTGTAAGCCCCAAACTTGCAGGCGCCAAAACCCTAGAGCGGGTGGTTGGTTCGTGCCACTCCTAAGCCTGGACTTCAGAAGGCCATGACAATGATGTCCAAGTTTGTTCGGATTGTGTATGTGTTCATGCAGGTAGTACATTTTCGTGCATTCCCTACTTTCATGTGTAATTCCTCCTCCCCTCTCCTGCCACTCATTCCAGTTATCCAGTGTGCCAACACCTGTCCCGACTGCATATCCCTGACCCTCCTTCCCCACCAGGGTCTCAGAGGCCTGTTTGAGTTTGACCTTGCAGGCACCCGGGACACAGTGGGGGTGGTTGTTTCGTGACACTCCTGCGCCTGTACACGGGACCTGTGACAGTACACATCCGTTCATGGTGTATCATTCTATGTTAGGTACTACACATGGTTCACATCCTGTTGTGACATTGTTTTACTGTACTACCTTGGTTGTTACATCATTGTGGTAGTACTTGGCCTTTGTGGGGTACTGCTATGTCAAGTCATCTACTGGAGGGTGTTCTGGTTCGTTTTTCTGGCTTGGATTGTGTGGTTTTGCAAATGAGGGTGGACTCTGAGGGTGAAGGCACCTTTTTACACACAAGGTGGGAGATGGTGACGAAGGGGAATGGTGATCCTGTGGCCAGGTGAAATTGAGGGTGGAAGGCTCCATGACCCAGGTGCAGTTGTTCAGTGGGTCATGGTCATTTGTGAGGGAGGGGGGGGTTGTTGTTGATAGTTGCCTTGCCCTGCAGTGTGATGGGAACCCTCACATTGTAATTGTGGTATCCTATGTACATGTTGTGTTCTGCTGATCAATGCCTGTTCATGTGTTGTGTTTACCTTTCAGGTGTGAGGGGATAGTTGTGGTTTGACATGCTGTGGTGTACACATGGTGAATGTTCACATGTGATGTGTAGAGGACACTGATGGTCACTTGATTGCACATGCATATGTTGAGTGCATGTCCTTACTGACCCACGCACTTGCACTATGATGCACTACATGTACAACCACCCTTGGATATCCACGTGTTCACTCTGTTTGCCTTCTGGTGCCCACTGTGTCCCTGCAGCACATGTTCTGTGACCAATTATGATTTGATGTGATTTGTCGCTTAGATGTGATGCTCAGGGTGTGCATCACACACAATAGCTGTTCACTGTGCTGTGCGCTGAGCAGTGTGTTGCAGGAGTTGGACACAGCACACAGAAGCTGCAGTGTTGATTTTGCAATGCAAAATGTGCATGTAGACAGGCATTCATTGTTATGTTACGTCTACAACTTTTGTAATGCATTTGGGAATGACTTATTTTGGGTGGGAGGTTGTTGGTCAGTCATTACATCTGATTCCATGTCAGGCATCATTGTCTGATGCCACTGTACATTTTTGACATGGCAATGTGTACCTTCTTGGTACTGTGTTGGTGTATGGGTATTGCTTGCCATGCCATGTTGTGGTTTGGGAGGGTTTGAGTGACATACAGTGATGGTCATGGCCTGTTTTGCAGGTGTGTGTGATTCACACCTTGCATGTCAGGGTCATCCACTTCTCAAAGCAACTAGCTGGGGGTAGATCTCTCTCTGCGGCAGGGGCCCCCTCTGTAACAGCCTTCCTGCCTCACTGGAACTTGAGGAGAACCATCTCCGGTTCCGGAAGCACCTCAAGACCTTCCTCTTTGCTTCTGCTTTCTCTCTGCCTTTCCCTTGCAAAATTCTTCACTGGAACTGCACTGGATCTGCAACTGGGCCACTCTCACCAACCTCGGTCCCTGGCCCAGCCACTCTCCACTTGCACTGCCTCCCTGGCAACCCCTGCACTGCGGGACTGTCTCTCTATCCATACAGCCCCCCCTTCCCAGCAATTGTCTGCACTTACCTTTGCAGTTTCCACCAGCTGGCCTATTTATTTGTTTTTTAGTCTACTTACCCTGTACTGCACTCCCCCCTCTCCCCTTCCCCTTGCACTTTTCCCTTCCCCCTACCCCTGCACTTGCGCAATCTAAATGACACCTGGCCTAGTAGTATCGTTGTCTGTCTTCCCTTGTTCCCCCCTCCCTGCCTCATTGCAACTTGAAACACTTGTGTATAGGCACGTTACAAATGCCATATCATGTCATGTCATATGTGTGCCTTTTGGTCACACAGGATAGCTTGTGTTTAAGTAGCTAGGGATGCAGACAATCTGGCACTTCCATGGCAACTATCTCAGGGTGGTAGGGTTGTGACAGTTGACTGTCTCTTTGTCATCATTGATTGTCACCTGGTATGTGCCAGGCCTGTGTGCACTCCGCAGGGGTGGGAGTTTAGGTGAAAAATGTGGCCACAAGCTGGGTCCGGGCTTCCTCGCCACATGCCCTGTCCCCTCCCATGGGAAGCACCTGTGCCTGTGGTTGGGGATGTGGGGGCACCACCATGTCCACCGGTACGCCCTGCCGTGTTGCAACATTGTGCAGGACACATGCTGCCACAATGATCCTGCACACTACTGGGGGTGCATAGAGTAGCTGCCCGCCAGAGCGGTCAAGGGAGCGGAAACGTGACTTGAGCACTCCGAATGTGTGCTCCACTATGGCCCTGGTTGCAATATGGGTGGCGTTGTATCTTACCTGGGGTGGTGTGGTGGGGTTCCGGATTGGCATCCTCATGTGGTTGCTCAGAGGGTAGGCACTGTCCCCTGGGGAGGTGTAAATGGTTGTGATTATTGGGGTTTGTTATTTGTGTGTGTGTGTGTGTGTGTGTGACATGCATGCATGTGCAAGGGCATTTGTACTCACCTAGGAGCCAGGTGTCGCCATGCTGCCCAGCTTCCAGGGCCCGGCTCAGGGCGGACATTCTGTATATGAAACTGTCATGGGTGGAGCCAGGGTAGTTTGCATAGACAGAGCTGATGATTCCCTTTGCATCGCATACCACCTGTACATTGATGGAATGCCAGTGCTTGTGGTTTCGGTAGATGTGCTCAGTGGCCTTAGGTGGACGTAGGGCCACATGGGTGCAATCTATGGCACCAAGCACTTTGGGGAAGTGTGCCACCCTGAAAAAATCCAGGACAACGGCCTGCCTTTCTGCGGGTGTTCTGGGCATGTATATGTGCCTGCGGACTGAGGGGCGCGCTGTCATGATTGCCATTACCTGGTGTAGACAGCGTGACTGCATGTCCTGTGAGACCCCCCCCCCACTGTGGCAGTAGTCCGCTGAAATGACCCAGTGGCCAAGAAATGCAGGACATTGAGCACCTTCTCCAAGGGGCTCAATGCTTGGGAGCAAAGGGTGGGGGATGTAAGGTCATCTTCCCACTCCCTGACCAGGTCTAGGATGATATGGGGTGGAAACCTATTCCTGCCGTAGACCTGGTCATCAGGCATCCCAAAAAGGTCTGTCCGTGGTGCGAAAATGCGTGCCCTGGCTATTCTCTTCCTCCTGCGGTGTCCCACGATCAGTGCTGCGACAAATGGGGCATTCATCGTAGCTGTATATACGTGTTTGTTGTTTGCGCGCACTTTTATACTGTGCACGGCGATGCTTCCGCCTGCCTTCGTGTGGCGGACGCGTTGACGCCTGTGTGCGTCTTTTGCCGTGCGCGGGTTTCCCGTATTCGAATCCATGAATACGGGTTGTTCGCGTGCGTGTGGGCGTTCCGTGTAGTGCCCTGCAGTACTTCCCCAGTTACGCCTTCTTTTTCACGCATTAGTCCCCATTCCGCGTGTTATGCCCACTGTTCCGCCCACTTTGATTGTGTGCGCCGCGCTATGTGCGCTTTTGCTGTGCGCGTAGCGCGCGCCGTGTGTGCCCGCGTGCGCCATGGCAGGATTTGGCGAACGGACAGCGGGAAACACGCGCAGCGGCTTCCTTGAATCGCACGCGTGCGCTGGGTTTCTCACGCTTGCGCCACCCTGCGCCTGCTTGCGCTGGGATTTTCTGCGCATGTTTGCTCCTTGAATTGACCCCTAAGAATGTTATTCGCATTTGTTACCAATAGACATTTTTGCAAAAAATAACATATTTTCCACAAAATTTGGGAATATAATGATAATAAGCCTAATTCATGGTGTATAATCGGAAAAGGAGTGCATTTGGGAAGCCTTAGAATTTGCCCCCAGAATTTTGCATCAAGAGTATCCCACCATTCACGATCTTCCGTAATTTTTGTTTCTGCTCCAGAGCTCAGAATGGGAATCACTTTCTGTTTGTAAAACAGCACCACATGGCTGTAAGAAAACTTTCCATATCTATACACCATGATTCTGGCTTGTGATGCCAGAAATTGCAATTTTAAATTTACCGACTGAGAATAACAATCATCGGAATTCGTATTTTTTATATTCATGCCCAAGTATCTATACTGCAACGCAAGTTCAGCATTTACAAGCCCAAATTTGTTGTGTGAGGGTTTACCTTTCACTGCTTTGTTACAGATCACTACCTGTATTTTCTCTGTGTTTATGACCTGGTTATTATCCTGTGCATAAATATACAATCTATTTAATAAGTTTTGTAAGCCAGATGGAGTTTTGGATAAAAGGACGAGATTGTCCGCATATAAAAGCCATGCTATTTTATGATCATCAAGCTTTGGAGAGTCACTGATAGTGTTCAAGAAGGACTCACCCATATCTAAAATAAAAAAAATTAAAAAGGGTTGAGGCTAAAATACATCCCTGTTTGAGACCTTGTTCTGTTGGGATGGTAGTGGATAATAGTCCTTCAACTGTCAACCTGACCTGCATGGTGGTATTTGTGTGTAACAGCGTAATTAAAGAGAGCAAGGAGGGTGGACAACCATATAATATATGTTTAGTGTATAATTTTGCTCGATCAATGGAGTCAAATGCCCCCCGTAAATCTACAAAGGCCATGTACAAAGGTGTTTATCGTGTTGCACAGATTGATTTTAGCATGTTAATTGTTATAATATTGAACAAGGTGCCTAAACCTGAGACAAATCCTGATTGGAACGGGTCTCGGATTTGACACTCTGACAACCATATGCTCAATTTTTTGAGGATTATATGAGTGAAGATCTTCCCGGGAGCATCCAGAAGGGCAATTGGCCTGCAACTAGATGGTTTTTCACAGTCACCTTTTTTAAACACAATTATTACTATGAAATGTTTCCACAATTGAGGTAGACTTTGACTGAAATTAATATTTCTGAAAAGGTTATATAGAATTTCCACCCATTTCTCTGGATGTTTTTTAAAGGTCTGATTTGAGAATCCATCAGGACCAGGAGCTCTTCAGCTGCTTATTTTCCCTATATAATATAGGATATCCTCTTTGTCAAAATTGAGCCAAAATTTCCCTTGAATTGCTGAATTTATGGTTGACGCAGAGTTTGTTGGTAAGGCATAGAGTTGTGTAAAATATGTAATCCAGTTTTTTTCTATAACCGCATTGTATTGACTACCAATTTGATAGCCATTAGTGGCTTGATTTAGTATTAGCCAAGTTTTTGCAGTATTTTTATTTTGAACTGCACTTAACATTGCAGCACCATCTTTCTGATAGGTTATACGTTTCCTACTTCTTAACCAATTTTTGTATTTGGTTTTGATGCTGGCTAATACTGATTGCCTTTCGTCAAATTGTAATTTCAATGCTCTTTGCTTCTGAGATCTATACAGAGCCTTTCTTAGTCTGATGTCATGATCATAAACATGTAATTTTGGCTTTTTGTCAAAATGATTACAGCTATTGGACTGATATTGTTGCATTATATCACAATAAATTATGTCCCCAGTAGCCATACCTTGAGAGTATTGCTGTACTTGTTTATCTACTTGTGTGCTGAATAGTTGTAACAAGTTCTCTGACCATCATAGTCTATTCTGTCTTGAGTTAAGTGTTACAAAACCAGCAAAGTGCATAGGTATTTCAGCTCAATGTGGACTTGTAACTACCCATTTCATGGTGGGCATGTCATGGTCGCTAAGGTCAGTCCTTTTTACACAGAATTGAGTAACTGAAGAGGCCATGCTATTATCTACATAAATGTGGTCAATTGTTGAGGACAAAATTCCTCTCCACCAAGTGGGTTGTGTAGGAATGTCATCTTTGAGTGTCCCTTTTAACATCTGTAGATTACGAGATTTAACAAAATTCTGCCATGGGCCCAGCCTCCCCTATGGTTAGGAATACTAGATAGACAGTTGAGGTTCAGATCTCCAGCAAGAATTACATTTTTAATGATGTTATCAACTACAATCATGTCCATTAGTGCATTAGAATCTATGAAGAACTGATCATCAGAAATTCCCATGACATTCCAATATAAATTGATCAAAGCATAAACAGAGTGTGAAGTGTCTAGTTTAATCATTTGCATGTGAGAGTTCAGAGAGGACCATAACTCAGACTTCAGCCCCGATTACTTTTTAATGGCTATAATTAAACCAGAAGAGGGTCTTCCGCACGCTGCTTTGATGGCAGAGTACAGGTATAGATCATGATCATCCCAAATTGGGGATGAGGTCAGCCAAGTTTCTTGTAGCAGCAGCACGTCAAAGTTACCAAGGTCAATTTTTGAGTTGTTCTTGAAATGTTTATGCCCTCTAGTATTCCAACTCAATAAGGTTATTGCAGAAGAGAATATCATAGCTTTTTGCTAATTTTGCATTACATTACAATTACAAACACATTTGGAGATAGTTGACACTTGTTTTACGTGTGAGGTTATGGGTCCAGCATGCATTCCAGGTCCTTGATCAAGTATTATTTGTGCCACGGGTATATCTAATGAATTAAATGGTTCTGTGATCAATGTAAACCCCAATGCATGCAAGTGGTTTTTGGCAGCCCAAATGGTGTTCTGTATAACATGGACATTCATCCATATTCTTACTGAATTACATTTTTTTTTATGGGTAAATTCAACAAGATATATGTCAGTAGAATGGATATCTTCCAATTCAGGGATGTCAGAAAAGATGGCCATTATTGAATGTCTATTTAGATCATATTGATTATATCGGAGTGGTCTACAGGACAACATTAACGAATAAGCAGCAGGACGTTTTTCTGCTGGTTTGGTGCTGTTTTTGGAACATTAATTCGAACCGTATTCACCATGGATGCGGGAACTTTCGGGTCTTTCGGACATGCATTGATCTTTAAGGCTATTCCCAGTAATTTCAACAACTCGGGTGCAATCAAGTTTATCGAGATTTCGTCTGGAGGGGTGGCCAAACAAGCTTTCGATGGCACTATTGGAAGATTTAGCTTAGGGAGAACTGGAGTGTCTATGATAATATCAGACACTGTTTGTGATTTGGCCAGTTGGATAGGAAGCTTTAATGTAGAGGGTGAGATCCTATCAGGTACAGGTTTAAGTGGACACAGGTTTAAGACCTTTTATTAGGGGTGCGCAGACATATAATCATCCACCGCTTTCCTAATCTCCTGGCGATGTAACTTCAAGGATTGGTATTCCAAATTTGAGGCCTGGCATGTGATTGCTTGTGATTTGTTTTTTGATGATTTGTCAGCACCAAGTTCCGTGTCAGGCTCTTTAAGTGAGGCAGCTGCTTCAACCAGATCATCTAAAGGGGCATGAGTTGGTATGTTATTATTTGCCTTCAAATACAGTTTTCTTGCTTCTATTTGCAGATGATATTTTTTTAAAACTGCATTAAAGGCCTGTATTATGCTATTTTTGGGTACAGTTATGGACTTAATAAAGTGTTTCGTTGCAGAGGTAGAAGGATCTTTCACCATTTTTTTGGTTTTTTGATTTTTTTCTTTGGGGAACGGCCTGCTTCAGTTGTTTTATGTTGGCAAATTTGTCATCTGTGCAAAAATAGCGTAAGCAGCCTTTGAGACTGTTTTATTTAATGTGTCACCATTTTGCTTTAATGTGCTAGTTTTGTCATCTATACCATTTGTGTTTGATTCCTGTGTAATGTCATCAATCACAGGTACTGCATACATTGTCACCTCCTTTGTTGATACTACATCCTTTTTATCACAGCTCATCGCATCCACATTTGTCATAGTTTGAGTAGATATGGAGATTACTTCTGACTTGGCTTTCACTAATTCAGAGATAGCTCCAGATTTCTTGGTCAATGGCTCGGTCACATTTTTCTGCCAAATCAGCATTTGCTCCATTTGATCAGCTTGATTGGTCATCTCATCATTCATCATTTCGAATAGTTTACCTAATGATTGTAAGGCAAGGTTTATTGCATTTAAAGTAAATTCCACAAGTCTATTATTTGAATCTTGTGGTAAAAAAGTCTCTTGATTGTCTTCCAAAGCCACCATTTTGCGCAGTGTCGGAAGAATATAAGAGTCAGCTAGATCAGAACTGGAATGGTGGGTGTCAATGAATAAATCAGGGGAGCCAGATACATTTTGCGATAATGCTCTGACCGAGAGTCCGGAACTATTCGATTCCAGATCAATGATCGACATGTCATCTGATTGTTTGTTGGCATTATCACTATAGTGAGGCACAGCTGAAGCAGTCGGAGCATTATTTAATTACATTGTATCTGATAGAGATTGTTTTTTTATTATCTCTACTGAGCTGGAAAAAACAATGGCATTAATAGGGCTACCCCCTGGGTTAAAAACCGAAGATTGTTGCAAACCCACTCCTCCTCCCGTTTCCGTGGGTTCCACAAGCGAGATAGACTCTATCGCTTGTGTTGTAAGGACTGACAGTTCTTTAGGTGTCCTTAAATCTACATCTGAGTGTTTGAGAGGAGTTGCTTTGGAAACACATACTGTGGCTGGATCCCGACAAGGATCTAATGTTTGTGTTGTCAGGGGCTTTGGGCATCAACTTCAGTTTCTTGCGGCTCCCACAATCGGAGGGTGTCGAGCATGTGGGAGGAGTTGGGCATTTGCGAGATGCCATGGTAGGCATTACTCCTTTGTTAGCCTGCATAGATCTGCTATCAATTGCAGGCATTCCAGTCCTTAGAGTAAAAAGCGATTGATGCATTCAAGTAATTTGGGTTAGGAGCAGCGCTCAACAATTTAAACAAGCGGGTTACCACGAACTCGTAACAGATGAAGACCGGGCGAGAAACGTGGCGAAGCAGCAAAGCGGTGCTTCCTCGATTAAGTAGGTTCACACCAAAAAGAGGCAGAGCTTGCAATTTGAAAGTGAAATAGCCTGAAGAAAGGCTTTCCATTATTTAAACAGTAAAGAAAAGATAGGATTGATATTAATATAAAGTCCACAGTAATCCTCAGAAGTCTTAAGAAATCCTTGTAGCAGTGAAGAAGTGAAATACTGCATAGTATAGCAAGTCCAGGTTCACAGTCCAGCAGAGAGTACGGCAAAGCGGTACTTCCTCGGTACTTCGCTTCGGTGCACGCGCGCTGGTGCACGTGCATTCCAGGTTAAGTAGGCTCACGCCAAAAAGAGGCGGCGCTTGCGATTTGAAAGTGAAATAGCTTGAAGAAAGGCTTTCTGTTATCATATAGTATAGCAAGACCACGTTCGCAGTCCAGCAGAGAGTACGGCAAAACGGTACTTCCACGGTACTTCGCTTTGGTGCTCATGTCTCCTCACGTATCTGTAGGCTCACTTTTACATATAGATATACTTTCAATATATCCTGCCATGTGGTGAAAGCACCCAACAGATGATTCTAGTTGTATTTTATGTTCAAACAATTCTGATTTCATGTTTTAGCTAGCTAGAATTGTAGCTGTGATGTGCATTACATCTATTGGCACATTATTTTATGTGTGGATAATACCTACTGGAATATTAATTAGAATTACCATGTTTAAAGTGTGCCACAGAATTCTCCACCAGCCACTGATTGAATGATTTGGCACAACTACGTATCACGTGTATTTTTGTAAGAAAATGTACCTGTGAGCACAAACATGATGGGCTGCTGTGAAATGCTTCTGTAATGTCCATGATCTGACATCCGAACTATTGGAATATTTAATTTGTAACCCTGACAAAATGGCTCCTAAATAATGTTGCTTTTTTATCAAAAATGTCCTGATAATTGTCCAGCAAAATGCTCAACTTCTCACCAACTGTGAGACAAGACTTATGCACTCCATTTTAACACTTCACCAGCTCACCATGGTTGGCTGCGACCAAACTGCTAGATCTTATGCTGAAATGGTTTGCATCCTACCTATCTCACAGACACCAAGATATCCAGATGGGCTACATCACCTTCAAACACTACAACATCACCTGTGCAAGGAAGGTGAGAGTAGTGTGTGAGGGTCGAACGTGTCAAATGAGGTAGCAAGCATGAGTCCCTTTTATCAATAGTCTAAAGTGCATTGTCTACCATCTGGATGATGGCTGTTTAAGGGCTTCATTTGTTGTAGACATGAATTATCCTGTAGCAGACAAAATTGATAAATGTTTGTAAATCATGATTAGTAACTATTCCCGATGACTGTGCCGATCAACTGGATACTCATGATTAGCCAGTAGTTTTCTAGGTCTTCCGGGTGAGTGTTTTTATCCGTAATGGGCACGAGCCCTGTTTTTGGAGACCTGGGAATGTACTCTCGATGGGTCAGGCCTGGACTATCTCAAGAAGAGTAAGACCGGTGTGTTTTATTTGTGTAACTTTTTTAAAAGATGATGGTCGAGAGAATGTCATCGATGTAAATGGTTGTTTTTTAAGGATGAGAGCATATATGAGAGGTCCTAAGGGGAGAGAGAAGAGAAGTTGGTCCAGGATTGAATAGCCTGTGGGGGGATTTATGAGTATATCATTCAGAGGATTTTTAGCCTGATGGTGTTAATCATGTTGATAAAGAATAGCTAACCTCATGCTATTGATAACCTCATGCTTCTACCGAGAGACTCTGGTACTTCTGGGGTGGTGTGGAGTTTGAGCAGTGTTTGACTGCTGCAAAAGGGACTTTGCTCCTGTTAGAGGCTGCCATAATGGTTTGTGGTATAAGCAGTAGCCTTTGCTTTGGATATTAGGATCTGCAGTTTAGAATGTAGGGCCTTGAGTTATAGACGATCCTTCGGTTTTTGAAACTTGCACCAGCATTTTTGAAAGCAGTGATGGACCATTTGTTGATGAAGTTCTGCCATGGCCCCATGTATCCGTAGCAAAAGTATTTTCAAACTCTGTGAGGTTGGATGAAAGGTTTCGAACAGTGAGGTGACATTGGTAGATGTGGGGAAGTTGGAGAAACTTATCCCGCACCTCTACCGGAATGTTTTTGAAGGAGCTGACCTGTCACCATGGGGCATTTAATATGATCCTTGTTGGCTGTTTGGAATTGTGATAATGAGAAAATAATGGCTGTATGTTCCAGTCAAGTGCAATCGGGTCCTCGTACCTAAGGAGGGGGAAGAGGTTTCAATGTGCTCTATGTGAAGGGTATTACTCTTAATGTGTGTGGGGGCTAGAACATTTTGGGTCACATGCAGCAATTCTGTCAGGGACCAGAATGCAACTCTGGTGTTTGCTATTGCTTGAGTTCTGGGGAGGTTGAATCTTCCAAGGAAGATGTTGGTCACATGAGAATTACCACACCCATGAGGGTTTCTGTGTATGAATTGAAAATGGTTCCTGCCTAAGAAATCCAGAAAGGATGGGGAGAGGTGGAGCGTAGTAAGAGCCCTAGGAGTTTACAAGGCGATAACTTAGATGTTTGCTTATGAGAATAATGGATATTAGAATATGTAATGCGGTTTCAATTTTGCAAGTAAAGCAGATAGTAAAGATTCCAATGTGCAAAGTGCTTTCAAATGTTGAGGAGTAAAGGTTTGTTGTACTTAAGTAAAGAGACAAAAAAGCTTGAATTACCTAACAAGGAAAATAACTTTAGGATGCATCCGAATAGACCAAAGTTGGTGTTCATCAGTGATTTCTTTATTAATAGTCAAAATGGAGCAACCAGAGTTAAAGAGAGCAAAAATGGCAAGGTGCTATTATGAAAGAGTATGAGGGTTTCCATGTTGGCCTGTGGCTATGGTACTGCATGGGAGAGGTTTAAGGCTTGTGGGAGACAACAGGGTAGGGATCTGGGAGAAACATGTAGGGATTCTCGATCCTGTCTGACAACCTGATGAACACCTGACAAAACTATTTGCTCTGGCCAATCCCAGCCATCCTCCGAGCACAGCAACTGCGCATGTTAGAGTGAGGTTTGTGGTGTTGCTCAGTTGTCCAAACAACATACTAAGGAAGGTGTTCTTGCCTCCCATAAACCTCAGCATGTAACTTAATTAGCAAAGGGTCCAGACTGCCCCCTTTGCTGGCAATTCACAGATCCTTGTTTTGATGTACATGGCGTGCAATGTATTTGTTTGAAAGTCAGACGCTGATTGACAATGGCAAGTAATGCAGCAACCTTTCGAATAGCTTATACCATACCTGCTTTATATCATGTGTGATGTCATCATCCAGTTCTAGCTGTTGAAACACCTAGCACATTGCCATTTAGCAGTTAAGACTGGCTGCAAATGTTTGCAAGAGTCCTATGATTGCAGGGTTGCGGGTTGTTTTGACTTGGGTGACTAACTCCTCTCATCCCTCGACTAATAGTCTCCACTTATCTGACTTATCTTAAGATGACCTCCGTCCAAGACCCAAACAACACCCTCAACAAATCCCTCAACAACATATACACCTGGATGACAAACCACAATCTCAAGCTAACTCTGACCAAAACAGAAATAATGATCTCACCACCAGAACACAATGCAACACAAACATTCCTAAACTGGCCACTGTGCATGGGAACTCAACCAGACACAATGGGCCTCATTACGAGTCTGGCGGTAACCGAGGTGGTAAAACCACCTAGTTACCGCCGGACTCGTATTACCATTCCGTCTCCGTGATTCCTGGAATTACCGGGGAATTACAACCCCGGTGACTCGGGAATTCCAGAGGCGGAAATGGTTAAAACCCCATTCCCATTGAGTCCCATAGGACTCAATGGGAACGGGGATCATGGAAACACCACCACCATCTCGTGATGGTGCCGGTGTTTCCTCGTCTGCCTGCAGGCAGGCGGTGTTAAACCCGCCAGGTCAGACCTGGCGGGATTGACGCCTCTGCCTGCAGGAGTTGTGATCAGCCGGTATGAAAACAACGGTGGCGGCGGGTTTACCGCCACCGTTGTTTCCATACTGGGTGATTTGTAATGAGGCCCATTGTCAGTGACAAAAAAAACCTGGGCAACCTCATGAATAATGGTCTTTCCCTAGAACCACAAGCTAACATAATAGTAATAAAATGCTTCTACCCCTGCAACTAATAAGCGGGATACTCCCCTACCTCAACTTCTCACACAGAAACCTCATAATCATCTCCTTGGCACTATAAAGACTAGACTGCGTAAACAGCCTCTACTTTGGAATGCCAGAATGCCTCACAAAAAAGCTACAATGTATCATAAATACTGCAGCAAGACTACTCGTGAGACTAAATAGAAGATACCACATCACACCAGCCCTTCAAAGTCTGCAATGGCTACCAGTAAAAAAGCACAACAACTTTTAAGCCCTCTGAATTGCTCACAAATCATTACACGGACAATGAGCCGAATGTTGCCAACGTAAAATCAACCATTACCAACCAGGAAGATTGAGCAATGATGTCTAAATAGAAAAAGAAAACATGACGAGAAAAGGAAATGCATTCTCCTATTTGATAGCCAAACTATGGATCTCGGTACTGAAAGAAACAAGAACAATGAAAAACCACCAAACTTTCAGAAAACAACTGAAAACCTGGCTACTCAACTCACAGAGACAAGCATACAAATGCACACCCCCACAAACCATACTCTGGGACCAATGCAAACATGTGACAATACGGAATAAAGATCTGAAGCCGGACAACGGGTCCTTTAAAACGAGGTAACAGTATCTGAAATGGATGGGGATGCAGATCTTACTCAAAAATCAATAATCGGACTGACTCAAGAAATTGGCAAAAGTCAAAGTTGTTTTAATAACAAGTCCTTAAAACAGGGAGTACAATGGACCTCAATGGATGCTACAAAGAGTTATCTCGACATAATTCATAAAAAAACATTGATTTTATACTAAATAAGCATTATGAGTGACGTCAGGATACCTGGCAAAATAAGAAAACCTAGGGGTTGTGGTTGGTCAACGGGAAACAACTCCATATACTTTCTATGGGATACAAAGATGCGATTAGATCTCTAAGGTCAGGTGGGCAACTAAGCCCATCCCAAGTGCAAGTCATCTTCCCTGTCATGAAAATATACAACATACTATTGGCTTATAAAACTATGGGTCTCTTTTATAAGTGCCCCTCTATAATTGGCACACTTGTACCCTTCTGGAAGATTCCACACGCTAGCAGCACGCAACTGGGACTCCATGTGCTGGGCTGGGGGGCTTTGGCATGGTCATGCCTCCCCACCCGATTAGCCCAACATCCATCATCACGCCTGCGGTCTGCCATTCAATTAATACCTTTGAACTTGGCCTTGCAGAGACTCACTGCGCCTGGGAATAAAAGGGAGTGAAGTATGGTCTTATCTTCTGGTCTCAGTGTAGCGCAACCCAAAGTTTATTCACATCTGATCATGTGACTGGAGACCACATTTTTCAGCTCTTTGTTGCATTTTAATACCATTAAATGAAGACATCTTGGCATCCTCAATGGCTTTCATTACACCTCAAACTGGAGCTGAGCTTGCTTCTCATGTTTTTGTATCTTCTTGAGTACATAGCAAGGCTCTTAGCGGCCCCGACTCTTGACGCTGGGCCAGGCAAACCTTTCTTGCATCTTCCTTCGCCATCAGCTATTATCCTGCTGTGCCACGCTTCCAATTCTTCCATTCACGGGGTCCAAGTTTGCTAAAGTGTGTTTGTGGAACATCCAGAGTCTCTATATTCCTATGTACATACATTGGCGCATCAGCACAATCTATTCCCTACGTAGCCAGCCTCATGATTATTTCATCTACTTTCGTTACTGCGTCTGTACAATTGTAAAATGGTTTTGCATTTCCTTTGGTGCCTCTCCGCACATGCAATCTTAATTTCAGGGGCAACATGTTACATTTTTCCTTACTTGGCCATCAGATTCTATAAGGTTTATGTTCTTACTTCATGTATAACTCTTCTGTGTTTGTCACCTCAACTTCATGTGACATCACCAGTTCTTTCTTCATTCATTTTCACAATTCTTACAGAACTTCCTTCAGAAGGTCATCATTTCTTCGTGGATACATATTAGGTTTTCTCAATGGATACTTTGTTTCAAGGACCTTGCGCAGTATTGGCATTCTCACCGGTATTGCACATGTCGTCAATTTCTGGTTGCCAACATATAGGTAGAATAAGGGTGGATGTTCCGGTAGAGGTACTTGGCTCCTCCTCTACCAAACCAAAAATAAAACCAACACACACCCAAAGCCAATCAGATACCAACTAACCACCCCTACTCTTTTCCACACCTGCATACCTCTCACTTACTACACACGCCCAAAAAGGCAGCGCAAAACTACACACCAAAAACGTGCAAACTTCACACCCACTGGCAACCACGCCACAAAACCAAATAGTTGCAAACAACAAACAACCCAGACACTGGACGCTACCGCTCCGGACAAAACAAGCTCAGTGCACACAACAAAGCACATGCAAAAAGCTCACATGCACAGACCCCAGTTTCTCCTGGTTCTGCAAGCATCGAAAGCAGAGCACAACCTCTATTCTATCCCTCTTCCCTCACTATCCAACCCCACCAACCTTTCTTACAGAGCCACTTGAGTGCCTGGATACCATGCAAATGGCAGCGGTTCAAAGTATAAATCATCATAACATAACCTACAGAGTCCTTCACTACTAGATCATCTATAACCTCTATATGGAACTGCTGTACGCACTCATGGAAAAACCTCAACATTGTGAAGCACCAGTACATATAGGATACACAGTTGTACCTAAAGGTCAAGGTCATGCAGGATGTTGCTTGCCTTCTGGTATGGCTTGTAACCATTCAAACATGGATGACAAGTGTCCACTTAATGCTTTACCACACCAAATTCATACTCCTGGTCCACCTCCCCAAGCAGGAAGCCAATCAAAGGTGACAAAATGCGTTTGAATGGGTTCAACCCTCTCCTCACTCACTCAGAAACATATCTAAGCTTCATTGCCTGTAGCAATCTTTCCTTCCAACATCACATCAGGAAAAAGGATCAAATATCTTGGTGTCAGATTTCTCGACTGTGCAAGGTCAAAACCTTCTTCCTGCCCCAGCACTTCTGACCAGTGTTGCAGGTCCTAGAGATCTTGCATATCAATGGTGGTAATGCCCACCTGTAAAGGCTCCTGGCTTCTCACATGGCCCACCTCAAAGAGGCTAACACGATTCTCAGTCAAGTAATGAACAAAGTTGGCACCTGCTTTCTAAAACAATAGTATGAGACAAAACACATATGATTTCAGGTCCCTCATTGAGTGAAGCACCTGCCGGCCAATTCACTGATTTAAATTCCAGGAGCAATGCACATTGATAACTGAAATGCACTGATTAATTTATTCAATCTTACTGTATAATGTATGCACATGTACAATTGAGGTACATTAATAACACTTATTTGTATTATATGACAGTAAACATGAGTTTGAATCCAGGTTTCAGGAGCATATATCATGAAGATATGTTGCTGACCTTACATAAATTCAACCCAAATATTTGCGGAATATGGTAAGAAATAAATTGCATTTATAATTCCTGATTCTCAAATACCCAGGGTATGGGTGTTTCTTGTTGTGACAACAACAGCAGATAAGTAATACTGAGGTCACACTATCGCAAGGTAAAATGCTTAACTGTACCCCCTTTGCGCCATATATTTTATGTTGGAGTGGGGAATGTTATTTTGTTTTCTTTCTCCAGCGCTCACTCTTGTGTTGGAAATAGGAAAACAATATATAAGGGTCCTGGGAAGTAACAAGGTCATGTGAAGCAGTGTGGAGGGGTGAAACGAGGCAGAGGGATGCTTTTAGTAGTTTTGGAGGGGGGTGGAATTGGTTTTAACCAAGAAGAATTAATTAATAATTGAACTAGCGGGATTCCAAGATGAGACCGAAGGAGGAGGAGGACGTGAGCGTCTCTCCACACTGGGCCGCAATAACAGCCATTTAATAAAGCTATGTGGAGTGGAATAACGGATTCCCCTCTGGATCCAAAACAAAAAAGCAGACAGTGAGTCACCTCTGATGCTGGAAACGTTCAAAGAGTGGTCACAAGATATCCATGATGACACCCACCACGGGAGGGGCAGACAGGCCTCTCACAATAAAGGCGACACCGAAGCCGGACCCGAAGTGAGAGGAGACATCCTCACCTCAGGAAAGGGAGAGGACCACGGCTGGCCTCACAACAAAGGCGATACAGGATCCAGGCCAGAAGTGAGAGGAGACATCCTAGCCTCAAGCAAGAGTGAGGACCACCCCCGCTGAACACCAAAAGAAAGCATCGTATAAGGAGGACATAATGGCGGAAAGAATACAGTGAGTGGTGACGGGCAGCAAGAGAGAAATAAGGCCTGGAAGTGAAAGAAGGGGATAACGGATACAGAAAAGACAAGCAGCAGTGCGTCCCGATAAATCATAACACAATGAAGGCGGGGGGAACCCTAGTGATGAGAAACACTACCCAGAACGGGAAAGGGGACAGAGAGCGCGTGACAACAGCTGGAGACAACTACGGGGTGAATCCCCCACACCAAGGCAAAATTGGAGCATAAGACAATTTAGCAGGGACACATCAGGAGCTCCAATAGAGCCCATATGTCCAAGATACTGGGGAAAGCAGTGCCAGCGACTCCACATATTACCCAAGCAAGACAAGAACAGAGCATCAAACTGCTGTGAAGCGGTGAAAGCACAACACACTCGAGAAGTGGAGGATCAAGCCATAAACCACAAACACCAGAGATAAGACCAGAAGGAACTACGGCGGCAAGCAAAGAAGACATGCAACCATTGTTCAAGGAATTCCAGGAACAGTTTATGGCCTCTTTTCACACTCAGTATGAAACACTAAAAGAAGAAATGAAACAATTGGTACAGGAATTGAAAGTGGACATGGCCAAACTGGAATAAAGAATGTACACTCTGGAAGAAGAAGCACACAAAATCAAGGAAGCCCTGGAACACTTGGCACGCCTGTCACATACTTTAGAGATCCAGTGTGAGGACTTAGAAAATCGCTCACGAAGGTTCAACATTAGAATTATAGCCCTTGTGGAAACAGTGGAGGATAAAGACCTAAAGGACACAGTCCAACAAGTCTTCACAGACATTCTGGCAAGTAATGGGGAAGAAGAGATTCAGCTTGATTGGGTCCATCGAGTGGGCCCATTGAGAACAGGCGATGCGGGCTCATGACCAAGGGACGTATTATTAGAACTCACCTCATGCACCCAGAAAGAACACATTCTGAGGAAAGCGATGACGGTGGGCCAAATGCTAATGCACAGGCCATGCTACAAAAGAGGAGAGAGATGGGCTGAGCAGTGAATTTTCTGGTGACAATACAAGTAAGAAACAAATGGACATTCCCGTTTGTCCTACTATTTATATTGGAAGGAAGACAACATAGAATTACGACATGTGAAGAGGGAGAGCAGATCTTGAACTTACAAGAAGAGATCGGCGAAGCGCGTGAAAATCAAGAAAACAGAGGACGCAGAAAACCGTGGGAATGGAAAACAGTGCCACAAAAGGGGAAAAGCGGCTACAAGAAATGAACAATGAAACGAAGAAACAAGATGATGAGCAACAACAACTCAAAGGTCATGAACAGAGAGGAAAACTGACACAAGCTGCACCCCAGGAAGAGGGTAAGACGTTAACGTGTATTAACAAGCATGTGGCCCAAGAGGACGGTAAGGCGGAAGAAACTAGGAATGATTAGTGGGGTTTAGAATTCCCCACAATGACAATGGCTTTTTTGGGTTACTTAGAGGGCCAGGTGCAAGTGACACTTTGTCTGAGTGATCATAGGAACCTGGGCCCTCCTCAGGGGAAGGAAGGGGTGGGGTGGGAGAAACTGAATTGGGGGTAGCCGGAGAAGATTTAGGAGGGGGGGTGGGAACAGGGGGAGGAACGGGGATGCCAGAAGTGACAAAAATTGAGGGGAAAGGATCCGAGGAGAGGGGGGAAAAAAGAGGAGGATCACTCAAATGAAAGATTTTAAAATACTAACATATACTGTAATGGGACTGAATACCCCGGTAAAAAGGAAAAAGCTTGAAAACCTGTGTAGAGAAAAAATGTGACATCCTCATGCTGCAGTAAATGCATATTTGCAAAAAAGGTAAAGGGAAAATATGAATTAGAGCGTATATCCAACTACATCAAGCTAACGCAGGAGAAAAAATGGCGGGTGTACTAATAGCTTTCCAGGAATGGTTGGGAGCACAAATCCAAGAATCTCTGGTGGATAACATAGGGAGGTACATATTTTTGAATGTGGCATTGTGGTCAGACTGGCATCAGTCTATGCACCAAACACAGGCCAAGATGGGTTTTGGAGAGAAGTCCTTGCAAAACTAGAGAATGTTACTAAGGGAGTAATAATGACAGGGGGCCTTAACATGCCATGACTACCCATGCAGAATAGAAGCAGAAACATGTCACAGGGAGTTACGGGCCCCCATCTAAGTCACTACTTGGAAAATTGACACACTAACTCTCGACATATGCAAAGTAGTGAGGGGGCAAGAGCAGGGCTTTTCCCATTGTTCCCACATACATTCCTCTATGTCTAGCATAGAATAAATATTAGCTTCGACAGGGCTACGGGGAAGGTCCGAGATATAGAAATGGGATAAATTTCACTATCAGACTACGCCCCTCTCTGGATGGGTATCTCCATGCAAAATTAAAAGTTGGTGCTCTAGAAATGGAAACTTCCCATAGAGCTCCTACATGACCCAATCCAGGTAGTTAACATCAGAGAAATGATTGAAAAATACTTTAAAGAAAATGAGACAGAAGAAGTATCACAAGAACCAATATGGGAAGTATTCAACGCAGTTATGAGGGAGGCACTTGAGAGCACTTAAAGCAAAGAGAAATAAACAAAGAGGTCAGTGGGAAAGGGAACTGAAGGGAAAAGTGTGCGAAATCCAGGTAGACATGTCAAAGAATCCCGGCAATATATTAAAAGATCATTGAGACATATTCAGGGACAATTGGAATCCCTTAAAACAAAACGCTCCGAGAAAGGACTTCTATATCTAAATCAATGGCACTATGTTAAAGCTAATAAAGCAGACAGACACCTGACTAGGCAATTGCAGGACAAACAGTGCACTCAAACAATCATAAAACTACTGAATAAATCAGGGCTGGTAAAGACAAAGAACACGGACATGGCAGAAATCTTTAGGGATTACTACCAGGCACTATATACATCAGATAACCCATCAGGACGAGAACAGGAGGAATATCTCTCAAAGCTATTACTTCCACAGAGAGAATAGAAGAGAAGAGACTCTTTGAAGAAGAAATAAGGGAGGAAGAAGTTAAAAAAGCAATATCAGAATTACCATTAAATAAAGACCCGGGACCCGACGGATACACAGCAAACTTTTATAGAAAATATTGTGACATCCTGGCTCCTTTTCTTACAAGATTATTTAACACATTGAAAAATAAAGGAAACATCACCCCATCAATGAATGAAGCCAAACTGATGGTATTCCATAATTAGGGTAAAGATCTGATGCTCCCAGGGTCCAATCATACAATAGCACTAATACACCCGGGCGTGAAACTATATACTAAGATATTTGCAAATAGACTGACTCATATGTGTCCCAAACTAATAGGATACGATCAATCGGGCTTCATACCTTTCAGACAAACATTTGGCAATAAGCGCAAAATAGCCCAATTAATAGAGAAAATAGGGATGACACAAAGAGGTAGCTTGTGGCAAAAGTACCTCCCATGCAGTAGGGTGTGGTGGCCAACCATCAGAGTATGTGTTGAGTCATGGTAATTGTGGTTTATTTATTAATTCATCAGATGCATGCAATTCTTTTGATGGGTATATTTTCTGTACCTCTATTGGAACCCTCTATCCATTCCCCTCATAGCCTCGTCTTGTTTCTGTTGATCATGCACTAAAGCCTTTTTAGCTTGGGTAATATGTCTGCGTGCACATTTCTCCCTACTTTTGAGGCATTGGGTGGCTTCCTTGCACCAATCCCTAACTGCGTCAAAAGCGGCGGGTCTGTCTTTCTTCTTCAATAGTACTGACTCTAAGTTCTGTATTCTAGTCAGTTCAAAAATTTTCAACGAGGGCCACTGAAGATCATCTTCATGTCTGTTCTGGCGGTGTCAAATACTGTTAAAGACTATAGATCCTAATCCATATTTAACGTACATCTCATAGGCAGGTGACTCTTCCGGCGGTGCCTGTTGACTATGTTCTAAACCATTTTGCTGTCTTCTCTTAAAACAAAACGTTGCCCAACAAGTCGACAACTTACTGAAGCCGGGCATATTTTCAAAAATGATGATTATTACCTGGCAAATATTTTGCGCAAAATATTTTATCCGACAGTTCAAGTTTGAAACAAACTCACCTGATCAAAATTAAATCAATCCCCCATCAATTCAACCGAACCCCTTCGTGTCTGGTGGTCTCCCAAAAAGCGAAACTCTCTGCATACGGTCGGGACTCTCGCTGTGATGACCTCTGGGTGAAGTAACGGACGTAGATCAGAAGTAGCAGACTGCGATAAACACTGTCTCCTAGCCGGGGCCCCCGATACTTACTGGTCCAGGTCTGTCCACTTCATCATCAAAAAGCGATGTGTCATCATCGGAAGACGCCCCACGGTTCGGGCACCATTTGTAAGTCCCACAATGAATTACTGCAAATAAACACACCAGTCAAGAAACAAATATATAACAAGAGTAAAAGTGTATTCTCGCTTCAAGCGGTCTCAGGTTCGACTATGTCTGCAAGCTTTCATAGAGAAATTGAGTAATTTAAATGGCGACCAGTTAGCCTCTTTATACAGTTCAGAGCGGCATCGGTTGTTGCAATTAGAAATGGTTTAAAACATGCGTAACAGGGGCGTTATCCATGGTAACACATGCATACTCGCTGTACGTGACGTCTGTACAATTTACTTTCTCAGGGCAGTGAGGTTCATCCTGTTCTCAGGGCAAGGATACATTCCTGTTGGTGTGACTTATCTATATTTTCCTTCTACCAAAAGAGCACTTCACATTTTGTCTCAGTAAGTTAATTATCCCTACCCAGAATGTGTGCGGTACTTCATGTTTCCTAAACATTGGTCGTTCAATTAGCTCCAAAAAGCAAGAGATAGAAAGACATATACACTACCCGTTTGTGCCGGCATGTTGAAGGCTTAAAGTTGGTAAATTCCATTAGCTAAGCATTCCTTGCAGGAATGCGTTCATCAGCCCTTCAGGCTGCGCTCATTTTCTGCATGCGACATGAAAACCTTGTAAGTGAGCTTAGTAACCAAAATGGAGTCTGAAGGATGCACTTTGATGTGTGTGCTTAGGCTACACAGTATAACAAAAAAATTGATGCATTTTCACAGATAGGGCATTTGCAGGATAATTTGTCTCAGTGTTGATGTGGTTAAGTAAACAAAACAGACACCCTAATGTTAGGATTAGTTAAATAATAGGGGTAGGAGTGGAACTATGGGACTCAGCAATAGAAAGAGGGGTACTCAGAGTGAGACCAGCCCCATTTTATCCGATGTTTGGGAATCCAGAATTTTGACCAGGGATGGAAAAAGGGGCTTTCAAGAAATGGGAGGAAGCAGGCTGTAAAAAGATACAAGATATTTACTAGGAACAAATCCTTAGGACGTTTGAGGAATGTGTTCAGGATCTTGGTCTGACAAGGAAAGATAGGTTTAAATATAACCAACTGAAGCATTGGCTGACCACCCCAACTATCAAGGAAGCAGCAACAAAACAACTGACACCATTCGAAAAATATATAACAACCCACACGGGGTCAAAGAGCCTCGCCTCAAACCTCTATAGATTCCTGAACAAACAAGAGGAAATAGTCCAATGGAATTATTTGAAAAATGGGTAAAAAACACTATGGGAGAACATTTTAAAGAACCAGTGTCATGATGCCTACCCCCGGAGCACCACGCCAGGCCCAGCACCCCCGGAAGCAGGCATCATGCCCTCGGGTAAAAGCCCAGCGGCCCTTATAGGGGCTCTTTGGACTCAGTCCTGGCGCCTTTGGCGCCAGGCTCATGTTGGACATCAGTCCTGGCGCCATAGGCGCCAGGCTCATAAAGGGAGGTGTTTTGTGCACTTACCTGATGCAGACCATGCTGCACTCTTCAGGCCGCCCTGAGACCTGAAAGGGACTATTTTTTCACAGGGACTATTTTTGCACTCAGGCGTGGCCAGGGAAGGATACATACCTAGTTGGGGAAGGATACATACCTGGGACTTCTTTGGAGGCTATTTAAGCCACGCCCAGACAGCAGCTCATGCTTCGCGTTGTTCTGCTTCCTGCAGCTTAACGCTCACCGTGTCTGCTCCTGCTCCTGGACTCCAGCCACGCCCGCCTCGAACCTGGAAGACCTGCAAGGAAGGAAGAGAAGAGAAAGGTGAAAACCAAGGACTATTTCAAACTTCTTACCTGCATCCGGAATCTCCACGCCCAGACAGCAGCTCATGCTTCGCGTTGTTCTGCTTCCTGCAGCTTAACGCTCACTGTGTCTGCTCCTGCTCCTGGACTCCAGCCACGCCCGCCTCGAACCTGGAAGACCTGCAAGGAAGGAAGAGAAGAGAAAGGTGAAAACCAAGGACTATTTCAAACGTCTTACCTGCATCCGGAATCTTCTCGCCAGCATCCCTGAAGAAAGACTTCCATTTAAAAGCATCGCATTGCTTGCTGCAGCGCCACGCTTCACTCACCTGTCCTCGAGCCATCTCCCGGCTCCATCGCGACTGTCAGCATCGGACGCCATATCTCTGCACCTAGGGGAGAGAGGAAGAAACAAAAGGTGAGCAGAAGGAACACAGAAGGAAAGCCTGATTAACAGCCATAATACTTACCAGCTTTTCTTCCACATTTCGGGTCGGCGCCGCCCTGTTGGCAGGTATCGTACCCCGGCCCCTATGGGGAAAGGACAAGAGACATTTCTGGGGAATAATAAGGACATTTAGAGAATTCGGCCTCATCACTACTCACCTCGGCAGTTTAACCCCTTGATGCATCGCCTTCATTCTGGACCTGAAATAAAGGACAGATCACAGGTTAGAAAGACAACATAAAGGGGGCCTCACTTGAACTTTGAACTTTCATACTTACGGCGCATCTCTCAGGAAAGTCAGGTGGATTTTGCCAGCGCATTCTGAAAACCAGTGAAGTAACTGGACGAACACGCGCCCCTACACCAGAAGCAGGATGGAGAGTTCATCCTTCCAAACCATAAGGTGAGCTTAAACCGGGGTTTGGAGGAAGTTAGAGAGGAACGAAGGGGGAAGGGGGCAAGGGGGGAGCTAGCACACTATTCTGCAGACTGTTAATACCCTTTCTCATCTGCAGAAGGGTATTCCTACGGGCCAGGCAAGCACGATTTGGAGGTCCTGTCCAATCGGTGTTCCGGGTCCTGCGCATCACGCTAGAAGAGGCCACAGCAATCCAGACTAGACCAGCGCCCCCGTGGGAACCAGGTGAGCGTTACAGAACGCAAAGCCTTCCTACAAATTCCCACCGAGGTGCTATGGAAACTTCCGAAACTGACCAGTTGGCCCAATTACTGGGGGAATTACGGGCCGAAGTACACGCTGCTCATCAAGAGACTAGTGCCCTCAGGAGGGAAGAGATTGTAATAAAGGATAGAGCTGATGACCTGGCTAGACAGCTTTTGCAAGGTCAAGCTGGACAAACTCCTTTACCCGGTTCCGGGGGGAACCCCGCTCCTGTGGTTTCCAGTAACCCGGTGCAGATTAATCTACCTGGAAACATGCCGCTGGCCCCATCTGAACGCTTTGCTGGGGACCCCAAACGATTCGCCGTATTCATGAATCAGTGTCGTTTGCACTTCCTATGCAGACCTGGGGCCTTCCCTAATGATCAGACAAAAGTAGCCTTTGTGTTGTCATATCTCAGCGGCTGTGCTGCCGATTGGTCAGTCCCACTGGTAACTCAAGATGACCCAATTCTTCGTGATTTTCAAGGATTTCAAACAAGCATGGAAAGGTTATTTGCTCAACACTCCCAGGGACAGGCTCTGGATGACAAACTTCTATCTCTGCGACAGGGCAATCAAGACCTTCTATCCTACATTGCAACCTTCAATAGACTAATTGTGGAAACTGGTTGGCCAGAGGATAAAAGAATCACGTTATTCTATCGAGGTCTACGCGGAGAACTTAAAGATGTCCTGGCAAAAGTTGTAAATCCGCCCCAAGAATGCACTGAATATATAGACTTAGTGGTCCAATTGGATCACAGGCTGAAAAACAGAAAAGCAGATCGGTCCAAGTTTGAAACCCGGGTGTTGGCCAAGACCCACGCTAACCCCAAGGGGGCTGATTCTCGGAGTCTATGCAAATCGGAGGTGTTAAGGGACCCCTAGCTCCAAAAGAACGTGAAAGAAGACGACAGATGCAATTATGCCTTTATTGTGGGTCCTCTGGACACTTTCTACGAGATTGCCCGGGTAAGCCGCCCAAGAAGGTGGTAGGAGCCGCTGATAAAATCCATGGAAACTCTGTATCGGGAAACGACCACGCCCGGCAAGCGTAGGGGTCAGCTTGCCGAGCTTGAAAACTAACTCTCAGACTTCGTATTTCATTGTGCCAATGGTCCTCATAGATCCGGAACAGCCTAAACGGTTGCATGCTATAAAGGCATACATCGATAGCGGGGCTATAGGAAACTATGTGGATCGAGAATTGGTCTCTAGGATAAACCTCCCTCTGCGTCCTAAAACCAACAAAGATGTCATCACCACAGTAGATGGAACCGAAATTGCCTCTGGACCGGTAACACATTCCACAGCTGAGGTGACACTTGTAGGTCCGGATGGCCATCGGGAGGCAGTTGTGTTTGATGTAATCAAGGCTCCACAGTTTCAGCTTATTCTCGGAATCCCTTGGTTAGAGACACATAATCCTCGAATTGATTGGCGAGCGAAGAGAATAACCTTCCCGGATTGTGCACAAACCTGCTACCCAGAAAATCCAAAAATGTATCTAGCATCAGTAACCTCTGTCCCCGTGCAACTACCTCCAGAGTACCAAGACTTTCAGGACGTCTTCCAAAAGGAACAGGCCAACACGTTACCTCCCCACAGATCGTACGATTGCCAAATCGATCTGGTGCCCGGTGCACAACCCCCTTGTAGCAGGATTTATGCCCTTACTGAACCAGAGAATCTGCATTTGAGACAATATTTAGATCAATACCTCGCCAATGGTTTCATTCGCCCGTCAAAGTCCCCGGCATCCTCAGCTTTGTTCTTCGTGCCTAAAAAAGAAGGCGACCTTAGAACTTGTATCGATTACCGCGCATTGAACCAGATAACTGTTAAAAATAGTTACCCTCTGCCTCTGATCCCTGAACTCCTTGACCAGGTGAAGGACGCTTGCGTATACACCAAGTTAGATCTCCGGGGGGCTTATCATCTGGTACGAGTAAAAGAAGGCGACGAATGGAAAACGGCCTTCCGTACAAAATATGGACTATTCGAATACCAGGTGATGCCTTTCGTGTTGTGCAACGCGCCTGCAGCCTTCCAATTCTTCATGAACGATGTCCTTCGGGAACTCATCGATGTCTGTGTTGTCGTGTATATCGATGACATTCTTGTGTACTCCTCTTCGGAATCTGATCACAGAAAGCATGTCAGGGCCGTCCTAGAGAAACTGCGCCAGCACAAACTGTTTGCCAAGCTGGAAAAATGTGTTTTCCATACCACCGAGGTTGAGTTTCTCGGATTCATCCTGACACCTAAAGGGGTCCGAATGGATTCACAGAAAGTGGATGCCATCCTCAAATGGCCATCACCTAGTTCGGTGAAAGGTGTCCAAAGCATGCTCGGTTTTGCCAACTTTTATCGCAGGTTCACCCCGGAGTTTTCACGTGTGGTGCAACCCATCACTGCACCCTTGCGAAAAAAAAAACATTTTGAATGGACTGAGGAAGCCGAACAGGCCTTTCAGGAGTTGAAAGCTAATTTCACGTCCGCACCTATTTTGAAGCACCCGCGTCCCGATCTCCCATATATAGTCGAAACCGACGCGTCCAGCTTAGCCATGGGAGCTGTCCTGTCTCAGAGAGACCCTGAAACCAACCAACTGCACCCCGTAGCATTTTGGTCCAGAAAGTTCTCGCCGCTGGAGATAAATTATGCGATCACCGATAAGGAACTATTAGCCATTAAGTCCGCCTTCAAGGCTTGGCGGCATTATCTCCTCGGCGTCCGGCATACCATCACCGTGATCACTGATCACCGAAATGTACAATATTTAAAAACTGCCAAGGCTCAATCATCTCGACAGCTCCGATGGGCTTTGTTCTTTGCTGAGTTCGATTTTGTAATCACCTACCGCCCCGGCTATAAGAATGGTAAGGCGGACGCTCTATCCCGAATTGGTATGGAAGAAATAGACACAAACTCAGAACCTGTGCCGATAATTCCCGAACAAAGAATTTTGGGGATAACCACTTTACAAACCCTTGAAGACATTCAAGCACGAGTGAAACAATTCCTGGACTCTTCAGCCTTGCAGGATTGGATCAAAAGGGGGTCTAACTTTTCAGTCAAGGATGGCTTACCTTGCTTCCAAGGACGCTTATTTTTGCCAGAAAAGGAATTGCAAGAACTGGTTATTTCCCGTCATCATGATACCCTGATGGAAGGACATCCTGGCATTGCCAAAACAGAGGAAAAGGTTAAACGACAATTCTGGTGGCCTTCCTGGCGAAAGGATATTAAGTCTTTTGTGATGTCCTGTGGAGTTTGTGCCCAAAACAAAGGTCAAAAGACAAGACCCGCCGGTCTTCTTCAGCCCTTAGACATTCCACCAGCACCTTGGCACACCCTGTCACTAGATTTTATCACGGACCTGCCCTCTTGTAATGGTTACAATACTATTCTGGTCGTGGTGGATTTATTTTCCAAAATGGCCCACTTTATTCCGTTGAAAGGATTACCTTCAGCCTTTGTTCTTGCCAAAGAATTCCTCGAAAATATCATCCGTTTGCATGGATTCCCATCCATACTAGTCTCCGATCGGGGAAGCCAGTTTATTTCTCATTTTCGGAAAAAGTGTTGTCAACTGGCACAAATCGACGTAAGACTCTCGACCAGCCACCACCCACAGACCGATGGTCAGACGGAGAGAACGAACCAGACCCTTGAACAATATCTACGATGCATGTTGCACCAATCGGAGGGTAATTGGAAGGACATTTTATGGGTGGCAGAATATGCATACAATAACTCGATACACTCTGGAACTGGCCAGAGCCCCTTTTATACCCTATATGGACATCACCCTCGTACTTCAGACTTGGACTCACCTCTGAGCCTTGAAATGCCCGCAGTGGACCATTTGCATTCCACGATTACTCAAGCCTTCAAGGATGCAACTGCACATTTGCAACATGCAAAAGGGAAATACAAAAAGAATGCAGATCTGCATCGAAGAGAGGCGCCTCCATACCAAATAGGGGATCAAGTATGGTTGGCTACCAAACACCTATCACTCAAGGGGCCTCAAACTTTTAATCCAAGGTATTTAGGCCCTTACTCGATCAAAGCTATAATCAACCCAGTGGCAGTCAAGCTCGATCTACCAGCTGACATGCGGATTCAGCCCGTTTTTCATGTGCCACTTTTGAAACCAGTGCACCCAGGAACCAGATTAACAAAGCCACCAGAACCGATTCAGATAGATGGGGAGCCTGAATTCGAGGTGAAGAACATTTTGGATTCTAAGATTTCAAAATCAAAACTTTTCTATCAAATTGATTGGAAAGGGTACGGGCCTCAGGAAAGGTCTTGGGAACCCAGTGATCACGTACATGCACGTCGGCTGGTAAAAAGGTTCGATCGGAATTTCCCAAACAAACCGAAACCTCCAGAAGGAACGACCTTGGGAGGGGACTTGGGGGGGAGTGCTGTCATGATGCCTACCCCCGGAGCACCAGGCCAGGCCCAGCACCCCCGGAAGCAGGCATCATGCCCTCGGGTAAAAGCCCAGCGGCCCCTTATAGGGGCTCTTTGGACTCAGTCCTGGCGCCTTCGGCGCCAGGCTCATGTTGGACATCAGTCATGGCGCCATAGGCGCCAGGCTCATAAAGGGAGGTGTTTTGTGCACTTACCTGATGCAGACCATGCTGCACGCTTCAGGCCTCCATGAGACCTGAAAGGGACTATTTTTTCACAGGGACTATTTTTTCACTCCGGCGTGGCCAGGGAAGGATACATACCTAGTTGGGGAAGGATACATACCTGGGACTTCTTTGGAGGCTATCTAAGCCACGCCCAGACAGCAGCTCATGCTTCGCGTTGATGTGCTTCCTGCAGCTTAACGCTCACTGTGTCTGCTCCTGCTCCTGGACTCCAGCCACGCCCGCCTCGAACCTGGAAGACCTGCAAGGAAGGAAGAGAAGAGAAAGGTGAAAACCAAGGACTATTTCAAACTTCTTACCTGCATCCGGAATCTTCTCGCCAGCATCCCTGAAGAAAGACTTCCATTTAAAAGCATCGCGTTGCTCGCTGCAGCACCACGCTTCACTTACCTGTCCTCGAGACATCTCCCGGCTCCATCGCGACTGTCAGCATCGGACGCCATATCTCTGCACCTAGGGGAGAGAGGAAGAATCAAAAGGTGAGCAGAAGGAACACAGAAGGAAAGCCTGATTAACAGCCATAATATTTACCGGCTTTTCTTCCACATTTCGGGTCGGCGCCGCCCTGTTGGCAGGTACCGTACCCCGGCCCCTATGGGGAAAGGACAAGAGACATTTCTGGGGAATGATAAGGACATTTAGAGGACTCACCTCGGCAGTTTAACCCCTCGACGCATCGCCTTCATTCTGCACCTGAAATAAAGGACAGATCACAGGTTAGAAAGACAACATAAAGGGGGCCTCACTTGAACTTTGAACTTTCATACTTACGGCGCACCGCTCAGGAAAGTCAAGTGGATTTTGCCAGCGCCATTCTGAAAACCAGTGAAGTAACTGGACGAACACGCACCCCTGCACCAGAAGCAGCATGGAGAGTTCATCCTTCCAAACCATAAGGTGAGCTTAAACCGTGGTTTGGAGGAAGTTAGAGAGGAACGAAGGGGGAAGGGGGAAAGGGGGGAGCTAGCACACTATTCTGCAGACTGTTAATCCCCTTTCTCATCTGCAGAAGGGTATTCCTACGGGCCAGGCAAGCACGATTTGGAGGTCCTGTCCAATCGGTGTTCCGGGACCTGCGCATCACGCTAGAAGAGGCCACAGCAATCCAGACTAGACTAGCGCCCCCATGTGAACCAAGTGAGCGTTACAGGGAATACATGTGTGGAGCCATCCCAAACCTAACTCGAGCCATACAGGTGAGAGAAATGTGTATTCAAATCTTCCTATAATGGCACTAAACCCCCGAGAGGATCGATGCTATGTTCCCCCAGGCCTCAGATCAATGTTGGAGGGGATGCAAGACAGTGCGAAACTGGAAACATATATGATGGGAATGCCCATTCTGGGAAAGGGTAAAATCCCAAATGCAGTGAGTGGGACAGCTGGGGTAAAGATCTGGTTGAGTGGAATGTGGGAACCTAGGTCGAAAATACCAACTAAATCACAGAAATTGGTGTTCGTGATTCTATTAATAGCGGCATGGCTGGTGATAGCGCAAAGATGGAAACAACAAACACCACCTAAACTCCAAGACTGGCTACAGAAAGTGTGGAACTTTTTATCACTAGAGTGGGTAACATATAGAATCCAGGGAGACCAAGAGGGATTCAAGAAAAACTGGGGGTCAGTATTGAGTTATCTACAAATTGACTACATGGAGCATTGGTGCACACACACGATCAGAATATTGGACATTGTGGGATATGAGAGAAAAACAGACATTTGAGAGGAGAGACTATACATTTGGTGGGGGGGTTGATAGTGATATTGATAATTTATTTTTATCGCGCTCGTACACAAATGTTTCAGAGCGCAATGAGGCAAGGGAGGGGAACAAGGGAGAACAAAAACAACAACCTTACTAGACCCAGTGACATTGAGAATGTGCAAGTGCATGGGAGAGGGAGAGGGCTAAGCACAAGGGAGAGGGGGAGAGGTGGAAAGTGCTGAGCAAAAATAAAATAAGTAAATAAATAAAACATTAATAAATAATTAAATAACAAAGGCAACAAACAGTGGTAGTGCAGCCAGCAAGTGGCAAGTGCTAGGAACAAGGCAACAGACAGGGTGTATCTGAATAAGTGCAGAAAAAGAAAAAGGGGTGGGGAGCAGTAGGGTTACAGATACAGACCCCAGTGCAAGGGATTGCCTGTAGGCAGTGCAGATGGGTAGCAGACTGAGCAGGTACCTGGGCCCAAAAGACAAAGGGAGACCAGGGGCACGATGCTGATACAGAACAGATCAACAGGGGAGAAGAAGAGAGAAGGCAGAAGCAAAGAGGAAGGTCTTGAGGTGCTTCCAGAACCAGAGGTGATTCTCCTCAAGTTTTAGAGTGGCCGGGGTGCCGTACCAGAGGGAGGCCCCAGCCAAAGTCAAAGATCTACCCCCAGCTCATTTCTTAGAAAAATAGCTGACCCTGAGGGAGTTAGAGGTGGAGGAGCGAAGGGCTTGAGAGGGAAGGTATTTGCAGAGGGACATCTGAAGGTATTTTGGACCCATGCCCCAGAAAGCCTTGTGGACAATGCAGAGGGTCTTGAATTCATACCTTGCAGCCACTGGGAGCCAGTGAAGAGATTTCAGGGCTGGAGAGATATAATCCCAGGGCTTGAGGCCAAGGAAAGGTCTTGCTGTCCTGTTCTGGATAAGTTGCAAAGGGCAGTCCAACCTCGAGAGAACCAGGGCTCGAGAGACAGTGAGCTTCTGGGGGAAGAAGAGGAAAGGCAGAATACCTCTGAGGAGGTGCAGTAGGAAGTTTGACTTTTTTTGAGACTTCAGAGATGTAGGCAGAGAAGGAAAGCATGGAATCAAAGATTACCCTGAGGTTCTTGGCCTCAAAGGTGGGGGTAGGAGGAGGGACAAGGGGTGCCAGCCAGAGAGTGACAGGAAAGGAGGGTGAAGGTGTGCCGATGAGGAGTTTCTCAGTCTTTCTGGCATTCAGGCAGAACCAATCCTGGCCAATCCTGAATGGCAGATAGGCAGATAGGCAGTCAGAGATGAGAGAAGGAGAAGAGGTGGCCGAGGGAAGCCTAAAAAAAGGGGTTCAGTATCATCAGCATAGGACTGGAATTTTGAGCAGCAAGGGGAAATGCAGTGGGTGTGTAACGCTCACCTGGTATCCACGGGGATGTCACTCAGCCTGTTCTGACCTCTTACGACCTCAAACCCTTCCCTGGAGTCTACTCGACTGGAGACTGGGCCTTGTTTTCTTGGAAAGTGTGCTCTCCGTCCTGCTTTCAGCGCAGGGGCATGTTGATTGATGCAGGCTCGTTGCTGCCTAGTTAGTTCACTGGCAAGAGTCCGACAGGTAAGTATAATGAGTCTTTTGAACAGTTCTCTAACTTCATTCCTTTCCTTCCTTACATGATGGCCGGCGTCCGGAGATGGCGACGTGCTGCTGAGATGAGTAGCGCTGAAGGTGAGTGAGTGCGCGATGCGCGAGTAAGCGTGGTATGCAGCGCCTCTAGATGTTTCCACGCTAACCTGGAGTGTCTTTTCCCTCTTGCAGATGGATGAGAAGTTGCGGAGACAGAGTTCCCCCGGAGCGGCTGGGATTCTGGTAAGCGTTTGAAGCTCGTACAGTTTTTAAAAATAAGCAAAGATTTGCTGAATGCTTACTAATGCCTTTTTTCTGTTCTTTTCCATTTTCCTTAGGAAGTGGCGTGCCGGGATGGGAATGACACCGCCGAAGATGCCCGCAGAACAGAAGAAGCGATGAATGATGGGCAGAAATGCCGCAAGGTAAGGCTGTTCCTAACGGTGTTCTTGTTCTTGCAGGAGCTGAGCGCAGAAGAAAGATGCAGGCCTACTGGAGACCGATCGGAACACAGTGAGTGTCACGCTACAGGTGCAGAAAACACAAAGCATGTTTCTCAGCCTGGGCGTGGCTTAAATAGTCTCTGGGTATCCCAGGTGTCTCTGGGCAGAATCACACCCAAAAGACTAGACTGCACATGCAGTTCAGGGAACCAAAATATGTGGGGGCATTCATCTTGTCCCCATCAAAGCACTACAAGTCCAATCCCCAATGTTATCCTATGGGAGTGAGTAAGTCTGGTGCCACAAGCGCCAAGTCTGACTCCAAGTGGGTCTTTGGAGGGATGGAGAAGCACTTGAGGGCCATGTAGGTGATCGTGGCCTGGCTCCAGCCTGACATCTTGGGGGTGTCTGTACTTCCGCTCTCTATATAGGAGAGGAGAGGCACAGAGGACCCCAGCCAAGATTCTCTATTATTGGTACGTGGTGGAGCAATCAAGGCCTAGCTTCTCAGGAGGTGATGCAGGCTGGTTCCTAAGTACAGTGTAGTCCCAGAACCCCCACAAAGGAATGTCAACACACTGTATTACTGAAAACATAGTCTTTATATAATTAATATTCAAAGGTATGTACATGATCACAATAACGCACTTTGTACTCAGAAGTCAATAATGATAAATATGTACAATTCCAAAGTGGTACCATCAATCTTATCGAATCTCATTAAAGTGCATCAACTGTACGGTTAAAATGTCACACAGATCAATAACGAGGAACTCAGCAATAGAGATAGGAAGGAACGCAAGATGGTTGAAACAATAGGCAGAATGCTGATCCCGTTACCTAGACACAGTTCTGTGTGGAGATCCCCCCACCTGGGCAACCTGTAAATAATGATATATAGCACAAGCCCAGTCCATGTAATGTTCAATAGTCTTACTTCCTCCTATTAAGGTTTTACTCCCCCAATGTACCTGGTGGAGTAGAGTTCTCTGACGATGCGTCCACCGATCCTTCTTGAGTTGATCCCTTTAAGGCAGGAGCCACGGATCGTCGAGAGGTGTCGAAGAACTCGCGTTCGGTGTCGGGGAATCGACGGCCCTTCTTGAGTGCCCTCCCTTTAAGTCAAGGGTCTTCGAACGTCCGACGGTGAACAGGTTGAACTACGGCCGTGAAGTGGCAGCTTAGTTCTAGCGGTGCTCGTCGACGACAGAGCGTTGCTGTCCTGCAAGGAAGAGGCGTGCGGGGCACCTCAGTGACGATAGTTCTGGACCGCAAAGAGATGATGAAGAACTGTGGCCCAGCAAGGGCGTCGAGTCGTCAGCGTCTCTGTGGTCTTTAGGTGGCGGGAAATCCACCGGTGGATGCTACTTGGCGCCTCGACGGTCGGGCCTTCTCCAGCGGGAGACAAGCGGGTGACGATGCAGACGAGAGCGTCCGATGATCAATGGAAGTTCTTAGGCACACGGAAGCACGGCGGCTCCGGTCGGCGACGGCGGTCGTCGACAGTGGCGGACAACAGTCCGAGTGCTTCTCCTTTGAGTTCTGCAGCAGTCCCCGTATCGGGTCGGCAGCCTGTCGAAGGTCTGTCTACCAGGGAGTGTTGGCAAAGATCAGCTGTGCACGATGGTCCCTCGTAGCTCGGGAAGAGGGCGCCTTACCAGGTCCTCTCTGGGTCAGTCCTTGGAGGCATAGCAGCTTTCAGATTGTGAAGGAGAGCAACAGCAATTCTTCTCGTCCAGCAGGGCTTCAAGGTCAAGCGTCAGTTACTCCAGTTACTCATCGTAGTGGACTTCAGCTTCTGAACACGATTCCTAGCAGTGAGAGGTCCCCAGATATACTGTTGATGTCCCATTCATTCCGCTGGGTCACACTCAAGCATCCAATCACGACTAAGGGCATTCATGCAGGCAGGCAGCCAATCAGGCACACAAGGTATTCAGGCCATTCACTTCTCTCCAGACACTCACAACAAGTTATGTGTATTGGGACAAGTACCGAGCCATTCAACACTCCAAGCTGCATTCATACCGGTTTCGGGCAAGGCTGTCTCAGTCATTGTGTCAAACACCAGATACTAGACATCCAGAACACAGAATGCATATTCGTCACACACTCTATTCACCCGGGTCCAACCCACAGGAGGTACCCACAACATACATCACCGGGAAGGCTCCAGTCTGGCCGGGCCTTCACAACAACACCGTATATGGCATTTCCACCCAACATCCAGTCAGGGGGAAGGGACAGAGTCAGGGCTTCCCAGGACTTTGGGAAAACAAGGTAATGGGTAATAGAAAGCAAGAGGCCACCGGGGGCATCTTGTTTTCCATCAGGAATCAACTGATCCCAATGGCAGGGCCAGGGTATCCCAAAATGGAGGATACTCCGCGCACCTGTCAAATTCAGCATGGAGCTGCCACCAGCCCATACCCTGCTCTGCGAGCCACCCACAGGTGCCCAAAAACATACACTAGGGGCACAGGGTTGTACCCCCACCCATGGGTGCCATAAGGGTATCCCACGGGTCCGTTCACCAAACCAAAAGAAAGAGAGCTGCACCGCCAGGAGTCCCACATGAACTCCTGTGTGGAAAACACGACAGAACACACGATAAAAAGCCGTAAAGGACAAGGATACGGAGGCCCTGTCCCTCCGATGCATTTCCAGCATCACAGTGGCCCCCCCCAGACTGAGGTGGAGGGTGCCTAATCTCCCACGGGATAGACACCCTCATCCAGACGGTCAACATACCTTCTGGAAAGGACATCTGCATTATCGTGACTCTTCCCTGGTCTGTGCTCTATGGTGAAGTCTAGCCCTTGCAGGCTAATGGACCACCTGAGCAGTTTGGGTTTTCACCCTTCATCTGCATAAGCCACTTCAGGGGCTTATGATCTGTTTGGACCTTGAAGGTAGACCCCGTAAGGTAGGGCCTAAAACGCCTAAGGCTCCAAACTATACCAAAACATTCCTTTTCAACAGTAGCCCACCTAAGTTCTCTACCCTTGAGTTGTCTTCTGATGAACATGATAGGATGTTCTCTCCCTTTGTCATCTAACTGGGACAAGACAGCTCCAATTCCGGTGTCGCAGGCATCCGTCTGGACGATAAAAGGTCGGCTGTAGTCAGGCGCACACAACACGGGTGCCCGACACAGACTTTCTTTCAAGCCATCAAAGGCCCTCTGACAGTCTTCAGTCCAATTGACCTTCCTAGGCTGCTTGGGTGAAGTCAGAGCTGTCAGTGGTGCAGCTATGGTTCCATAGTCCGCCATGAAATTGCGATAATACCTGGTGAGGCCCAAAAAGGCTCTTACCTGGGTTTGAGTAGTGGGAGTCTCCCAGTCCGGTACATCCTGTACCTTACTAGGGAGAGGTTGGACTTGACCACCTCCTACCTCATGATCAAGATACGTGACTTTCCCCTGAGCTATCTGGCACTTGGTGGCCTTGATAGTGAGGTTAGCCCTCTTTAAGGCCTGCAACACTCTTCCCAGATGTGTCAAGTGCTCTTCCCAAGTGGAACTGTAGACGGCAATGTCATCTAAATAAGCCACACAAAAGGCTTCCAGCCCACTGAGAGCATGATTGACCAATCTCTGGAAGGTGGCAGGGGCATTCTTCAACCCAAAAGGCATGACCCTAAACTGGTAGAGTCCCTCTGGTGTTGAGAACGCCGTCTTTTCCTTGGCATGGTCTGTCAGAGCTATTTGCCAATAGCCTGAGGTGAGGTCAAAGGTGCTCACAAATTTGGCAGCACCTATGGTGTCCACGATGTCATGATCTCTGCTTCCAAAAGATCAGGACTTGCCCGACTCCCTTGGAAGCAGACCCATAACCCCGGTTCCGAGTGCCAGCCAGTCCCAATTGGGACCTTTTGGACCCTGTCCTGGCGCCAGTGGCACCAGGCTCATAAAGATGCCCAGTCCCAGCGCTGGAAGCGCCGGGCTCATAATGCTTGGGTGGTGTAAGGATATTTGGCGTGTTACAGCACAGAGTACAGCAGTACTGCACAGGTAGCAAACAGCACAGAGTACAGCACTACTGCACAGGTAGCAATTTTTTTGATGCAGCACCAAATGCCTATGGTGCATTGCTATATGTGTTACCAGATTAACAAGGAAAGACAGGCTATTCAGTCAAAAACGATTTTAACATATAGGATGCAAATCTATTTTTACAGTTAAAAGCACACGTGCACATTCAAAAATGCACACTATTTTTCACCTGAAATGCCTATGGTGCGAGAGACACATTTGAAAATAATAACTAACATTACTTATAACTAACCTGACTAATGAAACATAATCCACTAATAAAAATGTGTCTCCACTGCAGAATTAGGCCTATTCTGAAAGTGAACTTTTAAACGCACATCCATTTTTTTTTCTCTGCTGCCCTGTCCACATAATTACAGGAAGCAAAAGAGCTCGAAAGAACAGGAAATCAGTTGGTTACAAAGTATTACTATAAAATGAGCCATTGTGTAGAGAAGGAGGAGATGGCATGATTGATTCTGATTGGAGCAGCATCATAGCAAGTATCATGCTAGAGGGAGTGATCAGAGTTTTGCTGGGGGGAGTTTGAGGAGAGAGAAGGGGAGTCAAGATTTGGCAGAGCTGGGAGAAGGAGCTATTTTTTCCTGGTTGGAGCATTCCTATCTGCAAAAGCTGAGAATACCATGCAATGACCCCGGTTTGAGAAGGAAAGGCGCTCCTTTTCACTGGGGTTAATCTTCAAGGGAGCCACATTCAGAAAGAGAACAGCTGAAGAAAACTCTGAACAGATAAGGTAATTACATAAGTGTGGGAGCTGAGTGTGTACGAGAATGTTCAGTCAGAGTAGGAAAGGAGATTCCGGTGCCTTAATCACACGTTAATGTTGCAAATTGTGTTCTGTTCTCCGCCATTTTTTCAGTGTATTACAGACAATGCTGTTAATGTGCTGTTTTATTTATTTCTGTAAAGACTGAGATCGTGTTTAAATGCAACTTTTATAATACAGAAAAATATTTGAAAGCAGACGGGTGGTGTGTCTTCTATTTACCAATACAGTGCTGATGATGAGGGGAGATTTTTAAACAATGCAATTGCCATTTTAAGACAGATGTGTGCATTATCATATTCAGTATGGACAGTTGAGAGTGATTGTTTGTAGCATAGCTCGTTGGAGGTACATGAGCCAACGGGAAGAGGGACTCTCTGAACATAGTTCCCTACCGTATATAAGGTAGTGGAAATTACCACAAAATTACCACATATAGCTCTCTGTCGTAAATAAGTCAGTGAGATCGCCCATGGTGGCACACTAACACTAACACTGAAAATGTGGTATTCCTAAAATGTAGGTCTGAGGTCTCTCTAGTGATTACACGAAAAATCTAAGCAAAGATAAGGGATTCTGGACATTGGGGCCACAAATAAAACAAGGGAATTATGCTCACCAAAATACCACCAACCACGCATACCAACCATGCATACCAAATATGCATGTCTGGGTGCTGAAATAATGCATGTCCACTGTATTATTGTTGCACATGGCCAAATCTGAATACATTGAGTGATTATTGCTAAGTTATTTTTCGGCGGTAATAAAATACCGTCAGGCCCCAAATCTCCACAAAATACCCTACATATTTATGGTGCGTTGCAGGCCGGGAAAGTGATCATAGAGTATCTACTGGGCGTGGCAAGTGTGTCTCACACTGCCATTTGCACATTAAAGGGAACCCATTTTATAATAGCAGTGTGCCACTAAAAACGAATTTCAGAATGTCACAAAGGGAAACCACATTCTCAGATCTAGTGCAATATTTAGAGGCAAAGTTGTTTGCACATGGGAATTGGTCGTCAAATAGCACGTTAGAATGGACTAACCGCATTCAGGGTGAGGTGCAGAAAGAAAAACTAGACAATATTTTTGCAGAAGGCAGCATACTTCAGGTCTGCCTTACAAGATTATTGAATGCAGCCGATAAAAGTGCAGAGAAAGACTGTTTAATACGGCTATGCGGCAAAATATGGTTTATTTTAAACAAGTCCCTGCGAATGCAAGAGAATGATACTCAGCTAATTAACAGGTTAAAGACTGAATTAGAGGGGGCAAGTAAAAATCAGGAAATGTTGAGAGCAGAATTGGATGTATGCCAAAAAGACATGCAATTAAAATGCAGAGACTTTGATACTCAGTTATCCAAAAGCAAGAAACAATTTGAAGATAGTGAGCAAGAATTGGCACACTTAAAAGCCTTAGTGGATCACATTAGGCAGGATAAAGATGAGGTTGTTTCAGAAATGCAGATTTTACAAAAAGAACATTGTGAAAAAGAAGGTGATCTCCAGAGTGCAGAACAAGAAATGATTAAAATGATTCAAGAAAGAGACAAGAGAAATAAAGAGTTCAATGAATGCCAAATGCAAATGTGCGACATGCAGGAGGTGATTAATAAAATGAATGGTGAAAACAACTATTTGCAAGATGAAGCCAACAGACTCCTTAAAAAGTGTAAGCACTTAGAACAGCAAATGTGCATTCCCAGGTCCCAGAAGAGGCGGCAGGGTACCACATTCAATGGAGTGGAGGTGAATTCTAGCTCTGCCCAAAGAGCTAGTGCTCCAGTGACTGGGCCGGTGACTGAACTTGGCTGCAGCGCCCTTGGGGGATTTGATACTCCCATTGGGGGCAGCCACCAATTTCATACACCTGAAAACAGGATTGAATCACAAAATAATGCAATTCCATGCATTGCAACAAGTAGCCCCATAGAAATAATGAAATCCATTAAAGCCCTGACCAAACCATTTAAAAAGGGAGGTGAATGCTGCATTGAGGATCACTTAGAAGCGGTGCATGACATTTTTAAAGCACTCCAGATACCTAAGGAACAGTACAGACAATATTTTCATTTAACTTTAGATGCCCCGACGGCCAGCATCATAAGGGGATTAAATGAACAGCAGAATATGACATGGCTGGAGTTTGAAAAAGAAATTAGGCGTCATTTTTCTCCTTTTCAGTCATTAAAGGAGGCAAAGAAAGTCGCGAACACAATTACTGCTGGACCTAATATATCCCCTCGCCAATTTTTACAAGACTTAAAAAGAGCATTTTCTCGCTTTGATGTATCTTTTGACTCAAATTCCAATGAGTTTTAAACTGCATACTTCTATGGGCTACAGAAAGACATCATATCCCAATTGGTCCGTGAATTTGACCGTGACAAGTCCCTTGAATGGATTGTACATCAAAGCACAAAACTATATGAGGTACTCTATTGTCAGGGTAGAGAAAGTGATAAAATGAAAGATACTAGACCTAAATCTAAAGAACCCTCAGCCACAGTAATGGAAATCAGGTCAGCCAAAATGTCCCTTGAGTCTGCTCAAAGCCAAGGTAAAAATAATGTGACACCTGAACAAAGGGGTAATCAACAAAGATCGCCATTTCCTGTACCAATGTTCCAATCACATGATCCTAGTAATAGAGAGAGCTACATCAGCCCTAGGTATTTAGGGGACAGACCCCGGGAAGGATACCGGCCTGATATGGCAGGTATGAACAATAACCAGAGACAAAATCAAGATCAAAGAAATGATGGTCCCTACCAGTTATTGGGGACACAGAGCAGATTTGATCCCAGCACCATGATATATGGTAATCAGGATAGGCCCCGATATGTGGATCGATTTACTGATAATGGAAATCAACCTAGGGGCCAGTACCCACAATCTGAGAGACAGGACATGAGGCAAAACGTGAACTACAGTCCACGCCAGTACAATGATTCCCCACCAGGGGACTATAATCAAAGGATGGGTGCAACCCGCTCCCCTCCACAAATGAATCAAGAGTTCAGAAACCATCCCAACCGACATCAATCACCTGAGAGGTATCAGAATAGATCCAATCAGGGGGAAAACAACCAATATCGACCTAGGCCACAGAAAGAGGATCCTAGAGAGATGGAAAGGTTCCAGTGCCTTGAGGCCCAAGTGAAGATGTTAGCTGAGCAAATAGGAAAGCTCTATACAGCGCAAAAACAACCTTCCAAAGAGGGGGCTGATGGCCATAGCAATGACCGGGGGGCTTCCGAAAAGTGACTAAGTACTCATGATAACTGCAGTGCCAAAATGACAGATTGCTCTGATATCATTTTGCATAACGACTCTGAGATGCCTAATGGATTAAAAATGAAAGTACCAGTAAATGAAATTGTGACAGAAAGTGCAAATACTTCTAAAAAAGAGGTACGGTTTAACTTAGAGCTAAATAAAACAGTAAAGATTTGCACAAATGAAAAAGAAACATTAGGAATTCCAAAAGAACAAAGGAACAGATTTAAGAAAAATGACTCATGCATGGGGAATACCAGTGAACAGGGAGTAAGTGGGGATGCTATAGCTCCTTCCCTGGGCAAGCAAAACAATGACCAAACACAGACAGAAAAAGGAAATACTCACAAGGAGGGTACAAGTCAATCACCTGAAGAATTCTTTGAGCCACATATTTTTGAAGAGGCTGAAAGGGCTGGTATCACACTAAATGATCACAAATGCACAGAATTAAAAAATGACAAATTGCTGAATGATGTTGTTACACATGTTCAGTTGGAGGATTGTAATGTGGTCTCTGATGTTACCCAGATGGATGGGCGAACAGTGGCCACACTCCAAAAAACCTCTGAACATGGAGAAATGAATAAAATCTCTCGCGCAGAAATGGGTAAAAAGGAGGGAAAAATGTCTTTCCATTTACCAATGTGCTTAGCCAAAAGTGAAAAAGACCTGAGAAAGGTGAGCCCTGAAATCAGTAAGAATTCACATTTCTTATGTGTATTAGAGGAAGTTGAGGACAGATATTATGCACCCATCACTGTAGAAGAAAAATGCCACACCTTTGCTATGATTGACACTGGCGCACAGGCCACAATTATGTCCAAGGAGCTGGTAAAGAGTATCAATGAAGGGAGGCCTCCACAGAGTCAGATCACAGTGAAGGAAAATCAAGGCCCAGTGCATAACTTTAATGGGGAGGAGGTGCCCATCATAGGTGTAACTGAGGCTGACATAAAAATAGGAAAGCACAGAATGAAACAAGAGGTATTGATCACATCTATTTGTGAAATTCCATTTCTGATGGGGACAGATTGCCTGAAAAGATTGTCTCCTCTCATAGATGGGGTGAATGGAGTGCTGTGGTCATTAACCAAAAAACCATTGAGGCCTAAGAAACTAAAATCACAAAACAGCAATATAAATGAATGTCACACCGTTGCCAAAACAAATGATGCTGTGGAGGTATATCTCCAGAATAGCTGCATACCGAGTGTCACTGTCATATGAATGTGTCAAGACAAAATGCAGAGCGACAATGAAAAACCACCTGTACAAATATACTTGGACCCAAGGAAAGATTGGCAGACTGCCATAGATGAGCACACATTATGTTTTTATCTAAAAGAGAAAACGTGCAAACAGAATATTGCTCCTAAAACAGATTCAGAAAAACACATTACCACTCTGGCAGAAATACACATGGAAGATGAGCAACCATTGGTTCATGTTGGTATAAATGATTATTTTAAAACAATAAAAGCCACTTTAGCGCTTGAACATGAAAGGAGTTTCATTAATGAGAAATTGTTGCAAAAAATAATGGAAAGGGAAGAAATCCCTAGATTTAGGATTAAAAACCAATATGTTTCTGGCTTGGACAGTCCAGACTTTGAAAACCGAATTGCAGGCAGATGCATGCTTAAAATTAGCATTGGGCAGAAAACAATTTACCATAATGTATGGATAGTGAGTGGAGCACAAAATGAATTTTACATGGGAAATGACATCATGCACAGAATGTGTATGGTGTTAGATTTCCTTAATCAAAAAATATGGTCACGCCTAGGTGGTCCGGCACCTGAATTTGAAGACAAAAGAAGGGCTTATCATTGTGCACAACTGGTTCCTTATGCAATCGAATTACAAATGAGGAAAAATACTATTATTCCTGCATTTACAAAACAGTTTGCAATAACACTGAAATGCAAAAATGGACAGCAGATGAAAGGCTCTAATGCATTTGTATGCCTGAATGAATCCATAAAACAGCAAGGCCTGGATTATGAATACATTCCATTGGTAGACATTGTTGAGGGATCTGTAAAAATCATGGTAAATAATAAAGGTTGTCAGGATATTCATTTAGAGGAAAACTCCCCATTAGGAATGGCCATACAGAAAAAGAAAAAAAAACGAAATATTTTTACCAAGCATGTTTTATTTTTGGCAAAAGGGTGAAGTTGGTATTGTGCTATGTACTTAATTTGTTTATTTTCTATTTGATTTAGAAAATTAACATTATTTGGTCGGAGGTTCCGGGATCAGAGGCCACGGGAGACGATGGAGTCCTGGAGTCCCCTGGATGAAGACCAAAAGATGCCTGCCACCAGGTGGAGGTGAAGACAAGATAACCAGAATGCTAAAAAAGATGACTCCTATGGACCTAAGATTTACAAGATGAAAGTGTACTCGAATGAACCAAATAACATCGCTGGTCGGGACATATCAGAGGCAGACAAGAGTGCTGACATATGGAGTTCCACGTATTTATTATTTTAATTATTTATTTTAATTTGTTATATTAATTATTTGTTTTGGTTAGTTGTTTTATTTCATTGTTTTAATTGACTTGAAAAATCTAAACTTAGAGTAATGCCACTTCCACTGAGAAGGCAAATGTAGAACATTTTGTAAACTAATGAACTCAGATGAATACTGTATTGATTGCAACTTTTTCATTGATGCACATGAATATTCATTTTATTGGATTGCTATATTGTGAAAAGAAGAAAAGAAACAAATTGTTTTTAGGAATTGGCTTGGATCGTAGCCAGATTCTAAAAACAAAAGGAGGGTATGTAAGGATATTTGGCGTGTTACAGCACAGAGTACAGCACTACTGCACAGGTAGCAAACAGCACAGAGTACAGCACTACTGCACAGGTAGCCATTTTTTTGATGCAGCACCAAATGCCTATGGTGCATTGCTATATGTGTTACCAGATTAACAAGGAAAGACAGGCTATTCAGTCAAAAACGATCTTAACATATAAGATGCAAATCTATTTTTACAGTTAAAAGCACACGTGCACATTCAAAAATGCACACTATTTTTCACCTGAAATGCCTATGGTGCGAGAGACACATTTGAAAATAATAACTAACATTACTTATAACTAACCTGACTAATGAAACATAATCCACTAATAAAAATGTGTCTCCACTGCAGAATTAGGCCTATTCTGAAAGTGAACTTTTAAACGCACATCCATTTTTTTTTCTCTGCTGCCCTGTCCACATAATTACAGGAAGCAAAAGAGCTCGAAAGAACAGGAAATCAGTTGGTTACAAAGTATTACTATAAAATGAGCCATTGTGTAGAGAAGGAGGAGATGGCATGATTGATTCTGATTGGAGCAGCGTCATAGCAAGTATCATGCTAGAGGGAGTGATCAGAGGTTTGCTGGGGGGAGTTTGAGGAGAGAGAAGGGGAGTCAAGATTTGGCAGAGCTGGGAGAAGGAGCTATTTTTTCCTGGTTGGAGCATTCCTATCTGCAAAAGCTGAGAATTCCAGGCAATGACCCCGGTTTGAGAAGGAAAGGCGCTCCTTTTCACTGGGGTTAATCTTGAAGGGAGCCACATTCAGAAAGAGAACAGCTGAAGAAAACTCTAAACAGATAAGGTAATTACATAAGTGTGGGCGCTGAGTGTGTACGAGAATGTTCAGTCAGAGTAGGAAAGGAGATTCCGGTGCCTTAATCACACGTTAATGTTGCAAATTGTGTTCTGTTCTCCGCCATTTTTTCAGTGTATTACAGACAATGCTGTTAATGTGCTGTTTTATTTATTTCTGTAAAGAGTGAGATCGTGTTTAAATGCAACTTTTATAATACAGAAAAATATTTGAAAGCAGACGGGTGGTGTGTCTTCTATTTACCAATACAGTGCTGATGATGAGGGGAGATTTTTAAACAATGCAATTGCCATTTTAAGACAGATGTGTGCATGATCATATTCAGTATGGACAGTTGAGAGTGATTGTTTGTAGCATAGCTCGTTGGAGGTACATGAGCCAACGGGAAGAGGGACTCTCTGAACATAGTTCCCTACCGTATATAAGGTAGTGGAAATTACCACAAAATTACCACATATAGCTCTCTGTCGTAAATAAGTCAGTGAGATCGCCCATGGTGGCACACTAACACTAACACTGAAAATGTGGTATTCCTAAAATGTAGGTCTGAGGTCTCTCTAGTGATTACACGAAAAATCTAAGCAAAGATAAGGGATTCTGGACATTGGGCCACAAATAAAACAAGGGAATTATGCTCACCAAAATACCACCAACCACGCATACCAACCATGCATACCAAATATGCATGTCTGGGTGCTGAAATAATGCATGTCCACTGTATTATTGTTTCACATGGCAAAATCTGAATACCAGGAGTGATTATTGCTAAGTTATTTTTCGGCGGTAATAAAATACCGTCAGGCCCCAAATCTCCACAAAATACCCTACAGTGGACTTACCTGCAGCAGACCATGCTGCTTACTTACCTGCCAGTTGAACCCCTGATCCTCTTCTGTTTGGGACTACTTTTCCTGTTGGGTGGGGCAGGAGCCACTCCCTAGGTTCAGAACACTGGAACTCTTCTGGAAAGCAGGAACTCTTTTCTTAGGCGTGGCTGTGGAAGGAGACACCTAAGCACTACAGGAGGCTATTTAAACCACACCCGATGGATGAATCTTGCTTTGCGTTATTCTGCATTCTCTGCAGCAGAACGCTCATCGTGTCTTCTGCTTCTGATCCTGGGCCTAAGGGAACAAAGGCTTACCATCCTGGAATCCAGTCTTCAGCAGCACCTGTAAAGACAAAGAACAGGTTAGCACTATGGTCTTTAGTGGCAGCGCATCTCTTACCTGGTCCATCGGCTGTCACCCACGCCTCGCGCTGCATTCCGGCATCTGAAAGACAAAGGCTTACCTACTCTTCGCATGCTCCGGAGGTCTTCGCACTGCATTCCGGCATCTGAAAGACAAAAGCTTACCAGCTCTTCGCACGCTCCGGAGGCCTTCGGCGCTGCATCCCGCATCTGAAAGACAAAAGAAGGTGCGTTTAAAGACATTGGGCAACTTTATTACTCACGTGCCATTACTCCTTCCCACGCCGAATCCAGTGGGTATTCCAGCACCCTTCAGCTTCTCTAAAGCTCCAAACTTGTACCTGCAAGATAAAAGGGACAGTTAGTGCGCATCGTGAAGCAGGCTACAAGCGCTTACTTACGTGCTTCCAGGCGCTTCTATTCCTCACGCGGGTTCGATCCTCAACTCTCATCAGCCCGCCATCCGCCATCGCCGGAATCCTGCAAAACAAGAGATATCATTACAAAAGACTTTTAAGACATTTGAAGTGCCCAGAACTTACCATTCGTGCAGTTAACGACGGACAGCAGTCCTCTGAGGTCAAGAGGCCTGCACCCTTATCCAGTGAAGAAACTGGTTACGGCACCCTGCCCCGAGGCAGATGGAGAGCTCGGCGTTCACTTACCTAAGGTGAGGGTGTTAACCTTTGGGGTTCTACAGGAGAAGAGAAAGGGAAGAGGAGAGAGGCACCCAATAACCCCAGTTCATTAATCCCATATTTTCTATCTGCAGACATCTTACTCTTCGAGTCAGACATACAGTGCACAGAGGTCTAGCCCAAAGAGCCAACCGTGTGTTACACATCACCTTTGAAGATACGGCATTCACCCAGTCAAGACCGGCGCCTCTACGGGAATCAGGTGAGCGTTACAGAACGCAAAGCCTATCGCAAAACTCCCACCCAGGCGCTATGGAAACCTCGGATACCGACCAGCTAGCCCAGTTACTTGGGGAACTAAGAGCAGAAGTGCATGCAGCCCGTCAGGAAACGAATGCTCTAAGAACGGAACTGATTATTTCCAAGGAGCGAACAGACGATCTCGCTAGACAATTGCTACAGTCACAAGCCGGATAAACTCTGTTACCCGCATCAGGGGCAAATCTTCCTTCAACATCCTCTACGAACCCAGTGCAGATCAACCTACCTGGGAATGTACCTCTGGCTCCGCCCGAATGATTTTCTGGTGACCCAAAGAGGTTTGCAGTATTTATTAATCAGTGCCGGTTGCACTTCTTATGCCGGCCAGCAGCCTTTCCAACTGATCAAGCTAAGGTAGCTTTCGTGCTTTCGTACCTTAGTGGCAATGCGGCAGACTGGTCGATCCCTCTAGTTAATCAAGATGATCCGGTTCTCCATGATTTTCGAGCTTTTCAGCTCAGTATGGAAAAACTGTTTGCAAGACATTCACAGGGGCAGGCCTTGGACAATGAGCTCCTATCATTGCGACAGGGTAATCAAGACCTTTTGGCTTATATTGCGTCTTTCAACAGACTGATAGTGGAAACTCGATGGCCTGAGGACAAAAGGATTACGCTGTTTTATAGAGGTCTACGTGGAGAGCTCAAAGATGTGTTAGCCCAAGTAGTGAATCCCCCGCAAGACTGTTCGGACTATATTGACTTAGTCGTTCAAATTGACCACAGGCTGCAGAACAGGAAGGCCGATCGTTCCAAGTTTGATGCTCCAGTATTTTCCAAACCACCAACTCCTACCAAAGGAGTAGACTCCGGGGAACCCATGCAAATAGGGGGCCTGAAAGGACCACTAACACAAAAGGAGCGGGAAAGGAGAAAACAGCTGCAATTATGCCTCTGTTGCGGAAACTCGGGGCACTTTCTTCGAGACTGTCCGGTGAAACCAGCCAAGAAGGCAGTAGGAGCTGCAGTTACCAGGGTCACAAACTCTGAGCAAGGAAACGACCTTGCCCGACAAGAATAGAGGTCCTCTTGCCGAGCGTTAAAACCAGTTCCGTAACCTCGCATTTCGTGATACCTATGGTCCTCATTAGCCCTGAACATCCGGATCGATTACATGCGATTGAAGCTTACGTCGACAGCGGTGCCATCGGCAATTATGTGGATCATGAAATGGTTTTGAGGATGAATCTGACTCTTTGTCCAAAGGCTGTAAAGGACGTCATTACTACGGTGGATGGTACAGAGATAGCCTCCGGACCAGTAACGCATACCACCCAAGAAGTGACGCTAGTAAGTCAAGATGGACACCATGAGAAGATCGTGTTCGATGTGATCAAGGCCCCCCAGTTCCAGATTATTCTAGGAATTCCTTGGTTAGAGAAGCACAATCCTCAGATCGATTGGCGAGCAAGAACGGTTCAGTTTCCAGAATGTGTCTCCACTTGTCACCCTCGACCTGGTGTTGCACTGGCAGCAATTTCCTCGGAGGCTCCTCAGTTACCTCCTGAATACCTAGAATTCCAAGATGTTTTCCGGAAGGATCAGGCTAACTCTCTACCTCCTCATAGGTCTTATGACTGCCAGATAGACCTGATACCTGGATCTACTCCTCCTTGTAGTAGAATTTATGCCCTCACCGAGCCTGAGAATCTTACCTCCGACAATACCTGGATCAATACCTAGCGAATGGGTTTATTCGTCCTTCCAAGTCCCCTGCTTCCTCAGCTTTGTTCTTCGTTCCAAAAAAAGAAGGGGACCTTAGAACTTGTATAGATTATCGCGCCCTGAACCAGATCACCGTTAAGAATAGATATCCGTTACCTCTGATCCCTGAACTCCTGGACCAAGTCAGAAAAGCATGCATATATACAAAGCTGGATCTTAGAGGAGCCTACCACTTGGTACGAGTAAAAGAGGGCGATGAATGGAAGACGGCCTTCCGCACCAAGTATGGGCTATTTGAATATCAGGTCATGCCCTTCGGACTTTGCAATGCCCCGGCCGCCTTTCAATATTTTATGAACGATGTCCTCAGAGAGCTCATAGATGTGTGTGTTGTTGTTTACATTGACGACATCCTCGTTTATTCTTCATCGGAAACTGAACATCGGAAACACGTGAAAATGGTCCTCGAGAGATTGCGTCAACACAAACTTTTCGCTAAGTTGGAAAAATGTGTTTTCAACGTGACTGAAGTTGAATTCTTGGGATTCATATTATCACCTAGCGGAGTGCGTATGGATTCAAAGAAGGTCGATGCAATTCTCAAATGGCCATCGCCATCCTCCGTAAAAGGTGTTCAAAGCATGTTAGGCTTCGCTAACTTTTACCGCAGGTTTATCCCCGAATTCTCTCGAATAGTCCAGCCCATCACCGCCTTGTTAAAGAAAAACAAACGTTTTGAATGGTCTACCGAGGCGGAACAAGCTTTCCAGAATTTGAAGATTTATCTCTGCACCGATCTTAAAACATCCTCGCCCAGAACTCCCCTACATCGTTGAAACTGATGCTTCGAGCCTTGCCATGGGGGCAGTTCTATCACAAAAGGACCCAGTAACCAATCAGTTGCATCCCGTGGCATTTTGGTCCCGCAAATTCTCGCCTCCTGAAATCAATTACACTATTACTGATAAGGAACTTCTAGCTATCAAGTCCGCCTTTAAGGCTTGGCGGCATTATCTTCTGGGGGCCCGACACACCGTTACTGTGATTACAGATCACCGAAACCTGCAATATTTGAAAACCGCAAAAGCTCAATCCTCTAGGCAACTCCGTTGGGCACTATTCTTTGCCGAGTTTGACTTCATAACTACCTATCGACCTGGTACAAAAAACGGTAAAGCTGATGCCCTTTCTCGGATGGGAGTGGAAGAACATTTGATCAATCCTAAACCTGTACCTATCATTCCCGAACAAAGAATTCTAGGTGTAATCGCCACGCAATCCATAGAGGAAGTTAAGGATAAAGCCAGGCTACTGGTAACTCCAGCAGACATACAGAATTGGCATCTGCAGGGAAAGGACTTTACGGTGAAGGACAACCTATTATATTTCCAAGAACGGTTACACCTGCCCAGCGCAGATTTACAGAAAAAGGTAATCTCTTGTTATCACGATTCTTTAATGGAAGGACATCCCGGTATGACCAAGACCTCGGAAAAGATCAAGCGCTACTTCTGGTGGCCGTCTTGGAAAAAAGATATCAGAGACTTTATAAAAAAGGAAAAACCAGCCGGCCTCTTACGGCCTATTGACATCCCGCCTCGCCCTTGGCATACGCTTTCTATGGACTTCATCACCGATCTACCTCCATGCTCTGGATACAATACGATCCTAGTAATCGTGGACCTATTCTCCAAGATGGCGCATTTCATTCCACTCAAAGGCTTACCAACAGCAGCAACTCTGGCCCGAGAATTTCTCGAAAACATCGTCCGACTGCACGGTTTTCCTTCAGTTCTAATTTCGGATCGAGGTAGTCAATTTATTTCTCATTTTTGGCGAAGTTGCTGTCGGTCGGCTCAAATTGATGTGAGACTTTCGACCAGCCACCACCCTCAAACCGACGGACAAACCGAGAGGACCAATCAAACTCTGGAACAGTATTTGCGCTGCATGCTACAACAAACTGAAAAAACTTGTAAAAATATCCTTTGGATAGCCGAATATGCCTACACTCGGGAACTGGGAAGACCCCGTTTTTTCTTTTATACGGTAGTCACCCTCGAACCTCGGAGTTGGATCCACTCCAAGATCTTGGAACACCAGCAGTAGACCACCTGCATTCTACAATCACCCAAGCCTTTAAGGAAGACGTTTCTCACCTTCAAAGGGCTAAAGAACAATACAAGAAAGGAGCAGACCAACATCGGAAGGAAGCCCCCCAATATCAAGTAGGAGATCAAGTCTGGTTATCCACCAAATATATACCTCTAAAAGGACCACGCACATTCAACCCAAGATACCTTGGTCCCTATTCCATCACTACCATAGTAAATCCAGTAGCGGTCAAGTTGGACTTGCCCCCTCACATGAAGATACATCCGGTCTTCCACGTCTCTCTATTAAAACCCGTGCAACCTCAAACCTGACTAACTACATCTCCAAAACCTATTCTAGTTGATGGAGAACTCGAGTTTGAAGTCAAAAGCATCCTGGATTCCAAGATCTCCAAATCTAAACTATTTTACCTGATTGACTGGAAAGGCTACGGTCCCCAAGAAAGATCCTGGGAACCTGCAGAATATGTCCACGGGCCTCGTCTAATCAAAAGATTTCATCGAACATTTCCTAACAAGCCCAAACCCCCGGAGAAGCCCGGTTTGGGAGGGGCCTTGAGGGGGGGTGCTGTCATGATCTCTGCTTCCAAAAGATCAGGACTTGCCCGACTCCCTTGGAAGCAGACCCATAACCCCGGTTCCGAGTGCCAGCCAGTCCCAATTGGGACCTTTTGGACCCTGTCCTGGCGCCAGTGGCACCAGTCTCATAAAGATGCTCACGCGGGTCGATCCTCAACTCTCATCAGCCCGCCATCCGCCATCGCCGGAATCCTGCAAAACAAGAGATATCATTACAAAAGACTTTTAAGACATTTGAAGTGCCCAGAACTTACCGTTCGTGCAGTTAACGACGGACAGCAGTCCTCTGAGGTCAAGAGGCCTGCACCCTTATCCAGTGAAGAAACTGGTTACGGCACCCTGCCCCGAGGCAGATGGAGAGCTCGGCGTTCACTTACCTAAGGTGAGGGTGTTAACCTTTGGGGTTCTACAGGAGAAGAGAAAGGGAAGAGGAGAGAGGCACCCAATAACCCCAGTTCATTAATCCCATATTTTCTATCTGCAGACATCTTACTCTTCAAGTCAGACATACAGTGCACAGAGGTCCAGCCCAAAGAGCCAACCGTGTGTTACACATCACCTTTGAAGATACGGCATTCACCCAGTCAAGACCGGCGCCTCTGCGGGAATCAGGTGAGCGTTACACACGAGCTCATCAGCCCTGGGCAATGGGTGTGCGTCAGTTTTGATGACGGCATTGACTCCTGAGTCCACACAGAACCTCCAATCCTTGGTACCTGCCTTGGAACTTGCCTTGGGGACAAGGACCACGGGACTGGAGCAGGGACTGGTTGAGTGTTCAATAACACACAGATCCAACATCTTGGTGACCTCAGCCTGGATGTGGTTCTTAACCATATCTGACATTCGGTAGCTCCTGCTCTTGACAGGCACGCTGTCACCAATGTCAATCTCATGCTTATACCACGGTGTAAGACCTGGCGTCAGCGAAAACAGAGAGGCATACTGCTGGAGCAAAGTCCTGCAGGCCCTCTGATGCTCGGTTGTCAAATCTGGAGAGAGATGCACTCCCTCCACTGAGCCATCCTGAGGTTTGCTATGCAGCAAATCAGGAAGGGGCTCACTCTCATCCTCTTCTTGCTCTGAAGCTAGCACGAGACATGAGACTTCTGCTCGCCTGTGGAAAGGCTTGAGCCTATTGACATGGAATACCTGAGGGGCTAACCCTGGGACTCCCATGTCAACCAGATAGTTGACCTCGCCCATCTTGGAGATTATCCGGAAGGGTCCAGTCCATTTATCTGCCAATGCCGAGGCTTGGTAGGCTCCATCACGAGGACCTCCTGTCCCGGAGTCCAATCCACTTGCGATGCTTTAAGGTCAAGCCAGTATTTGTTCAATTATTGGCTGGCCTTGAGATTCGCCGTTGCTTGACCCATCATCTGTGTCATCCTCTGTCTGAGACCTAACACATAGTCCCCCACTTGCTTGGCGGGACCGGGAGGGGTGTCTTCCAAACCTTCTCTGATCAAGGCGAGGGGCCCCCTCACGGGATGTCCAAAGAGTAACTCAAAGGGGCTGAAACCAACGCCTTCTTGAGGTACCTCTCTGTAAGCAAACAGCAGGCATGGCAGGAGGAGATCCCATTTCCTCCTTAGGGGCTCTTCCAAAGTACCTTGCATGCCCTTGAGAGTTTTATTAAATCTCTCAACCAGACCATTGGTCTGGGGGTGGTAAGAAGTGGAGAACTTGTAGGTTACCCCGCACTCTTTCCACATGGTTTTCATGTAACTAGACATGAAGTTGGATCCTCGGTCAGTGACAACCTCCTTGGGGAATCCAACACAGGTGAAAATGCCCAGGAGGGCCGGGGCAACCACCTTGGCAGTAACAGTCCGAAGGGGTATAGCCTCAGGGTACCTGGTGGCACGATCTACCAAAAATGATCCGATGTCCACCTGACGTGAGAGGGTCAAGGGGACCGACGATGTCGATGCCCACCCCCTCAAACGGTGTGCCAACCACTGGCAATGGCTGCAGTGGGGCGATGACACTGCCTCCAGTTTTGCCAGACAACTGACAAGTTGGGCAGGTCCTGCAGTGGGACTCCACTTCTACCCCCATCCGAGGCCAGTAGAAATTGGCAGAGCCTCTGCTTAGTCTTCTTGGTACCAAGATGACCAGCCAAGGGCACCTCATGCGCCAACTGCAGTAGGAATGGCCTGTAAACCTGGGTTACCACGAACCTCTTGAGGGCACCAGGTTCAGGCTTAGTGTGCTCACTAACAAGGAACTCACCCTCCCAATAAATCCGGAAAGTCCTAGGCACTTCTCCTTGTGCCTGGGACAGGGCCTGTTTCTTCTGACCCTCGAGAGAGGGACACTCTCTCTGTCCTTTACATACGTCTGCCCGGGAGGGTCCCCCTTCAGCTAACAAGCATTGAAGATCGGGATGATCCTCCGGGTTGAGAACCTCTCCCACAGGAGAGTCTTCTGGCTCTTCTCCCACAGGAGTTGAGACAGGGTTTACCACTGGACCCAGCCCGTCCGGAGCATGGATCCCAATGGGTGCTGTAGGAACAGCAGGAAGAGAAGGAGCTCCCTCCCCAGAGGTGGCCTTCTTGCTCTTCCTTCGTCTTGCCTTAGGCCGCGCCTACGGCTCGGGTACCTGACTCACAGCCAGACCCGGTGTCATCTGTGACCTAGTGACCACAGCAGCAGTCATGGGAAGACCATCCGTGATGAACCCCAACTCTACTAGATCGTTACCTAACAGAATATTAGCAGGGACATTGTCCTGAACCAGGATAGGAAGCTTTTCTGTCTTGTCTCCAATTACGAGTGTGACTCGGGCCTCAGGCGATAATTTGGGAGGCCCACCAGCTAACCTGGTGTTTCTCAGAGGAGCATCTACATAGTCCTCTGGCTTGAGCAGGGTCCTGTCCACCACTGTCATGCTTGCCCCAGTGTCTCGCAAACCAGTAGAAGGCTGGCCATTCAAGAGGACACTTCTCAAAAATCTACGGGTGTTCTGTGGGATAGTCGCCAGTACTTCAGCCCTAGATTTATCCACAAAGTCTAACTCCCTGGCTTCACAAGCACTCTGGAGAGCCACTAAGCTCATCCGAGTCAATTTACCATTCGCAATAGACTCCATTGCTTGTAATGCAGTTATTTTGTACACACCCAAACCTTAATCTAATAAAGTGCAGATATTTTGTAAGTGGCACGGTTATACACTGATTCTTAAAACCATAAGCATCCCACCGCTGCCACCAGTGTAAAGACTGGTAGGGGGTGTCTGTACTTCCGCTCTCTATATGGTAGAGGAGAGGCACAGAGGACCCCAGCCAAGATTCTCTATTATTGGTACGTGGTCGAACAATCAAGGCCTAGCTTCTCAGGAGGTGATGCAGGCTGGTTCTTAAGTACAGTGTAGTCCCCGAACCCCCACAAAGGAATGTCCACACACTGTATTACTGAAAACACAGTCTTTATATAACTAATATTCAAAGGTATGTACACGATCACAATAACGCACTTTGTACTCGGAAGTCAATAATGATAAATATATACAATTCTAAAGTGTACCACCAATGTTATCAAATCTCATTAAAGTGCATCAACTATAAGCTTAAAATGTCACACAGATCAATAACCAGGAACCCAGCAATAGAGATAGGAAGGAACACAAGATGGTTGAAACAATAGGCAGAATGCTGGCCCTGTTACCTAGACACAGTTCTGTGTGGAGATCCCCCCACCTGGGCAACCTGTAAATAAAGATATATAGCACAAGCCCAGTCCATGTAATGTTCAATAGTCTTACTTCCTCCTATTAAGGGTTTACCCCCCCAATGTACATGGTGGAGTAGAGTTCTCTGACGATGCATCGACCGATCCTTCTTGAGTGACTCCCTTTAAGGCAGGAGCCACGGATGGTCGAGAGGTGTCGAGGAACTCGGCGTTCGGTGTCGAGGAATCGAGGGCCCTTCTTGAGTGCCCTCCCTTTAAGGCGGGAGTCACGGGTCGTCGAACGTCTGATGGTGAACAGGTTGAACTACGGCCAAGAAATGGCAGCTTCGTTCCTAGTGGTGCTCGTCGATGACAGAGGGTTGGCGTCCTGCAAGGAAGAGGCGTGCGGGGCACCTCTGTGACGATAGTTCTGGACCGCAAAGAGATGATGAAGAACTGTGGCCCAGCAAGGGCGTCGAGTCGTGGGCATCTCTGTGGTCTTTAGGTGGCGGGAAACCCACCGGTTGATGCTCCTCGGCGCGTCGATGGTCGGCCCTTCTCCAGCGGGAGACAAGTGGGTGATGATGCAGACGAGAGCGTCCGATGATCAATGGAAGTTCTTAGGCACACGGGAGCACGGCGGCTCCGGTCGGCGACGGCGGTCGTCGACAGTGGCGGACAACAGTCCGGGTGCTTCTCCTTGGAGTTCCGCAGCAGTCCCCGTATCGGGTCGGCAGCCTGTCGAAGGTCTGTCTACCAGGGAGCGTTGGCAAAGATCAGCTGTGCACAATGGTCCCTCGTAGCTCGGGAAGAGGGTGCCTTACCAGGTCCTCTCTGGGTCAGTCCTTGGAGGCACAGCAGCTTTCAGATTGTGAAGGAGAGCAACAGCAATTCTTCTTATCCAGCAGGGCTTCAAGGTCAAGTGTCAGTTACTCCAGTTACTCGTCGTAGTGGACTTCAGCTTCTGAACACGATTCCTAGCAGTGAGAGGTCCCCAGATGTACCGTTGATCTCCCATTCATTCCGCTGGGTCACATTCAAGCATCCAAACACGACTAAGGGCATTCATGCAGGCAGGCAGCCAATCAGGCACACGAGGTATTCAGGCCATTCACTTCTCTCCAGACACTCACAACAAGTTATGTGTATTGGGACAAGTACCGAGCCATTCAACACTCCAAGCTGCATTCATACCGGTTTCAGGCAGGGCTGTCTCAGTCATTGTGTCAACCACCAGATACTAGACATCCACAACACAGAATGCATATTCGTCACACACTCTATTCACCCGAGTCCCACCCACAGGAGGTACCCACAACATACATCACCGGGAAGGCTCCAGCTAGTCTGGCCAGACCTTCACAACAACACCATATATGGCATTTCCACCCAACAGCCAGTCAGGGGGAAGGGACAGAGTCAGGGCTTCCCAGGACTTTGGGAAAACAAGGTAATGGGTAATAAAAAGCAAGAGGCCACCAGGGCCATCTTGTTTTCCATCAGGAATCAACTGATCCCAATGGCAGGGCCGGGGTACCCCAAAATGGAGGATACTCCGCGCACCTGTCAAATTCAGCATGGAGCTGCCACCAACCCATTGCCTGCTCTGCGGGCCACCCACAGGTACCCAAAAACATACACTAGGGGCACAGGGTTGTACCCCCACCCATGGGTGCCATAAGGGTATCCCACAGGTCTGTTCACCAAACCAAAAGAAAGAGAGCTGCACCGCCAGGAGTCCCACATGAACTCCTGTGCAGAAAACATGACAGAACACACGATAAAAAGCCGTAAAGGACAAGGATACGGAGGCCCTGTCCCTCCGATGCATTTCCAGCATCACAATGGGGGCATGAGGGGCAGGAATCATGACAAGGTGAGAGTTGCCAGGTATTGGTTAAAGAGCCTGGGTCAGAGGGTGGACCCCTGGGGATCACCTCAGGTAGAGAGAAAGGTAGAGGAAAGGAAGGATTCAAGAGGGTCGATCAGTGACGAAAGAGGTCAGTCAGGCCATAGCCTGATCAGTGATGCCCAGATTGACCCAGAGACAGTTGAGCAGGATGGTATGGTTTACCATGTCAAAGGCAGAAGTGAGATTGAGTAGGATGAGGACAGAGAGAATGTTAGAGTCAAGATAGGCGAGCAGATCTTCACGGATGTTCAGGAGCACAATTTCTGTGCTTCTGGCAGCCCTACAACTAGACTGATGGTCGTGGAGAAAGCCACTAGAATCAGAGTGGAGGTTAAGCTGAGAGATGGCTAGTTTTTCCAAGAGTTTGCCAAGAAAAGGAGTAATGGCCATTGGGCGGTAGTTAGCCGGGCAAAAGGGTTTGCTGTGGGTGTCATCAGAAGTAAAGGAGAGGTTGCAGAAAATAAGCCAAGGTAGGAGCTAGGGTGTCGATGTGGTCCATTATGGTTTTACAAGAACAGGGATGAACCTGTTTTGACAAGACATTCATCAATCTGACTTGTCTAGGGACCTTGTTAGGGGAGAAGAGCGGAAAGGAGGAGAAAGAGGGTGTGCGAGTGGTTGAAGGAGGGTCAGAGTTTACAGAAGGAGGGAGGTGAGAAGGGGGAGGGGAGGAAGGGTGGACAGAATGTCCTGGGTTTTTTAAATGACGTGAGAGGCAAGGGCTGTGCAAACGGCCTGGGATGCAACAGAGGGGGGTAGAGACTGTAGCAGGGTTGGCCAGCTCCTTGCAGATTTTTAAGAGTTCGGCCGAGTTGTTAGATGCCGCAGAGACACAGGCTTGTATGCGTGCTCTCTTCTTAGTGTGGACAGAGAGTCTGTATTGCCTTTGAAGCAGGCGACAGGCCAGTTTGTCAAAGGATGAACAAGAAGCCCTCCATTTCCTATCAGCCAGCCTACACTTATGTTTAAGTGTGGCTAGGTCAGAGTCATACCATGAATTGCACTTGGCTTTGGGCTTCAAACAGATCCTCATGACAGGGGCAAGAGCATCAAGAGTATCGGAAATAGAAGAGTTCAGCAAGGCTAGAGCTCTGTCAGGATGTGATTCAGGCAGAGGTTGGGGGGAGAAGGTGGAAGCAAAAGCCTCCAATGACACACACTTTATGGGACGGATGTCAGAGAAGGTAGGTGGCAGTGTTGGGGTAGAATTGGCCTGGGGGGCAGAGAGGGAGAGATGTGAGGAGAGGGGGGTGATCACTCCAGGAGAGATGAGTGGTCAGAGGGATAGAGGGGGGAGGTCAGAGGAAATCAACATATCAAGTGTGTGCCATGCAGAATGAGTCGGGCCACAGGGGATGTTAGAAATAGAGAGGGAGTCACAGAGGTCACAGAAGAGTACAGAGGAGGAGCAAGGAGTGTCAAGATGGATATTAAGGTCACCAAGAACGAAGAGTTGAGAGGTTGAAGCCAGGAGGGAGGAGGAGAGGTCCTCCCATTCAGAGAGAAAAGAGGTGAACTAACCAGGTGGCCGGTAGATAGTAACCGTGCTAAGAGAGTAGCTGGGAGAGACAGATCCTGCAAACAAGGCATTCAAAAGAAGATTATGTCTGCGTGGGAATGATAGAGGCAAGGATCCACTCAGGAAAGATCAGGGCTACACCCCCGCCGGACTGGATGGATCTGGGTAGCCGTCAGGGAGGAGTGTGTCAAAGCTCGTGACAGAGCTGGCCGTGAACCATGTCTCAGTAAGACTGAGGACATCAAGATCAAGTTCTTCCAAGAGTTGGCAGATGTCAGAGGAGTGTTCGACAGCAGAGTGAGAGTTGAGAGTGGCTATATGAAGGAGGTTTCCTGCCTTAAAGATCATCCGGTGAGGGGTACAAATCAAAGGTACGCCCTGCAGAGGTGAAGAAGGAGCCCGAGGTGGGGAAGAGGAGGAGGAAAAAGAGGGCAAAGTAGCCAAGTGGGAAGAGGGGGCGACAGCAGGAGATGAAAGGAAATTGATGAGGTGAGCGAAACGCCTGTCTAAGAGGAGGGGTTTGGCCTAAGCGCCTTGGACCATGATGGTGCCATTAAGGTAGACATTAATGATGACTTTAGAGGAGTCTAAGGAAGCCATGAGAGCTTCCCATCGGTGCCACCATTAATGGGAGAGGAGGAGACAGGACAGAGCACAGAGATCATATAAAGAGTCCATAGATCAGGCAAAGAAACGACAAAGCAGATGCTGGTGAGGGTCTGCCTAACAGAAGCACTGGAGTAAGTGTCAGCAATAGGGATACCAGGGTTGGAGGCCAAGATATCCTTTCTGAACTTCTTCCTACCAGACTTATTGAGAAGGGAAGGATAGTCAATGAAGAAAGATAGGAGAAACAGAAAGCGCCATGGCAGTGGTAGTGTGAAAACGAGGGAGAAAGGAGGGATGAGGAATGGCACATAGGAGTGGAGCAAAGTGATTGGTGAAGTCACTGGGCCAGCAAATTACAAAGAAGCAATACAATACACGCAAAGTGCAGAGCAAGTAAGCAGAGTACAGCAAGATTTGACTATTAAACCAAAAACAAAAACAGCAATATTTGACTCTTAAACCAAAAGCAAAAACAGCAAGACTTGACTTTGAAAAGAAAAGCAAAAACAGCAAGATTTGACTCTTAAACCAAAAGCAAAAACAGAAAGATGTGACTTTTAAAACAAAAGCAAAAACAGCAAGATTTGACTCTTAAACCGAAAGCAAAAACAGCAGGATTTGACTTTTAAAACAAAAGCAAAAACAGCAGAAGTGAATTAACAGTTGGGTTCAGGAGCAAGCAAAGGTAAGAAGAACGCAATCCAACACAGAGTGTGAACATGGGAGAAACAAGCAGAGAGGAGCACTGAGAGTTAAAAAGGGGGGTAGGAGTGAGTCCAGAAGGAGGGAACTAACCCATAGTTCAGCAGGTGTGAATGTCAAGGCAGTCCGGATTTCTTAGAGGAGTGAGATGGTGGCAGCATCATTGAGGTTGAGATGCTGGGGTGCAGAATGGGCCCAAATTAGCATTCTGGTAGTGGACAGGGAGTGGAAAGTGGTCTTAGAAGTGGGCCTTTGAGCAGAAGGCTGGCCGAAGCCTGCCGGTCTCGGGTTGGATGTTTCAATGGCCCAGCAAACCAATCAGGGGCCAGGATGTAATGTTACATGTCACGGTTGAAGGCCTCGAGGACTCCACCGAAGCGGCGGACATCTTGCAATTGCTGCATGGTCGGCACAAACAGGAGAAGCAGATTGGGCTCAACAACAAAGCAGCAGGGGTGGCAGAGTATGCTGCCATGTGAGCTTTCAAGTACTGCAACACGCACACAGTCAATGCGCACATTCAGCAAGAATAAAGGATAATGAAACTCGCAAATTTGATTTAAAAAAAATAATAATTCAGGGCACCACGAACAAATGAAGATGGTAGGCACTCAGCGACCCCAGAAATACTTTAGATCACTTTGCCGGTGGCTAGAAGGTGCACAGTGCCTCCAGGCATGTGTGCAACAATAAAGGATCAGTGGAAATGCAGGACATCTCCCTCCGGAGCTGCAAGCAGGATGGATTTGCAGGATGCAAGCAGAAAGGAAAGGCCGACCAGCAGGGGCCAGCTGAAGCCTGCTAGTCCCGGGTTAGATGTTTCAATGGCCCGGCAGACCAATCAGGGGCCAGGATGTAGTGTTACAAGGCACCACTGAAGGCCTCGAGGACTCCACGAAAGCTGCGGCCATCTTGGAATTGCCACATGGTCGGCACAAACAGGAGAAGCAGATTGGACTCAACAACAAAGCAGCAGGGGTGGCAGAGTATGCTGCCGTGTGAGATTTCAAGTACTGCAACAAGCACACAGTCAAGGCGCACATTCAGAAAGAATAAAGGATAATTAATCTCGCAAATTTGATTTAAAAAAAATTCAGGGCACCACAAACAAATGAAGATGGTAGGCACTCAGCAACCCCAGAAACACCTTAGACCACTTTGCAGGTGGCTAGAAGGTGCGCACTGCCTCCAGGCATACGTGCAACAACAAAGGATGAGTAGAAATGCAGGACTTCTCCCTCCGGAGCTGCTAGCAGAATGGATTTGCAGAATGCAAGAAGAAAAGAAAAGCCTTCCAGCAGGGGGCCGGCCGAAGCCTGCTAGTCCCGGGTTAGATGTTTCAATGGCCCGGCAGACCAATGAGGGGCCAGGATGTAGTGTTACAAGGCACTGCTGCAGGCCTCGAGGACTCCACTGAAGCGGCAGCCATTTTGGAATTGCTGCATGGTCGGTACAAACAGGAAAAACAGATTGGGCTTACCAACAAAGCAGCAGGGGTGGCAAAGTATGCTTCCAATTGAGCTTTCAAGTATTGGAACACGCACACAGTCAATGCGCACATTCAGCAAGAATATAGGATAATTTATATCGCAAATTTGATTTAAAAAAAATAAAAATTATGGCACCACGAACAAATGAAGATGGTAGGCACTCAGCGACCCCAGAAATGCCTTAGATCACTTTGCAGGTGGCTAGAAGGTGCGCACTGCCTCCAGGCATGCGTGCAACAACAAAGCATGAGTGCGACTGCAGGAGTTCTCCCTCCGAAGCTGCAAACAAAACACCACCCACACTGCAAGACTGGCTACAGAAAGTGTGGAACTTTGTATCACTGGAGTGGGTAACATATAGAATCCAGGGAGACCAAGAGGGATTCAAGAAAGACTGGGGGTCACTATTGAGTTATCTGCAAAGTGACTACATGGAGCAATGGTCCCCACACAAGATCAGAATATTGGACAATGTGGGATCCTGAGAGAAAAACAGACATTCGGAATGAGGGACTGTACTTCTTGTGAAGGGTGACGGGGAAGAGTTCGAGTTGATTGTTGAATTGGCAAGATGATGCTATACAATATGAAAATTGATAAAAAAAACACATTGGAAAAAATAAAAAATAGAAATAGAACTTTTGACGCTGTGTCCTGCAAATGTTGATAAGGCGCTTTGGGGAAGTTCATTCAGAGTATACACAAGTAAGTATTGCCTTGGTCTTTAATGGAGTAACTGCGTTGCGATGCAGTTTACAAGACAGAAAAACAACACGTGACCTTGCAGTGAGTATAGTAAGACATGTTTTGGGTGCTTAGGGTGCTGTGTGGTCCTTTGTGCTATAGGAATAAACGCTTCCAAAACCTTTGTTGTCTTGGTCATAGAATAACAGATGTGTTTGCATATTGTTAGCATACAGTTTAACTGACTAAGTGATCTAGTTGGATTCCAAACTTCTTAGGGTGTGAGTTCATGTTTTGTGAAACACTTCAGTGGATGCTCCCATGTCTCAAGTTGGGAACATGCAGGGACAGTGTCAGGGCCTTTCAAATTTTTCAAATGAAGATGGCCTCCAGCCTCAGGGGGTCCGCAGCAACTGCCCGAATGTTGACAATCAGCAGTCTTACAAGTCGGCAATATATTATTGTATATATTACTTTCTTTCGGTGGCTTACAATGTGCGCATTGTATCTCTCGGCTTGCAAGCTGTGTTTGCTCGAACCCTTCCGGCCTCTCTTTCCTTGTGGTGTAACGAAGTGATATCACTTTGCCTTTTAACACTGGTTCCTCCAAATCAGCCCCTTGCTGGCAAAGGATTATGAGAGGCCATTTAGGGCCTGATTCACAGACCATTTTATGACAGCGCTATCTTATAGAAAAATGTTCTGTGAATCAGGCCCTTCCTGTTTAAGCTCCTTGCTGGCTGTCCATCTTGTTATCGCCATTAGAATGCATGCACCCACTGGTGCCTCAGACTGTTTTCGGTCTAAGCAAAGGGGGTCCCAGTCATCATGTTGAAATGGGCCCCCACACATCTTCTGCCATGCCTGAGAACGTCTTCTGGGGTTTAGCTATCAAGTGGCTCTGTTATGTCAATTGATGTGAAGCCAAATCCAGTCTTGGCTATATAAGCCACCTGTACTTCTAATTTAGGCGCAATAACCCATTATTTGTAATCGGAGCAGAACATAATTGACCGTTGCAAAAAACTGTTGGCTAAAAAGCTAAAACTGGATGATGATCACTTGGAGAACCGAGTCTTGTGAGTAGTGAGCAAGCTAGACACATTGGACACTTTACTCCTTTGGATAATAGTGCCCAAACATTCTCACGTGAAACTATTTGCTCTTTTGATCACAAAAAAGTACAATAGATAAGAAATCAAATTTGACAGGAAGCGGTGAGCTACTTATATTGGGTGTGAGTTTGAGTGACATTTTGGCCAGGTTGTGGAGGGGAGTGAATGGAATGGTCACCAGGGACAACACATAGACGTTAAGTGCTGGTAGGCAGTATGGCCAGCTGGTAGGGATATGACCATGGTGGTTCTAGTGCTAGATTAGAGGCAGGGAAAGTGAGGGACAGGCAGGTCAGAAGTGAGGGAAACTATTGGCTAGAAGACAGATGAGAGGTACGTTAAGAAGACAACTCGAGGCAAGGAGGTGGGCTTTAGTTTGGTTTTGAACAAATCTGTGTGGGCTGTTTCTCTGATGTCCAGGGGAAGAGAATGTAAAGTGTGCAATATTTCTAGGTTTCATACTGCTCACAAGACTCATTTCTTCTTGTCATGCAAGTAACGCAGACAGATCCTCGGAGTGGGCAGGAGCCCCTCCACTGCTCCCTCCAGCATGAGCAGCCACTTCAGCCCGCAGTACCTGCACTGCTTGACGACCATCCAGCATCGGAAACAGATGCCCAGACCGCCCAGACCGCTGCCGCATCACATGTAGAGCCTGCCCAGCTGATAACCATTATCTTAGGTTTGGTACAGTGTTCTGAGGCTCATAGCATGTGATCAGCTGTTCACAACCCACCAGAGCCATATGCCTGATCATAAAATGGCTGACCTAATTTTCGACACGAAAGCGAGGCTGCCCTTGCTGTTGCCAAGCAACAGATTCTAAACTTAACAACAAGGCCCCTGCCGGCAGGCGGAAGCCGGCCCTCCTCAGAGAAGGCCTCTGAGGAAAAGGCCTGTTCTGCGCCTGTTAGGCGCATGTAGCGCAGCGAGGCCTATCCCCTTTTCGCCCCCACCCGTGAAATTCACTTCAAGCTATCCCTTCGCTGCAGCAATGTATTTGCTTAAATCAGTGGAAGGCAAACCCCCTTACAATCAAACAATTGCAGACTCAACAAACATACTTTGCTAGTGTCTGATCCCCACGACTTGCCTTACTGCTCCACTCGTTCCTGACCCAGCCCTGCAATGCCCCATTGCATCTACATCACTTAGTGAGTATATAATCAATTCAGATCACATCTCCTGCTGGCCTCCAGCCGTCATATCTGGAGTTTACATATGTTGATTGTCTAATTGTGTTCAGCTGCCGGTCTGCCTTTATGTATTGCTAATGTTTACATTCTGCTTAATCAGAAATGAAAGCCAGATCATTTACCAGAATATTGTTAATCCTACTTAGACTTCGCCAAGTTAAACTAGGCCATGTGAAGCTACACTATTGTTCAAACTTGCACCATTGCTACGACCCCAGTGCCTGGTCACGCCAACTATTTACCTGGTCCGCAGGTTCACCCTCGACATGTGAATATTAAACAAGCCTAGTTTGTTAAATGTATTTATACCTTACTGCATTTACCAATCTATCCTTATGACTCGTCGCGCTAATGCCATACTAGCCTATCTCACGATATACAGTGGGACACTCTGCTTAGCCCAAACCACCCTAGACTACCGATTTAGCATAGCCATGCTATGATCAGACTAGCCTAATTGTTACTTGTATTAGCATCCCATTGGTTCTGTACTGCTTTTGCCTAAACCATTTTAGTTAACTGATCTACCCTAGCTTCTGTCAGACTAGCCTTTTTGTTATTTGTATTAACATCCCATTGGTTCTATATTGCTTTTGTCTAAACCATTTTAGTTAACTGATCTACCCTAGCCATTGTCAGACCAGCCTATATGTTATTTGTATCAGCATCCCATTGGTTCTTTATTGCTTTTGCCTAAACCATTTTAGTTAACTGATCCTAGCCATGGTCAGACCAGCCTATTTGATACATGTATTAGCATCCCATTGGTTTTGTATTGCGTTGCCTAAACCACTTCAGTCAAATGATTTTTCTTAGCCATGCTATTGCCAGATTAGCCTACTTAGCTAACTTAGAAGCGCAATTACATTAGCTTTGCCTGCTTATAGACTACACCCGCCTATTCCAGTGGCTGCGAACTATCAAGTGGTTAATAACCACTGAACAGGTTATCAGGCCTTGTTCTGTCGAGAGAGGGGCGCCCGCTACCTTTGCAAACTAAATTTCAAGGAACCTGGGATTGGTAACCCTAGGTCTCCTGGGGGCAACCAGACGTGGTCTCCCTCTCACTGTGCTTAGAGAGGCATCAGCTTCACCTCACTGATGATCCCCAACAAGGGTGAAACACGTGTATGGGGTTGCTGGTGGTACTCTCGTTCAGGTTGGAATTGCCATTGCATTTCGGTGCTGGACTGCCCCTGGGCAGGACAAAGACTGATAGGCAAATGGATATTTCCCATCTCCCTAGGTCTCCTGGGGGCAACCAGACGTGGTCTCCCTCCCACTGTGCTTAGAGAGGCATCAGCTTCACCTCACTGATGATCCCCAACAAGGGTGAAACACGTATAAGGGGTTGCTGGTGGTACTCTCGTTCAGGTTGGAATTGCCATTGCATTTCGGTGCTGGACTGCCCCTGGGCAGGTCAAAGACTGATATGCAAATGGATATTTCCCATCTGTGAAACGCACAGTGAGTAAAAGCAGTGGCTGCAAACTCTCAAGTGGTTAATAACCACTGAACAGGTTATCAGGCCTTGTTCTGTCGAGAGAGGGGCGCCCGCTACCTTTGCAAACTAAATTTCAAGGAACCTGGGATTGGTAACCCTAGGTCTCCTGGGGGCAACCAGACGTGGTCTCCCTCTCACTGTGCTTAGAGAGGCATCAGCTTCACCTCACTGATGATCCCCAACAAGGGTGAAACACGTGTATGGGGTTGCTGGTGGTACTCTCGTTCAATTTGGAATTGCCATTGCATTTCGGTGCTGGACTGCCCCTGGGCAGGACAAAGACTGATATGCAAATGGATATTTCCCATCTGTGAAACGCACAGTGAGTAAAAGCAGTGGCTGCAAACTCTCAAGTGGTTAATAACCACTGAACAGGTTATCAGGCCTTGTTCTGTCGAGAGAGGGCCGCCCGTTACCTTTGTAAACTATATTCCAGGATGCTGACTACTAGTCATCAACTTAGTGTCCTTGGTCTCCTACTCTTATTCATTAGCCTTGTGTGTCTTACCTGGTTTTGCCTTCCTCACACCCGAGGCCTACCAAATCCAACCTACATGAAGGTAGGCAACTTATCCACTATGGTACAATCAAGCATCCCTATTACGAGCCTAATGCCAAATCACATGTGCAATACAGTTACTAGGAACGCTACACTACGCTCTAGATTAACCAAACTTTATGAACCCACTACTAGATCTCTGTACCTAGTCAATCAGAAAACCAATTGCTGCATCAACCAAAAAACTACAAGTACTGACCCTATCCCCAATAGGCCTAACACCCACACTGCTACGTCCAAGGTCCAACCCACAGGAATACCTTGTACAGCTTCCATCATGACCCCCACCCTTACAGGTGCCCTAATAAACTCCAGATCATTGGTTGCTCACGCCACTGAGATATCCGACCTTATCCAATCCGAAAATTATGATTTCTTGGCAATCACTGAATCCAGGCTACATGCTGCTGCATGCCCTGCCCTCATGATGGCTATTCCCAATGGTTACTCCATCTTAAGAGCTGATAGAAATGAATCATGTGGAGGAGGCATAGCCCTCATTGCCAAATCTAATCTCTCGATAAGACTAGACCCTCCCCTTGATATTAAATCATGTGAAAATCTCACAGCTAAACTATCCATTAACAAGTCCCAGACGCTCCCTATCCACGTGATTTACAGACCACAAGGTCTGATTGGAACATTTGAGGAGGATATTTCTACTATCTTCTCCAATAATCTAAAAAACTATTCCCAAGTCATTTTACTAGGGGACATCAACCTGTGTTTCAATGACCTTAAAGACCCACACGCGTCATCAAGAGTGGCCAACATCCTGACTGACCTTGGCCTTACCTAGAGAGTGCTCCAGCCCACCCATATCAAAGGGAGAACACTTGATTGGGTGGCAGACTATAACTGCAATGCTTCTATCTCGTCCATCTCCCCTCAAATCTGGACAGATCATCACCTTGTGACATTGTCTCTAGCAACTAAATGACATACCTCTACCACCACCCAGTTGGCCCCACCCATACCAACTAGGTACTAAAAGAACATTACCCCGACTACTTACTGCATCTGATTCTTCCCACTCTCAATTCTCTGCTGGAAAATTTGGGCCCCGAGGCATTGGTGAACGAGTATAATAAAATCATGTCCACTTCACTAGACTCAATCGCGCCTCTTAAAATGCGACTAAGTAAGCCTAAGGCCCACCTTAACTCATGGCACACACCACACCTGAAAACATTACACTCAAAAAGAAGACAATGCAAGGTATCCTGGAGAAAACTACGTTCCGAGGAAAATAAAATTAACCTCCATACGATATCTGCCCTATACAAAAGTGAAATAATCGCAGCTAGTCCCAGTACCTGAGAATTGCGTAAAAGATAAACTCTGGAGCTCTAACATACAGCAAGCATTATCTGACAAAGTTACAACCTTACAAGCCAAAATTGCTAAGAAAAAAGCATCACTAATCACAAATACTTCCCCCACAAATTCTACCACACCATCTATAGATACTGCTTGCCCCCAGGCTTTAAATTCTCCAAAGTCTCTATTATCGAGACTGAAAAAATGATTCTATCTCTCAAACCTTCTAATTGTAAGGGAGATCAATACCCTGCCCAACTGATAAAGGACACAGCCAGAGATCTGGCCCCCTTTATCTCGAAACTTATCAATGCTTCATTCTCATCCGGCACCATACCAAGTAACCTTAAAGAATCTTGGGTGCTCCCACTACTTAAAAAACAGACGCTAGACCCTGCCATCCCCACCAACTACTGTCCGATCACAACAGTGCCCTTCCTTCTGAAAATTATAGATAAAATGGCCTATTTACAAATACAGAAACATCTGGAATAGAACCACTTGCTGGGTGCTCGCCAGTCAGTCGTTCGGTCCCAGCATGGGACTGAAACAGCTTTAATAGACTTAAAAGCCCAAATTGACGAGCTCAGGGATAAAGAGAAGTCAGCCTTCCTCCTTCTCTTGGACCTATCAGCTGCATTCGACTTTGTGGATCACAGGCTCTTTTGTAGTCATCTGGACTCGGCGGCTCACTTTTCTAAAGGAGCTATAGTATGGATTGAATCCTTTCTTAACAACCGGACTATGAGAGTCTTTTCCCACACTGCGGCCGCAGTCGCCATCCCCATTACTTGCAGAGTGCCTCAGGGTTCATGGCTCTCTCCTACCTTGCACAACATCTTCACAAAGCCCCTTTTTCGATTATCTGGGCCTTCTTGGTATCACCTACACTAACTATGCAGATGATATTCAGATTCTCCTACCAGTTACTGGTGATTACAACAAGGATTTGGCCTTGGTGAACAAGGTATATCTCATCATCCAGGCATGGATGGCTACCCATGGACTATGCCTGAATGATGACAAGACTGAGATCATTATCTTGGGCACCTATTCAACCCTAAAAAAACTGGGACCCAAATACTCTACATTCAACATTGACAGTAACCTTATCACAGTCGCTAGTGAGGTTAAAACCTTGGGTTTCTACCTGGACTTGACCCTTTCCTTCAATAAACAGGTTAATGCAATGGCATCCACCAGAGCATACACTTGGAAATTGATCAGAGCAGGCAAACCTTTCTTGTCTAATAACAGTTGCATTACCTTGGCAAGAGCACTTGTTCTGTCGAAGCTGTACTACTGTAATTCTCTTTACATCGGGGCCAACAAGGAAACTATCAACAAAATCCAGCTTCTATCCAGAACAATGTTCTTAGAGCTGCGCTCGGAATTTCTAGGAGAGATCATATCTCTGAAACGAGAAGATCAAACAACTGGCTATCCACGCATGATAAAATCCAGTTGAAAGTGGCCTCTCCCACATACAAATGTTTAAACAATGTGGCACCATGTTATCTTACTGAGAGACTCACCAGAAAAACCTTTATAAGCCCTACCAGATTATCAAGCACTAACTGCCCCTTGGTCCCAAGATTTAAACTCTCATGAGTTGAGGGACGCAGCTTCCTGGTTAAGGCAGCTCAACTTACCCCCTCCCCTGCGGGTAGATCAATCTTACCCACAATTCCAGCAGAACCTCATAAATTGGTTAAAAAATTTCTGACAAGTAATCCCGCCTGTGGCTCACTTCCTGCTACACGCTTGTACATGACAATGGGCCTCATTACGAGTCCGGCGGTAACCGTGCCTGAAATTCCGGCAGGTTACCGCCGGACTTGTATTACCATTCCGCCTCCGTGATTCCCAGAATTACAGGGGCATTACGACCCAGGAGTTCTGGAGGCGGAATTCGGTAAATCCCCATTGCCATTGAGTCCCATAGGTGCCGGTGTTTCCACGTCCGCCTGCAGGCGGGTGGTGTTAAACTCGCCAGGTCAGACCTGGCGGGAATGACACCTCCGCCTGCAGGACTCAAGATCACCTGGTATGGAAGCAACGGTGGCGGTGGGTTTACCGACACCGTTATTTCCATACCGAGTGACTCGTTATGAGGCCCAATGTGTTACTAAAACTCTATATTGGGCCTCATTATAACCTAGGTGGGACAGGGTTACCGGCGCCGGTAAAGGTGCTGGCGCCATCAACCCCGTCCCGCCTGATTACGAGGTCCCCTTGCAGGACCCGGTCTGCACGTCTGGGTTCACCAGACGTGCAGAGTGCGTCCCGCAAGGGGGGGAGGGAGCAAACAACAGGCCGCTCGTAATCGGCCCGTTGTTAGCTCCCTCGCCCATTCCCATTCAGCCCTATGGGGGCTGAAATGGGAATGGGGAAGGTACGGGTTCCTAGAAGGAGGAATTACTGTGCCCTCCGATCTCAGAATGGCCCAGTAATTCCTCATTCTGGGAACCCAGACCTGGACGCGATTTTGGCGGCAGCCAGGCCCATTGTATCCTATTTGTATCCTGACTGTGTAACATCACCTTATTCTGTCTCGTACACTTTGTATTATGTAAATGCACTTATGTAAATGTATTGATCTGTAACTAAGCAAGTTGTCTTATGAAATGCACCCTGATACCCTCAGGTCTGGTGCTCAATACAAGCAATAAAACAAAGAATCAATGCAGCAACCTTTCTAATGGCTTACACGATACCTGCTATCATGTGTGACTTGATGGTCCAGTCTAGCTGTTGAAACAAACCTAGCACATTGCTATTTAACAGCTAGGACTGTCTGAACAAGTATTACACTTGCTTGTTATTGTTCCATGATCACCTTACCACCCCGTGGCAAGTGTCAGACTTTCAGCCAGTCTTAACTTTTCAGCTAACATTACTGTGGATTCTGGGACTTGCAGTTTCGCCTAAGCTATTGTAAACAGGGACCTATAAAACACAGCTCTGACCCAAATGTTGGCTAAAATGCCAGGGCTTCCCGAGTGACGCACATTTAGCGTTGCACCACGTGACGCCTATTCCCCAAAGCCGTTTTTATTTGTTCGGGGGTCCTCAAAAACTACCAGCGGGAAAGGCAGGCTGGTAATGAAGAGTGATGCGGCTTTTAAAATAATTCACAAGCGTTAGTGATTTTCTCCAAGGTGAAATGCGAGCAAAGAAGGCTTTTCATAAACTCCTAGGCGCAGGCCCCTTTCCTCCGCTCGAGCTGGCCCGTGGGCGATGTTGCGCATAGAGCTTGTCCACATGTGATCCATAATAGCCATAACAAATGATGAGCAAACTCAGGGCGCTCGGCGTGCCGTAGTAGCGACTAGCGCACGGCGTAGGAAAAATGCAGGGAATGAAAGGCGGTCTATGCGTCGGGCGGGCATGCCAGTTTGTTTTTAGCTCCCCTGCATATAAATCACCGCCGGGGAAGAAAAAAAAAGTTTATTTTGCTGATGTCTGGAGTAGGACAAACAAGCAATACAGTATCCAATCATTTTTTGGAAAGAGACTTTTAGGCCAATGTTTAAAAAATCCCAGCCGTGCAGTTTGAGGTGCGTTGTCCCCCCCCTCAACAGCACTCGCTCTCAAACTGTTACCTTTGGCATTTAGTAAGAGGCCGTAAAGGGCGAAATAGTTCAGTTCACGTACTCCTTAATAATACAATTTCTCCACACTTATGCAGAGACCATTTTATTATTCATTGCCCCTCCGAGTCCTTCCCGTGTTCGCCTGGAGGCGGAATGCATGGGAGGTCTCCGGTAAAACAAAGTGCCGCTGTCCGCGTTATTTAGTCTGCCTAATAAGACCGCATTCGGCTTCACACACTGGAACAGTCCACAGAGAATCCTTTCACGGGCACCATAATTCACCCCCTCCGAACAATGGGCCTCATGGTATTTTTTATGTTTCATTCAAATAAAAGTTGAACATTTATCCTGTTGTGGTGGGGCGATTTAATGTCCTCTTTGACAAGCCAGCCGTAGTGCACGCCCCACCCATCTGCATTCCTTACGCAAGCCCTGTTCATATCAGTCTGACTTCTTGTGTGGTTGGTGAGGTTCGGTGAATCAAACATTTGTTTTGGACGGGTATTTTCGAATGTGGTGGGGTCCCCCTGCCAGGAGACCACATATATGTAAGCAATGAGGGCGAAGCAGCCCAGTCCGTGTATAAACCAAGATTTGTAGCAGTGACAAGTGGTAAGTTCTTGTTTTAAGAAGTGTGTTCGCAGAAGGGAAAAAGGGGCTATAGATAGAACATTCTGAGAGCTTAGTGAAGGCCGTGTGAGAAGGCTAAGTTATATTAAAGTTTTGGAAGCATTTAATGTTATTTTTTTCCAAAAATATGTGTTGCACTAGCATGTAAAAAAACATTGGTCAATATTGCTATATAGTTAATTGTGACATGCATGACAGATTCATGTCTCACAAGGACCAGGTACGATGATTACACATGCACATGACCTTAATTTGCACTTCCTCCCCCCTTTCATCACCATGCTCGTTTAGGAAGTTCAAATACATCATAATATAAGTCACAGTACATGTGAATATAGTCTCCTACCCTAAATATGAAGGCAATACTTGCTGTTAAAGTCCTGGAAGCCCAAACATGAGAAGCCGGTATAGCCTTCACCTGCAGGTTATGAGGCCATTAGCACCTGGGTGATGACCAGCTACCCTGCTGCTAAATTTGCGGTTATTGTTTGAAAATATTGTGCTAATTAATTTCATTAAAGAATGCACTAAGGCCTAGACTAATACTCCAGATAAGTGTAATCACTTCACCAATCAAATATGCGCATGTGTGCCTCCTCACATTGCCTCAATGGCAGAGCCAGGAAGGGGAAAGGCGGTCTGGGTAAACCATTGAACTTCACAAAGCAGAAGGTCCTCAACACTGCCTCTCTTCTGCCTTCTGACTTCAAATCTTCTTCATTTGATTATGCCACTATTCAATTCCTCCCTTCTACTTCTCTCACGGTTCTGGCTCTTTGTCGACCCTCTGGTCTTCTTAACTTCATATTTCATGATCTGGCCCTTCTCCTTGCAAACTCCTGGAAAAGCTGGCCATCTCACAGCTTAACCTACACTCTGATTCCGTTGGTTGTCTCCACAACCATCAGTCTGGCTTTAGAGATGCCAGAAGCACAGAAACTCCTCGTCTGAACATTCGTGAAGATCTGCTCTCCAACCTTGACTCTAACATCCCATCTGTCCTCATCCTACTCGATCTCTCTTTTGCCTTTGACATGGTGAACCATACCATCATGCTCAACTGTCTCCATGAGAATCTGGGCATCACCGATCATGCTCTGGTCTGGCTGACTTCTTTCCTCTCTGACCTACCCTCCCAGGTCCAATTTGGGTCCTTCCTTCATCTATCTCCCTTTCTACTTGTGGTGTTCCCCAGGGGTCCAACCTCTCACCCTGGCTTTTCAGCTTTTCAACCAATACCTGGCAACTCTTGCCCACCGCATTGCCATTTTCTGCTCCAACTTTCAGTGCTATGCTGATGACACTCAATTCATTTTCATGCTTCCCTCAGCCACCTCTTCACCTTCTCTCATCTCTGATTGCATTTCTGCCATTTAGGATTGGTGGGCCCACAACAACTTCTGCCTTAACACCAGCAAGACGGAGGTCCGCCTCATCTCAGCACACCTTCACCCTCCTTTCCTGTCTCTTTCTGGCCAGCCTCCCTTGGTCCTCCTCATACCCCCAACTGCAAGGCTAAGAACCTCAGGGTCATCTTCGACTCCACGCTTTCCTTCTCTGCCCATATCTCTGATGTCTCTAAAAAGTCAAACTTCCTACTTCACCTCCTCAGAGGTACTCTGCCTTTCCTCTCCTTCCCCCAGAAGCTCACTGTCTCTCAACCCTGGTTCTCTCTAGGTTGGATTATTGCAACAGCCTCTTTCTAAATCTACCTCCACCCTTTGCAACGTATCCAGAACAGGACTGCAAAACTTGTCCTTGGCCTCAAGCCCTGGGATCGCATCTCTCCAGCCTTGAAATCTTCCACTGACTCCCAGTGGCTGCAAGGTTTAAATTCAAGACCCTTTGCATTGTCCTGGGTCCAAAATACCTTCAGCCGTCCCTCGGCAAATATCTTCCCTCCAGAGCTCTTCACTCCTCCACCTCAAACTCCCTCATGGACAGTTGTTTTTCAAAGAAACGAGCTGAGGGTAGATCTGTGTCTTTGGCTGGGGCCTCCCTCTGGAACTGCCTCCCTGCCACTCTGAAACTTGAGGAGAACCATCTCCTGTTCCGGAAGCACTTCAAGACCTTCCTCTTTGCTTCTGCCTTTGCTTCTCCTCTCCCCTGCTGTTCTGTTCTGTCTCGGCATTGTGCACCTGGTTACCCTCTGACCTTCGGGTCCAGGTACCTGCTCAACCTGCCACCTACCACCACTGCCTACTGGCATCCATTGGACTCGTGTCTGTATCTGTAACCCTGCAGCCTCCACCCCCTTTTTTCTGCACTTATCAGACACACCTCGTTCTGTCACCTTAAGCCTAGCACTTGCCACTTGCTGGCTGCACTACCACTGTTTGTTGCTTTTTTATTATTTATTTGTTTTATGTATTTATTATTTATTTGTACTCCTCTGCTCAGCACTTTCCACTTCTCCCCCCTCCCATGCACTTTCCCCCTTCCCTCTCCCATGCACTTGCGCATTCTCAATTTCACTGGGCCTAGTAAGATCGTTGTTTTTGTTCTCCCTTGTTCCCCTCCCTTGTCTTGTCATGCTCTGAAACACTTGTGTACGAACGCAATACAAATAAAATATCAATATCAATATCAATGAATTCATTAATTTTTACATTTTTTAGCACCTTTCACCATAATTTTGATCCCAACGTACTGTTGGTTGATTGCCCTCGGAGGGAACGGAGTCCACATTTGGGAGAAGTTGGGAGATGCTATTATGCAAGTGTGCAATACAGCCATCAAAGTTATGTGAGGGTGGCCAAGACCCTGCTAGTCACCCATGTTTGAATGGTGTGTGGATGGGTGCAGCCGAGGTAAACTATGAACTAAATAGGGGTGGGTTGTTTTTAAGGAGATAGAGAATTATGTGAAAAGCAACAGTTAACATTTTTGTTGTCAAAGGTAGCTTCATACTAATGGCAGAGGTGTTGTGCAGTAATTCTTGTGTTCACTGTGAGTGCAGGGTGTGTAGAATGGGAATTAGCCAACTTGATTGAAAAAAATGGATCACTTGGTACATTTGACTGATTTTAGCCAGTACCATTCGATCGATTTTTCAAAATACTGAACACAGAGAGCAGGGGTTGCAGCGGTGTTTCCTGCTCCCCATGTTTGGTATTTATGCGTTTCGGGGGTGCAGGGTTGTCTCCTGCTTCCTCAATATTGGAGGGGGGGTGAAAAAAAAGAAAACAAAAGAAAAAAAAGGAAAAGGGACCCTGTGGCGTCAGATCAAACCCATGTTAGATGAACGGAACTGATGCTGCAGGGTACATGAGAGGTGGAGGACAGAGAAAAGGTAAGTAGGGGGCTGGGAGATATACTGCCGAATTAAGGGGGCATGGGTTTGGTTTATTTGGCAGCAGTTAAAAGACATTTGTGGTGAAATTGACTACGGTCAATTCCACTGCAAACAATTCTACCACGGTCAAACAACTCAAATCCATAGAATGAGCCCCTATCTTACGCTGAGTAACAAAGGTGAAGTGTGCGAGCGGAGACAATTGTTTAGTTGTGCAAGAATATAGCTACCTTACACAATTAGGCTAAATGCAAAAATATGGCTACCTTACACTCTTAGGCTAAATGCAAAATATGTCTGACTAACCCAGTTGGACTAAAAGTAAGGTAAGACTACCTTACAATATCAGTCTAAATGCATGTATGTATATGATATGAGGTAGTAAGCGTGGTTGGGTTTTACTTGAGTACAGTAATGACTGTACTCCCTGTCCACACTACACTTACCTTATCAGTCACTGTCGCTTCAAAAATCTAATTTCCACCCTTTGCAATCTCACCCACAAACTTACATCTACTCTCCAATCTTTGCTCACACTTCCCAAGCCAATAACCATCCCCTGTCCTCTTCTGAAATTGACATTGCTCACTATTTTACCTCTAAAATGTCTACAATTTGTTACACTCCCAGAGCCCTTCTCCTCCTGAGCCCTTTTTATGTCCACCACATCATCCCCTACCTCTTCTACTCTTGACTACTTCTCCCCTACCTCTCCTATTGAATATCACACCTCCCTTGCAGTGCCAACCCATCTTGCGTTCCATCAATCCATTTCCCCCCCTAAATACTTAGGGCCTCATTACACGGATGGCGAAGAACCATGGCGCTATTAGCGCCATGGTTCATGCCGGTAAAATACCGGCACCGCCTTGGTGGAAAGGGGAATTACCGCCCCATTCCAAGGTTGGTGGGGCGGTAATTCCCCCTTCCACCATTGCCCTTCCCCATTCCCATTTTTGCCCCATAGGGCATAATGGGAATGGGGAAGGCGCTAATTACGGTACCGCAAATTGCGGTACCGTAATTAGCTCCCTGGGTCCCTTTGCGGGTTGGTTTTTAACGCCTGCAAAAAGCAGGCGTTAAATTCCCCAACCCGCAAAGGGACCTCGTAGTAAGGCGGTAAGGATTTACCGGTACCGGTAAAATACCGGTACCGGTAAACCCTTACCGCCATCCGTGTAATGAGGCCCTTAGTGTCAATCACTGAACCTTTTCATTCAGAGCTCTTTAACCTCTCTCTCTCCCTCCGCTGGACTCTTGCCCGCCTCTTTCAAATCTGCAACTATTTTACCCCTATTGAAGAAACCATTTGCTGACCCAAACATCCCAGCAAACTAGTGCTCAGTTTCTCTCATTCTCCTTTATTCTACAGTCCTTGAGCGAGTGATCTTTGAGCAGATCACTAAGTACCTTGATATAATGGCCTTGGCGATCCACTTCAATCTGGCTCCCATAGTAAGCACTTTACCAAGATTGCACTCAAACATGTCTCAATATTTCTCTCTAATGATCACCACTCCAAATTCTCTTCCATACTCATCCTTTTGGACCACTCCCCTTTCCCTCTCACTCTGCAGGACTTTAGTTGTTGCAAATCTGCTCTTGGCTGGATCGTCTCTTTCCTGGACAGCAGATACTCTAAAATCGCTTGAAACTCACACAACTATGATCCCAGCCCTCTCCCTGTCAGTGTCACCCATTGATCAATCCTTTGACAGTTGTTCTTGACCCTCGATACTTCTGCCCTAGAAAAATGTATCTCATCCTTTGACTTTCACTATAAAATGTTTGCTAATGAAACCCAAATTTGTTTCTCCTTTCCCTCTTTTACTGTGCCATGTTTGAACAGATTATCAAGTGTCCCACTGCAATGTGTAAATGGATGGTCTCTGCTGCCTCATGCTAAACTCTTTAAAATGGAACGCATCTTTCCTACAGTTTTCAGTGCCATCTTGATCGTCCCCTCACCTATCTCCTTCTTGACCGACTTTCTTGCTTTTTCCCCCCAAGGCTCTCAATCTTGGGGTCCTCTTTCAGTTATCTACAGTTGCAACAATTCATGACTCCCACTGCCTCTACTGCTCATTTTAACCTCTATATTATTCGGAAAGTGTGCCCTTTTCTTACTAATCACTCTACAAAAGCTTTAATCTCCACTCTTATGCTTATCAAACCTAGCTAGTGCTCAATCCTACTTGTTGACCTGCCTCTCCACACCTTTTAAAGTCTTCACTTCCCAAACTCTGTACAACATACACAGATTCTTCCCCACTTCTACTACCACCTATTTGCTGATTGGCTCCCCATGTGCAGGTACTCTCTTTTAAAGTTCCTTCTCCTAGTCTACAAATCTATCAGTGGTCTTGCTTCTCAGTACCTGTCTGATTATTTCTATTATACACCATCTTGTTTCCTCTGATCCACTCTGCACACAACCTCACCGTCCAATAACCTCCCTGTGCCTCCTCTCCCTTCTGCTCTTTCTCATGCTCCAATGGAATCTGCTTCCCATTATAATCAAAGTCAACCCAACTATGGATCTCTTCAAAGGTTGGCTTGCACTTAAATTACTTGCTAAAGTGTTAGCTCACACCTGCCCTCTCCTCCATCCTCCCTAACTGACCTCACCACTGGGTCCAGTGTTACTAAAAAAAGTGTAATTTTTTATGTTTAATAGTACTCTTCTTTAGTTTAAAGCACTTTCCCTCTAAGGCTAATGTTACCATTGTAAGCCACATGTTTTCTTATAAACATACTTATTTTTTTTTATTGTATTCAGTTAAATAATTAACTTTTACAATCTTATATTTTTTATACAAAACATGAATCAGTTCATTTTCATCATTACATATAAAGAAAATTCATTTTCATAATTACATAGAAGCATGAAAACACACTTTAAAAACTCAGAATTGATAAAAGAGAAGAAAAAAAAAGGAATTCAGATTAATACCAAAAAGGACAGATTAGAATTGTGGAGACATAGCCTTCAAAAATGTACAACTGAGGTTCACAATTAATAAACCCAGACAGAGCTGCACTTCATTATGAGATTATAAATTCAGAGCATTCAAATAGTTTACAGTTGCAATCCTGATGCTCACCAAACGAGCAGAAAAAATCATGTTCCATCTTAATTCTTGATTTATATCTGCAAGAATATGATATAATCTGGCAAAGTGTGTTATCCTCAAAGTTACCAACTGGGTGCAATCCATTACCAGATGTGTGATGGTTTCCCCTGGCAGATGACAAACATGACAGATTTTGTTTAGTTTCTTAATTATGCGTCTATCCGCCAGTACTTCCTTTGTTGGCCATAAATTAAATCTTAAACGCAAGACTGCTGACCGGACATTCATAGACGGACTTCTTATTAAGTAAGGTGACATGGTTCTGTACTTTTTATCAATCATGCAATCACTATCAAAGTGTTTATAATTCAAACATATCTCTCTAGTAAACATACTTTTTGTTTTGCCCCTGGCATATGTTCCAAAGTTTTACACCCTCATAAACTGGCTCATCAATTGTTCTCATCTTTGTTCTATTGTACAGGCACCCTTCATGGTATGCCTTAATCATGTGTAAATGTGTTATATTGAGTGAAATATGATCGAAATTGACATCCCTGTTATTTACATAAATACACAAATAATGTTAACAATATATTAAGAGACTACCCTCAACATGGGGAGTTTGTGTCCCTGCAAGTTAAAGTACCCCACAAGATATCATTTATTTTGTTCAAGCTAGCGCTGACTATGGCTCATATAGAGCCATGTAGATCGCTTCCTCTGTGCCACCAAGAGGCCCAGAACCAGGCTGGGGTACAAAAAGATTATTATTTATTAATAATAGGTTCAATGAATATGTGCACCAAATGATTACACATGCCACCATATCTGTGGCACAAATCAAAGAGTCAATACAAAAACTCTGTTCTTTTGGGGATTTCACTTTTGGGTCTCATGAACATGGAACACAGGACAAATGAACAGGTCAAACCTACTTTCCCACGAACCCCTTTATGTCAAAATTAAACAATACATTGGAACATTACCACATATTGATCATTAGCATTCCTCGATAAGGTTTACATTTGAATCAAATGCAACATTTTTTGGTCTTCAAACGCAATTTCACACATGCAGCACTTGTTTAATTCCCCTGCACACTTAAAAATGCCAGCAGTAGGAAAGCACAACAGCCTTTTGATAAAATGTTTGATTGATAGAACCCTTCTTCCTTCTTCACTCTGAAGTAATAACACTTAGCTAGGGACTTCTCGTACCCAGCACCAAAAACTCAGTCTTCAGTTACTTCAACACCTCTCTGCTTATAGGCCAGGTCTGAGCAATGGTGACGGTTAGGAATTCAATTTTAAACAAGGACACCCCCTCCCTTTAGGGTAATTTTGGGGTTGACAAGGAAAATAGGTGTACCAAAATATTAGATCCCTATGTTCAATGACTATATGGGAGTTAACTAAATTATTATTCAGTAACATATGCTACAGGTCTACTCAGTGCGCCCCAACCCACTAATTAATGGGAAGATATTAACTCATACAGATCCCCAACACATGTGGTTCTTTTGGACAAGCTACTTACATTGGAAATCTCTGGGTTTGGCACTCAGGAAAAAAACATCAGCGTTTCATGACCCTCTCTTTGAGAAGCACAGGGATCTGGTCAGGCAAAAGCATAGCCAAAAGCATCTATCTTTCTGTTCTGCTCTCCTTTGAAAATATTCCAGCCTCTTTAGACTTTTCCAATTGCTGTCACTCAGGCAATGCTAAATCTCCATCCATGTTTCAATGGTTGCACCCAGATGATATTTAGGCAGCTGTCCTGGCAAGGTAAAATTCTGCCACCTTTTTTCAGTATTCACTTAGATTATTTTTTAGACAGTTCTAACTTTTCCCATTGTGCTATGCCTTTTTACCCTCTAAAGCCACATTTTTGAAATATTTAAATCAGCAGGAGTTAACTCATTAGCCATGCATTTTAATTGAAGCCTACAGGTCACTTCTCCCGAAGGCCCCGCCCCTCACTCCAGAGTTATGAGGATGAATTGATGGGAAGGATGAACCCACCCTCCCGAATTTTCATTGTACATTTTGAAATTTTTCAACTAGAAAGTCAGTTCACGACAAAAACAAATAAACAAAACAACATATATATTTTTAGGTTCCTCTAATCATGGTGGACTAATTAAAATTACCCCGATGTGCTAGGAAGTTGCATGTCCGAATGGCAATTTTTTACACTTTACACTACAATCATAACTGTTATCAACCTGAACTCTTTCAATGCCAATATCAAATTTAGTAAGGCACACAGCTACATAACATTTTCTGGGGAACTAGAAACACATTTTACATTTTATCTCTTGTCCCAAATGTCATATTCTGATGGAAGTTTTGGCAACACATGGCCCTGGGATACCCTTTAAAATGATGCATGTCTCATGTTTGTAAGTAACATGATTCCAATGTTAATAGACACCACATGATTCCTAATACAACCCTGTGGACATCTATTTACATACATATGATTCTGACTTTTATTTCACAGCTTAAGTTTTGAATCTTTTTTGAGGCATCTGTTCCAGTCAGCTGTCGCTTTGTTGACTTTAGTCTGCAATAATCCTATCAGCCTTCCTTCTCCCATGACTAATGGATGATGAGGAGATCTTAACTCTCTGGCCAGATAGGCCTCTGTCATCATGTGACAATCTTGATTGCAGGCCATCCCCAGTCAGCACAGAGAGGATCCACAAAACATCTTGAATTGTGGGGATTTTTGAAAGTTCAGCCCATGAAGAGTGGCCTTTCTGTTGACCCAGCACACCAATGCATGGCTCTGTCACATATGACGGCAGCTCTCTTCCATGATCTTGACACTTCCAAGAAATTGTCTTTCAATAGATAGCCAAGCAGAGCATGTGATTTGGAAATGTTGCTTTGCCTGGACCTTTGAATCTCATGAGAAAGGTCACTCTGGGCTACACACAGTGCTTTTCTCCATGCACAAATACCACTTGCACATTGAATGTTACCTTTAAACCACACTTGAGGCCTTTTCATTTATTTTTAATAAATAGCATTTGACCATCACAGTTAATATTTCTCCTCATGATATGTTCATTTTGGCAAGGGAACATGCTTCTCTGTGTATTCATTTCAAGCTGCAAAATGCACACAATTTTATACATCACAGTTTCTCTGTTTGCAAATGCCAGGCTTTCCATGTAGATGAAATCCTTTGATTTTTCCCAGCTTCATCAATTACATGCAAAGTCAAATTAGTATGTAGATTTCCTGTTTCATTTTTACATATCCTTTACTTCAACTGCAGAAGTTCATACACTTTAGTTCACTGGGCTCGCTTTTCCATCTGCCAGTGCGCCTTCCCATGACCAGAATGTACTTCTGCACATTTGGGCCTACCATTGCCTTTCAGTTCATATGATCCTGGGCTGCACCACTTAACCCCACATACCCCTCCCATTGCTCTTTGATCATAATTATTCCTGGGAAAGAGCAGGGGTTTTCCTCACAAATCACATTTTCAATGGAGCAGATCTTGCTCTTTTTCCTTCCTCAGGCACTGGATGCTCTGCTATCTGCCTCCTTAGTTTTATGTTACGAGGGTATGGTAGCTATAGAGAGAGATAAACAGAGAGGTTAAGTATTATTTTGTACAGACTTATTTACCCGGATAATATTACATATCATTTGAAAGACAACATTACATAAAATTATGAGACAACTATCACATTTCAATTTAGCAATTACAAGACCATATTTTTAAAAAACATTTTCAATGAATATTAATTAATTAATATTAATCAAACTACTCCCTTTTATATATATTTTTGTTTTCATCCAGGGTTTTCGGTCTTACCTTTCATTTCTCAGATGGTTTCTCGGCTCTAACTTCATTGGGCTCCTCAATCAGTTGTAAAGTTTGTTGCAGATGACAGCTCTTCAACTGATTGATATGTACCCATTTCTCTTCTGTCTGTTCTCCTTTTGGGAAGCAGATCTTACAGGCAACGGGAGATTTTGTCAACAATATGAAAAGTATCACACAAGAGAGAAGGAAGTTACATTCTTTGGTCTGATTACTCAGAAAATTGTACAGGTAAACCTTGTCACCTACCTCATGTTCCTTCTTTGTGATCTTTAGGTGGTAGTATGTTTTCATTCCTTTAGCCACCTTCTCCAAGCTGCACTATGCATAAGCAAAAGCATGCTGGAGGTGTTTCCTTTAATTTTCAGTGTACTCATGAGAGTTTGAGAGGTGGACGCATTAATCAGTGTCTGCTCCTGAGTTCTATAGAGCAGATGCTGAGATAACACATTTCTTTCCTCTGGTCATAAGCTCAAGTGGAGACATTTTAGTTGAAGATGGTGTAGACCTAATAACCATCAGGACAAGCAATAATCAAATGTCTGAATTGGGCCCAAAATCAGCCACAAATATCTTCAGGATGCTCACAATCATCTTGTTGAATCTCTCAACCCTTCCGGTAGAGGCCAGTTTGTAGTCAATCTCCCGCATCTTCATCATCACCTCACAAGTAAAATAACTTCCTTGGTCCGACTCGAGAGAAGATATGGTTGATTATCCTCACAGCAGCTGTCTCTGCCTTACAATCCAGTGAAGGAAGATATTCTACACATTTTGTAAACAAGCATGTTAAAGTAAACATGTACTTGTTTCCTATAGAGGAGTGAATCATTGGCCCGATGAAAAATCAACTTGCAAATCGAAGCAAGGCAGTTTAATTCCCCTTTTCTGCAAGGAATCTCTGTGTGTGAGAGAACTCGGTTGAAATTGAGCACAAACGATTCACCCTTTCAAATAAATGCTGTGGTCCTCCTGGCCCATGTGTGGCCATTATGCAACCTCACGTAAGATTTACAATGTTATATGAAACCCCTTATGACTGGTACTGGCCACATCAAGGGTGTGATTCAACATAAGGCTCCCGAATGAGGTAGGTACCACCCACTGGCCACATCCAGATAGGGATCTCTGTACCAACAAACATTCTTGGATTCAAAACATTTTGAAAAACTTCATCAACTCCCGGAGATACTATTTACCGGTATAATCCAATTCTGTTAAAGCTCATGGCGTCTTCAATGTGTTGATAGAAATTTTCAATAATCATGTCTGCATTTTGTGCAGTGATCAAATCTGCATCCGGGGTATCTTTATTCCATCGGGCAGTTGAAAGTTCACTGTTGGCATGAGTTTGACGTCTGGTGACAGCTGTGATTTGGATTTCACTCAGCAGAGATTCCATATTTATGAAGTCCCCCTGCAGAGCTCTGTCTTTAGCTAGCTGGTCAGCCAGGTTATTCCCAGTCTTACCTGGCCCCACTATTTTGGAATTACCTCTTATATTCTTCCAATAAATGGTCATCACATTAGAGGTTGCCAGATCATGAATCGACTTGGTCAGTTTCCCATGCTTTAAGGGTTATTGTTAGCACAAAGCATGCCTCGATTTTTCCACTTAATCAGTTGTTCCATGAGCCCATTCCTGACATAATCAGAGTCAGTGATTATGACCAGTTCTTTGACTTGGTGGTGTACTGCAATGAGGATGGCTTGGTGTACGGCCATGAACTCTGCCACCTGACTACTTTGGTGTCTAATTATGTAACCAGCAGAGGGCTCTGCGATATCATTCACACAGACATTGCTGATGCCAGCCACTAGTTCTTTTTCCCCACTATTATGAAAATGGTAGGAGCACCCATCCACATAAACTGTGGGTATCGCCTGACATGTGTCTTCTTCATAGATCTTGTGTGGGGAAGTTAGGTATGCCTCCATGTTGTCTTTGATCATTAGCCAGGAGTACCTTTTCACAGTCATTGAATTTTTCCTCCACAGATGGCAAAATTGTGCTAACATATGAGATAACTTGTTAACCGTATTGTGCTTTTGGTACAATACCGCTGTTAGGCAGATATGTGAAAACCCCATCTCCCAGAAGAACTTATTCCTGATGGGATAAGCCAAACAAGGAGCTTGGGAAGGCTTATTTTCAGTCGTTTAACTGCCTTAGGTTGTTCCAGACCCCAATCCCACTTGACTCCCGCCTTTAATAAATGGACAAAGAGTCAAGTGACCTCTGCATAGTCTTCAATAAACTTTCAACTATAATTAGAGAGTCCAAGAAGACTTCTCAATTCTCGCACAATAGTAGGTTCTTTTAATTTCAACAAGACTTCAACCTTCTTCACCTGGGGTTTGAGACCCTCAGGGGTGATTTTGTGCCCAAAGACCTTAACTCTGGTTTTACTCCAATATGCCTTCTGAAAGGATAGTTTTTCTCCAGCTTTCTGCAACTGGCCAGAACATAGCAGATTTCTGCTATATGTTGAGTGCTTGAACAGAACATTGCCTACATAGGCCAGGTTTTCCCTTTCGCCCAAATCAGGCATGGCATTATGCAGAAAGATGTTGAACTCACTGCCAAAGTTTATGTATCCAAAGGGGGTTCAGGTCCACATATATATTGCTGCTCATGAATGTGAAGCAATCTTGTATTGGTCTTCCCTACTCATGGGTACTGTCCAGTGACCGTTGATCAAGTCAATGGCTGTGTACACCTTTGACCCATGGATCTCTGCCAGCCCTTGATCATTATAGGTAAGTGGACATCTTGACATGTGGATCTGTTTGTTTAACTCCCTCAGGTCTGCACGTAATCTCCATTGGCAGTTGGGTTTAAATATCCCCTGTACAGCTTGTTAAAGGTACTGTGGATTGAACAATTTATCCTACTAGAGTCAAGGTTCTTAATAATCTGAGTGAGTGCTCCATGGTTGTGAGAGGTAACAGGTATTGTTTCACAAATACTGGAGCCATCTCTGGGTCTGAAGTTATGGTGGTTGAATGAATAGATGTTTGTTTGTTTGTTTGTTTATTTGTAATGCGTGACGAACCCGTAGGTATCTGGGTGCAGAAATTCAAAAGAAAGCAAGTATATGTTAGGCTTATGTTACAGACATCAATAAAGGTGACAAGATACAGAAATTGACAAATCCAGGATACCTAGCAAGTCATAGTGCATTACAAAAAGTGATAAGAGATAGGGTTGCATAATATGTGTGTAACAAATATAAGGCTACAGTAAAGGTAAGTATAGAGGCAGGGGGCAAGTACCCGGTAGGAAAGCGAGTCGTGCACCTCAGGAGGGTGCTATTTCAGTTATGGAAAGCAGTGATGGTCGTAGGAGGGGGACAAGTCAAGTGTCTTTGGCAACAAGCCAGTTAATAGTGTTGCGCCTGAAGTGTGGGAAGGGTTGATCCACTCTCAGTTACAGAGAGAGGACCTCCACTGGCGGCATCCTTAATAAGTTGGGCAGGCAGCTATCTCCCTTGCAATTGGAAGGTTTGACTGAGATGATAGTTTTTTCAACCTCTAGAATGGAGACTTTAGAGAATCTGAAACCTTGAGCAGATTCATTAGCACGCTCTGGGGAGACAACATTGTTTTCAGCGGTGGATAAGGATGTTTTTTTGCTTTCAATCTTTTTCTGTAAAAGGGAGATTTTGTTGGAGAGGTCATTTTGGATGTTAGTACACCAATGTTTGTCTTTTATGCAGTCATCAGATTGTGGAATGGGTGCTTATTGTGCTCTTAGGATCGTGAAAAGTTCTTTGGAAGTAGAGTTGGCTTGCTGAATCCTGTTGTTGTAGATTTCTTGTTTAGATAGTAGTATTTCATTTTTATAGTGTGCAATACAGTTGACCAGGTTTGTTCTGCTATCTGCTGTGGAGTCTCCAAGTGGATTCTAGCTTCCTTTTTTCTGCTCTTATTGCTTTAAGGTGAGGCGTCAGCCAAGATATCAGGGTCGGAGTATTCTGGCAAAGCATTAAGGGCAGGGATGATAAGCGGTAGAATCCTGTCTACTGTGATATTCTTTTTGTTACGGCTGGGGATGGGGATGGGGGGCATTGTGTAAAGTTTTGAACTGAGAATATTGCTTGAGAGAGAGAAGGTTAGGAGGAAATTGTCTGTCCATGTTTGAGGTATTATGGATAAGATAGTTCCGTTACAATTTAGGTCAGCCACCCAATCAAGGGTTCTGCCTTTGTCATGGGTGGCTTGTGTCACTCTTTAGGTGAAGCCAAGCTCAGAGTATACGTTGCCGGTGGATGAGGCCTGTGTGTCATTAGGGTCATTGATCCCAAGATTGAAGTCCCCTAGTAGAAGTATTTGGGACAAGACTTTAGTGTTTTCCGATATGATAGTGGAGATGTCCTCTTCAAAGGACCCAATTGGTCCTGGGGTTCTATACATTAGGTGTATAGTTAGAGTACTAGTCTTGAAAGTGGGTCATTTGATTGTAAGGAGTTCGCAGGAGATAAGGTCTGGGGATGGAATTATTTGCATATCTAAATTAGCTTTAGCTATAATAGCAATGCCTCCACCTCTAGCTTCCTATCTATCTGGTCTTAGTATATTGTAGTTGTCTGGGACGGCAAGAGAGATGGTTGGGCCTGCGGCTGATTGTAATTATGATTCGGTTATGGCTAAAAAGTTGAGTTTGTTTGCCGTAAACTGGTCATAAATCTCAGAAGCATGTGCTACAAGAGATCTAGTATTGACTAATGCCACTTTGAGGTTGGAGGTGTTGATATGTGTCAGGCAGGCAGAGGTAAAATGTCTTGAGATATTTTGGGCTTAGTGGAGGAGTGGATACTAGTGGTGACGCTATTGTTGGTGGTCCCTGATGTATTGATCATGAGGTTAGTAGGGTAGGTCACATTTCTATCCTTGTGGGTAGTTGGGAAAGCAGTTGTGTTATTAACATTGCTTAGGGTAAATTAGCGATGTTTTTTGGGGGTATTCACAAAAGCTTTAGTTATATTGGTAGTGGAGGGTTCGTACGGTCTACGTAATCTGGCTCTGAGTCATATATTCCTAGCCGAGGAGGCAAAAGGTACGCGGTTCTTTGTAGGATCACTGTTCACAGGTTGAAAGGGACGTGGATTAAGGACATAGTTCACTGTGCCAGTAGGTACTAAGGTACTGGTTCTGGGAGTGCATAGCCAGTTGTTATAGGCCATAGTTAGGTATGGTGATTCAGTATGGGTAATGTCTGTTTGAAGTGATAAATGTGTGCTTAGGGTGGTTATGGCCAATGCCCAGAGCGCTATACTAAGTAGTAGGGCAAGGGCGTACATAATGTTGGAGTGAATCTAGGTTTGATGGGGAGTTAGGCGCTAAAGTAAAAGAGTATCACTGGGGATATTTGAAAGACATTTGGCAGATTAATTGTAGACACATGGAAAATCAAGGGACCAGATGATTTGATCAAGAGGGGGAGCTGAGTGTGGTTGGAGGGACCTGAATAATGGGTCTAACGTCTGGATAGTACTGTGAAATCAGGCAGCGTGTGCTATGCAGTGCAGGTCTGAGGCTCAGTGAATCAGAACTAGAGGTGGGGGCCTAGGCGAGGCAGGATAGACCTGTGTAATAGGGGTTAGCATTGGTTGATTACAGCATGCATTACAATACTGTGCACATAAGTCGAGTAACAGGCTGCTGTGAGAATATGGCAATATTGCAATACGGGCTAGCATTAGTTGATTACAGCAGGCATTGGCATACTGTGCACGTAAGTTGAGTATCAGGCTGCAGTGAGTATATGGCAATAGTGCAATGATATAAGTTACACCGTAGTCTATACTAGCCACTTTGTGCTAGTCATGGCTGGATAGGCGTGGCAGCTAATTGGACATTGCAGAACCACTGAACTGGTGGCATTGAAATATTAAGCACATAAGAACAAAATCTAACTGGCCAATGCATTGATAATAAGACGACAAGTGGCGCATACAGAAATATTTTGGCCTGGGGTGTATGCTTTGGTGGAGGCAGTGTGATGAGAAATAACAAAGCACGGACCAACAGGTCTCGGACACAACTGGTTAAAAGACAGTAGCCATTATCGGGAATCAGATAATATTCCCAGCATAGATATAGATAGAATGGTTGCTAGTAGTAGTCATTCTGTAGTGTTTGTACAGTACGTGTGTGCTTAGTCTTACCGCAAACATTGATGCTTTGCTTTACTGCCAAATTTGATCTTGTGCAGTTTGACGGGATACCAGGAAACAGGGGTGGGAGGCCAAGAAGAACGTCGCCCGTGGGGTGGGGAGCCTCTAGTCCTTCATGCTCCGTCAGGCTCGGTCAGGTGCCTTGTACGTGGTGCCTTAGATGATGGTGCCGGCTTCCGCTGACTGGTCAGTTGGTGGGCGGGATATAGCTCAGGACCGCCAATCAGTAACGGCCATAATAAGCAATGTGTTTACTTCTGGTAGCACACACCGCCATTTTGGAAAGGCAGGATACGCCTTGAAACAATGCTCACAGGGTCGAAAAGGTTCAGGCATCAGATCTATGGCACAGCAGTAAGCAGGAATCTACCACCCAAACACTCAGAGGGTCGGCATATATATAATATTACAAATAGCACAGGTTAATGTTAATGTTAAGGTTAAAGGATATTTGTACCGCGGACTATCACCACCAGAGTGGTCCCCTGGCGCTCTGGCGGCTCTGACAAAAAGAAGGGGGGAGGGGGTGAGTTAGCGGGTGCAAGCTGGAAAAGTGAAAGAGAGCAGTGATGTGCTGTTGGCGGCCTCAGCCCGGTGGGTCCGTTAGCTGGGCTTGGAGTGCTTTCTATTCGGTAGGCATTGTGTACTGTTGTGCAAGTCTATGTGTGTTTTGTTTGTTGTTGCAGTGTAGTGAGGTTTGTGTGGTTTATTATGCTATAGGGTTGGGGTTGTGTTTGTTTAGAGTTTGAGAGGTGTATGCAGAGGGGTGAGATTGTTAGTGAGTCAGTTATTGATTCATGATTGTATGGCTGGTTCAGGCTCACTGAATCACATGTCAATCATTGAATCACATTTCTTTCTAGATGTTGCGCAGTCTAACTTAAGAACTCCATCTGAGTGTGGTATATGCCAAGAAAACCCATTTCTATCTAGATGCGATGCAGGCTAAACCTAAGAATTTCATCCAGTGAAGATGCAATGGCAATGGTCTTTCCAGAGGCTCCAAATAAGACTGCAAGCTTACCGATGCAAGCTTACCTATGCCAGGAATGGGATCTGTTCAGTTCAAGTAGCGTGGGATGTCGTGGGGAGAGCTCCTGCTGGATCCCGGCTCCGCACTCCGATGCAGGAAGAATGAATGAGGAAGCAGGCTGTACATCCACAGTTATGTGAGTCTACCAAAATGATATCCTGGAAGTCCAGGAATACCTGTTTCAGTTTTGTCTTTGCTCCTCAGTATCACAGGCATCAGCACGATTGAACCATTCTTCAACCATCTGCTTCAAACCTGAAAATACCTCAAGCTTATCATTTTTAACAGTGTCCTCCAGTTGAGTGAAGAGATATTGTTGTATGGTGTTGACCTGGACAGGATGTACACCCGCTACACCTATAGATGTCAGCACCCAAAGTGATACTTTGAGGGTCGCTGTTATCCACCAATATCCAAATGGTGTCATGTTCTAGATCCACTTGCTTAATTTTGAGTGGAATCGTGAATTGTCGCTCCTGTCCTGGGATGGTAACCTTTTTTGCATTTGAACTTCAACCACATAAGGAAGCAATTGAGCTAACCTGAATGCTTTATTCAGGGTTTTCAAAACACATGGGGTTACCCACAGTCGAGACAATACTTTATTGATAATTAGATAAAAATTGATTGCAAATCGATTGAGAATGTCACTACCTAAATAAAGGGCAGAAGGAACATCTCTCATTACTAAACAATTGTGTTCTTAGATTTTATTGCAAATTGACATTCTTAGCATACAATTGCTGCGCAGGACATTTTTGGAATTTTGGGTTTCTAGACCTACTTCCCATTTATCAATCAATTTAAATGTGCGAATGCTTTGATCTTTTTGGAGTTTCCTGAATAATCCTTGCTGATGATGTTCTTTCTATTATTCAGGCATACTTTGGCGAGCACTGGCTCCTACCCCTCATTTGTCTGAATCGGAAAAACAACCGTTTGCCCTTTTTTCTGAATGTCGGTCAGACTTTGAGCTGGTTCTTCAACAACCTTTTTCATGGGACTCAGAGTTTCTTCTTCCTTTGGACTGGTATAAAATAACAGGGTGTTCCCTTCCAGTGTGAATGCCACTTAAACCTGTGAGGAAGGATGATTTTCAAGAATTGAGAGGGGTTCCCATCACCAGTTAGTTCTGCTACAGAGATGACAGTGATGTTTGGGACCTGATTATTCTGGAAATGAGATTCCACTTTCTCAGAACGTTGTTCGAATAAATGTCAGGTGCCATTTAAAATCACATACTCATTTTTAGTTTCATAGGCTGGTTAGTCTGGGTCCAGAGGATCTTTTTCACACAGTCAATCAGAGGTAATAACCCCTGAAGGAGATTGTTTCCCAGTAAGCAAGGTGTACCCTCTGGAGTCACAACTATCACTGGATTTTTCAACCGATGTCGCCCAATTATTAATTCCTGATCTGCCGTCCCTTCGACAGAAATATCATTCCCATTGAAATTTTAGAGTTGTCCGGGAAGAGCTATGAGGGGAATTTGGTGATCATCCCCCTTCATGAGTTCAGTTTATCAAATGCCTTTTTGGACAGGAGGTTGGCTTCAAATCCAATATTTACCAGAACTTATAATTTCCACTGAGTCTGCACCTTAACCGGGGCATACAATCTGCCCTCTTTCTCTTCAATGGTGCAAACAAAGTGTAAGTGATTTGCATAGCTTGGTGGTCATTTTTTTAATATTGAATTCCATCAGTGTCTGATCTTGGGCAATTTTCCTGGTTGAAGATGGGGAATTTTGGGAATACATTTACATCTGGCAATTTGCATATTTGCAGAATCCTCTTCCTCCCCAGAATCCTCACTGTACCCCTTTACCCGAGGACAGTTTTCAGAACCTTTTTGTGGGAAGATACCTCCACAATTTCTGTATTCGCAGGTGCATATTTTTTGGGTCTAAGAGTTTGTTGAACTGGGTCAGTCTCCATACTTAATCTGCTAAACAGAGGGTCTTTTGGGACCCATTTTTCTTTGGGAGGGATTCCCCCATTCTTGAAAGAGGAGGTTCCCTTACCTAAATCCTCCTGGGATTCTTCTCTTTCAAAGAGGATTATCTTGTTTTGTTCCTCAACAAAGTGGGTTGTTCTTTGGCCTCTTCTACTTACCCTTTGCCCTTTGGGTTCTTTCTTCACAGGGGTAGAAGATTTACTTTCAGGCTGAGAGGTTTCCAGAGTTTCTGTTCTGGTGAGAAAGGAAGCTTCCTCTAGGGTTTTGCATCTCCCTTTTACCCAGGACCCCTCTTCAGGAACCTGTTGCTTGTCAGAACTTTTTTTCAGTCATTTCCCCCCTAGGTTATCAGATACAGGTGTTGGGGAATTCTTGGAAGCAGGGTTCAGTAGAGGGTTTGATTGTGCCCTATGCATGTGCCCAAGTTTGTCACTCAATTGTCGGACCTGTCTCTCCAGCTGTGTAATTTTCTCATTGTCATAGGGTGGTCTCTGTCGATACCTTTGCTGCTCCCTAAAAAGGTAACTTTCCCTACTCGTGGAGTAATTTGGGTACTGGAATTTTTCCTCATAATTTTCAGTTCTGATCCTCCCTTCTCCCTGGTTCAGGGATCTATTGTCCTGGAACTTGGATGGAGGAATATTGTTCTGAAAGTTCTAATTTTGAGGGTACCTGTTGAAAGAATTCAGGTTGGGGGGTGGAGTGGTACTTCTCTCCTGTGGGAAGTTTGAAGAGATGTTTCCAGCAGAAGTACTTGCCTGGTTAGGACCCCCTTTGTGCCGGGGAGTGTACCCATACCCCCAGGATCGGATTTGTACCCTTATCCTGAGGGCTCACATAGGTGTCAGGGTCAGAGGGGTCATTGTTCTGGGAATCTGCCTGACTACCATTAGATTGGGCCTGGGCAGTGGGTCCCCTCTGCCCTTCATTCTGCATGTTGGCAGGAGTAGTATTTTTAGGCCCTCCCATCTCCAGGTCCTAAAGAGGGGTAATTTACATCTCCGGCAGCTCCGCAGTGGCTGGTGCGGTAGATGGCTTTGTGATTTTCCAGTTATTTTTGTTTTCAGTGGGCTTCTGGACCTTATATATCCTGGTAGCTTTCTCTATTACCCAATACAGTGTCCTGCGCTCGTGGAATTCACGCACTAACTGGGTAATTATATATTTGGGAAGCACATGGAAATATGTGGGAAATAAATCCTTGCTATTTGTGTTCACCTGCCTTGAAGTCTGCACAAAGGCACATTTAAATTCCTGTACAAACTCCCTAGGCGCCTGATCTTCCCAATATTGCATGTCATATGCAGTCTTACAGGCCTCTTGGGGCTCCCTACGAGTGGAAAAATGTTTCCAAATGTCCTTCATATATGTGGACCATTTAAAATGATCCTGGTCCTCCAATCCTGCAAAGAAACTGGAGTACTCAGGAGGAGAAAATGTCCATTTTGAAAACTCTATGCAATCGACATATTTTTTTATCGCAAATGTTGGCATAATTTGCTCATAAGTTTAAAGTGCTTCCATACCGAATACTTAGCATTCTTATGATATGGGCTCAGGATTTATGGCTTTGATTTGCCAGATTGGATCTTTAACAAAACCCTTTCTCTGTTTTTTTGTCTCTCTATGTTTTTGCACATGTGTCATTCACCTTCTGACTCAGAGCAGCTAGTTGGACACCATTCCCTGTCTCTGAAGTGCTCCCTATCTCTATGAGATTGGGAATACCTTCCAGAATCAGGTGGTCTGGACTCCTCTCGCCTGTGCCGCCATGAACTGTCAGGGTTACTTTTCCTGTTGTCACTTTTAGGCACAGGATAGCACACAGTCTGGGGAAATCACTGCATTCCCCTAAATGTATGGAGGTTTTTAATATGCCCCTCCTAGGCTGAAGCTCTAACTTTTCTCTTCCAGTTAAGAGGGATATGCGGTTCCTTTGCAATCTCATCTCTCACTCCCTATTTACTCACTCAGCATAGGAGTTTCCATGGTCAGAAGTACTCACATGACTATTTTTGGTCTCCCAGGACACACTGGTCCAGCTACCTTCCTATCTGTTTGGTAGAGATGAATATTCATCAATGTCAGATAAGCACTGGACTCCTGGATCAGTTTAGCTAGGCCTAGGTAAGTCTTGTTGCATCATGTTTCCCTGTGCACTATAAATGGTATGAATGAGCTCAGTTCCAGTCCCTACATGCAAGGTTGTGGATAACTGGCATGAAGTCCCTGATAAGAGGGGCATCCCTCTTTGATCAGAGGGCCTTATCCCATACCATAATTTTGTCAGGGTGCCTCAATGCCTGTTTATATGTATCTATTTAATTGGCTAAGCACTCACACTTTTTAACTCTGACACAAAAGTCTGGCTGGCTTCAAGCACTCTACTCTGAGCTACCAATTGACCCTTTATTTTCTGTCCTTCATCTTGAAATGCTTCATATTTTCTCTTTGAGGCTCATAATATGCATGCACATTCAAGGTGCTTTTCTTTCAAGAGACCACATTCTTTCTCTTGAACGTCTAAACAATGCACTGCCTGTGATAGATCAGCTTCTGCTTGCTTCAAAAACTCCATAAGCTGTATATTCTCTTCCTTAATTCTGGTCAGTTCCTGAGAACCTGACTGATCCTTTTCTGTATCCATTTTCAACTTTAACGCACCTTGGTCTTTGATCAGCTGTAATTTCTGTTGCTTCAGAATATTTAAATTGTGATGCATGTGATCAAACTCCTGTTGTGAGTCAATCTCTTCTGTGAACTGACTGTTTTCATGTCTTAATTCATGTATGTGCTGTTTAAAGGCCATAATGCCATCCAACAACCCTGTATTGTGAATAGTCTGATCCTACCAGTCGTGTTGAAGGTAGCTCACAATTTCGGAATTCTCTTTCTCTGTGTCTTGTGGTGCAGAGAACTCCCTTTCTCGTTCAACACTGTCTTGCTGCAGTGTTTTCATCTCATTTCTAAGTTGCTCAATGAGATCTTCATGTTTGAGCACTGAAATCTGATTTTGCTGTAACTTATCTTCTAATGTCCCATTACGTGAGCCTGTTTACCCTCTAAGCCACAACTCTGAAATATTAAAATCAGGAGATGTTAACTTATAAGCCTTGAATTTTCATTGGACACCTATGGTTCAATCCTTTCCAAGGCCTACCCACCGGAGTCTTCAGTGTACACTTTTAAACTGTTCACCCAAAAAGTTGCTACATGACAAAAACCTGTGTTTTACAAATAAACATAACAAAATATATATTTTTGGGTTACTCCAATTATGGCAGACTTACTAAAATCACCTCCATTTCAGCAGGAAGTTGCAGGTCTGAATGCCAATTTTTCTCACTTTATGCAATTATAACTGTTATCAACCTGTAGTTTTCGATGCTGATATCTAATTTAATAAGCCTTGAGATAAGCTTAATAATGATAAATGTCTCATTTTGTATGTATCATGGTTCCAAAGTTAATTGGCAAAATGGGATTTCTAATATAACCCTTTGGCCATATATTTACATACATGATTCTCACTTTCATTTCACAGCTTAAGTTTCGGTTCTTGTTTGAGGCATCTGTTCCAGTCAGCTGTCCCATTGTTGACTTTAGCCTACAATTATCCCATCAGTCTTTCTTCTTCCACGGCTAAAGGATGATGAAGAGATCTTACCTCTCTGGCTAGATGGGTCTCTGGCATTGTGTGACAATATTCATTGCATGCCATCCCCCAAGAACATTTCTTGAATTTTGGGAATTTTGCAAAGTTCAGCCCATGAAGAGTGGCCATTCTGTTGACCATGCAAACCAATAAATGGCTCTGTCATGCATGAATGCAGCTCTCCTCCATAGTTCTGAAACTTCAAAGAAATGATCTTACAATAGACAGCTAAGCAGAGCACGTAATGGAGAAAGTTTGCTTTGCCTGGGCATTCAAATCTCGTGAGACATGTAATTCTGGGCTACACATAGAGCTGTTCTCCATGCATGACAACTCACACTTTGAATGTTACCTTTTCACCACACACGAGGCCTTTTAATTTGTGTTTAATAAATGGCATCTCGCCACCACTTTTCAGTGTTCTCTTCATGATATGTTCATTTTGGTAAGGGACATTGTTTCTCCATGTTTTCATTTGAATCTACAAAATATACACACTTTTATACATAGCAGTTTCTGTGTTTGCAAATGGCATGCTTTCCATGAGGAATAAGCCTTTGATTCTTCCTGGCTTAACCAATCATATGCAAAGTCCAAATAGTACATAGGTTTCCGGTTTCATTTTTACATATTCCTTACTTCAACTGCAGAAGTTCTTAAGTTTTAGTTCACTAAGCACCTTAGCACTGTTGAAGTTTTGAGGCATCCTTCTCCTTCTGCCAGTGTGCCTTCCCATGACCAGAGTGTTTTTCTGCACATTTGGCCCTAGGACTGTCTTTCAATTCCTTTGATCCTGGGTCTGCCAATAAATCCTACACAAATATATATAATACACATTAGTACTGCAGTAGAACATTGTTATTTGCTCAGATAACCAGCAGGCTTAGTGTGTGGTCTCTAACAGTGCCCATAACTGCTTTAATTGGATAGAGAGCTAAATCCTCTCTGGACTCTTGACCAAAAACACAGAGAGTTTGATTTTGAGATGGATAGAGTCAAGACAAATAGCACATGATGCAAATCCCAGTAATGCGTCAAAAGTGTTGTCTGCAATTGATTTTCAGATAATGCATTTTTGCCAGACATTGCATTTTATTCCAGTTCAGTTTGGGAAAACCAGTAGCATGTATGCCTCTTTCCCCCTTCTGGCAACATTATGTTTGTGCTAGAGCTGTCTTTTACCTGCAAATACAACAGTCAGATGGACAAATATGTTTCCAATGCATTTTAATACAATTTAGCTTAATTTTCGGGTGTGAGTGTCATACAATCATGATATGCAGGGGGGGGGAAATAAAAGAGATAAATACAGTATTTTGAGGGTAGTATGTATTGTATGATCATGGTAGTGAAGAATTCCTACATTGCATTCTCAAATATTACAACTGGGACTGTTTTCCCCAAAGGACGTGATGATAGTGAAGATGGCTAGATACCCCCAAAGGAGGCCAGCTATGGGGTGACTGGGCCATTATCAGTGGCTCCAGCACAAAAGCCAAAAGCTAAAAGATGTTTCTGAAAGGGGTTATGAAAATTGGAAAAATGCAAAAGGAGCGTGTTCTTCAGGACCATGTGAAGTGATTTAACATGACAGTAGAGAAAGTGTTGAAATATTACAAACTTAGCTATGGGATCATGTTGGTGTTGATTGAGAACATCAGGTGTGACATGCGACCCAATGGGACCCCTTGGAAATGCATTGTCAAGTACCTAGAATTGTTTATATCTATTCCATTGTATCCTAATAAGGCACTGTAGTTATTGTGGCAGGCATATCACAGCAATGCTTTAGCACCATGACAGCCATGGTGAAGTACATGCAGTATTAAACTGGCTTTCTACCCTGTAGCACACAACTGAATGCAGTGATGGCAGGGTTCTTCAACATTACTTGACTCCCAAATATAAATATATCAAAAGATTGTGTGCATATATTGATCATATTGATTTATATGAAATTGGAAGATGTACTGTACTGAATTGTAGCACAAATCTCCATATCCCAAAGCAAAACGCTATTATTCTGCAGAGTGGTACTATCCTCGTTGCCTTAGCCTCATTGCAGCAGCAAAGTACATGGATACATTGTGGGTGCACTCTAATATTATTCAATAATTGCCAAACAGGTATATCACAGCCAAGGCGACATTCCAATGTGATGACAGAGGGTTGTGCAAATATACCACAAATGTGTGTCAGAAACACTGCATTTTTTGGAGATCACACATACATGCTCACGAAGTAGTACTTATGTAAAAACTTGAAATTGATTTGGGTGTTGCAGATCGTCAAAATGCAAACGTACACCACAATCACACAGTAATGCCATTTCATATATTCTCCTACCACGAGACATCAGTTACCTTCTGAAGCTATGCTTGCCCTCCTCATTACTGCATCTGTCCTCGCCTACAGAGTTCTAGTACAACGGGGCATACATCTACATATAGAACACAAGCAAGCAAGCCTACATTCAGACCATTGAAAAGGTTTTGGTGCCTGCACATCACTTGTAAGGCTCTGATGTACTGGACAAAAGGAGTGCCCGAATATTTTAATAGGTTGTTGTGAGAAATAATGTGGATTTGTCCAGCAAAATCACCCTGCCCATCAACTCAAATCCGAAAAATTGGGACCTTGAGGTCTTCCAATCCCTTTATGAGGAAACCTTGGTTGCAGCTGAAGTTCAGTCCAAATTCGTAGCCAATTTCCTATCATGAACGTTTGCGTATGTTCATTTGCAAAAATAATTTCCCTTGGTTTAGTCAGTATGCCAAGATTTGCATCACAGTGAAGTTATCCTGTGGCACTCTATTTCATGTCATTGCACGCAATTGAATACACTAATGAATGACTGATGTCTTTTAGAATTTCTCATAAACTTTAAATAACAATGTTACATCTATGTATCCCTACTCTATGATATGAAGACATGTAGGTGTTGACCAATTCTAATGCGCCTTGTTTACTCCGAACTCTCAGCACACTCTAATCTATCTCTTCATCCACCTACTCAATCAGGGTTGCGCCCCTGCCACTCCACTTAAACTGCTCTTACCTCCCTCCTTAACGCCGGCCTCACAGCCCGCTACTTTTAAGGAAGGATGCTCACACGGGATGATCAGTTTATTCTAAGCCGACGGGACAGCAGGCACTGCTTGAGTAGGCAGACTCAAGCTGTTCCACAATCGAGAACCCAACATAAAGGTAAACACTTCATTAGAGAATCATATGAAGTCATAGTACTGCTTGGTTCCCATCTGGAAAGAACATGCAATTGGAACCTTGAGATTGGAACACACTTAACAATATATTCTATAACTGAGTTATTACATAATATATTGTATTGAAACAAGTTACCAAACCCAACACATCTCCTCCCTTACAGTTTTAACAGGTTTACTCCAAATAGTAGTCTTTTAACCAAGAGGGTTTACTCCTTGTCCTCTCTGGGTTTGATTCCAATGTATTGTCCTCTTGTGTATCATTTCTAAATTCCCTTCTGCACAATTGCTCATTTTCAGTGTGATTGTCACATGTATCATATCCATCTACTTCACCACTGTGTGTACACTTAACTAATTTGGACATGGACCAACACTCTCCCCTTTCCATGATAACCACATTACCTCTCACAACAGCAATTCTCTTTGGACCAATGAACTTACTCTCCAGACATTTAGGGGACAACCTGGGATTCCTAACGAAAACCAAGTCACCCTCTTTCCAGTTCGCTTCCCTTGTTTTCTTTTCTACATCAAATGTCTCTTTATATTCACTTTGTGCCTCCCTTATGAGTGTCATGATTTTCTCTCTATCAATGTTGACACTCTTCGCCATGTTCAACCAACCTGGGCAGAGTTTTGTACCTGGTTGTCTACCTTTAAGAGACATGAACGGAGACAATTTAGTAACAGAATGTGGAGTAGTGCAATCCATATAATTTCCCTCAAGACTTTCGACCAGTTCAAACCCGATGCCATGGCCAGTTGCAAACCACCTTTCACAAATCTATTTGCCCTTTCCACCAGGCCATTTGCCCAGGGGTGATATAGAGCTGTCCTAGAATGTTTTATATAATATTTCTTAAGGAAGACCAACATTTTCTCGGAACAGAACTGGACTCCGTTATCAGTAACAACTTCCGTAGGAAATCCCTCTCTGTGAAACACCTCCCCGAAAAACAAAATCATTTCTCAGGTAGTGGCCTCTCGAAGTGCCTTCCACTCAATCCACTTTAAGTGGTAATCAACTAATACCACTAAGTACTTATAATCATCACCCAAATTTTGCAATGGTCCTACCAAATCTACAGCAACTTTTTTCCAAGGTTCGTTGGGCAGTTTAACAGGGATTATTGGCACCTCCCTGACCGTTTTGTTCTTATCACTTCTTTCACACTCCTTGCAGTTCCTCACACACTTCTCAACATCACCAACTACTCCAGGCCACCAGAACGATTGTCGAAGGTATCTCTTAGTCTCTCCCATACCTAGGTGTCCTTGATGGGCTATACTCACTAAATGAGACCTGAAATTACTGGGAGGAATTACTTTACTGCCTTTCCTGAGTTTCAAACCATCCTCTGACAAATTTAACTCATCTTTTATTCCATAATACCTGTCAAATCTCCTTTCAATATCATCCTTGTGAGGCCACCCTACTTTAGTCCACATTTTAACCTGTCTCAACACAACATCTTCTTCATCAGCACTTTCCCATTCATTCTTACCAATGGCATCATACTCAATTTCTGAAATACTCATTCCTTGATCCACAGGCACTTCACAAGCATCATCGCTTTTTGTGGGTAGCTTAGAAAGGCAATCTGCTACAACATTCTCCCTGCCCGGAATGTACACTACTCTGAAATCATAAGCCAATATCTCTATCATCCACCTTGAAATCCTGGGGGTCCCCTTGGCCCACTCCATGCTGCCCATTAGCTGGACTAAAGGCTTATGGTCTGTCCTCACAATAAAAGCTTGACCCCAAAGATAAAACTTAAAATGTGAAACAGCCCATGATACTGCCAATGCTTCTCTTTCTATAACGGAGTAATTTTACTCTGCCCCCTCAAAGGTCTAGAAGCAAATGCAATGATGTGTTCGACCTTCCGAGCATCATATTGAGCTAATGCGGCACCAAGTTTGTTTGTTTGTTTGTTTGTTTATTTGGTAATGCGCTCCGAGCCCGTGGACATCTAGGCGCAGCAGTACAAGAGGACTCGAAACTTAGTTACAAAGCCTGACACAGGCTAACACAGCAAAACAGTGGTCACTTACAGTGGGTGATACAATGCATATAAAATAACAAGGGTTAGGCGCATAAGAGTAACATATTAGCAGGTTGTATCGTTTCCGCTAGGGTGAGGGTCGTTGCATATCATTGTTGTGCAGCCATTTGAGAGCGTAGGATCTGAATCTTGTGTAGGGTAAAGGGCATCTAAGGTCAGATGGGAGTGTGTTCCATGATTGTGCGGCTCTAACTGGGAAGCTAGCACCGCCCGCTGTGGTAAGTTTGAATCTGGGGACTTCCAGTAGGAAGGTGTTGGCAGATCTCGTCGGTCGATTAGAGGGTCTCCAGTTGATTCTTTCCGCTAGGTAGGGGGGTGCTTGATTGTTGAGGCATTTAGAAGTGAGGGAAATAGTTTTAAGTAGGATTCTGTCCTTTATCTTTAACCAATGGGCTTCTGTCCGGTGTTTGGAGATATGTTCTCTGCGTGGGATGTTCAGAGCTGCTCTAAGAGCGTTATTTTGTAATCTCTGGAGTTTGTCAGTGACCGACTTGTTGGCACCTGAGTATAAGGCGTTACAGTAGTCCAGTCTGGACATGACAAGGGCATTGGCCAAGGTGAGGCAACTGGCACTGGACAGGAAGGGTCTGGCGGCCCGGATGAGTTTGCACGTGTAGGTGGTTGAGGAGGCAAGGGAGTTTACTTGCTTTTTGAGGGTAAGAGCTGAGTCAAGGTAAAAACCCAGCGTTTTAACCTCGCGCATAACCTTGATAGTGTTGTTATCAATGTTAAATGAGGTATAGTCCGGGGTGAGTTTGGATAGTTTGTGGTCTGAACCGAGGAGCAGGATTTCAGTTTTATCGTCGTTCAGGCAGAGGCCATGTGTGGCCATCCATGCTTGAATGAGGATGTAAATTTTGTTCACCAGAGCCAAGTCCACTTCATAGTTGCCCGAAAGGGGTATGAGGATCTGGGTGTCATCTGCGTAATTAGTGTAGGTGACGCCCAGTCTGTCCAACTTGTCGAACAATGGCTTGGTGAAGATATTGTACATAGTGGGTGAGACACAGGAGCCCTGTGGGACTCCACATGTGATTTGGATAGGGTCAGCACAAGTGGAGGGGGAGAACACTCTCATAGTCCGGTTGGCTAGAAAGGATTGGACCCATGCTATGGCGTCTCCTGTGAAGTTGGCAGCCAGCTTGAGGTGGTTGCATAAGACTGCATGGTCCACCAGATCAAAAGCTGCTGACAAGTCCAATAAGAGTAGCAACGCTGTTTTCCCATTGTCCTTGAATTCCTCCATTTTGGTTTTAAGATCTAGCAGGGCTGTTTCCGTGCCATGGAGGGGGCGGAAGCCCGATTGGCGCGAGCCTAGTAGATGATTAGCTTCTAGGTACTCTTGAATTTGGAGATAGGCTACTCTGTCGATAATTTTTAGTAGGAAGGGTACCGTGGTGATAGGCCTATAGTTAGTCGGGATAGATGGATCGAGGGTTTGTTTTTTGAGAAGGGGGAGGACCCATGATTCTTTTAAGTTAGCTGGCACTGTGTTGGATTTGAAGGATGAGTTGATAAGCTTCGAGATGAAAGGGGCTAAGTCTCTGGCAGCGTCCTTTATTATTTGAGCTGGGCAGCTGTCGCCCTTACAGTTAGAAGGCTTCAGTGAGAGGATAACCTTTTCAGTGTCAATGATGGAGATGGGTTTAAAGCTGAAAGGGGGGATAGTGATAGGTTCAGTTACTGGAGGCACTTGTTGATCAGTAGGAGAGAGGGTGTCTTTTTTATTCATTATTTTAAGTTGGAGGGTGGAGATTTTGTTAGATAGGGCATTCTGTATATTAGTGCACCATATCTTGTCCTTAGGGACCGTGTCAGATGGTTGGATAGGGGATTCCATTTCCCGGAGGATGGCAAATAGTTCCTTGGTATTCGATTTGGCATTGGTAATTCTGTCATTGAATACGTTTTTTTTGGTGTTGATAATTTCAGACTTGTAATGTTTTGTAGCTTGGGTTAGCTTGGCTTTGTTGTCGTTGGTGGGCGAATTGCGCCAGATAGTTTGGAGTTTTCGTTTCTGCTTTCTAAGGTCCTTAAGCTGGGGGGTGAACCAGGCGTTAAGGTGGGCTTCTTGCTTAGCTTTGCGTGGTTTTGCAGGTGCAATGGTGTCTAGTGCGTGAGACATAGCTTTGTTAAAGGTGTCTACTAGTGTGTCTGGGTCGGTGTTGTCCTTCAGACCGTTAATAGTAGGCAGGAGGAGGGGGATAAGTTTTTCTGTAGTAATATCTTTTTTACTTCTGGTAGGGAGTGGTGGTGCCATTTTGATAGTTTTGGGGCTGGGGAGGTCAAGTGTGTCAGTGAAGTTTATTGTCAAGTCCTAAAGTGCTCGCATCCACAGACAATAACGTTTTCCTGCCTGAAATAAAAACCCCTAATGAGGGTGCCTGGATAATACATTTCTTTATTTGCTGAAAGGCCTCTTGACACACATTCGACCAGTCATACGTCACCCCTTTCTTCAGTAATTCTCTCAACGGGGAAGAAATCACAGCAAACCCACTAACAAATTTATGGTAGTACTCTGCCAGTCCCATGTAAGAACGTAATTGTTCCTTGTCTTGAGGCTAGGGAGCACTGCTGATACTTTCAACAAGTGATTTCTTTGGGGAAATACCATCACTGAAGATCTTGTGCCCTAAATATTCCACTTCTTGGCGGTTATTCTACATTTGTTCCTATGAACAGTTAAGCTCGCCTCCCTGAGTCTGTTTAAAACAGTTCTTAATATTTCATCATGCTCATCCTCATAATTAGCAAATACTAGAATGTCATCCTGAAACACAGCGACTTTGTTCAACCCCTTAAGAACTTCCTCCATCACCTTCTGAAATACGGATGCAGCTGAAGCTAGCCCAAACGGCATGCAATTGTATTTCAAAGTGCCCTCAGGAGTGATGAAGGCAGTTAGGAATTGAGATTCTCTAGACAAAGGAACTTGGTGATAAGCTGCTGAGAGGTCAATAACTGAAAACAGCTTTGGTTCACCCAGCGTGGAAAGAGTTTCTGAAATGTTCGGGAGGGGATGTCTCTCAACAATTATATTTTGATTCAGACTGCACAGGTCCACACATAACCTCAACTTCCCGTTGCTCTTGGCTACTAGAACAATGGGTGACAACCATTCCGTGGCAGTCACAGGCTCGATCACACCTTTGCTAATGGGGTCATTCAATTCGTTTCGAAGCTGAGACTTCATGTTCAACGGCACATGTCTGACTTTATGAACTACGGGATGTGCATCCTTTCTGAGTTTTATGTGGTGTTCAAAACCTCTGAGTCTTCCTAGATTTTCAGAAAAAACTTCAGGGAACTCCTTGGACCACACATCCTCAACCTCAGCGATGGTGACCAGGTCAGGCGCACTTGCTTGTACCCTCACACCTAAACTTCTTTGTTCCTCCCATCCTAACAAGGAAGCACCTCTTTTGGCTACCAAAATGTTGGCCTTGCAATGCCTCTCTTTGTACAGTACTTTCGCAGGAAATTGTCCCAAGATCTCTATGGCGGACTCGCCATAACCACATGGTCTAATGTCAGTAGGACGAATTACAGTCTCGCTCTTTTTCAATGTATTAATCAAGGGGTCCTGCGATATTATAGTCCAGGGAGAGCAAGTATCAACTTTCATCACGATCTTGCAGCCATCAATATTGAAATAATCCACAGGACCTTTAGTTTCTCCGGAAATGGCTGATATTTCAAAGATGTCTGGGAATAGACTCCTGCATGCTCACCACTTCCTGTATGTTGTAGTTCCTGTGAATACTCTCATCACTGCTGTTCCTGGGCTCTGTTCTGGGTCCCAAAAGATTTATGGATGCGGCTTTACAAACATTCGCGAAGTGTCCCTTTCCTTTGCACTTGAAACACTCTGCAAACTTGGCTGGACAAGACGGATAGTTCACACCATGCTTAGGATTTCCACACCTGGTGCATGCATTTCTCGCATTCTACATCCCCCTTCTGTTTGCAGGGAAATTGGGCTTTCTTCTCTGGTCAATTGCACACAACGCCAGGGATCCTTGCTTGTCAATCTTCAATTCCTTGACAGACTGGGATGTCTGTTCTATACTCCTAGCCAATTCAACGTCTTCATCCAACTTCATGTCTTTGGTGAGAAGCTTCGCCTGGATTCTTACATTGTTTGTACACCTCACTAGCTGATCTCTAATTATAGAGTCAGTCAAATGTTCAAATTTGCAGGTGTGGCTCAAAGATCTCAAAGAGGCAACATAGGATTCCACATATTCTGCTTGATCCTGCGTATGTTGAAAGAATTTATGTCTCTCAAAGCTCACATTTTTCTTAGACTCGAAATGCTCCTCCAGCTGCTTGAGAGCCAAAGCGTACTCATCAGCATCACCAACCTCTGGTACTTGATTCCTTGCCAGGACATCAAATATACTGCGTCCTTCCACACCAAGATTATGCATTAAGAGCGGGAAGTACGCTGTTTGCTGCAGAACGCTGAACATTGAAGAGACTGAAAGCTGCTCGTCTAATTCCTATGGCGTGACAGATTGAATGACAGGAGGACGTCTTTTCGTGAAACACAGACGTTGCCTGACCCATGTAAATATTAGGGGTCACTAATGGGACACTGATTGTGTACCGTCTGTTTATGTCCATGTCTAGATATATGTGTATACGGTATTACACCTTTCCTTTACTTTTCCTTGTTTTCAGCTCTGCAAGGATTGGTTACGTGATTTAAAATCCGCCCCTTCTCCCGCCCACTTTTGGTTTGAAATACCGTGTCCCCAGCGCACCCGCGCGCGCACATGGAAGTACGGGAAGTACGCTGTTTGCTGCTTTGTGCAGCGTGCAGTTGGCTACATAGCTTCACTTACTTAGCTTGCCATTCTCAGCAGTTTGGCGGTGGTGATAAAGGTACTGCGCATAATATATAGAAGGCACGGTGAATAAAAAAAAAAAAAAAAAAATCTATAGTCTGGAGACACATGTGTGTGTATATATGTGTATCGAAGTGTAGCATATGTGCAGTGGTGGAATGAAAAGAAAAATTGTGGGTGTTAAAAGAGACTGTACTATGGCCACAAATACTGTTAAAACACGGCGAATGAGCATTGCTCACGCCATAGCGCTACCACTCCCGGTTTCCTCGGATTCAGACGAGGACCTAATGGCATGTGCTCAAAATGTTTCAGAAAATATCAATGTTGAAAGGAGGGATGATGATATTCCGGATTCCTCACAGTCCCTGTTTAATGAGGAAAGGAGACCTGAAATAGGCTATGGGAAGGATATGGGGATGCATGATGCAAATAAACTGAAAAACTTGGAGTCGGGTTTGTCATTTATGGATACCCCCCGATATTTTCGTCAGGTGAAATAACGTTGATGGGGATATCTGAGCATTTTGATGCTTCAACACAAATTTCTCGTATCCTAGGTGGCCCTGCTAATCCAGACATAGCCTTAGGGGAACATGGTAATAAAGCATGTTCATGTCCTGATTTTGAAATATGCACAGGAGAAAGTCTGCTAGTAAAGGGGGTTAAATCACAGACAAGAATCATAAATGAGATCTTGCTTGCTTTGACCGCCTGGCCTGAAATGCTCATAGAAAATATTGCAAAGTTGATCCCACCAGGCAATGTGGAAAACGTCAATGGGAGAACGCAAAAACCCACTGATACTCCTCTGGATGAACTTCAATTTGTTTCTGCTAATCATGCTGTCACTCCTAGGTTTAATTCAGAGGGGAAGGAGCTTAGTGTCATTGTATTACCAGACACCCAGGACCCCGGCACCAATACTGAGGACTTACTAATCCCGACTGTGGCCAATGGTCCTATTAAGGTAGCAGAAATATTTAACATAAAGATATATAAAAAAAAAAATCCAAAAAATAGGCGAAAACAGGCACAAGCTCAAAAGGAATTGAATCTATCCTCCCGCAAGTTTTGAAGAAATCCTAATTTGCGAGATGCTGTACATGTGAGTCCAGTTACGGATGGAGTATCACTGACTAAGGATGGTAATTCTGAAATGATGCATGCGGGGAATGGGGAAATATTTGTGGTTGACGCTTCGGCTGAACAGCGTTCTAGTGAGCAAGCAAAGGCGTCACCTATATTAACGATAGCCACTGACAGCTTCAATGAGCCGAATCCGCACGGCTATTCAGATGCCGTAACTAAGCTGTCAGATGCCTTAAAAAAATAAAACAGTCACGGACAGAATCGACACTAATCTAAAAAACCTAGAATGGGGCATCTTAGATATATGTGACCTATTTAAGAATCCTGACGCTCCGCTCCGTATAGAGATTCCACCAAGGGATGGGAATGGACGATATGTGTGCCCAGCTGATTTGGTTGGGCCATGTCAGACAGTAAATAATTCTGTGGCGACAAAGGTACGAGTCCAAGAAAGAGGGCGAAAAAGAACGATATCCATGGTTTAAGCATGAATGTTATGACTGGTGAGCCGAAGTCCTCAAATGGTGGGATGTTGGCTAGTAAAGAAATCTACCAGAGTATTCCGATTAGCTCCGAGGTACCACCTAATTACCAGCCTATGACAATTAGTAACCCCTCTACAACTAAAGAGTCTGCCATTACTGGCAACTTACTCACAGATGACTTTATGAGAACAATAATAAAGGACATACCCATGCAGAAAGCTGGAAGATTGCCCGAGACAAAAAGCCCTATACTTGGATCCAGTAACATTTCTGTTGATAATATCATTCCTGTAGCAGAGAAAAGCTCTTGCTTAAGGTCAAATCTCGAAACAAGTAGGCAAGCAGAGTTTAATGTGGCGATTAAGAATGCAGTGAGTGAGGGGTGGAATCATCAGCATGCTCCTCCTGAGGGGAGGTATTTTGACAACGCATATGAAAAAAAGGGCAAGGGGATAGCCCTGAATTGTGGCCTTGACGAACATCTGCGTCAACCACATTGTCCAAATGATCCAAGTCTGATCTTGTATTATGTTTTTGACGACAGACATTCTCCCATCTTGAACAGATCATATATTTTGAGTCTGTTTCAGGATATACCCGAATTATCACTTATATCTTCATCTGATTTAAAATTGGTGGATTACATACATCCATACAGGTTTGATTTTGTATGATTGGTGATTGCGCCTCCTCTAGTTCGGTCTTTGATATTAAAGGAAGCAGGCTCTCTGCAGAAGAGGGGCTTTGGCACTTATGAGTATCAAGAGCAAAAAACAACCAGGGTTGAAAGTATCCTGAAACAAGTACCTCTAAACGCTTCCCAAATGCTAAAGGGAGGGGTCTCTGGTCAGGGGACTGCGAATGTGATGTCTATAAATGAAATGAGGGAATGGAGAACTTTGGCGTTGTCTCTCAGAGACTCCTTGGATCAACTGAAGAATATGGGCAGGCCCCTTTAGCTGTGATGCTTTATTCAAATTTGTCACATGGAACTCTAGAGGGTATTCGCCCCAAACCCTAAACAAGAAAGTATGTAAATCTTTAGAGAATTTTGATTTTGTGCTGATACAGGAATCATGGGCATGTGGCCCTTTACTGTGGGATGGTTATGTGGTTCTATGTATGCTTGGTACTTGCGGTCCAAGAGGCCGCCCTAAGGGTGGTCTGGCACTTGCATTTCGCAATAATCAAGATATTTCATTGTTAAGCGAGAAACATTTATATACATCCTGTTTAGTTGCCACTTTTCGGATCACAACCATGTATCGTAATGCTCATTTAATGGTGATAAACATATACTGGAATAATGCTGACTATGATGATAGAATGTTGGAAAAGTTAATTGATGACTTGAACACATTGATAGAAGAATGGGTAGTTACCACTCCGGATGGTTATATTATTTTGGCAGGCGATATGAATGCAGATTGTAATCTATCAAGCAGCGATATATATTGGAGCTTAACGACTATAAGGAACACCAATCTGAAAATAGGCAACAAGCGATATAGAGGAGCACTGTGGTGTAACTTTGCCAAATTGTGGGGCTTGTCACAGATGTTTAATGAGCAACCAACCTGGAAAGCCAGGGGAGAAACCTCCATCATTGATTACATTTTCGCAAGTGAATATCTTATTGTGAGTGATATGCTGGTGCAACCCAATGAGGCGAGTGATCACGCTATGTTATCAATTGATCTGAATTTAACAAAGCAAACGAATCACAGAAAGGTCTATTGTGCACAAACGATTGTTAATGTGAGGGGCACCAGAGTTAAATGGAACACTGCAAAAATAGACAAATTTAACAACCGGATGCTACTTGATTTTGAGAAAAGATCTTATGAATCAAAAAAAGATACCTACTCGGTGGGCAATTTGGTGGCTTACTGGGATCTATGATATCTGGGTATATGCAGCCACCTTCGGAAGTAGCCTCTAGGAAATCAATTAATAAACATGTATTTGATCTTGATGTTAAGCGGAAGAGAGCCCAGTTGAATAAGGATCTGCAAGCTATAAAAGACTGCATTTCTCACCTGCTAAACTAATGGAACAGTGTCGCTTGAGGCGTCAGGCCTATAAGAACTGGAGGATTCATCACCACGCTTCTTTAACACAGAAGAACGGTGAAGCAATGCTCAGAGCAATGAAGGAATCTAATTCTAGAAATTACTGGGCTCTTATCAACAGCACAGAGTCTTCACAAATACAACTGAACATCAATCCAATTAGTGAATTAGTGTGGCGTAACTACTTTGAGAATTTATATGCGCCCTCCAGTTGCGAGGATTCTTCTATAAGATGGAAATTTGATAAATGGGTTTTGGATGTATCTGTGGAAAACATACTAATTATGATTAAGAAAATGAAAGCTTCTGCCACTCCTGGCCCAAATAATTTGTCCTCTGTGATGATAAAACAAAATGGTTTTTTGTGGGCAAGAATACTTCATTTAATTTTTAGAGATGTGATTGAAATGCAGACTATGCCGGACTCTTGGAAAGTTTCGCATGTTCTACTGATAAATAAGAAAGGGAATCAAGAGAGTCCGATGAATTATAGACCCATCTCATTGAATAACATTGAGACTAAAATATTTTCTTCCATGATTCTGGAAAATTTGCTAAAATGGATGGAAGACAACGAAATCCTTGATGTACGGCAAATTGGGTTCAGGAAAGGTATGGGGACTGATGCAGGAGGATTATTAGATTCTATCCTTCAAAGTCAAGCATCAAAGTTTCTGCATGTCCCTTTATATGCTGCTTCAATGGATCTTTCTGCAGCCTTCGACATGGTGGATAGGCCTTTACTATGGCGAAGGCTTGCTGATCTAAACATCGAGAGAGGTTTACTTGCTAGGATAGTTCACCTATACTCTAATACTGTTTTGAGAGTTAGATTAAACAAGGGAGGCTTGATGTCTAAGGAGATAAGGCCGAGAAATGGTCTCAAACAGGGTTGTGCCCTGGCGGCGATCTTATTTAATTTGTATGTGTCTGGTGCAAACGCAGTATTTGAATCCTCTGGCTTGCTATCTCCTAAGGTTGGACGAAGTGTAATCAACTGGGTTGCCTATGCTGATGATTATTTGCTTTTTGATCGATCTAAAATAGGACTGCAGAGGCTTATTAATAGGTTTTCAAGGTTCATATTAGAATTGAAATTGAAAATCAATCCACAGAAAACAATTGTGATAAATCTGGGTGGTACTAATAAGAAATGCTCCAATCCTGTGTGGTTTGTGGAAGGAACTGCAATACGATTGCAGAATGCATTTAGGTATTTGGGCTATTCCTTTTCAAGTACTATGACAAAAAGTTTTTTGATGAAATGTCTGGAGTTTAAAGCAAGTCAAGCTGGAAAACAAATGAGAGAAATTGAAAGCAAATTTGGCAAATTCTCTATGTCGGCCTGTAGGAACTTTTATACAATGAAGGTCATCCCAAGATTGACCTATGGTTTAGAATTCTACCCTGCCAAACTTACACCATATTTGAAAACTATTGAATCTCTAATTTGGAAAAAATTACTATTTTTTGTTCCAAAATGTATACCAATCAAACTCATAAGGTATGAGTTTGGTCTTAACTCTTTGAAAAGCAGTATGGAATGCAAAAAAACAATGCTATATAGAAAGTGTATTTTAGCAGGATCAAATTCGATTTACCTTATATTTAATAGCGATTTAACTGAAAAACACATGCTGAATCTAAAAATAGAGGTAGAAAATATTCTGTGTAATATCGGAGTCACAATGAAATGTCTCATAGAGAGACCAACTAAGATCAAAGCACTGATTAAAGCGTTTGACTGGGTAGCTAACAATACAGTGATCATAAATTCTAAATTGTATTGGCAAGCCTTATCTGTGTGGAAATGGTTCCCGGTACCTGAATCTTATCTTACAAAATATCCATCTCGTAAATTACGTAATAGTATTATGCGGTTCAGGTTCAACGTGATGAATACCAATGAAATGAGTTCGATAAGGAAATTAATTCCTGAAAATAGGAAGATTTGTAGATTCTGTATAAATAAGGAGACCATTGAAACACCGTTACATCTTTTGTTAGTCTGTCCCTCGTTGAGCAATGAAAGGCTTGCTTACTTTTCAGATTTCGTTGATGATACTTTATGTGTTTCTAGAGAGAAAATATGGTTTGAAATGCTCCATGGGTATGACATGTCGCTAAAGATCAGAGTTATAGCATTTTTAATGATTATCTGCAAAGTGTCTTGACAGGATTTATATATTGTATGATATTGCTTGAATGATACTAGGTGTATTATGAAAAGTGTATAAAGAACTTTTTCTACTATAAACCGAAAAATTGAAATGAAAAAGATATATGGTCGATGTAAATAGAAAATGGTTTTTAGCCTTATTCTTATTGTGATGACGTATTGATGTTATATGAGATAAGGGAAATTTATAATGAATTCATTAATGTATGTGCATATTTATCAAAAAGAAAAAGAATTGTGCTCGAAGGTAATAATGAATGTGTATACTTGTTATCATAAATGTAAAGAATTGTGTTTTAATGTTTTAAGTTTTATCATTGGTATTTTGTAAAGGTTGTTTTAAACCAATATACAATAAAATAAAAAAAAATAAAAATTAAGAGCGCCTTCTTCCGCACTGAATTGAACCTGTCCCCACTCATGGCCACCAGGTAATTTTCAAAAATTTATTTCCACCTGTCCCACCTGATCGGTGGCCGGCCAGGTTCGTTCAAAAAGGAAACAGGCGGGGGTATTGATGCCGCCATGTCAACAATTGCAAGGAGTGAAGAATGAAATTATGCAGGAACAAGGCTGAGAAGAGAAATAACAATGTCAGCAAAAGTGTGGTGGGTCATCCATAAATAACATAATAGGGGTATTGTGTGATGCCAAGCACAGTGTATGCACACCAGGAAGAATAAGTGGCAGAAACTCTTTTCAAAGGAGAGTGGCTCCTGGTGTGCACTGCAGGTTCTTCTGGCGAGACGATGAACAAATGCAACAATACAACTCCCTTGTGGATTGAAAGAAAAAAAAATCTCAGTTCACAATCCACTTATTCGAGGCACTGCAAGCGAATTCAGAATGTGAGCATAGTCAATACCCTTTGAAACGTTGCTGATGTAAAACTGACATCATAATGATAGCGCAGACCAGGCTGGGCAACAAAGAGCTCCTTGGCACCCTACATCACAATAGCCCTGCCCTTGACTGGCAGGGAGGGCGGACCAATCATGGGAGCTGGGCTAGCCACTCCTCCAGATGCCTTTGTGCGCGTGCACACCAGTGAGCAGGCCGCCGTCACCGCTCGCGAGTACACCAGTTCGCGAGCTTGAGCAGGGTCCGCTCGCGCCGGGCCTGCCCCAAAGTCACTGAAAGGCCCAGAAATGATGCTGCAGTGCCCGCGGTGTCCCAACCCTCCAGGGCACACTCCCTTGCCTGATGAATGATGCAGCTTCAACTTCACCGCCTGCCGCCGCGTCGGATGGAGAAACAGGAGCAGACTGCTGTGAGGGGAAGCCGGAAAAGCCACGCTGATCCGCAGGATGATCCTCGTCGCCAATGTAAGGAAGGATGCTCACACGGGATGATCAGAAACATACGTTTATTCTAAGCCGACGTGACAGCAGGCACTGCTTGAGTAGGCAGGCTCAAACTGTTGCACAATCGAGAACACAACATAAAGGTAAACACTCCATTAGAGAATCATATGAAATCACAGTACTGCTTGGTCCCCAATTGGAAAGAACATGCAATTGGAACCTTGAGATTGGAACACACTTATAACTAAGTTACTATATTGTATTGAAACAAGTTACCAAACCCAACACTACTCCAAACACTCTTCTGTCCTTATTCTTCTTGACCTATCTGCCACCTTTGACACAGTAGATCACTCTTTACTTCTTGACTCACTCTCCTCCTTTGGCTTCAGTGGTTCCGTCCTCGCCTGGTTCATTTCCTATCTATCTTACTGCACCTTTGCCGTTTCTTGGGGCAGCTGCACCTCCCCCTCTTTCCCTCTCACCCACGCGTACCCTAAGGCTCCGTACTTGGCCCTTTTCACTTCTCTTTGTACACCACCCTTCTTGCTACTAGCATCTCTTCCTTTGGAGTATCTCACCACTTATATGCTGACGACACACAGCTTTTTTTTCTCTTTCTCATCCTTCACCACTGATATTCATCACAAACTCTCATCCTGCCTCACTGCCATCAAATCCTGGATGAGCTCTCACTTTCTTACCCTGAACGCCAGGAAAAGTTCTATTTTTCCCCACTAATGTCCTCCCCCTCCTTCTCCTTCTCCTTCTCCTTCCATTCTCTTTCTTCCCTCCAATCTCCCTATCTCCCTCTCTGCCCGCATTCTTGGTCTCCACTTTGACACTAATCTCTCCTTCGCTCAGCACATCTCTCTTACTTCCCGTGCCTGTCGCTTCCATCTATACAACATACGCAAAATTCGTCCCTTCCTTACTTTCCACGCCACTAAACTTCTAATATCTTCCTTAATCTTCTCTCGTCTTTTCTATTGCTCTGTTCTCTTCTTTGGCCATCCTTCCTCGCGTCTAGCCCTTCTTAAATCAATCTTTCATTCTTCCATCCGCTCTCTCCGTCTTCTTTCCCATCAGGACTCTATCTCTTCATCCCTTACCTCACTGGGATGGCTCTCCTTTCAACTCAAGTAAAACGTCCTTTGTCTTGTCTTCAAATATTTCTATGGACTTGCCCCCTCCTACCTCGCATCTCTTCTCTCCTTCTATTATCCCTCTCGTCCTCTCCGCTCTGCTGATCACTTCTGACTTACTGTACCGTGTGCCTCTTGTGTGCAATCCCGTTTCCGATCCTTCCAACTTCTTGCCCCTTTTCACTGGAACCTTCTCCCTCTCTGTCTCCGCTCCATTACTTCCTACTCTTCCTTCCGCTCTTCTTTAAAAACGCACCTACTTCAGTCACCAACCTGACTGTTAACGGCCGATTTTTAACACCGTCTCACACTGCGCAAGTTTGTATTACTAACTGTATCTTTGTAAAGTGTTTAGCATATTGTTCTCTGCTACATGATTCTAAAAATTGACTCACATTGTTTATGTTATGTATTGCATATTGTTCTCTGTAAAGCGCTTTGGTTAAAAGCGCTATATAAAACTCAATAAATACAAATAAATACAAATACAAATACAAAATGAACCAAGCTTTTGAAAATAGATGCTTGCCCACTGATTGCACCTTCGAACTTTGCAAATTAACAGGTCTACTTAAAATATGATATTGCAAAAATGTCAAAAAATTACTTACGTCTTTCTGACAATTTTCTATGGAGGGCATGGCAAAGGAGCTGAAGTAACAGTGTTGCAAAGCAATACATCGAAGAAAAGGAGACAAGAAAACATCTACCAACATGTGAAAGCAACACATGTTACTTCTTCCTCTTTTGCCTAAGACATGGTTTGTCTATTTTCTCTTTGGAATCCTCAATAGCATCTGCTCTGGTATGTCTGTTGAATTCATCTCTCATAGTGGGTGTTGCAGTTGATGGATATTGTTGTAGAGGTCTGTTTGGGACTGTCATTTGTGGCTTTCCGGCTATACTCAATTACGGGTATGACAAGGAGATGTGAGAGTGTTTTCCATCAATCTCTCATTAATATGTGAATAATAATAATAATATACTTTATTATGTTATAGCTCAAATTGAACTTTACACAAATAATTCTGTATATTCAAATCAAAACAAAACATATGTACACAATAACATATATAATACATATGTACATTAAACCAAATCAAAATTCATGACATCAATTAAAATCAGAATACATCACACTTCATAATACAGAATACATGTACTTAAAACCATTAAAAGCTTCCTAGTGAATATATTCAAGTAAAAATAACCACCCAGGAAATTAAATGAATGAACTTCCTCACACCCGCAAGCTCACATTTAATCTATACAGTATAAAGCTATCTGAGAAGAGATAGAATCCATTTTAAATCAGTAATCCCAAAACATTTTAGTTTTAATTGCCTCGTAATTGTGAACAAAATGACTCAAGTTGCACATATGCACCGCTTCCAGTTCTATACACCCAGTAAAGACATGTCCAGTTTTTCTTTATTGGGAGAATTTTACAGATACAATTACGTGCCTGGGGTGCTAAATTTAACTGTGGACCACGAACAGACAATAAAGGCAATTGATTGGTACGTAGCAGAAGTATCAAGCATCTGACTGCCGGATCAGGACATAAAGACAAGTATGGTTGGACATTTTCTCTAATGATGAACCACAGTAGCTACTGCATCATAGCTCTTTAACTTAGACAGGCAAGAGTAGCTATTACACCAGTCCTACCTGTTAAATCCCTTTTAAAAAGCTGCCTTCAGTACAAAATATAGCTTCTCATGTTCAGAATTTGGGTACCAGTCTATCATTTCAAATACTTCATTATTCAGATCTAGGTAATTTCTGCACCTCCACACGACTTCCTGCTCATAATTTTCTCCTAAGCTTGCCAGTAGTCGGCATGAAGGGTTTATTCTTGATTTAATATAAAGCAGGCTTCTTGTTGGAAGGGCAATCCCCCTAAGTGAAGTCAGGCATAACTCTAGATGTATAAATTCTACTGTGCAAGATGGTGAAAACCCAGGCAATTTATGCCAAAAGAATCCCCAAATCTTATTCAACTGTTTTAAGACGTGCAGAGCTGGTGCTGCATGTCCATTAATATGGCATGGCAGAAGCACTGCTTGTATAGAGAGACTATACCCAAAAATGCCAATTTCCGTATCTGGAACGTGAGTTGTTTTGCCGTGCAGTTATTCATACCCAGCAAGGTATCCATCTAGATTCTGTTTACCCTCTTACCAGTGATTCACATTCAACTTATCTTGTCTAAATCAATCATCAAATCCTGCTTGTCTGCAAATCTTGATAGCTCATTCAACATGTTCCCCATTGCTGCCTGTGCTTAGAGAGGCACAGCTCCATCTCACTGATGAGGCCCAACAAGGTTGAAACACCTGTATGGGGTTGCTGTTGGTACTCTTGTTCAGAAGGGAATTGTCATAGCATTTCAGTGCTGGACTGACAATGTAGGCGGGAAAACGACTGATATGCAAATATATATTTCCCATCTGTGAAAGGTACAGTGAGCAAAAAGCGATGTCTGCAAACTCTCAAAGAGGGAAAAAACCACAGAACAGATTATCATGCTATGGACTTTCTGGAGAGGGGCGCCTGCTAACATTTTTGAACATTTTCTGCAAGGAACTTGGGGTTGGTCACGCTGAGTTACCTGGGGAACCCAGACGTGGACCCCCTGCTCACTGTGCTCAGAGAGGCAAAGCTCCACCTCACTGATGAGGCCCAACAAGGCAGAAACACGTGTATGGGGTTGCTGTTGGTACTCTAGTTCAGAAGGGAATTGTCAAAGCATTTTGTGGCTGGACTGCCCATGTGGACAGGACAAAGACTGATATGCAAATGGATATTTCCCATCTGTGAGAGGTACAGTGAGCAAAAGGCGATGGCTGGGAACTCTCAACGTGGGAAAAAACCAAAGAACAGGTTATCATGTCATGTTCTTTAAGGAGAGGGGCACCTGCTAACTTTTTTGAACTTCAATTGCATTAGCACTTTTACCATTTAGTTTGTTCCAGTGAAACTTGGATTGGTCAAAAGCTATTGCTCAAGCTTTGTCAATCTTGATCTTAGTCCAGCTTAACCGGTTTCCCGCACTATTTGGAACCAAGTCACCACACTTGAGAGTATCTAACTTTCTTACTTTAAGGTTAATGTCTAATACCAGTGTGGCGTGGTCACTATACTCGCTTGGTGTAACTTTAAGAGCATTTACTTGTTCCAATAAAAAGTTATTGCCAACAAAATAGTCGAGTGTGGCCCTCTCTGGCCCACAAGACCATGTTGGCTTACCTGTCTGATCACCAAGGGCACGACCATTGATAGAGTTCATTTTCACTCCTATAAAAAGATGAGCCATCATAACCCCGAGTTTTTCAATACCTTTTGCATCATTGTGCTGCGTTCAACTATGTTCTTATATGGTACACACAGTTGCGTATCCACACATCTCACATTCAGGTCTCCGCATATCGCCGCTGGGGTACTAATAGCTGTTTCTCGTCAATAAATCAAGATCACATCCAGATAGTCAAATACCTCCACAGACACACTTAAACCCAAAGGGGCATAGATGTTAATAACCAACATTCTTGTGGACACCCCTTCTTCTTTCATTTGTACCTGAAAATCCAGTACCTCACTCTGGGTCCCTTGGTAATACCATGACGGGATGAAGGTCATTCCTCACACCAATCATTAAATTCCCTCCGATTTAGTCCAGTATTAACTTTCACAGCTTTAGACTAAAGAACCACATAACCATAAATCCCAATGTCAAATGTTATGCAAGTCTCATGAAGGGCAAATATATCATAACATAACAATGTGTCCATCGATTCACCTTCTTTAACAAATGGGAAAACCCCTGGGTGTTCCAGCTTGCAGTCATCCTGCTGTTTTATTCAATATCTCCTGTGTTGGGTAAGAATTTCTGGAGCCATTCCCAACCTCTAGCATCGTCATACGTTGTGGCCAAACTCTGGCATGGTTTTGAGTTGACATTATTGTTATTAGCCTGGTTTCCCTTACACGCGGGGCAGTAAGTTGATGCCTTTAATGGCCCTGTTTTCTTATCTAAATCAAAGCCCAGATATTTCAGTGATGCCTGATGGCATCATATCAAAGTGACTGTTTCTGGAAAACAACAGTGTATCCGGGTTACCTTCCCAGACAATGTGACCAACGGTTCTACGAAATCAAAATCACTTTAGTTCAACAATCTCAGTGATGGTACATTGTAAAGCTGAATGATTTATGTTCCATTTGCCATCGGTCACTATAGCTGGACCAATGCTGAAGGTTTTTGGGTCTAGTTCCTGAGCAGTAGGTGTCTTCACAATGTTCTTTTCTTGATGGTCTCGTGATATCAGTTCTAGATCCTCAAAGCTTATGTCAATACTCTGCCATTTGAGATGCCTGTATAGGATCCCTAATTGTGTGGTTTAGTGAAGGCTTGGGTACTACTGCCTGCACTTGGCCATCATCCCTCACCAGCCAACTGGTTAGCGTGCCAACAATTTGTGCTGACCTCCTCTTCCGACGTGCTACTTTTCTCCTTTGTTTTCTGGATTTTACCTACCTTATCAGTGAGTTTTAAGGCCGCAATATCCACCAACACTTGTTGTACTCTCTTGTTTTGAAGGCTCTTATCCCTCGAATGCTCAGTCAGCCATTGTTTGTGCATAGGATAGGTTCCTGTGGAAACTAGACCTTCCTCGTTTGTGTTTGTTGCCTCTTGTGTTCTAACTGGATGACCTTAATATGAGGAGGGACCATGATACTGGCTGTAACACATCCCATCCAGCTGTTAGTGCTTTGGCACCAATACATTCATGCGATTGTGTTTTTGCGTAACCTTGGTGCTATATGTCTTCATGTATAGTTCCACAAAGTTTAAGCAATATTTCAATTGCAAAATGAAGCACTCCAAGACTCGTACTGAGCATGGAGTCTTCACCAGTTTGGTTATGAGGGGATTGTACATTAGTTATGGTGGGCTGCGTAACTTCTCTGATTATATCATACACCAACTTTGGACATACTGAGAGTCTTTTTTTCTGTGTCAGTCTGTGTCTGTACTTCAGCCTCGCTGCTGGCTGTATTTGCTGCAGAGGCATCATTGTTTAGGATAGAATTAGTACTCTTTTGAGCACTATTATGGAGAGTGCAACATAGCTTTAACAAGGAATTGTATTGATATCAATCAGTGAGTTGTTTATACTTGCATTTAGATTGCCAACTTCCTCTGATCCAAATCATGAAAGCCTGCTGTCTTTCCTGATTAGTCAACTTAGAAACATAGAAGGCAGTGAATTTGCCCCCGCGTGTTCTGAATTGGCAATGCAATATCACTTGTATTTTCCATACACTTAGTTGTATCTGTAGCTGGCTGCCCTGTAACATTTACAGGTTGTTTCTGTGACCTGAGACCGTATGGTTTGGCCATCCATGAGAGGTGTGCCTTGTTTCTGTTGACTGCTTTTACCGCATGATTACAATTTAGATGGACAATTTGTAGTCAAACTAAGGGAGTTTACCAAGGGGCACAAACAGCAAAGTCAACGGTCAGGGGTCCCCAGAAAGGTCCAAAGCCACCTTCACGGACTGACTAGATACTGCACTGCCTCTGCCTTAGGACAGACAGCAACCAATGCAAATGGAGCCCTCTCTTACGTTCCACGAAGATCACACAGATTGCTCACTAAGGATGCCGATGATATAGCACCACAAATGTGTGAAACAGATTAGAGCAAGATAAAAAGTAAGATACTGCAAGATGCTGAGTAAAGTACTGAGATAGTGAACCTAGCCTTACCATCAGACTGACCCCACACCGGGCCCACAATGCTGGAGAGCTGAAAGCCAACCAGGCATCAAACCCGTCGGGCTGCAAGCTCCAGCTGCCTTCCCCGCAGATCGCACCACACACAGGGTGCCATACAGCGAGTGCGGGATGCCAATCTAGGTGTGCTGGGTGACACCGGCTTGCGGCTTGCTAGTCGGAGCACTTCTGTCTGCTTCCATCTGCTTCGGTCTGAAATGAGGAAAAGACCTGATGGCGTCAAACACGTCCAAACACTTGTCAAGCCGCACCAGCAATCAGGAACTCCGCTGGCTGCTTCCAACAAGCACCAACAGTTTAAACGCCTATGTGAATACCTCATTGTTGCAATTCATGACTTTCACTTGTAACCCACAAAGAATGTAATTTGCTCTGGGTACCATTGTACAGGAGGACAAAGCATCCTCTGATGGGCCCATAGGTCAGAACTCACCCTCTAGTACCTGTAAAACAAGATGGCTGCACCTTGAGGAGGTTAGGGTGCAGGATTCAATTACTTCGACACACTTCAATAAGGGCAACGCAATAGTTTGGCAAAGGAAAGTCCGTTTAATGACAAGTACAAAAAACGGGGAGACAAATGGTAATCATCAATGATGCGATAGCCTGTCCCACTTCAACTCTCACCCTCTTCATTCAGACAGCAACTTTTATGGGCAAAATTCATCATCATTTGACGTGCAACACTCATAAGTTTGTCATGCAATTTCTATTGGTCGGAAAGGTAACTTAAGTATAGGTGCTATATCTGTATATGGTAACAGAGCATGCGGATTGGATACCTCTTATCGGGTGGGGGTCTACTATCCCACTACATCACTTGTGATAGACGTCACTACAACTACAACGTCTTATTGGTTCTACAAGCTATAGGACCCTAGATTATTTGGTCCATTGTGATTGGGTGGGTTACACCCCTAGACATAAATCTCCACTTTAATTAGCAGCATGCAGAATGGACACCCAGATGTGGAGTTCCCCAAGATTCACCCTGACTCCCTTCCATCAATCCGTACTTTTAGGGCTATGTGTCAATTAGTTGGCTGAGGATGGCCTCGAAACTGTAGTTCTTATCAGGAAAAGTTATGGCATCCTCGGGCTCTGGGTGACATCAGACGTTGGTACCTCTTTGCCCTTAGCTGGTCACGTGTTTGTTCACCGTGAATCTGCTTCTTTTTCCTTCTTTTCGTATATTTGTTTCTTTGTTCAGCCTAGCCACCTGCCTGTGGCCTCCTCATCACGACCTTCACTGGCTGGCTGGTATGCTCTAAAGTTTTGATTCTTCAGGGGTGCCGCTCTCCTCCCTTCCTGGAGTTGACCTCGACTTCCCAAACATGACGTACTTCTTGCTGAGTTTTGATTCCGCTCTTCCCTCCTGGCTTTAGCTGGAATATGAATCTCGGCCTTGGTGGCCCCCTTGCAGCCTGGGCATAGTTCTGCTTTACAAAATAGAGTCGCACTCGTATAGCGTGCTTCTTTGAGGTAGAGATATAATTGGTGCATGCCGCTCTAAGCTTCTACTAAGCATTGCAAGCAGTACCGTTTACTTAGCTTCTTGCGTTCGAAGCCTATTTACATGCATTCAGTCAGTTGCACGATTCGATCCTGGGTACGTTCTCTGTGCTGCAACGTGGTATTTTCTTATATGTTTGTCGCATCATTATTAATTTACAGTTCGTCCTTGTGTACTTTCTTTTGCTTGTCGTTTTATGGTTGTCTGTACGTCAGGTCTAGGCTCTTATATCGTCACCAATTGCCTTCCATTAAGGCTCTGTGGGCCTCTTCGGGGACAGTCTGTAAGTAGTCTTCGCATTGTGTCATCTGCTGGTATGGTTGTCTCAGTGGAAACCTTGCAGCCCACTATTGTCTGGTTATTGGCGCTTCAATAGGTATACATGTCCCTCTGATGGGTACTGGACAGAGCTCTACCGTGGCTCTCTGTTGATTCATTTGCTCCTTATATGTCACATATCTTGGCGAGTATGCTTCTGGCATTTCGCCATGAGTGGCTGGAGTGCAGGTCATATTTGGGACCTCCTCTACACACCCCCCTCTGGTCAGTTTATCGACCACTTCTATTTCTTCCTTTAAATTATTCGTGCTTTGTTCTTCCTCATTCACTTCTTCGTCATCTGCGTTTGTACATGATGGTGTGAACGTGTGCATCTTTGGAGTCCATATTTTTATCACTCCTTTCAAACTTCCTGTTTTTTTTACGTGTTCGTCTTTGTTCCAGTTCATTAGCTGGCATTGCCCATTTGGGCTGCAGTAAATCCATTTCCCTTCATACCTTCTTCATTTTCTGGAGTATGCAAACTTTGTTCCTTCTGGCACAAATTTGCTGGCCTTCACGAAGTTTGTTATTTCTTCATCTGTTAGGTCTCTGGGCTTCCATCCCGGTTCGACATTGACCATCATTTTCATCAGGGGTCAAGTCCTAAAAGAAGAAGTGGGGGGACTCATTAGCATAGCCAATGGAAAGTGACATCACCAGAAGTGCCATCACCCGAAGTGACACCCGTTGCGATGTGCCCTTGTTACAGGATACTACACACATCTGGCCCAGTAGACTGCATTTCCTGTGATGCATCCAAGGCAGAAAAAACATAGTCGACACAGACTCTGGTTTGTTTCACCCAAACCAAAAAAAGGCTTTATGCAGGAATTGGGACTGTGGTATTTATTGCACTTCAGCAGACAAAAACACTCACCCAGGAGAAAAAAATACCTATTTCATAATTATTTTCTTTGGTATTTTCATTGAACTTCTATTGCGCTTCATCGCCCAAGCGCTGTACAGAGTAAACAATGGTACAATTTACATGAACAGATAAACAGAAAACCAAAGATCAACATGTTTTTAAACAGGACTTGAAAAGACGAAATAGAAGGAAGAGCAAGAGAAGTGGGGCAAGAAGAGCAAATGAACAAAACAGCCAACAGAAAAAGATTCAGAACAAAGGGAACAAGCTGGCGAATAGCAAGATACTACAGAAGATATGGGGCCCTTAAAAACAATACAAAGAAAATTACGAAAATACGTGATTTTCAAAGGAAAGCCAATGCAAGGAGTGGAAAGCAGAAGTGATTGAGTGTCGAGGAGCAAGAGTACAAAGAACTTGATTAGAAGAATGATACATGAAGCAAAAAGGAGCAAGATGAGATGCAAGAAGACCAAAAAGAAGAGAAGAACAGTAGAACAGACCAGTAAACGCTGAAGAGGCAATGAGTTTTTATAATAATAAAGAGCTGGTAGCGACAGGAAAAAGAAATGGAGGATATGAGTAGAGAACGACTAAAGAATCAAAAATAACATCAAGATTACGAGCTGAATTATTAACTATTAACATCCTGTTTTATTTAATGTACACAAAATCAACGTTTAACAGTCTTCAAATGCACTAATTTCTCCTCATCAGGGATTTGTGCATTTTAACAAATGCTGGCATCAAAGAAACTCCCACACATCTGCATACCTTTTGTTATAGTTAGTTGCAGGATCTACTTTGCGTGACTGGTTATCATCTGCATTGCGATGTGAAGACAGCCACCTGTTCACATATGGCAGAGGATTCCAAAGTGGCAGAGGAGGGCCCATGAGGTTTATAAACATTAAGGAGGAGAGGCAGCTAATGCTAAGGGTATTCCTTACAGGTGACAGGATCAAGTTCATTGTACTGAAACCCCTTTCACAGTCACTAGATGTTACTGGCAGGGTGTTTACTGCCCTCATGATGGGTTGCAGCTGTTTGGGAACTTCATCCCCACTGTTGTCAATGTAGTCCCGGAAACCTTCACCAATAGACTTGTAATTCAGTGAAAATCTCATGCAAAGGATTTCTAGCTTATGTTCGCCCTCAAGCCACGGACTGTCAATGTTGCTGGGCCACTTCTGAGAATTAAGAACATCTATCTGGGCAACAAGTGCCTCAAATTCATCAGCCCAAGGACTATTGGTTGACCTATTACTTGCAGTCATGGCATATAATCGTGAACGTAAATTATCTGCCAAATTCTGGTAAAATTGAGGAAGATTTATTCTCACTTGTCCTCTTGACTCCTCCTGATTGATAGTCACCCCTTTAAAGGACCCTTTTGCAATGGAATCAGTTACTTCTTTCAGATGTTTGACAGGCACATTCTTGATGAGGTGATAGGCTCTCGGAAGAGTCACATCATCCCTCTGCAAAGTTTCAGAAAGAACCCCAACTTCACCTACTGCATCTGCAATACCAGCTAAATTAAGATGAAAATCCTCAGATGTCATGATTTTATTGAGCCCAATGAATGTAGCACGATGCTTGCTGTCACGTGAAGTACAAGCGCTTGCCCTCAGGAAATGATTATGAAGTGCCAGGTATGACTCCCATACTGCTCGAATAGCCCTCTGGCTCGAAGCAATCCACCTAATAGAACAGATTTTGCCAATCCTAAGAATTTGAGCTTCCAAATCCTTGATTTTATGGGCGATTGGTTGTATACTGCATACAGTTTTTCCAAAATGATGTCAGATGTTTCAGACCAGGGACAGTATGAACAGTGTCAGACACGCTCAATTCAATGCGGTGGCACAAACAGTGCCATTTCACAATGCAGGGATATTTTTCAGCTGACCTCTCAAGCACACCAGAGTTTCGTCCTAGTATAACACTTGCCCCATCACTGCATACCCCTATCAAATTTTCTGCAAGGAACTCATGGCAAAACCCATGTTTGGACAAACAATTTAAAATTGAGGCTTCAATAGGCTCTTTACCACCAATCGAAGAACGAATATAAACAATTAAAACTGAATGAGATGAAAGAGTTGTGGATTCATCAATAAAAATTTACATTTTTGGAGCCCATTCCAGAATAATTGAACAAAGCTTTCTACGCATTTCAGAAACAATGCAATCAGATATTTGTGCTGCAGTGTATTGGCTACGTAGAATAGACCCCATGTCAGCTTCATTAGCAACCTGCAACCCAATAAGATCTGGAAAGTCTAAAAAGGGACGATTATTTTTGGCGCAGAAATAAAAAGTGCGAAACACCTTCAGGGTTGATGCAAAACAATGTTTTTGTTGCTCAACAATGGCAGACCGCAGCACCTCTTTCTTAGACTCAGCTTGGATTGTACATGCCTTCATGTGCGCTTCAGATACTCTGTGCTTATGCATTTTCTTGCATAACAAAGTCAGCTTGCTAGCCTTTGTTGTGCCACATGGAGCTATATTCCCAGAGACCCATTCCTTGGAAATGCTAACACCTCGGGACACCAAACTCCAAGTAGTTTAACTTCACTGCATATTGTGCACCCAAGAAGACCATTTTCTAGACTTAGCCATGAATACTTCTCCTTTTATTGTGCCCATTGATTCAGGTCCCAACACTCGGGCAAGAGAGTGTCCTTTTGTAAAACAGCAACTCATCATGTGTGACCAATACAGCTTCTGTTTATGGATAAGCTGGGACATTGATTTCACTGGGCATGCTCCTCCCTGAATTTGACACTGCAGCATCTTGATGGGATGCACTAGGCTCATAAAGACTGTCTGAGCTGGAGCTTGGTGTCTTGGATGTTTTTGCAAAGAAATCCATAATACTGGATTTGCGTGTGAACTGTGCTACACAAATTCGAAAAGACATCAAATAAGCTTGGTTTTAGTTTCATGTACTAGCATTTAGTGCTCCAGTATGGAGTTTCAGTCATGAACAGAAAGATAAATAACAGAAAAATAATTTCTATGAAAATATCTAGGACGTTGAGTTTGTAGCGTGGTTATGAAACAATGCCTTTATTGATTTGCCCATCAACAAATTGCAGACAATAGTACTTTAACAAGTTAAAGGCAAAAAAAGGAATTACTTGACTGGCCAAGATTTTGTAAAATTATACAGGTCAGTGCAATATTTATCTGTATGTAGCTACTTCTATCAATAGTTATTGTCCAATGCGTGCCTTGGTTTTTACCTCTGCGACTGACTACTGCTGATGCCGCCTCCACGCTGGGGAAGGGAGGCAAAGTGTTGGTGGGGCCAATGCCTGATGGGACTCTATGTTGACCTTTGTCATCTCCTGGCTGGGCTTGCAACCAGGCCCTCTCATTCTGCGGAGGAAGATGGTCCATGGCAGGGGCATCTAGGTCGTCGATGATATGCGCGTGGGCCTCCAATTGATTGAGTTACTGACCAAATATCCTGTTAAGATGCATCACAAAAACAATCATATTTTAGAGCATGGGAAGGCAGGGACCTGGACCCGAAATCAGAGGGTAGCCAGATGACAAGTGCAGTATCCGACAGGACATCAGCAGGGGAGAAGAAGAGAGATGGCAGAGGCAAAGAGGAAGGTCTTGAGGTGTTTGGGAACCAGAGATGGTTCTCCTCAAGTTTCCGTGAGGCAGGGAGGCTGTTCCAGAGGGAGGTCCCAGCCGCAGAAAGATCTACCACCAACTCGTTGCTTGGAGAAGCGACTCACCCCGAGGATGTTGGAGGTGGAGGAGTGAAGAGCTCGAGTAGGAAGGTATTTACGAATAGACAGTTGGAGGTATTGAGGACCCAGGCCCCAGAAGGCCTTGTGGACAATGCAGAGGGTCTTGAACCTAATCCTTGCAGCCACTGGGAGCTAATTCAGAGATTTCAGTGCTGGAGAGATACAATCCCTGGGCTTGAAGCCAAGGACAAGTCTCACAGTCCTGTTTTGGATGAGTTGCAGGGGGAGGAGAGTAGAAGTAGGCAGATTTAGAAAGAGGATGTTGCAGTAGTCCAGCCTAGAGAGAACCAGAGCTCTAGAGACAGTGAGCTTCTGGGGGAAGGAAAGGAGGCAAGAATACCTCTGAGGAGGTGCAGTTGGTAGTTTAGAGACATCAGAGATGTGAGGAGAAAAGGAGAAGGTGGAGTCAAAGAGGTTCTTAGCCTCACAGGTGGGAGCAGGACCAAGGGAGGCCTGCCAGAGTGACAGGAAAGGAGGGTGCAGGTGTGCCGATTAGGGGAATCTCCATCTTGCTGGCATTAAGGCAGAGATCGTTGGCAGCACACCACTCCTGGATAGCAGACAGACAGTCCAAGAAGAGGAAGAGGTGGCAGAGGGGAGATGAAAACAAACTGAGTGTCATCCGCATATCACTGAAAGTTGGAGCAGAGAGCGGCAATGCAGTGGGCGAGAGGTGCCACATATTGGTTGAACAGCCCTGCATAGAGGTTAGACCCCTGAGGAAAACCACACGTAGAGCGTGAGATAGAGAAAAGGAAGGACCCAAGTCGGACCTGGGAGGGTCAATCAGAGAGGAACAAGGTCAGCCAGGTCAGGGCCTGTTTGGTGATACCCAGGTTATCACAGAGGCGATTGAGCAGGATGGCATGGTTGACCGTGTCAAAACCAGAAGAGAGACTGAGTAAGATGAGGACAGAGGGGGGATTAGAATCAAGGTTAGAGAGCAGGTCTTCACGGATGTTCAGGAGAGCAGTTTCCGTGCTTCTGGCTGCTCTGAAGCCAGACTGGTCATGGAGACAACCAACAGATTCAGTGTGAGGATTAAGCTAGGAGATGGCCAGCTTTTCCAGGAGTTTGCCCAGGAAAGGAGTGATTAGTGACAATAAATTACTGTTGTACCCCGCTGTTTACATAGACAATTACAATTAGGGTTTTGCACCCAAATAAAGGTCTCTACGAATGAAGGAATGCAAAGGCATAATCACACACGCTGTATACAGGGAGTGGGTGGAGTGCCTCGGTCTGTCTGCAGCATATCAACAAGTGCGGCTGTGCCCCCAGGGGGCAGTCTCCTGCTGCTTTAGTGGAAGCATCCCAATGGTATTCGTGGGCAGTAGAGGTAGGGTAGAAGCTGCGACCCCTCCCCTCACAGTGGCGATGAGTCCCAAACTTTACTTTGCTCACTCCCGTGGTTTCTCAGTCCACATGTTTAGCCTCACCCCCAGGCAGCGGGGGCCTTGTCTTACACACTCCAGACTCTGCTTACCCACAAGCTAGTTCAGTCATACTGCTCACCTCTTTCTTGATTCACAGGCGTGGAGCACAAGTCCCAGCAATGTACGTGCCAGAATCTCTGGAACAAAAGCACACAGTACACATGCTGCATTAAAAAAAACTGTAAGTAGGCAGGGTATGTCCAGGAGGCCATTTTGTGAATTGGCCTCATAGTTTCATGGTTTCTGAACAGGAAACTTTTCTGCCCCACAGGAGATCCTATTGGTCAGCAAGACATTAAAGGGGTCTTTGGGTAGGGCAGTAGGGGGTGAGAAATCATGGAGGAAAGGTTGAATTGTTTAAGGGGAAGAGGAGGCTAGTTTGGGTGAATTTTGTACAGTTTTCTTGGTTAGGGCACCCTTGGATTATATGGCAGAGCCTCAAGTTGAGCTCTTTTGCCTTGAAATTAAGTGGCCTTTTAGAAACTTACGATCTAGGGAGTGGGCTTCTCTACACTGTCGGTCCCCTTTTCTGGCTGCACGGATTTCTGTACCATGCCCACCCTATTTACAAGTCTGAAACATTAGCTGCACCCTCCAAAAAGAAGTCAATATAAATAAAATAAATAAATAAAAATAAATAAAAAATAAATAAATATCAATCAATCAATATAATTTTAAAGGTTGAGGGGGGCCAGTGTTCTAATGTTGCGGGCATAGGCACTCATTTAGTACCTTAGGCAAATGTAGAAGCTGAAGCACAGTCCTTGCAATATCTGTGGAAGGTAAGCATGACAGCTGCATTTTTCCTGCAGCAAATCCATGAAGTGGTTTGCTATTGTACACCTCCGGGCTCAGTAGTAATAGTTGCTTACAAACCCTATGAATTTTGTGAGATGACCCTAGACACCAGCAACCCCAGGCTGAACATGATTCTGTCACCCTTGGCGCGAACCATTGAATATATAACATCACTGCAATTTCATTATCATCCCCCCATTTCATTTACTTGCGCGTTAATTGAATTCAATGTTTCCAATACACTTTGCTCTGCAAGCCCCGACCCATGCCTCAGTGGCCTGTGCTTGGAGACGTTGCTTTCCTCTGCAAACTGGAGTCCATGGAAGGGCGTGTGACAATTGATGGCAGGCCATAGCCAGGGGTGAGCTGGGCTGGGAACCAAAAGAGGCCCTGGAAATAATTGTAAAGTGCCCATATTACATATTGTCAGCATGCCCAACCCTTTACCTATGGTAACATTTAGAAATACCACACAAAAGAGGCCCATGGTGCACAGGCCTATCGAGAAATCTCTTGAGTTCCCAATGGGCCAGTCACCCCTGAGTACGTCTCAGAAGTTGGGTTATAAACTGCCACCTGGATTGTGAACAGAGGGTAGCACAGTGGCAGTGGGCAAAGAGCAGCAGACTTCTGAAACCCAGATCCGTGCTTACTCAGGTATTAAAACAAATAATTGAATAAATACAATAAATAAACAAATGACAATGTGCTGTATGTAGGATTAACTGATGAGCTGCTTCAAAATTGAGCAGTCTGTCTTATTTTTCACCTTCCCAAGTTCTGTTCCATCTCCCCCTATCGTCAAGAACTCCATTAACTTCCTGTGCATCAACAGATTATCTTTAAGATATTATGCTTCGTTTTCAAATGCAAGCATGCATTGGCTACATCTTACATGTATTCCCTCCTAACATGGGGCAAGTTAACTACAGGCCTTAGATCAGAAAATAGATGTAGTTTGTCCAATCCAGATGTTTTTCTATGGCAAGTTCCAAACCGTGGAATCAACTGCCAATGGAAATTCGTGTAGTGAGTTCTTTGGAAGTATTTCAGAACACATTCAAACCTGTCTCTTATAATTTGTGGTCGTCTTTTGATATGCTGTATCTTCATATCTGTTTGATGCTTATAATAGATCTGCGCCTAGACGCAGGTTCTCCAGGGTGGTTCCTTATGTAAAGGCACTTTACTAATGAATCAGTTAAACTGAAATCACTACTACAGGTTTATCTGCCGTTTACCCCACTCCCCTGATGAAATATCTTCTCTTCACTGCCCTGCATTGGTCCTTCCCACGTCACCCTCTCTCCTTCAATGCTATCACCCCTCTCTTGAACTGGCATGTCCCATTCTATCATCTCCCCTTCACTGCCCTGCAGTGGTCCTTCCCATGTCACCCTCTCTCCTTCAATGCTATCACCCCTCTCTTGAACTGGCATGTCCCATGCTATCATCTCCCCTCTCTGGCAGTGAGGTCTCCAATCCTCCTCTAGCCATCGCTCATAGCTGGAGCCCCATTGGAATCCCTGCCCCTCAATGTACCTTCTTTTTGTGCCAGCTAAGGACTCATTATGGACATAGCAGTGATGTATTCAACAGGGCATTTTATGGGGGGACGGCTGCCATTTTGGCAACCTTTTAGCGGTTGGTTCTGAAAGGAACCGTGGGGGTGAGTTAAGAGGGAGAGTGAAGTTGTGAAACCGGAGGTGATGCTTTGGGCACGTGGGGTTTGCGTTACTTAGGAGAGGCTGGTGCTGCTGCTCTGATGCTTTACTGTTTACTAATGAATGACACCTGGCAAGCAGAGGTGTTTGATAAGAAATATATTTTGAAAAGCTCCTGTTTTTAAAATGGCCCCTTATTATGAGTTGGGATATGCCATATTATAGTGAATTGGGGTAATGCAGGCTATTTACTACACGTGGTACATAGATTGCGCTGCATGAAGTACATAATCCATATTTCTCCATGCAGCACTTTTCAAGCAATGTTCCATAAATATCCCATGCAATTGAAAATCACTATTCAGTGGTATTTTTTTTTTAAACAGTGCTATTTAAAATACGAGGTTTGTACAGTTAGCATCATAGTCACAATGAGACCATGCACAAAGTTCACCTTGTGCAATGTATTTAATACAAAGTTGAAGTTGAACAGGCATTTCAACATCAGGCAACCCCCAACAAATCCATGATGGGATGAGAGCTGTACCTCATTCTTGCAGTGACATGTCATCATGTCTTGTGTGTAGCATTCCATAAGGCCCTCTCCCTCCCCTCCCCGTCATTTTTTGTGCACACCTCTCGCCTGCAGTGGCAAAGCCCATTCTCGCTACTTTCCTACTAACCCCTTTGTTTTGCAGATGCATGCTCAGTGCTCCCCTCTCAAGTGCAGTGGTGTATTTAGGCAACCCTTTCCCTGCAAGGGTACAGGCCTGCACTGCTCTCATCATGTCACAGCGCTCTCTTTCTTGAGATAAATGCGGTTGGCCAGGTAACCCCAGGAGAGACTTTCCATAGAAAAAAGGACTGGACTCCCATAAATCAAGCCACTGCTCTTCCACTGTGGTTAATAAATACCTTCTGAAAAAGTCCTTACCAGGGCCAGAAAATCCTATTGCACGTGCAGCACCTTTAATTATAGGAGGTCAGTCAGTGGTCAAACTAAGTGTACAAAAATAAGTAGTGGAACTGTGTTCCCTACTGGCCTACACCGCTCCTCACAAACCCTGTTGCCACCCCCACTCACATGCAGAATACAAACCCCAAAACACATGCTCCTGCTGTTTAGGGGAATGCTCAGTGCAGTGCACTGAAAGTGAAAGTTTCACTTCTTCCTACACTTTTATTTTAAAACGAAAACATTCCAGAACAGTTTCTTTTTAAAATAAAAGTATAGGAACAAAAAAAGTAATTGAATGACGTATAGGAGCACTAGCTATGCCAGTGTAAAGTGGGTCTGAACACTCCCTGCCAGCCCCCCCTGTTGCACACCTCGCCTGACCCCGCCAATCCACATGCTATCTGCTATCCAGGAATGGTGTGCCGCCAATGACCTCTGCCTCAACGCCAGTAAGACTGAGATTCTACTCATCGGCACACCCACTCCCTCCTTCCCTGCAGCTCTCTGGCCGGCCTCCCTTGGCCCCCTTCCTGCCCCTACCTGCAAGGCTAAAAACCTCGGGGTCATCTTCGACTCCACACTCTCCTTCTCTCCTCATATATCTGACGTCTCTAAGAAGTCACACTACCAGCTGCACCTCCTCAGAGGTATTCTTCCCTTCCTCTCCTTCCCCCAGAAGCTCACTGTCTCCCGAGCCCTGGTTCTCTCAAGGCTGGACTACTGTAACAGCCTCTATCTTAATCTGCCTGCCTCCACTCTCCGCCCTCTGCAACTTATCCAGAACAGAACTGCGAGACTTGTCCTTGGCCTCAAGCCCAGGGACCGTATCTCTCCAGGACTGAAATCTCTTCACTGGCTCCCAGTGGCTGCGAGGATTAAGTTCAAAACCCTCTGCATTGTCCACAAGGCCTTCTGGGGCCTGGGACCTAAATACCTTCAACTCTCTCTTCCTAAATATCTTCCTTCACGAGCCCTTCGCTCATCCGTCTTCAACTCCCTCATGGTCAGCCGCTTCTCGAAGCAACGAGCTGGGGGTAGATCTCTCTCCGCAGCAGGGGCCTCCCTCTGGAACAGCCTTCCTGCCTCCCTGAAACTTGAGGAGAACCATCTCCGGTTCCGGAAGCACCTCAAAACCTTCCTCTTCGCTTCTGCCTTCTCTCTCCCTCTCCCCTGCTAATCCTGCTTAACTCCCCACTGAATTCAGCACTAAACCTGCATCTGGGCCACTCTCAGCAACCTCGGTCCAGGGCCCAGCCACTCTCCACTTGCACTGCCTCCCTGGCTCCCCCTGCACTGTGGGACTGTCACTGTATCCCTACAGCCCCCTTCCCAGCACTTGCTCTGCACTTACCTCGCACTTGCCACCAGCTGACCCTTTTTATTTATTATTTATTATTTTTGACGCTACTTACCTTGTACTGCACTTCCCCCCCACCTCCTCCCCCTGCACTTCCTCCTTTTCCCCTTACCTCTGCACTTGCGCGATCTGAATGACACCTGGCCTAGTAGGATCGTTTGTCTGTCTTCCCCTTGTTTCCCTCCCTCCCTGCCTCGTCGCGCCTTGAAACACTTGTGTATAGGCGCGTTACAAATACCATATCATATCATATCATATCACATCCTTCTCTACCTCCTCCTCTTGTTTCCCCCACCTCTGTCTCCTCACGTGTTCAGTGCAGTTCGGGTCTTGCATCCAGGTAGAGGCCGGGGCCTAGGATCTTCAAGTTCAACTTAAAAGCTTCAGGCTACGGTCACCAGTGCGGGCTCAATTATTTTAACTTAAAAGCTTCTGGATCAAGCCCGCACTGGCGACCGTAGCCTGAAGCTTTTAAGTTGAACTTGAAGCTCCTAGGCCCCGGCCTCTCACTGGAGCTTCAAGTTCAACTTAAAAGCTTCAGGCTACCGTCGCCAGTAGTGCAGGCTCGATTATATTATTATAATAATATAAATAATTGAGCCCGCACTGGCGACCGTACCCTGAAGCTTTTAAGTTGAACTTGAAGCTCGTAGGCCCCGGCCTCTCCCTGGGAGACCGGGGCCTAGTAGCCCACCTGACTCTCGGTCCCCTCGATGCAGGGGGGACAAAACATTAAAAGAAAACACACGTTTTACAAACAAAATGGGAAGTATAAAATAAACTAAGGAAAGGGGCGTTTGCTTACCGGGCACCAGGCACGGAAGGCCACACGTACGCACAGGTCCACTTTTCTCCTTTCTGGCTCTCGTGAGCCACTGCACCCATTGGCTGGTAAACAGCCAATGAAATTCAAGTATTTCTATTACGCAGATCCAGGTCTGGCCTCTCTGCTTTTAACACTGTGTTTGCCTGCCTGCTCTTGAGCACTGCATATTTGGTGCAATGGTGAAGACTGCAGCCTGTTAACCTTGCGATCATGGTTCGAGTCCGAGTCCCGGTGATGGCAGATATAAAAAATGAAATGTAAGTTATATTTTTATGCACATGGCCAGGCCTCTAAAATACCCAGAGGGGACGGCGTCCACCCTCTGAAAATAGTGGGTGGATGCCGTCCACCCGCGTGTACCCTCGACTTGAGCCCTGATTTTCATCCCAATGGCTTTGTTCGTGGTTTTCTGGCATTGTGTTCCGATTATCTTGATAACACAAAATCCTAGTAGTATCATTACTAGCAGGGCTCCCAGAATTTTGAATATGTCTGCCATCCATTGTGGGACCCATAGAAACAGTGTCCCAAACCAGCTGTCATCATCCACTTCATCACAGTTTCCTTGATCATCTGATTCTGCAGATCTGCCAGCATACCTATGGCTTCTGTTAAGGTTCCATTTTCTTCACTAGGTGAAGGTATAAATGTGCAACATGATTCTCCGATTTTTGTGCAAACACCTCCATCCATTGCTGTAATCATGTCAAGTGCATACCTATTCTGGAGGGTCATCAATCGATTGCTCTCCGTTCTTTTTTGATTGCATTGAATCCTTTTATGGTAGTGTTGATGGTCTGCAATAACTCCCATCTGGTTATCTACAACCATTTCATATTTACTCCAACTTGGACGCGGGGCAAGAGCAATGTTGTGAATACTGTTGTGGTGAGGCTAAACAGCCTGTGCTCATATGGGATTGCATGGAATGCTTCTTCTGATTTGGCAGAAAAGTAATTCTCTCTCTTCATCCGGGATACCAGTTCCACAGATCTCCTCTTCCTTAGATGAGCATCTGCTTTCGGGAAACTGTCAATACTCAGGTCATTTTTCGGGATCACTAGTGCAGGAACGTGGACGTTCACTAGTGTGCATATGCCTCCCCAATTTTTCGGTAGTCTTATGTATGCCTTGGATCCACATGCCCAGTAATGGTCCATGATTACTGCGGTCCCTTGCGTCATTCCCAGGGCTTCAAAGATTCGTCCGCAGTTTTGATTCTCTCCCATCTTCCTTGTGCCATTATTCTTAAAGCATAATTTCGGGCTTTCCACTGGCACTATCTGCAGGGGTCCCCCTCTATCTTCGACCCATGTTAGTAACTTAACCAATTTTGGCCATAGGGGTTTGCACAGGTTTTGAGAGTTTTCTATTGCTTCCTTGCAGGCTCCAAGGACCATCCATGCTCGGCATGTCACTACTCCTGCTTCCCATCCGTCTGGGGAAAGCACTGTTCCCCAAATCTGCATCTGGCCTCTATTTCTCCATATGTGCGCTTCTTTTGGGGTTTTCCCTTCTACCTTCAGTCTTGGGCTTATCTCCCATCTTGCTCCTGTTCCCTGTGCTTCTGGCTTTGCATACATAATCACGTAATTCCTGGTGTGAGCTCTGTTTCTTGTCTTGATGTCTTGGATATAGTCGTCTTCATCAGGGTATGCTGTCTCTGTTGCCCATATCAGTGAGGCATCTCTTCCCATGAATTGTCCTCTTGTGTTGTACATTGCTTCGAGTGATAAACAGTGCGCTGTCGGGACATTCATTTCTACAGCCACGAAGATTTTAGACTTTCCCATGCTGTACAGTAGGAGTGCACAGATGTAGCATTCTCCTTCAGTTTTTCTTCTTCCGACCTCTTTCATGTGTTGGTACCAAATGTTGTTTCCTAGAGGTGCTGTGCTGTCTAGGTCATCGTTTAGATCATTGTTGTCTTCATGTGGGTTTCTCTTGATTCTTAATGTCTTTTTGTAGTTAGCTATAACTACGTCTCTAATGCGTCTATGTGACTTTTTCTTGCAGGAGGTTTCTCAGGCATGCTTGTTGGAGGAGCAGGTTTCATTACCTGTATCGCTGTGATAGGAGAAGGTTTTGTGTGCCTCTTCTTCTCCTCTTGCATTCTCCCATAGGACTCCTTTAACCACCATCTGTGTAGTGCCTGTCCAACGTGTGGCCTCATTGTGGGCCTGGTGCTCTTTGGAACTGAGGTGCTTTCGGCAGTAGTTACTGTGGTTCCATTTTTCAGTAGCTCATGCAGTTTCCTAGCTTTAGCTAAAAACGGGAAAAATGGTCTATCAGCATTTGTGTCTTTGCAGTGAATTATTGTGCAGCTGTCTCTGTCTTCTTGAGTGCTTTGGTTACATATTCTTTAGTTGGCCTTTCGCTTGCTTCCTCTTGGTCACGTCCACCATTTGCTGGAACTGGTTGTTCGGTAGGCAGTCTCTTATTTCCTGTCGCCATCATTCGAGGTTCTGTAGCCATTGACACTTGCCCTTGCCCGTGTGCATTTAGTGTATGTGTGCGTGTAGCGGTCAGTGCTACGTTTTCATTCATTCTGTGCTTTTCTCTTCATTCGTTACCCCAAATGTGTATGAATCACTGCTAATTACATTTAATTTTAGTTCATTTACTTTATCGTCAGATGTTCTTTGTACTGGAATGACTATATAGGGTCTGGGTGCTTTTGTGGGATTCGTACGTACATTATTTGGTGGGTGCACTGAAGTTGGAACGCTTCGTGCACCAATAAAGAATGCAGTTCTGATTGTTAATGACAGAACAACAATAATAATCACTATACATATGCACATTATCGTTCAATAAGACAGTTTGCAGCATTTTCTTCCAGGGAAGTGGGGGTGCCCCTCTGCTTGTGGGAGGACTAGGTTACTGTTCTGGGCCCCCATTTCAATCATATCAATGGTTAAGGTTCTATAAAGATCTCTTCTTTTTATTTACTCCATTATGGTCTTTCAGGAGGTCTTGGACGTAAAGTGTCTTGTGCTTTGTAATAGTCCCGCCTCTCGAGGGTGTCGATTGTCTCTGGTTGCGGGATGTAGTTCCCTTGCTAGAGTATGGAAAAAGATTAGACTAGCCTTTTGGTGAGTCACACTCATTGAGCATATTCAAAATAGGTCAATACCCCCCCGAATTCGCCTTAGTCCGGAAGACATGCTGGAATCTTGTTTAAATGCGACAAAGATAGAAAAAATTGGAAACAATAGAAAAATGGAAAAAATTGTAAAAAATGCAAAACCTGAAAAAATTGAAAAAATGCTATTGTTCAAATCAAATCAAAAATGGGACTCAAATAACCGAAAAAATCAAAATAAAATAAAAAATAAAAACAAAACAAGCAGTGAAATTCCCTTCCCTGCTCTTCTCGATCTGTCCCACGGCAGTAAGATGAAGAACTGTGCCTCTGTTCCTGGATCTGTCCCACGGCGGACGGTTTCACTGAAATCTCCTAAGAAGTCGATGAACATTAGTGTTTTTAATCTGAGCTTCAATGGCATGCAAGAGCATGTTTAGCTGGGTACTCTTCACTGGATCTCTGAGGAATGTAGGTACATCAACATTGGTTGGTCTTCCCACCAGCTCTGGAAAGTTCTCAATGAGATGAAAGAAGACTTGGTATGCATATCTGCTGTCTTCTGGTGATAACGACATTCGTCTTGTTTTGTCGGATTCAGGGTCACAGGCCTTTCTTTGGATGTGAACAGTCTCTGCAATTTCCTGCTGCGTGGATTGCGACCACGTATTTTAGCTTGATCCACACTTGGTTCAGGTATTCATTGTTTCTTGGATCTCTGATGAATGTTAGGGTATCCGTGGTTCTCCCTACGAGTCCTGGGCATTCCTCTATGATGCAAAAGAAAAGCTTGTATGTCAGCTCATCAATGATCACTTGTGGTGGAAGCATCTGTGTCCTTATCACCATACTCGGGCAGTACAATGAAGGCTTCTGCGATGACAGTCAGTAGTTGCCAGATTAATTTCTTGTTGGCTGGATTTTGGACACAGTCTGTGATACTGGTAACTCTCCCTACAAGCAATGGATATGTCTCTAGCACTAACTGAAAACAGGAGAGCACATCCCTTGTGATATTTCTGTTGGGGGATGTCATACGTTCTGCAAAGCAAAGTCTGGGTGTTGGTTGATTCAGGTGACTGTGTAATGTTCTTAACTTTTGCTCTTAGTTCATCAAAGTCTTGTTTGCTGAAATGCTTGGATATGGCTTGATTCAAAGGTTTGTATCATCAGTGTGATGTGGCTTAGATGTGCGATTCTCTTCTTTACCCTGCAAGTAGAATGCACAGAGTGTTCGTCATGTCCTTATCCCCCTTTGCTTGGAGAAACTGTCCAGTTTTATGCCACAACTTGCATCCGGGTTCTTTGTCTTGATTTTCCTGCTCATGCGTCCTTCTTCCTCGCCATAGCTCTCGTCTGCACGTGCTGAGGTTCTTTCCCGTTGTCTGTAGGTTCTTCGCGGTGGGGTGCAGCTAAGGGGATCTCACCAATATAAGGTTTAATGTCATTTAGGAAAATCCAAGCTTTCCTGCCTTGCAGTTTCATGGCTGAGGGAGTGCAGTCCTCCACAATGAACGGGCTGTTGAAGCTCGGCTCGTCTCACCTTTTATTTGTGTGATTTCTCACAAGCACTGTATCACGAGGGAAGATGAGTGGCGTACGTAGCCCTTGAGCTGTGTCTGTTTCAGCATCTCCCTCTGGGTCTGGTGTTGTGCTGCACCCTTTTCGTCGTCGCTGCAGTTGGTCTGAAATTACAGCGAGGCTTGATGTCATGCAGTTCAGATATTCCGACAATTCGGTTCCCAGAACCTCTCGGGTAGACTGGGCATCACATCTAGCTCTATCTCGAGGGGTCAGGGGGATCCTCATTCTCCTTCCTGTAACTATCTCGTGCGGCATGAGATGATGGTCGGAGCCCGGTTGGTTCCGAAGTGCATACAATGCCAGTGGTAGACAGTGCAGCCATCCCTTTTTTAGAGTAAGCACAACGTGGCTATCCTTTCCTTTAACAATCCGTTGAGCCTCTTGCATATACCATTTCCCTCTGGATGATATGCCCATGAGAACTTGTGCTTTATACCAACCAACAAGCTAATCTGTTCATAAACTGTATTTACAAAATGAGCCCCATTATCTGTTCTAATCACCTCACACACCCCGCATCTAGGGAATACTTCCCTTACCAGAAATTTTGCAGCACAGGTCGAGTCTGGGTGTGTACAGGGACCTGCTTCTATCCATCTAGAGAATGGACACACCACTACAATTAAGTACCTGTACCCATTAGACACTTGAATCATGTCGACATAATCGACGTGCAAGTGCTGAAATGGCCCATTTGGCCAGGGGATGACTCCTCTCACTACTTTTAATGTGTGCCCAGCTGTGAACTGCTGACAGATTATGCAGGTCACTATAAAAAAATGCAATCTGCTCTGCTAAATTCGGTATGAACCAGCCTTCTGCGAGCTTTGCGGCTGGATTTTCTTTTGTTTTATGGGATGGGTAATGTAGTTGTTCTAGTGATATTTTTAGTAGGGCTACAGGCCTAACTGGTTTACTAGTGCTGTCTTGTCTCCACAATCGGTCCGAGGGGTTTAAAGAACACCCTCCGTGTTTCCACAGGTTCTTTTCGTCCTGTGGTGCCTCGCCTTGAAGCTCCATCAATTGAGTTTGCCCCATATTACTATAACCCTCTGGAGTGGCTCTAGCTAACATCATACGCTTGTGGGTGCGTGCCACTTCTACTTCCATGATTGTCTCATTTTTGGATGCCATACACTTGGCTTTCGTGTCTGCTGCATGATTTTCATGTGACACGAAATCTGTCCCGTGAGTATGAGCGCCGCATTTCACGACCGCTATGCCCACTGGGAGCTGTAGTGCCTTGATCAGCCTGTCCAATAAGGCTGCATGCTGCAGTGGCGTTCCGTCTGCTCAGAGGTAGCCCCTCCTCTTTCAGTGCGCTAGTCCTTTGTGCATTGTGCGCGTTACATAGGGAGAGTCACTGTACACTGTTACTTCCTGGTCTGCATGATTCTTAATGGCGAGTATCAACGCCAATAATTCTGCAGCCTGTGCTGAATAATGAGATGGTATTCGTGCACTAAAGAGTACTTGGAATTCTCCGTTTGCTATGTGTTTAATTATGGCAACGCCTGTATATCTTTGTCCGTCTTCTTGGTCGATTCTCGAAGATCCGTCAATGAAAACGATCTCACCTCCCGCCATGGCATTTTCTTTTACCCTGAGGATTTCATCATAGAATTCTTCGTAGTTTGCGCAGTCATGTATCGGCTCACCTTCAGTGACTGGTTCAGCTATGAACGTGGCGGGATTCACTGTTTTACATCGCACTATTTTGATCGATGGATTCAATATGATCACCTCACAGGCAGAGTCCCTTTGAGATGTCAATGTACCTTTTGGTTTCTCTAATATGGCAAATAATGAGTGTTCAACATACAATGTCATGGAGCATCCCATTACAATGGTTGTTGCCTTCTCTATGGCGAATGCTGCAGCAGCTAAGCTTTGTTCGCATGGGAACTGGCCTCTCATTACTGGGTCCAGATTCCCACTGTAATACACCAGGGGCTTGTACCCCAACAAGGTTTTTTGAGCGAGTACTGCCGTCATAACATTGCCATTCGTGTGCGAGAACAGGTAGAATTCCTCTGCATAATTAGGAATCCCGAGAACTGGAGCCGCGCAAATTGCTCTCTTTAGTTCTGTGAACCCCTCTTCCATCGCTTCAGTCCATTAAATTTGTTCTTTTGTCGCTCGGGCCTTCTTCAGGGCCCGGAGCAAGGGCTTGGTATATGAGCTGTAATTGAAGACCCATGCCCTAACATAGTTGCACAGGCCTAGGAAGCTCTACATTTGTTTTATCGTGAGCGGCTTAGCCGTGTTCATGATAGCTTCAGCCCTTTCTGGGGAGACCCTTTTCCCCTCATGCGAGATTAGCTGGCCCATGTACAGCACCTCTTTTTGACAATATTGTAACTTTTCTATGTCAACCTTATATCCTTTCTCAGCCAATATAGTCAGAAGCTGGTTACAATCTCGCCTGCATTGTTCTTCAGTGGTGCTGCAGATCAGAATGTCATGCACATACTGCGAAACTGCACTGTCTACTGTAATGTTGCCTAGGTCCATTTGCAATACTCGGTTGAAAATGGATGGGGACTCACAGTACCCCTGCGGCAACCTCGTACTTTTTAGGCGCATTTGTCTGAATGTGAAGGACGTCATATCTTGTGAGTCACGGTGCAGCGGGATTGAGAAAAAAACGTTTTTCAAATCAATCACCGTGAAGTATTTCGCCTCAATCGGTATGTTACACAAGATCGTAGATGGATTAGGGACTATAGGGAACTCGGCTTCAACAATATCGTTTAATGCTCTTAAATCTTGGATTAAACGCCACGACCCTCCCTTTGACTTCTTGATGGGGTAAATCACCGTATTGCAGGGTGATTCTGACGTCGCAAGGATGTCCTGCTCCATCATGGCAGAAATTGTCTTCGCAATCCCTTCATCCACTTCTCTAGACATGGGATATTGTCGTGCCCTTGGTAAAATTGCTCCTGGTTTCAATTTAATTTTCACTTCTCCTGCTCCTTTCAGGAGGCCTACGTCATAGGGTCCTGTAGTCCATACTGAGACAGGCACCTGAGTCATATCGTCATCAAAGTATGTGGGGCGGATCAGTGTCAACATCATTCTCTGTGGCACTTCTCGTTTTATCATTGTGACCCAAAATATGAGACTTACTTCCACCCTTGTCTCTTCTGAGTCAGGGTATTCTTCGAACAGATCATCATCGGTGACGTCAGTCACCGGTACCCTTCTTCAATGGCGATAATTGCACACCATGGTCACCCGGTACCCTTCTTCAATGGCGATAATTGCACACCATTTTCTGCCTTCATCATCGTACCCTTCGACCATTACTACCATCCGTTGTACTGCTACATTATGTATTTATAAGGGAAATACTTGTCCCTCTTCTTCATGCATAGGTATTCTTGGTCTGAATAGGAACTCATCAGGGGTTCTCATAGTTCTATCTGCGAGGCCTGGCAGTCCCGCCATAAGCACACGCAGACCATATGCAAAGACTTCCGGTTTTAATGGTATAGCTCTCATGGCTATACGTCCAGAGTACGCTCTGACCATTTCGCGTATGTTAGAATAATGCATTCCTGGAGTGGAGCATACTATGCCCTCCTCTGTGAATGATATAGTCATATTCAACTTTGTCATTAAATCTCGACCCAAAATGTTTACTGGGGTCTGGCGTGAATATAACAAGGGCACATTCATCTCACATTCCCCCACATAGACTGGGAGATTGTCCGTAAAGGGAACTCTACTGTGAGCTCCTGTAAAACTCTGAGTGTCTATGGCCTGGCCGGACAAGGAAAACTTGCCTTCTCGTATGCACGAGCATGTTGCACCCATGTCAAATAAGAAGGAATATTCTTTCCCCTCTATGACGACATTTACCCTAGGTTCCCTGTTAGGGTCTGGTGTCACTGATAGGATAGAGCACATCAGAATTTTCTGTGAGCTATCCTATTGTATATATAGGTTTGGTCCATTATATACTTGTGGATTTCCCCCATTTCCAGGGTTTACTCCCACTCCGGAGTTAGTACCCGGTGACATTTGCGGCGGTGCCCGTTGGGATTGCCCCTGTGGTGAATTCCCCATATTCGAGGGTTGAACCCCCTGCGGCGTACCTTGCTGCAAGCCTGGCGCCTGCTGCTGCACTGCGTGATTCTGTGCACCGTCTTGTTGTGGGACGGCAGGCTGATTTACCTTGCCTGTTCCCGTCCCTTGGCCATTCTGCCACATGCCTTGGCTTCTGCACATGCGCGCCACATGTCCTGTTATTCCACACAGCCAGCACACTGGTGGTGGTCGGGCCGTCTGTCCATCTGGCGTAGCTGGACTGCCCATCTGCGCGTTCTGAAGGCCACCTTGATTATTCTGAAATCCTCCCTGATTACTTTTAAATCCTCCGTGATTACTTTGAAATCCTCTCTGATTACTCTGAAATCCTCCCTGATTACTCTGCCATCTTCTTCCTCTAAATCCCCTACCCCTCGGGTAAAAACCTGTGCTACCCTGGTTATTCTGCAATGGGTTAGTCACTTGTTGCGTGCTTGGCTCAGCTGGGTTTGTCAGCATAGCTCCCTCGAGAGCATACTTTGAGAGTTTCTTTTGCACCAGCTTTGCTTCCTCACCTTTATGAGTTGCCTCCTTTTTCCAATTCTTTTCTTGCAACAATCGACAGTAGTGTGCAATTGTCAACTGTATTTCGGCCCATGGTTTAGCTTCTAAATTTCCAATTTCTTGAGCTGTTTCTGCACCGGTTCAGGCAACTCTTGGCACAATATGTGGTAGAATACAGGGATGGATTTCGACCAAGATTCATGCGTTTCGAGCACCCATGCGTCTTGAAAATTCTGGATATAAATCAATGGATCCTCTGACTCTTTCATTTTTTGAGTCATTATAGCTCCCATATCGGAAGTTTCTGGGTACAGCACTCATAGCGCTTTCCACACTGCTGCTCTACAATTGTTGAATGGTGCTCCGTCATGGGTAGTGTTAATTATGGTTACCCGAGGGTACCCAGCCTGCTTCCACACATTGTCTGCTCTGTCACCCAGTATGGCGATCAGGAGACCTTTAATGTCCCCTATAGCCAACGTGACACCCCCGTCATTTTTTCTAACTCGTTTATCCATTTGCCGGCTCACGATGTCAGCATTGGAATCTTGTTTTTCAAGTTCTCGCGATCCATGTGTGGCCATGGGATATATTGTGGTCTTGGGCCCCCCTTTTCTAGCATCGGGAACTGAAATGCGCATTCTTCCTTCTCTTTCCCCATAGCTCTCCTGTCTATCGCTATCGCTATTGTAGCTTTCCCGCATAGCCGTCTACCTGGAAATGTCCTCAATCTGTCTACATAGGCAGGTGCTGACTCCCCCCTCTGACCGCGGGGTATTCCCTCATGTCGGCCAGGCTGCGCGGCGAACCCTGATACCCTAGGTGTGGACTCTCTAGTGTCTGACCATCGTACCCCTTGGTCCATTGGGAGCCGCTTCTCACGTTGTCTCCCTTCTTTGTGTGACCCGTCCTCCGTTTCCCCACGGGAGTTAGACGCTGATTGTTCCCAGTTCATGCAACTCCTTGCATCTTCTTCATTCTTACTAATTTCTAGCCTATCCAGGGACAGTCCCCTGCTCCCACTACTTTGAGTGACATCCTCAGTGTCATACAGCTGAGTGCTTTCCAAGCGCTCATCTTCCCTTCCCCCTTGGGAAATTTGTTCCCGCCCCATTTCATCATATATTTTATCAATTGTTTCCCCGATGCTTCTGGTGTCGAAGTCATCCTCAATATTTGTCCCACTCGTACCTGGTACCGAGTCATTTGCAGGAAAGAATTATTCTATGTCTTCCCATTCTAAACAGGATTGGGTTTTTTAACTTCCCGCTCCAAATATTCCAGATCCCGTGCCCTCTGACTGCATTTATGTTCTATTTCCTCATCTACTTCCTTGCGCGTCCTCGCTTCTTCTCTAGCCTTATCTACTTCCCTCATCCTTTCGTTTCTACGTTCCTTTGCCCTTCTAACTTCCTCCTCTTCTATTCTCTTCACCCTCTTCTCACATACTCTTTGCTCTTCTTCCAACCTTTGCTTATTCTGTCTGTACTGGTCATAGGCTGCCATCTGTTTGCGATCAAGCTTTTTCTCTTGCTCTTCGCGATACAGTTGTTCTCTCTTCAGCCGATTCTTTCTTCTTATTCTTTCGTCCCTGATTTCCTTCTCCTTTTCTCTCTCCCTTCTTTGCGTCTCATCAGACTTCTCTCTCGGTCTCACATCATCACTTCCTTTTCCATCAAGTTCCAATAATATCTGTCCTCCCATCCATTCGTCCTTTGCTAATGCTATCTCATCTGTTCTGTCTTCACTTCCTTTCCATTTCTTTCCCTCTCTCTCCTTAACAAGAGGTGTACAACTCTGTGCCTGGTCCTTCCTTTCATCATCGCGTCTCTCCTTGTCCCTTGGGACTGCGGAGGCAAGATTAATTTCCCGGACCTTCTCTTTGATATCGTCACTACTGTATGTAGGTGACTCATATGCGGGGTGGCTATACCCTGTGGCTGCCTTCAGTTCTCTTAGCAGGTAGAGTCCCTCTGTCTTACTTCCTTCAATGACTGGCTCCAGCGGGGCTGGTGTCGTGGTAGGCGTCTCACCAACCTATGTGCATACACTTAATATCATGTCTGCGGGTGCTTCTTCCTCCTTTGCCTGTTCAAACATCTTCCAAAGTTCTAGAACAGCGAGGCGTTTCTCTAGCTTTTTGCCTGTGTATGTGGCATGTAGGTAAGTCGTCATGTGTTGTAAGACAGCTTTAGATAAGGACCCATTTTGTGGCCATGGCATAAACATCTTGTGGCTGTACCCTTAACACACTCAGTACTGTACTTTTTAAGCTTAGGTGCGTGCTTGGGTAACTGCTTACACAGATGTGCAAGTGGGGTAATCTCCTCCATTCTGAATTTCGTTACCAACAATAATTATGCAGTTTTTATCCTTCTAATAGTGTGAGCGAGCACCAATATGCAAGCTCCAATCCAAGCTTTTCCCGCCAAAATTCTTATATCATCAATTTACACAAGAACATCAATTCATTGGCGATTCCCTCTTTGATACGGAATCGTGTAAAGCCCAAACTTCATTTCAAACAATCAATGATACAGTTATTTACGTTTGACATATAACAGGACACATATGACAGACATTTGACAGACTAGACGGACACCAGCTGGACACACATATACCTGCCTTCTAATCAATACCCCGACATGGGGTTTAAAGGAACTCCATTTAAGGCGTCTTTAATCGTCACTGTAGCCTAAACGTCCCCTATTATGTGGGCTCTGAGTTCACGTTTCTTCTGACCGCTGTATTAAAGCACAGGAACAAGATGAATCCTTACTGTTTTCTCTCGGGTGCCCTCCCGGTAACCTTACTTTTTCTCTCGGGTGTCCTCCCCGTAACCTTACTTTTTCTCTCGGGTGTCCTCCCTGTAACCTTACTTTTTCTCTCTGGTGTGCTCCCGGTAACCTTACTTTTTCTCTCAGGTGTCCTCCCGGTAACCTTCCTTTTTCATCTATCATACTCGAGTCATTAACCCCTTAAATATATATACAGTCTTCTCTACATCTAACTATTTTTATTTTTTCTCCACCACCCTCCGTTAACTTTCCCTTACTTGTTCTAATACCTACAAGACTTTTACCAAAGTAAGGAGTTTATTGTTTCACTCACCGCTCGCATCTTTTCCTCTCTGGAACTTCGGGATCACCAGCCCCTCCGTCGTTACCGCCTCTTGTGGTCTTTTCGTCTGATCTGCTGCCCGTGGGAATGAGAATGGTTATGCTTAGAAAGGCAGGTTCCTTCAGACCTACTGCAGATTTGATGGATTTACTTCTATCATTGTCCATGGGAAGCTTCTCAGTCTACTCAGCCGAATGGCGAAGGACTCGTGATATTGCCGAAGGCCTAGAGTTACTTCGTGCCGTCGGTCTATGGGTGTCTTAGTATTAATCAATCAATAGTTGATGGTCGAACCATCCTCACGCTACCAAGTGTACAGGAGGGCGGAGCATCCTCTGACGGGCCCATAAGTCAGAACTCGCCCTCTAGTACCTGTAAGACAAGATAGCTGCACCTTGAGGAGGTTAGTGTGCAGGATTCACTTACTCCGACACACTAGAATAAGGACAACTCAATAGTTTGGCAAAGGGAAGTCCGTTTAATGACAAGTACAAAAAACAGGGAGACAAATGGTAATCATCAATGATGTGATGGCCTGTCTCACTTCAACTCCCACACTCTTCATTCAGACAGCAACTTTTATGGGCAAAATTCGTCATCATTTCACATGCAACACTCATATGTTTTTCATGTAATTTCTATTGGTCGGAAAGGTAACTTAAGTATAGGTGCTATATCTGTATATGGTAACAGAGCATGCGGATTGGATAACTCTTATCGGGTGGGCATCTACGCCCATCCCACTACATCACTTGTGATAGACGTCACTACAACTACAACGTCTTATTGGTTCTACAAGCTATAGGACCCTAGATTATTTGGTCCATTGTGATTGGGTGGGTTACACCCCTAGACATAAATCTCCACTTTAATTAGCAGCATGCAGAATGGACATCCAGATGCTGAGTGCCCCAAGATTCACCCTGCCTCCTTTCCATCAATCAGTACCTTTAGGGCTATGTGTCAATTAGTTGGCTGAGGATGGCCTCGAAACTGTAGTTCTTATCAGGAAAAGTTATGGCATCCTCGGGCTCTGGGTGACATCAGTCATTGGTACCTCTTTGCCCTTAGCTTGTCACGTGTCTGTTCACTGTGAATCTGCTTCTTTTTCCTTCTTTTCATATATTTGATTTTTTGTTCAGCCCAGCCACCTGCCTGGGGCCTCCTTATCACGACTTTCACTGGCTGGCTGGTATGCTCTGAAGTTTTGATTCTTCAGGTTGCTGCTCTCCTCCCTTCCTGGAGTTGACCTCGACTTCCCAAGCATGAGCCACTTCTTGCTGAGTTTCGATTCCGCTCTTCCCTTCTGGCTTTAGCTGAAATATAAATCTCGGCCTTGGTGGCCCCCTTGCAGCCTGGGTTTAGTTCTGCTTTACAAAATGGAGTCGCACTCGTATAGCGTGCTTCTTTGAGGTAGAGATATTATTGGTGCATGCCGCTCTAAACCTCTACTAAGCATTGCAAGCAGTACCGTTTACTTAGCTTCTTGCGTTCCAAGCCTATTTACATGCATTCAGTCAGTTGCACGATTCGATCCTGGGTAGGTTCTTTGTGCTGCAATGTGGTATCTACTTATAAGTTTGTCACATCATTACTCATTTACAGTTCGTCATTGTGTACTTTCTTTTGCTTGTCGTTTTATGGTTGTCTGTACATCACGTCTAGGCTCTTATATCTTCACCAATTGCCTTCCATTAAGGCTCTGTGGGCCTCTTCGGGGACAGTCTGTAAGTAGTCTTCGTATCGTGTCATCTGCGGGTATGGTTGTCTCAGTGGATACCTTGCAGCCCACGGTTGTCTGGTTATTGGCGCTTCAATAGGTATACATGTCCCTCTGATGGGTACTGGACAGAGCCCCACCATGGCTCTCTGTTGATTAATTTGCTCCTTATATGTCACATATCTTGGCGGTATGCTTCTGGCATTTCGCCATGAGTGGCTGGAGTGCAGGCCATATTTGGCACCTCCTCTACACCATGAATGCCGGACATTAGGAATGTTAAGTCTTCGAATGTCAGAACTTCCGCTCTGTCTGAAGCCACCAGAAACATGAGGTTTGGCTGTTAAATTAGTCTGGTTGCACAATACAGCTACCTTGAATGTGGCACAGCAAATCTTTGAAAGAGTGTGAAAGTGAAAGGAAAGCCAGTCCCTCCTGCTATGCTTGATTGTTCTGACTGTTCATCCATCCCAAGCCTGCAGCTTCAAGTCCTGTAGGTATGCAACAACCTGGTGTGGGACCGGCCCTTTTGTTATTGGTGTGCCACCGTGATGCATGGTCCACAAAAAAATTCTTCTTGGGGGGATTCCTAGGCTGGAGAGTTGTTACCCAACCTACCAAGTGATCAAAGAGAGACAGCTTTCCTTTGTATTGTCCTGCGGGCTGTGCAGAGACAGGGAGTCTGCCTGGAATCCACAAGCCCTTCCATAGCTGGCCTGAGCTCACAGGATTGGCATGAGTATGATAAAGATCTGGTGTAGCTTTAATAAATGAGTAAACTACCAATCTCCATTCCAAACCCACGGTATGGCTTATTTTTAGAAATTACCCTGCCACAAGATTAATATTATTATTATGGTTTTGGATCAATGGTGCAGATGTATATGCAACCACTATTTTATGTTTGCTGTGAGAGCAGCCTGTAACAAAGGCATGGCTGCCACGGGACCCATGATTTTACCATTCGCGGGTGCCGGCAATAAGGGACTCCTCATCCCCATTCGACCCCATAGGGCTGAATGGGAATTGGGAGATCAGATGCCTTGCTACCATTCATGACGATGCCGGTGCATCCACGCATTGTGCTCGCGGGTGACACACTGCCCGCCAGGACGGACCTGGCGGGCAGAGCGAGACCGACAAGCGCAACTCGTAGTATGGCGGTACGGTAGCAACGGTTGTTGCCTTACCGCCATACTTGTAATGAGGCTCAGTGTCTTTTTGCCATCATTAGTCTCCCTGATACTACATAGTTTACCAAACATGGCTTCCTGTATTGCAGTGCACCATACACTGTGCTTGACATTGTTGCTTGACTCACTGGGACAAGGATTCACAAGTTCTCTCAGAACTCTAAAAAGCTCCCTAGTGTTTAAACCACCATTCAAAGTTCTCATATTGTAGTCAGCTTTTTAGCATCAATAATTGCCACTTTTTGTTTCTTAGCCACTATAGTATGTAGGGCTTTATCTTCATCTGACCTAGATTTAAGCCAGTTATTCGAACATGTCCTCTTAATGATCTTTAGCTCATGTATCTCAGAAGTGCACCGTGTACTCTGCTTTTTAGGTGGCAAAGAACATGTCTTTAAATGTGCAAGATGATTTACCACATCAGAAAGAGGCTTCTGGCAGCCAAAGGAAATATCATCTGCAGAATCAAGATTGCACAACGTCTCATCAAAGGAAAAGATAAAATGGGCAATGACTTCCAATGGCAATTCGTACATGTTCCTAGATGTCAAAGTGGCCATAGCTGGTTTACCCCTCTTAATCCATGATGGTAATACCAGGATGAAGAAGATAAGAATGTTGAATCTGACCATGGAGAAGGTAGAACTTTAAACTCACTAATCTGATTACTCAGGGTAAGGATCCAGTAACAAATATTACCCATAATATGCATAGCCTCGGATACCTGCTGAGAGAAGGCCAACTCTCTAAATGCAGAGTCCATTCACAATGCAATCTGATCAGAACCATCTGAAAACCAAAGATTAAAATCACCCATGATGATGACTTTCAAAGATGGTTTCAACAAGCGTAACATCATACTTAAGATTTGTACAGGAAAATCTGACATGGTGGTGGGTGGTCTATGTAAAAGCAAGAAATTAAATGTGGTATTAGAATCAGTTTGAATTTGAATATGCCTAATGTCACAATTAGTAGGATCCTGCATTTCAACTTCATGCAAATCTAGTGAAGACTTACACATAAAATCCTCCCTGCCCCCTTTACCAGAGACCGTATCAGTGTGGAAAATGCCATAGCCCTCAGCAATAGCTAATGAGAGTGAAGGGCCAGCAGCCTCTTGTAACCAGGACTCCGTGATGGCACATGAATCAATTTGATGAGCTAAAATATAATCAGACACATCATGTTTTATCAGTGATCTAGTATTAAGCAACAAGCATTTCAGATGATCAGCAGGTCCATCAGTAGCCCCCTTAAGTGAATCCACAAAAGTATTAATACTGCAACTAACCTTCACTCCGCCTACAGCCTGTATTTCTGTGGTCCTAAGTATTGAGTCATAGAAAGATAAATCAACGTCCGAGTTCGAACATGGACTAGGCCCAGAGCCATACAGACCAGACTCCATGTCCCCCCCATCCTGCAAAGATGAGGAAGGCTGCGTAAACGTAGTCCCAAATAAGGGACTACAGAGCGGGTCTACAGTGTTTCCCAATTCTACAAATTGCTCGACACTATAGGATGCCATTGCTGGCACAACCTGAGAGCACTTCCCCCTGTACTCAAGGTCTCCATTTCATTACATATAATAGCACCATCCTGTGCAGAGACCTGGTAGCTCTCCTGAGCTGTGACACCTGCTTCAGCCTTGACCCTCCCAAAAGCCATACCTCGTTAAAAACAATCTTCAGTACCATACACACTATGATGTCATAGATCTAGTGACAAAAAGCATTGTATCACATTGTCTGCTCTTCGGATTTTAATGCAACTTTACGCGTGCAATTATAATCCACACTGCACACACTCTTATATGCAGGGCCCTGACTATCAAAGCTGTCAAAGGATATGTGAGAAGACATAGTAAAGGATAAGCTTCAAGAGCAACGTACACAAATAAAACAAATCATCCTAACGCTGAGAGCCTCAACCAGATACACACCAGTGCTACTGTCTCAAATGCCCCAGAGCTATACAAAATATGCTTCCCAACTCAGCCCACCTTAGACGTCACATTTTGTTCTTCTCGTCGCGGCCACAACCCTCCAGGTAACACATAGTATAGGAGCAGTAAACCAACCGTGTATATTCCTGCCTCGTAGCCCAGCCAGTAGCCCGGACGCTAACCTGCACCTTCTAGAGGAATTGTATTATATCAGTGGGCTGGGTAAGAGGAATTGGTTCAAGGGAGAAAGAAGCATTGGAAATAGGAGTGTGCTGGGTTATTCAATTACTGTAAATTAATGTGAGAAGAAAGCAGGTGTGGCAGCTTGTGCCTGCATGACTTCTTTGCTCTGGACCCTAAAGGCAGAGTGAAGCCATTGAGGCAGTAAGCACTTGCAGCAGCATGTTCTCTGCCAGTCTCCACTCACTAACTTCTTAGCACAGTCTGCAGTGCGCATGCATTTTGAAGAACCAACACTGAAACAGAGTAGCTGCCCAATGTCCTCACAGAAAATCCAGGTATTTGCATATCAAGCAGTGCTGCATTAAAGGAGAGTTCCGGGACTTTTTTTTTATTGTCCCTACGGGTCGGCCATGTGTTTGTAAGCATAAATCGGTAGATCGTAGGAAACTTTCCTATGGACCTTACCCGACTTTTCGCCCATTATCGCACTCGAAATCAGCCTCCATTTTGTGATAATCCTATCATTCCGCCGCATCGACCTGGCTCACCTGCCTTTGCGGCACTAAATCAAATCCCCCGCCCCTGAAACAGACTTTATCAAAACATTCATATTCCCCGCCTCTATCCGTGACGTGACTGAGCTGCGTAGGCAAACGCGCCCAGGCGTCTTCTACGCGACTCCACACAGACCCCGGAAATCAACACAGATCAGCTCACAATACAGCGCGCCACAATTCGGAATATGAAACTGTACTTTGAAATCAAACCGCAAGATTGTAAATGTGGTAAAGTACATTTATTTGACATCAAATGTTTAGAGAATATTCAGCGATTTACATTTTTATTTGCTCACGTTCCAAAAAGTTCGTATTGAGGAACGCGATGGTCCTTTGCTGTACACAGGGTCTTAGAGCATCTCACAATACAGCGCCACAATTCGGAATGTGAAACCGTGGTTTAAAAGCAAACGGCAAGATTGTACATTTGGCAAAGTACGTTTATTGGACATCAAATGTTTAGAGAATATTCAGCGATTTGCATTTTTCTTTGCTCTCGATCCAAATTAGTTCGTCTTGAGGGAAGCGATGTTCGTGTGCAGTACACAGGGTGTTGGTTTACGATAAAAATAAGCTCTTCGGTCGCACTGATAATCGCATGGCTGTTCCAACAACGAGGCACTAGGCCACCACAACGGTAGGTATGTTGCATCTAACCGTTAGTACCGCGTAAGGGCATACTTGTACTTGGCGATCGTCCCATAAAATGGTCAGGGTGGTAACGTTGTTCACGCGGAGAAGCAACTGGCGGCTGTAGAAGCCGTCCGCCGGTGTCTGGTACTCGTGACACAGACAGTAGTGAATGATGTACCTAAAAACATAAAAAATGAAATTAGTCTCACCATCAGATCCTTATTAAAATTATTCATTTCATAGCGAGGACAGCGCTACTGGGTGTACACAAGTGTTTAAAGGCGTGGCGAGGCATGGAGGGGGGGGGGAGTGGAGTACAAGGTAAGTAGCATAAAATAATAAATAAATAGGGCCAGCTGGTGGCAAGTGCAAGGTAAGTGCAGAACAAGTGCTGGGAAGGGGGGGCTGTAGGATACTGAGACAGTCCCCCAGTGCAGGGGTTGACAGGGAGGCAGTGCAGGTGGAGAGTGGAAGGGCCCAGGACCGAGGTCGTAGACAGTGGACCAGTTGTAGCAGGGGAGAGGGAGAGAGAAAGCAGAAGCAAAGAGGAAGGTTTTGAGGTGCTTCAGTAAAAGCAGATGTTTCTCCTCAAGATAGTGCGCGGTAGAAAACAATATGCCACATAGAACGAACAAGTACAACTGAACCCGTCTTTAAAGCCACTGTATAGTAATGAAATTGCGGTATAAACTCATCAAAAGTTACTTACATTATATTTGCATTTTCCATTGTGTCTCTGTGTAGGGCAGACCCGAAACACCACTCCTTCTTTGCCGACGTTACTTCTTCTAATGAACGTGGCTCATCGTTTCGTTTCTGAACTTTTATTCATTATCTTTTCTTAGTCTTTCAGGATGGTCCCGGCCTGTCAAGGTCAAATCACAATAGAACCTTATATTCGGTCGTGGGCCGTTCCGCCACCCGAGCAAAACATCAAAGCAGCTGACCTTCACTTTGAGCGAGCACACATTTCTAGTTAGCTGCAGTTAGTTTTAGGGACATCTTGTCTGCGTGCCTTTTTTTTTATTGTCCCTATGGGTCGGCCATGTGTTTGCAATACGGAAACATTCTATAATTTTTGTAAAAATGATTTATATTACTGTTTGGTTTAATTGCAATGGGCCTGCAACATGAGGAGACTCGAGAGAACAGACAATCAAATTACAATCATTTAAACCGTGATGTGTATTTCTCAATGAGCTCTGCTTTAGGTGGACATGGAACAGAGGCAATGTTGGGTGGCAATGCAGTTGTCCCCTGCATAGGTTCGTTCACCACTCCATGTATGTGCCTATCGAGGACATCTACGATAAGTCTCTCAATAAACTCATATTGCATATCCTCAAACACTGGTTTGATCACCCATTGTTTACTTCTTTTAGTGAAGGCCTTATTGTAGCGAAGCGTCCCTAAAGTTCCGGTCGTCCTACTTTGTTGACGGCCAACATTATGGTTATGTGCCAAGACCGCTAGAAGAGTCCGATTTATCATGCCTTCCATGCCAAAATGCAATCTTTTGGGCCTGTACTTTAGGCACATATTGTGGAACACCTCCAAATCTCCTGTGTGGCAGAATTCCGTGAGTCCCCTCAAATCTCTTGTTATAGTTTTATCAAATACAATCTTTTCAATGGCCTTGTGAGTGGGTGATGAAGGAATCAACCACTTCTTCTTCCGTGCCTCCTCTGTGGACAAATGGCCATGTTCACATTTGTGGAAATGCTCATTTGTCGACCATCGATGTACGTTGCTACAGTGCAACATTACTGACCGCCATTTTTCCAGTAGAATTTCCAACGACCCTTCACATGTTTTTGAGCTCCACCAAAGATGGTTGCTGATTGACTTGGACCACTGTGAAATACCTTGCAATTCTTTTTTTTTACCTGCAGCCGACAATTTTTTATTGATTGATTTTGCAAGATGCCAAACGTCAAATTGGTGATTTATATTTTTGTACTGTTCTCTCATTGTCTTGGCAATTGAAACGTGTCTGTCCGTGGCTATCAGGTCGATCACCATTCCCCGCGATTGTAGTTCTTGCAATGATGCTACAAAGCCAACTTTCTCCATGGCCACTGAGGATGTACTTTGTGACACCTGCACGACCACCGAACTCACAATTTTCTTACTTTCCATGTCCTGAAAGTGGTAGGTGCAGTACTTGGCTGAAAATCCTGGGCTGTCGCACTGTCCATCACCGGCTAGCCTGAACCGTTTGCCCGCGAATGTACTATCAATAGACATTTTTTCCATTCTCCAAGCTTCGCTAATGGCTGGAAATAGATAATCGGTTTGGTATTTGTAGAACTGAGTTTTCGCAATGAAATGGATTCCCACAAACTGAAAGAAAGACTCTAATTTTTTAAAACTTGAACCACTAAAAAGTGCAGCCGCTGCACAAAGTAGATTGCCTGCTGGCAGTTGTCCCAGCATAGGTTGTGCAGACCATGTGAAAGGATGATATTTTGTACAGGTGGCATGTATTTTAAGGTTAGTGCCTCGAATTGCACGAGTCACATTAATCAATGGCTCCCCACATACTTCCCCACCTACCAAATGCCCACATTTAATCCGAATAATAATATCAATCAAACAACTATCGAATACAATGAATTTGGCCTCTTTCCTTATACTGTCACTCTGCATCCCAGCTGGTTCGGCCTGTAACGTTGAGGACATGTCACTCGCATGAAAGGTACAATCTCTGATATCGTCTTCCGCTATGCTGAGTGATATTGATGGTGTTTCATTGTCGTCCACGTCATTCTCTTCCATTGCAACATCTGTTCCTTGTCCGGAGATGGGAGAAAAAAACAATGTCTTCAACTTTCGCGCGCTCTTATTTTTTGCGGGTGTGGATTCTGTGAATTGATCTCCGACTGCATCCAAACTACCAGGAGGACATTCACTATCAATGGCTGGTGGTGGTATAGCTCCGTTGTCAATCACTTCATATTCTTCCCATTGGCACGATGCATCTCCAGTCTCAAGTCCCTGCCAAAAGGTTTGACAAGCAACATCTCTCGTTCGCTTCACTGTCTGTGTAGATCTAGTTCTTACACCCACTCGCAACTAGAGGACAGATTAGAAAAGGGATGTTCAGTTTAAACACAACTTACAGTATTGAACTATTGACAGTGAAAGACAACATAATATAGTGAACAGGACACTAACCTTCTTTTGCTTTCTTTTCTTTGAAACTTTCTTGCCTCGAACTTCAACATCTGGACGCTGTTGCTCCGACTCGTGTGTGCATGTCTCCACTTCCTCTCGCGCTGCAACGACTATATTTTCATGATAAGCACATCCATCACTCACTGAGGCTCCATCGACTCCCTGAAACATAGAACTTTCATTAGTATGTATAATAATATTGAAAACACAAAATGTACTTGGGGACCAATACCCATACGTACATCTCAATAGCAAAACACGAATGAACGCATTGTGTAGAACATTCAAACGACAATAGTTCACGCATTGTTGATCTAGTTAGATTGAACTGTCAAGATCCATACCTCGGGCTCCGCATAGACTTCCATTGATGATATTATTGAAGATGACGCTTCAGCAACTCCCTGAAACACAGTAATTGCATTAGTATGCTTTTCTATTTTGTTAAAAAGAACATAAACTTTGAGCAGGCGTCAACGGCTCATCTAAATAGACCTGCACAAATGATCAGTTGTCTAAAATAAATAATGGATATGTAAATATGATTCGATTTGCTCGATCGTTGGAAGTGTCACCACCCAGAGATCTGCATCAACTACTAGGGGTGATGTTCTTGTAGAAGAAGCTCCGTCATCTCCCTGAAACATAGTACTTGCGTTAATAAAGAAGGAAGTATAGCGGATGTAATCACGTCATATGATTTCGCTTGATCGAACTGTCAGTATCCATACCTCGAAATGCATAAGAACATCAAGGGACGATGTAACTGCGGTGCACACTTCTGCAAGCTGTTGCGCCGACCCGTAACTGCATGCTCCCCCTTCTACTTGGACTAATGCTCCATCGACTCCCTGAAACATAGGACTTTCATTAGTAATGAACACAATATTGAAAAAAGAAGACAAATAGGAGGGCGACGACAGAAGGACATATCAATGGCTAAAAACGAAAGAAACATTGTGTGTAACAATCACGCTACAAGAATGCAAGATCTGATGATCTCCATCGATGGAACTGTCCGGAAACGTACCTCGAGCATCTGAGTGACATCTACGGTTGTCGTCAATGCGTTGGACTCCTCAGCATCTCCCTGAAAGACAGTACTTGCATTATTTTGGATAACAATAATTATAACTGAAAACAAAGACTAGAGGACGAGTACAAGGGTGTACCATTAGGTAAAATAATTACACGATCAATTAAAACTATTGATTTACATGCCTAAAACAAGTCAGTGTCAGAATAGCTAAGTAAGATTACCCGATAGGCGCTTGAAGTGGCTGATGACTGCAATAACGACACGGATGGAGAATCTTCCGCCTTCATATTGAGTGGATACATAAATGGGGAAATTATTGTTAGCTAATGCTACACACTACCGCAAGGCCGAGAGATAAATACGTAAACTTGACTCACCAGTGGAGGGATGTGGACGAATAGAGTGGGAATAGCGGTTGAGAGCAATTTTCGCCTCGCTCGCGGTGTTTTCTTCTTTATTAGCAATGATGTGGAGTACATGTCTGGGCTAAAGTGCCTGCTGCAGATGCGGTATCGATCACCCCTCTTGTCCGCAAAGACTTCTAGGACTCTAGTTTCTAGCTCAGAGGCTGGATATCCGCAATATCGGACCCATTCTCTTATCTGATCTATTGTCTTAGGGAAAACATGCATTATAGTACCTTCAGATTTGTTATGGGTCTTCGAAGGGCAACCGCCAATGGAACAGGCAGGCATTATGGAAAGTTCTGAAAAGTAAAGATCAACAATTCTCTATGAATACCAATGTGTTAAAACAGTAAATGACACATAAAAGGTTCAATGCAAGGTCCGTTTTGGTTCTTGGAACTATACACGTTATTCACATGCGGATAAGTATTTCAATAACTTTCAAAAAATAGAAAAAGTAATTTGACTAAACTCAGAACATGTGACTAGTTCCTTGCATGTACTGTCGTGAACGAAAAGAAAACATGGATGCAATTTGATGACTACTAGCAAATAGATATAAATTAAAAAATTGGACGCAAAATGATTATGGTACATGGACTTACCTTGACGAACAAACAGTTAGATGCAGGGATCAGAGTAGTTTCTTGTCGTAGAACAGGGAGCAGTTCACAGGTTGCAAACTGACGAGTTTGCTCAAAGTGGTCACGGAAGTTCACAGAGACGAAGAGCAGATAACCAGCACCTTCACGGGTTGACTAGCAAAGCGCAAAGAAGTTCTCATTAGAAATATGAAGTGGGTTATAAAGAATTCGAACCAGGGGTGTGTTTGTGAATGAATGACGTGTATATGTCGTGGCATTATGTGGATTGCAGGGGGCCGTCCAGCGTGAGGGGGATGCTTGGCAGGAGACACGGGGTCTGGAGGTAGACATGGGAACAACAAACCCATGCTCTATAGACCACTTTGAAGTGTACATGGTCTTTGGCACCTCTTGGCCTTTATCGCTCCCTGACAGCTCCACTTGCCAGCAGCGCAAGTACCCCGGTGCGAACTGCCTTTGATAGGGCGGGGGGTGGATCGGGGCGGTGGTCGTGCAGACAAGACACAGGAAGACTCGTGAATGGAGACACACTTATGTGGATTGCAGGGGGCCGTCCAGCGTGAGGGGGATGCTTGGCAGGAGACACGGGGTCTGGAGGTAGACATGGGAACAACAAACCCATGCTCTATAGACCACTTTGAAGTGTACATGGTCTTTGGCACCTCTTGGCCTTTATCGCTCCCTGACAGCTCCACTTGCCAGCAGCGCAAGTACCCCGGTGCGAACTGCCTTTGATAGGGCGGGGGGTGGATCGGGGCGGTGGTCGTGCAGACAAGACCCGTTTGCCGCAGGGCCTCACCAAGGAGAGGCCATCTAACTGAATGTAAGAGGATGGCTGCAGGATCTACTACATGGAAGGCAGGGGGGTGAGTTTATAAATACCTCACCCTCCCAGGAGAATATATGGCGGTCATCTCTGTACCCGGTGCCCAAAAAGAGGATTTATTATGATCAACCATATTTATTATTTACCTATAACCATGTTTTGTATCAATAAAATCCAACAGCTTTTTATTGCCAACGCTTGATGCCAACCCACAAAATAATATATGTATGACTGCTGCATATATGGGTTCAACGGTTATGTGGATTGAAGGTGTGCGGCCAGCGTGAGGGAGGATGCTGGCCGGAGACATGTGGTGTGACAAGACAAGGCACTGGAAGGCTATTCAACGGAGACACACTAGATTCATTTAAAAAATCAAAACAACCATTGTTAAAATATATGTTGGGCTTTATTTTAGATTTTAATTAAACATAAATAATAAACATTACACATTGTAAAGTTGAGGTTGCAGCACATCGAGGGAAAATCCGCGGTATTGTCCACTGTCACTGGGGAAATGTTGTCTAATGGCAAGTACCGCACAGGCAGGTATTACTCTCCGAACGCGGTGTCCGAGCCTCCCGTGAAGCCACCAAGTGAAGCAACGATAGGCCACCAGCCTGTACCACCTGTGAAAAAGAAAGATGCAAACTGTATTAAAATGACAAAACTTTCTTATCAATGTCGATTCAGGTAACACATGTCATTTTCCTTAGAAAAAAATTATATCTAGAAAATGCACTATATGGAACCAATTTACATGCGTTCGAATGATATGTAAATGTAATTTTATATGTGGGAGACGACCATGAAATAGTGGTGGCATCACTGACATCACAAACAGAGTATACTTACTCGTTACTCGGATTACGCGGACGAACAGTGCCACGAAGTTCGTGCATAAGCACCATCATCATCCTCAACACTGTCCGTGAGAGGCAGGCTTCCCTGAACTCTGGCAGCTCGGTGATGCATTGCGGACTTTGCTCGCCTTCCTGCTGACTTTGCTCGCTTTCCGAAATGTAGGCCAAGCACCCGGAATTTTCACGGCAGCAGCAGTTCTCCTCCTCAGTTGGCATTAGCTCGCACCGATTGCACGTGCACCAGGTGGAGACGCCGTCCATGCGACATGGTCCAGGCTCTTCATCCGTTGACTGGTCCTCCCAACTGCCGTCCGAATCCCCATCGTTTTCGCGTGCTTGCCTTTCCAGTAGTTCTTCCTCGGTGTACTCGGGCTCGTACATATACGGCATTATTGTGGCCATTGTGCGGTAAAGATAGTAAAATAATTTATAGCGGTGGTACTGGTATCTGTTCACACGGGCTACAAGCGGCGAAGGTAGCTGACCAGAGCACAGAAACGAGTCACAGAATACTCAAAGTAACACAGAGAGAGGAATGGAATCGAAAATCTGCTGCTGTGTGTTGTGAAACGGTCTGTTTATACTTATTGAGGAGAGAGGCGTCCTGCCATTTCCATGGCAACACGTCAATAGCTGAGGCGCAGCGATTGTTGACACGAGACGTGCTTGAAATGGGCAGTACGCGTCTGCTGATGTCAGGCTCAGGGGCGGGGGATTTGATTTAGTGCCGCAAAGGCAGGTGAGCCAGGTCGATGCGGCGGAATGATAGGATTATCACAAAATGGAGGCTGATTTCGAGTGCGATAATGGGCGAAAAGTCGGGTAAGGTCCATAGGAAAGTTTCCTACGATCTACCGATTTATGCTTACAAACACATGGCCGACCCGTAGGGACAATAAAAAAAAAGTCCCGGAACTCTCCTTTAAGCTACAGGGTTTCCCAGTGAGAAGCTATCAGTGGAGGGGCCAAGGGGTGAAAGTGACAGAGCATATCACGCATACTTAAAAAAAACAGAAGATATACGCCACCAATGCTGCCTCATTGGAAATAAAAAGATTTCCACCACATTGAAATGGGAAGGTGGTAAATCTAAGCAGTGGCAAGTGGCAGGCCTCATGTCCAACGCCTATCCCAGACAAAAAACCCTGTTACCCCAAAACCAGTGTCCTGTCCCCCACAAGATGCAGAGTGTTATCAGGGAGAATGAGGGTGCCCCCGTTGGCCATGGTACCCATGCCTGCCTGGAGAAGCAAATGCAACTGTGAATTCTCTTTCACAAGCCAACCCTTAGGCTTCCTTCATCTCCTCAACCTAACAGGTATCGTGTTGCAATCTTCCCTCTCATCCACTAAACGGGCACAGCAGAGACATCAGCAGTGCATGATTTACTCACGCAACAGGTACAGAACTGTCAGCAGCAGTGCGCAATGTCCCCACTCACAGAACTGGTATAATACAAGCACATCATATATACTAGCAGCAAAGAACGCATTTGTCATTCTCAGTCCAGGCTAATCAGCAGCAGCACCAGCTTCAATCCCACAAATCCAGCACTGGCAGCAGGTACCAAAACCACACTAATGTGGGAGGAGTTTCACACCAGCATCTCTGCCAATTGAAGTTGTGGGACTGTCACAGGTTTTTGATTAGCAAGTACATGACATCCGACAGTGTTCCTGTCACATCATCCATTTTGAAGCCATATCTCTATCACTTTTCCTGATCTAGTCCATTGCATTGCTCTAAGTTTGGATATAATATAGGTTTACTGGTGAAAGTGCTTGTATACACCACGTGATGGCCCTTTTGGAATGTGAACATGAACATGCAAATTGAACACACATTTCTTATTAACTAAACACATCTCTGTAGATATCCACATATGTGATTGCCTGGCTTTATGAAATTAACCTACTTCATTTGTGAAACTAAATGGTTTTTTTTTTCCCCAGGGGACGTAACCGCTGAGTATCCACATCCTCAATGCCAGACATTTATAAACAAAAGAAAATCACTGCCCACTTCAATCACTTAGCATCACTAGTTTTCACACCACTCTGGACAGACCTCTCAAGTCATGTGCTCCAAGTCCTGCCTTTTTTAGTCCATGCAGTGTTGCATTCCTGTAATTTAGTTAGAGTTTATTCGCATCTGCTAGCACCAGCATCCTACAGCCAAAAGCCATTACTGGCTAGTGGTTTCATAGAAAAAGGTAAAACATGTGATCTCTGTAAACTACCCAATTTATTGTGTTACTTTCAATACTTAATGTGACACCCAGAAAACATCTGCGTAATAACAATCATCATTTTATTCATTGGTTTTTCACAGACATGTAGCTTGTTGCTATGTAAGTTGTAAATAAAAAATAGTCTCACAAAAAAAAAATTAAACACTATTTGCTGTAGAAATGGTTTGAGCTGCAGTACATAATATTCCACATGTGGCCATTATACATTGATAGACTACTCCAGATGTCGTCTCAGTATCTAGATGAAGCACCACAGGTGTCTGGTCTCCCCCTACTGGATGCATTACATTAACATGATCTCCAGAACTAGACACACTACGCCCTATCAATAATGCCCTTAGAAGCAGACACATTGCTCCAGATGTCCTGAATAGCTGAACTTAAAAGGCCCTCTTTTCTGTCTTCACCTGAATCTGTATTGTACCAGGAACCTCAGCTGATCGCAAACTTTGCTCTCCTGGGGATAATATCTGATTTCTCTAAACTCAGTGCTGTGCCAGCCTCAGACCCTCCTCTACAGTCAAGGGTCTGCTTGTTTGGTTATATTTGGTTGCTTGCTTTTGTAGCTTTGGTGCCCTTTATGCCTTAACCTACTGGATCCCTATGGGAGCTTGCCTTGGTGACTTAACAAAGACTTCACCATTTATGTTATGTTAGTCTATATCCTGGGAAATTGGAGATGAGTGTGTTTGGTCCAAAATTCACAAGGCAGGCAGGACAACATCATATGACACTGCAGGCATGCCAGTGACCTATCAGCCCGGCTTGCAATTTCCAAAGCCACATGCTAAAAAATGTTTTAAACGTGCGTGTATTTGAGTTTAGATGAGGAATTGTGCGTTGACAGGCAGTTTTGCAGTGGGAAATTAAATAATGGTGCAATTAAAGAATTAATTTACATCGGGATATTCTGAATTATTTGATTGAATGTAATGCTCACTATTGAATAATCCATTGCCAAAATCCTATTGTAAACTGGAAATTCAAGAAATTTCTATTAAACATATTGAATCAATGTAAAATTAAATTGTGCCAGATATTATTCTATTCTTGTAGGCAAACGTGCTGTATTTATAGACTTTATTAAAGGAAAAATAAATGGTAATATACTTCTGCATGTTTGCTGTGCATCTTGCATTTTTGTGTTCTATAAAAGATACCCAGAAGGTTTGTTGCAAGTTAAAGGAGAGGTCGAGTATATTTCTTAACATGCCTACACTTTATTAAATTGCCATTGAAAGCAAAAATGACACACAGAGAGCCTTTCTTTTTATATGTGACGTACAATTTGTCAATTTAGTGTGAACTCAAGAAGTCTGTTTGCATAGAATACAGCTCCTATGCAAAGCAGCAAAGCCCAGATCCATCATCGATTATTTAAAGGTAAAGTTTAGGAAAGGTTTAGTGTGGGTTGTAGTTGGGTGAGGACAGGGGGTGGAGGAGGATGTCCGATACACCAGCAGAGGAGAGTGTTGAAGGAGTGTAAAGCTTATTGGATGGGTTTGGGATGAATCTGATTATGTCGCTCCTTTCATTGAGGTAGCCTCTGCTCATGTTGCTAGGGGGCGGGCCTGGGGGCAGCTATATGAGGGAGGACCACATGAAGGAGGCGACCCTCAGGTTGATGACCCGACATCATTGGAGAAGGTCACATACCACCCATTGGCCCTCATTACGACCCTGGCGGAAATCGAAAAACGATGGCGGAAATGCAATACCGCCATCGAATAGCGCTCGGTGCGACTATGACCCGTCACCGCAAAGTACGATGCCATTAGCGACACCGTAGTGAACGCCAACGCTAACTGCACCAAGTACGCGCGCGCGCGCCATGCCAAACCGTAAATACCACCATGGCGCAAGGGTACGCGAATTCCGACCCTAGCGGACATGTACCTAACGCCATCAAGCACGGCGGAAAGTACCATTCCGCCATGGCGAGAAGTACGGCATCGCGAATCAACCGTAAACGGCCCAACTGAGTGCCTGTACACCGCTCCCTGCCCACATAGTACAACTCCCCGTAGGTGCAATGAAGTCACAATGCAACCAGTGAAATGTACAAGTCACCCATGCATGCCAACGAACAAAAGAATCACAAGAGGGGCCAATGGGAGCTGCAGGGCACAGATGGCACGAATACAGAAGCCATTCCAATGGACATGACCACAGTCCCCCACCAAGAAACGCACGCAAACACAGGCACCTGTGACCAGCAATATTTCGAAAATCACATCATTCCACCAGTACACCTGGCTGACCGGCATCTGTCACACAAAACCTAATCCCCCGCCCCTGAGCATGACATCATTCAAACAGTCATATTGGCAGCCCTCATCCCTGACCTCACTGGGCTTCGTAGGCAAACGCGCCCAGCACAGTACCACGCAACTATACTCCGAAGCTGGAACCCAATGCAGATCTCCTCACAATACATCGCTCCCCAAATAGGAATATGCCACATCACTTGCAAAGAAGAACGCTACACGGCCCATATCAGAATAGAAATTTAATGCACAACAAAATCACCAAGCCCATACAGCCATTAGGCCATGAACTCCAAAACACATTTCACCATTGTGGGCTGCATCCGCAAGAAATGACCAGCTACTTCTTGTGTGACGCCCTGTTCCATCATGGTACACAGAGCCACATTCACGTACGAAAAGGCAACATGGAAGCGCACAGAACCGCAGGGCCGTCCCAATGGGGAGGCACTAGTCCAGCTGAAAGGCCGAAATGTTGCTCCGAGCCACTAGTACTGCGTAAGGGCATGTGGCCCATTGGCGATCGTCCCATAAGATCGTAATGCTGCTCCACTGATTAACACGAAGCAGCAGGTGTCGGGAGTAAAAGCCATCTGCAGGAGTGGCATACAGATGGCAGTGGCAAAAGGGGAGGAGATACCTGTCAACCAAAAGAAAAGAAAAAGAACAGAATGGCCATCAGAACTACATTCGAACAACTCACTTCAATGATCACACTAAATCCACAGCCATATGCATGCTAGCCCACTCCAAAGGATCATCACCACCCCAAAACCACTTGCGACTCATAACTATCTATATCGAGGTGTAAACACCATCACAAACGAGTGTACCTGTGCATGCGTCTGTGAAAACAGAATCCATCAGATGGGATTGGTAACGTGCATGGACACAAGTGTCTGAGGGCGCGTCGAGACAGGGAGGGCTCAACAAGGCCAGATAGACGATGGTCCCACTATGGCAGCCCTGCATCACATAGCGCAGGGGAGGCGGACAGATTCCAAGAAGCCCTGTACATGGCAAACTCTGTATCAAATCATCTGTCCATGCATCCATTCATCATTCCCTCATCCCGGGATAAAAACGCCTGAATATTTACTCACATGACATTAGAAATATCCATTGAGTCTGTGCGTTATGCAGCCAGCAAAATCCACAGTGCCCCAGCCCGTAATTCCAGTGTAGTGAAGTAACATGTATTTGGGAACGTCCGGCCTCATCGCCCACGTCGCTATTGCGCATCCCAAACTATTCATATCAATCATTGCATCCTCGCCATGGCCCCTGTCTCAAGGACATTGAACAATAGAACGTTATATTTGCAGTCAGACCTGTGGGCATCTCCTCGCCGCTAGCTGATAACCGAAAGCGCCGCCCTTCGAATTCCTCATTTGCAACATCACGTCGAAAAGGCATCTGTGGCCGCTTGAAATCACAAATTAATCCATCTAGTGCGGCTGTGTGTGAAAATGGCAACTGCCTTCACTCACAAATGGGACGCCCCGCCCGTCGTTGCAACTCGGTACAGTGATGCATGAGGGCCCACCGTTACTCGAGTACTACGTTCCACTGACCCCTCACAAGTCTGTTCGCGACTGCAAAGATTGCATGTGAAACAATGGGACCATAGCCGAATGAACATATCAACCAATGTTACACGGCCATCGGGTACAAATACATGATTGCAATAGCAAGATGCCATTCGTCGAATTGCAGCGTTGTGTGCGGGACGTGCTCGCCCAAAGGGGAGTGCAGCTTGCACAGGTGGAATGAATCACCACAGGTGGAGGCCATACAGCCCGAAAACACATAAATTGCACACCCAGTCTCCTCCCACAACCACACCCACTCCGAAATGCTACCGGCAGGACTAGCTATGTTGGCCCTGGGGGACCTGATAGCACTGCAAGTACTCCAACTCCAAGAAGAAGACGAACACCAACTTCAACCAGCCGCACGGAGGAGACGCAGGAGGAGGAGGAGGGCAAGGCAGGGCCAGCAAGGGCCGCCAGCACAGCCACTACCACCACGCAGGCAGCCCGCAATCCCACGCCTCCGAGCACATCCGTTCAACCTCACTGATGAGCAGATCCACACCCTCTACCGTTTGGACCGGGACACCATAGCCGCCATCGTGGACATGACACAGGCTGACCTTGTCAGCATGATAGATAGCCCAACCGCCATCCCACCCCTACTGAAGGTGGTGTCTGTACTCCACTTCCTGGCCACAGGCACCTACCAGCACACAGTCGGACAGTTGCATGGCATTTCTCAGCCACTGTTCTCACGGACACTATTGCAAGTGCTCGATGCCCTCCTGCAGCACGCAGACGACTACATCTCTCTACCACGCTCGGAGCAGGAAATTACGAACACAAAAGTGGGATTCCATGCACTTGCCGGCATACCGGGTTGCCTTGGTGCCATCGACTGCACCCATGTGGAATTGGTCGTCCCACATGCCATGGAGGCCCAGTACCGCAACCGAAAACAATTTCATTCTCTGAATGTACAAATGGTGTGTGACTCCAACAGGATCATTACACATTGTTGTGCCCGATTCCCTGGATCAACCCATGATTCTATGGTCTTGAGGAACTCTACAATACCACGCTACATGGAGCGACACGCAGGGAACAGATCCTGGCTACTCGGTGAGACTCATTTCATGCATGATGATGTGGGGTATGTGATTCGGCAATGACCTGGCAGGAAGGGGGGGGGGGTGTGTGTGCGTACGTAGCAATGGCATTCCACATAATACGTTTATCGTCCACATACAGGTGATGCTGGATATCCACTGAAGAGATGGCTCCTCACACCAGTCCGGAACCCACGGGACCAGCATGAGGAGGACTACAACCATGCCCACTCACGTACCCGTGTAGTCATAGAACAGGCATTCGGCCTACTGAAGACTCGTTTCCGCTGCCTCAGCAGGTCTGGCGGGGCACTCCTGTACCGCCATGAGAAGGTTGCAAAGATGGTGATGGCATGTGTCATGCTCCACAACATGTGCGTATGTAGAAATGTGCCCATGCCCCCTGACGCAGAACTGCAAGCACCTGAGGATGGTCATGATGAGGGTGGGGATGTGGCAGCACCTCAAGGAGTCTGCGAGGCACAGGAGGGCCGTGACATTCGTCAGCATCTCATTGATGCATGCTTCTAGCACTCACGCCTGGTGGCTGATACATGGACACGGTACTCGTGGCACTGTGTGTGTCTGGTACATGCACAATATGGACTGTACGCCTATGATGGCCTAGTACACAAAGATCATTGTCCACACATCTCATTGGTTGATCGTGCATTGTTTATGGCATATGTGATTTCATGTTAAACACCCTATCGACCCGCCACCCAAGTGAGCCCAACACACCCCCTCCACCCTCCTACCTCCCCCCCGAACACCAGTGTCCAAAGATGCTCATTGTCAGTGGGCAGTCGCTATTGCAAGCCCCCTCTGCGGGTATCAGGGGCACCCCTGCCTGTGGAGCGCAGGTTCCTCCCAGATCTACGTTGGGGGCTGCCCTGGACGGAACTTGCAACGGATGATGTCTCTGCCTGCTCACGTCCATGCATGTCCCTAAGGGTTTGTGAGAGCTCAGTGAGCACACGGCGCACTGCGGCAAGTTCGGCACATACGTCTTTGGACGTCGCATGCAGTTCCCCCCTCAGGCTCTCGGTGCTTCTCTCCATTTGGACTCTCAGGCTCTCGGTGCTACTCTCCATTTGTGCCCTTAGTGTCTCTGTACTTCTCTCCATTTCTGCCCTAAGTGTCTCAGTTGATGTTTCTATGTCTGCCTTAGTGCCCCCACATTCATCGGCATGGTCCTTGAGGAGCGTGGCCAGTTGCTGCTGTTGCACGATTAACTGGTCGAGGGACTGTTGCCTCTGCTGGGCCATGGCCATTTGCGGTGGTGTCACAGGGTGGCTGTTCGCCTCATGTTGCCCTGCCACAGGGCTTGTGGGGGATGGCCAGTCGTCGTCTTGTGGGTGCCCCTGCGTGGTATCCTCATGTTGTACGGGATGGGACAGACAGGGGGATTGGGACAGGTCATGGATGGATCTGACTTCGACATCCCCGTCTTCTGTGTCGGAGCATGCTGCCATCAATGGGGTGTCACCTATGGTGCTGTTGCCACCAGAGGCAGTGCCTTCTGTGGCATCCATTGGGGGGACCTGTGGTGCTGCTGTTGTGGGCATGCTGGCTGCTGGGGTGCCTGTTGATGTTCCCTCCTCTGTGCTGCCACCTGATTTGTGCTGCTGCCGTGTCTTGATGCGTGCAGCTGAGGTGGAGGGTCTTTGGCCGTTGGTCTTGGCCCTCTTTGCAGGTGTGCTGGTAGGGGTGTCCTGAAGCTCGTCGTTTGGATCAGACCCTGTGGTGGAGTAAAGGAGGGCGAGGGTTATTAATGGGTCTGTGGGAATTGGAATGGCATTGTATCACATGCATTGGGGTGGTACCTGAGGGTGATTTGGGTCGGGGCCTTGGAGGTGCTTTCATTTGTGTGTGGAGTGAGGGTGCAGTTGTTTGGCAGCCTGCAGTTAGGGTGTGCCTGCTGCACGTGTAGTGGGTGTTTTTGGGGTTTTTAATTATTCATGTATTTATTGTGTGTTTTAAAGTGCGCTATCAGGCCAATGTGTGTGGACGTCCTCCTGGCCATGTGTTTCTGTTGCACTATGTGGACACATGGTACTTCACATGATTGGACATTGTGGAATTGGCATTGTTTTATTTGGGCCACCTACCTGATTCTTCGGATGTCTGCACTCCTTTCTCCATCCCTCCGACTCCCTCTATACTCTCCATTCCAATGGTGGAGGCACAGATTTCTTCCCAGGGGGTCAACTTGATGGGTGATTCCGATCCTCCCCCGGTGGCTGTGGCAATGTTGCGGTTGGCAGACAGTATGCTACGGACGCGTATCCGCAGGTCGTCCCATCGCTTTCTGCATTGCTGTGGGTTGCGGGGTGCGGTCCCCACCGCACTTACCCGCTGTGCCACCAGAGCCCATATGGCCTTCTTGTTCGCAAGTGCCGTCCTGGTCATTTGCGTGGAGAAGACGGCGGCGGCATTCTCCTGGAGGGTCTCTGTTAGCACGGTGAGTTCCTCACGGGAGAAGTGGACCTGCCGCTTGCGGTCGCACGCTTTCTTCGCTACTTTTCCCATTTTTCTTGGTTTCGCTAGGGTGGATGACGGGTTGGGGTGTGTCTCAGGGTAGTGTTTTTAGTGGTTGTGTGGATTTTGTGGTTTTATAGGTGTACGGCGGGATGTTTCCCGTTCCGGGCCCATGTTTTTACTTCCGTTTCCGTATATTTACGGTCACCGTACTTTCCGGTTGGCGCTCACTGCGGTGTCCGCTGAGATGGGTGGCGGTATTGCACCTAGGGCGCCGTACGGCGGCGGTGTGGGCCGTTTTGGGGTCATTTCCGCCATCGCGGACTTTGCACTTCCGCCATGCCGTGGTGCTCGTGCCCGATGGGTCGGAATGGGCCGCACTTTGCTCCATCGTGCAATGGCGGAAACGCTATTTACGCTGTGGCGGTCCGGTCAGTCACTTTCCGCCAGGGTCGTAATGAGGGCCATTGCCTTTTAGAGATGTTTCCTTCCTTCCTCATGCCTTGGTGGCATATTGTAACATTCTCCCTCAACCACTTGTCAAGTCTACTTCAAGTGTGCTTCAAGTATTCCCCAATATCACACAAGGAAAAGTGTGACAACAACTGAGATGAGGATGAGTTGAGAAGTGATGATTATTACTCCTAATGAGAACCAATGTCAGCCGTCTAGTCACTGGGGAAATTTGATTGGACCAACATGGTTTAAAACCATGCTAGGAAGAGAAGCATGGGGTTCTCTAGCTCAGGACAGAGAGGTACCGCTGCTGATGTCCGAGTCCAAGCAACTACACAGACTGAAAGGGCAGCCCGGTCAGCAATGTACTCACGGAGTCTCCATAGAAACCGTAACGAAGAGTGAGGAAGCAAGTCATGCTGCCTGAGTCTGGAAAGGTGACCGAAGCCCAAAGAGACATGGAAGCCGGAGAAACATTTGACTTGGAGTTGGGAATGCTGAGAAAGCATAATAGTAGAACCAGTAAGCCCAGGGAAAGAGTTGGGAGCCAAAGCACTGTCAAGTGAGTTAACAAAATCCCCAGACAGTGGGACTGGGGTCTGGGACAATCATTACGAAATTGGGGGAGACCAAGAAAGCAAACCATAGAGACATTACTTGTTTAAACACCTTAGAAAAATAGACCAAGTTTTTGGAAAGTAAGCTGAATGATTATATTATTAAAAGTACCAAAAACAGTATTTGAAAGAAACTGCATACACATCCTGGCAACAGAGTATATGAGGCAAAGCCAAATGTTTGAAATAAACTGCATACAATTCCTGGCAGGACAGTATACCAGGAAAAGCCAAGTGTTTTACAGAAACTGCATATATGTTCTGATAGGAGAGTATACCAGGCCAAGCCAAGTGTGTGCAAGAACGTGAAAGAGATTGCCTCCAAGATCTGGCAGGAGAGTATACCAGGCAAAGATAGTGTGCATGATAAACTACTGTAAGAAGAGAATCTCAAGGAAGATCCATGCCCTTTAAATTGTGAATTGTTGTAAATGTGAAAAAGAGCATGGCACGGAAGTACACCAAGTGACCTTCGAGCAGGGGATCCGCACTCAAATTGTAATACAGTAAAAAGAGAAACCAGAGGAAGACATATGCCCTTAGAATTGTGAGATGTCTTGCATGTAAAGAGAAACCTGGGGAAGGGAGCCTTTTCCTCAGGAACAGTGAACCCACCAAGAGGACAGAGCTATCCTCTCGGATTACAAGGAACGTGGTTATTACCTGTTCAAACCTTTCATTTTAAAGAAACGGAATCTGGGGAAGAAAGCCATTCCCAGAAACTGTGAACATTGTCAACTTGGATCTTTTTAGTTGAATTTATACTTTTGTGTTGGATTTGAATGTTTGTGCACTTTGAGAATCAGAGACAATATCCTTTGACCTTAGAGTTAGTTTTAGAGTGTGAGGGCCAGGATAGGATTTCAAACACAGGGCATATATATGCTTTGGACGTCTTGACAAAGGACATGCCCGTTAGTTTTGGATGAGGTACTGATATTTCTCCTAGATTAGGTATAGTGAGTCATTTCCCAACCCCTTTATCATTTAATAAAAGTTTATAACAAAACATATGAGTCCTCTCTGTGTATCTCATTCTTGGCTCCTCACAAGCAGTTGTGAGTGGGTGTAAGGAGTGAGTTTAGTAGTAGTAGAAATGGGAGGAAGAAAGTAGCGGTAGTAGCCGGGAGGTAGTTGAAGTGGGAGTAGTAGGAGAGGAGTAGTAGTGAGAGGCAGCAATAGACTAGGAGTAGTGTTATGAACAGAGATGTTGTAGTAGTAGCAGAAACATAGTAGTGATAAGGAGGAAGAGTATCAAGAAGTAGAAACAGAGGAAACATCAAAGAGAGGGAGGAAGGCAGAACATAAGATCAGAGGGATAGAGGTGTGATGGTAGGAGAAGATTGTGGGACCCAGTTAGGAGAGGATCAGTTGAGGCTGTGATTGAGTGCCGAGCAGTTGGACCTGGGTGGAAGGAGGCACCATCACTCCCCAGAACACTAAGTGCTCCTAGGAGAGGGAAAGTTAGAAGGCGCTTGGAGAGTAAGTCAACCATCGACTCAGGGAATGCGTCAACCGTATAAGAAAGAGCAAAAGACAGAGAGTTGTCACCAAGCAATAATAGTAACCCTGCTAAGGAGTCCTGGCTAGGGAGGAGCGAAAAACCATAATAAACATCCTTGAAGAACCAGATGGTGTCAGAGTGGTTATTTGTGCTGGACACCATCACAAAAGTATATATTAAGTTGTATGAATTATACATAATTCACATATTTTGATAAATTCATCATGCATGCGGTGACAAAAAAAAATCAAGGATCTCTCTAGGTTAAAAACATTCTTATGGATCTATATGCATAATTCTTATCTATAGTAGATATCCTTTTAGAGAACTATCAGAAAAAGGAATATTTCATTGCATTCTGATCTCATACACAAAGGAGGTGGCTAGATAGATTATACCACATCAAAATACATTGGGTGTATAAAAGCAAACAGAGGGCGCTGGAGTGTGTGAAGTAATGAAGGGGGCCTATTACAGACTGGTTCCAATCCAAAAATGCTGCATCAAATGATGCTGCATGGATGGAGTATGCTGGGTATTGAAACTCAAACACATAGTAAAAAGATGAGAGTTTGTTTGGGAAAGCAGAAAATCAAACGAGCCCATCTGACAGGAGGAATGCAGATTTGGACCCCAGTTGGACATAGCTGGTGGGAAATTCTTCTTAAGGAGGATTTTTCCAGATAGGAATGCATGCAGAGGCCATTTTCCAAAGAACAACTAGATTATCTGAGAGAGATAGTTGGAGCAAGTGCACATATTTATTTATTTTTTGCATTTTCAAAGCGCTGACACAGCCCGCAGACATTGAGGCGCTGTTACAGGAATTGTTTGTTTTAGTTGTGTAGTTGTTTGACTTAGTTGAGTATTTATAATGAGCTTAAATAGCCAGAGGTTTCTAATTGCAGACCTGGGGATCGAACCTGTGTTGCTTTGTGTCGTCTTGCTTACAAGGCGAGCACGCTGCTGCTGAGCTATCCTCCCAGAGGTTGAGCTGATTTGACAGAGCTGCCTGTGGCCAGTTGATGTCCCTGCCTATACTGGTCCTTTGAAAGTGAGTGAGTTTCATGATCTCAAATAATTTAGACAAATGTCACAAGAATTAAATAAATTCCAGACAGCAATTAAAAGTATTTTGAGGAACCTTGTTTAAATGCTATCTATTTTACTGAAAGAGGCAAAATGAATTGTGACATGATTAAAATTGAATCCATAGGTACATTCACCATATCAGCTTTTGTGCTGTAATTTGAAATACTTGGTACCCCTTAGATATGTTATATTGAAATATTGATTGACAATTCCTTTGATTGGTGCCTACCATAGTCAATAAAGTCATTGAAATCTATTGCTTAATGAACACATGGAGCTATGGTATTGTGAAGGTAAAACGGATTCCTTGAGAATAGTGAGATAGTTAGGGCACTGCTGTCCCAGCATTCCAAAAGAAACACTATTTCTGAACCCGACCCTTCAAAAATATTTGCAATCAATTCAATTAATCAGCTGAAATGATATCCAATTGCATATGTGTCCAAACTAAGAAAGAATAGATTGTCACAAATAGTGCACACACATTTAGATTGGAATTAGCCAAAGAATCAGAGAACCATATGTTATATATATTTCTCTCGCACACCAATACTTGTTACTGGTTTCAGAGAAAACAAAGTAAATTGTTTTGTTTTAAACTTTGTTCTGGGAACTGTTTCACCTTTTGATTTAAGGGGAAAAAATAAAACAATATGAATTTATTTCTGTTGCACTAAATATCAGCGCTCTCCCAAAACGCTGTGTTTCCTTAAGCTGTCGGTGTCTGGAATCTTGGAAAGCGGACCTCGCCGCCAGGCCACGCCCACCCCGGAAGCACAGGGTTAAAAGCACTCGCAAGTGCCCTTGTGGCGTTAAGCCCGCAGTGGAGACAAGGGCGCAGTGCTGTTAGGCTGTCGGGCGTGTTTGTGGCGTGCTTCCTATTAAATTTACGGTTATGGTGGCCATGAATTTGTGATCTGAGAAATGTTAATGTAAGTGAACTGGTTCATGAAGTAAGGAAACCAGCTGTTATTACATCTTCTAAAGGACTTCCTGGTTGGGGGGGAGAGTCGGACTAAAGCTGCTCCCTAAGCTGTCGGGCGTTCCCATACTAGGTAGCTATTTGGAACTGCTTTTACGGTTTAAACTTAGAAATCTTATGCCGTTTTATGACATTAAAGCTACCAACTAACGGACTGATTTAGCTTTGATAGGTGTGTGATCTTTGCAACTGTGACTTAGTTCTATTTTAAACTTTCGCTATAAATAGCCTTTTATTGTTTTCTCTTTGCTACTGGTGACACTCGCTTTAATAGTCTGCTCCTTTTAATGTTGATATTGTTAGAATATCCCCAGTCTTAACCTTTTTTAACTGTGGGGCTGCGAAGAGATGTCCTCCCCTGTGTTTTTCATAATATGGTGAATTTCTGAATGCTGTTTTTATAGGTCATATATATTTTTTTGCACAACCACTTTTTGCACTTTTGTTGCTCACCTCTTCGGATAGGCGGGTTACCTTTTGATTTTAGTTACGCAGTATCCCTTTTGGACCCTCCTTTCCTGTAGGCTGCGAGGTGGTACCTCTCCTCAGGGGTTTATAAGACTCCCGCATTCACCCCGCCGTATTCTGAGTAGACGGTTAATTTCCCCTTTCCTAGCATCATGGTTCCGAGTCCATGTGCACATAACCTTAGGTCTGTGAAGGGGAAAAAAGATACAATAACACCCACTTTAAAATTAGGAACCCAGAAGTTGGGTAAAGGTAAAAACCCTAAGAAAGGAGGGAAGAAAGAGCAAACTTGTGGGATTAAAGGTGTTTTAAAGCAACCTAAGATACTTACAGGGTAATTCATAGAATTTCGCAGAAAAGTGTCGCAAGCGGCTGGCGCAGAGTGTCCGCGTGCGATTGTGTGCGCCAGGCACGTGCGCTAAAACCGATTTCCGCGCACAGCGTATTCATGGATTTTAGGCTCCCAAACCAGCCGTGGCGCAGAGTATCGCAGCGACCCTGCAGCAGCGCCAGTAACGCCCCCAAGAACGCCCTCGCGCAAGGAAAAGCCATCAAAATCGCTAAATCATCGCAAAGGGCTGCGCTAACCCTGGACCAGTTTACAGGGCTGCCAAACAAGGAACGCAAAGCGGGTAACGTGCATATCAGGGGTACGCGGGAAGTCATACACGCGATTAGCCTGGCTACGTGTATTACAGGGGTACGCGGGAAGTTTTACACGCGATTCGGCTGGGTACGTGTATTACAGGGGTGCGCGTGAATTCTCACATGCGATTTGGCCAGGTACGTGTATTACAGGGGTGCGCGGGAAGTTCCACACGCGAATAGCCTGGGCGCGTGTATTTCAGGGGTGCGCGGGAAGTTCCACACGCGAATAGCCTGGGCGCGTGTATTTCAGGGGTGCGCGGGAAGTTCCACACGCGAATAGCCTGGGCGCGTGAATTTGAGGGGTGCGCGGGAAGTTCCACACGCGAATAGCCTGGGCGCGTGTATTTCAGGGGTGCGTGGGAAGTTACACACGCGATTAGGCTGGGTGGGTCCTCACAGGTGTTCCCTGTACACCCTCGACGGCCCCTGCAGGCAGCCCACAAAACAGGGGACTACCCTGCACACCTGCTCATGTCCCCCTGCACACCCACCCCCCAGCAGTGCAGGGGCACCCTCCACCAGGCCCCCACTCATGTCTCCCACCACCCCCACCCCCCCAGCCACCAGGGGCACCCTCCACCAGGCCCCCACTCATGTCTCCCACCACCCCCACCCCCCAGCAGTGCAGGGGCAGCCCCCACCAGGCCCCCACTCATGTCTACCACCACCCCCACCCCCCCAGCCACCAGGTGCACCCTCCACCAGGCCCCCACTCATGTCTCCCACCACCCCCACCCCCCCAGCCACCAGGGGCACCCTCCACCAGGCCCCCACTCATGTCTCCCACCACCCCCACCCCCCAGCAGTGCAGGGGCAGCCCCCACCAGGCCCCCACTCATGTCTACCACCACCCCCACCCCCCCAGCCACCAGGGGCACCCTCCACCAGGCCCCCACTCATGTCTCCCACCACCCCCACCCCCCAGCAGTGCAGGGGCACCCTCCACCAGGCCCCCACTCATGTCTCCCACCACCCCCACCCCCCCAGCCACCAGGGGCACCCTCCACCAGGCCCCCAATCATGTCTCCCACCACCCCCACCCCCCAGCAGTGCAGGGGCACCCTCCACCAGGCCCCCACTCATGTCTCCCACCACCCCCACCCCCCAGCAGTGCAGGGGCACCCTCCACCAGGCCCCCACTCATGTCTACCACCACCCCCACCCCCCCAGCCACCAGGGGCACCCTCCACCAGGCCCCCACTCATGTCTCCCACCACCCCCACCCCCCAGCAGTGCAGGGGCACCCTCCACCAGGCCCCCACTCATGTCTCCCACCACCCCCACCCCCCCAGCCACCAGGGGCACCCTCCACCAGGCCCCCACTCATGTCTCCCACCACCCCCACCCCCCAGCAGTGCAGGGGCAGCCCCCACCAGGCCCCCACTCATGTCTACCACCACCCCCACCCCCCCAGCCACCAGGTGCACCCTCCAGCAGGCCCCCACTCATGTCTCCCACCACCCCCACCCCCCCAGCCACCAGGGGCACCCTCCACCAGGCCCCCACTCATGTCTCCCACCACCCCCACCCCCCAGCAGTGCAGGGGCACCCTCCACCAGGCCCCCACTCATGTCTCCCACCACCCCCACCCCCCAGCAGTGCAGGGGCACCCTCCACCAGGCCCCCACTCATGTCTCCCACCACCCCCACCCCCCAGCAGTGCAGGGGCACCCTCCACCAGGCCCCCACTCATGTCTCCCACCCCCCCACCCCCCAGCAGTGCAGGGGCACCCTCCACCAGGCCCCCACTCATGTCTCTAACCACCCCCACCCCCCCAGCCACCAGGGGCACCCTCCACCAGGCCCCCACTCATGTCTCCCACCACCCCCACCCCCCAGCAGTGCAGGGGCACCCTCCACCAGGCCCCCACTCGTGTCTACCACCACCCCCACCCCCCCAGCCACCAGGGGCACCCTCCACCAGGCCCCCACCCATTTCTCCCACCACCCCCACCCCCCAGTCACCAGGGGCACCCTCCACCAGGCCCCCACTCATGTCTCCCAGCGTGCTACGTGTATTTCAGGGGTGCGCGGGAAGTTCCACACGCGAATAGCCTGGGCGCGTGTATTTCAGGGGTGCGCGGGAAGTTCCACACGCGAATAGCCTGTGCGTGTATTTCAGGGGTGCGCGGGAAGTTCCACACGCGAATAGCCTGGGCGCGTGTATTTCAGGGGTGCGCGGGAAGTTCCACACGCGAATAGCCTGGGCGCGTGTATTTCAGGGGTGCGCGGGAAGTCCCACACGCGAATAGCCTGGGCGCATGTATTTCAGGGGTGCGCGGGAAGTTTTACACGCGATTTCAGCAGGGTACGTGTATTTCAGGGGTGCGCGGGAATTCTCACACGCGATTTGGCTTGGTACGTGTATTACAGGGGTGCGTGGGAAGTTACACATGCGATTAGGCTGGGTGGGTCCTCACAGGTGTTCCCTGTACACCCTCGACGGCCCCTGCAGGCAGCCCACAAAACAGGGGACTACCCTGCACACCTGCTCATGTCTCCCTGCACCCCCACCCCCCAGCAGTGCAGGGGCACCCTCCACCAGGCCCCCACTCATGTCTCCCACCCCCCCACGCCCCCAGCCACCAGGGGCACCCTCCACCAGGCCCCCACTCATGTCTCCCACCACCCCCACCCCCCAGCAGTGCAGGGGCAGCCCCCACCAGGCCCCCACTCATGTCTACCACCACCCCCACCCCCCCAGCCACCAGGGGCACCCTCCACCAGGCCCCCACTCATGTCTCCCACCACCCCCACCCCCCCAGCCACCAGGGGCACCCTCCACCAGGCCCCCACTCATGTCTCCCACCACCCCCACCCCCCAGCAGTGCAGGGGCAGCCCCCACCAGGCCCCCACTCATGTCTACCACCACCCCCACCCCCCCAGCCACCAGGGGCACCCTCCACCAGGCCCCCACTCATGTCTCCCACCACCCCCACCCCCCAGCAGTGCAGGGGCACCCTCCACCAGGCCCCCACTCATGTCTCCCACCACCCCCACCCCCCCAGCCACCAGGGGCACCCTCCACCAGGCCCCCACTCATGTCTCCCACCACCCCCACCCCCCAGCAGTGCAGGGGCACCCTCCACCAGGCCCCCACTCATGTCTCCCAGCGTGCTACGTGTATTTCAGGGGTGCGCGGGAAGTTCCACACGCGAATAGCCTGGGCGCGTGTATTTCAGGGGTGCGCGGGAAGTTCCACACGCGAATAGCCTGGGCGCGTGTATTTCAGGGGTGCGCGGGAAGTTCCACACGCGAATAGCCTGGGCGCGTGTATTTCAGGGGTGCGCGGGAAGTTCCACACGCGAATAGCCTGGGCGCATGTATTTCAGGGGTGCGCGGGAAGTTCCACACGCGAATAGCCTGAGCGCATGTATTTCAGGGGTGCGCGGGAAGTTTTACACGCGATTTCAGCAGGGTACGTGTATTTCAGGGGTGCGCGGGAATTCTCACACGCGATTTGGCTTGGTACGTGTATTACAGGGGTGCGTGGGAATCATCACACGCGATTAGGCTGGGTGGGTCCTCACAGGTGTTCCCTGTACACCCTCCACGGCCCCTGCAGGCAGCCTACAAAACAGGGGACTACCCTGCACACCTGCTCATGTCCCCCTGCACCCCCACCCCCCCAGCAGTGCAGGGGCAGCCTCCACCAGGCCCCCACTCATGTCTCCCACCACCCCCACCCTCCTGCCACCAGGGGCAGCCTCCACCAGGCCCCCACCCATGTCTCCCACCACCCCCCGCCACCAGGGGCACTCTCCACCAAGCCCCCACCCATGTCTCCCACCACCCCCACCAGTGCAGGGGCACCCTCCACCAGGCCCCCACCCATGTCTCCCAACACCCCCACCCACCAGCACTGTGGGGCACGTGGCCAGCAGGCAGTCAGGCAGCAGCAGATGGCAGGTGGGAGCGTGCTCAGGGCTCTGGGGGGCAGTAATTTCGCCTCCTGGCCAGGAGCGTGGTCTCTCGTGTGTGAACGCGTGGACAGCCTGATAGGTAGTGAAATCCCACACGTCAGCAAAGGCCCTTAGCGCGTAAACCCGTCAACAGCATATGCGCGCCTATAGTCACCTGCACGTGCAGGAAATTGTTGCGTGACACGTCCCAGTGTCAAAGCGTGTGATTGGTGAAAATGGATGTACACGTAGAAGTGACAAAGCGTGTGATTGGTGAAAATGGATCTACACGCAGGAGTGACAAAGCGTGTGATTGGTGAACGTACACGCCGCGTAAGTGACGCTGTACGTGTGGGCCTGTATATAAGGTACATGTAGAACACCATTTCCTTGTACGTGCTTTTCGTGGAGAGCGAGTGGGTGAAATCTGTACTTCTTGTCGTTTCACACGCGATTTACTTCACGGCGTTTCCAGTTCGTATTCCCTGTTACCTCTGACAGCTTTTTCTCTTTTTTCTCTTTTACTGGTTTACCTGGGCCTGTTCCCTCAAACAGTGTCCCCTTCTACTGTTGTCCTGTCTTCTCAGACAGCGTACACATCTTCTTTTGGCGGGGGTTTAGCCAGCCAAACGCGCTCATTCTTCACGCTCTTTTACCTGGCAGACGGTGAGTCACGCACGTATCCAACTTCTGTGCTTGCCCCGTGTGTTGCCTACCCCTTCAGAGGTCATTCTAGGCTGCGTGTGACACGCATACGTTCATTCTTGTGTTACTGGGTGCCACAGCGTAGTGCAGGTTTTTCTTTCTGCACACGTGGTCTAGGAGGGGTTGCGTGCACGTCATCTCCCTTTTTTGGGCCTCCTGTGCGTTGCGTGACCCGTCATCTTTCCCCAGGGGTTACAATCAGCCGTGCTAGAGCACTAGGGTACAATTACCATCTGGTACCCAACCCCTTTGACCCCCAATTGCCCAGGACAATTGTCTACAGCCACTCCCATACGCACATTAATATCAGTGCCATGGCTGGGAGGCGAGGATTCCGTAAGGGTGGCAAAGGTGGAAGAGCCACAAGTGGTGGCCGTGGTGGATCCGGTAGGGGACGTGGTCGTAACTTGCAGGGTGAGCCTGTCCCCCCATGTGTGGAGGACCAGTCAAGGGCACCCATCATCCCCCCCCCTCCCCCCCTCCCCCCCCTCCCCCCCTCCCGTTGAGGCTGAAGTGGCTGACACCATCCATGCTCAGCCCTTGTTGGACCAGCCCATTGTGGCACCAGACCTGGCTGACTCCATGGCTGACTTCCAGGTCAGCAGGGCTACGACACGTGCGCTGGTGCACGTTGATGCCATCATGCCACGTGGATCTGGGGCAGCAAGGTCATCTGCTGCACCAAGGAGGCAGGGCGGAGTGGCTGCAGGGGCAGCTGCGGCTCCATCCACCCCAGCCCTCACACACCCATCCAGGACAGTGTCGGTCCTAGTCCATGCTGCTGACATTCCCCCTGACACCATCACACTCGAGCCAATGCCTGCACCAACTCCCATGCTGAGTGTGCAATCCCACACTCCTGATACAGAGTCCACCAGGGCTCCTGCCCCTAGTGTCCAGAGCGGCGCAGGACACTCAGGATCACCACCACCTTCCAAGCGGAAGAGGAAGAGTGCTCGTCCGGCACAGGCTGATGCCCCAGACACGGCTACACAGTCCGGCCCGTCCAGGAAGCCCAGCTTCACGGATGACGAACTGAATGCACTTGTCGAGTATGTGTCCGGACATGACAACGAGATGGTCATTGTTGCAGGATCCAAGACCACACCTGCACAACGCCAGGCACACTGGCAGACCGTTGCGGACATCGTAAGTGCCCTTGGAATCGTGAGGCGCACAGCCAATGATTGCTATAAGCGCTGGAATGACCTAAAGCGCAGGGCAAAGAGTAAGCTGGCCTCAAGTCATGCCGCAACTCTAGTGACTGGAGGTGGGTCTCCAGTAGTAGACATGGAACTCACTCCACATGAGTCAGTCGCTGGGACCTACGTCACGGAGGAACAGATCCAAGGCGTGGGAGATCTGGCTGATTACGAGGCATTGTCCGGTGAGTGCACATGCATGTGTGTGTCATACATGTGCATGGTGTGTGTGTGAGGGCTTCTGTTTGGGTGCCAGGAGAGAGTGTGTGCGCCTCAGTCGTATGGGTCAGCCATGTGCTTCATGCAATACTTCCTGCGCAGCTGCATTTGGCCATAGCAGTATCCCTTCTGCCAACAGTAGACATCTAGCACAACTGCACGCCAGTTGCCCTTGAAGTGTCACCTTGACACAACAGATTTGCTTATTTTTCACTGTTCATTCAGTCAGTTTGTTTGCATTCCACCACTTTCACTAGGCATGTCGCTGTCCACTAGTCACATGTCTGACATGGGTATGGTAAAGGGGAGTGACTTTGTTACCTGGATATCATTTGTACACACATGTCCCTGTGCAATTTGACCATTACAGACTGGCAGCTCCAGGTGAAAAATCTGACCTGTTAGAATCAGAAAAGCTATTACATGCGGGAACTGGACTGAATGAATAGGTGCTGCCCTCCTCTCCATCTTCACTCAATAGCAATGGTACATGCCATCTGTGTGATGGCATGTGTGTTTCACCTGCCAATCACAGGCCAATGTGTGATGCCACTGCCAGGCAGCATGCAGAAAATGTGTTCATCTTCCATCTTGGTGTCATCAGTGTGTGCCGTTTGCCTGCACTTCATACGCAGTGAGGGTGCATGCATGGGAGGGTTTTAGTCATGTGGGACATGTCAATCAAGTACTGGTTCTCTTGCTTCTCAGCCCTCAATGTGTGCCATGGTGCTAATGCCTGTTTCCATTACTTTGTTTTCATGTCTTTGCAGGGGAAGACGCACCTGATACTGCTGGGGTTGTGGAGATGGTGCAGACCCAGGAGGTGTCCCAGGGCCGACCAACCACCAGTGAGGGACGTGGTGTGGTGGTGGGGGAGAACCCACAAGTGCTGCAGGTCGTGCTCTCAAGGGGTGTCTCTGGCTGCACCTCCCCCGAGCTGTACTCAGGTGTTGATTCGGATGAGACCTACGTGCCGTCGCTGGTGAGTGTTCCAGGGAGGGATTCTGTTCTGTCTCACCCACCTGCACCAGGGTCAGTACCCTCCATGGGGATGTCAGTGTTGGCAGCTACGCCTTCGGTGGTTACGGATGCAGGGTCACACTCCGCGACATCTGATCCTGTTCCTGGGCCAGCAGATCAGAGGGGGAATGCAGTCCTGCAGCCTCAGGCAGTGCCGGCACAGCAAGGCGCAGTTCGCCTTGCCCCAGACAGGTGTGGTGCCCGCCGACGTGGTGGCCGTACGCCACCTGGCAATACCGCATGGGAGCAATCCATTTACGGTATGGCTACCCAACAGGCTGCATCATCCGAGATGATGGCTCAGGCCATGGATAGGGTGGCCACTTCCATTGTCCCCCCAGAAAGGCTGATGGAGCGACTAGAGCAGGCAACTGACTCCATCTGCCAGTCACACAGGGAGGACATGTTGGGGTCCAACAGGGACAGGCGGGCGGCACTGGCGACTCTGCAGGAGGCCATCTCCATTGAGTCCCAGGGCCACAGGGAAGCCCTGAGGCAGGAGCTCCTACACCTCAGGACGACTCTTGTTGAGCTTGAGGCTTCAACACACCAAAGGACAGAACAGCAGCTGGAGCGTCTCACCCGTACGCTCTCAGCTGAGATGCAGGCAACGAGGGCGGAGGTCCGGGCATCCCGTGAGTTGTTGCATGGGGACCTCCGCACACTCATCCTCCAGAACCAGACCTACCACACCCGCATGCTTGCAGCCATGGAGGAGCAGACTAGGGCCTTGCGTGGGCTGCCTCCCATAGTGCAACCACCTCCGGATGCAGCTGCACAGGGTGATAATAGCGACAGCAGTGACACTCCCACAATAGGGTAGCCGTGTGGGCCATGAGCCCATGGAGGTGTTTTATTTTCCCAGGATCCACGCAGGTGGGTTCTGGTGTGCATCCTGTCCTCGGACCTCCTGGGTGGCCTCCCCAACCCCCCCGGGCCCATCAATGGCCATTTTTGATTGTTTCTTATTTTTATTTTTATTTTGATTTCTTTTATTCCCAATTTTTTTGGGACGATCTGTTGGCTCCGATCTGTTGGCTCCGATCTGTTGGCTCCGATCTGTTGGCTCCGATCTGTTGGCTCCGATCTGTTGGCTCCGATCTGTTGGCTCCGATCTGTTGGCTCCGATCTGTTGGCTCCGATCTGTTGGCTTCCGTGGTTCCTGTGGGCATACGCTGCATTGTGGCTGGGCACATGCAGGCTTGTAATGTATTTGGTTCAGATGCTTGGGTTTGAGTCACACACACCCCTCCTGCTTCCCGTTTCCATGGGCTTGCAAAGGGTGTGCCCAAGTGACAGTGAATTACACAGTGACGTTGGACTCCCATGAGCTGTGTGGCCAGTCTGTAGTCAATACTGTGTATACATTCCTAGTGCATATTGCTGTTGTGTTGTACACTGCATGTTGCATTGATGTGTAACTCTTCTTCTGTGTCTACCTCCCAATTTGCAGGTCCCTTCCTCAAGTCCACACAAGGACCTCTAGTCTGGCGATGGGGACCATGTTGGCAGCAGTGCACCTACAACTCTACATGGCGCCAACACTGCACAGTTGGTAGTGGTGGGAGTGCAGGCATTTCCAGGTGGTGAGACTACTAATATGTTACATTTTTGATGTCATGTTAATGGTACTACGTGCTCAAGTATGTTGTTGGTCCGGCATTGCTGTGAGCATTTCAGGTGTTGCAGGTTTCTAATAGTGCCACTGTACATAGTGAGAGTGATGTCATGTTGTGGGGATTACTTTGTTTACCTGCAATTAGCATGACATGGCACGGTGTGTCGTGTGGCAGTGCTGGGGTTGGGTTGGCTGACATGGCACTGTCCTCTTGTTGCATTTTGCAAGTGGGTATTCATTTTAGCTGCTTCAATGTGTAACTTCACAAAACTGCATTGGTGGTGTCTGTGTGGGTAGGGATGCACACATTGTGACACTTCCAGGTGAACAATCTCAGGCTGACATGGAATTCCCGGTTCATTCTCCAGACATTCAGGATCAGTGTCAGGTTGAGTCATCATTGATTGTCAGATGGAATGTGCCAGGGCAGTGTGCACTCCACAGGGGTGTGATTTCTATGTGAAGTAATTAGCCACTAGCTGTGTACGGGCTGCCTCCCCCCGTGCCCTTTCCCCTCCCATGCGCAGCGGCTGTGCATGTGGTTGGGGATGTGGGGCCACCACCATGTCCACGGCCAGGCCCCGGCGTGTTGCAACGTTGTGCAGGACACATGCTGCCACTATGATCCTGCACACTACTGGGGGAGCGTATAACAGCTGCCCGCCAGAACGGTCAAGGGAGCGAAAGCGTGACTTCAGCACTCCGAATGTGCGCTCCACTATGCCCCTGGTTGTAATGTGGGCTGTGTTAAATCTTACCTGGGGTGGCGTGGTGGGGTTCCGAATTGGCGTCATCATGTGGGGGCTGAGAGGGTAGGCACTGTCCCCTGTGGAGGTGGGGATTGGTATCATTGGTGAGGTTGTGACCTTGCTCAGTATCCAACATGCATGCATGTGCAGTGGCATACATACTCACCAAGCAGCCATGTATCGCCATGCCGCCCAGCTTCTAGGTCCCGGCTTAGGGTGGACATTCGGTAAATGAAGCTGTCGTGGGTGGAGCCGGGATATTTGTCATATACTGAGGTGATGGTTCCCTTGGCATTACATGCTACCTGCACGTTGATGGAATGCCAGTGCTTGCGGTTCCTATAGATGTGCTCAGATGCCCTGGGGGGACGTAGAGCCACATGGGTGCAGTCGATGGCACCTAGCACTTTGGGGAATCGTGCCACTGCGTAAAAATCCAGGGCGGCAGCATGCCTTTCTGCAGGTGTTCTGGGCAGGTATATGTGCCTGCGGACTGATGGGCGTGCAGTCATGATGTTCAAGACCTGGTGTAGGCAGCGTGACTGGGTGACCTGTGACACCCCACCCACTATGGCACTTGTCCGCTGAAATGATCCAGTGGCTAAGAAGTGCAGTACATTGAGGACCTTCTCCAGGGGGCTGAGTGCTTGGGAGCACAGGGTGGGTGATGTGAGGTCATCCTCCCACTCAGTCACCAGGTCCAGTATGATGTGTGGTGGAAACCTGTACCTCCCATACACCTGGTCATCAGGCATCCCGAAAAGGCTGGTTCTGGGTGTGAATATTCTGGCCCTGACTATCCTCCTCCTCCTCCTTTGGTAGCCCACTGCCACTGCTGCTAGGAACGGTATGTTCATCCTGGCGTCTGAGCTTGTTATTGTTAAAGTCCGCAATTTATGCTTAGCGCGTGTTCTAGGCGAGCGTGTGACCCGCGCAGCCCTGGAATCCTGTTCCCAGTCCAATAGCGTGTGGAAATTCACACGCACCACGGGATACAGCGTGTGACCCGCGCAGCCCTGGAATCCTGTTGCCAGTCCAATAGCGTGTGGAAATTCACACGCACCACGGGATACAGCGTGTGACCCGCGCAGCCCTGGAATCCTGTTCCCAGTCCAATAGCGTGTGGAAATTCACACGCACCACGGGATACAGCGTGTGACCCGCGCAGCCCTGGAATCCTGTTGCCAGTCCAATAGCGTGTGGAAATTCACACGCACCACGGGATACAGCGTGTGACCCGCGCAGCCCTGGAATCCTGTTCCCAGTCCAATAGCGTGTGGAAATTCACACGCACCACGGGATACAGCGTGTGACCCGCGCAGCCCTGGAATCCTGTTCCCAGTCCAATAGCGTGTGGAAATTCACACGCACCACGGGATACAGGTTCGCTGACGTACTTGCGTGTGTAAGTGGCCGCGCACCCATTAAATACACGTACATAGGCCAATCGCGTGTACGCGCACTTTTGTCCAATTACACGCGATGACACTCTGACGTGCAGTATCTCCACGTGTGCCCCGTCATCACGTCCTGAGTGGGGAACACCCGTGCGGGTCACGTCACAGACGCGCTTACGCGCTGAGGGACTCTGGTCCAATAGAATCGCGTATGCGTGCTGACGCGCTTACGCGCTAAGGGCCTTTCCTCGGATTTCACGCTGACGTGCAGGATTTTCACGTGCCAAATCACTCGGTATCAAGCTGGCCACGCGAAAACACACGGAAGCCCACGCTCCTGCCCAGAAGGCCGAGTTACTGCCCCCCAGTGCCCCGAGCAGCCTCCCACGTGCCATCTGCTGCTGCCTGCCTGCCTGCCTGCTGCCACCGTGCCCTGCCATTTGGTGCCTGCACATCAGCCATCTGCAGGGGTCCAGTTGCTGTGTCCACCCCTGCTGGAACTGAAGACTCCCGACTGGTATTACATCGCTCCACAGCCCAGCCCCAGGACCCAGTTGCCCACCCACACCTGCCTCTGGGGTTGCCATGTCGGGCACTTCCACATCTGGCACCAGTGGCAACCCCAGGCCAGAGGGGCAGAGGGGCACCAGCTTCACTGTCACCGAAGTTGGTGTCCTGGTGGAGCATGTCCTGGGGCAGTATGATGCCCTCTTTGGATCGTCCCGCGCCAGCAAGGAAGGACGGCAGAGGATCTGGGCCGACTGTGTGGTTGCCATCAACGCGGAGGGGGTGGCAACCCGCGACGTCCTGAAGATCAAGAAGCGCTGGGAGGACTTGAGGTCCAGGACCCTTGTGAAGGCCCGGCGCCTCGTGGAGGGGGGCCGGGGCCGCATGAGTACCATCCAGATGAGGGTCCTGGAACGCGTACGCCCAGCGCTCCACGCCCAGATCCTTGAGAGGGAGGCCCGTCTGGAGTTGAGCGGTAAGTGTCCATGCATTACTGTGTGAGACAGGGCATGTTGCGGTGTGCTGGTTCTATGATACTTGCCTGTATGTGTGCCATAGCCCATGTATGCATGTATGTGTGCAGGGACATCATGGTGATGCATGTGCGACCAGTGATGTGTGATGCACATGGTTGTTGCATGTGTTGAAATGCCGCATGGGGAGCCCTAATCAGATTATGAACATGAGAGCATGCCAGTCTCTGTACCTGAACATGGGTGGGGGTGAGGGATGGGTGCTGATGCCAGGTACATATATGGTAGCCATGTCTGTGTGCCTGACCTGCGTGTCTGTGACTTGTGCATGCCATGGATGCATGACACATGTGTGTGACAATGCAGAGATTCAGTAAAGCAGCAAAATTACCCTTGTATCCGCTGTGTTTGGTGTGTTTGGGGCCAGATGGATGTGACTGAGGTGATGTGTGTGCATGTGATGGGCATGAGGCATGATGCATGTGAGTTACATATCATTGAATGTTTCAAGAGTCCATTGGACATGCATGGAAATGTCCATGGCATGCACCATGCCTGTTACTGTGTGTGTTTTGCCTGGACTGGCCCATGTGTTGTGGAGGGACATGATGGAAGTGTACTTTGACAGTGGTGCTCATCTGCTATTGCTTCCTGTCTAGGGGACCATTGTACAGTGCCCTGATGCTTGTGTTCTTTGTCTCCCTCTACGCAGCGGCTAGTGAAGAAGAGGGCGGAGACGGCGCTGTGGAGCAAGGCGGCGGGGATGCCCCCACGGCTGCAGCGGAAGGGGTGGGTGAGCCCCCACAGGGGCCTGCTACGGTGGGAGACGGTGAGGAGCCATCCAGGTTGGTGGTTTGCACAGAGGAGGAGGAGGCCGCCACTGGGGCACACATGGGGCCTGGTGGGGGCATCCCTGCTGGTGCAAGTGGTGCAGTCCAGGGCCAGGGGCAGGAGGCAGCATAGGTCACCGTGGAGGGGCCTGTGCATGTCGCTGTCCCTGACCCTGTGAGTGCACCACCATGCACCAGCAGGGATGCCCCGTCCCAGGCCTGTCCGCAGGTAGAGGGGATGTCCATGTCACCTGACTCCCCTCCACCTGCGGACGTGGGAACCCCTGGCCGTGCGGAGAAGGTCCTGATTGGGGTCGCGTTGCGCACGGCTGTGATTCGTGATGCCGTGCGTGCTTCCCGGGAGGAGCACGCACGTCATCACGAAGTGCACCGTGCCGACGTGGCCCAATTGGGATCGGCCATGTTCGGGGGTTTCCTGCATGTGTTGGCCAATGTGGCGGCCCTCTCCTCCTCTGTGCAGGCTATCCACCAGTCGTTCTCCTTGCCGTCTTCCAGCCCAGATGCCACCAGGGCCCCCTGTGGACCTGCCCCGACCAATGCAGCCAGCTCGGTGGGGATCCCATCCCTGCCACAGTCGGGAGTCAGAGATCCAGCAGGGGTGGACACCAGAGCAACTGGACCCCAGCAGATGGAGGATGTGACGGCATCATCGGGCAGGGCACGTGCACGACGGCGTCGGTGGTTTCCATCAGCCTGGATGCCGTTGTGCTGGCACAGGCAGTTGCGTCGGAGGCAGCAGCAGGCTCAACGTGGGAGGCATCATGGCTCGGGGCCATCAACATCAGGGGTGCAGGCATCGGCCGGAGGGCAGGAGAACCCTGGAATGGGAGTGGCTTCCGTGTGGGAGAGGTTGTGCCAGCGGATAGGTGCGGAGCGGCAGCGGGCAGAGGAGGAACGGCTCACGATGGTCAGGGCGGAGGACTCCATGCGGAGGGCGCTGAGGCGGGCTGAGTGCCTCGAGGGTCTTCGCAGGGAGTTTGAGCTTGACACTGCGTTATCCCTGCGGGACCTCGGGGCCAGGGAACATGCCCGCCTCCAAGCCATTGACCAGGAGTTCGAGGATGCCCTGGCCCATGACAACAACCAGTGAGCCGTCCGAATAGCCCGCTGCCTTTGTATATAGTTGTATAGTTAGGGTTAGGTTTCCTTTGTTTTTTTGAATTTTTTTTGGGTTGCGATTGGACAATGCACCACTTTTTTGTATATAGTTCCCTTTTTAGTTAGTAGTCAGTTAGGTTTAATTTGGTAGGGCTCATGGACCCAGGATTATCTTCTTGATTGGCTTCTTTTAATTTTTCATAATTTTTTCTTGGACATTCATCGTGTTTTGTTTGATTTGCTTTGTGTTTTTTCTTATTTGCTGTTCAATACATATTATTTTTTTAATCTTCAATGTGTCGTATCATCTCATTGCTTTCAGGCATGTCATGTTGGGTGTTTTGTCATTCACTTGCAGCCATTGTGTGTGACAGACATGTGTTAAATTGCATTATTTACATTGGGGGTGTAACATGTAATTGCCTTTGATATGTGGGTGGGTGTGATAGTTGGTTGGGCCTTTTGGCAGGGGAGGATGGGCATTACGGACATGATTGGGGAATGTTGGGACCCAGGTGCAGGGGGGCATGGATTGGACATGGGTGGGGGCCTGCTGGCAGGTGCCCCACAGTGCTGGGGGGTGGGGGTGGTGGGAGACATGAGTGGGGCCCTGGTGGAGGGTGACCCTGGTGGCTGGGGTTTGGGGGTGGTGGGAGACATGAGTTGGACATGGGTGGGGGCCTGCTGGCAGGTGCCCCACAGTGCTGGGGGGTGGGGGTGGTGGGAGACATGAGTGGGGCCCTGGTGGAGGGTGACCCTGGTGGCTGGGGTTTGGGGGTGGTGGGAGACATGAGTTGGACATGGGTGGGGGCCTGCTGGCAGGTGCCCCACAGTGCTGGGGGGTGGGGGTGGTGGGAGACATGAGTGGGGCCCTGGTGGAGGGTGACCCTGGTGGCTGGGGTTTGGGGGTGGTGGGAGACATGAGTTGGACATGGGTGGGGGCCTGCTGGCAGGTGCCCCACAGTGCTGGGGGGTGGGGGTGGTGGGAGACATGAGTGGGGCCCTGGTGGAGGGTGACCCTGGTGGCTGGGGTTTGGGGGTGGTGGGAGACATGAGTTGGACATGGGTGGGGGCCTGCTGGCAGGTGCCCCACAGTGCTGGGGGGTGGGGGTGCAAGGGGACATGTGTTGGTGTTCATTAGTTCAAGGAGACATGTGCCTTTGCTGGGGGGCATGCCCATGTTGGGTGGGCTGCCTGCGGGACATGACCAGGGATGCAGGGTAGTCCCCTGTGGTGTGGGCTGCCTGCAGGGGCCGTGGAGGGTGTACAGGGTACACCTGGGAGGAGCCACACTGTCAAATCACATGTGGAACTTCCCGCGCACCCCTGAAATACACGCGCCCAGGCTATTCGCGTGTGGAACTTCCCGCGCACCCCTCAAATTCACGCGCCCAGGCTATTCGCGTGTGGAACTTCCCGCGCACCCCTGAAATACACGCGCCCAGGCTATTCGCGTGTGGAACTTCCCGCGCACCCCTGAAATACACGCGCCCAGGCTATTCGCGTGTGGAACTTCCCGCGCACCCCTGAAATACACGCGCCCAGGCTATTCGCGTGTGGAACTTCCCGCGCACCCCTCGAATTCACGCGCCCAGGCTATTCGCGTGTGGAACTTCCCGCGCACCCCTGAAATACACGCGCCCAGGCTATTCGCGTGTGGAACTTCCCGCGCACCCCTGAAATACACGCGCCCAGGCTATTCGCGTGTGGAACTTCCCGCGCACCCCTGAAATACACGCGCACAGGCTATTCGCGTGTGGAACTTCCCGCGAACCCCTGAAATACACGCGCCCAGGCTATTCGCGTGTGGAACTTCCCGCGAACCCCTGAAATACACGCGCCCAGGCTATTCGCGTGTGGAACTTCCCGCGCACCCCTCAAATTCACGCGCCCAGGCTATTCGCGTGTGGAACTTCCCGCGCACCCCTGAAATACACGCGCCCAGGCTATTCGCGTGTGGAACTTCCCGCGAACCCCTGTAATACACGTAGCCCGCTCCCCCAGGCCCGATCGCGTGAGGAACTTCCCGCGCACCCCTCAAATTCACGCGCCCAGGCTATTCGCGTGTGAAACTTCACGCGAACCCCTGAAATATACGTAGCACGCTCCCCCAGGCCCGATCGCGTGTGGAACTTCACGCGAACCCCTGTAATACACGAAGCCCGCTCCCCCAGGCCCGATCGCTTGAGGAACTTCACGTGAACCCCTGTAATACACGTAGCCCGCTCCCCCAGGCCCGATCGCGTGAGGAACTTCACGCGAACCCCTGTTATACACGTAGCCCGCTCCCCCAGGCCCGATCGCGTGAGGAACTTCACGCGAACCCCTGTAATACACGAAGCCCGCTCCCCCAGGCCCGATCGCGTGTGGAACTTCACGCGAACCCCTGTAATACACGTAGCCCGCTCCCCCAGGCCCGATCGCGTGGATAACTTCACGCGAACCCCTGTGATGCACGTACCCTGCAAATCGCGTGTGACACTTCCCGCGCACCCCGGTATACATGCACACGTATTTTTTGTCAGCGGGTGTCCGTGTTTGTGGGTACCCCTTTGCACGTCATTTTTCCTGGAGGGCCACAGTATGGGACATTCATCATGGCAGTATATAGGTGCTATTTGTTGGCGCACCTTTTGGCGCACATTTCTTACAGCCGCAGAGACGCTACCGCCTCCTTTCTTGTGGCAGTCGTGTTTGTGCCTGTGCGCTGGTTTGAGCGTGCGCTTTTTTCCCCTATTCTATTCCATGAATACGTGTTGTAGGCGAGCGTGTGGGCGTTCCGCGCACTTGTGCCCTGTACTTCCCCCGTGACGCCCACGTTTTGGCAAGTTGTTCCCCATTCCGAGTGTTACGCCCGTGTTCCGCCTACTTTTATTGCGTGCGCCGCGCTATGTGCGATTTTCGCTGTGGCCTGTGCGATTTTCGCTGTGACCTGGCGCACGCTGTTAGATGGCCTGTGCGCTAACGTGCGCCGCGCACTTTTTATCGCACATCCGCTGGTTTTCTCGCGCACGGCCTTCCATGAATCGACGTGCGCTGCTTTTCGTGCGATTTTCGCACGTTCACTGCGATTTTCGCTATTCCACTGCGATTCGCACGTTTTTGCCCACTTGCGCCGCGCTAATTATTCCATGAATCGGCCTGATAGCTTTTTAACTATAAAAGAAAAAGTGAATGTTTCTGCAACCGAACAACTTCAACCCCCGCCTTCAAATAGTTCAATGATTGATAACAACTCTTTGTGAAATTAGTTCATAATTTCAGGCACCAATCTATGGGAAAGGGAATAGAGTTGGATATTTCTGCGGTAGAGGAAACTGATATGAATAATGTTATTGGAATAAATGTATCCGCTACTCCTGACCTGAATAAATTTGCCCAAATAGAAGCCGAACCTAATGGGGGGGATGTGTCTTGGGACTCATCTGGAAATTCTTTTGAACATCCACCTAATAGCGAAAGGATTGGTGTAGGTGAAAAGTCGCTTAAAGCTGGAGAGAAATTCGATGCTCTAACTACCATTATGGATGTCCTTCTGACCATTTGCACTAAGCTGCTTAAGGATCAGAGTGACATCAAATCCTTGGTACAACAGACCATTGATAACACCAGATCCCTTGAGATTATGGTAGAGGAATATTGGGGCAAAGAATTGCACAGGGATAATAAGCACCTCAAGGAGGCAAATTATGCTCTTGGATATCTGAGTGAGTTGGTTTTGGCCGCTGAAAAAGAAAATGAGAAAGATGATGCTCAGTTAAAAACACATCCTAGTGATCCACCTATCTAAAGGGGAAGTATGGCCGAAGTAATAAACTCTAGTGATAGTGCTGTTGAAATAATGGTATCCCAAGGTTTAAAGAGACGTACTAGACGTAAAAGAAAAAATAAGAGATCCACCCGTAATAGGGTGGCAATGACCAAGGTTAAATTCAATCAGAATGTTAAAAAGAATTCCTTGGCACTCGCCACCACTACTCATTTAGACTCTGAATGTGTAGAAGTGGGGAACCACTACGAAATTATTGAATGCCAGCGGAAGTCAGATGATGGAAAAAAAGTGGTAATCCAAAATACGGGCTTGGATAACTGGTTAAAGGACAACAAACAATTTTCAGATGAAATAGAACCTGAGGATGTAGCGCCTATGAAAAATAATGTTAAATATGTAACTATCCCCTCTAATAACATTGTTATGTCCTTAACAAAAAAGGAGAGGGAAATATACACTAATGAGATGGAACGACTGGCTATGCATAACAGTTCTAAAATCAGAATGGGTAACCCTGCTGAAATGAAAGAAGTACCCCAGCTCGTAGTGGGGAAAAGTATTAAGATCATTGAACAATCCACCACTGATGAAAGCCCCTTTTTAAATAGGGCTTGGATACTTAACAAACTGTCACAGATACAGCAGCTAAAATATATTAATCCCCTTAATACAGGGGATATTGATTCCATCATTTTGCCTGAAATTGGAAGTTGGGAAAATTGGGCAATTGTTCAATTTAGAGCTGCGGTTTTTGTTGACCTCATACGGGAGCATTCCAATGATGTATGGGAAATAATTATGAAATTGTAATATGTCACTCCTCTATCTACAAAGATTTCAAAGATAAAAACAGGGATCTGGGGGTGATTTCTTCGATTAATAATGAATTGGGAAGTAAGGAAACAGAAGGAAGATCCTTGGAGGGAAACTCATCTATTCCATACTGAGATGAGGTATGTAATATCGAGTTCACCGTTCTCTCTTGGAATAGTAGGGGTTTTAACTCCCTACTTGATAAGGATGGCATTCAAATGTTGTTGGAGAGTGATATATTTGCCCTTCAAGAAATGTGGGTCACGGGGGAAATATTATTGGACGGATACAATATATGGACTAAAGTGGCCACTAAAGGGGGAAATGGCAGACCGTTTGGAGGTTTATGTATTGGGGTGAAAATTCATTTCTCTTATAGAACATATGAGAGGCATGGGACCTCTCCTTATGTTATGTGTGCAGCTATAGATAGGGGAAACCTTTTAGAGAAATTTCTTCTAACATCTATTCCCATTTGGGAGTGGGGGGGTAACTTTAGGGAAATTGAGGTGAGGAGATTCTCAAACTAACCATCGAAGACTGGATATCGGAATCCCCACACTCTGAAATTTTCATAGTAGGGGATTTTAATGCCTACTGCGATTTGGCTAAAGGGGAGATGGATAAGTGCAAAGAACTGTGGGATGAAACGCTCATTACTGTATCTATGGAAACACAGGATCACTGTTTGATTGGGGAGATGAATCCCCAAACCTCACAGGGAATCCGATGGATGAATCTGATGTCCAGTTGGGGGCTTAATTATTTGGAACCTAACATAGGGTCTGGAATTAGGGAAACCTGGACCAATGGGAAGGTTGGGTATAGGCTAGACTATATGTTTGTGAATAAAAATCTGAGTCGCTCTGGCATCTCTTTCGAACATGTAGATACCCCTTTGAGTGATCACTTACCACTTAGGGGCAAATTTATTAACGGACCAAAAATACAGAGCTGGGAAGTGGGTAAAGCGATGAATATCCAATTTTCAGCAGGTGGAAATAGGATCACTTGGTCTGATAAAAATCTAGCCTCTTTTAATGGTTTGTTTGATCGACTTCCCATTGATGGCCAGGATATTGCCCTTAACGTCTTAAATTCAATCACAAACTTGCTGGGCCTAATACGTAGACCGAATAGTAATATTATTTTGAAAAACATTCATCGAAAAAATCATTCCCAAAAATGTGACCAAGTGATTCAGGACAGGAAAAAAGTTATGAAGCGTGATATTTTGGAATTTAAGGAGTTATGTGACTTAGACGACAAAGAGAGAAGTAAGAGAACCAGTAATATTAAGACCCATTATAAAAACTGGATGAAGAATTATAAATATAATACCAATAATGCTAATTGGAGGTGTATATATAAGCTATGTAAAACCCATGATTCAAAAAAATGTTGGTATCTCTATCGTCAATTCCTGATGGATGAGGATAATAGAGAAAACAATGACGTGGGACAGGAGGTTTGGACGCAGTATATTACCGATCTCTTCTTCAAGACAAGTCACATCTCTGATATTCCCATCTGTAAAAATCTGGGTGGCATCTACAAGTTCCCCTTTTGTATTCTGGATATCCTTAAAGTTATCTCAAAAATTAAATCATCACGAGCTCCTGGCCCGGATGGGTTTGCCAATATTGTTATAAAACAAAACCCCAAGAAATGGGCTGTGCTTTTCCTACACCTATATATCGGCATATGGGAAACAGGTATTATACCAGATAGCTGGAGGAAAGCTATAGTTATCCCTATTTTTAAAAAAGGGGACAGAAAGCTGCCTGATAACCATAGATTATTAGCAATGGTTGATAGCAGCTGTAAGATTTTTTGTTCCCTGTTAGTAGATAGACTGAATTACTGGATGGAAGAGAAAGGTCTCCTCTCTCCCCAACAAACTGGTTTTAGAAAAGGATACAGTGCACTGGATAATTTGACCATGTTAAAACATATCATAGCTGGCTCTAAGGATAAAGGGGAAAAATATATGTGTGCTTCATAGATTAATCGAAAGCTTTTGACTGTGTTAATAGGGCCCTGTTGTGGGAAAAACTGAGGGAAAAAAAGGTCTGCCCAAAAATCCTTCATTTCTTGGAAGAAATATATAGGGAGACCACAGTGTCCATCTGTCTGGGTAAAGGGGGGTTGTTATCACCCGAGATTAACACCAATAATGGCCTCAAGCAGGGATGTGTAACATTGCGAATACTGTATAATTTATATGTTTCAGATATGTGGGAGAGTTTTACTGCCTTAAATAATTTCCCTCCCATTGTGGGTGGAAAAGAAATATTTGGTCTAATGTATGCAGACGACACTATCCTTATGGCTAAGACTCTGGTAGGTCTGCAAAGAATGTTGAATGGCCGGTTCTCTTATTCTGAGGTAAATAATCTAAATATCAATGTAAACAGGATCAAGATTATGGTATTTGGAGCAACAAAAGAAGACAGGGAAACATTTACCTCTAGGTGGTACATCAATTCTATTTAATTAGAAGTTGTTGAGGCCTATCCATATCTGGGGATGCCCATTTTGAGCAACCCCTGCATACATTTTTTCCCAGAGGTAGTAAAACAAAAAATTTCAAAGAAATGGAATGTTATAAGGAAATATATGGCTAGTAAAGGAGGTCATTCCATTGAAGGCTTTCTTGAGGTATATAAGAGCTGTATCATTCCAGGCATAATGTATGCTCTTGAAACAGTGGAGAGCAAATTTTTGAGCAAACTCGATCAACTGGAAGGGAAGCTTTGGAGACCTGTTCTAGGATTACCTAACGCTGTGCCTATACAAGCAATAAGATGTGAACTGGGGCTGATTTCCCTCTCGACCCTGTGGAAAATTGGATGCTGCAAACTTTATTTCAGAATAATATCGGGGGAAGCGGAAGAAGGAAAACTTCTTAATTTTATAGTAAAAAATAAAAGCAAAGGCAGGTTCAAGAACACATATATTGTAAGTTTACAAAATACAGTCCTACCCTTCCTTGAGGCTTTAGGCTATAAAGACCATAGTCTAACGGAAAAAGCTGATATCTGGGACTTGAGTGAAAACCAATCTTACCTCTATACTAAGTCACGATACACAGCTTACACTCTCCAAGGTCTTAAACCTGCAATTCCGACAGAATATCTATTGAATACTGGTAATAGGGCTTTAAGAAGATTTATTTTGCAATTACACCTGAACACGCTTCCTTGTAATGAAATAACCGGGGCATGGATAAATACTCCCTTAGCGGAAAGATAGTGCAGGCATTGTAATATAGAGGTAGAGACTGTAAGACATATTCTTACTATGTGTTCTAAGCTAAAGAAATGGTATTATAAAGGGTATGCTCACATAGTTGGGGATCTTCTAATGATCGAATCTGACCAATTTTGGTCAGTTATCTATGATGGAGAGATAAAGGTTTTTATTGGGGCAGCTTTTTATATTTGGAAGCGAGCAATCTGTTAATGTACTATTATAACTGTCTTTTATAATTCAAAACATTTTTAGATGTTTTTCTTTTTTTCTTATCCTGATTTCTCTCCCCCTTCATGATGTATTCTTAAATTGGAAATGATTGTCTACAATATGTTTGATAATTGGTTTTGTGATTGATATGTAACTGTTTTTGTCAATATATTTCGTTTGTAGTGTATAAGTTTTAATTAACCAATTGCACTTTACATTTTTAGGAGTATGTTATGATATACTTGTGCTTGGTATTAAAAATAGTCAATCTTATTTGTAGATGCATTCCTGCGTTTTTGTGCAAATTGGATTTAAAACATACGCGAGGCAACAGAAGTTAGGTTGTGGTTTCCTTTCTGTAAATAAGATGCTGGTATCAATTTAAAATACTGTGGGTTACTTTCCCTGTGTTGTAAATTCGGGTACCACTTTTAATTCTGTGATGTATTATTTGACATCAAACACATATTCAGATGACAAATATCCTGTTTCTTGTTAAAGATTGTCGTGTGGGATTATTGTACTGTGCAGTATAAAATGAGTGCCATTACAAAATGTGTGATTCTCTCGATGTGCAGAAGTTATAATATTACTGATGTCAACACTTGAATGCCTTTGTAATACAGATGGTGCCCAAGATCAAAGTTTTTTGTTAAATTGATTGTTGTGCTGAATAGAAGGCTCGCACTGAATAATCCTGAAAAGGAAACGTGTCGTTTCGGTTGTTTCGGAATAGGACTGATATAGGAAAATTAAGAATGTGCTTTATTTTTATTCAGTTGCGCTTTGTTAAATATTGATCTAGTGTAAGTGAGATATATAATTCAGATAGATTGTTTATTCAGTTATCAATTTTTGATCACTAATTATTGATTGTGATTTTTTATCATATTCCCGGTCTAACAATTTCTCGAGAGGTCGCTTTTCATTTTTACGTGGTCCAGGAATATCCGCTTTCCAGATATTATATGCATGGGCCATTGGTGCTGCAGGATCTTGAATCACATAAACATTCACTGTAGGAAAGAGTGGAGAAAGTGGGAGAAAATATTTTATAAGAACAGAGTACTTTAGTCCTGTTATTAAATGTAAATAACTTTCACTAACACCTAAGAGTGAAATATGCTTGAGGACCTTTCAACTGATCGCTTTTTTTCTGCAAACTCGTGGAGGAGAGACTAGCTGAAAAGGAAACTTGCATGAAGACGTGCAGAGGGATTGCTCAATAGACATCAGCACACACAATAAATGTTTTGAACAATATATTGAAAAAGTCACAGAAAACAAAAAAATAAACAATTCAAAGGAGATTCAGATGGAGTCAATGCACGATAAATTGAATGTGTGCAGAGAAGTAAAACAAAGGTAGAAAAATAAATTATGACTGTTAATGAATCTCATGGACAGTGTTTGCAGAAACATAGTGAACTAATGGGTGCATTAAATGATCAGACTACTTATAGCAATGGTTTAAATGGTTACTCATCATAAAGGTTGTGATTTATCAAAGTGAGTTTCATCAGTTACAGCACAAAATAAAAAATAATCAGAGAGGCCCATAATAGCTGAAGAAAAATACATTTCTATAAAATAAATAACCAGCACTCCTTACATTTAACACAAGCACATAAACAAGGCGATCAGGGTAAGGTTTCTAGGTAATGAAAATATTAGAAGAACATGTGGCATTCAGAAAGTGCTCAGAGAAAGTACGGAAGGATCCTGCAGATGCAGTGTTGCATAGAGAGAAATTGAAAAAGAGTTAACTAGGTGGCAGTCTATAAACCAAGGAACAGTGAATGAAACACAAAGTTATCAGTACAAAAAAGATTCCTTAGTAACGGAGTTACAATATAAATAGGAAGCAATGGCCTCAAGAGCAAAAGAGTTTGAGTCTAGTCAGGCCAGTCTTGCTGAATCTAGGAAACAACTAGTGCAATATAAATAAAAAAATATAATTGAAATGGATTCTATCACAAGATTGAGGCATAACACTACTGAAAATCAATGGAGCTCTGTATCAATAGTTAAAGTTCAGAGACAAATATGTTTTATTGAGATGATATGACCTGAGTTGGCGGGCCTGCACTCAGGTCCTTCATTTGGGTGGCAGGCTGTTACCAACAGGGTCGGCCCTCCACCGAGGTGCATATCACTATTAGCACCGGTTTAGTTCACTACACAGGTGCAAGCGTTTTTCTTTTGTTAATGCAAGGTATTTTCTCTTCATGAACAGGTTGACTCGGAGAGAAAATACCAACATGCCCACCATGGAATAGAAAGTTGGGGTTCTGTATGGACCTCCTCTTCCATTTCCATGGCTGCCAAACAGAGCGGGACAGGAGCAGCAGGAGCGGCCGGAGCTGTGGCAGCAGGTCCCGCTGCAGCAGCAATCAGGTATGTGGGAATGTGGGATTGGGGAGGGAGAAAAAAAGGCACGGTCGTGGGGGAAGATGGCAGGCGTGGCAGCCGGCCATCACACAGCTTTGGACATGGGCTATTTCTAGCAGTGTCAGCCTGCGTTCCATGCCTCTTGATTGGCTGGCTCTCCAACTGAGGGTGCTGATGAAGAGGGGGGACTCTCTCATATCCCTGAGTTACCACTATTATGCCTAGCCCTTCCCAGAGAAATACTAGTGGATCAGTGCACCTGATCATAGTCAACAATAAACAAATAGGACACTCTGGCAGGAAATAGTTGCCTCAGAAATAAATTTGAACAGACTCTTAAAGTGTGGTAGTGGCAGGGACCTTTAATGTCACTCTGCTCTCTTCTGCCCCAAGGTTACCTTGGCAAACTGACTTGCACATTTTCTAGGTCAGAAATCACAGTTTTTCTTTTTTATCACCTGTCATTTGCATAACACATTAAGATCGAAAGCAATAATGCACGCATACAGTGAAATGTAGAGCATAAAAGCATAAACATGGTAGGTTCATATTATAAAGGAAAAACTAGCAGCATAGGTCAAGGAAAGCAGTAATTAATTCTAAGTATGTACAAATGTGTTATAGCATCTTAGTCCTTGCTGTTTGACTAGTCTGTAAACTGACCACTGTCAGGCCAACAAGAAACTAACCATGAAACAGGGGTCAAGACATATGGAGTGCCAGATACACAATTTCTCCTCCCAAAAGCACACAAAGAGACAAGAACTGAATGCCCTGACAGATACAGAGAAATATCTCGAGCCTCGGGTGAGAAGAGGCGGGAGCAGTCCAATTAGTATGTGAGGAATGTTCAGAAGAGGAAATGAGAGCATTCCCAACAGTGAATTAATGAAGAAGTGCATCGAAATAAATTAAGAGAACAAGTAATGCAACCATAAAGGGCATTTTAACAACCCCGTTCTGCCCAAGTGAATATGAGGGACAGCCAGAGCCTGTGTGTAGATGGGGAAATACACATTAAGAGCAACATCAGGAAGAAATACCATATTATCCAAACCCCTCAGCAGGGATTCAGGGCTGATAACCCAGAAGAGCAATGCAGAAAGTTGAAAAGACAGGGCCCCTTGTGTGTATAGATAGGAAACTTTCCTGCAATTGTTATGACCGACATAGTATCTGTGCAAATAGGGAATGGGGTTTAACTCCTTAAGTGCCAAGGACGAGTATGCTCGTCCTTTTTGCATAGACTTGCATAATAGTCTGGCACTTAAGAGTAGTGGTTCTGACTCTGATGGGGGAAATGACTAAACTGAAAAGAAATAAAAAATGAAAACCACAATCACATTTTGTGACTAACCCAATCAAACAGATGAAGGACATAACAAGCTTTAAGAAATATTTGCCATACAAATGCAACATAATCTGTTTGGGAACATTTAGAAGTTTACAAACACATGATGCAGCAAAGGGCAGCTCCCTGTTTGGGTATGTTGGGACTGGAAAGTGCATAATAGCAGAACCCCTGCTCAAGCCAGGACTTCACCACGCTTACCATTTATCTGACTTCTGCTTCCACACATTGAGAGCTTTCCACCATTGATTATCCATTTACAGCAGAGCTTCTGTTACCTCACAGGACCAAGGAATATTGCTGTTTTGTGTCTGTTAACTGTCATTGGATTACCTCTAGTCCCACTCTGGCCCAATTCTGAACTTTAAGGATTCTTCATCTCAGCCGGTAATCAATCCTTTCCCTTTCCACTTAGCCACCACCTTCCTTTTGGGCTGTTCACTTTCCTCATTGTCTTCACTTGCCTATTTTTCTACCCTCTGTTAGGACTGATTTTCTATACTCTTGCCTTGTGGACAGATGTATTGAAGGCCAACCTAGTTTAGTGACATGGATAACTCTGGGAGCTGTAGCCAAACCAGTGCAAGGTAGCAAAGCAGGTGGTCAAGGCTAGGTCTCAGGAGGGGTGAGCCTGGTAAGAGCGCCTCTCCTCAATGAGTACACACAGTGAAAACACAAGGAACACACTTTGACAAACAGTTATAAAAAACATATTTATTTATGATCATATAACACTGTGAAAAATGACTACTAGCATCTAATATTATCAAACAACACTAAATAAATGATACATATATACAATCCCTGGAGTAGGGCCAAATACATGACAACCCTTGCAAAGGAAGTTAAGTATTTGTTTGCAATACTACAGGTTCACATAAATAAACACACTAGCTTTAAAAGGCCATCCCTAAGATGTATGGGACCTTGTGCCCAAAAGTTCACCAAAGTTGCACACAGTTTTTGAAATGGAAAACATTTAGTAGCGGGCTTCTTGGGTCCTAAGAAGAGTTCCAAAGGGTAGAGGATAAGTTATCCTAACTAATAAAAGTGTTCCCGACTTTCTGATTGCTTGCATGAGCAATCAATGGTAATGCCAAACTGTTCAAATGTTTTTAAAAGTTACCAAACGTTTAAAAAGGAGATAGGGTTTCAGGTAAGTATTGTTACTCCTCACCCCCCTTCTCTTCTTAGGACTTGGCTGATCTTCTGAAGAAGTTCCAAGGTAACTTTTCACGCCCTCAATTATAGTCCTTCATGCCCAGGGGTTGCAGGTTTGAGCACTTCTCCTGCCGGTGACACATTCTGGTGCAAGGTCTTCAGGATGGAGAATGCAGAAGAACTCAACGCAGGGCTCCTCTCAGCACAGTACTGTATGCAGAAAAGCTGTTTGGACAACGGTCACCAAGGCACGGCGACGCAGGTGGACACACTTGTGGTTGGACTTCACCTCGTATCTCGGGTCTCCTTGATGCTGGAATCACGCATTTTGGCAGAGATGAGTCCTGTAATAAAAGCTGTTGATCCCCAAAGTTCTGGCCTCAATGTGGATTAGTGATGTCTGCAGCACAGTAGCCCAATCTCTGGGCTGGTGGGCACTTTTGAGGGTTCTTCTTTGCAGGACTCCAAGCTGATGCCGAGAATGGATGTTCCTTCCACTCCATTGAAACTCCTATGAAGACTTCTGAAGATCACTTACAAGACAGGGCTCCTACAGGACAGCAACAGAAGTTGGTTTCTAGGCATCTTGCAGCTGGACAGGATACTTGACTCAATCAGGTTTCTTCCAGGATGTCTCTGGAATGGGTGCAGGGGTCCTCTTCCTATCCAAAAAGCAACTAAGAGCCGAAGCTCACACTAGCCAATCAAAGATCTGGCCCACACACACAAACCCCTGCAGTCGTCCAATCAGGACCACTGGTGGCACAGCTCATGCGTACCACTCAGACATACTGAAACCATTTTGTGGATTGGGCCCAGTCAGTCCCAACCCACTTCAAGCCCGCACACATGCATGGCCCTGCAGTACCTTGCAAAAAGCCTTAGATTTCCCTGACACATGTAGTCCATATAATGGTTTTCCTGTCCTCACTGGTCAGGAGGAAGTGTTAGTAAAAATATGACCAAGGGACAAATTAAAATCCTTGTAGCAGACCATGTTTAGACACTGGCCACAGAAGGTAGCCAAACATGGTAAATGTGGTAAGGGTAAAGTAAAATACACTAAAAATAGAAAAAGTCTATGCTCCAACAAGCTTGTCCCTTAGGCACAACTAAAGTGACCAAAAACCCTTTCAGTGTTAGTCCAGATCAAAACAAAAAGTGTACCGTTTGTACTGTATTGTATGATGTATTGTACAATGATAAAAAGTTACCAAAATTGGAAAAAGTAACACGACTAAGGGAAACAATGTTTGCCAGTACTGACAGCCAGAAGGACATATCAGTTTCCCCATGACAAATGAGCAACAGCTAGTGTAGTGAAGCTGAAGGCTTCACTATACTGTAAAAAGTTCACGTCAGATTCAAAAATAAAAAACAGAAGGTTTGGCGTTCCATAGAGATGGAGGGAAAGGTGCTGTAAAGAGAAATCATTCCTAACACCCTCCATCATTCATCTTGATTTTGCTACATTCCTCCTTCTATTCACTGTTCCCCTTGCCTCCTCTCCTAGCCTTCAGACTCAATCTGGTGTAACTTCTGCATCAGTCTCTGGCCTGTCCACTTTCCTCCTTCCCCCTTGCACTGACACCCCTCAAATTACATGTTATTGTGCCACCACGATCTCCAACACTCAGCTATACTCCTCGTTTACCGCACCAAACCATATAACACAACACCTGCTCCTCTCACTCACCTTCTACCACTCTTTCACTTAGCTTCTGGAATTCACAATCCCTCTGTAACATGTCTTCCTACGTAGCTGACAACTTCAACTCTTATCACCTTCAACCTTCACTTCTTGCTATCACATAAATATGGATCTCCCCTCATGGATCTGGTACACTAGCAGCACTCCACACTGACTCTGCTATCTTCACCCACTCTGCCAGACCTGATGAAAAGGTTGGTGGTGTGAGGTTCCTTATCAATAAGGCCCTCAACATTGCCCCTCTACCCCTCCCCCTGGACATCAACTCTTCCTCTTTTGAATATGCCTCCCTCCTACTCCTCTCTCTATTCTGGCACTGTAGCAACCCCTGATTCTCTCAAATCCTTCTTCCCTGATCTCACCCTTCTCCTTTAATCATTTCCTATAGACAGTCCTATTCTCTTTATGGGGGACTTTAACTTTCACAAGAACTCTGCAGACACCTGCCGTGAACGTAAATCCCTCCTATATGACCAATCACTATACTGCCACCACAACTATCCTATCCATTCTAGTGGGAACTCTATTGACCTTGTCTTTCTCTCTAATTCACTCCCCTCCTCTGACCTCTCTATAGACGCCTCTCCATCTGATCACTCCATTGTTCACTGAAACATCTTAATCCCTCCACCTTCTACTCATCATCTCCCCTCTTCAATAACTCAGAGGAAATTCAGACATGACTTGCTTGCCTCTTACCTCGATGATGTGAGGACTTCTTGCCTGCCTCTTTCCCCTATCCATGCATCTTCCATCAATCACGCTTTCTCTGACTTTCACTATGCATGTATGACTCCATTTTCCCAACTCTATCCTGCTCGGACAGTCACACATTCCCATGCATGTCCTAATTGGATAACCTTTGGAATTCCAATCCTCAAAACAAACATGGTACAAATTAAGTACCCTTGCCCTACTCCTAGCGTACAAGGATTCCCTTGCTGTTCTAAACTTTGCACCTCCTAATTCACAAACCTAATCTCCTTCCTTCATAATCACCCCTACATTCATATACCCTCACAACCATTGCTCACACCTCCCAAGCCAATAGCCATTGCCTGCTCCGTTTCTGTTAATGACTTTGCTTACTACGTTCCATAGACTCTAAAATTCATGACACTTTCACAGCCCTCCTCTCTTTCACACCCCAACCCTCCTTTGGTCTGCCACCTCTCTCCTGCCTCTTCATTGCTGAACTACTTCTGCCCTACCTTTCCTATCAAAGTAGCACCTATCTTTTGCAGTGCCAACTCTTCTTGTCCTCCCATTGACTCTTTTGCTCCCCAAATGGTCGAAAACATAGTCTCAATCACTTGCCCTTATCTCTCTGAGCTCTTTAACCTCTCGCACTCTTCCCAGCCTCCTTTAACTAAAAAACTGTCTTACCCTTATTACAGAAATCCTTTGCTGACCCAAACGTCCAAGCAAACTATAGCTGAGTTTCTCTCCTCCCCCATTATTCAAAAATGAAAGTCATCTTTCTCCCAGCTTCCAAAGCCATCCCTAACCTCTCCTGTCCGATCTCTTTCTGCCTGACATTGCTCCCTGACCCAAGGCCCGCAATCTTGGGGTCCTCTTTGAAAGCGACTTAAGACTGCAACAATTGATTACTACCACTGCATCTTCTGCTCGTATTAACCTCCTCAAAATGTGTACAATTGTCATTTAGTAACCACTTTCAAAATCTATAATCTCTACTCTTGTTCTCAGCAAATAGGACAACTGTTCAAGACTATTCCTGGGCATTCTGTTCTATTCCTTCTTCCCTCTAGAGAAAGTCCTCACATTTTCGACCCACACACTCTACAACCTGCCCAGATCCTTCCCCCACTTTGATCAACCATGCTGATTGGCCCTCCACGCACAACCACTCTCTTTTCAAGTACCTAATCCTAGTCTACAAAGCTATCAATGGTCTTGCTCTTCAGTACCAGCCTGTGCGATTTTCGCTGTGACCTGGCGCACGCTGTTAGATGGCCTGTGCGCTAACGTGCGCCGCGCACTTTTTATCGCACATCCGCTGGTTTTCTCGCGCACGGCCTTCCATGAATCGACGTGCGCTGCTTTTCGTGCGATTTTCGCACGTTCACTGCGATTTTCGCTATTCCACTGCGATTCGCACGTTTTTGCCCACTTGCGCCGCGCTAATTATTCCATGAATCGGCCTGATAGCTTTTTAACTATAAAAGAAAAAGTGAATGTTTCTGCAACCGAACAACTTCAACCCCCGCCTTCAAATAGTTCAATGATTGATAACAACTCTTTGTGAAATTAGTTCATAATTTCAGGCACCAATCTATGGGAAAGGGAATAGAGTTGGATATTTCTGCGGTAGAGGAAACTGATATGAATAATGTTATTGGAATAAATGTATCCGCTACTCCTGACCTGAATAAATTTGCCCAAATAGAAGCCGAACCTAATGGGGGGGATGTGTCTTGGGACTCATCTGGAAATTCTTTTGAACATCCACCTAATAGCGAAAGGATTGGTGTAGGTGAAAAGTCGCTTAAAGCTGGAGAGAAATTCGATGCTCTAACTACCATTATGGATGTCCTTCTGACCATTTGCACTAAGCTGCTTAAGGATCAGAGTGACATCAAATCCTTGGTACAACAGACCATTGATAACACCAGATCCCTTAAGATTATGGTAGAGGAATATTGGGGCAAAGAATTGCACAGGGATAATAAGCACCTCAAGGAGGCAAATTATGCTCTTGGATATCTGAGTGAGTTGGTTTTGGCCGCTGAAAAAGAAAATGAGAAAGATGATGCTCAGTTAAAAACACATCCTAGTGATCCACCTATCTAAAGGGGAAGTATGGCCGAAGTAATAAACTCTAGTGATAGTGCTGTTGAAATAATGGTATCCCAAGGTTTAAAGAGACGTACTAGACGTAAAAGAAAAAATAAGAGATCCACCCGTAATAGGGTGGCAATGACCAAGGTTAAATTCAATCAGAATGTTAAAAAGAATTCCTTGGCACTCGCCACCACTACTCATTTAGACTCTGAATGTGTAGAAGTGGGGAACCACTACGAAATTATTGAATGCCAGCGGAAGTCAGATGATGGAAAAAAAGTGGTAATCCAAAATACGGGCTTGGATAACTGGTTAAAGGACAACAAACAATTTTCAGATGAAATAGAACCTGAGGATGTAGCGCCTATGAAAAATAATGTTAAATATGTAACTATCCCCTCTAATAACATTGTTATGTCCTTAACAAAAAAGGAGAGGGAAATATACACTAATGAGATGGAACGACTGGCTATGCATAACAGTTCTAAAATCAGAATGGGTAACCCTGCTGAAATGAAAGAAGTACCCCAGCTCGTAGTGGGGAAAAGTATTAAGATCATTGAACAATCCACCACTGATGAAAGCCCCTTTTTAAATAGGGCTTGGATACTTAACAAACTGTCACAGATACAGCAGCTAAAATATATTAATCCCCTTAATACAGGGGATATTGATTCCATCATTTTGCCTGAAATTGGAAGTTGGGAAAATTGGGCAATTGTTCAATTTAGAGCTGCGGTTTTTGTTGACCTCATACGGGAGCATTCCAATGATGTATGGGAAATAATTATGAAATTGTAATATGTCACTCCTCTATCTACAAAGATTTCAAAGATAAAAACAGGGATCTGGGGGTGATTTCTTCGATTAATAATGAATTGGGAAGTAAGGAAACAGAAGGAAGATCCTTGGAGGGAAACTCATCTATTCCATACTGAGATGAGGTATGTAATATCGAGTTCACCGTTCTCTCTTGGAATAGTAGGGGTTTTAACTCCCTACTTGATAAGGATGGCATTCAAATGTTGTTGGAGAGTGATATATTTGCCCTTCAAGAAATGTGGGTCACGGGGGAAATATTATTGGACGGATACAATATATGGACTAAAGTGGCCACTAAAGGGGGAAATGGCAGACCGTTTGGAGGTTTATGTATTGGGGTGAAAATTCATTTCTCTTATAGAACATATGAGAGGCATGGGACCTCTCCTTATGTTATGTGTGCAGCTATAGATAGGGGAAACCTTTTAGAGAAATTTCTTCTAACATCTATTCCCATTTGGGAGTGGGGGGGTAACTTTAGGGAAATTGAGGTGAGGAGATTCTCAAACTAACCATCGAAGACTGGATATCGGAATCCCCACACTCTGAAATTTTCATAGTAGGGGATTTTAATGCCTACTGCGATTTGGCTAAAGGGGAGATGGATAAGTGCAAAGAACTGTGGGATGAAACGCTCATTACTGTATCTATGGAAACACAGGATCACTGTTTGATTGGGGAGATGAATCCCCAAACCTCACAGGGAATCCGATGGATGAATCTGATGTCCAGTTGGGGGCTTAATTATTTGGAACCTAACATAGGGTCTGGAATTAGGGAAACCTGGACCAATGGGAAGGTTGGGTATAGGCTAGACTATATGTTTGTGAATAAAAATCTGAGTCGCTCTGGCATCTCTTTCGAACATGTAGATACCCCTTTGAGTGATCACTTACCACTTAGGGGCAAATTTATTAACGGACCAAAAATACAGAGCTGGGAAGTGGGTAAAGCGATGAATATCCAATTTTCAGCAGGTGGAAATAGGATCACTTGGTCTGATAAAAATCTAGCCTCTTTTAATGGTTTGTTTGATCGACTTCCCATTGATGGCCAGGATATTGCCCTTAACGTCTTAAATTCAATCACAAACTTGCTGGGCCTAATACGTAGACCGAATAGTAATATTATTTTGAAAAACATTCATCGAAAAAATCATTCCCAAAAATGTGACCAAGTGATTCAGGACAGGAAAAAAGTTATGAAGCGTGATATTTTGGAATTTAAGGAGTTATGTGACTTAGACGACAAAGAGAGAAGTAAGAGAACCAGTAATATTAAGACCCATTATAAAAACTGGATGAAGAATTATAAATATAATACCAATAATGCTAATTGGAGGTGTATATATAAGCTATGTAAAACCCATGATTCAAAAAAATGTTGGTATCTCTATCGTCAATTCCTGATGGATGAGGATAATAGAGAAAACAATGACGTGGGACAGGAGGTTTGGACGCAGTATATTACCGATCTCTTCTTCAAGACAAGTCACATCTCTGATATTCCCATCTGTAAAAATCTGGGTGGCATCTACAAGTTCCCCTTTTGTATTCTGGATATCCTTAAAGTTATCTCAAAAATTAAATCATCACGAGCTCCTGGCCCGGACGGGTTTGCCAATATTGTTATAAAACAAAACCCCAAGAAATGGGCTGTGCTTTTCCTACACCTATATATCGGCATATGGGAAACAGGTATTATACCAGATAGCTGGAGGAAAGCTATAGTTATCCCTATTTTTAAAAAAGGGGACAGAAAGCTGCCTGATAACCATAGATTATTAGCAATGGTTGATAGCAGCTGTAAGATTTTTTGTTCCCTGTTAGTAGATAGACTGAATTACTGGATGGAAGAGAAAGGTCTCCTCTCTCCCCAACAAACTGGTTTTAGAAAAGGATACAGTGCACTGGATAATTTGACCATGTTAAAACATATCATAGCTGGCTCTAAGGATAAAGGGGAAAAATATATGTGTGCTTCATAGATTAATCGAAAGCTTTTGACTGTGTTAATAGGGCCCTGTTGTGGGAAAAACTGAGGGAAAAAAAGGTCTGCCCAAAAATCCTTCATTTCTTGGAAGAAATATATAGGGAGACCACAGTGTCCATCTGTCTGGGTAAAGGGGGGTTGTTATCACCCGAGATTAACACCAATAATGGCCTCAAGCAGGGATGTGTAACATTGCGAATACTGTATAATTTATATGTTTCAGATATGTGGGAGAGTTTTACTGCCTTAAATAATTTCCCTCCCATTGTGGGTGGAAAAGAAATATTTGGTCTAATGTATGCAGACGACACTATCCTTATGGCTAAGACTCTGGTAGGTCTGCAAAGAATGTTGAATGGCCGGTTCTCTTATTCTGAGGTAAATAATCTAAATATCAATGTAAACAGGATCAAGATTATGGTATTTGGAGCAACAAAAGAAGACAGGGAAACATTTACCTCTAGGTGGTACATCAATTCTATTTAATTAGAAGTTGTTGAGGCCTATCCATATCTGGGGATGCCCATTTTGAGCAACCCCTGCATACATTTTTTCCCAGAGGTAGTAAAACAAAAAATTTCAAAGAAATGGAATGTTATAAGGAAATATATGGCTAGTAAAGGAGGTCATTCCATTGAAGGCTTTCTTGAGGTATATAAGAGCTGTATCATTCCAGGCATAATGTATGCTCTTGAAACAGTGGAGAGCAAATTTTTGAGCAAACTCGATCAACTGGAAGGGAAGCTTTGGAGACCTGTTCTAGGATTACCTAACGCTGTGCCTATACAAGCAATAAGATGTGAACTGGGGCTGATTTCCCTCTCGACCCTGTGGAAAATTGGATGCTGCAAACTTTATTTCAGAATAATATCGGGGGAAGCGGAAGAAGGAAAACTTCTTAATTTTATAGTAAAAAATAAAAGCAAAGGCAGGTTCAAGAACACATATATTGTAAGTTTACAAAATACAGTCCTACCCTTCCTTGAGGCTTTAGGCTATAAAGACCATAGTCTAACGGAAAAAGCTGATATCTGGGACTTGAGTGAAAACCAATCTTACCTCTATACTAAGTCACGATACACAGCTTACACTCTCCAAGGTCTTAAACCTGCAATTCCGACAGAATATCTATTGAATACTGGTAATAGGGCTTTAAGAAGATTTATTTTGCAATTACACCTGAACACGCTTCCTTGTAATGAAATAACCGGGGCATGGATAAATACTCCCTTAGCGGAAAGATAGTGCAGGCATTGTAATATAGAGGTAGAGACTGTAAGACATATTCTTACTATGTGTTCTAAGCTAAAGAAATGGTATTATAAAGGGTATGCTCACATAGTTGGGGATCTTCTAATGATCGAATCTGACCAATTTTGGTCAGTTATCTATGATGGAGAGATAAAGGTTTTTATTGGGGCAGCTTTTTATATTTGGAAGCGAGCAATCTGTTAATGTACTATTATAACTGTCTTTTATAATTCAAAACATTTTTAGATGTTTTTCTTTTTTTCTTATCCTGATTTCTCTCCCCCTTCATGATGTATTCTTAAATTGGAAATGATTGTCTACAATATGTTTGATAATTGGTTTTGTGATTGATATGTAACTGTTTTTGTCAATATATTTCGTTTGTAGTGTATAAGTTTTAATTAACCAATTGCACTTTACATTTTTAGGAGTATGTTATGATATACTTGTGCTTGGTATTAAAAATAGTCAATCTTATTTGTAGATGCATTCCTGCGTTTTTGTGCAAATTGGATTTAAAACATACGCGAGGCAACAGAAGTTAGGTTGTGGTTTCCTTTCTGTAAATAAGATGCTGGTATCAATTTAAAATACTGTGGGTTACTTTCCCTGTGTTGTAAATTCGGGTACCACTTTTAATTCTGTGATGTATTATTTGACATCAAACACATATTCAGATGACAAATATCCTGTTTCTTGTTAAAGATTGTCGTGTGGGATTATTGTACTGTGCAGTATAAAATGAGTGCCATTACAAAATGTGTGATTCTCTCGATGTGCAGAAGTTATAATATTACTGATGTCAACACTTGAATGCGTTTGTAATACAGATGGTGCCCAAGATCAAAGTTTTTTGTTAAATTGATTGTTGTGCTGAATAGAAGGCTCGCACTGAATAATCCTGAAAAGGAAACGTGTCGTTTCGGTTGTTTCGGAATAGGACTGATATAGGAAAATTAAGAATGTGCTTTATTTTTATTCAGTTGCGCTTTGTTAAATATTGATCTAGTGTAAGTGAGATATATAATTCAGATAGATTGTTTATTCAGTTATCAATTTTTGATCACTAATTATTGATTGTGATTTTTTATCATATTCCCGGTCTAACAATTTCTCGAGAGGTCGCTTTTCATTTTTACGTGGTCCAGGAATATCCGCTTTCCAGATATTATATGCATGGGCCATTGGTGCTGCAGGATCTTGAATCACATAAACATTCACTGTAGGAAAGAGTGGAGAAAGTGGGAGAAAATATTTTATAAGAACAGAGTACTTTAGTCCTGTTATTAAATGTAAATAACTTTCACTAACACCTAAGAGTGAAATATGCTTGAGGACCTTTCAACTGATCGCTTTTTTTCTGCAAACTCGTGGAGGAGAGACTAGCTGAAAAGGAAACTTGCATGAAGACGTGCAGAGGGATTGCTCAATAGACATCAGCACACACAATAAATGTTTTGAACAATATATTGAAAAAGTCACAGAAAACAAAAAAATAAACAATTCAAAGGAGATTCAGATGGAGTCAATGCACGATAAATTGAATGTGTGCAGAGAAGTAAAACAAAGGTAGAAAAATAAATTATGACTGTTAATGAATCTCATGGACAGTGTTTGCAGAAACATAGTGAACTAATGGGTGCATTAAATGATCAGACTACTTATAGCAATGGTTTAAATGGTTACTCATCATAAAGGTTGTGATTTATCAAAGTGAGTTTCATCAGTTACAGCACAAAATAAAAAATAATCAGAGAGGCCCATAATAGCTGAAGAAAAATACATTTCTATAAAATAAATAACCAGCACTCCTTACATTTAACACAAGCACATAAACAAGGCGATCAGGGTAAGGTTTCTAGGTAATGAAAATATTAGAAGAACATGTGGCATTCAGAAAGTGCTCAGAGAAAGTACGGAAGGATCCTGCAGATGCAGTGTTGCATAGAGAGAAATTGAAAAAGAGTTAACTAGGTGGCAGTCTATAAACCAAGGAACAGTGAATGAAACACAAAGTTATCAGTACAAAAAAGATTCCTTAGTAACGGAGTTACAATATAAATAGGAAGCAATGGCCTCAAGAGCAAAAGAGTTTGAGTCTAGTCAGGCCAGTCTTGCTGAATCTAGGAAACAACTAGTGCAATATAAATAAAAAAATATAATTGAAATGGATTCTATCACAAGATTGAGGCATAACACTACTGAAAATCAATGGAGCTCTGTATCAATAGTTAAAGTTCAGAGACAAATATGTTTTATTGAGATGATATGACCTGAGTTGGCGGGCCTGCACTCAGGTCCTTCATTTGGGTGGCAGGCTGTTACCAACAGGGTCGGCCCTCCACCGAGGTGCATATCACTATTAGCACCGGTTTAGTTCACTACACAGGTGCAAGCGTTTTTCTTTTGTTAATGCAAGGTATTTTCTCTTCATGAACAGGTTGACTCGGAGAGAAAATACCAACATGCCCACCATGGAATAGAAAGTTGGGGTTCTGTATGGACCTCCTCTTCCATTTCCATGGCTGCCAAACAGAGCGGGACAGGAGCAGCAGGAGCGGCCGGAGCTGTGGCAGCAGGTCCCGCTGCAGCAGCAATCAGGTATGTGGGAATGTGGGATTGGGGAGGGAGAAAAAAAGGCACGGTCGTGGGGGAAGATGGCAGGCGTGGCAGCCGGCCATCACACAGCTTTGGACATGGGCTATTTCTAGCAGTGTCAGCCTGCGTTCCATGCCTCTTGATTGGCTGGCTCTCCAACTGAGGGTGCTGATGAAGAGGGGGGACTCTCTCATATCCCTGAGTTACCACTATTATGCCTAGCCCTTCCCAGAGAAATACTAGTGGATCAGTGCACCTGATCATAGTCAACAATAAACAAATAGGACACTCTGGCAGGAAATAGTTGCCTCAGAAATAAATTTGAACAGACTCTTAAAGTGTGGTAGTGGCAGGGACCTTTAATGTCACTCTGCTCTCTTCTGCCCCAAGGTTACCTTGGCAAACTGACTTGCACATTTTCTAGGTCAGAAATCACAGTTTTTCTTTTTTATCACCTGTCATTTGCATAACACATTAAGATCGAAAGCAATAATGCACGCATACAGTGAAATGTAGAGCATAAAAGCATAAACATGGTAGGTTCATATTATAAAGGAAAAACTAGCAGCATAGGTCAAGGAAAGCAGTAATTAATTCTAAGTATGTACAAATGTGTTATAGCATCTTAGTCCTTGCTGTTTGACTAGTCTGTAAACTGACCACTGTCAGGCCAACAAGAAACTAACCATGAAACAGGGGTCAAGACATATGGAGTGCCAGATACACAATTTCTCCTCCCAAAAGCACACAAAGAGACAAGAACTGAATGCCCTGACAGATACAGAGAAATATCTCGAGCCTCGGGTGAGAAGAGGCGGGAGCAGTCCAATTAGTATGTGAGGAATGTTCAGAAGAGGAAATGAGAGCATTCCCAACAGTGAATTAATGAAGAAGTGCATCGAAATAAATTAAGAGAACAAGTAATGCAACCATAAAGGGCATTTTAACAACCCCGTTCTGCCCAAGTGAATATGAGGGACAGCCAGAGCCTGTGTGTAGATGGGGAAATACACATTAAGAGCAACATCAGGAAGAAATACCATATTATCCAAACCCCTCAGCAGGGATTCAGGGCTGATAACCCAGAAGAGCAATGCAGAAAGTTGAAAAGACAGGGCCCCTTGTGTGTATAGATAGGAAACTTTCCTGCAATTGTTATGACCGACATAGTATCTGTGCAAATAGGGAATGGGGTTTAACTCCTTAAGTGCCAAGGACGAGTATGCTCGTCCTTTTTGCATAGACTTGCATAATAGTCTGGCACTTAAGAGTAGTGGTTCTGACTCTGATGGGGGAAATGACTAAACTGAAAAGAAATAAAAAATGAAAACCACAATCACATTTTGTGACTAACCCAATCAAACAGATGAAGGACATAACAAGCTTTAAGAAATATTTGCCATACAAATGCAACATAATCTGTTTGGGAACATTTAGAAGTTTACAAACACATGATGCAGCAAAGGGCAGCTCCCTGTTTGGGTATGTTGGGACTGGAAAGTGCATAATAGCAGAACCCCTGCTCAAGCCAGGACTTCACCACGCTTACCATTTATCTGACTTCTGCTTCCACACATTGAGAGCTTTCCACCATTGATTATCCATTTACAGCAGAGCTTCTGTTACCTCACAGGACCAAGGAATATTGCTGTTTTGTGTCTGTTAACTGTCATTGGATTACCTCTAGTCCCACTCTGGCCCAATTCTGAACTTTAAGGATTCTTCATCTCAGCCGGTAATCAATCCTTTCCCTTTCCACTTAGCCACCACCTTCCTTTTGGGCTGTTCACTTTCCTCATTGTCTTCACTTGCCTATTTTTCTACCCTCTGTTAGGACTGATTTTCTATACTCTTGCCTTGTGGACAGATGTATTGAAGGCCAACCTAGTTTAGTGACATGGATAACTCTGGGAGCTGTAGCCAAACCAGTGCAAGGTAGCAAAGCAGGTGGTCAAGGCTAGGTCTCAGGAGGGGTGAGCCTGGTAAGAGCGCCTCTCCTCAATGAGTACACACAGTGAAAACACAAGGAACACACTTTGACAAACAGTTATAAAAAACATATTTATTTATGATCATATAACACTGTGAAAAATGACTACTAGCATCTAATATTATCAAACAACACTAAATAAATGATACATATATACAATCCCTGGAGTAGGGCCAAATACATGACAACCCTTGCAAAGGAAGTTAAGTATTTGTTTGCAATACTACAGGTTCACATAAATAAACACACTAGCTTTAAAAGGCCATCCCTAAGATGTATGGGACCTTGTGCCCAAAAGTTCACCAAAGTTGCACACAGTTTTTGAAATGGAAAACATTTAGTAGCGGGCTTCTTGGGTCCTAAGAAGAGTTCCAAAGGGTAGAGGATAAGTTATCCTAACTAATAAAAGTGTTCCCGACTTTCTGATTGCTTGCATGAGCAATCAATGGTAATGCCAAACTGTTCAAATGTTTTTAAAAGTTACCAAACGTTTAAAAAGGAGATAGGGTTTCAGGTAAGTATTGTTACTCCTCACCCCCCTTCTCTTCTTAGGACTTGGCTGATCTTCTGAAGAAGTTCCAAGGTAACTTTTCACGCCCTCAATTATAGTCCTTCATGCCCAGGGGTTGCAGGTTTGAGCACTTCTCCTGCCGGTGACACATTCTGGTGCAAGGTCTTCAGGATGGAGAATGCAGAAGAACTCAACGCAGGGCTCCTCTCAGCACAGTACTGTATGCAGAAAAGCTGTTTGGACAACGGTCACCAAGGCACGGCGACGCAGGTGGACACACTTGTGGTTGGACTTCACCTCGTATCTCGGGTCTCCTTGATGCTGGAATCACGCATTTTGGCAGAGATGAGTCCTGTAATAAAAGCTGTTGATCCCCAAAGTTCTGGCCTCAATGTGGATTAGTGATGTCTGCAGCACAGTAGCCCAATCTCTGGGCTGGTGGGCACTTTTGAGGGTTCTTCTTTGCAGGACTCCAAGCTGATGCCGAGAATGGATGTTCCTTCCACTCCATTGAAACTCCTATGAAGACTTCTGAAGATCACTTACAAGACAGGGCTCCTACAGGACAGCAACAGAAGTTGGTTTCTAGGCATCTTGCAGCTGGACAGGATACTTGACTCAATCAGGTTTCTTCCAGGATGTCTCTGGAATGGGTGCAGGGGTCCTCTTCCTATCCAAAAAGCAACTAAGAGCCGAAGCTCACACTAGCCAATCAAAGATCTGGCCCACACACACAAACCCCTGCAGTCGTCCAATCAGGACCACTGGTGGCACAGCTCATGCGTACCACTCAGACATACTGAAACCATTTTGTGGATTGGGCCCAGTCAGTCCCAACCCACTTCAAGCCCGCACACATGCATGGCCCTGCAGTACCTTGCAAAAAGCCTTAGATTTCCCTGACACATGTAGTCCATATAATGGTTTTCCTGTCCTCACTGGTCAGGAGGAAGTGTTAGTAAAAATATGACCAAGGGACAAATTAAAATCCTTGTAGCAGACCATGTTTAGACACTGGCCACAGAAGGTAGCCAAACATGGTAAATGTGGTAAGGGTAAAGTAAAATACACTAAAAATAGAAAAAGTCTATGCTCCAACAAGCTTGTCCCTTAGGCACAACTAAAGTGACCAAAAACCCTTTCAGTGTTAGTCCAGATCAAAACAAAAAGTGTACCGTTTGTACTGTATTGTATGATGTATTGTACAATGATAAAAAGTTACCAAAATTGGAAAAAGTAACACGACTAAGGGAAACAATGTTTGCCAGTACTGACAGCCAGAAGGACATATCAGTTTCCCCATGACAAATGAGCAACAGCTAGTGTAGTGAAGCTGAAGGCTTCACTATACTGTAAAAAGTTCACGTCAGATTCAAAAATAAAAAACAGAAGGTTTGGCGTTCCATAGAGATGGAGGGAAAGGTGCTGTAAAGAGAAATCATTCCTAACACCCTCCATCATTCATCTTGATTTTGCTACATTCCTCCTTCTATTCACTGTTCCCCTTGCCTCCTCTCCTAGCCTTCAGACTCAATCTGGTGTAACTTCTGCATCAGTCTCTGGCCTGTCCACTTTCCTCCTTCCCCCTTGCACTGACACCCCTCAAATTACATGTTATTGTGCCACCACGATCTCCAACACTCAGCTATACTCCTCGTTTACCGCACCAAACCATATAACACAACACCTGCTCCTCTCACTCACCTTCTACCACTCTTTCACTTAGCTTCTGGAATTCACAATCCCTCTGTAACATGTCTTCCTACGTAGCTGACAACTTCAACTCTTATCACCTTCAACCTTCACTTCTTGCTATCACATAAATATGGATCTCCCCTCATGGATCTGGTACACTAGCAGCACTCCACACTGACTCTGCTATCTTCACCCACTCTGCCAGACCTGATGAAAAGGTTGGTGGTGTGAGGTTCCTTATCAATAAGGCCCTCAACATTGCCCCTCTACCCCTCCCCCTGGACATCAACTCTTCCTCTTTTGAATATGCCTCCCTCCTACTCCTCTCTCTATTCTGGCACTGTAGCAACCCCTGATTCTCTCAAATCCTTCTTCCCTGATCTCACCCTTCTCCTTTAATCATTTCCTATAGACAGTCCTATTCTCTTTATGGGGGACTTTAACTTTCACAAGAACTCTGCAGACACCTGCCGTGAACGTAAATCCCTCCTATATGACCAATCACTATACTGCCACCACAACTATCCTATCCATTCTAGTGGGAACTCTATTGACCTTGTCTTTCTCTCTAATTCACTCCCCTCCTCTGACCTCTCTATAGACGCCTCTCCATCTGATCACTCCATTGTTCACTGAAACATCTTAATCCCTCCACCTTCTACTCATCATCTCCCCTCTTCAATAACTCAGAGGAAATTCAGACATGACTTGCTTGCCTCTTACCTCGATGATGTGAGGACTTCTTGCCTGCCTCTTTCCCCTATCCATGCATCTTCCATCAATCACGCTTTCTCTGACTTTCACTATGCATGTATGACTCCATTTTCCCAACTCTATCCTGCTCGGACAGTCACACATTCCCATGCATGTCCTAATTGGATAACCTTTGGAATTCCAATCCTCAAAACAAACATGGTACAAATTAAGTACCCTTGCCCTACTCCTAGCGTACAAGGATTCCCTTGCTGTTCTAAACTTTGCACCTCCTAATTCACAAACCTAATCTCCTTCCTTCATAATCACCCCTACATTCATATACCCTCACAACCATTGCTCACACCTCCCAAGCCAATAGCCATTGCCTGCTCCGTTTCTGTTAATGACTTTGCTTACTACGTTCCATAGACTCTAAAATTCATGACACTTTCACAGCCCTCCTCTCTTTCACACCCCAACCCTCCTTTGGTCTGCCACCTCTCTCCTGCCTCTTCATTGCTGAACTACTTCTGCCCTACCTTTCCTATCAAAGTAGCACCTATCTTTTGCAGTGCCAACTCTTCTTGTCCTCCCATTGACTCTTTTGCTCCCCAAATGGTCGAAAACATAGTCTCAATCACTTGCCCTTATCTCTCTGAGCTCTTTAACCTCTCGCACTCTTCCCAGCCTCCTTTAACTAAAAAACTGTCTTACCCTTATTACAGAAATCCTTTGCTGACCCAAACGTCCAAGCAAACTATAGCTGAGTTTCTCTCCTCCCCCATTATTCAAAAATGAAAGTCATCTTTCTCCCAGCTTCCAAAGCCATCCCTAACCTCTCCTGTCCGATCTCTTTCTGCCTGACATTGCTCCCTGACCCAAGGCCCGCAATCTTGGGGTCCTCTTTGAAAGCGACTTAAGACTGCAACAATTGATTACTACCACTGCATCTTCTGCTCGTATTAACCTCCTCAAAATGTGTACAATTGTCATTTAGTAACCACTTTCAAAATCTATAATCTCTACTCTTGTTCTCAGCAAATAGGACAACTGTTCAAGACTATTCCTGGGCATTCTGTTCTATTCCTTCTTCCCTCTAGAGAAAGTCCTCACATTTTCGACCCACACACTCTACAACCTGCCCAGATCCTTCCCCCACTTTGATCAACCATGCTGATTGGCCCTCCACGCACAACCACTCTCTTTTCAAGTACCTAATCCTAGTCTACAAAGCTATCAATGGTCTTGCTCTTCAGTACCACTCTGATTGTATCTCAGTTTAATTATAATCTTGTTTCTCCTGATTCTCTTCTACACTCAGCCTCACCATACCATCCATGTGCCTCCTCTCACTCCTACACTTTCTCCTTGCTTGCCCCACTATACTGGAACCCACTACCCAATCAAAGCCAGCCCAACTGTGGATTTCTTCAAATCTCAGCTTCAACTCCACCTATTTGCTAAAGAGGGCACTCCCCCTGCCCTCTTCTCCATCCTCTGTTCCCGACCCCATTACTGCCACAAGTGATGCTTATTAGTGTGTTCTTTCTATATTTAATGAGTATTCCTCTTTAGTTTGAAGCACTTGCTATCTTCTGTTAATGTTAACTTTGTATGTCACCTATTTTGTGATATACATTTTCTGTTTGTTTTGTTTTGTCCCAGATATAGGTTGTCATTTGTATGCAATTATACAGGAACCCTTCATTGGAAAATGCTTCTGCCATCTGTAAATGTGTTATGATCGGACTTTAATCCCTGTTCTTGTAATAATACAAATAAAAATGATGGGAACATTTGGATTGGAAGGTAATAACGAGTACAGCGATCATACTTTTTTGCAAATAGTTTTATAGTTTCTTTGCTGGACTGGAAGACAAAAATAACTATAAATGGTCATTTTACAATGTTATGTTATGTTATTTAGCATTTGAATGTGCTCTGGGCAATATAGAATGTAGTTAACAAAAGATATGCATTTTCAAATCTCTGTGAAAGGATGAGAGATCGAGGCTATTACAGAGTCGAGCAGAAAGAGTATTGTAAAGGGTTGGTCCAGCAACCAAAACCTTCTGTCATCTCTGAACTGAAATGTGGCATGGGGAACAACTAGCAGGTTCTGTCTTGCAGAACTTGAAATCGAATGGGAGAATATCACATGTATTTCATTAGTCAGGTAAGTGGGGAGACAGACCATGGAAACATTTAAAACTGCACAACATCTTAAAATTGACACATTTGTGCACAGGTAGCCAGTGTAGAGAATGGTGAAAATCCGAGACCTGGGCAAATTTATAGAATTTGAAGATGAGTCTAGCAGCTGTGTTTTGAATATGGATATGACTCACTCGAAGACCATTTGCGTAGTCTAATTTGGAATGAATCAGGGTCTCAACTATCCCTGCATGCTCAATTACTCGAATATATGGTAAAATCCTCTTCAAAATTTTTGGGCCATTTTAAAATATTTTTCAACACATAGGCCCTCATTACGACCCTGGCGGATTTTTTCCGCCATCGGCGGACTTTTCCGCCATGGCGCAAAGTCCCTTTACGCCATGGCGGATGGCGGACTTACCGCCCCATTCCGAGGTCGGCGGGGCGGTAAGTCCCCATTGACCCATTTACCCTTCCCCATTCCCATTTCGGCCCCATAGGGCTCAATGGGAGTGGGGAAGGAGTTAATTACGCCACCGTACATTACGGTGGCGTAATTAACACCAAGGTCCCATAGCGCCATGGATTTTTACGCCCGCAAAAAGCGGGCGGAAAAATGACCATGGCGCTATGGGAACTCGTAGTTGGCGGTAAGGGGTCGGCGCAGCTAACGCTGGCGCAGACCCCTTAGCGCCAGGGTCGTAATGAGGCCCATAGAAATTGCCTAAAAGCATTTAAAACAGCATATAATTTAATTTTTGCTGATGGTCAATTTCCTAGACTCCTGAAAGAATCAATCTCCTCTCAAGAACTTAGGACCTTAAAGTAACTTTCTTTCCCGCTCTCATTGTTGAGTCGATTTGTTCCTGGAACTTAGGTTCTAGGCCTATCCTGGGCTAAAAATATACTCCACCGCCATGGAGATATAATAAGAACCTAAGATTAGGTTCTGAGGGCAATCCAAACCAGAATTTCTCTTAGGAAGGAAACCAACCTCCTCCGCACAGAATCAACTACTAAGACAACTTTCTTCACCCTCCTACTAGGATCCAGGATAACAGATCCCAACATCATGGTGACTAGATGGAAAATAATCCATACAGTAGACATTATCAAAGTTGCAAAAGAGAGGGAGGAACAGAGATATGAGCAAAGACCCCCTGCAATGAAGAGGGTGGACATTGTATTTCTCCATTAGAGCAACAGTTTAACAATTGACAGAGAGTATTAGTCAAATGATAAGGTCCCAACCGGGAAATCACATTTTAATTATCTTTGAAACACTGTCCAAACAGGATCAATGAGTCAGAGTTGACTATGACAGGAGGAACATATTCCATTGCGGTGCATTGCAGTGCAAATGTCCCAGAACCCGTGTATTTTAGGGTGAAGGACCAGTGCTGGTACAACCACATTGATGTTTCGCTGAATTCAGGCAACAGTCTCATGTGTGAAGGTGTTGAAATCTGGGCAAAGGGCTGGGGTATCCAAATGTTATGTAGCAGTCATGTCTGTAGGGTCCTAATAGGTAATTATGCTAAATATGGTGCAGATTGGTGAAACAGTGTGGAATTGTATAAGGAACAGCGCTTTGCGAAGCCACAAACCCGCTAACACATTCTGATTTTGGCTGAAATCCAGAGAAAGGTGTGGGTTGTCTAAATATCAAGTAGCCAGTAATGTCCCGAGGGTCCTAACAGGTAACTATGCAAAATATGGTGCAGATTGGTGAAACGATGTGGAATTGTATATGGAACAATGCTTTGCCAAGCAACAAACCCACAAACAAATATTGACTTGTGCTGAAATCTGGGGAATAGGGTGAGGTGTCCAAATGTCATGTTGCTAGTATTGTCCGGAGGGTCCTAACAGGTAACTGTGCAAAATTCAACGATTTGCCACAAACCCAGCCACCCAAACATTTTCACTTTTAGAAATATAATACATAAGAAATAAGATAAAATAAGATAAGATAAGATAAGATAAGATAAGATAAGACAATGCTGGCAACAATCTCAGAAAGGGTTGTCTGCTAATCAGGTCCCAGATTCATACAGCTCCAGTCCAAAAGCACAGTACACACATGTGTGCTGCGGCATCAGTCTCCTGCTATGCTACATCTGCCCATCTGTGGTGCAGAACAGGTTCAGAGGGCACATGTGCCCTGATTGACAGATGCTGTGGCATAAGGTCCCTGCAGACAGGGGTTGCATTTAACTCTTGCAACTCTGATGCAAAAACGTGATAATGTGGGTCTGTACGTAGCAGTCGGATCATCTCTAAGAATAAGCCACCCCTGATTTGGTATGGTGACTGATAGTACACACAATTATTAAAGCCACATCTAATTTACTTCATATTAATGTTGACCCTATGAGCTCAGGCCTGTTGTGGCAGTGGTATGTGGATTCAAAGGCAGCATACAAGTATTTCCTTCAGCATGCAGGACAACATGTAGAAAGGCTGTTTTCTTTATTCCTGTTTGAGGTTGAGTAACGCCACTCCTGCAGCCCAGAAATCACTCAAGAGACAACTCTTGGAAACCATGCTTTGCACTCCAATAACAATGGCCAGCCACACAAGAGTGTTTCATACCAGAGGGATTTTCAAGCAGCACTATTAGGAACGGGCAGGGTCAGAGTAGACAGAAAGAAGCTGGAGGGAACTGAGGGAAGGTTTTTCCATCTTGCTTTTCTCTGCAGCTCTTTCTTTTTCTTGCTGTCTTCATTTCCTGCAGAACAGAACACTCTTTGCATGATGAAAGCAGGTAAGGATCAATTGTCACAGTTACCAGGACTGGATCCCTTTCAGCAGGTTTGGATTTGTCCAATCTCTGGTGGAACTATTTTTTATTTTTATTTTATTTGATTGGTATTTGGTTTACAAGAAGAAACCGTTTACATTTCTTCACATGAACGGAACAAGCAACAAGAAACACAGAAGCAAAAAAGAAAAAAACGAATAACAAAGAGAGAAGAAAAAGAAAAAAAAGAAAGAAAAAAGTCACAACAGCAACGGTCATCATAAAACAATTCCTATAAAAACAAACATAACTCGCAAATCCTTAAATTCACTAATACCATTACCCCCAAAAATGTCTCTTGTTCGATAGAGATTTAATCTAAATCGCATGTATTGGGCACGATAAAATCAGTTCAGAAATGTTCCTAAATATTGTGGTAAGTTGTTAAATCTTCGAGTTTCAGTGACTGTTTGTGAATACGTTCGGTAGGATTGTCTTTGATGAAGAGTCTTTTGACCAATGTTTATTCCTTACCGAAACTCGATTCACAACCAAGACAGGTCCAACAGTATTGCACTACAGATGTTCTTCCACTCGGAAGTGTAGAATCAGAGCCATTCATTAGTTCCCCCTTCACGACAATAAAGCCTTGCAATGGATTTGTGGCTATACATTTCCGATACAGCATTAGGCTTGTCCAGACTACCATTGCGTACATTGCAATAAGACCCAGTTCCATTTTTATAACATGGAACGGTACACATTTTGGGATCGACAACACCCTTTTCCAAGTGGATGACATCAGTGTTAGGTGGGCATTTTCTTACTGTGCTTAAAATATTGTTCAGATCTGAAATAAATACGTTGAAAAGGACTGGAGCAGGTGGGGACCCTTGTTTAAGTTCCCTTCCAGTTTCAATAGACTCAGAGAGCTATACTCCCTGACAAACCTAACCCTGAAAGATGTACCAGAATATAAGCATTGTATTGCCTCTAGGATGTCACTCAGGCACTCCAAAGATTTTAATTTTGTCCACAGCTTCACCAATCGATTGTGCCAAAAGCTTGGGCCAAATCTATGAGGGCTAGGTATAGTTTAGTTTTCTTTCTAATAGCACAGGTTTTCGGTATGTTAATCAAAAACACGTTCAATGAAGTCCCTGCCCATTGAAGCGCAAGTGATCCCAGTTTCCAGAAACGTCCATCCACCCTGAGAGTGCCCTAAGCAACAGCGCCACAAAAATCCTTCCCACCACGTCGAGAAGGGCGATAGGTCTGTAGTTCTTAGGATTGGATCTATCGTCCTTCTTGAAAATCAGAACCACCACTGATGTGCTCCATGACTGCAGCACCTTCATAGCTCTTCCTATATAATTAAACAGTCTCCACATGAACCGGGTCCATTCTTCTGGATTCTCCTTTAGCATAACCTTTGTAATGCTATCCTGCCCAGCAACTCGCAAATTACTTGCTTATTTGATCAGATCGATAATGTCATCCAATTCAGTTGGGCATGAGCATTCATCTCAAAATGGGATAGCTTTTACTGTCCCACTAGCACAAGTAACTGAGAAGAGCCCAGAGAAATGCTTGCCCCAAATCTTAGCTGGGACTGCGTATGTTGTAAATGCTTCCTGTGGCGCATTCAAGGAGTTTATCAGCTTCCATATCTCTCCTGTGTTTTTCGTCCCAATTTTTTTAAGCATTAATTCTGCATTATGCTGCAGCATCCAATGCTTTTCGACTTAAATCCAGTTATGATATCTCTGTTTCGACATTTTGGTGAGAACCTCAAATCCCCTGCTCTGCTACCTATGAGCCAACTCAGGATTGCCTGCAGGTTTCTTGGTCTTAACCACCTCTATGTCATATTTGTGAAGATGGGTAAATGTGGTCTTCAGAACCGGTTTTCTGGTTTCTACAAAATTCGGCAAGTGCTTAGTATAGTCCAATACCAGTTCTACTTGGTCTTGGTGAGCCCTCTCTTCCAGGTCTATGAATCCTTCTGTCAAACCCTCTATTCTTGACCGAATCATGATCAACGTGTTCCTACCCCCTGGGATATCAACCATTGTCAGGTAGATCTCAGTTACCTCACTCTCCCAACCCATGCAAGTCAGCATCAAAATATTGTGGTTGCTTTGATTTCTGTGACTTATTTCGCACTTTTGAACTCTAGTGAACATGTTGTCAGACACAACGACGTATTCCAGTAACAGTAACTTTTTATCACTACCCCTTTCCTTTTCTTGTAGACTGCAATGGAATGTGACCCTTAATGTGGCCGTTCAGCAGGTGTATGTTTTTATTGCTCAACTTATTTCGCCAGGCATGGCCTCTCCTCTCTGCACTAGTCGAGGCAGCTTGAATATCCCTTTTCAGAACTCTAGTTTGGTCAAAACAATGCATATTCAAATCTACTGGGTCAGGCCATGCATCAACATATCTCTCTAACAAGCCCATGACTGTAGACTGGAGGTTGGAAGCCTCCTTTGCCGCGATATTTCAATACAAATTAAACACTAATATCCAACTACACTTACTAGGGTGTGGGCCATCAACTCGGATTGCTAACATTTGAAAATGGGTGTTTGGATTGTACATTTCAGTCACATACAGACCACTTCCATTCCTGACTGCTACCAGCAAACCTGACTTATGTATCCCTTTTGTGCCTTTTAAAGCTGAGTTTAATAAACTGTAAACCTGTCTAAAACCCGGGAGTCTCTCAACGAAGTCTCTTGTAAACACATTACATCAAACAAATGGAAGTTCAAGTCTCCATTACCAAACAAATGGATGAACCATCTGATGTTCCAACTTCCCACGGTGAAAGTTGGAGACCCTTCCTGTAGAGACAGTTACTATCTGTGTTTGTTGACGTCAATGCATCAGGAAACCGTTTCCATCTTGGCTATTCACTAAACTGTAATGAGCTCAGTGCTGTTAGCACTCTTCGCGGATTCCTGAAATTTGAACCAGCTGCAACGGGGTGATTGACCAGCGCATTAACCTCCACTCTTTTGGTCTCGACTGCTCTTTACGACTTGGCCCACCCAGTCTGTTGATCATTGTTGGTATGATTTTGTGTATCAGGTAGCTCAGTTAGATCAAAGCCCAGTCTTAGAAAAGTGTTCACTTCTCCCAACAAGGCCTTTGTTACCGGTTTGGAAGATGGATGGATTGCCATATTGTCCAACCGTCGTTCCTTCAAGAATTCAATTGTTTGGTGGTCATTTGTAGATATCAATCGAAGGTTGGGAACATGGTGCAGCAGTCTGAGAATTTTTCTCAGGTTAAAGTCTAGCCATCGTTAACATATAGGATTTGTTCCAGCAACAGGTGACTTGAGCTGCCTTGCAAGTGTTCAGATCTGGATTCTTTAGAACTCTTTTTGTAGTTATTCTTCTCGTAGTCCAAAAATCCCATTCAATCATGGAGGCTTGATTTCAACCCTCTCCCCCCAGTTTTTCCTCTAAAGTTAGGACTAGCTGGCTAGATGAATCCCGCCACTGAGAGTTTTCTGGTTTGCAGATCTTTAAAAAGGAAGGGTGAGGTGGTCTTCTGTAATCAGGGTCACTTTCTCCATCCTCCATCCAACCTTCTGATCTCATTTTCTGGTTTCGCACATTTGTAGGCACGCCCGTCTTAATATATGTGAACTTACATCCTCATGTTCATGCTCAATGTTTCTTCCAAAAATCTTCTCATGTTTAGACCTGAAGAAGTCCCACTTTTCCCCCAGAGAATAGGCAGAGGAATGCAGTAGAGGGGGTTGACCAAGAAACTTTTGTCCACGTGTGATGGCAATGTGACATTAAATTGGACCCTCCTATGAACTTCCTCATGCACATTAGCGTTATGGATTTATGGCTGCATAGGAGGCTTAACTACTATTAGTGTCTGAGCCACACTCCCATTCACGGCCACACCACTCTCTTCATTTAGATGTGAAAACATGCGTTGAAAGCACTGTTGTCTCCTAATGATCAAGCTATTATCCTGATGTCAAACTATGGAGGTTTCGGAATTCGAAAGAGAATAAGTCATCAGATTAGTATACGAGTCATGAAGGAAAACCTGTTCCGACTAGCCAAAACCCAGCCTTATGTCTTTTTTTAGAGGGATATTTTGCTGTAGGCCCTTTACAGATAACAGCCTCACTTGAATTTACAGGGAGAGTCAAGTTCCTTATAAATTGTCACGCTTCGTTTGATTTCTTTTTTTTTCCTGGTGTTCCAGGTGGTGGGAGGTGGGGGGTAATCTTTGTTGGGTTGGTTGGACATTTTTCCTTTTTGTGAAAATAGAGCAAGGGAAGCAGCATTTAAGGACATGGGCTTAAGGTACCTTTGAGCTGGTGATCGTGAAATACCAGACTGCCGGTTCTGCCCACTTCAGATATCAAGCCTGCACAGAGTCCTCCCACGGGGCGCCTAGTGGACACTGAGGTGCCTACTGCGGAGGTGCCAGATTCAGTGATCTCAGGATTGTCAACGGCCATAGAACCAGAACCTGATGTAGAGGACACAGCAGTTTAAGACTTTACAGGCCTGGTGGAACTGAGTGCGTTGTCATCAGCCAGTTGGCAGAACTCATGCTGGTTTTTGCAGGGTGAAGAGCGACTGCCCACTCTTTTGAATCTGCATTAGAAGGCAGAGAAACAGGGTCAGGAGGAAGCCGCAGGGATGTGCAGGTTGGACTAGGAGAATTGTCTCTTGTACAGTCAGCACAATCATTTAGAGTCAGGGACCAACGAATGGTTGGTTGAGCCACAATGCCACCAGAGGTTATTACTGGACTTGGCACACAACATCTCTTTGGCAGGTCACTGTTACACTCACCTGGCTCCCACAGAGGCGTCGATCCGAACTGGACAGCTGCGGTCTCCACCAATGTGACGTGTAGGGCCGAGATGACGGACTGGACTGGCCCACCTAGCTTTGTTTGCTTGGCCCGTAGGAATATTCTTCTGCAAATGGAGAAAGGTAATTAACCACCCGAGGAGCTGAGTGTAAAATCCCCCCACCCCCTGCTGTTCTCCCCACAGATCACATTTGATGTCCCCTCTTATAGTCTCACCTGATGGTTTGAAAAGATGAGCTCTCCATCCTGCATTGACCGCAGGGGCGCGTTGATAACCAGTTGCTTCACTGGCTCGAAGGAATTGGTAGGTTCCAGAACAATATTGACTCCAAAAAGTATGTAGTTCGTAAAAGTTCAAATGCCTGACTTTCACTCTTGTCCGATTCCTTGCAGGTTGCAGCTTGACCCTAGTGAAGAGTTCCTTGTGGCAATCGGTAATATTCTGGTAAGGATTTGTATTTTCCAACACAGTTCGATAAAATAATGTCAATATGTAACTTGTTGCTTTCTCCCTTATTCAGGCGCTAAAAGAAAGTATGAAGTCTCAGGGAATCTATTGCGGTGAGGAGGGTTCCCCTTGCTGTCCTTTTGTTTCCCCTTAGTGGCCGGGGTTCGGAAAAGATGCAGTGGAAGCTGTGCCGACCCGTGAAGAGGAATAGTACCCCCGGTGGTAAAATCAGGTAAGTCTATGGGGGGGTAACTAATATTCCTCTGTGTATTCCCTTGGCTCACCTTGCTGTTCTTGTCTTCTCCTTAGGTACCGGAATGCGGCGGGAACATGCAGGAGGATGCAGTGGAATGTGAAGATGCTGCGAAGGCCGGTGAGTTCAGCGCGGCGCTGCAGCAGGCGAGGCGACGCGCATAAAATAACTTCTTTCATCCAGCTTGAAGGCACGATGGATTGGGAATTCAGGTAAGGATCTTGTTCTAATCTTTTCTCCTTCTTTCTCCTTTTTCTAGAAGCTCCAAACTCGAGGCGGGCGTGGCAGAAGACTGGATGCAGACTTGCAGGCGCGGTGAACGTTACGCTGCTGGATGCAGAATAACACGAAGCGTGTGCTGCTCTTTGGGCGTGGTTTAAATAGCCTCCAAAGTAGTCCCTGGTAAGTATTCCTCCCCAGCCCCACCCGAGTAAAAAAATAGTCCCTAGGTAAAATAGTCCCTTCCAAGCCTCATTTGGCTTGGAGCTCTTGCAGCATGGTCTGCATCAGGTAAGCTTGCAGCATGGTCTGCATCAGGTAAGTTTTACTCTATGAGCCTGGCGCCTATGGCGCCAGGATTGACCCTCCATATGAGCTTGGCACCAATAGCGCCAGGACCGCACCCAAACAGTCCCTAGCAGGGGTTTTTGGGCTTGCTCAAACTAACTTGATGCCTGCTTCTGGGGTTGCTGGACCTGGTCTGGGTCCCCGGGGGTAGGCATCATGACAGCACTCCCCCCAAGGCCCCTCCTAAAGTCGTTCTTCCCCGTGGTTTTGGTTTGTCTGGGATATTTCAGTGGAATCTTTCACCAATCGAGGTGCATGCACGTGGTCACTAGGTTCCCAAGACCTTTCCTGTGGTCAGTAACCTTTCCAGTCGATTAAATAAAAAAGTTTTGACTTCACCATCTTGGAATCCAGGATGTTCATAACCTCAAATTCGGGTTCCCTGTCTATAAGGATGGGGTCTGGTGGCTTGGTTAGGCTTGTCCCTGGTTGCACTGACTTCAAAAGTGACACATGAAAGACGGGGTGAATTTGCATATTAGCAGGTAAGTCCAACTTGACGGCCACCGGGTTGATAATGGCCTTAATAGAGTAAGGTCCCAAATATCTAGGGTTAAAGGTCTGCATTCCCTTGAGAGGTATGTGTTTTGTGGCCAACCATCCCCTATCAGGTACTGTGGAGAATCACTTCTATGCCGATCAGCATCTTTCTTATATTTCTCCTTCGCTTGTTTTAAATGTGCAGTTGCCTCCTTAAAGGCTTACGTAATCGTAGCGTGTAGATGGTCCACTGCTGGCATTTCTAAGTGTTGGAGTGAGTCAAGGTCTGAGGTTCGAGGATGGTGCCCATGTAGGGTATAGAAGGGTCTTTGTCCAGTTCCAGAATGTACTGAATTATTGTATGCATATTTGGCGATCCAAAGAATGTCCTTCCAATTACTCTCAGTCTGATGTAACATACAACGCAGGTATTGTTCAAGAGTCTGGTTGGTCCTCTCCGATTGACCATCGGTCTGGGGGTGGTGACTGGTCGATAATCTCACACCGATTTGCGCCAATTGACAACATTTCTTCCAAAAATGTGAAATGAATTGACTGCCCCGGTCAGAGACCAACACGGATGTAAATCCATGTATGCGAACAATGTTTTCGAGGAATTCTTTGGCCAGGATTGAGGCTGAAGGTTATCCTTTTAAAGGAATAAAGTGGGCCATCTTGGAAAAAAGATCCACAATAACTAGAATGGTGTTAAATCCCTTACAAGGAGGTAGATCAGTAATAAAGTCTAACAATAAAGTGTGCCATGGTGTAGGTGGAATGTCTAAAGGTTGTAAGAGTCCAGCTGTTTTTTTCTTTTGACTTTTGTTTTGGGCGCAAATGCCACAAGACATCACAAATGATTTAATATCGTTTCGCCAGGTGGGCCACCGGAATTGGCTTTTAATTTTAGCTTCAGTTTTTGCAATACCTGGGTGCCCCTCCATTAGGGTATCATGTTAACGGGAAATGACTAGCTCTTGCAGCTCCTTGTGTGGCAGAAATAGCCGCCCTTGGTAATAAGGCAGATCATTGGTGACAGAGTAGTCCGGGCCTTTCTTTACCCAGTCCTGCAGGGCTGTAGGATCAAAGAGTTGCTGGATCTTTACCTGAATGTCCTCTAGTGTCTGTAGAGTAGTCATGCCAAGAATCCTTTGTTCGGAAATTATAGGTACTGGTTCTGGGTTCACTTCTGCCTCTCCCATCCCTATTTGGGATAAGGCGTCTGCTTTACCATTCTTACAACCTGGTCGATAGGTTATCACGAAATCGAACTCAGCAAAGAACAATGCCCATCGGAGTTGACATGACGATTGAGCCTTTGCTGTTTTTAAATACTGTAAGTTCCGGTGATCGGTGATCACAGTAATGGTATGCCTGGCACCAAGAAGATAGTGCCGCCTAGCCTTAAAGGCGGATTTAATGGCTAATAACTCCTTGTCTGTAACCGCATAGTTTAACTCGGGTGCCGAGAACTTTCTGGACCAAAATGCTACTGGGTGAAGCTGGCCAGTTTCAGGGTCCTTTTGAGACAGGACATCTCCCATGGTTAGACTGGATGAATCAGTTTCCACTATGTATAGAAGGTCTGGGCGCGGGTGCTTTAATACAGGTGCAGACGTGAATTTCGCTTTCAGCTCTTGGAAGGCATTTTCAGCTTCTTCAGTCCACATAAAGCGTTTCTTTTTTCACAAGAGTGCTGTGATGGGATGTACGACATGTGAAAAATCTGGGATGAATCTACGTTAGAAATTGGCAAAGCAGAGCATGCTTTGTACTCCTTAAACTGAAGTTGGTGATGGCCACTTAAGGATTGTGTCCACCTTTCGTGAGTCCATTCGGACTCCCTTTGGGGTCAGGATAAACCCAAGGAATTCAACTTCTGTGGCATGAAAAACACATTTTTCTAGTTTTGCATATAGTTTGTGCTGGCGCAATTTCTCAAGGACTGCTCGGACGTGCTTCACAAGGTCAGATTCTGAAGAGGAGTATACTAGAATATCATCGATATATACGACAACACAAATGTCAATGAGTTCATGAAGGACATCGTTCATGAAGTATTGGAAGGCTGCTGGTTCATTGCACAACCCGAAAGGCATCACCTGGTATTCGAATAACCCATACTTAGTGCGAAAAGCAGTCTTCCATTTGTCGCCCTCTTTTACACGTACCAGATGGTATGCTCCCTGGAGATCTAATTTAGTGTATATACAAGCGTCCTTCACTTGGTCTAGTAGTTCAGGGATCAGAGGCAATGGGTATCGGTTCTTAACGGTTATCTGGTTCAATGCGCGGTAGTCTATGCACGTTCTGAGGTCACCTTCCTTTTTGGGCACGTAGAACAAAGCTGAAGATGCAGGGGACTTGGATGGGCGAATAAAGCCATTGGCAAGGTACTGGTCTAAGTATTGTCGTAGGTGAAGGTTCTCAGGTTCCGTAAGGGCATAGATCCTGCTACAAGGGGGTTGTGCACCGGGTATGAGATTTATTTGATAATCGTACGATCTGTGAGGAGGTAAGGTGTTTGCCTGTTCTTTTTGGAAGACATCCTGGAATTCTTGGTATTCCGGAGGTAGTTGCATGACTGCTGTGGTTACTGTGACCAGGCCTCCGTTCTGATTTTTCTTTGGGTAACAGGTTTGTGCACTATCCGGGAAGGTTATTCTCTTCTCTCGCCAATCAATACAAGGATTATGTGTTTCCAACCAAGGTATCCCCAGTATTATTTGGAACTGTGGGGCTTTGATTAGATCAAACACAATAGTCTCTCAAAGCCTATCCTGACCCAATAGTGTCATCTCTGCGGTGGAATGAGTTACAGGCCCAGAGGCAGTTTCAGTTCCATCGACTGTGGTGATGACATCTGAGGTGGTTTTTTGGCAGAGAGGTAGATTCATCCTGGAAGCCAATTCATAGTCCACATAGTTTCCTATGGCCCCGCTATCAATGTATGCCCTCACTGTGTGCATACACAATGGCTGCCCTGGATCTACGAGGACCATTGGTATGATGAAATGCGAGGTCTGAGTTCCTTCTTCAAGCCCGGCAAGCGGACCTCTACACTTGTCGGGCGTGGTCGTTTCCCCGAGTCTGACTCCATATGGCTTTTATCAGCAGCTCCTACCACCTTCTTGGATGGCTTTACAGGGCAATCCCGTAGAATATGCCCAGAAGTTCCACAATATAAACACAATTGCATTTGCTGTCTCCTTTCTCTTTCCTTCTGGGTTAAGGGTCCTTTAACCCCTCCGATTTGCATAGGTTCTGAAGCATCTGCTCCTTTGGGGTTAGCGTGGGTTTTCACCAACACCCGATTCTCAAACTTGATCCATCAGCCTTTCTGTTCTGAAGTCTGTGATCTAACTGGACCACTAAGTCTATATATTCAGCGCAGTCTTGAGGTGGGTTCACGGCTTGAGCCAAGACATCCTTGAGTTCTCCTCGAAGCCCTCGATGAAATAACGTGATTCGTTTTACCTCAGGCCATCCAGTTTCCACTATCACTATCAACCTATTAAAGGTCGGGATGTAGGATAGAAGGTCCTGGTTACCCTGTCGTAGGGACAAAAGTTCGTTATCCAGGGCCTGTCCTCGGGAGTGCAAATAGTCTTTCCATGCTCGTTTGAAAGCCCTGAAAATCTCAAAGAATTGGGTCATCCTGAGTAACTAGTGGGATTGACCAATCAGCTGCACTGCCGCTGAGATATGACAATACAAAGGCTACTTTGTCTTGATCGTTTGGGAAGGCTCCAGGTCTACATAAAAAGTGCAAGCTGCATTGGTTCATAAACACGGCGAACCTTTTGGGATCTCTGGCAAAGCGTTCGAGTGGAGCTAATGGAATATTTCCTGGTAGGTTTATTTTCATTGGGTTACTCGATAACTCAGGAGCTGGATTTCCCCCGGAACCAGGTAGGGGTGCTTGTCCAGCCTGGATTTGCAATAGTTGCCTAGCAAGGTAATCAGTTCGCTCCTTTGACAAAATCAGTTGTCTCCTAAAGAGCATTGGTTTCTTGGCGGGCGGAATGCACTTCAGCCCTCAGTTACCCTAGTAATTGGGCCAATTGGTCAGTCTCTGAGGTATCCATAACGCCCGGGTGGGAATTTGTGGGTAGGCTTTGTGTTCTGTTACGCTCACCTGGCTCCCACAGAGGCGCCGATCCAAACTGGACAGTTGCGGTCTCCACCAATGTGACGCATAGGGCCGAGATGATGGACTGGACTGGCCCACCTAGCTTCGTTTGCTTGGCCGGTAGGAATATTCTTCTGCAAGTGGAGAAAGGGAATTAACCACCCGTGGAGTGTAAATCCCCCCACCCCCCTGTTCTCCCCACAGATCACCTTTGATGTCCCCTCTTATAGTCTCACCTGATGGTTTGAAAAGATGAGCTCTCCATCCTGCATTGAGCACAGGGGCGCGTTGATAACCAGTTGCTTCACTGGCTCGAAGGAACTGGTGAGTTCCAGAACAATATTGACTCCGAAAAGTATGTAGTTCGTAAGAGTTCAAATGCCTGACTTTCACTCTTGTCCGATTCCTTGCAGGTTGCAGCTTGATCCTAGAGAAGAGTTCCTCGTGGCAACCGGTAATATTCTGGTAAGGGTTTGTATTTTCCAACACAGTTCGATAAAATAATGTCAATATGTAACTTGTTGCTTTCTCCCTTATTCAGGCGCTGAAAGAAAGTATGACGTCTCGGGGAATAATACCTCGGGCGATAAACTCAGGTAAGTCTATTGCGGTGAGGAGGGTTCCCCTTGATAGTCCCTTTGTTTCACCTTGCTGTCCTTTTGTTTCCCCTTAGGGGCTGGGGTTCGGCGAAGATGCAGTGGAAGCTGCGCCGACCTGTGAAGAGGAATAGTAACCCCGGTGGTAAAATCAGGTAAGTCTATGGGGGAGTAACTAATATTCCTCTGTGTATTCCCTTGGCTCACCTTGCTGTTCTTGTCTTCTCCTTATGTGCCGGAATGCGGCGGGCACATGCAGGAGGATGCGGTGGAATGTGAAGATGCTGCGAAGGCCGGTGAGTTCAGCGCGGCGCTGCAGCAGGCGCATAAATAACTTCTTTCTTCCAGCTTGAAGGCGCGATGGATCGGGAATCCAGGTAAGGATCAAAGGTATTGCTCTTGTTCTAACCTTTTCTCCTTCTTTCTCCTTTTTCTAGAAGCTCCAAACTCGAGGCGGGCGTGGCAGAAGACTGGATGCTGACTTGCAGGCACGATGAGCGTTACGCTGCTGGATGCAGAATAACACGAAGCGTGTGCTGCTCTTCGGGCATGGTTTAAATGGCCTCCAAAGTAGTCCCAGGTAAGTATTCCTCCCCAGCCCCATCCGAGTAAAAAAATAGTCCCTAGGTAAAATAGTCCCTTCCAAGCCTCATTTGGCTTGGAGCTCTTGCAGCATGGTCTGCAACAGGTAAGCTTGCATCATGGTCTGCATCAGGTAAGTTTTACTCTATGAGCCTGGCGCCTATGGCGCCATGTCTGACCCTCCATGTGAGCCTGGCGCCATAGGCACCAGGACCGCACCCAAACAGCCCCCAGCAGGGGTTTTTTGGGCTTGCTCAAAATAACTTGATGCCTGCTTCCAGGGTTGCTGGACCTGGTCTGGGTCCCTGGGGGTAGGCATCACGACAGTCACTTAGCAGTAGCTAAGACAGTTGATAAGCTCTTTGGCCATTTTTACTGGCCCCAATGCACATAAAATGTAACACATTTGTGAGGTCCTAACATAATCACCAAGCATCCAGCAAGTCTGGCAGGGCAATAAAGGCTCCCATAATTCCACTACGAGTGGTTTGGCAGTCTTATGAGTGAATTGTCGTGGGCATATTGTGTACCTTTGATCTTCAGAACACATTGAGGAACCAGTACAGCTTGATCATGCTCGATCATTCCACACTGTTCCCAAAAGATATAGCCTTTAGAAGCATCAAATACCCAGTAGAGGGGACGACTTTGACAACAATATATTCTCTCATCTCGGGATTCTCGAAGAAGTAATTTCTGACAACTTCCTATCCATTCTCCACAGCTTCCAACCAGAGACCAATGGGCTTGTTGAACAAATAAAAAAGACCCTTACAGGCATGATAGGTGGCTTGGAAGAGCCCGTGAGTTGAAAGTAGGATATTCTCCCTCCATGTCCTCTGTTTGCCTACCAGGAGGTACCACAGATGGGAGTAGGGCTCAGTGCCTTTGAGCGTCTGTTTGGCTATCCTGTTAGGGGTCCCTTAAGTCTGGTTCAAGAAGTATGGGGATGCAAACCCCAAACTCCTTCCCATAACATTGTGGATTATGTATTTGATCTCATTATAAAGAACAGAGACATTAATCCAAAGGTCAGCCAGCAGCTCATGAAGCACTGTCATGATCAAAGAGACACAGTGGCAGAGTATGCTCCAGGACAGATGGCCTGGACTATGGAACCTATCAAGCAACCATAGGATCTTTTGTGTCAACCAGAGGAAAGCTCATTACAGCTGGGATGACTTGATGTTGGCTTTCATGACAGATGATGAGAGTGAGGAGGAAACAGATCCTCTTTCAGACTTGCTGCACACAAAGTCTACCAATGTGTTTCTAGAGGGGATTCAAATCTCCCCCGTTCTCAATGAATAGCTTGCTGGGGACAGCCAGCAGCTGCAGGACCGGTTTTCATGTCTCTTCTTGCTGTCTCTAGGAAACATTGATTGATGCATCCATGACATTTACTGAAGACAGTAAACCAGTGAAGCACATATTTCATCAGATATCTGACAAGTTCATGGGCACCATCAAGGAGGAAGTCTCCAAGATAGTGGACTTGGGGGCTATTGAGCCTTCCCATGCCACATGATCCAGCCCTGTTAAACTGGTACCTAAAAAGTCAATTAATGAGAAAATGTATGTCCCTGTTTGTGTTGACTACTGGGGGCACAGTTGTGTTACCAGAACTGATTATCACTCCATATCTAGGGGAAACAAGCTTATTGACAGACTAGTTGCTTCCAGGTTCACGAGTATCTATGACCTCACAGCTGGGTACTGGCAGGTCAGCCTAACTGACAAAGTAAAGGAGATGTCAGAATTTTCCACACCAGAAAGATACTACCACCAAGCTCTTTAGGTTAAAAATGCCCCTGTGTCTTTTAGAGGATGGTAAATTATGTCATACATGGATTAGACTATTTCAGTTTTGCCTATTTAAATGATGTTGCTGTCTTCAGCCAAACCTGGAACAGGCGCTTTAATGCATGCACATTGGTTTACCCGGGACACCAAGTAGGTGGCAGTAAGAACTAGCCTTTCCATAAGTGCAAACAGTGGTGGATTGGGACATCCTCACCATTCAGAAACAGCTTAGTACCTTCTTAGGCCCTACCAGTTACAACACGCTTTATTAACAGTTTACTGTACCCTCTCATGCCTAGAAACAGTAGGCCTTGTGTACAAGAGTGCTATGAATGCCACATCATATCATATCATTGCTCTTCTCCTGGCTGATGTGACATCTAGGAAAATGCCCTAAAAAGATAATCTGTATTCCTGCCCGCCAAGCAGCCTTCCAGAGGATTAACGATGATTTGCGCAAGGACCCTGTTTTAACGTGCCCAGATTATGGAAAGGAATTAATCATTCCGACAGAAACTTGTGAATTTGTAATTTGTGCCTTAGCACATCTAAACTCTGAAGGGGTTGAACAACCATGTATATACCATTGTAGGCACTTAACAAAGTGAGAATACACGTGAGCAACCACTAAAAAAAAGAGTCATTTGCAGTGGTTTGGGCCATTCACAAGTTGAAATCCTACATATTTGGTTCTCACTTTACAGACCAAAATGACCACATGCCTCTTAGTCGGCCCATGGCTATGCAATGAGAGAATCCCAAGTTGTTGTGTTGGCCCATATCCCTGCACAGATTGGACATGAACATACAAAACACACCTGGGATGCAGCACTTCAAAGCAGATGGCCTTAGCAGATACCTTCACCTTGCGGATGAACCTGATCCTTAAAATAGTGTGTTTCAACATTTTTAGCTGGGGGCATGTAAAGGATTGACATCTGCTAAGGGTGTATAAGCCCTGGCTTTTTTGATTGTCATTAAATAATAATATGATGCGAGTAATCAATCTTAAAAAGGGTGGTCTGCTTATCAGACCCCCTTTCATAAAGCTGCACGCCAAAAGCATAGTACACATATGTATAGTGCTCTGACAGCTTCCCAATCAGCAACAGGTTCAGATGTCGCATATGCCCTGTTTGACAGCTGCTGTGATAGTCACTGCAGACAGAGGTTGCATTTTACTCCCGCACCTCTGATCCAAAAATATCATAATAGGGGACTTAGCTATCCGATGGCAGGTAAACTCTAAGAATAAGCCAGACATGGTTTTGCCATTTTGAGTGATACTGCACACAATTATTAAAGCCACATGAAATTGGTATCGTACTCATGTCAACCCTGTGAGCTCAGGCTAGCAATGGAAAGGATATTTGGATTAGTCGCCAAACTTCTTGTATTAGCGTCAGCAAGCAAGAATTTGACTTCTTTTGATCCTCTGTGAAGTTGATTAATGCATCTCCTCCAGCCCATATAATACTCAGTATGCTAGCTCCTGGGACCCATGCTTCATGCTCACTCATAACAAAAACCAGCCGCACAACAGTGTGTTGCATACCAGAGAGCATTTGAAGCTGCAGGCTTGCGAAGAATGTCGGGTTAAAGTAGCCAGAAAGAGCTGAAGAGAATTGAGGAAGGTTTCTCTATCTTGCTTTTCTTTGGGGCTCGCTCTACTTCCTGTCCTCTCAATTTCCTGCAGAGCAGAGCCCTCTGGGTATGATGTAAGAAGGCAAGGGCCACTTTTAAAAGCAAGAGAGTATTAACCCCTTACAGCAGGCTTGCATTTGTCCAATTCTCTTTCACCCTTTACCTTTCTAAGGAAGGGGCCTGCCACTCTTTCCTTGACTCACTTTGGACTTATATAAGGCAAGAAGAATTTGTTGGACCTTTATTGGGAGTGCAGTCCATTAGAAATTCCTCCTTTTATGAAGTAAAGATGGAGTGGTTCCAGGGCAGAGGTGTAATCTGTCCCCTAACCATCCCAAGGGTGCTTTAGGGATGATTGCTGCTGTACCACAGCCTGCACTCGGCCAGCTGCATGGATACCCATGCTCCTCACTGAAGGTGAAGAACTCCTGCAGGTTGCCACCTATGCTCCCTGGACTAAAGAGTGAAGAAGAAACTGACTCACATTTTCCAAGAAACCGTAAGTCGTGACTTGCAGCACCATAGACGTCAAAGTAGTAGGATACCTATGTTCTGCCACTTTGAATCATCTTCAACTATCGACCATGTTCAAAGCCTTAAAACCATTCATGACCCACAGTCCTGCTATATGATTCATTGAACCAGTTCCTAGCCTCATTGCACGAGCAGAGTTCATTGCCACTCCGGCTCGAACAGGAATCTAACTGCTACAGAGGTTTTCTCTGCGTCTTCGAACAGCAACTCGAATTACCAGGATATTCAAATAGAACTGACCCAGGCCTCTACTCGAACGGCTAGAGACAGTGTTTTGCCTGTCAACTCGACTCAGCAGTACCCATCACCATGAACCGGCTAGAATGTTGAACCTAAAATGGTGAGGTCTTTGACCCGCACCATTCCTGCACCATTCCCATGCCACAACGAACATCGTGGAGCTTCACATGGAATCCAACTCGATTTCGACCCAGCGCCTGGATCACAGCAACTCGTTCCATTCAAACCCATTCAGCCCTCAACAACGGGGCTGAACAATCCAGCTTGAGGAAGATGCACAAATGGTGACCACCCAATGTGAAGTTCATGAATCACAAACGTAAGAACTATAAGCTAATTCACACTTTCTCTGTATGCTGTAAGTGCAATATGACCCTTTTCTTCACAACTATCCACATTTAGGGACAGTGTGACTTATTTACTTACAGGGTTTCATGTGCCTTGACCTCCTGAGATTTACCCTTCACTTTGAACTAAGAAGGACATGAAACTCATTGTATAACCCTCAAACCCCTCATTGGCGAACTACACCACTATGATGAAAAGGAGATTTCAGCAGATGGAGTCACCAAGTTGAAAATCAATTGGGACTTACATTGACTCACCAATGTAGTGATAGTCATGTCTTCTGGTGGCATACATTTTCTACTGTTGAACAATTTACTACGACAGCTTTTACTTTTGATAGATTGCATGAACCAAATCCTCTGGCTACAAACTCTGTGCCTGATCAAATTAAAAAGAACTGCCATCCATGTCAGTTTGAAAGGTGCTTGAAAAGCATCCACACTGAGGAAAAGTGTTTTTCCAAAATACCTAAGTCCCTGACACCACTACCATATCTGTGGATTGGATGAAAAAGATGATAGCAAAGGCTCTTAACCATTACAAATAAATCTTCCACAAAATAATGAATGGTTCTCCACTCTGGATGGGAACACATTCAATTTCCTTCATGGCGAACCTTCAGGACCGATCTAAGTCAAAAGGTGGATAACTCAGCAGATAAAAACAAGCAGTCTAGTTACTATAAAATAAAAGAAGAGCTCATATGCTTCCTCATTGAAATAAATGGAAGAAAGGATCCTGTTCTCTCTGTTCAGCTGAAGAATGAAGCTTTACTAGTGAAAAAGTGCATAGACAACTTTATAAAAGATGAGAAGAACCCCTATTTAATCTGCTTGATGAATGGGAAACTGGTATTGATACTCTGGATTCAGAACATTTGCACACCAACAGGTGTATATTGACTTTCACAATTGGAATCCAAACAATAAAGCAGAATTGCTGTGTCATAAGAGTTGTTACTTCTCATCAGAGGGCCTGCGATAGCGGTCCTGTAGTTAGGGTTAAGTTGCTGAACTCATAGAAAGAGCATTTGTTGGGTGGCTTATAACTTTTCCCCCGTGGATGAATGCTCAGGAACCATTGCAAGAAAAGTATCCCTGGATTGAGTTTGTGAAATTTGGTGTGGTTTCTTCCAGTGGGGGCAAAGTTATAAGGGGGTACAACCACTTCTGAAATCCTCAGAGGCATTTTGTAAAGAAAATGATGCTCATGCCTACACCCCAAACCACTGGACACATTTTCACCAAATTTGCACCTGGAGGAGCGGATTGGTCCCAGAAGTGTGCTTTTGCAAAATTGGTGTATATCCATCCGTCCAGTATTTATTTAAAATGTGGGCAAAAAGTGAGAAAAATAAATTAGTGATATCTGGATCCGGTTTGCAGACTCATTTCCTGTTTCAGGGGGTATGGAAGCAGACACCCACACGGACCAATAAAACAACAGTGTGACGTCCGTGGACATCATACGCGCCTGCTGATTAGATGTTCAAGAACATGAGGTGAATCGTCATATTGGATCCGGGGACAGCCTCTGGTGTCTGCGTACAGCGTGGTAAGGGAACAGTCTGAAAAAAATATTTGGGGTTATTTTGTGGCCGATAGAGGGCATGGAAAGGGTGGGAGAGTGGAAAAAGTTGATAGGGAGCTGTTTTTATAGTTGAAAAAAAGGTGTGCGAATGCCACTGAATCTGCAGTCACTTTAATGTCTGTGGACAGTGTGGTGAGAGAAAAGTTAGGAAATTATATTTGGGGTGATTTACTGACCAAAAGATGGCCTGGTAAGGGAGGGTTGAAAAAAGTTGATAGGGAGCTTTTTATATGTGATAAAAAGGTGTGCTGAATCTGCTGAGTCCATGGCACCACAGTAGTCCACGGAACTGCATGTGCCATCTAGGTCTTTAAAGGGGGATTAGCCAATCAGGTTTTGTGGGTCTGGTCGAGGAGTTGAAGTGTACGGGAATACAGGGTAGGACGTGTTTCCTTTGTTGTGTGTAGTGACAATGCTATGGATATGGCTGTGAAGAAGCAGAGTGTGTGAATGGTGGGAGATTCCTGGACCCATTCATTGGAGGTTTATATTGAATCTCGTTACACCTCTGCTACTATTGGATTGGACAAAGTGGAGGTTTTGTGGTATGCAGATTGTGGGTTAAACTGGGTAACCTTATTACCATTCTGTGAGAGGACGGCTCACTTTAAACATCCAGATATTATTGTTGTGCATTGTGGAGGCACCAGTTTGGGCTTTGTGACTCCAGGATCTCTGCAGATTGCACTCAAGGATATGTTGAGAAGCCTAATGGAGCTGTTTCCAGCTGCGAAGATAATTTTTTCTGAAAGCAATTGAAAACAAATATGGAGATGTCCACATGTTTTTGGGGTAGAGAACGTTAACCTGCATCTCACTGAGAAAGAAACAGCCTTTCTGAGAGCATGCGGGTGGTTGGATCTCTTGTGGCGGTGCATGGAGATGGTCCCAAAGAAGTACTGCCCGTGTTGTCTGTGGATGAGTATGAGCTCACACTCAATGTATTCAACATGGCCATTCCAAGCCTTTAAGATCCCCAACGGTCTTAAAGAATTGCCATGTCAATGACTGTCTGTGGGTTCTGGAGGTAGGCACTTCCTCTACCTATTCTTCATGTTCTTTGTCATCCTCCTCTGCATCACTTTTGGAAATAGTACTTTTTGGCAGCTGATAACTTTGGCGCCATTCGACAAATGGTCACCAAACTTTGCAGAGAGGTGCACGCTGATTGGGTGTTTGATAACGTGAGGTCTGTCATTATTTTTCAAACAGTGGCCATATTGATGGACAGTCATGTCCCTTGTTCGCGGACAGCGCAGTGAAGAAAAGAAGTCCGGAAAATATATTTGGGGTTATTTTGTGGATTAAAGAAGGCTTGTAAGGAGTGGGGGAGTGGACAAAAGTTGATATAGAGCTATTTTTCTAGGTGAAAAAAGCTGTGTAGGTGATGGCGTGTGTGATGTGAATTTGTGTGTCCATGGGCGTTATTGGGTTTGGCCATGGGAGGGGTCAGGGTGTGTCTTGTTATTTGAAGGTGTATTGTACATACTTGTTATATGGTTTAATTGTATTGTGGTGGTTGTGGCCAGCGGCCAGATTCTTGGCGGCATGGCCATAGGCCATGCCCCCAAGGAGATGGCCACTGGCCACATACACTATAGTATAATATGTATAGTTATTATAGCAGTATAAGGGGAGTATACCATATTTGTAATATGGTGTAATGAAATAATTGAAGTGTACATGGTATGTTTGATTGTAGTACAATTGAGTATAGTTCTCCTTGATCTCTCCTCCTCCTTTGACGCAGTGACTCATTCTATCTTTGTTAAACGCCTCCATGATAACTTTGGCACCACAGACCGGGCAATGGACTAGCTGATTTATTTCCTAACTAACTGCCCTTTCCAGCTGCAACTGGGCCATTTGTCCTCCACCACCTCACTTTCTACTTGCAGCATATTGCAGGTCTCTGTCCTATTACTGTGGCTCTTTAATATGTATTTCATCCCTCTGGCTCACCTGCTCCTTCTCTCCTAATGTCCATTATTATGATGATGATACAAATCTTTGCTTGAAACTTCCCTCTACTACTTTCTTATCTGCCTCTCTGATCCTCAATTATCTGACCACCGTCTAGGCATGGTGTGTGGCTAACGATCTCTGTGCGAATGCCAGTAAGACAGAGATTGTTCTTATTGGGACACCTGTGCCCTGTTTCCTTCCTACTTTCTGGCCACTGTCCTTGGGCTCCCTATCCTCACTATCCTGTGAAGGCAAACACATTGGGGTTATCTTTAACTCCTCTCTTTCCTTGACTCTTCCCATGTTGTACCTTTTGATGAAGGGCCATTTTGAGCTTCACCTCTTTACAGGAATTCTGTGTTTCCTTACATTCCCTCAGAAGCTGAATGTTGGGAAAGCTCTGGTCTTCTGTAGGCTGCAGTACTGCAACAGGGTATTTGTCAACCTCTCCCTTTGTTGTGTACAGCCCCTTTAGCTAATCCAGAGTTATGCTTGGCTTGAAGGCTAGGGATCGTATCTTGGCAGCCCTCAAATGTCTACAGTGGCTTCTGGTGGTACCTTCACCAGGCTTTCTGGGGCCTGGGATCACACTGTTGACTACTTTTTGTCCCTATTTACTCCCCTGCTAGAGCCTTGTGCTTTTTTAACTCCAATTGTCTGCTTGTGAAACACTTGTCCAAACAGAGACGGAGAGGTAGATGTCTCTGTTTAGCTGGAGCCTTTCTTTGGAACAGTGTTCCTGCCCCTTTTAGACTTTGAGCCGGACTTTGTTAAGTTCAAGAAACATTTCAAAATTCTGCTTTTGTGTTCCACTTTCCCTCTCTCGTTTGTCTGCTAATTCATCCCACTGCCACTAAGACTGGTGGCCTGGTGCCTCCTTTAACTCAACAGGTTTGAAGCACTATACCTAACTGACACCAGTATCTCCCGCCTGCCCCCCTTCAGCACTGTGCTTGCAGGCCCACTGCCTGGTGGCTGGGCACCCCACCCTTGGGACTCTTCCGCCCCAGCACTTAGGTAGTGGCCTGCCACATTGGCACCATTTGGCTGTTCCTTCCAGGGCTCCCATTAGCACTCGCCCATCCGTACTCCCCTGTTCACTAATACACTTATCTTACTGTACAATGCATATATGTATGTATAGCAGTACTGTGTACAATTTTCTTGTATAAGTAAAGCAAATGCAGATGGAAAATATTTGCAGAACATTGTTAAGTGGCAGGTGGTGTATTGACATTGAATATGTTAATAGGGTTATATGTAGAGTTTTTGGAAGAGATTGCTGGGTGGATGCGTGACTATTCGAAAGCAGGCAAAGAGGGAGTAGTGTATGCTAGAGAAAAGTATTTGTTACAGATTGTTTCTGTCCTTTTATTTTTTATACTATACAATTGTCCATTATTTACATTAGCATAGTGCAAAATGCTAATAGAAATGTTGGAGAATCGTATTGATTCTGACTACCTTATTCAAAATTCAAAAATGTAAAGTAGATGGAATCTATGAGATACATTTTTTAAGTTTTTTTTTTTTAACTGTGAAGATGGCTCCAAAAGTAAAATTTAAAAAAAAAAAGATTTTTGCAGCAGAGGCCAGGACATAATCTGTGGGAGGAAAAGGGCACCAACCACAGATACAGAGCGGCAGGTGGACAGGGGAACATGTTGGGTGTGCCTTAAATCTAAGGTAAGGGGCAGTGTTTCTCATGCTCGTTGATTGCAGCCTTGAAGGCACTTTGAAACAGCTCCCACCTGCAGAGTGGTGTGTTGCAGCATACACAGAGTAGTGTTGCCTTCGAAAGATATGGATCAACAGCCTTGTTTATGGCTTGCAAGGTAGCTGGTGGGATTATCTGCCCCAGATGACTAGCCTGTGTGGTGGCAGTATCGGTTGAGGAAGATGAGGTAGCAGAAGACAGCCTACTGCTTCCTGAGAAAGGAACAACCTTTCTCAGTGCATCCCAGTGGTTGGATTTGGTGTGGCGGAGCATGGAGCTGGTCCCGTAGGAGTACTGCCCAGGTTGTCCGTGACTGATTACCACATTGCACTCAGTGCATTTCACCTTGATAGCCTGAGCCTTCGGTACACCGCCAACAGTGGTAAAAAACTGCCACACCCATGATTCTCTGTGGCTGCTGGAGTTAGGCATTTCCTCTATGTCATCTTTCTGGTTCTTTTGATTCTTCTCTGCATCATTGTGCTTTTTCCGTCATCCAAGCCTTCTAGGCCTTACAGCTGGTGGCAGTGTTGGTGGTGGTGGCTCCTGGGGAGGAGGGATGGCCATGGCTGATGCCATTTTTGAAGTTAAATAGCAGTTGTGCTAATACTCTTTCAAGCATGTGCTGTCTCTTTGGATTGCAGATAGGAAATCAGTAAGAATAGGTGTTGGAGCTGTGCAAGGGTAAACTTTCAGCTTATAACTTACTCGATCAGCCAAAAATGCAGTTTTGAACTGTTTGCGATGTGCGGCCCCCTTCATGAACAAGTCATCACAGAGCGTGTGCAGTCACGTGATGCTATCTGGAAAGTCTGCAATGACATCAAATGTTCGAGAACAGCGGCAAACAGAAAATAATGTAAACAATTTAGAAAGTTGATTGTAGGTAGGAAATGCACAGTTTTCACTTCAAACGTTTTAGATTGGCTGAAAATGCTGCTATTCGGAAGTTGTTGGGTGCACTGGTAAAAACCTATGATATTCAGTGAAAAACTTTGTTAAAGGAAAGCTATTATTAAGCTTCTGTGGAAGGCATTTTAAGAGAAAGCATCATCTTGCACTTCGGACACCTACCCTACACCTAGCCTACAGGACTCAGAAATGTACCAGGATAATATAGGTTAGAGTTGAATTAAATCAAAAATAGGGATAGGTAGAGTTAGAGAATTCAGTTGGAACTGATTTTTGGTACCTGATGTTTGCATGAGTAGAAGTGTGAATTGTCAGTGGATGGGCAGCACAACCCAAATTCATTTTCTACGTGTTGGAGAAGGCCTGCTTTGCCAGTGGACCCTATGCATCATGTACAACACCCAGGACTGACAGTGTGTAAGCCATCTCGTGCACTTTCATTGGCTCCCAAAGAGACATGTCACACTCTGCAACCCTCATCAAGTCGCCCATGGGTGTCCAGCACAGGCATCTGCATCCATGGGCTAAAAGCACCACAGGGAAGCTCTCTGTTTGTGCCTATTGGTGGTGGAAAGGGCCTTTGGCCAGAACCCCAGATGAAGCCATGAATTCACCAAACTCACTCTTTACATAACCACTGCTTCCATTCCTTGAAATAATTCCATTCACTAACTATGCATTCACAGCAGATCTTCTGCTACCTCACAGTACCAAGGAACATTGTGTTTTGGCCCAGTTAACTGTCTCTTTGTTCCCTATCACCCCATTCTAGCCCAATTCAAAATATACACATAGTTCTTTTCAGCCAACCATCCAAACCTTCCCTTTTTGTAACTTCTGCATCACTCTCTGCTCCCCCAGATCCCTCCTTCACCTTGCACCCAGAGCCCTCAAATAAATTATCCCAGGATCTCTAAACCTCATATTCCCCCCTCGACTACTGCACAGCACCTGCTCCTCTCCCCCACCTACTATCACTGTTTCACCTGGTATCAAGAATGCCCAATAAGTCTTCATACATCACTGACCACTTCGACTCTTATCACCTTATATCTTCACTTCTTGCAATCACAGAAACCTGGATCACCTCTCCTAACTCTGCTACACTAGCAGCACTCCACACTGACTCTGGTACCTACTCCCACTCTCCCCAACCTGCTGGTTAGCGTGGTGGTGTGGGGCTACTTATCAATAATGCCCTCAAATATCCCCATATAACCCTGCCTGATATCAACTCTTCCTATTTTGAACATGCCACTATCAACTCCTGCCTCTTACTCCTCTCAATGTTCTGCCTCTCTTTTGACCCACTTTTCCCCTCCACTCCCTCTACCTTGATCTCACCCTTCTCCTTGAGTCACTTCCTACTGATATCCCCATTGTTATGCTGGGGTACTTAAACCTCCCCAGGCCCTCTGCAGCTTTGTATCTTGAATTTAACTCCCTCTTATCTGACGACTCACACAACACACACCATGACTAGTCTACTGTAATGCTTTACCTAGGTGTTCAGCGGGCTGACTTGCATCCCCGAACACTTTAACCAGGTTTTGCATCCCTAAGTAGTACAGGGGGGTCAGAGCCCAGTAAAGGGATCGGCATACAATACCTGGAACCTGGTACCTCCTACCCATTTTGTTTCTCATTTTTCAGTCTTACAGTTCTTATTGGGTTACCTGCAGTGAGAAGGAATAATCAGTAACTAATTTCCCAAACACCCTTCTGTTTGTTACTGCCCCTTCAACCCTTTGCCTACTCCAAGTGTGGAGGGAATATGCAGAAAAGCATCCCAAAAAGTTGTCTTCACTATCTTGGCAGCAGCAGTCCAGCGGTAGTTCAGCTAAACCACGCTAGGCTATTTGCAGAGGCATCTCCAGGAATGGAATTTAGGGGGCACAGAAGAGGTCACAGGCAACAGTAGGGGGACCACCTATAAAAGGGCTATTCATTTGCTTTCCCAAACTGAAACAGGTTCCACATCTGGCATCGTTAATCCCACCACCCAGGACCCAGGCCCCATACCTAGTATCCTGCCTCCCCTCCACCAGAGCCCAGGTCCCATACCTGGTCTATTTGCCCCCCATTGCCCAGGGCCCAAGCCCCATACCTGTCATTGTGCCTCTCCACCATCATAGCCAGTCCCAATACATAGCATCCTTCCACCCCACCACGACACCCCAAGTCCCATACATCGCACCCTTAGCTCCAACACCTAGAACCCAAGCACCATACCAGGCATCCTACCTCCCCTCCTCCACAGCCCAAGCACCTTACCTGGTATCCTGCCGCCTCAACAGCCAGTGGCCAGAACACAAGCTGCATACCTGGCATCCTGCCTTCCCACAACACAACAGCCTAAGCCCCATAATAATGTTGTTAATTGATATAAGCAAATACATGACTAACTGTGATTTTTTCCCAAATGAAAAAGGTTGCCTCCAGTTCTTATCGGGGGGTCTGTACCTGAAAATAATTCTACACCCCCCTAACAAACAACCCATCTTCACACACAACTCCTCAATGAATCAATACATCTTACACAATCAAACACATACCACACAAGGAATTCCCTAAAAAGCACACTAACCTACCACAGATACACCAATACAGATCCCTGCAATCCTTTAACACCACAAAGATATACACAATAATCTCATAAACAATTTAAGTTACCAACCTGGAGTATGTATTAACCAATGCTCCAGACAATTCACAAAATATATAAAACTTGCACACCACAGAGAATCCTATCTTTTCAGATCATGCACACATCAATGTTGCAACAAAACAACCTTCCCCTGCTTCTGCTTTAGTCTCCTACCCCACCTCTTGAAGATCCTGAAAACCCAAAGAAACAGTGAAAATGGTTGACTGTGTACTATACAAAACTCAATAACATAACATAAAAGGGCTTAGCAAAACAATTCACTCATTCTCCTGTGGGGCCATACTGTGGATGCTCCATGCCATTTTGGTAACTGGCAGCAATAGAGGAAATAATTGTTGGCCACTATATATTAAGCAATTACCTTATTGCATAGGAGGAAGGGGGCCTTGATAGTCAGAGAATCGCTAGCTAGCAGGGAACTCAACAATGCCACCCTGATCTAGGAGAGCTATTATCTATCAAAGTTACCCTTTCACACACAACCACACCTCCTGTCCACCTAGCCTATAGAGCACTAGGGTCAATTTTGACATTTGAAGAAGACATCCTATATGTCATCTCGACTAACGCCAAACCCTCTTCCAAAACCATTCTTCAGGGTGATCTCAACCGTGGACTTAATGATGAAAGTGATTGCAATGCACAATCTGTATACAATGCGTTGACAACACTCGACCTTAAGCTTCCTACCCTATCACAGAACAGGAGGAACATCACGGCAACTAATATTCTACCATTGCTAGAGGAGATCATCTCTCCTGTGACCCAACTAGACAACCCGGCCATTCTGGTCGAAATCTATAAAACAACCATTGCAAAGGCCATCAATACAGTGGCTCCACTCACCCAGTGGAAAGCCATACCTATATCATATCAGAACTCATTGTTCACCCCAGACCTTAATGCCCTGCGACTCAGAAAACATGAGGGTGAAACTACCCAGAAGAACTCCCCTTCTGAGGCCAATAAAACAACTTTACAAACATTGGAAGGCTTACAGAAAGGCACTCCCCATTGCAAACAAATCCACCTATAACGTAAGTATCTCAAACTCCAGCTCTAGGTTACGAGAACTGTTTGCAATCTTAAACGAACTAGAAAGACCTACTCCTCCTAGAGACAGCTGCAATACATACAGTGCATGGTGTGTCAACATTCAAAACTCCTTCCTGGATAAACTGACCACTCTACAGAAAAAGATTTTGTTAAAAAAGAACTCTGTCACTTTGTCAACCACAGATAGTGTAGTCCCTGCCCGACCAGCCTCCCGGGCGTTTCACTTCAAGACAGTCACAGTAACCGAAACATTGCAAATCATCAAAGGCCTCAAACCCTTGAGATCCCAAGGAGACCTCTGCCCAGCTATGGTGATCAAGGATTGTGCCTCAGCATTGGCACCCTTCATCACTTCCCTGATGAACGCCTCCTTCACTGCCTGCCAAGTCCCAAGCAACCATAAGGATGCCTGGGTACTTGCCTTGTTAAAAAGAAAAACCTCTCTAGACCTCTCTCTAAACCTCTCTAGACCCTGACATCCCTATCAACTATTCCTCAAAGCCAATAACTTACTGGGTCTGCGGCAATCAGGTTTTAGACCGTGGAATCTGCCCTTTAAGACCTAAAAAACCAGATGGCATAATTCAAAGACTCTGGCATGTTATCCCTGTTACTCTTGCTGGACTTGTCAGCGACCTTCGACCTTGTAGATCACTTTATCCTATGTCAGCACCTCGGATCAGCAGGGCATTTTTCAGAACAGGCCGGCCACTGCCTGGATCTCTTCTTTCCTGTCTAACAGATGCTAAAGGGTTTTCTCCAACACAGATTCAGTCCCACCTACCCCCATCTCCTGCAGAGTCCCCCAAGGCTCCTGTGTCTCACCTACAATATATAATATTTTCACTAATCCCCTATTCGACATCTTAGATGACATGGGTATCTCCAATACAAACTACGTGGCCAATACGCAAATACTCATGCCTATTACAGGCAACTACATGGATGACACCAATACCCTGAACTCCATTTACCACACCATCCAAGCTTGGATGACTGAAAACTTGTTATGGCCTAATGATGAAAAAACGGAGATCCTCCTGACTGGATCCCATACTACCCTCCACAAACTTGACCCTAAATACAAAGCTTTCACCATGGACAGAAACACAATACCGGTATCCAGTGGGGTCAAAATGCTCGGTGCGTACCTAGACTCTACCCTTTCTCTAAACAGGCAGGTTAGCGCCATTGCCTCCTCGGCAGCACATACAACAAAATGGATCCATGCCTGCAGGCCTTTCTTATCTTCTGATAGCTGCCTCCCGATTGCAAGAGCACTCATAGGGTCAAGACTGGAGTACTGAAACGCCCTATTTGCAGGCATATCTGCACGAAACCTTAACAAACTATAAATCATTCAGAACAATGCTCTCAGGGCTGCTCTGAATATCCCCAGGTGGGAGCATATCACAGCGGCTAGGAAAAATGCTCATTGGCTCCCCATTTGACAACGTATTATCCTCAAAACATTGGCCATCACACACAAATGCATAACCAACACTGCAGCCAGATATTTCTCTCAAAAACTACTCAAGCTAAATCATCAAGGCCCACTAGGTCACTCTTCTCCAACCGCCTGATTTCCCCGAGGTACAGACTCAAAAGAGCTGGGGGCACACGCTTCCCTGTCATTGCCAGTGAAAATTGGAACGCCCTCCCACACAAACTCAGAGCTGAACAATCATACTGGGTTTTCAGGAGACACCTCAAGACACTGGTGTTTACCCTGAATGCCTCACCTTGGAACCGCAGCTCTAAGACAGCCATACTTCCAGTCAACTGATCCTGATGCTCTTGTCTTCTTTTGTTTGCACAATGTCCCGCTTGCTTTCAACTAGCGACTTGATGCCTCAGTGTTTGGTGTGCTCTACTAATGTTAAAATAAATAAATAAATACATGAATCAATAGATAGGATCACACATTTTAGTTAGACATTAAAACTGGGATTTTAACCTGATCTACAGTTTAGGCATTTGAACACATAACTTTCACGGTCATTTGCTACAAATATGTACATTCTGGATTTCAAAGTCTACAATAATACGGCCTGATATAGCAGAGTTTTCAAGTTTCCCATGGCCATGCGTTTGAAGTTGACCCAGTCCTATTAATGCTTGTAATTGTGAGACATGCAGTTTTCCTAAATTTCGAATGGGATAGAAAGAAATCCAGAGGGGGGAAAAACAGGACTGGATGGCTTTCTCTTGCCTGGCCACTAGAAACTTGAGAGTTCTGATAGTTTACCTTCAAAATATACATAATATACATATCTCAAAATAACCTTACAATATGTAAATCCTTAGTGAAACATGTATTGCCTTTCGACCCTTGAAACACCTGTGTCGCTCCTTCAAACACTTGTGTATAGGCGCGTTATGAATGCCATATCATATCATATCATAAAATAACATTGTTGCAGTTTTATTTTCCACATCTGAAAGGAAAAATAGAAGTCGCAGAATAATGCAAGCCTGAAAAAAGCCTTGCTTGTACACAACTGTACTTTTCTCACTTTAATAATCACTAAAAAAGGTTTGTAGTAAATTCACTAGGCTAATGATTACATTTGTCACAATACTCCAGCTTGTTGTGCAACTTTGTAAGAACATTTATCTATCTCGATGTAGCAATCAATGTTTCCATGTTAAAGGAGTAGACTTAATTACTAACTTTGAAATATTAAGATTTCTTTTGTCACTTTAATTAATTATCTTGTAAGTGTACACCCAACTAGGTAAGCCAGCTGTTAGGAACTTCTCAGATGGAATACAAAACCCATCAGATAAGACAAAAGAAAAAGGAGTAATTGCAGACCATTAAGACCACAATAAAGGGCAGGGCTGCATGCTGGCCAGACAAGGAACTCTGTTCAGCTGCGAGATGTAATGGGCTTTCCTGCAAAGTCAACAAGCCATCTTTAAGCAGACTTGCCAACACTCCCAGGGCAGTGCCCCCTAGCTCTACCCTATTGACAACACTGGCTATCTGCAAAGGCAACATTTTGGATTCCCAAAAGTTACTCCACCCACAGTTACATCACTGGGAGTGGTTAGTTGTAGAAAGAATAATCAAAATTCAATGTATTTGATATACTTCATATGTAATGCCAACAAGCATTAGTATTACCCACTACTATATGCTGATCTGTGTCTTTTTCTTTCAGGAGATGAAGCCGGGATTGGTGAGGGCATAGCATTGGAGACGGAGCAGGTGAACAGCTGACCACAGCAGCTGGAGAGAGAGAGGTGCTGGCCATGGAAGGCAAAGCAGCAATGGTACCTGGATCGAGCAGACTGCTGATGGAGGCACGGTGCGGTATGTTTTTGGGAAAATATGAGTTTAAATGAGGCGCACAACTCTGTTACCTTAATTGCAGTAAAATAAGTCTCTTCTTTTGTTTTGCAGGTACGTGGTTTCGATGCTCAGGCGAGCGGAGGAACGAGCATGCAAACAGAGATCCAGAAATAAAATTCAGGCAGGTAAATCATAGCTTTTCCAGAATGCAAAGCATTGGGTGGCTGTTGGGCATGGTTTATATAGTCCATGAAGCATGGGCCCAAGTTTAGGAGTCACGCACCTTCGCATGGCCTCTTGGGAATTATAGTTCCTGTACCTCATCTCTCCACCTGTGTATCAGCACCATCCATGTCCCACCTCCAGGGACCCATGGTGGGACAGATGCTACAGGTGTAAGGATGTGGTTCACTGTGGGTGTGATGCGGCAGCTGGCATGTCACCTACCCACTCTGGTACTAACTCTCTTGACCTAGTCTTTCTCTCAAATTCATTCCTCTTCTGACCTCTCCATTGACCCCTCTCCCTCTGACCGCTGCTTTGTTCACTTTACCCTCTATGTCCCTCTACTTTCTTCTCCTCATCTCCCCCTTCAATGACTAATAGGAAATATAAGCAGGACCCTCTTGCCCCTTTCCTTGATGATTTGAGGATTTCTCTCATGTCTCTTCCCCTACTTATGCCTCTTTGATTGACCATGTGTCTTCTGACTTTCACTATGCACCTAAGGCTGCATTTGACCAACACTAACCTGCTAGCACATTCACACCCTCCAGTCCCTGTCCTCAGCCTTGGATCAACTCTGAAATTCAGACCTTCAAAACAAACATGCACGGTGACCTATGACACTGGTGCAAATTACAGACACTACCCTACAAAAATTCCCTTGCTGACCTAACCTCTGCATTGGACTCTTCCAAATCCCCCTACTTCACAAACCTAATGTTCATCTATACTCCAGTCTTTTCTCACACCTGCCAAGGCAATATTCTTCGCCTTGTCCTTTTCTGCTACTTTTCCTCTAAAATCTCTAAACTTTGTGACACTCTCATTGCCCACCTCTCCCTTCCTCCATGACAATCCCTCTGTCCACCATCTCTCCCTCCTCTCCTTTATTCCCTCTACTTCCTTCTCCCCTACCTCTCCCATTGATATAGCACCCCCATCCTTCCCATTACCAACCCATCTTGCGTTCTTATCAACCCTTTTGCTCCCTGAATGGTCAAAGACATATCTCGTTGAGCTCTTTAACCTTTCTCTCTTTGTTGGACTCCTCCATGCGTCCTTCAAATCTGCAATTCTCTTAACTCTATTGAAGAAACTGTCTGCTGACCCAAACATCACAGCAAACAATAGACCAGTTACTTTCCATGTCCAGTATTCAAAGGTCTTTCAGCACAAGGTCTTCGACCGGATCATTAGGTGGCATGAGGATAATGACCTTGCAGACCCATTTTAATTTGGCTTCCCTACTGAACACTCCACCAAACTGCACTCATGCATGTTTCCAATGTTCTCTCTAATGCTCACCATTCTAAACTCTCTTCTATACTCATCCTTTTGGACCTTTCTGCCACTTTTGACATTGTCATCCACTCCTCTCTCCTCCTCACTTGCCAGGACCTTGTGTTTCACAAATCTGCTCTTGCCTGGTTTGCCTCCTACCTGGAAGGTGGATTCTGTAATATCCCTTTGAACGCACAAACCTCTGACCCCTACCTTTTTGGCGTACCACAAGTATCAGTTCCTGGACCTCTGCTATTTACTCTCTTCCCTAGGAAGAATGATCTCATCATTTGGCTTTCACTATGATTTTTTGCTGCTGGCACTGAAAAATTAGTTCTATGTTGATCCAATGCTTCCACCTTTTTCAAAATGTGTAACTTTGCTGTGTCTTCTTCGAAAAAGTCATTACACAGAAGGTGTTCTGACTTTGAATATCACAGCTGGTTTTAATGTTTGAAAGAAGCAAACACAGTGAGGCTAGTGGGCATATTGGGCTTTAGCCCCCCTCGAAATTTTGGGTTATTTTGACTGACTTAACCTAGCTGGCCTACAGAGCCATGACAAGACAGAACAGGAAAGCCAATAAACAGTGTGGCGGCTGGACAGTTAACAAAGGCCTAGCAATTACTAGTGTTAAGCATTTCTTTATTAACACCTGCATTTGTATGCATATATTTTTGGGGCATTGAAATCGTGATGGAGTTGTGCTATGTACATGACAGGGGAGTAATTAGAAGGGTAGTGGTGGGACAAGAAACAGCTCATTCACACAGCAGGCCATAAGTGTGTGGTTTGGAACATGAGGGAAAAAGTTAAGTGTGTAACATTAAAGATGCACCATAATAGTTTCATTAGAATGTGTAAAAAGGTTAGATAACCCCACAGAAGTAGGTTTTCCCCTCCCACAGTCTCTGACATTAGCCCTCTCCCAAAATGTAAAGATTTAACCCCATGTCTCCACTGCAACATAGTAAATGAAAGCCCCTAGCATTTGATTACATTGGGAACCTTCCCCCAATCCCACTATTTGACAGATCCGCTATCCCCTCCCAACTGTTCAGTCAACCCCCCCAGTCACTACATACAAACACAGAGTAAGCAAACACCCAATTTCACCGGGTATTTCTCCCCCAGACACATCATTACACTGACCCAGCACCCAACCCTTCAATAACCCCCCTCACTAGATTAGACATGTTTTTGGAGCATTCGCAAAAGCCCACCACCGAGCTCTCATCCAGAATGCCGCCACATGACCCGACACTGTGGAGGTGAACCGCGGAATTGCAGGGAGTATGTGACAAGGAAGAAGCAGCATGTAAGAACCTGACACCATGGAACTGCACTGACAACCCCGAGGAGGTAAGGGAGATTTAAAAAGGGGGTGGGCATTGAGATTTTGTTGTAGTTATTTTCAGCGTAATTTCACCTATGGATGAAACAATGGCACTCTCTTTCACCCCACCTATTTTGGAATGGATTATGAACTGTCCCATTGAGATTCGTCAATGGATGACTCTCCACTTTCTCATGCCGAACTCTTCAAAAATAGAAGACATTTTCCTCCCGTCTTCCAATGCCATCCCTACCCTCCCATTTCCTATTTCCTCCCATCCTGACTTTCTTGCTCCCTCACTCGAGGCTTGCAATCTTTTGGGTCCTCTTTGATAAATACCTACGACTGCAAAAATGCATCACTAACACTGCCTTTGCTTCTCGTAATAACCCCCTCAACATTCAGAAAATTAATTCTTTTGTTCCTAACGACTCTAGAAAAACTCCACTTTCATGCTCAGCAAACTTGATTACTGCTCAAGCATACTTGTTGGCCTTCCTCTACCTTCTATACAAAGTCCTCAACGTTTCTACCCACAATCTCTACAACCTTCCCAGCATCCTCCCCCAGTTCTATGTACCGACAACATATTGGTTGGCTCTCCATGCACAACCGCTCTCTGTTTAATTTCTTTCTCCTAGTCTCCAATGCTGTCAATGGTATTGCTCCTCAATATCTGTCTGATTATATCTCGTTTGCTCACCATCTCATTCCCACCAAAAATCTCCTCTGCTCTCAGTCTCACCATCCAATACTCTCCCTGTGCCTGCTCTTGATTCCCCTATTTCTCCCTGCTCTCCCTGCTCCAATGGAACCCACTGACCATAACAATCAAATCCTGCCCAACTGTTGATCTTTTCACATACTTGCTAAATAAGGTTCTCCTACTGTCCTTCCCCATCCACTCTGCCCAACCCCACGAGTGCCTCCAGTGATGGTAGATATTGTAATTTGGTACATTTAACAGTACTCCTCTAGTTTGATGAACGTTCCCCATTAGATTAATGTTGCCATTTTAAGTCATGTGTTTCCTCATGTTTTTTTCTTCATTGGTTTTGTCTCTGTTAAATGTAACACTTTTTCACCTTCAAAACAGGCTCACCTCTTGATGTCATCTTTCTGCTATTGTACAGGCACCCTGCATGGGAATGCCTCCACCATCTGTAAATGCATTATTGTAAGTCAGTTATGACCAAAATTGACATCCCTGTTGTTCATATAAATACAAATAAATACAACTACAAATAGGCACAGGAAAGGTTCAAAACACTGAAAACCCCTACTTACAATTAAAAGGCATAGGGGTAGGCCAACGCTCTGAGAACGTCATGTGCATTTACTAAGTAAAGCATCCTATTCATCCCAGCGTGTCTTTTATTATTTTAATGTCTTGTGTTCTGTGTTCCTCCATTTCTTCTGTCATTTGTGTTCATGTCTCTGCGCCCCGAAGCTTGCGAGCTACTGGCTCAATACAAATTAATAAATAAAATAAAATAAGCATAGGAGAAGGCCTAAGCACTGAAACCGCGAATATGCATTTACTATGTGTCGAAGAATGTCAAAGCACTTGTTGCCCATGGGAAATTTCTAGGTGAAGGAGAAGGCAAAACAAACAAGAACCTAAATACATTTGCTAGAAACAGTTGAAGGTGAAAGCAATGAGAACCAAATGTGCATTTAGTAGGCATAGAGGAAGGGCAAAGCAATTTTAATGCTATGTATTTACTAGGTATGATATGAGATGATAGGTCATTTGTAATGCGCTTAATACCCAAAGGTTATCCTCCCAAGACATGGAGGAGGCCAAATAACTTCAAAACCTATGTACATTTAGTAGGTGCAGGAAAATGCCAAAGCAGTGAGATCCCCCATGTGCACTTCTGGGGCCTTGGGCCAAAATACCTTCAACTCTCTCTTCCTAAATATCTTCCTTCTCGAGCTCTTCGCTCATCCGCCTCCAACTCCCTCAGGGTCAGCCGCTTCTCCAAGCAACGAGTTGGGGGGAGATCTCTCTCCGCAGCAGGGGCCTCCCTCTGGAACAGCCTTCCTGCCTCCCTGAAACTTGAGGAGAACCATCTCCGATTCTGCAAGCACCTCAAAACCTTCCTCTTTGCTTCTGCTTTCTCTCCCCCTCTCCCCTGCTAAATCACTGAAACTGTACTGAATCAGCAACTGGGCCATTCACCAATCTCGGTCCTTGGCCCAGCCACTCTCCCCTGCACTGCCTCCCTGGCAACCCCTGCACTGCGGGACTGTCTCTGTATCCCTACAGCCCCCCTTCCCAGCACTTGTCTGCACTTATACTGCACTTGCCACCAGCTTGTATTTTACTAATCACTTGTACTGCACTTTCCCCTCTCCCTTTCCCCCTTGCGCTTTTCCCGTCCCCTCTACCCATGCACTTGCACGATCTGAATGACACCTGGCCTAGTAGGATCGTGTGTCTGTCTCCCCTTGTTCCCCCCTCCCTGCCTCATCGTGTCTTGAAACACTTGTGTATAGGCGCGTTACAAATGCCATATCATATCATATCATATCACTTCGGAGGCATAGGACAAGGTAAAAGAGGTGGGAAGAAGGACACAGCACTGAAAACATATGTTCAGTAGTCCTAAGAGATAGCCAAAAAAGTGAAACCCCACAGAAGTTTACTAGACAAAGGAGAAGTTCAAAGCACTGAGAACTCCATGTGCATTTAGTAGGCATTCAAGAAGACCAAATCACTGAGCACCCAGCATGCATTTAGAAGGTGTCGAAAAATTCCAAAGCAATGTGAATCCCATGTGCATGTACCACATAGATCAAAAGGACAAAGCACTTAATAGAAGCAGGAGAAGGCCAGAGCACTACCAAACCCATGTACATTTAGTAGTTGTAGGAAAATGCTAAAGCACTGAGAACCCTGTGTACATTTAGCATAGGAGTAGGCCAAACCACTGAGAATCCTGCGTGCATTTCCAGGTGTAGGAGATGGGTAAAGCACTGAAATCCCACATGGATTTATGAGGCAGAGTACTGAGAAACTTATATGCATTTATTAGGACTAGAGAAGGTCAAATCAATGAGAATCCCAAGTGTATGCAGTGGGTGCAGAAAAAGGCAAAATCACTGGTATCCCACATTCATTGACTAGTCATCAGAGAAGGATTAATCACTGAGTCCCCCACATTCATTTAGTAAGCGTAGGAAATAGCGTAATCACTGAGAAACCCACATACATTTTGTAGCAGGAGGAAAAGGCCAAAGTACTAAGAACCAAAAATACACTTAGAGGTGGAAACCAGTTTATATTTCTAGCCTCAATTCTCACTCTGCTGTTAAACACTATTCGGACATCTGTCACCTTCTTGAAGACTTTGACCTTGATGTCCATGCACTCACCGAGACGTGGTTCAATGCTAGCTTTTTCACTGCTTTTGACACTTTCCTTTCCTGAGGGCTACACAATCCTCTCCAAGTGCAGGACCCATTGGTCTGGTGGCAGAGTTGGCCTTGTCTACCCTGATTGGATACCTGCTACTATCATCTCCACTCAATCTTACTCTTCCTTTGAATGCCTTGTGTGTAGTATCTCTCCCACCATCTCCCTCATTTTTTCCACTATCTACATGCCCCCTGGACCTATCCCCTTTTTCCTCTCTAAATGGGCGGACCTCTCCTCTTCTCTCCTTACCTCCTTTCCCAAATTTCATTTCCTTGCAGAATTTAACATTCATCTAGAGTCTCCGGATGTGGCCACTGTATCATTCCGCAGCATATGTGACTCTCCTGCCCTTGCAATTCTTCCCTCCGGCCCGACCCACTCTGATGATCACTCCCTGGATGCTCTTATAGCCACAGACATCTCTATCCCAAACACTCTAACTACTCCTCTCTCCTGGTCTGATCACTCTCTCCTCTCCTACCATTTGGAGCTTTCTGGCCCCCCAGCATTATCTCAGCACACACAACCAGTCTCCTTCTCAGTCATTCGACCTGTGTGTCAGTTCCTACATTTTCCACCACCTTCATTCCTCTCCACACCCCTGCTTTTGACTCTCATATCGTCTCAACTCTGGCTATCCTCTATCTCTCCATCTTCAACCCTCTGGTCATCCTTACCCCTGTCATGAGGTTCTGCATGAAGCCTGTGAACCCGTAGGCCCTTTAAGACGAAGTAACAGTATCTGAGATGGATAGGATGCAGATTTTACACATACATCAATAATCAGACCGACTCAGGAAGTTCGCAAAAACATAACTTTTTTATTTTCAATTGTCTAAAACAGGGAGTACAACGGACATCAATGGACACTGCACAGTATTCTCTCTCTCAAGAGTTTCAAACGCATCACAAAAAAACACAACTTATAAATTTGTCATCACTGACATCATACTACGTGGCTAATTAAGAAAACCTACAGGGGTTTGTGATAGGCTTAAGGAGAACATCTAAGTACACTTTCTATTGGGTATGGCATTGTGGTTGGATCTCTAAGGTCAGGTGGACATCTTTGCCCACCCCTAGTGCAAGTAATCTTCTGTGTCATACTAATACACAACATTCTGTTGGCTTCTCAAACTATAGGGCTCTTTGTTTTGTGGCCCTATATGATTGTTTGGCACCCTTGTACCCTTCTGGAATATTCCACTCGCTAGCAGCACACAAGCTGGCACCCCAGGTGCTGGGGGGTTGGCCTGTTCATGCCTCACCACCCAATTAGACAAACATCCATCATCACTGCTGCGGTCTCCCATTCAATTTATATCTTTGAACTCTGCCTTGCAAAGGCTCACTGTGCCTGGGACTAAAAGGGAGTGAGAGCATGGACTTATCTTCTGGTCTTGCTATAGTTAGCCCCAAAGTCTATTTTCATCTGACCATGTGACTGGAGACCACGTTTTGAGCTCCTTCATTTTATATAAAACTATTAAATCAAGAAAACCTGGAAATTCTAGTGTTTTTCCATAACACCTCAAACAGGAGCTTGGTTCGCTTCTCATGTTCATTGTATCTTCTCGAGTAGATAACCAGGTTCTTGGCAGACCCAACTTTTGACAAAGGGCCAGGCAAGCCTTCTCGAATGTTCCATCGCTATCAGCTATTTTATTCTACTGTGCCAGCCCTTCCATTCACAGGGTCCAAGTTTGATAAAACCCGTTGTGGAACATCCAGATTCTACACAAATTTATATACATATTGGCATATACATATTGGCAGCATCACCTGCAGTCTATTCACTACGTATAGTCAGTCTTATGATTCCTTTGTCTACTTACGTTACAGCATCTGTACATTTATGAAATGGCTTTGCATTTTCTTAAGTGCTTCTGCGCACGTGCAATCGTCCTTTTGCTTCGAAAATTTTGCTTGATTCTCTACTTTGTCATCAGATTCTATATGGTCTATATTCCTTTTTTTTGGCATCTCTTCTGGGTGCAACATTTCTGCTTCATGTGACGTCACCAGTCTTATCTTTCACTCATCTTCCCACTTCTTCCGGAACTTCCTTCAGGAGACTATCATTTCTCTGCAGGTACATTATGTAGGTTTTTCTCAATGGAGACCATGTTTCAAGAACTATTCACAATATAAGTACCATTATTGGCTTTGCGCAATTCGCAATTTCTGGCTGCCAACATATAGGCAGAATGGGGGCAGGACTTCCGGTAAAGGTACTTGGCTCCTCCTCTACACTCCCCCCTTTGGTTGATTTATCGACCACTCTCCCATCAGTCTTCACCTCCAGACATCCTTGTCTAAAGAAATGCTTCTTTGGAGTCTGTATCTTTATTACTCTTTTCAGAGAGTCTGCTGATTTCACATGTTCATCAACTCTCCAGGTCATGTGACTACACTGTCCATTAGGGCTGCAGTAGCCCTATCTTCCCACATACCTCTTGGGGTTTCTCAAATAGAGGAACTTTGTGCATGAACACTGGCTTTTACATAGTCTCTGATTTCTTCATCTGTCAAACCCTGACTCGACATTGAGCATGATCTTCATTCCCTTTGCTTTCTTTGCTGTCTTCTTGCACTGTGTGATAATTATTCTGATCACACAGAATCCAAAAGTGATCATCAGCAACAAGGCTCCAAGAAACTTGAAGATATTCGCCATCCATTGTGGAACCCATGAGAAGATTGACACAAACAAGCTGTCATATGCAATGTCTTCCACTTCATCTTTCATCTTGACATGTAAGTTTGTCAGCATTGTTATGGCCTCTGTCAAGGATCCATTTTCTTCATTGTGAGAAGGTATGAATGTGCAACATGATTCTCCGATTTTAGCACACACAGCTCCATCCATAGCTGTGATCATATCCAGGACATATCTTTTCTGAATAGTCATCAGTACTATGACTCTCAGCTCTTTCTTGATAGCATTAAATCCCTTGATGGTAGTGTTGATCGTCTGCTGGAGCTCCCATCTGGTTATCCGTAACCATCTGGCATTTGCCATCGTCTGGATCCCTGGCATGAAGATTGTCGTGAATATCGTGGAAGTCTGGCTAAACAACCTGTGTTCATACAGAATGTCATTAAAAGCTCCTATCTATTTAGCTGAGAAGTAGTTCTTCCGCTTTGTTCGATTGACAAATCCAGCTGACCTTCTCTTTCTTAGGTGAGCATCTGCTTTTGGAAATTCTCCAATGTTCAGGTCACTATTTGGAATCACCAATGCTAGAACATAAACAATCACTATAGAACATAGTCCACCCCGGTCCTTGGGCAGCTTCATGTATGCTCTGGATCCACAGGCCCACTAGTGTTCCATTATCACTACAGTTCCATCCTTCATTCCTGGTAAATCAAAGATTCAACCGCACTGCTGGTCATCGCCAACTTTTCTTATGCCATTGTTTCTGAAACATAGCTCTGCACTAGCCAAAGGCACTATCTGCAATGCGCCTCCTTTGTCTTCGACCCATGTCAGAGAGGTTTGCATTCCTTTTTCCACATGATCTATAACTGGTTTGTGATGTCCTGCTACTGCCATAGCTCTGCATATGACTATTCCTTCTTCCCAGCCATCTGGAGAAAGTACCATTACCCAGATCTGCATTTGGCCTCTCTCCTTGCATCTTTGTATTTCTTTATCAGTGTTTCCTTGGCAATTGAGCTTCTTGTTTATTTCCCATTGGATTCCTGCTCCCTTCATTTCAGGCTGTTTGTATTTTATCACATGCTCTCTGGTGTGTGCTATTGTTCTTGTCTTCCAATCCTGAACATAGTCATCTTCTTCTGGAGCTGACCATTCAGTCACCCATACCAAGGATGCTTTTTGACACTGGAACTGACCTCTTGTATGGGAGAGTGCAAGGTAAGTCAAGAAATTAGCTGCCTGGATGTCCATTTCATTAGCTATACATATCTTGGACTTCCCCATATCATAAGGTAGGAGAGCACAAACATAGCAATCCTGCTTAGAGGCTCTTTTTCCCACCTCTTTTGTGTGTTAATATACCATGATGTTCTCTAAATGTGCTGTACTATCTAGATAATTATTTAACTCATAATCATCTTCACTTGCACTTCTTTCAGGTCTCTTCTTTCCAGATGAGCTTGTACATAATGGTCATGGAGTATACCAAAAACAGTCCTTCCTACAGGGGGAATCATAAGAACACTTGTCAGAGAAATTGGTGACCTTACATGTGTCAATGGTGTAGAAATAATCACATATGGCCTAGGTCTCTTTGCAACAGATAATTCTGCATAGGTCACTGGAGTGGGAAGAATCAAGGGGGCGTCTACCTTTCTGGGACCAACAAAGTAGGAAGTGTGGATTAGCAAAAACAGAAAAACAATAATAGACGCTGAGAATGCATACATTATGCACCAATACATAAGACCCCACCACTGGTGTCTTTCCACACGTCATTGAGTCTGCTCACTTTCTGGAACTGCATTATTCTCAACGGTCCATATTGTGCCTGTGTACTACTTTTAAGGAAGGAAAAAAATGTTTTAATTAGGCAGCCTCGTTAAGTACTCAGGTAGATGCCGAATCTGCTCAAGTATCTCCATAAGTAACCTTCCAATTGCAGGGCGATCGTACGATCTTTCAGAAACACACAAATGTTAGTACTATGCCAAACAAAATAAGGATGGACTCGAAGTAAGTATAGATAAGTAGTCTATGGGCATCAACATTAGACAGAACCATGAGTCTTAACCAAAATGAAACTCAGTGATGAATGATTCAGGGAACTGCTGCCTTTTCCAGTCATCGTACTCGAAATCAAATTTTGGCATTTTTTCTTTTATCACACTAACACTTTCTAAAGTCCAATTAAAAGATTCCTGCAGCTCAAGAACATTTTATTTTTCACTCCTGCTAAAATATCTATAAAGAGTGACTGATGTGAGCCACAGTCCAAATGCACACATGCATTTATTCAATCAAAAATCTTAGCATCCTGCTTCCTCGTCATCAATCTAGTCTGCACGTGCTGAACAACTTCTTCTTGCCTTGCTTCCGAATCAACGTGTGGGGGTGCATAGGTCTTACCAGCATATGGTTTCACGTTGCCTTAGTGGATCCAGGCGTGCCTTTCTTGGACCTTTACTGTTGAGGGAGTGACATTCTCGACTATAAATGCTCCACTAAAACGGGTCTTGTGACACCTCCTTGTGAATTTGTGCACTAAAACCGGGTCTCCAATAAACAACTTGGGTATAGAAAATAATTTTTCACATCCAGTTGCTGAATGGTCTTCATCTGTGTCCTGAGACTGATACCCCTTACGCTTGAGTTGATCTGAAATGACAGCGATACAAGTGGTCATACATGTCAAATACGTACGTAACGCCTTTCCTAACAATTCTGCAGTCGTCTGTGCATCACTTCTACTCCTCGAGGACACAGGAGCTTCTCATTTGCCTCCCTGTTACTAACTTGTGGGGTGTGAGGTGGTGGTCCGACCCAGGCTGATTCCTAATGCATACAATGCAAGGGGCAGGCAATACAGCCATAACTTCTTCAATGTCAATTTGAGTTTAGCGATTGTTTCTTTGAGAAGAACATTGAGTCTCTCACATATTACGTTCACTTGTGGATGATAAGCAGAAGAAAACATGTGTTTTATACTAAGCAATAGGTTGATCTGTGTGAATACTTCATTAACAAAATGGGCCCATTGTCAGATCTCAGCACCTCACATACTCCCCATCTCGGAAAGACTTCTCGAACTAAACATTTTGCATTGCAAGCGGCATCAGGGTGTGTACATGGACCAGCTTCAATACATCTTTAAAATGGGCATACCATCACTATCATATACATATATCCACTTCATACTTGCAGCATATCATCATAGTCAACATGTAAATGCTGAAAAGGACAGCCCGGTGGAGGATTCAATCCTCTGATTGATTGCAGTGTGTTCCCAGTGGTAAACCTTTGATATACGATGCAAATTTGCTACATAAAAGACAATGGGCCTCATTACGACCCTGGCGGAAAGTGACTGACCGGACCGCAACAGCGTAAATAGCGTTTCCGCCATTGCACGAAGGAGCAAAGTGCGGCTAATTACGACCCATCGGGCACGAGCATTACGCCATGGCGGAATCCGAAAGGCTGCGATGGCGGAAATGACCCCAAAACGGCCCTTACCGCTGCCGTACGCTGCACCAGGTGCAATACCGCCACCCATCTTAGCGGTCACCGTAATGAGCGGTCACCGTAATGAGCGGGCACCGCAAATTACGGGCACCGTAAATATACGGAAACGGAAGTAAAAGCATGTGGCCGGAACGGGAAACAGCACGCCGCACAACTATAAAACCGAATCCCAACACAACCATTAAAAATCCGACCCTGACACACATCCCAACCCCTTAGCAACCCCAGTTAAAAAAATAAATATGGGAAAGGCAGCCAAGAAAGCGTGTGATCGCAAGCGGCAGGTCCACTTCTCCCGAGAGGAACTGACCGTGCTCACCGAGACCCTCCAGGAAAATGCCGCCGTCGTCTTCTCCAGTCAAATGACCAGGACGGCCCTTGCCAACAAGAAGGCCATATGGGCCCTGGTGGCACAGCGCGTAAGTGCGGTGGGGACAACACCCCGCACGCCACAGCAATGTCGCAAGCGGTGGGACGACCTGCGGATCCGCGTACGCAGCATACTTTCTGCGAACAGGAACATCGCCACAGCTACCAGGGGGGGATCAGAGTCGCCCATCAAGTTGACCCCCTGGGAGGACATCTGCGCCTCCACCATAGGAATGGAGAGCATAGAGGGAGTCGGAGGGATGGAGAAAGGAGTGCCGACATCCGGAGAATCAGGTAGGTTGGCCAAGAGAAACAATGCGAAATCCACAAAGCACGAACATGTGCAGTACCATGTGACCCCATAGTGCAATACATACTTTGCCCTGACAGCGCCCTCTAAAAGTCAGAATGAATAAACAAATTAATCAAGATGCCATAAACAACCCCTACATGTGCAGCATGCACCCCCTAACTGCAGGCAGCCAAATGGATGCATCCTCAATCCACACGAAAATGAGACCACCTCCAAGGCCCAGTCCCAAATCACCCTCATGTACCACCCCAATGCATTTGATACGTTGCCATTCCAAATCCCACAGACCCATAACTAACGCTCGCCCCTCTTCACTCCACCACAGGGTCCGATACCAACGACGAGCTGCAGGACACCCCTACCAGCACGCCTGCAAAGAGGGCCAGGACCAACGTCCCAAGAGCCTCCACCTCAGGTGCAAGGATCAAGACACGGCAGCAGCAGGAATCAAGTGGCAGCACACTGGAGGGGACTGCAACAGGCACCCCAGCAGCCAGCAAGTCCACAACCCCAGCACCACAGGTCCCCCCAAAGAACGTATCTGATGGCACTGCCTCTGGTGGTAGCAGCACCATAGGTGACACAGCTGTCATGCCAGCATGCTCCGACACGGAAAACAGTGCTGGCGACGTAGGTACCATCCATGACCTTTCCCAATCCCCCAGCATGTTCCATCCCCTACACCATGACGAAACCACGCAGGGGCACCCTGAAGACGACGACTGGCCAACCCCCACAAGTCCTGTGCCAAGGCAACATGTGTTGAGCAGCCCCCCTGTCACACCACCGCAAATGTCCATGGCCCAGCAGAGGCAACAGTCCCTCGACCTGCTGATCGAGCAACAGCAGGAAGTGTCCACGCTACTCAAGGACCATGCAAATGAATGCGGGGGTTCCAGGGCAGCCATGGAAACATCCACCGAGACACTCAGGGCACAAATAGAGAAAAGTAGTGAGAGCCTCAGGGGAGAAATGGAGAGAAGCACCGAGAGCCTGAGAGCACAAATGGAGAAAAGCACCGAGAGCCTGAGGGGGGAACTGCATGCGACGTCCAAAGACGTTTGTGCTGAACTTGCTGCTGTGCGCCGTGTGCTCTCGGAGCTCTCACAAACCCTCAGAGACATGCATGGACGCGAGCAGGCAGAGACATCATCCGTGGCAAGTTCCGTCCAGGGCAGCCCCCAACGCAGATCTGGCAGGAACCTGCGCTCCACGGGCAGGGGTGCCCCTGATACCCGTAGAGGGGGCTTGCAATAGCGTCTACCCACGGACAGCATGCATATTTGGACACTGGTGTTGGGGGGGGAGGTAGTAGGGTGGAGGGGGTGTGTTGGGCTTCACTGGGTGGCGGGTCCATAGGGTGTATAAATCAAATCACATTAACAATACAGTACTTCATTATCATCCAATGACATGTGTGGACATTGATATTTGCGTACGAGGCCTTCATAGGCGTACAGTCCACAATGTGCCTGTACTACACACACATAGTGCCACAGGTCCCCTTTCCATGTAATAGGCACCATGCGTGGTTGCTAGAAGCATGCATCTATGATGCTCTGTCGGATTGCACGTGCATCCTGTGCCTCATGGACTCCTTGAGGTGCCTCCACATCCCCACCCTCATCATTATCATCTTCAGGTGCATGCAGTACAGCGTCAGGGGGCATGGGCACATTCCTACGTATGCACATGTTGTGCAGCATGACACATGCCATGACCATCTTAGAAACCTTCTCATGGCTGTACATGAGTGCCCCGCCAGACCTGCTGAGGCTGCGGAAACGAGCCTTCAGTAGGCCGAATGCCTGTTCAATGACCACACGGGTACGTGAGTGGGCATGGTTGTAGTCCTCCTCATGCTGGTTCTGTGGGTTCCGGATTGGTGTAAGGAGCCATCTCTTCAGTGGATACCCGGCATCACCTGTATGAGACGAATAAAGGGTGTCAGTGGAATGACAGTGCTGAGTAGCCCCCCCCCCATCCTGCAAGGTCATTGACGCATCAAATGGGCCACGATGTCATGCATGGAATGAGACTCACCGAGTAGCCAGGATCTGTGCCCTGCGTGTCGCTCCATGTAGCGTGGTATTCTTGTGTTCCTCAGGACCATAGAATCATGGGTAGATCCTGGAAATCTGGCACTACAATGCGTAAAGATCTTGTTGGAGTCACACACCATTTGCACATTGATTGAATGAAATTGTTTCCGGTTGCGGTACTGGACCTCCATGGCATGTGGGACGACCAATTCAACATGGGTGCAGTCGATGGCACCAATGCAACCCGGGATGCCGCCAAGTGCATGGAATCCCACTTTTGCGTTGGTAATCTCCTGGTACGTGCGTGGTAGTGTGATGTGGTCGTCGGCGTGCTTCAGGAGGGCATCGTGCACTTGGAAGAGTGTCCGTGAGAACAGTGGCTGTGAAATGCCATGCAACTGTCCGACTGTGTGCTGGTAGGTGCCTGTGGCCAGGAAGTGGAGTACAGACACCACCTTCAGTAGGGGTGGGATGGCGGTTGGGCTATCTATCATGCACACGAGGTCAGCATGTGTCATGTCCACAATGGCGATTATGGTGTCCCGGTCCAAACGGTAGAGGGTGTGGATCTGCTCAGCAGTGAGGTTGAACGGATCAGCTCGGAGGCGTGGGATTGCGGGCCGCCTGCGTGGTGGTAGTGGCAGTGCTTGTGGGCCTTGCTGACCCTGCCTTGCCCTCCTCCTCCTCCTTCTCCTCCGTCTCCCCTGTGCGCCCGGTTGTTGTACCTGTTGTTGTTCGTCGTCTTCTTGTAGTTGTAGCACTTGCAGTGCTATCTGGTCCCCCAGGCCCAACATCGCTAGTCCTGCCGGTAGCATTTTGGAGTGGGAGTGGTTGTGGGAGGGCTTTGGGTCTGCTATATATGTGCTGTCGGCCTGTATGGCCTCCACCTGTGCTGATTGAATGAATCTGTGGCAGATGCAATCCCTTCTGGCCGAGCACGTCCCGCACGTAAGGCTGCATTTGGCCGCATGGCATCTTGGGATTGGAATCATGTATCAAATCCCGATGGCAGTGTGATGTACTTTGACTGATTTTCATGCTATGCTCCCATTGTTACACATGCTATGATTGCAGCCGCTTACATACCTGTGAAGAGTCAGTGGTATGTAGGGCTCGATCGATGGCCGACCCTCATGCAGCACAGTAACGTACTTCACCGACGGGCGTGGCGTCCCATTTGTGATTGCAGCCAGTTAGCATTATGACACACAGCCGCACTACATTGATGTAATTGTGAATGCAAGCGTTCACAGAAGCCTTTTCGACGTAATGTTGCAAGTGTGGAATTCGAAGGCCAGCATTTTTGGTTTCGAAGTAGCGGTGAGGAGACGCCCACAGGTCTGCCTGGAAATGTAACGTTCTATTGTTGAATGTCCTTGGGACAGGGCCCATAACGAGCAAGCAATGAATGACATGAATTGAATGGGATGCGCAATAGCGTAGTGGACGATAAGGCAGGACCTTCCCAAATCCATCTTGCTTCACAACACTACAGATCCGGCCAGGTGCACAGTGGTTTTTGCAGACTGCATTACGCACAGACGCGATGGAAGTTTCAAATATTATGTGAGTGAATATTCATGCGTTTTCATTGCGGGATGAGGGAATGATGAATGGATGCATGGACAGATGATTCCATTTAGGGTCTGCCATGTACATGGGTTTTTTGAATCAATCCCCTTCCCCTGCGCTATGTGATGCAAGGCTGCCATAGTGGGACTTACGTCTATCTGCCCTTGTCGGATCCTCCCTGTCTCGACGCGCCTTCATACACTTGTGTCTAGGCACGTTACTAATCCCATGTCATGGGTTCTGTCTTGACGGACGCATGCACAGTAACCGACGTTGCCAATGGTGTATTTACCTCGATTGATTTCGTTATGAATCGATACTGATTTAGGGGTGTGTATATTCCTTTGGAGTGGGCTAGCATGCATATGGGTCTGGATTTGGTGTGTTGAATGAAGATTGTAATGCATCATGAGTCCCGTAATGCAATCGGTTAATTTGTGTTTCATTTGGGTGACAGGTATCTCCTGCCCTATTGCAGATGCCATCTGTACGCCACTCCTCCAGATGGGTTTTACACTCGACACCTGCAGCTTCGGGTGAATCAGTGGAGCAGCATTACGATCTTATGGGACGATCGCCAATGGGCCACATGCCCTTACGCTGTACTGGTGGCTAGGTGCAACATTTCGGCCTTTCAGCTGGACTAGTGCCTGCCTCATGGGACGGACCTGCGGTTCTTGCCGCTTCCATGTTGCCTTTTGGAACGTTGATGTAGGCCCTGTGTGCCATGATGGTACAGGGCGTCACACATGTGGAAGCTGGTCAATTATTGCAGATGCAGCCCTCGGTGATGATGGATGTTTTGGTGTTATTTTGCAAATTGCTGTGAGGACTTTGTCATTTGGATGTGCATTTAAATTGTATTCCGATATTTGGCGTGTTGCGTTATTCTTTGCAGGTGATGTAGCGATTTTCGATTTGTGGCGGTATGTATTGCGAGATGATCTGCATTGTGTTCCGCCTTCTGAGTTGAGTTGTGTGGTACTGTACTGGCCGCGTTTGCCTACGTAGCACAGTATGGTCACGGATGGGGGCTGCCATTGTGACTGTTTACATGATGTGCTGTTCAGGGGCGGGGGATTGGCTTTTGGCCGACTGGTGCCTGTCAGCCAGGTCGACTGGTGGAATGATGGGATGTTCAGAATGTGGCTGGTCACAGGTGCCTGTGTTTGCGTGCGTTTGTTGGAGGGGGACTGGGGTCATGTCCATTGGAATAGCTTCTGTATTCATGCCATCTGTGCCCTGCAGCTCCCATCGGCCCCTCTTGGGATGAGCCTGGCTGCTCAGTCACTCTGCCAACTTGTGTGGTACATGCTTCTGCTGATGGTTGGTTTGTTTACTGGCAAGAGTACAGGGCTGGTGCAATCCCCCTCAGGATGCTGTTTTGGATGTTGCCTTGCGCTGGTGGCAAGCGATGGGGGACTACTGTTGTTTTGTGTCATGTGTTCTTGATTTTCATTTTGATGTATTGTACCTTCACATGCCTGTGCTGCATCAGTACGGCTATGGTGACATGCCGTACATGGATGCCCACTCACGGGGCGCTTTGAGCCCCTGCATGCATTTCTACGTTGGCATGCATGGGTGAATTGTAGATTTCACTGGTTGCATAGTGTGAGTACATTGCGCCTGCCAGGGGTTGTGCAATGTGGCCAGGGAGTGGAGTACAGGCACTCAGTGGGCCGTTTACGGTTGGTTCACGATGCCGTATTTCTCGCCATGGCGGAATGGTACTTTCCGACGTGCTTGATGGCGTTCAGTACATGTCCGCTAGGGTCAGAATTCGCGTACCGTTGCGCCATGGCGGTGATTCCGGTTTTGCAAGGCGCGCGTGCGCGTACTTGGTGCAGTTAGCGTTGCCGTTCACTGCGGTGTCGCTAATGGCATCGTACTTTACGGTGACGGGTCATGATCGCAACGAGCGGTGTTCGATGGCGGTATTGCATTTCCGCCATCATTTTTCCATTTCCGCCAGGGTCGTAATGAGGCCCAATGTGTTCTAACAGGTTCGGTATGAACCAGTCCCCCGCAATAGCTGTTGCGAGGCTTGCCCTAGTTACATGCGCAGGGTAGTGCAGCTTTTCAAGCGCTACCCTTAATAAGTCTACAGGCCTGTCCTGTCGCCACAATGCTTCAGAGGTGGATAAAGAACACCCACTCAGTGTCCATAACTCTTTCTCTTCCTGTGGTGCATTGGCTTGAACCTCCATTAACTGTGTTCTGGACAAATGATTAAACCCTTAATTTACAATCATAAGCATAACCACTTTTTCCTTTACATCTGGAGTATCACAACTAGAAATATCTGGTGAATATGCAACCCTGTTTACCTCTTTGTCTGCGGCTTCATTCCTATGTGAGATAAAATCAGTGCTCTTAATATGTGCTGTGCATTTAACTATTGCAATGGCTACTGGGAGTTGTAGTGCCTTCATACGCCTGTGCAACAATGCTGCGTGTTGCACTGGAGTGCCATCCGCTCAGAGGTAGCCCCTTCTTTTCAAACGTGCAAGTCCTGCATGCACAGTTGACATCAAATAGGGGGAGTCACTGTACCCTGTTACTACCTGCCATGCGTGTTTCTCGAGTGCAACAATAAGCGCTACCAATTCCCCATTAGCTCTGTGCCTTAACACAGCTGAACCTGAATGCCTTTCCCCATCAGTTTGATCAATTTCTGAAGACCCATCAATAAAGAGAACCTGCCCCCTTGCTAGAGCATTCTCATTCACCCTTGGAATATCATGTAGAACTCTTCGTAGTTTCAGCAATCATGCACTTGCTCATCCTCTGTCACAGGTTTGGCTACAAAAGTGGCAGGGTTCACTATTTTATACCTGACTATTTTGATCGCTGGATTTGATAAAACTACCTCATATGCAGAAGCTCTCTGAGATGTCAATGTACCCTTAGGTTTCTCCAAAACAGCAAACAAAGCATGCTCAACAAACAACATCATAAAACACCCCATCACAATGCTTGTAGAGTTCTCAATGGCGTACGTGGCTGCTGCCAACAAATGTTCACAAGGAAAGTGTCCTCCTATAACTGGATCTAGAATCCCACTGTAATATGCCAGAGGTTTGTGCCCTAGTGTAGTCCTCTGTGTAAGCACTGCTGTCATACCTGTCCCATGTGTGTGTGAAAATAAGAAAAACACATCCAAAAAATTGGGAATTCCTAAAACTGGAGCTGTACAAATTGCCTTATTCAATTCCTCAAACCCTCCCTCCATTTCCTCAGTCCATTCTATTTTTTCCTTGTTCGCCTTGGATTTCTTCAAAGCCTGCAAAAGGGGTCTCATGCATGAGCTATAACATAGTTGCACAGTCCCAGAAATGGCTGCAATTGCTTAATCGTATGCAGTTTTGCTGTTTTCATAATCGCCTCAGCTCTTTCAGGTGTGTCTGTCTTCCCCTAATGTACGATTTGCTGACCTATATCCAACACCTCTTCCTGGAAATATTGCAACTTCTCCTTGTCCACTTTATATCCTTTGTCTGCTAGGGTAGTCATTAACTGAATCGAATCTTGCCTGCACTCATCTTCTGTCGTGCTACAAACTAATATGTCATCTATGTACTGCAGCACAACACTTTGCAAATCGATATTGCTTAGGTCAATCTGCAGGACCCTATTAAATATTGATGGAGATTCACAATACCCTTGGGGCAAACGAGTACTCTTTAGTTAAGTCTGACGAAACATAAATGACGTAAGGTCTTGGAGTCCTTATGCAACAGGATGTAGAAAAATGCGTTTTTCAAGTCAATCACTGTGAAATATTGTGCCTCTGTCGGGATACTACATAAAATAATCGCAGGATGTAGAACTAAACGAAACTCTGCCTCTGCAATCTGGTTAATTGGCCTCATATCCTGAATTAGTCTCCACAACCCCCCTTTCTATTTCTTCACAGGATACACAGCCATATTACACAGTGACTCTAATGTCACTAAGATACCCTGTTCCATCATGGCTGATATAGTCTTAAAAAAACCATCATCCTCCTCTCGAGACATCGGGTACTGTCTTGCTCGAAGTAAAATTGCTCTTGTTTCAGCTTAATCTTAACATCTCCTATCCCCTTCAATAGGCCTACGTCTTAGGGGCATGTAGTTCATAAAGAGGTTGGCACATTTTCCATGTCCTCATTAAAAAATGCTGGGCGCTGCCGGACTATCACCATTCACTGTGGAATTTCCCTTCTCTCTATTCTGATCCAATATGTGATACTCATGTTGAATACTACTTCATAATGTGATGGATCATCTCTAAACATATCTTTGTCTGTGACTCCAGTCAATGTATACCCTTCCCCAATGGCAATTAACATTCTCCATGGCCTGCCCTCAACATCGGTTCCTTTGACCATGGCCAATTCCCCTCACACTATGGCTGCATGTAACTAGAGTCTAGGGGAATAGTCTGCCGCCCTCTTAGTCCATAGGTATCTGTGGCCTGAACAAGAACTCATCAGGTATTCTCATAATCTTCCCTACTAGGCCGGGTAGCCATGTCAGCAAAATGCATACCCCATAAAGAATATCTACCAGCTCTAATGGCATTCCTCGCAGACTAATTTGCCCTGTAAACGCCATTATACATTTTCCCACGTTTAGATAATGTATCCCTGAAGTGGAACACACTATGCATTTATCAGTAAAAGAAATCATCATATTTAGCTTTGTCATTAAATCTAGGCCCACTATTAACCAGGGTCTGCCTTGAATACAATAATGGAACAGACATGTCACACTCTCCCATAGAGACTGGTAATTCATTAGTAAAATGAACTCTGCTTGTAGCTCCAGAGAAGCCTTGAGCATTCATGGCATTTCCCGATAACAGATATTTTCCCTCGCGTATACATGAGCGAGTTGCCCCAGTGTCTACGAAAAAAGAAAAAGATTAGCCTCCTATGGTAACATCAACCCATGGTTTCTCTAGAGAGTCTGGTGTTACCAATAGTACTGAACACATCAAGTCACCCTGTGATCTGTCCTATTTTGGGTACATGCTTGTCCCCGTACACATAAAAGGACTTCCTCCCACCAAAGTGACACCCCCTATTCCAAGTGCCAATAACTCTCCCGTGTTTGCATTCTGCTGTATCTACATGGGTGCATGCTGTAACTGCCCTTGTGGCAGAGTCAATGGCGCTTGCTGTGGTTGCAATGCCTGTTGCATTTGCAGCGCTTGTGTTTGATACACTGTCTGTACTGCTCCGTTGATCCCTGACTCAGAATGTGGTAAAATACTGGCACTGATTTCCCCCACGGCTCCCTCGTTAACAAAGTCCAGCATTCCTGAACACTTTGAATGTAAGCAAGTGGATCTTCATCATCTTTTGTTATACGTGCCATAATTACACCCATATCTGACGTATCAGGATACTGTACCCTACGTGCTCTTCAAACATCTGCTCTGCAATTATTAAATGGTGCTCCGCCATGAGCTGTGTTCTGTGCTGTGACACTTTCCCCCTTTCACCTCACACATTTTCCCTTTCCCCCTCCCCTGCACTTGCCCGAACTTAATGTCACCTGGCCTAATAAGATTGTTTTCTCTGTCTTCCCTCTGTTCCCCCTCCCTTGCCTTGTCGCACCTTGAAACACTTGTGTATATGCGAGTTATAAATGCCATATCATATCATAGCCTTATGAATACTTCGTCTACTTGCGTTACAGCATCTGTACATTTATGAAACAGCTTGGCATTTTCTTCAGTGCTTCTCTGCACGTGCAATCTTCATTGTGCAAGCAAAATGTTGCTTGATTCACTACTTTGACATCAGATTCTATAAGTTCTATGTACTTTCTTTATTTGCATCTATTCTGGGTGTGTCATTTCTGCATCATGTGATGTCACTAGTCTTCTCTTTCACTCATCTTCAAACTTCTTCCAGAACTTTCTTCAGAAGACTATCATTTCTCTGTGGGTACATTATGCAGGGTTTGCTCAATGGACAACTTGTTTCAAGAACCTTTCGCAGTATAGGTACCATTATTGATATGATATATGATATGATATGGTATGTATAACGCGCCTATACACAGGTGTTTCAAGGTGCTATAAGGCAAGGGGGGGAACAAGGGAGGACAGACAATGATCCACTAGGCCAGGTGTCAATCAGATCGCGCAAGTGCGTGGGGAGGGAGAAAGGACAGTGCAGTACATGGGAATATATAATAACAATAAGTAAAAGTAGCGGCCAACAAGTGGCAAGTGCAGGGTAAGTGCAGGCATCAAGTGTCAAGTGTTGGTAGAGGGACTGTGGGATACAGAGACAGTCCCCAAGTGTGGGGGTTGCCAGTCAGGCAGTGCAGGTGAGTGAGACTGCGGGGGATGGACCTGGGCCCGAGATCAGAGGGTATCCAGGTTACCAGTGGAATTCCAGTTACAGCCAGGAGGTCAGCAGGGAAGAGTAGGAGAAAAAGCAGAAGCAAAGAGAAAGGTTTTGAGGTACTTCCGGAACCCGGAGATGGTTCTCCTCAAGTTTAAGGGAGGCAGGGAGGTTGTTCCAGAGGGAGGCCCCAGCCGAAGAAAGAGATCTCCCACCAACTAGTTGCTTGCAGAAGCGGCTGACCCTGAGGGAGTTGGAGGCGGATGAACAAAGAACTCGAGAAGGAGGATATTTAGGAAGAGAGAGTTGAAGGTATTGAGGCCCCATGCCCCAGAAGGCCTTGTGGACGATGCATAGGTTTTGAACTTAATCCTCACAGCAACTGGGAGCCAGTGCAGAGATTTAAGTTCTGGGGAGATACGATCACTGAGCTTGAGGCCAAGGACAAGTCTCAAAGTCCTATTCTGGATGAGCTGCAGAGGGCGGAGAGAAGAAACAGGCAGATTTAGAAAGAGGCTATTGCAGTAATCCAGCCTAAAGAGAACCCGAGCTCTGGAGACAGTGAGCTTCTGGGGGAAGGAGAGGAAATGAAGAATATCTCTGAGGAGGGACAGCTGGCAGTGTGACTTCTTAGAGACTTTGGAGATGTGAGGAGAGAAGGAGAGTGTTGAGTCAAAGGTGACCCCTAGGTTTTTAGCCTTGCAGGTGGGAGCAGGAAGAGGGCCAAGAGAGGCCGGCCAGAGAGCAACAGGAAAGGAGGGAGTGGGTGTGCCGATGAGGAGAATCTCAGTCTTACTGGCATTAAGGCAGAGGTCATTGGCGGCACACAACCCCTGGATAGCAGACAGACAGTCAGAGATGAGGGAAGGAGAAGAGGTGGCCGAAGGTTGCCTGACAATGAGCTGGGTGTCGTCCACATAGCACTGAAAGTTGGGGCAGAGAGCGGCAATGCGGTGGAGTGCCAGGTATTTGTTGAACAGCCAGGGAGAGATGTTAGACCTCTGGAGGATGTCACTGGTAGAGAAAAAGATAGCGGTGAGGATGGACCTAAGTTAGATCTGGGAGGGTCAGTCAGAGAGGAAAAAAGTCAGCCACACCAGGGCCTGACAAGTGATACCCAGGTTATCATGGAGACGATTTCACAGGATGGCATGGTTGACAGTGTCAAAGGCAGAAGAGAGATCAAGCAGGATGAGGACACAAGGGGTGTTAGAGCCAAGGTTGGAGAGCAGGTCTTCATGGATGTTCAGGAGAGCAGCTTCTGTGCTTCTGGCAGCTCTGAAGCCAGACTGATGGTCATGAAGACAACCAACAGATTTAGTGTGGAGATTAAGCTGGGAGATGGCCAGTTTCTCCAGGACCTTTCCCAGGAAGGGAGTTATGGAGATTGGGCGATAGTTAGTCGGGCAGGAGGGGTCGGCAGAGGGTTTCTTAAGAAGAAGGTGCACAAGGGAGTGCTTCAGGGGGGAAGGGAAGACTCCTGTGGCGAAGGAGTGGTTGCAGAAGTCAGCCAGGGCAGGATCCAGGGAGTCGATGTGGTCCTTGATGGTTTTGGAGGAACATTGGTGAACCTGTTTTGACGAGACTTTCATAGATCAGACTTGTCTAGAAAACTTGTCTGCGGTGAATAGGGAAAGGTAGAGAAGGAGGGAGGAGAGGTGGCTGCAGAGGGGCCAGAGGAAGAGCAGGGAGTAGAGGGTGGTAGGGGAGAGGAGGAGAGTGAGGACAGGATGTCCTGAGTTTTAGAGATGAAGTGAGAAGCCAGTGCCGTGCAGAGAGCCTGGCATGGGACAGAAGAGGTAGAGACTGGCTTTACGCATGTCGCAAATTTCCGGCTGTCAACATATAGGCACAATGGGGGCCCGACTTCCGGTAGAGGTACTTGGCTCCCTCTCTACACATGACTCCAAGTGCAACTCTTGGTATGACTCTGACTTGGCCGCTCTGAAACGCAAGTGCAGAGTTGCTGAAAGTGGCATGCCTGAGGCACATCCTCTGACAAACTGGCATACTGCCTGCTCCAAAGGCAATATCGACTCCCCATCTAAGAAAAGGGCCCATGTCCAAGCCTGCTTCCCTGGGGCCACCAACAACATGGCTGAACTTTTCAAAATCTGCAAGGAACTCACCTATCCTACTGCAGTCTCCTCTTCTCCTCTTCCCTACCACGTCCTCTGCACTGCCCTGGCCTCCCATTTATCCACCAAAACACAGGACATACGGTCCTCTCTCCTCTACTCCCTACCTCACCTCACCTCACCTCAGCTCCTGCCTCCCGTGCTCCCCTTCCTCCCTCCCCCATAGTCTCCTCCTTCTCTCCCATTGCATTTAATGGGGTATTTAGAGTAGTCTGCTCTATGAAAGACTCCTCCAAACAGATGCTCCCCTGCTCTCACAGAACTATAAAAGATAACATCTCCTCTCTTGCCCCTGTCTTGGCTGACTTCTGTAACCACTCCTTTACAGCAGGGTCTTTCCCACAACCCCTCAAGCATTCCCTTGTGCATCTTCTCTTAAAAAAGCAGTCTCCTGACCCTTTCTGCCCTGCCAACTATCGATCTATCTCCATCAACCCTTTCTGGGCAAACTCGCTGGGGATGACCAAGAAGTTGGTCATCCCCAACTGAACCTCAGCACTGATTCTGTTGGCTGCCTTCATGACCACCAGTCTGGCTTCAGAGCCACAAGAGGCATGGAAACTGCTCTCCTGAATACCTGTGATGGCCTGCTCTCAAATCTTGATTCCAACTCTTCCTCTGTTCTGATCCTCCTCGATCTTTTTTCTGCCTTTTACATGGTCATTCATGCCATCCTCATAAATCGTCTCCATGATACCCTCGGCATTGCGGACCAGGCACTGGCCTGGATGACCTCATTCCTTTGTCTCTGATCTTCACAAGTGTAACTGGCCCTTTCCTCTCCTCCATCTCAATCTCTACCTGCAACATTCCTCAGAGTTCTATCCTATCGCCGGGGCTTTTCAACATTTACCTCTCCCCTCTAGCCCACTTGATCTCCACCTTCTCTCCTCACTTCAAGTGCAATGCTGATGACACCCAGCTCTCCTTGAAGCTCCCCTCCGCTTCCTCCTCTTCTTCCTCTCTCATACCTGACTGCCTGACTGCTATTCAGGTATGGTGTTCTGCTAATGATCTCTGCCTTAATACCAGTAAGAATGAGATCCTTCTCATTGGGACACATGCTCCCTGTTTCCCACCCACACTCTGGCCTCCATTCTTGGGCCCCATCCCTACATCCACTTGTGAGGCAAAAAACCTTGGGGTCCTCTTCGACTCCTCTCCCTCCTTCTCCCCTCATATCACCAGCCTTGCCAAGAAGTCCAACTTTCTGCTCCTCCTTCTCAGAGGCAGCCACCCTTTTCTCACCTTTCCCTGGAAGCTCAATGTCTCCAGAGCCCTGGTTCTCTCTAGGATGGATTAATGCAACAGCCTCTCCCTCAATCTTCCTCTTTCCTCCCTTCGCCTGCTTCAACTAATCCAGAATAGTGCCATGAGACTTATCCTTGGCCTTAAGCCCTGGGGCCACATCCCTCCAGCCTTAAAATCTATCTACTGGCTCCTGGTTGCTGCTAGGATCAGATTCAAAACCCTCTGCATCATCCACAAGCCTTACTGGGGCCTAGGACCCGGCTACATCCAACTGTCTCTCCCTAAATACCTCCCTGCTAAAGTACTTCGGTCCTCTAGCTCCAACTGTCTGCTGATCAGATGCTTCTCCAAGGAGAAAGTGGGGGTAGATCTATTTCTTCGGCAGGAGCGACCCTCTGGAAAGGCCTCCAGGCCCCTCTCAGATTTGAGTTGGATCTCCTTAAATTCCCGAAACTTCTCAAGACTTTCCTTTTCACCTCGTCCTGCCCTCTCCCCCTCCCCTGCTAAACCGTCCCCTACTGCTGCGACTGGTGCCTGGACCCTTATGTGCCAAACAGGGCCCAGACCCTCTTCATCTAGTGTACCACAGTACCCCTCACCAGCACTTTCCGTTGGGCACCCTTTCCTGACCAACCTGCATTTGGTCCACCCGCCTCCCCTCACTAGTCTACCTCTACCCCTTCATCCTCCTGGCACATGTACTCCCGGGCCTCATATGCACTTGCCCAACCCTTGGATCACCTGCCTTCCTGCACTTATCCCACCCCCCTTCCCTCACCCTTTCCCTTCCATCCGGACCTACCCCCCCAACTGCACGTGCGCGATCCGAATGTCACAAAGCCTGATAGGACCGTTCTGCTTCTTTATTGTTTCTCCTCTGTCCCCTACCCAATTGGCTTGTGGTACCTTGAAACACTTGCATATAGGTGCCATACAAATGTCCAAGTAAATAAAATAAGTAAATCAAAAATAAAAAATAAAAACAATTTACCTGGCCAACACACTGAGTAACCTATATGTATTTGGTAGGTGTGGGAGAAAGTCAAAGCACTGAGAACTCTATGTACATTTACTCAAAATAGAGGAAGAGCAAATGCCATGTGCATTTTCAATGCGGAGAAGGTCAAAATGCTGTGAATCGCATATGCATTTAGTATGAGTATTGGAACGACAAATCATTGTGCACACCACATACATTTAGTAGGTGGAGAAAAATGCTAAATCACTGAGCTCCCCATATACATTCAATAGAAGGAAAAGGACAAAGCACTGAGAATGCCATGTACATTTTGTAGTCATATGAATGGGCCAACACACTATGAGCCAGACATGCATTTAGATGTAGGAAATGTTCAAAGCATTGAGAACCCCAAATGCATTACCTAGTCAGAGGAGAAGGCAAAAACACTGAGGATCACATGCACATTTATTTTGCATAGAAGAAGGCAACAGCAATCTTCACCTTCACCTGCTAAATGTACACATGAATTTAGTAGGTGAAGGTGAAAGCCAAAGAACTGAGAAACCTACGTTCAGTTTGTAGTCATATGAGAAGGCCAAACAACTGAAACATCACATGCATTTACTAGCCAAAGTAGAAGGCCAAGACATTGAGAAAACTATGTGGATTTCGTATGAGAAGACTAAAAGGAGATGGGCAAAAAACCCAATAAAACCACCTGTTATAGTGAAACAACAGAGTGACATATCCAAATGACACTCTCATGTAGCACAGGTGTTTCCCTCCTCCAATGAAACAATTTGAGTGCTGAATAATATTAACAACAAATGGAAAGAAAATGAAAAGGGTTGATTAATAATACTGAATATGTAATTACCTGTCTTCACAAACTGAAATGTCCCTGTGCTGCATATATGAACACATTCAGTGGCACTCATTTCATTAATTGCAATTTTCCAGTGTAAAAGAGGTTGATCTGGGCCCCCTGAGCCAGTTCTCTTCTGTTTGTGCTGATGTAGTATGTGGCCACATTCTCAGTAACAATAACACAAACACACATCACACATATGGAGATAACTGTGGGATGTTTTTACCCATGCATCCAAGCCCTACCACAAAACTGTGCATTACTGGCATTGAAAACATCATGATGGCCAGAACTCCCCAGAAAATGCACAGGGAAAACATGAAGAATAGGCTGCCACCCATTTTTGCCTATGTTTGTGAGCACAGGAGGGCACTGCCTAAAACCACCATTGGGCTACACACACAGTAGCCTGAAACCATTGGGAATGGCAATGCTGATTGCCAAAAGCAACCCAGAACTGTTGGGAATTCATTTTCTTGATGTCTAAAATTTGCTAAAATCATGGGCACGAAACCACCAAACAAAAATTCAACCCTGGTTGAGTGTTCTACTTTATTCTACTGTAAGGATTCCCATCAAAACAATGTCAAGCAAGGATCATATACTATCAAGCAAAATCCCCTTTTTGAAATGCATTAATTCAAGACAGATCCCAAAAATGGGTGCAGTACCGGCATTTTCCACAAACGGGCGCTAGCGGTCTAAACTCTGACAGCAGAACTGTACTTCAGGAGTTGCCAAAGGATCCTGAGCCAGCTGGAAACTTCAAAGCCCTTTGGTTAATTAAAATTCATAAACACCTGCTGTTCACAGAAGACAGGCTGATTCAATTAACAGTACAAGAGGCTGGGAAACCTTCTTACCTCAGAACTCCACACAAGAAGCCAGGATATCACATGGCCCTGTTGAGTGAGAGGGAGGAGTTCCTCCTCCAGCCTGCAGGACACAACACAATAGACCCTTTCCATTGAATAGGATATGCTGATTTGGGTGTTTACTGTCAACACACTGCTCTGGGAAAGAAGAGACATGTGATCCCTGACTCTCCAAGCTTCTGGGGGCGGACCCAGACACTTTTTGTGAATTGAATGCAAATATATGTTTTATAAAAACACTGATAACTAATTGTAACCAGATGACAGGAATGTACAATTTGGAGATTCCTAAAATGGAAAATGCACCTACAAATTGAGTCTAAACTCAATTCCGTATGATGCTCTGGGACCGAACCCCACAATTTATTCATGTTGCAGACACTGGGTTTAAGCTAGAGACATGGAAATGTACTGGAATATGTGTAGAAAGGCGCTGTACATTTGTGCCATTTTTGGTAAACGTCCAATATTGGTAAACCAACTAAAAACAAAAATGAGTTGTCATTTTTGAATGCAAGCTCTTAGGAAGATCCGAGTTGAACAAGAATGTACCTCAAGTCATCTGCAATCTGTACATGTAATGTCAACCACTTGTGTATCTGGGAAATGTGTTTAGTTATGAAAATGATTTTCTAAGGTAAAAGCAAGGGGGAGTGTTCTTTCTGTATGCCATAAAGATGACACCTTATGACATAGGATGACTCACTGCTCCCTTCTCAAATCAGGTCAAAGAGAAATCCTTGACCTATCAAATCGTGAGTGGGTTGGGCAAAGAAAGTTAGCATCCACACCCATTTTCAAAAGACATAGGGCCTCATTACACGTTGTGCGGTAATGGAATACCGTTACCGGTAATGATTTACCGGTACCGTTAATTCCCTAAGCAAATCACGACCCGGACCCACCACTATCTGCGCACCCGTTAATTACGGTGCCACTAATAGCGGCAAGGCCGCGGGCGCGCGACCCACATGCCGGAATTAGCGCCATGGCGCTAATACCAGGCCATCACAAGCCATGCGGACATGGTATTAGCGGCATGTAAAACACCCAAAAACCCCTTACCGGCATGGCGCTAATAACGGCATCGAAAAGCACCCGTTAAGAGACCTGAGCAATGTACCCATCAACTACAGGTGGACACAATCAGCACAGGTGCATGCTATGAGGACAGGCAGCACAAAAGAGCACACCACACCCCTACCCACACCCCTTCCCACACCAAGATGGTCACAATAGCAGCAGCATGGCATGACAGCCTTGACTACATGATAGCAGTGCAGCACCTACAACAACAGCCAGCACCAGAGGTGAGCCGTAACAGGCACCCATTACCCACACCATACAGGCGAAGACAGCCATCCACTGAGGAGGTGGCTCCTAACCCCTGTACGGAACCCACAGAACCATCAGGAAGAGGACAACAATATAGTACATCCTTCCAATGACAGTGCTCCGCTGCCTAAGCGGCCTGGGTGTGGCACTCCTGTATGGCCGTGTCAGAGTGGCAAAGACAACCATGGCATGTGTAGAGCATCACAAAATGTGCATATGATGGAATGTGCCTATGCCACTTGAAATTGACATGCAACCACCAGAAGAGTATGATGTGGCTGGGGATGAGTGCGGGTGGAATGCCCCAGCAGGACATGAAACAGGCAGTGCCAAGGAGGCACACGATGTGCATCAGCATCTGATTCTGTAATCTCATCATGCACCAAGGTGAAATAGCATGGACGTAGATGGGAATTGTTGCCCTGGTGCATGTTTCGAGGCCCACAAAGGACCCTGTCCACAATGAATGACACATACACAATAATGGAGACCACGCTTGGGTTTCAAACTCTGAACAGTGTATATTGAACATATCGTGGTACTAAAGTGCATAACCCAAACTCCCAAAATACACCCTTACCCCCCGCCCCCCTCAAAACACCCAAATACACCCTTACCCCCTCCCCCCTCGACACACCCAAATACACCCTTACCCCCTCCCCCCTCAACACACCCAAATACACCCTTACCCCCCTCAACACACCCAAACACACCCTTACCCCCCTCCCCCCTCAACACACCGAAACACACCCTTACCCCCCTCCCCCCTCAACACTCCCATGTGAGTCTCATGACGTGAATGTGTCCATTGCCACATGTGGCCCACGAATCCTGGTGGCCCTATTTGCCAGTGCCTGCATCGTCATCTGGTGGCTGTGAAGCCGTGCGCCGCAGGTTCCGCATAGACCGGCGCAGGGGACTAGTCTGGCGTGAACTCCCAGACGAGGAGGGGCCTGGTTCTTCCTGGGCCGGGAGTGGGCACTGACGCTCAATAGCGTCTGCTATGCGGTTCATGGCCTGCCGCAGTTGGGCCATTTCACTGCAGATTCGGCTGTTGCATGCCTCCATGCCCTCCCTTGTCTGCTGTGCAAGTGTAGCAATGTCCTCCCTCAGGCGGGCTGTCTCTGCCACATGTTGACCTAAAAGGCCACTCATCTCGGTCTGCCTCTGGTAGATGGACGAGAGGTCATGTCGCATGGTGGGTGCTGGTGGGATGGCTGATGCACCTGGTCCCATTGCACTTGCATCAGGAGAGGATATCTGGGGGCTCCATATCCCTTCAGGGGTGGGTGAATCTCCATGACTACCCGGACCTGAGGAGTACCTCGGGCTTGCCAGTAAGGGGCTTGTTGGTCTGGGGCTCTGGCTATCAGCATCAATGGCAGGTGTGTCCTCCTCATCTGAAGGTGGGGCCGTGGCTGCTGCTTCACCCGTTGAGCTGGTGGCAGCAGAGTGCATCCCCTCGATGCTGCCCTCACCTACTGGGAGACACACTTCCGTGGGTGCCACGACGGGAGCAGCCATGGCCTGTGGATGAGTGCAACTGGTGTTCCGGCTGCTTTTGTCCCTGTGGTCATGGACACTCGTCCTGGCTGCCCTTGTGGATGTGGCGGTGTCCCCTGTGGCATCCCTCCTTGCTTTTTTGCTGGATGTGAGAGCAGGTGTGGAAGTGCGTGCCTCCTCAGTGTCAGTGTGTGAACCTGCAAGGGTGAGAAATGTTGACAACCATCAGTAATGGGTCGACCTGCCTTGAGCAAAATGAATACCTCATGCCGTTCTATGCATTCCGGGCTCTTTAGTGTGGATGCAGGTAATGGGGATGTTGGGTGGGTCATGCATGAATGGGTCTGTGTTGTACGGGCATGTGGTGATGCATGCATGTCTGTTTGTGGCTGGAGCCACGGCATTCATATGGACACATGATTGGGGGGAACATCACACTTCACTGTGCATTGTTTGATGCATACACTCACCTCCATCGGACGAAACGGCCACGCCATGCTCCATTTGTCCAACTCCCTCAATGCATTCCACCCCGATGGTTGATGCACATGTCTCCTCCCATTCAGTGAGCTTGATTGGTGATTCACTGCCTCCTCCTGTGCCCGTAGCCATGTTGCGGTTCACGGATAGAATGTTCCGCACACGGAGCCGGAGGTCATCCCACCTCTTTCGGCAGTCTTTGACTGTGCGGGTTGTGGTGCCTACCGCGCTGACCTTGTGGACTACCTCTTCCCAGATGGCCTTCTTCTTCACAATGGTCTCCCGACGCATGTCGTTGTTGAAGACAACATGAGCATTGTCTGCTAGTGTCTGCGTTAGCATGAGGAGCTCCTCCTTGCAAAATTTCTCCTTGCGTTGCCGCTCAGACGATTTCTTAACGGCCTTGGGCATCTTCACGGTGTCCTTGGTGTTTTTCCCAACGTGGTTCCTGGTAAGGTGTCCTGGATAAGGAGGATGGCAATGGATTGTGTTTTTAAAGATGGCCGCCGTGCTCTTTCCCGTTCCGGTGCGATGACGCTATTTCCGGTTCCGCAATATTACGGAAACCGCTATTAGCGGTGGCCGCTAATGGCGGTCACCGCTATTTGCGGGAACCGCTATTTGCATGTGGCGGCAGGTCGGAAGTGCTAACAGCGCTTTCAAGGATGCCGTTAAGGGACTTTTTGGGGAGTTTAGCGGCATGGCGGTAGGCTCATTACCGGCATGGCGGTAGGCTCGTGCCCGCGATCTCGTAATGGCATGCAATTTGCGGCCTCTTGCGAGGGCGGACACGCTAATTACGCCATGCCGGTAATTGCCGATTTTTACCGCCTACTGTGTAATGAGGCCCATAAAAAGAGCCACTGGAAGCCAGACAGGAACATTCAATTTCCATTTCCTTGCGGAGCACGCTGACAGAAAACTTCACATCCAGAGATCTGGACTGACTCCAGCAAGACAGAGACCAGAACTTAGAACTCTGACTCCAGAACTTAAAGCAAAGGCCTAACCCACAAGCTGAGTTCTCTTCAGCAGGCCTCAAAACCTAACCAAACTATTCACAGCCGGGCGAGCTGTTTGAATTCTTTGGCAAGAACTTTTGCCAGAACCGGTAGCAGACCCAAAAAAACCTTTTAAATTTGCAAAACAAACTTACTTCTTGGCTCAGTGGGTTCAGGGGGATTCTAAGAGAGGGGTGTTATATAAGGGTTGTCATCCAGAGTACACGAACTGGACATAAAAATATATAAATAAGGGCTTCCCTTGGGCATCCCAGACTAGGCACTGACTTAGTGGGATTGCTTGATTGGAGTCATTAACAAAGTGGGGGCTTGTAGCCGGGGATTCTGGATTAGAACTATCACTTGTGCAGATTAATACAGTGTGCTAACTGACAGGATATATAAATTCTGTTCGATCACCATGCCGTGTTACACTGTAAAAACACCCCTCAAAGGAACGCTCTAAGGAAACGGTCTGTTTTGCAAAATAAAATACAAACTTCTGTAAATCAGGAAGGAAATCAAGTTCCAGAATGACGACCTTGGTAGATATCAAAATAGCCAGAGAACACCTCTTACATGAGCTATTTGTGAGAGGTGAGTGGGCTCATCAGGACCAGGCGGTCTGGTTGCAGGCAATCGCACCCCAGATCACTGAAACAGGGTCAGATATATGAAGAGATCAGGGTCCCTTGCATGTGGCTCTGAGTGAACTATATATGGCCCCTAAGGCCAAGGATGAGCACAACAAGATTGCCAGGGTAGCAGCATATTTATATTTACATATGGGAGCCATACAGGACAAATGTGCTGAAGGCCAAGATCTGGCAAATAGGCAACTGATGGCATTAGAGAAGGCCCAATCTGACCTGGTTTCTTCTGAGCAGAGGCTGCAGAGGAGCCAGGAGTCAGAAAATGATAGTAGGCAGTATATTATTAAAATAAAGGAGGAAATGGATATCCTGCAACAGGAAAAGGCTGACCAGGATACCAGAATTCTGGCTTTGCAGAAGGAGCACCAAGACAGTTTGGACTCCTTACTGCAGAGCCAGAAAAAGCTGGAGCAACAGATAGATTTCAACAGGGCATGCACAAAGCAGGTAGCCACCCTGCAAAGCCAATTGGATAGAGATCAGGAGGAGAGCAATAAACTGATTCTGAAAGACCTGGACACCCAGACAGAATTTCAGCAAGAGCGCCAGAAAGCTGGTGCCTTTCAAAGGCAGAGGGATGACCTGGCGGCACAGATGCAGGCTCTTAGTCAGGAAAGGGACACCTTAGGCCAGGAAGTCTGCCAATTAAAAAAATAAAAATTGAAGAAAATCACCTGGCCCTCCAGGGGCTGGGTGACCTCCAAAAAGAGCATCACAACTTGCTAGAGCACACCAGGAGGGTGGAAGATGCTCTGGCAAGAAAGGAGCCGGCCAGCAGGGATGGGTTCAAGAGGTAACCCTCCTGCAGCAAAGACTGGCCCAGTACTCCAGGACCAACCAGGAAGCACAGAGGGAAAATGAGGCTCTCTGTCGACACAATGATAGGCTTCAGCAACAGGTAGCCATGCAGGAGAGACTGATAGAGTCTAGTAAGGCCTTGGTTGAGGAACTGAAAGCCCAGGCTCTTGCATTGCAACAAGGAGCAGGGGCTGATAGAGATGAAGTTCGCTGGGAAAGGGAGACACCTGAGCATAACCTCAGGAGCCCTAGTACCAGAGGCCATCATCTCTCCCAGTCCCTGGACTCTGCCACCCTCATGTCCCCTGGCGCACATGAGCACAGGGCCACAGGGATGGCATATTACTATCCAGCCAAAAGGATGGGGCTCATAGGCCAGTACCACCCAGGAATGGATGGGCGGGCATCCAGGTATGGGCACCCAAGCACAGTGTAAATTAGTGGGGAACCCCAGGAGAGTAGGCTCACTAAGGGCATCCTGAAAACCTCTGCTCAGTTGGGTCAGTGGGGGGGTACCCAGCAAATCCTGGTAGCAAGGAGGGATCGGAAGACTCCTCTGAGCGTCACAGGACACAGGAGACCAGGTCCCCACATTCTGCCAGCCATTCCCAGGCTCGCAGAATCCAGGAAAACCTGGAAGATCAGGCGGGCACCTCTGGGAGCAGTGCTTCTGAGTCGGAGGATGAATGGACCAGGGTTACCCGAACCAAAAAGGCCAATAAGGCAAAAAGGGCCTTGCTTAAGGACCCCTTAAAACAGATTAAGGCAATCAGGAGTGTCATCACGCCTTATCACAAGAACTGCAAGTATTCTGTGTGGGAACACTTGGAGCTCTTTGAGCAAATGATGGAGACCTTCCATTTGAAGGACAGCAGTAGCTGCATCCAGTACGTTCAATGGACATTCTCCCCAGAATACTCTAGTTTCCTTGCTGGGCTGGAGGACCAAAATCATTCAAGATGGTCAACCTATAGGGCGGCCATCTTGAAACACTTTTCTGTGCATAGAAATCCCCAAAAGGCTCGCAAGGCAGCCTACAATTTGCAATGTGGGGAGGATCAGGCCCCACAAGAATTAGTGCAAGAATTGAAGCGTGCCTTTGCGCAGACCACCAGAAGGGTGCGCACGGACAGCAGAGAATTCATCAACACATTTTTCCCTGCTCTCCCCAAATACATAATGACCCAGCTCGTGAGAGATTTTCACGAGAAAAGATCTTTAGACTGGGTCATTGAGCAAGCCACCCGCATCTATGAGGTGCAGAAACCGGTGGAAAATAAGAATCAACCCCAAAACCAACAGCACCCCTGCTGCTGCCAAGGTGGCAGAGGTAAAGGTTGCCCCCGTTTTAGATTTGGAGATGGGGGGGCCTAAAAACCTGCCTGCACCAAATAATTCTAAGCCCAGAAGGCCCTCGGGCCAGTCACAGACAGGGAGCCAAGGAGGTAGTCCCATAAATGGGGTCCCTCACTCCCCTGATTATGTCAGTCCCCGCTACAAGGGAAACCAACCCATCCTGGGTTATATGTGGACTCCTCCAGCCCAAGGGGGGGATCCAGCCAAGTGCCTAACCCGGGGAACTTCCCTCCTAACTTCCCCCAGGAGGGCAGAAATTCACCCAATCCTGGGCAGAACTTTTTCCCCAGGTATCCACCCAACTTCCAACCCCAAAACCATCCATCCTTCTTTCCCCAATTCCCTGAGCCCAGACAACCTAATACAGGAGAGGGGAGACCAAGGGTGGAGGAGTACCCAAATCTTCCCAACCCGGGACACTACCAGAGAAGGGATAGCTACCCTTCCCGGGATCAGCCCAGGGGAGAAAACAGAACCCCGTATCAGCTTGAGCGGGTTTCCCATCTTGAGCGCCAGGTCCAAAATATGGCACGGGATCTGGGTCACATACTGCGGGCTCAACAGAATCCTCAGATGAGCATGCCACCGCAGAATGCCCCAAACTCTGGGCCTGGTGCTCCAGAACAATGACAGGGGCAGCACCCCGATAACCCACCGGTTCCCAGGGAGGAGGCACAAGGGGAAGGGGGGTGTAAAGCCTTGGAGGAAGCTTCCTTCCCCACTTGTAAACAGCCCCTGGAAACCCAGGAACCGGAAACAAAATCTCCTACCCCTGGAAGCCTGCCGCCCAAGGAGCAGAGAGGAGGTAGGAGAAACAAAGTACCAAAACAGACCCATTTTGTGGAGGAGGTACAGGTCTTCCAATTTGAGGGAGAGGGATCCCGAGAGGATCCTGGGAAAAGGATCTTCTCCTTCAGAGATGGGGGAACTCCTCCCAAGGAAAAATGGGTCCCAAGGGATTCCAATCCAGACTGGGCAGATGTGGGGATCGAGCCGTCGCCGCCCATCATCCTATCCCAGAACCAACAATACTAAAAACCCCTGGTTCAAACCCATCCTGATGACTGCCTCCAAAATCCGGGGGGCGGCCCAGAACCGGAACCAGGGGAACCCGAAACCATTTCCAGTTGCCAACTTTTTCTTTCAGATTCCCAAGGCTCTCCACAGAATTCTGCCCAAATTTCTTCTCTCTCAATGTCCAAAACCAGAAAATTAGCCCATCAGTTGTCCAAAAATGTGCATTATCTGTGCCCCCTTGAGGAGAAGGAGGGAAGATACTATGCCCCGGTACAAGTACAGGGGCAGGGTACAATTTTGGCACTGGTGGACACTGGATCTCAAGCTACCCTTCTGTCCAGAAGGGCCTTTGATGAACTGAATTCAGGTAGGGGGGAGAAGTACCAAATTCCCCTCACCTCTCTTCCTGGACAACTCCAGAACTTTGACAGGAAGGAAATTCCCGTCGAGGGGACTGCAGATTTGGACATCAAAATTGGGCAACACAAGGTAAAACACCCGGTCATAGTAGTGACTCCAGAGGGCACCCCTTGTTTACTAGGGAATGACCTCCTGAGAAGGTTGTCACCCCTAATAGATTGCGTAAACAAGGTCCTCTGGACCCAGACTAGCCGACCAATAAAATTAAAGCAGAGTGTCAACCATGTTAGTTTAAACGGCACGTGGCACATGGTTGAACAAAAATCTGACCAAGTAGAATTTCACTTCCAGAACAACCATATTGCAGACGTGACAGTAATAGCAGTAGGACAACAGACTGGTGATGGGGGGTCCTCTCTATTTCTGAAAATCAACCTTCCTTCCAGTTTAAGGTGGTATTCCACACTGGAAGGAAACACTCTGAAATTCTTTACTAATCCACAATCAGACATTCCCACTCCTATAGTCCAGAAAAATGTGAAATCAGCTCAGAGCCTGGCTGATATTCAGCAAATTGGAGAGCAGTTGTTCATCCCTGTTCAGTTAAATGATGGGAAGGACTCTGTTCTCGCTTGAGTGTGTGTGAACAACGGTAAGAGCTTCATCAGCGAAGACATGTTTCGCCAACTCCCAAAAGATCCAGCCATTCCCACATTCAAACTGATAGACAAATGGGAAATGGATCTGGAAACACCCAATTCGAAGCATCTCCTGCCAAGCAGGTGTATGCTCAAAATCTCCATTGGCAACAAGAGCATAGTCCACAATTGTTGGGTCGTGCGAGATGTCACTGCCGCCTTTTACTTAGGCAGTGACATTCTCAATCGCTTTGCCATTAGTTTGGACCTAATAAACTTGAAAGCTTGGTCCCGATTAGCGGATAATCCCATGGGCTTTGATGATCCAGAAAATATAGCCTATGTGCAGTTTGAACCACTAACAAACCCAACTTCCCTGTAAGTTTTGTAAACTGTTAGTATGATGTGACGGTATGCAGTGATTATATAAACAACAACAAAAATGAAATAATAAAAAAAACAGGAAAAATAAACACATGACTGGTAGGGGTAAGGGGCTATAAAGTGTGGGGCTGGTTCAGGGTGGGGTTAAAAGCATGGGGAAATAGGGGGTTTGGTGGGGCACCCCCACCGCCCCTGATTTAAAAAAATATATACATTGTATTTCAAAATATATACATTGTATTTCATTCACCATTTTTTGATTTGTAACCAATGTGATGTCATTACTGATGCAGTTTTGGTACAAAATGTGCTTGCAATCATTAGAAATGTTGAGAGCAGTGAGAATGAGATGCATGTATTCTGTCCCAGCTAGGATTCATTGTTTGAATAAAGCTGGGTTTTGGCGAGTCCTTCCTCATTGAGTATTATTTTTTCTAACTGTGTGCTCTTGGGCACACCTTTACATTAGCATATTACACCCATTAAATAAACATAACTAGGCACCCAGGTCCTCCATGCAGTGGGACTTTGGTAACTACTATATATAAATACTTTGCAGGAAAAATATAGGTTACCTCAGTTGTCAGTTAATCAATTTTTAACTCAATAAATTATTGTTATCTGTTCCTTTTTGCCAGATGTCTATCGTCTTCTGTTTAAATTTCAAACGGGAGACAAAATTGTATTCTTTCAATTTAGTTTTGTAGACACAGACACTACAACAGAATACAAATGTAACCTTAAGGTGCAAAGAAACTATTTTCGCAAATTGCTGACAAAGTATGACGGCATGTGACCTACCAAATAAATTTGCACACCTCAGGAACTCTTTGAGCTCGTAGCTCTTCCATAGTGGCAGCCTCTAGATGACTGCCTCTAAGGAAGCTCTCTGGAAACAAGCCAAAACTAGCGACCATCTTTGAATGGGAAAGATACCATGCATCTTCCAAATATGTGTTTGTAAGAACTGCGGCTCAGCCCGAAATAACATTAAGCATTTCTTTTGTCTCTGACAGAAGGTCAAAATCCATTGGGGGGACGAATTCTCAGTAGAAAATCTGATCGATTGTGGTGTGCCCCAGGGTGCATGTCTTCCCTGCTCTTGTTCAACTTATATCTGTGGTGTCTCTGCAAAGTACTCGACAACGTTGGCGTTTTTTTTACCAACTAAGCAGATGACACCCAGCTTGTTGTTGAACTGACCGGGTGTTATAGCAAGGATAGCGCCAAGTTGGAAGCTACTTATGAAATCATCGAAACATGGATGGCACAAAATTGGATGTGCCTTAATGGGAGAAAGACAGAGCTGATTATTTTTGGATCCAGCCAAGTGCAAACCAAACCTGCAATTCAAGTAATTTACCATCAAGGACGTGGTTATTCCAGTCAGTGAAAAAGTTAAAACTCTTGGTTTATATCAAGAAGCCTCCCTAGGGGCACAATCACAAGTGGCATATTTGCTTAGAAACTGCCCGTGCTATCTCAGACTTCTCAAGAACATCAGACCCTATTTAAACTAGGAAAACAACGTCACCATAGCTAGAGCCACAATATTATTGCTTTTGGATTATGGAAATGCCCCGATGGCCGGTGCAAGCCAAAAGTGTCTAACTAAATGTCAAACTATTCAAAATAACTCAGTAAGAATAATCAAAATTAAAAAAAGCAGAGTACACATCACTAAGGACAGAATGGACCTCCACTGGCTAGCTGTCAAGGAGAGGATCTCTTTTAAGAGTCTGACGCTAGCTCATAGATGCCTGTTTGGACAGGCTCTGGATTATCTTAAAGAGAGGATCAGGCAATATGTTCCTACAAGATCATTAAGATCTGAAACACAGACGCTGATCAAATGTCCAGCTTTCAAGCATGTAAATGGCTTGGGCAGTTCTGTCCCTGTAAAAATAGCTCAAAATTGGAACAGCCTTCTTACTGAGCTAAAGCATGAAAGAAACTACAACAGTTTTAGGAAAAAACTGAAAATTCACCTTTTCAAATAAATACCATCTGACAGTAGTATAGAAACAGTAAACCAAGTAAACTTTTGTCCCGTGTTGGCTGTAAAATATCTTTTGTCTCATTGGTGCGCCCCGATGCTTGTGGCCTGTGGCGTGGTATAAATGAATGAATAAAGAATTTCTTTTTATTAAAAAGCATTAAATAGAAAAGGTTAGCTAATATTAAAAAATGAAAAGGTCTCCACATCATGTTTACGTTTAACTTAGCAGAAATATTGCATGGCACATATGTTTCAACAAAGTTCTATCATACAATACGCAATCACTCGTCCATTTTGTTCATTTTGTGAGCATATGCTCCATTATACATAATAAAAAGCAAAGTCTGGCTTGATGCTACTGGGTACTATAACGCAGTTGGAAGAATGGGGCTGCTGAGCCCCCACCCCTGCAGCTGATTTTCCGAACAGCAAAGAAAGTGGAGGCAGCCGATCCCCCAGCAACAGACAGGTGTCATGGAGCACAAGTGCAGCCACCGGCTTATATGTCTCACAATGCAGACTTTACCTTTGTGTCCTCGACTGAGCCCCCAGATGAGTGAGTGAGACGGAAAGGTGAGGGAAGGGGTCAGGTGGCAACAAAGCACAAAGAAGCTTGGGTATTGCCAATTCCCTGGCTCATACAACCAGGCAGAGAGGGTAGCAGCAAGTCATACCACACATCCCCATTCTCAGACGGTCATACTCTGATCTTATTTTATTAAACATTTCCATGGTGTTTTTTCTTCTTGGCAGTAGAATAAAGTCCTATTCCACTGCAGGCATACCCTTTCTGGTATCTACAGCATTTCCTCTGCAACCGGGACACTTCTCTCCTTCAGAAATGTCTCAGAATCCGAAGTAGTGGCCCTCCTTAAACACTCAAGGCCTTTCAACTGCAAGGGGGATCTTTGCCCTACAAATATAATCAAAGACTGCTCTGGAACACTAGCACCTTTCCTGACAGCATTTATAAATGCCTCCTTCTCCTCTGGCATTGTCCCACCTTGCCTTAAAGAGGCATGGTTCACCCTCTCTTAAAAAAACCTTTGCTAGACCTCTCCTCCCCTAACGACTACCGACCCATCACCACTGTTGCATTTCTTCTAAAAATCCTCGACAAATCTGCTTATTCCCAAATCCAGCACTTCCTGGAAACCAACGGCATCCTAGGAAAAAGGCAATAGGGTTTCCGGCCTGCCACTGAACAGAATCTGCCTTACTTGACTTAAAAAACCAATTAGCCGGAATCATGGATGAAGGCCAACCAGCTCTTCCTCTCCTTCTTGATTAATCTGCAGCTTTTGACCTTGTGGACCATAAGACCCTCTGCAGGCATCTCACAAACTCATGTAGAGGGTTCTGATATCCTCCAATGGATAGAAGCATTTGAGATGGCTTGTGGAATCCATGATGTTGATAAAAGAGATTAGGCTAAGTGTTTGTTAAGCAGAGTGCCTCAGACTGGATTTGACTGTATTCTGAAACTGAATGTGGAAGAAAGGGGCAAGTATGAGCCTGCTTTGATTGCCAAGTTTGGCAAGACGCCTACCCAATACCTTAAGAGGTTCAGGGAATTTAAGAAAAGAGAGAATGTGTCTTGGGTTGACTGGGTGAGTGCTGCAGATATGAACATGATGGGGTGGATTGATGGATACAAGGTGAAAACCTTGGTTGAATTGTCCCACCTTTTGTTTTTTTAGCATTTCTCCGAAGCTTGTTCACTAGAGCTGTGTCAGTATGTTGCTAACCAGAACATTTTAGATCCCTTTAAGCTGGCCAGGCTGGCTGACAAGTGGTTCTCCCACCAGGTGTCCCCTAATGAAAGACCAAAGGAAATATTGAGTCTTAGTACCACCAAAAATGAAATACGCCAGTCACAAGTTCAGAGGCACATGAACAATTTTAATATGCAGATAGAGATAGCTATCTGGCTCTCAACACCTAACAGCGTTTACCAGCAGAAACTGTGAGGGGAGAGAGTATTGGACATTACAAAGCATGCGTTTTTTATACACAAACCCGGTCACGTCATCCAGCCCTTCTCCAAGTTAACAATTTACCAGGGTTCATACCTACTTCACATTGCTAATACAGAATCAAATAGTTGTACATTGTTTGATGTTATCTTTAAACAATTGACATGTTTTTCTGCACACTGAATACAATGGTAACATCTGTTTTTCAATCTTAAAGTGAGTCCAGTTTCAAGAACAACCACAATGGATTCTGTTCCACTGTTTGAACAATGATGATACTATTGGTACAGACAACATCTAAATTGAGGTTCAGTTCAGCTCCAAGGTTTCTTAGTACAGGACAAACATTCTGCTTCAGCAGCCTCAACATGTTGACAGAGTGCAAAGTAAATTTTTCTCTGCTGGAACCGAAAACACAGTTTAACATGAGACAGAAAACAGGAGTTTAATCAAAATGGCAGCTGATTCTAAAATGGTGGCGAAGTCAGCTACATTCACGTTTATTCGGACGCGGTTTTCAGTGCGATGCAAATGTGCTTAGGCCAATGTTCATTACCAGGTGGTATTAAGTGAAATATAATTTTACACTAAGGACTCCAGTGGGAAGGACAGGACAAAGAAAAGGGGACCTATCAGAAGGCTGGGGAGTCCCAGAGCAATCACAGTCGAGTAAACCAAAACCTTCCCTCCCAAGACCCAAACATCTAGTGGTAATAAGTCCTAAGTAATAAGTGGGTGGGAGTAAGAGTAGTGGTCCACCTGCTGCAAAGCACGCTCCCAGTGGTTCCGGTACTGTACCCCGCATTCCTGGCACTTGTTGGGAATGTGGGGCTCTGGATCACAAGAATGGTGACCCCAAGTGTAAAGGTAAGGCACTTGGAGTTCAGGCTGTCAGCCTGACCTACCCTTACCCCATGCCTGAGGTGGAGGTCACTGCCCCACCACTCTTCTACAGGAATCACATTTGGTGCACCTGTAGAGATTTCCTAGTGTCCCTTGGGGCCTTGGACAAGAACGCATAAGTACTGGCAACAATCCCACAGAACACACTTAGGTTTTTGAGAAGTGTCCTCTTGAATGGCAAGCCTTCTACTGGTTTGAGAGACACTGTGGCAAGCATGACAGTGGTGGACAGGACATTGCTCAAGCCAGAGGACTATGTAGGTGCTCCTCTGAGAACCAACAGGTTAGCTGATGGGCCTCCCAAATTATCTCCTGTAGGCTTTGTCACACTCATGATTGGAGACAAGACAGCAAAGCTTCCGGTCCTGGTTCAGGACAATGTCCCTGCTAACATTTTGTTAGGCAATGATGTGGTAGAGTTGGGGTTGAGCTCTGATGGTCTCCCCATGACTGCTGCTGCAGTCACTAGGTCACAGGTGACACCGGGTCTGACTGTGAGTCAGGTACCCAAGCCAAAGTCGAGGCCTAAGGCAAGAAGAAGGAACAAGAAGGCCACTTCTGTGATGGGGGCTTCTTCGCCTCCTGTTGCTCATGCAGCACACATTGGGATTCATGCTACGGATGGGATGGGTCCATTGGTAAACCCAAACTCAACTCCTGAGGGAGAAGAGGCCGAAGAAACTCCTGCAGGAGAGGTGCTCAACCCGGAGGACCACCCTGACCATCAATCCTTTTTTAGATGAAGGTGCACCCTCCCGGGCGTACTTCTGTAGGGGTCAGAGAGAGTGCCACTCTCTCTCGAGGGTCTGAGGAAACAGGCCCTGTCCCAGACACAGGGAGAAGTGCCTAGGACATTCTGGATATATTAGGAGGGGGAGCTCCTTGTCAGTGAGCCCACTAAACCTGAATCTGGTGTCCTCAAGAGGTTGGTGGTTCCCCAGGTTTATAGGCCCTTCCTACTGCAGTTGGTGCATGAGGTGACCTTAGCTGGTCATCTTGGTACCAAGAAGACAAAGCAAAGGCTCTCTGCCCATTTCTATGGGAGTAGAAGTGGAGTCCCACTGCAGGACTTGGCCCAGCTTGTCAATTATCTGGCAAGACTGGAAGCAGTGTCATTGCCCCACTGCAACCATTGCCAGTGGTTGGCACACCATTTGAGAGGGTGGGCATTGACATTGTTGGTCCCCTTGACCCTCCCACTTCAGGTGGACATCGGTTCATCCTGGTCTTGGTTGATCATGCCACCAGGTACCCTGAGGCTATACCCCTTCAGACTGTTATTGCCAAGGTGGTTGTCAGGGCTCTCCTGTGCATTGTCACCCATGTTGGATTCCCTAAGGAGGTTGTCTCTGACAGAGGGTCCAACTTCATGTCGAGTTACATGAAAACAATGTTGAAAGAGTGTGGGGTAACCTACAAGTTCTCCACCTCTTACCATCCCCAGACCAATGGTCTGGTTGAGAGATTTGACAAAACTCTCAAGGGCATACTAGGTGCTTTGGAAGATCCCTTAAGGAGGAAATGGGAACTCCTCCTGCCATGCCTGCTGTTCACTTACAGAGAGGTACCTCAAGAGGGTGTTGATTTCAGCCCCTTTGAGATACTCTTTGGACATCCCGTGAGGGGGGCCCTTGCCTTGATCAGAGAAGGTTTGGAAGCCACCCCTCCCGGTCCAGCAGACACAGGATGACATAGATGATGGGTCAGGCGAAAGCGAATCTTAAGTCCAGACAGAAATTGAACAAGTACTGTCATGACCTTAAAGCCTTGCAAGTGGATTGGACTCCAGGACAGGATATCCTTGTGATTGAGCTTACCAAGCCTCGGCTTTGGCAAATAAGTGGATTGGACCCTTCAGGATAATCTCCAAGATGGACAAAGTCAATTATCTGGTTGACATGGGAGTCCCTGCTGTAGCCCCTCAGGTCTTCCAAGTTAACAGGCTCAAGCCTTTCCATAGGTGAGCCGAAGTCTCATTTCTCTTGCTGGCTTCAGAGCATGAAGAGGATGAGAGTGAACCCTTTCCTGACTTACTGCACAGCAACCCTCAGGATGGCTCAGGGGAGGAAGTGCATCTCTCTTCAGATCTGACTGCAGAGCAGCAGAGGGCCTGCAGGACTTTGCTCCAACAGTATGCCACTCTGTTTCTCTCAGACACCAGGCCTCACTCCATGGTCCAGGAACGAAATTGACACTGGTGACAGCGTTCCTGTCAAAAGCAGATGCTACAGGATTTCAGAGACTTTTAAGAACCACATCAGGGCTGAGGTCACCAAGATGTTGGATCTGGGTGTTATTGAACCCTCAACCAGTCCTAGGTCCAGTCCAGTGATCCTTGTCCCGAAGGCAAATTCCCAGGCCGGTATCAAGGATTGGAGGTTCTGTGTGGACTACAGAGGAGTTAATGCCATCACCAAAACTGATGCGCACCCCTTGCCCAGGGCTTATGAGCTTGTGGACACCATGGGTGCTGCCAAATTTGTGAGCACCTTTGACCTTACCTCAGGCTATTGGCAAATAGCTATGACGGACCATGCCAAGGAAAAAACTGCATTTTCAACACCTGAGGGACTCTACCAGTTTAGAGTCATGCCTTTGGGATGAAAAATGCACCTGCCACTTTCCAACGTTTAGTCAATCATGCACTCAGTGGGCTATAGGCCTTTTGTGTGGCCCACTTAGACGACAGTGCCGTCTACAGTTTCACTTTGGGGGAGCATCTGACTCACTTGGATAAAGTTTTGCAGGCCTTGAAAAGGGCTAACCTCACTATCAAGGCCACCAAATGCCAGATAGCTCAGGGGAAAGTCACTTATCTTGGCCATGAGGTAGGAGGGGGTCAAATCCAACCTCTCCCAAATAAGGTACAGGGTGCACATGACTGGGAGACTCCCACTACTCAAACCCAGGTGAGAGTATTTTTGGGCCTCACTGGGTATTATCACAACTTCATGCAGACTATGGAACCATAGCTGACCCTTTGACAGCTCTGATTTCGCCCACGCAACCGAGGAAGGTTAATTGGACCGAAGACTGTCAGAAGGCCTTTGTTGGCTTGAAGGGAACCTGTGTAGTGTGCGCCGGATTACAGCGAACCCTTTATCGTCCAGACGGATGCCTGTGACACCGGAATTGGAGCTGTCTTGTCCCAGTTAGATGACAAAGGGAGGGAACATCCGATCATCTTCATCAGTAGACAACTCAAGGGTAGAGAACTTAGTTGGGCTACTGTTGAAAAGCAATAGTTCAGTATAGTTTGGAGCCTTAGGCGTTTTAGGCACTACCTTACAGGGTCTAGCTTCAAGGTCCAAACAGATCAGAAGCCCCTGAAGTGGCTTATGTAGATGAAGGGTAAGTACCCAAAACTGCTTAGGTGGTCCATTAGCCTGCAAGGGCTAGACTTCATCATAGAGCATAGACCAGGGAAGAGTCACGATAATGCAGATGGCCTTTCCAGAAGGTATGTTGACCACCTGGATGAGAGTGTCAATCCCATGGGAGATTATACGCCCTAACCTCAGTCTGGGGCTGGCGGCCCAGATGCTGGAAATGCATTGGACGGACAGGGCCTACCTGTCCTTGTTCTGTTGTCCTTTTACATGTATGTTTTGTGTTATATTCTGCACAGGAGTCCATGTGTGACTGCTGGCAGTGCATCTCTTCCTACTTTTGCTTTGGTGTACAGCCCTTGGTATACCCATATGGCATCCATGAGTGGGGGTACAACCTATGGGTGGCCACAGAGTAGGGTATGGGCTGGTGGCAGTTCCATACTGAATTTGATAGGTGGTCTGAGCATCCTCCATTTTGGGGATACCCAAGCCCTGCCATTGGAATCAGTTGATTCCTGATAGGAAACAAGATGGTCCATGTGACCTTTTGCTTTCTATTGCCTGTTACCTTTGTTTTTCCCAAAGTCCTGGTAAGCCCTGCCTCTGTTCCTTCCCCCTGACTGGTGTTGGTTGGAAGTTCCATATATGGTATTGTGGGGAAGTCCAGGCCATACTGGCTGGAGCCTCCCCAGTGACTGTATGTTTTGGGTACACCCTTGGTGTGGGACCTGGGTGAATGGAGTGGATGATCAATATGCACTTCTTGTTATGGGTGACACAAAGACTGAGACAGCTCTGCCCGAAACTGGTATGAATGCACTGTTTAGTGCTGAATGGCTGGGTACTTGTCCAAATACACATTCCTTACTGTGAGTGTCTGAGAGGGAGGGGAAGGCCTGAATGCATGGTAAGCTTGATTGGCTGCCTGACTGCTGAATGCCCTTCTCAGTGATTGGTTGCCTAATTGTGACCCAGAGGAATGTATGAGAGAACATTATTTCTGGGTGCTTCTCACTGCTAGAAATCGTTCAGAAGTTGAAGTCAAAACTGATGCTTGATCTCGACAACGAGCCTGAAGAAGAAGGTTGACTGCTGTTACCTTCACCGCAATCTGAAAGCCGCTGTGATGCCGAGACTAATCCGAGAGAGGACCTGGCTAGGAGACCTCTTCCCGAGCTACAAGGGAACATTGTGCACCGCTAACCTTCAACGAAGCTCCCTGGAAGTCAAACCCTCGACAGGCTCCCGTCCGGGGACAGGGACCGCCGAGGAGAATGAAGAGAAGCACCGGACATTCCGTCCACCATCGGTCGACCAGGGTTCGCAGGTTTGCCATAACTGCTGGAGCATCGTAGAAGCCGTGTTGCTCAGAAGCGGGAACCAATTGATGCTGTACGGACGACAACCAGAGCTGCAACGCTCCACCTGATTAAGACACTTTGAATACAAGGACGCTCTCACCAGCAACGCCGACCACTTTGTCCCTCCGGAGAAATTCAATGCCACCAATGCGCCGAGGAGCATCCGCTGGTGGGTTTCCCGCCACCCGACGACCACAGAGACGGCAGACAACTTGACGCCCTTGCTGGGCCAAAGTTCTTCATAGACGCTTTGTGGTAACAAACTATCGATTCTGAGGTGCCCCGCATGCCTCATCTTCGTAGGACGTCCACGACCGATCATCGACGAGCACCGCCCGGACCAAAGCTGCTGCCTCGATGCCATTGTTCACCAATTCTTCTAGGGATCTCGACGATCCGTGGCTCCTGCCTTAAAGGGAGCCGCTCAAGAAGGATCCATCAATGACCCGACGCCGAACTCTCCTATTCCAGGTACATTGGGGTTGTAGAACTATGCAGAAGGAAATAAGACTATTGTGAATGATATATGGACTGGGCTTGTACAATATATATTTATTTACAGGTTGCCCAGGTGGGGGGATCCTCATACAGAACTGTGCCTGGTGGTAGGGGCTCAGTATTCTGCCAATTTTTCTAACCAACTGCTTCCCACCTATGTCTATTGTTGGTTCCCTTTATTAATTGATTTGTGTGACATTTGACTAAAGTACAGTTGATGCACTTTAATGAAATCTGATAGTAATTGTCGTACCATGTAGAACTGTGTATATATTTGCAATTGTAGATTAACTGAGCACAAAGTGGGTTATTGTAATTGTGTATATAACTTTGAATCTTACTTATATAAAGACTGTGTTTTTACTAATACAGTGTGTGGACATTCCTTTTTGGGTGCTTGGGGACTACACTGTACTGAAGAACCAGCCCGCATCACCTCCTGGGAGCTAGACCTTGATTGCTCGCCCACATTTTACCAAATAGAGAATCTTGGCTGGGGTCCTCTGTGCCTCTCCTCTGCCATATGGACAGCAGGAGTACAGACACCCCCCTCCAGTCTTTAAACCTCCTCCCACTCTCTGGCTCCTGCGAAAAAGATGCCGAGACAATGCACTAGACCTATGCCACCATCCAAGCATGGATGGCAGCCAACGGGCTCTGCCTCAATGGGGAAAAAACAAAATCCTCCTAGTCAGCCAAAAGAAACCCTTAATAGGCTCAATTTTCAATACGGCGCATTCACCATGGACAACACCAAAATCTCTGTCTCACCTGCAGTAAGGACCCTGTTGGTCTACCTAGACTCAACACTCTACATGACACGACAGCTTAGTGCCATTGCCTACTCGGCCTCATTCACAACGGAATTGATTAATGCAGTTAAACCTTACCTTTCCACCCATAACTGTCTGTCCATAGCAAGAGCTACCATAGGGTCAAAACTCGACTACTGCAACATTCTATTTGCTGGACCCTCAGCCAAAAATCTCAAGAGACTGCAAATTATTCAGAATATTGCACTCCGAGTAGCCCTGACCATTCCTAAGAGGAAGCACATCTCCCATGCCAGGCACGCTGCACACTAGCTCCCCGTCAAAGAACGCATCATATTCAAGACCCCAGCTATAACACACAAATGCCTCTCACTCACAGCCACCCCCCTATCTTTCAGAGAAGGTCATCAGAGCCAGCTCCTCCAGACCTATATGTTCACTGCACTCCAATCAGCTGTACATCCCCACCTTCAAACAGGCCAAAGCAGGAAGCACCAGCTTCCCTTCCTTAGCTCCTAAGCAATGGAATGCCCTCCCAAATTCCCTGAGGAATGAGACTTCGCAACTGTGATTCCACAAAGCCCTCACAACGACGCTCTTCAACTAGCCCACACTACACCTTCCTAGGTACACCCAATACCTGTATCCTTGAATGTATTAGTCGTGTCCGGGGCCCCTGTAACCTTGAACCGCAGTGCCCTGCCTGTCTAGTATTAGGTTCAATGTAACCAAGAACCACAGACAGGCTGTTCATTTTCAGGCTGTTCATTTTCCATGTGACTCTGGTAACTAAGTAAGCCTTACTTGTAACAGTGCCACGATGCCTCAGAGCTGCTTAGTGTGCTGTATAAATGTAAAAAATAAAATAAATAAATGCTCACTTTGATACCTGTCCGGGAGCCTCACAGCCATGAGGGCGCCTTGAACTGTTTAAAATTTCTACCGTCCATGTCTGTCTGACCTCCTTGCTGGCCGATGGGCTGCCGTCTAGACATGAACCTGCCCGGCATGTTAAACAGTTAATTCTTGTCTCGCATAACGCTGTGCAGTCAGTGTGAGAGCCTAAACTGTGCTGTAACCAAAGGCGCAGCAGAATTCAGCAGGTCTGACTCTAGCCCACTCCTGCCCAACCCGAAATTTTTGGCTATGTTCACTCGTGACTCGATGTAGCTGACCAACAGAGGTGTGCGTGTGCGCGACAGAAAAGGGCACAGACTTTTAAGGCGCTTGGGCTTCGCTGTTGACAAACCCCTGGTTTTAACGTCTGGAAAATGACACCTCATTCTTTTTACTTTCACTTTTCACAGAGTCGTCACAGCCAAGGGGAGGTCAGGATCAGCGTGTCCTGATAAAACAGTAGACCTGATCCTACACGTGAATCTGCAGGTGCGCCTTAGTTTTTTCTGCCTTCATAGTGAGGTGCAGGTCAGAGGACCATTCCGAGATGGCGACCACCACTCACGAGAAAAAACATAAGCTATATTGCCACTTACCAGCGATGAAGCTAAGGCGAGGACCATTTGTGTAAAAACTAAACTCTCTGGTGCCTGTATTGTCAAGCAACTGTCATTGCACAATGATGTCTCATGCAGTGTTGATCAAGCAGGGCCTGTGAAAGACATCGCACACAGCCAGCACGGCGTGCCTTGTTTAAAAGAATGTCAGCCCTGTGCTGGCACGTTTCAGTAATTAAAGTCGGATGCTGGTGCTTCCGATCAAGGGCTCCCTGTGTGCAGGCACTAGTATCCTTGTCAGAGTGTGGCTCTGTAAAGTGTATGCACCTTATGCTGTGGGGGCCCAGAAACAATGTTTTTACTAAAAAATGAAACATTTGAATATTGCTGCTTTAATGCTTGCATTAATGCTTAAATGCTTGCATTTAGTCTGCAAGCAGTCTTTGAGGGGAATCTGCTTGGATCCATCTGACTTTCTGTGACACAATTTCTACTATTGCTGCAAAACATCCCCGGCACACACAGCAGCTGACTGTACTTAGGCCCTCATTCATTGAATTTTCTGCGTGAAAAATCGGGACTCGCGTTTGTCGATTCATGGTACTCTTTCACACTTTGCAGGGACTTCGCGCAGGCTCAGAACGTCCCTGCGAGCGCCCAGTGCCTTGCCTGTGACACCATACATTGACTATCTGTGTTTATATTCACTGTGCTGTACTTTTATCCTCATGCTGTTAACCATCCGTTTGTAACCGTGTAATCTACAACTGTAACTTGTAAGCTTAAAGTATTCTTGACCAAGCACCCGGCCCTGGCGCGCGCTACAAATAAACAAACAAAACAAAACAAACAAAGCCATGCAGAGCATGGGTGTTGCCTGCGCAGAGGGCAGAGTAGGGGGCGGAATTTGGAAAATGAGGAAGAACAAGGGAAAATGTGGGTGTTATGAGGGACAGCCCGCAGGCAGTCCATCGCACAGCCACAAATTCACAGAAGGAGGCATATTCATGGATCCGACCGCACAACCTCTCGTCGGGGAAATGAAAACGCAAAGCCATCAATCTATCCGCCACCCGAAGGCAGGCGTACAGACACTTACGTATAGGATTCCCCAAGCAGAGGTGAGATTGCATGTTGAATTTAGGGGTGCGTGTACGCAGCCGGGGTTCGGATCTACCTTAGGGGTGCGCATAACCAGTGTTTCAGGGTGCAGGAATGGTTTACTGTGGTTGGCACACAGATTTTACCAAGTTTTGCCTGAATTACGGTAATTTGTACACATGTGGTTGGGGTGCCAATGACAGTTACAGGGGACCCTGCGCATTGACCCTAAGGTTCAGGCCTGCACGTGCTGTTTCAAGAGTGTATGTGTTTATGCCCGAGGAGCACACACACGTAGCTGTTTCTGGCTGTTTTTGCTTTGCGTGGGGGTCTGTCGGGCCCCGACTTGCCATATAGGGTTACTTTGTGCAAACATTTCTGTCTGAGTTACTGCGTTATGTTTCAACATGCCACTCGCGGTCTTGCATTGTGCACCAGTAAAGCAGAATAACATTTCAGCAAATCAGTTTTACATGAGGCAAAAAGCAAATGTTAGCGAAAAACAAAATGGTGATTTCAGTCGCTTCAAAATGGCCACACCTTAGTCAAGCTTATGGCTAGATGCATGAGGCGGTTGGTCTTCGGCCAACATAATACATACCCTTATGATCTAGGGGTGTCTATTTTTCTAGATCGACAAACCCTCCTTTTTGCCGTATGCCAATCGTCTCATCCGTACATTGCATCCTCTTCTGACCAAGTATCTGATTCAGATTCTGATTCTGAATCTTGTGCATTTTTAGTTTCCTCCTTATTGTCATCTACGTTGATGGACATGAATTCTTTGACTGTCTTTGTTTCCTCATTACCATGGGTACTCGATTTAATAGTGCTCTTTTTTTCTATCATCTGCACACACCCTTCACTAATTTCGGTGCATATTACAGGTAAGCAGTGTATGCAACAATATGTCATAAATATTCCTAGTACTGCTAGTAGGATCGCAAATAGTTTCCATCCCCATGAATATAATAACTCCCAGAACCAGGAGCCTATATCCCAACCCTCCTTCTTGGGTATGGAGTTCAGAGCTTAAGACATGTAGCTTTCTTATCGCTTCAAAAATCGTAGGGGAGGAGTCATTTACAAATACACAGCACGCTGATCCCACGATTTTGCAAACACCACCATGATCAACCAGGACTACATCAAGAGCCATTCTGTTCTGAAGTGTCAATAATCTAATTCCTTTCTCCTCTAATGTCATGTTGTATAATATATCTGTTGTTCCATTTATTGTTTTTTCTAAGATTCTGGATAGTTGTCGTATATTATAGTTTATTGCTTGGGCCAAAAATGGTACAAATGATTTTGCTACATCTTCCACTATTAATCCATCCTCATTACTCCTTCGTGGCCTGGATATAGATATTTGGGCTATATCCATTGTTTTTAAAAGAAACACTCCTGGGAACAAAAGTCCCAAATAACAAGTACCTCCCCAGTTTCTAGGCAACCAAGGATACGCTTTTTCTCCACATATAAAATACACAGGGTCACCTACATATACTGGTTGTACTTCCCTAGTAAGAATCGCTGTATTCATACATCTAGTGAATGTCCCTACTGAATAAGAACCCTTCTTCTTTAAGCAAAAAGGAACAGAACGTGGGCTGTAGTTTACTGTATAGGAGGGAGGCACTGCATCTTTATTTCCCTCTGATCTCATACGAAATATTATTACTGATGGTTTTTCCGGCATAAACAATCTTGTGGCATAGGTTTGGGCGTAGCTTTTGACATTATCATTCGTGCTCTATGAAATATGGAGTAACCTATAGGTCTCATGATTATCTCCTCAAATTCATTCTAGTTTGTGCTATCTAATTGACCTGTTTCACTTTTATTCCATTTTCCATAATATAATGTACTCAGAAATGCACTGCATGCAGAACGTAATGTTAGTGGCTGCACATACCAACCTATTCCTTTGCCACCGTGCTGTGGCAAATGAGCACACACCCAACAGTTATTCCTTTTCAAAATTGAATGTGTCATGTTCATTATTCGAAGTAATGTGTTATTCCCAACCTTCTCTATGTCTTTCTTCCATTGGGGACAGAGTGTGAGTAATTACATGAACAGGGCTTTCAGTGGTGGAGTTGTTTCTTATGGGCAATAGAATTTCTAAGGGGTGCATTTCTTCCAGGTACCATAATACCAGTGCTGTCGTTACTGGGGCTATTATGCTCATTACACACATTATTATTGTTAGAATCAGCATGACATTTTTTCGATAACTCTTTCAGGGTAATTCATAGAATTTCGCAGAAAAGTGTCGGAAGCGGCTGGCGCAGAGTGTCCGCGTGCGATTGTGTGCGCCAGGCACGTGCGCTAAAACCGATTTCCGCGCACAGCGTATTCATGGATTTCATGCTCCCAAACCAGCCGTGGCGCAGAGTATCGCAGCGAGCCTGCAGCAGCGCCAGTAACGCCCCCAAGAACGCCCTCGCGCAAGGAAAAGCCATCAACATCGCTAAATCATCGCAAAGGGCTGCGGTAACCCTGGACCAGTTTACAGGGCTGCCAAACAAGGAACGCAAAGCGGGCAACCTTCATATCAGGAGTACGCGGGAAGTTTTACACGCGATTAGCCAGGGTACGTGTATTACAGGGGTACGCGGGAAGTTCAACACGCGATTGTCCAGGGAACGTGTATTACAGGGGTACGCGTGAAGTCTTAGCCAGGGCACGTGTAATACAGGGGTACGTGGGAATTATCACACGCGATTTGGCAGGGTACGTGAATTACAGGGGTGCGTGGGAATTATCACACGCCATTTTGCTGGGTACGTGTATTACAGGGGTGCGTGGGAATTATCACACGCGATTAGGCTGGGTGGGTCCTCACAGGTGTTCCCTGTACACCCTCCACGGCCCCTGCAGGCAGCCCACAAAACAGGGGACTACCCTGCACACCTGCTCATGTCCCCCTGCACCCCCACCCCCCAGCCACCAGGGGCACCCACCACCAGGCCCCCACCCATGTCTCCTACCACCCCCACCCCCCAGCAGTGCAGGGGCAGCCTCCACCAGGCCCCCACCCATGTCTCCCACCACCCCCACCCCCCAGCCACCAGGGGCAGCCTCCACCAGGCCCCCACTCATGCCCAACTCATGTCTCCCACCACCCCCACCCCCCAGCCACCAGGGGCAGCCTCCACCAGGCCCCCACCCATGTCTCCCACCACCCCCACCCACCAGCAGTGCAGGGGCAGCCTCCACCAGGCCCCCACCCATGTCTCCCACCACCCCCACCCCCCAGCCACCAGGGGCACCCTCCACCAGGCCCCCACTCATGCCCGATTCATGTCTCCCACCACCCCCACCCCCCAGCCACCAGGGGCATCCTCCACCAGGCCCCCACCCATGTCTCCCAGCACCCCCACCCCCCAGCCACCAGGGGCACCCACCACCAGGCCTCCACCCATGTCTCCTACCACCCCCACCCCCCAGCGCTGTGGGGCACCTGCCAGCAGGCCCCCACCCATGTCCAACCCATGTCTCCCACCACCCCCACCCCCCAGCAGTGCAGGGGCAGCCTCCACCAGGCCCCCACTCATGTCTCCCACCACCCCCACCCCCCAGCCACCAGGGGCAGCCTCCACCAGGCCCCCACTCATGCCCAACTCATGTCTCCCACCACCCCCACCCCCCAGCCACCAGGGGCAGCCTCCACCAGGCCCCCACCCATGTCCCCCACCACCCCCACCCACCAGCAGTGCAGGGGCAGCCTCCACCAGGCCCCCACCCATGTCTCCCACCACCCCCACCCCCCAGCCACCAGGGGCACCCTCCACCAGGCCCCCACTCATGCCCGACTCATGTCTCCCACCACCCCCACCCCCCAGCCACCAGGGGCATCCTCCACCAGGCCCCCACCCATGTCTCCCAGCACCCCCACCCTCCAGCCACCAGGGGCACCCACCACCATGCCCCCACCCATGTCTCCCACCACCCCCACCCACCAGCAGTGCAGGGGCAGCCTCCACCAGGCCCCCACCCATGTCTCCCACCACCCCCACCCCCCAGCCACCAGGGGCACCCTCCACCAGGCCCCCACTCATGCCCGACAAATGTCTCCCACCACCCCCACCCCCCAGCCACCAGGGGCATCCTCCACCAGGCCCCCACCCATGTCTCCCAGCACCCCCAGCCACCAGGGGCACCCACCACCAGGCCCCCACCCATGTCTCCTACCACCCCCACCCCCCAGCGCTGTGGGGCACCTGCCAGCAGGCCCCCACCCATGTCCAACCCATGTCTCCCACCACCCCCACCCCCCAGCAGTGCAGGGGCAGCCTCCACCAGGCCCCCACTCATGTCTCCCACCACCCCCACCCCCCAGCCACCAGGGGCAGCCTCCACCAGGCCCCCACTCATGCCCAACTCATGTCTCCCACCACCCCCACCCCCCAGCCACCAGGGGCAGCCTCCACCAGGCCCCCACCCATGTCTCCCACCACCCCCACCCACCAGCAGTGCAGGGGCAGCCTCCACCAGGCCCCCACCCATGTCTCCCACCACCCTCACCCCCCAGCCACCAGGGGCACCCACCACCAGGCCCCCACCCATGTCTCCTATCACCCCCACCCCCCAGCAGTGCAGGGGCAGCCTCCACCAGGCCCCCACTCATGTCTCCCACCACCCCCACCCCCCAGCCACCAGGGGCAGCCTCCACCAGGCCCCCACTCATGCCCAACTCATGTCTCCCACCACCCCCAGCCACCAGCCACCAGGGGCAGCCTCCACCAGGCCCCCACCCATGTCTCCCACCACCCCCACCCACCAGCAGTGCATGGGCAGCCTCCACCAGGCCCCCACCCATGTCTCCCAGCACCCCCACCCCCAGCCACCAGGGGCAGCCTCCACCAGGCCCCCACCCATGTCTCCCACCACCCCCACCCCCCAGCCACCAGGGGCAGCCTCCACCAGGCCCCCACTCATGCCCAACTCATGTCTCCCACCACCCCCACCCCCCAGCAGTGCAGGGGCAGCCTCCACCAGGCCCCCACTCATGTCTCCCACCACCCCCACCCCCCAGCCACCAGGGGCACCCTCCACCAGGCCCCCACTCATGCCCGACTCATGTCTCCCACCACCCCCACCCCCCAGCCACCAAGGGCATCCTCCACCAGGCCCCCACCCATGTCTCCTACCACCCCCACCCCCCAGCACTGTGGGGCACCTGCCAGCAGGCCCCCACCCATGTCCAACCCATGTCTCCCACCACCCCCACCCCCCAGCAGTGCAGGGGCATCCTCCACCAGGCCCCCACCCATGCCTCCCACCACCCCCACCCCCCAGCCACCAGGGGCACCCTCCACCAGGCACCCACCCATGTCACCCACCACCCCCACCCCCCAGCACTGTGGGGCACCTGCCAGCAGGCCCCCACCCATGTCCAACCCATGTCTCCCACCACCCCCACCCCCCAGCACTGTGGGGCACCCTCCACCAGGCCCCTACCCATGTCACCCACCACCCCCACCCCCCAGCCACCAGGGGCACCCTCCACCAGGCCCCCACCCATGTCTCCCACCACCCCCACCCCCCAGCAGTGCAGGGGCACCTTCCACCAAACACCCCACCAACCTGGATGACTCCGTGCCATCTTCCCCCGTTGGGCCCTGTGGGGTCCCAGCTGCCCCTTCTGCTGCCGAGGAGTCCAACTCCGACCTCCGCCTCTTGGACCTCCCCTCGCCAGCTGCGGCCTGGGACGCCGCACCAGACTCCTCACTCCCCGACGAGATCACAACTTGGGAGGGGATCCGAGCCTTGCGTCTTCGGCTGGTGGTGCGACCCCTGCCGCTGTGCTCCACAGCACCTTCTCCGCCCTCTTCATCAGTTGACGCTGCAGACAGGGAGAAAGAAAACACAGGCATCAGGGCACTGTAAAATGGACTCATACACACATGACAGTTATACATGAGTGGCATTGGTAAACCTCACACATGGCATCACAATCCCCAACACACATGTCATTTCAACTTGCACACATGAGCCATACCACAGCCATAATGCAACAGCCAGCACCATCCATTCACATACAACAGCATGGGCAGCCAAAGGTCATCCACACACCACATGCAACATAGGGAGTACACTACACATGCACACACAACACCAAACCTGCATGCATGTGTGCACCTCCGCCAACTGTCGCAGTGTCTCGATCGACATCCATGTCACACCTGACAATCATTCCTCCACATCCTGTGCCATGCAAGCCCACACACACAAGCACCATCCATGTGTCACACATGAGACCCCTCGCATGTGTCACCCTCACAGCCCTGTACAACCCCCCTACTTGGCCACATAAAAATACATGTTCAACCTGCACACTCCTGGAACACCACCACACGCACAGCTTACAATCAGTATGCATGTACACTTACCGCTCGACTCCAGACGAGTCTGCTTCTCAAGGACCTGGATGTGGAGCGCTGGGGATATGCGTTCAAGGACACTCATCTGATCTTCCGACAAGTGGCCCCGCCCGCCCCTTAGCATCTGCTGCCATCATGAGGCGCCGGGCCTTGTTGAGGGTCCTGGACCTGAAGTACTCCCAGCGCTTCCTGACACGTTCGTAGTCGCGGACTGCCACCTCCTCTGCATTGATGGCAGTCACGATGTCCATCCAGATCCGAGTCCGTCCTTCCTTGTCGGCGCGCAACCTTCCGAAGAGGGCATCATACTGCCCCAGGACATGCTCCACCAGGACACCAACTTCCCTGGCACTGAAGCTGGTGCCCCTCTGCCTCCTTTGCCGGGGTTGCCACTGGTGCCAGATGTTGTAGTGCCCGACATGGCAACCCCAGAGGCAGGAGTGGGTGGGCAACTGGGTCCTGGGGCTGGGCTGTGGGGCGACGGAAAAGCAGTCGGGAGCCTTTGGTTCCAGCAGGGGTGGTCACAGCAACAGCACCCCTGGCTGATGTGCAGGCAGCAAATGGCAGGGCACGTGGGCAGCAGGCAGTCAGGCAGCAGCAGATGGCAGGTGGGAGCGTGCTCAGGGCTCTGGGGGGCAGTAATTTGGCCTCCTGGGCAGGAGCGTGGTCTTTCGTGTGTGAACGCGTGGACAGCTTGATACGGAGTGATTTTGCACGTGAAAATCCCACATGTCTGCGTGTAAATCGATGAAAGGCCCTTAGCGCGTAAACGCGTCACTAGCGTATGCGCGTCTATGAAGTCACGTGCACGCGTAGGAAAAAGTTGCGTGACACGTCCGAGTGTCAAAGCGTGTTATTGGTGGAAATAGCCCTACACGCAGAAGTTACAAAGCGTGTAATTGGTGAAAATGGACCTACACGCAGAAGTGTCAAAGCGTGTAATTGGTGCAAATGGACCTACACGCAGAAGTGTCGAAGCGTGTAATTGGTGCAAATGGACCTACACGCAGAAGTGTCAAAGCGTGTAATTGGTGCAAATGGACCTACACGCAGAAGTGACAAAGCGTGTAATTGGTGGGAATGGGCCTAGCACGTACACGCCGCGTAAGTGACGCTGTACGTGTGGGCCTGCATATAAGGTACGTGTAGAACACCAATTCCTTGTACGTGCTTTTCGTGGAGAGCGAGTGGGTGAATTCTGTACTTCTTGTCGTTTCACACGCGATTTACTTCACGCCGTTTCAAGTTCGTACTCCCTGTTACCTCTGACAGCTTTTTCTATTTTTTCTCTTGTACTGGTTTACCTGGGCCTGTTCCCTCAAACAGTGTTCCCTTCTACTGTTGTCCTGTCTCCTCAGACAGCGTACATATCTTCTTTTGGCGGGGGTGTTGCCAACCAAACGCGCTCATTTTTCACGCTCTTTTACCTGGCAGACGGTGAGTCACTCACGTATCTAACATCTGTGCTTGCCCCGTGTGTAGCCTACCCCTTCAGAGGTCATTCTAGGCTGTGTGTGACACGCATACGTTCATTCTTGTGTTACTGGGTGCCACAGCGTAGTGCAGGTTTTTCTTTCTGCACACGTGGTCTAGGAGGGGTTGCGTGCACGTCATCTCCCTTTTTTGGGCCTCCTGTGCGTTGCGTGACCCGTCATCTTTCCCCAGGGGTTACATTCAGCCTTGCTAGAGCACTAGGGTACAATTACCATCTGGTACCCAACCCCTTTGACCCCCAATTGCCCAGGACAATAGTCTACAGCCACTCCCATACGCACATTAATATCAGTGCCATGGCTGGGAGGCGAGGATTCCGTAAGGGTGGCAAAGGTGGAAGAGCCACAAGTGGTGGCCGTGGTGGATCCGGTAGGGGACGTGGTCGTAACTTGCAGGGTGAGCCTGTCCCCCCATGTGTGGAGGACCAGTCAAGGGCACCCATAATCCCCCCCTCCCCCACTCCCGTTGAGGCTGATGTGGCTGACACCATCCATGCTCAGCCCTTGTTGGACCAGCCCATTGTGGCACCAGACCTGGCTGACTCCATGGCTGACTTCCAGGTCAGCAGGGCTACGACACGTGCGCTGGTGCACGTTGATGCCATCATGCCACGTGGATCTGGGGCAGCAAGGTCATCTGCTGCCCCAAGTAGGCAGGGCGGAGAGGCTGCAGGGGCAGCTGCGGCTCCATCCACCCCAGCTCTCACACACCCAGCCAGGACAGTGTCGGTCCTAGTCCATCCTGCTGACATTCCCCCTGACACCATTACACTTGAGCCAATGCCTGCACCAACTCCCATGCTGAGTGTGCAATCCCACACACCTGATACAGAGCCCACCAGGGCTCCTGCCCCTAGTGTCCAGAGCGGCGCAGGACACTCAGGATCACCACCACCTTCCAAGCGGAAGAGGAAGAGTGCTCGTCCGGCACAGGCTGATGCCCCAGACACGGCTACACAGTCCGGCCCGTCGAGGAAGCCCAGCTTCACGGATGACGAACTGAATGCACTTGTCGAGTATGTGTCCGGACATGATAACGAGATGGTCATTGTTGCAGGATCCAAGACCACACCTGCACAACGCCAGGCACACTGGCAGACCGTTGCGGACATCGTGAGTGCCCTTGGAATCGTGAGGCGCACAGCCAATGATTGCTATAAGCGCTGGAATGACCTAAAGCGCAGGGCAAAGAAGAAGCTGGCCTCAAGTCATGCCGCAACTCTAGTGACTGGAGGTGGGTCTCCAGTAGTAGACATGGAACTCACTCCACATGAGTCAGTCGCTGGGACCTACGTCACGGAGGAACAGATCCAAGGCGTGGGAGATCTGCCTGATTACGAGGCATTGTCCGGTGAGTGCACATGCATGTGTGTGTCATCCATGTGCATGGTGTGTGTGTGAGGGCTTCTGTTTGTGTGCCAGGTGAGAGTGTGTGCGCCTGAGTCGTATGGGTCAGCCATGTGCTTCATGCAATACATCCTGCGCAGCTGCATTTGGCCATTGCAGTATCCCTTCTGCCAACAGTAGACATCTAGCCCAACAGCACGCCAGTTGCCCTTGAAGTGTCACCTTGCCACAACATTGTTGCTTATTTTTCTCTGTTCATTCAGACAGATTGTTTGCATTCCACCACTTATACTAGGCATTTCTCAGTCCTCTAGTCACATGTCTGGCATGGCTATGGTAAAGTGGAGTGACTTTGTTACCTGGATATCATATGTTCACACATGTCCCTGTGCAATTGGACCATTTAGGACTGCCAGCTCCAGGTGAAAATCAGACCTGTTTGATTTAGAAAAGCTATTACATGCGGGAACTGGACTGAATGAATAAGTGCTGCCCTCCTCTCCATCTTGCCTCAATAGCAATGGTACATGCCATCTGTGTGATGGCATGTGTGTGTCACCTGGCAATCACAGGCCAATGTGTGATGCCACTGCCAGGCAGCATGCAGGAAATGTGTTCATCTTCCATCTTTGTGTCATCAGTGTGTGCCATTTGCCTGCCCTTCATACGCAGTGAGGGTGCATGCATGGGAGGGTCTTAGTCATGTGGGACATGTGTCAATCAAGTACTGGTTCTCTTGCTTCTCAGCCCTCATTGTGTGCCATGGTGCTAATGCCTGTTTCCATTTCTTTGTTATTATGTCTTTGCAGGGGAAGACGCACCTGATACTGCTGGGGTTGTGGAGATGGTGCAGAGCCAGGAGGGGTCCGAGGGCCGACCAACCACCAGTGAGGGACGTGGTGTGCTGGTGGGTGAGAACCCACAAGTGTTGCAGGTCGTGCTCTCAAGGGGTGTCTCTGGCTGCACCTCCCCCGAGCTGTACTCAGCTGTTGATTCGGATGATGAGACCTACGTGCCGTCGCAGGTGAGTGTTCCAGGGAGGGATTCTGTTCTGTCCCACCCACCTGCACCAGGGTCAGAACCCTCAATGGGGATGTCAGTGTTGGCAGCTAGGCCTTTGGTGGTTACGGATGCAGGGTCACACTCCGCGACATCTGATCCTGTTCCTGGGCCAGCAGATCAGAGGGGGAATGCAGTCCTGCAGCCTCAGGCAGTGCCGGCACAGCAAGGCGCAGTCCGCCTTGCCCCAGACAGGTGTGGTGCCCGCCGACGTGGTGGCCGTACGCCACCTGGCAATACCGCATGGGAGCAATCCATTTACGGTATGGCTACCCAACAGGCAGCATCATCCGAGATGATGGCTCAGGCCATGGATAGGGTGGCCACTTCCATTGTCCCCCCTGAAAGGCTGATGGAGCGACTAGAGCAGGCAACCGACTCCATCTGCCAGTCACACAGGGAGGACATGTTGGCGTCCAACAGGGACAGGCGGGCGGCACTGGCGACTCTGCAGGAGGCCATCTCCATAGAGTCCAGGGCCACAGGGAAGCCCTGAGGCAGGAGCTCCATCAACTCAGGACGACTCTTGTTGAGCTTGAGGCTTCAACACACCAAAGGACAGAACAGCAGCTGGAGCGTCTCACCCGTACGCTCTCAGCTGAGATGCAAGCAACGAGGGCGGAGGTCCGGGCATCCCGTGAGTTGTTGCATGGGGACCTCCGCACCCTCATCCTCCAGAACGAGACCTACCACACCCGCATGCTTGCAGCCATGGAGGAACAGAGTAGGGCCTTGTGTGGGCTGCCTCCCATAGTGCAACCACCTCCGGATGCAGCCGCACATTGTGATAATAGCGACAGCAGTGATACTCCCACAATAGGGTAGCCGTGTGGGCCATGAGCCCATGGGGGTGTTTTTTTTTCCCAGGATCCACACAGGTGGGTTTTGGTGTGCACCCTGTCCTCGGACCTCCTGGGTGGCCTCCCCAACCCCCCTGGGCCCATTAATGGCCATTTTTTATTTTATTTTATTTGTATTTTTTTTTTTTATTTTTTTTTTATTCTTATATTTTTCCCAATTTTTTTGGGACAATTTGTTGGCTTCCGTGGTTCCTGTGGGCATACGCTGCATTGTGGCTGGGCACATGCAGGCTTGTCATGTATTTGGTTCAGATGCCTGGGTTTGAGTCACACACACCCCTCCTGCTTCCCGTTTCCATGGGCTTGCAAAGGGTGTGCCCAAGTGACATTGAAGTACATGGTGACATTGGACTCCCACTACATGTGTGGGTAGTCTAGTCAATACTGTGTATACATTCCTAGTGCATATTGCTGTTCTGTTGAACACTGCATGTTGCATTGATGTGTAACTCATCATCTGTGTCTGCCTCCCAATTTGCAGGTCCCTTCCTCATGCCCTCTAGTCTGGAGATGGGGTCCTTGTTGGCAGCAGTGCACCTACAACTCTACATGGCGCCAACACTGTACAGTTGGAAGTGGTGGGAGTGCAGGTATTTCCAGGTGGTGAGACTACTGATTTATTACATTAGTGAAGTCATGTTAATGGTAGTACCTGCTAAAGTTTGTTGTTGGTCCTGCATTACAGTGAGCATTTCAGGTGTAGCAAGTTTCAATTGGGAACACTGTACATCGTGACACTTGTCATGTTGTGGGGATTACTTTGTTTACCTGCACATAGCATGACATGGCACGGTGTGTTGTGTGGCGGTGCTGGGGATGGGTTGGGTGACATGGCACTGTCCTCTTGTTGCATTTAGCAAGTGGGTATTCATTTTAGCTGCTTGAATGTGTTTCTTCACAAAACTGCATTGGTGGTGTGTGTGGGTAGGGATGCACACATTGTAACACTTCCAGGTGAACAATCTCAGGCTGATATGCTTTTCACGGTTGAATCTCCAGACATTCAGGATCAGTGTCAGGTTGAGTCATCATTGATTGTCAGATGGAATGTGCCAGGCCAGTGTGCACTCCACAGGGGTGTGATCACTATGTGAAGTAATTAGCCACTAGCTGTGTACGGGCTGCCTCCCCCCGTGCCCTTTCCCCTCCCATGCGCAGCGGCTGTGCATGTGGTTGGGGATGTGGGGCCACCACCATGTCCACGGCCAGGCCCCGGCGTGTTGCAACGTTGTGCAGGACACATGCTGCCACTATGATCCTGCACACCACTGGGGGTGCGTATAACAGCTGCCCGCCAGAACGGTCAAGGGAGCGAAAGCGTGACTTTAGCACTCCGAATGTGCGCTCCACTATGCCCCGGGTCGTAATGTGGGCTGTGTTATATCTTACCTCGGGTGGCGTGGTGGGGTTCCGAATTGGCGTCATCATGTGGGGGCTGAGAGGGTAGGCACTGTCCCCTGTGGTGGTGGTGATTGGTATCATTGGTGGGGTTGTGACCTTGCTCAGTATCCAACATGCATGCATGTGCAGTGGCATACATACTCACCAAGCAGCCATGTATCGCCATGCCGCCCAGCTTCTAGGTCCCGGCTTAGGGTGGACATTCGGTAAATGAAGCTGTCGTGGGTGGACCCGGGATAGTTGGCATATACTGAGGTGATGATTCCCTTGGCATTACATGCTACCTGCACGTTGATGGAATGCCAGTGCTTGCGGTTCCTATAGATGTGCTCAGATGCCCTGGGGGGACGTAGAGCCACATGGGTGCAGTCGATGGCACCTAGCACTTTGGGGAATCGTGCCACACCGTAAAAATCCAGGGCAGCAGCATGCCTTTCTGCAGGTGTTCTGGGCAGGTATATGTGCCTGCGGACTGATGGGCGTGCAGTGATGATGTTCAAGACCTGGTGTAGGCAGCGTGACTGGGTGGCCTGTGACACCCCACCCACTATGGCACTTGGCCGCTGAAATGATCCAGTGGCTAAGAAGTGCAGTACATTGAGGACCTTCTCCAGGGGGCTGAGTGCTTGGGAGCACATGGTGGGTGATGTGAGGTCATCCTCCCACTCACTCACCAGGTCCAGTATTATGTGTGGTGGAAACCTGTACCTCCCATACACCTGGTCATCAGGCATCCCGAAAAGGCTGGTTCTGGGTGTGAATATTCTGGCCCTGACTATCCTCCTCCTCCTCCTTTGGTAGCCCACTGCCACTGCTGCTAGGAACAGTATGTTCATCCTGGCGTCTGAGCTTGTTATTGTTAAAGTGCGCAAATTTATGCTTTGCGCGTGTTCTAGGCGAGCGTGTGACCCGCGCACTCCTGGAATCCAGTTCCCAGTCCAATAGCGTGTGGAAATTCCCACGCACCACGGGATACAGGTGCGCTGACGTACTTGCGTGTGTAAGTGCCCGCGCACCCCTGAAATACACGTACATAGGCCAATCGCGTGTACGCGCACTTTTGTCCAATTACACGCGATGACACTCTGACGTGCAGTGTTTCCACGTGTGCTCCGTCATCACGTGCTGAGTGGGGAACACCCGTGCGGGTCACGTCACAGACGCGCTTACGCGCTGAGGGACTCTGGTCCAATAGAATCGCGTATGCGTGCTGACGCGCTTACGCGCTAAGGGCCTTCCCTCGGATTTTACGCTGACGTGCAGGATTTTCACGTGCCAAATCACTCCGTATCAAGCTGGCCACGCGAAAACACACGGAAGACCATGCTCCTGCCCAGAAGGCTGAGTTACTGCCCCCCAGTGCCCCGAGCAGCCTCCCACGTGCCATCTGCTGCTGCCTGCCTGTCTGCCTGCCTGCTGCCACCGTGCCCTGCCATTTGGTGCCTGCACATCAGCCATCTGCAGGGGTCCAGTTGCTGTGTCCACCCCTGCTGGAACTGAAGACTCCCGACTGGGATTACATCGCTCCACAGCCCAGCCCCAGGACCCAGTTGCCCACCCACACCTGCCTCTGGGGTTGCCATGTCGGGCACTTCCACATCTGGCACCAGTGGCAACCCCAGGCCAGAGGGGCAGAGGGGCACCAGCTTCACTGCCACCGAAGTTGGTGTCCTGGTGGAGCATGTCCTGGGGCAGTATGATGCCCTCTTTGGATCGTCCCGCGCCAGCAAGGAAGGACGGGAGAGGATCTGGGCCGACTGTGTGGTTGCCATCAACGCGGAGGGGGTGGCAACCCGCAACATCCAGAAGATCAAGAAGCGCTGGGAGGACTTGAGGTCCAGGACCCTTGTGAAGGCCCGGCGCCTCGTGGAGGGGGGCCGGGGCCGCATGAGTTCCATCCAGATGAGGGTCCTGGAACGCGTACGCCCAGCGCTCCACGCCCAGATCCTTCAGAGGGAGGCCCGTCTGGAGTTGAGCGGTAAGTGTCCAAGCATTACTGTGTGAGACAGGGCATGTTGCGGTGTGCTGGTTCTATGATACTTGCCTGTATGTGTGCCATAGGCCATGTATGCATGTATGTGTGCAGGGACATCATAGTAATGCATGTGCGACCAGTGATGTGTGACCCACATGGTTGTTGCATGTGTTCAAATGCCGCATGGGGAGCCCTATGCAGATTTTGAACATGAGAGCATGCCAGTCTCTGTACCTGGACATGGGTGGGGGTGAGGGATGGGTGCTGATGCCAGGTACATATATGGTAGCCATGTCTGTGTGCCTGACCTGCGTGTCTGTGACTTGTGCATGCCATGGATGCATGACACATGTGTGTGACAATGCACAGATTCAGTGAAGCAGCCAAATTACCCTTGTATCCGCTGTGTTTGGTGTGTTTGGGGCCAGATGGATGTGACTGAGGTGAAGTGTGTGCATGTGATAGGCATGAGCCATGATGCATGTGAGTTACATATCATTGAATGTTTCAAGAGTCCATTGGACATGCATGGAAATGTCCATGGCATGCACCATGCCTGTTACTGTGTGTGTTTTGCCTGGACTGACCCATGTGTTGTGGAGGGACATGATGGAAGTGTACTTTGACAGTGGTGCTCATCTGCTATTGCTTCCTGTCTAGGGGACCATTGTACAGTACCCTGATGCTTGTGTTCTTTGTCTCCCTCTACGCAGCGGCTAGTGAAGAAGAGGGCGGAGACGGCGCTGTGGAGCAAGGCGGCGGGGATGCCCCCACGGCTGCAGCGGAAGGGGTGGGTGAGCCCCCACATGGGCCTGCTACGGTGGGAGACGGTGAGGAGCCATCCAGGTTGGTGGTTTGCACAGAGGAGGAGGAGGCCGCCACTGGGGCACACATGGGGCCTGGTGGGGGCATACCTGCTGGTGCAAGTGGTGCAGTCCAGGGCCAGGGGCAGGAGGCAGCACAGGTCACCGTGGAGGGGCCTGTGCATGTCGCTGTTCCTGACCCTGTGAGTGCACCACCATGCACCAGCAGGGATGCCCCGTCCCAGGCCCGTCCGCAGGTAGAGGGGATGTCCATGTCACCTGACTCCCCTCCACCTGCGGACGTGGGAACCCCTGGCCATGTGGAGAAGGTCCTGATTGGGGTCGCGATGCGCACAGCTGTGATTCGTGATGCCGTGCGTGCTTCCCGGGAGGAGCACGCACGTCATCACGAAGTGCACCGTGCCGACATGGCCCAATTGGGATCGGCCATGTTCGGGGGTTTGCTGCATGTGTTGGCCAATCTGGCGGCCCTCTCCTCCTCTGTGCAGGCTATACACCAGTCGTTCTCCTTGCCGTCTTCCGGCCCAGATGCCACCAGGGCCCCCTGTGGACCTGCCCCGACCAATGCAGCCAGCTCGGTGGGGATCCCATCCCTGCCACAGTTGGGAGTCGGAGGTCCAGCAGGGGTGGACAACACAGCAACTGGACCCCAGCAGATGGAAGATGTGACAGCATCATCGGGCAGGGCACGTGCACGACGGCGTCGGTGGTTTCCATCAGCCTGGATGCCGTCGTGCTGGCAGAGGCAGTGGCGTCGGAGGCAGCAGCAGGCTCGACGTGGGAGGCATCATGGCTCGGGGCCATCAAGATCAGAGGGGCAGGCATCGGCCGGAGGGCAGGGCAACCCTGGGATGGTGGTGTCTTCCGTGTGGGAGCAGTTGGTCCAGCGGATAGGTGCGGAGCGGCAGCGGGCGGAAGAGGAGCGGCTCACCATGGTCAGGGCGGAGTTCTCCATGCGTCGGGCGTTGAGGCGGGCTGAGTGCCTCGAGGAAGCTCGCAGGGAGTTTGAGCTGAACATGGGGTTATCCCTGCGAGACCTCGGGGCCAGGACAGAGTCCCGCCTCCAGGACATCGACATGGAGTTCGATGATGCCCTGGCCAGCAACATCACCGAGTGAGCCGCAGGACTTGCCCGCTGCCTTTGTATATAGTTATTTAGTTAGTTAGTGTTAGGTTTCCTTTATTCATTTTTATTTTTTTGGACCGCTCGGACAATGGCCACTTTTTTGTATATATTTTTTTCATTAGGTAGTAGTAGGTTTCATTTATGGTGTTGGGCTCATGGACCCCGGAATATTCGTGTATATAGTTTGCTTTTTGAAGAAACATTTTTTTTATTAATTATTGTGTTCACCATGAGGAAATGGTTTTTCATTATTTTCCTTCCACATGATATTGCTTTGGACAACATTTGTTTTTGGATTACTTTGTTTTTTTTATTTTTACATTTGTTCTCGGACATGGACCATTTATTTTGTTATCCCCATTGTTGTATGTTTGATTTGTTTACTTATTTTTCATCTTTAATACATGTTTTTTTAACTTTCACTTGTGGTATTTTCTCATTGGTTTCATACATGTCATGATATGGGTTTTGACATTCACTTGCACCCATTGTGTATGTGTGTGTGACGGACATGTGTTCATTTACATACTGGCCATTGGGGTTGTATCATGTAATTGCATTCACTAAGTGGGTGGATGCAATCCTTGCCTGGGTGTTTGTGCTGGGTATGCTGCCCATTACTGCCATGATTGAGTATCGTCAGGACCTGGGGGCAGGGGGACATGTGTGGGTGCCTGGTGGAGGCTGCCCCTGCACTGCTGGGGGGTGGGGGTGGTGGGAGACATGGGTGGGGGCCTGGTGGAGGCTGCCCCTGCACTGCTGGGGGGTGGGGGTGGTGGGAGACATGGGTGGGGGCCTGGTGGAGGATGCCCCTGCACTGCTGGGGGGTGGGGGTGGTGGGTGACATGGGTGGGGGCCTGGTGGAGGCTGCCCCTGCACTGCTGGGGGGTGGGGGTGGTGGGAGACATGGGTGGGGGCCTGGTGGAGGGTGCCCCTGGTGGCTGGGGGGTGGGGGTGGTGGGAGACATGGGTGGGGGCCTGGTGGAGGGTGCCCCTGGTGGCTGGGGGGTGGGGGTGGTGGGAGACATGGGTGGGGGCCTGGTGGAGGCTGCCCCTGCACTGCTGGGGGTTGGGGGTGGTGGGAGACATGGGTGGGGGCCTGGTGGAGGGTGCCCCTGGTGGCTGGGGGGTGGGGGTGGTGGGAGACATGGGTGGGGGCCTGGTGGAGGGTGCCCCTGGTGGCTGTGGGGTGGGGGTGGTGGGAGACATGGGTGGGGGCCTGGTGGAGGGTGCCCCTGGTGGCTGGGGGGTGGGGGTGGTGGGTGACATGGGTGGGGGCCTGGTGGAGGGTGTCCCTGGTGGCTGGGGGGTGGGGGTGGTGGGAGACAAGGGTGGGGGCCTGGTGGAGGATGCCCCTGCACTGCTGGGGGGTGGGGGTGGTGGGTGACATGGGTGGGGGCCTGCTTGCAGGTGCCCCACAGTGCTGGGGGGTGGGGGTGGTGGGAGACATGGGTGGGGGCCTGGTGGAGGGTGCCCCTGGTGGCTGGGGGGTGGGGGTGGTGGGAGACATGGGTGGGGGCCTGGTGGAGGGTGCCCCTGGTGGCTGGGGGGTGGGGGTGGTGGGTGACATGGGTGGGGGCCTGGTGGAGGGTGCCCTACTGTGCTGGGGGGTGAGGGTGGTGGGAGACATGGGTGGGGGCCTGGTGGAGGATGCCCCTGCACTGCTGGGGGGTGGTGGGTGACATGGGTGGGGGCCTGCTGGCAGGTGCCCCACAGTGCTGGGGGGTGGGGGTGGTGGGAGACATGGGTGGGGGCCTGGTGGAGGGTGCCCCTGGTGGCTGGGGGGTGGGGGTGGTGGGAGACATGGGTGGGGGCCTGGTGGAGGATGCCCCTGCACTACTGGGGGGTGGGGGTGGTGGGTGACATGGGTGGGGGCCTGGTGGAGGGTGCCCCTGGTGGCTGGAGGGTGGGGGTGGTGGGAGACATGGGTGGGGGCCTGCTGGCAGGTGCCCCACAGTGCTGGGGGGTGGGGGTGGTGGGAGACATGGGTGGGGGCCTGGTGGAGGGTGCCCCTGGTGGCTGGGGGGTGGGGGTGGTGGGAGACATGGGTGGGGGCCTGGTGGAGGGTGCCCCTGGTGGCTGGGGGGTGGGGGTGGTGGGTGACATGGGTGGGGGCCTGGTGGAGGGTGCCCCACAGTGCTGGGGGGTGGGGGTGGTGGGAGACATGGGTGGGGGCCTGGTGGAGGATGCCCCTGCACTGCTGGGGGGTGGGGGTGGTGGGTGACATGGGTGGGGGCCTGCTGGCAGGTGCCCCACAGTGCTGGGGGGTGGGGGTGGTGGGAGACATGGGTGGGGGCCTGGTGGAGGGTGCCCCTGGTGGCTGGGGGGTGGGGGTGGTGGGAGACATGGGTGGGGGCCTGGTGGAGGATGCCCCTGCACTGCTGGGGGGTGGGGGTGGTGGGTGACATGGGTGGGGGCCTGGTGGAGGGTGCCCCTGGTGGCTGGGGGGTGGGGGTGGTGGGAGACATGGGTGGGGGCCTGCTGGCAGGTGCCCCACAGTGCTGGGGGGTGGGGGTGGTGGGAGACATGGGTGGGGGCCTGCTGGCAGGTGCCCCACAGTGCTGGGGGGTGGGGGTGGTGGGAGACATGGGTTGGACATGGGTGGGGGCCTGCTGGCAGGTGCCCCACAGTGCTGGGGGGTGGGGGTGGTGGGAGACATGGGTTGGACATGGGTGGGGGCCTGCTGGCAGGTGCCCCACAGTGCTGGGGGGTGGGGGTGGTGGGAGACATGGGTGGGGGCCTGGTGGAGGGTGCCCCTGGTCGCTGGGGGGTGGGGGTGGTGGGTGACATGGGTGGGGGCCTGGTGGAGGGTGCCCCTGGTGGCTGGGGGTGGTGGGAGACATGGGTGGGGGCCTGGTGGAGGGTGCCCCTGGTGGCTGGGGGGTGGGGGTGGTGGGAGACATGGGTGGGTGCCTGGTGGAGGGTGCCCCACAGTGCTGGGGGGTGGGGGTGGTGGGAGACATGGGTTGGACATGGGTGGGGGCCTGCTGGCAGGTGCCCCACAGTGCTGGGGGGTGGGGGTGGTGGGAGACATGGGTGGGGGCCTGGTGGAGGATGCCCCTGCACTGCTGGGGGGTGGGGGTGGTGGGTGACATGGGTGGGGGCCTGGTGGAGGGTGCCGCTGGTGGCTGGGGGCAGGGGGTGGTGGGTGACATGGGTGGGGGCCTGGTGGAGGGTGCCCCTGGTGGCTGGGGGTGGGGGTGGTGGGAGACATGGGTGGGGGCCTGGTGGAGGATGCCCCTGCACTGCTGTGGGGTGGGGGTGGTGGGAGACATGGGTGGGGGCCTGTTGGAGGCTGCCCCTGCACTGCTGGGGGGTGGGGGTGGTGGGAGACATGGGTGGGGGCCTGGTGGAGGCTGCCCCTGCACTGCTGGGGGGTGGGGGTGGTGGGAGACATGGGTGGGGGCCTGGTGGAGGATGCCCCTGCACTGCTGGGGGGTGGGGGTGGTGGGTGACATGGGTGGGGGCCTGCTGGCAGGTGCCCCACAGTGCTGGGGGGTGGGGGTGGTGGGAGACATGGGTGGGGGCCTGGTGGAGGGTGCCCCTGGTGGCTGGGGGGTGGGGGTGGTGGGAGACATGGGTGGGGGCCTGGTGGAGGGTGCCCCTGGTGGCTGGGGGGTGGGGGTGGTGGGTGACATGGGTGGGGGCCTGGTGGAGGGTGCCCCACAGTGCTGGGGGGTGGGGGTGGTGGGAGACATGGGTGGGGGCCTGGTGGAGGATGCCCCTGCACTGCTGGGGGGTGGGGGGGGTGGGTGACATGGGTGGGGGCCTGCTGGCAGGTGCCCCACAGTGCTGGGGGGTGGGGGTGGTGGGAGACATGGGTGGGGGCCTGGTGGAGGGTGCCCCTGGTGGCTGGGGGGTGGGGGTGGTGGGAGACATGGGTGGGGGCCTGGTGGAGGGTGCCCCTGGTGGCTGGGGGGTGGGGGTGGTGGGTGACATGTGTGGGGGCCTGGTGGAGGGTGCCCCACAGTGCTGGGGGGTGGGGGTGGTGGGAGACATGGGTTGGACATGGGTGGGGGCCTGCTGGCAGATGCCCCACAGTGCTGGGGGGTGGGGGTGGTGGGAGACATGGGTGGGGGCCTGGTGGAGGATGCCCCTGCACTGCTGGGGGGTGGGGGTGGTGGGTGACATGGGTGGGGGCCTGGTGGAGGGTGCCCCTGGTGGCTGGGGGGTGGGGGTGGTGGGTGACATGGGTGGGGGCCTGGTGGAGGGTGCCCCTGGTGGCTGGGGGGTGGGGGTGGTGGGTGACATGAGCAGGTGTGCAGGGTAGTCCCCTGTGGTGTGTGCTGCCTGCAGGGGCCATGGAGGGTGTACAGGTAATACCTGGGAGCACACAGCCAAATCGCGTGTGGAACTTCCCGCGCACCCCTGCAATCCACGTACCCTGACTAATCGCGTGTGGAACTTCCCGCGCACCCCTGAAATCCACGTACCCGGCCAAATCGCGTGTGGAACTTCCCGCGCACCCCTGAAATCCACGTACCCGGCCAAATCGCGTGTGTAACTTCCCGCGCACCCCTGAAATCCACGTACCCTGACAAATCGCGTGTGGTACTTCCCGCGCACCCCTGAAATCCACGTACACGGCCAAATCGCGTGTGGAACTTCCCGCGCACCCCTGAAATCCACGTCACCGGCCAAATCGCGTGTGGAACTTCCCGCGCACCCCTGAAATCCACGTACCCGGCCAAATCGTGTGTGTAACTTCCCGCGCACCCCTGAAATCCACGTACCCTGACAAATCGCGTGTGGTACTTCCCGCGCACCCCTGAAATCCACGTACACGGCCAAATCGCGTGTGGAACTTCCCGCGCACCCCTGAAATCCACGTACCCTGACAAATCGCGTGTGGTACTTCCCGCGCACCCCTGAAATCCACGTACACGGCCAAATCGCGTGTGGAACTTCCCGCGCACCCCTGAAATCCACGTACCCTGACAAATCGCGTGTGGTACTTCCCGCGCACCCCTGAAATCCACGTACACGGCCAAATCGCGTGTGGAACTTCCCGCGCACCCCTGCAATCCACGTACCCTGACTAATCGCGTGTGGAACTTCCCGCGCACCCCTGAAATCCACGTACCCGGCCAAATCGCGTGTGGAACTTCCCGCGCACCCCTGAAATCCACGTACCCGGCCAAATCGCGTGTGGAACTTCCCGCGCACCCCTGAAATCCACGTACCCGGCCAAATCGCGTGTGTAACTTCCCGCGCACCCCTGAAATCCACGTACCCTGACAAATCGCGTGTGGTACTTCTCGCGCACCCCTGAAATCCACGTACACGGCCAAATCGCGTGTGGAACTTCCCGCGCACCCCTGCAATCCATGTACCCTGACTAATCGCGTGTGGAACTTCCCGCGCACCCCTGAAAGCCACATACCCGGCCAAATCGCGGGTGGAACTTCCCGCGCACCCCTGAAATCCACGTACCCGGCCAAATCCCGTGTGTAACTTCCCGCGCACCCCTGCAATCCACGTACCCTGACAAATCGCGTGTGGTACTTCCCGCGCACCCCTGAAATCCACGTACCCGGCCATATCGCGTGTGGATCGTCCCACGCACCCCTGAAATCCACGTACCCTGACAAATCGCGTGTGGTACTTCCCGCGCACCCCTGTAATCCACGTACCCGGCCAATTCGCGTGTGAGACTTCCCGCGCACCCCGGTATACACGCACACGTTTTTTTTCTGTCAGCGCGTGTCTGTGTTTGTGGGTACCCCTTTGCACGTCATTTGTCCTGGAGGGCCACAGTATTGGGCATTCATCATGGCTGTATATAGGTGCTATTTGTTGGCGCACCTTTTGGCGCACATTTCTTACAGGCGCAGAGACGCTACCACCTGCTTTCTTGTGGCGGTCGTGTTTGTGCCTGTGCGCTGGTTTGAGCGTGCGCTTTTTTGCCCTATTCTATTCCATGAATACGTGTTGTAGGCGAGCGTGTGGGCGTTCCGCGCACTTGTACCCCGTGCTTCCCCCGTGACGCCCACATTTTGGCAAGTTGTTCCCCATTCCGAGTGTTACGCCCCGTGTTCCGCCTACTTTTGTTGCGTGCGCCGCGCTATGTGCGATTTTCGCTGTGGCCTGTACGATTTTCGCTGTAACCTGGCGCACGCCGTTAGATGGCCTGTGCGCCAACGTGCGCCGCGCACTTTTTTATCGCACATCCGATGGTTTTCTCGCACACGGCCTTCCATGAATCGATGTGCACTGCTTTTCGTGCGATTTTCGCACTTGCACTGCGATTTTCGCTATTCCACTGCGATTCGCACGTTTTTGCCCACTTGCGCCGCGCTAATAATTCCATGAATCGGCTTGTTTGTGTGTAATCTTTCAGTTTCTATGTTTAATTCATTATCAGCAGTGGTGCAGGAGGAGACAAAATCTGGTTCTGGCATTTTCTTTCACAGTCCTTCTTCCTCTGCAGTGTTTACCGTGAATGTCTCTCGTTGCTGCACTTGTTGGAATGTCAATAAGTTCGATAATGTCAACAGTCTATCCTGCCAGTTCTTAGCAGCCTGGATTGCTACACGTTGGACAAGATCTATGTGTGTCTGCACATTTGCTCAAAGGAACTCCAGAGCAGTTATCAATTTCCTTCGTACGATGTGCGCCCCGTTTGTCTGTACGAGTTCAGGACACATGGATTTTGTTTTAGCACCGAGGAGTCTCGATTATTGGGCTGTCCGATTTGCACAACCCTCACAACGCTCTCCTCTAGACCTCCGGTTCCTACTTCATCCGAGAATAGGAAATAGAGGCAACAAAAAAAAAATCAACAGGAATGTGTCACGCTCACCTGATTCCCACGGAGGCGCAGGTCTGGCTTCGAGTGCTGATGCTTCTTCTATGGTGAAGCGCAGGACTCTGAAGATGGACTCACTGGCTCGCAGGAATATTCCCCTGTGCGTGAAAAGGGAGTATTACCTACTGACGGAATAATGCTCAAGCCTCCCACTCCCTTCCAGCCCTCCACGATACCCTTCCTCGATTCCCCGTGAAGTCTCACCTTAGGGTCTGGAAGGATGAGTTCTCCATCCTGCTTCTGATGCAGGGGCGCGTTGAAACCCATTTACTTCACTGGATTGAGGTTTGATGGGAGTTCAAATAAGCTTGACTATTCAGGTAAGGCGCTGTAAGAGTTCTGTAGCAAGTTCAAAAGTTCAAGCCTTATAATAATGTTCATTGTCTTATTGCAGCAAGCGCTAATCGCTTATGTCTTTTTTCCCCTTAGGAGCCGGGGTTCGGAATGCCGGAGATATGGCGCAGACCCGAAGTGAAACGTGCAGTTCCAGTCAATGACAGGTACGTTCTGGATGAGCGTTCGGGTAATGTCTTTGCATTCGCTCATTCAATGTCTTTGTCTTTTTTCCAAATAGGGGCCGGGGTCCGGAATGCCAGGAAGCGGCAGGACCCGAAATGAAATGGGAATGACCCAACAGGTAAGTCTTAGAAGGAAACTGAGCTTTTCCTATTCCCTTCCTTCTCTCACCTTGTGTTCTTGTCTTTTTCTCTCTAGGCTCTGGGAAGTGGCTGCGGATCCAGATGATCGCTGCTGAAGATGGAGGTGCCCAGGAAAGGTGAGTGAAATGCAGCGCTGCAGCGATCGAAGCGAAATGCTTTTAAAATGATGTCTTCCCTTTCAGGAGCGTCGGTGTGAAGTCTCCGTGATGTAGCTTTAGCAGGTAAGGTCTTCTTTCTCTCCAATTCTCTCTTAGCAGGTGACCCAGGATGCTGACAGGCGTGGCTGAAGTCCAGATGCAGGAGCTGACACGGTGAGCGTCCAGCTGCGAGGAGCAGAACAACGCGAAGCGTGAGTTGCTGATCGGGCGTGGTTTAAATAGCTTTGGAAGAAGTTCCAGGTATGTATCCTTCCACCGATCAGGTATGTATCCTTCCCTGACCACACCCAGGGGAAAGTAGGTCCACAGGTAAAGTAGTTCCATTCAGGCCTCAAGAGGGCCTGGATGTAGCAGCATGGTCTGCATCAGGTAAGTGCACCTTAAAACACTTGAACACATGTCTAGCTTTATGAGCCTGGCGCCTAAGGCGCCAGGACAGGGGTCCAACATGAGCCTGGTGCCTAAGGTGCCAGGACTGTGTCCAAAGGGCCCCAGCTTGGGCCCGCTGGCACTTCCCTGGGGGAAATGATGCCTGCCTCTGGGGTTGCTGGGTCGGATCTGGCTCCTTGGAGGTAGGCATCATGACAGTATGCAGGTTTGATCACTCCTTCTTTCTGGCCACAAATTGTATCGCCTTGCTCATGTTATCGTGTGATCAACAAATAGTGCAGGTGCACTTCCAGACTCAGGCTCGGAGTCAGCCTGTGGCGCAATAGCAGATGATGATGAGCGCCACAGTGATGATGCAGCTTTCGTCTCAGGCTGTGGCACAACGAAAGGGTGGGTGCCAAAGAGGTACACGTTCTGTGTTTGCCAGCAGTGATGCAGATTCTGCTGGACAACGTTGGGGCACTCCTTGCCCTTCCTCTTTCACAGCAATCTTTCCAGGCTTTCTTTCAAGATCAGGCAGATTTTGTGGCAAAGAACTGGCAATCGTGTCTTTCATTGCTGGGACTTCTGTCTCTTTCTGGTCGTCTCGATCAGTCCGTTTTTCAGCCGGTAGTGGGACCTTCTTGGCATGTGTTGCGTGTATCCACGCCTTCCACCCATCCACCCGAATTGCCGTTTGCGTAGTCAGGAGGATCAGATAGGTCCATGCCATCTGGGTGCTAACGATGTCTTTCGCTCAAAGTTCTTTATTAGCACACAGTTTCCTGGCTCCAGTGCGTGTCCCGGACCAGTGTATCTTATTGGCAATGCCTCCTGCACCTGCTGATGAATCAAACGCAATTTTTGTATTAACAGATTACAATGGATACCGAGCACAGGATATTCCAGTTCCCTCTACCTCTTTGGTTGAGGTGCACACCAAACATTTGCTGGTCTCCCCATAATGATTTCATACAGGCAGAGCCCAGTTCTAGCCTGTACAGATGTGCGCATGCACAGTAACGCTAGCAGTAATGCATCTACCCAGCTTAACTTGCTTCCTGCGCATATCTTGCTAATCTTAGATTTTAAGATACCGTTATGACGTTCAATAAGACCGGAAGACATGGGGTGCCTAGAACAATGGAATCGTTTATCGATCTGGAGACCTGCACAAATCTGTAATATTACTGCACCCACAAAATGTGGACCGTTGTCTGACCATATGACATGGGGCAGGCCAAAACGGGAAAAGTATTCTTTTAACATTACTTTTGGCGTACTCATAGCAGTGCAGTCTTTCAATGGATATGCTTCCACCCACTTGCTAAATGCACATATGACCACTAGGACATACTTCAAGTTTTGGCATCTCTCCATTTCTATGAAATCAAAATGTATTACCTCAAACGGCATAGAGGGAGGACCAAAACTGCCTGTTGGAGTCACTGTTCCCTTCCCCACATTATGTTGTAGACACGTGATACAATTTTGCACCAACCTCTCAGCATTTTTCTTTATGTGCGCATTCTCCCATACTGTAGCTAAGTGTTAAACTATTTTTTTGGCACAAATATGAGTAGGGCTGTGAGGCATTGTGACCATTGTAGTTACATAGGAGTTGGGCAGCATCCAATTTCTATTCTTCTTGTCTACCCAGTAACCCTCCAGATCTAATTCAGCAGAGCCCTCAGCCCACCCTTGTTTTTCATCTGCAGTGGCTTCCGCCTGCATTTCTTTGACAGTGGCAATTCCATTCTCTATCATGCAGGGCACTTCCTCTGACTGTACTGTGAACATTCTGGCATTCAGGTCAGTGGCAGTTTGTTTCGCAATCCTGTCTGCAAATGCTTTTCACTCTCCCACTTTGCATGTTACTTTTTTATGCGCCTCGCATTTTATTGTTGCAAGGTGCTTCAGACACGTAAGTGCAGACAACAATCGTACAATCAAAGGGCCATGTTGTATTCTAGCCCCATGTGATGTTAAGAAACCTCTCTCAGCCCAAAGTCGGCCAAAGTTATGAACCACACCAAAGGCGTATTGGCTGTCAGTATAAATGTTTACACTAAGATTTTCAGAAATCTCACAAGCTCTGGTCAATGCTATTATCTCCACCGCTTGTGCAGAGCTGTAGGGGATTCTTTAACTCTCCACAATTCTTTTTAATGTGGTGATAGCATAGGCAGCAGTTGATGTGCCAACCGGCAATTTAAAACAGGAGCTGTCACAAAACAACTCTCCATCTGGCTCCTTTTGTGGGGTGTCTGTCAAATCAATTCGCCCCTTTGTTTCTTCCTCAGTAACCATTAAGCAATCATAGGGAGGTGGTTCATTTCCATCAAGTTTTTCCATGGGTAGTGGCATTAATTCAGCCGGATTCAAAGCGCTACACCTCATAATTTGAATGTGTGGCGCAAACAGGACAATTTCATATCTAGTTTTACAAAGGTAGCGGGCGCCCCTCTCTCGCAAGAACAGACATGATAACCTGTTCAGTGGTTATTAACCACTTGAGAGTTCGCAGCCACTGCTTTTACTCACTGTGCCTTTCACAGATGGGTAATATCCATTTGCATATCAGTCTTTGTCCTGCCCAGGGGCAGTCCAGCACCGAAATACAATGGCAATTCCAATCTGAACGAGAGTACCACCAGCAACCCCATACACGTGTTTCACCCTTGTTGGGGATCATCAGTGAGGTGAAGCTGATGCCTCTCTAAGCACAGTGAGAGGGAGACCACGTCTGGTGGCCCCCAGGAGACCTAGGGTTACCAATCCCAGGTTCCTTAAAAAATAGTTTTACAAAGGTAGCGGGCGCCCCTCTCTCGCAAGAACAGACATGATAACCTGTTCAGTGGTTATTAACCACTTGAGAGTTCGCAGCCACTGCTTTTACTCACTGTGCCTTTCACAGATGGGTAATATCCATTTGCATATCAGTCTTTGTCCTGCCCAGGGGCAGTCCAGCACCAAAATACAATGGCAATTCCAATCTGAACGAGAGTACCACCAGCAACCCCATACACGTGTTTCACCCTTGTTGGGGATCATCAGTGAGGTGAAGCTGATGCCTCTCTAAGCACAGTGAGAGGGAGACCACGTCTGGTTGCCCCCAGGAGACCTAGGGTTACCAATCCCAGGTTCCTTAAAAAATAGTTTTACAAAGGTAGCGGGCGCCCCTCTCTCGCAAGAACAGACATGATAACCTGTTCAGTGGTTATTAACCACTTGAGAGTTCGCAGCCACTGCTTTTACTCACTGTGCCTTTCACAGATGGGTAATATCCATTTGCATATCAGTCTTTGTCCTGCCCAGGGGCAGTCCAGCACCGAAATACAATGGCAATTCCAATCTGAACGAGAGTACCACCAGCAACCCCATACACGTGTTTCACCCTTGTTGGGGATCATCAGTGAGGTGAAGCTGATGCCTCTCTAAGCACAGTGAGTGAAGCTGATGCCTCTCTAAGCACAGTGAGAGGGAGACCACGTCTGGTTGCCCCCAGGAGACCTAGGGTTACCAATCGTCTGGACTGCCCCTGGGCTGGACAAAGACTGATATGCAAATGGATATTTCCCATCTGTGAAAGGCACAGTGAGTAAAAGCAGTGGCTGCGAACTCTCAAGTGGTTAATAACCACTGAACAGGTTATCATGTCTGTTCTTGCGAGAGAGGGGCGCCCGCTACCTTTGTAAAACTATTTTTTAAGGAACCTGGGATTGGTAACCCTAGGTCTCCTGGGGGCAACCAGATGTGGTCTCCCTCTCACTGTGCTTAGAGAGGCATCAGCTTCACCTCACTGATGATCCCCAACAAGGGTGAAACACGTGTATGGGGTTGCTGGTGGTACTCTCGTTCAGATTGGAGTTGCCATTGTATTTCGGTGCTGGACTGCCCCTGGGCAGGACAAAGACTGATATGCAAATGGATATTTCCCATCTGTGAAAGGCACAGTGAATAAAAGCAGTGGCTGCGAACTCTCAAGTGGTTAATAACCACTGAACAGGTTATCATGTCTGTTCTTGCGAGAGAGGGGCGCCCGCTACCTTTGTAAAACTATTTTTTAAGGAACCTGGGATTGGTAACCCTAGGTCTTCTGGGGGCAACCAGACGTGGTCTCCCTCTCACTGTGCTTAGAGAGGCATCAGCTTCACCTCACTGATGATCCCCAACAAGGGTGAAACACGTGTATGGGGTTGCTGGTGGTACTCTCGTTCAGATTGGAGTTGCCATTGTATTTCGGTGCTGGACTGCCCCTGGGCAGGACAAAGACTGATATGCAAATGGATATTTCCCATCTGTGAAAGGCACAGTGAGTAAAAGCAGTGGCTGCGAACTCTCAAGTGGTTAATAACCACTGAACAGGTTATCATGTCTGTTCTTGCGAGAGAGGGGCGCCCGCTACCTTTGTAAAACTATTTTTTAAGGAACCTGGGATTGGTAACCCTAGGTCTCCTGGGGGCAACCAGACGTGGTCTCCCTCTCACTGTGCTTAGAGAGGCATCAGCTTCACCTCACTGATGATCCCCAACAAGGGTGAAACACGTGTATGGGGTTGCTGGTGGTACTCTCGTTCAGATTGGAGTTGCCATTGTATTTCGGTGCTGGACTGCCCCTGGGCAGGACAAAGACTGATATGCAAATGGATATTTCCCATCTGTGAAAGGCACAGTGAGTAAAAGCAGTGGCTGCGAACTCTCAAGTGGTTAATAACCACTGAACAGGTTATCATGTCTGTTCTTGCGAGAGAGGGGCGCCCGCTACCTTTGTAAAACTATTTTTTAAGGAACCTGGGATTGGTAACCCTAGGTCTCCTGGGGGCAACCAGACGTGGTCTCCCTCTCACTGTGCTTAGAGAGGCATCAGCTTCACCTCACTGATGATCCCCAACAAGGGTGAAACACGTGTATGGGGTTGCTGGTGGTACTCTCGTTCAGATTGGAGTTGCCATTGTATTTCGGTGCTGGACTGCCCCTGGGCAGGACAAAGACTGATATGCAAATGGATATTTCCCATCTGTGAAAGGCACAGTGAGTAAAAGCAGTGGCTGCGAACTCTCAAGTGGTTAATAACCACTGAACAGGTTATCATGTCTGTTCTTGCGAGAGAGGGGCGCCCGCTACCTTTGTAAAACTATTTTTTAAGGAACCTGGGATTGGTAACCCTAGGTCTCCTGGGGGCAACCAGACGTGGTCTCCCTCTCACTGTGCTTAGAGAGGCATCAGCGTCACCTCACTGATGATCCCCAACAAGGGTGAAACACGTGTATGGGGTTGCTGGTGGTACTCTCGTTCAGATTGGAGTTGCCATTGTATTTCGGTGCTGGACTGCCCCTGGGCAGGACAAAGACTGATATGCAAATGGATATTTCCCATCTGTGAAAGGCACAGTGAGTAAAAGCAGTGGCTGCGAACTCTCAAGTGGTTAATAACCACTGAACAGGTTATCATGTCTGTTCTTGCGAGAGAGGGGCGCCCGCTACCTTTGTAAAACTATTTTTTAAGGAACCTGGGATTGGTAACCCTAGGTCTCCTGGGGGCAACCAGACGTGGTCTCCCTCTCACTGTGCTTAGAGAGGCATCAGCTTCACCTCACTGATGATCCCCAATAAGGGTGAAACACGTGTATGGGGTTGCTGGTGGTACTCTCGTTCAGATTGGAGTTGCCATTGTATTTCGGTGCTGGACTGCCCCTGGGCAGGACAAAGACTGATATGCAAATGGATATTTCCCATCTGTGAAAGGCACAGTGAGTAAAAGCAGTGGCTGCGAACTCTCAAGTGGTTAATAACCACTGAACAGGTTATCATGTCTGTTCTTGCGAGAGAGGGGCGCCCGCTACCTTTGTAAAACTATTTTTTAAGGAACCTGGGATTGGTAACCCTAGGTCTCCTGGGGGCAACCAGACGTGGTCTCCCTCTCACTGTGCTTAGAGAGGCATCAGCTTCACCTCACTGATGATCCCCAACAAGGGTGAAACACGTGTATGGGGTTGCTGGTGGTACTCTCGTTCAGATTGGAGTTGCCATTGTATTTCGGTGCTGGACTGCCCCTGGGCAGGACAAAGACTGATATGCAAATGGATATTTCCCATCTGTGAAAGGCACAGTGAGTAAAAGCAGTGGCTGCGAACTCTCAAGTGGTTAATAACCACTGAACAGGTTATCATGTCTGTTCTTGCGAGAGAGGGGCGCCCGCTACCTTTGTAAAACTATTTTTTAAGGAACCTGGGATTGGTAACCCTAGGTCTCCTGGGGGCAACCAGACGTGGTCTCCCTCTCACTGTGCTTAGAGAGGCATCAGCTTCACCTCACTGATGATCCCCAACAAGGGTGAAACACGTGTATGGGGTTGCTGGTGGTACTCTCGTTCAGATTGGAGTTGCCATTGTATTTCGGTGCTGGACTGCCCCTGGGCAGGACAAAGACTGATATGCAAATGGATATTTCCCATCTGTGAAAGGCACAGTGAGTAAAAGCAGTGGCTGCGAACTCTCAAGTGGTTAATAACCACTGAACAGGTTATCATGTCTGTTCTTGCGAGAGAGGGGCGCCCGCTACCTTTGTAAAACTATTTTTTAAGGAACCTGGGATTGGTAACCCTAGGTCTCCTGGGGGCAACCAGACGTGGTCTCCCTCTCACTGTGCTTAGAGAGGCATCAGCTTCACCTCACTGATGATCCCCAACAAGGGTGAAACACGTGTATGGGGTTGCTGGTGGTACTCTCGTTCAGATTGGAGTTGCCATTGTATTTCGGTGCTGGACTGCCCCTGGGCAGGACAAAGACTGATATGCAAATGGATATTTCCCATCTGTGAAAGGCACAGTGAGTAAAAGCAGTGGCTGCGAACTCTCAAGTGGTTAATAACCACTGAACAGGTTATCATGTCTGTTCTTGCGAGAGAGGGGCGCCCGCTACCTTTGTAAAACAATTTCATATCTAGTCAATCTTGCAGAGGTGAGGTGTTGCGTCTGTGTTCCATTTAATAGAACGTCTATGGCATGTGGCACCATCAAAATGAAGGTGTGCCCCAATACCATCCCTTCCTATTTGTTTCACTGATGCAGCAGCCGCTGCAACAGCTCACAAACATCGTGGTAATGCGCGTGCTACAGGGTCCAACGCAGAAGAAAAATAGCCGCACGGCCTATTTCTTCCACCTTGTTCCTGTGTTAGAACAGCCAGTGCGTAGCCGTCATTCTCATGCACAAACAATCTAAAAAAAAAAATCATAATTTGGTGCGCCCAAAACTGGCAACCCAAATGCTCTCTGACATTCTTCACTCCACTGCAAAGGCATCACAGGATCCTTCTTTGTCAACTCCACAATTGGCTTCACAAATAGAGCGAAATTCACTATCCACTGCTGACAATAAGAAGCCATGCCTATTATAGCTCTGACTCCTTTTTGTGTTTTTAGAATAAGTATACCAGAAATGCTCTCTATTTGCTCTGGTGTTAGTCTTCTCCCTTCTCTCAAAAGTAGGTAACCCAAATAAGCCACCTCCTTTCGTCAATACTGAAACTTCTTTAAGCTTGCTTTGTGGCCATGTGCTCCTAAATGTGTTAATAGTAAAACAGTACTCTCTTTACAAATCCCTTCTGTGTCTGCTGCAATTATTAGGTCATCTATATATTGTAATAATGCACAACCTGCTGGTAATTCCAGCATGTCTAGTTGTTCTTTCAATGCTCTGCTGTAAATACTCGGACTCTCTGTGTAGCCTTGTGGAATACGCGTAAATGTGAATGATCGTCCTCCTAATGTGAAGGCGAACAAATATCTACTTTCTTGGTGTACTGGAATACTGAAAAAAGCATTCTTGAAATCAATAACGCTAAAGTATTCTGCTGAAGCAGGAATCATTGTCAAAATTGTGGTAACATCTGGGACCAATGGAAATTGCAGATCTACTACTTTGTTTAATGCACGCAAATCAATTATGAAACGGTACGGTACCTCATTACTGCCTTTCTTATACACCGGGAGAATGGGACTGTTACACGTGCTGCCTGTAATTTCGTAAATCCCTCCAATTTTACCAAATCAGACAAAATACTTTTCAATCCTTTCCCTCCTTCCGCTGAGATTTTGTACTGCGTAATACATGGTAACGTTACTCCTTCTTTTAGCATAATTTTCACTGGCTCTATCTTCAAGCATCCACATCATTGTAATTTACCGCCCATATACTTCACTTCACTTAATTCCCCTGGCAAAGGTTTAGACAGAAATTCAGATACTGGCACATCCTGTGGAGAAATGGTCAAAAATACTCCATCTGGCGTACAGTGGATAACTGCACTTAGTTTTTTCAATAAATTAAATCCCAACAGATTCTCCCCACAGTTTTCTGTTAAAAGGAATGGGCAGAATTCAGTGAATGGGCCTAATGTTACTGCTATTGGTTGGGACACTGGATTAATCACTGGGGTACCTGCGAACACTACTGAAATATTTTCATGCCCTGACAGTGGTATTTCTGGAACCAAGGGATGGTCTATTGAACACTTTTGTGCCCCCGTATCCACGAGGAATCTGTGCTCACTATCCCCGACTTTCATTTCTATGTAGGGTCCTTTCTGATTAACGGGAATAGGCACTGGTTCCGACCCCTGTCTTGGGCTGTCCTATTGGGGAAGCAACACATCATCTGATGTATAATCGCTGCTGTTATTATAGTACGCATTTGCATAAGTATCAAAAATGTTCCCACCCCTTCCTCTATTTCCATTTTGCATGTTCTGCTGCCTCTGATTCTGAGTAGAGGTCTGATTTTGAGCTTGGTTCTGATTTTGGGCACCATTCCCTTGGCTATTTTGGTGCTGCTGCATGTTATTTCTATTATGTCCATTTGCTCCTGGATGCCCCCTATGCTGTCTGCTCTGGACATAACCATTTCTATTTTGCAAGTGTGGACATTGCGCTCGTCAGTGACCTTCCTCTCTGCAATACGCACACTGATTCAATCCCAGGGGCCCTCCATGCATGTTTGAATTACCTCTGCCTTGGGCGTTTCCTCTACCTCTATTGTGTCCCGCTACTTGCTGGAGTAGCACCCTTGTCTTTAAATTTGTTCTATCCTTCGCCTCTTTCTCTTTCTCAGTGTTTACTCTGTTCTCGTAATATTCAGCCATATGTAATACTTCACTCAACGTTTTTGCTTGCCATGCACTTTCCGATGTCATTATTAAGTTTTGAATGGGAAGTATTAACCCCCTCACATAATTATGAACAAATAACCTTTTTCCCGCCTCTGTACTTACATCCTGTCCACTAAAATCTGTAAAGACTTCCTCAAATCTATTAAAATAATCCGTGGCTAGTTCATCCTTGCCCTGCACACATGCAGTCAGTTTGTCCCATTGAATTATTTTCTCTGGAACAATTTCTTTCAATTTCGGTATTATTCGTGCTGGTAATGCCACCATATTTGGCCCGGTTTTCCTCCCACCTCTTTATTCCTATCCTCTAGTACTAAATCCACCCATGTGGCGCCATAGGCCATTGCAACATCCACTTTCCTTATTTGCTTCCATATATCTGCTGGTAATATTACTGGGAATATTAAATCTATGTCACCCATAGTGAGCATGGATGATTGCAAGCAGGACTTTACTTCTTTATAAAATCCCCTGGGATTCTTTCTTATATTGGGAATCGTCTGTTTTATGTTATTCACTTCCTGTCTGGAAAAGGGGACATGTACATATTGGACAGTATAGTGGGCTGGTGTTACCTGTGCCGCTTCGGTACCTGTTGCAGGAATCTCTACTTTCGGTACAAAGGTAGGTGGGACTTCTCTCATGGGAAATACTGCACTCACTGTTCCTCCCCCCTCATATGCAGTAATATTCACAAGTCAAGTGATAAGGCTGATTCTCCTGTCCGCGTTCAAATGCCCTCTTATATACTATTATTATATTGATGGGGCTGGCTTTCTTCTCACTTATATCTTTGTCTATCAGATGTTCAGCCATTATCTGCAATGCTTTTCTTTTCATGGGCAAGGTGTACTCATCAAATATCTCATGTATCTCCATTGCGGGAATACTAGGGTCTGAAATCCATTTCAACGCCTCTCATATACACACTCTTAGTCGGTCACCTGTCTGTCTTGATGACGACAAATATCGCTGCTGTATATATGGCTCTACCGCTTCAGTTCTATCTCTCCTAATATCTCTACTCCTATATCCAGGTGTGGCAAACATTTCAGCATACTCATTATCAAGTTCATTCTTGAGTTCAAAAAGTCGGTCTATATGTAACCTCATCTCTTCATCCCTCCCTCTAAAACATGCCAATGCATTCAAATCTAACAATCATTGTGGCGGTAACTTCCCAATCAACTGTTTCCATCTAGCCACTAAATATTCACCCATGCATTCCAACACTACCTGTCTTTCGTTGCTCCTCCTGAAGTCAAATATAGAAGCCATCGCTGCCGTCTCATCATTCCCATCTATATACATTTCAGCCTGTTCTTGCAACTCTCGCTTCCTCTCCTTGGTAAGCGCACTACGAGCTACTCTCCTACATCCCCTCTGTTCAGCCTCTTCTTCTGTTTCAACAACTTCAAGTTCAATTACGGGAAGGGCAGATGGGACAGAAACGATCTCTAAGGTGGGAGGTACAGATGGAATCATGGGAACGGGCAGTATCTGTTGCAATGTTGATTGGCTAACAGGAGGCGCTGCATGTGCAGTCTGTGGCTGTGCTAGGATCTGAACAGTCGGGAGCGGCTGAGCAACAGGAGGGGGTTGAGCTATAGCCACTTACACTGTCTTTTTAGCCTCTCGTCTTGGGCCTTGTTTCGTATCAGTCAATATTTTTTCTATCAATTCATCTGATGAATGCAATTCTCGTTGTGGATATATTTTTTCTATACTCAACTGGTCGCGTCTATTTGATTTTCTCAAACTATTATTCCACTCCTCCTCCTCTCTCTCTTCGGCTCTCTTCGATTTCGATTTATGCCTGCGCTCACGTTTCTCTCTACTTCTCCAATAAAGCATAGCTTCCCTTCTCCAGTCCCTAAGGATATCTAATGCCGCAGGGCGTTTTCTTTTTTATTAACACCTTCTCCAAATTATCTATCCTCGTCATCTCAAAACTCCCATGACTCGGCCACTGAAGATCTTCCTGCTTTCTGGTTTGCTTATGCCAAATCTCACAAAACATTATCGCTCCCACACCGTATTTCACATACATCTCATACGCCGGCGTTCTCACCGGTGGCGCCACCTGGCCAGTTTCCAAAGATTGTCCGCCGCAGCAGTAAAAACCTGCTAGAGTGGACAATACCCCAGGCATGTTTTAACCTTACCCTTGGCTAATCAACCTTACTCTGGGTGTTTGATTTTGCAATATCAACTCAACCAATATCAGGATCACTTTTGATTCGGGGCACGACTCACCTGATCAGTCAAGTTGTCTTTTCAAGACACAATTCGTCCGTATAATGATGCAACCAATGATGTTGTGTCTGCGTATCTTGGCTCACTCTGCCTCGTTTCGGGACCCTCGCCTCTTTGTTCTCTGGCCGGGCAAGTCGATCAGGGATTAGATGTGTGCAGATCTGCATAGGAGTCTCATCGCTTATGCAGGGGCACACCAAACACCTCTTGATCCCGGCTCGATCGTTCCGTCCTCGCCGTTCTTTCCGCCTTCCTTATCTCTCAACGTACACGATGGAACAAGTGGGGGAGGGTCCCTATTCGGGCGCCATCTTGAAGGGGCCCCTGAGGGAACCTCGTTTGTGGAAACAAGGCACAATCACCACACACAAACTGATATGCCAGACGCAAGGTTGTATTCCCAAAATCTAGGGTTTATTGCAAAACAAATAGTCTCACTTGGCCAACTGGTCCCACGCCCCGCGACGTGTGTCTATCAGACCTTGGGGGAAGCAAGAGAGCGAAATTCATAATATATATATACAAAACAAGCACCTAGTAATCAGTAGTGTCACAACTTATACCACCCCTATTGCATTTCCTTTGAATTAGGCACGATGATTGACAATGGTGACAAGTTTGACACCTTCAAACATTCATTGTGTAACAGTTTGCAATTTTATAAGCCCACAGACATTAAGTCTGTGTTGTAAACAACACAATGCTTCTGTTTTCTGCAAGCAAGCTGTGCGTAGGGAGAGACACATTCCAGGCCTTGCTATCTCCTAGTTTCTATTTGTGTGCCGGGGGGGTCAACTTGCTCTCCAGGGCTTTACCGGGCTCAGGGAAGGGGGGGCGCAAAGAAGAGCATAATTCAAGTAATTTAATGTTCGCTCTAGCGTTTCTACTGTGCTTACCGAGACTAGCTGGCACCTGCTATACTGATGAGAATGCCTTGCTGCTCACTTTCCAAGGATATGCGAGGGAGGGGACTGGACATTTCTGTCTGAGTTACTGCGTTATGTTTCAACATGCCACTCGCAGCCTTGCATTGTGCACCAGAGAAGCAGAATAACATTTCAGCAAAGTAGTTTTACATGAGGCAAAAAGCAAATGTTAGCGAAAAACAAAATGGCGATTTCAGTCGCTTCAAAATGGCTGCACCTTAGTCAAGCTTATGGCTATATGTTTCTAATACTATATGCATGAGGCGGTTGGTCTTCAGCCAACATAATACATAGCCTTATGATCGAGGGGTGTCTATTTTTCTAGATCGACAAATTGTGCTCCTCCTTTTTGGGGGTCAAGTGACAATGGGCCTCATTACGACCCAGGCGGTAAGGGGTTAACGGCAGCGTTAACAGCGCCGACCCTTACCGCCTGAGTACGAGGTCCCTTAGCGCCATGGCGCTTTTAACACCTGCTTTTAGCAGGTGTTAAAATCCATGGCGCTATGGGATCATGGAGTTAATTACGCCACCGTAATTTACGGTGGCGTAATTAACGCCTTCCCCACTCCCATTATACCCTATGGGGCAAAAATGGGAATGGGGAAGGGTAAATGGGGATTGGGGACTTACCGCCCCGCCAAGGTCGGAATGGGGCGGTAAGTCCGCCAACCACCATGGCGTAAACGTAGTTTACGCCATGGTGGTAAAGTCACGGCCCAGGCGGTAACTTACCGCCTGGGTCGTAATGAGGCCCAATATGTGCTAGCACATCTTTTTACTTGCACCCAAAAAAGTTAGGAGAATCTGGTGCACTGACTGCACTGAGAGTGGCTCTGTAAAGTGTATGTGCCTTATGCTGTGTGCCATTGAGTGGAAGCGTGGAATACTGTACCACAGTATTGAATCACGAATGGGAGATATAGCCTTTTGGTAGAACAAACCCTAGGAATTCAATGAAGAAAGTTGAGGTCCATAGCAAGATGTTTGATGATTCTCTGGAAGGTAAACACATGTCAAACATAAGGCATAAATTGCAGCACTTTCTGTCACGTCAGCAGCCGCTCAAGTTTTAATCACGAGTCATTTACAGGAAGAGGACAGAGCACACTGGACTGAAAGGCACCTTCCTACCTTAAACAATGACAACATATAATTGGAACATGGCATGCAGCCACTGCCTATATGCATAACAATCCCTATGCATCTAGCACCACTCCACATCACCACCATGCGACTCTGGGAGTCCCTTGGTAAAAAGGAGTGTATGCATATATCTAAAGCCTCAGTGCCCCTGCTGATTCCGAAGCCCAGGCTAATCCTTACAGGATGCTGCATGTTTGACTTTCAAGCCATCTTCTAAATCACCTTTGTTTAAACCATTATCAAAAATAAGAATGTAAGTCTGATTACTCTGATAACATTCAGCTGATGCACAGGATCCTCTAGCAAAACTGGATGAGGCAAAGAAAAAAAAAATGTAACCTCCAGACAGTCACAGTGCTTCAGGTGACTTGCAGATTTTCTGAGAGGGTCCTTGGTGTCGTAGGCCCAGGGAGCTCTGTTTTACAGGCAGCATCCTCAGAGGGTGCAATAGGTCCTCTGGCAAAGCTGGATGTGGCCAAGACAAAACATGGTACCAAGCCAACAGTCAGTCGTATAATCTCGGGGAGCCAATTACAGTACTCCATGTGCTTCCATACTTGCAGGCAGGTTCCTGGGTGGCCTAGGGAGCCTCGTTTTCCAGGCAGGACCCTCAGATGGTGCACTGCTTCCACTGACAAAGCTAAATGTAGGCAAAAACAAAAGAAAGTGGAAACAAACCTCCAGACTGTCACATGACCACCGTTCTTCAAATGGCTTCCATAATAGGTCAGTTGAATCAAATGTAGCTGAGAGATCCAGCAACAACAGCAAGTAGGCACTCTCATTGCTTATCAAGTGCAGCAGTGGTCTTACTGCTGTAGCCAGGTCAACACCCTTACCAAAAAGGGGGACAGGAGATTATGGTCCCCATACAACTTTTCTACTGATCTGAAACAACTCTTTGTAATCATTTGCCAAAAACCATGTGAGAGTGAACAAGGCTAAAATGACATAGGTAGATAAGATTCCAGTGTGTTTTTATCAACACAAGTATTGCATGTCTGGTATTATGAAGGTTAGGGAAACAACCTTCTGTGAGAGTTAAAGTCAAATAATTGACAACAAAAGGATCACATGCCTACATTTTTAAATGTTTAAGCAGGACAAGGGTCATCAACATACTTAGTTGGTTTTGATTTAGCCATCAAGGCTGATATTGTCTCTAAATTCCAAATTGACTTAAGTTGCAGAGGTTTTAATTCGCATATTTTCAAAAGAAAAAGAAATATAAGGAACATTCAATCAAATAGTTGTGATGTTATCAGAGCACAACAGAGCAAGTGCTTTACATTTGATGTTAGACAATAGGCAAAGCAGATACATTGGAATCTTTGAGAACTTCTGAGAGTGAAATGAAAACGTTTGCCACAATCATATTGCAATAGTGCATTTGTTTGCATCTCTAGTGTTGCTTGAATAGCTAGCAGGTGACTCATTTAGTAACAAACCGTTCTTGGTGGAAAACTTAGCTGCCACTGCTTTTTATTACACTTAACAAGTTGACGCTCAGTTTTCAATACAGGTGAAAGAAAAAAAGAACATACATTTTTACGTGAAGGCGCCCAGATTTTAAAGGGGCTCTATCATGTTGGGCGTTAGAAACCTCATCAATGACTTGTGTAAACACATCATTAACTTGTGGATAACCCTCAGAATAGATTCACTGCCCACACCTTGGAAAAGGGTGTCATTTGTAATAGCTTAACGTCGCATTTTAAAATAGACATGTTCTCTTCCTTCCAACTGTATGAAAACAGACTGTAACTCCAGTAAAAAACACATTTAGATGATCAGCCCAATTAGCAATTTTGTGTATACGTTCAAATTAATGTGAGGTGACCCAATGACTAAATCTAAAAAAATGACTATTAAAATGTGTAGGGAACATAGAACTTTGAAGATCCAAAAAACTCACCTGTTCAAAGAAGCAAAATGAACACAAACAGATTCACATCAAATGTATCCACAAACATGATGATTTAACATATGCATTAGTCACATTGTGCCAAACGTTCATGTCTCTCGTAACGTTTAGCAGTTTCCTCATAGTAGTGATCATAGTCTCCAGACTGCACTCTCTTCTCATCTGCCAGTTCCCAGCTCCTTCTTGCATATGGTGTACAATATATCTCTCTGAGAGAGGGAGAGAGAAAAAGAGAGAGATGACGAGAGAAAGGGAAAAAGACGCTATGATAGATCCAGAGATAGAGTTTGAGCGTGACTGTGGCAAGAGAGAAAGTGAAATGGCGGCTTTCTGCAGAGGTCAGTGGTAGACGTGTGGCATATATTTGGTACAGCCACAATATGTGAGGTACAGAAATAAGATTATGTGCATCTCGTAAATGGTGACTGCTGTGGTATAAAATCTGAGTAGCATAAAGTAAGATAATAAGAGTATTATGAGATGGCATGTTATGTTATCTTGCATATTTATAGCGCCTACAGAGCCATACGTTATGGTGTGTAAGGACTTTGCCTGTAAGAGAGGAGTATGATAGAACATGCATTCGTATTAGAGAGAAGTAAAGTAGACTAGATAGTTGGAATGATGAGAAGGAAAAGTTGTAGGAGCTATGTGTACAATTGGACTGAATTTATCGTGGGTGTCAACTGTTTTCTTTTGCTGCACCAGGGGATATGTCTGGAATGTACTCACCCGATCGAGCATGTGTGTTATGGTATCCAATATTTATACTGTGCCCATTGTCACCCATTGTCACCCTAGTCGTCTTTCAGCACGTGGCCTAGGCAGATATTTTATAACCCTGCCAGAGTGTCTTCAGACCTTAGTGTGTGGAAGGGAGGGGACCTGGGGCAGGAGGTGATAGGAACGAGAAGCTAGACAATAGAATTATCTCAGAAAAGAAAAACTATTTGGATGAGTGGGAAGGGATATGTTTGTTGAGGCAGGGAGGTTTGTTTCTCAAATGTTATTGGTAAGCATGAGTGAAAGACTCAGGAGAGTACAGCTCAGTTTAGAGCAGTATTTTAATGTGATTGCAGTATCTAGAACTGATGCAGCATGTTAAAAGATGTAGTTAGGTGGTGAGTGGTTGTGTGATGGATTTGAGAGATGCTCAAGTGGGTCCTAGTAGCATGGACGTTTTCACCAGATCTGTTTGTAGGAAATAATTCCTATATCAAGGGAGAACACTGGGTCTGCCAAGCCAGCTGACAGGAGTGTCAGTGTCAATAGTTGGACATTAATGTACATATGGCTTGGAGTACATCAGGTAAGTGAGAGGGGATGGGAAGAGGAAACATAATGGATTTGGGCCTAGTAATATTAGGTTGTGCAAGCTATGAGCTAGGTGTAATTCACTGTAACTTAATAAAATAACATTCATAACAAAATATCTCAAGTGACCAGCTATTCAAGCAAGGAAAACAATTACAGTCCTGAGCAGGACATGTGTAGCCTCTTGCAGGATGAATTCCAACACATTAGATACTCGAAAGCAACATTCTCCAGATGAGACAGAAAGCGGCTGCAGGGTAAGTTTCCTTCTCAGTAATGCTCATTCCATGTCCAAATGACAGCGACATCTATTAACTGCTCCATTTATTTTTTCTTCTGTCAGATTAATTTAGTCAACCTCAACAGCAAGAGAGGTAGAATCACCCTCATAGACAAGATTGCCTCATCCGTGAAATTACCTTCCACCAGCATCCCATTTATGATTCCTGCCTCCATTTGTTTTTCGTGGTTACCAAAAGGATGTTATACCTGACCAGTCTCTAGCCCTGAGCTTCTGTGCAAAGTGCTTAAGGACACAAAGCCTGTTTTTGGCTCAGCAGTGGTCAGACCTGTGAGCCTTCCACAATGTCATAGTAGGACTGGGCATGTTGAAGACATGTCCAAGAAAACCCAGATGGCAAAGACTTTCTAGATACTTCCCTAAGCACACAAAATTTGGGAGGTGTTGTATGTCAGAAAACTGAATTGGCCAAGTTTGCAAAAGCTCTCCGAAAAGCGAGCAAAACAGCCTCGTTTTTGTATTTTGGTTTCCTCTTTTATGTACTGGTTATCAAAAGGATTTATTTTTTAAAACTTTACAAAACCCTAATCTTGTTCTTCTGACCAAAGTGCTTAAAGATAAAAAGTCTGTGTTTGTGAGAAATTCAAAACATAGCCCCCACCTGTCAGAGAAGTATGCTGATGTGGAATGACACTAACAGGTCAGATTTGCTGACATTCTGAATTTGCATTAAAAGCTGAGTAACATAACATAATGTAACATAAATGGCATATAAAAATCTATGCAAAAAACTACGGGGGACCTGGGAGACCCTCTGCCAGACATTATTCCTGGTTACGAGAGCCTTACCTGGATTATTTAGCTCACTATTTTTCACAGAGGTGAAATATCCAAAACATATAAGTCTCTGTACTGCCCAGAGGAAGTCTAGCACCGAAATGCTAGGCAATTATCCTCTGAACATGAGTACCAACAGCAACCCCAGACACGTGTTTCGGTCTAGTTGGACCTCGTCAGTAGGGTGGAGCTGTGCCTCTCTAAGGATAGTGAGCAAGGGGTCCATGTCTGGATTCCCCTGGTAACTTAGGGTGAGATAGAAAGTTACATAAATTATGCAAATTAATAAGGGGGGGTCCTGGGAGTCCCTCTGCCAAACATTAGTCCTGGTTATGAGAGCCTTACCCAGAGTCTTTAGCTCACTATCTTTCACAGAGGAGAAATATCCAAAACATATCAGTCTTTGTCCTGCCCTGGGGCAGTCCAGCACCAAAATTCTAGGGAATTCTCCTCTGACACGTCTGGGGTTGCTGTTGGTACTCTAATTCATATGAACATTTCCTTGCCACTGGCTGAAATGTTTGCAGTTAAAAATGTATCCTAATAATTACTTTTTTAAAGGATTTTATATTTTATTTAAATCGACATTTAAATATTTAGATATGGAATGATTTGTTAAAATGCAACATTTTCCAAGAGATTCAAAAATTGCAATTAATTACAGCAACTTTAATCTGAAACAGTGATGTTGTCTACCAGCTGTGATTTTGCCTTACAAATATTCTCAAAATATTCATTTATGTATTTGTTTATTGTTTAATAAAATAGGGCCAACTGCAAAACAGAGTTACTTCATGGCACCCCCAGTGTGTGGGGGGCAAGACAAGTATAGGACACAGAAAGCTGAGCATTTGCAGATCTTGGTTTATTGAGATCCGGGTAAAAGCAAATGGTAAAGGGGCAAGAGGCGAGTGCAAAGAAGAACAGGAGAGTTAGCAAGTGCAACAGAAGTGGATAGGCTGAAGTCCCATACTTGTCTTGCCCCACCCCCCACTCCGGGGGTGCCAGGAAGTCACTCTGTTTTGCTGTTAGAGCTATTTTAATAAGCAGTAAAGAAATAAATGAATTAATATTTCGTGAACATTTGTAAGGCAAATTCCCAGCTGCTAGACAACATCTCTGTTTGAAGTTAGAGAAACCTATAATATCCCGGATCTAGTTTAGGAACTTCTTCTGGAGGATTTGTCTATGTTCTCTTTACCAACTAAGGGGAAAGCTTGACTCCCACTAACTAGGAAGAACATGACCTACTGGGCTCACATGTTAGAAACATGGATATGTAAATCATACGAAGCCCAAGAAGCAGCACAAAAGGGAACCCTATCTTCTTTTGATTTTATGAGGATTAAGCTCTTTAATCCGGGGAATGAACCTAAGGGTTTTTTACTGAACTAGAGGTCACTTTAGTAGAATTACAATCCTCTGCAAGGTGGCATGAAAATGAGAAGCGTGCCTGCCGATCAATGATTAGTACATTTTATGAAGAGGAGGAACCGACTGCAGTGAGAAAATGAAATATGCAATTCAATATTGAATTTGTGTGGAACAAATGTCTCAAGGTTGCACAATCGTTGTCCTGAAAGTGCAAGCTGTCGAAGCACCACCTCTATCTTTTTTACTGCTTCTATAGAAAGATTTTAAAGGTTCTTAAGAAACTGGAGGGTATTTGTGCCAAGTGTGGGAATTATTTGGGTTCTTATAAGCATTTTTACTTTACATGTGATTATTGGAGAAGGGTGTTACATGGCATCCAAGTAAATAGTAATTTGGAGATAAACATAAGTGTTAATCGCATTTGATTGTGAATGCTCAAATAAACAAATGTAAGTTCATGGTTTGTCTTGTCGCGGTTTATTACACGGTTACACCCAAATCAGAGAACTCATTCCCCCACAATGATTCTGGCACACAACCCCAACAAATACTTGGTGCCACAATGGACTCAGAACCAGGCGGTGTGCATTAAGAATATATTTATTAATTAATGTATTCAGCCAATATCACAAATAGATTACATCAGCCACCGATGTTGTGGCAACACAAAAACAAAATGACTTATGGATAGCACTAACATAGAGATATGCTGTCACGATTAATTCCTTTTAACTCACCCACCAAAACAGAAGAAGAACAATTCAACACACACCGTGATAGCACATTTTGTTACGCTTTCTCCCAGCCACCCTCACCCTCCAACTTCAGTTAGACTGGATTTCTTTGATGCGTTCCGCATCTCTGGTAATCACAAGAAGGCCCAAATCACATTTTCATGAATAACTTTAGTTGTGTTTATCCCCCAAAAATCGTTTTAGCATGGTTAGAAGGAGTTGACTGTCACCTTTTATAAAAGCCTTCAATGACTGTTGTGCGTTATTCTATGGGGTACATTTACCAGCCCAGCAGAACTCCCCTGCATCACAAAACTACATGTCCAGCAGTTACAAGAATAATGGCTGTCCAGTGTCTGCTGAGCACATATGGGGTGAGATGGAATATAGCCCCCCAAGAATGGCTGCACTTGGTTTTCAAAATGTCAATCCAAAGAAAATAAATTAAAATGCAGAATGGCTCTGCACTGCTGTGCTGTCAACTTGAAAACTCAAGGCTGCACCGAGAAAGGACCTGCATTTAAAATGACATCGCACTGGTGCTACTTTCATTGCAAACCTCGCACAGTTTCGTCCTTATTCAACACAGACATGTCCATATATTTCAATTTAACATGATCAAATAAGGCTTTCCTGCCCAGAACGGCATTGCTTATCAAGTAAAATCTGTGAAGAGCAGAGAAATTCATTTCAGTCGGCATGACCAGCGTTCACTTTTGCAACAAATGAACCCACGCAGAGCACTTTAAAAGAAAGCTCTTTCTCGCTAGCTATGCATCAATTACAAAGAAAACTATTTCCAGCATCTTTCTGTGCTCTGAAACTGATCTGATCTGTCAAGGCTTTTCAGAAAATGTATGCCAAAGAAACCGCATCTTGTGAAATCCCCATGTAAAATGAACATGTGTAGATTTGTTTTTGCAGAAGCAGTGAAATGACACTTTGAAAGCTAAAATGTGAAATCATCCCAAATACTCACACAGAAACAGTATTTGATGTGGGGACCTGGGGTGGTTTAAGTATATATTATTTTTATTTACAAAAAAGACTTAGTTTCTGTGAAAGAAAGAAAGGAAAAAAATGTGTTTGAAGACAGCAGAACCAGTTTGGCAAGGCAAGCACTTTGAAGGTTCCCAGCCCTCTTGGGAAAGGAAGCCCCTTTACAAATGTGAAAGGACCAAGGTGTGGGAATTGGCAACTTCGTCAGACTGACCGGCATTTCCCCTAGCAAGGGACAATGGATCAAGGGGAATCAGCCCCTTCACAGAGAAGTGTGAATTCCTTTTGACACCTGTCCTCAGCTTCATCTGCCAGAATGAAAGGGCACTATGGTAACCCTGTTGTTCAGAACTGACACAGAGGGGGCAGGCTGGCTGTGGAGATTTGAAGTGCTTTCAATCTTGCAGTGACAAATGCCATCCATAAGATTACAAGCACATTTTACATTAAGCCATTTATTTCAGTTATCTAAAGAAGCAGTAATGTGAAATTATGACAGCTTTAATGTAATTTTTATACCATTAACCCCTTAAGTGCCAAGGACGAGATATCTTGTCCTTGAAATTGCCTGTGTAGTGGCAAGGACGAGATAGCTTGTCCTTTTTGGCACCTTGTTTTGTGTGATCCGTGCAAAGCAAGGATCACACAAAACTGTAATCCAACCCCCAGGCTATGTGAGGGGGAGGTCCCACCTCACTGCCAGGGGGCTGGATTACCTTCAGTTTCATGTCGGCGTGCGTAAAGCACGTCGGTGTGAAACTGAAAGTAAATTCACTGCAGCAGCCATTTTCGGCTGCTGCAGTGAAGCAAGAAGGTGAGTGCCCTTCTTTGTCAGCCTCGATCTCCGGCTGTATTTCAAGCCAGAGATCGAGGAAAGGGGAGATTCTCCGCTTTCCAACTATACCCTTTCTGCTTACTAGGTAAGTGGCCCTCTTCCCCCTGTGGCCCCAAAGCATGGGGCCACATCGCTGGAGACCCCTAGGGGCAGATGAACACTGCCCCCAGAGGTGAAAATGAAAAAAAAAATTAAATAAAAATCGAAGGAAGGGGGAGTTGGGGGCTCTGGGGCCCACTAGACCACCACGGATATAGCAAAACGTGGTGCCCTTGGAAAGGGGAGATTCTCCCCTTTCCAACGACACCATGTATATGACGCATTGATGGTCACAGATCAGCACAAACCGCTCGATCCGTGACCAGTAACCCACTGGATCACTAGAGATACGTTTGTGATGTGGGGGGAGGGGGGCTGCTTACAGTAAGCAGCCCTCTCCCCCCTGGCCCCCAAAGTATGAGGGCACATATGTTCACAACCCTGGGGGCAGATGGCTGACCATCTGCCCCCAGGGAGGGGGAAAAAAAGAAATAGAATGGGGGTGGGGGGCCTGGAATTTTTTTGCCCCCCTGAAATGATGGTGGCCCTCCCCCTCCCACACCAAGTGGAAAGGGGGGCCACCCCTTTTAGCCCTCCCTGGGGGTAGATTTATGCCCCCAGGCAGGAGTCAATGAGGAGGCCCCCCATCCAATTGGGGGGTGGGGGCGGGGGCGGGGGCCACCAGGAAATAGTGTGCAGGCCTACGGTGTCCTCTTTTGGGAAATGCATGGGGTTCCCTGTTTTCCTTGCTGTCTTCGACACCCCAGGTCCAAATCTGTAGGTTGCCCACATGAACAAAATGGGCAGTGGCGAATGGCTTGGGGTTAGCAGTGGGTTACCCCTTTCCTTTTGCGCCCCCGGTAGGTGCATTTTCATTGGGACACGTGTGGGGACGCGGGAACGTAGGCCATGTGTTGTTGGCAGTGTGTTTCGGTGGGTGACCAGAGCGAAATGTCTGAGAATTGTCTTCACTTGCAGCTAATTTCAGAGACATTTCCCTGTGTCCACCTACCGAAACACATCGCCAACAACAGATGTCATACCTTCTCGCGTTCCCACAGGTGTCTCGACGAAAAAGGTACCTCACATATGTGGGTGCACCTACTCAGGGCGCAAAAGGAAAAGGGTAACCCGCTGGTAACCCAAGCCTTTTGCCACAGCACAATTTGTTCATGTGGGCAAACTACAGATTTGGGCCTAGGGTGTCGAAGCCAACAATGAAAACAGGGAACCCCATACATTTCCCAAAAAAAGGACACCCGTGGGAATGCACAGAGGTCTGACTTGCGCAAAGCGGCCCATAATTTATTACCCAGAAACCCAGACAAAGTGAACATTGTATTTTTTCCACACCAAATATCACACTTTGTCGGGGATTGTGGCTGATAAAAACTGGGGCAATTTGCAAAAGGCAGACCTCTGTGGATTCCCACGCGTGTCCTCTTTTGGGAAATGCATGGGGTTCCCTGCTTTCCTTGCTGGCTTCGACACCCTAGGCCCAAATCTGTAGTTTGCCCACATAAACAAAATGGTCATTGGCGAAAGGCTTGGGGTTACCAGTGGGTTACCCTTTTCCTTTTGCGCCCCCGGTAGGTGCACCCACACATGTGAGGTACCGTTTTCATCGGGACCAGTGTGGGGACGCAGGAAGGTAGGCCATGTGTTGTTGGCGGTGTGTTTCGGTGGGTGGCCAGAGCAAACTGTTTGAGAATTGTCTTCATTTACAGCCAATTTCAGAGACATTTCCTTGTGTCCACTCACCGAAACACGTTGCCAACAACAGATGTCATACCTTCTCGCATTCCCACAGGTGTCCCGACGAAAAAGGTACCTCACATGTGTGGGTGCACCTACTGGGGGTGCAAAAGGAAAAGGGTAACCCACTGGTAACCCCAAGCCTTTCGGTGCAGCCCATTTTGTTCATGTGGGCAACCTACAGACTTGGGCCTAAGTTGTGGAAGCCAGCAAGAAAAACAGGGGACCCCATGCATTTCCCAAAAGAGGACACCCATGGGGATCCACAGAGGTCTGACTTGCGCAAATAGGCCCAGAATCTACTACCCAGAACCCTCTGCAAATTCCAAATTTGGGGGTATAAAACACAATTTCTTGACATTTCACTCTGCTCAACCACCGAAACACGCTGCCAACAACAGATGTCATACCTTCCGCGTTCCCAGAGGTGTCCCAAAGAAAACGGTACCTCACATGTGTGGGTTCATCAATCTAGCGCATAGGGAAAAGGCTAACCCACTGATAACCACAAAAGGGTTTGGGGAGATAACCCACAGATTTGGGCATAGGGTGTCCAAGCCACCAAGTAAAACTGGGAACCCCATGCATTTCTGAAAAGAGAGTACCAGTAGGAATCCACAGAGGTCCAACATGCGCGAAGCGGACCAGAATATTTTACCCAGAACCCTCGACAAAATAAAAAATGTGGTTTTTTTTGGCACATTTCAGACTTTGCCGGGGCTTCTGGGTAATAAATTCTGGACCGATTTGCGCAAATCATACCTCTGAGGATTCCCACGGGTGGCCTCTTTTTGGAAATGCATGGGGTTCCCTGTTTTCCTTGGTGGCTTGGACACCCGAGACCCATATCTGTATGATGTGCCCGTCTGCAGAGGGTGTGAAATTCAGGTGTGAAAACAGACTTCGAGTTACTTGTGTTTCAGGCTTTCCCCTTGGCGCCCAGGTAGGTGCACCCAGGGGCATTGCTAGGGGGGGGTTAAGGGGGCTATAGCCCCTGATCTTTTGGTTGTAGCCCCGAATAGAATCTCAGGAGCTACAGCCAAAACACTAGCTAGCCCCCAGTCCCAACAGTTCTGACATCAGCTTAGCCCCGGGTCTTTTCCAGACCTAGCAACTCCCCTGGGTGCACCCACACATGTGAGGTACTGTTTTTATCGGGACACCTGTGGGAACAGGACGGTAGGCCATGTGTTGTTGGCAGCATGTTTCGATGGGTGAGCCGAGTGAAATGTGCAGAAAATGCGTTTCGGACTTTGCGGGGGGGTTTGGGTAATACTGTAAGAGGATTCAATCCAGCACTACAGCTAAGTCAATGCCTAGTCTGGGATACTGAATGGAAACCCTTATTGATATATCTTTATGTCCAGTTCATGAGTTCTGGATGACTACCCCTATATAACACCCCTCTCTTGGAACCCCCCTGACCCCACTGAGCCAAGAAGTAGTTCTGTTTTGCAAGTTTAAACGGTTTATTTGAGAATGTAAACAATATATATATATATCACACTTTATAATAAATTAATAATTAATATCACACTTAAGAACATGAGCAGTTAACAACAATGGGTAATGTTCTACTAATAAACTGATTTGATTACCCAGGAGTAGTATAAAGGATGAGGTAGCACGCTTGGGAATAGGAACAGAAGAATAAGGTGGTAGAGAATGCTTTATCTAGTTTCAGATGGATACAATGTTGAATGAAAATGCAATACAGAAAATACTCAATATGATTTCAACAAAAAAATGTAATCACTTTTCTCTGGCAATCCACCCCCCCCCCCTTTTGCAATGTAAGGAAATGAAGAGGAGAGCACACAGTTCTTAGAAATGCAATCAAATGTAATTCAGTTCACCCCAGCAAGCTTAGACTACAGAAGTTTGAAACACAGGCCCAACATGCTTTTATATGTGCTGGCAATGAAGTGAGGAATATGCTGAAAATGGTTTTAATTCCCTTTAGGAGGTTCAGGGTGAGTGAAATATACTTGGGATGAGTTCAGGCTCACTTTAGTAAGGATCTAGGAGTAACTAGCAGGTTAAACAAATTTTTGGCAAAGGAAAGCAAGGAAGCTGCTGTTTTCACACGTGGCTGGATTTTTAACCAAATCGAGAATCACGGCAAAATTCGCGAATGCGTGAATCACGATTACGGCAAAAGTATAAGCTTTCAGAGGAAAGTTAAACCAAGTTCCTAGCCCAAACGGTTCCAGAGATACGGACGATTAAATAAAGGTAGTTTTTCGGATTTGAAATTTTAAAAGTTCAAAGTGACAGGTTACAGCTTGCAGCTAGAAAATGACAGGTGACAGTTCTACTTAGGTTAAATAGAGTGAATTATATTATATTAAACTAAGGGATAGGTTCTGAGTTTTGCTAAGTACTCACAAGAGATTTTGGACAGGAGGGCGACTTTGTCACGGATCCGGTCACTGTGCACAGCACTTCACAGCGATCTGGTCTCCGGTTCCGAGTACAGCTCTGCTTTCTGGGTCACCGGCACTGCTCCTGGATCTTGGGTTCTGCTGGTCTGGTCTAGCACCAGTCTGCACGGCTCCTAGTCCCGCTTTCTCCGGACACAGCAATGTTCTAGGCAGGGAATTCAAACAGCTCGCCCGGCTGTTGATAGTCTGCAAATGATTTTTGGGCCTGCTGACAAATACTTTTGCTTGCAGTGGGCCTTCTTGGTTCAAAGTTCTGTAGTCTCTGTTTAGCTTGGAAGTCTAAGTGTAGGATCTCTGGATGTGAAGTCGTCGGTCAGCATGCTCCGCAGCAAAAGGAATTGAATGTCCCTACCTGTCCCAGCAGTCTCTTTTTATGTGTTTTGAAAGTGGGTGGAGAGGCTAGCTTTCTAGGCCCAACCCCTTCAGAGTTCTGATAGGTTGGAGAATTCTTTGCGTTCTCACTGGAGAACAGGATTGTGTGTCAGAATGATGTCATTTAATGGCTTGCAGAAAGGACACTCCCCTGTCAAATTACACACAAATCTATATTTGACCTAAAGACATATTTCATAGATACACAGTGGTTTGAAATTACATGCACCCATTACGGATCACATGAGGTATACTCTGTTCAAACTCTGATGTTTCTAAGAGCTTGCATTCAGAACTGGCAACATTTTGTGTTTTTTAACTGGTTTTGCAACATTGGTTTTTCATTAAAAATTATACACATATACACGGCCTGTCCATACATACTCCAGTAAATTCCCATGTCTCTAGCTTAAACACAGAGTCTGTGGTGTCAATAAATAGCGGGGTTTTGCCCCAGAACATCACACAAATTCCCAACGCGTCTTAAAACGTGCACCGAAAAATCACAAGAATTATGGTATCATTTAAATAATTTTGACAAGTCCGCACTGTGAGTTATACATCTTTCTCAGAATCATATTCTGGCCAACGGGGGTGTGTCTTTTCAGGTCACATGGTATAGAAACCAGTTTATCCAGTTTCTGCCAAGCTCAGAGACTCTGCCCCTCCCAGCTTCTGCCAAGGGGAAGCTGTTTTACGGTCCCCCCAATAAACCATCTGCCTGAGTCAAGGCAGGGCTTTGTTCAAAAGGAAGCCATTTACGACCCCCCTAATAAACCATCTGCCTGGGCCCTTTCTTTAGTTTCTTGCAATCCCCTGGTAATTCAATTAGAGAGTGTGTGACCTCCTTTTGGCAGGAGCAACAGAATGCAGCCAGGCCTCGGAATGCATTTGTTGGGCAAGCCCCCACTCCTGTCGGGGGTAGCTGTCTGGCAGAATTCCATTTTCCTTAAGCCAGGTTTCAGGTAAAATGTCACTTTTTGTTCCCCAGTTTAAGTCAAGACAATTTTTACATATGCAGCTAGAATGCTGATTCTAAGTTCAAAACTATGACATTTTAACAGTTACAAACTATGTGACACTCAAAAGTAGGTAACTCAGTTAATTTAAACATTTTCGATTTTTGGTAGTTTTAAATCCAGTTTCAGTTAGGCTGCTGCAGACCTGCAGAGCTCAGCCAGTCTTGTTATGAACATTGTTTTGGGGCTCTTCAACTTCCCAGATTTAGTATGCACACATACTTCATTCTGCCAGATGTCCGCTGGTGTTCAGTGAGATTTTCGGATGTGTTGCAATGTTTGAAAATAGGCATTTTGAACTGGCATTCAGAGAAACCAAAGGTAATTTTAAAGTGCGGTTTTTCCTTTGGCACACATTTCACTCATGGCACCCCGGCCCATCCTGCTCGCACTGGTGGGTGGCAAGTTAGGCAACCATTTTAGTGTGCACAAACTGTGTGGTTCTCCTGGATTTTGGCGCACATGTGGGCTTTTTGGCCATCTTGGATTTTCTAAGCCCACAGCACCAAATGTTGCAGCATGATAGCTCAAACGTGGGTCAGGACACCCAACAATACATTCTGGCCCGATTTGCGCAAATCATACCTCTGCGGATTCCCACGGGTGTCCTCTTTTCAAAAATGCATGGGGTTCCCTGTTTTCCTTGGTGGCTTGGACACCCAAGGCCCATATCTCTATGATTTGGCCGTCTGCAGAGAGTGTGAAATTCAGGTGTGAAAACAGACTTCGGGTTACTTGTGTTTTAGGCTTTCCCCTTGGCGCCCAGTTAGGTGCACCCACACATGTGAGGTACCGTTTTGATTGGGACACATGTGGGGAAGCGGGAAGGTAGGCCATGTGTTGTTGGTGGTGTGTTTCGATGGGTAAGCCGAGTGAAATGTGCGTAAAATGCATTTTCTTTTCACATTTCAGACTTTGCAGGGGTGTCTGGGTAATACATTCTGGGGCGATTTGCGCAAATCATACCTCTGCGGATTCCCACGGGTGTCCTCTTTTTGGAAATGCATGGGGTTCCCTGTTTTCCTTGGTGGCTTGGACACCAGAGGTCCATATCTGCATGATGTGCCCGTCTGCAAAGAGTTTGAACTTCAGGTGTGAAAACAGACTTGGGATTACTTGTGTTTTAGGCTTTCCCCTTGGCACCCAGGTAGGTGCACCCACACATGTGAGGCACTGTTTTCATTGGGACATGTGTGGGGACGTGGAAAGGTAGGCCATGTGTTGTTGGCGGTGTGTTTCGATGGGTGAGCCGAGTGAAATGTGCGGAAAATGCATTTTATTTTCACATTTCAGACTTTGCGGGGGTGTCTGGGTAATAAATTCGGGGCGATTTGCGCAAATCATACCTATGCGGAATCCCACAGGTGTCCTCTTTTCAGAAATGCATGGGGTTCCCTCTTTTCCTTGGTGGCTTGGACACCCGAGGTCCATATCTGTATGATGTGCCCATCTGCAGAGCGTGTGAACTTCAGGTTTGAAAACAGACTTGGGGTTACTTGTGTTTTAGGCTTTCCCCTTGCCGCCCAGATAGGTGCTCCCACACATGTGATGTACCGTTTTGTTCGGGACACCTGTGGGAACGCGGGACGGTAAGCCATGTGTTGTTATCTGTGTGTTTCAATGAGTGACCAGAGTGAAATGTGCGGAAAATGCTTTTTTTCCCCACATTTCAGACTTTGCAGGGTTGTCTGGGTAATCAATTCTGGGCCGATTTGCGCAAATCATACCTCTGTGGATTCCCACAGGTGTCCTCTTTTCAGAACTGCATGGGGTTCCCTGTTTTCCTTGTTGGCCTGGACACCCGAGGCCCATATCTGTATGATGTGCCCGTCTGCAGAGAGTGTGAAATTCCGGTGTGAAAACAGACTTGCGGTTACTTGTGTTTTAGGCTTTCGTCTTGGTACCCAGGTAGGTGCACCCACACATGTGAAGTACCATTTTCATCGGGACACCTGTGGGAACGCGGGACGGTAGGCCATGTGTTGTTGGCCACGTGTTTTTAATGGGTGAGCCGATTGAAATGTGCGGAAAATGCACATTTTCCCACATTTCGGACTTTGCGGGGTTGTCTGGGTAATAAATTCTGGGCCGATTAGTGCAAATCATACCTCTGCAGATTCCCACGGGTGTCCTCTTTTCGGAAATGCATGGGGTTCCCTGTTTTCCTTGTTGGCCTGGACACCCGAGGCCCATATCTGTATGATGTGCCCGTCTGCAGAGAGTGTGAAATTCCGGTGTGAAAACAGACTTGCGGTTACTTGTGTTTTAGGCTTTCGTCTTGGTACCCAGGTAGGTGCACCCACACATGTGAAGTACCATTTTCATCGGGACACCTGTGGGAACGCGGGACGGTAGGCCATGTGTTGTTGGCCACGTGTTTTTAATGGGTGAGCCGATTGAAATGTGCGGAAAATGCACATTTTCCCACATTTCGGACTTTGCGGGGTTGTCTGGGTAATAAATTCTGGGCCGATTAGTGCAAATCATACCTCTGCAGATTCCCACGGGTGTCCTCTTTTCGGAAATGCATGGGGTTCCCTGTTTTCCTTGGTGGCTTAGACACCCAAGGCCCATATCTGTATGATGTGCCCGTCTGCAGAGAGTGTGAAATTCAGGTTTGAAAACAGACTTGGGGTTACTTGTGTTTTAGGCTTTCCCCTTGGCGCCCAGGTAGGTGCACCCACACATGTGAGGTACCGTTTTTATCGGGACACCTGTGGGAACGCGGGACGGTAAGCCATGTGTTGTTATCTGTGTGTTTCAATGAGTGACCAGAGTGAAATGTGCGGAAAATGCTTTTTTTCCCCACATTTCAGACTTTGCAGGGTTGTCTGGGTAATCAATTCTGGGCCGATTTGCGCAAATCATACCTCTGTGGATTCCCACAGGTGTCCTCTTTTCAGAACTGCATGGGGTTCCCTGTTTTCCTTGTTGGCCTGGACACCCGAGGCCCATATCTGTATGATGTGCCCGTCTGCAGAGAGTGTGAAATTCCGGTGTGAAAACAGACTTGCGGTTACTTGTGTTTTAGGCTTTCGTCTTGGTACCCAGGTAGGTGCACCCACACATGTGAAGTACCATTTTCATCGGGACACCTGTGGGAACGCGGGACGGTAGGCCATGTGTTGTTGGCCACGTGTTTTTAATGGGTGAGCCGATTGAAATGTGCGGAAAATGCACATTTTCCCACATTTCGGACTTTGCGGGGTTGTCTGGGTAATAAATTCTGGGCCGATTAGTGCAAATCATACCTCTGCAGATTCCCACGGGTGTCCTCTTTTCGGAAATGCATGGGGTTCCCTGTTTTCCTTGTTGGCCTGGACACCCGAGGCCCATATCTGTATGATGTGCCCGTCTGCAGAGAGTGTGAAATTCCGGTGTGAAAACAGACTTGCGGTTACTTGTGTTTTAGGCTTTCGTCTTGGTACCCAGGTAGGTGCACCCACACATGTGAAGTACCATTTTCATCGGGACACCTGTGGGAACGCGGGACGGTAGGCCATGTGTTGTTGGCCACGTGTTTTTAATGGGTGAGCCGATTGAAATGTGCGGAAAATGCACATTTTCCCACATTTCGGACTTTGCGGGGTTGTCTGGGTAATAAATTCTGGGCCGATTAGTGCAAATCATACCTCTGCAGATTCCCACGGGTGTCCTCTTTTCGGAAATGCATGGGGTTCCCTGTTTTCCTTGGTGGCTTAGACACCCAAGGCCCATATCTGTATGATGTGCCCGTCTGCAGAGAGTGTGAAATTCAGGTTTGAAAACAGACTTGGGGTTACTTGTGTTTTAGGCTTTCCCCTTGGCGCCCAGGTAGGTGCACCCACACATGTGAGGTACCGTTTTTATCGGGACACCTGTGGGTACGCGGGACGCTAGGCCATGTGTTGTTGGCGGTGTGTTTCGATGGGTGAGCCGAGAGAAATATGCGGAAAATGCATTTTTTTTCCATATTCCGGACTTTGCTGGGGTGTCTGGGTAATACATTCTGGGACGATTTGCACAAATCATACCTCTGCGGATTCCCACGGGTGTCCTCTTTACGGAAATGCATGGGGTTCTCTGTTTTCCTTGGTGGCTTGGACACCCGAAGCCCATATCTGTATGATGTGCCCGTCTGCAGAGAGTGTGAAATTCAGGTGTGAAAACAGACTTGGGGTTACTTGTGTTTTAGGCTTTCCCCTTGGCGCCCAGGTAGGTACACCCACACATGTGACATACCATTTTCATCAGGGTACCTGTGGGAACGCAGGAAGGTATAACATTTGTTGTGTTTGTGTGGTTTTAATAATGTTTTGACCCATTTGGTGGTGCCCTTTGTAACACAACCCTTTCATTTCCCAAATATGACCTACATTTAGTTGCTGCTTAAGGCACCATACACTTTTGTAACCTGTACAAGTCACCTACCCTTGAAAAGGTCTGCCTGTGCTCTTTCAAAAAAATGTATGCTTGCCATTCCTCACCACATTAGTTTTCCCGATTTACACATGCTAAATGCATCTGTTCAGGCCGTGAGCATAAAACTCCTGTGTACCATGGCTCAGTGTTTGGCTTGTGGTATTGCTTGTTTTGTAAATCACTCCAAAAAATGTGTGCTTTCCTAACTGCAAGAGTCGGTGGAATGTAGTGGGGCATTGCTTTTCTCAAAATTCATAGAATCCATTGCCGTACCAAGCCAACCATGTCCAACACATACCTTTTTTCGGTCATTTTCCCGCTTTTCCCCCAATCTATGGCATTTTCCCCTACCTAGTTGTTGCCTGACCTACGCAAATTACCCCTTCCTAAACTTGGAATTTTGCCTACTTTTCAGAAATATATGCCTTTCTGTCCTCCAATTCTGCTTTCCTACCCTTTTCTTCCATTCCGTCCATGCATGTCCAAATGGCAAAAATGGCCAAAAGCGCCTACCTCTGACAAAACAGTTGATAACTACATCAAAATAATGTTTTTTCTTTCTATTCAACCTGTTCTTGAAAGCCAGGAAATTGGGGAATTCAGCACAGCAAACCATTTGTTCCTAGCTCTTACAAGGAAAAAACCAAAGGCTTCTTTGTACATCATTATATTGGCATTTTTTGAAAAAACCCAACATGTTTGTCCTTTTTGCTTATTGTCTCTCACACCCCTACAGCAACCTAGGATTCCTGGGTGGCGTTACGACCGCCTACATGTGGGAAATAAAGGAGCCACATTTGGCCGAGATATCTCATGTAACAAAAAAGTTACGAGGCATTGAATGGCCACATACCAAAATCCCAAAAAAAGGCCCTGGCACTGGGGGGAAATACCCATGGCATTTAAAGGGTTAAAATAAGACCATGCGGGTCGTTCTGACATGTGGTGGGTGCAAACGACACTAAAAAGGCATTTATGGGGAAAGCGTACATGGTACAGTTATTAAACCTGATGAAATATGTCCGGCACTATTAAGCTTATGTTTATCTAGTTGTAAGATTTTTTGATAAAATGGTTTTCAAAGAAATTGCAAAAGAGTGTTAGAAGGGTGAAGCAATATTGCACAAACGTGGCGCTTGAACAGGCATATTCCTTGTGAAATATGGGATTTGCCTATCTGATTTGTGTAAGGGTGACTATTGAAAATATGAAGTTGTATTCCTTAACTGTTTTTGTGAAAAAAGTGGCTTGTTGAACAAAAGGGGTCATAAAATGCATCCACTCAATGGTAGGACACTTCTTTTAGTCCAATCAGCTTGGAGGTAGCTGGCAACATCCACTGCTTGACCTATCCCATTTTAGAGGTAGGTCTAGGTTATTTCCGCCCACATAGTAAAAATCCTCTGATGTCATCCTGCTTATAAAAGGAGGAAGCATAGAGAGAGTCAGGCGATTCAAAAATCCAACATTCCAAATTCAGCAATCCAGACATTCAACATTCACCCTGCAAGACTGTCCAAACTACCCAGTTCAAGTGAATTCTGTAAGTATTACCCTCCGAAGTAACCAAAAAGCTGCATACACCACTCTTTTACCTTGCATTCTGTCCAACCCCATAAAAATCCTATAAATACGCTTGTAAATTCTTAAATTGTCAGAATCCTCTTAGTATCCTGTCCTTAGAAGTATCTGTGTTAGTCCCCATGTGCTAATGCAATTCTTTCCAAATCATTTCAGTCCGTTGTGTAAGTCCTTAGTACTATTTTGAATAAATTAATACATTTCCCATAGAGATAAACGCGGCGTGAATAGGTTAACCTTGCAAATTAACCTCCTTGCATACCATGTCATTCTTTAAATATCTAGCCACTAAAATCTAGTTGCCGTAAAACAAATAATTTTGCTAACAAAACCGAGTTTGCCTGTGAAAGTGTTTCCCTTTTAAAATCCGATTTTGCTTCCCTATATAGAATCCCATACTGTCACCCATCAAGCGTTACACTTTCTCTTTAGTATCATACCTGTTATGTGCCTTGGTACCTCATCAGTAAAATCGATTTTCGATTGTGTCTGTTTAGCTCATTTCTGAAGCTGTTTGCTTATTTTAAACCTGGGAAAACTAAGAAATTGCAATTTTGCCACGTGTGATTCTTTCTGCACTGTTTTTCCTTCCCAAAGTCTATTTTCTAAACTGTATGTATGTTGTTTAGTGTCTTGCCTTGTAGCTTGTAAGTTTGCTTGCATCTTTAGTACAGCCACACAACTTTCTGTCTGATTCATTCAACCACACATGTAAAATAACTATTTAGTGAATTCTGAGTGCCATTTTGCTCAATTTCAAGGGTTTTCAATCCGATGTTGGCCTCCTATTCAGGGGTGGTAGGTTTTCTAGTCTGATTTTTGCCTCTACCATCTGGCTCCTTGCTACTCCTCTCCACCCACACAAAATTTGGTTAACAGGGGTTTGGGGGAGTGTTGCAGAGGGAATGCATAAAAGTTGTCCCATTTAAAAGTATTACCAAAAGTGATCTGGGTTTCATTCATATTTGCATTGCTGTATCTGTTGTCAGAAAGTTGAATTAAGTGTAGCTTATCATGTTGCTCTGTAACTATCACCCCACTGGTGATTGCTACCCTATATTGAATCTGTTTGAATTTTATTGAATTAAAAAAAATAATTAAATATTTCATTATTACACATTGGCATGGTTCATGGACCATTGCGACACGTGGTGTACGTCAATGGGGGGGTGTGAGATGGGTTGGCTGCATTCTCAAACAGAATCTAAAATTAATAAATATGAAAGCGTTTTTATTGTGTGCTCCATCTCTGGCCAGTGGAAAGAGTACTGATCTGGAGTGTGCCATGTCTTTAAATCCGTGACAGTACGCTGTCCATTTTATGCGATAAAATGTGTTTCTCACAGTTTAAGTCAATGCAGTTTCATCTCTCTCTGTCTCTCTGGCCCCCGCCTTTTTTTAAGTTTCACTTCCTCTCATGGTAGGCACATGACGTAAGCAGAACTGCCTAATGGTCACTAATGTTTTTTGTTTTTTTTTATGGGACAGAGCAGACCTGACTTTATCTGGTCTTCACCCCATTTCTGATCGCAAAAGTATTCCTGCTTGCATTTTTAAGGAAAGGCACTGCTAGAGTATGACAACCAGGCCCGAATCATCAGGGCAACAGAGGGAGGCCCTGGAGTTTTAGTTTCACATCTGAAGAAATGGCCAGCAGCACATGGACTTTCAAACTCACCCACAATTGCTTTAAATGACATCTTATACGGCACACAATTTAACAATACATGCATATTATTTCTGAATGGTACATGTATATGACCATGCCCAAGCTTGAAAGTCTTGTGGGCATTTGGCTGAGCATATATTTAATCTAGATGAGGGAAAAACAAAATGTCATTCTTTTCTTAAATGTACATGTAAAACGTTCCGTTTTACTGCAGCTGCTTGAACACAATTCTTGCATTCCAATGAAGATACTGTGCACTGCTGTTTCATATGTGTGGGTGCAACTCTCCATGGATTGTCAACACATCATTGCCACATGTCTTTCTCTTCCTTCATGAAATGCATTGCGCACATCTCTTCATTTTGCAATTGAGGCCCACTTTCTTTCCTTTTGATTTAGGTTCACTAGGCCTTATGTCCAACCTTATTTCTGTTTTGGCCATGTATTTTGGTTAGCCTTCATAACTGACTCTGGCCTCCAGGGGCTATATGTCACCCCACATGTTTCCTTTGGTTTTCAAATGTTTGGTTGCAAATCATTTGCTTGTTCCTACACACCCTTTATATGGGTGAGGCTTTGTCACCACTCTTATGGGCCCACCTCAACTTCACCAACAAGCACCCGGATAGATCATTCCTTTGATTACTACTGTTTATTTTTTTCAGGTTTCTGTTGGACACAGAATGTATCTTTGACAAATAAGCTCTGATAGTTCAACTCTTTTAATATAATCTAGAATTCAATTTTACCAGCAGACCTGTGACTTTTGCAAAATCTGGAATAGAGTTAAGGTTTTTGCTTTGAACCCATGAAAGAAGAATTTGCTGTATTGCCTGCTACACAAACACAAGCCTTGACATATTTCCAACTTAGTGTCTGCTCAGCAGGGTTCAGGTATTTCAAGTCTCTTGAAATCCAGCAAAGGCTCTGCCCAATATCCTGATTGTCAAGTCCATTGTACTCTGACCCACAGGCAGCCTCACGCCATGTGTGGCACCCAGCCAAACCTTGGCCTATTGGCCAACATCGCCATTTACACTTAAATTGGATATAATGACATTGCAGTCTCCAGAATAGGAAGTGATGAGGCCAAAAAAGATGGAATCAGCCAAAGGTGTCATATCAACCCTGCAGCCTGCTTTACAGGCCACATCCCCCGTGCCAACACACAACCTTATCTGGTGAGAGGTACAAACAGTTTTTTTATCTCCTCCCACTACTGTGAAAGCAATGCACTTTAACTGAGTTCATAGCGTCAGTAGAGATAGAGACAGCAGTGATGTATTACAGCTAATATTTGAGATGGTGAATTTGAGCAAGGTTGCGGGGAGAGGGGTGCAGATAGGCACGAACGATACAGTGGATGAATCCATACCACCTACGAAGTATATAGCATGTGCAGACATAACGGCCTTGGCGGTATCCCAGCAGTAATAACACAGTTGCAATTAGCGCCACGTTAATAGCGTCAAAAACAGGCAGAAATCTGAGATTTCTACATCCAGCAAAAAACTGAAGGTAGAACTCCAACTTACTACCCAACCCTTAAATGTGGCGGTAATAGCATTTAATGGCAACTGCCCAACTCGTGATGAGGCCCCAGCTGGTATGTATGGAGGAACCTCCAGGATGCATGCCCGCATCCAGCTTCATCGAAACGCCTAAAAGGAAAATAAAAAGAGGGATTTACATGTTGAAGGTCAGGACTACGGGTCCCCAGGGCAAGTGGAAATGCTTTAAATGTAGGGTTAACATTAAAGGGGATAGCCCCTAACTTTTCCAATGTCTTAACTCACCCAGACATTGTAGATCAATATTCCCAATTCTTAGAGTTAAGTCAAGTGTACAATATGTCTCAATGTGTCAAACACACAAATCACAGTGCAATACACCATCCCAGTCAGGGGCACCTCTCACCCACTTCTTGGCGCCATTGATAGAAGTGGAATTTTGTTTCCAGCAGGGGGCAGAGTAGGAAGGAAGGGGCAACATGTCAAGGGCTGCAGTCATACTGGTTGGCAGCCAATTGAGTTGAAATAGATTTCAGTTTAGCTCTAAGTGGCAAAGTAGAGAAGTATGCTTTAACTTCATAAAGAACACTTACAGAGTGGTGAAAATGGTTGCAAAAAGTAGTAGAACAGGGCTCTCGACCATTCCCCCTCACTTCGACCACTGTTTGGCACATGAAACAAGTGCCCTGACATTCTCTTTTGCAAAAGCTGAGATCTCATCAATGAATATATGCATTTGTGTCCTAGGCATATGGTCCCCATACTAGCGATACATATGCTGATCCTGAGGCGTCCATGAGGTACACTTCACGAACCCTTCTGACTGAATTCCAGACATTTGCTGCCATACCGCCTTGTGATCAGGCGTGGCCATGTCACAATCACTCTTGAGCAAACCCTTGCTACACATGCAGGCAGCGCGAACAAATTCACACAAAACTGTTTCAATGCTAATGATGTCAAATAATTTCCTTTCAAACCTTCTATGACCAAATCTGGAACCGGGAGCCTGCTCTTCCCATGAGCTTCCACAACTGCACTCAATGGCTGCTGTAAAAGCATTACCCCTGGACAAATAAATACAAACGGGGTCACACTCTGAACTCCCCATTTCATGTGCCCCATTTCAGCATTAGGTACACTTCATAATTCAATGTAGGAACGCCCAACAATCCACATCATGTGAGAGCGCGACATCTTCATAAATGATTGCAGTGGAAAAGTTAAGTCAGGACGTAAACATTCCACCTTGTGCGCTAGCAGCACCAGACAACACTCTCCACAGCAGCAGCTGCAGAGGAGAAGGAGCGCACCTGCAGTTTCAAGTGCACTTTTTCACCTCACAGTGGAGCCTCAGGTCACATTGCTAGAGCACATTTGCCTTATCTCGATAAAACAGCTGCCAGGGCTGATGTGCACTGGTTATCAATTGTAAAACAACTCCAAAGGAACAGCTTATGCAACAGCGAATTAAAACTGCTACAAGAAACCTCAAATTATTATAAGCGACTTTTGGAAAAAATAAGCCCAACTAGAACAAATGTAGAGAGCAGACGCAGAGGTAGTGTGAAGCCGAGCTTTAAGCGCCACCGGAAATAACATGGACATTTGTTTGAATAGTTCACCGCAAGTAAGCACTCCAAGGAGTGTGGTCAAATCATGCACAATCATGAAATTGGCCCACGACTGCTGATCATTAACCTGCACAACAATATTAATATGTATCTACAGTCAAGCCAGCACCGGATGCAAGTTATGCGGAATAAACCTAATCTGGGGATGTCATAACCACACTCCCTTGGAAAGAAATAAACAGCGTGAGGTCTTAAAAGCAGGTGATGATTCTGCGTCTTTCAAATGGAATAGCTGCCTCAAACCCATGCCTGATTCATGGGTAAAAGATCTAACAACAACATTTCATCTCAGCTGAGCGGTGAGACCAGCCGGCCACTCACACAAACTGTGCAGGGGCGGATCAGCAGTGGCCCATTGACGGTCACCACTGTGGTTTGCCTGGTTACGGGACCCAGGCTACCCCGAACGTGGACGGTGACCTGACAAACAGCTGCTGTTCATTGGACCAGGGAGTGATTCCTCCTACTCCCAAGCTCAGCGCCACTCTCCTACGCTCAGCTCTTAAAGAGGTACAGGCCAGCTCGAAGCCAGAGCAGGAAGTAATGCGTGATGCGGCAGCACAGCCTGCATATAGCCTCATCATCTCACTCACAGTTTTGCTGTTGCCCTTTCTAAAGCCTGGAGTGCTAATGGCCTCAATTCCACGAACAGTGGTTTGGGATCATTGTTTTCTGTACTCCTCTGATCAAGGAGGGTTAAAACTGTTGCGATAGAGCAGCCAATATCAAAGGTGTGCACAGAGGTTTATATAAGTAGCACCCCACCCTGAGAGGAGTCTTATTGCATTATAGCTGCAAATCACATTGCTCCAACGCTTACCAGAAACAAAATGGTTTACTTTGTTAGTCTGAAAAACAAAATTACCTTTGGCGTAGCCCCACATGGGTGACCACTTGCTAGTCTCCAAATTTACCTCGGGGATGTGGAACACTATGCCCCCCCCGCTCATGTATCTCAGGGCGAGTGTGCACTGTGTTACTCCTAAATTACTATGCTATGGACACACAAACATACCCTAATACCATAACCCTAAGAATAGACACAAAACGAAATAACATGCACGACAAACCAAACTGAAACACTAAGAAATTACACGAGAAATCAGAACACAATGGACACAAATGAAAAAAAACACAAGTCAGTTTCACGTATGACAATGGAATACATTTATTCAAACACACCAAGGCATAATGCAAACACTACTATAATGCAAAACCCGAATTTGCACCTTTTTTTGCTCTGGGTGAAAATCTACAATGCAATGCAATAGCTGTAAGCCTTAAAGGCTTCTAATGCAAGCAATCTAATAGCAATGTATCCAGTCCTGCTGGATCTATCATGTCTAATGCAGCCTAATAATAACAAATGCAGCCTAATAACAATTTTCAGGTGTCAGCATTCAGCATTCCTCTCCAATCCACAACACACTTCACACTCTCTCTCTTAGACAATCCCTGTTTGATTTCCCCTTCTATCAAACCAAAAGCTTTGTGTGAGTGTCTGTCCTAATTCTCCATTGCACGTGTCTTATTCAGATCAATTAGGCCTACTTAATCAATCAGCAATACTCCCCTCTGCCATGTGCAAGCTTCCCATTCTCGAATGTATCCCATCTCTCTGCTCTCCAGCTCCCTTGGAGCCAGCCAGTCAGGGCCTCTCTCTCTCTTTGGCCCCTCAGTGGTCTGCATCTGCTGCCAAAGCTCTGCCAGTCTCCCTGCTAGATCGATCTGCATCAGCTCTCATCAGAAAGCTTCTCCATCTGCATGTCAGCCAAAGCCATCTGATTCTGCTGCACCCAAAGCGCTTCCCGAAGTGCATCCAATCACTCCCAAATGCCTCTCTCCAAATCATCTAAAAACTCACCTTTTCTTGTCTGTGAACAACCAGCCAGGGCCTGATAAAGCCTCCTTCTCCTCTCTACTAAGGCGAGAGTCACCTAATCTCTGTATACCAAGAAACTGTTTACACATTCCAATCTTTCACAGTGTAACTAAAAACATTCTTCGCTGTGGCGCTACTCTTCTGTGTGTCTTCAGAATGGCTTAGGAGCCAGCTACATGCATTCTAGCATTTACCCAACTTCTCGCAAACCCAAGCACTATTCTATGGCTCAATACATACTCTAAGTGCACACTCATGCGCGTCTCTACAATGCATACATAAAACTTAATATATATCTTAACATGTCTCTACAAGGCACTTCAAATATAACAACCCTCTCTCTAGCAAATGCATAAATAATGGCAGAATGTTATATGGATAATGGCTAACTAATGTCACTACTAATCAGAATGAATGAGGGACAAATGCTCAGTATGAAATGATGGATAAATGAATCCCTAAATGAGTCAAGAATTACTAATGATTCACTAAATGAGTAATGGATTTCTAATGATAACATACCAGGCCTATTCATATCATATCTGGTTTCACAAATTGTATGTACAAACATATACTGCACATCCAATCAGATCAATAACTGCACAGCCAATCAGGTTCTCCTTACATCAAAAACACTAAGCCAATCCCCCACAAACCACAAGGTGTACATTTTAGAGCCATTTTAAACCAAAACGTACCTACTACAGTAGCTTGTGTATTTTTGATAAAACATACTGTGAAATGTGTAACATAACTTGAAAGCTTCAGTAAATATATTTTAAAGCATCAATCAAGTCTAATAACTTTCAAATAACAGATGGTGGCTGCTATTTTGGAAGTAAAAATGGCTGACAAATTTGCCACACAATACAAATTCAGCCAAAGAGTGCAGAAAGAGGAGTAGTTAGAGAAAAAACGGGCGGGAATGGGAGGAAAATACTATAGATTTCACGGGCGGCAATGGTCGTTAAATTGGTGGGACGCATAGCCAAACTACATAAATCCTGACAAATGGCTGACAAATTTGCCACAGAATACAAAGACAGCCAAAGAGAACAAAAAGAGGAGTGGTTGGAGAGAAAATGGGTGGGAATGGGAGGAAAATACTATAGATTTCACTTAGCAATGGGCGTTAAATGGGTGGGACACATAGCCAAACTACATAAATCCATCCTCATATGTCAGCTGCATTGAAAAGCATTACAAACGTACATTCAAAGCCCCAATTTCAAGCTCTTATGTTAAAGCTCTTATTTTAATGGCAATAGTTTCTGCTTTAAAGGTAGCTCGTTCAGCGCCACTTAATAGCAAAAACTAAAAATAGGGCTGCTCTCTTCTCTCACAAATCCCACATCTGTGTACATGGAAGGTGGACGGATGTGAGAGAAGAGTACACCAACCTGTCTTATACCGGTGTGTGAAGTTCCTAAGTGCACTGAATTAACTATTCCTGTCACATATCTCCAACTCACCTATTTCCCTCTCCACATAGTGCACTGCTTCAAAATAGGAGCTTTGGGCAAAAGTTTAAATTAGGCACAGAAAGAGGATGCAACAAAGCTGCAAAGACACGGACCATGTGCACAAGACTGTGTTCATACTGTACTAAATTTATGAGGTCATAAGCTCTTGAGAAGAAATCAGATACGAAGTTGATTTAAAAACAAATAATAATACTGTAATGTGACAGCTACCTGAGAGAACGTCTGTTAAAAAGTCTGTTTTCGTAGATTTAGCTCCGTTAACAGTGCAGAAGGTGTGCCCGAGTAGAGGTAGTGGCAGAGGCTGTGGGCCTAGACGTGGGCAATTGCATTCTCTGAGACAAAGTTGTTCTACCTTTTTTCAACTACAAGTTCAAAATCCACATATCCTTAGGCAGAATACAGCTGAATACACTCACCCTGCCAACAGAAGCCATTCACTGATATTGCAGGCCATGTTACACACACATTGGACTGGTGTAAAAAAAATTGAAAACATTTATGCACCAATATTTCTGTGTTGTAGTGAATGTAGCATTGTTTTCCAACCCATAATAGAGAGAATTAGCACTAGGAGAAAGGTAAGCAAACTGATGGTGCACTTGAGGAGAACCATCTTCCGTTCCGGAAGCACCTCAAGACCTTCCTCTTTGCTTCTGCTTTCTCTCTTCCTCTCCCCTGCTGAACTCCTGACTGAAACAAAAACTGCACTGGTCACCTGACCACCTTCTGATCTTGGGCCCAGGCTCCCTCCTTGACAGTTGCACACCTGCACTGCTCCCCACCCTAGCAACCCTTGCACTCAGGGTCTGTATCTGTATCCCTACAGTTCCCCTACCAGCACTTGGACACTTGATGTCTGCACTTACCCTTGCACTTGCCACCAGCTGGCCACACTTTTTTATTGTTTTACTGTGTAATCACATGTACTGCAGTGCCCCCTCCCCTGTCCCCTCACACTTTTCCCTTCCCCCTCCCCCTGCATTTGTGCAATCTCAAAGTCACCTGGCCTAGTAAGATTGTTGTCTCTGTCTTCCCTTTTGTTCTCCCTCCCTTGTCTCGTTGCGCCTTGACACACTTGTGTATAGGCGCATTATAAATGCCATATCATATCAGATCACTATGTAAGAGATGAGAGAAACAGATGTTGCACCAAATGCTGTCCCATCTTTCATATGCATTTGTTTTGGCCCTTTTTACTTTTGATGCCACCCTATTTGCGCTGTGGGGTAGAGGAGGGCTCAAGTCGAGGGTACACGTGGGTGGACACAGTCCCCCCACTTTTTTTCAAAGGGTTCCTTGACATGCTCGTTTCTGGTGACGCCACATTCAATTAGATGTTAATTTGTTCCCCCCTGCCCCCTTTTTGTTTTAGGACTTGACACCTGGGGTTAGAGACTCAAAGCTGTTTTGGGTGTACATTGTGAAATGTGTTACCGCAGCTCATCATTTAGGCCCAAAAAAAGATGCATCTTTTACTCAGTGGTGATTTGAATGTGCGCCGCTGTTGTCCCACTTGCATTTCCATCTCCCACACATAGAGAGAAATGCTCTTATTGTCTGGTTCGATTTCAAATTGAGGGTCCCCCTCAAGGACCCCTCACTGTAAAATGTGTTCCAAGCACTAGAGTGGTTCCTGTTTGTGCGTTGCATACATTGGTGGCCCAAGCTCCTGTCACTAATGTAGGCAAGGGGGCTGGCCGTCCAGCGTTTTGAGCTGCTCCGCGGCACCCAAGAAACGTGCAGGCCTCTTTTATGTGTAAGGCGCTATCTTCACATTCCATTTCTACAATCAACGCAAATTAAAACAGCTTAACCGAAGCACTTTTTCATTTGCATCCATTTTTGAGAATCTGCGCATTTGTCTTCTCATGCAAGCAGGGATGCCGATAAAAGGGTTGTTCAGACTTTTCTCTTTTGAACGTACATTTGCGTAAATCGATTGAAATAAACCCTGCTTTCTCAATGGCCTTGTTAACCAAACTAACCAACAAAAAGCTAAATGCGTTTACGCCAATTTTAGACCTGTGCAAATTTTGACATCTGGGGTAAAACATTCCAAAGCCTCTAATCGCCCAAGCGAGGGAGCGTGCCTTTCCCTTTCGCCAATATCGACATACCACGATCAGCCAAGAGCCTGGGAGACTCTCTTTGTGAGTGACCCTTAAATCTTTTAAAATCCAAGTAACCGAACTAAACTAAACTTTCTCAGAGGCCTGTGCAAAGGAGTGTAATCTCATAAAAGCAACCTGAGCCATCACTAATGAGTTTTCAAAAGACTGTCTGCTGCCTGCAGACTCATTTGAAACCTTTTGTTACCTGCAGAGACAGTAAATATCTCCACATCTCGTCCCGTCTCATTTTAAGAACCCTTGGCTATTTTCATAAGCTTATTATGTGTGGGTTGAACCATCCTCTCTTTGCGGCTTTTCTCAGAGTTAAAATCGAATTACAGTATTACATTTCATCTGAATCTGGTTTCCAAACACTGGCCCGGGTGCCATTACCCCATGAGTTGTTGCCAAGGACGGGGCCTTGTTGGTAAACAAATGGGCCGGCACGTCAGCTCCACATACCTTTTTAAGATTCCCTGGTGGATGTACATTCGAACAAGTGGATCTTTATTGGAAAGCGATACAGAGCTGCAGAGGACTTTCTAAAACAAGGCTAGACAACTTTAAAATAATGCATTCAATATTCGCATTTCAGATTCTGGGGAGCCGTGGAATGCAAAGTACCCCTTTGCAAAGCTCCTGCTGTTTACTTTGTCATTCAATCTGGTACATGTGATTTGCGCCTGATTCACTGACGTGCTTTATAATAGCGCAATACCATAGGAAAGCGCTCTGAGAATCTGTAAAACTTATAAAAATGTTTGTGATTTTGCGAAATCTTCTGGAAAGCCACAGTGGCTCTGAAGACACCATATAAAACGTGCTCAGGTTGATCTGAGCTACCGGGGTGGTGGCTCAAAGGTAGTAATTCCAAAGGGTGACTTTACAGTTGTAAAGGAACCCACAAAATGTGTGCTTTAGCGGCATTCCACTGATTCATTATATAGTGCTGCTCAGTGATTTGTCGAGCGCCCCTGATACATGCACTTTTAAAATGACTCTCTGTGACTTCGCCTGAACCAAACATCAAAGTGGCCAATACACTTTACATCAGATCAAGTGTTAAACTCACGCTACCTGCATACCATGTGCAGCACCACCCAAATTTTGGGAGAAGTCACCACCACACCCCTCTCCAGCAAGCACCTCCCCACGTTACTACACAGGCCCACAGCAAAGCACTCCATTCTCTTTCAAGCCAATTACAATTATGAGCTCATCTCCTGATCAAGGTGCCCAGGCCCCGCCACCACCCGTCCAGGTGACCAGGTCAACAGCCACAGCATGGCACATGCCTCCGCCATTTTCAATGACTCCCCAAGCTGACAAGGGACCCGGTGGGTGGAATGGCTTGAGGGTTTTAACAATTTCATAGCCGCAGCAGGCGAAGAAGCGTCATTAAGGCTATGCCGCATGTTCATAAACACTGCGGGCACAGAAGTTAAAACCTTAATCAAAACCATCCCTGCAGCAGAACACACGGATTTCCCATCACTGATCACAGCTCTCAACAAGCGACTAGTGATTGAACCCAACTGAGATTATGAGAGATATATATTTAATCAGTGCACTCAGAGGATCGACGAAACAGTAGACAAATTCATAACCAGATTACAAATCAAAGGGGCACACTGCAAGTTCCACGCATTTTCCCTGGATGAGACCATCTGCTTACGTGTTATAGAAGGGTGTCTCTCTCCAGCTCTAAAAGAACAACTCCTCAAAAAACCTCTAACCATTGAAGAGGTCAGTGAAAGGGCCAGGATCCTTGAAAGGGTGGACAGACAAGCAACCCAAATGACCAGCAGCTAAAGACACAAGCCCAAGCAAGACAGAAGTGAATGAAAAGCGGCGATCCAAACAAACACGTCACATGGAACTGAAAGGAACACCAGACATAACTACACACAGACTCCAAGGATGCGACGTCAATGTTACAGATGCGGAATGGCATTCCCACATGCAGGCACGTGTCCTGCTCTCACCCAAAAATGCAGAAACTGTGGAAGGGAAGGACACTTGCAGACAGTCTGTAAAGAAGGCAGACCATTCCCCATGCCACGACCACTTTCGTCACCGCAGTACAGGCCCTACCACAGGTTACCACACAACGCACCATACCAACAAGGGAGAAGGAGATTAGTGAAATGGTTGAAGAACAATACCCTGAAGATGAACCGCAAGAGCCTGAGCCACGGGACCAGAACTCATGAATTTGCAATGAATATGATGGACCACCAATGGCACGCCAGAGTCACTACGTCACACAGCCTTACACCCAAGAATACGACAGCGACCAGTATGACGTCTACTCCCAAGACGAGTTAGTAAATCTCATCATGGATGACATAGAGGCGAAAGATGCACCTCATATTTCCTCAGAGATATGTGACAAGCAATTTTGTTTTCTCATTGACTCAAGAGCCATGGTGAACATTATAGGAGAGAAAGAATATTTGCAACTCCAACATAAACCAACCCTTACCCAGACACTTTCCAGAATCTTCCAGTGGGGCTCTGATGTCCCACTACATTGTGTGGGATCATTCAAAAGAGGATTCACACACCTGAACCAAGCCACGACAATGACTTTCCACGTGATCAGAAGTCCCATGAAAGGCAAGTGCCTCTTGAGCTACAGGACGGCACCCTGCCTCGGTCTCATTGATGTCTGCGTCCAGGAAGGCAACACAATATGCTCAGCAGCCCCTGCACCAAAAGGGGACACATCTGCAACATGAGACATAGCGTGAAGCCATCATCACAAGAGAGAGAGTCCAAGAGGAATTCCCACTAATATGCAAGGGATTGGGAAAAATGAAAGGTCCCCGCCCCCGTCAAACTTCATACTGACACATCTGTCCACCCCGTGCCACATCATCCACGCAGGGTTGGTTTCCATCTCCAGGCAGCGGTGTCTCGTGAACTCAACCAGCTACTAAAAGACAATATCATCGAACCAGCCACGGGCCCAACACCGTGGGTCTCGCTGGTAGTCATAGTGCCCAAAGAAGGTAACCGACTGAGACTATGTGTGGACATGCGAGTAGCCAATACTGCTATCCAGCGTGAGCGGCATCCAGGCCCAAGGATAGAAGACATGATAGTTCAACTCAATAAAGCTATTCTCTTCTCAAAACTTGATCTCAATCAAGGGTACCGTGAAATGGTACTTCACCCTGACTCCAGAGGCATCACGACGTTCGCCACTCATGACGGACTCTTCTGATACAAACGTGTGAATTTCAGAATTTCATCTGCCGCTGAAATCTTCCACAAAGCCATTCGGCAGGTGATCCGGCCTATCAAAGGTACACTTAACTACAGCAATGACATCCTTGTCTTTGTAAAATCACGAGAGGAACATGACACCGCCTTCCGTGCCACCTGTGCTGCCATCCAAGAAACAGGACTGACCCTCAACGTGGATCAATGTCGCTTCAGCAAAGCCAAGCTCAAGTTCTTTGGCCACAACTTCTCGGCTGACAGCATGACGCCTGATCCCGGTAAAGTTTCTAGCATATTCAACGTACAGGAACCAAGCCAAGGCACAGATGTGAGGTCATTTCTAGGGATGGCAGGCTAATCCACCCGATACATCCTGCACTTCGCCACAATCACCGAACCGCTGCGGAGACTACTGCAAAAAGAAGTCCCATTCACATGGTCGGAGGCATGCCAGTCTCTTTTTGACACCATCAAACAGGCACTAGCTGAAGCCATGAGACTCGCCTACTTTGACCCAGACTGGCATACCCAGATAGTAGTCGATGTGAGTCCAGTGGGACTGGGAGCCATACTAGAGCAAACGAATGGAGAAGACACCAACCCAAGGCCTATAGTGGCAAATGCCAGCAGAGCACTGGCCCCACACAAGTCTGCATATTCACAAGCAGAAAAGGAGAGCCTAACAGCTGTATGGGCCTGCGAATATTTCCACAACTTTGTGATTGGGAATCGGTACACCCTTATCATGGACCACCAGGCCTGGCTGTCCCTCTTCGGAAACCCAAGGACGAAGATGCCCCCGAGGATAGAACGCTGGGGAATCTGACTTCAAGAGTATGATTTCCAGATCATCCATCGGCCAGGTGGCGAGAATAATCCAACGGACTACCTATCGAGACACCCTTCTGGCAAACCAGATCCCAGGCCAGGTGACAATGAATACATTAACTATTTCACATCCAATGCACTACCTCCTGCCATATCCCTCGAGACAGACTGCTTCAGCTGCTGACCCCTCCTTGGCCCTGGCCATCAGCCTTACTGAGAATAATAAACGGAAGGACTGCCGCCGTGCAGTACTCAGCCACCCCGGCGCCTGGAGGGATGAACTAGAGAGACTGGCCAAAGTCCACACCAAGCTGGCTGCCCAGGACAAGGCCATTCTACTGCGATGATGCTGATTGGTCATCCCAGCGACCTATGTCTGGTTCCCGTTCTTGGATGCCATGGTAGACTGCTGGGTGAAACAATGCATAGTGTGCCAGTGTATAACGCGGGCCGGGCCCCCGATACTGCTCCGACCGACACAGATATCCGAACACCTGTGGGAGAAAGTTGCCGTAGATTTCTACGGGCCACTCGAAACAAGGAGAATATTTGCTGCTCTTCATGGACCAGCACTCCAGATTCCCGATCGTAAAGAAAGCCAAATCGACAGCATTTGTACATGAAGCAGCGATCTTTGACGAGGTCATAAGTGAATGGGGAATCCCAGATATCATCAAGTCCGACAATGGCCCACCTTTCAATGGACACAAGTTTGGCGTGTTTGCAAGACACATGGGGTTTAAGCATCAAAGGGTCACGCCTCGCTGGCCCCAAGCCAACGGGATGGCCAAAAGATTCATGTCCTCCATAAAAAAGACGCTACAAAGGGCCCGCATTGAAGCAAGAGACCCACAGTAAGCACTGTGCCGAATGCTAAGGGATTACCGAAATACACCCCACCCATCCACCATACCTCCACGCTCTACCCTACCCACCCTACCCCCACTCTCTACCTCCATCCACCCAACCCCCACACTCTATGTCCACACACCCCATTCACTCTTTCCCCAGCCATTCACCCTACTCCCTCTCTCTATCCCACCTTTTCACTCCACTCACTTTCTCTTCCCCACCAACCCTACCCTCACCCTCTCTACCCCCACCAACCCACCCCCACTCTCTCTACTCCCACCCAACCTCCTCCACTCTCGCTACCTCAACCCCAACGTCCTCCACCCACCCTACCCCCACTGTCTCTGCCACCATCCACCCAACTCACCCTACAACCGCTCACCCACCTCACTCCCTTTTTCTAACCCCTCTCATCCTTCCTCCCACGCTCTTTCTTAATTTCTTACCCTCTCACTCGCAACCTTTCTCGCTCATATTTCCTCTTGCTCGTCATCGATAGCACTCTCTCTTAATCATTTCATCCCTTGCTCTATTCTCTTTTCTTTTCATTTTCTTGCACATCTGCGACCCTTATCGCATCCTCCTTTGGAACTTTGCACCCTGCCCCTCGCACCTATGGGCAATGGGTGCCTATAAATGCATAATCCAAAAACAACAGTAAACACCAACACTATTGGCATTGCTAATGCTTGTTTTGTTCAGTGGGGGGGGGGCATTTAACAAGCTCAGTGGATCTTGAAATGTGGCTGTAAACGTTTCCTGTTCGCGGTATTTCCCTGGATTTGGCAGGCTGAGTTGGGGAGCTTAACAGACTTAAAACGTCTGCAGCTTTTTCCAGATTGCCTGTGAAATCCGCCAGGTGTATCACCAGCATGACACGTTTTCCAGAATGGAGCTACACATGCGCTTTACGTTTTCGATTTGCAATCCATTGTGTAAATGTAGAATTGTGCACAGAGCGTGCGTTTTCAACTTAAGTGCAAATGTTTACGGTCACATTCAGCGCGCTTTATTATTATTATTAGTATTATTATTATTATTATTATTTTAAATTACTCCAAACTAGACAGGCACAGTTATATATATATATCATTCCGCTTACAGGTGGCCAGTACTATTTTGCATAAGAAGAGCCTCCAAGAGCAGGAGCCTTCTGTAAAGTGTGAAACATTGTTTCTCTCCCCTGCAGGTTAGTCTCTAGGTCACCCTCTCTGATAGGCCCACACCAGCAGAAGAGGCAGGCATCCCACTCCTGCTGCCAACCCCTTAAATTCCCAGCTGCAGAACCCGGCTGCCTTTGAAACCTCTGATCAGAAGACTCACTGCCACCACTGCAAACCCCTTCCACCGCTACCCACGGCCCATCACTGCGAGGACCCTGTGAAACCAGCCCTACTGTGACAAGACCACACAGACCAAGAAGAATACGAACCCATGTCTACATACTCAACCCGAGAAGATGGGGTAATGAGGCTCAAACCTCGATATCAAAAAATCACCGCTGATGGATAAAATCTATCAGCAAGAAGAAGACGAGGCCTGCTGCCTTTGGTGTTCCGCAGAGACAATGCCATACTCTGCAACAATTCTATACAGCACTCTAGCAGCATGTGAGTAATTGTGTCCTTGCTCTATATTTGCCCCAATGGCGTGTTGCATTTGTAGTAGGCTGAGTAAAAGAACCTCAGAGATGCAGCAGCAGTACTCTCCTGTTATTGGCAGGAGAGAGAAAGTAGAGCAGCATCACCAAACTAATACTGTGCCTTCCATATGAAATAAGTAACAGGCTGTTTGTGAGAAGATGGCATCTGGGATCTTATGGCAGTAGATGCATTCTCAAATAGAGTGTTTTTCTAATAAAGTGTGCCTTTTTTGAAAATATGAGGACAAAAGGAGAAACTAACCCGGAAATACATATGTTTACAGGCCACTGAGTGGTTATTACTCTATAAAGTCAGAGGATAATGCAGGGTTGTTTGGTCCGTCAAGAGAGTCCTCATTGTATGGGTGAAGTGTGATGGGCACGCCTTTTTGTGAAAGCCATCTGTGAGTGGGGCTTTTAGACATATGTCCAACTTAATTGTGGGTTGTTTAATTTCCCCAAAGACTATCCACATGATATGAAAACCAGCTCCAGCTGATGAATCTCCAAATGCCCTCTAACCATGGCGGAGGGTCGTAGGCATGCAAAATGGGAGGGTGAAGTCAGAAGTCTATTATCATGTTCGATTGTATGCTAATGCCAGTGTGGGATTACGCACAGCTGGTGGGGAGGAGTCCAGTGAAGAGTGTGGCCGTGTGTGCAGTGCATGGGCGACATGCATAACCCGTGGCTGTAGTTACTCAGCTTGATGTCTGAACATCAGAGTCAATTTGAAGAGCAGCAGATACTGCAGTGCTCACCCTTGCCAACAGCTGATATTTTCTAAAATGCTGGCTGAGTTCCACTGGTGTTTAAAATGTATAGGGCACTGTCCACAGTTGCTATTTAAATGTTTGTCACACCAACCAGATGTGGATTTTGGTCTGCCAAGAAGAATATTATTGGTTGGCTGGATATATATATTTGAACTGCAAACTCGGATCATCGGGCAATGTGTCATGATTGTTCTTCTTTGTGGTAAAGGCTGGGTACTGTTCCTTATATAGATAAAGAGTGGTCTGCGTGTGACATGTACTCATCTATTGGTAGTTTTGTCCAAGCTACATAGGACAAGGTCACAGGAGTGGGAGATAATTTCCACTGATTAAAAGCATGCTCAGACAAAGGTATGGTTGTTATACTGTGTATCTCTTTACACTGCTTAGATGTGCATCTACATGGTGAATTATTTACTGAACAACCCCTTTTCTACCTAGAAGTATTTCAAAGTAACAAACTAATCCAGTTATGATCAAGCACAGGGTTGCAGTAGGCCCATGTGATCACTGTTGCTTAGAAGATTTGCAGGGGTGCAACCAGGGTATGCCAGACAATCCTTAGTCTGTCTTTGGCTAGCTTGTTGTTCTGGGTATTAGCCAAGTGTATTATCATTGACTGATCTGGAGATGATCTTGATGCTAAACAGGTTTAACAAGCCAAAGGCGAGATAGCCTGTTGGGATTCTCAGCCACTGCTTGGTATATGCGTCTTATCAACTTAAAGAGTACTTTCCCATTGTCAATTGGACATGGCTCACAACGTCAGGACCAAGGTAATAAAATAAATTTGGGTAAAAAGCAATGCCGCAATGCAGATGTTACCCTGTGATTGCATATTCTCACCAGGGATCAGGTCTCAGCTGTCAACTGGTTTCTTTGTGAAATCATGATTGGTGTAGTGCAGCTGTTTTCTGCCAAGCCAGTCAAACACTTGACACTTCTCGTACCATAGACAGGCACAGCAGAGGCTGTGCCTGTGGGTTCCTACAGATATTGCAGCATTGATCTCAGCTGTGGACAGAATTTCAAAGTGTGAAGCAGCAGAGGGCCACAGGGAACTTTGTCAAAATAATGGGTGGTGATGCAGACTCGGCTGTCTGGAGGAGACTCTGCTCCGGTGATGTGGGAACTGGACGATGCACCAGCAGTACTCAACAATAGAGGTGGTAAATTCTGAGGGGGGCTGCAGGCATCACTGGTAGGTAACACCAGTTAAAAGAAGCTTGAATTGTTTATGCTCTTACAGCTGCAGGTTTCCTCTGCTCTCACTGGACCTCTCTCCCAGCAGTAAGGCTGCTTCTCTGAACTGGGTTGGGCATGAATTGAAGGGCGTTAAGTCCTGGATGGTACCACAAGGACAATGGATGTGTGTATCCACCCTCGCTTTATCCTTGGAAATAAAGTTCAGTTCCACAAGATAGCACAGCTTTGTCTACAAGAGAACTTGGTGGGCCTTTCAGTTCTGAAGGATCATGTCTAGCTATGCCTAAGATGAGGTATCTTCTCCAAAAAAACATGAGCAGACACTACCTATTAATGGGAAATTAGGTTGAAGTCACAGTTCCTAAATCCCATTTATAACCTTGCCTAAATTAAAGGAATCTGTGGTCACCCAATCAGTGGCTGTTGTGCACCCACAAATGCGGTTTGTGGCAAGGCAGTCTCAGACGAGGATAGAAGTGGCCAGGAGACCTGCAGTGACTGCTGAGTTTTTAGAACGGACACACCATCAGCAGGCTTGCCTAAGGCATCTGGCCACCTACCTGACTCAGGGTCTTGCTTCTAGTCCTCTGCACCCCAACTTCGATAAGCAATGCTCTCATGCCGAAACGGTGCACTATTTCCACTTCACTCTTCATGTTTCCCTGAATGCTCCTCAATGTTTCCAATGCATGCCTATACCTCCACCCAGGATTAATTAACTTTCTACTCACAGAGATTTGGCTCATCTGCTTGGTCTCCTGAACAGCCACCCTCCATGTCCATATTTGACTATTCCTCCAGCCTCACCTGTAGTGTTTCTCCTTTTGGCTATACCAACCTGTAAACCTGCCTCCTGAATTACTTTTCCAACTTCCTCTGTTTTACTCACCTCCTTCCTCCTTAAATATACCCCTTCATCTCTCTGCTAGTGTTGCCTCCAATCTCCAGTTTAATATCCTCCTACTTTCAACGGCTGTTACTGCTAACCTCAATTCCCTTATTTTGCTCTCCACTAATGTCACCCCCAATCTCGTCCTAATGTGTTTCTTATCTTCCGCCCCAGTGTTACGTTCAACCACCTACTCAATATTCTCCCTCTCTTCTCCACTGATGTTACATCCACCTCCATTTCTCTCCAAAGTTACTTCTCTCTAATCATCCTCCTCTTCTTTCTCCTGCTCCTGACTACCTCTCCTGCATTCTTGAGCCACCTCTCTCCAGTCTCCTGCCTCCACCATCTTGTGCTCCTCTCCGCCTCTCTTCCTTTCTCCAGACACCTCTCTCCAGTCCAATGGTGTGTCCAGATTCTTTTGACTGGGGTAGCTCAACTGGAGCACTGATGTAGGGGTGGCATGAAGTACAAGCTCACACACATATAATGATCTTAGGTTAGGATAAGGGGTGGCACCTGGGGTTGCCAATCAGATTCCAGCGGCAGCGCGTGCCTCCACAGACCACTCCATGAACACATCACTGCTCCAGTCTAGCCCCTCTACTTTCTGCTGCTCCTCCCAACCTCTCCTCCTTTCTCTAGCCACTTCCCTCCATTTTCACTCTTCCACCTGTAATGCATCTTTACTTTGTCTCAAACCTTCTTTTTCTTGTGAACAACAACCACCAACAATTACCCTTTGTAATTATCGTGGCCTCTCCCATATGGAGACCCTGGTACCTAACACTATAACCTGTTGGTAACTATTGGATCTTGCGTGTGATTTACACAGAGAATTGTCTTGTTTATGATGACTGCCTTCAGTGCATATATTCCATGCAGCACTGTGAGGAATGCGACCATCCGCATGGTGGACGTGCGCTCGCCTGGGCTTTTTTAAAATGTTCAATTAAATTGACTAATGGTAGACCAATCTCAGGAATATGTGTGGGGCTAATCCACACACATTTATCTATGCTCACACCATGAGAAATGCATAGAAACGTGTACTCTGGGTGGACACAGCCTACAGGCAAAGTCTGCCCTGTCGTATTTAGTTGGATGGTGACAGGCCGGAGTACACTATGTCATGTCCAGGATGGGGGAAGACCAACCTTCTCTCTGCCATGACCAGCCTTCATAACTAACAAAGGCTCAGTGAATCCACCCTGCTCTTTTGTTAGGCCCTAAAGCCAGCTCCCGCCCTCAGTATCAATGACTAGGACTTCTGTTTACGGTAAGCCAGCCTGCTAGGGTGACTCTATTCATAAGGTACAAGAATGTTGTTAGCAGGAGGCAGAGATACTCTTTGATCAACAACACACAGGAAGATGGATGGGACTTAGTATCACAAGGGGGTGTGGCCAGAGATCATTCTGCTGAGAGAAGGTTTCTGCCATTTCAGTTCTGAGGCACACCTTTTTCCTGTTTTCTCCCTCTTACCTTTCCTGTTACAAAACACTCTGGTTATGACCTCACACATACAGGAGATTGTTGCTAGGTACGCCCGGATTGGTTTGTTAAGGTTGTCCTAGCCTACACCGATCACTGTACCCCACTTGGCTTTAAAAGAGGGCTGACCCCCTCTTTTGGCAGATCACCTGAAGACCTCACGAGAAGTAAGTAATAAGAACTCAACCGAAGACCCTGGTTGAAGGTACAGTCTGCCTTACATCTTCCACCAGTGAAAGAAGGCCAGAATTTCCAAGGAGTGAAGCAAGATCGCTCCTCTAATCATCTCCCAGGATACAGAGGGAAATACCGAACTCAGAGGACCCTTCAGCCGGTTCAGAATTGGTACCCAAGCAGCACACAGCATGCCCTGCTAGAATCTGCGGCAAGCTTGCTAGGTAGGAAGTGCCAGTAGGTCTCTGCAACTACAACCCAGGACAAGGCAGCTGCCTGCAAGACACTCCAGAGCTGTGGGACGTCCACCTTGAAGGACGACACAAGCCCATTGAAGAAGCTGGGAGACATGCCTTCGATGAGCATCTACTGACATCTGCCTTAAAGGACATTTTCGAGCCAGTCGAGTTACTCGAACTGTAACTGACTGCAACGCTGATAGTTTTCAAACTACAGTTCCTTAAAGACATCCAAGATGTCTCGGCCAGCGCTTCAGAACCACCCATCAACATTGAGACAATTCCTGACCCCAGCCACCAAGCAGGCTAGCCTGAAGTCATTCACCCAGCTTCACCCGCCGATCCGTCTTGCCGACTGATACCCGCAGCTGACTCCCATCTCAATCTCGGTCACAGAATCCTGCAAAGCTCCCTGAAACCGACTCGACCTTGTCGAGCACCAAGTACACCTACAGCACAAGGTACATTGTGGTTCTGTCCCTGTGGTCCTTCCCAAAAGGCCCCTAGAGACATTTTAAGACCCATCGTTTCCTTTGTGCTGAAGCCAAGAAATCTTAAACTGTTGTGGTTATTAACTCTACCGTCTACCCTCCTGCCAGTACCCAGAGTGCATCCCTGTTCCTTCTTTGAAACAGTCTGTCCTCTGCATTCCTGTAGAGGGTGGGTTGTATTTCGTAATGTTGCTAAAACTGTCTGTTGTGATATAAATAAAGCAGATATTTTTCTACCATTCCGTACACGTTACCAAAATTGGACAATGAGGTTTATAATTTGCTTGTTATTCCATTCTGTTTGGATCCTTTCTTGTGTATTAGAGGTGTGGGTCTGATTGATGGTTTAGAATTGATATTCACCCCTGGACCACTGCTGCCCCGGTAGTTGATTTGTTGCAGCAAGCCTTGTAGGAGGAACTTGAAAAGGGAGTGCTTGTGCATGTAGAGCCCACCAGCATGGTCTTGGTAGGTAAACAAAGTGGGTGACAATCAGAGGTTTGTGACTTCCAGGAATTTTAAAGGAGCAACCTCCCAGGAAGGAGGCAATCCAGGTGAGAGCAGATGTGCAAAACACAAGAATAGCAGTCAGCAATGTTGAAAGTGTCAGAGAGGTCCAAAAGGATGTGTATGGAAGGCAGCTTAGAGATTTGATAAACAAAGAGAAAGTTGAAGGCATGCATGTTTGCAGTATCTGTCTAGTGTTTACTATGAAAGCCAGTTTTAAATGGATCTCCATGGCCAATATCATCAAGGTACTTAGTGGTCCATTGTATAATAGAGCTGGAGGAAAACTGGGAGATAGTTCACTTGGACATATGGGTATGCATAGGGTTTCTACTAGGACAGTTGCAGATTTGAAGGAGGCAGGGAAGAGTCCCATGGAGGGAGATGTGGTAAAAGCCTAGAGAGATATGTGCAGGGGATTGAAAAGTGCAAGAGCAGTTGGCAATGCAAAGGATGGCCTGAGGCAATGGACCAAAGGCGAGTGGGAAGGGGGAAACGGGAGAGGTGTGAGAGTATTGGGGTTTTTCAGGGTTTAGAAGACAAATAGTGAACAGATACCTTTGATGAAAGGGAGGTGGTGCTGGATATTAACTTGGTAGGTGTGAGCAAATCTCGGAGGGCAGATGAAATAATTTGGGATTGATTGCCACTGCAGCAGATTGCCTTTGTGCAGTAGGAGGATTTGCAAGAGCGAGTGCATACGTGAGGGCAGTGATCTCTGATTTTGTTATTAGTATCTGTGCAAATGAGGACAATACCTGTCAGTCCTGAAAACAATTTCACTGTACCAACGTTAAATCGGTTGGCTTTGTCAATGCTTACATCATTTACAGATAAACAGGATGAACATGGTTAAAGCAACATTATTTTACGATGTTCAAACACTAACACCCACATGTTAGACTTGTACCCCAACTGACATCTAATTTAGTCTACACTAGTCAACTGCACAGAAACTTCCTTCACAGCATCCTTCCTCTGACATGTGCTACTCTACACTCAAAGTATAGCACTTATCAACTCACACCAACCTTATTCTATGCTTGACATTGACACCACAAACTGACTAACATCACAGCCACCTTCCCATGTTGACATTTAAGTAGGCTAAAGTGATATCACTAAGCACCAACTGCCATACATCACCCTGATCACCCTCTGAACTCTTCAACACAGAAACCAATTGCCCAATCCATAGACACCTACCAACTGAGCAAACACTCATAGACCTGTTCTTTCTGGACCTCTTAAACTGTTCAAATACTGCTAGCATTAATTTATTTTATCGAATATTTGCATTGCAATTGTATTTGTTGCCATTCTGAAAGACCAAATAAATATCGAGGCTTAGTACCACAAAATGAAATATGCCAATCACGGGTCGGAAGATACAAGTATCTTTATTTTTGTACAGATTTCAAACAAAACAGATAGCTATCTGGCTCCCAACCCCTCACAGTGTGTACCAGCAGAAACAGTAAGGGGTGAGAGTGCTGGACATCTCAGTGCAGGCTCTTTTATACATTAGTTCAATCATTGTCCAGCCCCTGTCCAAACTAATAATTTACATGCTAGGGTTTGTGCCCAGTTCACATGACAAATATGACAATATTGTTTAACATATTTAAAAAGTTTGCTTGTCCATGAACATGCAATGCTAACGTTGATTCTCCAATCCAAAGTAAGCCTTGTTCAAGAATGAACACAATGCAGTTCAGCAAAAAACACATGATCTGAGTTTGTTCTACATTGTTTCGTTGTTTATATGAGGATGAGGCTTGTGAGCGCAGACAACACTTAGATTGCAGTTCATATGAGTCGCAAGGTTTCTTTGCATAGAACAAACATTCTGCTCTCTGCAGCCTAAATGTTGACGTACCTCAAAGGTCATTCGGTTCGGCTGTAGTTGAAAACACAGTCCACCATTTTAGGACACAAAGCAAGAGTTAAAATCAAAATGGCGGATGGTTCTTAAACTTAAAATGGAGGCAAAATCGATTTGCATCGCAGCATTTCACACGCGGTTTTCTGTACAACGCGAATGGGCTTAGGCCAATATTCATAACAAGATGGTATTATATGAATACGGTTTAACAATTCCATTAATACTTGCACCGATCTGCCATGCATCACAAGTCTAGAAACAGCAACTATACTCTCCTCCCACTAACTAGAACCCTCTGTTGCAGGACACAAAGTGCCAAGTGACCATGTGAATGTCATAAACAGCAGTATACCTTTAAATAAATCCAGAAATCGATGTACATGTTAGGAAATACCGATCATATGCTCTGTTACTGTTACACATTTAGCACCAACACAAGACAGTGGTTTGCAGTTTTAGAGAGGGTGTATTACAGCTCTACTGTTTATGAGAAATCAAATGTAATCTGTGGTTATCAACAGTACAATTCCCTTTCTCTTTGCTTGATTCCAATCGTAAACAACAATTGTATGAGAACATGCATACCCTTCTTCCTAAAAATGGTGAAAGAGCTGTATTGCAGCCAAAATCAAATTGAAGCCGAAACAGAGAATACTCAGTGAAGTTGTGATTGGAACGAATGCAATACAACACAAGTCGTATCTTAGTGTGCTTTTGCATGCAAACAAACCTCCTTCTACCTGGTGTCAAAACGGCCTTCATTTCGGATTTAGGTTGTGTTATACACAAGGGAAGTATATACTTAACAGTGACATAAGTATGAGAGGTGGCATGATGGAGGCATGAGATGAGGGGTAAATCAAGGAACATGTTTGCATTGTTTATGTATTGTGCAATAATGTTTTGTTTTTGGGATGAACAAGAATCACATGCATGATCCATATAGCATGAACAAGGAGAAGTAGGTGTTGTATGCAACATACAGCATGGAGACTGACAAGGACTTCTGAAAAAACCTCTTCACTGACAAAACATCATCGTGCTTGAAGGTTGTGACAGATTAGCACTTTAGTTAGTGATAAAGCTAGCTTTGAAATAATGGAGGAGTCACATATTTTACTCTTTATTTTAATTGAAAAATAGATCAAATCAGCATGGCAAATGTTTTTGTTATTCATTATTTTTAGGTTTACAAATGTAAACCTTTCCCAATATTATTCACAAATAAAGCTAACATTATTTAAATGATCAGAAATGAGACAATAATTGTTTTCCAAATATACAATCAAGTCATCATGTAATTTCCTAACAATCCTCAATAAAACCACACATAAATAAATCTAAAAACAAATAGCTTTTAACCTAGCAATTCCAATAACTCAAGTATATAATGTACTATAGTAAAGGTTTGCCATACCAGTGAATTTCACATAATTTCCTCTCAAAATACATACAATGTGATATTCAATGGTTTGTTTAGGACATGCCCAATTATATAATTTCGTATCGAAAATGTCAGTGAATTTTAACATATACTAAATCTTGATTTTTACAAGAGTGACCCGTACGTGGATCTTTTTTTCAAATTTATTCTGGGGACCATTATTTTCGAAGTTGGTAAGAGGTTTAAGTGAAATGTTGAAAAAGTGATCTAGAGTGAGAGGACAACAATTCACTCAGTACCTAATAAGACTGGAGTGTGTATGAATATCAACAAACACATAGTTGACACAATTTATGGAGAGGGAGAATTAGCATTTGATGGAGGAGACAGTAAACCATTTAGCAAATGGGTTTATCAGGTCTTCCAAGCTCACTGAAGCATTGCCTTTCTTCTTTGTAGCTAAGGATACAGGGGAACTAACAACCCATGATATGATATGATATGATGTTGCATTTATAACGCGCCTGTACACAGGTGTTTCAACATGGATTAAAGAGCGATTAACAGAGTAACAGTCATAAACTGGTATCCCCTTCCCCTCATTTAAATAGGAAGCAGTGGTTGTTAACAAATTAATGTGTGGGGGGTTTGTTATCTAATGTGAATCTGAGAGTGGTATCTATGTCACACCACTAACAGAATGAAATTTCAATAATGATTTTTGTTTACGTAATGCACATGCTCCATTATCATTTTTATTAATGATGCTTTAGGTGGGTTTGTGGAGGGGTTTGTGGTCATCCATATAGATGGCTTTCTGTTACATAGAATAAAAAATAACCTTAGGATCATGGCAAAGTAGTGTTTCAGAAATTGTGAGAAAACAGCCGTTGCATGAAATTAGAGACTTGCCAAATTGTTAAAATGGAATACTGGTTTTTGTAATCTCTTCTCGGGGATTACAAATGTCCTACCTATCCTAACCTATCCTTGAACATCACTTCGTCCATAGATCTCTTGACACGTATAGCACCGGCAACCTCTCTGCTTAAGAATCTTCACCCATAATTCCATGGTACTCACCCGTACCTATTTATCTAGCATTCTGATATCGGCCCACTGCTGTAAACTATCATCTATACTAATCCTAACAACCTCACAGTTGCCTTTGAGTCTTTTCTACTTCAGACCTTCCCTGACCTTGGAATTGAGGGCTTATTGCTCGGTTGGGTGGCCTCCTAACTTTCTCATCAGTCTTTATCCATCTCTTGGGACACAACATCCTCTGAGACATCTCCCTCTCTGTTTGCATACCAAAAATATTTGTCCTTGGACCATTGCTATTCAACCCTGCTCAACTGAGTGTATTATTTGGGTACATTGATAACAAGGTACACAATGCGACTTTCACAACTCCCTGCAGGAGTTTTACAACTCCCTGCAGGACATATGCTTGTCCACCCCATATTGGACTGACAGGCAACACTCTGCCCACAGGATATCCTCATTATATGTGATGCCTGTATTTTGCAACTGTGAGAAGATAGTGTTTCTTGTGGACAGTAGATATATATTATTCTTCATATTTTTATTAATATTAGGGGCATCGACAATGGTGGTAGGCTAGTGGGCAGGATCCTCGGGCAGAATGATTCCAATGAGAAGATATGACAGACATGCATTATTTGATTCTACTGTGTTTAGATGATGATGTAAATGATTGTGGTCTCTAGGCAATACATACCCACGTCAATCTTTAGCCATTTATTGTTTTTTATGGTCGCATCTGATGTCGAGTCACAGAACTTTTTTGATGCTCACCAGGCCTAACCCCCAGCACCTTTGCTGACAGATGCAGAAAGACTACACAAAACTGTACCTTGTTCATGTTATTTACATTTATTGACTCAACATAACTATTTCAATAAACACGTGAATACAGAAATAATATTTTGGCAAGACTGTACATTCTGTTTTTTTTATTTTTTAGAGCTTTATTTAACTTTGCACAAAGATACAACGTCACATATGAATATAACAGGTGATACTCGTACAGCGATCATTACAGTGGTACAAAACTAGATTACACAGCGTTCAGCATTTCAACACAATATTACACTTTCGTCCCTCCCTCTGGGTTCTCTATTAACCAGGTAGCGACGGAGACCTCCCCAGATATCTCCATGTCGGCTTGTAGTGGATAAGCTGGTATACACTTCCTCCTTGTCATTCGCCCAGGTCATATCTCTCTCCCAGTCCTCCAGTGTTGGCGACATAGCACTCTTCCACTTCATCAATAGAGCACTTTTAGCTATCAGGAGACCAATATTTACAAGTTTACGCTTCAGTGGGTTCATTTTGAGAACCCATCCCAGTACACATATTGCAGGTTCCCATTCTATTGGTTGATCTACCATCTCTTCTAATGCATCACAAACCTTGCACCAATATTCAGTGAGTACCCCACAAGACCACAGTATGTGCATTACGACAGCATTTTCACTACGGCATATCGGACATCTTCTGTCCGCTGTAGCGTACATTTTCTTAAGACGGGCAGGGGTAAGATGTACTCTGTTGAACACTTTAAAATTATTCAATCTGTAGCTAGAATTGTACGACAACCCCGTTTTGTTAGTCTGCATAATTGGAGCCAGTTTGTGTTTGTAAATTTTGTGTTCAGATCTTCCTCCCAGTCACCCATAATATCTGGTATGTGGACCTCCCTTGCCAACAGTGCCAATTTATATATATAGCCAAGGCAGATTTTTTAACCAGGCCTGAGGAGATCATGTAATTCAGGCCCTGCTGTGAGGGATGCTCCAAAGAGAATCCAGCCCACACTGCTGCCACTTCGGATCGGAGTCTGTAGTATTGTAGCTTCTGAAGCGGGGTGCCCCCTATTTGTGCCTTCATGTCCTCCAAGGTCACAAACACACCATCACGATACAGATCCCTGAAGTGCAGCACACCCGCTTCATGCCAGTATGTAGCCAACATTGTATCTCTGGACGGGTCTAGATATGAAGCATCCCAGATGGGCATAGCCAGACTGTGAAATGTCTTGTTTTGGAATGTATGGGCCAGTCTCCACCATGCCTGTTTTGTAGCTAATACTGGGTCTAGATGGTTCCCACCTCTCTGTCCTCCTGTTACTACCACTTGTAGAAGTGTGGCCTTGCTCCTCCCTTGTCTCTCTAGTTCTTCATATGATGTGTGTGATCCATCCTCCACCCAATGTACCGCAGAGTATGCCTGAGCCGCCAGATAGTACAATTCATAGCCATGGGCAGCTAGCCCCCCCCCTGTTCGTATGTCAATGTAAGAAGTTTCCAGCTTACCCTTGCTTGTCCCTTCCACAAGAACATGGAGCAAGCCCCAGATACCCTTGTGAAGAAGGACCTGCCCAGCCATAGTGGTATAGTGCTGAAGAGATAGACTCATTTGGGTAGGATAATATTTTTTCCTAATGCCAACCGGCCCATCAGCGAGATGGGGAAATGTTTCCATCTTTCAAGTTTAGTGCACAGTTCCCTGACCAGCGTGCCATAGTTCAGGGAGCGAACCAGGGACACTGAGTATGCCACTTCGAGCCCAAGATACTTCACCTGTCTAGGTGACCATTTCGGCCCGAACAGATTGCTAGGTTCTTTCATGCCGTTCGACAGAGGGAACACCTCAGACGTGCTCCTCTTCAAGCAGAGGCCAAAGTAGGCTCCAAATTCCTGGACCCTAACTGTCACCCTCTGTAGGTACCTCTCTGGCCTCCTCACATACATCAGGATGTTATCTGCATAGAATGTTATCAATTGTGATGCCAGCCCGAGCATGGCGTGCTCTCAGATCCGTTAGGGGCTCTATCACTAGAGCAAATAGTAACAGCGATAGTGGGCATCCCTGCCTGGTTCCCCCCGTGAGTGGCAACAATGCAGATAGGACCCCATTCACGCATAGCCTGGCATGTGGCTGCGTATACAGGAGTCACACCCATTTTATGAAATTAGGGCCAAACCCATAGTTGTGCAGTACCCTAAACAGAGACTGCCAATACACTGTATCAAATGCTTTCTGCATTTCCTGGGATAATGCAACTACCTCAGTGTCTTTCGGTATCCTTGCTAAGACTTGTATAGTCTCGAAATATTGGATGCCATCGACCGCCCCTGAATAAAGCTGGTCTTTCCCTTCAGTAATGGCTTGGCAGGCGAAGAACGGTGGTCTGGAGGGTTGCCCAGAGCATTGCCAGTGGTTAAGATTAAGTCTAAACCTTCCAGCCATCACCTCTTTGTTTTTGCTATGTCACCCCGAGTGGGACGGGTATGCCCAGACGTGGGTCCCGTGCCTGCTGGGCCTAGAGACCCAAGCTACTCCTCACTGATGAGCCCCAACAAGGGCGAAACATGTTTGGGGATGCTTGTGGTCTCGTGCAGAAGGGATGTGGCCTAGCAGTTCGGGCTGGACTGCCCCTTTTGGGGTGGGGCCAAGCCTGATTTGCATATGGTCTTTCCCTTCAGTAATGGCTTGGCAGGCGAAGAACGGTGGTCTGGAGGGTTGCCCAGAGCATTGCCAGTGGTTAAGATTAAGTCTAAACCTTCCAGCCATCACCTCTTTGTTTTTGCTATGTCACCCCGAGTGGGACGGGTATGCCCAGACGTGGGTCCCGTGCCTGCTGGGCCTAGAGACCCAAGCTACTCCTCACTGATGAGCCCCAACAAGGGCGAAACATGTTTGGGGATGCTTGTGGTCTCGTGCAGAAGGGATGTGGCCTAGCAGTTCGGGCTGGACTGCCCCTTTTGGGGTGGGGCCAAGCCTGATTTGCATATGGTCTTTCCCTTCAGTAATGGCTTGGCAGGCGAAGAACGGTGGTCTGGAGGGTTGCCCAGAGCATTGCCAGTGGTTAAGATTAAGTCTAAACCTTCCAGCCATCACCTCTTTGTTTTTGCTATGTCACCCCGAGTGGGACGGGTATGCCCAGACGTGGGTCCCGTGCCTGCTGGGCCTAGAGACCCAAGCTACTCCTCACTGATGAGCCCCAACAAGGGCGAAACATGTTTGGGGATGCTTGTGGTCTCGTGCAGAAGGGATGTGGCCTAGCAGTTCGGGCTGGACTGCCCCTTTTGGGGTGGGGCCAAGCCTGATTTGCATATGGTCTTTCCCTTCAGTAATGGCTTGGCAGGCGAAGAACGGTGGTCTGGAGGGTTGCCCAGAGCATTGCCAGTGGTTAAGATTAAGTCTAAACCTTCCAGCCATCACCTCTTTGTTTTTGCTATGTCACCCCGAGTGGGACGGGTATGCCCAGACGTGGGTCCCGTGCCTGCTGGGCCTAGAGACCCAAGCTACTCCTCACTGATGAGCCCCAACAAGGGCGAAACATGTTTGGGGATGCTTGTGGTCTCGTGCAGAAGGGATGTGGCCTAGCAGTTCGGGCTGGACTGCCCCTTTTGGGGTGGGGCCAAGCCTGATTTGCATATGGTCTTTCCCTTCAGTAATGGCTTGGCAGGCGAAGAACGGTGGTCTGGAGGGTTGCCCAGAGCATTGCCAGTGGTTAAGATTAAGTCTAAACCTTCCAGCCATCACCTCTTTGTTTTTGCTATGTCACCCCGAGTGGGACGGGTATGCCCAGACGTGGGTCCCGTGCCTGCTGGGCCTAGAGACCCAAGCTACTCCTCACTGATGAGCCCCAACAAGGGCGAAACATGTTTGGGGATGCTTGTGGTCTCGTGCAGAAGGGATGTGGCCTAGCAGTTCGGGCTGGACTGCCCCTTTTGGGGTGGGGCCAAGCCTGATTTGCATATGGTCTTTCCCTTCAGTAATGGCTTGGCAGGCGAAGAACGGTGGTCTGGAGGGTTGCCCAGAGCATTGCCAGTGGTTAAGATTAAGTCTAAACCTTCCAGCCATCACCTCTTTGTTTTTGCTATGTCACCCCGAGTGGGACGGGTATGCCCAGACGTGGGTCCCGTGCCTGCTGGGCCTAGAGACCCAAGCTACTCCTCACTGATGAGCCCCAACAAGGGCGAAACATGTTTGGGGATGCTTGTGGTCTCGTGCAGAAGGGATGTGGCCTAGCAGTTCGGGCTGGACTGCCCCTTTTGGGGTGGGGCCAAGCCTGATTTGCATATGGTCTTTCCCTTCAGTAATGGCTTGGCAGGCGAAGAACGGTGGTCTGGAGGGTTGCCCAGAGCATTGCCAGTGGTTAAGATTAAGTCTAAACCTTCCAGCCATCACCTCTTTGTTTTTGCTATGTCACCCCGAGTGGGACGGGTATGCCCAGACGTGGGTCCCGTGCCTGCTGGGCCTAGAGACCCAAGCTACTCCTCACTGATGAGCCCCAACAAGGGCGAAACATGTTTGGGGATGCTTGTGGTCTCGTGCAGAAGGGATGTGGCCTAGCAGTTCGGGCTGGACTGCCCCTTTTGGGGTGGGGCCAAGCCTGATTTGCATATGGTCTTTCCCTTCAGTAATGGCTTGGCAGGCGAAGAACGGTGGTCTGGAGGGTTGCCCAGAGCATTGCCAGTGGTTAAGATTAAGTCTAAACCTTCCAGCCATCACCTCTTTGTTTTTGCTATGTCACCCCGAGTGGGACGGGTATGCCCAGACGTGGGTCCCGTGCCTGCTGGGCCTAGAGACCCAAGCTACTCCTCACTGATGAGCCCCAACAAGGGCGAAACATGTTTGGGGATGCTTGTGGTCTCGTGCAGAAGGGATGTGGCCTAGCAGTTCGGGCTGGACTGCCCCTTTTGGGGTGGGGCCAAGCCTGATTTGCATATGGTCTTTCCCTTCAGTAATGGCTTGGCAGGCGAAGAACGGTGGTCTGGAGGGTTGCCCAGAGCATTGCCAGTGGTTAAGATTAAGTCTAAACCTTCCAGCCATCACCTCTTTGTTTTTGCTATGTCACCCCGAGTGGGACGGGTATGCCCAGACGTGGGTCCCGTGCCTGCTGGGCCTAGAGACCCAAGCTACTCCTCACTGATGAGCCCCAACAAGGGCGAAACATGTTTGGGGATGCTTGTGGTCTCGTGCAGAAGGGATGTGGCCTAGCAGTTCGGGCTGGACTGCCCCTTTTGGGGTGGGGCCAAGCCTGATTTGCATATGGTCTTTCCCTTCAGTAATGGCTTGGCAGGCGAAGAACGGTGGTCTGGAGGGTTGCCCAGAGCATTGCCAGTGGTTAAGATTAAGTCTAAACCTTCCAGCCATCACCTCTTTGTTTTTGCTATGTCACCCCGAGTGGGACGGGTATGCCCAGACGTGGGTCCCGTGCCTGCTGGGCCTAGAGACCCAAGCTACTCCTCACTGATGAGCCCCAACAAGGGCGAAACATGTTTGGGGATGCTTGTGGTCTCGTGCAGAAGGGATGTGGCCTAGCAGTTCGGGCTGGACTGCCCCTTTTGGGGTGGGGCCAAGCCTGATTTGCATATGGTCTTTCCCTTCAGTAATGGCTTGGCAGGCGAAGAACGGTGGTCTGGAGGGTTGCCCAGAGCATTGCCAGTGGTTAAGATTAAGTCTAAACCTTCCAGCCATCACCTCTTTGTTTTTGCTATGTCACCCCGAGTGGGACGGGTATGCCCAGACGTGGGTCCCGTGCCTGCTGGGCCTAGAGACCCAAGCTACTCCTCACTGATGAGCCCCAACAAGGGCGAAACATGTTTGGGGATGCTTGTGGTCTCGTGCAGAAGGGATGTGGCCTAGCAGTTCGGGCTGGACTGCCCCTTTTGGGGTGGGGCCAAGCCTGATTTGCATATGGTCTTTCCCTTCAGTAATGGCTTGGCAGGCGAAGAACGGTGGTCTGGAGGGTTGCCCAGAGCATTGCCAGTGGTTAAGATTAAGTCTAAACCTTCCAGCCATCACCTCTTTGTTTTTGCTATGTCACCCCGAGTGGGACGGGTATGCCCAGACGTGGGTCCCGTGCCTGCTGGGCCTAGAGACCCAAGCTACTCCTCACTGATGAGCCCCAACAAGGGCGAAACATGTTTGGGGATGCTTGTGGTCTCGTGCAGAAGGGATGTGGCCTAGCAGTTCGGGCTGGACTGCCCCTTTTGGGGTGGGGCCAAGCCTGATTTGCATATGGTCTTTCCCTTCAGTAATGGCTTGGCAGGCGAAGAACGGTGGTCTGGAGGGTTGCCCAGAGCATTGCCAGTGGTTAAGATTAAGTCTAAACCTTCCAGCCATCACCTCTTTGTTTTTGCTATGTCACCCCGAGTGGGACGGGTATGCCCAGACGTGGGTCCCGTGCCTGCTGGGCCTAGAGACCCAAGCTACTCCTCACTGATGAGCCCCAACAAGGGCGAAACATGTTTGGGGATGCTTGTGGTCTCGTGCAGAAGGGATGTGGCCTAGCAGTTCGGGCTGGACTGCCCCTTTTGGGGTGGGGCCAAGCCTGATTTGCATATGGTCTTTCCCTTCAGTAATGGCTTGGCAGGCGAAGAACGGTGGTCTGGAGGGTTGCCCAGAGCATTGCCAGTGGTTAAGATTAAGTCTAAACCTTCCAGCCATCACCTCTTTGTTTTTGCTATGTCACCCCGAGTGGGACGGGTATGCCCAGACGTGGGTCCCGTGCCTGCTGGGCCTAGAGACCCAAGCTACTCCTCACTGATGAGCCCCAACAAGGGCGAAACATGTTTGGGGATGCTTGTGGTCTCGTGCAGAAGGGATGTGGCCTAGCAGTTCGGGCTGGACTGCCCCTTTTGGGGTGGGGCCAAGCCTGATTTGCATATGGTCTTTCCCTTCAGTAATGGCTTGGCAGGCGAAGAACGGTGGTCTGGAGGGTTGCCCAGAGCATTGCCAGTGGTTAAGATTAAGTCTAAACCTTCCAGCCATCACCTCTTTGTTTTTGCTATGTCACCCCGAGTGGGACGGGTATGCCCAGACGTGGGTCCCGTGCCTGCTGGGCCTAGAGACCCAAGCTACTCCTCACTGATGAGCCCCAACAAGGGCGAAACATGTTTGGGGATGCTTGTGGTCTCGTGCAGAAGGGATGTGGCCTAGCAGTTCGGGCTGGACTGCCCCTTTTGGGGTGGGGCCAAGCCTGATTTGCATATGGTCTTTCCCTTCAGTAATGGCTTGGCAGGCGAAGAACGGTGGTCTGGAGGGTTGCCCAGAGCATTGCCAGTGGTTAAGATTAAGTCTAAACCTTCCAGCCATCACCTCTTTGTTTTTGCTATGTCACCCCGAGTGGGACGGGTATGCCCAGACGTGGGTCCCGTGCCTGCTGGGCCTAGAGACCCAAGCTACTCCTCACTGATGAGCCCCAACAAGGGCGAAACATGTTTGGGGATGCTTGTGGTCTCGTGCAGAAGGGATGTGGCCTAGCAGTTCGGGCTGGACTGCCCCTTTTGGGGTGGGGCCAAGCCTGATTTGCATATGGTCTTTCCCTTCAGTAATGGCTTGGCAGGCGAAGAACGGTGGTCTGGAGGGTTGCCCAGAGCATTGCCAGTGGTTAAGATTAAGTCTAAACCTTCCAGCCATCACCTCTTTGTTTTTGCTATGTCACCCCGAGTGGGACGGGTATGCCCAGACGTGGGTCCCGTGCCTGCTGGGCCTAGAGACCCAAGCTACTCCTCACTGATGAGCCCCAACAAGGGCGAAACATGTTTGGGGATGCTTGTGGTCTCGTGCAGAAGGGATGTGGCCTAGCAGTTCGGGCTGGACTGCCCCTTTTGGGGTGGGGCCAAGCCTGATTTGCATATGGTCTTTCCCTTCAGTAATGGCTTGGCAGGCGAAGAACGGTGGTCTGGAGGGTTGCCCAGAGCATTGCCAGTGGTTAAGATTAAGTCTAAACCTTCCAGCCATCACCTCTTTGTTTTTGCTTGGTCTTCGTGCACCATATAAGGCATCAGTGGAATGAGTCGAGATGCTGGTATCTTTGCAAATATTTTCACATCCGTATTTGTAAGAGACAGTGGGCGGTATGACCCACAGTCCTCTGGTGGCTTTCCGGGCTCCAGCAGTAAGGTGAGCACTGCCTCCCAACTGTACATTATGTTTAATCAGTGCAGTTTGGAGAGATGTGTGCTGAACACAGTTTGATGAGAAAGAGCCTTCCTTCACTAATTTTGGAAGGGTTGGTGAGGATTGTTAAGACGGATTTCTGAACTCTGTCCTGGTGGCGCAGAAGTTCAGAAGGCCAACCTAATTACTTGGAACAGGGTAACCTCTGGACGAGCCAGACCAATCAAGGTAGCGATCGCGGCGGTCAAGACTAGGTCTCAAGAGGGGTGAGGGTGACTGAAAGCCCGCAATGAGCACACAAAGCAAGAGCGCTTACAAACTACTCCAAACAGTTGTTATATCAAAAATATATACACATTTATTTTAAGGCCTTTAAAACAACGACCGTAGCGAGAAAATCACAATATCACAATATTAAGCCAACACATACCATATCAACACAATATATATACAAATACGACAGTCGCAAGCGTTATATGCACGAAATGTGTAGTCCACCTGAAAGGGAAAGAAAACAGGCAGTGCGATAATGCTTTAGACTCAGTTCGCCTTGAGGGGCACCTAACTAGATGGAAGTCCGAGCCCTGCGAAGAGTGGAGCCTTGTGCTCAAAGTACCTGCACACGCTGGTGCCAACGGGCAAAAGGAGAAGCTCTTCGGAGGAAGTCAGGCAGTTCGGGTTAGTGCACAACAGAAGAAGAACAGGTTCCGCGACTCAAGCGCAGCCTCCACAGTGAGCAGAAGCAGAGCGCGAGTACGGACAAAAGGGTGCTGTTTTTACACAGCGGGGAAAAGCAATGGGCTACTGCAGGAGGGCGACCAGATCCTAGCTATACTACTCACCGGTCCCCGATGCAAGCAGACCCAGGCTTCTCCACGTTAGTTTCAGCAGCTGGCAGGTTCAGAAGAGCCGGGAATGCCTCGTCGTCGTGTAGAGAAAAAAGACGTCCCAATCGAAGAAACCTGCACAGTTTTGTCACCACAGCAGGGCAACGGAGCGGCCGTGTGTATCTGAGCCAAATGTACACTACTCACTTCAGACTTGGGAACGCCAAGTGTACTAAGCGTGTGAGAGTGACAAGGACTCGAAATACAACACAACCTGGCGGCGGTTACAGAGCAGGACTCCCTTGTAAGCTGGTCAGTCAACTGGATGGCCCAGAGACGCTTCCGAAGGCTTACTTGGCAGGAGATGATGAAGTCGCCGGGAATAGCTGTTCCTGCTATTCCAAAGGTCGAAGCACCAGTACAGGCCTTCTGGTTCGATCAAAGGAGGAAAGGGTTTCACAGGACGACAGCAGTGCAAAGGAGGAGTCCTTCAGCGGGTCACCAGCGATTCCTCGGTCCAGCCTCTTGGTTGCAGGATACTTGGCTCCTGTATTCCTTCGTTCGTGAGAACTCAGGAGATCGACATGGTAGTGGCGTTTCCAGCCCCCTCTTATCCACGGTTCCCTTCGCGCCAAAACGGAGGGGAGCCAATGGGAGATCCGCTCATCAACACACATACCATACGTGGACCAATCACGGACCACGGTGGTCCCAGGCATTCACACCCCCCTAGACTTTCTGGCACCCAGGATGTGTATTGGGACCAGACATCCCAGCCCACACCCTGGAGGCACATAAAAGACATGTAGAAGCCCGCGAAAGCAACCAGGTTTCGCGGGAAAGTACATGCCCAAATAAGGAAGGCCCCGGGTCAGCTCGACCTGAGGAAGGTGAAGGGAGCAAGACGGTCAGTGGACAGGACAAAGGAGCCTCGTGGTCTGGCCATTTTGGGAGCCAGGCCACCATTTTGGGTTCAGCGCGAAAAATGCGCTCAGAACGCCAAAAGGAGCTCAAAATACACAAAACGATCGCTGCCACCATTCCAATCCCTGAATGACTTGCACCGATCAAATACAATCCTAAACGAGTATCTAGGGCCTGTAGAAGGCTAGAGACCCAAGAGAGCTGTAACTTAGCTTACAGTGCCCTCTTGTGTCATGTTGCACTAAAGCCGCAACATGATAAAAGAAACTACGGGAAACAGCGTTCCCCGGTACTGACTGTCTTAAGGGCATGTCAGTTTCCCCGTAAGAAAAGGAGCGAAAGCCCAGAGGAGTGCGGCAGAAGGCTGCACTTCTCTGGCAAAGTCAAGAACAAGGTGAAAAACAACAGCAAAAAGTTTAGGGGTTGCCACATGGAAGGAAAATTACCTACAATTACGAAATCTTTCCTAACACTCGCCCCTCCCAGACTATGGACAGGGGGAACTAATCCACCCCTGGATGAGTCTCTTGTTCAGGTCGGTTAAACATTCTGGACAACCCATCAGCATTGCTATGTTGGACACCTGGCCTATGCTCAATAGTGAAGTCGAAGCCTTGTAGACTTATGGACCACCTAAGCAACTTTGGATTCTCCCCCTTCATGTTCATTAGCCACTTTAACGGCTTATGGTCAGTTTGCACAGTGAAGTGGGTCCCATAGAGGTAGGGCCTCAGCTTCCTTAGGGCCCACACAACAGAGAAACATTCTTTCTCTACCGTGGACCATCTGAGCTCTCTGTCCTTAAGCTGGCGACTAATAAAACCGATAGGGTGTTCCTTACCCTTCTCATCTACTTGTGATAGTACAGCTCCTATCCCAGTGTCAGAGGCGTCCGTCTGCACGATAAAAGGTCTTTGATAATCAGGGGCCCTGAGGACAGGGGCCTGGCACAAGGAGTCTTTTAAGCCATCGAAGGCCTTCTCACACTCGTCGGTCCAAGTTACCTTCTTGGGTTTCTTCGGAGTTGTGAGGGCAGTCAGAGGGGCAGCTATGGTGCCATAGTCTGCCACAAAATTGCGGTAATACCCCGTGAGTCCTAAGAAGGCTCTCACTTGGGTTTGCGTAGTGGGGGTAGGCCAGTCTTGTACTGCTTGTACCTTACTGGGTAGAGGCTGTCTCCTCCCTCCACCTACTTCATGTCCAAGGTAAACCACTGAGCCTTGTCCATTTTGGTGAGGGGCCACTCGGACACCCTCAAAAGAGCTATCTGAAGGACTGCTTGGGAACAGGTCGGGGAGAGGTTCAGACTCCTCTTCCTCAACATCTGAAGCCAGTAGCAGTGCTGCAATTTCGACGCTTGGGACGAAAGCCTTCAGCCTATTCACGTGAAACACTTTTGTAGCCTGTTCAGGCCTTCCAAGGTCCACTGAATAGTTAACCTCACCCAGGGGCTCCACCACTGGGTAAGGGCCTGACCACTTGTCCTGTAAAGCTCGAGGCCTTATGGGATTCATGATCAGGACTTGCTGACCAAGTGTAAAGTTGATGAGGGAAGCTTTCTGGTCGTACCAATGTTTCACCAGCGCTTGCCCTGCCTTCAATTTATCACTAGCCAAGCCCATCAGAAGTACCATCTGTTTTCTGAGCCCTAGCACATAATCAACTACGTTGGTAGTAACAGGGGGAGTGGGCATCTCCCATCCCTCCTTGACGATGGCTAAGGGTCCCCGTACGGGATGACCGAACAGAAGTTCGAAGGGGCTGAAGCCAACACCCTCCTGTGGTACCTCTCGGTAGGCAAACAGTAAGCATGGTAAAAGAAGATCCCATTTTCTTCTCTGAGGCTCCTCCAGAGCCCCAATCATGCTCTTTAACGTTCTGTTGAAACGTTCCACCAGACCATTGGTCTGGGGGTGGTATGCAGAAGAGAACTTGTAGGTGACCCCACATTCTTTCCACATAGCCTGCATATACTTCGACATAAAGTTGCTGCCACGATCCGACACAACTTCTTTAGGGAAGCCAACCCTAGTAAATATGCCGAGTAAAGCTTTTGCAACTGACTTGGCAGTTACAGTTTTCAATGGGATGGCCTCAGGATACCTGGTTGCATGGTCGACCAGCACCAGGATAAACCTATTGCCCGAGGATGTTTGCGGGTCAAGGGGAGAAACGATGTCGATCCCTACCCTTTCAAATGGTACCCCCACAACTGGGAGCGGTACCAACGGAGCTTGGATTGTCGCGCCAACCTTACCAGACAACTGGCAGGAGGCACAACTCCTGCAGTGACTTTCTACTTGCACCCCCATCTTGGGCCAGTAGAAGTGCATGGATAACCTTTGCTTGGTCCTCTTCATACCAAGGTGACCAGCAAGGGGAACTTCATGCGCCAACTGCAGGAGGAAGGGCCTAACAGCAAGGGGAACCACCAACCTCCTATGGTCTCCTTCTGTAGACTCTGTGGGCTCGCTATACAGGAGTCCACCTTCCCAATAAATCCTATGCGTCCCAGGAGGTTCACCCTCAAGCTGGGCGCAGGCCTGTCTCCTTAGGCCTTCCAGAGATGGACACTCACGTTGGCCTTTACTGAATTCGTCCCTATCAGGACCTCCTTCAACTAACAAGTCTTTTAGTTCAGGATGATCGTTGGGGTCGAATACTTCAGGCATCGCCACCTCCTCGTCAGGCCCGGGCGATTGACCAACTTCCTCCACCGCAGTGGTAGGCGAGCTCGGGGGAATATTCTCTTTCCCTCGTCGTGACTTGTCGACTCCTTTCGCCTTGGATTTCCCCTTCGGCTGGGGCGGCGTATTGGACTTGGCCAATGCTGCCCGTGCTTGAGACCGTGTGTAGGGTCTTTCGGCAGTGTCTCCTACGAGCCCTAAAGCTCTGAGATCATTACCTAACAAGACCTTTCCCGGGACGTTTCTCTGAATGCTCACTGGAATCCTGACTGCTGTACCATTTAAAGTAAGATTTACAGGTATTACTGGAAACATACGGAGGGGGCCGTCAGCCAACTTAGTGGGCATCAGAGTAGCTCTGGCAACTTCCTCTGAGTCTACCAAGGTAGAATCCACTACAGTGGGACTGCACCCACTATCCCTAAGAGCTGGAGTATCCACTCCATTGATCAGCACACTGTCTTTAAAGTAGTGCTTGGTATTATCCGGAATCCTAGCATAAGCCTCTGCGACTTTAGGCTCCCAGGAACCCAGGGACACTAAAACTACCTCAGCCTCTATCCCGCTGGGAAATGAGTCTGAGGAGAAGGATGCTCCTGTAATCTCTTCTTCCTCGTAGGAGGAGAAGGCCAGATTAGCGGAGTGGACCCCCAAAGGTCTAACCTTACAACGGGGATCCCCCTTCACATGGTCAGTTGCTCCACAAGCAAAACAAGATCCATTGGGTCTGTTTACATAGGGAGGCTTATTGTAACCAGAGTTCTGTTTCGGAGGCTGTCCTCCACTACCCTGTGAGTTCTCTTGTGTCCTACCCTTATTTTTCTTTTTGTGGCCCTTATGGGAAGAAGAGTTAGCAGATTCCCCACCCTCCATATCTTTGGACTTTTTCCCTTCCTCCTGCTTACCAGGATGAGTTTTGTCCTTATGGGACACTCGATGTGACACCCATAAGTCTGCTGCAATGGCCAGCTTCTTAGGATCTATCTCCTTCGAATCGGCCAAATGCTGCTTAAGCTCCGGGGAAGAAGAAGCAAAAATGTGTTCCAGCATGACAAGATTTATCATGCCTTCGAAGGTAGAAACCTTATAACCTTCGACCCAGCCAGTTAAGTTTTTCAAGGATTCAGTGACATAAGATACCCAAGTACCACCTTCCTTTTTCTTATACTCTCTGAAACGTTTCAAATATTGGGCCGGAGTCTTCCCAAACTTTAAAATGAGAGTTTGCTTTAACATTGCGAAATCAGCTCACTCAGCCTTCGACATTTCCATAATGGCACTACAGCCAGAATGGGGCAGTCTACTGAGTAACCATGCAATCTTATCAGCATTGTCAACTTGTTGAACTTCGCATGCATACTCAAACGCATTCAGCCAGTCCATAATGTCATTCCTTTCTTCATACACACTGAGCAGATCTTTCGGAAACCGTGGATGAGAGGAAGCCCCAGACCCATGTCCAGGACCCTTGGACCCATTTGCAACCTGAAGCTTGGCCAGTTCCAACTGGTGATCCCTGTCTTTTTGTTTTTCTGCCTGTTCGATTTTTAGTTTGGCTATGCTGAATTCAAGCTCCTGCTGCCTAAACCGCAGCTCTTGCTTCTTGAATTCAAGCATAGCATCCCCATCAACACTGGCAGAGGAAACATTAGACATCTCGTCCTCCCTGTCCTCGTGGTCGCGATGGATCAGTGCGGCGGCAGAACCGTCGGTTCTACCAGTGAGAGCAGCCCCACCACCTTCCGCACTGTCCTCAGAAGTTATAGCGTCAAGCTGCGCTTCTTGCCACGCCACGATTCTTTGGATCATTTCCAATTTCGTGCCTTGAGAGGAAACACCTCTCTCCGCACACATCTTCTTCAATGTTTCTGATTTGGAAGCATTTAAAGTTAACAAGGTATTTGTTTCCATACTGTTAGATAGGACTATGGCCTTTTTAAAGTTATACTACAACAATTCACTACGTGTCCTGGTTGGAATAACCTGAAATGCCTTAGTTCGTGCGCAACACTGGATACCTTCAGTCGTATCCCACCGCTGTACACCAATTTGTTAAGACGGATTTCTGAACTCTGTCCTGGTGGCGCAGAAGTTCAGAAGGCCAACCTAATTACTTGGAACAGGGTAACCTCTGGACGAGCCAGACCAATCAAGGTAGCGATCGCGGCGGTCAAGACTAGGTCTCAAGAGGGGTGAGGGTGACTGAAAGCCCGCAATGAGCACATAAAGCAAGAGCGCTTACAAACTACTCCAAACAGTTGTTATATCAAAAATATATACACATTTATTTTAAGGCCTTTAAAACAACGACCGTAGCGAGAAAATCACAATATCACAATATTAAGCCAACACATACCATATCAACACAATATATATACAAATACGACAGTCGCAAGCGTTATATGCACGAAATGTGTAGTCCACCTGAAAGGGAAAAAAAACAGGCAGTGCGATAATGCTTTAGACTAAGTTCGCCTTCAGGGGCACCTAACTAGATGGAAGTCCGAGCCCTGCGAAGAGTGGAGCCTTGTGCTCAAAGTACCTGCACACGCTGGTGCCAACGGGCAAAAGGAGAAGCTCTTCGGAGGAAGTCAGGCAGTTCGGGTTAGTGCACAACAGAAGAAGAACAGGTTCCGCGACTCAAGCGCAGCCTCCACAGTGAGCAGAAGCAGAGCGCGAGTACGGACAAAAGGGTGCTGTTTTTACACAGCGGGGAAAAGCAATGGGCTACTGCAGGAGGGCGACCAGATCCTAGCTATACTACTCACCGGTCCCCGATGCAAGCAGACCCAGGCTTCTCCACGTTAGTTTCAGCAGCTGGCAGGTTCAGAAGAGCCGGGAATGCCTCGTCGTCGTGTAGAGAAAAAAGACGTCCCAATCGAAGAAACCTGCACAGTTTTGTCACCACAGCAGGGCAACGGAGCGGCCGTGTGTATCTGAGCCAAATGTACACTACTCACTTCAGACTTGGGAACGCCAAGTGTACTAAGCGTGTGAGAGTGACAAGGACTCGAAATACAACACAACCTGGCGGCGGTTACAGAGCAGGACTCCCTTGTAAGCTGGTCAGTCAACTGGATGGCCCAGAGACGCTTCCGAAGGCTTACTTGGCAGGAGATGATGAAGTCGCCGGGAATAGCTGTTCCTGCTATTCCAAAGGTCGAAGCACCAGTACAGGCCTTCTGGTTCGATCAAAGGAGGAAAGGGTTTCACAGGACGACAGCAGTGCAAAGGAGGAGTCCTTCAGCGGGTCACCAGCGATTCCTCGGTCCAGCCTCTTGGTTGCAGGATACTTGGCTCCTGTATTCCTTCGTTCGTGAGAACTCAGGAGATCGACATGGTAGTGGCGTTTCCAGCCCCCTCTTATCCACGGTTCCCTTCGCGACAAAACGGAGGGGAGCCAATGGGAGATCCGCTCATCAACACACATACCATACGTGGACCAATCACGGACCACGGTGGTCCCAGGCATTCACATCACCCTAGACTCTCTGGCACCCAGGATGTGTATTGGGACCAGACATCCCAGCCCACACCCTGGAGGCACACAAAAGACATGTAGAAGCCCGCGAAAGCAACCAGGTTTCGCGGGAAAGTACATGCCCAAATAAGGAAGGCCCCGGGTCAGCTCGACCTGGGGAAGGTGAAGGGAGCAAGACGGTCAGTGGACAGGACAAAGGAGCCTCGTGGTCTGGCCATTTTGGGAGCCAGGCCACCATTTTGGGTTCAGCGCTCAAAATGCGCTCAGAACGCCAAAAGGAGCTCAAAATACACAAAACGATCGCTGCCACCATTCCAATCCCTGAATGACTTGCACCGATCAAATACAATCCTAAACGAGTATCTAGGGCCTGTAGAAGGCTAGAGACCCAAGAGAGCTGTAACTTAGCTTACAGTGCCCTCTTGTGTCATGTTGCACTAAAGCCGCAACATGATAAAAGAAACTACGGGAAACAGCGTTCCCCGGTACTGACTGTCTTAAGGGCATGTCAGTTTCCCCGTAAGAAAAGGAGCGAAAGCCCAGAGGAGTGCGGCAGAAGGCTGCACTTCTCTGGCAAAGTCAAGAACAAGGTGAAAAACAACAGCAAAAAGTTTAGGGGTTGCCACATGGAAGGAAAATTACCTACAATTACGAAATCTTTCCTAACAAGGATGTGTGAAGCAAGGGGCAAGAACAACATTGTTCCATTCTCAAGAGCATTTTCCTACAGTGTGGGGCATGATAATCTTACAATTTCCAGGACAGAATTGTATTCTTCAAAGATGTAGGGATGCCTTGTTGACCAACCCATTGAGTAAAACCTTCTTTAACCATTGGTGACACAGTTCAAGCTGACCAAATGTTTAAACAGAATATTGAACATCTCATACGGAGCGTGTTTGCAGTTACTTAAAATTACCTGTTCATGCTCTGCAATAACTGTTCAGTTGTAGATGGACAATGGGGCACCTGTGCTCTGCTTAGTTGGAGGAATGGGTTTTGTGTTATTAGAAGCAGCAACTGGGGCACGTGGATGCAATCAAAGTTGCTGACGTGCGATCAGCTCCCCATGCCCTTTCTCTGAAATGTCTTTCCATAGGCACATAGCGTTCCTTACAGAAAACAAATAACCCTTATGTAGGTAGTGTTTATTTGAAATACTCTGCATCCAGGATGGTGGGAGTCATGAGAAGCCCTTCTGGTGCTGGGGACTTTTACGGGCACCCAAATGTGCCTCTTCCATATCTTCATCCTCCTGGACATCTTGCATCTGCTCCACATCTCACACTCATCGGATTCCCTGGTACATTGTTCGGATGCCTGCTGTTCATCCCACCAGCAAGACCGGTACCATGAGCACAACATTCTACAACATTCTACAACATTTTGTAGAGAGATGTGTGGATTCTGCTCAGCCAGCAAACAGTTACTTTTTGTGTTTGCTGCTCCTGGACCCCCTTGGTAGATCATGCTGTTGATCTGTGTTCTTTCTCAGTTATAGATGACTGTTGATGTATTCCTTCCCCATCATCCCAGCTGATTTGCAGGCTGTCGCCGTTTTAGCAACCTAGCCAAGGCAATATGAAGACAGAATACTATTTGTTGCTCTTGTTCCAGCAAACGTTAATTATTGTTCTTTGTGTGTTTGCCAATCATGTCAGACCCAGGCTATGGTTCATGGATAACCTGTGTCATTTTCCTTATCTAACGGATTTTCTTGGTCTATATGCTTGGGCCCCACAGGTATCTGGCCACGAGACTATGCGGTTTACAATTGCCTAAGCCTTTCTACACTCGTTTCTCCCAGTCTTTGGACACGTTGGTTACACTTTCCACCTCCTATCATTGCCTCTGCTCTCTGTACGTCTTGCACTGGCAAATGCTGATTTATTTTCTCGGTACCTCGCTGCCCAGCACCTCCTAGACTTCTTCCTCCTTCCTTTTACTCTGAAGGTCTTGGCTTTCTGTCCTTCCTCCAACTCTCTCCTTTCCATATTATGCCTTCTTCGTTCCTCCTTCTGGAGTTTCTCTCCTCCTACTCCCTTTTTTTCCTTCTCGTGTGCCCGTTGTCCTATTAATCACTGTTCTCCAGTTCCGTTCTTACACCTTCTTTCCATATTTCCTTACCTTTCCTTACTTCAAGTGCCCTTTTATCATAAGGGCCTCCCTGCAATTGCACTGATGATGAAGTGAGCAGCGCCATTGGTGCCTTTTCAAGGTGGATGTTGCGCTTTATTCGTGTGCATATCATAGCGTCATATCACATGGGCAGGGGCATTGCTTGGGCTTGGGGATTGCTAAATTCTCCCTCGAGAACAGTATCGCAAATTTGATTCTAAGGATTGTTTAGTGGGCTATGTCTCTGCTGGCTGAACTTGTAACTAGTGGGGCTACCATTTTGGAGTCAGGCTGCCCTGTCATCGTAATCTACTTCCAGTCTTTGCAGCTCATGCCCATGCTATTGTCTACATGTCTGTAAGTGGGGTGGGCGGGCACAATCTGTCCACATGTCATGGGCTCGACTATTTCATTTCTTCCGCTGTATGCCTTCTGCTCGTGGGCTGAGGTTGTAAACCAAATTTGATTGCATGCAGAAATCCTATGTAAATACTGTTCTATTTCCTTTTCATGTGGCTTGTTGGCAGCAAAATAACTAAGGCTCGGTTTGGAGAGGAGTGTGTGGTAAATCCTCTGTATACTATCTCCAGGGTTGGCATCATGAAATTGATGGCATCTCCACACCGTCAGCCATTTCTAACTGGATTCCGCATCTACAAAAAGCAGGTAGAACATTGAGATTCATGTTAATGCGTTCCAAAATGAACAGACATTGTGGGAGCCATTTATCATTATTTTAGGGATTGGATGAAGATTGTGCTTGTGAACCCAGGACTGCCTGCATTTCTTTGCACAAACAACACGTCATCTGTAAAACAATCAACATTTCACTCAAGGGATTCTTACACATATGTATTACCCTAAGAAATTATTTCTGTGAAATGTATTGATTTTTCAAAATAAAAAACAACTCCACCATATCTACTTGGGCATTCTTTTCGAAGGACCAACAATACCTACTAAGGTTTCTTTTCTTCAAATATATTCGTGAAATTTGGTTTATTAGATTCTATTGTTCTTTTTTTGTTCTTTTAGTTCTGAGGAGCATCATTTGGATCTCTTATATCCAAACTCTTGCTGATTAACATATGTAGCGGTTCAACCAGGCTTCTGGTAATTCTTCCAGTGAAGGCATTTTATTGTGTGTCAAATAGTATTTCAGAGTAAGGCAAGAGTGCAAATGGTATGCCTCAGCTGAAACACTGTATAGAGTAAGATAAGAGTGTGACGTCAACTGGTTTTGAGTGGGGATCATGGAGATGGGATACATGAGCAGTTCTTTGGAAGCGTCTTAGGGTTTCTTGGGAGGTTAATTCCACTGAAAGACCTGCGGCTTGTTGGGATAGTGGAAATGAAAGCGAAGGATGAGATCTCAGGCTTGAACATTAAGGTGACTTTGATCTATGTGCCTTGTTGGATAAGCAGGAAAAGAAATGTAGTTACAAAATTGGAACTTGTGTTTGAATGTTTTTTGTTCATTTTTTTTTCAAATATGGCTCTGGTTAACCAACACATACAACCAATATATTTGTTTCAAAAAGGAGAATAGACAGGAAACAGACGCACTGTACAGCACAGTATAGCACAGTAGCTTACCTTCAATTATGAAAAGAACATTGTTCTTACTCAAAGGCACGGAAAATGTGTTTAGCCTTAGGGGTACTTTCTCAGATCTTTTGCTTCACAAGGTAGGCACCTCACATCGCATCCCACAGCTGTCTATTAAACAGCTTCAGTAGATTGTGTGGCATGGACCACTTAGCATCTAACCTCTTGGGCTTTATACATTCTTCACACTGACGGTTTAATAACTAGGGGGATATTAGCATACATTGATTTGCATGCATATTCCCTGATGAAGGACCTGCCCTGTCAGAATTTGGATTTCTACTTCTCTCTCCAGTGCTTTTTCTACATTTCTTTTGACACCGGAAAAAGTCTTCGGACAATTCAGAAAACACAGTACCATCAGTATTTTTAGAAAGTGTGATTTGTATTAGGTAAACATATTGTCAGCAGTATATGCTGCATAAGAGCCCCCAATAATAGTCTTAGTCTTTTTGTGCAGTATAGTAAATACTTTGGCATGTACAGAAGAAAAGAGCAGGTGAAATTGCCATTCCATGATGTCCACTGGTTTTTCCTAGAGTTGCTTTTAGCAGAGCAGGTTGGGAGGGAACACATGAAGTTATTTAGCAGTTAGTGATTTGCCAAAACATCAGTCACATCAGAAATGAGTGAGAAGGCACAGTCCAGGCTAGGCTTTCTTTATATCGTCTGATCAGAGACTCCATGTGGGCCCGGTGAAGCTGCATTACCTGCAACTTCTTCACATTGTTTTCTCTCAATAGGGTGCAAAAGACATTGTAGGTCTGTGAGGTGAGGTGTCAGGTTGGCTTCTTCCCCCTTCTCGGGGGGCCTGTAGGATGCTGTCTGCTCAGGTACTATGTCGGCAACCCAGCAGACCTCCACTGGCGATTGAAGGACCTGAGCCATTTGAAGACCCTGGTTGCATCGCCTACTGTCCTAAATCTGGGGAAATGGTAATACAGCTATTACTAATATAGTATTAATACTAATAATAATAGAGGATATTACTCAAATGTGTATTTTATTGAATAGATGTTTTGCACTAATAATTTCACCAGCCCTATCCAGCACACTAAATGATGAAGGTTGTAGTTCAAAACACCAGGAGAGCTGTAGTTTGCAGATCCCTAATATAGAATGCAATATAGAATCGTATAGTGTTGTACATAGTATAGCACTTAGTTTATAGTATTACTATAGTATTAATTTTGTGCTCACACAGCAGCTAACGTTTCATTGTGATATGATTCTTATGTAGTAACATAACCTAACTTGTGTTTGTAAAATGCACATTCACCCGGCCGTATATTGATGCTGAACAATAGAGCATCAGATGGGTATAGTGGTGGTATGAGGCACAAAAGTGTTCCCTGCAATGTATGGGAGGATAGCTCAGGAGTTGCGCGTTTGTTTTGGAAGCAATGTTGGAATCCCGGTCTCCCGCTCAGAAACAGGTCTCCGGTATTAAGCGCGTTCTAAAAGAACCATTATAATTATATTCTAACAATCCTGCTGTTTTGTCTCTTCACCACCTCTACCAGTGGTGCTCCTCCAAGTCTCTCTCTGTACGTACGTATGGCCCATACATCCTCAACAGTTATACTTCTTTGACCCTGCACTTGTCCGGTCTCTAGCTAAACCCCAGCAATTCAGCAAAAAGTTACATAAGTCTGAATCAAAATTAAACAGAGCAAAACAAGAGTGTTAAATATGTTACCATTTTGATCATTTGTTACACCCTGTAATGCCAGTTAAAATGAGTTGGAGTTACATAGATTCGAACGTTTTAGAAATGTTTTAAAGTTAAAAGTTGTTTGTTAAATGAGCCAAAATCTTTCACACAATTAAACAAAGTGGCGGTAAAGTGAGGCCGTCTGCAGCAGTCCACTGGAGTGAGGAGAATACCTTATTCAAGGAACGTCTTACTGCTGCTGTACCTGCATCTTTAACTGTGGAAGGGGCTGCACATTGTGTGAACCCGACGAGCTCCACCCGCACCCCCCCCCCAACCCACACACATCCTACGAAACCTCGCAGAACTGCGAAACGGCCGTGAAGTGGCTGTAAAGTGATGTAGTCTGCAGCAGTCTGCTGGAGTGATGAGAATACCTTATTCACAGATCGTTTTACTGCTAGAATTATTGCCTGCCTGAAAGCTGTACCCGCATCTTTAACTGCAGAAGGAGATGTTGTGTGAGCGCAACGAGCTCCACCCCACTACATCATACAAAACCTCATGGGACTGCGAAGAGGCAGTAAAGTGAGGCAGTCTGCAGTCCGCGATACGGCGGGCAGAGGGCAGCAAAAGAAAACCTCTCACCAACCTTTGCTTAGGAGCCAGGACCCATGTGAAATCGGAGCGACAGTCTTGTACGGATACACACACAAAGGTCGAGTACAGGGCAGGGGTAAGTTCTAACTGATTGTTGGCACCAATTCTCCCGCAATGTTGATGTGAACAAGTCTCATGCCAAACTTTGCCCTCATCGCCACCTCCAAGGGATTATAGCCCGGAGTGGGCATTTCAGCCCTCACGACTCCACGCTGGTAACTAGTCTCTTTCCCGGGGCCCACCATCTTGGAAAACGAAGGATCAGAGCTGCAGCAGCACAGAGTTGCTAACGTGCGTTGTAATTATTTTTGAAGTGCGATTCCTGTGCCCGGTCAATGACTATGACTCACATAACCACGCCTAGAGAGCAAGAGCCACGTGTAACTACCTCATCAGGGATCATGCCTGACAAACTGGACGTGCAAGCGGCTAAAGAAAACTGCCCGTTTGAAGTAACAGTAGAAATTGGGGCATACGCTCCCTCTCCCATTAACTTATTGGAAAGGCTTTCTGAAAACTTGCCCCTGGAGACACGTTCTGACTGACGCATCAGTGGCACTGAAACTGATAGTTTGGGAAAGATCAGTGTCAACCTGCATCCTCAAGGAAGACATGCAACTACCCCTACAACAATCAGATACAAAAGGAAACTCCAACACTAGTGGAACAACGAACAACCTTGTGGAAGACAACAGGTGGTCTTCCCCACACACGATTCAGTTTGAAATGTACACATTCGGAAGACCGCTTCCAAAATAAGATCAAGCAGCAAACTTTTCTTTACAACAAGTTTTTTTTTATGAAAAACCCGACAAACCTAAGTCCCTAGTGGGCCAGGGAGCAGCTGACAAAGCAGATCAAACAAAGCCCTTGATGCTGATTGATCCCGGAGTAAATCCTACGGGAACCACTCTCCCCATGGTGGAAGCAGTGAGTGTCTCTGTCGAAGGACTCCGCAAAGTAGCAGCAAGGTCAAAAGTCAGTTGAAAATAAGAACTAAGCTCCCCAGTCAGATAACGTGCTGATGGTCAAACGAGTCTTGCATTCTACAAAAACGCCCCTGCAATCTAAGTCTAGGGCTCCTGTAGTTGTCCGGAAAAGACCCCTGACAGTAGGTTCAATGCAGAGAGACCTTCATGAAATGGGACATAAAAAAAGCAAGATGTTCCTTTGAAATAGGACATCTGGCCTTAACTCAAACCATAAATGGGAGTGCCATACAGGCAAGTTTGACTTTGGCACAAGATGACCTTTTACTAGATTTGGCAGCAACCCAAATAGAGGAGCAAGTACCACCGAAACCACTGAAAGACGCCAGGCTTATAGCCACTACGACCATCACATTGGCACCATTTATGAAGCTTTACGAGAGCTTGAGCAACCAAATTAAGGGCCAAACAACGGCTATGGTGATGCTCCATTCTAAGATCATATTTGTGGAGGGCTTCATAACGGCAAACCAAGGTAACTTGGAAAAGAATACCGAAACAAACGCAGAGCAAATCACCAGCATATTATGCACCATCACTGAACCCATAAACAACCACAGGACCCAGAGAAGATCAGAGCAGATAAAACTGTATAAAGACCAACCCAGCAGTAATGCAGATAATCCGGGTCTGGACTTCCCGGGACGGATCCCTCCTACTCTTACCAATAATGTCGGTCACTTGGCAACCCCATTGAACACTACAAGAGAAAAGGAAAGATCAATACAACAGGACAACCCTACTCCTAGAGACACCAGGAACTAACACGTACCAGCACTAGACATAATAAGTATTAAGGACAATTCACCACAAGGGTCCCCACTTGCCGCCGGAGCCTTCAAACGATTCGAAGAAGGGCTGTACAAATAACACGGACCACAACTACATGGTGACTGAGGTGACAGCCACTTCATCAACATCAACTAGATCAGACATAGCCAAGTAAGTGCAGACAACTCAGCCTGTTCTGAAGGCAAAGGACCAGGTAAACTCATCTAAACAATATGGAATACTCTCCAAACTGGAAACGGGACATAAGATCACCCAAGGACTAGAAAAGTCACCACATTCAAGAAGACAGCTATTAAAATCTACTCTGGGCCAAAACAAAAATAAACAGGGGCAAGCTGTCGACGGAGAACCACAACAATCAAGAAACCATAAGCGTCAACTTCCAAAGACCAAAAAGACCTTACTGAGAAACTTAATACCAGCACTAACAAACAATGGAGGTGACATTAGGGAGCTTGCACCAGAAACGGAACAAGATACGATAAACCAAGGGCCGGCAAGGAGGACAAGAAATCTATCTATTAATGAGTCAACTGCAGAAAATCAGGAAGTTGAGGACGAAAGTAGGGTGCTAATAAACCTCTCAACTTACACCTCAGAAGAGGACGGCCCCAGGCCCCTCACAGGGGCAATTGAAATTGGCCGAGCCCACCAGAGGGAGGTCAGGTTTGAAAACCTGGAGGCTGGGACGATGTCAAGTGGAACCGAGTCAGCAGATGAAAGAGAGGAAACACCATCTGGAGAGAACATGTGGTAAAGACTCTGCAATGCACAAAACAGCATGGCATGCCAGCAAACACTAAGTGGAAGAGAGACAGCATCCACACTGGACCACAGCGCAGAACGTTATTCTCCAAGAGGTTCCAGAAGATGTCCAATACAAAAAGTAAACCAGTTTAAGTCACTGGAACAGAAGAGAATCGACCTGGCTAATAAAGCATCTACAACTGCTACTTTAGCCCCTCGATCACAATTGGGTTGAACAAACCCAAATGTCATTCAGCAAAGGTGCATGCCAACGTCAGAGCACCTTTTGGATCTCACTGGAAAGGATGCTCTACATGAAGGATAATCCCATTTTAAATAGAGCAAATGTTCTGTGCTCAATCTACTGCATACCATCACTAAGGTCATAAAATCTAAGGACATCCTCCTGATTGAGTTTCTGGAGGAAGCAAGAATGGATAAAGTGGTGACTTACCTCGACTCCCCAGCTAAAAAACAGCTGTTGCTTGCCACAGGTGACAAACTGCTGTCCATGGGTTATCTTTTGAAAAAATTGGAAACACATTGAGTCATTTCACAGAGCCCCAAACGACAGCCTCGACGAAGACCGCGGCTTCAATTTACTGGAAGCGGAATGGAGTCTTCTAAACAACAGTGACAGAGGGGTAAATCCACACATGGGGGCCTAACGGGGCATCTAATCTGGAGCAAAAAGTACAACCAAACCTTCGGATTGTGATTAAATCCAAAGGAGTCAACGCTCCGTAGAGGCTTAGAACCTAAACCACTGGAAAAGGAAGATTGGAGCTGGTTAGCTGGAGTACTGGCTTCTGGTCCCCTTCGTTCATTACAGCCAAAACCAAGGTGGGGAGAAGAAGCTCCATGTTGTTTTGGGAAGCTGGAACACACAGGGTTTCACCCACCTCTTTGGTAAAGGGGACCTAGTATTTGACCAGTACGACATAATATGTCTCCAGGAAACCTGGCTCAGGGTGACTGCCACCTGGCAGGTTTTTCTTCACACCAGTAGATGGGTGAAAAGGGGCGCATGGGGCACCCAATAGGAGGTCGAATGACCTTGATTCACAGTAACAGTGGTTTTGAAGTTGTGTCATTGCAAAATCCATCCCCCTTGACCCAGGCTCTCATCATTAAAGAGGTTGAAAACAGAGATCATCATCCCTGGGTTGGCCTTCTATTGAATTTGTACTGGAACAGTATTTTCATGAGTTCTGAGGGATTTAGCGAGGAGATCACTACCCTCATTGACCAGGACATGGTGTTGTGGGAAAACTTGCAAATATTAGTGTGTGGGGACATGAACGTCCATTGCTTTAATGACAAACTCAAACTAATTACAAACTTACTTCCTAACGCGACAACCCAAACTGCCAGAGGTCTGTAACTGTGAAAAGAGGAAAATAATATGAGGCCGGGGAACCCAAAGGAAACACACCAAACACCGGTTACAAAGGAACATACAAAGTACTTTATTTTAAGGTCAAGCAATGACAAAGTCAAATGACAGGTCAGATAGCTATCGGTCCTCAGTGCAACACAACGAACTTCAACGGGGTTCGATGTATTCAGTGAGAGACTGTACATTGGGACATTCAAGCTTTTATACATTTCTCCAGCCTGCTGTCCAACCCCTTGATGGGTTAACCATTCCATGAATGCATAACATGTCTAGGGTCTCTGCCAGGTCAACTCTAATTTATTCATTAGTATGCGCATTGATCAGTTCCGTTGATACAGGTAATCCATTTACATGCAGGTCAATAGAAGGACAAGGTCTCAGTTCACGACCCTAACAAGTAGCTTGCAGGCAAGTTATACATTAGCTGTACGGAGGTCATGCCAACCAGGATCTGTTTGGAATGGCAATGTCCACCATTTTGATGTACAGGGTGACTTTTACACAGCAAGAGGACCTAAAATGGCGGTTTGATTCAAGATGGCGGCTCACATCAATTTCTATGGTCAAGACCTTGCCGTAGAGAGTTATTCGCGTACAGTTTTATGCGACTTGGCGTAGGCCAATATACATATAATTGTTTACAATAGGAGGCATAATTTAATATCCAGTTTGACAAACCCTCCTTTTGGCCTATGCCAAGTGCTAAGACTACTTCTGATCTCCTTCCAAGTAACTCCATACATCATCGTCCATACACCCCAAATCGCTGTCAGAGATATCTATGGCCATCAGGTTGTTCACTAAGATCTCTTTTAACACATACTCCTTGGAAGTTTTATCCGGGGCATATACTTTGAGTCCTATCGTACTTATCGCCTGAGCACAACATCCCCCTAGCATCGAACATATACTAGGCAGACATTGGATACAACAAGAAAGGAATAGCAGAACTCCCAAAATGATCAACAAAACTGAAAGTACCTTCCAACCCCAAGATCGCAAGAAATCCCAAAACCAAGCACTAAGATTCCAGTTCCCCTTGGGAACATGAACTTCTGAGCTAAGGACGTGCAGATTCTGAATTGCTTTGAAAATGGTTGGGGAGGAGTCTCGTACAAAAACACAGCAAGCGGACCCCACTAATTTACATGCTCCACCACGTTCAGCCAGAATGACATCTAATGCCATCCGGTTCTGGAGTGCTACTAAACTTATCGCTTTCTGCTCTAATGTAATGTTATAGAGTATATCTGTGGTCCGGTTGATGGTTCTCTCCAGTACTCTCGCTAGTCTCCTGATGTCTTCGGAATTTGCTATCTGCCCCCAAAATGGCACAAGTGATTTCGCTATATCTCCCATCACTTATGCGGGGGTATCACCATTCTCGTCCCATCGTGGACGAACCTTTGAAACTTCCAAAGTGCTTGCTATGAATACCCCAGGTAACAGGATCCCTAAATAACAGGTTCCCTGCCAATCCCTGGGCAACCATGGAAATGCTGCATTACCGCAAACGAAATAGACAGGTTCGCCCACATACAAAGGTCTGTTTTCCCCAGTCAAATTTGCAACGTTGGCACAGCCTTTAAAATCTCCCTTTGACTGGGTACCATTCCTCTGTATGCAGAAAGAAACTGAATCGGGGCTATGGTTAACAGAGTAAGAAGGAGGCACGCCATCCTTATTGCCTATCGGAGCCATTTTAAAGGAAACTAAAGATTGGAAAGGACGGGATAGTCTATCAGAAGGCCTAATAGAAGCAATGTTGGGTTTGCTCCTATTTGCGAAAAGCGAGCATCCCAGGGGAGTCAGAACACGTTTCTCAAAATCATTCAAATTAGTTCCATCAAAGTTCCCCGAGATGCTATCATTCCATCGGCCAAAGAACAGTGCTCTGAGAGAGGCATAACAAGCAGTCGTCAAAGGTAAGGGATGAATATACCAATCTAGCCCCTTATCCCCATGTTGCGGTAAATGTGAACAGACCCAACAATTGGTTTTGTTAAAAATGGCATGTGTCGAATTCATAATTAGCATCATAGTGTTACTGTGATACTTCTGTCTATGCTGGGAGTCCCTAGGTGACAGAGTATGCAGGTGTACAAAAGGAGTAAAAACAGTAGGTGCAATTTCAGTTGGCAAAAGAGGCTCTAGAGGATAAATCTCCTCAATGTACCAGAATCCTAAAGAAGTTACTATAAAAACCCTGATTATTATCATCGAAACACAGCAATATGTTTTCGGGGCCCAGGCACATTGTTCATTGTTCAAGTTGGTCGGTCACCTCCTTATTTACAAGTCCAATACGGGCAGTAGCGGTGGCAGTAGCGGTGGCAGGCATCATAGTCTTCGAATGGAAACCCCAATGTTCGTTGCTGGCGACCCCCCCGGTCGCGCGGCTTCTTAGTCCTTCCCCTACCCTAGCCGTCAGAACCCCCCTTTTCTCAAATTTGGGCAAAAAGCAAGCCCTTGATGATTCTTTCCTTCTGTCGAATGCACAGTCGAACTGTGCTGTAGGTCTATTTTCTCCGTCGAAGATTATATCTGGTGGTTCCCGTTACTGTTTGATCCAGAAATAAGGTAACGTCACTCCCTGAGGGAAGCAACGTATCAAAGGCAACGGAAGTTGCAGAATTCGAAGCAATGGTTTCCGGAAATGACTTTTCCAAAGAGTGTGGAGACAAAATGGACGGTTCCCCAAGCCCCGTGGGCTCAGAGAGATTCTCCGATTCACTCACAGTGCTATTTGCTGCTTCAGGATCATCGATTGCAGCGTTAGAGAGGGGTTCTGTTTCTTCTGTAACGTGCGGCATCGGGTGAGGAAGTTTCTTGACATGCGTCGCATGTATCCAGTTCTTCTTTCCAGCCACCCACACTACCATTTGGGTGACCAACAAGACCTGGAATGGTCCCCGCCAGCGTGGCGCGAGGCAAGAGGACCGTTCGTATGCTCTCACCAGGACCCAGCTTCCAGGCCGAATGTTGTGTCCTGGACCTTCATAACGTACAGGTAAAGCTGATCGTACCTGATGATAAATGAAATACATATTTTTAGTCAACTGGTTACAGTAGTCTGAAAGCAATCATTCTCAACATTTCTCAGTGCTTTAGGTTTCGGAAGACCCCAAATATTGTCAGGCCTCCCCATCACCACCTCAAATGGAGAGAGCCAAGTCTTAGTTTGAGGGGTAGTGCGCATGGCTAGTAACACAATCGGTAAGGCGTCCGGCCATTTTAGTTTGGTACCAGCACACGTCTTAGCGAGTTTGTTCTTTAGGATACCGTTATGTCTCTCCACCAACCCGGCACTTTGAGGATGTCTAGCCAAATGAAATTGCTTATCAATATGTAGTGCCGTACATATCTGTAAAATTACAGCAGCAACAAATGTGGACCATTGTCCGACCAGATGTCTCTTGGCAACCCAAACCGCGGGAAGTACTCCTTTATCATAATTTTTGCAGTGGTCATGGCTGTAGCATCTTTGACAGGGAAAGCCTCAACCCATTTACTGAAGGCACAAATGACCACAAGGACATATTTTAAACTATTGCACCGCTCCATCTCAATAAAATCAAAACGTATCACTTCAAACGGGACAGAAGGCGGCCCAAAGTACCCCTTGGAGTTACCGTCCCCTTCCCCATATTGTGCTGTAGGCAAATCATGCAATTTTGGACATAATGCTGAGCAATTTTCGAAATCTTATCATTTACCCAGACTTTCTCTAACATTTTTGTAATCTGTTGAGCACACACATGTGTGGGACCGTGTGCCATAGTAACCATCATGACTATGTAGTCATTAGGGAGTAACCATTTCCCTTCAACTGTGTCCACCCAACACCCGTCATCATCTAATTTCCCCAAGCCTTCACCCAATATCCTCTTCAATTACATAGACATCCCCAGTTTCTCTTAGAGCATACATTTCTGTGCGAAGATCTGTGGCAGTTTGTCTGGCTATCTGATCAGCGAAAGCATTCCCTTTTCCTACATCGTCTGTGATCTTGCAATGCGCTGCGCATTTCATAATCGCTAACTGACTAGGGAGCGTGAGCGCCAAGAGCAATTGTACTATCAGGGGGCCATGTTGAATCTTGGTCCCATGTGAAGTTAGAAACCCTCTCTCTGACCGAAGTCTCCCAAAGTTGTGAGCCACCGCAAAAGCATACTGACTGTCAGTATATATATTCACTGTTAGCCCTTCGGAAAGCTCACAAGATCGGGTTAATGCTATAATCTCTGCGGCCTGCGTGGAGTTATGTGTAATTCGCTTGGTCTCTACAACCGTGCTCAATGTAGTGACTGCATAAACAGCTGTGGATGTACCATCCGGTAGTTTGAAACAGGAGCCATCACAAAATAGCTCCCCTTGCGCATTATCCAAAGGAGTGTCCTTAAGATCAATTCTGCCCTTCGTTTCTTGTTCAGTAGTATACAGGCAGTCATGTGACTCATCATCACCGCAAACAGTATTTTGCGGGAAAGGTAGGAGTTCAGCCGGATTAAGAACACAACACCTCCTAATTTGTATGTGGGGAGCAAACAAAATTAACTCATATCTCGTCAAACGTGCGGAAGTGAGGTGTTGCGTTTGGGTTTTGTTCAATAGAACATCTACAGAGTGAGGCACCATCAGGGTTAGATCATGGCCTAGGACCATTCCCTCACTCTGTTTTACAGACGCAGCAGCAGCAGCGACAGCTCGCAAACATCTTGGCAAAGCGCATGCGTCAGGATCAAGGGCGGAAGAGTAGTAACCGCACGGCCTATTCTTCGCTCCATGTTCCTGCGTTAATACAGCCAAAGCACATCCATCACATTCATGCACAAACAACACAAAGGCCTTGTTATAATTTGGTGTACCCAAAACCGGTGCAGAGCATAATGCAGTCTTGAGAAGCTCAAATGATTGTTGATGTTCCGATTTCCATGGCAATGGCTTAGAAATGCCCTTCTTTGTCAAAGCCAACATCGGTTTTATCACTAGTGAAAAGTTCAGGATCCATAACCTACAGTAAGAAGCCATAACTATTAAGGCTCTGACTTCTTTCTGTGTTCTTGGGACAGACATGCCAGAAATGTGTTTTATTCTTTCAGGTGTCAATCTTCTTCCTTCCTTTCACAGGAGGTAGCCTAAATAGGCGACCTCCTGGCAACAATATTGACACTTTTTAAACAAAGCTTTGTGACCATGCTTAGCTAGATGGATGAGCAACAATACAGTGCCCTCTTCACAAGAGTTCTCAGAATCTGCTGCTAAAAGCAAGTTGTCAACGTACTGAAGTACCGTACAAGTAGGGGGTAATTCAAGAGTATCAACCTGTTCTTTCAAGGCCCTACTGTAAATGCTAGGACTCTCGGTGTAACCTTGAGGTGCACGAGTAAATGTGAACGAGCGTCCCCCTAAGGTGAACGCGAACAAATATCTACTGTCCTTGTGTATAGGAATACTGAAGAAAGAATTCTTCAGGTCCACAACACTAAAGTAAGTAGCCGTAGCTGGGATCATAGTTAATATCGTCATCACATCATGCACAATTGGAAATTGTGGAGCGACAACTCTATTAATGGCACGCAAATCAATTATAAAACAAAACGGAATAGCATTATCGCCTTTTTTGTACTCGGGTAGGATCAGACTATTGCACAAACTTCCTGTAATCTCCTCAATCACCCCACGATGCACAAAATGGGAAACAATGCTCTTCAAAGCTCGCTCACCTTCAACCGAGATCTTATACTGCGGAATACGTGGCAGCTTAATACCATGTTTCAAGACTATTCTAACAGGCTCAATCTGTAGAACACCAACATCATTGTCGTCAGCCGCCCACAAACACTCCGGGACATTACTGAATTCTGGTGGTAAAGGTCTAGTCAAAAATTGTGAAACAGAAAACTGCTGTGGTGAAATCGTCAAACGCACTCCATCAGATGAACAATGAATTACCGCATTTAATTCCTTCAACAGATTCAACCCCAACAAATTCTCTCCACAATTCGAAGTCAAAAGAAAGGGACAATGGTCCATAAAGGGACCCAAAGAAATAGGTACCGGCGAAGAAACCGGACAAATGACTGGTGTGCCAGAAAACCCTACGGAGACATTGGTTTGCCATGACAGTGGAATGTTTGGAACCCGAGAATGATCAATGGAGCACTTCTGTGCTCCAGTGTCTGTCAAGAACTGATGTTTCCTATTTCCCACTACCATTTCAACGTAGGGACCTTTCTGACTAACGGGAATAGGTGTAGGTTCCAAACCCTGCTTCGGCAATCCGAACGAAACAGAATATCATCAGAAGAAAGCTCCTCAGAGAGGTAAGCAGCAGAAGGGTGAACAAATATGTTTCTAGTATCCACACTCAAAGTCTGATTGTCCTGTGAAAGAGGTTGCTGAGGATCCTGTGAAAACTGACCTCTACCAGGGCCCCCCACCCGGGGCGACCTCTGGGTCATCTACCCATACTCCCAAATGTGTTATTTGACCTCTGTCGAAGGACGGGGCATTGTGCACGCCAATGATCCTCCTGGGGACAATAGGCACACTGGTTAATGTTCACAGGACCCAAGGGCACATTCCCTTGTGGAACATACTGACCTCTAATCTGCGAACTCCGCCCTCTGGGGCTTCTAACAATTTGTTGTAACAATACTTTAGTCTTTAAGTCTCCTTTCCTCGTTTCTACTCTATCTTTTTCATTATTGACACGGTTCTCGTAGTACTGAGCCATGTGCAGTACTTCTGATTGAGTTTTCGCCTGCTAAGCGCTCTCGGAAGACATAATCTGTGACTGGATGTCAGGCAGCAGTCCACGCACAAATTTGTCCACAAATAACCTTTTCCCCAGATTATGTGCCTAAATCCTGTCCACTGAAGTCCGTGAAGTCCGTGAATACTTGTTCAAACCAATTAAAGAACTCGGTGGCACCCTCAGATTTTCCTTGGACACAGGCCGTAAGCTTGTCCCAAATAATTATTTTTTCGGGAATTATAGTTTTTAATTTCGCAATGATTCTGTCAGGCAAAGTGAGTATCACCTGAGGCGGTCTCTCACCAGCTGGCCTTTCCCCGTCAAGCCTAGTTATATTAGCCCACGTATCTCCCAACCCAGGTGCATCATCTATTGTTCTAACCTGCTTCCACAAATCTAGGGGCAGGAGTACAGGGAATAACAAGTCAATATCGCCTAGGGTGAACACTGAGGACTGCAAGACGGACTCTATCTCTTTATAGAATCCTGTCAGATGTTTCCTACTGTCGGGAATAGATTGCCTAATAGTGTTCACTTCCTGTCGCGAAAACGGGACGTGAACAAACTGTGATACATAATGTGCAGGAATGTCCACAGCAGCTATACCTGCTGCAGCATTAGCAGCAATCTCAACTTTTGGGACAAATGTCGGAGGTACCTCTCTCATAGGCAACTGAGTTATAGGCAACTCCGAACGCTTACTAAGCAACAGAGCTAATTCGAGCGCTAAGGCAGTCGAAGAAGTGTCAAGTAAAAAGGCTCTCTTATACATACCTAGTAACTCTGTGGGACAACTAACCTTCTTCCTCACACATTCATCCTGCAGGTACTCTACCATTACCTGAATCACCTTCCTCTGAATTTCTAGCGTATATTGACTATATGTGTCATATACCTCAACCGGAGTTATCGATATATCCGATATCCATCTAATCGCACCTTTTGTACAAATTTGTGCTTCCTCAGATGCCCATTTACGACACGGAAGAAATTGTTTCTGTACATACATACTTTCTTCTTTGTCATCCTCATTCCGTTACTTCTCCAAATCTCTCCTATACTCAAACAACCTCTCGACATGCTCATGTACTTTCTCCACAGTATCTCTTGATAGTGCTAAAGTATTCAGATCCATCAGCCCCTGTGGGAGATCCACATTATTTAATTTACCCCACATTACGCATAAATGAATCCCTAAACCTTCAATAAAAACATTTTTCTCAGGAAAATTATCCATATTAGACAGTGTGGCAAAAACATTAGCTCGATCATCTCTCTCCATACAATGCTTAGCCCATGCAAACAAATCCCGCTTTTTATCTGTATGGACAGTATTACGAGTAACAACCTTCGACCCCGCACCCCGATCAACTATAGTCGGTACGGAACCACTCGGGAGTGGAGGTGCAGGCAAATTCAATGGAGGTGTTATTACTGGTGCAATGGGAAGAGGTAGTAGAGCAGGCGGAGGAACAACAGCCGGAATAATAGGAACAACAGGTCGAGCAGGGAGAGCAGGAATAACAGCAGGAAGAGGCGAAGCAACAGGAAGTGGATCATACGGAGGTGGTGCAGAGGCACCAGGCCTTCGCTCATTTAACAATTTGTTGAGAAACTCGTCAGAAACATGAAGGTCTTTTGAAGGATAGATTTTCTGAATACCGAGTGAGAAAGCCCTATCCATATTCTTAACTGACTCAGAATGTTTGTCCTGATCATATAACAACGCCTTTTCAGCGTTCGTTTTATGACGGCGCGCATGTTTTTCCCTACTCTTAAGCTGCTGCAATGCTTCTTTTTTCCAATTCTATAGAACATCAAATGCTGCCGGTCTGACCTTTTACTTTAACAAGACCGACTCTAAGTATTCGATACGAGGGATATCAAAACTACCATTGATTGGCCACTGAAGTTCGGAGGCATGTCTGGTTTGTCTGTGCCAAATATCATTAAATACTACACTTCTAATGCCATGTTTACAATACATAGTAAACGCCGGTGACCCCTCCTGTGGTGCCGGGCTGCTAAATTCCAAAGATTGTCGATCGCTGCGGAATAATGCCCTAAAGCAGCTAGACAATTTCCCAGGCATTTCTCAAAAACTTGGTGTTACCTGGTCAATAATTGTGCCTGCAGATACAATGCGCCAAATTCAAATTGTCAGGGTTAAATTAAGAGTCGGGTCACGACTCACCTGACCAAACCTAAGGAGGACCGTACGGTTTATCAAAGAACTTACCTATTAAATTTTACCTTGTGTTTGGTGATTTCAGCAAATCTGCCCGCCTCAAAAGTGGCCCCTCGTCAAGATTCCGTCTCAGACCGCACAGCTATCGTCCAAGGATCGGATCGTACAGCGCTGTAGAGGTGACGAGTGTCGTTCAGTCGGGCCTGTAGTATCACACTGTCCGATCCCGGGACGATAGCATGCATCAACCGTCAATGGTCCGGCATCAATCTTGAGGGTCCCTATTTGGGCGCCAACTGTGAAAAGAGGAAAATAATATGAGGCCGGGGAACCCAAAGGAAACACACCAAACACTGGTTACAAAGGAACATACAAAGTACTTTATTTTAAGGTCAAGCAATGACAAAGTCAAATGGCAGATCAGATAGCTATCGGCTCTCAGTGCAACACAACGAACTTCAACGGGGTTTGATGTATTCAGTGAGAGACTGTACATTGGGACATTCAGGCTTTTATACATTTCTCCAGCCTGCTGTCCAACCCCTTCACGGGTTAACCATTCCATGAATGTATAACAGGTCTAGGGTCTCTGCCAGGTAAACTCTAATTTATTTATTAGTATGCGCATAGATCAGTTCCGTTGATACAGGTAATCCATTTACATGCAGGTCAACAGAAGGACAAGGTCTCAGTTCACGACCCTAACAAGTGGCTTGCAGGCAAGTTATACATTAGCTGTACGGAGGTCATGCCGACCAGGATCTGTTCGGAATGGCATTGTCCACCATTTTGATGTACAGGGTGACTTTTACACAGCAAGAGGACCTAAAATGGAAGTTCGATTCAAGATGGCGGCTTACATCTATTTCTAAGGTCAAGACCTTGCCGTAGAGAGTTATTTGCGTACAGTTTTATGCGACTTGGCGTAGGCCAATATACATATAATCGTTTACAATAGAAGGCATAATTTAATATCCAGTTTGACATAACTGAGAGACCAACTAGCTTATAGAAATATTAGGCTAGTGAATGGGAACATCGATGGGGTCTGTCCACCTGCGGCGACGTGGAACAGAGGGTCCAAACAGAAAATATTGGACTACATCTTTGTTTCAGAGAGACTCTCCAACAACCTATCACGTTTGGATATACAAGTCTCTCACTTTTGTGACCACAACATCTTAAAATTGGCCTTTAACAATTGGATAACCGCTAAAAGGGATGTGTCTGGGGTCGAGCTGACAATGGCGGTGGGGAGAAACAGGATTGAAATCAACCAGGAGAAAATTAGAGAATTGATGATTGCATTACAGGGGGTATCTAACCACAACATGACCACATTTCAATGGGGCACTTTGGACTACCCAACAAACTGATAGCGTACACTGAAACTTCACCTCTTGGGTCAAAAAGGCACTTCCACACATGTCATCAATTCGATGCTAAGGTAGCTATAAGAAAAAAACAACTACAAAGCCCAGTGCGGAAGTGGAGTAAGGTGAATTCACTGCAGGCCGTGAAACACATAAGACAACTGTGGCAGACCTATAAGAACTGGTCAAAACAGCCGAGATTCCTACTTCTCCAACAAGACACGGGGTATATGCTAAGAACAATGGCATCAAAAAACACCTCACAAATGTGGAAGGTGTTAAATGACATGACGGGCCCCCAGACTGCTCTGATGATAAATCCAGTCTCAGGAGCGGCATGGGAGGAGTACTATGGTCAAATATTTACGGCCAGTATAGGCAACAGAGACTACCAAGTCGATCCCTACATTGGACCGTGGAGCCTGAAAACAGAAAAAGAGGACATTCTCACCTTAATCCGATCTCTAAACAACTCAAGGGCACCGAGCCCGGATGGGCTCACAAACTTGGACCTCAAAAAGCACCCGGAGGAATGGAGCGATTTCATGGGGGTCCTTCGATAACATCAAGATCAGTAATAACATCTCGCCATCACAGAAAACCTCTGTAATAGTCCCAATTTTAAGATAGGCGATAGGGCCAACCCTGCAAACTATAGGCCCATCGCCCTTCCAGATGTTAGTGGGAAAGTTTTCGCTGCCCTCGCCCTAAAGGAACTGTCTGACTGGAGTACCCGTAACAAACATTATGATCAGTGGCAAGCCGCATTTGTACGGGGAACCAGAACAGCACTCAACCTTTTCATCATAAATGTCTTAAAGACCAGGGCCAAATGCAGGAACCAAAACAAGATCTACTTGGCCGCTTTTGACTTGGCCCGCGCCTTTGACATGATCGACCGTGAAACCCTGTGGGCTGAACTGAAGGCATGGTCTTGCCCCCAGGACTTAATGGAAGTGCTAAAGGCATTATACTCTGATACATCTCTTAGAGTAAGGCTAGATTACTGAGATCATTTATCGGTAAAAATCCAAACAACTAGGGGAAACAAGCAAGATTGTCAATTGGCACCAGCAATTTTCAACCTGTACTTATCGGACATAGAAAAAGCATTTAAAAACGTCAGATGTTTTCTGCCCCGTCTCGAGGACATATCATTGACTAGGCTGCTAAACGCGGATGATTTGATTTTGATGGACCAGACGCAGGTGGGCTTTCAACGTCAATTGGGTGTGCTGGCTGCTTACGTTGATGCCAACCATCTCAAAATCAATGTTAAAAAATCGAAAATTCTCACCCTGGGTCACAAACAGGGAGAAAGAGCGAAACCATATGCATGGTTTTTACATGGCGAGAAGATGCTGGAAGTCTCTTGTTTGACATATCTTGGCATCTGCCTGAGTGATTCCATCAACAAGTCATATAGAGAGACTATTCTACATACTAAGGATAAAAGCCTAGTCTACATACTAAAGGTAACCATGATACTCACCTACGGTGCAGTGTCATCTTTTTCTCTATTATCGGACATTTGACCAAAACTGGAAGGCATATTTTGGAGGAAGATTTTGGCCTTACCCAAGTGCACCCCAATTCAGGTTATCCAAGCTGAACTAGGCTTGTGATTAATATACACTACAACTGTATCGAAATCTTTATCACTTTTCCGGAAGTGTTTAATGGGCCGAGGCGAAGGAGGTTTCGGTGCACTTAAAAGAGCCTTGTCCATCAACAGAGAACTGCCATTGAGGACTTGGAACTCGATTTGCACCGCGATACTAGCCAGTGTGTATCAGACAACAGACACACTGACTACCAATCTGATGTTGGCCAATCGAAAACTACTCGAGCTGGACTGGATAGACACTTTAGAGACCAGCGGGGTGATCGAAACACTGAACAAACGGTGTTGGGATGAGAGATGGAGAGGATCTCTTCCCATCTATTGAAATGTCCTAGTAGCCAGCTAAGGAATCAAGTTCCCTACTAGACAAGTGTGAGAGGTACGGAAAGACAAGTCAACCCAAGATCTCTCCTGTAGACTTTGCAAATACCAGTGTGAATCTCTGTTCCACATAACGTTATCTTGCCTGTCTTTTACACCTCTCCACTCCAAACACTTGGGAAAGTACCTTCAGGAAACAACTACCCTTACAGTTTAGGAATGGTGGACAATCCTGACTAGAGGCTCCAGGATTTCACTGATGCTGGCCCTGCTTGGTTTCTGAAGAAGGCGTTTTTGATGCTGGAACCAGAGACATGAAACACGAGGGATCACTTTAAACGTATGTGTTGTTTTCTTCTTGTCGCGTGCTTGTTCTTCTTCTTTTAACTTTCCTATTGGATAATTGTTTTCTTTTCCATGTTTTTCTTGCATATTTACAGTTTATTTTGTAGATAAACAGCTAAAAGTTTTCAACCTAAGCTGGCTTCCATTCCACTCTTAACTTAAATTTCACTTACTTTGTCTTGTCTTTAAATCTCTTCATGACCTTGCCCCTCCTTACCTCTCCTCTCTTCTCTCATTCTATACCCCCTCTCGCTCCCTGCGCTCTGCTGATCTCTTTTTACTCTCTGTTCTCCCACTTCCTTGTGCCGCTTCTCGTTTCCACTCCTTTCAGCTCCTTGCCCCCCTACATTGGAGTTCCCTTCCTTTCACTATTCGCTCCATGTCCACCTATTCCTCCTTCCGTTCCTTCTTGAAATCACTCCTTCTTCACAGCCTCCCCGACTCCTTTCCCCTTCCTCCTCTTGTTTCTCCTCCCAATACCATCTTCCTGTTCCTTTATCTTTCTCTGTCTCCCCTATGATCTCTACCCTCCCTACTACTCTCATTATTCCCTTTTCTCTCTCCCTTTTCTTCTTCCCCTCCCCCTCCTTTTCTCTTCCCTCTCAAATGCAAATTGTTCCACATGCTGTTTTTCTGGTTTGATTTATGTATATTATTATTGCCTCTATGTTCTATGTTTGATGTGTTCTTGTTGTTAAACTGTAAAGCGCTTTGGAGTAAAACCCTATATAAACATTAAAATACAAATACAATTGTAATCCATATGCTCAATAAAAAATTAAAATAAAATTAAACGAGTTAAATGAAAGACGGATTTCACACATTTCTTGCTCTTTCTAGATTAGTAAAATCTAAGGTGATATAGCACAGGCTTGTGCTGCGTTTGATGTAGACTTCCTTTGAAGCTAGCATCGCATAGCCTTGTGAAACCCAAATGCCCACACAAGACATTGTCAAAGCATTTTCCATCCAGTTTTGTGGCGGGTTGCCCTCCTCTCCATTTTTGCAACCACATTCACCCACATGACCTTCTTAACTTGAAGTGGCTATGTCCTCCCATCACACTCTAAGATTCTGGGCATATACTTTGTTACCACATAATAGGTGAGGAAAGCCACTTCAACATTGCTAGTTTTACTGCTATTGGTGGACATCTAAAGAAGAATGACATACACAACACCCAGGTTTGAAAAGAGCCACAAAGACAGTGAAAGCAGAGGAAGCGTGTCTAACTCAATACTTGTATGTGTTGTGTGCATGCACTTTTGCCTATGTCATGCGCTCAGTACATGATTATACTCCTGCAAATGAACCTATGCAAGCTTTTTTGTGCAATAAAAGTATTTTAGAAGTAATAGGTTCCCACAAATGAAGATGTAATTCCTGGCACAACTATATTTTTCTTCACATCAACCATTTACATGTGTTATATAATCTGTAGCCGACAACAACTGGTGGGAAATGTAATCCACTAAATGAATCGTACACACAATTAGCTTTGCTTTTAGAGCAGCTGTAAATACCCAGATACATATCCCCGACAGTCGCATAGTCCACAGTTCGGCAGGTGGAAGAAAAACCTGCATACCTGTACTTTTTTGTTGAGATCATCAATGTTGAACTATATGAACTTCTTGACGACTTATGATATCTGCACAGTAGCAGCATTCATCAGCTTGGATACAATGCAGTGCTGCATGAAGGGAGCTCTTCTAATGAAGACTTAAACACGTTTTTGGGGAATGCTATATTACTCATGCAATCAAGGAAAGTATAACAGTTTCACCCATTGCGTAATTGGTTTATGTCAGCACTTTCCTAGTTTCTTAACATGTTAAGGTTATATATATACATTTTCTATGTTTTTTTAAAGAAACTATTTCCAGAGTTGAAGTGAGAATCTATTGGGAGGAAGGGACTCCCCAAACTTCGCACAGGAATCGATACTAAGACAGCCAAGGCCCATAGGCAGGAGAACACCCCTCAATCACAGAGAAGTGAAGTCTACCCAAAGAGGCACCTGAAATGGTTCACTCATCCTCCTTTCTCTTGGGTTCAAATTAAGTGCTTGCCAGACAGAGTGAAACCTTTACCTGACTTGAAGTCTTAAAAGCGATTTGGTCAGAGTGTTAACTCCTCATTGTTCAAAAACTATTACCCTTAAAATGTGCCTGTGTGTCTAGGAAAAGGCATATGGATACGGGTCATTTGTTATTTGGAACCGTAATCATTATAACAAGATATAGGGGGTCATCATGAGTCTTGTGGTGTATTGTGAAAGTGGTGGTAATGGAATTACCGCCTCTTTCACCATACCACCTAATAAAGAATCAGTGGTAATTAGCCCAGTGGTATTAGCACCAGTGAAACTACCGTCAATGCAGGGTAGAATTAGCCCTGGCGGTAATTCTATGACAAGACGGAGGCGAGCCTTATGCTTTAACTTCTTTAATTACTGCTCCCACAGCAATTCAACAAAATAACATTTTTGTTTTAAATATTTTTAACTTGATAACACTGTTGTACACTTCCAGACTCTCTGGAAGCGTCCCATAAACATAGGGGTATCACAGTTAGAAAAAACAAACCACAGTCCTTCTGAACTACCAAATACCCACAATCCTGTGTGCCTAAGTAGTCCTGCAAGCCTCTCCTTTGCCCAATCAGGACTAACCCAGGGCTATAAGAGGCGACCCAGACTGTCCCCAAATCCTCTTTCTTTGTTGCTGCTCCCATGAGATAAGTACACTGCATGACGCAGCGTTCTTTGTGATTTCTATAAGTTTACAAATACTTTATACCTTAAGCGCGTTTAGCCTGCTTATATGTTTAGTTAGATGCGCTAACTTAATGGTACCGAGGGCGGGAGAACGGCTGCCCACCGTGTAAGCTTCGAGTGAGAACTTTCGGTTCTCACAACATCATCGCCGCGGTCCGAGAATTTCCCTTTTTTCTCATTGTGAGATTGGAGGAGCCGGGGCCGGAGCCGCGAACGAACGCGCTCGCACATGGCCCCCAGCCTCGCCTCCTCATAGGCAGCATATACGGGCGCTCGTCGAGCGTCCCGCCCCGCGGTCTCTAGGACCCAGCGGGAGCTTTCGAGCAGGCAGGCACGCCTCAGCAGCCTCCGCGCGTGGCGCGAAGCTTCGTATTACGGGTAGAAGCTCAGGAGTACGCACATTCACAGGACAGAGTTGCTTAAGAGTTGCTTAAGAAAACTGCAATTTAGAACGGAAAGTTCCAGGAGAGTCGTTTGGGCATATTGGAGCGTCGTTTTTGCTGGACATTGAAAAAAAAAAAATATTAAAAAATCTATACAGGGAGTATAGAGGCCTTGAGGTCCCATTGGCATCACCAGAGTGGTCCTCAGAGGAATGGGTGGAGGAGAACATTCAAGAGGATCAGGACCTTAGTCTGAGTTTTAAAAGGGTCCTAGGGGATTCGTTATCCCATGCGGTCTTGGAGGGCGTTCTCCCTCTTTCTCAGAGACTTGATCAATTGGAGACTATGCTGAACAAGCAAAGAGCCGAGCAAGACCAGTCCAGGAAGAGAAGGGCTCTGAGCCCTGGCAAGAGGACCTCAAGGAGACACCCCAGTCCCGGGGTTGATCAGAAGGGCTGTAAGAAGGCTCGGCAGAGCAGAGACACTGTGAGGCCCCCGAGCAGACCAGAAGAGGTAGGCTTGATAACTCAAGAGCCAGTTGACCCAGTCAGTAGACTGAAGGAGGCTTTTCTTAGAAGGTCAACAGTGCCAGGCTCTCAACCCCCGGCCCCAGGGGTGTACAATCTAGGGGACAAGGAGGATGCCGAATACACTCCAGACGACGAGAGCGGGGATGAGGAGATCACCCCTCGTCAGCCCGGACCGCAGGATCAGCTCCCAGAAGAGGAACCCTTGGGAGACATGTTCGATCCAGAAGCGATAAGGCATCCTAGGTCTACAGACTGGGTTCCATCACCCAGAGTCGCCCAGTATATGACTCTCCACATCAGAAAACCTCTTGACCGAGAGGTAAGAGCAAAAATGCGGGCAGAGTGTCCCAGACAAGAATTGCCAGGCAAAGTCACTGATACACCGGACCTCGACCCAAAAATGGTTACCTTCGTAACGAAAACTGCCAAGGATGACAGAAAAGGGGTGGACAGAGCATGGCGAGGTTGCCAGGATAAATTGCTGGACCTCTCCGGGCCCCTTGCAAAGATCATGGGCTTGGCCGAAAAAAGCCATGGACACAGGCACTCCGGTGGAGCCCCAGATCCTAGCCAGCTGGGCTGAATGCACGGTCTGTTTGCTAGGTAACGCAAACGGCGCTCTCTCTTCAGAGAGGAGGCGCGGAGTTCTATTAAAAATCGACAGCAAGTTGAGTGACCTGGCTTCTTACGAAGCAGGAGAAGGGGCGAAGGGTATGTTGTTTGGGGACACGTTCGCGAAATAAATTAACCAATTCGTAGGAACATACTCAGCCCTTGAGAAGGTGCAAAACTCCATCAAGAGGATCTTTCCCGGGCGTGTTTTTGCCAGGACCGGGCGCCAGAGAGGTCGAGCGTCCGGTCGTTTCCCCTCCAACAGAAGACCTCAGAACCAAAGGTCGCAGTACTGGGAATCGCGGCAGCAAGACAGTTTCTTCCCAGCGAGGAGCCGCTTCCCGAGAAGTAGGAGAGGGAGAGGAGCATACAGACAGCCCGGAGCCCCGAGTGGTGAGTTTTACATAGGTTTCCGTCAGAATAGGGGGCAGGACAGCTGAGTTTTGGCAAGCATGGCGCGCGGTATCCAGCGATGCGTGGGTTCTCCAGACAGTATTGGGCATGCACCTAGAGTTTATAGGAACTCCCTCTCAAGCGCAAGCTCCAATTCCTATGTTCTAGTCCCAGAGCGAAGAGGCTCAGCTCTTCAGCGAATTGCACATCCTAGCGGCCAAAGGGGCTATAGAAAGAGAGCTAAAGGGGGTACCGGGCTTTGTCAGCAACATGTTTCTCGTGCGCAGAGGAGAAAAGGTCAGGCCTGTGATAAATTTGAAAAGTCTAAACGAATGGGTTGTATACAGACATTTCAAGATGGAGGGTATTCATCTCCTTCGAGATCTTCTCAGAGCTTGTTCGGCTAGATCTCAAAGACGCCTACCTGACAGTGCCAATTGCAGAGCATCATCGGTGCTATCTACGCTTTCGGTGGGGAGCCGAAGTGTGGAAGTTCACCTGCCTACCATTCGGTCTTGCGTCCTCCCCGTGGGCCTTCGCCAAGCTTAGGCGCCCGGTAGCAGCAGCCCTCCGTGAAAGGGGCATAAGAATTATTATCTACCTAGACGATATACTGATTCTGGGTCAAATCGCCGCACAGCTACAAGTCCAAGCAGAGTGGGTATGCACCCCAGTGACATCCCTCGGCTTCATCGTCAATTCCGAGAAGTCAGATCTCCGCCCTGCTCAGACAATAGAATTCCTGGGTTTCGTGATTGATACCAAGAAAGCAGTCCTGGAATTACCATCGCAAAAAGTGTGAGCGATCCGGAAGGAACTGAAAGGAGTTATAGCGAAGAAAATAATTTCGCTTCGCAATCTAGCACGCATAGTGGGTCTGCTAGCAGCCTCAATCCAAGCTATATTTCCAGGTCCCTTACACTACAGGGCCCTTCAATGTCTAAAAATCAGGCACCTTCGGGGAGGGTTAGGCTATCATCAGCTAGTGTCCAGTGGTGGTTGCAGAACATGGAAGCCCGGAACGGCAGAGCGATCTTCGGAGATACCCCAGATTTAGTAGTAGAGTCAGAAACCAGCAGAGCAGGCTGGGGAGCCCGCTGCGGAGACCTCCAGACGGGAGGGAAATAGTCTCAAGAGGAGCTGAAGCTCCACATCAATTGTCTGGAACTTTTGGCAGGTTCCTTTGCTGTGAAAGCGTTTACCAGAGACCGAGTCAACTGCTGTCTCCTTCTCAAGATGGACAACATATCGGCGGTTCGGTATATAAACAAGCTGGGCAGAACATCTTCCAGAATGTTAGCGGAATTAGCAAAGGATTTCTGGCATCACTGCTTACTCCAGCAGATATCGATATCAGCAGAATACTTACCAGGGGCTCAGAACATAGCAGACTGGAATTCACGATATCTGGTAGACTCCAGCGATTGGAGGTTACTCCCATCCATCTTCGACAGGCTTCAGCGTCTTTGGGGTCCGCTGAGCCAAACAGGTCTAGGCTCAGCAGACCCCAAAGACGCTGAAGCCTAGACCTGTTTGCATCCAGGCTCAACTCGCAATTACCCAAGTTCTACAGCTGGAGGATAGACCCGGAAGCAGTAGGGACGGACGCCTTCCTCCAGACGGGAGGAGTCCTTTACGCCTTTCCCCCATTTATCATGCTGACGAGAGTGTTAGCGAAGGTGAGGAGGGATCAGGCAGGGCTGGTTCTAGTAGTCCCAATGTGGAAATCCCAGCCGTGGTTTCCAGTAGTGATGGAACTTTCTACGGATTTTCCAAGAGTGATTCCACACAGAGCAAACCTACTGCAGAACCCCGACGATCAGTCTCACCCGCTCGTAGCGCACGGTACACTGACGCTACTGGCGTGCAGAGTTTCAGGCGATGTTGGGAGTTGCCAGGCATTTCGCAGTGCGCTGCAGATTGTATCAGGAGATCATGGGCACCTTCCACCATTAGGGGCTATGGTTCCGCTTGGCATCGATGGTCGGCGTACTGCTAAACCATCGGTTTTGATCCCGTTTCGGCCCCTATAGTGCATGTGCTGAACTTTCTAGCTCAGAAGTTCAGTGAGGGCTGTGCTTACAGGACGTTAGGAGTGCTCAGGTCCGCCATATCAGCGGGTCATGACAAGGTAGAAGGACACCCGATAGGGCAACACCCCGCAGTGATTTGGCTCTTGAAGGGAGTGAGGCTAAAGAAGCCTCCAGAACCTAAATACTCAGTTTTATGGGATGTACGTGCTGTATTTCTATTATTTACTTCCTGGCCAGATAATAGGGATCTGTCTCGTTCTCAATTGTCAGGGAAGCTAGCCATGCTTCTATGTCTCATAGCGTGTAGACGAGTTTCATACGTGAAAGCCTTGGAGATAGATAGAAAGATCTTCTACTCGGACGGAGTGGCTTTCAGCATAGCAAATAGAACGAAGTCAGACTCTTCTGTTATTTCATATCCCTATTTTCCTAATAATGCTAAGCTTTGCGTAGCGCAGTGCATCAAAGACTATGAATCAGCTACAGCGGCTCTGAGGCCTAGAGGAGTGACGCAGTTACTAATTGCGCGTAGAAAGCCTTTCCACGCAGTAGCGACAGCCACAATTGCGAGATGGGTTAGAGAAGTTATGCATTGAGCCAGAATAGATTTGTCGCAGTTTGGCGCGCATTCAGCGAGAGGCGCTATGGCATCCAACGCATTTGCAGCGGGCGTATTCTTGCAGGACATTATGAAGTCAGCCGATTGGTCTAATGAACGCACTTTTAAAACTTTCTATTTTAAGCCCGTATCAGAGATTGCTAATAGAGTAATGAACGACTTTGAACAAGCATAATGCTCGCCTCCTTGTCTTTAATAGAATCAAGACTGCCTGAGCTGTTAAGCCTTGACAATCTTCATTCCACCAGCAGAATTTCCACTGAGATACAAAAACAGTATTTTCACCATATCGCAATTTGAAACACTGCCGAAATACCACAGAAAATGGGCAGTAATACCGCCAAAAGCACAGTGCAATTATCTCCACCTAAAAGGTGGAGGTAAATTCACTCAGTTGATGGAAATGAAGCCACAGGTGCACCAAATCCACTCAGGAAGGGTACATAAGGCCCACACCTTCCCCAAACACGCTTTCCAACACCATTCTGTTACTAGTTGTTGAGAACATGGACATGCAGCTGCTCCTGCTCCGCCTTGAGCTGCATAGGCTCGAAGAGCAACAGAGGTTACAGAGTGCAGAGAGGAGAAGAAGTAGACGCCATGTAAGGTGAGTGCCCATACCCCGGGTCAGGCCCCACCCTGGACCTTGGCCAGCTAATCACCCTGTACCAGCTGAACATGGATACCATAGCTGAGCAGCTCACCCTGATCCGGATGACATTCCAGGATGACATAGAGAGCAGGATCAACTTCAGCACAGCCTTACCCCCGCCGCTGAAGCTTTTATCAGTCCTGAATTTCTTTGCAAGTGGCACCTTACAGCACACTGTGGGCATGATGCACAGCATGTCTGAGCCCATATTTTCCAATGCACTTGTGCAGGTGGGTGCTGGAAGCACTCCTGCACCATGTCTCCCAGCAAATCTCCCTGCCCACCATCCCGGCACAGGAAAATGCCATGAAGGCACATTTTTATGAATCAGTACACATGCCTAACATGATTGCTGCTCGGTTCTGCACCCATATGGCGTTGGTGGCCCCTCAGGCATCTGAAGAGGTATACCACACCTCGAAGCAGTACCACACCCTGAATGTCCAGGTCACCTGCGATCCTGACTGTGATGTCCACGTGACCGCGGTCACGTGGGCATCTGGAAATAAAGACAAGCGTGGAGTCTGCCAACGGCAGTTCCAGCTCTGACTCCAGTACTGTCTGTTGTGTCTTTTGTTACTGCCTGCATTCCTATGTGCGTCACGGAACGCCTAGGCCCCATTCTCCTCACGACAGCACAAGACATCACACTGACCTTCTCATAACACATGCTTTGCCTGATTCCCTGGTTCCACCTACGATGCCAAGGTCCTGTGGACAGCACACTGCCTGAATACATGGCGAGGCACAGAGGGCAACAGACGTGGACATTGCCTAAGTACAAATGCTATCACACAAACTATTCTTGCAACACTAGTGAATTGCCATGTGAAGGTTGGGGGTTTACAATAACTGAGGAATGCATGCCTTGTCAAGACCCTATACATGCATGACCTGCCCTCTTACCCACACATGACAGCCTACAATCCACAGGACTTGGACATGATTGACAATGCTGCAGTAAGTCACCAATGCTCATTCCCCCAACAGTCTAGCAACACACACACATAGGACTACAGGAACCACAATGCAACATTACATCTCCCAATACATGGTATTACACAGTTTAACACTGCACTAAGAGAAAGTGACACTGGCAGAAGTAACACCATGTACTCAGGTAACCATATATGTAAAGCTATGATGGAATAGATGCAGACAACACATAGCTGCAAAAGTACAACTAATCACCTATCAGTGCACAATCACAGGCCCAACAAAGGCACCATGGCATTCTGCCATGTCAATCACAGAAAGCGACAAGTCTTGGCTGTGAGCCTTGTGCATGGTGTTACACAACAGAGCAAATGTTCCACTAAAGTTAATGACTCCACATGCAAGTACTGTAATCGTAAATCATGTTGTGCAACAATACTTGTAAAATGCATGCACAGACTCTCTATCAACTTGCGAATGTAAAAGGCAACACATCCACAATGCTCTGTGCCTGACACCTAAGACCTTTGCCCTTGCAGGTGACTCTGGATAACCCCAGCCACCATTCCAGATGGCACCTGAGCAGAATCCGCTTACCCCATGGGAGGTAGCCTACAATGAGGCACACACCTGGGCCAGGCTCTGCATCAAACAGAATTTCAGCCTATTGAAGGCTTGTGTGCTGTGCCTACATCAGTATGCAGGGGCCTTAATGTACAGGTCAGAGAAGGTCAGACAAATTGTTCTTGGCTGTGCAATGCTGCACAACATTTGCCCCATGCGGAATGTCCCCTATGCCCTGATGAGGACATACCACCCGCAGAAGAGGAGGACTCTCTACCTGTGAGTGCTCTGCTGCTACTCACTGGGAAGTAGCGGTGGACATCTGCTTCGGCAAGAACTGATGGACACATTTAGCACATTGATATGCACTTGCAACGCACCTCTCTATATCGTCACAAAATGAATTAAACACATGCACACAATAAGGAATGTTCTAGTATTGCCTCAAGTGCACAACTATTTAATTAACAAGTGTCAAAACATCATCCCCAAAACACCTTTCCTCCTCAAAACACCCTCCCAAAAGACATCCACCCTCCCAAAAACACCATCCCCAAAACACCGCCCCTTCCCAAAATACCCCCCCAAAACACCCCTCCCCAAAACACCATCCCAAAACACCTCAATCCACCTAAAACAACATCTCCAAAACATCTCCCCATCCCCAAAACACCCACTCCAATACACCACCCCTCACCAAAACAACATCCCCAAAACACCCTCCCCAAACATCTCCCCCTCCCCAAAATGCCATCCCCAAAACACCTCCCCCTCGCCAAAACACCAGCCCCATCCACATACCCTCCCCAAAACACCATCTCCAAAACACCTCACCTTCCCCAAAACATCCTCCCCAAAACACCATCCCCAAAACACTTCCCATTCTCAAAACACCCTCCCCATAACAACCCACTCCCCAAAACACCATGCCCAAAATGCCTCCCACTCCCCAAAACACCCTCCCCAAAACACTTCCTCCTCCCTAAAACTCAATCCGATACACCCTTCCCAAAACAGCCCCCTCCCCAAAAACGTGATCACCAAAACACCTCTCCTGCCTCAAAACTGCCCTCACCACTCAACTCCCTTGTGATATCTGATGAAATGTGTGTCATTACAGTCACTTCCAGTGCCTCTTGGCCTTGGTAGCCTGTTCAAGCACCTTACGTGTCAGGTGGCACTGGGAGCGTTGCCTTGGGGTACTGGACTGGGAATCCCATATGGGGGCGACTGAGGTGGAGGGATCAAACCTCTGGCCATTGATATGCTGCAGAGTCAGCATCATGCAGGACTGGAGGGACTCCACAAAGGCAGACATGCCCTCTGTATATTCCCTCATCCTCTGGCCTGGCAGAGGGCACTAGTAATTCTGCTCCATGTTTTCCATCTGAAGGCCCACCAGTGTTTCCAGTGATCTCTAGGCTTGGTCAATGGCATCCAGCTGTGCTTAAATGGCTGCCATGATCCAGGTGGTGGGCTGTGGGTAGGGCTAACCCTGAAGCAAGTCAATCAGAAGCCTGTGTCCTCCTTCTCCTCCTCCTCATCGGTGGTGCCATAGCACCACCTGTACCAGGATGTGCTGCGGCTGGTGACGCACTTCCTGAGATGGTGAGGAGGTTGTGCTAGTGCCCACATGTGTGGTTTCCAGACATGAACTGCAGCCCTGTGGATTGCCACAGGCGTCAGCTGAGGAGTGGCTGTGACAGCATCTTCATCTGCCGTGCCACCTGCATGGCTGGTGGAGGGGCCAATGGGCATCGATGTGTAGATGATGCATTCCTCCATCCCTGCCAGATTTTCCACAGTACTGGTGTCCTGTGGCCTTGCTGCCTTACTCCTTCTCTTCCAACTGCTGACTACGGGGTTGGCTTTGCAGGGGTAGAGGTGTAAAAAGTGGCAGAAGTGGAGGTGTCCAAGGCAGTGGAGATGCTACGGTTTCATGGTACATGAGCTCCTCCATGTGTTGGCGTGCACATTTGAAGTAAAGTCCATGTGCATTGCTACATTGTCCCACCTCCACAAGCACATACATGTACTCACTGTGCATTTGCAATGATTTCCATGTGTTTGCCCATTCCTTTGCCCCTTGTGGCCATCTATGCTGGCGGACGCATGCTTTTACCAAGTGCATTCGCATGTTAGTGGGGTCTGATGGACTAACCACCATCGCTGCGGCTTGCAGCTCTAGCCTTTGCGCTCCCAATCCCCTCCATGTGGAGGATGGAGCTGGCCTTCTCCTCCCATCATGTGAGGGTGAGGGGTTCCACAGTCCCACCTCCTCTGGGTGTAATCTCCGTCCTGTGATGGGAGGCTGTGGACCCTGGCCTATAGGACATTGCAACATCTTCGGCAGTCTTCTGAGTCTTGTGGAATGATTCCTACAGCTGCCACCTTGCCCCTGAAGAAGGACCATCTTGCAGCCTTTCTCTGAGCAGAGGTCTTGTGCTGCTTGCTGCCATACAGCTCCTCAGTGTGATTCATGACCTTCTACACCAGTAGATTGAGTTAAGACTCTGTAAACTTCTGCTTCTGCAGCCTCATTTCTGGAAGCCTTGACTTGCCCGTCTCCTGTGACATTTTGTCTAACTGTGGAGTCTGAATGTCAACAGAAAATGGGAGATTGAGAATGGATTGGGTTTTTCAAGATGACCACCAGTGTGCTTTCCAATCTTGTCTTGGTGTTACTTCCGCTGGCGGTAATCTGGCCAGCATAGCCAGCAGTAATGGTACTAATGTCATATCCAGGTGGTATTACCATCAGATAATTATTTTCACTGGTAATACCTCTTACTGGTACCACCGGGATAGTGTGCACACCCCCACCATTTCATGATACAGCAGTAATTCCGCCTAACATCATAATGGTAGCAGCAATAATGCTAAGGCAGAATTACCACTGTATTAACATCCAGCTCCTGATGAGATTCATAGTCTTCAAGTATATGCAACTTTCATTGAAGAGGTCTTTTGACCTAGGCAAGTGGAGTTACTGTAACATTCTGCAATGCAAAATATTCACCATTCTTAAGGCACCTCAAGTCATCTGACATTTTGAATCTCACTAAATATTATTTTTTTTAGATTTATATAATGTATATAAAACATACTATGAATTAAAACTACTTCTGATTCTGAAAATATTTCAAAGGTTATCTAAAAAGCAATACACACAATACTCCAACGACTTCAGGTCTGGCCCACAGTGACACAAGTGCCTTGTAGCATACCCTCTCGACAACCAGACCAGAAAATAACAATCCTCTAGGGAAAAAGGCTTGGTACTCCCTTTTGTGAGAAGAACACAAGCTTTATTTTGTATACAAGAATGAAAAGGCATGACGGGGTATTATAAATCCACTGCCGTAGACCTCTCTCTCTTTTACAAAGCAAGCCGAACGTTGTAACTGCAAAAATCATCATTGATGATGTGTTCAATATACAGTGTTCATCCCCCACCCTCATTGGCTACCACCTTTTTTCATACTAATGATCACTTATAGACCCTGAGTTAATTGGTCGTATCTTCTCTGACTCCAACATCTTCGCACGTCGGTGATGGTCTCTTCACCTTGGGTCAATGTAAAGTGATTGGTTACATTTCTGGGAACAGTGCCCTGCCCTGAGGCCTTATCATGTGATGTGCACTGTGAGACAGGCATGGTATCAAGAGAGCAGACACAGACACCAGAAGTGCAATTCTAAATGAAACTTGATTAATGATCTGGATGGTGTAACGCCTAACTTGCCCTATACTATAATGGGATTTTCCCCGCCTAAAAAAAGTAAGGAAAGTCTGTGTCATTAAGTCCAAAATGAAAGTCTGCCTGTGGCAAAACCTATGCTTGTCCTCATAACTATAACAAAACATGATGTGGGAACCTGTTGGGTGTCCTGACCCACGTTTGAGCTATCATGCTGCAACATTTGGTGCTGTGGGCTTAGAAAATCCAAGATGGCCAAAAAGCCCACATGTGCGCCAAAATCCAGGAGAACCACGCAGTTTGTGCACATCCGGGCCGTGCAGGTGAGTGGGTGAGCCCCCCAGCCTCCTTAGGCCTTGAATCCACTGTCTGTTACCCCTTTAGAGACCCCAGCCCCTCCATAACCCCCAGCGCAGGCCGCGTCTTTCCCTGTGTCTTTTCTGCCTCCCCTTGCGCCCGCCCTCGCTCCCTCCCACCATCCCTGATAGGCTGCCTTGATTTCCGTGTGTTGCTGCCACCTCGACCTGCACGCCACTTCCATCTGGGCCGTGCAGGTGAGTTGCTGAGCCCCCCAGCCTCCTTAGGCCTTGAATCCACTGACTGTTACCCCTTTAGAGCCCCCAGCCCATCCATACCCCCCAGCGCAGGCCGCGTCTTTCCCCGCGTCTTTCCTGCCTCCCTTGCGCCCGCCCTTGCTCCCTCCCACCATCCCTGATAGGCTGCCTTGATTTCCGTGTGTTGCTCCCACCTCGACCTGCACGCCACTTCCATCCGGGCCGTGCAGGTGAGTGGGTGAGCCCCCCAGCCTCCTTAGGCCTTGAATCCACTGTCTGTTACCCCTTTAGAGACCCCAGCCCCTCCATAACCCCCAGCGCAGGCCGCATCTTTCCCCGTGTCTTTCCTGCCTCCCCTTGCGCCCGCCCTCGCTCCCTCCCACCATCCCTGATAGGCTGCCTTGATTTCCGTGTGTTGCTGCCACCTCGACCTGCACGCCACTTCCATCTGGGCCGTGCAGGTGAGTGGCTGAGCCCCCCAGCCTCATTAGGCCTTGAATCCACTGCCTGTTACCCCTTTAGAGCCCCCAGCCCATCCATACCCCCCAGCGCAGGCCGCGTCTTTCCCCGCGTCTTTCCTGCCTCCCTTGCGCCCGCCCTCGCTCCCTCCCACCATCCCTGATAGGCTGCCTTGATTTCCGTGTGTTGCTCCCACCTCGACCTGCACGCCACTTCCATCCGGGCCGTGCAGGTGAGTGGGTGAGCCCCCCAGCCTCCTTAGGCCTTGAATCCACTGTCTGTTACCCCTTTAGAGACCCCACCCCTCCATAACCCCCAGCGCAGGCAGCGTCTTTCCCCGTGTCTTTCCTGCCTCCCCTTGCGCCCGCCCTCGCTCCCTCCCACCATCCCTGATAGGCTGCCTTGATCCCGACCAGCTTTCCGATTGTTATTTTCCCACCCCCCACCGTGATTGGCCACTTGACAGACAAATCCGAAATCCCCAGGGCAGCCCTCTGCCCGGCAGCCCCCTGCGGCCAAGGGCCCGAAGGCCAAGGGCGGCTCCTACATTGGCGGCTCCAAGATGTGTCTGCAGGTGTCCGCAGGGGACGCCAAGGAAGCCAGACACCAACAAAAACCGTGAGTGTGGCATGGGTGGGGAATAGAGCAATCACTCTACTCCAGAAAACCTCCGTCACTCTATCTTACCTACCAATAACATAGAGTGCCATAATACTAGCATGTCCACACTTAGATGGAAGTATGAATGTTAGCATGTCCACACTTAGATAGAATTGTGAATGTCAGCATGTCCACTCTTTGATAGAATTGTGAATGTTAGCATGTCCACACTTAGATAGAATTGTGAATGTTAGCATGTCCACTCCTAGATAGAATTATGAATATTGGCCTGCGTCGGATCTAGATGGAATTGTGAATGTTAACATGTCCACACTTAGATAGAATTGTGAATATCAGCATGTCCACTCTTAGATAGAATTGTGAATGTCAGCATATCCGCTCTTAGATGGAATTGTGAATGTTATCATGTCCACTCTAAGATAGAATTGGTAATGTTAGCATGTCCACTCTTAGATAGAATTGTGAATGTCAGCATGTCCACTCTTGGATAGAATTGTGAATATTGGCCTGCGTCGCATCTAGATGGAATTGTGAATGTTAGCATGTCCACACTCAGATGGAATTGTGAATGTCAGCATGTCCACTCTTAGATGGAATTGTGAATGTTAGCATGTCCACACTTAGATGGAATTATGAATGTTAGCATGTCCACTCTTAGATGGAATTGTGAATATTGGCCTGCGTCGCATCTAGATGGAACTGTGAATGTTAGCATGTCCACACTTAGATGGAATTGTGAATGTTAGCATGTCCACACTTAGATGGAATTGTGAATGTTAGCATGTCCACTCTTAGATGGAATTGTGAATATTGGCCTGCGTCGCATCTAGATGGAACTGTGATTGTTAGCACGTGAAAGTTGCATTTAGAAAGTGTGCCCTATAGCCTCTCTGTGAATTTAGAAATGTGCCCAACAGCCTCGCTGGTAAATCGAATTTAGAAGTGTGCCCAAGACCCTCTGTGAAAGTTGCATTTAGAAGTGTGCCCAATAGACACTCTGGAAAGTTGCATTTAGAAGTGTGCCCAATAACCTCGCTGTGATTTCAGAAGTGTGCCATATAGCCTCTCTGGTAAATTGAATTTAGAAGTCTTCTCAATAGCCTCTCTGGAAAACTGATTTTAATAGTGCGCCCAGTAGCCTGTCTGTGGAAAATTTGAATTTAGAAATGTGCCCAATAGCCTCGCTATGAAAGTGGCATTTAGAAGTGTGCCCAATGCCCTCTGTGAAAGTTGATTATAGAAGCGCATCCAATAGACGCTCTGTAAAAAAATGCATTTAGAAGTGTGCCCAATAGCCTCTGGAGAAAATTGAATTTAGAGCTGCCCCCAATAGCCTTTTGAAAATTGATTATACAAGTGCGCCCAGTAGCCTCTCTGTTGAAAATTGAATTTAAAAGTGTGCCCAATATCCTCTATGAAAGCTGCTTTTGAAGTGTGCCCAATAGCCACGCTGTGAAAGTTGCATTTAGAAGTGTTCCCAATAGCATCGGTGAAAGTTGATTATAGAAGTGTATCCAATAGACACTCTGGAAAGCTGCATTTAGAAGTGTGCCCAATAGCCTCTCTAGAAAATTGAATTTAGAAGTGTGCCCAATAGCCTCTCTGGAAAATTGAATTTAGAAGTATGCCCAGTAGACGCTCTGTGAAAATTGCATTTAGAAGTGTACCCAATAGCCCTCTGCCCAATAGCCTCTCTGGTAAATTGAATTTAGAAGTGTGCCCAATAAACCTCTCTGTGGAAAATTGTATTTAGAAGTTCGCCCAGTAGCCTTGCTATGAAAAATTGAATTTAGAAGTTCGCCCAGTACCCTCTCTGGGAAAGTTGCATTTAGAAGTGTGCTCATTGAAAGAGCATATAACCCATCATATCACACCACCACGCTTACTCTCTCCTTACATCACCACTCAACTAGAACACAGAGATACTATGACACCATTCGGTATAACTGTTCTCATACCAACATCCGCCGCTTACTCCACATCATTCTATGTAAACACTGCTGGTATCACACCCCCAGCCAGGCGTTTTCCTCAGGCCTAACGCAGCCACATCCGTTCCGGATAAATCCTGCCAGAACAAACACATTCTCCTGATCTCTAAACCACCACATCTACCGCTAAGAAGCAGCTATTACACGAGTACCGCACAAGCTGCACACATACCCGGTGCTCACACGCACCTTTTTGACTCTCCGTTCTCTCTCTACTGATCTGAACTTCGGTTCCCAAGGGCGTTCAACCTACCAGCGCCTTCAGACCATAACAATGGTATATAAGGCGCTATATAAGTGCAAAATAACATAACATAACACTAAAATGGTTGCCTAACTTGCCACCCACCAGTGCGAGCAGGATGGGCCGGGGTGCCATGAGTGAAATGTGTGCCAAAGGAAAAACCGCACTTTAAAATGACCTTTTGTTTCCCTGAATGCCAGCTCAAAATGCCTATTTCAAACATTGCAACATATCCAAAAATCTCACTTAACACCAGCAGACATCTGGCAGAATAAAGTATGTGTGCATACAAAATCTGGGAAGTTGAAGAGCCCCAAAACAATGTTCATAACAAGACTGGCTGAGCTCTGCAGGTCTGCAACAGCCTAACTGAAACTGGATTTAAAACTACCAGAAATCGAAAATGTTTAAATTAACTGAGTGACCTACATTTGAGTGTCACATAGTTTGTCACTGTTGAAATGTCATAGTTTAGAACTTAGAATCAGTGTTTTAGCTGCATGTGTAAAAATCGTAATAGACTTAAACTGGGGGACAAAAAGTGACATTTAGCTGAAACCTGGCTTAATGAAACTGAATTCTGCCTGACATCTACCCCCACAGGAGTTAAAACCTGCTCAGCCACTCTTCCCCTTGCCAAAAGGAGTTGTCACCTCTCTGATTAGATTAGGGGTGGAGCAGCTACAGGGAGTTGAACAAAGGCCTGTCCTGGGCCCAGGCAGATGGTTTATTGGGGGGGGGGCGTAAAATAGCTTCCTCTTGGCAGAAGCTGGGAGGGGCAGGGTCTCTGAGCTTGGCAGTAACTGGATAAACTGGTTTCTACACCATGTGACCTGAAAAGACACACCCCTGTTGGCCAGAATATGATTCTAAGAAAGATGTATAACTCACAGTGCGGACTTGTCAAAATTATTTAAATGATACCATAATTCTTGTGATTTTTCTGTGCACGTTTTAAGATGCGTTGGGAATTTGTGTGATGTTCTGGGGCAAAACCCCGCTATTTATTGACACCACATACTCTGTGTTTAAGCTAGCGACCTGGAAAGTTACTGAGATATGTGTGGGAGGGGGGTGTACATGTGTATAAATCTGGAGAAAAATCCGATGTTGCAAAACCCACTAAAAAGCACTAAATGTTGCCATTTCTGGATGCAAGCCCCCAGGAAGAGCAGAGTTTGAACAGAGTATACCCCATGTGATATGTGATGGGTGCATGTAATTTTAAACAAATGTATATCTGTGCAAGTATGTATTTGGGTCAAATATAGATTTGTGTGCAATTTGACAGGGGAGTATCCTTTCTGCAGACCATAAAACAGCATCACCATGACACACATTTCCTTCCCCCAATCAAAGCAGTGCGGAAAGCTTGACCAATGGGCAGTTGAGAGAGGGGCTGGCTAGTGATGCTGCACACACACCCACTTTCAAAAGACATAAAAAGAGCCACTGGAAGCTAGAGAGGACATTCAAATCCAGTTGCTGCAACGCGCTCTGCCGGACCACACAACATCCAGAAGATACCAGATCCAACACTTAGACTTTAAAACTCCAAAGAACTTTATTCAGAACTCAAAGCAAGGGCCTAAACCCACAAACTGAGAACTCTTCTCAGCAGGCCTCAGCATCCAGCAAATCTAACAGCGGTAGCAGCATCCAGGAGCTGTGCAGATCAGCGCTGTGTCCAGAGAAAGCTGTGCAGAAAGATCCAGGAGCTGTGCACAGACGCTGTACCCAGAGATCCAGGAGCTGGGCCAGGAGCAGTGTCAGACCAGACCAGCAGAGCAGAGACCAGACGCTGTGCGCAGAGACCATCCGGGGCGAAGCCATCTTGACCCGATCTGTGAGACTTAGACCTTCCAAATACATTGTGAGTACAGCTAGGACGGTGTGAAACCAAATCTCTTAGTTTCCAGTGATATAATTCAATCTATTTAATCTAAGTAGAACTGCCTCCTAACCGACTTGCTACTCCTTACACTTTTGCCGTAATCGTGACTCAGTGCCTCTGAGTCAGAGGATTCACGCATTCGCAAATTTTGCCGCGATTCGCGATTTGGTTAAAAAGCCAGCCACGTGTGAAAACAGCAGCTTCCTTGCTTTCCTTTGCCAAAAATGTTGTTTGCCTCTTAATCACCATCCCTGAATCATTGCTAAAGTGAGCCTGCACTCATCCCTAGTATTTCTCACTCAACCTGAACCTCCTAAAGGGAATTAAAAGCATTTTCAGCATATTTCTCACTGCATTGTCACCATATTCAAAGCATTTTGCCTGGGTTTCAAAACTCCTATCTGTTGTATAAGCTGCTGGGGGGGGAATTGAACTGAATTCTATTTGATTGCATTCCTAAGAACTGTGTGCTCTCATCTTCATCTCCTTACATTGCATAAAGGGGGGGGTGAATTGTCCAAGAAAGTGATTACATTGTCTTTTGCTGAAATCCTATCAAGTTATTTTCTGTACTGCATTTTCATTCCACATTGCATCTATTTGAAACCATAAAAGTATGGTTGCTATCTTATCCATCCTATACCAACTCATCATTGATTATAAGGAAGTGTGCTAGTGCCAGACTATCCATTATTGATTACTGCTCAGATTAAGTGTGATATTCAATTATTAATTCATTCTAAAAGTGTGATATATATATATACTGTTTAATTTTTTTTTCAAATAAACCTTTTAAACTTGCAAAACAGATCTACTTCTTGGCTCAGTGGGGTCAGGGGGATTCTAAGAGAGGGGTGTTATATAGGGGTAGTCATCCAGAACTCATGAACTGGACATAAAGATATATCAATAAGGGTTTCCATTCAGTATCCCAGACTAGGCATTGACTTAGCTTTAGTGTTGAATTGAATCCTCTTACAAAGTGGGGGCTCGAGCCGGACGTCTGGGTTAGATCTATCACTTGTGCAGCTTAATACAGTGCGCTAACTGACGGGATACATACATCCAGTCGGATCACCACGCTGCATTGCGCTGTAAAGCACTCCTCAAAAGGGACACTCTAAGGAAAAGGTCTGTTTTGCAAAAATAAAATACTAATTTCTGTAAGTCAGGACAGAGACCAATCTCTAGAATGACGACCTTAGTAGACATGAAAATAGCCAGAGAGCACTTCTTACATAAGTTATTTGTGAGAGGTGAGTGGACTCACCAGGACCGCATGGTCTGGTTGCAGGCCACCACGCAACAGGTCACTGAAACATGGTCAGATATATGGAGAGATCAGGGTCCCTTACATGTGGCCCTGAGTGAACTATACATGGCTCCTAAAGCTAAGGATGAACAAGACAAGATGGTTAGGATAGCGGCATATTTGTATCTATATATGGGAGCCATGCAAGACAGATGTGCTGAAGGCCACGATCTGGCAAATAGGCAACAGATGGCGTTAGAAAAGGTCCAATCTCACCTGGTCTCTTCTGAGCAGAGGCTGCAGAGGAGCCTGGAGGCAGAAAATGATAGTAGGCAGTATATCATTAAAAAGAAAGAGGACATGGATATACTGCAACAGGAAAAGGCTGACTAGGATACCAGAATTCTGGCCTTGCAGAAGGAACGCCAAGACAGTTTGGACTCCCTACTGCAGAGCCAGAAAAAGCTGGAGCAACAGATGAATTTCAATAGGGCATGCGCAGAGCAGGTAGCCACCCTGCAAATCCAACTAGACAGAGAGAAAGAGGAGAGCAATAAACTGATCCTGAAAGACCTGGATACCCAGGCAGAGTTTTATCAGGAGCGACAGAAAGCTGGTGCCTTCCAAAGGCAAAGGGACGACCTGACGGCACAGATGCAGACTCTTAGTCAGGAAAGGGACACCTTAGGCCAGGAAGTCTGCCACTTAAAAAGAAAAATGGAAGAAAATCACCTGGCCCACCAGGGACTAGGTGACCTCCAAAAAGAACACCAGGACTTGCTAGAGCACACCAGGAGGGTGGAGGAGGCTCTGGCAAGACAGGAGCAGGCCAGTAGGGATGGGACTCAGGAGGTAACCCTCCTGCAGCAAAGACTGGCCCAGTGCTCCAGGACAAATCAGGAAACGCAGAGAGAGAATGAGGCTCTCTGCCAGCACAATGATAGGCTCCAACAACAGGTAGTGATGCAGGAGAGACTGATAGAGTCTAGTAAGGCCTTAACTGAGGAACTGAAGGCGCAGGCTCTTGCATTGCAACAGGGAGCAGGGGCGGATAGAGACCAGGTTCGCTGGGAAAGGGAAACTCCTGAGCATAACCTCAGGAGCCCTAGTACCAGAGGCCTTTATCTCTCTCAGTCCCTGGACTCTGCCACCCCCATGTCCCCTGGCGCACATGAGCACCGGGCCACAGGGATGGCAGATTACTATCCAACCAGAAGCATGGGGCTCATAGGCCAGTACCTCCCAGGAATGGATGGGCGGGCATCCGGGTATGGGCACCCAAGCACAGTGCAATTTAGTGGGGAACCCCAGGAGAATAGGCCCACTAAGGGCATCCAGAAAACTTCTGCCCAGTTAGGTCAGTGGGGGGGGGGTGGTACCCATCAAATCCTGGCAGCAAGGAGGAATCTGAAGACTCCTCTGAACGGCGCAGGACACAGGAGACCAGGTCCACACATTCTGCCAGCCATTCCCAGGCTCGCAGAATCCGGGAAGATGAATGGACCAGGGTTACCCGAACCAAAAAGGCCAATAAGGCAAAAAGGGCCTTGCTTAAGGACCCATTGAAACAGATTAAGGCAATCAGGAGTGTCATCACGCCTTATCATAAGAACGCCAAGTACTCTGTTTGGGAACACTTGGAGTTCTATGAGCAAATGATGGAGACTTTTCATTTGAAGGACAGCAGTAGCTGCATCCAGTACGTCAAATGGACATTCTCCCCAGAATACTCCAGTTTCTTTGCGGGGCTGGAGGACCAAAATCATTTAAGATGGTCCACCTATAAGGCGGCCATCTTTAAACATTTTTCTGCTCACAGAAATCCTCAAGAGGCTCACAAGGCAGCCTACAATTTGCAATGTGGGGAGGATCAGGCCCCACAAGAGTTTGTGCAAGAATTAAAGCGTGCTTTTGCACAGACCACCAGAAGGGTGCGCACAGACAGCAAAGAGTTTGTCAATACATTTTTCCATGCTCTCCCTAAATATATAATGACCCAGCTCGTGAGAGATTTTCATGAGAAAAGATCTGTAGACTGGGTCATTCAACAGGCTACCCGGATCTATGAGGTGCAGAGGCCTATCGAAAATAAAAATAACGCGCCGAAAAACCCCAAAACCAACAGCACCCCTGCTGCTGCCAAGGTGGCAGAGGTAAAGGTTGCCCACGTTTTAGATTTGGAGATGGGAGGGCCTAAATACCTGCCTGCACCAAATAACTCACAGCCCAGAAGGCCCTCAGGCCAGTCACAGATAGGGAGTCGAGGAGGTAGTCCCACAAATGGGGTCCCCCGCTCCCCTGACTATGTAAGTCCCCGCTACAAGGGAAACCGACCAATCCTGGGTTATGTGTGGACTCCTCCAGCCCGAGGGGGGGATCCAGCCAAGCACCTAACCCAGGGAACTTCCCTCCCAACTTCCCCCAGGAGGGCAGAAATTCTCCAAATCCTGGGCAGAACTTTTTCCCCAGGTATCCACCCAATTTCCAGCCCCAAAATCATCCATCCTTCTTTCCCCAATTCCCTGAGCCCAGACAACCTAATACGGGAGAGGGGAGGCCAAGGGTGGAGGGGTACCAAAATCTTCCCAACCAGGGGTACTACCAGAGAAGGGATAGCTACCCTTCCCGTGATCAGCCCAGGGGAGAAAATAGAGCCCTGTATCAGCCTGAGCGGGTTTCCCAGTTAGAGCGCCAGGTCCAAAATATGGCACGGGATCTGGGTCACATACTGAGGGCTCAACAGAACCCTCAGATGAGCATGCCACCGCCGAATGCCCCAAACTCTGGACCTGGTGCTCCAGAACAATGACGGGGCAGCACCCCGATAACCCACCGGTTCCCAGGGAGGAGGCACAAGGGGAAGGGGGGTGTAAAGCCTTGGAGGAAGCATCCTTCCCAACTTGTAAACAGCCCCTGGAAAACCAGGAACCGGAAACAAAATCTCCTGCCCCCGAAAGCCTGCCTCCCAAGGAGCAGAGGGGGGGTACGAGAAACAATGGACCCAAACAGACCCACTTTGTGGAGGAGGTACAGGTCTTCCAATTTGAGGGAGAGGGATCCTCAGAAGATCCTGGGAAAAGGATCTTCTCCTTCAGAGATGGGGGAACTCCTCCCAAAGAAAAATGGGTCCCAAGGGATTCCAATCCAGACTGGGGGGATATGGAGACTGAGCTACCGCCGCCCATCATCTCATCCCAGAACCCACAATACCAAAATCCCCTGGTTCAAACCCATCCTGGTGACTGCCTCCAAAAAGGGGGGGGGCGGCCCAGAACCAGAACCAGGGGAACCCACAATGGCTCTGACTATCCAGTTGCCAACTTTTTCTTTCAGATTCCCAAGGTTCTCCACAGAATTCTGCCCAAATCTCTTCTTTTGCAATGTCCAAAACCAGAAAATTAGCCCACCAGTTGTCCAAGAATGTACATTATCTGTGCCCCCTTGAGGAGAAGGAGGAAAGATATTATGCCCCAGTACAAGTACAGGGGCAGGCCACCATTTTGGCACTGGTGGACACTGGATCCCAAGCTACCCTTCTGTCCAGAAGGGCCTTTGATGAAATGAATGCAGGTAGGGGGGAGAAGTACCAAATTCCTCTCATCCCTCTTCCTGGACAGCTTCAGAACCTTGACGGGAAGGAAATTCCCGTCGAGGGGACCGCAGATTTGGACATTAAAATTGGCCGGCACAGGGTGAAACACCCGGTCATTGTAGTGACCCCAGAGGGCACCACTTGTTTACTAGTGAATGACCTCCTGAGAAGGTTGTCACCCCTAATAGATTGCGTAAACAAGGTTCTCTGGACACAGACTAGCCGTCCAATAAAATTAAAACAGAGTGTCAACCATATTAGTTTAAACGGCACATGCCACATGGTTGAACAAAAATCTGACCAAGTAGAATTTCACTTCCAGAACAACCAAACACCAGATGTGACAGTAATAGCAGTAGGACAACAGACTGGTGATGGGGGGTCCTCTCTATTTATGAAAATCAACCTTCCTTCCAGTTTAAGGTGGTATTCCACACTGGAAGGAAACACCCTGAAATTCTTTACTAATCCACAATCAGAAACTCCCACTCCTATAGTCCAGAAAGATGTGAAATCAGCTCAGAGCCTGGCTGATATTCAGCAAATTGGAGAGCAGTTGTTCATCCATGTTCAGTTAAATGATAGGAAGGACTCTGTTCTCGCTCAAGTGTGCGTGAACAACGGTAAGAGCTTCATCAGCGAAGCCATGTTCCGCCAACTCCCAAAAGATCCAGCCATTCCCACATTCAAACTGATAGACAAATGGGAAATGGACCTGGAAGCACCTAATTCCAAACATCTCCTGCCAAGCAGGTGTATGCTCAAAATCTCCATTGGCAACAAGAGCATAGTCCATAATTGTTGGGTCGTGCGAGACGTCACTGCCGCCTTTTACTTAGGCAGTGACATTCTCAATCGCTTTGCCATTAGTTTGGAACTAATAAACTTCAAAGCTTGGTCCCGATTAGCGGATAATCCCATAGGCTTTGATGATCCAGAAAAAGCATTTAGGTCAGCTCAATTGCTACCTTATGCAGTTGAAATTCAGATCAAAGAGGAAGTCACCATCCCAGAACGGACGCGACAATTCTCCCTGGAAGTGAAAGCTAAAAGAGGACAACATTTGAAAAACCCTGATGCTTACATACATCTAAATGCTTCTCTCCAACAGCAAGGGTTGGGGGTAAACCCAACTCCATTAGTCAACATAGAACAGGACACCATTCCAATAGAGGGGGATAACAGCGACTTAAATAGTATTACTCTAGCCGCAGGCACCATTATTGGAATGGCGGTTGATGACCGACATTTCTCCATTGATTTAGGAAATGAACTGTTAGGACCGATCCCCAAGGACTGTTTTGACAGTGAGGACAATACAACACCAGACAGGATTTTCACCCAGCATGGAGGGAACTTCCTGGTGTACACTTCTTGCCCTTATGGTAAGGAAGATGTGACTTGTGACTTCAGGAGGGATGAGGTGATTTTCCAGGTCCATGAGGGCTGCCTTTCCCACCTGAGGCCTCCAGTCCAAATCAGCACTCTGACCAGGGACTTCTCCACCCAGCTGGAGGAGGCCGCTGAGATTGCCAAACCAGAAGTCTTTCCAGGCTTCAGGCAAATGGTGGAAGAGAGAGTAAACCTAGCTGATGCCTGTGTGACTCTGGAACAGAAACAAAAGTTGAAACAAGTTTTCTTGGATTTCCAAGATCTCTTTGCGGTAGACTCCTATGACTGTGGTCGCACCGACATCCACACAACAACAATTCCCACGGACCCTGGCATGACTCCTGTGTTTGTGAAGCAATATCGCTTGCCTCTCGCATCCATGGAGTCCCTTACTGAAATAATTAAGAACCTTGAGTCCCGGTGAATAATCCGTCCAGTCCACAGCACCTTCAATAATCCGGTGCTGGGAATATTGAAGCCAAACGGCCAGTGGAGACTCTGTGCCGACCTTAGGGAGCTCAACAAATGGGTCCATACTTCCCGATGGCCTCTGCCCTACATTGACCAAGGGCTGGCCCAGATTCAGGGGTCACAGGTATTCACAGCAATAGACCTGACCAATGGATACTGGACCGTGCCTGTCAGTAGGGAGGACCAATACAAACTGGCTTTTACCTTTGGGGGCCAGCAGTACACATGGACCCTGACACCCTTCGGATACCTCAACTTCGGCAATGAATTCAACATTTTCCTACATAAGGCCATGCCCGACCTGGGTACGAGGGGTAGCCTGGCTTATGTAGATGATGTCCTCATCAAAAGTTCATCTGTGGAGAAACCTATAGCGGAGATCCGTTATGTTCTGACACAGTTGTGGGCCGCCGGAGCAAAACTTTCCTTTCAGAAAGCACAGTGGTGTAGAACCCGTGTTAATCTCTTGGGGCATGAGATTATCCTTAGGATCTCTGTCCCCAAGAAAAGAAAGTGGAAGCACTCCAGAAACTGGAAGACCCCACAACTCTGCCGGAACTAAGGAGCCTCCTTGGACTGACTAATTACAGGAGAAAGTTCATTGAGGGCTACGCAGAGATCACCAGACCCCTGATTCATCTCCTGAAGGGGGGGGTCAAGTGAGAATGGGGTCCAGAACAAGCCGAGGCAGTAAGACAACTCAAAAGAAGCCTCTCACAAGTGCCCTGCCTAGCTTACCCTGTCAGAAACAAGGAGTTCTTCCTGGAGAGAGGGTTCTCTAATACGTGCTTGATGGCAGTATTATACCAAAAGCATGACAAGGTCAATAAAGTAATCTCCTATGCGAGCAAAACTTTATCCTCTGTGGAGGAAAAATTCAACGATTGTGAGAAGGCACTCCTGGCAACGGTGTGGGCATTGAAGAACTACCACCCGTTTATCCATGGAGAACACATCATAGTGGAGACTCCACACCAGCCTCTGCAATATCTCCAAAGTGACAGAATCCGGGCCGGAAATGTGAGTAATTCCCGAATTACTTCCTGGATTCTGTCAATGCAAGGCTTTCCTGTGGAGGTCAGATATGGCCAAAACAAGAAGAGTCCCCTCGCGCAAGGTCTGGCTGACTTGCATGATTGTGCCAGAGAAAACTGCCTCGAGGACGAAAGTCTAAAAATCAAGGACAACATGGAGGCATACCTTAATTCCCCATACAAAGTCTTTGAAGAGGACAAGTGTGAGGGAATGCCCACTGTCTATGTGGATGGATGCTCTTACCATGTTGACAACAACGGGGAGAAAGAACTGGTGGCCGGCGTAGGGAATGCATTTGTGAATGAGTCCCCAGAACCCTCCGCTGGATACAAAATTGGTCCCCGAAGTAGTCAGGTGGCAGAATTGATGGCTGTGCATCAAGCCATCCTCACTGCTGTCCAACATCAACTCCACAAACTGGTCATAATCACAGATTCTGATTATGTACGGAACGGGTTCGTGGAGCACCTGGTTAATTGGAAAACCAGAGGCATGTTATGTGCTAACAACAAACCCTTGAAAAATGGGAAGTTGATCCAAAACATTGATGATCTGGTCACCTCGAATGAGATGACCATCTATTGGAAAAAGATCAAGGGTAATTCCAAAGTAGATGGACCAGACAAAACTGGAAATGACTTAGCTGATCAGCTGGCCAAAACCGGGGCCATCCAAGGGGATCTAATTGAGATTGAGTCCCTGTTGGGGGAAATCCAGGTCACTGCTATCACTAGGTCCCAGACAAATGCTCACAATGATCTTTCAATTGCACAATGGAGTAAGGAAACACCTGATGCTGATTTGATTACCGCTCAGAAGGGGGATCCAATAATTGGTAAATTTTACCAACACATTGAGGACCCTGAGAACTTTCCCTTGACGGATACCGATTACAACGGGAAAGAGGACCTTAGAGTGTTGATGAAATGTCCAAAAATGCTCCGGATCCAAGACGGTTTGTTGGTAAGGAAATCCCAAGCTGGCCATGATCAGTGGGTGGTTCCTACCTCCTTCCGAAGCCTGATGATAAGTCACGCCCATAATGCGGCTACCGCCGGTCATAGGGGGTTTCATACAACACTTGAGATCTTAAGAGAGGTTGCCTACTGGCCACACATGGGCCAGGACCTCAACCAATATTTGAAGGGTTGTCTTGTGTGTGCACAATTTCAGCCAACATCCCTCACACACCGGGCGCCTCTCCAAAAGAGGGGAATGACACTCCCATGGTCAGATTTACAAATCGACTTTGTAGGCACCGTGATTCACTCCGCTAGGGGGAATAAGTACATGTTGACTATGACATGCTTGTTTACCAAGTGGGTGGAATGTCTCCCAGCCCCAAACTGCAAGGCAGAAACGGCAGCTGCCTTGATGATTAACCACATCTTTTCCCGTTTTGGTCTACCTCAAAGGATTGAGTCAGACAGAGGTAGCCACTTCACCAGTGAAGTGATGACAAAGATGTGGGAGATACTGGGGGTCAAGAGAAAGCTACACATTGCTTACAGGCCAGCTTCTTCTGGGGCAGTAGCGAGATATAACCGAACCATTGTAAGCATATTAAAGAAGTTTGTGGCAGATTTTGGGCCAAGTTGGGATATCCGATTACCTCTGGTCCTAATGGCCATCAGATCTACCCCGTCATCTGCAACCAAAATGTCACCATTCGAGCTGATGACTGGACGCAAGATGGTGCATCCGCAGCATTTGCTCTACAGGACCCAAGAGCAGACACTAATAAATGCCTCCACAACTCACGAGTATGTGGAGAATTTAAGGAAACACCTTAAACATGCTTTTGCTTATGCTCAGCGGAATCTAGAAAGATCAGCTGATAGCATGAAAACCCACTATGACCTGAAAACTTCCAGGAAGGAATATCAGGTGGGGGACCGGGTCTATTTATACAACTTCCAAAGAAACCAGGCGAAACAGCGAAAATGTTTGCCTACCTGGAAGGGACCGTTTGAAATTATAGACAGGATCTCCCCTGTGGCCTACAAGATCCGCATCCCCAAAGGCGGTTTGGCAGACGGGGAAGACAAGTGGGTCCACATAAACCAGTTGAAGTGTTGCCATCCCAGGCACACTTTGCAGCAACTGGAGGAGTCCTCTGTAATCCCAGAGGGTACCGCTCCAGAGTAATTCAATTCCAACCCTAAAATATCCTACATATAGCCTATCAAATTCTGTGTTTCTCAAGTTTATGTGTTCCTGTCGCTTAATTTAAAAAAATGTGCATGTTCATATCTGTTGAGTTCTAAAATATATATGCCACCCCACTATATCAATGGTGGGGGAGAAATGTCCATGAATAGGTATTGCCGCTTTTCCTTTGTCGTCCTAGGAGAAAGAAAACCTGGAGACTGGCCAAGGAGGACGATCTCGAGACCGGGAGCCGAGACCCAAGGGGCCCGGGGTACCGCCCAATATTCCCATCAGGACCGGCGAGGAGAACCGATCAATACCGGAAGGAGGAAAAGATGCTGAACTGTGCCATTTGCAGAATTGGAAGAAGATTATGCGGACATACCAGTGCGTGGGTCAAGACCTTTGTGCACCCGACTCCCCATCGACTCAAATTCAAAGTGCAGTCGTGTGGGGGGGCCTTGTTGGGTGTCCTGACCCACGTTTGAGCTATCATGCTGCAACATTTGGTGCTGTGGGCTTAGAAAATCCAAGATGGCCAAAAAGCCCACATGTGCGCCAAATCCAGGAGAACCACGCAGTTTGTGCACACTAAAATGGTTGCCTAACTTGCCACCCACCGGTGCGAGCAGGATGGGCCCGGGTGCCATGAGTGAAATGTGTGCCAAAGGAAAAACCACACTTTAAAATCACCTTTTGTTTCCCTGAATGCCAGCTCAAAATGCCTATTTCAAACATTGCAACATATCCATAAATCTCACTGAACACCAGCAGACATCTGGCAGAATGAAGTATGTGTGCATACAAAATCTGGGAAGTTGAAGAGCTCCAAAACAATGTTCATAACAAGACTGGCTGAGCTCTGCAGGTCTGCAGCAGCCTAACTGAAACTGGATTTAAAACTACCAAAAATCGAAAATGTTAAATTAACTGAGTGACCTACTTTTGAGTGTCACATAGTTTGTCACTGTTGAAATGTCATAGTTTAGAACTTAGAATCAGTGTTTTAGCTGCATGTGTAAAAATCGTAATAAACTTAAACTGGGGTCAACAAGTGACATTTAGCTGAAACCTGGCTTAATGAAACTGAATTCTGCCTGACATCTACCCACACAGGAGTTAAAACCTGCCCAGCCACTCCTCCCCTTGCCAAAAGGAGTTGTCACCTCTCTGATTAGATTAGGTGTGGAGCAGCTACAGGGAGTTGAACAAAGGCCTGTCCTGGGCTCAGGCAGATGGTTTATTGGGGGGGCCGTAAAATAGCTTCCTCTTGGCAGAAGCTGGGAGGGGCAGGGTCTCTGAGCTTGGCAGAAACTGGATAAACTGGTTTCTACACCATGTGACCTGAAAAGACACACCCCTGTTGGCCAGAATATGATTCTTAGAAAGATGTATAACTCACAGTGCGGACTTGTCAAAATTATTTAAATGATACCATAATTCTTGTGATTTTTCTGTGCACGTTTTAAGACGCGTTGGGAATTTGTGTGATGTTCTGGGGCAAAACTCTGCTATTTATTGACACCACATACTCTGTGTTTAAGCTAGCGACCTGGAAAGTTACTGAGATATGTGTGGGAGGGGGGTGTACATGTGTATACATCTGGAGAAAAATCTGATGTTGCAAAACCCACTAAAAAGCACAAAATGTTGCCATTTCTGGATGCAAGCGCCCAGGAAGAGCAGAATTTGAACAGAGTATACCTCATGTGATATGTGATGGGTGCATGTAATTTTAAACAAATGTGTATCTGTGCAAATATGTATTTGGGTCAAATATAGATTTGTGTGCAATTTGACAGGGGAGTATCCTTTGTGCAGACCATAAAACAGCATCAGCATCACCATGACACATATTTCCTTCCCCCAATCAAAGCAGTGCGGAAAGCTTGACCAATGGGCAGTTGAGAGAGGGGCTGGCTAGTGATGCTGCACACACACCCACTTTCAAAAGACATAAAAAGAGCCACTGGAAGCTAGAGAGGACATTCAAATCCAGTTGCTGCAACGCGCTCTGCCGGACCACACAACATCCAGAAGATACCAGATCCAACACTTAGACTTTAAAACTCCAAAGAACTTGATTCAGAACTCAAAGCAAGGGCCTAAACCCACAAACTGAGAACTCTTCTCAGCAGGCCTAACCATCCAGCAAACCTAACAGCGGTAGCAGCATCCAGGAGCCGTGCAGATCAGCGCTGTGTCCAGAGAAAGCTGTGCAGAAAGATCCAGGAGCTGTGCACAGACGCTGTACCCAGAGATCCAGGAACCGGGCCAGGAGCAGTGTCAGACCAGCAGAGCAGAGACCAGACGCTGTGCGCAGAGACCGTCCGGGGCGAAACCAGAACCAAAGCCATCTTGACCCGATCCGTGAGACTTAGACCTTCCAAATACATTGTGAGTACAGCTAGGACGGTGTGAAACCAAATCTCTTAGTTTCCAATGATATAATTCAATCTATTTAATCTAAGTAGAACTGCCTCCTAACTGTCACTTGTCAATTCTGCAGCCGCATAGCTGTCACCTGTCATTTTTAAAAGCTGTCACCTGTCAATTTGAGTTACTTTAAATTTGAAAAACGACCTTTACAAAATCGTTCATATCTTTGGAACCGTTTGGGCTAGAAACTGAAAGCTTAGAATCTTAGCTTTTAAACGAACCTAGAAGTGACTTGCTACTCCTTATACTTTTGCCGTAATCGTGATTCACGCATTCGTGCATTTTGCCGTGATTCGCGATTTGGTTAAAAATCCAGCCACGTGTGAGAACAGCAGCTTCCTTGCTTTCCTTTGCCAAAAATTGCATTTGCCTCTTAATCACCATCCCTGAATCATTGCTAAAGTGAGCCTGCACTCATCCCTAGTATCTCTCACTCACCCTGAACCTCCTAAAGGGAATTAAAAGCATTTTCAGCATATTTCTCACTGCATTGTCACCATATTCAAAGCATTTTGCCTGGGTTTCAAAACTCCTATCTGTTGTATAAGCTGCTGGGGGGGGGAATTGAACTGAATTCTATTTGATTGCATTCCTAAGAACTGTGTGCTCTCATCTTCATCTCCTTACATTGCATAAAGGGGGGGGGGGGTGAATTGTCCAAGAAAGTGATTACATTGTCTTTTGCTGAAATCCTATCAAGTTATTTTCTGTACTGCATTTTCATTCCACATTGTATCTATTTGAAACTATAAAAGTATTGTTGCTATCTTATCCATCCTATACCAACTCATCATTGATTATAAGGAAGTGTGCTAGTGCCAGACTATCCATTATTGATTACTGCTCAGATTAAGTGTGATATTCAATTATTAATTCATTATAAAAGTGTGATATATATATACTGTTTAATTTTTTTTTTCAAATAAACCTTTTAAACTTGCAAAACAGATCTACGTCTTGGCTCAGTGGGGTGAGGGGGATTCTAAGAGAGGGGCTTTATATAGGGGTAGTCATCCAGAACTCATGAACTGGACATAAAGATATATCAATAAGGGTTTCCACTCAGTATCCGAGACTAGGCATTGACTTAGCTGTAGTGTTGAATTGAATCCTCTTACAAACCTTTCTGATGAAATAAAAGTTGTCAAAATTAAATACTGAGCTACTTTAAGCTTGAGTTATTCTTGGGTTCCATGTTTCCAGTTCAACACAGTTGCAATAAAGATTCAGTTCAATAGTGTTTGATCAAGTTCTGAAATTTCATTCTACAGGTTCAAATGATTCCAGTTTGCACACAGCTAAAGTCCTGGGACTCCCTTCCCCAAGACAAAGTACTTCACTTGTTTGACTCTCAGCGTTCCTGTAAAGGACAGGAGGGGGGGTCTGTACTTCTGCTCTCTATATGGTAGAGAAGAGGCACAGAGGAACCCAGCCAAGATTCTCTACTACGATAGCAATGGACGAGCAATCAAGGTCTAGCTTCTCAGGAGGTGATGCAGGCTGGTACTTAAGTACAGTGTAGTCCCCAAGCCCCCACAAAGGAATGTCCACACACTGTATTACTGAAAACACAGTCTTTATATAATTAATATTCAAGGTTATGTACACTATCACAATAACTCACTTTGTGCTCAGAAAATCTACAATGGCAAATATATACAGTTCTAAAGTGTTACCACAATTATTATCAGATCTCATTAAAGTGCATCAACTATACTCTGGTTAAAATATCACACAAATCGATTAATAAAGGGAACCAACAATAGACATAGGAGGAAAGCAGTTGGTTAGAACAATTGGCAGAATAATGGCCCCTACCATTAGACACAGTTCTGTGTGGCGATCCCCCCACCTGGGCAACCTGTAAATAAAGATATAATGCAAGCCCAGTCCATATATTGTTCTAGAAGTCTTATTTCCTTCTATAAGGTTTCTACCCCCCCCAATGTACCTGGTGGAGCAGAGTTCTTCGAAGATGCATCGTGAGATCCTTCTTGAGTGACTCCCTTTAAAGCAGGAGCCACGGGTCGCCAAGAGGCATCAAAGAAGGTGAACTCGGCGTTGATGGCGTTGATGAGGAGTTCGAGGGTGCCGAGACCACGGCGTCGATCCAGGCAGTGCTCGTGGGCGACGTCCTGCGAGGAGGAGGCCTGCGGGGCACCTCGGCATTTGATAGTTCGGGACCGCAAAGAGTTTCGGAAGAACTGTGGCCCAACAAGGGCGTCGAGTTGTCAAAATCTTTGTGGTCTTTGGGTGGCGGGAAACCCACCGGCGGATTCTCCTCGGCGCATCGGCGTCCTCGACTTTCTCCAGTGGGATAAAGCGGTCGTCGATGCAGACAAGGGAGTCCTTCGATTCAACAGTCTTAGGCAAAGGAGCGGACGGCTCCGGTCGTCGGCGGCACGGCGGCAAGCGGTGCCCTCTTCTGGGCAACACGGCTTCGACGGGCCTCCAGTGGTTACACCGATACTCCGAACCCTGGTCGACGGCAATGGACTTCGACGGCGTCGATGTCCGGGTGCTTCACTTCATTCTCCTCGCCAGTCCCCGTCTGCGGTGAGCAGCCATTTGAGGGTCTGACTCCCAGGGAGCTTCGGCAAAGGTTAGCGGTGCTCGATGGTCCCTCGGAGCATGGGAAGAGGGCACCTACCCAGGTCCTCTCTCGGATCAGTCCTCGACGAACTTGGCAGCTTTCGGATCGGGTCAAAGCAAATGCAGCAGCAGTTCTTCTTCTTCCAGCTGGGCGTCGAGGTTCAGCAGTTCCAGTTACTCTTCAAGTGTAGACACAGCTTCTGAACAATTTCCAGTGGTGAGAGGTCCCCAGATATATTATTCTGCTTCTCATCCACACTGCTGCATCACACTCAGCAGCCTATCATACAGAAAGGCATTCATGCAGTCAGTCAGCCAATCAGGCATACAGTGCATTCAGGCCATACTCCTCCCTCTCAGACACTCACAACAAGGAATGTGTATTGGGACAAGTACCCAGCCATTCAACACTGCACACTGCATTCATACCAGTTTCAGGCAGGGCTGTCTCAGTCTTTGTCTCTCATACCAGAAACCAGACAGCCACAACAAGAAGTGCATATTCGTCACACACTCCATTCACCCAGGTCCCACCCACAGGGTGAACCCACAACATACAGTCACTGGGAAGGCTGCAGCCAGTCTAGCCTGGACTTCACAACAACACCATATATGGAACTTCCACCCAACAGCCAATCAGGGGGAAGGGACAGAGTCAGGGCTTCCCAGGACTTTGGGAAAACAAGGTAACAGGCAATAGAAAGCGAGAGGCCACAGGGGCCATCTTGTTTCCTATCAGGAATCAACTGATTCCAATGGCAAGGCCTGGGTATCCGAAAATGGAGGATACTCAGAGCACCTGTCAAAATCAGCATGGAGCTGCCACCAGCCCATACCCTGCTCTGAGGGCCACACACAGATGTGCAAAAACATACAATAGGGGCACAGGGTTGCACCCCCACCCATGGGTGCCATAAGGGTATCCCATGAGGAAGAGCTGCACTGCCAGGAGTCACACATGGACTCCTTGGCAGAAAACAATATGGAACACAATTGAAAAAGGACTACAGGACAAGGACAGGGAGGCCGTGTCCCTCCAATGCATTTCCAGCATCACAGTTCCCTTCCCCAAGAATGCAACATATCACTCACTTTGGGTCTCATCTGCTCCAAGTTCAAAAAGAAAACACCGGGTCAGATTGACTCTCCTTCCGGTTTGCTTCACAAAATATTTCACAGTTCTTTACAGCTTGACCAACATTCAGGATATTCTAGTATAGACACAGGTGTCTGACCACAAGCTTGACCCAACACAGATCATGCAACCAGTAGTCTTGCATATTAGGAGACGTTCTGGTTTACGTGCAGTTGTCAGTCCACACGGTCCACCCATCACAGGTCACATAACCATAAGTCTCCCTAAGGCTGTTGGGCCTCTTTTTAGACACGTTTGCCTCAGGTTTTCACTTCCACACTTGTATTCTTTATAACCATTTTCTAATGTTTGCACCCATAATGTTCACCACAACTATTCAATTCTTCTCATGCCTCTGATTCTGTCAATACTGCTCCTAATTGTTAGTGCAGGTTGACATATCTGCTAAAGTGTTCATTCAGCATTCAGCATACTGTAGTTTACTCATTTGGCAGCTTTCTTTCAGTGCAGCATTCATTATAGGAAGCATTTACCTGTGCACATTTGAATGGCCACTTTTTTCAGTTCAGTTTTCAGAATGGTTGGCATTTACTTGTGTTTTTTTTTCAATTAGAAGTATTCTTTCAATTCAATAGTCAATATAAGTGGCATTCACTTGGGTTTAATCAATTAGTGGTTTTCTTTCAGTTCGATATTCAATATGAGTGGCATTCAATTAAATGCAGGAACTGTTACTTGTTTAAAGTTCCTACCCAGCGCTCAGTTCTCCTCAGTGTCTCGTGACACTTTCCGTCTTTTGTGGCTCCTCTCAGCGACTCTCCCCAAATGGGAAAACCTTTAGTTCGTTCACCAGACACGTCTCCAATGCAGCCTGACACCTCTGTTCTGCTCCACATGCGGTCTACGTCCCTGGCGTCTTCCGAGTTCCAGATGCACCCGGGCTTGGCGCGGGTAGCGTTTCTGTCTCCTCTGCTACCTGGCAGCACCTGCTGCCCGCCTTCAAAGTAGAGGGTTCCCGGTCCTGAAAAGCTCCTCTGGAAGGTCCCTGAGAATTGTTGCCTGCGTCTCTGCTCGTCAGCTCAGTCCAAAAATGGTGGATTCTCATCCCTCTCTCTCCTCTATGCTTTTGGGATCTGGCTTTAATACGCTTCATCATTCTTAAAAGGCTGCAGGTGGAAAGGGTTAGACTCAATTGCCTGACCTTGTGTAAGCCTGTTAGTGTGACATGCTTGACCTTCATTACTAAGTGCATGCAGGCTGCTCTTCTTCGTCCCAGTACCAGAGTGGGGTTTACAATAGGAAATGTGCATTACTCTTAGTTGCCTTTTCCTCATTCCAGTACTTGATGGGAGACTACACGGAAAAATTGGAAACGACTGACAATATCCCATGAAGACTGAAGGAGGGTCGGGTAGGTCAGTGTTAGAAAAGGAGAAATACCATGTCTCGCCTTCAGGCACCCTCTCTCCAATCCCCAAAGACCCTCCACCCAGGTAATTCTCCCTCGCTTGTCCACTCCCAGGATCGGGATCCAAAGTGATGGGCCTTTCCTGGCCACTTGAAAGAAGATCCCTGGGGAGTTGATGTGAGAGTACCTTCAGGTTTCTCACGGCACCTGCCCAGCAACATGAGCTCAGTGGTTAACTTCGAAGTCGGTCTGGTCCTTGCACATAAACCATCCCTTTTCTCATCCTAGACACACAGGCACCCCCTTCATGCCTCCCCGCCGTACTCTTACAAGAGTTGGAATCATACTTTGCTGTCCCCCGTACAAATCATGGACTTTGTTGTCTTCTGCTCCCCCCTTATCATCTACCCCTCCTGAGGGGCAGGACTGGGTTTTCTGCATGTCCTACTAATCAGTCCAAATATTGAAGGATTTAGGAGTTTTGTTCATGGGCATCTGGTAGTTCAAATTAGATGGCCATTATCCTGGGGGAGGGTGCTCTAAATCTCTGTGTTTTGGCAGCTCAAGACCTTTGCCCCGGCTTCCATGGGTTTGTCCTTCACAACTGGCTTCAGCCCTTATGATGAAACCTCACCGTACACAGGTAGGAGCAATATAAGTCTTTATTTGCGAGACCCCGCAGGCCTGCTGCTTCAGCTCTCTCTCGCTAACGGCCACCGTGGAATGTTGACTCATGAACATCATCAACATTCCACAAGTGCCCCTGCACGAGCCCGTGCATCTTACAACATATCCTCTTCCCTTGCATAACAAATATGTTAATAACTTGTGACAGGGTAAATCACAAACAGATTGAACAATGGAAAAATGAACATAAGATTATATAACTTATCATTAATACAAATTGTATTCAAGGATATAGAAGTATTGACCACAAGGGTAAAAATGTAAATTTCATGTTTAACAAATGTAATCTCTAAGCCTTATAGGGGGGCCACACCTCCTGGCCAGACGACCCCCTTCTTGTCCTACATCAGGTTGCTGATCCGAAGCATTTTGACCCTCCACATTCACTTCTGCACCCAAAGGACCTGGAAGTGGGACAATCTCTTCCTGTTCACGGCTGATCACTTGTGAACCCACAGGATCATAATCCAACACAGTTTCCTGAGATTCCGGATCATACTCCACACGTGCCCTCTCCATCCATTTACAGCCATCCACCACCACTCGTCTCTTACTCCAGACAGAGCCATCCTCCAATTGCACATGGCCATTTCCAACCTTAACAACTCTCCTTGAGGGCAAAAACTTACTGTAGCCTTTGTGAACCATCCTGGGATCCTGAATGTGCACCTCATCCCCAGGCTTAACATTCAACTCCTTTCTAGACTTTTGTGAAGACCCCCTGGCCTCCTGGCGCTCCAAAATGCTGCGATGAATAGCCTGCAAATCCATATCACATGGCCCTCCACCACCCATAGCCAGGGTTCTCAACATTGTACCTGCTTTCCTGCCCCTCATAAGCTCAAATGGAGATCTACCCGTAGCGGTGGCTGGGGTTCTGTGATATGCAGCCAGATATTGTGTCACTTCTTCCTGCCAATCCAAACCATTGGCCAGAGCCAATTGTATAGCTGACTTAATAGTACCATTGGCCCTCTCCACTAATCCATTAGCAGAAGGATTGTACAGGGCGGTTCTATAATGGGAAATGGCATGCTGTTCCAAAAATTCTCTCATCGCTCTAGAAGTGAACTGCACCCCATTATCTGTAACTAAACTTGCAGGTAATCCCTCGCGATCAAAAACTTTCCTCAAGAAAGCAATAACACAATTGGTTGTGACACAGGAACACGCCGCTACCTCAATCCACCTGGATGTATAGTCCACCAACACCAACATATATCTAGACTCAGGCTCTAAACACTGAAACTGACCCATGATGTCTAAAGCCAGTTTCGACCATACTTGCTCAGGAACCTCTACAGGATGTATAGGTTGTGGATGCAGTACCTTGCTTTTATCGCTGACAGAGCATGCCTGACAGTCTTTCACCACTTGTTCAACATCCTTGTCCATGGCCGGCCACCAGTACGCCTCCCTGAGTCTCCTCTTGGTCAAAGATCGACCCAAATGACCAACGTGCCAATTCCACCATTCTACCTCTCAGACTTACAGGGGGTATCAACCTACTTCCCCTAGATACACCCCATGGACCCTCAGCTAATTCATGTAAAACTTGGGCATAACCTTTCCCTTCAGGCCTATCCTTAACCGTGTGCCAACCTTTCACTAGACCTTCCCTAATCCAATTTAACTCAAGGTCGGCCTCAGACTCCTGATCCCACAACGACTTCTCCACCGCAGAAGCCACAAAAGCAACCTGACATTCCTGCCAGTCTTCCTCTTTCACCAAGGCTGCCTGACTACTTACTTCCACAACAGGCAAACGGGACAAGCAGTCTGCCACATTAAATTTCCCCGGAAAATACTGCAATGAAAAATTGTAATCCTGTAGCTGTACTGATCATTTCGCAATCCTCGGAGATACCGCCATGACACCCTTGGTAGAAAACACTTGCACCAACGGTTTATGGTCCGTTCCGACAATATAGGGTATGCCCCACAAAAATGTCCTGAAGTGTTTTGAAGCCCATAACACTGCCAAAGTCTCTCTCTCAATTACCGAGTACCTGGTTTCCACATCTCTCAAAGTCCTCGAGGTAAAAGCCACTGGCATCCATTCACCATTTATCCATTGCTCCATCACTGCCCCCAGGCCCACCTCACTTGCATCCACAGTGAGAGCACTTTTATTTTTCGGGTCAAACGACTTCAGGCAAGGAGCATTCTCCACATCCCTCTTGACCAACTCAAATTCCGCTGCACACTCCTGAGACCACGCAAATCTTACACACTTCCTCATGAGAGCTCTCATGGCCACCGTTTTTTCAGCATAATTCGATACAAATTTAACATAGTACTCCGCAAGGCCCAAAAAGGCCCTTAGCTGATCTTTATTGACCGGAGCTGGTGTATCCCTCAACACCTGTACCAACTCCCCTTTGGGGCTCACACCTCGTTTACCAAGTGGGTGGAATGTCTCCCAGCCCCAAACTGCAAGGCAGAAACGGCAGCTGCCTTGATGATTAACCACATCTTTTCCCGTTTTGGTCTACCTCAAAGGATTGAGTCAGACAGAGGTAGCCACTTCACCAGTGAAGTGATGACAAAGATGTGGGAGATACTGGGGGTCAAGAGAAAGCTACACATTGCTTACAGGCCAGCTTCTTCTGGGGCAGTAGCGAGATATAACCGAACCATTGTAAGCATATTAAAGAAGTTTGTGGCAGATTTTGGGCCAAGTTGGGATATCCGATTACCTCTGGTCCTAATGGCCATCAGATCTACCCCGTCATCTGCAACCAAAATGTCACCATTCGAGCTGATGACTGGACGCAAGATGGTGCATCCGCAGCATATGTTCTACAGGACCCAAGAGCAGACACTAATAAATGCCTCCACAACTCACGAGTATGTGGAGAATTTAAGGAAACACCTTAAACATGCTTTTGCTTATGCTCAGCGGAATCTAGAAAGATCAGCTGATAGCATGAAAACCCACTATGACCTGAAAACTTCCAGGAAGGAATATCAGGTGGGGGACCGGGTCTATTTATACAACTTCCAAAGAAACCAGGCGAAACAGCGAAAATTTTTGCCTACCTGGAAGGGACCGTTTGAAATTATAGACAGGATCTCCCCTGTGGCCTACAAGATCCGCATCCCCAAAGGCGGTTTGGCAGACGGGGAAGACAAGTGGGTCCACATAAACCAGTTGAAGTGTTGCCATCCCAGGCACACTTTGCAGCAACTGGAGGAGTCCTCTGTAATCCCAGAGGGTACCGCTCCAGAGTAATTCAATTCCAACCCTAAAATATCCTACATATAGCCTATCAAATTCTGTGTTTCTCAAGTTTATGTGTTCCTGTCGCTTAATTTAAAAAAATGTGCATGTTCATATCTGTTGAGTTCTAAAATATATATGCCACCCCACTATATCAATGGTGGGGGAGAAATGTCCATGAATAGGTATTGCCGCTTTTCCTTTGTCGTCCTAGGAGAAAGAAAACCTGGAGACTGGCCAAGGAGGACGATCTGGAGACCGGGAGCCGAGACCCAAGGGGCCCGGGGTACCGCCCAATATTCCCATCAGGACCGGCGAGGAGAACCGATCAATACCGGAAGGAGGAAAAGATGCTGAACTGTGCCATTTGCAGAATTGGAAGAAGATTATGCGGACATACCAGTGCGTGGGTCAAGACCTTTGTGCACCCGACTCCCCATCGACTCAAATTCAAAGTGCAGTCGTATGGGGGGGCCTTGTTGGGTGTCCTGACCCACGTTTGAGCTATCATGCTGCAACATTTGGTGCTGTGGGCTTAGAAAATCCAAGATGGCCAAAAAGCCCACATGTGCGCCAAATCCAGGAGAACCACGCAGTTTGTGCACACTAAAATGGTTGCCTAACTTGCCACCCACCGGTGCGAGCAGGATGGGCCCGGGTGCCATGAGTGAAATGTGTGCCAAAGGAAAAACCACACTTTAAAATCACCTTTTGTTTCCCTGAATGCCAGCTCAAAATGCCTATTTCAAACATTGCAACATATCCATAAATCTCACTGAACACCAGCAGACATCTGGCAGAATGAAGTATGTGTGCATACAAAATCTGGGAAGTTGAAGAGCCCCAAAACAATGTTCATAACAAGACTGGCTGAGCTCTGCAGGTCTGCAGCAGCCTAACTGAAACTGGATTTAAAACTACCAAAAATCGAAAATGTTAAATTAACTGAGTGACCTACTTTTGAGTGTCACATAGTTTGTCACTGTTGAAATGTCATAGTTTAGAACTTAGAATCAGTGTTTTAGCTGCATGTGTAAAAATCGTAATAAACTTAAACTGGGGTCAACAAGTGACATTTAGCTGAAACCTGGCTTAATGAAACTGAATTCTGCCTGACATCTACCCACACAGGAGTTAAAACCTGCCCAGCCACTCCTCCCCTTGCCAAAAGGAGTTGTCACCTCTCTGATTAGATTAGGTGTGGAGCAGCTACAGGGAGTTGAACAAATGCCTGTCCTGGGCTCAGGCAGATGGTTTATTGGGGGGGCCGTAAAATAGCTTCCTCTTGGCAGAAGCTGGGAGGGGCAGGGTCTCTGAGCTTGGCAGAAACTGGATAAACTGGTTTCTACACCATGTGACCTGAAAAGACACACCCCTGTTGGCCAGAATATGATTCTTAGAAAGATGTATAACTCACAGTGCGGACTTGTCAAAATTATTTAAATGATACCATCATTCTTGTGATTTTTCTGTGCACGTTTTAAGACGCGTTGGGAATTTGTGTGATGTTCTGGGGCAAAACTCTGCTATTTATTGACACCACATACTCTGTGTTTAAGCTAGCGACCTGGAAAGTTACTGAGATATGTGTGGGAGGGGGGTGTACATGTGTATACATCTGGAGAAAAATCTGATGTTGCAAAACCCACTAAAAAGCACAAAATGTTGCCATTTCTGGATGCAAGCGCCCAGGAAGAGCAGAATTTGAACAGAGTATACCTCATGTGATATGTGATGGGTGCATGCAATTTTAAACAAATGTGTATCTGTGCAAATATGTATTTGGGTCAAATATAGATTTGTGTGCAATTTGACAGGGGAGTATCCTTTGTGCAGACCATAAAACAGCATCAGCATCACCATGACACATATTTCCTTCCCCCAATCAAAGCAGTGCGGAAAGCTTGACCAATGGGCAGTTGAGAGAGGGGCTGGCTAGTGATGCTGCACACACACCCACTTTCAAAAGACATAAAAAGAGCCACTGGAAGCTAGAGAGGACATTCAAATCCAGTTGCTGCAACGCGCTCTGCCGGACCACACAACATCCAGAAGATACCAGATCCAACACTTAGACTTTAAAACTCCAAAGAACTTGATTCAGAACTCAAAGCAAGGGCCTAAACCCACAAACTGAGAACTCTTCTCAGCAGGCCTAACCATCCAGCAAACCTAACAGCGGTAGCAGCATCCAGGAGCCGTGCAGATCAGCGCTGTGTCCAGAGAAAGCTGTGCAGAAAGATCCAGGAGCTGTGCACAGACGCTGTACCCAGAGATCCAGGAACCGGGCCAGGAGCAGTGTCAGACCAGCAGAGCAGAGACCAGACGCTGTGCGCAGAGACCGTCCGGGGCGAAACCAGAACCAAAGCCATCTTGACCCGATCCGTGAGACTTAGACCTTCCAAATACATTGTGAGTACAGCTAGGACGGTGTGAAACCAAATCTCTTAGTTTCCAATGATATAATTCAATCTATTTAATCTAAGTAGAACTGCCTCCTAACTGTCACTTGTCAATTCTGCAGCCGCATAGCTGTCACCTGTCATTTTTAAAAGCTGTCACCTGTCAATTTGAGTTACTTTAAATTTGAAAAACGACCTTTACAAAATCGTTCATATCTTTGGAACCGTTTGGGCTAGAAACTGAAAGCTTAGAATCTTAGCTTTTAAACGAACCTAGAAGCGACTTGCTACTCCTTATACTTTTGCCGTAATCGTGATTCACGCATTCGTGCATTTTGCCGTGATTCGCGATTTGGTTAAAAATCCAGCCACGTGTGAGAACAGCAGCTTCCTTGCTTTCCTTTGCCAAAAATTGCATTTGCCTCTTAATCACCATCCCTGAATCATTGCTAAAGTGAGCCTGCACTCATCCCTAGTATCTCTCACTCACCCTGAACCTCCTAAAGGGAATTAAAAGCATTTTCAGCATATTTCTCACTGCATTGTCACCATATTCAAAGCATTTTGCCTGGGTTTCAAAACTCCTATCTGTTGTATAAGCTGCTGGGGGGGGGAATTGAACTGAATTCTATTTGATTGCATTCCTAAGAACTGTGTGCTCTCATCTTCATCTCCTTACATTGCATAAAGGGGGGGGGGGTGAATTGTCCAAGAAAGTGATTACATTGTCTTTTGCTGAAATCCTATCAAGTTATTTTCTGTACTGCATTTTCATTCCACATTGTATCTATTTGAAACTATAAAAGTATTGTTGCTATCTTATCCATCCTATACCAACTCATCATTGATTATAAGGAAGTGTGCTAGTGCCAGACTATCCATTATTGATTACTGCTCAGATTAAGTGTGATATTCAATTATTAATTCATTATAAAAGTGTGATATATATATACTGTTTAATTTTTTTTTTCAAATAAACCTTTTAAACTTGCAAAACAGATCTACTTCTTGGCTCAGTGGGGTGAGGGGGATTCTAAGAGAGGGGCTTTATATAGGGGTAGTCATCCAGAACTCATGAACTGGACATAAAGATATATCAATAAGGGTTTCCACTCAGTATCCGAGACTAGGCATTGACTTAGCTGTAGTGTTGAATTGAATCCTCTTACAAACCTTTCTGATGAAATAAAAGTTGTCAAAATTAAATACTGAGCTACTTTAAGCTTGAGTTCTTCTTGGGTTCCATGTTTCCAGTTCAACACAGTTGCAATAAAGATTCAGTTCAATAGTGTTTGATCAAGTTCTGAAATTTCATTCTACAGGTTCAAATGATTCCAGTTTGCACACAGCTAAAGTCCTGGGACTCCCTTCCCCAAGACAAAGTACTTCACTTGTTTGACTCTCAGCGTTCCTGTAAAGGACAGGAGGGGGGGTCTGTACTTCTGCTCTCTATATGGTAGAGAAGAGGCACAGAGGAACCCAGCCAAGATTCTCTACTACGATAGCAATGGACGAGCAATCAAGGTCTAGCTTCTCAGGAGGTGATGCAGGCTGGTACTTAAGTACAGTGTAGTCCCCAAGCCCCCACAAAGGAATGTCCACACACTGTATTACTGAAAACACAGTCTTTATATAATTAATATTCAAGGTTATGTACACTATCACAATAACTCACTGTGTGCTCAGAAAATCTACAATGGCAAATATATACAGTTCTAAAGTGTTACCACAATTATTATCAGATCTCATTAAAGTGCATCAACTATACTCTGGTTAAAATATCACACAAATCGATTAATAAAGGTAACCAACAATAGACATAGGAGGAAAGCAGTTGGTTAGAACAATTGGCAGAATAATGGCCCCTACCATTAGACACAGTTCTGTGTGGCGATCCCCCCACCTGGGCAACCTGTAAATAAAGATATAATGCAAGCCCAGTCCATATATTGTTCTAGAAGTCTTATTTCCTTCTATAAGGTTTCTACCCCCCCCAATGTACCTGGTGGAGCAGAGTTCTTCGAAGATGCATCGTGAGATCCTTCTTGAGTGACTCCCTTTAAAGCAGGAGCCACGGGTCGCCAAGAGGCATCAAAGAAGGTGAACTCGGCGTTGATGGCGTTGATGAGGAGTTCGAGGGTGCCGAGACCACGGCGTCGATCCAGGCAGTGCTCGTGGGCGACGTCCTGCGAGGAGGAGGCCTGCGGGGCACCTCGGCATTTGATAGTTCGGGACCGCAAAGAGTTTCGGAAGAACTGTGGCCCAACAAGGGCGTCGAGTTGTCAAAATCTTTGTGGTCTTTGGGTGGCGGGAAACCCACCGGCGGATTCTCCTCGGCGCATCGGCGTCCTCGATTTTCTCCAGTGGGATAAAGCGGTCGTCGATGCGGACAAGGGAGTCCTTCGATTCAACAGTCTTAGGCAAAGGAGCGGACGGCTCCGGTCGTCGGCGGCACCGCGGCAAGCGGTGCCCTCTTCTGGGCAACACGGCTTCGACGGGCCTCCAGTGGTTACACCGATACTCCGAACCCTGGTCGACGGCAATGGACTTCGACGGCGTCGATGTCCGGGTGCTTCACTTCATTCTCCTCGCCAGTCCCCGTCTGCGGTGAGCAGCCATTTGAGGGTCTGACTCCCAGGGAGCTTCGGCAAAGGTTAGCGGTGCTCGATGGTCCCTCGGAGCATGGGAAGAGGGCACCTACCCAGGTCCTCTCTCGGATCAGTCCTCGACGAACTTGGCAGCTTTCGGATCGGGTCAAAGCAAATGCAGCAGCAGTTCTTCTTCTTCCAGCTGGGCGTCGAGGTTCAGCAGTTCCAGTTACTCTTCAAGTGTAGGCACAGTTTCTGAACAATTTCCAGTGGTGAGAGGTCCCCAGATATATTATTCTGCTTCTCATCCACACTGCTGCATCACACTCAGCAGCCTATCATACAGAAAGGCATTCATGCAGTCAGTCAGCCAATCAGGCATACAGTGCATTCAGGCCATACTCCTCCCTCTCAGACACTCACAACAAGGAATGTGTATTGGGACAAGTACCCAGCCATTCAACACTGCACACTGCATTCATACCAGTTTCAGGCAGGGCTGTCTCAGTCTTTGTCTCTCATACCAGAAACCAGACAGCCACAACAAGAAGTGCATATTCGTCACACACTCCATTCACCCAGGTCCCACCCACAGGGTGAACCCACAACATACAGTCACTGGGAAGGCTGCAGCCAGTCTAGCCTGGACTTCACAACAACACCATATATGGAACTTCCACCCAACAGCCAATCAGGGGGAAGGGACAGAGTCAGGGCTTCCCAGGACTTTGGGAAAACAAGGTAACAGGCAATAGAAAGCGAGAGGCCACAGGGGCCATCTTGTTTCCTATCAGGAATCAACTGATTCCAATGGCAAGGCCTGGGTATCCGAAAATGGAGGATACTCAGAGCACCTGTCAAAATCAGCATGGAGCTGCCACCAGCCCATACCCTGCTCTGAGGGCCACACACAGATGTGCAAAAACATACAATAGGGGCACAGGGTTGCACCCCCACCCATGGGTGCCATAAGGGTATCCCATGAGGAAGAGCTGCACTGCCAGGAGTCACACATGGACTCCTTGGCAGAAAACAATATGGAACACAATTGAAAAAGGACTACAGGACAAGGACAGGGAGGCCGTGTCCCTCCAATGCATTTCCAGCATCACAGTTCCCTTCCCCAAGAATGCAACATATCACTCACTTTGGGTCTCATCTGCTCCAAGTTCAAAAAGAAAACACCGGGTCAGATTGACTCTCCTTCCGGTTTGCTTCACAAAATATTTCACAGTTCTTTACAGCTTGACCAACATTCAGGATATTCTAGTATAGACACAGGTGTCTGACCACAAGCTTGACCCAACACAGATCATGCAACCAGTAGTCTTGCATATTAGGAGACGTTCTGGTTTACGTGCAGTTGTCAGTCCACACGGTCCACCCATCACAGGTCACATAACCATAAGTCTCCCTAAGGCTGTTGGGCCTCTTTTTAGACACGTTTGCCTCAGGTTTTCACTTCCACACTTGTATTCTTTATAACCATTTTCTAATGTTTGCACCCATAATGTTCACCACAACTATTCAATTCTTCTCATGCCTCTGATTCTGTCAATACTGCTCCTAATTGTTAGTGCAGGTTGACATATCTGCTAAAGTGTTCATTCAGCATTCAGCATACTGTAGTTTACTCATTTGGCAGCTTTCTTTCAGTGCAGCATTCATTATAGGAAGCATTTACCTGTGCACATTTGAATGGCCACTTTTTTCAGTTCAGTTTTCAGAATGGTTGGCATTTACTTGTGTTTTTTTTTCAATTAGAAGTATTCTTTCAATTCAATAGTCAATATAAGTGGCATATACTTGGGTTTAATCAATTAGTGGTTTTCTTTCAGTTCGATATTCAATATGAGTGGCATTCAATTAAATGCAGGAACTGTTACTTGTTTAAAGTTCCTACCCAGCGCTCAGTTCTCCTCAGTGTCTCGTGACACTTTCCGTCTTTTGTGGCTCCTCTCAGCGACTCTCCCCAAATGGGAAAACCTTTAGTTCGTTCACCAGACACGTCTCCAATGCAGCCTGACACCTCTGTTCTGCTCCACATGCGGTCTACGTCCCTGGCGTCTTCCGAGTTCCAGATGCACCCGGGCTTGGCGCGGGTAGCGTTTCTGTCTCCTCTGCTACCTGGCAGCACCTGCTACCCGCCTTCAAAGTAGAGGGTTCCCGGTCCTGAAAAGCTCCTCTGGAAGGTCCCTGAGAATTGTTGCCTGCGTCTCTGCTCGTCAGCTCAGTCCAAAAATGGTGGATTCTCATCCCTCTCTCTCCTCTATGCTTTTGGGATCTGGCTTTAATACGCTTCATCATTCTTAAAAGGCTGCAGGTGGAAAGGGTTAGACTCAATTGCCTGACCTTGTGTAAGCCTGTTAGTGTGACATGCTTGACCTTCATTACTAAGTGCATGCAGGCTGCTCTTCTTCGTCCCAGTACCAGAGTGGGGTTTACAATAGGAAATGTGCATTACTCTTAGTTGCCTTTTCCTCATTCCAGTACTTGATGGGAGACTACACGGAAAAATTGGAAACGACTGACAATATCCCATGAAGACTGAAGGAGGGTCGGGTAGGTCAGTGTTAGAAAAGGAGAAATACCATGTCTCGCCTTCAGGCACCCTCTCTCCAATCCCCAAAGACCCTCCACCCAGGTAATTCTCCCTCGCTTGTCCACTCCCAGGATCGGGATCCAAAGTGATGGGCCTTTCCTGGCCACTTGAAAGAAGATCCCTGGGGAGTTGATGTGAGAGTACCTTCAGGTTTCTCACGGCACCTGCCCAGCAACATGAGCTCAGTGGTTAACTTCGAAGTCGGTCTGGTCCTTGCACATAAACCATCCCTTTTCTCATCCTAGACACACAGGCACCCCCTTCATGCCTCCCCGCCGTACTCTTACAAGAGTTGGAATCATACTTTGCTGTCCCCCGTACAAATCATGGACTTTGTTGTCTTCTGCTCCCCCCTTATCATCTACCCCTCCTGAGGGGCAGGACTGGGTTTTCTGCATGTCCTACTAATCAGTCCAAATATTGAAGGATTTAGGAGTTTTGTTCATGGGCATCTGGTAGTTCAAATTAGATGGCCATTATCCTGGGGGAGGGTGCTCTAAATCTCTGTGTTTTGGCAGCTCAAGACCTTTGCCCCGGCTTCCATGGGTTTGTCCTTCACAACTGGCTTCAGCCCTTATGATGAAACCTCACCGTACACAGGTAGGAGCAATATAAGTCTTTATTTGCGAGACCCCGCAGGCCTGCTGCTTCAGCTCTCTCTCGCTAACGGCCACCGTGGAATGTTGACTCATGAACATCATCAACATTCCACAAGTGCCCCTGCACGAGCCCGTGCATCTTACAACATATCCTCTTCCCTTGCATAACAAATATGTTAATAACTTGTGACAGGGTAAATCACAAACAGATTGAACAATGGAAAAATGAACATAAGATTATATAACTTATCATTAATACAAATTGTATTCAAGGATATAGAAGTATTGACCACAAGGGTAAAAATGTAAATTTCATGTTTAACAAATGTAATCTCTAAGCCTTATAGGGGGGCCACACCTCCTGGCCAGACGACCCCCTTCTTGTCCTACATCAGGTTGCTGATCCGAAGCATTTTGACCCTCCACATTCACTTCTGCACCCAAAGGACCTGGAAGTGGGACAATCTCTTCCTGTTCACGGCTGATCACTTGTGAACCCACAGGATCATAATCCAACACAGTTTCCTGAGATTCCGGATCATACTCCACACGTGCCCTCTCCACCCATTTACAGCCATCCACCACCACTCGTCTCTTACTCCAGACAGAGCCATCCTCCAATTGCACATGGCCATTTCCAACCTTAACAACTCTCCTTGAGGGCAAAAACTTACTGTAGCCTTTGTGAACCATCCTGGGATCCTGAATGTGCACCTCATCCCCAGGCTTAACATTCAACTCCTTTCTAGACTTTTGTGAAGACCCCCTGGCCTCCTGGCGCTCCAAAATGCTGCGATGAATAGCCTGCAAATCCATATCACATGGCCCTCCACCACCCATAGCCAGGGTTCTCAACATTGTACCTGCTTTCCTGCCCCTCATAAGCTCAAATGGAGATCTACCCGTAGCGGTGGCTGGGGTTCTGTGATATGCAGCCAGATATTGTGTCACTTCTTCCTGCCAATCCAAACCATTGGCCAGAGCCAATTGTATAGCTGACTTAATAGTACCATTGGCCCTCTCCACTAATCCATTAGCAGAAGGATTGTACAGGGCGGTTCTATAATGGGAAATGGCATGCTGTTCCAAAAATTCTCTCATCGCTCTAGAAGTGAACTGCACCCCATTATCTGTAACTAAACTTGCAGGTAATCCCTCGCGATCAAAAACTTTCCTCAAGAAAGCAATAACACAATTGGTTGTGACACAGGAACACGCCGCTACCTCAATCCACCTGGATGTATAGTCCACCAACACCAACATATATCTAGACTCAGGCTCTAAACACTGAAACTGACCCATGATGTCTAAAGCCAGTTTCGACCATACTTGCTCAGGAACCTCTACAGGATGTATAGGTTGTGGATGCAGTACCTTGCTTTTATCGCTGACAGAGCATGCCTGACAGTCTTTCACCACTTGTTCAACATCCTTGTCCATGGCCGGCCACCAGTACGCCTCCCTGAGTCTCCTCTTGGTCAAAGATCGACCCAAATGACCAACGTGCCAATTCCACCATTCTACCTCTCAGACTTACAGGGGGTATCAACCTACTTCCCCTAGATACACCCCATGGACCCTCAGCTAATTCATGTAAAACTTGGGCATAACCTTTCCCTTCAGGCCTATCCTTAACCGTGTGCCAACCTTTCACTAGACCTTCCCTAATCCAATTTAACTCAAGGTCGGCCTCAGACTCCTGATCCCACAACGACTTCTCCACCGCAGAAGCCACAAAAGCAACCTGACATTCCTGCCAGTCTTCCTCTTTCACCAAGGCTGCCTGACTACTTACTTCCACAACAGGCAAACGGGACAAGCAGTCTGCCACATTAAATTTCCCCGGAAAATACTGCAATGAAAAATTGTAATCCTGTAGCTGTACTGATCATTTCGCAATCCTCGGAGATACCGCCATGACACCCTTGGTAGAAAACACTTGCACCAACGGTTTATGGTCCGTTCCGACAATATAGGGTATGCCCCACAAAAATGTCCTGAAGTGTTTTGAAGCCCATAACACTGCCAAAGTCTCTCTCTCAATTACCGAGTACCTGGTTTCCACATCTCTCAAAGTCCTCGAGGTAAAAGCCACTGGCATCCATTCACCATTTATCCATTGCTCCATCACTGCCCCCAGGCCCACCTCACTTGCATCCACAGTGAGAGCACTTTTATTTTTCGGGTCAAACGACTTCAGGCAAGGAGCATTCTCCACATCCCTCTTGACCAACTCAAATTCCGCTGCACACTCCTGAGACCACGCAAATCTTACACACTTCCTCATGAGAGCTCTCATGGCCACCGTTTTTTCAGCATAATTCGATACAAATTTAACATAGTACTCCGCAAGGCCCAAAAAGGCCCTTAGCTGATCTTTATTGACCGGAGCTGGTGTATCCCTCAACACCTGTACCAACTCCCCTTTGGGGCTCACACCTCGTGAACTCAATGTATGTCCCAAGTATGTGACCTCCTCCACTCCTACCTGACACTTGGTTAACTTACAGTCAAACCTTTGACCTTAAGAATCCGCATGACCCTCCTCACCCTGACATCATGCTCCTCCCTGCTACTGCCCCAGACCAAAATGTCATCTTGAAAATAGCTGACTCCCAAACCCCTCCAAACATCTGCTGCATCAACCACTGGAACACAGCCAAAGCCGAAGCAAGACCAAATGGCATGCAACAAAATCTGTATGCCCCAAACGGAGTCACAAATGAAGTAAGCGGTCTAGACTCAACATGCAGGTCAATTTGATGGTATGCTGTTGACAGATCAAAAGTTGAAAAATACTTGGCATCTCCCAATGTCAACAACAACTCGTTAATATTCGGCAAGGGATGCCGATCCACCCATATGCTGGAATTCAGCTCCCGGAGATCTACACACATTCTGATGCTCCCATCACCCTTCTTAACTAAAACCACAGGAAACAACCACTCTGAGGACTCAATGGGCTCAATTATGCCTCCTGACTGCAACTTAGCCAACTCCACCTTGAATGCCTCCCTTGCCGCTACTGGCACTCCCCTCACTTTATGTACTTTGGGAACAGCACCCTTCTTCAAAACAATACGATGTGTAAAACCTCTGAGCTTACCAAGGGTGTCTGAAAATACCTCGGGAAACTCACTCATGAGCACTGTAGGAGTAACCATTATGCCATTTTGTCCCGCTCCCTCCATGACACTAAGAACCGGTTCCTTCTCACCCGGATGAATCTGTATTTTTAGTTCAGCCTGCTCATCCCACCCCAACACACTTGTGCCCTTTGAGGCCACATATAATTTACCCAAGGTTTGCCTCCCTTTAAAAGAAAAATTTGACCAATTGTAACCAAGTAGGTCGATGGGATTCTGCCTGTATGCACATGGTTTGATGTCCGCAGGCAACAAAGTAGAAATCTGTTTGCCCAAAACTTCTTGATACACATCCGGAGCCACCAGTGTATAAGGTGAGCCCGAATCCACAAGCATATCCACAGGGTGCTGATCCACCAATACCGACACCGATGGACCCTTCCGCCCACCTCCCTCCCTCCACATGTAATATAACACTTTGATTAGAGCCACCTCCTGATGCCCCTTCTAACAACATGGTAGAGTCTTCTGAAGCCACACTAGCGACTATCTGCCCCTTACACGTGCGTGCAAAGTGGCCCAAACGCTTACATTTCCTGCATTCAACAGTGCACGCAGGACAAGATTTAGAATCAGCCGTGTGACTCGACCAGCCACAATTTTTGCACCCCTCCTTAGTCTTAGATGCTCTACTCCCTTGCACCACAGCCCTATCCAAACCTTTCTTATTCCTTGATACTGCGGCATGCACCATCTCCCTATTCATATCTCTCTCAGTAACAATGTGTACACTGGTTTTAGAAGCTTCAATTGCTCTGGCAATCTCCAACACCTTATCTAGTGAAGGATCACTCTCTAACCATAACCTTTCTCTGATTTTCTGATTAGATGTCTTCATCATAACCTGATCCCTTATGTGTTCTTCGCCATTACCGGGAAACCCGCATGTAGCCATGAGTGCACGTAGTGCCGTAACATAAGTATCTATGCTTTCCGTGGAACCTTGCGCCCTAGAGAAAAACTTATACCGCTATAAAACCACATTAACTCTTTTACCAAAACGCACTTGCAGCTTCTTCAAAGCAGTCTCATAAGTACTAATAACCATTTCTCCCTCACCTCCCCCTTGAACCATTACATTCTCCCCAGGCAGGTGGCGAAAAACTCTCAACCCCTCAGTACCAATACAATTCAGCAATGCAGCCTCCTTTTCATCATCGTTGAACTTTGCCCCACCAGCAGCCCTCAAATATTCTTTGAAGGCATCCACCCACTGCTCCCAAGGAGCAACAGGCTCTCCAGGATTTGGCAGGAAAGCCAAATTTCCCAAAGCTCTAGAGGGCCTCATCAGAAGTTTGGTGGTATCCTGGTGGTAAATCCAATGCAAATAGTGTTACCACAACTCGGTTCTGTGCTATTACTGACGGATCCCGAGTTGTGGTAAGTTTGTTACTCCCCATTTTGTTAAGAGTCTGTAGGACTGTATGGGGCAGTATCGGCACTATTACCGCCAGCACTAAAAGCGACTCAGTAATAGCACTGCAAATGGGTGGAAAGTGGCAAGATTTACTTCCAGCTGAAAGCTGGTGGTAAATCCGCTACCTTCTGCCCAAACTCGGTATTGGTTGGAGCAGTAATGCAGCGGTAACAGGCTTACCGCCGCATTTTTGCCGCTCCGCTGAACCCGTGTTCAGGCCCTAACAAAGTATATCTGTATGTGTGCTTTTGTGTTCCGTTCCTCACCAGGGTGGGGAGAAATATTCACCCGCGAGGCCTTGTTGTTTTGGGTGCACAGCCTGCGACGATTAATCTGAATATGGTGTCAAAGATCAATTGTATATGTATGTCGTGCACATGCAATGAATCCACCCAGCATTCTAAGTAGCTTGCTAGTTATTTGTCTTATACGGTCCTGTAATAAACATGCCCTGTAACATTCATCTATACCCGCAAGTCTCCTCCCCTCCCCCTGTACCTTTTTATGTGTATTTCCCATGTGTTGGTACACTTTCCGCAGTTGGAACTGCTTAGGAGGGGATGGTATCTGAATGTGCATCCCAACAGCATTCAGATGTAATAAATAGAGGATAAAATTAATTCACAGATTGCTTGCTTAAACAAATATATTTAAATGGTGTCTCGAAAACACCTGAATCATGCCTAATCATGCATGTCAGCCTAAATGTGGTCTGATATAAATAAATTCCAGAAGCTACGAAACAACATCCACTTTCAATGGAACTCACAATCTGATTTCAAAATAGACAATTCATTATTCCACTAATCTAATCGTCTTTGCCACTCCTCTCAGAAAAACCATCTCTTTACAATAAACAAACACCTTCTTTCCAAATCACTAAAAGTGCCCTTTAAGGAACAATTTAAACAGTTTATTCTGAAAATGGAGGCATAGAGGATGTCGTCCGCATACAATGTGCCCTAGCGGGATGCTAGAACGTCAGTGAGGTCTTCCATCATGCGTGTCTTGAAAGTTGTGCAGGTAGTTGTGGTTTTGCGAGATGGGATTTGTAGTGTGCTCATACTTACAATATGGTTTCTAATGGGTTCCAAGTGGTTCCATGTAAAAATTGAAGATCACAGGGGAGAAGATAGATCTTTGCGGGGTTCCACAGGAGATGGGAAGAGCTGAAGATCTGGAGGAATCCATTTGTACAAACTGGTGTCTATTAGCAAGATAAGATTTGAACCAGCTCAGGGTGATCACACTGATCCCCATCTCTGTGTGTGTATGGTGATCTACTGTGTTAAATGCTGCTGAGAGGTCAGCGAGAACCAGGAGGCAAGGATGGCCATCATCATGGATTTTAAGGGCATCGTCGATCTCCTTTATGGCAGCCACTTCTGTGCTGCATCTGGGTCTGAAGCCAGATTGGTAGGACTGTAGAAGGTTGTTGGCTCCGATCTGTTGGAGGAGTTCCGTGGCTACTGCTTTCTCAAGGACTTTACCTAGGAATAGAATATGGGTCATGGGGCGTTAGTTGCTGGGGTTATGAGTGTTGGTTTCCTGAGAAGCGGCATGATTTGTCTGGTTCTGAAAGTCAAGGGGAAGGTGCGTTGAGTTAGTGAGGTGCTGATGATTGTCAGGTATGGGAGAAGTGCTTCAGTCGAAAGTGCCTTGAGTACGTTTAACTTACTGTGTGCTGAAATTATAAATACTATAAATACTTAATGATTACATATGACCTGAATGATTAGCACCCACCAATCATCCAGATACAGAACCACACACTAAGCCACTATGATTGGGATGCGCCAATCATCTAATGGATCCCAGAACTACCTACTGACATTGGAAAGTCAGGCCGTCTCCTACTGCAGCATTCCTGATTTTGGTTACTTCATTACTGTGAGTGCTGAAACACCATTGTAATCATGCAAATCTGAGACACTGAATGATAAAGCCACGCCTTTATAGTGTGCTAGTCTCTGCATATTGTGTGTATCTGCTTTCTTTCAGATCCTAGAGCTACTTCTGCCTCAAAAAAGTATTGTGCTGCTGCACACAATCGCACTTCCACTGTTGCCACCTGCTGATCATCACTGACCTTGATAAACATTTTTTGTTTCTCATTGAATCAAATCAAGTTCTTGTGAGATGAAGTGTGATAGCCCTGATCTAGTTTGTGTTCAAGCTTTTAATGAAACACACAGAGCACATTCCTGATCAAACAGATCTGTTGCACCATACACTCAACCAGCCTTCCACTAATGCCATAGCCTAAAGTCCCTTAACCACCGAACAATCATGGACCCCCAGAATTAGCTGGTTGTGGCATCTCGTGCACTTGTCATGAACTGTTTGTTGATCAAGTTAGTATTTCAGATTCCCCTTCCTCAAGCGACCTACTACTCATGCCACAGCCTCACTACCCACCTTCTTTGACAAGCTCCTATTGCTTAAACCACCTCTCACCCCAGACATGAATACACATCTGTCTGCTTGAATCCATCTTTGCTCATACATCCTGAATCTGTTTTCAGATACAGACAGGAGAAATTAATACATAGCGCCCGATTCACGAACATTTTCACTGGAGAAAATCAGGAGATGACCTAAGCATCTTAGAATGAATACCGCCTTAAACTGTATTCCCAAAGCCTGAAACAGCCTCGAATCTGGCGCTGCCAGCAGTGTCTTTGAGATGCATATGTGCAAACGCAATTCGCAAAGATTTGCTGAATGTCATCTCAAGCGATGCTCCTGGCGGTACAGGAATGGCTCCAGTGCTACGCTTTGAACTCAGAACGCGGCATTAAGACCAAATCTATGATACAGGGAGAACCTCGGGATTTGGCCCTCTACAAATATTTGTACATCTAGCCCATGCAATGAAACCGATAGCAGTGCACAAGGTGGACGAGTAGAAGGTCTTTTGATGTCTTACTGCAATGTGTGCTTACAGGAAACCCACCAGACCAAGTCTATCCCATCCGCATCTTTTATCTTCTGACTTAATTGTGAATGCAAACTTTGGAATATGGAGAAAAAAAGCCCAGCATGCAGAGCCGTTGCTAGGGAGGTGCTGAGGGGGCTATAGACCCAGGTCTTTTGGTTGTAGCCCGAGATAGCCCCAGATAGAAGCTCACAGACGACAACCAAAAGGCTAGCTAGCCCCGAATCCTGACAGTCTCAACATGGGCATAGCCCCAGAATTTTTCCTGACCTGGCAACACCCCTGACAGCATGTCCAGCAGTTGCAAGTTTCCACATGAGTCTCACAGTGGGGGGCGTGTTTTCCGGTTTGACATTACAGTGTGCTTTACACCGGACCTAGCCCGTCCTAACTCGTGTCCTGGTTCAGGCCATTTCCTGTGCCAGTCACACTGAGGCTTCGCTGGTGGTGCTCCACTGGTGGGAGCTTGCATTATCCTTTTTAGAGGTTTTCTTAGATATGGTCTGATGTTCCTGCAAAGTTACCACATATCCTGAAGGAGATAATTAGATGTAAGCTTTCAGAGCGTGCTGTTTTCTTCCTTTGTGGTCGAGGTGATTTTTTGGAAATGCTATTAAAATAAAGAAATGGAAAGGCATATAATTACTGCCATTAGGGAGAGGCAAATTAAGAACTTCAAGGATTCTGAGGTTTGCATTGAATCTCTGCGCTGACTCTTTCCAAAACAGCAGTTCAGTGAGAATGGTAATGCACTCGCTCGCAAAGAGACATGGTAAAAACGATACCAAGTATTTGCATTAAATATAGCATGCTAAGTATATGTGTCGCTCTATATCTCGCTTTCCCTCTTCTTCTTTTTCGTGCTCTATATATTTGTGTCTGTATCAGTCTGCTCTCTCTGTCTTACTCGTCATCTCCCCAGCACTATCATCCTTACCCTTACCTTTCTCTTTCCCTTATGTTTATCCCTCCCTTTCGTTATCCCTCTTCCCTCTCTAGAACCCCATCATGCCTTACTTCTTAACGTTTCACTTTCCCTACAGTATCTCTATGAAAAATTGACTTCTGCCCTGTACAGGGACGAGTAGAGGCTAAAACACCCACTCAGCCATCACACTTCTACAAACCAAGGGCCAACACAGTCATAAAGGTAAAACAGGCACAATCAAGAGATATACCTCCTTCGCCTTTTGTGGTAACGTGGGTCGAGGGATGGCTATAATCTTAAGAGGGGTGTGAATGTGGTTCAGTTGCAACCCAAAGAGCGAAGTATTACAGTCCAAAATAAAGAAATGCCCAATCAAGGTTCTATCAAAATATATACCTTATTTAGACATACCATGTACAATACTAACTAACTAGAAAAGACTGCAAAAACATACTGCTGTAGAAGAAAGACAGATCTCTGGGCCTCATCAGGAGGATGGCTGTATCCCTGCGGTAATAGTGCCAGGAGGCACCATCTCAAATAGCATTACTGCTACTTGGTCCGGCGCAATATGTGCCAGATCCTGAGTAGTGGTAAGGCGGTTAAACCCCATTCCCCATTGGGTCCAAAGTACCCAATGATGTTTTTCGGCGCTATTAGCACCACCGCAATTAGCGCCGTGCTAATAGCACCAAAAGCGGGTGAAAGTGGAGATATTTTACTCCAGCAAAAAGCTGGTGGTAAAACTCCAACTTTCCACCCAACTCGTGATTGGGCCAGCCCTTAAATGCAGCAGGATAATACCATTATCGCTGCATTTAAGGGCTACCGCCCAACTCCTGATGAGGCCAAGAGTATGTACAGATGGAAAAGGTCCAGCACTTTGGGTGATCAGACCAGGGGAGAAAGGCATTCAAAAGACCACAATGTTTAAAAGAATATTTGCTCAAGTTGGAGCACTGGATAAAAATGACCTAGCCAGTCTCCTGGGATAAAGACAGACCAGCTTGGCAGATATCAGTCAAATCCCTTCTGCAAATATCTTCAGGATTCGACTGCATCGAACCACGCTTCTCAGCATTGGACACAGTGTCGTCTTGGGTCGCAGGTATAGCAGTAGCGATGGTACACCAGAAAAGTGGCATCAAAGCGTGATTGAAAGGAAGGGGAGCTGCCGTCTCGAGGTGTCTACTCAAGCTGTGCAGATCAGGTGGTTACCAGGTCTAGTTCGGAGGTGGAGTATCAACAGAGATCAAGCTGGTACCAAGATGTGCAGGCAAGTCGGTTCGATGTGAACACTCAGAGGTTGTGGTTTGGGGAATGCCAGGGTCACTCACAGGAGCTGCAGTGAAGAAGCTTGCATTTAGGATGGTGACAAGAGCAAGGCAGCAGTACTTTGGAGCTTGTGCCTGAGAACTACTGCAATTTTGCTGGCACAGTGTGGTAGAAAATGAGGCTAAACAGTGGGCAGCCATTTGGAGAACAATGGACGCCAAAGGGCAGCATCAACATGTCCTGCTGGATCGCTTGGTGTTGAGGCGTGCTTGAATCATGGTTTGGAGTGAGTTGTCATCAATGTTATATAGTTCATCCTGTTGTTCGCTCCTTGTACATTAGAGCTATTTTGTAGAACTCTGTAAGTTGTGTTCCACAAGGAATTGTTATTATCTAAGTGTAGGAAGGCAGGGGTCATTTGGATACTGTGCGCAGAAGACAGTGAATATATTGCAGCTGTGTTGTGATCAACTTCAGGAAAGAAGATTTTTAATGTGGATGGTGGAGACTTACTTTATTAAACTGGCGACAAGTGCCTAATTTCCAGCAGCAGTTGTAGTGAAGTGGAATCAGCCAGATTGTGAACCCTTGTGCCTAGGTATCTCCGTGTAATGGGCATGAGCAAGCCTTGCTTGTATTGGTGCAGCAGTCTGTGGAGTGAGGGGGAATCATATAAAAATGTCGACCTGAGAATTGCGACTGCCGAAAATGCAGACTTTTTTTTTTAACCCCCCCCCCCTTTACACCACATATGTATGTGGGGGTTAGAGTATAATATTAATATGAGGGGGTTGCAAGGGTCTCCCCTGCATGTATATGTGGTGTAAAGGGTTAAAAAAAAATCAGGAGGCCACTAGGGGGTGCAGGCAAGATGGCTGCCTGATCTATCTGCTTCCCACATGGCCTCGGGATAATTGCGGAGAAACATAAGATAAAGGAACATTACTCTCCTCAAACGAGGAGAATCGGCAGTCGGAACTCTCAGGGACCCCAGAGACACCCTCCCGATCCTTGGAGGTGCTCCAGAACTGGAGATATTTGACTATGAGCGCTCGCGCTCCCCCTCCCCCTTCCAGGCTAGCGTCGCATACAGGTCGGAGATGCGGAGCTACGCTCCACCCTGCAGCGGACGAGTCCCATGCCGCAGCCAGCCAGCTGATCCTGCGCCCTAAAGCCCTGCCGGCAATTCCAGGGGAGGAAGCAGAAACCCCCCGGGGACCTTGGATCACGATCTCCTCGGCATACATAGCCCAGCTTCCTTCCACATCCGGCGCGGAGGAGAGGGGAGGACTAGGAGGCAGATCAGCCTGTGGCGCGCCTTGGCTCTGACAGCCGGGTGCCCCGTTGGCGTCACTTCAACCCCCGGGCCCCCACCAGTAATTCCTCTCATCGGCACGGGCCGTCGCGGGAGGGCTCCCGAACCCCCCTCCTCTTCCCCCCCTCAGCCTGGGGCCCAACAGCACCAAGCGCCCTAAAGGAGTCCTCTGAACCACCATGAAGACGCGGCCGCCTGGGGCTGCCTCTTCACAGGCCCCGGCCGACGCGGGAGCGCGCCTGGCCCCCCCTGACCTACTGAAGGCCCCTCACAGGGGCCTCCGCCGGCGGACATCACCTAGTGGAATGGGATTTGCTGGAATCAACCTACCTCAGTGACGGGGAACACATTATACTCCCACGAGGGAATTCCTCGCCACATTGTCCCACCTCCCCTCTTGAGATACAGCCTCTATCCACAGCACTGCCTGCCAGACTCAAGTGGACGCTCTAGGGGCTGCTACCCCTGCAACCACACAACGGATCCCTGAGGCCGTTGGGGGCTCAACCGTGAGTACTAATAACCAGCAGGGGTAGGGACCCAGTCCAACCCCCCCCGGGGCTACGGTCCCCCTTCCACCATACTTGGGGGCCACTGATAGGGGAGTGCCAAAACAGGAAGAGACCTCTGTTATCGATCTTAGAGATACAAATAGGTAACTCCCCGAAGCTCTAAACAGATTGACATTTAAGGCACCAGAGTACCCCTCGGGCATAGAGGTGAACTCAAGGATAGAAGGAGCAAGGTATACCGGTGATCCTAAAGCTGGTCCCTGAGGTACGTGGGAACCCTCCACAAGTGAAATAAACCGCTAGGATTCGCCTATTACACAACACCACGCCTGAGCAGAGGTGGAGAAAAAGGAGCAAGCTCTCACTCCCGGGAGATACCACTGGGGACATCAAGAAACCACAGAAACACCTCATGAGTTGGAAAGAAACTCTAGCAAAATATCAATTCACACCCGGAGATCTAGCGATGGAGACCGGCGCCTCATCCACACCGGCCCCTGATATGAACACCATGCAGAATAACATCCAGACGATCCTAGACAAAATTAAGGGGATGAGAACGGACATGGGTGCCAAGTTGGCCGACCTCACCGCCAAAGTCTCCACACCAGAGGACCGAATGGAGGGGGTGGAGAACAATCAGTCCTCCACTGACCTCCTGGAAACACAGATGGAGGCAATGTTCAGGGAGATGCAGAGACGGGAGGGGGAGATTCGTCTCAAGGTGGACGACATGGAAAATCAGGAACGGAGAAGCAACCTGCGGATCTTTGGCCTGACGGAGGTGGAGGGGGAGACCCAGGCTGGTCTGGAGGGCAAAGTGCAGGAGATCATCAGGATTGTCCTGGGAACCGATTCTGGGGAAACCGCCCTGATCGACAGGGTCCATCGAGCGGGTGGAGGCGGTAGGGGCCCACGATCAGTGCTGGCAAGATTCCATTATTACAGAGACAAAGCAAGGATACTGGAAAGAGCGAGGACTCCAAGAGACATACAATATGACAATTCCAGAGCGGCAATCTACCAAGACCTGTCCGCCCTCACGCTGCAAATGAGGATAAAATGTGGGGCAATCACCAGATGGCTACAGGAGAAGGGAGACCGATACCGCTGGGGTCACCCATTTTGTTTAGCATTTGAATGGCAAGGCGAGAACCACCAGCTCGTGACGGAAGAAGACATCCAAAGAGCCATCGATGAGCTAGTTGGGGACTCCCCAGGAACTTCGGGGGAACAGAATGGGATTGATAGGGACCCAAGCCGGGCCCCACGAGGCCCTGATTTAAGCCAGGGGAACATAAAGTGAAGGGCACTCGGAAATTCCAGAAAACTAGACATCCCCCGACGGGTCGAGGTGGATCCACATGATCGCAAAGGGGGGGTGGAAGAAAAGAAATATGATGTTATTTTCTGTAATACAATTGCTTACACGAACCTCGGGGGCTCCTCCATGTTGGGGGTAATCGCATGTTGCCTTTGGGTGTTGCCACTGTTGGCGAGCTTTATGTTTAATCGACACAACAGAAAGTTTGGGGCCCATCTTATTGAGGGCCGGAGGGGCGTTGATCTTTCCGTAAGGTATCTGTGTTCAACCTCCGATACTGAAGAGCCCCTTTCTGACTCACACTGAAAGTTATTGTATGATGGGTCTCGCGATGTAGGGAACGCAATACAAGTTGCGGGTAAAAGGAGGAGAAAGTTGAAAGGGGTCCCACACGGGGACCTAAATCCCAACCAAGTCCGGGAAAAGTTCTTGTACGAAAAGGTGGAGGGTATGTTCCGCACCATCTCATCTCCCGGTCCCTGGGCAGCGGCCCTGGTGGTTCGTTGACTAACCCTGATGTTTGTCGGGCGATGGAGATGAACGCCTTACAAAATGAGTAAAGGAGACAGGGATTAAGGGAGGGGGGGACAAAGGGAATGGGGACACCATACCATGGAACTGGGACCCAAGCGTACGGATGACACGGGGGAACTCACTGAAACAGGGCAAGGGTAGCGAAGACCATGGTTGAAGGACAGATTGGCACGCTCAACGTTAAGGGCCTAAACTCACAAACAAGCGATCTCTCAGAAGCAACAAGTTCCACAAACAAAAACTGCTAGTCCTCTTCCTACAAGAAACACACTACAGGAGGGGGGCGGAGTCGACGATAAAAGAAAAGAGATAGGCAGAAACTTCTGGGCCTCGCAAAAATACTCGAAGCAAGAGGGAGTGGGTATTCTCCTTGGTAAATCACTGCACCTTACCGATGTTGAGACGAAAAGGGGCTTTGGGGTAGATTTCTGGGGATCAAGGGCCTTTCTCAAGGCACACGTGTCACGTTGGCTACCTTAAAGTGATGGACGATTGGACGGAGGGGCTATGATCCTAGGCGGAGATATTAATCTTATCACAGACCCCCAAATAGACTGGTGGTCTGCCAGAGGGGCGGGACTGAAAGCCCCCACTAAGGATAACCTTGCTATGAGGGACCTCTTACAAGAGTATTACTGGGTAGATGTATGGCGAAAATGCTGGCAAACTCCTCAGGGTTACACGCTCTTCTCCCCCCCTCATCAAACATATACCAGAATTGACTTATTACTGGTATCGGAGGAAGGAGGAGGGGAAGTTGGAAACCCCACGGTTGAATCAGTGACCTGGTCGGACCATGAACTTCTCGTTATGGAATGGCGATTGCAAGACACCCCAAAATCATACAGATGGCGCTGTAACGACACCCTCATGAGGGACCAGGTGTTTAGGGAATTCCTATGGAAAGAAATAGAAGCCTTCTTTGTAACATATGACACAGGGGGTATCCCAATGGCCACAGTCTGGGAGGCCGCAAAGGCCACTTTCAGGGGTCTCCTTATTGCAGAGGGCTTGAGTAAAAAACGGGAGAGAGCGCTAATTGAATCCAAACTCTGCGAGGACCTACGGGCTATGAGAGCACAAAACTCACAAAAGGCAATGTAGACCGTGAAAACCTCCTGAGTGAAATGAGAGATAAGAGACAAGCCCTACACACAATCTTAATTGGCGAGGTGGTCAAAAAAATGAGATACACAAAGCAGCGATATTACGAGAAGGGAGACAAGGTTGGAACCCTCTTGGCACACAGGCTGAGGGGAAAAAGGGTGGTAGACGGATAGAGAAGGTCAGGGATGGGGCGGGTAACATCCAGACAAAAACCGAACACATAGCCGAATCATTTGCGGGCTTCTATAAGGTACTCTATACTAAACAAGATGTTGAATCATTAGACGATATTCGAAGATATCTTGAGGACCACCCCCTACCCAAGCTCACAGACTCAGAGAGGGAAGCACTGGAAAGGGAAATAACAGAGGAAGAGGTAGACGGGGCCATTAAAAGGCTGAAAGTAGGTAAGACCCCGGGGGGGGTGGATACACAGCCGACATTTACAAACAATACCAATCGGTGCTGATACGACCGCTGACCAAACTGTTTAATCAAATTAAAACCTCAGAAACCATCCCACCGACATTCTTACAGGCCATGATCACAGTAAATCCCAATCCCGGCAAAGACCCGGTGGAGTGCAGCTCGTATAGGCCCATTTCGCCTCTGAACACAGACGCGAAGATCTTCACCAGGATCCTTGCAACACGCTTAGAAAAATGTCTTCCCCGAATGATCCACCCTGATCAAATTGGTTTTGTAATGAACAGACAGGGGACCGACAGTATGCACAGAACCCTACATATACTGAGTTCAAATGGAGCGAGAACGGAGGGTGCCCTTTTCCTGTCATTGAACGCAGAGAAGGCGTTCGACAGGGTAAGCTGGGCCTTCAAGGAGGGTGTTCTATTGTCTTTGGGGATGGGACCTAAATGGCGGGGGTGGATGACAGCCCTCTCCTCTCACCCCTCAGCAAAAGTAGTAGGTAACGGGGGTGAATCAGAAGCCCTTCCACTGGAAAGGGGCACAGGACAGGGGTGCCTATTATCCCCCCTCATATACGCATTAGTAATGGAGCCCTGGGCCATAGCGATCAGGGGCAATGACAAAATCCAGGGTATCAAAATGGGGGAAACCGACTATAAAATAGCCCTATTTGCCGATGATGTCCTATTATATCTCTCTAACCCATCCCAATCATCCCTGAGGTGCTGAATAGCTTAGAACGATACAGGACCCTTGCGGGCTACAAGGTAAATTTAGACAAATCAGTGGCATTTCCGGCAGGCCAACTCAATAACATAGAGAGGCACTATATTGAGGACCTCCCATTCTGTAAACAAACCAAGGGATTTTGCCACCTCGGAATCTAGATACCATCACATTTAGCAGATCTTTTCAAGGCAAATTACCCTACTCTCTGGTTGGCGATCAAACGAGACCTGGAGCATTGGACGAAATCTGGTCTCTCATGGATTGCGCGCCTTAACTCCATTAAGATGGTGATCCTCCCTAAATTCCTATATTTGTTTCAGATGCTGCCGACCCAGATACCGAAGCCGTTCCTCCTAGCGATCAAGTGGACCCTTCTCTGCTACCTTTGGGCGGGAAAATCCCACAGAATCGCCTACGACACTCTGATAAGGCCCAAAGACGAGGGTGGAGCTATTTTCCCAGACCTAGACACATACTATAAGGCATCACAGTTGCGAATTCTGGTAGACCACTTGGTGATGGGCCCGAAGAAACAGTGGGTAGGATTGGACAACTTGCTTTTCTCCCCAGTCACATTAGATTAGTGTCTCTGGGTCCCCAAGGCACACATCCCAAGAAGAGTTTTGAAACATCCAGTACTGGGAGTGCTATGGTCCATGTGGAAAGAGGGGGGTTATCTCAGGTGGCTCACAACATTGGCCCTCGCCCCTGAGCGGCATCTGGGCTCCCCCACTCTGGGATGGGATCAACGAGCCATTAGCCTTCCAACAATGGTATGAGGCAGGTCTTTGTAGAGCCGGGCAACTCTGGATGGAGGGGGTGTTTATATCCTTGGGAGATCTAAAGGACGGCCTGGGTCTCCCCAACCTCTCTCCCTTTCGATATTTGCAGCTCAAGGGTGCCCTTACTGAGAGCAGATGGGGAAATACTCTTAGGCGAGATTTAACAGACTTCGAGAAATTCCTTATCACATACAAAGGGACCAAAGAGGTGATATCACGGCTCTACAGCCTTTTGCTGTTCTCCGCCCCACGGGACCCCCCATCCTCCCAGGTACAATGGGAAAAAGACCTAGACACTCCCATAACCGAAAAAGATGGACCAAGATTTGTAGACAGGCCAATCGCTACACAGCTGCGCCCCAATACTGCCATCAGGCCCTGAAGCTGATCCGCAGCTGGCACTACCCCCTATGGCCCCCCACAGGGGATAGCCAGAATGAGAAATGGCTACGATCCTCACTGCTGGAAGTGTCACACTGAAAAAGGGGACTATGTACATATGTGGTGGAAGTGTCATGTGGTACAAACCTACTGGAGTGAGGTCTTGTCATGGATAAAAGAGGTAGATGGAATTGAAAGAACTCTATCCTCTTGACTAATGTTGTTTGGCATTGAGGTGGAGGGGGGTCCAAAGGTGAAACACGACGACATGCTGCATGTTATGCTAGTTGCCACACCTGAAAAAGAAATGCAGACCTGCCTGAAATAACTAAGAAACTCAGACTCCCTGAAGATTGATGAAATCATGAAAAAGTGCGTTAGAAGGAGAAGCTTAAGAATGGCAACAGAGCACCTGCCTTTACATCTTTAAACCTTGTTCCAGGAGTCCCGGGCTCAAAAGGCAGTAGCAGAAGGGCTATCATGCCTTACATTGCAGAGCCACCACCATGGTTTTCCCCCTCCCCCCATCACAGGGAAGATTTATGCTATGGAGGGAGTTGTTTCCAGTCACCTGCCAGCAAAATCAAGTGCGAAAAATACAAGTACCAGAATCCTCAGAGCTAATTAACTTGCCATACCTGAAAAAGAAATGCAGACCTGCCTGAAAAAACTAAGAAACTCAGCCTCCCTGAAGATTGATGAAGTCATGAAAACGTGCGTTAGGAGGAGAAGCTAAAGACTGGTAACAGAGCGCCTGCCTTTACATCTTTAAACCTAGTTGTGGCTAGATGCTGTTGGGCCGAACATTGACCCATTTGATCAATGAATCTAAGTCTAATATTGAGGGCCTATGGCTTCCCTTCTTTGATAAATATGGGAGAACAGCTTAAGACATAAGAAACATTCTAGACGGACTCCAAGATCTGAACATTGCCATCTGGACACACACCCCCAGAGCATGGAGGGATGTGTTAGAACGGGAGATGCTGCCCCTACATGTTGGACCTTACATTTCGAGTGCCCCTTTTTTTAGGTCTACCTTACGTTCGCAATGTGTTTTTAAAAAATAAAGTGTTGGACCCTGCCGCTATTATCATCCAATGAACCATGGTGTGGGAGGGGGAGGGTGGGAGCGGGAGGGGGTAAGTTTTGATTACATTTCCATTTATTTTGCTGGTTGTATCATTGTTTTATTTATGTCATGACCATAAAAACTTTAATAAAAACCGAATTTTCAATAAAAAAAATCAGCATTTTTGGCCATCGCAATAATCACATATATTGAGTGAGGGCTGCTCTTTCCGAGGACGGGAGCTGGGAGGCACCAACGAGGGGCACTGTGGCAAGGATGATGCCATAGATCTCTGGTGTTTGGGGCCTGAACAACCCCTGGAGGCCATGAGAGGCATGATGTGGATTGGCGATCAATCGTGTTCTGGTTGCTGAGCAACAAGAGCAGGACTAAAATGATGTGGAGGGTCACTCACGCAGCGTTCAATCAGCGCAATGCATTGGACTGTGTCAGGGTTGTGGTCATGTAGCAACAGTTGCTACAATGCGAGATATGTCTTGGACCTGGTTATTTGGCAATGGCAACAAGTACAACTGCTGCAAAGTTGATGACTTCGAGGCTGCAGAGCTATGGAGCGTTTCATAGCGCGAGGTGAAGGGGGAGTGAAGATGGAGTATGACCACACCGTGAGCAATCGAGTATTCAAGTTGCTGATGATAGCAAGACATGGCCAGGAGCAGCTCGGAGGACAAGAAGATGGAATCCAAAAAGAATCTGTTTACTGAGAGGAGAGCTTTACAGAACCAGGAGCAGTCAGTTTACTGAGAGATGGGTTTCAGGCAACCTTTGTTTAGAAGCATTTCCGTGTATGCCTATTATACATTCTGGTACAACTGTACCTACCCTAAGCCTGTCAACCAAGTGTGATTTGGAAGAACTGGAAAGAGGGCTTTCTAATGTTTGTTCTTGCTGTCTACGTTTCCAAGTCTGCTACAGAAAGAAAGGATGAACTCCTTTATAATTTTCTAGGGGTTGCCGGGCAGGAGATTTTAAAAGAGGTTACCTAACCTGGTAATGCCAACTGTTGGAGTGGTTTGGAACAGTTTTAAACTAGCATTTCCAAACTAGATACGCTTTTTGAAGTAAAGAAGAACAAACTCCTAGCCAGGTTTCATTTTGCTACTAGAGAGCAGAGGAGGGGGTAGACAATTGAAGAGTTTGTAATCGTGACAGGAGGTTTTACAATCAAGTGCCAGTTTGGACACTGTCAGGAAGAGCACCTAAGGAACCAGCTCATGGCTAAGTGTGCCAATGACCTTGTGCGAGAAGAGTTGTGGAAAGAGAGGGATCCAAATTTGGATCAAGCTATAAAAACTGGTGGGCAAGTTGAGCACCCAGCTTTATGCAGTAAAGAACTCAACAAGGAGGACGATAAGGGCTCAGTAGAAAACAATATTGTACTTAAGGAGAGAGGTATGGTAAGTCAAGGTCAAAAGAGCACAAAAGATGGTGATTGGATAGTTAAAGATAGCGGGAAAGGGAGGAGCACTGGCACGAGGAAGGAGAGTTGGGACCAATGTGGACAGAGACAGTTTGATCCGCAACCCAAGAAAAGTTTTAGGTGCTGGAGTTTGCCACATTTTGCCAATCACAAAGAATGCACTGAAGTGTATGTTGAATGCAGATTGTGTGGTAGGAAGTGTTGCAGATTCGCTTCAAGCTGAGCTGGGAGTATAAATGAGAATGGCTGTGATGAGGAAGACATTGAAACTGAAATGCACAAGGTGCTGGGAATTGTACATGAAGTAAATGCAGTCATGGGTGTTTGAATAAAGAAACCGAGATTGTTGATTGAGGTGAATGGGATTGGAATTGTAATGCTGAGTAACAGTGTGGAAAACTGTAATCTTCTTGGGAGAGATACGTGGGAATCCAAGTTAGGTGCTGTGTAACAATGCATATGGAGAAAATCGAAATAATAGGTGAAATGCAGCCCAAGTTAGAATTTAAAGAGAAAAGCACTTTGAGTAGAGTGTTTGTGAGAAATGTACGTGGGAACTAATTGTCTTGGGGTTGTCAAGCTGTTTCAGGGATAAAGCTAGGTTCCAATGTGAAAGAGCAAGTGTACATGGAGCGTAAAATTGAAATAGCAGCTGTGCGAAGTTTGGAGGAATGAAAGCCTAGGGAAATGGCGATGTAGTCCACAGAGAATGAGTCCAGCGAGGATGCCATATGCCGGTGGTACCGTGTATGTTTGAGGACAAGGTTGAGTGACTTAAAGGATTCATTCATAAAATCAAATTAATTAAGATTAGGAGCCATCCCTGTGGCGGCCAAGGTGAGGACAGATCCATTGGCATTCTGGAGGGAAGTAGAACTAGAGTTGAATAGGATAGTGAGTGAAGGAGTACTTGAGCAGACACATGAATCTGAATGGGGTAGCCCCATTGTTGTGGTGAGGAACACTAACAGGACAGTACCAACATACATAGACCTAAGAGAGGTCGACAGGAATGTTGTTGCAGAGAGGTGTTCTCTTCCAAGTGGTAAATATTATGAAGATGATATATTGATTTGGGGATGTGATGAGTCAGAACATGACCTTAGGCTACGCACAGTATTAGAGAAACTAGGAGATTCTGGACTCACGCTGACATTGGAGAAGTGTACGTTTTGCAAATCAGAAGTAGATTACTTAGAGTATAGTGTGTGGGTGGAAGGAGTCAAGCAAAAGAGTAGTGCGGTTAGAGACATCGCTGACATTAGTATTCCCAAGAACAAGATGTAGGTGTCATCTTTTCTTGGACTTGGACTTATAAAATACTATGCCAAGTTTGTTAAGGGTTTGTCGAGTAAGGCTAGCAATTTGAGGAAACCTACTAGAAAGGGAGTGAGATATGTGTGGTCAAAGGAGTGTGGAAACACATTTAAGGGACTGAAAGAGGATAGCATGGAAGCTCCTGTACTGAGAGTTTTCAGGGATGAAAACATAGATGCTTGTGATTTGGCTTTAGGAGCAGTCTTGATGCAAGAAGATTTTGGGAATGAGAATACTGTAGCATTTGCATCCAGAATGCTAAAAAATGTGAAGACATGTTATTCGGTAATCGAGCAGGAGGCACTGGCAGTAGTGTGGACGGTCATGAAATTCTGAGTTTATCTCTATGGTAGATCATATCTTTTGAGGACTGATCGTAAGCGGTTAGTTGCGATATTCAACAAGAGGGGATTAGATGGTGTTTCCAGAAGAATTGTCAAGTGTGTGACAAAGTTACAAGGATTAGATTATGTCATCAAACACGTGTCACGAAAAAGAAATGCTGTGGCAAATGGATTATTTAGGTACACTCTTATCGATGATGAAGATGGTGGACAGATGAGTTTAGGAGATGACATTAAGGATGGATTTACTATTGAAGGTTGTTTTAGGGAGGAAGAATTGATTAAGGTGAGTGAAGAGGATGCATTTTATCAAGAAGTCAAGAGGCAAGTTAAATCAAGGTGGTGCAAGGATGGTGAGGGAGAAGTCAAGTGTTTTCATGACATCATGAAGTTTAAGAGAATGAAGGATTAGTTGAGTGCTCAAGGAGAGTATGGGAGACCGATTAATAGTTTGGACAGAATGAGAGATGTGGTGAAGTTGGGTCAGGAGGACTAAATCTGAGATATGGGCAGATTTCTGGTAGCAAGAAATGGATGGTTCCTTGAATATCAAGTGTAGGAATGTGGCAACTGTAAAAAGGCAGCAATAAAGTGTTGGATGCTAGATTTCCTACCATGGAGATACCACAGGCAGAAGGATTACCTTGGGAAGCCATTGCTGTTTTGAACATACAATTTTATTTCAAACCAATTTTTTCACAGATGATTTCTCAATTATGTACAAAACTTTCGATAAGCACAAAAGTGACAATAGACAGATGTGATTATATACAACGGAAATACAGGTAAGTATCAGCCTCTGAAATATCGAGGTAACATTTCCACACAAGGGCACAGGCACAAATGACAGTAGGGTAAACCTACGACTGAACAAAGTGCAACCCGGGACAGTAATTGGTCCAGGGGGTGATTAACAAAAAGAGTACACAACACTATCTACAGAACATACACAAAAGGGGTTTATACAGTTGTGTCACAGGTGATCGACACTGGAGTATTTCGGCCATGGGGGGCTGGTTACAAGCCCGTCATAGTGTTGGCCTTCATCAGGATGGACGCAGGATGTAGTTTGTTTTTTTTTTAAATATATTTTTATTTTATTTTTAAGGTCAAACAAACACACTACAACTGTTTCAAAACATAGAGAGCATCATATTCCAACACATTTTCAAACTCCCAAACTCCCCCCTCCCCCTTTAAACTAGAGTCGGTTCTCACATATTGTTTGCGGGAACATCATTGGGTGGCACAGTACCTAGACAGCCATCAATCGGGTCTTCGGTTTCGTTGTCACCCTGGTGAGGGTTTGCTAACGAGGCCACCAATTGCTGCCAGGCCAGCAAGGGCCCTGCTTCTTCTTCGCCCCCCCTGGTGACCGCTTCAAACCAGACTATGGATTCAGCTTCCGCCCACCTCAAGAGGTCTGTCCACCATAACTCCACCCTAGGTCTGTGGGCCGCCTTCCAGCCCATGGCGATCCTACGTTTGGCCAAGACATAGGCCAGGTCCTTCATCTTGCTTATGTGTTTCAAATGCCGGGGTCTAGGGAATAGTCCAAACATGCATGACCAGGCCGATTCCACATCCATCACCACCCCCCCGCCAGCCAGTCTGGTCTTGACCTCGTTCCGAAATCTATGCACCTCCGGGCAAGCCCAAAACAAGTGTAACAGTCCCGCGTTCACCTCCCCACACCTGGGGCATTGCTGCATAGCTGATCCCCCAAACTTTGCTATCTTCCCAGGGGTTAAGTAAGCCCTGTGGGTAACATACAATTGAAGCTGTTGGAATCTCGCGTTACGGGATACCTTTTTATGGTACCTCTGGGCCCGTTCCCACTGCCCATCCGTCATGGGTCCTCCCACCTCCTCCTCCCAATCTTGTCTCAATTGGAGCAACTCCTTCCCTGCCCTTGCTCGCAGGAGCTCATATATCCTCGATATTTCGTGCCCGCCCTCCGATACATCATACATGATTTCCGGGGAGGCATCTGGATCCTCTGCGAGCACTGTCTCCGGCCATCTTTCTCTAGTCTTTTTCACCAGCCTAGTGTAGGTTATATATTGGCCACCATGTACTCCCGTCTCTTCCTGCAGCCGCTGAAAGTCCACCGCCTCCCCTTCCTGCCATATGTCCCCGAGGGTGGCTAGGCCTACCTGTTCCCAGTATCTGCGGACCGATTCAAGTAGTTGAGAGTCGCTCCCACACAGAGAGCCAAAGGGGCCTGCTGGGAGTATGGTTCCGAGTCCCCCCCATTGCCACCTCCAGCCATCTGATGGCCCAACTCATACATGTGAAATGGAAGTGCACAAGTGCAAGTCAATTAAAAGAATGCCAGCATGTCATGAACTGACAACACACAACAGCAACGTATACACATAAACACATTCACCAATGGAAAACAAACTCAACCATACAACTACATCCGCACCATGTACACAATTGAACAACATGCCTGTATTGCAAACCACGCATGTAGGCACGCAACACATGTGCACGGGAAAGCTGTGAAAAAAATCCATCCAAGAGCCCCTCACCTTCCCATATCTACAAGAACCCACCCATGTAAATCAAGCAAGTATGCAACATCCATCACACACAAGGATTATGCACACATGTCCCCCAGTAAACATTACAATAACAACAGGACACACACAGTGAGGCCCCAACCCACATGATTGCCATAGGACATATGAACTTGGAGAACATGGAAGAAGTCAAAGTGCACATGGACAAAGAGACTGCAACAAGTGTGGCATGAAGGACATGGAAATGTGTATTAAAACTACACACGAATAAGGGGAAGGGGAAAAAAGTCCCTGGTAAAAGAAAAGAAAAAGTCCAAAATGAAACCTAATTCTATGAAACGATGTACCCTGCCAGCGGGCTAGTCTGATGGTATGTCGGCTAGGGCTTTGACCAGGGCTGGCTTCTCAGAACAACCTTCTCTGCCTATAGGCGGGCACCCCCTCGCTGCTCTCTTCTCCACCTCACCACTGGCCCTCCTAATGGCTGCATCCCTTTCCTGCCACCTCGCCACCTCCTGCTGCCTCACAACTGCCCGGCACCAGATTCACTGGGTCGCTATTCACTGTAGGATACGCCTCCTCACAGCCACTATCTGCTGGTGCTTGGGAGTGAGTGCCCTATGAATGGACCCCCTCAACCAGATGACAATTGTCGTCAGGGGAGTATGACACCTGCACTAACGTAAAGTGCTTGCTGTTCCTCCACTGCCTGTTCCTGTGTGTGCTACTGGGCAGGCTCAGTGACCACCTCTGCTACCATTCTAGGGACTTCAACCTCAACCGGGGACATGGTCGGATGTAACATGGCAGCTGCAATGGAGGAGGATGGAGCCACAGAGGAGGAAGTGGAGGAGGGGGCCATTGCAGTGACCAGCCCAGAGAGACCACCCGAGAGGAAGAGGGATTGCTTGTGATGCCATAAAAGATCCACGTGAGAGACCTGCATGGCATCACAAATAGCTGCTATCTGCTTGGCAGGGGCTGCACTGCAACTTGGATGGCCTCATCAGGCGCAATTGGGGAATCGCTCTGGGTGGAGACATGGAGGTATCACAGAAGGCGGTCACTGCAGCAGCAGATGGCCCAGGGACATGAGATTGTGCAGAGCCCTCCATGGTGGACTGCACATCCTCATGTCTGTAGGCCAGCGGTGGAGCCTGAACACCCTCTATGATGCCCCCACTTGATCCCATGGGCTGTGCTGCAATGGACTCCTTCCTCACCCTAGAAGCCTCCAGAGAGCCCTCTGCCCTAGTTAGACCCTTTGTGGAAGCACCCTGTTCCCCTGCTGCTGAAGAGCCCCCGCACGACAACTTCCTCCTGGGACTTACTCTCATGAGCCTTGCCGGATGGTGTTGGTGCTCGCCCAGCCACATCGCTCTCTGAAGAGGAGGTGTCAATGGTAGGTGGCTTGTGTCTCTGCCTGGGTCTGGAGTCCCTGTCACTGCTTCTCTGTTTTACAGCACTGCTTCTGCCCTCTTTGCCAGCTGCAGCAACTGTGGCAAAGGGGAAACAGAACAAAGACATCAGTCAGCAGTGACAATGCATGTGTGGCATACAAGCATTAGCAGTACCATGAATTCCGCACGAGTCAACCAGCAACTGCCACACACACACAAGCCCATGCAATCAGAATGAATACTGACACACAAGAGTAGGCCCAACAATAATTTACAATCATGAGACATGCATATGTTATCCCAGCACATTGCAAGAAATCCTCACACGTCATTACACCAATGCCAAAATGACCCAAGTTGAACCTGCAGGCAGTGCCATGGGAGCTGCACCTGGGCACAAGTCTCAGTACCACCATTGCATGGCTTGCAAGATCACCTTGTCAGCATGGACTACACAGTGACAGAAAAGTGTGGGGCCTAAACATGCTCAACCGGGGCCATGCCATTGATGCTCCAGAACAGTACCATCTCGAGAGGCCTGGGTAGCCGGACTGCCTTGTAGGGAACTCTAGCACTTCCCTGGGACACCTACTGCAGCCTGTGTCTTGCCTGGCCCTTTAACTGCAGCCCTTGCCTAGCCACTCCCACAGCAGTCAGGCCTATAGTGACACAGCTGCTCTTGTGCCCTGGTACCAGCGCAGAGGAGCCCCTCAAGCTCCCATGGTGCATGTCTGTCACACAGGGATACACCACAGACGGCAATGCATGAATAAAGTGGGTCCATGGAGCTTGGCTGCAGATAAATATGGGACCTAGCTGGGCCAGTTGTGACCTCAGGCTTATTACATAACATAACATACTATAACATAACATAACAGGAGCATTTGAAAAGTGCACATTTACTCCCAAAGGGGCATCTTGGTGCTAATATCAGATGTGTATTGTTACCCAACTAATGGTGATCATTGTATCGACATCAGAAGGGAGAAGGGCTGAATGGACATGCCGAGATGGGAAACTTTGACCGGGGTCAAACACAGGCCCCTATATTGGATGCATTAGTCCACTGAGCCGGGCCGGGCCACATGGGCAGTTGGGATTGGCTGAAGGAACTGGCCAAAGGAAGAGATGGATGCAGAGCCATTAAGGAGGGCCACACATAAGGCCACCATCCAGGGTCCAGTCTTAAGCCAATGTAGGAAAGCCCCTAGACGCTCACACCAGAAAAAATACAACCTGCTTTGGACAAAGGCCCAATTCATCACTTGCAAGGATAACAATTTCCATATAAAATTGGATAACGCCAAATAAGTACTCTGCTGCAGCGAAATGTTCTGCCAAAATCTGCATGAGCAGCATGATATGAAGGTCCACAGCGTCATCAGTAACATCATCACATACAGTAAAAACCTGCGTGGCTGGTTGGTGAGACGCTATACATAGATAGTCTGCTCCATAGGGGAGTACAGGGCATTGGACCCAGCCCTGTCTGTCCATCTTCTTCCACGTGGGTGATGCTGCATTCCTCATTGGTCACAAGGTGGCTAAATGGCAGTTATGTACAGAGAAGCAATACAACTCTATCTATGTAGCAGTGTACCTGGTACAAGCATATAGGGGACAGGGGAATAAGTGAGGTCATACTAACTCACACACTTCACTCGCTCCCAGACAAGCCGGCACCTCTCCAAGGTCTTCCACCTTTGTTCTTGGCTATAATTTCATCCCTCCCTGCACCTCGCAACACAATCACTTGACCCAGTTGTGAAGGCAAGAAACCTCTGGTTTCTGATCTTTCTTGATTGATCAATGGTCTAACTGGTTTATGGTCAGTGGTCTGCGGCTGGCTGGTTCCTTGGAATTCAGAGGTATAAAAGGTTAGTTCACTTGGGTGCTACTACTTAGAATTGGGAGGCCTGTGCCCTTCTTCTTGTGGGATTGTATCATACAGAGATGCCCAGCCCTCCTCCTGGCACGAAGGCTGGCAATGTTTAGGACAATGGAGGGTTTATGGATCTCTGTGGTTGTGGCTTTTCTCATCAGTACCTGAGATACAACCTATTCCTTTCCTCATGTTTGCAGCCAACATCTGTGATGCTGACTGCTGCACCACGTTTAAGCCTTATCCTTCAATATAGCAGCTAATATGTAAGATGGCTGTAATTCCTGCATGTGCACTACATCTACGGAGCATGCAATTATGTGATCATGTGGAAGCCTTAGTGAGCACCCCCATTCTCCCTGGTCTCTTATTTTATATCTCGCGGTCGGTCTTTGCCTTATCCTGAACCACTTTGGGGTATGGGAAGATTGTCCCCCCTTCCCAACATTACCCCCTTTTGTTAATTCTACATTAACAAACTCCCCAATAAGCCCATCTTTATTTGTCCCACGCCAGTGTTCCTCCTCCAACCTCTGATCCTCTAAATAAGGTGATGGTCCCTCTTTTGGAACCCATGCTCAGCATGCATGTCACAACCTCTGGCCTGATTGGCCATACTCCTCTGGGGTACAAGTCATAAATATACATCCCTCATCACCTGCCAAATCAACCCAGTCCTCTCTGTAATAGATGTTAATTTCAAGTGGGGATATAGAGATAGTGCTGGAAGGGTGCAAGCGCTGCTCTATCACCATGATGCATGGTTTGTTTTCGGTCATCTGTTTGTACCGTGAGGTGCATTTGATACTCCAATTGAAACCATCATCATGGCCCTGTTAAGTACTGTTTTGGCGCAGCATCGGAGTCCCAGCTGGCAGGGGAAGAAAAGTACCAACACAAACACTATCACTGATACCAGTAGTTTCACAATCACTCCCATCCAGGATGGTGCCCAAGGGAAAAGGTCATCAAACCAATCATCCTTTTGTAAGCCATCTTCACTTTGCATGTGTGATCTCAGGGTGTACAGTGCTTCTATTATCTGCATCCAGGAGCAATTCTCTGCATGGTTTGGCGGCACGAATGTGCAGCATGAATCACCAATTTTGTGGCAAACCCATCCTTCCATCTCCGTGAGCAGGTCGAGCACATATCGATTCTGGAGAGTCATCAAACGTATGGCATGCATCTCAACCTTGATTGCGTTGAGGCCTTGTTATATGTCATTCGCCAGCTGTATGAATTCCTAATGCACAATTTGGAGCCACTTAGCATTTGTGGCTGTTTGGGCCCCAGACAGGAGTAGAGAAGCAAAAAGGATTTCATCTTTGCTAAACAGTCTATATTGATTGGGTAATCCTTTGAGCAATTCAGAGGAGTCCTGAGACAGGTCATTCGATCTTCTTTTCCTGCTTAACTTGATGTTCTTTTCTTTTTCAGGTAGGATACAGAAGATGAGGGGCTGCAATGGGCTTCTGGTGGGACCCCCTTCTGTTGTAACTGGGGTTGAGTCAAGAAAGCTATTCGATCCCACTGCAAGGTTTTCTTTGGGGATCGCGAGAATCGCTGAGTGCAATGTGGCCAGTGAGCAGTAGCCCCGGGAGGTGTAAGATTGCCTTCTGTCCACATACCCAGTAGTAGTCCATTACTTCAGCAGTGCCATTTTTGCAGTCTGAAGTGAAAAAGGTTTTGTTGCATCTTTGGTTGGCTCCTATAAAAACAGTTTATTTGTTGTAAAAAAACATATTTCAGAACTCTCTTGCTGTGATACTTTTACTGGCTTTTCCATTGCTTCAATCTACATCAATTTTGCAATATGTTTGTTCCAGAATGGCGCACATGTTGTATTCACTTGGGCCAACACTTCATCTCCGAACACCAGTAGCCCTCCTGCCATGCGTATGATTGATGTTTCTTGCCAGTTGCTCGCCACATACTTTACTCCTTGTAATTTTAGGTATGGCCTCCGCAAACACTGGATGCTTTTAGGATTTTTAGTGCATTGCAACTGGTCAGGGTCCAAAACTCCTAGTTGCACACTCCGTACCTGGAAGGTGCCTCACAGCCTGCACAGTGCCAGATGAACCAGGCATTGAGCCTTTAAAATTGGTATTTTTAGTGTTGCTAATACCTTGGAGGCTCTGACAGTTGTGGTATCAATGAACGCACATAACAACTAACATTCACCTTCCTCTTCCCCACTGAGCTCATGTCTGCATACCAACTATTTGAGAGTTCTGGATGGTGCACGTCTTCTATTGTATCTAGACCAAATCCATGGCATTTGTCATGCTTGGACCTTCTATGTTGCCTTTTTCTATGTGCCAAAACTATGTTATATACATTATGAAAAGAACATATCTTGGGAAAAGTATTAGATTTATTGGTAGTATTAACCGTATTTTGACCTGGTCATTGCCATGGGGATCCGTGGCCCCAGTGTTGTGTGTTAGAAAAAATGGGGACACATTTAAGTCTATACTTGTTGATATTTACATACTGAATTGACCCATTAATAGTAGCATTCGTTTTTTTTATGCTCCTACCTGTTTTATATGCCTTCCCCATATAAAAGTACAATATATGCCTAATCCAAACATAAACATTGCAAACAGACCAGCAATATAATGCATATGTATGAATAGGAAAACGTTAACATGGTATCATACAAGTTACTTTTCCTATTGTAGATGGAATTATTAGATCCAGTTGAGTCCATCATAAAAATAACTTGAAAATAAATGTGTTTAAAGAAAGAGAGAGAGAAAGCGAGTGTGAAAGAGAGAGACAGAGAGAGAGAGACAGAGAGAGAGACAGAGAGAGAGAGAGAGCGAGAGAGAGAGGGGAAGAGAGAGTATGGGAGAGTGTGAGAGTGCACTTCCTGTAATATTGGGATGCATAGGAGCTTTGTGTAGGGGTTGTGTGGGGATATTGGAGTATATTTCCTTATTTCTTAAAAAGGGGCATTCTGGCTGTGCTTTGGATGCTTTGGTCGTTGGAGCTTTTACTGTTTTGGTGCAGGCTCAGGCTGGGATGCCTTGGGGACATCAGACAGGTAAACCCAATAACACAGTTCCTTTACTTTGACATCAAGGGGAATATACATTGGAAAGGACTGTTATATCTGGGCTCGCTCCACCGGCGCACAACATTTTTCTTGTATATCCAATTGCTGGGGAACAGCTGCAGATGGGGTGACATTGCGGGTGTGTCCGTTGTGACGCTAGCTGCTTCATCAGTCCGGGGAGCTGTGATCTGTTGGGAGACAAACTTTATGGCCTTCTTTAGGGAGGACAAAAACTTGCTAAATTCCTCCTCCAAAATGGATGCTGCCCTGTGAGCGCCTGATGTTTGTCTAACAGGAGAGAGCGGTGTATGCATGCAGATTCCAGGCACCACCTTCTTGTGGGTTGATAAGTGGTGGTTGTTGCAGGGATGAGTGTGTAAACTAAGTGGTAAATAGTGCATCCAATCTTCTTTAATGTGGTACCCTTCCATAGGCCGTTGATCCATTCTACAATCCCATTGGCCTAGATGGTGAATCGTGCAAATCCGATGCTTGATGCCCAGTAATGCCAAAACCTCTTTAAAAAGTTTGTTGAAGAAATCTGTGCTTTTATCTGACCTTAGTACATCACACACGCTCCATCGAGGAAAACCCTCCTGCACAAAGAATTTGGCAGATCACTTAGCGTCTGGATGTGCACAAGGTCCCACTTCCACCTACCATACGAAGATACATACAACCACAATGCGGTAACGGGATCCGCTGCACCTTTCTCCAAGGTCCCCATAATCAATCTGCAGTTCGCGGAACGGCTCAGTAGGGCAGGGCAAGGTGCCTCTGATAGTTCTCAATGTAAACCATGTATTGTAACTTTGAAGTAGTGCAACATGGAGCAATTTTAGTCAAGTTCTCCTGTAGGTTGGGGACAAACCAGTCCCCCAGTATGTGTGCTACAATGTGCGCTTTTGGAAACATGTGATGGATGGTGTAACTGTTTGAATGTGACCAGTAATAACTCATGTGTCATAATCACATTCCCAGATATTACTTTCCTCCAATAAAAGATTGGTCAAGGACTGTTTAAACCCTCTTTCACCCAAAGCTCTTTCTTTATGTTTTCATGTATTGTGTACTTGTTAGGTGCTTATACAGCAAGCAAATACTGTTTGAAAGCACCAACAGGGCAGCAGGGAGGGGACAGCGGATGAAAGACAATGTAATATACCAATGATAAATAATTAAATTAAACACAACAAAATAAGAAGAGACAGTGGGGTGAGGAAGACAAACCTACTATGCCTTGTTAGTGGTCAGAACGTGAAAGTGCAGAGGGGAGAGGGGTATGTGATAAGTGCTGTGATGCTCATGAAAAGTAGCAGGTGAAGTGCGAAGAGGAAAAAGGTAAGTGCAACCTCCAGTGATATGGGAGAGCCTAAGCAAATGCAGGGTATAGACAGCGGTTGGGATGATAAGATGTGGGAGGTCAGGGCCCTGAAAATCCATAAGGGCCCCGCACACAAGTCAAGTAACTGTGCAATTAACAGGGGAGAGATAGAGTGAAGGAAGAGGTAAAGAAGCGGGTCTTGCAGCTTTTCCGGAACTTAAGGAGGTCCTGCTCAAGAGGGAGGGGGAGGCTGCTCCAAAGAAAGAGGTTGCTGAGGAACGCGATCAACCACCTGCTCTGTGTTTAGTAAACCACTTTACACGCAATGATTTGGTGCCAGAGGAACGCAGGTGTCTAGAGGGGGAGTATTTGGTCAGGAAGAGTTGAAGATAGAGTGATTCCTGGCCTCAGACAGCCTTATGGAGGATGCAGATAGATTTGAATCTAATCTGTGCTGTGATTTGGAGCCAGTGAAGACATTGTCGGGCAGGAAAGGAAAAGTCCTGTTGCCCTATTCTGAATTAGCTGGAGGGGTCCCAGAGTGGACAAAGGTAGATTAAGGAGAAGGATATTGCAATAGTCAAGCCTGCAGAGAACCAGATCCCTGGTAACATTGAGTCTTTTGGTGAAGGTGAGGAAAGGTAGTATTCCCTTGAGAAGGAAGAGCTGAAAGTGGGACTTCTTGACAATGTCCCGAGTATGAGGGAGGAAGTAGAGAGAGGAGTCAAAGATGACTATGAGATTCCTGGCTTCCGAGGAGTGAGCAGGGGCAAGTCCATGGAAGAAGTGGGGTGCAGGGATCCCAATGGGGATGATCTCTGTTTTTCTGGCATTGAGGCAAAGATCATTAGCAGTACACCTGGCCTGGGTGGCTGAGGTGCAGTCGTGGATGAAAGAAGTTGCAAGGGCACTGTGGGAAGTTTAAAGAAGAGTTGTGTGTCATTGGCATAGCACTGGAAGTTGGGGGAGATGAGGAAATGAGGTATGCCAGTTTAAGGTAGATGTTAAAGAGCCAAGGTGAAAGAATGGATCCCTGGGGGACGCCACAGAAGGAGGAGGAAGTGGAGGAGGAGAAGGAGCACAATATGACTGTTAGGCAAGATTGTATGCAGTATCATTTGGGTGCACTACAATAACCTTGACCTCCTGGCAATAGGTACCCAACCTTTGGTATACGTCTGATCTAAAAAGGTTGATATTATGGTTGAGCAGCCAGGCTTATCTCAAGAGGGGTCAATGTGAGCAGTAGTGTTGTGACACAGAGTTTCACAAAACAGTTATTCAAATAAACACTTAAATTCAATGTTTCTTGATAAAACAATTATTCATTTATTTCACAGTCAGTTATATGAGCCTTCTTCAGAAAGGGAACAAAACATTTAACACTTAAACACACTTCAAGACACACTCTTAGTTTCTCTAAATCAGATGATACCCATAGGGGATGGGCATACAGACACTTCCTACACTCTCAGGTAACTTAAATAGCTAGGATACTGTGGACATTGATTTATCACTGGTACATTTAGAGCAATACTGAGATCGGTGAGAAGATAGAATAGAGGAAGAAAACAAAGGTTAACAAATAATTCATAAACAGGTAAGTACTTTTTGAAACCTTCCAATGCAGAGTAAAATCAACCCTTTTCTGGGGGAAAGGCCAAAGGACAAAGTCAGAGGTAAGAGGAGTCACTCGGGGAGCCAGGACAGCCAACGTTATTTGCACAATGTCATGGGGAGCTGAAGATCTTCTTTGCAGGCACGTATAAAGTTGTGGATAATGTTTGTATAAATGTTTGTAGAAAAATAGAACACTTGAAGGGCCACAAGCTGGTAGACCTGTGAAGGGAAAAGCTGTAGCAACTCTGCAAAGTAACCAAGACATGTCTCAACTGAGAGAAAATAACGCTACACAACAAGAGTTGAGTTCTCTTAGACGTTACAGTACCTCTGGGGAAAAGGGGGAGGACGTCTGGGGATTCCTGCTCTGCAATGGGACGGTCAGCAGCAGCAATGAGCAATCTTCAATTGAGCGGTACTTGGGTGTTTCAGCTCCTCACGTCTGACAGCAAATAGCAACACTGCGGTTCTCGAATACCACTTCAGACTTCCCTTGCTTTTGGGGTCCAGCACTCTGTTGAGGTGGCTCAGGCTTGATCAATCCTGCATCAGTGAAGTCCAGAGGATCTACCTAGCCCTCTGGTCTGACTTAAAAGCAACACACACAATCTGGTGTTCCTCTACCTGGCAATTCGGTTCCAGCAGCAACTGCATTAGAAATGCAACCAGCTTTGAGAGGATGTCCAGACGGGCTTCCTCTGGAGTTGATTGGTCCCACCAACTGAAAGGGAGAAGTCATCCTTGCAGGGCTTCTCTAGTTGAGCCGAATTCGGAGCTTCAGCACAGCAGCAGGGCTGCACTGGGCATAGCAACGGTCCAAGAGTTGCAGCAGGCGTCCCTTCCAAGTTCTTCTTCGGATTCTTTGTCCAGTGGTCTACTCTGCCTTCCAAGCCAAAAAGCCTTGCCTTTTATGCAGGTTTCTCCCATTCATTCCAGCCTATCTGTCAATCCCACATTAGGGTGGCTGTCCTTGCCAGACAGCCAGCCGCCAATTGCAGGGTGCATTGCTGTAACCAAGGGGATTAAGCACAGGGAGTTTCGGGCACCTCCCTCGCTTCCTGCCCCTGCCAGACATACTGGAGACAGAGGCAGGCTTTACTCGGGAGTCTCCCAGTCAAAATGAACAAAGAAACCAAACCTGGTTTGGCGCGCAGATTAAATCTCAAGAAGGACCTTTCCAACAAAAAATGGGGAAAAAAGAAGAACGGGCCATTTTGATGTAATGGGGACCCATGGGTGCCTTACTGCAGCTGTGAACGCAGCCCGCAGTAAAAACACACAATGGTAGTAAACGGTAAACCACTGCCACCAGCTATTAATTGTAGAAATGGTAACATAAAAATTTTACATGAGATACTAGACAAAGGGGATACTAAGTAACCCCTCCAGCACCCTATGTTAAGATAGTGTGTGCTGGGTCTAGAAAGTTACAAAATCTAAGTAAAGTCAATTTCACTTCACTGGTCTTGGAAACAGTACTGCACCAAGAGAAGGTATTTAAACCTTTGGGAAATCTAAGAGACTTCCCTGTGTCACTGCACTGAAGGTGCTCTGTGACACAATTTAAAGTTGATGCCTATGGAGTTTGTCAGACTCCAATTCACTAGAAACACAGAGAATAAATCACATTAAAATTACAGGAGACATAAAAAAGAGTCCAGTAAAAGAGCTGGGGGTCTCTAAGATAGAAGGGATTTAGCACATTTCTGAGAATGCTTCCTAATAATGACTTTGGAAGAGTAGTGGTGCTCGTGTCTGCAACTCAATTAGCTGTGCAACTGGTAAGGATTGTATGGTACTGGATACTGTTCAGTGCTGAGCAGTAGCAGAGGATACTCTGATATTTGTGGCACCAGGAGATATGCTGCAGTTTTTGCCTCTGCATCCACAGTTTTGGTGCAAGAGTGACACCTGGTGTGTGTTATTAGTGTGGGCGGTGCATTTTACGAATGCCACCACCGATGGTTCGAATAATGCGTGAATGAGCTTGTCCAATAATGTGTCATGTTCAACTGGATATCTGTCAGCTCTCCTGGATCCCTTCCTCTTTCACAGTGCAAGGCCTGCTTGCACTGTGGTGGTGACATATGCTGAGTCTGAATAAATGGTCACATAGCACTCCTGGGATGCTTATAGCACTTCAATAAGCGCTATGAGCTCGGGTGCTTGGGTTGAAAAATGCATTGGTAGTCTCTTCTGTACTAGTGTTTCATATTCTGCATCCACCAGGCTACTGCAGCACCAGTGTGCTGCAAGCCTGTGTCATGGTCAATTGTGGCTGACCCGTTAACGAAGAGAACCCCCCACACCCAAGTGGTTTATTCTATGCTTTTGGAATATCATCTTCCTCTCCCTCAAAAGTTACACAGTCATGGTTGGCCAAGTTTTCGCCAGAGCACATTTCTGTCAAAAAGGTGGCAGGGTTAACAGCTTTGCACCATGCAATGTGAATGTTTTGACTTGATAAAATAATCTATTATACAGATGCTCGCTGTATGGTTAGTGTGGATTTCGAGCGTTCTAGGATGGCACAAACCTCATGCTCTGTAAACAAGAAGATGTACCCTTCCTAGTGTACGAAGCTCAAGGCTATAATACTTTATTGGTACAGGAGTATACTCCTGTCCATAGATTAGTGTATAGGTTGGTCTATTAAGTGGTAGATCCAAACCTGAGGAAAAAGGTATATTAACCTCTCACTGAGCTAAGACAAACCAGAGGGTAGCAAACAAGGGTTTTATTTGCTAATCGTACAGGTAAATATTCAGTACATAAAGCTTAAAAGAAGGTGTTGAAAAATGCAACATAGATGAACAAAAGGTAAAGACAACATATAATACCAACAATAAATACTCCGAAAAAGGGAGAGAAGTGCAGTATTTACAACAAAGTGAACAAAAAATGCTGTATTAACAATATACAGATCAATCTTGAGCAAAGGTTTTTATCTTCATGCTCGACATACAATGTTACGGAGCATCCCATAACAATAGTGGAGCTTTTCTCAATGGCAAATGACACAGCAGCAAGTGCTTCTTCACATGAAAATTGGCCCTACATTACTGAATCTAGAATAACACTGTAATAGGACAATGGCATGTGGCCCATGGTGCTCTTCTCTGTGAGCACCGCAGTCATCAGTTGTCAGTTGGAGTGGAAGAATAAATAGAGCTCTTGCATGTAATCTGGGGTTGCCAGCACTGGTGCTGTGGATATGACCTCCTTGGGGTAATTAAAATTTGTAAACAAGTCCTGCGTCCACAATATTTGTTTGTTATCTTTCTGGGCTTATTGAGGACCTATAAAAGGGGCCTCATGTACGCTTCATAGTGAAGTGTCCATGCCCTACAGTAATTGCACAGCCCCAAGAATTTTTGCATTTCCGTCACTGTTTTGGTTTGCGGGGTGGTGCACACTGAGGCGGCGCAGTCAAGAATTATTCTTTTGCCGTTTGCAGGCATCAATTAACTCAAATAAAGTACCTCCTGGGGCAATACTGTAGGTTAGCCTTATCAACCTTGTATCCCTTGTGGGCCAAAAGCTGTAGGAGTGTTATAGACTCCTTCATGCACTGGTCCTCACTGACACTGCACACCAGTAAATCATCAACATATTGGATAATGGTACTGGGCACCTGAATATTGCCTACATCAGCGTGCAATATCCTGTTAAAAATGCTGGGGGACTCTCTGTACCCTTTAGGCAGTCTTGTGTGTTAAGTTCATACCCCCATGTGTAAACAGAGTGAGGTATTGTGAATAGGGGTGCAAGGGAACAGAATAGAAGGCATTTTTAGGATCCACCACAGTAGAGTGGGTCACCGCTTTGGGGATGTTACAAAGTATTGTTGTCTGGTTCAGGACCACTATAAATTCTGCCTGTACAATGACGTAAATCCTGAATCATTCTCCAGCCCCCCCCTTTTGCCTTCTTAATCATGTCTATAGCCATGTTGTATGAGCAGGTAGATGGTACAATTATCCCCTAATTTAGTAGGCCAACAATAGTGTCACATATCCCCTCCTCTGCCCCCCTTGATAAAGGATACCACCTCAACTGGAGAAACAGGGCACCTGACTTCAGTGTTATTCGAACTGGAGTCACTACCTGTAAGAGCCCCACATCATGGGCATTTGTTGTTCAGCACCTCCCAGGGACCTGCTCTAAATCTGTCTCAGTGAAATGGGGTGGGGCTACAAGAGCCATTAGCGAACACTACACCTTCTGATACTGTACCATGATGTCACAAGGAATAGAAATCACCAGCACAATCTCGCCATCATCTGGTAGATCATCAAACAAGTCTGCATCTGTCACTTCCATAAGAGGCATTTTAAGGTCAATACACAACACTGTGTGCCACTCCCACCCCTTTGAATCAGTCCCTACCATAACACCTCATTTAGTTGACACCACCAGACCCTGTAAATCTAGGGACAGTATTGTTCCTGCCACTAATTCAGGGGTTACCACAGGCCAGAAAATTAAGTCAGATGGCACTCGCCAATAGGCCATACCAATTTGGGGCACCGCCTCTAGAAGCACCATTATGTAATATAGAGATATATTGGGATCCACAGGAATACCGCATACCACTGCCTCTCCTCCCCTTGCATATATTATGATCCTTGCTATTATGACACACATGCCTGGACTGGCACCCACTACCCCTTGGAATGTGAAGGAGCTGGTCATATTCAATTTACTCAACAGGTCTCAACCCAACAGTTTTATCAGGGAACTCTCAGAATACAACAGGGGTGCACGTGCCACCTTTCCTCCTATTTTGATATCCACTTCTTTTGTGTAGGGAACCATGGTGACAGACCCAGATAAGCCCTGTGTGTTGAGTTTCAACTGATAATGGGGAGTTTCCCTCACTGATGCATAATAGGTGGCACCTGTGTCAACCATGAAGATGGATGGCTTGTTACCTATCTCAGCACCCACCAAGGGTTCCTCGTCAGGGTGGACTGTAATGGAGAAGACTGGCAAGCAAGAGTTCATGGTGGACTGTCCTAGTCAAGGTATGTGTTGGTGCCTTGGAATGTGGAAGGGTTGTTCCCCACTACACTCATTCCCTGATAGGGTACAACAGTGCCACTCGGCACTTCATTGCTCGCTGGCAGGTTACTTCCGTACATGGTGTTCTGTTGGGGCATTAGTGCTTATGTCATCTGAGCGTTCTGTCCTTGTGCAGTTGGGGGACATGGTAGTATGATATGACATCATATGATATGCCATTTATAATGTGCCTATACACAAGTGATTCAAGGCACGACGCAGAAAGGGAGGGGATCAGAGGGAGGACAGACAACGATCCTACTAGACCAGGTGTCATTCAGATCATGCAAGTGCATGGGAAGGGGGCAGGGATAGTGCAGTACATGGGAATAGATAACCAGTAAGTAAGTAACGGCCAGCATATAGCAAGTGCATGGGTAAGTGCAGACATCAGGTGTCAAGGGCTGGTAGGGGGACTGTAGGTATACAGAAATAGTCCCCAAGTACGGGGGTTTCTGGGAGGGCAGTGCAGGTGTGTGACGCTGGCAGGGGTGGGGGGCCTAGGCCCAAGACCAGAGGGTGTCCAGGTAGCCAGTGCAGTTCTGGGTACAGTTGGATGATTTTGCCGCCGAAACGTGTACTATGTGCAAGGGGGATGTATAAACTCATTTCTTTGGGGTTCCGTTATTATATATTGTTTATATAATCTCTACCATTTATTGCTGGCTGTAATTCAACATTTTATCCTGGCCACATTCCCCCTGCCACGTTGGCACCTGCAAGATTAGATGCTTTCGGTATATAAGCTTCTTTAGGACCTAGATGGTTACAGGTCCACAAGAGCGCCAAGTTACTGACTCTTATGATCTCCACATGTTTCCCTCATGGGTTATGTTTTGCACTTCAAGTTAATCATGTATCTTTCCCTCACGGGTTATGTTTTGTACTTCAAATTAATTATGTACTGAAGACGAATTTAAATTTGAACTTCACCATTTGTCTGTGTTTAGAATATTGAATTCTGCTATATGTGTGTTTTCACAAGTGCTTTTTGATTTTTTTGTCTCAATACAAACTATGTATATCCACAGTCTTTGATGTGCGTAAGTTTCTTTTTCCTTTCTGGACAATCTCGTGGGTTATGAACTGAGGGATTCAATCCATTAGTACTAGCATACCAGGTTCCCCAATTTAAATTACATGTTTTGTTTCATTTATTGACAAAAATTGGTGGTGAAGCTTGGCAGTAGCAGTTCTACCTCCTTTTTGGTACAGTCAGGAGGTCAGCAGAGGAGAGAAGGATAAAAAGCAGTAGTGGAGTGTAGGTCTGATGTATCTCATAGGGTATGGAGGTTGGCCTTGGGAATTGTACCTGTTGTTGGGGCTGGGCGGTGGGCAAGAGTTGCTATATGGGTTCCATCCGGCACCTGCCTGCTGCTAAACTCTCTTGCGAAATGTCCCCACTTCCCCCAGCTCCAGCATTGCGAGGGTCCCATACCTGCTACCTGAGGACTCATACTTCCAAATCTCCCTCTTTCCCCTCTGAACCTGCCCCTCACATGCTTCTGACCTCTTTGCTACCACTCTGGGTAGGGGTCTGTGGTCCATCTCCCCACTGTCTGTCAAACTTCAAGGTGGCTTCCCCCCATTCCTCCTCACCTTGATCCTCAGAGAGTCTCTGTCTTCCGTCTTCTACAGGTTTCATTCTTTTCGCTAGGCTTCTTTTTGGTCTTGGTCTTCTTGTCGTGAAGATATGGACATGCTCCGTTGGAAGCCATGTTGTCTGGTATAGTGACACACCTGACCACATGGTAACTCCGGAGCTAAGCCCATGACAAGGAAAAAGCCTCCTGGCTAAAAAACCCTGGTAGGGTCTTGCAGAAGGGATTGCAATGCTTAGAGATAGCTGAGTGTCAAGAGTAATGATGCAGTTGCTGAGTTCCAGTATGATGAGCTCCCTAGTAGTACCCGGAATAACAGGTGGTTGCAATGGCTGAGATTTGCAGATCCTGGAGTTTTGGTATATTTGTCTCTGGATGCGTAGACAAATGGCCTGGAGCCCTGCACTAAGTAGAATAGCAATGCAGGACTGCAGAAAGAATCCAAGGCTTCCGGAGTGTAGTCGGAGAGGATAGATTAAGGGAAACAAACTGCCAGAATCCCGGAATTAGGAGACCGGAATGGGAAAGAGAGTTCAAAGAAAAAAGGAGCGTGCAAGGCGCAGAGAGGAACAAGACTCTCACACAGACGTGAGAAGCAGAGTAACCGGAGTACTCGCACAGATGCGAGAAGGAGAGGAACCAGGGCACTTGCATAGATGCAAGAAGGTAAGAGAGCTGAAACACTTGCACGGAGTGAGAGGGAAGGAACAGAATTCAGGCGAAGGAACACCTGAACTAGAGGAAACCACAGGGTGTGGAATAACACAGAGCATTAGCTCAAAGGGAGAAAGAAGCTAGCGTTACCTACGAGGAGAATTCTGAAGGTGCAACGCACCGGGCAGCAGCAAGGGAGTCCATATACAGAGGCAGCGGCCATTTTGGTGATAACAACTAGACCGTTAACCAGGAAACAGCTAGAAAGGTGATGGCACATTCAATGGCCCCTCCAGTAGTCCCATAGTTTCTGTGAAGGGCGCATGACACTGTCCTTGTCCTGCTCCTGGCCAAACCACTGCTATTCTCACATCTGGAGATGCCAAGGTCTGCTCCTCCACCTCCGTTTGCACATTTGCTGATACCGCCCATTCGACTGCTATTTTAGCTAGCTTTTTTGTACTTGTTTCGCTTCCTCAGCCTGCAGCAGTTGAGCCGTTTCCTTTTCTCGCTCCTTTATTCTCTTACAATGGTGTAGTATTAAAGTTTGAATCTCAGCCCATCCCTTTGCTTCAATGCCCACTATTTTGTCGAGCGTTTTCTGCACTTGGTTGGGTAAACCCCTTTTGATAATAAAATAAAAAAGAGGAACGGTCTGGTCCCACTGGTCCCCCGTCTCTAGATGCCGCATCTCCTGAACCTTAGTATTGTATTGTGTGGGGTCTTCATCGTCCCCATGGTATACTGCATGATAAACTGCAGGTCTGGCGTGTCGGGGTACGTTTGTCGCCATGCGTCCCACCTGCATCCTGATAATATTAAAGGGCATGCCACTGTGTGCCTCATCGTCTAACCTTATTCCCGGATACCCTGCTTTGACCCAATTGTCTCCATCTTGGTCATCCACAATTGCAACAAGTAGGCTTTTCATATCCTCCATGGCCAAGAGAATCTCTTCAGTCTGCTTTTCAAAGGCATAGATACATTTTCTGGCCCCGGAAGTAAGAGGCGAGAGCCGCTTAATCAGATTGTTGTAATCAATTTGTACCCAGGGCACATAGTACACCCTGCCTAGGCCTTTATGTTATGTTATGATATTTTGCATTTATATAGCACCTTATATACCATTGGTATGGTCTGAAGGCACTGGTAGGTTGAATGCCCTTGGGAACCGAAGTTCAGATCAGTAGAGAGAGTAGGGAGAGTTAAAAGGTGCGTGTGCAGCTGGTGGGTATTTGTGTAATAGCTGCTTCTTAGTGGTAGGTGTGGTGGTTGAGAGATAAGGAGTATGTATTCATTCTGGCAGGATTTATCCAGACCGAGTGTGGCTGCATTAGGCCTGAGGAGAACGCCTGGCTGGGGGTGTGTAACCAGCAGTGTGGTTAGTATCTCTGTGTTCTAGTTGAGTGGTGATGTAAAGGAGAGAGTAAGCATGGTGGTATGATATGGTGGGTTATATGCTCTTTCAAACGTTCTCTGCATTCCAAGCCATAGTATATACGTCACGCAATTATATGCGCTCCAGTCTGTTCCTGGCACTCCTATCCTCTCTGTGCACCCCAGTCTGCTCCACACACTCCACGCACTAATGCATTCCAGCCTGCCCCGCGCGCTCCAGTCTGACCCAGGCATGCGCTCTTATCTGCCCCACGCATGCGCTCTTGTCTGCCCCATGCATGTGCTCGTGTCTGCCCCATGCATGCGCTCGTGTCTGCCCCATGCATGTGCTCTTGTCTGCCCCACGGTCTATGCATTCAGTAGCTCTACGTACTCATCCATTCTACGCACTCGTCAGTACTGGATGCAATCTGTGCTCTTTCGTTCTACGTACTCGTCCATTCTACGCAACACATCCATTCACTCTAGGCACTCGTTCGCTCCAGGCACTCGTTCGTTCCAGGCACTCATTCGTTCCAGGCACTCGTCCGCTTTATGCCCTCACACGTACTATGCATTCACTTGTTTTACACACTCACCCCCTCTACGCACTCACCCCATTCACCTGTTTTACGCACTCACCCCCTCTATGCACTCACCCCATTCACCTGTTTTACGCACTCAACCCTTCTACGCACTCAACCCCTCTACGTACCCCTTTTTTTATAAGCACTCATTCGCTCATATGCACTCGTCTGTTCTATATATTTGCCGGCCCTACCCACTAGTCTGTTCTATGTAGTCTTCCACTCTACACATTCTTCAGCTCAGCTTATCCATCCCGCTCCGCTCGTTCATCCATTCCCGCACTCTGCATGCATTCCCCATTCATCCGTTCTACATGCTTATCGGTTCTACGCACGCACCCGGTCTGCGTAACTCATCCGCTCTAGGTGTTTGTCCGCTTTATCCCCTTGCATGCACTACACCTTCATCTGCTCTACGCAATCACCTGCTCCCCACACTCACCCGCTCCCTGAACTCAACAGTTCCCTGCGCGTATTCGCTCTCCGCACCCATCCGCTCTATGCACCCATCCGCTCTATGCACTCGTGCTTTTCACGCATTCAACAGCAATATCCTGTTCCATATATTCATCTCTATACTCATCTTTTATACCATTATCTGCTCTGTACACTCACACGCTCTATCCACTCACCCGCTCTATCCACTCACCCACTCTATACATTTGCCAGGTCTGTAAATTCATCTGCTCCAGCGATCTACACACTCTACGCACTTCCATACTCATCCGCTATCCACACTCATGCGCTCTACATACTCATGCGCTCTACATACTCATCTGCTCTACATACTCATCCACTCTACATACTCATCTGTTCTGCACACGCAACCGGTTTACGCTCATCCGTTCTACACATTCATCTGTTTTACGCACTCCTGCGTTCTACTCGTTTCTCTGTATTTACGCATTCCTCCGTGCTACACGCTCGTCCGCTCTACACACCAGGCGCTCTATACACTCATCCGCTCAAGATGTTCATCCATTCTATACACTCATCCGATCTACATACACCTTCGATTTCCACACTGATTCGAACTATATAGTCATCTGTTCATCCACTCATGCATTCGCCCACTCAGCGCATTCATCTGTTCCACCTGCTTCATCCATTCTAACTATTTCCTCCACGTCATTCACTTCATTCACTCCTCATGCATTATGTCCATTTCAGGAGTTTAAATCTCTTTACCGTATCCGTATGATTTACTCTTATTAACCATTTCATTGCTTTGATCTACTTTATTTGTTTGATTCTGTTTGTCCTTCTAATTTATATTAGGGGTTATTAGCTATCAATTTCTCGCATAAGGTAGTTTGTTGGATCAGTGTCATTGAGATGTTGTTAGTCTGTTTGGGTTAGTTTGGTACGGGTTGGTTTTAGGGGAAGAGCCAGGTTTTCAGCAATTTGCGGAAAGACGTTAAATCCTCATTTAGGAGGATGTGGGGTGGGAGTGAGTTCCATAGCGTGGGGGACAAGGCTGAGAATGATGATCCGCCTAACCTGACTAAGTTTGTCTTTGGAATGACTAGGAGGCCGGCTGAGCTTGAACTTAGGGTGCGTGGGGGGTGATAGGGTTTTAGCTTGTCTTGAAGATATTGAGGTCCGGTTTTATGCAGTGCTCGATGGGAGATGCATAAGGTTTTGAAAGCCACTCTTCGGGATACTGGAAGCCAGTGCAGCGTCTTAAGGGCCGAGTGCAAATAGCAATTTGGCTGACGCGTTTTTTGTGCTCTTTGGAGTTTATTCAGTTGGTACGCGTGGACTCCGAGGTATAAGGGGTTTGCGTAGTCCAGTCTTGATATAACGATTGATTGGACCGCGGAGAGTCTGTTGGGAAAGGAGAGATATGGCAAAATGCACCTAAGTGTTTTAAGGTGGTAGTGGCAGGACTTTGAGACGTTGTTGACTTGGCGCAAGAGTGTTAGGTAAGAGTCAAGGGTGCATCCAAGATTTTTCACTGAGTTGGAGGGGGTCAGAGAGTTTCCCATGGCGGATGGCCATGGTAGTGGGTGCGGAAGAAGTTCCGCGTTGCCACACACCATGGTTTCCGTTTTGGAGGGGTTTAACAAGAGGTGGCTTTAGGTCATCCAGCGTTCTATGTCAAGGAGGCAGGAGGCCAGGTCAGGCCGGGAGTTGGGTTTTGAGTTCAGGAGTTTTAGAATTAGTTGAGTGTCGTCGGCGTAGTTGTAACACAGGATATTGTGTGAACGAATTATTGGTGGGAGGGTGATCAAGTAGAGATTGAACAGGAAGGCGGATAGGCATGCTCCTTGTGCGACTCCCGTGACCACTGGTCGGGTTTGGGAGTTATACGTGGAGAGTATCGTTATTTGGTCCCTATCTTTGAGGAATGAAGCTATCCATTTAAGAGCGGTTCCACAAATTCCTAGGGAGTGGAGGCGGTCTAGGAGGATTGAGTGGTTGATTGTGTCGAAGGCGGCGGATATGTCAAGAAGGATTAGTGCGGCGCATCCCGCTGAGTCTGCCGTCATTTTGAGGTCATCCTAGATTGAGGTTAGGGTGTTTTCAGTTCACTACAGATGGCACTACACTGCATCACCCTACACTCCCCAAAGACACACATATTTACCTCAATTCCAACACCAACCCCTTAAACCGCCGCCAATTTGTCATGGCCACTCACTGTTGCCAGAACCAACCCAAACTTTACAAAATTCCACCCAGACAAAACACTTTTGGTGCGCAGTGCAGCAAATTGAACTGTCTATTCCTCTACGCATACACACCCCTCAAGTCTTCGACTTTGCAAAAAGCACCCTTTTCAACCATCATAGATCCGGCTCCACCTATGCTCACCATGCTGATACCACTCTTTGAGCAAAATAAGCAATTTTACATTCCAACTACTGGTCTAAAAATCCAATCCCAACACCACATCTCTTCTACCACTTAGTTCTGCACTCCAAAGGAAAGCACACCCTGCTCCCAGCCATCGCCTGTTCAGCACCTTAAACTCCAACTAGTGACAAAAAGAGCCCCCAAAACACTGCCCCCGCATGCAACCTAAATGTTGGCCCACCTCAGCTGGATTCTGTACTCAGGACCACTATATAAAAGACATGTACGCCCATCGCTGCTGGGACTGCTCATACAATGCCATGTTATGGTTGTATCCAGTATTCGCCAAACTATTTTGTACCAAATGTTTGCCATGAAACGAAAGGGGGGTTTGGGTGTGGCAATGTGATATGGGGGCGAGAGGGTTTTGCCACATAGAACAAATAAGGCACCTTTGCCTACCTTGAAAGTATTTTATTTGAAATGCCAAGTTTCTCAATAAGTACTAAAAATACAATTCAAGGGTCCCTTTCATTGACTGGCAATTGACTGGTACAGTGGGGGCGGAATGATATACAAGTTACATACCAATGGTACATAAGGCGCTATATAAATGTAAAATAACAATGATCACACCAAAACAAAAACAAAAAAACAAAAAAACAAAAAAAAACAAAAAAACAAAAAAACAAACAAAATAAATCACAGGAAGCACATGGAACCTTGACAGACTAAGATTAGTGGTGGTGATGATGCAGAATGCAACTGCCGAGTGAAACCCAGATGTTAGCTTTCCAAGGTGGCTCCTTCATGACACTGCACAAAAAGCGTCACCATGGTGCAGGCATTAGCAGTCGGGTTGTTGCAAGCACGTGTAGCATACTGTCCAATAGAAGGATAACCCAAGAGCCCATCGATTTATGCAACATCAGCATCTTAGTCCATGTACTCCTTCCTTTTTTACGTCCAACACTTCCCTTTTTCCTTGCTACTGACACCCCACCAAACCTATTCCTTAACTGTGACCCCACAAACTTTCCACCCATGGCGTGACCTCCAGATGCATGCTGCACATTGCCTTCATCATCCTCCATCTAATCCGCGGTATCCCATTCATCTTCACTTAACTCTCGGTCTGCATCCCTTTTGGACCTCACTGTCTCATACCCTGTAATTCCTGCTCACCTGTCACCACCACCCTCCTTCTCATGTGCCCATCCTTTATTGCTGTGCTGTCTACTCTAAACAAAATGTCCCTTGCCCTTCATTCATCCAACCCATTCCCTTTCTGCCTTCTCCCTACCTGCCTCTCCCTCAATCGGGCCAATTCAACCCGTGTAGCATCCAGTGCCTTTTCTAATTCTTTCTGGACCTTAATGTCCTGGGGCAGGATAACACTCAGTGTTGATCTATAGGTAGGTGGGGCAATAGATGGGGTTGGCACATATTTTGTGTTGGTATATCCCGTGGCTGGGCTGGTGGTCAGTGAGTAAAGTCCTTTATGTGGGTGCGCAGTTTTGTTCTCCTGTGCTGTCATGGACATCGCATCTAGAGTGATCCCATCAATATTCTGGGTCCCACCCTCAACAGGGTCCTCCACAGCTTCTATCATCTTCCACAGATCCAATATCTCTTTTCTCTTTTGAAGTTATTTACCTTTATATTTAGCAGCTAAAAATATACTCAAGTGGTCTAATATCCCTCTATTGTGGGTGCCCTGCTCTGGCCAGGAGCGGAGCATCCTCCTTGTGTCTCTATCACCCACTGTTGTGATACTTCGCTATCTTGTCTCTGTACAATGGTAATGCACTATACATATACTCCAATTGTTTCCCTCCTCCCATCTTTGCTATTTGCGTGCTCAAAACCCCAACCCTTATAACTATGCGCTGCACAAATTTTTATCACAAAAGTCACAACCAGTCCACCGTCACCGTCGCCCCCTGTCAACACGTCCACCTCCCCCCTTTCCACATGTACACACACACATACACACAATATGACACTACACTCTCCCAAAACAAGTTGTCCACACTGGCCCACCTCTGGCCTCCACTTTTTGCACAAAAATCACAAAACACTAAAACAAACTAAAATAATAAGCTAAAACAACAACCACTACTTCCTCTGAGCCCACTTATTATACGGAGCTCTTATTTGTTGCCTCCTTAACACACATACAATGGTGCCATCATCTTCCCTCACCCAGAAAGGCTCCCACACTCCTTTTTTACCCCATATAATAATCTTAAATTGCCAAAAAATAATAATAATAAACTAAATCTCGCCACGTGGGCTTGCCACGCTCCTCTGTCACTCATACACCGCACACTCCTTCAAACACCCTGCCCCTCATTGTTATATCTTGCAAGGAGGTACTCACGTCGTTCTGTTCTCCTGAGCTCCTCCGTCACAGGGTCCAAAAGATGGCCTGCACTCTCCCAGGAACTGCGCCCTGCTCCAAAGAGCAGACAGGAATTCTGTGAAAATGGCTCCTGCACACCTCTGTGGGTTGCATGCTTGGGACAGGTTGCTGTAGGTGGGTGTTGCCCCTTCAGAGGGGATCGCTGGGATCTCATCAGGGTCACCAAATGTAGGAAAGCCCCTAGATGCTCACACCAGAAAAAATACAGCCCGCTAGGGAAGAAGACCCAATAACCACATGCAAGTATGACAAGTTTATTTCCACACAAAAATGGAAAGTGCCAACAAAGAACTCTGCTGCCGAAGAACGTGTTGCCAAAATCTGCATGAGCAGCACATTATGAAGGTACACAGCATCATCAGTGGTATCATCATATACAGTAAAAACCTGTGTGGCTGGTTGGTGAGTCCCCATACCTAGGCAGCCTGCTCCGGATGCCAGGTCATTGGTCCCATACCCGTCTGTCCATCATTTTCCACATGAGTGATGCTGCATTCATCATTGGTTACAAGGTGGCTAATTGGCAATTATTTACAGAGCAAACAATACAACTCCATCTATGTAGCAGTGCACCTGGTACAAGCAGACATGGGCCCAGGGGAAATGCAGAAGACATGGTAACTTACACACTTCACTTGGTCCCAGAAAAACCGACAGCTCTCCAAGGTCTTCCACCATTGTTCTGGGCTATCATTTTATCCCTCCTTGCTCATTGCAACACACATCATGTGACCCAGAAGAGAAGGCAAAAAAGCCCTGCATTCCGATCTTTCTTGATCGATCAGTGGTCTAACAGGTTTATGGTCAGTGGTCTGGGGCTGGTATCTTGGAATTCACAGGTTTTAAAGCTAGGGCATTTGGGTGCTATAACTTAGAATTGGGACTGGTGGGGGTCAAAGGCCTGTGCCCTCCTTCTTGTGGGATTGTATTTTACAGCGATGTTCTGCCCTCCTCCTGTGGCCTTGCAGGGCACATTCTTCCCAGAGCACGAAGGCTGGCAACTTTTGAGACAATGGAGTGTTTATGGATCTCTGTGGCTCTGGCCTTTCTCATCAGTGCCCGGGATACAACCTATTCTTTTCTTCTTGTTTGAGGCCTAGTCCCGTGATGCTGGTTGCTGCGCCACATTCACGCCTCATGCTTGAATATGGCTACTTATATTTAAGATGGCTGTTATTCCTGCATGTGCACTACATCTACGAAGCATGCAATAATGTGATTGTGTAGAAGCCTTAGTGGACACCTCCCTCCCCTGTGGTCTCTTATATTACATCTCATGGTCTTTACCTTATCCTGAGCAGCTTGGAAGTGTGTGAAGATCACCTCCCCTTCCTAACACCACAGACACTGTGCTGGTGTCTGCTAGCGGCATAACACCATCTGTGGGGTCAGCTCCATCAAAATGGCTAGTGCAACAGGAGCGTTGCAGGAGAGTTGGACACATTATGCCATATTTCCACCTGTACGCTGTTGGGTGTAAAATTTGCACAGTGCACTGTGAATGTCCCACATCGATCGAGGTGAATGAGGGACTCCTGGACATGTAATGATGATCCATCAAGTAACTTGCCTTAATGTAGCAATCTGCCAAGTCTGACCTGAGTATGTATCCAGGTGACTGTAGCCCAGGTGGCTGGCCTTGGGATGAGCATCATACCCTCGGGTCTGTCCGTGTGACCTCATTGTGAGTAGATGGCCCAGAATAGGCCAAAATTACCTAACCCAAAATTACTGACCTCACCAAAAGACCAATAAAAAACACACACCACGACAAGTTTGAACTATCAAAAGTTCAAACATTTTGTGGTGTGTGTTTAAGTCTTTTGGTGAGTTGGTCAAAAAACATTTTTTTATTTAAAGGCTGTGGAGGGACTGCAGGGTTGCGCCCCGCAACACCCCTCTCACTATACTACAGAGTAAAGTGAGCGGGGGTTGCGGGGGAAACCCATGCAGCTGCCTCGAAAAAAAGAAAAAAAAGAAATGGACCCTGCGGCACGGTTCCCGATCACGGAAGTGAAAGGGAACCAGCGCTGCAGATACACAGCGCGTCAGAATGAAAGGTAAGTAGGGGGATAGGGGCAGTGGTCGAAGTGTACGAAAAGAAGTAGTGGAACTATGTTCCCTACTGGCCTGCACCGTTCCCCACAAACCCCATCGCCGAGCCCCCTCCCATGCACAATAAAAAACCCAAAAAACATGTGCCTGCTCTTTAAGGAAACATCCTATGCAGTGCACCGAAAGGCCAAGTTTTAACTTCTTCCTACACTTTTATTTCAAAATCAAAGTATAGGAACGGTAAAACTTAATTCAAATAAGTATAGGAGCACCGCTCCCGACCGCTCCCGCCCACTTCGACCACTGGATAGGGGTGTGTTGGGTGTTTGTTGGTGGTGGGGGTTGTTGGGGGTGTGTGTTTCTATGTATTTTAGGTCCTTTTATAATCAATAACCGCATGGAAAATGTACAAATATATTTGCGGAACTGTCATCATCCTAGCGTGCAGTTGAAAAAGGATCTTGGTTAAGAAGTGCAAGAGCATTGCTCTCATGGGCTCACACCCACTGTGTGTTGGGCAGCCACTGTGGTCAACCCACCATACTTGCACTCTCACATGCCCACTGCGGTACTACTGAACTGCCCTCCCTCTGCACTGCTTGGAAGGGAGAGACACCTCGTGTAAGGGGACATTCCCAGTGAGGGCATGCTCTCGAGTCAACACTGTCCCATCACAACTGGCATGTTAATGCCTGTCTCAATGGCCATGGCTGGACAAGCAGTCCAACCCAAGTTGGACCAAGTATGCAAAATGAACCTGTGGATTGCACAGAGGTGGATGGACAAGCTTTCCTGCTGTAGTGGTGCAAGTCATCTGAGGTTCTTTCATCAGCCAGGCACTGTGCTGGGCTGTAAATAAACATGGCCACACAGAAGAGCGTCCCCAACATTCAAAGCACTATTGGCACATATTGGGTGGCACAGCCCTTTTCCATCTCAGGGATGTGCGAAGACTGGGTGTGTACTTGAGAACCCAGTAGAGGGCAGAGAGGACCCTTAAACACTGTCACCAGTAAGCCAGAGGAAGCCAGCTATGCTTACATGTAAACTGTGCACCCTGGGCGACAGAGGATGTGATTTGACCAAACGTGTCACGATTCCTCATTGACACAACAGGAGTACATTCCAGATTGGAGCCCATCTGGTCCTGGCCAGCCACCTGGGCCTATCATGTATTCCCCATGTCCACCATCAGATGATCAGGCATGGAGAGTGGACAGTGGCAGTTAAAAGGATCACAATGGGCAGAGGTGACTCATGTCCCTGGCCTCTTGGCAAAGATCACTCACCGTCCCCCTGCAGTGAGCCCCTGGGAGAGAGAACACAGGGGTTGAGGGGCGGGGAGTTGGTCCCTTGGTAGGTGTGGCAGCCACTAAATGCATGGGAACATAGCAGGTCTGGAGGAACTCCCTGGGCAAGCAGTGTGCACTGATGGTTATATTATAGCTGGCAAGCCACCCAGTTCCATGCAGAACTCCTCAAGCCAGCCATGAATTGATCACGCACAGCATGGCCATGCAAGTGGGTGGAGAGGTCTCATGACACCTGCTTGGGCACTTGTACATCAAAATACATGTAGCAACATGCTGCACCCATGACACCTGAGCAGGAAGCATGCAGCACACACATGCATGCATTGCTGAGATACAAGCACCTATGATGTTGCCCCCAGTCCAAACAAATGGCATGATCATACGTCATCTCTGGCTCCTCATTCATTGGGCTGACAGATCACACTGCCATCCTTGAGAGGTGGATTCTCCAACATGTCATTTTCAGACATCCATACACATGTGTCAGCCTAACCTGCTGAGTGAAGATGATGCAACCTTCAATAGCAAATGTGTTACCCATAGAGGTCCTGTGCATGTAGGTCCCTCATATACCCCCAATATTGCAATCTGTCATCTGTACCTATATGTGTACATGCTATCATTGACTCATATTGCATGTGCACAAGTGCACTAACTCACCAAACACTGACAGTGAACATACCTATGCTTTTCCACACCACAGATGTCTGCCAAACCATATGCACAGAATCGGCATGAGGCTGCCTTCTAGTGTAGAGCAGTGGAACACACATACTGTGTACATTAGGGAGCACCTTCAATAATGCATACCCATGTAAAACACACATACATTGTAGAGCAGTGCACAGCATGGGTACTCACCAGCAGCTTCCAGCCGTGCCTGCCACTCAAGGATCCGGAAGGGGAGCACTGGGTAACACCTCTCCAGGACTCAGAGCTGTAGGGGTGACATCCGATAGCAGCTCGCACAGTGCACCTCCATGGTGGCACCTGTCGACGGGCTGCTTTTGCCTTCTCATGGCTCCGGTACTTTAGGTCATCCCAGCGCTTCTTCAGTTGTGATGGAACGGACTGTCACCCCCTAAGTGATGATGGCAGCAGTGATGTGCCCCAGGCCTTCCCAAGCTGCGTTGCAGGGTTGAAGAGGGCATCAAAGTTGGTCAGGACCTGATCCACCAGGATGCCAACTTTGGTGGAGGTGAAGTTGGCAGCCCTTTGCCTCTCCCTGAGGGTATTGCTCGATGGAGGGGAGGATGGACCAGACATGGCAACCTCTGAGGCAGGAGTGGGGCAGCTGGATCCTGACGATCTGCTGTGGAGCTATGGTGGGGAAACAGAGAGATGGAAGTCCCAAGAGAGCAGATGAGGTGGTCACAGAGCCTTACAGGTGAGCCACAGGAGAACAGGCAATGACAGAGCAGCAGGCACTCCAAGGCAGGGCTGGTAAGCAGCAGACACTCACAAACACCACGCAGCAGCAGATGGTGAGATTGGGAGGCAATATAGGGTAGGAGGAGGGAAATAAAATGGCTCAGAGGCAGTAGGAAAACATCAGCCTCATTGAGTCACGAGGCAGTGTGGAGATGAGAGTAAGGGGCCTCAGCATGTAAGTTATGTTCTATGCACTGCACTCAGCATGCATCCGCGGCCCACAGCAGTGACACAGAGATTGAAGAGGTGTGACATGCATTCCCATTTGTGCATGAGAAGGTACAGAGACAAAGGATTAACTGTAGAAGACATGCATTTGGGGTGCTTCATGAGCCCATGCCTTCATGTTACACATTGCGTACTGCATTCTATTCAGTTGGGGGTGATGATATGCATCGCGTACCACATTTTTCAGTTAGGTGTGACCATATGCATCACATACTGCATTTTTATTTGTGGGCTGACTTGTAAGCCCTCCACGCATTGTGTACGACATTTATTTTTATTGTGGGGTGCCTTGCAGAGTCCACCACACATCGCATACCCCATCTTGTTTTTGTGAGGTGCCTTGGCAAGCCCTCTATGTATAGCATACCCATTTTCTTTCAGTTGGGTGAGGCCATACGCATCGCATACTGCATTTTGTATGTGTGGTGCCTTGAAATACCCTCTACGCATTGCATGCCCTTTTTTCAGTTGAGGGTGACCATACGCATTGTGTATTGCATTTGTTTTGTGAGGTGCCTGGTGGAGATCTCTACGCCTCGGGATCCCACATTTCTTTTAGTGGGCTTGACCTGCAGAGCTCTCTATGTATTGCGTACCACATTTATATGTGGGGTTCCTTGTGGAGCTCTCTATGCATCACATGCCTATTTTTTAGGTTGGGGTTGCCTTTTGAACCACTCATCTATGTTCTGCAACATGTTACTTATTTTGTGGGAGTTGCATTTCAGATTGACTGCACCATGAGTCGGAAGGCTCCACTGAGAGGAAGAGGATGTGGTCGAGGAAGTGGAGGATGGAGGCAGGAGAGTGGTGAACCTACAGGTGCCCCAGGGCCACCAGGGGCAAGAAGGGACATCCTGCAATGCAGGAAGACTCACCATCCCATGAACAGGCATAGGTGAGGGGGAAGGGTCCACCGAGGAAGAAGTGCTTCACCGATTGGGGGGGTGCAACTCCTCACACAGTGTGCAGAGCAGAACTAAGTGTTGCTATACCCTTTGGCTGGCATTCCCCAAACTCCGACTCAGCACCAGAGGAAATGGCAGGAGGTCACTGACCTCACCAATGCCTGTGGCATGGTGAGGCACAGTGAAGTGGATGAGGACCTCTTACGATGGAACTAGGAGAAGCTCAGTGGGAACCTGGCTTTTCCCTGGCCACTGGAGGATGTTAGCCACTGCAGGAGGAGCTGACTCCATTTGAAGAGGTCACCGCTGGACTTATCAGCAATAAGCAGGTGACTGATGTCACTCCACCTCAGGTGAGCGTCATGTGTGATTTCCATATGTACTAACATTTTTGCATGAGATGCTCACATATATTGGGGTAGAGTTGGCAGCCAAACATGGGTACTGCAGAAATGCTACCGTGTATGCTTCCATCACATGACCAACTTTCCTTCTGAGGCACTGACGTAAGACATCCAGTGCCAACTGCCACCTCCTTTGCGTTTTCTATATTTATTGGTACATTTATTTGATTTTTGTGAACGCTGTGCACTCTGCTCTATCTCCCTTTGTTCCCTTCTGTGTTTGTTGTACGCCCTCCTTCCCCCATTGTCTACTCTCCCTCTAGCATAGAGCAAGGACCTAGTACTGCTTTTGCTTTCCTCACGGTCGCAACATTTCTTCTGAGGTACCGAGGTAAGGCATCCAGTGCCATCAGCCCCTTCCATTGTGTTATCTGCATTGATTGGTACATTTATTTCATTTATGTGAGCACAGTGAACTCTGTTCTGTCTCCCTTTTTTCCCTTCTGTGTTTGTTGTTCGCCCTCCCTACTTAAGTGATTCCCTTAGGGCAGCTCCACTGCCCATGGCAGCCCCCTTCCTGTGAAGGACCCTGAGGCAAAGGGCAACGCCTGCAGCAGATACTCCAGATTGTGTTTTCCAGTGTTCGCCAGAGGAGCTTGCACAGCAGATGTCAACCAGCAGCAACTAACAAAGTAAACAAGGTCTGGGCAGGGGGTGCAGCCTTTAACAACACAGCCAAACATTTTTTTAAATATGCGAGGAGCTGGTCAATCCTACTGCAGTTTCCACCTGTTCTACACCCACCAAGGCACTCTACATGGCTCTGGCTTATCATGTTACCATTAAAACCCAGGACATCCTGTCTGCATTCCCCTCTTCTTCTTCTCTTTCTCCCTCTACGTCTCTCAGGCCCTCCTTGGCCACCCCCCACTCCTTCTCTCCTCCCTCAATTCTGTAACACCTGATGATGTTTCTAGACATGTCTGGTCTATGAAAGTCTCATCCAAACAGGTGACCCCATTCTCCTCCAGAACCAATAAAGACAACATTGTTTCTCTCGCTCTAGCCATGGCCGATTTCTGTAATCACTCCTTCGCCACTGGTACTTTCCCCTCTCTTCTCAACCACTCCACTAAAAAAGCCTTCTGCCAACCTCTCCATTCTAGCAAACTATCGCCTGATCTCTATCTCCACTTTGCTAGGTAAACTCCTGGAGATGTTGGCTATCTCCCAGCTAACCCCCCGCACTGAATCTATTGGTTGTCTCCATGACAATCAGTCTGACTTCAGAGCAGCCAGAGGCACGGAAACTGCTCTCCTAAACACCTGTGAAGATCTTCTCTCTAACCTTGATTCCAGGTGTACATCTGTCCTCATTCTCCTTGACCTTTCCTCTGCATTTGACATGGTCACCCACGCCACCCTAATTAATTGTCTTTGAGAGACCCTTGGCATCACGGATCAGACCCTGGTGTGGCTGACCTTGTTCCGCTTGTTGAAGTCAGCGCTAATATATCAGTTGATTCACTCCTTCATTTTGGACTAACCCTCCCAGGTTCAGCTTGGGTCCTTTCTCTCCACCACATCCCCCTCCACATGTGGTATTCCCAAGGGCTCTATGCTCTCAGCCTGGCTCTCCAATGTCTATCTGGTCCCTTTGGTCCTCCTGATCTCTACCATTTCCTCTAACTTTCAGTGTTTTTCTAATGACACACTGCTCCATTTCAGGCTACCCTCATCCTCCTCCTCACTCTTCACTCACTGTCTATCTGCTATTCAGGCATGGTGAGCTTCTATCGATCAATGCCCTATTGCCAGAAAGACTGAGGTCCTTCTCATTGGGACTCCTGCTCCTGCTTTTCCTCTCTCACTCTTGCTGCCCTCCTTGAGCCCTCTCAAAGAACCCTCTTGTGAGGCAAAAAACCACAGGGTCATATTTGACTCCAAACTCTCCTTCTCCCCCCACATCACAGACCTTGCCAAGAAGGCCCATTTCCAGCTGTGCCTCCTAGAGGTATTTTCACTTTTCTCACCTTCCCCAAAAGCTCACTGTGTCCAGAGCTCTGGATCTCTCTAGGCTGGACTAGTGCAACCGCCTCTTTCTCAACCTGCCTAACTCTACTCTTCGCCCTCTTCAACTCACTCAGAACAGGACCGCAAGACTTATCCTTGGCCTCAAGCCCAGGGACCACATCATTACATCCCTGAAATCCCTCCACTGGCTCCCGGTGGCTGTGATGATCAAGTTGAAGACCCTCTGCATCGTCCACACGGATTTCTGGGGCTGTGGCACTCAATATCATCAAGTATATCTTCAAAAATACCTTCCTTCTAGAGCCCCCAGTCATCTACCTCATATTCTCTATTGGTCAGTTGTTTCTCTACGCAGAGAAATGGGAGTAGATCTCTCTCCTCTGCAGGTGCCTCACTCTGGAATAGCCTTCCTGCCTCTCTCCGTCTTGAGCCGGCTCTCCTTAAGTTCAGAAGCTCCTCAAAACCTTCCTTTTCTCCTACTCTTTCTCGCTCCTCTCCCCTGCTAACCTACCCTTGCTCCTTCCTCTGTCTGCTGAATGGCTGCTTGGTGTCCTCTGAATCTTACAGGGTACTAGGCCCCCTCGACCAGTCCCCCTTCACTTGCCACCTGGCCCACTTTGCACTGCCTCCTGGCTTACCCTGCACAACGTGGCTGGGTAGATCCCTGTAGTCCCAGCCTTCCTGGCACTTAATGGAGAGTCATGCTGCTCTGGTTCAACTTCCCACTGTACCCTCTCTCCTGCACTTCTTGTTGTTCACTTGCACAATCTAAATGACGCTAGGCATAGTAAGATTGTTTGTCTTTTCTTCCCTTGTTCCCCATCCTTTGCCTGGTTGTGCCTTGAAACACTTATATGTATAGGTGCATAATAAATAACAAATCAATCAATGATCACTCCCCAATGAACTGGCCTACCGATCATATTACCTACAAGCTTGTTAATCTGCCGCTCATTTTCATATTAGGTATCTCTCACATATAGGTAGATTGTGGTAGTCACCCATATCTCACATCTTGATAGATTGTGTTAGTTAGCAATATTTCAACTCCTGCCATATCGTGTTAATTAGGCAATATCTCAATTCCTACCACATTGTGGCAGTCAGCCATATCTCAATTCCTGTAGGTAAAGGATTGGGATATCCGGATCACAACCATTACACTGCAAGGTGCAATCTCTAACTATTCCCGGTGGGGAAGTGTAGTTAAGTACATAATGATAGAGCAGTATGAGTCTGCCGTGTGGAGCAGTTCAAAAAACAGTTGGGAAATAACACAATTGTATTAAATATAATAACATGAATAAAAATAGTAGATACAATACAATAATACAAGAAACAGTACAATAGTGTTAACAGTAAATTTAAAAAATCCTACTCAAAGTGTAAGACAATAGCTAAAATAATGATGACTCTGGTCTATATGAGTTTAAGAAAACTCTTCTGAATAGATGTCTTCTTGATTTTTATAGGACATAAGTTATATATAGTCTCCAGTTTTTAATGAAGCACTATGCTCAATATTCAGCATATGTAGCCCAAATCCATAGGTTTAAGTTCTTCCTCGGCATGTTTCTGTTCCTTATCCCTAAATGGCCAACATGCCTCAGGAGATGTCTTTGATGTGGTCACTAATGATGACTGGAATGTGACAAGCTTAGACCGGTCTCTTAATCAATCAACACTCGGTCTAAGTGCAGGCTGTAGATAAAAACAAATAACAGTGCTATTAGTAAATAAAGAAGAATTGGAGATGCCACAAAATGGTATATTATTTACCTTATTAGGGGTACAGTGTTTGGTCTTTAAAAGTAAACCATGTTAGATAGCTCTCTAGAAAAACAAAAATTAGTTTTAGAATACTATCTTGTATTATATGCTTACTGTAGAGACTGTCTTGTCCCACTAGGTTAGAATAAATAAGTGAGCATAACCATCTTGATGGTTTGCCATGATGGAGTTTAAATCTTGAACAACACAAATCTATAGAACCCCCTCTCTCCCTATGGAAGAACAAACCCTGAACAAAGTCTTAAGGTTTGTCTTTACTAAAGAACACGACCCCTTCGAATTCCGTAGCGAATTTCATAAATGTAGGAGAAAAATACATATTGAAGAATTCTTTTACAATTACGAATTCCCACCATCTACAAACTGTACAGGACTATGATATGCCTCCACCTTCTACCCGCGTATACATACTCATACACCTGAATCAATAGTGTTTGAAAGTAGTCTTAGCTGATCTAGTCAAACGTGAATATAAAACTACCAAAATATTCAAAATTCTGAGGAACGCTGAAAAAACAGCCATAAATCATTAGCTATGAATGACAAAATCATTGTTAAAAGAGCAGATAAAGGAGGAGGAATAGTAGTTCGGAACAGAATTGACTATATCAATGAATGTCTGAACCAATTACAACAGGAAGAGAACTACAAAATCCTTACCAACCTCAGAACCACTACAAATTATTGGATAAAAGGTTACAAAAGTATAATGCATGAATACATGAAGACTGAAAAGGATTATTTTTTGAACAAAGTCGTTTTCAGAGTTGTATAATTAAATGTTTCTGAATAATGACAACATGCCTTCAAAAACTCTGGAATGAAGGGATCTTCCCTCAAGAAAGAGAAGAATACTGCTTCTCTCCTGTTGGTGTCACCATTCTTCCCGGACAGCCACCTCTGCCCATGTGATCCACCCTCATAATACCATCCCAAGGGTTAGGATCAGGTGGTGGCTGCCCTGCCCTGGCCATGTGAGGAGACCTTAGGCTGGGTATCAGTGGTGACTCTGCCAAAGTCATCACAGCGAAAATAGAATATCCTGGCCCTCACCATTCTCCTTCTTCTCCTCCTTCCATCAACGATCAAAGCCATGAAAGTGGATTCATCCTGGATGTCCAATTTTGTAATGGTGTGCATTGTGCTCTTTTATAGGTTGTACGTTGTGTCGCGTATCATGTGGCAGTAATATCACAAGGTTTACGTTTGCCTTTGGACTCCAGAAATGTGTGCATTGGAATTGATGAATTGAGTTATGTTTGTGCTTCACTAGGCGTAATTGTTGTTTGTGTGGCTCGTCCCTCAACATGCCCATGTTATTCTTTGTTCTTCCTCATTTTGCATAAGAAATAGGGAATATGCATTTTCTGCCCCCATTCATTTCTTTGCACAGGCTCTCCCCACACTTTGTACTGCATGTCAAGCAAAACGCTCAGCACACTGCTAAATGGGGAAAACCCTGTGTAAAGTCATACCTGTGAATAAGAAACGTATGTTTTGTGCACCAGAAAGTGCAATTTTTCCACAGAAAACTCTCTGTGAATTAGGCTTCAAGTATTCAGGAGAGGATACTGTGGAGAGGGATTATAGAAATACATTCTTTAAGACTGTGGAGTTGAAGTGTGGAACAAGGAGAAAGTGACACATTTGAAGTAAGAATGATTTCTCGTACATGTAAGGTATACATATTTTCAATTTTATTTCTAATATTTCTCTTTAGCTATATTTTATCAAATTATTTAAAAATCATTAATTATGTTGTGGAGAGTTAAGGAGATGTGTTATATAGTTCATCCTGTTAGTACCGTGTGCAGTTCACCTTGTTTTTAGCACTTTGCACATTAGATTTCCTTTGTAGTATTCTGTAAGTTATGTCCACATGGAATTGTTATTATCTAAGTTTAGGACTGTTAAATAAGATAGAATGAGAAGACAGATTTTGTTAGAGACTGTCACCAGAAGAAGGTGGATTTGCTGCAGCTGTATTTTGATCAACTTTTATAGAGAAGACTTTCAATGGAGATGGTGGGGACCTACTTTATTATAGTCGACAACAGGTATTGAATTATAGTTTGAAAAATAGAGTTAAGCTTGAGGGAAATCCCCTCATGCCCAAAAAACAGAGGAGTCCGTCAATGTGCAAATTGCTGCTTTATTCCATGCCGGGATACGCACAGCTCGAAATGCACTCCGAGCTCATTACAGGCGGGCAGATACTTTTTAAACTGCTGGGACCTCACACCCAAAAGATATATTACGCACTCTAAATGGGATTGGATGAACATTATAGGCATAGTTACAGTCTATAGGAGAGAGAAAATGTGATTGGTCTGGCTAGATCTGGTAGCTCCACCTGGCCCCACCCCTATGTCAGTGCAAGCCTTGTCAGTTTAGGAAATTTACCAGAATGTGAGCAAAAATGATGGGTGGGGAAGGTGAGTTCAGAGCACCGCCTGCTTCCCACTTTTGTTTCACCCCTCTGACATCCCAGTCCTTAAACAAGGACACTCCCTTCTCCAACATGTTTTTCATCTTCTGTCTTCAATTCGATGGAAACATCTTTATCTGTTTGAATGGGCATTGTTCCCCAGCTCCAGGTCACCTGTTCAAGGACCGTAAACATTATTTTCTCTGATGGCATTTACGAGGGATTTCAGCCTTTTTGTCCTTGCAGGTGCTGTATCATTTCATCTGACTCAAGTACTCTCCTCCAGCATTCTTGGTAGGGCTGGACATGCTGCCAGGCCTGTTTTGTGTCTCTAAAAAAAAAATGTGTATCAGGTCACAGCCCTGTGTTTTGAGCTTTCCCAAATCTTTTCAATACAGCTGTGGATTCCATTTTGCTTTCATGGCTATTGTTCATGGTAATTGCTTTTTCAGTGTGAGAAAGCAGTTCATATACATTGTTTTGCAACTGGCTAATGTCTCTGCAGGTGTGTTCAGCCACGTTGCCTTTTCATGATTTCTTTGGTGATGTCATCCGGGTATGGTCTGTTGGGCTGCTTCAGTGGGTATCATCATCATCTTGGTGGTATGCTAGGGGGAGACCCCCTCAACTGTATCTTGGCTATTCTGGCTTCCAGGTGCTGTGAATCCCACTCGAGTGCCCCAAGGGCCAATGTCAAAACACAGGGGTGGCTGGCAAACAACTTCAGAGGACCTGCAGCAGATTGAGGTCCTAGGCACAGGGTGGCTGGCAGAGAGACAGGCTAATGGACCAGCAGTAGTGTTCACCCCTAATGATCCCTGGGAATGGGTAGGGGGCAGTTCTTGCTTCTGCTTTTGGAACCTCTGCCTCCACCACACAACTGGAGGGATTTGGAAAGGACTTCTCTCTCAATAGGGTCCAAAATAATCAACAGGATGGTTCAGGATGATTCCAGAACATTCAAGGAAGTGGTGGGAGGACCCTTTGTAAATAGGCACAAGTCTCAAGGTGATTGTATTAAAACTAGCCTGCTTTAGGGGTACAATCCCTGCTCCTGAAAAGTGTGTAGTTGCCCTTATGATGTCATATCCAAAGTGCTTAGCTCCACATGAAGTGGAGTGGACAGGAAAGAGAAAGAGAGGCAGAGAGAATCAAGATGGCAGAATCCTTCCAAAAATGTACAGATTCATCTCTGGCTATCCTTACTCCACTCCCTCCCGTTCTCTGTAGGATCAAAGGCCTTAAGAAATGCAGCACCCTGGTGCGAGGCCTGGATCTCCATGAAAGGGTGTGCCTCTTGGTGTCTGGTCAGAGGCCAACATCCTGTGGAGTGGCTGTCCCAGGGAGAAAGGTGTCACCTGCCTTTACAAAAGAACAAAGAGAGGCACTCTACCAGGCTATCTTCTGCCAGTAGGGCAGGATACAGCATGTCTCAGGGAATACACATAACCATGTCACTGCTGAGCCGAGCCCACAGGGTCAACATATATGCAATATCAATTTAATGTGGCTGAAATAACAGTGAAGATGCTGGATCTCCTACCTTAACTCAGGTATGACTTATATTCACAGTTGTATGTGCCACACAACACCCTCAGAGTTGTGATGTTTTTGGAACAGGGGTGCATATTTTAAATGCAGCCCATGAACTGCAGAGACTTGGGTGTCACTGCAGTTGTCAAGATGGCACCTGTGACCTCTAATCGTGCTCTGTGCCACTGGTTGGGGGGTGCAACTCCTCACACAGTGTGCAGAGCAGAACTAAATGTTGCTATACCCTTTGGCTGACATTCCCCAAACTCCGACTCAGCACCAGAGGAAATGGCAGGAGGTCACTGACCTCACCAATGCCTGTGGCATGGTGAGGCACAGTGAAGTGGATGAGGACCTCTTACGGTGGAACTAGGAGAAGCTCAGTGGGAACCTGGCTTTTCCCTGGCCACTGGAGGATGTTAGCCACTGGAGGAGGAGCTGACTCCATTTGAAGAGGTCACCGCTGGACTTATCAGCAGTAAGCAGGTGACTGATGTCTCTCCACCTCAGGTGAGCGTCATGTGTGATTTCCATATGTACTAACATCTTTGCATGAGATGCTCACATATATTGGGGTAGAGTTGGCAGCCAAACATGGGTACTGCAGAAATGCTACCGTGTATGCTTCCATCACATGACCAACTTTCCTTCTGAGGCACTGACGTAAGACATCCAGTGCCAACTGCCACCTCCTTTGCGTTTTCTATATTTATTGGTACATTTATTTGATTTTTGTGAACGCTGTGCACTCTGCTCTAACTCCCTTTGTTCCCTTCTGTGTTTGTTGTACGCCCTCCTTCCCCCATTGTCTACTCTCCCTCTAGCATAGAGCAAGGACCTAGAACTGCTTTTGCTTTCCTCACGGTCGCAACATTTCCTCTGAGGTACCGAGGTAAGGCATCCAGTTCCATCAGCCCCTTCCATTGTGTTATCTGCATTGATTGGTACATTTATTTGATTTATGTGAGCACAGTGAACTCTGTTCTGTCTCCCTTTTTTCCCTTCTGTGTTTGTTGTTCGCCCTCACTACTTAAGTGATTCCCTTAGGGCAGCCCCACTGTCCATGGCAGCCCCCTTCCTGCGAAGGACCCTGAGGCAAAGGGCAACGCCTGCAGCAGATACTCCAGATTGTGTTTGCCAGTGTTCGCCAGAGGAGCTTGCACAGCAGATGTCAACCAGCAGCAACTAACAAAGTAAACAAGGTCTGGGCAGGGGATCAGCCTTTAACAACACATCCAAACATTTTTTTAAATATGCGAGGAGCTGGTCAATCCTATTGCAGTTTCCACCTGTTCTACACCCACCAAGGCACTCTACACAGCTCTGGCTTATTATGTTACCATTAAAACCCAGGACATCCTGTCTGCATTCCCCTCTTCTTCTTCTCTTTCTCCCTCTACGTCTCTCAGGCCCTCCTTGGCCACCCCCCCACTCCTTCTCTCCTCCCTCAATTCTGTAACACCTGATGATGTTTCTAGACATGTCTGGTCTATGAAAGTCTCATCCAAACAGGTGACCCCATTCTCCTCCAGAACCAATAAAGACAACATTGTTTCTCTCGCTCTAGCCATGGCCGATTTCTGTAATCACTCCTTCGCCACTGGTACTTTCCCCTCTCTTCTCAAGCACTCCACTAAAAAAGCCTTCTGCCAACCTCTCCATTCTGGCAAACTATCGCCTGATCTCTATCTCCACTTTGCTAGGTAAACTCCTGGAGATGTTGGCTATCTCCCAGCTAACCCCCCGCACTGAATCTATTGGTTGTCTCCATGACAATCAGTCTGACTTCAGAGCAGCCAGAGGCACGGAAACTGCTCTCCTAAACACCTGTGAAGATCCTCTCTCGTAACCTTGATTTCAGGACTACATATGTCCTCATTCTCCTTGACCTTTCCTCTGCATTTGACATGGTCACCCACGCCACCCTGATTAATTGTCTTTGAGAGACCCTTGGCATCAAGGATCAGGCCCTGGTGTGGCTGACCTCATTCCGCTTGTGGAGGTCAGCGCTAATATATCAGTTGATTCACTCCTTCATTTTGGACTAACACTCCCAGGTTCAGCTTGGGTCCTTTCGCTCCACCACATCCCCCTCCACATGTGGTATTCCCAAGGGCTCTATGCTCTCAGCCTGGCTCTCCAATGTCTATCTGGTCCCTTTGGTCCTCCTGATCTCTACCATTTCCTCTAACTTTCAGTGTTTTTCTAATGACACACTGCTCCATTTCAGGCTACCCTCAGCCTCCTCCTCACTCTTCACTCACTGTCTATCTGCTATTCAGGCATGGTGAGCTTCTATCGATCTCTGCCCTAATGCCAGAAAGACTGAGATCCTTCTCATTGGGACTCCTGCTCCTGCTTTTCCTCTCTCACTCTTGCTGCCCTCCTTGAGCCCTCTCAAAGAACCCTCTTGTGAGGCAAAAAACCACAGGGTCATATTTGACTCCAAACTCTCCTTCTCCCCCCACATCACAGACCTTGCCAAGAAGGCCCATTTCCAGCTGTGCCTCCTAGAGGTATTTTCACTTTTCTCACCTTCCCCAAAAGCTCACTGTGTCCAGAGCTCTGGATCTCTCTAGGCTGGACTAGTGCAACTGCCTCTGTCTCAACCTGCCTAACTCTACTCTTCACCCTCTTCAACTCACTCAGAACAGGACCGCAAGACTTATCCTTGGCCTCAAGCCCAGCGACCACATCATTACATCCTTGAAATCCCTCCACTGGCTCCCGGTGGCTGTGATTATCAAGTTGAAGACCCTCTGCATCGTCCATACGGATTTCTGGGGCTGTGGCACTCAATATCTTCAAGTCTATCTTCAAAAATACCTTCCTTCTAGAGCCCCCAATCATCTACCTCGTATTCTCTATTGTTCAGTTGTTTCTCTACGCAGAGAAATGGGAGTAGATCTCTCTCCTCTGCAGGTGCCTCACTCTGGAATAGCCTTCCTGCCTCTCTCCGTCTTGAGCCGGCTCTCCTTAAGTTCAGAAGCTCCTCAAAACCTTCCTTTTCTCCTACTCTTTCTCGCTCCTCTCCCCTGCTAACCTACCCTTGCTCCTTCCTCTGTCTGCTGAATGGCTGCTTGGTGTCCTCTGAATCTTACAGGGTACTAGGCCCCCTCGACCAGTCCCCCTTCACTTGCCACCTGGCCCACTTTGCACTGCCTCCTGGCTTACCCTGCACAACGTGGCTGGGTAGCTCCCTGTAGTCCCAGCCTTCCTGGCACTTAATGGAGAGTCCTGCTGCTCTGGTTCAACTTCCCACTGTACCCTCTCTCCTGCACTTCTTGTTGTGCACTTGCACAATCTAAATGACGCTAGGCATAGTAAGATTGTTTGTCTTTCCTTCCCTTGTTCCCCATCCTTTGCCTGGTTGTGCCTTGAAACACTTATATGTATAGGTGCATAATAAATAACAAATCAATCAATGATCACTCCCCAATGAACTGGCCTACCGATCATATTACCTACAAGCTTGTTAATCTGCCGCTCATTTTCATATTAGGTATCTCTCACATATAGGTAGATTGTGGTAGTCACCCATATCTCACATCTTGATAGATTGTGTTAGTTAGCAATATTTCAACTCCTGCCATATTGTGTTAATTAGGCAATATCTCAATTCCTACCACATTGTGGCAGTCAGCCATATCTCAATTCCTGTAGGTAAAGGAGGGGGATATCCGGGTCGCAACCATTACACTGCAACGTGCAATCTCTAACTATTCCCGGTGGGGAAGTGTAGTTAAGTACATAATGATAGAGCAGTATGAGTCTGCCGTGTGGAGCAGTTCAAAAAACAGTTGGGAAATAACACAATTGTATTAAATATAATAACATGAATAAAAATAGTAGATAAAATACAATAATACAAGAAACAGTACAATAGTGTTAACAGTAAATTTAAAAAATCCTACTCAAAGTGTAAGACAATAGCTAAAATAATGATGACTCTGGTCTATATGAGTTTAAGAAAACTCTTCTGAATAGATGTCTTCTTGATTTTCATTGGGACATAAGCTATATATAGTCTCCAGTTTTTTATGAAGCACTATGCTCAATATTCAGCATATGTAGCCCAAATCCATAGGTTTAAGTTCTTCCTCGACATGTTTCTGTTCCTTATCCCTAAATGGCCAACATGCCTCAGGAGATGTCTTTGATGTGGTCACTAATGAAGACTGGAATGTGACAAGCTTAGACCGGTCTCTTAATCAATCAACACTCGGTCTAAGTGCAGGCTGTAGATAAAAACAAATAACAGTGCTATTAGTAAATATTGAAGAATTGGAGATGCCAAAAAATGGTATATTATTTACCTTATTAGGGGTACAGTGTTTGGTCTTTAAATGTAAACCATGTTAGATAGCTCTCTAGAAAAACAAAAATGAGTTTTAGAATACTATCTTGTATTATATGCTTACTGTAGAGACTGTCTTGTCCCACTAGGTTAGAATAAATAAGTGAACTTAACCATCTTGATGGTTTGCCATGATGGAGTTTAAATCTTGAACAACACAAATCTATAGAACCCCCTCTCTCCCTATGGAAGAACAAACCCTGAACAAAGTTTTAGGGTTTGTCTTTACTAAAGAACACGACCCCTTCGAATTCCGTAGCAAATTTCCTAAATGTAGGAGAAAAATACATATTGAAGAATTCTTTTACAACTACGAATTCTCACCATCTACAAACTGTACAGGACTATGATATGCCTCCACCTTCTACCCGCGTATACATACTCATACACCTGAATCAATAGTGTTTGAAAGTAGTCTTAGCTGATCTAGTCAAACGTGAATATAAAACTACCAAAATATTCAAAATTCTGAGTAACGCTGAAAAAACAGCCATAAATCATTAGCTATGAATGACAAAATCATTGTTAAAAGAGCAGATAAAGGAGGAGGAATAGTAGTTCGGAACAGAATTGACTATATCAATAAATGTCTGAACCAATTACAACAGGAAGAGAACTACAATATCCTTACCAACCTCAGAACTACTACAAATTATTGGATAAAAGGTTACAAAAGTATAATGCATGAATACATGAAGACTGAAAAGGATTTTGTTTGAACAAAGTCGTTTTCAGAGTTGTATAATTAAATGTTTCTGAATAATGACAACATGCCATCAAAAACTCTGGAATGAAGGGATCTTCCCTCAAGAAAGAGAAGAATACTGCTTCTCTCCTGTTGGTGTCACCACTCTACCCGGACAGCCACCTCTGCCCATGTGATCCACCCTCATAATACCATCCCAAGGGTTAGGATCAGGTGGTGGCTGCCCTGCCCTGGCCATGTGAGGAGACCTTAGGCTGGGTATCAGTGGTGACTCTGCCAAAGTCATCACAGCGAAAATAGAATATCCTGGCCCTCACCATTCTCCTTCTTCTCCTCCTTCCATCAACGATCAAAGCCATGAAAGTGGATTCATCCTGGATGTCCAATTTTGTAATGGTGTACATTGCGCTCTTTTATAGGTTGTACGTTGTGTCGCGTAGCATGTGGCAGTAATATCACAAGGTTTACGTTTGCCTTTGGACTCCAGAAATGTGTGCATTGGAATTGATGAATTGAGTTATGTTTGTGCTTCACTAGGCGTAATTGTTGTTTGTGTGGCTCGTCCCTCAAAATGCCCATGTTATTCTTTGTTCTTCCTCATTTTGCATAAGAAATAGGGAATATGCATTTTCTGCCCCCATTCATTTCTTTGCACAGGCTCTCCCCACACTTTGTACTGCATGTCAAGCAAAACGCTCAGCACACTGCTAAATGGGGAAAACCCTGTGTAAAGTCATACCTGTGAATAAGAAACGTATGTTTTGTGCACCAGAAAGTGCAATTTTTCCACAGAAAACTCTCTGTGAATTAGGCTTCAAGTATTCAGGAGAGGATACTGTGGAGAGGGATTATAGAAATACATTCTTTAAGACTGTGGAGTTGTAGTGTGGAACAAGGAGAAAGTGACACATTTGAAGTAAGAATGATTTCTCGTACATGTAAGGTATACATATTTTCAATTTTATTTCTAATATTTCTCTTTAGGTATATTTTATCAACTTATTTAAAAATCATTAATTATGTTGTGGAGAGTTAAGGAGATGTGTTATATAGTTCATCCTGTTAGTACTGTGTGCAGTTCACCTTGTTTTTAGCACTTTGCACATTAGATTTCCTTTGTAGTATTCTGTAAGTTATGTTCCACATGGAATTGTTATTATCTAAGTTTAGGACTGTTAAATAAGATAGAATGAGAAGACAGATTTTGTTAGAGACTGTCACCAGAAGAAGGTGGATTTGCTGCAGCTGTATTTTGATCAACTTTGATAGAGAAGACTTTCAATGGAGATGGTGGGGACCTACTTTATTATAGTCGACAACAGGTATTGAATTGTAGTTTGAAAAATAGAGTTAAGCTTGAGGGAAATCCCCTCATGCCCAAAAAACAGAGGAGTCCGTCAATGTGCAAATTGCTGCTTTATTCCATGCCGGGATACGCACAGCTCGAAATGCACTCCGAGCTCATTACAGGCGGGCAGATACTTTTTAAACTGCTGGGACCTCACACCCAAAAGATATATTACGCACTCTAAATGGGATTGGATGAACATTATAGGCATAGTTACAGTCTATAGGAGAGAGAAAATGTGATTGGTCTGGCTAGATCTGGTAGCTCCACCTGGCCCCACCCCTATGTCAGTGCAAGCCTTGTCAGTTTAGGAAATTTACCAGAATGTGAGCAAAAATGATGGGTGGGTAAGGTGAGTTCAGAGCACCGCCTGCTTCCCACTTTTGTTTCACCCCTCTGACATCCCAGTCCTTAAACAAGGACACTCCCTTCTCCAACATGTTTTTCATCTTCTGTCTTCAATTCGATGGAAACATCTTTATCTGTTTGAATGGGCATTGTTCCCCAGCTCCAGGTCACCTGTTCAAGGACCGTAAACATTATTTTCTCTGATGGCATTTATGAGGGATTTCAGCCTTTTTGTCCTTGCAGGTGCTGTATCATTTCATCTGACTCAAGTACTCTCCTCCAGCATTCTTGGTAGGGCTGGACATGCTGCCAGGCCTGTTTTGTGTCTCTAAAAAAAAAATGTGTATCAGGTCACAGCCCTGTGTTTTGAGCTTTCCCAAATCTTTTCAATACAGCTGTGGATTCCATTTTGCTTTCATGGCTATTGTTCATGGTAATTGCTTTTTCAGTGTGAGAAAGCAGTTCATATGCTTTGTTTTGCAACTGGCTAATGTCTCTGCAGGTGTGTTCAGCCACGTTGCCTTTTCATGATTTCTTTGGTGATGTCATCCGGGTATGGTCTGTTGGGCTGCTTCAGTGGGTGTCATCATCATCTTGGTATGCTGGGGGGCTGGGTTGAGACCCCCTCAATTGTATCTTGGCTATTCTGGCTTCCAGGTGCTGTGAATCCCACTCGAGTGCCCCAAGGGCCAATGTCAAAACACAGGGGTGGCTGGCAAACAACTTCAGAGGACCTGCAGCAGATTGAGGTCCTAGGCACAGGGTGGCTGGCAGAGAGACAGGCTAATGGACCAGCAGTAGTGTTCACCCCTAATGATCCCTGGGAATGGGTAGGGGGCAGTTCTTGCTTCTGCTTTTGGAACCTCTGCCTCCACCACACAACTGGAGGGATTTGGAAAGGACTTCTCTCTCAATAGGGTCCAAAATAATCAACAGGATGGTTCAGGATGATTCCAGAACATTCAAGGAAGTGGTGGGAGGACCCTTTGTAAATAGGCACAAGTCTCAAGGTGATTGTATTAAAACTAGCCTGCTTTAGGGGTACAATCCCTGCTCCTGAAAAGTGTGTAGTTGCCCTTATGATGTCATATCCAAAGTGCTTAGCTCCACATGAAGTGGAGTGGACAGGAAAGAGAAAGAGAGGCAGAGAGAATCAAGATGGCAGAATCCTTCCAAAAATGTACAGATTCATCTCTGGCTATCCTTACTCCACTCCCTCCCGTTCTCTGTAGGATCAAAGGCCTTTAGAAATGCAGCACCCTGGTGCGAGGCCTGGATCTCCATGAAAGGGTGTGCCTCTTGGTGTCTGGTCAGAGGCCAACATCCTGTGGAGTGGCTGTCCCAGGGAGAAAGGTGTCACCTGCCTTTACAAAAGAACAAAGAGAGGCACTCTACCAGGCTATCTTCTGCCAGTAGGGCAGGATACAGCATGTCTCAGGGAATACACATAACCATGTCACTGCTGAGCTGAGCCCACAGGGTCAACATATATGGAATATCAATTTAATGTGGCTGAAATAACAGTGAAGATGCTGGATCTCCTACCTTAACTCAGGTATGACTTATATTCACAGTTGTATGTGCCACACAACACCCTCAGAGTTGTGATGTTTTTGGAACAGGGGTGCATATTTTAAATGCAGCCCATGAACTGCAGAGACTTGGGTGTCACTGCAGTTGTCAAGATGGCACCTGTGACCTCTAATCATGCTCTGTGCCACTGGTTGGGGGGTGCAACTCCTCACACAGTGTGCAGAGCAGAACTAAGTGTTGCTATACCCTTTGGCTGACATTCCCCAAACTCCGACTCAGCACCAAAGGAAATGGCAGGAGGTCACTGACCTCACCAATGCCTGTGGCATGGTGAGGCACAGTGAAGTGGATGAGGACCTCTTACGATGGAACTAGGAGAAGCTCAGTGGGAACCTGGCTTTTCCCTGGCCACTGGAGGATGTTAGCCACTGGAGGAGGAGCTGACTCCATTTGAAGAGGTCACCGCTGGACTTATCAGCAGTAAGCAGGTGACTGATGTCTCTCCACCTCAGGTGAGCGTCATGTGTGATTTCCATATGTACTAACATTTTTGCATGAGATGCTCACATATATTGGGGTAGAGTTGGCAGCCAAACATAGGTACTGCAGAAATGCTACCGTGTATGCTTCCATCACATGACCAACTTTCCTTCTGAGGCACTGACGTGAGACATCCAGTGCCAACTGCCACCTCCTTTGCGTTTTCTATATTTATTGGTACATTTATTTAATTTTTGTGAACACTGTGCACTCTGCTCTATCTCCCTTTGTTCCCTTCTGTGTTTGTTGTACGCCCTCCTTCCCCCATTGTCTACTCTCCCTCTACCATAGAGCAAGAACCTAGTACTGCGTTTGCTTTACTCACGGTCGCAACATTTCCTCTGAGGTACCCAGGTAAGGCATCCAGTTCCATCAGCCCCTTCCATTGTGTTATCTGCATTGATTGGTACATTTATTTGATTTATGTGAGCACAGTGAACTCTCTTCTGTCTCCCTTTTTTCCCTCTGTGTTTGTTGTTCGCCCTCCCTACTTAAGTGATTCCCTTAGAGCAGCCCCACTGCCCATGGCAGCCCCCTTCCTGCGAAGGACCCTGAGGCAAAGGGCAACGCCTGCAGCAGATACTCCAGATTGTGTTTGCCAGTGTTCGCCAGAGGAGCTTGCACAGCAGATGTCAACCAGCAGCAACTAACAAAGTAAACAAGGTCTGGGCAGGGGGTGCAGCCTTTAACAACACAGCCAAACATTTTTTTAAATATGCGAGGAGCTGGTCAATCCTATTGCAGTTTCCACCTGTTCTACACCCACCAAGGCACTCTACACGGCTCTGGCTTATCATGTTACCATTAAAACCCAGGACATCCTGTCTGCATTCCCCTCTTCTTCTTTTTCTCCCTCTACGTCTCTCAGGCCCTCCTTGGCCACCCCCCACTCCTTCTCTCCTCCCTCAATTCTGTAACACCTGATGATGTTTCTAGACATGTCTGGTCTATGAAAGTCTCATCCAAACAGGTGACCCCATTCTCCTCCAGAACCAATAAAGACAACATTGTTTCTCTCGCTCTAGCCATGGCCGATTTCTGTAATCACTCCTTCGCCACTGGTACTTTCCCCTCTCTTCTCAAGCATTCCACTAAAAAAGCCTTCTGCCAACCTCTCCATTCTGGCAAACTATCGCCTGATCTCTATCTCCACTTTACTAGGTAAACTCCTGGAGATGTTGGCTATCTCCCAGCTAACCCCCCGCACTGAATCTATTGGTTGTCTCCATGACAATCAGTCTGACTTCAGAGCAGCCAGAGGCATGGAAACTGCTCTCCTAAACACCTGTGAAGATCTTCTCTCTAACCTTGATTCCAGGTCTACATCTGTCCTCATTCTCCTTGACCTTTCCTCTGTATTTGACATGGTCACCCACGTCACCCTGATTAATTGTCTTTGAGAGACCCTTGGCATCACGGATCAGGCCCTGGTGTGGCTGACCTCGTTCCTCTTGTTTAGGTCAGCACTAATATATCAGTTGATTCACTCCTTCATTTTGGACTAACCCTCCCAGGTTCAGCTTCAGTCCTTTCTCTCCACCACATCCCCCTCAAATGTGGTATTCCCAAGGGCTCTATGCTCTCAGCCTGGCTCTCCAATGTCTATCTGGTCCCTTTGGTCCTCCTGATCTCTACCATTTCCTCTAACTTTCAGTGTTTTTCTAATGACACACTGCTCCATTTCAGGCTACCCTCAGCCTCCTCCTCACTCTTCACTCACTGTCTATCTGCTATTCAGGCATGGTGAGCTTCTATCGATCTCTGCCCTAATGCCAGAAAGACTGAGATCCTTCTCATTGGGACTCCTGCTCCTGCTTTTCCTCTCTGACTCTTGCTGCCCTCCTTGAGCCCTCTCAAAGAACCCTCTTGTGAGGCAAAAAACCACAGGGTCATATTTGAATCCAAGCTCTCCTTCTCCCCCCACATCACAGACCTTGCCAAGAAGGCCCATTTCCAGCGGTGCCTCCTAGAGGTATTTTCACTTTTCTCACCTTCCCCAAAAGCTCACTGTGTCCAGAGCTCTGGATCTCTCTAGACTGGACTAGTGCAACTGCCTCTTTCTCAACCTGCCTAACTCTACTCTTCGCCCTCTTCAACTCACTCAGAACAGGACCGCAAGACTTATCCTTGGCCTCAAGCCCAGCGACCACATCATTACATCCTTGAAATCCCTCCACTGGCTCCCGGTGGCTGTGATTATCAAGTTGAAGACCCTCTGCATCGTCCATACGGATTTCTGGGGCTGTGGCACTCAATATCTTCAAGTCTATCTTCAAAAATACCTTCCTTCTAGAGCCCCCAATCATCTACCTTGTATTCTCTATTGTTCAGTTGTTTCTCTACGCAGAGAAATGGGAGTAGATCTCTCTCCTCTGCAGGTGCCTCACTCTGGAATAGCCTTCCTGCATCTCTCCGTCTTGAGCCGGCTCTCCTTAAGTTCAGAAGCTCCTCAAAACCTTCCTTTTCTCCTACTCTTTCTCGCTCCTCTCCCCTGCTAACCTACCCTTGCTCCTTCCTCTGTCTGCTGAATGGCTGCTTGGTGTCCTCTGAATCTTACACGGTACTAGGCCCCCTCGACCAGTCCCCTTTCACTTGCCACCTGGCCCACTTTGCACTGCCTCCTGGCTTACCCTGCACAACGTGGCTGGGTAGCTCCCTGTAGTCCCAGCCTTCCTGGCACTTAATGGAGAGTCCTGCTGCTCTGGTTCAACTTCCCACTGTACCCTCTCTCCTGCACTTCTTGTTGTGCACTTGCACAATCTAAATGACGCTAGGCATAGTAAGATTGTTTGTCTTTTCTTCCCTTGTTCCCCATCATTTGCCTGGTTGTGCCTTGAAACACTTATATGTATAGGTGCATAATAAATAACAAATCAATCAATGATCACTCCCCAATGAACTGGCCTACCGATCATATTACCTACAAGCTTGTTAATCTGCCGCTCATTTTCATATTAGGTATCTCTCACATATAGGTAGATTGTGGTAGTCACCCATATCTCACATCTTGATAGATTGTGTTAGTTAGCAATATTTCAACTCCTGCCATATTGTGTTAATTAGGCAATATCTCAATTCCTACCACATTGTGGCAGTCAGCCATATCTCAATTCCTGTAGGTAAAGGAGGGGGATATCCGGGTTGCAACCATTACACTGCAACGTGCAATCTCTAACTATTCCCGGTGGGGAAGTGTAGTTAAGTACATAATGATAGAGCAGTATGAGTCTGCCGTGTGGAGCAGTTCAAAAAACAGTTGGGAAATAACACAATTGTATTAAATATAATAACATGAATAAAAATAGTAGATAAAATACAATAATACAAGAAACAGTACAATAGTGTTAACAGTAAATTTAAAAAATCCTACTCAAAGTGTAAGACAATAGCTAAAATAATGATGACTCTGGTCTATATGAGTTTAAGAAAACTCTTCTGAATAGATGTCTTCTTGATTTTCATTGGGACATAAGCTATATATAGTCTCCAGTTTTTTATGAAGCACTATGCTCAATATTCAGCATATGTAGCCCAAATCCATAGGTTTAAGTTCTTCCTCGGCATGTTTCTGTTCCTTATCCCTAAATGGCCAACATGCCTCAGTAGATGTCTTTGATGTGGTCACTAATGAAGACTGGAATGTGACAAGCTTAGACCGGTCTCTTAATCAATCAACACTCGGTCTAAGTGCAGGCTGTAGATAAAAACAAATAACAGTGCTATTAGTAAATATTGAAGAATTGGAGATGCCACAAAATGGTATATTATTTACCTTATTAGGGGTACAGTGTTTGGTCTTTAAATGTAAACCATGTTAGATAGCTCTCTAGAAAAACAAAAATTAGTTTTAGAATACTATCTTGTATTATATGCTTACTGTAGAGACTGTCTTGTCCCACTAGGTTAGAATAAATAAGTGAACTTAACCATCTTGATGGTTTGCCGTGATGGAGTTTAAATCTTGAACAACACAAATCTATAGAACCCCCTCTCTCCCTATGGAAGAACAAACCCTGAACAAAGTTTTAGGGTTTGTCTTTACTAAAGAACACAACCCCTTCGAATTCCGTAGCGAATTTCATAAATGTAGGAGAAAAATACATATTGAAGAATTCTTTTACAACTACGAATTCCCACCATCTACAAACTGTACAGGACTATGATATGCCTCCACCTTCTACCTGCGTATACATACTCATACACCTGAATCAATAGTGTTTGAAAGTAGTCTTAGCTGATCTAGTCAAACGTGAATATAAAACTACCAAAATATTCGAAATTCTGAGTAACGCTGAAAAAACAGCCATAAATCATTAGCTATGAATGACAAAATCATTGTTAAAAGAGCAGATAAAGGAGGAGGAATAGTAGTTCGGACACAGAATTGACTATATCAATAAATGTCTGAACCAATTACAACAGGAAGAGAACTAAAAAAATCCTTACCAACCTCAGAACTACTACAAATTATTGGATAAAAGGTTACAAAACTATAATGCATGAATACATGAAGACTGAAAAGGATTTTGTTTGAACAAAGTCGTTTTCAGAGTTGTATAATTAAATGTTTCTGAATAATGACAACATGCCATCAAAAACTCTGGAATTAAGGGATCTTCCCTCAAGAAAGAGAAGAATACTGCTTCTCTCCTGTTGGTGTCACCACTCTTCCCGGACAGCCACCTCTGCCCATGTGATCCACCCTCATAATACCATCCCAAGGGTTAGGATCAGGTGGTGGCTGCCCTGCCCTGGCCATGTGAGGAGACCTTAGGCTGGGTATCAGTGGTGACTCTGCCAAAGTCATCACAGCGAAAATAGAATATCCTGGCCCTCACCATTCTCCTTCTTCTCCTCCTTCCATCAACGATCAAAGCCATGAAAGTGGATTCATCCTGGATGTCCAAATTTGTAATGGTGTGCATTGTGCTCTTTTATAGGTTGTACGTTGTGTCGCGTATCATGTGGCAGTAATATCACAAGGTTTACGTTTGCCTTTGGACTCCAGAAATGTGTGCATTGGAATTGATGAATTGAGTTATGTTTGTGGTTCACTAGGCGTAATTGTTGTTTGTGTGGCTCGTCCCTCAACATGCCCATGTTATTCTTTGTTCTTCCCCATTTTGCATAAGAAATAGGGAATATGCATTTTCTGCCCCCATTCATTTGTTTGCACAGGCTCTCCCCACACTTTGTACTGCATGTCAAGCAAAACGCTCAGCACACTGCTAAATGGGGAAAACCCTGTGTAAAGTCATACCTGTGAATAAGAAACGTACGTTTTGTGCACCAGAAAGTGCAATTTTTCCACAGAAAACTCTCTGTGAATTAGGTTTCAAGTATTCAGGAGAGGATACTGTGGAGAGGGATTATAGAAATACATTCTTTAAGACTGTGGAGTTGAAGTGTGGAACAAGGAGAAAGTGACACATTTGAAGTAAGAATGTTTTCTCGTACATGTAAGGTATACATATTTTCAATTTTATTTCTAATATTTCTCTTTAGCTATATTTTATCAAATTATTTAAAAATCATTAATTATGTTGTGGAGAGTTAAGGAGATGTGCTATATAGTTCATCCTGTTAGTACCGTGTGCAGTTCACCTTGTTTTTAGCACTTTGCACATTAGATTTCCTTTGTAGTATTCTGTAAGTTATGTTCCACATGGAATTGTTATTATCTAAGTTTAGGACTGTTAAATAAGATAGAATGGGAAGACAGATTTTGTTAGAGACTGTCACCAGAAGAAGGTGGATTTGCTGCAGCTGTATTTTGATCAACTTTGATAGAGAAGACTTTCAATGGAGATGGTGGGGACCTACTTTATTATAGTTGACAACAGGTATTGAATTATAGTTTGAAAAATAGAGTTAAGCTTGAGGGAAATCCCCTCATGCCCAAAAAACAGAGGAGTCCGTCAATGTGCAAATTGCTGCTTTATTCCATGCCGGGATACGCACAGCTCAAAATGCCCTCTGAGATCATTACAGGCGGGCAGATACTTTTTAAACTGCTGGGACCTCACAACCAAAAGATATATTACGCACTCTAAATGGGATTGGGTGAACATTATAGGCATAATTACAGTCTATAGGAGACAGAAAATGTGATTGGTCTGGCTAGATCTGGTAGCTCCACCTGGCCCCACCCCATGTCAGTGCAAGCCTTGTCAGTTTAGGAAATTTACCAGAATGTGAGCAAAAATGATGGGTGGGGAAGGTGAGTTCAGAGCACCGCCTGCTTCCCACTATTGTTTCACCCCTCTGACATCGCAGCCCTTAAACAAGGACACTCCCTTCTCCAACATTTTTTTCATCTTCTGCTTCAATTCGATGGAAACATCTTTATCTGTCTGAATGGGCATTGTTCCCCAGCTCCAGGTCACGTGTTCAAGGACCGTAAACATTATTTTTTCTGATGGCATTTATGAGGGATTTCAGCCTTTTTGTCCTTGCAGGTGCTGTATCATTTCATCTGACTCAAGTACTCTCCTCCAGCATTCTTGGTAGGGCTGGACATGCTGCCAGGCCTGTTTTGCGTCTCTAAAAAAAAAATGTGTATCAGGTCACAGCCCTGTGTTTTGAGCTTTCCCAAATCTTTTCAATGCAGCTGTGGATTCCATTTTGCTTTCATGGCTATTGTTCATGGTAATTGCTTTTTCAGTGTGAGAAAGCAGTTCATATGCTTTGTTTTGCAACTGGCTAATGTCTCTGCAGGTGTGTTCAGCCACGTTGCCTTTTCATGATTTCTTTGGTGATGTCATCCGGGTATGGTCTGTTGGGCTGCTTCAGTGGGTATCATCATCATCTTGGTGGTATGCTGGGGGGCTGGGTTGATACCCACTCATTTCTATCTTGGTTATTCTGGCTTCCAGGTGCTGTGAATCCCACTCGAGTGCCCCAAGGGCCAATGTCAAAACACAGGGGTGGCTGGCAAACAACTTCAGAGGACCTACAGCAGATTGAGGTCCTAGGCACAGGGTGGCTGGCAGAGAGACAGGCTAATGGTCCAGCAGTAGTGTTCACCCCTAATGATCCCTGGGAATGGGTAGGGGACAGTTCTTGCTTCTGCTTTTGCAACCTCTGCCTCCACCCCACAACTGGAGAGATTTGGAAAGGACTTCTCTCTCAATAGGGTCCAAAATAATCAACAGGATGGTTCAGGATAATTCCAGAACATTCAAGGAAGTGGTGGGAGGACCCTTTGTAAATAGGCACAAGTCTCAAGGTGATTGTATTAAAACTAGCCTGCTTTAGGGGTACATTCCCTGCTCCTGAAAAGTGTGTAGTTGCCCTTATGATGTCCTATCCAAAGTGCTTAGCTCCACATGAAGTGGAGTGGACAGGAAAGAGAAAGAGAGGCAGAGAGAATCAAGATGGCAGAATCCTTCCAAAAATGTACAAATTCATCTCTGGCTATCCTTACTCCACCCCCTCCCGTTCTCTGTAGGATCAAAGGCCTTTAGAAATGCAGCACCCTGGTGCGAGGCCTGGATCTCCATGAAAGGGTGTGCCTCTTGGTGTCTGGTCAGAGGCCAACATCCTGTGGAGTGGCTGTCCCAGGGAGAAAGGTGTCACCTGCCTTTACAAAAGAACAAAGAGAGGCACTCTACCAGGCTATCTTCTGCCAGTAGGGCAGGATACAGCATGTCTCAGGGAATACACATAACCATGTCACTGCTGAGCTGAGCCCACAGGGTCACCATATATGCAATATCAATTTAATGTGGATGAAAAAACAGTGAAGATGCTGGATCTCCTACCTTAACTCAGGTATGACTTATATGTACAGTTTTATGTGCCACACAACACCCTCAGAGTTGTGTTGTTTTTGGAACAGGGGTGCATATTTTAAATGCAACCCATAAACTGCAGAGACTTGGGTGTCACTGCAGTTGTCAAGATGGCACCTGTGACCTCTAATTGTGCTCTGTGCCACTGGTTGGGGGGTGCAACTCCTCACACAGTGTGCAGAGCAGAACTAAGTGTTGCTATACCCTTTGGCTGACATTCCCCAAACTCCGACTCAGCACCAGAGGAAATGGCAGGAGGTCACTGACCTCACCAATGCCTGTGGCATGGTGAGGCACAGTGAAGTGGATGAGGACCTCTTACGATGGAACTAGGAGAAGCTCAGTGGGAACCTGGCTTTTCCCTGGCCACTGGAGGATGTTAGCCACTGGAGGAGGAGCTGACTCCATTTGAAGAGGTCACCGCTGGACTTATCAGCAGTAAGCAGGTGACTGATGTCTCTCCACCTCAGGTGAGCGTCATGTGTGATTTCCATATGTACTAACATTTTTGCATGAGATGCTCACATATATTGGGGTAGAGTTGGCAGCCAAACATGGGTACTGCAGAAATGCTACCGTGTATGCTTCCATCACATGGCCAACTTTCCTTCTGAGGCACTGACGTAAGACATCCAGTGCCAACTGCCACCTCCTTTGCGTTTTCTATATTTATTGGTACATTTATTTGATTTTTGTGAACGCTGTGCACTCTGCTCTATCTCCCTTTGTTCCCTTCTGTGTTTGTTGTACGCCCTCCTTCCCCCATTGTCTACTCTCCCTCTAGCATAGAGCAAGGACCTAATACTGCTTTTGCTTTCCTCACGGTCGCAACATTTCCTCTGAGGTACCGAGGTAAGGCATCCAGTTCCATCAGCCCCTTCCATTGTGTTATCTGCATTGATTGGTACATTTATTTGATTTATGTGAGCACAGTGAACTCTCTTCTGTCTCCCTTTTTTCCCTTCTGTGTTTGTTGTTCGCCCTCCCTACTTAAGTGATTCCCTTAGGACAGCCCCACTGCCATGGCAGCCCCCTTCCTGCGAAGGACCCTGAGGCAAAGGGCAACGCCTGCAGCAGATACTCCAGATTGTGTTTGCCAGTGTTCGCCAGAGGAGCTTGCACAGCAGATGTCAACCAGCAGCAACTAACAAAGTAAACAAGGTCTGGGCAGGGGGTGCAGCCTTTAACAACACAGCCAAACATTTTTTTAAATATGCGAGGAGCTGGTCAATCCTATTGCAGTTTCCACCTGTTCTACACCCACCAAGGCACTCTACACAGCTCTGGCTTATCATGTTACCATTAAAACCCAGGACATCCTGTCTGCATTCCCCTCTTCTTCTTCTCTTTCTCCCTCTACGTCTCTCAGGCCCTCCTTGGCCACCCCCACTCCTTCTCTCCTCCCTCAATTCTGTAACACCTGATGATGTTTCTAGACATGTCTGTTCTATGAAAGTCTCATCCAAACAGGTGACCCCATTCTCCTCCAGAACCAATAAAGACAACATTGTTTCTCTCGCTCTAGCCATGGCCGATTTCTGTAATCACTCCTTCGCCACTGGTACTTTCCCCTCTCTTCTCAAGCAATCCACTAAAAAAGCCTTCTGCCAACCTCTCCATTCTGGCAAACTATCGCCTGATCTCTATCTCCACTTTGCTAGGTAAACTCCTGGAGATGTTGGCTATCTCCCAGCTAACTCCTCGCACTGAATCTATTGGTTGTCTCCATGACAATCAGTCTGACTTCAGAGCAGCCAGAGGCACAGAAACTGCTCTCCTAAACACCTGTGAAGATCTTCTCTCTAACCTTGATTCCAGGTCTACATCTGTCCTCATTCTCCTTGACCTTTCCTCTGCATTTGACATGGTCACCCATGCCACCCTGATTAATTGTCTTTGAGAGACCCTTGGCATCACGGATCAGGCCCTGGTGTGGCTGACCTCGTTCCGCTTGTTGAGGTCAGCGCTAATATATCAGTTGATTCACTCCTTCATTTTGGACTAACCCTCCCAGGTTCAGCTTGGGTCCTTTCTCTCCACCACATCCCCCTCCACATGTGGTATTCCCAAGCTCTCCAATGTCTATCTGGTCCCTTTGGTCCTCCTGATTTCTACCATTTCCTCTAACTTTCAGTGTTTTTCTAATGACACACTGCTCCATTTCAGGCTACCCTCAGCCTCCTCCTCACTCTTCACTCACTGTCTATCTGCTATTCAGGCATGGTGAGCTTCTATCGATCTCTGCCCTAATGCCAGAAAGACTGAGATCCTTCTCATTGGGACTCCTGCTCCTGCTTTTCCTCTCTGACTCTTGCTGCCCTCCTTGAGCCCTCTCAAAGAACCCTCTTGTGAGGCAAAAAACCACAGGGTCATATTTGACTCCAAACTCTCCTTCTCCCCCCACATCACAGACCTTGCCAAGAAGGCCCATTTCCAGCTGTGCCTCCTAGAGGTATTTTCACTTTTCTCACCTTCCCCAAAAGCTCACTGTGTCCAGAGCTCTGGATCTCTCTAGGCTGGACTAGTGCAACCGCCTCTTTCTCAACCTGCCTAACTCTACTCTTCGCCCTCTTCAACTCACTCAGAACAGGACCGCAAGACTTATCCTTGGCCTCAAGCCCAGGGACCGCATCATTACATCCCTGAAATCCCTCCACTGGCTCCCGGTGGCTGTGATGATCAAGTTGAAGATCCTCTGCATCGTCCATACGGATTTCTGGGGCTGTGGCACTCAATATCTTCAAGTCTATCTTTAAAAATAGCTTACTTCTAGAGCCCCCAGTCATCTACCTCGTATTCTCTATTGGTCAGTTGTTTCTCTACGCAGAGAAATGCGAGTAGATCTCTCTCCTCTGCAGGTGCCTCACTCTGGAATAGCCTTCCTGCCTCTCTCCGTCTTGAGCCGGCTCTCCTTAAGTTCAGAAGCTCCTCAAAACCTTACTTTTCTCCTACTCTTTCTCGCTCCCCTCCCCTGCTAACCTACCCTTGTTCCTTCCTCTGTCTGCTAAATGGCTGCTTGGTGTCCTCTGAATCTTACAGGGTACTAGGCCCCCTCGACCAGTCCCCCTTCACTTGCCACCTGGCCCCCTTTGCACTGCCTCCTGGCTTACCCTGCACAACGTGGCTGGGTAGCTCCCTGTAGTCCCAGCCTTCCTGGCACTTAATGGAGAGTCCTGCTGCTCTGGTTCAACTTCCCACTGTACCCTCTCTCCTGCACTTCTTGTTGTGCACTTGCACAATCTAAATGATGCTAGGCATAGTAAGATTGTTTGTCTTTTCTTCCCTTGTTCCCCATCCTTTGCCTGGTTGTGCCTTGAAACACTTATATGTATAGGTGCATAATAAATAACAAATCAATCAATGATAACTCCCCAATGAACTGGCCTACCGATCATATTACCTACAAGCTTGTTAATCTGCCGCTCATTTTCATATTAGGTATCTCTCACATATAGGTAGATTGTGGTAGTCACCCATATCTCACATCTTGATAGATTGTGTTAGTTAGCATTATTTCAACTCCTGCCATATCGTGTTAATTAGGCAATATCTCAATTCCTACCACATTGTGGCAGTCAGCCATATCTCAATTCCTGTAGGTAAAGGAGGGGGATATCCGGGTCGCAACCATTACACTGAAACGTGCAATCTCTAACTATTCCCGGTGGGGAAGTGTAGTTAAGTACATAATGATAGAGCAGTATGAGTCTGCCGTGTGGAGCAGTTCAAAAAACAGTTGGGAAATAACACAATTGTATTAAATATAATAACATGAATAAAAATAGTAGATAAAATACAATAATACAAGAAACAGTACAATAGTGTTAACAGTAAATTTAAAAAATCCTACTCAAAGTGTAAGACAATAGCTAAAATAATGATGACTCTGGTCTATATGAGTTTAAGAAAACTCTTCTGAATAGATGTCTTCTTGACTTTTATTGGGACATAAGTTATATATAGTCTCCAGTTTTTTATGAAGCACTATGCTCAATATTCAGCATATGTAGCCCAAATCCATAGGTTTAAGTTCTTCCTCGGCATGTTTCTGTTCCTTATCCCTAAATGGCAAACATGCCTCAGGAGATGTCTTTGATGTGGTCACTAATGATGACTGGAATGTGACAAGCTGAGACCGGTCTCTTAATCAATCAACACTCGGTCTAAGTGCAGGCTGTAGATAAAAACAAATAACAGTGCTATTAGTAAATAATGAAGAATTGGAGATGCCACAAAATGGTATATTATTTACCTTATTAGGGGTACAGTGTTTGGTCTTTAAATGTAAACCATGTTAGATAGCTCTCTAGAAAAACAAAAATTAGTTTTAGAATACTATCTTGTATTATATACTTACTGTAGAGACTGTCTTGTCCCACTAGGTTAGAATAAATAAGTGAACATAACCATCTTGATGGTTTGCCGTGATGGAGTTTAAATCTTGAACAACACAAATCTATAGAACCCCCTCTCTCCCTATGGAAGAACAAACCCTGAACAAAGTTTTAGGGTTTGTCTTTACTAAAGAACACGACCCCTTCGAATTCCGTAGCGAATTTCATAAATGTAGGAGAGAAATACATATTGAAGAATTCTTTTACAACTACGAATTCCCACCATCTACAAACTGTACAGGACTATGATATGCCTCCCCCTTCTACCCGTGCATACATACTCATACACCTGAATCAATAGTGTTTGAAAGTAGTCTTAGCTGATCTAGTCAAACGTGAATATAAAACTACCAAAATATTCAAAATTCTGAGTAACGCTGAAAAAACAGCCATAAATCATTAGCTATGAATGACAAAATTATTGTTAAAAGAGCAGATAAAGGAGGAGGAATAGTAGTTTGGAACAGAATTGACTATATCAGTAAATGTCTGAACCAATTACAACAGGAAGAGAACTACAAAATCCTTACCAACCTCAGAACTACTACAAATTATTGGATAAAAGGTTACAAAAGTATAATGCATGAATACATGAAGACTGAAAAGGATTTTGTTTGAACAAAGTCGTTTTCAGAGTTGCATAATTAAATGTTTCTGAATAATGACAACATGCCATCAAAAACTCTGGAATGAAGGGATCTTCCCTCAAGAAAGAGAAGAATACTGCTTCTCTCCTGTTGGTGTCACCACTCTTCCCGGACAGCCACCTCTGCCCATGTAATCCACCCTCATAATACCATCCCAAGGGTTAGGATCAGGTGGTGGCTGCCATGCCCTGGCCATGTGAGGAGACCTTAGGCTGGGTATCAGTGGTGACTCTGCCAAAGTCATCACAGCGAAAATAGAATATCCTGGCCCTCACCATTCTCCTTCTTCTCCTCCTTCCATCAACGATCAAAGCCATGAAAGTGGATTCATCCTGGATGTCCAATTTTGTAATGGTGTACATTGCGCTCTTTTATAGGTTGTACGTTGTGTCGCGTATCATGTGGCAGTAATATCACAAGGTTTACGTTTGCCTTTGGACTCCAGAAATGTGTGCATTGGAATTGATGAATTGAGTTATGTTTGTGCTTCACTAGGCGTAATTGTTGTTTGTGTGGCTCGTCCCTCAACATGCCCATGTTATTCTTTGTTCTTCCTCATTTTGCATAAGAAATAGGGAATATGCATTTTCTGCCCCCATTCATTTATTTGCACAGGCTCTCCCCACACTTTGTACTGCATGTCAAGCAAAACGCTCAGCACACTGCTAAATGGGGAAAACCCTGTGTAAAGTCATACCTGTGAATAAGAAACGTATGTTTTGTGCACCAGAAAGTGCAATTTTTCCACAGAAAACTCTCTGTGAATTAGGCTTCAAGTATTCAGGAGAGGATACTGTGGAGAGGGATTATAGAAATACATTCTTTAAGACTGTGGAGTTGTAGTGTGGAACAAGGAGAAAGTGACACATTTGAAGTAAGAATGATTTCTCGTACATGTAAGGTATACATATTTTCAATTTTATTTCTAATATTTCTCTTTAGGTATATTTTATCAAATTATTTAAAAATCATTAATTATGTTGTGGAGAGTTAAGGAGATGTGTTATATAGTTCATCCTGTTAGTACCGTGTGCAGTTCACCTTATTTTTAGCACTTTGCACATTAGATTTCCTTTGTAGTATTCTGTAAGTTATGTTCCACATGGAATTGTTATTATCTAAGTTTAGGACTGTTAAATAAGATAGAATGAGAAGACAGATTTTGTTAGAGACTGTCACCAGAAGAAGGTGGATTTGCTGCAGCTGTATTTTGATCAACTTTGATAGAGAAGACTTTCAATGGAGATGGTGGGGACCTACTTTATTATAGTCGACAACAGGTATTGAATTGTAGTTTGAAAAATAGAGTTAAGCTTGAGGGAAATCCCCTCATGCCCAAAAAACAGAGGAGTCCGTCAATGTGAAAATTGCTGCTTTATTCCATGCCGGGATACGCACAGCTCAAAATGCATTCCGAGCTCATTACAGGCGGGCAGATACTTTTTAAACTGCTGGGACTTCACAACCAAAAGATATATTACGCACTCTAAATGGGATTGGGTCAACATTATAGGCATAATTACAGTCTATAGGAGACAGAAAATGTGATTGGTTTGGCTAGATCTGGCAGCTCCACCTGGCCCCACCCCCATGTCAGTGCAAGCCTTGTCAGTTTAGGAAATTTACCAGAATGTGAGCAAAAATGATGGGTGGGGAAGGTGAGTTCAGAGCACCGCCTGCTTCCCACTATTGTTTCACCCCTCTGACATCCCAGTCCTTAAACATGGACACTCCCTTCTCCAACATTTTTTTCATCTTCTGTCTTCAATTCGATGGAAACATCTTTATCTCTCTGAATGGGCATTGTTCCCCAGCTCCAGGTCACGTGTTCAAGGACCGTAAACATTATTTTCTCTGATGGCATTTATGAGGGATTTCAGCCTTTTTGTCCTTGCAGGTGATGTATCATTTCATCTGACTCAAGTACTCTCCTCCAGCATTCTTGGTAGGGCTGGACATGCTGACAGGCCTGTTTTACGTCTCTAAAAAAAAAATGTGTATCAGGTCACAGCCCTGTGTTTTGAGCTTTCCCAAATCTTTTCAATGCAGCTGTGGATTCCATTTTGCTTTCATGGCTATTGTTCATGGTAATTGCTTTTTCAGTGTGAGAAAGCAGTTCATATACATTGTTTTGCAACTGGCTAATGTCTCTGCAGGTGTGTTCAGCCACGTTGCCTTTTCATGATTTCTTTGGTGATGTCATCCGGGTATGGTCTGTTGGGCTGCTTCAGTGGGTATCATCATCATCTTGGTGGTATGCTAGGGGGAGACCCCCTCAACTGTATCTTGGCTATTCTGGCTTCCAGGTGCTGTGAATCCCACTCGAGTGCCCCAAGGGCCAATGTCAAAACACAGGGGTGGCTGGCAAACAACTTCAGAGGACCTGCAGCAGATTGAGGTCCTAGGCACAGGGTGGCTGGCAGAGAGACAGGCTAATGGTCCAGCAGTAGTGTTCACCCCTAATGATCCCTGGGAATGGGTAGGGGACAGTTCTTGCTTCTGCTTTTGGAACCTCTGCCTCCACCCCACAACTGGAGGGATTTGGAAAGGACTTCTCTCTCAATAGGGTCCAAAATAATCAACAGGATGGTTCAGGATGATTCCAGAACATTCAAGGAAGTGGTGGGAGGACCCTTTGTAAATAGGCACAAGTCTCAAGGTGATTGTATTAAAACTAGCCTGCTTTAGGGGTACAATCCCTGCTCCTGAAAAGTGTGTAGTTGCCCTTATGATGTCATATCCAAAGTGCTTAGCTCCACATGAAGTGGAGTGGACAGGAAAGAGAAAGAGAGGCAGAGAGAATCAAGATGGCAGAATCCTTCCAAAAATGTACAGATTCATCTCTGGCTATCCTTACTCCACCCCCTCCCGTTCTCTGTAGGATCAAAGGCCTTTAGAAATGCAGCACCCTGGTGCGAGGCCTGGATCTCCATGAAAGGGTGTGCTTCTTGGTGTCTGGTCAGAGGCCAACATCCTGTGGAGGGGCTGTCCCAGGGAGAAAGGTGTCACCTGCCTTTACAAAAGAACAAAGAGAGGCACTCTACCAGGCTATCTTCTGCCAGTAGGGCAGGATACAGCATGTCTCAGGGAATACACATAACCATGTCACTGCTGAGCTGAGCCCACAGGGTCAACATATATGCAATATCAATTTAATGTGGCTGAAATAACAGTGAAGATGCTGGATCTCCTACCTTAACTCAGGTATGACTTATATTTACAGTTTTATGTGCCACACAACACCCTCAGAGTTGTGATGTTTTTGGAACAGGGTTGCATATTGTAAATGCAGCCCATGAACTGCAGAGACTTGGGTGTCACTGCAGTTGTCAAGATGGCACCTGTGACCTCTAATCGTGCTCTGTGCCACTGGTTGGGGGGTGCAACTCCTCACACAGTGTGCAGAGCAGAACTAAGTGTTGCTATACCCTTTGGCTGACATTTCCCAAACTCCGACTCAGCAGCAGAGGAAATGGCACAGGTCACTGACCTCACCAATGCCTGTGGCATGGTGAGGCACAGTGAAGTGGATGAGGACCTCTTACGATGGAACTAGGGGAAGCTCAGTGGGAACCTGGCTTTTCCCTGGCCACTGGAGGATGTTAGCCACTGGAGGAGGAGCTGACTCCATTTGAAGAGGTCACCGCTGGACTTATCACCAGTAAGCAGGTGACTGATGTCTCTACACCTCAGGTGAGCGTCATGTGTGATTTCCATATGTACTAACATTTTTGCATGAGATGCTCACATATATTGGGGTAGAGTTGGCAGCCAAACATGGGTACTGCAGAAATGCTACCGTGTATGCTTCCATCACATGACCAACTTTCCTTCTGAGGCACTGACGTAAGACATCCAGTGCCAACTGCCACCTCCTTTGCGTTTTCTATATTTATTGGTACATTTATTTGATTTTTGTGAACACTGTGCACTCTGCTCTATCTCCCTTTGTTCCCTTCTGTGTGTGTTGTACGCCCTCCTTCCCCCATTGTCTACTCTCCCTCTAGCATAGAGCAAGGACCTAGTACTGCTTTTGCTTTCCTCACGGTCGCAACATTTCCTCTGAGGTACCGAGGTAAGGCATCCAGTTCCATCAGCCCCTTCCATTGTGTTATCTGCATTGATTGGTACATTTATTTGATTTATGTGAGCACAGTGAACTCTGTTCTGTCTCCCTTTTTTCCCTTCTGTGTTTGTTGTTCGCCCTCCCTACTTAAGTGATTCCCTTAGGGCAGCCCCACTGCCCATGGCAGCCCCCTTCCTGTGAAGGACCCTGAGGCAAACTGCAACGCCTGCAGCAGATACTCCAGATTGTGTTTGCCCGTGTTCGCCAGAGGAGCTTGCACAGCAGATGTCAACCAGCAGCAACTAACAAAGTAAACAAGGTCTGGGCAGGGGGTGCAGCCTTTAACAACACAGCCAAACATTTTTTTAAATATGCGAGGAGCTGGTCAATCCTATTGCAGTTTCCACCTGTTCTACACCCACTAAGGCACTCTACACGGCTCTGGCTTATCATGTTACCATTAAAACCCAGGACATCCTGTCTGCATTCCCCTTTTCTTCTTCTCTTTCTCCCTCTACGTCTCTCAGGCCCTCCTTGGCCACCCCCCACTCCTTCTCTCCTCCCTCAATTCTGTAACACCTGATGATGTTTCTAGACATGTCTGGTCTATGAAAGTCTCATCCAAACAGGTGACCCCATTATCCTCCAGAACCAATAAAGACACCATTATTTCTCTCGCTCTATCCATGGCCGATTTCTGTAATCACTCCTTCGCCACTGATACTTTCCCCTCTCTTCTCAAGCAATCCACTAAAAAAGCCTTCTGCCAACCTCTCCATTCTGGCAAACTATCGCCTGATCTCTATCTCCACTTTGCTAGGTAAACTCCTGGAGATGTTGGCTATCTCCCAGCTAACCCCCCGCACTGAATCTATTGGTTGTCTCCATGACAATCAGTCTGACTTCAGAGCAGCCAGAGGCACGGAAACTGCTCTCCTAAACACCTGTGAAGATCTTCTCTCTAACCTTGATTCCAGGTCTACATCTGTCCTCATTCTCCTTGACCTTTCCTCTGCATTTGACATGGTCACCCACGCCACCCTGATTAATTGTCTTTGAGAGACCCTTGGCATCACGGATCAGGCCCTGGTGTGGCTGACCTCGTTCTGCTTGTTGAGGTCAGCGCTAATATATCAGTTGATTCACTCCTTCATTTTGGACTAACCCTCCCAGGTTCAGCTTGGGTCCTTTCTCTCCACCACATCCCCCTCCACATGTGGTATTCCCAAGGGCTCTATGCTCTCAGCCTGGCTCTCCAATGTCAATCTGGTCCCTTTGGTCCTCCTGATCTCTACCATTTCCTCTAACTTTCAGTGTTTTTCTAATGACACACTGCTCCATTTCAGGCTACCCTCAGCCTCCTCCTCACTCTTCACTCACTGTCTATCTGCTATTCAGGCATGGTGAGCTTCTATCGATCTCTGCCCTATTGCCAGAAAGACTGAGATCCTTCTCATTGGGACTCCTGCTACTGCTTTTCCTCTATGACTCTTGCTGCCCTCCTTGAGCCCTCTCAAAGAACCCTCTTGTGAGGCAAAAAAACACAGGGTCATATTTGACTCCAAACTCTCCTTCTCCCCACACATCACAGACCTTGCCAAGAAGGCCCATTTCCAGCTGTGCCTCCTAGAGGTATTTTCACTTTTCTCACCTTCCCCAAAAGCTCACTGTGTCCAGAGCTCTGGATCTCTCTAGGCTGGACTAGTGCAACCGCCTCTTTCTCAACCTGCCTAACTCTACTCTTCGCCCTCTTCAACTCACTCAGAACAGGACCACAAGACTTATCCTTGGCCTCAAGCCCAGGAACCACATCATTACATCCCTGAAATCCCTCCACTGGCTCCTGGTGGCTGTGATGATCAAGTTGAAGACCCTCTGCATCGTCCACACGGATTTCTGGGGCTGTGGCACTCAATATTTTCAAGTCTATCTTCAAAAATACCTTCCTTCTAGAGCCCCCAGTCATCTACCTCATATTCTCTATTGGTCAGTTGTTTCTCTACGCAGAGAAATGGGAGTAGATCTCTCTCCTCTGCAGGTGCCTCACTCTGGAATAGCCTTCCTGCCTCTCTCCGTCATGAGCCGGCTCTCCTTAAGTTCAGAAGCTCCTCAAAACCTTCCTTTTCTCCTACTCTTTCTCGCTCCTCTCCCCTGCTAACCTACCCTTGCTCCTTCCTCTGTCTGCTGAATGGCTGCTTGGTGTCCTCTGAATCTTACAGGGTACTAGGCCCCCTCGACCAGTGCCCCTTCACTTGTCACCTGGCCCACTTTGCACTGCCTCCTGGCTTACCCTGCACAACGTGGCTGGGTAGCTCCCTGTAGTCCCAGCCTTCCTGGCACTTAATGGAGAGTCCTGCTGCTCTGGTTCAACTTCCCACTGTACCCTCTCTCCTGCACTTCTTGTTGTGCACTTGCACAATCTAAATGACGCTAGGCATAGTAAGATTGTTTGTCTTTTCTTCCCTTGTTCCCCATCCTTTGCCTGGTTGTGCCTTGAAACACTTATATGTATAGGTGCATAATAAATAACAAATCAATCAATGATCACTCCCCAATGAACTGGCCTACCGATCATATTACCTACAAGCTTGTTAATCTGCCGCTCATTTTCATATTAGGTATCTCTCACATATAGGTAGATTGTGGTAGTCACCCATATCTCACATCTTGATAGATTGTGTTAGTTAGCAATATTTCAACTCCTGCCATATCGTGTTAATTAGGCAATATCTCAATTCCTACCACATTGTGGCAGTCAGCCATATCTCAATTCCTGTAGGTAAAGGAGGGGGATATCCGGGTCGCAACCATTACACTGCAACATGCAATCTCTAACTCTTCTCGGTGGGGAAGTGTAGTTAAGTACATAATGATAGAGCAGTATGAGTCTGCCATGTGGAGCAGTTAAAAAAACAGTTTGGAAATAACACAATTGTATTCAATATAATAACATGAATAAAAATAGTAGATAAAATACAATAATACAAGAAACAGTACAATGGTGTTAACAGTAAATTTAAAAAATCCTACTCAAAGTGTAAGACAATAGCTAAAATAATGATGACTCTGGTCTATATGAGTTTAAGAAAACTCTTCTGAATAGATGTCTTCTCGATTTTTATTGGGACATAAGTTATATATAGTCTCCAGTTTTTTATGAAGCACTATGCTCAATATTCAGCATATGTAGCCCAAATCCATAGGTTTAAGTTCTTCCTCGACATGTTTCTGTTCCTTATCCCTAAATGGCCAACATGCCTCAGGAGATGTTTTTGATGTGGTCACTAATGATGACTGGAATGTGACAAGCTTAGACCGGTCTCTTAATCAATCAACACTCGGTCTAAGTGCAGGCTGTAGATAAAAACAAATAACAGTGCTATTAGTAAATAATGAAGAATTGGAGATGCCACAAAATGGTATATTATTTACCTTATTAGGGGTACAGTGTTTGGTCTTTAAATGTAAACCATGTTAGATAGCTCTCTAGAAAAACAAAAATTAGTTTTAGAATACTATCTTGTATTATATGCTTACTGTAGAGACTGTCTTGTCCCACTAGGTTAGAATAAATAAGTGAACATAACCATCTTGATGGTTTGCCGTGATGGAGTTTAAATCTTGAACAACACAGATCTATAGAACCCCCTCTCTCCCTATGGAAGAACAAACCCTGAACAAAGTTTTAGGGTTTGTCTTTACTAAAGAACACGACCCCTTCGAATTCCGTAGCGAATTTCATAAATGTAGGAGAAAAATACATATTGAAGAATTCTTTTACAACTACGATTTCCCACCATCTACAAACTGTACAGGACTATGATATGCCTCCACCTTCTACCCGCGTATACATACTCATACACCTGAATCAATAGTGTTTGAAAGTAGTCTTAGCTGATCTAGTCAAACGTGAATATAAAACTACCAAAATATTCAAAATTCTGAGTAACGCTGAAAAAACAGCCATAAATCATTAGCTATGAATGACAAAATCATTGTTAAAAGAGCAGATAAAGGAGGAGGAATAGTAGTTCGGAACAGAATTGACTATATCAATGAATGTCTGAACCAATTACAACAGGAAGAGAACTACAAAATCCTTACCAACCTCAGAACTACTACAAATTATTGGATAAAAGGTTACAAAAGTATAATGCATGAATACATGAAGACTGAAAAGGATTTTGTTTGAACAAAGTCGTTTTCAGAGTTGTATAATTAAATGTTTCTGAATAATGACAACATGCCATCAAAAACTCTGGAATGAAGGGATCTTCCCTCAAGAAAGAGAAGAATACTGCTTCTCTCCTGTTGGTGTCACCACTCTTCCCGGAAAGCCACCTCTGCCCATGTGATCCACCCTCATAATACCATCCCAAGGGTTAGGATCAGGTGGTGGCTGCCCTGCCCTGGCCATGTGAGGAGACCTTAGGCTGGGTATCAGTGGTGACTCTGCCAAAGTCATCACAGCGAAAATAGAATATCCTGGCCCTCACCATTCTCCTTCTTCTCCTCCTTCCATCAACGATCAAAGCCATGAAAGTGGATTCATCCTGGATGTCCAATTTTGTAATGGTGTGCATTGCGCTCTTTTATAGGTTGTACGTTGTGTCGCGTATCATGTGGCAGTAATATCACAAGGTTTACGTTTGCCTTTGGACTCCAGAAATGTGTGCATTGGAATTGATGAATTGAGTTATGTTTGTGCTTCACTAGGCGTAATTGTTGTTTGTGTGGCGCGTCCCTCAACATGCCCATGTTATTCTTTGTTCTTCCTCATTTTGCATAAGAAATAGGGAATATGCATTTTCTGCCCCTATCCATTTCTTTGCACAGGCTCTCCCCACACTTTGTACTGCATGTCAAGCAAAACGCTCAGCACACTGCTAAATGGGGAAAACCCTGTGTAAAGTCATACCTGTGAATAAGAAACGTATGTTTTGTGCACCAGAAAGTGCAATTTTTCCACAGAAAACTCTCTGTGAATTAGGCTTCAAGTATTCAGGAGAGGATACTGTGGAGAGGGATTATAGAAATACATTCTTTAAGACTGTGGAGTTGAAGTGTGGAACAAGGAGAAAGTGACACATTTGAAGTAAGAATGATTTCTCGTACATGTAAGGTATACATATTTTCAATTTTATTTCTAATATTTCTCTTTAGGTATATTTTATCAAATTATTTAAAAATCATTAATTATGTTGTGGAGAGTTAAGGAGATGTGTTATATAGTTCATCCTGTTAGTACCGTGTGCAGTTCAACTTGTTTTTAGCACTTTGCACATTAGATTTCCTTTGTAGTATTCTGTAAGTTATGTTCCACATGGAATTGTTATTATCTAAGTTTAGGACTGTTAAATAAGATAGAATGAGAAGACAGATTTTGTTAGAGACTGTCACCAGAAGAGGGTGGATTTGCTGCAGCTGTATTTTGATCAACTTTGATAGAGAAGACTTTCAATGGAGATGGTGGGGACCTACTGTATTATAGTCGACAACAGGTATTGAATTGTAGTTTGAAAAATAGAGTTAAGCTTAAGGGAAATCCCCTCATGCCCAAAAAACAGAGGAGTCCGTCAATGTGCAAATTGCTGCTTTATTCCATGCTGGGATACGCACAGCTCAAAATGCACTCCGAGCTCATTACAGGCGGGCAGATACTTTTTAAACTGCTGGGACCTCACAACCAAAAGATATATTACGCACTCTAAATGGGATTGGGTGAACATTATAGGCATAATTACAGTCTATAGGAGACAGAAAATGTGATTGGTCTGGCTAGATCTGGTAGCTCCACCTGGCCCCACCCCCATGTCAGTGCAAGCCTTGTCAGTTTAGGAAATTTACCAGAATGTGAGCAAAAATGATGGGTGGGGAAGGTGAGTTCAGAGCACCGCCTGCTTCCCACTATTGTTTCACCCCTCTGACATCCCAGTCCTTAAACAAGGACACTCCCTTCTCCAACATTTTGTTCATCTTCTGTCTTCAATTCGATGGAAACATCTTTATCTGTCTGAATGGGCATTGTTCCCCAGCTCCAGGTCACGTGTTCAAGGACCGTAAACATTATTTTCTCTGATGGCATTTATGAGGGATTTCAGCCTTTTTGTCCTTGCAGGTGCTGTATCATTTCATCTGACTCAAGTACTGTCCTCCAGCATTCTTGGTAGGGCTGGTCATGCTGCCAGGCCTGTTTTGCGTCTCTAAAAAAAAAATGTGTATCAGGTCACAGCCCTGTGTTTTGAGCTTTCCCAAATCTTTTCAATGCAGCTGTGGATTCCATTTTGCTTTCATGGCTATTGTTCATGGTAATTGCTTTTTCAGTTTGAGAAAGCAGTTCATATGCTTTGTTTTGCAACTGGGTAATGTCTCTGCAGGTGTGTTCAGCCACGTTGCCTTTTCATGATTTCTTTGGTGATGTCATCCGGGTATGGTCTGTTGGGCTGCTTCAGTGGGTATCATCATCATCTTGGTGATATGCTGGGGAGCTGGGTTGAGATCCCCTCAACTGTATCTTGGCTATTCTGGCTTCCAGGTGCTGTGAATCCCACTCGAGTGCCCCAAGGGCCAATGTCAAAACACAGGGGTGGCTGGCAAACAACTTCAGAGGACCTGCAGCAGATTGAGGTCCTAGGCACAGGGTGGCTGGCAGAGAGACAGGCTAATGGTCCAGCAGTAGTGTTCACCCCTAATGATCCCTGGGAATGGGTAGGGGACAGTTCTTGCTTCTGCTTTTGGAACCTCTGCCTCCACCCCACAACTGGAGGGATTTGGAAAGGACATCTCTCTCAATAGGGTCCAAAATAATCAACAGGATGGTTCAGGATGATTCCAGAACATTCAAGGCAGTGGTGGGAGGACCCTTTGTAAATAGGCACAAGTCTCAAGGTGATTGTATTAAAACTAGCCTGCTTTAGGGGTACCATCCCTGCTCCTGAAAAGTGTGTAGTTGCCCTTATGATGTCATATCCAAAGTGCTTAGCTCCACATGAAGTGGAGTGGACAGGAAAGAGAAAGAGAGGCAGAGAGAATCAAGATGGCAGAATCCTTCCAAAAATGTACAGATTCATCTCTGGCTATCCTTACTCCACCCCCTCCCGTTCTCTGTAGGATCAAAGGCCTTAAGAAATGCAGCACCCTGGTGCGAGGCCTGGATCTCCATGAAAGGGTGTGCCTCTTGGTGTCTGGTCAGAGGCCAACATCCTGTGGAGTGGCTGTCCCAGGGAGAAAGGTGTCACCTGCCTTTACAAAAGAACAAAGAGAGGCACTCTACCAGGCTATCTTCTGCCAGTAGGGCAGGATACAGCATGTCTCAGGGAATACACATAACCATGTCACTGCTGAGCCGAGCCCACAGGGTCAACATATATGCAATATCAATTTAATGTGGCTGAAATAACAGTGAAGATGCTGGATCTCCTACCTTAACTCAGGTACGACTTATATTTACAGTTGTATGTGCCACACAACACCCTCAGAGTTGTGTTGTTTTTGGAACAGGGGTGCATATTTTAAATGCAGCCCATGAACTGCAGAGACTTGGGTGTCACTGCAGTTGTCAAGATGGCACCTGTGACCTCTGATCGTGCTCTGTGCCACTGGTAGAACAGGTGATATGAATCAGGATACTGATGCCGAAAGGCACAAATACATACTATGCTTTTGGCATGGAGTTTATGAAACAGGAATCTGATTAGCAGATGGAATTCAGAGATGGAATTACCTGCATCATTGCATTATTTAATAGAAATCAAAAATGCCAGGTCTTCCACATCCTTGTCAGATGGCAATTCATCACTGCCCCAATCAAAAAACAGTTGAGACTCATCCTTATAACGGTCTGACTCATCCTCAAGGTGAAAGTATCTTTTGAAGCCATCCGCATTAAAGTATTGCAACCCAGGCTTGTGTTGCATGTCCATGTTCATTCCCTGTAGGGATGTGGCCCAACGCAATACTTTGGGATCGTCACCCTGCATAGCTATAAGTCACCTCATAGGTCTGTGGTTTATTTGGACTGTAAAATGAGACACAAATATGTAGATTTTCAGCTTATGAACCACCACACAACCACAAATGCTTACTTTTCAATTGTGGCCCAGTTGCGCTCTGGCTTGGTTAAGCACCTACTAAGATACGCATAAGGTTTCTCTACGCCTCAGAGTTTGCCTGTGCAAACACTGCACCAATTCCAAACTCACAACTGTCTGTCTGTATGATGAACTCTTGCCCATAATCATGGATCTTAATAACTGGGTCCTGGCAAAAGCCGCCCTTCAAGATCTGGAAGGAGTCTTGGCAGGCAGAGGTCCAAGTGACTTTCTTTGGCACCTTCTTGGAGGTTACATCATTCAAGGGGATGGCAATAGTCCCATACCCCATGTTGAAAGGTCGTAAATATCCAGTGAGGCCCAGGAAGTTTCTTACCTGAGTCTGGGTAGTGGGGATATCTCAATTCATCACTGCCTGGACATTGATCTCGAGAGACTGTGTTTCTTACCGCTTCCCTCTTGGTGTCCCATGTAAGTAAAAATACCCTGTGCTATCTGGCACTTGGATGCCTTAATAGTCAAGTCAGCCTTCTGCTTGGCTTGAAGCACCAGTTTCAGGTGGAATAGATGGTCATCCCAAGTATGGCTGAAGACTGAAACATCGTCAGGGTAGGCAACAAAGAAGTCCTTTAACCAACGATGACCCTGATTCACCATGCAGTGCATTCTTTAAGCCAAAGGGCATCACAGTAAACTGGTAGTTCCCTTCTGTTGTGCAGAATGCTGAACTATATTTAGCTTTGTCCATTAACCCAACCTTCCAATGCCTTCCGGTCAATCAGCTCCTCTGTCCAAGATGTGGGGCACACATCTGTCTTCATGATTGAATTGAGCCTGTGTAGTCCACACAGAAGCGGACTTTAGTTTTCTCACTGAAGGGGCAGTAGTGGGCTCAATCACCCCTAAGTACATCATCTTGGAGACTTCCTCCTTGATGGTGTCATTTACATTTTCAGACAACAGGTGAATTTTGCTCTTCACTGGCCAACTGTCTCCAGTGTCAATATCATGGATGCACCAATCAATTTTTCCTGAAGTCAGAGAGATTAGACTTGCGTACTAGACCAGCAGCTGCTGGCAGTCCCGCAATTGCTGATCACTCAGGTCTGGAGAGATTTGAAGTGCCTTGAGAGACACATCAGTGAACTCTGTGTATAGCAAGTCTGGGAGGAGATCTGTCTCCTCCTCAGTCTCATCATCTGTCATGAGAGCCATCAGCTAATAATCCCGGCAATAATGAGGCTTTGGTTGGTTGACATGAAACACCCTGTGAGTCTGCCTTGGGGTCTTTCTTTCAATGAGGTAATTAACCACATTGATCTTCTTAAGCACCACCTGGGGCACAGGAAACTTATCAAGGATGACACAGGGTTTGACATGCTCCATTATACAGACCAGACCAGACCATGGTCCAAATACAGAGTATACTCCATGGAGTATACTCTGTCCCTGCAGCCTTCTGGTCATGCCAGTGCTTCATGAGCTCCTGGCTGGCCTTCAGATTTTGAGTTCTGTTCTCTGTTTTTGGCCATCTTGGATCTCTGGCCAAGCTCATAATCCACTATGTCGTGGGAAAGAGTTTGGTGATTGCTGTCACATCCTTCCCACACCAGGCTTAGTGCACCGCTAACAGGATGGCCAAACAGAAGCTCAAAGGACTGACCCATACACCACTCTCTGGCATCTCTCACTAGGCAAACCCAAGGCAGGGCAGGGGAATGTCCCATTTCTCTTTGGGCGCTCTTCCAAGACACCTGTCATGCCCTTCAGGCTCTTGTTGAACCCCTCAACAAGCCCTTTGCCTGTGGGTGAAAAGCTGTGGAGGACTCCTAAGTAACCCCACATTCATCCTACGTAGCCTTCATATACGTGGATATGAAGTTTGATCCCCTATCAGAAATGACTTCTTTGGGGAATCCCACCACTGGGGCTTTGATGCTTTTCAAGAGTATAGTCTCAGGGTAAAGGGTAATGTGTTCTATCACAACCAAAATGTACCATGTCTGAGGATCCAAAGAACCCACAACGTACATAGCGATACCCTCAAAAGACCACCCAGCCACTGATAATGGAATTAAGGGGGCCTTGGTTGCCCCGCCAGACTTACCGGATGCTTCGCAAGTCTGGTAGGACCGTGCAAATTACTTTATTTTTACATGCATATGGGCCAAGGAAAAATGGGCGGACAATGTGTCGGATGTCTTGGCCACTCCTCAGAGACCAGCCAAAGGAATGTCATGGGCCATGTCCAGTACTAATCTTCTGTGACATTGCAGCACCACCAACCTCTGGTTGGACCCTGTCGCAGGATTCTTGAACTCAGAGTACAGGAGACCATACTCCCAGTGCACCTTCAACCCATTAGTGGCTTCCCCCTGAGCCTGTTTCTCTGCCTGCTCATGCAGACCTGCAAGAGTTGGAGAGACGGGTTGCACTTGGTAAGTGTCAGCCTGGCTGGGACATCCAGCTAAAGACAAGTCACTTAGCTATGGTAGGCCCTCGAGGTCTGAGAATACTGTGTCCTTGGGATATTGGAAATGCCTTTTGGAGGGACATGGCCTTCTAGTGCATGTCCTACCACTTCCCTGTGTATGTTTTCTATATGTTTTATGCCACTGATATCCAGCCTGGATCTATGACAGTGCAGCTGTTCTTTTTTTCCTTTTGGTGAACAACACCCATGGGATACCCTTATGGCACCCATGGGTTGGCGTACAACCTTGTACCCCCTGTGTATGTTTTTGGGCACCTGTGTTACCCACAGAGAAGGGTATCGGCTTGTGAAAGCAATATGCTGACTTGACAGTGGCTCTGAGTGTACTCCATGTTTAGGACACTCAGGCCCTGCCATATGAATCAATGGTTTCCTGGGCAAAGGCACAATGGGCACTGTAGCCTCCTGGTTTCTATTGCCTTTACAACTTGTTTCCCAAAGTCCTTGGAAGCCCTGACGCTGTTCCTTTTCATCTATACCTCTGGGGCCGCCTCCTGTCAGACTGACTGGAACCTACCCAGGGACTGTGTGTTGTGCGTACACCCTTGGGGTTGGACCTTTATGAATGGAGTTTGAAGTCAACTCACATTCTGGGTTGTGGGTGTCTGGTTTTGGTTGTGTGACACAATTCATAGGCCAGTCCTGACTGAAACTGAAGTGAATGCAGTGTAGTGTTCTGAAAGGCTTACTCCAATCCATATTCTGTGTTATGGGTGTCTGGTTTGGGTGAATGGCCTGACTGCCTGTGAGCCTGTTTGGCTGCCTGCCTGCATGAATGCATTTGTGTATGATTGTCTGACTGAGCCTGGCTCAGCCTGAGTGAATGGGGAACTAATGTGTATAACTAAGGACCCCTTACTCACCAATTTGATCTGAAGCTGAAGCTAAAAGCTGAAGCTTGAATCATGGGTCCATTTGTAGGAAGGAGTCTGCAGCTGCATTTCTTCAAGGAATCAGTAGAATGTTGAGCTGACCCAAGGATGGAATCAATTGAGCACATGGTTCGGTGACCTCTCATCGTGCTACGAGGGACTATTGTGCACCTGCTACTCTTCAACAGAAGTACCCTGGATGCCAGCCCTTTGTACCTGCCACCCGGATGACGAGTCTTTGTGTGTCCAGAAGAGGAGTGCTTGGACATCTTGATCCAAAGTATTTCTGCCAGATTTCTATGTATCACCCAGAAGAGGGGGTACCCTGGCATGGTACACCTGGAGCTGCAAAGGTTCCACCTGATCAAGGAATCTTTCCCTGACACATCTGACCACTTTTGCCCACCAAAGAAGATCCGGGTTTGATTTGTGCAGAGGAAAGTCCATCATTGGTTTTCCGACCATCAAACACTGAAGAAGATGTCAGTAGGATCCACTCTTGGTGAGGGTCCGTAGACTAGTCCAGTGGTCGAGTCAGGTCATCAGAAGCTATCCAGATGCAACACCGAAGGACAAAAAGTCGGTAAACTGCAAAATCCTTTAACTCGACACCTACTTCTGCCACTGCACCTGTTGCCACTGAAAGGCATCCAGGGTCCCCAAGGGTCTTATCCTCTTCAGCCAGGCCTTTTCCAAGTCCACAGCAAATGTCACTTTCATGGGACATCCACAGTCAGAGTAACAACCCGCCAACAGGGACACTGCGAAGACCGAAAAGTGCCACCTTTCTGACACTGTCTGGTTCCACTTTTTTCTCTTTGCCTTGACATCCCAGCAACTTCTTCTAGGAATGGGGAGGTTGAATGGTGTCGGTGCATCCAACATGATCTGCTTGCGGGTGCCGCTACGCCCGCCAGGTCAGAATTCGTAGTTTGCCATTCCGGTAGTAACGGCGGTGGTAGTTTACCATCACCGTTTCTACCAGACCGGCAAACTTCTAATGAGGCTCATAATAGACTTTGAGGAAAAGTCTAGGGCATAGTTTATAGCTGCCTTTGTGGATTACCAGGCCGATTGTGATACTCATGATGACAGTGGGGAGGGCTCTAATGGCGACCTCACCCCTGGTGAAGGCACAGTGGCTACCAATGGGAGTCCGACCTCTCCTGTCACTTCAATTCCAAAAAACAGCATTGTTTCTAGGGGGGATTCACTGGAATTTGAAATTATACTATGGATACAAAAAGTTAGTGACTGAAGCTGAGTTGAATAAAGAGGAGTTGGCACAACAAGTAATAATCAAAGAAAGGGATTTTGAACTCAAAGACAGAGACACTGAATGTCAAAGACTCCAGATGGAGTACGCTAATGTGAACACTTCAGCTAGGCCAGTTGAGAGTGTCTGGTCTCCTGCTACCAAGTTTGTGAAATATTTGCTTGATGTGCAAGTGGCGGGTTCTAATATCCTCCAATGGATAGAAGCAGAGTTGGCTTGTGGTATTCATGATGTTTACCATAGAGATTGGACTAAGTGTTTATGGAGTAGAGTACCTCAGACTGGTTATGAATGTATTCTGAAGCTGAGTGTGGAGGAAAGAGGCCAAATTTGGCAAGACACCTGCCCAGTACTTTAAGAGGTTCAGGGATTATAAGAAGAAAAGATTATGTTTTGGATTGATTGGGTGAGTGCTGCACATATGAATATGATGGGATGGGTTGATGGTTAGAAAGTGTAGTCTTTTGTTGAATTGTTTTGTTGAATTGTTTCCTCGTTCATTTTTTGTAAGGCAGATTTTAAATCTGGAATTATTGATTCCTCCTTCATCTTTTTTTCAAGGGTGTCTAGCTCTTCTTGTTGTTCTTTGCCTTCTTCCTCCACTGTCTCAATTATGAGAATAATCCAGTCGTGGGAATATTTATTGCCAACCCCAATGAAACTCTTCATATATTTTGGGTTTTACAGAAACACTCTAGGTATGTTTTTAATCTGTAAACCTTCGGGGATAACCCAATTTTTTAAATATTCAATCATCAGTTGTCCATGAGATTGAGTCCATATCAACTTTTTAGTTTTTGGTGTAAGAAGGTCCAGGTCATTTGTGTTAATAAGTGGAGTGTCAGATGGTCCCGCGGCAGGGGAGCTTAGGATTGAAGGCATCTCAAGACATTTTTTGTATGTGTCTTCACTGAAAGACACAATATTCACACTTTCCATTTTAAGTTTATTTAGGAAAAATGCTCAACCAACCGTGCGGGTTGTCCTGATTCAGTGCAATCGTTAAACGAGCAATGGGGTGTCCTCTTTTCTTTAGGGTCTTGGTGGGAGAGGACTCAGTAAGTCACTAATTCCCTGTTTGTTTCTCCTTTCCCTTTTCCCCCCTTGCCCCTCATCCTTGTCTTTTTTCCCTCCCCTTTGCCCCACACCGGTATTTTGTAAATTATTACGCATGGTTTAGAAATGAAACAAAATAAGGTGATGATACATCGAAGTCACATGTGCCAAAATTATGCAACTTTGGTTGATTTTGTCTATACATAAATAAGCACGCTGATGCGTACAAAGATTTGTCTTTTTGGCTGTTCTAGAATTGAGACTGTCACTTCTGTATGATATGGCGAAAACCACCACTTTTGTAAATTGGTCGGTAAAAATCTTTTTTATGTTTTTTTTTAGAAACACTGGTTGGAAGTGCTTAAAGACCATCAAAGCGACATCCAAAAAACTTCTCACTTTGGATTCCAAGTGTCCTGATGAAAGCCTTAATGGGAAAAATATACATCTGCTATTGACCCTGATTTTTGGGTTATTTGGGGCCTCCTCCAAGGCTGGAAACAGATCTATTACTGTCGACACATTTGTAATGAGGACTTGTGCTTTTGTAAAAAGAAATGCTTACTAAGTCACCCATTATTTACTAACACCACCTTGTGGGTCTAGGACAAGTACTTTGTATGGGAAACAACACCAGTTTTTATGCTTTTTTGTTATGATTTTGATGTTACTTGCTGTTAATTTTTCATCAAATGGACATCATTCTTCTCTTTTGTCCTTTTGCTTTCTATACGTTAAGAAATAAAACCTGATATCTATTTTTGTACACACCGACCCTATCTTCTTCATATTTGTTTGGAAAGATGATAGTTTACCGAGCTTGTCACTGGTGCTATGCAATCTTCAGCCAAATACGACATTAGTAGGTAGTTTGTTGTGGACCTTGGTTGTTTTGAAGGGTCAGAGGGAGTGGCACTTTATTGGGGGTCAGAGGAAACAGGGCTAGGCCCAGGCACAAGGTGAAGTTCCTACTTATTTTACGATGTGTTGGGAGGGTGAGCTCCTGGGTCAGTCAACAGGTTGGTTGTACCCAAGGTATACAGGCCCTTCCTTTTGAAGCTGGCACATGAGATGCCCTTAGCTGGTCATCTTGGCATTAAGAAGACCAAGCAACGGCTCTGAGGCCACTTCTATTGGTCCAGGATGGGAGCAGGAGTGGAAGCCCACTGCAAGACCTGTCCCACTTGTCAGCTGTCTGGCAAGCCTGGAGGCAGAGACATTGCCCCGCAGCAGCCTTTGCCAGTGGTTGGCACAACATTTGAGAGGGTGGTCATCAACATTGTTGGTCCTCTAGACCCTCCAACATCAGGTTGAGAGAGGTGAATCCTGGTTCTGGTAGACCATGCCACCAGGTATCCTGAGGCTATACCCCTTTGGAACATATCAGCCAAGGTGGTTGCCAGGGCTCCCCTGGGCATTTTCACCAGAGTTGGTTTTCCTAAAGTGGTGATTTCTGAAAGAGGAAATGGAGATCCATCCTCAAGGGGTGCCGTTGAGTGAAGACAAGAACCTCCACCTCTTCGCCTGCCAATGCACCAAATGTACTGTGACAAGGAAGAGCATCTTCCAGCCTCAGGAATCATCCAGGGGTCCCAGATTTGTCTTGGATTATGTGGCATCTCAGGTACGTTGGGGTTACGGAACCTACAGAAGTAAACGCAGAATATTATTGAACATTTATGGACTGGGCTATGATAGATAAGCTAAAATACACCCTGACCTTTCCCTTACAGTTTGCCCAGGTGCAGGGATCCTCACACAGTATTACTATTTAAGTCTAAATATAGTATACTGCCTATGTTCTGAAAATAGCTTGTCTTTCTTCCCTGATATATGAAGTTACACCTTGGTCAGGATTGCCATGCTTTTTAAAAACTGTCAGCAGTTGGTGCTTTAATAATGAATCGAAGTATACATATTTTCTATAATTAGAATTGCCAAAGTACAACGTGTTATTGTTTATCTGTATGTTTGTGACTGAACCTTATTTTATATGTAGAAGCTGTGTTATCACCTAATATATTGTGTTGACATTCCTATGTGGGGGCTTTAGGATTCACTTTACTTAAAAACCAGCCTGTAACACCTCCTGAGAGCTTAAGCCTTGGTTGCACGTCCAAGCTACCATATAGAGAACCTTGGCTGGGGTGCTCTGTGCCTCTACCACAACCATAAAGAGGGATGAAGTACAGATACCCCCTACAGTCTTTATAGTACTCCACCCCAAATTGTGCTTCTTTGCCTGTAGATATCTATGAGGTCACTGAATAATGAGCCACTTCAGTAGCCACCTCAGTGGACACTATGCCCTCTCTGGTAGGAAGAGGTTCCTCTGTGGACTCTGGATCAGGACTAGGCAGTACTGACAGTGTTGGCCTTTCACTATCTTTAGCTGTAGTGCCCCTGGTCCCAAAGCCCTAGGGTTCTAAATGAGCTGCTTCTTTGGCCCTAGACCTTGCGATCATGGCAATGATTTCGGCATCAGGCTTGTCATCCCCTAACAGACAGTCCCTTGGAATTGAGTCCTTGACAGCGTTGCGCAGCTGAGAGATTTCACCACTCGAGCTAAACTCTATGACAGCCGGTTGGCTTCTGATGAGGCCATCAAATCCCCTAACTAACCTGGGAGGACCAGGAGGAATCTGGTCCTTGCACACTCACTGTCATCGTACAGGGGTGATACCCATAGCTGTATCACAGAGTTCTGGGGCTTTGCTCCAATTGCTGAACACGTGGACTAAAAATATTGCAGTGTTAGCAGGAACCAGGGCCACTGTGAGAGATGAGTACCTTTCCCACAAAGCAACATCAGCTTTTATTTGTCCAACTATTAGCCTAGTGGGAATTCATCATCTATGATGCCCACAATGACTTTGACTCCTTCTCCACAAGGGCATCACTAACTACAGCTTGCTTGGGTCTACCGTTGCAAGCAGGATCTTCTCTTCTGTGTGTTATGTTTCCACATAGAATGATGCCTCTTCTGACTGTGAATGCGGGTGACCCAGTGCTAGGGGTGCCCTCACTCCTTTCTGTGGGTGCTGATGAACCATGTGTCGTGGACTTCCCTTTCTGCTTTTGGGGCCTTTTCTTGGCAAGGAAGTGAAAACCTGTGCTCTTCTCTCATTGTGTTTACTTTTATCAAATGCCTTGTCATCTGACTTAGATGCAGTTTTCTGAGCCTTCTTTTGTACTCCAGTACTCACATACCTGTCACCAGTTTTGCAAGCTACTTTGGGTCTGTGATACTCCTATCCACTAGATGCTGGTGTAACTCCATTTCACAATTCTTAAGGATATTCTCACATGCAATCAATTTGAACATTTCCTCGAGTGTGTCAATTTAATTACCTGTAACTCAGCCACCCAGATACTTCAAGGATTGTTGTGCAAATGCCTACAAATGTTGTCTTCCTTTCTTGGTGAGCTCTCTTAATCTCCTGAGGTACTGCTCAGGGGTCATGTAGAACTGTTCAGGCCAGAGGTCTATGTAGGTGCTCCTCTGAGAACCACCAGATTAGCTGGTCAGCCCCCCAACATTTCTCCTGCAGCACTAGTCACCATTCAGATTGATGACAAGACAACAACGCTTCCTGTCCTGGAACAGCACAATGTTCTTTCCAACATCCTGTTGGGGAATGACTTAGTTGTTAGTGACAAAGGAAGCCAACTGCAACTGTGATGAACACTCCATAAAAAGCACATATTTAAATTACACAGGGCAGGGTTGTTAATCCATTTTGTGATTGAAGCCCCGAGAACACAACTCAAGTACAAGCCCTGCCAATGCATGAGCAATACACAAGTGGACCCCCAGCCACCCTACATATCTCCAGACATCCCTAATGAAAGTGGCAGTAAGGGGGCATGTGAAAGTATGAGACTTCACAATTCAAGTACAAGCCCCTCACCTTGCATGAGCGATACACCAGTTGTCCTCACCCCCGGTGACCCCACACACCACCCCACATGTCCCTAATGAAAATGGGGGTAAGTGAGACATGTGGAATTATGAGGATACAACACAACTCAAGTACAAACCCTGCACAATGCATGAATGATACACAAGTTGAACCCCCCAATACAATGAGTAATACACAAGTATACCTAGCCACGATTACTTTCCAATGCCATGAGAGGGATCAGCAGTACAAGTGTAGTGTGGTTGCCCTGGTCATTCCGGTCGCCTTGGGCATGGTGTACCGAAACCAGCCACGTAGATGTCAGTGGCAGAGGAAGCCAACTGCTACTGATGAGAAGATGAACACCAGGAAAAAGCACACTTAATTATACTAGGCTGGGCGAGTCTGTTATCTGTGTGTTTTAAGACACCCACATTGCATGAGCGATACACAAGTTGACCCCCTGCCCCACTACACACTTCTCTAATGTAAGTGGGGGGAAGAGGGGCTGGGAAAGCATGAGACAACACAACTCAAGTAACATCCACCAACAATGCATGAGCAATACACAAGTGGACCCCCCCACCCACTACACTACACATGTCCCTAACGAAAGAGGGGACAGGGGGCATGTGGAAGCATGAGACAACACATCTCAAGTAAAAGTTCCCCATAATGCATTAGCAATACACAAGTGGACCCCCGGCACACTACACACATCCCTAATGAAAGTGGTGGTAAGGGGGACAAATGGAAGCATGAGGTGAAAACACAACTCAATTAAAAGCCCCCCAGTGCATTCGCAATACAAAAGTTGACCCGCCCACCACACTACACAAGACCCTAAGTAAAGTGAGGCATGTGGTAGAATGAGAAATCATAAAGTACAAGCCCCTCAAAATGCATTAGCAATACACAAGTGTACCCCTGCCATGCTACACATGTCAATAATGAAAGTGGGGATAAAGGGCATGTGGAAGTATGAGACATCACAACTTAAGTACAAACCGCACACCTTGCATGAGCGATTGAAAAGTTGACCACACCCCCTGCCACCATACACATCCCTAAAAAGGTAAGGGGAACATGCGGAAGCATGAGTAGACAACACTACTCAAGTAGAAACCACACCGATGCATGAGCAATACACAAGTTGAACCCCTGGCCACTACAAAAGTCCTTAAAGAAAGAAGGGATAAGGGAGCATGTGGAAGCATGAGACATCACAACTCAATTACAAACCCACCAATGCATGAGCAATACACATGTTGACCCCATCACCACAAAGGTATGAGCGATACAAATGTTTACCCCTGCATGCTTACTTACCAATGGTACCAATGGTACTAGGTAGAACAGCAGTACAAGTGCACTGTGGTCGCTGTGGTTGCCTCGCAGTCAAGCTAGCCAAGCTGATATCAGTCAAAGAGGAAGACAAGCGATGATGAACACACAAGAAAAAATCGACAATATGTATCTGTTCCTGGACGCTGCTATTAACGTTGTTTCTCAAATGATTGGCACAAAGGTAAATGGTAACATAAAAACCAGCTGCTATTGGCCATTCCCTAATGGATGCTACTTGCTGTGGCCAAAAGAGACACGCAAACCGAAAAGAGTTGTGCAAAGTTTCACATTTCGCCACACAGTGATAAAAAATGACCTAGCCAAACTCTAGGGCCCAAAGAAGGACCGGGGGGAGGACATCAGTCAAATACGTTCTGCAACTGTCTTGATTGTTCGGCCTTGTCGCACCAGGCTTCTCTGTGTTGACCACAGTGTCATCTTAGGTTGTAGATGTGATAGTCATGAGGGCCCGGCTGCAATCTGTCATGAAAATGGGATCAAACGAAAGGGTAGATGCGGACTTAAAGCATCTACTCCAGCTATGTAGACCAGGTGGTTACCAGTACTGGTTCGGCGGTTAAGGATCGATGGTGGTCAAGCTGGTCCCAAGATGCACAGGCACTTTTGCTGGCTCGGTGTGGTAGTGGATGGTGGTTCGGATAACAATGGATGCCAAAAGGCAGCTGCAACCGGTCCTGCTGGATCCCTCAGCATCGATGCACACGCAAATCACGTTTTGGAGCAAGTCATCATCAACAACAGTGATCTAGGATGTGCTGGCTTCCAGGTGCTGAGAGTCCCGCTCCATGGTCTTGAGGGCCAATGTCAGTCCGTTTCCCCAGACTCCCAAACACAGAGGAGGCTGGGACACACATTTAGGTGACCTACATCACGGTAAGGTCTGTCTCTATGTTGAAATACCAAAAATAAAACGAGGATCAAAATAACACATTTTAATTGGTTGAAATTAGAAAAAAATATTTTTTTGTGTTTTTTGCATTTTGTAATGCGGGGGCAGACCACCCAAACATCTGTCTACCTTTTTCTGTTCACTAAACCAACCCCACATTTATTTATTGTTCAATAGGTGGGGGAAAAGCAAATCCGACCAAAATAATTTGCTATGTTCGTCCTTGTTCCCCCCCCCGTTTTTGGGGGGATAACCTAAGGTTCTAGGTATAAGGTGGCTGGTACAGAGGCAGGCCTGTGGTCCAGCAGCATTATTCACCTGAATGGCCTCTGGGAATGGTGAGGGGACAGATATTGCTTCTGCCTTTGGAACCTCTGCCTTCATCTCACAACTGGAGGGCTTTAGAAAGGAATGCTCTCTCAGCAGGGACTAACAAAATCTTCAGGATGGTTCAAGATGAGTCGAGATAATTCAAAGAAGTCGGGGGAGACCTCTTCTTTAATAGGCAAACGTCCCCAGTTGATTGGACTAAAGCTAGCCTGTTTTGGGGGTCCAACCCCTGCCCTTGAAATGTGTGGCCTTTGCCCTTATTATGCCACCCCCAAAGTGCTTTGCTCCAGAGCAAATGGAGTGGACAGGAAAGAGAAACAGAGCCAGAGAGAATCCAGAGGGCAGGACCATTCCAGAAATATACATATCTGTCTCTGGCTATCCTAACTCCACCCCTGCCCTTCTATATAGAATCAGAGGCCTTTAGAAAATCAGCACCCTGTTGTGAGGCCTGGCTTTCTGTGAATGGGTGTGTCTGTTCTGCTCCCAGGCCACCGTCCTGTGGAGTGGCTGTCCCAGGGAGAAGGGTGTTACTTGCACTTGCAATGGGACAAAAAGAGGCACCCCACCAGGCTACATTCTGTCCAATAGGGAAGGGTCCAGCCTTTCTGGGGGAATACACATAATCCTTCCAAAGCTGAACTGGGCCTAATGGGATGACACATGTGTGATATCAATTAAATGTGGCTGGGATAACTCTGAGAGATGCTGCCCACCATACCCTAATTCAGGTATGGTTTATATTTATGTTTTATGTGTCACCAGGCCAACACCTTCAGAGTTATTTAGTTTTTGGAACAGGGGTGCATATTTTAGCTGCAGCCTCTGAACTGTAGAGCGCTGGGTGTCACTGCAGCTTTCAACAGCACATCTGGCACCTCTAAACCTGCTCTGTGCCACTGGTAGAGCAGGTGATGCAAATCCGGATACTGATGCAGCAAGGCACGAGTACACACTTTGCTTTTTGTCATGGAGTTTATGAAAGGGAAATCTGATTCACAGATTTCCCTTTCAGAGATGGAATTACCAGCATCATTTTTTTTTTTTTTTAAAGAAAGCAAGCGCTTGCACACCCTTGCCTGATGGCAATTTATCACAACATCCCCTTCCTACACTTCCTCCTCCTTCTCAGCTCCTTCCTCTCTCATGAGCTCACATTCAAAACAATCTTTTTCTCCTAGTTAGTCATATCCCTTTCTGTTGTCTCTTTGTCTGTTTCCTCATGGCACTTACCCCTTCATCCTAAAACGTAGCACTTCCTCCACTATCCCATTCCTATATCATGCTCTACCGTCCTTGTCCCTGGTTCATGTTTCTACCTCTCCTACATCAGCCGGTCTTATATCCACATGCTCTCACCCATTGTTGAGGACACTGTTTTTTTGCTCTGTAAATTAACGTTAACATGTTTTGTAAGCATTTGTGTGCCAAAATGCATTGTTTTTCACTTTCATTTTCATTAAATACATACATACATCAAATAAATCCTTCTCTGAATTTTTCTCTGGTCTCCCTCTGCCCCCTAACCTCTTCTAATTCCTTCTTAAACACTAATCCCTCTTTATTCCCATACTTTTCTCCCCATCTATTTGTCTAACTCTCTCCCTCCCTTTCTCTCCCTACAACCCTCCTCCTCTAAGCTATCTACCTGTTGTGTCATTTTACCATTGTCATAAAGCTTCAAGCCACGAGTGTCTTCCAGGTGTTCAAGCAAGATGGCCACCAGCAGGGGCCATACTACATACAATTTGAACTGGTGCAAGTGCAAAGTTACACAGTGCTAGCACTAGGGCAAAGTTTGTCCCTGTGCAAAAAACATTGGGACAATATTAGAAAACCAATGCACCGGGACAAGAGCAAATTTGCATGGTATTAGCTGCAGGGAAAAGTTTAACCTTGGCCAAAAAAGTATTATTTCATTGCATTTTAGCACAAGGGAAACATTTTCCCTAGTGCTAATACGGAATGGTATGAGCACTAGATCAAACTATGGTCTGATTCAAAAACGCATTAAAAGTATATGTTTTTGCACTAAGGCAATTTTTAATTTTTTATTTCAAATAACACACAAAATTACACTTTCCATGTGGCAAACATTTTCTATCATGATCACGTTGTTTTTTGCTCAGGGACCCACTTTGCCCTTTTGCTAACACCATGCAAAATTGCACTGGCACCGCTGCAAAGTTTTTGCAGTCTGTCCCCTGATGTTCTCTAGGACCTCAATTCCATGTACACAGTGACTGAAAGTGAGTTTTACAGTTTGACACTCGGAAACACAAGAGATCCTTCTACTCTGGCAGACTTCTGGGGTCAGGCTGATCATGCATTTGCACACATTTATAAGGGAATGTTCACATGATATGATATGATATGATATGATATGGAATTTCTAACGCACCTATACACAAGTGTTTCAAGGTGCGACGAGCCAAGGGAGGGGGAACAGAGGGAAAACAGCCAACCATCCTACTAGGCCAGGTGTCATTCAGATCACGCAAGTGCATGGGAAGGGGAATGGGTACAGGACAGTAAATGGGATAATAGAATAAATAACAGTAGGTAAAGTACGGCCGACCGGTGACAAGTGAAAGGGTAAGTGATGACATAAGGTGTCAACTGCTGGTAGGGGGATTGTAGGGGTACAGAAACAGTCCCCAAGTGCAAGGGTTGGCAGGTAAGCAACTGGCTGGGGGACGGGGGGTACCTGGGCCTGAGATCAGAGGGTGGCCAGGTAACCAGTGCAGTTTCGGTATCAGCCAGGAAGTCAGCATAGGAGAGGAGGAAAGAAAGCAGAAGCAAAGAGAAAGGTTTTGAGGTGCTTCAGGAACCGGAGATGATTCTCCTCAAGTTTCAGGGAGACAGGGAGGCTGTTCCAGAGGGAGGCCCCAGCCGAAGAAAGAGATCTACCACCAACTCGTTGCTTAGAGAAGTGACTGACCCTGAGGGAGTTGGAGGCGGATGAGTGAAGAGCTTGAGAAGGAAGATATTTAGGAAGAGAGAGTTGAAGGTATCGAGGCCCCAGACCCCCAGAAGACCTTATGGACTATGCAGAGGGTTTTGAACTTAATCCTTGCAGCCACTGGGAGCCAGTGCAGAGATTTCATTCCTGGAGAGATACAATCCCTGGGCTTGAGGCCAAGGACAAGTCTCGTAGTCCTGTTCTGAATGAGCTGCAGAGGGCGGAGGGTAGAAGCAGGCAGATTTAGAAGGAGGCTATTGCAATAGTCAAGCCTAGAGAGAACCAGAGCTCTGGAGACAGTGAGCTTCTGGGGGAAAGAGGGGAAAGGAAGAATACCTCTGAGAAGGTGCAGCTGGTAGTGTGATTTCTTAGACACGTCAGAGACGTGGGGAGAGAGGGAGAGTCTGGAGTCGAAGATGACCCCAAGGTTTTTGCCTCACAGCTGGGAGCAGGATGAGGTGCAATAGAGGCTGACCAGAGAGTGACAGGAAAGGAAGACGGCGGGTGTGCCGATAAGGAGAATCTCGGTCTTACTGCCATTAAGGCAGAGATCATTGGCAGCACACCACTCCTGGATGGCAGACAGACAATCGGAGATGAGGGAGGGAGAAGAGGTGGCTGAGGGCAGCTGTAAATGAGCTGAGTGTCGTTCGCATAGCACTGGAAGTAGGGGCAGAGTGCTGCAATGCAGTGGGCAAGAAGTGCCAGGTATAGATTCAACAGCCAGGGAGAGAGGTTAGACCTCTGGGGAACACCACAGGTAGAGATAGAGACGGAGGAGAGGAAGGTCCCAAGTTGAACCTGGGAGGGTCGATCAGAGAGGAAAGAAGTCCACCACGCCAGGGCCTGACCGGTGATCCCCAGTTTATCGCGGAGACGATTGAGCAGAACAGCATGGTTAAATGTGTCAAAGGCAGAAGAGAGATCAAGTAAGATGAGAACAGAGGTCGTGTTGTTGGAATCAAGGTTGGAGAGCAGTTCTCCACGGATGTTCACAAGAGCAGTTTCCGTGCTTCTGGCAGCTCTGAAGCCAGACTAGTGATCATGGAGACAACCAACAGATTCAGTGTGGAGATTGAGTGGGGAGATGAGCATCTTTTCCAAGAGTTTGCCCAGAAAGAGGTAATGGAATTTGGGCGATAGTTAGCCGGGCAGGACCGGTCGGCAAAGGGTTTCTTAAGAAGAGGGTGCACAAGAGTGTGCTTCAGGAGGGAAGGGAAGACTCCAGTGGCGAAGAAGTGGTTGCAGAAGTCGGCCAGGGCAGAAGCCACAGAGTCAATGTGGCGTTGGAGGAACATGGGTGAATCTGTTTTGACCAGACTTTCATCAATCAGACTTGTCTAGAAACCTCATCTGGGGATAAAAGGGGAAAGGCAGAGAAGGGTCGAGGAGAGGAGGCCGAAAGAGGGGCCAGAGGAAGAGCAGTGAGACGAGGGAGGAAGGCGAGAGGAAGTTAGAGAGGACAGGATGTCCTGAGTTTTAGAGATGAAATGAGAAGCCAGTGCCATGCAGAGGGCCTGGGAAGGGACAGGAGAGGTAGAGACTGCAGCAGGATTGGCCATTTCCTTGCAGATTTTAAAGAGTTCAGCCAAGCTGTTAGATGCCGCAGAGATGTGGGCTTGGATGTGAGCTCTCTTCTTGGTGAGGACTGAGAGCTGGTATTGCCTTTGGAGCCAGTGGTTGAAGTGAGCGGGAGCGGTCGGGAGCGGTGCGCCTCTACTTTTTTTTAAATTACGTTTTACAGCTCCTATACTTTCATTTTAAAAAGAAACCGCTCTGGAAAGGTTTTGTTTTAAAATAAAAGTGTAGGAAGACGTTGCAGCTTCCACTTTCAGTGCACTGCACTGAACGATCCCTCAAACAGCAGGTGCAAGAGTTTGGAGGTTTGCATTGTGTGTGGGAGGGGACGTGATGATGGGGTTTGTGGGGAGTGGGTGCAGGCCAGCAGGGAACATAGTTCCACTATTTCTTTTTGGACACTTCGAACACTGTTTGGAGCAGGCGGCAGGCCAGTTTGTCAAAGGATGTGCATGAAGCACACCATTTCCTCTAAACCCCGTGCACTTGCGTTTGAGGGTGACGAGGTCAGAGTCGTATCAGGAGTTGCATTTGGCTTTGGGCTTCAGGTGGATCCTCATGACAGAGGCCAGAGCATGGAGAGCATTAGATATTGCAGATTGGAGCATGGACAGGGCTGTGTCAAGGTGTGAGTAAAAGGGAGAGGGGGGGGAGAGAAAGAGGCGGCGAAAGCCTCAATTTAAACGCGCTTATCACCAGCCAATTTCATGATTGCATTTTTGCATGATTTCGCATGCGTGTTTCAAATGCAGTGTACATTGAGCCTGAGCTAGCGCAGTTGCTTAAGCACAGCGTTCCATAATACAGCTCCTTGGATTTTGGAAGCTGAATGCGAGTGGCACAGCGAAATGGCGTTTGGGGAGAGCACAGACAACTATCATTCCAAGCCGCATGTTTAAAGGTATTTCTCTCAACCTCACATATGCCCAAAGATATCAGGGCAAACTGTCACACTTTCAAACCCTATTGATAAAGCATAGTCCCTTTGATTTAACCCGTATCAAGCGCATTATTTCCTAGCATGGACTGCGAGCCACATGACATCCCACACATAACTGGATTGGACAGGTAATAATTTTGACATTTCAAAACACACTTTCTGGGGTTGGTTTAAGGGGGGAGCCTTTTAAGGTCTTATTGCATGATCTACAGTTTTAGATTTCCGGTGTAAATAATACGGAAGGTTTAGCACTAAGCATACTTTGATTAGCAGAGAGCATTAGTATAATACAAAGCATCCTGTTTGGCTGGTGATAATCCGCCGTTCACATGCATTGCACAAGGAGGGCAACGAGGAAGGGCAATGAGGCCTGCAACATGCACCGGTTCTTATTGCTCACCCAGCCATTGACTTTAGCGGTGAGGAGCTAGACATTTTGAACAAGCAACCAAGTCTGAGACCACTGTGGGAAAATTCATATTCCTATAATTATAGGTGCACATTTTGCTTATGCAAGGACTAGACATATGAACAACAATACAGGTGATTACCAGGTCTGTGGGACAGACACGGCTTACTCTGAATTGTTTCTGTGGTTACTCTGGTTTCTGGAAGCATGTTATCTGCATCCCATGTTTACACAGCAGTGGATGCACTACTGACATCCACAAGGTGCACATCCTGAGTGGGTTCATATGCACGCCTACATCTACAGCTGAAAGGTTCACAGAGGGGTGGGCACAGCTTCTGAGGTCTGCGGGGAATCTCACCAGAGTCTGACTGGGGCAAACAATAGGCATGGGGACCAAACAATGGGTTCCACAATAACAAATTGCGTTTCACATCTTTTATCCCAGGAAACATTTCAAAAGTACCTGGCAGCTTATTATTCAGAAGAATTGTGTTAAATAAAACACGATCAGCTACTAATGTCCGACATTGGTCAACACTACATCTTCGCAATGCATTAAGTAAAAATATGGCCCATATTGACCAATAAAAGTAGCCCTCACTATCCTCATGGGCTGGCTTTTCACAAAATTCCCTATTGCCTTGTAGGCCAGTCCAAGCCTAAGTCTCGCGTGTTATGTTGCTATACAACAGATTCGTTGGCAGCACCCAACTTTTGCGTACTTGATGGGGGTTCCTCTGCACACAGGGAAGTGAGCCAAGTGCACAGGAACTTCATTCTGCGGGTGTTGGCGGATCCTGAACACGGTTGTACTGCGTCTGTGGATGCACACTTGCTTTTTTAGCAGCAACGTGCAGTAAATGCATGGAAAACAAAGTGAACATTAGCTGAACAGCATGATTTTCTTGTCCATGGCCATTGTTGAGAGATCAGGTCTCTCCGTGGCATAGAAAAATACTCCCACAAAAGTCTACCTTGCATGTATTCTCAAAACATTCTTGGTGAGTCAAATTTGAAGTGTAAACTGCAACCACACTTCAGAATACCATACACCTGTAGTAGCGCACATCAAGAAACATTGGCAAAGTCAATAGATCGGGTTTTGCAAATGTAGAAGAAATGCCCTTTTTTCCCCTGGTGTCTTACTCACATCATTTACAAAGGCAAACCTATTGGTGTTCCCCTTAAATCGGAAGCCATTTCAAGAAAGCACAGATTTTCAATATCTATCAATTGTGTGACATATGAAAAATGTGGGGGTGTTGCTAGGTCTGCATAAGATAAAGGGCTAGGCTAATGTTGGGACTGTTGGGACTCAGGGCTAGCTGGCGCTTTGGTTGCAGCAATTGAGCTTCCACCCGGAGCTACAACCAAAAGACTTGGGGCTATTGCCCCCTCACCCCTCCCGCACCCTACGTGCCTTAGCAACACCTCTGGAAACATGAGTACATTTTTGGGAACTGTGTAAAGAGGATAATCGCATTCAAATACTTTTCAGCCAACGTTAACTTTGGGTTGTGTACAGCAACCCCCACCACTGAGAACGTCACAAGTTGTTCCTATTTGTTGGCCACTAGATTAAAACAGCAGCCTGCCACTATACTGCCAACAGGTGGTCGAGCTTGAATGCCAGCACCATTCACACTCCATTTCCGACATCGCCCTTCTCAAAACCCGGCTGCATGACCACGTCCTGGAAGAGAAGCATGGCTCGGCCTTACACACAAAATGGTATTAACTTACATCTTCCTATCATTGGCAGTGGAGAGCAGGTGCAGGCATCAAGACACCACTTCTTGCCAGGGTGGAATTTTCATTCCAGGCCTCCTGTAAGTGTGCACAGAGGAACCATGCAAGGGCCGTCAAGGAGGCGGAGTGCATTGGCCACCTGGAGTCAGAGCAGTGTGCAGAAAGGGCTGTGCAGGGATGATATGCATCATGGCTAACGTATTGACCTTTAATGTTGCATTTTGGCAAAATGTTCAAAAAGAGGGCTCAAGGAGTCATGTACCTCTTATTTTATTGCGTTGATAGTCAAAGTATGTACACTCTACTATACCTTAGCATCGCTATGGCGAAACCACATTGGAGAAAGTAGACAGAAAAGAAACACTTGAACAAAGTACGTCTAACCTAGAGACAAGCCAGATAATATCGCAAGCTCCCAATAAATGAGGCTCATCACTTAAAGAGCTAAGAAAAGTATTTCCAGCCACTGGCGGCCATATTGGATTGGGAAACTTGTTGACATATTCTTTTACCCACATTCATTCTTACAGTCGATGACAGCAATGATAACAAGGTCAAATAAAACAAGGGCAATATATATTAGCACAAAAGTGGAAACACAACAGGGCATCTCTTAAAAGCAACACGAGTGAATTGACTACTTGGATATCTCTCTCTCTTCCACACACAGACACACACCAAAGATTTGAGGATAGGGCTTTTTCGTTCGACTGTAGAAGGGGAGCTCTACAATAACATTTTAAAACTTGAAAATATAAATCATTAATGAGCCCCTTTAAAATCACACTGACACAAATTAATATTTCATTTTTTTGTCCAGATATACTCTTTTGAAAATGGCTACCCTTTGAATAAAATGTCAGGATTGTGCCACATGTCTACAGTCCAGCCATTCACATATGTTCACGCTCTACATACACTCATTAAAAAGAAACAAGGGCCTATTCTCTTATCTGATCTCAGCACCCCACACTCATGGCCGGAGATATTTTTATCATTCCACATTAATTTTCAATTGTGCTCCACTGCAGTCCCATACTTAGGTGAAATATTTTCTGCACACTCTCCTCTATAATATCACTGCATCTTGTTAATGAGTGTATGTATTGCTTGGAAATTTGCAAATAGCTGGACATGGGAAAATGTGACAGAGCCTTTACATTGGCCAACAGAGAATCTTAGGCAGATGGTGCCACGCCTGGGTCAGTTATTGTCAGATCTCTCTGGGACCAGGTAGATTTAGGTATCCGCCCTCAAATGCCAGTGAATGATTGTGACAATCAGTGCCAGCACTGGGCGGTCAAATGCATCCTCCACAAGATACCACTGCGCCCTCCTTCACACTCCTTATCTACTCTACCTCTCATACTCAATGCCCCACTCTTTACCTCCCCTCGTTGGTCTGTCTTTTTGTCCCCACTCTTGTCATCACCTCATCCTTTCTTGAGCCTTCTGATAAGTTCACTGGCCCAATTAATGTCTCTTTGGGTGCCTTTGTGCTCACACCATTCTGTATTCATTTCCTCACCTCCTCCCTTTGTTCCTTTCAGCTTCTCTCCCCCTTTGTATCCTCCGGTTCCTTTGTAATCTATCACCAGCCCCTCCACTTTCAACTCTCCTCAACATTTCATCTTCACCTCCTTCAATCTTTACTTCCCTCTCCTGCCTCGCCCTAGTTTCGTCCTCCTCCACTATCTAATTAATTTTACAGCTGGCTGCTTACTTTTTACCTCCCTCCACACTATCCATCTTCCTCCTTTCACCACCCTCCTTCGCATTCTCCTTTCCACTTCTTTCCCTTCCACCCTCTTCACGTGGTATTGCTGCTTCTTGCCTCTTTCCAACACCTGCACATGACTTTGATTGGGGCTGGCCTCCATAGCCGAAAAACTGTGATATGTGCTTAGCTGCAGTGGAGTTTCTGTGCCGTGCATGGGTCCGTTGTCTAACTTTTAATTCTCATTAGTAGCGGCATTGCTTAGCGCCTTTCAGTGTTGTCCTGAGGAGCGAATTTACATGAGCTGCATCTGCCATTTAAACTCTGTCTGCTCTGGTAAACACTTCTGCTGTTTGTCTCATTCTTGTCTGCCACAGCTGCTTTCTTGCTGTGCTATACTTTCAGCACGCATGCTGTTCATCAAAGGTAAGTGCCTCACAATGTTCATGATGTGGAACAATTGCTGAATCTGCCCACCACTCTCTACTTAGAGAAGTGTTTGACAAGCAGAGAGTTGGAGTTAAAGGAACACAGCGCTTTAGCAGGGAAGTATTTAGGAAGGGAAGGTTGGAGATAGCGTGGTCCCAGGCCCCAGACAGCCTTGTGGATGATGCAGAGGGTCTTAAATTTGATTCTCGCGGCCACTGGGAGCCAGTGGCGGGATTTTAGGGCTGGAGATATATGGTCCCTGGGCTTGAGCCCATGGATAAGTCTTGCATCCCTATTCTGGATTATCTGAAGGGGCCATAGAGAGGAGAGGGAGAGACTGAGGAAGAGACTATTGCAGTAGTCCAGCCTAGAGAGGACCAGCGTTCTAAAGACATTGAGCTGCTGGGGAAAGGTGAGGAAAAGGAGAATGCCTCTAAGGAAGTGAAGCTGGAAGTGGGTCTTCTTGGCAAGGTCCAAGATGTGAGGGGTGAAGGCGAGACCGCAGTCAAATAGGACCCAAAGGGTTTTGGGCTCACAGCATGGTGAGGGTAGGGGGACCAATGAGGGGGGCCAGAAGGTAGGAGGGAAACCGGGTGCAGGTGTACCTATGAGAAGGATCGCTGTCTTACTGGCATTAATGCAGAAATTGTTAGCCGCGCACCATGTCTGGATGGCTGTCAGGCAATCAGGGATGAGAGACGAGGAAGAGGAGATAGTAGAAGGAATTTTGAAGGAGAGTTGTGTGTCATCAGCGTAACACCGGAAATGAGGGGAGAAGGAGATCAGATGAGCAAGAGAGGCGAGATAGATATTGAAGAGCCATGGTGATAAGATAGAGCCCTGGTGGACACTGCAGGTAGAGAGTGAGCTGGTGGAGGAGAAATGGCCCAGTTGCAGCTGGGAAGGGCAGTTAGTGAGGAAAGAGGTCAGCCAATCCAGTGCCTGGTCCTTGATACCGAGGGTTGTGATGAAAGCTGTTTTATGAGGATAGAATGGTTAACCATGTCAAAGGCAGTGAAGAGATCAAGGAGAATGAGGACAGCAGGAGAGTTAGAGTTGAGGTTTGAGAGCATGTCTTCATAGGTGTTCAGGAGAGCAGTTTCCATACCTCTGGATGCCTGTAATCCAGATTGATGGTTGTGGAGGCAACCAACAAGTTCAGTATGAAGGGTCAATTGGGAGAGGACCAACTTCTCCAAGGGTTTACCCAGGAATGTGGCGGGGGGATAGGGCGATAGTTGGCCAGGCAAGGTGTCTTCTGATTGATCAGAATATACCTGTAATTCTTTGATAACAATTCCCAGGTTTTATTCTCTGCATGTTTTTAATCTATTTCACTCTAACGTCATATGTTTCAACATTTCTATACATTTATTTTTAACAAAAATGGCATTGCTTTTTGGTTCTTGGAATATGTTCAACAATGTCATTGGTCTTGAGCCCGTTGAACCTGATTTTCATAAAATACTTCCTCCAACATAATTCTGGAAATGTCATCAAGTACCCGGGTAAAAAGGATAAAGCTTTCCCATCTAACTCTATATTACAGGGAAAAGGATATGAGTTAGATCTTTCAATGGTACCAATACCATGCTACTAACCCATTAGATAGTTAGTTACTTTTTTCTCTTTATTATATTTGTTGCTTGGTCTGCCCTCAGCTATTGTTGGTTGCATATACCATTGACCACCTGCCCGCACTTTCTTTATCCTTAGCTGCCCAGGAGGCGTCACAGGAAGCTATTGTGCTCAAATAATATCAAGAGTTTAGGCCCAGTTCTGGACCTCTGGAACCTGATATACATATTTGCCGTGATGGCACAATAAAAATATTGAATACTTAAAAGCTGACCTCCCCACATATAAATAATGAAAATGTGCTAAACGATCAGCACAATATAAATGCTGCAGATAATGCCGGCAATTTTCTGCTTGTAAACAATACGGATAGCCAGTCAAATGGAACAACTAAATTAGAACATGGAAACAATATTAAATCCAAGCAGTTTGACCAACTAAGCGAGAACCAAAGCCAGCATCTGTTAAAGATAGTTTTACTAAACACAAGATGCCTTCTTTAAAAATTATTATTATTATTTTTTCTTTTTTTCCTTAAAACCTGGCTCTTCCCAATACTCTCCTAATCCACTGCTCCCTGTGAATACATCACTAATAAACGCCCCCCGCATCAATCACAACTCATGGGCCGGCAGCTCTCGCAGCGATTTCACGTGACACACCACCACACATTGCTCAGCAACACTACTAGCCGACTGGTACTCCAGGTCAGCCAACAGCTTTTGTGTGGCACACCTGATCCACCATCAACCCACCCACAACAACACTCCCACTGGAGAAGCACTCCAGGTAAGCCAGCAGCTTTTGCTTTGGCACACTGACAGCATTTTCACCTCGCCCCCGCCCGTCGGCCCACATGAGAGACAACTAACAATGAAATAAGTAGCCCAGGGTAGCTCACGCCCATCACTAAGTAATTCACTGCCACTGTTAACCCTCATCACTCATTCGGGGAAGCCCCCAACACTAGCAATCTCCCAATGCAAAGGTATTCTAAATGCACATGCAATAGACATAAATGACTTTATTTTGGAAAATGATTTAGGCATGGCATGTCTCCCGAAAATCTGTTTACAAGACCCCTGCATTCGCACCATGGAGATAGCCGACCAGACAAATATAAATTCTTTGTAATCAACCACACTAATACTAAAGGCAGAGGAATATCTATTATTATGCAAGAACAATCAGCATTATATCAGGTTCCTGGTGCTGGTGGAGGTTGTGAGATCTTACATTTAAAATTGAAACTTTATTCAACTAAATTGTCTTAATCTTTTGTTGCTACATCTGCCACCTAAAGATATGGCCGAGATCAATGAAGAATTAATTCAGCTTTTACAGCCTTTGAACAAAACTGACAGTGCTACACTACTTTCGGGTGACTTTTATAGGTGGTTCCAGGACATAACCGACAAGGAAGCAGAGCAGCTAGAGCACATTCTTAGGAGCACATCATTTGTCATCTTAAATACTGAGCCCACCCAATCTAAAGGCAACATCCTTGATTGGGTATCTAGCAGAAACCGCCAAGCATAGATAATGGAGACTGAGCCTTGCCACTGTACCATAACTATTCAGACATTTTGTAAACATAAATCGGAAGTTTCACCTGCTCACTTAAGACAATCCCTACAACATTTTCTTAAAAGTTACTGCAAATGATCTGATCAAGGGGATCACGTTGGTAATGCAACTCACTTCCTAAGAGGATAGACCTGAGTTTTTAATTGACACGTCTGACTCAATTATGTTTAAACTGCTAGACCATGTTGCCCCCTTAAGAACCTCAGTTGTGAGAGATAAAACTCATCATAACGATTGGTTCACCTAGGAACTAAAGGAAATTAAGAGCACCAAAAGACAGGCTCAACGCCTTTGGATGAGAACAAAGTCTGACACTCATAGAATAGTCTGGAAGGAACTTATGTAAACCTATCAGAGTGCCACATTCAAAGCCAAGAAAGATTTCTTCAATTTTCAAATCCCAAGGGCCAACAATGGAGTTAGAGAACTCTTTAATATACTGCAGAAGATTGAAAATCCCAGGCAACAGCCAATTTTCAATACACCTTCCAAAAATGACTGTACTGGAATACAAAAAGCCTTTGTCAACAAAGTCCTAGGGGCTAGAGACAAGATCAAGTCCTCTGCCATGGCTGTTTCGGGCAAAAACTTTGCATCTGGGAAAAATTGTAATATGACTAGTGATCCTATTGGGAACACTGAGGTCAAAGAATGGGACTTTGTATTTCAATACATAACTATGGCAGGACTCTTGGAAACTATGAAGAGTATGCATCCCGCATCTTGCTTAGGAGATGTTCTTCCTTACAAGATCATCTTGGCAAATGGAAAGGAAATATAGTTGGTCCTTTTCTTACTCGCATTATAAACCCCACTTTTAGATATGAGGAGGTTTCTAGAAATATTAAGTGAGTCACGGTTACCACCTCATCATAATTTGGTAAAGATCACAATGATATATCCAATCTATGACCAATTACAAACACTCCTTTCTTCTTGAAAATTTTAGATAAATGGCCACAAAACAATTCCAGCAATTCCTAGAACACAAAAATATCCTCCACTCAAAACAGTCAGGCTTCAGACCTTACCACGGTACAGATAGTGCACTTCTGTCAGGCATGTAGACACCATTGACTCAGGCGGATGTGGCCTGCTGTTCCTTTTGGAACGGTCAGCGGCATTTGATTTAATGGATCATGACACTCTTTTAGCAGCATTCAGTAAAACAGGTAAGTGCTTACCCAACGCTATAAAATGGATCAACCCTTTATTGTTCTCTCGGGTCTCGGCTGTCCATCGGGGTGAGGCCCCATCAGATTATGCCACCATAACCTTTGGAGTTCCACAGGGGGCTTGCCTGTACCCAGCTTTTTTAATCTGTCTGTCACACCCCTGTGTGATTTGTTGGAGGACATGGACACCCACTTCACCAATTACACTGATGACACTCAGCTTTTGCTGAGATTGGAGGGCAAGTATGACAAGGACACTGTTAGACTAAATACCACTTTTAAAATAGTAAAACAATCGATGGTATAACATTGGATGTGCCTAAATGATGCTAAGTCAGAATTGTTACTTTTCGACTCCACCCATCGGAGATGTAAATTAGATCACAAATAAAAAAAGTATATGTCATTAAACAGAGACACAGATTAAAACCCTAGGCAACTTTCTGGACTGCAATGTTAGCCCTGATGCACAAATGAACAACATTATACATAATACACAACACCACTGGAACATCAGACCGTTGATTTCGGATATAAACATTGAAACATTAGCAAGGGCTACAGTCTTAATAAAGAGTAGATTACTGCAATGACCCGTTTGGCGGCACAGCTATAAAAATTCATCCCTTTTACAAAACGAGTCTGAAATGGGTCTGGGATGCTTGTCTCAATAGCCCAGCTTCTAAGTTCACATTTGATTAATGAGCAGAAAATCTGTCTTGTGACATTAGGAGGGCAATCAGTCTGTAATTGGCTGGATTGGTTTTGTCCCCCTTTTTATGAATCGGAATATGGAATTTGTTTTCATAGCAAAATCATTCTGAAGATAGTCGTTAGAAGGAATGTCCACATATTCGGGTTATGTTGGAAAGCCTGTCCGGCCAAGGGCACTTGAATTTTTACTTCTGTTTATTAGCCTAAGAATTTCTTCTTCAGTGAATAGTAATTTCCAATCAACATCTGTCAGGGAACTTCCATCAAAAATAAACTACCCAGAGCCTGTATATATCACAGAGTACAAATCAATCTAATTATCCTCAGACACAGGATTAATTTGTAACTTGGGGGTTTAAGATCGTATTAATAATTACACAGAAATGTCTCAAGTTGAGATTCCCCAGCGTAGCTACCATTTATTCTGCATCACGTTGGGGTAACGGGCATTTATGCTGCCCTAGCCAGTTCTGACCTTATGTTTAGCAAGTACCCTAAGGTTATCGGTTTTTGATTTGCCTTACATAGTTCCCTTCTCATTAATCATTTCCAGTCAAATACATGTTGATCTAAAAAAATAGTGGGTACAATGACAAGTATACAGGAAATGGACATATGGAACCCGGTTTTAGATACCCAATTTTCCCAAATGAAATGAGTTTTACACTCAGTTATATGGGTATCAAGTAATATTATCCCCACCAATAATATCACCATATATATGCTTGTGGGGTGAGGCCATAGGCGATATTATTAGTGGGGATTAGTTATGGTGTTATTGGGACCGGGTTTGCGGGGGTGTGCCATGCTCCATTACAAAACGATGGCGGTTGCGGGGGTGTCCCCAGCAGGTTCCATGGCTTAATATTGCTGCAAAAATATGGCAATATTTTTGTATGGCAATATTTTTGTGGGGATATTGATATAAGGGACCATTATATGGTTGATAATGGTGGTCCCGATTATTTTAATAGCACTCTTTAATGAAATTCCAAAACTAAGATTGATCACAGTCAAGGATATTAAATTGGTAGACTTTGTACATTGGAGGAGGTATGATTATGTCGGCTTGTTAATTTCTTCGAGAATGGTCTATGGTGTTATGATGAAAGAAACATAGAACTTCTATAAATTGGGCTATGACCTTAGTCTTTTGAGGCACCTTCGAGGTTGGAGCAAGAGGGTAGATATCAGGAGGGGTTTACTCAAAAGAATAAGGATGAAGAAAGAGAAGGGTGGGTGGGAAAGGTTGTCATAGAATCAACTATGGGGAGGGAGGACTTGAACTGGTGGTAGCTAGCATTGACATTGAAAGAAGCTATTGATCAGCTAAAAGAAACAAGAGCACCCCTTTACCGTTAAGTCTGACATCACAGTAGTCTCCTGGAATGTCCAAGGTTTATATACGCTGTGCTCCGTGGGGAACCTTAAGGTATCTCCCTGACTAGTCCCCGGGGATCTGTCATCCAGGGAGCCAGGACACAGCCATTGCTATTGGATCCAGTTCCTGGGGGTGTATCAGTGAGGGAGGATAACCTGATTGTGGGGTCCTTGGGGAGTGGAAGTGGGACACCTACGAGTGAGACGCAGTATTCCCCTTTTTCTAATACCTTTTCCCCATCCTGCTATACAAGAACCTTGGAAACTCTGCCCCCACCTTTCCCAACATGAACACTTTTGCACATCACCAAAGACAATGGACAAACATCAAAGTTGTTTACCTGACATGCCCCAACACAAGGGTCAGGCAAAGTCAGTCAATTTACCAGGATCAGACACACCTGACAGCCTGTTCCCTTCCTCACAGGGATAAAAGGTGGAGCTCAAGAGCACAATACGAGCAAGGAAGACCGCACAATGAGACAGCTATCCAGGCATGGCAGTTCAAGAAGAAGAGAAAGGCAGCAAATATCGAAAGGCTGACGAGGAGAGAATTACCTTGCACTTTTCCGACCCAGGCCAGCAAAGCCTCTGTAGAAGGAATCATAAAACCGCAGACAATAGGTCAAGAGTGTTGCAGCAGATGTCAATTATACACGGAGCGTGTCTACACTGATAAGCAGAACTGAGGGAGATGCCTGCTACTGTTGTACTGGCCTTGACTCCAAATACAAGGAAAGCCAAGCGGCTCAACACAGTCGGTGAGTCGAGGGGAGAACCGATAAGAAACTGAACTGTATTGAATTTCGCAAAGTAGAACATTGAGAAAAGTCCAAAGAACTGTAAATTGTTTAGAGAACACCAGCTGCAGATGAAATCGCCACCATTATCTTTAATGAAAATGCACCTGAAAAGACATATTTTTAAACGCAGAGCATTTTTTACTTTTTCATTCCATTTAAATGTCACACGTTCAACTCTTATAGTCCATTCTGGTTTTATTTTTGTTGCATTCTGGGACAAGTGGTACCAAAATTTGTAATAGGAGAAGCAGTATTACAAGTCACGGAATGCAAAGAAAAAAAAACAAGATTTGATAAGCACCTCTAGATTGGAATGTGTTATGTTGGCATGTATTCATGTACTGACAACACATTAAACTTCCACACGCCAAGTGACATTTAAAAATGGTGTACACAACTTTTAATCTGCTTTTCCATTCTTTTAGAAAGAAAGTCACACACACTGCTGCTATAAATGCATATGTATTTTTTTTAACTTTCCTGAAAATGCTTCTTAAAACCTTTTTAAACATGCAGCATTGTAAGTAACTGCCACTTGATGTGAGCAGGTGCTGAATGTTGCAATACATGGCATTTTGTGGAGTGGTTAAAAAAGAGAATATGCTTATCGAGAAGCTTATTACAGGGTCAGTGGCAGGAACCCTGTGTATATACATTTGTGAAAGAGTTGACAAACATACTTTAAAAATACAAGCATACCTGTACTATGTCATGTTAGATGCAGATGTTGTTGAATATGCAAATACAAATATTGGAGAGTTTTACAGTCATTTTGGATGAAGGTGGCTGTGAGTAACAGGAGACATGTCCTCTGAGAGTTCAGGATTACATCTGACGTGTTGAACTGAGACGACAGGGTTACATGTAGAGTTTTTGGATATGACTGGTGGATGTATGTGTCACTGTTTGAAAGCAGCCAATGAGGGAGTGTTACAAACATAAAAGTAAAAAGGGTAAAAAAGCTGCCCTGTGCTACATTGTCCGCAGTTACCACAGTAGTCTGCAGACACCGCACAAGCCATCCGGGTCTCTTAAGGATGCCTGGCATGGAAGGGGGACTGCGGAGATCTTGGACAATCGTGGATGTCCATTGACATCGGGAGATCAGCCATTCAGGTTTCCTGGGTGTGGAGTACAGGAAGAGAGGGTAGCAGGAGTTTTGTTTGGTGAGTGCACTGGAGATGGCTATGGCTATGTCTTTGAAGAAGCAGAGTGTAGGCATTCTGAGAGACTCTTGGATCCATAGGCTGAAGGTGTATTCTGAGCACTGTGGATTGTCTGAGAATCTTGGATTAGATGAATTTCAAGTTTCATGGTATGGAGTCTGAGAAATGAAGTGAGCAGAATTTCTCTCATCATTGTAGTGCACTGTGAAGGCAACAGTTTGGGTTATGTTACCAGAATGTCATTACAGTTTACAACGGAAGATACATTTGCAAAGTTGATAGAACTGTTTCCATGTTCTAAAATGATTTTTTCTTGGATAGCTCAGAGAAAATGTGGATGCGTTAAAATTTACTTTGTCCAGAAAGTGAGAACGCAAGGTGCAATGTGAACAAAGTTGTATGTACTTTTTTGCGGAATGTTGGTATGACATCTTTTCAGAATTGAAATATAAAATTTGATATTGTCACAGTTTTTCATACAGATGGAGTGATGTGGGCAATCAGATTTTTCTTGAAAATGTTCAAAATGCATTGAAGCAGTTTCTATCAACACATGCAATATGGATTCAATTATTGTTTAGTAGTTGAAGTAAACAAAAAGGAGAAAAGAGAAAAACATTAGAAGCACTTTTTGTGAAATCCAATAGAATATTTGTTAGTTTAGCACATAAAACCAAATAATCAAAAACATATATAAATGCCGAAAAGAGAAAAAAAGTTATTTTAAGAGCCACCATTTTTGAATGAAAAACTATTAAAAAGATTTTTATTCTCCCACACCTGGCATTTTCCAGGTATCCGCAGACTATCTCACTGTCTGCGGACTATGAAGACTGCAAGGTGGTCTGTGAAAGGCAGCTCCTAAAGGAACTGTTTTTTAAGTATTTTGAGTATTTTTTTGTGGCTTTTTTTGTTTTTTATAGGAGAGGGAAGGTAAGGTGGGGGAGAGAAGGGAGGGGAGGGAGAAAAGGGGCACCAATCACAGAGATGGAGGGGCAGGTTGACAGAGGAAGATGTTGGGTGGGACTTAAATTTAAGGTAGGTGGTAGTGTTTCTCGTGCTCCTTGACCGCAGCCTCGAAAGCACTTTGAAATTGCTCCTCTCTGCAGATGGGTGCTTTATAGTACGAACATAGTACTGTAACCCTCGCAAGGTAAGAGTCAACAGCATTCCAAATGGCCTGCGAGGTGCCTGTCTGGATCCTCTTCCCCAGAAGTCTATTTTGTGTGGTGGCAGTAATGGTCGAGGAAGATGGGCTAGAGGCTGTCAACCTGCTTCTCCCTGAGAAAGGAACAGCCTTTCTCAGAGCACTTGAGTGTTGAATCTGATGTGGTGGTGCATGGAGGTGGTCGCATAGGAGTATAGCCTAGGGTTTTTGTGACTGAGTATGTCCCCACATTCAGTGCATCTCACCTTGGCTACCTGAGCCTTTGGTATACCCCTAACGGTGGTGAAAAACCATCACAGCCAGGTCTCACTTTGGGCGCTAAAGGTAGGCACTTCCTCTACCTCATCTTGCTCTTACTCTTCATCCTCACCTACATTTCAACACATGTTCCTCTTTCCAGGCCCTCCAGATGGTGATGGTAGTGGTGGTGGGGTGCCTGGGGCGGAGGAATGGCCATAGCAGATGCCATGTTGCAGATAAGTACAAGGTTCTTTAAATTCTGCTGAGCAGGTCTTCTCCTGGTGATCTCTCTTGGATAGCCAGATTGAGAATGACTGAAAGTAATGGGTGGGTCCCATCAGAGGAGCTGTCTGTGGACCACGTGACTGTCTACGAACTACCAAGTCAAAAATAGGCAGTGGAAAGTTGTAAGAAGTTGGCAGAGCAATCAAGATTCAATCTAGAACCTCGGGAAGGGTAAACCTTCAACTGGAAACACCCTGATTTGTGGAAAATGCAGTATTAAACTGACTGCGGTAACAGATACCATCCGCAGATAGACCTCACTCCACATGGGTGCAGTCACATGATGATGTCCAGAGACGTCCGCAGCAGTGAAGGCTGCCCATGGACACCATTGTGTGGGAGACCGTCAGGCGCTTGCGCATGGATGTCTGCAAACTGACCTGTTGTCTGCGGACTAATTCAAAGTGTGTCATGTGGGACTCGACATATCTGGACACAACGCAATGTCCGCGGACACCCCATTATGTGAATGGACACCCCGAATAGTCGTATTGTCCGCTAACTACTAATGGGAGTTTTAAAAATAAATAAATATGACAGAACAATATACAATATATTTATAGTATGTAAAATAAATGTATTTATGAAAGGGATGGCTATCAGAATGGGAAACATAAATAGGAGGATTTGGAATTTCTATACATTGATCATTAGGGGAGGGAGGGAGTGATGTTTCATCAGATAATTTTTCATTTATACTTTGGGAATTTGATGGGGATGATTGCTGTGGGTAAGGGGGACAGATACAAGAAGGACAGTGATAATCAACATTTCTCATAACATGATTTTTAACATAATTTAAAAGTTCCTTAATGTCATTACTAAGTTTATCCAATTTTGGAGACAAGATCATGATTTCATTACGTGTAGTTGGGGATAGAGATTGTCTTTCTGATTATTTAGATTGCCCATGATTACATTGGGGTGTTCTTTCCATATGTGCTTTAAGAAAAGAAGATATTATTATTCGAATGAGCTGTGTATAAATTATATTATTTGTTTATATTGAAAGATGTACTGTTTACCATTAGTGATGTCATCATCACTCATTTCTTCTTTTGGGAATTTTTCTTCCAACCACTCAAGTCTGTTTGCCATTTCTGTGGAAACAAAATAATTGTGTTTTTCACTTATAGGAAATGTTTAAATAATGAAAGGTAATAATAGAGAAATAAATACAGTGTATTTACTATTTGGTAAGAGGTAGTTTTGCAATGAGCACCTGGTGTATGTGAGTCTATATGAAGAGTTGTCTTGAAGTGCTAAAATGGGTGTACAGTTATGGTTGGTGCTTGGTGCATTTCATTATATTGTGTGCTAAATGAAACAAATTATGTGCACATTTTCAAATGATGATTTGTGCAAAAAGTTATATTTGGATGTAGTAAATATAAGTAATGATGTTTTATGTATATGCGTTGTTGGTTGTTCTGTTCTCCCCTGTGCTTCTGGGCTTTGTGAATGCTACCTTCTTTCTGAAGACCTTCATACTGTCCAAAGATCTAGAGCTTCTACATTGGGGGTGAGTATAATATAAGGAACCTGTAGCAAATTAAGGGTGCGCTGGTAAAAAGCTATGAAATTCAGTGACACAAACTTTGTTAAAGGGACGTTATGGTTAAGTTGCGCTAATAAAAACCTATGAAATTCAGTGAAAAAACATTGTTAAAGGGATGTTATGGTTTAGTTGCACTAATAAAAATGTATGAAATTCAGTGAAAAAACGATATGATTACAAGTAAAACCAAAAAACTCCAGAAATTCACAGTTATCGTAGGCTAAGCAACCATAACTCGCCCCACTACCGTGCACTGCTAAAACTAACACCCATGGATGACATCACTGATGACATCATATGTAACATTAATTTTGATGAACAGTCCCTGCAAGAGGTTGTGTTTATAATGTTGGTAACAAGATGTCAGGGGTGATCGGGAGACGTAACATGAACTACCTAATGTATTAAAGAATGTACTCATCTAAACAAAACATTATATTGGAGTGTTGTTGTTAATACGGGAACCTAAACATACATGCACATAGGCAATGGCTGCAGCATGTACCATAAAAGTAAAACATTTTTTATCTTTGGATAGTAAAATAATGAATGCTACCTCATCAGAGTTTTGAGTAATGTTAAAGAAGGAATAAATAGCTAACATTTCAAGACTCACTACACACTTCTTTTAGTACAAAGAATACATATGAAGAACCACAATGCATACAAATCAAGGCACGTACAGGGAAACTAAAGTAATTAAGAAAGAAACAACAGCACCAGAAAATGTCAATAACATTAAAGTTTATCTTCATGTAGGCAAATGAATTGTGTGATTTTAGCCTGCTTATTACTTCATGTATGTGAGCCATAAGCTGAGACCAAACCCTAATGAAAACCTTAAGAGCATAAAGCATTTTTAACGTCTAGATATAGAGCACATTTTTAATTTTCATATTCTGACTGTTAGTGAACAAAACCACCTGGCCTAGATATGTCAGTGAACAAAAACAAGAGGATTAGATATGTGATGTCATCAGTGATGTCATCAATGACATTTGTGATGTCATCTTTGATGTCCTGGATGTTAGTCTTAGCAGTGCATGGCATGGTGTGAGTTACGGTTGCTTAGCTTACCATAACTGGTGAATTTCTGGGGGTTTTCGGTGTTACTTGTAAACATAACATGTTTAACAACGTTTTTTAACTAAATTTCATAGGTTTTTATTGGTGCAACTTAACCAAAAAGTCCCTTTAACAAAGTTGTTTCACTGAATATTACATCGCCTGCGGTAGTTATTGTTAAATTGCTAAACCCATAGGAAGAGCACTTTTTGGGCGGCTTATAACTTCGCTCCCCCAAGACGAATCCTCACCAAACTTTCCAAAAAAGTATATGGCTCAAGGGGGGGCAAAGTTATAGGGGGGTCCCCAAAATTTGTTTTTTTCCCATAGACATAATGTGAAAAAACTTTGCTCATGCCTACAGCCCAAACCGCTGGACGTATTTTAACTAAATGTGTGGCAGGAGTGGCGGCTTGGTCCTGAAAGCATGCTTTTGTTAATTTGGTGTAAATCCGTCCGGTAGTTTTCTTTTAAATGACCAAAACGTAAGGCAAAAAAATCAGTGATATCTGTGTCCGCTGTGCGGACAGGACACCGATTGGCTAAAAGACTTGCGTCATGTCCGCGGACACACAATGTGTTCACTGATTGGTTAGCGTGAAGCGTGAGGTGCGTCAGATTTTTGGAAAAGCCTGCCATCTTGGATTCGCGGACATCGGCCAGTGTCAGCAGACATCGTGATAAAACCAGATTAAAAAACACAACATTGCAATTGTCAAATTTATCAAATAATCTCTAGGGAGGTGAGGGGTGATGAGGATGGGATGGAATATGGCTGCAAGAAGCAACAAACAGGTGGTTTTTGCTGCGAAAAGTTTGGGGACACTTCAGATGTTTGGGGGCAGTTTTTGGATGGCATATAACTTTGGCACCACTCAAAAAAACGAAATTTTGCAATTATATTCCCGTCCTGATTCCGAATGTGTTTGCAAAGTTTGGTGGGATTCTGTCAAGAGGGGGCAAAATCAGAGGGGGTCTCAAAATTATTTAAAGGCTTATAAATGAGGTGCCATCTGACGAATGTACACTTAATTTTGCAAACTGATAATAGAACTAGATATAAATGTTTTTGCGAAGTTTGGAGGGATTTTGTCAACAGGCGGCAAAATTTGAGGGGGGACCTAAAATATTGTAAAGCCTTATAAATGTGGTGCCATTTGACAAAACTACACAAGGGTTTGCAAAAAATTATAGATCTAGATATGAATGTTTTCGTAAAGACTGGATTTTGTTTTTTGACAAGTGTCATCATGTAGGTAATGATATCTGTGTTCGGTCCGCGGACACACTTCCCTGTTCGCTCCGCGGGCAGTGTCCTGATTGGCCGAGTGGCTTACGTCATGTCCACGGACATATGGCGTGTTCGCTGATTGGACGGTGTTAAGCATGAAGCGTGTCATTTTTTCGGTAGCGCCCGCCATCTTGGATTCGCGGACGTCCACGGACAGCGCGGTGAAAGTTTGTTTGATATCTGTATTTAGTAGAGTGTGTTGTTGTGTGGGAGTGTTTGGAGAGGATGGTAGGGTTTGGGATAGGTTAAATGTTGTGCTTTTTATGTGGTGGACATTCTTTTTGTGTTCGATTTGTCTGCGGACATCGCGTGTGTCCGTTTTGTTCGCCAGTAAGCTGAAACTGTTCCAAGAACACTCACGATGTCCTGAAATGTTCGCAAATAAACAAAATTGGGGTGTTCTGAGGACGCTGTCCGTATTGTTCGTTGTCAAGTTGAAAGTGTTCTAAGAACTCTTGCAGTGTCCTAAAATGTGCGTACGGGGTGTCCTGAAGACGCTGTCCGTATTGTTCTCTGACAAGTTGAAAGTGTTCTAAGAAGTCTCGCGGTGTCCTGAAATGTTCGGAAATAAACAAAATGGGGGTGTTCTGAGTACGCTGTCCGTATTGTTCGTTGTCAAGTTGAAAGTGTTCTAAGAACTCTCGCGGTGTCCTGAAATGTTCGTAGGGGTGTCCTGAAGACGCTGTCCGTATTGTTCTGTGGCAAGCTGAATGTGTTCTAAGAACTCTTGCGGTGTCCTCAAATGTTCGTAGGAGGTGTCCTGAAGACGCTGTCCGTATTGTTCTATGGCAAGCTGAATGTGTTCTAAGAACTCTCGCGGTGTCCTGAAATGTTCGTAAATAAACAAAATGGGGGTGTTCTGAGGACGCTGTCCGTACTCTCGCGGTGTCCTGAAATGTTCGCAAATAAACAAAATGGGGTTGTTCTGAGGACGCTGTCCGTATTGTTCGTTGTCAAGTTGAAAGTGTTCTAAGAACTCTTGCGGTGTCCTGAAATGTTCGTAGGAGGTCTCCTGAAGACGCTGTCTGTATTGTTCTCTGGCAAGCTGAATGTGTTCTAAGAACTCTCGCGGTGTCCTGAAATGTTTGCTGATAAACAAAATGGGGGTGTGTTCTAAGAACTCACGCGGTGTCCTCAAATGTTCGTAGGGGGTGTCCTGAAGACGCTGTCCGTATTGTTCTGTGGCAAGCTGAATGTGTTCTAAGAACTCTTGCGGTGTCCTGAAATGTTCGCAAATTAAGAAAATGGGGGTGTGTTCTTAGAACTCTTGCGGTGTCCTGAAATGTTCGCAAATAAACAAAATGGGGGTGGTCTGAGGACGCTGTCCGTATTGTTCGTTGTCAAGTTGAAAGTGTTCTACGAACTCTTGCAGTGTCCTTAAATGTTCGTAGGGGGTGTCCTGAAGACGCTGTCCATATTGTTCTGTGGTAAACTGAATGTGTTCTAAGAACTCTCGCAGTGTCCTGAAACGTTCGCAGATAAAAAAAAAGTTGGTGTGTTCAAAGAACTCACGCGGTGTCCTTAAATGTTCGTAGGGGGTGTCCTGCATACGATGTCCGCATTGTTCTGTGGCAAGCTGAATGTGTTCTAAGAACTCTTGCGGTGTCCTGAAATGTACGCAAATAAACAAAATGGGGGTGTTCTGAGGACGCTGTCCGTATTGTTCGTTGTCAAGTTGAAAGTGTTCTATGAACTCTCGCGGTGTCCTGAAATGTTCGTAGGGGGTGTCCTGAAGATGCTGTCCATATTGTTCTGTGGCAAGCTGAATGTGTTCTAAGAATTCTCGCGATGTCCTGAAATGTTTGCAAATAAACAAAATAGGGGTATGTTCTAAGAACTCATGCGGTGTCCTGAAATGTCCGCATTGTTCTGTGGCAAGCTGAATGTGTTCTAAGAACTCTCGCGGTGTCCTGAAATGTTGGCAAATATACAAAATTGGGGTGTTCTGCGGACGCTGTCCGTATTGTTCGTTGTCAAATTTAAAGTGATCTAAGAACTCTTGCAGTGTTCTGAAATCTTCGTAGGGGGTGTCCTGAAGACGCTGTTCGTATTGTTCGCTGGTAAATTGAAAGTGTTCTAAGAACACTGGTAATGTCCGCAGACATTAAAAGTTTCCATAGGCCATAGTTGAAATGTTTCAGTGGGCCTCATTACAACCCAGGCGGTTAATTCCCTACTTTACCACTATGGTGTAAACTCTGTTTACACCATGGTGGATGGCGGATTTACCGCCCCATTCCACGGTGAGTGGGCCGGTAAATCCCCACTCCCCCTTCCCCATTCCCATTTTTGCCCCATAGGGCATAATGGGAGTGGGGAAGGCGCTAATTACGGCACCGTAAATTACGGTGCCGTAATTAGCACCAAGGCGGGTTAGCACCTTGCTTTTTAACGCCTGCTATAAGCAGGCGTTAAAATGGTAATCAGGCGTTAAGGGTTAATGGCGCCAACGGCGCCATTAAACCCTTAACACCTAGGTTGTAATGAGGCCCAGTGTATGGGTGTGATATGCTGCGGTGGTTGTGGCCAGAGCATAGAGTATTAGTGCATGACCATTTGTTCATACACCCAACACTCTATGCCCTGGCCACAACCACCGCAGCATATCACAGTTATAGTTGCTTATAACTTTGGGTCAAAAACAAATTCATAAGGAACAAAGTTATGAGATATTATGGGTGTGATATGCTGGAATGGTTGTGGCTATGGCATAGAGTGTATAATATAGTTACTGTTTGGTTTAGTAACTGGACTACATGTATTACTTGTTGATTTCTGTGATAAAAGAAAATAGCATGTTAGTATTAGTATTTTGTAATGACTTATTACATTGTATAATCAACAGTTTTTGTTTTGGACCCTCATATTTAGTAGATTACAAACCAGAGTACTGTGCAATTTGCTCAGTTTCTGTGTTCGTTGCTAAAATTATTGGGTCTGTGGGAGAAAAAAAAATCCATGTTGGATTAAAAAAAAACCTTTTTCTGTTATGCTACAATTTATTTGTTTGTTTGTTTTCAGTGTTCACTTGTTGCTTCTGGCTAATGGTTTATACATTGGGTTGTTGCATTTTTCTGGAGCAGTAACATATTATTTATTTGTTTGGATATTATAAAATTTTGGAGCAGTTAGATACCAGTAGGCATATTCCAACTGTCTATTTATTGATATATTTCAGTGGTATTGATTTATTTGTTTGGATATTTTTAAATTTTGGGACAGTTAGATACCAATTGGCGTATTCTAACTGTTATTTTTTGCTCTAATTTAGTGGTATTCATTTATCTGATTAGTTGTAGAATATTTGGGCAGTTATATAGCTTTTGGAATATTCTAACAGTTTATATTTTTTTACTACAAGTTTAGTTAAGGTTTAAGAACAATTTATTTATCAAATTTTGGTTCTAAGAACATTAAATAAGCGTTTATAAGATTTGCTGGTAATCTCTGCTTGAGAGTAATGTACTATCATTACATTCAAACCATCCACATTTCTTTTTTATATATGCAGTGTAGTGACCTGCATTGGTTGTGGCTCCTGCGTGGTAGATTATACCTATTGTTGTCAAGGTTTTCTTTGCCAAGTGATATTTGACAATGTGTGAATCCAGTCAGCTTGCAGTTGTTTTTGGTACCATCTGCATTGTAACGTAGAAACATTAGTATTACGTATTTACTATGTGTTTGTATTACTAATGTGGAGCGATTATCTGAATTGGAGGTAGAACATAATCTACCATGGTTTGCATTTTGTACAAGTTGCTGAAATGGAATGGATTCACAATTAGGTATTGATATATATATACGTAGCGTTCATTGGGGATTTCTTATTGTGTAACATTGTTGCAGAGAGTGCATGTATGTTTCCACATGTATGAAATCTGGAAGATTTCATTTATAGGTATGTTTTTGTTTTCTAGTACTTGTAGTAAGTACATTAGAAATTCTTGTGGATCTTCCTGTGAGTTTATAGTGAATTTATAACTATACCGCCGAACCTTAGAGCAGAACCTTCCTTTTGGACTTTTATGGCCAAAACAAAGTCATGGCTCGCCAACAAGAATTCCTCCACTATCTGACACACTACTTAATGTACTTGTTTCCTTTGTTGACCATCATGTAACCCGGTCAACTGCACTTACTGTTATCTTTTTTGTATGTCTATACTATGCTGTAACCTTCTCTAAGTCTCTGGCGCCCAGTTACCCCAGGGTTCGGTATGTGGTATAAATAAAGAAACTAAACTAAACTAAACTCTGCAGTTTAGACACAGAGTTAATACGTTTTCTAATCCAGCTGTGTTCGAGATACATTTTTCTAAGCTATTTAGTCAAGCTGTTGCTTGTTGACACATAGGGGGTATCATGCCGTGCACTTCTACTTTGTCTGTGGAGCTGATATGCACTATGGGTTGCATTTCTTTTTTCAACATTGTATAGTTTTAATTGACTGCAGCTTGCAAGGGTTAGCGTTAAGGACATACATTTTATGTTTTGTTGAGTTCATTGTCCTATGACATCAGGAGCAGATGTTTTTTGACCACTATATAGGTCATGGATTAGTCTATTTTTTAAGATGGATTTTGCACCTTTAGTAAGCACACCAGTTTTATTGCTTTTTAAAATGCAAGCACAGTTGAGATCAGCACATTAGCACATGCTTTTTGTTAGTTCTCTGTAGCAAAAGTATTGCCAGAGATGTACATTTCCAATGCTGCAGATTGTGTAACAGCATTGGCTGTGTCCTAATGTTTTAAAAATAGGTTGAAATTTTGCTTGTGTTAACTGTATGAGGTTCCGAAAAAAATTACATGTTTTTCTCAAAACAGTTCTTCGTGGTCAGTTTTTAGGACTTCTTCTATTCTGAGATGAATTAATGCCAACACGAGGGTGTAGACCATGCTTACTTCATCTATCAGGAACACTTTCATATGTTTAAGAATTCTATGTGCAGTAGCAGTTTCTGCTGATCATTTATAGTATTCTAATTTGTTTTGGTGTTCTACTGGGAGGAGCAGTATCTGGTGTAAAGTTACACTTAATGTTGTAGGCAGCTAAATCTGTGGGGGCTGTTACACCAGCTGAAAGGTTGCTGTCTTGTTAAGACTTGTAGAAATGTGATGATTATTTTAATTAATAATGTTTTTCCAGATCCAGCTTCAACACTTACACATAGAGGTTTATAATTTGTACAGCTGCAAGTTTTAGTTTCATGCTTAAGACCATGTTCAATTTCTTCAATGACTTCTAGATTACTGGTGAATTGTTCATCATTTAGCTGTGATTCGAGCACTGACAAGTCTTCTTCAGATTGTTTAGATTGATACATGGTATTTTCTACCTCAGTCATGGCTATTTGTGATTCATTTAGAATGAGTGGTTCTCCAAGTGGTTCTTGGCTTCCTGTAAGGGAAAGTTGACTCCCTTCAGGATTGTCTTTATTTAATATAGCTTCAATTTCTTCCTCTTGTTGGTGTTCATAGTCCAACATGAGTTTGTATTTTTTGAAATTGACATTTGTTATACTGCTTTCAATTGCTCTGAATGCAGCTTCAAATAAGTCATGGTCATCTTATCATTTTTCTTCATTTTGCCAAGGTTTAAAAAGTTGTAGTAGGGCCATGTAATGAAGTTCTCTACGTTGCGGAGATTTAACTGATAACTTTTTTTTTTAACATGTTTTTATTAACGGTTTCAACAGTTGCATTGGTGCACAGTGAACACAATATATACAGTCACATACATAGCAATATCTTCGTTAAATGATTAACATTCAAATATTCGTTTCAGTGTCTGAAAGCATATCACAGAGGTACGCCCTGAATGGGCCCCAGATGTCTTTTGGTCTGCTCATGCTCGGTTGGGTCAGTACATATTGCTCCTCGCATTCATTTATGTAAGTTAACTCCCGTAGGAAGGCCTCCATTGTGGGGGCAGCCGGGCTTTTCCATGCCTTCAATATGCATCGCTTGGCTATGACACATGACACATTAAATAGCCCTCTGAGTTTTTCGGAACATTTACCAATATCTCCGAACAAGTATTTTTGTGGGGTCAAGTGCGGGGGGATCTGTGTGATTTCATTTAGCATATTCGCAACCCCTTCCCAAAACCGTGCCACGGCTGGACACTCCCAGTACATATGGTAGGATCCCGCTGCCAGGGACCCACACTTGGGACACTTGCCTGGGTCGTCGGGCGTGAATGTAGCTATCCTAGCAGGGGTATAGTGCAGCCTGTTTAGAATTTTAAACTGTATTTGCCGAAGCCCGGCATTAAGGGAGACTCTTTTCGTGAGCACACAATATCTTGCCCACTTTTCTTCAGGTATTGGCATTTTCATGTCGGCTTCCCATTTCTCCCTCACCTGGTTTACCACAACGGAGTGCGTCTGTATTGCCCTGTAGAGTTTGGAAATTCCCAGCCCACCCTGTGTAGTGGCCAGCCGCAAGCACGGGTGAGCAGGGGGTTCATCTGGGAATGACGGCCAACGCCTTTGATATGCAGATCTTATACGGTAATACTGCAATGTCTTGAGCTGCCCACCTCCCACGCCTCTAGTGAACTCCGCAAGGGTCGCAAAATTCCCCTCTATGTACATGTCACCTATTTTCATCTCCATGCCCGGGTCCCAAGTTTCCTGTATGTCGGTATCAAATGTGGGGGGGAGTCCAGGGTATTTCCACAGGGGTGCATCGGGGTTATACAGGGTCTCTATTTTTAGTCTTTTGTGTATTGCTCCCCAGGCTTTCACCGTACAACTCACAGGGTCGAATTCGCAAGAGTCTTTGTGCCCAGTGTTAAAAATCACTGACCTAATGTTCGTGGGCCCGGTGGTGCATTCTTCTATTTGCGTATGAGGGGAGTTGTCACATTCATCGTACCAGTACTTTGCAAATTGTGCTTGTGACACAGTGTAATAGAGCTCAAAGTCTGGTGCAGCTATTCCCCCCTTCTCATACGGCTCTGTCATCTTCTCCCAACTGATTCTGGCCGTCTTCCCGTTCCACAGAAATGACACCGCCATAGAGCGAAGTCTAGAGAAGAACTCCCTCCCCGGCCATATAGGGATATTTACAAATAGGTATAATAGTTTCGGAAGTACAATCATTTTAAGAATGGCAATTCTACCGTGTAGTGAAATTGGGAGACGTCTCCAGACCTGCAATTTGATGTTAACCGTATGCAGCGCCTGGTCATAGTTATCAATATATAATGTTTGTTTATTACAAGAGACCAGCACCCCAAGGTACCTGATGTGTTGTTCAGCCCATTTAAGGCCACACATGTGAGCTGGGCATTTTGTAGAGGGGGTGAGCGGGAACACTTCTGATTTGGAGCTATTGACCGTGTATCCCGAGTATTCTGCAAACTCGTTGATGTCTGTCATGATGGGGACAATGTTTTTTTCGGATTCTCGAACATAGAGTAGTGTATCATCCGCATATAGTGATATTATTTGGGTAGCTCCCTTCAGTGATATGCCCTTTTTGCCATGTCTCGACCGTATCGCTGCTGCCATGGGTTCAATCGTCAAAGCAAAAAGGATAGGGGAGAAGGGGCACCCCTGCCTGGTACCTCTGCACAGTTCAAACCCTTGAGACATAGTTTTATTCGTGTATACTTTCGCACATGGAGCAGTATAAAGCAATATGACGTATTGAATGAAATATGGGCCAACCCCAAATGCCTCCAATACCAAGAACAAATACTCCCAGGAAACCGAATCAAACGCTTTCTCGGCGTCGAGGGAGATTGCCACTGCTTGTTTGTTCGGATTGATCTGTGACATTATGCTGTATAGTCTACGAAAATTTAGGGTGGTGGACCTTTGGGGAATTAATCCACTTTGATCTGTGTGTACTAGCAATGGCGTGATGGGTAGCATGCGGTTTGCCAGCACTTTCGCAAAGATTTTTGCATCCACATTTATCAGGGACAGGGGCCTGTAGGATGACATATCTTGCGGTGGAGGCCGAGGTTTGGGCAACACTGTGATTATGGCCTCACGCATTGTTTGCGGCAGCGTTCGTTTACCCAGGGCCTCCCCCCACACCTCCAGCAAAACAGGGATCAGTTCTTCCCGGAATTCCTTGTAGAATTCCACTCCCAGGCCGTCCGAGCCCAGCGCCTTACCAGACGCAAGCCCTTTGATCGCCTCAGTGAGCTCCTCTGCCGTAACAGGTTGCTCCAATATTAGCCTATTTTCTTCCGTGAGTTTGGGGAGCTCCAAGGTGGCCAAATAAGCTTTGATCTCGTCAGGGGATTTCCTATCTTTATTCACATATAATGTTTTGTAAAACTCTACAAATTCATCATTTATTCCCTGTTCGCTTGTTACCATCACATTTGCCGCTGTGTGTATCGATGCAATCGGGGCCACATGATATTCCTGCTTAACAGGTTGGCCAGCAATTTCCCTGCCTTGTTCCCCTCCCCGTACCTCCGAGCTCTTGAGGGGGCCGCTATATAAAGTACTTCCCTTACCGCCAGTTTGTCAAATTTCCTGAGAGATTTGTGTATTTCAGCAAGAGTGTCTCCTCCATGTGCCCGACTATATGTCTCCTCCAGTACGTTCAGATCCCTCTCCACCCTCTCCATGTCTCAGCGTACCTCCCTCAGGAGGCCCGTTGTTTTGGACATTAGGACCCCTCTGACCCACACCTTAAAAGTTTCCCAGACTTTCGAAACATGATCGACAGACCCTATGTTGTCTGCGAAGAAATTGGCGATGTCTGTGTGCAGGCCTTCCGCCACGTTTGGGTCTTTTAATATACCAATGTGCATTCTCCACCTTCTAGCCTGCCTGGGGACGTGCCTGAGGGTGATTTCCATGGTCACGGGAGAGTGATCAGATAATGTACGGGGGAGGATTTCGCAACTCTGTAGGGCATGTGTCATGTTTGAGGGGACAAACCAATAGTCTATACATGATTCACTGTCATGTACGGAGGAATAGAACGTGTAGCGCTTGCTTGTTGGGTGGAGCACTCTCCAAGCATCTAGCAGGAACAGCTGCTGTATTATCTGTTTCAAAGCGAGTGCCGTCCTAGACGGTGGCCTAGGCGTCTTGGCGGAGGTGTCCAAGGTCTGGTCCAGTACAACATTAAAGTCCCCCCCCCATAGTGTGGTTGTCGCTTCATGTTTAACAAGGATTTCAAATAAGTGTAAGTAAAAGTCTGGATCTTCAAGATTGGGACCATAAGTATTTACCAGGGTTGTCTGTTCTCCAGCAATTTCCCCCCAGACAATCACATATCTGCCCGTCGAGACCACCAGGTGGCCTTTCTCGATGAACCCTAACGATTTGTGAATCAAAATGCTTACCCCCCTGGATTGTGAGGAGTAATTCATGTAATAGCGCTGCTTGCCCCATTTTACCAGCATTTGATCATTGATGGAGCCCTGCGCATGCGTTTCCTGTAGCATTAAGATTTGGGGCCCGTGCCTGCTAACATAATTGCCCACTTTTCTGGCTTTCATTGGATTGTTTAGGCCTCGGACATTCCATGTCATCAGTTTAACCTTTAACCCTTCATCCATTTCCTACGTGTATGCATTGTATTGTATTATGACAACCATAAATGTATGTGCAATCAGAGTTGAATTGTTGGCTGCTTCTGTGAGACCTTTTTTCAACAAACCTGCAATCATCAACTGTGCAAACATTCCTCCCAGCCTCAAACTCGACTGGGCGGTAATCGCAACAAGAAAACTTCCCCTTTTGCCCCTTCCCGCCCTCCACCCACATCATCTGCCCCAAATTGACGATGAACCCAAGTAACTGATTGGAACTTTCCTGAGGGAGCTTCGTCGCAGAGCAATGCCTAGCCGTGTGGCCGCCCACGCGGGAGACTCTACGGCTCGGTTATACCGGGTTTTGGTCCAGTCGGCTATGTCGACTGTATAGCAGAGACGGCATGTTTTCAGTTAGCAGGGGGGGTGCATCATCCGTCCGCCGGATCTCCTCTGCCTTCACCTGGGCAAGGTCTCGCATTTGGGTCTCTTGCACGATCTCTAGGGGGCAGCGGAATAGAGGCCTCAATATATGCCATCGCCTCCGCAGGGTTTTCAAAAAAGTGGGCTCTGCCCCCATGCTGGATTCTCATTTTCGCAGGAAAAATCAAGGCATAGGGAGTAATAAATCTTCCACACTCCTTTCCATGCAGCCCTTGCCAAACGACTCCGCCATACCAACAATCCGGATGTTATTCCTGCGGGACCTGGATTCAAGTTCCTCGCATTTATTTAGCGTTTTACGGAGCTCTGTCTGGAGTAGGGCTATATCACGACCGTGTTGTGTAAGCACGTCCTCGTTCACACCTATCCTGTTCTCTGCCTCAGAGATGCGTGCACTTTCCTTTTCCACTCGCGCTTTCAAGGAGCCAATTGTCGCCACTGTCGTCTAGTTTCACGTTGACGGCCATGAACCCATTTTGCACAATTGTTGCCAAGCGGTCCAAGGGGTCTACGTTTGAGCATTTGGAAGTTTGTGTTGCACCCCCTGGTGTCTCCTGTTGTTGGGAGCTTGTGTAGGAATCCATTGGGCCGGTCTTTCTTACCCCTGCAGCTTTCCTCTCAGTGCGGCCCATTAGGCGACACCGCAAATTCCAGGATGGACTGTGCTTTCCCACGTGTGTGTGTTGCTGGCTGTCGACTACTGCCAGCAGCGGTTTGCTGTACGTTGTCAGCACATTACAGTGACAGACAGTGTTTGTTCCCGGGAGGTCTTAAGAGTAGGATTTCCACTTCGGAAGTGCTTCTATATTAGGGTCTATAGTAGGTTCTCGCCCCCAAATCTGCACCGCTCGCCCCCACTTCCGTAGCAGTGTACAGTGTCGACCCTCGGTGTCTCCGCCACCCCGGTCGGCCCACTTACTTCATCATCTCAGTCCTAGCTGGGCTCAGCCGCTGGGGGGACCAAGATCCAATGGGGCAAGCGTTGTCTTCTCGACACGGCTCCGTCGGGCTTCTCCTGCCGCCCAAGGTCCGGTGTGGGAAGGTCTGCGCTCCTTCTTCCGCGCAGGCTAAAGGAGAGGAAGCGGAATGTCGCCGCCCACGGGCAGCACTTGTGTTTCGGCGGGCTGCACCTCCCCCACCAGGCCGATCTGTCGTTACGAGCCTCGGGCTTGGGTGAGAATCGCCTAGAGCCCGCAGGCGGCCGCGTCACGGCACGGCAGGCGCTGCAGATGTAGGCGATGATATCTCGGGGTCTTCACGCACCGCCTTCGCAGGGTGTCTGCCGAGGTCCTTCCCCCGCACTATTCTGTAGCAGCACGACGGCCAGCGCAAGCCTGGAAGGATTTAGAAGTTAAAGGATTTCAATCGAGCCGGAGCTCTTCACCTAGGCGGCCATTTTAGCTATGCGCAACAGCGCCCAACTGATAACTTTATATAATTAATTAAACTAGGTTTTAATAGGTGTCCTTCACAAGTTGAGACTGAGAGGCCGATTCATGGAATTAATGTGCGCTGAAATTTTCGGCGCAAGCGTGCGAAAGCGTGCGAAAGCATGCGAATCGCAGTGCCAGTGCGAAAATCGTTGCGAAACCCGCGCACAGCGATTCATGGAAGTGCGTGCGTGTGTAAATCCCAGGATGTGCGCCAAAATTCTGCGTGGCGCACGCTGGCACACATGTCTCCAAACAGCTACGCGCACAGCGAAATCGCACATAGCGCGGTGCACACAACAAGTAGGAGGAACAGGGGGCGTGGCACGCGGAATGGGGAACAACACGTGAAAATGTGGGCATCACGGGGGATGTACAGGAGGCAAATGCGCGGAACGCCCACACGCACGTTCAAAACACGTATTCATGGATTTGAACGGGGCTAACGTGTGCACCAAAAAAGACGTGCTAATCCGGAAAAACGTACGCCAGCAGGAAGCAGGCGTACGTCGACCCGCACAGCATAAAAGTGCACACAAACAGCAAACAAGCTCAGACGCCAGGATGAATATACCGTTCCTAGCAGCAGTGGTCGTGGGATACCGCAGGAGGAGGAGGACGATAGTCAGGCCCAGAATTTTCACACCCAGAACCAGCCTTTTTGGGATGCCTGATGACCAGGTGTATGGGAGGTACAGGTTTCCACCTCACATAATACTCGACCTGGTGAGTGAGTGGGAGGATGACCTCACATCACCCACCCTGTGCTCCCAAGCACTCAGCCCCCTGGAGAAGGTCCTCAATGTACTGCACTTCTTGGCCACTGGATCATTTCAGCGGACAAGTGCTATAGTGGGGGGGTGTCACAGGCCACGCAGTCACGCTGCCTACACCAGGTCTTGGCTATCATGACTGCTCGCCCATCAGTCCGCAGGCACATATACCAGCCCAGAACACCTGCAGAAAGGCAGGCTGCCATCCAGGATTTCTACGGGGTGGCACAATTCCCCAAGGTCCTAGGTGTCATTGATTGCACCCATGTGGCTCTACGTCCCCCCAGGGCATCAGAGCACATCTACAGAAACTGCAAGCACTGGCATTCCATCAACGTGCAGGTAGTATGTGATGCCAAGGGAATCATCACCTCAGTATATGCCAACTATCCAGGGTCCACACACTACAGTTTGATTTACAGAATGTCAACCCTAAACCGGGAACTAGAAGCTGGGCGGCATGGCGATACATGGCTGCTTGGTGAGTATAAATGCCACAGCACATGCATGCATGTCAGATACTGAGTAATGTCACAACCCCACTAATGATACCCATCACCACCTCCCCAGGGGACAGTGCCTACCCTCTGAGCACCCACATGATGACGCCAATACGGAACCCGACCACGCCACCCGAGGTAAGATACAACACAGCCCACATTGCAACCCGGGGCATAGTGGAGAACACATTCGGAGTGCTCAAGTCAAGCTTTCGCTCCCTTGACCGTTTTGGCGGGCAGCTGTTATACGCTCCCCCAGTAGTGTGCAGGATCATAGTGGCAGCATGTGTCCTGCACAACGTTGCAACACGCCGGGCCCTGCCCGTGGACATGGTGGACATGTTGGTGCCCCCACATCCCCAACCACATGCACGGCCTCTGCGCATGGGAGGGGAAAGGGCATGGGTGAGGCAGCCTGTACGCACCTGGTGGCTAATTACTCCACCTCCCTGTGGAGTGCACACAGCCCTGGCACATACCAGCTGACAATCAATGATGATGACATAAGGGACAGTCAACTGTCACAACCATACCAGCCTGAGGTTGGTCACCTGGAAGTGTTACATTGTGTGCATCCCTACCTACACAAACACCACCAATGCTGTGTCATCAAAAGACACACTTCTATGCTGCTAAATTCATTACCCCCTTGCAAAATACAACATGACAACAGTGCCATGTCACCCAACCCCTCCCCAGCACCGCCACCCAACACACCATGGCATGTCATGCTATGTGAGAGCAAACAAAGCAATCCCCAAAACCTGACACATGTGTCACAATGTACAGTGTCCCTAATGGAAACTGGCCACACACAATATGCTCCCAGCAATGTAGAACTAACAACACACATGACCAAATACTTACCAAAAATACAATGCAACTACACAACCTCAAACATTACAAAAACATGACAGTACTAAGTTAAAGTAGTGGTAGTCTTACAACCTGATTATGCCAGCACATCGACCCCTTCAAACTGTGCAGTGTTGCTGCCACGCAAATAAGTGCACTGCTTACAACATGAACTCCATCTCCAAAGTAGACGGCCTTGTGAAGACCTGAGGAATGAACCTGCAAATTAGGAGGAAGACATGATGCACAAGCACATATCAATACACCATGCATTGTACAATACAACAACAATATCCACTAGGAATGTATACACAGTATTGAATACAGACTGCCCACACAGCTCATGGGAGTCCAACGTCACTGTGTAATTCACTGTCACTTGGGCAGACCCTTTGCAAGCCCATGGAAACGGGAAGCAGGAGGGGTGTGTGTCTCACAAACCCAAGCATCTAACCCAAACTCAGGACAAGCCTGCATGTGCCCAGCCAGAATACAGTGAATGCCCACGGGAGCAACACAAGGCAACACACTGTAAAAAAAAATCAAAAATCAAAAATGGCCATGTGGGGGCTAGGGGGGGGAGGGCCACACAGGAGGTCCGAGGACATGGTGCGCACGAACACCTCAATGGGCTCATGGCCTGCACGGCTATGCCAATGTGGGAGAACTGCTGCTGTTGCTCTCATCACCCTCTGCTGCTGCCACAGGAGGTGGTGGTGCTATGGGAGGCAGCCCACACAAAACCCTGGTATGGTCCTACATGGCAGCAAGCATGCGGGTGTGGAAGGTCTCGTTCTGGAGGATTATATTGCCGAGATCCCCATGCAGCACCTGACGTGAAGCTCGGATCTCCTCCCGAGTTGCCTGCATCTCAGCTGAGAGCGAACGTGGTAGCCGCTCAAGCTGCTGTTCTGTCCTCAAGTTAGTGGAAGCCTCAAGGTCAACAAGAGTCTCCCTGAGGTGATGGAGTTCTACCCTCAGGGATTCCCTGTGGCCCTGGGACTCTATTGATATCGATTGGCGTAGAGTCTCCAGTGCCACCTGTCGGTCCCTGTTGGACACCAACATGTCTTCTCTGTGTGATTGGCAAATGGAGTCTGTTGCCTGCTGTAGTTGCTCCATCTGCCTTTCAGGGGGGACAATGGAAGTGGCCACCCTCTCCATTGCTTGAGCCATCATCTCAACTGATGCTGCCTGTTGGGTTGCCATACCATACATGGATTGTTCCCATACGGTATTGCCTGGTGGCGTACGGCCACCGCGTCGGCGGGCACCACACCTGTTTGGGGTAAGGCGATCTGCACCTTGCTGTGCCGGCACTGCCAAAGGCTGCAAGACTGCATTCCCCCTCTGATCTGCTGGCCCAGGAACAGGATCAGATGTTGTGGAGTGTGACCCTGCATCCGTAACTGCCAAAGGCAGACTTACCAACACTGACATCCCCATAGAGGGTTCTACCCCTGGTGCAGGTGGATTGGACAGAACAGAATCCCTGCCAGAAACACTTACCTGCGATGGCACATAGGTCTCACCATCCAAATCAGTACCTGAATAGCGGTCTGGGGAGGTGCACCCAGAGACACCCCTGGACAGAATGGTCTGCAGCAAGATTGGGTTCTCACCCACCACCACACCACGTCCCCGACTGGTGCCCAGTCGTGCCTGAGATTCCTCCTGGGTCTGCACCATCTCCTCAACCTCAACAGCATCAAGTGCGTCATCCCCTGCAAAAACATGAAAGACAAAAAATGGAAACAGGCATTAGCACCATAGCACACAAATAGGCCTGACAAGCTACAGAACCAGTACATGATTTACACATGTCCCACATGACTATAACCCTCCCATGCATGCACTGTCACTGAGTTGGAAGGGGAGGCAAAAGGCAGACATTGATGACATCAAGATGGAAGAGCAACACATTTGCTGCATGCTGGGTAGCACTGCCATCACACATTGGCCTGTGAGTGGCATGTCCAATACACATACATGACACATGCCATCACACAGATGGCACGTACCATAGCCATGGTACATTTCACAACTACATCCCTATGTCAGTGAATGAGTACTGTCAGCCATCCACGTGAGATGGACATGATGAGATGAAAAATGCTACATAGTGTGACAAAATACGCATGTGCCACACACTGCAACACATCCAGTGTACAAAAATACAGTGATTGCAGGCCGATTTACACATCAATGGTTGTGCACTTCAACATGACAGGAAACAACTATCATGATCCACATTCAAACAGACCCCAAAAATTAATGTGATCAGGCCAATACTCAATCAGCCTGAATAGTCAAATCATTCACCTAACAAGGTAACACATGTGGGCCAATGTGGGGTTCATCAATGACAGAAGCATGTCACAAATGTGACAATAGAGCTGAGGAATGCGTAGCAAAAGTGGGAGAATTGAAACAATCAGCCTGAACGAACACTGAAAAATACAAACAATGTTGTTGCAAGATGCCACTTCAAGGGCAACTGCCGTAATGTTGCGCTAAATTACTACTGTGGGCAGAAGGGATACTGTCACACCCAAATCCAAGGCCGCTGAATGTTTTGGATGAAGCAAATGGGTGACCCATACCACTCAGGCACACACACCCTCACCTGGCACTCAATCAGAACCCGTCACCCAAACAACATACACATGCTTTATACACACATGCATGGGCACTCACCGGACAATGCATCATAATCAGGTAGTTCTCCCACACCTTGGATCTGTTCCTCTGTGACGAAGGCCCCAGCAACAGACTCATGTTCAGTGAGTTTGTTGTCCTCTTGTGGAGAGCCACCACCAGTCACCAGAGTAGCGGCATGATTTGAGGCCAGCTTGTTCTTTGCTCTGCATTTCAGGTCATTCCACCACTTGTAGCAATCATCAGCTGTGCGCCTCACAAATCCAAGGGCACTTATGCGGTCGGCGATGGTCTGCCAGTGTGCCCTACGTTGACCAGGTGTGGTCTTGCACCCTGCAGTCACCAACATTTTGCGGCTATGTGCCGACACATAGGACACAAGTGCATCAAGTTCTATGTCATTAAAGCAAGGCTTCCTTGACGTGTAGGAGTGTGTAGCCGTGTCTGGGGTCTCAGCCTGTCGTTCCAGAGCACCCTTCTTCCTCTTCTTTAAAGGTGGAGCGGAGCCAGAGTGGCTTATGCCACTCTGGTCAGTAGGGGCAGTATCACCAGTGGACTGGGTAGTAGGAGTGTGGGAATGCACAATGACCATAAGTCTTGATGCAGGCATTGGTTGCAGGGTAATGTGGGCAGGGGGAACGTCAGTTTGGTGGACCTGGACTGACTCTGTCCTCCTGGGAGAGTCAGAGCTGGGGCGGATGGAGTTGCAGCTGCCCCTGCAGCCTCCCCACCCTGCATACTTGGGGCAGCAGATGACATAGCTGCCCCAGATCCACGAGGCTTGGTGACAACAACTTGCACCGCCACACGTGGCCTGAACTTGCTGACCTGGAAGTCAGCCTGGGAGTCATCCTGTACCAGGTCAGGTGCCACAATGGGCTGGTCCAACAGGGGCTGAGCTGGGATGGTGTCAGCCACGTTTCCCTCAACCATGGGGGGGGGGCATGGGTGTCCCTGATTGTTCCACCACACATGGGGATTTAGGGGCTCCCTGCAAATCCCGGCCAAGTCCACCTTTTGAAGGTCGGCCACCTTTGCCTCCCTTACCGCTTGGTCGCCGCCCAACCATGGCACTGATGTTGTTGTGCGTATGGGAGTTGCAGTAAACTATTGTCCTGGACAATTGGGGGTCAAAGGGGTAGGATACTAGATGGAATTTGTACCCTAGTGCTCTAACAAGGCTGTCTGTGACCCCTGGAGGAAGATGATGGGTCACACAATGCACAGGCAGCCCAAAATCAAAAATGAATGTGTACGCAACCCCTCGTAGACCACGTGCGTGAAAAAATGAACCCGCACTACGCTGTGGCACCCATAAACACAAAAATACGCGTAATACACGCAGCCTACAATGACCTCTGAAGGGGAACGCGACACACGGGGCAAGCACAGTTGGTAAGTACGTGCGGAACTCACCCTCTGCCTGGAAAAAGAACGTGAAAAATAAGCGCGTGTGCGCGTTGGCAACACCCCCACCAAAACAAGAATTGTACGCTGTCTGAGGAGACAGGACAAAAGGAGAAGTGAACTCTGTTTGAGGAAACAGGCCCAACAAAAAATCAGAAAAGAGCTGTCAGAGGTAACAGGGAGTACGAACTAAAAACGCTGTGAAGTAATCACGTGTGAACCGACAAGAAGTACAGATATCACCAACTCGCTCTCCACGAAAAGAATGTACAAGGAAATGGCGTCCTACACGTAGCTTTTAAACTGGCCCACACGTACACGTCAGATACGTGTGTACGCGGGCCCTTTCCTCCAATTACACACGATGACACTCGGACGTGCAATTTTTCCACGTGTGCTCTGTCATCACGTGCTATGAGGGAAACGGCCGTGCGCATAATGTAACTTACGCACTTACGCGCTAAGGGCCTTTCCTCAATTTACACGCTGACATGCAATTTTTTCAAATGCCAAATCACTCCGTATCAAGCTGGCCACGCGAAAACGCACGGAAGACCACACTCCTGACTAGATGGCCGAATTACTGACCCCCAGAGCCCCGAGCATGCTCCCACCTGCCATCTGCTGCTGCCGGACTGCCTGCTGCCCACGTGCCCTGCCATTTGCTGCCTGCACCTCAACCAGGGGTGTAGTTGCTGTGACCAACTGTGGAAGTTTGCGTGCCGACAATGAAGGACGGACCAGGATCTGGATGGACATCGTGACTGCCATCAACACGGAGGGGGTGGCAGTCTGCGACTTACATCATGTCAAGAAGCGCTGGGAGGACTTTCGGTCCAGGACCCTCAACAAGGCCCGGCACCTCGCTAAGGCAGCGGATGCCAAGGGATGCCGGGGCCAGCTGTCGAACCATCAAATGAGGGTCCTGGAATGCATATGCCCAGCGCTCTACGTCCAGATCCTTGAGAGGCAGACCCGTCTGGAGTCGAGCGGTAAGTGTACATGCATGTTGATAATACACTGTGCGTGTCGTGGTGTGCCAGTAGTGGGCAGGTTGCACATGTGTTTATGTAGGCCATGTAGGGATGTGTATGAACATGGGCGTGAGGCTGCCACATGTGAGTCCTCTCGGTTGTGAGACACATTGATGGTGTATTTGTTTGGTAAGCATGCTGGACAAATGCAGGTGTGGGAGCACACATGTTTGAATTTCTGTGTATGTACATTGGCATGGTTGTGGCATGGATGTTGGTTCATAATGCATGTATCTGCACTCTGTACATGTGCATGTATGTGTATCTGACAAGTGTGCAACTGTGATGCAACATGGATGCACGTGACACTGATATGTAGAAGGATGAATGGCAGATGTGACATGTATGGCGATCTCATAACTCAACAGTTGGAGGAGATGTAGACATGCATGTAAGTGTGGTGGCGTGTGTGCATGTCTAGTGCACTCCTTGTGTTTCATGTGATGTCAGGCTCACCTTTGGCTGTTCATGCTGTTGTATGTGTATGGATGGTGCTGCCTGGTGCAATATTGTTGTTGAAATGTTCATGTGTGTGAGTTAAAATGACATGTGTGTTGTGTAGTGTGATGCCGTGTCTGTAGTTAAACAATGCACTCATGTGCAACTGTCATGTGTATCAGTCCATTGTATAGTGCCCTCATGCCTGTGTTTTATCTCTCCATGTCTGCAGCGTCAACTGAAGAAGAGGGCGGAGAGGGTGCTGTGGAGCACAGCGGCAGGGATCATCCCACCAGCCGGAAGACGCAAGGCCTGGCTCCCCTCCCAGGTTGTCATCTTGTCGGGGAGTGAGGAGTCCGGTGCCGCGTCCCAGGCCGCAGCTGCCGAGGGACGGTCCAAGAGGCAGAGGTCGGAGTTGGACTCCTCGGCAGCAGAAGGGGCAGCTGAGACACCACAGGGTCCGATGGAGGAAGATGGCACGGCGTCATCCAGGTTGGTGGGGGGTTTGGTGGAGGAGTAGGCCGTGCAAGGGACAGACACGGGGTCTGGAGTGGGGATTCCACTGGTGCTAGTGGTGCAGTGCAGGGACAGGAGGCAGCACAGGCCACCACGGAGGTGCCTGTGTGTAATCCTGTCCCCGATCCTGTGACTCCATCATCCCGCACCAGCAGGGATGCCTACGTCCAGACCTGTTTTCAGGGAGGGGGTCCGCTTACAACAACTGGCCTTCCTCTCCATGCGGACGTAGCTATCCGGGACCGGGTTGAGCCTGTCCTGGGTGGGGTGGCGTTGCATCAACGGGCCATGAAGTCTTTTCATGAGGAGACTGCACGTCATCTCGAATGGCTTGTTGACCCCTTTGACCTACTGGGACAGCTCACCAGGGCCGGATTCCTCCGTTTGATGGACCTTGTTCCAACCCCCTCCTCAACTGAACCCCCTATGCGCCAGTCATACTCCATGCCATCTTCCCACCCATGTATCACCTGGGTACCCTGTGGAGCTGCCTCTGACCCTGCGGCCAAGCTGGTGGAGGACACATCCCTGCCACATTCGGGAGTCGGACGACCAGCAGGGGTGGCCACATCAACAACTGCACCCCGGAGGAGGATGTGCAGGCAGTAAGAGCCAGGGCACAGGCAGAGGCACAGCAGCAGCAGCAACAAGGTGGGAGCCATGATGGCTCGGGGTCTTCGTCATCGGAGGGGCAGGCATCGTCCAGAGGGCAGGAGGACCCAGCACTGGAAGTGTCTTCCGTGTGGCAGCGGTTAGGCCATGCTATAGACACGGAGCGGCAGCGGGCAGAAGAAGCACGGCTCAAGATGGTCAGGGCGGAGAACTCCATGCGGAGGGCCCTGAGGCGGGCCGAGTGCCTCGAGGCAATTCGCAGGGAGTTGGAGGAGAACATGTCGTCGTCCCTGCGAACCCTCAGGGCCATGGAAGAGGACCGCCCCCAGGACATTGAGCAGGAGTTCGATGATGCCCTGGCCCGGGACATCCAAAAGTGAGCCGTCGGACTAGCCCTCTGCCATTGTAAATAGTTTTTAGAGTTAGGTTTCCTTTTTGTTTTCCTTTTATTTGTGGTCAATGGACAATGCCACACACATTTGTATCTAGTTATATTTTTAGGTAGTTTCTTAGGTAGGTTTCATTTGTTTAGTTGGGCTCATGGACTCTTTACATCGTTGGACAATGGATTGATTTATTTTTGGGATTTTTGCACATGGATTAATGGATTTTTATTTTGGACAATTGATTGTATATAGTTACATCATGGATTCATTTGGATTTGTTTTTTAATTATGGACATGGAGTAATGTTTTTTTTTCAGGACAATGTATTGTAAATAGTTGGACTATGGATTGATTTCACATTTTTATTTATCATTATGAACATGAAACAATGGATATCTTTTTTTAACCTTTTTTTGGATTTGCGATGGGGGAGGAAGAGTTTGGACTGTTTTTCTTTTAAATTATTTTGCATTGCTTATCATTTTCATTCACTCATCTTTTTAACATGCTTTTCATTTCATGTTTGATATTTTGGTATGCTTTAGTTTCATTTATTTATTTATGTACATAATACATTTTCATATTTTAGTTCCATGTGTGGGATTTGCTCATTGGGTTGATGCATGTGAAATTGTGGGTTTACACAAGCAATGCCAACCAGTGTATGTGTGTGATGGACATGTGTTGATGTACACAGTTGAGTTTTGGTTTGTGTCTTGAGATGGGAAATCATTGCGTCTCAAGAATGGGGTGGCGTGATGTGGTATTTTTTGGTGTAGAAGTGGGCCATGACTGTGCATCTTTATTTCGTGTAGGGTGGGACATGAGTGGGGGCCTGCTGGCAGGTGCCCCTGACTGCTGGGGGGTGGGGGTTCAGGGGGACATGAGTGGGGGCCTGCTGGCAGGTGCCCCTGACTGCTGGGGGGTGGGGGTGCAAAGGGACATGAGTGGGTGATCAGTAGTGCAAGCTGACATGTGGCTTGGCTGGGGGGTATGCCCATGGTAGATAGGCTGCCTGCGGGACATGACCAGGGGTGCATGGTAGTCCCCTGTGGTGTGGGCTGCCTACAGGGGCTGTGGGGGGTGTAGAGGGAACACCTGGGAGGACCCATACTGCCAATTCACATGTAGAACTCCCCGCGCACCACCGAAATTCAGTACACCACTCTGACAGCAAAATTGTGTGTGAAACTTCCCACGTTTCCCAGGGATACACGTACCCCACTCGCACAGGGCCAATATTCCTGGGGTTCGTGTGAAGTTTTACACGCGAAAGGGCCCTGTGCGAGTGGGGTACGTATATTCCTGGGGTTCGCGTGAAGTTTTTCACGCGAAAGGGCCCTGTGCGAGTGGGGTACGTGTATTCCTGCGGTTCGCGTGAAGTTTTACACGCGAAAGGGTCCTATGCAAGTGGGGTACATGTATTCCTGGGGTTCGCGTGAAGTTTTACACGCGAAAGGACCCTGTGCGAGTGGGGTACGTGTATTCCTGGGGTTCGTGTGAGGTTTTACACTTGAAAGGGCAACGCCTGTGCGCGATACGTCACAGATGCGCTTACGCGCTAAGGGCCTTTGGTCCAATGAAATCGCGTACGTGTGCTGACGCGCTTACGCGCTAACGGCCTTTCCTTGAATTACACGCTGACGTGCAATTTTTTCACATGCCAAATCACTCCGTATCAAGCTGGCCACGCGTACACACACGGAAGACCATGCTCCTGCGCTGAAGGCCATTTTCCTGCCCCCAGAGCTTCGAGCACCCTCCCACCTGCCATCTGCTGCTGCCTGACTGTCTGCTGCCCACGTGCCCTGCTATTTGGTGCCTGCACATCAGCCATCTGCAGGGGAACAGTTGCTGTGTCCACCCCTGCTGGAACCAAAGACTCCCGACTGGGATTCCATCGCTCCACAGCCCAGCCCCAGGACCCAGTTGCCCACCCACTCCTTCCTCTGGGGTTGCCATGTCCAGCACAACACCATCTGGCAGCACTGGAAACCCCCAGCCAGAGAGGCAGAGGGCCACCAGCTTCACTGCCACCGAAGTTGGTGTCCTGGTGGAGCATGTACTGGGGCATTATGATGCCCTCTTCGGAACATCACGCGCCAACAAGGACGGGAGAGAATCTGGGACGATGTAGTGGTTGCCATCAACGCGGAGGGGGTGGCAACCCGCGACTTCAAGCACGTCAAGAAGCGCTGGGAGGTCTTCAGGTCCAGGACCGTCCACAAGGCCCGGCGCCTCGCAGAGGGGGGCCGGGCATGCATGAGTAACATCAAGATGAGGGTCCTGGAACGCGTAGGCCCAGCACTCCACGCCCAGATCCATCGGAGGCAGACCCGTCTGGAGTTGAGCGGTAAGTGACCAAGCATTGCTGTGTGAGACAGGGCATGTTGCATTGTGCTGGTAGTCTGATGCTTGCCTGTATGTGTGACATAGGCCATGTATGGATGTGTGTGTGCAGGGACATCATGGTCATGCATGTGAGACCAGTTATGTGTGAACCACATGGTTGGTGCATGTGGTTTAATGCAACATGGGGAGCTCTATGCGGAATGCACACATGAAAGCATGGCTGTTTCTGTTCCTGGACATGGAGGGGGTTGTGGAATGGGTGCTGATGTCATGTACATGTATGGTGCACATGTGTGTATGTGTGTGCCTGAGAAGTGTGTGTGTGACTTTGAAACGCCATGGATGCATGTGACTTTGAAGGCAACATCTTGGTTTACAGGGGCCCTTCTACATGGATGTTGCTGTTGATTGCAGGCACCAGGACTGTTTCTGCATGTGTGTTGTGTGCATTCACCCATGTGTTGTGGAATGACTGGATGGAAGTGACATTTGACAGTGCCACTCATGTGTTATTGCTTCCTGTCTAGGGTATTTTGTACTGTGCCCTGATGCTTGTGTTCTATGTCTCCCTCTACGCAGCGTCAAGTGAAGAAGAGGGCGGAGACGGCGCTGTGGAGCCAAGTGGCGGGGATGCCTCCACTGGGCGGCGACGCAAGGCTCAGCCAGCCTCCCAGGAATTACATTCATCCAGGAGCGAGGGGGCTTGTGCTGCATATGCCACAATGGCTGTGGCGGAAGGGCCGGGTGAGCCCCCACAGGGGCTTCCAATGGCAGAAGACGGTGTGGAGACATCCAGGTTGGTGGTCTCCACAGAGGAGGAGGAGCCCGCTACTGAGCCGCACATGGGGCCTGGTGGGGGTAGTACCACTGGTGCAAGTGGTGCAGTCCAGGGTCAGGAGGCAGCACGGGTTATCGCGGAGGGGCCTGTGCATGTTGCTGTCCCTGACCCTGTGACTGTACCACCATGCACCAGCAGGGAGGCCCTGTCCCAGGCCCGTCTGCAGGTAGGGGAGAGTTCCATGTCATCTGCCTCTCCACTACCTGCGGACGAGGGGTCCCATGAACGTATGGGCTCCGTCCTGGTTGGTGTCGCGTTGCGCACGCGTGTCAATAGTGATGACGTGCGTTCTTACTGGGCGGAGAACGCACGCCATCACAGAGAGCAGTGTCGTGACGTGGCACTGCTGGGAGGGGCCCTGGTTGGTGGGTTCCTACATGTGTCGCGCACTCTGGCGGACCTCTCCTCCTCTGTGGAGACTATGCGCCAGTCGTTCTCCACACCGTCTTCCGGCCCAGGTTCCACCAGGGCCCCCTGTGGACCTGGCCCGACCAACACAGCCAGCTTGGTGGAGCTCATATCCCTGCCACAGTCGGGAGTCGGCGGCCCAGCAGGGCTGGACACCACAACTGGGGATCAGCTGATGGAGGATGTGCAGGCACCATCAGACACAGCACATGGACAGCAGCAGCAGGAGCAGGCTCTAGGTGGGAGCAATGATGGCTCGGGGCCATCAACATCGGAGGGGCAGGCATCGGCCGGAGGGCAGGAGTATAATGACCATCCGATGCCTCGATGCCCCACTACCATGTGGCTCCTTACCTCATTGAATGAAAATATGTATATAGTACTGCCTATAGTGTTTATGTCCTACCCTTCCTATTTGGCGTGATACGTCCGGCACTGTAACCGCAGCTGGACCCCACCCTACTGTATGTAACTAAGTTTTGCAACCCTCTTGCTGCCTTTGCGCCTGGCTAACCCTGGGTTTGATGCACATTATAAATAAATAAATAAATAAAAATACAAATACTAAATACAGGAGGACCCAGGAATGGGAGTGTCTTCCGTGTGACACCGGTTGGGCCAGCAGATAGGTGCGGAGCGGCGGCGGGCGGAAGAGGCGCGGCTCACCATGGTCAGGGCAGAGTTCTCCATGCGTCGGGCTTTGAGGCGGGCAAAGTGCCTCGAGGAAACTCGCAGGTAGTTGGAACAGGCCATGAGTGCCTCCCTGTGAGACCTCGGGCCAGGACAGAGGTCCGCTTCCGGCAAATAGACATGGAGTTTGATGATGCCCTGGCCCGGGACACCACAGAGTGAGCCGCTGGACTTGCCCGCCGCTATTGTATATAGTTAGATAGTGTTAGGTTTCCTTTAGTTTTTTCTTTATTTTGGTTGCGCTTAGACAATGCACCACGTTTTTGTATATAGTTTTTTATCAGGTAGTATTTTTGATAGGTTTCATTTCATCAGTTGGGCTCATGGACCCTGGATTGTTTATCTGTACATAGTTCACCATTGGATTATTCTTTTTTTTATTTTCACCCTGGAGCAATGGTTTTCACTTTCTTTTTTCCATTGGATTTGCTTTGTTGGACTGTGACTTTGGACACCATTTCTTTTGGATTTCTTTGGATTATGATTTCTTGTTTTTTATTCTTTTACGGACATGCAGCTTTTCTTTTATTATTCCCATTGTTGTGTGTTGGATTTTAATTACATTCATGTTGTGTTTAATACATTTTTTCTTCATACTTCGATGTGTGGTATTATCTCATTGGTTTCATGCATGTCATGATATGGGTTTTCACATTCACTTGCACCCATTGTGTGTGAGACGGACATGTGTTCATTTACATACTTGCAATTGGGGTTGTATCATGTAATTGTCTTTTCTATGTGGGTGGATGCAATACTTTGTTGGGTCTTTGGGCTGGGGAGGCTGGCCATAAGGGCCATGATTGAGGATCGTCATGACCTGGGGGCAGGGGGACATGAGTGGGACATGAGTGGGGGCCTGCTGGCAGGTGCCCCTGACTGCTGGGGGGTGGGGGTGCAGGGGGACATGAGTGGGACATGAGTGGGGGCCTGCTGGCAGGTGCCCTGCACTGTTGGGGGGTGGGGGTCCAGGGGGACATGAGTGGGGGCCTACTGGCAGGTGCCCCTGACTGCTGGGGGGTGGGGGTGCAAAGGGACATGAGTGGGTGCCTGCTGGCAGGTGCCCTGACTACTGGGGGGTGGGGGTGCAGGAGGACATGAGTGGGGGCCTGCTGGCAGGTGCCCCTGACTGCTGGGGGGTGGGGGTGCAAAGGGACATGAGTGGGGGCCTGCTGGCAGGTGCCCCTGACTGCTGGGGGGTAGGGGTGCTGGGGGACATGAGTGGGGGCCTGCTGGCAGGTGCCCCTGACTGCTGGGGGTGGGGGTGCAAAGGGACATGAGTGGGGGCCTGCTAGCGTGTGCCCCTGACTGCTGGGGGGTGGGGGTGCAGGGGGACATGAGTGGGGGCCTGCTGGCAGGTGCCCCTGACTGCTGGGGGGTGGCGGGTGCAGGGGGACATGAGTGGGGGCCTGCTGGCAGGTGCCCCTGACTGCTGGGGGGTGGGGGTGCAGGGGGGCATGAGTGGGACATGAGTGGGGGCCTGCTGGCAGGTGCCCTGCACTGCTGGGGGGTAGGGGTACAGGGGAACATGAGTGGGACATGAGTGGGGGCCTGCTGGCAGGTGCCCTGCACTGCTGGGGGGTGGGGGTGCAGGGGGACATGAGTGGGGGCCTGCTGGCAGGTGCCCCTGACTGCTGAGGGATGGGGGTGCTGGTAGACATGAGTGGGGGCCTGCTGGCAGGTGCCCCTGACTGCGGGGGGTGGGGGTGCAGGGGGACATGAGTGGGGGCCTGCTGACAGGTGCCCCTGACTGCTGGGGGGTAGGGGTGATGGGGGACATGAGTGGGGGCCTGCTGGCGGGTACCCCTGACTGCTGAGGGGTGGGGGTGCAGGGGGACATGAGTGGGGGCCTGCTAGCAGGTGCCCCTGACTGCTGGGGGGTGGGGTGCAAAGGGACATGAGTCGGGGCCTGCTGGCAGGTGCCCCTGACTGCTGGGGGCTGAGGGTGCAGGGGGACATGAGTGGGTGCCTGCTGGCAGGTGCCCCTGACTGCTGGGGGCTGTGGGTGCAGGGGGACATGAGTGGGGGCCTGCTGGCAGGTGCCCCTGACTTCTGGGGCATGGGGGTGCAGGGGGACATGAGTGGGACATGAGTGGGGGCCTGCTGGCAGGTGCCCTGCAAAGCTGGGGGGTGGGGGTGCCGGGGGACATGAGTGGGACATGAGTGGGGGCCTGCTGGCAGGTACCCTGCACTGCTGGGGGGTGGGAGTGCAGGGGGACATGAATGGGGGCCTGCTGGCAGGTGTCCCTTACTGCTGGGGGGTGGGAGTGTAGGAGGACATGAGTGAGGGCCTGCTGGCAGGTGCCCTGCACTGCTGGGGGGTGGGGGTGCAAAGGGACATAAGTGGGGGCCTGCTGGCAGGTGCCCCTGACTGCTGGTTGGTGGAGGTGCTGGGGGACATGAGTGGGGGCCTGCTGGCTGGTGTCCCTGACTGCTGGGGGTGGGGGTGCAAAGGGCCATGAGTGGGGACCTGCTGGCAGGTGCCCCTGACTGCTGGGGGGTGGGGGTGCAAAGGGACATAAGTGGGGGCCTGCTGGCAGGTGCCCCTGACTGCTGGGGGGTCGGGGTGCAGGGGGACATGAGTGGGGGCCTGCTGGCAGGTGCCCCTGACTGCTGGGGAGTGGGAGTACAAAGGGACATGAGTGGGACATGAGTGGGGGCCTGGTGGCAGGTGCCCCTGTCTGTTGGGGGGTGGGTGTGCAAAGGGACATGAGTGGGACGTGAGTGGGGGCCTGCTGGCAGGTGCCCCTGACTGCTGGGGTGTGGGGGTGTAGGGGGACATGAGTGGGTGATCTGTAGTGCAAGCTGACATGTGGCTTTGCTGGGGGGCTGCCTGCAGGTCATGACCAGGGGTGCAGGGTAGTCCCCTGTGGTGTGGGCTGCCTGCAGGGGCCGTGGAGGGTGTAGAGGTAACACCTGGGAGGACCCGCACTGCCAATTCACGTGTAGGACTCCCCGTGCACCCCCAAAATTCAGTATACCACTCTGACAGCAAAATCGCATGTGAAACTTCCCGCGCACCCCAGGAATACACGTACTATTAGAACTGATATAATATTGTGTCGTCCTCATTGTATATGCTGGCCTATGCTCAGTCGCTTTGCAAGGAAATCCGTATTACAAGGTTGTGACCCCAAGTGAATCGAGCCTCCATTTTAGGTTAGAACCGCCATTTTAGTTTATTGTACAAAGTCACCCTGTAGTACAAAATGGGCATCTTGTGTGCTCTTGTTCTTGCTTTAACCTTTCCAAACTCTGTAGGGGAGTTAATGTCCAACCTGCCTTCAGGCTACATGTTAGGGTCATGTAGACCTTGTCCTTCATTGACCTCGGGATCAGGGGATTACTTGAATTAGCAATATTAACCTACAAGTATACAAGAACAATAATGCTATCCAAATACGACATGCGAAACATTTGTTTGATTTGTATTAAAGCAATATGTAAACAGTGTAACGTTAAATTAGAGAATACTAATGTCTGTTAGTAAATGTATTTGAAAGTAAACCGCATGCACGAGATATGTAAATTAGGAAATGAACCTGGCGCGACCCTAGCCCAGTGTATAATTAACTTGTAAGAGGCTGGACATCATTATAACAAACTGTATAAATATGCTGATGTCCAGCTAGGAAATTCTGCTCACTGCTCACATTGAACCCTGCTGGTGGTCGCTGTGATGTATTGACAGCCAAATAGCTATTTGTGTACTTTGTCCAATACTGTTCAGTTTCGTAATAAATATTCTGGGAATCTTTATAAGCCTGTGTCGATGTATTTTCCTTTGCTTTGTGTAACAGCCTTAATATTGTATTTTTCTGATTCCACAGTACCCTGCTCAAATCGCGTGTGAAACTTCCCGCGCACCCCAGTTATACATGTACCCCGCTCGCACAGGGCCAATCGCATTTTAAACTTCCCGCGAACCCCAGTAATACACGTACCCCACTCGCACAGGCCCTTTCGCGTGTGAAACTTCACGTGAACCCCAGTAATACACTTACCCCACTCGCACAGGCCCTTTCGCGTGTGAAACTTCCCGCAAACCCCAATAATACACGTACCCCACTCGCACAGGCCCTTTCGCATGTGAAACTTCCCGCGAACCCCAGTAATACACATACCCCACTCGCACAGGCCCTTTCGCGTGTGAAACTTCACGCGAACCCCAGTTATACACCTACCCCACTCGCACAGGGCCAATCGCGTGTGAAACTTCCCGCGAAACCAAGTTATACACGTACGCCACTCGCACAGGCCCTTTTGCGTGTGAAAGTTCACGCGAACCCCAGTAATACACGTACCCCACTCGCACAGGCCCTTTCACGTGTGAAACTTTCTGCGAACCCAAGTAATACACGTACCCCACTCGCACAGGCCCTTTCGCGTGTGAAACTTCCCGCGAACCCCAGTTATACACGTACCCCACTCGCACAGGCCCTTTCGCGTGTGAAGCTTCCCGCAAACCCCCGTAATACACGTACCCTGCTCCAATCGCGTGTGAAACTTCCCGCGAAACCCAGTTATACACGTACCCCACTCGCACAGGCCCTTTCGCATGTGAAACTTCCCGCGAACCCCAGGAATACACGTACCCTGCTCCAATCGCGTTTGAAACTTCCCGCGAACCCCAGTTATACATGTACCCCACTCGCACAGGCCTTTTCGCGTGTGAAACTTCCCACGCACCCCCGAAATACATGTACCCGGATCCAATCGCGTGTGAGACTTCACGCGAACCCCAGTTATACACGTACCCCTCTCGCACAGGGCCTATCACGTGTGAAACTTCACACGCACCCCAGTAATACACGTTCCCCGCTTGCCGTTTGCTGTTTGGCAGCCCTGTAAACTGGTCCAGGGTTAGCGCAGGCCTTTGCGCTGGATTGGGGATTTTGATGGCTTTTCCTTGCGCGAGGGCGTTCTTGGGGGGTAACTGGCGCTGCTGCAGGGTCGCAGCGCCACGGCTGGTTTTGGAGGCTAAAATCCATGAATACGCTGTGCGCGGAAATTGATTTTAGCGCACGCAGCTGGCGCAGACATTCGCACGCGCACACTGTGTGCCAGCCGCGTGCGCCACTTGTGCGCGAAATTCTATGAATTACCCCCTGAATATTTTCCAGTTGTCTCATCTTGTGTGACATTGTTTTTGTAGAAGTAGATTTGGGATATGCAATACATACACATGTTTTCCAAAAGAGTACTTCTGTTTGAGTAGTATCTGTCAATTAAATTGTTTTTTAAAATGTCCTGGCTGTAAGGATCATTTGGGTCTATTGTTTCTATCTCTTGGTAGGATTTTAGTACTCTTTTCCATGATGAAGCTGGACCAAGGATTAGGCAGACAATGGGAATCATTACGAGTTTGCCTGTCTGGAAACAAGGGTGCCAGTAAGCTCCCCGGCACCCTTGTTTCATGATCGGCAAACTCTGAGTCTCCCTGCAATGGCTGATGTGCCCAACAGGCTTGATCCTGCGATGCGCTGTGGCCACGGTAGGTAGACTGTTCACGGAACCACCAGCATCATTGCTAACTGCTTCTGTGTATCCACTCCCATAGAGTCTGTCAGTACTCTATGGGAATGGGTACTTGCAATTTGCCGGCGACTGACTTCCCGGGCCACCAGACTCATAATGAGCTGGTGGCACCGGGAAGTCAGGTGTTTGTAAAATATTATGTGTCTGCCAGCAACCAAAGTGTTCAGATTTAACATATAAGGCTGTTACTGTTAAACAGTCTGCTGCTTCGTAGCACCCACATTCTCTGTGGGAGAAGCTGTAACATTTTGTGATAGTGTTTCGTCACATGATATGTTATCCCAAAGGTCTTTTAGCTCTGTTTTCTCAGCTTTGTTGAGATTGGCTGTGACATATCTTGCAAATGCAGTGGAATTATCTGCAATGGATTCTTCTAATGTTGTATGTGCTTTTAGGGGATTTCCCTTGTATACTGTGTCTAACAGAAGGCATTAAGGTATTTACTTGTCCTATTGTGCAAACTGGTCTGATCAAGACACAACCTTTCAAGGAGGTCACCAAGTAAATTTGTCATCACAATGCATCCCTGAATGAGGTTCTATCTCTTGTGTACCTGCTTGAGCTCAACTTGACCAACGTGATAGTGGCCCGTGCCTTGGCAAGTGATTCTAATGTAGCACAGCTGATGAGGAACCTGCATTAATCTCTCGCATAATTACAATTGTTTTTTTATAAAGCACTTAATACCGGAGATCAGTTTCTAAGCACAAGACTGGGATTCAAACATGTGTTGCTATGCACTGTCTTGCTTGCAAGATAAAGTCATTGCCCCTGGGCTGTCCTCCCGGCCTGAGAAGGCCATATGATATGATATATGATATGATATGATATGATATGATATGATATGGCATTTATAACGTGCCTATACACAAGCTCTGGGCAACCATCTAAACCGTCATTTTTCAGCCTTCCATGCCTTTACAGAAAGGGGAAAAGACCATATGCAAATCAGGATTGATCCCTTCGCAAGAGGGGAAGTCAAGCTCAAACTGCTTGGTCACGTCCCTTCTGCATGAAACCACAAGCAACGACAGATATGTTTTGGTCTCACTGGTCATCATCAGTGAGGTGTAGCTTGGGTCTGTAGGCCCATCAGGGTCAGGACCCACAACTGGGCATACCCATCCCTATCAGGGTGACTTGACTAAGCAAAACAAAATAGGTGATGCCTCGAAAGTTCAGAACAAATTTAAACATCTAGAATTATGGTCTGGAGGATTGCACAGAGCTAGGCGAAAGGTTAAGATTAATACTAAACCTTCATCCATCACCTCTTTTGTTATTCTTTTGGATCCATCTTTACACATTGCATAATGATTCAGGATTCAGGAGGATATATGATATATGATATATGATATATGATATATGATATGGCATTTATAACGCACCTATACACAGGTGTTTCAAGGCTCAATGAGGCAAGGGAGGGGGAACGAAGGGAGGACAGGTAACAATCCTACTAGGCCAAGTATCATTCAGATCGCACAAGTGCATGGGATGGGGGAAGGGGAAAGTTTGGGGGGAAGGGAGAGTGCAGTACATGGGAATACAATAACAATAAGTAAAAGTAACGGCCAGCAGGTGGCAAGTGCAACAGTAAGTGCGGAAATTAGGTGTCAAGTGCTGGTGGTGGGATTGACAATGTCGGGGGTTTTGAACTTAATCCTCGCAGCCACTGGGAGCCAGTGCAGAGATTTCAGTCCTAGAGAGATATGATTCCTGGGCTTGAGGCCAAGGACAAGTCTCGCAGTCCTGTTCTGGTTGATTTGCAGAGGGCGGAGAGTAGAGGCAGGAAGATTTAGAAAGGAAGGCCAGAATAAAGGAAAGAAGGGAGCAAGGGTCCCGATGGGAAGGATCTCAGTTTTACAGGCATTGAGGCAGAGATCATTGGTGTTGCAACAAGACTGGATGGCAGATAGGCAGTCTGGGATAATGGAGGGTGCAAGAGGGTCGGAAGGGGGTTTGAAAAAGAAGCTGTGTGCCGTCTGCATAACACTGGAAGTTGGAAGAGAAGGGTGAGAGAAGGCGTGCAAGCAGAGCAAAGAAGATGTTAAAGAGCCAGGGGTAGAGGATAGAACCCTGGGGTACACCAAAGGTGGAGAGGGAAGAAGGAGAGGAGAAAGGGCACAGGATGACTTGGGAAGATAGGTCCGTAAGGAAGGATGTCAGCCAGTCCAGTGCCCGATCCGAGATACCAAGGGTATCGTAGAGTCTTTGAATGAGGAAGGAATGGTTGACTGTGTCAAAGGCAGAGGAGAAATTCAGAAGGATAAGGACAGCTGGGGAGTTGGAGTCCAGAGATATAAGCAGTTCTTCACAGGTGTTCAGAAGAGCTGTTTTCATGCTTCTGGATGCTCGGAATCCAGATTGATGGTCGTGGAGACCACCAACAAGTTAAGTGTATGAATTGAGTTGGGGCAAAACAAACTTCTCCAGCAGTTTCCCCTTGAAGGGGGTGATGGAAATAGGACGGTAGGGATACAGAAACAGACCCCAAGTGCGGGGGCTGCCAGGCAGGCAGTGCAGGTGTGTCAGACTGGCAGGGGCGGGACCTGGGCCTGAGAACAGATGGTGACCAGGAACCGGTACAGTTTCAGTTTCAGCCAGGAGGTCAGCAGGGGAGAGGAAGAGAAAAAGCAGAAGCAAAGAGAAAGGTTTTGAGGTGTTACCAGAACCTGAGATGGTTCTACTCAAGTTTTAGGGAGGCAGGGAGGCTGTTCCAGAGGAAGGCACCAGCCGAAGAAAGAGATCTACCACCATCTTGTTGCTTGGAAAAGCAGCTGACCCTGAGGGAGTTGGAGGTGAATGAGCGAAGATCTCGAGAAGGAAGATATTTAGGAAGAGAGAGTTGAAGGTATTGAGGCCCCAGGCCCCAGAAGGTCTTATGGACAATGCAGGGGGTTTTGAACTTAATACTCGCAGCCACTTGGAGCCAGTGCAGAGATTTCAGTCCCGGAGAAATACGATCCCTGGGCTTGAGGCCAAGGACAAGTCTCGCAGTCCTGTTCTGGTTGATTTGCAGAGGGCGGAGAGTAGAGGCAGGCAGATTTAGAAAGGAAGGCCAGAGTGAAGGAAAGAAGGGAGCAAGGGTCCAGATGGGAAGGATCTCAGTTTTACAGGCATTGAGGCAGAGATCATTGGTGTTGCAACAAGACTGGATGGCAGATAGGCAGTCAGGGATGATGGAGGGTGCAAGAGGGTCGAAAGGGGGTTTGAAAAGAAGCTGTGTGCCGTCTACATAACACTGGAAGTTGGAAGAGAAGGGTGAGAGAAGGCGTGCAAGCAGAGCAAAGAAGATGTTAAAGAGCCAGGGGTAGAGGATAGAACCCTGGGGTACACCAAAGGTGGAGAGGGAAGAAGGAGAAGAGAAAGGGCACAGGATGACTTGGGAAGATAGGTCCGTAAGGAAGGATGTCAGCCAGACCAGTGCCTGATCCGAGATACCAAGGGTATCGTGGAGTCTTTGAATGAGGATGGAATGGTTGACTGTGTCAAAGGCAGAGGAGAAATTCAGAAGGATAAGGACAGCTGGGGAGTTGGAGTCCAGAGTTATAAGAAGTTCTTCACTGGTGTTCAGAAGAGCAGTTTTCATGCTTCTGGATGCTTGGAATCCAGATTGATGGTCGTGGAGACCACCAACAAGTTCAGTGTATGAATTGAGTTGGGGCAAAACAAACTTCTCCCGCAGTTTCCCCTTGAAGGGGGTGATGGAAATAGGACGGTAGGGATACAGAAACAGACCCCAAGTGCGGGGGCTGCCAGGCAGGCAGTGCAGGTGTGTCAGACTGGCTGAGGAGGGACCTGGGCCTGAGATTAGAGGGTGACCAGGAACCGGTGCAGTTTCAGTTTCAGCCAGGAGGTCAGCAGGGGAGAGGAGGAGAAACTGCAGAAGCAAAGAGAAAGGTTTTGAGGTATTACCAGACCCTGAGATGGTTCTCCTCAAGTTTTAGGGAGGCAGGGAGGCTGTTCCAGAGGGAGGCACCAGCCGAAGAAAGAGATCTACCACCAACTTGTTGCTTGGAAAAGCAGCTGACCCTGAGGGAGTTGGAGGTGGATGAGCGAAGATCTCGAGAAGGAAGATATTTAGGAAGAGAGAGTTGAAGGTATTAAGGCCCCAGGCCCCAGAAGGTCTTATGGACAATGCAGGGGGTTTTGAACTTAATACTCGCAGCCACTTGGAGCCAGTGCAGAGATTTCAGTCCTGGAGAAATACGATCCCTGGGCTTGAGGCCAGGGACAAGTCTTGCAGTCCTGTTCTGGTTGATTTGCAGAGGGCGGAGAGTAGAGGAAGGCAGGTTTAGAAAGGAAATCCAGAGTGAAGGGAAGAAGGGAGCAAGGGTCCCGATGGGAAGGATCTCAGTTTTACAGGCATTGAGGCACAGATCATTGGTGGTGCACCAAGGCTGGATGGCAGATAGGCAGTCAGGGATGATGGAGGGTGCAAAAGGGTCAGCAGGGGGTTTGAAAAGAAGCTGTGGGCCATCTGCATAACACTGGAAGTTGGAAGAGAAGGGTGAGATGAGGCGTGCAAGAAGAGCAAAGAAGATGTTAAAGAGCCTGGGGTAGAGGATAGAACCTTGGGGTACACCAAAGGTGGAGAGGGAAGAATGAGAGGAGAAAGGGCACAGGATGACTTCGGAAGATAGGTCCGTAAGGAAGGATGTCAGCCAGTCCAGTGCCCGATCCAAGATACCAAGGGTATCGTGGAGCCTTTGTATGAGGATGGAATGGTTGACTGTGTCAAAGGCAGAGGAGAAATTCAGAAGGATAAGGACAGCTGGTGAGTTGGAGTCCAGAGATTCAAGCAATTCTTCACAGGTGTTCAGAAGAGCAGTTTTCATGCTTCTGGATGCTCGGAATCCACAATGATGGTCGTGGAGACCACCAACAAGTTCAGTGTATGAATTGAGTTGGGGCAAAACAAACTTCTCCAGCAGTTTCCGCTGGAAGGGGGTGATGGAAATAGGGCGGTAGTGGCAGGGCAGGTAGGATCTGATGAAGGTTTTTTCAGGAGTGGGCGCACAAGGGAGTGCTTAAGAGAGGAGGGGAAAGATCTAGATGAAAGGGTGATTGCAGAAATCGCTGTGAGCAGGGGAAAGCGAGACAATGTTATTCTTGATGGTCCTGGATGAGCAGGGGGAAACCTGCTTAGAAGGGGCCTTCATGGAGCCGACAACTCTGGTAACTTTTTCAGGTGTGGCAGGGGTGAAGGAGGAGAAGGAGGACGGAGGAGGGTGAGTGAAGGTGAGGCGGTGTAGGAATAAGGAAGAGTAGCAAAGGTGGTAAGGATGTCCTGGGTTTTGGAGGCAAAGTGTGATGTCAGTGTATTGCAGAGAGCCTGGGAGGGAGAAGTGGAGTAGGAGATTGAGGAGGGGTTGGCTGGTTCCCTGCAGATCTTGAAATGTTCAGCCGTGCTATTGAATGCACTGGAAACTGATGCCTGAATGTGGGCCCTTTTCCTGGCATAGATGGTGTGCCTGTATTGCCATTGGATCAGGCGGCGGACAGTTTGTCAGAGGATGGGCCTGAGGTTTGTCACATCCATTCTGCTGCCCTGCACTTACGTTTCAGGGACACAAGTTTGGTGTCATACTAGGTGTTACACTTAGAGGTAGGTTTGAAGTGGATCCTCATGACTGGGGCAAGAATGTCAAGAGTATTGGTGATGGAAAGGTGGAGGTTTCTGAGGGCAGAGTCAGAGGTGGGGAGGTGAGGGGGATGAAGATAGAAGCAAAGACAGCCACAGACACTCATTTCATCGGGCAGATGTTAGCAAACGAGGTTGGTGGGACTTTTGGGGGGCGGTCGGGGGGATAAGGGCACTCAAGTGGGAGGATAGGAGAGAATGTTCGGATCAGGAGAGAGAGGAGACTAGTAGGGGAGAGAGAGAGGTCAGAGTGTATGAGGGCAAAAAATATGTAACGCTTCACAACTTTGCGTGTCCGGTATTCTGTCATTTCAAGAGACTATACGCGAGACACATGCCACAAGAATGAAACCAAATGTATCCATCTTGTGCTTCCATCTCAGGTGTTGGATGAGCATAGAATCCCTCAGGGAAACATTTGTGTTACTCATGGTCATGTATTCTTTTGTGAGGCAAATTATCAGAGAATTTTGGAGGCTTGAGAATTACAGTCATCCTCTTGTAGTGAGGGAACAGGAACACATGCCACTGGGTGACACTTGGGAGACAAGGTAGAGAATCCCTGAGAGCAGCATGTGTGAGACTCTTGTATGATGTTCTGGGAAGAAATAGTAGAGTTTTAGAGAGGTGGGAGAAGCCATTCAGTTTCCATCACTTAACGTGAGTCAACAAGACACATGCCATCTGGTGATAACTGAAAAAATGAGCAAGTAGACCAGAGAACAAGATAGGTAATCTTGTGTGAATTCTGTGTGGGGGAAAGTAGCATAAATTAAGGGAGATTGGAGATAACATTATGTGTCCATCATTTTGAATGAGTGGATGAGGCACGTTCCATTAGGTAAAACTTGGAAGTTGGATCAGGGAATATGTTGGGTCAGCTTGTGCATGAGTCATGTTCATGTTTTTTGGGGGAAGAAAGTAGCAGAGATTCAGGGAGAAGGGATACCATTCTAGAGCAGCAGCTCTGAGGTCTTTGGATAGCCGGGATGCCTGTGTAGTACTGCCTTGTTAGATTGTTTTCAATCAACTTCTTGAAACTTCTATGGCAGCAGATATAAACTTGAAACAACAAAAGGTGGTTCATCCTTCAACCATCTCACTGGATCTTTCCTTTCCCACATCTGCCTATGGGCTTGAGACAGCCTTTATTGATATTCCTGGTGAGAATCCTGCATGAAGTATTTCCCCACGTCCAATAAGTGGTCCTACAAAGTTAGGAGTTCAGGTTCTGGGTCAAGGCATAATAAATATATCATATCCAGCAGGAAATAGAAACCTTCACCTGTCAAGGATTTAATGTGGTTGCATTTCTCAGAAAAATCAAATTCCTTTGATCCGTCATCATGTTCACAGTATGACTAACGCCTAGCAATTACTGCCTCCATTCTTGAAACGCTGATTTTATAACTAAGAGTCCACGATCTGAAATGGTGCAATTTTACGGCTCATGAGGCATCATTTTATACAAGGAGGAGACCGGATGCAACTGGCCAGTCACATGATGGAGCTGAGATGGTACAGATCCAAATACTATATAAAAAGCATCTTCCACTCCAAAAATGTTTTGAGTGTATCACAATGAGTCCTGTGGTGGCCTTTTCCTTGAGTAACCCAAATGCCTTTTACGCTTCCTGCTACCATACACACCGCACCCCCTTCTTCATCAAGTTAGTGATTGGGGCTTCCAACAGGGAGAAAATATGCATACACTCATGATAGAAGTTTGAAAAACAAGTGGGGGTTGACAACTCTTTTAATGCTCGGAACATGTGAGACTCCTTCTCCAAGGCTCAAGGGGTGATCATAAAGCCAAGAGATTCCAGCACCTCAGTATATAATTGGCTTATATCTGGCTTGGAGAACTAATTCTGCACACGGTGGGATGATCTTTTGCCCCTTTGGGATCCAGAGCAATGTTCTAGTCGGCAGGGTCGGACTGGGCCATAGAATTGTCTCGGGCACCAATGAAAAAGTGGCCCACAGTTGCAAATGGTTATTAATTTCCTTCTGTGACATAGTTTGAATAGTACCCAAGGGGGAATTTTTTGATAAAATGTGATGCAAATTGTGCATTTTAAAGAACATTTATTATGCAACACTGGTCAAAGCTATTAGCTGCATAGTGAAGTAACTCATCAAACTGGCCCACATTGACCAAAAATGTGGCTCACCTTCACCAGTAAAAGTGGCCAACACCAACATTTTGTGTTTTTGGTTTGTCCATGGGCCTATTGCCCTATAGGCCAGTCTGAGGCTGCTAGTCGAGGTTCTCTCAAGATATTCAAGAGAGTAAGATGTGGTTGGATGCATGAATGAGGAGTGTTGTTAATTTCTTTCCCAGTCACTTTCTAGTATCACCATTCCAAGCTGGAGGGAAGGAGCTAGGATGTTGAATGGCTCTTGACTCCTTCGGTTTGGCAATGTGGAACCTGGAGAGGTATTTCTTAACTGCCTTCACACTTAGATTTTGGGACCAGCAGGCCCTGTTCTTGCAGGACCCTGAGTATAGGCTCCTCTGTGACCTCCCAGCCGTAAGGGCAAGCTCAGTAAAAGAGAATCCTTGAGTGACAAGTATCGGTTTATCTGGTGGCAGATGTTTGGTTTGAGAATTTTTTGTCTAAATGGCACTGTCAGTGTTTTGACTGAAGGTGTAAAGAGAATTGGTATTGCACTTTCATTTTCTGCAGTGCTTCTGTAAAATGACAATGACATTCAGGAAATAATCACCTACAATAGTGAGTCAACAAGACATATGCCATTAGGTAAAACCTGGGAAGAGGAGTATCAAATCCATGAGGTCAGCATGTTTGAGCCTCAGACTTGTGCGATTTTTGTGTAAAAAAGAAGCAGGGATTCCGAGAGGTGGGAGAAGCCAGTCAGGTCCATGTCTTGAAGTTAGTCAGTGTGGCCATCCTGACACACTTGGGAGGAGAAGCAGGAAGAACAGAGAATCTCTGAGGACAGCTTGTTCAAGACTCACAATTGAATAATTGCTGTGGGAGAAAGTAGCAGAGACTCAGAGATAAAAGGACATACCATTTAGTTTCCATTTCTTGAAGTCAAAAAGCAAGCCATTTGCTAAAGGTTGACAGTTTGGAGAAAATCAGAAGCAGTCTCACATGATTTTGGTGGGAAAAATGGGCAGAGATCCAAGGAGGCGCAACATAACATTTAGCAGGTGGGATAGAGGATATGATATGATATGGTATGACATTTATAATGTGCCTGTACACAAGTGTTTCTAGGCGCAACAAAACAATGATCTTACTACGCCCTGTGTCATTCAGATTGCGCAAGTGCGGGGAAGATGGAGGGGAGAAGTGCCAAAGGGGGGGGGAGTGCAGTTTACTCAATAAGTGCAGCCAGTGGGTGGCTCATAAGTGCAGAGGGAAGGGACCGTCGGGTTGAAGGTGCAGACCCTTAAGTGCTGACGGAGTTCAGAGGCAGTGCAAGGGCAACTGGAAATGCAGGAACCTGGGCCCGAGTTCAGAGGGTAGCCAGATGACCAGTGCACAGAGAAATCAGGGACATCAGCAGGGGAGTGGGAGAGAGAAAGCGGAAGTGAAAAGGAAGGTCTTGGGTTGCTTCCGGAACCAGAGGTGCTTCTTCTGAAGTTTGAGAGAGGCAGGGAGGCAGTTCCATAGGAAGGCCCAGCCAAGGAGAGAGATCTGCCCCCCACTCTCTGATTGGAGAAGTGGATGAGTGGAGAGCTCAAGAAGGAATATGTTTAAGAAGAGAACGTTGGAGGTAGTGCGGTCCCAGGCCCCAGAAAACCTTGTGGACAAAGGATCCCTGAGGGCAGCTTGTATGAGATTCACACACATGATTTTTTGTGGGAGAAAGCAGCAAATATTCAACAAGGTGGGAGATGCCATCCTGTTTGCATATCTTGAAGTGATTAAAATAAGACATGAATAATTTGTTAAAACTTGGGAAGAGAATCAGAGAATTGCTGACAGCATCTTGTGTGAGACGCAAGCTTGCATGACTTGTGTCGGAAAAATTTGCAGAGATTCAGGGAGGCAAGACATACCAGTCATGAAGTGAATGACACATTTGGGCAACATCTCTAGAACATACAAATTTTACAGAGGCAGAGGGAAACCGACTGCTCATGGTCTCTGCCCATTTCCTGCAGCATTTGTTGTGTTCATTGCGAACATGAAAAACACATTTTTGATGTATTTCAGGTTATGATTAAGAAAAAGGTTTGTTCAATTTTCCTTGAAAGACAAAGAGCATCCTAAGCCATTAACACACTCCCAACCAATTAATGTGCCCCACCATGCAGACCTGCTCTTGTTTTGCATTCAGAGATGCTCAATACCAATAAAGAGACATTCCATGCGCATTCTGCATGCTATTCCGGCCTCCTGCTTGAACAAAGATTTTCATTGGCATGAGGGACTAGTCTATCCTCTATGTCTAAGTCTATAATATGTCATGTGGTGGTGTTTTACCAGGTAAAGATGACGGCTCACATGCACTTCCAGTTACTAACTCCTCAGGAGAGGAGCGTAGGGCCTCCACCAACTTGATATTGTCCTGCATTTATATCCAGTGGTTCAGATGGGTACAAACTATTGACTCGCGCTCAGTGACCTTGATCCAGTAACCTGAGGCAGGCCAAATTATAGCATTACCTAGAGCCAATAGGGGCAGGGAAATGCTGTAAGAGGATTCAATTCAACACTACAGCTAAGTCAATGCCTAGTCTGGGATACTGAATGGAAACCCTTATTGATATATCTTTATGCCCAGTTCATGCGTTCTGGATGACTACCCCTACATAACACCCCTCTCTTAGAATCCCCCTGACCCCACTGAGCCAAGAAGTAGTTCTGTTTTGCAAGTTTAAAAGGTTTATTTGATAATTTAAACAATATATATATATATATATATCACACTTTATAATAATTTAATAATTGAATATCACACTGAATCTGAGCAGTAATCAATAATGGATAGTCTGGCACTAGCACACTTCTTTATAATCAATGATGAGTGGTTATAGGATGGATAAGATAGCAACAAGACTTTATGGTTTCAAATGGATGCAAGGCGGAATGAAAATGCAGTACAGAAAATACTCAATATGCGTTCAACAAAACAATGTAATCACTTTTCTCTGGCAATCCCCTCCCCCCCTTTATGCAATGCAAGGAAATGGAAGGAAAGCACACAGTTCTCAGAAATGCAATCAAATGTAATTCAGTTCACCCCAGCAACTTAGACAACAGAAGTTTAAAACACAGGCCCAAAATGCTTTTATATGTGCTGGCAATGAAGTGAAAAATATGCTAAAATGCTTTTAATTCCCTCTAGAGGTTTAGGGTGAGTGGTATATGCTTTGAATAAGTTCAGGATCACCTTAGCAATGCTCTATAATGGTTGTCAGGTTGCAAACAAATTTTTGCAACGGAAGGCAAGCAGCAGCAGATTTTTACACGTGGAGAAATTGGCAAATCGCGGTAAAATTCGCGAGTGCGCCGGGCGCGATTACAGAGGAAATACAAGGACTATCACAATTGTTTTGGAGTCCTAGGACAGCCTAGGATCTCAGCTTCCAGGTGAAAGTTACTGCAAGTCTCTAAGACAAACGGTCGCGGAGATATGAGCGATTTTGTAAAGGTCGTTTTTCAGATTTGAAATTTTAAAGTTCAAAGTGACAAGTGACAGTTTTGCAAATTGACAAGGTACAACTTCTAGGAGACAGTTCTGGTTAGATTAAAATAGATTGAATTATATTACTTTAACTAAGAGATTGGTTCTGCACAGTTCTACTATGTACTCACAATATATTTAGAAATATGCCTCGCCACGGATCTGGTCAGGTTTTGGACTGGACTCTGGTCTCTGCACTTCACAGTGATCTGGGTCAGCTCTGCTCTGCCTCTGGTCTGGTCTCTGAAGGTGGATAGATTGAAGTCTCTAGGTTGGCTCTCTGAAGGTTGATGGAGGTAAAGTATGGATTTTCCGGCAGAGCTTCCAGCTGCAAATGGATTTGAATGTCCCTATCTGTCCTGTCTGTCTGCTTTTATCTGTTTTTAAAATGGGTGTGTGTGCAGCATCACTAGGCTCTACCCCTCTCCACTTGTCATTGGCCACTTCATCCGCTTCCACTTGATTGGGGGAATGAAATGAAGTGTCATCATGATGAGGTCTGTTTATGATACAGAGAACCCACCCCTGTCAACTTTACACACAATCTATATTTGCTCAAAAAACATATTTCATAGCTACACAGTGGTTTGAAATTACATGCACCCATCACATATCACAGGAGGTATCCCCTGTTCCAACTCTGCTCTTCCTGGGAGCTTGGGTTCAAAAATGGCACATATTTCACTTTTTAACTGGTTTCGCAATATCGGACATTACCCCAAATTTACACACATGTGCGCAAGGAGTATGGACATTAATTGATGAAGTGTCAGATTTTTAACATGCATACATTTAGAGTAATATCCTCTTTTCCGCTAAAACCCCCCTGAACATACCACCGGGTCCTAAAACGTCTTAAAATGTGGGCAGAAAAATCACAAGAATTATGGTGTCATTTAAATCATTTTCACAAGTCCGTACTATGAGTTATTCGTCTTTTTAGAGTTATGTTCTGGCCCCAAAGGGGTGTGGTTTCCCCCCAGCACAAGGTTGCATTTCTGGTTTTTCCAGTTCTGCCAAGCCAGCTTGCTCTCACAGGCAGTGCCCCTCCCCTGTCCTTCCAGGAGGAAGCTCCATTTACGACTCCCGCCAATAAAACATTTGCCTGAGTCAGGACAGGGCTTTGTTCAGAGCTCCTGTATTCTGTGGGGGCTTCCCTTAATTCAATTATCAGAGAGATGGCATATCCTTAGTGTGGCCAGCAAAAGGCAGATAGGCCTGGGAACACAGCTGTGACTCAAGTTTCACTCCTGATGGGGGGTAGTTGCCAGGCAACATTGGAATCTCTTTAAGCCAGTTTTTAGCTACATGTCATTTCTGTTCCCCAGTTTTCTGCATTCAAATAAAACTAAACATTTTTACATATGCAGCTAGAATGCTGATTCTAAGTTTAAAACTATGACATTTAAACAATTGAAACCTATGTGACACTCAAAAGTAGGTCACTCAGTCAATTTAAACATTTAGATTTTTAGTGTCTTTCAGTCCAAATTTACTTAAACTGCTGAAATCCACAGCTCAGCCAGTCTTGTTATAAACCTTCAAGTCACTTCAGAATATAACTTTACATTGGATCCACCTCTCAGTAAGTCTTTCTTTGGCCTGCTTTGGGTTCATTTATTCAGTTTTATACAAAAAGTAAAATCTGGTGTTGTTTTAAAACGCCGGCTTTTGGATAGTGGTGAGTACTGGTACTGCACCCCTTTTTGGGATTTAAGAAAATGAATTCCCAACAGTTATGGGTTTGCTTTTGGCAATCAGCATTGCCATTCCCAATGGTTTCAGATTACTGTGTGGGTAGTCCAATGGTGGTTTTAGGCAGTGTCCTTCTGTGCCCATAACATCGGCAAAAATGAGTGGCAGCCTATTCTTCATGCATTTCCCTGTGCATTTTCTGGGAAGCTCTGGCCATCATGATGTTTTCCATGTCAGTACTGCACAGTTTTGAGGTAGGGCTTGGATGCGTGGATAAAAACATCCCACAAGCCCCCCTCTTGCGATGCCCATTCTGTTTCACTGATGGGACTCGCAAGACCTGGGATGTTTCCTCATCTTCTTCCAATAGATGGCACAGTTCAGCATCTTTTTCTCCATCCGGTCGGATCGATCGGTTCTCCTCGCCGGTCCTGATGGGAATATTGGGCGGTACACCGGGCCCGTTGCGTCTCTGCTCCCGGTCTCCGGATCGTCCTCCTTGGCCCATCTCCAGGTTTTCTTTCTCCTAGGACGACAAAGGAAGAGCGGCAATACCTATTCATGGACATTTCTTCCCCACCATTGATATAGTGGGGTGGCATATAAATTTCATCATAACGAAACATTACATTCTTATTTTGAAAAAAAAACAGTATAACTAAGAGACAGTTTCATGCAAATCACAATATTTTAGAGACTAGATGTGGTATGTTTTATGGTTGGAACTGAATTAGTCTGAGACAGTACCCGCTAGGATTCCAGAGGATTCCTCCAGTTGTTGCAGAGTGTGCCTGGGATGGCAACATTTCAACTGGTTTATGTGGACCCACTTGTCTTCCCCCGCTGCCAAAGGACCTTTGGGGATGTGGATTTTGTAGGCCACAGGGGAGATCTTGTCGATGATCTCAAAGGGTCCCTTCCATGTAGGCAAGAATTTCCGCTGTTTTGCCTGGTTTCTTTGGAAGTTGTATAGATAGACCCGGTCCCCCACCTGATATTCCTTCCTGGAAGTCTTCAGGTCATAGTGGGTCTTCATGCTATCAGCCGATCTTTCTAGATTCCGCTGAGCGTAAGCAAAAGCATGTTGGAGGTGTTTCCTTAAATTCTCCACATACTCATGAGTAGTGGAGGCATTTATCAGTGTCTGCTCTTGGGTCCTATAGAGCAAATGCTGCGGAAGCACCATCTTGCGCCCAGTCATCAACTCAAATGGTGACATTTTGGTTGCAGATGAAGGGGTAGATCTGATGGCCATTAGGACCAGAGGTAATCGGATATCCCAACTTGGCCCAGAATCTGCCACAAACTTTTTTAAGATGCTCACAATTGTCCGGTTGTAGCGTTCCACTGCTCCAGAAGAAGCTGGCCGGTAAGCAATATGCAACTTCCTTTTGACCCCCAGTCTCTCCCACATCTTTGTCATTACTTCACTGGTGAAGTGGCTACCCCTGTCTGACTCAATCCTTTGAGGTAGACCGAAACGGGAAAAGATGTGGTTAATCATCAGGGCAGCTGCAGTTTCAGCCTTGCAATTTGGGGCTGGGAGACATTCCACCCACTTGGTAAACAAGCATGTCACAGTCAACATGTACTTATTCCCCCTAGCAGAGCGAATCACGGGGCCTACAAAGTCGATTTGTAAATCTGACCATGGCAGTGTCATCCCCCTCTTTTGGAGAGGCGCACGGTGCGTGAGGGATGATGGGTGAAATTGTGCACACACAAGACACCCCTTCAAGTATTGGTCGAGGTCCTGCCCCATGTGTGGCCAGTATGCAACCTCTCTTGAGATTTCCAATGTTGTGTGAAACCCCCTATGACCGGCGGTGGCCGCATCATGGGCGTGACTTAACATCAAGCTTCGGAATGAGGTAGGAACCACCCACTGATCGTGGCCAGCTTTGGATTTCCTTACCAGCAAACCGTCTTGGATCCGGAACATTTTTGGACATTTCATCAACACTCTTAGGTCCTCTTTCCCAATGTAATCGGTATCCGTCAGGGGAAAGTTCTCAGGGTCCTCAAGGTGTTGGTAAAACTTACCAATAACTGGATCCCCCTTCTGAGCTGTAATTAAATCAGCATCAGGGGTCTCCTTACTCCATTGTGCAATTGAAAGGTCGTTGTGAGCATTTGTCTGGGACCTAGTGATAGCAGTGACCTGGATTTCCCCCAACAGGGACTCAATCTCAATTAGATCCCCTTGGATGGCCCCGGTTTTGGCCAGCTGATCAGCTAAGTCATTTCCAGTTTTGTCTGGTCCCTCTACTTTGGAATGACCCTTGATCTTTTTCCAATAGATGGTCATCTCATTCGAGGTGACCAGATCATCAATGTTTTGGATCAACTTCCCATGTTTCAAGGGTTTGTTGTTAGCACATAACATGCCTCTGGTTTTCCAATTAACCAGGTGCTCCACGAACCCGTTCCGTACATAATCCGAATCTGTGATTATGACCAGTTCGTGGAGTTGATGCTGGACAGCAGTGAGGATGGCCTGATGCACAGCCATCAATTCTGCCACCTGACTACTTCGGGGACCAATTTTGTATCCAGCGGAGGGTTCTGGGAACTCCTTCACCCATGCATTCCCTACACCAGCCACCAGTTCTTTCTCCCCGTCGTTGTCAACATGGTAAGAGCATCCATCCACATATACAGTGGGCATTCCCTCACACTTGTCCTCTTCAAAGACTTTGTGTGGGGAATTAAGGTATGCCTCCATGTTGTCCTTGATTTTTAGACTTTCGTCCTCGAGACAGTTTTCTCTGGCACAATCATGCAAGTCAGCCAGACCTTGCGCGAGGGGACTCTTCTTGTTTTGGCCATATCTGACCTCCACAGGAAAGCCTTGCATTGACAGAATCCAGGAAGTAATTCTGTAAGAGGATTCAATTCAACACTACAGCTAAGTCAATGCCTAGTCTGGGATACTGAATGGAAACCCTTATTGATATATCTTTATGTCCAGTTCATGCGTTCTGGATGACTACCCCTATATAACACCCCTCTCTTAGAATCCCCCTGACCCCACTGAGCCAAGAAGTAGTTCTGTTTTGCAAGATTAAAAGGTTTATTTGATAATTTAAACAATATATATATATATATATATATATCACACTTTATAATAATTTAATAATTGAATATCACACTGAATCTGAGCAGTAATCAATAATGGATAGTCTGGCACTAGCACACTTCTTTATAATCAATGATGAGTGGTTATAGGATGGATAAGATAGCAACAAGGCTTTATGGTTTCAAATGGATGCAAGGTGGAATGAAAATGCAGTACAGAAAATACTCAATATGCGTTCAACAAAACAATGTAATCACTTTTCTCTGGCAATCCCCTCCCCCCTTTATGCAATGCAAGGAAATGGAAGGAAAGCACACAGTTCTCAGAAATGCAATCAAATGTAATTCAGTTCACCCCAGCAACTTAGACTACAGAAGTTTAAAACACAGGCCCAAAATGCTTTTATATGTGCTGGCAATGAAGTGAAAAATATGCTAAAATGCTTTTAATTCCCTCTAGAGGTTTAGGGTGAGTGGTATATGCTTTGAATAAGTTCAGGATCACCTTAGCAATGCTCTATAATGGTTGTCAGGTTGCAAACAAATTTTTGCAACGGAAGGCAAGCAGCAGCAGATTTTTACACGTGGAGAAATTGGCAAATCACGGTAAAATTCGCGAGTGCGCCGGGCGCGATTACAGAGGAAATACAAGGACTATCACTATTGTTTTGGGGTCCTAGGACAGCCTAGGATCTCAGCTTCCAGATGAAAGTTACTGCAAGTCTCTAAGACAAACGGTCGCGGAGATATGAGCGATTTTGTAAAGGTCGTTTTTCAGATTTGAAATTTTAAAGTTCAAAGTGACAAGTGACAGTTTTGCAAATTGACAAGGTACAACTTCTAGGAGACAATTCTGGTTAGATTAAAATAGATTGAATTATATTACTGTAACTAAGAGATTGGTTCTGCACAGTTCTACTATGTACTCACAATATATTTAGAAATATGCCTCGCCACGGATCTGGTCAGGTTTTGGACTGGACTCTGGTCTCTGCACTTCACAGTGATCTGGGTCAGCTCTGCTCTGCCTCTGGTCTGGTCTCTGAAGGTGGATAGATTGAAGTCTCTAGGTTGGCTCTCTGAAGGTTGATGGAGGTAAAGTATGGATTTTCCGGCAGAGCTTCCAGCTGCAAATGGATTTGAATGTCCCTATCTGTCCTGTCTGTCTGCTTTTATCTGTTTTTAAAATGGGTGTGTGTGCAGCATCACTAGGCTCTACCCCTCTCCACTTGTCATTGGCCACTTCATCCGCTTCCACTTGATTGGGGGAATGAAATGAAGTGTCATCATGATGAGGTCTGTTTATGATACAGAGAACCCACCCCTGTCAACTTTACACACAATCTATATTTGCTCAAAAAACATATTTCATAGCTACACAGTGGTTTGAAATTACATGCACCCATCACATATCACAGGAGGTATCCCCTGTTCCAACTCTGCTCTTCCTGGGAGCTTGGGTTCAAAAATGGCACATATTTCACTTTTTAACTGGTTTCGCAATATCGGACATTACCCCAAATTTACACACATGTGCGCAAGGAGTATGGACATTAATTGATGAAGTGTCAGATTTTTAACATGCATACATTTAGAGTAATATCCTCTTTTCCGCTAAAACCCCCCTGAACATACCACCGGGTCCTAACACGTCTTAAAATGTGGGCAGAAAAATCACAAGAATTATGGTGTCATTTAAATAATTTTCACAAGTCCGTACTATGAGTTATTCATCTTTTTAGAGTTATGTTCTGGCCCCAAAGGGGTGTGGTTTCCCCCCAGCACAAGGTTGAATTTCTGGTTTTTCCAGTTCTGCCAAGCCAGCTTGCTCTCACAGGCAGAGCCCCTCCCCTGTCCTTCCAGGAGGAAGCTCCATTTACGACTCCCGCCAATAAAACATTTGCCTGAGTCAGGACAGGGCTTTGTTCAGAGCTCCTGTATTCTGTGGGGGCTCCCCTTAATTCAATTATCAGAGAGATGGCATATCCTTAGTGTGGCCAGCAAAAGGCAGATAGGCCTGGGAACACAGCTGTGACTCAAGTTTCACTCCTGATGGGGGGTAGTTGCCACGCAACATTGGAATCTCTTTAAGCCAGTTTTTAGCTACATGTCATTTCTGTTCCCCAGTTTTCTGCATTCAAATAAAACTAAACATTTTTACATATGCAGCTAGAATGCTGATTCTAAGTTTAAAATATGACATTTAAACAATTGAAACCTATGTGACACTCAAAAGTAGGTCACTCAGTCAATTTAAACATTTAGATTTTTAGTGTCTTTCAGTCCAAATGTACTTAAACTGCTGAAATCCACAGCTCAGCCAGTCTTGTTATAAACCTTCAAGTCACTTCAGAATATAACTTTACATTGGATCCACCTCTCAGTAAGTCTTTCTTTGGCCTGCTTTGGGTTCATTTATTCAGTTTTATACAAAAAGTAAAATCTGGTGTTGTTTTAAAACGCCGGCTTTTGGATAGTGGTGAGTACTGGTACTGCACCCCTTTTTGGGATTTAAGAAAATGAATTCCCAACAGTTATGGGTTTGCTTTTGGCAATCAGCATTGCCATTCCCAATGGTTTCAGACTACTGTGTGGGTAGTCCAATGGTGGTTTTAGGCAGTGTCCTTCTGTGCCCATAACATCGGCAAAAATGAGTGGCAGCCTATTCTTCATGCATTTCCCTGTGCATTTTCTGGGAAGCTCTGGCCATCATGATGTTTTCCATGTCAGTACTGCACAGTTTTGAGGTAGGGCTTGGATGCGTGGATAAAAACATCCCACAATGCCCTAACCTAAGAGCCCTAATATTTAAAGGAACAATAATAAACAATATCATTCGGAAACAAGGATGACATCATGATGTGGCAAGAACATGTTTCTCTCTTATGATTTAAAAAGCGAAAATCGCATTTTCCCAATTGTTTGCCGCATCCCCAATGGCAGCACACAAACATCAGTCTGCACATTTACCTCTCAAGGTACATGAGCATTATCATTGCTTGGCACACCAATCCCTGCCTCTAGCTCCTTGCCTATGCAGAACAGAGCAGTGATCACTGTGGCATCAGGCCAGTATTGTGGAATCGTTGGAGAGGGCACAAGGATATTGCAAGTGACTTGACAGACAACACCTGCTTGATTTTCACCTGGCTATGAGGATAGCTCAGGGGCATTGTGCTTGCCTTCGAAGCAAGACGACACGGGGCAACACAGGTTCGATCCCCAGTCCACGCTTAGAAATCTCTGGGTAATAAGCATGTTATGAATAACCTATGATATCAAATCATAAAAGAGAATGAGAAGGAAGGAGAATAGAGCAAGGGAGGAAATGATTGAGGGAGGGTGCCATAGATAATGAGAAGCAAGAAATACGAGCGAGAAAGGTTGAGAGTGAGAGGGTAAGAACAAAGTGAGACTGTGAGAGGAAGGATGAGAGGGAGTAGAGAGTGGGGGTGGAGTGAGTGGGTATGTTTTAGAAAGTGCTGGCTGAGTGGGTGTTAGGCAGAATCCTGTGCAGTGCCCTTAGGGACCACTCCACACGATTAAGACTACAGGTGGCAATACAAGTTTTACCTTTGGTACAAGCCTGTACAACTAAGTTATAGTGGTGGCAGTAGCGGAGCAGCCAGGCTTATCTCAAGAGTATATGAGCAGTAGCAGAGATTACACCAAGGGACCACAATTACTGTGACTCAAGCAAACACTGACTCAAGGTTTCAGGTAAAAAATATAAGTACATTTATGTTTAAACCATTCGTTATAAACACAACACTTCTATCAAACTTAAATAAAACAATATATATTGTGCCCTATGTAAGTCTTTATTTTTCTTTCTCTTCTCATTTCTAATTTGCTAGGTGCTCTATTGCATCTTTCTCCCTTACTAGTCTTGTCTTCAGACTTACTTATGTCTGTTTGTTTGTTTGTTTGTTTATTTATTTGATAGTGAGCACAAAACCCTCAGGTATCTGGGCATAAGAGACAAGTAGGCTTAGAGCGTGATTACATAAATACAAAAAGACAAATAAACTTAGAATTTAGTTACATAGATACAGGAGATATCCAGAATTACTGTCACGTTGGGTTACATAGTGATTAGCTACTCTAGGTAAAACATGAATAGAGTTATGTGATACAGTGGCAACAGGTACATAAAGAAAGGAAGGTTGTGGCCGAGGAAACAGTCACAGGTGTGGTCATAATACAGGTTAGGCTACTTAGGAGTCATTTGTTCGTATCCAGGTGAGGATTTTCCTTCTAAATCTAGAGTAGGGTTGATCCATTCTCAGGTCTAGGGGGAGTGCATTCCAGGATTGCGCAGCTATGACTGGAAGCTAGAACCACCAGCTGTAGTATGTTTAAATCTAGGAATCTCGAGGGTGTGGCTATTAGCGGATCTCCTAGGGTGCACAGTGAATCTCATGTTTATTCTTTCAGCAAGGTAGGGTGGCACTATGTTGTTCAGACATTTGGATGTCAGAGGCTTGGTGGAGCAGAGTGTTTTGGTGGGTGATTCTATCATTAATCTTGAGCCAGTGGACATCTCTTCTTAATGAGGAGATGTGTTCTCTGGGGGAAATATTCAAGGCTGCTCTTAGGGAATTATTTTTGAGTCTTTGTAATTTGTTAGAGATGTATTTATTAGCTCCCGTGTATAATGCATTACAATAGTCCAATTTGGATATTATAAGTACATTGGCCAGGGTGATGCAGTTGGTTTCCGAAAGATAAGGTCTGCAGGCCCGGATCAATTTGCAGGTGTAGGCTGTGGAGGATGCAAGTGAGTTGACTTGCTTCTTAAGGGTAAGTGCAGAGTCGAGGTAGAATCCCAAAGTTTTGACTGCGGGCATCACCTTGATGACATTATTGTCAATATTAAATGAGGCATTGCTGGGGTTGAGTTTTTCAAGGCCCATCTCTGAGCCTAGGATCAGAAGCTCTGTTTTGTTGTCATTCAGGCAGAGGGTGTGGGATGCCATCCATGCCTGAACGATGAGGTATAACCTGTTTACTAAAGCTGAGTCTTCCAGGAAGTTGCTCGAAATGGGAAATGAGGATCTGGGTGTCATCTGCATAATTAGTGTAAATGACACCCAGTCTATCCAACTTGTAAAACAGAGGCTTAGTAAAGATGTTATATGTGGTGGAAGAGACACATGATCCCTGTGGTACGCCGCCAGACGTCCAGAGCAGGTCCCGCAAGGGAACCTTGTAACAGGGCAGAATGGTTTTAACGGCGCTGGCACCTTTACCAGTGCCGTTAAACCCATTCCGCCTGGGTCGTAATGAGGCCCAGTGAGGTGGTACTGTCCGGCAGTGTGACTAGTGGGGGTTGCTGCTCAGGGAGGAGCAGGGAACTTTTTATTTAGCTATTTTAAGTTGGAGGGAAGCAATTTTGTTCGTCAGGATATTTTGTATGTCAGTACACCAGGGCTTCTCCTTAGGAATATTGTCGACCTGTGGTATTGGTGATTCCATTTCCCAGAGGATGGAGAATAGTTCCTTGGTGTCTGGTTTCGCCTTTGAAATTCTATCATTGAATATGTTCTTTTTAGTACTGATTATTTCCTTTTTGTAGAGTTTGGAGAGGTTTGTGGTAATTTAGCTCTGTTCTCGTCAGTGCGGGTGTGTCGCCAGGTTGATCGGAGCTTTCTTTTCTGTATTATTAATTCTTTAAGTTGGGGCGTGTACCAAGTATTTCAATGAGATTTCTGTCTTTCTTTGTGAAGTTTGACAGGTGCGATGGAATCCAGTGCCTTGGTCATCGCACTGCTAAAGACTTCCACTAGTAGGGTGGGGTCTGTATTGCTGGAAATGTTGTTAATAACGGGAAGGAGGTATGGGAGTAGCTTTTCTGCTGTTATATCCTTTTTGCTTCTGGTGGGGAGTGGGGGTGCCATAACAATATTTTTAGGTCGGAGGAGGCCTAGTGTGGCGGAGAAGCAAATAAGGTAGTGATCAGTCCATGGTTGTGGGACAATGTTAGTAATGGTAATATTACAGTTTAGGTCGGCAACCCAGTCAAGGGTCCTTCCTTTGGTGTGGGTATGGGTGATGACTTTCTGTGTCAGTCCATGGTCCTTTAGAAGGTCTGCTACAGTTTGAGCATGTTTATCCTCGCTGTCATTAAAGCCAAGATTGAAGTCGCCCAGCAGCAGGATTTGGGCATGGTCTTTAGTATTGTTGGTTCGGAGGCAGGTGAGGTCTTCCTCGAAAGTTCCTATTGGGCCTGGCAGTCTATACACCAGGTGAATGGTGAGTGTACGGTTATTCGATAGGGAAGTTTAGCTGTGAGTGTCTTGCATGATTGGTAGGATGGAGAGGTGGATCAATTAGATTTGGAAATAATGGCTAGGCCACCGCCTCTGGCGTTAGGTCTATCAGCTCTGAGTATCTGATATCTATCATGTACAGCTACCATAACGGCGAGTCCTGCTGCATCATGAAGCCAGGTCTCAGTTATAGCAAGCAGGTCCAGATTCTCGTTGTTAAGGGTATCTGCAATATCAGTGGCATAGGCCACAAGAGATCACCACGCACTAAAAAGATTATAGATACATACCTAGGTCTTTGTCAGTTGGACTTACAGGTCTGCCCGCCGCCTGTCCCTTTTAACTCTCAAGATATGTGCCCATTATACCATACTTATTCAAAGCCCTCTGGGCCCGTTAATTCTAATCTTATCAGTAAACTTGGAAATACGCACACCGAGCACCGAGAAATCCTACCGGTCCCAGATCCTCAGGTGGCACATATAACTGAGATGAGCCCGATTGCTGATACTAGTCTGCCCCAAATCTCAGAAATTAAATGATTTCATATTTTACTTTATCCAGTCGGGTCTTGGAATCTTTATCCCCCTACTGGAAGAACGACTACATTGACCTGAGGCTACACTAATCACATAAGGCGCAGAGGTGTGCATGTGCCCGGCTCTAATTTCTTAAAATGTGGAGAGACACCTGGATGACCGCCCATTCTGTTTCACGTCATCACATCGCGAGATTCATCATTGCATTATTCAAAACAAGCTGGATTTCTTAGCAATTACTGAAACTTGGTTTAAAGAACACTTTGGACCTGTTTTAACAGCCACAGTGCTGGCTGACTGTAAAATACGTATGACATATAGACAAGGCAAAAAAGGTAATGGAGTAAACCTATTTTTAAAAGCTCTTTTATTTGCATGACATTCTCTAGCCTTGATATCTCTGGTTGTGAAGTCTTAGGTTTAAATTACAACAATTTGCTATCATCCCCAAGACAGGTTTTGAATACCTATCACCGCCCCCCCATGTCTTTGCCCACCATTTTATGAAACTTGTCTCATTAGTATTTAGACCGTCTTCCCCTCTTATGATTTTAGGTGATGTTAATTTAGAGTTTAACAAACTGAGTAATCTGGGCTATCTATTCATGGTTGTCTGATATCTACTTCACTTTTACTAATACTCTTCTCACTCATAAAATGTGTCGAACACTGGATTGGGTGGACCAGCAATATCATACCAGATGGTTCAGGCACCCTTTCTATTGACTGATCTGACCATGCGGCAGTCATTTTTTATTTATCCTATTTACCCACTTACAAAGTTAGCTTCACCCTCTCAAACTCCTGCTATGATTACTTACCGAAGGAGACATGTGCTAAATGCAAATACCCTTAAGATCTGGAGTCAAATGTGGATGTTGAAGCCAATGTCAGAGTCTTAGTAGACATGTACTATACCAACCTGGCTGAAGCCATTGATGCCATTGTGCGACTTCAAACTAAAACCATGAGAGCTAAGCATCTAGGCAATAAATGCCTTGGGCCTTCTCTGTGCCTCACCTCCCCTTTCCTTGCACCGGTGCCTGCTTCGCTGTGATTGTGGCATCATTTATGTAACCAAAACCTTCCCTGTGCCTCACCTCACCCTTACTTGCACTGGCGGGTGCTTTGCAGTGATTGTGGCATCATTTGTGCAACCTCAATGTATGGGTGTCTAATTTTGCCCTTTTGCCTAGGGTTGATTCACTTAGTCTCCATATGTGCATCATATTGCTCTTACTTCCACCCGTGTTCTCTTCTTCTGCGGCTGACTTCCTTCCTAACTAATCATCCTTCCCAGCAGCAACTGGGCCCTTTCCTCTCCTCCACCTCACTCTCTACCTGCAGCGTTCCTTAGGGCTCTATCCTATCACCGTGGCTCTATAACATCTATCTTGCCCCTATCTTGCCCCTCTTGACCATTCGTTATCCTACTATGCTCATTTCCATTGTTATGCGGATGACACACAGCTCTCCTTCAAGCTTCACTCCACTTCCTCTGCTTCCCACTCTCTCATTCCTGACTGTACAACTGCTATTCTGGCATGGGGCACTGCTCATAATCTCTGTCTTAATACCAGTAAGACTGAGATCCTTCGCATTGGGACCACTGTTCCCTGCTTCACACCTACTCTCGGGGTGCCCTCCTTGGGTCCTCTCCCCTCACCACCCTGTAAGGCCAAAAACCTTGGTGGCATCTTCGATTCCTCTTTCTCCTTCTCCCCTCATATTATGGACCTTGCCAAGAAGGCCCACTTTCAGGCTCACGTCCTTAGAGGCATTCTCCCCTTCCTGACCTTCCCCCAGAAACACAATGTCTCTAGAGCCCACTCATGGCTGGACTACTATAACAGCCTCTTCCTCAACCTGTCCCTTTCCTCTCTTCGCCCCCTTCAACTAATTCAGAATACGATTACGAGACTTATCCTTGGCCTCAAGACCAGGGACTGCATCCTTCCGCCCTAAACTCTCCACTGGCCGCCGGTTGCTGCAAGGATCAGATTCAATACCCTTTGCATCATTCACAGGCTTTCTGGTGCATGGGACTGTGATAATAATAATAATAATAATAATAATAATAATAATAATAATAATAATAATAATAATAATAATAATTTACCATTTATATATCACTACGAAGCCTGAGGTATCTGCGCTGCTTATTATTACCCACGGTGTGTGGTGCTCATTTATTGACCTTGGAAGGATGAAAGGCTGAGTTTGGCCCTGCTGGGATTTGAACCTGTGTCAGCAGGCTCTGCCCTCTACTTGCGGTGCTATCAGACTGGCTAAATATATCCAAATCTCTCTCCCTAAATACCTCCCTGCTCGAGCCCTTCGGTCCTCTAGCTCCAACTCTCTGCAGGGGTCAGATGTTTTTCCAAGCAGAGAGTGGGGGGTAAATCTCTCTCTTCATCATGTGCCTCCCTCTGGTTTAGCCACCCTGCCCCTCTCAGACCTGAGCTGGACCTCGTTAAGTTCCAGAAACTTCTCAAGACCCTGATTTTCCCTCCCGCTTTCCCCCTCTCACTCACCTGCTAATTCCACTCTGCTGCTGCGACTGGCAGCTTGGTCCCTTATGAGTCTTACAGGCTACTCGGCCCTTCTTGATCAGTCTTTACAAGCATTCCCCCTTCAGCACTGCCCTCCCGGGCCCTCCTCCTTGACCATCATTCCACCCGATTCTGGTTCTTCTCCGTCCTTGTACTTAGTTGGTGATCCAAACCTCCGGCCCCCCCGGCACTCAATCCTCTGAGTTCCCCTGAGCATGTCCTAGCCTCTTGGCCCCTATAACCTCCCCTCTGCACAATATGAAGTTTCACCACCCCTGCCCCTTCTGTTTTACACTTCTCTTTACTGCACTTGCACGATCCGAATGTCACACGGCCTAGTATGACTGTTATTGTTATATTATTTACCCTTTTCCCGTCCCCTTTTGCTTTGTGGCACCTGGAAACACCATTTTATGTTTAGGCGCCGTATAAATATACAATAAATAAAATAAATAAATAATATAAATGGTACTCTGTGTAATCTTTGGAACTCGCTCTGGTGTACTGAAAACAAATGGAGAAGAAATCCATCTCAGGTGATATGTAGAGTTCTAAAAAGAGCTTGAATCCAATACAAAGACTCCATTAAAGAAGCCGAGAAAGTATATTTTCCTCCCGAATTGACTCAGACTCAGCCTCAAAAGAGAATTTTAGGACCCTCAATAGTCTTAAGATATCCTGATTCCTGCTTCTCCTTTTTAACTTTTGGTTCCGTTTTTTCTAAAGACTAACTCGAGGGAAAATATTCAGAATATTCTAAACTAGATTAGATCCATACAGGATGTGTCGGTACCTGTTAACTCCAGCTGGCCTATAGAGAACCCCACTTTTTGCTCTATGTCGCTGGAGTACAATGCATCCTTTCTTCCATCTTTAAAATCTATGAGCTGTCTTGAGGACCCCTGTCCTTCCTTCTCTGTGAAGGAATGTGCAGAATTGTCAGCATCCTTGATTAATACATTTATTTATACCTCTTATTCCAAAGTTATGTTCTGAAGCCCCTGAACCAATCTTGGGTGCCCCCCTCTTGATGAATACTGGCCTTAACTCTGAAGAATGAGCCAGTTATCGCCTTATTACCAACATGCCATTTTTACTTGAATCATGTTACCACTCATCAATTTCAAGCATTAATTGAAACATTCTCCTTGTTGGGTCACCTTCAGTCAGGGGTCAGACCAGGCAGCGACATGGAGCTAGATTTGATAAGTATGCAGGACTCATTAGTGCAGAGTATGGACCAGGACCAAGTGTGCATGTTGATGTTCCTTGATCTCTCAGCAGATTTTGACACCATCAACCAAGCTATTTTACTCCAGCGGGTCGCAGAGGTCACTAGAGTTTCAACCAATTCAGCCAAATGGGTTGGTTCTTGACAACAGAATATCATGTGTCTTGATGAACAATCATATGTCTCAGGCTGAACAAGTGAACTGCAATGTGCTCCAGGGATTCTGCATCACTCCTATCCTGTTTAACCTTTATTTAATACTGTTATCTATATGCGCACACCTAACTATATTGGTTCTGGTGAATAGATGGTAGAAGTGCAAAAACACTTTGGGTGCAGGGGAGGAATGCAGACTCTGGCAGATAGAGAATTCTAGCATTGATTGGACAGACAGAGAAATCGGCATATAAACAAGAAGATCCAGATAGGTTCATTTGCAGACTTGAGCCCGTCATTAGACGAGAGATCTCTCAAAAATCACATGCTACACATTGGTTGAAAATCACAAATCACAGTGTATAACGAGAGGCCTCAGAGTATATCTTTGCCCAACATTGTGTAGATACAACAAGGCATTATCGTTAAGTGGGACCACATTTTCAACAAATGTTGCCTTGACTTAATTCTTTTAACTATTGAGGAGCTGGCGAAATCTTTAGGCTCCATTGATAAGGAGATCTTGGAATTAAAGAGTCAATTTAGTCAACTAAAGTCTGAACATGTAACGCTTACCTGAACTCTGCAGGGACCTTCTGGAGCTCCTAGTGTCTTCAACCTTCCTTCTCTATAATAACGCATACATTCTGTGAAAATAATAACAATATAACCTTCCTTGACAATATTTCCTAATTAATCTTTAGCTATGGAATGACCCAATTAAACTATAGCTCACCTTTGTATTTAATTTTACGAGCTATCCATCCTGTTATTACAGGGGCGCTAGTCCTGAAGAGGTTGGAACCCTGGAGGATAGGATATTTACATAAGAGACAATGGGTTCTTGGATTCTATTATAACTATATAGAATAATGGAAGACAGTGGGAGCGTGGAAGGAAACATACAGGCCGATTCATGGAATAATTAGCGCGGCGCAAGTGGGCAAAAACGTGCGAATCGCAGTGGAATAGCGAAAATCGCAGTGCAAGTGCGAAAATCGGACGAAAAGCAGCGCACGTCGATTCATGGAAGTCCGTGCACGAGAAAACCAGCGGATGTGCGATAAAAAGTGCGCCGCGCACGTTGGCGCACAGGCCATCTAACAGCGTGCGCCAGGTCACAGCGAAAATCGCACAGGCCACAGCGAAATTCGCACATAGCGCGGCGCACGCAACAAAAGTAGGCGTAACACGGGCGTAACACTCGGAATGGGGAACAACTTGCAAAAACGTGGGCGTCACGGGGGAAGTACAGGGCACAAGTGCGCGGAACGCCCACACGCTCGCCTACAACACGTATTCATGGAATAGAATAGGGCAAAAAAGTGCACGCTCAAACCAGCGCACAGGCACAAACACGACCGCCACAAGAAAGCAGGCGGTAGCGTCTCTGCGGCTGTAAGAAATGTGCGCCAAAAGGTGCGCCAACAAATAGCACCCATATACTGCCATGATGAATGTCCTATACTGTGGCCCTCCAGGACAAATGACGTGCAAAGGGGTACCCACAAACACGGACACGCTGACAAAAAATACGTGTGCGTGTATACCGGGGTGCGCGGGAAGTCTCACACGCGATTTGGCCGGGTACGTGGATTTCAGGGGTGCGCGGGAAGTTCCACACGCGATTCCATCAGGGTAGGTGTATTTCAGGGGTGCGCGGGAAGTTCCACACGCGATTCCATCAGGGTAGGTGTATTTCAGGGGTGCGCGGGAAGTTCAACACGCGAATAGCCTGGGTGCGTGTATTTCAGGGGTGCGCGGGAAGTTTAACACGCGATTTCAGCAGGGTACGTGTATTTCAGGGGTGCGCGGGAAGTTCCACACGCGAATAGCCTGGGCGCGTGTATTTCAGGGGTGCGCGGGAAGTTCCACACGCGAATAGCCTGGGCGCGTGTATTCCAGGGGTGCGCGGGAAGTTTAACACGCGATTTCAGCAGGGTACGTGTATTTCAGGGGTGCGCGGGAATTTCCACACGCGAATAGCCTGGGCGCGTGTATTTCAGGGGTGCGCGGGAATTATCACACGCGATTTGGCTTGGTACGTGTATTACAGGGGTGCGTGGGAAGTTACACACGCGATTAGGCTGGGTGGGTCCTCACAGGTGTTCCCTGTACACCCTCGACGGCCCCTGCAGGCAGCCCACAAAACAGGGGACTACCCTGCACACCTGCTCATGTCTCCCACCACCCCCACCCCCCAGCAGTGCAGGGGCAGCCTCCACCAGGTCCCCACTCATGTCTCCCACCACCCCCACCCCCCAGCAGTGCAGGGGCACCCTCCACCAGGCCCCCACCCATGTCTCCCACCACCCCCACCCCCCAGCAGTGCAGGGGCAGCCTCCACCAGGCCCCCACTCATGTCTCCCACCACCCCCACCCCCCAGCAGTGCAGGGGCAGCCTCCACCAGGCCCCCACTCATGTCTTCCACCACCCCCACCCCCCTGCCACCATGGGCACCCTCCACCAGGCCCCCACTCATGTCTCCCACCACCCCCACCCCCCAGCAGTGCAGGGGCAGCCCCCACCAGGCCCCCACTCATGTCCCCTATCACCCCCACCCCCCGCCACCAGGGGCACCCTCCACCAGGCCCCCACCCATGTCTCCCACCACCCCCACCCCCCAGCAGTGCAGGGGCAGCCTCCACCAGGCCCCCACTCATGTCTCCCACCACCCCCACCCCCCAGCAGTGCAGGGGCAGCCTCCACCAGGCCCCCACTCATGTCTCCCACCACCCCCACCCCCCAGCAGTGCAGGGGCAGCCTCCACCAGGCCCCCACCCATGTCTCCCACCACCCCCACCCCCCAGCAGTGCAGGGGCAGCCTCCACCAGGCCCCCACTCATGTCTGCCACCACCCCCACCCCCCAGCAGTGCAGGGGCATCCTCCACCAGGCACCCACACATGTCCCCCTGCCCCCAGGTCCTGACGATACTCAATCATGGCAGTAATGGGCAGCATACCCAGCACAAACACCCAGGCAAGGATTGCATCCACCCACATAGTGAATGCAATTACATGATACAACCCCAATGGCAAGTATGTAAATGAACACATGTCCGTCACACACACATACACAACGGGTGCAAGTGAATGTCAAAACACATATCATGACATGTATGAAACCAATGAGAAAATACCACAAGTGAAAGTTAAAAAAACATGTATTAAAGATGAAAAATAAGTAAACAAATCAAACATACAACAATGGGGATAACAAAATAAATGGTCCATGTCCGAGAACAAATGTAAAAATAAAAAAAACAAAGTAATCCAAAAACAAATGTTGTCCAAAGCAATGTCATGTGGAAGGAAAATAATGAAAAACCATTTCCTCATGGTGAACACAATATTCAATAAAAAAAATGTTTCTTCAAAAAGCAAACTATATACACGAATATTCCAGGGTCCATGAGCCCAAAACCATAAATGAAACCTACTACTACCTAATGAAAAAAATATCTACAAAAAAGTGGCCATTGTCCGAGCGGTCCAAAAAAATAAAAATGAATAAAGGAAACATAACACTAACTAACTAAATAACTATATACAAAGGCAGCGGGCAAGTCCTGCGGCTCACTCGGTGATGTTGCTGGCCAGGGCATCATCGAACTCCATGTCGATGTCCTGGAGGCGGGACTCTGTCCTGGCCCCGAGGTCTCGCAGGGATAACCCCATGTTCAGCTCAAACTCCCTGCGAGCTTCCTCGAGGCACTCAGCCCGCCTCAACGCCCGACGCATGGAGAACTCCGCCCTGACCATGGTGAGCCGCTTCTCTTCCGCCCGCTGCCGCTCCGCACCTATCCGCTGGACCAACTGCTCCCACACGGAAGACACCACCATCCCAGCGTTGCCCTGCCCTCCGGCCGATGCCTGCCCCTCTGATCTTGATGGCCCCGAGCCATGATGCCTCCCACGTCGAGCCTGCTACTGCCTCCGACGCCACTGCCTCTGCCAGCACGACGGCATCCAGGCTGATGGAAACCACCAACGCCGTCGTGCACGTGCCCTGCCCGATGATGCTGTCACATCTTCCATCTGCTGGGGTCCAGTTGCTGTGTTGTCCACCCCTGCTGGACCTCCGACTCCCAACTGTGGCAGGGATGGGATCCCCACCGAGCTGGCTGCATTGGTCGGGGCAGGTCCACAGGGGGCCCTGGTGTCATCTGGGCCGGAAGACGGCAAGGAGAACGACTGGTGTATAGCCTGCACAGAGGAGGAGAGGGCCGCCAGATTGGCCAACACATGCAGCAAACCCCCGAACATGGCCGATCCCAATTGGGCCACGTCGGCACGGTGCACTTCGTGATGACGTGCGTGCTCCTCCCGGGAAGCATGCACGGCATCACGAATCACAGCCGTGCGCATCGCGACCCCAATCAGGACCTTCTCCACACGGCCAGGGGTTCCCACGTCCGCAGGTGGAGGGGAGTCAGGTGACATGGACATCCCCTCTACCTGCGGACGGGCCTGGGACGGGGCATCCCTGCTGGTGCATGGTGGTGCACTCACAGGGTCAGGGACAGCGACATGCACAGGCCCCTCCACGGTGACCTGTGCTGCCACCTGCCCCTGGCCCTGGACTGCACCACTTGCACCAGCAGGGATGCCCTCACCAGGCCCCATGTGTGCCCCAGTGGCGGCCTCCTCCTCCTCTGTGCAAACCACCAACCTGGATGGCTCCTCACCGTCTCCCACCGTAGCAGGCCCCTGTGGGGGCTCACCCACCCCTTCCGCTGCAGCCGTGGGGGCATCCCCGCCGCCTTGCTCCACAGCGCCGTCTCCGCCCTCTTCTTGACTAGCCGCTGCGTAGAGGGAGACAAAGAACACAAGCATCAGGGCACTGTACAATGGTCCCCTAGACAGGAAGCAATAGCAGATGAGCACCACTGTCAAAGTACACTTCCATCATGTCCCTCCACAACACATGGGTCAGTCCAGGCAAAACACACACAGTAACAGGCATGGTGCATGCCATGGACATTTCCATGCATGTCCAATGGACTCTTGAAACATTCAATGATATGTAACTCACATGCATCATGGCTCATGCCTATCACATGCACACACTTCACCTCAGTCACATCCATCTGGCCCCAAACACACCAAACACAGCGGATACAAGGGTAAATTGGCTGCTTCACTGAATCTGTGCATTGTCACACACATGTGTCATGCATCCATGGCATGCACAAGTCACAGACACGCAGGTCAGGCACACAGACATGGCTACCATATATGTACCTGGCATCAGCACCCATCCCTCACCCCCACCCATGTCCAGGTACAGAGACTGGCATGCTCTCATGTTCAAAATCTGCATAGGGCTCCCCATGCGGCATTTGAACACATGCAACAACCATGTGGGTCACACATCACTGGTCGCACATGCATTACCATGATGTCCCTGCACACATACATGCATACATGGCCTATGGCACACATACAGGCAAGTATCATAGAACCAGCACACCGCAACATGCCCTGTCTCACACAGTAATGCTTGGACACTTACCGCTCAACTCCAGACGGGCCTCCCTCTCAAGGATCTGGGCGTGGAGCGCTGGGCGTACGCGTTCCAGGACCCTCATCTGGATGGAACTCATGCGGCCCGGCCCCCCTCCACGAGGCCCCGGGCCTTCACAAGGGTCCTGGACCTCAAGTCCTCCCAGCGCTTCTTGATCTTCAGGACGTTGCGGGTTGCCACCCCCTCCGCGTTGATGGCAACCACACAGTCGGCCCAGATCCTCTCCTGTCCTTCCTTGCTGGCGCGGGACGATCCAAAGAGGGCATCATACTGCCCCAGGACATGCTCCACCAGGACACCAACTTCGGTGGCAGTGAAGCTGGTGCCCCTCTGCCCCTCTGGCCTGGGGTTGCCACTGGTGCCAGATGTGGAAGTGCCCGACATGGCAACCCCAGAGGCAGGTGTGGGTGGGCAACTGGGTCCTGGGGCTGGGCTGTGGAGCGATGTAATCCCAGTCGGGAGTCTTCAGTTCCAGCAGGGGTGGACACAGCAACTGGACCCCTGCAGATGGCTGATGTGCAGGCACTAAATGGCAGGGCACGGTGGCAGCGGGCAGGCAGGCAGGCAGGCAGCAGCAGATGGCACGTGGGAGGGTGCTCGGGGCACTGGGGGGCAGTAACTCGGCCTTCTGGGCAGGAGCGTGGTCTTCCGTGTGTTTTCGCGTGGCCAGCTTGATACGGAGTGATTTGGCACGTGAAAATCCTGCACGTCAGCGTGAAATCCGAGGAAAGGCCCTTAGCGCGTAAGCGCGTCAGCACGCATACGCGATTCTATTGGACCAGAGTCCCTCAGCGCGTAAGCGCGTCTGTGACGTGACCCGCACGGGTGTTCCCCACTCAGCACGTGATGACGGAGCACACATGGAAATACTGCACGTCAGAGTGTCATCGCGTGTAATTGGACAAAAGTGCGCGTACACGCGATTGGCCTATGTACGTGTATTTCATGGGTGCGCGGGCACTTACACACGCAAGTATGTCAGCGCACCTGTATCCCGTGGTGCGTGGGAATTTCCACACGCTATTGGACTGGGAACTGGATTCCAGGGGTGCGCGGGTCACACGCTCGCCTAGAACACGCGCATAGCATAAATTTGCGCACTTTAACAATAACAAGCTCAGACGCCAGGATGAACATACCGCTCCTAGCAGCAGTGGCAGTGGGCTACCAAAGGAGGAGGAGGAGGATAGTCAGGGCCAGAATATTCACACCCAGAACCAGCCTTTTCGGGATGCCTGATGACCAGGTGTATGGGAGGTACAGGTTTCCACCACACATAATACTGGACCTGGTGAGTGAGTGGGAGGATGACCTCACATCACCCACCCTGTGCTCCCAAGCACTCAGCCCCCTGGAGAAGGTCCTCAATGTACTGCACTTCTTAGCCACTGGATCATTTCAGCGGACAAGTGCCATAGTGGGTGGGGTGTCACAGGCCACCCAGTCACGCTGCCTACACCAGGTCTTGAACATCATCACTGCACGCCCATCAGTCCGCAGGCACATATACCTGCCCAGAACACCTGCAGAAAGGCATGCTGCCGCCCTGGATTTTTACGGTGTGGCACGATTCCCCAAAGTGCTAGGTGCCATCGACTGCACCCATGTGGCTCTACGTCCCCCCAGGGCATCTGAGCACATCTATAGGAACCGCAAGCACTGGCATTCCATCAACGTGCAGGTAGCATGTAATGCCAAGGGAATCATCACCTCAGTATATGCCAACTATCCCGGGTCCACCCACGACAGCTTCATTTACCGAATGTCCACCCTAAGCCGGGACATAGAAGCTGGGCGGCATGGCGATACATGGCTGCTTGGTGAGTATGTATGCCACTGCACATGCATGCATGTTGGATACTGAGCAAGGTCACAACCCCACCAATGATACCAATCACCACCTCCACAGGGGACAGTGCCTACCCTCTCAGCCCCCACATGATGACGCCAATTCGGAACCCCACCACGCCACCCGAGGTAAGATATAACACAGCCCACATTACGACCCGGGGCATAGTGGAGCGCACATTCGGAGTGCTAAAGTCACGCTTTCGCTCCCTTGACCGTTCTGGCGGGCAGCTGTTATACGCTCCCCCAGTAGTGTGCAGGATCATAGTGGCAGCATGTGTCCTGCACAACGTTGCAACACGCCGGGGCCTGGCCGTGGACATGGTGGTGGCCCCACATCCCCAACCACATGCACAGCCGCTGCGCATGGGAGGGGAAAGGGCACGGGGGGAGGCAGCCCGTACACAGCTAGTGGCAAATTACTTCACATAGAAATCACACCCCTGTGGAGTGCACACTGCCCTGGCACATTCCATCTGACAATCAATGATGACTCAACCTGACACTGATCCTGAATGTCTGGAGAATGAACCGTGGATACCATATCAGCCTGAGATTGTTCACCTGGAAGTGTCACAATGTGTGCATCCCTACCCACACAGACACCACCAATGCAGTTTTGTTGAGTTACACATTCAAGCAGCTAAAATGAATACCCACTTGCAAAATGCAACAAGAGGACAGTGCCATGTCAGCCAACCCAACCCCAGCACCGCCACACGACACACCGTGCCATGTCATGCTATTTGCAGGTAAACAAAGTAATCCCCACAACATGACACTAGTGTCACTATGTACAGTGTCCCTATTAGAAACCTGCAACACCTGAAATGCTCACAGCAATGCCGGACCAACAACATACTTGAGCACGTACTACCATTAACATGACATCACAAATGTTACATATTAGTAGTCTCACCACCTGGAAATGCCTGCACTCCCACCACTACCAACTGTGCAGTGTTGGCGCCATGTAGAGTTGTAGGTGCACTGCTGCCAACATGGACCCCATCTCCAGACTAGAGGTCCTTGTGTAGACATGAGGAAGGGACCTGCAAATTGGGAGGTAGACACAGAAGATGAGTTACACATCAATGCAACATGCAGTGTACAACACAACAGCAATATGCACTAGGAATGTATACACAGTATTGACTACAGACTGCCCACACAGCTCATGGGAGTCCAACGTCACTGTGTAATTCACTGTCACTTGGGCACACCCTTTGCAAGCCCATGGAAACGGGAAGCAGGAGGGGTGTGTGTGACTCAAACCCAAGCATCTGAACCAAATACATTAGAAGCCTGCATGTGCCCAGCCACAATGCAGCGTATGCCCACAGGAACCACGGAAGCCAACAAATCGTCCCAAAAAAATAGGGAATTAAATAAATAAAAATAAAAATAAAAATAAGAAACAATCAAAAATGGCCATTGATGGGCCCGGGGGGGTTGGGGAGGCCACCCAGGAGGTCCGAGGACAGGATGCACACCAGAACCCACCTGCGTGGATCCTGGGAAAATAAAACACCTCCATGGGCTCATGGCCCACACGGCTACCCTATTGTGGGAGTATCACTGCTGTCGCTATTATCACCCTGTGCAGCTGCATCCGGAGGTGGTTGCACTATGGGAGGCAGCCCACGCAAGGCCCTAGTCTGCTCCTCCATGGCTGCAAGCATGCGGGTGTGGTAGGTCTGGTTCTGGAGGATGAGTGTGCGGAGGTCCCCATGCAACAACTCACGGGATGCCCGGACCTCCGCCCTCGTTGCCTGCATCTCAGCTGAGAGCGTACGGGTGAGAAGCTCCAGCTGCTGTTCTGTCCTTTGGTGTGTTGAAGCCTCAAGCTCAACAAGAGTCGTCCTGAGGTGAAGGAGCTCCTGCCTCAGGGCTTCCCTGTGGCCCTGGGACTCAATGGAGATGGCCTCCTGCAGAGTCGCCAGTGCCGCCCGCCTGTCCCTGTTGGACCCCAACATGTCCTCCCTGTGTGACTGGCAGATGGAGTCGGTTGCCTGCTCTAGTCGCTCCATCAGCCTTTCTGGGGGGACAATGGAAGTGGCCACCCTATCCATGGCCTGAGCCATCATCTCGGATGATGCAGCCTGTTGGGTTGCCATACCGTAAATGGATTGCTCCCATGCGGTATTGCCAGGTGGCGTACGGCCACCACGTCGGCGGGCACCACACCTGTCTGGGGCAAGGCGAACTGCGCCTTGCTGTGCCGGCACTGCCTGAGGCTGCAGGACTGCATTCCCCCTCTGATCTGCTGGCCCAGGAACAGGATCAGATGTCGCGGAGTGTGACCCTGCATCCGTAACCACCAAAGGCGTAGCTGCCAACACTGACATCCCCATGGAGGGTTCTGACCCTGGTGCAGGTGGGTGAGACAGAACAGAATCCCTCCCTGGAACACTCACCTGCGACGGCACGTAGGTCTCATCCGAATCAACACCTGAGTACAGCTCGGGGGAGGTGCAGCCAGAGACACCCCTTGAGAGCACGACCTGCAGCACTTGTGGGTTCTCCCCCACCACCACACCACGTCCCTCACTGGTGGTTGGTCGGCCCTCAGACCCCTCCTGGGTCTGCACCATCTCCACAACCCCAGCAGTATCAGGTGCGTCTTCCCCTGCAAAGACATGAAAACAAAGAAATGGAAACAGGCATTAGCACCATGGCACACAATGAGGGCTGAGAAGCAAGAGAACCAGTACTTGATTGACACATGTCCCACATGACTAAAACCCTCCCATGCATGCACCCTCACTGCGTATGAAGTGCAGGCAAATGGCACACACTGATGACACCAAGATGGAAGATGAACACATTTTCTGCATGCTGCCTGGCAGTGGCATCACACATTGGCCTGTGATTGCCAGGTGAAACACACATGCCATCACACAGATGGCATGTACCATTGCTATTGAGTGAAGATGGAGAGGAGGGCAGCACCTAGTCATTCAGTCCAGTTCCCGCATGTAATTGCTTTTCTAATTCTAACAGGTCAGATTTTTCACCTGGAGCTGCCAGTCTGAAATGGTCCAATTGCACAGGGACATGTGTGTACAAATGATATCCAGGTAACAAAGTCACTCCACTTTACCATAGCCATGTCAGACATGTGACTAGTGGACAGTGACATGCCTAGTAAAAGTGGGGGAATGCAAACAATCTGACTGAATGAACAGTGAAAAATAAGCAACTATGTTGTGGCAAGGTGACACTTCAAGGGCAACTGGCGTGCAGTTGGGCTAGATGTCTACTGTTGGCAGAAGGGATACTGCTATGGCCAAATGCAGCTGCGCAGGAAGTATTGCATGAAGCACATGGCTGACCCATACGACTCAGGCGCACACACTCTCACCTGGCACACAAACAGAAGCCCTCACACACACACCATGCACATGGATGACACACACATGCATGTGCACTCACCGGACAATGCCTCGTAATCAGCCAGATCTCCCACGCCTTGGATCTGTTCCTCCGTGACGTAGGTCCCAGCGACTGACTCATGTGGAGTGAGTTCCATGTCTACTACTGGAGACCCACCTCCAGTCACTAGAGTTGCGGCATGACTTGAGGCCAGCTTACTCTTTGCCCTGCGCTTTAGGTCATTCCAGCGCTTATAGCAATCATTGGCTGTGCGCCTCACGATTCCAAGGGCACTTACGATGTCCGCAACGGTCTGCCAGTGTGCCTGCCGTTGTGCAGGTGTGGTCTTGGATCCTGCAACAATGACCATCTCGTTGTCATGTCTGGACACATACTCGACAAGTGCATTCAGTTCGTCATCCGTGAAGCTGGGCTTCCTGGACGGGCCGGACTGTGTAGCCGTGTCTGGGGCATCAGCCTGTGCCGGACGAGCACTCTTCCTCTTCCGCTTGGAAGGTGGTGGATCCTGAGTGTCCTGCGCCGCTCTGGACACTAGGGGCAGGAGCCCTGGTGGACTCTGTATCAGCAGTGTGGGATTGCACACTCAGCATGGGAGTTGGTGCAGGCATTGGCTCTAGTGTGATGGTGTCAGGGGGAATGTCAGCAGCATGGACTAGGACCGACACTGTCCTGGCTGGGTGTGTGAGGGCTGGGGTGGATGGAGCCGCAGCTGCCCCTGCAGCCTCTCCGCCCTGCCTCCTTGGTGCAGCAGATGACCTTGCTGGCCCAGATGCACGTGGCATGGTGACATCAACGTGCACCAGCGCACGTGTCATAGGCCTGCTGACCTGGAAGTCAGCCATGGAGTCAGCCAGATCTGGTGCCACAATGGGCTGGTCCAACAAGGGCTGAGCATGGATGGTGTCAGCCACATCAGCCTCAACGGGAGGGGGGGGGTTATGGGTGCCCTTGACTGGTCCTCCACACATGGGGGGACAGGCTCACCCTGCAAGTAACGACCACGTCCCCTACCGGATCCACCACGGCCACCACTTATGGCTCTTCCACCTTTGCCACCCTTACGGAATCCTCGCCTCCCAGCCATGGCACTGATGTAAATGTGCGTATGGGAGTGGCTGTAAACTATTGTCCTGGGCAATTGGGGGTCAAAGGGGTTGGGTACCAGATGGTAATTGTACCCTAGTGCTCTTGCAAGGCTGATTGTAACCCCTGGGGAAAGATGATGGGTCACGCTACGCACAGGAGCCCCAAAAAAGGGAGATGACGTGCACGCAACCCCTCCTAGACCACGTGTGCAGAAAGAAAAACCTGCACTACGCTGTGGCACCCAGTAACACAAGAATGAACGTATGCGTGTCACACGCAGCCTAGAATGACCTCTGAAGGGGTAGGCTACACACGGGGCAAGCACAGATGTTAGATACGTGCGTGACTCACCGTCTGCCTGGTAAACGAGCGTGTAAAAGGAGCACGTTTGGTTGGCAACACCCCCGCCAAAAGAAGATTTGTACGCTGTCTGAGGAGACAGGACAACAGTAGAAGGGAACACTGTTTGAGGGAACAGGCCCAGGTAAACCAGTAAAAGCGAAAAAAGAGAAAAAGCTGTCAGAGGTAACAGGGAATACGAACTTGAAACGCCGTGAAGTAAATCGCGTGTGAAACGACAAGAAGTACAGAATTCACCCACTCGCTCTCCACGAAAAGCACGTACAAGGAAAACGTGTTCTACACGTACCTTTTATACAGGCCCACACGTCCAGCGTCACTTACGCGGCGTGTACGCGCTAGGGCCATTTCTACCAATTACATGCTTTGTCACTTCTGCGTGTAGGGCCATTTCCACCAATTACACGCTTTGTCACTTTTGCGTGTAGGGCCATTTCCACCAATCACACGCTTTGTCACGTCTGCGTGTAGGGCCATTTCCACCAATCACACGCTTTGTCACTTCTGCGTGTAGGGCCATTTCCACCAATCACACGCGATTACACTCTGACGTGCAGTCTTTCCACGTGTGCTCTGTCATCACGTGCTGTGTGGGAAACACCCGTGCGGGTCACGTCACAGACGAGCTTACGCGCTGAGGGCCTTTCCTCGGTTTTCACGCTGACGTGCAGGATTTTCACGTGCCAAATCACTCCGTACCAAGCTGGCCATGCGTACGCACACGGAATACCACGCTCCTGCCCGGAAGGCCGAACTACTGCCCCCCAGAGCCCCGAGCACGCTCCCACCTGCTGCTGCCTGACTGCCTGCTGCCCCTGCACTGCTGGGGGGTGGGGGTGGTGGGAGACATGGATGGGGGCCTGGTGGAGGGTGCCCCTGGTGGCGGGGGGGTGGGGGTGATAGGGGACATGAGTGGGGGCCTGGTGGGGGCTGCCCCTGCACTGCTGGGGGGTGGGGGTGGTGGGAGACATGGGTGGGGGCCTGGTGGAGGCTGCCCCTGCACTGCTGGGGGGTGGGGGTGGTGGGAGACATGGGTGGGAGCCTGGTGGAGGGTGCCCCTGGATGCTGGGGGGTGGGGGTAGTGGGAGACATGGGTGGGGGCCTGGTGGAGGGTGCCCCTGGATGCTGGGGGGTGGGGGTGGTGGGAGACATGAGTGGGGGCCTGGTGGAGGGTGCCCCTGGTGGCAGGGGGGTGGGGGTGATAGGGGACATGAGTGGGGGCCTGGTGGAGGGTGCCCCTGCACTGCTGGGGGGTGGGGGTGGTGGGAGACATGGATGGGGGCCTGGTGGAGGGTGCCCCTGGTGGCGGGGGGGTGGGGGTGATAGGGGACATGAGTGGGGGCCTGGTGGAGGCTGCCCCTGCACTGCTGGGGGGTGGGGGTGGTGGGAGACATGAGTGGGGGCCTGGTGGAGGGTGCCCCTGGTGGCTGGGGGGTGGGGGTGGTGGGAGACATGGGTGGGGGCCTGGTGGAGGGTGCCCCTGGATGCTGGGGGGTGGGGGTGGTGGGAGACATGAGTGGGGGCCTGGTGGAGGGTGCCCCTGGTGGCTGGGGGGTGGGGGTGGTGGGAGACATGGGTGGGAGCCTGGTGGAGGGTGCCCCTGGATGCTGGGGGGTGGGGGTGGTGGGAGACATGGGTGGGGGCCTGGTGGAGGGTGCCCCTGGATGCTGGGGGGTGGGGGTGGTGGGAGATATGGGTGGGGGCCTGGTGGAGGGTGCCCCTGGATGCTGGGGGGTGGGGGTGGTGGGAGACATGAGTGGGGGCCTGGTGGAGGGTGCCCCTGGTGGCTGGGGGGTGGGGGTGGTGGGAGACATGGGTGGGAGCCTGGTGGAGGGTGCCCCTGGATGCTGGGGGGTGGGGGTGGTGGGAGACATGGGTGGGGGCCTGGTGGAGGGTGCCCCTGGATGCTGGGGGGTGGGGGTGGTGGGAGACATGAGTGGGGGCCTGGTGGAGGGTGCCCCTGGTGGCTGGGGGTTGGGGGTGGTGGGAGACATGGGTGGGGGCCTGGTGGAGGGTGCCCCTGGATGCTGGGGGGTGGGGGTGGTGGGAGACATGAGTGGGGGCCTGGTGGAGGCTGCCCCTGCACTGCTGGGGGGTGGGGGTGGTGGGAGACATGAGTGGGGGCCTGGTGGAGGTTGCCCCTGGTGGCTGGGGGGTGGGGGTGGTGAGAGACATGGGTGGGGGCCTGGTGGAGGTGGCCCCTGGATGCTGGGGGGTGGGGGTGGTGGGAGACATGAGTGGGGGCCTGGTGGAGGCTGCCCCTGCACTGCTGGGGGGTGGGGGTGTTGGGAGACATGGGTGGGGGCCTGGTGGAGGCTGCCCCTGCACTGCTGGGGGGTGGGGGTGCAGGGGGACATGAGCAGGTGTGCAGGGTAGTCCCCTGTTTTGTGGGCTGCCTGCAGGGGCCGTGGAGGGTGTACAGGGAACACCTGTGAGGACCCACCCAGCCTAATTGCGTGTGATAATTCCCGCACACCCCTGTAATACACGTACCTGGCCAAATCGCATGTGAGAATTCCCGCGCACCCCTGTAATACACGTACCCAGCCGAATCGCGTGTAGAACTTCCCGTGTACCCCTGTAATACACGTACCCAGCCAAATCGCGTGTGATAATTCCCACGTACCCCTGTAATACCTGTACCCTGGCCAATCGCGTGTAGAACTTCCCACGCACCCCTGTAATACACGTACCAAGCCAAATTGCGTGTGATAATTCCCGCGCACCCCTGTAATACACGTACCTGGCCAAATCGCATGTGAGAATTCCCGCGCACCCCTGTAATACACGTACCCAGCCGAATCGCGTGTAGAACTTCCCGTGTACCCCTGTAATACACGTACCCAGCCAAATCGCGTGTGATAATTCCTGCGTACCCCTGTAATACACGTACCCTGGCCAATCGCGTGTAGAACTTCCCGCGTACCCCTGTAATACACGTACCCTGGCTAATCGCGTGTATAACTTCACGCGTACCCCTGATATGCACGTTACCCGCTTTGCGTTCCTTGTTTGGCAGCCCTGTAGACTGGTCCAGGGTTAGCGCAGCCCTTTGCGATGATTTTGCGATTTTGATGGCTTTTCCTTGCGCGAGGGCGTTCTTGGGGGCGTTACTGGCGCTGCTGCAGGGTCGCTGCGATACTCTGCGCCATGGCTGGTTTGGGAGCCTAAGATCCATGAATACGCTGTGCGCGGAAATCGGTTTTAGCGCACGTGCCTGGCGCAGACAATCGCACGCGGACACTCTGCGCCAGCCGCTTGCGACACTTTTCTGCAAAATTCTATGAATTACCCTGTTGGTGTTTTAATGTCTATAATATGTAATCCTATGAGAAAAGGATATGTGTTATTTTTCTGCACTTGCTAATTATCTATGTGCTGCCGTCAAAGGCGCCTAAGGAGGAACCAAACCAGCAAAACAGAATGAGCAAATAGAAAACCTAAACAACTAAAGGTATTGCCTAAAAACTATTAGTGGGAGCGGTGTTCCATAAAATGTAAAGTGAAAGGCACACATACTGAGCACAGAAAAATGCGTGTGTGGAAACTCCTCATGCAAATCCTTAAACTAACACAGTAGTGTGAGAAACGCTGTAGATAACGTAATATGAGGAAACTGTATCCATAAACTAAATTCAGTTCTCCTAATTTCACTGTTAGGGCAATAACTGAAGTGCGACTGCTATCGCGGAAACAACGTAGCACAGAAGCGCACGCGACAAAACATTAAGCCCTTCACCTCAAGTGACTGACAAAATTTTCAAAGGGAAATGTACACTTCAGCAACATAACCAAAAACAATCTTGCTGTAAGTTAAATAATGTCAACGCGGCACTTGTGTGACACAAACTCTTCAATACTCTGAGGAGAAAAATGTTCCGTGACTGACAAGGAACTATTTACTTGGAAAGAAAGACTGGAACAGACAGAAATAGGACGAGGGCAGTAAAGAAACTGAAATAAGGAAATAAGGGAAAATAAACTGAGGAACTATGGCTGTGACAGGGAACAGCTGAGGACAGAAGAATTTGCGGAAAGCGTCGTACCTGCAGAGCAGACGAAGACGCGAAGCGCGAGCCCCCAGATGGGCGGGGCTTAAATAAGCTACTGTGGGCAACAACTAGACCTGCTGGTTTACTCCTGAAAGGACCTAACAGGCGGCCATTAGGGAACCCGGAAGCCTCTAACTTTCTATGAGGAATCTATAGTAATAGGATAACTAGGGCAAAACCCAATTCCTATTAGGAAAACCCCCTTAGCTTGCCTGTGGTCATGACAGAACAAGAACTGAAATTAATTCTTGAGGATTTTAATGGGAAACTAGCATCCTATAAACACGACATAGAGCAACACAAACTTAGAAAATTTCAAAGAGACACATTTGACTAGTTGAATGACATAGTATATAATTGGCAAGAATACTATGGACAAAGGAACAAAGCTAGATTCCCGAACCCGCGTCTAAACACATCTAGCTCTGATAACAGTAGTGAAGGGAGTATAGGTGAACCACTACTTGCTAAAAGACTGACCCACAGAAACAGCGTGAGACTATTAGCATAATTGACGCAACAACAGCTTCTCAAACCCATCAGTGAAACCCCTTTTTTAGAAAAAAGACCAGACGTGAGAACAAGATCAAAAAAGAAAAACAAATGATTGAAAATATTGTAATAAACATCTCCAGTAAAGTGTTGACACCCAATCAGATGGATATCCTAAACAAGGGACTTTCATTTGTCCTGACTTCAAATACCAGTTTTTTTGAAGAAAGAGTTAATTTACATCTAAATAAGACTGAAGTATTTTTTGAGACTCAAGTGAAAGAAGGTGTAGAAAAACAACCAGACAATAGACTTAAACTTAAACCTAAGAGTTACTTTGATCCGCCCATCCAGAATCCTGTCATATTTAAACACAACGTTGAACGTGATTTCAAAAAGATTAACTATGCTAAACGGAGGGGGCGTGGCTACAGGGCCATGTAAGAGGACGTGTCTACCGAGGAGCTCCTGCCGATACTGTACAGATCCGGAATGAAACAATGAAAATAACTGCCCAGGAGGGATGAAATTATGAGCACAGCTTGATGAACATCTATGGCATAATCAGAGCGCCTTTCAGAATTTGCAGGAACAGTGGTCTGTGTTCAAACAGTCCCGAAGAGAGTGCCATGGCTCAGAGGAAGAGGATCCAAGATGGCAGCCCGGTCAGAACAAAGGGACGAGAACCGCAGCTAAACACCTAGGTGTGGGCAGCTGCTTGCAAGTGAGCCGAAAGAAGGCTGGAATGTACAGAAAGTGCTCATATCCAGGAGAGTACAACAAGATTCTCAGAAGCCATGCAGAGGCAGTGAAGCGCATACCTGAGGGTAGGGATGTGCAACCCTACTGAAGATATAGTCAGTTCTGGAGTGCACGCACAGAAACAGAAGAAGCTGCACCAGGCGCAGAGTGGACTGCACAAACAGAACTAATTCAACACTGGGAATGAATCCCCTTACCGGAGCGCTGGAGGGGGCGTAACGAAGACCAGAGTGGCGATACACAGCTGGCGGCACATCAGCACACCCTGGGCATGCCGGAAATATTGAAACAAAGGAAGGCTGGGCAGCGTAATAAACATGCATATAGTCATCAGACACTGAACCTCAGTAGTGCATCCTAGGAACATCGACGGTGCTACGAAGTGCCAGAACATCAAGTCCAGACCATAGCTAACTCACTCCCAGATAGGCCATAAGTAAAACTCAGATACAAGGGTACAAAAGAGTACTGGTTCCGACGTCACGCAGATGTACGGTGTACGCTACGAAATCTTGGCCCACCTACATACTTTGAGTTGTACAGATAATGCATGTGAAGACTTGCATGACGTCCTACGCATAGCAAACCAAAACAAAGAAGTAATAGACATAAGACCACCAGGAAACTCTTCTCTCTTGACCCTGTAAATGTATCAAAGTACTTCCACCACCGCTTTATGCTGCACTTCATCTGTAATTAAACAATCCCTCCCCTCGGAGAAGTGCAACACTTCTTTTGGAGAAAAGAATATCAATCCAGAGGAGCACCACACAGCCACATGCTTTTGTGGATAAATGGATAAAAGATGCTCCTAAATTTGGTCAGGACAGTGATGCCACTGTTTTGCAGTACATTCACAAAAATGTAACTTGCAACATCCCTTCAGAAAGCACACATAGTGAGCTACATACACAAATGTTACGGTTCCAAAGACATAAATGTTCCAAGAATTGTTGACGCATATATAAAAACAAAGGCAAATACTACACCAAATTCCGCTTTGGTTTCCCTAGACCAGTTTCAGCAAAAGGACAAGTAAACAGCTTCATGTCTTCTGTTAGACACAGTGTAAAAGGCAAATCACCTAAAACCACATACTGCATTAAATGAAGTGAAGCATCAAAGTGCATCAATGATTACAATGCAATCATTGCCCTCTTGTGGAATGCAAACATAGATATACTGTACATTTTTTTTGTTTTATTTTATTTTATTTGTTTATGGTTTATTTAACCTTTACAAAAATCACATTCTAATATGAGTTGCAATTTAAAATATCTACAAATCCTTTGCAATCCCGTTAAATCATTAACCTAAAATCGAAAATATCATACATTTAACATTTCAGCAGGAATATTGAGCACCCACATATTACCACAGTATCATAAATCCAAAATAGTGACAGTACCAGACAATACATACATTACACCAACTGATCGTTTTTCCCGGCTAATTCCCGTTCAATGATAACAAGGAAGTTTGTTAAACAGATGATAAGTGTTATACTTCTTCCCCACATACATCGTTGCCAAAGCGATTCCCTACTCATGCTCGTCTCAGTATAGAGGTGGGTGGTAAAGCATTGTTTTCGCTCCACTTTGAAATACCTGCAATATACAGTAAGGTGCTTCAAGGATTCAACTATATCCGGTAATTGGCAGAATCTACATAATCCTCTCAATGCATTATTTTTATACTTTTGCCAAGACATAATCTTTTCATTAGTAAGCATCTGATTCAGACGAAATCTTAAGTAGATCCTTCTTACAATATTGCATGGAAACACGATCTGATACCTTGGGCGAAATCCCCATTGTCCTATAAATTTTGCGTATTCAGTGTAAGTTTGATACCCCTGAATCTTTTCAGTCAACAGACACCAGTGGTATCTGCAGTATTTAGTCTTACATGATGGTAACCCCAATACCAACTCCTCATGTGAAATCATAGCATCTGAAAGGAATTGTTCCATCCTATTCTTAATTATCAAGATCGACCGAGGATGCCCCTTCTCAGTCATTTTTGCAAGCTCTTCATACAATGAATTCTTAGGAGGAGCCAGCATTTTCCCATAGTTGGTTAGCATTCGCCAATGCCATTTAACTGATAGTGGTAGGATTCCCAACTCATGGCAAACAATAGCATTTGGTACGGACATCGCAAGTCGCAGAACCTTTTTTAACATTTTCCCTTGGATAGAATCCACAATATCATCCATCTTGTATAAACAAAGATCCAATGCATATAACAAGATTGGTTCGATCTTTTGTAGGTAAAAAGTAAGCATTGGTATCATTGAAAATTTCCCAAGGCGATTGTACACCAGTTTAAGCTTTGCAGTCAACGATTGGGCTTTTTTGGTTAACACCAACTTCCAGTTCTCACAGGAATTACTGCATGCCAGATGATAACCCAAATAACGCATGGATGGGGCCCTCGGAATCGCACAGCAATCAATCGACCATGTAAAATTTTAAATTTTTTGACGTCCTTCATTGAATGTAATAATAAAGGATTTCTCCGTATTAATTGTTAAATTATGTTTGCATGCAAAGGTATGGAAAAGGTTCAATTTCATCTGTAATCCATAAGGGGTCCTATCAAAAAACAGTAAATCATCCGCAAAACTTAGCCAGTTCAATGCAATAATACCCAATTTTGCAGGAAAAATCACTGCCTCTTGCCATTGATTGTCTAAATCCAATAAATAGAGGTTGAACAGGACTGCAGCAAGATTGCAGCCCTGTTTCAGTCCGATCTTAGTCCGAATGGGTTCGGTGAGTACACCAGCCTTGGTAAGTCGGATGCGATATGTTGTATGGTGGTGCAGGTCCGCTATGATTGAAACTAACTGGGATGAGAAACCAAATTTAATCAATTTATTCCAAAGTTGCTCTCTGATTACTGAATCAAACGCAGCAGTAAGGTCCAAGGCCGCCATGTAAACACAACCCGCCTTGTCTATTTTGGTTTGCTGGTACAAATGGGCAATAATAGTTGCGTTGAGCTGGCAGCCCATGAATCGTCGAAAGCCAGTTTGGAATTTGGATAGTAGGTTAGACTGATTAATATATTGGTTAATGGCTTGTAGTAGGAGATTTGTAAAGATCTTAGCCGAGGCATCCATGGCCTGAAGTTCCCAGGGTCAGTCATTGGCCCCTTTTTATAAATTGGGATAATTATCGCAGAGCACCAGGAGGCGGGGATGTGCCCAAGATAATAAATAGCGTCAAATTTGATTTTAAATAATGCCACCCACATTTCCGGATTAAGCTTGATAAGACATGGCGGAATGCCATCTGGTCCTGGTGCGCGCGACCCCTTAGATTTTCTGATGGCCAGGTGTATTTCCTCATTAGACCAAGGACAACCCTGGAAAATGGGACGAAATGACGATCTCTCCTCTAATATAAATTGACTAGGCATAGCAAATTTTACTCTGATATGATTTGCCCAGGAAACAGCGGAGATAGCTGATTCCTCAATCTGCTCGGCTGTGCCAAATAGGGTGCGCATAGTCACCCATAAATTCCTAGCGTTTTTAGAAATTAAAACAGCCATGAGATTCTGATTCTTAATATACTGTAGATTGCAGACAATTCCATTGCTGTTGCACAATATGTCACAACCTACCTAACCAAAGCTGAGAAAACAGAGCTGAAAGACCTCTTGGATGACATATCATCGGACAAAACACTGTCACAAAAATTGTACAGCTTTGGCATAAACATGCTCTCCCATAGAGAATGTGGATGCTACAAAGCTGCAGACCATTCCACAGGCACAGCCCTATATAGCAAATCTGAAAACAAAGTCTGGCTAAGCCTTCTTCCTGCTGCATCCAGAAAAAGATTGCTCAAATCATACCAAGACATAGAAACAATAGCCAAGAACTATACCAACAGCCAGGACATTGTGAAAAAACTATTTATTGGACACATACTACCCAAAGAAAAGTACTGTTTTAGAAAACATTTCCCTATACCACATAGCCCCACATTTCTCATACAAGAATAATATTAAACCAGATAAAAAAGATAAATACATAGTCGAAACCTGTGAAGGCAGCATTGTTGAACTTACCAAACCCAGCCTAATTAATCATATAAAGCTATCATTTAAAACTCCTCAACATAGAGAACTTTACTACATGTCCCTACTCCAACTTTGGCAGCATAGGAAATGTAAATCTATAGCAACATTTCCAATACAGAGAACTCAAGAAATGCATCAGTCTGCAGACCTCACCTATGCTAACATTTTAAAAAGCTTTCAGATTGGTCTTTTTTCTAAGGATGCACAATCTCTTAAATAGTAGACTCATCCATGAGCTATATGGGCATAACACATTTGCTCCTGATGTCATGGAACAATTATCACACAAAAATGTGAAATGCATGTCCATAATGGCAACCCTAGCAAGCTCTACATAATTCAATGAGACAATTATAAAACAAGAAATGCAACCAATAGTGCAAATTAACTCCACAGACAACAGGAAGTACACAGCATGACACTCTCTATGTGTCAACAAGCCACAGCACGACTGAATAGCTTAGAAAACTTTATCTCCAACATAGCTGGTTTGGAGAAAATGTTAACATTGTGTTTAAACTGTAGAGTATTTCTAAAACTTGAGCTTGACGTGGAGCAAGATTTAGTTAATGGAGCACATGGTACAGTTGTTGGCTTCCAGACATACCCACGTGCCAACAATATTCAGTTTGTCAACATCCACTTTGACAAACTTTCAGAAGTTAAAAGTATAGGAAGCTCAACAGCATGATTCCTTATTTTTAAAGACATGTATGTATGCAGAGAAGAGTTCTATCTGTCTCTTGCATATGCAGTGACTATTCATAAATCGCAAGGTATAACCTTAGTGCAGGCATTGATTGACATTGGCAGCACAGTCTTTAAAGGAGGTATGTGTACGTAGCACTGCCATATCTACGTACACTTGAAGGACTATTGCTAGTCAATTTTGATGAAAACAAAGTCACGGCTGACATTCCTTGCATCATGAAGTACAACAGACTGTGCACACTACACACCCCATCTTGATATTGATTGATTGATTTATTTATTTATTTATTTATAGAGCGCTTTACACCAAGGCGCTGAATCCTCAAAAAATAAAACTTGTTAAAAGAAAAGTAATGCAAACAGAACTTATAAGAGATCTCCCAACAGTACCAACATATAAAGTGAAAGCAGTTGCTATTCCATCAAGTAGCATAACCACAAAAGTATGTAGTGCAAACCCAAGTGCACGTCCAACAGCACAAACAAAGAAAAATAAGTCTTCTAAAAAAATAAGTGCAGCTCCAGCAAATGACACATACACAGAACTCTCAGGTCCATTTACATTTTCCATCACAACTTCTGTAAATTGCTATGCAAATGTAGCAATCAATGTTCTGTTCCAATTGCCACCAAACTTTCAAAACATTTACTTGAACGGCGCAGACCAGTCGTGTTTGCAAATCCTCCTCCTTCAAAGAAATGCAAGAAACAATCCTGATAACACTTAGAGTGTCTCAGGAATAAGGCAGGAATTAGAATACTGTGCGAGAATGGTAAGATTCACCATAAACACACAAGAAGATCCAAAAGAATGTCTAATGTACTTATGCAAGTGCTAAAAAGAGAAAATATACCTATAAATGAAATCTTCCAGTTTTAATATATCTTGAAACATACATGAACGATCTGCAACCATGTTGCGCAGGAGGAAGTTCCCTAATGAGTGCTTGTGTATGTATCTATACCTTATTGTGAATCCTTTCAGTTTCAGCAGCTGGTGCAAAATGCAAAGCATGGCATATTATGACTGTTTGCAATTCAGACAATCGTTCCACCTTACATATAAACTCACGTAGACAATGCGCCTCATTGTAAGTTTGCTGGTCCGGTAGTAATGGTGCCAGTAACCTACCGGTTCTGTTACTACCGGACCGGCAAACTACGAGTTGTGCTCGCGGGTGCCTTTCTGCCTGCCAGGTCTGACCTGGCGGGCAGAGCGGCACCCGGGAGCACAGCTTGTCGGATGCACCAGAACCATTCATGAATGGTGCTGTTGCATCCGACCACCCCATTCCCATTGAGCCCTATAGGGCTCAAATGGGAATGGGGAGTAATGAATACCAGCACCCGGCAATGGGGATGGACTGGGTCTGCCGGGGTCGGGATGCCCCTGTATGTCCTCATTTCTGGGTGCCGGTAAAACTGGCATGGCTGCCGCCAAACTCGTAAAGAGGCCCATTGAGCCTCATTACATGTTTGCCGGTCCGGTAGTAACAGCGCCGGTAAACTACCAGTGCTGTTACTACCGGACTGGCAAACTACGAATTCTGCTCGCGGCTGCCTTCCCACCTGCCAGGTCTGAACTGGCGGGCGTACTGGCACCCACAAGCAGAGCATGTCGGATGCACTGGCACCATTCACAAATGGTGTTGGTGCCTCCAGCTTCCCTATTCTCATTGAGCCCTATGGGGCTTAAATGGAACTGGGGAAGAATATTTTCTGGCGTCCACGAATGGGCAATTACCAGGTCCGGCAAGGTCATAATGACCCGGTAATTGCCCATTCATGGGCGCCGGAAAAAAATGATATCGGCGGCAGCTGTGCCGGTTTTACCAGCACGGCTACCGCCAGTATCATAATAAGGCCCAATATGTAATAGTAATGCTTTTAACATACAATGCAGATGGTACCAAAAACTGCAAGCTTACTAGCTTCACACACGGGCAAGTATCGCTTGGCAAGAAAACCTTCACAACAGTAGGCATAATCTACCACACGGGAGCCAAAACCAGTGCAGGTCACTATACTGCATACATTAAACAAAATGTGGCTTTTTTTAATGCAATGATACTTCTGTTACTCTGAAACAGAGATTACCAGCACATTTCACAAATGCCTACTTAATATTCCTGAAACCTAAATTTACTCACTGACCTGTAAAAGTAGCATAAGCTACTACCCGATAGACACCAACATGTATGTAAGTGCAAACAAAAAATACCCTTCTGACTAGTAAAAGTATAACAACTTAGCATACACCAACTGGTGCGTGAGTACATCCATAGCGCCACAATGCTGTTTCTGAAATGGAAAACAGTTTCAATATGGCGACAGATGTGCATGTTGTAAATTTTCCATAATGCTATACCATTTTTTCCCCAATGACCCAGTGATTATACACACAAAAACAAACATCAACTGTGAAAAACATGCACTAATATTGTTTCACCAATGTACTGAATATGAGGTTCTACAAACTCTAGTCACTAACCTGTAAAACTAGTAACTGTTACAATATGTCAACTGCTGTCTAACTGCGCACATACCACTTAAAAGAATACAGCAACTGGCATCTAACTGCACCCATAATACTGCAATATCACTTGCCAAAAGTGAAAAACTTGAAATCCACCAACAGGAATGAAAGTGATTTGAAACCTACCCTGCAAATATGTTAAACTATGAACAGTTAGAATATGCCAACTGGTATCTATCTGCACCCATAATACTGCAATTACTTTCCATTACTATGAAAGTTAAAATACACCAGCAAAAATGATAGTGCTTCTGAGAATACTCTTCAAGACTCTTAAAGTATCAACAGTCAGAATATGCCAACTGGTATCTCAGTACACCCATAGTACCCAAATGCATCAATCTCTCTGCCCCATCCTACTTATCAGAAACCATTACCAGAGACACCTCGACACGACCCAAAAGAAGTCACCACGCCAACCAACTCCATGTTCCCCCTATCAAAAGAGCAAACACCGGCGATATAGGTTTTCCTCACATAGCTCACAAACTATGGAATGCCCTACCCAACGCACTCAGAGCTGAACCGTCCTTATCCACATTTTGCAAAACACTCAAAACCACTCTGTTCAATTGGCTCCTCCACTCCCCCACACAGCATATCATGTAACTAGGTTGACTGCATCCTATGTAACCACTAAGCTTTCTGTATCCCCTGTAACCACACAGCATATCATGTAACTAAGTTGACTGCATCGTATGTAACAACTAAGCTTTCTGTATCCTCTGTAACCAGCAAGTATCTCTGTAACAGCGTCACAATGCCTATGGGCTGCTGTGCGCTTTATGAATGCTAATAAATAAATAAATAAAATAGTACTGCAATAATACTAAAATCCACTTTCAGGAAGCAAAATGCCTCAAAACATACCCTCAAGAACTGTAAAACTAGCAACAGTTACAATACGCCAACTGGTATATTACAGGCCCCACAATACTGCAATAATAGTTTTCAATAGTGAAGTACATGGAATGCACCAACAGGAATCAAACTGCATCAAAGGATTTTCTTAAAAAATGAAAAACGATAAACAGTTAGAATTCCTCCTACTGCAACAGTGCTTGTAATGGCAGAAGCACATATTTATGCACATTAAACATTCCTGTAAGTACTGCACACTTCAAGAAACATAGTATGACACGTAACATCAAATAAATGTAATAGGTTATATCCTACTACTAACAGTAATTTTGAAACATTTCTGGGCAGTCAGTGATCAAGTCACTTCTAACAAGCTGGACAAATACATATACATTTTGTTCAGGGCGAAAAAGAGCTATTGTAGTGGATGCAGAAGGAGTTCCTTACAATTAGATGTTTTAACACAACGTGGTGAATTGGATAGTGTATAGAACATTTGGACTAGTCTTTGGGAAGAGCACAGACATACCATACCCAACTATTTTACACTGTACTTAAGGGTATGTTGAAAGTGCACAGATAGGTGTATTTGTTGTTGCCAGCAGTGTTGGAGTAAGACGAATCGTGATGGTGTATTTGAATTGAAGTGAAATTAAATTTATTTTCGAAGTAGTTAGATAAATGTTGGCATATTCTAACTATTTTGCTTTTGAGAGTAGCATTGTAGTATTATGGAAGTAGTTAGATACCAATTGGCACATTCTAACTGTTGATAGTTTACAGGTCAGTGACTAAATTTAGGTTTAAGGAATATTAAGTAAGGGTATTTTTGAAGTAGTCAGATACCTGTTGGTGTATTCCAACTATTTTGCTATTACTATTTTCAAATGTAACATTGTACTATTTTTTATAAAGCTATTTTTGAAGTACTTAGATACCTGTTGGTGTATTGAAACTGTTTTAAGTACACAACACAGTGATATAACTTTGGTGACTGTGAAATGGGCCTGGCTGTCAGCAAGGAGAAATGTGTACTGTAATTTGCTTATTGGGGCATGCAGCATGGCCGAAGTGGTAGGTTTGAATGGGAAAACATATTTTGCTTGTGGTTACAGTCTGAATTAATGGACTAGATTACAACAAACATGTGCGACAAGAATTAGCAAGGACATGCAGCTATGTTTTGGGAAATATGTGTTGTGTTTTATTTTTCCCAAGTGTAAGAATGTAAGTAGAAAACCTAGTGATATACATTTGGTGTCTCGGTAGTGTGCCTGGCTACTCCGTGTACTCTGATTTGCTTATTGGGAAATGTGGCATGGCTGATGCCTATGCTCTATAGATGTGGAGACTTGCCATGGCTGCAATCGATGAGCACTGGCCATTGGTTACATTATTATGGCATTGTGGACACTGAACTAGGATGCAGGGTAGGTGCAGTGAATGATCGGGGTGGTTTGCTTCGGCTGAGGCCATGGTGGAGCCTTATGCCGTAGGCAATTAAATGATGATTTCCATGCCCGGCATGCAGTGCTGATAACAAAAGACATTAAGTCTGTGTTGCAAAACATATGTTTCTTAAAGGAGCTTTATAGTTCTTTCATATGTGTGAAGAGTGGCCTTCTAATGTTCAGTTTTAAAGCTTTGGAACATTAATTATGATAAATAATGTGGTGCAAGTTTCCTGAAATTATGTGTATGATGTGTATTGGAAATTACATACGCACTACAACAAATAAAATGCTTGGGGCTCATGTGTTATGTGTATGGAAATTGGCTTCATGTTGAGAAGGTGATTCCCCCAGTGCAATGCCATCAATAGTTAATGAACCGTTGACTTTGACAATTGTGTCAACTCCAGATGTTCCAGTATTTCCTTGTCCCAATGTCTTAGTGTTCTGAAGAATAAAAATCCTCTCTTTCAATAATGTGCTGCATGTTTGAAATATCTATTCCAAGAATAAATGTACCCAAAAATAGCACAATCTCCTAAAACTACACATCTCTCTTATGTAATAAATATGTACTATGTAGAAAAAGTCTTAATATAATTATCTAATATAATCTACAGTTTTATTGGCATACATCAATCAAAAAAATACATTCTCTGATAGGTTTCGAAAATTCAACAGCATCTGAAATACTTGACATGCTATTCGTAGCTACTCACGAAATAGACAATGAACAATGAATCAGAAAGTTAATATACATATTCAATTGTGTTTTCTGATGTACTGTTTTTCTATTTCTAATTCCAATCTTGAAGTGACAATCTGGGGCACTATGTGATACAGGAATGCCTCCCCTGGCTGTCGGTTTATTGATGTTAGGATTGTGTTCCATAAGAGTGGATGAGTAATGGTGTCTTTATTTCCCGGAGGACAGACTGGAATTTTGCAACTGAGAAGGTTTCTGCTATGGAATGAGATAGAAAGTATGTTCACTCTTTGAATGGTTGCTATTTCTCATGTACGGTTTTTTTATTTCTAATTCCAATATTTGAAGTGGTACACTGTATTTCAATCGACCACACTAAAGCAGAAAACTACATTCAATGGTTGGAGGACAATTATCATACAGAAGAAATAAATACAAATCGAAGTCGTTGAACAAAAAAAGAAACAAAAAATATACCACATGCAGCATTTTGTAAGTCCATTCTTTATGTATATGTAAAATGAGACTAACAATAACATTTTAAGGAAAACACCAAACACATATACATTGTCTGTTTTCTATAAATTGTTGATACAAACAACACTATTATTTTTAAAGTGTTTTATTTGTTAAATTGTTTCAAAATATTTGAAATATTTTCACACAGATGAAGACGTTTGACGAAGAATCAAAGAAGAAGCACTACAACAACTACTCACAAAACTAATCCTGGATTACTTAAAACAATTAAAATTACTATTAATTAATGTTGGAAAAGAAGTAAAATCAAATAAAAAGGATATTGAAAATTTAAGAGAAAGTATTGGCAGTAATAATAACATTAAGTCAGAAAACATGAAGATGTGGCTTTTTTAATGTTCCGTCACAAAAATTGCAAACATGAATTATGATACATTTCTGGTACAAGTCTCCTGGGATGATGTGTATTGGAAAATGGAAAAGATAGTCAGGGCCATAGTGGGCTGCAGCCTTTTTTGGCTTATATGTAGTGTTATATATTTACTCTATCTGTGAGCAGTGGCTGTGCAGAAACAACCTCCACCCATTAAAGGTGCTGCCAGCAACAGCTAGAGTTTTCAAACACCTGCAGCACTGGAACACTCTTTTTGAGGCGTTATTATGATATGATATGATATGATATGGCATTCATAACGCGCCTATACACAAGTGTTTCAAGGCATGATGAGGCAAGGGAGGGGCAACAGGAGGAAGACAGACAACAATCCTACTAGGCCATGTGTCATTCAGATTGCGCAAGTGCATGGGAAGGGGAGGGGAACTGTGGGGAGGAAGGGAGAGGGGACAGTACAGTACATGGAAAATAGAATAAATAACAATAAGTAAAAGTAAGGCCAGCAGGTGGCAAGTGCAGGGGTAGGTGCAGGTGTCAAGTGCTGGTAGCTGGACTTTAAGGATACAGAAAACAGTCCCCAAGTGTAGGGGATTCCGGGAAGGCAGTTCAGGTGTGCGAATTGCGGGGGAAGGGACCTGGGCACTGAGTTCAGCGGGTGGCCAGGTAACCAGTGCAGTTTCAGCCAGGAAGTCAGCAGGGGAGAGGAGGAGAAAAAGCAGAAGCAAAGGGAAAGGTTTTAAGGTGCTTCTGAAACCAGAGATGATTGTCCTCAAATTTCAGGGAGGCAGGGTAGCTGTTCTAGATGGAGGCCCCAGCTGAAGAAAGAGATCTCCCACCAGTTTTTTGCTTGGAGAAGCGACTGACCCTGAGGGAGGAGGGAGTTGGAGGCGGATGAGTGAAGAGCTTGAGAAGGGAGATATTTAGGAAGAGAGAGATGAAGGTTTTGAGGCCCCAGAAGGCCTTGTGGACAATGCAGAGGGTTTTGTACTTAATCCTCATAGCCACTGGGAGCCAGTGCAGAGATTTCAGTCCCTGAGAGATACGATCCTTGGGCTTGAGGCCAAGGACAAATCTTGCAGTCCTGTTCTGGATGAGTTGCATAGAGCGCAGAGTAAAAGCAGGCAGATTTAGACATGCTAGAGAGGTTCAGAGATGTTCAGAGAGGCTCAGAGAGGAGGCTTTACATGTTGTGTTTACAGATGTGGTGCTCCTATCTCCAGTAGTAGCACTTGGATGAGTCAGAGGACATCTTAGGATCTTTTCTTTCTGATGCAATGCATGTGTCTGAAGTGTTCATCCACTTCATCCCGGGGTCTTTATTCGGTTGAAGACACTCCATCATTTCGCAACTGTAAAAAGAAAAAAAAGAAGATGTCTGCCATGGAATGGAATATGAAGCTTGGGAACATCAATTATGATAAATCATTTGGCGTGAGTTTCCTGTGATGATGTGAATGATGTGTATTGGAAATTGCACAAAATGGCCTGGCTAATACTGGACTGCAGTCTTTTTTGGCTTATATTGTCACGACCCTCAGCCCTGACCCCCACTGGCAAGCCCACAAGCCAGGTGGAATCAGGGCTCGGATCTGGACTTCCACTTTTCAAGCCCTCTTGGGGCCAGTCCTGGCGCCTTTGGCGGCAGGCTCATCAGTTGGGAGAGGCTTAAGGGACTACTTTATTAAGGCTTTCAGCCAACATGGAAGCATCCACATAGCTGGGTTCCTAGAACCAAGCTATGCGGTCTAGTGCTTTGGGTGTGGTGGTCTAGGGACTACTTTACCTGGGCTACTTTACAGTGGCTATTTAAACCACACCCGAACAAGAACACACGCTTCGCATTACTTTGCTTCTAGCAATGTGACGCTCACCGTGTCCAGCTTCTCGCGAACCCGACGAATTCTGGACCTGCAGAAAAAACAAAGAAACATTGTTAGCAGCAGAATCTTACATGCAATCTTCATCCATCTCTGCTCACAGCTCCTGGGCATCTCTGTTGGAGGAGTTTGCCGCCCGGATCGAGGGACCTGAGAAAATGAGGAAGACATTATTAACAGAGGTACTAGAGACATTACAACCATAAAAGCGCTTAAAGACTTACCTGGCTAGTTACTTCTCGACCGGCACTGCTCTGGAAACCCCATCTCCGCTGGGTACTCTCCGTGACCTACGAAAAGGGGAAAACACAGGTCAGTGAGGACAAGGCATTGCTGCGCTACGCAAAGCGCCTCCTTACCGCATCATAGCGCTATAGCGCGCCATCATCTCCCGGTGAGAACCAGCACATCCCGTTCTCCGAGTGGACACTCCACGCCCCTAGAGGAGGTAAAAAGAGACATTAGAACAGATAAAGGCATGCAAGAAATACGACGCCATTAATTGCAATAAGACCTACCTGAAAGACACTACAAGGGCCGCAGTCAGTGAAGTAACTGGACCGCCAGCCCCCACAAAAGCCAACGCGCCCCTGCCCAGAGAACAGGACGGAGAGCCCACTGATTCCGGCAACCAGGTGAGAAGAGAACCTGGAGGGGCTGGAAATATAAGGAGGTGGGGGATTAAACTGCTTACCTTGGTCGCCCAGTCCTGACATAGTCTTCATTTTCCAGGCAGAATTCCCTTGACACCGAGACCACAGGGGAACCATCAGGAAGGGCATCAGCGACCAGCTGGCTGGGTGGCATCCCCGTGGATACCAGGTGAGCGTAACATATATGTGGTCTTATATCATCATTGTAGTTGTGATTGGTGGTTGTGCATAATCAACCTCCACCTATCAAACACTGGCAGCACTGGAACACTCTATTTGAAGAGTCATTATAAATGCTAGAGAGGTTCAGAGAGGAGGCTTATTTTTTTGTGGAATTGTCTTGTTAGAGTTGTAATGTTTGTTATGTTATGTTTTGCTCACCAGTTCGACATTTGAACATGTGTAACATTGTTGCGGGAAACAGTAAGACGTTCCCCTTGTAATTTTCAATCAGAAAGTTTGGGAACATCAATTATGATAAATTATTTGCTGCGTTTTTCCTGGGATGATGTGGATAATGTGTATTGGAAATTGTATGAGATGGTTTGGATATACTCGGCTGCAGCATTGTTTGGCTTATATGTGGTCTTATATCTTTAGTTTAGCTCTGAGTGGTAGCTTTGCTGAATCAAACTCCACGCATTTAAGGTGCTGCTACAACAGCCAGAGTTTTCAAACATCTGCAGTATTGGAACACTCAATTTGAAAAGTGATTAGAAACTTTACAGAGGTTTAGAGAGGTGGCTTCATTTTTTGTGGCATTGTCTTCTTAGAGTTGTCATATTTTTTTGTTTTTTCATACTTTCGTCACCAGTTGGACATTTGAATATGTCTAACATTGTGCAAGAAAACAGTAAGACGTAGCCCTTCTAATGTTCCCTTTTTTATGTTTTGAGGCATTGGGCCTCATTCCGTGTAGGGCAGTAAGGGATATCGGGCACCGGTAAGGAGACCGGTGCCGGTAATCCCTTACCGCCCTACTACGAGGTCCCTTAGCGGGTCCCTCCTTTAATGCCTGGTCTGACCAGGCGTTATTGACAGGACCCGTTAATGGACTTCAGAGCTAACAACGGTACCGCAATTTGCGGTACCGTTATTAGCAACTTCCCCATTCACATTGAGCTATGGGAATGGGGAATGGCTTTTTCAATGGGGACTTACCGGTCCCACAAAGGTCGGACTACACTGGTAAGTCCCCATTGAACCATACCGGTGCCGGTACCATTATTGGAGGCAGTCATGGCGCAACTACCTCCAATCTCGGAATGAGGCCCATTGTCTTTTTCATATTGCCATTTTTATTGTTTTACATATTGCTTCCCGGTTGGACATTCCAACATGTCCAATCTCAAGAGTACCAGCAATGATGATGTTATCATTTGGTTTCTGAATTCATTGCTACTGAGGAAGAAGTTGGAACAGTTAAAAAACACTGTTCCATAAAAGAGGCAGAGGACTCTACGCCGTGACACTTCAAATGTTCTGTCTCAAAGTTTGGGGATATTAATCATGATAAGTAATTTGGAGTCTTCTTGAATGATGTGGATGATGTGTATTGGAAATTGCACAAGATTGTCTGGCCCATTATGGGCTGTAGTCTTTTTTGACTTATATCTTTACTGTAGCTGAGAGTGGTGGTTGTTTATAATTAACCTCCACTAATTGAAGGTGCTGCTAGCGACAGATGGAGTTTTCAAACATTTGCAGAATTTGAACACTCTATTTGAAGAGTTATTAGAAATTCTAGAGAAGTGGCTTTATTTTTTGTGGCATTGTCTTTTTAGAGTTGTCATTTTTTTATTTTATATTTTCATCACCATTTGGACATTTCAATATGTCTAACATTGTTCATGAAAACACTAAGACGTGCACTTCTAATGTGTTGTCAGAAAGGATGGGAACATCAATCATGATAAATCATTTTTGCGAGTATCCTGGGATGATGTGGATTGGAAATTGCACAAGATGGTCTGGCCCATTCTGGAGATCAGTCTTTTTTTACTTATATGTGGTGTTATGTGTGTACTTTAGCTGTGAGCAGTGGTTGGGCAGAATCAACTTCCCCCATTAAAGGTACTGCCAGCAACAGTCAGAGACTGCAAACATTGGCAGCACTGGAACACTCTATTTGAAGAGGTATTATAAATGCTAGAAAGGTCCAGAGAGGGGAATTTTAATACATTGTTTACAGATGTGGTGTCCTATCTCCAGTAGTAACACTTGAATGAGTGAAAGCCACTCCCAGGATGTTTTTCGTTTCTGAAGCAATGCATCTGTTGGAGGTTTTCATCCATTTCATCCCGGGTTACTAATAATGTCTTTATTTGGTTGAAGACACTCCAGCATTTTGCATCTGAAAAAAGGAAAAAATGGGGCATATGAAGCTTGGGAACATCAAATATGATAAATCATGTGGTGCAAATCTTCTGGAATGACTGCATGATGTGTATTGGAAATTACATAAGATGGGCTGGACCATACTTGGCTGCAGTCTATTTAGGCTTATATGTGGTCTCATATCTTTACTGTAGCTATGAGCAGTGGTTGTGCATAATCAACCTCCACCCATTAAAGGTGCTACTAGCAACATCCAGAGTTTTAAACACTGGTAGCACTGGAGCACGCTATTTGAGGAGTTATTAGAAATGGTAGAGCAGTTCAGAGAGGCGGCTTGATTTTGGTGGCATTGTATAACTGTGTCTATGTACAGTGCAATCGCATGTTCAGATCTATTGATGCAGCCATATCCTGACATCTGTGCGTAAGACACTGTCCAATCAGCAGGTGCCCGAAGTCTGTAGGTGCAAATAATCACCACACCCACAAAAAAGAAGTTTTCATTAATCATTGCTTTCTATACTTGCTAATGAAAGTGTTTCAGTAACTGCAAGCACATTTGGAACTATACCCCTACATTCTTTATTCTTTTTACCCACTTTTCCCCTAGTGTATGTTCCTTTGTTTTGTGATTTGTTTAGTTTTCCTATTTTAGTTTTTTTCATTTTTTGAGGAATTCTCTTTTTATGATGATATTTTTATTGTTTTGCATATTCCTTCCCAGCTGGACATTCCAAAATGTCCAACCACAAGAGTAGCAGCAGTGATGAAGTTATAATTTGTGTTCCAAATCTATCACCACCGAGGAATAAGACAGCTGGGATGGAAATCACTAGTGACAGTTAGTGCTTCTTTAAAGTTAAAGAACACTGTTATAGTAAGTACTTTGCACATTCTGCAACACAACTCTGCACTGTGGGCCATCCAATGTTACATCTCAAAGCCTGGGAACATCTATTATGATTAATCATGTAGTGTGAGTTCACTGGGATAACGTTGACAATGAGTATCAGAAATCACACAAACATTATAAAGGAAAAATGCATGGGTTCCATTCTTGGCATAGACAGACATCAACACCACTTGCAGCACTTCCATTCACCAATGCAACAATATTATAAACTGCAAATAAAGCCTCAACTTCAGCAGTGGGGTGAACTGCACAGACTCCTGTTTTACCATGATGCATGTCATCTGTAGATGATGTGTTGAATGGGTAGTCAAGGCAGGTGCTACATTTGAGAAATGTAGAGTACCCATTCATGTGTTAAAATATAGTTGGCCATGCACAGTGACCATGGATGAAGGCCATGCTTAATGCCAGTTATTGGTGTAATGTAATGAGTGATGTCATCAATGATGTGATCTGTGATTTCATCATTGTGGTCATAGGCTGCACAACAGGGGGGTGCGAATTTAAGGTGGCTTTGGCTGAATTTCAATGGTTTTGCTGCGTTACGTTTTCAACTTTAACATCCATGCAACTCAAGTTTGTTCATTGAATTTCAAAGGTTTTATTACAATGTATTGCTTACCTTAACATCCCTGCAACTAAAGTTTTGTCTTGAATTTCAAGGGTTTTGTTATTCCATAGATATTTAGAATGCTTCCAAACCACTAGCATGGTCTTCAGTCATGGTCAGTGGGCACAGCTACTCTATTGCAGGCTTTGATGATTCACAATGTTTATAGGCAATGTGCAGTGAGATTACATAATTTGCAATGGACCACACACTTTGATTAAGCAGCGTACTCCAATAGGTACACCTCTTTTTGACACTGTCATTTTGCCGCACCCCAATTTGGCTTGCCCATTCTGCCGCCGTGCCCATTTCAACATGGCCCTTTTCAGCACGAAATCCATTTCAGCACTGTTATTTTTGACCGAGGAATGTTTGAATGTGGCTCAATTTGCAGCCACATCTAAACACCCTCATGCCAAATAAGATCACAGGACTGCGCTGCAACAAACCTTGCCACCTCCTAGTTGCATTGCTTTTCTTTTAAATAAAATAAATGAGTTAAATAATTAAAAAAAACATACAACCTTGAACCCTTGTCTACCAGAGGTCAAGGTCCAGCATTTAACCACTAGGCCACAATTTGTATTTGTATTTGTTTTATTTGTAACACGCACCTTCAGGCCCGGAGGCATCAGGGCGCAACTTTGGACATAGTTACATAAGCATACAATTACATATATTCAACACATTTTCAGTACAAAGTATTCGAGGCATACAGCAATATACATATTTACAGGCCATAGATTAGGGCAGGCATTTCCAGGGGTTGGTCTAGACATTATGGCTTGGTGCTTCACAAGGCATACCTTCCATGCTTAGCCTATAATTTAATATGCTCAATGATAAAAGGCTAGGTATACAACTTGTGAGAATCCAAACAATAACATCATTGTAGCATAATTGTTAAGTGCTTCGTTTCGAAGGCCAGGGTTCTTTGATGGCAGCATGCAGCATAAATGTGATTTCTTTCATTGAATTTTTTCTGTTTTATAATGTTGCCCAGAAATGGCTTAATCCCTTTTTTGAATACATGTACAGTGTAAGGGGGCATGTGAGGTGTGTGGGTGTGCATGTCATCTGAGAGGGTGTGCATGCAATGTGTGTGTGTGTGTTTGATGTGAGCGTGTGTATGTGTACATGGTGTGTTGGTATGTGTGAGGGATTGTGTGTGCACAGTGCAATTTGCTCCATGAAGGCAAGTGTTAGTGTGTGTGTGAGCATTGTGACACGCTGAGTGTGAGTTTTCAGTGTCAGTGTGTGTGTGGGTGGTCTGTGTGTGTGTGTCCATGTCTCCATGTAACTTGGATGATGCCCATCCAGTTCTTGTTTTCTTATGCATTTTGTGACTTGTAGTTTTGTCCATCAAGTGTCCTGCACTACAAGTCCCAAAATTTGAAGTAAAAAGGAAATCTGAATGAGCAGCTTCCATATAAAATGGTATATAACAATATATTCTATACAAGACATGTAACTTGGCTATATTCATGATTTCTCCTGCACCTCTATTTGTTTACGTTGAATGGCAATAGGACATCTGTAAGTTGTTGAAGGAGGAGATTCATTGTGCAGAATCAGAGGAGGGGGAAAAAGTTAGGCGCACGCGGTTATGGCGCAACCGTTTTACCACAGATCCCGTTTGGGCGTGCCTAGTTAGTCGCAGCCAGTGTGTACAGGGACCTCTTGTCACGAGGATGTTTTGGCATGAGAGGTCACAATTGGCGTGGAATGAACCTGCAGGCACTTTGCATTTTGTACCTCTCTGCACAAGGATGTTTTGGCACGACAGGTCGCAATTGGTCATGGCCTTTTGCCATGGCCACTGATAGTTCAATCCGATATCAATTTAGCTGTAAAAATATCTTTTTTTTAAAACGGTGCGGGTACTGAACTACACATACCATCTGCTATCCGTAGTCCTTTATAGCCTTGAAAATAGCCACGAATAACAGAAACAAACAAATAAAATACTTTCCTGTCCCCCCAGGCCCTCACCAAGTGACCCCCCATCTGTGCCAGCTCCCCGCACTCCCCAGATGGCCTACTACCCTCCCCTGCTATCTCCCTTCCCTCCACAACACACGCTGTTTCTCTGACGCAATTTGCTTTGCGATGTCAGCTATTCGACTCGATAGCCGAGGCTATTAAATGCTTTGTGTTGTAAACTCACTCCCTAGACCACCTCCAACTGCCCAATGTTACTTGGTGCCCTCTAGTCATCACCTCCCCACCTCTAGCCTGATGGCATGTGCATATTTTTCTGACCTGCAAATAGATTTTTTCCTGTGTTTCATTTTCCCATATCCTCGGCTATAGCCGAGGTTATCTTTTGCATTGAGAGAGAAACAAGATGGCAGTCATTTAATTTTGAAAAACCCTGGTTTCGGGTAAATCCCTGAGATATAGCTATTGATTTTTGAGAAGGGGGCACCTCCTTCACCATCATATATTTAAATTACTACTGCACGGAATCGCTTTGTGCCCAAGTTGTTTTGGACCTGGTTGAAATCTGTCCAGCGGTTTGGGCTGCGTGCTTTGGCAAAAATGTACCTTGTTTGTTTATGTGAAAATAGGCTGCACTATTGGGGAAAAAAAATGTTTTGGTCTTCTTAATAACTTTTCTATTTTTTAACAAATCTTTATGAAACTTTGCAATCTGGGGGGGGGGCACGGGTCCTTACTCACTTTTGAAATCAAAAGTTATTAAAGATAGAATTTTCAGGGGTTCCTATGGGAGTCTGACTCACCCTTAACTATAGCGGGCAGCTATCACTGCCCTATAATATAGGCATATGTGTGTGTATATCTACATACACATTTACACACACACACATGTATTTTGCTTTGCTAATGTGTTGAGCTACGTGACTTTACTGGGGAAATTCTTGATCAACTCACATGATGCTTCAGTATCTCTTTAAATGTAATCATTTGGGATTAAAAACTATTATGCCAATTATTTTGAATACCTTAAACTCTCAAGAGTATGAAATTATGTGATTAAGATGTTCAGTCAGTAAATTGCTAGTTTCTTTTTTTTACTTATCCTGGATGGATCTACATGGTGGCCTGTGTTAGCTCTTAAAAAAAGTCTCCAATTACGTAACTTTTCCTTTGCATTGAAAGGCTGCACAGCAATGGCACTGATACAAAAAAGCACAGGGCAATACATGGCAGTATTATGTTACGTTTGTATTCAGCTGCATACCTGGCTTGAGGCTATGCACGCGTAAAGAATGCTGACCATTGCCTTACTTGATCATAGAGCATTCTCCCGAGCTGCTGCATATGTGTACTCACAGAAAGCCAATCCGCATTGGTCATTTGCTTCAGTTATCATTTCTGCACACACATGAGCTAACGACGGAGTTGCGGCTTGCTCCTTGATGCTCAGGTGGCAAACTTTACAAAATAGATTTTCCGGGCGCTGAATCTGCTGAGGCGAATCTGTAACAGTTTGTGGTGTGCGTGGCACTGTATGTAGTTATCCGCACGCCTCTTTTCCCCTGTCCACCTTGTTTGGAAATATTAGTGGCAAGTGGCTTTTTGACCAAAATCAATTAACATACACTGCATTGAACTGTTTGAATTCACTCTAAGACCTATCCTGGGATTTCTCATGCGGCCCTGAGGAGGCAAATGACCTCGCAAATCTCATAATCGGCATGTCTAGTGACATCATCGAAAGTGACATCACAGAAAATGGACATGGCAAGGAGTGACATTAGTGAGGCCATCATGGGAAGTGGCTTTACACAATGATGCCATGAGTAAGCCAGGATACAAGTTTGTGGTGTTCAATATATGAATTGTACTATTTGTTTTTGCATCTGGATTTTATTTGAATTTCTAGGGCGTCTTCAGCAAGGCGCTTGTACATGGAGAACACACGCGTTACAATAAATCAGGCAACTATAGAAAACAATTTCAGAGCAGAAGATTTAAATAGGGGATAGTGAAGAGAGAAGATGCGCTTTTGCACGGGAGCGGAATATGTGAAGGGAGGGTGATGCATGGGTATCACATGGGAGAGCATTCCAAGACTTGGGGGCAGGGAGAGAGAAAGAACGAAGACGTGAGGACGCACAGGGGGGTTTAGGTGATGAGACAATTAAGGTGTTGAGATCAAAGAGAGTCTGAGGGAGTCTAAGGTGAGATGAGAGAAGCGAGATAGAGAGGAGCAAGGCCATGAAAGCACTTGAAAACTACACAAAGAAAATGAAAGAGGAGGCGAGAGTCATAAGGAAGAAGAGAAGCAGAGCTAAGAGATGACCTGATAGACCATCGAGGGGGAGCAGAAAAAGAAGCAGAATGGTGGAGTTATAATCAGAACTAAGAGCAGTGGTGGGCGTGTACCAAAAGAAGTAGTAGACCTGTGGTCTCAACAGGGCAGAGGGTAGGCAGAAGCATAGTGCAACATGTGACAAGATGTTGCAGCTGGGGCAACTAAGGTTCTTATTACAACGTTACACTCGCATAAGGACATTAATGGAAGCATCCTCTAAATAGAATGGTGAATATGGCTCTAAGAGGAATGGTAAACAGAAATATATAAAAGTAGTGAAACACAGTTCCTGACCGTTCCCGCTCACTTCGATCACTAAGAGCAGTAAGGTTGGAGGGGGTAGACCAAAGAGTAAAACAGAACAGTAGTTAAATCGGGAGAAAATAGTCAACGTCGATTGAGGTATTTTTATTTACAATAGCATAAGCTTTAAACTGAATCATTTCCATTGACTCCAGATGGGATGCTGTTGGGATAATTCTACACGCATTTTTAATTGCATGCATGGGGACCGGCAACGTTTGCACCTACTTCCTGTTGGGTCCACTAGACGCAGATTTCCACTTTCACAAAACGTAGTGAAACATGAATGAGTAAGAAAGCATATTTCACTTTGCTGCTGAATGTTCCAATGGATTCAAATGCAATTTACCTGTGTATGGCAGGTGGTAAATGCAGCAGATTGCATAGGAATGCATTCCTTTTATGCCCGCATGACATTTAAAATTGTGTGCTTTCGCAGGCAGAGCAGGAATGACGAGGAAGAAGCATATTTTCCGTCCCGTCTTTGACTTCACCTGCAAAATATTACGTAGCAGTAAAATGAGCGCACAGACTGGCGTGAGGACGCTATACCTTGTTTTTACACTTCTTATGATATGATATGATATGATATGATATGGTATTTGTAATGATCCGTATGACACAAGCCCCTGTGAAATGAAGGAGGTCATGTTCATGCTGGTGGCATTATCAGTGCAGAGTCTGTCTATGATTCGGCCAGGTGAGGAGGGGGCCACACACGCCTCGTTTTCATCAAAAAACATCTGTTGTGGCTTTCCAAAGCAGCACATATATGCAATGTATGCTGTGTATGCTGTGTATGCCACACTGAAGAGCATGGTGCATCATGACCGCCTGCAGAGAGCGTGGTTTGAAAGTGCGTCCCAGAGGGAAAGAAACTCTAGAGATGCTGGAGCGATCGAGACGGCCTTCAGAAGGCTCCAAGGGAAAAATAAAATGGCCCCAAAAAAACCCGCACATCCACCTTACATATTCTGTACACACTAAGGGGTCGATTCATGGAGCAAACATGCGCCGAAAATCCCAGCGTAAGCAGGCGCAAGGTGGCGCAAGCGTGAGAAACCCAGCGCACGCGCACACGTGCGATTCAAGGAAGACGCTGCGCGTGTTTCCCGCTGTCCGTGCGCCAAATCCTGCCATGGCGCACGCGGGCACACACGGCGTGCGCTACGCGCACAGCAAAAGCGCACATAGCGCGGCGCACACAACCAAAGTGGGCGGAACAAATGGGCATAACACGCGGAATGGGGAATAATGCGTGAAAAAGAAGGCGTAACTGGAGAAGTACTGCAGGGAACTACACGGAAAGCCCACACGCACACGAACAACCCATATTCATGGATTCGAATACGGGAAACCCGCGCACGGCAAAAGACGCACACAGGCGTCAACGCGTCTGCTACACGAAGGCAGGCAGAAGCGTCCCCGCGCACAGTATAAAAGTGCGCACAGTATAAAAGTGCGCGCAAACAACAAACACGTATATACAGCTACAATGAATGCCCCATTTGTCGCAGCACTGATCGTGGGACACCCCAGGAGGAGGAGAATAGCCAGGGCACGCATTTTCGCACCACGGACAAGCCTTTTTGGGATGCCTGACGACCAGGTCTACGGCAGGTATAGGTTTCCACCCCGTATCATCCTACACCTGGTCAGGGAGTGGGAAGATGACCTTACATCCCCCACCCTTTGCTCCCAAGCATTGAGCCCCTTGGAGAAGGTGCTCAATGTCCTGCATTTCTTGGCCACTGGGTCATTTCAGCGGACTACTGCCATAGTGGGGGGGGTCTCACAGGCCACGCAGTCACGCTGCCTACACCAGGTACTGGCAATCATGACAGCGTGCCCCTCAGTCCGCAGGCACATATACATACACGCAGAAAGGCAGGCCGTTGTCCTGGATTTTTTCAGGGTGGCACACTTCCCCAAAGTGCTTTGTGCCATAGATTGCACCCATGTGGCCCTACGTCCACCTAAGGCCACTGAGCACATCTACCGAAACCGCAAGCACTGGCATTCCATCAATGTACAGGTGGTATGCGATGCAAAGTGAATCATCACCTCTGTCTATGCAAACTACCCTGGCTCCACCCATGACAGTTTCATATACAGAATGACCGCCCTGAGCCGGGCCCTGGAAGCTGGGCAGCATGGCGACACCTGGCTCCTAGGTGAGTACAAATGCCCTTGCACATGCATGCATGTCACACACACACACACAAATAACAAACCCCAATAATCACAACCATTTACACCTCCCCAGGGGACAGTGCCTACCCTCTGAGCAACCACATGATGACGCCAATCCTGAACCCCACCACACCACCCCAGGTAAGATACAACGCCCCCCATATTGCAACCAGGGCCATAGTGGAGCACACATTCGGAGTGCTCAAGTCACGTTTCCGCTCCCTTGACCGCTCTGGCGGGCAGCTACTCTATGCACCCCCAGTAGTGTGCAGGATCATTGTGGTAGCATGTGTCCTGCACAATGTTGCAACACGGCAGGGCGTACCTGTGGACATGGTGGTGCCCCCACATCCCCAACCACAGGCACAGGCGCTGCCCATGGGAGGGGACAGGGCATGTGGCGAGGAAGCCCGGACCCAGCTTGTGGCCACATTTTTCACCTAAACTCCCACCCCTGCGGAGTGCACACAGGCCTGGCACATACCAGGTGACAATCAATGATGACAAAGAGACAGTCAACTGTCACAACCCTACCACCCTGAGATAGTTGCCATGGAAGTGCCACATTGTCTGCATCCCTAGCTACTTAAACACAAGCTATTCTGTGTGACCAAAAGGCACACATATGACATGACATGATATGGCATTTGTAACGTGCCTATACACAAGTGTTTCAAGTTGCGACGAGGCAGGGAGGGGGGAACAAGGGAAGACAGACAATGATACTACTAGGCCAGGTGTCATTTAGATTGCGCAAGTGCTGGGGTAGGGGGAAGGGAAAAGTGCAAGGGGAAGGGGAGGGGGGTAGTGCAGTACAGGGTAAGTAAACTAAAAAACAAATAAATAGGCCAGCTGGTGGCAACTGCAAAGGTAAGTGCAGACAAGTGCTGGGAAGGGAGGGCTGTAGGGATAGAGAGACAGTCCCGCAGTGCAGGGGTTGCCAGGGAGGCAGTGCAAGTGGAGAGTGGCTGGGCCAGGGACCGAGGTTGGTGAGAGTGGCCCAGTTGCAGATCCAGTGCAGTTCCAGTGAAAAATTTTGAAAGGGAGAGGCAGAGAGAAAGCATAAGCAAAGAGGAAGGTCTTGAGGTGCTTCCGGAACCGGAGATGGTTCTCCTCAAGTTCCAGTGAGGCAGGAAGGCTGTTCCAGAGGGAGGCCCCTGCCGCGGAGAGAGATCTACCCCCAGCTAGTTGCTTTGAGAAGCGGATGACCCTGACATGCAAGGTGTGAATCACACACACCTGCAAAACAGGCCATGACCATCACTGTTATGTCACTCAAACCCTCCCAAACCACAACATGACATGGCAAGCAATACCCATACACCAACACAGTACCAATAAGGTACACATTGCCATGTCAAAAATGTACAGTGGCATCAGACAATGATGCCTGACATGGAATCAGATGAAATGACTGACCAACAACCTCCCACCCAAAATAAGTCATTCCCAAATGCATTACAAAAGTTGTAGAGGTAACATAACAATGAATGCCTGTCTACATGCACATTGTGCATTGCAAAATCAACATTGCAGCTTCTGTGTGCTGTGTCCAACTCCTGCAACACACTGCTCAGCGCACAGCACAGTGAACAGCTATTGTGTGTGATGCACACCCTGAGCATCACATCTAAGCGACAAACCACATCAAAAAGCAAATTAGGCATGTACAGGATCCATAATTGGTCACAGAACATGTGCTGCAGGGACAGAGTGGGCACCAGAAGGCACAGAGTGTACACATGGATATCCAAGGGTGGTTGTACATGTAGTGCATCATAGTGCAAGTGTGTGGGTCAGTAAGGACATGCACTCAACATATGCATGTGCAATCAAGTGACCATCAGTGTCCTCTACACATCACATGTGAACATTCACCATGTGTACACCCCAGCATGTCAAACCACAACTATCCCCTCACACCTGAAAGGTAAACACAACACATGAAGAGGCATTGATCAGCAGAACACAACATGTACATAGGATACCACAATTACAATGTCAGGGTTCCCATCAAACTGCAGGGCAAGGCAACTATCAACAACAAACCCCCCCCCCTCCCTCACAAATGACCATGACACACTGAACAACTGCACCTGTGTCATGGAGCCTTCAACCCTTTAATTTCACCTGGCCACAGGATCACCCTTCCCCTTCATCACCATCTCCGACCTTGTGTGTAAAAAGGTGCCTGCACCCTGAGAGTCCACCCTCATTTGCAAAATCACACAATCCAAGCCAGAAAAAACGAACCAGAACACCCTCCAGTAGATGACTTGTCGTAGCAGTACCTCACAAAGGCCAAGAACTACAACAATGATGTAACAACCAAGGTAGCACAGTAAAACAATGTCACAACAGGATGTGAACCATGTGTGGTACATAACATAGAATGATGCACCATGAACGGATGTGTACTGTCACAGGTCCCGCGTACAGGCGCAGGAGTGGCATGAAACAACCACCCCCACCGTGTCCCGGTTGCCTGCAAGGTCAAACTCACACAGGCCTCTGAGACCCTGGTGGGGAAGGAGGGTCAGGGATATGCAGTCGGGACAGGCGTTGGCACACTGGATAACTGGAATGAGTGGCAGGAGAGGGGAGGAGGAATGACACATGAAAGTAGGGAATGCACGAAAATGTACTACCTGCATGAACACATACACAATCCGAACAAACTTGGACATCATTGTCATGGCCTTCTGTAGTCCAGGCTTAGGAGTGGCACGAACCAACCACCCCCTCTAGGGTTCTGGCGCCTGCAAGTTTGGGGCTTACAGAGGCATCCGCAACCCCAGCGGGGAAAGAGGGTTAGGGAACGTTGCTTGGATAGGTACGGGAAGCAGGAACACCGGGTAGAGGGTACAGGTTTTAAAATTGGATAGGACTCCGGGTGATTAGGGGAAAACAAACATACCAAATTGAATTACACATTCATCCATGCATTAGTGCACCCCCCAGCAAGCCTATGCAGAGCAGTTTGAAAGAAAAACAACAAGACACTTAGCTCTGGTTTTGAGTTCTGGCCTCCTGCCTGCGCACTCTCAAGTCCGGTTACAGGAGCACTGCCATGCTGCAAAGAGAGCCACAGTTAATAATCTATCCGTGCCCATAACACAAAAACACACCACCAAACATGCCCCATAGCAACAAACTACTCTACAAACAGACAATCTGGTGTAGATGCTTCGTACCCATATGTAACATTGCCCCTATGATGGGTCATACACAGTCAATGCAGTAAGTCAGCCGCCGGTGGGTGCGTGGCAAATGGAACACCAATGTGTCACAATTCACACAACATGCAATGTTCCCTGGGTAAGCAGACAGACCCATATAGCAAGGCATGATCCACCATGACCGAAACAAAGTAGGCAGTGCATGTATCAAAATGTACATGGAAATGAAATGCACTGCACCCGAGTATGTCCCTTGCTGTATGTCCCTCTGAGCTGCCCCTTTCCATGTCTCGGAAGGCTACATGGTTGATACAAGTGCCTCAATGGACCTTGGTGTACCGGAGGGTATGTGCACTGCCCCTGCAGGTGTCCCAGACAACCTTACAATCAACCGCCATCAGTCCACCAACATATCTGAGCTGCATTGTGTGCTTCAACACCAATATTCGTCCAAGCTCACCCTCAGTGCTGTTACTAAGCCTGCATGTGCAACTCGCCTGGTGCAAGCTTTGCTGTGTTGTGGCCCCCCTGTGCTGCTCACCTTGCCTGGAGTTCCTTGGAACACGTCAGCAGTTCTAGGATGTAGGTCTGCAATCCCTGTGCCTCTGCTTGTGCACACATGTGCATGTGGGAACCAACAAACGTGTCCAGAATTCAGATGTCCAATGGGCCGTGTCTGCTGGCAAAGGTGGTCTGGAGGCTCATCCCCCTGCAGAAAGGGCATGAAACACATGATTAATGCTTTAAAGTCATATGTGTGTGTCTCTTCAGGCATCTCATTACTGGACCATGTCAGAGACTTACATCAGAAATCACACCATCAGTCCATCCAAAGTGTGGAACACACTATCTATGGCATGAATTGCAACAAGCACGTGTACAGTAAAGATAAGAAACATACTACACAATGCATAGCAATGAATGTACACATTAATCATGAAACACCCCATCTAGCAAAAGCTGAACAGTGGACAATATCACCGCAATCATCCCCCACTAGGGGTGTCAACACAAGTCACACAGCACCAGACATGCCCCAGATATGACAGTTCAAAGCCCTTGTGTAATAGGCTGTCACACCGAACCATCCTTGCGAGCCCATGGATAAGGGAGGCAGGAGTGGCATATGTGAGTCAAGGACCCCAAGGAGCAAACACATACACAAGACAAGCCTGAAGGGCCCAGCTGGAACAGACAGTGGATACCTTCAAAAGCCACAAAGCACTGCACCATCACATGAAAGCACAATAGACAAGCAATTTTAAACTATATTAACTAATTACACTAACTATGAAAAACCTACATTACCTAATTAAACTAACTATCAAACAGAAACTTAACTAACTAAACTAAAATAAAAATAAAAAATGGCCACATACGACCCGGTGGGGGAGGGGAGGCACCCAGGAGGGGGGAGGTACAGGGTGCTGCTCAACACCCTCATGCGAAGATGCTGAGCCAAAAATAAAACCTCCATGGGCTCAACGCCTGCACAGCCCGACCTATGTGGGAGATAGATGGTCGTCCGAGTCTGGCTCATCCTGGAAAGGACGACGTGGCACAGTAGCCTGGCCACGCCTAGCCGCAGCTTGCCCCTCGTCGGCAGCAAATCTGCCGGACGGGTGAGCCTGGTTCTGTGTGGCGATGTGACGTAGGTCTGCATGCAGAACCGCACGTGATACACGTGCTTCCTCTTGCAAGGTAGCACGTGTAACACAGAGTTCCTCCTGCAAGGCCTGGCTGGACAACCGCTGCACCACCCGGCAAGCCTGTAGCTCAGCCGAGATGGTACGCTCAAGCTGTGCAAACCTCTCCTCTGCCCGCTGCCTCTGGGACATCATAAGGACACCCAGAGTGGATTTGAGGGAAGCATACTCCTCCCTCAGGGCATCCATGTGCGCCTCTGCGTGAGCAGCAATTGCTTGACACAGAGACGACATTTCAGCCTGGCGTGCCCTGTCTGAGGCCGCCATGCCCAGCCTGAGCGAGCGGGCCGTGGACCGTGCCGCCTGCTGCTGGAGAAGCACCTGCCTAGCAGGGGGGAGCACAGATCGGACCACACGCTCCATGCTCTCAGTGATGTTCTCCATTGCTGCCCCCTGCCGTTCTGAATTGGCAGTCATGTCTTGCTCCCACTCAGTATACTGTGGTTGCGCTCGGCGAACGCGTTGCCGGGCTTGACCCCTGCGGGACCAAAGGACCGGGGGTCCTCGCTTTGTTGGCAGCGCCCGCGGCTGCACGACTACATGCCCCCGTCGACGCGATGTCCCAGGCACATCAGTGACTGGTGTGGAGGGTGACCCTGCATCCATATCGACCACGGGCGGAGGAACCAAGACTGTCTGATCCCTCAGTGCAGGTGTCGTGGACAGAGGAGTGTCAACATCAGAATCACTCACCCCTGACACATGGACTTGATGCTCATCCAACTCAACATGGACGTCAGAGTCGTCATCAAGGCTGGACTCATAGGCAGCCAGAGACAAGATGGACTGTAGCACTTGGGGGTTTTTGTGGCCTACCACCCCACAACCCCCACTTGTGCCGGGTTGATGTAGTGTTAACAACCCTGTGTCTGGCATGACAACACCATCCTCCGCCTCCATTGCGTCATCACCTGAAAAATAGAGAGAAAAAAGGTCACTACATATGTCAGAAGCACACAACACACACACACACCGACAACAAACGCATCAGGCAGACATGTGACACACAACATATAACCTGGCATGCATGCTGGGTCAACTTTGAATTGCTTCTGTGATCAGACCTGGTGAAAGGTGGCAGTTTCCATGGAAGTGGGTCTATGCAGTGCAGAAAATGTGTACGCCACTCACTACCTACATGTACAAGGACTCCATGGTGTGTGTCAGGAAATGTGAAGGCAGTGCAAGGTCAAATTCAGGCATCACGTGCATTGTGCATTCAATGTGTATCATATCAAGAAGCCAAGCACCTCTCCATCCAAGTACAAAAGCAGGGATGCCTAGCATGGTATCAAAAGGCTGACCATACACCTGTGTATTGACAGGCAGTGTTGACTAGCATCAACAGCTTAATGTGATTCAAGTGACAACACTGCAAATGATGATGGGACAGTAAGCAGGACACATGATGAAAACTCTGGAGGCCGCCCACGTGTGAAGAAGACACAACAACAGTTGGACAGAGTAATTGGCCATTAAACAGGCTGAGGCCTATGAGCCACACAGATTGTCAGACCCTAAACATGTGTGCAACGCAGTACTGACCCACAGTTGACATGGGAAGGCTGATGAGATGCCATGCAATGTATGTCACCCTGGACTTGTATTACAGTGATCATCCAGTCAAGGACACATGTGTGCAATGCACATGGAGCTTGAATGGGCACTCATGTCCCTGCGGGACATCTGACCTATGCACAGTACAAGTGAGATACCCTGCATCAAGTACTAAGGCTGTACCACACGGCATATGTCTGGCAGATTGTACGCTGGAAGTTAGCATCTACACAGGACGCATGAACAGGAAAGTACACATTGGCAAGATTGAAGCAGACCAGTGCAAAGGTGGAACTGGGGTGCAGAGTGGTGGAGGAGGGGCAAGGGAGCATGCCTACACGGAGTCCCCGCATGCAGGCAGAGGAGACATGCACGTCAGTCATGCAAAGACATTGTGCCTGGGCTGAGAGGAAGGTCACCCCACGCCACATGCAGAAGGGCCAGTGAGCTGGAACATGGACCGGAGGGGCATACTTGTAACCAGCATGTCAGTAGGGTGCAATAGTGGTGATGCGGACAGTCCCCGTCTGCTCCACATGTCCACCATCCAGCAGAGCAGACATGTATCACGGAAGCATTGGATTACTTACACATCAGTACCATGTACATGCCACATGTAGTGGCAATCATGCACAACACATCCCACAAGTGAAACACACACGTCCTCAACAAACACGCATCAACACTCACTGGACTGGGCATCAAAGTCCAGCATCTCTCCCACTCCTTCGACCAATTCAGGTGGTATGAACTCCGCAACGAGTGCCTCATGCGGAGTGAGCTCTTCCTCCTCTGGTGCAGGCCCACCACCAGTCACCAGAGTCAAGTTGTAATTAGAGGCACGCTTAGCCTTAGTGCTGCGTTTGATGTCATTCCAACGCTTTTTGCACTCTTGCGCCGTGCGCACCTCATGGCCGAATGAACTGACATGTTCCGCAACATGCTTCCAGTGGGTGTCACGTTGGGCAGCCGTAGTCTGACTATTGGCACCCACTAGCATGTCACGGCTGTGGCCCCGCACGTAGCCCACAAGGAAGTCCAGTTCCTGCTTGCAGAAAGGCTTCTTCCTCGACGTGCAGGAGGTCGTGGCTGTGTGTGGGGTGCCAGCCTGTGCTGCAGGTGCAACCTTCCTCCGCTTGGACTGTGGCGCAGACCCTGGCTGGCTAATGCCACCCTGACCAGTATGGCCAGTGGGTTCGGTGGATTGAGCCAAGGGAGTGGCAGGTGGAGGGACGACCAAAGGCCTGACTTGTGTCAGTGGCAGCTGGGTGCCCTCTAATGGACCCTGCGCAGCAACATCAGCTGTGGCAGGGTCATTGACTGCAATGGTCCTGGTTGGCAGACTCACAACCGGGGTGTTGTTGGGTGCATCTGCCCCTGCACTTGCTAACACCCGGCTGTTCGGGGCAGGGGTACGTGTCTTGGTCTGAGCAGCCCTGCCTGCCCCTATGGTTTCCCTCCTGGCCTGTTGGAAATCTACCAAGGGCTCCTCAAGTGCCAACACAGTCTGCACTGGCAGACCCTGAGCCTGGGTGGCGGTGTCCACAGCTGCACCTGCAGCTACCACTACCCTTGGGCCCGTGGCAGTCGATGGAACGGACTGCCGGGTCACACGGGCGCCAGTGCCAGATGCAGAAGCTGCATCCCCCAGAACCACAGGGGGTGGTGGCATGACTGCCCCGACACATGGCACAACATTGTGCTCAAGTGGCGCACCCCTGCCTCTTCCCCCTCTGTGACTGCCCTGGACACCCTGGAGTCCCCTACTCCCTGGTCACCACGGCCACGTCCCTGACCACGCCCGCCATGAGGAGTACGCCCAGCTGAGGCGCCCCTCACCTTTGGTGTCCTCCCAACCATGGCACAGATGTAGTAGTGATGGCACAGATGGAGTAGTGCCAATGGGAGGTGTACACCACAATTGACCTGGGCAATTGGGGTGAAGGGGGTGGGAAGCAAGATGTTAACCGCCCCCCTGCACCTACAAGGCTGTATGTGACCCTGGTGATGTAGTGACGGGTCACGCAATGCTCAGGCACCCCAAAACTGCAGTAAAACCGTGCACGCAACCCTGCAGCCTACGTGCGTGGAATCAACCTCCCGCAGTATGCGGTGGCACCCAGTAACACGAATAACCTGTACGCGTGGGACACGCAGGCTACTATGACATCAAAAATGGGTACGATACACAGGTGCACCCGCAGTGGGAAAAATAGCGTGTGCGACTCACCGTCTGACTAGCGCGATGCAGAAAAACATGCGTAGCCAATACCCCCGCCAAAAGAAGAGATACGTCCTTGATAGCTGTGAAGTTATGATGGCGCGCGAAACAACAGGAAGCAGCAACATACGTCGGTCTCCACGAAAGGCACGTACAGCGAACTGCTGGCCCCGCTCACCTTTAACCCGTGCTGAGGGAAACGCCCGCGCACGTCACGTCACTTACACGCATGGGCCCTTTCCTCGGATTACATGCAGACGTGCAGTTTTTCACGCGCGCTGAAACGCCCATGCACGCCTGCGCGCGTCACGTCACAGAGGCGCTTGCGCTTGAAGGGCCTGCTGTCCAATGAAATTGCATATGCGTGCAGATGCGCTTACGCGCTAAGGGCCTTTCCTCGAATTACACGCTGGCGTGCAGAATTTTCACATGCCAAATCACTCCGTATCAAGCTGGCCACGCGTAAGCACACGGAAGACCACGCTCCTGCCCAAAAGGCCGAATTACTGCCCCCCAGAGCCCCGAGCAGCCTCCCACGAGCCATCTGCTGCTGCCTGCCTGCCTGCCTGCCTGCTGCCACCGTGCCCTGCCATTTGGTGCCTGCACATCAGCCATCTGCAGGCGTCCAGTTCCTGTGTCCACCCCTGCTCGAACAGCAGACTCCCGACTGGGAAACCATCGCTCCACAGCCCAGCCCCAGGACCCAGTTGCCCACCCACGCCTGCCTCGGGGGTCGCCATGTCGGGGCAAACACCATCCGAGACCTCTGGCGACCCCCAGCCAGAGGGGCAGAGGGCCACCAGCTTCAGTCAGAAGGAAGTTGGTGTCCTGGTGGAGCATGTCCTGGGGCATTATGATGCCCTCTTCGGATCATCACGCGCCAACAAGGATGGACGGGACAGGCTCTGGACGGACATCGTGACTGCCATCAACGCGGAGGGGGTGGCAGTCCGCGACTTCCAACATGTCAAGAAGCGCTGGGAGGACTTCAGGTCCAGGACCCTGAACAAGGCCCGGCGCCTCTTGAAGGCAGCAGATGCTAAGGGGCGCCGGGGCCACTTGTCTGAAGATCAGATGAGGGTCCTGGAACACATATCCCCAGCGCTCCACCTCCAGGTCCTTGAGAGGCAGACCCGTCTGGAGTCGAGCGGTAAGTGGCCAGGTATTGCTGTGTGAGACAGGGCATGTTGTAGTGTGCTGGTTGTCTGATACTTGCCTGTATGTGTGACATAGGCCATGTACGCGTGTGTGTGTGCAGGGACATCATGGTCATGCATGTGAGACCAGTAAGGTGTGAAGCACACGGTTGGTGTATGTGTTTAAATGCTACATGGGGAGCCCTATGCGGAATGGACACATGAGAGCATGCCAGTCTCTGTTCCTGGACATGGGTGGGGGTGAGGGATGGGTGATGATGCCATGTACATGTATGGTTTCCATGTCTGTGTGTCTGACCTGCGTGTCTGTGACTTTGAAAGCCATGGATGCATGACACATGTCTGTGTCAATGTTCAGATCCACTGATGCAGCCTAGCGATCCTTGCATCCACGGTGTCTGGGGTGTACGAGTCCAGATGGATGAAAGTACGGTGAAGTGTGTGAATGTGATAGGCATGACCCATGATGCATGTGAGTTCAAAAACAACATTGTATGTTTCAAGAGTCCCTTGGATATGTTTGCTTATGTCCATAGCATGCGCCATGCCTGTAACTGCATGTGTTTTGCCTGCACATGTGTTGTGGAGGAACATGATGGAAGTGATCTTTGACAGTGCCACTCATCTGCTATTGCTTCCTGTCTAGGGGACCATTGTACAGTACCCTGATGCTTGTGTTCTATGTCTCCCTCTACACAGCGCAAAGTGAAGAAGAGGGCGGAGACGGCGCTGTGGAGCCAAGCAGGGATGATGCCCCCACGGCTGCAGCAGAAGGGGTGGGTGAGCCCCCACAGGGGCTTGCAACGGCGGAAGACAGTGTGGAGCCATCCAGGTTGGTGGTTTCAACAGAGGAGGAGGGGGCCGCTACTGAGCCGCACATGGGGCCTGGTGGGGGCATCCCTGCTGGTGCAAGTGGTGCAGTCCAGGGGCAGGAGGAAGCACAGGTCGCCGTGGAGGTGCCTGTGCATGTCACTGTCCCTGACACTGTGACTGCACCACAATGCACCAGCAGGGATGCCCCATCCCAGGCCCGTCCGCAGGTAGGGGGGATGTCCATGTCATCTGACTCCCCTCCACCTGCGGACGAGGGGACCCCTGGCCGTATGGAGAAGGTCCTGATTGGTGTCGCGTTGCGCACGGGTGTCATTCGTGATGAGGTGCGTGCTTCCCGGGGGAGCACGCACGTCATCACGAAGAGCACCGTGCCAACGTGGCCCAGTTGGGAGCGGTCGTGGTCGGGGGTCTCATACATGTGTCGGGCACTTTGACGACCCTCTCCTCCTCTGTGGAGGCTATGCGCCAGTCATTCTCCATGCCGTCTTCCGGCCCAGATGCCACCAGGGCCCCCTGTGGACCTGCCCCGACCAATGCAGCCAACTCGGTGGGGATCCCATCCCTGCCACAGTCGGGAGTCGGAGGTCCAGCAGGGGTGGACACACCAGCAACTGGACCCCAGCAGATGGAGGATGTCACGGCATCATCGGGCAGGGCATGTGCACGACGGCGTCGGTGGATTCCAACAGCCTGGATTCCGTCGTGCTGGCACAGGCAGTTGCGTCGGAGGCAGCGGCAGGCTCGACGTGGGAGGCATCATGGCTCGGGGCCATCAACATCAGGGGTGCAGGCATCGGCCGGAGGGCAGAAGAACCCTGGAATGGGAGTGGCTTCCGTGTGGGAGCGGTTGGGCCAGCAAATAGGTGCGGAGCGGCAGCGGGCAGAGGAGGAATGGCTCACAATGGTCAGGGCAGAGAACTCCATGCGGAGGGCGCTGAGGCGGGCTGAGTGCCTCGAGGGTCTTCGCAGGGAGTTGGAGCTGGACACTGCTTTATCCCTGCGAGACCTCGGGGCCAGGGAACATGCCCGTCTCCAAGCCATTGAAGAGGAGTTCGATGATGCACTGGCCCATGACAACATCCAGTGAGCCGTTGGACTAGCCCGCTGCCCTTGTAAATAGTTATGTAGTTAGTGTTAGGTTTCCTTTGCTTTTTTCTTGGTTTTGGACCTTTTGGACAATGGCCAACATTTTTGTATATAGTTTTTATTTTAGTATTTTTAGATAGGTTTCATTTCTTCAGTTGGGATCATGGACCCTGGATTATTTATCTGTATATAGTTGAATGTTGGATTATGGATTTTTTTTTTTGATTTACCCATGGAGCAATGGTTTTTGGTTTTGTTTTTCCCTTGGATGTACTTTTTTGAACTGTGACTTTGGACCTTTCCTTTGGATTATGATTTGTGGTTTTTCCTTATTTTACTGACATGCTGCTTTTTTTATTTTAATTCCCATTGTCGTTTGTTTATTTTTAATCCCATTTATGTTGCTTTTAATACATTTTTTCCATCAAACTTCAATGTGTAGTATCATATCATTGGTTTCATACATGTCATGATATGGGTTTTGACATTCACTTACACCCATTGTGTGTATGTGAGGGACATGTGTTCATTTACATACTTACCATTGGGGTTGTATCATGTAATTGGCAATTCTGAGTGGGTGGATGCAATACTTGGGTGAGTGTTTGGCATGTGCCTCGCAATGCTGGGGGGTGGGGGTGCTGGGAGACATGTGTGGGGTCCTGGTGGAGGGTGCCCCTGACTGGTGGGGGGTCGGGGTGCAAGGAGACAGGAGTGGGGGCCTGGTGGAGGGTGCCCTGCACTGCTGGGGGGTGGGGGTGGTGGGAGACATGTGTGGGGGCCTGGTGGAGGGTGCCCCTGACTGGTGGGGGGTGGGGGTGCAGGGAGACAGGAGTGGGGGCCTGGTGGAGGGTGCCCCTGACTGGTGGGGGGTGGGGGTGCTGGGAGACATGTGTGCGGGCCTGGTGGAGGGTGCCCTGCACTGCTGGGGGTGGGGGTGCTGGGAGACATGCATTGTTGATCAGTAGTGCAAGGTGACATGTGGCTTGGCTGGGGGGCATGCCCATGGTGGATGGGCTGCCTGCGGGACATGAGCAGGGGTGCAGGGTAGTCCCCCGTGGTGTGGGCTGCCTGCAGGGGCCGTGGAGGTTGTCGAGCGAACACCTGGGAGGACCCACACGGCCAATTCACGTGTAGTACTCCACGGAACCCCTGAAATACACGTACCCTGCTGAAATCGCGTGTGAAACTTCCCGCGCACCCCGAAATACACGTACACAGGACATTCGCGTGTGGAACTTCCCGCGCACCCCTGATATACACGTACCTTGATGGAATCGCGTGTGGAACTTCCCGCGCACCCCCAAAATACACGTACCCAGGACATTTGCGTGTGGAACTTACTGCGCACCCCTTAAATACACGTCCCCTGCTGAATTCACGTGTGAAACTTCCCGCGCACCCCTGAAATACACGTACCCTGCTGAATTCGCGTGTGTAACTTCCCGCGCACCCCGAAATACACGTACCCAGGACATTCGCGTGTGGAACTTCCCGCGCACCCCTGAAATACACGTACACAGGACATTCGCGTGTGGAACTTCCCACGCACCCCTGAAATACACGTACCCTGCTGAATTTGCGTGTGAAACTTCCCGTGCACCCCTGAAATACACGTACCCTGCTGAATTCGCGTGTGAAACTTCCCGCTCACCCCTGAAATACACGTACCCAGGACATTTGCATGTTGAACTTCCCGTGCACCCCTGAAATACACGTACCCTGCTGAATTTGCGTGTGAAACTTCCCGTGCACCCCTGAAATACACGTACCCTGCTAAATTCGCGTGTGAAACTTCCCGCTCACCCCTGAAATACACGTACCCAGGACATTTGCATGTTGAACTTCCTGCGCACCCCGAAATACACGTACCCAGGACATTCGCGTGTGGAACTTCCCGCACACCCCTGAAATACACGTACCCTGCTGAATTCGCGTGTGTAACTTCCCGCGCACCCTGAAATACACGTACCCAGGACATTTGCATGTTGAACTTCCCGTGCACCCCTGAAATACACGTACCCTGCTGAATTCACGTGTGTAATTTCCTGCGCACCCCGAAATACACGTACCCAGGACATTCGCGTGTGGAACTTCCCGCGCACCCCTGAAATACACGTACACTGCTGAATTCGCGTGTGTAACTTCCTGCACAGCCCGAAATACACGTACCCAGGACATTCGCGTGTGGCACTTCCCGTGCACCCCTGAAATACACGTACCCAGCTGAAATCACGTGTGAAACTTCCTGCGCACCCCAGTAATACACGTACCCCGCTCGCACCGGGCCAATCGCGTGTGCAACTTCCCGCGCACCCCTGAAATACACGTACCCTGATGGAATCGCGTGTGGAACTTCCCGCGCACTGCTGATATACACGTACCCTGATGGAATCGCGTGTGGAACTTCCCGTGCACCCCTGAAATACAGGTACCCTTCTGAATTTGCGTGTGTAACTTCCTGCGCACACCAAAATACACGTACCCAGGACATTCGCGTGTGGTACTTCCCGCGCACCCCTGAAATTCACGTACCCAGCTGAAATCGCGTGTGAAACTTCCCACGCACCCCTGATATACACGTACCCTAATGGAATCGCGTGTGGAACTTCCCTCGCACCCCTGAAATACACGTACCCTGATGGAATCGCGTGTGAAACTTCCCGCGCACCCCTGAAATACACGTACCCTGCTGAATTTGCATGTGAAACTTCCCGCGCACCCCAGTAATACACGTACTCCGCTCACACAGGGCCAATCGCGTGTGAAACTTCCCGCGCACCCCAGTAATACACGTACCCAGCTGAAATCACGTGAGAAACTTCCCATGCACCCCAGTGATACACGTACCCCGCTTGCCGTGCTGGTACAGGGTTAGCGCAGCCCTTTGCGCTGGATTGGGGATTTTGATGGCTTTTCCCTGCGTAAGGGGCGTTCTTGGGGGCGTAACTGGCGCTTCTGCAGGCTCGCTGCGCCACTATGCGCCACGGCTGGTTTTGGTGGCTGGAACCCATGAATACGATGTGCGCAGAAATGTATTTTAGCGCACGCGGCTGACGCAGGGATTCGCACGCACACACTGTGTGCCAGCCGCATGCGCCACTTGTGCGCTGAATTCTATGAATTACCCCCTAAAACTCCCAGGCCCATTGCTACTCTCCTTGACAGTTTCCATATGTATGCTCCCCTACAGCCCTGACTGCCCCTTTTGACAGCTGCTGTCCCCTACACCCCCCCATCCCCCTGACACCTACTACCCCCTTTCCTCCACACTCACGTGGTTATGCAACAAACTGTTTAACAGATTCTTTTTTAGCTGATCTCAAACACATATCATGCCCCTTGGATCCCTCTCCCTGAGCTAACAATGAGCCAACAACCAGACCGCTGTACGGGAAATATATTGGTATTTATTTAAATTAAAAGTAAAAGAAATTTGCACGAAAATGTCAAACACCACTTTATCAGTGGCATAACACAATCAACTTCTCTCAGCATAAATAAATCACAAAAGTGAATCAAAAACAAGACAATCACAATTCTTCACTTTCTTCAAATTTCAATTCACAAAATAATCACAAAGGCACTTATTGTGTAATGTGCGATTTTGATTTTTCTGCAGTCTTAAAATGCTAGCAGTAGGATTTCAAGAATGATAATTATGATTTTGCCCTCATTTTTGGTTTAAAAGAAAAATAATCCGGCCCCTCTATCTTTTAATGACCTCTTATATTCTTTTAATAGATGGTCATCTCATTGGAGGTCAACAGATCGTCAATTGACTGGATCAGTTTGGCATGCTTTAGGGGTTTGTTGTTGGCACAAAGCATCCCTCGATTCTTCCAGTTAATCAGGTGCTCCACAAACCCATTCCAGGCATAATCAGACATAATGATTGTGATCAGTTCATTGAGTTAGTGGGGCACTGCAGTGAGGATTGATTGATAAATAGCCGTCAACTCTGCAACCTAACTACTTCTGGGTCCTACTTATAACCATTAGAGGATTCTGGCATATGATTAACCCAGGCATTCTCAATGCCAGCCACCAATTCTTTTTCCCTGTTGCTATAAACGTGGTAGGAGCACCCATCCACATAAACAGTGGCTATCCCCTGACATGTGTCTTCTTCATATTTTTTTTTTTTTTTTGTGGCCAGAGCATGTTGGCACACCTATAGCCAAGCCCCATATCCCCATTTTATTTTTAAATGTATTTATTGGCATTTATCATTTTTACATTTGCATGACATAAAATATATCCATAGAGGATAATAAGCATTTCGTAATAAGACATTAACATTTAACAATTCAACTTTAACTGTCTCCAAGTGCTCCTTACATCATGACAGGGCAGTCTGTCGGTTCAGAGGGGGTTAGGCAAGCCGGGTGTGTGGAAGTTAAGTACGCCTCCTTGTTGTTGTTGGTCATTTTTCGTGCTCAAGACAGTTTTCTTGAGCACAATCATGCAAGTCTGCCAACCCTTGCGCTAGGGGAATCTTCTTGTTTTGGCCATATCGGACCTCTACAAGAGAGCCTTGCAAGGACAGAATCCAGGAAGTAATTCTGGAATTACTAACATTCCCTGCCTGGATTCTCTCACCTTGTAGATACTGCAAGGGTTGGTGAGGAGTCTTGACAATGAAGTGCTCCCCATGTATGAATGGGCGGTCATTTTTCAGCACCCACACCGTTGCCAGGAGAGCCTTCTCACAGTCATTTAAAATTTCCTCCACAGAAGACAAAATCTTGCTCATGTATGAGATTACTTTGTTGACCTTGTCATGCTTTTGGTACAATACCGCTGTTAGGCAAGTACCTGCAAAGCCTGTCTCCAAGAAGAACTCCCTGTTCTTTATGGGGTAAGTCAAACAAGGAGCATGGGAAATGCTTCTTTTCAGTTGTTTAACTGCCTCAGATTGTTCTGGACCCCATTCCCACTTGACTCTGGCCTTTAATGAATGTACCAAGGGTCGAGTGACCTCTGTGTAGTCTTCAATTAATTTTTGACTATAATTAGTCCAAGAGAGCTTCTTAATTCTGGCAGAGTGATAGGGTTTTTTAATTTGAATAGTGCTTACACCTTCTTCACCTGGGGATTAAGACCCTCAGGTGTGATCTTGTGCCCTAAATTCACTCGAGTCTTACACCACTGTGCCTTCTGAAAGGACAGTTTTGCTCTGGCTTTCTGCAACTGTGTAAAACCATAGCGGATTTCTGCTATATGCTCCTGCGCAGCTGAGCTCCTGATCAAAACATCATCCACATAGGCCAGGTTTCCCCTGTTGCCCAAATCTGGCATTGGCCTTATGTAGGAAGATGTTGAACTCATTGTCGTAGCTTATGTATCCAAAGGGGGTTTGGGTCTACGTGTACTGCAGTCCCCCGAAGGTAAATACAAGCTTGTTCTGGTCTTCCCTACTCACAGGTCCCTCCAGTAACCGTGTTCAGGTCAATGGCGGTGTAAACCATTGATCCTTGGATGTGGGCCAGTCCCTGATCTATGAAGGGGAAGGGCCATCTTGACATGTGGACATTTGGTTTGTGGATCCCCAGTACCGGGTTGTTCAAGGTAGTGTGGATCGGACTAATTATCCGTCAGGATTCTAAATTTTCCATAATCTCGGTGAGTGACTTCATGGATGAGAGAGGTAACCAGTATTGTTTATAAAATACTGGAGACATCTCAGGGTCTGTGGGAATGGTGGTTGAATGAATGGAAGTGTGCTCACAGTGATATAAGTCCACTGAAAAGATACCTTGGAATCTTTGCTCCTCGGTCTTACAGCCATCAGCAAGATGAATCTTTTCCTCAACCATCTGCTTGAAACCTGGAAAGACCTCAGGCTTGGAAATCTCAGTGGTATCCTCCATTGGGGGTATGGGAAATCTTTTTATGGTGTCGACCTGGACAGAGTATTCGAGGTAGTGGTCCTTGACTCTGAACACTACCTCCTCGCTCCTAATCTCACAGGTCACCTCTTCCACACCATAGGGGTAGGAAGAGTAGAACAGGAAATTCCCCCCATGCCTAGCAAAAAAAAAAACTCGCTGATGTCGAACCAGTCGTTTGGGATTGGTCCCATGATTTCATTACCTAAATCAATAGAATAATGTTGGGCATCAAGCGCAATTCAAATAAAAGTGTCTTGCCAAAAGTGATACTTCAAGGGTCGCTGATATCCACCAATATTCAAATGGTGTGTTCTAGGTCTACTAGGGGTGTCGGATTTAAATATAATCTGTGTTGTTGGAGATGGGAATTTAAATTTATATATGCGTCCTGATGTTTGAGGTTCTGTCTTCGCTTAATTTTGAGGGGAAGATCACAATTTCGCAATTGTACTGGTATGGTAACCTTTTCTCGCACTTGAAATTCAACCACATTAGGTAGCAATTGAGCTAACTGGAATGCTTTTTCAATGTTGTCAAAGCCCAATACTTTGACAACATTGAAAAAGCATGACATGGGGTTAGTCCCCAGTCGGGACCAGGCTTTATTATTAATTAGGTCCAAATTGATTGTGAATCAGTTGAGAATGTCACTTCCCAAATGAAAGACGGAAGGGACATCTATCACGACCCAACAATTATGGTCTATACTTTTATTGGCAAAGGAAATTTTTAGCACACACCTGCTAGCCAAGAGATGTTTGGAATTTGGGGTTTCCAGACCTACTTCCCATTTGTCAATAAATTTAAAGGTGGGAATGGAGTGATCCGTGGGGAGTTTCCTGAATAATTCTTCACTGATGAAGCTCCTTCCATTATTCAGGCATATTCTGGTGAGATCTGGATCCGTGCCCTCATTTAACTGAATGGAGCAAAACAACAGCTTGCTCTTTTTCTGAATATCCATCAGACTTTGAGAGGATTGTTCCTTGTCTGGTTTTACGGGACTCAAGGTTTGTTCTGATTTTTGACTGGTATAACATTTTAGGGTGTTCCCTTCCAGTGTGGATTACCACTTAAAACTGGGAGGTAGGTTGATTTTCAAGAATAGAGAGGGGTTCCCATCACCAGTTTGTTCTCCTACAGAGATGAATGTGATATCTGCAACTTAGTTATTTTTTAAATAGAACTCTACATTCTCAGGGCATTGATCGATTAAGAGACAGGTACCATTCATGCTTACATGATTGATACTCATTTCAATTTGAAAGGGCATTTAATCTGTTTCCAGAGGTTCTTGTTTTCACAGTCGATCAGAGGTGATAACCTCCTCAGGAGACCGTTCCCCAGTAAACAAGGTGTGCCCTCTGGAGTCACAATGATCATCGAAAGTTTCACCCAGTGGTGTCACACTGGGTGAAACTGTCGAAATTCTGGAGTTTCCCAGGAAGTGGTGTGAGTGGAATTTGGTGGCCCTCCCTACATCCTGAGTTGAGTTGGTCCAAGGCCCTTTTTGACAGGAGGGTGGCTTGGGCTCCAGTATCCACCCGAGCAGATAATTCACACTGACCTTGCACCTTAACCGGTGCATAAAATCGGTCTTCTTTCTCCTCCAAAGTGCAAAGTAAGTGTGAGTTATTTGACAGCCTGGTAGTCATTTTTTTAAATCTTGAACTCCCACACTGTGTGATCTTGGGCGATTGTCTGTGTTAGTGTTCGGGAATCTGTAAAAAAAACTTAGCAACTAGCGATGGGAATTGTTGGGGAATCCTGCTTTTCTCCGGCTCCTTGGCTGTACCCTGTTACCAGGCAACAGTTCTCAGAACCTGTTTGGAGAAAGGACACCCCCTCTGTTTCACTTCTGTTTGGCTCACATTTTTGGGGTTGAATAGTTTCTGGTTCTGCATTGGTCTCCATACTTACCCTGTCCCACTCAGGGTCTTTTGGGACCCATTTTTCTTTGGGAGGGATCCCCCGTTTTTGAAAGAGAAGGTCTGCTTACCTGAATCCTCCAGGTATTCTCCTCTTTCAAAGGGGATAATCCAGCATTCCTCCATAAAGTAGGTCCTTTTTTTGATTCTCCAATTTACCCTTTGCTCTTTGAGTTCCAACATTTTGGGGGTAGAAGAGACTCTTTCAGGCTGAGAGGTTTTTAGGGGTACTTTTTGGGTGAGAAAGGAAGCTTCCTCAAGGGCTTGGCATCTCCCCTCCATCTGTTCCCTCTACTCCGGAACCTGTGGTTTGTCAGAGGTTTCCTCTTGTCATTTAGCCGCTGGGGCATGAGACCTGGATGTTGGGGACTTCTGAGAAGCAGGGTTAGGTTGGGAGTTAAACTGAGCCCTCAGCATGTGACCCAGATTATTGGTTAGTTGCTGGACCTGTCACTCCAGTTGCGATACCTTGTATGGGTGGTAGGGAGGTCTGAAGTCATACCTCTGCTGCTCCTGAAAGGGCTAACTGTCCCTTCTCTTGGAGTAGCTTGGGTACTGGAAATTCCCCCCATAGTTTTCCATCCTAAATCTCCCTTCTCCCGGGTTCAGCGATCTATTGTCCTAGAACCGGGGATAGAGAGGAGGATTGGTATGGAAGCTCTGGTTTGGGGGATATCAGGGAAGAAAAGTTCAGATTTGGAGGTGGAGTCATACTTTTCTCCTGAGGGGAGTTTTGAGGGAAGTTTCCTGGGCAGTACTTATATGATTAGTCCCAGCCCAAGAGTATACATACCCCAGGATTGGTTTAGTACCATTGTACCTGGGACTTAAATAGGTGGCAGGGTGAGAGGGATCATTGTTCTGCACCCCCACCTGACCACCATTCGATTTGGTCGGGTTGGGGGTCCCTTCTTCTTTCCATTTTGCTTGTTGGCCAAAGGGTTACTTTTAGGCCCCCCATCTCCAGATCCAATTGAGGGGTAGTTTTTACCTCTGCCACCACCTTTTCAGCTGCTGCAGTGTTAGATGGTTTGGGGGTTTTGGTGTTATTTTTACTCTCAGCAGACTTTTTGACCTCATAAATCCTCTAGGCCTGTTCAATCACCCAATCCAGGGTCCTATGCTCATGAAAGTCATGCACCAACTTATGTTTTTAGTGAGAGCATGGAAATATGTAGTTATGAATTCCCTACTATTTGTGTTCACTCGCCGAGAAGTCTGAGCCAAAGCCTGCTTTAATTCCTGCACAAACTCCCTAGGCGCCTGATCTTCCCCACACTGCAAGTTATACGCAGCCTTATGGGCCTCTTGTGGGTTTCTATGGGTGGAAAGATGTTTCAGTATGGCCACCTTATAAGTCGACCATTTATGATGTTCCTGGTCCTCCAGTCCTGCAAAGAAACTGCAGTACTTAGGTGAGAATGTCCATTTAGCGAATGCTGAAGAATTCACATCATTCCTGATCTGGAATGATGCCATCATCTGCTTATAAAGTTCCAGGTGCTCCCATACCGAATACTTGACAATCTTGTGGTATGGGGTTGCACAGCTCTTTATGGGCTTGATTTGTCTTATTGGGTCTTTCACAAAACCTTTGCTCTGCTTCACTGTCGTTTTCTTCCTCTGCACCTAAGTCCATTCACATTCTGACTGAGAGCTGCTAGTGGTACTGCCTTCACTGTCTTCTAGGTGCTCCCTATCTCTATGAGACTGGGAATATCTCCCAGAACCACAGGGTCTGGACTCCTCTCGTCTGGACTCCTCTCGTCTGGACCCAGGTGAACTCTCATGGTCACTCTCCCTGGAGTTCCTTTCAGGTCCAGGATAGAACCCAGTTTCTTCATCCTCCTACCAGGGCGTCTGGGGAATTCCCCCTTCCCCTGGATATACAGAGGTTTTTAGAATGCCCTTCCTAGGCTGAGGGCCTGGCTTTTCTTCTTTAGCGAAGCAGGCAAGGTGGTCTCTTTGTACTCGCCTCTTCAGCCAATCTAACTCCCTTACTTTCTCCTCATAAGAGTTTTCATGGTCAAGGTACTCCCGTATTATTCCTCACTTACCAGGACACACTGGTCCGGCCACTTTACCTTCTGTGTGGTAGAGATGAATACTCACCAATATTAGACATGGACTGGCCTTCTTGATCAGCTGAGCTAATCCTGTGAAAGTCTACCTGCCTCATGTCACCCTGCTCTTGACAGGTGAAATGCATGAGGTTGGTTCCCATTTGTGCACAAGAGGTTGTAAATGACTGGCATGAGGCCCCTGTTGTAAAGGGCACCTCACCTTGATCAGTGGGTCTTGTGCCATATTCTGATTGCTCAGGGTGCCTGAGGTCCTGTTTAGAATTTTCGATTTCCTTGGTGAGGCTCTCACACCTGTGTCTCTCCCTATTTATTTGCTGTTGGTAGCCAGAGAGCTGGCCTATCAATCCTTACACTAAGGCCTGATTAATCTTATTTACCCTGCTTTGAGCTACCAACCAATTCTTTGTTTGCTGCACCTTCCCGCTGAAGTGATTCATTCTCCCTCTCTGAGCCTTGTAAGCTTTGTGCATATTCAAGGCTCTTTTCCTTCAGGAGAATAATCTCTTTCTCTTGTTCATCCCTACATTTAGCAGTCTCCAATAGTTCGGCTTCTATTTGCCTCAATCACTCTACAATCTCATTCCTTTCTTCTCTAATTCTGGCCAGTTCCTGAGAACCTGACTGTCCCTTTTCTACCTCCATTTCCAAATAATGTATCCTCTGTAATAGGACACTGTTATTATGATTCAAGTAGTCTTTTTTCTGAATCCGCTGCGTCCTCTGTTTTTTCAGAATACTAACCTGCTGATGTATCTAATCACAGTCATTTTGGGAAATAACCCCTTGGATAATTAAAAGACTGTTTTCATTTTTCAACTGCTTAATTTGCAATTGAAAGGCCATCCAAAATGACTGAGCTTGTGTTGCAGTGTGTTAAGATTTTCTACACACTCTTTATGTGCATTTTTCAGTGCACAGAAATGTGTTTCATCCTCTGCACTCTCTTGTTGCAGTGTTTTCAGCTCATCTTTGAGTTGTTGAACACGATCCTGGCCCTGTGATAGGTCTCCAGCCAGATTCATCCAACTAGTCTCACTATTTTGCCAACGCTCTTCTACTAAAAGCAAATAAAAATATGACTGAGCAGTTAGCTGAGCCATTTGTATATATTCATCACGAGGAGCAATGGCCATATTAAATACTCCAAGTGCTTTGTCCAATATTCCTGCTTCAAGCCAAATATCATTGCTTACTGAGGTAACCTCCGCACATTTCTGGTTTGCCAGTTTCCTGCATCATCCTCAACCCATTCTCCTTTGAGGAATAATTTAGTTAGGAGGCACTCCCTAACTTCCCCAATTTGTACAGTTGTCATTTACACAATTGGCTTTTTGCACTTTAATAAAACTTTCTTTATGCAGGGGCAAAATCATGCTGTTCCTGCTTTATTTCCTCACTCACATACATTCTTACACACTCATAATTTATTTACCTACACCTCCCTGGAACTCAGCAGTCAAGTCCTAGCAGCACTTTAACAAAACAAAGATGACTTTCCATCCACCTTAATGCAATTGCATCAAAATGAATAGACTGTCACAATGTACTTGTCATGTGTCAGGAATAGGAAGATAAATCCCAGCTTGAGCCTCAATTTTTAACTTTTTTTTGAGAAGCCACCCTCAACACAGGGAGTTCCTTCCCTCCCCACCCACGTGGTTAGGCAACAAACTGTTCAACAGATTCTTTTTTAGCCCTATCTCAGACACATATCATGGCCCTTGGATCCCTCTCCCCAGAGCTAACAATGAGCCAAGAACCAGGCCGGTGTGCAGGAAATATATTAGAAATATATTGGTATTTATTTAAATTAATACTAATAGAAATTATCACGAAAAATGTCAAACACCACTTTATCCATGGCATAACACAATCAACTTCTCTAAGCATAAATAAATCACAAAAGTGAATCAAAAAGAACACAATAACAATTCTTCACTTTCTATAAATTTCAATTCACAAAATAATTACACTGATCAACCACAATGGCACTTATCATGTAATGTTCTGCGATTTTGATTTTTCTGCAGGCTTAAAAGGCTAGCAGTAAGATTTCAAAATCGGTAATTATGATTTCGCCCACACTATTGGTTTAAAATAAATAATGGGTTATTTATTGGTTTGTTTTCAGACCCCCCCCCCTTCCTTTGTTCTATGTTGGGAAATCAGACAGAAAAATTGGAATTCTTTGGGGAGTTTTCGATTTCAGATCCCCCCCTTACTGAAAGGCCTGTGTTAGGGAAGCTAGATAAAAATGTTGGACTGATTTTAGAACAAAGGCACCCTTCTGCCTTAAAGAAGTTGTGGTCAGCTGGACAACAAGGATTACCCAATTAAATGATAGGCTATAGTTTTCAGCACACACAGGGAAGAGAGCTTTGTTATTTTTTAATTTTAACTAAATTCACCCGTAGTGTTCTGCCAGGTGGGGAATTAATTAAATTCATATTTATGGTTAAATAGGCTAAGGATCTACACAGTTTTGCCCCCCCCCACCCACTATAAAGGGAAAGGATTCAAAGCAATCAGACCCCCCCACCTTTTGGTTTCCCAGGTCTCAGTTCTACATACATAGCAAGCCTCTGTTTAAGGTTCAGGAAAGCCAGCTGCATCTCAGGACACTCTGGAAAGATAGGGCAGGGGTCTTGTCACTCCAATGGCCTCCCGCTCACCACTATAGGACCCCAGTCAGCTATGAGGCCTTCCTAGAAATAAACAGCTCCACCCAGATGCACTCTCACCAATCTCCTCTCGTGTCTCATTACCGCTGTCAGATAGTAAGTTTCAGCAGCCCCCTCTGTCTCCTGTCTGTCTTTCTTCTGTGTCCCCCTGTCCTAGTGCAGTCCCCCTTATAGAGCAATAATGACACCACCAATTTTACAATCTTGGGGAAGTACCCTGGAATATTTCCTGCCACTAGGATTGGACAGTTACCCTTCTGTCTCCTCCCAAACCCAGCCTCCAAGTCAGGATTGGTTTAGGAGTCTTGAGCAACACATGGCAATTTCCATTTGTAATCACCCTTTGTTCTCCTTTCAACCTTTTGGCCAAAACTAGTTATGTATCACAACTTCATAATTTTACTAGAAACTGCCATACTGAGCATATTTTCTGATTCAGCTAATCATAGAGAATTAGATAAGCTGACCACCAAATATGTACCATATAGCTCGGCCATGTGGCACCTTTCTGTCATTTCAATAAAAAGCACAACAGTTATGAATATGTAAGTTATTAAGCATATTCCTAATTTCATTTTCCACCTGCTCACCAACTTTCACATTTGGAACATGTTCAGATCAGCTAGAAACCTAGTTTAACTGGCTATTACAGTTCCCAGAATCATAGGCAGATGAATTGTATATCTCCAAAATCGCCTGGAAATTACATAGAAAATGGTACACAAATGAAATCAATCTGTCTTATTGTTGCTGATAAAAAGGCCTAAATGATAATAGTACTTTTAAATTAATTGTGAATCTTCACGTGGGCCAAATAGCCCTGACGCCTGCCTTCCAGCCATTTCTTTTCACTAGGTCAGCCTGTGTCAAAAGTTTTTTTTTGTTTTTTTTATCAGTCTTCTCTACGCTGGAAGGTTGCTCTCTGAAGTGGCTGCCCCCATTTTCACACATATTAGTCATGCTCCAGCCAAGGGTAACTTGTTCTTGAATTCAATGCTTCAAGAGCCATCAGGTCTGGAGAACACTGACTGTTGACTCCTTCAGCAGGACCTTTTATTGTGGTTGCCATTAGATGGGAGGTATGACATCCAGCCTGGAAGTGGGAGATGTCCTTGTGAGGTTTTGCCCACAGCCACCAAAATGGTCTGCCTTGGGCTGACATTTTCCATGAAGACAAAGTGGGTCTTCAAATGTCACTAGAGTTTTGTAGGTGAAACATAATATACATTGCTTTTGGTCAACACGCACATCATGTTTTGTTTTCCTGACATATTTCTGTGAGCAGTGATATTTTTTTCACTTTTACTTTTAAAACCGTTTTTATTTGCACACACCTGTGCCGGCCGTTTTTGTTTTCAATATGTAAAAATAATCTCCATGTGACAGGGACCTTTGGTTCCTCCTTCTTTTGTACATTAAAATGCTGCTTGTCCATTGGTAATGACTGGTAGTCCCCTTCACACATGGCTCTTTAATTGTAATTGAAAAACAAAAACAAAGGCCAGTCTGTTTTTGTTTCAGTGTTTAAAATCTTGATGTTCATGTGAAAGGGACTTCTGTTTGGGGCCTTCAAATGCACCTCACAAACTCCTAGAGTGGTCCTTCCCAGCTACTGTTCTGTACAACCCCTACAGTCTGACATGACAGATACTGCTCCCATACAAGCCATACTGCCCCTCTTGACAACTAAATCCCCTTACAAATGGCATTGCTGCAGTGTCAGGTATTTCCCTCTACAGCCCCTACTGCCCATTCTCATCTGTGGCTAACCTAAATCCAGTGTCTTCCCATGACAGATGTTAGCCCCCAACATTGCATATTGCCTCTTGACGGCAGCTACACCACTAATGTCCCTACTGTACACCTAAGCAGCTACTACCCCCTTTAGCTCCTACTGTCCCCTTAACATCTACTATCCCCTTCTGCCATCCATTGAAATGTACTACCTCCGACAACTCCTACTGCCGCAATGATAGCTATTGCCCCTACAACTCCTTCTGACCCCTCTTGAAGCTACTGTCCTTATGTGACTTTTGAACTGGCCGATGACAACCCCAGGTCTTCTGAGCTCCCTGCGCATCCCCTCGACACTGCCACTGCTCTTACTGTCTGCTGATACTCCTCTGTGCCCTCCCAGGCTACTAATTGCCCTCCCCACTGAACCTGCACCCACCCTCACTGGTTCTGCTGAGCTCCTGGCACCACCATCTACCAGCTGCTTCATCCGAATTCTTTACTTGCCTCAAAGTCAAACCATTCCATGTCATCCCCTCTGAAACCCCAGTCACCTAGCCACTATCTTGCTCCTGTGGCCACATCTAGTGTTGCAATCCTTGAATGACTAAAATGGCACATTTATTCCAACACAACATTGGGCATTCACCAAGACCATGCCATATTCATGAATCATAAAGTTCTCAGATGATGAGCTCAAGATCCTGGTGGACAGTTTATGTATTTATTTATTTGTTTGCATTTATAAAGCGCACAAACAGCCCGCAAGCATTGTGGCGCTGTTACATGGAATCGGCTTAGTTGCAAGTAGGTGCACATACTTGGGTACATGGATAGCGATATAGTTACATATGGTTACATCGTGTAGAGCATATTGTGACATAGCACACTACATATAGCTATTATTGCATGTGTGCACATCATGACCTGGCATGGAGACGTTTCTGACTTTGCTGAGGAGTTTAAGAAAATAGTCTTGTTTTGACGACTTTGTGAAAAGCGAGGTGTGAGGGTTCAGGTCTGAGGGTGAGCGCAATGTTGTGAAGGAGAGGAAACGACTCTTTGGTCCTAAACTGAACAACATCCCGTTTTGCCAACACAATTAGATCTGAAAGGCCATACTACGAAGGATCAAAATGTTGACATGACCTACGGTGGCATGTTCAGAAGCTGGCTGCCAAGAACCACACTGAGCACATGTGCCAATTCTAAAAGACATGTTCCATGACACATATAGTGCCCTGAAAGATGTGGTGTCCCATATCGATGAACATGACAGGGACAAAATATGGTACTGTGACCAAATGCACAAAAGCGCCACTGGGCACTTAGCTCTTCTGCATGATATATTCCCATGAAATAGAAGTACACACTATGAAAACCAATTGGCCAAATGATTGAATGCCTCTTGGTCAGGAAAGCATCGCCGATACCGTTGTTGCACCCCAAGCAGAGGTGTGTAAGCAATGCTGAATACCGAGCAGTTCGCAAAATTTCAACGTGTATTACCTATGGTTGGCAGGTAATATGTCCACCTCCCTAACTAGACAACCTATCGACTATATAACTGTGTGCACTGTGTTGTGTTGAAGGTAATGTGAGCATACTGGAGCATCCCCAACATTGACAAAGTCACAATTCACCTGTCAAATACATACACTGTACAGGTCAGACGGATGCTTGAGTCTGTTTATTGGCAAAGGGTGCAATTATAAAAGCCAATTGTTACATGCAAGATTGCATTTCATGGGATGGTGAGACGGATCAGTGGTGAATGCATTGAGACTGTTGTATGGCACAATTTATAATGAACAGTGGCAGTTCTAGGATAAGGTGCCTTTACATTAGAATATTGCTTGATTGAATGACCCATACAAGGTGATGAAGCTGTGTGAATGAATATGAACCAGGGACATGCACTAGAGGACATTACAGAGTTTTAACTTTGGAAAACTGTAAGGTAGGCCCATAAATGATCGATGAAACACAATTCAACGGTCCAATAAGGAGTGCACATTTTGCACACAAGAAAATACTTTTTATTACATGCAAATGCAGCCGGGTAGGTCAGTCAGATCCATAGAACTGAAAACTGAAATCTCACACGACAGTCCCTTGCTAGTTAAGGCTTTTAAAGACAAGATCCATAAAACAAAATTTCAAGCATGTATCTAATACAGATTAATCTCACATTTCCTATTGGCTATCTCCTATACAGAAATCTAAGCATCACCTATATTTTACTACCCTATTGGTTAATTAAGTATCCGTAACAACATGAGTACAGGCCCCCTACGAATGACCTAATTGTGCAGTCAGCAAAACATACTTTGCTTTGATTGGTCCATTACATTCAGGTAACCTATTGCATCAGTGGAATTCCCTTATTGGTGAAAGCAAGTTCAGTGTGAACAATGAAGTCAATACCCTGTGACAAGGAAGTGGACACAATACTACTTACTCATAAGACCAAACAACTTGGCAATCCCAAACTGCTCTTTGACCTTGCATCAGTACTCTTTTGCAACACATCTTGTGACACCAGTCTTGAAATATGTTGCATTCTTGGTACCCATCCTTCCCCACCTCTCTTCGAAACTAGGTGGCTTTATAAAAAAACACAGCCGGGAAGCTTCTCTTGGGGATTAATTTCTCAGGTTTATTTGCTGTATTTCACTCCACACCTGTAGCTCTAATGAACATGCCAGTTTTCAAAGGGGGGCAGTATAACCCCAACCTAGTTCAACACCATTGCAATGTCTGGCCATCAGGATTTGTTCCCAGTAAGATGTATCCTTCACAGCTGCTGCACTAATCTAATCGGCAAGAAGAAAGGGGATATAATGCATTCCGTTCACAGCTTCTGTAGAGTGCCCGGGCTTGCACCATTTACTACAATCTGCGGGGGTGATTCCCCCTTGCTCTAGGGACCATGGCTGTCTGAACACTAACTGGGGAAGGAGGATTACAATCTAATTAACTGAACAAAACAGATTCTCCAAAATGTGGCCTAATGTTGTAACTACCAGAAGCTGTAACCACAACAAAGCCTAATTAAAAATGGCAGATCTCTTGCTAAAAAGTGACCGACAGCCCTTATGTTGCTAACATATTAACATCTTTCCTACTTAATGTTTGCACAACGTGTACTTCAACCACCCTTTCACCAACTACCAAAGCAACATTTATTTTTCCTAAATACAAACATAGTGCAACTTAACTCACTGATGCTAGCTACAAAGCCCTAAAAGTATCCTTGTCCTAAACTGCAAATATAGTTCCTCCTTTCACCATGTGGAGCTCTCTAAAGTGTGTTAAAGCTAATAGCACGTATTCAGAAATGCTAAACACACCGAGAAAATGCTGCCACTAAATGACCAGCTCTCCTTCCTAATAGAATTCACACAGTCTGAGCCTCCTTCCACAGTTGTGACGCTGCACTTGCATCCCAACAAACCTGAGTCCATTATTTACATATGTAAGAATTAGAGTTGTCCTTTGGCTAGAGGGTAGGAGAAGTGTGATGAGTGTTTAGTCTTTTAGAGTACTTCACTGAAGAGATGGCTTGATGGCTGTGAGAGAGCATTCTACCGGAGTGAGGCAAGTAAGGATTAGAAGCAGAAGCAGGAGGGTACAAATGCAGGTAGAGGTACTAATAGTCAGTAGAGTGAGATGCGTTCAGTGAGGTAGCGAGTGGCAAGATGATTGATGGGTGTATCGATGAGTAATATAAATATATAGAGAGAGTGGTAGTGCAGAGAGATCCATCCAGTATGGTGATGGTAGGTAGAGTTAGAAGAGGATCAAGCTAGACTGAAATCAGTATTAAGGCAATTTATCACACAAAACATTTAAGTGAGTCATGGCCCACTCTCCTTGCGATAAAATCTCTAAACGGGTAATACAACATGAGATTATATACCCAAATTCAATCAGTAAATGACTTTCCAAATCAAAAGGTAATGTTTTAAGATCAATATCGTTTTACGTATGTTTTAAAATAATACATTCAAAACATGTATCCACAATATAATAGTTTATATATAAATAATAGTTTTTAATAAAACAGGTTGCGGTTGCTGTATTATTCCTACAGTCCGATTTCAAAAGCTTTATTTCAAGATTACATTTTGGAGCAGATTTCAGAAACGTCCAGTCAAGTCCAGGAAATTCTGTTACACCCACATACTCTCATCGTGATCTTTGTGCCTTTAATACTCCTCTGTTTGTTTATTCTTGTATATCTGGTCTTCCCTCTCATGCTTCATGTACTGCTCTTTCTGTTGAGGATGCAGCCTCTACTCTTTCTATCTCTCTCTCTCCTAGTATCTTGATTCTCTTTATCCTGCCTCCTCATTTTCACCCTCTCAAAGCCAACACAACCCTGGCTTATTACCCAGCTTCCCTCAATGCCGCGAGTCCTCTTTCGCCTTGAGCAAATAACTTGTTGGTGAAAAACTCTATCTGACGCAGATCATCTGTCCTTTTCTATCATGCACTATAGGATTTCGCTCTTCTCTCTGCTAAATGGTTACACTATTCCAATCTCATGCACACCCAATCGGCTCACCCCAGGCGTCTGTTTCAATCACTTTCTCAGTTACTTTCTTCTCTGTCTCCTGACTTTTCACCTAACTCTACTTTAACTGCTACTCTTCGCAGGGCCATTGTACCATCTTCTTCCTCTTGTTCTTTTCTCTCTCCAACTTCTCCTTTTACTTCATTCTCCTACCACACATTCAAATACGTAATCCCTGTTAGCCCATGCTCATCCCACATGTTCTCCCTTTGATCCTATTCCTTCATCACTCACACCTAAAGTCTATATTTGTGTCTCTAGTTTCCTACCTCACTAGTCTTTTCAATACCTCAGCCTTCCCTTCCTCATTTAAGCACACCTCAATTCTTCCCATTTTGAAGAAACCTTCTTTAGACCCTTCTCTCCACTCGAATTTCCGGACAATTTCTCTTCATCTCTATCTTTCTAAACTACTTAAAGGTCTTGTCTATTCTCAGGTCTCCACTTTTGTAACAGATTACTCTAGTCATCCTTGTTTCCAGTCTGGTTTTCGTCCTCTAAAATCAACTGAAACTGCTCTTCCCTCGATATGTGACTCACTGCTTTCTGCTCATTACTCTAAACACTTGTCTCTTCTTATTATCTTGGATCTCTCAATTGTATTTAATACAGTGAATCATACTTTACTTGTATTTTCTCTCTTCTCCTTTTCTTTCTCTGGCTCTGTTTTATCTTGGCTCCATTCTTATCTATATGACCGTACATGCTTAGTAATTTGGGCTTGGTCGTCTTCTGATACTTTACCTCTTCTTCATGGTGTTCATCAAGGCTCTGTCTTGGGTCCTTTTCTTTTCTCCCTTTATAATCTCCTTTTGCTGCTAGTGTTTCATCTTTAGGGATATCTCATAATTTCCATGCAGATGGCACTCAACTTTGTCTTTTCCTCTTTTTAAACTTCTGTCCCTTACAATCTAACTTCCTGCCTTCTAGCTATTAAATCCTGGATGTCAGACCATTTTCTTGTTTTGAATGCAACCAAAACCAAAGTAATTTTTCCCCTACTAATACTATTCCCCTCCTCCTTCCTGTGTCACTTTTCCTCCTTCTCTGCTCTGTTACTCTAGCACTGCTCTAAAACGTGGTCTCTATCTTGATACTGATTTATCTTTGTCTCATCACATTTCCATCATCTCATATTCCTGTCATTGTCATCTTTTTAAAATCCGTAAAGCTCAGATTTTCTGACTTTTAATGCTTCTGAACTTTTGATCTCCTCACTTATTTTCTTACACCTATTCTATTGCTCTACTGCACGTGTTGGTCTTCCTGTTTCTCCTTTAACTTCTCTAAAATCTGTCTTCTCTGCTTCTGTTTGTCTTTTACATTCGGTCTATCCTCCTGATTCCATTTCAGTGCCCATATCTTCTCTCGGCTGGCTCTCTTTTCATTCACACCTTAAATTCAGTTTCCTCTGCATTGTCTTTAAGTCTCGTTATGGCCTTGCGCCTTCCTATCTTTTGTATTTTGTCTCTTTTTATCTCCTCTCTCGTTCACTCCGTTCACTGTCTCAATTTTTATTATAAGTTCCCGGTCCTGTGTGCTCAATCATGATTTTGTTAGGGGCGTGGCCAACGGACGGACGATGCAGACGTGATCTCGCATCGCTCCGGGGCCGCCAGCAAGATCCTGCTGAAATCCTGCCGTAATCACTGACCTGTGAGGACCAAAATCGCTCTGGTGAAGCAAGAACCGCTGCGGAGCAAAACCGCCTGATCCCGAACCGAAAACGGTGCGGGAAACCCTGGCTGAGACGCGCGGAAGAAGCGAGGCCTGCAACGCGCGAGACCGACAAAATGGCCGCCATACGCGGCAACTGACCTGGGGCGCCGTGCGGCAACGGTGAAGTCAACCTGGGAGGAGGCCCCGTGCGGGGGCTGAGATAGTGTGAAAGAGACTGCCACTACGAGCGCTGAATTGCCGTGCACTGGGGGACAGTGAGCTTGGTCGAGGTCGCTGCCCGCTCCCCATCGGTGGGGTGGCAGCAGGCCCCAGGGAACGAGCGACCTCACCCGAAACACAATCCTCTGCGGGCCGGACTGCTCGGCTGTCACTGCTGCCGACGCGTTGCATGGAGGGCTGCCTATCATAGCCCGCCCCCGCGACAGGAGCCACGACACTACTGATCCACAGTGCGGAGACTGCAACCCCAACGGCCCATAAGAGACCCGGTGTGCACGGAGGCGGAGGGGGACGAGGAGATCGCTACCCGGAGGACAAACAGCCCAGCGGATGCCGCCGCCGAGATACAGGGGCCTTCCCGCCATCACCCGCCCCGGGCCCGAAGCTGAACTGCGGGCGCTCCGCTCCACGTAGAGCGCCCGCCAAACCCGCATCAAACATAGCGGTAAGGAGGGGGTGATTGGTTGGAGTGGGCGAGCTGCATTTCCCCCCCCCTTGCCCCCTGCGAGACAGTACAATCCCTGGGGTCACTCCACCTGCACCCCTGCACGTTTGGGAACTCAAAGTGCAGGGGGAAAGCACCCTAAAATATTTAACTGGAAGTGGCGGGGGTCATAAGTACCAATTAAGGCAGCACAACTAAGGGAACACATGATCCTGCAGCGACGACCACACACATAAACGCAGAGCTGCCCTCAGAATCGTGCTGGTACTACCAAGACTGTGAAAGCAACAGGGATACCGAGACTGTCACACCGCTGCACCAGCCTGTGGCCGACACATAGGGAAAGGGCGAAACCAAGAACTCACACACTTGCCTGAGAATATAACCTCCTGACCAAGCAACACCAGACGAAATACCCCGAAAAAACGACCCAGAAACTACGCACTATATAACGACAGCTAACCAGCAGATAGCTGCTGCAATGGGCAAAGATAAGGCACTAACCACGAAAAAGGGAGCCAGCCAGAGCACCATGGAACAATTCACGACCACCACTCTGCCCCCGCCAACAGACTCAGATAGACCTGAAGACCCACAAAACCCTGGAGAATCACTATCCCTGAGGGATGTGATGAATGCCATTGCCAACTCACGATCCTCAATGGAAGTCAAAATGGATGGCATCACCACAGAAGTCTCTCTGCTGCGACATGATCTCCAGAAACTCTCCTCCCGCACTGGTGAGGCCGAGACCCGTATATCTGTTGCAGAGGATGACTTGAGAAGTATGGGTCAGCAAATGAACAGAGCGCTAGAACGCATCAAAGTGCTAGAGTCCAGGGTGGAGGAGGGGGAGGGCAGATCAAGGAGGAATAATATACGTATACTTGGGCTGCCGGAAAAGACTGAAGGGGACTCCATGGAGCTCTTCCTGGAGAAATGGCTCACCGACCTATTCGCCCCCAAGACCCTGTCGACACTCTTCTCAATAGAGAGAGCGCATCGAGTCCCAACGGGCACACCGATACCTGGGAAGCAACCGAGAACGGTAGTAGCGAAAATCCTTAATTACAGAGATCGTGATGCTATATTACAAATGGCCAGACAAAAAGGAGAGATAACATACAACGGCTCCAGAATAGGCCTCTTTCCAGACTTCACTAGGGAGGTACAGAAAATGAGACAATCCTTTGACCCCCTCAAGAAACGCCTACAGGCACTAGATGTAAAATATGGCCTCCTGTTCCCTGCGCAATTGAAGATATACCACAATGGTACCACAGTACATTTCACTGACCCCAGAGAGGCATGGGCCTGGGCTGAGGGACATCTGAAGGGGGAATGGAACCCACGCAAACGACTAGAACCAAGGAGGAATAGACCACGTCTGAATGAGCCCCCAAATGAGATACTCCATCAAGAAATGGAGGCGAGACCCCAGAGAGGAAACGATTAATTACAAACATGACTGAGAGATGAATGAACTCATGACACCTGAGACCCAGGCAAAAGCAATGAATCGAGAAGAAATAGACCAAAGCTAAACGAACCCCCACAAACTACCTCACCAAGATATGGAAGCGATATCACGAAACTGAGACGAATAAATGTAAAAGCGGACAAAAGATGAAATTATCATAATGTGAAATTAAACAAGGACCACCCAACAAAAATAGCAACTAGTGAAATCAATGCTGGCGGCCCCAAAACCTGGCGCGGCACTACCCCCCCGGACAATTACGACGAGCGCACGGAGGTATTCCAAATACCGAAGAGACTATAAGTAGATAGATGTTTTGTTTAATAGGCGACAGATGCTTCAGTTGGGGAAGGAGTATAGGGAGGGGGGATCGGGAGTTACACAGGTATACAAATGACAAATGGCCCATCAGGACCACAACGAATCAGACAAACTCGAAAATGGCAAGAACCAAACATCCACATACGGCCAAGAACTCAGTGAGCAATGACTACGGCTGGACTTAAGGAAAAAAAGCTTGCCTTCATGACATGGAATGTGAACGGCCTGGGGAACAGCATAAAGAGAAGACTAGTAATGCAATATATTACTCGACATGATCCGGATATAGTGATGTTAACTGAAACACACCTGGCGGGCACGAACTGCCAATTCTTCAAGAGAACCAAATACAAAACAGCAATACATGCAGGCTTCTCCATGGGCTCGAGAGGTGTGCTAATACTAATAAACAAAAGAACCCCGATAGATGTAACACGAATAGTCCAAGATCCGGGAGGCAGATTTGTGTTTATGCAAGGCACACTATGGAACCAAACCATAGCTACAATGGTGATCTACTCGCCCCCAGCATTGTTGGCCCCCCTACTAGAAGAAATCACACCGATAATAGTAAATAACCCAGCGGATACACTAGTGATGGGCGGAGACTTCAATGAGGTGATGAACACCGTGGAAGACCGCACACATCAGAGGGGAGGAAATCCGGCAAGACCGACCAAACTGGCTAACTTCGCATCAGCACTGGGCCTTAAAGATGCATGGAGGGATCTCCACCCAGGTGAGAAACAATTCTCTTTCCACTCCGGTGCACATGGATCGATGTCCAGGATAGACTATTTCTTCCTCCCTGGGGTAAATATGCACAAAGTGATTGAGTCAACCCTGCAGCCCCGAGGAATATCAGATCACTCCCCACTCACGATGACGCTCGAGACACAAAGACCCCAGGCCCCACCGAAGTGGCGACTAAATGCATACTACCTGGGATTCCCAGAACTAACAGAGAAAATCCAAGAAACAACCGAAATGTACTTTGAACTAAATCAGAACTCCGTGGATGACGCTGGAATAATATGGGAAGCATACAAAGCAACTTTAAGGGGCGAAATATTAAGCTGGACATCAGCACACAAAAAATTACACCAGCAAAAAGTAAGAGAAGCAGAAGCAGACGTGAAACGAGCTGAGGAGAACCTCATAAGGTCAGGAATGACAGACGACAACACACCCCTAAAGATGGCACAGAAGAAACTACACAATGTAGCGCTGACATGCGCAAAACAAGCGCACAGAACTACACGAGCAAGAATATATGAAACGGGAGACAAAGCCAGCAGAATGCTGGCATGGTTGGAAAGGAGAGAGGATAGACACCTCCTGGTACGACGAATAGGCACCACAGACACGGAATGGACCTCAACAGACTCAGACATAGCGGAGGCCTTTGCAACCTACTATGAGAAGCTATATGAACCACCGACAACTCCGCTGGATGCCACCACATTGGACTCAGTGACCATTCCAATACTAAACGAAACCCAGAAGCTGAATCTTGAGGCTCCAATAACAGAAGAAGAACTGACGACAGCCATCTCCCAGCTACAGAATGGAAAAACCCCAGGACCAAATGGCCTTCCAGTAGAAATATGGAAAAAAATTGGCACCCGAGAAGTGGCGCCGCACATGCTCAAAATGTTCCTGCAGGCAAAAGAGAAAGGCATCCTACCACCGGACCTAAGACAAGCCAGCATAGTGGTAATACACAAAGAAGGCAAACCTCCAGATGCATGTAGCTCATACCGCCCAATCTCTCTCATTAACACGGAAGCTAAAATATTGGCCAAAATACTGGCCAACAGACTGCAAACAGTAATAACCTCCCTGGTCCACCCGGACCAATGCGGCTTCATGCCACAAAGATCCACACGAATGAATATACGCAGACTTTACTCCGCCATTGAAAGATCGGCCACTCTACAGGACCCATTGGCACTGCTAACTATTGACTTTGAGAAGGCCTTCGACTCAATACACTGGGAGGCCCTGTGGTGCATTATGGGTAGAATGGGATTTGGAGAGCAATTCACAGACTGGGTTAAGCTCCTATATAATGCCCCGATGGCTGAGGTTAGAGTCAATGGCTGGTCCTCACGAACCATTAAACTTGGGAAGGGCACCAGGCAGGGATGTCCCCTCTCGGCAATGTTGTTTGCACTCGCAATAGAACCACTGGCGATAATGCTAAGGGAATCTATGGATTGGAGGGGATTCCACTGGGCGCAAGATTGGGAGGACAGGGTGTCCCTATACGCAGATGATCTACTAATCTACCTTAGTGACCCAGCGATATCCAGCCCCATTGTGACTAACCTACTAACTACATATGGAGCCTTTAGTGGGTTGAAGGTAAACTATGATAAATCCCTGATCTTTCCAATAAAAGGATTAGATGCAGCGACCCTAGCAAATAACCCATTTAGGATCGAGAAAGAGCAATTCCGATACCTGGGGATACAAATCTCAACGGACCTAAGTCAGTATATAAGGAGGAACCTGCACCCAGTAAGGGATAGATTTGTAAATGACGTTAAACAGTGGATGGCCCTTCCGCTCACCCTACTGGGAAGAGCTGCTTTATTCAAGATGTTGGCCCTCCCCCGGTTCTTATATGCCCTGCAGAACGCACCGCTATATATACCCCGAACAGAATTTTATAAAATAGATGAATCACTTAGGAAACTACTCTGGGGAGGGGGTCACCCACGAATTGCTCTCAGAACCCTTCAGCGCTCAGTGTGGGAGGGAGGAATCGGGCTGCCACACCTACAGACGTATTATTGGGCTGCCCAAATGTCGGTAGTGGATGATAGTCTGCATGCTGATCCAATGATACCACATAACAGAGCAGATGCACAAGCGAACCATGGAGTCACCCCGCTAGAAAGCTTGTATCAAAAGAAAACCCGACAAGCTACACCCACAATGATAACTCAGAGAACACAGATCTGGATGGATGCGCATAAACACCTAGGATGGGAGGGGAAAGTCACTCTGAAACAACCCCTGTGGTGGAATAAACACCTCCCGGAACTTAAAGACATTCCCAAATGGGCGGTCTGGGAGGAGGCGGGTATACAGACACTAGAAGACCTGGTACAGGATGGCGAAATCAAGACATTCCAGGTCCTGCGGGACGAGTTCGACCTCCCCATCACAGAGCACTTCCACTATTTACAAATAAGGCATGCACTCACTGCAAGCGAAATAGACCTCCCGAATATACCGGAATGCACCCCGATCGAGAGGAATATAGTGATGGAACGGATTGGGCATAAAGTAACCTCCACAATGTACAATGCCATCAATTCGTTTGCCACGAAAGAACTCACAGGACTTAAAGAGAAATGGGAAAGGGATGTGGGTCAAGTACAAGCGGAAGACTGGACAGTAGCACTCATGCACCCCCGGGAATCAGCAATCTCAGCCAGAATCAGACTGGTACAGTTAAAAATCCTACATAGGGTTTACTATCCCAGAGAGGCCCTGCACCAATGGGGAAGAGCGACAGACCCCAATTGCTTGAGATGTCACCAGATGAGGGGTACCTTTTTCCACACCTTATGGGAATGCCCGCAGATACAAGACTTTTGGCAACAATGCTGCGATAAGCTCTCAGCAGTACTTGACCGTGAAATACCGATGGATCCAAAACTCCTGATATTGGGAATAGTTGCGGATATAGAGTTATCCAGATTTGAAAAACTCATGTTTGCAACGACTACAAGTCTTGCCAAAAGAAACATAGCCCAACTATGGGGCTCGCCCGCACCGCCGCAATACACCAAATGGGTAGCAGACGTAGACATGTGTATCCCAATGGAGGTGAGAGTGTACACGACAAGAGGATGCCCGGAGAAAGCGGCCAAGATATGGCAAAAATGGGAGGACAGCTGAAGGCAAGTAAAGAACAGACACGGGGACACTGAGCGCCGAACAGTGAATCGATATAAGCCATCGGAACGATGTTGAGAAACTCTAGATGCAACAACTTTACAATATATGCAAATAGAAACCAGATGCCAGGAGGAAATGTATACCTGTGTGTTTAAATGTTCCAAATGTTTTAAATGTTATTAAAGTGTAAAAGGTTATGTGTGGTGACCAAATGTCAACCACATATTGTTGTTGTGTTTGATGATGTCCACAAAACAATAAAAAAATGTTATATCAAAAAAAAAAATCATGATTTTGTTCTTTTACTTTACTTGCTTCACCCTACTGGAATGCTCTTCCCCTCACTCTTCCTTCTATTATCTCTTAATCTCTATTTTGAACTACCCTTAAGAATCATCTCCTTCACTCCTGATGTTGTTCTTGAATATTGTGTATTGTTTGCAACCTCATTTGTATAATAAGTGTGTTCTGCACAGCGCTTTGGTGTAAAGCGATATATAACTGACTTATAAATACAAATACACGTATACTCAGTGCAGATTACAATTTACACGACTGCTCTTTACACCTGTTCCCTCTGGGAGTAAGGCTGTTAGTCTTGTTAGGGTCTGTTGTTCTAATATATTGTGGTGCATAAGAGTGAGGTGTTAAATATTGACATTTCACTTTATACTATGGAAATGACACCATAAGAGATTTTGTCTAGGATCACATTCTTTGGTTAAATAATGGTAACAGGATTTAGGCCAAACTATGTTTTGAGCACTTGACTGCATATCTTCCTATTTTTATTTTATACACCTATTTGTTAACGTTTGGACTTTATGATATACCTTGAAAAGTGAACAAGTTATATACTTACCTGACCATATATAAATTGTTATAGAAAATTCTTGTGAACATGTATATGGTTTTATCTCTGTTTTTCCCCATCCTGAATGGGAGATTACAGTAACAGCATGCAAAGTTAAATGATCCTAAATAAAGCTCACTCCGGTTTGAAAACGAATCATTATTTCACACAGCATGCAGCGTTAAGCATGCCCCTTCACATCATTCGCTAATCGCAATTCTCACCGATATCCCTGTGACTTCTGTCTGCTGAATCGCCCAGTAATTGCTCCCAATCACTGCTGATGCAGACCAATGCCTTAAGTAACTGTTTCACAGACTCCAGCTGCTGTGATGGCTCGTGCTGAAAAGATCACGTGAAACGTGTGAGACTCCGAGCAATAGGAAGGCTGCAGGGACAAACATAGTCTTGTCTTTTCCCAATCTTCGAGAGGCTGGCTGTTGAAATCGGCACATACCCTAAAAACAGAGGACTGTGGTTTGCCCTAGGGACCAACAGCAAACCTACCAAAAAACTGGTCAGTTATTTACAAAATGTGGTTTGCTCTAAGACCATCTTTGCCCCAGTGCAAATGCTATTGTAGCATGTTTCACTACATGTTTTTCCCAGGGGCGTAGGAGACCCATAAAATCTGGGCGGGCGGGGGTTGGGGGGCGGGACATGGGACACTTTGGGGACTTTGTCTTTTTTGTGTTTTAGTCAAAGAACTCGACTTTTCACAACATTAAAATAGCAGTACATATTAAATTACATATATCATCACTGTATGAAACAAAAGAAAAGAAGAAAAGAAAACCGAAGAAAATTAAGAAAAAGAAAAGTTCAGAGTATAAAATCCTCCCAGCAATGGACCTTTAGAGAGATATTTTATAATACTCTCTTTAGAGAGATCTTTTATAATACTCTCACCTGCGCTTTAAATGCAGATGCTTTATGGAGTTTCGCCAACCCTTCCTATCCTATTCCACATGAACCCTCAATGACGGAACACTTTACAGCAGTGCATGGATTGCAATCATACCTCGGCACCAGGGTATTTACATGGATAGCGAAACAAGTGCTGCTTTTGAATCGCAAGGCTCTGCTTATTTTTTTCTGGGTCAACCAGAGGGCTTATGGTGACCTCTATTAAAACTTGACTACACTTCATTATTCAGCTATTAATGTAGGCATTGAAAAGGCCCTTGCCAAGCATCGCCATAGGGTATTAGGTACCCACTGATGATAGCAGCTACAAAATGGTGCAAGTACCTGAACATTTAATAGCAGTGCCTGGCAAATGCCCAATATGTATAGACAAGCAAACACTTGCCATTGCTGGTTTTTAGCAGGACGGTTGTTTATTTGTATAGCAAGAAAAGGAGTGGATGAAGGCATCCCTGGATAAGACATTTGTCCCCAGCTCCAATTAAGTTATTAACTACCCATGGTTTTGTAGTAAACATGCCTAAGTCATTGGTTTTATCTAAACCAGAACTGGAACTGTACATGCCCTTTATATTTGTATTTTTTGTATTTTGTATTTATTTTATTTATAAAGCACAGCCAGGCCCTGGGGCATACGGGCGCATAAATTTAGATCAGGTTACATAAAGTTACAGTTTACATTTGCATGCGGTAGGCAGTGGTTACGGTTACAGTTAAATACAGACATTAGTGTTACAGGTACATACATATTGCAATTTTCATGCGGTAGGCAATGGAGGATGCAGTTAAATATTATAGTATAATATTTACAATACGTACAGTGGGCAGGCAGCAAGTCTAGGATCTGGGAGGTTAGACTGTCATTGTATCCAAGTCATGAAGCCAATGCTTAGTGTTGCGCTTAAATAGGTGGAAGGAGGGTTCTGACCTGAGGGGAGCGGGGAGTGTGTTCCATAACTTTGAGGCTAGTACAGGGAAGCTAGCTCCTCCCGAGTTATGGAGTTTGAATCTCGGTATGGACATAGTGTTTGCATGAGCTGCTCTAAGTGGTCTTGATGATGTGTGTGGGGTGGGTTGGTTAGTCACGTAGGATGGTGCAAGGTTGGCCGTGGCTTTGTGTGTAAGGGCAAGAGTTTTGAGAGATATTCTATGCTCAACTATGAGCCAATGCAGATTGCGTCTGGTCTCAGAGATATGCGACTTCTTAGGGATGTTGAGGGCTGCACTGATGGCATTATTTTGTATTACTTGTAATTTGTTAATATTTTTGTGGCTAGTACCTAAATAGAGGGCATTGCAATAATCTACTTTGGACAAAACTAACGTTCTAGAAAGTGTAATGCAATTGGGTGTGGAGATGAACGGCCTGCAGGCGGTGATAAGTTTACAGGTGTACGCGGATGATGATGCTACTGCATTAGTTTGTTTGGAGAAGGATAAGGTGGCATCAAGGTAGATGCCAAGAGTTTTAGTGTTGTTTGAGACGGTGATGGGATTACCATCTATAGTGACACCCAGGTAGTCAAGGATATCGAAAAGGGGCTTCGTGAAGACATTATAGAGTGTTGAGGACACACAGGAGCCTTGCGGGTCCCTACAAGGTACCGGTGAAGGTTCAGCTGAGTCAGTGGGAGAGAAGACCCTCATAGTTCTGTTTGCCAAGAAGGACCTGATCCAGGCAGTGGCTGCATCGGAGAAATGTGCTGCAGATTTCAAATGGTGGCAGAGTGTTTGGTGGTTGACCAAATCAAAAGCTGCAGACAGGTCAAGCAGTAAGAGGAGTGCTAGTTTACCATTGTCTTTTAGGATTTGGATCTGAGTAGTGAGATCTATTAAGGCAGTTTCCGTGCCGTGTCTGGGTCGGAAGCCGGCTTGCCTTAGTCCCAAAAGATTGTTTGATTCTATATAGCCTGTATTTGCAGGTAGGCTGCTCTGTCTAGTATTTTTAGTAAGAAGGGTACAGTTGTTATCGGCCTATAGTTAGACGGTTTGGCTGGGTCAAGAGTTGTTTTTTTGATTAGAGGAATGACCCAAGCGTCTTTTAAATTATCAGGCACTACTCCAGTTTTGAAGGAAGCATTGATAATGTTAGTAATAAATGGGGCCAGGTCATGTGCTGCTGCTTTGATGATCGGGAAATGGCAAGCGTCACCTTGGCAATTTGATGGTTTGAGTTGCCTAATGATATTTTCCACTTCCCAAATGGGGAGGGGTGAGAAACTAAATGGTTTACAAGTGGGCTCAAAGGTGGGCGTCTTATTGGGGTATTGTTTGTATTCAGGGTCAGAGAGTAACAAGCATTTTCTCGCATTGATTTTAGATTGTAAGAGAGCTATTTTATCTAATAGTGCCTTCTGGATATTGCTGCACCATAGAGCATCCGTGATACATTTGTCAATAGGGGCGAAAGGGGATTGTAATTCTTTTAGGATCTTGAAAAGTTCTTTTGTGTTTGATTCCGCTTGTGTAATCCTTGTGTTGTAGGTGTCTTTTTTAGCGAGTATAATGGCATCTTTGTAGTTAGAGGAAGCTAGGGTTAGCTCATTCTTATTGGTTACTGTAGGTTGGTTACATTTTTCCAATGTGCTTCTGCAGTTCTCTTAGTTTTGCACGGTTCTCTTAGATGTGGCGTGAACTATGTATTCAAGTGACGTTGTGGTTTAGATTTCTGCAATTTTAGAGGGGCGATGGTATTCAGAGCTTTAAGTATTGCCTGATTGTAAGTATCCACTAAGACTGTAGGGTGAGAAGTGGCAGTGTTGTTGAGAAGGGGGCGTAATAGCGGTAGGAGTTTATCCGGTGTAATGTCTTTCTTGTTCCTAATGCGGGTAGCTGGAGCAATGATAGGAACCGGGCGTTGTGTGTTGGCTTTGGTGCAGAAGGTTATTTTATGATGGTCTGACCAGATACATGGATCATTAGATAGGAGGTCAATAGAGCAGTTAAGATGGGTGAGTCAGTCCAGTGTTCTTCCTTTGATATGTGTAGGCTCATGAATAATGTGGGTGTGACCCAAGTCAGATAGGGTGTTGGCTAAATCAAGGGCATTGGTATTCGTGGGGTCGTTAAGACCAAGATTAAAATCCCCAAGTAGGATAGTTTGTGAATTGGGTTTAGTGTCAGTGGATATAAGGGATACAATATCCTCTATGAATGAGGAAAAGGGTCCTGGTGGTCGGTAGATGAGGTGCACTGTTGATGTATGGTTAGGTGATAATGGTAGTTTGATGGACAAGGATTCAGCAGAGGGGATTTGAAAGTCCTGAATGACTCTAATGTCAAAGGTGTTTCTGGAGATGAAGGTGAGTCTGCCTCCCTTCACCTGATTGGTGTTTCTATCACATCTAATGATAGCATAGTCATTTGGTATAGCAAGGGCCAGGGATGGGCCAGATGCTGCATTTAGCCAGGTTACCGTAAACGCAAGTAGGTTTAGCTTTTCATGAGTTATGAAATCAGCGATGTCTAATGAATGGGCGGAGAGGGACCTGGCATCGCCAAGGCTGCTTTGATGAATGTGTCTTTTGCAGGGGTTTTCTGTGGTGGTAGAGGTCGGTCATGCAAAGTGATAGGGGCTAGCTTGCTATCTGAGTCAGTGGCCAGATTAGCTAGGTTGTTATCTCTACGCAAGTGTTTGTTGCTCTTGTGTGCGTGAGGTTGGCGGTTTTTAGTCCACAGTCGGGCTCCTAATCTAGAGTTTCGGATTATGATGCTAGAGTGGAGGGAGCGTGGTGAGGTTGGAGCGTAGTTGTTTGTGATATTGTTGCAAGATAGAGGTGAACTATTATATAGCTTCAAGTATGGGCGCTGTTTTAATGGGGTGGCTCTGGAGTTTAGTCTGAGGTTTCTTTTAGTAATAGAGCAAGATTGATTTGGTGTTGGTCTGGTAGCAAAGTGACGTATCCAGAGTGCTGGATCATCCAAGTAGGGGTTGGCAGAGGGCATAGCATTAATCCACAAGGTGTGGGGAATAGCTACCTCAGGTGTGCCAGTGGATGTGTATTGGTTAGTGTGTAGGTGGGACTGACATGTCCAACGTCTAGTGTAAATGGACTGTAGGTGAAGGAAAGTAGTTAGGCACCAATACATAGTGGAGGTAGGCGATGCTTGTGGGCAAGGGATTGTGAGGTCCAAGTATGTGGAACAATTGGAGCGCATTTAAGATGAAATGCAGTGTCTAACGGCTAGGTTCACTGAGGTTTGTATGGGCTGCCGCAGCGATAGGGCCACAGCTTAGTTCCCAAATTAATCCATTTGGCTAGGTTGTAGTAAAAGTGATACCTAAATTCAAGATAGAAGCAATTAGCTAAGGATTTACTTATGGGCAACACCTAATTGTAAGATAAGGCAATTGACAAGAGCCAAGGGCAGCACATGAGTACTGGGTGAAGGCAGATAAGAGATCATTCTAGTGTTTCTTTAAAGGAATAGGTTATCGCGTAAAATGAGTCTGCGGCCCGCGTGGCTTCCATCCATCAAAAACCCATGAAAGTTGGCACCACGCACCTTGGCACCAGCTCCTACTACAGGACAGGTCAGAGATGAATATATACCTCATTTAAGGTTAGTCCTGACTTCAGACCTAGGCTGCAGGTAGGACTGAGTGAAAAGGGAGTTGATGCAGGAACAGCCTGCTGTGACTGTCTCTTCCTGGAGAGGACCCAGACAGGGGGGCAGAAGACACTGGGGCAGTGAGAGAGCGCCAAGCCCAAGCTCCAATGTTCCCTCTCATAAATTCTCCCCATGTAGGCCTGCACTTGGGAGAGGGGGGCCACTTTGTGTATTATCAGGCCTAATCAATGCGCAGACAGATATGGTGTAGTGTATATATCTGCAATTATTTCAACAAATGACTTCTAATCATCCTCGTGCAGGCCTCGTGAGCATGGATCAAGCGTTAGAAGAAGAAACATTTGTGACTCCACCCTTTATCTGGGAACATGAGGCGAGGCACCAATTTCCTTGTACAAATCTCCCCTCTGTACTCTTCTCTACTCCACATTCTCATCTGCTGCACACCCTTTTCTCCAAAATCCCTTCCCTGCAATGCACACCAAGTCATTACTCTGACACACTGCCGTCTGCACTTTCTCACTTATCTGTAATTCTCTCTCATTTGCAAAACCTGAAGCACCTCTTATGCCATTTCTGCCCTACACCACTCTCCCTGTGTGCTGGTCTTTCCTGCACCCCTCTCTCCCCTGTACATACTGGTCACCTCGTGCTGCAAACCATCCAGGCCAGGATTCCCTGATCAGTTTTTCAATGCGTTGCACGTGTTTAGAATCTATATCTGACATTGGCACAGCCGCCCATTCCCTCCAATAAATGCTCTGCATGCCACCCTGCACCTGGGAGAGGAGGGGTGGGGGGTCACTTGGCTGACTTACCTTATGGTAGCTACTGCCTGCTCAGCCTGTTCTCACTCGATAACACACATGCTGTCACGAGCACAGAGTCACTGCAGCACGCATCGCTGCCTGGCTTCTCCTTTATTCTGAAAAACAAAGGCTGAGGCTGCGCAGCAGTGCACGGCGCAGTCAGGGCACGGGCAGTTTGCTTGTTCCCCGGCCTGGGCACGTTCATCATGCGCAGGCGCAGGACTGGTGGCGTAAAACAAAATGTGGGGGCCCCTCTGCGATCCATACTGAGGGCCCCCCAACTCAGCAACAAATCACGGGTCGCGCTACACTCTGGGCCGGCCTAGATTATCACACTTGCGCAATACGCACGAATGTGCTGTTAAGGGGTATGCCACAAACTGCACTAGGAGAAAGATATAAATATGTCTTTTAATGCAATATACAGTACACTTTCTGAGAAAAATTGGCTAAAAAGCCAGAGTGTTTGCAATGGTTTTGTAGGTTAACACCAATCCAATACATGCAAGTAACCAACAGCGCACAAGAACATTAATGCTTTGCTATTAAAAATGCCATGCCGCAATGAAAACTTGTCCAACTGGCTGCACAATGTAGACCAGTGTAGACACATAATAACATTACAGCAAAGCATGCCAGGCCTCATTTAGACATAGCTAGACTGGTTGCACCAAAATGCCAGTCGAAGCAATAACACTCATCAAGAAGAGAACAAACATTCAAGCCTGCGTCTCTGTGGCCTCTAACAACACGGCCAAACTCTTTAAAATCTGCAAGCAACTGATCAATCCTGTTGTGGTCTTTACCTCTCCTGTTCCCTCCCAGGCCCTCTGTTTGGCTTTGTTCACTCACTTCTCTGCTAAAACCAGGAAATCCTGTCCCCCATCTCCTCTTCCTCTCCCTCTTCCTACCTTGGCACCCCTTTGGCCAGCTCTACTTCTATTCCTCCTTTCTCCTCTTTCTCACAGACAATACCTGATGAGTTTTCTAGACAAGTCCGATCTATGAAAGTGTTGTCTGAACAGGTGCTCCCCTGCTCCTCTAGAACCATCAAGGACCATATTGACACCCTTGCTCCAGCCTTGGCCGATTTCTGTAATCACTCTTTCACCACTGGAATGTTCCCCTCTCCCCTTAAGCACTCCCTTGTGCACCCACTCCTCAAGAAGCCGTCTGCCTTTCTTGCCTGACGGGCAAACTATCACCCAATCCCCATGACCCCTTTACTGGGCAAACTGTTGGAAATAACTGCCCATCTTCCAGCTTACTCTCCACATTGAATCGGTTGGTTGTCTCCATGACCATCATTATGTCTTCAGAGCTGCCAGAGGCCCGAAAACTGTTCTCCTGAACACCCGTGAAGATCTGCTCTCTAACCTTGATTACACCATTCCTTCTGTCCTTATCCTCCTTGATTCTTCCTCTGCTTTCGACATGGTGAACCACGCCATCCTGATCAACTGACTCCATGAGAACCCGGGTATCACGGATCAGGCCCTTGAGTGGCTGACCTCCTTCCTATTGAACTGCCCCTCCCAGGTGCAACTTGGTCCCTTTCTCTCTGCCACATCTCTCTATACCTGTGGCATTCCCCAGGGCTCCATCCTCTCACCCTGGTTTTTCAACCTCTTATTGGCCCCTTTGGCCCACCTGATCTCTACCATCTCCTCTTATGCAGATGGAACTCAGCTTGCCTTCAGACTCCTCTCTCCTCCCTCTCTCATTCCTGACTGTCTATCCGCAATTCAGGATTGGTGCACATCCACCGTTCTCTCACTTAATGCCAGTAAGATAGAGATCCTTGTCATTGGGACCCCTGCTTTCCCTCTCGCACTCTGGCCGCCCGCCCTGGGCCCTCTTCCTTTGCCTTCCTGCGAGGCAGAAAACGTTGTTGTCATCTTTGACTCCGCTCTTTCTTTCTCTCCTCACATCTCAGACATCGCCAAGAAGTCCCACTACCAGCTGCTCCTCCCCAAAGGGACTCTTCCCTTTGTCACTTTCCCCCAGAAGCTCACTGTCTCCAGAGCCCTGGCTCTCCCTAGGCTGGACTACTGAAACAGCCTCTTTCTCAACCTGCATTCCTCTACTCTCTTCCCTCTGCAACTAATCCAGAACAGGACTGCAAGACTTATCCTTGGCCTCAAGCCCAGGGATCATATCTCTCCAGCCCTGAAATCTCTCTACTCGCTCCCGGTTGCTGCAAGGATCAAGTTCAAGACCCTTTGCATTGTCCACAAAGCTTTCTGGGCCCGGTCCCACACTACATACAATGCTCTCTTCCAAAATACCTTCCTTCTCAAGCCCTTTGCTCAGCTACCTCCAACTCTCTATGGGTTAGACGCTTCCCCAGACAGAGAGTGGGGGGGTAGATCTCTCTCCTATGCAGGTGCCTCCCTCTAGAAAGGCCTTCCTGCCCCTCTCAAACTTGAGCCAGACCACCTGAAGATCTGGAAGCAGCTCAAAATGTTCCTCTTCTCCTCTGCTTTCTCTCTCTCCCTCCCATGCTGGCCTACTGAAGTATGCGATGTGAGACAAAAGTGGTAAGAATGGCCTTGATGGTCGCATACAAAGATCATTGAATAAATAACCGGCACCCCGTACCGCAGCCTCCACCTTCACTCTCCTCCCCAACCGTCGCTCTCCACCCGTCATCGCATTCCACATTCTCCGCATACCATGGGCTGGAGGCCACGAGATAAGTAGCCTCGGGGTGCTCATGGAATACCACATCATCCCCCCTTTACACAAATTTTGAAATAAGATAAGAACTTGAATGTTCCTTAAACTTTTCCAGAACAACTAAAAAGTTAATACCGAAAGGAAAACAATTGAATAACATTACATAGATAAATGAATGCAAACTTATTAAGTCGTAAGAAGACTAACGAACTAGCATAATACAATTGCAATAGTAAGTAAATTCACGTCATAATCCCTAGACCAAAATGGTAATCTCTTCTCTCTTGAGCTACGTGCACACCTATTATCAGACATCTCAACCACTTGTTGTCGTTGTGCATTCTCTCCACCAGACTGTCTCACCCTCACCAAATTATCATTCACCATATCCATACCCTTTAGAATATATTCATCACCAAATAGATCACTCCCTTTTCTCCCCACTTTGGCTTGCATAAATCCCTCATTATTTCCTTTCCACATCCACTTACTAACTCTATCCAGATTCCAAACAGATCCTCCTACAACTGCTCTCTTGAACACTTGTACCACTTTAACAGGTCTGCTGTATTTAGATTCACCCTTTTTAACACTCCGTCCAAGTTTGATTCGCACAAAATCTCCAGGTAGAATTCTCAATTTAAACTTCTCAGGAGGAGTATTATGTAAATCACACGTACCTTTCCGTTTGTTGGAATTCCTTGATCCTGCCCTCACAACTTTCCTCCGATTAACCCATTCAGGAATTAATAATGTATTGGGAGCTCTTCCCCTCATTAATTCAAAAGGAGAAACCTCCATTCCTCTCTTAACTGACATCCTAGTACTCCATACCCTCTCCTTTAGAACTTCATCAACTGGTATGTTGTTGCTCAATGCCAATTCCACTGCTTCTACAATTACACGGTTATATCTTTCCACCAACCCATTGGTTTGTGGGTGGTATAATGAACCTCCATTCAATTCCCATCTTCTTGGCAAAATCTTTCATTTCACTACTTCTAAACTGAACACCATTATCACTTATTATTACTTTGGGAAATCCTTCCCTACTGCAAATCTGCATTAGAAACTTTACTACCTCACCTGTGTCAATTTCCTTCACCGCTTTGACTTCTACCCAACCTGAGTAATAGTCTACTAATACTATTAGGAACTTTTTCTCTCCCACTAACTTCATATATGGCCCGATGATATCAATTCCTAACATCTCCCATGGAAAATCACCCTTGTCCATGTTAATTGGCTTGGACTTGACAATCTTGCAACTTTTATCACTGTTTTGACATGGCCAACAATTCCTGATATATCTCTCAATCATAACATCCATGTCTGGCCACCAGTATTTCAAACGCACATTATTCTTAGTGCCTGTAATGGCGGGATGGCCTTGATGTGCCTTTTCTATGAGCTCACCCCAAAACTTGTGTGGGGGAATTAACTTATCCCCTCTAACTAAAAATCCATCCTCCATTGACAACTCATCCCTAACTTCCCAAAATCTCCTAAAACCTTTGTTAATGACTTTTTTCTCAGGCCAACCTGACTCCGTGTACCTATTTATCTCTTGCAACTCATCATCTTTGGCCAACTCCACCATCCACATCTCCTTGGACGTGACCTCAAAAATAGTCGCTACTCTTTCTTCATCAGGATCAGCACTTGTCTCATCACTCTTCAATGGCAACCTAGACAAATAATCAGCAATTCTGTTCCTTTTCCCTGGTACATACTTCACAGAGAAATTGTAATCTTGTAATTTTAAACTCAATCTAGCTAATCTCGGTGAAGCTTTACACATCCCCTTCACCGTGAGAACTTCTATTAAAGGTTTGTGGTCAGTCTGAACTATAAATTTGTTTCCCCATAAATACTTTCTGAAATAATTAACTGCCCATGAACAAGCCAACAATTCCTTCTCGATCACAGAATATCTACCTTCTGTTTCTGAAATAGCCCTTGAAGCATGAATGATAGTTTTCTCATTTGCCTCTTCATCAATCTGTGTCAACACTGCCCCTAAACCACTTCCACTGGCATCCACTGTGATCATGCTCAATCTTCCATAAACAAATCCTCCCAATTCTATAGAGTTACAAATTCCTTGTTTTATACTTCCAACTGCCTCACTACACTCATCACTCCAGGTAAATTTTGCACCCTTTTTTAACAGACTCCTCAATGGTTCTGTGGTACTGGCAAAATTCCTTACAAACCTGTTGTAGTATTCACATAATCCCAAAAATGACCTTAACTCGTCCTTGTTTTTAGGTTCAGGAGACTCCTTGATGGCTTTCAATGCATCCCCTTTTGGCTTATAGCCTTTGCCATTCACTGCATGTCCTAAATACTCTACTTCCTCTACTCCAAATTTACATTTGCTATCTTCAACTTTCAACCCGACTTCCTCCAACCTCTTCAACACTTCCTTCAATCTCCTATCATGCTCCGCAGATCCCTTGCCAAACACTATTATATCATCTTGATATACAAGTGTTCCACTCAAACCTTTCAACACATTCGTCATAATTCTCTGGAATAATGCTGCTGCAGACGCCAGTCCAAACGGCATGCGTTTGTATCGACACAACCCTGGTGGTGTAACAAATGCAGTAATATCTCTACAATCTTGTGTCAGGGATATCTGATGATAAGCGCTAGATAAGTCTAACGTAGAAAACACAGATATGATACGAAGTGGAAAAACATCTGTTATAATGTTCTTGTTGACGTCTCTTAAGTCCACACAAATCCTAGGTTTGCCATTTTTCTTTACTGCAATCACAATGGGGCTTATCCATTCAGATGACTCAATGTTCTCTATCACTCCTTCAGATTCTAACAAGGTCAATTCCTGTTCTACCTTTTCAGCAATAGCAAACGGAATGGGTCTGGATTTAGTATGCCTGACAGGAATTGCTCCCTTCTTGAGGCGAATTCTGTGTGAAAAATCTTTCAACAAACCCAATTTAACAGATTTGTCCTGTTCTTTTTCTTTGACTTCCTTGCTTTTTACTGCTTGACTCTTGTTGACAACCAGGATTTGTTCTTCATTACTTGGATCCAACCTGATCCTGAGTCCATCTTGATCTCTCCAACCCAAAACCTTTACTCCCTTTTCTGCCACGTATACCTTTACTTGAGATCTTCTGTCTTTAAATTGAACAATGCTCGAGAACCACCCAATCATCTCGATTTTGGATCCCTCAAACCCACCAGGATTCAGAATGTCAGATGCCTTCATCCTGGTTTTGAGGCCACATTTTACTAAATTCTTCCATGTTTTCTTGGTGATAATTGTCCTTGGCGAACAACTATCCACTTTTACTTTTAATCTCCAGTTGTCCATGCATACTTCACAACTCGGGCATTTGAATTCTCCATCAGGTGGTTCTCGTATCAGAAACACTCTTTCTTCATCCGATTCTTCTTCTTCTTCCATAATGGCAGATATCTTCTTCCTTCTTCTACACATGACTGCGAAATGGCCTCTTATACCACAGTTTCCACATTTAGTCTCAATGCGGGACATTGTCTTGCATAGGCATAGTGACCAACTCTGCCACAACTATAACATCTGTCTCCTTCCTTCTGTTGGTTATGCTGAGTTCTCTGATCGTTCTGAGGTCTGGGTTCATTTTTCGCCCAAGACTTTCCTCTATATGAATTCCCTCTCTGCTCATAACTCCTCATTCTGTTATTCCGTCCTGCTGCATTAACTTCAATCTTGTCTTTGTTCTTAGTATTTCCCCCTCCTCTGTCTTTCGGTCAAATTATATTGACCTGTGCTTGTTCCTCTGTTTCTTTTTCTTGCATCTCCTTGCTGCTCTGGCTATGTATTTGCATACTTTGTACAGCCTCCTCTTTCTTGCTTTTCACCTCCTTCGAACATAAGTGAGTGTGTCTACTCGCTTTGCTATTGCTATGGTTTCCGGCAGAGACGGATTAACCACCATCCACAGTCTATCCTGGATTAAGTTATCTTTCGAGTGGATAATGATCTGATCTCGGATCAACTCATCCAAAGTGATGCCATTGCCAAATTGGCAAGTCCGTGATAGTACTCTCAGTGCGGAGACATATTCTTCAATGTTCTCATGTTCCTTCTGCACTCTAGTATAGAACTTGTACCTGTTTATGGCCACATTGGTTTCTGGAGCATAATATTTGTCCAATTGCCTGATAGCTCTGTCATGCTCATCAGCATCACCAGCTTCATCTCTAGTCAATTCTGGTAATTCTCTGAACTTCCTTTGCCCTTCCAACCCCAACGCATGTAGTAATAACAACTTCTTTTTTCGGGATGTGAGTTCCTCCTGTTCTACTGCTTGGATATAGTTCAACCAGAATTCTTTCCATTCTGACCATAGAACTGCTGGTTGACCTGGAGTTGGAAGGAAACTTGCTGGCGGTTGTATACTGATGCCCTGCATAATCCTGCAGTAATCTGATTCTTGTATCTGAATACACTCTTATATCCTCCTTTGATGTGCTATTGTTTTTTTTAATTTTTTTTAAGTACTGTGAGGAGGAAGAGTGGATCACCGTCTACTCCTTATTATTATTATTTTTTGTTGAAAGTACTGTGAGGAGGAGGAGTGGATCACCGTCTACTCCTCATTCTGCCTACTCTTCCTGTAGTCAGGCAGATCACGTGACTCGCTCTGCTGCGGGTCCTTTTCTCTAAAACACACAGCTTGTCCTAGGAGGGCGGGGACAGTTCCGCACAAACCAACGTGTCAGACGTCAGTTCGGAGCAGCCGCTCTCTGTCTTGGCCCTACAAAACTGCACGAACCAACGCAATGCCAGTGTGCTAGTTCGGAGCGTCTGCTCTCCGTCTGCACAAGCATGCACAAAATGGTGCAGCTACTCGGAGCACCCGCTCTTGGTGTCCAACATGACCGCTGTCGCTGCTGCTGCTGCCGCTCTCTCCGACCTGTGGGCTCTCAAGGCGCCGGCATCCTCGTCGCCATTTGAAGTATGCGACGTGAGACGAAAGTGGTAAGAACTGGCCTTTATTGGTCGCATACAAAGATCATTGAATAAATAACCGGCGCCCCGTACCGCAGCCTCCACCTTCATTCTCCTCCCCAACCGTCGTTCTCCACCCGTCATCGCATTCCACATTCTCCGCATACCATGGGCTGGAGGCCACGAGATAAGTAGCCTCGGGATGCTCATGGAATACCACACCTACCTGACCTACCTGTCTGCTGTACCGACTGGTTGCTGGGCTACCCTCAGAGTCTCACTATGTCCAGACTCTTTCTTGATCAGTCACTCCTGCACTGCCTCTGGGACTACCACGCACTTAGGGGCTGTAACTTTAACCCTACAGTCCCTTGTTCTCCTTGCACTACCCAGAGCCGCACTGTCTTTGCTGCACTTACATTGCTGCCCTGTTTTTCCCTCCTCTCTCCCTTGCACTTCCCCCCTCCCTTTCCCCTTGCACTTCTCATTCTCACACCTGCACGATCTGAATGACAAAAGGCCTAGTAAGATCGTTTATCTTGTCCTCCCTCTATCTTCCCTCCTGGGTATTGTCGCGCCTAGAAACACTTGTGTACAGGCGCATTATAAATTACTTACATCATTTTATCACAGATGCCCAGAAAAATATACAATGCTGCAGTAAGAAACGACTAGTCTGGCAGCACCCTAAAGCCAGTCTGGCCAAGTAATTACACTTTGCAGGACTGCTTTATCAGAAAAGCCCAGTTATAAAAAAAGTCAAACCAAACTGAGGAATGACTAGACTAGCTGCACCAAAATGCCTCTCTAGCCACTAATACCACATATCATGCCTGCTTAGCCTGGACATGGACAACCATTATGATTTGTCTGACTAACCTGCCCCCACACAAACATCCCCTCTCCTTCCCAACCCTACCTCAACCTCCAAAATCAGCTCCTTGGCCCAGAATTACCTCCACATCCATCTTCCTTGTCCCAGAGCTTACATATGAGGCTCCTTGACTCACAGCTAAGTACTGTAATGAGGAAGGGTTGGACTAGGAGTAATGAAGATTACAGGTAGCTAATTCAGGCATTACCTCCATATACCTCTACCTCATTCCCGTACTTGCGTATGAGGCAGAGTGCCTTATACGTAAGTATGGGGACGAGGAAGAATAGGGCTAGGAGTAATGAAGATTACCAATAAGTAATCAAGGCATTAAACACAAGTAGTGGTGCAACACCATTGAGTTGACAAGGATTCAGAACCCCCCCCGAAATGTTGGGCTATGTTGACTCGTCCTGGCTGACCTTCAGAGCAGTTGCCGGACAGAACAGGATAAAGATGTTAAATGGCACCTGGGTTTCGCTGTTAAAAAGAGCCCAGCAATTACAACATAAAGCATTTCACTGTTAGTACCTGCATTCAAATGCCACATTTTTTAGGCAATTGAAATCGTGGTGTGGGTTTAGTACTTGCATGCCAGGGGAGTGATTAGAAGGGTTGAGGAGACCACTCAATTCTCGCAGCAGTCCATAAGTGGGAGCTTTCAACCTTAAAGGAGAGAGTTAACTGGTTGTAACATTGAAGCAACACTAGAATAGTCTCATTAAAACGCGTACAGAAATTAGATGCCCCACACAAATAAGTTTGCCCTTCCTCAACCGCCTGTGAAGTTATCGCCTCGCCCAACATTTGAAGGGTTATCCCCCCGAATTGTAGGTTTTGTTGCACCCCTGAACGCAAGCCCACGCACAATTCACCATATACGTACATGCACACCCAGCCATACATACATTTAAGTGTGCACTCTCAGCATACAGGCACACCCAGGCAGCCATCCATACATTTAAGTCTGCACCCTTTCACCATACAGGTACACCCAGGCAACAACCCGTACATTTAAGTATGCACCCTTTCCCCATACAATCACTCAGGCAGCCACCTATACATTTAAGTGTGCACCCTTTCACCATGCAGGCACACCCAGGCAGCCCATGTACATTTAAGTGTGCACCCTTTCACCTTACACTCACACACGCACCAACCATGAGCCCTATTACTTCAAAAATAAACAGTTTCTTTTTGAAGTCACTTTGACTTCCATAAAGAAATTATTTCCGTTAAGGACCGAACCATAACGGAAATAATTTCTTTATGAATGCAGAGTGACTTCAAAAAGATACTGGGCCTCATTACGACTTTGGAGGCAGCCATGGTGCTATTAGCGCCATGGCTGCCTCCAAAATCGTGTCCAGGTCTGGGTTCCCTGCATGAGGAATTACCGGGCTATTCTGAATTTGGAGGGCCCAGTAATTCCTCCGTCAGGGAACCCGGACCCGGTCCTTCCCCATTCCCATTTGAGCCCCCATAGGGCTCAACGGGAATGGGGAGGGAGCTAACAATGGGCCCACTCATGGGCCCGTTGTTAGCTCCCTGGTTCCCTCAAGGAACCCGCTATGGACGTCTGGATAAACCAGACGTCCACAGCGGGTCCCGCGAGGGAACCTCGTAATAGTGCGGAGTGGGTTTAACGGCGCCGTTAAACCCATTCCGCACATCACATAATGAGGCCCACTGTTTCTTTTTGAAGTCATAGGGCTTCCCCACCCCATGACATGGAGGCCTCCGGCCTAGGGTCTTCCATTGCATGGGGTGTGGGGATCCCTCGGGCTTCAAAAAGAAAGATTATTTTTGTAGTCACTCTTACTTCATAAAGAAATTATTTCTGTTACAGAAATAATGTCTTTATGAATGCAAAGTGAAATCAAAAAGAAAAAAATTATTTAAAAAAAACAAACATTTTTTTCTAAGTGGGGCCTCCACCCAGGACATGTGCTGATGGGGCCCCCCACACGGCCGGGGCAGCCGGGGCCCCGTTACACCAGTGCACAGGGCAGCAGCAGAAGTTGCAGACAGTCAGTCTACTGTAAGCTTGCAAAAGTAAAAGTAGACTCTACTTTAACTTTTGCAAGCTTACATACATTTTACAGCAGATACACAAATAATCTGGGGGGGATAAAGGTATTATATCCCCCCACGTCCTACACCCATGGCTTTTCCCCTATGTGAAATAAAGATGCAGACACAAGGGTAAATACAATATTTTATGTATGTAGTGGGGATTTCTTTCTGTGTGTGTATTGAAATGGACTAGTCCATATAGCCCACCATGTGGCCAGAGGCGTGTTTAAGAAAGGAAACGAAAATAAAAGGAAAACGAAGGAATGGAACTCCCCTGCCCAAGAATGGACTGGGCAGGGGAGAAAAGCATCCAAAGAAGATTTTAAAAAGTAAAATGACAGTTGGGGAGGACAGTAAGAACAAGCTGAAATAGAGATGCTGCAGAAGAGGAGGAAAAAACAAAAAGAAAATAACTACCTGGGGAGCACTGCTTTGAGCCCCCCCAGGGCCTAAAAACATCAATGATACGGTCCATGGGGAACCCCTTCAGTGAGATAACCATGGCACTGGGCTGCTTAGCAGGAACAGCCTAGCTGTTCATGGGTCCCTGGTGTCTGTCGGCATGTCCAGGGCTCAAACCGGTCAGACCCAGACAAGTAAAGTACCCGGGCAGTGTGTGCAGAGCTACCTGGGCCAAAAGGAACAGTGCCGTCCACGCTGCTTGAGGGGTCGGCCTGAACGAGGATGCCCTGTCATGCCCCCAATCGGCCTGCCTCATGGCTGATGAGGCAGACCCGTCTGAAAGTCCTCTCAGATTGTGAAGGAGAAGCCCGGGCTGCCTCGCTGGGTAGCCAAGGTCAAGAGCGGGACACCGAAACATCCCGGGTTGCCTCGTCATAACAGCTCAGGTGAAGCAAAGCTGCAAGGAGGCACCCTGAGTGGAACTCCAGTGTCCCCCAGACACGATGCTGATGGTGCGAGCCAAGACGAGCATCATGCCACATGTGCAGTGGTGTCCACAGTGGCATCCCCATTGCCAATGGTGCCACCCTGAGAACTGTAGCTGCAGGTCTGGCCTTGAATGCCATTGGATCCTCCATCTATGGGGCACATTCTGAAGATGGATGAAGACCACAGGACCAGCAGTGAGTGTAGAGGGACACTTATGAACACAGGGGACTGCCCATGAACAATGTTTGGAGCACAGGCTGTGTTGTGAGCATGGGTGGCCTCATGTGGTGGACGGAGCCACCCAGAAGAATGGAGAAATGGGGCCAGGCCTCATAGTGACCAGGGGCAAGGTCCCCTACAGCCATCCACAGAAGGGGACTCCACCAGAGACAGCCCTAAAAGGTACTGTCAGTGTTTGATTGACAGCAACAGCCATCCCATTGTAAACTAATGTACTATATGTGTTTTATGGAGTATGTCATTGGGCCTCATTACGAGTCCAGCGGTAAAACCGGCAGGCTGACGCCGGACTCGTGGGGATGTACCGGCTCCGGACTTGCCAGAATTACTGGGGTATTACAGCCCCGGTGGTCCATTAATTCCGGAGCCGGCATTCGGGGGCCGTGGAAACACCGGCACCATGCGGTAATGGTAATGGTCAGACCTGGCGGGTGTAACACCACGCGGCCACAAAACGCGTAGTTTGTCAGTCTGGAAAACAGTGCCAGTACGGTTTTACCGGCACCGTTATATCTGGACCGGCTAACATGTAATGAGGAACATTATTTGTCTTTTAGTGTATATATTTAATTAATAGATGTTAACTGAGTCAATTGCGGAGCTAATTGCAGTCGTCGGCAGTCTGCTCTCAGAGTCTGCTCTCAGTGGCAATTGTTGTGGGAGGACCCACTAGCAACCTTTATAGACTCCTTTCCCCGCGGAGCAGACCACAGAGTGAATTGCAGAGCTAATTGCAGTCGTCGGCAGTCTGCAGCATCAAGTCAGCGAGTCATTAAGATTCCACGGCATTAAGGGTGTGGTGCGCTGACGGGGCGACCACCTGGAAATGTCTGAGTTATCCGACAGATGGCTACGGAGCGGCCGCCCATCACAGGAAGACTGAGGTATGGAACTGCGTAGCCCCTTAAAACCATCTTCTCGTGCAAAGCGGCTGACCTCTGCTCCAACATGCATGCAAACGCAGGCCCAAGATGAGGAGACAGGTATGTTACTAATCCGGAGTACGGATATTGCTGATAACACTGAAAGTATCGAACGTATTGAAAGTATTGAAAGCGCAGATATTGGCCAAATATATCCTGAAACAATCACAGGAAGCGAAAATTCAAAGTTAAATTCCAACTCCAACGGGCTCCTGCTTCTACAGGGTGATTTGAACAAACTGCCCGAGACCGTTGCGCTACCTGACCCACACCCCACGGAGGAAGAAATCTTACAGAGTCAGCCTCATGAGACAGCGAGCCCACAGTGGAGAAAGCAGCTGGCCGACATGAAGGGGGACCCCGAACTATCAGTGAACGTGGCGGGGAAAGGGTCAGCAGAAAACTCTTTACCTGCTGCTCTGGGCACCGGTGTCTTCCCTGGGTTGCTTGCCGGTGCAACTAACGAGATGTCATCAGAGCTCCGGAGAGCACACGAGGTGAGGCCTGGGGGAGGGGCCAAGGGGCAGGAGAAAGGGGAGAACGTTGGAGGTGGGGACCAAAACACAGGGCCCACCCAGAAAAAGGAGACAGCTGGAGGGATTTCCCAGCTGGGGAAGGGAAATTCCATCCCAACCAAAGCTGACTCAGCAGGCATAGCGGGCACAGAGTCTCCAGTGTTAGACATCCGCGTGCCTGCTGCTTGTGACCCGGAGATCACAGAGCCAGAAAACTTACCGGAACGACAAAAAGCTTCAAAGAACTCGATTCAGTACAGTAACGTGCAGATTGAGGTACATCTATATAACAAAGTAGATGATTTAAAGAGCCCCTCCCCTGAAAAAGCCACAACTGGGCTGCAACATATAGAAAACCTGGCCCGAAGAAACAAGGAGATGGAAGCAATAGACCTACTACCAGCAAATAAAATGACTTCATCGGCCAAAAGAGAGATCATGGAGAAAGAAATCTGGATGATTCGATCAACAGAAATACCAAATTATGTTGATTTCCATACGAAGCACTCACCTCGGAAAGTGAAGAAGAAGGGACCTCCCCATCAAAAAAGGAAAGGAATGAAAATCAGCCCTCTATCAAGGTGTGTAAAGAAGTGGGAAACCAAATAAGCAGGACGAAAAAGGTGGAGATGGCCTGCACATCGGGCTCTAACAACAGGAAATATAGAAAGAAAAGAGGAATCAGGGAGAAAATAACATCAAAGCCACCAAACTACAATTTACTAGAAAAATTCTTCAAGACATTTTTTGGGGAATCAGATAAAACGGCAAATGAAATCTCGGACAGCGATATGCTGGAGAGTGTTAACTCACCACAACTGTGCGACCTGCCAGATAAAATGAACCATAGAGCACAGGACATCCCGGCAATAAAATCAGCAGTAGAGCCCCAGAAGGAATATATACCACACAAAACGTCAACACCGATACTCTGGCACTTCGGAAAAAATCCAAAGAACGTGACCCACTTAAAATCAACAAACCGAAATGAGCAATTAATACCCTCAAATGAACATCAAGTAACAGCAGCAGGTGGCCAGATGCTGCAGAAAGATCAACCCGAAACGCTTCAAAGCCCAGTAGTAGAACAAGAAACGTTGGGTGTGGCGGCAAAAAATGCCCTTGACGGCGCAAGGGGTGGGCGTGTAACATCAGAGAAAAGAAGATCTTCATTGGAGCCAAGGGCAATTTATTTATTTATTTATTTATTTATTCGGATTTGTAGAGCGCACGTCAGCCCGGGGGCATTGTGGCGCTTGTTACAGACACATCTTAGGTGCATATACACGTGTAATACATAATTTACAGGAGCAGGTATGACATTTGTACAAATTTACAGTGTAGTATAATTACATGGGTAGGCGAGTGTCACATATTATGGTGCAAGGAAGGAGGTCTTAAGTTTCCTACGAAAAATCGGGAGTGAGTTCTCCGCTCTAATGTCTGCAGGTAGAGCGTTCCAGGACTTTGCAGCAATGTAGGGGAAGCTTAGGCCACTGGCTTTGGCTTTTTTGATGCGTGGGATATGGAGTAAGTTGGTGTATTGCGTCCTGGTGGGACGTGAGGAGGAGGGTTTGGAGATGGTCTCTGATAGGTAGGAGGGGGCGTAAAGAGAGAGGCATTTGTGTGTGAGGGTGATGATTTTGAGTGTGATCCTCTCTTTGACCGGAAGCCATTGGGCTGAGTGTCTGGCCTGGGAGATAGGCTCTCTTCTTGGGATGCTAAGAGCGGCCCGGAGAGCATTGTTCTGTGTGACTTGTAGTCTGTTTAGGTTTTTTGCCGATATGCCTGCTAGGAGGGCATTGCAATAGTCCAGTTTGGCTCCAGTGGTTGCTTTGGCTATTGAAAAGAAGTTAGGTTTTGAGTGGTATGTCTTATAAGTTTGGTTGTATCTGCAGATGAGTAAGTGATTACGCTTACTTGTCTGGTCATTGTTAGTGAGGAGTCTAGTTAAACTCCCAGTATCTTGACAGCTGTGGATACTGGGATGATGGAGTTGTCAATGGAGAAGTTGCATACAGTTTGTCCAGTTTGTCTAGGGTGCTCTGTTGCCCTAGTATCATGATTTCAGTCTTGTCTCCATTAAGGCAGAGGCCATTAACTGCCATCCAAGCCAGGATGATGGAGTAGATCGTGTGGAGTGCCTAGGCATCTTCGTGGTATGATCCTGAGAGAGGTAGAAGTACTTGTGTGTCGTCCGCATAGTTCGTGTACGTGATACCATGTGAGTCGAGTTTGTCAAAGAGAGGCTTAGTGAACAAGTTGTAAAGTGTCGGTGCAGTGCAGGATCCTTGAGGGACCCTGCAATGGATTGTAGTGGGTGTGGCGTTAGCAGTGTCCGAGAAGACTTTCATGGCTCTTCCCTCTAGGAAGGAGGTGATCCAGAGGGCTGATTCTTTAGAGAAATTGGTTGAGTGTTTGAGGTGTGAGGTGAGGGTCTTGTGATCAACCAGATCGAATGCGGCTGAGAGATCTAGGAGGAGCAGTAGGGCTGGCCTGCAATTATCCATGATTTGGGTGATCTGACTCTTCAGATCCACCAGGGCTGTTTTGGTGCTGTGTCCTTTCCGGAAGCCTGATTGCCTGGTCCCTAGGATGGAGTGGGTCTCCAGAAAGTGTTGGATTTGGCAGTGTGCGGCTTTGTCCAGTAATTTCAAGAGGAATGACACTGTAGTTATTGGTCTGTAGTTGTTGGGTTGTAGGGGGTCAAGGGTAGAATTTTTTAGGAGGTGGTGGACCCATGCCTCTTTGAGGCTAGCTGGGATAATGCCTGATTTTAAAGGATGCATTGATGAAGGCCATAAAGAGTGACACAAAGCAGTCTGCGCAGTCTTTGATGAGCTTGGGCGGGCATATATCACCTTTACAAGGGGAGGGTTTGAGATTTTTTAGTAAATTGATAACTTCTGGTTCAGTGACATCCCTGAAGGAGAAGTCAGGTATGATGGGCTTAGACAAGGCAGTTGTGGAGTTGGTAGGCTTGGTTCCTGTCTGTTGAGGTAATGCTTTGCAGTGGTCCTTGATTTTCTTTTGGAGAAGGTCAATTTTGTGTAACATGGCAGCTTGAATGCTGGCACACCAAGCTTCATCTTTGATTATTTCATCAGGTGTATTGTGTGGGGGAGATGAGCTCTTTAAAAATGGTGAAGATTTCTTTAGAGTGCGATTTGGCAATAGAGATTCGTGTGTTGAAGGCGTTGGCTTTGGCAGCGGTGATAGCTGTTTGGTATTGGTGGGAAATTAAGTTGAATTTGTTTTTGGCACTGCTGCAGGGGTTGGTTTTCCAGTTTTTTGGTGCTTCTCTTTTGCGAGAGCTCATTGAGTGCAGTTCTTCAGTGAACCAAGAGTTGGTGTGTAGTGATTTCTTTTCTTTTTTCCATTCGAGTGGTGCTATTTCACTAATAGCTTTAGTGATGACATCTTTGTAGATGTCTGCTAGGATATTGAGCCAAAAGGACCAATATCCCAAGAGGAAACATCAATTGTGCCCCTAATCGCACCCTTGGCCCAAAGATTATCGGAGAGAACTGTACAACAAGTTTTACACAGACAAGAAGAACTACATTCTTCTCAAAGGAAAACACAAGGACAAAGTGAATCATCTCACCTGAAAGACACTCTGGGGAAAAAAACAGACCTCTTAAATATAATGGCAACAGTTACAATCGCGCTAGCGCCATTTAGTAAACTGTATGAGAGCATCAACAACACATTAAAAGATAAAACAACGATGATTGCTTTGATGTACACCAAGATGCATTTCCTCGAGGGATATAATATTGCGAATGGGGGGGGGCACCACTGAAACCCTTAATCAAAACCTGACACAAGCTGCAAATGACGAAGAACTACACAACATTCCTCGAAGTATGCCAAAAAAGGCAACAGAGGATTGTAATGAAGTTGCAACGCAAACAGATGCGAGAGGTTCGCAAGATCCGCTACCAAATATGAGCGAGATAGTAGAATGCTTGGGAAATAAAGAGAACTACCCAGCAACTAAAGTATCTACTATGGCCGGATCAAAAATTCAGCAAAAGGAACTTCCGAAGGCGGGGATCAAGAATCAAGCCGCCATTAAACCGGGGAAAATTAATGGATGCATCTCAACGGGAGAAGATAACATCTCAAAAACAACAAAAGCAATTCCAGAAGAACAGTCCAAAAATAAAGAACATAATAAGAAAAACCCGTTTTCCTACGGCATTTTTAATCAAACGAAATGGCCAAAGGATCGTGCACAGCCGCAAAAACCATCGCGAGTTGCCAAAAATCGACAAAAAGAGCAGATGACAAACAAAGAGAGTGTTAAACCAGGGGGATCCAAACATAGTTGCCCAGGAAGGAAATATGACATAAAAAAATGAACACCAGTTTTGGTAGAAGACAGTTCTACATCCATAACTGACTTGATGAATTTGAGTACCTATTCAATTGAAGAGTCAGAACCTGAACAAAATCAAGCCCTGGTACACCAAAGGAAATCAAACCATAATGAAAACAACCGGGCAAACGAGGAACCAAAAAGAGAAAGTGTTCATTATACAACCGGCACTCCCAGAAAAAGAAAAGGAGCAGCCGATTAAATCAAAACGTGGACAAGATAATAGAAGGAGCCCAAGAAAGGTCTCGGCACTGTTACCAAGACCACCAAAAGAGAATCAAAGAACCTCTAGGTGGAAAGACAAAACCATGGATAGACAAACTTCACCAGTCACAAAAGACACACAAGGGAGTAAAAAAATCAACAAGTAGATCCCCATGCAACTCCATTCGCGACAAGAACGAAAGGAACAAACAGATATCTGACAAAGTGAGGAGCTACTCACCCTAAATACAAACAGAAGGGCATGAAAGGGGAAACAAAAAAACAGCTGAAACGTCGAGAAAAATACAGAGTAACTGTATTTTTAAGATGAAGCAAATTAAAAAAGTGGATGATAAACTGACCTTGAATAGAACAACCATACTAGGGCTATTCCAACAAATACCAAATCTTCGGAAACTCCAAACAAGGACATTTGGATAGTTGAACCATGCAGAACGGCAGAAGAGATTGCTCCTATCTCCACATCAAATCAAAACTAATAAGAAATCAATTTAAAGAGGAAGAACACAGGCTAAACATCTTGGGATATGAGCTGATGGAAGAAAAACAAGAGCCTATAGAAAGTCAACAAGGCAGTCAGGCTCAGACCAAGCCGAGGGATACCACAACTTAAAAAAACAATAAAAAAATGAGAAAGGACAACAGAGTCAACCCTGATCAGCCACAAGAAATTTCAAGGCGTGAAGAACGGCAAGAGGGAAGGCGATTTCCTCTTGGGCCCTTAAGACAAGAAAAATCAGGCTTAGAAGTAAGCAAACAAAAAGGAAGTGACTCAGAAGAGGAAATGGAAAAAAGACCTCTAACAAGAAAGATTGCCCCAATAAAGTGGACATGGACGGCACTCGCAATGAAAGCTCCAGAAACTAGCCATAAGATAATGACATGGAGGCCTTGAAGGAAGGAGCAGCAAGGCCAGTTAAAGAGGGAAATACCTCAGTCATACAAATTTTATCTTGGAATACAAGAGGATTCAACCATTTGGCAACCTCTAATGACACAGATCTGGGCTCAAATGTTATATTTGTCTACAAGAGACGTGGCTCATGACAAAGCCTCACCTGGATGGCTACGAAATCATTTTCACTTCAGCATAAAAAGGCCTGACAGGCCGTCCAACAGCATGCCTTATAACAGCAATCCGCTCAGGATCAGGCATAGATATTCGCACCCAGATCTCGCACTCACTATTTACCCAAGCTGCAATACTGACATGGAATAGACAATGGTGTACGGAAGGGCCCATTGTCGAGGAAAACATTGCCTTGATAAATACATACTGGAACGCGGAAGCCATTAAAGATGAGGAATACCTAAAGACAATAAATGATACCTTAGAAGATGCATCCTTGAACTTTCATCTGGACCACATCATAGTTACAGGTGACTTTAATGCGATCTGTACGGATATAGGCGATCAAAAAAAAGCATCTTCCAAGATCTGCCCAATACTCGCAAGAGGAAAATTGCTGGAACAATGGATGGCTGGAAAAGATCTTCACAACCTCCATTGGATTCGACACAGATCGAATATCCATGTACCCACTTGGGAACGTAACAATCAAGGTAGTACAATAGACTTAACCTACGTTTCCAAAGAAATTCTGGGGCTGATAGCAAACTTTTCAGTCCTTAGAAATACAAACAGCGATCATAACATCTTAAAAACAAGTTGGAGATCCCTCAGTGACATGAAGCTGAAAATGCAACACGAAATAGAGCCGTCGAACCAGGGTAATAGAGTGAAGCTATCTGAAAAGGCAATCCAGCTAATAACAAACAAATATCTGGAAAACTCGAAAAGCAAAATCAGAAGTAAAGGAGACATAAAAAAAGTTATAGATTACACTCCTCTTCTCCAAATCTATACAACAAGAAGAGGAAACTACCTTGAAAGAAAGAAGCAACATCGTCATAGCTACGATAGACAGAGCTTGTAGAGAAAAGGAAAATATTGAGACAGCTAACCCGAATCAACAAAAAAATCTATGACAGCGGAAAATCAAAAAATGCTGAAGCAGGCCAAAATACAGTATAGACACTGGCCGTTACAACGAAAATATGCACTATATCAAAAAGATGCTGAGGATATGCTTAGGACAATACATGGCAAAAATGCAAAAGCCTTCTGGTCACTAATTAGAAATACCAACGGCTCAATGGAAGATCTTTTGATGAATACTGTTGGGGAAGCCAAATGGGTTTCACATTTTAGCAACCTATATAAACTCCAACTGTCTTCAAAAAACGAACCTTCAACGTGCATAAAGGCAATTTGGGGGAATACCGGAGGACACAGAAACAATTCTATCTAAAACCAAGAAACTGTTGAATTTGCGAGCAGCCGGCCCAGATGAGGTATCTAATCTAGAATTGAAGAAAAATCCGGAAGCTTGAGCTCAAATAATAAGAAAAATATTTAAGAGATGCAACAACACAAGAGAAATACCAGCATCATGTAGGAAAGCTACGGTAATTCCATTCTTCAAAAGAGGTGCAAGAGACGACACAGCCCAATATCGTCCTATTGCATTGCTGGATGTAATTGGCAAGGTCTTTGGGTCCCTAGCCCTGGACACCTTTTGGAATTGGCTAAAAGCCACTGATCTCGCTGACCCATTTCTATTGGGATTTACTAAAAACACGGGGACCACAACGAACATCTTGCTAGTGAGTGCCGTTTAAGCAAAAACCCTCAAGAAAGGCCCCACAGTCTATTTAGCACTAATAGATCTGGTGCAAGCATTTGACCAGGTCAGCAGAGAAATGCTGTGGAAAAAACTGGAAAACAACAACTGTCCCGAGGCAATAACTGGGCCAATCCGGGCATTGTATCAAGATACCACAATGCGTGTAAGATTGAACAAAGCGGTGGACCTGTCAGACGAGATTGAAATGGACAGGGGCATGAAGCTGGGGTGCCCGTTGGCCCCTGCTCTGTATTACGCCTATATTGCAGATTATGCAGAATCTGAGAAAAAGCTAAGAATCTTCCCTCCAACAGTAGGAGGTGCAAAGGTCTCCAGAATTATCTATGCCGATTATATTATCCTCCTTGACCTAACGCTGGTGGGCATACAAAGGCAGATAAATAATCTGGCAAACTACCTGGAAATGAACAATCTAGAAATGAACAAAACAAAAACCAAAATCTTGGCCTTGGGCGGGAAGAAAAACAAGGCGAGAAATACTAATGGACAGCAAATGGTACAGCCTTAGAAAAAGTAGAGGTGTTCAAATATCTAGGTGTGACTTTAAGCAGCACATCTTGGAACAACCAATGCAAGAGGTACTCTTTGCAAAAGTACAAATGTTAACATAGTAAGCAAAATTCATCGACAACAAATATGGCCGATATTCCCTGATCCCAGTGATTGCCTTTTATAAGTCGAATGTAACATCAAGCATTATATATGGAGCTGATGCCATGCCACAGCTGCCAGGACATATCTGGGCCAAAAAATAGAGTTATTTCTGGAGGAATATCATCGGTCTGTCGAAAACTACATCCATAACGCTGATCAGAAGAGAATTGTGTTTACCATCGCTATCATCAATGGTGGCGGGAAATACGCTGATGCTCTTGAGGAAAGTGATCACAGAGCCGAAATCAAGGATAATGCACATTATCAACGCAGAAATGGAGAGCGGAAAGAATAGCGTTATGTCTAAATGGGCAGCAAAAAACAAGCAACTGCTGTCTGATATGAACATCACAGCTGAAGAACTATCCACAAATCCAAACAAAGCCAACAAGAAATTGATAGAAATAGACTGGATCGCGACCTTGGATCTTGCAGATCAGAATAAAACAACAAGAGATATTCCAGCAAAAGTCAATACAGTGAGACATTATTTGGCTAAATTTCCAGATAAAAAAATGTCCAGAATATTCCTGAGGTTTAGATTAAACCAAATATTGACAAACGAAGTAAAAGCGAGAAGGAATCAAACAGCTACAAATAACTGCTGCTATTGTGAAGGAGATGATACGAAAGAAACCTCTCACTATCTGCTACTAGCCTGCCCAGGGACCAATCAGCAGAGAGAACTACATCTGACGAAAATCTTGGCTAGCAAGGCTACCTATGACGCAGAGACATGGTGGAATGCACTGGCGAGTGGGGCGAATACACGATGGGCATTGGGGGTAGCTCTCTTCTTCAAATCTTTGAAGATTGATAAGTATAATGAAAGTTTGGAATGATTAAGAATAATACTAATGGCTGAAGGAACAAACGGAACTGTTATACGGTTTTTGTAAAAATTGTAACACAATTAAACAAAAGAAATAAAAATATTAAGTAGGGGATAATAGAGTGGGGAATTATGTATAGGGAATGAGGACAGTTAAATAAGTAGGTGTAGGGCGTTAAGTATATATAAGGGGCAGGGGGAGGTTACCTGGTGTGAGGTAGAGGGTGGATGTGGTGCCTGCATGAGGCTACCTAGGGCGATTGTGCTTCACACAGAGGCCAACCTCTGGCCTCACACTCCCCGTGGTAGGTACAGGGAGTAAAAGAAGGGATCTGATGTGTTAGACTCACACTTTTGCACGTGAGACCCATCTATGGGCGGGTGGGCGGACGTAGCAGATCCCTGTTTAGTTGGTACTCACACCAGGGGTACATTAGGAAGGTGATAGGAAATGTTTTAAAAAATAATATGCATTTTTATAAATAAAGAAGGGTCCCCATTGGGATCGCTATAAAATCCACTTTGATGTCTGTGCCCGTTAGTAAAGTAAGAACTCTGCGTCTCCTGTTAACAGCAATTTTATTCACAGGTGCAGCGCCCCTGACAATCAAGCGTGTCTGGGGTAGAGTTTGGTGGTTCCCATGGGGACTGTCTCTGGTCTGGGGTGAAGGAGGTGTACACCCTTACCTGGACCAAGGCCGGAAAACAGGGGCTACACCACACATGTGCAAAGCTTATGTAACACCACTTTCCCTTCAACACTGAAGAATTTGGATGTCCTTCACAGGAAAGTTGGAAGGAAAATGGTGCAGACATTTTACGAAAGAGGCTTGCTCACCCCTAGGAAAAAAATAGGTTATTTTCAGGAATGGTTCACAAGAGGCCTTGCCTGTCCATGAGTAATGCAATCCGAAATAGAGATACAAATAAACTTTCCTCAGGCCGCCAACAGCCCTTGAAGAGTGTCTGTACATCACCTTTTTTTTAATAAATGAAGATGGTAATATTTATTTTAAAACTCTTTGAACTCAAACTAGCATTCTCCTCTTCACTGCGTTACGACCGTTCGTATGCTGATACTGTAGCCAATGTACACAATGTAAAATTCCCACGAATGTCTCTGAAGTCCAAGTAGCATGCCTTTACAAATATACTGCTTTTCAAAAATCTAGTATTGCATTCCATGGTTTCTGCCAACCTGCACATACTATAAACTTTCAGCAGGGTACTTTTATCCTAAATTGTATGTTTTAGCGCGGTATTTATGCTTGACACCCACAGCACATTTATGTTAATGTAAAAGCGCCCTTGCCACCTTGCAGAGATGAAGTGGGTTGATTGTGCCATTTTTATATAGGTGGCCATCACTAACCATTTTTGTCTACAGTAGTTGGTGCATAAATGAAGACCTTCGGATTCCAGTGATGTCACCTTGGCACCTTTACCAGACCCGTACATTAAACATCTGTTGTCCTGAGTCAACTGCATTACGAAATGGGAAGCATTCTGTGGTTCTGTCTCGTATGTGTTACTATGTACATGTGGTGTACTAGCTAGACCAGAGCTAAGGCATAGAAGAGAGAGGATGGGTTGTCTTTTTATCAACAGATGCACATGTAATCCTCTATCTGCATATTACCTTCTGTTCACCCTAGTCTCGCCATTGTTCTTATTATTGAAGTATCCGACCTTCCAGACATAAAACCAGACAAAGGTTCCTAACATTTTAACAGTTCAGCCTACTCCCTTACAGGAAGCATACGTACACACTCCATCGTGTGCTCTATCTGTTCTTTTCATGTCTCCATTGAAATGCCAGAAGATGTGCAAGGATCAGGCTGTTGCCAGTTCCAGGATGAAGGTATAGGTAAAAGGGTGTTCATGCTTTTGCGAACTCACAGCCTCTCACTGCACCCCTTCCCTCGTGCCTGTTACCCATGGCCATGCTCTTGCCAGCAGAGAGGGGTTTCCAAATGCTTTAACAGCCCTCCTGATGGTTAATCTAAGCAGTGTCTACCCTGTGCATGGAATCTCTCGCTTTCTTGGATTTATATCTAAATATATAAATTGGTCCCCACAAGTCAAGCTATTGCATATGTTGAGACTAAGAAAAAATTTACAGAATGAGCCATGAGGATCGTGCCCTTCTGGAGTCTAATGTACCTATGCAGTGGCCTCTGTAAGTCACACAGCCCCATGTAGTCAGGCAGATGCAGTCTGTCTTCTGATGATCTACCGGGTCTGCCTATGACTACTCATGACATCCCACACACTCCATATTGTATGGCACAGGCACCGGCAATGACGCAGACTATGTCGGGAGCTTGCTCACTTAGTGCAGCAGGTCTGTGCCTGGGCATGAGCACCAGCATCCAGAAGGAAGCCTCTGTATGACAGTGTGCTCCAGAGCCTGCATTTAAGTAATCCCTGCACAGTGAGACTGTCAAATGCCAAGTGCTGAAGCAGGCAGCATGATCATTTCCCTCATGCTGGCTGAGCTCCGGGTACGAGAGAAGAAGTCTACAGAGATATGGTGTGACAAATTGACCGCTGACCTGCACGAGCACAAGGATGAATAGAGGCTAGAAGGCCCACTCAGCTCTCACACTTCTACAAACCAAAAGCGAACAGAAACATAGAGATAAAACTGGCAAAGTTAAGAGAAATACCTCCTTTGCCTTGTGTGGTAATGCAGGCTGAGGGAAGGCTATGCTGGTAAGATGGGTGTGAACGTGATCCATGGGTGACCCAAACATGAAATGAATGCAGCCCAAAATAAATGGAAGGTCCAATAAAGGTTTATGAAAATATATATACTTTAATTAAACACACTGTTTGCAAGAACACCACAATAGGCAACACTGTACAAATCCAGCCCCTGTGGAAAGATCAGAGAAGATACAACAGTTAGTGAAATATAGCACTCTGAGTATGAATACAGGTTTGATAGACAATTTAAAAACCATAAAAAGGATATGTCTTTGGATGAAAAAGCTACACAAGTGAGCTAATCAGTCACTAGGGTCTAAAGTGGACATGGGGGGGGGTGCAGTTATTGGTTGATAATAGCTTGTTCCAGTTCTTTGGTGGGTTGATGGTGTGAACCAAGTTTCAAACAGTGGTGCAAGCAGATCAGGCTCAGTTTGGATACATTGGATCATGTGAGCCCAAGTAGTAAATGGGTGTTGAGCAGGCTGGAATGTGGTAGCTCCTTGTGGTTCAGAGGCAGAGTTCGGCAAAGCAGGTCAGGGTACTCACCAGGATCTGTTTAATATCAAGCTGGGTTGAGTCAGATTGTAACCACCGGGAAGCAAGCACTGAAGCTTGAATGCTCGGAAAAGTACAAAGGCAGTACTAGCAGGATCCCTCTGATTCAATGGTGTCGTACAAGGCTCAAAGGCAGTTTTCCTAGCTTGATGATCACAGAAAAGGGAGCTGTCATAATCTGTGCTGGGCTGGATTATGGCTATGTGTGTGTTATGATGGTGTGGTGATGTCAATGACATTCCATGTGGAGTGTTGGTGTGGTGATGTCATTGACATCCTTGTGGAGTGTTGATGGTTGTTTGGAGTGCTGGTTTCCACTGGTGTCAGTTGGACTTAATGTGCTGGGCTGGATAGATGTCCCAGTGCTTTCTCTACATGATATCTAAGAGAATAAACCTACATGTAAACTACTTACCTTCTGGTCTTGGTCTTATGAAGAAGGAGTCTTAGTTTATATCAGGAGCCTTAACTAATCTAATCTTCCAGATGCTGTGAGGCCTACTCCACGGGCTCTAGGGCAGGAAGAGTCAGTCAGTTTAAAGTAAATTGTTCCAGTCTTGGGAGATTCTGGTGCAGCCTAGCAAGCCCTAGTCCACAGCAATGTGCCCTGCGAGTGTGTAGGGGGCAGATCTTTCTGCTGCCTTGGACTGCTCCTTCTTCACCTCAGTGGTTGAGGGCTTTGAAAAGTACAACTCTACCATCAGAGGACCACATTAAATCTTCTCAGGTATTTGTTAAATAGTGAATCCAAGAAGTAGTGTGAGACTTGTTATTTTAAAGGCAAAAGCACACAGGTGATTCGACTAAAACTGGCCTGCTTTAGTGGTACAAACCTGGTCCTGGAGTCAGTGGACTTTTCCTTCTGACACCACACCCTAAGTGCTTTGTACTACAGGAACTGGAGGGGAGAGGAAGGAAAGATAGAGAGAAAGAGAAACTTGATGGTGGAACCTTCCTACAACTGTTAAGAGCTCCCTCTGTCTGCACTAACTCCTTCCCTTCCAAATAGAAACAAAGACCTTTGGATACGCAGCACCCTGCTGGGAGGCCAGGCCTTTTGTAAATATATATGCCCTTTGAGTCCTGTTACCAGGCCAGCATCCTGTGGAGTGGCTGTCCCTCTAGGGACTGTATTACCTTCCTTCACAAAACGAGCAAAGAGAGGCAATCCCTAAGGCTTTGTGCCTTGAAACACTTGTAAACCAGTAATGGCAAGGACAGCCTTGTCTGGGAAGAATACACATAATCAATTCACAACCGAGTTTTGCTCGCGGAGATGTCAGATGTGTGATGTCAAATGGCTGTGGCTGTAATAATTACGAAATACTATTTACCATACCATAACTCAGGTATGACTTATAATTACAGATCATTCTGCAACCAGAACAGTAGGCTCTTAATTATGGGTTTTGGTATAGGGTGCATGTCTTAGATGAAGCCGCTGTTTTACAGAGACTTGGCTTTGACTGCAGCTGTTAACTGGGCACTTGCCTCATCTGTACCTGCTCTGTGCCCCTGGCACAGCAGGCACTGGGGATCAGGATACTGATGCAGCAGGACACAGGTATGCCCTAAGCTTTTGGCATGGAGTTTATGAAAGGGGAATCTGATTGGCGGATAACCCTTTCAGAGATGGAATTGCCTGCATCGTTTTATTAAATACATAACATCAAAAAAGCCAGGGCTTCTACACCCTTTCCAGATGGCAATTCCTCAGGCATGTCCTTACGGTTGTAGGCTGCATTACTTGACAAGGATGAAAAAGAAAGACAAACACAATGGTGGAAATCGGGTTGATCTCTGTTATCTCCATGAGGTGTAGAAATTCTGTTTCCTCATTGTTTGTCCTCTTATAGATATAAGGTCCCCTGAATACTACTGGTAACTGTTTCTAAACAATCTGTTTCTAAACAAATTGGAGCACTAAAAGACTACAGAGAAAAGGAGGCATGTCATCTTGCCCTTCATCCTCCACAGAATGCAGGTGGTCTCACCATGCCAAACATAAAAAGCATAGTAGTGTTTTGGTTGGATTCCCATGATATTGGCACTATGTGCACAGTGTGTGAGATAGTCTTGAGGTTCATTAGATTTTGTTGGTCACAATTTGTTGAATAAGGAGCACACTTGTTCCAATATTGTGCCATTAGGTCTTTATTGTCACTGGCAGCACAAACACCAACAACTCAGAAGTGGCTTAATAAACAAACGCAATTGGGTTTCCATAAATGTGGGACATGCTCCATGTGCTCACACGCACTCACCACAGACCAGGTCAAGTTCGGCACTAACTATAAACACAGTATCAGACAATTCATTAATTGTAGATCTTAATTTGTTACCTATGTCATCATTTGTGTGTGCGAACTTAAGTACATTGGTAGTACTATCTGAGAATTAAGGACAAGAATCCATGAACACATCAACACGCTCAGAACAGCGGACGTCAGGTATCCATGGTCTTTTCACTGGCAGGAAATGCACCAAATGGATAACCAAAAAGACATCAGATTTGTGGACCTTGAAGTGGTTGAATGTGACTCTCAAGGCGGGAACAGAGAACTCAAACTGCGCCAGCATGAGGCGCGACTAATATGCAGAACCAGGAATGTGGAGAAAGGTCTCAACACTGAACATGAGTTTAATGTGTTTCTTTAAAATAACTCTGTAACCAATAACCACACTAATGTACACATTGCGACCATTCCAATCTGCATGACTGCATTATGGGTTCGCTACAACAGGAAAGCAGGGTTTATTAACAAATACAAAAAGACCTGGCCTCTGGCCCTCGTCACTAGGCTTGCCCCTCCTAGCTCACAACCTTGTAATAACTCGGCAAACAAGCTTTTCAGCAACATTTTAGGAATGTCAACACACCAGCTGAGATACATAGTGCATCGCTGAACCTCCTTTGTTCACCACCCCGCCTTCACTTTGAATGCTCACACCAGGCAAATATGATTTCTGGTGTGCTATTGTACAATATGCTCCATTATAAACAAGCCATGGGTGTTGGTAAACACTACTTCACACAAAAACACCACCTATCCAGATCCCTCTCAATTTACCTGCAACAATACAGTAATCCTTGGTAATTGGGATGATTTTGCCTCATAAACCTGATGTTAGGTTACCCATTTCTCTCAGTATAGTGTTCCTACATGTTTGCATATGCGAATATATGATGATCGCCCATGGCAACGCTTGTATGACATCAGCGCCCACGTGACTGGCTGGGCGAATCATCGCTCTCAGCACTTCGGGTCTATCCTTCTCCCTCACATTGTAGCCAATGGCCCCAGGCATACTACTTGAACAGCACTGATTTGTCCTGGCAGGATAGGACCAGTCACCAACCAAGTAGAACTCTTACAATTAAGGCACTCTGCCTCCTCAGGTAAGCTTGCAGCTGGGGGATCCCCCTTCTTATCTGCACAGAGCATTTTTGTTGTAGCTAATGGGCACTATCCCATTCACTTTGCACTATATGTCTGTTTTCTAACGCAAGCAGCAATGCAATCCCGGCATCACTACACTTCTTGCAATCACAACAATCAGTGTTAACCATGATATATAATTTTTCAGCTAAGGTAGATAACGCTGCATTGTGTGCCAATGACTCGTGCACATTGCATGCAGGTTCTCTGTTTTACACCCGTAATACTACGGCCTTTCACTTAATGGTGAGGAAGTATTCTTGTTTTTATGACCACATCGGCATGGGTGAGCAACGATGGACTGGTGCACACATGCCCAGTGAATAGTATATCTAGTGTTCTGGTCTTCTACAAACCGGCAACTATCAACTCCGGTCCAGCGAGAATGGATCTTCACACCTTTGTTTAGGACATGCAGTGGTCGCAATATGCACTTGACCTTGTTCTCAGGGTCCTGCACACTATACCCTGCCCAACACACCACTCTGACAGTGACACATCACTCACACACTCCACAACGCTTACACACCATCCACCCACCACTCCCATTCTGTGCTGGCCCTATATTGGTCTCTACGTTTGGGTTAAACCAACAGACAGGACTTCGGAATTACGCCGTCTGGTTGAGATGGCTAGTCATTTTTATACGTATAAAAGGAAGCTGCAATCTCGCTTCAAGTGACAGTTCTTACTAGCACACACACTCCCAAGCATGATCACAATGTTGGACCTGCACACCCTAACGTGACTTCACCATTACCTTAACTTACCACATCAAGTTCACACCCTTTTCTCATAAGGTCCATAGAACTTTCAAGCTACCAATCATGCTCAGCCATGACTGGGTAATAGTTTAGCCCCGACCATGGTTGCAATTATATTTCAACATACCTTTTTCTTTCCCCAGAAGTACTGCCCAGTGCACCTACCAAGAACAATTCCAGGCATTACGCCTCACCATTCTATCCCCCCTGAACATCCAAACCTGGTAAGCTCACCCACACTACTCATATGACATGACACATTGGAGCTGAGGTTTTAATTGATGCTAAATCATGACGCAATTTCTTCTCTCTTCTTCCTTTCTTGGTGCAACCATACTCTCTCCTTAACTCTGTTAAATATTCTGACATACATTCAATCGTGCAATTACTGTGATAAACCAAAATATGTTTTAAACCTTATGATGCACTGATGATAATGTGATTCCAACCAACTGAAATTTTCCTATGTTTATCACAAAATGCACGTCACAAAAATCTATCACTTTGCATCTCTCACCCCTGGGGGCACACATTGGGTCACTTGATATGCCACACTTGTGTACAATCCGACATTGTATTGATATGTAACATCCTATGTATGATGTATGAATTACACAGACTTGATACAGACCCTTGTGTGGTCGAAAAACGTGTCGGCACCCTCAGTGACAACAAAGACCTAATGGCACAATATTAGAACAAGTGTGATACTTATTCAACAAATTGTGACCAACCAAATCTAATGAATATCAAAAATATCTCACAAACTGTGTACATAGCACCAATATCATGGGAATCGAACCAAAACACTCGTTAATCCTTCTCCCTGGGCACTTGAGCACTGCCCCATCAGATTCCTGCAACCGGCTGCTTTTACATAACACTCTGAAATTGAACAAGTTCAGCGCAGCAGCTAATTGTCCCAGTACTTTCACCCCTTCTCTAAAATCCAGAAATTCTTCATATTTCAGTAAGGAGCAGATTGCCAAATTATTTTAGATGTTTGTGGTAAGAGCAATATAGGAGACTCAGACAAATCTCTCAATAGCTCCCTAGTAAAATCAAACCATTGATGTGGCACAGCAGAAGGTGAAACATCCTGAGAGTGAGGAAGATGTGGTCACGTGGGGAGACACTAATAAATAGTGTTTTTGGGTGGGAAATACCTTAGGTAAGACAACTTGAAGTAGGTTATTGATAACATTTCCCTTAACATGGAATTCTCTCCCACCAACACCTATTTTCAAACATTTCAAGGATCTGCCACCTAAAATCTTCCCATTCCACAACGACAAGGAAATTGTGCTGAATAAAGATTGGAAGGGCGAAGCGACGGCAAAACACAGCCTTGCAGTAGTGGCTATCTAAGCAAGTCTGAGCAACACAGAGTGTTTCTTTTTTACCATTGGTGCTGGATTCTGTGACTTTGCAGCGAGCGCTGTGCGATTACTTCTATTATTGGATTGCCTGCCTGGTACCATTGTTGTGCCCCAGACGCCTGAGTTCGGTTGGCGTGTGCTGGACTCAACCTTCAAAAGCGCCTACGCAGCGCATAGTGCCACAAAGTATAGTCTTGCAGTCTGGCAGCTTGCAAGGCGGGATACAGGTCCAAAGCGGGGGGGGGGGGGTGGAGGGGCCAGACAAAAACAGTTTGTGATCAATAAATTACGACCTTCAAATGAGTTCATTTTAGGGAGGCCCATCCGCTTACTGATTGCCTAGGAACTGAATTCATGTATCTGAGTACAGTGAGTGGCCGTAAAAGGCTATGGGCCTCATTAAGACCCAGGCGGAAAACCATGGTGCTAATAGCACCATGGTCCATGCCGGTAACTTACAGACTCCGCCATGGAGAAAGGGGGAATTACCACCCCATTACAAGGTTGGCGGGCGGTAATTCCCCCTTCCTCCATGGCCCTTCCCCATTCCCATTTTTGCCCCTATAGGGCTCAATGGGAATGGGGAAGGCGCTAAGTACGGTAGACCAGCCGTTAAGGTCGGGTCCCGCAAAGGGACCTCGTAATCAGGCACTAATGGGTTAATGGCACTGCAGCCTTTTACGGCGCTGTTAACCCATTAGCGCCAGGGTCGTAATGAGGCCCTATGTATCATTTGAGATGTGCGAGCATGCGGGATGAATCACGCGCCATTGAGATTGATTTTTATAAACAAGACTTTGTCCCGAAATTTAAATGTAGCACCTACAGCGACTTCATCAGCTTGTGCGATTGAGCCACATCTCTTGGAAGGCTCGCAATGTTCGACCTTGCACGACTACACATTATCATCAACCTCGATAAAAACGAAAATTACGGACTTCGTTCCTAGAAGTTGGGGTGCAAGTTTAGGAGACATACGGCAAGCAACCTCACCATTTCTTCTTATCGAGCAAGTAGGTGCAGTTGAGTTGAACGAGGCAAGGCTCTATTCAGCCCCAGGAACGACGCCAGCTATGGCTCCATTAGCCTGTACTATGGAGAACAAATGTAAATCGAGCGCCCTATCAGCCATCCCTGCTATTTATTAATGTCGTGTTAAACTCTTTTGTGAACGCTTTAGAAGTGGTGAGAAAAGAAGAAAAAGCTTGTTCCCTGATGGTAATAGATGTGAAAACAGAGCTCGAGACCTGCACGCAGTCCATTATGGAAATTAAAGAATTGTGCATGAAACAAAAGCAAAAATACACTTCAAGCCATTAAACAAGAGCTGGAAATACATACAACAATTCCTATGAATTTAAAAAAGTGTTCTGGCAGATAATGTGCATCTGGAATTGGGGGAATTATGTAGAGTAGGAGCCAAATGCCTCTACCGGTAGTCCTGCCCCTATTTTGCCCATATGTTGGAAGCTGGAAATTGCGATATACACAACGCAAATAGTGGTACCTATCCCACAAAGAATTCTTGAACAAGGTATCCATTGAGAAAGACCTACATGATGTATCCACGCAGAAATCGTAAATCTCTAAAAGGAGGTCCCTGAAGAAGTGTGAAGTGACAAAGGCAAGAGACTAGTGACTTCTCATGAAGCAGAAGTGACGCAGCAAGCAGAGATGCCAAGGAAGAAAATATATAGGCCTTATAGAATCTGATGACGAAGTGAAGAGTTGAGTAACATTTCAGGTGCAGGAATGAAGATTGCCCATGCAAAGAGCACTGAAGAAAATTGCTTTACAACTGTACAGATGTTGTAATGCAAGTGGACTAAGTAATCATGAAGGCTGGCTATACGTAGTGAATAGACTGCAGGCTGTGCCGTCAATATATATACATATATATGTATTTAGTGAAAAAACTTTGTTAAAAGGACTTTATGGTTAAGTTGCGCTACTAAAAATCCTATAAAATTTTGTGAAAAAACTTTTTCAAAGGGACCTTATGGTTCCAAGTAAAGCCGAAAAACCCCTGAAATTGGAGAGGTTTTGGGGTTAATTGACTGGGGTTAATTGATTTGGGGTTCTCCTCCTATCCATCCTCTTGAAACCCCCAATTCCCCTGTGTTTGTGTCAGTTTCTGCTTCCCCTTCTCTTTCATAAATTGTACATCTATATATAATAAAACAAAAATATTATACGTGTTTTAATTCAGTTCTTTTTTGTGTTTTTTTTTAAAAAGGCAGTTGGGGTGTTCACGGACAGTGCGGGTGTCGGGATGACCGTAATTAACCAAAATGGGGATGTCCTAAGCAGACTATACATGTCCGTACTGTTCGCAAGCAAAATGGAACCGTTCTTAGAACACACTCGGTGTCCGGGATGTCCGTAATTAACCAAAATGGGTGTGTGCTAAGGACACTATACCTGTCCATAATGTCCGCAGTCAAGTTGAAACTGTTCTAAGAACACACGTGGTGTCTGGGATGTCCGCAATTAACCAAAATGGAGGTGTCCTAAGGACACTATACCTGTCCGTACTGTTCGCAGGCAAGTTGAAACTGTTCTAAGAACACACTCGGTGTCCGGGATGTCCGTAATAAACCAAAATGGAGGTGTCCTAAGGACACTATACCTGTCTGTACTGTTCGCTTGCAAGTTGAAACTGTTCTAAGAACACACTTGGTGTCCGGGATGACCGTAATAAACCAAAATGGAGGTGTCCTAAGAACACAATACCTGTCCGTACTGTTCGCAGGCAAGTTGAAACTGTTCTCAGAACAAACACGGTGTCCGGGATGTCCTCATATATGCAAAATGGGGGTGTTCTAAGGACACTATACCTGTCCGTACTGCCTGAAGAACATCTACGCACATGCGCACCACACCCGTACGTTCTCAACATCGCGCCTATCTGTAACTGTTCGTCTCGCTTGTGTCACACTTTTAATTAGTTTCAGGACCCAAACACTGTCCGCAGAACACCCGCGCACATGCGCACAACCGTTCCCGTGCATTTGGTGTCCTGCGGGCACCCGTTCCCTTCGCGGACATGTTTGCGACGCCATCATGTGACCGCACCCATGCTGAGCGTGTGTCCTGAATTGCGGACATTGTCTGGGTCCCTGAACATTTTAAAAGTACCTTTTCAGGCAATCCACAGTATTTTATAGTAAAAATTCACCATAGCACATGTCCCAAACAATGACCCTGACTTTCTACATACTTTTTGGAACTCTTTGAGCCTTTTTGGGGTGTTCGATCTGTCCGCAGACAGCGCAGGTGTCCGTGAAGTGTGCACCCGCACCCCTATAAAAGGCCACACCCCAGAGCTCATCCTCATTGTGTTTCTGGCTGACAGAACACTGTGTACTTTGGCTGCCAATCTTCCAGATTCTGCTGAAACCTGATGGCATCCATGGCTCCTCTACTTCCAAGTGGTGCTACATCTGCCTCAGTACCACCCCCACCCCCTCCACCACCACCACCTCCCCAAAGGCCTGAAGATGGGAACAGGCGTGAGGATGTAGAGGAGGATGAAGAGAATGACGTGGATGAGGTAGTGGAAGTCCCTACTACCAGCACTCGCCGTGAGTCTTGGGTGTGGCGGTTATTTACCATTCATGGTAACTTACCCAAGGCGTGTGCGAACAAAGTCACCTGCAACCAGTGCAAAATGGTGCTGAGTTGTGGGAGGCTTGGTTAGTACAGATTTGGTACGACAACTATGAAGCGACACCTAAGGTCGTTCCACGGTGGGCCGTTCGCAAGGTTGTACCTTGTGAGGAGCTTAATAGGTTGAGTTCCTCTACTTCATCCTCCGTTTCCACTCCTCTCACCACAAGAGACACCCCTGTGGGAGAGCGCATCCCTCCAGCTGCCTCACTGGCCATTCACAATGCGGATGACCCTTACCTTTCGAGGGTCACAGTTTTGTGTATGTACTGCGACGCAGTACTCTGCAGGGGGGAGAGCCTTCAAAGTGCTTTCAAGACTACGGTCTCAGAGCATGAGAAGACCTGCCACTACCTAAGTAAAGCCCACCCTACATCTTTCTCTCTTATCCCCATGGTTGGTGTCCCCCGTTACCCTCCTTTCCCCTCCTCTCCTAGTGTGTTGTGTGTAAAAAACAAAAAATAATATATAAAACAACAAAAATTATCACAGTCTAAAAATAGAAGTGACAAATAAATGGAGCAGGGCCCTGTGCATTTTTTTTAGAAGTCCACGGACAGTTCGCGAACATCAAACATTTTGGGGTGCTGCTCTATCAAAATCATTGCACTTTTCTCTTTGAGGAAGTAGTGGCACTGAAAAGAGCCTTTTGGTGGTGTTTATTTGTGTTTGAAAAACTTGAAATAGTCAACACCTACTGCAAAATGGATTGCTGTAATTCCACATAAGGACGCAATGCATTTTGTAAATTTCTCAGAAAAATCTGATTACCAGCATAAGTAAGATGGACTCCATCTCTACGAAAAATGTATGTGCTACGAAACATAATTTTGTCATTGTGAAAAGAGGACATGCCTCCTAGAAAGGCACAAACAGCCTTATTAACATTCCGCCTTGCTTTCTCCATTTGTGGACCAAACGAAGAAGAACGCAGACACATTTGTCTCTGCGCAATACGAGAAAATATTACTTGGGAATTTGGAAACATGTCCAAGACCTTCCCAAGTCCTTCTTTCATCGCAAATTGCAAAGAAATTCCTGACACATGTCCTAAACTGTTCCCTCCACAATCAATTATAATTATGTCTGGATGAAGCTCTTTCTCCAAACTAGCACAGAGAGGTACCAGGTCCAGCCACTTCATTCCACGCACTCCATGCCAGTGCACTTCCACATGAGGGAATCCAAGATCTGCAGCTACTCCACTGCATTCTGCATGCACCTCCAACCAATGTATTTATGAGTCTCCCAAAATCCAGACAATCTGTTTTCTGAAACACACAGCCATAGCTTGACAAACACCTGTTATTTTATATTTTTTTTTCCTTACTTTACTCCTAAAATATTCACATAACCTTCTCCAAAGCAACCCTTATATTCCAAAACAGAATTGCATTTCCCAAAAAAGATAAGGAAATACCATCTTCTTCAAAATTAACAGCATTACTGGAATCAATGTTCTCATTATTATAGAAGAACATACTAGCTCTAAGCATGAAAGCACACATGCCTTGGTAGATTGCACACCTAGCAATGTTTTGCTGAGGACAAAAAACAGAACGATTGTCCCATATTGTCCTCGGTACTAATCCAGAAAAAAATACTTTGCAATTTGGAAGGATGTTCATTACTGCTTGAACAAAGTGTTTCAAATCTTCCAACAAAGTAGGCGCACTGACATAGCCCAAATGGAAAACTCCATAATGCAAAACTACCACATGGGTACTGTTCATCCTGCTCATATCTTTACAAACTTGTACAACTCCCTGTACATTGCAATCAGGCACAGTGCTCCACACCACCTCCACTCCTTTAACATCAAAACTATTTGCCACATGCCTGCATTGAGCATACTACTGTAAACCATGCACAAACATATCTCCAAGCACCAACACCCTGACTTTCTCCACCTCTGCCATTGTCGGAATTATACGATTGTATGTGTATTGGCCTAAGCCAAGTTGTCTAAACATCATATGCAAACAAACTCCGTGGCAAGGTCTTGACCTTAGAGAAAGTAATGTAAGCCGCCATCTTGGATTAAGCCGCCACTTTAGGTTCTCTTGTTATATGGAAGTCACCCTAAACATCAAAATGGAGGCCAAATGACATTCTGAGCAAAATTCTGGCTGTTGTGACCTCCGTACGCACAAATAATTAATATGCCTGCAGGCCACTTGTCGGGGTCGCGAACTAAGACCTTGTCCTACTGTTGACCTATGTGTAAATGTACAACTATATCAGCGAAACTAATCAGAATGCATATATTATAGGATTGACCTGGCAAGGAACCCATAGGCCGACTCCTAGGATGGTTAACCCGCGAGAGGGTTGGTCAAGGGCTGGACAAAGCGTATAAAAGACCTAAATATTCCAATGTACGGTCTCTCTTACTAATGCATCGAACCTTCGTTGAAGTTCGTTACATTACTCTGAGAGCCGAATAGCTATCCGTTTGTCAATTGACTTTGGTAACTGTTGTAGCTTTTAAATAAAGCACTTGTATGTTCTTTGTAACCTGTGTTGGTGTGTTTCTTTCTGGGCTTCCCGGCCTCATATTATTTCTATGTTTTCACAGTTGTCGCCCGAATAGGGACCCTCAAGATTGATGCCGGATCATTGAAGGTTGACGCAGACTATCGAACCGGGATCAGACGGTGTGATACTGCGGGCCCGACTGAACGAGACGCGATACCTCGGCAGCGCTGCCCGATCCGATCCTTGGACGATAGTCGTGTGGTCTGACACGACATCTTGACAAGGGTCCATTTTTGAGGCGGGCAGATTTGTCGAAACCACCATACACAAGGTAAAATTCGTTAGGTAAGTTCTTTGGTAAACCGTACGGTCCTCCTTAGGTTTGGTCAGGTGCAGTCGTGACCCGGCTCTTAATTTAACCCTGACAATTTGAATTTGGCATATTGTATCTGCAGACACAATTACTAACCAGGTAACACCAATTTTTTGTGAAATGCCTGGGAAATTGTGTAGCTGCTTTAGGGCTCTGTTCCGCAGCGATCGACAATCTTTGGAATTTAGCCACCCGGCACCACAGGAGGGGTGGCCGGCATGTACTATGTACTGTAAGTATGGCATTGGAAGTAGAGTATTTAATGATATTTGGCACAGACAGACCAGACATGCCTCTGAATTTCAGTGGCCAATCAATGGTAGTTTCGAGATCCCCCGTATTGAATACCTAGAATCGGTCTTGCTAAAAAAGAAGGCCAGACCTGCAGCATTTGATGTTTTGCAGAATTGGACAAAAGAAGCGTTGCAGCAGCTTAAAAGTAGGGATAAACATGCATGCCGTCATAAAACAAATGCCGAAAAGGCGTTGTTATATGATAGAGAAAAACATTTGCAGTCAGTTAGAAATATGGATAGGGCTTTCTCACTAGGTATCCATAAAATGTATCCCTCTAAACATTTCCATGTTTCTGAAGAATTTATTGAAAAATTGTTAAACAAACGCAGGCCTTGTGCCTCCGCGCCACCTCCGTATGATCCTCTCCCGGGTGCTCTGCCCATTCCTGCTGTTGTTCCTGCTGTTATTTCTGTTCCCCCTGTACAGCCTATTGTTCCTATTCCTCTAGTTGTTGTTCCTCCACCTATCCCTCCACCCATTCCTCTTGTGCCGATAGTTGCACCCTCATTGAATTTGCCCATATCTCCGCTCCCGAGTGGTTCTGTATTGACTAACGTTGATTGGGGTGCGGGGTCAAAGATTGTCACTCGAAATACTGTTCCTGCAGACAAGAAACAGGAATTATTTGCATGGGCTAAGCACTGTATGGAGAAAGGTGATCAAGTCAACGTTTTTTCCACATTATCAAATATGGACAATTTTCCCGAGAAAAATCTTTTTATTGAAGGTTTAGGGACTCATTTATCTGTAATGTGGGGTAGATTACATAATTCGGATCTCCCACAAGGGGTGAGGGATCTAAATACTTTAGCACTTTTGAGGGACATAGAGGAGAAAGTACATGGTCATGTTGAGAGATTGTTTAAGTATAGGAGGGACTTTGAGAAATCACGAGATGAGGATGATGAAGACGACGGTATGTATGTGCAGAAACGGTTCCTTCCGTGTCGTAGATCGGCACCTGAGGAAGTACGAATTTGTACCAAAGATGCGATTCGATGGATCTCGGATTCATCGATACCGCCATATGAAGTATATGACACGTATAGTCAGTATATAGTAGAAATGCAGAGGAAGGTGATTCAGGTAATGGTACAGTACCTGCAGGAAGAGTGTGGAAGGAAGAAGGTTAGTTGTCCTGTAGAGTTATTGGGAATTTGTAAAAGGGCTTTTTCGCCCGACACTTCTTCGACTGCCTTAGCGCTCGACCTGGCTCTGTTGCTTGGTAAGCGGTTGGAGTTACCTATATCTCAGTTGCCTATGAGAGAGGTTCCTCCGACATTTGTCCCAAAGGTTGAGATTCCCGCTAACGCTGGGACTGGTGCACCCGCTGTGGATATCCCTGCACATTATGTATCACAATTTGTTCACGTCCCGTTTTCAAGACAGGAAGTGAACACTATTAGACAATCAATTCCCGATATCAGGAAAAACCCAACAGGATTCTACAAAGAGATAGAGTCCGTTTTGCAGTCCTCTGTTTTCACCTTAAGTGACATTGACTTGCTATTCCCTATACTCCTGCCCGTAGATTTATGGAAGCAGGTTCGAACAATAGACGATGTGCCAGGATTAGGAGATACGTGGGCTAACATGACTAGGTTTGATGGGGAAAGACCAGCTGGTGAGAAACCACCTCAGGTAATACTTACTTTGCCTGATAGAATTGTCGCAAAATTGAAAACCATAATTCCTGAGAAAAGAATTATTTGGGACAAGCTTACGGCCTGTGTTCAAGGGAAAACTGAAGGTGCCACCGAGTTCTTTAATAGATTCGAACAGGTATTCTCTGACTTCAGTGGACAGGACTTGGGTACAGAGTCTGGGAAAAGGTTGTTTGTGGACAAATTTGCACGTGGATTGTTGCCCGACATCCAGTCACAGATTATGTCCTCTGAGAGCGCTTGGCAGGCGAAATCCCAATCTGAAGTTTTGCACATGGCTCAGAATTATGAGAACAGTGTGAATAATGAAAAAGAGAAAATAGAGAAGAGGAAAGTTGATTTGAAGACTAAAGTATTGTTACAACAAATTGTTAGAAATCCCAGAGGAGGTACGTCACAGACCAGAGGTCAGTATGTCCCAAAAGGAAACGCTCCTTTTGGTTCTGTGAATATTAATCAATGTGCCTATTGCCGCCAGGAAGGTCATTGGCGAGCACAGTGCCCCGTCCTTCGACAAAGGTCAAACAATGCGTTTGGGAGTATGGGTAGATGCCCTAGAGGTCACCCTGGAGCAGGGGGCACTGATAGAGGTCAGGTCTCGCAAGATCCTCCGCAACCTTTTACACAGGAAAATCAGACTTCGAGTGTGGACACGAGAAGCATATTTGATCACCCTTCTGCTACCTACCTTTCTGAAGAGCTTCCTTCCAATGTCATTTTATTTCGTTAGGACTGCCCGAAGCAGGGTTTGGAACCTTCACCTATTCCCGTTAATCAGAAAGGTCCCTACGTTGAATTGTTAGTGGGGAATAGGAAACACCAGTTTTTGATAGACACTGGAGCACAGAAGTGCTCCATTGATCATTCCCGGGTCCCAAACATTCCACTGTCAGGGCAAACAAATGTTTCTGTAGGGTTTTCTGGTATACCACTTGCTTGCCCGGTTTCTTCGCCGGTGTCTGTTTGTTTGGGTCCCTTTATGGACCATTGTCCCTTCCTCCTGACTTCGAACTATGGAGAGAATTTGCTGGGGTTAAATCTGTTGAAGAAATTGAATGCAGTAATTCATTGTTCCTCTGATGGAGTACGACTGATGGTTTCACCACAGCAACTTCCCAATTCTCAGTTTATGACTCGACCATTGCCTCCTGAGTTTAGTGTTGTTCCAGAATGTTTATGGGCGGTTGACGACAATGATGTCGGGGTGCTACAGATTGAGCCCGTTAAAATAGTTTTGAAGCATGGAGTTAAACTACCACGCATTCCGCAATATAAAATATCAGTTGAGGGCGAGCATGCTTTGAAGTGCATTGTCTCCGATTTTGTGCATCGAGGGATGATTGAAGATATTGCAGGGAGTTTATGTAACAGCCCGATTTTGCCTGTATACACGAAAGGCGACAATGCAATCCCATACCGTTTCATAATTGATCTTCGTGCTATTAAGAAAGTTGTCGCCCTACAATTTCCAATTGTGCCTGATGTAACAACGATACTAACAATGATCCCTGCTACAGCTACGCACTTTAGTGTTGTGGATCTAAAGAATGCTTTCTTTAGTATTCCTATACACAAGGAGAGTAGATATTTGTTCGCGTTCACCTTGGGGGGACGTTCATTCACATTTACTCGTGCACCTCAAGGGTATACTGAAAGTCCAAGCATTTATAGTAGAGCTTTGAAAGAGCAGCTTGACACCCTTGAATTGCCACCTACTTGTACTCTGCTCCAGTATGTCGATGACTTGCTTTTGGCCGCAGATTCTGAAAGTGCTTGTAAAAAAGGCACTGTACTGTTGCTTGTTCATCTAGCTAAAAATGGTCATAAAGCTTTGCTCAAAAAATGTCAATATTGTTGCCAGGAGGTCGCCTATTTAGGCTACCTCCTGTCAAAGGAGGGGAGAAGATTGACACCTGAAAGAATAAAACACATTTCTGGCATGTCTGTTCCAAATACACAGAAGGAAGTCAGAGGTATGGATTCTTACTGTAGGTTGTGGATCCCAAACTTTTCACTAGTGATAAAACCGATGTTGGCTTTGACGAAGAAGGGCATTTCTTTGCCGCTGCCATGGAAATCGGAACATCAACGATCATTTGAGCTTCTCAAAACCGCGTTATGCTCTGCACCGGTTCTGGGTACTCCAAATTATGACAAGGCCTTTGTGTTGTTTGTGCATGAATGTGATGGATGTGCTTTGGCTGTGTTAACACAGGAACACAGAGGGAAGAATAGGCCGTGCGGCTACTACTCCTCCGCCCTTGATCCCGTCGCATGCTCTTTGCCAAGATGTTTGTGAGCTGTCGCTGCTGCTGCCGCGTCTGTAAAGCAGAGTGAGGGAATGGTCCTAGGCCATGATTTAATTTTGATGGTACCTCACTCTGTAGATGTCCTATTGAATAAAACCCAAACGCAACACCTCACCTCTGCACGGCTGACAAGGTATGAATACATTCTGTTTGCCCCTCACATTCAAATTAAGAGGTGTTGTGTTCTTAATCCGGCTGAACTTCTACCTTTCCCGCAAAATACTGTTTGCGGTGACGAAGAATTACATGACTGCCTGTATACCACTGAACAGGAAACGAAGGGCAGGATAGATCTTATAGATACTCCTTTAGGTAATGCAGAAGGGGAGCTGTTTTGTGATGTCTCCTGCTTCAAACTCCCAGATGGTACATCTACAGCTGCCTATGCAGTTACTACGTTGAGTACGGTTGTTGAAACTAAGAGAATTCCGCATAACTCCGCGCAGGCCGCAGAGATTATAGCGTTGACCCGCAGAACGTGGTGGAGTATGCAAATTAGTGGGGTCCGCTTGTTGTGTTTTCGTACCAGATTCCTCACCGACAATTTTCAAAGCAATACAGAACTTGCACAGCCTTAGTTCTGAAGTGCATGTTCCTGTGGGAGATTGGAATATTAGCACCTGGTTCTGGGATTCTCTACGATCCTGGGGTTGGAAGGTGCTTTCTGTTATCCTGGTTATTTTGGGAATCCTGCTATTCCTTTGTTGCTGTTTCTAATGTCTACCTAGTGTATGTACAATGCTAGGGGGATGTTGTGCTCAAGCAGTGAGCACAGTAGGGCATAAAATATATGCCCCAGACACAGCATCTAAAGAGTTTGTGTTACAAGAGGTTCTGATGAACGACCTAATGGCTATAGACATTACAGATAATGATTCAAGAAGTATGGACGACAATGCATGGAGTTATTTACAGAAGTATTAGAAATGATATTAGCACTTGGCATAGGCCAAAAGGAGGGTTTGTCGGAATTAAAACAATGTTATGCCCCCTATCGCAACGATTGTATGTGTATTGGCCTACGCCAAGTTGTCTAAACATCATATGCGAACAAACTCCGCGGCAAGGTCTTGACCTTAGAGAAAGTAATGTAAGCCGGCATCTTGGAATAAGCCGCCATTTTAGGTTCCCTTGTTACATGGAAGTCACCCTGAACATCAAAATGGAGGCCGAATTAGCAAAATTCTGGCCGTTGTGACCTCCGTACGCACAAATAATTAATATGCCTGCAGGCCACTTGTCGGGGTCGCGAACTAAGACCTTGTCCTACTGTTGACCTATGTGTAAATGTACAACTATATCAGCGAAACTAATCAAAATGCATATATTATAGGATTGACCTGGCAAGGAACCCATAGGCCGACTCCTAGGATGGTTAACCCGTGAGAGGGTTGGCCAAGGGCTGGACAAAGCATATAAAAGACCTAAATATTCCAATGTACGGTCTCTCTTACTAATGCATCGAACCTTCGTTGAAGTTCGTTACATTACTCTGAGAGCCGAATAGCTATCCGTTTGTCAATTGACTTTGGTAACTGTTGTAGCTTTTAAATAAAGCACTTGTATGTTCTTTGTAACCTGTGTTGGTGTGTTTCTTTCTGGGCTTCCCGGCCTCATATTATTTCTATGTTTTCACACCATCTTCACTAGACTCAGTCTCTTTCAACACAAATCCACAACCTCAACATCTGATTGGCTGATCCCCACAGTCCCCTTTCCATGCTGCATTTGCTGGAAAACCCCAGATGTGGCACGCCCTGTCTGCGGACAGCCGCGGTGTCCGTGGACCACGTAACTCTTAGGCAGCCCTTATACCCTTTCCACATCACTTTCTGTGTCATTCCCTCATTGGATACAGCTAAGCAGTCACACAACCATCCACCAATCACATCCAAGACCTCTACATCTAACTCCATCATCAGAGTTCAGCACTTCAAATGTACTGTAGATCATTCTGACTACAAGTCTCATATCATTGGAACTACAAAAACTACTGTACAAGTGTTCAAGATTTCTACTTGCAGCTGCATGAATATCCACATGCATGAATACAAACTGCAGGTATGCATATTTTCTGCATAGTACATCTACAACTCCTATAAATGAATATAAACAGAGTGACTGCCACTTAACCTGTATAGCCTATAAAATGAACTTATTGTCATTTTTTCCATCTGCTAAAATGAACTATCACTTCCACACCTGTCTGCTATCTGATTTATTTTTTACACACACACCTACCTAAAAAATTATAATATTAGAAGATGGAAGAAATAACAATATAATTGTGGAAAAACACTTAGTAGTGTATCGTAAAATTACACACAGCCAGTAAAATTTCATGCATCTTCATACACTCACACACATAGACACTATCATTGAAAAGCTCCCAACTGTAATAACACCACTACTTGTAAATCACATCCTTCTACTTTATTACCCACAGCTTCACAAATACATATGTTCCATGCTTTTCTATACAGTTTCTACCATTTACCTAATAAAAATCGCAAAATAAATATAACATTATTTCTCCTTTCTCCTAACATTCTATAACACAGCTTTAAAAAACCAAGTGAATTTCATACACTTAATATTCTACTCATTTACAAAGCATGTTGAACTAACATAATATAAATAAAATATAAAGGCTGCACATAGTCAAATGAAACTGCATGCATACACTATATTCAGAAATCAAACAAGAAGACTACTACAAAGGCATAAAAATGAATCTCTCAATTATCATCACTGCTATAAACACACAAAATTACTGACTTCTTTCTTTTACAATTGCAGTGGAAACCACTCTCCTGGAAAACAGCAACATCTGAACTACAAACACAAACTACAAAGAAACCTGCTCATTCCACAAAAAAAGAGTAAGTACAATACTACCTTAGTTTCTCTGCCTACACTTTAAATCTCTCCACAATCTTGCTCCCCCTTATCTCTCCTCTCTCCTCTCTTTCTACACTCCCTCCCACACCCTTCACTCTGCTGACCACTTTCTTCTCACATTGATTCTCAATTTTAAATTGCTTCCACTGTTACTGTTATAATGTTAATTGTTATATGTGTCATATTGTTATTAAAATATATTACTCAAACACACTGTGCGGGTGGTTCATGTAATTTGTGCACCAAAAAACAAAGATGTGTGTACCATTCTACCCACAAATCACCATTTATTAAACAGGGATTAGCACGTAGAATGGCACACAAATCCCTGTTTTTCAGAGCACAAATAAGAATATTAGTATTACAAAACAAAGAATTGTTTTAATTTTATACCATTTGATTTACTATTAGTGCTTATCCTCACCACTAGCTCACTTTCTACTGTCATCTGAACCGCAGTATAGTAACACACAAATAGAAGAATAGCCTTCCCAACTAATTGTAGCTGCCCAATGCACAATCACACACCACCAGATACATCTTTACCATCATACTCAAACACTCATGCATACAGCACACATACATTGCACAACAGCCCAACCCATACCTTCTATTTTTTGTTTCAACAGACCCCACAGAATGCCTACCAGAAAGCAAGTCCATAGAACGCAAAGCAGATATAGAGCAAATGAAAATCAAAATTTCCAAAATGAGCATCCATCTCTAGCAGAGTTTGTACAAAAAGTTCAAACAAAACAAGTTAATACAGTTTAGCAAAACTAAACAATCTTCCAGTACAGAAACTTTGCCTCCTCTCTCAAAATGTAAAACAAAACAAAAAATGATGAACAGAAATGCAGTTACCACTACTGCTAAAACTGCTCCTATAAATCTTGATATAGTAGGAAGTAACCATACCAAAATAAGTATATTAGCAAAAATGGTATGCCGCAGAGTCCTTCAGAATCTTATAAAAACAGGAGACAAATCATGCACAACCCTTAAAAACTACCGTAGAAAATTAATCTTAGAAGCTTTGATAGACAGTGCAATCCTTCTCAAATGAAAGTTATTTATTTTAGTGTTAAATATAATGAAACCACTAACAAACCTAAGTACTAAAAGAAGACAATCTCTTCATGAACAGTAGTACAATAATGTCTCCATTCTATGATATACTTGCTTTAAGGCTCATTACTACAAAAGACCTTTCCCAAGTAGAACTTATCTATGAAAATAGATCTGGCATTGCAATTGTGGATATTCTGTCACCACTGGTTCAAAAGCACTTATTATCATGTGTGGACAGGCTCAGACAAAGAGGGTTTAATTTGCATCCATATGTGAGCATAAAAGTATATAGGGGCGAAGTGGGAACCACTGATCAGATACATGCCATATCTATCTCTAGATCAGGACATAGAGTATCTCTTCGAAAGGTGGCTTTTATAGACACACTTCTATGCCAAACAGTGACAAGGAACTGGTCTTGGGTGAGAGAGACACTCTCAACTAGTCATCCTGTAGTGGCTCCAGGAGGCAGAGTTTTTAATGTTCTGACATGGAACTCCTGTGGCTTTACACATCTTATCAATGCCATAGATGCTATTATTAAATAGGAGGATCAGATATAATATTGATCCAGGAAACCTTCCTTAAATCCAATGTTACGTTAGATGGTTTTCACATGTGTCACCAAAAGGCTTTTGGGGACCAATAGGAAGACCTAAGGGGGCCTCATAATTGCTGCTAGTTCCGGTTGCACAAGTGGGATTTCTCTGATGCTTGATTTTGCCCACTGTTTACTTGCAAAAAAGTTATTATCCAAGAGTTTCCACAGCTCCATTTTGGCTATGAACTCATATTGCAACTATCTGGAGGTAACACATGTGGCGCTCATGGATAAATTGGATAAATTGGAGGGGGTGTTGTTGAAATGGGATGAAATTTGCAACGAAAGGCTGGTTATAACGACCAGCAATTTGAATGCAGATTGTTTGAGTAAACTGACATAGCTAAGAATGATAGGGCAAAGGGAGAAAGAGGCTATGTTTTTTCAGATATGGTGTTTGGTCCCCTTAAATGGGAACGCTGAAGGTGATTTGGAGAGGGTAGCAAAGATCACAAATTCATTTTACGCTTGTATCTGGAGAATTGTTTCAATATTGTAACAACTTTGAAATATGTGAAGGCTCCCTGAGCGACCATTTTGTGCTAATGGGGACATCTATGTGTCCTATAGATTTTTTTGCTCCATATATATCATCAACTGTCGTAGTAAATAAAGGCAAAAATAGGTTTGCTGATAGAGCAATAGGAGGTTTTATGATTGATTTAAGAATAGTTGGGCAATTGTCATTAGTGGAAACGTGTAAGAAACGACAGTTGCGGGAGTTTCCGTATGATATTCAAAGATGTATCGAGGAGCATGCATTTCCAAACTTCACTAACATAGAAAAGAAAGTCTATCTAAGTTCCACAGGTTCAGACCAATAGGAGAGAAATGTGTACGACTATTTGATGTTTGAAAGAAATCTGGCAATGATTGTAACCAGTTAATTGCAAAAGAAAAACCGATTCATAAGAAACAACTAAAAGCTATGTGCATGCATGTTTACCAAGTTGAAGGTGAGACCATGCTGAAAATAGTACTAGAAAAATCGGATACAAACGTTTGGAAGTTGGTCAACTCAAAAAATAATTACCAAAAAGTAATTCAAGAAAATCCCATTCTAGATCATAGTTGAAAAACCCACTCTGAACAGCTCTATGCAAATGCACTCAATGAGGTTGACAAATGTAACGCTTCTAGGGAGCGAATTTTGATATTTTAGATATTGAGTTAATTATCAATAAGAGCAGTAATTTGTGAGCTCCCGGCCCAGATGGGTTGTGTAATGTTATATTTAGTCAGATCCACACTTCTGGGCTTCTACTTTATTTAGCTTGTTCAGAATCATTATTTCCACTCAGACTTCTCCAGAGACCTGGTCCTCAGATATTATCATTTCAATGTATAAAAAGGGAAATAAAATCAACCCTTCAAATATCAACCGATAGCAACGATGGGTGCAGATTCTAAAATATTGGCATCCTTGGTGCTGTCTGAAGATAAGAATTTGAGCAGAGTCATCAGGCATATTGAAATCCAACCTGTTTGGATTTCAAAAAGGGGTGTGAACAGCTACTGCTTGTTTGATTCAGGATTATCTTCAAAAGGCTTCATGGCAGAATAAGGTGGCAAGGACATTCCTTGTCAGTATTGACCTGACACTATACTTTGATAAGGTAGATCGGCAGTTGTTATGGCATACATTTAAAAAATGGGGAATCCCTAATCATTGATTGAGTATACTGGACCACCTTCATAGTAATAACACTTTAAAGGTCAAGCTTAGTCTATAGGGAAATATGACACAGGCAATGATAGCTGAAAATGTATTACGACAGGGGTATGCCCTCGTGCAAGTTCTATTTGTCCTTTATCTAGCCGACCTGAGGGAAATTATGGAGGGATCTTTGTTTGTGTCACCAGTGGTCTTCAGTCACGAAGTACACTCCCACAAAGGTGGGAATATCGTGCATGCTGAATGCTTTTGAGATATATTCGAGGGAAAATGCCTTAATATTAAATACAATGAAGTCTAGAATATTGACTTTAAAAGCTGGAACCCAATGTATGAAATTAGAATGCGTGTTATGTGGACACCACATTAAAGAGGTTCCTGAATTGCAATATTTGGGCTTTCATATTTCGGCTTCTCCAGGGAAACATACACTGATCAAACGTATAGTTGAAAAAGACAAGCACCTTGCTACTAAGATGAAATACCTACATAAACATTATGAGAAGTTTTCTCTAAAGGCTGTAATTAATTTTTTTGAAGCTAAAGTTATTCCAAGCTTATTTTACAGCTTGGCTTATAGATCACCAATTAAGTTATTATAATTTTGATTATGTGGAGGGTTTGTTGTGGAGAGGCACTTTAGGTCTCCCAATATCGGTTCCAATGACTGAGATAAGACATCATTTAGGGTTAATTTCTATGAATTCCAAAGTGCTATGGAAAAGAATACAACTAAGTGACCAATCTATAATCCTCCTCTATCATCAATTTATGGAGCCTTTGACGAAAAACAATCTAAAGTGGCTAAATAAATTGTGATCATTTGTAAAGCACAAACAGACATGTTATCGTACACTTTGGAGGAGCTAGTAGAAGCCATTCCAATGTGTAAAAGGCAATCATGGGATTCCGATTGGACAAATACCTGTGACAAGATAAGTACCTCTAAAAGGTACAGACATCTGGGTACGATACAGCGCAAAAGGGGACAAATAGCAAGGCTTTTTTTAAAGTATCCCTCTTGGCATTTTGCCAGAGGTATCTTGCGCTTCCATCTGGATGTATTACCCGCAGCAGTTAATCGCTTTTTTATGGAAAGAAATGGGGCTAAATGGCCCGGAATGTAGGTTTTGTTCGAAAATTGAAGAATTCTTAAAACATTTACTGTTAGAATGTCCATCTGTGCAAAACCTTCAAATGCACTGTTTTGAGCACTTTACTAGAGATTTAAGGGTAACCCCATGGCATCATCTATTGGAAACACTGTTTCTGGAACATTGTTTAATTACTTTTTTTTGGCATTGTTTTCTTTTTAATGAAAACTATTTTATTGGATAATCCTCAAAGGATAACTGATATTGAGTAAAATGTATTGGATCATTTTATAATGAATTATGCAATATGGTTTTATGAATTGTTTAATTGTTGTTACATTTGTGTTCATGTTTTCTTTTGTTAAAACCGTGTGACACAATAAATAAGAATTAAACAAAATAAAGTTTGGAAGGACATAGAAATCCATCAGTCCTGAGATAGCATTTTACGCTCTAGCATTTGCAAACCATGACACCAAATATTTAGAAAAGGTCTGACTGGACGACTACTTGCGGGCCCTTAATGCCCATAATATCTTTACAACAAAAAGTCTTTTCAACAAGAAGATTGAAAGGCTCTGAAGAGAATCTACACTGAAATCAATATGAGTACCATGGTGAGTTCATATCAAGTTATGCGGCATAGTTCCTGAGGGTGAATGTTCAGTCTCTCTACATTGCATAACAGGAATGAAAACATGTATGTCCCCTACTTCAAAATACAGGTGCAATATCTGTCTAGCATTAAATGGTGATATGCTGATAACAGACAGATCCAGGGAGAGTTTGTTGGGGAGAGGATGTCGGCACCTTTGGCATCAAAACTGGAACACAGAGTATTCTTCTGAGGTGAACATCACAAAGCTGCCCTTACTGATTACAAGACTGTTTGACTCTCAACTGGACTCCTTCTTGGAAAAATCATTCATAAACAGAGAGAAGATCTGATCCTATCAGTGCAGAGGCTAGCCAACATCTAGACCATGGACCTGAATTTGATCTATTGCTACAACCAGCCTTCCTTCTAGAGGTTCCGTTTGAAGCCACGCCAGGTGATGCTAACAGAAGGAAACAGACTGATGCCTCAGGCACAGCAACACAGGCAAGGAATAACAATCCTGGGGAGGGGGAGATAGCACCAGTTGGAACTTGTCTACTCCTCTTAAGGACTGGCAGGATGTCTCAGACTCCTTATTGACAGAGATCTTAGTAAATGTACAATCAATATACTTCGGAATGAGGCCAGATATCAGTGTTATCTGTATTTGCCATAAAAAGAGAGACATTTTCCAGGGACCAAATTATCTATAATCTGGACTAGTGCTTACATTTGACCAAATGCTTAGAATACATTGAGCGGACTAAATCGTTATTGTCACAATCCTTATTATTTGAAAACATTTGCTCTAGACCAAAAATGGGTCAGACAGGTTTTTTGTACTGTATTTGGTGCATAACAAAATAAAAAAATGTTGCATATATTTTTATGCAACAGAGCAAACATAGTAAATAAAAAAACATGATCACTGGGCTAAAACACTTGTGGGATATATTGACCCATTCAACGGCATTGCCTCACATCACTGAGATGCCTGTGCGCACGAAACAGTAACCCTGCTGCGCTGACTCCTGTGTGCACCAGGACCTCAAAACTGCTTTTGGCAGCAACAACAGAACAATGGCTGCATCATTTTGCCTCACACACTTCGGGCATAATGGAACAAGGGGACACACTGAAAAATATGCCAGTGCATTCTGAAACATATATGGAATCAAGTGAAAAGGAAAGCCTGCCATTGAGGCAAAAGCCAAAATCCCCTCCAAAATGAAACCATTTTCACCCTTTCGAAATGCTGCTTTCATGCCAATTTCATCTGTCATTCTGAAACCACTGTGAGTAAAAGGCCCAGTTAAAACCAACTCTCAGAGAAATCAAAAGCAACTTCATTGTCACTCGCACGGGAAACGCGCGTCATTTTCTTGACAAAATGTATCCAGGCTCAGCAGTTCAAAGAGACTTTTTACCGTCTGAGCCAGGTCAAGGAGAACTGTATCTGTACTTTAGATAAAAGTCCTGCAACAAGGAAAATGCCTACAACTGCCAAGACAGTGGCAATCTGAGGAGCTGAAAACCAAATTAAAGAAAGAAATTAAACATTTTAAAACACATAGGCTGGAGTTGCAAGCTCTCAGAAACCTGTAATTCCAGTTGCAAGCTGTGAAACTCCTCCTACGAAGGGAGATGTACCCTAAATCCAGGACACTTAGGTGTGAAGTACCAGCTTGAAAAACTTTGAATGGGATAGGACAATGACAGTTCACATGCTCATCAGACATTCGTCTTTGCTCCAGGCTGGGTCAATAGTAGTCCTGGGACACTCACCTGTCAAGGGTGAAGGGCAATAAAACCTTCAATTAAGAGAGAGGGCCCCCATGCTGCTTGGAAGAAACTGCCAGTTGGTGTTAGCTAGGATGATAAAAATGATAGACAATGACTGCCATTTGTTTTAAAACTATTTCATAAAGAACCTTAAAAAACCATATATCTCAGCTGTCAAAATTGGTAAAAATGGGGAATTTTAACAGCGTAAAAGTGGAATTGTGGGCTGTGTGTGAAAACTTGGTAGAATATTGTGGCACACTCTGGACAGAAACAGTGTGTAGTATTGTTAACCTATCTCAGGACTACATGGCTCGCCACGTGAAGCAAGCACGAGAAGTGATCTGCTGAAGGACGTCATAATGCATATGACGTACGTGTGCTGGGAGCGAGCGAGGATTCAAATGTTAACAGTAGTGCTCGGCAGCCGGTGGAGCCCGATAGATTAACTTAGCATTTGCCCTACATGTAAGATATAATAAATACATATATCGTTTCATCCTTCCGCCTCTTTGTGAATACCTTATACTTCACGTGGCGACAAGGTTTCGTGCTCCACCGCCTCCTTCAACCCGCGCATCCAGTTTGCTGCCTCCCGAAGGACGATTCCCGGAGAAAAACGGCCCGCTACGCTCTGCTTCCCCGAGCGTGGCAGTGGCCCATCTATGGTTGTGGCCGCTCCGTTCCCGTGAACGCAGCAGCGGCCACCACATAACCTCACCGCCGCTGAGCCTACGAACAAGCAAGTAAGTGCTTTTAAGTCATGTCACAGTGAAACAGTCTCGGGCTAAAACTCCTCCCTGCGCAGCCAGCCCATATTTCCTGTGTACAGAGACACAGCAACCGTATACCACAGTATAGATGTGCAAAGGACTTGATGCATTACATGTTATAAGGTGGTAAGTCACAAAAGACTGGAACTCTGCTTTGTACAGGCAACCCATAATTCCTGCATACAGGAACATAGCTACCGTATACCACGGTATAGATGTGCAAGGGATTCATTACATTTCACGTTGTTAAGTGGCAAGTCTCAAAGAATACATGACACGACGTACAATGCTATTCAATGGGAGTAGCAATATTGAATTGTGGATGTGAACAGGATCCCAATTTTACAAATTCACAAGAGCACACCAACATTGCTGTGTACACCATAATTAAAGCCAAGTCTCAAGGAACCATTCACCATAGCATTCAGTGGTGTTCCACCTCCCATATTTTTTTGACAGATGTGGGGGAACCCTCAATACCATGGAAGAGATGGATCAAAGCCTTCGAGCACTATGCAGGAGTAGCTTGTGGCCAAAATTGTAGTGTAGATAAAAGGAAATCTCTTTTGTTGCACTGCCTAGGACCAGCTGGACAAGAAAAAATTGAAGATTTACCAGAACTATCACCCGAAGAGAGTGCAGATTTGAATGACAATGAATGTTCAGTAAAAATAATGGGCAAACATTATGAAAAGAAATTAAGCACTATACTGGAGCGATACAAATTTGGAAAGAAAGTTCAAGAAGAAGGCGAAAGCGTCGAACAATACATAACTAATCTAAGAAAATTAGCCAGAACATGTAAATTTAATGCACAATTGGACGAGAGACTACGAGACCAATTCATGTTGGAATGCAGAAGCAGTAAAGTGAGGGAGAAGTTATGGGCTGAAGATGATCCACCTCTTGACATAGTTCTGAGGATAGCCAAAGAGGTAGAACATACAGAAAAATGTGTTCAAGAACTAGAGAACAGAATGCAATCCGTGGAAATTAAACAGGAAACTCCTAAGAGCAATAGCAATATGAACGCAAATAAAAGCAATGAATCAATAGCCCAAGTGATGAACGTAACTAACAGCAAAGACAAACCAGAAAGGTCTCGTAGATCATCTTGGAATGAGAATAGAAAGAGCAGAGGTGGATCCAGGACATATGAGAAGAGAAGGAGTCCACGCAGACAAAGAGGCAACCCAAGAAGAAGAAATGAAGGAAAATGTTTTAGATGTGACAGTACTGACCATTGGGCTGATAATCCTGAATGTCCAGCTTTGAAAATCATATGTGGTAAATGCAAGGGCAAAGGCCACTATGCCAGATGTTGCAAAGCATCAAATACCTCCACGAATTGGATCGGCAGCGATAATTACAGTGATGTTGATGATGATGAATGTGTGTTTGTTATATCTGATGAAGAACTTGAGGAAGAAATGGAGAGCCCCAAAGCCACAGTGTGTGTGGTTGGGGTGAATATGCACATGATGGTTGATTCTGATGCCAAATACACACTCATACCAGAAGAGATGTGGGGCAAAAGGAAGCATGAATATTTGCATGAACCTGTCATTCACCTATACTGGGATTAAAATAGATATCATCGGATGGTTTTGGGGTACACTCAAATTTAAAGACAGAAAAGCAAATGGGAAGATTTACATTACAAAAACTGGGAGAATTCCTTTGTTGAGCTGGACTCATCAAAGCAAACTCAAAGTTAAGTTGGATGCCAGTGCTAATGAGTCAGTAATGAATATTGAAAATGATGAAGCAAGAAAACATGTAACATATGAAAGAATAGAGGAAGTGATGAAGAAAGTTTTCAAGAATGAGATTGGATGTTTACGTGGATATTCACATAAAATCAAGATGAAACCAGGATGTGTTCCAGTGGCGCAGAAAATGTGCAATGTCCCTCTTTCTATGAGAGAAGAAGTAAAGAAAGAAATTAAAAAGTTAGTTGAGCAAGGTGTCATAGAAAGCATTGATGCCAGCGAATGGGTATCCCCGTTGGTTGTCCTGAGAAAGAAATCTGGGAAATTGAGAATATGTGTCGACATGCGAGAGCTGAATAAATGAGTAATTCCTGACAGACATCCGCTTCCAAATATTCAAGAAATAGTTTCCACGATTGGTCCATCGAAGCGGTTCTCTACACTTGATTTGACTTCAGCATACCATCAAGTGAATTTACATAAAGAATCCAGGTGCATGACAGCATTTATTACGCCCGATGGTTTATATCAATATAAGAGACTACCTTTTGGGTTTGTTTCAGCCGCATTCGTCTTTCAGAAGATCATGCATAAAATATTTGAAGGAGACCATGGTGTTATATGTTTCCAGGATGATATATTGATACATGCTGTTGACCAGAAAACACACGATGAGAGATTACAACATGTATGCAAGAAACTGTGCGAAGCCGGCATGACTCTGAGTAAGGAAAAATGCAAGATAAATTGTGATGTGATTGAATACTTAGGGCATACCATATCAGCTGAAGGAGTACGACCCAAGAAACAACTGTTAGATGCGATAGAAAATATGCCAAGGCCCAAATCTAAAGAGGAAGTACCTACTTTCATTGGCATGGCAGAGTACTATTTGAAATTCATGCGTAATTTTGCTATGCATACTGTTCCTCTCCGGGAGTTATTGAAGAAGAAAACATTTGCATGGGACACAGAATGTGAAAAAGAATTTGTATGGATAAAACATGAACTAAACAAAGCACCGTCATTGAGAAACTTCAAAAGTGGAGAAAAAAACATTGTCATGACAGACGCTAGTAATGTAGGCCTTGGTGCAGTCGTCATGCAAGAAATTGATGGTAAAGAGAGGTTGATAGCCTTTGTGTCCAGATTGCTGAAAGGAGCTGAAAAAACATATGCAGCCATTGAAAAAGAAATGTTGGCCATTAAATGGACTTCAGAAAAGTTTAGGAATTTCATTTGGGGTGCAGAGGTGGAGTTCCGCACGGACCACAAACCATTGGTCCATGTTATAATGAATAAAGGTTTGGACAATGTCTCGAATCGTATGAAAAGATGGGTCATATTTCTGCAAGAATATAATTGTATAGTGAAATATGTACCAGGCACGAAAAATTGTGCTGCCGACTGTCTTTCAAGGCTCACTAATGTCTCGGAAGTAGATGATGTCGAAGATATGGAATCCGAAGTTGTATTGAATATTGAAGGATTGTCTATATCAGAAAAAGAATGGAATGAAGCAGAGGAGTTGGACGACACGTTCAATAAGTTGAAACACATCATTTTAAGTGGTAATTCTTTGACCAAGACTAAATATGAAGAAAATGGACTACTGGAATATTGGAAAGTTGCGAATGAACTGAAGGTGGAGAATAACAGAATTATGAGGAGTGACAGAATTGTTTCACCTGTCAGTCTGCGCCAAAAGATCATTGCGTTAGGTCATGAGGGCCACCAAGGAATTGTAAAGACGAAAAGAAGAATACGAGATGAATTCTGGTGGCCAGGATATGATCTACAGACTGAGAGAGTCATACGTGACTGTATCCTTTGTAAAGAGAGTGATAGAGGATGTGTGGATGAGAAATACCCCATAGTAGTTACTGAACTCCCAGGTAACATTTAGGAAGACCTTGGTATGGACATAGTAGGCCCAATCTACAGTGAGGGTAAGCAACAATATTGTCTAGTAATCATTGATCTTTTAACTAGATGGGTTGAAGTCACAATTAAACCATGCATGACTGCAAAAATGGTGGTTGATTTCTTAAAAGAAGTATGTGGAAGGGAAGGTTTACCAAAAAATATACTAACAGACAATGGAGTTCAATTCCGTTCAAAAGAAATGCAAAAGTTTTGTGTGGAAAGTTCCATTGTACACAAGAAAAGCGCCATATATCACCCGCAAACAAACGGGATGGTAGAGCGTTTTAACAGGGTACTTAAAGATGCTGTGCGATGGGCTTGGGCCAATGGCGTGAAATGGGAAGAAGCTGTTAGACAAAAGATTAATGCACACCGCTTCACAACACACTGTACGACTGGCCTGTCGCCATTCGAAATGAGTAGAGGCCGGAAAGCAAACACTAAGTTAACACCATCTTGGTTGAAAAGAATGACCGTGATAAGGAAGGAATTTGGAGATGCATGTCAGAACATCAGAACTATGCAGTTGAGAAATAAAAGAGCTCATGATATGTCTGTAGGTACTAAAAAAAAAATCACCATTGATGGTTGGGGGACGGGTGAGAATCAAACTCCCACCTGTATTGAGAGATGGTCCATGTAAATGGTCCAAACCTGTTGGGGTTATTGAAGTGTTTAAACATGCAGTGAGGGTTGAAGATGGAAGAGTCTGGAATATGGAAAGAGTATGTGTCAGGAATGGCACTCTGTCAAGAGTGGCATAGGGCACCCTGGTAGGGTTTGGGTGGCTGTGCTGAAGTAAGGTAGCAGATAAGCACACACAGCAGGAAGTTCAACAAGAAAGAAGAGTAGGAAACTGTAGCTGGGAGCCAAAAGATACAAAGGTACAAACAAACTGGATTCCCTATTGGGGTGTATGCTGAAATGGGAAAGAGTGTTCCACGAACCTTAGGAAACTCCAGCCTTCTGCACAGATTGCTATAACAGAGGCCCGCGCTGTATGGTCATGGCTGGGAACAACAGCAGTGGGTGTCTGTAATACTGAAAACGTGACAAGGGAAGGGGCAAAGGTTGCCTGCCGAAACCAACGGGCAAGCTCTGTACAAAGGGATTACATAAGACACATAAGAAGACAAGAACAGAAATATCCAGCGAAAAGGAAGTCAATGAGCAATCTAGCAGAAGGAAATGAAGGAAAGGCAGTTAGACTGAAGTAGATAACCTAAGGTGGAGTACAGAGGACTCAAGGAAGAGAACAAGGGAGCAGCAGTCAGGAAAACAGAAGGGCTGCAAAGTAGAAAGCAGGTCTGCAGTCAAGAGTGCCACTAGGTACAGGCAAACTGTAGTGGACTGCGGAGGACTGTAGTAGGCTGCAAGGCAGGGAGTCTAGAAGAACAGGACAGAGAGAGATTAGTAGTAAGCGACAGACAGAGAGCCCAAAAGAATAGGGCAGCGAGATAGGGAGCCCAGAGGAGCAGGGCTGTAGACAGCTAAGTGTAAATCAGGCTGTAAGGCAGAGGAGTGTAGCAAGCCGCAAGGCAGGGAGCCCAGAGGACAAGGGCTGTAGGCAGCGGAGTTAGCAGGCTGCAAGGAAGGAGCCCAGAGGACAAGGGCTGTAGGCAGCGAAGAGGTGCAGGCTGCAGGGCAGGGAGCCCAGAGGACAAGGACTGTAGGCAGCCGGAGTGAGGCAGGCTGAAAGACAAGGAGCCCAGAAGAGCAGGGCAGCAGGGAGTGAGCCCAGAGGAGCAGGGCCACTGACTGTAGAGGGCTGCAGAGGACTGTAGGCAGCCGGAGTGAGGCAGGCTGCAAGACAAGGAGCCCAGAAGAGCAGGGCAGCAAGGAGTGAGCCCAGAGGAGCAGGGCCGCTGACTGTAGAGGGCTGCAGAGGGCTGTAGTACGCTGCCATGCTGAGAACCCAGCGGAAAAAGGTAGGTAGCAAGCAGCGGAGCGTGATCTGCTGCTAGGTAGGAAACCCCAAAGGGCACAGGCGGGGGCTGGAAAACAACAGAGCGTGATCAGCTGCAATGTAGGGAGCCCGGCAGGGCAAGGGCAGAGGCTGGAAGGCAGCAGAGCGTGATCAGCTGCAATGTAGGGAGCCCGGCAGGGCAAGGGCGGAGGCTGGAAGGCAGCAGAGCGTGATCAGCTGCAAAGTAGAGAGCCCGGCAGGGTAAGGGCAGAGGCTGGAAGGCAGCAGAGCGTGATCAGCTGCAAAGTAGAGAGCCCAGCAGGGCACTGGATCCAAAACAGGGAAATGCAGCAACAGGAACAGCAAACAAAGTAGAGGGTCAAGGCAAACAGGAGCTGGGAGATCTCAAGATGCAAGACACTGTGCTCCTGCAGGCAGCTGCTTATATACAGCCCTGCCCTGTTCTGAGGCAGGCTAATTGACAGCATCTGGGGCAGCACACCTGAAGACAATCTGCCTCCTCCCTCTCTGGTCCTGAGCAGGTGGAAGCAGCACTGGCTGCTAGGGCTTCTGGGGATTGTGGTCCCAATAACGAGGAATGAGAATAGCCAGGAATTGAGGACTGTAGGTGCATTATGGGAAATGTAGTTAATTGAATAAAACAAGAAAGAACCAAAGTTGAGAAAATGGAAATAAAAGACCAAGGCGTGAATAGGAGTTGTACAAAGAGGATTAGGAGGATAACTGAGTACCAAGTGGTCCATGATGGTTGCCAATGCGTGCGCCAGCGGCGCGGGCATGACAGTATGTGTGTGGGATACACCTGTAGTGAATGCACCGACGCATGATGGTCATAGTGAGTCAAGAAGGGGAATGAATGTAAATGGTACTGGTGATGTTGAGAAATGTCATAGAGATGTAGTACGTGAGAAAGACTCATCAAATGATATTGAGAATTGTCAGAGAGAAGTGGTACGTGAGAAAGACTCATCAATAATTTCCTTGCCAAAACCTAAAACAGATATCTCACGCACATCAAGAAGAGGGAGAGTCATTAATGATCCCTGTGGATTGAAAGACTTTGTGTGGGAGCACTAAGCTCAGGACAATTTATAAAGAGTCAGTTTAGTTGTGTTATCAAATAAATTAAGAAGGGGAGATGTGTAGTATTGTTAACCTATCTCAGGACTACAGGGCTCGCCACGTGAAGCAAGCACGAGAAGCGATCTACTGGAGGACGTCATAATGCATATGACGTACGTGTGCTGGGAGCGAGCGAGGATTCAAATGTTAACAGTAGTGCTCGGCAGCCGGTGGAGCCCGATAGATTAACTTAGCATTTGCCCTACATGTAAGATATAATAAATACATATATCTTTCATCCTTCCGCCTCTTTGTGAATACCTTATACTTCACAGTGATATATATTGTATTACCAGAAAAGCTTCCATGTTGCAAATGTCAAATTGTGTACATACATCCCTGAGGACAATTTGCATCTGTGTATAAAATTGGAGAATTGTGGCCCAAATCTTTAATGTGTAAAATTACCAAAATGTGTCAGAAAGACGAAACAAGGTCGCACAGACTGGAGGTTTGGACTAATTTGACCTGCACAAAATATGTAACCTGTGTATCTGATTTACTAAGAGGTGGCAACTGCACAAATATCTGTTTTTGGCAAAATCGTTTTTTCTGTAAATTAAATGTGGGAGTTTCTAGATACAGTAAAAATCACCTCATAAACATGACATCACTTTTCTGATATCCAACCAATTGTGAGCAAGGAGGAGACGATGTCCTTGCCCAATCCTATTGTTAGGGACATGGGTAGTTAATCCTGCCCCTGTCATATACTGTAATGATGTCATTTGGCATTGTAAATAAGGGCCCCTGACGAGCACTCAGGACACACACTGATTCCTGATTCCAACGCCGGCGTCCTGTTCCTGTCTGTTTCTGTCTTCATCTTGCATCTATCCATCTAAACTCCAGATCCCAACCACAAGGCCCTGCAATTGCTGATCCTACTTCAGCTAGGCCTCAATTCTAAAATAATCCCCATAACCAAGGGAAGCGCTGTGGTGTTTTTTGGGAAGCATCCTGAATTTACCTAGCTTGCTGCCACTCACTGATATCCTGCTATCCTGATGCCCTATTGGATCCAGTAAAAAAAACTGCCAGTCCAGAAGAACTGTCCTTTGGTATCCAGTCCCTGCCCCTGCTGACTCTGCCCCGCTGAGTTTGTCTGGCTGCCCTGTGTTAGACCAGATCTGTGTGGTGATCCAGAGAGCTGACTGTCAAAAACCCAAACTAAAAGTGGACTGTGAGCATCAATAGGAACCATAGAAACATTGTAAACCGTCCCTTTCTTTGTTCCATTCCAATCTCTAAGTCATCCAATCCTTATCCTGATAACTGTAATATTGTCACAATCATTCTTGAAATCCTGCCTGTGATTCCTTGCGCTAGTGCTAACTTCTTTAATAATTTTGTCTTGTAAAATCCTAAACCCTTAGTCCTCCCTCGGGTGATCTGACTGGGTCCGCCATGGCAGGCTCAGAGGTGCTAGTGTTCCGTAGATTAACTCTGGAGCTTACTGTGTCTCAAGCTGGTAGCCTAGCCTGAATGCCCTAGCATAAAGTAAAACCATCCTTGTCAAAATTGATATATGTTCCTTTTTTGCGCCTTTATTTTCCAAAACGCACCTCACTAGATCTTGCATAACTCACTCAATTTATTAGCTGGAGACCTCATTTCGCTTTCATATTATACCTAGGATCCATAGCTACACCCCAACCATATCCGGATTTACAATATTTCACCCATTTTTATTAAAAAAAACGTTTGGCTAATTTCAGGCGGGAATTTGTATTTTTGTAAAGGTTTACACATGTTATTTTTAGTTCAAGTTTATTTATACATATAGCAAAACAAATGCTTTGTATAATGATTGACAATTCATCACCACTATTAAAACAAAATTAAAATCAAATACATGTCTCATAATTCATATATATACAATTCAGTGAATTACATGATAAAATCAATCAATACAGCTTAAAATCAGTACAATCTGTTTATAAAAAGCAGCCATGAAATATATCAGATGTAGGTCATTGCCACGCAAGAATTGGGGCCACAATTCCTCTATTTCACTAGGGTTGAAATGATTGCTGTAAGACTTCATGTGTTTATACCGTACAGCATACAGACTTTCACACTTAATCAATAGATGGTGCAGTTTCTCAATTATTTAATTTCCGCTTAAGCGACACATGCGCTTCATGCGGGGTAACCCCATTTGTGCTCCTTGTGTTGCGAGCACCACCGATCTATTAAATTTGAGTAGAAGATATAGCCGGACAGTTTGCGGGCTTGGATAAGCATTAATATAGCCTAGTGTACTACTTCTAGTTATACGCTCTTGACAGTAAAATCCACCATGTGCTTTAGTGGCAAGATTGATTAACTGTTGTTCATAACAGGTTTCTTTCAATATTCTTTTGAATGTTGATTTTATGCTGAGAATACTAAGTTTTCTTTGTGTAGACAATACACCGATCCAATTTGAATGTAACCTTTTTAGTTTGCCCATAATACCAAACGAGGCAGTCCCATCAAGTCTCCTTATGGCAGCGACATAGGGTACAGTTATAGTATCAACGTTCAAGCGGTTTAGCTTCTCATAGTTTAACACACAATGACTGGTGAATACAAATGACATCCCTAGAAGATCAAATTCTAAGTAGATGTACTCCACACTTATGGTGGCTGGTAGGCGGAACAATTTGCGCAGCAGGCGAGCCTCAAACCGTTCCACAAACTTGATGATGTTATGGCCCCAAATATTTATTGTGTACAATAGTATGGCTCTAATTTTAGCTGTATATATGGATAGTACTGCAGGTATAGGGTAGCCGCAGTTTCTGCCAATAAAAATACTCAGGGCATTAGTCGCGATAATGCAACGAGCCTAAAGAGATGACCAATGTACATTCCATTTCAGACAATCGTCCACAATAACACCCAGATATTTATAAGATGTTACTTGTTCCACTCTTTTACTGTTCAATTGCCACACATATTTTTTTGGTTTTCTTTTTTTTGTGAATGCCATCACTTTGCTCTTATCGATGTTAATTTGTAGACCATTATCAGAGCAATACGTACCAAGGGCGTCTAGCATATGCTGGTGTGTATTCCAGCAGGATGAGATCATCCGCATAGGCTAGCCAGCCGACAATTACATCTGAGATCTTCACAGGGTTCGCTGCTCTAAGGCGGAATGCCAATTGCATATCTGCCAGGTATAGGTTGAAAAGTACTGCGGCAACCATGCACCGCTGTTTTACTCCACTAGTTGTTGGCATGGTTGCAGATAGTTTACCTTCAGCGTTTAGGCGAATCCGCACTGTTGTATTGGTATGCAGCATCATAAGCATACGAAGAAGACCCAATGGACTTCCCCAATTATGCAACTTCTGCCACAAACGGTTTCTCTGCACCGTATCGAACGCTGCAGAGAAATCAATATATGCGCAGTATACGTCTAGGTTTCGTTTTAGCCAGGCATGTTCAACTGCAGTGGATAATAACAGCAGGCCATGCACTGTGCCCGAGCCTTTTCGGAATCCGATTTGATTAGGTGGTAATATTTTTTTGTCGGTGATCCATACATTTAATTCCTGCAAAAGGACTCGAGCAAAAATCTTGGATGATGTATCAAGCATAGCTAGCATACGATAATTATTCGGGGAATCCCAGGCACCCTTTTTGTGTACCGTTAGTATGTGGCTAAATTGCCAAGAGTGGGGAATCGAACCAGTGCCACCTATCTCTGTAAACAATAGGTGTAGAGCAGCTGCACAGAGTTCAGGCTGTCTTTTTATTAAGAGATTACACACACTGTCCGGCCCTGCGTCTCTTGAATTTTTTAACTTTGTGATGATCACAATTATATCTAATATAGAGGCATGGCAGACCCAGTGCTCAGATGGAATTTTAAGAATGTTGTCATCAGCGACAGAGCGACCCAAAGTGCTGCTTATATGGCTACACCATTGTTCTTCTGTTATACATTTAATGGTGAGAGGGCGTGGTTGTGAATGTTGGAGTAATTGCCATATACTAGCGTTATCACCGTTTCTAGCTTTTTCAGCAATTAGTTTCCATAATTTGGCACCACACGCTAGCTTGTGTTGTGCCAGCCATTTCCTATAATTCATTTTAGCCATTTTAATTAATGAGGGGACAACCAATGAGGATGTGCAGGGAACATTCTCAGCTAAAATCATTTGGATGTCTTTTTGCAGCCTTCTTTTGGCGTCGCTGATGGCAGTGTCAAATCCATCTCAACGCTTAGTTGGGAAGTTGGTATGTTCCGCACAACTAATATGTGACCGTGTTTCGACAACCTTTTCTCTTATATTCAACATCATATCGGAGAAATTCAACAACATAGCCTCCGCTTCATTCACACCACCAGAACCAATTTGTATAAAACTTGGTAGCAGGGCAGACACTACAGTAGTCAATGTTACGTTCATGCCATCGAATTCAATTCCCACCTTCATTAAGGGATAATTGGCCATTTCCATCATAATCAACAGCTATTTTAGACTGTCGTGGCAACTTCAAGAGCCAGCACAACGGGACATGATCGCTTTCATATCTAGTGACAGTGCTCATATCCCTTATGTATGGTATACCTTTTATGTTTGATAATGCATAATCAATTGTTGAGGCCGAGAGACTCCCGATTCTAGTAAAAGCCATATCATGATCACCAGGTGTCAACCCATTCAGTTTCACTATCCCATGTGCTGCTAACATGGAGTCCCATTTTGCACCCTGCTTATTAGATTTCACTGTAGGCAATGCCACAGAGGCAAACTCAGGGAAACAGTCCGCTGTGAGAGGGAGATGACCAATTTTCCCATTTAAGTCACCAACTAACCACACCAGCATTTCGTGACTATAACTCTGTAACACTGCATCGACAATCTTGATGTTCACGCCAGTCATTGCCATATTCGGCGGATCATATACATTTATCAGCAAGATATCAAGAGATGATAATGACAGCATTGTAACCAGAATAAACTCAGACGACTGGTTTAATTTAACTATCCTCCTTGGTGGATGCACAGACACAAGAAGACCACCTTTTGGACGGGCAATTATACCTTGGGTTGCTATCTGATGAACTGTACTCCTACCATCTATTTGTACCTCAGCTAACAACCAAGTTTCCTGCAGTGCAACCACACTAAATATGCTCATTTTACTCATCAAGCCATCAATGTCGAACAGGTGGGTATGCCCTCTGGTATTCCAGGATAAGAGCATATCCACCATGTCGCATCACTGTGGCTCGCCGAGGAAGTGAGCCTTAAATGCCGCAGGCAACCACTGCCAGTAACCATCAGGAGGAATATTAGGGGGTGCCCTTAAGGAGTCTTTAGGATCGAGAGGTACACTACCTAAGTCAGAGGCTCCTTTCTGCACATTGGGGTTGGGCACAGCTGATGTAAGAAGTAGGTCACTATTTTGAGGCACTCACCATTAGATATACTGTGTGGTATAGAGGAATTTCGACACGAAGAATATTATAGCCCAACCGTAAAAAGTCGGCTTCAAAGCTTAATACATAGTTCAAAGAAGCTTCTACTATAAAAGATATGTTTGTTATGAATTGATCTTTTATTACAGCCTAATCTACTATGCGTATATCATCAGAGGTGATAACTCTCAACGGTACAATGGACTTAAATATACATAGCACGGCTGACCTATTCAACGGTGTCGAGGAAGGATCTTGATACAGTTGCACTAATTGAAGGGCCGGTATCATCATTCCAGTTGCTATAGAATTGGTACTTACTTGCATGTTGTTATTTGCTACTTGGATACTCTGCAGATTAGCCATACTGCGGGTAGGGTAGGTTATTTGTCAGAGTTCTTATGATTACTAGCTTTTTGAATGGGCAATTTCGATTTGAGTACTTTACTCTGTTGGTTTTTGGTGGATTTAGGACTTGTTGTGTTTGTAGGTCTACTTTCTACAACAATTACTTCCACTTCCTCTACTATAGATGATGGAACCATTGATGCAGAGTTCACCACTGCACTTCCGTCTGAGAGAGCAACAGCAGGGCGACATTCATGGGCACTACTTGTAGCCTCTTGTGCCAACAAAGATTTGCTGCTTTTTTGTGGCCCGTGGGAGCATCTACGACCATACATAAATGCATGGTGGACAGGTGCCGATCGCGGAGCGCTGTTTTTTTTCTTCTGTTTTTTTATCTTTGGTACAGAACCTGATAGTGGGTTTACTTTACGTGCGGATGTGCATGACATCTCACCACTACTAGTATGACAACATCCACGCATGTTCTTGTGGATGATCAGAGATTGGATATTAATCTTTTTTTCTAGATTTTCACACTTGCTAATTAATAGTGTCAGCAGATTTTCGAGAGCATAGAACATATCATCGGAATTCATGCTTATGTCATTGGGACTAATCACCTGATTTTCACATGGATTGGGCAATACCTTAGTTATAGGAAAGTGGAAAACGATATTCGACTTAGTGTTTATAGGATGGAGGGGAAAGAAGGAAAGCTCAGGCGGGGGACATTCAGCCTTTACTGGTGATAGGGTAGGTGCATAAGGGTTTGAAGGATTGATATCACTTTGAAGGCCACAAGGTTTACTGGGGGGAGTGAAGTACATAGGTGTAGCAACAGCCTCCAAAACAGATTGCTCAGGGTGAAGACCCATGTATTCCACCTCAGGATCATCCAATGAGGAATCAGGAAGGTCAACGGACAGGGGAATCCCTGTAACTGGTAGAGCGTGAACTAGAGCTACATGACCATTATTGTGCTCATGAGCATTTTGATCATTGGTTCTACGTTGTGGTGAGAAAATAGGGGCAGTAGGGTTTAGTTTACCTCTTGCTTTGTCACCGGGAGCATTGCATGGTAAATGCTCGATTGCTGTGTTCCCCGTACAGACCACATTATTGTTTATGGGCACAGCATGGGTGTGAGCACCCAGCACGTCACTTAAAAGTTTGGAGCTTACACAACCCAAGTTTGTTGTGAATTCAGTAACTAAATTATCTTTAACAGACTCCAAAGCAGAGTTGGATATCCCTATTTGCGGCATTTTACTGTAGTATTCAGTTATTTGTTTGCACTTTGGCAATACTATCCTCGGGTTGGAAATGACTTTCGGAATACATATCCGTCTATTCCGAAGGTTTTTATGCATAGCAAGTTCACTCGCATACTCGTCATTACTACTTACAGGGGCACGCGCCATTATCACGATATATAGGTTAAAAATATCTTAAATATGGGTAATAAATACGGGTAATAAATTCCAACAGTGCCCTTAATGATTCCCGCTACCCCACCAAAATCACAATTGAGCTTCTTACTCCTGGGACTGCGTTATTGTCTGCACAAGCGGGCAACAATCCCCATTACGCAGAACAAACTATAAAAGGAGACTATGTATGAATATAAACGTAGGTTTGTTTATAATATTTTAAAAAGACTGTATATGCAAGTATTCGACAGGACAGTCACTAGCCTACTGTTTTCATTGTTTTCATTGAATCACATTAAATAGGTATCTTAGATGCATGAGGGCAGTTGTTTGAGCAATTATTTAAGATACACAGCTAGATTCAACTAAATGCTCATATGCTCATATGCTCATAATCTCATATGCAATCCACATGAATCAGGTCACAATCACAATTAGTTCAAACAGCCTACACTTGGTTATAATGACCTCGACTAAGTGAGAGAAACGGAGGCAGAGACAATATGTTGAAGGGCAAGCAAACAACAAAATAATCATGCCGCCAGTCGTATTTGTTTTTCATGCACCGTACACCTCGAAACAATAACAATTACAATAACGGATTAAAAGACTCACATTCCCACTCCTTTACTCACTCACGTGAAACACTATAAACGCAAAGGAGCAACAGAAAGCACTACTTGCCTATGACCAATGGCACTGACTCCTTAAAATAGTGCTTTTATTATGAATAAATAATGGAAGTTTAAAAAGCTGAATGCTGTACGAACCACGCGATCAGCGATCAGCACTTATTCAAATGCACTTCATGAATGCGTGCGCATGAATGCGCACGTCATGGGCATATGAAGGTGCTGCTGGGAGAAATCGGAGGTGGGGCCAATATATTAAAGGGCCAAGAGCACCAGTGTCCGTGTGCTAATCTTTGGGAATCCTTGATGCGAACAGCAGTAGGTCGCGGCCCTGTCGCGATCAGCACTAATTCAAATGCACTTATTGAATGCGTGTTATTTTTACTATCAATTCTTTTATACCTTCCATTCATTTTTGAATTGTATGCTTTTGCTACATCTATTGCTTATGATTGCTTGTAACTTTCCAGTGTTGCTCCTGTAGAGATTTGTACTTATTTAAGGATTTTTGCACACATTCAATGTTTTATTCAGCCATTTCCGAGTGTCATTTTAACATTGCAAGGATTTCAAATCCGTTTTTCTCTCTTTTTTGGTGAGCAAGATAGAGGCTGAAGACAGGAACTATACAAGCAGGCAATTGGAAGGCACATGGGAAGGCTAGAAGTGAAAGAAAACATGGCTCAAGAATAAGAACACATATCAGGGACTAACAGGGAAGCAGGCAAAGAAAGCTGCCACAGAACCTTGTAATCCTAGTTTTCCATAAATATCAGGACACCCAAAGCACTGGTCACGGCCTAGAAAGTACATTGCTGTCAACTCAATGATTATGTAGAATTATCAGGAAACGCAGTACGTTTAAGAGCAGGTATGTACAACTTTGAAGTAATCCCTACAAGTAAAGTGAGAAAGAAACAAACAGGAACGCTTAGTACACATGGTGGCTGCTAATGCAGTACATCTGTGGAGAGGGAGAATAGGAAATAAAAACAGTGGAGCAAGAAATTGGGACTTTAGGGGTAAAAAAAGGAAACCGCACTTGCAGATCAAGGGGAGCCTGTGAGTGAGGAACACTCTCAGAAAAAGAGGGTGCTTGTAGAAATACTGAAAGGCAGAACAAATACCAACAAAGACTCAGTATGCTGCATCAATGGGCAGGAAAGGGTGCTGCATAAACGAGCCATAGCAGGCAGGATTCAATAGCAAATCCATGATCTGAAGGAAAGTTAAACACATTCTGTTGACAGGAGCACAAAGCAGGAACTGCCAATGAAGGTGGTTGATAGAACAACTACTACTTATGAAAACAAACCGTTAAGAACCCTTCCAGCTCACACCCACCTGGACGGGTGTAGCTTGCTGCAACACAGTGCAATCAAGTTTACTTCTCCACTCCTCCAAAACATGTAGATATTAAGTTTAATCAAAGTCTCTATAGCTCTGAGCAAACTGATGCAGGTCAAAGTAAACAAGGTCCCTATTACAGCTCGTTGTCTCTTGTGTTAACTGGATTAAACCAAAATCCGGAAAGGAACATGTGGATTGTAAAGTCATTCAGTTATCAAACAGCACTTTAGATCTTTTTTTTCATATCCAATTTATGTTCGTATATGTCATATTTTCCAAGCGTTAAGTAAATACAAGTCAGACAAGTAGTAATCCATTACAGATATTAAGTGAATGACAAAAAGTCATACTGGTCATACTGTGTGGTCAAATAGAAGTTGTATAACATTATGGAACCAAAACGAGGTTGAAGTTCCATTATGACATCATGAAAAATAGATGTTCAAGACTAAATAGTACACTCAACCATTTAAAAACACAGAGTGAAAAAGCATTAATTTGAGAAGCACTGCCATACAATTTGTATATGTAAAAATGCCATGCTTACATAGTTGTCACGAGCATCGGCGATTGTGGCAACATTCTATCGCTGAATTTGGAAAAGAGACAGGAACGTGAACCATCACCTGAACGAAAAGAAAAAAAAGGCAATATAAGTCCTGGCAACGTGTTTTGTCTGCTCCCACTAATACAGTACCATGGCGTAGCAGAAAATCTGGGGTCACCCCTGCGAGCCATACTGAGGGGTGCCCCCCAACTCAGTAAAAAATCGCAGGTCTCACCCCGCTCATGCGAAATGCGTGGGGGCCCGCTGCACCAGTGCTACTCCAATGGTTTAAGGGGATAAGGAGGGTGGTAAGCTAAGGAATTGAGGTTTGTATTTGTATTTGTATTTGCAGTTTGTTTATTTGTAGTGCGCACCTTGCCCCGGGGCATCTGGGACGCGTGTTTAGAAAGGCAGTTACAGGTTACAGTGATAGATACATTTTACATTTTATACATATTTACAAAATGGATAAGAACATTGCAAAGAAGAGCAGAACGGACCTACGTATACAGTATATACAATGTGCAGCCAGTTCGCAGGTGACATCAGGTTGCATCAGGGTGCCCAAGCAATGAGGACAAGGGTTTGGAGACATTAACGAAAGTGTGAAGACTTTGACTGGACTAGAGTGTCTTTGCTTCTCATACGAAATCATTGCATATTTCCCAAAAATATCAATTTTCAGTGCTGTAGCCGATACATTAGGAATTTGTAGGAGGCAGTGTTAACCATCTGCTGTAGCCAGTAGTAAGTAAATGTGTCCCCAAAAAACTAATTGTGTACACATTTGCTACCATGACAAAGAAACACAACAGACTGACTACCCCTCTCTCTTTGGTCTTTCGGCAACACAGGTGTAGGTACTAAGATACTGTTACATCAATCTACAGCAATAGTTTTTATAGCATAACAACATTTATGCAGGGAAATTTTTTTCTCATAGACCGTTAATTTATGAGGATATAAATCTTTTAATAATCAGTTAAAAACTATATGTTTTTATATGTATGAAACTTGTACATGTGTGGGCTTTTTCATACGTCACTCATACCTTTCATAACTATACATTCATGCTGTGACATAAGGATTTAACAATTTGAATTTTCTTGTGGCATATTAGTCGTTAAAAATATGCATGACAACAGGAAAAACGTTTAGTTTTTCTATAAGTCGACATATGTTTCGGCCCCTTCTATTAGTACCACCGTTGTCTACGGTAGTCTTAGGACTTGTTAATCGGCCATCTTCAGGACAGTACTGGTTTTTATTGAAGCTTTACGTCTTCACCTCTTTTTCTTTTTCTTTTTCTTTTTCTTTTTCGTACGAAAAGCCAAATCTGTGGTCGAAATGTTTTGTTCTGGACCACGGAGCTAAAGTTGTAGGGTATCTTCTATTTTACCCCTTGTCTGGAGCCATTAGGCTTCTTGATCTAGGTGAATCTTCAAAATTCTCTGCTTCTATGCCACTAGATAAATAGTGGATGTATCGCAGCCGTTTACATAGGTGGCATCGGGAGTTAGTGCCTCTGGTATTTCTTCGCGGCGAATATTGTTTGAGTTCTGACGATGTCCCTTCGTCTGTCGCTGAAACGGTAGACAGAGACCTTTTGCTACCATGACAGCCACCATTGCCACTGCTTGGCGTGTGGACAGTTGAAGTCATGCAATAGAAGTAGGTGAGTAGTGGAAAGATGCCGGCCCCAAGTACAGTGTTTCTTAACGGGAATAGCATTCTGATTGCCTATGTGTTTGCATGGAGGAATGCGTCACACTCTAAACCCACTTCCAGTGCCCCTGAGCACAGCCCATGAATGCACAGGTGGTTGAGCCACATTCAATTGCAAGCAGCCTCTGAGTGATGAAATTAGAAACAGCATCATAAAATCTTGTGTACTGCCAGCATCTCATCAAAAGAGATGTCAGCTGCAGCTTTTTCAACCGATACCAGCAAGATTTTCACAACTCAATGACATGTACCATGCGGTGGTCGGTCAAAATATCGAAAAAATAATCTCGAATGACAAAAAGGTCGAAAAAAACATCTCAAAAAAAAAAAGTCGAATTTCTCTTTTTTTAATTATATATTTATTTTGGGGTCCGGGATTAAAAAAAAATGGTAAACAAAAAAAAAAATTAAAAAAGGGGGGTTGGGGGGGAACCCCCCCATTTCGAATAAAAAACGTCATAAAAAAAATTCGACTTTTTTTTTCGGCCTTTTTTTTCGAGATTTTTTTTTTGAGATTTGTAAATTCGGTATTATGACCATGAACCCTACCATGCATACACCAAATGAGGGTTGAGTAGTAGGCTGGTGCTATGCCTTCCTTCTCAACTGTCTAGGATACAGGTTGTCAAGTGAGGATATTTTCATCTGTGAGGTTGTATGGTGGTGGATCTTTCATTTGCAAATATTGCCATTTTGGGGTTGTCCACTAAGTAAAAGCGAGCTTGAAGTGTAGGCTAATACAGCTGATATTGCCAAATTATCAATGACTTATATTCATCTTAACCCATTCATATCCCACTTTGACCAATAAAACGTGTACTCCGATATCCCGAGTTTGTAGTTGTAACATAAGGAGGCTTGAAGGTGCTAGCAGGGATCAGGTTGTAGTAGTTTATGCCCTCTCCCCAGGTACGTGTGGTACATTTCAGTATGGGGGTGTGAATTTTAGGTGGTGCCTACTCGTACAGTGGCACTATATAAGGTGAATGTTGAATGAGCTCCTTTCATTTCTATTTCGACTTTTGGAAAGAATACAATTCGACATTTGGTAATTTGGGACACCAAACGCCAAGTCAGGAGATAATTGCATTAATTCTACAGCGTCAGAAACCCACAAACATCTCTTGACAATGGCAGGTGGAAATTGGCAGCCCCTTGTGCACCCATGGCCTAGCAGATTGATTCTTTAAAAACCGTGAGAAACATTGAGAATGTATGAAGTAGTAGGTAACAATGATGACAACTAACACAAATAAGCAAGAGCCTCGGGAGTTGCAATGCCATACCAAGGAATTGAAACAAATTGCAGATTAAAAAACAGAGTATTGAAGAAAATCTAAAAGTGTTTTTTACCTCTCTGATCCCAAATTTAAAGGCTTACGGGGTTGGCTCGCTGTTGAAAATAGTGCATTCCTCAGAAATGCACGGTTTCAAATACCCATTGTAGGTTTATAGCACAAGCTGGACTAATTCATTCATTGCACTGAACCCTCATCCTGTATCATTATTCTATTTTAAGTCGCACTTTCTATCTCTTTGTGAAAAGGCCTTTACTTGCCCAACAAAAGTATAGAAATACAAGGTGGACGTCAAGTTGCATTGTATTCATTACAAGTAGGATTACATCTGCATAGGCCACGTGTGCACTAAAAAGAGTAAACATAGCCTATGTTCAGAGTTAAATAACATATGTGGGGTGAACATGTATGTTTTTTGTACCTACTTGAACAGTATAAAAAGTGTGCGATGCATGTACTGGGCAAAACATAAAAACAAAGTTTAAAATTAGCACAAATGGCCAAGTGGCTTGTGAAGATCAATGCTATGGCAACAATGTTACTATGTTGCAGAAATAAACTGCTTGGCATTTGGAAAGTCTGGATAGGCGTGTGCCAGGCACTGTCATAATGGTATAAAATGACAACAGCAGTAACGTGGTGTGAAGGTCTAGGAACAAGGCACCAGTGCCTGTCAAATGCCTATCTAATACCTACACACAGGCCAAAACGGTTGGCTTTGCCAATCCTTGTTTTTAACATAACTTCAGTGAAAGGAAAATATGCCAGGACACACATACTGCCTTTCCATCAAGTGGCTTAAGGCTCACTTAGTTAAAACATTATTAAACTTGTAGCAAATATAAAGCTGCAAGTAAGCCATTAACTTTAAAAAGACTGATTATAAAATCGATACAACACTAATGTTGATATTATTGCTTGATAGGGATCACAGGGGACGTGCTTTGGGCAGGTAGTGGGTAGGAATGAACATAGGGGATTAGTATGGCCATATGCAGCCAACGGGTGGCTAAATAACCAAATGACACCCACAGAATGTAGGACCCCCCTCACACACCCACCCTATCTGTACTCAAGTGCATAAATATTGGCTTTCGGGTAGCACTTAACAACCCTGCTAATAGCAAAAACTGAAGTGGTATTCAGGAAAACTGATCTTAAAAAGTGTCTTAAATCGGTGTTCCCAAGAGGAGGAATGTAAGGCAGGGAGTTTTTTCATTGGGTTGCTATCAGTTTCTCACCTGCTTTGTTATACTTACAAGCAATACCTATACCATAACAATGCAGCTTCCTTTCACAACAAAAATGTGTTCTGTAGCTGCACACATAATTGTCTATCCTCTTGCACACATCGTCCAGTATATTACTCTAGTGTACCTCTCTGCACCCATCCACATGCTGTTAAGACATGGGTGGCTAGCAGGGACTTGGCCACACCCTCATAACCTTTAATGGCAAAAATGCACATACGCATAATAGCACCTCCCAATTTCCCATATTCTGGCCTTTGGTCCTTCCGAGGGCGTTCAAACTACAGCGCGTTGGGACCATAACCATGGTGAAAGGCACTATACAAATGACGAAATGAAAATAAAATAAAATAAAATCTATTGACCTGTCAATGGCATTCGACAAGGTGAACAGACCTTTACTGTAGTTAGTCCTTGGTGATTTGAATATAGACACAAGTCTGCTGGACGTTTTAATGCAGCTATATTTTAATACCATAGGAAGGTTGGTGAATGCATGGGTACATTCAAGACTGAGTACCAAAAAGGGAGGTGGACCCTCTAACTTCACTTGTTTAAGCAGCGCCACACAATAATTACAAACGATACTGGTAATTATTGTGTGGCGCTGCTTAAACAAGTGAAGTAGGAGGCTCCACCTCCCTTTTTGGGACTCATAAAACGGAGCAAGGGGAACTCTCCGTTAACTTCACTAGCATGCAACATTGGCACCAGCGCAAGGCAATTTTAAGTTGATAAAAGAAGACCCCAACACACATCATACTACATTCAAGACTCTGATTCTGCTAGGGATTTGTTATGGCGCCCTGCTAGGCAACCTTTATGTTGATGGCCACGAGAAACATCTGCTGATGTGCCATCCTTCCTAGGTCGCAAAACACCATGCCGAAGATATGCGGACAATGTGGTCCTATTGGGTAGGACACCTAAAGCCTTATAAGTGCTTGTGAACACTTACATACATTTTATGAAGTCCAGAGACATGACAGTGAACAGCTTTAAATCAGTTTTATTTATGTTTTAATAGAAATAAGATGGCTAACCAGGTCATCTCTGTTGAGATAGTATGTTTGAAGAGTCCAAGCATGTGATTACCTAGGCTTCTGATTCAATAACACAGACACCTGGTCAGTTCATGTTTAAAAATCAACAACCTTGTTAAACCAATCAAATGCCCGATTATTGCACTTCTCTTCTTCCACACAGGTGGAACAGTTACCCCAAAAATGAAGGCATATCAGGCAAAGTCAGGTGGGATATGGTGCTTGAGTTTGGCCAATTTTTCACCTGCTCTCTTTTGCACTATCTGAACAAAAATATCTGCACTCCTTATTGGGTATCTCCCTGCAACAGCCACTGAGCTCATGTATCACAAAAGTGGCATTAAATCACTAACTGACCAGCTGCAAATATCCCCCATTTCATTATGGCTTTAGATCTGCACGAATGAAAATGCTGTGCGAAATAAAATATTTTAAGAGACTTACTTTACATAGAGAAGAGGGTAGCATCTAGCAGGTTTGGCTACCTTTTTAAAGCCTTGCACACTTTAGGATGTAAAAATCTGGCCAACAACCCACACTATGTTCTGCCAATTCAAAAGAAAGTGATTTTAGATGTACTCAAGCAAAATTAAACGCAAACGCCTAAGTAATTGTTAGAGCATACTTGCCATTAGTACCCAGCACTTGCTGTCCATGGGAAATACTACACGTGGATTGGCTCTTTTCCGAGCCACACCACACGGTATTCCCGTGGATGCACTTTCGTGCCTACTTTTGTTCCCAGCGCGGGGCGTGGCAGCACCTTAGCCAATGAGGAGGCCCGAAACGGGGCAATCCCCGCTCCGAGCCTCCCCAAGGCTGAAGGCTGCCTTCGTCCAGGGACTCAGGTAAGTTTTTTTTCCCTCCACCCCCGTCCCTGCAAACTATCCCCCACTTACCCTCTTTTTTCTTTTTCTCGGCAGCGAACACGCTGGGAACACTTCTGTTCCGAACGTGTCCGCTCCCGATGGCTACAATGGAAAGGGAAAATGTACAACGTTTTCCCTTTCCCTGTGGCCATTTTATTTTACTTTTTTTTTTTTCAAACGCGGCAGCCGTTAGTACCCTGGTCTAACGGGCCGGGGTACTAATGGCTATAAGTCCCTCGGCGGTGGGCCAATATCACCCACCGTTATGCCCCGGAGCCTCGTTAACTAGGGGCTTCAGGGGCATTACCTGTGGCGGTAATGGCCCGCCGCCTCGGGTCTTATTGCCACATTCATGCATTTGAATTTCAGTAATGAATATTATCTGCTCTGTGTTTACAATAAAGCAGCAAGGAAGCTAATAACAAAACCATGATTTGATCAGGTTCCCTTTGCAGTTAACAGAATGTACTGAAAAATCGTAAGGTACCTAACTATAAGTATGATATTACCTCACTGGATACTTAAATGCATGCTCTGTTATTTTGGACTTGGTGCGACCAGACATGCCGGAAATGTTTAACTCCACTTTTACAGTCTCTAGGTTTTAGACAGTGTCGAGTGGCCTATTATTATCTGCTGATGGCAAATGACTTCAGAATATCCTGGTCACTGGAATATTTGATCCCCCCACTAAAGTACAGGCTCTCAGTGGTCAGGTAAGCATTGCTTACATTCTTATTTAAATTGTATCCATTTGGCTGTCATTGATGATGTGTTATAGATGATTTAACTGTTCATTTTCATCTTAGTATTTTTCACTGGGTGATTCACATTTGAGTTTTGAACTTACTTTCTATGCATGTTTTACTGTTTTTAATACAGCATGGAATGATGTTGATTCTTTTTTGGAATGTTTTATATTCCAAATAAAGATTATGTTACTATTAGCAGGACAGATGTGTGGGGGAGTTTGGAAGTTGGCTCTCTGTTGAAAAGAAGCGTATGGTTACATATTTGGTGACATATTCAGGAAACAGAAGGAGAGCCAGTGTGGCAATTGATGTACATATCTAGAGAAGGATTGAAAAAACTTAAATTCATATCTCAGTTTCAATACAGGGCTGCTGCAGTCAGGGCCATTGCCATCATGTCATGATCCGGTCAGGATTGATAACAGCGGCGCTTCCCGCTCCAAGCGGATTACGTTTATGCTTTGCATATGGCACGCTCTGTGCTCTGCAGTGAAGGAATAGATTCTTCCTTCAGGGGACAAATGGGGCATCAGGGGTCTGACCCCTCTGACTCTCTTTGTCTGCGTAAAACACAGTGGCCCTCATTACGACCCAGGCGGTAAGGGGTTTACGCCGGCGTAAACTTCGCCGACCCTTACCGCCTGAGTACGAGTTCCCGTAGCGCCATGGTGATTTTAACGCCTGCTTTTTGCAGGCGTTAAAATCCATGGCGCTAAGGGACCTTGTTGTTAATTACGCCACCGTAATTTACGGTGGCGTAATTAACGCCTTCCCCACTCCCATTATGCCCTATGGGGCAAAAATGGGAATGGGGAAGGGTAAATGGGGATTGGGGACTTACCGCCCCGCCAAGGTCGGAATGGGGCGGTAAGTCCGCCAACCACCATGGCGGAGTTGGCAACTTAGCGCCATGGACCATGGTGCTAATAGCACCATGGTTCTCCGCCAAGGTCGTAATGAGGGCCAGTAAGTTAGATTGTCCCCGATTGATAGCAGGCACTGACAAGTGAATTGCTGAGGATCTGTTGCTGTGAGCCGATCAATATGTGTCATAGTGTAGCACAGTATCCGGCTGAAGATGCTTTGCAGCAATGGCAAAGTAAGCTGTGTAATCTTTGTGTGTGCTTGCCTGAATGGTTACATGTGGGAAGAGATGTCTCTATGTGCTGTATGTTAGTGTGTACGTGCTTTGCAATTTGCAGGCAGTCCATAAGTATGCAGTGCGCACTTGTTAATGTTAGTGAATTTGAGTAAATAAACAGTGTGCATGTGCGTGCGGCCCTGTCTGGAGACACAGTGGCCTGATCTACAGAAAGTAGTGTGCAGCACAAATGCACTTTGCACCAAAAAAGTGCACTTTGCGCCCATTTACAGATCTGACTTTGTGCTGGTCGCTCGCACATTGCGCAATGTACGTGCACATTGCATGAGGTGTGAGTGAATTGCCAGTGCAAAGTAGAAGAAAAGGGCAGAATATGCAAACGTCCTCATTATAGTAGGGAAATGAGGGATAACATGAGCATGGGGAGGGAGGCACCGTGCAAACAAATAAACACACTCCATGAAGTGCAAAGAGACTCTTGTATTTACAGATTCAATTGTAAATCAATGCAGACTGTGAAGGACTCAGATTTTACCACCACCCATGACCAGCCAAAAAGTAGGAGTGAGCCATGCAATCCTAAGTTTAAAAAAAACACCATGAGAGATCCAAGGTGGCTGCCGGCGCAGGTAGACGCGACTGAGTCTTGCTCCGGCGGGTCCGCAAGAAAGCACCTCACTAAGCAGTGAATCAGAGAGATTCCACACACAAAAATCCAGCCGATTACCTGTAGAGGCAGCCGGCTTTGAGCGAGGGGGAAATCACCCCTGTGGAGTGAACACAAGCGACGCCGCAGTGACGAGATTCGGGCGCCCCTGCCCCTCCGAGGAGCGTGGCTGGAGCCAAACATGCAGCAAGCAAAGCGACAGGGGGCAGCAGAAGATGCAGAGCTGGGGAGCACAACAGCTGTGTGTACGCGGCTCGGAGTTCGGGCTGCTCGGCACCCATGTGAAGCGGGGAAGCGGCCAATACTCCATCAGACCCGCGGGAACCCCGCGAGGGTACCGAGGGAGAAACCACAGAGGCAGCAGGACAGGGGCACCCCTCCCCTCTCTGAGGAGAGTACGGAATCGCCGGATTGACTGGGGGTGGATGAAAAGGCAAGGCGAGAGGTCCAGCAACGTGGAGCAGGGCACTCGCAAAGAGCACCACATAGCATTTTGGTGCCATGGAGATCCCGCTCTGCTCCGGCGCCAGCTGACAGGGCCTGGAAGGCCGCGGACCACAACGCGCCGGACCCCATGAGGCATCGGAGATTGGCACCGGCGGAGCACAAGGTGAGAGGCTCTCCCCCCGGTTCTCCCTCCCCCAGCAAAGAAGAAAAAGGGGTGCCTATCTAAGCTGGGAGACACCCACCTCTTCACCAAGTGGACACATAAGGCCACATAAGGCCACAAGCCATATTTAGGAGAGCCTCACCCACTCAATCCCATCACCAAAGCCACATGCAGAGGGGGGAAGAGCGGAAGAGAGTGGAGGAGGCAGAGTGAACCAGCCCCTCCCCAGAACCAAAACCATCAGATCTAAAGTATAGGCCCGGTGATCCTGGGGGACAATGGGGACAGTTCCCTCTCCGCCGAGACTCAAGGTACAAGGCCTGCCTCCCCATAGATCCTTCCCATCTCATATCATCAGGAGGAAGACAGTAATATCAATACCCCGAAGGCACAGCACAGGCGTCTCTCACAGGTGCACAAGAATCGCTGCACGATCATCAAGACACAGGGGCAATGTCCAAGGCAAAGGGGAAAGGGGGTGCAAACCAAGCAAACCCACAAACTGCCAAACAGGAATCGAACTTGCTCCAAATGTGGTTATCAGATACCCCGATAAACACCAGGGGAAGGACATTAGAAGACCCCGCAGTTGACGGCATCCCCCCCAACTCAAGCAACCTTCCTCCGTCAAGGGATGACATGCATACATGGTTCGTGGAGCTGCAAGACAAGTTCATGTTAACGGTGCAGGACCAATTCGCCACAATGAGGAACGACATGAAGCAGGTGGTCCAAGAATTGACGATTGATCTGGCCAAATTGGAAGAAAGGACAGATACCCTTGAGAGGATAGTTCAAAACGCAGAAGATGAAGCACGACAGAAGAGCGAAACGCAGGAACACCTGATGCGATTAACCCACAATCTAGAGATCCAATGCAAAGATTTAGAGAATCGATCCCGCAGAACCAACATCTGCATTATGAATATGCCAGAGTCAGTTTTGGATAATGATCTCAAAAATGCTGTTCAGGAAGTGTTTAGAGACATCATAGAAGCGCAAGAAGTGGACAGTATTGGGATCGATGGACTCCACCGAGTGGGCCCAAAAAGAACAGGCGCCCCTGGGGAAAGACCTAGAGATGTGCTGGTAGCCCTCTCCTCAAACCCACAAAAAGAACAAATCTTAAGGAAGGCAAGACAGGTAGACCACATAAGGATGAATGGGGTAGACATTCAGCTATACCAGGACCTGGCATCAGTGACATTAATAAAAAGGAGAGAGATGGCCCCGTTGGTAAAGGAGCTGGTGGCGAAGGAAATAAGGTACAAATGGATGTTCCCATTTGGACTGTTATTCGAGTGGGAAGGCAAACAAAGAAGTGTGACAACCTGCGAGGAAGGGGTCCACATAATGGACCTACAGCTAGAGGACACAATTAGCAGGGGCAACAAGGTAAAGGGGAACAGCATAAGAGGCCGAGAGGATGGGAAGATGTTCGGCAAAAAAAGAAACAAAATGGAAGGGGAAACACTAGGCAGACAACAGCAGAGTAAAGGGGAACTCAGGCAAGATGACTTGTAGGTGACAATTTCCAACAACAGGAGGCTGGAGAGATAACCAATGAAGGATACTTGGAGATCGCAAAACCCAGCGGCCCGGCTGGGGAATAGGAACGGGCTCACAGTAAGGTCTGAGGACAATGCAGGGTTTAGGACTCCCCGCACAGATTAACCCAAGTTCACAGAGGGCAGGGAGCGATAGGCGCAACGCCCAAGCATCCTTAGGTACCCGGGCCCTCCTTGGGACCAAAGTTGGTTCAATGTTATTAGTTGGGGGGGAGTTGGGGAGTTTGGGGGGAGGGTGGTGAGGGGCACTCCGGAAGTAAGTGGGGATCTCAGCATTCAGGATATTATGGCAACCAATCTGGGCTAGACGAGATGGGGAAGCTCAGGATTTTATCATATAATGTAAGGGGTCTGAATTCTCCAGTGAAGAGGAAAAAGGTAGAGTCCACGCTCAGAAGGGAGAAGGCGGACATCCTGCTGCTCCCAGAAACTCACATAAGAGGTGGAGGTTACCGCATGATCTCCTCTCAGACCTGAGAGGTCTGAGAGGAGATCATGATCTCCTCTCAGCTTCTGGGAGAAGCGTTAAGGGAAAAAATCATAGAATATTTTGAATTCTCCAGTGAAGAGGAAAAAGGTAGAGTCCATGCTCAGAAGAGAGAAGGCGGACATCCTGCTGCTCCAAGAAACTCACATAAGAGCCCAGGATAAAGGTAAGGTATATCTCAGAGGGTATAAGGTCTGGGCGCAATTAAACACCAAGGGAAAAACAGCAGGGGTACTGATTGCAATAAAAGGAGGAGCAGAGGTAACACTCATAGGGGGTCATTACGACCCTGGTGCGGTAAAAGGCTGCGGCGCCGTTAACACCTTAGTGGCTAATTACGAGGTCCCTTTGCGGCACCCAACCTGAACGGCTGGTCTGGACCAGCCGTTAAAGTAGAGACCCGCAAAGGGACCTTCGAGGTAATTACGGTACCGCAATTTGCGGTACCGTAATTACTGCCTTCCCCAGTCCCATTGAGCCCTAAGGGGCAAAAATGGGAATGGGGAAGGGCCAATGTTCAATAGGGAATTACCGCCATGCCAACCTCGGAATGGGGTGGTAATTCCCCATTGAACATTGGCGGACTTGTTACAACACCGGCAGCAACCATGGTGCTAATAGCGCCATGGGTTACCGCCAGTGTTGTAATGAGGGCCATAGACAAACAGACAGACAGGGAAGGAAGGATCGCGTTTGCCAACATTATGCTAAATGGTACCCGCCTCATCTTGGCAGCGATATATGCACCTAATAGGGGTCAAGATGGCTTTCTGCGGGACATGATGGGGAAACTCGAGAGGTTTGCGAAGGGAGAGGTAATCATGGGCGGAGATCTAAATATGGCCTGGCACCCACGATTGGACAGGAGTGCGGGGAGAACTCATAGTCAGGGTGCTCCGTCCAAGCTTCTCAAGCAAAAGATGGATCAGATGGCGCTGTGCGATACATAGAGGGAGCTGAAGGGTCAAAACAGTGGCTACACATATTACTTGCATGTGCACAACACAATGTCGAGGATTGATTATTTTTGAGTGTGGGTGGGACTGATGGGCAAAATTCAAGGACTGGAAATAGGCCCCATTGCAATGTCGGATCATGCCCCGCTATGGTTGGATGTGCAGACACCGGGGAAGGGGGGAGGTCTTTGGAGGTGGAGGTTACCGCAGGACCTCCTCTCAGACCCGGTGATGGGAGAAGTGAAAAGGGAAAAAAATCATAGAATATTTTGAACAAAACGATACAGGGGATGTCCCATTGGGAACAGTATGGCAGGCCTTCAAGGCAGTGACCCGCGGACATATGATTGTGCTGAAAGCCACTAAGGACAAGCAGAGGCATGGCCGGGCAAGAGAACTGGAAAAGAAAGTAATGGACATTCGAGAGGAACTAATGACTCACCCCACCAGAAGTCTCAAGAAAGCATTGAGACATGCGCAAGGGCAACTGGAAATGCTCCGCAAAAAAAAGGCAGAGAATTCCCTCCTTTACCTCAAACAAAGATACTTAGCAAGACAATTCTGCGCAAAGCAAAAATCAATGACCATCCTGAACATCAAAAATGCACAAGGAGAGACACTAACACGCACCAAAGACATAGGGGAGGCTTTCAGGGCATTCTATCAGAAGTTATATGCGACTGAGCGCCCGGAAGAGGGCAAACAAAACAGGTTCCTACAATATCTCCCCATTCCAAAAAGGAAAACAAAATGGCATTAGAAACCCGGATTAGTGAAGAAGAAGTGAAGAGGGCAATTGCAGGACTCCCAAACAACAAGGCACCAGCCCCAGATGGGTTCACGGCCCCCTTTTATAAAAAATGTGCGGACATTCTTACCCCAGTCCTAACAAGACTGCTAAACACCTTCAAGGAAAGCGGAAATGTAAGCCCGTCCATGAATGAAGCAAAGGTTCTGGTGTTTCATAAATCAGGTAAAGACCCCTCCCTCCCTGGTTCATATCATCCAATAGCCTTGATAAACTTAGACTCTAAGATTTACACCAAGATCCTGGCCACTAGGTTATCCCCGCTTCTGCCCACCCTAATAAACCCTGACCAATCAGGCTTCATACCGGGCAGGCAAACACACGACAATCTAAGAAGACTAATACACTTGATAGAAATAATCAGCATTGCACACACGCCAGCAATCCTGCTCTCACTAGACGCCGAAAAGGCATTCGACCGGGTGGAGTGGTCCATACTTTTTGAAACACTAAAACACATGGATTTGGGGATCATTACATAAACATGGTCAAAGCCAACTACAACTCCCCATCAATAAGAATAGCGATAAACGGGGAAGTCACAGACAGGGTAAAAATAACTAGGGGAACCAAACAGGGATGCCCACTATCCCCCCTTCTGTATGCTATATTTCTGGAGCCACTACTAATTAGAATCAGGGAATCTACCCAGGTAAGGGGGATAGAGATGGCGGGAAGACAGCACAAAGTAATAGCCTATTCTGATGACATGCTGTTGGCCCTAGAAGACCAGGGGAGGACCCTACCGCAAACCTTAAAAGAACTGGAGGCTTTCCTGAAGATATGAGGCCTAAAAATTAACAGGAAGTTATCAGAGATACTACATCTGGCAAGGGAGAGGGGGCCACTGGAAAGGGAGGTCTAAACATTGCAAAGGAGGGTATCAAGTATATGGGTATAACACTCACACACAAGGTTGACCTGCTGTATAAGGGAAATTATCCCCCGCTCCTCGATCGAGTGAAGAGGAACCTGGACCGATGATGCCCGCTAATGGTCTCATGGTGGGGTAGAATTCAAGCGGTGAAAATTAACATACTCCCCCAGTTGTTGTACTACTTCCACGCCCTCCCTATAACAATTCCAACCTCATTATTTAAGGCACTGTCAAAGGCAGTCTCGTCCTACATCTGGAACAGGAAACCCCATAGCGTCGCCAGACCTACCCTCATGGCACACACCAGAGCGGGGGGTATGTCATTTCCACACTTCAGAAAATACTACCAAGCTGCGCAATTGTGGGTCCTGAAGGAATGGCTGGGGGAAGATCAAAAAATGATGTGGGTATCCCAAGACAGGGCGGTCGCCAGAACTCCATTGGAGGATGCGCTATGGAAACAAAAGCATCATAGACACCCAAACCTCCGCATCAGCGAGGTCATGAAAACTACACTGGATGCCTGGGACGAACAAACACGGAAGGGCATCATGACCAGAGCGATAGCCCCTTTCACGCCGATCTATCAGAACCCTCCATTCCCACTGGGTCTAGAATGCGGGGCCTTTGAGAAATGGGAAGCGGCAGGGTGCAAAAAAATTGGGGAAATGTTCCACGACAAAGAAATAAGATCATTTAAAGAATGCAAAAACATGTGGAACTTGACAGAAGCGGACAGGTATAAATACGAGCAGCTCAGACATTGGCTGGCAACAACTGAGATCACCCAAGCGGCCACAACAGATTTAACTCCATTTGAAAAGTACATATTTACCAACTCTGGAGCTAAGAAATTAGTCTCCTCACTCTATAACTTTATCAACACACAGGACGAAGAAATTAAATGGGCATACATGAAAAGATGGGAGAGAACGCTTGGGGAAGAGATTCCTGCACAGCAGTGGATGGAGCTGTGGGCTGGCATCCCAAAACTCACCCGAGCAGTGCAAACCAGGGAAATGTGGTTGAAAATAGTTGCCCAATGGCACTACACACCAGAGAGGCTCAGCACTATGTATCCGGAAATGTCCGACCGCTGCTGGAGGGGGTCCATAGAAGCAGGCCATAGAAGCAGGCACGTGGAAACATATCTGGTGGGACTGCAATGGGGTCAATGTTTTCTGGGCGGAAGTGAAAACGGAAATGAAAGAGATGTTCCCAGAGGTGGAACAACTGGGGGGAAAAGTCTGGCTATGCGAATGAAAGACCAACAGGCCAAGAACTTAAGGAAGGCGCATTGGATGAGCTTTATGGGCCTGATTATCGTGGCATGGGCGACAATCGCCCAAAACTGGAAAAAGCAAGACCCACCGCTGATATATACATGGCTGCAAAAGGTCTGGTCACAAATGACCATGGAAAAGATCACACATCACATACAGGGCTCGAACGAAACCTTTACGAAGGATTGGGGGGTTTTTGGAATGTTTACAATCATGCTATATGGAACAATGGTGCCCGCACAATATCAGATTAACAGACATATACAGCTCATAGACTTTCCCGAGAACTAATGCAATAAGGACCAATTCTTCCAGGGGAGGGGCAAGGGAGGGGGTGACATGTGGGTTGTTATTCTGCTAAAATGCACTTTGTTTATATGTGAAAACAATAAAAACATGTTTAAAAAAAAAAACACCATGTAATCCTAATGCAAAAAAATGCCATGCAATCATAGAACAACCATGCCTGTTCCAGCATTGCACGCATACGTACTGATTCATGGAAGGAGGAGGAGGCCCAGAATCTACCACACACACACAACATGCCGGGTGAAGAAGTATATGGCGCATACCGCTTCTCCCCATGTCATCCTTGAATTGGTCAGGAAGTGGAGAATGTCCTGCTGTCCCCAACCATGTTCTGACAGCCAATACCACCCTTGGTGAAAGGCCTAACTGCCCTTGACTTCCCGTGGACAGGCACATTCTAATGGCCCACAGCCATTGTCGGGGGTATTTCACAGCCTATACAATCACGCTGCCTCAAACAGGTCCTAAGCTGCATCATAGCACGTGTGCACAGCCACATAGACATGCCATGCAACGTGCAGACTCAAGAAGTCTCTGCAGTTGCCCAGTTAAGTATTTGGGGCCATTGATTGCACTCATGTTGCACTACAGCCCCCATGAGCCACAGAACATTTATATCGGAACTGAAAAAATTGGCATTTGCTGAACGTGCAGGCCATCTGTGATGCTAAGGGTCACATCATGCGTGTGAAAGCAAACTACTCTGTATGCACCCATGATAGCTACATATTATGCCATTCCCCCATCCACCGGACACTGGCAATGGGAATGTTCTGCAACAAGTGACTCATTGATTAGTATCAGCCAGCACACACCCCAAAACACACTTATTGGGGGTCACATCCAATACAAACCACTATGGAAACACATACAATAACAATATTTGATCATCGTCATTTACAGGGGACAGTGCTTACCCGCTATCACCATTCCCGATGACTCCTATCCGATATCCCACCACACCACCAGAGGCCAGCTAAAATGAAGCCCATATTTCCACCAGAGGCATAATCAAGAGCACATTTGGAGTGCTGAAATCACGGTTCCACTGCCTGGACCATTCAGGTGGAGTACTGTTGTATGATATGATATGATATAATATGATACGATATGATATGGCATTTATAACGCGCCTATACACAGGTGTTTCAAAGCGCGATGAGGCAAGAGAGGGGGAACAGAGGGAAGACAGACAACGATTATACTATGCCAGGTGTCATTCAGATCGCGCAAGTGCATGGGAAGGGGGAAGGGGAAAAGTGTGCGGGTTGAGGGGGTTGGACAGTGCAGTACATGGAAAAATAGAATAAATAACAATAAGTAAAATACGGCCAGCAGGTGGCAAGTGCAGGGGTGAAGGATAAGTGCAGGCATCAGGTGTCAAATGCTGGTAGGGGGCCTGTAGGGATACAGAAACAGTCCCCAAGTGCGGGGAATGCCAGGAAGGCAGTGCAGGTGTGCGACTGGTGGGGGAGGGGACCTTGGCCCCAGATCAGAGGGTGGCCAGGTAACCAGTGCAGTTTTAGGTTCAACCAGGAAATAAGCAGGGGAGAGGAGGAGAACAAGCAGAAGCAAAGAGAAAGGTTTTGAGGTGCTCCTCAAGTTTCAAGGGAGCAGGGAGGCTGTTCCAGAGGGAGGCCCCAGCCGAAGAGGGAGATCTACCACCATCTTGAAGAAGCGACTGACCCTGAGGGAGTTGGAGGCGGATGAGCGAAGAGCTGAGAGAAGGAAGATATTTAGGCAGAGAGTTGAAGGTATTGAGGCCCCAGAAGGCGTTGTGGACAATGCAGAGGGTTTTGAACTTAATCCTCGCAGCCAGTGGGAGCCAGTGTGGCGAGATACGATCCCTGGGCATGAGGCCAATGACAAGTCTCACAGTCCTGTTCTGGATGAGTTGCAGAGGGCGGAGCGTAGAAGCAGGCAGATTTAGAAAGAGGCTGTTGCAATAGTCCAGCCTAGAGAGAACCAGAGCTCTGGAGACAGTGAGCTTCTGGGGGAAGGAGAGGAAAGGAAGAATACCTCTGAGGAGTTGCAGCTGGTAGTGAGACGTCAGAGATGTGAGGAGAGAAGGAGAGTGTAGAGTCGAAGATGACCCCAAGGTTTTTAGACTCACGGGTGGGTGCAGGAGGGCCAAGACAGGCCGACCAGAGATTGACAGGAAAGGAGGGTGTGGGTGTGCCAATGAGGAGAATCTCGGTCTTACTGGCATTAAGGCAGAGATCATTGGCGGCACACCACTCCTGGATGGCGGACAGACAGTCAGAGATGAGAGAGGGAGAAGAGGTGGCTGAGGGAAGCCTGAAAATGAGCTGAGTATCATCCGCATAGCACTGGAACTTAGGGCAGAGCATGGCAATGCAGCGGGCAAGAAATGCCAGGTATTGGTTGAACAGCCAGGGACAAAGGTTAGACCCATGGGGAACACCACAGTCAGAGATAGAGGAGAGGAAGGAACTAAGTTGAACCTGGCAGGGTCGATCAGAGAGAAAATGGTCAGCCACACCAGGGCCTGACCAGTGATCCCCAGGTTATCACAGAGACGGGTGAGCAGGAAGGCATGGATGGCCGTGTCGAAGGGAGAAAAGAGATCAATTAAGATGAGGACACAGGGGGTTTTGCACTCACGGTTGGAGAGCAGGTCTTGAAGGATGTTCAGGAGAGCAGTTTCTGTGTCTCTCGCAGCTCTGAAGCCAGACTGCTGATCATGGAGACAACCAACAGATTCAGTGTGAAGACTGAGCTGGGAGATGGTCAGCTTTTCCAGGAGTTTGCCCAGGAAAGGAGTTGTGGAGATTGGGTGCTAGTTAGCCAGGCAGGATGGGTCAGCAGAGGGTTTCTTAAGAAGAGGGTGCACAGGGGAGGGCTTCACTTTGAAGGGAAGACTCCAGTGGTGTGTGAAGGTGAAATTTGCAGAAGTTGGCCAGGGCAGGAGCCATGGAGTCATTATCGTCCTTGATGGTTTTGGAGGAACAGGGAAGAACCTGTTTCGACGAGAATTTCATAGATTGGACTTGTCTAGAAACCTCATCTGGGGAGAACAGGGGAAAAGCAGAGAAGGAGGGAGGAGAGGAGGCGGAAGAAGGGCAAGAGGAAGAGCAGGGAGTAGAGGGCGGAGGGGGAGAGGAGGAGACAGAGGACAGGATGTCCTGAGTTTTAGAGATGAAATGAGAAGCCAGTGCCGTGCAGAGGGTCTGGGAAGGGACAGGAGAGATACAGACTGCGGCAGGATTGGCCAGTTCCTTGCAGATTTTAAAGAGTACAGCCGAGTTGGTGGGTGCCGCAGAGACGCGGGCTTGAATGTGAGCTCTATTCTTAGTGCGGACAGAGAGCCGGTATTGCCTTTGAAGCAGGCGGCAGGCCAGTTTGTCAGAGGATGTACATGAAGCGTGCCAGCTAAGCAATGGGAAATCATATTGGCATGTTGCGTCTTGCATACTCTAGCCACATGTCGTGGCATACCAATAGAAGTGCATGAGGGGTTGTGGCTGCAGTCTCAGGCAGTACCCATACAATTATCAGGCCAAAGGGAGAGGGTTCAGCACATATGAAATCAGCTTGTCCAGACATGCTTCACAAGAATAACATCCAGTGTTAAAGTAACACCATAGCCACATCCCTGATGGCCTTCGATGATGAAACATGGCAAGTACAGTTGGGCCATGAACGAAATCCTGGGAATGTCAGTCCCAAAAAACACACATATCCTCCATCTACATCCTTCACATGAAAACCTGAAAACATGGGTAGAGACCTTAGTATTACATATTGCATTCCCCAGGTCCCTTACCCAAGCATATAAATACAGATAACAGGGTCACTGGGCTACACAGATCAACCAATAAAGTACCATGGATGTGACCCATTAAACAATGTCAAACAAAGAGCACTGCACACCATCCCATATTGAGTAACATCCATTACCTGTTACTGATGCATGAACCCCCAATGCTTACATTGTAAATGACTGTCTTCCTGATAATAAGCAGGTACCATTTAAAGGCCACTGAAAGCAGATGCCCACCACTAGTTGAGGGACCATAGGGTTGGGGGGTGAGAGAGGCGCCAGGGCAGCGAGAGAACTGGCGGCTGCAGCCGGCCAAGACTTTCTGGGAGCAGCATGAAGGCCGCTCCAGCACAACAATGCATGCACTGGTGAACATGAGTCTGCTGCTCAAGGACCAGGGCTCTGGGCTTGGTGCTGTGGTATTTTTCCCTCCAGTGATGTCTGTGGCACCTGAGGATCTGAGCCGGGTTAGAGGTGGACTGCCACCGTGCATCGTAGGATGGTGCCCACAGGACTGGGTTCTTGTGGGATGCAGGCCCATAACATCACTGACTGCATTATGGACGCCCTGTCAAGGACCCAGGTCCCACCATGACTGCCTTCACCACACCTGTGCATCCAGCTGCTGAGCTTCATTGGGCTTCACATTCCACTCTGGCCCCTTGGTACCATTTGCTGGATGCCCGGTGCTCAGGGCTGACAATCCAACTCACAGAGGCCTGCCAGCTATTCCATTGGGACCCCGCCAGAGCCCAGATCCCACATGACCCACAGCTCCGGCCTCACTTCAGCCTCACCTGCACCTGGGGCTCCAAGGTCACCACGGGGGTGGTTGGCTTTCTGCCTTCCTGGTGCACATGTACAGGCGCAGTGGTGGTGTCCAACAGCTGCACCATGCAGGCGCTATCTTAGCTGGACACTTCTCATCCACCGTTATGACCCACAGAGTGGGGGCCAAAGGTGGCAGGCCAGAGACAAATGTATGTGTCAGCAATATTCTCTATGTTTCAATTTCAGGGGGATGTGTGGGTGAGGAGTCAAGATGTTTTGAGGTGCTCCTCGTGGGTGCTTGTGCTTTGTGAGGGATGTGTGGATGCAGTGTTATGTGTGTGGGGTGTAGATTGGTGGCTGTACAGGGAGTAGGAATAGTGGGTGTAGGTGAAATTTGCATTTCGGTTGGTGCAGATTGGTGGCTGTACCGGGAGTAGGAATAGTGGGTTTAAGTGCAATTTGCATTTCGGATGGTGCAGATTAGTGGCTGTACAGGGATTAGGAATAGTGGGCATAGGTGCAATTTGCATTTGGCAGGGGTGGATTTGTAACCCTACTGGGACTGTCAATGGTTGGAATAAGTGCGAGTAATGATGATTACTTGTGAGTAATCATCCTGCAATGCTGGATTATTTTTGCTGCATCATTGACACGGTTCACATTGCACGCAAAGCGGTCTATTTCAGTTTTCAGTGGGTCTTTGGTTTGCACTGTTGTTCCTGCTTGCACTTGTTTCTGTAAATTGCCTCCTCGCGCATTGCATTTGTGCCATGCAATCTTAACTCATGCACAAACACTTTTGCGCGTACTTTTTTTCTATAATCAGGCGCAGTGTGTCTGTATGGGGAGAGGATGGAGTTTGGGAGAAAGAAGAACGTGCAAACCAGACAGAAACAGGTCCATACTGTTCACGTATTTCCAGCAGTGAAATCTGAACATCATGGACGAGTGTTTATTCGTTTTACTTTCAAATGCATATTCTAGCCCCACCCAATGCAAGTAAATTGGGAAATCCAGTTACCACTGTCTGCCTCCAAATATCTCTCGTGGGTTCACTCGCACGGTGGCATGTTAGATTCAGACGTGAAAAAAAGCTGCAGCGACACAAGATTTATTAAATAGATGGTTGCACCCAAATCTCTCGCCCAGCAAATCTGCTTTTGATTTTCATGTGTGCATCCAGCCAGCATTGGCATGACTCATTACAACGAATTCTAGAAACTATCCATTTTGCAAGTCATTCTTGCACACGGCTAATTTTGAGTACTAGCCTCTCTTGCAGTATGAATAGACGCCAAATAGAAGCCCAACTATTAAACATAATTTCATGTAGTAACAACCCTCCTTTATCACTGCACTGCACACCTTGACCTCTTCTCGGTATCTGGCCAACCAAACATTGTCTAATTGTATAATACTATGAGCCATGCCATGCGTGCTTGTTCCCCACTAACAAAATGGATGTCTTTCTGGCACATATGTGCTGAGTTTGCATACAGTAGGCAAGGATGGCACACACATCAAGTGATGATTATGCAGCTGAACTGTGATGCCCGATTCTCCCCTTTGGAAAACTGGTTCTGTTTCAGCTTCTGTGAAAAAGAAAATGTCTGCGTGTGCTGTAGGAGGTTTAACTGATTACTCACCCAATTGTATGATGAGCAGGCCTTGCAGAGTGGGCAGAATTAATTAGTGGGCACTCCTTTCCACAAAATATAACTAATTACATGGGCACAAAACCATGTAATTTGTTGAACATAAAAAATAACGTGCCAAAGTAAGGTTTCCGTATGGCAAAACCAATAAGGAAACCTTACTTTGGCAAGTGATTTTTTATTGTCAACAAATTACATGGTTTTGTGCCCATGTATATAATTCGTTATATTTTGTGGAAAGGAGTGGAATTGCTCAGTTTATTTCTGTGTGCCGTGTGGTCCAACATGCTGCTGCATCTGTTTCATGACCCATTTCCCTATAATGTATTTCAATGTATTTCAATGTTCTTTTCTGATCATGGTGCAGTAGCTTCTGGGGTCTTGTTTGGGAATTATGGGATTCCACTTGTGCAAGGTACTTCCCTATACACGAATTATGTGTTATGTTCATTCTAAACTCTTGGATGATTTGCCAAACTTTTTTTTTCATTTTTCTTTTTCAAGGTTGTGCCTGCAAGCAACACAAGACGGCGTAGACTTTGCACACAGCATCGTTATCCACTTCATTGTGAACACCTTATGTGGCAGCAAATAGCTTGCAGATTACAGATAATTAAGCTATTAGCTCTATGCCATCTGTGACATTAGGAGCTGCTTGTATATGATGGTGTAGCAAGCATGGACATATTGTCTGACCGTGTCAATAGTGTATTATGGGTTAAACCAAGAGGAGTGTGATTACAGAGGGATATTAGCATATATTGGTACAGCCAGCATGAACATGTCTTCTTATAGTGGCATTACTGGAATTATTATGCACACCCAGCTTGAAAATGTCTTCCTAAACTGTAGGAATACTGGCATACATTGTGGATCAAGGCCTTATCAAAATGCTCCGGTGTTCTTTTGTTGTCCTGGAATCTATTTGATGTGTTCATGCCTTATCCAACAGAATAATTGTACATTGTATGGCTAATTACCTAATTTTTCACAAAACCTGTGCTGGAAAAATGCATCATTATTTAGAAAGATTCTAGTGGGGGTCACTTCCCCATCCCCTCGTGTCACCCCTGGTTGTGAAGGGGTCCCTCCCTTTACTTGTTCATGCTTTTATTTGAAATATTTATGCCCCCCCCTATGAAAAAATTTAGCAGCTGCCACTGGCTCAGTCTATATTTATACTGGACGGATGTATCATTGGAAGCTTGCATCACAATTCACTGCTAGTATCTCACTTAAGACTGGTGCCCACTTGTGGTAGCACCCGGGAGCCTATACCTGCTTTGAACTGATTGAGCTACGCCCACCACTAGTTGTGACAGCATCGCCACATCTTTCATAGAAACCAGCTTTTCTGTCAATCACCCCATCATGCACAGCCAATCAGCTGTTCTTATGTCTTAACTGCAGCATCCGACCAATGTGGGCTAGACCCTATCCTGTGACATGTTAAGGATTTATGCTGCCCTATGTCCAACAGGTATGTGTGCCCCCTTCTTTAGCTTGCTGCGTTCTCAGGTCACACCGCTTCTCCAGGCTCCACCCTTTCTTGGAGGTGAAGAAGCATTTCAGTTCCTTCATTGTGTAGGGTTTATCACAACAGTGTTGAGTAAGCTTCACCTTTATTTTTTGAAAAACTGAATAGATGGGATTGGTCCATGAATTCTGTCCACCTAGCCAAACTGAGAGGGTATGAGGCTGTAGCCCATGTAACTTATATATATCCCAGCCCTATTTGCTTTTGTGCACGGTGCCTAACGTGAGGTATTTTATATTGAGACTCAGGACACATTAGCTCCCGGTACTTGCTATCACTGGGGGTCGCCTGAAGATACCACTGGAAGCAAGAAACTGCCGGATTTGCCATAATGCAGGAGCGCTGGAAACTAGCCGACATGTGTTAACTCTTTGCCCTAAACTTGGCCCTGTATATATGTGCGTCTTTTCTAAATGGGTCCACAATTATGAGACCATTATGAGTGTAGACTTCTGGATCAGTTGTTTGAATACTGAGTCATTTGGACTTCAACTTGCTCTCTTCAGGACATGGTCTCAAGTAGAACCTCTATTGGCAGTCGAACCTGGACAGTGATATACCTACTGCCATCTTTCCCTTCTTTCCCATGCCTCTGTTTGACCGATTGTCTGATTGATCTATGTAGCGGCTGATAACTTGATAATTTGATATCTTTTATTATCTTTTATCATTATTAACTTTATTATCCTATTTTATTCTTTTCTTCTTTTGACATTTTACATTCCATACTTTGACATAATAAGATATGGTATTCGTGGTTATGTTTATGTTTATGTTTATGTTTTATGCCTATGTCTATGCATATGATTAAGTGTTTAGTTGTGTAAAATCCTAATAACTTGGATTATATCACAATAAAGTATTATTATTATTTATTTTTCTGTGTGTTCCAATCCCATGTAAAATGTGCATGGTTTCCGATGTTTTGAGTTAATTACATTTTTATTAAAACAAATATGTGTCCACAAGTTCAGTCTTAAATTACAGTAAACAAATCGGAATTGCAGACAAAATAATTGATTTAATTAGCATACGGGTGACTCGTTGTGAGCACTACTGCCACTCCTTGCTATGCAACACTCACTCACACACACACATACTCAATACAGATGTCCTCCACTGTAACAGAAACATCAGTGGGGAGAACTGCTATCTCCTGCTATTAGGGCAGATAGTCAGTCCTTTCAGCCCTGTGCATAAGCACCAGAGCCCACCTGCTTGACTCCTATTGGTCTAGGCCAGGGTGTGTGCTTAGTAGCAGTGCTGAGAGAGATGCATTGCAGCTGTATGCAGTACCTTGTGGAAATAGCATGACACAAATCCCATGACAATATGTGTTAGAGAGTGATCAGCATATATGAGGAATTGCCATCAGACAAGGGTGTAGCAGAACTGGATTTTTTAATTTGTATTAATAAAATGATGATGATGATAGTTTGTCTGCTAACGAGTCCCCGCTTTCATTAAGTTCCATTGCAAAACAATAGTGACACATGTACCCTGCTGCATCAGTCTCCTGATCTGCAGCCCTGCTCTCCAGTGGAAGAGAGCAGGTGTTGTGAAAAACTGCGGCACACGGGTTGCATTCAAATGTACAACTCTGTTCCAAAACCACAACATTATTAAGGACTATCATCCTGGTGGCAGTTTTTAATGTTTAAACATAAGAATTCCCTGGATTTTTGGGTATGGTGGCTGGTATTTCACATACTTCTTAAAATCATATTGGATCTGCATCATACACATGTCCACACTGTGAGCTCAGTAGAAGCCATTGACATGCTGTGCATATTCTCCCTAGATAGACTAGGTAGAATATTCCGCTGGATAATACCCTGCAACCGGCAGGGTATTATCCAGCGGAAGCTACCTGTCTTTGATCCTTAGATAGGGCATGCAACAACAATCTCCAGCACAGGAAATTATCAGCAGGAGCAGCGTGTGAAGCAAGCTTCAGAGTGCACACCCTAAACAAAATGAATATCCTCACACCAGAGTGCTGCATACCAAAGGGCCTTTGATCCTATGGGTTTGAGAAAGGGAAGGGTTAGCGCAGACATAGGGAGAACATCATAGGTGGGAAAGGATTCCACCATCTTGCTTTACTGTGCACCTCACCTTCCTCACTGTCTCCAACACTTCCTTTGACAAAACCAAAGGTGATGGCTGGAAGGTTTTTTATTAATCTTGACCTCTGGCGCTGCTCTAGGCAACCCTCCAAACAATTGTTCTTTAGCCTACCAAGCCATTATAGGAAGGAGAAAGACCATATGCAAATCAGCCACCCCAAAAAGGGCAGTTCAGGCCAAAATGCTAGGTCCCATCCCTTCTGCGTGAAACCACAAGCATCCCAGACATGTTTCAGCCTCATTGGACATCACCAGTGCGGAATAGCTTGGGTGTCTAGGCCCAGAAGGCTTGGGGCTCACATCTAGGCATACCCGTCCCCCTCAGGTGACAGACAAAACAAAATGTGATGCCTGAAACGTTTTGAAATAATCGTAACCTTTGGTGCATCACTGGGCAACTTTTTGGAGAGGTGACCTTTGGGAGAGGTGTTGCCTTTGGAACTCGCTCAAACTTTGAACTGCTGTTGCTGCAACTTCAAGCCAGTTTACTGCAAGATGAACAGTACCAGAAAATAACCTGCAACTTTTGTAAAAATGTGTAACTGCTTAACCTGAAGAGAAAGCGAAAAGCAGTTCCAAGAAAGAAAATCACATTTTCATTTTATGCTGCTTTGTTTTTGGGGAAAATATAAAATCAGGGGAAACAGCAACATGTACATTTAAAAAGCTGAAATTGTGAATGAGACCACATTAAAGGAAGTCAGAACTGAACTCTGACATCAGTGTTCTGCTCATGCCACTTCCCCTAAATTGAAATGTGAAAACAGATCCCATGCTTACTCACGGAGATGATCTAGTGGTAGCTCAGCCAAAAATATATCAACTGGTCTGTAACTTAGTGAAAGGGATGCTACTATCGTCCAAACTGGCATTTTTATAGGTTGCCTCTGTTTATGGGAGCTTAAGATAATTAAGAACATGTGGGTTCTGTTTGACTATCGGATCTGTGTTGACTAATCTATTATTTCACTTGAATGGCCCTCATTAAGGCAGGAAAAGAAAATACCTGGCAATACCTTAAAATCTACAGACCCTAGAACTTCAAAATTCAACTTTTCACTGCTAAGCCTAAGTCATAAATATTATGCTACTAGCCTTGAACTAACAATGAAGGAACTGAAGACACCATATGTGCTATTATTGACTAATATGTATAAAGCACCACTACTGTACAACCTTTACCTAGCAGATTTTCCAGGTGAGAGGGGGTGCTCTTTTTCCCTTTTCTCACAAGGTTTGTAAATGCCTCCTTCTGTGAAGGAAATGTGCCTAAATCTATCAAAACTGTCTCTGTCACCCCATTGCCCAAAATGAACAACCTCGACCCAAAAGATCCCAATAGCCTTATACCCATCATCAATTGAAATTTTTTGCTTAAGGTTCTGGATAAGGTTGCCAATATGCAGTTCCACATTTTCATCTAAGCCAACCACATTCTCCATCCTAGACAATCTGCCGTTCAACCAAACTACAGCACAGAAACCCCCCTAGTGGACCTTCAAGCATATACGCTCTGTATTTTTGAAGAGGGTAGAGTAGGAATTCTGGCCTTTCTGGACTTGTCCGCAGACTTTGATTTGGTGGACCATGGCACTCTGAAACAGACCCAGCTCCACCTAGTGAAATGCTAGGACAATGCAGTCGATTTATTTCTCTTTTTCTTGTTAGTCTGTGACTCACGCATTCAGTGGGGCCAATCAAGCTCTTGCATCAAAGTCATCTGGTGCGGAGTACTGCAGTGGGCTAGCTTGTCTACAATTACCTCCAGCCTCTTTGTACCCTTCTAAACAACCTGGGTGCTTTTTTTTACTAACTATACTGACGATACCCATGCGGTCATGGAGGCAACGGGATACTATCTGGCCGACGCCACAGCCCTCTCTATAATCTAACAGCAATTCAATCACTGGATGTCATCTAACTGGCTTTGCCAGATCTGCAATGAAACTGAACTATTGACCTTTGGTTCTAAGGCAGCACAGGCTACATTAAGCCCGGCCTACTCCAGCTTTCAAATTGTTGCAAGTTGCATCCCCATCCTCAGCAACGTGAAAACCTTGGGCATCTGTCTGGAGGCCTCCTTAAATTCTGATGTTCATGTCAACCTTTTGACTAAACATTTTTCTCCAGGGACAATACTGCAACTATTGCTCGAGCCACCGTTCTTAGAAGATTGGACTACTACAACTCCTTATTGATAGGAGCCTCATCCAAAAATCGTATGAAATGTCAAGTGCTACAAAACAACGCTATATGCATTGCCAATAATCTTTCCAGGTGGGAGCACATTTCAACCCACAGAAGGGAGCATTTACTTTAAAATGGGTACTATCATTGAAAAATTTGTCTATGAAGAACCCCCCTCTAACCTGCAGATGCTGGTCCCACAGTATTGCCCAGCCAGAGCCCTATGATACTCAAACAAAATGCAGATTTTTTGCCCTAGGTTCAGCGGAAGAAGGGCCTGGGTAGATCTTTCCAGGTTAACGCAGCTGAATATTGAAATTCTCTCCCTTCCTCCATGACTCTGGATCACAATCTCTGGACTTTTAGGAATTCATAAAAACCCTGCTATTTAACTAATCTCTGCTCTATTCCCTGCTGACTTTGTGCTGTATTTTTTATTTGCCTTCTTCTGTCCATGTCGTGCCCTGAAGCCTAGAAATAGATAAATAAAATAAAACCTGATTGCATGATATCCAGAATATTGTGGCTGTTCCGCCATTCCTGTAGTGCCTACAATAATACTGAGGCTAAAATTTCCAAGTCACATCCAGCATCGACAGGAGCCAGTAACTAGCCAGCTCCTGCTGATTGCCTGCCTTAAAGACCGGCATCAGCAATGAGGTACACCAGGGGGAAAACTCTTAGGGCCTCATTAGGACCCTGGCGGTAGCTGTGCCCTTATTAAGGGCACGGCTGCCGCCGGAAATGAATTTTTACCGGGTCCATGAAATGGGCAATTACGGACCCGGTAATTGCCCTTTTCTTGGACCTAGTAAAAATGTATCCCCATTCCCATTGAGCCCCAAGGGGCTCAATGGGAATGGGGAGCATGCTAACAACGGGCCCATTAATGACGGGCCCGTTGTTAGCATGCTTGTCCCCGCGCAGGACCCACAAAGGACGTCTGGTAAAACCAGACGTTCAGAGCAGGTCCCGCTAGGGGACCTCGTAATAGGGCGGTACGGGGTTAACAGCTCCGGCACCTTTTCCGGTGCTGTTAAGCCCTTACCGCCCTCCTCATAATGAGGCCCTTATTCTTAACAGCGTCATCTATTTGTCATGCTTTTTCATACCATGTTAGCCAGGCCATTCGGGCCTGGTGCCCTTACCGACTTCAGTTTTTTTATATGTCTGATTAGTGCTTCCACGTCATTTACAATGGCCAGGCCGCTGTCTTCCATTATACCCGTGGGCACTTTACAATCTTCACCCATATCAAATAGTTTGGAACCAAAATTCACCGACTCACTTGCTTTTACTGGGTTCATTACCTTCTTAAGTGTCTCCCCTTTGTAAAAATTCAATTGTTGCCATATTGATCTAGTATCCCCTCGAGCAAGTAGTTGTATAATTTTTTCCATCCCTTGTTTGAGATATGAAACCTCCTTCTTCTTACTCAGTTCCTATACCGGTTGCTAATACCACAAGAGCATTCCCATTTTGCTCCCCCCTTCATGGGACTCTTGCCCACCCATCTAAGATCTCTCCTCATGGCACACTTTGTTTTTTGTATCCCTTGATCGTATCTTTTGGTTTCACCCTTGCCATCCGCAAGTATGAAATTACCTTTCTGTGCCCCAAATTTCCCTTTTAAACCTCTAATTCAGGACTTAATGTCTTTGGCAGATTTATTCTGAATCCCTTCCCATTCATTGTAATGGAGAATGGAGACGTGTTCCTTCAAGCGCCTAATATTCCCCCTGTTCCATACAATCGCATTTTTTGCCGCACTGACATTGACATTCCCAATCATCCCACTTTCACATCTTTTCTCAGCACTAGGAAAAACTAACTGTGATTAGTGCAAAGTCACTAAACTGAGTTTGCCTAACCGTCAACTTTCCAACCATAGCTGCCAAGCCAGGGTCAACAAAAACATAGCCAAGGGTGGAGTTACTTCTACCATTCACCCATCTCACTTCACCTGGTACATCACCTGGTGTTCTGCCATTGAGCATCAGTAAGATCCACTCCTTAAAGCAAGTAACCCTGATTTTACCCCGCGATTTGTACTTCCCGGATTTCAACACTGACTGTTTTTTCAATACTCCTAACACTGTCTCCAACGGGTTGTCCAAACAATGTGCATTTAAGTCCCCTGTGATTATATTCATATCATTATCCCCATGAATTATCTACTCAGCAAGCAAAGAATGTATTGCACCAAGGATATCCTCGGACTCCAATCCATCACAGGGGCTATACACATTTATAAGGATCTTATAAATCTTATGATTCTCCTATACTGGGTATCAGCTTTCAGCAATATTTCTGCTGCAATCAGGTTGGGACACCATATAGGAGGCACTATTTCCCTAATTGAAATGCTGTGCTTCAAACCCACCAACATACCCACACTAGGTCTTCCTAAAGCACACTTAATTGCACACTGCTGATAGACCTTATATCCAACAATGCAGACTTTTTTTAACAAGCCATGTTTCTAGGAGCAATAGGATTTCCTTCTTTTCCAGCAGTTTATTGGAGCCCCCTTTGTGAACCAATGGCCAAAACATTCTGTGTGCCATATACCTATTGTAGTTACTCATGCCTTCTTTGTCTATTCACAAGGTATCACAATGGTGATCCACTTCAAGAACTGTTGGATGTCCTTCACTTTCAGTTAACTAATTGTTGCATGTGTTGTATGAAAATTGTTATTAGACTTTTCCCCTTTAAGATTTGTCGACAGAATGGACAGAGATGATGAGGCATCCAAATGATACCCCAAAATCAGGAAACTTTGCTGTTGTGCTCTCATCACCATCACAGTCTCCATTCTATAGCAGTGCAACTGTGATGTTGGTGCATCCTCTTCATCAATAGGATCTCAAAGTAGACGTTGCTTGTGTAATGAATACAGAGCAACGTTATTAACTGCAATAGATTGAACAGATCTGACCGATCTGGCCTGTTTATTCCTTTATGCTCTTTGTATGAAAAGATACTCCTGATTGTGAAGGATTTAGCATCTAGTGGTGATTGCCCTTTGTCCACCCCACCTTATTTATTTATTTATTTATTTTAATTCTTGTAATGCGCCAACATGCCTGTAGGCCTCAGGGCGCACATAAAACTGAACAAACAAACAAACACACATGGCAAAGAAGAGGTGTAAGAAGAGGTGTCAAAGAGTTATTCCAGATTGAAGTAGTGGGTTTTTACAGCACGTTTGAATGCAGTGTAGTCCTGAATCTGCCGCATCTGGGCTGGGAGTTTGTTCCATAGAAGGGGACCTTGAGCGTCAAGAGTGGTACCTCCAAATTTGGCTGTCCTGTATTTTGGATGCTTGAGAATAGTAGCAGAGGATGAACGAAGGTTCCTCGCATTAGATTTAATGCTAATGTGGGCTGACAAATAAGTGGGGCTACAGAGGCTGAGGCATTTGTGGGTCGTGGTCAATATCTTGTGCGTTATCCGATGTTTAACGGGAAGCCAATGAAGTTTTTTCCTAAAGATGGAAATGTGTGTACGACGGGACTGATTGAAGATATTACGAACAGCATTGTTCTGAGCCACTTGTAATGATTGGATATTGGAGGCTGTGGTGCCCGCTAGGAGGCTGTTGCAATAATCCAATCTAGAATTGATCAGTGCAGTGGACAGAAGGGCACAGTTTTCTTCCGAGATGAATGGTCGAATATAGCCTATTCTTTTATTTATAAGACCGCAGCTAGATTTAATGCTGGAGACGTGGGACTTCATAGAAAGTTCTTCATCAAGAACGACGCCTAGGGTCTTGACTTTCTTCTGGACGAGAATGGTATTGTCGGCAATGTGGAAACTAGCATAGTTGGAGTCGAGTTTCGCCCCGGTGTTTTTAGATGCCACGATGAGGAGTTCAGTTTTTTTGTCGTTCAGGGCAAGTGAATTGCGGGCCATCCAATCTTGTATGTCTTTGTATATTTTATTGATGGTTACTGTATCGCTGCTATAGGCGCCACTTAGCTGTATGATCACCTGAGTGTCATCAGCGTAGTTCGTGTATTGCACTCCTAATTTGTTTAAGAGGTCAAGAAGGGGACGAATATAAAGATTGAAAAGCAGAGGCGATAGGCAGGAGCCCTGAGGAACTCTGCATGTCTGAGATATTGGAGAAAATTGATTATCGCCAAAACAGACCCTCACCATTCTGGGACCCAAAAAGGAAGCAATCCATCTGGATGCAATTACGGAGCAGTTGGCGACCTCCCCGAGCCTTGACACCAGTAAGCTGTGATCAACTAGGTCGAAGGCTGCGGAGAGGTCTAATAACATGAGCAAAGCAGCTTGATTGTTATCAGCTATGCTAGCTAAGGTAGATTTAAGATCTAGCATTGCTGTTTCAGTCCCGTGACGAGCCCTATAGCCCGACTGACGGGTACCCAAGATGTTATATTTTTCGACATGGGCTTGTAACTGTAAATAGGCAAGTTTGTCAATTATCTTGAGAATATATGGCACATTGGTAATGGGCCTGTAATTGTCGTTGTTCGCTGGATCAAGATTTTCCTTTTTCAATAAAGGTGTGATCCACACTGATTTTAGCAGTTCCGGTACCAGGCCCTCATCAAAAGAGAGATTGACCAGTTTGGTAATCCATGGAACCAGAGTTTCTAAGGACTCCTTAAGAGTGCTTGTGGGACAGTCGTCAGCAGGACAGGACGTGTCTTTAAGGTCCTTTATGATTTTGAGTACTTCATCCTCGGAGTAGTGTGTGAAGGAGAATTGAGGGATGTTGTTTTCGCAGGTATTGGGCAGAACGGTGTCTGTGTGGATTTGCAGGGATGTTACATTGCCCAGAGCTCTATTTATTTTTTCTTTGTGAGAATCAATCTTAAATAGAAAGGCATCATGTATGCGCTGACACCATTTATTGTCCTTAATGATATTATTAATGGTTGGGGGCTGACTTTGGAACTCCGCTAAGATTTTGAAAAGTTCCCCAGTGTTGGATTCAGCATTCACTATCCTTGCGTTATAATGTGTGGCCTTAGCTTCTGTGATGAGTTTTTTATAATTAAGGATGGATTTTTTGTAGTTGGTTAGAGTGTTATCGTTGAGGTCTTTCCTCCAGACTCTTTCGAAGGCTTGTTTTTCTTGTCTGGCCACAAGAATTTCATTAGTGAACGAGGTGTTCTTTATGGTTTCTCCTTCTGTGGTTCCATATTCATTATTTTCACCTCATCTACTGAGACTTCAAACCATGGCTTCAAATCCTTGCTTGACATTAGATCTGTTACCTCCCCTCTACTAAATTCTTGTGAACACATATCCATTAAAATTCAAACCACCCCTAAGAACACAATCACCTTGGAACTAATATACAGACCCCCTGGCCCCATAGGTTCCTTCGAGGAAGATATAACTTCCCTCATAGCAGAAAAATCTAAACCTCTTTCACAAAATATTATTCTAGGTGACTTCAACTTGGGATATAATGATCCTCACGACACATCAGAAAGGCAGAACCTTAGGCTGGCTCGCTGCCCACAACTTTAACATTATCTGCAAGGACCCCCAACGACTTATATGGACCGACCACTTCCTACTTTCATTCGACATTAGCATTAATAACCCGCACCATATACAGTGCCCACCTGCACCAGCATGCCTGACGAGAAATAAGCGGAACATTGCCGCTGAAGCCCTCATTCCATTGGTTCTACCTACCCCAAATATAATCCCCGACACATCGGTCCTTAAACTACTAGTAGACACCTACAATAACGCCATGACCAAAGCTATTTACCTTGTTGCCCCTCTAAAACTACGTAAAGGTAAACCTAGAGACCATCTTAACTCTTGGTACACACCTGAACTCAAAATGCTAAGAAATAAAAAACCAAAATGGAAACCCTTTGGAAAATGAACCCATCAGAGGAACACAAAATCAGTCTCACAAATGCATCCTCCCTCTATAAAAAATAAATAATTTGCACTAAAAAGGAAGCCTACAATGTAAGAATAAGTAATGCAAGTTCCAGTGCCAAAGAATTATTCACCATCTTGAAGGAGCTAGAAAACCCCAATCCACCGACGGACATAACTGTGAAGGACCAACTTTGGTGCACGAGTATCCAAGATGCCCTTGCGAATAAAATCACTGGCATACAAACAGAAATTGAAAACAAAAGACTTCAACTTTCCAACAGTAGCCCCCCTAACCTTAGCCCACCCACTACCTCTAACACTAACCATGGCTTCACCTTCAAAAAAGTAACCGCACTAGAAGTGCACAAAATTATAACCTCTCTCAAACCGTCAAACTGCAAAGGGGACAGCTGCCTCGCACAGATTATAAAAGAGGCAGCAAGAGACCTCACCCCATTCATTTCTAAGCTCATAAACGCTTCATTCTCCACCAACTCGGTACCCAACAATTTGAAACAGTCATGGGTCCTCCTGCTTCCAAAAAAACAGACCTTGGACCCAGCCATTCCCACGAATTACAGGCCTATCACCACCGTTCCCTTCCTGCTAAAAATCCTTGACAGAGTTGCTTACCTGCAAATTCAGTATTACTTAGAGTCTTGCCAATTACTTGGATTGGGTCAGTCTGGCTTTCGGCCTCAACATGGAACAGAAACCGCCCTTGTTGATCTCAAAAGTCAGATCGACGACATTAAAGATAAGGGCAAGGCTGCCACCTACTCCTACTAGATCTCTCAGCAGCTCAGCAGCACCTGGTCGACCATAAAATACTCTGCAACCACCTTTCTTCTGCTGCCCACTTCTCCCCCTCTGCTGTCACGTGGATACAGTCCTTCTTGGCCAATAGAACCATGAGGGTCTTCTCCCCGGTGGCAGCAGCAGACCCCATCCCCATCACTTGTGGTGTCCCACAAGGATCATGTGTTTCCCCCACCCTATACAATATCTTTACAAAGCCTCTCTTTGATAAATTGGATCGTCTGGGTGTCACCTACACAAACTACACGGATGACACCCAGATACTCCTCACCATCCTGGGCAATTACAATACTGATATTACCAGGATCAATGAAAACTTCTCTGTCATTCAGCATGGATGTTCCACACATGACCTCTGCCTGAATGACGAGAAGACTGAACTGCTCATTGTCGTTTCACCGAACAACTTACAAAAATTGAGCCCCAACTACTCCAACATCATAATCGATGGTAACACCATCCCTGTCGCCAAAAACGTGAAAACACTTGGCTTTTATCTCGATGCCAATAATAACCTCACTAAACAAGTCAACTCGACCGCCTCAGCCACCGCCTATACAGGAAAATTAATTAGAGCCTGCAGACCATTTCTTTCCTCTAACAGTTCCCTTACGCTAGCTAGAGCTCTCATACAATCTAAGTTAGACTACTGTAACAGCCTCTACTTAGGTGCCCACCAAGCGATAATTAGTAAACTCAAAGTCCTTCAAAATAATGTGCTACGAGCAGCGCTAAACATTCCTAGGCGAGAGCACATCTCTGCCACCAGAATTACATGCAAATGGCTCACTATCCAACAAAAAATTGATCTAAAAACCCTGTGCCTCACTTATAAAGCTCTCAACCCACTAGCCCCCCCTACCTTACCAACAAATTCACCATGAAACCTTCCATCAGAACCACTAGATCCTCCAACACCCTCTCACAGTGCCCAGATTTATCTCTAAAAGAGCCGGAGGCTCGAGCTTCACTGTCCTCGCCTCCCAACTCTGGAACACCCTGCCACTGAACATTAAGTCATCCAAATCCTTCCAGTCGTTCAGGAAACTTACCATTGGGTGGCTACTGACAAAAAGTCAACCTTTAAGTTAGACTTAGCCATAAATTGTATATATTGCACGTGCCTCATTTATGTCACTATTGGTTGCTACTACCTCCACTGTCTGTATATTCTGTATATAACTGTTGTTAAAGTATCACTGCTAATTAACATGTACTGTGCCTTGTAACTTGTACTAAGCGCCCTTTTACTCCCGTGTCCGGAGCGCTATAGAAATAAAATAAACAAACAAAACTTCTTCCTCAGAAACAGCACTCATTTCTATGTCAAAGGATTGATCCTCAAAGTCCACCCCTGGGGAATCTTCACTAGTTTTTCCCTTTGCCACTCCATTTTTATTTGCCTTGGGTTGTTGAATTACCCAACTGGTCGGCATTTCAGAATTGTTTGGCTGCCTTTGCATCGCTTTAGCTTCTTATTTGTTTTCTTATTTATTTGCATCTGTTCAACTGCTTCCAACTCGTAAATTGCTGCACCACCATCAGCACTTTCAGCCTACTTCTGTACCTCTAAGCTTTGTAACCTTCGTCGTTGCTTCCTGGTTAACTTGTCCCTTGATACTTCACTCACTAGCGAGTCATTATTTAACTCTGTTATACATATCTGTGAGTTATCTTGGCCCATATTTGTATCCCCGTCATCCACTGTTGCTTCTCCAGATCCTCAATCACCTGTCTGATTGACTCAAGCTTCGCAGAAGTAACACAATGTTGAGAGTCGATTTTACCTCTTAATTTCATCAGTTCGGAAGCGCTATCCTGTTGACACTCATGGATTCATCCACGTCATTTCAACAATAGTTTGGTTGCAAATTGTATTGTGGAGTTCAGTTGTTGCATTTCTTCAATGTGGCTTGACTCTCTCGATGATTGCATTGAGTCGTTCGTCTCGAGCACCAAATTTGGGGACTTTGATAGCATTGGGCATGATGACTGTCCTGGTTGTAAATCTGCCAGGGCACTACTGCCAACTTGATTGGCCAGCCTTTGTTCGGCAGAGACTTTGACGCACTTTGAAAGGAATAACAGAGTTCAAGGAGCAAGTTATTATCCATGATTAGGGACCTAGATTTGTCCATTTCACAACCATTTGCCCCATCGTGCCCGGTATTGTTATGTATCAACAATTATTTTCCCAGGAGAAAATAGACTGTGATATTTTTGCTATTTTCTCCACTTTCGTCAAGGACTGTTTCACTTTCAGTATTCGTTGTCTTTTTCCCATGTGTTTTGTGCATCTGTGTGCTGTTGTTTCCACCACCCTTTGTCCTTGTATTTCTTTAATCCTGCAATTTGGCTGCTGAATTCTTCTGGGTGGCTTTCAGTTGTAATTAGGGATACTCTGCCCTGCATAGAGTCACATCCATACACCGCTAATTAATTCACTCAAAGATTGAGGTCCATGGACAGCATGCCGCAGGTCAGGCCAGTCTGAGCAGGACCATCATAAAGCAGATAGCTGTCTCAGAATACAGTTTGTGCACAATCAGCTTTAAGCGCTCAGTTAATCTGTTAAAAGCTTTCAAGGTTAGCAAGGTGGCAAGATAGTGCTTAAATTGCCACCATGTTTGTATTAGGGAAACCACTTCCAATTTCCCCTAATTCAGATGACGACGTTGTGGGCAAATTGATTCTCAGTCACCACTCAAGTCTCTCACTATCACATGCAGATCAGGTGAAAATAACAGAGCAGCTTGACGTAGCTTAAATTACCTTCAATCCTTCGGTGGAGCTTTCACGGGAGAGCAGCTTCCATGCACACATTTCTGCCGTCTGCCCAAACACCCAAACACTGCTATGCACCTGGGGTGTATTTGTAAAGGCTCCTGCCCCTTTCCAAGTAGGGTTTGGGTTAAAGAGGCAGCTTTCAACACAGAGAATCAGGCAGCAGGTATCCGCAGCTTCAAATGCCCAAACACTTTGCAAAACACTTTGCCTTTGTGTTGCAGTGAAGTGATTGAGTGACAGTGGTACACTAGGAGTATGAAAAGTTAGCATTTCTGTTTAGTGTGAATTGTTTGAGACAGGTTGTTGCACTTTAAAAAGAGAGAAAGAGAGATGTCTGAAACAGCAGTTCCTGTGGCAATGGCACATGCCCTTTCCAAGCTATATTTGAAAGTGGATTGGACAACCTCATATATTGACACTTGGTAGACAGAGATGTTAAACAGAATCACCTCCGTGGACATGGACATTTGACATGAACGGGGGCAATTGAACCCGTCCCGAACAAGGCTATATGTCACTTCCACTGTCAAAGAAGAGAACTTTAAACTGATCTGCCTCTCTCATACTTGCATGTTCACCTCCAATCCGTGGAAGACAGGTCAGAAAACATGGATGCTCAGATTAAACTGTGCCAAGAAGCATCCAAAAGAATTCCAAAGAATTGCTGAATGCCAAGCAATTGCATAGTGACCAACTGCAAGATGTTGTGCGGTTAAAAGAACAATTTGAAGAAAGACAGGTTTCCATATTTCAATAGAACAATGTGAGGACCAAATGCAAGCTGGAATTAAGACTTCACGTGATGAGCTGCAGTACCTAATGACATGATTTTTGAGTCTCCAGGACACTTATAATCAGTGTATGGAAGCATAAAATAAGCTGCAATGAAAATATAATGATCAGTCTGCAGGTAATAATTCCCTGTTAGTCAATGTTGACGAGCGGAATAAAAGCAAGAGGATAAATCATTCATTTTCAAAGCAGTTGAGTCCTTAAACACATTTCTATCAAATTCATTCATCAAAATGTAAGTCCCACAAAAAGACAGCAAGATCAGCTTGCACAAGAGCATGATGCTCTAATTAATGAGAAGCAGCAATTGATACAAAAAGTACAACAGGAACATACACATTTTGGTATGAGTGAAGTCTCTTCCCAAGAATTAGCCAATGTGAAAGATGAACATTTGAATCTGCAGGACACATTAGAACACATAGACAGCCCTGAAATAAGCAGTTGAATTAAAAGAGTACTTCAAACATTAAATGCTGCACTGGCATGAGAAAAGTCAAGAAAGATCTATTGTAATCCAAATTTACAGCAGGCATAGCAGCATATGAAGTAACCATAACAAAACACTTGAAGCTAAACAGGCCAATTTGTGTTATTTAAGAGAGCAGTTGGCCATGGGTAAACATAAAATGATTATGGAAATGGAAGCAATTGAAAAACTACTCCAGGACATAAGGGACTATAACATCGCCCTAGAAGTACCCAGCAGACAACCATCAGTACTAGTACATTGAACAGGGTGATCATTCCTTTTTGCCAAAGACCTCAGTCCACCCACCTAAATCTTCCTATATGCAGGCTGAGCGGTATCAAACATTCCCTCTCTCAAATATTTCTGGTCAGGAAAGAGAACATTCCTTATATGATATAGGTGACTTCTCAGGAGTGGAAATGAAGATACATCTGGGCATGAGGTAAAACATGAAGCAAAGCGATCATCAAGCCCTCTTGGCTGAGATAGAAGGACAACATTTTTAGTCTAGAACGTGCATTTTAAAAGTCTCTTCCCTTCAGGGAGACTGGGAGTATGCTGTTAGGCCATCCAGGAGAAGAGACAGTGTTTGTTATCAGGCTTCAGAGGATGAAACCCAGAGAAATCCCAGTGAAAAGAACAAACGGAGGAGCCTGTGTCCTGTGCATCTAGGAGGCATTCCCAAAATCAGAACAGTAGGAAGGGCCCATATGATAATAGGGAATGGTGTTTCAGCAGTTGCTCTGTCTCTGTGGACTCAGGCAGATGCCAAATGAATGTCATTAAAGACCCTAACAAACAAATCAAAACTATCAAAATGTGTATGACCCGTTACCATAAAAATACCAAATATTCTGTGTGGGAACATCTCAAATTCTAGCAGCACATTATGTCCTCATTTGTAATAATGCTCGCTGATTTTCCCAGCTTCTTTGCATGGCTGGGGAACCAAACTCACCATAAATGTTCTACTTATAAAGCCGCCATTTTAAAACATTTATCTATGCAGAAAAACCCACAAGAGGCCTGTAAAGCTGCATACAATATGTTGTGTGACGAGGACCAATCTCTCAGATAATTTGCCCAAGAGTTGAAGTGTGCATTTGCACAGACTTTTCTATGGGTAAATACCAATAGCAGGGAGTTCATAACAACATTTTCCCACATGCTACCCAAATACATGGTCACCCAATTAGTGAGGAACTATGATGATTTGCAAAGTCTTGAATGACTGATTTCACAAGCCACTAGAATATATAAGGTCCAGGAGCCTGCAGAAAACAAAAACAACCTCAAAACTCCCAAATCATCTTCACCATCTACCACCGCGAAAGTGGCAGTGTTGAAGAATGCCCCTCCTTTGCTTCTGGAATCAGGGGGTTCGAAGAATGCTCCTCCTTCTACCAAACAGAAAAACGCACAGAGGAGGCCCTGTGTCCAGTCCCAATCGAGGGACACTCAGTCACTGTTCCAAAACACTGACCATTCTGACACTTGTATCTGCATTCCAGTCCCAACATCGGCTACAGATAATCTCCCCCTTACCAGGGGGGGATCGACATCAAGAGAAAGTTCCCATGGGAAATCCTAATCAGAATTTCTCATAGGAAAAAAATATGACGCCCCCTCTAAATCAAAATGTTCAAAATAATTCTTGTCCTCCTCCTAGATCACAGAGCAATCGAGCCCAGAACCAAGAGGAGCAGAGTCCCAGAAATGAAGGCTACAGTGGTAATTTTCAACCACACCTGAGTTACTTTGCTTGGAGGGATAGCTACCCCTCCACAAAGCAATAAAGATATGACCCAATACCTACCTATGGTTCAGAGGGAGGAGAAAAGATCTCTCAACTTGATTGACAGGTCAAGCAATTGACCGAGAACATTGGGCACATGTTGAGTGCCCAACAGAACCCAAAGACTACCAGTGTTCCCCAAAGTGCCCAGGTCAGGTACCCCGGGGGACAATGACAAGAACCAAACAATCCAAGTAATAGTGTCCTAATGGAAGAAGAAAAAGGGAAATGGAGGAAATGGAGGAAAAGAAATGCGACCCATACAACAACCCATGAGTTAAGTAAAGAAAGGTAAGGCAATAGTATTAATAACCCTGAATCAGAGAATGTAGAAAAAGAGACTGAAAAGTACAAAGAAACTCATATATACGAAAGCCAATATGATAAAAGCAGATATTATAATCCCAGAAAATCCAGAACCAGTAGAGGTAGCCTCCCTCCTGAAGGATTCTGAAGATTGGCCACTGAAAAGAGAAGATAACAGAGACTCTGTGATAGAGGGGATACACTTTCTCCATATCTTATCTCCAAATGTGTGATAATTCGGACAGATTCCTAAGCCAACTCGTATGAACTTGAGCTCAGGGAAGGAAATACATATATGGTGCCGACCCAAGGTTATGCCCTAGAAATAAATGACATCAAGAACATTCATGCCACTCTATCTAATCACTAACACTTTCTTTGTACACTGGGGTAAAATGAAGGCAGATTATATGTTCCTGTCCAGATGCAAGGTCAGTGTGATTTATCAGACTCTGGTAGACATGGGGTCACAGGCGACATTGATTTCAAAACAAACATTTGTTAAACTCAACCTAGGAAGTGGGAAAAGTCATTCAATTCCTCTCAAACATCGTATATGGTATTTCTGTCAATGGGATAATGGGATTGCAGATCTGAAAATTTAAATTGGGCAACACCGCCTGAAACATCCAGTGATTGTTGTGGCTCCTGAAGGGTACATCCTGTTTACTGGGGAATTATTTTTTTGGAGGATGGCCCTCCGATTGTTTGCATGCACCAGATTGTCTAGACCCAAAAAACTGTAATATCAAGCTGAAGATAAGTACCAATTATTTCAGCCTGAATTGAACTTTTCACTTGATTGAACGTCATCCAAATCAAATTGAATTTCATTTTCAAAATAATCAGGTTACCGAAATCACCATCATCTCAATAGTAGGGAGTAGCCTCATCTGAACTCCTAAAATAATTATCTCTCTCCTAGCAACAGATGATTTTCCACATTAGAAGGAGATACTCTGAAGTTCTATATTCAGGAAGACCCTAAAGAAATCCACAGTGCTCCCAAAAAGAGTCCAGAAAAGCATATTCATAATTTGACCGATATCCAGAAAAAGGGTGACCATGCATTCGTCCCCATTCGGATAAATAAAGGGAAATATCCTGTGCTTGCCAGAGTATTTCTAGACAATGAGAAAAGCTTAATAAATGAGGCACTGGTTCGGCCTGGAAACCCAACATTTTAAACATGTACTAATTAGCAGCTGCAAGTTAAAAATTTCAATTGGCGATAAAACTATTGACCATAATTGTTAGCTCGTTAGAGATGTCACTTCTGAATTTTATCTGGACAATGATATTCTCCACTGATTTGCAATTCATTTTGATTTTATTAATGGAAAAGTTTGGTCAAGACTGGGGGATAACCCAGTGGGTTTTGACAATGTTGAAAAAGCGTTTTGGTCAGCTCAACTGTTGCCTTCTGTTGTTTAAGTCGAGGAAAAAGTTATGATCCCAGGTCACGTGTGACAATTTACAGTGCCAATCAAAGTGGACAAACCCTGAAAAATCAGGAAGCGTTCATAAATTTTAGTTATAAACTCCAACAGCAAGGATTGTCCATCCATCCAGAAACACTGGTCAATCTAAAAGACAACACCATTTGATACTTTGAGAAACAATCAAAGTATCACTTTCTAAGCAGACAACTCTATTGGAATGGCAATGTATTCCCAATGCTATTTAATTGTTCTGGAAAATGAAATCATGTGCCCAATTCTGGCAGATTGCTACAACAAGACGGACAGTATCCCACCTGAAAAAGAGCAACACCCGACAGGAGTGACATTTCTTGGTGTATTCTTCATGCCCTTATGATGTTACCTGTGACATGTTGTAAGATGGGTTAATATTTAGAGACTCTAGAAACCATGAAAACCCCCATCCAGCTAAACCACAATAAAGAGATCTCTCCACCCAACTGGAGGATACTTCTCAAAAACCAAAAACAGGGGTATTTCTGTGTTTTCCAGGGGTTAATCAAGGAACAGATGAGTCTTACAGCTGCCTGTGAGGTGAGACTGTTGAACAGCAACAAAAACTGAGAAAGGTATAGCTGGATTTCCAGAGCATCTTTTCAGTTGACTCCTATGATTGTGTGCATACAACTATTTATTCCATGACAATACCAACAGACCCTGAAATGTTTCCTGTGTTTGTAAAACAATACTGGTCATCTCTCACATCAGTGGAATCACTCACATAGATCATCAGAAATCTGGTATCATGTGGCATAATTCATCCTATCCACAGTACTGTTAAAAACTCAGTATTGGGGATTCTAAAACCCAAAGGACAATGGAGACTTTTTGCAGACCTGAGAGATTTGAGTAAACGGGTCCACATGCCAAGGTGGCCTCTTCCCTATATTGATCAAGGACTGGCACAGATCCAAGGATCAACAATGTACTCAGCACTGGATTTCACAAACAGTTACTGGTCAGTACCCATGAAGATCAGTATAATCTTGCCTTTACTTTCAGAGGGAAAAAATGTACTTGGGCCCTTATATCCTTTGGATACATCAATTCAAGAAACAAGTTCACCATTTTCCTTCACAAGGCCCTGCCTGATCTGAGTGAAAGAGGAAACTTGGCCTATGTGCATTATCTGTTGATAAAAAAGCTCAACTATAAAAGAACATTTGGCAGAAATCAGATATGTTCTTACCCATTTGAAAAAAGATGGTGCAAATGTATCCAGAAAGCACAATGGTGCATAGCCGAGATAACTTTCTGCGACATTGCAGCTGAGGCTCTCAATCCCAAGAAAAAGAAGGTTGGGGCCTTCCTCAAATTTAAGAATACCACTACTCTGCGTGAGTTGCAAATAAAATTAATTATGGATTATGAAGAGATCACTAAACCTTTGGTCCACTTATTGAAGGTTGGGGTAAAGTGGGGTGAAACACAATCCGAGGCAGTGAAGCAATTGAATAGAAATCTGTCACAAGCTCCTCATCAGGAATAAGGAGTTTCTAATAGAGACTGGTTCCTGAGATAGCTACTTGATGGCAGTGTTGTACCTAAAACACGACAAATCGCCTACATGTGCAAAACCTTATCCTCCATAGAAGATAAATACAATGATTGTGAAAAAGCACTCCTGGCAACGATGTGAGCATTGAAAAACTACCGCCTGGGAGCACATCATAGTAGAGACCTCCCACCAACTATTACAATATCTATAAAGTGATAGAATGCAAGTTGGGAATGTCTCTAATTCAAGAATCACTTCTTGGACTCTGTAAATGTAGGGCATTCCTGTGGAGATCAGGTACAACCAAAATAAGAAGATCCTTCTAAGTCAATTTTTGGCAAACTTATATAATTGTGCTGATGAATACTATCTTGAGGATGAATGTCCAATCACCAATTGTAATATGAAGACATACCCGGCATCCCCGCACAAGGTATATGAAGAAAACACTTGTCAGGGGATATCCACAGTTTTTGTGGATTAGTGTCTCTACCATTTTACAAAAGAGGGGGAGAAAGAATTGGTTGCTGGCATTGGCAACACTTGGCTAAATGATATTCTGAAACCCTCTGCTGGTTACAAAATAGGTCTCCAAATTAGTCAGGTAGTAGAGCTGATGGCAATTTATTAAGCAGTCCTCACTTCAGTAAACCACCAACTCACAGAACTGGCGATCATCCCTGATTCTGATTATGTGTGATCTGGGTTTGTGGAAAACCTGATTAATTGGAACCATTAAAACATGGTTTATTGATCCAGATTATTAATGATCTGGTGACGTCAAATGAAATGACCACCTACTGAAAAAGATCAAAGGTAATTCCAAGAAAGAGGGTCCTGATAAAACTGGAAATTACTTGGCTGATCAATTGGCCAAAATGAGAGGTCTAAAGGGGAATTTCATAGAATATGGAACACCTCCTGGGAAAAATCCAGGTCATGACAGTGACCAGATCACACACTGACAGTGAATTTACGCCTGCTCAATGGATTAGGGATGTTACTGATGTAGACATGATTACTGCTCAAAAAGAGGACCCTATCATTGGGAAATTCTATAAATATTTAGTAGATCCAGTAAGATTTCCTCTGGCAGAATCATACTATAAAGGAAAGGAAGATCTTCGTATTCTGATGAAATTTTTGAATATGTTTAAGATTCAAGATGGGCTGTTGGTGAGGAAACCCAATCTGGGTATGACCAGTGCGTCGTACTTACCTTATTCTGAGGTCTAATGCTGAACCGTGCCCATGTGGTGGCTACTGCCAGGCATACAGGATTTCAAAAGACCCTTGAGATACTGCTAGAAGTCGTGAACTGGCCCCTGATGGGCCAGAATCTCAATACATTTCAAAGGGATGTCTCATGTGTGCTCAATTCCAACCGAGTTCTCCCACACACAATCTCCCTTTCCAGAAAAGAGGAATGACATTACCATGGTGTGATTTGTAGACTTCATAGGACGTGTGACCCGTTCTCCCAGAGGAAACAAATACATGTTGCCAGTGACATGCCTCTAGACAAAGTTGGTTGAGTCCCTCCCTGCCCCAAATTAGAAGGCAGAGACAGTTGACACGATTCGGTCTTTCACAAAGGATTGAGTCTGATATAGGTACTCACTTTACCATTGGTGTATGACAAAGAGTTGGGAAATTCTAGGCCTACCACCCAGGATCAAGCGGAGGTGTAGAGAGATACAAAAAAACGATTCTGAGTATCTTGAAGAAGTTTGTGGTGGGTTCTGGATCAAGTCGGGACATCTGATTTCCACTTGTCCTGATGTTCATGTGATCTCCCCTTCTTCTACCAACAACATGTTTCAATTTAAATAATGACAGGACAATAATTGTATTACCTCAAAAGCTGCTTTACCAAACTCAGGAATAGATGTTGATAAACCACTCAACTACTCTTGAGCACATTGGCAACCTGATGAAGCATCTGCAGCATGCTTTTGCATATACCTAATGCAATCTCAAAAAGTCTGCTTAAGGTATAAAGACGTATTATGATCTCAAAACAGCAAAACATGCATACAATGTAGATAAAGTATATTATTAGAGAAACCAAGCCAAGGAGAAAATGTCTTTACCTTCTGAGCGAGGTGATTTTGTGATTATCAATAAGATTTTTCCAGTCATCTATAAGATCCAAATCCCAAGTGGTGCTCTGATTGAGGAAAAATGGGTCCATAACAATGAAATGAAAAAGCTGCCACCCTAGACCAGCTTTGAGAATGATTAAGGACCCAGTAATAAGGAAAATTAACAGGTAAGTAATATAGTTAGAATGTGAGAGAATGAATGGATGAAATTTCAGTAATAAATAATAAGTTATTTAAACATTAAATGCTCAGAGGTACTGTTTAGTAAACATACGAGTCTCCATGTGTTACTAAACCAACCTTTCTACCCCTCTCTGTAGTGAGCTAATAGAATAATTATTCCCAGAACCTGTGGATCAGGCAAGGAGATCCCAACAAGGAAAAAAACAACAATGGAAAGTGTAGACGGTTGGGTTGGAAAAGAAAATGTCCATTGTTCAACAAATGGAAAGTAGTCGTGGTGCCAGAAAAAGACTCATCCAAGATTAACCTGGAAGAAATATATAAATAAGTAAATAAATCAATATTGGACCAACTCCTTTGTCCTGCCCTTTTGCTGCCGCAAGGAGTAAGAGCAAGGGAGGGGATTTGTAGGAAAATCTCATTAATAAAAGATGCAGGGTAAGGCGTCATTTTAAAAACAAATATTAAACATGGAGACCAATTATAATTTGGAATTGTGGACAGTCAAAGCGCTAGTAGTTGCTAAGAAGCAAATGTTACAGGTGTGAAAAACTAGGAAAAAAACTCATATTGATATTTGTGTAAATTATTTTATTATTCCATGCAACTATGAGAAAGTAATGTACAACAAAAAAAGGATTGCTCTGATATGTTTGAAGATAAATGGATGTCTTTTTGCACTGATATCTCTGACACAGTTGAACACTTCCATGTTGTAGGGGTTTTGTTATATGTTTGTGCTCAGTCAATATCAAACCAAACCTTTTTTTCTTTCTCTCCGTTTTGTTGTGTGTCTGTTTTTCTTTTGGAACTACATACAATTTGTAATCTCCTTGCTGAAATTCAACGTTTATACTGCTTATTCTACTATTTCTCCTGTTATTAAAATGATATTGTGGTCTTGTTATTGTTGCATTGTGAGTTAAGGTTTGTTTTAGCTTAATGAGAACTGCATTGTAGCTTTTTTAATTTTACTATTTGGTTTTACTGTCATTTTGGAAATGTGTAAATAAATGTTTTTTTGTTCACTGAAAATATTCTGTTCTGTGTTCACATTGTATTTGTAAAGTCAATATGATGATCAACGAAAACAAAACATGTTATTTGTTCACCAAAATCCAGTCCAATTGACTGGGTTGTACCTATGTGTATTGTATACAAAACTGTAAACAGTCAAGTGTCTTTGGGTGCTGTCTTTTCACATTTGAGAAATATATGTCAATGAAAAAACTCAGGGTCTGAAATTATATTGACCTTGATAAAAAAAAATTGAAAATAGTGTTTGTTTTGTGTAGGAGTACAACTAGAAATGTATGTGTCATCTCACACCCTGATTCGTTTGTGATTATAGAAAAGATAAAAACCAAGCCAGAACAGGACCGGAGAGGTGAGGCCATGCGGGACAAAAGGATGGAGGGTTTGACAGTGTTGAATACCGCAGACAGATCTACTAATATGAGCACTCCACTCCACCCCGGTCAACATGCATGGCCAGATCATCAACTACAGACACTAGGATACTCTGCGTTCCATGATCCAGTTAGAAACCCTACTGGAAGGAGTCAATGCAGAATGAACTTTCAAGAAAGATATAAGAAGAGGTTACACCAGGGATTCCAACAACTTCATAAAGAACAGACTGAAAGAAATTGGTCAAAACTTTACCAGGAAATAAGCATCTGAGGAATTCTGACACCTCTCAATGATCAAGGACAGAATCTGATTGCGATTCACTAATTGCCAGTTGTGCTTTATAATGGCAGCTGGGCTAGATTTGCATAGGGGCAGTGTACATTGCATTACAAATGGCATTAGGCACTGATCTGACCACAGCACTTGCCCAGTACATGAGTAGGTTCATGTATAGATTGATTAAGGTCAAGATCTGTTCACGATTAAAAAAACTGGGCCAGCATGAGCACCTGAGGGGTGTTATATCTAATGTTAAAATGCTCCAACAGCACTAAATTAGAAGCCTTAAGTTGAAGGGATGCCGCTAGTTCTATAAAAGGATTCAAAAAGTCAGCATACGATCCCCAGGGAGATAAATAACAATAAGATGTATAGCCTGTGAAGCAGAGACAGTGAGACACACTAGAAGAGCTTCCATTGTTAAATTTTGAGATAGTGGAATCATGGAAAATGAGAGGGTTATTTTAAATATAATGTACACAAGAAAGTTGTTTGCAATCACACTGTGCACACAAACTACAAATAAATGCAATTGTTTGAAGTTTTAATTGTAAAGCAGGGCAGCCTGACACGTGTTTCGAGCTGGAGGGCTCTTCTTCTGAGGCTGCATGTTAATTGTACAATTACAGTTGTACACAGAGCAATACAAATGGTATTAATTCATCCAATATGTCCAGAACAAAAACACAGAGAAAGGGCACAGTTGGTGGTTTGTACGGGCCAGTTTAGCAGCCAATCAGAATACAAACAGTCATCAAAATAATTCAAGGGAGGGCATTATTAACAGAAAAAGCTAATTAAAAAAGGATATTGGTTGACCGATTGCGATTGGCATGCATCCATTACGAGGGGGGTACATTGACCAGAAAGAATGAGACAAGGGATAGGTGGGGAAATAGGGGAGAAAAAGAAATTAAAATAGCTGAGTTAGCAAGTGATCCATTGTTGGTCATACAAATAGGCTTGTGCTAGCCATTAAAATAAATGCCAATTGGTAATGTACCTTAGATTCTTGTAAAAACCTGTGCAAGTCACTAGAAAAAGACATAAATTTAATGTATAGTAAAGCATCAATCAAGTAGTGCTTTATTATATTTGAGCCGTTGAGTTAAAAAATGTAACTCACTTACCAATAAATTGCTGTAAGGCTCTACTAATAAGTTTTGACAATTCAAGGGCTCCACTGTAAGCGAAAACGAATTTTATTAAACAAACGGTTTACTTTAAATTGGTGATTAAACATGCGTTCTGATACATGTGCTCAAAATACATTTTGGAAAAGACCATACCTATAACTATGCAGTTGCACGTGCAGGCACTCAAGTGGACATGATTGTTTCTTAAAATACCAATCGTTAAGGATCACAGCATAAGTTGAGATGACAGGCATTTGTGCAAACGGGGAGAGAAGGAGAGAGCAATTAGACTAATTAGCATTGTGAAAATAATTAAACCCGTCTAGACGGTCACATGTGCTGAAAAATCCCCTAATAGGCAGTCATAGATTATGCGCGAAAGAGCTACACTTACCAATGTCTCTGCTGCAATGACGGTACTGGAGCCAGCCGCGAGCGGACGACGGTGGTTGTTACAATTTTGAAATGGAGCTGGAACGTACAGCTGATAAGGGCTTGTTTCACAAGGGGTCAGCCATTTTGGAAGTATGCGTGAGGGGCGTTGCAGGGAATTACCGTCAGTTGTTAAAGTTAATTAAAGGTGAACGAAAAGCAAATATGCCGGGTTACGTGCAATTTGGTTGAAATGAGCTGGAATCCTGCAGAGTCAATGTTGTGGGAATAGCTAAAGGGGCACATTCCAGTCCCTGGAAGTACAAATATATCACGAAAATGAATAGGAAACTGAATTAAAGGGTGCAATAAACTGAAATTAAGCAATTAGTAGAATTATTAAGGGACTACATTAATGAGCGCAACACACTGTATTTTGCAATTGGTGCATGAAAAAAACGATCCACCATGAATAATAACACAGCAGCATGGAAGAGAAATGATCTATCAAGCACAAGAGTAAAGGGTGCATGGAACTACATTTAACGTTAGAGGACAATTCTAATGAACATAGATAGAATATACTGTTGGTGCAGAAGTAAGTTAATACCATTCTACTCATCACGTACCATCAAAGACTCTGGAAAAACAAATAAAAGTTGCATGTCAGAGTCATTTAAGAAAACGTATTGTTCAATGCAGAATCATGTAAAAGAAAGAAATTATCTGAGTGGCAAAGTTCGTTGGAATAATGGTTTGTGCTAATTATGCATACATTATCAAACCTTCTCTTTACAATCTGTCAAAACTTAGTCTATAAAAGGCAAGAAGGCTAAATCGATGACCAATCATGGGTACAGAGCATGAATTGTACAATTCACAATTTGCATTTGTATATATCGGAACAGTACATGTATCACACGTCTACTCATCAAAGGAATACAGATAGTTTGTGGTCTGTGTTAAGTCTATGTGCCAGAGTACGTTATTGGCAGATTAGGCAGGCTTCCTATTGCCTGACTTTAAGGACGAGGTTGCCTCCACGTTGGGGTAGGGAGACTTTAGCCATTCCTGCAAATTAGATCAGTGCTTTATTATCCATTTGGTGGGCTTGTTGCTAGTGAGTAGCAAGCAGATATTTAGAATCGTGGTTAGAAATAATTGACAGAGGTTCACGCATTCTAATCTTTAAAGGAAAAATAGTACTGCCAATAAAGCGCTGTCCACATGTGCACAAAATGCAATACACGCATAATTTTGTGTTACAATTAATGAAAGAGTTAACCTTGTGCTTGCCAAGATGGACACATTCTATTCTAGTCTCTGATGACTCTGAGATCCCAGCAGGTGAACACAAAGTAGCTACACAAGCTTTGCCTTTTTTTACAAAAAAGGAAATCGTCAAGCTATGAAAAAAGTCAGATTCCAAACTTCTCTGGTAACAAATACCACAACCCCAGACCCAAGCCTCTGGGCAGAAGGGGTGGTCTATCAGACCGATGGAAACTCCCCTCCCATACCACGCAGAGTAACAAGACCATAAGACCAGCAAACACTGAGGAATCTGACCAGATAAATCTGATTTATAATTTGAGCAGCTACCCACACTCTTCTGACGAACATTCAGTCCTTAACAAAGGATTGTCCTTCGCTCCCTCTGTATTTAATGAGTATGTACAGATCCAAATTGACCTCTTTACATTTATTCACAATTTGAAGTTGAAAAAATGCTTCTCTACTGAAGTCAAGTACCTTAAAAGCAAGCCCACCTTACCTATTCCCTCAGATATCACATTACAAACTATGCTCAGTAAACATGTGCTTATGTTCCTGGAAGAATGTGAACATGACCCCAGGATAAATGTCATGGACTTACTCCAAGATCTAAACATTCAACAGCAAAGTTTGAAAATAAAACAGTTATCCAACAAATCAAAATTTGTGCCTGTATTTCCAAAAGACAATTTAATTGATACTTTCAATCAAGCTGTGCTCAATGACATTCACAGATTACAAGATACCGCTAAAAGGAAGATCAAACGTAGAAACAATTTATCAGATACAGAGCAAAGAGCTTTGCATAAATTAGCATCCATGGACACATTAATTATCAAGGAGGCAGATAAAGGGGGAAATGTGGTCATCATGGACAAAGTTGACTACATCTCTATGGGACTTGAACACTTGAATTCCCCGGGGTGTTATGAGATACTTGCCTCTAACACCATGCCTCACATGCGTCTGACAGTAAATTCACTGGTGTCAAAGTGGTATTTACGTGGCCTTCTAAATGATGTGGAGAAACAATTCCTAATCGTGGATGGTCCAGTGATGCCACATCGTATTTTTTGCCGAAAAAACACAAACCTTTCAATAAAACACCTGAAGGGAGACCCATTTTGAGTGGTGATAGAGGCATACTTGAACCAATCTCGATTTACATTAATGAATGTCTAGCACCGTTGGTTAACACCATACCCACTTTCATTCATGATACTATTCACAACCTTCAAACACTAGATCAACTTCCTGTGACATCAGATTTGTTGTTGGTGATGCTTGATGTGAAAGCTCTGTATACCTCGATAGACCATCAGAAGGCAGTTGCCAGTATGGACTATATAGTCCATGTACATTCTGCCTCATTTTTCAAATGAGAGGGTGAAAGATCTGTTGCTATGCACGCTTTCTAATAATACATTTCTATTTAACAACCCTTACTACAGACAGCTAATTGGCATAGCTATGGGGGCAAGCTATGCACCAGCTCTAGCTAATATATTCATGCACAAATATGAGCAGCAGTTTGCTTTTACTAATGGTACTTTTCTACAACACATTTATGTGTGGAAGAGATACATAGATGACGTGATTATGGTATGGAATGCTACAGTGAAATAAACAATGAATTTGTAATCTACTTGAAAAACAACAATTGGGCCATTCAATTTACACATACATTCAATAATACCATCATACATTTTCTTGACTTAACAATTAGTATTTCGGAAAAGAGTTTTGTAACCAAGACTTGTTCAGGAGGAGAGGAATTCACTGACGGGCCCATAGGTCAGCGCTCACCCTCTAGAGCTTGTAAGACAAGATAGCTGCACCATATGAGGACAGAGGGTGCAGGATTCACTTACTCCAACACGACTCAATAATGAGGACTCAGTAAATTGGCAAAAGGAAGTCCGTTTAATGACAAGTACATCAAACAGAGAAACAAATGGAAATCAGTAGCATTGCGATCACCTGTCTCGCTCCGACTTCCTCGAACTTCAGCCAAACAGTCATTGTTATAGGCAAAACTCGTCATCACTGACGTCTAATTCTATAAAAAAAATCATCATGCAATATAATTGGTTAGGAAAGGTAGCTTAAGTATAGGTGTTAGATCTATATATGATATTGCGGATTGGGTAACTCTTATCTGGTGGGCGTCTACACCATCCGTCTACAACACGCGTGATAGACATCACTACAACACTACAACGTCTTATTGGTTCTACTATCTATAGGGCTCCAGATAACTTGGTCCATTGTGATTGGGCAGGTTACACCCCTAGACATAAATCCCTGTTTTAATTAGCAGCATGCAGAATGGACACACATGTGCCTGGTGTCCCAAGTTTCATCATGCCTCCCTTCTATCAATCATTGTTTTAGGGCGATGTGTCAATTAGTTGGCTAAGGATGGCCTCGAAACTGTAGTTTCTAATCGGGAAAAGTTATGGCATCCTCGGGTCCTGGATGACATCAGGCGGTGGTACTTCTTCGCGTCTGGCTGGTCACGTGTTAGTTCACAATGAATCTGCTTCAGTTTCCAGCTTTTAGAGCATTTAATTCTGTTTCAGCCTCGTCACCTGCATGGGCCCCCCTTATCTTGACCTTCATGAGGCAGGCTGGTATGCTCTGAAGTTTGAGTCCTGTTAGCTGACGCTCTCCTCCCCTTCTCTGGTTGACCTCGATTTCCTAGACATGTGCGCTCTTTGTTGAGCTTCGATTACGCTCCTTCTCTTGCCTTTGGCTGGGTTACGAAACTTGGCCTGTCAGGCCTCTGGACGCCTGGGTACATTTCTGCTTTTACAAAATGGAGTCTCACTTGTATAATGTGCCTTATTGAGGTAGATATATGGTTGGCGCTTGCCGCTCTATTTTCTACTAAGCATGTTAAGCAATATCAATTTCTTAGCATCTTGCATTTCAAGCCTATTTACACACGTTTTACAGGTCAGTTGCTTCCATCTTGTCTTGTAGCACCGTTTCCTTACGTTTTAACATTGTCTCTTCTCTGTGTCCATTACATTTATTTCCGTAGTTACTCGCACTGGCGTGCTTGTCTTCGATAGCCGCTTTTGTTCATTCACAAGTCTGTTCAGGCCCTCGTGTCATTTCCACTGGCCTGCCATTAAGGTTTTTAGGGTCTCTTCATGGACCGTATGTAGGTACTCCTCATTTCATATCAGCGGCTGGTATGGCTGTCTGATAGGGTACCGTACTACCCAGGGTTGTCTGGTTACAGGTGCTTCAACAGGTATGGATCCTCTGATTTATACTGGGCAGAGTCCCAGTTCAGCTCTTTGCAGGTTCATTTGCTCTTCATACGTCACATACCTTGGTGAGTACGCTCCTGGTACTTCGAAATGAGGGGAAGGTGTGCAGGCCATGTCTGGGACCTCGTCTATACTCCCCCCTCTGGTTGGTTCATCGACCACTTCTGCAACCTCCTTTGCATTTATTTCTTTTGATTCTTCGGTGTCATGTTCATCGTCTTCAGGGTTCGTACATGATGATGTGAATGTGTGAGCTTTTGGAGTCCATATTTTTATCACTCCCTTCAAACTCCCTGCTGTTTTCAAATGTTCGTCTTTGTTCCATGTCATTAGCTGACATTGTCCATTTGGGCTGCAGTAGATCCATTTTCTTCATACCTTCTTTGTTTCTTAGGGTATGTGAACCTTGTTCCTTCTGGCGCAAATTTGCTGGCTTTCACAAAGACTCTTATTTATTCATCAGTCAGGTCTCTAGGCTTCCACCCTGGCTCGACATCAACCATTACTTTCATCCCTATGGCTTTCTTCATAGTTTTCTGGCACTGTGTAATGATTATCTTGATAACGCAGAATCCTAGCAATACCAATGCTAGTAGAGCTCCCAGAAACTTGAATATATCTGCCATCTATTGTGGGACCCACGAAAATAGGTCTCCAAACCAGCTGTCATTGTCCACTTCATCACTTTCATCGATCATCTGGTTTTTCAGGTTTGTCAACATGCTTATGGCCTCTGTTAGGGTTCCGTTTTCTTCATCGTGTGATGGTACAAATGTGCAACATGATTCTCCGATTTTTGCACAAACACCTCCATCCATTGCAGTGATCATGTCAAGCACATATCTGTTTTTGAGGGTCATCCGTCTGATTGCTCTCTGCTCTTCTTTGATCGTGTTGAATGCTTTTATAGTGGTATTGATGGTCTGCAATAACTCCCATCTGGTTATCTGCAACCATTTAGCATTCACTCCAACTTGGATGTGGGTCAGGAGTAGTGTTGTGAATACTGTTGAGGTGATAGAGGCATACTTGAACCAATCTCGATTTACATTAATGAATGTCCAGCACCGTTGGTTAACACCATACCCACTTTCATTCATGACACTATTCACAACCTTCAAACACTAGATCAACTTCCTGTGACATCAGATTTGTTGTTGGTGACGCTTGATGTGAAAGCTCTGTATACCTCGATAGACCATCAGAAGGCAGTTGCCAGTATGGACTATATAGTCTATGTACATTCTGCCTCATTTTTCGAATGAGAGGGTGAAAGATCTGTTGCTATGCACACTTTCTAATAATACATTTCTATTTAACAACCCTTACTACAGACAGCTAATTGGCATAGCTATGGGGGCAAGCTATGCACCAGCTCTAGCTAATATATTCATGCACAAATATGAGCAGCAGTTTGCTTTTACTAATGGTACTTTTCTACAACACATCTATGTGTGGAAGAGATACATAGATGACGTGATTATGGTATGGAATGGTAGAGTGAAATAAACAATGAATTTGTAATCTACTTGAAAAACAACAATTGGGGCATTCAATTTACACATACATTCAGTAATTCCATCATACATTTTCCTGACTTAACAATTAGTATTTCGGAAAAGAGTTTTGTAACCAAGACTTGTTCAGGAGGAGAGGAATTCACTGACGGGCCCATAGGTCAGCACTCACCCTCTAGAGCTTGTAAGACAAGATAGCTGCACCATATGAGGACAGGGGGTGCAGGATTCACTTACTCCAACAAGACTCAATAATGAGGACTCAGTAAGTTGGCAAAGGGAAGTCCGTTTAATGACAAGTACATCAAACAGAGAAACAAATGGAAATCAGCAGCATTGTGATCACCTGTCTCGCTCCGTCTTCCTCGAACTTCAGTCAAACAGTCATTGTTATAGGCAAGACTTGTCATCACTGAAGTATAATTCTATAAAAGAAATCATCCTGCAATATAATTGGTTAGGAAAGATAACTTAAGTATAGGTGTTATATCTATATATGATATTATGGCATGCGGATTGGGTAACTCTTATCTGGTGGGCATCTACACCATCCCTCTACAACACGCGTGATAGACATCACTACAACTACGACGTCTTATTGGTTCTACTATCTTTAGGACTCCAGATAACTTGGTCCATTGTGATTGGGCAGGGTACACCCACAGACATAAATCCCTGTTTTAATTAGCAGCATGCAGAATGGACACCCATGTGCCTGGTGACCCAAGTTTCATCATGCCTCCCTTCTATCAATCAGTGATTTAGGGCGATGTGTCAATTAGTTGGCTAAGGATGGCCTCGAAACTGTAGTTTCTTATCAGGAAAAGTTATGGCATCCTTGGGTCCTGGATGACATCAGGCGGTGGTACTTCTTTGCGTCTGGCTGGTCACGTGTTAGTTCACAATGAATCTGCTTCAGTTTCCAGCTTTTAGAGCATTTAATTCTGTTTCAGCCTCGTCACCTGCATGGGCCCCCCTTATTTGACCTTCATGAGGCAGGCTGGTATGCTCTGAAGTTTGAGTCCTGTTAGCTGACGCTCTCCTCTCCTTCTCTGGTTGACCTCGATTTCCTAGACATGAGTCGCTCTTTGTTGAGTTTCGATTCCGCTCCTTCTCTTGCCTTTGGCTGGGTTACGAAACTTGGCCTGTCAGGCCTCTGGACGCCTGGGTACATTTCTGCTTTTACAAAATGGAGTCTCACTTGTATAATGGGCCTCATTACGACCCAGGCGGTAAGTTACCGCTTGGGTCGTACCTTTACCACCATGGCGTAAACTACGTTTACGCCATTGTGGTTGGCGGACTTACCGCCCCATTCCGAGGTGAGTGGGGCGGTAAGTCCCCATTAACCCATTTACCCTTCCCCATTCCCATTTTTGCCCCATAGGGCATAATGGGAGTGGGGAAGGCGTTAATTACGCCACCGTAAATTACGGTGGTGTAATTAACAACAAGGTCCCTTAGCGCCATGGATTTTAACACCTGCTAAAAGCAGGTGTTAAAACGTGCATGGCGCTAAGGGACCTCGGAATCAGGCGGTAAGGGTCGGTACTCTTTACGCCGCCGTAAACCCCTTACCGCCTGGGTCCTAATGAGGCCCAATGTGCCTTATTGAGGTAGATATATGGTTGGCGCTTGCCGCTCTATTTTCTACTAAGCATTGTAAGCAATATCAATTTCTTAGCATCTTGCATTTCAAGCCTATTTACACATGTTTTACAGGTCAGTTGCTTCCATCTTGTCTTGTAGCACTGTTTCCTTACGTTTTAACATTGTCTCTTCTCTGTGTCCATTACATTTATTTCCGTAGTTACTCGCACTGGTGTGCTTGTCTTCGATAGCCGCTTTTGTTCATTCACAAGTCTGTTCCGGCCCTCGTGTCATTTCCACTGGTCTGCCATTAAGGTTTTTAGGGTCTCTTCATGGACCGTATGTAGGTACTCCTCATTTCGTATCAGCGGCTGGTATGGCTGTCTGATAGGGTACCGTACTGCCCAGGGTTGTCTGGTTATGGGTGCTTCAACAGGTATGAATCTTCTGATTTATACTGCGCAGAGTCCCAGTGCAGCTCTTTGCAGGTTCATTTGCTCTTCATACGTCACATACCTTGGCGAGTACGCTCCTGGTACTTCGAAATGAGGGGAAAGTGTGCAGGCCATGTCTGGACCTCGTCTACACTCCCCCCTCTGGTCGGTTCATCGACCACTTCTGCAACCTCCTTTGCATTTATTTCTTTTGATTCTTCGTGTCATATTCATCGTCTTCAGGGTGCGTACATGATGGTGTGAATGTGTGAGCCTTTGGAGTCCATATTTTTATCACTCCCTTCAAACTCCCTGCTGTATTCAAATGTTCGTCTTTGTTCCATGTCATTAGCTGACATTGTCTATTTGGGCTGCAGTAGATCCATTTTCTTCATACCTTCTTCGTTTCTTAGGGTATGTGAACCTTGTTCCTTCTGGCGCAAATTTGCTGGCTTTCACAAAGACTCTTATTTATTCATCAGTCAGGTCTCTGGGCTTCCACCCTGGCTCGACATCAACCATTATTTTCATCCCTATGGCTTTCTTCACAGTTTTCTGGCACTGTGTAATGATTATCTTGATAACGCAGAATCCTAGCAATACCAATGCTAGTAGAGCTCCCAGAAACTTGAATATATCTGCCATCCATTGTGGGACCCAGAAGAATAGGTCTCCAAACCAGCTGTCATTGTCCACTTCATCACTTTCATCGATCATCTGGTTTTTCAGGTTTGTCAACATGCTTATGGCCTCTGTTAGGGTTCCGTTTTCTTCATCGTGTGATGGTACAAATGTGCAACATGATTCTCCGATTTTTGCACAGACACCTCCATCCATTGCAGTGATCATGTCAAGCACATATCTGTTTTTGAGGGTCATCCGTCTGATTGCTCTCAGCTCTTCTTTGATCGTGTTGAATCCTTTTATAGTGGTATTGATGGTCTGCAATAACTCCCATCTGGTTATCTGCAACCATTTAGCATTCACTCCAACTTGGATGTTGGTCAGGAGTAGTATTGTGAATACTGTTGAGGTGAGGCTGAACAGCCTGTGTTTGTACGGGATTGCATGGAATGCCTCTTCTGATTTGGGAGAAAAGTAATTTTCCCTCTTCATCCTGGATACCAGTTCCACAGATCTCCTTCTTCTTAGATGAGCATCTGCTTTTGGGAAACTGTCCAACTTCAGGTCGTTCTTAGGGATCACTAGCGCGGGAACGTGAACGTTCACTAGTGTGCATATACCTGCCCAGTTTTTTGGCAGCCTTATGCATGCCTTGGATCCACATGCCCAGTAATGGTCCATGATAACTGCGGTACCTTGTATCATTCCTGGGGCTTCAAAGATTATTTCGCAGTTTACATTCTCTCCCATCTTACTTGTGCCATTACTTCTGAAGCATAGTTTCAGTCTTTCCAGTGGTACTATTTGCAGGGGTCCTCCTCTATCTTCGACCCATGTTAGCAGTTTTACCAACCTTGGCCACAGAGGTTTGCATAACCTCTGCAAATTCTCTATTGCTTCTTTGCAGGCTCCAAGGACCATCCACGCTCGGCAGATTACTACTCCGTCCTCCCATCCATCTGGGGAGACCACTGACCCCCAGATCTGCATTTGGCCTCTGTTCTTCCAGATTTGAACCTCTTCTGAGTCTTTCCTTGAACGTTCAGTCTCGGGTTAACTTCCCATCGTATCCCTGATCCTTTGTTGCCAGAGTTCTCATACCTGATCACATGATTTCTGGTGTGCGCTCGGTTTCTTGTTTTAATGTCCTGGACGTAGCCATCTTCATCCTGGTAATCCTTTTCTTTGGCCCATATCAACGAGGCGTCTTTTCCAATAAATTGTCCTCTGGTGTTGCACATTGCTACGTGTGACATACAGTGTGCTGTAGGGACATAAATTTCTGCGGCCACGAAGATCTTGGATTTTCCCATGCTGTATGGTAGGAGAGCACAGACAAAGCATTCTCCTTCCGACTGGCTTCGCCCTACTTCCTTCATGTGCTGGTACCATATGTTGTTTCCGAGATGGGCTGTGTTGTCCAGGTAATCATTAAGTTCATTGTTATCTTAGTGTGGGCTTCTCTTGATTCTCAGCGTTCTTCTGTAGTTTGCTATGACTATGTCTCTAAATGCATCTGTGCTGCTTTTCTTCTCTGGGTGCCTCAGTAGAGCAGGCTGCCTCGACTGCATCGTTGTGGTAGGAGAAGGGTTTGTGTTTCCTTTCCTTCCCTTTTGTATGTTGTCATAGACTTCCTCTAACCGCCATTGGCTCCCCAACCTCCCAACGCATGGTCGTGTTGTAAGCCTGAGGCTTGTTCCTTGTGTTGGAGCAGGTGTGCTTGCTGTTATTGTCTCTTTAGTCCTACCTTTCATCTGCCCATGCAGTTTCTTTGCTCTGACTATGAAAGGGAAAAAATAGTCTATCAGCATTTGTGTTTTCTCTGTGAACTCCTTCGTGGCCACTTCTGTTCTTTTGAGGGGTTTTGTTATGCCCTCTCTCTCTAGTGTTTCACTTGGCTCCTCTTGGGTACTTCCACTGTCTTCTGGAACTGATTGTTCGGCAGGCAACCTCGCCTTCTCTGCTGCCTTCGTTGGAGGCCTTGTAGCCATTGACACTTGCCCTTGTCTGTGTGCATCCTGTGTGTGTGTGCGTACAGTGCTCAGTGCAGTGTTTGCATTCATTCCGTGCTGGCCCTGTCTCCAGCTTTTCTCTCCATTTGTTACCTCAAATGTGTCTAAATCATTGCTCATTACATTTAAATTTAGTTCGTTACTTTTATCATCAGGTTTTCTTGGGACTGGAGTGACTATATAGGGTCTGGGTGCTTTTGTAGGCCCCAGATGTTCATTATCTGGTGGGTGCACTGAGATTGGGACACTTTGTGCACCAATAAAGAAAGCAGTTCTGATTGTTAATGACAGAAAATCAATAACAATAACTATACATATACACATAATTGTTCGGAACGACAATTTGCAGCATTTTCTTGCAGGGAAGTGGGGGCGCCCTTCTGTTGGGGGTAAAACCAAATTACTGTTCTGAACCCCCATTTCGAATGAGTCTATAGTCAGTTATTTATTCCTTCTCTTGCTCTGGTCTCGTAGTTCGAGAGTTCATTAGTATTAAAGTGACGAGTGCTTCTCCAAATGTCCCCTCTCATGTGAGTGACGACTGTAGTCTCTGGGTACTCAGAACAGTTCCTGTGCTAGACTATGGAAAAGGGTTAGGCTAGCAACTTTGGTACATCACAATCATTATGCATATCTATAATAGGTGAGATCCCAGTGCATGTCTCAAATTTGCTTTCGTCCTGAGGTCATGCTGGAACTTGCTCAATGCGAAAGAATGAAAAGATGGAACTGCTAAAAATCACACAAAAATAAAATGTTGTAAAAATAAAAACAAAAATAAAAATAAAAGTGAACATATGAAAACATAGGAAAAAATTAGAAAAATGAAAAATGAAGAAAAAGGAAAATAAGATGGTGAAGTTCTTGTGTCTGCTATTTCGCTCGGTCTCCCGGCAACAAGTTGAAGAACAGTGTCTCTCTGCTCGATCTGTTCTGCGGCAGAAAGTTTATTGGGATCTCCTCTTCACAAGGCTCCCTCAGTTGATGAACATAATTACTTCTCAGTTGCGCTATGATGGCTCTCAGGAGCTTGTTTAATTGTGCGTTCTTTACTGGGTCTGCGAGTACGTCAACATTGTTGGGTCTCCCCACTAACCTAGGAAAGTTCTCAATGATGTGAAAGAAAACACGGTATGCATATTGGATTTCTTCTGGTGATAATGACATTTGACCTGTTTTGCTGGATTCGAGGCTTTCCTTTTACGTGAACAGTCTCTGCACTTTCCTGCTGCGTGGATTGCAACCATGTGGTTTAGTTTGTACCGCACTCGGTTTAGGAATTCGTTGTTTCTTGGATCTCTGATAAATGTTAGGGTATCCTTGGTTCTCTCTATGAGTCCTGGGCATTCCTCTATGATGCGAAAGAAAAGCGTGTATGTCAACTCATCAATGATCACTTGTGGTGGAAGCATCTGTGTCCATATCACCGTACTCGGGCAGTACAATGAAGGCTTCCGCGATGACAGTCAGTAGTTGGCAGATTATTTTCTTGTTGGCTGGATCTTGGACAAAGTCTGTGATACTGGTAACTCTCCCTACAAGTGATGGATATGTCTCTAATACTAGCCGGAAACAGGAAAGCACATCCTTTGTGATGTTTCTACTGGGGGATACCATAAGTTCCATGAACAAAGTCTTGATACTGGTTGCTTCAGAATATAGTGTGTGGTTCTCAGAAAGTCTTATTTGAAGTTCATCAGAGTCTTAGTTTCATCGTTGTTGTGGCTCTAGATACGCTTCTCTTTACTCTGTAACTGTGATGTACAGAGTGTTCGTTATGTCCTTATCTCCCTTTGCTTGGGGAACCTGTCCAGTTTTATTCCACAACTTGCATCCGGGTTCTTTGTCTTGGGTTTCTGCCCATGCGTCCTTCTTCCTCTCCATGGATCTTGTCTGCACGTGCTGAGGTTCTGTCATGATGCCTACCTCCAAGGGGCCAGACAGGGCCCGGCACCCTCAGAGGCAGGCAACATGTATACTAGGGAAGTTCCAGTCACCCCAGATAGGGGCTCTTTGGACTCAGTCCTGGCGCCGTTGGCATCAGGCTCATAAGGGATAACAGTCCTGGCACCATCGGCGCCAGGCTCATACAAGATATGGAAGGAATAGTGTTTGGTGCAAACTTACCTGGCAGACCATGCTGCAATTTCCTTACCTGACAGATCATTCTACAACTTCCAGATGAAAAAGGAACTACTTAACCACACGGGTGTGGCTGGTGGCAGGATACATACCTTCAGTGGAAGGATACATACCTGGGACTACTTGAAAGGCTATTTAAGCCACGCCCAGACAGCAAACCACGCTTTGCGTTGTTCTGATCATAGCAGCTGGATGCTCACCGTGCCTGCTCCTGCTCCAGTCCTCGACCACGCCTGCCAGCATCCTGGAAACACCTAAGGATAGAAAAGGGAAGAAGAAACAGGTGAAAACAAACCTTACCTGTTAAAGCTGCATTCCGGATTCAGCGCGCCAATGTTCCTGCAAAAAGACATCATTTTAAATACTCACCGCGTCACATACATCTCGGCGCACTTCTCTTACCTGCACGTGGCGCCTTCGGCTCTGCGACGCCCATCCGGATCTCCTGCAGCATTCCAGCACCTACGGGGAGACGAAGAGAAGAAAGCAAGGTGAGAAGGGGAAAATAACCAAGAAGCACTTACCCGCCAAGCTAATTCTTCTTACCTTCGGGTCGATGTCATTCCTTGGGCATTTCAGCACCCCGGCCCCTATGGGGAAAAAGCCAACATCACATTAGTGAATGCAAGAACCGTAGCAAAAGAACTATTTTAAACTTACCAGCTTACAGGTCGGACTCAGCTTCTGCTTCGTACCGGCTCCATTTCTTCGGCATTCTCGAACTCCGGCCCCTAAGGAAAAAGAGACAGGAAAAGACAGTAGTGGGCCTACACCAAAACTCACTTGAAATCAGGTTTTCGACGGAAAACGCCCTCAGCCCGGAGTCTTCCATTACCTGCAAAAGAGAAGAGGAACAGTTTAGACTCAAGCTTGCCATAAACATTTACGGTACTTACCGGAACAGACAAGCGAACTCCAACTTACTATCCAGTGACGTAACTGGATCCCAGCGCGCCCCTGCATCAGAAGCAGGATGGAGAGCTCGCCTTTTCAATCCCTAAGGTGAGTCTCCACAGGGAATTACAGAAGGGTTGCAAGGAGGGTGAGAAGGGGAACGGGAGATCAACACAAAACCCGCAGAGTATTAACCCTTCCTTTTCGCTCACAGAAGGGTATTCATCCAAGCCAGACAAGCCGGATTTGGGAACCCAGCCCACTCCATCTTCAGGGTGCTGAACATCTCCTTCGAAGAGGCCACTGCCGTCCAGACCACTCCCGCGCCTCTGTGGGAACCAGGGGAGCGTTACAGGTTCTTCCCCGTTCTCTGTGGTTTCTTTACAGTTGGATGCAGCTGGAAGGCTCTCTCCTATATAGGGTTTAATGTCATTTAGGAAGATCCATGCTCTTCTGCCCTGGAGCTTGACGGCGGAGGGGGTGCAGTCCTCTATGATGAAAGGGCCATTAAATCTTGGCTCGTCCCACCTCTTCCTGGTAAAGTTCTTCACAAGCACGCTGTCACCAGGGAAGACGAGGGGCGCATGTACACCTTGCTCGGTGTCTGCTTCAGCACTTCCTGCTGTGTTTAGTGCTGCGCCGTCCCCTTTTCGCCATCGCTGCAGCTGGCCTGTAATGACAGAGGCACTGGATGTCATACAGCTTAAGTAGTCCTGCATCTCTGTTCCCAGAACCTCCCTAGTCGGCTGGGCATCGCATCTAGCTCTATCTCGGGAGGTAAGAGGGGTCCTCATCTTTCTGCCTGTAACTATCTCATGCGGATGATGGTCGGAGCCGGGTTGGTTCCGAAGTGCATACAATGCCAATGGTAGACAGTGCAGCCATCCCTTCTTTAATGTGAGCTTCAACTTGGCCACCCTCTCCTTAAGCAAGCTGTTGATCCGTTCACATATTCCATTCCCCTCAGGATGATATGCCAATGAGAACTTGTGCTTTATACCAAGCAACAAGCTAATCTGTTTGAAAACTGAATTTACAAAGTGAGCCCCGTTATATGATCTCATTACCTAGCATACCCCCCATCTAGGGACCACTTCCCTCACTAGGAACTTGGCAGCACAGGTAGCGTTGGGGTGTGTACAGGGTCCTGCTTCTATCCATCTAGAGAATGGACACACCACCACAATTAAATACCTGTACCCGTTGCACACTTGAATCATGTCGATGTAGTCGATATGCAAGTGCTGGAATGGTCCATTCGGTCTGGGAATGATTCCTCTCACTACTTTTAATGTGTGCCCAGCGGTGAACTGTTGGCAGATAATGCAGTTCACCATGAAAAATGCAACATGCTCTGCTAAATTCGGTGTGAACCAGTCTTCTGCGAGCCTTGCAGCAAGATTTTCTTTTGACATATGAATAGGGTAGTGTAGTTGCTCTAACACTACTTTTAGAAGGGCGACATGCATTTTCCTTTACCCTGGGGATTTCATCATAGGATTTCTCATAATTCACACAGTCATGTATAGGTTCTCCTTCTGCGACTGGCTGAGCTATGAATGTAGCCGGGTTCACAGTTTTACATCGAACTATTTTGATCGATGGGTTAGAGATAATGACCTCATAGGCGGATTCTCTCTGAGATGTCAGTGTGCCCTTTGGCTTCTCTAGTATGGCGAACAGCGAATGTTCAACATACATTGTCATGGAGCACCCCATCACGATGGATGATGCCATTTCGATAGCGAATGCGGCAGCAGCTAGATTTTGTTTGCATGGGAAGTGGCCCTTCATGACCGGGTCCAGACTCCCGCTGTAATATGCTAGGGGCTTGTACCCCAGCGAGATTCGCTGCGCAAGCACTGCTGTCATAAAATTGCCATCGGTATGAGAGAACAGGTAGAATTCCTCTGCATAATTAGGAATCCCGAGAACTGGGGCCTTACAAATTGCCCCCTTGAGTTCTGCAAACCCATTCTCCATTGCCTCAGTCAATTTCTCCTTTTGTTGCCTGGGCTTTCTTCAAAGCCCGAAGCAAGGGCATGGTATACGAGCTGTAGTCAAAGACCCATGCTCTGACATAATTGCACAGGCCTAAGAAGCTCTGCATTTGTTTTATTGTGCGCGACTTGGCCGTTTTCATGAAAGATTCAGCCCGTTCAGGGGTTACTTTTTTTCCCTCATGAGAGATTAGTTGCCCTAAGTACAACACCTCCTGTTGACAGTACTGGAACTTTTCCTTATCAACCTTGTATCCTTTTCAGCCAGTATAGTCAATAGCTGGACAGAGTCGCGCCTGCATTGCTCTTCAGTGGTGCTGCAGATCAGAATGTGATCTATGTACTGCAAAACAACACTGTCCACCGCAATATTGCTTAGGTCCATTTGCATGACTCTGTTGAAAATAGACGGGGACTCGCAATACCCCTGTGGCAACCTCGTGCTTTTCAGACGCATCTGTCTGAAAGTGAATGACATCAGGTCCTGAGAGTCACGGTGCAGTGGAATTGAGAAAAACGCGTTTTTCAAATCGATCACCGTGAAACATTGTGCCTCAGCGGGTATTTTACATAGTATTGTGGATGGATTAGGGACTACAAGGAACTCGGCTTCAACTATATCGTTTAATGCTTGTAAATCTCGGATTAAACGCCAAGACCCTCCCTTTGATTTTTTGACTGGGTAAATCACTGTGTTGCAAGGTGATTCTGACATCACTAAGATGCGCTGCTCAATCATGGCGGAGATTGTCTTGGCGATCCCTTCATCCGCTTCTCTGGACATGGGATATTGTCGTGCTCGTAGTAAAATTGCTCCTGGTTTCAGTTTAATTTTCACTTCACCTGCCCCATTCAGGAGACCTACGTCATAGAGCCCTGTAGTCCATACTGCGGCAGGCACTTGGGCCATGTCGTCATCAAAGTATTCTGGACGTACCAGCGCCAACATCATTCTCTGTGGCACCTCCCGTTTGATCATTTTGACCCAAAATGTGGGACTTACTTCCACTCTTGTCTCCTCTAGGTCAGGGTGCTCTTCGAACAGATCGTCATCGGTGACGTCAGTGACTCGATACCCTTCTTCAATGGCGATAATCACACACCATTGTCTACCTTTGTCATCATATCCTTCGACCAATGCCACTTTCCCTAGCACTGTGGCAGATTGTATCATTAAGAGAAATACTTGTCCCTCCTCTTCGTGCATGGGTATTCTTGGTCTGAACAGAAACTCATCAGGGGTTCTCATAGTTTTCTCTGCGAGGCCTGGCAGTCCCGTCATAAGCACCTGCAGCTCATATGCAAAGAATTGTGGCTCTAACGGTACAGCTCTTATGGCTATACGTCCTGAGTATACTCTGATCATTTCGCACACGTTTGAATAATGCATTCCTGGAGATGAGCACACTATACCATTCTCGGTAAACGAGATGGTCATGTTCAATTTAGTCATCAGGTCTCGGCCCAGAATATTTACTGGGGTCTGACGTGAATATAATAGGGGTACATTCATTTCGCGCTCTCCCACTGAGACTGGGAGTGCGTCTGTAAAGGGAACTCTACTATGAGCTCCAGTGAAATTCTGAGTATCTATAGCCTCGCCGCACAAGAAAAATGTGCCCTCTCGTATGCATGAGCGCGTTGCACCCGTGTCAACCAAGAAGGAATATTCTTTACCCACTATGACGACATTCACCCTAGGTTCCCTGTTAGGGTCTGGTGTCACTGATAGGATAGAGCACATCAGAGTCCTCCGTGAGCTGTCCTATTTCATATACAGGTTTGGTCCACTGTATACGTGTGGGTTTCCCCCCTTTCCAGGGCTAATTACCCCCACTAATTAGTGCACTGAGCCGTTTGTGGTGATGCCTGCTGGGATTGTCCCTGTGGCAAGTTCCCCATATTCGGTGGTTGAACCACTTGCTGTGCACCTTGCTGCACGCATGACACCTGCTGCTGTAGAGTGTACTTTTGTGCACCGCCCTGTTGCGGGACAGCAGGCTGATTCACCATGCCTGCCCCCATCCCTTGGCTATTTTGCCACATGCCTTGGCTTCTGCACATGCAAGCCACATGTCCTGTCATTCCACACAGCCAACAAACTGGCGGTGGTCGGGCCAGCTGTCCATCCGGCATAGCTGGGCTGCCCATCTGTGTGTTTTGAAAGCCACCTTGAATATTCTGAAAACCTCCTTGGTTACCTCGAAACCCTCCTTGATTACTTTGCCATCCTCTTCCTCCAAAACCCCTTCCTCTTGGGTAAAATCCTGTGTTACCCTGATTATTCTGCGATGGGTTGGTCGCTTGTTGTGTGCTTGGTTCGGCTGGGCTGGTGAGCATGGCTCCCTCGAGAGCATACTTCGAGAGCTTCTTTTGCACCATCTTTGCCTCCTCGCCCTTACGAGTTGCCTCCTTTTTCCGGTTCTTTTCTTGCAACAATCTACAGTAGTGTGCAATTGTGAACTGTATTTCGGCCCATGGTTTTGCTTCTACTCCTACCAATTTTTTGAGCTGCTTCTGCACCGGTTCAGGCAACTCCTGGCATAATATGCGGTAGAATACAGGGATAGATTTCGTCCAGGACTCATGCGTTTCGAGCACCCACACGTCTTAAAAATTCTGGATATAAATCAACGGATCCTCTGACTCTTTCCTTTTCCGAGTCATTATAGTCCCCATATCAGAAGTGGCTGGATATAGCGTTCGCAGCGCTTTCCACACTGCTGCAGTACAGTTATTAAATGGTGCTCCGTCATGGGAGGTGTTAGTTAGGGTTATCCTAGGATAGCCTGCCCGTTTCCATACATCATCTGCTCTTTCACCAAGTATGGCAATTAGGGGGCCCTTAATGTCCCCTATAGCTAAGGTGACACCCCCCATCATTTTCTCTAACTCATGTATCCACTTTCCGGCTCCCGATGTCAGCATTGGAAACTTATTTTTAAGGTTCTCTCAGTCAATGTGTGGCCATGGAATGTATTGTGGTCTTGCTCCCCCCTTTTCTAGCAATGGGAATTGGAATGCACAGTCCTCCTCTCTTTCCCCATAGCTCTCCGGTTATCACCGGGGTGGCATTCCCGCCTTGCCGTCTACCTGGCAATGCCCTTACTCTCTCTTTATAAGGCTGGTGCTGACGCCCCCTTCTGACCGTGGGGTGTTTCTTCATGTCGGCTGGACTGTCCGGCAGACTTTGGTGTCCTCGTTGCGGACCAACTAGCGTCTGACCATCGTACCCCTCGGTCCCCTGGGAGCCGTTTTTTGCACCGTCTCCCTTCTTCATGTGCCACATCCTCCGTTTCCCCACTGGAGCCAGATCCTGCATACTCCCAGTTTACACAACTCCTTGCATCTTCTTCGTTCTGCTCTATCTCCAGCCTGTCAAGGGACAGTCCCCTGCTCCCACTACTTCGGGTGACATCCTCAGTGTCATATAGCTGAGTGCTCTCTAAGCGCTCATCTTCTCTTCCCCCTTGGTAAATTAGTTCCAGCCCCATCTCGTCATAGATTTTATCAATCATTTCCCCCGATGCTTCTGGTGTCGAAGTCATCTTCAATATTTGTCCCGCTTGTACCTGGTACCGCATCGCTTACAGGAAAGAATTCTTCTGTGTCTTCCCATTCTACAGTAGGATTGGGTTTAATCACTTCCCGCTCCAAATATTCAAGATCCCGTGCCCTCTGTCTGCGCTTACGTTCCATTTCCTCAGCTATTTCTTTTTGCTTCTTTGCTTCTTCTCTAACCTTATCTACTTCCCTCATCCGTTCATTTCTACATTCCTTTGCCCTTCTACTCTCCTCGTCTTCCCACTTCTTTACTTTCCTTTCTTGCACTCTCCTTTCTTCCTCTAACTTTAGCATGTTCTGCCTGTACTTTCCATAGGCTGCGTATTGTGTGCGACTGAGTGGTATTCCTTGCTCTTTGCGATATAGTTGTTCTCACCTTAGCCTATCTTTCTTTCTTGTCCTTTCATCCCTTACTTCCATTCCTTTCTCTCTCCCTCTCCTTTGCGTCTCATCAGACCTCTCCCTTGGCCTCAAATCATCACTTCCTTTTCCATCCAACTTCAGTAATATCTGACCTCCCATACATTCGTCTTTCGCGAATGCTATCCCATCACCTCTACCTTCATTTCCTTTACGTTTATTTCCCTCTTTCTCCTTATCTGGAGGTGCACAACTCCGTGCCCATTCTTTCCCTTCATCTTTGCATCTCTTTGTCCCTTGAGACCGCAGAGGCGATATTGTTTTCCTGTTCTTTTCCCTTATTATTGTCACTACTGTATGTAGGCGACTCATATGCGGGGTTGCTATACCCCGTGGCTGCCTTTAGTTATCTTAGTGGGTAAAGACCATCTGACTTACTTCCTTCAATCACTGGCTCAGGTGGGGCTGGTGGTGCGGTAGGCATCTCACCCCCCTCCGTACATACATTTAGTATCCAGTCTGTGGGTGGTTCTTCCACAATTCTAGAACAGCAAGACGTTTCTCTAACTTCTTGTCTGTATATGTGGCCTGTAGGTAGGTCGTCATATGCTGTAAAACAGCCTTAGAAAGTGACCGGTTCTGGGGCCAAGGCATAAACATCTTATTGGCGGTACCCTTAACCCACTCCATGCTGTATTTCTTTAGTATTGGTGCATGCTTGGGCAGCTGTTTGCACAAATGCGCAAGCGGGGTAACTTCCTACATTTTTAATTTCGTCACTAACAGTATTTATACAGTTCTTTAACCTTCCAATAGTATGAGCGAGCACCACATGCGCAAGCTCCAATCCAATCTTTTCCCACCAAAATGTATACCAACAATTTACTCAAAACCCATCAATTCAATTGCGATTCCCTCTTAGTTACAGAATCGCATAAAGCAAAATGCATTTCAAACCATCATTAATACAATTATTTTACATTTGACATACAACAAGACAGGTATTGCAGACACTTGACAGACTAGACGAACACCAGGTGGACGCAGGTATACCTGCCTTCTAATCAATACCCCGACATGGGGTATAAACAAACCCCTTTGATGCCATCTTTAAACGTCACAGTAGCCTAATCGTTCCCCTCTGTGGGCTATGAGTTCACATTTCTTCTGACCGCTGTTTTAAAGCGCAGGAATACGGCGAATCCTTACGTTTTTATCTCAGGTGCCCCCCTGGTAATCCTTACGTTTTTATCTCAGGTGCCACCCTGGTAATCCTTATGTTTTATCTCATGTGCCCCCCTGGTAATCCTTACATTTTTATGTCAGGTGCCCCCCTGGTAATCCTTACATTTTATCTCGGGTGCCCCCCTGGTAATCCTTACGTTTTACCTCGGGTGTTCCCCTGGTATCCACTCTTTATTTCTTATGCTCGAGTCATTAACCCCCTATATATATATATACAGTCTTCTCTACTTCTAACTGCTTTATTTTTTCTCCGCCGCCCTCCGTTACCTTTCCCCTACTTGCTTTAATGCCTACAAGACATTTGCCAAAGTAACAAGTTTATTGTTTCACTCACCGATCGCATGTTTTGCTCTCTGGAACTTTGGGATCAACGCCCCTTCCTCTTACAGCTTTTAAGGTTTTCGTCCGATTGGCTGCCTGTGGGAATGAGAAGGGTCATGCTTGGAAAGGCGGGTTCCTTCAGACCCACTGCAGTTTTTTGAAATTTTACTCTATCATTGTCCATGGGGAGCTTCTCAGTCTACTCAGCCGGAATGGCGAATGGACTTGTGATTGTGCCGAAAGGCCTAGAGTTACTTCGTGCCGTTGATCTAAAGGTGTCTTAGTATTATATAACAATAATTAATGGCCGAAACCATCCTCTGTTACCAAGTGTTCAGGAGGAGAGGAATTCACTGACGGGCCCATAGGTCAGCGCTCACCCTCTAGAACTTATAAGACAAGATAGCTGCACCATGTGAGGACAGGGGGTGCAGGATTCACTTACTCCAATACGACTCAATAATGAGGACTCAGAAAGTTGGCAAAGGGAAGTCTTTTTAATGCCAAGTACATCAAACATAGAAACAAATGGAAATCAGCAGCATTGCGATCACCTGTCTTGCTCCGACTTCCTCAAACTTGAGTCGAACAGTCATTGTTATAGACAAAACTCATCATCACTGACGTCTAATTCTATAAAAAATCATCATGCAATATAATTGGTTAGGAAAGGTAACTTAAGTATAGGTGTTATATCTGTATATGATAATAGGGCATGCGGATTGGGTAACTCTTATCGGGTGGGCGTCTACATCCATCCCTCTACAACACGTGTGATAGACGTCACTACAACTACAATGTCTTATTGGTTCTACTATCTATAGGACTCCAGATAACTTGGTCCATTGTGATTGGGCAGGTTACACCCCTAGACATAAATCCCCGTTTTAATTAGCAGCATGCAGAATGTGCCTCCCTTCCATCAATCAGGGCGATTTGTCAATTCGTTGGCTAAGGATGGCCTCGAAACTGTAGTCTCTTATCGGGAAAAGTTATGGCATCCTCAGGTCCTGGATAACATCAGGCGGTGGTACTTCTTCGTGCCTGGCTGGTCACGTGTTAGTTCACCATGAATCTGTTTCAGTTTCCAGCTTTTAGTGCATTTAATTCTGTTTCAGCCTCACCATCTGCATGGGCCCCCCTTATCTTGACCTTCATGAGGCAGGCTGGTATGCTCTGAAGTTTGAGTCCTGTTAGCTGATGCTCTCCTCCCCTTCTATGGTTGAGCTCGATTTCCTAGGCATGAGCCACTCTTTGTTGAGTTTCGATTCCGCTCCTTCTCTTGCCTTTGGCTGGGTTACGAAACTTGGCCTGTCAGGCCTCTGGACGCCTGGGTACATTTCTGCTTTTACAAAATGGAGTCGCACTTGTATAATGTGCCTTATTGAGGCAGATATATGGTTGGCACTTGCTGCTCTATTTTCTACTAAGCATTGCAAGCAGTATCGATTTCTTAGCATCTTGCGTTTCAAGCCTATTTACACACGTTTAACAAGTCGATTGCTTCCATCTTGTCTCGTAGCACCGTTTCCTTACGTTTTAACATTGTTTCTTCTCTCTGTCCATTACATTTATTTCTGTAGTTACTCGCACTGGCGTGCTCGTCTTCGATAGCCGCTTTTGTTCATTCACGAGTCTGTTCAGGCCCTTATCTCATTGCCACTGGCCTGCCATTAAGGCTTTTAGGGTCTCTTCGTGGACCGTATGTAGGTACTCCTCATTTCGTATCAGCGGCTGGTATGGCTGTCTGATAGGGTACCGTGCTGCCCAGGGTTGTCTGGTTATGGGTGCTTCAACAGGTATGGATCTCTGAGGTATACTGGGCAGAGTCCCAGTGCAGCTCTTTGCAGGTTCATTTGCTCTTCATACATCACATACCTTGGCGAGTATGCTCCTGGTACCTCGAAATGAGGGGAAGGGGTGCAGGCAATGATTGGGACCTCCTCTACAGACTTTCCGTAAATCAACCTCTGTTAATGCAGTTTTACATGCCACCAGTTGTCACAAGAAAGAAGTTATATCCAACATACCCAAAGGTGAATTTGTCTGGCGAGAGGATATGATAATCGCACTCTTAGCAAGGCCGAACAGGCTGTCAAAAGTATGAAGAGGGTGGATCTGCTCACCCCTAAAATACGTACGCAGACAGTACATAGTCACAAACCCAAATTTATCACACGGTTCAATGCAGATAGTTCCAATTTATACAGTATAAGACACTGGCATCGTTTGCATCTAGACAGAGACATTACGACATGGTTGGACTCTCTGCCAAACTTTATCTATACTAAAGCTGGGAACCTCATCAATATATGATCTCCTTCATGTATGCCCAACACACATCGTAAGCATACCTGGCTTCATCAGCCGATTACTATTGGCTTCTACAAATGTGGGGGCTGTTCAATGTGCGCTTTTGCACTTGAAACCTCTCAAATCGAATTTGGCCATCTTGGCACACACAAGGTTAACTCTTTCATTAATTGTAACACAACATTTTGCATGTATTGCATTTTGTGCACATGTGGACAGCGCTATATTGGCAGTACGATTTGTCCTTTAAAGATTAGCATACGTGAACATCTGTCAACTATTTCTAAACAAGATTCTAAATATCCGCTTGCTACTCATTGGCAACACGCCCACCAAATGGATAATAAAGCACTGATCAAATTTGAGGGCATGGCTAAAGTCTCCCTACCCCAACGTGGAGTCAACCTTGTCCTTAAACTCAGGCAATAGGAGGCCTGCCTAATCTGCTAATACTGTACTGTGGCACATGGACTTAACACAGACCACAAACTATCTGTATTCCTTTTATGAGTAGACATGTGATACATGTACTGTTCAGATATATACAAATGCAAATTGTGAATTGTACAATTCATGCCCTGCACCCATGATTGGCCATCCATCTATCCTTGTTGCCTTTTATAGAATAAGTTTTGACAATACGTTTTCTTAAATGACTCTGACATGCAAGTTTTATTTGTTTTGCCAGAGTCTTTGATGGTACATAATGAGTAGAATGGTTAGTAACTTACTTCGGCACCAACAGGATATTCTATCTATGTTCATTAGAGTTTTCCTCTAATGTTAAATGTAGTTTCATGTGCCCCTCACTCTTGTGCTTGATAGATAATTTCTCTTCCATGCTGCCGTGTTATTATTCATGGTGGATCTTTTTTGCATGCACCAATTGCAAAATACAGTGCATTGCGCTCATTAATGTAGTCCCTTAATAATTCTACTAATTCCTTAATTTCAGTTTATTGCACCCTTTAATTCAGTTTCCTATTAATTTTCATGATGTATTTGCACTTCCAGGGACCGGAATGTGCCCCTTTAGGTATTCCCACAACATTGACTCTGCAGGATTTCAGCTCATTTCAACCAAATTGCACGTAACCCGCACATATTTGCTTTTACTTCAACTTTAATTCACTTTTACAACTGAGGGTAATTCCCTGCAACACCCCTCACGCATACTTCCAAAATGGCTGACCCCTTGTGAAACAAGCCCTGGTCAGCTGTACGTTCCAGCTCCATTTCAAAATTATAACAACCAGTGTCGTCCGCTTTCGGCTGGCTCCAGTACCGTCATTGCAGCGGAGACGCTGGTAAATGTAGCTCTTTCGCGCATACCCCTTCACTGTCTATTAGGGGCTTTTTCAGCGCATGTCACTGTTTAGACTGCTTTAATTATTTTCACTACGCTAATTAGTGTAATTGCTCTCTCCTTCTCTACCCATTTGCACAAATGCCTGTCATCTCAACTTATGCTGTGATCCTTAACGATTGGTATTTTAAGAAACAATCATGTCCACTTGAGTGCCTGAACTTGCAACTGCATAGTTATAGGTATGGTCTTTTCCAAAATTTATTTCGAGCACATGTATCAGAACGCATGTTTAATCACCAATTTAAAGTAAACAGTTTGTTTAATATAATTCATTTTCACTTACAGTGGAGCCCTTGAATTGTCAAAAATTATTAGTAGAGCCTTACAGCAATTTATTGGTAAATGAGTTACATGTTTTAACTCAACGGCTCACATATAATCAAGCACTACTTGATTGATGCTTTACTATACATTAAATTGATGTCTTTTCCTTCCTAGTGACTTGCATGTTTTTTTTCAAGAATCTAAGGTACATTACCAATTGGCATTTATTTTAATGGCTAGCACAAGCCTATTTGTATGACCAACAATGGATCACGTGCTAACCCAGCTATTTTCATTTCTTTTTCTCCTCTATTTCCCCACCTACCCCTTGTCTCATTCTTTCTGTTCACTGTACCCCCCTCGTAATGGACACACGCCAATCACAATCGGTCAACCAATATCCTTTTTTAATTTGCTTTTTCTGTTAATAATGCCCTCCCTTGAACTATTTTGATGACTGTTTGTATTCTGATTGGCTGCTAAATTGGCCTGTACAAACCACCAACTGTGCCCTATCTCTGTGTTTGTGTTCTGGACATATTGGATGAATTAATACCAATTGTAATGTTCTGTGAACGTACAACTGTAATTGTACAATTAACATGCAGCATCAGAAGAAGAGCCCTCCAGCCCGAAACACGTGTCAGGCTGCCCTGCTTTACAATTAATTGCATTTATTTGTAGTTTGCGTGCACAGTGTGATTGCAATCAACCTTCTTGTGTACATTATACCGTGTGGGCAACTTGGTAGGTTTCCCACTACACGCTTTCACCTGCAGCCCATTCAAACTAATTTAATGTAACAGTCCGTGCGCTGGTCCTCACCAGTCCCCTTCTGCCACCTCTTCTGCTTTTATTTTAAATATAATAGATACCCTACCACCCGGTTGGAGAGCTACCCAATCAAGATGGATTATATGGATTATTATACCCATTTGGGCGAGCCTGCGTAAAGGAGTAGGTGCAGAAGTATCTGACAACCACGTCTCTGTAAGGTATACAACATCCGGGGAGTGCTCCCATAAAAACTCATACATAGCTGTTGCATGGGGACAAAGGAATGCGTATTAAAAAAGCACTACAAATGGACTTCCCAGCAGCGTCATGAGCATCATTGACGGAGAACAAGATATTGAAATGCATAAGAAACACCTTACCTCAAGGTGCTAGGTTCACTATAGCTTCTCCTGTAAGTCTCGGCATAGTCGAAATGTCATGCCCATCTGAAACATCCTTAGCCCAGACAGGCCTAGACGGGATTAACTTTGGCACAACTTTGGCATGACGTGCTCTCTCTCACTGCGAATGACTGCTACGCTGTATGTTTTTGATTCCATTATGTAAGCATATTTTTATTACCACAGTCAATCTAGTCACACTGCTAATAGGCATAGATGGCAGACTGCCCCCGGTGTATGAGTGTAAGGATGAAAATAAAAACAGGACTCAGCAGGGACCAAGCATGAGCCTCAGTGTACTGTGTGGCCAGGTGCCTTCAGCCAGATGGAGCTGGCATAAAAGGAAAGAAAAGAAAGAAAAATAAAACAGAAGCAGATGAAAATAGAAATAATAAAGAATAAATGGCTAAAATAAAGCGTGCTTGCTGGTGGGAGGTGCCCAGTCACATGTCATAGCCAGGGTTTAACTCTGGAACCTGAAAGAACATAAAGCATAGAAAAATTAAAATGATGACAAAATGAAAACAAAAAGACACACAGAAGGCCAGCAGCCATACCATGTAGATACGCTGAAGCCCGAGACTTGTAGACCTAAAACTCAGTAGCAGCCCATCTATATAGTAGACAGCAATGATAGACTGCCCCCAGTGTATGAGTGTTGGAATGAAAATAAAACCAGGACTCAGCAGGGGCTGGCAATGAGCCTCGGTGTGCTGTAAAGCCAGTTGGATGAGGTAATGCAAATAAGTACACAAATGGTATATGTATGAGGTAATGCAACTAAGTACACCAATGCACTCTGTATGAGGTCATGCAAATTACACCAATGTACCTTGCATGGGGTAATTCAAGGATGGCTTCCATCAAGGTGAGCCAAACAAGGTTTGGCTAACAACGAGAACAGGGTGTATGTCTGTGTGTACAGCCAGTATATGTATGCGTGAGTGTGCATGTATCAAAGAGTCAAGCAGCATTACCCAAACCCCCCATACCCATTCATAACTTCTTTCCACCCATTCCAGCTACCCTAATTCCCCATATCTATTCAACCTGATAGATCCTAATCCTCTTTCGCCGGAAAGGTCACAGCAGATCTTTGTCCTTCTAAAGTGCAGATGCCAAGACCTCATGGGGAGGCTTCTTCCACTCAAGAACGCAGGACCTGTGACAGAATTGAGAACACACTTCTTGTCACTTATTATCAGACACCTGGGTAGCACTAGGTCCTTATCATTGAAGACATAGTAAAAGCATTACAGGAGCTGAAGGCGGAACTCACAGCTACCCATCAGTATAATGCAACGCTAGCAAACCAGGTTCATATGCTTTCTGCACAAGACACAGTACAGGCCCTTGTGCCCGAGATCCACCCAGCAACTCTGGTGCAGGTACATGTCACCACAGAACCCCAAATACCACTATCCCCCCGCAGCAGTACAATGGTGATCCTCAAAAATGTAATATGTTTATAACTGCATTTTCTCACCAAACCAGCTGTGTTTCGCACTACCCAAACATGTACAGAAACGGATTGGCTTCAGGAGAAGAGGGTGGCCTTATTCTATCAAGAACTATGCAACAAGTTAAAAGTCCTGATCACTCAAGTGGAACCACAACCCACAGATTGTTCATACGATGATAGATTTGGCGTTACAACTGGATCAACGACAGAGTGAGTGGAAACAGGATAAAAGAAAGTGGGAAACCAAATTGTTTTTGGTACAGTTTGATCATCAAAGGAATCCATGAGGAGTGGACAAGACCCAAGAGGAGCCTATGCAGATTGGAACTTTACGTGGTCCGCTCCCTAAAGAACAAAAAGACAAGAGAAGACGTGACAAACTATGTTTATATTGTGGAAAATGGGGACACTTTGTGTGTGAATATTTAAATAAACACAAAGCAGAGAATCCGGGAAACGTTAATGTTTGTCAGTAACCAAGGTGGCCCTGTTGAGGCTGGTCATTGAGCATACCCTAAAGAAACAGTTGGCCCGCACTCAGCAACCAGCCATCCCCCATGTTACCCTAACAGGCTTGCTGAGGTACCAGGAAAAGAAAGTACCAGTGTAACACTCACCTGGTTCCCACAGGGGCGCTGGTCTAGTCTGGATTGCTGTGGCCTCTTCTAGCGTGATGCGCAGGACCCGGAACACCGATTGGACAGGACCTCCAAATCGTGCTTGCCTGGCCCGTAGGAATATCCTTCTGCAGATGAGAAAGGGGATTAACAGGCTGCAGAATAGTGTGCTAGCTCCCCCCTTTCCCCCTTCCCCCTTCGTTCCTCTCTAACTTCCTCCAAAACCCGGTTTAAGCTCACCTTATGGTTTGGAAGGATGAACTCTCCATCCTGCTTCTGGTGCAGGGGTGCGTGTTCGTCCAGTTACTTCACTGGTTTTCAGAATGGTGCTGGCAAAATCCACTTGACTTTCCTGAGCGATGCGCCGTAAGTATGAAAGTTCAAAGTTCAAGTAAGGCCCCCTTTATGTTGTCTTTCTAACCTGTGATCTGTCCTTTATTTCAGGTGCAGAATGAAGGCGATGCGTCGAGGGGTTAAACTGCCGAGGTGAGTAGTGATGAGGGTGATCCCTCTAAATGTCCTTATCATTCCCCAGAAATGTCTCTTGTTCTTTCCACATAGGGGCCGGGGTACGGTACCTGCCAACGGGGCGGCGCCGACCCGAAATGTGGAAGAAAAGACGGTAAGTATTATGGCAGTTAATCAGGCTTTCCTTCTGTGTTCCTTCTGCTCACCTTTTGTTTCTTCCTCTCTCCCCTAGGTGCAGAGATGTGGCGTCCGATGCTGACAGCCGCGATGGAGCCGGGAGAGGTCTCGAGGACAGGTGAGTGAAGCGTGGCGCTGCAGCGAGCAACGCAATGCTTTTAAATGGAAGTCTTTCTTCAGGGATGCTGGCGAGAAGATTCCGGATGCAGGTAAGAAGTTTGAAATAGTCCTTGGTTTTCACCTTTCTCTTCTCTTCCTTCCTTGCAGGTCTTCCAGGTTCGAGGCGGGCGTGGCTGGAGTCCAGGAGCAGGAGCAGACACGGTGAGCGTTAAGCTGCAGGAAGCAGAACAACGCGACGCATGAGCTGCTGTCTGGGCGTGGCTTAAATAGCCTCCAAAGAAGTCCCAGGTATGTATCCTTACCCAACTAGGTATGTATCCTTCCCTGGCCACGCCCGAGTGAAAAAATAGTCCCTTTCAGGTCTCAGGAAGGCCTGAAGCATGCAGCATGGTCTGCATCAGGTAAGTGCACAAAACACCTCCCTTTATGATGTCCAACATGAGCCTGGCGCCAAAGGCGCCAGGACTGAGTCCAAAGAGCCCCTATAAGGGGCCGCTGGGCTTTTACCCGAGGGCATGATGCCTGCTTCCGGGGGTGCTGGGTCTGGCCTGGTGCTCCGGGGGTAGGCATCATGACAGCACTCCCCCCAAAGGCCCCTCCCAAGGTCGTTCCTTCTGGAGGTTTTGGTTTGTTTGGGAAATTCCGATGGAACCTTTTTACCAGCTGAGGTGCATGTACGTGATCACTGGGTTCCCAAGACCTTTTCTGAGGCCCGTACCCTTTCCAATCAATTAGATAGAAAAGTTTTGATTTTGAGATCTTAGAATCCAAAATGTTCTTCACCTCGAATTCAGGCTCCCCATCTATCTGAATCGGTTCTGGTGGCTTTGTTAATCTGGTTCCTGGGTGCACTGGTTTCAAAAGTGACACATGAAAAACGGGGTGAATCCGCATGTTAGCTGGTAGATCGAGCTTGACTGCCACTGGGTTGATTATAGCTTTGATCGAGTAAGGGCCTAAATACCTTGGATTAAAAGTTCGAGGCCCCTTGAGTGATAGGTGTTTGGTAGCCAACCATACTTGATCCCCTATTTGGTATGGAGGCGCCTCTCTTCGATGCAGATCCGCATTCTTTTTGTATTTCCCTTTCGCATGTTGCAAATGTGCAGTTGCATCCTTGAAGGCTTGAGTAATCGTAGAATGCAAATGGTCCACTGCGGGCATTTCAAGGCTCAGAGGTGAGTCCAAGTCTGAAGTACGAGGGTGATGTCCATATAGGGTATAAAAGGGGCTCTGACCAGTTCCAGAGTGTATCGAGTTATTGTATGCATATTCTGCCACCGATAAAATGTCCTTCCAATTACCCTCCGATTGGTGCAACATACATCGTAGATATTGTTCAAGGGTCTGGTTCGTTCTCTCCGTCTGACCATCGGTCTGTGGGTGGTGGCTGGTCGAGAGTCTTACGTCGATTTGTGCCAGTTGACAACACTTTTTCCAAAAATGAGAAATAAACTGGCTTCCCCGATCGGAGACTAGTATGGATGGGAATCCATGCAAACGGATGATATTTTCGAGGAATTCTTTGGCAAGAACAAAGGCTGAAGGTAATCCTTTCAACGGAATAAAGTGGGCCATTTTGGAAAAAAAATCCACCACGACCAGAATAGTATTGTAACCATTACAAGAGGGCAGGTCCGTGATAAAATCTAGTGACAGGGTGTGCCAAGGTGCTGGTGGAATGTCTTAGGGCTGAAGAAGACCGGCGGGTCTTGTCTTTTGACCTTTGTTTTGGGCACAAACTACACAGGACATCAGGAAAGATTTAATATCCTTTCGCCAGGAAGGCCACCAGAATTGTCGTTTAACCTTTTCCTCTGTTTTGGCAATGCCAGGATGTCCTTCCATCAGGGTATCATGATGACGGGAAATAACCAGTTCTTGCAATTCCTTTTCTGGCAAAAATAAGCGTCCTTGGAAGTAAGGTAAGCCATCCTTGACTGAAAAGTTAGACCCCCTTTTGATCCAATCCTGCAAGGCTGAAGAGTCCAGGAATTGTTTCACTCGTGCTTGAATGTCTTCAAGGGTTTGTAAAGTGGTTATCCCCAAAATTCTTTGTTCGGGAATTATCGGCACAGGTTCTGAGTTTGTGTCTATTTCTTCCATTCTAATTCGGGATAGAGCGTCCGCCTTACCATTCTTATAGCCGGGGCAGTAGGTGATTACAAAATCGAACTCAGCAAAGAAGAAAGTCCATCGGAGCTGTCGAGACGATTGAGCCTTGGCAATTTTTAAATATTGTAAATTTCGGTGATCAGTGATCACGGTGATGGTATGCCGGTCGCCGAGGAGATAATGCCGCCAAGCCTTGAAGGCGGACTTAATGGCTAATAGTTCCTTATCGGTGATTGCATAATTTATCTCCGGCGGCGAGAACTTTCTGGACCAAAATGCTACGGGGTGCAGTTGGTTGGTTTCAGGGTCTCTCTGAGACAGGACACCTCCCATGGCTAAGCTGGACGCGTCGGTTTTGACTATATATGGGAGATCGGGACGTGGGTGCTTCAAAATAGGTGCGGACGTGAACTTAGCTTTCAACTCCTGAAAGGCCTGTTCGGCTTCCTCGGTCCATTCAAAACGTTTTTTTTTCGCAAGAGTGCAGTGATGGGTTGCACCACACGTGAAAACTCTGGGATAAACCTGCGATAAAAGTTGGCAAAACCAAGCATGCTTTGGACACCTTTCACCGAACTAGGTGATGGCCATTTGAGGATGGCATCCACTTTCCGTGAATCCATCCGGACCCCTTTAGGTGTCAGGATGAATCCGAGAAACTCAACCTCGGTGGTATGGAAAACACATTTTTCCAGCTTGGCAAACAGTTTGTGCTGGCGTAGTTTCTCTAGGACGGCCCTGACATGCTTTCTGTGATCAGATTCCGAAGAGGAGTACACAAGAATGTCATCGATATACACGACAACACAGACATCGATGAGTTCCCGAAGGACATCGTTCATGAAGAATTGGAAGGCTGCAGGCGCGTTGCACAACCCGAAAGGCATCACCTGGTATTTGAATAGTCCATATTTTGTACGGAAGGCCGTTTTCCATTCGCCGCCTTCTTTTACTCGTACCAGATGATAGGCCCCCTGGAGATCTAACTTGGTGTATACGCAAGCGTCCTTCACCTGGTCAAGGAGTTCAGGGATCAGAGGCAGAAGGTAACGATTTTTAACAGTTATCTGGTTCAATGCGCGGTAATCGATACAAGTTCTAAGGTCGCCTTCTTTTTTAGGCACGAAGAACAAAGCTGAGGATGCCAGGGACTTTGACGGGCGAATGAAACCATTGGCGAGGTATTGATCTAAATATTGTCTCAAATGCAGATTCTCTGGTTCAGTAAGGGCGCAAATCCTGCTACAAGGGGGTTGTGCACCGGGCACCAGATCGATTTGGCAATCGTACGATCTGTGGGGAGGTAACGTGTTGGCCTGTTCCTTTTGGAAGACGTCCTGAAAGTCTTGGTACTCTGGAGGTAGTTGCACGGGGACAGAGGTTACTGATGCTAGATTAATCTTTGGATTTTCTGGGTAGCAGGTTTGTGCACAATCCGGGAAGGTTATTCTCTTCGCTCGCCAATCAATTCGAGGATTATGTGTCTCTATTCAAGGGATTCCGAGAATAAGCTGAAACTGTGGAGCCTTGATTACATCAAACACAACTTCCTCCTGATGGCCATCCGGACCTACAAGTGTCACCTCAGCTGTGGAATGTGTTACCGGTCCAGAGGCAATTTCGGTTCCATCTATTGTGGTGATGACATCTTTGTTGGTTTTAGGACACAGAGGGAGGTTTATCCTAGAGACCAATTCTCGATCCACATAGTTTCCTATAGTCCCGCTATCGATGTATGCCTTTATAGCATGCAACTGTTTAGGCTGTTCCGGATCTACGAGGACCATTGGCACAATGAAATGCGAGGTCTGAGAGTTAGTTTTCAAGCTTGGCAAGCGGACCCCTACGCTTGCCGGGCGTGGTCCTTTCCCGATACAGAGTTTCCATGGATTTTATCAGCGGCTCCTACCACCTTCTGGGCGGATTAACCGGGCAATCTCGTAGAAAGTGTCCAGAGGACCCACAATAAAGGCATAATTGCATCTGTCGTCTTCTTTCCCGTTCTTTTTGAGTTAGGGGTCCTTCAACACCTCCGATTTGCATAGGCTCCGAGGCATCAGCCCCCTTGGGGTTAGTGTGGGTCTTGGCCAACACCCGGGTTTCAAACTTGGACCGATCTGCTTTTCTGTTTTGCAGCCTGTGATCCAATTGGACCACTAAGTCTATATATTCAGTGCATTCTTGGGGCGGATTTACAACTTGTGCCAGGACATCTTTAAGTTCTCCGCGTAGACCCCGATAGAATAACGTGATTCTTTTATCCTCTGGCCAACCAGTTTCCACAATTAGTCTATTGAAGGTTGCAATGTAGGATAGAAGGTCTTGATTGCCCTGTCGCAGAGATAGAAGTTCGTCATCCAGAGCCTGTCCCTGGGAGTGTTGAGCAAATAACCTTTCCATGCTTGTTTGAAATCCTTGAAAATCACGAAGAATCGGGTCATCTTGAGTTACCAGTGGGACTGACCAATCGGCAGCACAGCCGCTGAGATATGACAACACAAAGGCTACCTTGGTCTGATCATTAGGGAAGGCCCCAGGTCTGCATAGGAAGTGCAAACGACACTGATTCATGAATACGGCGAATCGTTTGGGGTCCCCAGCAAAGCGTTCAGGTGGGGCCAGCGGCATGTTTCCAGGTAGATTAATCTTCACCGGGTTACTGGAAACACAGGAGCGGGGTTCCCCCCGGAACCGGGTAAAGGAGGTTGTCCAGCTTGACCTTGCAAAATCTGTCTAGCCAGGTCATCAGCTCTATCCTTTATTACAATCACTTCCCTCCTGAGGGCCCTAGTCTCTTGATGAGCGGTGTGTACTTCGGCCCGTAATTCCCCCAGTAATTGGGCCAACTGGTCAGTTTCGGAAGTTTCCATAGCGCCTGGGTTGGAATTTGTAGGAAGGCTTCGCGTTCTGTAACGCTCACCTGGTTCCCACGGGGCGCTGGTCTGGTCTGGATTGCTGTGGCCTCTTCTAGTGTGATGCGCAGGACCCGGAACACCGATTGGACAGGACCTCCAAATCGTGCTTGCCGGGCCCGTAGGAATATCCTTCTGCAGATGAGAAAAGGGATTAACAGTCTGCAGAATAGTGTGCTAGCTCCCCCCTTTCCCCCTTCCCCCTTCGTTCCTCTCTAACTTCCTCCAAACCCCGGTTTAAGCTCACCTTATGGTTTGGAAGGATGAACTCTCCATCCTGCTTCTGGTGCAGGTGCGCATGTTCGTCCAGTTACTTCACTGGTTTTCAGAATGGCGCTGGCAAAATCGACTTGACTTTCCTGAGCGATGCGCCGTAAGTTTGAAATTTCAAAGTTCAAGTGAGGCCCCCTTTATGTTGTCTTTCTAACCTGTGATCTGTCCTTTATTTCAGGTGCAGAATGAAGGCGATGCGTCGAGGGGTTAAACTGCCGAGGTGAGTAGTGATGAGGGCGATCCCTCTAAATGTCCTTATCATTCCCCAGAAATGTCTCTTGTCCTTTCCCCATAGGGGCCGGGGTACGGTACCTGCCAACGGGGCGGCGCCGACCCGAAATGTGGAAGAAAAGCCGGTAAGTATTATGGCTGTTAATCAGGCTTTCCTTCTGTGTTCCTTCTGCTCACCTTTCGTTTCTTCCTCTCTCCCCTAGGTGCAGAGATGTGGCGTCCGATGCTGACAGCCGCGATGGAGCCGGGAGATGTCTCGAGGATAGGTGAGTGAAGCGTGGCGCTGCAGCGCGCAACGCAATGCTTTTAAATGGAAGTCTTTCTTTAGGGACGCTGGCGAGAGGATTCCGGATGCAGGTAAGAAGTTTGAAATAGTCCTTGGTTTTCACCTTTCTCTTCTCTTCCTTCCTTGCAGGTCTTCCAGGTTCGAGGCGGGCGTGGCTGGAGTCCAGGAGCAGGAGCAGACACGGTGAGCGTTAAACTGCAGGAAGCAGAACAACGCGAAGCATGAGCTGCTGTCTGGGCGTGGCTTAAATAGCCTCCAAAGAAGTCCCAGGTATGTATCCTTATCCAACTAGGTATGTATCCTTCCCTGGCCACGCCCGAGTGAAAAAATAGTCCCTATGAGAAAATAGTCCCTTTCAGGTCTCAGGGAGGCCTGAAGCATGCAGCATGGTCTGCATCAGGTAAGTGCACAAAACACCTCCCTTTATGAGCCTGGCGCCTATGGCGCCAGGACTGATGTCCAACATGAGCCTGGCACCAAAGGCGCCAGGACTGAGTCAAAAGAGCCCCTATAAGGGGCCGCTGGGCTTTTACCCGAGGGCATGATGCCTGCTTCCGGGGGTGCTGGGCCTGGCCTGGTGCTCCGGGGGTAGGCATCATGACAACCAGCATCTCTGATGTTGGATTCTGGGGCAAATGGAAAATTCATAGATGTTGCCTAATCATTCCAACTCCGTCAAGTCAGTCATGGCTCACCACTGATGTCAGGGTCCACAGAATACCTAGTCATTGAAAGTTTTCAGGGTTACAAAGAAATATTTAGCTTTGATCTAATTGCAGTTACACAGCCTGGCCTGATTTTAGGAATACCATAGCTAAGTAAATATAATCCTGAGGTGGATTGTACCAGCAAGTCAGTGGTTATACCATGTGAAGCATAGTAGTCCAATTACCGGCTGAATATGAAGAGTTATGTGATGTGTTCAGTAAAACTGCCAAAAAAAACCTTGCCGCCACAACGATCATTTAACCAAGGCAGAGAAAGTACACCTTAAACACTAAATCGATACCAACCTGACGAACGGGGACTTATACAGAGTTCAACTTCTCCATTGTGCTCCCCTCTATTTTTTGTACCAAAGAAACCAGTGACCTGAGGACCTGCATCGACTACTGTGCAGTAAACCGAATCACAAGAAACCACTACCAACAATCCCGGTCCTCCTGAACCAAATGCGCGGGTCAACAATTTACACCAAGCTGGACCTTCGAGGAGCCTACCATCTGGTGTGGGTGCATGAAGGAGATGAGTTGAAGATGGCTTTTGGGACCAGGCTTGATCTCTTTGAATGCCAAGTCATACCATTCAGAGTCTGCATTGCACCTGCCGCCTTCCAGCATTTCCTCAATGATGTTTTGAGGGGCTATTTGGATGTCTTTTCCATAGTATACATATATGATATCCTCATCTACTCCCAAAGTCATGAAGAACACTGAGAACATGTTAAGGCTGTATTGCAACATCTACGAGAACATCAACTCTATGCAAAATTATAAAAATGGGAATTGTATTGCTCCAGTGTTGAATTCTTAGATTTTATCCTTTAGCCGGATGGCGTACAGATGGATAAGAAAAAGGTACAAGTCATACTTGACTGGCGAGCACCGAGTTCCAATAAAGATGAGCAATCTGTGTTGGGCTTTCTACGGGTGATTTATTGATGGCTTTGTCAAAAAAGTATTACCCATCATGAGAATTCTGAAGAAAGGAACTCTTTTTCGTTCGGATGAAACAGCAGAGACCAGCTTTCAGAGCTTAAAGCAGGTGTTTACAACCATTCCTGTGTCACTCCATCCAGATCTGACACAACCATTTTGATTGAAATGGATGTTTCTAGTTCTGATATCAGAACAATACTATTGCAATGGGATCAAACAGGACAAATACTTCTGGTAGCCTATTACTCACATACATGACTTCCTTCGGAACAGAATTATGTGATAGCAGACTGGGAACTATTGGCTATCAAGGCAGCCTTTGGAGAGTGGCATCACTTTCTAATAGCGGATCAACATATGACCACTGTACTAACTTAGCAGAGGAATCTTCAATTCCTGAAATCAGCAAGGGCCTTAAGCCCCAGGCAATCCAACCACACTGGCCAATTAATTTTCCAATTAATTTTGTCAATTTTGATTTTGTATTTTCTTATCATCCGGGGTTAGAAAATAAAAAGGCTGACTTTATATCACAGTATTCTGAAAAAGACTCACAAGTACTGAAAGAGGAAGAACCAAATCCCATTGTTCCGCAGGCAAGAATCATTGGTAGCACTATGGTAGATGACATATTTAAGCATATTGGAAAGGCCATGTCAGCCCAGAATTTGGTCCAGTGGGACAAACCAAAAAAGCTTCAAATGATAAAAGATGTGTTGCCCTTCCTTGGTTCAGTGCTTTATCTACCCACCATCGCGCTCAGAGAACAACCATTGCAGTGGGGCCATGATTCACTGTTTGCTGGTCATCCAAGTGTCACAAAAACTCAGGAATGAACTAAAAGGAATTCCTGTGGCCACAGATGTCACAAACCATTTGCCACTACGTACATGATTTTAAATCCTGTCTTCAGAACAAAGCAGACCATAAGACCCGCAGTTCTATTACAGCCATTACCCATGCAACGAATGCCATGGCATATCATCGCATTAAACTTACAATCAGTCTCGTGGACGATCAGGACTTTAGTTATCTATTGGTAGTCATGAGCTCGCTCACCAAACTAGTTAATTTCATCCCATTTAAAGGAGTGACTACCGGAAACACCTTGGTGGATCTCCTCTAACAGCATATAGTTTGTCTTCACAGGGTGCCCCAACATGTCATCTCTGACCAGGGCCCACAAATCACTTCACATTTTTGGTACACCTTCTGTAAACGTTTAGGCATAAACATGCACCTATCCACCAGCTATCACCCAGAAACAGACAGCCAGACAGAACTTGTTAACCAAGCAGTTGAACAGTATCTTCGCTGTGTTAGTCATGGTACCAAGTCCACTTGGGTGGACTCCATTTGGTTAGCCGAACTGGCATGTAACAATGCTATACACGCCTGCACAAACAAAACACACCGCGTTCTTCAACACTTATTGCCACCACACAGGCATCCAACCATATTAATGTACCACCAAACCAATGTTACCCTCAATTTTGGTTTGAAAAGAACATTTAGAAAGTTTGGTAATGTAATCACACCAAATTGAGCACAGCAAAAGCCACTTACAAATGATACGTGGAAAAGAAATGATGACCTAGTCCTGCATGTGAAGTAGAAGAGAAGGCCTGGTTAGCCACACACAATGTGCAATTACCTGCACCTCGCAAATTAACAAGTAAAATCTGATTTGTAAAAGTAGTCTTTGCATGCTACATATCTGAAAATTATTAGTGCCACTATGTGCCTTGCATGAGGTAATGCAAGGAATTCATGCATGAGGGTTCATGCTGTAGTGTACACCAATAATACTTGCATGAGATAATGCAACACAGTACACCAATGTATCTTGCATAGGGTACTGCAACTAAGTACACCAATGTAATCTGTATGAGGTAATACAACTAAGTACACCAATGTAATCTGTATGAGGTAATGCAAACTACATCAATGTACCTTGCATGTGATAATCTAAGAAAAGCGTCCACCAAATGAGCCAAACAAGGCTTGCCTAACAACGAGAACAGAATGAAAGCCTGTGTGTATAACCCCCATATGCATACTTGAGTGTGCAAGTATCAAGGAGTCGAAGAGCACTGAATCCCCCATATGCATCCATAACTTCTTCCTAACCCTCTTTCCGGTTTGCCTAATTCCCCATACCTTACCCATCCAATCCGACAGATTCTAACTCTAATCCTCTATCCCCAGAAGGGTCATGGTAGTTCTGTGTCCTACTAAAGTCCAGGAACCAAGAACTCGCAGGCAGGCAGGAGTTATAGCTACATCTGTGTAAGGACCCAGGGTCCGTGACATGCGGAGATGGCATTTGTCTAGTATCTTACTGTCCCATTTATTGAAATCATATGCAAGTGACACAGTTCCAAATCTAATAGCTGTGTGAGGTTGTGTTCTCCCAAAACACGCCCAATGAAAAAGAGCTGGCAATTGTATGCAATGAGTCCACTTTGCATTTTTCATAAAAGGCTTTCTTGACGAATATTTTCGTATTAGGATTTATTCTTGTTGAATTTGTCCCTAAATCTATAAGACCCATTGAATTCAGACTATATCCAACATGGGCACAGCTTAAAAGACACACTCTTGAGCTAAAAGATCATCCACAGCATCAGTATATGTACTTAATGTTGGTGTGCTCCATAGCCTAACTCAATACAGTAATGGTTTAAATGCAACAATATGATTAGTGTACCTCTTCATGCAGTAATATTGTTGAGGTACTGCTTGGTGAACCCATCCTCTTTTTTAGAAAACTATTCTCAAGGCCACAAAGGTTTTGACAGTGGATATAGCTCCAAATCTCTGACTCCTAAAGGGCTACTTTTGTCTGGCTTGCAAGTCATATGCTTCCAAAGATAGCCATTTACCTTGCCTTGAAAATGTTAGGCTTATATAATCAAATACTTTTCACGGGTTAGGGTAGGAGCGTCGTTGGGATAGACAGAATATTTTCAATAATGGAATTTATCAACAAGCAAAATACTGTTGCTGCGTATGCACAACATTGCAGCATGCCTTACTCTACCTTGAAGGGTGCTATTGTTTTCCCCACCAAGTCCCCATCTTACCATAGCTTCATGTTTCCTATAAAGTAACAATAAAGCTGAAAGCAACTTTGGAATTCCCTCATAATTATAATTATTACAAACGCTTGGTGCCTAGAACACAGTCAAATGCTGTGTGTAGGCCCATTAACATTGCATATAGGTTTCTCTTCCTAAGCGTGACATATTTCTTAATCAGTACAAATTCTAAATCTAGTCTAGTAAAAAAAAGTCTAAAACACTGATGTATTGTGCCTGAAAACCCTGTTAATCAATTCTCTTTCGTTAGCCTATATCTTTAAGCAACCCAGTTTATTCCTGCAGAATCAAGGTGGCAGATTAGATTGGATGATAGTTGGTTGGCTGCTTACGCACACCTTTGTTATACAGTGACACGATTTCAGTCAAAGTCCATGGCTGTAGACAGATTTGTATGCTGTAATGACATTAAAAAGCAAAAGGTAGTAAAGGGAACAAACTTTCTGCTCTTGCCTAAAAATGTCCACCGATGTTTCATGGGGACCATTTGCTTTGTTGTTTTTTATTTGAAATTGAGTTTTTCCTGCACCAGTAATTTTTTTGCACATTTAACACTGACGGAATTACGGAAAAGTAGCAGATTCCCCTCCCAGCTGGTTGCTGGTATTAAATCTTCCACTTTCCCTCCAAAAATCAGTGGAGTTACTGTGCAGTTATTCTGGCAACTGCAAATGTGCCAAAAATCCCAATGGGGAATTACAGTGCTATGCAACCACTTGCAATCCCGTGGTAAACTCAGTTATGTATTTATTTATTTATTTATTTATTTATTTATTTCAGTTTTGGTAGGGCGCTGCATGCCCGTAGTCCTCAGAGTGCAGTATGAAAGATATAGAGGGAGAAGTCAATGATAAAGGGAGTTCTATTCAGATTGATTAAAAAGGAAGGTCTTCACGCCTTTCGAATTAGAAGTTTTAATGCTTCCAGGCAAAACATTCCGAATGCGTGATGCATTATACCCAAAGCTGCAAACGCCAACGTTTTTCAGGCAGGGTTTCGCTGTCTGAGCAGATATGTGCAAAAGAGTGCAAAGTTCTACTAAATGATTTTCTCGATAATCTTTCAGGTAGATATTGTGGTGCCTTGCCATTCTGGCATTTAAAGGCAAGTGATAAGATCTTGTGTTTAATTCTCTGCTTTACCGGAAGCCAGTGCAATTTCCTTCTGGCTACTGCAACGTGATCCCGTCTGTACAGGCCAAAGACGGCCCTAAAGGCCCCATTGTGCACAATAGTCATAAGTGGTGTTAACGGTAACCAATTTTGGTGGTAATTTAGTGGATTTACTATCAAATTACAAGCAAACTTGAAATGGGCCTCTTAATCTCTTCTGACAGTCTTGTCCATTATCAGGTTAAGGCTGCCTTGCCACAAGAACAGTCCAGCCCTGGTCACTCATTAAAGCCTGGAGGCCACATCCTCATGCAAGTCCACCAGCGGAAAACTCCCCTGGCTGCTAGGTGGCAGGGGCCATTTCTTGTTCTCACAACATCTGAATATAGCAATCATGCTAGACATGTAAAACTGCAGGTAAGCGTTAGCTCTTGCGGAATGTAGTATTTGATTTGCTATCATCTGTTCTCTTATCCTAATGTTCTGTAACTCGACCTTTGCTACACTTAACACTACTGTTTTTGAAGCTGTGTGAAGATATAATCTGACTGTCACACTAACCACTTCTGACATTCAGAGCTGCTATTGGCGCAAAAGGACATTTTTTGTGAACTGGCAGGGGGACAAATGGCTTTGGAGGAACTTGGGAGTCCAGAGTGGACTTGTGGTTAGGGGTTATCCCACGGCCAGCCGAATGTCCTTATAGAGTAGTCGCATTACCATGTGAAGCTCTTCTGAATTGGATTTGTGATGGGCAGTACCTCCAAGCTTTGAATGCAGAGTCTCAGGCTCCACCAGTAACCCGAACATGAAAAATTAGAAATAGAACTGAACCTGTGGCAATTAGAGCTACACAGAATTCTGAAACATTTGTAAGATGGCCAGAGCCTTCGCATATATATGATGTCATCCATTATTGTTAGTATGTCGTTTCACTTGGAGGACAAACAAAATGATTTCCAAGTTGTTCTACTGGTAATCCCAATTACCAGGCTCTATGGTTTACACTACTGTTTTTGAAGCTGTGTGAAGATATAATCTGACTGGCACACTAACCACTTCTGACATTCAGAGCTGCTCTTGGCACAAAAAGAGACTTTTTGTGAACTGGCAGGGGGACAAATGGCTTAGGAGGTACTTAGGAGTCCGGAGTGGACTTGTGGTTAGGGGTTATCCCACGGCCAGCCGAATGTCCTTATGGAGTAGTCCCATTAGCATGTGAAGCTCTTCTGAATTGGATTTGTGATGGGCACTACCTCCAAGCTTTGAATGCAGAGTCTCAGGCTCCACCAATAACCCCAATATGAAAAACTAGAAATAGAATTGAACCTGTGGCAATTAGAGCTACACAGAGTTCTGAAACATTTGTAAGATAGCCAGAGCCTTTGCATATATATGATGTCATCCATTATTGTTAGTATGTCCGTTTCACTTGGAGGACAAACAAAATGATTTTCACGTTGTTCTACTGGTAATCCCAATTACCAGGCTCTATGGTTGTGATGGTGCATAGACAAGTTGGTGGTTGTGTAAGTGTAACATCAGATATGGTGAACTAGCCCCTTAATATGAACCGAGTTGTGGGGCCAGAGGAATGGTAGATTGGTAGATTGATGGCCCATTAAGAAAGGGTAAAGGACATCCAGTAAAGTTGCAGTGCTAGTTGTTCTCTATATTAGATTCCACAAATGACACTAGGATGATGAATTTCTGTTCGAACTCTACCAATGCTCTTTGTCATTTTTCTGAAGAGTTTGATGATAGGACTATGAATCAACACTTAATGTCTCCTAAAGTGGAATTCTATGAGTTTGTGAAATACACCCCGGTACATAGCCAAAGACTTTGGTGCAATACTGTCTTGAAGTTAGATAGATCAGGGTACCAGTATCTTGTGTTAAATGTAACTTAACTTACTGGTATGTTTGCTGTTCAGTTGTCTGCCTGTCAGGTCACAGACAATTTTCCCAATTGCTCGATGGTGGTAGAATACAGCTTCAGGAACAGAAAGAGGAGCTGGCGACCGAAAATAGAAGTAGTAGGGAAAATATAGAGTAGGGCAAACTCTGCACTTGCAACATTAGGTTTCTATAAAGAGATACATTTGGACAGCCAGGTGGACCATCTTGATTAAGCCAACAAGATTTTATAAGGGGCAAAGATTTCCAATACCAAGGGACACATCAGGGATATTCATGTCATCGGCTGATGTAAGATTGATGAACAGTGTGCTACCTGCTGGAAAGAATCTGCAAAAGGATATGGCGTGGGAGGGAGTGCAAGATTATTTGAACTCTGAACTGTTTTCTGTCCAGGAGGATGTGCAATATGACAGTTGGTTGAGATTGCTGGAGAATGATTCGGGAATAACAGTTGTGTGGGAGTGAGGGGCCGTTTAGGCCCCCCTCATAGATTCACCACGATGTAAGCCACTTGTTTGTACAATAATGGGGAACGTTTCCATTGCTCACATGCATGCTAACATTGGCAGATGCGGGGTTGTTGTGCAGGACACTTGGCTTCCATTTTGTGCATCCTCGACTCCATATTTGGACTAGGCTTCACTGCGATAGTACGAAAAGGCTTCTCTCCCCTGAGCAGCGTCGCGCACACCCCGCTCATGGCACCCCACCTCTTTTCACTCTGTCTGAAAGCTTCACAGCTCCATTTCTCACTGATGAGCCAGAGATAATTGAAACAAATACACCAATGTAACATTTCACTCTTCCTCTGAGATCACTGTCCTGTGTGTGAACCGGCCTGAGACATGACTTGTAGCCCATCCATCTGCACAAACCTGCCTGTGCCCTCTTACCCCGCTGTTGGAAAATTACTGCCGCTATAACCCAATGCCCTAGCAAGGTATTCTCTTGATGTAACAGACGTATAACCCTGCTGTGAAGCCCACACCCAGTGTGCCCCCAACTAACATCAGACCTCTGTCACAGTATATTGCATCCTAGAACTAACAAATGTCAGAATGCCTCATAGCCTCTTTTGATGCACCTGGACCGACCCCACCATCAATGTTATCTCACTGACCAAGACCTTAAGCCCAGTACTTCATATAAGTCCCAATGAGTGATGCTGTGATTTTATGTATGCGATTTATAGGTTTATGATAATGCACTCAAAGGATTTGTAGTGATCATTATTTAGTGCATGTCTAATAGTTGTATCTCATGTTAGCTTAGTTAGGGCCCACCCTATCTCACTGCGACCTGACCCTTACCCTGCCTGGACACTGACAAATGGACTTTGTGATGCTCACCCTCCCGCCAACCAAGCAGCCGACACGAGAGGAGCAGCTCCTAAAGGAACCTACACACTATAGTCTTGTGTCCAATCATAATGAACTTTTGTAACATTCGTATCTGACATCAATGATGACGCTTTTTGCCCATATAATCCTTTGTACATGTATTAATTGGCAGAGCACTCTCGGACAGCAGAGTTCTCTCGATTGCAATTTTACAGAAACAAAACTTCACTCTTGCAGACTGTTCTCTTAGTTTCATTCCCCATTGGGGTGTGTCATATTCATTGTGTATTTGCACGTATAAGACGGAGAGTGAGCTTTTACATTTGGAGACCCCCGCGATGTGATTGGGACAGGTGCCCCGAGGCCCCATACCGTGCAGCGAGATCCGGGACACCCCCAGCAAAACCATCACCTCTGCGGTTGACCAGTTTGTGCGCACAAACGAAAGGTTCCAAGGGTCCTCGTCATCTTTGCAAATACCCAACTAAAACTGCTCACCAAGGCAACTAGAACTGTTTGCCAAGGCGGGTCACGGCTTGATTGGGGTGCGGACCAGATTGTGGATAGACCGTGAATGGCGGCTCAAGGACCACCCTACTGAACACGTGAGTACTGGTTGCGAGACTTTCAGGGGAAAAAAGAAAAGATAGAAAAACAGGTATAAAAAATAAGAGGGATAAAATAGCAGGAAAAATAGAAATTGAGGGTGAGGTTCAGGTCTGTGTGAATGTAACTGAGGCCTTTTCTTACCTATCCTTTATATGGCCCTTAGGTTGTTGTGGAAATAGAGATAAAATGGAATATGGGATCCTAGCTCCGAAGGGGGGGGTAGAAGGCGGTGCCGCATAGCATTGTCTCGACCAGTGAAGTGAACAAGTGGAGATAAAAAGAAAAAGTAGGAGTCTCATATATTTAGTAGGCTCAGAGTGGTAATTTAGAATATTCTTTTTCCGTGTGAGCAGAGAGCAGAATCTTTGGAGAAGTAGCCTAAGGGGGCTTAGAGGTGGGGAGTGAATGAGAGAATAAGAACTAGTTATGAAAACTAAAGCAATTAAAAGGGGGGAGCAAATAGAAACATAATATATGTTACATGTTCAATGTGTCAAAGTGTTACATGTTAGTTCGTTAGTAAGTTCCTATGTATCTGTGTATTCACAAAAATATGGTCTAATGAGAAATATTGGTGAATAATGTGTGATTCATGTTGAAAAATAATGTGTGATTCCTGCAAAAAGGGTGTAAGTAAAAAAGGTTGCTGATATTTTTGATGTTGACAGCGATATAAGGTTGAACAAAGGTGTTAAAGAAAGGAGGTTACTGGTGATTGACATTGTGCAATTATACCTAGAAAAAAAAGAAATAAAATACAAGTATGAATAAGAAATATGGTATCATGGGAGGGAGTACACCGTTAGTACATATATGCCAACACCTCCCTTTATATAGCGAGAAAATACAGAAATACCACGGTCAGTGGGTGTCGGAAATAAAAGGACAGGATATATCACCTATATGGCCTGAAGGAGGGTCATTTGATAAACGTGTATTAGATCTTGTATCAACACATCTGCTAGCGAAATACAGAGGAAAGCAATTGCAGAACAGAAGGGAGGTACTAGATTTATGCGAATGTTTGAAGAAGTAACCCCCAGCGGCGAGGTAGTAAAGACACATTAACGGATAAGGAAAAGGCACTGAAGGGAGGATAAGGTGCTACAGGGGAGGAATGCACAGTAACAGCGAGAGAGAATTATCTTACTAGGATTTATCCGGTACTGACAAGACGCACAGTGTGTTACAGTAAGCCCTTGTATGTGCCAGCACCCTCCACACCAACTAAACCGGCGACAGTATCAGCCACCACCCCACCACCATACAAAACGGGAGGGTTATACGGACCAACTAGTGCCCCTCCAGTGAATTTAGCATGGCTAACTGGAGACTTAGACAGACAGCTCGCACATGCCCAAATGGAAATAACGCGATTAAGAGCCTTATGTGATAGGGGCCAGATGTTCCCAGAGGGAGGGGAAGTGCTACCATTGACAGCAGTTGACTTTACCCCTTCGGCCAAGTGTCACAGGGGGATCCACACCATCCGCGGCGCTGCCAGCACCTATACCAAAAGTGCAGGAAACGAGTGGCAATCAGGGGAGTTCCTATTCCATTTAAATGGCAAACCTGTAAGAATAATACAACCTGCAACTCCAGACATCCAAAGAGGGGAGGGGCAGAGAGAAAGGGAGTCAGGAGATGAGATAGAGGAAGTGACCTAGATGAGTATGAAGCGGGTGCATCAGCAGCGGGTTCCCCGCTGCCATTTCCATTCAACCAAGAGGATGAAAGGGCCGCGCCAGCATGGCAAGGGAGATTAAGACAAAGGCCCTCATTACAACTCAGGCGGTAAGGGGTTTACGGCGCCGTAAACAGCGCCGACCCTTACCGCCTGAGTACGAGGTCCCTTAGCGCCATGGCGGACTTAACACCTGCTTTTAGCAGGTGTTAAAATCCATGGCGCTAAGGGACCATGGAGTTAATTACGCCACCGTAATTTACGGTGGCGTAATTAACGCCTTCCCCACTCCCATTATGCCCTATGGGGCAAAAATGGGAATGGGGAAGGGTAAATGGGGATTGGGGACTTACCGCCCCGCCAAGGTCGGAATGGGGCGGTAAGTCCGCCAACCACCATGGCGTAAACGTAGTTTACGCCATGGTGGTAAAGTCACGGCCCAGGCGGTAACTTACCGCCTGGGTCGTAATGAGAGTAGGGAACATGCTGGTAAGTAAAACAAAGAAAGGAACGGTAAGTAAAAAAGGAGGAAAGACAAAACTACAAATGCCACTGATACTGTCATGATGCCTGCCCCCGGAAGACCAGACCAGGCCCAGCAGCCCCGGAAGCAGGCATCATGCCACTTGGAGCATGCCCAAAAGCCCCAGTTAGGGGCTGTTTGGGTGCAGTCCTGGCACCTATGGCGCCAGGCTCATAAAGATAAAGTCAGTCCTGGCGCCATGGGCTCCAGGCTCATTATTGATAACTTACCTGTAGCAGACCATGCTGCATACTCACCTGAGGCAGACCATGCTGCATGAAGACTCAAGCCAAATGAGGCTTAGGAGGGACTATTTTACTGAAGGGACTATTTTGTTACTTGGGTGGGGCTGTGGAAGAATACTTACCTGGATCTTCTTCCAAGGCTATTTAAACCACGCCCGGACAGCCACACGTGCTTCGCGTTATTCTGCTTGCTGCAGCGTAACGCTCACCGTGTTTTCAGCAGCTCCAGTCTTCAGCCACGCCCGCTTCAGTCCTTTATCCTTTATCCTTTATCCTTTATCCTTCTTTTCTTCTGGGACAAGAAGAAAAGAAGGATAAAGGTTAGAACAGGAGTTTTAACTTTAATCCTTACCTGAATCCTGATCCATTTCGCCACAGAGCTGAAAGACAGAAGTCTTTGAAGCATCGCTTCGCATTCCTACGGCGCCGCGCTGAACTCACCTGCTTGGCGGTACTTCAGCATTCCATCACGCTCTCTCCATCTCGCGGCCGCCCTCCGACACCTAAGGAGACAAAGACAGCAAGGTGAGCAAGGGGACTCTCGAAGGCTATACAAGCTACCCCCAAGGACTTACCTGATTTACCACGGGGGGTACTCACCTCATCTCGGGTCGGCGCAGTCAACTCTGCTTCATCGCCGTACCCCGGCCCCTAAGGGGAAAACCACAATAGACTTACCTGAATCTTACCAATTGCCATTTGGAAATCTTCGAGTGGATTAATCGGCAACCTGCAAGGAATAGGACAGAGTGAAGATCAGACATTTGAACTCTTATGAACAATTGGACTTTAGAGTCAATACTGGAACTCACCAATTCCTCTACGCCAGTGAAGTAACTGGTTATCAACGCGCCCCTGCGGTCGACGCAGGATGGAGAGCTCATCCTTCCAAACCATCAGGTGAGACTGAGGAGGGGACATCAAGAGTGATCTGTGGGAAGACAACGGGAGTGGGGAAGGTGGGTTGACACTCAATTCCAGGGGTGGTTAATTCCTCTTCTCCTTTGCAGAAGAATATTCCTGCGAGCCAAACAAACTAGGCTGAGCGGGCCAGTCCAGTCAGTCATCTCGGCGCTACACGTCACGCTGGTGGAAACAACAGCGGCCCAGTTACGGTCGACGCCCCCGTGGGAACCAGGTGAGCGTAACAGATACATAAAGGAGCAGGGAGGCCACACTACATTCCATGGGCACAGATGGATAAGAATAACTTATTGAAACTTCTTCCTCCACTTTCGGGTGGGGCAGGGAAGTGGATACATGCATTGAAAAAAACACAGCAGGAGTGCCCTTAGACATAGGGGATGCAAAGAGTTTACTAGTCTCCGCAGTAGGTGATCAAGCAGATGCAGTGTGGGTGAAGGCGTGCTTCCTGGGAGTTACAATGAACTGTGACTGCCATGATGGGTCATCATTTAATAACGTCAGAGTGCAAGTATGGGATGAATTGCAGAAAACTTTTCCAGACACTCCAGATTTACATTTAGTGAAGCAATGCACTATGGGAGAGGAGGAGGAGCCTACGCAATTCATCCTTCGGGTGCAAGACCTATGGAGATCTGAAAGGGGCATGGCTTGGGACCAATCCACAGCATTGTTCTATTTTATAATTAAAAAAAGGCTCCCGAAAGAGGTACAGAAGGCTTTGGATAAAATAGCTGGGATAGAAGCCAAACGCTGGCCAGAGATTCAGAGTATAATCGTGCACCACTTTAGGAGGATCAAAGAGAGAGAAAAAGAGATAATACACCAAAGGTTGGCAGACGAAGCAAAGTTAGTATAAAATAAATTAGTGAAGGTTGCGGCAATGAATGCCACAACATCTACTGACAGACAGGGGGAAGAATAGGAGGGGTCAGGAAATACGCCAGCAAGGATGGCTGTAACTTGGGCTGCAAATGGAAAGGAGCAGTGGGATGGAGAGAAGCAGTACGGAGGGCCCCAGTGGCAAGGACGGCCTGCAAGAGGACGAGGTGGGTATCGAGGACAGAGAGGGGGACTCAGAGGAATGGGCAGCAGAGGATTTGGTGGGCCAGGGATGAGGGGAGGACTGCAAGGGTCATGTTGGAATTGGGGGAGGTGGGGACATTTTTCAAGGGAGTGCAGAATGCGACCAATGGGTTATTATCAAGGGCAGCCCCCAATGGAAAACAAGCAGCAGTATGATCATCCACAGCCAGGCAGTCCCTATGGGTTACCTATGGGAAGGAGTGGTCAGAACAAACAAGGTTATGATGAACCACAGCAAAGGGAACCACAAATGCAACAAAGACAACAACCACAGCAGAGAGGTATGAAACAACAAACGGCAAGGCAGAACACTATGGGAAATGTGAACACCAACATATTTGCAAAGTCTGGCACCTTTTTGCGGCACAGCAGTAGTGGGGGACAATGTATTCTTCGGTCCAGGAATGAAGACTTGTATTTGTATTTATTTGTATTTATTTATTTGTATAGCGCAAACCAGGCCCGGAGGCTACCGGGCGCATATCTTGAAAGCAATGGTTACATAAATTGCATACATTGATTATATAACAGTCAATAAATATAGCATAGAAGTAGGCATAGGTAAGTAGTGCAGCGATACATGGTTTGTCGAATAGTACATCCATACATAGGTTATTGCATCACGTTTTAGAATGTAGCTTGGGCATTATTCTTGTTGTATTCATTATTCTTGCTGTATTCATCGCAAGCGCCCGGATGCCCTAGGGCCAGGCGGCGCTATACAAATAATAAACTAAACTAAACTAATTGGTAGTGACTAGCCAACATTTGGCTCTGTGTTTGAATAGGTTGAAGGAGTGGAGGTTTCTGATAGTCAAGGGGACAGCGTTCCACAATTTGGCTGCCAGGACTGGGAAGCTAGATCCACCAGCTGTTTGGAGCTTGTATCTAGGTATCAGTAGGCTCTGGTTCAGGGCAGATCTAAGTGAGCGAGCTGGGGTGTAAAGCGTGAAACGTGTGGAGAGATATGGGGGCCAGGTTATTCATGCATTTGTAGGTTAGGGCAAGCGATTTTAGTGAGATCCTTTGGGTGACTGACAACCAATGAAGGTTCTTCCTTAATGATTGGGGCTGGACAAGCGTCCCCTTGGCAATTCAAAGGTTTTAAGTTGCAAATGATTTTTTCAACCTCCAGAACGGAGAGCGGTGTGAAGCTGAACGGCACCGGGGAGTCAGGGGTAGTTATTTTAGATGGCCTGGTATTGCTAAATATAGGGGTGTGGAGGGTATTTTGTTTGGCGTTGATTTTGGATTGCAAGGTGGATATTTTGTTAAGAAGGGCGTTTTGTATGTTGTTGCACCAGGTGCTGTCCTTGGTGCACGTGTCCGGGGCAGGTGAGGGATATTCTAACTCTTTGAGGATTTTGAATAATTCTCTAGTGTTAGATTCTGCCTGGGATATTCGTGAATTGTATGTCTCCTTTTTGGCTTGTAGTATGGCCTCCTTATAATTAAGAGAGGTAATCAGAAGGGAGGCTTTATTAGTTGCGCTAGGGTGACTTTTCCAAAGGGCTTCGGCCTTGCACTTTTCTTTGCGTAGAGCGTTGAGCTGCGTGGTGAACCAGGAGTTCAGGTGGGACTGTTGTTTGGCTTTGCGGATCTTTAGTGGAGCTATGCTCTCAATGGCAATGGTCATAAGGCTGTTATAAGTGTCTACTAAGGCAGTAGGGTCCTTATCTTTGTGCTGTGCAGCAAGAGTGTTCAGACAAGGGAGGATGAGAGGAAGCAATTTCTCCCTGGTGATATCTTTTTTGTTTCTGGTAGGTATAGCGGGGGCTATTGTAGGTGTGGGCTGGGGGTTGGTGGCTGGTAGGAGGAAGGTAATAACATAATGGTCGGACCAAGCGCAGGCATCGTTAGAAGTGACATTGGTGTTACAGTTGAGGTCGGCTAGCAATGTCGAGCGTTCTACCTTTGATGTGTGTGGGGTCACGAATGCGCTGCTGGAAGCCTAGGTTGGAGAGGGTGGTGTCTACTTCAGCAGCCATGTGGCCCTTGGGATCTGAGAGGCCTAGGTTGAGGTCGCCTAGTAGCAATATCTGAGAGTTGGGCTTAGTGTTTGTCGACAGGGTGGAGGCAACATCATCAATGAAAGAGCCCAGTGGGCCTGGAGGTCTGTATATAAGGTGGAGTGTTGCTGTATTGGTAGGGGAGAGCGATAGTTTCACTGAGGGAGATTCTGCAGAACTAAGTTGTGTGTGGGGAGCTGCTCTCATAACGATTTTGTCACTATGTGTAAAAGCGACTCCTCCTCCTTTCGTCAAGTTGGAGTGGCGGTCGTTTCTAATAATGGTATAGCCCTTAGGTATGGATAGAGCGAGGAGTGGGCCAGAGGCATCATGTAACCAGGTTTCGGTAATAGCTAGGAAGTCAAGGTTCTGGATAGTGATGAGGTCTGCGATGTCAAGGGCATGAGCCGTAAGGGATCTTGCATTGATAAGGGCTCCCTTTAGTGCTGAGACGGGTGAGGTGGAGAGTGGAGGACTAGGCGTTGCGGTTGAGTTGGGCAGTGGGAGGGCAGAACTATTGTGCAAAGTACAAGGTGGTCTAGGCAGTCTAGTTCTAAGTCTGCTATTCCTTTGTTGTAGAGTACATGGAATGTTTGGAGTGGGTTTGGTAGCAAAGTGCTTGAGCCAAAGGGCTGGGTCATTGTACAGTACAGGGGCATCTAGATTCGAATGGCACAATTAGGCAACTAGCAGCAGTGGTGCAAATCAGGTCAATAGGCAAAGTGTAAAGGCATCTAGATTTGGAAAGGCACAATTAGGCAGCTAGCAGCAGTGCAGATCAGGTCAGTCGATGCAGCACAGGGGCATCTAGATTTGAAATGGTATTGGGCAGGCATTACAGAATATACTTGTAAGTCATGGGGGATGTAATGAGAAGCCTGAAGGAGAGGGGCAAGTAAGACATGCTCATTGTGCTGCGGCAGGTGTAGAGGGTGTGGACCATAATAGTAAGATCTGGCATGAACAGCGGTGTACAAGGGGTAGTAGTACTTGGGAAAAATACAGCTTTATGCTGGGTGGATGCAGGAAGGGATCAGGTGGTTAATGTCTTCACCCTAGTTATTTAGTAGTTCAGTAATAACATGGGGTGCAACTTTTAGGAGGTTACCCGCTGGCTCTCTGCATGTGGCTTCCCGAAGGGCTCAAACCAGTGTACAGAAACACCGTTAACTCATATGGAATGTCAGCTATGCAGCTCATTCCGATTCCACAAACTTGTTGGAAAGAGATCACTTTGATAGAACGTGACCTTCTGAATCGTGTCTTGACAGGAGAGGTACCGAGTCCCAATGACAAATAAAGCTTGCGCTGTCTCAGACTTGCTCACACCTCGTCAGTGTGCCTTGCTGTGCAAAGGCGAGGGGTATGGAATTCAGCTTTTATGAATTTTCTTTATGCGCACAGTTAGGCGAACGGGGGCAAACAGGGGCCTTTGTATGGGCCTTGGTAGGCAGCCGCCGGCGTTTCCGCCTGCCGGCGGATATGGCCGCTACTAAATGCGGCTAGTAGCTTAGCAACGGGGCACCAGCCTCGTTATGGTGCCGCGTCGCGCCCGACATCACAGGGTCAGGCAAAGGAGGGTCAGGCGGGCGATTGCAGCGATGCCTGCTCTGTGCTCTGTGGGGAGTCCGTGCGTGGGTCTAGATAATGAGGGCAAAATGGCCTTACCCAGGCGGATTTATGCAGATTAGGACAGTCCACAGAAAGCACTTGCGTCTCCAGTCCTATCCACTACCCTACGTGCAGAAGAGGAACCACTAGTGGGAGCAGAGATAGGCAACAAACAGTTAATCTTTGTGGTGGACTCGGGGGCTGAAAAATCGTGTACCATGGAAGGCCGGTTCCCGCTCTCAGGAAAAAATTTGGAAACGCAAGGGTTCTCTGGGGCTATTTTAAAAGTTCCTTACACAAAAGAATTTGACATAATGGTGGAGGGAAAAACGGTGCGAGCACCTCTACTATTTCATGAAGACGGGCCAATAAATTTGTTGGGGAGAGACCTCCTGAGTAAATTAAACATGACCATATCCTTTACTGAGCGGGGAATAGTGTGTTCCACCCCAGGAGTGTGTCCAGTAAGGGCAATGTTGATGATTAGCACCATGACTAATGAAATAGCTGTGAGAAGGGTGCCCATAGACATCGACATGTTCATATACGGAATAAGGGTACTTGCCAGAGTAGTGCCAGAAATAACGAGAAAAGATGGAAGGTGCCATCAGACTTTGTCTTTTGCCCTATTGTGAATACAGATGTTGTACCATGCACAATTTTGTCTAATGATCTAGAAGGGGTACAGGTCTCGAGTAAACGTATCGCAGTGATAGGACTGGACACACATGGTTGTGAATGGAGAATAGTGCTGTGCATAGATCCAAATATAATGTTGCATGACTTAACTGATGAAGAATTGTTTACTGACAATGAGAGTGATGGGGAAATAATAATGGAAATAAGTGTACCATGTGACATCATGATCCAACATAGAGAAATACATAAGCCTCTCATGGCTGGTGTTAATGTGCCACCCACTTGATATGAGGAAGATATGGAAAAAGTACTACCAGAAATATGGACCACAGGCCCCCATGATGTAGGGCTATTAAGAGAGGTGACGCCCATCAAAAATAAAACTGAAACCAAGTGCCATACCGCCTAGAGTAAAACAATACCCACTATCAAGGGAGGCAGAGGAAGGGATACGAGAAACAATAAATGCATTACTGCAACAAGGTATCAAAGTGCCATCCAATTCACCATGTAACACTGCGATGTTCTCGATTAAAAAGGCAAGGGGTGGGGCATGGAGGATGATCCAGGACCTACGCCCACTTAATGACGTCATACAGAAAAAATGTCCATTAGTGCCTAATCCTGCATCAATTTTCTGTAGCATACCTAAAGATGCTACTTGCTTCACAGTAGTAGATTTGAAGAATGACTTCTTCTCGATACCACTTGACCCAAGCTGTCAGTATCTCACAGCGTTCACCCTAGAGGGCAACAGATATGAGCATTGTAGGTTAACACAAGGGTATTGTGAAAACCCAAGCATTTTCAATAGAATATTGCATGAAGTTCTTGGTAACATTGATGTAGAGAGCACAATAATACAGTAGGTGGATGATTTACTCGTCTGCAGTAAAAATGAAGAACAGTGCAGAGCATACTCGATAGTATTGTTAAATTTACTAGCCACAAAAAGATACAAGGTGGACAAAGGTAAGCTGCAATATTGCCTAGCCAAGGTGCTCTATTTAGGACAGCTGATTTCAAAAGATGATAAGAGAATTTTACCAGATAGAGCAGCAGCAATACGCCACCTGATGATACCAAAGACAGTGAAAGACATGGCGCCTCATTACGACCCAGGCGGTCCGGAAATAACGGTGGCGGTAAACCCGACGCCACCGTTGTTTCCGGACCGCCTGAGTCTGACCGCTGCAGGCAGGAGGTGATGTTCCCGCCAGGTCTGACCTGGCGGGTTTAACACCTCCCGCATGCAGGCGGACGAGGAAACACCGGCAGCATTACGAGATGCTGCCGGTGTTTCCATGATCCCCATTTCCATCGAGTCCCATAGGACTCAATGGGAATGGGGATTTACACCATTCCGCCTCCGTGATTCCTGGAAATCGGGGTTGTAATGCCCCGGTAATTCCGGGAATCACGGAGGCGGAATGGTAATACGAGTCCGGCGTTAACCAGGCGGTTTTACCGCCTCGGTTAACGCCAGACTCGTAATGAGGCCCATGCAAAGATTTTTTGGCATCTGCAATTACTGCCGTGCCTGGATACTTGATTATGCAGCGTATACATGCCCACTGTTACAGGCACTAAAAGAAGTGCACAAGAGTAATGTCCCGTTAAAATGGACAGACGAAATGTGGACACAATATTTCAAATTGAAATATTTTATTGCACATGCACCAGTTTTAGCGAACCCTGATTCTGATCGGGAGTTCTACCTGTTTTCCCACTGTAATGGAATTTTAACGACAGCAGTTTTAACACAAAAAACATCATTAGGCCACAAGCCATTGGCCTATTACAGCGGTACTCTAGACTCGTGATGCAGGGCCACTTCACATGCGAACAGGCTCTCGCTGCAGCGGCCTTCGCCATAGAAAAAAGCACCACCATCATGATGGGTTGCTCTGTGACACTGTACGCAGAACATTCACTGTTTGCCATTTTAGAGAGGTCGAAGAGCACTCTTACCACACAAAGGGCAACAGCATACGTAATAATAATTTCAAGCCCAAACGTTCACATAGTGAGGTGCAAGACAGTTAATCCAGCCATATTTATCACAGAACCATGCACAGTAGAAGGCATACAGGAACACGATTGTGCTACATATGAAGGAGAACAAGATGACATTCCTGAAGCAAGTGAAAATGCACTAGAAGAGGGAGAAATATACTTTGTAGATGGGTTAGCATCAATAGACAGTGAGACAGGTGAAAAACATGTTGGGGCGGCAGTGGTAAGAATGGAGGAAGAGGAGTATGAGGTGATTGTGCAGAAACGCCTCCCCCACATTATTCAGCGCAGGCAGCAGAACTAATAGCGCTAATTGAAGCACTACATACAGCCAAAGGTTGTGCAGTGACAATATACTCTGACTCAGCATATGCAACAACAAGAGTGCACTCAGAATTATCATGTTGGCGGCAAAGAGGTTTTAGAAGAGCAGATGGTTCACCAGTACAGCATGCAGCCCTGTTGAATAAGCTAATAGAAGCATTAGCAGAACCGTCAGTAGTAGCATTGGTGAAGTGCCAAGCACATACCAATAACACGGATGCGATCTCATTAGGGAATGCGGCAGCAGACGCCGCTGCAAAAGAAGCAGCTTATTTCAATATCCCCCAAGCAGTGAATAGCTGCCTATCACCAGCATGGGGATAGGGTAGACAACCTATATCACACCGCAATTAAGGAACCACATGAGTTGCAATGGTACAGGGAGGTGTGGGTGGATCTGGATGGGGGTGGCCCTTGTGATATTTCTGGAGATACAGCAGATGGCACTGCAAAGCAAAGCACTGCTCCTTCACTGCCCAAGGCACAATCAAAGGACTGTCGGCCCCAGTGAAATTAATACTGCCTGGTCCTCTGGCACGTGTGAGAAGTGAAACCACCTTACAGTATTGGCTGTTATCTTATCACTGCTGTGGGAATAACCCCTGATTTGTGGTTTGGAATTGGCTTTACTTGGAAATGACAGTCTTTGCAATAATCCCAGTTTCAAATAAAATGGTAGTCAGATTATGCTTGAAGGGGAGAGGATATGTTGTTCAGGAGGGGATTCAAGATTTATTTTCGCAGGGAGGAGATTATTCTGAGTTAAGGATAAATGTGTAGAGGCTGTGTTGCCGCCTGTAACATGTATTTATGCATTTATGTTGACATTTGTTAAGCACACTTAGTCCGGGGGCATCTATACATTTTTCTAGACAGTGTTATGTATTTTGGACTGCTGTAGAAAGAAACTCTTGTAAGTAAGTGTATGTAGAATTTTTGAACAACTGGCCAAAGTTAGTTGCCCGAATATTCAGGGAGTTAGAAAAAGTTAAAAAGTAAATTAGAAAGGTGGCTTCTCATAATACAAGAGGACATGTCTGAGGTCAGGTTGATTGATTTCCTTCTCAATATTTCTAAAAGATCCTCGCAGTACTTTAAGTCCTCCAAAGCAAGGATCAGTGCTTGAAAATTCCAAGCATAGTTTGAGTGACACACTTAGAGTAGGCACCTGCTCTCATCACAAGGTTTGCATCCCCATCGGCCGTCTTCAGTGTAACTTAAAATCGGATTATCAAGAGCACAACAAAACATATGATATGTGAAAAACCATTGATAACTTATATATTTACCATAATATATTCAATATTTTAAAATGTGTTACATATAAATCAATGTATAGTTTTCAAAGGTTCCAAAAAAGCGTTTATAAAATGTCACAGTTTGTTTTAATACATGCTCTTCCGGAATACATCAAGATTTCACATGCTTTTTGAAATTCATTTATACCATGTTCACTGTAAGATTTTAATACAATAATGGTTCCTTTTGACTTCACTTTGTCAGTACATGTATGAGTCGTGCCATTTAGGTTACTTGAAAACATCCTGTCAAATGATTTATCTCATTTTAAAATGGATCTCTGTGTATCAATGGCTATGTTCTCTTACTAACTTGATCATATTTCCGGTACTTTTATAGAATATATTTTGTTTTCAGATGGTACTTTCTGCACCTCCCATTTTCACTTTACGTTGGGTAAAATACTGTGCCTATGGTGTCTACTTGGGAGACAGATAGTTAGTAGTGACTCTGAATACTATTGCATCTTATAGCATGTCACAAGTAACCTCCTGCCCTCCATAAGGGCACACATAGTACACCACACAATTCTCATCTTGTTAAGTAAAAATAGTTTCTCATCGAATACCATCAGTATTTGATAACAATATTTAGGTATTGGACCAATGATGGGGTTAGTTACATCCATGGAAAGGTGTTGCTGATCAAAAACCATTCTAATGGTGGTATGAATTTTGAATTTTGAAACATTTGGAACGCACACACAACAAACATAATCGTATCCTGGTGCAGATGGTAATATTTTGTGACACAGAACTTGAAAAAAGCTAAACACTCATCAAACTTACTTAAATAGGTAAGTCTTTAAGCCTGCTCTAAATTTTAACAGGGAAGTTGCCTGTCTCAGGCTCAATGGAACACTGTTCCATAATCGGGGTCCAGCAACTGAAAAACAGCGATTACCTTTTGATCTGTAGTTTGTCCTCGGAATAACAAGACAAAGTTGATCTCTAGATCTGAGGGCATAGGTTGGTTGACATTGCTTCAATTTATTAATCAAGTAGGCCAGTGGCAGCCCATTCAAGCATTTATAGACCAAACCGATATTTGTTGGAAAAGTATATTGTTACTTCTTCTTTGATTTGAATGTTGGCAGCAGTGGGCAGCAATTGATCTGACCTAAATGCCCTAGATAATTGAAGTACATCAAATCTCACTCAATTCTGGACCCGACTTTATTGTTGATAAGATCCAAATTAATTGTGAATCGATGTAATATGTCATTATTGAAATAAAGAACAGACATAAAATCTTTTTCAACCCAATTGTGACGTATATTTGTATTTCCAATGTTTCCCTTCAGGAGACACCTGTTAGTGATGATGTACTTTGAATCCTTAGCATCTAGTCGAGAGTCCCATTTTTCTATCATTTTCAATGTGGGCATTTTCTGATCATTCTTTATTTCTTTGTTGAGTTAAACAAACTATGGAGATAACTGGCTCTTTTCCTTCTCTGGGTTGAAGAGGGAATATTATTAGTTCTCCTTTCCTTTGTAGGGTAGTTAAAATGCTGATTTTATCTGTCAAGTTACCTTTCATAGACCTTGATCGACCCAGGTGCTCTGCGACGTACATAATTTTAGTGTATTTTTCTCCAAAGTTGAGAACCATTTGTTATTTGGAGAAGGATTTATTCTCAACGCTTCTGTGGGAGTCCCTTCACTAACATGTTCTTCCTTCCCACAGTTGAGTGCTCTGAAATTGAATCTCCACTTGGGCAGCATGTTTTTCAATAACATGACAGGTGCCATTTAAACTGGCATTCCTCTTTAGTTTGATCGGGCAGCAAGTTTGGATTCATACCAATATGGTTCCTGAGATGATTTAGTTGTCTCTTGGGCATGTAGTTGACTACCTGCACCCTATCCATAGCAATGGAAACATACCACAAGAGGGAATTAGGGAAAGGAACTAGTCCATCCACTCTAATTTTGAATTTAGGCTGTCTTTGATTCTTCCTACAGTGAACAACCTGCCTCACACTTGAAAAGGCAGCACAATTTGCACGTTTTCAGCATCAGTTTGCTCTAGGCAAAGAGTTTGCATGTTCTATGTATCTTCACAATAGCACCGGCAGTCCAGTCACTGGAATATATTGACTATAAGTCAGGAATGCCCTCATGAAATGGAGTAGGTTTCACATCTCCGAATTCTATATTCTTTATTGATTTATCTATTATCACTGGTTTACATCAAACCTTGTGCTATATAATTTATACAATGCACATTAATACTAATTTGTCACTTAAAATCACCTTCAGTAATCACCTCGCAATACATTTACAATTGAAAAAATACTTAAACATACTTCATACAATGACATAAACATTTCTGATAACTCTATACAAATGTATATTATTACTTGAATTCCAAAATATTATAATAGCAATCACTAGAGAGATTTGCTTTCCAACCATGAGTTTATCCCAAAACTTTTCATATTTTTATAAACATACATTTTGTCCAAAACGGCTGAAAATTGAAATTTTCATCTCATACAAATCGGTACATTTAATTAATAAATGACATAATGACTCCATAGATTTCTCCATCTTGCAAATTCTACAAAATCAGAAACTATATGGGATTTTTTCTCAGTCACCAATAACTTCATTTGTTGGTAATTCATTTAACATAAACCTCATGAACATTTTAGACCTTTTTTTAAAAGGAAATGTAATACAAAAATTTTGAATTTCTTCAAAAACTGGAAACCTACAAGCACAATGTTTCAAATACTTGTTTTCCTTCTTGATGTGCCAAATCCATTTCTATGGCACATAAATCTATTTCCCTAAACCCTACATTCCTAAATATTTCAATACTAAAATGTATTCATTTATGCCAATGTTGTTGTTTTTTTTAAAAAAATAGCTTGACATTCCTTTATAAATGTACTAGGTTAAATACCCGGCTTTGCCCGGGATGTGCATTCTCAGATTTCTTTTTCATATTCCACCAAAAAAGATGAACAAATATTGTCATTTGCCACAAACGAAAAATGCAATACATGTTAATTTCACTGATTATTTGAACACAAACTTTTCATTGATTTCCTATTTAAAAGCTCACATTCTCACATACAAATGTGGTGTTCTATTAATTTGTGAAATTAAAGATGTATTGAGTTTATTGCAAAACAAATCAATGAAATGAAAGACACACTAACTTTCTTCTAAAAACATTTGAAAATAAATGAAAATGGGAACGCGTGGATCACCACAAAACGTAATGTCGAAAAACCAGACAATGTATTATCTCAGGAGCGGGATGACCTATTGAGATACAAATAGTTAATTCGTCAATGGAATCAAGAATATTGCATGCACAATTCATGATGCCAAACCTCAGCATACGCAAGTTACGTCCCCAAGATCAACGCCATATACCAACCCAAAAAGAAACATGACTTTGTTTTATATATATAGATTCATTACTTTGCTATACTGGTAGCCCTCTGGCTAATATCATAAACATTTTCTGCATCATCATTGTATTTTATTTTTGCATATAGCTGCTGGTACTCTAGAGGGTAATCCCCATAAGAATTTTTAAATAAAACCTTCTATATGATCCAGTACTTTCCCATCACACTTTAGCTTTGTGTCCATCATGTGGTATAATACTATAAGAATCACTTCATTTCTATACACAGTTATTAAAAGGATCCATGAGTAATCCCCATATTCCTTGTATAATATTGTAATTTTTGAGAAGACTGGGGATATTTTATTTTTCATCCTAGCAATCAAGTTATTTGGGTTAGGATTGAATAAACTTGAAATCCCCAAAATATTTTGACCTAATTCCCAGAAGTGTTTTATAATGGCAAACCCCCATTGGAAAATGCTCTGTGAATTAGGCTCAAAGTCTTCGACCACTTCCAAATATTATCATTCCAGGCTCCTTTTACATTTTCTTTTTATTTATTTTGGACGGGCCCATATCCATTATTTTAATGTTTTCAAAATGTAATGGCAGCGTGTTTTCTGATGAATATTTATTTACTATTTCAACACTGCGCTGCAGACGAATTGGGGTTTTATCTATTAAAATAATATTGCCTGCATATGCAATCCATAAATCGCAGTAGCAGCCAATGTAGGCGGATACATTTCAACTTGATTCAATACTTCCCCTAAATCTGACATTTACAAATTAAAACTACACAAAAGACTACATTATGCAAGGGATGCGTGGTCACCTCATCCACAATTTCCTTTCTCAACAATTTGCCTGGCATAACCCCCTCCTCATCTAACACCCTGTGGTTTCAGGTGTTGTGTTCAGTGAGGGAAGGTTCTGGGGTGGGGCAATCAGCGGCAAGGGCAGTGAAGTAGGTGTGTGCTGAAGCACAGGTGAACTTGTATCGATAGCTACATTGACAGCGGCTGTAATCATGGCTCTGAGCTCTGCTTCTGATAATGTACTAGATGAAGCAGGTTCTCTAGATGTAAACCCAGAGCTGGAAAGATATCTCTATCCTCCTAGGACTTCTTCAGTGTGAGGGGTTCTTGGGGTGGTGGTTTAAATTAATTTGCCCTACTTCATGCCCCTTGAGGTTTGCGTGGGAGCGTGACCTGTGCCTCTTTTATAGGATGACGCATAATGCCTCGGCTCCTTCACAAGTACCAATGTAAAAGACAGCAGCATGTACATGGACGCTGTTCCTTACCTGTTGCTTTTAATAACGACTTCAGAATCAGCCTAGTTCATGCGTCGACCACAGCCTTGATTTGGCGCTGGGCCTCCCTGCGCCACCAGTGTCAGAGATGAAGTGGTCCCATTATTGGTTATTGCACCCACCAAACATATTATCGCTGCCCTATAGTTAAGGTGAGTCGGACAAAACTGTATTGGTAATGTTTGCCTTGTGTGTCGGATTTGGCTGAAGTTTTTAAGTCAATTAGAGAGCCCTCCACCAGACTGCACAGTTTGGGAAAGATTTGTCAAAAAGCTATTTTATTAAGAAAAAAATGTATACATTTTGCGGCCTATGTCACATTCATTTTCCCATAGACAAACAAGGTTAATTTTGGTATCCATATAAAATACTGAAAACAAAAAACAGAATGGTAGATATGTTCGAATTTCGGCTATACAAAAATTACACGCAGCCAAATATTTTGAAACATCTACCCTACTGTTTAATTACTGTTAACAAGGGGAACAGGAGATGCAGAGGTGGCCCTCGCACCCTTGTCCACTGCAATCGCATTGGGGGTTGCGGGGGTATCGCCTGTGACCCACAAAATAATGGCTTTTTTTAAAGAAAAAAAAACCTGCAGCGCTGGTTTCCGTGCACGCAAGTGAAGGGAACTGGTGTTGCAGTGGGATGGCTGGAGCACACAGCAAAGTGTGCAGCTGAAGGTAAGTAAGGGGGTGGAGAGGAGTGGGTTATAACTAACTTGTAAATGATGTTATGTTTAAAAACATTATTGATGTGATCAGTTATATACAATTAATTAGTGTTGTCACCAGTAATGTCATCAGTGATGTGATTTGTAATGTCATCAGTGTTCTCATACATCATGTAATTAGTGATGACATCAGTGATGTGATCTGTGATGTCATCATTGTGGTCATAGGCTGCGCAACATGGGGTGCGAAGTTAAGGTTACTTTCGCTGAATTTAATTTGTTTTGTTGCGTTAAGTTCTCACCTTAACGTCCCTGCAACTAAAGTGTTTTCCTTGAATATATATATATGCATATACATCTGAGCAGATCAGAGGTGATAGGGGACTCCTCTGATAAACCCTTCGGAGACAGGAGAAAAAGAAACATTTAGTTAGCTTGTTGGCGACAGGAAAAAACAGGACAATGATTGGTTGGGGTTACCCTTATTACTTCCCCTTCCAGGAGAGTGTTTCATTCTTCACCATGCTCAGGTGACCTCATTTGCCTAAAAACATATGGATGCACTTTTCTTGCGTGGCACAGGAGTCTCCTTTGATAAAGACTGGGATGCGGAATTGGGACTATATCAGTTCATATTCTTCACATAACTACATTTCCCAAAATTCATTCTGTCTCACTCAGTGCAGTTTTGTAATTTGACATGCTGAACAACACACTGAACAACACGATCTACTTCACTCTGTGCAGACTCCCCAAAGGACAATGTTTTCCATCAAGAATATTGCATCACTCATTGGAGAAAATATAAACAAGCACCCTGTGCCAATCTGTACTTGCGGTAGTGTGCAAACTGATCAAAATGGAGTCAACTGTGCCACCCTCCATGTCCTTTCCTTGAGGCCAAAGAGCAAGACAGGCTGAGGCCACAGATATACGTACGATCTAACTTGCATGGGAAGGCAGGTGGCAGAAGACTGCCCTTGAAGTGGTTGAAGCCAGAGGTACTACTGCTGCTCTCTCACCCTACCAGAATGACTCCTTGTTAGGGAGAATTCTCATATATGTGCTAATTCCCATCAACCATAGAGAGCCCCAGCTCTTTTGCTGGATTTAGGACTTTCTAATTTTAACCCTGGAGTAATTGAGACCTTTTTCTCACTCTCTCATGTGTTTTGGCCTGATTTGGATTTTGTTTTTCACTGTTTTGGAGTCTGACAAAATCCATAGGCATCTGCTTTTTGTGTGGTGACACACAGCACCTTCAGTGCAGTGCCACTTAGAAATCCTCTTAGCTTTCTCATAAGGTTTAAACACATTTTCTTATTTTAACTACCGTTCCCAAGAATAGTTAAGTGAAATTGAGTTGACTTACCTTTTCTCTTTGTAGGTCCAGCACACACCATCTTATGTGGAGTGCTAGGGGGTTACCCCTTATCATACATTCTCATGTAACATGTGTACGTTACTCTCACTGCTTTAAATGGCTGGAGGCAGTGGTACCCTACCATTGTGCTTTTCTAGCACAGACTGAACCCTCAGCTGCCATATAGCACCCTGGGTGACAGTTTTGTCAAAATGGCCCCAGTCTTCTTTTTTTGCCTTTTTCGTTTGTGAGATCTTTCTTGGGTTTTACTCTGTGCGTTCAGACAGATTTGAGTCCTTTGTTTGTCTTGCCTTTGGCGGGCTTTATCCCTGAAGCCCACTTCTGGCTCCAGTGTGTCGGGAAGGGCAGGATGTGAGGGAGGTTCCTGAAACTCCCCTGTCTTTTGTCTCTGGGAATGCCTGAATGCAACCAGTCCTGATTGGCTAGCTGGCTTTCCTATCAGTACCACCAGCCTGCTGAGTGATTGACAGCCTAGGCTGTGCATGAATGGGAGAAACCTACTTATGTTATGTTAAGTTATGTTATTTGAATTTATAGAGCGCGCTGTCACCAAAGGTATCTTGGTACTTAAAAGGCGCAGGTTTTGGGACTAGAGGCAGAGTCGACCACTGGGAGAAACACCAGACGAAGAAATCCTGAATGAAGCTTGCTGCATCCTCCTGGACCTTTGAATTGCCCATTGAAGCCCTGCTGCTGTGCCCAACTCCCTTTTCACCTCGACAGAGAAGCTCCTCCAGAACGACTTCTTCCCTTGGGTTAGTGGGAAAAACTAACCCTGAGACAAACTCCACTGGACCATCATCCCCGACTGGCTGTACTTCTTTGCTGCTGAAAGAACTGAATGCCAGGGGTTAAGACATACATAGTCGAGTGAAACATCTGATGCAGTAACGAATCCAGCTAGAAGCTCCATGAGTCTCCTAAGGACCCTCCAGAAGCAGGACAACCAGATACCGAGTCCCCTCACCAGAGTGCAGGACCCAAGGTGTGAAGGAAGCCCAACCGGTATCCGAAATCCGTGACAGTGCTGTTTACCAAGCGCTAGAACCGTGAAGTACTGCTGATCCAAAAAGAGCCCGTAGCTGCCGACGACCTCCCAAGTACTGCCGCAGGAGTCCTCCCTCATGTCCCAAGGCTGAGGCTCAGGAGCACAGGGTCTGCACTGCTGTAGCAAGACAGAATCCATCTGGACCACTCTTCTTCAAACTAGAGGGACAGTTTGTACTTACCTCATTGTCTGTTAGCTATGCTTTTCTCAGTTGGTAATTGCAGTGGCTTACCTGTTAGAGTTAACAGCTTGTGGCCCTACAAGTGATCTTCTACAAACTCTCTAACCGTGTGCAAGACTTTGATTTAAGAAGTGCCTCAGATCCATAGACTGCGTTCCAATTGACTTTGGCTGTCTTGGCTGACTTCAGACTCTTCTAGTCCATTGACTTTCATACTGTTTGTCCCTCATGGGTAGTAGCTTAGTGTAAACTGTTACTGCTGGGAAAGGTTTCTCTAGATTTAATTGGAAGAGTTAGTTGTCCTCACATATATTGAGAACCTGTTTAACCTTTTTCCTTCCCTAAACCTTTCCTTTCTGCAACCTCAGAACCTGCAAAGTATAAATAGTGTGATATATAAAATGCCATTATTGGCCTAGTGATTGAAGTTACCTTGTCAAGATTTATTACACAGCACACGCAAGTGAGCAACCTCCTTCCCCTACTAGAAATGTGGCGCACAATTAAAACACTTTTTATTTCTACAATACGGATTCTTTCTTACGAAGGGCTCCAACCCGTCTCGCACCAAACCTCCACAAACACCCCATGTCACAATGGACTAGGAACCAGGCTGGTGTGTATCAATAAGATATTTATTAATTTATGATTTAATGTCAAATTAGAACCAACCAATTACAACAGCCACCAATGGTGTGGCAACACAGAGACAAATATCCGTTTTGGCCAAGCAGCACGCTAAGATACTCAAAAACATACAGTGACCAGAATTTACTTTTACTTCTTTCACCACGAGAATCAGGAAACAGTTCAAAACACACCAAGAAAATGAATGCAAGCAAACAGGAGAATGCATGCACACAAAATGATGCTTGAGTCCCGCAACCACCCTCCCCCCCCCCAACCACCCACTAGGCTTGTCAGTTGTAGATGGAACGAAGTGGCAAGGAGTGGGAACACAAGGGAAAACATCGGATTTGGGATATAGTTCACAGAAACAATATGGGGAGCAAGCAAAGGATGGGAAAATCGTTTTTAAAGCACAATGGAAGAATGTTTTTTTTATTATTTATCACAACTGCGATGGGAAAGAATAGAAAGACAGGGAAATCATTTTGTTGATGCTTAGAAAGACAGTCAGGGCTTTTAGAGAATACTGGTCAGCATACTAGGGGAAAATCGGTTTTAGGATATTCAACACACAAGCAATGTGTAAGAAAATACAAATGGAAATTCGATATTATCTCAAAATGGGGAAAGAGGAACAGAATGGGAAAATCGTTTTTTGGGATGTGGAGCACAATTTCAATGGGAAAGAGAATGCAAATGGAATTCATTTTTACTGATGCTTAAAATGACACTCAAAACTCTGGGAAATTGGGTAGCTCACAAAAGGAAAATCGGTTTTAGGTTAAGATAACAGATGCAATGGGAAAATACAGCTGCAGATGAAAATTCGTTTTTCAGGGCACAAGTGAAACACAGGGACAAATTAGTTTCTCTGATCACAATGGGATTAATTATTTTGGGCAATACTTTATGACTATACCAGTTCCAAAGGCACTGGGAAAAGATGGTTGGTATCAAATTGCAACCATGTAAATCCCAGGAAATAAATGGGGAAATAAATTGATTTGCTTAAAAGAAAAATATACTAAGGATCTACACAGGGATTGCGTAACATAGACAGGCAAACAGGGGAGGGGAGGGGATTATCAATGGGAAAATCTCTAAGGCAATGGTGAAAGAATATAGGGCTTATACAATCTGTGGCTTGGGGTATTTATACTTACAGGAGAGGTCTGGACTGGACATCGGGGAGCGGCAGAGCGCCACTACTGGGACAGCCAATGGGGTCAGCCAAGGATTTCTTCTTTCCTCCAGGGGGTCCAAAGTCAGCTATTATGTCTCCTTGCTCCTCTGCAAGATTAGGTCTCACTGCTAGTGCTGGGATTGATCAGGTTTCGACAGCAGCTCACCTGAGATGTTAGTGGACAGATAAAGTCCTGATCTGAGGTGGGGGGACATCACTAATGTGCCATAGTTCCCACAGAAGGGATTGGTTCTGTTTCACTAGTCCACTCCCATCTGTGTGCTGATGGGTCCAGAAAATGTGGGAGTGTTTTGGGACAGCATGGGAGGAGGCCACTCCATCATCTTACTTTGACAGAGGGGCTTGGTCTGGTATGGGGACATAGAAATCTCACTGCATGACAATTGCCCTTAATCTCCAGGTTTTGATGGATAAGACTGCATTTTTGAAACCTATATTTTGCTATGTGTCAAAGGACACTACTCAGGAGTTTTTATGTAATTCCTGTGCAGTGCCACAGTTTTTCCTCATTTACTCCGGAATTATATCAGTGACAAATATGCCCCTTGGTGGGTGGCATATGAGTCATATTTGACATGTTATCAACTTTTTGCATCACTGGTGAACATGATAAGGCAGCTATCACCTTTTTCTGAATAACTATGGCTGTGTTCACCTCACAAAGATCTTGTTGGTATGACCAGAAAGGCTGAAGTGACAGCTTTCCAGAAATCTCACAATGACTTTTGTGGGGTAAATATTATCAATTTTACATGATGAAAACCATTTCTCCCAATTTACACAATGGGCAGTCAACCCCACTCATTGGCCCTGGCCACCACCTTCATGGAGCACATGACACTAGGAGAGGTCTGTGTTTAGATCAGCCTGCACATTCCAAAGGCTAATCTAAACACAGCCTCCCTTGGCTTTCTTCCCACTCCCACCTTTGAGGCTAAAAACCTCGGGATCACCTTTGACTCCACACTTTCCTTCTCTCCTCACATCTCTGATGTCTCTAATAAGTCACACTACCTGCTGCACCTCCTCAGAGGTATTCTTCCTTTCCTTACCTTCCCCCAGAAGCTCACTGTCACAAGAGCTCTGGTTCTTTCAAGACTGGACTACTGTAACAGCATCTTTCTCAATCTGCCTGCCTCTACTCTCTGCCCTCTCCAACTTAATCAAAAGAGGACTGTGAGACTTGACCTTGGCCTCAAGCCCAGTGATCGTATTTCTCCAGGACTGAAATCTCTGCACTGGCTCGCAGTCATGGCAAGGATTAAGTTCAAAACCCTTTGCATTGTCCACAAGGCCTTCTGGGGTCTGGGACCTCAATACCTTTAAATCGCTCTTCCTAAATATCTTCCCTCTCAAGCTCTTCACACATCCACCTCCAACTCCCTCAGGGTCAGTCGCTTCTCCAAGCAGCGAGCTGGTGGTAGATCTATTTCTTCAGCTGGGGCCTCCCTCTGGAACAGCCTCCCGGCCCCTCTGAAACTTGAGGAGCACCATCTCTGGTTCTGGAAGCACCTCAAGACCTTCCTCTTTGCTTCTGCTTTCTCTCCCCCTCTCTCCTGATGATCTCCTGACTGAATCTGAAACTGCACTGGTTATCTGCATACCCTCTGACCTCGGCCCAGCCCCCCCACCAGTTGCACACCAGCTCTGTCCCCATGGAAACTCTTTTACTCTGGGACTGTTCTGTATCCCTACAGCCTGAATAGCACCTAACACCTAATGGCTGCACTTACACTTGCACTTGCCACCTGCTGGCTGCACGTTTGTTTATTTATTTATTTATTGTCTTTATTTATTTATTGTCTTTATTATCTTACTGTTATCCTATGTACTGCACTATCCCTTCCCCATTCCCTCTACACTTTTCCCCTTCCCTACCCCCCTGCACTTGCGCAATGTCAATGTCACCTGGCCTAGTAGGCTTGTTTGTCTTTGTCTTCTCTCTGTTTCCACTCCCAAGCCTCGTCATGCCTTGAAACACTTCTGTATGGGCGCGCTATAAATGCCATATCATATGATATTTAATAACCAGCTAATGAATGTTTTTATTGCAGCTTGTGGGTCCTGGGGTCATAAAACTGGAGAGCAGAACTGCCTTTATCTCGTCCGCACAGCAAATTTGATCTCTACAAGTATTTAGGTTGTATTTTTAAAGGACGGCTGTGAAGAATAAGGGAGGCACTTGGAAAGTAAGTATTTTGAGTTTATTATAAGAGGGCCTGCCTTGCCCATCCCAACGGCTCTCTCATAGTCACGCGAACCAAACTCCAAAGGAATACACAGAGAATGGTTTGCGCGCCTAACATTCTGAATATGCCACTGAATACATCTCTACATATCTTCCTCCTTAAATAAAACAAGCATATTTTTCTCCAAACACAAATTTTGAAATTTAAAATAACATTACTAAAATATCTATACATTAAGTATAGCATGCAAATAAAGAGCGATAAAATTGAACACTAATTACTATAGCATAAATGAAATAAAACAAAACATGCATGCCTGAGATAATATAGGAAAACAACATCTCCTACACTTAATGGCACGCTGAGGTAAATACGTGAAAATTAAAACAAGAATCTTAACACTAATGACACATAGGGGGTCATTCCGAGTAGGGCAGTAAGGGTTAACGGTCACCGGTAACGAGACCGGTGCCATTAAACCCTTACCGCCCTATTCCGAGTTCCCTTTGCGGGTTGGTACTTAACGCCTGCTTTTTGCAGGCGTTAAAAAAACAACCCGCAAAGGGACCTAAGAGCTAATTACGGCACCGTAAGTTACGGTGCCGTAATTAGCACCTTCCCCATTACCATTGAGCCCTATGGGGCAAAATTGGGAATGGGGAAGGGCCCTTGGTGAATGGGGCATTACCAACCCCACCAACCTTGGAATGGGGCAGTAATTTCGCCATTCACCATGGCAGAGTCGGAAAAATAACGGCGTCAACCAAGGCGATAATAGCGCCTTGGTTAACGCCAGGGTCGGAATGAGGCCCATAGTCCTTCATCCAGACCGGCATGGACCTGAATCTCTGAACAGTGCAAGAACTATTATGAGCATTTTGAACACTTCCATCCTCTTGAGGATTTTGAACATTTGCATTTTGAACGTTTCCAACCCCTTGAGGATTTTGAACACATCCATTCTCTCCTCTCCTCCTCCCCCCATTTTCATCATGCTCACCTGTTGCCACTCTATTATCCATACCATATGTCCTGACATGCTTAATGCCATAACCACTGAGAAACCTTTTCATTGCCATTGATACAAATTGAAACCCATTATCCGATACAAGCTCAGTGGGTACACCTTCTTTAAAGAAAACTTTCTCTAGAAATGTAATGAGTTCTCTAGCTGTGACTTCTCTTACCGCCTTCCATTCAATCCATTCCGTATGAAAGTCAACCACCACAAACAAAAACCTCAAACCATTTCCCAGACCCATAATGGGTCCCATAATGTCTACAGCGACTTTAGTCCATGGTTGCTGCTGTACCTCATTTGGAACTAAAGGAACTTCCCTTACCACTTTAGTTTGTCACTCCTTTGACAGTCCATACACTCCTTCAACCACCTTTCAGCCATTTTATCAATGCGTGGCCACCAATAATTGTGATGAGGTTTTCTCTTCATTGCCCCTTCCCCTGGATGCCCCTCATGAGCCAACTCCACAAGACTCTCTCTGATAGCTTCTGGAGGAACCACTCATCGCCCTCTCCTTAGTCTGTCTCCCCGCAAATTCAGCTCTTCTTTGACTTCCCACCACATATCGAATCTTTTATCCAAACTCTTTTTATTAGGCCATCCCTTTACAGTCCACTCTTTAATTAGCTTATAATCTTCATCAGAACTTTCAGCCTGCAACTACTTCTCCTGAGCTACTGCCTTTACCGACTTCAGCCACTACTGACTGCTCCATTGCCTCATCCTCACGGTTTTCTGTGACAAGTAAAGGCATCCTAGAAAGACAATCTGCCACTACGTTTTTCTTTCCTGGCAAAACATTTAGGTCAAAATTAAACCCCTGAAGGCCCAAACCCCACCTGCTTATCCTGGGTGACCCTAACGCCCATCTTCCACTCTCGAATAACTGGACTAATGGCTTATGATCAGAGCGAATCACAAAACGTCTGCCCCACAAATAATACTTGAAATGCAAAACAGCCCGGAACATTGCCAAGGATTCTCTCTCAATAACTGAATATCTGGTTTCCGCCCCTCTCAAAGCTCTTGATGCAAAGACAATAACTCTCTCTTTATTGTCTTTGTCGAATTGTATTAACGTTGCCCCCAAACCCAATAAACTGGCATCAACTACCAAAACTGTCTTGTCCATGGGATCAAATCTGCCAATTGAAGGTGCCTTACTGATACATCCTTTAATGTTCTCAAAAGCCGCATCACACTCTGCAGACCATTCAAACTTCGCTCCCTTCTTAAGTATCATTCTTATGGGAGCCGACACCATAGCAAAATCTTTAATAAACCTGTGGTAATATTCAGCAAAACCTAAAAAAGACCTCACCTGGTCTTTGTCTGTAGGTACGGGAGCCTCCTTTACTGCCTCCACAAGACACGTTTTCGGTCTCACACCCGACTCATCAATATCATGTCCCAAGTACTCTACCTTTCCAACCGTAATCTTGCATTTATCTCTTTTCACAGTCAAACCAGCCTCTGATAACCTGTTCAACATTGTCTCAGAACCAAATCATGCTCAGACTTCGAACCCGCAAATACAAGCATATCATCTTGAAACACCACAATGTTCTTCATTCCTTCCATGATTGTGTCCATTACTCTTTGAAATACTGCCGCTGCCGAAGCGAGGCCGAATGGCATCCTGCAATATCTAAAAGTACCAAAAGGAGTGATGAATGCTGCCAAATGCTGGCACTCTTCTTTCAACGTAATTTGATGGTAAGCCTGAGAAAGATCAATCACAGAAAACACTCTTGCGTCCTTGAGAGTTGACAGTTTGTCACTTATTATCGGCAAGGGATGTCTGTCCACTAGAATGTTTCTGTTAATGTCCCTCATATCTACGCAGAGCCTTATATCTCCATTTGGTTTAGCCGCTACCACCACTGGCGACAGCCATTCAGAACTCTCACTTTCTTCAATTATTCCTCTCTGTAATAGCGTCTCAATTTCAGTTTTGAGTTTCTCCCTCAAATCATGTCTCACTTTATGTACTTTAGGGATTGCTCCCGTCTTCAAGAGAATCTCGTGCTCAAAGCCTTTTAACATTCCCAAGTCACCTTGAAAAACCAGCGGAAATTCTTCTTCCCACTTGTCCCGGACTTCAGCGACTGAAACCTGCTCCTCCGCACTTGCCTGAATTCTGATGCCCAGTTTGCGTTGTTCTTCCCAGCCTAACAATGATGAACCTTCTTGTGTCACATATACTTCTGAGTCACAACTTCTACCTTTATATTTAATAACAGCCTGGAATTTACCCAATACCTGGATCTTGACATTGACATAAGCATATGGCTCTATCGTATGCTCCTTCAACTCACTCACTCTCCTTTGCAGACAAACCTCATATGTCTTCTTCGAAACCAGAGTCCATGGTGAGCAACTGTCCACTTTCAAAGTCACTACTCTACCATTCATTAGAAAAACATCTGTTGGGGCAGTACGCATTCCGGACACTTCCGAGACTTCCAAAACATGTTTATTTTGAACTACTTGTGTTGTTTCCACATCTTCCTCTTGTTCCGAAACTCTTATAGATGACCCTATGTATTTCACTTGTCCTGCATCTCTACATACTCTGGCAAAGTGTCCCTTTTTCTTGCACTTTAAGCAGAAGACGTTCCTAGCAGGGCAAAATGTGCTGGTAGAAATATGGCGATTGCTGCCACATTTATAACACTTGACATCCTTACTCAAGCTCGCTTTCTTGAATCCCTTCACAATCGCCACCTCTCCCTCTTGTTTATCATTTTTCATGGTGGACATATATTTGTGGGCTTGCTCCATACCTCTGGCTGTCTCTAGCGTCACTTCCAAGGACACATCCTTAGTCAACAACCTCTCTTGTATCTTCGTGTTATTAGTACAGCGTACTAATTGATCTCGAATGAGTGAATCAGTGAACACTCCAAATTCACACGTGTGACTCAACGATCTTCGAGCCGCTACAAAGTTCTCCACCGGTTCTTGGGAGTCTTGCACTCTCTGAAAGAATTTATGTCTCTCAAACATTATGTTTTTCTTTGCCTCAAAATGAATCTCCAACTTTCTCACAGCCAGACTATATTCATCTATCTCTCCTTGCCCTTCCAAAGGGGGCTGGGGCAATCCATCATATATACTCCAACCCTCAGTGCCTAGGTTATGTAATAGAATTGCGTCTTTCCTTTCTGCTGCAAATTTATCTCCTACTATTGCCACCAGGTAAGTGTCAAAAATCTTTTTCCATCTGTCCCATCTTATTGGAGGCACACCTGGCTCGGATAGGAAGGGTGGGGCGGAGCCATGCTGGCTGTTGCCAAGATGAAAACAGTTGTGCCACAGTAAATAGAACCTTCTTGTCAGTACTTATGTGTCTGACTATTTTTCAATAGCCCCTTTCTCAGTGTCCTTTAATTGCCTCCTCTATGGAATCGCTTGTGTGCCCTCTCTGAAGAGCATACTTTACTTTAATGTTTAACTTGTTTTCATGTGCCTGCTTAAAGTTTCCCGGCGTTCAATTCTTTCTATCTTCTATTCAGTGAGCCGGGCCTAACTCACCATGACAACATGGGCCTTGAAATCTAGTTTCACATTTGAAAAAATCACAAGCAAAGAAAAACCCATGGCCCGACCCACTGAGCCAAAATGGCCTTTTAAATCCATTTCACTTTAAACTGAACTCTTGGAAATACACACAATTTTAACATGTAAAAGTGTCCTGCAAAGTTGTTCCCTGCATATGGTGGTTAAAGGAGGGCATCATGATTACACTTTTAGAGGCTTTAGAGCACATCTCGCTGTGCAGAATGTCACTTTAGAAAAATAAATTTGAAATATAATTTTGGACGATTTCAGGCATGAAGGGATTTCTTTTTACTGCAGTTCAGCGTCCCCTTATATATATTCTGCACACTGTTGTTTCCTCTGTGTTGGGCTCATGATAGACAGAAACCAAGTTCATATTTGAAAGTCTTGCACACATTTTGATGAACATTATTTTAATTTAAAGCAAAACCGAATATTCACGCATTTGTTTCTTTCACAGTAAAAATGCTTAATTTTGCTGAGAAGACTTGCAACCCATTTTCATTTAACATTCTGGGCACTGCTGTTTCTGAGAATGTTACTTTGGCTCTCCAAGAATTTGGCAAACCTTACCACATGTCTCTCCCTTATGCCAGGCAGTTGGCATATTCATTTATCATTAAGTTTTGAGGCCGAATTTTACTCCGTTTTGCTTTTGATTTCATAGGCCTCATTTTCCACATTATTTCAGGGCATGCCTTTTAACATAGGGGCAAGTCCCCCACTGCCTCTGGCCTTTTACTTATGGCATCCAGGGCTATTTCACCTCACAACCTCAGGTTGTAAGAAGTGTGTAAGAAGCATATCCAAAGATTATCCACTAATTTGTTTTGATTCTGAAAAGTATTTTTAAAGTATATTTACATTGTTACATGAATTGCTTTTTTAAAGAATGCTTATTTAAAACTGTATGTTAATTAAAGAAATACTTATTTATAACAGAGACCTTGAGTGTTAGTGTTACTTAGCTATTGGTATGTACGGATTTCATTTGTACAGCTCTACAGCTCACATTTACCCCTCTTGAAATGTGAGCTGCAGTCACACTATCAACTTATGTAGTACAGACGGGTGTCCAGTTAAAGGATCGAATGTAAAAGGTTAAAAAAAGTGGTTTTTACCACAAAAACGGGGCGTGGGCCCCCCCGCCCCAAAAAAAAAATGTTAAAAAAACAAACAATTTTTGCGATCCTTTTGTTTTCGATCCTTTTGAATCGATCCTTTTACCATTCAATCCTTTTTTTTCGTTCCTTTGACCTACAACCGTACAGACGTATACCAAAATGTGGGTTACCTGATACCAAGCAGGCTGATAAATGTTGTGTAGCCTTACACTGGGTGACTGCACCAATTCTTACCTAACACTGGAGGCAGGCAGTGGGATTGGCGTAGAGTGGAGTGGTTACATTGACTATTTGGTGTACTTGTTCCCAACTAAACCATCCACAAGAATAAGCTCCACCAAAAAGTTAAGCAATTGTAACATGCCAAATATGGATAACTTTAATGAGTCAGCCCTGACTTGCCTAACAGTAGAACAACTGAAATATGTGTGTACAACTAGGGGTCTGACTCTGAAAGGAAAGAAATGTGAATATATTGTCAGGTTGTTAAATCACCAAAGCTTGGGGAGTAGGCCTTTAACCCCTTAACTGCCATGGGTGTTCTCCCCAGTGCCAAGGCCTTTTTTGGTGATTTGGGTATGTTGCCATTCAATGGCTTGTAACTTTTTTGTTACATGAGATATCCTGGCCAAATGTGGCCCCTTATTTTCCCACATGTAGGCGGTCATAATGCCATACAGGAATCCTAGTTTTCTGTAGGGGGTGGGAGAAAATAACCAAAAAGGGAGAACATTTTTGGGTTTTTTCAAAAAATGCCAATAAAATGATGAACAAAGAAGCCTGTGGTTTTTTCCTTGTAAGAGCTAGGAACAAATTGTTTGCTGTGCTGAATTCCCCAATTTCATGGCTTTCAAGAACAGGTTGAGTGGAAACAAAAATACATTAGTTTGATGAGGTTATCAACCGTTTTGTGAGATGTAGGCGATTTTGGTCTTTTTTTTCCAATAGGACATGCGTGGACGGAATGGAAGAAAAGGGTAGGAAAGCTGAATTGGAGGACAGGAAGGCATACATTTCTGAAAAGGAAATTCCAAGTTTAGGGAGGGGTGATTTGTGCAGGTCAGGCAACAACTATGTAGGGAAAAATTCCATAGTTTGGGGAAAAATCCGGAAAATAACGGAAAATAAAGGTATGGTGGTGGACATGGTTGGCCTGGTATGGCATAGCTTCTATGAATTTTGAGAAAAACAATGCTCCACTACATTCCCCTGACTCTTGCAGTTAGGAAATCACAATTTTTTAATAATGTTTCACAAAACAAGCAGTACCACAAGCCATAAACGGAGCCATGGTACACAGGAGTTTTATGCTTACGGCCTGAACAGTCATACTTAGCATGTGTACATCAGCAAACAAACGCGGTGAGGAAGGGCAAGCATACATTTATTGAAGGAGCACAGGCAGACCTTTTCAAGGGTAGGTGACTTGTGCAGATTAAAAAGTGTATAGTGCCTAAAGCAGCGACTAAATGTAGGTCACATTTGGGAAATGAAAGGGTTGTGTGACAAAGGGCAGTAGCAAATGGGTCAAAACGTTATGAAAACCATGCAAATACAACAAATGTCATACCTTCCCAAGTTCCCACACTTGTCCCAACGAAAACGGTATCTCACATGTGGGGTGCACCTACCTGGGCACAAAGGGGAAAGCCTAAAACACAGCTAACCCCAAGTCTTTTCGCACAGCAGAATTTCAGGAATTTTGCTCAAGCAAACACCATACAGATTTGGGTCTAGGGAGTGCAAGCCACTAAGGAAAATTGGGAACCCCATGCATTTTTAAAAAGAGGACACCTGTGGGACTCCACATAGGTCCAACTTGCTCAAATCGTACCAGAATTTATTACCCTGAACCCCCAACAAAGTTTGATATTTGGTGAGAAAAAACAAAATTTTCAATTTGCCTGGGTTTCTAAAAACAGTACTCACATAACATTGCAGCTGCTCGCGTAGAAAAACCTTTGTAAACAGTAAACAAAACAAAAAATATTTGTTACCTACAGTCATCCCAGCAAAAACAAATCCTCAGTACTACTCTCCGATCACCTCCCCCCTTTCAAGCCATCCCTGGTGGTCTACTGACCCTCGCCCCCCAGTAAAACACATTTTCCCCTTCCTAGGGGCAGAAATCTATCCCCAGGGAGGGCTACATGAGTTTCCCCCCTCTATTTTGGGTAGGGGGGAGAGGGCCACTCTAGGTCTACTAGTCCTAAGAGGCCTTGCCTGCCTAAAGAAGCAGTGAGTATGTATGAACCTAAACTTGATGTGTTGGATTGGCTGGGTATGTTTGAATACACTGTTGGGGACAAACTCATGGAAGGCCCAGCACCTTCCCCCAAAAAGGAATGTAGGCCCAGTCAGACAGCAAGTATAAATTGCGGTTTATTACAGCCAAAACCAACAGGGATCAGTACAAGGATCGAAGAAATCCCAAGAGATCTCAACATCTCCTCTCTCGCAGGCCAGTTTTGTATCCCGATTGCATCATAGTGATGTTACAACCTGGGCCCCTCTCCAGGAAACATATCACACTACTGGATTGGGTACTGAGTGATAGTCAACCTCTAGGAGACACTATAGATATTATTCTACTGGATCTCGCGTGTCAGATGACTTGCCTGGTCCATCCCCAAATTACTAAACAATGTTGCAGTGTGAGGGTCTTACCATTGGTTCTTGCCCGTTGCTAATTACCCTTAGGATACTGAACTATGATTGGCTAGAGCTGACATCCCCAGGCCTGGGATCCACAATGATTCTCAGTTCTTGGTGTACCTTTTCATGGTAATCAGAACTACTATGTGTCTGCATTGTAACTTGTGTCTACCACCCTAGACTATGAGAGTGCCCGTTCACTTTACAAAACCATCGTCTCACATTGTAACATCTTTGTTGCAAGCTTCTGTCTGGCGGTGTGAGACCGATTGTCTTTCCCAGCTTCTGGTTTTGATTCATCATTGGAGTCAGCCGGGTCAAGTGTTCGTATACCACGATTTGGAGCTTCTGCAGCTCTGAATTACTCTGAATTATGAGGAATTATTCACATGTATTTCAGCTGATGTTACTGTTGTTCAGGGAATGGAATGTCACTTGTGCCTGGTGGCTTTGGCAGTGGGCCATGTCTCACACGTTCGCTCGTGTCCTGTCTGAATGCATCTCAGCTCAGCCTCTGCTGAGAGGCTGTGGCCTGCTGTAGTTTTCCTAAACCATAACGTGGCTTCTACCTGTTCGTGCTATTCTATATTCTCCAAATTTAGTCACACATGGTTCTGTCAGGTCCCATAGCTGCTCCAGTTATTAGCATGCAAGTATCTGCAAACTTTACTCAGGGTCTCTTGCTTCTTGTGGTTTCTGTGTTGCTGTAGTTAAGCTAATGACAAAATAACAAAAGCAATGCCAGTATGTATATGTGTCTGTCCTCTAACTTATAGAACTGTATGCTCATGTTCTTCATGTATTCCAGTGTGTGTTTGTGTACCGAAGTGAGGATGGCACGTGTGCTTCCTGATGCTATGTTGTGGTGTCTCCTCCGACGTCAGTTCATGGCTTCTTGGCTCTTAAATCGATAATTGCAATTGAGGTATTTTTAGTTGCAGCCTGAGGCTCTTTGTCACTTTGGGTAAGGTTTCTACTGCTCCTAGTCTGTATGTCTGGCTGAGTGGGTACCTCTCGGCATACTGATCGACATTTGTGCACTGGGAATCAGTCTGAAATAGTATGGGTTATCACGGGATCTCCTGGTATTCTTCTGTGTCATGTACCTTATAGGAGGGGGAAGAGAGGGTGAATTTGCCCATCCCTCTTCAACACCTATGGTTTCAAGGAGTAAGTGGGAATGATCTGATTCCAAGGCTCATGTCTAGTCTCCCACTGAATTACTCTGATGCTGTTATGGAATTGGGTGCCTGTGATAGAAAGGACTATGAGTCAGTTAAACTGCCATTAAAACCCAGATTTCGGAAGACTCCTTCCCAGTACCTTAAGAGGCTTACGAGCCTTAAAAAGACTGATGGTACCCCTTGGGATACCTGGGTATGTGAATGTTGGAAAATCTTAGATGGTTGAGTTAAGGGGTACAGAGTACACACCTTTAAATGAATGAGAAATCTTTTTTTGCTAGAATCTATTTTTGATGCCTGCTTTCCTGAGCTGAGACAGCACTTGGCTGACTCTAAGGAAATTGATCCTAAAAAGCTAGCACAAGCTGCTGACGTATTTATTTATTTATTTATTTTAATATTTATTACATGCCACATGTCCATAGGCCTCAGAGCGCACATGAAGGACAAACAAGAACGGGACAACAGGAGGTTCATTGGTCAGGCAGGGTAGTCAGGCAGGAGAAATAGGGCGGTACAGAATTTAACCTGGGTTGAGGTTGAACAGATACGTTTTAATCTGCTTCTTTAATAGTACCATTCAGGCATATAAGCCCAGGGAGTGAGTTCCAATGAAGAGGAGCCTGGACGTCAAATGATGTCCCCCCAAAGCGCACAAGCTTGTATCTAGGCTGGGCAAAAGTGGGGAAGGCATAGGAGCGGAGCTGTCTCCCTGGTGTGTGTGTCTTCACTCGATCCTTTAGATATGTGGGACAGGCATTGGTATGGCATTTGAATGGCACATCAAAATCTTGTGTTTGATCCTATGTTGTACAGGCAGCCAGTGCAACATCCTAGGAGCATTGGACACATGGGAGCATGTAGGCATGCTCTGAAGGGCCTGTACTATGCTATTCTGGGCAACTTGTAGCGCTTGCATTTTTGAGCATGTTGTCCAGCTAGGAGACTGTTGCAATAGTCTAGTCTGGAGTTTATTAGTGCAGAGGCAAGCAGTGCACAGTTCATAACAGTGAGAAATGGGTGGATGTAGTTCAGTGACTTCGAGATGAGACCACAGGAAGATTGAATATAGATGACATACGGTCTCATAGTCAACTCATTATCAAGAACAACCCCTAATGTCTTACCTTTCTTGGACACATTGATGATGGGACCCGCAATGCAACATTTTTAAAGGCTGGGGCCAGTCTTTTTAGATGAGTTCGGGAGGCCACGATCAAGAGCTCGATCTTGGTACAGTTCAGGGTAAGGGAATTGTTTGCCGTCCATGCCTGGATTGCGTCATAGATTTTATTGATGGTGGCCAAATCATGTTCATATTTCCCGCTTAGCTCAAGGACAACCTGGGTGTTGATATAGAAGACATACGGTCTCATAGTCAACTCATTATCAAGAACAACCCCTAATGTCTTACCTTTCTTGGACACATTGATGATGGGACCCGCAATGCAACATTTTTAAAGGCTGGGGCCAGTCTTTTTAGATGAGTTCGGGAGGCCACGATCAAGAGCTCGATCTTGGTACAGTTCAGGGCAAGGGAATTGTTTGCCGTCCATGCCTGGATTGCGTCATAGATTTTATTGATGGTGGCCAAATCCTGTTCATATTTCCCGCTTAGCTCAAGGACAACCTGGGTGTTGTCAGCATAATTGGTATACTGTATACTCAGGGCATCGTGTTTGGAGGACATGTAGAGAGCTTTCTTCACTACCTGCTACATGGCAGTCTGGGGCCAAGAAATGATGACATCCACTGCAATGCCTGATTGCAGCAATATGCGATCTCTCCGAGCCTTGTCACTAGTAGGGCATGATCCACCAGGTCGAAGGCAGCAGAGAGATCCAAAAGCATCAATAATGCAGGATGACCTCTATCCGCTATGCCAGCCAAGGAGGATATAAGGTCCAGCATGGTGGTTTCAGTCCCATGCTGAGCTCTGAAAGCCAATTGGGTGGAGCCTAAGATATGGTGGTCTTCAATGTGCTTCTGTAGCTGTAAGTATGCTAATTTGTCCATGGCTTTAAGGACAAATGGCACATTAGTAATAGGTCAATAATTACCAGTAAGGTGGGGGTCTGCGTTGGCCTTTTTTAATAGGGGTGTAATTCAGGCCTTCCTGGGAGAGGAAGGAACCATGCTTTCATCAAAGGATACGTTCATGAGTTTAGCTATCTAAGGGGCTAGTAACCCCAGTGAGTTTTTAACGACATATGCTGGACACCAGACACCGAGGCATGAGCTAGGTTTCAGGTTGCGTATGACCTTGGAGGCTTGATCCCTCTGAGTAATGGGAGAAGTTAAAAATGGGATGCTATTGTCTACAGGGGGCAGGTCCTGGGAAACATTTGCTTTGATGTTACATCCCTGTGATGATGACTGGATGTTACTGATGGCCTGTCTGTGCCCTGCAATCACAGCTAGGAATTCATTATGGATTTCCTGACACCATGTGGAGGCTTTTGTTAAATCATGGTTAGTGGGAGGAGTGCCCTGAAAATATGCCAATATTACAAACAGTTTGCTGGTATTGGAGCGTGCATTGTTGATTCTATTATTGCAATAGGAAGATTTGGAGTTAATTGTGGCAGTTTTAAATTCCTTGACTGCTTGTTTATACTGAGCTAATGTGTCTAGGTGTCATAATGCCTACCCCCGGGGACCCAGACCAAGTCCAGCAACCCCGGAAGCAGGCATCAAGTTACCCCAAGCAAACCCAACAACCCCCGCTAGGGGCTATTTGGATGCAGTCCTGGCACCTATGGCGCCAGGCTCATATGGAGAGTCAGTCCTGGCGCCTTAGGCACCAGGCTCATAGATTAAAACTTACCTGATGCAGACCATGCTGCAAACTTACCTGATGCAGACCATGCTGTAAGAGCTCCAAGCCAAGCGAGGCTTGGAAGGGACTATTTTACCTAGGGACTATTTTTTTACTCGGGTGGGCTGGGAAGGAATACTTACCTGGGACTACTTTGGGGCTATTTAAACCACACCCAAAGAGCAGCACACGCTTCGCGTTATTCTACATCCAGCAGCGTAATGCTCACCGTGCCTGCAAGTCTGCATCCAGTCTCCTGCCACGCCCGCCTCGAGTTTGGAGCTCCTAGAAAAAGGGAGAAAGAAGGAGAAAAGGTTAGAACAAGAGCAATACCTTTGATCCTTACCTGAATTCCCAATCCATCACGCCTTCGAGCTGGAAGAAAGAAGTTATTTTATGCGCGTCGCCTCGCCTGCTGCAGCGCCGCGCTGAACTCACCGGCCTTCGCAGCATCTTCACATTTCACCGCATCCTCCTGCATGTTACCGCCGCACTCCGGCACCTAAGGAGAAGACAAGAACAGCAAGGTGAACCAAAGGAATACACAGAGGAATACCCCCCATGGACTTACCTGATTTTAACACCGGGGGTACTATTCGCTTCAGGGGTCGGCGCAGTTTACACTTCATCTTATCCGAACCCCGGCCCCTAAGGGGAAACAAAAGGACAGCAAGGTGAAACAAGGGACTAACAAGGGGAACCCTCCTCACCAGAAAAGACTTACCTAATTTTACCGCCAGAGGCATTATTCCCCGAGACTTCATACTTTCTCTCAGCGCCTGTATAAGGGAGAAAGCAACAGGTTACATATGGACATTATTTTATCGAACTGTGTTGGATAATACAAATCCTTACCAGAACATTACCGGTTGCCACAAGGAACTCTTCAGTAGGGTCAAGCTGCAACCTGCAAGCAATCGGACAAGAGTGAAAGTCAGGCATTTGAACTCTTACGAACTACATACTTACTGCGTCTTGCCTGGAATGTCAGAGTCAATATTGTCCTGGAACTCACCAATTCCTTCGAGCCAGTGAAGCAACTGGTTATCTACGTGCCCCTGCGCTCAATGCAGGATGGAGAGCTCATCTTTTCAAATCATCAGGTGAGACTATAAGTGGGAACATCCAAGGTAATCAGTGGGGAGAACAGCGGGCTGGGGGGATTTACGCTCAACTCCACAGGTGGTTAATTCCCTTATTCCACTTGCAGAAGAATATTCCTACGGGCCAAGCGAATTAAGCTAGGTGGGCCAGTCAAGTCCGTCATCTCGGCCCTACGCGTCACATTGGTGGAGACCGCAGCAGTCCAGTCCAGATAGACGCCTCTGTGGGAGCCAGGTGAGCGTTACACTAGACTGGGGTTCTTGCAGCACCCTTTTCCCCCGCTCTCTTTATCTGTCTGATAGAAACAATGTCATCAGAGAACCATGTATTTTTATGTGCCTCTGGTTTCATTGATAGCCAACAGGGCCACTCATAAATACCCTGGGGCAACTTACAAGAAGGAAGAGGGGAAGCAGCACAAGAGAGAGTAAAGAGAATTCTAATTCCCACCATCCAAAAGAGGGCCACAAACACAGCAAGGGTAAATTCCATGGTAAACATGGTAGGTCTAGTGAACCCTTTGGTACCAAACCACAGGCAGGTCAACAAAAAACCCAATTCCAGAGAACATTTGGAAAATGTTTTCTATGTGGGCATGTAGATCATGTGAAAGGGGATCCCAGATGTACGGGTAAATCTTCAAGGGTCCTTAGCCTACATCCCTGAGGGAGAAGCACACATGGCAAGTGCACACTTTCAACGAATGGCTGAAGACACTGTTGGAGTTCAGGCCAGTGTATCTTTACTGTCCCTGGGTCTGTGGGAACAACATAATGTGGATGTTTATAATTCCATTCCAGATAACACCAAATAATATTAAAAGGACAGTGTTCTTGTAAATGGCCATGAGACCACTGCCATCAGAGACACTGGGGCAAGCATTACAGTGGTTGATGAAAGCTTTTTCAAACCTGAGGATGTAGCTATGACACCCAAAGGTCCCACTAAACTTGCAGGAGGCCCTATCCAAATGATTCCTAATCTGCCAGCTCTCATCCAGTGCAGTAACATGACTGTTAGGATCCCTGTTAGTGTACAGAATGAAGTGCCAGGGAGAGTCTCCTGCTGGGAAATGACTTGAACACTCTTGGAGTAGTGTCTAGTACCCCCAGGCATCCCAGCAAAAAGAGCCAGGAGCAAACAAGATTGGCCAGAGAGGCAACCTTAAGAGACTCTCAGTTTGAAGTTAAGGAGATTTCCAATATCTCCAGTCCACAGGAAGGCCACCCTTCAAATTCTAAGAAAAGAAAAGAGACTAAGGAGAAATCCAAGATCTCTGGGAAAAAAGGCCTAAAACCTAAACCTATACATAGGACAAGAACATTCCGGAAAGGACTGTCGCAGGTCATGCCAGTGACCCCTTCCCCAGTTGATGCTGAGTGGGAGGACCAACCATAATCTGTGGAATCAGCTACTGGTCACACAGAAGCTGGAAGAAAACCTTCCCTGCATTGCAGATCTCGATCCTCGAGACCATTATGACCTGCAGAATTTACTTGCAGAAGGTCGACCCTCTAGGGCATCAGAGGACAAATAGAGTGTCCCTCTCTAGAAGGTATGCATCAGCAGACAGCTTCCCAGCTGGAAGAGCAAGAGCCAGGGAAGCATAGGCTTTACTAGGAGGATGGCCTCCTCTACAGTGAACCTACTGAATCTACACCAGGGGACTACAGGAGGCTTGTAGTGTCCCAGGAGGTGAGGTACAATTTCTTACAGTTGGCACACGAGATCCCTTTGGCTGGTCACATTAGTTTCAAGAGGACCACAGAGAGAATATCTCTGTACTTCTACTGGTACAAGATGGGGGCTGATGTAGACAAGTGCTGTAGGAACTGCCACACGTGTAAGACTTCTGGCAAGAGTGAACCCAAGAATGTGACACCTTTAGGCCCCTGAACAAGAAAATGTATTAAGTGGTGCACACCTTGTTTTTAGGAAAAGAAAAAATCTAATTTTGATAGATCAGCAAAAGCTGATTTCAAAAGATTCAAGGTGCGGGGGAGGAAAAAAGGCCTTGGCACAAAGACCTACTATATATAGGAGAGAAAAAATTATCCACGTTGGGGATCTTCCTGTCCCCTGCACACTTTCGACATACGCCCATAGAACAGTCAGTGATTTAATATACACAGATAATGTAGATTATATGCACAATTAGGTTTAGCAAGCACTCTAGAATTGGCAATTTCATTAAAAGCAATGGTTTAATCAAACAAACATAATATATTCGAGGAGAAGCACATTACAAATGGGGAGTCCAATCTTTTTGGCAGACGCGTTTCGAGGTGTCCCTCTTCTTCAAAAAGGGCCTTATTGGACTGTTGATTGAAGTCACACGAAAGGAAAAACAAAACAAATAGATGTATGTTACAGCCCATATTGACGGATTTGTCGATATAGCAGATAGACACATAGAAGTTGAGCCATCATTAAAAAGTGTTTACATTCGGAACTAGTATAGACAATTAGCTAAATGTTGTAGCAAGCCACGTCAAAGAAACACTCTAGACATGTGTAAAACTATATGACGTGGAAAAGATTATAAAGGCGAGGTTTCCCTGTTAACTATACTGGAGGATATGAGATGTCTAGATACTAAGCAATCATCAAAGATGAATGCTGCAAAAAGGATCCATACGTAGTTATAGTAATAGTAGAGCGGACTACTGATGTCCCTCAGGATATCTAAGTGGGCGTTCCCAGTGTTGTCTACAAACACTTAGGCCCTCATTACGACCCTGGCGGAGTGGGTTTCCGCCAGCGTTATTCGCGGCGGACCCGTCCGCCCTACTACGAGTTCCCGCAGCGCCATGGAGCCTTTCTCCGCCTGGTTTTTCCGGGCGGAGAAATCCATGGCGCTGAAGGGACCTCGTTGTTAATTACGCCACCGTACTTTACGGTGGCGTAATTAACGCCTTCCCCACTCCCATTATACCCTATGGGGCAAGAATGGGAATGGGGAAGGGCAAAATGGGGATTGGGGATTTACCGCTCCGCCAAGGTCGGCATGGGGTGGTAAATCCGCCAACCCCCATGGCGCTATCGGCGGCTTTCCGCCGTGCTCCGCGGTGCATTTAGCACCGCGAATTCCGCCAGGGTCGTAATGAGGGCCTTAGTAAAGTAAAGTACCCTCAGTGTAAGGTGTAATAGGTGACACTCACCACTCATATACATATAATTCAATAGTCATGCAGGCATTGATGTTGTAATTCAATAGACCTCCTGAATCAGGCTATATCATCTGGAACCGAAATTGAATTTTCCAAATTAAGAGAATAATAGAATAATGTTAGAGTGGTATTAATTGTATACAAGCTTCAATATACCAAAGGAAGAGATTGGTCCTAGAAACTCACAATTTTCGGGTACAATGTTACTCGTATTGGTAGGGGTAGATCTCAAGCAGGGGGAATCCCCATGTATGATGACACAGAAAATATGCTGTTGTCTGCAGAGAAATAGACATATAGTGAATGTCCTGAATGTAATTATGGCCAGTGAAGCAGTTAGCAAAATCTAATGAAGACCCCAAATAAAAAGTACCTTGCAAACTTAGCGAGCCGGCGAAAAGTGGCTTCTTCAATGTCTTTTGAGTCAAGGTAAAGTTACAGCATGCAAACTAATCAACATGCTAGTTCTGGGCTTGTGGGCTCATAACTAGTAAAGAAAATTCAAGGGTGATATGCTCAATATGTGTCATGCGGAAAGTTGTAGGTGTACTATATTCCTATTCAATTACCTTCTAAAAAAATAGCAGGCTGCAGTTAAGAGGCTCTTCTGATGTCCGATGTGTCCGAGCGGGATGAATGGCATGCAGTTGAATCAGGGTGCACGTACCCGATGGAAAGGCAGGTGCCTGAAGAACAAAGTAAACAAAGATTCACTGAAAATGTAATAGTGGACAGACGGTGGAAGTACTGTAGATCTAGATCTAGTGAATGAAAATGAATGAAAACAGCAGTAGTTTCAAGAAGGAGGTACCTCAAGATGGTAAGTGAATAGGTTCAGTCGTTCCTGCACTGGTTGCCAGGGGAACCAGAATCCGCGTCCAGAAAGTATGGCAAATCAATCGCCGATATCAGGTCAGCCTGTCACATAGAAAGTAACAGGGATGGTCAATGAATCTGGTGGAAACGAATGAGTAAGGTATGGTAATGAATCTGGTCGAAATGAATGAGTAAGGTATGGTAACTAAAGATAAACGATCGAGTAATACCTTGGAGGTCCATTGAGTTAGGATCTGATCAGCGTTCAGAGTAATAGCGCGTCCGTCACCAAGGAGACGGTCGAAGCGAGGAGTGCACGTTTATTCACATGGAAACTGAAAATGGACCTCACCGTATCTCAAAAAAAGGTTGTCCATCTTGGAGTGGTTTTAAGATAGGCGAATGAAGCCAAGAAACGATCAAAGTGGAAATAAGTCCTAATATGAACTTCAAAAAGTTATGAGTTGTATATAATTGGGGCCAAGGTGTTCTTGGGAGAAAAAACGGGGGAGAGTATATTAGGCAAGCTACATTGAGAAAGTAAAAAAACATTATTAAGAAATAAATGACGAATGTATGGTGTATGAGATGCTCAACATTCCGTGTCTAAAGTCTATATCACATGGTCACACACGAAAGACTGGTGTGTACCCTTATTCCGGAGTTACAATGGTGTTAGGAAATCACATCAGTACATAGGGTCACTATTAGACACAATAATCCACATTCACATGTTACTGTAGAGAAAATCAATATTGGTCACCATCTACGGTCATACCCAAATATTTAGGTTTAAAATCAAAACAAGACACATGACATATTGAGCTAACCGATGTTCTATGATAAAGCCATTTCATAAATGCTGTTGATTTCAACGGACCGTCAGCTTTACAGTAGGGGAAATCCTCCCGTTTTTGAATGAAAAAGCGGTGTCTTCATAGGTAAGAGAAGTTATCTCTTCATCACTAAGGACCTTACCAACAAAAGGTTGTTGAGGTACATAGTATGGCCAGGTTTGGGCATGCATACATATGACTGGTGTCTATTGAAGAAAAGCATCTGATGTATAGAGAACTCATGGAGGTGGCCTAAAGGTAGAGTGTACATTAGATGCCTCCTGTCAGTAGAGGAATTGGCAGTGTCATGGAGGAAATGAACAACAGAAGAAACCTATGGTGGTATGAATCCAGTATATACAGAAGAGGAGGTGTTCTACATCAATCTGCCATAAGTCAAGGCCCGATAACTGGGCCCAGCGTGTTGGTACAGAAAACACGGTATGAAACATAGTTGTCGGGGAACCATAATACCTACAAAAAACAACTTAGGGAGAATTTCTCATTAAGACCCGAGAGGGGTTTAGTGTGTGCAGGACATGTATTCAGTATTTTTCTCATTGGGACAGAAGGGATTGGTAATTGCCATTCCTCTTAGGGCGTTTCACCACTTCTACCACTTGGAATTTAATGTGGGCGTTGGTGTGTTGATGTTCAATGAAATGTCTTTTTACAGGGGATCTGAGATTATTACACCTGATTGTCGATTTGTGCTCTGACCATCTGTCTTTAACTGGTCTTGTGGTTTGGCCTATGTATAGTTTACTACAGGGACATTTTATTGAGTATATCACACCCGCGGAGAGGAAGGTAGCAAAGTCCTTCATCTTAAATGTCTTTCCTGTTTGAGGATGAGATATTGCTCCACCTTTGATTACGTTGTTACAGTGGGTACAATTCAAACAAGGGAAAGTTCCCCTTTTCTTGGGGCTGATTAGGAGTTGTTTATCTCTCGCTGGTCTCTCTGCTCTTACAAGTTTGTCCTTCAAATATCGTCCTCTCTTAAAGGCCATCATGGGTGCCTTAGGGATAAGTCTCAAAAGGTCGGAGTCATTATGAAGTATAGTCCAATGTTTCCATGTTTTTTTGCTGATTTGGAAACTTTGACGTGAATACATAGAGATATATAATAGTGGTGTTTCTTTCTCCTTGTCCTTAGGGGTGCGTAGTTGTTCTTTCGTGAGAGTAGTAGTTCTTGTCAGAGCTTCATCCATGACATTTTCCACGTAACCCCTAGATTCAAACCGCTCAATTAAGAGGGAACATTCTGAGTCTAAACCTGCTGGATCTGAGATGATCCTTTTAAGCCTTAACATGTGACTATAAGGAAGGCTCTTAAGCATGGACTTAGGTTGAAAACTGGTGAAGTGTAGTAAATTGTTGACGTCAGTCCGTTTATGGTGGACAGTTGTTACGATGTTACCCTCCTTGATTTCTAAGCTCACATCTAAAAAGTGAAGTGATGGTTCTCCTACTTCCATAGTGTATTTGATTGTCTTATGTACTGAGTTAAGATATTCGAGGAAAGGGTCTAATTCATTTCTCGTTCCACACCAGATTCCAAAGACATTGTCAATGAACCGTTTCCATATTAGAATCTTAGATGACCAAAATGGGTGGCCCAGTACATGATCCTTTTCAAATTTAAACATGTAGCTTTGGCATATATAGGGGCCATGGCTGATCCTATTGATGTCCCGGAGGACTGGATGCAGTACCTTCCCTGGAAATGAATGTAGGTATTCTATAATATTATTTCAAGCAACTCCACAACAAATTCTTTGTTACCTCTTGTTTGTTTGTTTCTTTGTTTGTTTATTAATTTATAGGGCGCACCGAACCCGTAAGTAACTGGGCGCAACATTGTATAAGTGTACTCGAAACTTGCTACATAGGATATAGTTGCACAATTAAATAGTTACAATAGCATGACAGATGATAAAGGAAAAAATAGGATGATGCATTAAAATAGGTCTACACAGGTATGTACATTGATGATGGCTCCAAAGTGGGTCATATATCATTAGTGCACAACCAGTTCAATGTGTTGCGCCTGAAGATTAGGTAGGATTGGTCAGCTTTAAGTGCAGCGGTAGGGCATTCCATGATTGGGCAGCTTTTACCGGGAAACTATTACCTCCGGATTTCTTCATCTTAAATGTGGGTATCTCAAGGCAAAAGGAGTTGGCAGTTCTAGTAGGGTGGATAGTTGTTCTTCTTACCATTCTCTCAGTCGGGTATGGTGGTGCTGTGTTGTTCAGGCATTTATAGGTCAAAGAGATAGTTTTGAGTAAGATTCTATCGTTAATCTTTAGCCAATTGTGTTCCCTTCTGATTCTGGAGACATGTTCTCTGTTCGGGATGTTCAGGGCCGTTTTAAGGGCATTATTCTGTAAGATTTGTATTTTGTCCAGGATATACTTGTTGGCCCCTAGGTTTAGGGCATTGCAGTAATCCAATTTTGACATTATTAGGGCGTTTGCAAGGGTGATAGAGCTTGTTTTGCATAAGAATGGTCTGCAGGCTCCGATAAGTTTGCAGGTGTAGGCTGTTGACGATGCCATGGAATTCACCTGTTTCTTTAATGTAAGGGTGGAATCAAGGTACAATCCTAGGGTTTTAACTTCCTTGGCTACCTTAATGATATTTTAATTTATGTGAAGGCAGAGTAGTTGGCATTCAGTTTTTTTTTAAGCTAGAGGTTGATCCTAGGATTAGGATTTCTGTTTTGTCGTCATTCAGGCAGAGGCCATGGGGTGCCATCCATGCCTGAATGAAGAGGTATATTTTATTTACCAAAACACTATCTTTGTCAAAGTTGCCCAAAAGGGGAATGAGGATCTGACTGTCATCTGCATAATTTGTGTAGATGACACCCAGTCTGTCCAATTTGTCAAATAAGTGCTTGGTAAATATGTTATACATGGTTGATGATACACACAGGAACGCCACATGTAGTTTGGATAGGGTCAGCGGAAGCCGAAGGGGAGAAGATTTGCATCGTGCTACTATCAAGGAACGACTGAACCCATGCAATTGCGCCTGTTGAAAAGTGGGCTGCCGTTGCCAGGTGTTTACACAGTACTCCGTGGTCCACCAGGTCAATGTCCGTTGACAGGTCCAAGAGGAGCAGTATGGCAGTTTTCCCTTGGTCCCTTAGTTCATCAATTAGGTTTTTATGTCAATAACAGCCATTTCCGTGCAATGTTGACGTGAACCAACAAGATGGTTGGTTTGCAGGTATTTTTTAATTTGCAGCTTTGCGACTCTGCCAATGATTTGAAGGTGGAAGGGCACTGTAGTAATAGGACTATAATTGGTTGGAATTGATGGTTCCAGAGTTTTTTTTTTTAACAATGGTAGTACCCATGAATGTTTTAAGTTTCCTGGGACTGTGTTAGTCGTGAAAGAGGCATTGATCAGCTTAGTAATAAAGGGTGCTAGGTCTCTCGCTGCATCTTTGATTATTTGGTCGGGCAGTTGTTACCCTGACAATTGGACGGTGTTAAGGATAGAATAGTTTTTTCTGTATCCATGATAGAGACTTTGGTGAAACTGAAAGGTTCAGGGCAGCTGGTGGACTCTGAGGACTTAGGGAGTTGTGGTATGGTATGTTGTAGAGAGGTTTTTTATTGTCAATCTTAATTTGAAGTGTAGATATTTTGTTAGTTAGTGCATTCTGAACACTGGTGCACCATAGTTTATCCTTTGGTACGGTGTCTAATAGAGGACTAGGGGATTCCAGTTCCCGGAGGATCAGGAAGAGTTCCTTAGTGTTAGAGCTAGCATTAGAGATTCTTACATTGTAGAGGTCTTTTTAGATGCAGATTATTTCCTTTTTGTAATTATAAGCAAAGTTGGTCAATAGTGTCTTGTTTTCCTCTGATGGGGTGTGAAGCCATAGGGTTTCTAATTTTCTTTTCGGTTGTCTAAGGTCTTTGAGATGGGGGTGAACCACGTATTGAGGTGTCCTCATTGTTTGCTTTTGCACAGTTTCAGCGGTGCGATAGCATCTAGGGCTTTAGACATGGTGTTGTTAAACACTTCAACGAGAAGGGTGTGGTCAGTGTTGCTTGGGAGTGAGTTCAAAGATGGAAGGATAAGGGGGAGTAACTTATCTGGCGTGATATTTTTTTTACTTCTGGTTGGAAGAGGTGGAGCCATGATAGTGTCTTTAGCTGCTTCTTTGTCTAATGTTAGCGAGAAATCAATCAAATGATGGTCAGTCCAAGATTGTTGGGTCACTTTAGTGATCTTAGTCTCAAAATTCAAGTCGGTCACCCAGTCAACTCTTATATGTGAGTGGTTCAGGAGAAGTCAAAGTACTGTACCAATACCCTCCCCATGGGAGATAAAGGTGTATAAGCTACATACATCCATACTAAAGAGGATGCACTCTGTGCTTAAAGTTGTAAGCTCCTGCAGACAGTTCAAGAAGTCTGTGGTGTCCTTAAGGTAGGTAGGGATTTTCTGAATGGTCCACGTAGATAGCAAGAGGGTCGAATACACTCTTGGTTCCTGCTACTATCAGTCTTAACAGTGGATTCTTACTGTCTTTATGAACCTTGGCTAGGCCATAGAACACTGGTGTTATTGGGTGTTTATTAACTAGAAATTGCCAGTCGTTTTCATATGAGTTGTCAATTGTTCTATCAATCAAGGTCTTGATTTTCTGTAATGGGTCGCCATCCAATTTGGTGTAAGTTGCAGTGTCATCCAGTAGCTCAAGGCATTTATGCGTGTAGTATGATGTGTCCATAACCACAATGGCACCACCCTTATCAGCTGGTTTGATTGTGAGTTCTTCATCTTTAGCCAGCGTCTCAATGTTTTCCAATTGACTATTCTTGATGTTCAGTGGTGAGATTCTCTCATAGTCAATTCTCTTAAGATCATTCATCAAACTCTGCTCAAATAGGTCCAGGATGGAGTTCTGGATCTGTGGATCAAAGGAGCTTTTGGGACGTAGCTCCAGATTGTCATCCTCAGGGTTTGAAGATGCCTGGTAGGATTCAAACCCAAAGAACATCTTCAATCTGAGTTTCCTCAAAAGTCTGCGGAGGCAGACCGTTTCCTCAAATAACAAGGTAGAGTATTTGAGGAAAAGGTCTGCCTCCACAAACTTTTGAGGAAACTCAGATTGAAGATGTTCTTTACTAAGGGTTTATCGACAACATTGGGAACGCCCACTTAGATATCCTGAGGGACATCAGTAGTCCGCTCTACAATTCCTATAACTACATATGGATCCTTTTTGCAGCATTCATGTTTTGATGATTGCTTAGTATCTAGACATCTCATATCCTCCAGTATAGTTAACAGGGAAATCTCACCTTTATAATCTTGTGCACATCATATAGTTTTACCAATGTCTAGAGTGTTTCTTTGACATGGCTTGCTACAACATTGAGCTAATTGTCTATACTAGTTCTGAATGTAAACAGTTTTTAATGATGGCTCAACTTCTATGTGTCTATCTGCTATATCGACAAATCTGTCAATATGGGTTGTAACATACATCTATTTGTTTTGTTTTTCCTTTCGTGTGACTTCAAACAACAGTCCAATTAGGCCATTTTTGAAGAAGAGGGACACCTCGAAACGCTTTGGCTAAAAACACTGGACTCCCCATTTGTAATGTGCTTCTCCTTGAATATATTATGTTTGTTTGATTAAACCATTGCTTTTAATGAAATTGCCTATTCTAGAGAGCTTGTTAAACCTAATTGTGCATATAATCTACATTATCTGTGTATATTGAATCACTCACCCCCCTATGGGCGTATGTAGAAAGTGTGCAGGGGATGGGAGGATCATCTCACCTTTAGTGCCCCTCCCTGTTGTCAGAGTCCTTGTGAGAGGGTGGGGATTAACATTGTTGGTCCACTAGACCCTTCAACTTCCTCGGGCAAACAATTTATATTGGTTGTGGTAAACCATGCTACCAGGTATCCTGAGGCCATACCTATGAGGACTGTTACTGCTCAGGCAGTGGCTAAAGCCCTCTTTGGTATTTTGACCAGGGTAGGTTTTCCTAAGGAAGTCATCTCTGACAGGGGATCAAAGTGTATGTCCCATTACATGCAGACCATGTGGATAAACTGTGGAGTGACTTAAACGTTCTCAACAGCCTACTATCCCCAAACCAATGGGTTGGTGGAAAGGTTGAACCGAACTATGAAGAGCATGATAGGTGCTTTAGAGGAACCCCTTAGAAGAAAGTGGGACCTTCTACTGCCATGCCTTCTCTTTGCTTATAGAGAGGTTCATCAAGCAGGGGTTGGTTTCAGCCCCTTTGAACTTCTTTATGGTCATCCAGTCAGATGCCCTTTTGCTTTGATCAAGGAAGGGTTGCAGAGAGATCCTTCCCTACAGCCAGTGAGAGTCACTGACTATGTGCTAGGCCTCAGGAAGAGAATGGCAATGATGATGAAAGAAGCTTCAGAAAACCTGAAAGCAGGTCAGTCTCTGGTCAAGCATTGGAATGACCAGAAGGCCAACCTGATGGAGTTTACTCCAGACCAGCTTGCATTGGTTATGGTACCTACAAGGCAGTGGTCCTTACACGACAAAGGGATTGGACCCTTCAAGACTGTAGGCAAACTTGTAGAGGTCAGCTATTTAGTGGACTTGGGCAACCACATGGAGGCCCATAGGGTCTATCACACAAACTATCTAAAGGCTTATGTTGTCGGACCAGATCTAGGAGCTTTGCTTTTAGCTTCTGATCAAGAGGAGGAAGTGAGAGAGCCTCTCCCTGATCTCCTCAGGGGGCAACCTTGAGATGAGACAATTGAAGGAGTGAAACTCTCTTCAGTTTTGACTCTGCAACAACAGGAGGAGTGCAAAGACTCTGTAGAATCAGTTTGGCCCCCTGTTTTCACTGACACCAGGCTTGACCCCATGGGGCCAGCATGATATTCTCACTGGTGACAGTCTCCCTGTCAAAAGCATCGGTTACAGAATATAAACATCAGGTCAGATATCACATAAAGGAAGAGGTCAAGAAGATGCTTGACTTTGGGGTTATTGCACCATCTACCAGTCCATAGACTAGTCCAGTTGTAATAGTGTTGAAAGCCAGAACCAAAGAATTGAGAGTCTGTGCGGACTATAGGGCTCTTAATGCTGTTATTACGACCGATGCCCATCCTTTACCCAGGACAGATGAATTGGTGGGCAAACCTGGTTCAGCCAAGTTCCTCAGTACATTTGACCTGACCTCAGGCTACTGGCAAATACCTCTGACAGACCATGCCAAGGAGAAAAATGCATTCTCCACCCCTGGAGGCTTCAATAAGTTTAAGTGTATGTCTTTTGGACTCAGGAATGCACCTGCTACATTTCAGAGGATGGTGATGGTGTCACAATTTATGATTGACATTTTTAAAAGAATTGCTACTCTTAATGATGAAAGACGGCCATAAAAGCTGACAATTGATGAGATTGAACTACTTAATATTTGAATGATGAATTTCTCCTTTTCATTTTTCAAAGTTAACCAACTCGAACTTTGGCAAAAGGTTTTTCTTTATTATGTTTAACCACTGTATGCCAAATAAAAAAAAAAAATGATGAATACTGTTCTGAATAGGTTAGAGGACTTCTACATGGCATACTTGTATGACACTGCAGTGTGTAGCCCCAATTGGGAAGAGCACATTCCCCACCTAGGATATGTTTTGCAGGCTCTGGAACAGGCCCATCTGACCATCAAGGCTAGTAAATGTCAAATTGGTTAGAGTAAAGTGGTCTACCTTGGACATGGGGTAGGAGGAGGTGAGATTAGGCAATTGACTACCAATGTACAAACTGTACAAGACTGGGCCACCTCTACTACTGAAACTCAAGTGAGAGCCTTCCTATGTCTCACGGGGTATTACAGGAACTTCACAGAGACCATTGCTTCTCCCTTAAATGTGATCTCCTCACCCAAATTCCCCAAGAGGTCAGGTGGAATAAGGAGTACACTAAGGCCTTTGAAGGACTGAAGAAAGCCCTTTGTCAAGCACTGGTCTTGATAGCTCCTGATTATAACCAATCCTTCAATGTACAGACAAATGCTTCTAATACAGGGATAGGTGCAGTTGTGAGCCAACTGGATGAGAAAGGTAGGGAACACCCTATCTACTTCATCAGCAAGAGGCTGAAGGAACGTGAGACAAGGTGGGTAACTAAAGAACATGAATGTTTTGCCATTGTGTGTCTCGGAAGAAATTTAGGCCGTACTTGTATGGTTCTACTTTCATTATTCAGACAGGCCACCAACCGTTGAGATGGTTAATGCAGATGAAGGGGGAGAATCCAAAATTGTTGATATGGACAATCAGCCTCCAAGGGTTTGATTTTACCATAGAACACAGGTCAGGGTGTAATCACCAACATGCTGATTTTCTCTCCAGAAAGTATGACGGACTGGAATAAGAGATTCATCAAGAAATGGATTAAATCCTCCTGTCCCTTAGTCTGGGGGGATGAATGTTAGGGAGAATTCTCATTTCTGTGCTAATTCCCTTCAAACTTAGAGGCGCCCAGCTCTTTTTCTGGATTTAGGACTTTTTCATTTTAACCCTGGAGGGAGTGAGACCTGCTTCTCACTCTCTCATGTGTTTTGACCTGATTTGGATTTTGTGTTTTACTGTTTTGGAGTCTGACACACTCCATAGGCATCTGCTTTTTGTATGGTGACACACAGCACCTTCAGTGCAGTGTCACTGAGAAATCCTTTTAGATTTCTCATAAAGTTTAAATAACTTTTCTTGTGTGAACTACCGTTCCCAAGAATAGTAAAGTGAAATTGACTTTACTTATCTTTTCTCTTTTTAGGTCCAGCACACACAATCTTATGTGAAGTGCTGGGGGGTTATCGAGTAGCCTCTATCCTACATTCTCATGTAACATTTGTATGCTACCCTCACTACTTTAAATGGCTGGTGGCAGTGGTTTAATGTTTCCTACCATTGTGCTTTTCTACCACAGGCTTAACCCCCAGCTGAAGTACAGGTCATTTTGTCAAAATGCCCCTGTCTTCTTTTTTCACCATTTTCTGTTTGTGAGGTCTTTCTTGGGTGTTACTATGTGTGTTGAGATAGATTTGAGCCCTTTGTTTTTCTTGTCTTTGGAGGGCTTCAGCCTTGAAGCCCGTCTCTGGCTCCAGTGTGTCTGGAAGTGCAGGATGTGAAGGAGGTTCCCGAAACTCCTCTTTCCTTTGTCTCCAGGAATGCCTGAATGCAACCAGTCCTGATTGACTAGCTGGCACCCTGCTGTGTGATTGACAGCCTAGGCTGTGCATGAATGCGAGAAACCTGCATAAAAAGCGACGGTTTTGGGACTAGCGGCAGAGTTCACCACTGGGAGAAACACCCGTTGAAGAAACCGTGAACGAAGCTTGCTGCATCCTCCTGGACCTTTGAATTTCCAGGTGAAGCCCTGCTGTTGTGCGGAACTCCTTTTTCACCTCGACAGAGAAGCTCCTCCAGAATGACTTCTCCCCTTGGGTTAGTGGAACCAACTAACCCCGAGACAAACTCTACTGGGCCATCTTCCCCAACTGGCTGTACTTCTTCGCTGCTGAAAGATCCGAATGCCAGGGGTCGAGTAGTTCGTAGTCGAGTGAAATGTCTGATGTGGTAACAAATCTTGCTAGACTCTCCAGGGTTCTCCTAAGGACCCACCAGAAGCAGAACGATCAGATCCTGAGTCCCCTCACCAGGGTGCAGGACCCAAGGAGTGAAGGAAACCCAACTCGTATCCGATATCTGCGACTGTGTTGTTTACCAAGCGCTGAAACCGCAAAGTGCCGCTGATCCAAAGAAAACCTGTGGTTGTCGACGATCTGCCAAGTACTGCCGCAGGAGCCCTCCAGACGTCCTACCTTTTGTCCCTGCGACTGAGGTTCAGGAACACAGAGTCTGCACCGCTGTAGCAAGACAGAATCCGGATGGACCACTCTTCTTCAAACCAGAGGTACTGTTTAGGCCTGGGGTACTTACCTCATTGTCTGTTAGCTGTGCTTTTCTCAGTTGGGAATTGCAGTGGCTTGCCTTTTAGAGTTGATTCCAACGCTCTTCCCACAGGCTAAATAACTAGTGACCCTACACATGACTTTCTACAAACTCTCTAACTGTGTGCAAGACTTTAATTGAAGAAGTGCCTCAGATCCATAGACTGTGTTCTAATTGACCTTGGCTGTCCTGGCTCCCTGCAGACTATTCTAGTCCATTGTCTTTGATACTGTGTGTCCTTCAAAAGTCGTAGCTTAGTGTAAACTGTCACTGCTGGGAAAGGCGTATCTAGATTTCCTCACATATACTGAGAACCTGTTTAACCTTTTTCCTTCCCTAAACCTTTCCTTTCTGCAACCTCAGAACCTGCAAAGTATAAATAGTGTGGTATATAAATGCCATTACTGGCCTTGTGATTGAAGTCACCTCAGCGTGTATTTTTTAAGTATATTTACATTGTTGCATGAATTGCCTTTTTCAAGAATGCGTATTTAAAAATTGATGTTAGCTCTACAGCTCACATTTACCCCTCTTAGGATGGGCCTGGCTGCTCAGTCACACGACCAACTTGTGTAGTACAACCTATACCAAAAGGTGGGTTACCTAATACCAAGCAGGTAAGTGTTGTGTAGTCTCACACAGTGAGACTGCACCAATTCTTACCTAACACTCCTTCATGAAAGCTCTGCTGTGCACTAATATTTTGAATGGTCGGCATAAGTCCTCATTACTAGTTCGGTGCTATCTGGGCAGATGAACCCTCCAACTTCCCACCAAAGTTATAGTTGGGTGGTGCAGTAATGTGGCAGTATACAGTAAAACCATAGCACTTTTTGCCCACACCGCCCAATAATGTGTCTGCATTTTGACACCAAGGGGCCATTTTGAGATTCTGTAAATCAAATCCATGTGCCTTGCTGTGCTAAAATAGTCTGCAGTCTGACATAACAAGTTATCATTATTAGTTTACTTATTTCTGAGGTAGGGTTATTCACCAAAATTCGTGGTATGGTATTCGGCGGTGTGGCGTTGTTGCCTTTGACTTATTCTTCACACTTCAAGATGCAGTGATATTTGTAGTAATGAATACGAGTGATACCCAGGCTGTGCCTTTCCCATTTACCGGACACATAAAAATACATGTATAATACAAATGCGCACGCAGTTGTCATTGCCTCGTTACACCCCATAGAGAGCTACCATTCTTCACATTGCCGGCTCCCTCTGATGTGTGCACTTCTGGCACGGGCACAAAAATGCCCAGAGCAATCCCTTCACTCAGTTCATCCGGCCCTATATCTGAAACTCATACCAATATACCTGATCCATCGGTCTGTATTATCGATGTCACCCAGGCGACCCAATGAGTAATGCTTATGGTTGCTGTACGGTCTTAAAAGTGTGGCTGCATTAACGGCGCATTCGGAAATGTTCAGGGTAAATGAAAAAAAAAACGGCGCAAATTTTCATATGCTTCCCCCCTGCGGCTGCCTAACATCAGGCCCTCCACTTATTTTCAATTGAAAATGGCGGCAGATATTGCAGGGCGCTGTGCCGAACACATCAAAGCTTTGAAGCCGGACCTTTGCGCTGTGCGCCGTCGCCGCCCCTCGTTCCCACCGTGACAGCAAAGGAGCAGACAGATACAGTGAATTAAGCAGCAGACAGGTCGGAGACAATGAAGCCCCTTCCCAAATTCGCAGACATCTGCTAGATGGGACACCGCGCTGAGGTAATAAAGCAATGCTGGTGCTCGTGGGATGAACTGCCTGGAGCATTCACAAACGGCTGAAATTAACCTCTCCTCTGTGTGCCCGGAGTCCATTTACGACGGGGGCCTTTTGTTTTACGCTGCTGTGGAGAGGTGCCTCGGCCCTACTAAAGATTGAACTAAATTATAATGAATGGTGCTCGCCAGCGCGGTGCCCCTAATTAGAAAAAGTCTCACAGACATTTTGTCTCCTTGATTTCCTCTCCTAGTTTCCCTCACTCTCTTTTTCTAGTGAAGACAGATGGGTCCCATTAAACCTTTTAGTATTTAATGCGGTTCTCTTAAATGACTCCTCAGGTTTTCTAGCTCCATTTAGCGCCGAGTCTTACCCTTTTGTCCGCAGTTTTCATTTTGGTATCGTGTACTTGTCAACTAGTCATCATCGCCATCCTCCCCCATCTTCCCACATCTAAAGTCGATGGATGCTTCACGCAGATTAAATTAGGAAATGCTTTGGAGTTTACAAAGAAAACATAAAGAAGAAAAAACACAACTCGTGTATTCATTGATTAATGGGAAAGTTCTGTCTGGCTCCATAGAATTACAGGGCATTTGTCTTCTTAATTATAAAGCATGGTATTTACTTCAGCCATTTTGTTTAATGAAGAAATATAACATTCACATATGGGCCAATATCAGGTTTGCTATTGAGAAATCTACACAAGCCAGGAAAGGAATTCAGTGGTCAACCATTCAGCATCATATTTCAATGGGGCTTGCTAATCGAGGAAACAGTGAATCGCAAATGTCTTCTATTCAAAGGCGTACCACCCCCTCCGCCCCTAGCCCCCCCCCCCCACCACCGTTCAGTCACAGCAATTGAACGCGAACAGTCTCCGAATCCCCCTTAAATGGGCCTACTTCAGTATGGTTGGGCTTGTACCGCTATGCCTGCTGCTCACGCTGCAAAGAACTCTGGCACCAAACACATATTTTTAGGAATAATACACCTTAATTTGGGCGTTACAGATAAGCACATCAATCGTCTCCTCTTTATTCCACAGTGCATTCACAACGAAAGAGCACAGGAGTTCATGTTTGCGTGAGTGATAAGATTCCTTATCAGCAATCTCTATTTCTCCTAGCCCTACTCTTCCTCATCACAGTACTTACATTTGAGGTGCCAACCTGCTTGGCAAGAAAACCTCTTTTCCAATTCTTTGTGGGCCCACCCCATCCTGCCACAGATATAGCTTTGTTTCCCCCTTGTCCCTCTTCCTCATCCCAATATTTACTATCCGTATACATGGTCTCTTCCTGCCAGATTCTCTCATTCCTTCCTTTTCCACTTGGGCCTGCCTACATCTGGGTGTGGTGTTCACTGCCAACAGCCACTAGTGCTGTTTTGTTTTGAGTCCTCCCGAAAGATCTCTTCTGGAGGTGCACGTTCTAGGCTCTTGCAATTAAGCTTTAGACCTCCCGATGCCATGCGAGTATGTCATCTCCTAAATGTCCTATTGAGGTCTCCCTCGGCAGTCTGACTTCAGAAAGAAAAGCTTCTAAAATCAGGACTAGGGCCAACTTGGAGAGGCGACAGACTGAGGGCACAATAAGAAGGCTGTGGTGTTTTGTCCTTCCTGGATGCCTGAGCGAGTGATGTCACTGGAAGAATGCTCATTGCGTTCTGTGCTGTGAATGTGTGTGAAAGGGAGTTGGAGATGTGTGTCTGGGTGGTGGGAGCCAGTAGGCTCATGTCCTGTAACTCCTTACCCCAATATGTACCTGTGGTTACCTGCTGCTGGGGATTCAGGTAGGGTTGAAAAGAAGTGAGGCAGCAGAGTTAGCCGCAGTCTGTGTTCTGTGTCTACCAGCGTTTTGTCTGCAAGTCTGTTTGCAGGTCCTACTGTGTATGGAGGGAGGAGTCTGTGCAGCAGTGCCTACATGCCTCCTTAAAACATCAATGTGGCCGCAGAGCGGCCCGCGGAGTGCAAGGACTGCGGTGCGACAGGAGCTATGCCCACAAAGGTAAACTTTTGCATTCTGCCCCTTATACGAAGCACTGAAATTGGTTTTGACATCTTAGAAAATTGCCCTCTAAAAAGGGGAAAAGCGAGGGGAAAGAAAAAAAAACGTACTTATCTGAAGCAGTGTGAGCCGCCTTAGAATCACCTAATCCAGACTCCTTTCATTTAAAGATTATTCTGGAATCTCTCCAAAGCCATTCCTTGGAAATTAAAAAAAGAGAGTACTGGTGCCCCTTAAACTACTTCTGATTTTGACAATTGAGTCGATAGCTGACAGGATTCTGCTCAACACGCAACAGCTCTACTAGTGAGAAAGCATTTACCGAGCGGGGACTCTGGGCCAAGATCCTTTGACCTGGCCGGTTATAAAGCCTGAAAAGATTGAGAGTGAACGGGTCCCAAATTCAACTATTGGATACCCCAAATTAGCCGAGGACTTTGGGCAGTGTTGCCTTTGACCCGTGCTGGGGCGTTTTCTGCTCTCAGTCTATGAGGGGAAAAAGTGGGGCGCGGTAAATGAACCCTTGCTCGTGCTTAGAGTAAAGAATTTATTAGCCATCGCAGAATAGGGGTGAGAGAGATACTTAAGAGCCCCAGAACCTGATGAGCCGGCTGGTTGGGATAAAAAATCCTATTATGGTTGAAAGAGCGACCTTTAAACCATATCAATCGGTGGGTGGGAGATTTTACCTGCCACAAAGCATTTTTCCCAGAGATACCCAACAACCTACAGGATCAGGTATGGGGGCACATTTAAACAAGAAACCAAAAGGAATGGTGGAATCAACACTGTCACGTCAGGTGTTAAGAGACTTCCTAATACCAAATTTGTAATATACACTCACGGCTACCACAATAAAAAACAAAATATTGGACTACTTCCCAACGGGAGATATGTCCCAAGAGAAAGAAACATCTGTGTATCAATGAATAAATGACCAACACATGCCTGGGAGGCATGAATATCAGAAAGACACTGATGAAAATAGCATTGATTTGATAGATGTAGAGAGGGTGAATACAAACATCCTGCCACCTTTGGACTCGTCTTTTGAGCCTAACACAATACCAACCCTATTAGAAGTATCCAAAGTGGCCAAGGACTTCCGAGATAAACCTCGACAAAATGATACTAGATTACTGGCAGAAACCATCAGGCCAGAGTCGAATCGACCACCAGAATTTTTGGCACCCCGACTATTGCAGCCCTTAACTTTGTTTTACGTTCTCTATTGAAAGTATTTGAAAACTTAAAACAGAGGTACAGCAACACTGTGGAACTCTTCTAGAAATTACTAAAGATCTGGAAATTAACAAATCTACTATGATGGCTCTTAAGTCTGCCATTAATGATTCAGTAGGTGAAACATTGGCTGAATTTCGCTCGGTATCTAATACTCAAGCCGAAAGGATGAACGTTCTGATGCAACAGTGGGAGGGATCGAAGGAGGAGTTAATCATTCTGAATTATAACTTAGGAGAAGGCATAAATGGTATTACGCAAGGAAGATGTCCTCACTGTACACAATTCTTGGCTATAAACCCTTTGAATACCCATATGAATGATACATCTCTATCGGCTTCTGTACTGGAAGAATGTATTCGGCTAGTACAATTGGCTGAACAAGAGGATAATGTTACATCCAACATGGAGGATTTTCGAGAGAATTTAACTCAGACAATAAATGAAAAAACAAAGAAACAACTTAAAAATTCAAATGGGAAAATTAAAAAGAAAAGGAAAAAAACCATAGTGCAGAAAAAAGCAGTAACAAATGATCCTGTTGAGACTGGCCGAATGAATGGCCAAAAACAAAAGAGGAAAAACCGAAATGTGGATACCAATTGTTTCATCAGAAATTTGAAAGGGATGACTATGGAAGAACAAGGAAAAAATAAAAAGAAGGGAACCAAATCTGACTTAGGGAAAAAAAAGGAAATCTACCCAAGAAAAAGATAAAAACCTGGGAAATCAGACCATTGGACAGGAAGTAGGAAAGGACACAGTGGGGATCCAAATGGAAACAAATCAACAGCCCCTAAAGATAGCCCTGATCCTTCTAAAGGCTAAACAATGAGAAGAAATGATGATGACCGGAGCATGTTCATTAGGGGCTCATTGGGTCCAAACGCCACAAGGTGACTGGAAGGAACAACCCCAAGTGAAACAGAGATCTATCACGACAAATGGTAGACAACTTCCAGATATAGAGACGGACAATAGGGAAGACCAAAGTAATCAAAGATATCAGGTTGCATTGACCCCACGTCCAAGAATCAAGGAAGGTATAGCCATACAAACAAGAAATAAACCCCAAGGAAAAGTGAAGAGACTAAAGGTTTTCTTGACAAAAAATACTCTCAGAGATGAAATACATTTCTGACCTAACATTTTTTTCATCGGTGGATATAGACTGTGTGAGATTCCCACTCACTCCAAACACAGATACTGTTGAGTTGGACTTGAAATCAAGACTGGGGTTTGAAGCTATTCTTGGTGCTGAAGCGGAATGGCTAAATAGGGTTTTCAATGTTTCGAGGGACTTGTCAGACATATTTAAAGTAGGCTCTGCACAGCTAGCAAAATATGGAGGACCACATCACAGGCAAAGTAATGTGAAGAACCCCATTGTATCCCCGAATGTTTGGGAGAAGGTACCGGAAATCGTCTCCCAAATATTTCTTAAGCTGGGACTTCCGGATTAGAAACTCTAGTTAGGGAATCAATTAAGGTTTTATCTTGGAATACAAGGGGGCATAATTCTTTCTCTGATAATAATAATAAATGTCACATCTTTGAAAACTTTGACCTGATAGTATTCCAGGAAACCTGGTTAAAATGCCCCTTTGGAATAGATGGCTTTTCCATATATCATCAATTGGCAGTGGGATTGGGGATAGGTCGCCCTGCAGGTGGTCTATGTATTACATGTAGGAATGAGGTAAACCAACACTCTGTATTGCTTTCAGAGGAGATACAGGGTATTCTGATTGTCAGAGCTGAATGGTGGGGAAAAAAGATCAACCTGAATTGTATTATAATAAATATATATTGGAACCCCCTGAAAACCTCTATATTGGACTTTCTGCAGAATTTGTCGGATCTACTTGTTTATTACACCGCCCAATTTCCGCTTGATGAATTGTTAATTATGGGAGATTTTAACTGTCAATGTATAAAGGGAGGATCCGCCAAGATAGATGTAAACCTACTACAAGAAATGGGGCTCCCTGGTATAACTTCATGATGGAATGGGGGCTTTGGATGTTAAATGGGAATATCAAGGGAAACACCCTCCCATCCCTACTTGGACGAGGGGACTGTCATTCTCCATCATTGATTACATCTTTGTTTCTATGAGGATCTTTGACAGATGTACATACTTTGGTGTTATCAATGGACCTCACAGTGATCATGCAATGTTAGAAGCCATCCTTAAATTTAATTAGGGACATTTAATGCCATGTTATACTAAGAAACTATTGCTGATTGGTGCAGGGAATAGACTGGTGAGATTAAAAAAAGGGATGCACACTCTGAATGATAAATTGGATAGAACTATAGCAGATATGATAGATTGTGAATTGTCGAAATGTTGCAAGCCCACTAGTTTTGTTAACTTTCTTGGGGACCTTGATCTTGCAGATCGGTCTGCCCCAATACAATGGGTCATCCATAAACATCTCTTTGATGCACAAACCCTACCTAGAAAGAAAATAAATGAGGAGACAGTGAATAGGTCAATAAAAAAGAAAAAAAACTAAAGATATAGAAGATTATAAAAGAGAAGTTAGGCGGATAAACAAAAATTATAGGAATTGGATCAGGTCCCATAGATTTTTGAGATTGCAAAGAGAGGGCAAGGAAATGGTGAAAGCGATTTTCTTGAAAAATTCTCGTAACTTTTGGTCAATCATGGGATCCATTGGAACATTCCACTGGTTCCTCACAAGATACGATCATCCAGGAGCAAGTTTGGGTGTACCATTTCTCAAAGGTTTATGGACCATCTGATATTTTAGAACCTAAGATTGTAATAAACTTGAAATGGTCGCTACTTGCTCCTTTGAGGATATGACTACTTTAATAAAGAAAATCATCTGCATCTCGATCACCAGGGCCAAATGGACTTAGTAATGTGATTTTAAAAATAAACCCAGGCATGTGGGTGAGGGCTCTAAAACCTCTCTTTGATCAACTAACAGACACATGAGAAGTCCTGGGAAATTTGATAATCATCCCAATTTAAAAGAGGGAAGATCGATTGGCGGCATCAAACTACCGTCCAATCTCACTCTTGGACACGGATGGTAAAATCTTTGCCGGATTAGACCTGAGGGACTTGGAAAAATGGGATAAAACCAAGGGGATTATTCCAAAACAACAGATAGGTTTCAGGAGAGGACTCTCCACCTCACTGAATGACCTTGTCCTTAGTTGTGTCAGTTTTGAGGCCTCCTTAAGGGGTGGTACCCCTCTATTCAGAGCCTGGGTAGATGTACCCCAGTCTTTCAATACAATAAACAGAGATCTCCTATGGGGAAAATTAAAAAGCTGGGGTTTACCAGACAGTCTCCTAGTCATTCTGAAGAATTACATAAAAACTCAACCCTACGGGTCAGAATGAGCAGATCAGGGGATTTGTCCCAAGCAATTGGTATTGAAAGAGGAGTTCGACAGGGGTGCTTGGATGCACCCTTTCTCTTCAAACTATATCTGTCAGACTTGGTCCAATGGCTTTAAGAAGTTGCTTTAGTAAGTCCAAAAATAGGCCCTGTAAGAATAAATTGGTTGGCATATCCCAATGATATTGTATTGTTAGATCATACGCAAATAGGCCTACAAAGCCTACTTAATGCTTTATTTGAATATGCAAAGTTAAATGACCTGAAAATAAATCCGGATAAATCGAAAGTAGTGAATTTTAAACATCTTCTGAGGGTCACAGAACCATTTACCTGGCATATGAAGAAACAACTGATTCCCATTGTCAATGAGGTAACCTATTTGGCCTCACAGATTAAAGCATTTCCAATGAAAACACATCTACTTTCAATCTTAGATTTAAAGACTCTGAATATAGGCTCGCAAATGAAAACAATCCTAATAAAATTCTGCAAATTCTCCATTGTCCCAGTAATACAATTGTATATTGGGAAAAAAGTTCCCACCCTTCTTTTTGGTTTAGAATCCAACTCACAAGCCTTTGATATTGACTGGTACAGAAAAGAAGCAAGATTATGGAGAAGAACACTTGGTCTTCCCAATTGTGTTCCCATAGCATGTGTACACTATGAACTTGGTCTCAACTCTCTCAGGGGATGGCTTGAGTGGAAATGGATTTCCCTATATAATTTGATCCTTGACCCACCCTTATTGTCTTTATTTGAAGACGTGGCGATACTACTAGAGAGGTCGGATAATGCATTGTTTATAAGTTAAGGGAAACATTTAATGAGATATTAATGCTTTCAGATAGTATAAAAGACATTGGGCCTCATTCCGAGGCTGGCGCTATCCATGGAGTAAAGAGCACCATGGTAAGCAACCATGGAGCTATTTACTCCATGGAAATCCGGCATGGTGAATGGAGTAATTACCGGTCCATTCCAAAATTGGAGGGACCGGTAATTCCCCATTCACCATACCGGTTCTCCATCCCTATTCCTGCCCCCATAGGGCTCAATGGGAATGGGGAAGGAGTAAATTACGGCACTGTAAATTACGGTGCCGTAATTTACTCCAAGGTCCCTTTGCGGGTTGGATTTTTAACGCCTGCTAAAAGCAGGCATTAAATGCCAACCCGCAAAAGGGAACTCGGAATATGGTGGTAAGTGTTAACGGTCACCGTTGCCATTAACGGTGACCGTTAACCCTTACCGCCAGCCTCGGAATGAGGCCCATTCTGATCCAGAACTGCCTGAAGACTAAAGAATCCATGAAGAAAATGGATTGGATAAGGACGATAGAGAGGATGAGAACAGCAAAAATATCATCTTCATTGACTTCGACAGACAAACCCAGATCTTTTCTGCCCTCTTATTTAAAGAAATCACCTGATTCCAGAACCAGAGCAGATTTTCTTAGATTTAGATTTAATATCTTGCCCAGCATATTAGAGATAAAGCAGAGGTTCCCACCAATGTCTGTCAAAAATGCGACAAGGCTGAAAAACGGTCTATCCCAAATTTGCTATCCACATGCTCAGGCACTTGCGAACGGCAACTCTGAAGATTTCAAAGATTTGTTCATAACGTGGGGTCTCTAGAAATTAATAACTTCTGGTTGAGATTAGCCTCAAGAAATGAGTTATTTCTCATGTGTGGGATGTTTTAACCCACCAGGCTCTGCCCTGTGACATCCCTGTGTGCTGATTGTGCCAGAAACAGCAAAATGGCCGCAAAAGCCCAATGCGCGCCAAAACCCAGGAAAAGTGTGCTTTGAAACTGGAAAAACTGGCTGGCAAAACTACTTTGCCTGTTGTCAGTGGTGGAAGGAGACCTCACTGCTGCAACCTGTCACCGGGCTGCCTACCGAGTAAAAATGGAAACTGCAGGAAAGGCAGTGCTTTATTGCAACAAACCCAGAAATATCTCTTAAATCCCCTTTTCTTAGTTGCTGAAAATACAAAATACCGGAACAAAACACCACAAAGCATCCAATATCTTTGCTGGGTGTTACCCGCCACTTCAATTATGGAATCATTATGAACAAACAATGTCAGGAAAAGCAGAATCTATCATTAAAATATCCACAATAAAAAATGTGCTTGCCTGTGAAAATCTGTCAAAATATGGGCACAGTACCAGCGGCCACCTGTATGACAGCTGTCATTAGTTGCATCAGAAGCTTAAACTTGTGCAATTGAAATCAAATGGCTATAAATTAAGTGACATGTTATCAAAAGTAATATAGTTTGCAACTATTTAATCTCCATGGTTTAGAGACTGGAATTAGAGTTCTAGTTGTGTAACGCTCACCTGATTCTCGCAGAGGCGCCGGTCTTGACTGGGCGACTACCGTATCTTCAAAGGTGATGTGTAGCACCCGGTTGGCTCTTTGGGCTGGACCTCTGTGCACTGTATGCCTGACGTGTAGAGTAAGATGTCTGCAGATAGAAAATATGGGGTTAATGAACTGGGGTTATTGGGGTGTCCCTATCTCTTTCCTCTTCTCCTCTCCTGTAGACCCCCAAAGGTTAACGCTCTCACCTTAGGTAAGTGAATGCCGAGCTCTCCATCTGCCTCGGGGCAGGGTGCTGTAACCAGTTTCTTCACTGGATAGGTAGCGCAGGCCTCTTGACTTCAGAGGACTGCTGTCCGTCGTTTACTGCACGAACGGTAAGTTTCGAGTCATTCAAATGTCTTTAAAGTCTTTAGTAATGATGTCTCTTGTTTTGCAGGGTTCCGGTGATGGTGGATGACAGGCTGAAGTGAGTTGAAGATGGAGCCCGTGTGATGAATAGAAGCGCCTGGAAGCACGTAAGTAAGCGCTTGTTGCCTGCTTCACGATGCGCTCTAACTGTCTTTTTATTTTGCAGGTACGAGTTCGGAGCGGCTGCAGGGTGCCGGAATACCCACTGGATTAGATGTGGAAAGGAGTAATGGCACGTGAGTATTAAAGTTCCCCAATGTCTTTAAACGCACCTTGTTTTGTCTTTCAGATGCGGGATGCAGCGCCGAAGGCCTCCGGAGCGTGCGAAGAGTTGGTAAGATTTTGCCTTTCAGATGCCGGAATGCTAACCTGTTCTTTCTTGTCTTTATAGGTGTTGCTGAAGACTGGATTCAGGATGGTAAGCCTTTGCCTTTCAGATGCCGGAATGCTAACCTGTTCTTTCTTGTCTTTATAGGTGTTGCTGAAGACTGGATTCAGGATGGTAAGCCTTTTTCCTTAGGCCCAGGACCGGATGCAGAAGACACGATGAGCGTTCTGCTGCAGAGGTTGCAGAATAACGCAAAGCAAGATTCATCCACCGGGTGTGGTTTAAATAGCCTCCTGTAGTGCTTAGGTGTCTCCTTCCACAGCCACGCCTAAGTAAGAAAAGAGTTCCTGGTAAGAAAAGAGTTCCTGCCTTCCAGAAGAGTTCCAGTGTTCTGAATCTAGGGAGTGGCTCCAGCCCCACCCAACAGGAAAAGTAGTTCCAAACAGAAGAGGATCAGAGGCTCAACTGGCAGGCAAGTAAGCAGCATGGTCTGCTGAAGGTAAGTCCACCCAAGCATTATGAGCCCGGCGCTTCCAGCGCTGGGACTGGGCATATTTATGAGCCTGGTGCCACTGGCGCCAGGACTGGGTCCAAAAGGTCCCAATTGGGACTGGTTGGCACTCGGAACCTGGGTTATGGATCTGCTTCCAAGGGAGTTGGGAAAACCCTGACCTTTTGGAAGCAGAGATCATGACAAGTTGCCTGTTTTAAAATTGCAAGTTTATTTTCAACAAAGGAAAATATAATAAAGTGACTTTTAAAGTAAGCCTGATGCAAGCCAGAACTACAAAGCAACTCCCCCCACTGGGCAAGTCACCTCCCTTCTGCTCTCTAGACCAGGAACTCGCATTAAGGTGTTCATTAAGAGGGGAGGGGCACTGGGGCTGCTCCTGGGAGAGACAAAATGAACATCCCTTGGCTGAAAGGATATGCAGATTGTAAAGTGTCAACAGTAGCCTCTGCCAGAGGAAGAAGGCGGGGATTGCTCTTGAGCTACAAGATGGAGGCGGAGACAGACATTTTTGTTGATTCACAATGCACAGAAAGCATATTTCTAAAAAGAATGATAAAGGACTGTGCGATTTTGTAAACATTGTAGAATTAGTAGCAGTGTTAATGTGATTTTTTTGTGCACATTTTAAGAGGTGCCAGAAATCGGTGCAATATTCAGGGAAGGCACAGTGAAAATTCTGGTTTTGTAGCAATTGTATTTATGTCAGAAGCATGAAACTTCATATAATTTGCACATATGTACAAAATTCTAGACAAATCAGATGTTGTGTCACGGACAAAAAGTGCAAAAAATGTGTCAAATCCAGACCCAAGATCTCACAGAAACGAGGCTTGGAAGAAGGTGTGCTCCACAAAATATGTGATCTATGTTATTGGTATAAAGATTGTACACATGTAAAGATGTATTATATCAAAAATAGATTTTATGTGCAAAAGGCATAGGGGAGGATGTTTTGCCTCATAAACTACATCATCATGGTGACACACTGTTTTCTCCTTCAATCAAGGGAGAGAGCAGACTTTAGCCAATAGACTACCTAGGGGGTTCCTCTAGCATAATTCAGCATACCCAACCCTTTATCAAACACATAAATAGAGACAGCTGGGGACCTAGAAAAAGACAGTGATCCACCCACCATCCCGAATTTGGCGAACCACTTTGACGGAGATCGATCCATACTCCTTGTTCCAGACTCCTGAAACTTTGCAAGCAGAAAGGCTCAGAGCATAGCTCAACCACTTTCAGGTGGGCCTAACTTCCAGAACCCATCCCTCAAATTAAAGGGGAAACCAAAGAAGGAGCCAGGCTGTGCTGTAACCGTTTGCCTACCAAAGAATTATCTTCATAACAAGAAGGGCAGATTAAAACCCTGTCTGGTGCCGTGCCATGCTGTGCTGTGCAGACCAGAGAGCCATTGCAGATCCAGTCCAGTCGTGCTGTGCAGTGTAGACCAGAGCGTCTTACTGTCCAGTCCTGCCGTGCGGTGTCCAGAGCACCTTGCTGATCGCTGAACCAGACCAGTCCAGTGTGCCCAGCAATCTGTCCCAGAAAGTATCCCTGACCAGAATCCCTGACGGTTCCATTCAAAACATTGGTAGTAAGTATCCATAGTATAGGATTGGCCCTAGCATGTGTACTGTCCATAGTCATCCCTATCCAGATCAAATCTAACTATATCCAGAACTGTATTGCTAGAAATCCTTTTTGTCTTGCCTGAACTCTCTCTCTTATCCTATAATCTTCTGACATAATATTGTTAAAATCATCTTTGCGCTGATATATTTAATTCTGAAGAGGGCAGGCGTCTCGGCAGGCAAAAACCTGATCGAAGGTGTCCTGATCTGGTGGCTGTGCTGTCGTGTAGTTTGTTTCTTCATAGTTCATCCCTAGTGTAAAGAGCCCTGTTTGTATTTTAAAAGCGCATCCTTGTTTTACATTTTGCCTCTGTCTGAAAAAAACAACCTCCCCGAAAACGATCATAACTTCTTCATACTTTATGCTAGAAACGAAATTTAAGTCTCTGCTTGAAGCTAACAACCGCTAACCACATCTCAATGCCTTATAGTTATTCCGCTTACCACGTGCAGAAAAGTTTGCTGCAAATTTTTTGTTTGGCCAAAATCCATAACGTGTAAAATAGCTTTTCATTGCACCGACCTCAAAATGAAGTTCTCAACTTGCTTATTACTCTCAAATCATTGCTAGTGTTTGTCTGAAACCATACCAAGCAGCTCCCATGAGAATTTCAACAATATCAGTGATTTAAACAATTTTTACAGGCCGATTCATGGAATTAATGTGAGCCGAAAATCTCAGCGCAAGCGTGCGAAAGTGTGCAAATCACAGCACAAGTGCGAAAATCACAGTGCAAGCGTGCGAAAGCCGCGCACATCGATTCATGGAAGTCCGTGCACGTGTAAATTCCGAGATGTGCGCTAAAATCCTGCGTGGCGCACGCGGGCGCACACGTCATCAAACGGCATGCGCTACGCGCACAGCGAAAGCATACATAGCGCGGCGCACACAACAAAAGTAGGCGTAAAACGGGCCGTAACACGCAGAATGGGGAACAACACGTGAAAATGTGGGCGTTACGGGGGAAGTACAGGAGGCAAATGCGCGGAACACCCACACGCGTGCCTACAACATGTATTCATGGAATCGAACAGGGCAAACGCGTGTGGCTAAAAAGACGCGCTAAGCCAGAGATCCAGTACATTAATTACACATGTCCCACATGACTATAACCCTGGCATGCATGCACTGTCAATGAGTTGGAAGGGGAGGCAAAAAGCAGACAATGAGGACACCAAGATGGAAAAGCAACACATTTGCTGCATGCTAGGTAGCACTGGCATCACACATTAGCCTGTGAGTGGCATGTCCAATACACATACATGACACATGCCAGCACACAGATGGCATGTAGCATAGCCATGGTACATTTGACAATTACAGCCATATGTCAGTGAATGAATACTGTCACCCATCCATGTGAGATGGACATGCTGAGATGAAAAATGCTAAATAGTGTGACAAAATACACATGTGCCACACACTGCAACACATGCAGTGTACAATAATACAGTGATCACAGGCAGATGTACACATCAATGGTTGGTCACTTCAACATGACAGGAAACAACTATCATGTTCCACATTCAAACAGGCCCCAAAAATTAATGTGAGCAGGCCAATACTCAATCAGCCTGAATGGTCTAATCATTCACATAACAAGGTAACAAATGTGGGCCAATGTGGGGTGTAATCAATGACAGAAGCATGTCACATATGTGGCATTATGGCAGAAAAATGCATTGTAAAAATGGGAGAATTGAAACAATCAGCCTGAATGAACACTGAAAAATTCAGAAGATGACAGTTCAAGGGCAACTGCAGTAATGTGGTGCTAATTGGCTACTGTGGGCAGAAGGGATACTGTCATACCCAAATCCAAGGCCGGTGAATGTTTTGGAGGAAGCACATGGGTGACCCATACCACTCAGGAGTACACACCCTCACCACCTGGCACTCAATCAGAACCCGTCACCCAGACAACATACACATGGATTACACACACATGCATGGGCACTCACCAGACAATGCGTCATAATCTGGAAGGTCTCCCACGCCTTGAATCTGTTCCTCTGTGACGAAGGTTCCAGCAACAGACTCATGTTCAGTAAGTTGGGTGTCCTCTGGTGGAGACCCACCGCCAGTCACCAGAGTAGAGGCATGATTTGAGGCCAGCTTGTTCTTTGTTCTGCGTTTCAGGTCATTCCACCGCTTGTAGCAATCATCAGCTGTGCGCCTCACAAATCCAAGGGCACTAATGTAGTCCGCGATGGTCTGCCAGTGTGCCCTACGTTGACCAGGTGTGGTCTTGCACCTTGCAGTCACCACCATTTTGCGGCTATGTGCCGACACATAGGCCACAAGTGCATCAAGTTCGGCGTCATTAAAGCTAGGCTTCCTTGATGTGCCGGAGTGTGTAGCCGTGTCTGGGGTCTCAGCCTGTAGTGCCAAAGCACCCTTCTTTTTCTTTTTAAAAGGTGGTGCGGATCCTGAGTGGCTTACGCCGCTCTGGTCAGTAGGGGCAGAAGTGCAGGTGGACTGGATACTAGAAGTGTGTGAATGCACAACGACCATAGGTCTTCGTGCAGGCATTGGCTGCAGGGTGATGTTGGCCGGGCCAACGTCAGTTTGATGGACCTGGACTGACACTGTCCCGGCTGGGAGACTCAGAGCTGGGGTGGATAGAGCTGCAGCTGCCCCTGCAGCCTCCCCACCCTGCCTACTTCGGGCAGCAGATGACATTGCTGCCCCAGATCCATGTGGCCTGGTGACAGCAACTTGCACCGCCACACGCGGCTTAGACTTGCTGACCTGGAAGTCAGCCTGGGAGTCATCCTGTGCCGGGTCAGGTGCCAAAATGGGCCGGTCCAACACGGGCTGAGCTGGGATGGTGTCAGCTACGTTTCCCACAACCATGGGGGGGGTGCATGGGCATCCCTGATTGGTCCTCCACAAACGGGGGTCTAGGGGCACCCTGCAAATCCTGGCCACGTCCCCTACCGCACCCACCATGCCCACCTTTTGGAGGTCGGCCACCTTTGCCTTCCTAACTGCTTGGTCGCCTCCCAACCATGGCACTGATGTTGGTGTGCATATGGGAGTTGCAGTAAACAATTGTCCTGGGCAATTGGGGTGAAAGGGGTAGGGTACTAGATGGAATTCGTACCCTAGTGCTCTAGCAAGGCTGTATGTGACCCCTGGGGGAAGATGACGGGTCACGCAATGCACAGGCACCCCAAATCAAAAGCACACGTGCACGCAACCCCTGGTAGACCACGTGCGTGGAATAATAAACCCGCACTACGCTGTGGCACCCAGAAACACAAAAATAAGCGTACGCATGTTACACGCAGCCTACAATGACCTCTGAAGGGGTACGCGACACACGGGGGCAACACAGTTGGAAAATACATGCGCGACTCACTGTCTGCCTTGAAACAGAACGTGAAAAAGACGTGCGCGTAGGCAACACCCCCGCCAAAAGAAGAAAAGAACGCAGTCTGAGGAAACAGGGAGTAGGAACTGGAAACGTTGTGAAGTAATTGCATGTGAACCGTCAAGAAGTACAAGATACACCCGCTCGCTCTCCACAAAAAACATGTACAAGGAAAAAGCGTGATACTTGTACCTTTTAAGCCAGCCCACACATGAAACGTCACACGCTAAGGGCCTTTCCTCGAATTACACACTGACGTGCACATTTTTCACCTGCCAAATCACTCCGTATCAAGCTGGCCACGCGATTACACACGGAAGACCACACTCCTGCCCAAAAGGCCATTTTCCTGCCCCCCAGAGCCCTGAGCACGCTCCCAACTGCCATCTGCTGCTGCCTAACTGCCTGCTGCCCACGTGCCCTGCTATTTGCTGCCTGCATGTCAGCCAGGGGTGCAGTTGCTGTGACCACCCCTGCTGGAACTGAAGACTCCCGACTCGGATACCATCGCTCCACAGCCCAGCCCCAGGACCCAGTTGCCCACCCACACCTGCCTCTGGGGTTGCCATGTAGGGCACAACACCATCTGGCACCACTGGCAACCCCCAGACAGAGAGGCAAAGGACCACCGGCTTCAGTGCCAGGGAAATTGGTGTCCTGGTGGAGCAAGTCCTGGGGCAGTATGATGCCCTCTTTGGAAGTTCACGCGCCGACAATGAAGGACGGACCAGGATCTGGATGGACATCGTGACTGCCATCAACGAGGAGGGGGTGGCAGTCCGCAACATCAAACATGTCCAGAAGCGCCAGGAGGACTTCAGGTCCAGGACCCTCGACAAGGCCCAGCGCCTCTTGAAGGTAGCGGATGCCAAGGGGCGCCGGGGCCAGCTGTTAGACCACCAAATGAGGGTCCTGGAATGCATACGCCCAGCACTCCACGTCCAGGTCCTTGAGAGGCAGACCTGTCTGGAATTGAGCGGTAAGTGTACATGCATACTGATTGGACGCTGTGCGTGTTGTGGTGTGCCACTAGTGTGCAGGTTGCACATGTGTTTTTGTAGGGCCATGTATGGATGTGTATGTACAGGGGTGTGAGGCTGACACATGTGAGTCCTCTCATGTGTGAGACACATCGATGGTGTATGTGTTGGTAAGCATGCTGGCCGAATGCAAGTGTGGCAGCACACATGTTTGAATTTTTGTGTATGTATGTTGGCATGGTTGTGGTGTCACACATGGATGGTGGTTCCTGCTGCATGTATCTGCACTGCGTACATGTGCATGTGTGTGTATTTGACAAGTGTGCAACTGTGATGCAACATGTATGCATTTGACACTGACATGTAGAAGGCAGAATGCCAGATGTGACATGGATGGGGATGTCATCACTGCGACAGTTTGTGGAGATGTACACATGCATGTAGGTCTGGTGGCGTCCGTGCATGTGTTGTGCACTCCCCATGTTTCATGTGACGTCAGGCTCACCTTCGGCTGCTCGTGCTGTTGTTTGTGAATGGATGGTGCTGCCTGGTGCAATATTGCTGTAGAATTGCTCATGTGTGTGAGTTGAAATGGCATGTGTGTTGGGGAGTGTGATGCCATGTCTGAAGTTTGACACTGCCACTCATGTACAACTGTCATGTGTGTATCAGTCCATTGTACAGTGCCCTGATGCCTGTGTTGTATCTCTCCCTGTCTGCAGCGTCAACTGATGAAGAGGGCAGAGAGGGTGCTGTGGAGCAAAGCGGCAGGGATCGCACCACCAGCCAGAGACGCAAGGCCCGGCTCCCCTCCCAGATTGTCATCTCATCGGGGAGTGAGGAGTCTGGTGCCACGTACCAGGCCACAGCTGCCGAGGGTAGGTCCAAGAGGCGGAGGTCGGAGGTGGACTCCTCAGGAGCAGAAGGGGCAGCTGAGACCCCACAGGGTCTGACGGAGGAAGATGGCATGGAGTCATCCAGGTTCATGGGGGGTTTGGTGGAGGAGGAGGCCGCAGAAGGGACACACACGGGGTCTGGAGGTGGGGATTCCACTGGTGCTAGAGGTGCAGTGCAGGGGCAGGGACAGGAGGCAGCAAAGGCTGCCGTGGAGATGCCTGTGTGTAATCCTGTCCCTGATCCTGTGACTGCATCATCAGGCACCAGCAGGAATGCCTACGTCCAGACCCGTTTTCAGGGAGGGGATGAGTGCATAACAACTGTTCTTCCTCCCCCTGCGGACGTGGCTATCCAGGACCGGGTTGAGCCTGTCCTGGCTGGGATAGCATTGCGTCACCGGGGCATGCAAGGTGACCTGCAGTGTTTTCGTGAAGACACTGCATGTCATCTCTGATGCCTCTTTGACCGCGTTGACCTACTGGGACGGGTCACCAGTGCTGGATTCCTCCGTGTGCTGGACTTTCTTGTGACCCCTCCTCACCTGAACCCCCTACGCGCCAGTCGTCCTCCATGCCATCTTCCCACCCATGTATCACTTGGATACCCTGAGGTGCTGCCTCTGATCCAGCGGCCACGCTGGTGGAGGACACATCCCTGCCACAGTCGGGAGTCGGACGTCCAGCAGGGGTGGCCACCACGACAACTGCACCCCAGCCGGAGGAGGATGTGCAGGCAGCAAAAGCCAGTGCGCAGGCACAGCAGCAGCAGCAACAAGGTGGGTGCAATGATGGCTCGGGGCCTTCAACATCGTAGGGGCAGTCATCGGCCAGAGGGCAGGAGGACCCAGGATTGGAAGTGTTTTCCATGTGGCAGCGGTTGGGCCAGGCCATAGTTGCGGAGCGGTGGCGAGCGGAAGAGGCACGACTCACAATGGCCATGGCGGAGAACTCCATGCGGAGGGCACTGAGGCGGGTCGAGTGCCTTGAGGCTATTCGCAGGGAGTTGGAGTCCAACATGGCATCGTCCCTGCGGAGAGGACCGCCTCCAGGACATTGAGCGGGAGTTCGATGATGCCCTGGCCCGGGACATCGAAAAGTGAGCCGTCGGACTAGCCCGCCGCCATTGTAAATAGTTTTTAGTGTTGGGTTTCATTTTCGTTTTCCTTTGATTTGGGGTGATTGGACTATGCCCCACATTTTTGGATATAGTTTTTTTCTTAGGTAGGTTTTATTTCTTTCGTTGGGCTCATGGACCCTTGACAATGGATTGTACATAGTTGGACAATGGATTTATTTGAACTTTCCATTTGGATTTGAACATGGATTCATGGATTTTTCTTTTTGACAATGGATTGTACATAGTTGGACAATTGATTAATTTGAACATTTTCTTTGGATTTCACCATGGATTAATGGATTTTTCTTTTTACGTTTCCTTTGGATTTGCTTTGGTGGAGGGAGAGTTTGGACTATTTTTCTTTTGGATTTCTTTGCATTGGTTATACTTTTCACTTACTCATCTTTTGGACATGCTTTTCATTTCATGTTTGCTATTTTTTATGCTTTCATTTCATTGCTTTATTTTTGTCCATAATACATTTTGATATTTTACTTCCATGTGTGTGATTCGCTCATTGGGTTGATGTATGTGAAAATGTGGGTTTACACAATCAATGCCAACCAATGTGTGTGTGTGACGGACATGTGTTGATGTACATAGTTGACTTTTGATTTGTGTTTTGAGATAGGCATTTCAGTGTGGGGTAGATTGGGAAATCATTGCGTCTCAAGACTGGGGTGACGTGCTGTGGTATTTTGGTGTAGAAGTGGGCCATGATTGTGCATCTTTATGTCATGTAGGGGGGTGCACATGAGTGGGGTCCTGGTGGCAGGTGCCCCTCAGTGCTGGGGGATGGGGGTGCAGGGGGACATGAGTGGGGGCCTGCTGGCAGGTGCCCCTCACTGCTGGGGGGTGGGGGTGCAGGGGGACATGAGTGGGACATGAATGGGGGCCTGCTGGCAGGTGCCCCTCACTTCTGGGGGGTGGGGGTGCAGGGGGACATGAAAGGGGGCCTGCTGGCAGGTGCCCCTGACTGCTGGGGGGTGGGGGTGCAGGGGGATATGAGTTGGTGATCACTAGTGCAAGATGACATGTGGCCTGGCTGGGGGGCATGCCCATGGTGGATGGGCTGCCTGCGGGACATGACCAGGGGTGCAGGGTAGTCCCCTGTGGTGTGGGCTGCCTGCAGGGCCCATGGAGGGGGTAGAGGGCACACCTGGGAGGACCCACACTGCCAATTCACGTGTGGGACACCCCGCGCACCCCACTGGAAACACGTACCCTGCTCTGACAGCGAAATTGTGTGTGAAACTTCCTGCGCACCCCCAAAATACACGTACCACGCTCGCAGAGGGCCAATTGCGTGTGCAACTTCCCACGCACCCCCGAAATACATGTACCCTGCTCGCACAGGGCCAATCGCGGGTGCAACTTCCCGCGCACCCCCGAAATACATGTACCCCGCTCGCACAGGGCCAATTGCGTGTGAAACTTCCCGTGCACCCCCGAAATACACGTACCCCACTCGCACATGGCCAATCGCGTGTGAAACTTCCCGCGCACCCCCGAAATCCATGTACCCCGCTCGCACAGGGCCTACCGCGTGTCAAACTCCATGCGTACCCCCCAAATACATGTAGCCTGCTCACACAGGGCCAATCGCGTGTGAATCTCCCCACGAACCCCAGTAATACACGTACCCCGCTTGCACAGGCCCTACCGCATGTGAAACTCCCTGCAAACCCCAGTAATACATGTACCCCGCTCCCACAGGCCCTACTGCGTGTGATAATTCCAGCGCACCACAGGAATACACGTTCCCCGCTCTGCGTTTGCTGTGTAGCGGCCCTGTAAGCTGGTCCAGGGTTAGCGCAGCCCTTTCCGCTGGATTGGGGATTTTGATGGCTTTCCCTTGCGCGAGGGGCGTTCTTGGGGGCGTAAATGGTGCTGCGGGATGGTCTCTGCGCAAGGGCTCTTTTTGCCTTGGGAATTCCATGAATACGCGGTGTGCCAGAATGCTGTTTAGCGCACACGGCTGGCGCACGCTGGCGCACAATCCCTCTCTGCGCTGCTCGCGTGCGCTGCCTCTGTGCTGAAATCTATGAATTATGGGCTTAGTGTTTTACCTATTCCATTCAAAGCCAACTTTAAAACCGTTTTTGACAGTTTGCAAATCAATTCTGTTTTTCTCTGGTGTTTGCTGGGAGGAAATTGGGATTGACAGTGTAGTTGAATTCTGAATTCCTGAAACCTGTTCTTTCTCCTTCTCCTGTCTATATTGCATATTGGGGGGATTGAAGGGTGTGCAGGGGAAATAGTAATCACATTGCCATTTCATTGAACAAACCCACACAAGTATTTTCTGTGCTGCATTATTTTTCCCATCATTACTCCTTCTGATTAAAGAGATTGTTGAGTGTGACATCACCCCATTTGCGATCATTGTATACCCATTAACATAGTGTGATATATATTGTGCAATACATAAAATAAATATTTTAACTTTGCAACCAAGCCTGATTCCTGGTTCAGTGTGACCGGGGGGAAGGGGGTTAAAAGAGAGGGGCGTGATACAAGTGGTACATCGTTCAGAATAAAAGAACTTATAGACACAAATAATAAATTAAGGGTTTCAGTTGTGCATCCCACGCCAGGCATTGAATTAGGTGAAGTGCCGGATTGAAATCACTTACAAGATTGGTGATTCGTCACAAGATCTCTGAATTAGACATACCACTTGTGACAGTCTAATACAGCGTGCTAACGGACTGGGTACATAAACCCTGTTGGGCTACCACACTGTGTTACACTTTGAAAAGCACCCTTCAATAGAAACGCTCTAGGGATTGGTCTGTTTGCAAAAATAATATAACTTCTGTAAAACAGAAAGGAAATTAATATTTCCGGAATGGCGACCATAGTAGAAATTAATATGGCAAGGGAACACCTACTGCACAAATATTCCCGGGGTGAATGGACAGAGCAGGATCAGAATGTTTGGTTGCAGGAAACTAAAGAACAGGCCACTGCAACCAGATTAAATATTTGGCAGGATCAGGTTCCATTACATATGGCACTGAGTGAACTGTATATGCCCCTGAGGTAAAAGAACCACAAAGTAAGATTGCCAAAATAGCGGCATATCTGTACCTCCACATTGGAGCAATACAGGACAAATATGCCAAAAACCTAGATCAGGTGAACAAGCAACTACAATCATTAGAAAATGCCCAAACTGATCTGGACTCTGCAGAGCAAAGGCTACAAAAGAGCCATGAATCAGAAAATGAAACCGGGCAGTACCTGCTAAAAATAAAAGAAGATATGGACATCCTACAGCAGGAGAAGGTAGAGCAGGATACCAAAGTGCTGGCGCTGCAGAAGGAGTGCCAAGAAAGTTTGGACTCTGTGCTGCAGAGCCAGAAAAAGCTGGAACAGCAAATACATTGTAATAGGGCCTGCACAGAGCTGGTAGTCACCCTGCAAAACCGCCTAGACCAAGAAAAAGAAGAAAATAATAAATTAATCCTAGAAGACCTTGACACCCAGACAGAATTCGATGAGGAGCGCCAGAAAGTTGGTGCACTCCAAAATCAAAGGGATGACCTGGCTGCACATAGGGGTATTCATATTCAGGAAAGGGACACCTTAGGCCAGGAGGTCAGTTATTTAAAAGATACGATGGAAGAAAATCACCAGGCCCTTCAGGGACTGGGTGAACTCCAAAAAGATTACACACAACTGTTAGAGCACTCGAGGAGGATGGAAGATGCTCTGGCAAAGAGTGACCAGGCCAGTAAGGACAGGACTCAGGCGGTAACCCTCCTGCAGCAAATATTGGCCCAGTACTCTAAAATGACCCAGGAAGCACAGAGAGACACTGAGGCTCTCTGTGAGAAAAATGACAGGCTCCACAGACAGGTAGCTATGCAGGAACAACTGATAGAGACTAGCAAGGCCTTGATAGAGGAACAGAAAGGTCAGGTTCTTGCATGGCAACAGGGAGCAGGGGCTGAGAGAGATGAGGTCCGCTGGGAAAGGGAAACACCTCAGCATAACCTCAGGAACCCTAACACCAGAGGCCTTCATCTCTTCCACTCCATGGACTCTGCCACCCCCATGTCCACTGGCGCACATGAGCCAAGGGCCACAGGGATGGCAGAATTCAATCTAATGAGGAATATGGGGCTCATAGATTAGCACCTTCCAGGAATGGATGGGTGGGCATCTGTGTATGGGTTCCCAAGTGCTAGGGCCATATTCTCTGATCAGGGAGACTCCAATGAGGGGAGGGTCATAGAAATGGATCCTCAAAAATACCATTTACCCAAAGACCAGATGGTAAAATTTAGTGGGGAACTCCATGAGAGTAGGCCCACTAAGGGCATCCTGAAAACCTCTGCCCAGCTACGACAATGGGGGGGGGTACTCAGCAAATCCTGGGAGCAAGGAGGAATCAGAAGACTCCTCTGAGCACCACAGGACTCAAGAAACTAGGCCCCCACATTCTGCCAGCCATTCCCAAGCTCGCAGAATCCGGGAGAGCCTAGAAAACCAGACAGGCACCTCTGGTAGCAGTGCCTCTGAGTCAGAGGATGAGTGGACCATGGTCACCCGAAACAAAAAAGCCAACAAGGTCAAGAGGGCCTTGCTCAAGGATCCCCTAAAACAAATAAAGGCCATTAGGACCGTCATCACGCCTTATCATAAGAATGCGAAATATTCGGTTTGGAAGCACCTTGAGCTCTTTGAACAAATGATGGAGACTTTCCATTTGAAGGACAGCCAAAGCTGTATTCAGTATGTAAAGTGGAACTTCTCTCCCGAGTACTCCAGCTTCTTTGCGGGGATGGCGGATCAGAATCATTCCAGATGGTACACCTATAGGGCGGCCATCTTAAAACATTTTTCTGTGCATAGGAATCCTCAGGAGGCTCGCAAGGCGGCCTATAACTTGCAATGTGGGAAAGATCAGGCCCCACAAGAATTTGTTCAAGAATTAAAGCGTGCCTTTGCGCAGACCACTAGAAGGGTGCGCACTGACAGCAAAGAGTTTGTAAATACTTTCTTCCATGCTCTCCCTAAGTACATCATGACCCAGCTACTGAGGGACTTTCACGGGAAAAGATCACTAGACTGGGTCATTGAACAAGCCACGCGCATTTATGAGGTGCAAAAGCCAGTGGAAAACAAAAATAATCCAAAAAGCCCTAAAACAACCAACACACCTGCTGCTGCTAAAGTGCTAGAGGTGAAGGTTGCCCCCATTTTAGATTTAGAGATGGGGGGCCTAAAAACCTGCCCGCACAGAATCAAAACAACCCCAAACCCAGAAGGCCCTTGGGCCAATCACAAACAGGGAGCCAGGGAGGCAATCCCACAAATGGGACCCCTAACTCTCCCGACTACATAAGCCCATGCTACAAGGGCAATAGACCCATCCTGGGTTATGTGTGGACTCCTCCAGCCCAAGCGGAGGGGGAATCCAGCCAAACAGCAGCTAACCCAGGGAACTTCCATCCTCACTTTCCCCAGGAGGGCAGTAATCCCCCAAATACTGGACAGAATTTCTTCCCAAGGTACCCGCCAAACTTGAACACCCAAAACAATCCATCCTTCTTTCCCCACTTTCCTGAGCCCAGACAACCCAATCCGGGAGAGGGGAGGCCAAGGGTGGAGGGGTACCCAAACTTTCCTAACCCGGGGTATTTTGGAAGAAGGGATAGCTGCCCTTCCCGGGATCTGCCCAGGGGAGACATGAGGACCCTGTACCAGCCAGAGCGGGTGTCCCAACTAGAGCGCCAGGTCCAGAACATGGCACAGGATCTGGGTCACATGCTGAGGGCTCAAGAGAACCCTCAGATGAGAATGGCGGCTCAGAATGCCTCAAATCCAGGACCTGGTGCTCCAGAGCAATGACGGGGAAAGGACCACAACAACCCACCGGTTCCCAGGGAGGTGGCACAAGGGGAAGGGGGGTGTAAAGCCTTGGAGGAAGCTTCCTTCCCCACTTGTGAAAAGCCTCTGAAAATCCCAGAACCGGAAGCAAAATCACCTGCCCTTGAAAGTCTGCAACCCCGGAGCAGAGGGGGGGTAGGAGAAATAAAGAGCCCAAAAAGACCCATTTTATGGAGGAGGTACAGATCTTCCAGTTTGAAGGAGAGGGATCCTCAGAGGATCCTGGGAAAAGGATCTTCTTCAGAGATGGGGGAACTCCTCCCAAAGAAAAATGGGTCCCAAAGGATTCACATCCAGACTGGGTAAATGTGGGGACTGAGTTAGCACCGCCCATCATCAATCCCCAGAATCATCAGCATGGAAATCCCCTGGTTCAAACCCATCCTGGTGACTGCCTCCAAAAAGGGGGGGCAGCCCAGAACAAGAACCAGGGGAACCCAAGACTTACCCCATATCTAGCTGTCACCTTTTTCTTTCAGATTCCCAAGTCTCTAAACAAAATCCTGTCCAAATCACCTTCCTGTCAGTGTCCAAAACCAAGAAACTAACCCACCAGCTGTCCAAAAATGTACATTATCTTTGCCCCCCTGAGGAAAAGGAGGGAAGATTTTATGCCCCAGTCCAAATACAGTGTACCATTTTGGCACTGGTGGACACTGGATCGCAAGCTACCCTTCTGTCAAAAAGAGCTTTGATCAATTGAATTCGGGAAGGGGGGAGAAATACGGAATTCCACTCACCCCTCTTCCTGGACAACTTCAGAACTTCGACGGGAAGGAAATTCCCATCGAAGGGACTGCGGATTTGGAGATTAAAATTGGGCGACACAAGGTGAAGCAGCCGGTCATAGTTGTGACTCCAGAGGGCACCCCTTGTTTACTAGGTAATGACATCCTGCGTAGGCTCTCACCCCTCATAGATTGTGTAAAGAAGGTCCTCTGGACCCAGACTAACCAACCAATAAAATTGAAACAGAGTGTCAACCATGTTAGTTTAAATGGCATATGCTACATGGTTGAACAAAAATCTGACCAAGTAGAATTTCACTTCCAGAACAACCAAATCCCAGAAGTGACAGTAATAGCAGTAGGACAACAAACTGGTGATGGGGGGTCCTCTCTATTTCTGAAAATCAACCTTCTTTCACGTCTAAGGTGGCATTCCACACTGGAAGGAAACACTCTGAAATTCTTCACAAAGTCACAATCAGAAAATCCCACTCCTATAGTCCAGAAAGATGAAAAATCAGCTCAAAGCCTGGCTGACATTCAGAAAATTGGAGAGCAGTTGTTCATCCCTATTCAGTTAAATGAAGGGAAGGACTCTGTTGTCGCCCGAGTGTGTGTGAACAACGGTAAAATCTTCATCAGTGAGGCCATGTTCCGCAAACTCCCAAAAGATGCAGCCATTCCCACATTTAAACTGATAGACAAATGGGAAATGGACCTGGAAACACCCAATTCCAAACATCTCCTGCCTAGCAGGTGCATGCTCAGAATTTCCATAGGCAACAAGAGCATAGTCCATAATTGTTGGGTCGCGTGAGATGTCCCTGCCGCATTTTACTTAGGCAGTGACATTTTCAATCGCTTTGCCATTAGTTTGGACCTAATAAACTTCAAAGATTGGTCCCGATTAGCGGGTGATCCTATGGGCTTTGATGACCCAGAGAAAGCATTTAGCTCAGCTTAACTACTACCTTATGTAGTTGAAATTCAGATTGGAGAGGAAGTCACCCAGGGACGTCATTTCACCAAAATGCCAGGGGTAGCGGAAGTAACATCACACAACCCTTGACCCCCTGGTGACATCCCAGGGAGTGATGTCATTTGACCCCACCCCGAAGTGATATCACGGAATGCGATGGAACGCAACCTTTCACCCGTTGACAGAAACAGGAAGTGCCATCACATAGCATTGTACACTACAAAAAATATGGTTACGATATCACTATAATGTGATGTACATTCCATACAAGAATGGATCGCCAGATGTATCATTAAGATCAGTGTGTATAGGCCCATATTACCAAATTACTGTGAATGCAAGCAGACGTCCATGACCAAATGATAATGATGTGTTATTATATAGCACTTTAAGCACATTAAGCGCTTTATATAGAAAAATATACACCCAATATCACCCAACCTGTGTTGGTACTCATTTATCGACCTCAAAAGGATGAAAGGCTGAGTTGAGGCGTTTAAGAACAGACTAAATCAGTGACTCACCCCCTGAAGTGTGCCTGAAATAAACCTTTAATGAGTCTAGCAATTATTGTATAGAATTCCAGAAAAACACATTCTTTAGTATTCCTATTATTTCTTATTTAGGGTCAGTGGTGAAAGTGTTAGACTTGTGTCACTCCTTTTCTTCTTTTTCTTCTTTTTTTAAGGGGCTTTAACAAGAAAGCCAGCCACTCCAGAATTAAAGAGCCACATGGTGCTGGCCACAGCCCACGAGCTTGCATTACAAAAAAAATAAAAAATCTTTTGTTTTCTCTTTTTTTTCTAGAGGTCGCAAGTGTGACCACAGAGGTCGCAAGGGAGACCTCAGAGGTCGCAGTTGCGACCTCTGACGACCCCTAAATGACGTCCCTGAAGTCACCATCCCAGAAAGGACCCGACAATTCTCCTTGGAAGTAAAAGTTAAAAGAGGACAGAAACTGAAATACCCCTAACACATCTTAATACTCACGTCCAAAAAAAAGGGTAGGGGGTAAACCCAACACCACTAGTCAACATAGAACATGACACTATTCCAATAGAGGTGGATAACAGCAACTTACAGAGTATCACTCTAGCCGCAGGCACCATTATTGGAATGGCGGTTGATGACCGACATTTTTCCATAGATTTCGGTAATGAACTTTTAGGACCAATTCCCAAGGACTGTTTTGAAAGTGATAGTGACGATGACACAACACCAGACAGGATCTTCACCCGGCATGGGGGGAATTTCCTGGTGTACACTTCCTGCCCTTATGGTAAGGAAGATGTGACTTGTGACTTCAGGAGGGATGAGGTGATCTTTGAGGTCCGCGAGGTCTGCCTTCCCCACCTGAAGGCACCAGTCCAAATCAGCACTTTGACCAGGGACTTCTCCACCCAGCTGGAGGAGGCCGCTGAGACAGCAAAACCGGAAGTCTTTCCAGGTTTCAGGCAGATGGTTGAAGAGAGAGTCAACCTAGATTATGCCTGTGGGACTCTGGAGCAAAGGCAACAATTGAAGCAAGTTTTCTTTGATTTTCAAGATCTCTTTGCGGTGGACTCTTATGACTGTGGTCACACCGACATCCAAACAACAACAATTCCCACGGACCCTGGCATGACTCCAGTGTTTGTGAAGCAATATTGCTTGCCTCTCGCATCAATGGAGTCCCTTACTGAAATAATTAAGAACCTTGAGTCCCGTGGGATAATTTGTCCAGTCCACAGCACCTTCAATAATCCAGTGCTGGGGAATTTGAAGCCCAACGGCCAGTGGAGACTATGTGCTGACCTAAGGGAGCTCAACAAGCGGGTCCATACTTCCCGATGGCCTCTTCCTTACATTGACCAAGTGCTGGCCCAGATCCAGGGGTCAAAGGTATTCACTGCAATAGACCTGATTAATGGGTACTGGACTGTACCTGTCAGTAGGGAGGACCAATACAAGCTAGCTTTCACCTTCGGGGGCAGCAGTACACATGGACCCGGACTCCCTTCGGATACATCAACTCCGGCAATGAATTTAGCATTTTTCTACACAAGGCCATGCCCGACCTGGGTGAAAGGGGTAACCTGGCCTATGTAGACAATGTTTTAGTCAAAAGCTCAACTGTGGAGGAACACATAGCGGAGATCCGTTATGTTCTGACACAGTTGAGGGCTGCTGGAGAAAAATTCTCCTTTCAAAAGGCACAGTGGTGCAGAACCCGTGTCAATTTCTTGGGGCATGAGATTACTCCTCAGGGTCTCTGTACCCAGGAAAAGAAAGTGGAAGCACTCCAGAAATTAAAAGACCCCACAACTCTGCGGGAACTAAGGAGCCTCCTTGGACTGACTAATTACAGCAGAAAGTTCATTGAGACTACGCAGAGATCACAAGACCCATGATCCATCTTTTGAAGGGGGGAGTCAAGTGGGAGTGGGATCCAGAACAAGCCGAGGCAGTAAGACAACTCAAAAGAAGTCTCTCACAAGCGTCTTGCCTAGCTTACCCTTTCAAAAACAAGTTCTTCTTGGAGACAGGGTTCTCAAATACATGCTTGACTGCAGTATTATATCAAAAGCATGACAAGGTCAATAAAATAATCTCCTATTTATTTATTTTTATTTATTTAAATTTGTATAGCGCGCAAGCAGCCCAGGGGCATTGAGGCGCTGTTACTTGCATGAGCTTAGTTACAGGCATGGTATCAGTAAGAGGCGTAATACAGATAGGAACAAGCAAGGTTATCATTACAGCTTACGTGTTTGGTCAATACAAATTGGGCAGTGGGTCATATGGTTGGTATTATGCAGCTGCGAGGGACCTTATGAGAAGAGGGTGGTTTTCAGTGCTTTGCGGAAGGCTAGGAGGGAGGGCTCACCGCGGATGGTGGGAGGTAGGGCATTCCAGTGAGTGGGTGCGAGATAGGGGAAGCTGGATCCCCCTTCTCTGGATCTTTTTACTAATGGCACAGAGAGCATGTTGGTGTAGGGTGATCTTGTTGGTCTTGTAGAGGCGACGGAGTGGATTCTTTGTGAGAGGTAATCGGGGGCATTGAGATGGATGCATTTGTGTGTCAGTGTGAGCGCTTTGAAAATTATTCTTTCCTTTATTGGGAGCCAGTGGGCTAGTTTTCTGGCTTCCGAGATGTGGTCCCTTTTAGCAATACCTTGGGCTGCTCGGAGAGCACTATTCTGGATGACTTGTAGCCTCTCCAGGTTTTTTTTTGAGGTTCCTAGGAAGAGTATGTTGCAGTAGTGTAGCCTGGAGCCGGTGATGGCTCTGGCTATGTTTGTGCAGTTCTCTTTGGAGAGGAAAGGCCTGACTGCGTTGATAAGTTTAGCATGATATGCGGCTGAGGAGGCAATGGCGTTGACTTGTCTGTCCATGGAGAGGTTAGAGTCTAGATAGACTCCAAGAGTTTTGACTGAGTCTGAAACAGGTATTTTGATGGTGTCGATGGTGAGTGAAACAGGTATTTTGATGGTGTCCTATGCGAGTAAAATTTTATCCTCTGTGAAGGAAAAAGCCAACGATTGTGAGAAGGCACACCTGGCGACTGTGTGGGCATTGAAGAATTACCACCCATTTATCCAGGGGGAACATATCATAGTGGAGACTCCACACCAGCCTCTGCAATATCTCCAAAGTGACAGAATCCGGGCCGGAAATGTGAGTAATTCCCAAATTACTTCCTGGATTCTGTCAATGCAAGGCTTTCCTGTGGAGGTCAGAGATGGCCAAAACAAGAAGAGTCCCCTCGCGCAAGGTCTGGCTGACTTGCATGACTGTGCCAGAGAAAACTGTCTCGAGGACGAAAGTCTTAAAATCAAGGACAACATGGAGGCATACCTTAATTCCCAACACAAAGTCTTTGAAGAAGACAAGTGTGTAGGAATGCCCACTGTCTATGTGGATGGGTGCTCCTACCATGTTAACAACAACGGGGAAAAAGAACTGTTGGCCAGCGTAGGTAATATGTGGGTGAATGATGCCCCAGAACCCTCCGCTGGGTATAAAATTGGTCCTGGAAGTAGTCAAGTGGCAGAGTTGACTGCTGTGCATCAAGGCATCCTCACTGCTGTCCAACACCAACTCCACGAACTGGCCATAATCACTGATTCAGACTATGTACGGAACGGGTTCGTGGAGCACCTGGTTAAATGGAAAACCAGAGGAATGCTATGTGCTAATAACAAACCATTGTAACATGGAAAATTAATTCAAAATGTTGAGGATCTGGTCACCTCGAATGGGATGACCATCTACGGGAAAAAGATCAAGAGCCATTCTAAAGTAGAGGGACCAGACAAAACTGGAAATGACCCAGTTGATCAGCTGGCCAAATCTGGAGCCATCCATGGGGATCTACTTGAGATTTAGTCCCTGTTGGGTGAAATCCAGGTCACTGCTATCACTAGGTCCCAGACAAATGCTCACAATGAACTCTCAACTGCACAATGGAGTAAGGAGACCCCAGATGCTGATTTGATTACGGCTCAAAAAGGGGATCCAATAATTGGTAAGTTTTATCAACACATTGAGGACCCTGAGAACTTTCCCCTGACGTGTACCGATTACATAGGGAAAGAAGACCTCAAAGTGTTGATGAAATGTCCAAAAATGTTCCGAATCCAAGACGGTTTGTTGGTGAGGAGATCCCTAGCTGGCCATGATGAGTGGGTGGTCCCCACCTCATTCCGAAGCCTGATGTTAAGTCACACCCATGATGCAGCCACAGCCGGTCAACGGGGGTTTCATACAACACTTGAAATCTTAAGAGAGGTTGCATACTGGCCACACATGTGACAGGACTTTGACCAATACTTGAAGGGGTGTCTTGTGTGTGCACAATTTCAGCCAACATCCCTCACACACCGTGCACCTCTCCAAAAGAGGGGGATGACACTGCCTTGGTCAGATTTACAAGTCGATTATATCGGGCCCATGATTCGCTCCTCTAGGGGGAACAAGTACATGTTGACCGTGACATGCTTGTTCACTAAATGAGTGGAATGTCTCCCGGCCCCAAATTGCAAAGCAGAAACAGCAGCTGCCCTGATGATCAACCACATCTTCTCACATTTTGGACTAACCCAAAGGATTGAGTCATACCGACGTAGCCCCTTCACTAGTGAAGTGATGACAACGATGTGGGAGATAATTGGGGTCAAAAGGAAACTACACATTGCCTACCAGCCAGCCTCTAGTAGTGGAGTTGAGAGATACAACATGACAATTGTGAGCATATTAAAAAAGTTTGTGGCAGATTCTGGGCCAAGTTGGGACATTAGATTACCTCTTGTCCTGATGGCCATCAGATCTACCCCTTCTTCTGCAACAAAAATGTCACAGTTTGAGCTGATGACTGGACGAAAGTTGGTGCTTCCCCAACATCAGCTCTACAGAACCCAAGAGCAGACCTTGATAAATGCCTCCACAACTCATGAGTATGTTGAAAATCTGAGAAAACACCTTCAACATGCTTTTGCCTATGCTCAGCGAAATCTAGAAAGATCTGCAGACAGTATGAAGACCCACTATGACCTTAAGACTACTAGAAAGGAATACCAAGTAGGAGACTGGGTCTGCTTGTACAATTTCCAAAGGAACCAGGCCAAACAGCGCACATTTCTTCCTAACGGGCAGGGACCTTTTGAAATTGTAGACAAAATCTCACCAGTCACCTACAAAATCTGTATCCCAAAGGCAGTTTGGCAGAGGGGGAAGATAAGTGGGTTGACATCAACCAACTGAAGTGTTGCCATCCTAGGCACACTCTGCAGCAACTAGAGGATTCATCTGGAAACCCAGAGGGTGACATCTTTGCTCCCTAGAATTCCAACTATAAAACTATTCCACCTGTTGAAAATGAGTAATAAATTGCAAATAGAAATGATTGTCAATATATGTGAAATGTATGCGTCTGCCCCACTATATGAATAGTGGTGGGGAAATGTCTACAAATATGCTCGGTTTTGTCATCCTAGAATTTTAAACAATGGACCCTAAGCACCTAGGAGGACCACTCAGGGACCGGAAGGAAAAACCCAAGGGGCCTGGGGTATCGCTCCATACTCTCATCTGGAACCGGCGAGGAGAACCTGTCGATCCACCACTGATGGGAGAAGCAGACGAATTTTGCCATTTGGACCAGAAAGAAAAAACTGAACATCCCAATCTCGTGACTTCCCCTTGACGGGCGGTCAAAGTCAAATCGCAAGGGGGGCTTGTGAGATGTTTTAACCCACTAGGCTCTGCCCTGCGACATCCCTGTGTGCTGATGGTGCCAGAATCAGCAAAACATCGCAAAAGCCCTATGCGTGCCAAAACCCAGGAAAATTGCGCTTTGAAACCGGAAAAGATGGCTGCCAAATCTACTTTGCCTGTTGTCAGTGGTTATAGGAGACCTCACTGCTGCAACCTGTCACCGGGCTGCCTATCAAGTAAAAATGGAAACTGCAGGAAAGGCAGTGCTTTGTTGCAAGAAACCCAGAAATTGCTCTTAAATCCCCTTTTCTTAGTTGCTGAAAATACAAAATACTGGACCAAAACACCACAAAACATCCAATATCTTTGCTGGGTGTCACCCGCCACTTCATTTAAGGAGTCATTATGAACACACAATGTCAGAAAAAGCAGAATCTATCATCAAAATATCCACAGTAAAAAGTGTGCTTGCCTGTGAAAATCTGTCAAAATATGGCCACTGTACCAGCGGCCGCTTGTAAGTGACCTGTTATCAAAAGTAATATAGATTGCAACTATTTAATCTCCATGGTTTAGAGACTGGAATTAGAGTTCTAGTTGCCTGTTTTAAAATTGAAAGTTTATTTTCAACAAAGGAAAATTTAACAAAGTGACTTTTAAAGTAAGCCTGATGCAAGCCAGAACTACAAAGCAACTCCCCCCACTGGGCAATGCACCTCCCTTCTGCTTTGTGGACCAGGAACTCACATTCAGGTGTTGATTAAGAGGGGAGGGGCACTGGGGCTGCTCCTGGGAGAGACAATGAACCTTCCTTGGCTGAAAGGATATGTAGATTGTAAAATGTCAACAGTGGCCTCTGCCAGAGGAAGAAGGCGAGGATTGCTCTTGAGCTACAAGATGGAGGCAGAGACAGACATTTTTGTTGATTCACAATGCACAGAAAGCATATTTCTAAAAAGACTGATAAAGGACTGTGCGAATTTGTAAAAATTGTAGAATTAGTAGCAGTGTTAATGTGATTATTTTGTGCACATTTGAAGAGATGCCAGAAATCTGTGCGATGTTCAGGATAGGCACAGTGAAAATTCTGATTTTGTAGCAATTGAATTTATGTCAGAAGCATGACACTTCATACGACTATGCCCAGATATCATGCACACATATGTACAAAATTCTGGACAAATCAGATGTTGTGTCCCGGACAAAAAGTGCAAAAAATGTGTCAAATCCAGACCCAAGATCTCACAGAAACGAGGCTTGGAAGAGGGTGTGCTCCACAAAATATGTGATCTATGTATGTTATTGGTATAAAGATTGTACACATGTAAAGATGTATTATATCAAAAAAAGATTTTATGTGCAAAAGGTAAAGGGGAGGATGTTTTGCCTCATAAACTACATCATCATGGTGACACACTGTTTCTCCTCCAATCAAGGGAGAGAGCAGACTTTAGCCAATAGACTACCTAGGGGGTGCGTCTAGGATAATTCAGCATACCCACCCCTTTATCAAACACATAAATAGAGACAGATGAGGACCTAGAAAAAGACACTGATCCACCCATCATTCAGAATTTGGCGAAGTACTTTGCAAGAAGAGAGGCTCAGAGCATAGCTGAACCACTTTCAGCTGGGCCTAACTTCCTGAACCCATCCCTCAACTTAAAGGGGAAACCAAAGAAGCAGCAAGGCTGTGCTGTAACCGCTTGCCTTCCAAAGAATTATCTTCATAACCAGAAGGGCAGATTAAAACCTCATCTTGTGCCGTGCTGTGCAGTGCAGATCAGAGAGCCCTGCAGATCCAGTCCAGTTGTGCTGTGCAGTGTAGATCAAGGCGCCTTGCTGTCCAGTCCTGCCATGCGGTGTCCAGAGCGCCTTCATGATCGCTGAACCAGACCAGTCCGGTGTGCCCAGCAGTCTGTACCAGAAAGTATCCCTGACCAGAATCCCTGACGGTTCCATTCAAAATATTGGTAGTGATTATCCATTGTATAGGATTGTCACTAGCCTGTGTACTGTCCATAGTCATCCCTATCCAGATCAAATCTAACTATATCCAGAACTGTATTGCTAGAAATCCTGTTTGTCTTGCCTTAACTCTCTCTCTTATCCTGTAATCTTTCTGGTATAATATTGTTAAAATGATCTTTGCACTGATATATTTCATCTGAAGAGGGCAAGCGTCTCGGCAGGCAAAAACCTGATCGGAGGCGTCCTGGTCTGGTGGTTGTGCTGTCGTGTAGTTTGTTTCTTCATAGTCATCCCTAGTATAAAGAAACCGGTTTGTATTTTAAAAGCGCATCCTTGTTTTACATTTTGCCTCTATCTGAAAAAAATGACCTCTCCGAAAACGTTCATGACTTCTTCATGCTTTATGCTAGAAACAAAATGTAAGTGTCTGCTTGAAGCTAACATCCTAACCTTTATAAAGAACCTCCTTATAGTTATTCCGCACTTGCGCTTACCGGAAAAGATTACTGCAAATTTTTCATTTGGCCAAAATCCATAACGTGTAAAATAGCTTTTCATTGCACCCGACTTCAAAATTAAGTTTTCAACTTGCTTATTACTCTCAAATCTTTGCTAGAGTTTGTCTGAAACCATACCAAGCAGCTCCCATGAGGATTTCAACAATATCAGTGATTTAAACTATTTTTAGTGTTTTGCCTATTCCATTCAAAGCCAACTTTAAAACCGTTTTTGACAGTTTGCCAGTTAATTCTGTTTTTCTCTGGTATTTGCTGAGGGGAAATTGGGATTGACATTGTAGTTGAATTCTGCATTCCTGAAACCTGTCCTCTCTCCTTCTATCTCTCTATATTGCATATTGGGGGGATTGAAGGGTGTGCAGGGGAAATAGTAATCACATTGCCATTTGATTGAACAAACCCACAAAAGTATTTTCTGTGCTGCATTATTTTTCCCATCATTACTCCTTCTGATTAAAGAGATTGTTGAGTGTGACATCACCCCATTGATGATCATTGTATACCCATTAACATAGTGTGATATATATTGCGCAATACATAAAATAAATATTTTAACTTTTCAAACCAGCCTGATTCCTAGTTCAGTGTTACCGGAGGATGAGTGGCGGTTGAAAGAGAGGGATGTGATATAAGTGGTACATCGTTCAGAATAAAAGAATTATAGACACAAATAATTAATTAAGGGTTTCAGTTGTGCATCCCACGCTAGGCATTGACTTAGGTGAAGTGCCGGATTGAAATTACTTACACACGGCTGAAGTGGTAAGGGTTCTGAAAGAACTAAACCTAACCATAAAGTAAGTTAACTAAAATAGGAAGACCGTGTGTAATTTAAGAGATTATTACATTAGTCCTGATAGTGAAAGTTAAAAGATGTTTTATATCTCTTTATTTTGATCTGAATTAGAGATTTTTCACTTGAAATATGAATTTAATTAATTAGTTTTAATATAATGGTATTAATAGTTGAATATATAGATTTATGAGTTAAATTGTTAATATGTGTTTCTTTTTACCTTCTCCTTCTTTGATGTTTTTCTTGATGTGATATGGTTTTATGTTTCCTTTCCTTTGCATTTGCGATACATAATGCTAAGACTTATATTTAGATCATTAATTAAGTCATTTCTTTCTTTTAATTTTACCTTCAATGATTATATGTGACGTGTTTTTTTCATATAATTGTATTTTAATTCTGGTTTGATACTTTGTAATAATGAATGTGTGAAAAGTCGAAATTTAGCTTTTTGGCTAAGACACAATAAAGAGAAAAAAATAAAAAAATAAATATAACAGGAGCCCCTGCTTCCCAAAGGCCAATTACCCATCACCAATGGCTGAGCGTTGCCCTTTCCCACTCAGAGAGGGCTTTCTGGGGATGTGACTCAGCTGTGGGGCCACCCAGGGCTGTGGTCAGCACAGGGCAGTGTTCTCCACACCCAAAGAGGTTGGACTGGAGCTATGCCTGGACTATTTGGGGTAATTACAACCCAGAGCTGGAGATTGGTGGATAGGGCCTGTGCACCCAGAAGGCGTTCTTGAAGTCCTACCACGAGTGAGTTCTGGAGGAGAGGATCGGCACGGAGATCTTCACTGGCCAGGCTTCGAAGCATTGGTTAATGACTTTGCTGACTTTCGTTTCTGTGAGAGTTTACTTACATCAGTATTAACCACCTTGAGGAATATCAGGTTTAAAACTGCCCTGAGCAGTTTGGACTGTTAGAGGGACTTGCTAAATATTATATATGTTTATTATGGGCGGCGACAGCCACCCTATAGTTAAGGTTACTTGGACACAGATAGGAACCACTCCAAATTGTATTGTTAGTAACAGATTTGACCACAAATAAGAATGCTGTTAGGGACTCGCGCCCCCTCTGCCGCAGACTGCAATGTTTTGTAAAGACACATTAAAAAGAAGACATTTTTTTTCTCCAAAAGGGTGGCCTACTTCCCATTCATTTTCCTGTAGAGAAACAAGGTCATGTTCTGCCTAAGCGCCCAGCCAAACCGCTAGACAGATATGGACCAGGTCTGAAACAACTTGGGCACAAAGCGTTGACATTTGAGGGTAAATCTTTATCCTATGCAGGTGCTTCCGTCTGGAAAAACCTCCCTGCCTCTCTCCGTCTATAGCCTTATCTCCTTAAGATCTAGAAACTCCTCAAGACCTTCCTCTTCTCTTCTGCTTTCTCTCTCCCTCTCCCTTGCTAACCTCCTTTCTATTCTCGCCTACTCCTCCTTCTATTCTCCAACTCTGCTCTGTTTCTGCTGACTGGCAGTCTGGTGCACCTCCGGAGACACACAGGTCCCAGGCCTCCCCTTTCTCGGCTTCCTTCTTGTTCATGCACTTGCACTAGTAGTAATGCTGTCAGACCTAGATTTTAAAGGGAGGTAATTAGACTAATAGGTGCACAATATACCCACCATGTGGGTTAACGTTTGGGTCCTATTTTTATCAATATTTTAGGAGTATTTTCATATCTGTGAATGAATTGAACTTTGTTAAATGATTCGTATGAATATTGCACCAAGTCCATTTTTTCAGGACCAATGGTGATAGGATTTTCTGCAGCACCTGATCAATGTAGATGAGAAAAATGGGTTATTAATATATACATCGCTTTCCTTTTTGTATAGATAGGTATGGACGTGTAACATGAACTGCCGATCTGTGCGCAAACACCTCCTTCCATAGCAGTGAGAAGATCCACAATATACCTATTCTGGAGCGCCACCAGTCTTATTGCTCTGAGTTCTTCTTTCATAGCGTTGAACCCCTTCACTGTTGAGTTTATGGTTACCATCAACTCCCTCGAGTGATGTGCAATCATTTAGCATTAGTTTACGTTTGTATTCCAGGGATCAGTAATGCACAAAACATCTGTGTTCTGCTGAACAGTCTGTGAGAGGCTAGTACTTCATCCAATGCAGCTTCTGATGAGTGGGAGAAATAATGATTCCCTTCTCTTTTTACTCTTCTCCATCCTTCCTGTTCTTCTGTTCTCCCCCAAATTAAGCAGGTGGTGTTGCATCTAGTGACATCTTCCTCCTTCTTTTATTTTCCATCTTTGGGAAGTCATCGAGCTTCATGTATTTCCAGGGTACTACTAGTTTTCGAATGTTGACGTGGACTAGGGAGCATATTTTCTTCCCCAGTCAGGTGGCAATTTCTCATATGCTTTAGATCCACAAGCCCAATAGTGATCCATCAGCACTGCCATTCCTGATCCCATTTCTGGAATTGCTTCAATCCTTTGGCACCCTTTGTTTTCACTGACCTCTTCACTGCCGTGGTGTTGATAACACATGGCCAGTGTTTTCAGGGAAATTATCGGCATTGGTCCAGCTTCATTCTTCGCCCAGGTCACCAACTTTGCACTCCTTTCCCGTTCCATCAGGCACTTGTCATTTTCCTCTTGTACCTTGCTCACTGCTGTCTTCGTTAGGGTCATTGCTTTGCTCCCCACCACGCCGTATTCCCAACCATTGTTGATATATACTTGTCCATAGATCAATATTTGTGGTGTCTCCCAGCAACCTGACTCTCTTTCTACTTCCTTCACTTTTGTCCATGGACATGGTAAGTCTTTCAATCTGATTGTCTTTGTGTCACCCTTGTCTGGTCCATCCGTTATGTACTACCAGTAATTGTTCATCATGGCTAGTGTCTTGATATAATTATATTCATGAGGGAAGGTCCCCTTGGACATCCACCTCAGTCTTGCTGCTCTCTCTTGGAATCTACCTCGTGTTTGGCACAATGTGAGGTACATCAGACATTGGGCTCTTGCACTGGGTATTCTGGAGGCACTTATGGTGTAGGTTATCAAAGAGCAGACATAACAGCTCTCCCCAGTGGTGTCCCTACCAACTTTGAATGTGTGTTTGTACCACATGTTGTTTGTTACCCATGCTGTGTCTGTGAGAAATGTGTCAACTCCCTTCATGTCTGCATCAACAGTGCACTTACCTCTCCTTACCTTATCAGCAGTGTCTTCTCATCCACCTGACATGGTAGTTCCTGCTGCTGGGGACGGGGAATGTTAGTAGCGGTCATAGCTACATCATGCATTGCAAAATACAATTGCCATGGCACAGAACCCATTATTCCAGTGGGGATTAAGAAATACACAAGAGTCAGAACAAAGTTCATTTTGTCCATGGTAACCACTTACACTGCTCAGTCCGAGCAGCAGATGAGACTATAAAGTTGCCCACCTGAAAATCGCAAGAAAGGCGTTAAAATGTTAGAACCTGTCAGTACCCTCAAGCTCTGCAAACTAAATAATCACTTAGAGCCAAAGCAAATACTTCCTTCCAGACATTTCTTATTGATGGATCTCTTAGTGTGGGTAGAACAGGGTATGCACTATGGTCAAGTTGGGGATAAGCTTGGGTCAAATACTCTATGAATACTCGTTAGTACACCTCAGCAGTTCGGGCTCTGAAATTTCTGGGTCTCCTTATTGAGTGCACAAATTGGTTTGGATTATGCTTCAGGGTGGTCAATGGGAGGCTACAGGCTATTTCCCTAACAATTCTAACAATCATATGTAACAAGCTGCATGTGCGAGAGAGAGAGCAAGAGAGAGAGACAAAACACTGTTACAGCTGTCAGGTGCACAAATATCAATTACTGCTCACCAACATGCATGTGTGGCAAAGGGGTTATGTCACATAAACATGTTTCAGCTGTCAAGTGTGCAAGACTGGTTCAAGAAGCAGCTTGTAACTTGCAGGTGCTGGGGAATAGCAATGGGCAATGTTTTTCACTGGTCAAGTTGCACCAGTGTTGCTGTGGCTGCTTCTGCCACTTGGGAGCGTCTAATCATGTGGTGACCGGTTGTCTCTAGTTCATTGGCATTTGCACTTTATTGTAGACCATCGGTTGTTGCAGCGTTGGCCTGGTTGATCTCTGCAGTTGTGCTTCTGGGCGAGGCCGATGCTTTATAGGGCTTGATGTCATGCAGGTGGTTTCAAACCATTTTCCCTTCTAACCTAACAGCTCGATAGGTCACGGCCCCCACTGTATGGCACCCTGTAAACCTTGGCGCATTCCAGCGCCTTACAAACTTCTTCAGAAGCACGAGATCTCCTACTCGTACTAAATGCTCCTTTGTTTGCTCTTGTTCTTGACCGTCAGAGCTTTCCTGCTCATCGTCTTCAGGCCTGCCCTAGGTCCGTTGTAGCTGGCGAGAGATAAAAAAAGCGCTAAAAATGAGTGATGTGACATAATCATACATCTCTTGACTCAAAATGTCAGCAGTACTCTGACAATCTCTTAATGCTCTAGTGGGGAGAGCCAATGGGAGATGCATGCGCGTCCTGTCACCACCTCGTGGGGTGTAAATGGTGGGCGGACCATGGCGTGTTGCGCAATTTGAAAAGTGCCAATTGCAAACAGTGAAGCCAGTTTTTCTTGGTGCTTTGCTGAATTTTGGCAATGCTCCCCTTCGGGAGGCCATTAAGGCGTTGACACACCAGCTGCTTGCGGGTGGTACGCACATGCAAATTTGTTTTTTATTCCTAGCAGGGTAAATATGTTGCCATTGTCAGACCGCAAGACCTCATACACACCCCATCTTGGCAATACTTCCCGAACCAAGAATTTGGCTGCCCTCCGTGGATCAGCATGTGAACAGGGTCCAGCATCTATCCATCTTCAGAAAGGGTAGACAACCACTATCAGATAGCGGGATCCTTGACATACCTGGATCATGTCCACGTAGTCATGGAGATCCAGGAATGGGCCTTCGGGTCTGGGTATGGCTCCTCTCACTACTCTCAGGGTGTGTCATGCCGTGAATTGCTGGCAGGTCAGACAAGTGCTAATGAAATCTGCCACATGTTTGTGCAAGTTGGGACAAACTCATGATTCTCCAATACGTGCAGCAATGACCTCTTTCCCTGTGTGCGTTGAATGATGCAAATATACTAATACTGTTCTCAGTAATGCAAGTGGCATGACCACTTTTCCTGTGTTGTTTTGTCACCATAGGGCATTTGTAGGGGACATAGACCAGCCTCTTTTTACCCAGAATTCCATTTCTTCCATGGGTGCAGTTCCCTGCATCTCCATAATCTGAGTTCTGGTAGGTAATTGTACCCTTCTCTCATCACCATGTTTCTCACCCCTCCCGGGACGTTGGGCCTTTCTTTCAGTTCCCACAATTCCCCCAGAAAGTATGCACATTTTGCTTCATAGTCAACTACCACTTTTACCCTCGAGATGGTGTCTTCCCCGTTGGTGTGTGCTTGGCACTTCACCAAAGCCAATTCCTGCAGGTATGTTATTGCTTCAATCAGTTCACCTAACGTTAATGCATGCTGTGCTGGAGTCCCACCTACTCTCCTGTATCCTCTCCTGGGCCATCGTGCCAATCCTGAATGTACTGTTGATGACTGTTGATGAAATAGGCACTATCGCAGTAAATTGTCACACTCTTACCCACGCTGTGCTCTAGGGCCACTATGAGGGCCACTAGTTCTGCTGCCTGCGCTGAATAATGAAATGGCAACCAGACACTTGCTGGTATATAGCCGCGGCTGCACAGGGTTGGATTTTTTGTTCCCAATGATTAGTATGTGCAAGGAGAAAAACAGTGTTTTATGCACAAATGGTGTATCTTATATAGTGCATGTGATGCACTGCATTCAAGATATGAGGGTCATAAAAACGTGTGTATTAAAAAGAGTGTGTGTTCTTTAACTAATTATGTTTTCTTTTTTTACAGATAGAAGGATATTATTTCTTGTAAACATAGATGAATAACCACGGCTATGGTATCATCCAGTGGTGTGTTGAATTTCTGAGGCGCGATTAACCGCAGCAATGACTGGGATGGGTCGTAGCCATGGGTTCATTGGAGTATACCCGCAGCTGTAGGCGTCAATGTGCAAAAAAGAACACTGGTTGAACCTTAAAGAGTCATTTCTAAGAGTTATCTATTATGTATATATGTATGAAAATCTATGTGACATACCTCCTCAAAGTTTCATATTATAACCGTATCATTGAACTCTAGCCGTGGCTTTGAGTGATGAGTAATTTTAGAAAAAAGATTTTGGATGTAATTTCATTGTGTTTGTGTATTTATAGGTGATGGGTGTTATTTCATGGTATTTGTATATTTACATGTGAGAAGTAGTCTTTAAAAGGACTGTTTTGGAGTACACTGAGTGTAGTATTTTAGCACATTTGATGAGCTCTCTTTATTATCATGTACCTTAGATAACTCCTTTTACCTAACATTGTATCACTACTGTCTCTTTTGCCATTCATATTCCATACTTAGATAATACAAAAAATGGAATAAGCATGGCTGGACAGCACCCACCCCTTGCTGGGGCATTGCTACATGTGGTTAAAAGTGGTACCCTGTGCAGCCGCTGCTATATAACAGAAAACGGCATGTCAGGTCTTTGTGGACATTTCTTAGCTGTGGGTAATAACAACCGAACCGGCGAGGCTTCACTATAACCGCGGCTATAACAAGCATGTGCATGGTCGTGTCAAAGCTTTTTCACCTATTTGTTGGTTGTTCTGATAGGCACGGCTACTGTTATAGCCGCATCTATTAGACCATACATTTTCTGTGCAATAATCATATTTTTATGTGGATGAAACAGGTCAGAATTTTATCTGTGTGAGTTATTTTGTATGTTTAGGTGTTCCCTTGTCTTATTTGAAATTATGAAGGTTAGCTTAGTTTGGTTTTCAGTTTGTAGAAAGTGTATGTTTAGCCACAGCTACAAGCAAAATGTGTAGCCACATTGAATAGTCACAGTTACTAGAGATGCTAGGCAGGGTTTTGTATGAGTTTCAGTGTTTCTAATTGGCTGGTGTTAATGTTGTAAATGTGTACTTTGTGATAGGTTGCAGTGAATATGTGTCGGCTGTTTTATTTGTTTGCTTACAACATAGTCCTCTTTTTCTGCTTTTGATTCTGGAAAGAATAACACCCTTCATTGTGTCTACTTTTCTTATTTTGACTGCAGAACCCACGCTGTGGTGCAGTTCATGTTACCTGTGACAAAATATTATTGATATCTTTCAGTTGTTTGTCACTGTTTTGTTGAAGTTTTATTTAATAATATGTTGATAATGGTGCTTTGTGATTTTATTTTGTACCTTACTGTATTTGTTATCAATGAAGTGGTCCTGCTGTATATAGAGAAAATGGGTGGGAACAATTGTTGGAAGTTGTTAATTAGGAAAGAAAATGTATTTCAGTGAGGTGCATGATATAGAATCACTAAGTTTACTTCCTGCACTCAAAATAAAAGAATGATCAAAGAGCAGTAGACATGTGATTTTATTTACAATGCTATCATAATCACCTATGGTGTTTGTTAAAATGTATTTTGGGGTGATCTGAAAATGTGACTTGTTTTAAAAAGATTTTGTTTGCTGGTGTGTTACTGCGTGGTTATCTATAAGAGAAAACACATTGGGCCTCATTCTAAGTTTGCCGGTCCGGAAACAAGGGTGCCGGTAAGCTCACCGGCACCCTTGTTTCCAGACCGGCAAACAACGTGTTTGCCTTCTATGGACACTGTGCCGACAGGTCTGACTGTGCTAGATGCAATGGTCATGGTAGGCAAACTCTTCACAGAAGCACCAACACCATTAGCAAAGGTGCCAGTGCTTCCCTGTCCCCACTCCCATAGACTTCATAGGACTCTATGGCAATGGGGACTTACAATTACTGGCGCCTGACCTTCTGGGCCACCGGACTTGTAATAGCCCAGTGGCTATTATGGATCCAGCAGCAACACGCCAGTTACACCTAATGAGGCCAATTGTTTATTTATTTATTTGCATTTTTAAAGCACTCACACAGCCCGCGGGCACTGTTACAGGAATTGTTTGTTTTAGTTGCGTAGTTGTTTGTCTTAGTTGCGTATTTATAACTCGCTTAAATACACAGAGGTTAATAAGCGTGGACCCGGGGGATCGAACCTGTGTTGCTTTGTGTCGTCTTGCTTCCAAGGCGAGCATGTGGCTGCTGAGCTATCCTCCTGGGACAAAATGTCTTCATTAGTTATTATGTGAAACCTAGTATTTAGTTTCATGACAAATATGTTTGATTGGTTTTATTTTTAAATATTCACTCATAAAGAATATACAAATAGTATTAGTTCCCCATTGGGTCCATGGGGCTAGCAGTGCTATTAGCACCAGTGAAAATTGTGCCAGCGCTATTAGCACCGAAAATGCCCTCTCTGACGGCACAGCTGGAGGTGAATGTGGCCATATTCAGGATTTGCCAACCCTTAAATGTGGCACTGATAGCGTTACCATCACATTTAAGGGCTAAAGCCCAACTCCTTATGAGGACCAGTGTCACTGGAAAAAACATATATATATATTTGTAGTTGCAGCAATTTTATTGGTGTTCTAAAATAGCTCTTCTGTAATCATGTAGGGTGCAATCTCCCACCATGATGTTGTTATCATATTTCAAGCACTTTACTTTGCAGTTGTGCAGATTGGGTATAAGTAGGATAGCAAGAGGTTGGGTGGAGGTGGCTGACACAGAGGAAGCAATAGAAATGGAAGAGAGTGATGCATAAATGCATTCTACAGCAGATACCTATGCGCAGATTGTAGGTCATATGTTTGTACATGTTGATATAAATTTGCTTTTGTATAGGGTTCCTTTATATTGTTGTAATGGAACTGGATAAGGTGCTTAATCAAATTAGAAGTTGCAAAAGTTTGGATGGTTTATTGGAAACTTCCATCTGTAATAGCTTACGATAGAAAACACACTAAACTTTTTTAACGCCACTCTTACTCCAATGCTACTTGACACGGAAATACTGCCAGCTGTCAGTGACAGTTTTATGGGCAGAATGATTCTTCTATGGGGTTAAGGCGAATATTTAGCATACTCATGCACATCTTCATAACTTTCGTTCATTGCTTTTTCCTCTCTGCACTGATGAGGTTTCCTGTAATGTTTGAGCAAGTCATTTTCAAATTCCCCAAGCAAGTGGGAATGTCCAATGCAACTTAGACTTATCCCTGGTGTTTATTTTATTCATATATTGAAATATCTCAGCCAGATATGTAATCGAAGATTTTTAAGCTACTGATTTATGTAAAAATCAAACAAAACAAAACAAGTAACACATGTTGATTTGTCACCAAACTGGTGTTTCTTAAATATGGGACAGACACATTCTGAAAGAATGGACAAAAATGAAAACATGTTTGTTAGGGTTTTCTTTGATGAACGACTTGCCAAATAATTTGCCCTGTTCTGCTGCTGTCTTTGATGGTGCTAGCTCACTCAAAATAGGATAAATTTATACTATGATGGCCCTTTTCCTTTCTGTTGCAATTGTACTGCTGCTATTATGCAGTAGGCATATGGCTTTCGGGGCCCATTTTGTCAGAACATAGGGTCTATGATCCCCCCTTTTCTCTTTTACTTTATCAGCCAGGTGGAATATCTTTGAAATTGGTCCCAACACATCTGGTAATTTATCTCTGCATGATTTCTAAGATGCATCAAGACGTTCCTTGATGTATGTAATATACTTGCCCATACAGGTGAGCAGTCTTGTGTCTTTTTTAGGTGTTTCAGCAATTCCGATATATCGTCTGGGACACTCATTCCATAGTTTGTTTCTGGATTTTTCGGCTAGTGGTCTTTTCAACCTCCTCATCATGTATTCCACTATTTTTGTTGGTGGCTCCCATTCAGATGACCAGGGGGGAATGAGACTGTCTGAGTCAAAGTCGTCTCCATTCTCCTACTGATTTTACTCAGTTATTCTTTTCTTGAGAGCTCTTTTGTCTTTATGTTGCCTGGAAGATGAAAACATTAGCGCCTCCTCTTCACCGGACTGCTCCTGCTAGCTGTCGTTTTCCTCCATCAAGCTGGGTGAGGGAATTTTCTACCATCTACTTTCTTTTATCCTCGACCTCAGTGCTTTTCTCTTACCACTTTTCTCCTTCTGTGGTGTACTCAGAGGTTTCTCTTCCATGCTCGTCTGTACTTCTGATCTTGTCCATGCCTTGGGAGAACTTTAACCAATTCTGTATTAGGGATAGATGCTGTGAACTAGCACCTAACATCTTCTGGGTGTTCTGCCCCATACTGGGCTACATCCTTTCTGTCTTACATGTGGTTTTACCTCTTCACTGGAGCTGTGAGTGGTGGTTGTACAGAATCAACCTCCACCCATTAAAGGTGCTGCCAGCAATAACCAGAGTCTTGAAACACTTGTAGCACTGGAGCACTCCATTCGAAGAGCCATCAGAAATGCTAGAGAAGTTCAGAGAGGCGGCTTCACTTTTTGTGGCATTAACGTTTTGTTATTTGGCATTTTCCTCACCTGTTGGACATGTCAACATGTCTAACCATGTGAATGGCAGCAAATCCATCACCACCCAGGAAGAAAGCCACAGGAATAAAACCCCCTGTACACAGTTGGAGATATTTGAAGGTCAAAAAACAGTGCTCTAAAAGGGAGGCAGAGAAAGTTCAGTGCACATTGTGCATGAAGACTCAAAAACGGCAATGTGCCTTTGCAAACAGTTTGGAATTTCTGTGATGATCAATCATCTGTGAGAGGGCATTGGAATGATGTCAATGACACATATCGTAAATCACACAAACACCACAAAACTAAAATGCAAGGGGTCATACATTACGTGATATGATATGATATGGCATTTCTAACACGCTTATACACAAGTGTTTCAAGGCGCAATGAGGCAATGGAGGGGGAACAGAGGGAGGACAAAAACAACAATCTGAATAGGCCTAGTGACATTGAGATCATGCAAGTGCTGGGGCATGGGGAGGGGAGAAGTGCCAGGGATGGGCAAGTGCAGGTCATGGAATCAAACAACAAGTAGTGCAGCCAACCGGTCGCAAGTGTCACACTTACCAGGTCTCCACAGGGGCATCGCACAAAGCTGCGCGAAGGACGTCTGCACGCGCGTTGCACGAGGCTGAGTGATGAATGCGTGCACTTGTCTTCTCTCTCACTATTATTTCCCAGGAAGCATTTGCCTAGAATGTCGAAACGAGATGTTAACCAGCCGTGAGGAGCGGGTTTGACTCCCACCTCCCGTATCCTCCTAGTGCCCCTCTCTGTTTATGCCTCACCCTGGGTGTTTCAATAGCGGGTTCTCTGTCCTGCAACTACTTTCAGGGGCACGGTATGTTCCAGCCTCTTCTCTGGATCTAGTTGCTTCACTGATCCTGCGGGGCTGTAGCGGAGTCTTGAATAACTTGACTCAATAGGTAAGTCTCTATACCAATAGATGCTTGGTATAGTTTGCTTAATGTCTTTGTTGCCAAAGTTCTCACTATTGTTCTTTATTTCTTTCAGGTGCGATTTTGAGCGGTTTTCTGATGAAGATTTGCCTCCTCCTACGATGTTGAGCAGAATTCTTGCGGGTGAGTATTAACGCGAGTGCATGACGCTAGAATGTCTTTAAATGGTTTCTTTGCCGTGCGCAACTAACCTGCTGTTCTTTTCTTTTCTGAAATGCAGGTGCGGCGTGACTCCGGAGCGGCGATCAGGTGAACCATTTCAATGGAATTCAAGAAGAAAGCAGCTTCCGGGTGAGTATTGGCTCTCTGCAAATGCCTTCCTTTCTGCAGATGCGACGATCCGGAGAGCGGCTGAAGGCACAGCCTTTCGGATGGACAGCTTCAGGTAAGGCCTGAATCGCTGTTCTAATTCCTGTTCTTTTCCTTTCCTTCTTTATAGGTGCCGAAGGCTCGGGATCTCAGGACAGGTGTGGCTGTTGGAGATCGGGTACAGAGCTGAGCAGACATGGTGAGCGTTACGTTGCAGGAATGCAGAATAACGCGAAGCGTGTTCTGTCTGTATGGTGTGGTTTAAATAGCCCTGCAAGTAGTTCCAGGTAAAGTAGTCCCTCCAGCCTCACCCTGCACAAGTAATCCCAGGTAAAGTAGTCCCTCCAGTCACACCCAGGGTTAGACTGAATGGCAGCTCCATTAGGCTGGGCTGTGTGTAGTCCCATGCAGTTTACCAGCAGATGGAATAATATGAGCCTGGCGCCAATGGCGCCAGGACTGAGTCCAGGAAGTCCTAAGGCAACCTTTTGGGGCTTTATAAGTCCTCATGGGTGCCAGTAACTGGGGTAGGCTGGTTGGCTCCTGATGTTTGGGAGCATGCACCATGACAGCAAGTACGAGTGTGAAAAGTGCAGATAACTGGTGTCTAATAAGTGCAGGAAGGGGACTGTACAGTTACAGATACAGGCCACAAGTGCAGGGGATGCCAGGCGACAGTGCAGGTGTGTAACTGGATGGGCATGGACCTGGGTCGAGTTCCGAAGGTAGCCAGGTGAACCAGTGCAGTGTCAGACAGGAGATCAGCAGGGGAGAGGAAGAGAGAAAGCAGAAGCAAAGAGGTAGGTCTTGAGAAGCTTCCAGAACCAGAGATGGTTCTGCTGAAGTTTCAGAGAGACAGGAGACTGTTCCAGAGGGAGGCGCCAGAAAAACTAACTTACATACGCTGGGTTATCCTGTGCTTAGTTTAGTCTCATCGCACTCACAGTGCCCATAAAGCAAAAACTCATTTCTACCACATGTATTAGCTTAAAACACCTGCAAGTCTGTATAGAACTCACACGGCCACAACTGATCACTCACGTACAGCACGAAAACCACAAATGGCACTATCAAACGTTACCAACTGAATATTATTGAAATTGATACGGTCACATTTGAAGCACCTCAAACTTTGTGCATTGATGTACAACACATCCTGTTGTCTCCTCTTTTTTTAAACAAATTGACTAAAACAATTCATACACTGGGAATCCATCTCACCTTTGAATTGTAAGACCATAGGAAGCCACTGCGCGGATACAACAACATTCCCCAGCGCACCAAACACAGACTGCAGGCATTGCATTGTCTCTTTTTACTAGCATCTACCTCTCATTACAGAAATAAAAGCCGGACTGCTTTTGCTACCTCTCTATTTTCGTGGCCATCTTCAACTACCTTATATTGTCTCAGCCAAATCTAGCATAGATATAAACATAAAGGGATTCTTTTACCCATACAGGGGCCCAAGATTAAGCCGTGTACCACCGATAAATGTTCATGTTTAGACAATTTGCTATGCTCATTCATTCTAATATCGATCTACGTTTTTAAGAATCATAAAGATATGAAATAAGATAATTACATCACACCCATAAAGAAAGTAAATAGGGTTACATTTATTTCTACCTATTTAAAACACTAGGGGCCTCATTACGACTTTGGCGGTAGCCATGTCCTTAATAAGGGCATGGCTGCCACCAAAACCGGGTCCGAGTCCGGGTTCCCTGAATGGTGAATTACCGGGCCATTCCGAGTTTGGAGGGCCCGGTAATTCCTCCTTCAGGGAACCCGGGCCGGGACCTTCCCCATTCCCATTTGAGCACCCATAGGGCTCAATGGGAATGAGCGCGGGAGCTAACAACGGGCCGATTACGACCAGCCCGTTGTTAGCTCCCTGGTCCCCTCGCAGGACCCGGTAAGGACGTCTGGTAAAACCAGACATCCACATCGGGTCCCGCGAGGGAACCGCGGAATGTGTTTAACGGGTCCGCCACCTTTAGCGGCACTCATTAACCCATTCCGCCAGGGTCGTAATGAGGCCATAGATGTTTAAGAACCACTATCATTATGGCCATAAAACACACATATTTATTCATTCGCCAAAACCACCCCATCAATGTCATGAACAACACAACATAACAACACTAGTTTGCCACTGTCCAAGTTCCAATACCTCTGTTTCATAATTGGGCTCCAAGTCGTACACAGGGAGAAAAGACACAAAATGCTTTTCTCTTTGCCCACAATATGTCTTAACATCTGTGTTTTTGAAAATTCTGACCTCTATGTTTAGGACATCCTGACCACAATCAACCAAAACATCCCAGGTGCATCATGGCCTGTATGAAGATAGAACAACAAGATTGACATAACATTGTACCATTCCACCTCTTTCTTTAAACCAGTTAAATGGCTTTGGATTTTGAAAATAATTTTTTGTTCGAAATTCAAAAGCTTACGATTGGTATCTTCCTTATTGGAGTCATGGCTCTTTTTAAGAATAACCGAGCTAAAGTCCTCATGGCTATGGCCCATTTCAATGACATTTTTCACCAGAGGTGCCTGTTTAATCTTGCCTTTGATGCAACTGCGATGTTCAATCAATCTGGTCTTACATCGTCTGTTTGTCCTGCCTATGTAATGTAACCTGCATGGGCAAGTGACCATATACACAACATTTTCCCTATTACAATTGCTCAGTTCTTTCAAAGGCAAGATTACACAGGCACCTATGAAGGTATACTGCTGCAACATGCAGCGTGGATTAGAGTTTCTTTTGCCAGCATATCAAAGTGATGTTGAGCATGAACCACTTTTGTTTGTTGGATATATCCATGGAAGTTTATGGTGGCTTAAGGGTTAGTTGCACTGAGCTTGGTAAAAGGTGTCTAGTTCTTTTCTGTTGTTTGCAAAGGTTGCTCATGAGATGAGTACAATTTATGTGAACACCGTACCTTGGAGCGTGCAGAGGCTGTGGGTGTGTTGTGTTTTCCCTCTGTTGTGAAATTTGAAGGAAGGGAGGTGTGTGGTGTCTTGTCCTTCATGGATGCTTGAGAAAGTGATGTCACTGGAAGAATGCTGAGTGGTGTGCTGAGCATATATGTATGTGAAAGGAGTTCCACATCTAGGCAGTTGGAGATGAAAACCTGGGTGGTGGGAGCCAGTATGCTCCTGTCCTGTACCCCCATGGATGTTCAATCCAGCTGCTTCGTTGACATTGAATTGCCGGGATGCACTCAACAAAGAGAAGAGTACCTGTACTGCTTGCCGAAGCAATATTAGCAACAGAGAAATGCTTCAGACCACTGTGTGCAGTGAGTGTGGCTTGTCGAATTACCTTGTGGCTGGGGCGTGTCAGCTTGTCTGTTTTTGCGGGTGGATCTGCCAAAGACTTGCTCATCTCCATGGCCCTGAAGAGAATGAGGACGTCACTGTGGTACGTGAGAGAATAGTGACCACTGGAACATCTGTCGAGGTTTGGATCAGGACGGACGTTCAGGACGTTCGTCATCTTTCTGGCGTGGAGCTAATGAGGACGTTGACAGGGTCAGAGTCAAGGACCTGCCAACATTCTCCAACGTGATGTCGTTGGTTGGTATTAGGAAGTCCTCCAATGAGTGAGTTTTGGATGAGAAGATCGGCATGGAGAGCTTCACTGGCTAGGATTTGCTGGTGGCTGATCGGAAATGCATCGGAAATGCAACACTTGATACGTTTGATGATATCAGTGCCCATATGGAATGAAGACAGTTTCATGTGTGCAGTATGGACGTCATTTTGTTTAATTTCAGATGTTTTTATTTCCTTGATGTTGTGCTCTCAAGCATAAACTGATCGACATTATCTTCAATCGTTTGAATACCCGCATGTGTGGTTCATGTTAGCAGGACTCTTGTCAATGTCTGTTTTGAGGCTTTCACTCTACGGGGCGGCAAGCTGGGCTGCCATTACCTAAGAGCCAGGAGTCTTAGGAAATGTTATGGTCTTGAAAACGTGTCCAAATTCTGCTGAGCTGTGTGCCTTCGCAGTGTTTAAATGGATGCCCTACAATCATACCTGTATAATGGATTATATAGCACTACCTACCTGGGGATGTACAGGAGTTTTAACTAATTTTAAGAACTTTTTATAGTTGTAGCTGCAATGCAGCTTCATGGATTGGTGCAGAAAATATCATAACCTTGTAGGAAAATATGTTATGTTGGGTTTAGTTTATTTCAGTGCGGATCTGAATTATCAAGAGTGGTGCAGTATATGTCATGAGTGGTGTGTGATGTGAAGAGTGCGAGTTTACTTACATTAGCATTAACGACCTTGAGGAATTTCAGGTTTAAAACTTCCATGCACAGTTTGGACTGTAAGAGGGACTCGCTAACAATAATATATGTTTATATTTATATTAAGTTGGACTAATAAAAATCTGTGAAATTCAAAGAAAAAACTTTGTTAAACGGACGTTATCGTTCCAAGTAAATCCGAAAAACCCCTGAAATTCACCAGTTATGGTAAACTAAGCAACCATAACTCACGCCACCACCGTGCACCACTAAGACTAACACCCAGGACATGAAAGATGACATTACAAAAGTATTGTGCGCCAAAATTTTGCTCTCCATTGAATACATTTAAATGCTGAATCTGTGGGGAAGGTTTCAAGTCCATATAGTAAAATAGGGGAAATTTCTTTTGTCCAAAAATGCCATGCAGGTAGAATTGAGAACTTACCATAATTGTGCATGACAATACGAGCCTGTGAGATGGCAGATACTAACTTGGACTCCACCCTCTCGATCTGACCATGTGCTCCCCGGTGTCCTTCGAAAATTATTCCCAGATAACAATAAATTGGGACCACACCAATTGGGGTTACACCAATAGTCCAGATAAATGTCAGAGGCCCAGAACATTTTGGAGAGTATTGTACGATCTGGATTTTGGTCGGATTGATGAATAATTAATTGAGATTTACATATTCTTGAAACATACCAAGTAAGCGTTGTAGTCCAACCTGGGTCCTAGAAATGAGGACCAAGTCGTCGGCGTACATAAGTGATTGTACTTGCTGATTGTTCAATTTAGGAGAATCTGATATGACTTTTGACAATTATATTTTAACATTGTTTATGTAGTATTTAAACACAGCCGATGCTAACGAGCATCCCTGTTTTAAGCCCCGATATGTGGGGATTTATTCTGATAGAAGGCCATCTAAAGTAATATGAATTTGAACAGATGTGGCATAATGTAATGAGTGGATAATGTCGAATCAAAGGCTGCATTTAAATCAATAAACGCAAAGAAAACTTGTTGCTTGCTCTCATGACGTTGAGCCTTCATTGCATTGTGAGTCAGAAGGTTGATGTTAGTACCCCTGCCAGCCATAAAACCTGTCTGATTAGAGTCGCAATGGTTATTGATTCCTGTCCAGCAATTACATTTATGAAGTACCAGTTTAGTAAAAAAACTTCCTGGGGCATCTAATAGCGCAATGGGACGATAGTTGGCCAGGACAGACCGATCACCCTTTTTAAATATTGGGATTATTATGGAAGACTTCCATGAAGGGTTAATGAGACGGGTGTTTAGAATGTCCCGGAAAATTATGAAAAGAATATGTGCCCATCTATGTGGTTGGTTTTTAAACATACAGTTGGATAGGCCATCTGGACCCTCAGCTCTCGAGGAACTTGACTTCTTGATGATATCATAAATTGCTTCTTCTGAGGCTTCTAATTCCCAGGTCGACATTGACAACGGTTGATGCTTGGAGTTTGCGTATTGGGCGTCAGCAAACAAGGTTGAAAAATGCTTAACCCACATTTGCTCAGCTACTCCATTCAATTGTGCATCTGCATGATGGTAGCAGGTTTGATTGCTCAAAAGGGACCACATAGCATGGGCCATTGCTTCGCTATCTTGCTGAAACAGTATACACTTCCTCCCACAGAGCCAGTTCTTATATTTACACTTGGCTAACTTTAATCCTTGTCATTTATTGACAGAGTCAGAGAGTAGAATTTGCCTTTTTGTCATCCTGTACTCTGCCTTCCTTTTAGAGACAATAGGGTCAAAGACATGGGAATGTCTAACGACATTGGACTGAAGAATGGCTACCGTCTGGGCAAACGAGTGCAGCAATTCTGTATATTCGTTACCACGGTAGGAAGATGACTTATCCACAATCAGATGCTCAAACTGATTCAGAGTACTCACAGTCCATCTTAGGCGTGTGCAAGAGTTATTGACTCCCAAATTGCCAAAACTGTATCCCTCTCTGTGTGTCGACGTAAAATTAAGCTGAAGAGTCAACATGCAGTGGTCACTATTTGGGTGGTCCTTGACACTGAGTTGCTCGATATGTTGGAACAATTTAAAATCAACGTATATATAGTCAATGATACTCCTCGCTTGCCTGCGGTGCCATGTATAATGTGGCAGGACATCCCCCTGTACTGATCCATTCACCATGTGGTAATTACGCTCATGCATGATCGACAACCATTTGCAGACCCCTTGACTTTATGGTCCTGCCTTCCAGCAATTTAAATTTAAATCACCTAATACAATGGTGTATGTGATCAATTTGTCCAATGAAATAATATGGAACATGTCGTGAAGGCCAGCAAAAAATGTTTCATCAGACATGGCGACAGGATTAGGAAATATATTGACCAGAGCAAAGACTGTTTCATTATTGGATATTCTGACTAACTGTATGTGTGCTCCAACATAGGCCCATGGAACAATTGAAAAGCCCTCTTTGATGCTTACGGCCACAAGGAGGCCTGATGATGGTCTGCCTCTGGTTGGGATTGCTGGGATCAGATCCAATTCATAATTGTCCCATAAAGGGGGTTTGGTAAGCCAGATCTCCTGCAACGCTATAATATGGTGCAGAACAGATATTTCTCTAAAAGACAAGGTTAGGTGCTTGTGCCCTCTCAAATTCCAACTTACAGCATTAATTTTACTTGTGTTATCATGTTGTAATGGTTATTGCAGAGAATTCTCGGATGACCAAGATTCTCTGGGTTCTCTACGATTCCCTTGGTATATTTTGGGTATTGTAGCGGATCTTCTTGGAGTCAAACAAGCAATTTCTGGTTCTTCGGCCAACAAGAACCCCATATTGAATTGGTCCATTTTATTACGCCAAACTGATTGAAAAACTACACCTGAAGGGATCCAGAGTCTTACTGAGTAAGTGGAGAGTCAGTTAGAAATTCAATTTGGTCGATGTAATCTGTAGTGATGTTGCATAATTCATCTATATCCCCAAAGATATTCAGTACACTTCGTCGGTTAAGGTCATACATCAGATAAGGTCATACATCGGATAGTTACCTTCTCTATATTTAAGGATCAGGGTGTTGAATTTTGCTCGTTGTGGGTGTACATGTAGAGAAAGCCACCGCTTGTCAGTTTTACGTGGTGTCCATTTCTCGTTACTGAGTGTACCTGGAAAATTGGAGGACCAACCCTGTCTCAACTTCATGGTGTCATTAGAATCTATTTTAGTGGGTGGTTGGTATTCATCAAACTTATGGTTGGCGCTCCTTGGCACTTCCGTGGGGTGGGCAGGCTCACACTGTATTTGAGCAAATGTTTTCACCAGATTGTCAGAGAGGTATTCATCTACTCTTTTTTTGAGTTCATCTGTTAAGGTCTGTTGAGTAGCTGCATTCAAGGACGGTGTCACTTAAGGCATGGACGGAAAAGAAACGGATTTGGTTTGAGTTATAGAAGCAAAAGACAATTGGGGTTGTACTTGGGTTTGAGGGAGCCCTGTATTTGCAGGGTTCTGGCTGGCAGTGCTCCTACAGAACCTATCTGGTACTGGAAGAAGTGTAGAAGATTTCTGAGGGTCACGTAAGGCATTAACTAATTTTTACAATGGCAAGATAGGCACAGTAGGTGCATCTTTGGCACTCATTTTGGGAGGGTGCAATGTGGATTGGTTGGAAACTCCTGCTGTTATGTGATGCACATTCCTCACAGGCGCCATGGCACTAGTATTGTAATTGTCTGTTGTGGTAGTCATTTTACCAAGAGCTTTAAAAAAATGTGGACAGAGTACTTTCTGGGTTTTTTGATCGAATCATGTTTTTCATCTTTTTTATAGGGATCAGAGTTTTCTTGCTGTTATTCTTGCCTTTGGGGATCTTGGCTTTCAATTGTTGTAAGTGATTCTGACCCTGATTAGCATTCAGTACGTTTTGAGAATTGGGCAATTTTTCAGTGCGACTAGACATCTCTTCACTCGTTTTGTTTTTCATGAGTGGCTGAGAAATAGGCTCCATGGGAAGAGGCTCAAGGCGTATAATGCCCGAGATTGGCGGAAGTGGGCATGATACCAAAGCAGCAGGAGTGACCTGTTTTACTGGTAATGATGGTGCTTGTACAAGAGGTGGATTTTCATTGCAGGGAGCTAAATTGCTAGATAGCATAACAACTGACTCTTCGAAATTTTCTTTATCCAAAGAGGCTTTGCAGAGCTGTTGCGTCGAGAGCCATTTCATTAGGTCTTCAAATTGGAGGGATTGACGGGCTACTTTAGTATCCAGTGATTCAAACAGTTTACATAGGCTATAAATGGCAGTATTAATTGCGGATAATGCAGGTTGTACCATTAATAACGTTTGAGCAGCATTGTCAATGGGATAGGGTCTGTTAGGTCGTGGGGTTAGCAAGGCAAAGGACTTAAGCATTGGGAGAGCATTTCCAGATGGCATATCACTGGGCATACAGGACACAGAAGGCACACTGGTGATACATTCTGGCTCTTTGGTGATGTGAACAGACTCATATGTACTTGCATGAATGGATATAGCAATAGAGTCCAATACCAATTGAGGAAAGGCAATTGGTGAGATGGACATATTCGAATTGCGCACTGGAGGGCAATTTCTAGTCGATTCCATCATTGTCATATCAGAAATGGGATGAGGGTTAATATGCCTCGAGGGAGTTCGGTGCGGGGCACTGATTTTCCCTATTGTTAGAGTAGAGGGAGTGCGTGTCTGACAAGGTGAGCTGGTGACCGAAGACAGGGGAGAAGACATACTTATTTTATCATTTTGCACATTAAACGGAAAGCGAGTTTGTCTGTGTAGGGACCGGGGAGTAACGGACATAGCTGAAAAGAAAGTTTGAGGTAACAGTGCAGAGTCAGGATGCCCCAGGGAAAGTAATTGGGTCTGCAGGACAAGAAGCAACGGTGCAATCGGTGGCATATTCGTCGTGAGCTTGTATGAAGTGTAGGAAGTCATCTTTATAACTTGAAGGTTGAATGTATAGATCTATGGCTCACTTTATAAATAACCCAGTGAAACAATTTAAACAGACAATAAATTGGAGCTATCTTACCCCAAAAAAGAAGGATCAGGTGCTACCAATGTTATATTAGACACAACAGAATATGCAAATGAAATAAATATTCCCACAAATGCTTACTTTAACGTTTGTGGGTAACACAAACTAAGTACCAAGTAGAGCAGCTACCCCCCAGCGATGCGGCTACGCGGCTAAGCGGCACTAAACTCGGTACTCGCTCGGATGCGCGCACGCGCAATGAGCGTGCATCGCGTTCAAATACACAAAACCAATGAGGCGTTAGAAAGAAGAGCCAATCTCTGTGTGGGAGAGGCGGGCCAACTACCTCTGTCACTCAATCTGTAAGGGAAAGTAGATGCAAATCATCAAAAGTTGCAGCAAATGTTATATTGCCAGTGCACCACGCACTACGTTCGTACTGCAGTCACCTGTTCGAGGGCTTCACAGTTCACAGCTGTTCACTGGATGCCGGCAGGGCACCAAAGCAAATTAGCAGTACGAGCAGGAGCAAGTGGAGCGAGTGGAGTGGCAAAGCGGTACTCAACTCAGTACTCGCTCAGATACACGCGCGCGATGCGCGTGCGTCGCGCTCAAATACACAAAACCAATGAGGCGTTTGAAAGAAGAGCGAATCTCGGTCTGGGAGAGGCGTGCCAAATGCCTCTGTCACTCAATCTGTTTGAGGGCTTCACAGTTCACAGCTGTTCGCTGGATGCCGGTATGGCAGCAAAGAAGAATTAGCAGTCTGAGCAGGAGCAAGTGGAGCGAGTGGAGCGGCAAAGCGGTACTCAACTCGGTACTCGCTCAGATGCATTTTCCTGCATATCAAAGTGATGTTGAGCATGAACCACTTTTGTTTTGTGGATTTATCCATGGAACTTTATGGTGGCTTAGGAGTTCGTTGCACTGAGCTTGGTAAAAGGTGCTTTGTTCTTTTCTGTTTCTGCTCGTGAGATGGGTACAATTTGTGTGAAGACCATACCTTGCAGCGTGCAGAGGCTGTGGGTGTGTTTGTTGCCTTTATTGTGAATGTGGAATGAAAGGAGGTGTGTGGTGTCTTGTCCTTTTGGATGCCTGAGCGAGTGATGTCAAGGGGAGAATGTTGAGTGAGTGCTGTGCTGAGAATGTTAGTGTGTGAAAGGGGTCCCGCACCTATGCAATTGGAGATGTGAGCCTGGGTAGTGAGAGCAAGTGATATGATATGATAGTTTATTTATATATCGCCTATACACAATGTGTTTCAAAGCGCTTCAAGGCAAGGGAGAGAACAAGGGAAAATACAATGAAATTCTTACAGGCTATGAACAATAAGGATGTGAAACTAACTATTGTACTCGGCCTGACGACATTTCAGTGCAAGAGCTTAGACATAGATAAGGAAGGGTAGAGGAGAGTGGGAAGGAAATGGAAACAGACAGGCGACTACTGTACTAGGCCTGACGACATTTCTGGTAGAGCTGGAGGAAAACAAAAGGTGAGGGAGAGGGGTGCAGAAAGGGAGGGGAGGAACAAAACAAGCAACTATCGTACTGGGCCTGACAACGTTTCAGATAGTGATGGAGGGAGGGGGGCAGACAGTAAGGGGATGGGAGTGCGACAGACGAGGTTGCTATCATACTAAGTCCAGGGACAATTCTGATATAGTAAGTGCGTAGAAGAAAGTAAGGGAGGAGGGGAGGAGATAGGAAAAGGGAGAGGGGAGGAGAGAACAGAGAGTAAGCAGTCAAAAGAGTGGAGAAGCAAGAGGGGCGAGCGAATACAACTGCAGAAGTCAGTAGAAACAAATAATGTTGCAAGCCAGGATATACGATGAAGATGGGAACAGCATGATTCAGGGTCATCATGAGTACAAGATGCAAAGGAAGTCCAGCATGAGAGTTGAGAAAGGGTGATGCACCATGAATCAATGAAGTCCATAAAAGTTAAATCCAGCATTGGCCTCAAGATGGTGATGGTGAAACCAGAATGTAGCAAGACAGACTCCAGTGTGCGGGAAAGGGGGGGGGGGGGCACAAGGGAACAACATGGGGGGCCAGAGAGGGTGGGGATGACCTGTGGGGACAGAGGGTGTAAACACATGTTGGTGCATGCTTACCTGCTGTTTTAGCAGGGGTTCGGGTCCTGGATCCTCCTGGTCCGAACAGGTCCAAACAGGAATTGCCCTTTTCTTTGACTGCCCTTCGCTTTGGACACCCAGGCGAGAGACGCCCTTGATCTAAGAGTTAAGAGCAGGAAGGAAGAGGCAGAGCTAAGAAGGTGGGTGGTGCTTACGCCAGGCGACCTAGATTCACTTACACCTGCTCCCCAGCTGCAAAGAAAAAGAGGCTGAAGGGCTCCTTAAGTAGGGACAGAGCGGCAAGCAGGAAGGCACCAGGTGGGCGGGGCTTGCTAAGTGGTGAAAAAGAGCAGCAACCAGGAAGGCACCAGGTGGGCGGGGCTTGCTAAGTGGTGAAAAAGAGCGGCAACCTGGAAGGCACCAGGTGGGCGGGGCTCAGGCCAGGTGACCTAGATCAACTTACACCTGCTCCACAGCTGAAAAGGAAAAGAGGCTGGAGGGCTCCTTAAGTAGGGAAAAGAGCGGCAAGCAGGAAGGCACCAAGTGGGCGGGGCTTGCTAAGTGGTGAAAAAGAGCAGCAACCAGGAAGGCACCAGGTGGGTGGGGCTTAGGCCAGGTATCCTAGATACACTTACACCTGCTCCCCAGCTGTGCCTCGATATGATATGACATTTTATTTGTGTCTCACTCGTACACAAGTGTTTCAGAGCGCAACAAGGCAAGGGAGAGGAACAGGGGAGAACAAAACAGTGATCTTAATAGGCCCAGAGACATTCAGAACGTGCAAGTGCATGGGAAAGGGAAAGGAGAAAAGTGCATGTAAGGGGGAGAGTGGAAAGTGTGGAGAAGAGGATAAACAGATAAATAATAATAAATACAAATAAAATAGCTAATGGAACAATGAACAAGGGTAGTGCAGCCAGCAAGTGGCAAGTGAACTGGGTAAGTCTGATAAATGCATAAAAAGAAGAAAATGGGGGGGTGTGGGACTGTATGGGTACAGATACAGTCCTCAGTGCAAGGGGTGGCCAGGAGGCAGTGCAGAAGGGTGGCAGGGTGAGCAAGTACCTGGGCCAAGGGGACAGAGGGTGGCCATGTGCACAGTGCCAAGAGAGAGCAGATCAACAAGGGAGAGGGGTAGCAAAGGCAGATGCAAAGAGGAAGGTCTTGAGGTACTTCCGGAACCGGAGATGGGACTCCTCAATTTTTAGAGAGGCAGGGAGGCTGTTCCAGAGGGAGGCCCCAGCCGAAGATAGAGATCTATCCCCAGCTTGTTTCTTTGACAAACGACTGATCCTGAGGGAGTTAGAGGTAGAGGAGCGAAGAGCTCGAGAGGGGAGGTATTTGCGGAGGGATAGCTGAAGGTATTTTAGACCCAGGCCCCAGAAACCCTTATGGACAATGCAGAGGGTTTTAAATGTAATCCTTGCATCCAATGGGAGCCAATGGGGAGATTTCAGAGCTGGAGAGATACGATCCCAGGGCTTGAGTCCAAGGACAAGCCTTGCAGTCCTGCTCTGGATTAGTTGCAGAGGGCGAAGAGTAGAGGCAGATAGATTTAGAAAGAGGTTGTTACAATAGTCCAACCTAGAGAGAACCAGAGCTTGGGAGACAGTGAGCTTCTGGGGGAGAGGAAAGGAAGAGTACCTCTGGGGATGTGCAGTAGGAAGTTTGACTTTTTAGAGACCTCAGAGATATGGGCGGAGAAGGAAATTGTGGAGTCAAAGATGACCCAGAGGTTCTTAGCCTCACAGGTGGGGATAGGAGGAGGGCCAAGCGATGCTGGTCAGAGATAGAGGGGAAAGGATGTAGAAGGGTTGCCGATGAGGAGGATTTCTGTCTTGCTGGCATTCAGACAAAGATCATTGGCGGCACACCAATCTTGAATGGCAGTTAGGAGATGGGCTCCTGTCCTGTACCCCCTCACTCTGATATGTACTTGTCTTCCTCTTAACCTCATGTGGCCTGTATCTGAAAAAAGGAACCTCTTGGGAACATACCTGCTGCCTCCAGAATCGCACTTTTTTACAGAAAACCTGGTTTGTGTCTGCATCGAGCGGGTAAGGCAGAAGGCTGGAGAGCATCATGTTGTTTGTAGCTGCTGTGCAGGAAATGGGTAAAAAGAAAAAAGACCTCTTTTGTATGTGTGCAGTATGTGTGCAAACATGTGAGGGAGTCAGATATAAATCTATGTAAAGTCTGTATGTATGTTTGCGTGCATGCATGTGAGGTTGTTTGTGCACATATTAGTGAGAGTTTGTCATGACTACTGCTCAGGTATGGATGTGAGTGCACGTGCAAATTAGAATGTATTGTGAATTTTCTGGGGGTGTGTGTGTGTGTGTGTGGAGAATGTGTTGGGTAGGCATGTTAATATTTAAGTGAGAGAAGCTGTATGAGTGAGTGACTGGTTGGTCAATACTTATGAATAAGGGTGTTTGAGCTTTGGAACAGAGGGCATATGAGCATTGAAGTTTTCTTACTGCGACATTGCATGTTTTGCTGCCATTTTTGGGCAGATCCAACTTGAAGAGTGCTACTACGTGGCAATGGGATTGGGGGCCTCAATGGGGCAAACAGTCTGGACATGCACCTTTTGTTACTGTGGCATGCCATTTAACTCACATTAAGGGAAAGTCTTGGCTGTCAGGATGCGTGTTCTTACATTGTGGTGCAGGGAAAGGCATTTGTGCAGCCAACTATGAAACGTTTACTTATTACTGTGGCATTGCATGTTTTCCTGGTGTTAATGGCACAGTCAACTTGATGAGTGGTCTTACATGGTGTGGGGGGATTATTTGTGCATGCAAGGAGATGAAGTTTTCTTACTGAGGCATGGCTATATTTTACTAGCGTTAAGTCAACATAAGTGTTATTACGAGGACAGATGAGCATTTGTGCAGGCAGCAAGGACATGTTTCCTTACTCTGGCATTGCACCTTTTCTTTTGTTAAGGGCAAAGTCAACTTGAAGCCTGTTTTTATTTAGTGAGGTGGGTAGCATTTGTGCAGCCAGCAATAACACGCTTTCTTACATCGGCATGCAATTTCTTTACTGTCATTAAGGGCAAAGCCAACTAGTGTATATTCCTACATGGGGATAGTAGAATATATTTGCGGAACCAGCATGAAAATGTTTTCATATGGCATCATTACTGCCCAGAATATTACTTGCCACACACTGAGGTGGCAGGTAAATTTGGATGGTAGGTGCCAGACACCAACCCTTTGATTCTACACTAGGTGAAAGAGTTAAGAATTGATTAATTAATCATACTTACATCTTTTACTTAGTGCAGTGTGTGGCTGTGACAGATTGCCATTTGGCAAGGGTGTAGGAACCCTGACATTTTATTATTTGTATTAAATTATTAGAAGTATGCAGGTAATTCCATCTCTGAAAGGGAAATGTGCTGATCAGCTTCCTCTTTCATAAGCTCCACACCAAAAGTATAGTGTTCACCTGTGTCCTGCTTCATCAGTATCCTGATTTGCAGTGCCTACCCTTGGAGTGGCACAAAACACATTCAGTGGTCACTGGTGCCCAATTGACAGCTGCAATGGCATCCAAATCTCTGCAGCTTAGAGGCTGCATTTAGATTGTGCAGACCTTTTCCCTATAATTATGAGTCCACCCCTTGATGGGAGTTTAATCGTTAAATATAAGCCTTACCTGAATTAGGGTATGATGGATGCTATTCTCATAATGATTACAGCCAAATCCAATTTTATATCACACACATTGTCAGCTCCTGTGAGACAGCTGAGCTGGGGAAGGTGATGTGTATTATGGCCTGACTGACTGAGCCTGCCAAATGACAGGACAGGATCCTGAATGGCCATGCTTCTTCTTTGATCTCTTTGTGAGGGCAGTTTACACACTTTGTGAGGGCAGCTGCCAGAGACAGCCACACAACAGGCAGCTGTACTGGGAGCAGGCATCAAAGGAGCACATCCATTCATAGGGAGTAGCCTCACAGCTGGGTGATGCATTTCTAAAGTCATTTCTTCCCAATGCGAAGGGAAGGGGGTGGGGTAAGAGTAGAAAGGACAGTGCAGGAAGACTTCCACTATCTTGTTTCTCTATGCCTCTCTTTCCCCTTACTGCCCCCTCCACACCCTAGAGCAAAGAACTGGGTGTGATGTCAGGATGGCAAATTCCCCAATCATCTGAAGGTGTTTGCCTTTAAAAGAAGGGGTCTCCCACAACTACTTTGAATCATCTTGGAATTATCTTTGGACTCCGAGCTTTCAAGAAGATTTCATTGGACCTCTGTTGGGAGAGCTGATCTATCCAAAGTTCTCCAACAGTGAGGTGAAAACTGAAGGCCTAATTCACAGACATGTTTTATAATGACAAAACTCAATTGGAAAAAGCTATGTGAATAAGGGTCTGATAGTCCAAGGAAGAGGGACGCTCTGCCCCCTAATAATCCCCAAGGACCAGTGGGGATGACATTCTGCTGAGCAATACCTGCCTCTCTGCCAGCCACAGCGGTACCCAGGGCCTAACCATGTTGAAGGACCCCTGCCGTTATTTGCCAGCCTCCCCCGTGTTGGTAGCATGAGAAAGGGGCTAATTCTGCCCCTAGATTGGGACTACAGCACCCTGAAACCAAGACAGCTTGGGTTCTAGTGTCATTGTTGAACTGCTTGGATCTGCGTTTTCAAGAACTGCTCAGCACATTTGGCCCACCAGGATGTTCCTGTACTGCCTTTTGCATTCTCCTGATCTTCCAATCGCTTGTGCAGTGCCGAGAAGTCTGGTTCGTCGCTACTGAACTGCCCAGAACTGCAAACAGGTACTATTACTATTAACTGACCCCATGGTCCAGGGTATTACGTACAAAAATAGTTGTATTTTCATCAACAACAAAAAAATATCAATTTAGAAAGACTGCTCTGTGACCACACCGAGCAGTCTTTCTAAATTGAACTGTCATGCAACTGCAGCACACGAGACAAGAGAGGAAAGGTAAGTGTTACATGTTTTGTTGGTGTGTCTGTGTATCTGTGTGTCTGTGTATGTGTGTGTGTTTTGGTAGTGAGTGTGCATTGGGCAGCGTCGGGGGTTTTGGGGTAGGACATGGGGTAGGACAGATTTAATAAGCCTGTGAGAGAGGGAAGGGTGAGGAGTGGACCGGCTTCTGATAGGGGGGAGGGAGGAAAGCCGTGATAGGATATTTCGACATTTTAAAGACCACACAAAAAAAACAGCTGAAAATACAGGGATGTCATTTCACCAAAATGCCAGGGGTAGCGGAAGTGAGATCACACAACCCTTGACCCCCTGATGACATCACAGGAAGTGATGTCATTTGACCCCACCTCAAAGTGATATCGCGGTAAGCAATGGAATGCAACCTTTCACTCGTTGACAAAACAGGAAGTGGCATCACATAGCATTGTACACTATGAAAAATATGGTTACGATATCACTATAATGTGATGTACATTTTATACCTGAATGGATCGCCAAATGTATCGTTAAGATCAGTGTGTATAGGCCCATAATACCAGATTACTGTGATTGCAAGCAGACATCCATGACCAAATGATAATGATGTGTTATTATGTAGCACTTAAGCTTAAGCGCATTACATAGAAGAAATATACACCCAATATCATCCAACCTGTGTTGGTACCCATTTATCGACCTCAGAAGGATGAAAGGCAGACTAAATTAGTGACTCACCCACTAAAGGGTGCCTGAAATAAACCTTTAATGAGTCTAGCAATTATTGTATAGAATTCCAGAAAGACACATGTTTTGGCATTCCTATTCTTTCTTATTTAAGTTTAGTGCTGAAAGTGTTAGACTTGTGGCACTCCTGTTCTTATTTTTCTTCTTTTTTTAAGTGGCCTGAAAAAGAAAGCTAGCCAGTCCAGAATTAAAGAGCCACGAGGTGCTGGCCACAGCCCAGAAACTTGCATTGCAAAAAAAAAACAAGGTTGCAAGGGAGACCACAGAGGTGGCAAGGGAGACCTCAGAGGTCGCACTTGCGACCTCTGGCGATCCGAAATGACGTCCCAGCGAAAATGATCAGTTTTTTTTGTGTTTGGCATTTAAAATGCAGAAATATCACATAGAACCATGGTCAAGTTCTGGGGCGTAGAGACTGGTTAGCTCACCAATTCACTTGTTTCATCCAAGAAATATATACCTTTTAAAGAACATTTCAGTTTTGACTTGCCTTACACCCCAGATGCATTACTCAGAGTGCTGCATTGTGCTATCATTGTTTATCCTCTGTTCTTTCCTCAGGGGTATGTTTTGTGTAGTGTCTTTATATTTAGTTATTTTGTAGATGACCTGTTTTGTTAAAGTGTATCTATTCGTATAGACCCCTAATTGGGCATTCCCTTTGTTTTGGATGGCTATGCTTTATTGTTTGGGTCACTACTGAATCACATTCACACCCCTTTTGAGAGCAAAGCCTTCCTTCGGCCAACCTTATCACAAAAGGTGAAGGAGGTATATCTCTTTACTTTGCCTGCTGTACCTTTATGATTGTGTTGGCTCCTTGTTTGTAGCAGTGTGAGGATTGAGTGGGCATTTTAGCCTCTATTCATCCTTGTGCTCCTGCAGGTCAGTGGTCAATTTGTCACGCCATATCTCTGTACATTTTTTCTCTCGTACCCGTAGCTCAGCCAGCATGAGGGAAATTGCCTAGGTAATGAATCTTAGACTCTTAGTGGAAGGGAAGCACTGCCTGATTCATGGCAGTTACAGGGAAACATTCTGGGAAGATGTAGTACAGGAACCCAAATACTGTATTTTTAGTTAATCTTTTTCCCTATGCCAACCACCCCTCTCCCCGAAGAGGAAGAGAAAAGGAGGAATGCATGTTTTAAATGCTGAAAAACAGCCTCACAAAGCAGATTGAAAGGTGATTGTGTGAAAGAAAGGCAATGTAATCAAAGTCTGTCGCAAAGAGGGTGTGTTGACTGTTTTATGTCCTTTTCATCATCTTCTGCTTCTTCCAAATCTGTCTCTGGGGATACAAGAGATAAGCCTACAGGAAAATATGGGCCATGCTTGGTTTAATCAGGATGCAGTTCCAATACCCAGAATCTGGTAAAGGGGAAACTACTACTGTGAGTCTGTTTTGGGTACCAGCAAAGAAAGGACTACAACTTACCAAGGAAATTAAGGCTAAGCTGTTAAAGGCATGGGATAATCCTCTTCATAACTTAGCTTACAGAAAAATAACATCTCTTCCTGGCGAGGAAACAGCATTGCCTACATCACTGGAAGTGGACTCTTTAATGCGGTGGCCATCCATAACTCCAAAAGAGGCAACCGCAAAGGAGCTGGTGGACAAGTGTGTTGATGCTGCCCTTCGGAAAAACTACACCAGTGCTCATCTGGCCATGAGAGACAATGTGTATGGCTGCTACAATACTCAGCATTGCAGTGGAGGCTGGTGCCCTTTTTTTAATTCGAGGGGTGTAAATATTTCCTACAAATATAGGGCTCATTACAAGTTTGCCAGTATCCCACCAGTAATTCTGGTGGGATACTGGTAAACTGCCCCTACTGTTTCTGCCACCAGATATCCTGGTATTACTGCGATATTCCAGGCGGTAGAAGCGTCAGTAAATTTCCATTCTATGGAGTCCATGGAGAGGATTGCCACAATTACCGGCACCAGTACTATTGATGCTGGTAATTGCAGAATTTATTTGCCAGTAGGGGCCTAATTTACTGGCAGGTCAGGCCTGGGCTTAAGTCAATGCCGCCACCATCAAACTTGTCTTTCCTCGGTCTGGTAAAATTGCTGGTGCCATAATTACCAGCAATTTTAACAGCAATGTTTCCAGACCGGGGAAACTTTAATGAGGCCCAAAAAGCCTAAACGTTTGCAATTGGTTTTGTAGGGTACATCCAATCCAAAAATGCAATAAACACAAGTCACAATTCCTTTGCCCACAATATATTACAGAATAAAAATATGTTCACACTTGTGAAAACAAAATCAAAATATAGAGGCTGAGTACCCCAAAAGGAAATACACCGGACAAGGGTTACAAAGGAACATACAACGTACTTTATTTTATACTGAATCCAGTTACAAAAACAGAGCAAAATCAGATACCTATCGGCCCTCAGTACAACACAACGAACTCCAGCGTGGTTCAGTGTGTTCAGTGAGAGACGTTGTACATTAGAATGCATTCGCTTTTTATACACTTGGTGGGCACGATGCCCAGCCCCACTTCGGGTTAATATTCCACTTAATACATCACCGATCTATGGTTTGTGCTAAGTCTCTAGCAACCGCATATAACTGGTTTGCCTTTAATACATGTATCAACAAGCCTATGCAATAACTGTGTATTGTAAGTTTTTCCATGCAGGCCTTCTCAAACATTAATACAATGTAGTTAAACAGATGTTCTACATTCAGTATTTGAATACATTGTTTCAACATATGCTCGTGGATTAGTTTTATTACACGAGTAATCCTTCGACACACAGGTCAACGAAGGACAAGGTCTCAGTTCACGACCTCAACAAGTGGCCTGCAGGCAAGTTACATATTAGCTATGTACAGAGGTCAAGGCGGCCATGTTGTATTCTGGAATGACATCGTCCACCATTTTAACTCACAGGGTGACTTCTACAAAGCGAATCCTAAAATGGCGGTTTGACCTAAAATGGCGGCTTACATTGATTTAAGGTCAGGACCTTGCGACACGGATTTCTTTTGCAAGTGACTTTCGAGCAGCTTGGCGTAGGCCAATATTAATATATTTATTACAATAGGAGGCACGATATGCTTTCTCTTTCGACAAACCCTCCTTTTGGCCTATGCCAAGTGCTAAAAACTACTTTGGATCTCTTTGCAAATAACTCCATGCATCATCATCCATGCACCCTGAATCACTATCGGAAATATCTATTGCCATTAGGTCATGTGCTAAAATATCTTTCAACACATATTCTTTGGAAGTTTTTTCCGAGGCATACACTTCATGTCCTATCGAACCCATCGCTTGTGCCCAACATCCCCCTATCATCGAACACATACCAGGTAGACACTGAATACAGCAACAAAGAAACAACAGGATTCCCAAAACAATTAGTAAGACCGAAAGTAACTTCCAACCGCAAGATCGCAAGAAGTCCCAGAACCAAGCGCTTAGATCCCAGTTCCCTCGGGAACATGCACTTCTGAACTAAGGACGTGCAGATTCTGTACTGCCTTGAAGATAGTTGGGGAGGAATCTGGTGTGAAAACACAGCAAACGGACCCCACTAATTTACACACTCCACCACGCTCAGCCAGAATGACATCTAATGCCATTCGGTTTTGAAGTGCTACTAATCTTATCGCCTTTTGTTCTAACGTCATATTATAGAGTATGGTCGTGGTCCGGTTGATGGTTCTCTCCAGTACTCTCGCTAGTTTTCTGATATCTTCTGAATTCGCTATCTGCTCCCAAAATGGCACAACTGATTTAGCTATATCTCCCAAGATTTCTGCTGGGGTGTCACCATTCTTGTCCCGCCGTGGACGAGCCTTCGAAACTTCTCTTGTACTACCTATAAACACCCCAGCTAACAGGATCCCTAAATAACAGGTTCCCTGCAAATCCCTGGGCAACCATGGAAATGCTACATTACCGCAGACAAAGTAGACAGGTTCGCCTACACACAAAGGTCTGTTTTCCCCAGTCAAATTTGCAACGTTGGCACAACCTAGACAATTTCCCGTTGACTGAGTTCCATTCCTCTGTATACAAAAAGAAACTGAATCGGGGCTAAGGTTCACAGTGTAAGGAGCCATGGCATCCTTATTGCCTATTTGAGCCATCTTAAAGGAAATCAAAGATTGGGAAAGGATGAGACAGTTTATCAGAAGGCCTAATAGAAGCAACATTCGGTTTACTCCTATTTGCAAAAAGCGAGCATCCCAGGGGAGTCAAAACACGTTTCTCAAAACTATTCAAATTGGTGCCATCAAAGTTCCCTGAGATGCTATCATTCCATCGGCCAAAGAACAGTGCTCTAAGAGAAGCATAGCAAGCAGTTGTCAACGGTAAAGGATGAATATACCAACCTAGCCCCTTATCCCCGTGTTGCGGTAAATGTGAGCAGACCCAACAGTTAGATTTATTAAAAATGGCATGCGTAGCATTCATGATAAGCAGTAAAGTGTTATGGTGGTACCTTTGTCTGTGCTGAGAATCCCTAGGGGATAGAGTATGCAAATGTACAAAGGGAGTAGGAACAATAGGTACACTTTCAGTAGGCAACAAAAGTTCTAAAGAGTGAGTTTCCTCGAGGTACCACAATCCTAAGGCAGCGACTATTAAAAACCCAAATATCATTATAAAAATACAGCAATACATTTTCGGGGCCCAGGCATCTTGTCCATCATCCCGGTTGGTCACCCCCTTATTTACAAGTCCCATACGAGCGGTAGCGGTAGCAGGCATTGTAGTCTTCAAACGGATACTCCAAAGTTTGTTGCTGGTGACCTCCCGGTCAAGCGACTTCTTAATCCTTCCACAACCCTAGCCAACAGAATCCCCTTTCTCAAATTTGGGCAAAAAGCAAGCCCTCGATGACTCTTTTCCTTCTCCGAATGCACAGCCGAACCGTGCCGTAAGTCTATCAGATGCAAAGCAAAACCGTGCCGTAAGTCTATCTTTGTGGTTGTAGATTGTATCTTACTTTTCCCGGTACTGATTGATCCGGAAACAATATGTGGTCACTGCCTGCTGGAAGCAACGTGTTGGAAACAAGTGAAGGTGCTGAATTCGACATAGCAGTTTCCGGATGCAAAATTTGTGGAGAGTGTGGAGACAAAATGGCAGCTTCCCCAAGCCTCACGGGCTCAGAGAGATTCTCCGACACACTCTCAGTGCTACTTACTGCTTCGGGATTGTTAGTTGCAGTGTCAGCGAGGGGTTCTGGTTCTTCTGTAACATGTGGCACAGGGTGAGGAAGTTTCTTGATGTGGGACGCGTGGATCCAGTTCTTTCTCCCAGCGACTAGCACCGCTGTCTGGGTGACCAACAGGACTTGGAATGGCCCACGCCAGCGAGGCGCGAGGCAAGAGGAGCGCTCAAAAGATTTGACGAGCACCCAACTTCCAGGCCGTATGCTGTGGCCCGGGCCCTCGTATCGCACAGGTAAAGCGTCTCGTACCTGGTGATAAATCAAATACAGGTTTTTAGTCAACTGGCTACAATAATCTGAAAGTAATACATTTTCAACATTTCTTAATGAGTTACATTTAGGAAGGATCCAAATATTGGCAGGTCTCCCCATTACCACCTCAAATGGAGAGAGCCCAGTCTTAGTTTGAGGGGTTGTGCGCATCGATAACAACATGATCGGTAAGGCGTCCGGCCATTTTAGTTTGGTGCCGGCACACGTCTTAGCGAGCTTGTTCTTGATGATACCGTTGTGTCTTTCTACTAGTCCGGCGCTCTGAGCATATCTGGCCGAATGGAACCGTTTGTCAATTTGTAATGCTGTACATATCTACAGAATTACAGCAGCGACAAAATGTGGACCATTGTCCAACCAGATAACTCTTGGCAAACCGAACCGCGGGAAGTATTCTTTTAACATGATTTTTGCAGTAGTCATGGCTGTAGCATCTTTAACAGGGAAAGCCTCAACCCATTTACTAATAGCACAGATAACCACCAGTACATATTTCTTATTATCACATTGTTCCATTTCAATAAAATCAAAGTGGATCACTTCAAAGGGGACAGAGGGTGGCCCAAAACTACCCTTGGAGTTACTGTCCCCTTTCCCACGTTGTGTTGCAGGCAAATCATGCATTCCCGGACGTAGCGCTGGGCAATTTTCGAAATTTTGTCATTTACCCAAACTTTCTCTAACATTTCTGTCATCTTCTGGGCACATACATGCGTAGGACCGTGGGCCATGATGACCATCATCATGACATATGCGTCAGGGAGTAGCCATTTCCCTTCTACTATATCCACCCAACACCCGTCATCATCAAGTTTCCCCAAGCCCTCAGCCCACCTTTTGGATTCTTCTAACGTGGCATCAGCTTGGATATCCCGTACAGACCCAACACCCTCATCTATTGCATAAGCATATATGCAGATTCCCTTTAAACATACATCTCTGTAAGGAGATCGGTAGCAGTTTGCCTAGCTATCTGATCAGCGAAAAAATTCCCTTTCCCTATATCATCTGTAATCTTTCGATGTGCTGCACATTTCATAACTGCGAACTGAGTAGGGAGCGCAAGCGCTGAGAATAGCTGCACTATTAGGGAGCCATGTTGAATTTTGGTGCCATGTGAAGTTAGGAACCCTCTCTCTGACCAAAGTCTCCCAAAGTTGTGAACCACCCCAAAGGCGTACTGACTATCAGTATATATATTTACTGCAAGCCCTTCGGAAAGTTCACAAGCTGGGGTCAATGCTATAATCTCTGCGGCCTGCACAGAATTTTGCGTGATTCTCTTAGTTTGCACAACTGTGCTCAATGTAGTGATCGCATAAGCAGCTGTGGATGATCCATCCGGAAGTTTGAAGGAGGAGCCGTCACAAAACAGCTCTCCTTGCGGATTATCCAAGGGAGTATCTTTCAAATCAATTCTACCCTTTGTCTCTTGTTCGGTCGTATACAAACAATCATGCGGCACTTCATCGCCGTAAGTAATATCTTGCGGAAAAGGTAGGAGTTCAGCCGGATTAAGAACACAACACCTCTTCATTTGAATTTGAGGAGCAAACAAGATCAATTCACATCTTGTCAACCGTGCAGAAGTGAGGTGTTGCATTTGAGTTTGGTTCAGTAGAACATCTACAGAGTGAGGCACCATCAGGGTTAGATCATGGCCCAGGACCATTCCCTCACTCTGATTTACAGACGCGGCAGCAGCAGCGACAGCTCGCAAACATCTTGGCAAAGCGCATTCTACAGGATCAAGGGCGGAAGAAAAGTAACCACACGGCCTATTCTTCCCTCCATGTTCCTGCGTTAATACAGCCAAAGCACATCCATCACATTCATGCACAAACAACACAAAGGCCTTTTCATAGTTTGGTGTGCCCAAAACTGGTGCAGAGCATAATGCAGTCTTAAGCAAGTCAAGCGACTGCTGGTGTACCGCGTTCCATGGCAATGGCGAAGAAATGCCCTTCTTTGTCAAAGCCAACATCGGTTTGATCACTAGTGAAGTATTTGGGATCCGCAACCTACAGTAAGAAGCCATACCTATCAAGCCTCTAACTTCCTTCTGTGTATTTGGGACAGACATGCCAGAAATGTGTTTTATTCTTTCAGGTGTCAATCTTCTTCCCTCCTTTGACAGGAGATAGCCTAAATAGGTGACCTCCTGACAACAATATTGACATTTTTTAAGCGAAGCTTTGTGACCATGCTTAGCTAGATGGTGTAGACCAGCCGTTAAAGTTGGGACCCGCAAAGGGACCTTGGTGCTAATTACGGTACCGCAATTTGCGGTACCGTAATTAGCTCCTTCCCCATTCCCATTATGCCCTATGGGGCAAAAATGGGAATGGGGAAGGGCCATGGAGGAAGAGGGAATTACCCCCCGCCAACCTTGGAATGGGGTGGTAATTCCCCTTTCCTCCATGGTGGTGCTGGTATGGTACCGGCGACAACCATGGTGCTAATAGCACCATGGTTTACCGCCTACCGTGTAATGAAGCCCATTGTTTCAACATATGCTCATGGATTAGTTTCATTACACGAGTAATCCTTCTACACACAGGTCAACGAAGGACAAGGACTCAGTTCACGACTTCAACAAGTGGCCTGCAGGCAAGTTACATATTAGCTATGTACAGAGGTCAAGACGGCCATGTTGTATTCTGGAATGACATTGTCCACCATTTTAACTCAGAGGGTGACTTTTACAAAGCAAATCCTAAAATGGCTGTTTGACCTAAAATGGCAGCTTACATTGATTTCAGGACCTTGCGACACGGATTTCTCGCAAACGACTTTCGAGCAGCTTGGCGTAGGCCAATATTAATATATTTATTACAATGGGAGGCACGATATGCTTTCTCTTTCGACACACTGACTGTGGACATACATTTCCATACTGGATGCACCAACATATCCCAACATTCTTCTATCAGAGAATACTCATTTTGCTTTGAACATAATGCCAGTAATGATACTATAGGAAAACTACAGTGGCTCTGGTATTATATGGCATTATCCCCACAAAAGAACATACTACTATTTCCTTTGTCTTTATAAATGCCATGCAAATATCCAAACTGGCTTCACAATATAGTGCAGTCTAGACACATACTAACATTTATCATGTTTGCTTTATCCTTGATGCCCAGTAAAAATGTCCATGCCACAGTAAGAAATAGCTAGACTGCCAGGACCAAAATGCCAGTCTTGCCACGTAATAGCACTTAACATGCTTGCTTCATCATATATGCCCAGAATAAAATAAAAAAAACACATGCTGCAGTGAGAAAGGGGTAGACTGGTTGCACTAAAATGCCAGTCTTGCCAAATAATAACACATATGATGCTTGGTTTATTATAGATACCCAGTAAAACATGTCATGCCACAGTAATAAAGGGCTAGGCTGGCAGCCCCAAAATGCCGGTCCAGTCAATTTGTAACACTTAACATGCTTGAATTATCGTAGATATCCAGTAAAGCATTGTCTATCCCAAAAAAGCCTATCGAGCCACTTAATAACACATCATCCTGTTTTTGTATCCACTGCCTGTTGATAAAAGAAAGGATTTGTTGCTAAGCATCTTTAATAGATGTCCTGTAAAAAATGTGTGAATGCACCCCATGCCCACCCTCTACCCGGTCCCCAGCCCAGCACAAACATGCATGCGCATACACATTCACACACAACATTCACACGCACATCCGTACATCATGCACTCACTCTTTTACACTCAATAAAAAACGTACCTGCCTGCAGCCTCGATACTCATGGACTCCATCACCAGAAAGTCTCTGGCTACCACGCACCAAGAATAGGAACCAGAAAGTAAATTTCCTGGCTCCTGCACAGGCAGAGAGCTCATGACACAGTGCTTTGCTCCATTTGTATGTGCAGGGAGGTGCAGGAAAGTCTCCCTCACGCATGCAATCTTGCAGTATCGCAGCCTGCATCCCCACTGGGTCATGCTTGGTTGGGAAGCAAATCACCCCCAGCCTTACATGGCTCATTGAGCATATATGGCTGGACTGCAAAATGTCAAAGTGAAACCACATTTCCATTTGACAGTTCAAGCCAGCCAGGAGTGCACTCTCAGCTTCAGCAAGCAGCTGAGGCAGCACTGCTGGGCTGGCGTGGCTCGTCCTTCATTGGGGAGAGTTCTGGTGGGTCGGCACCCCCTCACCCACTATGGACAAGTGTTAGGGAGAATTCTCTGTTTAGGCTGAATTTCCTAACCTAGTGAGTCCCCCAGCAGCTTTGCTGGATTGCTGGAGTTTGTTTTTTTCCATCCTGCCAAGAGTGAGACTCTTTTTCTCCCACTCTTGGACATGAATGTGTGTAATTCCTTTAAATGTCAATGTGTTCTATGGGCTATGGGGTCTTTTACTCCATTGGGTCTCATATGTTTTGCTATGTGTGTTACAACGCACCCTCCGTGCCGTAGCACTGGGTCGTCCTAGCGGACCTCCATCATAGACTCCATACCCGGGGACTGACTACTGTCTCCCCGGGCATGTAAAGTCACCATTGGCTTTACTAGACCTAAATTAACTAACAGAACTAGTGCACACCATCCTATTGTGGACGTACTAGTAGGGGTAATTCGATTACTCATAGGTCTGTTATTCGAGGGGGCACTGTCCTGTCCCCCCTCGTCGAGTTTTGGCTGGTGGCAGTGGAAACTACTTGTTATATTCGACCCCGAGTAAAACTCTATGGGATTCTTCCCATTGTTGGAGGTTAATACGTTTTCTCGTTAATCTCTAACATATCACCGGTATATTTATCTTAAATAAATCTATCGGTTGGTATTTTCTGCCAGAACTCGGTTTTTAAAATGGCATCTGTGTTCGTCTCTGTGACTCCTAAACCAAAGGTTGAGCCCTTTGTTCCACTTTTGGCGGGCCTCTACACAGAGGCCCTCTAAAGTGGTGCCATTCTGTCTGGGTACCACAGCGGGTGTGGGAGGGGGTTTAGGCACCCTGGACTGAGTTGCCTTGCCAACTCCGGTCGCACTCTGGTGTGATTGGCCCAAGTGGTGAGCCACCCTGCTCACCACTTAGCGTGTTTTCATTGACAGCTAGGCTGAATGAATGGGGGTTTTCTGCATAAAAGCAGGGCTTTTGGGACTGGATCTTCAGAAGTCGCCACAGGATCTAAGAATCCGACGAGGGTAAAGCTGAGCCGACCTGCAACGACGACACCTCCGGTGGAGCCCTGCTGAACCGACTCACCACTTCCCGACCGGAGAGTCTCTTCCCCTGACTGGTGGGAACAACCAGTCCCCTTTGCTTTTTCTTCGCTCCAGGATGCAGTGGTCGAATTGCCCGTGCAGAGCACCTCGGCAACCGGGTAGCCACTACCCCTGTACTGCGACCAAAAGGTGGTGCCTTGTGACGGAGCACTCCGCGGCTGGTCTCTTCCCTGGTGGTGCACCGGACTTCACTTTTCTTCGACGACGAGATCATCTCTACTCTTGGCAAAGACCCGACGTGCATCCACCACCAGGAACAACTGCCCCCGCCGGAGCTGTCTCTCCACAAACAAGGTACCGTGTCCGCCTGGCTTCCCTTTCTGCCGGATATAGTGAGGTGTCTTAATCCTCGCCTTTCCATTGGGTTGCCTCCAAGCTTTCTTAACTGTCTGTTCTGAACTGGTCCAATCTTTCGATAACAATTTACGACAAAGACTCAAAGTGCATTTCCACTGTGATACTTTTCTGGGACACATCGCCTTGCCTCTCTCCGAGTGGGCCTGGCCTCTGAACTTTGTGATCTGCAGTAGACCCTGCCTTACTTGCCTTGCATTTGTTTGTAAAAGTATTGGTACCGAGTTGATTTCATAACCTGCCTTATTTTTCTCTCCCGTCCTAACGAATACTAGAGTGCCATCTAGGTTAAAGCATACACCTCTGTCTGCAAATAAGTGATGCCGTTGAACCTAGACTTGTCGAACTATTGTTAGGGGGTTTGATCTTTTTCTTATAGTAATTGTGATTGAAGTGTTTACCGTTTTAGTGCCAGAGTGTTTTTCATAGATGTGTTTTTATAAATAAATAACTATATATCTTTACACCAAAGCCTTGTTCCGGATTTGCTTGTTCTACTGTTTAAATTGCCCTATTTTGTATACTCCACATACTGCCTAACTCTTCTTGAGGGAAGTCTGACTGCTCAGCCACAGCTACCAAGTGAATCTGTGTGGTACAGACTGCTACCAAGTGGGTTTGCTGACAAACACCTGTAGTCCTAAATCTTTTGCAGTGGTCCCAGAGGGAACTGCACGTCCTAAATCTTTTGCAGTGGTCCCAGAGGGAACTGCACAGGTTTCCGCCTAACAACAAGTCACCCCTGCAGGTGTGTCTAGATGATCTCCAGGACCTAATATAGGCAAATGCAACTAAAGACAGAATTTCTGTTTGATCTTTCTTATGAAGGCGTGAGAGCAGGCCCTTTATCAATGGGTATATCTATAGCAGCCGGAAGGCAGGCACATATCAGACAGTAGAGCACTGATGCAGCATAAATGTCCATAGTATTGCACCTGTCTTTTAGAGGGGCCGTGTTTTTTGGTGAAGATCTAGAAATAAAGTGCAGAAAGTGTACAAGTCCGTTAATTCAACCACTACCCTGTGTCACCTTGTAACATCCAGGGCACCAACGAACGCTGTAAATAAGCAACTGTTTCAAAGAAGGGGAAACACTCACATATATAGGCATCACAGTAAGGATACCTTTCCTGTCTCCAAGACCAGATCTCTGGTCATGAGGGCTATGTCATGACCAGACCACTCTCCCCCATGGTTCATAGTGACTGTTTCGACAGTCAAAGTTTCGAATGGTGAAAGTTCTGACACAAAAGTGTCGAAAAAAAAGTTTCAAATGTTTTTTTATTTTTTTTATTTTTAACGGGGGTCCCACCAAATCCCTGTTTTTTTTTTTAACACCCATTTAACTATAATAATTTAAAATAAACCCTTTACTATTTTTTTTTTAAAAATGGAAACTTTTGTTTTCGGCACTTTTGTGTCGAAACTTTTACCTGTCGAAACTATTTTTTCAAAACTTTGACTGGACACCCTCCCCCAGGTAGGTTTGTTGCTGGGAGGATGAAGTTTGATGAGGACTGAACTAGTAAGTACTGTGATAAGGAAGAGAAGAACAATTGGTAATAAAGATTAGCAGTAAGTAATTAGGACATTCCATCTGTGCATCTGTTCTTCACAAAGTAGATCTTCGTTTAAAAGATTTAAAAGAGAGCCCATTTCCAAAAGTACTTATATTTAATGTATATCACCTCCCACTCCCATCATGGGTATGAAGGACCTGAACAGTTCCAGAAATTTCATGTTTTGCTTACTCCACTTCCAGACTGAAAATCCTGATTTCCTCAGCCTGGAAATGTGTCCCTACTGTTGGTGTATTTGGGTCTAGAATGCTGCTATCTTTCCCTCTGCAGTCCCTTCTGGGCTTGGTCTTCACAGGGGAAGGGCAGTCTTGGGCTTGGAGAGTATGCAGGGAAACTCTGTGCAGTCTACCTGGGCAGAGCACCAGGGTGCATGGGCCTGTGTGAGGCTATGGAGAGCTCTTTCCTAGCCTGCAACCGAGGGAGGTGCAGGGATTGAGCTGCAGATAATTTCTGGGAGCGCTGCGTGACCCTCATTGTGACCTTGATGCTTGGAAGAAGCATTTCATTGGGTTCCTGACTAATGCTTAACTGAGTGGCCCTGGTACAACAGTGAGTGTAATGTGGGGACTTCCAGGCTTGTGGGCTCAGTCTGTGTATTCCTTTATGTAGAGTTTATTCTCTCTAGTTATATTGTTTGTATGTCTCCCACTGCCTTTGCCGGGCTAGCACAGAGTGAGAGCCAATCACACCTCACATGAGCCCTGGTGAGCAGATAGTCCATCTTAAGAACAAGCTGGGTTGTCTTCTGTGGACATTAGTGCATGAAGATGTCAATATGTGCTGTTTTTTTCCCAGATTGGCCTATAGAAAAGGCTCATGGATAGAGCAGAAACATTGGTTGAATCCGAGCTGGTGGACAGAGTGGATCCATGCTGGGAGAACTAAAGTTGAGTGTCATGAATACTTTAGTGGGCCTTCCATGATGTCCTAGAGGGGCATGACAACATGGTAGAACAGGTTTTACCATAGCTACATGCTCAAGCATGGTGATGCACTGAGCTTAGTATAGAGACAATGGCAGAGCATAGAGCCACACTTCTGTTCCCTTACCTTCTGACACAGCCCATACCTCCCTCCCTTCAGATGCTGGTTGGCTGGGGTTATTATGGCCCTTTACAACATAGTTCTGCATTTGGCAGGGAGGCACTGACTCTGATTATCATCTGCTGAAAGGCAGAAATTAGCATAACTGGGATTAGGTCACAGGGTTCATGGGGAAAGCTGTGCTGGATCCCTATGGAAATGTCAGGATTCTGGTTTCCATGGCTTTTGGTCTCTCACATTTCTCCTTCATCCTTGACTAGGTAATAGCCAGAGGCTGAGATAGGCATCCCACGGATTGTTTGACATCTGAGTCAGGGTGCCAGATGCAACCTCTGCACCTTCTTCCTATGTGACAAACAGGTTTAGGTATACAGAGTATGTAAGTCACACTATACTCTGATCAAGGGTTCAAATACATACAGTTTTCTTTAGCAGCAGGTTGGTAAATGGTAGGTTTGCTGCCTATCACTCATGCCTTTGTCAAATGACAGTAGCAGGGGAAGTTGTGTCTTAATCAAATGTTTCCTTTCTTGCACCATTACTAATTTCCACTCATCTACTTGTTACCACTGAGGTAAGGGCCATGACGGAGGTGCCTGGTATGCATGTACCTGTTATTTAAACTGTATGTGATTAGCTTAGACTCTTCTCTTTGGGTAAGGCCTCTTAGCCCTTAGGAGTTGCTCAGAGTGGAGTGGATAGTGTGTTGGGTTCTCAATGGTTCCTGTTCCATCTATACAGCTGCCACCTTTTTAGGCAATGCTTTGTCATTGGAGAATGGGATGTTCTCAAACTTGTATTTTTGGTGTTTGTAAGCAATGCTGTTGTGAAAACTTTTTTTACATGAGCCTATGCTTCCTTGATTTCCAGATACTACTGTTTTCCCTAGTTTGTCTTCACTACAAAGTACTGCCTTTTTGGTGTTAGTTGGCAACCGGCTGTAGATACTACGGGACCTGTGTGTGTTTGTGTTTGTGAGTGTATAAGTATATACATCCCCTAGAGGTTTAAAGGTGAGATTATATACTAAAGCTGTTCAAGTGTTTTTTGGACTAACGCAGTTGAGAGTGTGGTGGTTTTGTAGACAGGCAGCACAGTTTCTTTTCAGTCGCTCCGACTGCTTGGAGTGTTGACTAATCTGCATTTTAGCAAAGCTTTACAAGAGATCTGCTGTATTTTGCAGTAATTGTCGTTAACAGCTTTTTACATTATGGGGTGAGTTTAAGTGACAGTTCTCTAGACATCTGCCCAGTTGTGGATGTTGTATTCTACAGTAGGTACTGTAATGGATCACTTGTATGGTCACTGATGTTGTAAAGTTATTGCTTTGGGAAATACTTAGAACCCAACGAAATCCAGTTGTCATTTTTTTCGTGTCCACCCTGCAAAGCTGGGGAGGAGTGGAGGTTTTTCTGAAGTTTCCTCAGCCTTGGTATGCTGCATAGCTTCAAATTGATTTCCAAGGAGATGGTTCGAGGTTCAGACCTTGCAGGTAATGATATTCAGTAGTACCTGTGATCTGCGTCTAAGATTGTGGGCCACAGGGACAATAGAGGTAGTGGGTTGACTCTCCACCTGGGTCAAGAGTGCTGTCCTAGCTATTTTCTGATGCTGAGATTTTGGGCCACAGGGACAGATCAAGTAGAGGGTTACATCCCCTCCTGGACCACAATCGCAGTCCTACACATGGTCCGAAGGTTTTTGTTGTTGTAGAAAGGTACTGAATAGGTACCAGGTTGGCTACCCGCTTGATGCTTCATGCCACCCACTTGATGCTCCCTGCCATGCTTAGTGGTGTCTGGGATTGTTGGAATTTATTTCAGTATATTGCCAAATTGGACTTGTGAATCTGTGGTTTGGGTCTCCCCTTGGGCATACATGTGTTTGCCGTGGTCACTTCCTTCTGTTTTAACATTTGGAAAGCCAAGGTTTCCAAAGCTGGAGTTCTGTGGATCTTGATTTGAACACTTAGGGATTTGATGGTGTGACACATGAGCTGCGTCTAGGTCTTTGAGCCCCTGTAATCCAGAGAGGTCTGTGGGATGTTTTGACCCACTTTTGCTCTTCCATGCGGCATCACTGTGTTCTGATGGTGCCAAAAATAGTAAAATGGCTGCAAAACCCTTGTGTGCGCCGAAACCTCTGAAAATCGCGCTTTGCAAAGCACAAAAAAATGGCTGCCCAATCTGCCATGCATGTTGTCAGTGCTGGAACAGAGATCTCACTCCTGAAACATGTCACTGGGCTCAACAAAATGTGAAAATGGAGTACAGAAGGAAAAAGCAGTGTTTTGCTAAAGGAAACCCCAAAATCTTGCTTTAAATTATTTTTCTTTGTTGTTGAAACTGCAGAATCACTGTACAAAACACCCTCAAACATTCACATTTCTTGCTGGGTGCTACAATTCACTTAGTGTAAGAAATCATTGTGAACTTACAATGTCCTGAAAAGCTGAAAGCATCAAGGGATTTCCACAGCAAAAGTGGCCTGTCTGTGAATCTGTCAAAATCTGGGTGCAGTACCCTGGGCCGCCTGAATGACAGCTGTCAGTAGCCTGACTGATTACATGTATAACTGAAATCAAATGTTTGCAATCTAAGAGGCCTGTTATTGAGAGTAACCCATCTTCTAATAGTTTTGATTCCATGGTTTAAAATCTTGAATACGTATTTAGCAGTGAAAATTCAACAGAAGTAACAAGAAGTAACAATTAAAATAAGCTGGCTAAAGCTACCAAACTGGAATAACAGCTTTCCTCACGGAGGGAAGGCCTCTCCTTCCACCAGGAAATCACACCAAAGCCGATAATGATAGGGTTTGGGAAGAACCTGGTCTGCAGTGGGGAAGGAAGCAATGAACAGCTGCAAAGCAGGAAATGCTAGGTGTGAGGACAGTCTTAAAATTGTCTCTGCCAAGAGAACAGGGAGGAGACTGCTTCTGAACTGAAGGGAGACTTAAAGAGGCGGACCCGAACAGCTATCTGTGGCTGAACATTCACAAGGAACATTTTGTTTAAATACTTCTAACTTACCACTTAAAATTGTCAAAAATACAAAAGTAACAGAATTCTAAATCTAAATTTTGGTTGCACATTTCAAGAGGCAGAAATATCGTGTGACATGTTCTGGAAAGAAACAGCAGAAAATGTGATTTTTTACACCAAATGTATTTCTGCTAGAAGTATGACACTTTGTACACTTATGCCCAGGTTATACGCGCACACTTATAGAAATTTGTTGATAAATTGGACATTGTGTTCCTGATGAAAAGGGCAAAATTCGGTGAAAAGCAGACACAAGATCCCACAGCAACATATGTAATATGTATATTTGATTGTTATAGAGGTTGCTCACGTGTAAATATGTATTGTGCCAAAAGTAGATTTTGTGTTCAAGAGACTAGGGGTGGACTCTAAGCCTTCTAAACCCACACCTGTCAAGTCAGAGAGGAGACCCTGACCAATCACCTGTCAAAGGGGCGAGCTTAGTTTAAACCAGCACACACACACCCTTTATCATAGCATATATTGAGACATCAGAGGGCAGATAAAGAGACAGATTCACTGACTATACCGATGCTGGCGGAGCACCCTGCTGCTGAACCTTCCATCTTCCTTGCTCCAGACTCCAAAAACTTGGCAAAAGCTGAAAGGTCCATTGCATAGCTGAACCATTTTCAGCTAGGCCTCAAACTCCAGAACCAAAATCCCACAATTCTAAGGGGAACCAAAAGATAGCTGGGCCGTGCTGTACTACTTGCCTGCTGAAAATAAATTTCATCCTAACCAAGAAGGGCAGATTCAGTCCAATCCTGTGCCGTACTGTGACCAGAGTGCCTTGCAGATCCAATCCAGTCCGGTGCCATGCGGTGACCAGAGCGCCTTGACGGTGCCCAATCCTATGAGCCCAGATGTCTGTCTTAAAACCAGATCCAGTTCCCTGACTAGAATCTTGACGGACCAGAATCCTGATGGTTCCGTTTAAAAACATATCTAGTGAGTATCTATAGAAAGAACTGTGTCACTAGCATATGTACTGTCCATAGTCAACTTCTATCTTAAACCCATCCTATCTTGTATTCAGAACCTGTGTTGTTAGGAGTATTTTTGAATTGTCTGAACTCTCCATCCAAACCATCCTATCTTCCTCCTGCACTAGTATTAATAAAACTATCTTGGCGCTGATCATTTTTCATCTGAAGAAGGTGAGCTCCACTGCAGGCAGTCATTCTGATCAAGTGGCTGTGTTCCTGTGTGGTACTCATTTATTCATAGTCATCCTTTAGTGTAAGAAATCCCATTTGTCATTTTAAAAGTGCATTCCTGTTTTCCATTCTTGCGCCTATCTCGAAAAAAACGACCTCCAATAAAACGCCCATAACTTCTTCAGTTTTTGTGCTAGAAACAAAATTGCAACTTCTACTTGTAGCTAACATCCACAGCTTTAAATCTCATCTAAAACCGGTTCTCCCATTATCGTGATTATCGCGCAGCGAAAAGTTTGCCGCAAATTTTCGGTTAGGGAAATTCTGACATGTGTAAAACAGCTTTTGAGTGCTTCCAACTTCAATTTTCAGATTTCAAATTGTTTCTTGGTATTAAATCATTGCTAGTGTTTGTGTGCAACTATCCAAGGTGGATCCCATAAGAATGATAACAATTTCAGCAATTTAGACCATATTAAGTGTTTTTGCCGAGTCCATTCTCAAGATAACTTTAAAAGCCATTCTGACAGCTTGCCACTCAATTCCATTTTTCTCTTGTGTTGCTGGGGGAAATTGGGATTGATATTTCGTTTGAATTTTGCCATTCCTGAATACCTGCTCGCTCCTCCTATCTCTTTGCATTGTCTATTGGTGTTTAAGGGGTGTGCAGGGGGAACCTCTAACCACAGTGCTATCTGACCTAAACACACACAAAAGTATTATTTCTATGCTGAATTGTTTTGCTCACTATTACTCCTTGTGTATTAAAGATATTTTTCAGTGTTACATCACCCCATTGGTGATCACTTTGTACCCATCAAAACATAGTGTGATTGAATTGTAAATACATAAATAAATGCTTTAACTTGGCAAACCAGCCTGATTCCTGGTTCAGTGTGACCAGGGGGGTTCCAGGAGAGGGGCGTGATATGAGTGGTATATTGTTCAGAATAAAGAACTTTTAGACAAAAATAAATAAGGATTTCAGTTGTGCATTAACGGACACGCGTTGACTTGGGTGAGTGCCGGATTGAAATCACTTACAGTCGCTCTTGGTTCGGGGCTGTTAGCGTCAGGACTGCTGAGTGAGTGGATGCTATTTGAAGAAGGGATTCACCCCTTTTTCTAGATTGTTGACTGCTTTCTGAAGTTGGTTCCCGATGGTTTCTCCTGCTGTTACTTTAGGCGGGAACAGAGTTTTGCAACAAGTATTATTCCAGGACAGCTCTTGACTTCTTTCCTGTCAAGCATTGTTGGCATACTCTACCACCTAGCAATTATCTCAATGCCAGGCTTCCCCCTCTGTGTAACCTGGTATTTGGGCCTCTGATTTGCAGCTAAGATTGAGTTGAGTGGCTAGGCATCCTGGTAATGGGGCCAATGCTCTACCATCCTTCCCCATTCTATGTTTATGGACTCTGGTTTCTTACACTAAGTGACCAGGTTCAGCAGCGTTCTGCCCTCTACATGTTCCTCTCAAGGGTATTAGTGCTTGGATGCATGTCACCCACACATGTCTAGCCAGGATGGGTAGACTTTTAACGAAGTTAAATTGATTTTGGGATGTGTGTTGAAATGCACAACCAGCATTCCTCTAGGGGATGAAGTGTCTGTAAGGAAACATTTGAACAGAACATAGAGAGACGTTAACCGAGAGATATATCACCATTTGTTCCAATTCTCATTTTCCATGTGTGCTTTCTCAGGAAAGACCAACACCCTTAATGCAGCTGATTCTGGGACCTGAGCAGCTCATGTGGGCATATCACTAAAGCTGCTTTAAGAAGTGTGTCTAATGATGGATAGAGGGTCAAAAGTATCACCTCAGCAGCCTTTCATGGGTCATTATCTGTAGCAGGTTACCTTGATCCTTTGATACTAAATCTGTCATCATTACTCTATTCAGTCTAATGTCTGATCAATCATTTCCCAAGATCATAAGAGCATTCAAGCAGAATTGTCTATGAATAGTTACTACTTTAAACATGGGAAAGTACGTTACAACATATGTTTATTTTGGATTGTTATCTTAGGATCAAATGACTATCTTTTAGTATTGATTTTGTCTGGATCTTTGAGTACTGAAAAGATACATTAAAAGATGCATTCATAAAATCTTGAAGCTCCAGGAGTGTAGCAGTTTCACTGGTATCGATTTCACAGGTCCTCAACATTATTGAGTTAATAAATGGCATAGTGCCTCTTATTGGGCACCTATTGAATTAAGCTCCCCAGCAATCGCTTCTCTTTTGAGTTAAGTTAGTTAATCCTAACTGAAAAAGTTAGGATTTAAGCTAACGGTGTGCCACATCCCTACCGCGAATCTGTCTGGGGGGCAGTTAGGCCCACAAGATAGGTTTCTGCTCCAGTCTTGTCCAAACAAACCCCCAATGTTAGTTTGGTAAGCTGGAACTCCCAGGACTTCAATAGCTTTATGGGGAACACAGATGGACAAAACATCTTCCAGGAAAACAAAATAATTTTCTTTCAAGAAATATGACCTTGAAAGGTTCTGATGGTGGTGGATGCTTTTAGAGCTTTTCAACAAAGGGCGATAAAAGGCCTGACTGGTGGTCTAACCATATTGATCAAATACTCTATGTTGATAGAAGCAGAACCTCTTAGTGAAGATACCTATGGTGTACTGTTAGTGAAAGTAAAACTGAAGGGGCTATGCCATTGTCAGCCGATATTGCTAATTAATATATACATTAATGCAGCTTGCATAGAGGTGGGTGTCTTGGCTGAAAAATGTGGAGAAGTTTGTGAAACGGTTTTTCTGTGATCAAAAATGTTCCCACATTATCAAGTCTGATGATATCAATATGGTTCTTCATGCAGCTGAAATCAATGAGGGAGAGTGTGTACCCCAGGGAAATGAAGGAGGGGAGGGGAAGGATCAATCTGGTTGGATTTATTAATCATGTAGAATGTGAGAATCCTGAATGGGACAATAGAGGGGGATATTCCCCCAAATTCAACTTGGCAGCTGGGGGAAAAGACAGCATACCTAGATTATGTGGCAGTAACATTTAGATCTCTTTGAGATATGTGATGAATTGAGGATGGTGCAATGGAATTGGAGTGATAGCGGACAGCAACAACAGACTCTGAAGGTCCACTATGCACCGCCTTATGGGCGTATGATGAATGGGTTGGCAGTTAATCAGGCAGGAACTAGACTCGCAAGATATGTGGGGAACCTGGTTGGTTACAATAACTGTGTCCGCAATGTCCTGGCAAGATTATCCGAACAGCAAATGAACGTTTGGATTAGTCAAAACCATTTCGGGGTCTTTTTGGAAAGCTTTAAAAAGAAGTCATAGGGATAACAGAAGGAGGGGAATACGAGATCTCATAATTATGAGGCAGTGATCCAAGAGAAAAAGAGAATGCTTAGAAGAGAGATTTGCTTGGTGAGAGAACCCATTCACATTTAAATAATTGGATGAAAAGTTGATTATCACACTGATACAGAACAATGGAATTAAAATGCTGGAGACCCTAGTAAAAAAAAAGACAAAAGGAACTTTTGGGAAATAAGCAGCATGTCCATAGGAAATCATACCTTTTGGTTGATTGTCCATTAGCTAAGTCGGCATGGGAAGTGAACATGTCAGCAGGTCTAATAGAGATGATGATAAAAAGAACATCAAACTCGAGAGCAGCTAGTCCAAATGGCCTTTCGAATGCCCTACTAAAGTTGGATCCGGCGCAATGGTCAAGGGTACTATTTATGTTGTTTGGATCCATTCTGCAAGAGAGGGCAGTGTCGGCTTCTTGGCGCATGGTCATGTTAGTGCCCATATAGAAGAAGGGAGACAGGGCTAATCGGGGGAGCTATTGTTCAATCTCCTTCCTTCTTGATGCTGAGAGCAGGATTTTCTCAGGCTTAGTCCTGATGGAGCTTGTGTGCTGGATAAAAAGGGCATTCTAGAAAAGTACCAGGCTGGATTTTGCAAGGGGAAGGGAACTGACCTGAATGGTTTGGTGGTTGGTTAGTTGATAGAGGAATCTCTTACAGCAGGCAATTTACCGTTATTATTGGCAGCTGTTGACTTCTCACAGGCTTTTGACTGAGTGCACCATAATCTGCCCTGGCTCAATTTGAGAGATTGGCAGCTTCCGGGACCCCTGCTGGCAATCCTTAATCATATACATGATCATAATCTGTTGAGTGTGAGGTTGAAAGGACAGGGAGAATTGTTGGAGTCCTTCTCTGCTCACGGGGGCTTTGGCGGGGTTGTGGTTTAGCTCCCTGTTTAATCAACCTCTATATAGGAGAAGTCCTCCTTTGCACCCCAAAGCATGCTGATATTGATGGATAGGAACCAGTGGGGGCGCCAAGGTTTATTGGACACTATTAAAGTATATGCTGAGAGTAATGAGCTGGTGAATAATAAAACAAAAACAATTATAATTAGATTCACGAAAAACAAGGATAAGAGAGTCCTTAACTGGCACATGAACACCCAGTCAATAATACCATCAGCCTATATCACCTATCTGGGGTTCAAGCTGGACGTAACAGACAATAAAGATATTGCCATCTCGTGTATGCTTGCCAAGGCCACTCATGCCAAAGTTCAGATGAGGAAAATTAGATCTAGGTACTGCAGATTACCCCTTTGTCCTAGGTTGGTAAACTATAGGATGAAGGTGGTGCCGCTATCCTATATGGAACAGAGATTAGTCACACATTATGCTCTTTACAGTATGAGATGGTTGAGGCCATAATTTGGAAGAGGGCGTTCGGGCTACCGGACTGCATACCCATGTCCTCCTTACGATTAGAGTTGGGTCTCACAGTACTGAGCGTGGTGTTAGACTGCAGGATTCTGTCATTATATTGAAAAAATCATGCTTCCCCCAAAGGACTCTCTTTATGAGGATTTGACAGAAATCCTACAATCTGGGCATCGGGTGGTGAGTAACTTCAGGGAGAGAGCAAAAAGAATCCTAAAAAGGTTGGAAGTATCAGTGGAAAACCTGAAAGTGTATCCCAATGTGGTGAAAAGGGTCTTATTAATAGGAGACTGGATAGCTACAATTGAAAGTACAAGCCAATCTAAAATGTACTATACCTTGTCATTTTTGGACAAACCACTGGGTAGCATTCCAAAATACCTGGATCAATTTCCAAAAGCATACTGGGCTATACAATTCTTAAGATACAGGCTGAACCTGCATCATGCAGGAGAAATTATATAAATAAGATCTCGAAATAGAGAGGTGGGGATTGGTTGTGCATTGTGTGGCGACATGAGTGTGATTCAGAACAGGGAACATGTGGTCCTGCACTGCCAGAGACTTTTAACCTTCAGATCATTAGTTTTGGAAAATGTGACTTGTAAATATGAAGTGCTAGATGCTACAGCCTTTTTTGCCCATGTAGCCAGCAGAGACAAAACAAAAGCAGTTATAAAAACCTTGACTAGAGCTGGTTTGAAAAGCTGAAATTGTAAATGTATTGCTGTAATTGGTATTTAGTGATCTCCCTTTTTTACTTCCTTTCGTTAATTTTGCTGTATTGCTAATTTATGATAGTTGACTTCATTTATTCTGTTATGAATTGCTCTGATGAACTATTTTAATATGTATAATGGCATTAGTTGGGTGTATGTAGCAATGTATTTATATCCTTTTTCCTTTCTTTCTTACGTTTTGTGTATGATTGACTTAGAGCAACCAGGATTACTATCCAAAAAGACATTTATTTTATTTTTTACATTTGTAGAGCGCACTGCAGCCAATAGACATCAAGGCGCTGTTACATGAAGGTGTACGCAAGCAAGATTGTGTAGACATAGAAAACATAGCTACTTAGTTACAGAAATAGAAAGCGGAAAGTGGTTACATATGACATTCGTATGCCTGAAGCGATCATGGAAGGAAGCGATCATGGCAGGAGGGTTTTTAGACAAACAGCCTGGTTTTTAAGGCTTTGCGGAAGGCTAGGTGAGAGTCAATCCCCCTGAGGTGCGTGGGTAGGGCGTTCCAGTGTGAAGCTGCTAGAGCTGGGAAGCTAGAGACACCTGCACATACTCTGCAGGTCTTGGGTGTAGAAATCAGGTTAGTGTAGGCAGATCGAGCGGGCCTGGCAGAGGTGGGTCGTGAGAAACATGGGAAAGTCCCACTGAAATGTGTTTTTAAATCAGGCCCAAACACATGTATTATTATAAGTTGTATTTGTAGTCTGGTAGGCGATAGAGATAACATCAAACTGATTCCCTTGTCAAGACAGGTGGATACGTACATAGAGGATCCTTGTGCTCCAACATGCACTTTGCTCATTAATCCTTATTAACTCACAAGAGTTCTTTGGGATACCAAGAGTTGCAACATCAATGCAGTGCTTTCATTAAGGCTGTTATTATTGGTAGAATATCATGTCTTAATCAATCTGACAACTGTTTTTCAGGTGCAGCCATTGCAGGCAGTGTTCATCTTTGAGAATGACCACTTCCAGATATTGTATGTGGTATTTCTTACCAACAAACCAACAACAAATACAGTTAGCACGAGTACAAGTATACGTATTCTATGATGTTTCTTTTTTATTGTTGTAGTAGCTGAAACAATTCAATGATACCTAAACCATGCACCATAAATAAAAAAGGATCATGATGCCTTCATAATCTGGTTTTGCATGATACCTCATCATCTCTTAATGCTGTGGTCTGTAAATAAAGAACATCTCTTAACAGTTGGCAGTTTACAAGTTTGATTGAATACAGTAGGTAATAGCATGTACTGTGAACATAACAGTTCACTGTAAAAAGAGCACTGGCTGAGAGGATCAAACCAGCTCATGATGGTGCCCCTTTTTCAGGTCTTGATAGAGAAAGATGTATCTCTCTGTTACAACTCTTTATTTATTTAATTATTTTTATTGAAGCATGTTTTGCTTTCTTGCTGCTTGGTCCACTGATGTGTCAGTCACGTTTGTGCAGCATTGTATTATTATTGTTATCCGAGCCCAGCCCAGGACAAAAGGGGCTGCAGAAACTCAAAGAGATGGTGTGGCAAATGATTGCACCTGTCTGTCTCAGGTATCCCTCAAGTCACCCCTCAAACTGTCTCTTTTTCACCACTCCATTTGCACTTATTAAGTATTCCAAATAAAATGTTGATAACTGTGAGTATCCAGATTTGGTAGTGGAGGCACAGGCACAGGCAGTATCGGTGCCATAAAAAATTTGAGAACGGCTATGATTGTTTATCTCATACAAGGTAAAGAATATGTTGAGAACATGTGTGTTTGTTTCTTTCACACAAGCAGTTAGGTCTGGTACTAAAATGAACTGAACCTTATGGCTCTAAAAATGCATGCCTGTGTGCATATTGTCATATTAATAGGACTGGTTTAAAATAGCAATTTTTGGTTCGCATATTTGCCATATTTTAAGGGTGTGCATATGAGAACTGTGACAAAGAATTGTCAATTGCACAGCAAAGCATATTTTATTTTTGTATTTATTGCATTATGGTTTACAAAGCACCCCGTTGATCCTGTGTGTAGTCTTCCTTGGCATATCCCATCAAAATATGTTTGGACATTATGCTAGAAGTAACATGTGTTGCTTTAGTGCAAATCATTCCTCGAACATGCTAAATGAAACCACACAATGAGTGGTCCTCATTGAAAGTGCTGACTTTTCTATAGAATGCATTTATTGACTTTGTGTGTTTATGTTTTTTCCCAAAAAAGAAAACACATCCTGTGAGATTTTTGGGGTAATCCATGGATTATTTGCGCCGAAAAAAAGTGGGATTTGTGTGCCATTCTGCCCGCAAATCCCTGTTTACTAAATGGGGATTTGTGGGCAGAATGGTGCATAAATCTCATTTTTTCCGCGCAAAAAGTCCATGAATTACCCCCTTTGCATATATGATACTCTTCAAAGGCTTTCATACAACGTAGGTGATCACATTAATCTACCATGTGCATTACTGTAGTTATTGTTGTCCTTTCAAGGACAATTATTGTTTTTCCGTTTTAGGGAGTACGATACATGGGAGTACAGTTTTTCTACTGCTAGCATGGAATTCCCCTTACCCCATTTTTAGGTCTATAAAGAGAGATGCAGCTCTCTGTCAGACCTCTTGAAAGCACATGTCAGAGAGGGACCCTGAACCAGCAAGCTGTTATGTGATCTAGAGTGTTTGCATCCTGGTGAAAGTGCTGTTTTAGCAGTGGCCATTTTGGATCAGCAATAGGAGCTGTGTAAATTACGGCAATATTTGTGAATTGTAATTTTAAAACACGTTTTGTTTGCTTGCTGCTTGGCGATTTTCACTTTTGTGCTGTATTATATTTGTATTGTTAATGTTGTTCTTTTTCTAAGGCATTCGTTGCTCTCCAGGACAAAGACAATTACAAATCCAGACCTATTGGCTTGGCAAATTTATTTTTAAGTAGAAAGTTGGATATTCCACACTGTAAATGCTGCTCAGGCGTATATAAACTCTCTAGTATGTGTCAGGCACCATCCGTAGTAACTCCACCAATGATGTAGGTCATATACAGTGGCTGGGGGGGATAAGGGAGCAGAAGAGCATGATCAGAACATGCTGCTGTTGGAGGATAATGGAGAGTACGTAAAACCTGTTGCAAAATGTGGGAAGGCTACTTTTGGACTAGGTAAATGCCATTTGTGCTATGAATTTAAACATGTGCCAGTTTGTACAACCAATGCTCTTTTACCCGCTGTTCATTCTGATAAATAAGTCAGGCAAAGCTAGAATTTCAAACTGGTTGTTAAGAGTCTGTGTGACAAAATAATATGTTTTATGTGTATGCACGACTTCTCCAGCAGAGCCTGACACCATTTGTTTCAACTCCTGCAGTTTTCATATTATTATTATTATTATTATTATTATACGTTGTTTTAATTGTAGACCATTTGTAAGTCAGCACACACTAGTTGTCATCAGATCTTTGATTACTTTTATGAAAGGCCTTCCATAAATTAAATTGGAATTTAATAACGTTTGTAATACATTAAATGGTTACTAAGCGCGAGACTGGGATTCGAACCTATGTTGCTATGCGTTGTCTTGCTTCCAAGACAAACGGGTTACCCTTGAGCAATTCCTCTCCCCCCACACGTAATTACTGATAATGTCTGACAACTGATGCCTGGATTTGAGATATCGCTGCTCCTTTTCCTGAAAATTATACAAAAAATAAAGCTGAATAATTCTTACATGTGTACTATACAGCGAAAGAGCAACTATAAATGTACTATTTTGCAAATCTATTAAAGTTCATTCTTAAAAAGGCCAGGTGGGTTTGGCAGCCTATGGCTTTGCTAGCTCTTAGTATTTGCCCCAGGAGTGCAGAAGATAGGGATGCCTTTGCTGACATTGCTGAAGTACACTGACCCCACATGACCAATGATGCTTTTGTTTTGTTTACGTGTTTTCTTTGTGTTGTTTTCAAATGTTTCTTTTCTGCACTCATAATTATTTTACATTGTGATGGAGAGGCCTTAGAGCAGCACAAGGGCTGATAAAATTAGCTTGAGAAGCCTGGAGAAGAGACATTGCCATAGTATGAAATTGATATCACGAGTGTTGAACAATGAATAATCACAGCCACTTGGCCGGTGGCCACTTTGCTCCTCTGTTTTAGTGCTTGCCTATAATGGGTCCCTTATGTTATATCTTTTGTTTTGTACTCGGTCAATCTGTTTGAATAATATTGCATATTTCCTTCAAACAGTATGCATGTATGGGATCTTAAACGTAAACCTGTGCAACACCATCACCGTATTTTATGTCAGACAAGTTCACACAAAAACACTGACAGGCAAATACAAACCCAGCTCCCATAGAGATTCACATTAAGGTGTCCAAATCTCTACACTGCCAATGAAGTGTGCACAAGAAGGTATAACGTTGAGAACAACATGCTATGTCACATTTGCCCTGTTTCTATTTTGGAGAATGCAGCAAAACAAGGGTCCTGTGCCTGCTGGGTTTAGAGGCCCAATCAACTCCTCACTGATGAGCCCCAACAAGGCTGAAACCTGTTTGGAGATGCTCGTGGTCTCATGCAGAAGGGATGTGACTAAGCAGTTTGGGCTGGCCTGTCTCTTTGGCGGTGGGATCAAGCCTGATTTGCATATGGTCTTTCTCCTTTCTGTAATGGTTTGGCAGGTGAAGAATGATGGTCTGGGGGCTGCCCAGAGCAATGTCGGAGGTTAAGATTCATTCTAAATCTTCCACCCATCACCTCTTTTGTTTTGCTGAAGTCACCCCGAGTGGGATGGGTATGCCCAGACATAGGTCCCGTGCCTGCTGTGCCTAAAGACCCAAGCTAGTCACCACTGATGAGGACCAACAAGGCTGAAACATGTTTGGGGCTGCTTGTGGTCTCGTGCAGAAGTTTGGCTTAGCAGTTTGGGCTGGACTGCCCCCTTGGCGGTGGGATCAGGCCTGATTTGCATATGGTCTTATACCTTTCTGTAATGGCTTGGCAGGTGAAGAACGATGGTCTGGAGGGCTGCTCAGAGCATTGACAGAGGCTAACATTCATCCAAACCTTCCAGCCATCACCTCTTTTGTTTTGCTTTCTATCTTGGAGATGACAGTGTCTAATCTGTAGGACAGTAAAAACTGACTAATACACTTGTACATGGGCACCACTCCCTGCAGAGGTTAATTTAGTTTTCTTTTAGTCATATAATTGATTGAGAAAAATAACTAAATCTGTGAGAGGGAGCTGGCCCTTTATCAGGGCATCTTATTGTATTGTGAAACGGGATACATTAAATGTTTCTGGACTTTATTTATGGAAATAACAATAACTGTATGTCGCACTACTGTAGAGTAATACACATTTGTGTTTTTTAATATGATCTTGAATAATCTCATTATGTGCAAGTGAGCAAGTCTTCTGCATCTCTCTAAATCATAAACTCCCCTATAAAGCCAGCAAGAAGACATGCCTTAACTGTGGCAACTGCAATACAATTAACAAGGGTCCTGTTGTATTCCATTAATGATTGAAGGTTCATGCTACGTTGGATTCCCACATTTCTTTTTTGGTTTTACCATACATTGCCCTTGTGGAAAGAATTGAAATCAAACGTGCACAACGATCACAAAATATCAGTTAATAGACACCTCAGAGCATAGCAACATCAAGTAAGCCAAATGGAATTCTAGATCAAAGGTACCCAGAAACATTTTCCAGTGGGTCAATATGTTTGGTTTTGTCTTGTTCTCGGGCCATATTGATTGCTAGCAACTTTAAAATACAAGAAGGCACCTGAAGGGATGCGAGACGAGGCAGGGGTAAGTATTTTAAGCAAACTTTATTTAACGAGCCTGCCTGGAGATTCATATTTCCTTCACCTCGTAACGGTCTCAGCTTCTGTCACGCAATGTCCGCATTCCAACAATAACATGGACTCGCGGGACAGACGCAGGACCACAAGCCGTTATAAGAGTTCACTACATTTCTCCCCTCCTACAGAAAACATAAGTAGAAACATAATCAGAAATATAAACAGAAACAGACCCCCAACATATTAACCTTAAAACAAATAAACACAATTGTTTGCACCAATCTACATAATCATCTAACCATGCAAGTTTTTGCACTAACATACATAATCATCTAACCATGTTGGTTTAGACCTCTTCCTTTGAGCACCCACAACATCTCTCATATCATTTGTGATATGCCCATTTGCCTGCGTGGCCCCTCTACTCAATCCCTCACTTCCTATGATACCACCTTCACATATAACACCACTCTGCAATTCTTTATCTTCCCTACTCGTACCACTCACACCATTTGCTTCGGCAATTCTTCCCTTGGACCACACTTCCCCTCTTTCCAGGATAACCACACTTTTCCTTACAACAGCAATTTTATTAGGGCAAAGAAACTTACTCTCAATACACTTGTTTATGGACCTTCGATTTTTGATATAGACCAAATCCCCAACCTTCCATTCTTGACTCTTTGCACCTTCTCTTCCGTCAAACTGCTCTTTATTCTTTTCCTGTCCTAGTGCAATGAGTCTCACAATCTCCTTTCTGTCTACTTGAAAAAAAGTTGCCATACCTAACCACCCTGGATAAAGTTTTGTCCCTAGTTCTCTTCCCTTGAGGGAAACAAAAGGAGAGACACCTGTAATTGAATGCGGCGTGGTCACATAGTTCCATGTTAAAAGGTTTAGTACCTCTCTCCATGGTTGTTTCAACCCCATTGCCATCTGTAATCCCCCTTTCAGATATCTGTTTACTCTCCCTACCAGGCTGTTTGCTCTAGCATTGTATAAAGCTGTCCTAGTATGTTCTATACCATAACTCACTAAGAACTTCCTCATCGCCTCTGATACAAACTGTACCCCATTATCAGACACCAATTCTATCGGAACTCCCTCTTTGAGAAAAATTCTTTCTAGGAACAAAATCAAATCCTTGGCTGTCACTTCTCTAACTGCTTCCCATTCTATACACTTAGAATGATAATCCACCACAACAAACGAAAATCTCAAACCAGCACCTAAACCTGCAATAGGGCCCATAATATCCACTTCCAATTTTGTCCACGTTTGGCTCAGTACTATGTTGGGAACCATTGGTGTCTCTCTAATGACCATGCTTTTATCACTCGACTGACATGACATACAATTCTTTACATGCCTTGCTGCCATCTTATCCATTTCTGGCCACCAGTAACTTTGTCCGTATTTTCTTTTCATGGCCCCTTCCCCTGGATGCCCCTGATGTGCCAGTTCCACTAACGTGGCCCTAAGTGTTTCCGGACGTACCACATATTGTTCCCTTCTTAACTTGCCTTCATAAATATTTAAATCCAACTTGATTTCCCACCACACTTCAAACTTTTTATCAAGCACTTTCTTATCTGGCCATCCGCTTATAGTCCACTCTTTGATCAAGAGAGGGGATTGAGTTGAAGAAACTCGACGTATCGACTCAGGGTCCAGAAAATAGTCCTCTGTCCTCCACTAAAAAACTGGAGGATCAAGCTGTGTTCAGCTTTCAACCCATCTCAGAGCAAGAATTGGCCAAAGTAATCTCCAATTTAAAAAGTATGAGCTGCAAAGGAGATCCTTGCTCCCCTCTTATAATTAAAGAGTACTCCCCTGTCCTTATTCCAGCCTTGACCAAGTTTGTTAATGCTTCTCTTTTAGCGAGTGAAGTTCCCAGCAACATAAAAAAGGCATGGATTACTCCATTGTTAAAAAAACCTAATCTCTGTCCCTTCACTGCTTCTAATTATAGGCCCATTACCAACACTCCTTTTCTGTTGAATATCTTGGACAGAGTTGCCTGTAATCAGATCGCCATCTTCTTGGAGCAAAACTAGATTTATCATAAATATCAATCAGGATTTCGTCTGAATCATGGTACAGAGACGGTCTTGCTGGCCCTTAAATCCCATCTTCTGCAGAGGATGGATGGCGGTTATATTTCACTCCTTATGATTTTAGATTTGTCGGCTGCCTTTGACCTGGTGGACCATACCATACTGTCCACCAGGCTAAAGAAGAATGCCAACTTCTATGATGAAGCAACAAATTGGGTCATCTAATTTCTGAAAAACAGACAAAATAGAGTGGCCAGTGACATTGCCGAAGCAAAACCGACTGTACTTATGTATGGGGTCCCTCAAGGAGCCTGCGTGTCGCCGTGCTTCTATAATATATTTATGATCCCCTTCTTCCAGATGCTGGAGAAAGAGGGGATCATATTTGCAAATTATGCGGATGACACCCAATGTGTCATCCCCATATCTGGATCCCATGTGGAAGATGAACAAAGAATTAATTAAATCTACAAAAAAATCAGTATTGGATGGTACTGAATGGCTTAGCCATTAATAGCTCCAAAACAGAGCTTTTACTTATCAGTCCAAATTAGAGAAGTTAGCTACCTAGCTATAAGTAATTTCTCATAGATAGCTGCCACATTGAGTTTATGAGCAAGGTAAAAACCCTCAGCATTTATCTTGACAAAAATCTGAACATGAATGCCCAAGTGAATAATCTTGTTTTATCGGCCTTATATTTCCTCAAGTTGTTTCGCTGCCTTAGACCTTTTATCTCCGAATCAAACTCCGAAACCCTGGCAAGACCTATAATTGGATCTAAGGTCGACTATTGTTTAGTTTACACTGGTTACCTGTGCAGGCCAGGGTTGTGTTCAGGCTTCTCCTCATCACACATAAATGTATACATGGAGTCATGCCACTCTATCTGAAAGAATTAGTCTTGGTAAAAAACAACATTAGATTCCTTCGATCGGACATATCTAATTCCTTGGCTATGCCACGTTTGAAAACAAAAAAATCCAGGGACTCAGCATTCATCTCGGCAGCCCCCCTTAAGTGGAATTCTCTAGTAGCCACACTGAGGACCACTTCTTCCACAGAAATATTTAAAAAGGGGCTGAAAACCGTACTCTTTGTATAAAATTCTTCTGCCCTACGCCTGATCTTGTTGGTGTTTGATTCCTGCTTCGGAGTCTCAGATTTAGTTCTGTTTTTTCTGTCTCCGTTCTGTTTGTTTGTTTTATGTTTCACAGCGCCCTTAAGCATTAGGGTACCTGGTGTGCTATACAAATGTTAAACATAAACATAAACTTAAGGTATTCATCAGGACGTTCCTCTTGGAACCACTTCTCCTGTCCCACAGCACTCTCAACCTCTGCCGCCACAAACTCTTCCTCCTCTTCTGTTCTAATTTCCTCTTCTTTTCTTACAGGTAATCTGGATAGGCAATCTGCTACTGCATTTTTTTTCCCTCAGTAGATAGCTTACGTCCAAGTTATACGTTTGGAAGCCTATACCCCACCTACTTATCCTTGGAGACCCCAAAGCCCACCTGCCACTCTCAAATAATTGAACCATCCGTTTATGGTCAAACCTTACAATGAACCTTCTCCCCCACAAAAAATATTTAAAACGGTTTATCACCCAAAACATTGCCAAAGTTTCACGCTCAATAACTGAGTAATTACTCTCTGCTTCCCTTAGAACTCTTGAAGCAAAAGCTATAACCCTTTATGTGTTATCCTTATCGTAATGTAACAAGGTTGCACCCAAGCCCAGCACACTAGCATCTACAACTAGAACACTTTTGTCTGTTGGATTAAACTTCCCAATTGAAGGTGCTTTACTCACTCCCTCCTTAATTTTGTCAAAAGCCTCTTCGCACTCTGGACTCCGCATACATTTAGAACCCTTTTTTAGCAAGACTCTCAAGGGTGTAGATATCATTGCAAAATCCTTCACAAATTTATGATAATATTCCGCCAACCCTAAGAATGATCTCACTTGATCTTTATCAATTGGCAACAGAGCACTCTTCACAGCTTCCACCAAACATCTCTTTGGTTTCACACCCTTCTTACTAACCACATGACCCAGGTAATCCACACTCTCTACTCCAATTTTGCACTTGCTCCTACGCACTGTTAATCCAGCATCATTCAACCAGCTTAAGACTTGTTCAAGAATCGTGTTATGTTCACTTTCTGAGTCAGCATAGAGTAACATATCATCTTGGAATACCACAATATTGCATAACCCTTCCATTATGGTCTCCATTACTCTTTGGAACACTGCCACCGCCGACGCAAGGCAAAATGGCATCCTGCAATACTTGAAAGTTCCGAATGAGGTTATAAATTTAGTTAGATGCTGGCACTCTTCCTTCAGTGGTACTTGGTGGTATGCCTGAGACAGATCTATCACTGGGAATATTTTCGCATTGTTCAATGTCGACAACTTTTCCCCAATTATGGGTAGCGGATGTCTGTCTATCAAGATATTCCTTTTCAAGTCTCTTAAATCAACGCAAGGCCTTATCTCCCCATTCGGCTTCACAGCCACCATCACTGGTGACAACCACTCTGAACCCTCAATCATCTCTATAATTCCTTTTTGCAATAGCCCCTCAATTTCCAGCTTCACCTTGTCACTCAAATTCTGTGGTGCTGGCCTCACTTTGTGTACTTTGGGAATGGCTCCAGTTTTCAAACGAATCTCATGTTCAAATCCCTTTAACATTCCCAACTCTTCCGTAAATACCGTTGGAAATCCTTGTTCCCACTTGTCCTTCACCTCCGCAACTGTGACCGGGTTCTCAGCGTTTGCCTGTAGTCTAATTCCTAACTTTCGTTGTTCGCCCCATCCTAATAGAGATGAGTGTCACGACCCTCGTCCAAAACCCCCTCTGGCAAACCCATTGGCCTGGTGGAGTCAGGACTCGGGCCTCTAGAGCCTGGCAATCTCTTCAAAAGCCCTCATGGGGCCAGTCCTGGCACCTATGGCGCCAGGCTCATACACCATGAACAACAATGTGCTTGGGAACTACTTTATTGTATTGTCAGCCAACATGGAGGCATCCACATAGCTTGGTTCCTAAGAAACAAGCTATGCGGTCTAGTGTTTTGGGTGTGGCAGGCCTGGAACTACTTTCCCTGGTACTACTTTACCTGGGCTATATAAACCACACCCTGACTGCAGAACATGCTTCGTGTTACTTTGCAGCTTGCAACATGACACTCACCGTGTCCAGCTATTCCCTCGAACCTCAGAGAAGCAGAACCTGCAAGGAGACAAAAGGAACATCATTAGCAGCAGCATCTTACCTGCAGTCTTCATCTTTAAACACTCGCAGCTTCTGAGAAGCACGCCTCCCGGACAGAATGACCTGAAAGAGAAAGATAGAGGCAACATTAAAGAAAGTTGTAGAGACATTTACAAATTACGAACTGCTCAAAAGGCTTACCTGGCTGGTCGCCTCTCGGCTGGCACCACTCCGGATATTCCACTCGCACTGAAGAACACCGCAACCTACAAGGAAGGAAAACACAGGTTAGCAAAGGCAAGACTTCGCAGCGCTGCGCATAGCGCTTACTTACAGCATCATAGCGCTCCTAATGCGCCATCATTTACCAGCGGGGCTCAACCAAGCCAGTTCGCCGCGCTGAAGCTCTGCATACCTAAGGGAGAAAAAAGAGACATTTTAAACAAAGAAAGGCATGCAGGATAGCAACAAAACTACAGAACAACAATAAGACCTACCTGAACATTATCAAATGGGCCGGCATCAGTGAAGTAACTGGACTGCACTCGCCCATGAAGGACAACACGCCCCTGCAAAGAAGGCAGGACAGAGAGCACGCCTAATTCTACCACAATGTGAGAAGAGGGCGCCAGAGGGACTGAAAGCATACGGGAGTGGAGGGCGGATACTTACCTCAGTCGGTCAGTCTTGAACACAGTCCTCCTGTATTTTCAGGCAGAACCTTCCCCGCAGACCACATCTGGGCAAGGCAGAGAAGCATACCAGCGAGTAACCCAGCTGGGTGGCGTCCCTGTGGATACCAGGTGAGCGTAACAATGAGCCCTCTTGTGTGACATAAACGTTTGAGTCACAACTTCTGCCTTTATATTTTAATGATGCGTGAAACTTCCCAAGGACTTCAATCTTTACATTACCATAGGCATATGGCTCTATTTTATGCTCCTTTAATTGTTTGATATTTCCTTGTACACATCCTTCGAATGTTCTCCTTGACATTAATTTCTAAGGAGAACAACTGTCCACCTTCATTGTGACAACTCTCCTGTCAATTAAAAAAACATATGTCGGTCCATTTCCTTTATTTGAGAGCTCTGACACTTCTAACACATGCTTCCCTTGGTTATTGTGTGGCAGCACAAAACGTTCCTCTTGTTCTGGCACTCTTCCTCCTTCTCCAGGTTCTCTACATGTCCAGATTGACGGCAAACCCTTGCAAAGTGTCCCCTTTTTTGCACTTCAAACAACTAATATTGTTCGCGGGGCAAAACATACTTGTGGAGATGTGACGGTTGCTACCACACTTGAAACATTTGATTTCTTTATTCATGTTTAGTTTCTTCATTCCCTTTATTTCTGCCACTTCACTTCCTTGTTTATCCCCTTTCATAGTTGACATATATTTGTACGTCTGCTCCATGCTCCTAGCCATTTCCACCGCTAATTCTAATGGCAGGTCCTTGGACAATAATCTCTCTTGTACTTTAACATTATTGGTGCAACGGACCAACTGGTCATGTATGAGTGAATCTGTAAGCGGCCCAAAATCGCAAGTATGACTCAGAGTCCTTAATGCAGCTATAAAGGTTTCTATGGGCTCTTGTGGTTCTTGTGAACTCTGGAAAAATGTGTGCCTCTCAAATGTGGTGTTCTTCTTAGGCTCAAAATGAATTTCTAATTTCTTCTCTGCCACACTATATTGGCCAATGTCCCCTTGGCCTTCCTGTGGGGGCTCTGGCAACCCGTCGTAGACACTACGACCCTACATGCCCAGATTATGCAACAATATTGCTTCTTTCCTCGCTGGAGCAAACTTTTCCCCTCCTATAGCAATCAAATATGTATCAAATAATCTCTTCCACCTATCCCACCTAATAGCTGGTGTGCCGGGTTCTGATAAGAAAGGTGGAGATGGGGACATGCTTGCTGCCGCCATGTCTGCTTAAGCTTCACACGACTATTTTCCCCCGTGTAATCACTTGTATGAATATTCACAATTTGTGCTGGTCTGTATTTATTCTCCTGGCTAAACTTCCAATTTTTTCTACCTTGGGGAGGCAATTGTCCTAATTGAGTCCACACTTGTTCAGAGTCTGTATAATCTGGTTTACAGTCTGTATAATCTGGTTTACAGGCTTTATTCTATGCCTGTTTTCTTCAGTTCATCACATTAACCGTTCTAGCTTTCAAAACAGGTTTACAGGCTCTCTTACTGTTCCTGTTTAATTCCTTGCAAGTATTGTCCGAGCCTTGTAGAGCTTGTTTTTGCAATTTTGCCGGATAGCCAATCAGAGAAGGGAATGCTTGCTGCCAACCAACAGCCAGCTCCTCTTCATGTCTAACGCAACACGGAAGAAGCAATGGGCGTGAAGATGCCCATTGGTTGCCTTCCTTCCTTCCTCCCCGTCTCCTCACCTCTGTAGCTAGCCGCGGCTCCTGATTAGCTGTCCGGAAAGGGGAAGACCCTGAGCGCTCTCCTCGGATCCAATGTGCTCCGGTTTGGCATCCCACAGCAGTGTGATAGCAGGGCGGCTTCCCTGCCTGGGCTCAAATAACTGCGAGCGGGGAGAAAGGACCGGCTTCACTGCAACGCTCCCTCTGGAGTAAGCCTTGGCTATGAGGCTGATTGCGCGTCGCTCTCTCTTCCCCGTGGTGGGATCGTTATCGTTATCCCATCCTCGTCGCCACTTGAAGGGATGTGAGACAAGGTGGGGTAAGTATTTTAAGCGATCTTTATTTAACCAGCCCGCCTGGAGATTCACATTTCCTTCACCTCGTAACGGTCCCAGCTTCTCTTGTGCGATGTCCGCATTCCAACAATAACATGGACTTGCGGGACAGATGCAGGACCACGAGCCATTATAAGAATTCACTAAAGCACCCTAAAGCAATGTATCCTCCACTGCAATGCTAGCGTTAGCTCTAAGTCTCAACAAATATTTTGACATTCTTAAAAACACATTGAAAAAGTAATACTGATAAGACCAGAGTTTGAAGTGAGTGGTAGCTATCAGGAGCGGTGCACCACTGCTTTATTATCTACTGTTAACAGTTCCACTGCTTTTTACATTCACTTCCATTATTACAGACCTTTCTTTTTGAAGTTAAAGCACACCTCCTCACTTTATCACCCTGAGGCAGTTACATCCAAACTGAAATCTGCTTTGTCACACATTTGTGAAGCAGGGTGACCTCTCAGATATGGTGAACTCTATCTGGCTTTATCTTAACTATCAGAAGATGAAGGAGGTCCTTCTAACACTAATAAACTAATGCTCCTGACACCCCATCGCCCCCTGATTTTTTTTTAAAGTTGTCTAGTTGTTATCGATAATTCAATCCATTTCTATGGGATTTTATTCTAACATTAGTTGGCTACATCAGATGTGCCCTTTCCATGGAACCGTACAAGTGTGCAGCTAGAGTAGGAGCCTTAGGCAGGTGTTAAGTATGGGTTCCAGCAGAGTGGAGATCGGTGAGTAGAGGTGATTGAGTTCACAAAGCCTATACATAAATGCCCCCAACTGACTGAACAACCGAGATAAATTAATGAAAAACAATACAGAGGACCTCATTTTGCCTGCTCCACCCACTTGGCTGTTAACCTGCCCAACCACAACCGCTTGGAAAATGGGGCAGCAACCTGCTCCCTCCAGCAAACACTCTCCCCTACTAGAGTTCCACTACTTTCTTAGCACACTTCTACAATTGGATAAGATAGGAAATATTTTAAATATAAAATCATGCAGGCTTTGGCAGTTTTACCCAAGGAATTGTGGTTGCCACTTTGCTGTTAAATTGTGCACTTTACAACACAAAGGCAAATAAAATTAGCAATAAATGAGAGGATGCAAACTTCAAGGTGTAGTGTGGTTTGGGAGTCCTCCCACAAGGAACGATTGTGAAAAAGAAACAGTGCCAATGTATAAAGCTCTTTGAGCAAGTACTGCTTACCAAATGTGATTATAAAAAAGAAATCATTTTCAAAGGTGCTGCTCTACTTCACAATGATATTTTAGAAAATGAATACAATACCCATAATTTAAGGGCATATTGGCCCAGTGAAATACATATGAGGAATTTGTTTCTACTTGGCGGCATCACTGTGTAATTTGCTGCTCTGCTTAGTATGTGATGGTAACACATGCATCTCAGCAGCTCTACAGTGCCTCGTGTATTGTCCCTATTTGAACTCTATTTGTATTAGTATTTCTATTTATTTGAAGAACAGGGATGCCGATCATGATCAGAAATTACTTACAATAACACATTTGTAGGGGGTGGAGGCATTCCCATGAAGGGTGCCTGTAAAATAACACAAAGATGAGAACAAGTGGTGAGCCATTTTATGAGGCTGTAAAAAAGGTAGACATATACTAGGGACAAAACAAAACAAACAGAAAAATATATTTGTAAAAAAAAACGGTGACATACAAAGGTAACATTAACTTGAGGGGGGCACTGCTTCAAAATAAAGAGGATTATTATTTAAATATACACAATGCAATTATTAAGCTTCACAGGAGGCAGTGGTGGGGTCATTTAGGGAGGACGGGGGAGAAGGCAGAGGGAGCACCCCCTTTAGTAAATACGTGAATTTTAAGCCGAGCTTTGAAGAGATCCACAGTTGGTATGGATTGTGTTGTTATGGACAGTGGATTCCAGTGAAGTGTGGTGAGTTGGCAGAAAGAGCAGTCCCAGTGGATAGCTCAAAGGTAAAGGGATTAGAGGTGCATTACTTGTCTCTTACAAGGAGTCAGCCTTTCATTTGCAAGTGTAACATGGCAAGTCCTACTTGGCCTTTCATCCTTTCAAATGTGATACATTGGGTAACAGAAATGGGGTAATAACTGTTATAGCCTTTTTTTACCTTGCAATTATGTTAAGTTCAGTACCATAACATGGGATAGTAGTACCTGCTTTTACAGTATTTAGAAGCTGGAGGAATCCAGCATGAAGTGCTATGAATGACTACAAATTATCATAGCATGCATATGAAGCATTAACCGGAATTAGAAGCTATTATTGAGGCATATGACGCTACACATGGCATATTCTAGCAGCAACCGAACATGTGAGGGCTGTACTACCTTTGGTGGCTGTGCCATGCTTAAGATATGAACTGTTATTACTAGCATTTGAGGCTTTGCATTATATGATGGTAGAAACTAGACACATGATGCTGCACTTTGCACATTGTGAGTAAATGGGGCGTGTGCAGCCTTAACTAGCTTTGGATGGTGTGACAAAGCCTGAGATGTTGGGCAGCCCTTCCCAGGAGGTAGGTTGGTGAGGCCATTACCTGATAATGCCCCTGGGGGGGGTACTTAGTGGGAGGATCTCATGGGAAGAGACTTCCCTTCTTGGTACAAAGGAGAACATCTCAGGAGAACACGGTACAGCAACCCTCCATACAAACCCATTATATCTCCACATTTACTATACCTTTCTTTCCCCTCCCACCGCCGAAACCCCTGGCAAAGGAAGATCAGGAGGAGTACCAGACTTGGTGCTACTGGGACGTGGGCCCTGTAGAGAAAAGGATTATCACGCTGAGTCAGTAACATCGATGATGTACTGCATGATTGGCCAACCACTAGCCAGCGAAGCAGCAAAGTTCAGGGCACAACGAAAGCAGCTGGAGGCTGTAGGTGCAGTTGGCATCAGTGCAAAATTCAAACGTGAACTGAGACGCAAGTAGAAGACGACGCTGGCAGTCAGCCACGTTGGGAAGGAGACGGGACCGCAGGAGCTGTCCTGGGTGAGGAGCAACCAGCAGGCATCCCACGGCATGAGGCAGTGAAGTATGCTGTCTGCCCACCTCAGAAGGTCAGAGATGCTGAGGAGGTCGAGTGGAAGGCCCTTTATCCCAGGAAATCCCAGGGACGTGGCACAGCCCAAGATAAGATAAGGAAAGACACACAAGATCCAGAGAGGATGACGGGAGGCTGGGTGAGCGGATGCTGGAGAGAACCCCTAGACCTCCTTCCACTAAAGCTACAGGGGTGTTGTAAGAGGGATGTGTAGCCCGTAATCCTCCTCTGAATTCACTACTTCGAATTCACACTCTCAAACTCTCACTTATCCAAAGTAATAGAGCAGACCACAATGCATGAAGAAACCTGCTTTATTTACTTTATTCATAACGTAAATTGGCCGGTAGAACGCACACAATTTTTTCAAAGATTCCTGTCACACCAGGGTTTATAAACAGAAATACATTACATTATCATATTCATAAAAAATACTGTTCTCACATAACAAGTGGATGTTAAAATACGAACACATTTATTATTTCATATTTCAACAGCAGCCATTAGACTACCCCTGATCTCCAGACCTGCCCAGGTTTCTTAACACTAAATGAGATGTCATTTCATGGACATCACCAGGATACTTTTGATTGTCTGACACCACAGTATGCTGACACTGCTACAAGAAAGGTGCTCCATTGGTCATTTCTTACTCATACTGCCTTGAAAGTAACAAAGGGCCACAAAAGCCCTATTCTAAACGTCCCCTGGGGTGAAAATAACAAACTTACTCCATCTCACTTTCTCACGCCAGGCCCCAATCTTCCATGACAGTTTCCTAACCTTGCACAATTCATTTTGTCCTCCCTCATGTGCACACTGCAATCTGCAGGTGCATCATCTCATTAAATAGCTACATCCTTGTGGTGTGGGGCCAATGTGAAAGGCCCATTACTTTAGTGTGTTAATCCTGCTACTGTGTTCTTCGTATGTGCATTGAACCTCTTTAACCATTTGGGGTGTTAAGTGTTCAATTTTGCTATTGTTTTATTAGCAACGTAACTCGGTGCACCTAGCAATCAGAGCATTGTGTGTTTCTCTCTGCCATCAATAGAAACTAACTTAATTTTTGCTTAGCCAAGCTGGAACCCTGGGAAAGGCCAATTTGTGCAGGTTCAGCTACCTATCGCGTCCTCCCTTCCTTCTCAACCATGGCATCCTCAGCCTTCTGAACACCACCCGTGGACCAACACAAAATCTCTATTAAGCCATTCAAACTCCAATGCTAAATAACTTTAACTACAAACCGTGCAGGGCCTTGCTAAAAAAATGCTGATCCTCTTGCCATGTATAATGTTCTCATATGTACCCTACCTAGCTATACATGCCGCCATCTACTACATTTCCTCTATGTGTATTCAGCAACCTAACCCTTCCTATAACCGTAGGGAGGGTAACACTCCCTGTAGTGTAACTAATTCCCTACATTGTGACAAACTAACTCTATCCTGCTTGTGTTACATTCTGCTACACAACACTGCAGCTACATGAACAAAAAAACAAAAAACAATTCCAATTTCCTTATTCTATATGTCAGTTCTTATTTGGGGATTGCCGAGGGCGTGGTCTTTTGGGTCACTGGTCTTATCTGCACCATCACACCACACAACCTAGATTAGTTTACACCCCAAGCAAGCATACAGTTCAAGACTGCATGTATCATCTACAAAGCAATCACAACTATGAACCCAGCATACCTGGTGGCTAAGGTCCACATGTCTACTGGCACACGCTCCTCACGCAGCAAATCGGCCAACCGGCTTGTATCACAGCTCCTCCACAAAGGGAGTTCCCGCAAACATTCCTCTTGTAATGCAACCACTCTCTGGAACTCGATCCTGGTGTCGGCTTGGAGTTCCCCCACAGTTCGCCAATTTTGCAAATCTCTCAAACCATGCCTCTTTCAACAAAACCTGACCATGGACTAATTCCAATGGACACACATATTGTCGCACATACCTCACAGTACTGAGCAGCTGTTAAAAGATGCCAGCCAAAATGTCGGCTACCCACACTCTGTACAGCGCTCTGCTGCTCTCCAGCTAGGTCCACGCTTTAAACAATAAAATATAATAAAATAAAAATATGCATAAAAATTATAACCCAATTTATATTTCCTAAAAATGTCCATCAGTGGCTGTAAATATAAATGAAAGAACAGTGGTGACCAGTGCTCAAAGGGACCCCTTTGTTTGTGGATAAAAAATATCTTAACCAATTAAGCACATGATCAGATACTCTGGCCACCATGGCCAGTACAGACAGGACGATGTATCTAATGCTGCTGAAAGATCAAGCATGAGCAACAATGTTAAATCCCCTTCTTCCACAAATTTGAGTATATTGTCACAGACTGCCACCAAAGCAGTCTCTGTTCCAGGAAAGGGACGAAATTCTGATTGAAAGGTGTCAAGCAAAGATAACTTTTTAAGGTGTTTATGTTCCTACTATAGTTTTCCAGGATTTTTGCTGGCCAGGGGATGTCTTCCACTGGACGGTAGTTCTGGAGATCCGTGGCACCCAGATATGGCTTATTTAGCAATGGGGAAACCATTGACAGTTTCATTCCGGGAGGAACTAAGCCTTAAGCTAAAGAGAGGTTAACAAAGGTTAACAAATGTGGTAATAAACTGAGCCAATGACGTAGCATGCGTTTGAGCCACACAGGTAGGAAGAAGTCATTGATAGGTTTTAGTAGGTTTTGGTAGGTTTTAGTTGTGTTAACAATGCAATAACAAGATCAGAGGTAACTGGTGTAAAGTCAAAGGAGGTTCCAATCCTGAAGTTGATTCTATTATAATGTCAGTCTGTTCGGGGGCTTGCTTGTCCGATCTTTTCCTGAATGCTTTTAATTATATTTACAAAAATTGTATTAAATTCATTCACTTTATTCATACAAGGGGTAATACCAAGGGTAGCACTAATATGATTTATAAATTTAGAAATGGTAGAGAAACATTCTCTGGGTTTATTCAGTGAAGTCGACATTTTGTTCTGTAGAAACTTGGCTTTAGCCTGAAATATTGCTTTTTACACCGTTTTTTGCAACTTTGTGCTTTTTCCCGATCAGCTATGCTTATGGATTTCCTCCATAGTCTTTTGTGTTTGTGATATATGTGAGGCAGAATCACTTGCAGTACCCTTTGGGAACACTACAGGCAATTAGGACTACAAGTGTAAGCACAATTTCACCTTTGGTACAAGCCTGTACTACACAGTAAAGCGGTAGCGATGGCTGAGCAGCGAGCCTTATCTCAATAGTTTAAGTGAGCAGTAGAAAAAGTTACACAAAGGACCAACAGATACACTGTTTCAAATACACACTTACTCAAGGTTTCTTGGTAAAAGGATATACATTTATTTACTCAGTCAGTTAGAAAACATTACACTAGCATAAGCAGCTCAATATCACACACTAATAAACTACAAAAATCCAACCGGTAAGTACTTGAAGAAGTTTAGCTCCAAATGAAGTGGGAGCAAAATGGCACATCAGATACTTAATAAAGGGGTAAAAAGACAAGGTTATAAGAATAGACACCCCAAATACATTCATAGGCAGGGCAAAGGGTTTCAGTTAAATACAACCAGCAATTCTTCTCAATGGTCCTGGGCCAAAGTCAATGGTTCAGAGTCTTTTGTATAGGATAGCACAGTTCTGGTAAGTAACAATTAAGTCTTTGCCACAGAGATTAGAAGAATTTGGCTAGGCAAAAAGTTTCACAAATGTTAAGGGAAGGACAAGCCTTCATAGTTGAGGAAAGTTTCATGCCCTTTCTAGATGGGCAAAAAGATTTCTGGACCACGTTTGCACAGTACCTTGTCAATGAATAAAGCTGTAGCTAAGGCAGTTGTTCCTGGCAGTTCGAGCAGATCTCGCTATTCCTGAGCTTCAGTCGGCGGGACAAGAAGGAGGACATCGGGAGGTTCCTGCACTTCCCAGGGGTGAGGCCAAAAACTGTAGCTAGACATCGGTTTAAGATGTGAGTACCTTAAAGTCCTCCAGCTGTTTTCCTTCCATCTAGCTATCCGGTTTCCAACAGCACTCTGATGAAAATTCGAACAGATGGGGACGGTGTCCAGGTGGCTTGCGAGTTGGTTGTTCCCACCAAACTTAAGGGAAGAAGTTAACCTTGAAGGGCTTCTCTGTCAATGGAGTTTCAGGCAATTCGGGCCTGCAGCACGGCTTCACCAGTCATCCAGGAGTTGCAGTTATCCTCTTCCTTCAGCTTGTATTTGGTTCTTTCGTTCCAGTGGTCGACTCTGCTTTCCAAGTCCTGCTTTTAAACAGTTTTCCCCCATTCATTCCAGCCTGGCTGTCACTCACACAGCAGGGTGTCTTGCCGGACAGCCAGCCGGCCAATCACGCCAGAGTGCATTCAGGTCTCCTATGAGACTAAGCACAGGGAGTTTCGGGCACCTCCCTCACATCCTGTCCACCCCAGACACCCTGGCGCCAGAGGAGGGCTTCAGCACTGAAGCCCGCCAAAGGCCAACAAACAAAGGGGCCAAACCTGGTTTGGCACGCAGAGACAAACACAAGAAGGACCTTTCCTAAAAGAAATGGCGAAAAAAGATGACCAGAGTCTCTTTTTACAGATAGGTCTTGGGCGCCATATTGAAAAACATGGCTGACCCGATTCTTAGCTACCGTTGTTAGCGGTCGGAAGAAATCATGGTAGTTTGATCTAAACCACTGCCATCAGCCATTTAAAGTAGGAAAGGGTAACATTTTACTGTTACATGAGTGTTTTGACTCAGGGGAAGCTAGGCAACCCCTCCAGCACTCTATAGGGAGATAGTGTGCGCTGGGTCAGTAAATTTCAAGAGACTAGTAAAGTCAATTTAACTTTACAGGCTCTGGGAGACGGTAGTCAATTCCAGAGAAGGTGTTTTAAACCTTGAGAAGTCTGAAATACAACCATGTGCCACTGCACTGAAGGTGCTGTGTGGCACACAGAAACAGATGATGCCATTGGAGTTGTTTTAAAACTCCATAACCAAAGAACACACAAGTAAAACACACACACAATACATGGAAAAGTGGGAAAAAAGGCTCACACTCTTCCGCAGGTTGAAAAATCAAATCCTAGAAATCCACCAAAGTTGCTGGGGGTCTCAAAGTGTAAGGGAAATTAGCACATACTGAGAATTCTCCCTAACAGTATAACGGCTTCATTTTAGCTAACTTAGGTGACTAACAGGGGTTTGACAGTTTTTTTGGTGTTCTTGATTGAAAGGGGATATAAATGCGTAAATTAATTTCAACTATTTAGAGCCATTAGACAAACATGTGTCACACCCAGAGTTAATCTCAATGCTTGGTAGGTTCTGGACATTTGAAGGAGATCTTTCTTACTAGGATTCCTTATCACTTCCTTACGTTTGTTAGAGCTGAGTAGATTCCTGTCAATAAGAAAGGGATAGAATCTAATAAAGTGGTCCGACCAAGGGGTCCTCTCGGTACTGTCCATCAGAATACCTGACCCACATAATAGCACTAAGCCCAATGCCCATGTTGATGTGATGGGGATGTAGTTAAAGGTCGTAGATGATGGCTATTCCGGATCTCCCACAATTCAGCGGAGTCAGGGCTGGTAGGATCATCTAGCCATATGTTAAAATCACCAATAATCAATAATTGGGTGTGTCTAAAGCCAGTGGTGCCCAAAAAATGGGTACAAATTAGCTAAGAAAGTTTTAGCTGAGCCTTGAGGTTTGTAGCATAGAATAATTTTAAAAGAAGATGTGGGAGATAGCATGAGATTTATACATCCAATTTGAGCAACATCCTCCCAATTTAACACGTCAAAGTGTGATATGTTCCACTATTTTTTTATAAATTAATTACTCCAATACTGCCCCCTCTATGCGATGAGTGGTTTAGACATTTAATCGAATTTAATAGAATAATCATAGATAACGAGTGTATGAAAAAGAGCAGTAGAAACATCATTAAACCATGTCCCTGTCACAAACAACAGGTCCAGAGTGTGAGGTTCCACCAAATCAAACTCAGGACCTTGAGCTAATGCCTATTTGGCGTTAATTAGAACCAAATTACCTTGTATTGTCATGATGCCTTTGGGGGACTCTATTATTTCAGGTGCAAAACCGTATATATTATGGTCCTGGATCTTATTCAAAGTACTCAAGGAAACAGATCCCGGGTAATGGCTGAGGGACAAAAGCGTATTAGTAGAGTAGCACACCATAATTCCTAAAATAAGGTCAGAAAGATGAATGTTGGATTATTTTACCAGCCAAATTCTCCCTAGTGCACCTGACCAATTTACAGGGTCCCCACCCGTTATTATATGCTAAAACAATGGGGAAGCCGTACCAGGTAGCTGCCAATAGATTAAAAAAGTTCCTCCAGAGAATCTCACTCCAGATGCCCATAACCCACCACAACAGACCAAAACAGGCTTTGCGTCAGTTGAACAGCTCATCATAGAATACACTGCACCAACTTAACAAGAGCACAGATTTGTCAGTAGGTTCCATTATGCGCAACATAGAATACAATAGAGCAACTAAGAGACAACGAATGATTATGAAGGCATGACTCTAGATCACTCTATAAAAGATAAAAATAGAAATAGTTTGCCATTTGAAAGACAAAACCCATAATAGCAAATCAGTGTATTAAAAAGTACACCAGAACATCCCCATCCCCTTACACAAAAGGAAATTGTGACAGGGCGTCCACCACAAATAAGCACTGTGGAGGGCTCTTCATATGTCAAGGGTGTTTATTCAAATGATACAGGCAGGTTGGATGTGGGTCTGTCTGTTCGGCGATCTTTAGGGCCTACTAGATTCTTGGGTAATTTAGGAATTAGGGCCATCCCTCTCTCATTCGACTGCCCCGGGATTTCCCTCCTCCCTTGCCCAGGCATCCTTAACAGGGATGTTAGTGTTATTGCCAGGTGACACCCATCTGTCTCTTGTTCCTTCTAGGAATAATGGTGTTCTCCCTGAGACAATGGGTCCCTTTCTGCCTAGGGGACTTCTAACTTTACCTATTCTGGCCTGCTTAGTATTGTAGGGAGTTAGGGGGTTATTGTAGGGGGTTAGGGGATTGGGCCTTCTTTTGCCCTATGCTAATCATTCTTCACTCATTCATACTGTCTTGAAAGAACATCCTCTACTCTGGGTCTCATTTCATTACACTAATGTGCTGTTAACATTGCACACAACCTTTCTACCTCAACCCTTTGAGGTTACGTCTCTTCCTGTTTTTTTGTATTCCACCACTCTCTATTAACAATGCCTCCTAATACCTCAAATATACCAATTCTCCCTCCCTCCCTACTACTCCATGTCAGCACTATCTTTCTGCTGGTAGTACCAGCTCTCATCTCCTACCACTAGTCCTACTTCACTTCTTACTATCGCCACTACCACTGAATAGTTTTTTTTGTCCTCTTGCTATTGTCACATTTTGTCACTGCTACTTCCACTACTTTTTACTACTACTACTACTACCTCTTCCTCCCACTAATACTCCCACTAACTCTTTGATACTCCTAATACTTTCCGTTCCTTGAGCAACAACTACTACCCCTTATTTCTGCTCCTATTAAACTCCTCCTACACTGAATCCTCACTACCATGCACAGACACATACAGACCCCTCTCTCCAATAACCTCCACACTCATTCCATACTCTCCTCCACTAGTCTCTCAGACGTTGCTCATACCATTCCTGTCCTTACCCAACTAACCCACACCTAAGACCTCCAAGGCTTACCATTAAATAGCCGACCCCTACCCCTAATTTGTCAACTTACCCTCACCAGCAACTTACCTAGATCGAGGGGTGTGATAGGTGGAATGGTTTAGGTAGGCTTAAGGGGTTGTAAGCCCCATCCGTTTCTTCATGCAGTTTGAATGCATTTCTAACCTAGAGCCTCTAGTGGTTCACAGGGATCAGCTGTTCTTTCAGGCCTCCGTGGAGGCTTTTTCCAATTAAATGTCTCCCTTGTGGGCTAGTGGTGGTGGGAAGGCTTTCTCTTAGGCCTTCATTTAAATGAATGTTCCCAGGTGTCCTAATGGATTCCCCTTTCGCAAAGGGGAATCCATGGTGGTTTATTGGGTTTAGTTTACCACACCCTCTGTGGAGGTCTTTTATCATATGGATCCCTTGTGGGGTAGTGGGTAACTCATGTTAATATTCTACTCCCTGGTGGGTTAGCAGTGGTTTCTCTTTTCAGCACAGTCTTCAGCAGATGCTATCTGCTGGTGCTGTGCTTCTCCACAGTGTCCCGTTCGGCCCTGTGGCTCCTCCGTGCAATCCCTGGCTTTTCTGGCTCTGCTCACTCTCCTCCTCGAAGGCTGTTCTACTGCCTCCACTGTGCTCCTAGGACAACCTACACTGCTCGCCTCCTCCAGGCTCCGCTGCAGCACTGGAGCTACACGTATCTTCTCACCATCAGGAACAGTCATGATCTTCCTTCTTCCTGCAGCGACCAGCCAGGTGACCGGCTAAATTGCTGTAGTGGCTGGCAACAGGAAGGTCCAGTTTTACCTGCCATCCCATTGCAGCTCTGCTGGTGTCACTGTTGAAGGTAAAGAGGGGCTGGGAGGGGGTCTGTCTGCTGGCAATCAGGCATGCTTTGGGTGTTTACGGGTCAGACTCCCTCCCACCCCCTTTATTCCCCGTTCTCCTGTTGGGTCTCCTTTCCCTGGGCACTTGTCTAACTTATTTATTTTGGGAGGATCTTGGGCTATTAGTATTTTCAGACATTGGTTCAAAATATAACCTTGAATTCCACAGGCATAACATTTGGTGATCCAGTTAACTCCGGGGTACTCAGATTGCTGATATCGGCTCTTGATGGCACAGAGATTCGAGCAGTTTCGTAAACCCAGGGAATCTTTGTCTGAGGATCATTTCTTCTGGTAATATTGGATTCACGTGAACCCTTGTTTACCATAAGTTCTCACCAATCTGAAGTGGCAGTTGGCTAACCCATATGAACTCCAATCGCTGTTAACACATTGAGTTGACTTAAGGTTCTTGTCGGGTTGCGAGTTCCAATGTAATTCTGGCTGAATGCTACTATGGGTGCTTCCAGAATCCTGTAAAGCTCAGGCAATTTTTCCAGAGACACTCAAGGGGACCTTCAAGCGTTGGGGATCATTATACGTTTGCAAGTATCCCGCCGGTAATTCTTGCAGGATAGTGGCAAACCTACCTACTGTTTCTGTTGTCTGATTAGATCAGTAAATCCCCATTCCATGGAGTCCGAAACGAATTGCAGGAATCACTGGCACCGGTGTTACCAGTGCCGGTAATTTCTGCTTTTTTTGGATGGTGGGTCCTGATTTACCTCCAGCTCTTGGCTGGAGGTAAATCAGTGACACCCACCGACAAAGTGTGGTAAAAGTGATGGTACTGGATTTACTGGCAGTATTACTGCATTACCAAACTTTTAATGACTCCCATTGTATAGGTAGTACCCTTGGGTGTATAGCTGCTGCTGCCTGGTACATTCACTTGCAGGTTTTCTATTTGCCTAGTTTGTCGTGGAGCTCTGGCGGGTAATGAAAGAGCTTTTCCTGCCAGGGAAGGATGGGGATCCCACTGGGGTGCCCCGGGACCACTGCTGAGCAAGGGATGACAGACCCATGTGGAAGTCAGCTGCCCAATGGTGGTGGCAGCTACCATGACCATCCTGGATGTCTGCCCAGCACTTGTTTGAGCTTTTCTCTACAGGGAGTGACAGAGAACTCAATGGGGTGCCCCAGGACCTCCACTAGGGGCAGCACGCACAGCTGTCCTGGAGCTCTGAAATGTTTCCCTCCAGGGAAATATGGGGAACTCTCCAGGGCACCACAGGGGTGGGGGTCAACTGACCTACCAGGTAGGCAGGTGCTCATGGGGCAGGGCAGCACCCCTCCAGCCATCGTATAGCTCTACTCTGCAGGACTGAAAAATGTTCAGTCCAGGTGTCCAAGCATGGGGGCAGCACCCAGGAAGTTGACCCCAAAAAGGCAGGTCTCTTGGAAGAGCACCAAAGCCTTTGTGCAGGGGTCAGGACTGCCCTCCCCAGCATCCTGGCTCTGCTGGGTCATCTGGTGGGGAACGGCCCTTGGCCGGGTTGGTAAGGCATAGGGGTTGTGACACGGGGCCCATGTGGGACAGCGAGAACCAAGTCGAGTGCAGTCATGACCCAACAGCATGCCATTTCTTGCTCACCAAGTGTCAATTATCACTAGCCAATGGCTAATTGTGTATCCAAAGGTTGTGCCTGGTATTAGTAATAACACGTTCAATACCCAACCAAAATATCATTATGTGTGTATTCAGAGCTTCAGTAGCCATGGAAAAACGTGCCATTCCACCACATTAAAGAAGCCACCTACAATTGGCTTACACCATCACAGACTTCATTTCCTGGGAGAGCCTTAGAACATTAGCCCAGGAACCAAGACACTGAACAGAAGCTATGATTTGTGGTAATTTAACCTATTGACAACCTATTGACAACATTCCAACCAGTGTTGAACATCACAACATCGCAATGCTGTTTTAGTGACAGAAATTGACTTGGCATCACTAGAATGTACTTATGTGAAGTCATAAATATGTGGGAAAAATGTATACACAACAACGCCTATATCAATTCTAACAAACAATACATTGCCAATCAATTTCTGAAACCCTTCCACACTCCGCTATCACCCAAGGCAACAACCAGAGCTGCCTTTTCACTGCACCAGAGTAGCTGCCAAACCTACCAAACACCTGAGAGCCACAACCTTGCCACATAAAAAGAAGATGCTAAGAAATAAATAAAACACACAAAACCACAGCATTTCACATACATCTTCCAAGTAGGTAAAGAACTTCTGCTAAGTAACAAAACAAATGGTGTGAAATTAAAGAATGCTCCGGATAATTCACTTACATTAACTACAGCAGTGAAAACAATGTTATATCCTGTAGTTGTGTCCGAGTGTGTCTGTTGTTGTCATGCCATGATGTCACTGAGAGAATGTTCCCTGAATTTTATATGTGTTCATTTGAAGGTCTGTGTTCCAACCTAGGCATTTAGTATGATTCAGCTTGGGTGGTGGGAGTTGGCGGGTTCATGAATATCTCCTGCTTAACTTAAGACTATAAGCTCCTATCCTTCACTTTAACTGGAACTGTCATACTTGAAGACTTAAATGAAGCAACCTACAACATCCCCTGCTGCCTCAACAAGTGTACTTATAACACACAAACATCCTGCTACACTGCATTAAAACATTAACCAGATATGTACATCTATTTACAGAATCAGCTTAACAGTTGGACCATAGCAAATTCAGCAGCTGATAAAACCACCAGTGAATAAATGCTGTCCATGGAGGAGAAACATGGGTACATAGTAATATAACACTTGTGAGGAACCTGGGGGTATCCTCACCCCTTTTCCTGGTAATGTCTCCACCCAGGTGACCAGGGAAAGAGTGTAGCTACTGGATCCTGACCTGGGGTGGATATGTGAGGGTGGACTGCCTGGAAGGTGGTGACTTAGGGAGAGGACGTGAGGTAGAGACACAGTATCCACTTTTCCCTGTCATAATGAATCTTCCCCTTCCCAAGGCATCCCATTCCCCACTTTCTAAGTAACTCACTTCCTAACACCCTCCAGTTAAGTATGGGGACGAGGAAGAGGAAACAAGATCAGCGCATCTGTTTTCCATTGAATCACACACTCACTTACACCTGCTAAGTATTGTGACAAGGAGGAGGCAAGCAAAAGCAATGCAGAATTCCCAAACAGGTAGTGAGCAGTCTAGTCATTTTGGAACCAATCAGCCTGGTGTGAGGTTTAAAACTGACATGAACAAAGACGATGCAGGCAACTGGACAGGCAGCTGGAGAGGCAGATCGATGGACTGCTGGAGGAGCGCAGACCTGTACTGGAAGGCAACGTGGCACAAGAAGCACTATGAGACCACCAGACAGATGTAGATCCTATGCAGCGGGAAGCAGAGCTGGGAGAAGCTGGTAGTACATGGCAGACTGCAGCGAGGACACAGTCGTGACACGGCAGAGCTTTGGAGAGAAGCCTAAGCTGTGAGAGAGGCATCAGTGGCAGATGCAAAGCCACAAAGAGCCACTGCAGATGAAAAGTGAGGCACCGCACAAGAGAGAAGGATTGTGGTGGTCGGAAACCTTGCTTCCTCGCCATGTGCAGCAACCAATGAGTCAGCCAGAAGAGGGGGACAGCGGGCATGGCAAAAGGGCTCACAAACACGTTTGGACATTTGTTTTGAATACTGATATGAATGAAAGTCAAAACCAGTACTTTTGAATACCGATATGAATGAAAGTCAAAACCAGTCTTTTTTAATACCGATGTGAACAAAAGTGAAAGACAGTACTTTTGAATGCTGATGTGAACGAAAGTCATTATTTTTGGAATACCGAATTAAAAAGGAAGATAATGAAGAGCAATTGTGAAACCATTGAAAAGACCCCATGAGGAAAGGAAAGGGGGTCTTTCAGCAACAAGCATTTCCTATGAAGGAAAGTTATGAGTTGTGGAAACGAACATTGGCAAAGCTATATGAATGCAAGAAAGCAGTAACAGATGAAAGGTGGCACACAAGTGATGTTGTGTATACACGGAACTAATGAGAAGTGTCAAGTTATGTGTATCGGTTGCGTGACTTTAAAGGGTGGACCACGTGTTCCAACAACTGTGCCTAGACCGAGGACATATGTATCTTGAAAAGCTGCTCAAATATTGACAGAGAAACATGGGGTTGAATATAAAGGACGTTTTGTGTTTCAAGACAAGAAATATTTGCTTTGTGAATACTGTGGAATATACCTCCGTGAAACAGGTGAAAAGTAACTACATGAGAGGAGCTGGAACTTATTCCTGGGATTTTTGTTTTGATAAAGTTGACAGACTTGAAGTTTGGGGAAGGGAACCCCTTTGTATGGCGAACTGTTTTGAAGTTTGGGGATACGAACCCCCTTTGCATGATGAACTATCTTAAAGCTTGGGAATAGGAATCCATTTGCATTGTGAACTGTTGTGAAGTGTGGGAAAGAGAACCCTGATGCAAGCCCAGACCTGGCAGAAGCCCAGAACAGTTACTGAACACTTAATATTTAGATACATTAACATTACACATGTTTCCATGTATCAAGTGAGGTCACGGTTAGGTTTGGACCAGACCGAACTTTTAAGTTGGACATCCAGAGGCAGACTCTCCTTAGTGTTTGGCCTTTTCCCCAACCTTATTTTCATTTAATTAAAGATTATACCCAAAACTATACATCTCTTGTATTTGTCTACATCCTACATTATGATGCATTCACACTCTGTCAAACTAAGAATACTGAAAATGAAGAGGTTAACACAATCTTTAACGAAATTAAGTAAGAAAAAAATGAAAAGGGCAACACTATCTCACTTGAATGTCTATTGTTTTTAAAAAGCATACCAAAGAGAGCAAACAAACGAGAAGATCCCCTGGATGCAGGCAGTGTGGGCTAGAGCCGATACAGAGGGAAGTGGAGAGGCAGAACGATGCAAAGGCACATCAGTGGTGTCTTTTGAAAAGTACAGTAATGTGCATGTGCAAATAACTGGGAGATGGGTTTAGCTGGGGTGGTTTCCCTGGCACTGCTAAATTGACAAAAGAAATCAAAAAAGACATTTTGACAACACATACATACATTTGAAAATAATCTTATTTAAGAAAAAACAAAATAAATTATACATTTACATCCTTTATTTAAAATGTTCTTGTTTTATAGTTACTTTACTTTGAAGGTAAAGTCATGTTTACCTGTTTGTTTTTCCTGCTTCATTTTCAGTCTGGGTTATTATTCCCAGGATATCATAACATCAAACCGGAAAAAGGAAGTATCACAACTAAGCAAATATAACTACCCTTACATTTTGAATCCCTACAATAAAGCATGTTATTAAACAACCACTGTAGTGAAGGCAAACTACAATATTGGTACGCCGACTAGGTTTAGTAAGAAACTAACATGTAGAATTATGCATGGGTAGCTTTCAACTAAGGGGGTGTATTCCATCAAACAGTTTTGAGTGATATCATAAACAATGAGGGGCAGGCTCAAATTTTGTATGTAGCCCCATTTCTAAGGTGGGTTACTCCCGAGAGACGAAAGCTACTAAGGTAGACTTTTTTATCAGTATGGTTATCCTATCCGTTTTGCCAACTCTGCAATTTTGTCATAGACAAATACAGAAGAGGGACATAATGCAACTATAGAAAAGATTTTAAAAAACACCTTCTATTTTCCCTTAATTTATTAAACCTGAAAATCACTAAAGAACCCTGACTGAAAAAATGGTATATCCAATTACTCCGATGCCATAGCAGTTGATTAGAAATTGCATGCCATGACATCATGCCAAGGGAATTAAGTATTGAAAACACTGTTGCGCCTTGAAACACTTGTCGTGCCTTGAAACACTTGTGTATAGGCGCATTATAAATGCCATATCATATCATATCATATCATAAAAAGGAATATCATATTTAGCCGTAATGAATTGCTCCCTGCTGTAGTGCACAAGAAAGTATTACCAAAACACATAAACTAAATAGGAACACATATGCAATGTTCATAATTGATGAAGGGGTACAACAGATTACAGATCCAAATATACAGCAAACTAATTACAAAAATTAACACCGAAATGGGGAAGTGCTACCCAGTCAACATCTTCTAGTACAGGCTTTGTCCTTGCTTGCACCCGTAAATGACCTTGGTAATACGAATCCCACCAGCACACCACCATTACACCTATCTCCCTGAGGAGCAAAGACTCCATGCCAGTCATGCCTACTGGCACTATACTTACCACTACACTCTAAAATGGCCACTGAAAAATGCCCCAATCTCACTTCTATCTCTACATCACAGGACTACTCAAATCCCACTGAAAGCAACTGAACACACAAGCCTGCATGCACACTGGGCTGTACCAAGTGAAACACATGCTTCAACATTTAATTTCAATATACCAATGACTCTACAGAAACACCCTACTAACCACTTCATCTGCCACTACTACAGCCTCCAGTTCAACAAGGCTAAATAAATAAAACATGTCACACAACACATGAAACAGTACACAGGGGCTAAGACAAATATAGTTGGTGATCCCTACTCTCTAACAAGGACACAAATCAAGCAGGAGAAGGAATATTTGAAAGATGTCATTTACTGTCTGCAGTGTCTGGAAGGATGCATGAGAATTCTATAGAAGAACACCTTGCAGCATAAGAAAAAGGAAAAATCTAACATATGAAATAACTGTATGAATATGTGTATGTGTGTGTGTGTGTGTATATACCACACTGTGGTGCTTCCCAGCTATATTTGTGTTTTATAAGTCCCAAACATACATACAAGCGAACAAGGTAACAATATAGGCTATACACATCACATGTAATTATGTCATACATAGATATTGCAAAGACAAATACAGTTCAATGAAGATAAACACTGCAAAAATAAAACAAGAGATATATTATCCAATAAACATGCATGCAACTAATATGAATCAAACATAGTAACTGGATATATCTGATTCAAATGAAACATTTGAAACTAAAAAAGGTATATGACATGTATTCTGAGACAAAGCAAAACACAGCTTCATGCAAAGAATACTGCCTACTAATAAAACATGCTACGAACCATCAGAGAAATCCACAAAACTGGTGATTGTGAGAAAAGACGTAAGCAATCCCTCTCTGTGCTACTCTTCCATGTAAGCACACATTTCAGGTGTGAAGTACCATGCAATGGTCTCAAATGTATAGAATCCACCATAAACAACACTGCTCCCAATTTAACCTACCCTGCTTAACAAATTATACAGTTTCTTCACAGAAAAAGAACCAGAGATTCCAGCAATATTTATGTATGCAACTAACTAATTAACCATACCAAGTATAACAAATACATATTCCATAAGCACTATCCTCAATTCTACTACAATCATCATACTATATAAACTTCAAATATATAATTCCACCATATAACAAATACTGTATAGTCCCCCTACAGTACCTATAATCACTATGCACATATTATTATAGTATGTGTGGCCAGTGGCCAGATGGGCATGCACCCAAGAATCTGGCCAATACACCCTCACATAACAAAATTTGCCCTGGACCCCCTGCAATCCAAATGATGCCTGCAGACACCAAAATTGACTGCGGATTTAGCAGCATCTGCAAACTCTTTTTTCACCTATAAAAACAGCTCTATATCATCTTTATTCTACTCCCCTACCCTTTTCATGTCCTCTTTCAGCCATCAAATAACCCCAAATGTTTTTTTCCAAACAGAACGTTCTCAGCGTTGTCTGTGGAATGGGTGGCACACAGGCCCACATTTTTACATAGAAAAATACCTCCCCATTAACTTTTTCCACTCCTCAACCCTTTGGAGTCCCTATTTCGGTCACAAAGTAATCCCAAATGCAATTTCCAGATCCTTTCCTCACCACGTTGTGCACGGTCAGGGTCGGCTGTCCGCAGATCCACCATGGTGACTGTTTCAAAAGATATGGTGCACCTTACGCTTTTCACCATCCAATCAGCTGGAGTGTCTGATTTCCGCGGACAACCTTGCTGGACCCTGATTGGTCCATGGGTCGTCTGCTGACCCGAATAGGGAAGTGAGTCCACGGACCAGACCCAAATATAACCAATTTTTGTTCCTAGTTTTTGTCTGTTTTAAAAACACCAAATTTAAAAAAGCACACTTTTGGGACCAGGTCACCGCTCCTGGTGCTAATTTGGTGAAAATCCGTCTAGCGGTTTGGGCTGTAGGCATGAGCAAAAAAAGTTTCCATTGCTCTATGAGGATTTCAACAAATGTTGAGACCCCCCTATATATTTTCCACTCTTGATGAAACCGCACCAAACCTCGCAGGATCATTCTGAGGGGGCCATGTACTTATCACAAGCCGCCCAAAAAGTGCTCTGTCTATGAGTTGAGCAACTAACCATAACTACATGGCCACTACTACAGGCCCTGTAATTACACAGCCACAGCAGTGGCTGTGTAGTTATGGTTAAGTTGCTAATCCCATAGGAAGAGCACTTTTTTGGGTGGCTTATAACTTTGCCCCCCCTGGATGAATCCTCACCAAACTTTGCAAAAATAGTACATGGCCCACTCCGGATTTGGTGAGATTTGTAACAGGGGTGGGGCAAAGTTATAGGGTGGGTCCCAAAACTTTGCTCATGCCTACAGTCCAAACCTCTGGACGGATTTTCGCCAAATTTGTGGCAGGAGCAGCAGCTTGGTCCCGAAAGCGTGCTTTTGTAAATTTGGGGAAAATCTGTCCAGTTTTTTTTTTAAATGACCAAAAAGTGGGTCACAAAAAAATAGTGATATCTATGTCTGCTCTGCGGACACATTTCCCTGCTCGCTCCGTGGACAGGACACTTATTGGCTGATCGGCTCGTGTCATGTACACGGACATGCGACGTGTTCACCGATTGGATGGTGAAGAGCGTGAAGTGCATCAGATTGTTTCAATGTGCCTGCCATCTTGGATCCGCGGACCTCCTCGGACAGCGCAGTGACAAATGAGGGAGAATACACCTTTGGCACGTGTGTTGGTATGTAAGAGTGTTTGGGAAGGGTGGGGGTAAGAGATGGGCCAAATGCTGTATTTATTTAGGTGGCAGGCACCCCCATTGTGTTTGTCTTGTCCGCGGACAGCCGCGCTGTCTGGGATGTCTGTAATTAACCAAAATGGAGGTGTCCTTAGGACACTATACCTGTCCGTACTGTCCGCAGGCAAGGAACTGTTCTAAGAACACACGCGGTGTCCGGGATGTCCATAAGTAAACAAAATGGAGGTGTCCTAAGGACACTATATCTGTCCGTACTGTCCGCAGGCAAGTTGAAACTGTTCTAAGAACACGCGTGGTGTCAGGAATGTCCGTAATTAAAGAAAATGGAGGTGTCCTAAGGACACTATACTTGTCCGTACTGTACACAAGAAAAATAAAACTGTTCTTAGAACATGCGCGGTGTCCGGGATGTCCATAATTATCCAAAATGGGGGTGTCCTAAGGACACTATGCCTGTCCGTATTGTCCGCAGGCAAGATCAAACTGTTCATAGAACACGTGTGGTGTCCGGGATGTACGTAATTAAACAAAATGGAGGTGTCCTAAGGAAACTATACTTGTCCGTACTGTACACAAGCAAAATAAAACTGTTCTTAGAACACGCGCAGTGTCCGGGATGTCCGTAATTATCCAAAATGGGGGTGTCCTAAGGACACTATACCTATCCGTACTGTCCGCAGGCAAGATGAAACTGTTCTTAGAACACATTCGGTGTCCGGAACGTTTGCAATTAACCAAAATCGAGGTGCCTTAAGGACACTATACCTGTCCGTGCTGTACGCAAACCCTGTTCTGTTCGTCATGTTCGCGGACAACCGTGCTGTCTGCGGACATAGAAAAAATGAATGTGGTAGCTCATATAGCCAGTTAAAATGTTTGATTCTATGGGTGTGATATGCTGTGGTGGTTGTGGCCAGGGCATAGAGTCTTGGGTGCATGGCCGTTTGATTCTATGTGTATGATATTCTGCGGTGGTTGTGGCCAGGGCCTAGAGTCTTGGGTGCATGGCCGAAGGCCGTAGGCCGTACACAAAATGTTCATTAGGGATTTCTTCATGTTGCAAATTTTTGCACATAGTGCATGTACGTTTCCACATGTATGAAATCTGGAAGATTTAATTTATAGGTATGTTTTTGTTTTCCAGTACTTTTAGTAAGTACATTTACCATTCCAGCACAGTAATCCAAATCTTGTCTTATTCCCTGAACACTATCAGGCCGATTCATGGAATAATTAGCGCGGCGCAAGTGGGCATAAACGTGCGAATCGCAGTGGAATAGCGAAAATCGCAGTGAACGTGCGAAAATCGCACGAAAAGCAGCGCACGTCGATTCATGGAAGGCCGTGCGCGAGAAATCCAGCGGATGTGCGATAAAAAGTGCGCGGCGCACGTTAGCGCACAGGCCATCTAACAGCGTGCGCCAGGTCACAGCGAAAATCGCACAGGCCACAGCGAAAATCGCACATAGCGCGGCGCACGCAATAAAAGTAGGCGGAACACGGGCGTAACACTCGGAATGGGGAACAACTTGCCAAAACGTGGGCGTCACGGGGGAAGTACAGGGCACAAGTGCGCGGAACGCCCACACGCTCGCCTACAACACGTATTCATGGAATAGAATAGGGGAAAAAAGCGCACGCTCAAACCAGCGCACAGGCACAAACACGACCGCCACAAGAAAGGAGGCGGTAGCGTCTCTGCGGCTGTAAGAAATGTGCGCCAAAAGGTGCGCCAACAAATAGCACCTATATACTGCCATGATGAATGTCCCATACTGTGGCCCTCCAGGAAAAATGACGTGCAAAGGGGTACCCACAAACACGGACACCCGCTGACAAAAAATACGTGTGCATGTATACCGGGGTGCGCGGGAAGTGTCACACGCGATTTGCAGGGTACGTGCATCACAGGGGTTCGCGTGAAGTTATTCACGCGATCGGGCCTGGGGGAGCGGGCTACGTGTATTACAGGGGTTCGCGTGAAGTTCCACACGCGATCGGGCCTGGGGGAGCGGGCTTCGTGTATTACAGGGGTTCGCGTGAAGTTCCTCACGCGATCGGGCCTGGGGGAGCGGGCTACGTGTATAACAGGGGTTCGCGTGAAGTTCCTCACGCGATCGGGCCTGGGGGAGCGGGCTACGTGTATTACAGGGGTTCGCGTGAAGTTCCTCACGCGATCGGGCCTGGGGGAGCGGGCTTCGTGTATTACAGGGGTTCGCGTGAAGTTCCACACGCGATCGGGCCTGGGGGAGCGTGCTACGTATATTTCAGGGGTTCGCGTGAAGTTTCACACGCGAATAGCCTGGGCGCGTGAATTTGAGGGGTGCGCGGGAAGTTCCTCACGCGATCGGGCCTGGGGGAGCGGGCTACGTGTATTACAGGGGTTCGCGGGAAGTTCCACACGCGAATAGCCTGGGCGCGTGTATTTCAGGGGTGCGCGGGAAGTTCCACACGCGAATAGCCTGAGCGCGTGTATTTCAGGGGTGCGCGGGAAGTTCCACACGCGAATAGCCTGGGCGCGTGTATTTCAGGGGTGCGCGGGAAGTTCCACACGCGAATAGCCTGGGCGCGTGAATTTGAGGGGTGCGCGGGAAGTTCCACACGCGAATAGCCTGGGCGCGTGTATTTCAGGGGTTCGCGGGAAGTTCCACACGCGAATAGCCTGGGCGCGTGTATTTCAGGGGTTCGCGGGAAGTTCCACACGCGAATAGCCTGGGCGCGTGTATTTCAGGGGTGCGCGGGAAGTTCCACACGCGAATAGCCTGGGCGCGTGTATTTCAGGGGAGCGCGGGAAGTTCCACACGCGAATAGCCTGGGCGCGTGTATTTCAGGGGTGCGCGGGAAGTTCCACACGCGAATAGCCTGGGCGCGTGAATTTGAGGGGTGCGCGGGAAGTTCCACACGCGAATAGCCTGGGCGCGTGTATTTCAGGGGTGCGCGGGAAGTTCCACACGCGAATAGCCTGGGCGCGTGAATTTGAGGGGTGCGCGGGAAGTTCCACACGCGAATAGCCTGGGCGCGTGTATTTCAGGGGTTCGCGGGAAGTTCCACACGCGAATAGCCTGGGCGCGTGTATTTCAGGGGTTCGCGGGAAGTTCCACACGCGAATAGCCTGGGCGCGTGTATTTCAGGGGTGCGCGGGAAGTTCCACACGCGAATAGCCTGGGCGCGTGTATTTCAGGGGTGCGCGGGAAGTTCCACACGCGAATAGCCTGGGCGCGTGTATTTCAGGGGTGCGCGGGAAGTTCCACACGCGAATAGCCTGGGCGCGTGAATTTGAGGGGTGCGCGGGAAGTTCCACACGCGAATAGCCTGGGCGCGTGTATTTCAGGGGTGCGCGGGAAGTTCCACATGTGATTTGACAGTGTGGCTCCTCCCAGGTGTACCCTGTACACCCTCCACGGCCCCTGCAGGCAGCCCACACCACAGGGGACTACCCTGCATCCCTGGTCATGTCCCGCAGGCAGCCCACCCAACATGGGCATGCCCCCCAGCAAAGGCACATGTCTCCTTGAACTAATGAACACCAACACATGTCCCCTTGCACCCCCACCCCCCAGCACTGTGGGGCACCTGCCAGCAGGCCCCCACCCATGTCCAACTCATGTCTCCCACCACCCCCAAACCCCAGCCACCAGGGTCACCCTCCACCAGGGCCCCACTCATGTCTCCCACCACCCCCACCCCCCAGCACTGTGGGGCACCTGCCAGCAGGCCCCCACCCATGTCCAACTCATGTCTCCCACCACCCCCAAACCCCAGCCACCAGGGTCACCCTCCACCAGGGCCCCACTCATGTCTCCCACCACCCCCACCCCCCAGCACTGTGGGGCACCTGCCAGCAGGCCCCCACCCATGTCCAACTCATGTCTCCCACCACCCCCAAACCCCAGCCACCAGGGTCACCCTCCACCAGGGCCCCACTCATGTCTCCCACCACCCCCACCCCCCAGCACTGTGGGGCACCTGCCAGCAGGCCCCCACCCATGTCCAACTCATGTCTCTCACCACCCCCACCCCCCAGCACTGTGGGGCACCTGCCAGCAGGCCCCCACCCATGTCCAATCCATGCCCCCCTGCACCTGGGTCCCAACATTCCCCAATCATGTCCGTAATGCCCATCCTCCCCTGCCAAAAGGCCCAACCAACTATCACACCCACCCACATATCAAAGCCAATTACATGTTACACCCCCAATGTAAATAATGCAATTTAACACATGTCTGTCACACACAATGGCTGCAAGTGAATGACAAAACACCCAACATGACATCCCTGAAAGCAATGAGATGATACGACACATTGAAGATTAAAAAAATAATATGTATTGAACAGCAAATAAGAAAAAACACAAAGCAAATCAAACAAAACAAGATGAATGTCCAAGAAAAAATTATGAAAAATTAAAATAAGCCAATCAAGAAGATAATCCTGGGTCCATGAGCCCTACCAAATTAAACCTAACTGACTACTAACTAAAAAGGGAACTATATACAAAAAAGTGGTGCATTGTCCAATCGCAACCCAAAAAAAATTCAAAAAAACAAAGGAAACCTAACCCTAACTATACAACTATATACAAAGGCAGCGGGCTATTCGGACGGCTCACTGGTTGTCGTCATGGGCCAGGGCATCCTCGAACTCCTGGTCAATGGCTTGGAGGCGGGCATGTTCCCTGGCCCCGAGGTCCCGCAGGGATAACGCAGTGTCAAGCTCAAACTCCCTGCGAAGACCCTCGAGGCACTCAGCCCGCCTCAGCGCCCTCCGCATGGAGTCCTCCGCCCTGACCATCGTGAGCCGTTCCTCCTCTGCCCGCTGCCGCTCCGCACCTATCCGCTGGCACAACCTCTCCCACACGGAAGCCACTCCCATTCCAGGGTTCTCCTGCCCTCCGGCCGATGCCTGCACCCCTGATGTTGATGGCCCCGAGCCATGATGCCTCCCACGTTGAGCCTGCTGCTGCCTCCGACGCAACTGCCTGTGCCAGCACGACGGCATCCAGGCTGATGGAAACCACCGACGCCGTCGTGCACGTGCCCTGCCCGATGATGCCGTCACATCCTCCATCTGCTGGGGTCCAGTTGCTCTGGTGTCCACCCCTGCTGGATCTCTGACTCCCGACTGTGGCAGGGATGGGATCCCCACCGAGCTGGCTGCATTGGTCGGGGCAGGTCCACAGGGGGCCCTGGTGGCATCTGGGCTGGAAGACGGCAAGGAGAACGACTGGTGGATAGCCTGCACAGAGGAGGAGAGGGCCGCCACATTGGCCAACACATGCAGGAAACCCCCGAACATGGCCGATCCCAATTGGGCCACGTCGGCACGGTGCACTTCGTGATGACGTGCGTGCTCCTCCCGGGAAGCACGCACGGCATCACGAATCGCAGCCGTGCGCAACGCGACCCCAATCAGGACCTTCTCCGCACGGCCAGGGGTTCCCACGTCCGCAGGTGGAGGGGAGTCAGGTGACATGGACATCCCCTCTACCTGCGGACAGGCCTGGGACGGGGCATCCCTGCTGGTGCATGGTGGTGCACTCACAGGGTCAGGGACAGCGACATGCACAGGCCCCTCCACGGTGACCTGTGCTGCCTCCTGCCCCTGGCCCTGGACTGCACCACTTGCACCAGCAGGGATGCCCCCACCAGGCCCCATGTGTGCCCCAGTGGCGGCCTCCTCCTCCTCTGTGCAAACCACCAACCTGGATGGCTCCTCACCGTCTCCCACCGTAGCAGGCCCCTGTGGGGGCTCACCCACCCCTTCCGCTGCAGCCGTGGGGGCATCCCCGCCGCCTTGCTCCACAGCGCCGTCTCCGCCCTCTTCTTCACTAGCCGCTGCGTAGAGGGAGACAAAGAACACAAGAATCAGGGCACTGTACAATGGTCCCCTAGACAGGAAGCAATAGCAGATGAGCACCACTGTCAAAGTACACTTCCATCATGTCCCTCCACAACACATGGGCCAGTCCAGGCAAAACACACACAGTAACAGGCATGGTGCATGCCATGGACATTTCCATGCATGTCCAATGGACTCTTGAAACATTCAATGATATGTAACTCACATGCATCATGCCTCATGCCCATCACATGCACACACATCACCTCAGTCACATCCATCTGGCCCCAAACACACCAAACACAGCGGATACAAGGGTAATTTTGCTGCTTTACTGAATCTCTGCATTGTCACACACATGTGTCATGCATCCATGGCATGCACAAGTCACAGACACGCAGGTCAGGCACACAGACATGGCTACCATATATGTACCTGGCATCAGCACCCATCCCTCACCCCCACCCATGTTCAGGTACAGAGACTGGCATGCTCTCATGTTCATAATCTGATTAGGGCTCCCCATGCGGCATATCAACACATGCAACAACCATGTGCATCACACATCACTGGTCGCACATGCATTACCATGATGTCCCTGCACACATACATGCATACATGGGCTATGGCACACATACAGGCATGTATCATAGAACCAGCACACCGCAACATGCCCTGTCTCACACAGTAATGCATGGACACTTACCGCTCAACTCCAGACGGGCCTCCCTCTCAAGGATCTGGGCGTGGAGCGCTGGGCGTACGCGTTCCAGGACCCTCATCTGGATGGTACTCATGCGGCCCCGGCACCCCTCCACGAGGCGCCGGGCCTTCACAAGGGTCCTGGACCTCAAGTCCTCCCAGCGCTTCTTGATCTTCAGGACGTCGCGGGTTGCCACCCCCTCCGCGTTGATGGCAACCACACAGTCGGCCCAGATCCTCTGCCGTCCTTCCTTGCTGGCGCGGGACGATCCAAAGAGGGCATCATACTGCCCCAGGACATGCTCCACCAGGACACCAACTTCGGTGACAGTGAAGCTGGTGCCCCTCTGCCCCTCTGGCCTGGGGTTGCCACTGGTGCCAGATGTGGAAGTGCCCGACATGGCAACCCCAGAGGCAGGTGTGGGTGGGCAACTGGGTCCTGGGGCTGGGCTGTGGAGCGATGTAATACCAGTCGGGAGTCTTCAGTTCCAGCAGGGGTGGACACAGCAACTGGACCCCTGCAGATGGCTGATGTGCAGGCACCAAATGGCAGGGCACGGTGGCAGCAGGCAGGCAGGCAGGCAGGCAGCAGCAGATGGCACGTGGGAGGCTGCTCGGGGCACTGGGGGGCAGTAACTCGGCCTTCTGGGCAGGAGCGTGGGCTTCCGTGTGTTTTCGCGTGGCCAGCTTGATACGGAGTGATTTGGCACGTGAAAATCCTGCACGTCAGCGTGAAATCCGAGGAAAGGCCCTTAGCGCGTAAGCGCGTCAGCACGCATACGCGATTCTATTGGACCAGAGTCCCTCAGCGCGTAAGCGCGTCTGTGACGTGACCCGCACGGGTGTTCCCCACTCAGGACGTGATGACGGGGCACACGTGGAGATACTGCACGTCAGAGTGTCATCGCGTGTAATTGGACAAAAGTGCGCGTACACGCGATTGGCCTATGTACGTGTATTTAATGGGTGCGCGGCCACTTACACACGCAAGTACGTCAGCGAACCTGTATCCCGTGGTGCGTGTGAATTTCCACACGCTATTGGACTGGGAACAGGATTCCAGGGCTGCGCGGCGTGTGAATTTCCACACGCTATTGGACTGGGAACAGGATTCCAGGGCTGCGCGGGTCACACGCTGTATCCCGTGGTGCGTGTGAATTTCCACACGCTATTGGACTGGGAACAGGATTCCAGGGCTGCGCGGGTCACACGCTCGCCTAGAACACGCGCTAAGCATAAATTGCGGACTTTAACAATAACAAGCTCAGACGCCAGGATGAACATACCGTTCCTAGCAGCAGTGGCAGTGGGCTACCAAAGGAGGAGGAGGAGGATAGTCAGGGCCAGAATATTCACACCCAGAACCAGCCTTTTCGGGATGCCTGATGACCAGGTGTATGGGAGGTACAGGTTTCCACCACACATCATACTGGACCTGGTGACTGAGTGGGAGGATGACCTCACATCACCCACCCTGTGCTCCCAAGCACTCAGCCCCCTGGAGAAGGTCCTCAATGTACTGCACTTCCTAGCCACTGGATCATTTCAGCGGACAAGTGCCATAGTGGGTGGGGTGTCACAGGCCACCCAGTCACGCTGCCTACACCAGGTCTTGAACATCATGACTGCACGCCCATCAGTCCGCAGGCACATATACCTGCCCAGAACACCTGCAGAAAGGCATGCTGCCGCCCTGGATTTTTACGCAGTGGCACGATTCCCCAAAGTGCTAGGTGCCATCGACTGCACCCATGTGGCTCTACGTCCCCCCAGGGCATCTGAGCACATCTATAGGAACCGCAAGCACTGGCATTCCATCAACGTGCAGGTAGCATGTAATGCCAAGGGAATCATCACCTCAGTATATGCCAACTATCCCGGCTCCACCCACGACAGCTTCATTTACCGAATGTCCACCCTAAGCCGGGACCTAGAAGCTGGGCGGCATGGCGATACATGGCTGCTTGGTGAGTATGTATGCCACTGCACATGCATGCATGTTGGATACTGAGCAAGGTCACAACCTCACCAATGATACCAATCCCCACCTCCACAGGGGACAGTGCCTACCCTCTCAGCCCCCACATGATGACGCCAATTCGGAACCCCACCACGCCACCCCAGGTAAGATTTAACACAGCCCACATTACAACCAGGGGCATAGTGGAGCGCACATTCGGAGTGCTGAAGTCACGCTTTCGCTCCCTTGACCGTTCTGGCGGGCAGCTGTTATACGCTCCCCCAGTAGTGTGCAGGATCATAGTGGCAGCATGTGTCCTGCACAACGTTGCAACACGCCGGGGCCTGGCCGTGGACATGGTGGTGGCCCCACATCCCCAACCACATGCACAGCCGCTGCGCATGGGAGGGGAAAGGGCACGGGGGGAGGCAGCCCGTACACAGCTAGTGGCTAATTACTTCACATAGAAATCACACCCCTGTGGAGTGCACACTGCCCTGGCACATTCCATCTGACAATCAATGATGACTCAACCTGACACTGATCCTGAATGTGTGGAGAATGAACCGGGAATTCCATGTCAGCCTGAGATTGTTCACCTGGAAGTGTCACAATGTGTGCATCCCTACCCACACAGACACCACCAATGCAGTTTTGTGAAGTTACACATTGAAGCAGCTAAAATGAATACCCACTTGCAAAATGCAACAAGAGGACAGTGCCATGTCAGCCAACCCAACCCCAGCACTGCCACACGACACACCGTGCCATGTCATGCTAATTGCAGGTAAACAAAGTAATCCCCACAACATGACATCACTCTCACTATGTACAGTGGCACTATTAGAAACCTGCAACACCTGAAATGCTCACAGCAATGCCGGACCAACAACATACTTGAGCACGTAGTACCATTAACATGACATCAAAAATGTAACATATTAGTAGTCTCACCACCTGGAAATGCCTGCACTCCCACCACTACCAACTGTGCAGTGTTGGCGCCATGTAGAGTTGTAGGTGCACTGCTGCCAACATGGTCCCCATCGCCAGACTAGAGGTCCTTGTGTGGACTTGAGGAAGGGACCTGCAAATTGGGAGGTAGACACAGAAGAAGAGTTACACATCAATGCAACATGCAGTGTACAACACAACAGCAATATGCACTAGGAATGTATACACAGTATTGACTACAGACTGGCCACACAGCTCATGGGAGTCCAACGTCACTGTGTAATTCACTGTCACTTGGGCACACCCTTTGCAAGCCCATGGAAACGGGAAGCAGGAGGGGTGTGTGTGACTCAAACCCAAGCATCTGAACCAAATACATTACAAGCCTGCATGTGCCCAGCCACAATGCAGCGTATGCCCACAGGAACCACGGAAGCCAACAGATCGGAGCCAACAGATCGGAGCCAACAGATCGGAGCCAACAGATCGGGGCCAACAGATCGGAGCCAACAGATCGGAGCCAACAGATCGGAGCCAACAGATCAGAGCCAACAGATCCTCCCAAAAAAATTGGGAATAAAAGAAATCAAAATAAAAATAAAAATAAGAAACAATCAAAAATGGCCATTGATGGGCCCGGGGGGGTTGGGGAGGCCACCCAGGAGGTCCGAGGACAGGATGCACACCAGAACCCACCTGCGTGGATCCTGGGAAAATAAAACACCTCCATGGGCTCATGGCCCACACGGCTACCCTATTGTGGGAGTGTCACTGCTGTCGCTATTATCACCCTGTGCAGCTGCATCCGGAGGTGGTTGCACTATGGGAGGCAGCCCACGCAAGGCCCTAGTCTGCTCCTCCATGGCTGCAAGCATGCGGGTGTGGTAGGTCTGGTTCTGGAGGATGAGTGTGCGGAGGTCCCCATGCAACAACTCACGGGATGCCCGGACCTCCGCCCTCGTTGCCTGCATCTCAGCTGAGAGCGTACGGGTGAGACGCTCCAGCTGCTGTTCTGTCCTTTGGTGTGTTGAAGCCTCAAGCTCAACAAGAGTCGTCCTGAGGTGTAGGAGCTCCTGCCTCAGGGCTTCCCTGTGGCCCTGGGACTCAATGGAGATGGCCTCCTGCAGAGTCGCCAGTGCCGCCCGCCTGTCCCTGTTGGACCCCAACATGTCCTCCCTGTGTGACTGGCAGATGGAGCCAGTTGCCTGCTCTAGTCGCTCCATCAGCCTTTCTGGGGGGACAATGGAAGTGGCCACCCTATCCATGGCCTGAGCCATCATCTCGGATGATGCAGCCTGTTGGGTAGCCATACCGTAAATGGATTGCTCCCATGCGGTATTGCCAGGTGGCGTACGGCCACCACGTCGGCGGGCACCACACCTGTCTGGGGCAAGGCGAACTGCGCCTTGCTGTGCCGGCACTGCCTGAGGCTGCAGGACTGCATTCCCCCTCTGATCTGCTGGCCCAGGAACAGGATCAGATGTCGCGGAGTGTGACCCTGCATCCGTAACCACCGAAGGCGTAGCTGCCAACACTGACATCCCCATGGAGGGTACTGACCCTGGTGCAGGTGGGTGAGACAGAACAGAATCCCTCCCTGGAACACTCACCAGCGACGGCACGTAGGTCTCATCCGAATCAACACCTGAGTACAGCTCGGGGGAGGTGCAGCCAGAGACACCCCTTGAGAGCACGACCTGCAGCACTTGTGGGTTCTCCCCCACCACCACACCACGTCCCTCACTGGTGGTTGGTCGGCCCTGGGACACCTCCTGGGTCTGCACCATCTCCACAACCCCAGCAGTATCAGGTGCGTCTTCCCCTGCAAAGACATGAAAACAAAGTAATGGAAACAGGCATTAGCACCATGGCACACATTGAGGGCTGAGAAGCAAGAGAACCAGTACTTGATTGACATGTCCCACATGACTAAAACCCTCCCATGCATGCACCCACACTGCGTATGAAGTGCAGGCAAACGGCACACACTGATGACACCAAGATGGAAGATGAACAAATTTTCTGCATGCTGCCTGGCAGTGGCATCACACATTGGCCTGTGATTGGCAGGTGAAACACACATGCCATCACACAGATGGCATGTACCATTGCTATTGAGTGAAGATGGAGAGGAGGGCAGCACCTATTCATTCAGTCCAGTTCCCGCATGTAATAGCTTTTCTGATTCTAACAGGTCAGATTTTTCACCTGGAGCTGCCAGTCTGTAATGGTCAAATTGCACAGGGACATGTGTGTACAAATGATATCCAGGTAACAAAGTCACTCCCCTTTACCATACCCATGTCAGACATGTGACTAGTGGACAGCGACATGCCTAGTGAAAGTGATGGAATGCAAACAAACTGACTGAATGAACAGTGAAAAATAAGCAAATCTGTTGTGTCAAGGTGACACTTCAAGGGCAACTGGCGTGCAGTTGTGCTAGATGTCTACTGTTGGCAGAAGGGATACTGCTATGGCCAAATGCAGCTGCGCAGGAAGTATTGCATGAAGCACATGGCTGACCCATACGACTGAGGCGCACACACTCTCTCCTGCCACCCAAACAGAAGCCCTCACACACACACCATGCACATGTATGACACACACATGCATGTGCACTCACCGGACAATGCCTCGTAATCAGCCAGATCTCCCACGCCTTGGATCTGTTCCTCCGTGACGTAGGTCCCAGCGACTGACTCATGTGGAGTGAGTTCCATGTCTACTACTGGAGACCCACCTCCAGTCACTAGAGTTGCGGCATGACTTGAGGCCAGCTTACTCTTTGCCCTGCGCTTTAGGTCATTCCAGCGCTTATAGCAATCATTGGCTGTGCGCCTCACGATTCCAAGGGCACTTACGATGTCCGCAACGGTCTGCCAGTGTGCCTGGCGTTGTGCAGGTGTGGTCTTGGATCCTGCAACAATGACCATCTCGTTGTCATGTCCGGACACATACTCGACAAGTGCATTCAGTTCGTCATCCGTGAAGCTGGGCTTCCTGGACGGGCCGGACTGTGTAGCCGTGTCTGGGGCATCAGCCTGTGCCGGACGAGCACTCTTCCTCTTCCGCTTGGAAGGTGGTGGTGATCCTGAGTGTCCTGCGCCGCTCTGGACACTAGGGGCAGGAGCCCTGGTGGACTCTGTATCAGGAGTGTGGGATTGCACACTCAGCATGGGAGTTGGTGCAGGCATTGGCTCGAGTGTGATGGTGTCAGGGGGAATGTCAGCAGCATGGACTAGGACCGACACTGTCCTGGCTGGGTGTGTGAGGGCTGGGGTGGATGGAGCCGCAGCTGCCCCTGCAGCCACTCCGCCCTGCCTCCTTGGTGCAGCAGATGACCTTGCTGCCCCAGATCCACGTGGCATGATGGCATCAACGTGCACCAGCGCACGTGTCGTAGCCCTGCTGACCTGGAAGTCAGCCATGGAGTCAGCCAGGTCTGGTGCCACAATGGGCTGGTCCAACAAGGGCTGAGCATGGATGGTGTCAGCCACTTCAGCCTCAACGGGAGGGGGGGAGGGGGGGGAGGGGGGGGGGATGATGGGTGCCCTTGACTGGTCCTCCACACATGGGGGGACAGGCTCACCCTGCAAGTTACGACCACGTCCCCTACCGGATCCACCACGGCCACCACTTGTGGCTCTTCCACCTTTGCCACCCTTACGGAATCCTCGCCTCCCAGCCATGGCACTGATATTAATGTGCGTATGGGAGTGGCTGTAGACAATTGTCCTGGGCAATTGGGGGTCAAAGGGGTTGGGTACCAGATGGTAATTGTACCCTAGTGCTCTAGCACGGCTGATTGTAACCCCTGGGGAAAGATGACGGGTCACGCAACGCACAGGAGGCCCAAAAAAGGGAGATGACGTGCACGCAACCCCTCCTAGACCACGTGTGCAGAAAGAAAAACCTGCACTACGCTGTGGCACCCAGTAACACAAGAATGAACGTATGCGTGTCACACGCAGCCTAGAATGACCTCTGAAGGGGTAGGCAACACACGGGGCAAGCACAGAAGTTGGATACGTGCGTGACTCACCGTCTGCCAGGTAAAAGAGCGTGAAGAATGAGCGCGTTTGGCTGGCTAAACCCCCGCCAAAAGAAGATGTGTACGCTGTCTGAGAAGACAGGACAACAGTAGAAGGGGACACTGTTTGAGGGAACAGGCCCAGGTAAACCAGTAAAAGAGAAAAAAGAGAAAAAGCTGTCAGAGGTAACAGGGAATACGAACTGGAAACGCCGTGAAGTAAATCGCGTGTGAAACGACAAGAAGTACAGATTTCACCCACTCGCTCTCCACGAAAAGCACGTACAAGGAAATGGTGTTCTACATGTACCTTATATACAGGCCCACACGTACAGCGTCACTTACGCGGCGTGTACGTTCACCAATCACACGCTTTGTCACTCCTGCGTGTAGATCCATTTTCACCAATCACACGCTTTGTCACTTCTACGTGTACATCCATTTTCACCAATCACACGCTTTGACACTGGGACGTGTCACGCAACAATTTCCTGCACGTGCAGGTGACTATAGGCGCGCATATGCTGTTGACGGGTTTACGCGCTAAGGGCCTTTGCTGACGTGTGGGATTTCACTACCTATCAGGCTGTCCACGCGTTCACACACGAGAGACCACGCTCCTGGCCAGGAGGCGAAATTACTGCCCCCCCAGAGCCCTGAGCACGCTCCCACCTGCCATCTGCTGCTGCCTGACTGCCTGCTGGCCACGTGCCCCACAGTGCTGGTGGGTGGGGGTGTTGGGAGACATGGGTGGAGGCCTGGTGGAGGGTGCCCCTGCACTGGTGGGGGTGGTGGGAGACATTGGTGGGGGCTTGGTGGAGAGTGCCCCTGGTGGCGGGGGGTGGTGGGAGACATGGGTGGGGGCCTGGTGGAGGCTGCCCCTGGTGGCGGGAGGGTGGGGGTGGTGGGAGACATGAGTGGGGGCCTGGTGGAGGCTGCCCCTGCACTGCTGGGGGGGTGGGGGTGCAGGGGGACATGAGCAGGTGTGCAGGGTAGTCCCCTGTTTTGTAGGCTGCCTGCAGGGGCCGTGGAGGGTGTACAGGGAACACCTGTGAGGACCCACCCAGCCTAATCGCGTGTTAAACTTCCCGCGTACCCCTGTAATACACGTACCCTGGCTAATCGCGTGTATAACTTCCCGCGTACCCCTGTAATACACGTACCCTGGCCAATCGCGTGTTAAACTTCCCGCGTACCCCTGTAATACACGTACCCTGGCTAATCGCGTGTATAACTTCCCGCGTACCCCTGTAATACACGTACCCTGGCCAATCGCGTGTTAAACTTCCCGCGTACCCCTGTAATACACGTACCCTGGCCAATCGCGTGTTAAACTTCCCGCGTACCCCTGTAATACACGTACCCTGGCTAATTGCGTGTTGAACTTCCCGCGTACCCCTGTAATACACTTACCCTGGCTAATCGCGTGTTAAACTTCCCGCGTACCCCTGTAATACACGTACCCTGGCTAATTGCGTGTTGAACTTCCCGCGTACCCCTGTAATACACTTACCCTGGCTAATCGCGTGTTAAACTTCCCGCGTACCCCTGTAATACACGTACCCTGGCCAATCGCGTGTTAAACTTCCCGCGTACCCATGTAATACACGTACCCTGGCTAATCGCGTGTATGACTTCACGTGTACCCCTGTAATACACTTACCCTGGCTAATCGCGTGTTAAACTTCCCGCGTACCCCTGTAATACACGTACCCTGGCTAATCGCGTGTATAACTTCCCGCGTACCCCTGTAATACACGTACCCTGGCCAATCGCGTGTTAAACTTCCCGCGTACCCCTGTAATACACGTACCCTGGCCAATCGCGTGTTAAACTTCCCGCGTACCCCTGTAATACACGTACCCTGGCTAATTGCGTGTTGAACTTCCCACGTACCCCTGTAATACACTTACCCTGGCTAATCGCGTGTTAAACTTCCCGCGTACCCCTGTAATACACGTACCCTGGCCAATCGCGTGTTAAACTTCCCGCGTACCCATGTAATACACGTACCCTGGCTAATCGCGTGTATGACTTCACGTGTACCCCTGTAATACACTTACCCTGGCTAATCGCGTGTTAAACTTCCCGCGTACCCCTGTAATACACGTACCCTGGCCAATCGCGTGTTAAACTTCCCGCGTACCCCTGTAATACACGTACCCTGGCTAATCGCGTGTATGACTTCACGTGTACCCCTGATATGCACGTTACCCGCTTTGCGTTCCTTGTTTGGCTGCCCTGTAAACTGGTCCAGAGTTAGCGCAGCCCTTTGCGATGATTTAGCGATTTTGCTGGCTTTTCCTTGCGCGAGGGCGTTCTTGGGGGCGTTACTGGCGCTGCTGCAGGGTCGCTGCGATACTCTGCGCCACGGCTGGTTTGGGAGCATGAAATCCATGAATACGCTGTGCGCGGAAATCGGTTTTATCGCACGTGCCTGGCGCAGTCAATCGCACGCGGACACTCTGCGCCAGCCGCTTGCGACACTTTTCTGCGTAATTCTATGAATTACCCTCTATATGTGTTGTCAGGATTGTTGGTTGCATTTCTATGAAGGACTAACATTTGCAAACATAATTGGTCTGTACTGTGTAAGTAAATGTTGTCAACAATTGGTGGCAATTGAAATAGAATATTGATTGCTACATTTGTGTAGCTATTTACACCAGTTATATTTGAAAATTTGAATGGACCAGATAGTTCTGTGTCCAAGTCATTTTTTTTCGGAGTGTGTGTTGCTTCTTTGAAGAAGTACCTAAGTTACTTTGAGTCATAGATTCTTCTTTGGCTGTAGTAATTGATGAAGTATTAGCTTCTTTTACTCTCTTTGGAGGATTTGCAATGAGATCCTGTTGTATTTCTGTTTGAAGTAGTTTTCTTTTACAACGTTTTGCTTTTTGTGGAACATGATATGTGTTTAGATGGGGGGTGTATAGTGAACATAGTCTATTGTATTCTAAAATGCAAGGAATATCAGCAATTACTTTACTTGCATCAAAGTTGATTAGAAATAGACCTGTCAAGTGTACGTAAGTGTGATAGTGCTACGTAGCTCATGCCTTCTTTAAAGACTGTGTTCCCAATAGCTTTATCTAGGGTAAGACCCTGTGATTTGTGAATGGTGACTGCGTATGCTAGAGTTAGAGAAAATTGTTCTCTGCGTACATACATGTCTTTGAAAAGAAGGAATCGAGCTGTTGAGCGCCCTATTCTTTTTACTTCTGAAAGTTTTTCAAAGAGAATATTGACAAACTGAATGTTGTTGTCATGTGGGTATGTTTGAAAGCCAACAACTGTACCCAGTGCTCCATTAACTAGTCCATGCTCCACGTCAAGGTTACGTTTAAGCATTACTCTACAGTTTAAAGATAATTTTAATATTTTCTCCAAACCAGCTGTGAATTTTCTAAGGTATTTAGTCTTGTTGTGGCTTGTTGACACATGGATAGTGTCATACCATGTACGTCCGGTTTGTCTGTGGAGCAAATTTCATTTATTGGTTGCATTTCTTTTTTCAACATTGTTTCATTGAATTTGGAACAGCTTGCAAGAGTTGGCATCAAGGACATATAATTGACATTTTTGTGTGCTAATTGTTCCATGACATCAGTAGCACATGAGTTATAGCCATAAAATGCATGGATGTGCGAGGCTTTAATATTTCTTGTGCTTCTTGAGATAGTACACCAACTCTAATACTTTTTAAAATGTTGGCGTAGGTGAGGTCTGCAGATTGGCACATATTTTCTGTTAATTCTCTGTATTAGAAATGTTGCCAAAGGTTGTCATTTCCTATGCTGCCAACAGTTTTACGGCAGAGTTTGTGTCCTAAGGTTTTAAAAATAGGTTCACCTTTCACTGGTGTCAATTGAAGAAGATCTCCGAAAACAATAATGTGTTTTCCTCCAAAGAGCTCTTCGTAGTTTGTTTTAAGTACTTCTTGTAATCTGAGGTGAATCAAAGCCAATATTAGGTTGGAGACCATGCTCACTTCATCTATTAGTAGCATTTTCATTTGTTTTAACACTCTCTGTAGTTTCATTGCAGCTTCAGTAGAAAGTTTGTAATATTCTAATTTGTGTTTGTGTTCTACTGGAAGGAGTAGTAATCACTGTAAAGTGACACTGTCTATGTTGTAGGCAGCTAAACCTGTGGGGGCAGTTACAACAGCTGACAGTTTGTTGTTTGTCAATTGTTGAAGGGACTTGCTGATGATTTTGATTAAGAATGTTTTGCCTGAACCAGCTTCATCACTGACGTATACTAGTATAGGTTTGTAATTTTGGCAGGTACATTCTTTATTTTCATGTTGTACACCATGTGCAATTTCCTTAGTTACTTCGTGAAAAATGGTATGCTGCTCTTTGTTCAATTTTGATTGTAGTACAGTTAAGTCTTCTGTATCTTATTCATAGTGACATATGGTGTTTTCTACTTCTGTCATGGCTAATTCTGCCTCATTTGATATTACTGACTGTCCCAGTGGTTCTTGGCTTCTTGTTACAGAAGGTTGACTACTATCAGGAGTGTCCTTATCTAGTTGGGCCTGGAGTTCTTTGTGTTGCTGTTCATTGTGCAACATTGTTTTGTACTGTGTAAAGTTTACATTGGTTATAGTGCTTTGATTTGCTTTGAAAGCATCTTCATAGGAGTCATAGTTATCTAGTATCTCTTCTTCTTTTCTCCATGGTTTAAAAAGTTGTATCAGGGGCATGTAATATAGTTCTTTATGTTGAGGAGTTTTTAATGACAATTTGATATGATTAATTAAGCTTGGTTTGGTAAGTTTCACTTAGCTGCCTTCACAATTTGTCACTCTGTATCTACCTTTTTTCATCAGGTTTTATATTATTATTGTATGTGAAGTTTTGGGCTATGATGTATAGACACATGGTTTCCAAAGTGGTACTCTTGTTTGGGTAGTATGTGTCTAGTAAATTGTTTTTCAAAATCTCTTGGCTGTTGGGATCATTTTTGGCTATTGTTTCTATGTCGTCGTATGATTTGAGTACTCTTTTTCTAGAATTAGCAGGACCAAGACTTAGCCATACTATATTTTCTGATTTCCATATAAAGCCGTACCGGTTAAATAATCTGCAGCTTCATAGCAGCCGCATTCTCTATGAGAGAGCATGTTTATGCCTAAGCTGTACAATTTCTGAGACAGTGTTTTTTCTGATGATAGGTCATTCCAGAGGTCTTGAAGCTCTGATTTTTCTGCTTTGGTTAAGTAGGCTGTCACATATCGTGCAACTGCAGTGGAATTGTGTGCAATGTACTGTGCATCTATGTTTGCATTCCATAAGAGGGCAATGATTGCATTGTAATCATTGATATATTTTGCTTCTTCTGTTCTTTTTATGTAATATGTGTTCTTAGGTGATTTACCTTTAACACTATGTCTAACTGAAGACATGAAGTTGTTCACTTCACCTGTTTCTGTAACTAGTCTAGGGAAACCAAAGTGGCCTTTTGTGTAGTATTTCCCTTTGTTTTTGTATTTGCGACGACAATATTTCCCACATGTGTGTCTTTGAAATTGTACAATTTGTGCAAGAAGATCACTATTTGTTGCTTCTGATGGAATTTCACAGGTGACATATTTTTAGATAAACTGTAAAACAGTGGCATCACTGTCTTGACCAAATTTAGGAGCATCTTTAATCCATAAAAGCATGTGGATATGTGGTGCTCCCCTGGCCTGGCACTCTTTTCTCCAAAAGAAGTGTTGCACTTCTCCGAGGGGAGGAACAGTTTTATTACCAATAAAGTGTAGCATAGCAATGAAACGATGATGGAAATATCTTGAAACATTAACAAAATCTAGAGAGCAAAGTTCTCCAGGTGTTAGTATATCTATGTTTGTTTTGTTTTTGTTTGATATGCGTAGGAAATCATGCAAATCTTCCCATGCATATTCTGCACAACTTAATGTAATAAACCAAGTGGGCGGGTGAAGGTTTCTTATCATACAACGTCCATCTCAATGACGTTGGAACCAGTACTGTTTAGTACCACGCATGTTTGCTAACAGATTTGTAATGCTTGATTGTAAAACCTCATCTTTTTCTTGCACTTTTTGTAGTAGTTGCGTAGCTGACATATTTTGAAAGTGGGTCATGATTTCAATGAGTGTGCAACTCTGTAACATAGAGTTGCTAGTTCACTTTCAAAGAGTAGGTGGAATATGTATTCTACATTTTGTCTAAATCTGGGATCTTCAGAATACATTCATAATGAGTGGTATTCTGATGCTGTTATCCAAATAGGTCTATCATTGTACCTTCCTCCTTTCCCAGCAGGAAAGAGTAGAGGAAAAGCATGTGCTTCTATACTTTTTTCCAATATGCTGGTTGGTGATCCTTTCGTTTGCCGCATTTGGTAAGTTTCTAGTACATCATCTATGGTGTCATTAGAGTGTAATGGATGAATTGTATAATGGTCTAAAATATTGGATACTGTAGCAGGATCTAGAAGTTGAAATTGACCAGTTTCCGATGACTCTTGAATTATTTCAGTTGTTTCCCTTAGGTTTTCTTCAATATTAATTTCTTTGTAGTATTCATTGTTGTATTTTAGATATTGCAAGTCTTGTCTAACTTTATATTAGTCTACGAGTTGTTGCCAAATTTGTTTTTTTTTGTAGGTATACCATTTACTAAGACAATTAAAGATTGCTCTATTGGACGTTGCACTCCCAGAGTGTGCACATTTTCTTTTAGGTCTAATGGTAAATAAACTACTTTGCCACGAATGCCTTTCACCAATTCAAAGGGAGGTAATTTTGCTGTTTTTGGTTGAGGGCGTATTATTGCTTGAAATGGGTGCACTGTTTGAATTATGATGCACTCATAATAAAATGGTTGGAGTGCATAAAATAGCTTAGAATACACGGAACGGATCGGAGTACATGGAACAGATTAGAGTGCATGGAACGGATTTGAGTGATTGAACGGTTTTGAGTGCATGGAACGGATTGGAGTGCATAGAACGGATTGGAGTGCATGGAACAGATTGGAGTGCACGGAACAGATTAGAGTGCATGGAATGGATTGGAATGCATGGAATGGATTGGAATGCATGGAACGGATTGGAATGCATGGAACGGATTGGAGTGCATGGAACAGATTGGAGCGCATAGAATTGCGTGACTTACATGGAATGGTTTGGAGTACAAGGAACATTTAAAAGAGCATGTAAACCATCATATCACATCTCCATGCTTACTCTCTTCTTTACACCACCACTCAACTAGAACACAGCGATACTATGACACCATTCGGTATAGCTGTTCTCATACCATCATTTGCCTCATACTCCCCATCACTCTAACTAAACACTTCTGGTTACACACCCTCCAGCCAGGCATTTTCCTCAGGCCTAATGCAGCCAGAATCGGTCTGGATAAAACCTGCCAGAACGAACACATACTCTTGATCTCTCAACCACCACACCTACCGCTAAGAAGCAGCTATCACACGAATGCCACACCAGCTGCACACATATCTGGGTCTCACACGCACCTTTGAATCTCTTTATTCTCTCTACTGACTTGAACTTCCGTTCTCGAGGGCGTTGAATCTACCAGTGCCTTGAGACCATATCAATGGTACATAAGGCGATATATAAATGTAAAGTAACATAACAATGTAACATAACATATACATTGAGTTGTTGCAGTGGTTTTAGTAGTGGGAATAATTCCAAATTATTTGTGATAGCACGTGAAGGAGTTTGATTGCTGTCAAGTTTTGTAGTGCAGCAACTGCAAGGTATTAAGGGGTCAGTTATTTCGTATTTGTTTTCTGCTATAAGGTAGAGAGCTAATGCAAACCATTTGGAGTCTTCATTGTTTTCTATTTTGTATGTTACGTCTATAGTTTTTGTGTTACTTTTATAAAAAAGTTCTGCGGCAACACACACACACATGGTTCGGTACTTCAGCGAATGTAGTTTTAGTATTTTTTTTTGTATGTGTGTAGTAGAAGGTTGCCATCTGTACAATTGTTGCTAGTCTGTTGTAAAGCTACTGCAGTTTGTAAGTGGCTTTCACTTCCAAAATATTTTTCTCTGGATATGCTCTATTTCTTCGTGTAGGTCTTTGGCTGTACCATGTAGAAGATTTTTATTTAAATTGGCTAGTGCTAAAGCAGGACTTTTAGCATAGTACAGTTTATAGACTAGATTTCTTATAGTTTAATGATGTATTGATATCATTTTGATATGATGGAAGGTGCTTTTGCAAATAGGTCTTGAAATGCAGGCTAATGAATGTCCTTGTAGTTCTGTGTATTTGCACACTGGACAGGTATCCATAATTTGCAGCAGTTTCATTTTGATTTTGTCTTTGCCTTTCACATACTGATTGAGGAACTGGCGTAAAGATTTGAAAGATTTTTTGCCAATGTTACACATTGACGTGCATGGCCATTTGTATACTGGACGTTCTGGTTCAGTCGAATGGAGAGGTGATACTGAGTTTTCTGGGGATATTTTTGTAAGCGTATTACCTGTTGCATTATGGTATTATTAGGTTTTTCATAACCTCGTCCACTGCTATGTATGGCAATTGTGTTTGTTTGCTTTTGTTTGTATGCTTCTTCATTAAAATATGGTTCTGTGCTCGTGGTGTGACTCCATCCACCTCCACAGATATTTAAGAAGTTATTTTTGTTGACATTCCATTTATTGAGAAGTCTTTTTTGAAATTTAGTAGTTAGTTTTGTTAGTGGTTTCATTCTGTTTAACACTAAAATAAATAACTTTCTTTTGAGAAGGATTGCACTGTCTATCAAAGCTTCTAAGATTAATTTTCTACGGTAGGTTTTAAGGGTTGTGCATGATTAGTCTCCTGTTTTTATAAGATTCTGAAGGACTCTGTGGCAGAACAATTTTGCTAAAATACTTTTTTTTGGTATGGTTATTTGCCACTATATGAAGATTTATAGGAGCAGTTTTAGCAGTAGTGGTAGCTGAATTCTTTTTAATCATTTTCTGTTTAGTTTTACATTTTGATAGAGGAGGCAAAGTTTCTGTACTGGAAGCATGTTTTGTTTCGCTAAATGACTGTATTAGCTGTTTTGTTTGAACTTTTTGTACAAACTCTGCTAGAGATGGATGCTTATTTTGGACACTTTTATTTTCATTTGCTCTATTTCTGCGCTTCTTTCTATGTACTTGCTTTTTGGTAGGCATTCTTTGGGGTCTGTTGAAAAAAAAAGAAGGTATGGGTTGAGCTGTTCTGCAATGTATGTGTGCTGTGTGCATGAGTGTCTGAGTATGATGGTAAAGATGTGTGTGGTGGTGTGTGATTGTGCATTGGGCAGCTACAATTAGTTGGGAAGGCTATTCTTCTTTTTGTGTGTTACTATACTGCGGTTCAGATGACAGTAGAAAGTGAGCTAGTAGTGAGGAAAAGCACTAATAGTACATTTAATGGTAAAAAATTAAAACAGTTCTTTGTTTAGTAATACTAAAATTCTAGGGGCTGAGTTATGTTATTTGTGTTCCAAAAAACAGGGATTTGTGTGCCATTCTGCCTGCTAATCCCTGTTTAATAAATGGGGATTTGTGGGCAGAATGATGCAGAAATCTCAGTTTGTTTGGTGCACAAATTACATGAATCAACTGCACAGTGTGTTTGAGTAACAGTAAGAATATTAAGGTAGTATTGTACTTACTCTTTTTTTGTGGAATGGGCAGGTTTCTTCGGAGATGCTTGTAGTTCAGATGCTGCTGCTTTTCAGGAGAGCGGTCTTCACTGCAATTGTAAAAGAAAAAAGTTAGTAATTCTGTGTGTTTATAGCACTGATGTTAATTTAGACTTTGATTTGTATGTTTTTGTAGTAGTATTCTTGTTTGATATCTAGACATAGTGTATGCATGCAGTTCATTTGACTATGTGCAGCCTTTATATTTTTTGTTTACAATATGTTAGTTCAAAATGCTTTGCAAATGAGTAGAATATTAAGTGTATGAAACTTGCTTGGTTTTTTAAAGCTGTGTTATAGAATGTTAGGAGAAAGAAGAAATAATAATATATTTATTTTGCAATTTCTATAAGGTAAACGGCAGAAACTGTATAGAAAAGCATGAATGTATGCATTTGTGAAGGTGTGGGTAATAAATCAGAAGGATGTGAATTACAGGAAGTGGTGTTATTGCAGCTTGGAGCTTTTCAATGATAGTGTCTATGTGTGTGAGTGTATGAAGATGCATGACCATATCCTGGCTGTGTGTAATTTTATAATACACTACTAAGTGTTTTTCCACAATTACACTGTTATTTCTCTCATCTTCTAATATTATAATTTGTTAGCAAGGTGTGTGTGTAAAAAAAAATAGATAGCAGACAGGTCTGGAATTGACAGTTGATTATAGGAGATGGAAAAAATTACAATAAGTTAATTTTATAGGTTGTACAGGTTAAGTGGCATTACTCTGTTTATATGCATTCATAAGAGTTGTACATGTACTCTGAATAAAATATGCATACCTGTATTCATGCATGTGGATATGCATATAGCTGTAATTAAAAATCGTGGACACTTGTACAGTAGTTTTTGTAGTAGGTGCTTTCCAATGATATGAGACTTGTACTCAGAGTGATCAACAGTACATTTGAAGTGCTGAATTTTGATGATGGAGTTAGATGTACAGGTCTTTGATGTGATTGGTGGATGGCTGTGTGACTGCTTAGCTGTATCCATTGAGGGAATGGCAGAGAGAGTGAAGTGGAAAGGGTAGAAGGGCTGTCCAAGAGTTACGCGGTACGTGGGCACCGTGATTGTCTGCGGACAGGGCGTACCACATCCAGGGCTATGTGCCTTATTGCAATGTAAAGGGAATTGTAGAATTTTGTGAAGATATGGGCAGGATAAACATTCCCAATGTGGTAGTTTTGCATTGTGGTGCTTTCCATTTGGGCTATGTCAGTGCCCCTACTTTGTTGGCAGATTTGGAACACTTGGTTCAAGCAGTAATGTACATCCTTCCAAATGCCAAAGTAATTTTTTACTGGATTAGTACCTAGGGCAATATGGGACAATAGTTCGATTTTTTAACCTCACCAAAACATTGCTAGGTGTGCAATCAACCGAGGCATCTGTGCTTTCATGCTTAGAGCTGGAATGTTTTTCTGTAATAATGTGAATATTGATTCCAGTAATGCTGTTTATTTTAATGAAGATGGCATTTCCTTATCTTTTTGGGAAATGCCATGCTGTTTTGGAATGTAAGGATTGCTTTGGAGGAGGTTATGTGAAAATTTTAGTAGTAAAGTAAGAAAAAAAAGAAATAAATACAAAATAACAGGTGTTTGTCAAGCATCTGAAAAAAAAACTTCTCCTTTCAGAGTCAACCTCAAAGGGGAAATGGGGCACACTTTTTAAATTTACATTCACCACGCTCAGATTTTTCGATATGTCCGCGGACATGGCGGTAGTCCACGGGCATCGCGTATTACATACAGGGCTTTTGGGGTGGAGAGGCATGCAAATGAGAATGAGCAGAGCAAGGGATTGTTCAGTAAAGTTTACTGGGTGTGTTGTATAAGGAGAGAGTTTGTCAGAACGTATTTTTCCTGAAAGAAGAACAGTTAGCTATGGCTGGGTGTTTCAGAAAACAGATTATCTGGATTTTGGGAGACTCATGGGTACATTGGTTGGAGGTGCATGCAGAACGCTGTGGAGCAGCTGCAGATCTTGGATTCCCTCATGTGGAAGTGCACTGGCATGGAGTGTGTGGAATGAAGTGGCTGGACTTGGTACCTCTCTGTGCTAGTTTGGAGACAGATCATCAGCCAGACATAATTATAATTAATTGTGGAGGGAACAGTTTAGGACATGAGTCTGGAATTTCTTTGCAATTTGCAATGAAAGAAGGACAGGTCATGGACATGTTTCCAAATTCCCAAGTAATTTTTTCTCATATTGCACAGAGACAAATATGGCTGCGTTCTTCTTCATTTGGCCCACAAATGGAGAAGGCGATGCGCAATGTCAATAAGGCTGTTTGTGCCTTTCTAAGAGATGTTGGCATGTCCTCTTTTCACAATGAAAATATTATGTTTCGTAGCACATACATTTTTTGCAGAGATGGAGTCCATCTTACTTATGCTGGTAATAAGATTTTTCTGAGAAATGTGCAAAATGCATTGCAAACTTTTTTGGAATTACAGCCATCCATTTTGTAATAGGTGTTGACTATTTCAAGTTTTTCAAACACAAAAAAACACCACCAAAAGGTTCTTTTCAGAGCCATCACTTCCTCCCCGAGAAAAGTGCAATGGTTTTGATAGGGCAGCACCCCAACATTTTAGAGGTCCACGAACTGTCCGTGGACTTCTAAAAAATGAACAGGGTCCTGCTCAATTTATTTGCCACTTCTATTTTTAGACTGTGAAAGGCAGCTCTGAAAAGAGCCTTTTTTTGGGGGGATTTTTGTTCTTTTATATATTTTTTTGGTTTTTACACACAACACACTAGGAGAGGAGGGGAAAGGAGGGTAAGGAAGGGACACCAACCACGGGGAGAGGAAGATGTAAGGTCAGCCTTATTTAGGTAGTGGGCAGACCTTCTCATGCTCCTTAACCATAGTCTCGAAAGCACTCCGAAGAATCTCCCCCCTGCAGAGTACAGCATCGCAGTACAAACACAAAACTGTGACCCTCGAAAGGTAAGGGTCAACAGCATCATGGATGGCCTGTGAGGCAGCTGGAGGGATGCACTGTCCCACAGAAGTGTCTCTTGTGGTGACAGGAGCAGAAACAGAGGATGTGGTAGAGGAACTCAACCTACTACATTGATCACAAGGTACAACCTCACGAATGGCCCCACCGTGAAACGACCTTAGGTGTCGCTTCATAGATGTCGTACCAAAGCTGTATGAACCAGGCCTCCCAGGACTCAGCACCGTTTTGCACTAGTTGCAGGTGACCTTGTTCGTAAATGCTTTTGGTACGTCACCATGAATGGTAAATAACCGCCACACCCAAAACTCACAGCGAGTGCTGGTACTAGGCACTTCCACTACCTCATCCTCTTCATCCTCCTCTACATCCTCACACCTGTTCCCCTCTTCAAGCCCTTGGGGAGGTGGTGTAGGGGGTGGGGTTGGTGCTGAGACAGATGCAGCACCAGCTGGAGCAGCAAGCATAGATGCCATCAGGTCTGATGGAAAGCAGCAAGAGCAGCAAAATCTGGTAGATTAGCAGACAAAGTAGACAATGCTCTGTCTGATAGCCAGAAGCACAATGAGGATGAGCTCTGGGGTGTGGCCTTTTATAGGGGTGCGGGTGTGCGCTCCGCAGACAGCCACACTGTCTGTGGACAGATCAAACAGTCAAAAAAAGCTCAGAAAGTTCCAAAAAGTATATAGAAAGTCAGTGTCATTGTCTGGGACATGTGCAATGGTGAATTTTTACTATAAAATACTTTGGATTGTCTGAAAAAGTACTTTTAAAATGTTCGGGGACCTGGACAGTGTCCGCAATTCAGGACACACGCTCAGCGAAATGATGACGTCGCGAACAAGTCCGCGAAGGGAACGAATGTCCGCAGGACTCCAAATGCACAGGAACGGTTGTACGCGTGCGTGCGGGTGTTCGTAGGACTTATGGGTGTGGTGCACATGTGCGTAGATATTCTAGAGTCCGTACAGACAAGTATAGTGTCCTTAGGACACCTCCATTTTGTTTAATTACGGACATTCCGGACACTGCACGTGTTCTTCGAACAGTTTCAACTTGCCTACGGACAGTACAGACAGGTATAGTGTCCTTAGGACACTTCCATTTTGTTTACTTACAGACATCCCGGACACTGTGTGTGTTCTTAGAACAGTTTCACTGTACTGCGGACCGTACGGACAGGTATAGTGCCCTTAAGACACCTCCATTTTGGTTAATTGCAGGCATTCAGAACACCTAGTGTTTTCTAAGAACATTATCATCTTGCCTGCAGACAGTACAGACAGGTTCAGTGTCCTTAGGACACCCCCATTTTGGATAATTACAGACATCCAGGACACCCGTGCTCTCCGCAGACATCTTAACTGCCTTTTTAAAAAAATAAGACACAAAGGACTGAATTAAAACACACATAATATTTTTTTATTATATACAGATAAAGAATTTATGAAAGAGAGGGCGAAGCAGAAACTGACACAAACACAGAGGAATTGGGGGTTTGGAGTGGATGGATAGGAGGAGATGAAGGGATGGAAGTCTCATCGTAACGTTTTTCTTGGTGTTGAGGGTTTGAGGATAGTTGACTGGGATATGGAGAGGGGGAACAGGTACATGTGGCAAAATGATATTTATTTTTTTCTTTTATGTGGTCCTCCACAAAATGTTTCAAAAGATTTAAATTTTCAATGAGCATGTCCTATTTTTGTTCCATGCGCTGCATAGTATTTTCTAATGTCTCTTTTGGTGTATTATTTTCAATGTTTGTATGGTCTGTTAAAAAGAAATATGTATGTTATGCACATAAATTAATGATTATTAATTTGGTTATATGGAGAAGTGTCTACCATTAGTATCACTATCTTCAGACATTTCCTCACGTGGGAAAATTTCCTCAAGCCATTCCAAAGTACTGGTCATTTCTGTGTAAAAAAAATAATATATATATTACTTTTAGTTTACCTAATACAGAAAGTTTAGAAATATATAAGAACAATGAACTTTACTTACTAGCTTCTGGTAAATCGTGTTCTTACTGTTCTGTAGGTCTGCTGTTGCTGCTAGTTGTGCAGTTTCTGTGAGGTAATTATGTTGGAAAGATATCTTTTTTGTTTTGGTATATTCCATTTTTAGTACATATAGTATTTAAATGGATGGTTGATGTGTTAGATATATAGGTTCCACTTTTTATTTATTATTACATATAATGTGTTATGTGCTGCTCTTTGAACTTGTGCAGTGTTTATATGGCATGATAGAACAATTTAAGATACCCCCTGAGTTTTCGGGTAGTGTTGATGTTGTCCACATCCGTCTTCGGAACATACGCACAGTCCGCGGACATCAAAATCACTAGCTGGGGGTTCAGTATGTTCTATGTTAAATGTATATAAAGTAAGGGAATCCTAGTAAACTTTTATCAAATTCACACTATGAAAATGTATATTCAATAAAATAAAATTTCATAAAGGGAGGTTATGGTCAAGTTGAGCCATTAAAAACCTATGAAATTCAGTAAAAAAAACTTTGTTAAAGGGACTTATGGTTAAGTTGCTCTATTAAAACCTATGAAATTCAGTAAAAAACTTTGTTAAAGGGACGTTATGGTTCCAAGTAAAACCGAAAACCCCCTGCAATTCGATAGTTGTGGTAAGCGAAGCAACCGTAACTCGTGTCACCACCGTGCATTGCTAAGACTAACACCCAGGACATCAAAGATGACATCACAAATAATAGCATATACACTTCAATTATATCATTGCACCATATTGCACATACGGTACATTCCCTGTATAATACCTATACTAACTATACACATATTACGATAGTGTATGTGGCCATTGGCCAGATTCTCGGGGGCACAGCCTACAACCATTCCCCCAAGAATCTGGCCACTGGCTACAACCACCACAATAGAATGAAACCATATAACAAGAATGTACAATACACCTTCAAATAACAAGACTCTCCCCCTGCCGCCCATTTCAATAACCTCCACGGACAGAAAGATTCATGGCAGACATGCCAACACCTACACAGCTTGTTTTTGATCGTAACAAAAGCTCTATATAAACTTTGTTCCACTCCCCAACACTTTTCAGGCCCTCTTTCATCCACAAAGTAACCCCAAATATATTTTCCTGACTTTGGTTCCTCACCACACTGTCCACGGACAAATGTGGCCACCATTTAAAATTTGATGACTCACCTCACGTTTTAAAACATCCAATCAGCACGCGCCTCTCTGCAGCATTTGGTGACCATTCATCGAACTGTGCCAAAGTTACAAGCTGGCCAAAATGATAACTTTATACAAATCCCAAATTCTCCCATTTATGTTTCTTATTCTGATAACCCATCATTTTGATAAATGAATGTATGTTTTATGCTATATATATATTCTATATTATTCTGTGATACATTATTTATTTTTAAAACCCAATTTATTAGAGGGTCTGGACAGGGGAACAGACGTTGTGATGTGAAGGAGGATGACGAGGAAGTAGAGGAGTGCCTACCTCCAGCGCCAAGAAGGAGTCAAGGATGTGGCAGTTTTTACCACTGTTGGGGGTGTACCGTAGGCTAGGGGTGCCCAGGTGAAATGCATTGAGTGAGGAGTCATACTCAGTCATGGACAACCTGGGCAGCACTCCTTTGGGACCACCACCATGCACCACCACACCAGATCAAACCACCCGTATACTCTGAAAAAGGCTGTCCCTTACTCAGGGAGAAGCAGGTTAACGTCCCCTATCCTAACCTCCTCAACCATTCCTGCCACCACACAGGCTACTCCTGTGGGGCCGAGGATCCTGCCGTCTGCCTCACAGGACATACAGGAGGCTATCGATCCTTACCTTTCGAGTGTGGCCGTTCTCTGTATCTACTATGACACACCGCTCTGCAGAAGGGAGACGTTTCATAGTGATTTCAAGGCCGTGGTCAAGGAGCACTAGAAACACTGCCCCTACCATTGATTTAAGGCCCGCCCACATCTTCCCCTGTCCACCTGCCCCTCCGTATCTGTGGTTGGTGCCCCTTCCCTCCCTTCCCTGCCCCACCTTACCTCCTCAAATCTCCAAAAAGAAAAAAAAAAGACCCCAAAAATATAAAAGCCAAAAAGAAAAAAGAATTGTTCCTTTAGGAGTCACCTTTCACAGTTAAAAATGACAACTAAAAATAAAAATCACAGGACCCTTTGTAGTTTTTATAGTCTGCAGACAGTACGAAAGTCCACGGACACCAAGAAAATTCCAGGCATAGGGTGGGGAATCAAATTCATTTGAATTGTTTTTCATTCAAACATGGTGGCTCTCAAAGGACCTTTTATTCTAATTTTTGGGGAGTTTTATATACTGAACTAACAAATGTGCTACTGAACATATTTATTAATTCCAACTTCAACCAAAACTGCTTCTAATTGTCTACTGTTTTTTTTTTTATTTACTAGAACTACTCAAAAAATCCTTCACAACAAATTTCACGAGCTCACAAAAATTATTTCAGTGCATTTTGGATATTCATGATAAAAATCTGATTTCTAATATCAGTCAAATGCACTCCATCTCCTTGAAAAATGTTTACACCCTCCAACTTAATATTTTGACTGCTTACTCTCTGTTCTCTATCTTTCTTATATGCACCTACTCTATCAGAATTGTCGCTGGACCTAGTATGATAGCAACCTCATCTGTCTACTCTCCCTCCCCTTAGAGTCCCCCCCCAGCACTATCTGAAATGTGGTCAGGCCTAGTACAATAGTCACTTGTTTGGTGCCTCCCCTACTTTCTGCACCCCTCTCCCTCAACTTTTGTTTTTCTCAGGCTCTACCAGAAATGTAGTGAGGCCTAGTACGGTAGTCACCTGTCTGTTTCCATTTCCTTCCCACTCTCCCCCTCCCTTCCTTTTCTATGTCTTAGCTCTTGCACTATCTGAAATACTGATCATGGCCTGTAAGAATGTCATTGTATTTTCCCTTGTTCCCTCCCTTGCATTGAAGCGCTTTGAAACACATTGTGTATAGGCGCTTTTTAAATAAACTATCATTATCATATACTTTTCTTTTATTAAAATATGCCATGCTTAAAGTATATAAAAAGGACTTACACCTTTATTGATATGCTTTCTAGCTTCTTCCATGTGAGGAAAAAACAAGTTTGGAAGTCTCCATATTTGTCTTTGATTGATTTCAGAAAAAATTATATTCGCAGCTGGAAGTTCCATTATGCTTCTCAGGATATCCTTCATGGCAAACTGCAAAGATCCTGCAGTCACGCAGCCCAAACGGTTGCCTCCAGAATGCACAATAATAATATCTGGACCTTTAAAGTGAGCTGTGCCTCCAAGAATCTGGCCACTGGCCACATACACGTAGTAATATGTGTATAGATGTTATATGTACCATAAGGGGAGTATACCATATGTGTAATATGGGATAATGATATCATTGAAGTGTACATGGTATTTTTGATCGTAGTACAATTGAGGATAGTGCTCCTTGATCTCTCCTCCGTGTTTGACACAGTGAACCATTCTATCTTTTTTGAATGCCTCCATAATACCTCCATAATACATTTGGCATCACAGACCGGGAAATGAACTGACTTTCTTCCTGCAGCGTCTTCCAGGGTACTATCCTATTGTTGTAGCTCTTTAATATGTATCGCATCCCTCTGGCTCACCCCGTCTCTTCCTTCTTTTCTCATTTCCAGTGTTATGGTAATGATACCCAGCTTTGCTTGAAACTTCCCTCTAATCCTTTCTTTTCTGCCTGTCTGATCCCTGATTGTTTGACCTCCATCGAGGCATGGTGTGCGGCTAATGATCTCTGTGTGAATGCCAGTAAGACAGAGATTTTCCTTATTTGGACAGCTGTGACCTGTTCCTTTCCTACTTTCTGGCCATTGTTCTTGAGCTCTCTATCTTCACCATCCTGTGAGGCCAAAAACATTGGGGTTATCTTTAACTTCTCTTTTTACTTGACTCCTTACATGTAGGACCCTTTGAAGAAGGGCCATTTTGAACTTCACCTTTTTACAGGAATTCTATGTTTCCTTACATTACTTCAGAAGTTGAATGTTTCAGGAGCCCTGGTCTTCTGTAGTTTGCACTACTGCAACAGTCCCTTTGTCAATCCCCCCTTTGTTCTGTATGGCTCTTTTAGCTAATCCAAAATAGTGTGCAAGACTTATCCTTTGCCTTAAGCCCAGAAATTGTATCTCTGAAGCCCTAAATTCTGTACACAGATTCATGGTGGCTGCAAGGATGAAATTGAAGATCCTCTGTATAATCCACAAGGCGTCCTAGGGCCTGGGACCATGCAATTTCCAACGTCTGCTCCGAATACTCCCCTGCTAGAGCTTTGTGTTTATTTAACTCAAATTGCCTGCTTGTGAAATGCTTCTCCAAACAGAGAGGGGATGGTAGACTACTTTATTTAGCTTGTGCTTTGCTTTGGAACAGTGTCCCAGCCCCTTTCAGACTTCCTTAAGTTCTGGAAATGTTTCAAAACTCTGGTTTTGTCTTCCTCTTTCCCTCTCTCATTACTCTTCTAACTGATCTGACTTCTACTGAGACTTGTGGTCTGGTGCCTCCTTAATTTTACTGGTATGAGGCACTATGTCTAGTTGACACCAGTAACTCTCCCCCTTCAGCACTGTCCTTGAAGGCCCACTGCCTGGTGGCTGTGCACCCCACCCTTGGGACTCTTCTGCCCAACCACTTATGCAGTGGCCTTGCACATTGGCACCCATTGGCTCTTCTTTCCCATGCTCCCATCAGCACTTGCACATCCCTACTCCCCCTTTCATTAATACACTTGTGTTACTGCGCAATGCATATGTGCATTTATAGCAGTACTGTGTACAATTTGTTTGTATAAGTAAAGGAAATGCAGATAGAAAACATTTGGGGAACATTGTAAAGCGGCAGTTGATGTATGGAAGTTTAATATGGAAGTTAACTATGCTGATAGGGTTACATGTAGAGTTTTTTTGAGTGATAGCTGGATAGATGTGGGATTGTTTCGAATGCAGGCAATGAGGGAGTATTGCAAACATAAAAGCGATAAGAGTAGAAAGGCTGTCTTGTGCAATGGTGTGCATGTGCCATCCGGATGTTTTAATGATGCCTGGTCTGGAAAGGGGACTGTGGAGATGACGGATACTTATGGAGATACACATATTATAGTTGTTAATGAATGCTAGCGAAAAGTATTTGTGACAGAAAATTGATTCGGTCCTTTTTTCTTTTTCTCTACCATACAATTGTCCATTATTTCCAGTAGCATAGTGCAAAATGCTAATGGAAATTTTGGAGAATCGCGTTGAGTCTCACTACTTCATTCAAGAACATAAATTATATAGAATCTATAAGATTCATTTTTTTAATTCTATTTTTTAACTTTGAAAGGTGGGTCCTAAAGGAACCTTTTTAGGTGTTTCATTTTCATTTCTTTTTTTTGCAGTAGGGGCCAGGAACAGGGCCGTCACGAGAGGAGTGCAGGGGGTGCAAACTGCCCCGGGCCTCGCACTTGGGGGGGCCCGCTGCCCCCTCTCCTAAGTGGAAGGCAGCACAGTCTCCCATGTCCTTTATTCACATGGGGGACTGTGCTGTCGGCTCTCTGCCCTGCAATGATTTTGCTGTTTGTTGCAAAGCCGCTTGGCTCCGCAACAAACAGCAAAATTATGGTAGACAGCAGGGCTCAGAAGTGGGCTCTGCTGTCTCCCGTCATTCAGCTGAAAACGTGGACATGCTGAATGACAAGAGAGGACTCCTCTCCTGTCAGTCAGTGTGTTCACGTTGCTCAGCGTGACCACGCTGACTGATGAGAGAGGAGTTCTCTCTTGTCAGTCAGTGTGTTCAGGTTGCTCAGCGGGACCACGCTGACAGATGGGAGAAGAGTTCTCTCTTGTCAGTCAGTGTGTTCATGTTGCTCAGCATGACCACACTGACTGACAGGAGAAGAGTTCTCTCTTGTCAGCCAGTGTGTTCATGTTGTCAGTGTGATCACGCTGACTGATGGGAGAGGAGTTCTCTCTTGTCAGTCAGTGTGTTCACATTGCTCAGCATGAACACACTGACTGACAGGAGAGGAATCCTTTCCCTCTTCTGTCTGTCAGTGTGTTCATGTTGTCAGCGTGATCACGCTGACTGATGGGTGAGGAGTTCTCACTTGTCAGTCAGTGTGTTCACATTGCTCAGCATGACCACGCTGACTGACAGGAGGGGAGTTCTCTCTTGTCAGTCAGCATGTTCACGTTGCTCAGCGTGACCATGCTGACTGATAGGAGAGGAGTTCTCTCTTGTCAGTCACTGTGGTCACGTTGCTCAGCATGACCACGCTGACTAACAGGAGAGGGCTCCTTTCCTGTCAGTCAGTGTGTTCATGTTGCCAGCGTGATCACGCTGACTGATGGGAGAGGAGTTCTCTCTTGTCAGTCAGTGTGTTCACATTGCTCAGCATGACCACGCTGAATGACAGGAGAGGAGTCCTCTCATGTCAGTCAGTGTTGTCAGCATGATCACGCTGACTGATGGGAGAGGAGTTCTCTCTTGTCAGTCAGTGTGTTCACGTTGCTCAGCGTGACCACGCGGACTGATGGGAGAGGACTCCTCTCCTGTCAGTCAGTGTGTTCATGTTGTCAGCATGATCACACCGACTGATGGGAGAGGAGTTCTCTTTTGTCAGTCAGTGTGTTCAGGTTGCTCAGCATGACCAAGCTGACTGGCAGGAGAGGAATTCTCTCCTGTCAGTCAGTGGGCCTCATTACGACCCAAGAGGTAAGTTACCGCCTGGGTCGTACCCTTACCACCATGGTGTAAACTATGTTTACACCATGGTGGATGGCGGATTTACCGCCCCATTCCAAGGTGAGTGGGGCGGTAAATCCCCATTTCCCATTTTACCCTTCCCCATTCCCATTTTTGCCCCATAGGGCATAATGGGAGTGGGGAAGGCGCTAATTATGCCACCGTAAATTACGGTGGCGTAATTAGCACCATGGTCCCTTAGCGCCATGGATTTTTACGCCTGCAAAAAGCAGGCGTTAAACTCACCATGGCGCAAAGGGACCTCAGAATCAGGCGTTAAGGGTCGGGGCTGTTTACGGCGCCATTAACCCCTTAACGCCTGACTCGTAATGAGGCCCCGTGTGTTCATGTTGTCAGCATGATCACGCTGACTGATGGGAGAGGAGTTCTCTCTTGTCAGGCAGAATGTCTATGTGTCGGCTGCATGGATGCTTTTTAAGGGTGCATGGATGTAAGGTAAGTGTTTTTTATTTTAAATTAAAAGTGTATATGTGTATTTAAATTAAATTAGTATGTATATGTGTATGTATGAATGCATGTGTGCATGTTGGTGTTTGTGTCAATGCTGTGTTTGGTTTTATGTATACATGCATGTGCAACTGGTGGATGATTACATGGTGAAAGTGTTTTTTGTGAGTGTGTGTTCAGCACCACCCCTAAATGTAGCCGCCCTGGGGGTCACTTCATTAAGGGGTGGGTTTGGGGCATCAGAGGTGCGCCTAGGCTAAAATGTCAGGGGGGGAAAGGGGACTAACACTTCAAATGTTGGGAGAGGCGCTAACGTCAGAGGCTGTGAGGAAGGGGTAAACTTCCTTGTGTGGGGGCACCTAACATCTTTCCAAATTTCGAATGAGACTATTCTGGTGAAGCTTCAATTTTACAAGCAGCTACCTCTTGCCTTCATTTCTGAAATGTCACACTTAAGGACTGCTGTGAGAATGAGATGTCTCACATCACCACTTCCCTTCTAATCACTCCCCTAGCATGCAAGTGCTAACCCCACATCACGATTTCAATTACCTAAAAATGTATGGATATGAATGCAGCTGCTAACAGTGAAATGACTTCTCATGGCCATGCTAATCCCTATGGCAATTCTCACCCAGTTCCTCCCCTCCCCACCCAAAACACCTCCTCACTGGAACTCTTTGAGCTAGCTTTAAACACGCTTTGCCATCAAACTTTGCCCTCAATGTGCCTGCAAGTGTTTCCTCAAAGGAGTCTTCTGAGAGTTCATGACTTCATTGGAGTTATAAACACGTAACTGGTGTAATAAAAATGTCTTAATCAGATCTGCCTTTGGCCACTCAATTTAAAAACACCCTGCGTGTCTTTCGCTGAAGTTCTTTTAAAAATAAGCATTGGCAATGCCAACAGTTTTGGCTTGTGTATAAGTATTAGTCACTTACCAGGCACTGCTATTAGCTGCTCAGGTACTCAAACCATTTTGCACTGGCACTATCAATGGCCAGCTAATACCAATACAGAAGTGCCTTTCCCATGCCTACACAAATGCCCAAATTGTTAGCATTGCCAGTGCCTTTTTTCTTTACTCTTGATGCACAGGACTATGCATCAAGGTTAAAGCAAACATACTACTTGGCTAAATTGGCCCACATTGAATGGTACACCATCAGCCTGGATATACTTTCATGGCATTTTTACTGGCTGGGAGTCTGTACATGGTAATAATGGCATATATTGATGCAGCCTGTATGGACTTAATTAGAACAACCAGCATGAATATATTTTTATACTAGCATATCTCGCGTGGAAAGGCGGCATGAAATGTATTGGAAAATTTTCCTATGCACAATTTGTGATTTGCAACTATTGGGAATTTCCAAGTGCTTCCATAAAAAACCAATTGCAAACTGTATGGATTTCTACCCAATTTTTGCAAAGAAAGTGCTGTAAAATGCATACTTTTAACCCAATGTTTCAAACATTTTCTTGGGAGTGAGAACCCCTCAAACAACCCCTGTTTGGTTTGGGCTCCCTCACTGTGCTCTGTTGATCCTGCCTAATTGGCACAAACATTTAAGCCTCTTAAGTTCAGAAATGTACCAGCCTCCACTGTACATAATTTGTCACTGTGTATGATCTGTGCTTTAATGCTCACACAGGAGCAGGGTGCTCCTTAATGATATGATATGGCATTTATAACGTGCCTGTACAAAAGTGTTTCTAGGCGCGACAAGGCAACGAGGGAGAAACAAAAGAGTACGACAAAACACATCTTACTAGGCCTTGAGTCATTCAGATCATGCAAGAGCAGGGAAGGGGGAGGGAAGAAGTGCTGAGGGTGGGGTAGGATGCAGAAGTGCAGGAACAAAGGAGAAACAAGAGTGCAGCCAACGGGTGGAGAATAAGAGCAAGAGCGGGGACTGTAGGATTACAGATACAGACCACAAGTGCAGGGGAGCCAAGAGGCAGTGCAGTATTGCAACAGGACAGGCAGGGACCTGGGCCCGAATTCAGAGCTTGACCAGGTGACCAGTGCATGGATCAGGCAGGTGATCAGCAAGGGAGAGGAAGAGAGGAGGCAGAAGCAAAGAGACAGGCTGTGAGGTGCTTCTGGAACCGGAGATGGTTCTCCTCAAGTTTCAGCGAGGCAGGGAGGCTGTTTCCAGAGGGAGGCCCAAGCCGAAGAAAGAGATCGCCCTCAACTCTTTGCTTGGAAAAGTGACTGACCCTCAGAGAATTGGAGTTGGCGCAGTGGAGAGCTCATGCCATCTTATATATATTTTTTTCATATGATAAAAAAGTTAGTCTGGCATGAACCTTTCTTCAGTAGAGAAATCTAACTTTGCTGTAGTTGATTTGGAGTTGTAGTAATAAAGCATATTTGGGATCCTGCACACAAAATCAATGGTAGATTTCTCGAGTCTCGTGTTTGCGGATGTGCTGGCTGAGTGCAGAAAATTGTAAGAGGGCCTCACCAAATGTTTTGCCCCAGGCCTCACTACATCTTCTGACAGCCCTGACAGGGAGTATGATGGGGGAGGAAAATAAGGGAGGGGGAACCAATCACAGATACAGAGGGCCATATGGACAGGGGTGCATGTAGGGTGTGCCTTAAAATCGAAGGTTAAGGGCAGTGTTTCTCATGCTTATTGATTTCAGCCTTGAAAGCACTTGGAAACTGCTCCCCCCTGCAGAGTGGTGTGTTCCAGTAAATACAGAGAGCTATTGTCTTTGAAAGATATGGATCAACAGCCTATTTTATGGTCTGTAAGGTAGCTGGTGGGATCTTCTGTCCCACAAGATTAGTCTGACTGGCGGCAGTATCAGTGGAGGAATATGAGGTAGAGGAAGACAGTCGACTACTACCTGAGAAAGGAACAGCCTTTCTCAGAGCACCCCGCTGGTTGGATTTGGTGTGGCGGTACAGGAATGTGGTCCCGTAGGAGTACTGGCCAGGTTGTCCATGACTAAGTGCAATGTTACACTGCATTTCACCTTAGAAACCTGAGCCTTCGGTACACCCCCAACGGAGGCAAAGATCTGCCACACCCAATATTCTCTGTGGGTGCTGGAGGTAGGTATTTCCTCTTTCTTATGTTCCTGGTCCTCTTGATTCTTCTCTCTATCATTGCATGTTTTCTGTTGTCAAGCCCTTTCAGCTGGTGGTGTTGGTGGTGGTGGCTCCTGGGGAGGATGGATGGCCATGGCTTCCGCAATTTTTGAAGTTAAATAACAGTTGTGCTAATACTCATTCAAGCATGTGCTGTCTCCCGGATTGCAGATGGAAAATCAGCAAGAATAGGTGTAGGAGCTGGGCAAGTGTAAACTTTCAGCTTAAAACTTCCTAGATTGGCTGAAAATGCAGTTTCAAACTGTTCGTGAAGCATGGATCCAATTGTGAACACGTCATCACAATGAATGCGCTTTTGGTCACGTGGTGCTGTCTGGAAAGTCTGCAATTAAGTCAGACATTTGCAAACATCGGTGAACAAAAGAAAATGGTGTAAAAAGTTTTTGAAAGTTGAAAGAAGTGTTAAGAATGTTCTTAGAAGGTGGGGAGTGGCACAGTTTCACTTCAAACGTACGTCTTAGATTGGCCGTAAATGTTGCTATTTTGGGGGTGAATATGATATTAATTAGTTGCAGCAAATTAGGGTGCACTAGTAAAAACCTATGAAATTCAGTGAAAAAAACATTGTTAAAGGTACATCATGGTTATGTTGTACTAGTAAAAACTGATGAAATTCAGTGAAAAAACATTGTTAAAGGGATGTTATACCGATACCGAAATACCGATAAAATTCAGTGAAAAAATCAGTTAGAAAGTGTGCCCTAATATCGTCACTGTGTTAAAGTTGAACTTAGAAAGTGTGCCCTAATAGGATCACTGTGTTAAAGATGAACTTAGAAAGTGTGCCCTAATAGCGTAACTGTAGAAGGTATTCCAACATCATTGAGTGTGCCCTAATATCGTCACTGTGTTAGAGTTGAACTTAGAAAGTGTACCCTAATAGCATCACTGTGTTAAAGTTGAACTTAGAAAGTGTGCCGTAATAGCGTAACTGTGTTAAAGTTGAACTTAGAAAATGTGCCCTAATAGCGTCACTGTCTTAAAGTTGAACTTAGAAAGTGTGCCCTAACATCGTCACTGTGTTAAAGTTGAATTTAGAAAGTGTGCCCTAATAGCGTAACTGTAGAAAGTATTCCAACATCATTGAGTGTGCCCTAATATCGTCATTGTGTTAGAGTTGAACTTAGAAAGTGTACCCTAATAGCGTCACTGTGTTAAGGTTGAACTTAGAAAGTGTGTCCTAATAGCGTCACTGTGTTAAAGTCGAACTTAGAAAGCATGCTCTAATAGTGTAACTGTAGAAGGTATTCCAACATCATTGAATGTGGCCTAATATCGTTACTGTGTTAGAGTTGAACTTTGAAAGTGTGCCCTAATAGCGTAACTATGTTAAAGTTGAACCTAGAAAGTGTGCCCTAATAGCGTAACTGTAGAAGGTATTCCAACATCATTGAGTGTGCCCTAATAGCGTCACTGTGTTAAAGTTGAACTTAGACAGTGTGCCCTAATAGCGTCACTGTGTTAAAAGTTGAATTTAAAAGTTATTCCCAACATCATTCAGTGTTCCTGCTAGCATACACTTTACTGATTGCCACAATATCACACTACTACGCTTACTCTCTCCTATACACCACCATTCAACTAGAACACAGCAGTACTATGACACATTCGGTAAAGCTGTTCTCATGCTAACATGACTCATCAAACTACCCATCATCCTAATAAAACACAGCTAGCTAGCACATACCGGCTAGCTTAGGCGTCTCCTCAGGCCTAACGCAGCCAGAACTTAGTCTGGATGTCCACCCTCCAGACTGAACACATTCAACTGATCTCCTCAGCACCCCACCTACCGCTAAGAAGCAGCTATCTTGCAACAACCACACCTGCTGCACACATACCTGGTGTGCACATGCACTTTACAACTCTCTCTCTCTCAACTGACTTGAACTGCGGTTCCCGAGGGCATTCATCCTACCAGCGCCTTGATATCATACCAATGATACATAAGGCGCTATACAAATGCAAAATAACATAACATAACGTATGAGTTATGATATAAAAGCATGTCTATATAAAGGATTTGTAACAAAGAATGCATACCATTATTACCACAAAATCACACATGCATATAATTTCAATGCTAAAAGTTCTGTGGTACATGGGCATTTAGTTGGATTTCATTTGTAACACATTACTGACATTTACATCCATTCCACGTGTGTCAGTTGTACGAAAAGTGTTAGAGGGCATGTTGTCTGTGAATGATCCATGTGAATGCAACTACACAACACACACCCCACACGCATTCTGACAAAGGCCCCTTCTAGTACAAGAAAATAAATATATGCTAGCTAAACTCAATTTAGCTTGTGCATGTCAGTTTTCTCAAATGAACACTATACAGCCTGTGCCAACATGAAATGACCAAGAAATTGACATGTACGCTTTCTGTTGCTCCTGTGTAGGTGATGCTGGGTATCCCCCGATGCCATGGTTAATGACCCCGTCAGGCAAGCCCACTATCCCCACAGCCCCTCCTCAACTATCCCCAGCCCTCCTCCCCAACTATTCCCACACCCCTCCACAACGATCCCCACACCCCCACCCCAAGTGTCCCTCCCCACACCCACTCAATAAGTGTCCTATTTCTGGCCCCTTTTAGGCTCAGTGGTGTGGCCTTCAGCAGGCAGAGACAGCTGCTCATAGCGGCACCTTGGGCTGCTCTAAAGGGAACTCCCTGTAGTTGAACTTCTGGAGGGAGCCAGTGACATGGGCATGTGCCTTTGGTCCGCGAGGGACTACACCAACATGGAAATTGACTCAACCAGGGAGGACATCACACTGTTTCCCTCCCTCACATGCTGTGCCAGTTGAAAAATGGCAACTGTGGCTCTGCCCTATGACCGTGCGGCCCTCCTGGAGCTGCCCTGAAGACCCTCCCACATGAGTTGGGCCTCATGCAGGTGCTGTTGGACCATAGAAACAAGGGATTCCTGACGTGCCTCCATTCTGGACAGGCGCCCGTCACTATCCGACACATTGCGTAGGGGTGGGGGTTGTGGGGGTTGGGAGTTCATTGTGCCCATGGGACTGAAGCCCTCAGCGTCTTGGTAGCTGTGGTCTGAATACATGCTTCCTACTCCACTGTCATCCCCAAGGTTGTCATCTTGACCCTCTTGTGGGCTCCTTTGCAGAAGGTGGTTTGTGGGTGGTTGGGGGCAGGTGCCTCCTGGTTTGTGGTGGCTGGCTGGGGGGCAGGTGCCTACTGGTTTGTGGGTGGCTGGGGGGCAGGCAGCTCTTGGATCATGGGTGGCTGGGGTGCAGGAGTTGTTGTCCTCTCTCGTCTGCCGGAGGATGCAGTTGAGTCCTGCATGGATGTGGTGGTGGTCAGTCTGTGGCTTGGCCTGGTGGTCTGGGATGTTCTAGATTGTTCACCTCATTGGCAGATTATGTGCCTGTGGGGTCGGAAAGGCAGGAAATCAGTGATGGGTGTTGATTCATGAGACAGACATTAAGTGCTAGTACTTTACGATGGCAATGCTGTGTGATGGACATGGTGGTGGCCATGGCATGGTGCACACATGCCTGTGTCGGGGATTTTGTGTGGGTGCATGTGTGGTGTGCGAACATGGTGTGTGCAGTGGCTGTTGCATGGGGTACTGGTGTTTCCCGATTTGGGTGTTATGGGTGTGCCACATAAGCTGTATGATATGGTGCTGTGGCTGGTTGTGATATGGATGTGTTACACATTTGACTACTGCCTATGGCAGTTGCTGCAATGGTGATGATTTTTTGCGGGATTGGTCATGGTGGATGGAACGAATGGGCCACATGTATCATTGATGCGTGCGGTTGGTCATTTGCTGGTGATGGAGGTGCTTGACACTGACGTGACTTTGGGCATGTTCTAGCACAGTGGTGACAACAGAGGTTATGCTGTGTCAGGGGGATGTGTGTCTGAGTGCCAACAGGTGCATCTTGTGAGGGCGATACAGGGCGCTTGTGTGATGTGTGAGTGGTGTATGAATGTGGTTTGTGGATGTGTGCAAGCAAGTTAAAGGGGGGGCTGTACTGGCGTTGGGAACAACATACTTGACATTTTTGCCTACTCAATTATATACTCGGTACAAGGTGTGTGATCTGATATTGGGATTAGGGGTACTCACCAGCCTCATCCGATTTTACACCTCCAGTCTCCGCTGCACCTACTCCCTCAGTGGCCTTGAGGTGCATGACGCTGATTCATGTTTTCTCCCATGGCTGCAGGTGGATGGGAGATGCAGGTCCGCCTCCTGTGCATGGGAGTGTTGTGCTGACAGGAGGTTCCACACCCTGAGACGTAGATTGTCCTACCTTTTGTCGTCTCACCTTTTGTGGCAGTCCCGGACTGTTCTGGGTGTTGTCCCAACAGCCGTGACCTTCCGGGCCACCTCCTTTCAGATGGCCTTTTTGCGCATTTGTGTCTGGTGCCGTAGATCGCTGCTGAACACTTCATCCGCATTTTCCACTCGCCTGTCGGCCAGCATCTTTAGTTCTGCCTCGCTGAACCATGGCTTGCGGCTCCATGCTGCTGGTACCCTTGAATACATGTCTATAGGTTGGTTGTCAGTGGTTGGGGTGTGGCTGTCACTCCTTTGCACTGAGGATTACAATGGATTGTGTTTTGTTAATGGCCGCCGACCCATTTCCGGTTCCAGCAATCACATTATTTCCGGTCACGGTCATACCGGCACCAGTAACAACAGTGACGGTAAATCCGGGAGCGTGGTGCCGGATTCAGAGTCACCGGCACCGAGGGTGGCCGGTGTGTTTTTTTTTTGAGGAGTTTGGTGGTATTACAGGCATGCCGGTGCAACCGTTTCCAGCATGCCGGAATGCGCATGCACGCTTACAAGGAATCAACCGTAGAGTCCGGCAGCAGTGCCACACGAACACGGTAGCACCGGCTTGCCGGAAAATTACAATTTCATCTGGCATATTTGTAATGAGGTCCAGTGTTATTATCCTTCTGTAAACGGGAACACTCAATTAATAGATGTTTGATTGTTTCTGTAGAAGAAATATTTGTACAATAACAACAAAAAGGAGGCATCTCATTGTTAATGTATCTTACATGAGTGGGTAGTAAATTCAACCTATATCTCCTTAACAAATGATGCCACTTATGTTAAGGAAATATGATTAGATAATCATGAATCAAATGTATTGGTTTCTCCTCAGCAGCGATGGTATAATATAATAGGTAAATTACCTATTTTATCCTTCATCTGATACCAATCCATGTCTTTTATGGCTTTTTTAATTTTAACAATTAAAAGACATTCTGGCATGCCCCAAGGTTTTAGTTTGACCCATAATATATAATGGTTTACTTTGTCGAAGGCATAAGCCAAATCAACAAAAGTCAAATAGAAGGACCGTTTTCTTCTATTTGGCCTGCATGATTGACAAAATAAGACCACTGTGATGTGTTCCAGTTCCCTTTGGAGACTCCAAATCAATATCTATCCCGCATACCACAAAATCATGCCCAAAATTGAAATTTATTCAGGAGCAATGAGGCAAAGACTTTACTGGGGACATCAAGTAGGGCAATCGGTTATATTGTATTGTATTGTATTTTAGTTATATAGCGCACCTAGTCCATAGGCATTTCTTATAGTTACTTGGTTGTACAGTTACATGGACATTATTTACATATTTGAAGTCACATGAAACAATTTACAGATACAAGTGTAGCTACATACATAACCAGACATATATACAAAAAAATATTTACTAGTTGCAGCACCGCAGCTGATTAAAGGCGGCACGCTTAGCAGGGGTAGGGAGTATGAGGTTAGTCTTGATTTGTAAGAAGCCAGTGTTTTACCCTCTTTTGGAATTCGGGGTAGGAGGGTTCCAATCTAATTCTGGGGGATAAGGCATTACACGTTTTGGCTGCAAGTACTGGAAAGCTTCTGCTGCCTGCCTCTTGGAGCTTAATCCTTGTTATGATTAGGGAGTTAGATTGAGATGATTTGGTCAATCGATCTGTGGTGTAGAGTTTGAATTTGTCTCACAGATACCTGGGTGCTTGATTATTCAAACATTTGTAGGAAAGTGAGAGAGTCCTAAATTTGATTCTTTGATTTATTGAGAGCTAACGGACACTATGCCAAAGTGTTCTCGGAAAGTGGGTTGCTGCTCTGAGTGCATTGTTTTGATATGTTTTGCAATTTTATTAGATTGTGTTGGTTAGTGCCTAGATATAAGGCATTGCAATAGTCTAATTTGTTAGATATGGCAACAAAGGCTCTAGATATGGTAAGGCAGTTGTCAGCCATCAGAAAAGGTCTGCAGGTGTTAATGAGATTGCAAGTGTATGCAGTGGTGGAAGCACTAGCGCTAATTTGTCTAGCTACAGAGAGGGTTGAGTCAAAGTAAATGCCTAATGTTTTGACATCCTTTGAGACATTGATGTTGTTGCCATCGATATTGAAGGTGTTAAACTGGTTGTCAAGTCTGTTAAGTCTGGCTTGTGTTCCTACTAGGAGTAGTTCTGTCTTGTTGTCATTTAGGCACAGTCTGTGTGTCGTCATCCATGCTTGGATGATGAGGTATATGTCATTAAGTTGTTTGGAGTCTGATATGTAGTTGCCTGTGATGGGGATATGATTTTGGGTGTCGTCGGCGTAGTTTGTGTATGAGATACCCAGGCTTTGTAAATATGTTATAAAGCGTAGGGAAAACACGAGAGCCTTGAGGGATCCCACATGTGACAGCAGCTGGTAACGCTGCTGCCGTCGGGATGAACACTCAAGTAGTTCTGTTATTGAGGTACGATTGACTCCAAATAGTCGCGTCATTGGAGGAAGTGGGCTGCAGAGGAGCGAGGGCTACAGAGGGTTTTGTGGTCCGCCAAGTCGAAAACAGCTGATAGGTATAATAGTAAACAGAAGGCAAGGTTGGCTTTATCTTGCATTGTTTCTATTTGGGTTACTAGATCTATCAGTGGTGTTGTGGTGGTGTGTCTAGGACTTGAGCCCAATTGACGTAGCCCCAGTAGGTTTTTACTTTCCAAGTGATGCTGGATCTGTAGGTAGGGCGCTCTGTCAATAATCTTAAGAAGGAAGGGCACTGGAGTGATCGGTCTGTAGTTAGTTGGGGTATTTGGGTGAAGGGATGGTTTCTTGAGAAGAGGCATGACCCAGGCATCCTTTAGGTTGGTAAGTACGTTGTTAGATGTAAATGAGGCATTTATCAGTGAGGTAATAAAAGGTACAAGCTCCTTCGCTGATTCTTTTATAATTGATGCTGGGCAGACATCGCCCATGCATCTGGAAGGTTTTAGGCTTAAGATCATCTCCTCAACTTTCTTGATGCGAAGGGGTGAGAATTTGAATAGGCCAGAGTGCTCTGGTGGAGGAGTTTTGTTTATAGGAAGAGGTGGTAGGTTAATGATTAGGCTCGTTTTTCTGGTTTCAATTTTCTTTTGGAGGAGTTCAATTTTATCGGAAAGATCTTTTTGAATGTTGTGACACAAGGAGGTGTGTTTGGCACAAGAGGCAGGAGGAGCTGTGGGAGTTTCAAGCTCTTTAAGCATGTTACATAATTCTTTAGTATTAAATGTAGCCTTCTGGATCCGGTCATTGTAGGAATCACATTTTGCTAGGAAGATTGCTGTCTTATAGATAGAGGAGGCTATTGTGAAATGTTTCGGCAGCTCTTTTGTTTTTTCTCAGGGTTCTTAGGTGAGGGGTGACCCAAGTGTTCATGTGGGCGTGCGGTTTGGCTTTACACAGTTTTTGAGGTGCAATGTTATTGATGGCATCAAGTACAAGTACAATTGCATTGAAGAGGTCCACAAGATGAGTAGGGTCATCTTTAAGCTCATTAGCAGTGGGGGAGATTATGAGAGGTTGAAGAAGTTGGAGTAGCTTGTGAGCTGATACATTTAGCATATTTCTCGCTAGTCTGGTCGGTGCCAGTAGTTTGTCAGAGTTAGGGTTAGTGCTCTTTTGTAGGGTGAAGAGGATGGCATGGTGATCAGTCCAGGCGCAAGGCTGGTTAGATTGGATGTTAATATTACAGTTAGTATCTGCGATCCAGTCTAACTGTCTGCCTTTGTTGTGGGTCGGTTGTGAGAACCGTTGTTGGAATCCTAATTCAGAGATACTGTTCCTGATGGTTAGTGCATTGAGAGCTTTAATGCCATAGAGTCCTAGGTTAAAATCTCCTAAGAGCAGGATTTGAGACCGTGGAGTTGGTTGTGAGCAGTAGCGATATGTCTTCCTCGAAGGAGGATAGAGAGCCGTCTGTAGATCAAGTGAGGTGTTATAGTCTGTATTGGAGATAAAGGTAGTTTAATTGAGAGGAGTTCTCCTGAGAGGAAGATTTGGACAGGGACCTGCCTGATGCCTAGGGACGTTTTTGCAATAATGGCAACGCCACCAGCCATGGCTGAATATCTATCTTGCCTAATAATAGTGTACTGGTCAGGGATGGCTAGTGAGAGTAGTGGACCAGATGTGGGTTGGAGCCACGTCTCCGTAATGGCTAAGAGGTCAAAGTTGTTGTTCGGTATAAGGTCATTAATATCAAGCCTGTGGGCTGTTAATGGTCTGGCATTTATAAGACCTCTTTTGATGGTGGTGGTGATGTTTTCTGAAGCCAGTTTAGTAGCTTAACAGTTCTTGTCAGGAGGGCTCATTTTGGAGCCCTCCTGACAAGATAATTGGTAACAGATAATTGGTAATGTCACTGTGATTGCCTTTCTTGAAGAAACTGATCATATAGAGGACTTCAAAGAAGTTTCAAATACAGTGTTTTTGAGATTGTATTGAACTGCAAGTACAGAATATAGAACCATAAGTGAGGATTTGACTTTAGAGTATCATTGGCCAGACCATCAGGCTTTCATGTGGATTTTAGGTTGGCAATGTTATCAAGGATATCCTCAAATGAGAACTCAAGTTTGGACACAGATGACTGTGACTGAGATACATACTGAACTTTCCCTATGCGGTTGGCATATAACTCATCAAAATATCTGATCCACTCGGTCTCCAATATGGGATTTATTACATTAATAGCTTGACTTGCCTCAATAGAATTAATTATTTTAAAAAAATATCTATCTTGTTTTGCTAAGATAGTGCTCAGCATGAAATTGGAGTCAGCCAACCATAGAACAAGTTTGTATGATCTCAGCCAAATGTTGTATTGTTGTTTTAGACCTCTGATTATGCTTCCTGCATCATCGCATTTTAACTTCTGGTAATACCTTATGTTTTTCCTTAACAGCATTTTTTCCCTTGTATACAACCATCATATCGGTGCAGAAGTGTTTTGCAATTGGAACCAGAATTAGCAAACCCAGCTGTTAGTTTAATAAAGAAATCTGCGAAGGAAAAGCCCCAGAAGGTGATTTCAAGATTCTTATCATCATAAGATTAATATATTTTAGCTAAAATATTGTTACAATTTTTAATCACATTCAATTACCAAATTATCTGATTTCCTGTCTTATTAAATTGAAGATTGTGAGTGCAAACATGTCTACAGGGTTCAGATTTTGGGTTAAAATTGTAAGTCAAAATCCTGTGACCACTATAGGGAGTATGAATTTTATGAGTAGTAATATCTCGTAACGACTGGGACAAAAGTAGGTATGGTAATGTTGAAAATCATGAGCCCCTTTGCTAAGTAGCTAGCAAATCAAACACAAAGTATGGTTAGCAGTTAAGGCAAAGAGGTTCCAATTTCTTGTGAGATTTAACTATTTCACAGCCTTAGAATTGATGGTATAGGAAAAACGATGTATCATAGTTTTGTATACAATTACAATTTAGATGATTGGCAATTATGATGCTCTCAATATCCCCTCATTATTCCACCGACAAAGGATGTTGTCCAACATATCTAAGAAATTAGATGTAGAGGAAACTATTTCATTCCAATATACATTAATGATCATAAACCTTTTGGATTCCAAAGAGAAAGCAATAGCATTATGCAATTTGATAACCAGGACACCAGATCTTATAATTCACACTGAAATCATTTGTGACCGCTGGCGATAGACCCCCAAATGGTCTCCCCTGGTTACCCTTAAAAGCTTTTTGTATGAATACTTTATAACCATTCAGCAATGGATGCTCACAGAGCCATGTTACTTGTAAAATTATTGATTCAAAGTTAGAGAAGCCAGCAGTAGAATACTGTTTTTTGACACTATTCAGGGATGCCAGTCCCTAACCTTATTTATAGTAACTTGATTTTGTACCAGTATTCTAATGGTATCCCTGCATATTCCACACCAAAAATATTGCCGTAGATATGGTCATTTGCCTTGACATAGGCAATATTTTTGGGGCGAATAATTTGTGGGAGCAGTGGTTGCAGGGGGGTGCCCAGCACATTTAAAATAATGTGGTGGTGGTGGGGGTCCACCCTGCAGGGTCCATGGCTCAATATTGCCACAAAAATATGGCAATATTTCTGTATCGCAATATCTTTGCGGGAATATTAACATATGGAAACATTCTAACAGATCATTGTGAAGAATTGACAGTATTAACATAGATCTCTGAACAAGGAAGCGTCGTATTCCATACAAAATTGGGATTTCCACCACAATCCCTACTGGTAGAAACCAAATTAGTGGAATGATCAGCAGAAACTTCACAACAATCATAACCTATTGCCAATAATGCAATTTTCTCTAATAGCAACATGTTGTATACAACTTTAGTGAAAATATGCATCTGACCAATGGGCCTCATTCTGAGTTGGCCGGTACACAGTAAAAGTGCTGGTATTAACGTATACCAGCATTTTTACCAGACTGGCCAACTACAAGTTTGCTGGTAGGAGATAATGATTAACCTGCAGCTAAGAGCTGGAAGTAAATCTGACTCCTACTGGTAAAAAAAACTGCACGGCTGATAATTGAGCGAAATTCCCCAATGGGATTGGGATTAACTGCCTTTACCTGCACTTGTAATCTCCCGGTCGTTCCAGCAGACCAAGTGCCAGCAACAGAAATTGCATTTTCCAAATTTACTACTAGAATACTGGCAAACCTGGAATGAGGCCCAATTTCTGTTCTGGAAGGGTCAGTACATTCAAATTAGTCAAAGTAGCATTCTCAAATTTGGCACATCAGATAAATTCAAAGTGTTTATCTGTTTATGCCTTTGGGCCTGGCGCGCTATACAAATAAAGAAATACAAATACTAATACCTTAAAACGATTCCAGTATTCTTGCACAAAAAATATTCTAAACCTAATATAACACCTGTAGCGGGGGCAAAATTTTTAGAGGCGATGTTGCAGAGAAAATCGGTTTAAACTTCATATTATCTTCTGAGGCTGTTAGGCTAGACATGGCCCTTTTACAGTAGCACCCCAAAAGCTATTAACAACAATGTTGAAGCCTATACATTGCCCGATAGAGGAGACCCTGATGAGTCTTCATATATTGACAGTTCAAGCAGGAAAACATAAGTTGCCTCATGTAATTCATTGAGCAAAAGTTTAGATAAAAAAGAAAGCATTGATCCTTGCTTAGTGTTTGTTACACTATTGATTTGCATTATCTCCTCATCATTGTTAATTCCTTTTGAAGTGAAATATTGTATTTTCCTTTTCTTTTTTTTGACGATGGTCTGGAGTAGGGGATGACAACGCAGACCCAGCTGGATGAATGCCCTCTATTGAATGATCAGCCAGTTTACAACAAAGTTGTAACCTTTGTCGAAACCTTTCACTTGCGTATCTGTTTAGTCTTAATGTTTTTCTCTTTTTGAGATGTTTTTTTTTTCCTTTTTTTTGCTGATGGACGCATTCACGGGCGGAATTGAGAATCAGGCTTCAGAGAAAGCAGGTCACACTCTAACATGACATCTCGTTGTACAGCAGGCTCCTTTGTCATCCCTCGATCAATCGTTTGACTCTGGTCAATTAAAATATCTTGATCACAAATTACCATTATAGAGGCATTTATCTTCGTGGAAACTAGCAGAGGTAATTCCATTTGAATAGGTGAGCCCAAAACCTTTACCTATACTTGACCAAAGTTCACATTGGAATGTCGAATAGTAATGTGGTCTTTCTTACCCAACATCAAACCTTCCTCATATAGGTCATTTTGTAACTGAGTACCAGAGATGACAACACAAAGTTTAAGGTGGATATAGTAGTATCACCTACTGTAGAGGTATCATGTAAATCTGCCAGACTATTTAACATGCCATGTAGAGCATTGATAACGATCAGTGAGTTATGGGGAGATTCAGTTTGAAACAAATAGTCTCGGTGAATAGCATGGGAACAGAGTTGTTAAGGATCAAATGAAAGTGGAGTGTGATAAACAGGGGGGTGAGAACAGGACTCAAGTTGAGGGTACAAGTGGGTGGGCCTAGGCACCCCACTTTTTTCAGGAGTCCCCCTACTTTTTCAGAGGGCACCTTGATATGCTAATTTCTGGTGCTGCCACATTCAATTGGTAAGTGAATGAATCCTCAAACTTTTATTTTTAGGACTTGAGTCCTGGCTGAGAATAATTTAGAATAGTAGAAGCATTGTTAACTGGTAGTGTCTCCTCTGGTGATATAGGTAGAGAATGATCTCACACAGACTCAGTCATTGAAGATATGGCTTTAGGGGAGGTTACGTCCTCTTTCGCCCCCTTGACACCCTCCACATATATTTCATTTTTCCAGGGGCTGCATCATTTTCAAAAGACAGCTTGAATGGTTTAAGCCGTGTCTGAAAGAAGGTTTTGATAGAAGGTATTCTGGCGCATGACAGCAGACTATGGGTTGCCATTGCACAGGCCCCTTGTATCTCAGCCGGGGTTCTAACTGCCGGGTGTTATTAGTCTTCACTGACGTCTCCCCAAAGGGAGAACTTGAGGGGTCGGCTGGCATCTGTGTACTATGTAGGGCGTACGTCGGCATACTGATGCAGGTCAACTAACAATAATTTGTTCTCCCTGTTGACAAAAATTAGCGCTAGAAATGGAATCTTACTGGCAATGCTTACAGCTTATGTTCCTACTAGTGGACTAAAGCAGATTGCACTTTGGTGCACTTCCGCGTGTTCTTCTGGCAGAACCGAAATTTTAAACTGCTGGATCCTGCTTCCACAAGGCTTTCAACACAGATTAGCGTACTACCAGGTCGACAAGCAGTCCTAGTCCGGCGAAGCACTTCTGGTGCACATTTTGTTCTTTTATTTTTGGAATATAGAAGGGAAAGGGGTTAGAAATCACAAGAGGTGTCACAGAGAGTTGCACAGAGTTTTTTTTTCCTATAGGGAGTGAACATTAAGGGACTTCAAAAAACGTACGCAATAAAGTAAAAAGATAAAAAGATAAAAGGGCACAAACATGGGCTACAATGTCTAAAATCACCAGAATAAGTGGTCTCAAATGAATAGAGCACAATCTTATTTGCTTTCTCTTAGTGGGAATCAGTCATGATCCTCCCTCTAACAGCCATAGTTCAATCCACACTTGCAATTGTATGCTTATGGGATATGCAACGTGTGCAATGCCATGCAATGGTTGTGATTTTATTCTGTGATTATCATATGACTTTTAATCGCCTACCTTGTCACCCACATGCTTCTACAACTGAACCCATCAGCTGTCTCATGCCACTAAACACTTGGACTATATATAGCATGTTCCCATTCACACACTGCACACTCTTACCTTCTCCTTGTCCTTCAAAAAGGCATTCTCTGGACTGCCTTGCATACGATTTAAGCAAAAGCAACATCGCTCTCCTTCTTCTAGTTTGTTTGTTTGTTTGTTTGTTTATTTATTTAATATAGCGCAAAACCAAACCCGCAGGTAGCCGGGCGCAAACATTACAAGGATACTTGAGAACTTAGTTACAGTGACAAGCAAAATAGGCAGTAGGACAGTTCAGCAGCATTACAGTCTGAATATACTTATACAGTTAATGTCAGAAGCATAAAGAGCTAAGTAACATTCAACCACAGTTTTGTAGTCCCGGTAGGGTCCAGTGAAATACCTAGATACTAGCAGTGGTAGTCGGAGGTCCCTATGGGGGGTCAAGTTAACAAAGGGCATAGTCAATGGTGTCACCCAGGACGAGTGGTTCTAGTAAAAGAGGGTGATCACATTAAATGTCATTAGATCGTATCCATGAAAAAACCTTGCGCCTGAAACTTAGGTAGGGTTGGTCCTTTCTAAGTTCTAAGGGGAGTTTGTTCCAGGTTTGGGCAGCTATGACTGGAAGGCTAGCGCCGCCAGCTGTACTCTTTTTGTATCTAGGCACCTTCAAGGTATAAATGTTAGTCATTCTTGTGGGGCGGTTTGAGATTCTCTTGTTGATTCTATTTGCTAGATAGGGAGGAGCTATATTGTTGAGGCATTTGGACGTGAGCAAAAGAGTTTTGAGGGTGATCCTGTTTTTAGCCAGTGGATATTCCTTCTGGAGGCAGAGACATGGGCTCTGTTAGGAATGTTTAAGGCTACTCTAAGAGCTGCTCTAAGAGCGTTATTTTGGAGTGTTTGGTGTTTGTTAAGGATATACTTGTTAGATCCCGCATATAGGGCATTACAATAGTCCAATCTGGATATGATAAGTGCATTAGCTTAGGTAATACTGCTAGCCTCTGTTAGGAATGGTCTACATGCTCGGATCAGTTTACAAGTATAGGCTGTGGAGGAAGCTAGAGAGTTAATTTGTTTCTTAAAAGTGAGTGCTGAGTCCAGATAGACCACAAGGGTTTTGACCGCAGGCATCACTTTGATGACATTGTTGTCAATGTTAAACGAGGCATAGTTCGGGTCAAGTTTTTTAATCGCTGTCTCTGTGCCGAGGATCAGAATCTCTGTTTTGTCGTCATTCAGACAGAGGCCATGGGATGCCATCCATGCCTGAATGAGGAGATATATCTTGTTTCCCAAAGCTGAGTCTTCTAAGAAGTTACCCTAAAGGGGGATGAGGATCTGAGTGTCATCTGCGTAGTGAGTGTAGATGACACCCAGTCTATCCAACTTGTCAAGCAAAGGTTTGGTAAAGATGTTGTACATAGTAGGAGACACACATGATCCCTGGGGGACACCGCAGAAGACTTGTATGGGATCAGCAGCTGCTAGGGGGGAGAAGACTCTCATTGTCCGGTTAGCAAGAAAGGATTGTACCCAGGTTATGGCATCACTTGATAAATGGGCAGCGGAGCCGAGGTGATTGCATAAGACTGCATGATCTACCAGGTCAAAGGCTGCCGTAAGGTCAAGGAGGAGTAGCATAGCTGATTTTCCAATATCCTTCAACTCGTCAATTTGAGTCTTAAGATCAATCAAGGATGTTTCAGTGCCGTGAGGGGGCGGAAGCCGGATTGTCGTGAGCCTAGAAGGTTGTTAGTTTCAAGATAGTCCTGAATTTGCAGGTAGGCTACCCTTTCGATGATTTTGAGTAGGAATGGGACGGTGGTGATGGGTCTGTAATTTGTCGGGATGAAAGGGTCGACAGTTTTTTTTTTTTAGCAAAGGTAGGACCCAAGACTGTTTAAGGTTATTGGGCACTAGGTTAGTCTCAAAGGAAGTGTTGATCAGTTTGGAGATGAAGGGAGCTAGGTCTCTCGCTGCATCTTTTATAATTTGAGCAGGGCAGTTATCTCCTTTACAATTAGAAGGCTTTAGGGAGAGTATACTTTTTTCTGTCTCTAGTATGGTTATTTGTTTGAAGCTAAAGGGGTGAGGATTGTTATTGGGCTGATTTAGGGAAGGCTGTACCTTAGGAGTAGGCTTCACTGGCAATAGCAAGGCAGCTTTTTTGATTGCAATTTTGGTTTGAAGCGAGCTAATTAACCCAAACATCAAAGTGCTAAGAGGGCAAGTAAACATGGCACTTCATATAAAATCCCATACCACCCCATCCCATACCTTTACAGAAAATAACATTACATAACTAACATAACATGATTGAATTTTACTGCAGTGCTATGCTAGATGTGGTCTCATAATATCAAAGAACACTGGTCGCTGATGGCAAATGTATATTATCTAAGCGATAGAGAAAGCAGGCACCACTTATAAGTATATTCTTCTTTAAGTGTGAAGAGTTCAAAATTGATTCAATTTGTCTGCAATTCTTTGTGGTATGCAACCCACTGTATCATGCCTCCATGCTGGGCATGTGAAATACTACTAGCGAAAAAATGTACCTAGGCTGGTCAGCCATCAGTGTGGGCTGCACTCCCTTATTACCACTCAAGTGGTTACTTCAGTTTAAGATAGTTGGTAGTATAAAAATGCAAATTAATTCCTCTTGAAACTTTTTGTTTCTTAACAAACATTTGTTCTGAAAAAACGAGTTGTAGATATTATTTATGTATTTATTAATTTGTGAATGCAAGTGGATGCCAATACATTTAGGACTATGAAGAGTCCTTGATCAGGGCATTTCTTATTGAATATGATCAAAATATACACAAGTGAATCAGCAAGTCACTAAGGACCATAAATTCATATGTAGGCATGCTGTCAGATAATCATAATCTGTTCCCATTGTATCATTGGAAATTTCCCCCATGGTATAAGTGATGGTTGTTGGACAACATCGATGTGTTACATTTTGGTGGGACAAATGAGTCAGAAAATAGGTCATGGTTCAATTGCAGAAATTCAACATAAGACATTTAAACAACGTTTAGAGAAAGAGAGAAAAAAGAAAGAAAAAATAAAGAAAACATACAATGCAAAACAGTCATTAACTAAAATATATAAAAGTCAATTGGATAAGTGCATAAGGTTCATTATGTGGTATTTTGCCATGCAATGGACAGTAATTCTTTCTTACGACAGCTGGCTCAAATGGTTTTAATGGCGGTTCTTATGCATAAAAACATAACAATGTCTATATATGGCGTGCAGACCTGATGTTGGTTATCTAATATGCCCTTCAATTATGGATATCCCATGGATAGATAACAGCAGTCTCATTCGTGTTACAGACTGTTTATATGTGCTCTTAGCGGAGGCACAAACCTGCAACCAGTCCCATGGTCAATGATGCAGTGCTGGTGGCCGGTGGAAACAATTAGTCATTACTGACCTTTACTGTAGCGCAATGGCACATGCAGCAACGCTGGCACTGCATCGTAGAGATGCATTATCTGTATGAGGAAATTGGTTGATTTGTGCAATAGATAGTATAATCTCTGTTATATCATAATCACTGGTCTTCTTACCTCATTTCACGTGGCTCATACGCGTCATGCCGTGATTTTATTGTAACTAATCTGTAATGACAGAACGCACCGAGGTGGGTTATAATGCGAGTCAGTGGTTGGGGATTTCTATCTCTTATCTGGTCAGACTGCAGTTTGCTTACCTGTTCTGCTCGGGCAGTAGTGTCTAAGGTTCCGCACTGACGGAGTTACAGACTGTACAGTGGTGTGTGAGCGTGCGTTCATGGGTAAACATATGGTTTCTATGACAACAGTATATGGGCAAGACGTTGTCTGACCCAGCGTATGGATCAATATGCAGGTGGCCATGTTTGAATGGAGTGTAGCAATGCAAAGTAATAACATCTTTGCTGTATATAGATAAAACAGTAACTATTATGGGTTTATTATTTCTCATCATCTGTTATTACAGCCATGATAATGAAAGGATATATTACACAACTCACTGTCTATTATAATTCACGGACAAAAGATAACATTTGCAAATTCAACTCTATTGTCTGTCGTAACGTCTAACGTATAGCGTTAACTGATGCTGTCAAACATGTACATACTTGGAGAAAGAAAGATACCATATAGAGCAAATCAATTTTGGGCGGTGAATATGAAAGGAAATACAATCCATTGCCATTGCAATGGTACAATTAAGCTTCATTGTTGCATCGCGTTTCAGTAGTAAATCTCACACTGTAGTTGTATTATGTAGAGATTGGAAATGTATAAGGTATTTAACCATTTTAGTTTCATCTGTAATTATTATGATGATGGAAAAAAGAGAGAAAAAAGAGAAAATAAATAAGGTACGGACCATTGTCCTTGAGATGGTGCAATTAGGCTATATTGTACTCTTGAGTATCTTTAATGAAACCCACAATGTCAATATGATGTTTATCAACTAGAAGCTAATTAGCAATCTACTGTGTTGGTTTCGTCTGTCACTATGATAGTTAAAGCTGGCCATATAGGATCATTCATATAAATTGTTAATAATGAGAAATCAAAAGGACCTAAACTTAGTTTATGCAATGTGTCTCTACATGAGTTCATCACATTTCCTAGGTTGAACTCCAGTAATATTCTGTCGAGACCAATACAAATTGCAATTTTCTTCTTTTAAGGTTCAGTGGGATCCCAATGTCTCATAGAAAACAACTGAGGTTCCATTGTATGTTCATTCCTCTGGGGCTCAGAGAGTACAGCCGGTCAATCCAGGAGGCTCCTCTCTGTGCCCTTAGTTTAAGGTCTTGTCTTTGATTATTTGCATCTATAGTTTCCAGTACTTTGAACTTTAACTTAGAAACGCTATGACCTTTCAAAAAATGTCTTGCAACGGCTGATATTTTGTCCCTAATGCAAATTCGATGCTTATTTATCCTGATGCCTACATTTCTGCCTGTTTCTCCTACGTAATATATGCCACATGGGTATTTTATACAGTATATTACGGTTTCAGTCAAACAAGTTGCATATACATTCAGTTGAATTCTTTTGTCAGTGTTTGTATGAAAAACTGAGGTTTCTTTGATGATGTTATTGCAATTTCCACAGTTAAGACATGGGAACGTTGCTTGATTTTTATTCTTTATCCATTGGTTAGTGCTTGATCTTTTATTGACAAGAATGTATCTTACATTATTGCTTCTTTGGTTGGCGAAAGTAGGCAGATTGCCAAATAGATCTTTTGTTTTCACATCGCTCATCAGGATCTTCCAATGTTTAGTGATACATCAAATTGAGATTGTGGGTTTCACAAATGATACACGAGAATACAACATAGCCTAATTGCACCATCTCAATAACAATGGTCCGTATATTATTTATTTTCTCTCTTTTCTCTCTTTCTCTTTTTTTCAACATCTGATAACAATTACAGATGAAACCAAAATGGTTAAATACCTTATGAGTTTCCAGTAGTTTATAATACAACTACAATGTGAGTTTTACTACTGACACGCAATGGAACAATGAAGCTTAATTGTGCATTATCACTTCATTCTCCTTTTAGGGCTACAATGTTTACAAATAAACAGCATGCAGTTGGTGTCACTAACTGCAACGTTGCCTTTCCACGCTCCAACCCATGCACTCATCTGAGGTGATGCTGTGAGTTTGTTTGCTTTGGGGTGTTTGGATCTTCTGCATACATGCCATTTCTTTTTTATTTATTCACCTCTAGCATGATGCCAAAACTCTGACAGACCCTAAACAAACATCTCCATATACATAGAGTTCTACATAATTTGCATTCACCGGCTCGTCTATAAAATGGTCTTACATTGACTAACTTTCAAAGTACACATATCTGCAACGAGTGCTCAAGTCTGTGATCTATATAATTGGGAATGCAGTTATGATCAAATCACTGCAGCACAGGTGCATGAACTATAATCAAGCTCCAGATGTTCTCTCATTCCTCTTGACCTATTTCCCTCACTCCTCACCACCCTGTTCTCCCTCGCCAGCTCTCTTACCCTCACTGCCTTTCTTTTCAATGATTATACAATTCCCAAGCTATTTGCTTTGCTAATGTTTGTTTTAATATTTATCTGTGTGCCCTGATGAAAATGATCGAGTCCTTTGGATTCCCCTTAGGGGAATATGGTTCAGAGGAACCCAGCAGCTTCCAGATCCTGAGACAGCTTTTCTTGCCCGACTTTAGAATGTAGGTGGATCCGCAAACCTCTTATCGTCCAACTACAGCACCTTTTTCAAGAGTTGTGATTTCACGGATGCCTGCAGTAAAGAAGTGTCTATCATGACCTCATCAGACAGCCATCTGTAGTATGATGTGTATCCATAGCATCGTATGATTCCAGAATGGGAATCGGAATGTTGAGGAGACGCAGAGAGAGAGAGCAGTGGTTGTGAGAAGAAGATGCCGTCTCATTCATATCCCCAATTAACATATAGGCCCTCATTACAACTCAGGTGTGAAGGGTTAACGCCACCGTTAACCCTTAACGCCTGATTCTGATTTTAACGCCTGCTTTTAGCAGGTGTTAAAATCCATGGCGCTAACCCGCCATGGTGCTAATTACGCCGCCGTAAATTATGGCGGCGTAATTAGCGCCTTCCCCACTCCCATTATGCCCTATGGGGCAAAAATGGGAATGGGGAAGGGAAAATGGGAAATGGGGATTTACCGCCCCACTCACCTTGGAATGGGGCGGTAAATCCGCCATCCACCATGGTGTAAACAGAGTTTACACCATGGTGGTAAAGTTGGTGCACTTAGCACCAAGGTCGTAATGACCTCCATAGTCTTAATTAATAAAATATATATATATATATATATATATATATATTCCCTCTGCCTGACGTGTATACTTCACTCTGCGACGAGGGCTTAAATCTACATTAAAGCGTTTGTGTTGCAGAAGAGCAGCACTGGAAGAGGAGGCCACGTTGGTGAAGCACCGAGTATCGAGTGGCAACAACACAACATCCAATGAGTTAACGAGAAACAAGGTGAGGGAGTGAGTGGCCCCATAGTGCTCCGCTTTGCTTCTAATAGGCATACCCAAATAAAAAAAAAGAGAAAGAAAGAGGCAGAAGGCCAACAACGTTGTATATTTTAGTTTGAATGTAACCATAACAATGTGAAACGTCATCACGTTGTATGCGGCGGCCATTTTGAAAGGTCAGGCAGGAAGACATACAGGCCGCTTCATGGAATTAATGTGCGCTGAAAATCTCTGCTCAAGCGTGCGAAAGCGTGCGAATCGTAGCACAGGTGCGAAAATCGCAGTGCAAGCATGCGAAAGCCATGCACATCGATTCATGGAAGTCTGTGCGCGTGTAAATACTGGGATGTGCGCTAAATTCCTGCGTGGCGCATGTGGGCACACACGTCATCAAATTGCGTGCACTACGTGCACAGCAAAAGCGCACATAGTGCGGCGCACATAACAAAAGTAGGCGGAACACGGGGCGTAACACGCGGAATGGGGAACAACATGTGAAAATGTGGGCGTTACGGGGTAAGTACAGGAGGCAAATGCGCGGAACGCCCACACGCGCGCCTACAACACTTATTCATGGAATCGAACAGGGGAAACGCGTGTGCCAAAAAAGACTGGAAACATGTACGCCAGCAGGAAGCAGACGTACACGGACCCGCGCAGCATAAAAGTGCGCGAAAACAACAAACAAGCTCAGACGCTACCATGAATATACCGTTCCTCGCAGCAGTAGTCGTGGGACACCGCAGGAGGAGTAGGATAGTCAAGGCCAGAATTTTTACACCCAGGACCAGCCTTTTTGGGATGCCTGATGACCAGGTGTATGGGAGGTACAGGTTTCCACCTCACATAATACTCGACCTGGTGAGTGAGTGGGAGGATTACCTCACATCACCCACCCTGTGCTCCCAAGCACTGAGCCCCTTGGAAAAGGTGCTCAATGTACTGCACTTCTTGGCCACTGGTTTATTTCAGCAGACAAGTGCCATAGTGGGAGGGTTGTCACAGGCCACGCAGTCACGCTGCCTACACCAGGTGTTGGCCATCATGACTGCACACCCATCAGTCCGCAGGCACATATACATGCCCAGAACACCTGCAGAAAGGCAGGCTGCCGTCCAGGATTTTTACAGGGTGGCACACTTGCTAGGTGCCATTGATTGCACCCATGTGGCTCTACGTCCTCCCAGGGCAACTGAGCACATCTATAGAAACCGCAAGCACTGGCATTCCATCAACATGCAGGTAGTATGTGATGCCAAGGAAATCATCACCTCAGTATATGCCAACTATCCAGGGTCCACCCATGACAGTTTAATTTTCAGAATGTCAACCCTAAACCGGGACCTAGAAGCTGGGCGACATTGCGATACACGGCTGCTTGGTGAATATAAATGCCTCTGCACATGCATGTATGTCAGATACTGAGTAATGTCACAACCCCACTAATGATACCCATCACCACTGCCCCAGGGGACAGTGCCTACCCTCTGAGCACCCACATGATGACGCCAATTCGGAACCCCACCACACCACCCGAGGTAAGATACAACACAGCCCATATTGCAACCCAGGGCATAGTGGAGCGCACATTCGTAGTGCTCAAGTCACGCTTTCGCTCCCTTGACCGCTCTGGTGGGCTGCTGCTATACGCGCCCCCAGCAGTGTGCAGGATCATAGTGGCAGCATGTGTCCTGCACAACGTTGCAACCCGCTGGGGCCTGCCGGTGGACATGGTGGTGCCCCCACATGCAAGGCCGCTGCGCATGGGAGGGGAAAGGGCACGTGGTGAGGCAGCCAGTACGCAGCTGGTGGCTAATTACTTCACCTAAAATCACACCCCTGTGGAGTGCACACAGCCCTGGCACATACCAGCTGACAATCAATGATGATGACATAAGGGACAGTCAACTGTCACAACCATACCAGCCTCAGATTGGTCACCTGGAAGTGTTACATAGTGTGCATCCCTACCTACCTAAAGACAACCAATGCTGTGTCACAAAAAGACACACATTCATGCTGCATGAATGACTACCCCCTTGCAAAATACAACATGAAAACAGCGCCATGTCACCCAACTCCTCCCCATCTCCGCTACCCAACTCACCATGGCATGTCATGCAATGTGAAAGCAAACAAAGGAATGCACAAAACATGACACACGTGTCACAAAGTGCACTGTCCCAAATGGAAACAGGCCACAGGCAATATGCTCCCAGTAATCAATAACAAACAGCATACATGACCAAATACTTACCAGCAACACAATACAGCAAAAGAGGATGAAACATTGCCAAAATATGACAGTACCAAATCAAAGTAGTGCAAGTCTTATAACCTGAATAAGCCAGCACATCCACCCCTTCCAACTGCAGAGTGTTGACGTCAGGAAAATGTGTCAGTGTACTGCATACAACATGAACTGCATCCGCAAAGGAGACGGCCTTGTGAAGACATGAAGAAGGTACCTGTGAATAAGGAGGAAGACATGGATGCACAAGCACATATCAATACACCATGCAGTGTTCAATACAACAACAATCCACACTAGGGATGTACACACAGTTTTGACTACAGACTGCGCACACAGCTCATGGGAGCCCATTGTCACTGTGTAAGTCACTGTCACTTGGTCACACCCTTTGCAAGCCCATGGAAAGGGAAACAGGAGGGGTGTGTGTGTCAGGAACCCAAGCATCTAACCCAAAGACAGGACAAGCATGCATGTGCCCAGCTGGAATACACAGTGGATGCCCACGGGAGCCACACAAGACAACACACTGTAACAAAAATGTAAAAAAAAAAAATGGCCGTGTGGGGGCCTGGGGAGGGGGGCACCCAGGAGGTTCGAGGACAGGGTGCACACCAACACCCACCTGCGTGGATGTTGCAAAAAAAAAAATACCTCTATGGGCTCATGGCCTGCACGGCTACGCTATTGTGGGAGAACTGCTGCTGTCGCTCTCTTCACCCTCTGCTTCTGCATCAGGAGGTGGTGTGCTATGGGAGGCAGCCCACGCAAAGCACTGGTATGGTCCTCCATGGCAGCAAGTATGCAGGTGTTGAAGGTCTGATTCTGGAGGATTATAGTGCGGAGATTCCCATGCAGCACCTCACGGGTTGCCTGCATTTTTGCATGCATGGCCTCGCGTGATGCCCGGATCTCCTCCCGAGTTGCCTGCAGCTCAGCTGAGAGCGAACGTGTGAGCTGCTCCAGCTGCTGTTCTGACCTTAAATTTCGGGAAGCCTCAAGTTCACTTAGAGTCTGCCTGAGGAACTGGACTCTACACCTCAGGGCTTCCCTGTGGACCTGTAAGTCTACAGAAATGGCTTCCGGCAGAGTCTCCAGTGCCGCCCGTCGGTCCCTGTTGGACGCCAACATGTCTTACCTGTGTGATTGGCAAATGGAGTCTGTTGCCTGCCGTTGTTGCTCCATCTGCCTTTCAGGGGGGAGAATGGAAGTGGCCACCCTCTCCATTGCCTGAGCCATCATTTCAACTGATGCTCCCTGTTGTGCTGCTATACCGTACATGGAGTTTTCCCATACAGTATTGCCTGGTGGCATACGGCCACCGCGTTGGCGGGCACCACACCTGTTTGGGGCAAGACGATCTGCACCTTGCTGTGCCAGCACTGCATGAGGCTGCAGGACTGCATTCCCCCTCTGATCTGCTGGCCCAGGAACAGGATCAGATGTTGTGGAGTGTGACCCTGCATCCGTAACCACCAAAGGCGGACTTACCAACACTGACATCCCCATAGAGGGTTCTACCCCTGGTGCAGGTGGGTTGGACAGAACAGAATCCCTGCCAGAAACACTCACCTGCGACAGCACATAAGTCTCATCATCCGATTCAGCACCTGAATAGAGGTCTGGGGAGTTGCACCCAGAGACACCCCTGGACAGTATGGTCTGCAGTAAGATTGGGTTTTCACCCACCATCACACCACGTCCTCCACTGGTGCCCGGTCGTGCCTGAGATTCCTCCTGGGTCTGCACCATCTCCTCAACCTCAACAGCATCAAGTGTGCCATCACCTGCAAAAACATGAAAGACAACAAATGGAAACAGGCATGAGCACCATAGCACACACATAGGCCTGACAAGCCAGAGATCCAGTACATGAATTACACATGTCCCACATGACTATAACCCTGGCATGCATGCACTGTCAATGAGCTGGAAGGGGAGGCAAAAATCAGACACTGAGGACACCAAGATGGAAAAGCAACACATTTGCTGCATGCTGGGTACCACTGGCATCACACATTAGCCTGTGAGTGGCATGTCCAATACACATACATGACACATGCCAGCACACAGATGACATGTAGCATGGCCATGGTACATTTGACAAGTACAGCCATATGACAGTGAATGAGTACTGTCACCCATCCATGTGAGATGGACATGATGAGATGAAAAATGCTAAATAGTGTGACAAAATACGCATGTGCCACACACTGCAACACATCCAGTGTACAATAATACAGTGATTGCAGGCAGATGTATACATCAATAGTTGGTCACTTCAACATGACAGGAAACAACTATCATGTTCCACATTCAAACAGGCCCCAAAAATTAATGTGAGCAGGCCAATACTCAAACAGCCTGAATTGTCTAATCATTCACATAACAAGGTAACAAATGTGGGCCAATGTGGGGTGTAATCAATGACAGAAGCATGTCACATATGTGGAATTAGGGCTGAAAAATGCGTTGCATAAATGGGAGAATTGAAACAATCAGCCTGAATGAACACTGAAAAATTCAGAACAATGTTGCTGCAAGATGACAGTTCAAGGGCAACTGCAGTAATGTGGCGCTAATTGGCTACTGTGGGCAGAAGGGATACTGTCATACCCAAATCCAAGGCCGGTGAATGTTTTGGAGGAAGCACATGGGTGACCCATACCACTCAGGAGTACACACGCTCACCTGGCACTCAATCAGAACCCGTCACCCAAACAACATACACATGGATTACAAACACATGCATGGGCACTCACCGGACAATGTGTCGTAATCTGGTAGGTCTCCCACGCCTTGGATCTGTTCCTCTGTGATGAAGGTTCCAGCAACAGACTCATGTTCAGTGAGTTGGTTGTCCTCTGGTGGAGACCCACCGCCAGTCACCAGAGTATGATTTGAGGCCATCTTGTTCTTTGCTCTGCGTTTCAGGTCATTCCACCGCTTGTAGCAATCATCAGCTGTGCGCCTCACAAATCCAAGGGCACTAATGTGGTCCGTGATGGTCTGCCAGTGTGCCCTACGTTGACCAGGTGTGGTCTTGCACCCTGCAGTCACCACCATTTTGCGGCTATGTGCCGACACATAGGCCACAAGTGCATCAAGTTTGGCGTCATTAAAGCTAGGCTTCCTTGACGTGCTGGATTGTGTAGCCGTGTCTGGGGTCTCAGCCTGTAGTGCCAGAGCACCCTTCTTCTTCTTTTTCAAAGGTGGTGCGGATCCTGAATGGCTTACGCCGCTCTGGTCACTAGGGGCAGATTCGCAGGTGGACTGGGTACTAGAAGTGTGCGAATGCACAACGACCATTGGTCTTGGTGCAGGCATTGGCTGCAGGGTGATGTTGGCAGGGCCAACGTCGGTTTGATGGACCTGGACCGACACTGTCCCAGCTGGGAGACTCAGAGCTGGGGTGGATAGAGCTGCAGCTGTCCCTGCAGCCTCCCCACCCTGCCTACTTGGGGCAGCAGATGACATTGCTGCCCCAGATCCACGTGGCCTGGTGACAACAACTTGCACCGCCACACGTGGCTTCGACGTGCTGACCTGGAAGTCAGCCTGGGAGTCATCCTGTGCCGGTTCAGGTGCCAAAATGGGCCGGTCCAACAAGGGCTGAGCTGGGATGGTGTCAGCTACGTTTCCCACAACCATGGGGGAAACCTACCGCACCCACCATGCCCACCTTTTGGAGGTGGGCATGGTCGCCTCCCAACCATGGCACTGATGTTGTTGTGCATATGGGAGTTGCAGTAAACAATTGTCCTGGGCAATTGGAGTGAAAGGGGTAGGGTACTAGATGGAATTCGTACCCTAGTGCTCTAGCAAGGCTGTATGTGACCACTGGGGGAAGATGACGGGTCACGCAACGCACAGGCACCCAAAAAACAAAAGCACACGTGCATGCACCCCCTGGTAGACCACGTGCGTGGAAAAATAAACCCGCACTATGCTGTGGCACCCAGAAACACAAAAATAAGCATACGCAGGTTACACGCAGTCTACAATGACCTCTAAAGGGGTACGCGACACACGAGGGCAACCACAGTTGGAGAATACGTGAGCGACTCACCGTCTGCCTTGAAAAATAACGTGAAAAATACGCGCATGTGCGCGTAGGCAACACCCCCGCCAAAAGAAGAAAAGAACGCAGTTTGAGGAAAACAAGATACACCTGCTCGCTCTCCACAAAAAAGCACATACAAGAACATAGCGTGATACTCGTACCTTTTAAGCCAGTCCACACGTTAAACGTCACTTACACGCTTACGCGCTAAGGCCCTTTCCTCCAATAGCACAGTGATGTGCAGGTTTCTCACATGCTGATTCACTATGCACCGTGTTGTGGGCAACGCCTGCGTGCCTAACATCACTGACGCGCTTACGCGCTAAGGGCCTTTCCTCGAATTACACGCTGACGTGCACATTTTTCACGTGCCAAATCACTCCTTATCAAGCTGGCCACGCGAATACACACGGAAGACCACGCTCCTGCCCAAAAGGCCATTTTCCTGCCCCCCAGAGCCCTGAGCATGCTCCCACCTGCCATCTGCTGCGTGCCCTGCTATTTGCTGCCTGCACATCAGCCAGGGGTGCAGTTACTGTGACCACCCCTGCTGGAACTGAAGACTCCCGACTGGGATACCATCGCTCCACAGCCCAGCCCCAGGACCCAGTTGCCCACCCACACCTACCTCTGGGGTTGCCATGTCGGGCACAACACCATCTGGCACCACTGGCAACCCCCAGCCAGTGAGGCAGAGGGCCACCAGCTTCAGTGCCAGGGAAGTTGGTGTCCTGGGGGAGCAAGTCCTGGGGCAGTATGATGCCCTCTTTGGAAATTTTCGCGCCGACAATGAAGGACGGACCAGGATCTGGATGGACATTGTGACTGCCATCAACGAGGAGGGGGTGGCAGTCCGCAACATCAAACATGTCCGGAAGCGCTGGGAGGACTTCAGGTCCAGGACCCTCAACAAGGCCCAGCGCCTCTTGAAGGCAGCGGATGCCAAGGGGCACCGGGCCAGCTGTCAGACCATCAAATGAGGGTCCTGGAACGCATACGCCCAGCGCTCCACGTCCAGGTCCTTGAGTGGCAGACCTGTCTGGAGTTGAGTGGTAAGTGTACATGCATACTGATTGGACGCTGTGCGTGTTGTGGTGTACCAGTAGTGAATAGGTTGCACATGTGTTTTTGTAGGGCCATGTATGGATGTGTATGTACAGGGGCATGAGGCTGACACATGTGAGTCCTCTCATGTGTGAGACACATCGATGGTGTATGTGTTGGTAAGCATGCTGGCCAAATGCAGGCGTGGGAGCACACATGTTTGAATTTCTGTGTAAGTATGTTGGCATGGTTGTGGTGTCATACATGGATGGTGGTTCCTGCTGCATGTATCTGCACTGTGTACTTGTGCATGTGTGTGTATTTGACAAGTGTGCAACTGTGATGCAACATGGATGCATGTGACACTGACATGTAGAAGGCAGAATGCCAGATGTGACATGGATGGGGATGTCATCACTGCAACAGTTTGTGAAGATGTACACATGCATGTAGGTCTGGTGGCGTGTGTGCATGTGTTGTGCACTCCCCGTGTTTCATGTGACGTCAGGCTCACCTTCGGCTGCTCCTGCTGTTGTTTGTGAATGGATGGTGCTGCCTGGTGCAATATTGCTGTAGAATTGCTCATGTGTGTGAGTTGAAATGACATGTGTGTTGGGGAGTGTGATGCCATGTCTGAAGTTTGACACTGCCACTAATGTACAACTGTCATGTGTGTATCAGTCCATTGTACAGTGCCCTGATGCCTGTGTTTTATCTCTCCCTGTCTGCAGCGTCAACTGATGAAGAGGGCAGAGACGGTGCTGTGGAGCAAAGCGGCAGGGATCGCACCACCAGCCGGAGACAAAAGGCCCGGCTCCCCTCCCAGATTGTCATCCCGTCGGGGAGTGAGGAGTCTGGTGCAGCATCTCAGGCTGCAGCTGCCGAGGGTAGGTCCAAGAGGCGGAGGTCGGAGGTGGACTCCTCGGCAGCAGAAGGGGCAGCTGAGACCCCACAGGGTCCGACCGAGGAAGATGGCATGGAGTCATCCAGGTTGGTGGGGGGTTTGGTGGAGGAGGTGGCCACGGAAGGGACACTCATGGGGTCTGGAGGTGGGGATTCCACTGGTGCTAGTGGTGCAGTGCAGGGACAGGAGGCAGCACAGGCCGCCGTGGAGGTGCCTGTGTGTAATCCTGTCCCTGATCCTGTGACTGCATCATCCGGCACCAGCAGGGATGCCTACGTCCAGACCCGTTTTCAGGGAGGGGATGAGCGCACAACAACTGGCCTTCCTCTCCCTGCGGACGTGGCTATCCGGGACCGGGTTGAGCCTGTCCTGGTTGGGATAGCTTTGCGTCAACGGGGCATGCGAGGTGACCTGCAGTGTTTTCGTGAAGACACTGCACGTCCTCTCGGATGCCTCTTTGACCGCATTGACCTACTGGGACGGGTCACTAGTGCTGGATTCCTCTGTTTGCTGGAGTTTCTTGCGACCCCCTCCTCACTTGAACCCCCTACGCGCCAGTCGTCCTCCATGCCATCTTCCCACCCATGTATCACCTGGGTACCCTGTGGAGCTGCCTCTGACCCAGCGACCAGGCTGGTAGAGGACACATCCCTGCCACAGTCGGGACTCGGACGTCCAGCAGGGGTGGCCACCACGACAACTGCACCCCAGCCGGAGGAGGACGTGCAGGCAGCAAGAGCCAGGGCACTGGCACAGGACAAGCAGGAGCAGGAACAAGGTTGGAGCAATGACGGCTCGGGGCCTTCAATATCGGAGGGGCAGGCATCGGCCAGAGGGCAGGAGGGCCCAGGATTGGAAGTGTCTTCCGTGTGGCAGCGGTTGGGCGAGGCCATAGGTGCAGAGCGGCGGCCGGCGGAAGAGGCACGGCTCACAATGGTCAGGGTGGAGAACTCCATGCAGAGGGCACTGAGGCGGGCCGAGTGCCTCGAGGCTATTCGCAGGGAGTGGAGTCCAACATGGCATCGTCCCTGCAAACCCTCTGGGCCATGGAAGAGGAACGCCTCAGGACATTGAGTGGGAGTTCGATGATGCCCTGGCCCGGACATCGAAAAGTGAGCCGTCGGACTAGCCCGCCGCCATTGTAAATACTTTTTAGTCTTAGGTTTCATTTTCGTTTTCCTTTGATTTGGGGTGATTGGACTATGCCCCACACATTTGTATGTAGTTTTTTTCTTAGGTAGTTTCTTAGGTAGGTTTCATTTCTTTCGTTGGGCTCATGGACCCTTGATAATGGATTGTACATAGTTGGACAATGGATTAATTTGAACTTTTTCTTTGGATTCACCATGGATTAATGGATTTTTCTTTTTACGTTTCCTTTGGATTTGCTTTGGTGGAGGAAGTGTTTGGACTATTTTTCTTTTGGATTTCTTTGGATTGGTTATACTTTTCATTTACTCATCTTTTGGACATGCTTTTCATTTCATGTTTGCTATTTTTTTATGCTTTCATTTCATTGCTTTATTTTTGTCCATAATACATTTTGATATTTTACTTCCATGTGTGTGATTAGCTCATTGGGTTCATGCATGTGAAAATGTAGGTTTACACAATCAATGCCAACCAGCGTGTGTGTGTGACGGACATATGTTTATGTACATAGTTGAAATTGGTTTTTGTCTTGAGATAGGCATGTCAGTGTGGGGTGGTTTGGGAAATCATTGCGTCTCAAGACTGGGGTGGCGTGCTGTGATATTTTGGTGTCGAAGTGGGCCCCTCACTGCTGGGGCGTGGGGGTGCAGAGGGACATGAGTGGGACATGAGTGGGGGCCTGCTGGCAGGTGCTCCTCACTGCTGGGGGGTGGGGGTGAAGGGGGACATGAATGGGGGCCTGCTGGCAGGTGCCCCTCACTGCTAGGGGGTGGGGATGCAGGGGGACATGAGTCGGGGCCTGCTGGCATGTGCCCCTCACTGCTGGGGGGTGGGGGTGCAGGGGGACATAAGTGGGACATGAGTGGGGTCCTGCTGACAGGTGCCCCTCACTGCTGGGGGGTGGGGGTGCAGGGGGACATGAGTGGGGCATGAATGGGGGCCTGCTGGCAGGTGCCCCTCACTGCTGGGGGGTGGGTGTGCAGGGGGACATGAGTGGGACATGAATGGGGGACTGCTGGCTGGTGCCCTCACTGCTGGGGGGTGGGGGTGAAGGGGGACATGAATGGGGGCCTGCTGGCCGGTGCCCCTAACTGCTGGAGGCTGTGGGTGCAGTTGGACATGAATGGGGGCCTGCTGGCAGGTGCTCCTCACTGCTGGGGGGTGGGGGTGCAGGGGGACATGAGTGGGACATGAGTGGGGGCCTGCTGGCAGGTGCTCCTCACTGCTGGGGGGTGGGGGTGAAGGGGGACATGAATGGGGGCCTGCTGGCCGGTGCCCCTAACTGCTGGAGGCTGTGGGTGCAGTTGGACATGAATGGGGGCCTGCTGGCAGGTGCTCCTCACTGCTGGGGGGTGGGGGTGCAGGGGGACATGAGTGGGACATGAGTGGGGGCCTGCTGGCAGGTGCCCCTCACTGCTGGGGATTGGGGGTGCAGGGGGACATGAGTGGGGGCCTGCTGGCAGGTACCCCTCACTGCTGGGGGGTGGGGGTGCAGGGGGACATGAGTGGGGGCCTGCTGGCAGGTGCCCCTCACTGTTGGGGGGTGGGGGTGCAGGGGGACATGAGTGGGACATGAGTGGGGGCCTGCTGGCAGGTTTCCCTCACTGCTGGGGTGTGGGGTTGCATGGGGACATGAGTGGGACATGAGTGGGGATCTGCTGGCAGGTGCCCCTCACTGCTGGGGGTTGGGGGTGCAGGGGGACATGAGTGGGGTCCTGCTGGCAGGTGCCCCTCACCGCTGGTGGGTGGGGGTACAGCGGGACATGAGTGGGACATGAATGGGGGCCTGCTGGCAGGTGCCCCTCACTGCTGGGGGGTGGGGGTGCAGGGGGCATGAGCGGGACATGAATGGGGGCCTGATGACAGGTGCCCATCACTGCTGGGGGGTGGGGATGCAAGGGGACATGAGTGGGACATGAGTTGGGGCCTGCTGGCCGCTGCCCCTCACTGCTGGGGGGGTGGGGGTGCAGGGGGACTTGAGTGGGACATGAGTGGGGGCCTGCTGGCAGGTGCCCCTCACTGCTGGGGGCTGCGGGTGCAGTGGGACATGAATGGGGGCCTGCTGGCAGGTGCCCCTCTCTGCTGGGGGGTGGGGGTGCATGGGGGACATGAGTGGGACATGAGTGGGGGCCTGCTGGCAGGTGCCCCTCACTGCTGGGGGGTGGGGGTGCAGGGGGACATGAGTCGGGGCCTGCTGGCAGGTGCCCCTCACTGCTGGGGGTGGGGGTGCAGGGTGACATGAGTGGGGGCCTGCTGGCAGGTGCCCCTCACTGCTGGGGGGTGGGGGTGCAGGGGTACATCAGTGGGGGCCTTCTGGCAAGTGCCCCTCACTGCTGGGGTGTGGGGGTGCAGGGGGACATGAGTGGGGGCCTGCTGGCAGGTACCTCTACTGCTGGGGGGTGGGGGTGCAGGGGGACATGAGTGGGACATGAATGGGGGCCTGCTGGCAGGTGCCCCTCACTGCTGGGGGGTGGAGGTGCAGGGGGACATGAGTGGGGGCCTGCTGGCAGGTGCCCCTCACTGCTGGGGGGTGGGGGTGCAGGGAGACATGAGTGAGACATGAGTGGAGGCCTGCTGGCAGGTGCCCCTCACTGCTGCGGGTGGGGGTGCAGGGGGACATGAGTGGGACATGAGTGGGGGCATGCTGGCAGGTGCCCCTCACTGCTGGGGGTGGGGATGCAGGGGGACATGAGTGGGACATGAATGGGGGCCTGCTGGCAGGTGCCCCTCACTGCTGGGGGGTGGGGGTCCTGGGGGACATGAGTCGCGGCCTGCTGGCAGGTGCCTCTCACTGCTGGGGGGTGGGGATGCAGGGGGACATGAGTGGGGGCCTGCTGGCAGGTGCCCCTCACTGCTGGGGGGTGGGAGTGCAGGGGGACATGAGTGGGGTTCTGCTGGCAAGTGCCCCTCACTGCTGGGGGGTGGGGGTGCAGGGGGACATGAGTGGGACATGAATGGGGGCCTGCTGGCAGGTGCCCCTCACTGCTGGGGGGTGGGGGTGCAGGGGGGCATGAGCCGGACATGAATGGGGGCCTGCTGACAGGTGCCCCTCACTGCTGGGGGGTGGGGGTGCAGTGGGACATGAGTGGGACATGAGTGGGGGCCTGCTGGCAGGTGCCCCTCACTGCTGGGGGCTGCGGGTGCAGTGGGACATGAAGGGGGGCCTGCTGGCAGGTGCCCCTCACTGCTGAGGGGTGGGGGTGCATGAGGGACATGAGTGGGGGCCTGCTGGCAGGTGCCCCTCACTGCTGGGGGGTGGGGATGCATGGGGGACATGAGTGGGGGCCTGCTGGCAGGTGCCCCTCACTGCTGGGGGGTGGGGGTGCAGGGGGGCATGAGTGGGGGCCTGCTGGCAGGTGCCCCTCACTGCTGGGGGGTGGGGGTGCAGGGGGACATGAGTGGGGGCCTGCTGGCAAGTGCCCCTAACTGCTGGGGGGTGGGGGTGCAGGGGGACATGAGTGGGGGCCTGCTGGCAGGTACCCCTACTGCTGGGGGGTGGGGGTGGAGGGGGACATGAGTGGGGGCCTGCTGGCAGGTTCCCCTCAGTGCTGGGGGTGAAGGTGCAGGGGGACATGAGTGGGACATGAATGGGGGCCTGCTGGCAGGTGCCCCTCACTGCTGGGGGGTGGGGGTGCAGGGGGACATGAGTGGGGCCTGCTGGCAGGTGCCCCTCACTGCTGGGGGGTCGGGTTGCAGCGGGACTTAAGTTGGTGATCACTAGTGCAAGGTGACATGTGGCCTGGCTGGGGGGCATGCCCATGGTGGATGGGCTGCCTGCGGGACATGACCAGGGGTGCAGGGTAGTCCCCTGTGGTGTGGCCTACCTGCAGGGCCCGTTGAGGGGGTAGAGGGCACACCTGGGAGAACCCACACTGCCAATTCACGTGTGGGACTCCCCGCACATCCCACTGGATACATGTACCCCGCTCTGACAGTGAAATTGTGTGTGAAACTTCCTGCGCACCACCGAAATACACGTACCCCGCTCGCACGGGGCCAATCGCATGTGAAACTTCCCGCGCACCACCGAAATACATGTACCCCGCTCGCACAGGGCCAATCGCATGTGAAACTTCCCGCGCAACCCCGAATTACACGTACCCCGCTCGCACAGGGCCAATCGCATGTAAAACTTCCCACGCACCCCCGAAATCCACGTACCACACAGGGCCTACCGCGTGTGAAACTCCCTGCGTATCCCCCAAATACATGTAGCCTGCTTGCACAGGCCCAATCGCGTGTGAAACTCCCCGCGAACCCCAGTAATACACGTACCCCGCTCGCACAGGCCCTACCACGTGTGATTATTCCAGCGCACCCCAGGAATACATGTTCCCTGCTCTGCGTTTGTGTGTAGCGCAGCCCTTTGCGTTGGATTGGGGATTTTGATGGCTTTTCCTTGAGCGAAGGGCGTTCTTGGGGGCGTAACTGGCGCTGTGGGATGTTCTCTGCGCCAGGGCCCTTTTTGCCTTGGGAATTCCATGAATACGCGGTGTGCCAGAATGCTGGCGCATGATCCCTCTCTGCGCTGCTCGCGTGCGCTGCCTCTGCGCTGAAATCTATGAATTAGCCCCATAATCTTCATTAAATCACAATCTCTTCTTCCTCAGCAGAGTACTAATAAAAAAAATATATATTATTGGAATTTGCTTCTGTGATACATCTGAGTTCATATTACTCCACAGTAAGATTGATCAGAAAAATCACAAGAGTACATCTATGCTTTTTTAATTTATTGAAAACAGTGCTGACTGGGGTGGTTCTGGAGACAGATGGCCTCATTACACGGTAGGCGGTAACCATGGCGCTATTAGCGCCATGGTTGCCGCCGGTATTTTACTGTGTCCGCCTTGGTTGATGGCGGAATTACCGCCCTACTCCAAGGTGAGCGGGGGCGGTAATTCCCCATTCACCAAGGCACTTCCCCATTCCCATTTTTGCCCCCATAGGGCTCAATGGGAATGGGGAAGTCACTAATTACGGTACCGCAAATTGCAGTACCGTAATTAGCACCAAGGTCCCTTTGCGGCACCCTACTTTAACGGCTGGTAAAACCAGCCGTTAAGGTCGGGTCCTGCAAAGGGAACTCGTAGTAAGGCGGTAAGGGTTTACCGGTACCGGTGCCCTTACCGGTACCGATAAACCCTTACCGCCTAACGTGTAATGAGGCCCAGAGTCATGGCCATGCACAGTATACCACCCCCTACTTTTTTGTTACCTGAAGTAGCAGAGCCTATTCTACTGTGGAAAAGATGGCTAAATAATTTTGAACCCAATGCGAGTGTTGTATGTGGAGCAAATTACAGTGTAGAAAGAAAAAAGTCACTGTTTTTACATTATCTGGGCCTAGCAGGGCAAGATAAATACGAGGTTTGCCAGATTTGTCAACTGCAGAATGTAGGGATATGAATGAGTATGACACATGTGTTTTGAAAATGAATAAGGATTATGAGAAGAAATTAAGCACCATATTAGAAATGTATAAATTTGGAAAGAGAACACAAGAAGCAGATGAAACAGTTGAACAATTTATAACATCTCTCAAAAAACTAGCAAAAACTTGTAAATGTGGCCCTCAACTTGAAGAGAGATTGAGAGATCAGTTTATGCTGGAGTGCAGTAGCGCCAAAGTGCGTGAAAAACTTTGGACGGCAGATGATCCAGCTTTAGAAGATGTTCTAAGAATTGCCAAGGAGGTAGAACACACAGAAAAGTGTGTTAAGACACTAGAAGATAGAGTGAAAGGAATGACAGTGAAAACAGAATCGTCTATTAATATGTTGCAAAATCCTAAGGAGAATGTGGTGGCAAGTGTAAACAATTCCAGCACTAGTGTGAGAAGAAGGAACAATGGTAATTCATCAGTGGCACAAAGACATGGAGAACACAGAGTCTCAACAGACCTGATGAGAGGTTGAGGATATGGTAGAGGATACAATTCAGAATCTCACCGATTTCAGAGCAACCAACGAGGGAGAGGTTGTGCCAGGAGATGTTTTAGATGTGATAGTCCATATTGTTTTGCTTTGCAAATAAGATGCAGGAGTTGCAATGGAAAAGGACATCTTGCCAGGTGCTGTAGAACTAAAGCCAACCACATGAATTGGATAGGTAATGAGGGAAGTGATGAAGGTGAAGAATGCACGTTCGCAATTAGTAGTGATGATGACGAAGAAATAAAGTCAGCCCAAAGGCCATAGTCATGGTGAACGGGAAACCTGTCAAGATGATGATATACTGAGGAGCTAGATATACCCTCTCACCCGAAACAGAATGGAAGAAGATTGGACCAGAATGATTACATGAAGTAGATATTAATCCTCATGCCTATGGTGGAGCAAAAATTGATGTTTTGGGATGGTTCAAAGCAGAATTGAATTTCAAGAAGAGGTCTTCTGTAGGAAAAGTGTATGTATCGAAGAAGGGAGCATCATCACTACTGAGTTGGACACATCAGAGTTTTCTCAAAGTGCACCTTAATGCCAGTTCTGAGGAATCAGTATTTGCTATAGAAGGTGGCCAGGTTAATCAAGAAAAGATACGCACAAGTGTGTTCAGAGATGGAATTGGTTATTTGAAAGGATTCACCCATCACATTCAAATGAAACCTGGATGTAAACCTATTGCCAAAAACTTATGAAATGTACCAATAACCATGAGAGAAGAAGTAAATAAAGAACTGTGCAACCTTGAGGGGCAAGGAATTATTGAGAGAATCGATGCCTCGGAGTGGCTATCTCCTCTGGTGATTGTGAGAAAGAGTTCAGGAAAAATTAGAATATCTATTGACTTAAGAGAGTTCAACAAATGTATTGTGCCAGAGAGACATCCGCTTCCCAACATCCAGGAATTACTTGCAACAATGGGCTCTGCCAAAGTGTTCTCTACAATAGATCTCACATCTGCGCACCACCAAGTGAAGTTGCATAAAGAATTGAGGCATCTTACTGCCTTTATTACACCGGAAGGTCTGTATCAGTATCGTAGGATGCCATTTGGATTAATCTCGGCAGCCTCAGTTTTCCAGAAAATAATGTACAGAATTTTTGATGGGGACAAAGTTGTTCTATTTTTTCAAGACAATATTTTGATATACGCAAACACAGTAGAGGAACACAATAGGAGACTGGATTTTGTGATTACAAAGCTAGGGAAGACAGGAATGACGATTAGTAAAGAGAAATCTAAAATTAACAGGAGTGAGATTTAATATCTTGGTCATGTTATTTCCAAGGATGGTGTAATGCCAAGAAGAGAGTTGACATCTGCTATTGATGACATGGTGGTTCCCAACTCCAAAGAACAGCTTAGAACCTTTTTAGCTATGGCAGAGTATTATGCCAAATTTATAAGGAACTTTTCGGATCACACAGTGATGCTGAGAGAATTAGTGAAGATGAACAAATAGTTTGAATGGAATGAGAAATGTCAAGAAGAATTTATGTATATCAAAAGAGCACTGAAATCTGCTCCGGCATAAAAAAATTACGTTCGTGGGAGACGCACTATAATTACAACAGATGCCAGCAACGTGGGTTTGGGAGCACGTATTGAGTCAAGTGTATGACGGCAAGGAACAAGTTATAGCATTTTCTTCCCGACTACTAAAGGGTGCTGAGAAAGTACATGCGACAATTGAGAAAGAGGCTCTAGCTATTACACGGGCAGTAAACAAGTTCAGAAGTTTTATCTGTGGAACGAAGTTTGGCTTACATACAGACCACAAGCCGCTAGTGCAGGTCTTCTCCACAAAAGGACTCAATAAGGTTTCAGGAAGAATTAGAAGTTGGGTTTCTAGAATGCAAGAATTTAATTTTGAGATAACATACATTCCTGGAGTGAAGCATTATGCAGCAGGTTATTTGTCAAGGCTTTTTAATAGTGAAGAAGGAGAAGTTGACGGAGAAGAGCTGAAAGAATCTATTTGTGAAATTGAAGGATCTGCTGTATCCAAGCAAGAATGGTTAGAGGAAATAAAGAAAGATGTAAAACTGATGTTCATGATGCAGAATCTTGATAAAAATGTGATATCTGCAGAAAGAATTCGTGAAGCAGGAGTGAACGGTTTGTGGAGTGTAAGAGATGGATTTTCTGTACAGAATGACTACTTGTTGAGAGGTGATAGACTGATACCTCAAGAAGGAATCAAGGAAAATATAATTCAACTAGTTCATGAAGGCCACCGAGGTATCACCAAGATGAACAACAGGATAAGGACAACGTACTGGTGGCCGCGATGCGATCTCCAAATTGAAACATATGTCCGAAACTGTATCCTTTGCTGTAACAGTGATAAGGGGTGCATGGGAGAAAAGCATCCGATAGTTTTGGTGGATGTGCCTGACAGACCTTGGAAGAGGTTAGCAATGGACATTGTAGGTCCTGTATGGAGTAATGGCCAGCAATCATATTGTTTAGTAATTATTGATATGCTAACAAGTTGGGCTGAGGTGAAAGTTATGCCGAATGTATCAACAATAGGTGTCATTGAGTTCTTGGAAGAAGTGTGTGGTAGAGAAGGTTATCCTGAGGAGATCTTAACGTATAATGGGACTCAATTTAAGTTGAGAGAGATGTGTGAATATTTGAGGGAGAAATCTATTGTTCATAAGACCAGTACTATATATCACCCAGAGATCAATGGGATTGTCAAAAGATATAATACATTATTAAAAGAGGTGATCAGATGGGCGTGGTGTAATGGTAAGGATTGGAAAGAAGTGAAGAGAATGACAGTGGTAGCTCACAGATTCACGCCACATAGCATGACGGTGTGTCTCTGTTTGAATTAATCAGGGAACGTAGAGCAAATACTAAGTTGTGTCCAGGATGGATGAGTGAAGTGTTGGGAATGGATGTAGCTTTGAGAGATGTGGGAGACAATATCAGGAAAAAACAGGTCAGTAATAAAATGTTAAAAGATAATGTTAGATTTAGAAGAAACAAAACTCCTTCGGTTGGTGGATTTGTGAGAATCAGTTTGCCGCAAGTTTTAAGAGTGGATGGCAGTAAATAGTCCAAACCCATGGAGGTCATAGAGATGTTCAAGCATGCTGTAAGGACAAAGGCTGGTAGGGTGTGGAATAATAGTAGAGTTATGGTTATGTCTGATGTTGACAGTGTGAGGAGTGAAGTATGCTACAAAAATGGTAGCCATGTTTCCTTGTAACCAGAAATCTCGAACATGAAGATGACTCTTGCGATGACCAGTTCTAAGTTTAGATGGAGTTATCGGAGAACAGAATATCTGAAGGACTTTTCTGATTAAGAGAAACTTGTGAAAGGAGGAGGATGTGTAGTATGATGCGTATCCATAGCATCGTTAGATTCCAGAATAGGAATCGGAATGTTGAGGAGACACAGAGAGAGAGAGCGGCAGTTGTGCGAAGAAGACGCCGTCTCATTCTTATCCCCAATTAACATATATTCTTAATTAATAAAATATATATATATATTCCCTCTGCCTGACGTGTATACTTCACCATCCTATTACAAACTTCATTAGTTCAGCTTGGAGGTTTAATTCAAAATGCGGTAGCATCTCTCCACCGTCTACGTAGTCCCTACACAGGGTGCCGAAGGCAACTTTTGTCCTCATGAGTGTGGCGGTCTCCAAACAATGGTGCGGGTAAACTTACTGGCACTGTTGTATCCGGACCATCACACTCGCAGTCTGCCTGTTAGTGACGGTGCTGGTGCCTCCATGAAACCATTCCCGTGGAGTCCTACAGGACTCCCGGGGAATGGGGACTAACATTTTCCAGCACCTAGCTTCCTGGTCTGCCAGAACTTGTAATGTCCTGTGGCACCGGGAAGCTAGGTGCCGGAAACAGTGTTACGATGGTGGCGTCTACCCGCCGGTCGCACCAGCGGTTTACTGCCAACCTCACAATGAGCCCTTTGTTTCTTCCAGTTACCCATACAAAGCTGCCCACAATAGACTTTGGTTGACTAAAGAAAGCTCTGGTTATGTCGAAGGCAACATAGATGAAGTGTGCTTCATGCTTTGAGGAGAAGTGAACTTAAAGGTCTATTGTGATGCTGGAAATGCCCTATGGACAGACAGGGCCTCCTAGTCCTTGTCCTACCACTTCTCTGTGTGTGTTTTCTCTATGTTTTCTGCCACTGACGTCCAGCTTGGACCTCTGGTTGTGCAGCTCTTAATTTTATCTCTTGGTGAACAACACCCATGGGTGGGGATACACCCTTGCACCCCTTATGTGTGTTTTTGGGCACCTGGGTGCTGACTACATGGGCTGGGTATGGGTATGGGCTGGTGGCAGCTACATGCTGACTTGGAAGTGGCTCTGAGTATCCTCCATTTTTGGACACCAAGGCAATGCCATAAGAATCAATTCATTTCTGATAGAGGGCAAGATGGCCACTGTGGCCTCTTAGTCTTGGGAAGCCCTGTCCCTGTTCCCTTTCCTTCTGACTGGCTGTTGGGTGGAAATACCATATTTGGCTCTTGGGCTGCCTCTTGTCAGACTGAATGGAGCCTTCCCCGAGGCTGTGTGTTGTGGGCACACCCTAGGGGTGGTCTCTGTATGAATGGAGTCTGAAGTGACACCTGGAGCTATGATAGTTCCAAACTGCCTAAGAACATTTCAAAAGACATCCTTGCCATCATCACTGACCAATTTTTCCCGCCAAAGAGAGTCCAGAGTCACTGAATGCCGAGGACGGTCCGTTGGTGGGTTTCCCACCACCAGAAGCTAACACAGACATCCCGAGGGTCCAGACGTGGTGAGGGTCTGTGGTCCACTCCAGTGGTCAAGTCCTGGTTGCCAGAAGCCATCCAGATGTCTGTGCTGTGGCTGCAGCACCAAAGAACCAAAGGACGGAAACCGTGATACTCCGAAGCCCGACACCAAAGGTGACCTACGCACGCGTCGGTGCCAGAAGTCACTGAATGGTCACCGGGGTCTTACTCTCATCTGCCAAGCCTTTAAGGAGCCCACAGCAAGTTTAATCTTCACAGAACGTCTACAGTCAGAGAAATCGTCGACTAAAGTAGAGCACAGCGAAGAGTGAAACTGCTGCACTTCAGAAAGACTTTTGTTCCATTTTTCTCATGGACTCAGCATCCAAGTGGCTTATTCTTCCAAAGGGGGTTGCATTCTCTGAGGGAATTATCGAGGGACACCGAGCATCTCTGCCACTTCGCCTGCCAAGGCATCAACGGTACTGTGATGAGGAAGAGCATCTTATAGACTCAGGAGTCATCCAGGGGTCCCAGATTCATCTTGGATCCTGTTCTGCTGTGGGCTCTCAGGTACATTGGGGTGGTGGAACCTTTTAAAGGAAAGCAGAAGGTTATTGAACATTATTAGAGTAGACTGTAAAAGTCAAGATAAGTTACTCATAACTTTTCCCTTACAGGTTGCCCAGGTGGGGAATCTTCACATAGAAGTGTATATCTTGTCTAAAGAACGCATTCTGCTTCTGTTCACAACTAACCTGCCCCTACCCCTACGACAGTCTTCACCATGATGTCACTGAGTATCCAGTACAGAAGAACATCACCTGCTTTACTTGCATCCAGCCGGCACCATTTTAAAATACCATAAGATCTGTAAAATGGCATGCTATACCATACCAGTAGCTGGCAAAGGATATTGGCAAAAGAGCTACCTTTTTTATTTTATTTTAGTATTTAATTTTAATGTATTTTATTTATTTATATACATGGAGGAATAATGCTCTTTCGATCACAAAAGAATGTACAATACATAAGAAATCAGATTTGGCGGGAAGCAGTGAGATTCTTGCAATGGGGTGAGTTTCAGTGACATTCTGACAAGGTTGTGGAGGTGAGTACATGGAATAGTCAAAGATTAAGGACAACCAACATTAGACATTTTTAAGGGTATGAAGGTGATACGGCCAGCTGTGTTAGGGATGTGATGAAGTGCAAGAGTCGAGGCATAGAAAGTGACAGACAGAGGCATGTTAGAAGGGAGGGAAACATGTTATCTAGAAGGCAGATTACAGGTATGTTAAGAGGGCAATTTGGAGATGAGGAGGTATGTTTTTAGTATGGCTTTGAACAAATCCATGTGTATTGTTTCTCGGATGTCCGGTGAAAGCGAACTCCATGCAAACAGAGCAAGTAGAGAGAAAGAGGGGAAGCGAGAGGAAGCAGAGGGAGGGCGAGATGCCACCAGGGAAGTCAGCAGAGATTACGAGAAAGCCTGTAGAGTTAGAGTAGGATAGATACAGAGGTGCCTTACCATGGATAGATCTGTGAACCAGGAGAAGACATTTAAATCTGGGTCTGTTTTACATCATCAGCCATTCAGCCCTGATGACAGTACAAGGTACGTGGAAGTAGGTGTGAAGTGTGGGAGTTCAAATAGAGTCCTGGCAGGAAAGTTAATAATATTATTGATAGCACAGAAAGAATAGTTGTGGAGACCAAAAAGAATGATGTCACAGTAGTCCAGTTTAGAGAAGACAGGAGTGGTCATGAGATACTTGGCAGTGTTGAAAGGTGGCAAAAGCTGACTTACAGTGTGAATACCTGGGCTTATGATGCCTGTACCTAGCAAATCTCTATTAAAATCCTATACAAATCCAAAACAATTGGCTTTACCAATGTTTTTCACATATGTGTTCTGCAACATGTTGCAGACTGAGAAGGTGGTGAGAGAGAAATTGTGTTGAACGATTTTAATGGATGGTAAGAAGAAGATACTATGGTGTAGAGACTCCTACCTGAGCCAAAAAAGTGGGAGAAGGCAAAGGTAATGATGTAGGAGAGGGGGGAGCAGCAGAGGAAGCTGTTTCCTGATTTATTAATGTATGGCCATCATAATTGTAGGCAAAGCACCTGGCCAAAAATTATACAATGCCGGTACACACATCAAAAGTATTCCCTTTGTCAATAATTTGTCAATTGTTGCTTTCAGTTTACATGTGCAAGCTGAACATATTTGATGTGCAGGCCTTTTAAGTGTTCCTGCCAGGATCATATCACCATGTTGTATAATCCTCATAATTAAATTTATAATGCATAATTAAAGAAAGAGATGTACCCTTTGTCTCTGGTGTCCTTTGTCATTATTTTCTTATACATCGTAAAGTTAAGGTCATTCTGGTATGAGCCGATATTGTTTAAACATCATTTGAAACTCCACAATATTTTGGGTACAAGTGTCTTTGAAGTTAAAGGCTGAAAAGCTTGTAAATATGGGATGGTCAAATGGCAGGTAGAGGATGATCAAATTTGAATCAACTACCACACTGGTCATTGGGATTTCTAATATGCTGCTGAACAAAAAAATCCCCCTTTCTTCTAACTGCCTATACAGAGTCTTTCCTAAACCTAACAACCTCTCTTGATTCTGTCAACCAAGTCATCCTGTTGTCTCTTTTCATCTCTCAAATCGCTTCAACATATTCAACATCTTGCTTTTAACAGCGATCTTCCTTGTCTGTGATAAAATGGCCACTGCAATGCACGTAATCAAGAAACAAACAGCTGTCCCTAATAATCCTTCATTCTACAGACATTTCACTTTCCTGGACTACCCTCCAATGTTCATGACTGAGTTGTCTTTACCTAGATCATCAGCATTCTCAAGGATAACTCACACTCTTTCTGGAGCAAACACTCCACTAAAACCACTCTCACTGACATTTCTAACTTTCCAACTACTGTTCATCACTCCACCTATTTTTCATTCTATTCCTACTTTATCTCTTCAAATCCTTTGACTCTCTGGGTCATACCATCCTCATTCAAATGCTCTCATTCCTTACATCCAAGTACTACACAATCGACTGGGTCGACTCCTATCTCTCAGACTGCTTCTAATCCATCTGTTCGAACTAAGAGATCTCCTCCCTGACACCTCTTCTAGCGTATCTCCCACAAGACTCTGTCCTCGACCCCCTTCGTTTCATGCTCTAAACTACCTTTGTGTGCAAATTCAAAATGTGGCTTTTACTGTTTGCTGGGGACAAACAGATTGTCTTCTTTTTTATGTCTTTTACCTCTGACATCTCTCACTGCATCACCAGCTGCCGAACAGAAATTACAGTACTGCCAAAAAGAAGTAGTGTACCTAGGGCAGATAATATCAGTGGACATCAGGATAATTACTCCAGAGAGTGGGCAGAAGCAATGCAGATCACACTATAACCGTGCAAGGTCAAGCAGATGTCCCAGTCCTTAGGCCTATGCAGTTATTGCAGGGCATGTGTCTTTGACTATTCCAAATTTACGATGCCCCTCCTTCAGGGACTAAAAGAAGCACAGATGGTAAAATGCCCCATAAAATGGACATCTGAAATGAATGAATCATTTGCCAAACTGAAGGAACTGTTAGCACATGCACCAGTTTTAGCGGCCCCAAACTTCAAAATTCTTTTTGATCTTTTTCAGTCGTCTCTTAGACCCAGTAATACAAGGCCACTTTCCATGCAAACAGGTGCACACCGCAAATGCATTTGCCATTAAGAAATCAGCAACAATAACGATGGGCTGCACAGTAATGTTCTGTTTGGAGCATTCCCGTTTTGCGATACTGGAAAAATCAAAATCCACAAAAACTCAGAGAACGTCAGAGTACAAGGTGATACTGTCCAATCCAGCAATTGATGTAGTGAGGTGTAAGGTTGTCAACCCCATGAAATTCATAGCACAGTCGGCAGAGGTAGGAGAGTATTTGCATGACTGTGCCTCATATATGGACAGGATGGGGGCAACCCCAAAGTACACAAAGATCTCACAGAAGGAGGAGACATTCTTCGTTGATGGGTCATCAACAATAGTTTAAAGCATGAGGTGTCAACATACAAGTGCAGCACTGGTTTGTTATCATGAAGGAGAATTCAAGGTGTGGGCTCATTTGAGGCTAAAATGGGAGGGATTGGGCGGGCACCGTGATAGTAAAAAATATTCAAATAATGTTAAATCAGTAAATGATATATATTAATTATAATGGGAGCACACCCTGGAGCCTTGGCACCAGGTTATGAACACAACTTGAAAGAAATTAGGAGCGGAGAACCTCCCGTTCCTGAGTGTGCTCACTCAAAATACTCCTTCCGTAGTATGTTTATATTTGATTGTTTCCAAACCAATCGTGTGTCAAATTCACTCTAAAAGTTCAATTAAGACAAGGTAGAGCTTAACATGTATTTTTATTTCTGACACAGTAGAGTCCTAGTTTATTACTTCTTTGGTATTATGCCTGACAAGTCAGTACCCAATTTCTCATTGCCAATGCATTTCGGACTACGTCCCTCGTCAGAGCTCCTAGGCACTGCTTGTAAATTATCAACCTGTGATACTGGGTGTTCACAGAACTGTATCACTGTTCAAATCCAAACAAAGGGGGGTAGTTTAGTAATCGTGTGTCATTTACCAAACATCAATATGTAAAACTAGTAAGCAGAGTAACAAAAACTTCCAATGCCTTACCAAAATGTAGATCGATCTGGCTGTCTGATCTGTGGGAATTACAGAATTATACTTGTTAGGGTTAACATCCTGTCTCTATCTTCCTATCCTATCCCTGCTATGTGTGTGCTTACCTCCGTCATCTATTGTAGCAGAATCCCGAGTGACAGCTCAAAGGAGCTGCCGGCTCGGGTGAACGCTATTTCGTGACGCTGGTCCTCTTCGAGCATGCACGAACTGGTCCCGCGTTATAACACGATCGCATTACGTGATCTGTTAATTACAAAAATGGTGTTTCTTTCCTTTATGGTAGGCACACTTGTTTGGAGTGCCCTAATCTGTATTATAATCTTGTGTTATATGTAATTCTGATTCAAAGCGCTAATGTGTGTGCGCTCTAGGTTAGTGTAATCGTACAACGCCAATGCAGGATTTTTGCCTGATAGAACATGGCACTATATATTCGCATATGTATAAACATATATGTTAATTAAATTCTAGTAATCCTTTGCTGGACGCGCAGAAGTAAATCAAGGTTACTGGAGTGAGGGGTGAGGGTTCACTCCTGAGGCTTGGCTAATGTGTCACTCTCCTCTCTAAGATTGCGTGTCTATAACACTCATCTAAGATGGTACAGACTTGTCACTGTATACACTATTGTTTGTAGATGCATGTGTGACAAATTATTCAACGTGCCTAATACTATGTGCAGTGAGTGTACATGACCAGGCAGTGGGTTGCACTGCCTTACGTCCCACAGGGAAAAGTTTCAAAGGAAATGTTTCCAATTTGGGACGTTTACATGTTGCCCTAAAGGTTACATTTCGAATGGTGGTCCTATGTTTTATTTCTGGGTCTGTATGGAGGGATCCATATAATAACTCGAACAAACAAATGTAATCATAATGAAAATTAACATTAACAGGAGGCATTACTTCATGTCCATGTCCATAACTCTGTCCTTTACAAAAAACACAAAAAGTTGATCTCTTCATTTAGCCCCCCTGGTCTGAGGGCATCTAGACGATCTATCCAGTAAGATTCTTGTTGTTTGAGTCTTTTGCCAAGATCTTCATGAGCATTCTGTTGTCTAACCACTTCCAGTACATGTATCCTTATCTGGCTCATGTTATGTTTCATCAGATTCCAGTGTCTTGCCACTGCTGAATTCACATTATTAGTTTGTATGCAGGATCTGTGTTCACTCCAGCAAACTTTCCCTGGTCTTTTGGATTGCCTCACATAATAAATACTGCAAGGGCATTTGATCGCATATATGATATAAGGTGTATCGCACATAGCATAACTCTTGAGCTTGATCTTTTCTCCCGTTCGGGGATGGTTCACAGTGTCTCCTTTTGTTATAAAGTTACAATTGCTGCATTGAACGCATGGGTATGTCCCTTTGCTTGTGGTAACCGATTTTTTCATCCCTGGTCTTGTTTTCACTAATTTATCTCTCAAGTTGGCGCTCCTTTTATAAGCAAATATCGGGATCTCTTTAAAAAGATGTTCCACTCTTGCATCATTTGTCAAAGTACAGCAGTTCTTTTTGATTACCGACTTGATTTTGTTGCTTTGTAATGAGTAACAGGAAACATAAGCTATGGATGGTGTAGTTTTTTGTGGTGCTGTTGTTCTGTTGTGTGTAGTAGTTAATTGTTCTTTTGCTTCACTTATCTTGCTTGGTTTGTATCCTCTTGCTGCAAATTTCTGACCCATTTTTGCAATCTCTCTCTGACATGTGGTAGGATCATTTACTATCCGCTTCACTCTTATCATTTGACTGTAAGGAAGATTTTTTATCAAGCTCGGCTGGTGGAAGCTTAGGCGGTGCAATAAGTTATTGCGGTCTGTTGCTTTTCTGTAAATGTTAGTCAGATAATAGCCTTCATGTACCTCGATTTGGACGTCTAGATACTGAATAATTGTTCTAGACACTTCATGTGTGAATTATATATGTTGTTCAATACTACTCAGATAAGTGAAGAAGCTCTGTAGCGATTCTTCTGTGCCGGTCCAGATCCCAAAGATATCATCTATGAATCTAACCCACATTGAAATGTGTGCCTTCCATTCTGTTTTTTCTAGAACATGGTCCTTTTCAAATTTATGCATGAACGTGTTTGCATAGGGGGCCATCGATGCACCCATCGCTGTTCCTGATGTTTGAAGGAAAAATGTGTTCTTGTATTGGAAGTACCAATTTTCAGAAATACATTGAAGTAGTGTTAGTATAAATTATTTAATTGCTTTTAGATCTCCTTCCTTTAGCAGAAGCCATTCAACGGCCTCCATCCCCAGGTTGTGTGGGATAGATGTATATAGGGTTTTCACATCTATCGGGAATAAGATAGAGTTATCAGTATGTTTCATGCTCCTCAGTTGTTCCAACAAATGAGTGTTATCTTTGATATAAGTATCAGTCTTTTGGATGAGTGGTTGCAGGAATTGGTCAATGTATTGACCGAGTGGTTGTAGCAGGCTATCTACACCTGACACAATGGGTCTTCCTGGGGGGTTTCTCGGGTGCTTATGTATCTTGGGTAAGGTGTAAAAGTTTGGGATCTTTGGGTGTTTATTGATGAGGAATGATTTGGTTTTGTCATTGATCCAACCCAGTTCTTCTGCTTTATCTAGTACGATTTCAAGATTCTTGAGTATTTCAACTGTCGGGTCACCATCCAATTCTGAGTATGTATTTGTATCACTTAACTGACTCATATATTCATTATGATAATCCATAATGACCATAATCACAAGGGCTCCTCCTTTGTCTACTGGGCGTATAGTGATGTTGTCATCCCCGTATAGTTCTTTTAATATCTTGAATTCGTTTGGTTTTAAATTGCAATTTTTTGGGTGTTTAAATGACATTTTCTTGAGATCATTCAACACTTGTCTGTGAAAAATGTCAATAGATGGAACACTGATCGGTGGCATGAATGTGCTCTTTTTCCTGAATTCCTGAAGTTCATCTGGGTCTATGTCTCTTATTTCGTTGTTTTCAAGTTCATCAAAAAAGATAATAGAAGATAAATGATGGAGGTAAGCGTGCACATAGCAGGGATAGGATAGGATGATACAGACAGGATGTTAACCCTAACGAGTATAATTCTGTAATTCCCACATATCAGACAGCCAGATTGATCTACATTTTGGTAATGCATTGGAAATTTTTGTTACTCTGCTTACTAGTTTTACATATTGATGTTCGGTAAATGACACACGATTACTAAACTACCCCCCTTTACCTGGGAGCCCTGACGATGGACATAGTCCGAAATGCATTGGCAATGAAAAATTGGGTACTGACTTGTCAGGCATAATACCAAAGAAGTCATAAACTATGACACTAACATGTCAGAAATAAGAATACATATTAATCTCTACCTTGTCTTAATTGAACTTTTGGAGTGAATTTGACACAAGATTGGTATGGAAACAATCAAATATAATCATACTCCGGAAGGCTCATTTGAGGCTGCCACTACACTATTAAGCAAGGGCGGCTGAGCTGGCAGCTCTGTTAATGATATGTTGCAAGGGCATGCTGTCAACATTTTCTCAGATTCAGCGTGCATCACATCCATGGTGCATTTGGGATTGGACCAATGGGAAAGCAGGGGGTGCCAAGATATTGCCCTGGCTAATAGACATACTGCCCCTCCCAGTCCCTCCTAGCCGAATTGACAATAATAAAATGCACCGCCCATACCAACGACACAGATGTAATTTCACAAGGCAATGACAGGGACGACTCTGCATCAAAAGAAGCAACATATTTGCATTACACACAATTCTGTTGATGACTTGTAAAAAGCATCAAACACCCTTAATGGCATTGCTGCAAATGCAGCACACCACACTCGCTGAGCCATTTAACGCATTGCCCATTGTGCAAGTTATAGAATTACTGCGGGGTGCACCCCAACAGAACAGGAGTTATGGATAAAGAGTGTCTGCTCACTGTCACCCACAACCTGGTATGGAGAGAGAACACTACAGGGAAACTGGTAATGCTCCAGGGGCTGCTCCAAACTACCCTGGATCAGCTCCATTACCCGGCACATGTATAAAATGAGCATATTGCTGCAGAGAAGGACAATAATGGTTTGTGCCTAACTTACAAGAATTGGTAACTGACTTTGTAAACAATTATATATCATGCCAGAGGTTTAGAGTAGGTTACACACTCGAAACAGTTAAGGCGACATTGCAACAACTGCAGGGTCCCTTCCAACATTTGCATATTGACTTTGTCGATATGAAAGATTGATGTAGCTCTTATAGATACATGATCGATGTAGCATGTCCTTTATCACGTTGGCTTGAGGCTGGCCCATGTGTTCATAATGATGCAAAATCTGCAGCTACCTTTTTGGTACGTGAAATATTCCCAAGGTAGGTGGTATGATGTGATATGTTGAGGTCTGAAAATGGACAACACTTTGCTAATGATCTTTTAAGGAAGTAACGTCCTTACTTGTCATCAAGCACAAATTACCAGCCCGAAGCCAACTGACTTGTTGAGTGACACAATGGCCTGCTTAGAGAGTGCATTGCAAAGCTGTCAGAGATACTTGGCAAAAGGTGTCTCTATTGCCTGCCCCTCGCTTAGTTTGCACAATGCAATTCTCCTGGCATGGATCATCATTTGACTCCACATAAAATGGTCACTGGCAGGAAAATGAATGCACCTCTCACTCCAGCATGTACAATGGTGATGCTAACAGCACTGCCCAACTACTGGCAGTTGAATTGAAAGTGTATTTGCATGATTTCACAAAATCTCTCCCTTACATTTTGCACCAGATTCAACCATGCCCAGGCAGGCCCGATATCCAGCACATGCACTCCATCAGCACAAGACACAGAGAGCCCAATTCAGAAGTGCATGCAAAAACACTGGAGTGTTCATCCATGAAGGATGAACACTTCTTTCAAAAGCACCCTATTCTGATGAAGTGCTAATGTGGCTGTCTGTCATGAAAGCCACGATTTTACCATGAGCCAGGGGATTCTGCTCTAAAGAACACAGTTTTATCATGGCAATAAGAGGAGTTAAAATACGACACCAGTGAGGTTTCATTAAAGGCTGCTTCACTGCAGCACCACTTTTTCTAGTTTAATGAACTTAAGGAAACTTTCTTAAACTAGAAACATGACAGTCTTTTAGGAATTGCTTGCAGTGCCACTGCAGCACATGTTTCTGTTCAAATAGTAGTTTTATGCAGCTTTTGCTGCTGGGAGGCACAACATTTCCCCTCCAGTATTTTCACCCACCCAAGAATGATGGTGCTGAAAACTGGAGGGGAGAATGCTGGCTTCCCACACTATAATTAGAATGAGCCCTGAATCAGCCCCAGAGAGTTTTTACAGCACAACTCCCCCTTTTTCTAGGTGATAAAGTGATCGTCCACAACTTTCACAAGGACGGAAAGCGCTGCACTTTACCAGACTCTTCACTGTGATGTAATGCACCCCAACTGCAGTAAAGGTGGCCAAGAGGCATCCATGGATTCATCTTAAATACATCCATCAGGACAATGCCAGTGATCCCCTCGAAGAGAAGGGGGCCAACTAATAGGACTTATACAGCATTTGTCAATGTCATTTTTCTCTTCCTTCTGCCTGTATAGAAAACCTGTGAGTGGGTCGAAGGAGTTGCAGGAAATAGAGTCAGCAGGAGATGGAAATATGCTGTATAAGCTATGTTGTTATAGTGTAGTATTTTTGTTTTTTTGTTTTTATGTTTGTTTTTTTGGAGAAAGGGGAGAGTTTGTCCCTGGTAAGAGCAATATTGAAAGATTCTGCAGCAAACAAGAAGTGTTCAATTCTGAGTTGTTTGAAAATGGCATTAGCGGCAGTCATGGTGCAGCATCTGGTAACATATGGTATGACTGTATGAGATGGGTAGAGCGAGAGAGGGCCCATGACACGTTACATGTGCTCTCTCATTTCACACGTTACAAGCATGCCCAAGCTCTTTCTCTCCCAAGAAGTGTCAGTTGAAGAGGGGCAGTGGTTGATGAATTTGGCGTTATGTAAAAGAAGGGGTTTGTTTCAGTGAATACTCCGTTACTGTCCAATGGATAGATGAGGGGTAGGAAGTATATGCCGACAATTATATGAAACTCATAAAAATGGCACACAAAGAGGCCATACAACACATCATATGTGACCGAAGGAATGAGAAGGGGGGAACAACTGCTTACAACCCACAAAAGTATTGAGGGGTGGGTTTTCCATGATGGGGTATGGGAAAGGGGTATGCTGCAAAACAGAGCAGAGGAATAGCTAGGATTTGAAGAAGACATATTGAGAAAAATGAACGGCAGCTGTTGCATAATTTGGAATAAGAATGTTCATACTCTAACATGGATAGATGAGAAAAGGCAACCTTCACACATCAGGGAACTCACACGCTTTTCTTTTAGATCCTACGACTTGATATATTTGGGGAGAAATACCGGCTGCGCAAAAGTGATGAGGTTCCCATGGCTCAGGAGTGGGACTGCAGTTATTATGCCCAGCTTCCTCCAGACTGGTGATGCATTTGCTCCCTAGTGACTCTAAACAGCCCTGCCCCCTGGTGAAGCTCTACTTGGAATGTATCCCATTTTCCGATCATCCTGCACTACTGAATCAAGATTTACACACTAATAAAGCATTGGTAAGATTAGTTGCCCTCCAAAACATGTACATTTTGGATTTATTAACAGCAATGGAGGGTGAAGTGTGCAAGAGGATAGGAAGCAGCTGCTGCACATTTGTGCCTGCAAATGATGCAGCTAATGGGACTTTCTTTGAGGCTATAAATGAGCTGAAAACACTCCATGATACTATGAAAAAAGAAACAAGCACAGTGACATAAGACAACTGGCTCAACAGTCTTTGTGCTTGAGTCCACATGTGGTTGTCTAACATTTTCAAGCAGGCCCAATCCTTGTTCTGGTACTCAATAACTTTTGTGCATGCCAATTAGGATTAAGAATGTGTAAGGGGAGCCTGGGAGAGGGAAAATATATGATGCCCCTAAATGCTGATGCATCCAGGGAAATGCCGCACACAAACACAAACAGAAATGCCTGAGTATGGTCCACCGGGTAGGCTCACAATGCGACCCCTGGATATAGACAACTATGAGATATTTTGGGTAGACTGATGAGGAAGCTTGTATGATAAGGTCTGCTCACTGGAACTGCTGGGCCAAAATGTGTCCATCCATAGATCAATCAAAGGGGGGGGGTGTTGCAAAGGTCTAGGTTCAGCACTGCCAAGGAGGGGGCACAAGTATCATTTGTTCAAAGTATGTGATGATGTCAAGAATGATGTGAGCAGTGACATCGAGAATGGGGACGTCATTGAATGCAGCACAGCATGCATAGGGGAACACAGGGGAACACAGAATCAGGTGCAACGTGAGATGTCCCATGGTGGAACGCAAGGAAGTGTGGGTGATTTAGTATATTGTTGGGTTAGTTTGCACAGCATCCACATGGGGTGGGGGTGCAGGGTGTCATAGGGGGTTTGAGTCATATGTGAACAGTAGAGAAATTATTTTATTGAGAGCCCTCATTAGGAAAAGCATTTTCACACACAGCTCATAATAAAATAACTGCAGGCTATGGTGACAGCAGTGTGCTTTTTTAAATCTTCATCAGACACAGTGCACAGAAATATCACAAGACTGTGGGCCTCATTACGACCCTGGCGGAAAGTGACTGACCGGACCGCAACAGCGTAAATAGCGTTTCCGCCATTGCACGAAGGAGCAAAGTGCGGCTAATTACGACCCATCGGGCACGAGCATTACGCCATGGCGGAATCCGAAAGGCTGCGATGGCGGAAATGACCCCAAAACGGCCCTTACCGCCGCCGTACGCTGCACCAGGTGCAATACCGCCACCCATCTTAGCGGTCACCGTAATGAGCGGTCACCGTAACGAGCGGGCACCGCAAATTACGGGCACCGTAAATATACGGAAACGGAAGTAAAAGCATGTGGCCGGAACGGGAAACAGCACGCCGCACAACTATAAAATCCGAATCCCAACACAACCATTAAAAATCCGACCCTGACACACATCCCAACCCGTTAGCAACCCCAGTTAAAAAAATAAATATGGGAAAGGTAGCCAAGAAAGCGTGTGACCGCAAGCGGCAGGTACACTTCTCCCGAGAGGAACTGACCGTGCTCACCGAGACCCTCCAGGAAAATGCCGCCGTCGTCTTCTCCAGTCAAATGACCAGGACGGCCCTTGCCAACAAGAAGGCCATATGGGCCCTGGTGGCACAGCGCGTAAGTGCGGTGGGGACAACACCCCGCACGCCACAGCAATGTCGCAAGCGGTGGGACGACCTGCGGATCCGCGTACGCAGCATACTTTCTGCGAACAGGAACATCGCCACAGCTACCGGGGGGGGTTCAGAGTCGCCCATCAAGTTGACCCCCTGGGAGGATATCTGCGCCTCCACCATAGGAATGGAGAGCATAGAGGGAGTCGGAGGGATGGAGAAAGGAGTGCCGACATCCGGAGAATCAGGTAGGTTGGCCAAGAGAAACAATGCGAAATCCACAAACCACGAACATGTGCAGTACCATGTGACCCCATAGTGCAATACATACTTTGCCCTGACAGCGCCCTCTAAAAGTCAGAATGAATAAACAAATCAATCAAGATGCCATAAACAACCCCTACATGTGCAGCATGCACCCCCTAACTGCAGGCAGCCAAATGAATGCATCCTCAATCCACACGAAAATGAGACCACCTCCAAGGCCCAGTCCCAAATCAGCCTCATGTACCACCCCAATGCATTTGATACGTTGCCATTCCAAATCCGACAGACCCATAACTAACGCTCGCCCCTCTTTACTCCACCACAGGGTCCGATACCAACGACGAGCTGCAGGACACCCCTACCAGCACGCCTGCAAAGAGGGCCAGGACCAACGTCCCAAGAGCCTCCACCTCAGGTGCAAGGATCAAGACACGGCAGCAGCAGGAATCAAGTGGCAGCACACTGGAGGGGACTGCAACAGGCACCCCAGCAGCCAGCAAGTCCACAACCCCAGCACCACAGGTCCCCCCAAAGAACGTATCTGATGGCACTGCCTCTGGTGGTAGCAGCACCATAGGTGACACAGCTGTCATGCCAGCATGCTCCGACACGGAAAACAGTGCTGGCGACGTAGGTACCATCCATGACCTTTCCCAATCCCCCTGCATGTTCCATCCCCTACACCATGACGAAACCACGCAGGGGCACCCTGAAGACGACGACTGGCCAACCCCCACAAGTCCTGTGCCAAGGCAACATGTGTTGAGCAGCCCCCCTGTCACACCACCGCAAATGTCCATGGCCCAGCAGAGGCAACAGTCCCTCGACCTGCTGATCGAGCAACAGCAGGAAGTGTCCACGCTACTCAAGGACCATGCAAATGAATGCGGGGGTTCCAGGGCAGCCATGGAAACATCCACCGAGACACTCAGGGCACAAATAGAGAAAAGTAGTGAGAGCCTCAGGGGAGAAATGGAGAAAAGCACCGAGAGCCTGAGAGCACAAATGGAGAAAAGCACCGAGAGCCTGAGAGCACAAATGGAGAAAAGCACCGAGAGCCTGAGAGCACAAATGGAGAAAAGCACTGAGAGCCTGAGGGGGGAACTGCATGCGACGTCCAAAGACGTTTGTGCTGAACTCGCTGCTGTGCGCCGTGTGCTCTCGGAGCTCTCACAAACCCTCAGAGACATGCATGGACGCGAGCAGGCAGAGACATCATCCGTGGCAAGTTCCGTCCAGGGCAGCCCCCAACGCAGATCTGGCAGGAACCTGCGCTCCACGGGCAGGGGTGCCCCTGATACCCGTAGAGGGGGCTTGCAATAGCGTCCAACCACGGACAGCATGCATATTTGGACACTGGTGTTGGGGGGGGAGGTAGTAGGGTGGAGGGGGTGTGTTGGGCTTCACTGGGTGGCGGGTCCATAGGGTGTATAAAGCAAATCACATTAACAATACAGCATCTCATTATCATCCAATGACATGTGTGGACATTGATATTTGCGTACGAGGCCTTCATAGGCGTACAGTCCACAATGTGCCTGTACTACACACACACAGTGCCACAGGTCCCCTTTCCGTGTAATAGCCACCATGCGTGGTTGCTAGAAGCATGCATCTATGATGCTCTGTCGGATTGCACGTGCATCCTGTGCCTCATGGACTCCTTGAGGTGCCTCCACATCCCCACCCTCATCATCATCATCATCTTCAGGTGCATGCAGTACAGCGTCAGGGGGCATGGGCACATTCCTACGTATGCACATGTTGTGCAGCATGACACATGCCATGACCATCTTAGAAACCTTCTCATGGCTGTACATGAGTGCCCCGCCAGACCTGCTGAGGCTGCGGAAACGAGCCTTCAGTAGGCCGAATGCCTGTTCAATGACCACACGGGTACGTGAGTGGGCATGGTTGTAGTCCTCCTCATGCTCGTTCTGTGGGTTCCGGATTGGTGTAAGGAGCCATCTCTTCAGTGGATACCCGGCATCACCTGTATGAGACGAATAAAGGGTGTCAGTGGAATGATAGTGCTAAGTAGCCCCCCCCCCCTCCTGCAAGGTCATTGACGCATCAAATGGGCCACGATGTCATGCATGGAATGAGACTCACCGAGTAGCCAGGATCTGTGCCCTGCGTGTCGCTCCATGTAGCGTGGTATTCTTGTGTTCCTCAGGACCATAGAATCATGGGTAGATCCTGGAAATCTGGCACAACAATGCGTAAATATCTTGTTGGAGTCACACACCATTTGCACATTGATTGAATGAAACTGTTTCCGGTTGCGGTACTGGACCTCCATGGCATGTGGGACAACCAATTCAACATGGGTGCAGTCGATGGCACCAATGCAACCCGGGATGCCGCCAAGTGCATGGAATCCCACTTTTGCGTTGGTAATCTCCTGGTACGTGCGTGGTAGTGTGATGTGGTCGTCGGCGTGCTTCAGGAGGGCATCGTGCACTTGGAAGAGTGTCCGTGAGAACAGTGGCTGTGAAATGCCATGCAACTGTCCCACTGTGTGCTGGTAGGTGCCTGTGGCCAGGAAGTGGAGTGCAGACACCACCTTCAGTAGGGGTGGGATGGCGGTTGGGCTATCTATCATGCTCACGAGGTCAGCATGTGTCATGTCCACAATGGCGATTATGGTGTCCCGGTCCAAACGGTAGAGGGTGTGGATCTGCTCAGCAGTGAGGTTGAACGGATCGGCTCGGAGGCGTGGGATTGCGGGCCGCCTGCGTGGTGGTAGTGGCAGTGCTTGTGGGCCTTGCTGACCCTGCCTTGCCCTCCTCCTCCTCCTTCTCCTCCGTCTCCCCTGTGCGCCCGGTTGTTGTACCTGTTGTTGTTCGTCGTCTTCTTGTAGTTGTAGCACTTGCAGTGCTATCTGGTCCCCCAGGCCCAACATCGCTAGTCCTGCCGGTAGCATTTTGGAGTGGGAGTGGTTGTGGGAGGGGTTTGGGTCTGCTATATATGTGCTGTCGGCCTGTATGGCCTCCACCTGTGCTGATTGAATGAATCTGTGGCAGATGCAATCCCTTCTGGCCGAGCACGTCCCGCACGTAAGGCTGCATTTGGCCGCATGGCATCTTGGGATTGGAATCATGTATCAAATCCCGATGGCAGTGTGATGTACTTTGACTGATTTTCATGCTATGCTCCCATTGTTACACATGCTATGATTGCAGCCGCTTACATACCTGTGAAGAGTCAGTGGTATGTAGGGCTCGATCGATGGCCGACCCTCATGCAGCACAGTAACGTACTTCACCGACGGGCGTGGCGTCCCATTTGTGATTGCAGCCAGTTAGCATTATGACACACAGCCGCACTACATTGATGTAATTGTGAATGCAAGCGTTCACAGAAGCCTTTTCGACGTAATGTTGCAAGTGAGGAATTCGAAGGCCAGCATTTTTGGTTTTGAAGTAGCGGCGAGGATACGCCCACAGGTCTGGCTGGAAATGTAACGTTCTATTGTAGAATGTCCTTGGGACATGGCCCATAACGAGCAGGCAATGAATGATATGAATTGAATGGGATGCGCAATAGCGTAGTGGACGATAAGGCAGGACGTTCCCAAATCCATCTTGCTTCACAACACTACAGATCCGGCCAGGAGCACAGTGGTTTTTGCAGACTGCATTACGCACAGACGCGATGGAAGTTTCACATATTATGTGAGTGAATATTCATGCGTTTTCATTGCGGGATGAGGGAATGATGAATGGATGCATGGACAGATGATTCCGTTTAGGGTCTGCCATGTACATGGGTTTTTTGAATCACTCCCCTTCCCCTGCGCTATGTGATGCAAGGCTGCCATAGTGGGACTTACGTCTATCTGCCCTTGTCGGATCCTCCCTGTCTCGACGCGCCTTCATACACTTGTGTCTAGGCACGTTACTAATCCCATGTCATGGGTTCTATCTTGACGGACGCATGCACAGTAACCGACGTTGCCAATGGTGTATTTACCTCGATTGATTTCGTTATGATTCGATACTGATTTAGGGGTCTGTTTATTCCTTTGGAGTGGGCTAGCATGCATATGGGTGTGGAATTGGTGTGTTGAATGAAGATTGTAATGCATCATGAGTCCCGTAATGCAATCGGTTAATTTGTGTTTCTTTTGGGTGACAGGTATCTCCTGCCCTATTGCAGATGCCATCTCTACGCCACTCCTCCAGATGGTTTTTACTCTCGACTCCTGCAGCTTCGGGTGAATCAGTGGAGCACCATTTCGATCTTATGGGACGATCGCCAATGGGCCACATGCCCTTACGCTGTACTGGTGGCTAGGTGCAACATTTCGGCCTTTCAGCTCGACTAGTGCCTGCCTCATGGGACGGACCTGCGGTTCTTGCCGCTTCCATGTTGCCTTTTGGAACGTTGATGTAGGCCCTGTGTGCCATGATGGTACAGGGCGTCACACAAGTGGAAGCTGGTCAATTATTGCAGATGCAGCCCTCGGTGATGATGGTTGTTTTGGTGTTATTTTGCAAATTGCTGTGGGGCCTTTGTCATTTGGATGTGCATTTAAATTGTATTCCGATATTTGTCGTGTTGCGTTGTTCTTTGCAGGTGATGTGGCGATTTTCGATTTGTGGCGGTATGTATTGCGAGATGATCTGCATTGTGTTCCGCCTTCTGAGTTGAGTTGTGTGGTACAGTACTGGCCGCGTTTGCCTACGTAGCACAGTATGGTCACGGATAGGGGCTGCCATTGTGACTGTTTACATGATGTGCTGTTCAGGGGCGGGGGATTGGCTTTTGGCCGACTGGTGCCTGTCAGCCAGGTCGATTGGTGGAATGATGGGATGTTCAGAATGTGGCTGGTCACAGGTGACTGTGTTTGCGTGCGTTTGTTGGAGGGGGACTGGGGTCATGTCCATTGGAATAGCTTCTGTATTGATGCCATCTGTGCCCTGCAGCTCCCATCGGCCCCTCTTGGGATGAGCCTGGCTGCTCAGTCACTCTGCCAACTTGTGTGGTACATGCTTCTGCTGATGGTTGGTTTGTTTACTGGCAAGAGTACAGGGCTGGTGCAATCCCCCTCAGGATGCTGTTTTGGATGTTGCCTTGCGCTGGTGGCAAGCGATGGGGGACTACTGTTGTTTTGTGTCATGTGTTCTTGATTTTCATTTTGATGTATTGTACCTTCACAGGCCTGTGCTGCATCAGTACGGCTATGGTGACATGCCGTACATGGATGCCCACTCACGGGGCGCTTTGAGCCCCTGCATGCTTTTCTACGTTGGCATGCATGGGTGAATTGTAGATTTCACTGGTTGCATAGTGTGAGTACATTGCGCCTGCCAGGAGTTGTGCAATGTGGCCAGGGAGTGGAGTACAGGCACTCAGTGGGCCATTTACGGTTGGTTCACGATGCCGTATTTCTCGCCATGGCGGAATGGTACTTTACGACGTGCTTGATGGCGTTCAGTACATGTCCGCTAGGGTCAGAATTCGCGTACCGTTGCGCCATGGCGGTGATTCCGGTTTTGCAAGGCGCGCGTGCGCGTACTTGGTGCAGTTAGCGTTGCCGTTCACTGCGGTGTCGCTAATGGCATCGTACTTTACGGTGACGGGTCATAATCGCAACGAGCGGTGTTCGATGGCGGTATTGCATTTCCGCCATCATTTTTCCATTTCCGCCAGGGTCGTAATGAGGCCCATAGTCCCAGTGAAGTCACTCCAAGAGATACTTTCGAGACCAACAAGCTAGGCACATGGGTCTGCAAGAAGACTTGTAAAAGAAATAGATATCAAATACAGTTAATTACAATCCAGCTACGAGGTGGTATAATTTTGTCAGACATTAGTTGGCAGCAAGGCGTGGGAAGGGACCTGACGGGCCAGAACAATGGGGTAGGAGTTGTGGGGTGCGTGACAGACAGACAATCGGTAGAGAGAGACTTTGGTGTCCCTTGGATGCAACATTGTACAGTGTCCTCACTGATGTCCACGGGATACATCAATGTTCAGGCTGAGTTTGACTGTCTCGCCCCTTGCCATCTCAAGATGCTCTCTTCCATTAGTATGCACCGGTTACCCCTCTGTACATTAGGCATTGCCAACCAATGGCAAACAAGTGATATTTGACAGATCAGCACCATAATATAATTGTGGGGCAGTGTGGGAAGGTTTGTAACATCACAAGGGGTGTTGGTGTAATTTCGCCAAAAAGGTGTATTGCCCAATCAGGATCACTTAACACATATTCATATTTAGGGGATTGACATAGTCCCACCAATCAGCTCCTGTGACCTGCCTTAACAATGCAACTAAAATGTTTTATGATAATTTTGTAGTTTTGTGTATAAAATGTACAGCCACAGTGGCCAGCTTTGACAGCTCATTTAATTCAGTTCAGTTCCACAAGGCTGTCTGAACCATGCTTCCCAGATGTTTGGGTCCAATATATTTGCGTTACTTCTTGCATGGTGTATGCTCCATTTCTTGGATTACTTTTTCTTCCTTGAAGTAACTTTTGGTGGAGGTCGCCTGTTTCCTATCTGTGAAGTGAATGGTACTGCATTGTAATTTGGTGTTCTCACACATTTTGTATTTTGTGTATTCTCTGGTCAGGGATTCTTACCTAAACAGGAAGAAAAGATAAAGCGCCAGATTGTCAAAACTGGTTTGGGCACAAATGGTAAAACCAGCAGGCTGCCACCAAAATTGCGAAAATTTCCTGTGCCCGCTAATGGGCAATAACAGGGTCATTACAGGCCTGCCGGACCCTGTAATTGTCAATTTGCGGGTCCTGGAATGAAATGCTCCCCATTCCCATTTGAGCCACATAGTGCGCAATGGGAATGGGGAGATCGGATGCAGCAGCACCATTCAGAATGGTGCTGGTGCATTCGACATGCTCTGCTCGCGGGTGCTGGTATGCCCACCAGGTCAGGCCTGGCAGGGGGAAGGCACCCGCGAGCAGAACTCGTAGTTTGCCGGTCCAGTAACAAAGGTACTGGCAAGTTTACTGGTACCATTGTTACCGGACCGGCAAACTTATAATGAGGCCCAATTGGCTTAGTTCAAAATAGAATAACACACAATTTGCCATTTCTAGGCATACTCTAAGAAGGAGGACTAAATCTAGTGTCACATTTAGTCAGCATAGTCCCAATCCGCTCCTGCAAACAGAGATCTTACTGGTTGGTAAGCAATTATTTGTTACAGAGGTTACTGCAGGTTAACATCTGACGCTTCCTCAACTGGCCCAGCTGAATTACTATGGGAGTTTTGACAAAATTCCATACCTGGCTCAAAGGGTCATGGTTGAGGTGGATACTGCTATTTGAAGAAGGGCCTGTGGGCAGTTTGTGGAGGATCAACTTGTCTAACCGAACCTTCCCTCTCTCCAAGGTAGTTACTTGTTACAGGTTACAACAGAAGAACACTTACTATTTACCAGAACCACATTGAATGGGATTCGCTGTTGTTATGTGTTCCCTTTACCCAACCCAAGACCCCAACATTAGCCACGTCTCTGGGGAGAGAGAAGTCAAATCAGGTTCTGGGCTATACAGAAGGCAGGTGAAATCACACCAGTCACTCTTAGGGTCAGAGATTCATGAAGGAGATTAGAAGGAAGCAACTGTGAACCTTGCAGACTGAGGCATGCAGAAGGAAGCAACTGTGAATCTTTGCAGACTGAGGCATGCAGAAGATTGTAGACAAGCAAAAAGAAGAAGAAACAATGTCAGAAATCATGTGTCATCTCAGCATCCAGCATATCTGCCTGCACCTATTGTGGATCCAAAATGGCAGTCACCTTTCTTAAAATATCTCTTTGCAGATTCAGGAATGGCAGAGAGGTGGGGGATGATTCCACAGGGAGGAGTTAGAGACCCATACAGAGGGTGGCCTAACCAGAATGGTGAGGACGCTTGAACAAGACAAGAAAACTGATTAGGAATGTTTTATGGGCGAGAAGAGCAGAAAAGAGGTCCTTGGTTTGGCAGATGCTGTGGAGGAGGCAAGGAGAAGGCTGGGCGTGAGATAGAAAAGGCTATTTGAAATAGACAGAAGCAGGTGGTAAGAGAAAAAGAGGAGAGAAAACAGGAGCTGGTGATCCACCAAAAGAAGGTGGTTATAGTAAAAGATGCAGAGGAGGAGGGAGGACAGAAGAGAACGGATGAAATGATAAAGCAGGAGGATCTGTTGAGAGACCCGGAGGAGGTGTTTACAGACATGAGTGTGAAAGAGATCTGTCAGAGAGTGTAACAGGCATCTGAAGGGTAAGGAAGCTAAGGAAGGTGTCACAGGATGGTGTCACAGTTACCTCATATGCCTGGTAGACCAGTGTTGGGGGTATGGAGGAAGCCCAAGCCGATGACAGAGGAGCAAGAAGGCACAGGAACTCACAGAATAGAAGGTGTAATGTTGGAGTTCACAGAGGAACAGAAAAGGTCCCCCAGGCATAATAGCATTGTGGAGCAATGAGGAGAGTAGCCATAAAGAGCACTTCTGCTATAGCCAGCTTTTTACATTTTTTTCTGTCATGCAATGAAACTTTGTTTTCAGGCTCAAAAGTATTAAAAACATTGTTTTGCCCAATAATACTTAGTGAATTGAATTGTTGTGACACCCCACTACTAATTCAATGTCATTGTGATAGAATAATGAAAGAACAGGCAGCTGTAGTACTTGTGTGCTAATATTTGCAGTGGTTAGCCACATCCAAGCTCCAGCAAAGTATTTGTGAATACAAACTTAATTGACCACATTGAATTGCTATATGACATGACATTAAGTGGGTAGAATCAGTACATTTACTGGAAGAAAAGGGCATGAATAAAAGTATAAATAGCTACTGTATACACACAGTGGTGTTCATAGTCTGAATAAAACAATGATGGAGAGTGTGATGAAGTCCTGTGCTCGCTATGGGGGTCACCAAGGTGGTTTCTCAGGGGGACTGGTGCCACCAGAAACCACCGATTGTGGAGCTTGAGGGTAGTATAGCAAGGATCCCTTAGTCACTTTACTTTGGCCCCCATCACATGGCAGGGGACAGTTACAGTGCCTCACTGTAGACCATTCCGGGTGGTCTAGAACCTCCACACCCCACCACTAGGGAATGTAGACCTGGCAGCCCTTCCTGCCTATATCCAATGTGAAAACCACCTGCAGGTTAAAGATAAGGCATACCCTGGCCAGTTGAGAGAGCTAGCTGCCCTTATAATACAAACCTCCAGCTCCAGAGTAGGAGTTGGTGACATTGCCTAAGACATTTGAATTCACTATGCACTGGTAGAAGGTATTCCAAAATTGATAACACTTTGACAGATCATCAGAGAAGTCCTTTAAATAGTTTCAAATGGCGTTCTATGAAATAGGAAATGTTGCATACCTGTGGATTTTAGGTTGCAATTGTATTAAGGAAAATCAAGGTTACCGAAGCATTGCCACCCAGCAGAGAGCTTCTCTGCTATGGATACAATGATGCAATTTTCCCAATTACACAGACTATTCAGTAAACCAAAGGATGTACAAAACGGACCCAGTGACTTTCGAGTATTGACTTCCTTTCTGTCCACTTCCATTGTGAAAGGTTTCATGACAGGCCACCTTAGCCCAATGGCAGCCTGTTGGGAATGAGCTCATGCACTTACCACACATACTGAAGGATCAGGGACCAGGAACTGGTGTATTGATAGCACAAGCAAGGTGGGAGACTGGGGATGATGCATGATTGTGAGGAAAATTGTTAGGGTTGTTATGGGGGGAACAGGACAGACTGGAAAGGAAGCGAACAAGGAGTCTGTAGGGAGCACGTTTGTCCTCCACAGAACACAGTAATAAGTTATTTATAAGAAGCTTAATACCCAGAGGCTTCTAAGCGCGAACATGGGGATACAACCTGTGTTGCTCTGCGTTATCTTGCTTCCAAGGCAAGCGCCTTGCCCCTGAGCTATCCTCCAAGCCCTGTATACACACAGTGCAACTGACAGTGGGACGAGTGCATGGGAGAAAATGGGGCTAAAGGAGTGTCCCTGGCTTTGGAGGAGGGCCCAGAAAGTTCACAGAGAGAAATGTTTTTTCCCAAAGTGCCAAAGCCGGGCCAGGGAAAAAAGGCTCTAGTGAAATCAGCCTTAGGAAAGATCATAGATCCTAGAATTCACATTGCAGGTTAGTTGGAGATCTTAGCACCAGAAAAGCAGCACATGGGTAGAATCAAAGCGGAACTACTCATGTTCAAGATGGTGGACAGGCCAGTTATAGATTTGTTCCCGTTGCCTATGCCCAAGGACACTTAAGGACAAAAAACAATTCCATCCCTCATCTACTTAGAAGCTGCAGGTTCACACCCTCACTGATGGTGCTCACAGGGTAAGGAGGACAGACAGTTTCAAAACACCTAGACCTTTTGCCAAGCATGTTACAGGAACACAATGCATGTATTTGGAGAAGGCTGGGTACTGGAGATTATTGGAAGGAGCTGAGGCTATAGATATGGAAGAGGTTGCAGAGGTAGCAGCAGTGGAGAGCTGGAGGTGGTGGTGAGAGCTAAGGGGGACTGTGCAGGTGGTAAGATAAGAGGTTGTCATGGCACAGAGGTAGCTAGTGGTAATTAAGAAGCTGGAGAAGGAACTGGTAACAACAGAAGGCACAAGTAGACAGAAGGAAGTGGTGGGGAGAAATAAGTTTAAGAATGAAGTAGAAATACTAGAGAAGAATAACAGACAGCAGAAGGGGGTGGGAGTTAAGCTGGTGATGACATCACAAGAAGGAAGGATTCAAGAGAGAAAGATCACGTTACGACGCAGGTGTGGAGAGAAGGTGGTAGCAAATAAGATGCAGAAGCTGGTTTTGAAGCCGACCTAACATACTGGGAAGATAGGAGTATGGAGGAGGTGGCATGAGGAGTGTCATACTTTGAAGAGGGTAGCACATCCGACAGTGGTACAGAGATCAGGGGTGTAATATAAGAGAGAACAGAATACCCAATCAAAGATAATATCCCAGAAGGTGCATGCGGTAAAGGAAAGACTGAAGCCCAGCCCTTTGATAGCTAGAGCAGGAACGTTTGGGCAGGCCCGAATGGCTCGAGGCAGGACCAGCGGTTGCAGGAAGAAAGCAATGGGGCAGACAGACTATGGTTAGATCAGAAAGGAATGATGAGAGGAATTGGGGGAATGATCAGGCAGACCATAGGCCTCCCTCTGTAGTTATCCCTCTGCTGGCTATGTTCACTGACACATCTGCTCACATAACCTTGTCTTAGAGTTAGTAGTGGGGTATGAGACCCCAGAATGTCTTCCACTAGTTCAGATTGTGGCGAACGTATTGAGTGACTGCTAATTCTGGAACGCTAAAAATCAAGCTGTTGAGGAAACCCCTTTGGACTGTAGAGACTAGGATATCATTTTGCAGTGAGCCCTAAGCACCTGCATTCTGCATGAGAAACTGTACTTCAAAAGTGGATGTCCCTGTGTAAAATGGTTGAAATGCAAATGTATATGTAAACAAGAGTTGGCATTGCCTACAGTTTGGGCTTTTGTGTAGGCATGGGAAAGACACTTGCCAGGCACTGTTGTTATGGTGTTAACTGGCCATTGATGGCAGCAGGTGCAAAATGGTGCAAGCACCTGTGCCTATAATAGCAGTGTCTGGAAAATGCCTACTAATTATACACAAGCCAAAAGTGTTGGTTTTTCCAATTCTTATTTTTAACAGAATTTCTGTAAAGGATGTGCATCCGGCTTATAAATCGAGTGGCTGAACACAGACCTGGTTAAGCCATTTTGCATTACACTACTAGCAGGTTGACAGCTCCAAATGAAGTCATTAACTCTCACAAGACCGCTTTGAAAAAACACTGGAAGGCACTTTGAGTGCTAGATTTGATGGCAATGCTTGATTAAAGAGGCTTAAAGAGTTCCAATAGAGATGTGCTTTGGTCGTGGAGGTGCAGGAAATGGGTGAGAATGGTGATCGGGATATGCATTGCCATGGCCAGTGAATGGGTGGATACATAACCAAACATCTCCTTCAAGCTGTGTGTCCCCCCTCATATGCCCTTTCTCCCTATCCGCAATGTAATGCAATAGCTTCGGCTTATAGGTGGTGCAAGTGACACCAAATAGTTCAAACTAAAAAGGATAACATAGATGATGTGACGCGTACTCAGCACCTTGGCTCCCATTTCCCACGGATTAACCTTTAGCAACCAACGCTCTGGCTATGATGTGCACAGAGACCTATGGACCTGAGGACCGTATGCCCTTGTGCATTGGGCAGAGCATGTAAGTGGGGTTGCTTAGACCACTGTTTTAGACAGAGGGACTCCTAGTGGTGAAACAATAGATAATGACTTGCAGGATTGTATCAGCAATATCAGGGATATTCTGGGTGAAAGGTAGTGGTGCGATATGGAAAAGAAATGTAATTTTTGGGTAATAATAAAAAGCACCCTGCCCAAATGTTGCTCTCTAGTACCCTACCTTCACTAATTCGTTTACAGATTTGCTAACGTTTCACAATATTCATCTTCAGGACTGAAGTTCAAACACATGGTCTTCTATTTATCTTCCCATGGTTACCAATTAGACCGTTCCTTCCCTAGGCTAATATGCAATGCAAAGTGTATTATCCAGATGTCTCTCCTCGGGATATTAACATATGAATATCGCTGTTTGCAGCAGTTGTTCCATTATTGTGTGTGCATGTACAGATCTATCTAACATGCTGTAATCAAGACCAAAATGTAAATTGAGCGCCATATTTTCATTACAAAAAGAGCTACTGTATTATGAAAAACAAGCGAGGTCAAGGAGAGGGTAAAATATGTCTGCAGTGAAGGCTGATGAGTTGATTAATTTTACAGAGAAGAATGTTGGCAGACAATCGTTCGTGAAAGTGGTTTGTACAATTCATTTAAGGTTCTTGCGTGTATTCACTTATCCAAAAGTAGCCCTATTAGATGACCACTCCTCTTCCTTCATTCTTTCAATTGCATGACTTGCTTTGGCTGATTCTCTCTGCACATTCCCTTGCACTATGATATTAAGAAGGGGTCACCATGAGATGAGGGTTGGTACCTTGATTTGGAGAGAATCTCTTTCAGCTGTTTTTCCCGATAACATATGGCACACTGCTTCAGGCCACGACAATTGGCCTTGTTTCCAGTGTCCAGAGAACACTGTCTTAGGGAGTCATTACGAGTTTGGCAGTCATTCGAGGAGTAGCTCTGAATTGCCTCCAAAATAACTTACTGTTACCGCCAGTTGGTATTGTGGGTTTAACATAGGATTACAAGTGATGGTATTTCCCCATTTTTGGAGTCCATAAAACTCCACAGGGATAATAATAATTCGTATTTATATAGCACGACGAACCCTCAGGCATCTGGGCGCTGATATTTTGCAGCCTTTGAAGGATGGGCTTGGCCCTAGTGGGATTCGAACCTGCATCAGCTGATAATGGGTGGAATTGCAGCACCATAAATACGTTGATATCTGTAGACAAAGCTTTTTGCTGGACGGTAATCCTCCACTTCACCTCCAAATGTATCATTCGGTAAAAAACTATAGGGAGATAAAACATATTCTTGCTTGTGGTATAGCTTAGTCTATAACTAGATAGCAATTGACACAACACTTGCCTGTGCATGACAAAGCATGTAATGAGTTTTGGTTCCACGATGCAGGAACTGCTGTTGCTGTTGAAGCTACTGTATCTGTAACCAACATGAAAATTGTGCAATTGTCTCAAACTATGTCTTAAAAAAGTAAAAACTGTGTGACCCTATGACACAGGCATTTATAAACATGGCTTGCAGTGGTGGTGACTGAAATGTGCCACAACCTGCTTTGAAAGCAAGCATACACTGTGAAATGTTTGGGTCTGGTTGGGCAGAGGAATGCATTGACCAACAACCTATCAGTATGTTTAAAAAGCACCGCTCTGCAAGGGGACCTGTGTACACGACCCACTTTCACTAAGTATCTTAAGAGTTTGGTGAAATGCTCGTCATCCAAGTAATTTACTCATTTACAGGTTTTTAAATATATATATATGTATGCAGATTAATCCTCACTTTAATATTCATCTACTTTTGTAGAATATGTTTGCTTTTTTCTGCCGTTGGGTAGCTGCGACCCTACATTAGGCATGAAGCGGTTACTGGATTATATGCATAGCGTAGCACTGTGCTTGTGCCAAATTATATGTGTATTATCACTGTGAGGGCTTTATCTAAGGCTAAACTGATGAAAAAAGTCTCCCCAACATCCTGCCCCAAACCCGAGCAAATAAATCAATGGGCGAGGAATGGAAACGCAGCAGCCAATGCTTCTTCCTTTCTGGGAAGTCCTAGGTTAGTTTTTCATTACATAACTTTTTTAGCTTATCATTATCGGCACAAAAGAGGATCAATCAGATGCAATTGATTATCTGCATCCCACATGAATGAAAATGAACCCACCACAGACAAGTGTCAAGCTTCTTTGGCTTCCTATATTCATGCCAGTGGCACTCAATGATAATGAACGTATATATGCAGATTGTTGTCATGTGCTTCCTGTGCTCGGTGACTGAGCTGCTCCTCAGTGAAGAGTTAAACATATTAAAAACGCACTTAAATTTATTTATAATCCTTTTGGATTTAATATACAATCCATAACCTGTTCTAGCATACTTAAATTCCTTAAAGACCATTTTTCAAAAGACAGATGACATCAAGGGGGTTATTCACAGAATTCAGCGCAGAAGTAGTGCACGCGGGCAGCGCAAAGAGGGAGCGTGCGCCAGCGTGCACCAGCCGTGTGCGCCAAACAGCAATCTGACTCACCGCGTATTCATGGATTTCCAAAGCCATTTGCAGCTGTGGCGCAGCGAACATCCTGCAGCGCCAGTTATGCACCCAAGAACGCCCCTTGCGCAAGGAAAAGCCATAGAAATCCCCAATATGGCGCAAACGGCCACGCTAACCCTGGACCAGTTTACAGGCCCTACACTGTTATTGCGCGAAAAACTACACATACTCTGCTCGCGGCAGAGAAAAAGCATGAAAATGTACCCGTGCACCCCCTTCAATATGCATACCCTGCTCGCACAGCCAAAATGTGTGAAAATCAACTTGCGCAACCCCTTGAATACGCATACTCCACCTGCGCCTGGGAAATTGCGTGGAAAAATTCCCCCCTGTGGTGTAGGCTGCCCGCGTGTCATGGTCAGGGGTGATGGGTCATGGTCAGGGTGGATGGGCTGCCTGCGGGGCATTTCCAGGTATGTAGGGTGGTCCCCTGTGGTGTGGGCTGCCTGCAGAGCATGGTCAGGGTGGATGGGCAGGCTGCGGGGCATGGTCATGGGTGTGGTGGGGGCCTGTGGTGTGTGCTGCCTGCGGGTCATGGCCAGGGGTGATGGGCTAGCTGCGGGGCATGGTCAGAGGTGTAGGGGGGGCCCTGTGGTGTGGGCTACCTGCAGGGCATGGTCAGGGTGGATGGGCAGTCTGCGCGGCATGACCAGAGGTGTAGGGGGGCCTGTGGTGTGGGCTGCCTGCAGAGGGTGAATGTGCTCCTCACCACACTGGTGCGCAAATCTGGGGGTACGCAAGTGAGCTGTCCATGCGATTTCGCTGGCGCAATTGGGGTACATGTATTCCGGGGTGCGCAAGTCAGCTTTACACGTGATTTTGCTGGCACGAGCAGAGTATGTGTATTCCGGGGTGTGCAAGTGAGCTTTTCACGCAATGTCGCCGGCAGGAGCGGAGTACGTGTATTCTGGGTATGCAAGGGGGCTGTCCATGTGATTTCGCTGGTGCAAGCGGGGTACGTTGTTAAGTGACTTCAATTCAGCAATCCCACTAAGTCAGTGCCTCGTCTGGGACGCCCAAGGGAAGCCCTTATTTATATATTTTTATGACAAGTTATACTCTGGATGATAAACCCTTATATAACGCCCCTCTCTTTGAATCCCCCTGGCCTCACTGAGCCAAGAAGTAGGTTTGTTTTGCAATTTAAAAGATTTATTGGAAAAATTAAACAATATATATATATATATCACACTTTTATAATAAATGAATATTTGATATCACACTTAAGACTATGACAGTGATCAACAATGGATAACATTACAATTGTACGCTTATTTAATTACTTAGGAGTTGGTATAGGAAGGAAAAGGTAACTGAGAATGCTTTTATGGTTTCAAGGAAAAACAATGATGGAAAGAATGCAGTACAGAAATAAACTGATAGGGTTTCACAAGAAATAATATGTTCCCTTTTCCCCTTATGGCAATTCACTCCCCCCTATGCAATATGAGGAGATGGAAGTGAAGCACACAGTTTTCAGGAATACAATCACAATACAATACGAATTTCAATTCCCCCTTAGCAAGTTTAGAGAAACAGGGATGGTTTTAAACACAGGCAAAAGTACTTTTAAATGTGTTATGCAAAGAAGGGATAAATATGCTAAAAATTATTTTAATTCCCGATAGGAGATTCAGGGTAGGTGCCAGCTGCTTTGAATTAGTTCAGGTCAACCTAACATTGATTAAAAAGGGATTATCAGGTTGAAAAGGAATTTCAGCAATGAAAGACAAAGCACTATTTTGACAGAAAACGAAATTGAGCGAAATGACAATTCGCGGCAATTTTTCTGAATGCGTCGAGCGCGATTACGGACAAACTATAAGGAGTAGACAGTCGGTTTAGGGCTTGTTGGAAAGCTTAGATTTCTAGCTTTAAAATGAATTTGTGAAGGTAGTTTTTCGGAAATTAAATAATGATTCAAAATGGCAAAATGACACTTTTACAGGTTTAAAATCGGAGAACGGACACACAATTCTATGATGCAGTTCTGGATAGGTTAAAAAGGTTTGAATCAGATTATTTTAAACTAAGAGATTGGTTCTGGCACAGTTCTAGCTGAGTACTCACACTATAAATTTGAAATAGGCCGTCAAGAACTGGTCAGGTTGGCTGCGGTTCTCTCGCCACGGACGGTGTTTAGTACCAGTTCTGCTCACAGCGATCTGGTCTGGGTCTGCTAGCGGCACTGCGGTCTGGTCTGGGTCTCTGGTTTTGCTGGTCTGGATCAAGTGGATTCTAGATACAGCACTGCTTTTTGGGTACTGGCACAGGGTTGTAGGCCAGAATCAAACAGCTTGCCCGGCTGTTGAATAGTTTGGTTAGGTTTTCTGGATGCTGAGGCCCGCTGAGAAGAGTTCAGCTGTTGGGTTAGGCCTCTCTGCTTTAAGTTCTGGCTTGGTTCTGGACCTATCTGGAGTTGAGTTCTGGATCTTGAAGTCATCCGGCGAAATGCTTCGGAAGAAAATGGAAAGTGAGTGTCTTGCCTGTCGAAAGCAGTCTCTTTTTATGTCTTTTGAAAATGGGTGTGTGCGTGGGCATAACTAAGCCTGCCCCTCACAACTTATCATTGGCCAAGCTCTCCTCTCTCCCTTCATTGGGGGAAGGAATGGAGTGCCATTAGGCATCAATTTTATGGCATACAAAAAAGAACACTCCCCTTGTCAATTTGCACATAAATCTATTTATGATCCAAATACATATTTATCTATGTACCATTTTTCTAATATTATATGTCCAGTTAACATATTTTCTGTAGCACCAAACCATCCAATCCCTGTCTTTGTAAGATGTCGTGTCCACTTATGACAGGATTCTGCCCTTTTCATCAAGAACACGACCTCTACACTTTTCCAGAATTTACACAAACATGCACAAGGAATATGGGCATCAGATGATAAAGTGTCAGATTTTTAACATACAGACATTCAGAGTAATACCTTATTTTCCGCTACTACCCCCCAGAACATACCAGAGAGTCCTAACACCTCTTAAAATGTGCACAGAAAAATCACAAGAATAATGATATTAATTATATAATTTTGACAAGTCCGTATATGAATTATCCATCTTTTTAAAATTATGCTCTGGCCCAGAGGGGTGTGGTTTCCCAAAGCACATGGTGGAATTTCTGGTTTGTCCACTTCCTCCAACTCAGGTTGTTCACAGAGGCACTGCTCCTCCTAGTTTCTTCCAAGAGGAAGCCATTTACGACCCCCCCTAATTAACATTTGCCTGAGCCAAGCAAAGCTCATTGTTCTGTTTCCCTGCTCCCAGGTGCTCCTCCCCTGATTCAATCCGAGAGGTGTAATCTCCTTTTGGTGGGAACAGCAGAAGGCAGCCAGGCCTGCGAATGCAGTGGCTGGGCAAGTTTCAACTCCTGTCGGGGGTGGTTGCCGGGCAGAATTCAATCTCTTCAAGCCAGGCTTCAGCCAAATGTCACTTTTGTTCCAGTTTTCTTCATTCAAATGAAACTTACAATTTTTACACATGCAGCTAGAACGCTGATTCTAAGTTTAAAACTATGACCTTTAAACAGTTGCAACCTATGTGACACTCAAAAGTAGGTCACTCATTTATTTTAAACATTTAGATTTTTGTGGTTTTAAATCCAATTTCAGTTAAGCTGCTGACATCCACAGCTCAGCCAGTTTTGTTATAAACATTGCTTTGAGCCCTTCATCTTTCCAGATTTTGTATGCACACAAGACTACATTCTGCCAAATGTCTGCTGGTGTTCAGTGAGATTTTTGAATATCTTGCAATGTTTAAAATTGGCATTTTTAACTTGCATTTCAGAGAAACAAATGTGATTTCAAAGTGCTTTTTTTTGCTAACTGGCACTGCTGTTTTTCCTTTGGCACCACGTTTCACTCATGGCACTTCTGGCCCATCACGCTCGCACTGGTGGGTGGTAGGTCAGGCGGCCATTTTGGTGTGCGCAAAAATGCGTGGTTTTCCTGGATTCTGGCGCAAATGTGGGCTTTTCGGCCATCTTGGATTTTCTAAGCCCACAGCACCAAATGTTGCAGCATAATAGTTCAAACGTGGGTCAAGACACCCAACAAGGTGTATTCCGGGGTGTGCGAGTGAGCTTTACAGGCGATTTCACTGGCACGAGCAGGTTACGTGTATTCCGGGGTGCGCGAGTGAGCTTTTCACGCGATGTCGCTGGCAGGAGCGGGGTACGTGTATTCCGGGGTACGCGAGTGAGCTTTACACGCGATTTTGCTGGCGTGAGCGGGGTTCGTGTATTCCGGAGTACGCGAGTGAGCTTTTCACACAATGTTGTTGGCGTGAGCGGGGTACGTGTAGTCCGGGGTACGCGTGTGAGCTTTTCACACGATGTTGATGGCGCAAACGGGGTACGTGTATTCCGGGTTACGCAAGTGAGCTTTACACGCAAATTGGCAGTGCGGGCCCTCCCGGTGTGCCCTCCTCATGCCCCACGGACAGCCCACACCACAGGCCCCCTTCCTATACCCCTGGTCATGCCCTGCAGGCAGTCCACACCACAGGGGCCCACCCTACAACCATGGTCATGCCCTGCAGGCAGCCCATCCACCCTGACCATGCCCTGCAGGCAGCCCACACCACGGGGCATCTCCATACACCCCTGAGCATGCCCGCAGCCAGTCCATCACCCCTGGTCATGCCCCGCAGGCAGCCCATCCACCCTGACCATGCCCCGCAGGCAGCCCACACCATGGGGGGACCCCTGCAACCCCTGACTATGCCCTGCAGGCAGCCCACATGGCAACATGCACTTCCGAGCCCCAACACAAGTCCCCCCCACAAGGGACGGGCACCTGCCAGCAGGCCCCAACTCATGTCCCCCCCAACAGTGATGGGCACCTGCCAGCAGGCCCGACTCATGTCCCCCACCAGTGACAGGCACCTGCCAGCAGGCCTGACTCATGCCCCCTCCACCAGTGATGGGCACCTGCCAGCAGGCCCTGACACATGTCCCTCCACCCCACCCCACCCCCATTGATGGCAACCTGCCAGCAGGCCCTGATACATGTACCCCCACCCCACCCCCATTGACGGCAACCTGCCAGTAGGCCCCGACTCATGTCCCCCCAAACACTGCATCATAACAATACAGACCCATGGCCCTAATGCCAACAAAAATCCCACCCCCCACCCCCAGTACAAACACACAACCAACCACTGCTCCCACTCCCTAGTAAATTATCCATGCCATGAGAGTCTGAAAAGAACCAGCATGCCCATGAATTAATGTCCTACAGAGCCACACAGTGGCAACACATGACTGAACCGATGCTCATAGAGACATGCACGAAACCAATGAGAGTAGACCACACCAATAATGAAGATTAGTGAAATGTATTAAAAAGAAAACAAAATGACAAAATCAAAACCACACATGCAAATGAAGAAATTATGAATGCAATACCAAGAAGAAAGTAAAATCAAGGAAAAATCAAAATCCAAGACATGAAAAATGAAAAGTGGTCCATCGCCAAAGTCCATAGAAATAAATCCAAAATTGAAAACCATAAAAAACCATTACTCCATGGGATGACGTAAAAAAGATAGTATGTACATGTCCGGAACTATACACAACGTATGTCACAAGGGTCCATGATCCCAAAAATAAAGGTAACCCATCAAAAATAATATCAAAAACCGAACTATATACAAAAAGGAGGAGCACAGTCTGTGGACTCCAAATCATAAATTAAAAGACAGAAAACCTATGCCTAAATAACTATGTACAAAGGCGGCCGGCTAGTCCAACGGCTAACTCACTTATGTTCCAGGTCAGAGCATGATCGAACTCCATGTCGATGTTCTGGAGGTGGGCCTGTTCCCTGGCCTCGAGGTCTCGCAGGGATGCAGCCATGGCATCCACCAAATCCCTGTGAGTTGCCTGGAGGCACTCTGCCCGCCTCAAAGCCCGATTAATGGAGTTCTCTGCCATGGCCATCCTGAGCTGAGCCCTTTCCGCCCGTCGTCGCTCCACATCTATCTGCTGGCCCAAACGCTGCCACACAGAAGACACTCCCAGTCCTGGGTCCTACTGCCCCTCGGCCGATGCCTGCCCCTGGGATGTTGATGGCCCCAAGCAATGATGCCTCCCATGCTGAGCCTGCTGCTGCCTCCAATGCAACTGCCTCTGGCACCACAATGGCATCCAGGCTGATGGAATCCCCCGGCGCCGTTGTTCACGTGCCCTGCTTGTTGATGCCTGCACATCCTCCATTTGCTGGGGTCCAGTTAGCGGGGTGGCCACCCTTGCTGGACCTCCGACTCCTGACTGTGGCAGGGATGTGTCCTCTACCAGCCTGGCCTCTGGCTTGGGGGCAGCTCCACAGGGGGCCCAAGTGATACTTGGGTGGGAAGATGGCACGTAGGACGACTGGCGCTAGGGGGTTCAGTTTAGGAGGGGGTCACAAGAAGATACAGCACACAGAGGAACCCAGTGCCAACGACACGTCCTAGTAAGTCAACACTCCCATACAGGAATTCGAAATGATGTGCAATGTCTTGACGAGAACCCTGCACGTCAGGAGGAGGAGGATAGACAGGCCCTGCATTTTTTTACCCAGGACCAGCCTTTTTGGGATGCCTGATGACCAGGTCTATGGCAGATACAGGTTTCCACCCCATATCATCCTAAACCTGGTCGCTGAGTGGGAGGATGACCTCACATCACCCACCCTGTGCTCCCAAGCACTGAGCCCCTTGGAAAAGGTGCTCAATGTACTGCATTTCTTGGCCACTGGGTCATTTCAGCAGACAAGTGCCATAGTTGGGGACGTCTCACAGCCCACGCAGTCACGCTGCCTACACCAGGTGTTGGAGTTCATGACTGCATGCCTCTCAGTCCCCAGGCACATATACATGCCCAGAACACCCACAGAAAAGCAGACCGTGGTCCTGGACTTTTACGGGTGGAACACTTCCCCAAAGTGCTAGGTGCCATTGATTGCACCCATGTGGCTCTACATCCTCCCAGGGCCACTGAGCACATCTTTCGCAACCACAAGCACTGGCATTCCAAAATGTGCAGATTGTATGTTCAAGGGAATCATCACCTCTCTCTATGCCATCTATCCAAGGTCCAGCCATGACAGTTTCATATTCAGAATGTTACCCCTAAACCGGGACTTGAAAGCTGGGAGTCATGGCGACACGTGGCTCATTGATGAGTACAAATGCCTCTGCACATGCATGCATGTCCCACGACCACCGCTGCGAGGAACAGTATATTCATTGTAGCGCTATGAGCTTCTTTGTTGTTTGCACGCACCTTTATGTTGCGCGGGGGCGCTTCCGCCAGCTTCCGACTGGTGTACGTGTTTCCCGATTAGTGCGTCTTTTGTGGTGTGCGGGTTTCCCATGTTCAATTCCAAGAATACGTGTTGTTAACACGCGTGTGGACGTTTCGAGGATTTGGCAGCTGTACTTCCCCCGTAACGCTCACATTTTCACATGTTGTTCCCCATTCCGCGTGTTCTGCCGCCTGTTTAGGTGTGTGCGCTGGTCTGTGTGCTCCTTCACTGGCTGTCTCACGCACAGCCTTTGTGATGTCACAATGATGTTTGCGCCAAATGCGGATTCAGCACAGATCACATTTAAGACACGCGCATCACCTTCCATGAATCGACAAACGGGCGCTTGCACAACTTTCATACACGTGCGCTGCGATTTCACACTTGCGCACCCATTTTCAGTGCACATTAATTCCATGAATTACCCTGTCAGTCAATCTTTTGTTGTATAAAAACAGTGTGTTGAATGGTACTTCCTGTTTTATTGTAATTTAACAGAAACAATCTTTTCCATCTTATTTACAAGTGAACTGTTTGGTAGGTTGTTCCAACCATTCAAAAAATGGTACCTGCGATCCTTTTGAGGTTTTAGACTAGACTAATATAAACAAATGTTGTTGGATTTAATTTTACTGGTGGAGGAATACTATTCCCAATGTGCTGTCCTGGAGTCCCATCTTGAAATCATAAAGTCATAAAGTGGGATGAGAGGGAGTTTAGGGTCTAGGAGTGTCCAGCCCCTCAGTACCATTTACCCTGGACATGGTATAAGGTAGATTAATAAGGTGTATTTCCGCATTTAAGGGCTACTGCCCAACTCGTGATGAGGCCCACAGTGCCCTATGCACTTGTGTTGACAGCTCATAGTCATGGCCGACAAACCCCAGAAAGAGGAAATTGCCAGGTGTATGCCTGTTGCCAGCAGAGTTGATTGCACTCCACCTCTTACCCTGGGCTGGTTCATCCAAAGATTATAGAATAGACCATATACAAAATTCTGCAGGGGTGGCAAATACTCAAGCCAGGAAGGGAGAACAATCATATGATAAGTCAGCTTGAGGACATTCATGGATAATTAAGAATAAGATATAGCGGGATGGAGCAAATGTCAGTACTCAATCCAAAAAAACAGATGCCTGCAGTTGTGCCGTGCATGTACTGAGACTAATAGTGGACCCCTTAACCCATGACTCATAGTATAAAAGAGGGCAACACTCCGGGTCCTATGTGGATTTTGAAGACACTTAAAGACTTTCAGGGAGGAGAACAGGAAGTTGGAGGTGGCAGAAGAGAGCAGAGAGTGAAAGAGTGCAAGATGGAGGAGGAGGGAAAAAAGGTGCAAGAAAAGGAAAAGGAATCTGCCAATATAAAAGGTGAGATGAACAGAGAAAGAAAGATGCGAAAGGAGGGAAATAACAGAAGCAAGGTGGAGGAGTAGTCAGGAGGAACCTGTCAGGGGGAAGGAAGGAGAGAAGTGCAGGAACAAGGAGGAATTGGGCATGATTGAGATCAAAAGGATGAAGGATGGATGCTAGCTGAAAATAGGTGGTGGAGAAGTGACAGAAAGAGATAGCTAACAGGAGGTGGAACAAGTAAGGTGATGGCCAAGGTGGTTTAGAAAAGCAATCCAGGATTGTCCAAGCCAAGATTGCCAAGTAAACGAACAGGCATCAGGGTTTGCAAGGTGGAGTCTGTAGATCCTAAGCTATCGCATGTATAATTGTGAGTTCCATGACAATTTCAAAGATACAAATATTGGTGACCTGTGACCAAAAACTGGCAGGAACAAAACCTTCACACCCTTAAGATAACAAGTGAAGACGACAGGAGAGGGATATCCAGGAACCAGAAGCCAGATTGTGTGAAACTGGCACGTTGACCAAAGAAACAAAAGAACGCTTGCCATTCAGAATAAACAACTGAAACTAAGAGAAGGGAACTGGCAGTCCAGGAGCCATAGTTGGAACTGGCAATCCACCATCGCATGGTTCTTGCATTTAAACTGTATTCTGACTGCCTTCTTTATTACCTTCTAAACATCTAAATGCTTAAAATGTAGGGGTTTGCACAACACGTGCCCCTGTTTTTTTATGAGAAGGCATGTGGGAAACCGCACCACATACGCTTTGCCACATTATCCATTTGTAGTGTTGCCTCGGCTTTTTGTTTCTGCTGGACTATTTCCATATGGCCTATAATTACTGTCAATTGCTATACCCATTCAAGTGGCATGTTGCTTTATTGAGAATCACTCCACCATGCCCATTCCTTACATCCCTCCCAAAGCCCATCCTTTTCTCATTTAATCTCCATGTATCGGTTGGGTACCATTCATGGAAAAATAAACTAAAAATTCATCATCTCTCCCCGAGATGCAGCTTTTGCAAATGAATGCTTTGATCTACGTTCCGTGTGTACCCCAGCATAGTTTGTGGTAGATGGCACGTGGCCAGTTTAGTGATATCATTGGCCAGTTCTGGGATACACAAGGCTGATGGGGTGGAGTCAGGAACCCAAATAGTGTATAGGCCAGCCACCCAATACACAGACCTCGTCCTTAGCCCTCTGCCCAATGCCCAAGGAATTGGACAGGAATGTTCTTTGGAAAAGAGATCGCCTAAATATTAGTAAAATAAATAGTCACAGAACAGTTAAAGTACAATAAGGTTAGCACAGCTTTTTGATTTAAAATAAACCCTACAATTGCCGGCGGTGTTTTACAAAGATTTGTCCACACAGATATGCAATTGTATCAAATGTTGTTTGCACCCAGACAGTGGAAAACATAAATATATTTATATACTCCCCGTTTTTACATCAAAGTCATTGTAGGTAGAAAACATTCCTTTCATACATGGAAGGCTGGACCTATGTCTGCCTGGAGAGGAGTAACCCGAACTCTACATATCGCTTTTGTAAGAATGATGTTGCATAACCTGCTGCCATAGCACTCTCTTGTATTCTCTTGAGCCTTGGAGTACTAGTTTGAATGGCATTCCAGCGAATACCTTGGTACTCCAGTAGTAGGAATGGGAATATACAGGGGCGTTACATTTACAATTCCCTGATATTTGTGCTTGATGTGTAACACAAACTCCACCATCATGCAACAGCAAACCCCCTTGGCCTTGGACAGAATCATCTGTATTTGCAGATGTTCAATTTAAGGCATGAGAATACTCCAGTTTTAGCCTGCCTATCCCCTTTCTTATCTCTTGGAAATGCCTACTTGGCAGCTGCATTCAGTCGGTGGCTCACATGTGTGTGTTGGGAGACCTATGCATGCCTTTAGTATGTATTGCCAAACACTGGCGGTGTACCCAGTGTTAGAATCTGGTCCAGCGGTTGTGAACATTTGAAAAACCAAGCAATGGATGTTCATTAGAAGACTTTCCCATTCCTCACGAAAGCCCTATGGAGACTATTTCAAACCTCTGCTGAGAATCTTAGAAAGACACCGAGATGATTCACCCAATGCCAACACTACGCTATTCAGAACTGGAACTTTTTCTCTTGGCAGCATTGTATTTAGCAATTTGTATCTGTATTTACATTTGGGTTTTATGTGGGTGAACCAAGGTTGAAAGCAACAGAGCTCTGTACATCATGTAGAGGGTAACATTTGAGGTAAAGGAGGCAGTGATTACAAATGTTTCTAATGTTAGTCAAGGGAGCAGTGGTCATGTGTCCAAACTTTTAGATCTTTAACATGGATAAACCCAGTGATCTTGCACTGGTGTCTTAGGTAACCAAACAAAGATAACTATAATCATGACTAGTTATGAAGATTTGTAAAGAACAGTGAGTGCTGAGAATAACAACATGAGTATGTCCTAGTTAACATTCCTTTCTACCAGTGACCACTCTAAGACATTGCAGCACCCGCAAATGAACTGAACATGACTGTCTGATATATCTGTCTGAGGATGTTATGGAGTGATTTCAACTCTTAAACAGCCTGTTCCCACCCAAAGCTTGTTAATTCTTTTCAATCACCCTTGCTATACTAATTAACAACGTTTAATCATAAGTGGCCCAGCTTCCTCAATCTTTGCCTCTGTTCTGACGCTCACTTTTGAGAACTGCTTGCCATTAAGATATCCACAAAGACCTTTGCTTACCTTCAGACTCCTTACCTGGCATCACTAGCTTCTACCCAAAGCAGTTTTAAGCTCACAAGTCATGTTCACTCGCACAATCTGTCAAACCTACCTAGGATGTGATATCTTCATAGGTCTATAAGGAGCTTCAGCTTGAGACACTTAAGTGCAAAGACAACACGCTTGAGCTGACTAACTAACCCCCATTGCATGCCATTCATGCTCCTTGGCTGCAGTGTCACTGAACCTTGCCCTGCCTAAAAATCAATACAAATATTTGGGCATTCCATTGAACAATGCCTTTCCATCAAAGACTTTAGTAGGCTCTTATAACATTCATGTTTTATAAGACCTTAACTTGAAGGAAACATTTGCACATTTCCACCTATTTTCATACGGTTGGATGAACACACCTCAAAATCAACCCAGGCAAAACAGAAATAATGGTTATACCCAAAAGGGGGGAAAACAACTACTACATCCCATGGCCAAAAGAACTAGGAACAGCACTGACACTGCCAACGGCAGTAAAAAACCTTGGAGTTCTGATGGACAATGAACTAATACTAGAACCACAAGTAAATGCAATAATCAAGGAATCTTTCTTCCTCCTTCATCTATAACACAATCACCATCATTTCCCTCATCATACCCAGAGTAGACTACACCAACAACCTACACCTAGGAATGCCCGAAAGCCTAACAAAGAAACTACAACATATCCAAAATGCAGAGGCCAGACTCCTGATCAGACTAACACAAAGAGAACACATCACCCCAGCGCTGAATATGCTACACTGGCTACCGATAAAACAATGAATATGATTCAAAACAATGTGCATAATGCACAGAGCAATCCACGGCCCAGGGGCAGAGTTCCTGAAAAAGAAAATAACTATCTACATTCCAGCAAGACCACTCAGATCAAGCAACGACATTCACCTAGCACCAAAACCATACAATGAAAGAACATTTGGAGGGTTGTCTTTCTCTCGCCTGGCCATACACAAGGGATTTGGTTTGCCCAAAGTGACCGGTAGCAGACTCGTGCAGTCATAAGAAACAAGCAAAAAAGGAGAAGTACTGCTATCAGAGGGTCTTAACCATATTGGTCATATTCCATCCAGACTTAATTGGGGACCCTCAGTATTACAGATTGAATGAATCCAGAAAGTCCCAAAAGTTTGTCCGAAAAGAAACACACAGAGAGGGGCTAAGCAGTAGGTTCAAGTGGTTGTATTTGAAGATGAAGTTGATTTTCACAAATAACAATACATGATTAAACAGAAATATGCTGACACCCTAAAGGTGAAATTACTCCTGGTTTGGGTTAATTCTCACAGATAACAATAAAAGATATTTTGACAACCCTCAAAGGGTGTAATTACTTCTAAATTGAATCTAGTGTACCAAAACATGTGTTTTTTAATGACAGAGAACTACTGTGGACGAGTACACATAATACACAAACATACAATTAAGCAAATATGACGTAACGGCATGATCATTAACTGACCATACCTACTTCCTTTTTTCAGGGAATTTGGATTAGCCAACTTCCTGCACTTCCCATCCCACTTACCGGTGCCATGTTGCTCCACCAGCTCAATACTACAGAGGCAGCCCGTCATGAGAGCAGCCCCCTCAAATACAACCACTTGAGCCCCTCTCTGTGTGTTTCTTTTTTTCAGACAATCTTTTGGGGCTTTCTGGATTCATTTAATCAGTAATACTGAGAGACCCTCTGGTAGCAGTACTTCTCCTTTTTTGCTCGTTTCTCTCACCTGGCAGAAAAAAGCTGGAACTGCCTCCCCAAAACATACACAATACAAGGAATCACCTGAAATTCAAAAAACAACTTAATACTCTTCACAACACAATCATAAGTGAACATCTAGTAAAACAAACACTCTGCTGGAAACAGACAGGGGACATTAACCAATACAGGCAACGCAGTGGGCCCCATGGCACCTGACCCCAGTAGATAGGGAACCCCAACAAGAAACTCTGAGGAGGGGCCCAAATCCCCTAACCTACCCATCTCTTGCCTGTGAGCGAGGGGAGGCCACCTCAACCAATCATGCCGGCGGGGAGGCCACTTCAACATCTCATGCCCACATACCCCTAGAATCTACAGAGGAAAGCCACCAATCTGCGAAGTGCCTGTCCACTAGACTGCCACATAATATCCAACAACACAGGATGATCAGAGATGATGAACAGTGAAGTCCAAAGCAAGGAGGTAAAATAAAAAAAAACACTAAGCCAACTCTAAAACTTTAATTTTCTGCATACACTTATCCAACAAAAACACACACAACCACAACTCTGCACAGAAACTCACATGCATTTCACGACACTGCAACAACATACAAACAAAACATAACCATACACAACAGCACATGGCAATTGGACCAACCCGAAAATCGCACCTAGACTCAGCGAATGGTGCAAATCGAACTGAAGCTGCCAACAGGACAGCACAACTCTCACTGTACCTATTCCCATTACACCCTACTAACCGTCTCCCACACCCTTCACACCCTCCTTTTCAGAGCCACCAGAGCGCCAGGGACCACTCCGTTGGTGATAATGCACGCTACAAATACCCTTTAACATTAACATACAAGTAAAATTGCTAATTTTCGCTATGTAATATTCTCCATTAAATAATTTTGATTTTTTTTTGTATTTAATGTGTTTAGTTCAAAAATAACTTTTCACATGTAGTTCTTCATTGCAAATTCTTGCATACACTATCTAATCAAAATATCTCTAAATTCACATCCATAAAATTCATCTCAATCATAACATATTATTTTTGTTATAAAACCATCCACAAGATAAAAGACTAATAGACAAATAAACTTAATTGCACAGTTAGCTTTCTACCCTCAATTATATCCAAATTCATAAAAACCCAATTACTACCTAATTACAACCCACTTTAGAAATATTTGGTACAACTATCAGCCATATATTGTACAAAGCGATTTTCAGAGAAATTGACCTTCCTCTTTAGCACTTATGTTAACATTAATGTTGAATGACTTTTATACAGCGCACTATCACCACCGGAGTGGTTCCCTGGCGCTCTGTAGGATCTGAAAGCTAAGAGGGTAGGGAGATTAGTAGGGTGTAGTGGGATAAAGGCAGAGCAAGATTAGTGATGTCCTGTTGGCAGCTTCATTTCGGTTAACACCGTTCGCTGAGCATGGGTGTGGTTTACGGATCAGTAGTTTCCCATGTTTGTTTGTTTGTTTGTTTATTTTTTTGTATGGCACACCCAACCCGGAAGTAACTGGGCGCCTTTTTGCAAAAATAGGTTACAGGTATACTTTAAGTTTAGTTACAGTGGATACAAATATAGACAGATAGAATGAATTATACAAGATATACACATATACAATGGATACAGTGAATTAAACAAGATAAAGGTGAGAAGATATATACATAGGTGACAGGAACAGTAGAGAGAAAATGGGTGGTCAGGGAGGGTTGCTAGGCAGAGTCGAGAGGATGGATCTTCTTAACTGTCTCAGATTAGAGCTGTCCAGTTGTGTCATTAATAAAAAGACATTTTATCGTAGTATGCCTGAACATGAAAAATGGTTGGTTGGCTCTCAATGAGTGAGGTAAGGCGTTCCATGCTTGTGCTGCCATAACAGGGAAGCTACTACCTCCTGCTTTTATTAGTTTAAATCTGGGACAACCAGACAGGATGAATTGACCGTTCTTGTGGGTCGTGCAGTAGATCTATTGCTGATTCTCTCAGTGAGGTAGATAGGGGTAGCTAGATTAATACATGTATGCGTCAGTGATAGCGTTTTAAGTGATAGCATTTTAAGCATGATAGTAGAGAGCCATTTGTTCTGTCTTCTCAAATGTGAGATGTGTTCTCTCCTAGGTATGGCCTGAGCAGCTCTGAGATCATTGTTTTGCAGAATTTGGATTTTGTTAGTGATATGCTTGCTTGCCCCCAAGTACAAAGTGTTACAATAATCCAGGTTGGAGAGAGGATAAGGGCTGTAGCTAGGATTATGCAACTTTCTTTGGACAGGAAAGGTTTGCAGGCTCTAATCAGCTTAGACGTGTAAGCTGTGAAAGACGCCAGGGTGTTGACTTGTTTGTTAAATGTGATGGCAGAGTCGAGGTAAAAACCTACAGTTTTTACTTCTTTTACCACTTTAATAGTGTTACCGTCGATGTTGAAGGCGGTATGCTACATGCTCAATTTGATAAGGTTGGCTGTGGTTCCGAGTATTAAGAGCTCAGTCTTATCATCGTTCAGGCAAAGACTGTGTGCGGCCATCCAGGCCTGGATGATAATGTATATTCTATTCACTAAGGCCAAGTCCTTGTCATACTCTCCTGTGAGAAGTATGAGGATTGGGGATGTCATCTGCATAGTTAGTGTAGGTGACACCCAGATGGTCTAGGTCATCGAACAATGGCTTTGTGAATATATTATACATTGTGGGAGATACACACAACCATTGTAGCACACCACAGGTTATCGGTATTGGATCCGAGGCTGCTAGTGGAGAGAAGACTCTCATAGTCCTGGTATTTATAAAGGATTTAACCCAGGTTTGTTGTTTGTTTGTTTGTTTATTCATTTGTTAAGCGCACCAGACTCGTAAGTAAAAGGGCGCAATGACAAGGAAATGCAAGGCTTACATGATTACACAGGTTACAGACAGGATATATACAATATGAACAATAGGACTGTGGCTAGTTTGCATGAATGCAGGAAATATACAAGATGAACAATAGGGCTGTGGCAGTATAGTATGATTACAGGATATATACAATATGAACAATAGGGCTGGATCAAAGGTGCGTGCACTAGGATATAAAACTTATATGAGTACACATGCATGGGCAGCAGTATTTACATAAAGAGAGAGTATAGCAAGGTATACTGTTTCTTGATTGCAGGATAGTGTCCTCAGGGAAGGGTGAAGGGTAACTAAGGATTGGTGGCAGTGATATGCTTTATTAAGTTTTTCCTGAAGAGTGGATATGGTTGGTCAGCTCTTAACTCCTGGGGCAGTGAGTTCCAGCTTCTGGCTGCCTTAACAGTGAAGCTGTTGCCCCCGATGGTAGTCAGTTTGTATTTGGGGATATTTAGGCAGTTAGTGTTCCCCATTCTAGTGGGTCTGAGAGAAGTTCTTCTCTGAAGTTTGTCTATGAGGTAACTGGGGGCCGCGTTGTTCAAAGCTTTGTGTGTCAGAGAGAGTGTTTTTAGAAGTATTTTATTGGATGTGGAGAGCCATTTGTGTTGATGTCTCAAGGCAGAGATGTGGGTTTTCTTATTTATGCCAAGGGCTGCTCTTAAGGCATTATTCTGTAGCGTTTGGAGTTTATTAGTGGTGGATTTGTTAGCCCCAATGTAAAGGGCATTGCAATAGTCGATTCTAGAGAGTATCAGAGCTCTAGCCAGGATCAGACAGCTATAGTCAGAGAGGAATGGTTTACCAGCTCTAAGAAGTTTGCATGTGTAAGCCGTAGACGAGGTAAGGGATTTGACCTGTTTGTCAAAGGATAGTGTGGAGTCCAAGTAGAATCCCAGGGTTTTTACTTCCTTGGACACTTTAATGGTGTTGCCGTCAATATTGAAGGAAGAGTAATCTTGACCTAGTTTTTTAATATTGGCCTGCGAACCCAATATTATTAGTTCAGTCTTATCATCGTTCAAGCATAGGCCGTGTGTGGCCATCCATGCTTGGATGATAAGGTAAATTTTGTTCACTAGGCCCGTGTCCGCACTGTAATCCCCAGAAAGTGGTAGGAGAATCTGAGTATCATCTGCATAGTTAGTGTAGGTGACACCCAGCTGGTCCAGATCGTCGAACAATGGCTTAGTGAAGATGTTATATAGGGTGGGTGAGACGCAGGATCCTTGCGGAACGCCGCATAGGATGGGTGTAGGCTCGGCAGATGCTGAGGAGGAGAAGACTCTCATGGTCCTCTCACTCAGGAAGGACTCGATCCACTTGATAGCGTCCGTGGAGAAGTGAGCTGCAGAGTCAAGTTGCCGACATAAGACCTTGTGGTTGACCAGGTCGAAAGCAGCGGAAAGGTCGAGTAGGAGCAGGAGTACCGTCCTTCCTTTGTCTCTCAGTTCGTCTATCTGGGACTTAAGGTCGATTAAGGCAGTCTCAGTTCCGTGCATTGGACGGAAGCCGGATTGTCTGTTGGCCAGGAGTTTGTGCAGTTCTAAATGCTTCTGTATTTGAGTGTAGGCGGCTTTATCCAGTATTTTTAGTAAAAATGGGACCGTGGTAATAGGTCGATAGTTAGTGGGAATGAGGGGATCAAGTGTCTGTTTCTTGAGGAGTGGTAGCACCCAGGATTGCTTGAGGTTGGCAGGTATAGTACCTGTAGCAAAAGAGGCATTTATCAGTTTGGTTATAAATGGGGAGAGTTCTCTAGCAGCGTCTTTTATTAGCTGTGCAGGGCAGATGTCCCCTTTACAGTTTGAGGGTTTTAAAGATAGGATGATTTTTTCTACCTCTAGGATGGACATTTTTGAGAAGTGGAATGTGGCATTGTGTGCCGGTGGTGGCTCATTGGGCTGGAGAATGTTAGGCAGGTGCTGTAAGTTTAGAGCCTTCTTTTTTAATTGGATTTTGTTCTGAAGTGTATCGATTTTATGCTCTAAGGCTTGTTGTATGTCAGTACACCAGGATTTGTCCTTGGTGCAGACGTCCGGGGTAGCAATAGGGGACTCTAGTTCTTTGAGTATGCAGAAGAGTTCCTTCATGCTTGAGTTTGAGCTAGCAATGCGTTGGTCATATGAGTTACGTTTTGCTTGGCAGATTTCCTTTTTGTAGAGTGAGGAGAGTACAGTTAATTTGGCTTTATTCTCGCTAGATGGGCATCGTCTCCAGTTTGTTTCACTTTTGTTCTTTAGGGTGCGAAGGTCTTTGAGTTGTGGGGTGAACCATTTGTTTAGGTGGGCTATGGGTTTGCTCGGTCTGAGTTTGATAGGAGCAATTTTATCCAGAGTGGTAAGCATAATATTGTTGAATTCCTGAACTAGGCCGCTGGGGTCGAGATTATCAGACAGTGTATTGAGAGTAGGCAGTATGGCGGGGATGATTTTTTCTACCGTAATACTTTTATTACTTCTGGTTAGGCATGGTGGCGCTCGTGGTCGGACCAGTGGAGTGGGTCTGACAGTGGATAAGAGAAAGGAGATCAAAGAATGATCTGTCCATGCTAAAGGCAGGATGGATGTGATAGTGGCAGAGCAGTTGAGGTCGGCTACCCAGTCCAGTATTCTCCCTTTTATGTGGGTGGGTGTAGAGACTTTTTGAGTAAGTCCTAGTGCTTTGATCGTATTGGCTATTTCTGTGGCATTTTTGTCTGTTTGGTCGTTGAATCCTAAGTTGAAATCGCCTAATATAAGTAGTTGGGTGGAGGGTTTCAGGTTGTTCATGATTATATTATGCAAGTCTTCCTCGAAGGTACCAAGAGGGCCAGGTGGTCTGTATATGAGGTGTATGTTAATGGATTGTGACTCATTAATCTGCATTTTGGCGGTGAGGGATTCGCATGATTGTAGAGATTGGGTGGGGGCAAGTCTGAGACCAAGAGCCGTTTTAGAGATGATAGCGATGCCGCCTCCTCGTGTATTATCACGGTCTTGTCTGAGAATGGTGTAGTCGTCTGGGACAGCTAACATGAGGGTAGGTCCTGCTGCAGTATGGAGCCACGTTTCCGTGATTGCGAGAAAATCCAGGTTCCCTTCTGTGATTAAGTCGGCAATATCCGTAGCGTGAGCGACTAATGATCTAGCATTAAGGAGCGCTCCCTTGAGAGGGGGGTCCTCGGGAGTTTTGTTGACTCGGATGGGTTTGTCAGTGGTAGTGCAGGCTTTGGGATGGAGGTTATTAAGCTGGAGGGTGTTCTCATTCGAGGTAAATGTTTGAGTAGGCCGTTTGGGATGGCTAGGCATTCGTGAGCTAGGTTTGTAATTGGTTTTGAGGTTGGAGGCCGGAAGGGTTCTTCTCAATGGTTCATGTAATTTGGTTAGTCTTGCGCGGAGTCTGTTGTTTCTATTAGGAGTGGTACAAGGAAGGGAGGCATATAGTATTGTTTCTTGGGCCTTGCAGAATGTGGGGGGCTTAAGTTGCATATCGTTAGTAGTGAGTTGGCTTAAGTTTGAAGTAGGTATTGGTGACTGAGTAATGTGGATGTGACTGCTGAGGACCGATTGTGTGAATGTAGCCATGATGCAGAGGGCTAATGCTAGGTGTGGCATCCTTCCAGTTCTAGGAGAGAGCTGTCTAATGGCGACCATAGGGCACAACACAGGGCACAATATAGGTTAAATGTGGTCTATTGGCGACCATAAGGCACAACACAGGGCACAATATAGGTTAAATGTGGTCTAATGGCGACCATAAGGCACAACACATGGTTCAGCATGGGTTAAATGTGGTCTAATGGCGACCATAGGCACAACACAGGGTTCAGCATAGGTTAAATGTGGTCTAATGGCGACCATAGGGCACAATGTGATCGCTTCTTGAGAGAAGTGTGCCGCCGTGGCAAGGTGTTTACAAGGTACTTGGTGATCCACCAGGTCGGAGGCGGCCGAGAGATCAAGAAGTAGTAATGCTGTTTTTCCTTTATCCTTAAGTTCATCGATCTGTGTTTTTAGATCTATGAGTTGCGAGTGATACGTTTAAGAAGTTTCTGTCATATTCCAGCGGTACGCCCTTTGTTTGGTTTGATTTATAGATGTCCTGAGGACAGGGGTCCATGGGGGAGCCTGCTTTTTTGCTGTGTCTTGCCATCTTGACAAATGTTTCTACTGATATTTGTGCAAAGCTTCAGAGATTATTCTGTGGTTTCACGCATGGGAGGTTTGGTTGTTTGTTTTGGTTGACTGGTCTGCTATGTATGTTTTGATGGATGTTGCTGATTTTGTTTTTGAAGTGGTCCGCAAGGTCGTTGCATAGTTTCTGTGAAGGTATCAGAGTGTTGTTGCATCCCGGTGGGTTCCTCATTTTGTTTATGATGTTGAACAGTTTTTTTTTTAGTGTTGGTGGCTTTGGTGATTCTGTTGTTATAGTTTTTTTTGGGCCTTTTGGATTTCCTTTTTGTAGGATCGGAATTGTCAATGGAAGTGTACTCTCTTTGCCTGGTCGTATTCTTTCCTCCATTCTAGTTTGAGCTTCGTGTTGTTCTTTTTCATTGTGCTGAGTAGGGGTTGAACCATTTTGCCAATGCTCTCTTTCTTGATGGGGTGAAAGGTTTTTCAGGGTGATGCCGTCAATTGTTTCAGTGATTCATTTATGAAGTAGCTCTGTTTTTCCGTTGAGGTCGGTTTCGTCCAGGTTACTGGTTGGTGGTTTTGTGAGTTAAAGTTGTCCTATTAAGGTTCTCGCTTTGATGATCTTCCAGTTTCTTTTTGTGATTGTTGGTATTTATTGGGCTGTTTGGCTGCTTTCATTGGCAGCTTGATCTCAAATGGAATGATGAGGTGGTCGCTGCAGAGTATCTCTATTGGTGGTGCAGTGGTGCAGTGGTGATGAGGATTTTGTTGCCAAAGATTGCATCAAGTGTGTGTCCCGCGGTGTGTGTTTCTCCTTTAACAAGTTGTCATAGTTTTATGGTTTTTAGTTGCTCGATTAGTGTTTTTTGTGAGTTTGCACTTCTTCTTCAAATCAGATGTTGAAGTCCTTGAGGATTATCAGATGTTCATGTTGGATGGCTATGTTGGTGATTGCTTCTATTAGGAGTTGAGGAACCTCGCGTCGTATGTCAGTGGTCTGTAAATCAGCATGAATTTTATGTTTGTTTTCAGATTTGCTAACAAGTGAAGGACTAGGCATTCACAGCTTTTGATGTTTAGTGGTTCATGTGTCTTTATTTTTAGGTGTTTCTTGAATGCTACTTGAAGACCTCCTCCGCTTTTTCCTTTTATTTTTAGCTATGCTCACTTGAAGTTGTCGGGTAGGTAGCTGTGGAGTGCAATTTTGTAGTTGTTATGTAACCATGTTTCTGTGATGAATAGGACATCAATGCTGCCGTCGCATAGTGGTTGTATATCTCTGTGGCCTGTTTTGGACATTGATCTTGTGTTGATTAGGTTGCAATGAATTTCTTTGTTGTGGTTTATTTTGTTTTCTAACATCGGTTTTGTCTTGTGGTTGTCGCATTGGTTTGCTCCCAAGCTGCTCTCAGGGTGTGATGGGAGGTCAGTGCTGTCTAGGATGTCGTTGAGTAGATATGCTAAATTACGTATTGGGTTCCTGTTTTCTTCTGGTTCCTCTTCTATATTTTGTTCTTGTTGAAGGAGGTGTCCCTGTGTTTTTGTGATATATGGAGTGAGGGCGTCGATTTAGTTCCTATTCCTTGTGGGTGTTTCTTTTGCGAGGTATGGGGTTAGTTATAGAGACTTTTCCTTTCTCCTGGTGTTTGTTCCATTGCCAATCATGTTTGTGTTCCGCAGTTGTGGCTATGTGGTTTGGTTCTCTTTGGCTTGTTCCTTTTCCTGTTTGTTTTTTGCTGTGTCTTGTTACTTTTCGTGGTACATTGAGTTACTTAGGGGCAAGTTGATTTTAGAAGTTTGTTTGTGTTTGTGTTTTAGGTGTTGTAATCCTTAGGATTAAGTTGGTTTACCAGTTTATTTGCGTTTAGGTTGCAGGGGCGGTAGCCAACATGCAACGCCTTGTGGATTGGTATTGTGAAGGTTCTTGGCTTCCTTGCGTTTGTGATTATAGGTGTAGCGGTTTAGCGCTGGGTGGTCTTGTGGTTTGATATGCGAGTTGGTTGCGGGTTAGGAAGGCTGTCGTGGGAGGTAGCCGGGGAGTCTTTACCATACAGCTGGATTTGCTTGGGGATGGTGTATTGTGGGGAAGTCCCAGGCAGTTCTGGCTATCTTCGCAAAGGATTGTCTAAGCTGCAGAATATATTAGTTAATGAGACACACCTAGATTATTGTTTCCTGAACATTGGGGAGAAAGACCCAAGTTTCAGAGCGCAGTAGTTTCAGAGACACCCCAAATTCGAGTTTCCTGGATAGTTGAATTATGGCTATCAGGCCCAAGCATGCTATCTGGTACAATCAGGCTAAATGTTAAATGTGGTTATCTGACCCAGTCAGGTTAAATTTGAAGATAGGTTGTATGGTACAATTAGGCTTTCCGGCACAATCAGACTATCTGGTCTGCCTAGTCTGGCTAACTGCAGAATCAGGCTAGCTGGAACAGTCAGGTTAAGCGTGAAATTAAGCTATCTGGCGAAATCAGGCTGTCTGGCACAATCAGGCTATCTGGCACAATCAGGCTAAATGCAAAACGTGGCTATCTAGCACAGTCAAGCTAAATTTGAAATGTGAACATCTGGCACAATCAGGCTATCTGGCACAATCAGGCTCCCTGGCATAATCAGGCTAAATGCACAAAGTGGCTGTCTGGCACAATCAGGCTATCTAGCACAATCAAGCTATCTACCACAAACAAGCTATCTGGCACACAGAGCCGATCTGGCACAATCAGTCAATCTGGCACAAGCAGGCTAAATGTGGGTTTGGGTTGGGCAAACCAGGTTGAATCAAACTATAAAAATTGCCAAAAAGGAGATCCAAATCAGGGGGTTAATAAAAGGGATGATGCACACAATATGCGCACAAATGGAACTCACAATATACCTCTCGGCGGCAAAATGTTAAGCAAGGCCAATCAAGTGAAAACTAGCTATTAATGCCTGCTCACGATGTTAATGAGAAGCTGATGCACACGATATGAGCACAAATACAGCTCTGAGCAGCAAAATGTTAATTCAAGGCCAGTCCGAGTGAAAACAAGCAGTTATTGCCAAACTGACCTCTTAGACACGATGTTGCTAAAAGGCTGATTCACACAATATGCGCATAGATGGAACTCAGAACACGCCTCTGAGCGACAAAAATTTAATCCAAAGGCAATCAAGTGAAAACTAGCCATTATTGCCAAAATTACCTCCTGCTCATGATGCTAATGAGAGGCTGTTGCACACAATACAAGCACAAATACAGCTCTGAGTGGCAAAATGTTAATGCAAGCCCAGTCAAAGTGAAAACAGGCAGTTATTGCCAAGATGACCTCGCAAACACGATGTAAATAAAAGGCTGATGCACACAATATGCTCACAGATGGAACTCTGAACATGCCCCTGAGCAGCAAAACGTAAAAGCACAGCAAATCAAGTGAAACCAAGCAATTGTCTAAATAACTTCCAAAACACGATGCAAGTGAAAGGCTGAGTCTGTAGAATATCGGCACACGGAGGTAGGACACTCACCTGACCCCAAAAATTGCAGCAGTAAGTGCTGCGCTGTGACTGAGCAAGTCACTATACCCACTCAGGTGTTTCTGTCTCAAAAAGAACTGGTTGCAATCCATTCTAAGGATTGTACATTTGTTTCTAAATAGAACACACATACATTCCTTAAAGTACTACCGCAATTACTTGGCTATTTGTTTCTAAATTGTGTTTGATTTTGCACAGTCGCTTCTTTGTATTTCCATTCTAAGTCCAATTACAGAGAGTGTAGGCAACCAATGTATTCTAACCAATTGTGATGGTGTGGGGCGATGGCCGGCCCCACCTGTAGGCACACACACACACACACGCAGCGTGCGCGCTAAGAGACACGCCGGAGACGTGTTGCTGCTCTGGTCTCCGGCGTGAACTGCCGGCCGGGACCGTCTTTATTGAAAACGCGCATGCGCGAGCCTCATTATGGGCCGCGCATGCGTTGAACCGCGTAGTACTACGCAACATCCCTTCTTTTTCCCCAAACAACGAACAGTGATCAACAGTATAACTTAACAACATATTTTTCAACCATAAATGTTCCAACACAACCTAGATGCCTAGGCAGGGTCCATAATAAAGTCTTGGAACCTCTGCGGCGGCTTGCGCCCTGCCCGGCTCTGGTACCTGCGTGCCTCGGCCGGAGGCATCTTTTGTGTCCCTTGAGTCTCGGCCAGTCCATCAGGTCTCAGGGGCGGTTCATCGCTCGGCTCAGGTGCCAGAGGGTCGACTTCATCAGTTTCGGCAGACCCCACCCGCTTGAAAAACGAGACATTCCGGGTGACAGTTCCACGTGCGTTGGCCGCTGTGACCATCGAGCCCTTCACATGTGTCACCCGCAGGGGCTGGGTTTCGTAGGTTAACGATACTTTCCTTCTGCTCTTCTGTTTCACGCCAATACGGTATCCCCCACCGCAATCGGCCTCTCCGAGAGCTTCCTCCTGATTGCTTCCTTTTCCTTCCTCACTGCCCTCTCCGTTCGCACATGATCCTTTTCAATCTCCCCCGGCTGGCGGCCTTCCATTTCGGGCAGGAGCCCTCTCGGTACACGCTTGAAGAGCGCTTTGGCAGGGGCGACCCCGGTTGACTGATGGGGGGTCGAGCGGTACTTGCGAAGGAAGTCCACTAAGTTGCGTCGGAGGTCTGGGCCTCCATCTGCTGATATGCGGAACACTTTGTTTAGCGTTCGCATGAAGCGCTCTACCTCCCCATTTGCCCTCGGCCAGAGCGGTGTGACTTTCCTATGGCGTATTCCCCTCTCCTCACAGTACTGAGAAAAACGTTGCCCCCGAAATGGTGCCCCATTGTCTAAGCATAGCTCCACCGGAAAACCATGCGTGGCGAACATTTTCTCCAGCGCCATGATGGTGTGGTCACTCGTCGTCGACTCCACCAGTTCAACCTCCGGATAGGGGGACCATTGGTCTGTCACCACTAGAAAGTAGAGCCCTCGGCCGGTGGATCCAAAGTCGGCATGGACCGTCCCCCATGGCAGGTCACTTCTCTTCATGGTTTGGATCGGTGGGGCCCTCTCCACCGGGTGGGCTGCTTGGCAGGGGATGCACCTTCTCACAAACTCCTCCACTCTGCTTTCCAGGTCCGGGAACCAGACCTTGAGTCTCAGTCTTGCTTTCATCCTGGCCATCTTTTGGTGCCCATTGTGTGCGAGCTGCAGAACCTTGTCAACCAGTGTTCTCGGGATGACAATCTGGTGACCCCTTAGCAGGAGGCCATCCTCCGCTACCGAGAGCTCATGGCGCGCTTTCCAGAGGGCCTGCAGGTCTTTCTGAGCCCCTGCGTTCCTTCGTGAGTTGTCCTGGAGGACCTCACACCATTCTCCATTTGCCATAGCAACCTTGTTCCTTGCGAATGTCTCGTCCATGTTGGAGTCTTCGGCGATCTCCTGGCGGGATAGGGCAACGGGCAGCGCCGATTCGACCGCGAGATGTATCGCTTCAACACCCTCTGTCACTTCCACTGTGTCTTTTGGCCTCCCCGCACCTGGATGATGGGACAGGTAGTCTGCCGGGTTGTCAGGGCCTGGTCGATACAGCAGTTTGACCCCGTACTCCATTAACGACAACATCCATCTCTCTATTCTAGGCGGTGGTTTGGATGATGTTCCGGACAGGATCGGGATGAGAGGCTGGTGGTCAGTTACCACCACAACCGGTTTTCCCAAGATATATATCCGGAAGTGCTTGCACCCCCATAAGATGGCTAGAGCTTCCCGCTCGATCTGAGAGTAACGTCTTTCCGTCTCTGTAAGCGCTTTGCTGGCATATGCTATGGGCCTCATGGTTCCTTGATTGCCGGCCTGCATGAGGACAGCCCCCAGTCCTACGGGGCTGGCATCGATGACAATTTCGGACTCCCGATCCGGATTAAAGTATGCCATTGTTTCTTGTTCTGATAGGGCACTTTTGATGTTGTCGAAAGCCCTCTGTTCTTTCTCCCCCCAGTTCCAGGCGATGTTGTTTCTGGTTAGCGCTCTTAGGGGCTCCGACAGGGAGGCTAGATCGCGGATGAAGTGACCACAATACGTCACCATACCCAGGAAGCTTCTGATTTCAGAAGGTGTTGTTGGCGGGGTCGCTTCCCGGATATCCTTCACTTTCTCGGGATCAGGTTATATGCCCCCCGCGTGGAAGACAAACCCGAAAAATTCCAGCCTGTCCCTCAAGAACTCACACTTTTCTTTGTGCAGTGTCAGCCCTAGGTCGCGCAACCTCACCAGTGTGTTTTCCAGGCGCTTTAGGTGTTCAGCTTCGGAACGGGCAAAGACCAGAATGTCGTCCGACATGTTTATCACTCCCTTGAGTCCGGACAGGGCTCCCCTGATGGTGTTCTGGAAGACCTCTGCCGCGGAAGAGATACCAAAACTGAGTCTTTTATATTGGTATAACCCCTCATGCGTCGTAAACGTCATGATGTATCTTGACTCGGGGTGGAGCTCTAACTGATGGTACCCAGACCTCAAATCCAGTTTTGAGAAGACTTTCACCCCTTGAAATCTCCCCAATGATGTCGTCCAGGGTGGGTGTTATGTGGCGCTCTCTTTTCATCGGTAGGTTAGGAAGCCTCATGTCCACGCAGATGCGTACCGCACCCGGTTGTTTGGCCTTTGGGGCTACCACGATCGGGGAGACCCACGGGGTGGGGCCCTCTACCTTCTCAATTATGTCCTTGTCTATCAGGGATTGCAGCTCGCGTTCCACCTGTGTCCTCAGATGGAAAGGGACGCGGCAGTGCTTTAGAGTCGATGGTCTCACAGACTCATCGATGTGGAGGCGTATTGGGTCAGCCTTTAGTTTCCCTATCCCTCGGAATATCATTTCCAAGTCGGTGTGATAGACTGCAAATGAGAAGTGTACCAGGTCCAATGCCTCAGCCGCAGCACAACTCAGAAGGGAATGCGGGCTCACATCTGTGACAAAGAATCTTGCCCTTATTCTATTTTGTCCATGAGTGACTGGAGCAACGAATACTCCTTGGATGGGAAGTGGTGTGTGTCCTCCGAAAGTGTATATCCGTGCTGTGGACTCTGCTAGGCCTGGTGGACCAGGGAGTGCGTTGCAGTGTTCCGTCGTCAGCACACAGACGGATGCCCCAGTGTCTATCAAGACCGGTGTCGGTGTCTCCCCAATGTTCACTGTGCACTTGGGTTGTCTTCTCCTGCGTGGGCCTTCGGTTATGCTCGAGATGAAGAAGATTTCGTCTTCCTCCTCCTCCTCCTCGGCGATGTTCAGGTCCTGTACGCCTTGTTCAATGGATGATACACCCCTCACTCTCCGAGCGCCGCCTCTGGCAACCCTTTCGGACCCTCGCGACGCGGCGACAGGTGCCGATGCCCTGCACACCCTAGCATAATGTCCTGGGGTGTTACACCGGCCACAGGTCCTCGATTTGGCTGGACAGTCGCCCGCATGTGGCAGGTCATACCCGCAATATTGGCACGAGGGAGCGTTGCTCGGCCCCCCGGGTTATCACCTCCTCTTGATGTCCACCTTGACTTTCCTGGGTTATTGCGGCCAATTGCAAAAGCTTCACCTTCGTTCCTCCCATGCGTGGCTGCATCCATTTTCGCACCCCTCGCGTCAGCCAGCTCATAGGCCCTTCCTATGTCCAGAATCTGTTGTAGGGTCAAGCCAGGTTCCCTCAATACCTGTCTCCTCAATTTACCAGAGCTGCAGCCCTGCAACAACTGGTTCCGAACCATCTCCTCTTCATTTCTCCATCTACAGGAGCTTGCTAGAACTCTGAGTCGTGCACAGAATTGATCCAGTGACTCTTCCTCTCGCTGTCTTTCCGCACGCATGACGAATCTATCAAAGTTTACATTCGCCATTGGCAGAAAATGATCTCGGAGCGCCAGCTTCACTGCCGCATATGTCGCAACCGGAATGTTCAGAGAGTCATATATCTTGTGCACCACGGCCCCTGCCGAGTACACCATGATTGCAATTCGTTCTTCTTCCTCCGTGATCCCCGAGGCTGTGAAGAACATCTCCAACCTCTTCACCCACAGGAGCCATTTAAGCCCCAACTTGGAAGGTGGGCCCGTGGTATCAAATTCGAGCATGGGGGCCAGTGTACTGTTCACCCTGTGAGGGATGGGGGCAGGAGCACCATCCTGTTCATCTTCCTCTCCCATTTCCTTGCGTGGTACTTACAGGAGTACGTTGAACTGCTTCGAAGACAGGGCCCCGGAACACCCTTGGCACAATATCTTCACTGGTGCCACTCTTTTCTTCTTTTTGCTGTTGTCTTGACAGAATGCCACAACCTTGCGGCTGCACAGGCTGTGGAGGGTCCAAAAATTCACTGTACTTGGTGTGAATTGCAGGTGGCGCACGAGCACCCTCACGGGCCGCAACCACTGCGTTCTGTGCTCGATCCAAAATGGTTGCCGGCCACACATGTGAGCCCGTGCCGACACGGAGCAGCGTTCTCCTCTCTGGATGCTACCGGAGTGGAGGACTGCTCCCACGCCGTCCTCGCTGCCAGTCTGATGGTGTGGGGCGATGGCCGGCCCCACCTGTAGGCACACACACACACACGCAGCGCGTGCGCTAAGAGACACGCCGGAGATGTGTTGCTGCTCTAGTCTCCGGAGCGAACTGCCGGCCGGGACCGTCTTTATTGAAAACGCGCATGCGCAAGCCTCGTTATGGGCCGTGCATGCGTTGAACCGCGTATTACTACGCAACACCAATAACACACATCTCCTAAACTTAATTGAACGATTCTTAATGAGGTATAACTGTGGCCTATTAAAGGTACAAGTCTGTCTGGCGTCGCCAACTTTCGATTTAAGTGTGGCTAGATGAGTATAATTCCTACACCAGAGATGCAATGCTCTTTATTCGTACATTAGGATCCTAATCCCTTGAACTGATTATTTTCTTGCATCCACTAGTAAAAGCAACTTTAGGCCCAAGTATGTCTATATATGAATCTGTTTGTGTATTGTGAACCCTGAGTATTGATTATAAATCATTGACTTTTTGGAAATCTCTGCTCACAGAGAGAAGGTGTTTTAGGAATTCTATTACTGATGGATGGATTGAAAAAGCTCTCCTAGGCTCTAATCCAGGCCTACCTATTGCTGACACTTACATCAATGTCACTTCCAGACAGACTATTACCGACATCCTCTTCACTGTCCCCTCTGCTGACCTATGGACCACCCACCTGGTCTCCAATCTTTCTCCTTTCAATTAATGGTGGGACTAGGTGGGGAGTACTTCTGGCATATTCTACATGTTTCATTAATCTCTATCACAATGGCACTATCATGGCCCAAGGGTCTCAACCTAATCCACTCCTTCTCAACCGGCATATGCCTTCTCTCATAAACGTCCTCCCTTCTCCTGCCAACCCTTTCATCCTCTCATTTTACCACCTCCTGTACACTCCCTCGGAAAAACTTCAAATGTGGTAACCAGCTTCACTTAGCCACTCTGAATGCTCTCTCTGTTGTCAAACACTCGTCTGACATCTGTCTCCTTATCAAAGACTTTGACCTGGATGTCCTCGCTCTTACAGAGACCTGGTTCAATGCCAGGTCTGCCACTGCTCCTGACACTCTTCTCCCTGTGGGCTACAAAATCCTCTCCAAACCCAGATCAAACAGGCCTGGAGGTGGAGTGGCCCTGATCTTCCCTGAGTGGGTCCCTGCTTCCATTATTCTTACTCAGTCCTACTCCTCCTTTGAATGCCTTGTCTGTAGGCTTGGGGTCTCACCTACTCTCTCTCTCTCACCATCTCCACAATCTACAGACCCCCTGGCCCTATCTCCCTCTTCCTCTCTGAATGGGCCGGCCTTGCCTCATCCCTTTCAACCTCTTCTTCCAAACTCCCCCTCTTTGGTTCTTCAATATTACATTACAGGATATTTATTTATATAGCGCACTATAGACCCAGGCATGGACACAAAAAAAGTATAATATCCACCTCAACTCTCTGGAATCATTCACCTTCCTCTCTGGTGGCATCCCTATCACTAATCTGGTCATTAACCCCCTCTCCTGGTCTTACCTCCCTCTCCTTTCCTCCCACCTGGGGGCCCTTGGCTCTTTATACGAGCCATCCCCCGCACTGCCAGCCTCCTTCGCATCATTCAACTGATGAAACGAGTGTCATTGTCTGCTTTTTCCCCCACCTTCATCCCCCTTCCGGTCCCCACTTCTGACTCTCCCTATGACTCTGCACTTGCTAACCTGCATCTTGCCATTTCTAATACCCTTGACATCCTTGCCCTAGCCATGATGATCCGCCCAAAACCTGCCACCAAGAATAACCGCTGGTATGACTCTGATCTAGCAACTATGAAATGCAAGTGTAGATTTGCTGCATGGAAGTGGCAAATCTTGGGCTCAACTTCTGACAAACTGGCCTGCCGCCTGCTCCAAAGGCAACATCGCTCCTCCATCCGCTCTAAGAAGTGGGCCCACATCCAAGTCCACATCTCTGGAGCCACTAACAACACAGCCGAACATTTCAAATCTGCAAGGAACTCGCCAATCCACTTGCAGTCTTCATGTCTCTCCTTGCTTGCTAGACTATCTGTGTTGTGTTGGCGTCCCACTTCACATCTAAAACTCAGTACACCCTGTCTTTGCTATCCTCAACTCCCATCTCCTCTTCCATGCCTGCTCCCCTGCCTCCCGTATCCCCTCCTCTCACCCTCCTCACTCTCCTTCATCCTGCACATAGCACCGGATGAGGTCTCGAAAGTGGCCCACTCTATGAAGGCCTCCTCCAAAAAGGTGCTCCCCTGCTCCTCCAGAACCATTAAGGACAACATTGCCTCTCTAGTCCTGGCTCTCACTGACTTCTTTAACCACTCCTTTGCCAGTGGCTCTTTTCCTCCATCCCTCATGCACTCTCTTGTGCACCTTCTCTTAAAAAAGCCATCTGCCGACCCCTCAACACTACCCCCTTCCTGGGTAAACTCTTTGAAAAGTTGGTCCTCCCCCAAACTGACCCTCCACACTGATCTTGTTGGTTGCCTTCATGACCATCAACCTGGATTCTGGGAATCCAGAGGCATGGAAACTGCTCTCCTGCACACCCTTCAAACCATGCTCGTAAATCTCGACTCCAACTCTTCTACTGTTCTCATTCTCCCTGATCTCTCCTCTGCCTTTAACACAATCAACTACTCCATCCTAATTACACAACTTTGTGACACTGTCGACATCACTGACCACCACTGGATTGGCTGACTTCCTCACTAACGCCATTCCCAGCTACAACTGGGTCCTTTCTCCACCACCACCACCCTCTCTACCCGTGGCATCCCCCAGGGCTCTCCTATCACCATGGCTCTTCAATATCTATCACACCCCTCTTGTTCACCTGATCTCTTCCTTCTCTCCTCATTTCCAGTGTTATGCCAATGACACACAAGCTTTCATTCAAACTTCCCTCTACTTCTTGCTCTTCCTCCTCTCTCATCCCCGACTGTCTGTCCACCATTCAGGCATGGTGTGCAGCAAATTATCTCTGTCTCAATGACAGTAAAACATAAATCCTCCTCATTGGGACACCTGTACCCTCCTTTCCTCCTACCCTTTACCCACCCTCTTTGGGCCCTCTACCCCACCATCTTGTGAGGCCAAAAACCTCAGGGTCATTTTCGACTCTGCTCTCTCCTTCACCCCTCACAAAATGGATCTTACCAGGAGTCCCACTTCCATCTCCACCTCCACAAAGGCATTCTTCCTTTTCTCACTTTCCCCCAGAAGCTCAATATCACTAGAGCTCTGGTTCTCTCCAGGCTTGATTACTGCAACAGCCTCTTTCTCAATCCCCTTCTTTCCTCTCTTAGCCCCCTGCAGCTAATCCAGAATAGGTCCACAAGATTTATCCTTGGCCTCAAGCCCAGGGACTGTATCTCTACCACCCTAAAATCTCTCCTCGGCTAAAACCTCCCTCTGGAACAGCCTCTCTGTCCCTTTCAGACTTGAGCGGGACCTTCTCAAGTTATGGAAGCTGCTCCAAACTCTGCTCTTTTCTACCTCTTTACCTCTTTACGTCTTTCCCTTCCCTGCTAATCACACCACTACAGAGATGACCAGCAGCCTAAATCTCATGAATCACACAGGACCCCAGGCCCTTTCTCCCAGAAAATAGCACCCGCCCCCCTGCACTGCCCAAGCGGGACCCTGCTTGGTGGCTCCACTTATCACCCTTGATAGTCGCCTGTACTAGCACTAAGCATCTCCAGCTGGCTCCCCTTAGCACTTCCCTCCCGGATCCTCCTCCAGCATTTGTCCACCCCTCCAATTGCCCTGCACTTCTCCCAGTTGTTATACAGAGCATCACGAGACCCCTGGTTACCTTTTCTTCCAGGGGAATGAGGAGGTGAGGCTGCCAGTCTGTCCATGGATCTTCGCAAGCAGAATAAGTGACGCGTGGTACCGATCCAACACCCTCCTGACACTATCCAACAGGACAGAGCTGGACCAGCTTCCAACACCACAGGATGGTGCTTCTCTGATTATCATGACGTCATTACAGTGTAAACACTGACAGAGAAGGCTAGGTGAAAGTCTGATGCCAGCTGAGGATGACTGAGAGCTCGGCGAGAAGGTTGCAGAATGAGATGATCGGAGCTTCGGAAGGAATTTGAAGAAGATGATGTCCAAGGCTCAGCTACCGGCAGGGCACAAGGTGGGTGGAAGGCCAGGAAGGAGAAGGGATAGGCGGACCCACCAGGATAAGGAAGGGCCCAAGAGGAGAACGGAACCCAACCAAACCCCAGGACCCGGACCCCTAGAAAATCAGAAAAGGAACAGAGGGGTTACCAAGGAAAAATCCAGGCAGGGAATAAAAGAGAAGCAAGGCAGGAAGGGTCTCACAGGACTAGGGAGGTTCAGGGTAACAGGTAGCAGTAGGCACAGGGGAGCACAGGCAAGGCAGGGCAACCCAAGGATCCTTGCCTGCGGAGCCCTAAAATCGCCCGGGGGCCAAAACGAGGCTTGAACCGCAAACCCCTGTCACTGCGCATGCGCAGTACGTCAAACACCAACAATGGCGGCACCCAGGGAGCCGGGAACCCGAACCGGCGGACCCCGGTGAAGACGCCAACGCAGATACAGTCTCCAGGAAGGAGACCGCCGGACCCGAGGACCACGACCACTGGACCAGGTAAGTGGCGTGACACCAGTGCACTTGCACGGGCGAATGCCACAAGGCATAGTATGAACACAACAGTTATAATTGTTTTGCCAGTGTTACTATTTCCTATGTTCCCTTCCCATTAAGCCTTGTGTCGCTTTGAAACACAATTCGGCTGTATAAAGCGCCTTACAAATGTGCAATCAAATAAAATAAATAAATTGATTGATGGAAGTGTGGTATACAAACCACCATGGATCTCAGTCTTAGGCACACCTATTTGTTATAAATTTCCTGTTTTATCTGGTGTGGTAGCCACCTGTACCTTTTGCTGGCTGGGTTTTGAACTGTATTCTCCTTACAGTCAGGCATATTACAAAGCCAGACAGAATGTGTGGCTCTGTTGGCTCTGTTTGGTGTGCTCTGCTTTAAGAGTCCTTATGACTACTAAGGCAGGAGGTCCGCAAAGATACCCAATATTGTTTCAGAGTGGATACCTTATCCCTGTTAGCCATTTGACTATGCAGGTGGTGGTGTTTTGTGTCTTTATTTGAAAAGAAGAATTGAGGGATCTAATGATTATCCCTTGTCGATATGTGTGTCTGTGAGAGAAAGTGGACAGATTTTCTGAGTTTGTTGGTGGTCAGAGGGATTTCCGCTGAAGTCCTTCTGCCACTGCATCCCATTTTCACTCCTTAATAGTATTTTGTATTTTATTGTATTAGATGTATATAGCCTGTTACACCAAAGCGCTGCACACACAAACAAAAACAGTACAATAAATTCATGAGTTAATCTCTTAAAAATAATCCATAGGAAAAAAGATGTTCATTAAGACAAGTTTAAAACAAAGGGGAAATAATGATACAAAGAGAGAGAGAGTGTGTTCCAATGCTTTAGACAAAGTAAGGTGAACAAATGGAGTCTGGAGGGTCCACATGGTGGGCGAGTAGCTAACATAAGGAATTGAGACTGAGACATGAGTGTACGAGTAGGAACATTTAAAGAGACAAGAGAAGAAACTAAAGGGTTGTCAGAAAGTTGAGGCATTTAAAGACTATGCAGAGGAAATTATACAGTAGATGAGAGTCAAAAGAAAGCCAATGGAATGAAAGCAAAGAGGTTCTTACAGACACCTGATGAGAAAGAGAGAAAAGAAGGCACAATAGAGGAATGATAGATTGAGCAGCGGGCAGCACGTCTGTATGATGGAGGACCAAGGAGAATAGAAGAGCAGTAGAAAATATGAGAAAAGACCAAAGAAGAGAGCAGGATCTCTCTTAGTGGCATGAAATCTAAGGAATGTGCAAGACTTTCAGATGTTATACACTTGATAACAGCAAGAGCCAGAGAGATAAGAGAGATGCATGAGAAAAAAGAAAAGGAATCGAAGATTTACCTCAAGTTATGCTAGTAGAAGAAAGGCCAATAGAAGAAGAGGGGGCAAGAAAATGGAAGGGGGAAGAAGTGGAGGAGGGATGGCGGAAGCATGAAGAATATAACCTCGGTTGTAGAGAGATTTAGATGGCGATGGTAAAATGCCATCCAAAATTGGATGGCAAGGAGACAGAATGATTAGAGTGGAAAAGGAGGAAAAGGAAAGAAATATCTGAGAGGCATCTGCGTAAAGATGGTGGAAGACTCTGTATGATAGAAGCAAGAGGACTTGTGTATATATAGAGAGAACAAAGTAGACGATCTAGGACAGAACCCTAGGGAACCCAATAGGTGAGTGGAAGAGTATAGAGAATGGTTAAGCCAGGAAACTGTGAAGGTACCTAAAGAAAGATCAGAAGCAAACCTTTTTAAAACAGAACTGCAAAAACCAAGGTGATGAAGCGAGGAAAGAAAAATAGAGTGATCAACTACCAGTATATGGTCATTGGTTGGCCATAAGGCCCCCAGAGTCAGGGTGATTCTTAAGCACTGCTTTTTGTCTTCGGATGATGGTTACTATTATTTTGTTTTAGCTAAGGTACCTTTGTGGTAGCCTCTGGGGTACTAAAGACCTACTCTGAGTCATTTTGTTTTATGGGTAGCTCTGTTCAGGGCAACAAGATGGCAGGCCTAAAATATAAGTTCTGCTCATGTGGGCTGTTCGTGATCCCGGTGAGGCTTTCTCCATATTGGTTTGAACAGGTCTTGACCAGTGCCTGTCCCTGAACATAACTTTGCATGTCCTGTTGGGGTGGGCTTGGGTGCTTGCCACTTTTTTTGGCTAACCTGATTGGCTGACTGCCAAATCCAGTGTTTTAAATACCCTAGTGTGATTGTTGGGATGCCTATAGCCAGACCATAGAAGTGTTTATACATAGAGGGAAAACCCTGTGTCCACATTCACTTCTGGCGGATCTTTGGAAGGTGAGCAGGTCTGCTTGCCTGAAGGAATATTTTGGTGCCAAAAACCATTTTAGCCAACTGTGAGACCCAGTCTGGCCAAACCAGTAGACCATTGTCCTTCACCTGTGTTCTAGTTGAATTTTAAGGTGCTGACCATCCTTCGCGGGCCTTTCTCATCCTTTTTCTAGCTCTCTGGAAGTCTATATTTATAGTTTAGGCCATCAGATATGGCGTTCCATTTTAGGGTAAAGGGCCTAATATGCTTTAACTGGGCCTTTATAGTTTTATATCTTCACTATGCTCTGCTCTGTGTTGTTTTACATGAGTACTTATTCTTTCCTAACAGATGTATGTGTGACATTGTAATAAACATGTCCATTATTCCGTGCATCGATGTAGTGTCTTACTTTATGGGGCTCATTAGGGATAATTCTATCACACTTCTTGAGTTCCTCCCTTTTGAAGTTAACCTGGACTGACTTTCGACAGCTACCATTGGAGAGTCTGGTCTTCCCTTTAGGGTGAGACATTGTTGTGATATAAGGTTAGATGGTTGCTCAGCACTAGACAGAGGTATGTGTAAAAATTGCCCTAATATCCGGCATATGGAGACATCTGTCTGGGATGGTATGGATTCACTTCCTTTTATGAGAGCCCATCCTTTGTGCATGAGTGTGTTAGGAGTGATGGTCTGCTATTGTCTGACCACCCCTCTATCTGAAGGATACCTTACGTGTGATTGGTTGCTGTGTTCACTCCCTACCTCCAGGGGGGATAAAAGCACACCTTCATCACCTTGTCTACTGCTGCAACTCTTTACAACCTACACTCCTGGAAGGCCTTCTGTTCGAGGTAGAACTAAAGCATCTTTGATGCTCAATCAAATTTGATGGGGAAGCCTGCCCCTCCCTAAAACCAAAAAGAACTGACTGTGCTGTTCCTTACGCCTGATCTCGTGGGACAAAACTGGTTGACTGCTCCTGCTGAAGGCCTCGCCTCTCTCAAGCTCTTGAAGATATCTGCATCTCTGGATCCAGAAGTGTGAGCCCCTTCACTACCAGGACCCCAAAGACCTTCCAATGCAAACTGATCAGAGTTTCTTCATCAAGGACAACAGTCAAGCATCCTGTTCCACCACCCTCAACTGGGAAGCTCCAGTGTCCCTTGAAGTTCCTTATGTTTGAACCTCACCTCCAAACTCCCCTCGTGGTCCTTTCAAACTGGCCCCTCTCTGGTGTGACTATGCTAGGTTATCTGAAATAATCGCTGATCCCTGGGGCCGTCTCACACCAACGCAACCTCAGAAGATTTATCCTGTTAGTGAGGACAATGGAAAGTGTTTGCATCACTGACTGCCTCTGAGCACAGTGTCTACCCCTTCAGCTCCTGTGGCTCTAACTATCAATCCAGGAACACTGAATATCAAGAAGTCATCATTTCCAAGGGTCTTGTGTCCCAGCTCCACCACTGCATGTTCACTGGAACCTAAGGTGATCACAAAACAGTATGCCCAATGACCACACTAGCACTTATAAAGCCTGGTGAGTGTGATGGAATCACTGGTACCCGTAAATCAGAATGACACATTGAAAAACTCTGACCACAACATCTTTTTTCAAATCCTCACCAGCAACTTCCTCTGACAATAGTCTTTAAAGCTTCACAGTAGCAGTTTGAATGCCCCATATATCCTTATTGTGTACATATACACCACACACTCATGGCAGAAAAAGCATTGAAAGTGTGCTGTCTTTGCACATTGTATTTAGAAACATTTACAACAATGGATACTCCAACATCCTAGTTTTAGAGGGCTTAATATTTACCTATCCACTGTATGGGTTAAATTTAAGTCAATGTTGAAACTATCCTAACACTAGTGAGCACAAGAAACAGTGATGAAACCTCTGGTAGTAGTTGACTAGTTCACTTGCAGTAATGGTATTTTTAAGAAGGACAGTATTGCCCATGCCATATTAATAACATTGAATTGCAAAAGGTGAGAATTGTTACAGAACATCGGTGGTATTCATATGGTATTCTTTTTACTATCTAATGAAGTGGGTGCGGGAAAGGGAGAACATTATCTGTAAAGGGTAGAATTGTGGGACATTGTTAGATATTATGTAGCTCACTAAAATGATTACTTCTCTTTCAATAGTCATCCACATTACGAATGTGGAATTGTCCTATTGTCAGTATTTTCCTATTTCCTTCTTATTTATTTATTCATTTATCTATTTATTTTGTGTTTGTAAGGTGCTTATACATCAATAAATTGTGTTTCAAAGCACCTACAGGTCAAAGGGGAGGGACCATGGTAACAAAGGTAAAAAGAATACACTGATGAACAGGAAAAGGGTCAATTCTACTAGGCTTTGTTAGCATTCAGAATGTGCAAGTGGAGGGAGAGAGAGAAGGGACAAGGAAGGGGGTAAGTGCTAGGAGTCCCACAGAGGAACGTCAGTTGTGTGCAACAGTAATTGCCTGGCAGAGATCCCTTGGTACAGAGTGATCACCTGCCAATAATAAGTGCAGTCCTGTGTGAACACAAGCCAGAAGGGTGCCCTAAGGCAAGTGCTGGGAAGGGGCAGAAGTCTGAGGGTGATTGGGCAGATGGCCGGGACCCAGAAAGGACGCATAAGGTCCCAGGCCACCAATCTCAGCGACTGTGGAATATTATCATGGGAGTGAGAGGGGGAAGGAAGAGGCGAAGAGGAATTTGAGGAGATCCGGCTCAAGGCAGAGAGGAAGGGGGAGGCTATTCCAGAGGAGGGAGCCAGACGAGGAGAGAGGTCTGCCACCAGCTCGCAGCTAAGAAAAGTACCTGACATGCAGAGAGTTGGAGCCAGAGGAGCGTAAAGGTCTGGAAGGAAATTATTTGGTGAGAGCAAGTTATAGATAGATTGGTCCTCAGGCCCAAAAAGCCTTATGGATAAAGCAGAGGGATTTGAATTTGATCCTTGCTGCAACTGGGAGCCAGTGTAGGGACTTAAGGGCTGGAGATAAGGATAAGGATAAGTCTTGCAGCCCTATTCTTGACAAGCTGGAGGGGGCAGATGTAGGAATAAGGTAGATTAAGGATGTGTCTGTTGCAATAGTGCAGCCTAGAGAGTACCAAGGCTCTAGTGACATTGAGCTTCTGGGGAAAAGTGAGGAAAGGAAGGATACCTCTCAGAAGGTGGAGTTGAAAATGAGCCTTCTTGGCAAGGTCCAAGATGTGAGGGAGGAAAGAGAGAGAGGAGTTGAAGATGACTCCAAGGTTTCTGGCTTCAGTTGCAGGAGAAGCGGGAGAGCCCATAAGGGATGGCCAGAGTGAAGGGGGAAAAGAGGAAGTGGGAGTCCCAATAGGAAGGATCTCGGTCTTGCTGGAATTAAGGGAGAGATCATCAGAGGCACATCAGGACTGGGCAGCAGATAGGGAATGGTAGAGGAAGTTGGGAGAGCATCAGCAGGAAGTTTAAAGAAGAGTTGGGTGTCATCTGCATAACGCTGGAAGTGAGGGGAGAAAGTGGAGATGAGGTGTGCAAGAGGAGCGAGATAGACGCTAAAGGGCCAGTGTATCGCCTGCATCTCTTTTCTTCTGTTTCTATTGTTTTTTCTTCCCTATCAGCAACACTACATCTGACAAGTTATGTAGTTTGATAGTTGTGAAAGGCATTCATACTGGGAACTATACAAATTGTGCTTCAACAATCACAGTTTGTGAATACTAAACATGGCAATGTATATTTTCATTCCAGGCACAACATTACAGAGTCAATACTGGCAGAGGTTGTTATAAAGCACAGACCTAGCTAGAAAGCAACATAGGGATTATGGGGGATTAAGTGGAGAGAAGTGGAATGATAACAGATGTTGTACAAAATAGAAAAGGGGACAGGGAAGATCACTTTTCTGTCATGCTCTAGGGGCCAATAATGCAGAAACGGCCCTTATAACTTGTGAATAATGATGTCCCTTTATTGCCAACTATTTCTGTCTTTCTGGCAGGTGCACAAACACTTAAAAACAGTGCTAAGTGTTAGCAACATTTTAAACAAAGAGTCTGTCCCCGCTTTTTCATCAGAAAGTATTGAAATGATGATACAGCCTTATAGACCAAAGGTATGGTCATTATTGCGGGATAATTACCCACCACCAAGTGACTGAGGGCCATAAATTGGGGAAGGTTCATTATCCGAAGCGATAATGAGCCCTCCATGGTATATATGTCTATTAGCACATAATGGTGGTAGTAATACATGTTTTGAAGTTTGGGTGGTGAAGTGAAAATAGTGTTAATAGTGAGTAAAGTAATGAGACAAACTGAGCAGGTAAATACATTGTTGTTTTATTCTGTATTAGTACCCGGCACGCCATTTTCTTACTTACCTGCTCACGTCGATTGGTGGAGGTCCGAACCTTAGCTGACTGGTAATCAATCATCTGAAATCCCATCTCGCGCCCATCTCCGCCGCATCTTCCGTGTTCCTTCCTCGGCTGACCTCCATGGAAGGGGAGAAAGGACTGTAGTAGCTTCTCCCCTTCCATGGTGGCCCTTTTATATGTTATGATTTTTTTTTTTCAATGGCCACCATGGAAAGGGAGAAGGGACTATGTGTAGTCCCTTCTCCCTTTCCAGGGCAATGATTTTATTTGGTTACTTTTTTTTTTACAATGGGTCCATGGACAGCAAGAAGGGACTACGTATAGTCCCTTCTAGGCGTTACATGGTGGCCATTTATTTGCATTATTTCTTTTTTTCAGTTGCAAAACGCTGACGGCGTCTCTCAACTGAAAAAAGCAATATTAGTACTCCGGTCTTATGGGCCAGAGTACTAATAGCAATAAGCCCCACGCCGGAGTGGCATTACCATGTTAGGCAATGCCCCAGGGCCTTCGATGTACCTATGGGCACCGGGGCATTACCTGGCATGGTAATTTCCCCTGGCTGGGGGCTTATTGACCAAGTGTATTTCCCCTGGCTGGGGGCTTATTGACCAAGTGTTTAAATAGCAATGTTATTTCAATAATTAAAGCAATTTAATTGCAAACTTAATAAAAACTGGATAGGGTTTAGCATGAGCATTCATGCGGCATCATGCAAAAGCAAACAATTTCTCGGTTAGAAAGTGAAACATTTTACAATAGTTTAGATTTCTCTTTGGTCTGTTACGTAAGATTGTGTAGAAAGAAATGGTACTGTTGAACAAGGAAGTGTCTTGTTGAAATAAATATTTCTTGGGCATTGCATTGCTGTTTCTCTGCCTGTTTTTGAAGACATCATAAATCAAGGACAGGGTTAAATCCACACCAATGAAAATTATTTAGAGCGTTTTGAAAACGTTTTGAAAACAGTAAGGTCAGAATGAAGTAAACATCAGTAGTCAGTGACTGCATTTTAAGCATTCTAATTGGCTGAGATTTGGTGAAGAAAGATTTCCTTGTACTAATAATCAAGTATCCTGTTCATAGGAGGTTGGAAGTCCTTTGTTGAAACTGAGAGACAGCATCCTGATGTGCACCATAATGGCATTAGGTCCTTGAAGACAGGGTCCACACCGTGTGTTCTTAAACACAGATACCATCGCCTGGCTGATTGGTTCTGGCATCTATTTTGATAGAATTCGTTGGGCACAACTGAGCTGCAATCCAATGGAGTAACTCAAGGGCCCCAATGCTTCATAAAATCACTGACAAGGTCCTGCAGTTGGACATTGTTCCTGCAGTACTGGAGTGGAAAAATGATTGTCTAAATATGTTCATGGCTTCTGCTTGGGTTTCCAGAAGATCTGTCATACCAAGTCCAGGTCTGGCCAGTGAGACTGCAATGTCTGAAGTGAAACCCAATACTCATATATTGAATGGTAAGCAGCTAAATAAAGTTGAATGTGGTGTTTGGTGGCTGACAAACTCTTCATATTGGTGCAACCTGTGACTAGGACATTGTAGCCCAATCTCTCAGCCCAAACCTTCATAATTGCTGGGTGCCTGTTTCAATGCCTTGTTGACATAAGGTAGACGATCACTTACCCAAAGATGGAGTAAGAAGCCCTGCTAACGAAAGTGCAAGATTTGCTTAGATCGTTTGATGTCAAAGCTCTGCAAAGTAGCTTGGGCAACCATAATTCCTACCTTTCATGTTGAGATAGGGATGGGGAAACTGGCTCAAAAAATATGTCAGCCTATTGTGAGGAATGTAGGCTATTTGTCCTTCTCCCCAGAGTTGGAGTCATCCCTTTTTTAGGCTAGAGAGGTGAGCCCGCTAAACAAGACCCTCGTAGAGGTCTGGGAAGTTGGGACCTCACTGGGAGTGATTCCCCTCCTGGGGACAAGGAGTCCCATTCCTGTAAGGTGCTCCCTGTCCAGAATATATTTTATACATACATGAGAATCGGAAAGACTGTTGTTTCTTCTGTTTTGGATTCTCCACATAGTGACATTTCTTCAGTATCTTTGGTTTCCGGTAATGCTTGTTCTCACCTGAACTCCACAGTAAAAGAGGAATGACACACCCCTTTTGTTTGTAAAGACGTCCATGAAAAAACAAGGGACTTGAAATGGAAGGGAGAGAATCCTACGTACAGGTGAGCCTCTGATAGGAGGACGTCCTGGAGGGGCAGATACATGGTAGACCACAGAGCCGGCAATAGCATGGAAAGTGGGCTGATTGCTAGCAAGACTCCGGGCTGTTGGCATCCAGAGTGGCAATTAAGGCAAAGTCAAGAGAGAGATGGAAACAGTAAAGAGACCATCTCACCTGATGGCATGACCACACAGAAGCCGTGGTGGGTCTGGGGCCCATTAACCAACAATGAGACCAGAGCGCAGTGGAGAGTTTGGGTTCCCAATCTCTGCATGAGACATGCATTAGCTGCCGAGCAGGGCAGAGCAAAGGAAGCAAATGTTCCCGAAGAGGTAACGTCTCTGAGATGGTTGAAAAGCTTTATCCGAGGCTTGGGAAGACAAAAGAGTTGCGGGGTTCCAGAAAACCTGCACACTAGATATGGGCAGACACCCAGCCACAGGCCCACTAAAGTTAGCCTAACAAGGGCAAAAGGGCTTTGAGAAGCTTTGGAAAACTGAGAGACCATTATACCTGAGGCTTGGAACACCAATAGGGTTACAGGAGCCGGGAAATCAGCAAACTGGATACGGGCAGATGCCCAACCGGGACCCTCCTAAATGAAGCCGTCCAGAGGGCCAAAGGCTTTGAGAAGCCCAGGAAAACCAAGAGACTTTTATAGCAAGGAAAACCTGAATGCTTCATACAAGCACATGCCTAACCAAGGCCCATGCCTAACCAAGGCCCCGTTAAAGTTTTTACAACCAGAGGACCAAAAGGCTTTGATTAGCCCTGGGAAACTGAGAGACATTAAGAGGCTGGAGAAGCCAAAATGGCTTTGCGGAGCCCAGGGACACCAAGAGACATTGATGTTGTTGAGGTTCGAGGCTGAGGAAGCCACACAGGTTATGGGAACAAGGATAACCTGAACACTGCATAAATGCTGACGCTCGACCGATGCCCCGCTAAAGTAAGCCTATCAGAGGGCCACAGAGCTTTGGAAAGCCCTAGAACTGCTAAACAAATTGAGCAAGACTGGAAACAAAGAGCACATGATTGGTTGCCATGCTCCACCCCAAAACATCTACATTTTCAAACACAAAGTCCAAAATGGTGGCATTGTATTAAGGAAGCCCTTTTTCCATATAAAGAAGGGACTGTGGTGGATGCATGTAAAGAGGTAAGACTGATCATTCAGAACCTGCAGAAAGGATGGAAGACCGAATTGTGAAAACTTGACAAACCTTTAAAACCTTCTTGAAAAGTAGATCCCAGGTTGGGGCAAGTAAAGTCCAAGGATAGAGACTATTGCTCTGGCCTGTATCTTTGTAAAATTTTAGTGGTAGGACCAGTTAGTACATAGAGTTTTGGACTAAGGACTATTTCTTTGGGGACATTTGATTAGTGCCATTAGTTTTAGTTTGTTAGATAGGGAACTCTCCTCATAACGGTAGGGCTAATCAAGTATTTTCTTATTATTTAAATACATACCTTTTGAACATGTCACATCTTAGTCCAAACCAGAATCACCAAATTAGATGTCAGAGTGGGATTTGAGGGACCCGATAGAGAGTCAGACCCTCACCCATAGTGTATGGCCAATCTTATTGACCGCCTCCCACCAATAGGAGAGTGGAGAATACAACCATTGCTTGGGGCAACCCTCAGACATCCAACAGTGGAGAAACCGGGACATACAACTCTCTGCCCCAAACTCCCAGATGATTCCGAAGAGCACAACTTTGAGACCTGTCCCTCAAAACCATTTTCAACTGAAGAAATGTTTGAACCCAGAAGCGAGAAGACACTGCTTGAGATCCCCCTAGAAATTATGAATGAAAAGCAGGCCTGTGCCAGGCAGCACCACCAGGAGAGTCTCCATTGACTAGGGGTAGGACAAAGCCACCAGGTTCTGCTTGACGGCTCCTTCACCCATACCATGGAGGAGAAGACCTTGGTGCTTCTTTTTTACTAAGGATGCACTTTTTTTATTTGTGTTTATTTTAGAACTGGACAGATCACCATATTCACAAAGGTGACTTATGCATTTCAGGGGGATTGTGTGGTATCATAAATGATGTAATGGCCAGCCTTCTTAAGTACATTAATGGCACACGAAATGAATGTATGACAGGCTCAAAGCACCCACGTGGGTGCTCCAACAGCATGTCAACACGCTGGGCCTTTAAAGGGCCCGTCATTGTGAAATGTTAAAAAACAAACATGTTCAACACTCTTTCAAGGGATTGAAATGGAAGTGGGACAGCAGCAGCTTAAACTGCTGCTGTCCCATAAAGAAAATGCAGGACAGGATCGGCAATGACCCTGTGATGCATTGCACATCACCCGTATGCCAATTCCAAATAGGAGCAGGAAATTGTATGTGCATTTAAAAGAACATTGCAATTGTGGATTCGGGATGCATTTTGAAATGTACAAACATGACCCCTTATTCATGCAAATGTTCAAAGGAGATAAGCAAGTGAAGTGGATCTGATGCATACATTCAGACACCCAGTGGGAGTAAGGCACATGTTCTGTTGGTGCTTGTGAAGTTATGCACCAAAGAAAGCTTCCCCCATCCTTTCTTAAAAGCCATATGGATGCTATCAGTATTTAACCCAATTTGTGCTATAGTAACCTATGGCTCATATTGTCTTGAACTGATATGAGCAAAGTTGGACATGTAACGACTCAGCTCAATTCGATCCATGAGCCATCTCTATGGATGCTTGTATAGCTTGAGCCAATTTGAGCCTGTTCTTCAAAGGTTTGAACCTGCATTTGAGTTGATCATTTTAAGACTTACCCATATCCAGAACAAGACCAGGACAGTGCTTACCACACTCATCCAAATGGGAAAAGTCAGGATGAGGTATCATTAGTTGCTTCCTCGTCGTCTTTCCATCCTGCATGAAATATGTGTCCCACCTGCTGGAACTGATATGATGATCAACTGACAGGGCCAGAGACCTGCAGCAGTGTGCAGTGTCCACACTCACCCCACACCTAAGCAATATTCTTCCCTGAGACTAGACTCCATCTGTATCTCTGACAATACATCTATCACTGGAGCCATGTCTCCAAAGGGCACACGTATCTGCGCCCAACCACCAACAACTGGACTTGACTAACTAACCTCTTAACAGCTCTGCTGTTTGCCATCATGTCTTCTCCATTCCAGTGTAGATTCCAAAGGACCTATCAAACATGAAAGCCCATGCCACTAGTCATGTTTGATTGTAATAAATAATATGAGAAACCCTGACCACAGAAACAAATCCTTTGATAGTTCCAGGATGTGTCACATACAAATGTAATATATTGAACCAATAGCACATACATCTCCAACGTACAGACCCAAATTTGACAGCTGGGCCAAAGGATTCCTGCACCAATATACGTTCCATGTGATTGTACTCATTTGGTTAGAATATGGCATCTTCGGCCCATATTTCTTTCTTGGTCACCTGGTCCTTGCAGAGAGATAAGGAAAAAAGAGGACTGGAAGAAACTACCGACCTAAAAATATGCAAATACCGAAGTCTGACAACCTCTTAAATCAGCATTGATACCTATTATCATCATGCTCTGTATCAAAATCATCTCCCACTGAACCAATTCTCTATTTCAGGACTTCAATGAGCTTGACTTGCATTGTAGATTCACTGAGAATCCTCCAATGGGCATCTGGGATACCCCTTTCATAGCATATGGACCATTCCGTTTTGCAGGGAGTTCCCAAAGCTTCTTTGGTTAACCACATGACCCTAATCCTACCAATCAATAACTCTTAAATGCCTAGATCTAGACACTTTGGATTTTTTAACTTTGTACACTAATTTCCCCTTTACATATCCAGCCTTGGTGCAGTGAATATATATAAAATATTTAAAATCTATGCGTGTCTGGACATTCCAGTGATAAAGTTTACATTTGTATCTTGAACCACCCGACTCCACACCACTGTCATGAGCTAACCCTGACTGCTCAATCGCTGCTGCCAACAGGTTAGCAAAAGACTTTCAAAAGGTCCTTGTTTGATAATAGTGAGGAACAATACCCAGCTTTACCCTAGAACCTGAAAATAAATCTTGACAATCCAGAACCAGTTTCTTTGAAGAATTAGCTAGCTTGCAGCTAGTTTTCTTGATGGACCGTTTTGTTACTTAGCAAGTAACTTAGTCAACGGTGCCAGCACTGACTGCCTAGTGGACCTCTTTCACACCCAGATCAGGCAGATCATTGATTCTGTGCCTCCCCCTTAAATACCAAATTGATCAAGAGCAAACACCTTGGTTAAAACTGATTTTGCCCTGAACTTTAGTCAGTGAAAAAGATTCTCTGGCATCTAGAGACGAGATCCCAATTGGATCATTAAGAAGAACCTGCAGCTAGCTATTATTAAAGCCAAAAATCATTCATATGCTCATTCCAGAGATGCTGCAGCTAACGCTGAGAAAAAAACTCTTTCAAATGATTAATAATTTGAAAAATGCTGGATCTCTTTCATTAATTTTGATTAGTTTTGTCTTTCTGGTCTGATAGAATCCTGAAATTTTTCAAAGACAAAACTTTGAAAATAATAGATCACATCAAATCTCATGTTCGGATGACTGATACTTCTCGAGGTCATACTAAACCAAAAGAAGACATTGTTCATACATTCGAAGAGATGGCTATCAATTACCTATGTATCTTTCCTTTTCATTTGTTCTCTGAACCAGATATCAAACAGATTCGTACATCGCTTACTACTACGATGTGCTCAGATGATCCTTTCTCTGCCTACATCTTCAGGATTGTTCTGATTCTTTTAGGCCAATGATCTGTCATCTTGTTACTTATTTATTCAATCTAAAGAAGGCTCGGGTAACACCGAATCTAAAGCCACCTTCACTGGATCCCCTGGATTGCGCCAATTACTGCCACATTACCAATTCTCCTTCTTTGCATAAAAAAATTGGATTGCTCAATTGTCTCTGTACGTCAAGCCCACTTGGAATCTTACAAACGGCTGGGGCACTGCCAATCAGTGTTTTGACCTGAATGTGGCACAGAAACTACTTTGTTAGATGTTAAGGACTCCATTCTGCAAATAATGGACCAAAGTCATGTGGGCCTAATGATGCTCTTTGACCGCTTGGCAGCCTTTGACACTATCGACCATCCTTTACTGTGCCGGAACTTTCTAGAGGTTGTTGAAGCATCAATTTCCGCTGTTGACTGGCTGTCATAATTTTTTTAATAACCGTAAATCTAGTGTCAAAATTGGTCTATACAACTGGATGCATTTGGGGTTCCTCAGGGGTCCTGCATCTTCCTCACTCATTTTAACAAATACATGAAACCACTGCATGAACTTCTGACTACATTTGGTGCAGTGTTTCAGAACTATGCTGACAACACTCAGTTGGTGTTCTGTTTAGACAAGGACCCGGCTACTAACAGCGCTCACATACAATCAATTTTTAAATGTATTGAATCATGAATGGCCCAAAATTGGCTCGGGCTGAACCAAGGCAAGACAGACATTTTATTGGTGGCTCCTTCGTCAGTACTTTCAAAGGCATTACTAACTCACCCAGATGTCATATTCAGTGAATATACTATTCCAGTCCAAACCAAAGTCAATTCATTGGGCATTACTTTTGATTCTTCTTTGTGCATGGACATGCAAATTAACCTTACGATGAAAAATTCTAATTTCTACTTAATGTTACTGCAGCAAATTAGGCCTCTTATCTCTGAACAGCATTGTTCAATCCTGGCTAGAGCTTTGGTGGGATCCAAATTGGATTACTGCAATTCATTATATGCTGGGTAGTCCCAATTGTCTATTACTAGGCTGAAGATCCAGCATAACTCCATGGCTAGGATTGTCACTAACACTGGAAAATCTGCTTATATCTCCCCTGCACTTCAGAGATTACACTGGCTGCCATTTGAAAGCAGAATCCCCTTTAAACCGCTCACTCTTGCTCAGAAAGCTCTTAAACTATGTGAATCAAGCAGTGGTTTATGTGGTTAGTATCTTCTAGACCTCCACAATCTGCCTATAGTTGCTTGATGTTTACACACGCCTCTAAGAAGGTCAGAGCACTCAGTAGATCCAGTGCAGTGTTAACAGCTAAATTGTGGAAAGGTCTTCCACCTCATCTTTGGATAATTGACAATCTCACTCTATTTCATTAAAAAAAACAGAAAAAAGAATTGGTGTGAATGGAGAGTTTGGCTGTTTATTATATTCGATTGCAGGTATGGGACTAACACTTTGAAACCTATTGGTCGTAGTGACTCTCGTGGCATAAATAGAAATTGAAATACAAATTCTTGTAACTGAATGTGTGAAAGAACTGTAATAACTTGCATCATGCTTTGATGAAGCTCGTATGGCAATATCCACAATGCTCTGTCTTCAGTTAAGTGCAAGGATGTCTGTGCATTTGGGATTAGGCCTGCACAATGCCCCAGTTGCACAAACAGCCTTTCCCGATGCCTGGTGTTCCTTATGCGGCTTCCTCTTTAAGCCCCTCCACTTGTAAAATGATGTGAGGCAGCCAGGGCCGTAATGGAGTCACAGATCTCACAGGCATTTTAACCTCAAGTGTAAATATGGAGGCTAATTGCAAACAGAGCGAATGATGTGAAAAACGAAAATCAGTCTAGTGTGCATCACATACTTTGGTGATTCAAACATACAATCCTTTTATCACAGACATGTTTATCAAATTTAAAGATCTACGATTATTCTGATGTTCCTAAAATGCACTTCAACTTCATACAAAGCAGAGTGCAGTCAGGAACACGTATTAGGGCTATTGCTGCACTTCCTTTCCCCCCTGGTATTTCAAAAGAGAAGTGGCGATAAAGATGCACTACAGTTCATACATGTTATAATATTTGTAACGCAACTACTGGTGCCCCAAACAGTAATCCGCTTTGGCATTGTGGGGATATATGTTACATGTTGAGAATGTGAGGTACACTAAAACTTAACGTTGCACGGCCGGCACTCTCTCCTCTATGGGATGTTCCATTCCTAAATGCATTGATATTTGAATTCAAAGTGAATATTTCCAAGTCTTTTTCAACCCATACTTTAAATATTGTTAATCAATCTTGGGAAATTGAGGAAACATTGAATGTAGAATGTCTCAGGCTCTATACCTTCAGGAGGTAATTCTCTACAACTGAAGTATAATATACTGACCCCCTGGAACCACCTTTGGGTCCTGATTTGGCAACATTTGGTACCATGGCTAGATCCATGTCAGATTATTTTTTTTTATGTAAGATTATGCTTAGCCAACATGAACTATGTTGAAATGCCAACATTTTGAAGGTAATGAAGAACATTTCACATTCACACACCAGGCTTTTTCTCAGTCAGAATAAGTAAAAGTACAGCACTACTGACAAAGTACCACCTGTAGGCTCACACATGACACTTAACACCAAAGACCAAGCCGATTTAGATAATCTAAGGTGCATGGAGAACTGGCTTACGCATGTTAATCATTGTCGGCAATGAGACTGGTGAATGACCTTCTGAAGTAGGCTCGAGACAAGGCCAATGGATCTATCAATGCCCTTGATGGAAGAGTTATCAACATGACAAACAGGTGTGATGTGTTGGAGGAGCAGTGCAACCTGGGGCACGCAAAACCCACCAAATCCTTTGTTAAAGGTAACTGTTTTAAAGAACCATCAATAGCAGACGGTTGTGCATCAGCCCTCACTTCTGCCATTGTGATAAGGAAGTATAGGGGAAAGTGGCATGATCTGCAATGATGCATTAGCTGAGAGGTCTAACATGATAAAGGACGGACTTTGGAGGGGCATAGTTCAAGTCAAACAATGGAGAAAGCTCATCATGGAGGATGTAAACAAACTGTTCATCCTACACCCGGGCTGATACACCGAGTGACGTTACCTCCTGAATCAGATCTATAGGTGTTGGCCTAAATAAATTGTCTGGGATTACCATCTATTAGAAGTGAGGTCACACTGGGATTGCACAGAAAATCTGTTATTTAGTTTTGAAGAATATTATTATCCACCGTACTTACCGAACAGATACCGAACAAATACCTCAATAGCTAGACGGATAGCATGGATTGGCTCTTTTATAAAACAATGAATGGGGAAGCCTTTTTTTGCGAGCAGCAGTGCACTCTTAAATCGAAGAGGGTGAAACATCACAAAGAGACTTGCCCATTAAAAAATGGTTTGGATTCACTGTTATTCCTCATTAACACATAAAGGATTAAACATAGATTGGGATTCAGGCTGTTGACAGTTCCCTTTGTCTGTCTTGATTGTTGAATCATTGTATGATCACAGTTGGGTATTAGTGATACAATCATGATAGAGGAAATAACTGATGATTGAGATTGATCACTCGCTATGAGGGGCAATGGTTTTTTGAGCAGAATAGTATGCACTCTAAATATTCATTAATACATGGCAGTAACTTAGAATGGAAAGAGTGTCCAATTCCTTGTTCTTAATAATGCTTGACAGTCTTGAATTTTTTCATATAATGTGAATATGAATTTTGAGGGCAGAATAGGGATGTGTTCAAAACACATTAGTTCAAGGAAGACCATTGGTGATCAGTACTGAATTGGATAATTAAACAAACTGTCATTTAACATTTGTGATCATATCACAGTGCACTGCGTGGAGAGTGCGGCATATCAAGTGCAGTCTCTGGATGTAGTGGACTGTCTAAGGTGAGAGCATCTGTTTCCCTAAGGACACTTTCTGAGTGCAAAACATATAAAACACTTTCCCACATGTAGCGTGGTGCAGAGATTGCGGCACATTAAGTGCAGTCTGTGGCAGTAGTAGACTCTCTGAGCTGAGAGCATCTATTTCCTTTAGGATGCTTACTGTGTACAATACATGTAAAGCACTTCCCTGTACGTAGCGTGGCGCAGAGAGTGTGGCATGTCGAGGGCAGTCTGTGGCAGTCTTTGCCAGTCCATGCTAGGTCAGAGATGCTTGTGATTTATTTTTCCTGTGGTGACTGTTCCAACACTCCTTTTTTTGGCGTACCAGAAAGCTTGCAGATATGTCAGTAATGTATGATTTACAAAGCAAATCATATCCCGCAGCCAATACAATCCCTGACCGGGCCGCTGAAGCTACCCACCAGAGTATGTTTCCAGAGATGACAAACATTTCACTGAGGGTGTTGCATGAATCACTTCCACCCCTAGAGCAGGGAGGTTGAGTGATGACCCTAGAACAAACAAGGCTGATAAAATGGCATTCCTCAGAAAGTGGGAGGGTGTTTTCTATTAAAAAATCAAATAGTTTTTTTCCTAATAAAACTGTTAAATAAAACTTTTAACCCCCCATCTCCCCTTTGTTGGGGAGCCTTCCACCTTAATACGTGATCCCTTCACAAGTCACCCGAGAGGAGAGTGGAGATGAGGCCCCTGATACTGCCTTATTGAAAGTCTGTCAAGAGGGAGAAGTGATACCTGTATGTTTCGATTCGGATTGAGAAGTAATGGGATCAGTAATACTAGATATGCAAATATTGGCAAGTCCCGGTCCTTGAATTTTTCCCCAATAAATCTAATTTATCTAATCTACACACTTCCCCACCTCCTCTATTTTCTCCAGAAGTTGAAGTAGTCACTTTTTCTCCACCAGTTGGGGCTATGATGCTCTTAACTCTGGACTTTGTGCTGAGGTCCTTGGTTCAGCAGTACGAGTCTATCAATGGGAATACAACTGATCAAATTAATTTACTAACACAGGTGAATTCTCAATTCTCTTTCTTGGAAGGAATTCTGATGGTTTTGAGGCCCGGCTTACCGGGCTATAATAATGGGACAGAGAAGATGAATGAGTCCTTAACTTATGCCATTACCGGCCATTCCCCTCCTTGTGATCAGTCTGATGGTGTTCCTTTTGTGGAGGGAAGTGCAAGGGAGGAAGTGCTCAATTCACCTCAACCATGAGTAATGCCTCAAAGTACTAGTATGAATTCCCCCGAGGAAGCTCAGAAGAAATACTCAATATTTCATAAACAAAGAAATAAGCATGGTGCTCAGTTACAGAAGGATGGCCTACAAAAAAATCTAAAAACCAGAAAAGAGGCAATCTGAATAACAATAGGGGTTCTCGCACATATTTGCATCATATTACATTCCCTGAACAAGAAGAAAGACATGTTCCAACAGGACCCATTCAGCGGAAAATACAGGCAATTAAGAAACTTTAAGGCCTTTGTGTCGCTTCTCCAGGGAGATCTGGTTCTGGAATAACCATTTCTAATGAAAAGCAAGATTAACGTGTTGAATGCTTCCCGGTACATTTTCTACTGCTGAACATCTCTGTACATAAAACCGTTGACAAGTATTACTTACAGTTTGTCTGACTGAAACCAGGTCTCAGTTTCAGTTGCCCTTGTGGCCTTCCTTAGGTCTGGCATGAGATCCTCTTCCGAGGATATTGGATGACAGTCAAAAGTTTGGAGTTGAGGGCGTAGAGCGGACATTACTTACTATGGAGCAGCATACAAAAAACAAATTAACCTTTTGTTGTTAGAAAAACAACCAATTGCCAGAGTGCTAGTTATTTTAAATAGAGGCAATGTTCGGTACTATTTCAATTAGTCCCCTGTTTAGGTGACATTTCTTCTAATGATATACATTGAGTTGAATGTTGGTATGTCTATTCACTAAAAAGGATAATCTTGCATATCAAATCTAACCTTGTTGCAACAACACTTCTTTGGGAGGCAGAGCTACTACTCCCCTGGGGTTATGACTTACTAGTGTGCAACCCGCCGGATGGGAGAGACCTGTCTAAGCCAAAAGTAGGTTTGAACCCGGCTATAATTTGCTTGAGCTCAACCGCAATTTGAAGTTTACCTGCTCAACCGATGACAGTAAATTAAGAAAAGTGATGCTTGAAGGCCTCAATTTGTTAAATGATGAGCAATAAGACATTTGGTTGTGGTTAGCAGAAGCTTCATGCAACAAACCTAATTCTGCAAACTAGCTTGTCCTTTGGCTGTCCCTGTATCTTTTGCAACTATTTTTCTGGACCACAAGGGGCCTTGCTAATTAGTTTTGAGCAGGGAATGTTGATTTAACCAGTCCGATATTTTTTTATTGCATGAAACCTGGTTGCTGCATAAACCACTATTGGATGGATTTAACATTTTTCTTAACCCAGCATCCCAAAAGGCTTTGGGGCGTCCTTCAGGGGGTCTGTTAGTAGGAGTCCGGGCAGAAGGGGCATTTATGTAATGGAGTTAAAGTCTCCAAATTCCTACCTTGCTTTTCAATATTTATTGGAACTCGGCAACCATATCTTTAAGGGTCATGATTAACTTGGTAGAAAATATTCTGGATATAAATTACTCCTCACATGAAGCCTTGGAAGTAGTCATATGTGGAAACTTAAACAGCTGTTGCATGAATGAAAATGGTCCCTCAGCTCCCTGACTTGGCTTATCAGAAATCTTCTTATCACCTAGGATCTCAATGGTCAAACATGTTGTATGCTTGGGGCTTTGAAAGGACACACAGGAATCTCTCTGCGGATCTACCCTCTGAGTCTACATGGAGGGGTGATGGCACTATTGATTATATTTTTTTATCAGATGAATTGTTCTGCAATTGTGTATCACAGCAAGAGGTAGAGTCGTCAGTTAGTGATCATTCTTGTTTGTGGTTGGATTGGAAAGTAAAGTCCCAGGCGATATGTCCTCCGCATTATAATCAGAAAATGATTAGTCATAGTACCAGAAACCGTATAATGCAGGGTTCTAAATCCAGGGAACAGTTCAATATTCTCCTTGCTGGTGCATTAGAGGAAGTAGATTTGACTAAGCTTCTGGATAACTGTTTGTATGTTGACTTAGTTGACGACATATATACATTCTTATAGTAACCAGACATTATGAGAAGCCTTCATTCCCACGTGTTTAATAAAAAAAAGCCAGATGCAGAAAAGAAAATTAGATCTTTAATCTCTTAACTTTATTTAATTTGATCAATTTGTTTGTGCTCTGCGTTCAATTAAAAATAGATATATGACTGTTTACGCCAACTCAGAATTCATTATTGTAGGGAGGCTCTTACTGATACAGAATGGAATGTATCATGGAATGTATAATTTGAGAAGTATGTAATCTTCTCGCATCATTATAAAGAGTAAAAAAGCTTTGATCCTGGCCCAGATGGGTTGTCCAATATCACACTTAAAGGCAGTCCAACTCTTTGGCCTGATATTTTGTTTATTATTTTCTGAAAGGTGGTTAGTTCTCGGAATATTCCGCTCTCATGGAAAACTTCTATCATTAATCTGGGGGACAGGAGTAACCCAAACCAATTGCTTTATTGGATGTTCCCAGAAAAACTTTCTGTTCTATGATTGAACACCTCTTAAGAGGTTGGGCTTCCATGGCTGGAATAATGGATTGGTTTCAATCTACTTTTATCAAAGGGGTGGGCACAGCCCTGGAAGTGTTTTTACTAAATATACTAAAGGCCAGTTACTTTGATAAAGATATGTGTTTATATATCTGTTTTTTGATTTCTCAGTAGCCTTTCACAGCATTAATTGCTCCCTCCTATGGTCAAAGCCTCTTAAGATGGGCTGTCCAGTTCTTTTGTTTGCCATTATAAGAGAACTTAATTTTTTTGTATTTTATTTTTTATTTATTTCAGTGTTTACAAGTTTACAAATAAACTTTTACGCTGCATTTTTTAACCATAAAATATATACAATACTTGAACACACACATACATATCCAAAGTCAAAAATCAGGTATTATTCCTAAAACTAACGGATCGCACAATCACTAACCAAAAAGAAATGAATCAGATAATACACCATTTTACCATACACCAACCAAAATTTCTCGCAAATCTAGTTCCCCCTGATGAAGGATATTTTCCAGCTCATCGAAGATTACTTCCACTAATTTTGTCAAACCAAGTATCAAGGCCTGGTTAGAGGTCATCATGAGCCTTTCCCAAAGTGAGTATGTCAGGACTGATGTGGCTGAGTACAAACAAGGACCTAGCAGCCTGATTCTCTCAATCAGGAACAACGGACATTCCCATACTAAATGGAATAATGATTCCAACTGAGCCTGGCCGCATGCTTGACACCTTCTTAGTCCTAATGGGAGGGTAAGTTTAGGGCCCATAACAATAATGTCGGAAGAGCATTGAGACAGAATCTGAAATAACAATCCTTGAGCTTCTGTGATGGGAATTTGCCCAGATACTATCTCCGTTTCAACCTGTGGGCGTAGCAGATTTGTTTTCCTTTAAATAACTTTAATCTTAACTTTAATCTGTCATGTGGATATTGTTGCAGTTAGATGGGGCAGTCACACAAAAAAACATGGTAATATCATGTGGGACAGGTGAGGACATAATTGAATGGCACACAGTTCTCTGTATTGACCCTATGTTTACATTGATGATCAGCTGTTCACAGAGGTCAAGGATGAGGGAGAAATGGTGTACCAGCTGCACACCCATGTCAAATACAAGTTGTAGAAAGGCTAGTGCCGCAAATGACACCAGTGGTGAAGAAGCAGGCCACGTACACTCAGGGAGTCCCAGAAAATGTGTGTGGACCAAAGGGCCCCATAATGTATGAGTGCTCAAAGGAGCCGGGGTGGTCCACATCAAAGTAAAAGAAGGGGTGCTATGCCCCAGGTGAAACAATACCCACTTTCCTGTGAAGCAGATGAGGGCATGTATGATAAGCTTCTCACGTTAAGGCAGAAGGGCATGATACAGACATCAACGTCCCCATGCAACACGGCCATACACCCAATCAAAAAGGAAAAAGGAGGGGCCTGGAGATTTTCATAGGATCTCCGCTCCCAGAACAATGTTGTCGAGGCTGAGTTTCCACTTGTGCCGAAACCTGCTAACATATTATGTAACATCTAGGCAAATGCAAAATATTTCACAGTGATTGATTTGAAAAATGCATTATTCTCCATTCAGTTGCATCGCGACTCCTGATATCTCACCATGTTTATGCATCACAGTGTCCAATTTGAACACACAAGGCTACCAAGGCCACCACAGGGGTATTGTGAGTCCCGCAGTGTGTTCAACAGAGTGATCCAGATGGATTTAAGCAATTTGCAAATACCCAGCACAGTGATATAGTATGTAGATGTCTTTCTAGTGTGTATTGTGATGGAAGAGCAATGCAGGAAGGATTCAATAATTCATTTGACCCAGCTGGAAGAAAAATGGTATAAAGTAGACAAAGAGAAGCTGCAGTATTGTCAGACAGAGGTGATGTACATGGGGCAAATTATATCAGCAGAGGGCTGAAAGGATACACCGGAGAGAGTGGAAGCCATACACAGAATCCCACTCTCCTGCACAATACAGGAGTTGCAGCCATTTTTGGGATTGTGCATTTATTCTAGGGATTTGACAGGGGTGTTGCTAGGTCTGGAACAGATGTGGGTCTAATCTAATGTCAGGACTGTTGGGACTCAGGACTAGCTAGTCTTTCGGTTGTAGCCCTTGAGTTTCTTTCTTGTGCTACAATCAAAAGCTCCTGGCCTATAGCCCCCTCACCCCCTGGTGGCAACATCTCTCGGATTGGGTGTTCGACTATTCAAAATTCATGAGGACCCTCCTCCATGCACTCAAAGAAGCATAAAAGGTTAAGAGTCTGATCAAATGAACCTCGTAAATTAACTAAAATGTTACCAACCTTAAAGATGCACTTGCTCATGCCCCAGTATTGGAAACCCCAAACTATAAAGAGAAATGTTATTGGTTCTCACATTCTGATGGCGGCTGTCCTCACTCAAAGAAAACCACAGGGGAACAAGCCCCTGGCGTAATACAGCAGTCTGCTGGACCCAGTAATGCAAGGGCATTTCACATGCGAACAAGTGCTTGTGGGTGCAGTGTTTGCCATAGAGAAGGCAGCCACCATAGCGATGGGGTGCCCAGTGATGTTATACGTGGAATATTCACTTTTTGCAATCCTTGAAAAATCTAAATTCATGCTAATGATTCAGAGAGTCTCGGGATGCAAGGTAATACTGACAAACCCATCAGTTGAGGTTGTTAGATGTTATGTAGTGAACACAGCAATGTTCATAGCACTGCCAGCTGTACTGGGAGACTGTGTTCACAATTGCACAACTTACATGGACAGGATGAAAGGAAACTCCTAGGTACAGGAGGAACCCATAGAGGCGGGAGACATGCTCCTTGTTGATGGGTCTTCGATGATATATTCAAGCACAGGGTGCCGGCACACTGGTGCCTCTGTATTGTTTCATCATGAGGGAGAATTTCACATTTAGTCTGAAATGGGGCTGCCAGCTCATTATTCAGCACAGGCAGCAGAATTGGTGGTTTTGATAACAGGGCTAAATATCTCAGAAGGGCACATGGTCAACATTCGGCATACATCACCTCTGCGGAGGGGTTTTAAAAGGAGTGATGGGTCCCTCATACAGCATGCAGAATTACTGGCATGACTAATTGAGGAGATAACCCTCCCAGTAGAGGTGTCCATATTAAAATAAGATGCCCACACAGGCCAAGCGGCTTGGATTTTATTTCAAAGGGCAATGATGTGGCCGATGGAGAAGCTAAAGAAGCGGCCTATTTTTGTGAAGGAACTACTAAATTACTTCCAGGTAAAAAAGAAAAAGTACCCATGATGGCACGCGACCCAAAAGCACTAATACTACTGAGCCCTTTAATACGCTGCCCATTGTTCAGATAATAGAATTACTAGGTGAAGTGCCCCAAGAGGAAAAAGAGCTATTGATCAAGACATTGGGGTCATTACGAGTTTGGAGGTAAGTAACTGTCCTTACCAGCATGGAGCATATACCGTGTCCGTGTAGGCAAGAGCCCGTTAATAGAGGGCTATTACGACTTCGCAGGCATGAGCTTTGCACCATGCCGGTAACAACATTACCAGCATGCCGCTAAAGTCCCGAAAATGGCCCTTAGCAGCATCATGTAAACCGCAGATAGCACTACCGGCATGAATCAAGACGGCATTAGCGGTGACCGCTAATAGCGGTGACCGCTAATAAGTGGAACCGGAAGTGGTGTCATCGCACAGGAACGGGAAAGAGCATGGCGGCCATCTTTAAATACAAAATCCTTTGCCATCCTCAGCATCCAGGATCTGGAGTACATTGTTGTGTACCCACATCAATCCACAACCGGTATATAATGCCCAAGGCAGTGACGAAAGGCGCCTCCTGCCTGCGAAAGGAGCACTTCAATGAAGAAGAGCTCACCATGCTGGCCGAGACCCTAGCCAAGAATGCGGACGTTCTATTTGCTCAGAGCCTCAAGAGGGAGGCAGTCATCAGGAAGAAGGAGATCTGGGCACTAGTTGCACAAAGGGTCAGTGTGGTTGGAAACACCCCACGCACAACTAAGGATGTCAGGAAGAGGTGGGATGACCTGTGCCTGCGCATCAGGAATATCCTCTCTGCAAACAGGAGCCATGCCATGGCAACTGGCGGAGGAGCAAGTTCTCTGTTAAGCTGTCCCGGTGGGAGGCAATATGTGCCAGCACAATCGGCGAAGAGGCCATTGAAGGCATGGGTGACATGGAGTGTGGCGCAACCTCATCGGCGGAAGGAGGTGAGTGTCCTAAGACAACACTGTAATGCAGAGTCTGATGATAGTCCACCAATAGGTCTGTCTAAAGAGGCAAGCCATGCCCCAATACACACACAGTCCCAGTCTAGTCGTTGTCTGCAGCCCAGACACATGCAGATGCCTGCAGCAAGGCAATGCCAGACCTTACACAAACCACACTAAGATGTTAATGGCATAAGTGTCACTGCATCCACCCCACAACAGACATGCATGTCACATAGCATACGTTCCCCCCAACATGAGTGACCCCGACGGATGCCTGTATTGCCCACCCATATAGCAAGCAACGTGATCATCCAAACTCCACTGCCTATTCCCCTCTAATGTGTAGATGAACAATTATACAAATGTATGCATGATGCTTCTCAAACCATCACTCATGCCATCCCTCTCTTCGACCCACACAGACTCAGATCCTGACAGCGAGGCCTGGGACTCACCCCCACAGCCGACCACACCCCGGAAGAGGGCCTGGGATGAAGGCAACAGGCCTTCCACCTCCAAAGCCCCACAAAAGCCACGGCAGGCACTGAAGAGAAAACCACCTCAGGATGCCACGGCACTGGTGCTGCCAAGGCTCGTCAACATTGTACCTACAACTCCAGTGACACTGGCACAGGAGTCAGTAGAAGGTGCACTCTCTGCAGAGAACAGTTCTGTCGGGGAGGTGGCAGCTTCCGCACCCCTGACTGATGAAGAGGTGCGGGGACAGGTGTGGGTGCCTTTGGAGGACGACTCCTCCGACCTGCCTGGCACACCAAGTCCAGCACCATCCCCCCAGCTGACATCAGTTGACTCCGACCACGGCACCACCCCGGAGCAGTCTGGGGAGGAGTACATCCAAGGGGGCATGAGTCCCATAGGGGACCCAATTGAAATTGAGCATGACACACAAGCACCCTCCACCTCCACTGGTGTACTGGCAGGGGTGCAGCAGGCAGGGAATGCTTCACAGTGGCAGGAGAAGCTAACTGCCCTGGAGAGACAATTTGTTACTGACAATGCCCAAGCAAGGCAGGAGTGGCGCTAGAACACCGCCTCTCTGGGGTAGATCATCGGCGATAGCACCAGTAGACTGTGCAAGGAGGTATCAGCCCTGCACAAGGTCCTCAGCCGCATTGCTGATGCAATGGAGGCTGAGCGTCCGGCCCCACAAATGGAGCATGCCCCCACCCCATCGTCCTCGAGCTCCATACAGACCAGCCCACTACGCAGGATGGCGCACACCCTGCGCCGCCCGGACATGCCGCCTCCAGGTGCAGGGAGTGGCAGGATGTAGACTGGCCAGCCTGATGAAGGCAATAGACAATTGTTTGGACACCATTTGTGGGGGAGCTGTGGGGGTACGGGGGTGAGGGTGTGTGGGGGAGTTGTGGGGGAGGGGGGAGAGGGTGTGGGGGAGTTGTGGGGGGAGGGAGGGTTGTGAAGGTGTGTGGGGGAGTTGTGGGGGGAGGGGGAGGGGTGTGTGTGTGGTGGAGGGTTAGTGCACTTTCATCTTTATTGGACATTTAAATACACCTGTTTTGTGAAAAAAATATCTTGAGTGGACATTCATCATTGCGCATGTGTAATTTATTCATATACAGTGCATAGTGTACATGCACTCCCACACCCAGTGCCCTCTGTCCAACTATCATGTCAGCCTCTGCAGCCATGTGTGTCAGAATTATTGTGCAATCAATGACTGATGCACAACACGTCCCTCCTGTGCATCGGCACCGCGATGATGTGCAGCCACATCTCCTTCATCCCCTTCATCATCCCCAGGTGGTAGCAGTTCAATGTCAGGGGGCAGGGGCAGTTCCGTCGGATACACATGTTGTGCAGCATGACACAAGCCATGATGATCTTGGCCACCTTCTTATGCCTATAGAGGAGTGCCCCACCCGACCGGCTAAGGCAGCAAAACCGTGCCTTCAACAGGCCAAAGATCTGTTCAATGACCACACGGGTACAGGTGTGGGAACGATTTTAGTCCTCCTCGTGCCTGTTCTGTGGGTTTCGGACAGGGGTGAGGAGCCACGGCTTCAAGGGATAGCCACTATCACCTGCATGGGAGGCAAAAAAAGGTATATGTCAGTCGATTCATGATGGACAGCTGTACTAATCACACATGCCTGCAGATTATCGTTGGTCACATGCACATGTCCCTGGTTGTATGCATGCCATTTTTATGCCCTCAATGTGTCCTGTTCCATGGACTAATGGTGTGGGTTGCATCTTCAAGATGATACACGGTGTGCACTGCCTTCATGTTGCTCATGCATTGTGGACGCATACAGCTGTGTTTGTGTCAAATTTGTGATGTGTTGTGCTCTGTGAGATTTTCCAACAGGGAGCTTTGGCAGTAGGCTCTGCAATATTAGGTTTCCGCGCTGATTTTTTCCATGGTGACATGCTGCACTCCTGTGGTTGTGGCTGCCCTGTGACAGACAGTGGATTCCCTTGGTGGTTTTGTTCAATGCACTCCCATGGATGCTTATCCTGTGTGGTGATTAGCTGGAGACAGCAACATAGTGCGTGTTGTGGGATGTGGGGTGGTTTACTGTTTGGCATGTTGTGATAGGTGTCGACCTTACTTCATCACTCCAGCCCTAAAAACCCTAAACTGGCTTCCAGTTAAACATCGCATCACCTTCAAAACAATGTGCATAACGCACAGGACAATCAGCGGACAAGAAGCATAATTCCTACAAAAGAAAATAACAGTCTACAAACCAACGAGACCCCTCCGATCGAGCAACGAAATCCGCCTGGAACTCAAACCATACCTCAAGAAAAAACTTGGAGGCACCTCATTCTACCACTTAGCTGCAAAACCTGGAACAACATCCCAAAGGAAATAAGAAACACTGAAGACCACCTAAAATTCAGGAAATCACCAAAAACCTGGCTCTACAACACCACAGACTAAACCTGGAAAACAAAACTGGTAAAAAGAATAACTAAACTCGAAAGACACGGACATCCCTGACCTGTGAGAGGAAACCCCACGGCAGCTGGACGGGTGACATCAGATAAACAGGAACACAGGCGGCACGCACGGACACTGAGTCGACTAACCCCGACAATCCCAGCAACACTTTCGCCCGCCCCTTAATTTAAATTACCACCAGGTACCACATTGGTGTGGAATTATCGAGACACTGGCAACCTCCCCCACAACCCGAGAAGTTGTCATTGGCAGGCCCACTAGAGTCTTAATGGAGGATAAGGGGAGCTATAAGAGAGCATATTAGAGGCGGGGACTAAAGGAGTATGGAACCTGCATGCCAGTCAGACCCAGATCAGGACAGAGCCGCAACAGGGGAGAGCGCTTCAATTCAGGATATAGACGCAAACTAACCAACCCTACTAACAATTTCCCTTTCTGCATACACCTCTCAAACTCCAAACCAAACACAACCAAAACCTACAACACAACAAACTGCACAAACTTCACTACATGCCAACAACAAATCAAAAACACACATATCCTTGCACAACAGTACACAACGACTACCGGCCGCAAACACCCCAGGCCCAGCCAACGGACCCACCAGGCTGAGGCCGCCAACAGCACATCACTGCTCTCTTGCACTTTTCCTGCTTCCTCCCACTAACTCATCCTCCCCTCCTCTTTCAGAGCCGCCAGAGCGCCAAGGGACCACTACGGTGGTGATAGTGCGCGGTACAAATGTCCTTTAACATTAACATTAACATTAACATTACTTCATTCCTATGGGATTTGGTTGTCATGTTCTGTTTGGGATGCTTTGGGGCACAGTGTTTAGTGATGTGCACATCGTGCTGTCACATCAACATTGACACGATGGTGGTGTGTGCATCTCTCCCCCAATTTCAGTGCCATGTGCCTGTCATTCAAGTTACCAAGCGGCCAGGCACGTCGTCCTGCATGTCGCTCCATGTAGTGTGGTAGGATGGAGTTCCGCAAGACCATTGAGTCATGAGTTGATCTGGGATATTGGGCACAACAATGTGTGATGGTCTTGCTGGCGTCACGTACTATCTGCACATTGATGGAGTGGTATTGCTTGCGGTTGCGGTACACCACCACCATGGCATGCGAGACCACCAACTCCACGTGGGTGCAGTCGAGGGCACTTATGCAATTTGGCATGCCTGCCAGTGCATGGAAGCCAACTTTTCAATCAGAGATCTCCTGGGGAGTCCGTGGTAGGGATATGTGGTCCCTTGTGTGCTTGAGGAGGGCATCCAGCACTTAGTTCAGAATGTGAGAAAATAAGGGTTGTGATATGCCATGCATGTGCCTCACTATGTGCTGTTAGGTGCCTGTGGCAAGGAAGTGGAGCACCAACACTACCTTGAGTAGAGGGGGGATGGTGGTGCGTATTTCAATGAGGCTGACAATGTTGTCGTGTATCATGTCCACAATGGTGGTGATGGAGCTCCGGTCCAGACGATACAGGGTGTGGGTCTGCTCAGGGGTTAGGTTGAATAGACTGGCTCTGATTCGAGGGATTGGGGGCTGCCTGTGTGGTACCACTGGCTGCACAGGTGGGGCCTGCTGGGCCTGTCTTACCCTCCTTCTCCTCCTGTGTCTCCTCTGTGGTGCATGCTGTTGCTGTTGTTGTTGTTGCTGGTGTAGCAACGCAAGCATGTCCTCCATCCCCAGTATTGCTTCTACTAATGGAATCATTTTGGTGTGGGAAGGGGTGTGGTGTGTGGGTGTGCCCTTTTGTGCTGGCCCAGACTCCATTGCCTCCACATGTGCTGATTCTGTGCACATGTGGCAGTTGGGAACACTGCACATGGCATTTTACGGTTGTTTCACGATGCCGATATTGCCGGCATGCCGGTATCCCCTATTAGTGCCTTCATGATGCCGGTATTTGCATATCCTTATGACTTGTGACGTCCTCCCATTAGTGGCATGCCGGTATTGCTGGAATGATGGGCCGCGTGCCTGCGCCCATGCCGTTAATAGAGGCACCATTGTTAACGGTGCCTCTAATACCGGGATCTTAGGTCGGAATAGCCCGGAGCGGTATGCGATGCCGGTAATCCTTTACCGGCATCGTTTTTCCATTACCTCCAACCTCGTAATGACCCCCATTGTGTTCCCTCTCCCCCACAGATTTAGTATGGAGACAGAACAGCACAGGCAAGCCTGTAATGCCTGAACAATTGCTTAATGTAGCATTGTTGCATCTTCATAATCATGCAAAATCAGCGCCTAAGTTCTTAGTTGAAAAGATGCTCCTGAAGCGGGGCATATGTGATGAACTGAGATATGACAATGGGAAACACTTTGTCAATGGCCTGTTTAAGGAGATGTCAGCCCTTCTGGGGAGAAAACACTGACAATGCTCAATGTACCACCGTCAATCTGGATGGATTGGTTGAACACTTAAACTGATTGCTTAAAGAGAGCTTGGCCAAGTTGTCGGTAACACTTGGCACAAATTAGCTGTATTGATTGCCTATCGCTTTATTTACCCTATGCAATTCACCTGGCATGGATCACCATTTGACTCTGCACAAAAATTGTTTCTGGCAGGAGAATGCATGCGCCTTTCACCCCTGCAAGTACAATTCCGGATGCTAACACCTCTGCTCAGATACTTGGTGACAAAGTCACTGAATACTTGAGGGAACTCACAAAGTCTCTGAAATACATATCTCGTCAGATGCACCCACGCTCAAGCCAACCAGCCAACGAGACCTCACCAACAGACACAGCAGGAGAAGAGACGTTTTTACCTGCAGCCCAGCCCCTCTACCATGGGTACAGAGTGATCATATATACAACAATGTGGAAAGAGCCTCGCTTCACAGAACCGCACACACTCCTCTACTCCACACCAATGGTGGTTAAGGTAGCTGATCGCCGGGCAGGGTTCCATCATTCCGACGTCTGCAGAGACAACAGTGCTGGATCTCTCAATGGGGAGGAGATGGCGAGTATTGCTCAGCTATAATTGACTTTTTTCTTTGCTATTAGGTCATACAGGAGGCGTGTGGAAGAGGTGGACGATATGCCATGCAGTAGTGTTTTTTATGTTTTTTACACTGCGTTATGGTGTAGTATGGCATTATTGTGTGCTGCTCTTTGTCTCTTTTCTCTTTGGTTTCTAGTATATAGGTGTCTAGGAAGCACTGTTACAAGTAATGATGACATAATCAGAAATACAAGAATCTTATTTAATAGAGATATGTTTCAGGATAGTACTGGGGGCAGGCAGGACACGGCATCCGGTACAGTGTCATACAATGATATGAGGTGTGTGGGATGGCAGAGGGCAAATGCCACTTGTTACTTTTTTTGTATTAAGTGTCTTGGTCAAATTTGACCTTTTCACTACAGATTAAACAAGATTCCTATTTCACAATACAAAGAATTCATAAAAAGATTTGATAATAACATTCATAAAAGACATAAATAATATAACACAACATGTAAAAGTTGTATGAAAAAGAAAAACATCATGATATTAAAGGAAATCTAAGCAACTTTTTACATGGACCCCTGCCTACGTTTACATAGGTTTGGAGTCCTCATCAATCCTGTCCAACCTGTTTTTAACATCCATCCACACATGGAAAGCTGCACCCAATAACTTTGCACCATACAATGTGCTCCAAAATTGGTCCATCGTATATGAGGGGGTTTCATGGTAACTCTTCTCATATTAATTCATGAAAATCCTACACTGGGCCAACAAATGTCTAGAGGATTCCACCGTATCATGACAGAAACAGCAGAGATGTTTGTCCCTCGGAAGGCCCTGCCATGCCCCAGTATTTTCATACACCGGCAATATTTCAAAGCGTAAATAATATACACTGCATGTCCAAAGACACTAGGCCCAACTCTAGTTGGATGGCTTCCACCGGAACGGTTATGGGTAAAACTAACAATGATAGTAATATTTTGCCCTCCAATTTCTTAAGCCATTTGACTGCACCCTCAGGGAGTGTTTCCAATGCATACAATATGCCCGGAACCGCCGATACACTATAAGCCATGATCTTGGCTTCAATAGGCCTTGCCCTTGCATATCACTAATGTTTTTCAACTATAGCCATTTGGTCCAGGCTGAGACGACGACCATCTTGGCATGGCATTGACTGATTAGATCAGATGTAATGTGCATACCCAGATATTTATACACCTTCACTTGCTCCAAACTTTGGCCATCCTGTCTCCAAGTAAACATTCTCCCCTGTTTAGATCCCCTTCTTATGACCATTACCTTAGTTTTGGAGATGTTTACGTGAAGGCCGTTTAGCTTGGCATATTCCGACAGAGTATCGAGGAAACTTTGGAGACCCTGGGAGGTCTGATCAAACAAGACTGTATCATCGGCATAAGTTATGCAATGGAGTGGCATGTCACCATATCTAGGAGTGAAGTTGTGTGTTTCGCAGAGCCTGGGCAACATTGGACACATATAGATTATAAAGTGTGGGGGCAAGAACACATCCCTGTTTCAGCCCCAAGTTCGTTTGGAAGGATTCTGTAAGGGTACCATCCTGTGCAATCCTGACCCTTATGACTGTATTGCCATATAGCATCTCAATAAACAGAGGATGGATGCGTCTAAACCCCAGTCACTCAATTTGGACCATAGGCGCCTTCTATTAACAGTGTTGAATGCAAAACTATAGTCCACATAGAAAATGTAGGATTTAGCATCCGGTTTACGAAGAGTATCCGATATAAGTGTGCTTATAATCAATATTGAATGTGTGGTAGAGTGGGCCTTTCTGAAACTTGTCCGAGTAATATCTAGGATGTGGATGTAATGGGTATCAGACCGAAGCATAAGCAGCTCCAACAAAGTCACGAGAACAATTTAGCACTGCAGTCCAACATGGCTCCAACATGGCCAAGAGCCTGTAATTCCCAGGATCTCTCCACAATCCTTTCTTGTTTATCGGAATAAGAATAGACTCCAGCCACGCGGACGGGCATCCACCTGTCCGACATACATATAAGAATAATTTCTTCAATAATCTAGCCCAATTTGTGGGATCATTCTTAAGGACTTTGTTACTGAGTCTACCTGGTCCAATGGCTCTAGATACATTTAATTTCATAATCATTCACTCAAATTTAGACTCAGATATATGATGCCAGACCATTGTGTCTATCATGGTACGACTATGAGCAGGATGGCATTTCTGATCACAAATCCAGCACTTTTTTTGCAATATGGGCAGACCATGTGGCCTCCGATATTGCATGCAGCTCCTGTTTCGTTTGCAAACATCTAAAGGTACGGAGCAGGAACCAGAACTTCTTGGTATCTTTGGTCCTCAAAAGGCTTACTATAGAGTGCCAATTCGGTTGCACAGCCAACCCTTACAATTTTCTCTTGTGGCAGCCTTGAACCTTTTTTGTCAACATGCAGTAGTGCTGTTTTTCTACTTATTTTACGAATTGCCTGATTAAAGAAATGTTTGCACTTTACTATAACTTGATCAAAGAGAGTTCCGTTTCCTGCTGTCCTCCTAGTCCTTACGGTCAACATTTGGATCAATGTGCCCACTCTATTCAGCACATTTTCTCATTCCCAATCATGTTGCTGCAGAAGATCAGGATTAACTGCTTAATTGTTGCTCAAGATGGTATTACATTTATTTATATTATACACAGACCATCTCAGTCCTAGTCTATTCCCCTGGCAGTTTACTGTTGGATTTTCAGACAGGACACACTTATCCATAGACTTAGGTGATTGAAGCAGTAGGCTGAGAGCGGCATGGTTGCTTATGTCTATTGGACTGATCAACAATTGAGAGAAAAAAATTAAATATGGAACTGTTGATAAAAATATAGTCTATGTAGCTACTATAAGTGCCACTGGACCAAGTTGGAGCTAGGACCTCTTCACTCTGGTTGACCATATGTAGATCATAATTCCAGTAAGGTTAGCCTCCACTCCTGTCCCTTAGTGTCTCCCATTGCTGCCCCATTGTTAGATAAAAGAGCCAGGGTAGATGAGCAACCAATGTTAAAGTCACCTGTTAATATGACCCCAGAACGCGGGTGACGTCTACACCAACTCAAGAGAGTCTCATGAGTAAACCGGTATGCCCGCCGCCAGGTGGGTCATACAAGGTGATAAACAGCATTGGGCTACTTCCAAAAGGTAATTTAGACAGAGTGGCACACAATAAATTGTTATTGTGCAGCGTGACATTATTTTCTTGCAGCTCATACTCACATCTAGACCCTATACTTAAACCACACCTCGGGCATCCTATAGGACCTAAGATTGCCATTTTGGAGACCACTTTGTACACATCCATATGGTGGAGGGCAATAAGCCAGGTTTCCTGAAGGAGAAAAATGTGTGCGTCCATTATACTTAATAAGCCCCTGCTGTTAGCAAGAAAAATGTTGAATCCTCTTGTATTCCAAGATAGGTTTCTAAATGATGACGGCACTGATCGTATACATCAGTGAGAACCACTTACCCAAGACCAGCTGCCCTCAATATGCTGAACATTCTGCCTATAATCCCCACTTACCATCTGGGTATAGTATGTGCTACTGAGCCCCATACCACCAGATTTATCAGGCTGTCTAAGAAGTTGAAATACAGCAAGTTCAAAAACCAATTCTCTGAACTCTTGTAAATGTGTACAAATACGCTCAATTACAATGGGCGAAGAGAGTGTTGCTATTGCCCAATTCGTTATATTATATGCGTGTGGGTGTTCAAGTACAATCAAATCACTAGAGGGAACAGTACATAGGTCTGGAATTAGGTGAAATAGCTCCAGGAGTCAACTTCTATTGAGGAAGGGGCTATTGGCTGTGGGGAAGAGCTCCACCAATTTAATGTATTTGGTATTGGTGTATCATGCTGAGGCCGGCAGTTGGAATTTCTAACAAGGTGTCCTTTTTTCTAGTGTCTCAACTCTAGAGAACCAAGTCTCAGGGGTATCCTGAACAGAGGAACTTCTTGTTGACTTCCTGGCTACAGTCCGCCTTAAATTTTTAGCTTGGGTGTTTTCTTTTTGGGTAGCTTACCAATTGATCTAGCAGGACTAGACTCTTCATTGGAACACCCACTCCTAGCAGATCATGCATCCTGGCCAGAAGGGGAACCACCTGGCATCATCCACTTGTCCAGAGGGCCCCATAAGTTACCTAAGTCATTTTTAACCATGCGAGAGGCAGGTGGTCTAGCCAGCACGCCAAGTGAAGTCACCTTATGAGGCTTTGAAGCTCTAATTTTAGTAAGGAAAGCCTTAGATTTAATTTAGAGCCTCCTGCTCTTACTTGTTTTCCGTTTATTCACTTTTTGAGTAAAAAGGTCAATAGAAGGTGGAGTGTTCATCATGGACTGCTCCGCCTGCAGGGCCATATTTGCCTGTTCCACTGATGCCACCGTCACTCTAACCATGTCCGTAGTAGTACCCACCACTGCGTCAGGTTGAGTTGGGTCCAAGTTAATTACCCCAGTCTGTGTGCGGATGCAAGGGTGCGTTAACCTAACTAACTAAGGGCCGACATTTTCAATATCCTTTCTGTGCTGAGTCAAATCAGACTTCACAACTCTCGATGGGTGTGTGGGCTGCGTGTCACTATACCAGTGGCCATTGCTTTCTTAGGGGCATTAGCGGGTACATTTTAATTTATTTCCAAAGTATTCCCCAATAGGACTTTTAAACCTCTTTGCTACTCTGCCCTATTCATGCATAGGTGAAATAGGGAGTCTATTTTTTCCTCAAGACTTAGGGTTTTTTCCAGATATAGTTTATTTGCTGGCGTTGAATTTGCCCCATATACAAACTTACAGTATCACTGTCACTTGAGGAAGATTCTGGTGATGAGAACAGTTTCTCAAATTTAGGCATAGCAGAGAGGGCAACACCTATTACATTGTCCCTGTTTCCGTTTGGAATGCCCAGTGAGTTCCAGCAAAGATTTAGGCAATGGTTTAGCAAAGAGGAATTATTGTCAATAGTGACTGGGCTAGAAAGAGAAAGAGACACAGTTGTCTTTGAAACAGCTAAACCAGCAGAAATCTCTATATGGCTACACAGACACCATCAGGCAATGAAGCAGAACACGTCAGATCTAGATATGATGTGTTTTTTAGCTGCAGAGAATCAGATATTGGGTAGTCATCTCTTTTCCCCCTTTTTAGGGCAGGGAGTTCACACCAAATCAAGTTTCCCCAGAGTCAAGTTGCGGCCCACTTACTCTTGTGATGTATGTTGCTGCGCAGCCCATAGGGGTGCTGTTTGGTCTTTGACATGGTGCGCACCTCTATTGCCACTATGTTTGAGTGTGCTCTTTAATTCCCCTGCTGAACACTCGTACCCCTGGAGTCAAGTTGGAAAAGAGAGATCACTACGAGGGCAGTTCATATGGGGCAGCACATTGTTATAACATATCATCACAGTACATTAGCTGCTCACCTCTTCTCCTTAGTGAGCTTCAGCAAGCCCCCAGAGGACCATGCGTCCCACACCATCATCAGTGCGGATAAGGTGGAATAGGCAGGCAGCAGGGTGGGAGGAGGAATAAATAATACCACTCCTGACTCCTTGAAACTCCTGCAGAAACTGTAAACACACTGCGACACACCACACGCGCTTGACACCCTCAGTGTTTTTTTTAAGGGAAAGTCTGCCTCCTCAGCAAGTAAAAGCAAGAATCACCAAGGCTCCTCAGTTTGACCCACAGCTCAGCAGCTCTGGAGACACACTGTGACACTTGTTATGTGTGCTCTCTCATCCCACATGTCACAGGGGCACCCAAGCTGTCCCTTCTCCAACAAGTTGCGGTAGAAGAAGGAGGGTGCCTGCTGTACCTGTCACTTTGCGATATGAGGGGGCTTTTCAGGGTCATTTAGTGTCCGTCATTGGGTTGATGAGGGGGAAAGGGTGTACACCAACAATTATATGCAGATGGGGAGAATGCAAAAAATGAAGCTACTAAACCTATAATATTTGAATATGTTACCGAGGGTGGGGGTAAGAAGGGAGGAACAGCACACAGTAGAGTGCAGTGCCAAAACACAACAGGACATGATATTCCATGGTGCCACACAAGGCCATTAATGAGGACAGATATGTCTTTAATGATGGGCAATGGAAGTGGGGTTTGAAGAGGATGTAGCTGTAGGACAACGTAGAACAAATATGTGCATGCGTTAACATGGATAGATGAGCGACAACAACTAGTACACATCAAGCCTCTTACACGATTTTCCTTATGTTTCAGATTCATGGGGCCAACACTCCTGAGGTGCCGGCTGCAGCAAGATGATGAGCACTGAAGAGTGGGTCAGCAGCAGTAATTGACAACTGCTGGGTGTGTGGGACCCAGGCACACACCCAGCTCTCTCACGACTAGGGGGGGCTTTGCTCCTTTGTCATACTGCACAGCCCGGCCCTGGTAGTGCCTCAATCTGAATTGGTTCCCTTCTTTAGTGACCATCCTGCGATGCTTAAGAGGAAGATGGCAGGAGAAGAAAGAATACAAGGAGCACAAGTACAAACACTGAAAAGAAACAGGCTAAGCAGCAACTATTGCTCCAGCAAATCATCAGAAAGTTTGGCTGCAATCCCACCACATTTTTGCTTGTTCTCCAAAGCATCCATGTTTTTTGCATCTCTTTTGCTTCCAGGGGTCTAAGCAGCAGCTGCAGGTGACCCATTATGAGCTGTTACAACTGACAAACTCCACCGAGAAAGGACTAAGAGCTTCACTATAAGTTGGGCTATGCAGTAAAATGCAGCAGTAATAGCGTTACCACTGCATTACTGCACCACCCAATCCGGAGTTTGGGGAAAGCTGGAGGTGAATGCATTTATTTTCAGCCCACCCATTTTTAGTGCAATTATCCCAGCACAATTAGTACTGCGGTAATTGTACCGATAATGCCTCATTGAGTCCTAAGGACTTATAAACAATTGGGTCGTTCACCACTAACCACCACTTGTTATCCAGTGCTAATACCGCCGGACCAAATGGTGGTAATGATAATTGTGTAGGGTGGTATTCCGCTGGGATACTGCCCAATTTGTGATGATGACCTAAATGCAGTAAGGGAAGAGCTTCGGGCATCAGACTGGTGGCACTAAAGAGTAGATATTTGTTGGATATGCTTACCACAATGGAGGGCGGCGTTTGCCACAAGATAGGGAGCAACTGCTGCATAATAACACCAGCCAACGATGCGCTAATGGAAATTTGACGGAGGCCATAGATGACATTTGTGCACTCCATGAGACTATGGCCAAGGAAACAAATGCAGTATCGTCAGACAGCAAGTTTGATTCTCTTTTTGCTTGGGTCCTGACATGGTTGAACATTTTCAAAGTAACTGTCCCATTGCTCCTTCTGATGCTCATCCCCTTCTGTGCGGGTCAGCTAATGATGAGACACTGCAAGAACATAGGGGGGAGGAGGAGATATATGATGTCCCTGAATGTTGACAGGATGGGGGGATAGGGCACATAGTAAACCCTTGGGTTCAACACAGTCTTGGGCAAACAAGCATAATGCACACGTGGTGGTTACAATGCTGCCTGCAAATGATGATGAATATGATGCCTTCTGGGTGGCATGCTCAGATGATGGGCAAGAATGTGTGATAATAGAAGGAGTACGAGGACAAAGGGGGAGGCATGGATAGGGTAAAAAGGCTTTGGATCCCCAAGGTTGTAAGTAAATACTTGACAAGCAAGAAGGTGTTGAACAAAGGGGGGAATGTGGTAAAGGTGCAAATTCACCACTGCCAAGGGGGGTACACCTATGATATGATATGATATGATATAGCATTTATAATGCGCCTATACACAAGTGTTTCAAGGCACAAATTACATAACTGATGGGGATGGTGAGGGGAAGAGGGGTGAGCACGCCTGGGGGTGAGGACATCATTGACTGTAGCACTGTGTAACCTAAGCACAGGTGCATCTGGAGAAGTCTGTGGGGAAGAGTGGGTATGGAGTACGGAATGGAGCATAGGAGGGCCACACAGTGGGTAGAAAATCTAGTGCAAAATGGTGTGAACAACACAAGAGCCATTTTGGAGTAGAGACCTCAGGTAAGTAAAACATTTGTCTCTTCACAGTCACAGGCCTCATGTCCTGGGTAACCATGAATGTCTTAAGCGCTCAGCTCCAGCAGTGTGATGGAGAAATGTTGCTAGTTGGCAGTTCCCAGGAGAATATTGCCAGGGGAATGGGAACAGTGTATACTTTTCAGGCCAGGGAGCATGGCACCTGGATGCCCGCTGGTAACTTGCAGGGAATTAGAATTAAATACAGTCAAATAAAATCCCACCACAGTGAGGTACGTGGTTTCAAATCGCCCCTTGGCGATCATGGAAAGAAGGCTGTGGGCGAGGGAATGAGCCATGGGGAAACACTCACCAGGAGAGGTTTCGGTGTGCCTCGGGTGCAACAGTGTTGAGAGGTCTGCAGGGCACCTCATTGGTTGGATGCCGTGTGAATGTCTCCCATTTGCCAAGCTCAGGTTGTTCTGTGTGGTCGATGGTGACTGACCAATGGCAGATGAATAAAGTTCCAGTGGTCAGCACAATCACGTAACGCTTTGAAACATAATGGGGGCGTGGCTTGGAAGTCATGTGAAAAGACGCGTCTGTACGGGGGCTCCCGCAGATCCGTACATTATCCGACTGAAAACCGTGCAAGGACCGATGCGATTTGGTGGAGAAGGTGATGACTGCGTACATGAAGTTCGGCTGCACGTGTGGATACATTTTTATACGGGTCCGCACTGCGGAAGTGTGATTAGAAGCCGGGTGAAGAATTGGAGGCGAGACCTCGACGGATGAGAAAATGGCCGCCGCCGCTTGACGAGGGGACAAAGGAGTGGTGGATCGGGACCCCAGTGGCGGTTTCCACAACGCACGTGCGCCCTCGGGGCGTTACGAAGGGTGCAGCGCAACCCGGCCCACCTTGGGACAGCGGTGGACAACAACAGTCGCTAAGATGGTCGGGTGAGCCGGAGAACAAAGGATCCCCAAGACGGAATTGGGGTGAGTGGGCATAGTGCCTCCCTGCCTGGACCTGAGCGTGGCACTTCTGACGGGAGACATGTCGAATAAGCTCCTGAGAGCAAAGAATAAACAGCCCACGCTCGACGAATACGCCAAGACGCCGCCCGGCCCAGACGGAGCCAGGAGCAAGGAGAAGGCTCAGGCCAAGGAGATGGCCGTCGGGGGTGCGAACCAAGAGGTCCTCGCTGCGATCGCGGACCTGAAAGCGACGTGGGAGACCAAGCTCCAGCTCGCAGTGGCCGAACTGAAAACCGCGATGGAACTACAGGTTGGGGCGGTGCAGGAGGACGTGAACCTCCTTAGGCAAGACGTGCGAGCCCTGGCAGAGCGCACGGAGACCTTGGAAAAGGAGAGGGGCCCTACCGCGACGGACTGCGCCGCGCACAAGCGTGATCTCCATGCCCTGGTGCAACGTGTGGGCAACTTGGAGAGTAGGGCTGAGGAGGCGGAAGGACGCGCCCGGAGAAACAACGTCCGCATTGTGGGCCTGCCGGAGGGGGCTGAGGGCCAAAGTCCCACGGAGTTTATTGAAAACTTGTTGCTGCAGGAGATCACGGGGGCGCCCTGTCGCAGGGGTTTGCGGTGGAGAGAGCGCACAGGGCCTTGACTAGGAAGCCACCGCCGGGAAATCCGCTCAGGCCTGTGATCGCCAAGATCCTCAATTACCGGGACTGGGAAAGGATCCTTGAATACTTTCGCAAGGGGGGCACTATACGACGAGGAGAGGCGACCATAACTGCTTACCCCGATTATACCCTGCAGGTACAGCGCAGTCGCATGAACTTTGGAGCGGTTAAGAGGCGATTGCGGGAGGCTGGGTATAAATACATGTTACTCTACCCGGCCAAACTGAAGGTTCTCTTTTTTGACACTCCGGAGGATGCCATGGAGTGGCTGGACGCGCAAAACTGCCCTCAGGAGCCAGATGTTCGGACGGCTGTTGGAACGGGACGAGATAAGTGACGCTGCGGGCCCGGTTGGGCTATGAACATTGGGACTGGAATATAGTCTGTGACTTTGTGTTAGAACGTGTATGCGTTAGGTGTTGGAAACATGGTCCGTGTGCACGGATACGAATGCGAGGGAGAGGAGCCTCCAGGGGCCGTTCTTTGTACCCCAGTTTGAGTTTAGGTTAGTCACTGCTAGTGGGGTGACACCCCGTCGGGTTCTCTGCTTGGGTTTCCAGAGAGAACCGAACACGGGGATGCCTGAGATCCAGGGATGGAGCTGGGCATTTGGTTGGGTTAGGGGTGTGGGGTGTGTTAGTTTTTATATGAGCCTGGGGGTGGAACTGGAAATGGGTGTCTGCGAGGTGGGGGGGAGGCGGGAATCCCTGTAAGGGAGGTGGGAGCTACTGATAGACCATGGGGGACCTTAGGATGCTAACGTGGAACGTTAGAGGGCTTAACAGCTACCTAAAGCGAAACAAGGTCATGTTGTACCTGAAAAGGCAAAAGATAGATGTGGCCTTGTTACAGGAGACGCATCTGACACGGGAAAAAATGGAACTGGTGGGGAGGAAGTGGAAGGGGATAGTAGTGGGATCTACATATTCTGCCTATGCTAGAGGTGTGCTGGTTTGGGTGGCACCACATGTCCCGTTTAAGCTACTTGGGGAGGTTGTGGAGTCTGATGGGAGGCTGGTCATGGTAAGGGGGCTTGTGGAGAACAAAGTAGTGTGTATTATAAACACTTATGCTCCCAACCAGGACACGGCGACATACTTTAGGACGCTGTGCACGAGACTTAGCGATGGGATGGGGGGTACGGTGATTTGGGGCGGGGACTTCAATTGTGTTCTGAACCCCAGGGAGGATAGGTCGGACGACAAGATAGCCAATCCCAGCCCGGCGGCTAGAGTATTGCAGACGTTGCTGGCGGACTTTGGCCTGGTAGATGTTTGGAGAGCGAGTCACCTTGGCGTGAGGCAATACTCGCATTATTCGGCCCTGCATCAACTGCACACGAGGCTGGATTACTTTTTCGTCACTCCGGACGTTGTCGCGGAGTGCGACCAGATAGACTACAGGGCGAGAGTCCTCTCGGACCACTCGCCCCTGGTCTTGCGATGGCAGCTTTACCCCCCACGAGCGCGCATTCCAACATGGCGCCTTAGGGCGGAAGCGCTCAAGGACCCAGTCTTCCGAGAGGATATGAGGGAGGAGATAACTGCTTACTTTGAGGTGAATACAGGGAGTGTTAAGTCGGCTGGTACTTTATGGGAGGCCTTTAAGGTTGTAATGCGGGAGGTCGCCATTGCGAAGTCCAAGGGGTTGATGGGGGGAGTCCTGGCCGATCTGCATAAGGCCGAGATTGAGTTGGAAAGAGAGCTGGAGGAGGGTGGAATCGATACAGAGGCGGTCTCTACCCTGCAACAGAGGTGTGCGGAACATTGGGACAGGCTCTGTAATCTAAACTACAGAAAGTATATTGAGAGACTACATGCGGGGGGGGACAAAACGGGCAGGCTTCTAGCTTGGCTGTATAAGAGCGAGACCCCGAGATCCCCGATCCGATGGGTGATCACTGAAAAGGGTGAGGAGGTGGATACCCAAGAAGGTGTAAATGGAGCATTCGCGGAATATTATCAGGCATTATACGAGGATCGTGAGGGGGGGAGCCGGGAGGAGATAGATGAAGTACTCGAAGACATAGGTCTGCCCAGGATAAGTGATGAAGAGCGAGAGGAGTTGGATGCTCCGATCACTCTGGAAGAGTTGAAAGAGATTGTGAGGCAGTTACCCACTTGCAAGGCCCCAGGGGCGGATGGGTTCCCCAGTGAATTTTATAAAGCGTATGGAGAGGAGGTGCTCCCGCCCATGCTGGAGATGCTTAATGAAGCGTTCGAGGTGGGGCGGCTGCCCGAATCGCTCAGGGAGGCGATTATAATACCGCTCCCCAAACCCAATAAGCCGGGACACGGTTGCGGCTCCTATCGGCCCCTGTCGATGCTGAACCAAGACAGCAAGATCCAAACAGCTGTCCTGGCGGCCAGAATGCGGAGGGTGATCGGCAAGTTGATCCATCCTGACCAAACGGGCTATGTCCCGAACAGGAATATCACTCACAATCATAGACGCCTTCACAGGGTGGTTGAGTGGGGATGTAGTGACGAGAGCGAAATGGCGATAGTGGCGTTGGACGCGGTTAAAGCGTTAGACTCTGTTCGATGGCCGTGGTTGCTGGCGGATCTGGGACGGTTTGGACTGGGACCAGGCTACATTAGGTGGGCCGAGATGTTATATAGTGCACCTCTGGCCAGGGTCCGCACGGGCGCAGTGGTGTCAGACAGATGGCAGTTGGGCAGAGGCACTAGGCAGGGGTGTCCTTGGTCCTCAATGTTGTATATATTGGCCCTCGAACCCTTAGCAATTTACCTTCGCCAGCAGTATGACCCGGTGGGTATTGAGGTGGGAGGGGAGTGTCACCTTATATCCCTGTATGCAGACGATATGCTGCTATACCTGAAATACCCGGAAGAGAATTTGCAGTATGTCTTGGAGGTAATGGAGAGGTACGCCTGGCTGTCCGGCATAGCAGTAAACCCCCAGAAATCCATACTATTTCCGCTGGGCGGTTATGTGGGGACACCCGTGGAGAGGTTGCCGGTGCTGCAGATCCCGTGGGCAACGCGCTCCTTCCGGTACCTGGGTATTGACGTGTATCACACGACCGAGGAGGAACATAAGCATAATACCAAATTAGCTGTGGGGAAGATTGAGAAGTGCATGAGGTTCTGGGATAGATTGCCTTTAGCGATGATGGGCCGGGGAGCTATGCTCAAGATGGTGGTGCTGCCCAGGCTTTTGCACTACTTTAATAACATCCCTTATATGATACCTAAGAAGTTTTTTGTGAGGTTACATAGTGTATGTAGGGATTTCCTATGGCACGGCACACGCAATAGAGTTGCATTGTGGAAACTGCAGAACTTTTACGAGAAAGGTGGTGTGAAACTGCCGAACTTTAAGGCCTATTATGTGGCTGCGCAATTGCAATATGTGGCCAGGTGGCTCTCGGATGACGAGACCCCTGAACACAGGCTGCTGGGGAGGGACTGTTCCCCCTTTTATTTGCGGGAGGTGATCTGGGTGGCCGATGCATGTATGAGGGAACGTCCTAGGATGCTGGCCTTGGGTAGGAACATGTGGCGGCGAGCCTGACGGATGATGGGTGACCCCTCGCCGGGTGTGCCGCAGTTACCACTGGTCGCACTGGCGAAGGGAGACGGGCAGCTAAGAGCAATCCTTCGGACATACTGGGAATCAGTGGGGTTGGTCACCATGGGAGACATCTGGCAGGACGGGACCCTAATGGAGTTCGAAGAATTAGAGGCGGTGTCGGGGCTGCACAGGGGTCAATACGTAACATATCATAGGGTGGTGCGGGAGATCCGGAGTATGTGGCCTGAAGCTACCTTGGCCGATGAACCGGATGCTACGTTGGAGATAATATACGACACATCGGAGGGTGGGCATGAGGTCTCCAGGTTGTATGAGATGTTAATGACAAAGGTTGGGAAGGATTTGGGGCACTTGCGACTGGAATGGGAAGCAGAGATGGGGGCCCCGATGGCGGTTGGGTTGTGGGAGCGCGCCTTGGGGTACCACAAAATAGTATCGAGGAACGCCAGGTTTAAGCAGATACAGCTCTATATTACGCACAGGGCATATATGACCCCCCTGAGAATATCCAGATTTCGGGATACTGGGCGCCAGGCGTGCCCCAAGTGTAACGAAGAGAATGCGGACATGATACACATGTTCTGGGCGTGCCCAGTGATCGCAAGTTACTGGGGTGAAGTGGCGCAGAGGCTGGCAGGAAGGGGTATTACACTCGAAGTGGATTCAGCCTGGGCCTGTCTGCTGGGGGGTATCCCAGAGCGCGTAAGCTCCGACACGTTAAAGAAAATAAAAAAATTAAAAAATGCTTTGAAACATAATTGTGGGGCGATATGGTAAGGTTTGTGATGTCACGGTGGGTGGTGTTGGACAATATGGTTCAGGATGGCATGAACCAATTACAATCATTCAATGTATGTCTTGATATAGGGGAGTGATGTAGTCTCACAAATCAGCTTTAGTAAGGTGTTTAAAATAAAATTTAAAATGAGTGTATGCAAATTATATTTTTATCTACAAAATCTTTGACGGCTGTGGGTGGTGTTGAGAGCTCACTTCACTCAGTTCAGTTGCACAGGGCTGTTTGAACCGTGCTTTCCCAGCTGTGTTCTGGGCCTAAATAAATCACAATACTTCTTGCTTGATGTACGCTCCTTCTTGGATTACTGGTTCCAGTCGTTTCTTTGCTTGGAGGACCCCCTGCACAGCACTCTGCTGCTTTCCTTTGGAAAAACCTCCACAATTGGATCTGACAAGTTTTTCGACTTGTTTTAACTTGAACATTAGTTTATATTCTATTGTGTTACTTAGTGTGGTATTATTTTCATTCACTATTGAACTATTATACTTGTTTATAGACATGACGTTTTTCTTATTTTGTTAATGTTAAAAGTGTACAGTGTTCTTAAGCATTTAGGGTAATAGACAACTCTCCAAATCTCTAAAAACTTAAAAAGAAAGCCATTTTTTTTAAAACAAAGGAAATGTTTCATCTGGAAGGTGACAGATGTACTGTTTTTGGTGGGGGATGGAGCCACAGATGCAGTTCTTCTTGTAGTAGGCAGAGCATTAATGCTGCTAAAAAATGCTTGACATCTGGCTTCATGTTCTTTTCCTTCTCATCGAATGAGCTCTCCCTTTTCATTGTCTTTACATTTGTATTGTATATGTTTTGTGTGACAGGAAAGACCCCACATGGGCTTAAACATGCTGAATCGATCCATTTAACAATCCACTTCTCTCCCTGTGTGGACGCTGAGTCGTGGAAGGTATGATTCATAATTCTGCAACTATGATGTTTGCAACTTTAGCATTGCATATGCATGTAGGCTGAGGCCTGCTGCTGAGTAGGTGCAGTTTTCTGTGTATTGGACAAAATGAATTTATTTTTGTCTGATTATTGTGTTCATGCTAAACAACGAATTATTGAACAACCTCACATAATTTCATGTTCCTCGCCCAGACCAGGTGGCTGCAGGGGCACCCGCGAGCAAAACCCCTAGTATGGCAGTACGGTACCAACGGTGTCGGTAGCGATACCAGCGCCGTTGTTGCCTTACCGCCATACTGTCGGGTGAATGGGTTAGCCAGATCGCTACGTGGCTGGTGTTAGAAGACGTCAGTGGAGTGGTAGCTGCTGGCTTAGGAAAGGAAGGAGGGCGTCTGGCGATTTCTTGGGAGAGCAGTAGAGTCGTGTGTTGTTTACGGGAGGTGAAGAGTGATTCTTCTGCTCTTAGCAATGATGTGAAGATGTGCTTTCTTTTAAACAATTCTGGTTGATGTGAATCTGGCCTATCTCACTTACACATGTTTCTCTGTGGCAAAATCATGCATGATGTGGATTGTGGGTGCCGGAACCTTTGCTGCTGACTCAGTTGTCTGCCTTGATCCACTCCCAGCCCCTGCATCCACATCCTCCTGTCGCCCTCCGCTAGCACCGTGCGGCTCTTTATTACTCGTTTTCAAAAGTGTTTTCTTCATGAGCTGTGACACTTCTGGAGTGGCGCTTCCTTTGCCCTTAAATGTGGACGCTACCTCAAGGCACAGAGTGATTTAAAAGCAATACAGGAAAGTGTTAGCAGACCTTTGCAATCAAATAATTTAAACACTGGGCGGGAAGTGAAGCAAGCCCCAGCCGCATTCTTGCAAGACAACGTGTAAATGCCATAGGTCTTTGTTTCTCATCTGACATCCATAAAAATTATGCAGTCGGAGCTAAGTTCAAGGAAGCACTCCCAGGCGTTCCTGGCAGGCTTTGTCAGTAGGACTAAGGGCCTGATTCATGCAACTTTTCTCGCCGTGCAAAGTGACTTTGCACTTTGCAACGCGCTGTGAATCGGGGTGTTTGTGCACCAGTGCAAAGTGCCATTGCAGCGTGCTAAACATTCCATGTATCAGGCCCTTAATCTCAGAAGAACACTGAACTCTGTCAGTGGCTTTGTTGACCAAGAATAACACCACCGACCTGAATCACAAAGTGTTTTTCAATGGGAAAATCCCATTGAAAAACGATCTGTGAATCAAACCCCACATGTTTAACTAGCAGTCTCTTTCAGAGCAGTGATAAGCCCAACAGACATATCAGGGTAATTCATAGAATTTCGCAGAAAAGTGTCGCAAGCGGCTGGCGCAGAGTGTCCGTGTGCGATTGACTGCGCCAGGCACGTGCGCTAAAACCGATTTCCGCGCACAGCGTATTCATGGATTTTAGGCTTCCAAACCAGCCGCGGCGCAGAGAATCGCAGCGACCCTGCAGCAGCGCCAGTAACGCCCCCAAGAACGCCCTCGCGCAAGGAAAAGCCATCAAAATCGCTAAATCATCGCAAAGGGCTGCGCTAACCCTGGACCAGTTCACCGGGCTGGCAAACAGCAAACGCCAAGCGGGGAACGTGTATTGCAGGGGTGCGCGGGAAGTTCCACACGCGACTGGCCCCGTGCAAGCAGGGTACGTGTATTTCAGGGGTGCGCGGGAAGTTCCACACGCGATTTCTGCAGGGTACGTGCATTTCAGGGGTGCGCGGGATGTTCCACACGCGAATGGGCCAGTGCGAGCAGGGTACGTGTATTAGATGGGTGTGCGGGAAGTTCCACACGTGATTCCATCAGGGTACGTGTATTTCAGGGGTGCGCGGGAAGTTACACACGCGAATGGGCCAGTGCGAGCAGGGTACGTGTATTCCATGGGTGCGCGGGAAGTTCCACACGCGATTTCATCAGGGTACGTGTATTTCAGGGGTGCGCGGGAAGTTACACACGCGAATGGGCCGGTGCGAGCAGGGTACGTGTATTCCATGGGTGCGCGGGAAGTTCCACATGCGATTGTCCCAGTGCGAGCAGGGTACGTGTATTTCAGGGGTGCGCGGGAAGTTGCACACGTGATTTCAGCAGGGAATGTGTATTTCAGGGGTTCTGGGGAGTACTACACGTGAATTGGCCGTGTGGGTCCTCCCAGGTGTACGCTCCACAACCTCCACGGCCCCTGCAGGCAGCCCACACCACGGGGGACTACCCTGCACCCCTGCTCATGTCCCGCAGGCAGCCCATCCACCATGGGCATGCCCCCCAGCCAACCCACATGTCACCTTGCACTACTGATCAACAATGCATGTCTCCCACCACCCCCACCCCCCAGCACTGTGGGGCACCTGCCAGCAGGTCCCCACCCATGTCTCCCACCACCCCCACCCCCCAGCCACCAGGGGCAGCCTCCACCAGGCCCCCACTCATGTCTCCCACCACCCCCACCCCCCAGCAGTGCAGGGGCATCCTCCACCAGGCCCCCACCCATGTCTCCCACCACCCCCCAGCCACCAGGGGCAGCCTCCACCAGGCCCCCACTCATGTCTCCCGCCACCCCCACCCCCCTGCCACCATGGGAATCCTCCACCAGGCCCCCACTCATGTCTCCCACCACCCCCACCCCCCAGCCACCAGGGGAAGCCTCCAGCAGGCCCCCACTCATGTCTCCCACCACCCCCACCCCCAAGCAGTGCAGGGGCAGCCTCCACCAGGCCCCCACTCATGTCTCCCACCACCCCCAACCCCAGCAGTGCAGGGGCAGCCTCCACCAGGCCCCCACTCATGTCTCCCACCACCCCCACCCCCCAGCCACCAGGGGCAGCCTCCACCAGGCCCCCACTCATGTCTCCCACCACCCCCACCCCCAGCCACCAGGGGCAGCCTCCAGCAGGCCCCCACTCATGTCTCACACCACCCCCACCCCCCTGCCACCATGGGCAGCCTCCACCAGGCCCCCACTCATGTCTCCCACCACCCCCACCCCCCTGCCACCATGGGCAGCCCCCACCAGGCCCCCACTCATGTCTCCCACCACCCCCACCCCCCAGCAGTGCAGGGGCAGCCTCCACCAGGCCCCCACTCATGTCTCCCACCACCCCCACCCCCCAGCAGTGCAGGGGCAGCCTCCACCAGGCCCCCACTCATGTCTCCCACCATCCCCACCCCCCAGCAGTGCAGGGGCAGCCTCCACCAGGCCCCTACCCATGTCTCCCACCACCCCCACCCCCCAGCAGTGCAGGGGCACCCTCCACCAGGCCCCCACTCATGTCTCCCACCACCCCCACCCCCCAGCAGTGCAGGGGCAGCCTCCACCAGGCCCCCACTCATGTCTCCCACCACCCCACCCCCCTGCCACCATGGGCAGCCTCCACCAGGCCCCCACTCATGTCTCCCACCGCCCCCACCCCCCAGCAGTGCAGGGGCAGCCTCCACCAGGCCCCAACTCATGTCTCCCACCACCCCCACCCCCCAGCCACCAGGGGCAGCCTCCACCAGGCCCCCACTCATGTCTCCCACCACCCCACCCCCCTGCCACCATGGGCAGCCTCCACCAGGCCCCCACTCATGTCTCCCACCAGCCCCACCCCCCTGCCACCATGGGCAGCCTCCACCAGGCCCCCACCCATGTCTCCCACCACCCCCACCCCCCTGCCACCATGGGCAGCCTCCACCAGGCCCCCACCCATGTCTTCCACCACCCCCACCCCCCAGCCACCATGGCCACCCTCCATCAGGCCCCCAGTCATGTCTCCCACCACCCCCAACCCCCAGCAGTGCAGGGGCAGCCTCCACCAGGCCCCCACTCATGTCTCCCACCACCCCCACCCCCCAGCCACCAGGGGCAGCCTCCACCAGGCCCCCACTCATGTCTCCCACCACCCCCACCCCCTGCCACCATGGGCAGCCTCCACCAGGCCCCCACTCATGTCTCTCACCACCCCACCCCCCTGCAACCATGGGCAGCCTCCACCAGGCCCCCACCCATGTCTCCCACCACCCCCACCCCCCTGCCACCATGGGCAGCCTCCACCAGGCCCCCACCCATGTCTTCCACCTCCCCCACCCCCCAGCCACCATGGCCACCCTCCACCAGGCCCCCACTCATGTCTCCCACCACCCCCACCCCCCAGCAGTGCAGGGGCAGCCTCCACCAGGCCCCCACTCATGTCTCCCACCACCCCCACCCCCCAGCCACCAGGGGCAGCCTCCAAAAGGCCCCCACTCATGTCTCCCACCACCCCCACCCTCCAGCCACCAGGGGCAGCCTCCAGCAGGCCCCCACTCATGTCTCCCACCACCCCCACACCCCTGCCACCATGGGCAGCCTCCACCAGGCCCCCACTCATGTCTCGCACCACCCCCAACCCCCAGCAGTGCAGGGGCAGCCTCCACCAGGCCCCCACTCATGTCTCCCACCACCCCCACCCCCCAGCAGTGCAGGGGCAGCCTCCACCAGGCACCCACTCATGTCTCCCACCATCCCCACCCCCCAGCAGTGCAGGGGCAGCCTCCACCAGGCCCCCACCCATGTCTCCCAACACCCCCACCCCCCAGCAGTGCAGGGGCACCCTCCACCAGGCCCCCACTCATGTCTACCACCACCCCCACCCCCCAGCAGTGCAGGGGCAGCCTCCACCAGGCCACCACTCATGTCTCCCACCACCCCACCCCCTGCCACCATGGGCAGCCTCCACCAGGCCCCCACTCATGTCTCCCACCACCCCCACCCCCCAGCAGTGCAGGGGCAGCCTCCACCAGGCCCCCACTCATGTCTCCCACCACCCCCACCCCCCAGCAGTGCAGGGGCAGCCTCCACCAGGCCCCCACTCATGTCTCCCACCATCCCCACCCCCCAGCAGTGCAGGGGCAGCCTCCACCAGGCCCCCACCCATGTCTCCCACTACCCCCACCCCCCAGCAGTGCAGGGGCACCCTCCACCAGGCCCCCACTCATGTCTCCCACCACCCCCACCCCCCAGCAGTGCAGGGGCAGCCTCCACCTGGCCCCCACTCATGTCTCCCACCACCCCACCCCCCTGCCACCATGGGCAGCCTCCACCAGGCCCCCACTCATGTCTCCCACCACCCCCACCCCCCAGCAGTGCAGGGGCAGCCTCCACCAGGCCCCCACTCATGTCTCCCACCACCCCCACCCCCCAGCAGTGCAGGGGCAGCCTCCACCAGGCCCCCACTCATGTCTCCCACCACCCCCACCCCCCAGCCACCAGGGGCAGCCTCCACCAGGCCCCCACTCATGTCTCCCACCACCCCCACCCCCAGCCACCAGGGGCAGCCTCCAGCAGGCCCCCACTCATGTCTCCCACCACCCCCACCCCCCTGCCACCATGGGCAGCCTCCACCAGGCCCCCACTCATGTCTCCCACCACCCCCACCCCCCTGCCACCATGGGCAGCCCCCACCAGGCCCCCACTCATGTCTCCCACCACCCCCACCCCCCAGCAGTGCAGGGGCAGCCTCCACCAGGCCCCCACTCATGTCTCCCACCACCCCCACCCCCCAGCAGTGCAGGGGCAGCCTCCACCAGGCCCCCACTCATGTCTCCCACCATCCCCACCCCCCAGCAGTGCAGGGGCAGCCTCCACCAGGCCCCTACCCATGTCTCCCACCACCCCCACCCCCCAGCAGTGCAGGGGCACCCTCCACCAGGCCCCCACTCATGTCTCCCACCACCCCCACCCCCCAGCAGTGCAGGGGCAGCCTCCACCAGGCCCCCACTCATGTCTCCCACCACCCCACCCCCCTGCCACCATGGGCAGCCTCCACCAGGCCCCCACTCATGTCTCCCACCGCCCCCACCCCCCAGCAGTGCAGGGGCAGCCTCCACCAGGCCCCAACTCATGTCTCCCACCACCCCCACCCCCCAGCCACCAGGGGCAGCCTCCACCAGGCCCCCACTCATGTCTCCCACCACCCCACCCCCCTGCCACCATGGGCAGCCTCCACCAGGCCCCCACTCATGTCTCCCACCAGCCCCACCCCCCTGCCACCATGGGCAGCCTCCACCAGGCCCCCACCCATGTCTCCCACCACCCCCACCCCCCTGCCACCATGGGCAGCCTCCACCAGGCCCCCACCCATGTCTTCCACCACCCCCACCCCCCAGCCACCATGGCCACCCTCCATCAGGCCCCCAGTCATGTCTCCCACCACCCCCAACCCCCAGCAGTGCAGGGGCAGCCTCCACCAGGCCCCCACTCATGTCTCCCACCACCCCCACCCCCCAGCCACCAGGGGCAGCCTCCACCAGGCCCCCACTCATGTCTCCCACCACCCCCACCCCCTGCCACCATGGGCAGCCTCCACCAGGCCCCCACTCATGTCTCTCACCACCCCACCCCCCTGCAACCATGGGCAGCCTCCACCAGGCCCCCACCCATGTCTCCCACCACCCCCACCCCCCTGCCACCATGGGCAGCCTCCACCAGGCCCCCACCCATGTCTTCCACCTCCCCCACCCCCCAGCCACCATGGCCACCCTCCACCAGGCCCCCACTCATGTCTCCCACCACCCCCACCCCCAGCAGTGCAGGGGCAGCCTCCACCAGGCCCCCACTCATGTCTCCCACCACCCCCACCCCCCAGCCACCAGGGGCAGCCTCCAAAAGGCCCCCACTCATGTCTCCCACCACCCCCACCCTCCAGCCACCAGGGGTAGCCTCCAGCAGGCCCCCACTCATGTCTCCCACCACCCCCACACCCCTGCCACCATGGGCAGCCTCCACCAGGCCCCCACTCATGTCTCGCACCACCCCCAACCCCCATCAGTGCAGGGGCAGCCTCCACCAGGCCCCCACTCATGTCTCCCACCATCCCCACCCCCCAGCAGTGCAGGGGCAGCCTCCACCAGGCACCCACTCATGTCTCCCACCATCCCCACCCCCCAGCAGTGCAGGGGCAGCCTCCACCAGGCCCCCACCCATGTCTCCCAACACCCCCACCCCCCAGCAGTGCAGGGGCACCCTCCACCAGGCCCCCACTCATGTCTACCACCACCCCCACCCCCCAGCAGTGCAGGGGCAGCCTCCACCAGGCCACCACTCATGTCTCCCACCACCCCACCCCCTGCCACCATGGGCAGCCTCCACCAGGCCCCCACTCATGTCTCCCACCACCCCCACCCCCCAGCAGTGCAGGGGCAGCCTCCACCAGGCCCCCACTCATGTCTCCCACCACCCCCACCCCCCAGCAGTGCAGGGGCAGCCTCCACCAGGCCCCCACTCATGTCTCCCACCATCCCCACCCCCCAGCAGTGCAGGGGCAGCCTCCACCAGGCCCCCACCCATGTCTCCCACTACCCCCACCCCCCAGCAGTGCAGGGGCACCCTCCACCAGGCCCCCACTCATGTCTCCCACCACCCCCACCCCCCAGCAGTGCAGGGGCAGCCTCCACCTGGCCCCCACTCATGTCTCCCACCACCCCACCCCCCTGCCACCATGGGCAGCCTCCACCAGGCCCCCACTCATGTCTCCCACCACCCCCACCCCCCAGCAGTGCAGGGGCAGCCTCCACCAGGCCCCCACTCATGTCTCCCACCACCCCCACCCCCCAGCAGTGCAGGGGCAGCCTCCACCAGGCCCCCACTCATGTCTCCCACCACCCCCACCCCCCAGCCACCAGGGGCAGCCTCCACCAGGCCCCCACCCATGTCTCCCACCACCACCACCCCCCAGCCACCAGGGGCAGCCTCCACCAGGCCCCCACTCATGTCTCCCACCACCCCCACCCCCCAGCAGTGCAGGGGCAGCCTCCACCAGGCCTCCACTCATGTCTACCACCACGCCCACCCCCCAGCCACCATGGCCACCCTCCACCAGGCCCCCACTCATGTCCCCCTGCACCCCCACCCCCCAGCATCCAGGGTCACCCTCCACCAGGCCCCCACTCATGTCTACCACCACCCCCACCCCCCTGCCACCATGGGCAGCCCCCACCAGGTCCTCACAATCCCCAGTCATGTGCGTACTGGTCAGCCTCCACAGCCAAAAAGCCCTACCAAGTAACCCATTCACCCACATGGAAATGGAAATCACATGTTACACCCCCAATGTTCATGAAGCTAATGAACCCATGTCCGTCACACACAATGGTTGCAATTGAATGGGAAAACACCCAACATGACATGCATGAAACCAATGAGATGATACCACACAGTGAAGTATGGAAACAAAATTGTATTGAAAAAAATAAAGAATGCTAAAGAAAGAAAACAAACTACAATGTGAATGAGAAAAAAAAAGCTGCATGTCCGTATAAAAACACAAAACTGCAAATCAGAATCCAAAAAAATGTTGTCCAAAGTCAAATGTAAAAAAATCTCCATGCAATAAAGAACTATGTAAAAAACTACCAAGGGTCCATGAGCCCAACTGAACAAAGGAAACCTACTAAAAAACCTACCTAAAAATCAACTATATACAAAAAGTGGAGCAGTGTCCGTCGACTCCAAAACATAATAAGAAAGAAAGGAAACCTAAAACTAAAGAACTATATACAAAGGCGGCGGGCAAGCCCAGCGGCTCACTCCGTGGTGTCCCGGGCCAGGGCATCATCGAACTCCTGTTCGATGTCCCAGAGGCGGTCCAGTTCCATGGCCCCGAGGGTCCGCAGGGACGACGCCGTGTCCTCCTCCAACCCCCTGCGGATTGCCTCGAGGCTGGTGTGGCATTGCGTCAACGGGCCATGCGAGGTGACCTGCAGTCTTTTCATGGAGAGACTGCACGTCATCTCGAATGGCTCGTTGACCACGTCAGCCTGCTGGGACAGGTCACCCAGGCCGGATTCCTCCGTCTGATGGGGCTTGCTCCGACCCCCTTCTCAACTGGACCCCCTACGCGCCAGTCGTCCTCTGTGCCATCTTCCCACCCATCAGTCACCTGGGTGCCCTGTGGAGCTGCCTCTGATGGTGAGGCCAGGAAGGTGGAGGAGGCATCCCTGCCACAGTCGGGAGTCGGAGGTCCAGCAGGGGTGGCCACTTCAACAACTGCACCCCAGCCGGCAGGGGATGTGCAGGCAGCAGGAGGCAGTGCACGGGCAGAGGCAGAGCAGCAGCAGCAGCAACATGGTGGGAGACATGAAGGCTCGGGGCTTTCGACATCGGAGGGGCAGGCATCGGCCGGAGGGCAGGGGGACCCAGGACAGAGAGTGTCTTCCGTGTGGCAGCGGTTGGGCCACGCCATAGGTGCGGAGCGGCGGCGGGCGGAAGAGGCGCGGCTCACAATGGTCAGGGCGGAGAACTCCATCCGGAGGGCCCTGAGGCGGGCCGAGTGCCTCGAGGCAATCCGCAGGGGATTGGAGGAGGACACGGCGTCATCCCTGCGGACCCTCGGGGCCATGGAACTGGACTGCCTCCGGGACATCGAACAGGAGTTCGATGATGCCCTGGCCCGGGACACCACGGAGTGAGCCGCTGGACTTGCCCGCCGCCTTTGTATATAGTTCTTTAGTTTTAGGTTTCCTTTCTTTCTTATTATGTTTTGGAGTCGACGGACACTGCTCCACTTTTTGTATATAGTTGATTTTTAGGTAGGTTTTTTAGTAGGTTTCCTTTGTTCAGTTGGGCTCATGGACCCTTGGTAGTTTTTTACATAGTTCTTTGTTGCATAGAGATTTTTTTACATTTGACTTTGGACGACATTTTTTTGGATTCTGATTTGCATTTTGTTTTTTTTTTATACGGACATGCAGCTTTTTTTTCTCATCCCCATTGTAGTTTGTTTCCTTTCTTTAGCATTCTTTATTTGTTTAAATACAATTTTGGTTTCCATACTTCACTGTGTGGTATCATCTCATTGGTTTCATGCATGTCATGTTGGGTGTTTTCCCATTCAATTGCAACCATTGTGTGTGACGGACATGGGTTCATTAGCTTCATAAACATTGGGGGTGTAACATGTGATTTCCATTTCCATGTGGGTGAATGGGTTACTTGGTAGGGCTTTTTGGCTGTGGAGGCTGACCATTACGCACATGATTGGGGATTGTGAGGACCTGGTGGGGGCTGCCCATGGTGGCAGGGGGGTGGGGGTGGTGGGAGACATGAGTGGGGGCCTGTTGGAGGCTGCCCCTGGTGGCTGGGGGGTGGGGGTGGTGGGAGACATGAGTGGGGGCCTGGTTTAGGCTGCCCATGGTGGCAGGGGGGTGGGGGTGGTGGGAGACATGAGTGGGGGCCTGGTTGAGGCTGCCCTTGCACTGCTGGGGGGTGGGGGTGGTGGGAGACATGAGTGGGGGCCTGGTGGAGGCTGCCCCTGCACTGCTGGGGGGTGGGGGTGGTGGGAGACATGGGTGGGGGCCTGGTGGGGGCTGCCCATGGTGGCAGGGGGGTGGGGGTGGTCGGAGACATGAGTGGGGGCCTGGTGGAGGGTGACCCTGGTGGCTGGGGGTGGTGGGAGACATGGGTGGGGGCCTGGTGGAGGCTGCCCCTGGTGGCTGGGGGGTGGGGGTGGTGGGAGACATGAGTGGGGGCCTGGTGGAGGCTGCCCATGGTGGCTGGGGGGTGGGGTGGTGGGAGACATGAGTGGGGGCCTGGTGGAGGGTGACCCTGGTGGCTGGGGGTGGTGGGAGACATGAGTGGGGGCCTGGTGGAGGCTGCCCATGGTGGCAGGGGGGTGGGGGTGGTGGGAGACATGGGTGGGGGCCTGGTTGGGGCTGCCCATGGTGGCAGGGGGGTGGGGGGATGGGAGACATGAGTGGGGGCCTGGTGGAGGGTGAGCCTGGATGCTGGGGGGTGGGGGTGCAGGGGGACATGAGTGGGGGCCTGGTGGAGGGTGACCCTGGATGCTGGGGGGTGGGGGTGCAGGGGGACATGAGTGGGGGCCTGGTGGAGGGTGGCCATGGTGGCAGGGGGGTGGGGGTGGTGGTAGACATGAGTGGGGGCCTGGTGGAGGCTGCCCCTGCACTGCTGGGGGGTGGTGGTGGTGGGAGACATGAGTGGGGGCCTGGTGGAGGCTGCCCATGGTGGCAGGGGGGTGGGGGTGGTGGGAGACATGAGTGGGGGCCTGGTGGAGGGTGACCCTGGATGCTGGGGGGTGGGGGTGCAGGGGGACATGAGTGGGGGCCTGGTGGGGGCTGCCCATGGTGGCAGGGGGGTGGGGGTGCTGGGAGACATGAGTGGGGGCCTGGTGGAGGCTGCCCCTGGTGGCTGGGGGGTGGGGGTGGTGGGAGACATGGGTGGGGGCCTGGTGGAGGGTGGCCATGGTGGCAGGGGGGTGGGGGTGGTGGTAGACATGAGTGGGGGCCTGGTGGAGGCTGCCCCTGCACTGCTGGGGGGTGGGGGTGGTGGGAGACATGAGTGGGGGCCTGGTGGAGGCTGCCCCTGCACTGCTGGGGGGTGGGGGTGGTGGGAGACATGGGTGGGGGCCTGGTGGGGGCTGCCCATGGTGGCAGGGGGGTGGGGGTGGTGGGAGACATGAGTGGGGGCCTGGTGGAGGCTGCCCCTGGTGGCTGGGGGGTGGGGGTGGTGGGAGACATGAGTGGGGGCCTGGTGGAGGCTGCCCATGGTGGCAGGGGGGTGGGGGTGGTGGGAGACATGGGTGGGGGCCTGGTGGGGGCTGCCCATGGTGGCAGGGGGTGGGGGTGGTGGGAGACATGAGTGGGGGCCTGGTGGAGGCTGCCCCTGGTGGCTGGGGTGTGGGGGTGGTGGGAGACATGAGTGATGGCCTGGTGGAGGCTGCCCATGGTGGCAGGGGGGTGGGGGTGGTGGGAGACATGGGTGGGGGCCTGGTGGGGGCTGCCCATGGTGGCAGGGGGGTGGGGGTGGTGGGAGACATGAGTGGGGGCCTGGTGGGGGCTGCCCATGGTGGCAGGGGGATGGGGTGGTGGGAGACATGGGTGGGGGCCTGGTGGGGGCTGCCCATGGTGGCAGGGGGGTGGGGGTGGTGGGAGACATGAGTGGGGGCCTGGTGGGTGCTGCCCATGGTGGAAGGGGGGTGGGGGTGGTGGGAGACATGGGTGGGGGCCTGGTGGGGGCTGCCCATGGTGGCAGGGTGGTGGGGGTGGTGGGAGACATGAGTGGGGGCCTGGTGGTGGGTGCCCCTGGTGGCTGGGGGGTGGGGGTGGTGGGAGACATGCATTGTTGATCAGTAGTGCAAGGTGACATGTGGGTTGGCTGGGGGGCATGCCCATGGTGGATGGGCTGCCTGCGGGACATGAGCATGGGTGCAGGGTAGTCCCCGTGGTGTGGGCTGCCTGCAGGGTCCGTGGAGGTTGTGGAGCGTACACCTGGGAGGGCCCACACGGCCAATTCACGTGTGGTACTCCCCAGAACCCCTGAAATACACATACCCTGCTGAAATCGTGTGTGGAACTTCCCGCGCACCCCTGAAATACACATACCTTGCTGAAATCGCGTGTGGAAATTCCCGCGCACCCCTGAAATACACGTACCCTGCTCGCACTGGGCCAATCGCGTGTGGAACTTCCCACGCACCCCTGAAATACACATACCTTGCTGAAATCGCGTGTGGAAATTCCCGCGCACCCCTGAAATACACGTACCCTGCTCGCACTGGGCCAATCGCGTGTGGAACTTCCCGCGCACCCCTGAAATACACGTACCCTGATGAAATTGCGTGTGGAACTTCCCGCGCACCCCTGAAATACACATACCTTGCTGAAATCGCGTGTGGAACTTCCCGCGCACCCCTGAAATACACATACCCTGCTCGCACTGGGCCAATCGCGTGTGGAACTTCCCGCGCACCCCTGCAATACACGTACCCTGATGAAATCGCATGTGGAACTTCCCGCGCACCCCTGAAATACACATACCTTGCTGAAATCGCGTGTGGAAATTCCCGCGCACCCCTGAAATACACGTACCCTGCTCGCACTGGGCCAATCGCGTGTGGAACTTCCCGCGCACCCCTGAAATACACATACCTTGCTGAAATCGCATGTGGAAATTCCCGCGCACCCCTGAAATACACGTACCCTGCTCGCACTGGGCCAATCGCGTGTGGAACTTCCCGCGCACCCCTGAAATACACATACCTTGCTGAAATCGCGTGTGGAAATTCCCGCGCACCCCTGAAATACACGTACCCTGCTCGCACTGGGCTAATCGCGTGTGGAACTTCCCGCGGACCCCTGAAATACACGTACCCTGATGAAATCGCGTGTGGAACTTCCCGCGCACCCCTGAAATACACATACCTTGCTGAAATCGCGTGTGGAACTTCCCGCGCACCCCTGAAATACACGTACCCTGCTCGCACTGGGCCAATCGCATGTGGAACTTCCCGCGCACCCCTGCAATACACGTACCCTGATGAAATCGCATGTGGAACTTCCCGCGCACCCCTGAAATACACATACTTGCTGAAATCGCATGTGGAAATTCCCGCGCACCCCTGAAATACACGTACCCTGCTCGCACTGGGCCAATCGCGTGTGGAACTTCCCGCGCACCCCTGAAATACACATACCTTGCTGAAATCGTGTGTGGAACTTCTCGCGCACCCCTGAAATACACATACCCTGCTGAAATCGCGTGTGGAAATTCCCGCGCACCCCTGAAATACACGTACCCTGATGAAATCGCGTGTGGAACTTCCCGCGCACCCCTGAAATACACGTACCCTGCTGAAATCGCGTGTGGAACTTCCCGCGCACCCCTGAAATACCGTGTTTGTGGGTACCCCTTTGCACGTCATTTGTCCTGGAGGGCCACAGTATAGGACATTCATCATGGCAGTATATAGGTGCTATTTGTTGGCGCACCTTTTGACGCACATTTCTTACAGCCGCAGAGACGCTACCGCCTGCTTTCTTGTTGCGGTCGTGTTTGTGCCTGTGCGCTGGTTTGACCGTGCGCTTTTTTGCCCTATTCTATTCCATGAATACGTGTTGTAGGCGAGCGTGTGGGCGTTCCGCGCACTTGTGCCCTGTACTTCCCCCGTGACGCCCACGTTTTGGCAAGTTGTTCCCCATTCCGAGTGTTACGCCCGTGTTCCGCCTACTTTTGTTGCGTGCGCCGCGCTATGTGCGATTTTCGCTGTGGCCTGTGTGATTTTCGCTGTGACCTGGCGCACGCTGTTAGATGGCCTGTGCGCCAACGTGCGCCGCGCACTTTTTTATCGCACATCCGCTGGTTTTCTCGCGCACGGCCTTCCATGAATCGATGTGCGCTGCTTTTCGTGCGATTTTCGCACTTGCACTGCGATTTTCGCTATTCCACTGCGATTCGCACGTTTTTGCCCACTTGCGCCAATTATTCCATGAATCGGCCTGATATGTTTTTAAGCAGCAGCAGTGTTGCAGAAAGATTTAGGGAAGTCAATTCTCCAGGCACTAGCCGCAAATTAATTCTTATCAAATGCTCATGTAAATGTTGGAGGCTGGCGTCAAGCAAAAACAGTGGGCATGGATATGGCGCTTTGATACACAATTCTGTTTTATAAAGTTCCTTACAAATGATCAATAAATAAATGGACCTGCACGCGCAAAGAGTTTCTGTGGAAAATAAAACACCCTGCCTCAGATTTCCAGAAACTACCGTGAAGAAAAAAAAGCTCAAATGATGTTTTTTTATTTGAGGTAGTTTTTTTTTTATTTGAGGTAGTTTGACAAATGAGCAGGTCACATTACTCTGCAGATTTCAGTGAGGCTGGACAGCAACGCAAACATGCTGTCTTGCATTCATTAGTGTAAGGAGCATGCCCCAAACTAATGTATTACAGGCTCCCAACAACCGCATGGGTACTGGGAGTGCATTTCACGTTGACAGACCTAGAAAAGACCTGCTACTGTGAAATGTAAAATATATATTACACAGCCTGCGGTAGCAGCCGTGTAGCTACGGTTAAGTTGCCCCACTCATAGGAAGAGCACCTTTTGGAAGGCTTATAACTTTGCTCCCCCTGGAACAATCCTTACCAAACTTTGCAAAAAAAGTATATGCCCAGCTCAATTTTTTTTTTTAAGGTTGGTGAGGTGTCGTCAAGGGGGGGGGGAGGCAAAGTTATAAAGGGACCCACATTTTTTTATCCTTAGAGTGAATGGAAAAAACTTTGCTCACGCCTACAACTCAAACCGCTGGACGGATTTTCACCAAATTTGCGGCAGGAGCGGCGGCTTGGTCCTGAAAGCGTGCTTTTGTAAATTTGGTCAAAATCAGTCCAATAGTTTTTTTAAAGGAGAAAAAATGTAGGTAAAAAAAAGCGTGATATCTGGGTCCGCAGACCCATTTCTCAGTTCGCTCCACGGACCAGACTCTGATTGGTCCTGAGGCATGCAACATGTCTGCGGACACCCAACGCACCCGCTGATTGGCTGGAGTGAAGCATGATGTGCGTCACATTTTTCTGAAACTCCCGCCATATTGTATCCACGGATGTCCGCGGATAGCACAGCGATAAAAACGGCTGGAAAATATGTTTTGGGGCATCTTGTGTTGGGTAGAGGGGCTGCAAAGGGTGGGGGAGTGAAAGATGGTTCATATGATGCATTTCTTTAGGTGGAAGAGTGGTGTCCACGGCAGTTCACGGGCAGGTGCTCAGGCAAGCAGGTTATGTGGTGACTTCAGGCAGGCTTCATTAGGGTAGTGGAGTGGAATGTAGATGATATGAGGATGTTTGTATAGGTTGTAATATGCTGTGGTAAGATACTGGACAGCTACTGGAGTCTTGGGTGCCCAAGAGTATCCCCACTGGCTGAAAGTAGTGTAATATTAAGTGGACAGAAGTGGACAGGGTGTGTGGCAGGTGTCTTGTTGACTGCCCCGAGATTCTTGGGTGTATGATAGTCTATTGAGTGGGAGGTATTTGTGGACAGCTACTACATTCTTGGGTGCAAGAGTCCAAGAGTCTGCCCACTGGTTGAAGTATTGTAATGGGATGTGTAGAGAAGTGAACTGGACCTCAGGCAGCTGGCTTACTGCACCCAAGTGTGTGCTGACTGGTCACATGTACTGGAGCATGTACTGGAATGCTCTGTGTACAGAAGTGGACAGGGCCTCAGGTGGCTGGTTTATGTGTGTGGGTTGTGGCCAATGTAAAGATCGTTGGGTGCATGGCTGTATTATTCTGTGCTGATTGTGACAGCTACTAGAATCTTTGGTGCATGAGAGTCTGCCCACTGGCTGCAAGTAGTGTAATAGTATGTGTACAAAAGTGGACAGGGTGTGTGTCAGATGGCTTGTTGGACTGTCCGAGATTCTTGGGTGTAGGATACTCTATGCAGTGGGAGGTAATTGTGGCCAGTTACTACAATCTTGGGTGCATGGAGTCCAAGAGTCTTCCCACTGGTTGAAATACTGTACTAGTATGTGTAGAAAAGTTCACAGGGCCTCAGGCGGATGGGTTGTGGCCAGTGTACAGATTGTTGGGTTCATGGCTGTATTATGCTGTGGTGATTGTGATCAGCTACTAGAGTCTTGGCTGCATGGCCGTCCATGTACCCAAGAGTCTGCCCACTGGCTGCAAGTAATGTAATAGTATGTGTACAGAAGTGGACAGGGTGTGTGGCAGGTGGCTAATTGGAGTGCCCCAAGGTTTGTGGTCAGTGGGCAGATTATTGGATGCATGGGTGGCTGGTTTATGGCACGCAAGAGTGTGCTGACTGGTTGCACGTAGTAAAAAAAACAACATTTGTTCAGGGTGAGAGGTCCCACAGCTCCCAAATGTCAAAATGTATAAATATCAATACAAATACATTCTTTCACATTGGTGTGTTTTAATAGTCTGAATAATATTGGTGATAGAGTACCCAGGGGTATTCTGGAAAACAATACAAATGGGTATGATCCGTAACAAGAAAGGATCTTAATGCACAAATATACAACAGCAAATGATTACTATCAGTGCGGTTGCAAAACGAGGACACTAAATCAACATTCATTGACATAACATAAAAAGTCACAACAAAAACAGTGTTTAAACTATACACTGTTCATTTTATGTTTTGTCGTCGACACAACAGTGTTTCGGCCTAAAGGAGCTGTAGAGTGCAGCTAGGTGAGCAGGCCTTCATCAGGACGTGTGGTGGAAAAATGGTAGTCCCAGGGTCTCTATCTATAAAAACAACAACGACAACAAATGGAGTGCAGTGAGTGGAGGGGGACCTCGATGGTTAAAATGATAATTCAAAACAAAGCTCTCTATAGATGCTATATTACATAAAGAAAACAAAGCTCTCTAGTTGAGAAGCCTATGTTTTACCAAAGGCTTACCCAATGCCATGGTAAGAGGGGATCCATTATGAGTATAGGAGTCCAACAGCCATTCAATGCGCCGTAAACAAAGACAGATTCGTATCTGTGGTACCTGTAATGACATGTGAGGATCTGTCAAAATGCCATCCAGGTCCTGGTATCTTACACAATATCCTCTAAAATAGGGTAAGGGCTTACCTCAAGTGGTAAACAGTGTCTTCTACGTGGTAATGGCGGAGACAATTCCTGCGCGAGTTTCTCTCCTGGTATGTCTATGGTTGACAAAGCCTGTGTGCAAAAGATAATGCACGAGTGTGATAATCTGCCACTATATCATTTTTGCAAAGAATAAGTACGAGCCCAGGACGGCTCAGAAACTTTATCCGGTTGAAACAGGCTCATACTATTAAATGCACTATTATGGGCACAAACCAAGTAAACTGGCGTGTACGCGCTCTACGGAGTTAAAACAGCATGACAGAAACAAGCCGAACTTACTTCCTTGGAATCGAAGAGAAGCGTAAACTGGCGTCTGCTCTGTGAGCAGCGGTAACCATGAAAGTGAAACCGTTGTCTAGGTGACACCGGGTAATCAAACCCGTAAGTCACGCTGATTGGCCCTGAAGTGGCGCGCCCCTGATAGGGCGTCATGGGTCCTTTGACCAATCCCCACCGGCCACGCAGACCAGGGGGCGGTGCCCTCGATCATAGTGCACCGTGTACAAGGAATGCATACCGCTTAATAGCGTAACCACGACCGAGTCGTGCCTCAGAAAAAGAGTGAAGGAAAACCAATACGCACATAGTCCATGGCCGCCGTGTCAAAAGGCACGCAGTATTGATCGGCAGACACAAACAGTTACTGCGACAAGTATGTCAACTCCCCATGTTCCTCAATGTGTCTGTCCCGCCCATCTGCCAGGGTGTGTCTAAATAAGCCTGCTAGATCGTGCAGTGTGGCCGGGGCGGGGTTGATATTACAAGCTAAAGCCACGGAAGTAAAACTGATCCCAGGCTAAAAAACTGAAACCATTTTTCCACCATTCGTGTCCGGATATTGGTTAACCACTGGTTCTGGCCGACATATTGTTCAAAAAACATTTTTTCAATAAAACTTTTCAACAATTTTTTTTTTATATATAGTATTGTGAGAATGTCAACATATATTCGCTATGTTCCAACATGTCAATGTGGGTGTAGTGCCAAACCAGACGGAATTGAGTCATACTTGGCTAAGAACACATTAAACATTGCATTGTGCATTTGCGATTTCACACGATGATACAATCCAATCTCCAGAGCATCACATTCAGGCATGAGGGCAAATTCATAATTCTTTATGTATGCCAAAATCTCACAAGGACAACAATTCCACTTGTAGAACAATGCCACTAAATAGGTCTAATTGTAGAAAACAGAAATGAGAAAGGAGAGCAGGCAGCATGAGAAAAACAAAGCTATCTGTGGGGACTCATTGGGTGTAAAAATGTTTCCATTCTACAGATATATTCAAACCTGTTTTCACAGTATCAAGTTTGTGCACTAACTGTTGTTCAAGTCTAGTTAATGCTTTGTCCCTATCTGCGCCTCTTTTCTGTGGAGACAGTTGCTGTATGATGGTCCAAGATATGTCATCATTTGTATGTTCTAATCGGTTAAAATGCTCGACCAAAGGCTTATCCGGTATTCTATTTTTAATGCATGATCTATGCTCAGAGATCCGCTGTTTGATCGGTCTGGTTGTCTTGCCTATGTATAACAAAAGGCATGGGCATCGTATTCCGTAGATCACACACTTACTGTTACAGTTAGTGTGAGTTTTCAGAGTGCGATGAAAGTCCTTGTAGTCAAAGGTTTTTGTAGGGGTGGTGTAGCGACAAGCCACACAATTACCACATGGGTAGTGTCCCACTACACTCGGTAAATCCCACAACGTATTTGGAGTCTTGGTTGCCTTGGTATATGTGTGAACCAAGGTATCCCTTAGGCTTCTGTTTTTCTTGAATGCAAAAATGGGCTTCTTTTGCAAAGTGTCCTTGTTTTTTATCATATGCCAATGTTTGTTAATTGTTTGTTTGGTGAGATTGCTCAATGGGCTATAAGTAGTGACACACACCAGTCTGTTCATCTCTGTTTTCTCCTTCGGTGTCAAGCGTACCGTTCTATCCATGTTGAGAGCCCTTTTCCTCGCTTGTTTAATTGATTTCTTGGGGTACCCCCTTTCCTTCAAACGATTGTGTAGGTTATTGGCATGTAGCTCATATTTCTCTTTGTTGGAGCAATTGCGTCTGATCCTCAAAAACTGGCCATAAGGTAAATTGTACCTTAGGCCCTGAGGATGGTAGCTGGTAAAGTGCAATAGACTATTGTGATCCGTTGGTTTTCTGTACAGTTCGGTATGGAGATTGTTTCCTGATCTGTATATATGTAAGTCAAGAAAATCAACCGCCTGATAGCTCCAATCAATGGTGAAATGGATGTGATCATTGCATAGATTGATCCATTGGTGGAAGAGATGTAAACTAGCTTCAGTGCCAGTCCAAATGAGCAGCACATCATCAATGTACCGTCTCCATAAGAGGATCTGTGATCTGTAGGGGTTAGAGTCGTTGTGTATGTGATCCATTTCGTAATGAGCCATGTACAGATTGGCTACATCGGGGGCAAAAGTAGCCCCCATGCTCACACCCTTTATCTGTTGATATAATTGATCTTTAAAGAGAAAAAAGTTCTCTGACATGGCGAGTCTTACACATTCCAAGATGAAGTCTGTCGGTGTAGTGGTCACATCATTCCTTTGATTGAGGCAAATCTTGAGTGCTTCAAGTTCTTCTCTTTGTGGTATGGACGTATAGAGAGTTTTCACATCCATTGTCGCCAAAATGCAATGTTGTGGTAAGTCAAGATCTTGTAATAACAATATGACATTTGTGGAATCCTTGATGTAAGAAGGCATCTTATTTATGAATGGTTTGAGAAAGTAGTCTGTATACAATGATAATGGTTCTAGAAGAGAGTCACATGCCGAAACAATTGGTCTTCCTGGAGGTTGTCTTGGGTTCTTGTGGATCTTGGGTACAATGTAAAATGCCGGCGTCCTAGGGTGTGTTTTGTTTAAGGAATGCCGTTCTCCCTCACAGATCCAACCCTCCTGTTCCACATGTTTGGTTAGACTAGTAATCTCTTCCTGGAGTCTCATGGTCGGATCCATCAACAAGATCTTATATGAAGTGTCGTCGGCGAGAAGACGCAGGCATTCCTTGTCATAGTCAGCTGTTGACATAATGACAATCCCGCCCCCTTTATCAGTCGGTTTCAGTGGGATCTTGGTTGAGGTCTGCCAAAGATTTCCTTTCTTCACGAGTGAGATTATCTTGGTAGTAGTTCCTCTTGGTGAGGCCTTCATCCAGTGTTTTAGTGACCAATTTCTCAAAAGTTTCAAATTCTGCTGGGCTGGTGTGTGATGGCAGCATAAAAACTGATTTGGGCTTGAAGCCCGTGATGTTCTCTGGTGTTTCATGATTGTCGTTAGCAATTTCTTGGTGGTCCGGTAAGTATACCTCAAAAAAATACTTTAGCCTGATGCTGCGGAAAAATCTTTTCAATTCCATCTCGGCTTGAAAAGGATTTGCTCGAGCAGATGGTACAAAAGATAAGCCTTTACCAAGTAAGGTCTCTTCCGACGCTGTCAGTGTTCTAGAAGACAAATTAAAAATAGGTATTTGTTGCATCATGGCAGGTTTGAGTACCACTGGCGGGTTCTCATATACTGCCCTTGTTGTTGCAGTCCTCTTCATGGTCGTCCTCGTTGCCCCCGTGGAAAAAAAGGATGTGATGGTGGTGGGCCTGGAGCGAGCGAGGAAAAGGGCTCTCAACATGGATAGAACGGTATGCTTGACACCGAAGGAGAAAACAGAGATGAACAGACTTGTGTGTGTCACTACTTATAGCCCATTGAGCAATCTCACCAAACAAACAATTAACATACATTGGCATATGATAAAAAAACAAGGGCACTTTGCACAAGAAGCCCATTTTTGCATTCAAGAAAAAGAGAAGCCTAAGGGATAACTTGGTTCACACATATACCGAGGCAACCAAGACTCCAAATATATTGTGGGATTTACCGAGTGCAGTGTTAGGGAGAATTCTCTGTTTAGGCTGAATTTCCTAACCTAGTGAGTCCCCCAGCAGCTTTGCTGGATTTCTGGAGTTTGTTTTTGCCATCCTGCCAAGAGTGTGACCCTTTTCCTCTCACTCTTGGACATGTATGTGTGTAATTCCTTTGAAATGTCAATGTGTTCGATGGGCTATGGGGTCTTTTACTCCATAGGGTCTCATAAGTTTTTCTATGTGTGTCACTCTGCACCCTACGTGTCGTGACACGGGGGCGCCCTAGCAGGTCCCCCCACCATAGACTCCATACCCGGGGACTGACTACCGTCTCCCCGGGCATGTAAAGTCACCATTGGCTTTACTAGACCTAAATTTGCTAACAGAACTAGTACCAACCATCTTATTGTGGACGTGCTAGTAGGGGTAATTCGATTACTCCTGGATCTGTTACTCGAGGGGGCACTGTCCCGTCCCTCCTCGTCGAGTTTTGGCTGGTGGCAGTGGAAACTACTTGTTATGTTCGACCCCGAGCATAACCCCATGGGATCCGTCCCATTGTTGAAGATTGATACTGTTTTTCGTTAATCTCCAACGTACCACCGATCTACCTATCTTAAATAAGTCTATCGAGTGGTATTTTCTGCCAGAACTCGGGTTGTAAAATGGCGTCTGTGTTTTTCTCTGTGACTCCTAAACCAAAGGTTGAGCCCTTTGTTCCACTTTTGGCGGGCCTCTGGACAGAGACCCTCCAAAGTGGTGCCATTCTGTCTGGGTTACCTCAGGGGTGTGGGAGGGGGTTTAGACACCCTGGACCGAGTTGCCTTGCCAACTCAGGTCGCACTCTGGAGTGATTGGCCCAGGTGGTGAGCCTTCCCGCTCACCACTTAGCATGTGTTGATTGACAAGCTAGGCTGAATGAATGGGGGACGTCTGCATAAAAGCAGGGCTTTTGGGACTGGATCTTCAGCAAGTCGCCACTGGACCTAAAGAATCCGACGAGGGTAACGCTGAACCGACCTGCACGACGACACCTCCGGTGGAGCCCTGCGGAATCGTCTCACAATCTCCCGACGACAGAAGAGATCTCCCTGCCGGAGAGGCTCTTTCCCTGGCTGGTGGGAACAACCAGTCTTCTTCTTCTTTGTGCTTTTTGATCACCCTGGACGCAGTGGTCGAATTGCCCGTGCAGAGCACCCGGCAACCGGATAGCCACTACTCCGGCATCGTGATCGAAAGGTGGTGCCTTGTGACGAAGCCCTCCGCGGCTGGTTTCTTCCCTGGTGGTGCACCGGACCTCTTCTCTTCGACGGCGAGAACATCTCTTCTCTTGGCCAAGATCCGTCGTGCATCCACCACCAGGAACAACTGCCCCCGCTGGAGCGGTCTTCCACAACAAGGTACCGTAACCGCCTGGCTTCCCTGATCGATCGGTTCGTGTCAGGTATCTGATTCCTCTCCGTTCCGTTGGGTTGCCTCCAAGCTTTATTCACTCTTTGTTCTGAACTGGTTCAACCTGTCGCTAACCAAATTGCTAACTAAGACTTGAGCGCATCATCCGTAGAGACTTTCCAGGACATCGTGCCTTGCCTCTCACCGAGTGGGCCTGGCCGCCGAACTGTATGATCTAGTGTGATTAATGCCTTCTTGCCTTGCATTTTTACCCGCTTCAGTACGAACCGTGTTGACTTCATTACCTGCCTATCTCTTCTCTCCCTTCCTCACTAAATATTCGAGTGTCATCTGGGTTGAGGTATACACCTCTGTCTGAAAATAAGTGGTGCCGTAGAACCTAGAGTTGTCGATATTGTGTTTTCGGGGATTGAGCTTTATTCCATTCTGCAGAGTAATTGTATTTTGATTTGTTTGCCGTGGTTCGCTTTAGTATTTTTCGTAGACGTTCTGTTATTAATAAATAACTTACTATCTTTATACTAAAGCCTGGTTGCGTGTTTACTCGTTTTGCTGCGAAGAATTACCCTATCTTGTATGCTCCCTATACTGACCAACTTTTCTTGAGAGAAGTCTGACTGCTCAGCCACAGCTACCAATTGAATCTGTGTGGTACAGACTGCTACCAAGTGGGTTCATCGCAACACCTGTAGTCCTAAATCTTTTGCAGTGGTCCCAGAGGGAGCTGCACAGGTTTCCGCCTAACATGCAGTGGGACACTACCCATGTGGTAATTGTGTGGCTTGTCGCTACACCACCCCTACAAAAACCTTTGACTACAAGGACTTTCATCGCACTCTGAAAACTCACACTAACTGTAACAGTAAGTGTGTGATCTACGGAATACGATGCCCATGCCTTTTGTTATACCTAGGCAAGACAACCAGACCGATCAAACAGCGGATCTCTGAGCATAGATCATGCATTAAAAATAGAATACCGGATAAGCCTTTGGTCGAGCATTTTAACCGATTAGAACATACAAATGATGACATATCTTGGACCATCATATAGCAACTGTCTCCACAGAAAAGAGGTGGAGATAGGGACAAAGCATTAACTAGACTTGAATAACAGTTAGTGCACAAACTTGATACTGTGAAAACAGGTTTGAATATATCTGTAGAATGGAAACATTTTTACACCCAATGTGTCCCCACAGATAGCTTTGTTTGCTCATGCTGCCTGCTCTCCTTTCTCATTTCTGTTTTCTACAATTAGACCTATTTAGTGGCATCGTTCTACAAGTGGAATTGTTGTCCTTGTGAGATTTTGGCATGCATAAAGAATTATGAATTTGCCCTCATGCCTGAATGTGATACTCTGGAGATTGGATTGTATCATTGTGTGAAATCGCAAATGCACAATGCAATGTTTAATGTGTTCTTAGCCAAGTATGACTCAATTCCATCTGGTTTAGCACTACATCCACATTGACATGTTGGAACATAGCGAGCATATGTTGACATTCTCACAATACTATATGAAAAAAAAAAATTGTTGAAAAATGTTCTTGAAAAAATGTTTTTGGAACAATATGTCATGCTTTGAATATGTCGGCCAGAACCAGTGGTTAACCAATATCCGGACACGTGTGGTGGAAAAATGGTTTCAGTTTTTTAGCCCGGGATCAGTTTTACTTCCGTGGCTTTAGCTTGTAATATCAACCCCGCCCCGGCCACACTGCACAATCTACTAGGCTTATTTAGACACACCCTGGCAGATGGGCGGGACAGACACATTGAGGAACATGGGGAGTTGACATACTTGTCGCAGTAACCGTTCGTGCCTGCCGATCAATACTGCGTGCCTTTTGACATGACGGCCATGGACTATGTGCGTATTGGTTTTCCTTCACTCTTTTTCTGAGGCATGACTCGGTCGTGGTTACGCTATTAAGCGGTATGCATTCCTTGTACACGGTGCACCATGATCGAGGGCACTGCCCCCTGGTCTGCGTGGCCGGTGGGGATTGGTCAAAGGACCCATGACGCCCTATCAGGGGCGCGCCACTTCAGGGCCAATCAGCGTGACTTACGGGTTTGATTACCCGGTGTCACCTAGACAACGGTTTCACTTTCATGGTTACTGCTGCTCGCAGAGCAGATGCCAGTTTACGCTTCTCTTCGATTCCAAGGAAGTAAGTTCGGCTTGTTTCTGTCATGCTGTTTTAACTCCGTAGAGCGCGTACATGCCAGTTTACTTGGTTCGTGCCCATAATAGTGCATTTAATAATATGAGCCTGTTTCAACCGGATAAAGTTTCTGAGCCATCCTGGGCTCGAACTTATTCTTTGCAAAAACGATATAGTGGCAGATTATCACACTCGTGCATTATCTTTTGCACACAGGGTTTGTCAACCATAGACATACCAGGAGAGAAACTTGTGCAGGAATTGTCTCCGCCATTACCACGCAGAAGACACTGTTTACCACTTGAGGTAAGCCCTTACCCTATTTTAGAGTATATTGTGTAAGATACCAGGACCTGGATGGCATTTTGACAGATCCTCACATGGCATTACAGGTACCACAGATACGAATCTGTCTTTGTTTACGGCGCATTGAATGGCCGTTGGACTCCTATACTCATAATGGATCCCCTCTTACCCTGGCATTGGATAAGCCTTTGGTAAAACATAGGCTTCTCAACTAGAGAGCTTTGTTTTCTTTATGTAATATAGCATCTATAGAGAGCTTTGTTTTGAATTATCATTTTAACCATTGAGGTCCCCCTCCACTCACTGCACTCCATTTGTTGTCGTTGTTGTTTTTATAGATAGAGACCCTGGGACTACCATTTTTCCACCACACATCCTGATGAAGGCCTTCTCACCTAGCTGCACTCTACAGCTCCTTTAGGCCGAAACACCGTTGTGTCGACGACAAAACATTACATGAACAGTGTATAGTTTAAACACTGTTGTTGTTGTGACTTTTTATGTTATGTCAATGAATGTTGATTTGTGTCCTCGTTTTGCAACCGCACTGATAGTAATCATTTGCTGTTGTATATTTGTGCATTAAGATCCTTTCTTGATACGTATCATACCGATTTGTATTATTTTCCAGAATACCCCTGGGTACTCTATCACCAATATTATTAAGACTATTAAAACACACCAATGTGAAAGAATGTATTTGTATTGATATGTATACATTTTGGCATTTGGGAGCTGTGGGACCTCTCACCCTGAAAAAAAAAAATGTTGTTTTGTTTACTCAAGTATACCCACCTGAGTCTTTCAGGGCTCTGCCAGGTGCCCTAATATTTAAATCTGGTTGCACGTAGTGCAATACTATGTGTACAGAGGTGGACAGGCCCTCAGGCCACTGGCTTTTGTGTGTGGGTTGTGGGCAGTGTAAAGATTGATGTGTGCATGCTTGTATTATGTTGTGGTGATTGTGACCATCTACTGGACTAGTGTGTGGCAGATGGCTCATTCCAGTGCCCCGAGGGTTATGGCCACTGGGCAGATTCTTGGGTGTATAGTTGTATTATGCTTTGGTAATTGTGGCAGCTACTAGAGTTTCGGGTGCACTCAAGAGTGTGCCCACTGGCTGCAAGTAGTGTAATAGTATGTGAACAGAAGTGGACACAGTGTGTGGCAGGTGGCTTGTTGGACTGCCCTGTGATTCTTGGGTGTATCATATTCTGTGCAGTGGGTGGGAGTAATGTAATAGTATGTGAAGTGAAGTGGACAGGGGTTTAGGTGGATGCCTTATGTGTCTGGGTTGTGGCCCCTGGGCAGATTCTTGGGTGCTTCACTTTATTATGCTGCATTGGTTGTGGGCAGTCAATAGAGTCTTGGTGTTCACTGGCTGGAAGTACTGTAACAGTATGTCAACTGAAGTGGATAGGGCCTCAGGCAGCTGTGTTATGTGTGTGGGTTGTGGTCCGTGAGCATATGTTTGCATGCATGGCTGTATTGTTCTGCAGTGGTTGTGGCCAGGCCTTACACTCCTGGGACCCTTAGCCGCAGGCCACTGGCATATGGATTGCACAAATATGTGTATAGAATGAAATTTGCAGATTACAAAGAAGTATGACACCAATAATTGTATGCTCACTGTATGTATTGTTGTGGCCCTGTGCACCTTTTTTGCACACAGTGCACAATCCTGGTAGAGCGGCAATAGCAGATTTGAATATTGTGGTAGGTGGAAATGCAGGAGAAATCGCTGTTTCATTGTCTGTAATAAAATAAAACATAACATGTTAGGGTAGTGACTTTGTAATGTCGTATTGCATTGCATTGCAGACATTGGTGTACTTTGTGGACCCTCATAATTCGTACTTAACAAGTACTATGCTTTAAACAAGTGTACTGTGCAATGTGCTTAGTTCCTGTGTTTGTTCGCATAATCATTTGGTCGGTGGGAAAAAAAATCCATGCAGGATTTTAAAAAACCTTCTACGTTCATTTGTTGTTATGTGGCACACTCTGTTTCAGTGACATGTGCACTACTTACAGCAATATTTAAGGGGCATGTCTCTGTGGTATTCTGATTATAAGTACTGTTGTAGTAGGAGGAACTGAAATGGTGTATAATTTTCCTTTTGGAACTGGTGGTACTATGGTTGCAGTTAGATATCAGTTGGTGTATTCTAACTGCTTCCTCTTTTTAGCAGTATTTGCTTATGCATTTGTTTGCTGTTGATGTTTTCTTAGTACTGTGGTATTGCACTGTAATATTGCAAGATTGTGGGGCAGTTACATACCTGTTGGCGTATCCTAACTGTTGGTAGTTTGAAAGTTGTTGAGGGTATGTGTGTAGCACTGTGATTGCTGAAGGTTGATTTTGGCATTGTGACCGCTGGAAGTAATATTTTAGTACTGCAGGTACAGTGAGATACCAGTTGGTGTATGCTGGTTGTTTATACTTAATAAGTGTTGAAGGGTTTCCTCAAAAGAACTTTCCTTTTTTCTGGTGGATTTCAAATTGTGTAGTAATGGGAAGAAATGTTGTAGTATTATAGTTGCAGTTACCAGTTTGTGTATTCTAACAGTTTACAGTTTCTCCGTTTTGCAGGGTATGTCTTCAAGCACGTTAGTTTGTGTTGTGGATTTAAAATGTTCTATATTGTGAAGGGCCTTTGCAGCACTATGGGTGTAGTTGCATGTAGTTGTGTATTTCTTGCATTGGTATGCATATTGTTAAACAGCTGTTGCCTTATTCTACCAGTTGGTGGTTTCAGAGGTTATTGAGGACAGTTTGTAGACCCTCATACTCAGTATTTTTCTTTTTAAGTACTATGTGGGAAACAATATTAGTGTGTCCTTTCTACAGTTGTTGTTTCTGTGACTATAATCATTGGGTCATTGGGGAAAAAACTGTATAGCAGCAAAACTGAAGCCTTCATGGGCCAGTTTCTGTATGCTAAGTTGTTCCAGTTTCACAGGGTAGAAGTTTTTTTTTCCCTTTTATTGATCAGTGAGTACATTTTGGTTTCAAGAATATTAAGTAGGTATTTGCTGGTAATCTCTGCTTCAGAGTAACGGAAGTATCACTGCATTCAAACAATCCACATTTCTTTTTAATGTATGCACTATAGTGAGCTGCACTGGTTGTTGCACCCGTGTGGTAGATTATGCCTACTGTTGTGTAGGTTTTCTTGCCAAGTGATACTTACCCATGTGTGAAGCTAGTAAGCTTGCAGTTGTTTTTGGTACCAACTGCATTGTATCGTAAAAGCATTACTATTACGTATTGGCTATGTGATTGTATCTGTAATGTCAAACGATTGTCGGAATTGCAAGTAGTACATAATATGCCATGGTTTGCATTTTGTACGAGCCGATGAAATGGAATGGATTCACAGTTAGGTATAGATACATACACAAAGCGCTCGTTAGGGAGTTGTTCCTGCACCACATGGCTGCAGAGAGTGCATGTATGTTTCCACACGTATGAAATCTCGAAGATTTCATTTATAGGTATGTTATTGCTTTCCAGTACTTGCAGTAAGTACATTGGAAATTCTTGTGGATCTTTTTGTGTGTTTATAGTGAATCTCACCATTCCCTCACAGTAGTTCAATTGCTGCCTTATTACTGAGACACGAGACACTGTAAGTGTTCTCAGGATTGTTTGTTGCATGTCTGTGAAGGAGTAGCATTTGCAAACACAGCTAGTCCGAGCCGTTTAAGTACATGTTTCAACAATCGGTGGCAATTGGAACAGAACATTGATTTCTACATTTGCATAGCAATTTACACCATTTGTATTGCAAAATTTGAATAGACCAGACAGTTCTGTGTCTGACTCATTTGATAGAAGTCCATGTGGTTTCTTTGAAGAGGTAGTTTTCTTTGTTTGTGCAGTTGGGTATGCATTTGCCTTTTCAGTACATCCTTCTGTGATTGTGGTAATAGATGGAGTGCCAGCTGCTTTCAATTTCTTTGGTGGTCCTTTTGGGAGATCATGTATAAGTTGTGTTTGCATTACTTTTCATTTACAAGGTTTTCCCTTTTAAAGGAACAGGGTACATTCTGAGATGGGGTGTGTAGACAGCACATAGTCTGTTGTACTCTACTATGCAAGGAATGTCAGTCTTGACTTTACTTGCATCAAAACTGACTAGAAATAGTCCTTAAAATGTATGTAGGAGTTACAGTGCTATGAAACTCATGCCTTCTTTAAAAACTGTGCTGACAATGTCAATCAATGCTTGATGTAGGGTTAGAACTTGCAATTTATGAATACTGACTGTGTATGCTAGAGACAGTGAAAACTGTTCTCTGCGCACATAAATGTCTTTGAAAAGAAGGAATTGAGCTGTTGAGTGTCCTATCCCTTCAACCTCTGAAATTTTGAATATTGACAAACTGAATGCTGTTGTCATGCGGGTATGTCTGGAAGCCAGCAACTGGACCAAGTGCTCCATTAACTATACCTTGCTCCATGTCATGGTTACTCTTTAAGATTACTCTACAGTTTAAACACAATGTTAACATTTTCTACAAACCAGATGTGTTAGAGAGAGCATTTTCTAAGGTATTAGTTGTGTTTCGGTTTGTTGACACATAGGTACTGTCATACCATGCACATCCAGTTTGTCTGTGGAGTACGTTTCAACTAGCGGCTGCATTTCATTTTTCAACATTGTTTCATTGAATTGTGCACAGCTTGCTAGGGTTGGTATTAAGGACATACAGTTTACATGTTTTTGTGCTAATTAACATCAGTAGAACATGTGTTATGCCTGTATAGCTCATGGATGCGTTCGGATCGGTGTGCTTCCTTAGAAAGCACACCAATCTGAACGCTTTTAAAAATGTTGGCATAGGTGAGGTCTGCAGACTGATGCATGTTTTCAGTTAGTTCTCTGTGTTGGAAATGTTGGCAGAGATTTACATTTCCTATGCTGCCAAGTGTCTTACGGCATAGTTTGTGTCCTAAGGCTTTTAGGCTTTAAAAATAGGTACACCTTTCACTGGTGTTAATTGATGAAGATCTCCAAAAACAATAACGTGTTTTCCTCCAAAGAGTCTGTTTTAAAGCCCTCTTGCAATCGGAGGTGAATCAAAGACAACATTAAGTTGGAGACCATGCTCACCTCACCTATTGGGAACATTTTCATTTGTTTCAAAACTCTGCGTTGCTCCATAGCAGATTCTGCTGAAAGTTTGCAGTAGTTTGATTTGTTTTGGTGTTCTACTGGATGGAGTAGCAATCAGTGTAAAGTAACACCACCTATGTTGCAGGCAGCTATACCTGTGGAGTCAGTTACAACAGCTGAACTCTTGTTGTTTGTCAATAGTTAGAAGAACTTGCTGATGATTTTTATTAAGAATGTTTTGCCTGAACCAGCTTGATCACTTATATAGAGGAGTACAGGTTTATAGTTTTGACAGGTACAACTTTTAGTTTTGTGCTGCACACATTTTCAATTTCTTTAGTTACTTCTAAGACAATGCTACGCTGCTCAATGTTTAGTTGTGATTTCAGTAGAGAAAGATTTCTGCAGATTGCACATACTGACATATGGTGTTTTCTACTTCAGTCATGTCTAATTCTGCCTCATTTGGTATGAGTGGCTGAACAAGTGGTTTTTTGCTTATTGAAAGAGAAGGTTGTCTGCTCTCAGGAGTGTCCACATTTTGTTGTGCTTGAAGTGCTTCTTTTTGTTGGCGTTCATTGTCTAACATGTTTTTGTATTGAGTAAAGTTTTTATCTGTTATAGTGCTTTCACTTCCATTGAAAGCATCTTCATAGGAGGCACGGCTGTCCAATAAATCTTCTTTTCTCCATTGTTTAAAATTTTGCAGTCGGGACATGTAGTACAGTTCCCTGTGTTGAGACATTTTTAATGATAGCTTCATATGATTAATCAGGTTCCATTTGGTAAATTTAACCAGGCTGCCCTCACAACTTTTGACTATGTAGTTACCTTTTTCTCATCTGGTTTAATATTATTTTTGTATGAGAAATTTTGGGCTATGTGATATAGGCACATGGTGTAGAAAGCAGTACTCCTGTTTGGGTAGTATGTATCCAATAAGTTGTTTTTCAAAATGTCATGGATGTTGGGATAATTTTTGGCTATTTTTTCTCTGTCTTGGTATGTTTGAGAACTCTTTTTCTGGATGCATCAGGAGCAATGCTTAGCCAGGCTATGTTTTCAGATTTCCCATAGGAGGCAATGTCAGATAAACAGTCTGCGGCTTCATAACTGCCACATTCCTTTTGGAGAGCATTTTTATGCCAAAGCTGTACAATTTATGTGATAGGTCTTTGAGCTCTTTTTCTCTGCTTTGGTTAAGTAGGCTGTGACATATTGTGCATCTTCAGTGGAATTGTCTGCAATGTACTGCACATCTATGTTTGCATTCCACAGGAGGGCAATGATTGCATTGTAACCATTGATGTACTTTGATGCTCCTGTTCTTTTTATGCAGTATGTGTTCTTAGAAGATTTGCCTTTCACACTGTGTCTAACCGAAGACATGAAGCTGTTTACTTGCCCTGTTGCTGCAACTGGTCTAGGGAAACCAAACCAGCATTTGGTGTAATATTTGCCTTTGTTTTTATATTTGCGCTGACAATATTTGCCACACTTGTGTCTTTGAAACTATAAAATCTGTGCATTTAGGTCGCTATGTGTATTTTCTGAAGGGATTTCGCAAGTGACATATTTGTGAATGAACTGCAAAACAGTTGCATCACTGTCCTGACCAAATTTAGGAGCATTTTCAATCCACAAAAGCATGTAGATGTGTGGTGCTCCTCTGGCTTGATATTCTTTTCTCCAAAAGAAGTGTTCCACTTCTCCGAGGGGAGGAAGTGTTTTATTACAAATAAAGTGCACCATGGCAATAAAGCAAAGATGGAAGTACCTTGATACATTTACAGGATCAAGAGAGCAGAGTTCTCCTTGTTTTTTCATGTCTATGGGCCTCATTACGAGTTTGGAGGAAACCATGCCATTAATAAGGGCATGGCTTCCTCCAAACTCATGTCCGGGTTCCCTGAATGGGGAATTACCGGATATTCCGACTTTGGGGGGCCCGGTATTTCCCCATTTAGGGAACCCAGAGCCGGATGATCCCCATTCCCATTTGAGCCCCCGTAGGGCTCAATGGGAATGGGGGGCATGCTAACAACATGCCCGTTAATGACGGGCCTGTTGTTAGCATGCTATTTGCCTCGTGGGACCCTCAAAGGATGTCTGGTCTGTCCAGACATCCAGAGCGGATCCCACGAGGGAACCTCGTAATTGGGCAGAATGGGTTTAACGGCACCGGCACCATTACCGGCGCCATTAAAAACATTCTGTCAGGGTCGTAATGAGGCCCTATACCTGTTTTGTTTTTGTTTGCTATGCTTAGGAAAGTGTGCAAGTCTTCCCATGCCTACTCTGCCCAACTTTATGTGACAAACCATGTGGGTGGGCCAAGGTTGCATAGAATACACCGTACATCTGCGTGCCATCAGAACCAGTATTCTTTCGTAACACGCATGTTTGCCGAGAGGTTTGTAAAACTTGACTGTAAAACTTGACCTTTATCTTGTACCTTTCGAAGTAGCCGTGTAGCAGATATGTTTAGAAAATGAAAACCTGTTTTCAATGTGTGTGCAACTCCATAACATAGTTGCTAGTTCACTTTCAAAGAGGAGGTGGAATATGTATTCCATGTTTTGTCTGAATCTAGGGTCTTTAGAATACATTCTGATTTGTGTGCATCTTGCATCATATCTTCCACCTTTTCCAGTTGGAAAGAGCAGAGGAAAGGCTTGTGCGTCTACACTTTTTTCCCACATACTGATTGGCAATCCTTTGGCTTGCCGCATTTGATGTGTTTCCAGTGCATTGTCTATGGTGTCTTCGGAGTGAAGAGGGTGAATTGTATAGTGGTCTAAAATATTGGAGGCTGCAGTAGGATGTAGAAGTTCAAATTGGGCCGTTGTTAAGGAGTCCTGAATTACTTTGGTGGTTTCTCTCAGGTTTTCTTCAATGTTTGTTTCTTTGTAGTATGCATTGTTGTCTTTAAGATATTGCATGGCTTTCATAACTTTGTTTAAATCCACTAGTTGCTGCCACATATGTTATTGTCTTTTGTAGAAACACCATTCACCAGTATAATCAAAGATTGTTCTATTGGCCGTTGCACTCATAGAGTGTCTAAATTTTCTTTGAGATCTAATGGCAAATAAACTACTTTGCCACGGATGCCTCTCAGTAATTCAGTGGGAGGCAATTTTGCAGTTTTTGGTTGTAGTTGTATTATTGCTTGAAATGGGTGTACTGTTTCGATTGTAATGATCTCATACAAATGAAGCTGTTGGAGTGTGTTTGGCCCTAGGAATATTTCCAAATTATTACTGATAACCTGTTTAGGCATTTGGGTATTGTCAAGTTTTGCAGTGCCGTATGTGCACAGTATTGAAGGGTTGACCATTTTGTATTTGTTTTCTGCTATAAGGTAGAGAGCTAATTGGAACCATTGGGATTCCTCATTGTCTTCTATTTTGTACATTATATCTATAGTTTTCATGCTCTTTGTATATAAAGTTCTGCGACAACACATACATACCTGGTTTTGTACTTCAGCAGATGTGCTTTTGAACTTCCGTATTTCTGTTCTGTGGGCCTCATTATGAGTTTGGATGCAGCCATGCCTTTAATAAGAGCATGGCTGCCTCCAAACTCGGGTCTGGGTTCCCTGTATGGGGAAATACCGGGCCATTCCGACCTTGGAGGGCCTGGTATTTCCCCATTCAGGGCACCCAGACCATCCCCATTCCCATTTGAGCCCCCATAGGGCTCAATGGGAATGGGGAGCATGCTAACAACGGGCCCGTTGTTAGCATGCTGGGCCGCTCGTGGTACCCGCTAAGGACAACTAGTAAAACCAGGCGTCCAGAGCGGGTCCCGCGAGCAGACCCTGTAATAGGGCAGTAAGGGGTTAATGGCTCCGGCACCTTTACCGGCGCTGTTAACCCCTTACCGCCCACCTCATAATGAGGCCCTGTATGTGTGTAATAGAAAGTTGACATCTGCAAGATAGTCGCTGCTGTTTTCTGAACTTACTGCAGTTTGTAAGTGCTCTTCAGTTTCCAACTATTTGCTTTGGATGTGGTCTATTTGTTCGAGCAGCTGTTTGGCTCTACCATGCAGGAAAATATCATTTAAACGCTCCAGTGCTAAAGCTGGACTTTTTGCATAGTACAGTTTGTGAATGAGATTTCTTACAGTAGAATCGTGTGTTGCTAACATTTTGATATGGTGGAAGGTGCTTTTGCAAGCAGGTCCAGAAATGCAGCCTAATGAATGTCCTCTAAGTCCTGTGTATTTGCGCACTGGACAGGAGTCCATAGTTTGTAGTATTTGTCGTTGGCTTTCACATAGTGATTGAGGAACTGCTAAAAAGATTTAATAGAGTTTTGGCAAACGTTACACATTGATGTGCATGGCCATTTGTAGATGGGGCATATTGGTTCGGTGGAATGGAGAGTTGAATCTAAGTTTGATGGGGATATTTGTCGAAGCAGTGTTTCTTCTTCCATTATGGTATTGTCTAAATGTTAATTCACTCGCCCACTGCTATGTATGAAAATTTGGTTTATTTGCTCTTCTTTGTATGATTCTTCATTGAAGTATGGCTCTGTGCTGTTGGTGTGACTCCTCTCACCTGTACAGATATTGCCAAAGGTATCTATGCTGATATTGCATGTGTTGTGAAGTACTGGTTGTAGTTTAAAAATTAATTTTGTTAGTGGTTTACTTCTGTTTAAAATTAATATAAAGAATGTCCTTTTGAGGAGCATTGCACTGTCTACAAGAGCTTCCAGGATTGCTTTTCTGCGGTAAGTTTGAAGGGTTGAGCGTGATTTCTCCCCTGTATTTATAAGGTTCTGAAGGACTCTGTGGTGGAACATTTTTTGTAAAATTAATCTTTTGGAATGCTTACTTGTGGCTATGTTACCATTTGTACGTGCACTGTTAGCAGTAGTGATAGCTGCAATCTATTTAGTACATTTCTTTTTATTTTTACATTTTGAAAGAGGAGTTAAAGTTTGTTTACTGTTAGGTGCTTTTGTTTTCATTGGCGACTGTATTAGCTGTTGTGTTTGAACTTTCTGTACAAATTCTGCTAGAGGTGGATGGCTATTTTGTATGCTTTTAGGTTGATCTGATCTATTCCTCCATTGGTTTCTATGCAGTTGATTTTTGGTAGGCATTCTGTAGTATCTGTTGAAGAAAAAAGGAAAGTTTGGGTGTGCACATTTTGGAATGTATATGTGTGCAGTGTGCATGAGTGGTTGAATATGAGGGTAGGCATATAGATAGAAGTGTGTGATTGTGTAATGGGCTGTTACTTTATGTTGGGATGGCTGTATTGGTATCTGGGTGTTACTATAATGGCGGTCAGATGACAATAGAACGTGGGCACCTGTTGAGGTGTAATGAGTAAGTATGAAGCAAATACTGTTGGGTTGATGGAATTGTGTATCTTACAATACAAGAACACTGCACTGTCGGAGTAAGAGGCAGAATATTACGATAGTATTGCACTTACTTTCTTGGATGTTGGGAGTACGTTTCTTCTAGGTTCTTTTTTCAATTTGACACGCCACTGGCTTTCACAAAAGAGGTGTTTACTGCAACTGTGAAAAGAAGAACCTAAGAACGTATGTTTCTTAATGGCATAGTGATTGCATTTGGAGAATACGTTATTTAAAATTGTAGGAGGATGTCGTGGCAGGAAGAGTTAGTGTGTGTGTGAAATCGGATAGCTTTGTATATGAATGTGGACTTGGTTGCATCAGCATTTTTGGTAAGATATCATATGATATGATATTGATATTGATATTTTATTTCTATCACGCTCATACACAAGTGTTTCAGAGCGTGACAAGGCAAGAGAAGGGGAACAGGGGAGAACAAAAACAACGATTTTGATAGGTTGATAGGTTATTTAGTACGGGCTTAATGCCCAGAGGTTTCTAAGCGCGGACACGGGGATCAATCCTGTGTTGCTCCGTGTCGCCTTGCTTCCAAGGTGAGCACATTGCCACTGAGCTATCCTCCCGGGACTGAGGGGGTAAGTGGTGTATTTGTAAGTGTGCTGTATGAGGTGCACTTTATCAAGTGTGTGTGTTGCTGTAGGACTATTTAGTTTGAAAATGGAGTAGTGCTAGTTGTAGATGAGTGAGAAAAAGGTTCAGATAGATGTACAGATCGGAAAGGAGAATGTTTTCATGTGTGTAATTCCATTAACATTTCTGGAGATATTTGCTTGCTACATGAGTGGAGCAATAATATCAGTTGTTTGATTTATTTATCCACATTTATACATGGTAATGTTCTCAATGAACACATACTTTTTTTTAAAGTAATGGTGCATTCTGTGAAGTGTGCAAGGTAATTGGCAGGTACCTTGTTGAGATGCATGCAATGTGACGTACCTGCTTTGCTTTGCTAGGATACATTCAGTTTTCCTTTTCCGTGAGCATTTTAGGAATTTCATAAGAGGTGTGCTAGTGGGAGAAAAGGTTGTACAAATGACAGAAGGAAAGAAGAGAGTAACAGTTTGAACATTACAATGGGTGATATGTTTAAATGAAAACTTTCAAAGCACATAGCACTGTGAGTGGCACTTGATGATAGGTGATGGGATAAATGACAGTATGCTTTTTGAGTAAGTTATGGAGGGTAAGTGGCAGGTACCTTGTTGAGAGGCACATACAACAGAGTTGCAAAACGTACTGTATAAAAATATTCATACCTGTAGTTTGTGGTGATGGATGGAGATGTGGATGAATTTGGAAGCAGATATCTTGGATAGTTTTACAGTACTTTTTGCTGGAGGACTTTTCAATCATAGGGAGACCTGTACTCTGAGTGTTTAATGGTAAATATGGAGTGTTCAACAGAGATGACAGAGTTAGATGCAGAGGTCTTGGATGCGATTGGTGGATGTGTGGGTGGATGTGTGTGTGACTGCTCAACAGTACCCAATGAGGGAGTGCCGCAAAGAGATTAGTGGGAAGGGAAGAAAAGCTGTCCCTGCCTTACAGGGTCCACGGACACTGCGGTAGTTGAAGAATCGCACGTGCCACATCCCACCCTTCTCAACATGCCTGGCATGGAAATGGGACTGTGTGGATTATCCAATCAGGTGTTGAGGGTGCGGTAATCCTTTTTTTCATTGCAGTGTATAGTGAAGATGGCAGAGGTGCTGAGAGTCAGAGTGTTGATCGTGGGTGATTCCTTTGTGGGTGATCTGCAGAGGTATGCCCAGGGAAGAAGCATTGATGACAATTTTTGTTTCTAAGGAGTGGACGATTTCTGGCGCAATGTGCCTGTGCACAGTTTGTAAGCTCTGCTTGAAGTTTGCAGAGATGTGGCCAATTTCAATACTGTTGATGTCCTAGTGGTGCAGTGTGGAGCACTGCATTTGGGTTACATCACTGCTGAAAGTTTGCTCTGTGGACTCAAGGGCTTGGTGAAAGCACTGATGCAGCTTTATCCCAATGCAAAGGTGGTTTTCTCCTGCATAACACCTATAAGAGTATGGAAAAAATCCTGATGTACTTTGTTCCCAGCAAGTGTTCGGAAGGTGTTTTGTAAATGGAGGCATTTCTGCATTTTTGTTCAGTGCTGGGTGTCATGGGAACTGGTCTCGCTGCTAGTTCTTCCACTCACTGATCTCTTAGGGAAATCCAGTATAGGCGGTTGGGAGCTATATGGAGTAGGACCTAGCATAGCTGGGCTAGGGTAGCTTAATTCCAGGCTGGGCACACCTCCGCATTAAATCATAGCAGTTAGAACCTCCCAACATGGTGCTCCATTAACACTGAGCATTGTACTCTGTGCATTTTCGTCTTCGGGCTTGGTTGGCTTTTTAAAGACAGGTCTGTGCTTCATGTGAGAAACTGTTCACATGCTCAACTCGGCTCCCAGCAGCTCCGGCTCTTCTGTGACTTCTCTTCACTCTGGAATTCCTGCAAGGGAAGAAGACTTCAATCTTCAATTTACCTGATCCTGTTCTGGACCCGCTTCGTCAATCCAGATTCTGCACATCACGGTGCGTACCCGCGCACACCATACTTCTGGCAATTGGAGCTCTGTACGTCTGGACACTGCTTCGTCTCTGGACCCGCTCTGCGATCCCGTCTCAGCACACCATGGTGCTAGCAGCGCGCTCCGCTCCCGGCACCACCTGTGAAAACATAAACAAAGACAGTGAGTAAAACTTCGATCCGGCAGCAATACTATTTGTGGGCTCTCTGTGCAGAAAGACGTCAGCTCTCACCCTTGGGTGCACAATAACAACCAGTGGGGTAACTGGGGATCTGAGAACTTGCCTGTACACTGCAACCCAGTTGGGAAGAAACTGGGAATCGGACCCTTACCTGCACTTTTCTAACCCAGTGGGATGACTGGGAATCTGAGAACTTACCTCCCCATCCAAAACCCAATGGGGCAACTGGGACCCCAAACGTACCAATGCACTGCAACCCAGTGGAGTAACTGGGAATCTGTGAACTCATAAACTGCAATCCGAGTGGAGTACCTGGGAGCCTTTGAACAATCCACCGATTCCAGCGACTGGGTTATCCCGGATTACCCTGCACAACCAACCAAGATTCAGTGCCCCTGCTCCACAGCAGGTTGGAGAACATGCCAGACAGCACTAAAGGTGAGCCTAGACCCCTAAATTCATAACACACAGGTTCACAGGGGGAGGGAGTCCCAGATTACTAGTGAGAGCACTGATCCTTTATTTGTGTGTTTTGACAGATTGTCTAGTCTCAGTTTGGAGAGGGGAAGAGGACCCATTTGCAGATTAGACAACAGAGGGATTCATCGCTCCCGAAGAGTACCAGGTGAGCGTGACAAGGCACGATGCCACCATAAACCACTCTGCCTGAGCGATGGAGACCTCGGATGTGGACCAGTTGGCACAACTCCTTGGGGAATTACGTGCTGAGGTACATGCCACTTGAGCTGAAACAAGTACCTTAAGGCGAGAGCTGGTGGTCAACATGGATAGAACTGAGGAACTAGCTTGTCAAGTGCTACAAGCACAGTCTGGACAAGTCCCACTACCTTGGGGTGTCCCTGTACCCCCTGTTGTGCCAGTTTTGGGTCCAGTACAAGTGGTGGTCCCAGGAAACATCCCTTTAGCATCTCCTAAAAGATTCACAGGGATCCTAGGAAGTTCGCCGTCTTTCTGAATCAGTGCCGCTTAGACTTCCTTTGTCGTCCTGGGGTTTTCCCGAATGACCAGTCAAAGGTGGCATTTGTACTATCATATCTGGGGGTCATGCGGCAGACTAGTCGGTGCCGTTGGTGAACAGAGACGACCCATTATTATGTGACTTCCCTGGTTTCCAGTGCGAGTTAGAGAAACTCTTCGCTCATCATGCTCAAGGACAAGCACTGGACAACACATTTTTATCCCTTCATCAGGGTAGTCCAGATCTTCTGGCTTATGTATCAACCTACAACTGTTTGGTTGTGAAGACCAATTGGCTCAAAAAGAAATGCGTCACCTTTTTTTATAGAGGCCTCCGAGGGAAACTTAAGGACGTTCTCGCACAGGTGGTGAATCCCCCGTAGGGTGCGCGGAGTATATCGATTTAGCCATCCAGTTGGACCACCGATTACAAGATTGCAAGACCGACCGGTCACTTTTGGAGAACCGGGCTTTCTTTGTCCAGCCCAAAGACTCCTCAGCCCGTAATACATCTGCTGATCGTCCCAAGCCTATGCAACTGGGGGTACTTCGGGGTCCTCTCACGAAAGCAGAAAGGGACCGAAGTTGTCAGGAACAGATATGCTTGTACTGTGGCCAGTCAGGTCACTTTCTCCGGAATTGCCTGGCTAAATCTCCTTGGAAAGCCGTAGGGGCCGTAGACTGTGAAAAAGAACACACAGAAAACTCCAACGCCCGGCAAACCTAGAGGCCAGTTTGTTGAGCGCAAAAGAAGGTTGTTGGGCCTTCCATTTCATGCTTCCAGTGACATTGGTCGATCAACAACATCCTACCAAGATGCACGCACTTGAGGCATTTGTGGATAACGGCGCTATAGGGAATTATATGGACCTTGGTGTAGCAAAAAAGATCAGATTACTCATCTGTACCAAAGGAGTGGCAGAGAACGTCATGGCTGTGGATGGAAGGCAGTTGCTTTCTGGTCCAGTCACACAATGGGTCCTGTTTAAAAAGAACAAAGAAAATACAATACAAAAAATAAAAAAATAAAGCTCTTTTCACAGTTTTAAAAATTAAAAATGCCAATGAAATGATGCAGGCCGAATCGCAGCCTTTAAGGTCTGCGGACAGTGAGGTAGTCCGCGGACACCTAAAATAAAGCGAGGGGTGGGTTCGTCAAGAACATTGCACTCGTTTCTGGGAGAAAGTGGTGGCTCTGAAAAGAGCCTTTTTGTAGTGTTTCTTTGTTTTTGGAAGGGTTGAAATTGAAACACCTACTAGAAAAATGCTTGCTATGCTTGCAAAAAACGCTGCAATGCATTTTGGATATTTCACAGAAAAAGCTGATTGCCAGCATCAGTAGGATGGACTCCATCTCTAAGAACATATTTTTTCTAACAAAGCGTAATGTGTTCATTGTGGAAGGAGGACATACCAACATCTCTTAAAAAGGAGCAAACATCATTGTTGACATTGCGCCTCGCTTTCTCCATTTGCGGACCAAATGAAAAAGAACGCAGCAACATCTTTCTATTCGCAATGGTACTGCTGTACAAAATGCATGCAGCAAACATGTGGTAGATTACAAAAAGCGGCTTCAAAGACATTAATTTTATATTTGCTTTCTTTTCTGCAATATACTGGCACTTTTCCACAGTAGTTATCAGTTTCTACACACATAATGCCAATGTTGCACCAGTTGGTGCACCTTTCCAAAGTGAGTACACCACCCAAGACTAGATGATATGGGTGAGAGTTAGTTATTTGGATACAAAATAGGAAATTGATTTGAAAAATGTTCTGAGTACCCAAGCACCTTCTGCCATTGTGGTGTTTTCCTTTGTAACTACCACCTATATCTTACTCCTAGTGTGCACATTTGCCACATACAGCTCACTCTTCTGTCTAAAATATGCCCCGACTTTGCCAGACGGAGAAAAACAAGTATAAATATTCAAATGTCACGTTTGTCTATTAAATTATTTCACAGTATTAAACGAGAGTTCACTCTTCAAGGAATTGGCACTTATAACTACCTACATATGAGACTTTCCAAAATAATGGTCTTTTTGGAAGATGCCCTCATTGATAAAAGTGACTGTACCGACAATGTTCTTAAAGGCACCATGAATGGTGATCATGAAAAGTGAATGACCTGCACTCTACATCAGAAACTTCAGTGTTTGACAAGTACAGATGAAACTGGAGTGTAGACCTGGGGTTACCAATCACAGAGAGCATCATGTTATATGTTATGTTATGTTATGTTATTTGACATTTATATAGTGCTCTATATATTATTGGTATAATTTCAAAGCGCTTGTGGGTTGAATGCCCTTGGGGACCGTAATCCAGGTCAGTCGAGAGAGTAGGGTAGCGTAGGGTGCTTGGGTGCACTCAATATGTGTGCAGCTGATGAGGTTGCCTGATGGTAGCTACATTCTAACATTAGGTGCTGTGGTGTTGAGAGATCACTTGAATGTGTGCGGTCTGGTGGTTGGTCTCTGAGACTGCATTCTGGCAGTATTAGGCCTGTGTAGGGCGTTTATGTGTGCTGCTAGGCCTATTTGTTCATGTGGTATAGCTCCGCTCTATCAGGATGTTGAGGTGTTCATGGAGTATTGTTCATATGTGAGAAACTAGTTCTAAATTGATTGAGGGGTACAGCTGTACTCCATTGTGTGTTGGTGTAAAGTAGAGAGTGAGCATAGTGGTAGGAGAGGTGAGTTTCTGGAGTAGATGTTTTATTTTTACGAGCCCAATGACAAGTTCCAGAGTTACATTCTGGATCTGGATGTGCTGGTAGAGGTTGCTGTCGTGTTTCGTGGTAGCTGCTCTTTGTGGTACATTCACAGCTAGGAGCAGAGTAAGATATGTTTGCTCGGTCAGAGTATCATTATTCTTAGGTTCATCACTATGCATCTCAGGGGCCCAGATTCTGGGTCACAGGTTGTGGTTTATGGTGGTTTGCAGTATAGGGTTAGGTAGGACATTTGGTTTCAGGACAGGAGCTATCTCGGACCAATGTAGTCATATCAAGCTCATTTTCCTGGTCTCTGGTTGTGGTTTATGGTGGGTTAGTAGGGTCAGTCTAGGCAGGATATTGGTTATAGGACAGTGGTTATCTCGCACTAACCTAATAACATTGAGGCAGTACTGCTAAAGGATAGGCTGGATGGAGGCAGTGTAGAGTCTGGGTGTTCTAGCGCCCTAGGGATCGTATCTTAGGAATGTAGTTGGGAGAAGGTATGGAGCATGATTGTATTATCGACTGATGGCACGAGAGGCTGCAGGGCCTGTGTAGTAGACTCAGGGAGCGGAGAGTCAGCAGTTACATATCGCAGTGCCTGCAAGAAACTAAGGTTGCCATCTGTGGTATTCACTTCCTAATTCTGCCTTGGTGATTTATTGGTCACTCTCTGTGGTCTCTTTGCTCAGTATTTCCTCGAACATTTGTCCGCAGGCTGTAATTACTTTCCACTGTAATATCATTGAAGTTGTGGTCCATGATGTTGTTGGGTTTTAGTGGCTCTTGTTGGTCCTAACCAGGTTTACGGAAAGAGCCAGGTTTTGAGAGCTCTGCAGAAGGCCATGTAGTCTTGGTTGTGTAGAATGTGCACAGGGAGTGAGTTCCACAGAGTTGAGACAAGGTTGAGAAGGCAGACCCCCCAATGCTGGTTGAATAGGAGGCTGGAATCGCTAGTAAGAGGGCAGTGCTTGAATTTAGGGTGCATGATGTGAGGTAGGGTTTAATCTTCTCTCGTGGGAATGTTGGGCCTGTCTTGTGCACTGCTCGGTGGGTAACGCTTGGGGGTTTAAAAGTGGCCCTTCATCCTACAGGGAGCCAGTGAAGGATGCAGAGAGCGGGGGAGGTGTGGTCCCTATGTCTGAGAGCAAGAAGGAGTTTGGCAGCAGCGTTTTGGGCTCTTTGGAGTTTGTTAAATTGGTATGCCAGTGCTCTCAGGTATAAGGAGTTGGCATAGTCCAGTCTCAACATAGCAATGGACATAATAGCAGCAAGTCTGTTGGGATAAGTGAGGTAAGGGAAAATGCATCTTAGGCATTTGAGGTGGTAGAGACAGGATGTTGATACATTATTGATCTGACGGGAGAGGGTTAGGCTTGAGTCCATAGTACAGCCAAAGTTTTTGACTAATTTGGGGGGAGTGCCAAGGGAGGGTGGACATGGCAGTGGTTGCGGGAGAAGGGCAGTATTGCCGCGCACCATGATCCAGGTTTTATCTGGTATCAGAAGGAGGTGATTTCTTGTCATCCATCAGTCAATATGGATTATTATGTGACTCCCTGGTTTCCAGCGTGAGTTAGTGAAACTCTTCACTCATCATGCTCAAGGACAAGCGCTGAACAACAGATTTTATCCCTTCGTCAGGGTAGTCCAGATCTTCTGGCTTATGTATGAACCTACAACTGTTTGGTTGTGAAGACCAAGGTGCTCAAAAAGAAACGCGTCACCTTTTTTTATAGAGGCCTCCGAGGAGAACTTAAGGACGTTCTCACACAGGTGGTGAATCCCCCGTAGGGTGCGCGGAGTATATCGATTTAGCCATCCAGTTGGACCACCGATTACAAGATCGCAAGACCGGACGGTCACGTTTGGAGAACCGGGCCTTCTATGTCCAGCCCAAAGACTCCTCGGCCCGTAATACATCCGCTGATCGTCCCAAGCCTATGCAATTGGGGGTCCTTTGGGGTCCTCTCACGAAAGCAGAAAGGGACCGAAGTTGTCAGGAACAGATATGCTTGTACTGTGGCCAGTCAGGTCACTTTCTCCGGAATTGCCTGGCTAAATCTCCTTGGAAAGCCGTAGGGGCCGTAGACTGCGAAAAAGAACACACATAAAACTCCAACGCCCGGCAAACCTAGAGGCCAGTTTGTTGAGCGCAAAAGAAGGTTGTTGGGCCTCCCATTTCATGCTTCCAGTGACATTGGTCGATCAACAACATCCTACCAAGATGCACGCACTTGAGGCATTTGTGGATAACAGCGCTATAGGGAATTATATGGACCTTGGTGTAGCAAAAAAGATCAGATTACCCATCTGTACCAAAGGAGTGGCAGAGAACGTCATGGCTGTGGATGGAAGGCAGTTGCTTTCTGGTCCAGTCACACAATGGGTTGTGTTTAAAAAGAACAAAGAAAATACAATACAAAAAAATAAAAAAATAAAGCTCTTTTCACAGTTTTAAAAATGAAAATTGCCAATGAAATGATGCAGCCTGAATCACAGCCTTTAAGGTCTGCGGACAGTGAAGTAGTCCGCGGACATCTAAAATAAAGCGAGGGCTGGCTTCGTCAAGAACATTGCACTCGTTTCTGGGAGAAAGTGGTGGCTCTGAAAAGAGCCTTTTTGTGGTGTTTCTTTGTTTTTGGAAGGGTTGAAATTGAAACACCTACTAGAAAAAAGCTTGCTATGCTTGCAAAAAACGCTGCAATGCATTTTGGATATTTCACAGAAGAAGCTGATTGCCAGCATCAGTAGGATGGACTCCATCTCTAAGAACATTTTGTTTTCTAACAAAGCGTAATGTGTTCATTGTGGAAGGAGGACATACCAACATCTCTCAAAAAGGAGCAAACATCATTGTTGACATTGCGCCTCGCTTTCTCCATTTGCGGAACAAATGAAAAAGAACGCAGCAACATCTTTCTATTCGCAATGGTACTGCTGTACAAAATGCATGCAGCAACCATGTGGTAGATTACAAAAAGCGGCTTCAAAGACATTCATTTTATATTTGCTTTCTTTTCTGCAATATACTGGCACTTTTCCACAGCAGTTATCAGTTTCTACACACCTAATGCCAATGTTGCACCAGTTGGTGCACCTTTCCAAAGTGAGTACACCACCCAAGACTAGATGATATGGGTGAGAGTTACTTATTTGGATACAAAATAGGAAATTGATTTGAAAAATGTTCTGAGTACCCAAGCACGTTCTGCCATTGTGGTGTTTTCCTTTGTAACAACCACCTATATCTTACTCCTAGTGTGCACATTTGCCACATACAGCTCACTCTTCTGTCTAAAATATGCCCCGGCTTTGTCAGACAGAAAAACAAGTGTAAACATTCAAATGTCACGTTTGTCTATTAAACTATTTCACAGTATTAAACGAGAGTTCACTCTTCAAGGAATTGACACTTATAACTACCTATATATGAGACTTTCCAAAATAATGGTCTTTTTGGAAGATGCCCTCATTGATAAAAGTGACTGTACCGACAATGTTCTTAAAGGCACCATGAATGGTGATAATGAAAAGTGAATGACCTGCACTCTGCATCAGAAACTTCAGTGTTTGACAAGTACAGATGAAACTGGAGTGTAGACCTGGGGTTACCAATCACAGAGAGCATCATGTTATGTTATGTTATGTTATGTTATGTTATTTGACATTTATATAGCGCTCTATATATTATTGGTATAATTTCAAAGCGCTTGTGGGTTGAATGCCCTTGGGGACCGTAATCCAGGTCAGTCGAGAGAGTAGGTTAGCGTAGGGTGCTTGGGTGCACTCAATATGTGTGCAGCTGATGAGGTTGCCTGATGGTAGCTACATTCTAACATTAGGTGCTGCGGTGTTGAGAGATCACTTGAATGTGTGCGGTCTTGTGTGCGGTCTGGTGGTTCGTCTCTGAGACTGCATTCTGGCAGTATTAGGCCTGTGTAGGGCGTTTATGTGTGCTGCTAGGCCTATTTGTTCATGTGGTATAGCTGCGCTCTAGCAGGATGTTGAGGTGTTCATGGAGTATTGTTCGTATGTGAGAAACTAGATCGAAATTGATTGAGGGGTACAGCTGTACTCCATTGTGTGTTGGTGTAAAGTAGACAGTGAGCATAGTGGTAGGAGAGGTGAGTGTCTGGAGTGGATGTTTTATTTTTTTTTCTCAGGTATAAGGAGTTGGCATATTCCAGTCTCAACATAGCAATGGACATAATAGCAGCAAGTCTGTTGGGATAAGTGAGGTAAGGGAAAATGCATCTTAGGCATTTGAGGTGGTAGAGACAGGATGTTGATGCATTATTGATCTGACGGGAGAGGGTTAGGCTCGAGTCCATAGTGCAGCCAAAGTTTTTGACTAATTTGGGGGGAGTGCCAAGGGAGGGTGGACATGGCAGTGGTTGCGGGAGAAGGGCAGTATTGCCGCGCACCATGATCCAGGTTTTATCTGGTATCAGAAGGAGGTGATTGCTTGTCATCCATTAGTCAATATCACTGAGCCAAGCTTCAAGGTCGGGACATGGGTTGGAGCTTTTATGGGGGATTCTTGGGAAAATGTGGGTATCGTCAGTGTAGTTGTAGCAGGTGAGGTTGTACGTGGATGATTCCTACTAGAGTGGTCCAATAGAGGTTGAAAAGAAGAGCAGAGAGGCAGGTGCCTTGGGGTACTCTAGTATTCATGGTGCAAGCGGTTGAGTCAAAAGTGGGGGATATAAGCAATTTGTTTCCTGTTGTTGAGCAAGGAGGCAATCCATTTGGGTGCCGAACCTTGGATTCCTAGGGAGTGGAGACAGTCAAGGCGGATAGAATGGTTAACGGTGTCAAAGGCTGTTGACAGATCAAGGAGAATCAGTGCTGTGCAACCCTCTGATTCTGCTGCAACCTTGAAATCATCCCAGATTGAGATCAGAGTGGTTTCTGTTCCATGGCGCAGCGTGAAGCCTGATTAAGCTGGATCGAGTAGTTTGTTGGATTCTACGAAGTGGTTGAGCTGATAGTATGCAGCACCGTCATTGAATTTCATAAGGAATCAGGGGTTGGAGATCGGCCTGTAATTCTAAGGGTCAAGGGTGTCTGAAGATGCCTTTTTTAGAAGCGGTTTGACCTGCACTATTTTAAGGGCCTCTGGAAAGATGCCAGAGGTGGGGAGGTCATTTAGTATGGACCTTGCTTGTTCTGCGCAAGTAAAGGAGAATACACCTTCCAGAATACAGGTGGGACAGGGGTCAAGGAGCTACCCGGAGGGTCTGCTGCCAGATAGTAGATCTAGGAACTCATCTCTTGAGATGGGGGGAAGGAGTCAAAGGCTGGCATTGCGGTGGTTGGGGCAACAGAATCAGGAGGGGCAGGTGTGGGGCGGAGGGTGAGGTTGGAGAGTTTGGTTTTAAGGGTTGCCATCCTGTCTAGTGCTGTGTTGTAGAAATGCAGAGGTGCAGGTGGGTTTCCCAAATTCGGAGATGATTTTGTGGAGTTATTTGCTGCTGCTGTGAAAGTTCAGGATATGTTTATAGTAATAGGCCTTTTTGGCCTTTTCGGATCTCAGATTTGTAATTACGGTGGTGGTGGGTAAAACTAGATCTGCTGAGAGTGGTTTTAGATATTTGCCATTTGCGCTCAAGAAAGTTATTTTGACTCTTGAAAGTCTTCAGGTGGGGCGTGAACCATTTGGGGGAAGATCCTTGGTGATAGGCTGCAGTGCATGAGGGGGTGAGAGGAAGTAGTGATTCTTTAAGCTAAGAGTCAAAGGATTCGATGGTTCAGGGTCTATCAGAGGTCAGCGGTGCTGGGAGACTGTGTAGCAGGGCTTAAGCTAGGTCGGGAGTACCTTGACTTTGTTCCAGCTTTTGTGATCATGTGTGAGGGTAGGGAGAGTGTTTGAAGGGGGGTCTGTGGACAGGGGTCGAGTAAGAGTTGAGGTTGGGGGAGAGGGGTGTGTTGGAGGTAGGGCGAGAGGGTTTTGCAGGTGAAGAGGGGAGGGTGCCGAGCTGTGCAGAATTTGTGGGGTGCGGTTGTCCACATGGAACCGAGCTGGCAAGGGGACGCTGGGTTTTCGAGGGAGAGGTCTTGGTGGTGAGGAAGTGTGGGACTGATATGGGGGACGTGGATAGAGTGCGTTTTGGTGGAGGGTTGATGATGTTGGTGTCAAAAGGAGGTTGTCAGGGGCCGGGAGGGCTGAGGAGGTCAGTTTGTGTGGGGGAGTTCCTGAGTAAGAGCACAGAGGCCGGTACTACTACGGTAGTGGTAGGGATCTTGTGATGTTTTGAGCGCCATATGTTGTGAGTTGGATATTGCATGGGGTGTATGAACGGGGAGTAGGGGGTCATTCTCATTGGATTCCTGGGGGCAGAGTGAGGGCGAGAAGGTCAGGTGGGCTGAAATGTGTGGGATGAGGGCATGCTGCACGTGGTGTTTGGCGCGCCAGAGCCCTCCTCTGATCAGTTAGAGGCAGAATGGTGATTGGTGGGGTGGTTGAGGGGGGCATAGAGTATGTGTGTTTGGTGCAGGGGTCAGAGGTGGCAAGACGATGTGGCCTGTCGGGGGAGTTCCTGAAAGAAGGCGCTACTACTGAGGGCATGCGCCGGGGGGTGCATTATGGGGGCTGGCGGTGGTTCAGAAGGGGCATGGTTATGGAGGCGGAGAGGCAGTCTTTGTTGTTGTGGTATCCACATCAGGTAGGGGAGGTCAGTCATGGTTGTGGGATTGAGCACTCCAGCAGCTGGGCGATGTGGGGGTCAGAGAGTAGCTGCATGTCCAGAGGGCTAGGATGTAAACTATCTGGGTCGAGGTAACTAAGACTAAGATAGCAGGAGGTGTACTGAGTGATAATGCAATAGCAGCACCTAGATCTGGGACACCTGGCTAGAGGGGGAAAGGGCCCAACACAGGACCTTATGTTTTAACATTTTTTTCCAGATGGGGTACTTGGACTTGTGGGTGTTGGGTATGGTGCATAAGGTGTAAGTGACTCTGACAGGGTTGGACCTTGTTGGGGTGACATTTGGACATGCGAACGGGAGGTCCGAATGTATGCACAATATTAAACTGCAAGCAATTGCTCTGCAATGAAAGGCTGATTTGAAAAGTTCTATTCTGTTTGGCAGTACAGAAAGGTTTGTGTTACATGTGTTAGTCTGGTTGTTTGACTGGTATCTGGTGGCTGTGGGTGTGTTTGTGTGTTTGTTGGTGTGTATCTTGTACACTGTTGGTTGCAGTGATGGGGTTCTTCAAGACACTACGCCAGAGCCAGAAGGTAGGTTTCAGGTAAGTTTACTCTGGCACACTTCATCCAGCCAGCTTAAGATCTCGACTGCCACCCTTAGAACACCACCGCCACTCTCACCTAAGCATTCCACACTGACATCATTACATTCCATACATGACATCACACCCATAACACACATTATGACACACTACTGCCGTCCACTGCAAGTCAGGATCAAAGCTAGCTCTGGGGCGGTATTACGGAAACGTTGCACCAGTCCATGGGCATTTAGAACTAGGGCAAACATTGTCCTAGTGAGAAAATACATATTATTTCAATGCGACCCAGAACAATGTGTGCTTAGCCATAGACGCTGCCATGTATTGAAAGAATATACTTTTTGGCTTGCAATATTTTAAATTCAATGCATTTTTATTTCTTCAGTTAAATGAATTAGCACTGCTGCTCTTCTGAGGAGTATATTCTTCCAAGACCCACTACGTCTGTCTTATGGGGTACAATGTGAGAAAGTATGAGCAGACTGTAGTTTGGGAGGGCTCACCTAAAAGGTCTGTACTCGTTCTGGGAAGGATACAGTCGGAGCGGCAGAAGAATGAGAGGTGTCTGGCAGGTTTTTCATAGGTATGGTGGACGGAAATGGGCTGAGACAGGTCACTGTCTCGTTCCTTGGTCCTGCTTGAAAGAGTATGTCCTCATGTCGTTTATTTTCACACTGCATTCTGTCTGGAAGGACGTGCCTTTATTTATGTCACACTCCTTTCCCCTGTACACTTTTGGAGACGGTTTAGGAAAGTTATGTGTGCCAGGTTAAGTCATATGCCATTTGAGTCGGCAAACGTAAAAATGGCCCTGTGGGCACACCTATCCGTTATTATGTGCGGGGTAAATCTGTGGCCAGTCGTTCTGTGATTGAAGAGACATTCTTTCCAGGTGCTGGGTAGGATCGCTTTGTCCCTTATGTATGTTTATAGTGCCATAGTTAATACAGCGCACAGAAATTTACCAAAGATGTCTACTTGCACACACTTCCTAAAAGATTTTGACATTCTGACAACTTACATTTGTGTATATGTGCGAGATAAGCCATGTGGGTGGTGCCTCTGTGAGACTGTCCTCATCTGAGTGACAGAGCAAATTGTATTGCAGTGTTTGCTCGTATGAAAGTGCCGTATTGGATAAGCTCATTAGCGCTTTTCAAATGTATGAGTCAAAGTGATGTTTCACTTTCTTCTTCAGTCTCTTAGTCTTACTGGCATCCCTTGTTTCCCTCTTAAGCAAACACGTACGTTCTCTCTGACATGATAGCTTGCTCTGCATTAAAGAAGGCAACTGTGACATCACAGCGTGCAGGCAAATGGGATATTCGCATGTCAGATGTAGAATGTGCATTTTTGAGTCGGTCAGTTACTGCCAGACCCGGAAAGAATTGAGCATGTGTGGTGGTTGTTTTGCCTTAATACTCACTTGCCTGTTGGAAGCACTTATCAGTTGGAAGATAACAAAGGCTTGCTAACTACCTTGATTCTGAGTCTCCATTATTCATTGCTTACTGCAGCTGCGCAGTACCCCTCCAGGCACCCAGAAGACTGATCTGGCAGCTGATGGGGCCTGTGTCTCACCAACCTGCAGATCCTTCTAACTGCAGCGAAGTATTGGCATCCTGGCACACGAGACAGCAGTGAAGGCCTGTGTGCACCCTCAAACTCTGTAACCACTCCAACAAGATGCCACCCAGCCAGAGATGAGGTAAGGGGCCACATTCCTTTAAAGTGAGGTTTTTCAAGTACCCTCGATACACAAGCATCAAGGAGAGATTGGAGCCTTCAGACTCCAGGTGAGCTATTGGCCAATTGACAAAAGGGTGCAAATGCTGCCATGATTGCCTTTCATCCAGCCTGCAGGCACCCTCTGTGTAGCGACCCATTAAGAACTCCTTGCAACAATAAGGAATGGCCATGTTTGTAGTTAGACTGTATACTGTGCGTACTTCACCTCTAAAAGCCAACACATGAGGCTAACTGTAAACAATCAAAGACTCACTTACAGGTGAGAGCTCTTCAGAAGAAACTTGCCAAGAAGGGAGTGGCTGATTTCTATTTGTTGGATATTCTGTGGATGCAATTCTTGATTGTGCCAAGGCACATGATCTAATTTAACACCACCTAGCACACAAACCCAGCCCGCAATTCTCCCACAAGAAACAGACTGTCTTTGAAGTTAAAATTCTAATTTGGTCTGAAGAAATCAAAGCAAAGGTAGTCACCTAACTTTATGCTCGGGAAGTCACCAAATATGTCATACCATTTGCCTACAAAAGAAAAACGACCTGCCTACAAAAATCTCAACAACCTCATGAAATACACCACACTCATTCCTTAGTTTACTTATTCATATATTTATTAATTTCATTGTTGCTTATCCAATGCACTTTCTCAAAATATAAACCCATTACAAAAATTGAAAAATGAAAAACAGCAGCCAGCAAGATTAAAATTCACATGCCGGTTTTGGGAGAGACAGATTGAAGTAGATGGGAGTTTAGACGTTTCTTACACTGTGCAAGAGAGGGGCAAGAACCTGAATATTCATGAAGAAAAGGCAAAGAAACTGATCTACAAATTGTTGCTGAATCCTCAACCAGTGGAGACGAGCAAGGTAAGGAGTGATATGAGCAGAAAAGGAAAGACAAAAAATAATCCTAACAGCAAAATGTAAAATAGAATTCAAGGGAAGAAGGGCATACTTCGGAAGCCCAACATAAAGGAAACAACAGTAATGAAGATGGGATAAAACCATTGCTTGCAGCAAAGTTTTAGTAGAGGAGCAGATAAGCAAGTGACAAATTTCTCTAATATTGAAAAAATTAAAACAATGAGATTTAACCCTGGTTGCAATTTGAGCCAGGAAAGAAAAACGAAGAATCAAAATTAATAATCAATGAAAGAGCCAGATTCGAAATAGAAAGCTGAAGTGAAGAGAATGATATAAACAAAGGAGGGAAATCATAGAACAAGCAGGAAAAAGGAGGATTTTTTAGCATTGAGACTGAGAAAACACAAAGACATCCAAGATTTTACAGCAGCAAAGCATGCAGACAGACACTCATTAATACAACCACTGAAAGAAGGAAATTACACTATAATCATCAGTGCAAAGGTGCAACTGAAACCCAAAATCTGATATTAAGGAGGTTAATAAAGAAATGTAAGGACTGAAAATAAGTGGACCAAGAACAGACCCAGAGGAACACCATGAGGCGAGGGGAAGGAACTTGAAGAGGAACCTATCCAAGAAACAGTAAAAGGTCGATTATGAAGATAGGAAGTAAACTAACTGAGAGCAGAACCAGAAATACCCAAAGAAGAAAAGGTAGAAATCAGGGTGCAGTGATCAACCATATCAAATGATTTTAGACAAAAAGAATTGTGTGAAGTCATCAGTGGAGAGTTTGGAATTGGTAGAAGGGTCCAAAGGAGAAGGGGCAAGAATTTTATGAAGAGTAGAAAAAATATGCTTTGGGGAGTTAGCCTGAGACCGAATGAGAGTTTGAAAGTAGGTAACTTTAGCTTGTTTTAGAGCAGAGGAAAGGAGCTAAGCAAAGAGATAAAGATCTCATAGTTACGAATAGAACACTGTTTCAGCCAATGCAACATTCAGCTTTTCGAAGTTGCACCCTAAGGATTTGTAAAGACGAAGTAAATCATGGATGTGGTGGTTTATCCTTACGAGTAAATCCATGTAAAGAAGAAATAATGTTGCAAAATGAATTTATTGCAGCATGAAATTTACGAAATCTGTAATCAATATTGGTAGAAAAAACTGCTCAAAATGTGAGCGATGACAGGAAATAAAAGCAATAATAGCCAGAATGACAAGATTATGAAGATCATGACAGAAGAAGATAGCAGAAGAAAGTGAGAGCACGGGTCAGCATCTTCACGGGGAAGGAGAACAGAAGAGGAAACTAGGGAATGAGTAGTAGAGTGCACATCAAGAATAGGTACAGAGTTGATAAGTACGAGATCAGAAGAAAAAAATGTGATCAAAAAATCCCACCTTTCAATTGTGTGGATGGGGAAGGGATGAGATTAAAATTATAGGCTGAGTTACAAAAACTAACCTGGCTGGCAGAAGAGTTTGGCAAAGGTATATGCATGTTAAAGTTGCCAGCAACAATAAATGAAGGAGGCACTGGGAAAACCAAGGATAAAAGAGAATCAAGATCTTCATAGAAAGAGCTGGGTGTACCAGGAGGTGGATAGATAATAAGAAATGAGATTGCTGCAGAGAAGGATAACGAATAATGATACTCAAAGGTAGAAAAGGAAGGCAAAGAAATAGTAATATGAGCAGAAATCAAATGAGGATTGAAGAGAAGACCAGTACTGCAACCAGGGTGCAGCATCCTAGAAGAATTTGAAAGGGACGAGCAAACAGAAGTTAAAGCTGCTTGAGGAGTAGTATTCCTATCAGTCAGCTAAGTATATGTTTTATAACAATATTGTGCACTAATAACATATTCGGCTTCTTGGCTAGTGTGCTAAATCAGTTTAATTCACTTGTTTTTCTCCAATAATGACTGCAAATAGGGGAGGTGGAAAATGATCCCTCGCGACAGGTGATTGTGTCGATTGTTCAGGCGTGAAATTGAGACTGCCCACCATGTTCTAACACAGTGTCAAGAAATGTATACATATTACGACAAGGATTATGCACGGTTTATTTTAAACACACATCAGATGGAGGGTGATCAATTTTGGAGCACTATTATAGGTGCAGAATCAGTGGTAATTATGGCGGCTGGGTATCATAAATGTAATGTGCTAATATCGGCATAACAGCCCAGGAAGAAGCAGGATCGAATCTGAAAATAGCCATTGAAAATTTGATAAGATAACTATCGTGAACACTTTGATGATCATGTCCTAACAATTTTGCATCTTCAACAAGTTCATGTTTTAACATTTTATAATATGATGGGAACATTTTGTAGCAACTCATTTAATTAGGTGTGTTATATACGTACTGTTTTATATATTGGTGTATGTTTTTTAGATATTTTACAATGTTATGTACTTAATAAATATGTGTAAGGTTTATTTTAACCAATATTGCACAATTTAAAAAAAGATTCAAACAATAATGCATGTCACCAAGGGGCATTCAAACTCTACTGCAAAGCGCACTGACTAGTATAAAGCAAGCAAAACATTTGAAAGGGCAACAGCATCACTTGTGATGCAAACAATATATAGTATTCTCTTCTCATCCTCATTGGTAGGTCCCTATATACATACCGTCTGCTCTCAATAGTGAACACCAAGTGATTAGATACAGTTTCTGGTGTCAATCTTCTTCCACATGGTCCTCGGTCTTGCTGACTTTGGGCCCTAACAACACAATTGGTTTGTTAGCTGAAACAGCGTCTCTCCCCACACATCGACCACGTGATGTGAACATGGTAATTAGACATGAGCTCAGTGGATACTCTTGAGGTCAAGATAGCTCTCTGAAATGCGAGGAGCTTTGTTCAATGAAAGACACTCCGGCACCTTCTTCACACATGCCCATCGTTGGCCTACATTTGTTACTCTTACCCTGCGCACCTTGCAGTACAAGGTGCTTGTGCCTCCCCCCCTGGCACCTGCCCCCTCCCTGGTTGTACTCTGTAAACACACCAATCAATCGAATGCTGAGCGATATTTACATGCTCTTATAGTGGGCATCAGGTAGTTCAAATAGAATAACCGTGGGTCTGGGGGAATGGGTGTTCCAAATCTGGGAAGGGTGTTTTGGCAGCTCCAGACCTCTGTCCTGCCTCCCATGACATCGCACTTCATGGACAGGTGCAACATCGCTATTCACATTCCTTTTGGCTTACATGAGCCTGCAGTGTGAAACAATGTAAGTTTATGTCTTAATTGGTAGAGTGACCTTCTAGTCTATCGCCGGAAATGGGACCGGAGATGGGAGTGTGTATTACTGCTGGGACCTACATCTATTATTCCCTGCTACTGTGTCCTGGCAATTCAGAGTCTAGCTGACAAAATGGTGGCAGTTTAGTATATTTTGCCGCTTAGAATACCTAACTTCTACAACCTCTGCACTCACTACAAGCTTCCACATCCTATCGTACCTTGTGTCCACCTCCCCTTTCCCCCTGCAAACTTGAATGCCTATTGGCAACCACCCTATCATATTGCTTTCAATCTACACTGCTTGGGAAACAGGGGAGCTGAACATGCATCCCAACATTACACAGTAGTAATATCATATGTGATGTCATTAATGATGTAATTTGTGATGTCATCTTTTATGTCCTAGGTGTTAGTGTTAGCAATGCATGGCGATGGCGCGAGTTATGGTTTTTAAAGCATACCATAAGTGGCACATTTCTTGGTTTTTTTTCCAATTTTACTTGTAACCATTACGTCCCTTTTGCAAAGATTTTTTCACTGAATTTGATACGTTTTCATTAGTGTGAGTGTGAGACTGGGTCAGAGGGCTCATTTAGAAGGATATAGAACATACTGGGAGGCAAGAAAAATTAGAAGATTTTGCAGAGACACATATGATTACCTAAATGATGAGGTGTACACATGGGCTGATAAATATCAATTTCAACTGCCAAGGACAAAAACCCGACCTGAGACAATAGCAGCTCAGATACAGATTCAACCAGAGGTGAAACCACCCCTTCAACATCAGCCCAAAACACAGAATCAATGGGCACTGGCACAGGACAATCAAGTACAAGTGAAGAAGGAAGTTCGAGACCTTTTTTAGGAGGTGGCCAAAGGGGAAAAGAACAAGGAGGGGGAAAAGGAAGAAGCTAGGGAATGATGACGCGATTTCAGCCGCAAATAACCAAGAAGTGTACAGGATTTTGACTAAACAAGAAAACAAAACCCTACAAAAATGATTGAAATGTGTCCCCATCTATAGCACCAGGATGTTTAACACTAAAGTGGAGCTACACAAACTGGTTTGGAAATTGAAGCTCAAGGTTTTCTATTCAGAACTATCCCCTCAAGAGAATAGAGAGACACCACTGTCAAAATTCGTAGAATTTAAACCTAAGAGGACCTTCATTGCACCAATCAATGTACCGGCCATCAGAATTTTCAAGAAGATGGCGCTTGCCATTCGGAGAAAGGTCCATTTCAGAAAATCCACAGGCAACAACCTAAACAGAGGAGAATTGTCTATCATATACACACTTTACAGAGATGAGAACATCACAATAAGAAGGATCCCTGGTTCTCCTCAACACGGAAGACTACAAAAAGAATGCAGACAACAATTAGGAGATAACAATGTATACACCAAGATTGACCACAACCCCACCAATGACATTATGAAGGATTTGGAAGAAGTATTATTAGAAGCTGAACGAATGGGATTCATATCACACAAGACCAAAGCATTCTTACAAACCAGACAATCGCAAATTCAATATTTCTATCTCCTTCCCAAAATCCACAAAAGCTTTTTGGACCCACCAGGACGACCAATAGTTGCACCTACAGATGGAATCATACAGCCATTAGGAACATACATCGATTACTTTTTACAACCACTCATCCAGAAAACAAGCATGTATGTTAAAGACAGCACCCACTTTCTCAATGTTTTGGACAATATCAGTCTGATGAGCACTGGCATCCTGTGTACAATAGACATGAGCAGATTTTATACCAGCATTCTCCATGACCTAGGACAGGAAGCCGTGGAATGGCTTCTTCTCCAACAAGGAGAAATGGGAGCAGTGAAAGAGTTTATTCTGACATTACTAGCATTCATCTCTGTTAACTCTTATTTCAAATATGACTAAGAATTCTACATACAAACATAAGGAACAGTCATGGGAGCTAGCATGGCACCGGCCTGCCTATGCCAACTGCTTCATGCACCAATTTGGGGAAACCCACATCCTAGATAACCGGCAATGGAAGGACAACATCAAAACATGGGTGAGATATATTGATGACATTTTTTGGTATTTGGCATGGGAACAAAGAAACACTGATGCAGTTTTTGAAATACATCAACACCATCGATCATAGAATACAATTCACTGCAGAAATAGGCGACCCTGAAATCCACTACCTTGATGTTGATGTTAAGGTTACCGACCTACAGATTACGACGTCTCTATTCACAAAGCCAAAAGATCACAATAATCTATTGCACAGAATGAGCTTTCACCCCCAGAATACTCTGAGGAATTTACCTTACATGCAAATTCTGAGACTGAAAAGGATTATCAGCGATCCAGATGAGTGCATGACAGAACTGGACAAACTGCAGGGGATATCCGGAAGAGGACTTGACAAAGGGCAACTGAGAAGGCAAACATAAGATCACGTGAAACATTTCATCCGCATTTTCCTCCCTGTTTCCCCAATATAGTGTATGCCACACGGACATCTTATGCAGTATACAGTGTCACCAGTATAGTCCATTTTCATCCACATTTCTTTTCATATACCTCAATGACTTGTCCATTATCAAACTTTCAATGTATTAAAATGTCTTGAATTCCAACATCACATGATAGAGTCTTTTTTGAATATCTAGTATGTTGTCATCCCTCTTTTTTTTCTATGGCACAATTGACAATCAGAGTACCAGCAATACGTTTCTTTGTGTGACATATCATTGACATAAGTGCTGGTGGTTAGCCTTGAGGGTCAGTCTAGCTTGCAGGATAATTACCAAACTTTTAAGAGCTATGTCTTTGCAAGGGTTTTATTGGTGACTGAAATGTATTGATTAAATGTTCTGTTGTTACATAGACCACACTGACGAAATTCCAGACAGTTACCTCAGTAGAAATGACAGACACTTCCAATATCCAAATGGTGAGCCCCAATGACATGCACATAGACTGGTATATTGTGTATCAAATTCTGTTTTCTAAATAATACATTTTTTTATTGACCATTGTTATGAACATTTCAGTTGAATAAAGGATTCACCTTCATCATCGACAACTACTCTGGAATAAACAGACAGCTCACTTTCAATTCAAGAAATATTTTTTTCAATTCTAGTATACTATCGATGTCTAAGGTCAAGTTCAACTTTTAACAAATTGATCAATATGTTTCATTATTTGTCTTGCTGACAATATTTTGAATGTGAAATCGTACGACAGTATTTAGGGACTGATTTACAAAAATGTTTTAACATGGGAAAGCCCCATTGAAATTATGTGTGTCAATCAGGCACTACTGCTCTTATTAATTTAATATCTATTACTAAAATTCTCTTCAAACATTGAAATTGTAATACATCTAATTTTATATACAGGAGGATGCCAGTACTTTGGCAATAGTCACTTCTTTACAATTGCAACTGGTCAGGAAGAGGAGGTATGACATGTGATATGATATTAATGTGCAATAGAACTATTCTTTTTCAACATTTTTAAAATGTACAAGAAAATAATCAAAGCTATCTTGGATTGTGGAAATAATTGAAAGTTTCACTTTTATTTACAAATACTAACATTTTTGAGAATTATGAATGCATGCAATCGTCAATTTAGTAGTGTCATTCACCTTCCAACATGCAACAATATATTATATATAATTATATACTGCTGCTGTTTAGGTGCACGAAATTAAAATGATTCTTATAATACTACAGATATGTGGTTTAAATAATTGAATTTCAGTTTATTTAAAGGATGCAAGAAATTAAAATGATTATTATAATACTCCATATATGTGGTTTAAATAATTGATGTTCATGTTATTTAAAGGATGATAGAATTGAGCTAACTCTAATGCTAATCCCCAGTGGCAGCAGTGAAGTTCAACAGGTACATTTTCAAAATCAATTATTGTGAACATTTTTAGTTAGTTATAATGGTTGACTTTCTCTTCATAAAAATGTGTTTCAATAATATATATTTTTTTGTTTTTTCAATATGTTTACCTTTTATTTGGTGTTTGCATCACTTGTTGAAATGTGTCAAGCATATAGGCTCACTTATCAAGATGTAATATTTGTTATCAAACAAGTTAACACTAGATATGCTAATTATTATCCATTGTTGTTTTCTTTTGTTTTACTGTACAGGGAGTCTGCTACTTAAGTGGTCGAGATTGAAGACAAACAAGGACCACAGGTATACATATAATGTGACTGTCATCATTTATCATAAATTTGACTTTCTGTGAAAAGCATTTATAAAAGTAAAATACTCTGATTGTTGTAACATTATTGAAACTGAAGATATTTACAGTCATTTAGAATTTATTGTAATTGTACTGATCCAGAAAGGGGAAGAACTAGGAATATCAAGATAGACTGTATCCAAACGCACTCGAAAAACCAGGTTAAATACGTTCCAGACTTTTCATTTATTTTACAAAGTGATTATTTGGGAATGTGTTCATTGGTATTAGATTGAAATGTTGATATGTTTTAAAAGTGTGAAATAAACGATAATTGATTTTTTAAAATCTATTAGAGGCCTAGGAAGAAGACAACCAGGAAGACTCTGACATGATGTTGCTTGCCAGGCCGATGTCACTTGGGAGCCAATCATTTGTGAGGTTGGGAATGCTTGCCCCAAGGATCTGAATCGGGATGCTGATGTGCAGTGGCCAGAATTTGAACTGAACATCACCAGCAGGCCATGGAAAGTAATAATTGATCATTGTTGTAGCACACAATGTCCAGCAGAATTGACAGATGACACAGAAGATGCTTTATAATTACTTTTAGATACTCTCACCCAATCCACACCTTTGCAACAATGTCTGTCAAAGAAAGACATAATCTTCCCAATTTCCCCAATACATTTGGAACATCTTGAAATAACACAGATCAAAAATCACAGAGGCATCTTTGGAAATGTTTGACGATGAGGTGCATGACCCTGAGTACACCTTCGGTAGTGTGGAGAAATTATCCACCACCAAAGAATCTCAAACCACTATATTGCAGGACAAATGGCTGTTCAGGGAACCAAAATAGACTGCGTTTGACAGCTGCCTGCTACAGATTATACACATGATTAAATGCAACTACATAGGAGTATTTGTGGAGAGCCATTGGTGAAGTTTACTCAAGCAGTCAAAGACACCAACCCGAAGATCAAGGGGAGCTGTGTGCATGACAATTGCACATGTTTGTGGTCCGGGCAACACATTCTTGGAAAGTACCTGTTGGAAATGCGCTTAGTTCTTCTGCTTTGTTGTTCAGTGGTTCAAGGTTTAGTAAGATATCAAGTTTATGTACATTTGTAGGACTTGAGTTCATCATTAAAAACGTGAACTACAAATATCAGAGACAGTTGTTGTTCCCCACATTTGATCAGGCCTGAAACCATGAACAGGTAACCATATACAATCCCCCTCAAACTAAATACAGATAACATAATAGGCTGATCAATGGTTTCCTATTGCAAAACTCAGAATTATAGTGCTTTTTGAAGTTAAGAGTGCATATAGGGGGACATATATTTATTTTGTATCAGAATGACTCAGGAAGTAACAGGTGTCTCCAGTATTACTCACATATCATGAATATGTAAAAATACATTCTGAAAACTCAACAGAAAGGGAGTTATGCTCAAAAGTAAATAACAACTCACCATTGGTGGCTGAACATCTAGGCTGAACAGACTAAGACATTTCTAAAATGGATGCCAAAATACAAAATGGCTTCAGGATCAGTTGTCAAAAGAGCTGAATCATACTGATGTTGAATATTCTTTGGCAGGAGTTCACTGTAAGATAAAGCACATCTGGGGTGGTATATTTAGAAATGTTGGGTGGAAAAGCAGACCATGATTGATAGTAAATCAGATAAAGGCATGGGAAGGCTACCAATTAGACATAACAGCTGCTTACTTGCCAACAAATAAGATGAGCTCATGGAGTTTTTTACTGTATGAGCTGCCACGTAAATTTGGCAGGACCTAGAGAAGTAGATAAGTCTGTTTCTTGGCAGGCATTAAGGATAAGTAATTAGCTCCGACTCGCTATCAAGTAAGCTTATCAGACTGTGTCAGTCAACTGGTGCTTGCCAAAATGAGCTAATGTGGACTTTATGAGTGACAAATAAGCCAACCAATCGAAGACAAGGATGGCTTATATTAAAGCATTATGTCACTGGAAAAAAGCATATAAAAGCAAGCTGAATGAAGCAGCTCTGTGTGCCTCCCAGAATGTCTTTTTACACCAGTATTAAAAGATGGCTGTGAATTTGTACCTGGGCATCCGTTTCCTGATTTGTCAAGTCTCGAGTGCCAGAGTCTACAGATGTCAAGGCTGATGAGGAGCAGAGGGTCCCCCTTTATACATGGCAACCACTTTGAAGGGACACTGAAAATCCTGCAGAGACAAGAACCCAGGTTTCATATTGACATGTTGACAGAGATGGGGACATGCCCGGGGAAAGTGACAGGGTAAGTCTACAGTGTGCCCTCATTTTATCAAGGAAAGTCTCCCCATGTCTGGTAGCATGATATGATGGCATACTTTCACAACTGTGGATTATGGTATGTATTGAAAGAGGACCGGCAAAGAGGGAAAACATAACATATTATGTATTAAGGGAAAGCACCGGGGTAGTTTAGTTAAGTAATAGGGTGTATAAAAGTAGCGGAGGTATGTTAAGAAAAGACGAAGAGCGTCTGTGAGACAAAAGCGTCTGAAAGCCCGGTTTCCTACCTCAAGTAAGGTCTAAAAGAATTCATTATACACTTGAAGTGAAGTAAACATAGGAGATGCAGAGGATAGGTCCCTGTAAAATAATCACTTAAACCCCTATCAGGGTACATTTAAGGGCAGAGATAAAGCAAAGAGCGCTGAGGATTAATGTGAAGAGTTGACTAGTCTGTCTGTCTGTCTATATGTCTGTTTTAAAATCAAGGTGTCGAAGAGCGACAATGAATTGTACAAAGTGAGATTAAGTCAACAAATTACATTATTTATTTGGGGGAGGTGATTTGCACCAACCTAGAAATAGGCAGAAAGTAGTGAAAAAGGCAGCGGTTTGAGCAAACCATTGATGGGTGCGCTAATATGTGCTTTCTGAAATGTTATGGAGAAAAAAACTAGAGGAAATAATACAAATGAAGCCAAAATGGTGACTAACATTACACCCATTGAGGTGAGTGAGTGGAGGCAGCTAGGGGGTAAAATTATATATACTTGTACAGATAAGAGTCTTAGCTGGCCAAAATGTCTTGCACGGTAGAAATACACTATGGGCATCATAGAAACAAAGATAAAAGGTAAGTTGCATGTGAGGCAATTTTTGTTGATTAACAGCTATTTAGTTCAAACAAAGAAAAGTCATTAAGGCAAAAAACAACACCAGATTCCTTTTCTCCAGCAGAAAAGTGAAAGGGGTGTCATATATTGCATACTTGAAAGTGAAATTACACAGAGATAGAACCACTTTCAGACCCGGTGCGCAGTTGGCAGAAAGCCGAGCGCTGGCAGTACACAATGAAGATTTACATTCAAATATGCGCTGCGAGTAGTTAAAAGCTCTTGTTCCAAGTTAAGAGATAAGAAGCTGACTGATTCAAGAGGTAACTAAAAATAGTTGCAGGAATTCAAAGCTATGCAGAGTTTGGAAAAAAGCTAGCTTTTTAAGTCAAGAGCTAAGTTTTATACATAGAAAGAGCAATTTGCTGTTTGTGTTGGCAGGTATAACAAAATGTGTGTGTGTGTGATTAAAACAGAAAAATTAATGAAGATTTATGGAAATGTGACCAAAATGGGTAGGGCTGAAGCTAATATATGTATAAGTATGCAAAGAAAATGTTTAGTAATGTATTTGTGCAGCTTTGAAAAAATCAGAGTAAATTGACAAATGAGTAGGCTTTGAGAAACAGCATTTTTTCATAACATTAGTGCATAAGTATTGAAACCAGGTGCTGAGGGAAGCACCTCCAAAATCGGTCCAACTCCGGTCTGGTGAAGGGAGTAATTACCGGTCCAGTCCTAGGTTGGCGGGACTGGTAATTCCCCATTCACCAGAGCCATTCCCCATTCCCATGTGAGCCCCATAAGGCTTAATGGGAATGGGGAAGGTGCAAATAACGGTAATGCAATTTGTGGTACAGTTATTTTCTCCGTGGTCCCTTTGCGGCTCCCGCTAAGCCAGGCGGCCTTTACGGGTCCCGCAAAGGGACCTCGTAGTAGGGCGCAAAGGGATTACCGGCACCGGTGTCATTACCGGTGCCCGGTATCCATTTTGTGCCCACCTTGTAATGAGGGTCATTATGTTTTAAAGAAATTGTTGATTTTTTGACAAGAAAATGATATGACGTTGAACTTTATTTTTTAATATATTGTTTAGAATGGGGCGCTACTCCACAGTTATTGTATATGTGTGAGCTGGGCAGACCCCATTGAGTCACTGTTTAAAGTAATACAGATCACGTTCCATTTTTTAGGGGGTTGATTGGTCATTTAGTGGGGTTGGTGTTGAATGCCGTCGTTGGTGCGCACACACTAGAGCGCCCGTGATTTGTTCATTTTATGTTGGGCAAATAGCCATTTTGTGTTGGTGATTGATGGGACATTTTTCAGAGATTGTAGGCATGCATGGGCCAACTGCACAGTTGAGAAAAAGAGGGAAAATGTTTTATTAAGGGGTTTTTGGTGCGCTGCGAAAAGAATGACAGATTGTAAATGAAGGCACAGGAAAGTGCTGTGGTGACCAGAATCATGAGAATATTGGTAAATTGGGGACAGAGAGAATGCATGGGAGATGCACCATAAATAAATTAGAGTCATGGAAGAGTTACACGTGTATATTTAAGCATGAGCACCTGGACTAGTGCACAGTGTCCAGTGTTTCCCTCACTACAACAGTACAACCATGCAATATAGAGGCATTTAAAGAAGAAAGAGAAAAAATATGTCTAAGATCACGCAAATTGTGAAGTATGGCGCTGAGAGTAAAAATGCAATTATGAGTGCTATATACAGTAAAAAGTGCATTAATGCATTAATGAATGACATTAAGATTAGCACAGTGAATAATTATGGGTAAAAGTAAGAATAAATGAAACAAAACCCATCTTTTGGGGAAAATATTGGGAACGTATGCAGGGATGAGGGGAAGCGCTCGCAAAGTACACTGGGGCTAGGATCACACACAATATGGACAAAGGAGGATGATATATTTAAACGGATGTATTGAGAAAACATTAGGTTAAAAAGTATTTTTTTTTTATAGAAACACACACCCTAATTAACTTGACTTCTAAGTATAATAAGAAAAACTAATTTGAGTTTTTTGCAGTGGTTTTTAAAAATTTGCTATTGATACAAATAAGCAGGCTGAGCACTGATAAAAGGAAGGATAAGGGAGGATTGGCACAATTATTGAAGCACAACATGGATTATTATATGTGATTAATTGATTTATTGGGGAAAGAAATAGAGATGATTAAGGTTAGAATCTCTGTCATGGTATGCTTGCAAGAAGAGGGGGAGTTACACAAGCACACACACATGCATGCACACATACACACACATGCACCTGCATGCATGCACACAAATACACACACATGAACACAGGCACATGTATACACACATGCATGCACACACACATACATGCACACATGCACACACACATACACACATATGCACACACACACACATGCATGCACCTGCATACATACATGCACATACACATACATGCACACACGCACATGAGAAGACACGCACACACACATACACACATGATCTTGTGGAAATACAGGCAATATATGGATTGCAGGCTCAATGCACACAAAACACACAAAGGTAGTCAGAAGAAGGAATTTAGTATTGCAATTAGAACACACACACATATACATACAGGATGTTTTCGCTTTATATTGGGAACGGCAGTTAGGGATATCATGTTTTGCTAAAAATATGATACAAAATAAATTAGATTTCTTGAAGACTACAAATAAAAGAAGATGAAGATCATCTTGTTTATATACAGGAGCACTGAACTCTTGAAGAGCGAAAGCAGAGGTGAAAACAGTGGCAGTATTTTACTATATTTTATGTCAAGGATTGTCTGGGCAGGTACAGAGGAACTTGAAAAGCAAGTGGGAATGGAATTGAAACCGTAACCTGAGATACCGTGACTATAGTGCAATCACTGTAGACAGTTACAGGAGAAGGATAAAAAGAAGGAAGATGCTTGAAAACTTGAGGAAGTCAAGTTAGTTCAAAAGAAATTGTCAAAGTATGCCAAAGAAGGGGCACTATTGACAAGCGGAGATGGACTGGGAATACAGCAGGTAGTGGGTACATCACCAGCAAATAATCAGCGTCAAATGGATCAAGGAGGGAATGGGTTTGTGCCACAATGCAGAGGAATGGGAAACAGAGGAAGAAGTGGTTTGCAGAATAACCAAGTCAGTTTTCAGAACATGCAGAATGATAATCAGAATGTACAAGGACAATTTAACCAAAGAGGACTAGTCAGAGGGCTCCTCTTGTGTAATGGATATGAGTCTACAGATGTCAAGGCTGACGAATAGAATATCCTTTTAAACTTTTATTAACAGATGGCTGTGAATTTGTACCCGGGCCTCCGTTTCCTGCTTTGTCAAGTCTCCAGTGCCCGAGTCTACAGATGTCAAGGCTGTCGAAGAGCAGAGGGTCCCCCTTTACACATGCTTGATCTAGGGCTAGACCTTGTGATTTGTGAATACTGACAGCATATGAAAAAGATAAACATTGCTCTCTGTGTACGTGCATGTCTTTGAAAAAAGGGAAGCGTGCTATTTTCCGGACACATTTTTTAACTTCTGCAAGTTTGTCAAAGTTGATGTTGACAACCTAAATATTGTTGTCATGTGGATATGTTTGGAAGGCAACAACTGTACCAATTGCTCCATTGACTAAACCTTGTTTAATTCAATATTACATTTTAAAAGGACTCTGCAGTGTAGACACAAAGTCAATATTCTCTCCAATCCAGCTCCGTTGGAGATACATGTTTCTAAGCTATTTAATCATGCTGTTGCTTGTTGACACATAGGAAGTGTCATGCTGTGCACTTCTATTGTGTCTGTGGAGCTGATATGCAATATGGGTTGCTTGCATTTTTTCAGCATAGTCTTGTTGAATTGACTACAGCTTGCAAGGGTTGGCATTTAGGACATACATTTTAGATTTTGATGAGTTAATTGTGCCATGACATCAGGAGCAGATGTGTTTCGTCCATATAGCTCATGGATTAGTCTACTATTTTAGATGGATGTTGCATCTTTAGTAAGCAGACCAGTTCTAATGGTTATTTAAATGTTAGCATATGTGAGTTCTGCAGATAAGCACCTGTTTTGAGTTCATTCTCTGTAGTGAAAATGTTGCCAAAGATTTACATTTCCAATGCTGCTGAGAATATTGCAGCATTGTTTGTCTCCTAATGTTTTGAAAATAGGTTGACCTTTCACTATTGTTAACTGTAGAAGATCTCTGAAAACAATAACATGTTTTCCTCAAAACAGTTCTTCATAGTTGGTTTTTAGGACTTCTTGCATTTTTAGATGAATTAAAGCCAACTTGAGGTTGGAAACCATGCTTACTTCATCTATCAGTAGCACTTTCATTTGTTTTAGAATTCTGCGCACTTCAGTAGGATCTCCTGCTGATAATTTATAGCATTCTAATTTGTTTTGGTGTTCTACAGGGAGGAGTAGTAGTTGTTGTAAAGTTGCACCTCCTATGTTGTAGGCAGCTAAACCTGTGGGCCTGTTAAGTTTTGTAGAAATGTGCTGATTATCCTAGTTAAGAATGTATTTCAAGAACCAGCTCCACCACTTACATACAGGAGCAGAGCTTTATAATGTTTACAACTACAGGTTTTAGTTTCATGTTTAAAACCATGTTATATTTCTTGAGTGAATTCTATATAAATGGTGAGTTGTTTATCAATTAGCTGTGAATCCAGCACTGACTCGTCTTCCTCAGATTGTTTATATTGTTACATGGTATTTTCGGATCAGTGTTGGAAGCCCACGGCTGAAATGTTCAAGGGAGAAAAGACCAAAAGTAATTTTTCCAAAAATACCTTTCGGTCTTCTCTGCCCTGAACCTTTCAGCCTTTGCCCTTGTCTGGGGACATGCCCACAATCCCTGCAGCCCTTGCCACCGAATGGGGGATTGGGTCAAACATTTCTGCTGTTCAGAATTTTCCAACAGCCAAAATGCAGCCAAATGTCCATTTGGTGAAAAGGGCTGCAGGGTTGCGGGAGTGTACCCCGAACCCTTGTTCACTCTTTCTTTTTTGGGGGAGCTTTTTTGATGTTTCTGGTATTAGAACATGGCTATTTATGAATCATTTAGAATGAGTGGTTCTCCAAGTGGGTCTTAGCTTTGTGTAAGGGAAGGCCGACTGCCCTCAGTAGTGTCTTTTGGGCCTTATCACGACTTTGGCAGTAACCCTTAAATCCAGCGGTCGCGCTATTACCGCTGGATTTAAGGGTCCGCCAAATCAGGACTTCGGCGGATTTCGCCCCAGCTCTTGGCTGGGGAGAAATCCACTGAAAATTCACGCTATTACCGCTGGCGGGAAATCTGCTGGCGGTAAGAGCGCAAATTTTCCCCATTGAGCCCAATGGGGAATGGGGCATTCCTGAATGGGCTCAATGGGGAATGGGGAATTACATTACCGCAGAACTCGTGATCCGGCGATATTAGCGCCGGGGAGTTCGGCGGTAGGGCTAATACTGCCGGCGGTAATACCGCTAGTGTTACCGCCAAAGTCGTGATCAGGCCCTTTGTCTAGTTGAACTTAAATTTCTTCCTCTTCTTGCCGTTTATTGTCCAACATTTGTTTGTATTGTTTGAAATTTTCATATGTTATAATGCTTTCATTTGCTTTGAATGCAGCTACAAATGTGTCATAGCCACCTAATACTTATTTTTCTTTTCTACAATGTGTAAAAAGTTGGAGTAGGGCCATGTAATACAGTTCTCTATGTTTTGGAAATTTAAATGATACATTTAATTTAGACTGAATATTTGGTACTTTTCTCATTTTTTTTGCAAGTGTAGTTTTGGGCAATGTCGTACAGACACATCTTTTCCAAAGCAGTATTTCTGTTTCGGTAGTATGTTTCAATTAAAAAAAATGTTTATAGTGTCTTAGCTTTTGCCATCATATGTGGCTATGTTTTGTAGGTTTTGGTAGGAATTAAGTACTCTTTTTCAGGATGAAGCTTGTCCAAGGTTCAGCCATACTATGTGGTCAGATTAGCCATATAAGGCTGTACCTGTTAAACGTTCTGCAGCTTTGTAGCACCCGCATTCTCTATGGGAGAGTTTCTTTTTTACCGAAGCTGTACAATTTCTGTGATAGGGTTTTCTCAGATGATATGTCATCCCAGAGGTCCTTTTGCTCTGTTGTCTCAGCTTTGGTGAGATAGGATGCGACATATCTTGCAACTGCAGTGGAATTGTCTGCAATGTATTGTATATCTATGTTTGCATTCCACAAGCGGGCACTTATTGGATTGTAATGATTGATTTACTTGGTTGCGTTGTCCCTTGTTGTATGTATTTTTAGGGGATTTGCCTTTTACACTGTGTCTAACAGAATACATAAAGCTATATAGTTATCCTTATTTGCAAACTGGTCTGGGGAGGCCAATGCAACATTTACAGGGTAATTCATAGAATTTCGCACAAAAGTAGCGCACGTGGCTGGTGCATAGTGTTTGCGTGCGAATGTCTGCGCCAGCCGCGTGCGCTAAAATCGATTTCTGCGCACAGCGTATCCATGGATTTTAGCCTCCAAAACCAGCCGTGGCACAGAGTGGTGCAGCGACCCTGCAGCAGCGCCAGTTATTCCCCCAAGAACGCCCTCGCGCAAGGAAAAGCCATCAAAATTCCCAATTCAGCGCAAAGGGCTGCGCTAACCCTGGACCAGTTTACAGGGCTGCCAAACAGCAAACGCCAAGCGGGGAGGGTGTATTATTGGGGTGCGCATGAAGTTTCACACGCGAAAGGGCCTGTGCGAGTGGGGTACGTGTATTACTGGGGTTCGCGGGAAGTTTCACATGCAATTTCAGCAGGGTACGTGTATTACAGGGTTCGCGGGAACTTTCACGCGCGAAAGGGCCTGTGCGAGTGGGGTACGTGTATTACGGGGTTGCGCGGTAAGTTTGACATGCGATTGGCCTGGATACGTTTATTTCAAGGGTGCGTGGTAAGTTTCACACGCAATTGGCCTGGGTACGTGTATTTCAGGGGTGCGCGGGAAGTTTCACACGTGATTGGCCTGGGTACGTGTATTTCAGGGGTGCGCGGGAAGTTTCACACGCGATTGGCCTGGATACGTGTATTTCAGGGGTGCGCGGGAAGTTTCACACGCGATTGGCCTGGGTATGTGTATTTCAGGGGTGCGCGGGAAGTTTCACACACGATTGGCCTGGGTACGTGTATTTCAGGGGTGCGCGGGAAGTTTCACACGTGATTGGCCTGGGTACGTGTATTTCAGGGGTGCGCGGGAAGTTTCACCCGTGATTTTAGCAGGGTACGTGTATTTGTGGGGTGCACAGGAAGTTTCACATGCGATAGGCCCTGTGCGAGTGGGGTACGTGTATTTCTGGGGTGCGTGGGAAGTTTCACACGCTATTTCAGCAGGGAACGTGTATTTCTGGGCTTCACGGGAAGTTTCACACGCAATTCCAGCAGGGTACGTGTATTTCTGGGGTTCGCGGGAAGTTTCACACGCGATAGGCCCTGTGCGAGTGGGGTACGTGTATATCTGGTGTGCGCGGGAAGTTTCACACGCAATTCCAGCAGGGTATGCGTATTTCTGGGGTTCGTGGGAAGTTTCACACGCGATAGGCCCTGTGAAAGTGGGGTACGTGTATTTCTGGGGTTCGCGGGAAGTTTCACACGCGATAGGCCCTGTGCGAGTGGGGTACGTGTATTTCGGGGGTGCAGGGGAGTCCTACACGTGAATTGCAATGTGGGTCCTCCCAGGTGTTCCCTCTACACCCTCCATGGCCCCTGCAGGCAGCCCACACCACAGGGGACTACCCTGCACCCCTGGTCATGTCCCACAGGCAGCCCATCCACCATGGGCATGCCCCCCAGCCAAGCCACATGTCACCTTGACTAGTGATCACCAACGCATTACCCCCTTGCACATGCACCCCCCAGCAGTGCAGGGAACCTGCCAGAAGACCCCCACTAATGTCCCACTCATGTCCCCTTGCACCCCCACCCCCCAGCAATGCAGGGCACCTGCCAGCAGGCCCCCACTCATGTCCCCTTGCACCCCCACCCCCCAGCAGTGCAGGGCACCTGCGAGCAGGCCCCCACTCATGTCCCCCAGCACCCCCACCCCCCAGCACTGAGGGGCACCTGCCAGCAGGCCCCCACTCATGTCCCCCAGCACCCCCCCAGCACTGAGGGTCACCTTCCAGTAGGCCCCCACTCATGTCCCCTTGCACCCCCACTCCCCAGCAGTGCAGGGCACCTGCCAGCAGGCCCCCACTCATATCCCACTCATGTCCCCTTGCACCCCCACCCCCCAGCAGTGCAGGGCACCTGCCAGCAGGTCCCCACTCATGTCCCCCGGCACCCCCACCCCCCAGCAGTCAGGGGTACCTGCCAGCAGGCCCCCATTCATGTCCCCCAGCACCCCCACCCCCAGCAGTGAGGGGCACCTGCCAGCAGGCCCCCACTCATGTCCCATTCATGTCCCCTTGCATCCCCACCCCCCAGCAGTGCAGGGCACCTGCCAGCAGGCACCCACTCATGTCCCCTTGCACCCCCACCCCCCAGCAGTGCAGGGCACCTGCCAGCAGGCCCCCACTCAGGTCCCATTCATGGTCCCTTGCACCCCCACCCCCCAGCAGTCAGGGGCACCTGCCAGCAGGCCCCCACTCATGTCCCCTTGCACCCCCACCCCCCAGCAGTGCAGGGCACCTGCAAGCAGGCCCTCACTCATGTCCCGCAGCACCCGCACACTCCAGCAGTCAGGGGCACGGGCCAGCAGGCCCCCACTCCTGTCCCCCAGCACCTCCACCCCCCAGCACTGAGGGGCACCTGCCAGCAGGCCCCCACTCATGTTTCACTCATGTCCCCTTGCAGCCCCACCCCTCAGCAGTGCAGGGCACCAGCCAGCAGGCCCCCACACATGTCCCCCAGCACTCCCACCCCCCAGCAGTCAGGGGCACCTGCCAGCAGGCCCCCACTCATGTCCCCCAGCACCCCTACCCCACAGCACTGAGGGGCACCTGCCAGCAGGCCCCCACTCATGTCCCACTCATGTCTCCTTGCACCCCCACCCCCCAGCAGTGCAGGGCACCTGCCAGCAGGCCCCCACACATGTCCCCTTGCACCCCCACCCCCCAGCAGTCAGGGGTACCTGCCAGCAGGCCCCCACTCATGTCCCCTTGCACCCCCAACCCCCAGCAGTGCAGGGCACCTGCCAGCTGGCCCCCACGCATGTCACCTTGCACCTCCACCTCCCAGCAGGATTGAGTCGGCGGTCACGCGCGAATTGAACGGCGTTCGGACTAGTGGTTCTCTTGTTTTTGGTTATCAATCGACTGGACCCAGTTACTGAGTGGTCCAGTGAGGATCTAGTGACTTCAGCACACCAGTGCACGTCCTGCTTGTACAATCGTGCAGGCCCCGCACGAGTTGCTCTCTGTGCCATCAGATATATGCTCGATATAAATACCGAGGCCAGTGGAGGATTTATCCCTTTGGTCCTTTCTCACGATCCTAGGAATTGTTACTTGGGGATTGAATTCTGGCCCATACACGTTTACAATAGGGCGGAGCAGTGTCCTCTTGCCCTACGTCCTGAAGAAGGTCTTTGACCGAAACACGTGTCGACGTTTTCTCTACAAATAAGACATCTGGTCAAACACCATATCAGCTACATAACGACACTTGATGTTATGGACTGGGTCATTGTTGAATAAGCTACTAAACAACAATAATGGATGCTCTGCTAAAGAACTGAGTGTAGTGTATTAGGTGGTGTGTGTTTTTAGATAGACATGTTAGAATGGGGATTGTATTAGGGAATGAATGAGGTGATGAATTGTTGAATTTTAAATGAGTACTTATAAAATCAAAGATATTTTTCTGTAATAAAACTATTTAAATGAAATGTGATATGTTCTAAATTTTGCCAGAGTCAACCCGTTTCACTGATCCAATATATAGTTTTGCGTTGCACAATACCTGAAGGATCAGGGACTATATCGCAGGTCTACCCCTTTATTTTCTCTTTTAGTGCAGGGCACCTGTCAGGCTCAGGTTCAAACTCCCCTTTCTCCTCACCTGAGACTTCTGAAGAGCTCTCCTTAAGTGTAGCTTCCGACTTCTTTGGGTTCTTCTTCTTTTTCTTGGGATTGTCTTCTTTAAGCTTCCCACCTCTTCTGTCGTGTAAGTAAGGTCTGGCCCCTCCAGAGGCCACCGTGACAGAGTTGAGAACCTGGCCCCGGGGGCCCCTCAGGGGGCCAGCCTCGCCCCAGGGAAAAAAACGGAAGGCAGAAAAAACCCTGGATATGGTAATCTTCGGATGGATGGATGGTAGTTCCAAAGACCAATAGTCCAGCGAGTATAACAATCAAATTAGTGAGAAGGCTGATAATTTGCCATCCGGGAATGGCATAAAGGATGGATAAACCTAAGAAACAAATACTTAAGTAGACAAAAAAATAAAGACTGGAGACTGGAGACGGGAAGCGCCGTGAAAGTATAGTGAAAAGAAAGGAAGCAAGAGCTGCAACACAGAGGATGAAAAGGAAGCCACAAAAGGGAATGAACGGCGAACGCCGTGAAAGAAAATACAAAAGTGAAGGCAAGAAAAAACCCCACTCATGTCCCTTTGCACCCCCACCCCCCAGCAGTGCAGGGCACCTGCCAGCAGGCCCCCACTCATGTCCCCCAGCACCCCCACCCCCCAGCACTGAGGGGTACCTGCCAGCAGGCCCCCACTCATGTCCCCCAGCACCCCCCCTGCACTGAGGGTCACCTTCCAGTAGGCCCCCACTCATGTCCCCTTGCACCCCCACTCCCCAACAGTGCAGGGCACCTGCCAGCAGGCCCCCACTCATATCCCACTCATGTCCCCTTGCACCCCCACCCCCCAGCAGTGCAGGGCACCTGCCAGCAGGTCCCCACTCATGTCCCCCGGCACCCCCACCCCCCAGCAGTCAGGGGCACCTGCCAGCAGGCCCCCACTCATGTCCCCCAGCACCCCCAGCCCCTAGCACTGAGGGGCACCTGCCAGCAGGCCCCCACTCATGTTTCACTCATGTCCCCTAGCAGCACCACCCCTCAGCAGTGCAGGGCACCTGCCAGCAGGCCCCCATTCATGTCCTCTTGCACCCCCACCCCCCAGCAGTGCAGGGCACCTGCCAGCAGGCCCCCACACATGTCCCCCAGCACTCCCACCCCCTAGCAGTCAGGGGCACCTTCCAGCAGGCCCCCACTCATGTCCCCCAGCACCCCCACCCCACAGCACTGAGGGGCACCTGCCAGCAGGCCCCCACTCATGTCCCACTCATGTCCCCTTGCACCCCACCCCCCAGCAGTGCAGGGCACCTGCCAGCAGGCCCCCACACATGTCCCCTTGCACCCCCACCCCCCAGCAGTCAGGGGCACCTGCCAGCAGGCCCCCACTCATGTCCCCTTGCACCCCCACCCCCCAGCAGTGCAGGGCACCTGCCAGCAGGCCCCCACGCATGTCACCTTGCACCCCCACCTCCCAGCAGGCAGTGTAGGGCACCTGTCAGGCTCAGGTTCAAACTCCCCTTTCTCCTCACCTGAGACTTCTGAAGAGCTCTCCTTAAGTGTAGCTTCCGACTTCTTTGGGTTCTTCTTCTTTTTCTTGGGATTGTCTTCTTTAAGCTTCCCACCTCTTCTGTCGTGTAAGTAAGGTCTGGCCCCTCCAGAGGCCACCGTGACAGAGTTGAGAACCTGCCCCCGGGGGCCCCTCAGGGGGCCAGCCTCGCCCCAGGGAAAAAGCCGGAAGGCAGAAAAAACCCTGGATATGGTAATCTTCGGATGGATGGATGGTAGTTCCAAAGACCAATAGTCTAGCGAGTGTAACAATCAAATTAGTGAGAAGGCTGATAATTTGCCATCCGGGAATGGCAGAAAAGATGGATAAACCTAAGAAACAAATACTTAAGTGGACAAAAAAATAAAGACTGGAGACTGGAGACGGGAAGCGCCGTGAAAGTATAGTGAAAAGAAAGGAAGCAAGAGCTGCAACACAGAGGATGAAAAGGAAGTCACAAAAGGGAATGAACGGCGAACGCCGTGAAAGAAAATACAAAAGTGAAGGCAAGAAAAACGGTAGTTAGGAAATACGGCAAAACGCCGTATGAAAGGGACGGTTAGCAACACAAGGATAACGTAGGACTGAAAATGCACAGGCACGGGAAAAAGAAAAAGGAAAAAGCGCAAGAAAGATTACTAGCAAAGTCACACGAGTACGAGCGAAGTAACGGGAGGGAACACAGATACAACGCACTGGAGGAAGGGGCGGAGCCGGAAGTTATAGGGCAAGCCGCCATGTTGGATGAGGACTAGAGCGTGACTCTGAGCAGGTTAATGCCTCCAGTAGTCCCAAAGCCTCCACCCGCCGATCCTGACAGCACCTGCCAGCAGGTCCCCACTCTTGTCCCCCGGGACCCCCACCCCCCAGCAGTCAGGGGCACCTGCCAGCAGGCCCCCACTCATGTCCTCCATCACCCCCACCCCCAGCAGTGAGGGGCACCTGCCAGCAGGCCCCCACTCATGTCCCACTTATGTCCCCTTGCATCCCCACCCCCCAGCAGTGCAGGGCACCTGCCAGCAGGCCCCCACTCATGTCCCCTTGCACCCCCACCGCCCAGCAGTGCAGGGCACCTGGCAGCAGGCCCCCACTCATGTCCCACTCATGTTCCCTTGCACCCCCACCCCCCAGCAGTCAGGGACACCTGCCAGCAGGCCCCCACTCATGTCCCCTTGCACCCCCACCCCCCAGCAGTGCAGGGCACCTGCCAGCAGGCCCTCACTCATGTCCCCCAGCATCCCCACCCCCCAGCAGTCAGGGGAACCTGCCAGCAGGCCCCCACTCATGTCCCCCAGCACCCCCACCCCCCAGCACTGAGGGGCACCTGCCAGCAGGCCCCCACTCATGTTCCACTCATGTCCCCTTGCAGCCCCACCCCTCAGCAGTGCAGGGCACCTGCCAGCAGGCCCCCATTCATGTCCCCTTGCACCCCCACCCCCCAGCAGTGCAGGGCACCTGCCAGCAGGTCCCCACACATGTCCCCCAGCACTCCCACCCCCCAGCAGTCAGTGGCACCTGCCAGCATGCCCCCACTCATGTCCCCCAGCACCCCCACCCCACAGCACTGAGGGGCACCTGCCAGCAGGCCCCCACACATGTCCCCTTGTACCCCCACCCCCCAGCAGTCAGGGGCACCTGCCAGCAGTCCCCCACTCATGTCCCCCAGCACCCCCACCCCACAGCACTGAGGGGCACCTGCCAGCAGGCCCCCACTCATGTCCCCTTGCACCCCCACCGCCCAGCAGTGCAGGGCACCTGCCAGCAGGCCCCCACACATGTCCCCTTGCATCCCCACCGCCCAGCAGTCAGGGGCACCTGCCAGCAGGCCCCCACTCATGTCCCCTTCCACCCCCACCCCCCAGCAGTGCAGGGCACCTGTCAGCAGGCCCCCACACATGTCACCTTGCACCCCCACCCCCCAGCAGTGCAGGGCACCTGCCAGCAGGCCCCCACTCATGTTCCCTTGCACCCCCACCCCCCAGCAGTGCAGGGTACCTGCCAGCAGGTCCCCACTCATTTCCCCCAGCACCCCCACCCCCAGCAGTCAGGGGCACCTCGAAGCAGGCCCCCACTCATGTCCCCCAGCACCCCCACCCCCAGCACTGAGGGCCACCTGCCAACAGGCCCCCACTCATGTCCCACTCACGTCCCCTTGCACCCCCACCCCGCAGCAGTGCACGGCACCTGCCAGCAGGCCCCCACTCATGTCCCCTTGCACCCCCACCCCCCAGCAGTGCAGGGCACCTGCCAGCAGCCCCCCACTCATGTCCCACTCATGTCCCCTTGCACCCCCACCCCCCAGCTGTCACGGGCTCCTGCCAGCAGGCCCCCACTCATGTCCCCTTGCACCCCCACCCCCCAGCAGTGCAGGGCACCGGCCAGCAGGCCCCCACTCATGTCCCCCAGCACCCCCACCCCCCAGCACTGAGGGGCACCTGCCAGCAGGCCCCTACTCATGTCCCAATCATGTCCCCTTGCACCCCCACCCCTTAGCAATGCAGGGCACCTGCCTGCAGGACCCTACTCATGTCCCCTTGCACCCCCACCCCCCAGCAGTGCAGGGTACCTGCCAGCAGGCCCCCACTCATGTCCCCCAGAACCCCCACCCCCCAGCAGTCAGGGGCACCTGCCAGCAGGTCCCCACTCATGTCCCCCAGCACCCCCACCCCCAGCACTGAGGGGAACCTGCCAGCAGGCCCCCACTCATGTCCCACTCATGTTCCCGTGCACCCCCATCCCCCAGAAGTGCAGGGCACCTGCCAGCAGGCCCCCACTCAGGTCCCCTTGCACCCCCACCACCCAGCAGTCAGGGGCACCTGCCTGCAGGCCCCCACTCATGTCCCCTTGCACCCCCACCCCCCAGCAGTGCAGGGCACCTGCCAGCAGGCCCCCACTCATGTCCCCCAGCACCCCCACCCCCCAGCAGTCAGGGGCACCTGCCAGCAGGCCCCCACTCATGTCCCCCAGCACCCCCACCCCCCAGCACTGAGGGGCACCTGCCAGCAGGCCCCCACTCATGTCCCACTCATGTCCCCTTGCACCCCCACCCCCCAGCAGTGCAGGGCACCTGCCAGCAGGCCCCCACTCATGTCCCCTTGCACCCCCACCCCCCAGCAGTACAGGGCACCTGCCAGCAGGCCCCCACTCATGTCCCCCAGCACCCCCACCCCCCAGCAGTCAGGGGCACCTGCAGGCAGGCCCCCACTCATGTCCCCCAACAGCCCCACACCCCAGCAGTGCAGGGCACCTGCCAGCAGGCCCCCACACATGTCCCCTTGTACCCCCACCCCCCAGCAGTCAGGGGCACCTGCCAGCAGGCCCCCACTCATGTCCCCCAGCACCCCCACCCCACAGCACTGAGGGGCACCTGCCAGCAGGCCCCCACTCATGTCCCCTTGCACCCCCACCCCCCAGCAGTGCAGGGCACCTGCCAGCAGGCCCCCACACATGTCCCCTTGCATCCCCACCGCCCAGCAGTCAGGGGCACCTGCCAGCAGGCCCCCACTCATGTCCCCTTCCACCCCCACCCCCCAGCAGTGCAGGGCACCTGTCAGCAGGCCCCCACACATGTCACCTTGCACCCCCACCCCCCAGCAGTGCAGGGCACCTGCCAGCAGGCCCCCACTCATGTTCCCTTGCACCCCCACCCCCCAGCAGTGCAGGGTACCTGCCAGCAGGTCCCCACTCATGTCCCCCAGCACCCCTACCCCCCAGCAGTCAGGGGCACCTCGAAGCAGGCCCCCACTCATGTCCCCCAGCACCCCCACCCCCAGCACTGAGGGCCACCTGCCAACAGTCCCCCACTCATGTCCCACTCATGTCCCCTTGCACCCCCACCCCGCAGCAGTGCAGGGCACCTGCCAGCAGGCCCCCACTCATGTCCCCTTGCACCCCCACCCCCCAGCAGTGCAGGGCACCTGCCAGCAGCCCCCCACTCATGTCCCACTCATGTCCCCTTGCACCCCCACCCCCCAGCTGTCAGGGGCTCCTGCCAGCAGGCCCCCACTCATGTCCCCTTGCACCCCCGAACCCCCAGCAGTGCAGGGCACCTGCCAGCAGGCCCCCACTCATGTCCCCCAGCACCCCCACCCCCCAGCACTGAGGGGCACCTGCCAGCAGGCCCCTACTCATGTCCCAATCATGTCCCCTTGCACCCCCACCCCTCAGCAATGCAGGGCACCTGCCTGCCGGACCCCACTCATGTCCCCTTGCACCCCACCCCCCAGCAGTGCAGGGTACCTGCCAGCAGGCCCCCACTCATTTCCCCCAGAACCCCCACCCCCCAGCAGTCAGGGGCACCTGCCAGCCGTTCCCCACTCATGTCCCCCAGCACCCCCACCCCCAGCACTGAGGGGCACCTGCCAGCAGGCCCCCACTCATGTCCCACTCATGTTCCCGTGCACCCCCATCCCCCAGCAGTGCAGGGCACCTGCCAGCAGGCCCCCACTCAGGTCCCCTTGTACCCCCACCACCCAGCAGTCAGGGGCACCTGCCTGCAGGCCCCCACTCATGTCACCTTGCACCCCCACCCCCCAGCAGTGCAGGGCACCTGCCAGCAGGCCCCCACTCATGTCCCCCAGCACCCCCACCCCCCAGCAGTCAGGGGCACCTGCCAGCAGGCCCCCACTCATGTCCCCCAGCACCCCCACCCCCCACCCCCCAGCACTGAGGGGCACCTGCCAGCAGGCCCCCACTCATGTCCCACTCATGTCCCCTTGCACCCCCACCCCCCAGCAGTGCAGGGCACCTGCCAGCAGGCCCCCACTCATGTCCCCTTGCACCCCCACCCCCCAGCAGTACAGGGCACCTGCTAGCAGGCCCCCACTCATGTCCCCCAGCACCCTCACCCCCCAGCAGTCAGGGGCACCTGCAGGCAGGCCCCCACTCATGTCCCCCAGCACCCCCACACCCCAGCACTGAGGGGCACCTGCCAGCAGGCCCCCACTCATGTCCCACTCATGTCCCCTTGCACCCACACCCCCCAGCAGTCAGGGGCACCTCAAGCAGACCCCCACTCATGTCCCCTTGCACCCCACCCCCCAGCAGTACAGGGCACCTGCCAGTATGCCCCCACTCATGTCCCCCTGCCCCCAGGTCATGACGATCCTCAATCATGGCCCTTATGGCCAGCCTCCCCAGCCCAAAGACCCAACCAAGTACTGCATCCACCCACATAGAAAAGGCAATTACATGATACAACCCCAATGGCAAGTATGTAAATGAACACATGTCTGTCACACACACACAATGGTTGCAAGTGAATGTGAAAACCCATATCATGACATGCATGAAACCAATGAGATAATACCACACATCGAAGTATGAAGAAAAAAATGTATTAAACACAACATGAAAGGAATTAAAATCAAACAAACAACAATGGGAATAAAAAAAGAAAAGCTGTCTGTCCGTAAAATAATGAAAAACAAGAAATCATAATCCAAAGGAAAGGTGTCCAAAGTCACAGTCCAACAAAGCAAATCCACGGGAAAAACAAAAATGAAAACCATTGCTCCATGGGGAAATCCAAAAAAAAAGAGATGAATCCAATAGTGAACTATATACAGATGAACAATCCAGGGTCCATGATCCCAAATGAAGAAATGAAACCTATCAAAATACTACCTAATGAAAAACTATATACAGAAATGTGGTGCATTGTCCAAGTGCAACCAAAATAAAGAAAAAACACAGGAAACCTAACACTATCTAACTATTTACAAAGGCAGCGGTCTAGTCCGACGGCTCACTTTTGGATGTCCCGGGCCAGGGCATCATGGAACTCCTGCTCAATGTCCCAGAGGCGGTCCTCTTCCATGGCCTCGAGGGTTCACAGGGACGACGACATGTTCTCCAACTCCCTGCGAATTGGCTCGAGGCACTCGGCCTGCCTCAGGGCCCTCCGCATGGAGTTCTACGCCCTGACCATTGTGAGCCAGGGCCTCTTCTGCCCGCTGCCGCTCCGCATCTATGGCATGGCCTAACCACTGCCACACGGAAGAACCTTCCTGTCCTGGGTCCTCCTGCCCTCTGGCCGATGCCTGCCCCTCCGATGACAAAGGCCCCGAGCCATCATGGCTCCCACCTTGTTGCTGCTGCTGCTGTGCCTCTGCCCGTGCCCTGGCTCTTGCTGCCTGCACATCCTCCTCCTGCTGGGGTGCAGTTGTTGAGGTGGCCACCCCTGCTGGACGTCCGACTCCCGACTGTGGCAGGGATGTGTCCTCCACCAACCCGGCCGCAGGGTCAGAGGCAGCTCCACAGGGCACTCAGGTGACACATGGGTGGGAAGATGGCACGGAGTACGACTGGGGCATAGGGGGTTCAGTTGAGGAAGGGGTCGGAACAAGGACCAGCAAACGGAGGAATCCGGCCCTTGTGACCTGTCCCAGTAGGTCGACGTGGTCAACGAGCGGTTCGAGACGACATGCAGTATCCCCATGAAAAGACTGCATTTCGCCTCGCATGGCCCGTTGACACAATGCCACACCACCCACGACAGGCTCAACCCGGTCCCGGATAGCCACGTCCGCAGGCAGAGGAAGGCCAGTTGTCGTAAGCTCATCCCGTGCCTGAAAACGGGTCTGGACGTACGTATCCCTGCTGGTGCAGGATGATGCAGTCACAGGATCAGCGACAGGATTACACACAGGCCCCTCCGCGGCGGCCTGTGCTGCCTCCTGTCCCTGCCCCTGCACTGCACCACTAGCACCAGTGGAATCCCCACCTCCAGACCCCGTCTCTGTCTCTTGCACGGCCTCATCCTCCACCAAACCCCCCACCAACCTGGATGACTCCATGCCATCTTCCTCCGTCGGGCCCTGTGGGGTCTCAACTGCCCCTTCTGCTGCCGAGGAGTCCAACTCCAACCTCCGCCTCTTGGACCTCCCCTCGCCAGCTGCGACCTGGAACGCAGCACCGGACTCCTCACTCCCCGACGAGATGACAACCTGGGAGGGGAGCCGGCTGGCGGTGCGATCCCTGCCGCTGTCCTCCACAGCACCCTCTCCGCCCTCTTCATCAGTCGACGGTGCAGACAGGGAGAGATAGGACACAGGCATCAGGGCACTGTACAATGGACTCATACACACATGACAGTTGCACACGAGTGTCATTGTCAAACTTCAGACATGGCATCACAATCCCCAACACACATGTCATTTCAAATCACACACATGAGCTATTCCACAGCCATATCGCAACAGCCAGCACCATCCATGAGCCAGACATCACATGAGACACAGGGAGTGCACTAGACATGCACACACGCCACCACACTTACATGCATGTGTACACCTCCACCAAGTGTCGCAGTGATGAGATCGGCATCCATGTCACATCTGGCAATCAGTCTTCTACATATCAGTCTTACATGCATCCATGTTGCATGACAGTTGCACACTTGTCAGATACACATACATGCACATGTACACAGTGCAGATACATGCAGCTGGAACCAACATCCATGTGTGACACCACAACCTTGACAACTGACATACACAGTCATTCAAACATGTGTGCTCACACATCTGCATTTGGCCTGCATGCTTGCCCACAAATACACCATCCATGTGTCTCACACATGAAAGGACTCGCATGTGTCAGCCTCACAGCCCTGTACATACACATCCATACATGGCCCTACAAAACCACATGTGCAGCCTGCACACTACTGGCACACCACCACACGCACAGCTTCCAATCAGTATGCATGTACACTTACCGCTCGACTCCAGACGGGTGTGCCTCTCAAGGACCTGGACGTGGAGCGCTGGGCATACGCGTTCCAGGACCCTCATTTGGTCTTCTGACAGGTGGCCTGGCACCCCTTATCATCCGCTGCCTTCAAGAGGCGCCGGGCCTTGTTGAGGGTCCTGGACCTGAAGTCCTCCCAGCGCTTCTTGACATTATGAATTTGTGGACTGCCACCCCCTCCGCGTTGATGGCAGTCACGATGTCCATCCAGATCCTGGTCCGTCCTTCCTTACTGCCCCAGGGCTTGCTCCACCAGGACACCAACTTCGGTGGCAGTGAAGCTGGTGGCCCTCTGCCTCTATGGTTGGGGGTTGCCAGTGCCGCCAAATGGTGTAGTGCTGGACATGGCAACCCCAGAGGCAGGAGTGGGTGGGCAACTGGATCCTAGGGCTGGGCTGTGGAGCGATGGAATCCCAGTCGGGAGTCTTCGGTTCCAGCAGGGGCGGTCACAGCAACAGCACCCCTGGCTGATGTGCAGGCAGCAAATGGCAGGGCACGTGGGCAGCAGGCAATCAAGCAGCAGCATATGGCAGGTGGGAGCGTGCTCGGGGCTCTGGGGTCAGTAATTCGTCCTTCTGGGCAGAAGCGTGGTCTTCCATGTGTGAACGTGTGGCCATCTTGATACGGAGTGATTTGGCACGTGAAAATCTTGCATGTCAGAGTGTAATTCGAGGAAAGGCCCTTAGCGCGTAAGCGTGTCAGCGCACGTACGCGATTTCATTGGAACAAAGGCCCTTAGCGCATAAGCGTGTCTGTAACGTAATGCGCGCAGGTGTTTCCCTCATAGCACGTGATGACAGACCACACGTGGAAAAGCTGCACGTCCGAGTGTCAGCGCGTGTAATTGGAGAAAAGGGCGTGTACACGCGTAAGTGACGTGTACGTGTGGGCCGGATTAAAAGGTAAGTGTAGGACGCCATTTCCTTGTACGTGTTTTTGTGGAGAGCGAGTGGGTGGATTCTGTACTTCTTGTCGGTTCACACGCGATTACTTCACAGCGTTTCAAGTTCGTACTCCCTGTTACCTCTGACAGCTTTAATTTTTCTACTTTATTTGGGCCTGTTTCCTCAAACAGTGTTCACTTCTCGTTTTGTCCTGTCGCGTATTTTTCACGTTCTTTTTCCAGGCAGACGGTGAGTTCCGCACGTACTTAGCAACTGTGCTTGCCCCGTGTGTCGCGTACCACTTCAGAGGTCATTGTAGGCTGCGTGTATCATGCGTACGCTTATTTTTGTGTTTCTGGGTGCCACAGCGTAGTGTGGGTTCATTTTTCCACACACGTGGTCTACGAGGGGTTGCGTGCACGTTTATTTTTGGTTTTTGGGCTGCCTGTGCGTTGTGTGACCCGTCATCTTCCCCCAGGGGTCACAGACAGCCTTGTTAGAGCACTAGGGTACGAATTCCATCTAGTACCCTAGCTCTCTGACCCCCAATTGTCCAGGACAATAGTTTACTGCTCCTCCCATACGCACAACAACATCAGTGCTATGGTTGGGAGGCGACCAAGCGGTAAGGGAGGCAAAGGTGGCCGACCTTCAAAAGGTGGATGTGGTGGGCGCGGTAGGGGACGTGGCTGGGATTTGCAGGGTGCCCCTATACCCACATGTGTGGAGGACCAATCAGGGACACCCATGACCCCCCCCATGGTTGAGGGAAATGTGGCTGAAACCATCCCAGCTCAGCCCTTGTTGGACCAGCCCATTGTGGCACCTGACCTGGCACAGGATGACTCCCTGGCTGATTTCCAGGTCAGCAAGTCTAAGCCACGTGTGGCGGTGCAAGTTGCCACCAAGCCACGTGGATCTGGGGCAGCTATGTCATCTGCTGCCCCAAGTATGCAGGGTGGTGAGGCTGCAGGGGCAGCTGCAACTCCATCCGCCTCAGCTCTGGCTCTCCCAGCCAGGACAGTGTTGGTCCTGGTCCATCATACTGATGTTCCCCCTGCCAACATCATACTTCAGACAATGCCTGCACCAAGTCCTATGGTCAATGTGCATTCGCACACTCCAACAACCCAGTCCACCAGTGATTCTGCCCCTACTGACCAGAGCGGCGTTAGCCACTCTGGCTCCACTCCACCTTCTAAAAAGAGGAAGAAGGGTGCTCTGGCACGACAGGCTGAGACCCCAGGCACGACTACACACTCCGGTACCTCAAGGAAGCCTTGCTTCAATAATTCAGAACTTGATGCGCTTTTGAGCTATGTGTTGGCACATAGCCACGAAATGGTGGTGACTGCAGGGTCCAAGACCGCACCTGGTCAATGTCAGGCACACTAGCAGACCATCGCCAACCACATAAGTGCCCTTGGATTTGTGAGGCGCTCAGCTGATGATTGCTACAAGCGGTGGAACGACCTGAAACGCAGAGCAAAGAACAAGCTGGCCTCAAGTCATGCTGCTACTCTGGTGACTGGTGGTGGGTCTCCACAAGAGGACAACAAACTCACTGAACATGAGTCTGTTGCTGGGACCTTCATCACAGAGGAACAGATCTGAGGTGTGGGAGAACTACCCGATTATGACACATTGTCCGGTGAGTGCCCATGCGTGTGTGTGTAATGCATGTGTATGTTGTTTGGGTGACGGGTTCTGATTGAATGGCAGGTGAGGGTGTGTGTGACTGAGTAGTATGGGTCACCCATGTGCTTCATCCAAAACATTCTGCGGCCTTGAATTTGGGTGTGACTCTATCCCTTTTGCCCACAGTAGTAATTTAGCGCAACATTACGGCAGTTGCCCTTGAGGTGGCATCATGCAAAAATATTGTTTGTATTTTTCAGTGTTCTTTCAGGCTGATTGTTTCAATTCTCCCACTTTTGCAACACATTCCTCAGCCCTATTGTGACATATGTTACATGCTTATGTCATTGAAGAACCCACATTGGCCCACATGTGTCACCTTGGTAGTTGAATGATTTGACCATTCAGGCTGAATGAGTATTGTCCTGATCACATGATGTTTTGGGCCTGTTTGCATGTGGAACATGCTAGTTGTTTCCTGTCATGTTGAAGTGCACAACCATTGATGTATACATGGCCCTGCAATCCCTGTATTTTTGTACACTGGATGTGTTGCAGTGTGAGGCGCATGGCGTATCTTTTCACACTATGTGGCATTTTTCATCTCTTCATGTCCATCTCACATGGATGGGTGACAGTACTCATTCACTGACATATGGATGTACTTGTGGAATGTATCATGGCTATGGTACATGCCATCTGTGTGATGGCATGTGCCATTTATGTGTAAAGAACATTCCACTCACAGGCCAATGTGTGATGGCAGTGCTACCCAGCATGCAGCAAATATGTTGCTCTTCCATCTTGGTGTCATCAGTGTCTGACTTTTGCCTCCCCTTCCAACTCTGTGACAGTGCATGCATGGGAGGGTTATAGTCATGTGGGACATGTGTAAATCATGTACTGGTTCTGTAGCTTGTCAGGCCTATTTGTGTGCTATGGTGCTAATGCCTGTTTCCATTTTTTGTCTTTCATGTTTTTGCAGGGGATGACACACTTGATGCTGTTGAGGTTGAGGAGATGGTGCAGACCCAGGAGGAACCTGAGGCACAACCGGCCACCAGTGGGGGACGTGGTGTGCTGGTAGGTGAGAACCCACTCTTCTGTCCAGGGGTGTCTCTGGGTGCACCTCCCCAGACCTCTATTCAGGTGTTGATTCGGATGATGAAATCTATGTGGCGTCGCAGGTAAGTGTTTCTGGAAGGGGTTCTGTTCTGTCCAACCTACCTGCACCAGGGGTAGAACCCTCTATGGGGATGTCAGTGTTGGTTAGTCAGACTTTGGCGGTTACGGGTGCAGGGTCACACTCCACAACATCTGATCCTGTTCCTGGGCCAGCAGATCAGAGGGGGAATGCAGTCCTGCAGCCTCAGGCAGTGCCGGCACAGCAAGGCGCAGATCGCCTTGCCCCAAACAGGTGTGGTGCCTGCCGACGTGGTGGCCATACGCCACCAGGCAATACCGCATGGGAACAATCCATGTACGGTATGGCAACCCAACAGGCAGCATCAGTTGAGATGATGGCTCAAGCAATGGAGAGGGTGGCCACTTCCATTGTCCCCCCTGAAAGGCAGATGGAGCAACTACAGCAGGCAACAGACTCCATTTGCCAAACACACAGGGAGGACATGTTGGCATCCAACAGGGACAGACGGGCAGCACTGGAGACTCTACGCCAATCGATATCAATAGAGTCCCAGGGCCACAGGGAAGCCCTGAGGGTAGAACTCCATCACCTCAGGGAGACTCTTGTTGACCTTGAGACTTCCACTAACTTGAGGACAGAACAGCAGCTGGAGCGGCTCACACGTTCGCTCTCAACTGAGATGCAGGCAACTCGGGAGGAGATCCAGGCATCACGTCAGGTGCTGCATGGGGATCTCTGCACTATAATCCTCCAGAACAAGACCTTCCACACCCGCATGCTTGCTGCCATGGAGGACCATACCAGGGCTTTGCGTGGGCTGCCTCCCATAGCACCACCACCTCCTGTCGCAGCAGCAGAGGGTAATGAGAGCGACAGCAGCAGTTCTCCCACATTGGCATAGCCGTGCAGGCCATGAGCCCATGGAGGTGTTTTTTTTTCCCAACATCCACACAGGCGGCTGTTGGTGCGCACCCTGTCCTCGGACCTCCTGGGTGGCCTCCCTCCCCCGGCCTCCACATGGCCATTTTTTATTTTTGATTATTTTTTGACAGTGTGATGCCTTGTGTGGCTTCCATGGGAATCCACTGTATTCCGGCTGGGCACATGCAGGATTGTTCTGAGTTTGGGTTCGATGCTTGGGTTCGTGAGACACACACCCCTCCTGCTTCCCGTTTCCATGGGCTTGCAAAGGGTGTGAGCAAGTGACAGTGATGTACACAGTGATGTTGGGCTCCCATGAGCTGTGTGGGCAGTCTGTAGTCAATACTGTGTAGACATTCCTTGTGTACATTGTTGTTGTATTGTACACTGCATGTTGGAATTATGTATGCTTCTGCTTCCATGTCTCCTGTTAGGGAAAATTCTCTGTTTAGGCTGAATTTCCTAACCTAGTGAGTCCCCCAGCAGCTTTGCTGGATTTCTGAAGTTTGTTTTTTCCATCCTGCCAAGAGTGAGACTCTTTTTCTCCCACTCTTGGACATGAATGTGGTTAATTCCTTTGAATGTCAATGTGTTCTATGGGCTATGGGGTCTTTTACTCCATAGGGTCTCATATGTTTTACTATGTGTGTTACACCGCACCCTCCGTGCCGTAACACTGGGGCGTCCTAGAGGATCCCCATCATAGACTCCATACCCTGGGACTGACTACTGTCTCCCAGGGCATGTAAAGTCACCATTGGCTTTACTAGACCTAAAATTACTAACAGAACTAGTACAAACCATCCTATTGTGGACGTACTAATAGGGGTAATTCGATTACTCCTGGGTCTGTTGTTCGAGGGGGCACTGTCCCGTCCCCCCTCGTCGAGTTTTGGCTGGTGGCAGTGGAAACTACTTGTTATATTCGACCCCGAATATAACTCTCTGGGATTCGTCCCATTGTTGGAGGTAAACACTTTTTCTCGTTAGTCTCTAACATACCACCGGTTTATTTGTCTTAAACAAATCTATTGATTGGTATTTTCTGCCAGAACTCGGTTTTTAAAATGGCGTCTGTGTTCGTCTCTGTGACTCCTAAACCAAAGGTTGAGCCCTTTGTTCCACTTTTGGCGGGCTTCCGCACAGAAGCCCTCCAAAGTGGTGCCATTCTGTCTGGGTACCACAGGCGGTGTGGGAGGGGGTTTAGGCACCCTGGACTGAGTTGCCTTGCCAACTCAAGTCGCACTCTGGTGTGATTGGCCCAAGTGGTGAGCCACCCCCCTCACCACCTAGCGTGTGGTGATTGACAGCTAGGCTGAATGAATGGGGGTTTTCTGCATAAAAGAAGGGCTTTTGGGACTGGATCTTGAGAAGTCGCCACACGACCTAAGAATCCGACGAGGGTAAAGCTGAGCCGACCTGCAACGACGACACCTCCGGTGGAGCCCTGCTGAACCGACTCACCACTTCCCGACGACAGAGGAGATCTCCCCGCCGGAGAGTCCTCTTCCCCTGACTGGTGGGCACAACCAGTCCCCCTTGCTTTTTCTTCGCTTCCAGGACGTAGTGGTCGAATTGCCCATGCTGAGCACCCCGGCAACCGGATAGCCACTAGCCCATACCGCGACCAAAAAGTGCTGCCTTGTGACGGAGCACTCCGCGGCTGGTCTCTTCCCTGGTGGTGCAACGATCTTCAACTTTCCTTCGACGACGAGAACATCTCTTCTCTTGGCAAAGCCCCGACTTGCATCCACCACCAGGAACAACTGCCCCCGCCGGAGCTGTCTCTCCACATACAAGGTACCGTGTCCGCCTGGCTTCCCTCGTGACGGTTAGCGTGAGGTGTCTTAATCCTCGCCTCTCCATTGGGTCGCCTCCAAGCTTTCTTAACTTTCTGTTCTGAACTGGTCCAATCTTTCTGTGACAATTTGCACAAAAAGACGAGAAGTGCATTTCCACGGTGATACTTTTTGGGACATATCGCCTTGCCTCTTTCCGAGTGGGCCTGGCCTCTGAACTTTGCGATCTACAGTAGACCCTGCCTTACTTGCCTTGCATTTGTTCGTAAAAGTGTTAGTACCGAGTTGATTTCATACCCTGCCTTTTCTCTCCATCCTAACGAATATTAGAGTGCCATCTAGGTTAAAGCATTCACCTCTGTCTGCAAATAAGTGGTGCCGTTGAACCTAGACTTGTCAAACTATTGTTAGAGGGATTGATTTACTTATAGTAATTGTAATTGAAGTTGTTTGCCGTATTAGTGCCAGAGTGTTTTCATAGATGTGTTGTTATAAATAAATACCTATATATCTTTACACCCAAGCTCTGTTCCGTGTTTGCTTGTTCTACTGTGTGGATTGCCCTATTTTGTATACTCCACATACTGCCTAACTTTTCTTGAGAGAGGTCTGACTGCTCAGCCACAACTACCAGGTGAATCTGTGTGGTACAGACAGCTACCAAGTGGGTTTACAGGCAACACCTGTAAGCCTAAATCTTTTGCAGTGGTCCCAGAGGGAACTGCACAGGTTTTACGCTTAACATCTCCCTCTGAATTTGCAGGTTCATTCCTCATGTCTTCACAAGGCCGTCTACTTTGGAGATGGAGTTCATGTTGTATGCAGTACACAGAAAAGTTTTGAAGCCTGCAAGACTACAGTTGGAAGGGGGCGATGTGGTGGCATATTCAGGTTGTAAGACTACGACTGCTTTAACTTAGTACTGTCATGTTTTAGTTATGTTTGAGCTTGTGTAGCTGCATTGTATTGTTGGTAAGTATTTGGTCATGTGTGTTGTTAGTTCAACATTACTGGGAGCATATTGTGTGTGGGCAGTTTCCATTAGGGACACTGTACTTTGTGACACTTGTGTCAGGTTTTTGGGATTGCTTTGTTTGCTCTCACATAGCATGACATGCCATCGTGTGTTGGGTGGTGGTGCTGGGGAGGGGTTGGGTGACACGGCACTGTTCTCATGTTGTATTTTGCAAGGGGGTCATGCATTTGGCAGCATATGTGTCTTTTGATGACACAGCATTGGTGGTGTTTCTGTAGGTAGGGATGCAGACATTGTGACACTTCCAGGTGACCAATCTCAGGCTGGTATGGTTGTGACAGTTGACTGTCCCTTATGTCATCATCATTGATTGTCAGCTGGTATGTGGCAGGGCTGTATGCACCCCACAGGGGTGTGATTCTAAGTGAAGTAATTAGCCACCAGCTGCGTTCGGGCTGCCTCACCCCGTGCACTTTCCCCTCCCATGCGCAGCGGGCGTGCATGTGGTTGGGGATGTGGGGGCACCACCATGTCCACCGGCAGGCCCCGGCGTGTTGCAACGCTGTGCAGGACACATGCTGCCACTATGATCCTGCACACTACTGGGGGAGCGTATAACAGCTGCCTGCCAGAACGGTCAAGGGAGCGAAAGAGTGACTTGAGCACTCCGAATGTGCGCTCCACTATGCCCCGGGTTGCAATATGGGCTGTGTTGTATCTTACCTCGGGTGGCGTGGTGGGGTTCCGAATTGGCGTCATCATGTGGGTGCTCAGAGGGTAGGCACTGTCCCCTGGGGAGGTGGTGATGGGTATCATTAGTAGGGTTGTGATATTACTCAGTATCTGGCATGCATGCATGTGCTGTGGCATTTATACTCACCAAGCAGCCATGTATCGCCATGCCGCCCAGATTCTAGGTCCCGGTTTTAGGTTGACATTCTGTAAATGAAACTGTCGTGGGTGGACCCTGGACAGTTGGCATATACTGAGGTGATGATTCCCTTGGCATCACATACTACCTGCACGTTGATGGAATGCCAGTGCTTGCAGTTTCTATAGATGTGCTCTGATGCCCTGGGGGGACGTAGAGCCACATGGGTGCAATCAATGGCACCTAGGACTTGGGGAATTGTGCCACCCCGTAGAAATCCTGGACGGCAGCCTGCCTTTCTGCTGGTGTTCTGGGCAGGTATATGTGCCTGCGGACTGATGGGCGTGCAGTCATGATGGCCAATACCTGGTGTAGGCAGCGTGACTGCGTGGCCTGTGACACCCCCCCCACTATGGCACTTTTCCGCTGAAGTGATCCGGTGGCCAAAAAGTGCAGTACATTGAGGACCTTCTCCAAGGGGCTGAGTGCTTGGGAGCATAGGGTGGGTGATGTGAGGTCATCCTCCCACTCACTGACCAGGTCGAGTATTATGTGAGGTGGAAACCTGTACCTCCCATACACCTGGTCATCAGTCATCCCAAAAAGGCTGGTTCTGGGTGTGAAAATTCTGGGCCTGACTAGCCTCCTCCTCCTCCTGCGGTATCCCACGACCACTGCTGCTAGGAACGGTATGTTCATCCTGGCGTCTGAGCTTGCTTGTTGTTTGCGCGCACTTTTATTCTGCGCAGGTCCACGTACGCCTGCTTCCTGCTGGCGTACGTGTTTCCGGATTAGCGCGTCTTTTTTGGCGCGTGCGTGTGGGCGTTCTGCGCATTTGCCTCCTGTACTTCCCCGCCCACCCCAGTAATACACGTACCCCGCTCGCCCAGGCACAATTGCGTGTGAAACTTCCCGCGCACCCCCGAAATACACGCTATTTTTGACACAGCGGGTGTCCATGTTTGTCGCATACCCCTTTGCACGTCATTTGTCCTAGAGGGCCACAGTATGGGACATTCATCAGAGCTGTATATACAGGCTTTTTGTTAGCGCACATTTTTTTAATGCGCAGGGACGCTACCGCCTCCCTTCGTGTAGCGGACATGTGTTGATGTACATAGTTGACTTTTGGTTTGTGTCATGAGATCGCCATTTCACTGCTGGGGGGTGGGGTTGCAAGGGTACATGTGTGGGACATGAGTGGGGGCCTGCTGGCAGGTGCCCTGCACTGCTGGGGGGTAGGGGTGCAAGGGGACATGAGTGGGGGTCTGCTGGCAGGCGCCCTGCACTGCTGGGAGTGGGGGTGCAAAGGGACATGAGTGGGGGCCTGCTGGCAGGTGCCCTGCACTGCTGGTGGGTGGGGGTGCAAGGGGACATGAGTGGGACATGAGTGGGGGCCTGCTGGCAGGTACCCCTCAGTGCTGGGGGGTGGGTGTGCAAGGGGACATGAGTGGAGGCCTGCTGGCAGGTGCCCCTCAGTGCTGGGGTTGGGTGTGCAAGGGGACATGAGTGGGGGCCTGCTGGCAGGTTCCCCTCAGTGCTGGGGGCTGGGGGTGCTGGGGGACATGAGTGGGGGCCTGCTGGCAGGTGCCCTGCACTGCTGGGGGGTGGGGGTGCAAGGGGACATGAGTGGGGGCCTGCTGGCAGGTGTCCTGCACTGCTGGCGGGTGGGGGTGCAAGGGGACATGAGTGGGAGCCTGCTGGCAGGTGCCACTCAGTGCTGGGGGGTAAGGGTGCAAGGGGACATGAGTGGGGGCCTGCTGGCAGGTGCCCTGCACTGCTGGGGTGTTGGGGTGCAAGGGGACATGAGTGGGACATGAGTGGGGGCCTGCTGGCAGGTGCACTGCACTGCTGTGGGGTGGGTAGTGGAGGGGGTCATGCGTTGGTGATCAGTAGTGCAAGCTAACATGTGGCTTGCCTGGGGGGCATGCCCATGGTGGATGGGCTGCCTGCAGGACATGACCAGGGGTGCAGGGTAGTCCCCTGTGGTGTGGGCTGCCTGCAGGGGCCGTGGAGGGTGTAGAGGGAACACCTGGGAGGACCCACTCTGCCAATTCACGTGTAGGACTCCCCTGCACCCCAGATATATACGTACCCCACTCGCACAGGGCCTGCCGCGTGTGAAACTTCCCGCGCACCCCCGAAATACACGTACCCCACTCGCACAGGGCCTATCGCGTGTGAAACTTCCTGCGAACCCCAGAAATACACGTACCCTGCTGGAATCGCGTGTGAAACTTCCCGCGAACCCCTGAAATACACGTACTCTGCTGAAATCGCGTGTGAAACTTCCCGCGCACCCCAGAAATACACGTACCCTGCTCGCCCAAGGCCAATCGCGTGTGAAACTTCCTGCGCCCCCCAGATTTACACGTCCCCAGTCCAATCGCGTGTGAAACTTCATGCGAACCCCAGGAATACACGCACCCCACTTGCACAGGGCCTATCGCGTGTGAGACTTCCCGCGAACCCCAGATTTACACGTACCCAGTCCAATCGCGTGTGCAACTTCACCCGAACCCCAGGAATACACGCACAGCACTCGCACAGGGCCTATCGCGTGTGAAACTTCCCGCAAACCCCAGATTTACACACACCCCACTTGCCCAAGGCCAATCGCTTGTGAAACTTCCCGCGCACCCCCGAAATACACTCACATGCTATTTTTGACACAGCGGGTGTCCGTGTTTGTCACGTACCCCTTTGCATGTCATTTGTCCTAGAGGGCCACAGTATGGGACAATCATCAGAGCTGTATATACGTGCTTTTTGTTATCGCACATTTTGGCTCACATTTTTTTCATGCGCAGGGACGCTACCGCCTGCCTTCGTGTGGCGGACGTGTTTAGGCCTGTGCGCGTCTTCGCCCGTGCGCTGGTTTGCCCTATTCGATTCCATGAATACGTGATGTAGGCGAGCGTGTGGGCATTCTGCGCACTTGCCTCCTGTACTTCCCCCGTGACGCTCACATTTTCACACGTTGTTCCCCATTCCGCGTGTCACGCCCCGTGTTACGCCTACTTTTGTTATTTGCGCCACGCTATGTGTGCTTTCTCTGTGGCCGTAGCACACGCCGTTAGATGACCTGTGCGCCGACGTGCGCCCTGCAGATTTTCAGCACACATCCCAGATTTTACTCACGCACAGACTTCCATTAATCGATGTCGCAGGTTTTGCTGCGATTTTCGCACTTGCACTGCGATTTTCGCACTTGCACTGTGATTCGCAAGGTTTTGCACGCTTGCGCGGGAATTTTCAGCGCACATTAATTCCATGAATTGGCCTGCACTGCTGGGGGATGGGGGTGCAAGGGGACATGAGTGGGGGCCTGCTGGCAGGTGCCCCTGACTGCTGGGGGGTGGGGGTGCAAGGGGACATGAGTGGGACATGAGTGGGGGTCTGCTGGCAGGTGCCCTGCACTGCTGGGGGGTGGGGGTGCAAGGGGACATGAGTGGGGGCCTGCTGGCAGGTGCCCTGCACTGCTGGGGGGTGGGGGTGCAAGGGGACATGAGTGGGGGCCTGTTGGCAGGTGGCCCTCAGTGCTGGGGGTGGGGGTGCTGGGGGACATGAGTGGGGGCCTGCTGGCAGGTGCCCCTGACTGCTGGGGGGTGGGGGTGCTTGGGGACATGAGTGGGGACCTGCTGGCAGGTGCCCTGCACTGCTGTGGGGTGGGGGTGCAAGGTGAAATGCGTGGGGGCCTGCTGGCAGGTGCCCTGCACTGCTGGAGTGTGGGGGTGCAAGGTAACATGAGTGGGGGCCTGCTGGCAGGTGCCCCTGACTGCTGGGGAGTGGGGGTGCAAGGGGACATGAGTGGGGGCCTGCTGGCAGGTGCCCTGCACTGCTGGGGGATGGGGGTGCAAGGGGACATGAGTGGGACATGAGTGGGGGCCTGCTGGCAGGTTCCCCTCAGTGCTGGGGGGTGGGGGTGCTGGGGGACATGAGTGGGGGCCTGCTGGCAGGTGCCCCTGACTGCTGGGGGGTGGGGGTGCTGGGGGACATGAGTGGGGGCCTGCTGGCAGGTGCCCTGCACTGCTGGGGGGTGGGGGCGCAAAGGGACATGAATGGGGGCCTGCTGGCAGGTACCCTGCACTGCTGAGGGGTGGGGGTGCAAGGGGACATGAGTGGGACATGAGTGGGGGCCTTCTGGCAGGTGCCCCTCAGTGCTGGGGGGTGGGGGTGCTGGGGGACATGAGTGGGGGCCTGCTGGCAGGTGCCCCTGACTGCTGGGGGTTGGGGGTGCTGGGGGACATGAGTGAGGGCCTGCTGGCAGGTGCCCTGCACTGCTGGGGGGTGGGGTGCAAGGGGACATGAGTGGGGGCCTGCTGGCAGGTGCTCCTGACTGCTGGGGGGTGGGGGTGTAAGGGAACATGAGTGGGACATGAGTGGGGGCCTGCTGGCAGGTGCCCTGCACTGCTGGGGGGTGGGGGTGCAAGGGGACACGAGTGGGGGCCTGCTGGCAGGTGCCCTGCACTGCTGGGGGGTGGGGGTGCAAGGGGACATGAGTGGGACATGAGTGGGGGCCTGCTGGCAGGTGCCCCTCACTGCTGGGGGTGGGGGTGCCGGCGTACATGTGTGGGGACCTGCTGGCAGGTGCCCTGCACTGCTGGGGGTGGGGGTGCAAGGGGACATGAGTGGGACATGAGTGGGGGCCTGCTGGCAGGTGCCCTGCACTGCTTCGGGGTGGGGGTGCAAGGGGACATGAGTGGGGGCCTGCTGGCAGGTGCCCCTCAGTGCTGGGGGGTGGGGGTGCTGGGGGACATGAGTGGGGGCCTGCTGGCAGGTGCCCCTCAGTGCTGGGGGTGGGGATGCTGGGGGACATGAGTGGGGGCCTGCTGGCAGGTACCCTGCACTGCTGGGGGGTGGGGGTGCAAGGGAACATGAGTGGGGGCCTGCTGGCAGGTTCCCTGCACTGCTGGAGGGTGGGGGTGCAAGGGGACATGAGTGGGACATGAGTGGGGGCCTTCTGGCAGGTGCCCTGCACTGCTGGGGGTAATGCGTTGGTGATCACTAGTGCAAGGTGACATGTGGCTTGGCTGGGGGGCATGCCCATGGTGGATGGGCTGCCTGAGGGACATGACCAGGGGTGCAGGGTAGTGGGCTGCTGCAGGGGCCGTGGAGGGTGTATAGGGAACACCTGGGGGGACCCACATTGCCAATTCACGTGTAGGACTCCCCTCAACCCCCGAAATACACGTACCCCACTCGCACAGGGCCTATCGCGTGTGAAACTTCCCGCGAACTCCAGAAATACACGTACCCCACTTGCACAGGGCCTATCGCGTGTGAAACTTCCCGCGAACCCCAGAAATACGCGTACCCTGCTGGAATCGTGTGTGAAACTTCCCGCGCACACCAAATATACACGTACCCCACTCGCACAGGGCCTTATCGCATGTGAAACTTCCCGCAAACCCCAGATTTACACGCACCCCGCTTGCCCAAGGCCAATCGCGTGTGAAACTTCCCGCGCACCCCTGAAATACACGCACATGCTATTTTTGACACAGCGGGTGTCCGTGTTTGTCGCGTAACCCTTTGCACGTCATTTGTCCTAGAGGGCCACAGTATGGGACAATCATCAGAGCTGTATATACGTGCTTTTTGTTATCGCACATTTTGGCTCACATTTTTTTCATGCGCTGGGACGCTACCGCCTGCTTTCGTGTGGCGGACGTGTTAAGGCCTGTGCGCGTCTTCACCCGTGCGCTGGTTTGCCCTATTCGATTCCATGAATACGTGATGTAGGCGCGTGTGGGCATTCCGCACACTTGTCTCCTGTACTTCCCCCGTGACGCTCACATTTTCACACGTTGTTCCCCATTCCGCGTGTTACGCCTACTTTTGTTATTTGCGCCACGCTATGTGCGCTTTCTCTGTGGCCGTAGCGCACGCCGGTAGATGACCTGTGCGCCGGGGTGTGCCATGCAGATTTTCAGCGCACATCCCAGATTTTACTCGCACACAGACTTCCATGAATCGATGTGCGCAGGTTTTGCTGCAATTTTTGCACTTGCACTGCGATTTTCGCACTTGCACTGCAATTCGCATGGTTTCGCACGCTTGCGCAGGAATTTTCAGCGCACATTAATTCCATGAATCGGCCTCTTAGTATGGTATTTCCCTTTGTTTTTATATCTACGTTGGCAGTATTTGCCACATTTATATTTTTGGAAGTGTACCACTTGTGCATGCAGGCCACTATCTAAGGTTTCTGAAGGGATGTCGCAGGTAATGTATTTGTCAACAAACTGTAAAACAGTGGTGTCACTATCATGGCCAAATTGTGGAGCACATTTTATCCACAAAAGCATGTGGATGTGTGGTGCTCCTCTGGATTGATATTCTTTTCTCCAAAGAAGTGTTGCACTTCTCAGAGCGGAGGGGTCGTTTTATTTCAGATAAAATGAAGCACGGCAATGAAGTGAAGGTGAAAGTACCTTAATACATTGACAAGGATAAAGAGAACAGAGTTACCTGTTTTTATTATAACTATTCTGTCTTTATTTTGGTTTTCAGTGCGTAAGATGTTGAGCAAGTCATCCCATGTTTAGTTTAGTTTAGTTTCTTTATTTATACTGCGCACCTAACCCTGAGGTAACTGGGCACCGGAGACTTAGAGGAAGTAACAACATGGTAATGACATACAGTAGATTAACAAAAAAGTTTAGGTGACCGGGTTACAATGTGGTCGACAGTAGATAGGTGCAGTGCTGCAGGAAGTCAAGTGGTGGTGATTCTTGTTGTTGAGCCATGATTTCGTTTTGGCTGAAAAAGTTCAGAAGGAAGGTTCTGCTCTGAGGTTCAGAGGTAAGGTGTTCCACGTTTTTTCAGCTAGGACCGGGAAGCTGGAACCATCTGCTTTTTTTAGGGAAAATTTGGGGATTGAAAGGCAGAGTGCGTAGGGTGTTCTGGTTCTTCTGGATGAGGTGTGTTTAGAGAACTTGTCTGCCAGGTATTTGGAGGCATCGTTGGAGAGGCATTTGTGGACAATGACCAGGGATCTGAGAATAATTCTGTCTCGTACAGGGAGCCAGTGAGCATCTTGTCTGAAGCTAGAGATGTGTGAATGACGAGGGATACTCAAGGTGGCTTTTAGTGCGTTGTTCTGAAGCACTTGTAGTTTGTTCAGATTGCGTTCTGAAGTGCCAAGAAGGAGAGTGTTACACTAGTCAATTTTTTAGAGCTCTAGTGCTCGGGCTAGGGTGATGCAGCTGGACGGCGATAGGAAGGGTTTGCAAGTGTTGATGAGCTTATTAGTATAAACTGTGGTTGAGGCTGTGGCATTCACCTGCCTTTTGAGTAAGAGCATGGAGTCTAGATAGACCCCATAGGGCTCAATGGGAATGGGGAAGGTGCAAATAACGATACCGCAATTTGTGGTACCATTATTTGCTCCCTGGTCCCTTTGCGGCTCCTGCTAAAACCAGGTGGCCTTTACGGGACCCGCAAAGGGACCTCGTAGTACGGCACAAAGGGATTACGAGCACCCGTGTCATTACCGGTGCCCGTATCCCTTTGCTGCCACCTTGTAATGAGGGTCATTAAGTTTTAAAGAAATTGTTGATTTTTGACAGGAAAATTATATGAGGTTGAACTTTATTTTTGAATATATTGCTTAGAATGGGATGCTACTCCACAGTTACTGTATATGTGTGAGCTGGGGAGACCCCATTGAGTCACTGTTTAAGATAATACAGATCACATTCCATTTTTTAGGGGGTTGATTGGTCATTTAGTGGGGTTGGTTTTGAATGCCATCTTTAGTGCGCACACACTAGAGCGCCCCTGATTTGTTCATTTTATGTTGGGCAAATAGCCATTTTTTGTAGGTGATTGATGGGACATTTTTCAAAGAGTGTAGGCATGCATGGGCCAATTGCACGGATAGAAAAAGAGGGAAAATGTTTCATTAAGTGGTTTTTGGTGCACTGCGAAAAGAATGACAGAGTGTGCTGTGGGTGACCAGAATCATGAGAATATTGTAAATTGGGACAGAGAGAATGCATTGGAGATGCACCATGAATAATGTAGAGTCATGGAAGAGTTACACGTGTATATTTAAGCATGAGCACCTGGGCCAGAGCAGAGTGACAGTGTTTCCCTCACTACAACAGTACAACCAGGCAATATAGAGGCATTCAAAGAAGAAAGAGAACAAGTATGTCTAAGATCACGCAAATTGTGAAGTATGGCGCTGGGAGTAAAAATGCAATTATGAGTGCTATATAGAGTAAAAAGTGCATTAATGAAGTAATGAATGACATTAAGATAAGCACAGTGAATAATTATGGGTAAAAGTAAGAATAAATGAAACAAAACCCATCATTTTGGGGAAAATATTGGGAATGTATATATTATTGAATAATGTGTATTTTGAATACGGAAGCAGTGGGTAATGAGGAGAAGCGCTTGCAAAGTGCGCTGGGCTAGGGTCACACACAATATGGACAAAGGAGGATGATATATTTAAACAGATGTGTTGAGAAAACATTAGGTTAAAAAGTATTTTTTTTATAGAAACACACACCCTAATTAACTTGACTTCTAAGTATAATAAGAAAAACTAATTTGGGTTTTTTGCAGTGGTTTTGTTAAATTAAAAATGTGTTATGGATACGTATAAGCAGGCTGAGCAGTGATAAAAGGAAGGATACGGGAGGCTTGGCACAATTATTGAAGCACAACATGGATTATTATATGTGATGAACTGATTTATTGGAGAAAGAAATAGAGATGATTAAGGTTCGAATCCCCATCATGATATGCTTGCAAGAATAGGGGGAGTTACACAAGCACACACACATGCATGCACACATACATACACATGCACACGCATACACACACACACACACATGCATGCACATGCATACATACATGCACACACACACATGCACACACGCACATGAGAAGACATGCATACACACATACACACATGATCTTGTGGAAATACAGGCAATATATGGATTGGTGGCTCAATGCAAACAAAACACACAAAGGTAGTCAGAAGAAGGAATTCAGTATTGCAATTAGAACACACACACAGTCATACAGGATGTTTTCGCTTTATATTGGGAACGGCAGGTAGGGATATCATGTTTTGCTAAAAATATGATACAAAAGAAATTAGATTTCTTGAAGACTACAAATAAAAGAAGATGAAGATCATCTTGTTTATATACAGGAGCACTGAACTCTTGAAGAGCGCAATCAGAGGTGAAAACAGTGGCAGTATTTTACTATATTTTATGTCAAGGATTGTCTGGGCAGGTACAGAGGAACTTGGGAAGCAAGTGGGAATGGAAGTGAAACCGTAACCTGAGATTCTGTGACTATAGTGCAATCACTGTAGACAGTTACAGGAGAAGGATAAAAAGAAGGAAGATGCTTGAAAACTTGAGGAAGTCTAATTAGTTCATAAGAAATTGTCAAAGTATGCCAAAGAAGGGGCGGTATTGACAAGCGGAGACGGACTGGGAATACAGCAGGCAGTGGGTACATCATAGGCAAATAATCAGCACCAAATGGATAAAGGAGGGAACGGGTTGATGGCACAAGGCAGAGGAATGGGAAAAAGAGGAAGAAGTGGCTTGCAGAATAACCAAGTCAGTTTTCAGAATATGCAGAATGATAATCAGAATGTGCAAGGACAATTTAACCAAAGAGGACTAGTCAGAGGGCTCCTCTTGTGTAATGGATATGAGTCTACAGATGTCAAGGCTGATGAAGAGAATATCCTTTTAAACCTGTATTAACAGATGGCTGTGAATTTGTACCCGGGCGTCCATTTCCTGCTTTGTCAAGTCTCCAGTGCCAGAGTCTACAGATGTCAAGGCTGTTGAAGAGCAGAGGGTCCCCCTTTGCACATGCTTGATCTAGGGCTAGACCTTGTGATTTGTGAATACTGACAGCATATGCAAAAGATAAACATTGCTCTCTGTGTACGTACATGACTTTGAAAAAAAGTAAGCAGGCTATTTTCTGGACACATTTTTTAACTTCTGCAAGTTTGTCAAAGTTGATGTTGACAACCTAAATATTGTTGTCATGTGGATATGTTTGGAAGCCAACAACTGTACCAATTGCTCCATTGACTAAACCTTGTTTACGTCAATATTACGTTTTAGAATTACTCTGCAGTGTAGACACAAAGTCAATATTTTCTCCACTCCAGCTCTGTTGGAGATACATGTTTCTAAGCTATATAATCATGCTGTTGTTTGTTGACACAGGAATTGTCATGCTGTGCACTTCTATTGTGTCTGTGGAGCTGATATGCAGTATGGGTTGCTTGTCTTTTTTCAGAATAGTCTTGTTGAATTGACTACAGCTTGCAAGGGTTGGCATTTAGGACATACATTTTAGATTTTGATGAGTTAATTGTTCCATGACATCAGGAGCAGATGTGTTTTGTCCATATAGCTCATGGATTAGTCTACTATTTTAGATGGGTGTTGCATCTTTAGTAAGCAGACCAGTTCTAATGGTCATTAAAATGTTAGCATATGTGAGTTCTGCAGATAAGCACCTGTTTTCAGTTCATTCTCTGTAGTGAAAATGTTGCCAAAGATTAACATTTCCAATGCTGCTGAGAGTATTGCAGCATTGTTTGTCTCCTAATGTTTTGAAAATAGGTTGACCTTTCACTGGTGTTAACTGTAGAAGATCTCTGAAAACAATAACATGTTTTCCTCAAAACAGTTCTTCGTAGTTGGTTTTTAGGACTTCCTGTATTTTTAGATGAATTAAAGCCAACTTGAGGTTGGAATCCATGCTTACTTCATCTATCAGTAGCACTTTCATTTGTTTTAGAATTCTGCGCACTTCAGTAGGATCTCCTGCTGATAATTTATAGCATTCTAATTTGTTTTGGTGTTCTACAGGGAGGAGTAGTAGTCGGTGTAAAGTTACACCTCCTATGTTGTAGGCAACTAAACCTGTGGGCCTGTAAAGTTTTGTAGAAATGTGCTGATTATTCTAGTTAAGAATGTATTTCAAGAACCAGCTCCACCACTTACATACAGGAGCAGAGGCTTATAATGTTTACAACTACAGGTTTTAGATATATGTTTAAAACCATGTTATATTTCTTGAGTGAATTCTATATAAATGGTGAGTTGTTTATCAATTAGCTGTGAATCCAGCACTGACTCGTCTTCCTCAGATTGTTTATATTGATACATGGTATTTTCCGATCGGGTTGGAAGCCCATGGCTGAAATGTTCAAGGGAGAAAAGAACAAAAGTAATTTTTCCAAAAATAACTTTCGGTCTTCTCTCCCCTGAACCTTTCAGCCTTTGCCCTTGTCTGGGGTCACACCCACAATCCCTGCAGCCCTTGGCACCGAATGGGGGAATTGGTCAAACATTTCTGCTGTTCGGAATTTTCCAACAGCCAAAATGTGGCCAAATTTCCATTTGGTGGAAAGGGCTGCAGGGTTGCGGGAGTGTCCCCCGAACCCTTGTTCACTCTTTCTTTTTTGGGGGGCTTTTTTGATGTTTCCGGTATTAGAACATGGCTATTTATGCTTCATTTAGAATGAGTGGTTCTCCAACTGGGTCTTAGCTTCCTGTAAGGAAAGGCTGACTGCCCTCAGTAGTGACTTTGTCTAGTTGAGCCTCAATTTCTTCCTCTTCTTGGCGTTTATTGTCCAACATTTGTTTGTATTATTTGAAATTTCCACATGTTATAATGCTTTCATTTGCTTTGAATGTAGCTTCAAATGTGTCATAGCCACCTAATACTTATTTTTACTTTCTCCAAGGTGTAAAAAGTTGGAGTAGGGCCATGTAATACAGTTCTCTATGTTTTGGAGATTTAAATGATACATTTATATGATTAATTAGACTGGGTTTGGTGGGTTTCACTAGGCTTCCTTCACAAGTTGAGACTGAATATTTGGTACTTTTCTCATTTGGTGCGACATCTTTTTTTGCAAGTGCAGTTTTGGGCAATGCCGTACAGACAGATCTTTTCCAAAGCAGTATTTCTGTTTGGGTAGTATGTTTCAATTAAAAAAAATGTTTGTAGTGTCCTAGCTTTTGCCATCATTTGTGGCTATGTTTTGTAGGATTTGGTAGGAATTAAGTACTCTTTTTCGGGATGAAGCTTGTCCAAGTTTCAGCCAGACTATGTGATCAGATTAACCATATAAGGCTGTACCTGTTAAACGGTCTGCAGCTTTGTAGCACCCGCATTCTCTATGGGAGAGTTTATTTTTTACCGAAGCTGTACAATTTCTGTGATAGTGTTTTCTCAGATGATATGTCATCCCAGAGGTCCCTTTGCTCTGTTAGCTCAGGTTTGGTGAGATAGGATGCAACGCATCTTGCAACTGCAGTGGAATTGTCTGCAATGTATTGTATATCTATGTTTGCATTCCACAAGCGGGCAATTATTGGATTGTAATGATTGATGTACTTGGATGCTTCGTCCCTTGTTGTATGTATTTTTAGGGGATTTGCCTTTTACACTGTGTCTAACAGAAGACATAAAGCTATATATTTATCCTTATTTGCAAACTGGTCTGGGGAGGCCAATGCAACATTTGGTATGGTATTTCCCTTTGTTTTTATATCCACGTTGGCAGTATTTGCCACATTTATATTTTTGGAAGTGTAGCACTTGTGTATGCAGGCCACTATCTAAGGTTTCTGAAGGGATGTCGCAGGTAATGTATTTTTCAATAAGCTGTAAAACAGTGGTGTCACTATCGTGGCCAAATTGTGGAGCACATTTTATCCACAAAAGCATGTGGATGTGTGGTGCTCCTCTGGATTGATATTCTTTTCTCCAAAGAAGTGTTGCACTTCTCAAGAGCGGAGGAGTAGTTTTATTTCAGATAAAATGAAGCACGTTAATGGAGTGATGGTGAAAGTACCTTAATACATTGACAAGGATAAAGAGAACAGAGTTACCTGTTTTTATTATAACTATTCTGTCTTTATTTTGGTTTTCAGTGCGTAAGATGTTGAGCAAGTCATCCCATGTTTAGTTTAGTTTAGTTTCTTTATTTATACCACGCACCTGACCCTGAGGTAACTGGGCACTGGAGACTTAGAGGAAGTTACAACATGGTAATGACATACAGCAGATTAACAATAAAATGCAGGTGACGGGTTACAATGTGGTCGACAGTAGATAGGTGCAGTGCTGCAGAAAGTCAAATGACGGTGGAGTTCTTGTTGTTGAGCCATGATTTAGTTTTGGCTCTAAAAGTCCAGAAGGAAGGTTCTACTCTGAGGTTGAGAGATAAGGTGTTCCACGTTTTTGCAGCTAGGACCTGAAAGCTGGAACCGCCTTCTTTTTTTAGGAAAAATTTGGGGATTGAAAGGCAGTGTGCGTAGTGTGTTCTGGTTGGTCTGGATGAGGTGTGTTTAGAGAACTTGTCTGCCAGGTATTTGGGGCCTCATTGGAGAGGAATTTGTGGACAATAACCAGGGATCTGAGAATAATTCTTTCTCGTACAGGGAGCCAGTGAGCATCTTGTCTGAAGCTAGAGATGTGTGCGTGACGAGGGATACTCAAGGCGGCTCTTAGTGCGTTGTTCTGAAGCACTTGTAGTTTGTTCAGATTGCGTTCTGAAGTGCCGAGAAGGAGAGTGTTACACTAGACAATTTTTGAGAGCACTAGTGCTCGGGCTAGGGTGATGCAGCTGGACGACGAGAGGAAGGGTTTGCAAGTGTTGATGAGCTTATTAGTATAAACTGTGGTTGAGGCTGTGACATTCACCTGCCTTTTGAGTGAGAGCATGGAGTCTAGATAGACCCCAAGAGTTTTTATTTCTTTTGCCACAGTGGTCAGGTTACCGTCTATGTTGATGGACGCATAACGCGCGTCCAGTTTGCTTAGCCATGTTTGAGAGCCGACGAGAAGGAGCTCCGCTTTCGCGTTGTTGAGTCATAAGCCGTGCTCTGCCATCCAGGCTTGGATCTCCAAGTAGAGATTGTTGATCTTTGTGGAGTCCTCTTCATAACATCCTGATAGGGTGATGAGGACCTAAGTGTCATCAGCATAGTTTGTGTATGTGACGTCCAGGTTGTCAAGGTGATCGAACAATAGTTTAGTGATATTGTAAAGGGTCGGCGAGACGCACGAACCTTGGGGAACGCCACAGAGGATGGGGATGGGGTGGGCTGAAGCCCCCGGGGAGAAGACCCTGGTGGTTTGGTTGGCTAGGAAGGTCTGGATCCAGGCGGTCGCTTGGTTGGACCATGTGTACTCTGTGCAACTTAAAATAACAAACAATGTGGGTGGGCCTAAGTCCCTTAGCATGCAGCATATATCAGTGTGACGTTGGAACTAGTATTCTTTTGCACCACACATGTTTTCCAAGAGATCTGTGATACTTGGCTGCAATACTTCATCTTTGTCTTCTAGTTTTTGAAGCAGTTGGGTAACAAATATGTTTAAAAAAGTTAGAGGCTATTTTTAATGTTTGTGCAACTCCATAACATAGAGTTGCTAATTGACTTTCGAAGAGGATGTGGAAAATGTATTTGACATTTTGTCTGAATCCGGGGTCTCCAGAATACATCGTAAAGAGCGATATTCTGATGCACCAATTTGCGCGGACCTTTCATCATATCTTTGTCCTTTTCCTGTAGGAAAGAGTAGAGGAAAAGAACATGCTTCTACACTTTTTTCACATATGCTCATTGGGGATCACTTGGCTTGATGCATTTGATATGTTTCTAATACATCGTCAATTGTGACTCTGGAGTGTGTTGGGTGAATTATATACTGGTCTAAAATGTTGGCTGCAGTAACCGGAACTACACACTCAAATTGGCCAGTTTCTTATGACTCTTGAATAATTTGGATGGTTTCTCTTAAGTTTTAGTTTTATATCTTTGTAATATTCATTGTTTTCTTTTAGATATTATAGGGTCTGTCTAACTTTGTTTAAGTCGACTTGTTGCCAAATTGTTTTGTCTTTTTTTGGCACACAATGAACTAGCACAATCAAATATTGATCTATTGGCCTAGAGTTTGTACATGTTCTTTTAGATCGATTGGTAAATATACTACTTTACCATGGATGCCCTTTAGGTATAAAAAAATCAGACCATATTTCCAAGACAAGGAAGGACGCTCACTGGCTCCCTATCAAAGCCAGAATTATCTTTAAAACACTATGTATTGCACACAAATGCCTGACCACAAATGGCCCAATCTATCTTAACAACACTCTACACCTAAAAGAATACAGGAGATCACTAAGATCCATCGATAAACTCCTTCTGGCACCCCCTCGCTTCAAAACCACTAGAGCGGGGGTAGCAGCTTCACCGCTCTAGCCCCTAAACACTGGAACACCGTCCCCATTAATATCAAAAAGAATCCTCCTTCCCTGGATACAAGAAATTGCTAAAAACCTGGTTATTTAACCAATATTAGCACCTAGGGACAGGTCTCTGCATAAGTGTAACTTGCTAGTGAAAACTGTAAACTGTAAATATTATCTATCATGCTGCACCAACTAACCAGCTAACCAGCGATGCTTATATTTGTACTCTGTAACAATTTATTACTAATTCCTAAGCTGTCTTGTAACCACACCGTGATACCCGAGGGTCTGGGTGTGTAACAAATAAAATAAATAAATAAATAATAAATAAAAATCAAATTTAGTAACTCGGATGGAGGTAATTTGGCTGATTTTGGTTGAAGGCCTATTGTAGCTTTAAATGGGTGCACTGTTTGTATTATAATTCTCTTGTACAAGTTAAGCTGTTGGAGAGCTTTCAGTTATTAGTGATAGCACGTGATGGCATTCGGTTATTGTCAAGTTTTTTTTTTGCAGTACATGCACACTCTTGAGAGGTTAGATATTTTGTATTTAGCTGCTTCTGCTATTAGATATAAAGCTAATTGGAATCATTGGGTTTCTTCATTGTCTTCTATATTGTAGGCTAGATTTACTATTTTTGTGCTCTTTTTATAAATCGTTCTGCCGCAACTGACACATAATTGGTCTGGTATTTCAGCAGATGTTGTTTGAAACATAGCTATTTCTTTTTTGCATGTCTTTATTAGGACGTTCGTGTTCATGAGGTTTTCGGTAATATTTCTAAAGGTACAGAGTTTTCTAAGTCACCTTCAGTTCCAAACTATTTACATTGGATGTGCTCTATTTCATGAAGCAGTTATTAGGCTATTCCATGTAGGAGAATGTTATTTACATTTTGAAGTTCTAGAGCAGGACTTTTTGCATAGTATAATCAATGCACACGATTCCGTATAGTAGAATGGTGAGTTGATAATATTCTGATGTGGTGGAAAGTGCTTTTGCAAGCAGTTTCTAAAATGCAGGCTATGAATGTCCTCGCAGACCAGTGTGCCTGCTCACTGGACAGGTGTCTATGGTTTGTAAAGTTTTCATTTATCTTTTGAAATTTAGTTTTACATAGTGATTGAGGAATTATCATAAAGATTTAAAGGATTGCTGACGTACATTAATCATTGAGCTGCATGTCATTTGTACACTGGACGGTTTGTTTGTGTGAAAGGAGCATTTGGTTCAAAGTTTGTTGGGGACTTTTTTTCTATAACAGTTTCTTTGTCCATCATGTGTTTTCCACCAATTCATACCCTTGACCATTATTGTCTATGGCAATTATTTTTTGTTGTTGTTGTTTATAAGCTTCTTCATCGAATTATGGTTCTGTGCTGCTTGTGTGAATACATTCACCATCAAAGAAGTTTGAAAAGGTCTCTATATTGACACTACACCTGTTTAGGAATATTTTTTGTAATGTATTGATTAATTTAGTTAGTGGTTTCATTCTCTTTAACATCAAAATAAACTTCTCTTCAGTAGAAAAACACTGTCAATTAGAGCTTGCAGGATTGATATCCTGTGGTTGTTTTTAAAGCTAGATCGTGACTTTTCAGATGTATTTTTAAGATTGTGAAGAACTCTACTGTGGACCATTTCTGTAACATAATTTCTTTGGATTGCTTTACCGTGCATACGTTAACACTGAAGATAGAGGAGTATGTTCGTTAGTAGATCTGCTTTACTTTGTAGATCATTTTTTACTTTTTATTTTTGCAAGAGGGGCCTTAGTCAAGTCTGGTTTAGTTTTGTTTAGTGAGGTTAATATCTCTTTTGTTTTAATGTTTTCTATAAATAATTCTAGATGTGGATGACTTTATGGTGTACGTTTAGTCTTATCAGCTCTATTTTTTCTTTCTTTAATATGCATTTGCATTTTTGCAAGTAGGCATTTTGTTGTGTCTGTTGGGGAAAGAGAAAGGTTTGTTTGTAAAGTTGTGCAATGTATATGCATGTTTAGGTTCATGGGTGTGTGGGTGTGATTGCAGAGATCAATAGAGCGCTGTTTGATTGTGAGGTGGTATATTAGGTGTGAATGGGAAGATTGTGAGAGTAAGTGTGTACAGAGGTGTGATAGTGTTGGGTTAGGTAGTAAGTCAGACCCTCCAGCTTATAGCGATTTTGTGATCCCGCAAAATGCTGCAAAAATGGCCATTTTGCACAAAATGCCGTGAAAACTGGCGTTTTGTGCAAAAACAGCACCTTTAAAAAAATGTTTAAAAAATATTAAAAAATGCAATCTGCAAAAATTACTGTTTAAAAAAAAAATTACTCACGGTGTCAGGTTCTCAACTTTTGCGCTGACACATCTCATCACTTGCGCCCAAAAAAAAGAGCAGCCCAATCCACAAGGGACACATGAATGGGCCATTTTATATGTGCGCCCATTCAGAAGGGCTTTTTCACCTCCTTGATAAAATAAAGTGGCATTTCTGACAATTTAAATTCCCATCACTCATTTCCAAGCAAGATGCACTTTTAAATGTGCAGAAATTGTAGGCAACCCAATGCGCACGGGATGTGGGGGTGCCACTGCATGACAGGGTCTTTCCTGACCCTATCATGCATTTCTTTTAAGGTCTGAACGGCTGCTGTGTCGCTTGCATTTCTGTTCCTCAAACAGGATAAAAATGCATTTTTTGGGTCGCATTTTACAGTGGCAGGCCCCTGAAGGGCCTGTCCCTGTGAAAGGTGCTGGGAGCTTGCAGAACACTGTTGGGAGAGCAATTCTATTCAAGGTTGTATCCATTTTGATGACAAAAATCGATCAAATGGTACAATTTGACCTATTTCATCCAGTACTAGTCGATCGATTTTTATAAATACCGAACATGTGTTGCGGGGGTGTCACCCGCTCTCCAAGTTCACAATTATTTCGGTTAGGGGGTTGCAGGGGTGTTCCCCACTTTTCAAAATTGGAGGCGGGGACAGAAAAAAAAGAAAATAACGAAAAAGGGACCCTTCGAAGTCAGATCTGACCCGCGTTAGAGGGACAGATCTGACAATGCTGGGTTGCAGGGGAAGCGGCAGCGACCAAGCAGTTAAGTAGGGGAGGGGGTGGTGATGAAAGGTACATTTCGGGTTGTTTGGCTGAAGTGCAAATCAATTCGCGGCGAAATGGACTATGGTCAATTCCACTGCAAAATAATTACACTTCGGTCAACCAACCCAGAACACCATTCAAGGCAGCTGGCCAGAGCACAATATGCGCTACAGCTCAAGCCTGTGGAAATGCGCCGGTCACCTTTCAGAATAAGGTGACCTGCTCATTTCCAAAAATGGGTTGTCTAAAAATAGCATATCATCGGCTCTATTTTCTTTGAGGATCTGGGTCAAAATCTACATTTAAAAAAAATTAAAAAATGGTTACACTATGAGAGGGAAAGGAGAGAGAGGCAGAGTGATGGGTGAGATGTGAAGTGATAGGTAAGAAAGCAGAGGGAGAGCAGTGGGTCAGAGGAGGAAGCAGTGCACAAGAGAGCAGAGGAAGCAGTGATGCGGTGGGCCCGAAATCGGAGGTACAGAAAGTAGAGGGAGCGTGTGGTCAGTGAGCCAGAAAGCAGAGAGGAAGCGGTTGGCCGGAAAGAGGCATGGAGCTGCAGATTCGGAAAAAGGATGAGGGAAGAGTGGAATAGAATGGGACAAAGGATGCAATATGCAGAAGCAGCACAAAAAAATGAAGGACTGTATATTGCAGGAGGAATTGAGTGTAATGTGTGAGTTGGGAGTATGATTTGGAGTGTGGCAGGGGATGGGCAGTGCAAATTGTGACTTGACAGTGTGACATAGCATGTGAGTATTTGTATGACAGAGTGAGAGGTTCAGGAATGCAAGTTGTGATGGGGAGTTGGTGAGATATGTGATGTGTGTTGTGAGAGAGGTGTGTGGGTGTTTGGGTGATTGGAGAACATAGAAGGGGAATATTTTTCAGCATTACAACTGATACTGATCAATTTAGTTAATACTATTAAATAGGCATGCACATTAAACCAAAAATGTAGCCAAATCAAACACTGTTCTATTAAATTAATGCAAAAGAAACATAATAATGATAACCTGGCTCTCTTGTAGCCTTGCACTCTGCCTATTCCTGCAATGTGGCAATCTTATACCCTCCATTTAATACAAAATGTCCCGCAAAAATGCCACAATAAATAAAGGTTTGTGCCACATAATGCCGCAAAATACTGGAAGGTCCGGTAAGCATTGGTGGTGTTATGGAATCTATACATTGATTGTTCTGTTTTGAGGAACAGTTTTGAGGAACAGAGTGGGTTTTGCAATGGTGTTGTGTACACGGGAATAGTCAGAGTTTTAATGATGGAATATATTGGGCTAGAGTGAAAGAAGTGTTGGTTTGAAAGTAGTCTGGGGTAATATATATAGTGTAGCTGTACTGCTATAATTACATACATACATATACATATACCAGGTACATTAGTGTACCTACTTTGTTAGATGCAAAGGGTATTTATTTTGCAGTTGTTGATTTCAGTGATGTGCTTCTTTCCTGTAATTGTAAAAGAAAGTTAGTGGGGATATGTGGTAATGCTGAACTACTTTTAGTAAGCAAGGTTCATATTTACAAGGGAAGGAGGAGTGGTGGGGAACAAGTTGGTGGATTGTTAAAAATGGTTGCTCTTAGGAGCATTTTTTTTAAAGTTAAGACACGCGTATGTGCATTTATAAAAGCTCTGTAGCGTTTTGTAAAAGAGAAGAAAAGTTGACGGAAAAGATTTCTAGTACACTTTTAAAAGGCAGTTGGTGTGTGGAAGTTTAATATGTTAGGAGTATATGCATACTTGACAACATGATGCATTCAATTCTGTAGGTGTTTATGTAATGCTAGATTTTTGTTTTGCATTCTGGGAGTTGTAGTTCCACTTTTACCATTGTGACAGAATTTAGAGAAAAAAGTAGGACTGCATAAGCAGTTCAGGATTGGAGTGGGTTATGTTAGGAAGCATACATGTACTGTCAATACATTGAACTGGCACACACTGAGTGCCAATCAAAATGGTGTACAAATCGATTTGATCTGCTTTTACTTTCTTTTATTGCTGCGGTAAACGCAGATGTGCATTTTTTTACTTTCTTAAACATGCTTCCAAAAGTAATTGGCAACATATTAAACTGGCAGACTCTAGGTGTCACTTAAACTTAAAACTGCACATCAGATATATGTCATGTGCTTTTCCCTTATTTTATGAAACAGTGACAAAGTGCTGCTATATATGCACATATGCATTTTTTAACTTTCATCACAAGGATTGTAAATAGAAACAGTTTGAAGCGCATAGAATTGCAATTGTTTGATGCATCATGTGAACAGGCGATGAATGCTGGAATGCATGGCATTTAGTAGAGTGGTTAAAACAGCTTATTGAGAAGCACATTACAGGGTAAGTAGAAGGAACTCTCTCTCTCTCTCTCTCTCTCTCTATCTATCTATCTATATACATATATATTTTCTTTTAAAGATTTGAAGTAAACATGTTTTATATATAGGCATACCTGTACATTAACAGGCGATATGCACTCTGAGAGTTGAAGTGAGATGACAGGGTTAGGTGTAAAGGTTTTGGATGTGATTTGTGGATGGATGAGTGACTGTTTGAAAACAGCCAATGAGGGAGTGTTGAGAACATGAAAGTCAAAAGGGTAGCAGGGTTGCCACTGTGTTAGTAGTTCGCAGATACCGTGGTAGTCCACAGATGGTACGTGCCACAACTGGGTCTTTTGAGGATTCCTGGCATGGAAAGGGGAATGTGGGGATTAGTGGTCAGGTTTGCTGTGTGTGGTGTACAGGAAGAGAGGAGGGTAGTAGGAGCTTTGTTTGCTTGAGTTGTGAGAGCAGTGACAATGGCTATTTGTTTGAGAAGGCAGACTGTGTGGATTCTGGGGACTCTTCAATTCAGTCATTGAATGTGTATGCTGAAAATCATGGAATCCTTGTAAATATTGGATTGGCAAAAGTGGAAGTTTTCTAGTAATGCAGTTTGTGGCTTAAACTGGAAGAGGTTGCTTTCATTCTGTCCAGACATTGTGATTCTGCATTGTGGAAGGGACGGTTTGGAGTTTGGGACTCCTTTGTCTTCACAAGCTGTGCTGAAGTATTTCTTTAAAAACCTGTTTCCTGCTGCTCTGATTATTATTTTCAGAAATAAATCAGAGGCGAACATGAAGATATCCACCAAACCCTTTAATTCCACAAATTGAAAAATCAAGGCAGTTTACCAATAAAAGTTTATCTGCTTTTTTATATGCTGTAGGAATGTCATCTTTTGAGAATTATAATATAAGTTCTGATGGTGTGAATTCTTTTTGTCATGATGTAGTTCACTTTACAGATGCCGGAAATGCAATTTTCCTTTACAATCTTAGGAATGCATTGAAGAAGTTCCTGTTAGGAAATTGTAAAGGAAGATGTAGAGTGTACAGTACTACTGTACATAAAAGCAAGAAAAAAGGTGTTTAACAAACCCCCCCAAAAAGGTTATTTTCAGAGCCACCAGTAAAGATTAAATAACTTAAATTGTGTATAATTTTCTACATACCCCTTCGAGTGGCCTGCATTTTCGGACTACCACGGTCTTTCATGGATGCCTGGCATGGAAAGTGTACTGTGGTGTTTAGCCAATGAGGTGTTCTTGTTGTGGTTTACAGGAAGAGAGGGTAGTAGGTGTTTTGATTGTTGTGTGTAGGGGAGATGGATGTCGCTAGTGCTAAATATGAGCTCACTATGTGGATGTGGGAGATTGTTCGGTGAATAATTTGAAAAGGTACACTGAATTGTGTGGCATCTCTGCTAATATTGGTTTGGAGGGAGTGGAGGTTTGCTGGTATATAATGTCTGGGCTAAACTGGGTGAGTTTGCTATCATTTTGTAAAAATATGGCTCACTTTCAAAGCCCACATATTATTGTTGATCATTGTGGAAAAAAGGTTTGGGGTACGTTACTCCACTATATTTGCTGGTTGCATTAAAAGATCTGTTCCAAGGCTTAATAGAACTATTTCTATGTGCAAAGGTTATTTTTTCAGAAATACATCCAATGGAAGTTTGGAGATGCACAAATGTGTTTTCTGCATAACTAGAACAAGGTAGGCACCTTGTAAATAAAGGTGCATGTGCTTTTTTGAATGGTGTTGCATCTTTTGAAAATGAAAACATCAAGGTGTGGCAGAGTGAATTTTACTGATTATCGGAAACAGATGTTTTTTGTAAATATTAAAAATGTGCTAAAATGTTTCTGTGATAAAGATGTACAGTGCGTATGAAAATATTTGTAAGTGGTTTTAGGAAACAAGAATCAGAAAAGCTACAAAAAATCAAAACTGAAGAAAAAAGGCTCTTTCAAGAGCCACCAATGTATAATAAATGGTTTAACTTAATTGTGAACCTCCCCAACCCATTCAGTTGGCCATCTGTCCGTGGACACCTCTGTAGTCCGGGGATGACATGTGACACAAGTCTTTTGAGGATGCATGCATGGAAAAAGCGGTCTGCCGAGACATCAGACAGTCATGGGGGTCCGTAGACTTCGGGGATCAGCCAATGGGGTTTGTGTTAGTAGGAGTGGTTGAAGGTGTTTGCAGAGCATTGTGGAATAGCCTAACATCTTGTATTCCCTGAATTGTAAGTGTTCTGGTATGGAGAGTGAGGCATTAAGTGGGTGGACTTGCTCCCTTTTTGTGCAAATATGGCTCAAGTGAAACATCCAGACATTGTTATCATTCATTGTGGAGGGAACAGTTTGTGGAATGTGACTGGAATTTCATTGCAGTTTGCAATGAAGGACACATTGTGAAAGTTAAAGGAAATGTTCCCTAATTAAAAAATAATTTTTTTATGCATCGCAGAGACAGATGTGGATGTGTTCCTGTTCATTTAGTTCGCAAAGGGAAAAAGTATGGCACAACGTCAATAAAACTGTGTGTGCTTTTGTTCCAGATGTTGGCATGACATTGTTTCATAATGAGAACGTTAAATTTGATAGGGCGAACATTTTTCGGCGAGATGGATTTCATCTAACTGTTGTGGGTAATCAGATTTTTGTGGAAAACATTCAAAATGCTTTGAAGCAATGTATGAGAAAGTGAGAAGAACTAATGAATTTCAGTTAAATGTTATTTTAGTTCAGTTTGTAAAATCAAACATTTAAAAAAAATAAAAAAGCCAAAAACACAAACAGCGCCACCCTTTTTGAACGCAAAACAATTCAAATGATTTCAATTGTCCAATGCCTTGAAATATTTAGATGTCCACGGACTATACCGGCTTCACAGGTGCCTGTGACTTTTGTTCGCACTTGTATTTTTTTACTGTGAAAGGTGGCTTCTATAGGAACCATTTATTTTAGTTTTTTTGGTTTTGTATCTTTTTTGGGCTTTTTCAGTTTTCTTTGCAGGAGAGGGAAGTTAAGGTGAGGAAGGGAGGGAAGAGAGGGAAGGGCACCAACCACAGAGATGAAGGGGCAGGTGGACAGGGGAGGATTTTGGGTGTACCTTAACATTAAGGTAGGGGCACTGTTTCTCATGCTCTTTGAGAACTGTCTCAAAAGCACTGCAAAACTGTTCCCCCTGCAGATTGATGTGTCACAGTATGTGCAGCACACTGTGACCCTTGAAAGGTAAGGATCTACAGCATCCCAAATGGCCTTCGATGTGGCTGGGGGTATCCTCTGACCCACAGGAGTACCGTGTTGTCTGGCAGGAGCGGTGAAATAGATGGCACAGAGAAAGATAGCCTGCTCCTCCCTGAGATAGGAACAGCCTTTCTCAGTGCAACCGGGTGGTTAGAATGGACGTGGTAGCACATTTATGTTGTGTCAAAGGACTAGTGCCCCTGTTTTACCCCACACTTAATGCATTCAACACAGCCAGCCTTCGCCTTCGGGACCCACCCAGGACTCACTCTTTGTCTTCCTCTTGATCCTCCTCTACATCATCGCACCTGTTCCCCTCTCTAGGCCCGCCAGATTATGATGGTGGTGGTTTTGGTGGTTGGGGTGGTTGGGAAGCAGTGATGGACACAGTAGATGCCACTGCAGCAGGTATTCAGAAATCTGCAGAGCTGGTGTTTCCCAAAAGCTCTCTCCTAGGCAACCAGATTGTGATTGAGGAAAATTAATGGGTGGGTCCCTTCAGCGGAACTGTCCACCAACAGTCGTACTGTCCACAGACTACCAAGTTGAAAATAGGCCTTGAAAAGTTGTAACAAAGTCAGTAAATCAATGTAGAATGGTTCTGGGAGCTGTGCAAGGATAAGGTTTCTGCTTGATTGACTGCAAAAGCACTTTTAATGTAAACTGTCAGTGGTCACGGACACCATTCTCAGACACAGCGTTCGCGGCCCTGACGGCCTTTCACAGACACTGCCCATGCGAGGATAGCAGGGCGCACGTGCTAGGTGTCCGTAGAGCAGGTGCAGTGTCTGCAGACAAATTAAAAGTGTGTCATGCAAAACCAGACATTTCCGGACATCTTGTCTTTCCAGGGGCACCTCCATTTTGAGTGCAGACACCCCAGGCAGCCGTACTGTCCGCAGGCTCATAATTGGGGTTTTAGAAAAATAGGAAGCATTGCACAACAGAAAACAAAACATCTATTTTACAAAAAATGGGAATCATAAATGGGAGAATCAGGTACTTTTGTACAATAATTATGAGGGGAGGAAGGGAGTAAGGGTTCATCAAAGCATCTTTCATTAAGATGTTCAGAATATGCTGTGGATGATTGTTGGGGATAAGAGGGAAAGGTGCAAGAAGGCAGTGATAGGGAACATTTTTAATTACATGATTTTTTACATACTGTACACGTTAGTTCAAATCATTACTAAATTCATCTCATTTGTTGGACAAGTTCATGATTAGAATTTTTAAAGTTAGGGATATGGCTTCTGTTTGTGATTCTGGGGATTGGGTATAATTCAACTGGGGTGTAGTTTCTTCAAGAAAATGTTGCACTATAAGAAAAATAGAAATTATTATTTTAGTCATTTGTGTACAAATTACATTATTTTCTTACATTAAAATATGTATTGCATACCATGGGAGATGTTATCATCGCTCATTTCTTCTTTTGGGAAGTTCTCCTCTAACCATACTATTCAATCGTGCTTGCATTTCTGTGTAAATAAAAGGGGATTCTATCTTATAACACATGTTTATATAATGAAAACTAATAATAGAGAAATAAATACAATGCACTTACTATTTAGTGAGAATGTGTTGTCCAATAAGCACCTGGTGTTTCTCAAACTGTTTGCAGAGTTGTATTGATATTTTTTAATGTTGGCGTTTGTGCAAAAAGGTATATTTGCATGTTGTAAACATTAATTGTCATTTTAGGTACATCTGTTTGTTGGTTGCTGGGTATATCTTTTTTGGTTCTCCCCTATGATTCTAAGCCTTGTAAATGCCGCCCGGCGACCACGTATCTCTGCGCTGCCCGTGGACATCATATCTTCCCTATTCAGGCGGGGGCGTATAATATAGGGAACTTGTAGCAGATTAAAGGGGCACTAGTAAAAACCTAAGAAATTCACTGAAAAAAAACGTTATTAAAGGGACGTTATGGTTACAAGTAAAACAGAAAAAACCCTTGAAATTCGCCAGTTATGGTATGCTAAGCAACCATAACTCGTGCCACGTGTACACTGCTAAGACTAACAGCCAGGACATCAAAGATGACATCACAAATGTCATTGATGACATCACTGATGACATCACATATCTGGCCATATCTTTTTGTTCATTGACATATTCAGGCCACATGATTTTGTGCACTGATAGAGACAATTTTACAATGCACATTAACCTTCTTGTATGTTGTTAAGGCACTTTTCTTAGGATTTGGGCTCACTTCATGGAACACAAATGTGGTGAAATTAGCAAGCCTCAAACACAGAAATCATTTGTGTAGTTCATGATAAAGTCTAATGTTACAGTCCTTTTTTGGTGTTGTTTCTTTCCTCTTTACTTAAGTTTACTTGTATGTGCCTCAGATTTGTATGCACTGTAGGTATTGATGTGTATTGTTTGTACTACAGACAAGTATGTAGTAATTCTTCAATTATTAGCTATTACCTATTTATTTCATCTTTATTATTACTGAAAACTCTGATAAGGTAGCATTCATTATTTTACTATCCAAAATGACCAAATTAAAAATATTGTATTTCTATATTGCATGCTGCAGCCATTGCTTATGTGTATGTATGATTAGGGTCCTGCATATTTCTCTGTCTACATCTTTATCTATCCATTTCTCTCTATGCATCTGTCTATATCTCTATCCATATGTCTGTGGATCCATGCACATTTTTTTAACTCTATGTTTCTCAATAGACCTGTCGTCCCCTAGACTTGTCACCCACATGCTCAGTCTGTATGTCTGTCTGTCTTTCTGTATGTCTGAAGTGGTGTGTCTTTGACCGTATGTAATCTATAGCCACTATAATATGCCAAGTGCAGTCTCAAATACCCCAATAATGCATTTTTATGGTTGGTAGAGTCACCATATATAGGCTAAAGCCTCATAGTTCTGAACTCAAATGACCCAACACTGCCAAGACCAAGAGCACAAACCCATACTTTACATTCTGCCCTCACTACCCAGTGCACACGCCCCATACCTGGCATTCTGCCACTTCACTACCAAGATTACAATTCCAATACATGTACTCATACCCCTCCAGTACCCGAATCACAATCCCTATACCTGGCATCCTTCCCACTGTCACCAAGACCCTATGCTCCACACATGGGACTATGCCCCCTGCCCCTAACAGCCAGAGCAGAACCCAGTACTGGGCACCAATTGGATGTAAGGCGTCGGTACGTAAGTGCAATTCCGGTGTGTGCTGGCTTTCTCCATAGAGCGGATGCCAGCACAGCAAACCAGTCCCACAACTGCTGCCTGGGGGCTGTGGATGGTGGCAGGCGGGCACGAGGAAAGGCACAACATTTAGGAGGTGAAGCATGTTTCCTCCCTGGCACTACTATAGAGTACTTGGTTTTTGCAATTGTAGACCAAGATGATTATATTGTGAACCGTTACTATTTTATTCAAATAACAGTGAAACCTGTACTCAATTCTCATTGTTAGTATGGGACACTGCTTTAATTGGGTTAAAACAAGTTACTTGTTATTCATTTTACCCAAATAAATTTGACTGGGATAACCAGTAATAATCTATTTGCATTGTAAAAGTGGCAGACCAGAAGTAACACCAGAACACTCTCCCGCGTGTGCATATAGTCTTGTTTGATAAATTAATAATATTCTAACATGATTTGGTTAAGAATGTGTATATTAATAATAACGTTGGAAGTAAACATTATGTGCTTGTGAAGAGTACAAATATTCATCACAATGAAGAGGCTCTTTCTAAATTGTCCCTGAATCCCTCATAGAAACAATTCCAAAGATAAAATATAGTACGCAAGCTGAAAGAAAAGATAAGATGGACTTGAAAGAAACAGAATGGATGTAATTCAATTGTACATTCATTAGAGCTAGTCGAATGAGAACAACCTGTATTTAGCATTGCTAGAAATGGAAAGTGAGCAAATCTCGTAATCAAAGTTTTTGATATTATTATAATATTTATGCAAACGTGTGCTCAATGAGGACTGATGTTACACATTGAGCTTCCAGTTCAGGCAAAGACATTTAAATATAACATATGCATAAAAAGTATGTTTTCTTTTTTAAATGTAGTTAATTGTGGTACTAATTTTGTCAATGGGTACAAACAAATATTTTCCCTTTCTCAAATGTACATAGTTATGTCATAAAGATGTGTTTATGGCATGGCAACCATTTGCCCATCGATGGGTTCTCCAACTAGAATTGGAGTTTCGGCATCACAAATGAAACAATGATTTGCATCTTCTGGAATAATAGAGCCGTGCACATATGCCCATTTTTGCTGCCTGTAATCTGGATGAACATGCCAGCATTTATTGAATGAAGACATGCGGATGGCGGATGAAAGAGTGTGACTTTCTGGCTAAATTATTTGAGTAAGAATCACATGTATTTACTCTGTAAACCATTTTACTACCTTACCACCATCCCTACCTTAAGTCAGTTACCTCTTCCATTGTCATCAATATGCCACCTTTCTACCTGTTCATTCTCCATTAAATTGTCCCTTTATTTGCTGCCAACATACTGAGCTGCTTAACAACCTATTTTGCCTATAATTCCAGTGACCGCCATCACGACTCAAGCTGAGTTAATTTCCAAAATTGTCTGCAGTTTTGTCACGCACATTAGGTGAAAATGTTTAATTCCTTTAATAATATTGTTAATTAAGATTTATGTATCAGGGCCAGAGCGGAGGAAAGATAATTCTGTTGTAAGTGTGAGAATATCTTTGTTAGTGGGATCAGAGTAGTGTCCGTCCCAGCACACTTTCAGACCCTCATCAGTGGCTAGACTGTTTTCCTCATCAGTGGCTCGACTGTTTTGTGTTAGGTAACATGATGACGTAGTTGATGACAGTGTACATTTGGCTATGCTGTGCACCCACATCATGAGCAGAGGCGTGTTGATGTCAGCTTGAGGGGTGGGTGTTATGATTTATTGCTGCATGGGCACTTGAACTTCAGGCGATTCATCAACAGAGACCCCCATGAGTGGCTGCATAATGTTATCAATTGCCTCCGGTCTGGTGTGTATTTATCACAAGATTTCTGTTGTCAGATCCTGTGTAAGCAGAAGATTCTGCCCACTTGACTGCCTTTCATGCATTCCCCATTAGAGACTAGATCCCTCTCTCACTTCCGCTGCAATATATTTTACATTCTTAATTACACATCCAATATCGAGCATCCAGATAACCTGTTCTGAATGCAGTTTTGGTTTTAAAAAAAAACTCCAAAACTAAAATCCATCTCTACATATCAGCGCCTTAATGACAGTATTGATTTATTATTTTTGAGAGCGAAAAAAATAGGAGGAGGACCAAATTCACATATCGTAGTTATCATGATTAATACCCTCCCAAGTGAGCTACCAATACTGCAACTCCTCCACTTCTCCTGATCAAGAAGGACCTTTACCTGGAATGTACACTTATAACATATTTTTAAAAAGACTAACAGTTCACTAAGATAAAACTAGAATCTACTTTATGTGTCAATGACCTTATCCAACAGTCTCCTGGCTTTGTCATGATCAGTGAAGGTGTGTGTCTTTCCTCCTATCAACAATTGTAGTAGAATAAAACATGTAATTTTGTATTTTCATCCCCAGGCTCTTTATTTAACCCCATTGAACCGCTTCCTTAGATCCACTACCACCTTCCCATAGTCGTTAAAAACATTATCCTGTGGTTGTCTCCCCACATAACTCTTTGCATTTCCCAATCTCTATTTAATGATCATGACTTTGAATGGGAAGCACATGAATCATACTATAAGTGTAATGGCAGGTTTACCAGGAGCTGGTTTTGGATCCAAATTTCAATGATTTCGCTCAATTTAAATTTTTATCAGGAGCTCAATCCAAAGGTTGTGGACTTTCGGTAAGTATTCAATTGTTTGTCCCTTTTTCACTGCCTCTAGAAGACCAGTTATTCGAATGTTGGACCTTCTATTGTAATTTTCCTGCTCAATAATCGTTTATGTTAGCTGGCTCCATGTATTAGATTTTCAATAAGAATTAAATCTGTCGTCCCTTTACCACTTCCTCTGGAAGACCAGTTATTCTAATGTTGAACCTTCTACTGTAATTTTCCTGCTCTATCTTTTTCATTAGCTGTTTTGAGCTGATGACATTCTGTAAGACTTCAATTCATCATTCAGTTCCCACTCCCTCTGGATAATCAGTTATTCTAGTGTTGGACCTAGTATGGTAATTTTCTTGCTCAATAATGATTTTACTAGCGGTCTTCAGGAAGGTGTCATTTTTTTCTTGTATAGACACCTTGACATCAGTATTGGGCATCCTTTCCTCAGGATTCAGTTCTTTATTTCACCATATTGTGATCCTATTTTATTTCCATTACCATGTGTCTGATTGTATCAATTGATATGACTACTCGGCCGTAATCCCAATCAGGTAATCTTCATTAGATTGCACCTCTGCTATTGCCTTAGGGATTGTGAATGGCTTTTCTGCCTCACCCAAACCCTTTTACATGGTTGTGTTTCACTATTAGGGGTGTCTGCTGTTTTTTCAGGTTCTACTTCTTGATCCCTCACACTCCGGGCGAAGAGGTGTCTCCCAACTCTATGGATTTAGCCATTTACCTGTTTTGGAAAGGATTTTCAGGTAGTGGCTGGAGCTGTGCTCCTAAACTGCTGCCCTCTTTGCGGCACCATTTTTAGAAAATTCTTCCCTGTCCCACTCACACTGGTATCACAAACATAACTGTGAATCGCAAATGCAGCTGGGCAATGACTGGACAATAAATGACGATAGCCATAAACTTGCATCCATGCCACATGTTCCTAAGAAGAAAGGACCTTCTGTTCTGGTGCTGGTCATGAACATGAACACCAACAAAGAAAGGCTTTCAGGGAGGGGCCTGCATCATCACAAAAGTGAGATGAAGCATGTGACAATCATCTGACTTCTTTCATTGACAAGGGGGCATATGCTAAGGTCTCCGAAGAAGTAGCGACAGTAGAAGTAATCAATGAAGGCAGCTTAACGGGTGTTGTCACAAGCTGCGGCCATATGTTCCCACCATCCTTTTGACAGCAATAAATAATGTAACTTGCTAAGCCCAGCGTGATGGTGTGAAAAATGAAAGAGAAGGTTGATTATTGACTAGGCTGGTGCACATGGGTACAGTGGACATTATGTCTGCCTCCATTCTATCTGTTCGCATGCACTCAGTTTTCCTCCTCATATGAAATCAAAATAGCTATTATTAGATTTATTGTTACCTGTACTAGAGACAAAGACTGCATGAAAGCGGAAATTGACACATTAATGATTATGACATTTTGGTAAAGTGTTCTCTGTATTACTTTGCATTTTACAAAAAATCAAATTATCAGAATTTGTTATATTCTTTTCTCACATTGTATTCAGCAATTGTCATATATTTTTTTCATTGTCCTCTGCCATCCTCATTTGTTATTGCTTTTACTGGGACTGCCTGACTACGCAGTTATACCGATTGATTTTTAAAATGATACTTAATTCATGTAAAATAGTAAACAATTTTAATTGATCTGAACAAATCATAATCAGAATTAATTAAAATTGTACAAATAAAATAGTTACAATAGGCAGGGTATTCCGCTGGAGAAGCACCTTTGTAGGCTATGTAGGCAACAAATTGAAACAACACAGTACATCTTGATGTTTTGCCTTTTTTTAGGAGCTTGCTACACTAAAGCTTATGTGAATTTTGCCACAGATGAAACTGAACAATTCTGGAGCATGCTCTTTGCAGCTGAATCATTATGTGGTGGTTTCCGCTGCTCACCATGAATGACTCAGAGCTACTATACTATTAGACTACAAGGTTCCTTGATTTTATCTTTGAGCTCCTTTTGGTGCTCCCTCCATTACCACATTAGTGACATATGAAATTCATCTTCTCAAACATTTCTTATATGAATTTTTATGTATTGTAATATAGTATTTTAGATGGCGTTTACATATTAGATCATTTTAGAGTGAGAATTTGAATATATGCATTATAGGAAGAAACTACTATTATAGTTATGAATGAAAGTGCACTTACTTGTTCAAATTTCGAATCACTTTATTTACTTTTATTCTATGTATTTTTTTTTTATTCTGTTCTTTGGTTATTCATAAAAATGATTGTATGGATTATGCAATCTTTTGGTAATGTACTATGTTGGTTTGATTGGTGTCAAAGGTTGAAATTCTACCATATGCACTTAAATAAAGCAACAACAAAAGTTTATAAAATGATACTGAACAGAACTAATAAATTAAGATAGTCCTGATTAATTAAGAAAGTAGTCATTCATTAAACATACAATGCTGGCAAAAGAGATGTAATTCTGTTCAGACATAATACTCAAGATCACTAAATAAAGTGTAGAAATTAATGAAAAATACAATAGTGACAAAAATAAGATTGTTCAAAATAATAATGAAGATTAATAAAACATATATACTGATTGATGAAAATGCAATAGTGCCAAAAAAGTTTATCAGAAATACAATAAATAATATATCATGTTAATGAAGATTAATGAATTGGTCATTAAAGGAAAAAATACAATAGCAACATGACAATATTGAACAGAAATAAGAAATAATAATAATCAAAATTAAATAAAACCGAAATTAATTTCATGTGCAATACAATAGTGACAATTAATATTGATCTGACATAATAATAATCAAGATAAATGACAATAATTTTAGTAATTCATGAAAGATACAATAGTGAAAAAAATATTGAAATAAAAATAAATGCAAATATTCATGATGTACAAAGCTAGTTGTTTTTGAAAAATGCAATACTGACAACAAAATGATATTGAAATATCTTATTGTTCACTAAACTCTAGAGAGTATGCAGTAGGGTGGATGCAATGAGTAGCTCTCACATCATTCATGCAGTGATTTAATGAGCATTCTCCAAAACCAGAAATTATTAGTTTGCCCTTCCTTTAAGTAACAGTCCAATCACCTTTAAAGTATGCACCCTTGCTTGTAACATGAAACTGACGCATGAATAATAAACTATTCAAAATAAAAAGTCCCATATTGCATAATTCAGGAGGGCATTCAGGTCCTTGCTCTCATAAATGGGATAAAGAACAGAGGGGAGTGGCATTCTGTGATATAAGGGTGCCACAGATTGTCAAGTATTATCTTTTCAAAACATGTGTCACCCTTGTCACTTGAATAAATTGTGCAAAGTTTATCTCATTGTACATAACCTTTTGGGCCGAGTGTGCATGATGGATAACGTTTCTACCAAGTAGGAACACCTTGCCAGGGCACAGCTCCATCCAGGTATTCCCTGGAAGTTTCTTAAAGAGTTTTTAAATTTGTATGTAGAATTTGCTCCAAAGCCTCGTTGATACATTGTTCAAAATATATGTGAATTTTGGCAGTGCAGTGCAGATTAATTTTGCTCAATGGCCAACGGGTGGGACTGCCATTGTTCAATATCCGTGTTTAGTCTTTCAAATGCTGGAGTGAGACTCACATGGCACTAGTCTTTCTATTTCCAATAGAGTGAGGTATTACCCCACATTCGCCCCCAGGTTAACACCCATTGGCACAGCTAGGCATGTTTGATAGCTCCGAACAGGGACAGTACCCATGACTCATACTAGTTAACTTTGTAAACTGACACCTCATCAAACAGGCAATCAAGGGCATGAAGGGGGTCGGGGGGGGGGTGGATAACATTACATCCATGGTGAAATGCAGCATGTCATGAACATATAATAATGACTTCATCGGCTACTGGATTACTGTTACCCCCACTCCCCCACTTTACTGAGGGCTGTGTCTGAGAAATGAGACAAAGGGTCAGAGGAAGAGCACGAACAGTGGTGGGGAGCGTTGGGAGCCCTGCTTCATTCCACAGTGCATAAAGACTACATCCAGTTCCTAGTTGCTGTTTGCCATGCTCACTTAGAACCGTGGAGGGACACATTCCACGTACACACGGTGATTCCAGGCTGGGGCAGTTGGAGGAGCTGGGCAAATCTGGAGGAGGCCGTGGGGGGCGGAGGGCATGATGGACTCTCTATGTTGCCTGAACTAAAGGGAAAATAAACCGAGTACCCGAACATGGAAATGCCCACTCACCATTTTTTCACTATAAAATAATGAAATGTTTTAACAAACCATCTGCAAGTCTAAGCTTCTATTAAAATGTACTTTCAGAATTAAATCATGCACTTGTTAAAGAATGAGCTTTTCAATTGGTGCAAGTGACATTAACTGGCGCCTCGTCCGTTTACATTGCTCCCCATCCCTAGTCACTCTTCAATTTCACAATGCTTCTAAGTGCCGGCACTGCATCTAATTTGGGAAAGATGTGCTTAATACAATTTGATAAATGCAAAGTAGAATGGCCCTACAGACATTTAAAGAATTCTCTATAACTCAATTCATTTTGAAAATGTGGGATCATGAACAGAATACAAGATGCACACGTTGTCCCTAAGCAGAGCACATTGTACATTTGAAGCATAAAATCAGATGATAAAGAAAGTAGTCATGGAATCCCGTCATAGATGACACGAGGGTTAAACGTAATGCACATACTTTCTTTGTTCTTCTGTGCAAACTGTTATTGACGTGAAGGTAGGAATGAGTCGCAAATGTGAGTTTTCACTTTAACACACCTTTACGAATCTGTAAATCCAGCCTATTAACACATTATTTCGGGAAAGGGCACTAACCTGGCACTCAAATAAGTTGATGAATGTTTTCCAACACTAAAATTAGCAGACGTGTCTCCTGCTTCTTCAAAGTTAATTTCAACGTTTTAACCCAGGAGGCGAAGTACACATTTAAAAATAGTCTCCAGCTTTATTTTTCTTTGGGAGAAGAGAAATACACGCACTTTCATTTTCAGCAGGAAATCAGTTTTTCCCATGGGAACCCTGAAAAACTAAGACTCTCTGATGCCCATATTCTTCCCGCCCTTGAAATGCAATGCCGTGAAGTGTAAAGTGTGATGCTTCTCTGCAATTCCAAGAAATGTATAGCAGTCTATTGGAACCCTGACAAAACAACAACGAAAAATGTTTGCGAACAAGTGGCAAATACCATCGATGAGATCAGAGTCAACTACGACATCCTGAACATCATCATATGTGGTGACTTGAACGCAAAATGTGGATCTCACATGGCAGACAAGACGGTTCCCCTGAGCCTGAGGAAAACGGATGAGAGAGGCCAAGCATGGCTGACCTTGATGAAGTCTAGACAACTCCACAACATCTCAACACTCCAAGATGGCGGCGTTCAAATCCCCACATGGGAAAGATAGCCTTCATTCGCCAACTTAGACTACATCTTCATCTCAGAAGGTCTAATCCCATACCTTGAGGAATTCAAAGTACAAAGAACTAGTGAAAGCAATCATAACCTCCTACGCTTATCATGGAGAGGAGAAGTGAAAGATCGACTATCCTACCTCTTTGAACTTTACGCCAGCAAACAGCAAAACCGAATCCGCCTCACATCGGGAAACATTAACGCAGTGGAGGCAAAACTAAGCAGGAAACAAGCCATCTCGGGTAATGGCTCAGAAGATCCTCGGCCAGAATATGTGTCGCTACTGGTACCTCACAAAGTGAACTTTGGGGGGATAAATCGGCACCGACCCACCTACAGCCACATGTTCAACGCAACACTAGTAGCCAAGCGCAAAGAAGTTAGAAAACTGAAAAGAGTGGCAACCAAAAGTAACATCGAAGAAGCTTGGACAGCATACCAAAGGGGGAAAGCAATCTACAAAACATGGCTCAAGCAAGAACGGCTAAACTTATACCAGAACAACGCAGAGGCCATGCTAAAAATTTGGGCCTCAAAGAGCAGCCGTAACTTCTGGTCCCTACTAAAATCATCTAATGGCTATAATTCCTTTCAGATCCTCAGCGACGTCACAGAACAACAGTGGATCGTACACTTTACGGAACTCTACGCCCTACCATCTCCCGGCACCTCGCTGTTCACGCCACTCCAACTCTCTGGGGGCCAAAACGATTGCTGGTCCAACGTGGCAGTTCTGGAAGACATCTTGAGTGCAATCTCACACCTAAAATTCTCCAGGGCCCCGGGACCAGATGGACTGACCAACATAGACCTGAAACAGCATCCTGAAGCCTGGGCGAGTATGATCAGAGAGTTGTTCGACCATTGTGTAAAACGAAAACAGATCCCGAAGACCTGGACGGAGGCAGTCTTCGTACCAATCTACAAAAAGGGGATCAGAACCGACCCGTCCAACTATAGACCAATTGTCTTACTAGACATCATCGGAAAAATATTTGCCTCACTGATACTCAGCCATTTCAAAGAGTGGGCCAAGAAATCACCGGCCCTAAACATTCTCCAGACCGGCTTTCAAAAGGGAGCGGGAACAGCAATAAACCTTCTGATCCTTAACACCATCAAGGCCAAAGTGAAGGGAGGCGCCCCAAACGTCCACATGGCCATGATTGACTTATCATAGGCCTTCGATACAGTGGACCGAGACAAACTATGCTCCAAACTAGCAAATTGGGAATGTCCAGGGCCGATTCTCGACCCGATCAAGGCCCTGCACACGAAAACATCACTCCGAGTTCGACTAAGCCAACAGGGAACCCTATCAGACAGGATTTACACAAAAAGAGGCGTCAAACAAGGCTGCCCGCTGGCACCTGCACTTTTCATAGCTTTTATCGGCGACTTTCAAACAACAGAAGATCAGGTGCAAGCCTTCCCTCCGAAGCTGGGGGAAGTAAAAATATCAAGACTGTGGTATGCAGATGACTTGATCCTACTGGATCAAACGGCCATTGGCCTCCAAAGACAGATTGCCAACCTATCCACATATATGGAACATAACAACCTAAAGATCAACTCAAAGAAAACCAAAATCATTTCTTTCTGCAAAACCACTAAAGAATCACAGACGGCACACTCATGGTATCTGAACAAGTCAAAAATCGAATCAGTGAAAGAATTCAAATACCTGGGCGTTGTGATTGACAACACATTGAAAGATAACTCCCTCTTGAACTATCTGTGGGAAAAAATCCGAAGTCTAACAGCCCAAACTCTGCTGTAGATAAAAATTTGGAAAATTCTCGTGGTCACCAGCGCTCCAGTTTTACAAATCCAAAGTAATACCAGCACTAACCTACGGAATGGCGGCGAATCTGAACCTACCACCGGAAGGTCTAAGCTCGAAGGTTACCTATGGAAGTCAGTCCTGGCTTTGCCAAAATCTGCACCTATGCCAGCCATACGAGGTGACTTAGGCTTACCATCTGTAACCTCAGTGGTAACCCAAAGTGCTGTACAACTGTACAGGAAAATTCTGTCTCCCAGCTCGCCGCCGATTTTTCGACTCATGGAAACCGAAATCTCCAAGGGAACCTGTAAACCTCTACTAGAATGGGTCAAAAAAATACACAAAAAACTGGACGAAGTGGCATGCTCAACTGAAACGCTCCTAAGTAATCCTGGGAGAGTAAAGAGGAAATTGGAAAACCAGGACTGGATCAACACCAGTGAAAGGATCGTGCAGTACAAATCCCTAGAGCACCTCCCTCCTACCCACAATCGTCCGAGGGTCCCTTTAAAATACTGTGAGAGATTCCTAGAGAAGAAGCTGAGGAAAATGTTTATGAGAGCGCGACTAAATTTACTGAACACAAAGGAAATCTTGGCTTCACGAGCTTGTGTCCCTGATTCCCACTGTCGCCTATGTGAAGAGACAGTTCAAGCTGAAACGATCTACCACCTTCTTATGTCGTGCCCAGCCTTAGAAGCAGAAAGGCAAATATACTTGGCACCACTTACATCAGATGAAACTACACTGGACGAAGAAACTGGCTGGTATCGGCTAATCGCAGGAGACTCCCCCAGATGGTCCAGGATGACAGCTAAATTCTTGGACGTTGCACTCAGAAGGGCCAATACTCCTGTCACAAGTGGCCTACCAGCTCGCATGGAGTAGAAGTGCTTGCGAGCTCGACAGGGAGTCTGCTCGCCGGACAAAAGTGGTGTCCCAAGTTGGAAGATGGATTTTTGATTTTTGTAAAAACCAAAAAGGTTCAAACAAATGAATAAAAAAAAAATACAGCAGTCTTCTGATCAACTACTACAAATGATCCATTTCCATACTCAAAACGACATTTTTGATGACTACAAAAAGTTAGAAATATTGCATTCAGATGTTCAGAAATACCACATGCAGTATTTGTAAAATGTGGATGCTTCATCATCATGGGATGCTAGATGGGATTGATTGAAGGATAGCAAGCCCGCGCCTAGATGAAACTTGAATATTGGCGTGTGCCACACTTGGAATTGTGAACACCAGCCTGCGCAGCATCCAGATAGGGTTGCGAATGATAGCATGCCCACACCTGGACAGATTTCTAGACGCTGGCTTGTGCTGCATCTGGACGGGACTGTGAATGTTGGCTTGCCCACACCCAGATAGAATTCTAGACATTGGCCCACGCCGCATCCAGATAGAGTTGTGGGAGTCAACTGGTGCCACACTGGGACAGAACTGCAAATGCTAGCATGCCAAAGGTCAGGTAACCCACTAACCAATATAAACTCAAACTCTGCATACTTATCTCACTCAAACTCACACAACCATCTCTCGCACAACAAGCCGCACGCACTTCACAACACTGAAACAACACATAAGCCAGACCAACAGCACACGCGGCCTATCACAGACCTGATACCCGCACCAAAGCTCAGCATCTGGTGTATACCGAGTTGAAGCTGCCAACAGAACACCACTCCTCTCACTATCCTACTCCCTCATAACCTTACTAACCCACCCCACCCCACCTTATCATTTACAGATCCGCCAGAGTGCCTGGGGACCAATTCCATTGGTGACGGTGCGCGGTACAAATACCTTTAACTTTTAACATTTAACATTGGTAACCTTATAATGCTGGGAGTGTGGAGGTCACTCAATTGCTGCATGTATTAACAGTAATTTCCAAATGTGGGGATTCAATAAAAACTCCACGTGAATCATAATGAGCTCCTACGTTTTGAGTGCAGAAAAAAAAACTGGAGAAGGAGGTGGTTCTTCTCTGGAAAAATGTGCTGAAGTTTGAGGGTATTTAATAAATAAAACAATAGGCAAGTGGATTTTGAGTAAAATTTGGACCGCACTGTTTTCTGGTAAACCACAATGATTAATATGTTGGTGAATCTATTATTCTGATTTGTATTTTATGTTATTTGTTATTTGGCATGTATATAGCACCCTATATATCATTGGTATGATCTCAAAGTGCTTGTGGGTTTAACGTCCTTGGGGACCGTAGTCCAGGTCAGTGGAGAGAGTAGGGTAGCATACAATACTTGGGTGCACTCAATATGTGTGCAGCCAGTGTGATTTGCATAATGGTGGCTGCATCCTAACACTAAGTGCAGTGGTAGTGAAAGATTAGTCAAATGTGTGCAATCGGGTGGTTGGTCTACGAGACTGCATTCTGGCGGCATTAGGCCTGTGTAGGACGTTTATGTTTGCAACTAGACTGATCTTTTCATGGGGTAGAGCTGCGTTCTAACAGGTTGGTGAGGTGTTCATGAAAAGATTGTTCGTATGTGTGCAGCTGGGCTGAAATTGATTGAGGGGTGTAGCTGTGCTCTATTGTTTGTTGGTGTAAAGTGGAGAGTGAGCATAGAGGTAGGAGAGGTGAGTATCTGGAGTGGATGATTTACTCTTAAGAGGCCACTGTCCGTGGTTACTTTCTTGGTCTGGATGAGCTGGCAGTGATCGTCCTCATGTTTCGTGGTAGCGGTACTCTGAGGTTGATTTGCAGGTTGGACCAGAGTAGGTTGTGATATGCATGATCAGAGGGTCATTGTTCTTAAGCTTGGGACCATGTGTCAAGGAGCCCAATTTTCCGGGTCCCCGGTTGTGGTTTATGGTGGGTTACATGGTAGGTCATCGCAGGATACAGGATATAGGTCAGGATGTATCACGTAGCATTGTAGCCTTACAGATGCAGTGGGGCTATACGACATGCTGAACAGATACATTGTAGGGCCTGGTTGTCTGGTGCCATGGGAGGGTTCATATCTTAGGTGTGTAGTCTGGCTAGGTAGGGGGTGAATCGGTATGATCAACTTGATGGCACAGGATTCTGCTAGGCCTGTCCAGTAGTATGGGGAAGTGGATAGTCGGCAGATGCATATTCTAGAGCCTGAAGGACACCAAGGCTGCCAACTGTGGCTTCACAGTTCCAAAATCCACCTTAATGTCTTATTTCTGTTCGCTTCTCTCTGTATCCCTTGTTGGCCAGTTGTGTTTACTTACCAATTTAATGTCATTGAACTCATGATTCTTTTGTTGAGTTTCTGTGTCATTAGACAGTCCTAATCATGGTTTATGGAAAGAGCCAGGTTTTTAAAGCTTTACAGAAAGCCATGAAGTCTTGGGTGTGTCGAATCTGAGGAGGGAGAGAGTTCCACAGAGCTGGAGCCAAGGTTGAGTAGGCCGACCCTCCAATCCTGGTTGAATTGGAGGCTGGAATCACTAGTAAGAGGGCAGTGCTTGACATTAGAGAGCGTGATGGGTGGTAGGGTGTAATCCTCTCTTAGAGGTATGCTGGGCCGGTCGGTGGGTAATGCATAGGATTTTGAAAGCAGCCTTTAGTCCCGCAGGGAGCCGGTGCAGGGTGTGGAGAGCGGGGGAGATGTGATCCCTGTGTCCTAGTGCAAGAAGGAGTCTGGTGGAAGGGTTTTTTGCTCTTTGGAGTTTGTTAAGTTGGTATGCCGGTGTACCCAGATATAAGGAGTTGGCATAGTCTAATCTCAACATAACAGTGGACATAATAGCGGCAAGTATGTTGGGGTAGGTGAGGTAAGGCAAAATGCATTTTAGGATCTTGAGGTGGCAGTGACAGGATTTTGATACATTATTGATCTGATGGGAGAGTGTTAACCCTGAGTCCATAGTGCAGCCAAGGTTTTTGACTATTTCAGAAGTAGGAGGGGGGGAGCCAAGGGATGGGGGCCATGGGAGTGGTTGTGGGAGAAGGGCAGTGTTGCCGCTCACCATTATCTCAGTATTATATGTGTTCAGAAGGAGGTGGTTTCTTATCATCCATCGGTCAATGTCTCTGAGGCAAGCTTAAAGGGTGGGTCGTGGGTTGAAGCTTGTTTTGTTTTGGGAATTCTCTGGATAAGATGGTCCCTGGTAGAGTGGTCAGATAGAGGTTGAAGAGGAGAGCAGAGAGGCAGGCGCCATGTGGTACTCTAGTGTTCACGGTGAGGGTGGTCGAGAGAAAGGGGGAAAGGAGGGTGATTTGTTTCACGTTATTGCGGAATGAGGCAATCCATTTGAGGGGAAAGGCTCGGATTCCTAGGGAGTGGAGTCAGTCAAGAAGGACAGAATGGTTAACAGTGTCAAAGGCAGCTAACAAATCAAGAAGAACCAGTGCTGCTGCACAGCCCTCTGAGGCTCCCAAGACCATGAGATCATCCAAGATCTAAATCAGGTGGTTCCTGTTCTATGGTGCGGCCTGTAGCCTGATTGAGCAGGGTCCAGTAGGTTGTTGGATTCTGCGAAACAGTTGATCTGAGAGTACTGAAGTTGGGGGGGGGGGGCAGATCTGGGGGGAAGTTCCTGTGTGGCTGCACTAATGCTGCAGTAGTGGCGGGGGTAGTGGCAGGGAGCTCATGTAGTTTGGAGCCCCAGATATCTATTCTGGCTTGTGAGTTGGAAATTGCATGGGGTGCAAGAATGTGGGGTAGGGGGTTTTTTCTCAAGGGTTGACCGGGGTGTGAGAAAGGGCATGAGGGGGGATGGGCTGAGGTATGAGAGAAGTGTGTAGGGTACAGGTGGTATTTGGCATGCCAGAGCGCTCCTCTGATCTTAGAGATAGAGGGGGTATGGTGATTGGGGGGAGGGCGAAGGAGGTCAGAGTGACTCTGGGTGTTCGAGTGCAGAGGTCGGAGATGGCAGCGTGAAGGGGCATGTAGGGGGGTTTGTGAGTGAAGGAGCTAGTACGGAGGATCTGAGCCAGGTGGGGTGCAGGTGAAGTGGCATGCAGAAGGGGGTTCATGAATGAAGGAGCTAGTATGGAGGACCTGAGCCAGGTGGGGTGCATTATTGTTTGGCAGTGGTGCAGAGGGGGCAGGTTTGTGGGGGCGGAGAGGCGGTCTTGGTTGTCATGGTATCTCCGTCAGATTGGGCAATCCATTCATTGTTGTGGGATGGAGTAGTGGATTAGGTGAGCGATGTGGGGGTCAGCAAGTAGGCTGCAGATACATAGGGTTAGGACAGAAGGTATCAGGGTTGATGGACCGAAGACTAAGATAGCACTAGATGTTGTGAGAGTTATAGCAATAGCAGCAGCTAGATTTAGGACACCTGGATAAAGGGAGAAAAGGCCTAAGAGGGGGCACAATAGTAGATGTAATAACAGTGAGTGCAGTAACAGTAAATGTAATAGCGGGACCTAGAATGGGGACACCTGGATAGAGGGAGAAAAGTCAAACATAGGAGCAAGACAGTAAATTCAATACCAGTAAATGTGATATGAGTAAATCCAATTGCAGCACCTCGAAAGGGCCAACCATGGGGGAGCAACAGTAAATGCAATACTAGTGAATGTGATATAAGTAAATGCAATAGCAGCACCTACAAAGGGCCAAACATGGGGGCATGCCACTAAATGCAATAACAGTAAATGTGATATCAGTAGCTGCAATAGCAGCACCTAGAAAGGGCCAACACAGGGCACAACTGTAAATACAATACCAGTGAATGTGATATCAGTAAATGCAATAGCAGCACCTAGATTTGGGGCACCAGGCAGAGGGAGAAAGGCCATGGATTCACAGAATGGCAGGCAGTGAATTAGAACACCAAGATTTAAGACACCTAGATAACGGGAGAAAGGCCTAGGTTTCAGAGAGCGACAGGCAGTAATTAAATACACCTATATTTGAGACACCTAGATAACGGGATTAAGGCCGAGTTTTCACAGAGTGGCAGGCAGTGAATTAGAACACCAAGATGTAAGACACTTAGATAACGGGAGAAAGGCCTAGGTTTCAGAGGGTTCCATGTTTTAAAATCGCGGCAAAAATGGCTGTGAATACAAAATATTGCGGCAAAAATGCTGTGGTTTTTTGCGCCACAATCATGTTAAGGATGCGGGGGACACCCCCGCAATCCCCGCTCCTTTTAAATGGTATAATGGGGTACATCTTTACTGGGTCAACGCACAGCATTTTTGCCGCAATTGTTTTTACCGGCGACATTTTTGCTGTGATTTTATTACCGGATACCTTTCAGAGAGTGGCAGGCAGTAATTAAATACACTTATATTTGAGACACCTATATAAAGGGAGAAAGGCCTAGGTTTCACAGAGTGGCAGGCAGTGAATTATAACACCTAGATTTGAGACACCTAGATAACGGGAGAAAGGCCTAGGTTTCATAGAGTGGCAGGCAGATATACAGTGCCTAGATTTGGGAATCCTGTATAGTGGGAGAGAGGCCTGGGGTTCACTATAAGATTGTTTTTTTAAAGTTTGTCTTCACAGTGGATATCCTAGTGCTGGTTGATTGGTGTGAGTGATTGGTGTACCTCTTTCTGGTGGTAGTGTTGTTCGGTGGGGTGAATGCTAAAGTGGTTATTGGTACCAGTGTGATTGTGCAAGAAATTGCACCTACCTTATCCCTTGGTGCTGGTTGATGGCAGTCTATTCCTCAATTGACACATCTGGGTACTGCAGCTGGTTGCCACTGCTGTTTTTGCAGGTGTAATTATGCCATTGCAACCACCTTATTGAATGTGGTTGGATCAAGGAGGTGTTAGCTGTTGTTAGAGGGAATGGTAGGAGTTTGACACTGCACCCTGGGACTCAGGTGCGAGCACTGCTGGTCCTTTTCCTTGAGCTCAGTGTGGATGATGAGCTAGGTGGTGGGCGCTGTGGGTCTGTTTGGTTATATTTCCTACTGAGGGATTGAGGGTTAGTTGGTAGTTTAGACTTGTTTAATGTTAGTGGGTGGCTGCTTCCTCTGCTGGCAACTGCAGACACAGTATAGAGCCGTCCCTGTAGGAGCCGTCATTTGCCTTGGGGCCTTAGCCACAGGGGCTGCTATGGGCAGAGGACTGTGTAATGATCAGGCAGACCCGGTAAGTTTGATGTATGGGTTCTTTATTAGCGGGCCTGCATGGAGCGAACACCAGACACTGCCACTGCTACAGGCTCTCCCAACCGAGTGATCTGTCTCCTTAGCCCTTCCTCCTCTGTGCCCCCTCACCTGCAGGAACAGCAAGGGGAGTGCAGGTGTCTGTGGCTGCTGGCCTGCTTTGGCACCAGGTGCGGCCTGCTCGACCTCCTTGCGCTGCCCGCCGAGTACCACGAAACAGCTGCAGCACCCGCAGCAGGCCCACTATCCTCGTTGCCAATTTTAATGATCAGGCGGACCCGCTAAGTTTGATTTACGGGTTCTTTATTAGTGTGCCTGCGCGGAGTGAAAAACAGGCACTGCCACTGCTACAGGCTCTCGCAACCGTCATCGTTGTCCCATGAGCCAACTTAGAATCTGGAGAGAAAGCTTGTGCGACAGACAACACAAATCATTACATACTGCCCTACCTCAATGCTATTAATGGGATATTATTAGCCAATCGGGAGACGGGCGGGACATGAGGTGGGGAAGGAAAGAAAAATACCACAGAAGGGCAGGTGGGTGCTCAGACAGTGCTGGAGTGCTCGACAAAGCAAATGAATGCACAAATTCACAGGTTAGCACTGAAGTGGAGGGGGCCTTACCTCAGCGACTTCAGGGACCAAAGTGGCACGCTGGGGGTGGCACAACGAGGGAGAAGATCCCTGTTAGGGTTCACAATGGAATTAACCAATCAGAGGAGAGGGCGGGACACGAGGCGGGAAAGGAAAGAAAAATAACACGGTAGGGGAGTCAGAGGCTCACACAGCACTGGAGCACTCATCAAAGCAAATATTGAACAAACACAGAGGATAGCACTGGGGTCCAGGGGGCCTTACCTCAGCGACGCCAGGGACCAAAGTGGTGCACTGGGGGTGGCACAACGAGGGACTAGGTCCCCTTTGGGGTTCAAGATGGAATTAGCCAATTGGGGGAGGGGGTGGGACATGAGGCGGGGAAGGAAAGAAAAATAGCATGGATGGATGGGCGGGTGCTCACACAGTGCCGGAGCAATCAACAAAGCAAGTAAATGAGCAAACGCACAGGTTAGCACTGGGGTGCAGGGGGCAGTACCTCAGCGATGCCAGGGACTAAAGTGCTGCGCTGGGGGTGGCACAACGAGAGACTAGGTCCCTGTTAGGGTTGAAGATGGAATTAGCCAATCGGGAGAGGGGATGGGACACGAGGCAGGGAAGGGGAGAACATAACATGGAAGGGCAGGCAGGGGCTCACACAGCGCAGGAGTGCTCGACAAAGCAAATAAATGCAGAAACTCACAGGTTAGCACTGGGGTGCTGGGGGCCTTACCCCAGTGACACCAGGGAACAAAGTCAAATAGGCAAATAAGGCAAATAAGTACAAATGGGTCTAGTAGCGAGAAAATCATTCTAAACACAATCCATGTAAGTGCCAAGCGATTTATTTATAATGCAAAGTAAAGAATGTGTTACTTCACCATAAGCATAACGATGGATGCTTGGCAAACAGTATCGATTGGGTGCCGGATACCTTCAAAAGTGTGCTAAAACTGCAAACTGAAAACGTTTCAAAGCTATAAAATTGAACAGTTTTATTTAATTACATTCTAAACCATGTGGTACCACAGACTCGGTTTCCAGAAAATATTTAAAAATATGTGTGAAACGACAATGGTGCTCGGTCACATTATTTGATTGTGTCTGTAAGACTTCTGCACCCTGGGTAACAATTTATTTTTTAAAGTCATTGAACTTAACAATTTAGGGGCCGATTCATGGAATAATTGTGCACCAAAATCGGTGGCGCAAGTGAGAAAAATCCAGCGCACACGTGAGAATCGCACGCAAGCGATTCATGGAAGTCTGTGCGCATGTTTTTCCTGGGAGCTGCGTCACTACGACATCCCAAACGCGCACAGCGAAAGCCCACAACGTGTAGTACACACACCAAAAAGGGGGTGAAATGTGCGGAATGGGGAACAACACGTGAAAATGAGGGCGTAACTGGGGAAGTGCTTCTGGCAAATAAATGGAATGCCCACATGCACTTCATGGAATCGAATAGGGGAAACCTGCGCACACCAAAAGCCACGCACAAGCGTAAACCCGTCCCCCACACGAAGGCAGGCTGTAGCGGCCCCGCGCAGTATAAAAGTGCACGAAAACAACAAACAAGCATATACAGCTACGATGAATGTCCCATTTCTCGTAGCAGTGATCGTGGGACACCGCAGAAGGAGGAGAATAGCCAGACTCTGCATTTTTTTTGCCCAGGTCAGCCTTTTTGGGATGCCTGATGACGAGGTCTATGGCAGGTATAGATTTCCACCTCATATCATCCTAGACCTGGTCACTGAGTGGGAGGATGAGCTCACATCACCCACCTTGTGCTCCCAAGCACTGAGCCCCTTGGAAAAGGTGCTCAATGTCCTGCATTTTTTTGGCCACCGGGTAATCTCAGCGGACAACTGCCACAGTTGGGGGTGTCTCACAGCCCACGCAGTCACGCTGCCTACACCAGGTGTTGGCAATCATGACTGCGCGCCCCTCAGTCTGCAGGCACATATACATGCCCAGAACATCAGCAGAAAGGCAGGCCGTGGTCCAGGACTTTTACAGGGTGGCACACTTCCCCAAAGTGCTCGGTGTCATAGATTGCACCCATGTGGCCCTGCGTCCACCTAGGGCCACTGAGAACAGCTACAGAATGTCTGCCATGAGCCGGGACCTGGACGCAGTGAAGCATGGTGACACATGGCTCATTGGTGAGTAGAAATGTCTGCGCACATGTATGCATGTCACGCACAGAAAAATACACAAACCCAACTAATGACAACTATCATCACCTCCCCAGGGGACGGTATCCGGCCATTTTTGCGAAAACATTTTGCCGACTTTTTTTTTCTTTGAATGTATTATTTTTTGTATTTTATATGTTTTTTTCAGTTTCATATGTAAAAAAAAAGTGTTTAAAAAGAAGGGAGTTTGGGGGCGACACCCCATTTCCAAATAAATAAATAAATAAATAAATAAATAAATAAATACACATAAAAAAAAAATCGGCAAAATGGTGTTGAGAAAATGGCATTCGAAAATATGCCATTAGAAAAAGTGACTATAAACCCCAGGGGACAGTGCCTATCCTCTGAGCACCCAATTGATGATGCCAATAAGGAAGCCCACCACACCACCCCAGTTAAGATACAACGCAGCCCATATTGCAACCAGGGCCATAGTGGAGCGCACATTCGAAGTGCTCAAGTCATGCTTCCGCTCCCTTGACCGCTCTGGTGGGCAGCTACTATATGCACCCGCAGTAGTGTGCAGGATCATTGTGGCAGCATGTGTCCTGCACAATGTTGCAACACTGCGGTGCGTACCAGTGGACATGATGGTTCCCTCACATCCCCAACCACACACACAGGCACTGCTCATGGGAGGGGAAAGGGTATGTGGCGAGGCAGCCCGGACCCAGCATGTGGCCACATTTTTCACCTAAACTCCCACCCCTGTGGGGTGCACACAGGCCTGGCACATACCAGGTGACAATCGATGATGACAAAGAGACAGTCAACTGTCACAACCTTACCACCCTGAGAATGCTTCCACAGAAGTGCTACATTATGTGCATCCGTAGCTACTTAAACATAACCAATCTGGTGTGACCAAAAGAAACACATGCAAGGTGCATATCACACCACCCCCCTGCAAAACAGGCCATGAAAATCACTGGTATGTCACCCAAACCCTCCCAACCCCCATCACCCTCGTCGGCCACACCATGACATGCCACGTGATAAATGGAAACAGGCCTGAAACAATCACACCTGACATGGAATCAGATGAAATGACTGACCAACAACCTCCCACACATACAAAGTCATACACAAATACATGCCACCAGCAGTACCATCAACAAAAGATAGAATAACTGTGGCATGCACATTGGTCAATCGAAATCCGCAAATCCAAAAACCTTGTGCTGTGTGTGTCCCCTGCAACACACCACTCAGCACACAGCACAGTGAGCGGCCATTGTTTTGGGGATACACCTTGAGCATCATATAAAAAAGGACAATCAACTAAAATTACCCAGTGGCGCATGTACACGATCCGAAAATGGTAAGTGATCATGCGCTGCAGGGACACAGCATGGCAGAGAAGGCAATCTGTGTACACGTGTGGTCATGGATGGATGGTTGTATGTGTGGTGGTGTATTGTGTAAGTGTGTGTGTGTCAGTAGGGACATACACTCAATACATGCATGTGAAATGAAGTGACCCTCAGAGTCCTGCACACATCCCATGTGAACATTGCCCATGTGGACACCCCTGTGTGTCAAACCACACCAATCCCCAGAGACCTGAAAAGTAAACCCAACACAGGAACATACATTGACCAGCAGAACACATCATGTGCATAGTACCCCACATTGACAATGTCAGACAGTGACCAATCACTGTAGACCAAGCGTAAAGTCCTACAACGAAAGCCCCTGCCTCATTTCCTCATCACCTTGACCTTCAGAAGAACTGTCTCTGGGGTCCATCGGCTTCTTCCTTCTGGTATACCTGGCTCCAGGATCCCCCTCTCCCTTGGTTTTCTTGTTCTTCCTTTCTTGTAAATAGGGTCTGGCCCCCTCAGAGGCCACCTTGACCGGTAAAAATACCAAATCGCAGGGAACTCCGAGGAGACAAACCCCCAAACAAGGGAAAAAGCCGCAAAGTGCCAAAAAACCCTGGAAAAGTTGTCAGTAGATGACTTGAAGTTGTAGAATATGGCCAAGTACATGTCCAAGCTGAATGATAAAATAACTTCCAAGGTTGCACAGTTGTAGAATGGTTCAACTGGATGGGTAGGAATTTGAGTAGACAATAATCAGTGAGGATGCCACAACTGATGGGTAGAGCTGAAACTTGAGTGGAAAATAACCAAGGAGGCTGGCACAACTGGATGGTTGAGCTGAAACCCAATCAATCCTTGAAGCGTGAACGGAGAAAGGCAGAGACAGCACAAGTCTGGAAAGGCAGAGTGAATGGAGATTGCAGGAAACAGCTGACAGCAAGTTAAGAGCAAGAACAGTTGAATAGCTTTGATAAAAGGCCAAAGTCCACATAAAGGTATGGATGGAATAGATGAAAAATAGGAGGAGCAAGAGAGAGAGCGAGAGAGAGATGTTGTACAGAAGTGTACCGAGGCAAACCGTTGCAGCGTATGAGTAGGCGGAAGTAACTCCCCGAGAGACAGGCGGACAGATCTGCAACACGGACAGTAGCAGGAAGAAAAACAGGGACCAAACACAAGAGTGTGAAAAATGAGTAAAAGAGCTGTAGTCCAGTAAGAAAACTGTGCCATCACACAGCAATGAAGTCCAAGAGGGAAGACAGGTACAACGTGCCTTCCAAATGGAACAGAGCGTAGAAGTGGTCTAGGCGGCCATCTCAGGTGAGGACTGGACCGTGAGTTGTGGTTCTTGGGTCATATTCCTAATGCTTCCACCTTTGCCACAATTCCCAGGGGCTGAACCTAGCACGTACCAACTTAACATTGTCACCACCTGGCCCCCTCCACCATCAGTGTGGCTTTGACAGCTAAAGGGTGTAGCCTACCATCTACAGCATGTAGTGCATCGCATCAAGCATGTATACAGGCAAGACATGAAAAAACATCACAATCAACTTCAATAAATGCAGAGTTAAAAAATGTACTCACCAAAATTGATTGCATACATGCCATGGAGAATACATCCATAATCAACAATAGGGCTATATACACAAGTAGTACAGCAGACTGGCCACAGATATGACGAAAGTCCAATGCCCTTGTGTAATGTGCTGTCACACCGAACCATCCTTGCAAGCCCATGGAAAGGGGAAGCAGGAGTGGCATATGTGTCAGGACCCCCAAGCCACAAACACATACACGAGACAAGCTTGTATGGTTCCAGCTGGAACACACAGTGGATGCTTTCAAAAGCCACAAAGCACCACACACATGAATGCACAATAGACAAAAAATATTATTTAAAAATAAAAAATAGCCACATACGACCCAGGGGAAGGGGGGAGTGGGCACCCAGGAGGAGGAGATACAGGGTGCACCTCAACACCCACATGCGATGATGTTGAGATCCAAAAAACCCTCCATGGGCTCAAAGCCTGCACGGCCCGACCTGTGTGGAACATACATCGTCGTCCTACTTACCCTCTGGATGGAAATCAGAAGGTGGATGTGGCACAGTTGCCTGGCCACACCTATCCGCAGCTTGCCCCTCCACGGCAGCAAACATGCAGGTCTGGTAAGCCTGGTCCTGTGTGGCAATGACACATAGGTCAGCATGCAGCACCTCAGGGGATACGCGCGCTTCCTCTTGCAAGTTAGCACATGTAACACAGAGTTCTGCCTCCATGGCCTCCCATGACATCTGGAGCACCTCCAGGCATTCACATAGCTCAGTCAAGACAGTGTTCTCAAGCTGCTCCAACCTCACTTCTGACCGCTGCCTCTGGTTCATGTTGAACACACCCAGATTAGATCTGAGGGATTGGTGTTCATCCCTCAGGGCCTCCCTGTGTGCCTCTGCCTGAGCAGCAAGTGTTTCACACAGTGACACCATTTCAGCCCGGCGTGCCCTGTTTGAGGCTGCCATGCGGAGCCTGAGCGAGCGGAACATGGACTGTGCTGACTGCTGTTGGAGCTCCACCTGCCCATCAGTGGGGAGCAGGGATAGAGCCACACGTTCCATGCCTTGAGTGATTTTATCTATAGCTGCCCCCTGTTGCCGTGAACTGGCATATATGGATTGCTACCACTCAGTATTCCCCAGTGGCGCACAGCCACCGCGTTGCCGGACATTACTCCTGCGGGACCCAAAGAGCTGTAGCCCTTGCTGGATTGGCAACGCCCGCGGCTGCAGGACTACATCCCTCCGTTGACATGAACTGGTGTGGAGTGTGACCGTGCGTCCAGAACCACCACAGGCGGACATTGCAACACTGTCTGGCCCCTCAGTGCAGGTGTTGCGGACAGAAGATCATCCACATTAGGATCATTCACCGGCGACGAATGGTCATGATGCACATCCAACTCAACATTGTGCTCAGAGTGATCATCAGAGCTTGACTGATTGCCAGCCCTGGACACAATGGTCTGGAGCACAATGGGGTTCTCATGGTCTACCACCCCACGGCCCCCACTTGTACCGGGTTGCTGATGTAAAAGCAAATCTGTGTCTGGAATGACATCACCATCATCTGGGTCCATTGCGTCATTACCTGTAACGTGAACAAAACAAACATGAGTACACATGTCAGCAGCACATAACCCACACATAATAGACATCACATCGACAGCCAACACATGAAGCAGACATGTCACACACATCTCAAATTCCGGCATGATATGCAATGATATCCAAAAAGCATAAATGGATGTGTGTAAATTGCGAAGCCTACACATGTACTGAATGTAGTATATCGCCTCCATCACACACCACCTCTGGCAGGCACATATCACAGGCAAAAATGACAGATGGCAACAAAGAGATGGCACGTAGCATAAGCATGTTTGAACAGCCAAATGGCCACAGCTGCAAGTGAATCAAAACACACCATGACACATGTAATATGTATGCACACATGCATCACTAAATAATCATCACCAATATAGATTCATCCATCTGCAGCTCGGCCCGTACCGGGCGTCATGGACCCTGAAGACATAGTGAATGTCCCGAGCAAAGGGAGGGTCTACAACGAAGTATGAGGGACCATAACTCCCAGTACGGTCCGAGGTGCCGGTCCATGAAGCCTCCAGAACACCCTCCAGGGCCTGATTCAGCACTTTGTGCATTGAATGTACCAAAAAACATTATTGAGTGTGTAAAATCACCACTCCAAGGCTCCATCAGATTTTCTAAGTGGGCCTGGGCGTACACGTACTGCACGACAGTGCACCTTCAGGATTGTGCCTGTTGAACACAATGGCCGCAATGCTGTAATCTCAGCAGCATTTACATAAAATAACAACATATTAGTTATTCAACAAAAATGCTGCTGAGAACACATGTGTAAATAAACACTTTCACACATACCTAAGTAAGTAGCTGAAATGTTGCACTACACAACGTTGAAGCTGCTTGAATATGTATATGTGAAAGTGTTCAAATACACCCGTATGGTGTCTATGAACAGCATCCTATACAGCAAAGCAAGCAGTTTTAACGCTGCTTGTTTTGATGTATGTGAAAGTGTACACATACACACGTGCATGCAGCTCCACAGTAATTACAACCCTATTGGCAGGCTATAATCAATCTGCGGCCTATACCAGTTAGTATAGGCCACAGATTGACCAATCAATTTTGCTAAACACCCACTAGGGTGTTCCAATACAGAGTACATGTGTCACAAGATGCACCTGTGCTAGTGCGTTTCATAACAGTGAAGGGATGAAAATCTGAACATACATGCCAGGTCACTTTAACATTGCATCAGTGAGTAGGCATGTAGAATGGTGTAACATGGCTCAGAAGTGGGTGGGTGCAGTGCAGAACATGTGTACATTACCAACAATCTACATCAACAAGTACGTTTTGATGTCAATCACTAAACACGACAGCAGTGTAAGGGCAAGTTCAGCCATCATGTGCAATGTGCATGCACTGGGTTTCATGGCTACAGTCAACCCCGCCCCCCCTTAGTGAAAATTCAGGGAAGCATTGCATGGCAATGAAAGGTTGAACAGAGAACTGTGTATTGGCAGACAATGTTGGCTAGCGTCAATTGCATCATCTCAGTCAACTGACACCACAGCAGATGAGAATGTGACAGTAAGCAGGACACATGATGAACCCTCAGTAGTACACCCATTCATGCAAAAGGCGCTACACTAGTTGAACAGAGTCAGGGGGCCTGAAACAGGGGGAGACCTGTGCCCCACACAACAATGACACCCTAAACATGTGAGTGATGCAGTACTGAGCCAGAGTGAGCATGGAGTGGATGACCAAATGCCATGATACGTATGTAATCCTGGACACGTACTACAATGTTCATCCTGCCAAGGACACATAGGGGCATGCCTAGAATGCACATGGAGCATGAATGGGCACTCATGTCCTCGGGGAGCATCTGCCATCTGCACAGTCTGCCTGCATCACGGACAAAGGATGTACCCCACAGTATGTGTCTGGCAGGTTCACAGGGGGAGGTGTGCATGTACACAGGAGCGGGGAACAAGCCATTGCAGTAGCCCAACATTTTACCCACCAGGGCCATGGTTAAATTGAGGGGCAGGGGGCGGAGGGACAAGGAAGCATGCCTGCGTGGAGTACCGGTATGCACGCTGAACACACATGCACATCAGTCATGCAACAACATGTTTTGAGTGCTGAGTGGAAAGACACGAGGCTACATGCTGACAGCTCAACGAGCGGGAACATGGACCAGAGGGGGAGCCGGGTGACTAGCATGTGAGTAGGGTACATTTGTGGTGATGAGGACAGTCCCCATCTGCTTCACATGTCCAGCATGCATCACAACAGGCATGCATTAGTGAAGCATTGCATGACTCGCACATGAGAACCATGTACACATAGCATGTAGTGGCAGTCAAGCAAAAACATTACACAAGCAAACCACACATGGGGTGGACAAACACGCAACAAAACTCACCGGATGGGGCATCATGATCCTGCATCTCTCCCACTCCTTCTATCAATTCTGCTGGGATGAACTCCGCAGCGATCACCTCGTGCAGAGTGAGTTCTTCCTCCTCAGGTGGTGGCCCACTGCCAGTCACCTGAGTCATGGCATAATTGGAGGCACGCTTTTGCTTTGCACAGCGTCAGAGGTCATTCCAATGCTTTTTGCAGTCCTGAGCTGTGCGCACCTCATAAGCGAATGCACTAACACCATCCGCAACATGCTTCCAGTGTTCCCAACACTGGGCATGTGTAGTATGGCAATTTGGACCCACTAGAATATTGCGTTCGTGTTTCGACACGTAGCCCACAAGGAAGTCCAGTTCCTGCTTGCTGAAAGGTTTCTTCCTCCACATGCCAGAGGCCTGAGCCGTGTCTGGGGTCCCAGCCTCTTGCGCAGGTGCAACCTTCCTCCTCTTGGGCAGTGGTAGGGACCCTGACTGGCAAATGCCACCATGATCAGTAGGGGCAGTGGCGCTGGTGGTCTGGACCAAGGGAGTGGCAGGTGGATGTCAGACGGAAGCCCTGACTTCCGTCAGTGGCTTCTGAGTGCTCTTGACAGGACCCAGCGAAGCAACCACTGTGCCAAGGTCTGTGACCGAGACTGTCCTGGCTGGCAGACTCACAGCCTGGGTGGTGTTGGCTGCATCTGCCCATGCAGTTGCCAACACCCGGCTGCTTGCGGCAGCAGATGACAACACTGCCCCAGGGACATGTGCCTTGATCAGAGCATCATTGCGCGTACATTTCTTGTGCCTCCTGACCACCTGGAATTCAGCCTGGGAGTCCTCAGGTGCCAACGCATCATGCGCTGGCCAACCTTGAGCCTGGGTGGTCGTCGCCACAGCTGCACCTGCAGCTACCACTACCATTGGGCCTGTGGTAGTAGATGAAACTGACTGCCGGCTCACATGGGTGCCAGTGTCAGATGTAAGAGCTGCATCTACCGGAGCCGCAGGGGATGGTGGCATGACTGCACCAACACATGGCAGAACATCCTGCCAAAGTGGCACACCACTGCCTCTTCCCCTTCTGCAGCCACCCTGGCCACCCTGGACTCCCCCTACTCCCTGGTCACCCCGGCCATGTCCCTGACCATGCCCACCATGTGGAGGACACCCAACTGAGGCGTCCCTCTTCTTTTCTGGCCTCCCAACCATGGCATGGATGTACTAGTGCCAATTTGAGGTGTACATGACAATTGTCCTGGGCAATTGGGGACAAGGGTGCGGGGTACGTGGTGTAAATAGCACCCCTATGCTCCTCCAAGGCTGTATGTGACCCCTGTGAGAAAATGATGGGTCATGCAATGCTCAGGCACCCCAAATCTGCAATAAAACCGTGCACGCAACCCCCGGTTGCCCATGTGTGTGGAATTAACCTCCCGAAGTACGCAGTGGCACCCAGGGACACAAAAAATGCATACGCGTGGGACACACAGGCTACGATGACCTCAAAAACGGGTAAGCGATACACATGGGGACCCGCAGTGGGAAAAATAGCATGCGCGACTCACCGTCTGACTAGCGTGGGAAAGAAAATCACACGTAGGCAAGACCCCTGCCAAAAGAAGAGGTACGTCCTCGATCCGCTGTGAAGTGATGGTGCGTGAAACAACAAGAAGTAGCAAAACACGCGTCGGTCTCCGCGAAAAGCACATACAGCTAACTGCTGGGCCGCGTTCACCTTTAACCCGTGCCCAGGGAAATGCCTGCGCGCATCACATCACTTACGCGCATAGGCCCTTTCCTCGAATTACACGCAGATGTGCTGGTTTTGCACATGCAGATTCACTCTGCACCCGTGCCTAGGGAAACGCCCGCATGCATCACATCACTTACATGCTTACACGCTAAGGCCCTTTCCTCGAATTACATGCTGAAGTGCTGTTTTTTCACATGCTAAATCTCTCTGCATTGAGCTGGCCACGCGACAACACATGGAAGACCACGCTCCTGCCCAGAAGGCCATTTACCTGACCCCCAGAGCCCAGAGCAGCTTTCTACGAGCCATCTGCTGCTGCCAGTTTGCTTGCTGCCAACGTGCCCTGCTATTTGGTGCCTGCACAAAAGCCATAGCCAGGGATCCTGTACCTGAGACCACCTCTGCTGACCCAGAAGACTCCCGACTGGTGTACCATAGCTCCACAGCCCAGCCTCAGGACCAAGTTGCCCACCCACACCTGCCTCTGGGTTTGCCATGTCTGATTCAACACCATCTGGGGCCAGTGGCAACCCCCAGTTAGAGAGGCAGAGGGCTGTAAGCTTCACTGAAAATGAAGTTGGCATCCTGGTGGAGTGAGTCCTGGGGAATTATGATGCCCTCTTCTCAAGTTTGCGCCTTGACAGGGATGGATAAGGAGGATCTGGAAGGACATCATGGGTGCCATCAACGCGGAGGGGGTGGCATCCCACGACTACGACCGTGTCCTGAAGCGCGGGGAGGACTTCAGGTCCAGAGCCCTCAGGAATGCCCTGCACCTCGTTGCTGCTCGTGTAGAAGTGGGGCGTCGGGACCAGCTGACCAAGATCCAGATGAGGGTCTTGAAGCGCATTAACGCCACCAGGTCCTCGAGATGCAAACCCATCCGGAGTCGAGTGGTACGTGTCCATGTGTTCATCTGCAGCATAGTGCACCTTGAGGTGTGTCAGATGCGTGAACCTTGGACGTATGTCTGGCATGCCCCATGTATGGATGTCTGTGTGCAGGGACATGACAGTGAAGCATGTGAGTCCGGTCAAGCGTGTGCAACGACAATAGTGTGTGTGTTGCTATGCATGATGTGCACCTGCATGTGACAATGCACACATGATTGCATGCCTGTGTCTGTACCTGGCCATGTCAGTTGTGTTAATCAGGGATACTTAAGTCACCCTCATGGACATGCATGGTGTACATGTGCATGTTACTGTTTGGTGAGTGTGTGACTGGGAAACGCCATGGATGCATGACACATGCACATCTCGATGCGTGCATTGACTGTTGTGGCCTAGCTGTCCATGATTGCACTGTGATGGAAGGTGGACACAGACAGATGCATGACTGTGCGGTGGTGTATGTGCATGTGTGTTGCTTGCAAGGACCCGTGTGTAGTGGAAGCTGATGATGGATATGCCATAGGACAGTGCCACTCATGTGCATTTGCTTTGTGTCTAGCAGACTTACGTTCAGTAACCTGATGCTTGTGTTCAATGTCTCCCTTTCCACAGCAGTGAGTGAAGAAGAGGTTGGAGATGGCTCTGTGGAGCAGAGCGGCGTGGATGCCTCCACCGGCTGGAGACGCAAGGCCCACTCACCCTCCCAGGTTATGCCATCTTCTGGGAGCAAGGGGACTCGTGCCGCGTCCACCACTACGGCCGCAGCTGCCAAGGGGTGGGCCAAGAGGTCAAGGTTGGGAGCGGGCTCCTCGGCAGAGGAAGGGGCAGGTGAGAACCCACAGGGGCAGGACAATGCGGAAGACAGTGCGGAAGCATCCATGTTGGTGGTGGGTGAGGAGTAAGAGGCTGCATTAGATCTACACATGGGGTCTGGTGGGTGTGATTCCACTGGTGCAAGTGGTGCAGTCCAGGGACAGGGGAAGGAGGCAGCACAGGTCGCCATGGAGGTGCTGGTGCCTAATCCTGTCCCTGATTCTGCGACTGCATCTCTCTGCACCAGCAGGGATTCCGCATTCCTTGCCCGTCCGCAGGTAGAGGATTTGTCCACATCAACTGACTTTCCTCTACCTGCGGACGAGGCAATCCATAACAGGGTTGAGCCCGTCCTAGTCAGTGTCTCGATGCGCACACGCATAATTCGTCATGATGTGCGTGATTCCAGGAAGGACAACGCACATCATTATGAACAGCTGCATGCCATCTTGAACTGGCTAGGACGGCTCACTGTTGCAGGGTTCCTCCATGTGCTGGCCGCTCATGCGACCGTCTCCTCCTCTGCACCCACTATGCACCAGTCTTCCTCCATGCCGTCTTCTGCCCAGATGCCACCAGGGGACTCTGTGGACCTGCCTCATCCTCCGTGGCCAGGCTGGTGGGGCTCCCATCCCTGACACAGTCGGGAGTCAGAGTTTCAGCAGAGGTGGTCACCCAAGCAACAGGATCCCTGCCAATGGAGGGTGTGCAGGCAACTTCCAGCAGAGCACGTCCACAACAGCCACAGGGGTCGTTAGCATCCCAAAGCCAGTCGAGGTGGCACCGGCAGATGACATCAAGGCAGCAGCACCAGGCTCAACGTAGGAGGCGTCTGGACTCGGGGCATACAACATCACAGGGGCAGTCATCGGCCGAAGGGCAGGAGGGCCCTGGACAATGTGTGCTTTCCATGTGGCAGCGGAGCGGCCAGCAAATGGATGCAGAGTGGCGGTGAGTAGAGAGGGCACGGCTCACCATGGTCAGGCCCGAGAACTCCATGGGGCAGGCATTGAGCATTGAGTTTCTAGAGGAGACTCGCAGGGAGTTGGAGGAGAACATGTCGAGCCCTTGAGGACAGAGCCCAGTCCCGGCTCCAGGACATAGACTCAGAGTTCGATGATGCCCTGGCCAAGACTCTTGGTAAAAATGGTGAGCCGTAGGATTAGCCCGCCGCCATTGTATATAGTTAATTAGGCTTAGGTTTCCTTTTGTTTTATTTTTATTTTGGAGTCGATGGACATTGCTCCACTTTTTGTACATAGTTGTATTTTTGTATGATTTTTAATAGGTTTCATTTGGTTGTGGGATCATGAACCCTAAGAACTTTCATTGTAAATAGTTCTGGAACTGTGAACTTTATTCTTTTATGTTTTTGACACCCATGAAGGAATATTTTTTTTTTATTTGCACATTGGAATCAGAATTTTGTTTTCTGGACATTATCCATTGGGGGCTTTTCCTTTTGTTTTGATCACATTTTTTTTTAAATGTGCATTTCAGTTCACATTCATTTATTTGTTCTTGTCATGGTTGTTTTTCGTTTGGTAGATTTCTGTTTTTTAATACATTTTCATCAGTTCACATATTTGTGTTGTGTGCTCTCATTGGTTTGGTGCATGTGTCAGTCATCATTGCCTCAGTCATGTGTCGCTGCTGTGTGGCCATGTTGGCCATGTCTTTGGGTGCATGCATGTGTGCTTCTGTGAATGACATGCCATGGGGCCTGTACTGGGAAGTGGGGACAATGGATGGGTGTGGAGTGGCACTGTGGGGGGGGGCAGCGTGGGGTGGTATTTGGGTGGACATTTGCTACATGCATGTATGTTGTGACGATGTGTTGGTTGGGTGGACATGAATCACTGGGGGCGGGGTGGGGGACATGTGGCAGGGCCTGCTGGCAGGTGCCCTTCACTGGGGGTGCGGTGGGGGGGACGTGTATTAGGGACTGCATGCAGGTGCCTGTCACTGGGGGTGTGGTGGGGGCACATGTGTGGGGGCTGCTGGCAGGTGCCCTTCACTGGGGGTGGGGTGGGGTGGACATGTGGTGGGGCCTGATGGCAGGTTGCCATCACTGGGGGTGGTGTGGGGGTTACATGATCCCGGGCCTGCTGGCAGATTGCCATCACTGGGGGTGGGGTGGGGGGACATGTGTTGGGGCTCCCAAGTGCATGGTGCCATGTGGCCAGACTGCGGGGCAAGGTCAGTGGTTGTAGGGGTGTCCCCTGTGGTGTGGGCTGCCTGCGGGGCATGGGGAGGAAGGGAGGGCACACCCGGGAGGGCCCACACTGCCAAATTACATGTTAAACTCCTCGCACACCCCCAGAACAAGCGTACCCCACTCGCGCCAGCCCAATCATGTGTGAAACTCCTTGCTTACCCCTGGAAAATGCGTTCTCCGGTCGCGCCAGCCCTATTGTGAGTTAAACTCCTCACGCACCCCCGGAATAAACGTACTCCACTCGCACCAGCCCTATCGTGTGTAATACTTCTCACGCACCCCCGGAATACGCGTACCCCACTCGCGCCAGCCCTATCATGTGTAATACTTTTCGTGCACCCCCCCCGAAGACACGTACCCCGCTCACGCCAGCCCAATTGTGTGTAATACTTCTTGTGCACCCCCGGAATACGCATACTCGCGTGAGAAGCGCACTCGCGTTACCCCATATTAATGCACCCGTGTGGTGAGGAGCCACTTGCACCCCCTGCAGGCAGCCCACACCACAGGGGAGCCCCCTACAACCGTGGACATGCCCCACAGACAGCCCATCCACCTTGACCATGCCCTGCAGGCAGCCAATCCACCCTCCCCATACCCTGCAGACAGCCCATCCACCCTGACCATGCCCCGCAGGCAGCCCATCCACCCTCTCCATGCCCTGCAAGCAGCCCATCCATGCTGACCATGCCCTGCAGGCAGCCCATCCACCCTGACCATGCCACGCAGGCAGCCCATCCACCCTCCCCATGCCCCACAGGCAGACCATCCACCCTGACCATGCACCGCAGGCAGCCCATCCACCCTGACCATGCCCCGCAGGCAGCCCATCCACCCTCCCCATGCCCGGCAGGCAGCCCATCCACCCTGACCATGCCCTGCAGGCAGACCATCCACCCTGACCATGCCTGACAGGCGGCCCATCCATCCTCCCCATGCCCCGCAGGTAGCCCATCCACCCTGACCATGCTCCGCAGGCAGACCATCCACCCTCCCCATGCCCCGCAGGCAGACCATCCACCCTGGCCATGCCCCGCAGGCAACCCCTCCACCCTGACCATGCCCCGCAGGCAGACCATCCACCCTCCCCATGCCCCGCAGGCAGACCATCCACCCTGGCCATTCCCCGCAGGCAAACCATCCACCCTGACCATGCCCCGCAGGCAGCCCATCCACCCTCCCCATTCCCCACAGGGAGCCCATCCACCCTCCCCATGCCCCACAGGCAGACCACCCACCCTACGCTCCCTGCAGGCAAACCATCCACCCTGACCATGCCCCACAGGCAGCCCATCCACCCTCCCCATGCCCCACAGGAAGCCCATCCACCCTGAACATGCCCCGCAGGCAGACCATTCACCCTCCCCATGCCCCGCAGGCAGACCATCCACCCTCTGCATGCCCCGCAGGCAGCCCATCCACCCTGACCATTCCCTGCAGGCAGCCCATCCACCCTGACCATGTCCCGCAGGCAGCCCACACCACAGTGGACACCCATACAACCGCTGCCCATGCCCTGCAGCCATCCCACACCACAGGGGGGACTTTTTCCATGCAATTTGCCTGTTGCGAGCGGGTACGTGTATTCCGAGGGGTGCGCAGGGAGTTTTACACATGATTGGGCTGGCGCAAGCAGGGTACGTGTAATCCAAGGGGTGCACAGGGAGTTTGTCACACGGTTGAGCTGGCGCGAGCGGGGTACGCATTATCCGAGGGTTGCGCAGGGAGATTTACACACGATTGGGCGGGGACGAGTGGGGTACGCGTATTCCGAGGGGTGAGCAGGGAGTTTTACATGCGATTGGGCTGGCACAAGCGGGGTACGTGTTTTCCGAGGGGTGCGTGGGGTGTTTTACACACGATTGGGCTGGCGCAAGCGGGGTGGGCGTATTCTGAGCGGTGCACAGGGAGTTTGACACACGATTGGACTGGCGCCAGTGGGGTACGCGTATTCGTAGGGGTGAGCGAGGAGTTTTACACACGATTGGGTTGTCGTGTATGCTGGTCAATTGGCCTTTGCGCCATGTAGGGGATTTGTGCAGTTGTTTTTGGCACAAGGGGCAGGGTTACTGGCGTAACTGGTGCTGCTTCAGGGTCGCTGCGCCACGCTGTGCCACGGCTGGTTATGGATGTTTTAATCCATGAATACATGGTGCGTCAAAATGGGTTTTGGCACAAGACGCTGGCAAAAGCTGGCGCATGCTCCCTCTGTGCGCCAGCCACATGCGCCACTTCTGCACTTGATTTCATGAATTACCCCATTAGTTTTGAAGCTCAAATTAAACTGTGATGTAAAATATTACTCAGTTTCAATGGAAAACCTTTAGACAACTGGCCGAGCCAAACGTCTTTTCCTCAAATTTGATCATCAAATATTTAGCGTTTCATTGACTGGTTACCTGCAAGTACCTGTGCCTGATACGCGTGGTATGATGATATTTTTCCAGACACTTTTTTAAATGACTGAATGTTTTAAGATATTTGAACATTTTTCCACAGTTAATTTGTCTTCAAAATATGCACACACTAGTAGATATTCGCTATATTAGTCTTTGTGCAACATACAGTTTGGATTATGGTTGATGAACATGCCATTTTTGAGAATTAAATTGTATGCATGTTTTCATTTTAGAGATGGGCGAGACTTAAAGTGCTCGACTCGATTGCCAGTTCAAACAATTGTAGAAAAGACTGGATTTGGCTCAAGCCAGTTGTGTCTTCATAGAGATGGCTCGTGACTCAAATTGAGCTGAGTCGGTAAATACAAGATTTGGTACAAATGGGCTCAACCCAATTTGAGTTATGGTGCCCATGACTTCAATTGCATTGCGGTATATTTCACCGAATACATTTTCACCTAAGGAGAAGTGACCGAATTTATTTGACTGAAAATGGTAGGTAATGAGGTATATGAATAGTGCGTAATAGGTGGGGTGCAGGGTATACGTTAGCGTAGGGAGGGGTAAGGCAGGTCTGCAAGGGGCCTCCCACCACATTTCTTTTTAAAGTTATTGTTATTGTTATTGTTATTTTGCATTTGTATAGCGCCTTATATACCATTGGTATGGTCTGAAGGCGCTGGTAGGTTGAACGCCCTTGGGAACCGAAGTTCGGGTCAGTGGAAGGATTTAGAGAGAGTCCAAAGGTGCGTTTGCGCACCGGTATGTGTGCAGCTGGTGCGGAATTCATGTGGTAGCTGCTTCTTAGCGGTAGGTGTGGTGGTTGAGAGATCAGGGATATGTGTTCGGTCTGGCTGGAGTTATCCAGACCGAGTGTGGCGGCGTTAGGCCTGAGGAGATACGCCTGGCTGGGGGTGTGAGACCAGCCATGTTTACTTAGAGTGATGGGGGGTGAGCGGCAGATGTTGATATGAGAACAGTTATACCGAATGGTGTCATAGTATCTCTGTGTTCTAGTTGAATGGTGGTGTAAGGAGAGAGTAAGCGTGGGGTGTGATATGCAGTATGCTCTTTCAAAGATTCCTTGCATTCCAAAACAAATAAGCACGTCGCGCAATTCTGAGCGGTTAGGTCCGTTCTATGTGTTTCGGTTCACATCCGCTCTATGCACTATTCGCCCGTCCATACCCTCATTTATTCCATACCTTCGTTCGCTCCCCGCACCCTCGTTCGCTCCCCGCACCCTCGTTCGCTCCCCGCACCCTCGTTCGCTCTCCGCACCCTCGTTCGCTCTCCGCACCCTCGTTCGCTCTCCGCACCCTCGGCCATTCTCTGCACCCTCGGCCGCTCTCCATGCTCGGCTGCTTTCCACGCTCGTTCGCTCTCCACGCTCATTCGCTCTCCACGCTCGATCGCTCTCCACGCTCGTTCGCTCTCCACGCTCTTCCGCTCTGTAACGTCCTCTGTTCTGGACGTTCTTCAGCTGCCCACGCTCCTCCCCTCTCTGCACTCAACTTCGTTCTACACTCAACCCCTCTCTACACTCATGTGCTCTCCACATCGGCCGCTCTCCACGCTCTTTCGCTCTCCACGCTCTTTCGCTCTGTCCGGTCGTCTGTTCTGGACACTTCAGCTGTCCACGCTCCTCCCCTCTCTGCACTCAACTTCTTTCTACACTCAACCCTTCTCTACACTCATGTGTTTTCTACATTCATCTGTCTTCCACATTCATTTGCTCTTCATATTCGTCCGCTCTTTATTCTAAGCTAACCTCCATACTCATCCGCGCTCCACACACGTCTGCCGGCAGCGCTCCTCCTCCACGCTCATCTACACTCATCTGTATTCATTCGATCTCCTATTCAGCTCTCTCGCCCTCGACACTCACCCGCCCTCCCCACTCACCCGTCCACCATACTCACCTGTCCTCCACACTCACCCGCCCTCCACACTCATCCGCCCTCCACACTCATCCGCCCTCCACACTCATCCGCCCTCCACACTCATCCGCCCTCCACACTCATCTGCCCTCCATACTCATTTGCTCTCTACTTTCTTCCGCTTTCTGCACTCATCCGCTTTCTACACTCATCGGCACTCCACACTCATCTGTTCCCCCACTCAGTCGCTCCCCCACCACTCTGCACACTCAACCGCTCTCCCCACTCAGTCGCTCTCCCCTCTCAGTCGCTCTCCCCTCTCAGTCGCTCTCCCCACTCAGTCGCTCTCCCCACTCAGTCGCTCTCCCCACTCAGTCGCTCTCCCCACTCAGTCGCTCCCCCCACTCAGTCGTTCCCCCCATTCAGTAGCTCTCATGCTTCTCTGCTCTCCGCGCGCCTCCGCTATCTGCGCTCCTTCACTCTGCACTCAGTGATTTTGTTGGTCAGTACACACCACAGACTGCATTGAACGTGCCCAATGTAGAGCCCCACCTGTGGAGTTCGGAATCTGTAGTTTTAGTATGATCGCTTGAATGGTCTGCCCACCATGAGGGTCACATCCTGCCCCCACCAAATGAGGTCCTGTTGTAGATGAACAGGTATACTGACTGGGGCTCCTTCACCTGACTCATGGTCCCATGATGCGGAAAAATGAAGCTGCAGCCTACTCATTCGTTGCCTGGTTTAGGGATGGCCAGGAGGCATCCGCCCACCACCGTCATCCTTTTTCCACAGACATCCGCTGTCCACAGACATCCGCCCTCTACAGTCATCTTCCAGAGGCATCCACTTTCTACATTCATCCGCCCTGCCCAGTAGTCCGCCGTCCACAGTCATTCGCTCTCCACAGTCATCTGCACTCTACAGTCAACTTCTACAGGCATACACCCTCCACAGGCATACATCCTCCATAGTCATCAGCCCTGCCCAGTCGTACGCGCTTCCCGGTCATCCGTTCTCCACAGTCATCCGGCCTCCACAGTCGTTCGCCCTCCAGAGTCATTCGCTTTCCACAGTCATTCGCCCTCTACAGTCATCCGTCCTCTACAGACCTCCACAGTCATCCGCACTCTACAGTTGTCTTCTACAGGCATACACCTTCCATAGGCATACATCCTCCATATTCATCCGCCCTGGCCAGTCGAACGCGCTACCCAGTCATCCGCTCTCCACAGTCATCCGGCCTCCACAGTCATTCGCCCCCCAGAGTCATCCGCTTTCCACAGTCAACCGCCTTCCACAGTCATCCGCCTTCCACAGTCATCCTCGCTCTACAATCATCTGTTTACCACATACATCGACTCTCCAAGTTCGTCTATGCTCTATTTTTCTTTTATCCAGTCGTCAATTCGTATTATTTACTTCACTGTTTAGATGTACATTACTCGTTTTAATTTTTCGCAATTTCTGATACAGGCGATTTTTGATTTGATTTTTTTTTTTTTTTTTTTTGCTGATGCTAGGAGGGAACCGGTTGGTTTTTAGGGAAAGAGCCAGGTTTTCAGTAGTTTGCGGAAAGTTGATAGTTCCTCGGTTAGCCTGATGTGGGGTGGGAGTGAGTTCCACAGGGTTGGGGCTAGGGCTGAGAAAGATGCTCCGCCCAACCTGACTGAGTTTGTCTTAGGAATTACAAGGAGGCCGGCTGTGCTTGATCTAAGGGTGCGAGTGGGGTGATAAGCTATTAGTTTTTCTTGAAGATATTGCGGTCCTGTTTTATGTACTGCTCGATGGGTGAGGCATAAGGTTTTGAAAGCTACCCTACGGGCTACTGGAAGCCAGTGCAGTGTCTTGAGGGCTGGGGATACATGGTCTCTTGGACCAAGCGCAAGTAACGCTTTGGCCGCCGCGTTTTGTGCTCTTTGAAGTTTGTTCATTTGGTAGGCGTGGATTCCTAGGTATAGGGGGTTGCCGTAGTCCAGCCGAGAGATGACGATTGATTGTACCGCAGAGACTCTGTTAGGAAATGATAGATAAGGAAAGATGCGCCTAAGGTTTTTGAGGTGGTAGTGGCAGGACTTTGGGACGTTGTTGACTTGGCGCGAGAGTGTTAGGTCAGAGTCTAGGGTGCATCCAAGGTTTTTCACTGTGTTGGAGGGGATCGGCGAGTTGCCCATGGCGGTTGGCCAGGGCAGTGGGTGTGGGAGAAGATCTGGGTTGCCGCACACCATGATTTCTGTTTTGGAGGGGTTTAACAGGAGGTGGTTTTGGGTCATCCAGCGTTCAATGTTAAGGAGGCAGGCTGCCAGGTCAGGTCGTGAGTTAGGATTCGTGTTCAAGAATTTTAGAATTAGTTGTGTGTCATCGGCGTAATTGTAACATAGGATGTTGTGTGCACGAATTATCGGTGGGAGGGTGATCAGGTAGAGATTGAAAAGGAGAGCAGATAGACACGCTCCTTGTGGGACTCCTGTGTCGACTGGTCGGGCTTGGGAGGTAAAGTTGGAGAGTGTCGTTATTTGGTGCCTGCCCTTGAGGAATGAGGCTATCCATTTGAGGGCGGTTCCACGTATTCCTAGGGAGAGGAGGCGATCAAGGAGTATAGAGTGATTGATCGTGTCAAAGGCGGCTGATAGGTCGAGAAGGATTAGTGCAGCGCATCCCGCGGAGTCAGCAGTCATGTTAAGGTCGTCTAAGATAGAGGTTAGGGTGGTTTCGGTTCCGTGACAAGTTCTGAAGCCTGATATGGCGGGGTCTAGGAGTTTGTTGGCTTCAACAAAGGCGTTAAGTTGAGAGTAGGCGGTTCGATCAATGAGTTTGGCGAGGAACCTGGTGTTTGATATGGGGCGGTAGTTTTTGGGCTCGAGTGGATCGAGCGAGGGTTTTTTAATCAGGGGTTTGACGTGCACTAATTTGAATGCGTCTGGAAAGGTACCGGAAGAGAGGGAAGCATTTATGATGGATCTTGCGTGTTCTCCTGCGCAGGTGGAGGCAAAGATTTCTTTAAGGGTAGTGGCTGGGCATGGATCTAATGGAGATCCGGACGGTTTGCGGGCAGATAGGAGTTTGAGAAACTGTTCTGTTGTTAATGGACTGAAGGAGTTGAACGTTGGTTGCGTGGAGGTTGCGGCTGATGGGTTGGGTGGTACGGGCTGAGGAAGTAGAACATTTTAAAGTGATTTTCGTGTTTAGGTTAAATAAATTCAGTCACTTTTCTGTTAGGTAAAATATTTTCATCACGTACATCCCTTGAATTGATTTAAAATAAACATTTTTTTTAAAAAAAAGTATGGAGAAGATTCTGATAACTTTTTGGGCTGCAGTCTTGAAATGTGCTTGGCATCTCATCACATGCGTCACAACAAAACTTGCAACCTATTTTCAAAGTGTGCTTTTATGTGCTTATCATAGATGCACACATTCAGAGGTTGCTTTTCACCTCCTTTACTAATTTTCAACAATAAGGGCGTGATTGTGTGCGTTTCAAATCACATACCACTGCCCTAAATCCGCAGAAGCTAGGTGGACGCGCAATGCATGACAGAGTCGTTGCTGGCCCTGTCATGCATTTGCTTTTAAATTAAGCCGCAGTGGTATGAGCCTGTCACATTTTTTTCCGTTTACCATTTCCCAATGACAGGCTGTATGCGATGTCGCTGTGAAATATTCTCCCCACAATCACATGGTGGAGAGCCTGTCACAGAATTCTGCCGGAAACACACTCTTGACACTAATGCATTAAAGGGGGCTAGCTAGTGCATCATTTGCACTGCCCCAAAGCACCGCTGAAATGCACAGGTTTCCATTCTGGACCAGATGGGTTTTTGACACATTGCAATTGCACCCAAAAAATGTACCCGATTTTCAAAGCGCATCTAAAGGTCCACATTTTACCACCTTTGCACATTTGCACAAATAAGTGGACATCTCTGTGCATTTACCCTGAATCCGCAAATGGAATGCTCTTTGAAATGCACAGAAAATAGTCACATTTCCTGTGCCTACTTGGAAAAGGCACAAGTGGAGATGCAATACAAGACCGGGCCATTGCCGACCCTGTAATGCATTCACTTTTAAATAGAACAGCCATAATAAAACACGGATTTCTATCCCCCAAACAGCGACAGAGGTGCTTTAAAAAAAAGAATGCAATAACGGCTATTTCGAGGGCCAGTTCTTGAAAAATATGCAGGATGCTGGGAGCATGTCATGCATTCGTTTTGGGAGTGTGCTGCCAACAAGAATGTAGTTATGTTACCTGGTTAGCCCATCATGTGTGCTTCCACTCAGCCCTCTTGAAATGCATAGGACAAGGCGATATGTGCTTTACTAAAATGAACACAAATGAAAAAGCACATATTTTGCTTTCTCCTTGCATTGCATGATGTATTTGAATTTTGTTTTGGAATATGTGTTTTACTTTGTTGCTGTGGCGTTAACCCTTCCCTGAGGGGCTTTGATAGTCAATAGTGAGTAGCATTTTCAGAGGCTGCTCTACCCATAATAGTATGAATGAACAACATTAAATTGGAGCTATGCCTAAAATTAAACCTGAGGAACATGCATATTTGAGTTACAATAGGAAAGCTGTCTTCAGTAATGATAACTAGTGTTTGGCTTTCTGTAATTGCAGAAATGTGGAGGGTGAGACTTGAATTAGTCACATTCATTTGAATTTTAGGTGGGGTTCAGGATCAGCAGTATTATTATTTATGATTACTGATTCCAATGGCAAGCCAACAACATCACTTTGTGTTTAAATATGCACCCCAAGTAAGAGGTACTTTGGGAATACACGCACACCCCTGCACTGAAAAGGCACTACACAGCTTGGGTAACCCCACTGCAATGCACTGAAAAACATGGTGATATATGGTGTTGCATAATCACAGGCACTTGGAAAGTTCTCTCTGCTTTTACCTCTGCTTCACTAGCCTGCGTAAGGCTATCCAGATAGACGCTTCAACTAAAACTGTAGGATCACATTAAGGCAGACTTCCTCACGCTCCATTGGCTTATTTTGCCACCCGCATAATTGTTCAATTGGCTCCTCGGGTTGTCTTTAGTGAAGACATTGTTGTTGCACTGTTCAGGAGGTAGAGGCTTGATGGGACAACCTTGAATTCAGATTATGTCTCCCCGTGGAATGTACTGACATTTTTTTAGTTAAGGGACAGTAAAAGTGAGTACGTTCAGTGTGACAAAATCCTTGAAATTCAGTGAAAAATCTTTAGTTGAAATGACTTTAGGGTGCTCACCCCCTGAATTTGGCAGGTGTGGGAAACGTTGCCACCTTTACTATGAGGCCCACATTGTGAGGCCTGGAAGCACACTGATGACGTCACAAATTAATCACTATTGATATTACAAAGTATATCACTGATAACATCACTTAGGACATGTCAAATGTTATTGGTGATCACATCATAAGAAAATGCAATTAGGATACCACCTATGACCTTCTCAGTACCTTAGCAGCCATGAGGGTCTGGGGGCACTGTGATGATGTAGAGTGAAGTGGGGTAGTGGTGGACTGTGAAAAGCAAGTGTGCAGTGGATGATGGTGATTAAGAGTGAGGTGGGGAAGGGAGGGCCTGTAACAAACAAGAGTGAGGTGGAGGTAGTGGCAGACTGTGATGAGGAAGAGCGCAGTGGGGGTAATGGTGGACTAATGGAGGTAAAGGTAAGATTACTATTTGGTACTGGGACGAGGAACATGGATGTAGGGTTGAATGTATGATTACTAATTGAGTACCGGAACAGAGAACGTGATGTAGGGGTTAGGTACAAATACTAATTTGGAACTGGGACGAGGTAGAGGGAGGTGCGGTAATGTAAAGATATTTACTGCTGACGTCAGAGGAAGATTTAGATTTTCACTGTGAAAACCTTGTCCAATCAAAACAAAGGAAATAGTAAATATGCACCTGCATCACTCAATCTTCTATAGGGCACGATTAATTGAATTTAATTAAATGAATAAAAGTATTTTTTAGCATATTCAATACCCACAAACAGTAATAACACCCTAACAGCCCTCTACCACACATTAGGCTATTTAAGAAGCAATCCCTGTATTATATTTTTTTAAATAAAAACACTGATTGCTTAAAAAAATCATCTTCCCCTAACTCGAAATCCATGTGATTGCCCCATCGCTATTCAGGTCTCAAACTCAGCAAAACACTGGAAAAAAAAACAATAATAAGCCCAAGCCCCAAAACCTTCACAAATCATCCCTACTAACCCTTTCAACATGCTACCCAGCCTCAAAACGAACCGCCATTATAGCATTGTAGGGCTGCTTCCAAAAACAAACCAAGAACTTGAATCTCAAACTGCATAATGGTGGCGTTTCCAACATGAAAAGTCTTCGGTCCAGCAATCCGTCATTAGAGATATAATTCATGTTTTGGGTACAGGGTCACCTTGTTCTAGGTCACATTAATTAAAAAAAAACACCACTGGATAGATTTACGGCAAAGCACCAAAGGATTTCCTTCAAATGCTTTGTGCCAAACTTGTTTCCTGTTTGGAGAATATTGATCCAGCATTTTCAGCAGTGCGTGTGAGCAAACATTTGACATTTTCGATATGGGAAAATGAATGGAAAAGTGAAAACCCCAACCTATTTTGACCCTTTACAACACAGATTTGCACGACATTCTCCATTTTTGGAAGGCCTGGCTCTGACATCTTGTTTGGAAAATGCTGATCTGTCCGACAGTTCAAATGTTATTAAATATAGAATGTTCACATTTCCTTTGGATGATAGGTGTCACCTTAACTATAGAATGACTACAGTCATTCTATATTATAACTTATCCGTTCATGTCTGTGTTGCTGATTTGTAGTTTTCCCAGACAATCTTGAGTCTTTTACTTTAGAGATTGACCCCTTGGCCATTCAGCTAACAAGCACAATGCCACCCAGCAGCCAACCCTGGAGGTTCACCACCAATGGACTGTCACACACAAGAAAAAGTGCAGTGGAGTTGGCACAGCACAACAGGGTAGGTTCAAAGGTTCCCATACCCACTGCCATGAGTCAGGTGTGGCTCAAACAACCTACAGTTCTCATAAAACAACTTGCAGCCATACAAAGAGCAAAATGTCTTTACTTGAAAGATAGGTTGAGAGAGGAACCATAGTCAAACACCACTCTCAAGCCACTCAATATATCATATAGTTGGCAAAGTGACTGTCTAGATATTTGTATTTTAATTTTATGTATAAAGCGCATACACCTCAAAGCTGTACACTATAAAAAAAGCAGTACAATAACAATTAAAGAGTGACAAAAGAGGTTATATTAGGCTAGAGTGGAAATATGGTGAACCTTCAGAATGAATCCAAAGATGGGAAGCACGCAGGAGTGGACTGGGAACCAAAAGAGGCACAGGAAATAATTTTCAAAGTGGCCCCACATTACACGTTTTGAGCAAGCCCAACCCTTTTCCTATGAGAACATTTGGAAATTAAATAGGTCACCACACACAAGAGGCCTATCTTTGTTTTACATTTTTTTTTTTCATTTAGTTTATACAAACCTTTTGAAAATGTCAGAAAAAAAAAAAGATAAAGCAACTTGTCACCTTTTACCTAAATTCTAGCCTTTAAAATGACTCAGTTATTCATCTACATCCTTATAGGTACTTCACTTGTCCTGTAACATATTCTTCTACTCATTGTTAGGATAGACTATGACTCGAGTGTCCTTTACGTGGATCATCATGGTTCCATTCTCTCTTACTTTCATACATCGCTATTCAAATAATTGGGCTTGTCTCTAGTTTGATTTGAATTTGCTCCAAAAATCGCATCATGCCAACCATCAGCGTTTTGCTTTCCCCAATATACAGTTGTTTCCACCATTCTTCGGAGTTGTACGTCTGGAATGCGCTCATCACCTTCCCCAAACAGTTCTCACGTTGAACTCCAAGTTCCGAATAAGACAACATCAGGTGTTTTAAATTTTCGTCATCCTTTGCACAGAATCTGCATTTTACATTGCTTTCTGGGATCATCTGACGATGTCTAAAATTTCTTTGGTTTCAAAGATATTCAAACAGAACTTTAAGAACAGCCTTCTTAAGCGTTTACAAGGTGATAACATCAGATATTTTGGGAGTGTATTGCGTTTTTTGGCTTCAGATGGAATATTTTGCATGGATTCATGGATTGATCTTCTCTCTTCGATTTCGATCCAATCGAGGTCAAGCAATTTTCTTTTCACTGAGTTTGGATTGTACCATAGGGTTCGTTCATCTGTTCCAAGTTGGTTTAGGATCCCTTTACATTGTTGTTTCCACTCATTTAGCGCTCATTTCAGAGGCCTATCATCAATCTGTACTTCTCTTTGAGTTAATACTAAGGCTGGTGTACTTATTACCACCAGGGAGCACAATCCTCCCCAATTTGGAGAGCGCTGCATATAAGCTCTTGAACCACAGGCCCAATAGTAGTCCATTAAAACAGTGGTGCCTCTTTTCATGTGCACCCCTTGTTTTCTCCCACCTTCACCATACCAGTAGTCTTAAAACATGATGTGGCATTGTTATAGGTATTATGGGTAAAGGGCCTGCCTCATCCTCTACCCATGTCAGTAAATTGGATTATTCAGTCAATTCTTTGAGGCATATATCATTTGCATGTTGCCCCAACTCTTCTGGTACTGTCAGGAGTGCTTGTGTTTTGCACCGTATCATTCCTTCAAACCAACCTTCTAAGGTAAATACCTGTACATATATTAGTAATTGGGAACTTTCACACTACCCAGGAATACCAGGCCTCCCTCTCTCTCTCTCTCTCTCTCTCTCTCTCTCTCTCTCTCTCTATCTCTCTCTCTCTCTCTCTCTCTCTGCAGCATGTATGCACGGTAATAGCTTATGGTCTGTTACTCTAACTTCCCCTTTATTCAGGCCTTATAATATATATTGCATCATCTTAGAATCATCCATATTAGCTTTTGTTTTTATGTAGCAATCTCATAAGGGAGCGTCTTTTTTGACATAATTTGCAAGTTAGCTCATGTTCCTTGGATTTGGTGTAGGGCATGAGGAAACACACAGAACAGCTCTCAACAGCCGTCTCTCTCACCATTTTGCTCACGTGTTGGTACCACAAATTATTAGTGACATAGGCAGAATCAGTAATACCTTGCTCTGATGTCTGGAGTCGTCTAGCACACTTCTTTTCAGTCTTTTCATCTGTGCGCGTACTATAGGGTGTACGTTTGTTGCCATTTCACTTGTCATTGTAACGGTATTGACATTTCTCTACACTAGTCTGGCTATATTAAAGGACCAATTATTTTAATGCCATAAGAATAATAAAATAAAGAATACAAAAGGTAAAATGTTTTGCTTCAAGCATTATGGCTAACGTGTCCAACTTTTGTTAATAACTAGAGGTGATTTTCCTTCTAAATGCTAAACATGGATATATAATATGATTAAACAGTCCCATTCTTTCAACTGGGAGGAAGTCCTTTTTAGTTTCTTCAAGGTTGCTCATAGGAAAAAATGTGCTAATATTGAAAGATTTTATTTTTTTATAAAACATGGTATGCTTTTATATTAAACAACAATACGGGGGGTGCTGTTGAACTGCACGAGGATGCAGACCTAATCCTCGTCGCTCCACAGAGGCCGTGACAAATCATGCCATAAACATACTAAAAATTGTTTCTGTTTGCCGAAAAATGCATATATTATGCAATCTGAGTACCTCATATTCGTCTTACTCCAGGGGGTTCTCACCTGGGTAGCATCCTCAGTACCACTACAGGTACAATACACAACGGGAGACGATGAAGGGTGCACAATTATAATATGGGGCACACTAGAAAGATACACTCTATGTATAGTGAATTAATACGCACCAAATGCAAACAATGAATACTATTTCCAGAAATTGGGAGAACTAATAGGCAAAGACAAACCAGACATCCTCATATTGGGAGGGGGGGGATTTTGATTGCTATCTAGACACAAATATAGATCGAACAGGGACAGGAACTTACAAACGACCTTGAGCAACACGATCCCTTAACAGAACAGGACCTACAGGAGCTATGGAGGTGGTCACATGGAAATGACAGGGAATACACATACTATTCACTGGTACATGGGACACACTTATCCTAGATTATCTCTTTACGGGCACCGAGGACACACGCAGATACTCTGGGACAGATCACTTAGGGGAAGTAATTTCTGTTCATGCCGCACTAGTCACAATACTGCAAATGGGACAGCGTGGCCCAACAATACCAACCTGGAGGTTAGGAACAGAACACCTTAAGGATAACAACTTTAAGGCAATGAGAAGGAAAGAGATTGTCTCCTTCCTGGAAAATAATGAGGGATCGGTGGCTGAGGTGGGTGTTCTATGGGCAGCCATAAAGGTAATAGTGGGAGCGGGGGTGTATTTCAAAAGCGGTGGGGATAAGGAAGACTCTGTTCGAAAACTGAAGGAATCAGAGGAAATAATCAGGAGTTTAGAAATTGATATGGGGAAGGGGAAAGAGGTGGGACAGGTTCTAGCAGATGCAATTAGAACTCAAACTGTACACCAGGAAGCCTTAAGTAACTTCGACAGGGACCAGAATACCAAACAAGTGCACGGAAGGGTGATAAAGAGGGTCAACTGCTTGCGTGGTTGATTCGTAAGGAACACCCGAGGGGCGCAATTACACAAATCACCAACATTACGGGTTCTAGGGTAACCACACAACAGATTAACAGGGTTTTTCAAGAATACTTTAAATCATTATGCACAAGTGAGGGTACTTACTCAGAGGAGGACAGTTCAGACCTACTAGATATCTCACGGATGCCCAAATTGTCAGCACTCTAGAGGGAACTATTGGAAACCCCCATAGAAGTCGAGGAAATTGAACGGGTACTAAAAACAATGTAGAAAGGGAAGACCCCTGTGCCAGACGGCAGATTTAGACTCATCCAATATAACTTTATCCATAGAGTATGCATGACACCATCCAGACTCCACACGATCAACCCACAGCACCCACACGCCTGCCCAAGATGTAAAGGATCCACGGCGGGTTTATGGCATATGACCTGGGAGTGTCAGCTAATTAGGGCATTCTGGGAAGAGGTAGTGAACAAAACTATCACTTGGACCAATAGCAAATACCTGTGTGAGCCTGAAACATGTTTATGGGGGATGCTCCCAGGGGGGAAACGAACAAAAACCAGAAGGAAAATGGTGACCTTTCTACTCATACTTGCCAAATGAAGGATTGCGATCTCCTGGAAAAACCCAAAGGGTCCATTGATCCAACAGTGGCTGAAAGATGTATATCGTTGGGGGAGGGCAGAGATGGAAGTATTTGGGGATCAACCCTCAGTAGATGGAGAGACGAGTTGTAGTATGGACTAGGGTTAAATGTTAAGTGACATGATGACCACCTCCGACCTGCAGTCTCCGTGAAGAGAGAGACATAAGGACTGACACATTGTATGACACAAACTGACCCTTAATGAGGCCTACACTAGATACAGCGCCATTGATCTGTATCACTATCCCCAAAAGGAAGGTCCAAGCCTGTGAAGCAAACAGGGACAAGACTGTTGACCCCGAAATGTGAACTGATGTAATAGTGACGCCTGCACCACGATCATTATGCCATCTACCTAAGCCTGTGAAGTAAACAGCAGTAATCATTTGCTGGTTTTCTGGTCTTGAACCGAATAATGGTTGATAAACTGAATTGGTGTTAATCCTTAAGAAATGCTGGGGTACATCTAGCATTCCATAATGAATTGGGAGAATAATAACGTTATACACATGCTAAAGTAATGTAAATTGTTGAATGCTGTATCTACATACCAATAAACAAATATTGTACATCAAAAAAGACAAAACTATAAAAGATTTGATCGTTATATGAAGCATTTGATATTCCTCCTGATGCCACTTATTATATGCTTGCGTAGTTGAAATAATACTTGCTTAAGTGTCTGTGTATCTATAAAAGAACCAATGTGTTTACTCTTCTTGCTGATGATTGCTTCTCCTCATGGACCTCGTCTGGACACTTATTTCCTCTTTGTCACCTTAATGGTCATGGTTGAATGGAGGGGGATTATTTTCTTTGTAGAGTTTGACATCACTCGGGTGTAACCAGGCCTCCCTTCCTTGAATTTTAACCGCTTTTTGTGTAAGTGTCTCAGCCATATTTGGTCCATCAAAATGTGGTTTGCACCATTGTCTGGAAAACTAGGGATCAAGACTGTTGCCTTCAACTTGTTCATTTGCTTCACCAGTCTTCTTCAACTCCCCCTGCCACACTCATAGCTGTCAACAGATACATTTAAGAGACTCCACCATAGTCGCCAAATAATTATTAATTTCTTGCCCTAGCACAGAAGCAACACTCTCTGCATTAGTCTAAGCTCGAGTGGGAGGAGCAAGGGGTGTGTGCCTACAGCGTCCCGTCAACAGCTCAAGTGGAGTCAGGTGTTGGTCAGAGGCAGGCTGATTGCATAATGCAAATAAGGCTAAAGGAAGGCAATGGAGCCAAACTTTTGTCAATGTCACTTTTAGTTTGGCAATCCTCTCTTTTAGGAGGCCATTGAGGTGCTTGCAGATGCAGTTGGATTGCGCGTAGTGAGCAGATGGAAATGTGTGCCTATTACCCAGGGTTGGCAGGCAGGCAGGTGCATCAAATGATGTGCTCAAATACCTCATTTATAAAATGTGGTCCATTATCAGACCGGATCACTTTGCAGAATTTTGCAGCACATGCAACTTCTAACAAATACCTGTAACCATTACAAATGTGGAGCATATCTACATAATCAACATGAAAATGCTGAAATCGTCCACTAGGACGGGGTATTGCTCCTCTCACTGTTCACAAACTATGTCCAGCAGTAAACTGCTGGCATATCAAACTACTTACAATAAAACCGTCAACATGTTCTGACACATTTGGGACAAACCAGTCTTCCGAAATCAACACTGCAAGGCATTCTCTTGATGTGTGTGTTGGATGGTGCAATTGATCTAGTGCTACTTGAGCAGCCATAGAGACATAACTGGTTTCCTGGTGCTGTCCTGCCAACACATTGCATCTATGGGGGACAATGAGCACCCCCTTTGTTTCCATAATTCTTGCTCTTCTGGTGGTGATATTCCCTGTAATTCACTAATTTGTGTTATTTGTATTGTATTAAAACCCTCCTTTATTACCATGTTGCATGCACCTGTGTATTTGTTTGTGCAGTCGCAATATCAGATATTTCAGGAAAATATACTGCTCTTTTTGCTTTTATGTCTGGAGCCTCATTGTTGCAAGAAATCAAATCTGCACCTCTTGTGTGTGCTGAGCATTTCTCTATGGCGATGGCCAATGGGAGTTGGAGTGCATCTCCCAATAGCGCTGTCCAATAGCACTGCATGCTGTACTGGCATGTCGTCTGTGCATAAGACGTTGCACCTCTTCCAATGTGACAGTCCTGCATGTACTGTTGATGTCACATAAGCAGAGTCAGAATACACTGTTACCAACTCATCCTCATGCGTTCTGAGTGCCAAAATCAACACTACCAATTTTGCTGCTTGTGCCGCGAAATAAGATGGCAATCTCGCACTTGTAACTCAAACCTGTCATTCAGTTTTTCTTTCAATACTGCTGTCCCAGTATGACTTTTTGCCCATGTCCTGGTCTATTGATGATGGCCCATCAATGAAAATAATTGTCTCCCCTCCTAGTGCATTGTCTTTGACATGTGGAATCTAATCATAATATTCTGTGTACTTAGTGCAATCATGCACATTGTTCCCTTCTTCAGCTGTTTCTGCTATGAATCTTGCAGGATTCACCACTTGACACCTAACCATTTTAATTGATGGGTTAGGTATAATTATTTAATTCCCCAAAACTATGTGTGTGGTCAATGTTCTTTCCAAGTATGTCAAATAGGGCATGCTCCAAATATAATGTAACTGTGCATCCCATAGTTATGCTGGCAGATGTATCAGTCGCAAAGGCTGCTGCCGCCAATGCTTGTTCAGATGAGTAATGACCTTTCATTACTGGTTCTAAGATCCCACTGTGGAATGCTAGTGGTTTGTGCCCCATGGTAGTTTTCTGCATGAGGACAGCTTTCATCATTACTCCGTTTGAATGGGAGAATTAAAATAACTCTTCATTGTAATCAGGGATCCCTAACATGGGAGCTCTGCTAATTTCTAGCTTTAATTCATCAAATGCATCCATCATCTCACCTGTGCATGCTATGTTATTGTTTTCTCTCTGTGCCTCGTTGAGTCCTTTTTGAAGTGGCCTTACATATATGCTATATATATGTTATATATGCTATATTCTAAGACCCATGCCCAGCAGTAAGTACAAAGGCCTAGACATTGTTGTAATCCTTTCACTCTCTCTGGCCTGGATGTTTTCCTAATTGCTGTTGCTCTTTCAGGTATCACTTTTCTTCCTTCGTGTGATATTATATGAATTCTTCCTGGCAATATTGCATTTTCTCTTTGTCAACATTGTACCCTTTTCCTGCCAATACTGTCAATAATGTTATCGAGTCCCTTCTGCACTCGTTTTCTGTCGTGCTACACACTATAATGTCATCTACATATTGTATTACTGCACTGTCAAAATGCGCATTTCCTAAGTCCATCTACAGCACTTGGTTGCCCTGGGGCAAATGGGTATGTTTCAACCTAAGTCTAGGCAAACAACTTACAAATACTGGGACTCTTCATGCACTAGGATCGAAAAGAAAGCATTCTATAAGTCAATCATTGTGAAATATTTAGCTTTGGAAGGGATGTTACACAATATTGTGGCTGGGTTCAGAACCAATGTGAACTCTGCCTAGACAAGATTGTTCAGAGGCTGTAAATCCTGGATAAATCTCCATACCCCCATGTAGCTTACTTCACTGGGTACACCGCCGTGTTACATGGTGACTCTGATGAGCAGCAATGGTGCCATAGATACCTTTGTTAGCTTCTTTTGACATAGGGTATTATCTTACTCCAGGTAAAATAGCTTCTTGCTTGAATTTCATTGTGACTGCCCTCTGTCCTTGCAACAGACCGTCATATGGACTGCTGGTCCATAATGTGCTTGGAACATGTGCCAAATCTTCCTGGAGAAAAGAAAGGATCCTTTTTACTAGTGACATTCTCTGTGGAATTTCCCTGTTTTCAGTTTTAAGTGATCTGTAAGGCTTATGGTAAACATCACCTCACCATCAGAAGCATGATCTGTAAACAAGTTTTCATCTCTTAAGTCGGTCAGTCGATGCCCTTGATCAAGAGGTATCACTGTTCACCCTTCCTCATCAACTCTTCCCAAAACTCTTTGGTCCTCCATCACTACTGCTTCTTCTAGTTTAGTTGTGATTGTCTGCCCTTCTTCCCTTCCATGGGTGCTTCTGGTTGTAACAGGAATTTTGTGGGTTATCGCAATAGTCTGTTTTGTATGAATGGAAGTCTTGCTAACAATATGTGAACCCCATAAAGGAATACTTCTGGGTCTAATGGCACACACCTTTGTGCTCCCTGCCCATGAAATACTGTTATGAATTCTTGTGCCTTCACATAATGAATCCCTGAAGTTGAACATATCCTTTGGTCACTAAATTACATTGTCAAATTTAATCTGCTTTTAGGTCTCTCCCCAATATGTTAACTGGTGTCTTGAGGGAATACAGTAATGGCATGGATATTTCATGTTCTCCAATAGTAATGGGTAAAGGGTCTGTAAAAGGAACCGTAGGTGTCACCCCAGAAAATCATTGTTCATTCATGGCAATGCCTTACATTGGGAATTTCCATTCTCTAACACATGGTCGAGTCATCCTTGTATCTACTAGAAAGGAAAATATTTTTTCAACTATGGTTACCCCGACCCTTGGTTCCTCTAGTGGGTATCGTGTAACTGATAGGATCGAATGCATAAAGTCTTTCTGTTGGTTGTCCTATTGTGGGTATATGTCCAGTCTTGTGCATTTAAAAGGATTCCCCAGTATTATCACACCCCCTGTTCTAGGTGTGGGTGCTTGTGGCAATATTATTGCGTTACATGGTGTTACAGTATTCTGTTGTGCTAATGCCTGTGTCTGCTTTGGTGTTTTCTGTATCTGTATTGAAGCCTGCTGTGTTTTAAATCAGTGTTTGATGGGTTTGGGGTGGCATCCCTTGTTGTGTCTGTTGTATTTGTGGTACTTGTGCCTGATACTGCTGGTGAACTTGGGCATAATATTCAGGTGGCTCTGCGCTATACAGTGGGGGGGTAGGCTGTCCCCCCTCTTGGATCAGTTACTTGCCAATTCTGTTGTATCCCTCCCCTACCTCTACATTGACGTGAAATATGCCCCATCTTCCCACATATCCACCACTGTTGTATCTGTCCCCCAAATCTGTATTACTCCCCCATTAAACCATCTTCCGTAAGGGCCTAAACTCTAAACCCTTTGCCTCTTGGTGCAAACCCTTACCCTCATGGAAAATATGTATACTCTCTCCTTCCTGCAAAATGTTGATTCGCTGCTGGCTGTACCTCTTGTGTGTTAAAATTGCCCCCTCCACTTGTCAATAGTGCTCCTTCCACTGATCATTTTCATAGCTTTTTCAGAACTAATCTTGCTTCCTCAATCTTCCTGTCCTCAATTTTCTTTCTGTATTTCTCTTTTTTTAACCAAAAATGGTGCACAACCATCAATTGAATCACTGCCTATGGCTTTGCGTCCATTCCCACAATCTTTTTCAATTGTCTTTGCTCTTCCTCAGGAAGTCTGTGGCATAATATGTGACAAAAGTTAGTCCCATGGTTCTCTAATTTCTAACGAAAATGTATCCTGAATATCCTGAATATACGCCGTCGGATCTTCATCTGCTCTCATTTTACGAGTCATAATTGCGCTCATGTCTGTGGAGTCTGGGTACTGACCATAAGTGCTTTCCATATGTCAGCTCAACAAATTGTTAAACAGAGCACAGTCATAGTTAGAATTCTGTGTTGTGACTCCAGGATAGCCCACCCACTTTCCAATGGTATCTGCCTGCTCCCCTAATATGGCAGCAAGCATGCTTTCTATGTCACCTACTGCTAAAATCATTCCAGCTGTCATTCTTTCAAGTTTATTAATTCATTTCCCTGCCCATGATGTCAATGATGGCAATTTAAAAATAAAATTATTTGTGTCCATTTGTAGCCAGAGACTATATTGCGGCAGCCCTCCCCTTTCTCCAATAAAGGCAACTGTGTAAGCCCAGTGCCCTGTCTGAGTGCAGCTGCATGCTTCATCTTTGTCAGCACATCTGTCAAACTAATCCTCTTTCGTCCTGGTAGATCCCTTAGTCTGTTTACGTACAGCGTTTTCAGTTCTAAGCTATTTGATCACATCTTCAGGCACCTGGGATATTCAACAGACTCTGGCCTCCTCACCTGTTCTCCCAAATGTTAATACGCTTTCTCTTTCCCTATCCCAATGCTTGTAGAAGGAGCTTGTGCAGCCTCCTCTCTGCTTTCCTCCCTCTCTTCTTCTTGAAACGTAGTATCGTCACTCTCATCCCCTTTATAGTCTTCTCTGTCTTCAAAATTTAGTCTTCCAAGCAGTCTTGTCCTACGCATCACTTCCTCTAATACGTTCCTGCCCCCATTTTGCAGGGACCATCTTCTACTCCCCATCATGCTGCTAGTGCCATCCCTTGTGCTCCTGTAAAGATTGTCAACCCATCTTCGTATGGCCTCTTCTGCTCCCTCATCTGGAAGAGTATGTTGTTTTAGAATCTCATGCACGTTCTTATGGCGTCTCTCTAAGCTCCTCTCTCTTTCTCTCTAGTCTTGTCTCTGGTCTCTTTCTCTATCTGGGAGCGTATGTCCCATAATAATATCATTGACTTCTTTTTTTTCACCTTTCCCTACTTCTTTCTAGCTCTCATTGTCTGTCTATGTCCCTTTCTAATTCTGTTTCCCTTTCTCTTTCTTTGCGTCTATCCTTTTCTCTGTCTTCTTCTTGTCTCTTCTCCCGTTGTCTGTCACTCGCTTATTTTCTCACTCTCTTTCTTCTTCATTCCTTCTTTCTTTCTCTCTCTACTCTCTGATCCTTTGTCTCTTCCTCTTTCTTTTGTCTTTCTCTAACTTCCCTTTCCCTTTCTTTAAAGTCATCCAGGCTCTTTCCATCTAATGTGAGCATTATTTGTCACACTACCCATTTATTTGGCATGATCACTGTCTTATCCGTATTGTCCTGACTTCCTCTTTCTCTCTGAAGCTCCTCCTCGGCTGCTGTCAGTCTTGTCTGTAACTTGCAGCACTCATCATGTTCCACATGTGCGGACGCAGGCCTTTGCTTATTTATTTTTTCTCCATTTATCATGTCTTCACTACTGTATGCAGTGGGTGCATATGTGGGATTACCTGGGATTAGCGTACCCTGCCACTGATTTCAATGCCTGTAATGGATATAATCCCTGTGCTTCTGAAGGTGAATCACTGCACTTGGGAGGAAGAGGAGTTGGCGTGGGTACTATGCCCCCTTCGTCATGCCAATTAAGCACCCATTCTTGCATAGGTGGCTCCATTATCTCTTTCCCCTACATTTTCCACAGTTCCAGAATAGCTGGTCGATTCTGCAATTGTTTTCCTTTATATGCGGCATTTAACTATGTACCCATGTGTTGCAGTACTGATTTTGGATGAGTGCCTTCCTGCGACCAAGGCATAAAACATTTTGTCCGCTGTGTCCCGAACCCACTTTGTGAGGTACTTAAGGATTGTGTCCTTGTACCGGGGTAATGCTTTGGGCAGGTGAGTAATGGGAGTGTCTCCATGATGATACATCACAATTGAACTTACCAATATTTCTACATCTCTTTTTGTGACCATGCCTCCTGCATCACCCAATGTTTCAGAGCAGCACCACAAACATCACCCACTCTGATCAGCCCAACCTCACTGTTCATGCCAAACCTTCGGAGTGACACCAAAACTGCCACTCCCTCCAAAAAGCCCCAGCTCGCTGCCCCTATACCGGTTCAGACTCTTTGGTCCACACCACAACTTCATATCCTCCACAATATATACCAATATGCACAAAAAGTCCACTTTTCAAAAGACGTAAGTTGTCTTACAACATGAGACTGGCACCAGCAATCACTACACAAATAAATACACCACGGCCATCTTCCAAATTCCTAGTGAGATTATCCTTTTCTTTATTATTACCCCATAACAAGGTGTACCACATGATCTTTCCCGACCATCGTCAGAAGATATCTCTTATATCATCTGTTTATCTTATCACAATCCCCCGATATACAAATGTCGAAGTTCTCAACTTGGTTATCGAAAACAACAGCTTTGAAGTCAATCCTTCATCTTAATTAGCATCACACTGTACCAGAATCTACTGGGTGAGGGGATTGGTTAAGGGGATTCACTACATATACATTCTATAAGGCTTAAACATCTGATTGGGTATCAACAATCTGATGGCTCCTCCTGAGACCACCTCTAAATTGATAAAAATAAAAATACATAATCTCTACAATAGTCTATTGGTTGGCCTAATACATACTGGGTGGCCTAGCATTGTGGGTTTTGATTGGTTGGTTCCATAATGACAAACCTTGGGCAACTGACAGGTCATCAAGACATGAGCCAGACAGGAGTAGGGGGAGAGAGGTCCAGAGACTGCTTTCCTTTCAAATAAAGAAAATACCATTCTTTATTCCTAGACCATGGGCCAGGCAAATTTCTTTGTAGTCTACCTTGTGAGGCGCCTCATGTCTGGGAATATGCGTGAGGAGTGAGGCAGGTGTCCTATCTGTGTTTGTTGCTAATGAATCGACAGTGTTCTTCAATTATGGGTTACATGTGATGAGATTGTGTCTAGAATTACTTCACGCTGCATTTATTCCGATTTTAGATAATATTAGTGCAAGTGTTTTGGTTCCTTTTACTACTGGGGACACTCTTGAGTTATTCATTATGGGGTCTTCTCAGGCTAATGATTTGCTCGCACCTGGCTCACAATGGTCTGCTGTGCTCTTCCAAACTTTAAATAGAAGGGGAGTGTTCTTATGTCCTGGGAACTATTTTCTCATGCCTTTTCTGCAGCATTTTGACCCATTCTAATTTCTCAGTAACCTTGCCTCTGATTACCCGCTACTGCCTGAGCTCTGCATGAAGCTGTATTTCTGTGAGTTAAGCATGTTAAACTCTTGTGAAGTTTTGAGGCCTTTCATTAACTTAAAAGCGTTCTGTGGCTTCCATTTTGGAAAAGACAGCTGCCCATTACTGTTGTGTTTCAATGTTAGTGTGTTAGATATGCATGTTGTTCATGTTGCATTAATTTTATACATTGGCTATGTTAGTATTCTTCATGTCTTTATGGATGCCATGTTAATATTCTTCATGTATAACTGCATATTTGACATATTGTGCAGATTTTTCTTGCTGGGTACATATTTGCATTGTGTCTAATGCGTGCACATGTAATGTCGCAATGTTAGCTTGGTTTTACTTGTGCCATCTCCTGCTGTACCTGCCTGGGATATGGGCGGTACGGTTGTCTCAGTGAGTAATGTTTCTCACCTGTGCAATATTGTTCTGGGGCAACAGGGGCAGTTGGTATGGATGACATGTTCAGCTGCCTCTCAACAACAATAAGAATAACCAGGCTTGGCTGAAAGAGGAGAAGTGTAAAGAAAAATGAGAGGAGGTCCCAGAACAGTGCTCTTGGGACACCGAATTAGAAACAGTAGAGCTGAACAAGTGCCAACCCAAGATACAAAGAATGAAAATTCTGAGATGAATCCAGGGAATGTGTTCCTTCTTCGCAAGGGGGAGCCAACCCCCTTCTGGACTATGGAGGTTAGCCTACTATGCAATATACCTCCTAGGGGATAGGGTAAGCAACATCTCACTGGTGGCAAACCCCCTAAAGGGGACAAGGTATCCCCAAGCATAGATGCTTCTATACCATCCTATTTTACTGAAAAACAAATGTTTGTAGGATATATGGCAGTTTAAACATGTCTTAAATTGCAGGCCCCTTTAAAAGGGAATGGCTTGGTTTCTGAATCGAATCTGATGGCCCCCTACCAGAAAACCAGGACCAATGGTGTCTTCTCTCTCATTTCAAGAAGGAAATGAAAAGACTCAGAGTACATGCAGGAAGAAGGAGAGCTAATCCGTCTCTGAATTCTGCGTTAGAGCGTTAGAGTGCAGTCACCTGGTGGGAGGACCACATTGGAAATGTGGTGGCACAAAGCCTGCAAAATGCTGAAATCAGCCAGTTAGCTGGTGTCTGCCAAACCTGACGTCAAAGACCTGTCACCAGCAGACAGGAAAAACCTTACACCAAGACCTGACAGCAAGGATGCCTGAGTCGCAGTTCAGTACCCATCTCTGTTGACACACAACTCCACAGAAATGCAGATAAGTATTGATATTGATATTGATATTTTATTCCTATCGCGCTCGTACACAAGTGTTTCAAAGCATGACAAGGCAAGGGAGGGGAACAGGGTAGAACAAAACAGCAATCTTACTCGGCCCAGTGACATTGAGAATGTGCAAGTGCATGGGAGAGGTGGAGGGGAAAAGTGCATAGAAGGGGGGAGTAGTGGAAAGTGCGAAGCATAGGAGAAACAGATAAATAACAATAAATAAATAATGAAGGCAACAAACAGTGGTAGTGCAGCCAGCAATTTGCAAGTGCTAGGTTTAAGGCAGTAGACAGGGTAGGTCTGATAAGTGCAGGAAGTAAAAGGGGGGGGCTGCATGGGTACAGATACAGACCCAAGTGCAAGGGGTGGCCCGGAGGCAGTGCGGGAAGGTGGCGGGGTGAGCAAGTACCTGGGCCCGGAGGACAGAGGGTGGCCAGGTGCACAGTGCCAAGAGAGAACAGATCAGCAGGGGGGAGGGGGAGCAAAGGAAGAAGAAAAGAGGAAGGTTTTGAGGTGCTTCCGGAACCGGAGATGGTTCTCCTCAAGTTTTAGAGTGGCAGGGAGGCTGTTCCAGAGGGAGGCCCCAGCCGAAGACAGAGATCTACCCCCAGCTCGTTTCTTTGAAAAACGACTGACTCTGAGGGAGTTGGAGGTAGAGCAGTGAAGAGCTTGAGAGCGGAGGTATTTGCAGAGGGATAGCTGAAGGTATTTTGGACCCAGGCCCCAGAAAGCCTTGTGGACAATGCAGAGGGTTTTGAATTTAATCCTTGCATCCACTGGGAGCCAATGGAGAAATTTCAGAGCTGGTGACAGGGGAGAGGAAGTAGGAGAGGTTGGAAACACACTAAAGAAATCTGCACCAGGCTAACATAGACATAGTTTACAAGGGGCTAAAACTGAGTATATCCCGAGAAGGATGGACATTAAGAATGTTATGAGAAGTGTTGAAACTAGAACCAGAAGCCCAGGAGGGGCTTAGCATAAAAATTGCCAACAGGGAATGAAACAAACTGAAGGAGCCCACGCAGGGCAGATCAAGAGAGTATCCCAAAAGACGCGGCATACAATGCAAGAATCTTGAGGCTAGAGAAGCCTGCAAGCCTATGAGGGGCCGAGAGTGAAAATACCCCATGTTGGAGTGCAACAAAATGAAGAAATCCACAAAGGGCTGATAATCAGTGCCCAGAATGGGCTGCATACAAGACACAAATACTAAGGACAGAGATTGAAAATGTTCCCTGCTCCTACTCAACCTCTCGTCCACTTTTGACACAGTAGACCACCAGGCGCTTTGAGATACCCTACATCACTGCATGGGGATCAGCAACCGTGTCATATGCTGGTTGAAATCATACCTCCCCAACCACCAGCAGTTTGTTTAGATCAACTCCTCTAAATCGCCAATGCTATCAGTCACCTGTGGGTCACCTGTGGATTCCCGCAGGGTTCCATCATCTCCCCAGTGACCTTCAAGCTTTATCTGTAGCCGATGGGAGTCCTCTGAGGCACACACAACATCCACAGCCACAAATGCATCAACAACACACAGCTATACCTCAAAATTGACTCCATCTAGGACATCCATAGGCTCAAAACCTGCCTCTTGCTGATCCTGTCTTGGATGTCTAGTGCAAACGTGAAGCTCTACCCTGCCAAGACTGAATTCCTCACCAACAACACTCAACACCCAGACATGCAGACCTGGCTATCAACCATGAACCTTAAGAGCTTCACTTCCGAGCTCACCTCCTGTGCCAAAGTTCTGCGAGTTCCATATTGACAAACAGCTCTCCTTCAAGACACAGATAGCTAAGAAAACTCCAACAGCTTGGTATCAGCTCTCCCTCCTGCAGAAAGTCAAGCCCATCCTTCCTCCAGATAACTTTAGATCCACTGTTCAAACACTGGTCATATCCTGCCTGGATTGGGGAAATGCACTCCTCAAAGGTCTCCTGTTGCACTCACTTGTGTCCCTGAGAAGTGTCCTACATGTGGCCACACGCCTCATCAAGGGTCTAGGCAGATATGACCACATAACATTGGCCCTCATCGACCATCACTGACTCCCACTGCACGCACAAATCACCTTCAAGTCTTGCTGCATCATCTATAAGGCAGTCACCCAGATACCTCGAAGGGAAACTCAGCATCTCCGCTGGACAGCGCATCACCAGAAGCCAGGACATGTGCAGACTTGAATTCCACCACTGCAAAAGGTAAAGGACAAGAAAACAAGCCTTCCATGCCTATGCCCCAAGACTATAGAACATCCCCCCGTCCGAATCAGACTCGCTCCCAGGCTCCTAAAATTCTGAAAAGAACTCAAGACCCATCTCTTCAAGGATTCTGTCCTTCTCAACACCTAGGCCATCACATCCCCCCTTGCTCCCTAGACAATGCATACCCCTAGCCTTCCCGCCACCCTGTACAGCTGTACCTCTCTTCTGTGCCGCTCTGTATCCTAACGCTGCTACATTTCTGTTCTGTTGTTACCTCTGAAAAGCAATATGTTATGCACCAGCACTGTTGAATACCTCTGTAAAGCACTGCGTTGCGTAGCTTTATTGTTGTACACCTCTTCAAAGCTCTTTGTTACTTGTCAGAGTTTGGTCTCAAGTCAAGCTAAGAGAAATAAGTACAATATCCCATTCTACCAGATTGAATCAGAGGCTTTCTGTTGTGGGATGTTTTAACCCACTCATCCAAGCCCTACAACAGAACAGTGCATTACTGGCAGCGGAAACATCATAATGGCCACCAGAAAGCATGCTGCTCGCCAGAGATCATGCAAAAATGTGCAGTAAAATCTGAAAAATAGGCTGCCACCCACTTTTGCCAAGTCAGTGGGCACAGGAGATCACTGCCTAAAACCACCATTGGGATACCCACACAGTAGCCTGAAACCACTTGGAAATAGCAATACTGATTGCCAAAAGCAACCCAGAGCTGTTTGGGAATTCATTTTCTTTTTCGTCAAAATTGCTAAAATCATGGCTCACAAAACCACCAAAAGGATACAACTTCTTGTTGGGTGTTCTACATCAGTACAACGTCAGCAAGAATCACATGTTATTAGGACAAAATCCCATGTTAAAGACATTTGATTTAAAGACAGCTGTCAAAAATGGGTGCAATACCGATGCTCGTCAATGACAGGTGCTGGCGATTCCTAATCCTGACAGGTGAGCTGCCTTGCAGAAGCTAAATATGCCAAAGTAGAGAAGTCTATCAAAATGCCATATAGAGTGCCACACATTGATTTAATGTGGAAAAAGACTTGATTAAAGATATGTTGCTTATTTTCAGTTTATACTGTTATATTTTTTCACAAGGAACTAAGTTGCAGTTGACTAGAAGGCAGCCTGATGCAGTTCAGACTTCGAAATGTTTGCTTTCATGAGAATCCTTCACACCTCAGAACTCCACACCGGAAGGCAGGATATCACAGGGGCCTGTTGATTAAGAGGGAGGAGATTTTCCCTGCAGCCTGGAGGAAGGAACAATGGGGGCTTTGGGACTGAATAGAATATGCTGATTTTGGGTGTGCCTGAACAACACTGCTCTGGGAGAAACAGGAGATGTGACCTCTGAGTCAAGCCAGATTCTATCTAGGGGCGTAGACAAACCACTGGGTGAATTCAATTGAGAGCAAATGTATGTTTTATAAAATTGTTTATAACAAATTATGCCAAGTGGACAGAAATGACAAACTTTGAGATTCTTAAAATGAAAAATTCACTCACAGTTTGAGACTAAGCTGAAATCCGTACGACGTTCTGACACCAAACCCCGGGATTTATTAATATTGCAGACACTGTGTTTATACTAGAAAATTGAAAACTTACAGTAATATGCTCAGAGAGGGTGTGTAGCTCTGTGTAATATTTGGTGCAAAACCAATATTGCGAAACCTACCAAAATCGCGAAATAAGTTGTCATTACTGAACCGAAGCTATTAGAAAGATCAGGGTTGAACAGAGACCTGTCTTAATTAATCTGGGATGTGTACATGTATTCTCAACAACTTGTGTATCTGGGAAGCATGTGTGGTTATGAAAAATTGATTGCTAAGTAAAAGCAGAGGGGAGGGATTTCAGCTTCAGCCATAAACATGACACCTGATGACTCATTCTGACTCACTACTCCGTTCTCTAGTCAGGTCACAGAGAATCCTCTTACCTATCAAGTCGTTAGTGGGTTGGGCATAGGAAGTCAGCCTCCACACCCCCTTTGGAAACACATAAAAAGAACAACTGAGACCCAAATAGGGACAATCATTTTTCCACTACTCATCGATTCCTGCGCAGCACTCTGCCCGACAATATCCAGACAATATCCAGACAATATCCAGACAGAGATTCCAGACTCCCGATAGATCCAGAACTAAGCTCTAGAACCTTGGAGAAACAGAGGTCTAATCCCAAAAGCTGAATTCTCTTCAGCAGGCCTCAAAATCTTTTGCAACCTGATTTTCAACAGCCGGGCCTTGCTGTTTTCTTCTTGCTAGAACCCTGTGCCAGAACCAGATCCAGACCCAGAGAGAGCAGTGCTGTATCCAGACCCGCCAGACCCAGACCCGAGGCCATGCTGTGAGCAGAACCAGTACCTGACCATCCGGTGGCGAGAGTGCAGTCCAAACCTGACCAGATATGTGACGAGGTCCATTCTATTCCAAAACTAGGAGTGAGTATCCAGTCTAAGAACTGTACAGAACCAATCTCTTAGTCTAACGTAATCTTATCCCATCCATTTTAATCTATCCAGAACTACATTCAGAATTTTGTGTCCATCCTGTGATTTCAAACCTGTTAAAGCGTCATCTGTCATTCTGAAATCTTGACTTTATTTCTGAAAATCTACCTTCACAAAAACGTCTGTATCTTTTGAACCTAGAAGGGAAATGTATAAATTTTAATGCTAAGATCGAAAGCTTTCCAACAAACCCAAACGACATTCCAATTCCTTATAGTTTTTCCGTAATCGCGATTTCCGCACGCGGAAAAAGTGCTGCGAATTGCCATTTAGCTCCATTTCATTTTCTGTCAAAATAGGTGGCTCTTGCTTTCCACTGCTGGATTTCGTTTTCAATCTGATAATCACTCATGAATCATTGCTAGTGTTGATCTGAACTAATCCAAAGTAGCTATCACTCATTCTGAATCTTCTTTAGTGAATTAAAATCATTGTTAGCATATTTTCACTTCATTGCAATCACATTTAAAAGGATTTTGCCTGCTTTAAAATCATCCCTGTTTTCTCTAAGCTTGCTGGGGGGAACTGGAATTAAACTGCATTATTAATTGTATTCTTGAAACCTGTATGTCCTCATTTCCATCTCTTCCTATTGAATAAGGGGGGAGTGAGTTGTCACAAGGGAAAAAGTGATCATATTATCTCTTGTTGAAATCATATCAAGTTTATTTCTGTGTTGCATTCTTTCCCACCTTGCGTTTCCTTGAAAACATAAAAGTATTCTCTGCTACCTTATCCTTTCTATACCAACTCCTCATTGATTAAAGAGAGTGTGCTATTGTAATATTACCCATTGTTGACCACTATTATATTCATAAGTGTGCTATCAGATATTATTTTGTTCATAAAAGTGTGATATATATATATATTGTTTAATTTTTCCAGTAAACCTTTTAATTTGCAAAACAAACCTACTTCTTGGCTCAGTGAGGTCAGGGGGATTCAAAGAGAGGGGCGTTATATAAGGGTTCATCATCCAGATTCAAAGAATTTGACATAAAAATGTATTAATAAGGGCTTCCATCGGGCATCCCAGACTAGTCATTGACTTAGTTGGATTGCTGGATTGGAGTCACTTAGAGAGTGGGGGCTCATAGACGGAGATTCTGGATTAGATCTATCACTTGTGCAGCTTAATACAGTGTGCTAACTAATTCATAATTAGTTATGATAATAATTAATTAGGATACATAAATCCTGTTGGGCTACTACGTTGTGTTACACTGTGAAAGCACCCCTCAAAAAGGAACACTCTCAGGAAACGGTCTGTTTTGCAAAATAAAATAATACACTTCTGTAAGTCAGGAAGGAAATCAATTTCCAGAATGACGTCATTGGTAGAAATCAAGATAGTTAGGGAACACCTTTTGCATAAGTTGTTTATGAGAGGTGAATGGACTGAGCAGGGCCAGGATGTGTGGTTGCAGGCAATCACGCAACAGGTCACAGCAACTGGGTTAGATATCTGGAGAGATCAGGGCCCCTTACACGTGGCCCTGAGTGAACTATACATGGCCCCTAAGGCCAAAGATGAGCACAACAAGATTGTCAGGATAGCGGCATACTTATATTTATATATGAAAGCCATACAGGACAAGGCTTGAAGGCCAAGATCTGGCAAGTAGGAAGCTGATGGCATTAGAGAAGGCCCAATCTGACCTGGACTCTTCTGAGCAGAGGCTGGACAGGAGCCAGGAGTCAGAAAATGATAGTAGACAGTATGTCATTAAAATAAAAGAGGACATGGGTATCCTGCAACAGGAAAGGGCAGACCAAGATACCAGAATTCTGGCCTTGCAGAAGGAGCATCAAGAAGGTTTTGACTCCCTACTGCAGAGCCAGAAAAAGCTGGAGCAACAGATAGATTTCAACAGGGCATGCACAAAGCAGGTAGCCACCCTGCAAAGCCAATTGGATAAAGAAAAGGAGGAGAGCAATAATTTGATTTTGAAAGACGTGGATGCCCAGGCAAAGTTTGATGAAGAGCGCCAGAAAGCTGGTGCCCTTCAAAGGCAGAGGGACGACCTGGCGGCACAGATGCAGGCTCTTACTCAGGAAAGGGTTACCTTAGGCCAGGAAGTCTGCCACTTAAAAAAGAAAATGGAAGAACATCACCTGGCCCTCCAGGGACTGGGTGACCTCCAAAAAGAGCATCAGAACTTGTTAGAGCACACCAGGAGGGTGGAAGATGCTCTGGCAGGAAAGGAGCAGGCCAGTAGGGATGGGACTCAGGGGGTAACCCTCCTGCAGCAAAAACTGGCCCAGTACTCCAAGACTAACCAGGAAGCACAGAGAGAGAATGAAGCTCTCTGCCAGCACAATGATAGGCTCCAGCAACAGGTAGCCATGCAGGAGAGACTGATAGGGTCTAGTAAGGCCTTGATTGAGGAACTGAAAGCACAGGCTCTGGCAGGGCAACAGGGAGCAGGGGCTGATAGAGATGAGGCTCGCTGGGAAAGGGAAACACCTGAGCATAACCTCAGGAGCCCTAGTACCAGAGGCCTCCATCTCTCCCAGTCCCGGGACTCTGCCACCCCCAGGTCCCCTGGCGCACATGAGCCCAGGGCCACGGGGATGGCAGATTTCTATCCAGTCAGAAATATGGGGCTCATAGGCCAGTACCCCCCAGGAATGGATGGGCGGGCATCCGGGTATGGGCTCCCAAGTACAGCGCAATTTAGTGGGGAACCCTGGGAGAATAGGCCTTCTAAGGGCATTCTGAAAACCTCTGCCCAGTTAGGTCAGTAGGGGTACCCATCAAATCCGGGCAGCAAGGAGGAATCTCAAGACTCCACTGAGCATCACAGGGCACAGGAGACCAGGTCCCCACAATCTGCCAGCAATTCCCAGGCTCACAGAATGCGGGAAAACCTGGAAGATCAGATGGGCACCTCTGGCGGCAGTGCTTCTGAGTCAGAGGATGAATGGACCAGGGTTACCTGAACCAAGAATGCCAATAAGGCAAAAAGGGCCTTGCTTAAGGACCCCTTAAAACAGATCAAAGCAATAAGGAGCGTCATCACTCCTTATCATAAGAACTCCAAGTATTCTGTTTGGGAACACTTGGAGCTCCATGAGCAAATGATGGAGACTTTCCATTTGAAAGACAGCAGTAGCTGCATTCAGTATGTAAAATGGACATTCTCCCCAGAATACTCCAGTTTCTTTGTGGGGCTGGTGGAACAAAACCATTCAAGATGGTCCACATATAGGGCGGCCATATTAAAGCACTTTTCTGTTCATAGGAATCCCCAAGAGGCTCGCAAGGCAGCCTACAATTTGCAATGTGGGGATGATCAGGCCCCACAAGAATTTGTGAAGGAGCTGAAGTGTGCCTTTGCACAGACTACCAAAAGGGTGTGCACGGATAGCAAAGAATGTGTTAACACTTTTTTCCATGCCTTACCCAAATACATCATGACCCAGCTAGTGAGAGATTTTCATGAGAAAAGGTCACTAGACTGGGTCATTGAACAGGCCACCCGAATCTATGAGGTGCAGAAGCCCATACAAAATAAAAGTAATGCTCAGAAAAACCCCAAACCGACCAGCACCCCTGCTGCTGCTAAGGTGGCAGAGGTAAAGGTTGCCCCCATTTTGGATTTGGAGATGGGGGGGCCTAAAAACTTGCCTGCAAAGAATATTTCCAAGCCCAGAAGGCCCTCGGGCCAGTCACAGACAGGGAGCCAACGAGGTAGTCCCACAAATGGGGTCCCTCACTCCCCTGACTACGTAAGTCAATGCTACAAGGGAAACCTACCCATCCTGGGTTATGTGTAGACTCCTCCAGCCCAAGGGGAGGGATCCAGCCAAGCACCTAACCCAGGGAGCTTCCCTCCTAACTTCCCCCAGGAGGGCAGAAAATCACCAATACCTGGACAGAACTTTTTCCCCAGGTATCCACCAAATTTCCAACCACAAAATCATCCATCCTTCTTTCCCCAATTCCCTGAGTCCAGACCACCTAATCCTGGAGAGGGGAGGCCAAGGGTGGAGGGGTACCCAAATCTTCCCAACCCGGGGTACTACCAGAGAAGGGATAGCTACCCTTCCTGGGATCAACCCAGGGGAGAAAACAGAACCCCGTGTCAGCCTGAGCGGGTTTCACAGTTAGAGCGCCAGGTCCAAAATATGGCACAGGAGTTGGGTCGTGTGCTGCGGGCTCAGCAGAACCCTCAGATGGGCATGCCGGTGCAGAATGCCCCAAACTCTGGGCCTGGTGCTCCAGAACAATGACGGGGGCAGCACCCCGATAACCCACCGGTTCCCAGGGAGGAGGCACAAGGGGAAGGGGGGGTGTAAAGCCTTGGAGGAAGCTTCCTTCCCCACTTGTAAACAGCCCCTGGAAACCCAGGAACCAGAAACAAAATCTCCTACCCCTGAAAGTCTGCCACCCAAGGAGCAGAGAGGAGGTAGGAGAAACAAAGGACCCAAACAGACCCACTTTGAGGAGGAGGTGCAGATCTTCCAATTTGAGGGAGAGGGATCCTCAGAGGTTCCTGGGAAAATTATCTTCTCCTTCAGAGATAGGGGAACTCCTCCCAAAGAAAAATGGGTCCCAAAGGATTCATATCCAGACTGGGTAGATGTGGGGACTGAGCTAGCCCCACTGTCATGATCTCTGCTTCCAAAAGGTCAGGATTTTCCCAACTCCCTTGGAAGCAGATCCATAACCCAGGTTCCGAGTGCCAACCAGTCCCAATTGGGACCTTTTGGACCCAGTCCTGGTGCCAGTGGCACCAGGCTCATAAATATGCCCAGTCCCAGCGCTGGAAGCGCCGGGCTCATAATGCTTGGGTGGACTTACCTTCAGCAGACCATGCTGCTTACTTGCCTGCCAGTTGAGCCTCTGATCCTCTTCTGTTTGGAACTACTTTTCCTGTTGGGTGGGGCTGGAGCCACTCCCTAGATTCAGAACACTGGAACTCTTCTGGAAGGCAGGAACTCTTTTCTTACCAGGAACTCTTTTCTTACTTGGGCGTGGCTGTGGAAGGAGACACCTAAGCACTACAGGAGGCTATTTAAACCACACCCGGTGGATGAATCTTGCTTTGCGTTATTCTGCAACCTCTGCAGCAGAACGCTCATCGTGTCTTCTGCATCCGGTCCTGGGCCTAAGGAAAAAGGCTTACCATCCTGAATCCAGTCTTCAGCAACACCTATAAAGACAAGAAAGAACAGGTTAGCATTCCGGCATCTGAAAGGCAAAGGCTTACCATCCTGAATCCAGTCTTCAGCAACACCTATAAAGACAAGAAAGAACAAGTTAGCATTCCGGCATCTGAAAGGCAAAGGCTTACCTACTCTTCGTGCGCTCCGGAGGTCTTCGGCGCTGCATCCCGCATCTGAAAGACAAAACAAGGTGCGTTTAAAGACATTGGGGAACTTTAATACTCACGTGCCATTACTCCTTTCCACATCTAATCCAGTGGGTATTCCGGCACCCTTCAGCCGCTCCGAACTCGTACCTGCAAAATAAAAAGACAGTTAGAGCGCATAGTGAAGCAGGCAACAAGCGCTTACTTACGTGCTTCCAGGCGCTTCTATTCATCACACGGGCTCCATCTTCAACTCACTTCAGCCCGTCATCCGCCATCTCCGGAACCCTGCAAAACAAGAGACATCATTACTAAAGACTTTAAAGACATTTGAATGACTCGAAACTTACCGTTCGTGCAGTAAACGACGGACAGCAGTCCTCTGAAGTCAAGAGGCCTGCGCTACCTATCCAGTGAAGAAACTGGTTACAGCACCCTGCCCTGAGGCAGATGGAGAGCTCGGCATTCACTTACCTAAGGTGAGAGCGTTAACCTTTGGGGGTGTACAGGAGAGGAGAAGAGGAAAGAGATAGGGACACCCCAATAACCCCAGTTCATTAACCCCATATTTTCTATCTGCAGACATCTTACTCTACACGTCAGGCATACAGTGCACAGAGGTCCAGCCCAAAGAGCCAACCGGGTGCTACACATCACCTTTGAAGATACGGTAGTCGCCCAGTCAAGACCGGCGCCTCTGCGAGAATCAAGTGAGCGTTACAGAACGCAAAGCCTACCGCAAAACTCTCGCCCAGGCGCTATGGAAACCTCGGATACTGACCCCCTAGCCCGGTTACTTGGGGAACTAAGGGCAGAAGTGCATGCAGCTCGTCAGGAAACGAATGCTCTAAGAAGGGAACTAATTATTTCCAAGGAGAGAACAGACAATCTTGCTAGACAAGTGCTACAGTCACAAGCCGGACAGACCCCGTTACCCGCATCAGGGGCAAATCTTCCTTCAACATCCTCTATGAATCCAGTGCAGATCAACCTACCTGGGAATGTACCTCTGGCTCCGCCCGAACGATTTTCTGGTGACCCAAAGAGGTTTGCAGTATTTATCAATCAGTGCCGGTTGCACTTCTTATGCCGGCCAGCAGCCTTTCCAACTGATCAAGCAAAAGTAGCTTTTGTACTTTCGTACCTTAGTGGCAATGCGGCAGACTGGTCGATCCCTCTAGTTAATCAAGATGATCCGGTTCTCCATGATTTTCAAGCCTTTCAGCTTAGTATGAAAAAACTGTTCGCAAGACATTCACAGGGGCAGGCCTTGGACAATGAGCTTCTTTCGTTGCGACAGGGTAATCAAGACCTTTTGGCTTATATTGCATCTTTCAATAGACTAATAGTGAAAACTCAATGGCCTGAGGACAAAAGGATTACGCTGTTTTATAGAGGTCTACGTGGAGAGCTCAAAGACGTTTTAGCCCAAGTAGTGAATCCCCCACAAGACTGTTCGGATTATATAGACTTGGTCGTTCAAATAGATCACAGGCTGCAGAACAGGAAGGCCGATCGTTCCAAGTTTGGTGCTCGAGTATTTTCCAAACCGCCAACTCCTTCCAAAGGAGTAGACTCCGGGGAACCCATGCAAATAGGGGGTCTGAAAGGTCCTCTAACACAAAGGGAGCGGGAAAGGAGGAAACAGTTGCAATTATGCCTATATTGCGGAAACTCAGGGCACTTTCTTCGAGACTGTCCGGTGAAACCTGCCAAGAAGGCAGTAGGAGCTGCAGTTACCAAAGTTACAAACTCTGAGCAGGGAAACGACCTCGCCCGACAAGAATAGAGGTCCTCTTGCCGAGCGTGAAAACCAGTTCCGTGACCTCGCATTTCGTGATACCTATGGTCCTCATTAGCCCTGATAATCCGGATCGATTACATGCAATTGAAGCTTACGTCGACAGCGGTGCCATCGGCAATTATGTGGATCATGAAATGGTTTTGAGGATGAATCTACCTCTTTGTCCCAAGGCTGTAAAGGACGTCATTACTACGGTGGATGGTACGGAGATAGCCTCCGGGCCAGTAACGCATACCACTCAAGAGGTGACGCTAGTAAGTCAAGATGGACACCATGAGAAGATCGTGTTCGATGTGATCAAGGCCCCTCAGTTTCAGATTATTCTAGGAATACCTTGGTTAGAGAAACACAATCCTCTGATCGATTGGCGAGCAAGAACGGTCCAGTTTCCAGAATGTGTCTCTACTTGTCACCCTCCACCTGGTGTTGCACTGGCAGCAATTTCTTCAGAGACTCCCCAGTTACCTCCCGAATACCTAGAATACCAAGATGTTTTCCGGAAGGATCAGGCTAACTCTCTACCTCCTCATAGGTCTTATGACTGCCAGATAGACCTGATACCTGGATCTACTCCTCCTTGTAGTAGAATTTATGCCTTCACCGAGCCCGAGCCTGAGAACCTTCACCTTCGACAATACCTGGATCAATACCTGGCAAATGGGTTTATTCGTCCTTCCAAGTCCCCTGCTTCTTCAGCTTTGTTTTTCGTTCCAAAAAAGGAAGGAGACCTTAGAACTTGTATCGATTATCGCTCCCTGAACCAGATCACCGTTAAGAATAGATATCCGTTACCTTTGATCCCTGAACTCCTGGACCAAGTCAGAAAAGCATGCATATATACAAAGCTGGATCTTAGAGGAGCTTACCACTTGGTACGAGTAAAAGAGGGCGATGAATGGAAGACGGCCTTCCGCACCAAGTATGGGCTATTTGAATATCAGGTCATGCCCTTCGGACTTTGCAATGCCCCGGCCGCCTTTCAATATTTTATGAACGATGTCCTCAGAGAGCTCATAGATGTATGTGTTGTTGTTTACATTGACGACATCCTCGTTTATTCTTCATCGGAATCTGAACATCGAAAACATGTGAAAATGGTCCTCGAAAGATTGCGTCAACACAAACTTTTCGCTAAGTTGGAAAAATGTGTTTTCAACGTGACTGAAGTTGAATTCTTGGGATTCATATTATCACCTGGCGGAGTGCGTATGGATTCAAAGAAGGTCGATGCAGTTCTCAAATGGCCATCCCCATCCTCCGTAAAAGGTGTGCAAAGCATGTTAGGCTTCACTAACTTTTACCGCAGGTTTATCCCCGAATTCTCTCGAATAGTCCAGCCCATCACTGCCTTGTTAAAGAAAAACAAACGTTTTGAATGGTCTACTGAGGCGGAACAAGCTTTCCAGGATTTGAAGACTAAATTTATCTCTGCACCAATCTTAAAACACCCTCGCCCCGAACTCCCCTACATCGTGGAAACTGATGCTTCAAGCCTTGCCATGGGGGCAGTTCTATCACAAAAGGACCCGGTAACCAATCAGTTGCATCCCGTGGCATTTTGGTCCCGCAAATTCTCGCCTCCTGAAATCAATTACACGATTACTGACAAGGAACTTCTGGCTATCAAGTCTGCCTTTAAGGCTTGGCGGCATTATCTGCTGGGGGCCCGACACACCGTTACTGTGATTACGGATCACCGAAACCTGCAATATTTGAAGACCGCAAAAGCCCAATCCTCTAGACAACTCCGTTGGGCATTATTCTTTGCCGAGTTTGACTTCATAATTACCTATCGACCTGGTACAAAGAACGGTAAAGCCGATGCCCTTTCTCGGATGGGAGTGGAAGAACACTTGGTCAACCCTAAACCTGTACCAATCATTCCCGAACAAAGAATTCTGGGTGTAATCGCCACAGAATCCATAGAGGAAGTTAAGGATAAAGCCAGGCAACTTGTAACTCCAGCAGACATACAGAATTGGCATCTGCAGGGAAAGGACTTTGCAGTAAAGGACAACTTATTGTATTTCCAAGAACGATTATACCTACCCAGCACAGATTTACAGAAAAAAGTAATCTCTTCTTATCACGACTCTTTAATGGAAGGTCATCCCGGTATAGCCAAGACCTCAGAAAAGATCAAGCGCTACTTCTGGTGGCCGTCTTGGAAAAAAGATATCAGAGACTTTATAATGTCCTGTGGAGTATGCGCCCAAAACAAGAGTCAAAAGGAAAGACCAGCAGGCCTCTTACGCCCTATTGACATCCCACCTCGCCCTTGGCATACGCTTTCTATGGACTTCATCACCGATCTACCTCCATGCTCCGGATACAATACGATTCTAGTAATCGTGGACTTATTCTCCAAGATGGCGCATTTCATTCCGCTCAAAGGCTTGCCAACAGCAGCAACTCTGGCCCGAGAATTTCTCGAAAACATCGTCCGACTGCACGGTTTTCCTTCGGTTCTGATTTCGGATCGAGGTAGTCAATTTATTTCTCATTTTTGGCGAAGTTGCTGTCGGTCAGCTCAAATTGATGTGAGACTATCGACCAGTCACCACCCTCAGACCGACGGACAAACCGAGAGGACCAATCAAACTCTGGAACAGTATTTACGCTGCATGCTGCAACAAACTGAAAAAACTTGGAAAGATATCCTTTGGATAGCCGAGTATGCCTACAATAACTCTGTCCATTCGGGAACTGGGAAAACCCCGTTTTTTCTTTTGTACGGCAGTCACCCTCGAACCTCGGAGTTGGATCCCCTCCAAGATCTTGAAACACCAGCAGTAGACTACCTGCATTCTACAATCACCCAAGCCTTTAAGGAAGCTGTTTCTCACCTTCAAAGGGCTAAAGAACAATACAAGAAATGAGCAGATCAACATCGGAAGGAAGCCCCTCACTATCAAATAGGGGATCAAGTCTGGTTATCCACCAAATATATATCTCTAAAAGGGCCACGCACATTCAACCCAAGATACCTTGGTCCCTATTCCATCACTACCATAGTAAACCCAGTAGCGGTCAAGTTGGACTTGCCCCTGCACATGAAGATACATCCGGTCTTCCACGTCTCTCTATTAAAACCCGTGCAACCTCAAACCCGACTAACCAAATCTCCAAAACCTATCCTAGTGGATGGAGAACTCGAGTTTGAAGTCAAAAGCATTCTGGACTCCAAGATCTCCAAATCTAAACTATTCTACCTAATTGACTGGAAAGGCTACGGCCCCCAAGAGAGATCCTGGGAACCTGCTGAATATGTCCACGCTCCTCGCCTAATCAAAAGATTTCACCGAACATTTCCTGACAAGCCAAAACCCCTGGAGAAGCCCGGTTTGGGAGGGGCCTTGAGGGGGGGTACTGTCATGATCTCTGCTTCCAAAAGGTCAGGGTTTTCCCAACTCCCTTGGAAGCAGATCCATAACCCAGGTTCCGAGTGCCAACCAGTCCCAATTGGGACCTTTTGGACCCAGTCCTGGCGCCAGTGGCACCAGGCTCATAAATATGCCCAGTCCCAGCGCTGGAAGCGCCGGGCTCATAATGCTTGGGTGGACTTACCTTCAGCAGACCATGCTGCTTACTTGCCTGCCAGTTGAGCCTCTGATCCTCTTCTGTTTGGAACTACTTTTCCTGTTGGGTGGGGCTGAAGCCACTCCCTAGATTCAGAACACTGGAACTCTTCTGGAAGGCAGGAACTCTTTTCTTACCAGGAACTCTTTTCTTACTTGGGCGTGGCTGTGGAAGGAGACACCTAAGCACTACAGGAGGCTATTTAAACCACACCCGGTGGATGAATCTTGCTTTGCGTTATTCTGCAACCTCTGCAGCAGAACGCTCATCGTGTCTTCTGCATCCGGTCCTGGGCCTAAGGAAAAAGGCTTACCATCCTGAATCCAGTCTTCAGCAACACCTATAAAGACAAGAAAGAACAGGTTAGCATTCCGGCATCTGAAAGGCAAAGGCTTACCATCCTGAATCCAGTCTTCAGCAACACCTATAAAGACAAGAAAGAACAGGTTAGCATTCCGGCATCTGAAAGGCAAAGGCTTACCTACTCTTCGTGCGCTCCGGAGGTCTTCGGCGCTGCATCCCGCATCTGAAAGACAAAACAAGGTGCGTTTAAAGACATTGGGGAACTTTAATACTCACGTGCCATTACTCCTTTCCACATCTAATCCAGTGGGTATTCCGGCACCCTTCAGCCGCTCCGAACTCGTACCTGCAAAATAAAAAGACAGTTAGAGCGCATAGTGAAGCAGGCAACAAGCGCTTACTTACGTGCTTCCAGGCGCTTCTATTCATCACACGGGCTCCATCTTCAACTCACTTCAGCCCGTCATCCGCCATCGCCGGAACCCTGCAAAACAAGAGACATCATTACTAAAGACTTTAAAGACATTTGAATGACTCGAAACTTACCGTTCGTGCAGTAAACGACGGACAGCAGTCCTCTGAAGTCAAGAGGCCTGCGCTACCTATCCAGTGAAGAAACTGGTTACAGCACCCTGCCCTGAGGCAGATGGAGAGCTCGGCATTCACTTACCTAAGGTGAGAGCGTTAACCTTTGGGGGTGTACAGGAGAGGAGAAGAGGAAAGAGATAGGGACACCCCAATAACCCCAGTTCATTAACCCCATATTTTCTATCTGCAGACATCTTACTCTACACGTCAGGCATACAGTGCACAGAGGTCCAGCCCAAAGAGCCAACCGGGTGCTACACATCACCTTTGAAGATACGGTAGTCGCCCAGTCAAGACCGGCGCCTCTGCGAGAATCAAGTGAGCGTTACACCCACCCATCATCTCATCCCAGAACCAACAGCATCAAAATCCCCTGGTTCAAACCCGTTCTGGTGACTGCCTCCAAAAGGGGGGGGCCCAGAACCGAACCAGGGGAACTCAAACGTCTCCTATCTCCAGTTGCCAACTTTTTCTTTCAGATTCCCGAGACTCTCCACAGAATTCTTCCCAAAACTCTTTGCTTTGAATGTCCAAAACCAGAAAATTAGCCTACCAGTTGTCTAAAAATGTTCAATATCTGTGCCCCCTTGCGGAGAAAGAGGGAAGATACTATGCCCCGGTACAAGTACAGGGGCAGGGTACAATTTTGGCACTGGTGGACACTGAATCCCAAGCTACCCTTCTGTCCAAAAAGGCCTTTGATGAACTGAATTCAGGGAGGGGGGAGAATTACCAAATTCCTCTCACCTCTTTTGGACAACTTCAGAAATTTGACGGGAAGGAAATTCCTGTCAAGGGGACTGCGGATTTGGACATTAAAATTGGGCGACACAAGGTGAAACACCCGGTCATAGTAGTGACTCCAGAGGGCACCCCTTTTTTACTAGGGAATGACCTCCTGAGAAGGTTGTCACCCCTAATAGATTGCATAAACAAGTTCCTCTGGACGCAGACTTGCTGACCAATAAAGTTAAAACAGAGTGTCAACCATGTTAGTTTAAACGGCATGTGCCACATGGTTGAACAAAAATCTGACCAAGTAGAATAGAATTTCACTTCCAGAACAACCAAATTCCAGATGTGACAGTAATAGCAGTAGGACAACAGACTGGTGATGGGGGGGGGGTCCTCTCTATTTCTGAAAATCAACCTTCCTTCCAGTTTAAGGTGGTATTCCACACTGGGAGGAAACATTCTGAAATTCTTTACCAATCCACAATCCGACATTCCCACTCCAATAGTCCAGAAAGAGGTGAAATCAGCTCAGAGCCGAGCTGATATTCAGCAAATTGGAGAACATTTGTTCATCCCTGTTCAGTTAAATGAAGGGAAGGACTCTGTTCTTGCCCGAGTGTGTGTGAACAATGGTAAGAGCTTCATCAGCGAAGCCCTCTTCCGCCAACTCCCAAAAGATCCAGCCATTCCCACATTCAAACTGATAGACAAATGGAAAATAGATCTGGAAACACCCAATTCCAAACATCTCCTGCCAAGCAGTTGTATGCTCAAAATCTCCATTGGCAACAAGAGCATAGTCCATAATTGTTGGGTTGTGCGAAACGTCACTGCAGCCTTTTACTTGGGCAGTGACATTCTCAATCGCTTTGCCATTAGTTTGGACCTAATAAACTTCAAAGCTTGGTCCCGATTAGCGGATAATCCCATGGGCTTTGATGATCCAGAGAAAGCATTTAGGTCAGCTCAATTGCTACCTTATGCAATTGAAATTCAGATTAAAGAGGAAGTCACCATCCCAGAAAGGACCTGACAATTCTCCCTGGAAGTGAAAGTTAAAAGAGGACAAAAATTGAAAAACCCTGATGCTTAGATTCATCTAAATGCTTCTCTCCAACAGCAAGGGTTGGGGGTAAACCCAACACCATTAGTCAATATAGAACATGATACCATTCCAATAGAGGTGGATAAGAGCGACTTAAAGAGTATCACTCTAGCCGCAGGCACTATTATTGGAATGGCGGTTGATGACCAACATTTTTCCATTGATTTAGGAAATGAACTGTTAGGACTGTTTTGACAGTGACACTGATGACCATGCAACACCAGACAGGATCTTTACCCGGCATGGGGGAAACTTCCAGTTGTACACTTCCTGCCCTTATGGTGAGGAAGATGTGACTTGAGGGGATGAGGTGATTTTCCAGGTCCATGAGGGCTGCCTTTTTCACATTAAGCCACCAGTCCAAATCAGCACTCTGACCAGGGACTTCTCCACCCAGCTGGAGGAGGCCGCTGAGATAGTGAAACCAGAAGTCTTTCCAGGCTTCAGGCAGATGGTTGAAGAGAGAGTCAACCTAGCTGATGCCTGTGTGACTCTTTAGCAGAAGCAAAAGTTGAAACAAGTTTTCTTGGATTTTCAAGATCTCTTTGCAGTGGACTCATATGACTGTGGTCGAACCGACATCTACACAACAATTCCCACAGACCCTGGCATGACTTCAGTGTTTGTGAAGCAATATCACTTGCCTCTCACATCCATGGGGTCCCTTACTGAAATAATTAAGAACCTTGAGTCCCGGGGGATAATCCGTCCAGTACACAGCACCTTCAATAATCCGGTGCTGGGAATATTGAAGCCAAACGGCCAGTGGAGACTCTGCGCCGACCTTAGGGAGCTCAACAAACGGGTCCATACTTCCCGATGGCCTCTTACCTACATTGACCAAGGGCTGGCCCAGATCCAGGGGTCACAGGTATTCACTGCAATAGACCTGACCAATGGATACTGGACTGTGCCTGTCAGTAGATAGGACCAATACAAGCTGGCTTTTACCTTTGGGGGCCAGCAGTACACATGGACCCGGACTCCCTTTGGATACCTCAACTCCGGCAATGAAGTCAACATTTTCCTACACAAGGCCATGCCCGACCTGGGTGCGAGGGGTAACCTGGTTTATGAAGATGATGTCCTCATCAAAACTTCAACCGTGGAGGAACACATAGCGGAGATCCGTTATGTTCTGACACAGCTGAGGGCCGCCGGAGCAAAACTTTCCTTTCAGAAAGCACAGTGGTGTAGAACCTGTGTTAATTTCTTTAGGCATGAGATTACTCCTCAGCATCTCTGTCCCCAGGAAAAGAAAGTGGAAGCACTTCAGAAACTGAAAGACCCCACACCTCTGCAGCAACTAAGGAGCCTCCTTGGACTGACTAATTACAGCAGAAAGTTCATTTAGGGCTACGCAGAGACCCCTGATTCATCTTTTGAAGGGGGGGTCAAGTGGGAATGGGGTCCAGAACAAGCCGAGGCAGTAAGACAACTCAAAAGAAGACTCTCACAAGCGCCCTGCCTAGCTTACCCTGTCAGAAACAAGGAGTTTTTCTTGGAGACAGGGTTCTCTAATACATGCTTGACTGCAGTATTATATCAAAAGCATGACAAGGTCAATAAAGTAATCTCGTATGCGAGTAAAACTTTATCCTCTGTGGAGGAAAAATTCAACGATTATGAGAAGGCACTCCTGGCAACGGTGTGGGCATTGAAGAATTACTGCCCGTTTATCCAGGGGGAACACATCATAGTGGAGACACCACACCAGCCTCTACAATATCTCCAAAGGGACAGAATCCGGGCTGGAAATGTGAGTAATTCTTGAATTACTTCCTGGATTCTGTCAATGCAAGGCTTTCCTGTGGAGGTCAGATATGGAAAACAAGAAGCGTCCATTCGTGCAAGGTCTGGCTGACTTGCATGATTGTGCCAGATAAAACTGTCTTGAGGACGAAAGTCTAAAAAACAAGGACAACATGGAGGCATACCTCAGTTCCCCACACAAAGTCTTTGAAGAAGATAAGTGTGAGGGAATGCCCACTGTCTATGTGCATGGATGCTCTTACCATGTTGACAACAACAGGGAGAAAGAACTTGTGGGCGGTGTAGGGAATGCATGGGTGAATGAGTCCCCAGAACCCTCCGCTGGGTACAAGATTGGTCCCCGAAGTAGTCAGGAGGCAGAGTTGATGGCTGTGCATCAAGCCATCCTCACTGCTGTCTAAAATCAACTCCATGAACTTGTCATAATCACAGATTTGGATTATGTACGGAATGGGTTCGTGGAGCACCTGGTTAATTGGAAAACCAGAGGCATGCTATGTGCTAATAACAAACCCTTGAAACATGGGAAGTTAATCCAAAATATTGATGATCTGGTCACCTCGAATGGGATGACCATCTACTAGTGCCACCCCCCCCCAGCCTAGGAGCAGGAGCTCCTCGTCCAGGAACAGCCCCTGCAGGAGCAGCGGGCACCCGGCACCAGTACAGCTGATTTGCGCCGAATTCCCTGCAAGTGATATGCTCGTAGCACCCACCTGTGTGAAATCACCCCCACGAGCAACGGAGCCTCTATAATTGAAGCAGCACCGAGGTATGGTTCAAGAATAGACTGCCTAGCCTAACATAGCTCTCTCTGCTATTTTGCGCACTCGTTTCACTCGATTCTCCATTAAGGTACATGAGGTACCAGCATGTTCCAAGATGGCTGCCTGCCCTTTGTTGTCTGCCATTACAGCCTAACCAGGCTCCCAACAGCCATTGCCACCTTCCGATTGGCTACCTCTGCCTTCTACTCCCTGACTGGGCGCTGGCAGGCAAAGCCGGCCCACTCCTCCCAAGGCCCACGGCAGCAAGGCTAACACCTGTTCTGTGCCTGTGGCTCAGTGCCATCCCCCCAGCCTAGGAGCAGGAGCTCCTCGTCCGGGAACAGCCCCTGCAGGAGCAGCGGGCACCCGGCACCAGTAAAGCTGATTTGCGCCGAATTCCCTGCAAGTGATATGCCCGTAGCACCCACCTGTGCGAAATCGCCCCCACGAGCAACAGAGCCTCTATAATTGAAGCAGCACCGAGGTATGGATCAAGAATAGGCTGCCTAGCCTAAAATAGCTGTCTCTGCTATTTTGCACACTCGTTTCACTCGATTCTCCATTAAGGTACATGAGGTACCAGCATGTTCCAAGATGGCTGCCTGCCCTTTGTTGTCTGCCATTAGAGCCTAACCAGGCCCCCAACAGCCATTACCCCCTTCCGATTCGCTGCCTCTGCCTTCTACTCCCTGATTAGGCACCAGCAGGAGAAGCCGGCCCACTCCTCCCAAGGCCCACGGCAGTAAGGCTAACACCTGTTCTGTGCCTGTTTGTGCCGCTTCTGCCGTCTGCCAGACCCCCTGGTCCTCGCACGTACGCCCGAAAAGGTAACTCTTTATGCAACTATCATGCGCTTTTTTACAGCTACAGCTGACACGACCACAAGTGTACCCGAAACTCTGCTGACATTGACTCTGGCACCTGTGCATCTATACTTGTATTACTTGTGACTGGCATGTGCTTTATCCCACTCAACAGCCAAATGTTAATATGTTTGCTCCCTGCTGCCCTTGATCAATGCATGACTCAGCGCTAATGTGTCAGCCCGATTCCTTACACTGCAGAACCTGTAAACCTAGCGTACTGGTCTCTAACAATCTCTCTAACTCACCTCATTCTTATGCTCTACCCTTTAACTCAGCTCCCCCATTGCCATCCAGCCTACTGCTCTCTCTTTGATTATTGATACTGTCCACTTCACCCTATGTGCAATTGGCTCTTCTGAACTAGTCGCTGCCCAACCGTACATTATCCTAATCATGTCACGTACTCTGCTCAACTGTGTCTCATTATGCCTCGACTCTGCTCATTGCCTCTGAACACTATTATGCTATGCATTTCTCCTTTGTTCTACTGTACCCAGATGCTACCTAGTGTATCATAGTCTAATTATGCTATCTCATATTCAGGTGTTACCTTTGCATTTCAACCTAACGGAGGTACTCTGATCCTAGGCGCTACCGCTGTGTTCAATCGCTAGTGCATTTTAGGCTATTTCATATTTAGGTGTTACCTTCTGCATTTCAACCTAACGGAGGTACTCTGATCCTAGGCGCTACCGCTGTGTTCAATTGCTAGTGCATTTTAGTCTAACTATGCTATCTCATATTTAGATGATTACCTTTTGCATTTCAACCTAACGGAGGTACTCTGATCCTAGGCGCTACCGCTGTGTTCAATTGCTAATGCATTTTAGTCTAATTATGCTATCTCATATTTAGATGATTACCTTTTGCATTTCAACCCAATGGAGGTACTCTGATCCTAGGCGCTACCGCTGAGTTCAATTGCTAGTGCATTTTAGTCTAATTATGCTATCTCATATTTAGATGATTACCTTTTGCATTTCAACCTAACGGAGGTACTCTGATCCTAGCCGCTACTGCTGTGTTCAATTGCTAGTGCATTTTAGTCTAATTATGCTATCTCATATTTAGATGATTACCTTTTGCATGTCAACCTAACGGAGGTACTCTGATCCTAGCCGTTACCGCTGTGTTCAATTGCTTGTGCCCATCCCACAGCACCTCTCACCTCCCATAGCTCAATAGCCCAACCTACACTGCAGTCACAATTATGCCCGCCTGGCTCCTCCTCATCATGTTCCCTTTTGCTGTCATGCACAACAATACGCCTTGCAGCAGAAACAGTTACATACCATTCAGCAATGGACTTGCCAAACTCTGCTGCCTGAGACACCACCCCGTCCCACACCTTTCTTGCCTACACTGCCACCTTTCCCACACAGTGCCCACGCATACCACACCACCAGAGTCAGCTCCACATTAGATAACCCCCTTTTTCCAACTCTCCTAACACCACTAAACATATCCATAACAAGACTAATCAGAAACCCCCTAAGTCTCTAGATTACTGGCCCGCAGCCAACCCCAACCTCGCTACCCGTAACAATAGACTAGGCTCCAGACTCCCTACCTGTCATGATCTCTGCTTCCAAAAGGTCAGAGTTTTCCCAACTCTCTTGGAAGCAGATCCATAACCCAGGTTCCGAGTGCCAACCAGTCCCAATTGGGACCTTTTGGACCCAGTCCTGGCGCCAGTGGCACCAGGCTCATAAATATGCCCAGTCCCAGCGCTGGAAGCGCCGGGCTCATAATGCTTGGGTGGACTTACCTGCAGCAGACCATGCTGCTTACTTGCCTGCCAGTTGAGCCTCTGATCCTCTTCTGTTTGGAACTACTTTTCCTGTTGGGTGGGGCAGGAGCCACTCCCTAGGTTCAGAACACTGGAACTCTTCTGGAAAACAGGAACTCTTTTCTTACCTAGGCGTGGCTGTGGGAGGAGATACCTAAGCACTACAGGAGGCTATTTAAACCACACCCGATGGATGAATCTTGCTTTGCGTTATTCTGCATCCTCTGCAGCAGAACGCTCATCGTGTCTTCTGCATCTGATCCTGGGCCTAAGGAAAAAGGCTTACCATCCTGAATCCAGTCTTCAGCAACACCTATAAAGACAAGAAAGAACAGGTTAGCATTACGGTCTTCAGTGACAGCGCTTCACTTACCTGGTCCATCGGCTGTCACCAACGCCTCGCGCTGCATTCCGGCATCTGAAAGACAAAGGCTTACCAACTCTTCGCATGCTCCGGAGGCCTTCGGCGCTGCATCCCGCATCTGAAAGACAAAACAAGGTGCGTTTAAAGACATTGGGGAACTTTAATACTCACGTGCCATTACTCCTTTCCACATCTAACCCAGTGGGTATTCCGGCACCCTGCAGCCGCTCCGAACTTGTACCTGCAAAATAAAAAGACAGTTAGAGCGCATCATGAAGCAGGCAACAAGTGCTTACTTACGTGCTTCCAGGCGCTTCTATTCATCACACGGGCTCCATCTTCAACTCACTTCAGCCCGTCATCCGCCATCGCCGGAACCCTGCAAAACAAGAGACATCATTACTAAAGACTTTTAAAGACATTAGAATTACTCGAAACTTACCGTTCGTGCAGTAAACGATGGACAGCAGTCCTCTGAAGTCAAGAGGCCTGCTCCCCTTATCCAGTGAAGAAACTGGTTACAGCACCCTGCCCCGAGGCAGATGGAGAGCACGGCGTTCACTTACCTAAGGTGAGAGCTTTAACCTATGGGGTTCTACAGGAGAAGAGAAAGGGAAGAAGAGAGAGACATTCAATAACCCAGTTCATTAATCCCATATTTTCTATCTGCAGACATCTTACCCTTCGAGTCAGACATACAGTGCACAGAGGTCCAGCCCAAAGAGCCAGCCGTGTGTTACACATCACCTTTGAAGATACAGTATACGCCCAGTCAAGACCGGCGCCTCTACGGGAATCAGGTGAGCGTTACACTACCTCACCTAATAAATCACCTGCAAAACTTAGGACTAAGCCCATCAACAAGATCACCACCAATGCCACCAACATCACCCCATTAAAAGGTGCTCTACTTAATGTCAGATCCCTTGTGGCTCATCACACCGAAATTGCTGACATTATCCTCTCAGCAGATCTCGACTTCTTTGTCATGACAGAAACCTGGCTACATGATGCAGCAGGCCCCTACCTAACCCTCGCGGTTCCCGACAAATACACTATCCTCAGGGCCGACAGACCCAATGCCCACGGAGGAGGTGTAGCTATTATATTTAAATCCTCACTCGATATTAGATCTGTTACCTCCCTTCCACTTAAATCATGCGAGCACCTCACCATTAAAATACAAACCACCCCGCAGAGCACTATCACTTTGGAACTAATATATAGACCCCCAGGTCCCGCAGGCACCTTCGAGGAAGACATCACTTCTCTCATAGCCGAGAACTCCAAGCCTCACTCACAAAACATCATACTAGGCGATTTCAACCAGGGGTACAGCGACCCCAGCGACACTCCTGCATCATCCCTTGCTAATGCCCTTTCCGAACACAACTTTACTCAACTCATTACTCTACCCACCCATCAGAAAGGTAGAACCATCGACTGGCTCGCTGCCCACAATTGCCCTCACCTGTAAAGCCCCCAAACATCTCCTATGGACTGACCATCTCCTCATATCATTTGACATTAGCATTAACAACCAGAACCCCAAACAGTGCCCCCTTGCACCAGCCTGTCTGACCAGAAACAAGCACAACATTACCGCGGAAACCATTACACCACTGGTTCTCCCAATCCTAAATATGCTCCCTGCCACCACTGACCTCAATCTTCTAGTCAGCACCTATAACGACGCCATGACCAAAGCCGTTGACGCTGTTGCCCCACTAAAGCTACGCAAAGGCAAACCTAAAGCTCATATGAACTCTTGGTACACACCTGAACTTAAATCACTTAGAAAAAAGAAAGCCAAGATGGAAACCCTATGGGAAACAACTCCATCAGCAGAAAACAAATCCAATCTCTTGACCATTTCCTCCCTTTACAAAAAGGAGATAATCCGCACCAAGAAGGAAGCCTATAACATCAGAATAGACAACGCAGCCTCTTGCACTAAAGAACTCTTCACCATCCTAAAGGAGTTAGAAAATCCCAACCCTCCAACGGATTTGTCTGTGGAAAACAAACCTTGGTGCACAAGTATCCAAAATGCCCTTGCTAACACAATTACTGGCCTCCAAATGAAAATTGAAGCCAAGAGACTTCAACTCTCCAACAGTAACCTGTCCACCCCGAGCATACCTACCACCACTAATACCACCACTGGTTTCACCTTCAAAAAGGTAACCATACCAGAAGTCCAAAAAATGATAACATCCCTCAAACCGTCAAACTGCAAAGGAGACAGCTGCCCCGCCCAGATCATCAAAGATGCAGCAAGAGAGCTCTCCCCCTTCATCTCCAAGCTAATCAACCTATCCTTCTCCTCTAACTCAGTACCCAATAACCTGAAACAATCATGGGTTCTCCCTCTCCTAAAAAAACAAACCCTAGACCCAGCCATTCCCACTAATTACAGGCCAATCACTATGGTTCCATTCTTGTTAAAAATCCTTGACAGAGTTGCCTACCTGCAAATTCAGGATTACCTGGAGACCAACCAACTGTTAGGGGTGCGTCAATCTGGCTTTCAAACTCAACATGGAACAGAAACTGCCCTTGTTGACCTCAAAAGTCAGATTGATGACATAAAAGACAAAGGCAAGGCTGCCATCCTACTCCTCCTAGACCTCTCAGCAGCCTACGACCTGGTCGACCATAAAATACTCTGCAACCACCTCTCTTCCGCCGCCAACTTCTCCCCCTCTGCCGTCCCGTGGATGCAGTCCTTCCTCGCCAACAGAACCATGAGGGTTTTCTTATCAGCGGCAGCAGCAGACCCTATCCCTATCACCTGCGGCATCCCACAAGGATCCTGTGTATCCACCACCCTCTACAACATCTTTACAAAGCCTCTTTTTGATAAACTGGACAATCTGGGTTTCACCTACACCAACTACGCAGATGATACCCAGAAACTCCTCACCAACTTTACCAACTACAGTGTTGATGTCATTAGGATTAACAAAATCTTCTCCATCATTCAGACATGGATGGCCACACACGGCCTCTGCTTGAATGATGAGAAGACCAAACTTCTCCTTGTCGGATCACCTAACAACTTACAGAAACTTAGCCCGGACTACACTAACATCATTATCGATGGCAAATCTATCCCCATCGCTAAAAATGTGATAACCCTCGGCTTCTATCTTGACGCCAACACTAACCTCACTAAACAAGTAAACACGACCGCCTCAGCCACCGCCTACACCGGGAAACTAATTAGAGCCTGCAGACCTTTCTTATCCACTAGCAGCTGCCTCGCGGTGGCAGGGGCGCTCATACAATCCAGGTTAGACTACTGCAACAGCCTTTACCTAGGTGCCAACCAATCCATCATCTACAAACTACAGGTCCTCCAAAATAATGCACTACGAGCAGCATTAAACATCTCTAGGCGCGAGCACATCTCTGCCACTAGAATCTCATGCAAATGGCTCTGCATTCAACAAAAAATCAATTTAAAGACCCTACAAAGCCTTAAACCACCTAGCCCCTCCCTACCTCACGAGCAAATTCACTATGAATCCGGCCACCAGAATCACTAGACTCTCCAATACTCTATGCCTCACAGTGCCAAGATTCACCTCTTAAAGAGCCGGCGGCTCGAGCTTCACGGCCCTCGCCCCGCAACTCTGGAACACTCTGTCTCTGAATATCAAGCTAACCAAATCCTTCCAATTATTTAGGAAACTTGCCATTGGATGGCTTCTGAATAAAAACCAACCTTAGTTTGATTCAGCACACCACAAATTGTATATATGTTACATGCATAAATGGTACAACTGTATGTCTAATTACCTCTGACTGTATATATTGTATATATTCTTACAAATGTATCATTGTAATTTCTATTTTCTGTGCCTTGTAACCTATCCTTAAGCACCCTTTACTCCCGGGTCTGGAGCACTATATAAATAAAAGAAAACAAACAAAATAAACAAACACACTGGAAAACGATCAAGGGTCATTCCAAAGTAGAGGGACCAGACAAAACTGGAAATTACTTAGCTGATCAGCTGGCCAAAACGGGGGCCATCCAAGGGGATCTAATAGAAATTAAGTCCCTGTTGGGGGAAATCCAGGTCACTGCTATCACTAGGTCCCAGACAAATGCTCACAATGATTTTTCAACTGCACAATGGAGTAAGGAGACCCCAGATGCTTATCTGATTACGACTCAGAAGGGGGATCCAATAATTGGTAAGTTTTACCAACGCATTGAGGACCCTGAGAACTTTCCCCTGACGTATACTGATTACATTGGGAAAGAGGACCTCAGAGTGTTGATGAAATGTCCAAAAATGTTCCGAATCCAAGACGGTTTGTTGGTAAGGAAATCCCAGGCTGGTCATGATCAGTGGGTGGTTCCTTCCTCATTCCGAAGCCTGATGTTAAGTCACACCCATGATGCGGCCACAGCCGGTAATAGGTAGTTTCAGACAAAACTTGAAATCTTAAGAGAGGTTGCATACTGCCACACATGGGGCAGGACCTCGACCAATACTTGAATGGGTGTCTTGTGTGTGCACAATTTCAGCCAACATCCCTCACACACCGTGCGCCTCTCCAAAAGAGGGGGATGACATTGCCATGGTCAGATCTGCAAGTCGACTACATAGGGGGAATAAGTACATGTTGACGGTGACATGCTTATTTACTAAATCGATGGAATGTCTCCCGGCCCCAAACTGCAAGGCGGAAACAGCAGCTTCCCTGCTGATCAATCACATCTTTTTGCATTTTGGACTACCCCAATGGATTGAGTCAGACAGAGGAAGCCATTTCACCAGCGAAGTAATGACAAAGATGTGGGAGATACTGGGGGCTAAAAGGAAGCTACACATTGCTTACCAGCCAGCCTCTTCTGGTGCAGTAGAACATTACAACAAAACCATTGTGAGCATCTTAAAAAAGTTTGTGGCAGATTCTGGGCCAAGTTGGGATATTCGATTACCTCTCGTCCTAATGGCCATCAGATCTACCCCTTCATCTGCAACTAAAATGTCATCGTTTGAGCTGATGACTGCATGCAGGATGGTGCTTCCCCAGCATCTGCTCTACAGGACCCAAGAGCAGACATTGATCAATGCCTCCACAACTCATGAGTATGTTGAAAATTTAAGAAAACACCTTCAATAGGCTTTTGCCTATGCTCAGCAAAATCTAGAAAAATCAGCCGATAGCATGAAGACCCACTATGACCTGAAGACCACCAGGAAAGAAAACAATGTAGGAGACCGGGTTTACCTGTACAATTTCCAAAGGAACCAGGCCAAACAGCTGAAGTTTCTGCCTACCTGCAAGGGACCTTTTGAAATTGTAGACAAGATCTCACCAGTTGCCTACAAGATCCGCATCCCCAAAGGCAGTTTGGCAGAGGGGGAAGACAAGTGGGTCCATATTAATCAGGTAATGTGTTGCCATCCCAGGCACACTCTGCAGCAACTGGAGCAGTCCTCTGGAACCCCAGAGGGGGCCACTCCAGAACAATAACATTTCCAACCCTAAAATATCCCGAACATAGTCCATAAAATACAATGGCCCTCATTACGACCCTGGCGGAGAACCATGGTGCAATTTGCACCATGGTCCATGGCGCTAAGCTGCCAACTCTGACATGGTGGTTGGCGGACTTACCGCCCCATCCTGACCTTGGCGGGGCGGTAAGTCCCCAATCCCCATTTACCCTTCCCCATTCCCATTTTTGCCCCATAGGGTATAATGGGAGTGGGGAAGGCGTTAATTACGCCACCGTAAATTACGGTGGCGTAATTAACAACAAGTCCCGTAGCGCCATGGATTTTTCCGCCTGCAAAAAGCAGGCGTAAAAATCACCATGGCGCTACGGGAACTCGTACTCTGACGGAAAGGGGCGCCATGGTTTACGCCGGCGTAAACCCCTTTCCGCCAGGGTCGTAATGAGGGCCAATGATAAGAATGCAAATGTCTCCTGATTTATAAAATGTATATGCCCACCCCACTACATTAATAGTGGTGGGGAAATGTCTACGAATATATTTCTGCCGCTTTGCTTTTTCATCCTAGGAGAGATAAACCATGGAGACTGACTAAGGAGGACGACCTGGGGACCGGGAGCAAAAGATCTGAGGGGCCCGGGGTATCGCTCAATACTCCCATCAGGACTGCAAGAATCACATGTTATTAGGACAAATCCCATGTTAAAGACATTTGATTTAAAGACAGCTGTCAAAAATGGGTGCAATACCGGTGCTCACCACTGACAGGTGCTGGCGATTCCTAATCCTGACAGGAGAGCTGTCTTGCAGAAGCTAAATATGCCAAAGCAGAGAAGTCTATCAAAATGCCATATAGAGTTCCACACATTGATTTAATGTGGAAAAAGACTTGATTAAAGATATATTGCTTATTTTCAGTTTATAATGTTATATTTTTTTCACAAGGAACTAAGTTGCAATTGAGTAGAAGGCAGCCTGATTCAGTTCAGACTTCAAAAGGTTTGCTTTCATGAGAATCCTTCACACCTCAGAACTCCACACCAGAAGACAGGTTATCACAGGGTCCTGTTGATTTAGAGGGAGGAGATTTTCCCTGCAGCCTGGAGGAAGGAACAATGGGGGCTTTGGGACTGAATAGAATATGCTGATTTTGGGTGTGCCTGAACAACACTCCTCTGGGAGAAACAAGACATGTGACCTCTGAGTCAAGCCAGATTCTAGGGGCAGAGACAAACCACTGGGTGAATTCAATTGAGAGCAAATGTATGTTTTATAAAATTGCTTATAACAAATTATGCCAAGCGGACAGAAATGTCAAACCTTGAGATTCTTAAAATGAAAAATTCACTCACAGTTTGAGACTAAGCTGAAATCTGTACGATGTTCTGACACCAAAACCCGGGATTTATTAATATTGTAGACACTGTGTTTATACTAGAAAATTGAAAACTTAAAGTAATATGCTCAGAGAGGGTGTGTACCTCTGTGTAAGAGTTAGTGCAAAACCGATATTGCAAAACCTACCAAAATCGCGAGTAAGTTGTCATTTCTGTACCCAAGCTCTTAGAAAGATCAGGATTCAACAGAAACCTGTCTTAATTAATCTTGGATGTGTACATGTATTCTCAACAACTTGCGTATCTGGGAAGCATGTGTGGTTATGAAAAATTGATTTCTAAGTAAAAGCAGAGGGGAGGGATTTCAGCTTCAGCCATAAACATGACACCTGATGACTCATTCTGACTCACTACTCCGTTCTCCAGTCAGGTCACAGAGAATCATCTAACCTATCAAATCCTTAGTGGGTTGGGCATAGGAGGTCAGCCTCCACACCCCCTTTGGAAACACATAAAAAGAACCACTGAGACCCAAATAGGGACACTCATTTTTCAGCTGCTCATGGATTCCTGCGAAGCACTCTGCCTGACAATTTCCAGACAATATCCAGACAATATCCAGACAGAGATTCCAGACTCCAGATAGATCCAGAACCGAGCTCTAGAACCTTGGAGAAGCAGAGGCCTAATCCCAAAAGCTGAATTCTCTTCAGCAGGCCTCAAAATCTTTTGCAACCTGATTCTCAACAGCCGGGCCTTGCTGTTTGCTTCTGGCTAGAACCCTGTGCCAGAACCAGATCCAAACCCAGAGAGAGCAGTGCTGTATCCAGACCCACCAGACCCAGACCCGAGGACATGCTGTGAGCAGAACCAGTGCCTGACCATCCGGTGGCGAGAGTGCCGTCCAAACCTGACCAGATATGTGATGAGGTCTATTCTATTCCAAAACTAGGAGTGAGTATCCAGTCTAAGAACTGTACAGAACCAATTTCTTAGTCTAACGTAATCTTATCCCATCAATTTTAATCTATCCAGAACTGCATTCAGAATTTTGTGTCCATCCTGTGATTTCAAACCTGTTAAAGCGTCATCTGTCATTCTGAAATCTTGACTTTATTTCTGAAAATCTACCTTCACAAAAACATCCGTATCTTTTGAACCTAGAAGCGAAATTTAAACATTTTAAAGCTAAGATCCTAAGCTTTCCAACAAACCCAAACGACATTCCAATTCCTTATAGTTTTTCCGTATTCGCGATTTACGCAAATGGGAAAAGTGCCACGAATTGCAATTTAGCTCCATTTCCTTTTCTGTCAAAATAGCTGGCTCTTGCTTTCCACTGCTGGATTTCGTTTTCAATCTGATAATCACTCATGAATCATTGCTAGTGTTGATCTGAACTAATCCAAAGTAGCTATCACTCATCCTGAATCTTCTTTAGTGAATTAAAATCATTTTTAGCATATTTTCACTTCATTGCAATCACATTTAAAAGGATTTTGCCTGCTTTAAAATCATCCCTGTTTTCTCTAAGCTTGCTGGGGGGAACTGGAATTGAACTGCATTATTAATTGTATTCTTGAAACCTGTGTGTCCTCATTTCCATCTCCGTTTCGATTTCCATCTCTTCCTATTGCATAAGGGGGGAGTGAGTTGTCACAAGGGAAAACGTGATCATATTATTTCTTGTTGAAATCATATCAAGTTTATTTCTGTGTTGCATTCTTTCCCACCTTGCATTTCCTTGAAACCATAATGTATTCTCTGCTACATTATCCTTTCTATACCAACTCCTCATTGATTAAAGAGAGTGTGCTATTGTAATATTACCCATTGTTGACCACTATTATATTCATAAGTGTGCTATCAGATATTATTTTGTTCATAAAAGTGTGATATATATATATTGTCTAATATTTCCAATAAACCTTTTAATTTACAAATCAAACCTACTTCTCGGCTCAGTGAGGTCAGGGGGATTCAAAGAGAGGGGCGTTATATAAGGGTTCATCATCCAGATTCAAAGAATTTGACATAAAAACATGTTAATAAGGGCTTCCATCGGGCATCCCAGACTAGGCATTGACTTAGTTGGATTGCTGGATTGGAGTCACTTACACTGTAAGTGACAAACCAAGCAAGTTAGCGAGGACCAGCGACTTCTGAACTTTTGCACTACTGGGACAACTGTAGGAAAGCCCCTCAATGCTCACACCAGAATAAATACAACCCACTAGGGAAAAAGGCCCACGACATCTCTTGCAAGGATAACCAGTATTTTATTCCTAAAAGAAAGGAGGGCATCAGCAAAAAGCTATGCTGCTAACGAACGTTCTACCAAAATCTTCAGGAGCAGCACTTTAAGAAGGGACATCACATCATCAGTGACATCATTACATACAGTAGAAACCCACCAGGCTGGTTGGTGAGACACTCGATATGGCTGCCTTCTCCATAGGGGATGCTAGGCAATTGGTCCCATCCCCTTTTGTCCATCTTCTTCCACATGGGTGATGTTGCAGTCGTCATCAGTCATCAGGTGGCGGCTAATTGGTAATTATGTAAACAATAAACAATCCATCTATATCTATGTAGCAGTGCACCAGGTACTAGCAAACAGGGACTGGAGGGAAACACCAATGTCATATTAACTCACAAACTACACTCAATCCCAGACAGGCCAGCATCTCTCCAACGTCTCCAACCCTCATTCTGGGCTATAACTGTATCCCTCCCTGCACCTGGCAGCACAAAGCATGTGACCCAGAAGTGAAGGCAGAAAGTTATGCTTTCTGATCTTGCTTGATCGATCAGGGGTCTAACAGGTTTATTATCAGTGGTCAGGGGCTGGCTGGTACCTTGGAATTCAGGGGTCCTAAGGCTCGGGCATTTGGGTGCTATAACTTAGAGTTGGGATTGGTGGGGGTAGGAGGCCTGTGCCCTCCCTCTCGTGGGATTGTGTTACACAAAGGTGCTCAACCCACCTCCTGCGGCCTTGCAGAGCACATTCTTCCTAGAACACTGCCCGTTATTCCAAGCATTCCTCTATTCTTATCCTCCTCGACCTGTCTGCTGCCTTTGATACTGTCGACGACCCTCTACTCATTAGCTATCTCTCCTCATTTGGCCTCAAAGACTCTGTTCTCAGTTGGTTCTCCTCCTATCTTACTAACCGCTCAATTTCAGTCTCCTGGAGTGGCTACACCTCCCCTATCTTTCCTCTCAACCACGGTGTTCCACAAGGTTTTGTCCTTGGCCCTCTTCTCTTCTCTTCTCTTCTCTTCTCTTCTCTTCTATACTTCCCCCTTAGCTCCCATTATCTCCTCGTTTGGTATCTCACACCACTTCTATGCTGATGATACCCAGCTCTTCCTCTCTTTCTCCTCTTTCTCTCCTGACATCCGCCATAAGCTTTCCTCTTGCCTTTCAGCCATTAAATCTTGGATGTCCTGTCACTTCCTTACTCTTAACACTGACAAAACCAAAGTCCTATTCTTCCCCGCTAACATTCTTCATCCCCTCACCCCTCCTCCATTCATTCACTATGCCCCTCCTACCTCCCCTTCTCTCCCCATGCCCGCAATCTAGGTCTCCACATTGACACCCATCTCTCCCTCTCTCTCTCGTCACATTTCTCTCATTGCCAGATCTTACCGCTTCCACCTCTACAATGTCCTTAAAATGTGTCCCTTCCTAGCCTTTCACGCAACAAAACTATGAATCTCCTCCCTCATCTTGTCCAGACTCTTCTACTGCTCCACTCTTCTCTTTGGACTTCCTTCCTCTCATCTTCCCCCCTCAAATCTATCTATCACTGCCATCCGCTCCCTCTCCCTCCTCTCTTCTCGAGACCCCATCTCCTCTTAACTTAACTCACTAGGTTGGCTCCCTTTTCACTCTCAGCTCAAATTTAATTTCCTCTGACTTGTCTTCAAAGCCCTCTATAGTCTTGCCCCTTCCTACCTATCCTCCCTTCTTACTCCCTCTTGTTCTCTCCGTTCAGCTGATCTCTTCCTTCTCTCTCCTCCTCCTCCACCCTGTGCCCCCTCCCGCTTCCGCTCCTTCCAACTTCTTGCTCCTTTCCATTTGAATCGCCTTCCCCTCCCCATCTGCTCTATCACCTCCTACCCTTCATCCGCACTTATCTCATATCCTATCTCTTCCACTCACCCCTCTAACTACTTTTTCTTCCTCTTTCTTGACTGAATCTCCCTCTACTTACTCCTCGTACCCCTTCTCTCACTATTGTTCCTTTCCAACAGTGCTTAACCTCCTCAACTTTGTAAATTGTTCATTGTACTGTTTTCTTGTTTGATTCAATTGTCATGTATTGCTTGTTGTAATTGATTGTTACTCTTGTAAAGTGCCTTGGATTAAAGCGCTATATAACTTAAAATGAATACAAAATACAAAATACAAACTATGCATTTGTGGCATTATTCCTTGCATATGTCTCCCCAAAGCATGTGACCCTGCCATGGTGAGTGTTCTGAGACCATTCTGGGAATCTTTATATAATATGCACCTAATTATTGCCACACTGCGGTTGATTTTGCGAGAAAACTCTGTGTTTTTTGGCTTTAGGGAATTTTTGTGGCACTTTTGCCACAATATTGCCAAAACCATTGATAAATAAGAGAGAGTAAGAGGGAGGGAATGGGGTTTCTGAACTGAGAATATCTTGTTGGCATTCCAATGGGAAATGCCATGGCATAAAACTGTCAAATCACTAAGATCACTTTTTCCAAACTCCTCTGCTTTACTATCCAATGAGAGGTTCCCTAACAATATTTGCTCCAATAAGCAACTTTGTAAGAAGCAATTCGGGTGCCTGGCTTTCCATGTCCCAAATGTGCAGTGATTTCACATTGGAAATTTTGAGATATTTATCATGGGCAAATGGGCTTCTTTGGCGCTAATTTTAACAGCAGATCTTTTATTTCTACTCCTGAGGCTGCCTTTCTATAAACACCCACCCAAAAAACAGACCCTCTCTCCACCTCACCACCACCCTGTGATGAAACTAGCAACATTGTCACTGATTCCCTGGAGGTAAGCTCCTCTTATGTAGCTAGGGAAAGGCAGAAGCTACCTGACTCTGGCCCTAGGGGTGGCTATCTGTGAGACAGAAGAATACTGATCTGAATAATCCTTCAGCTGTAATTCTTCTTTTAAACACATTTTATTGACTTTTTCATACAACAGAAACATTTTTAAACTCCCCTCCCTAGTTGACCCCTTTTATCCCCCATCCTGACTTGTCTCACACTTGGTCCTGTGACTTTTTAAATTCCCTCTCCCCCTTGAATTGCCCTCCCCCCCCTTTAATGTCTTCTTCATGTTTCCTTCATTGAGGCCCCTTCCGAATCATTGTGGAGGGTGTGCATGTTTTGAATTATATCAATCCCAAAAGTCTAATTTTCCTCAGGCTCCAGGCTCCTCTAGAGTCTTTCTGTAAGAACCTCACTACTAGGTAGCAGTCCCTGGCCCTCATTACAACACCGGTGGTAACCAATGGAGCTATTAGCACCATGGTTGCTGCCGGTATTGTAACGAGTCCACCAATGGTAAATGGGGAAATACCGCCCCATTCCAAGGTTGGTGGGGCGGTAATTCCCCATTTACCGTTGGCCCTTCCCCATTCCCATTTTTCCCCCATAGGGCTCAATGGGACTGGGGAAGGCGATAATTACGGTACCGCAAATTGCGGAACCATAATTACCTCGGAAGTCCCTTTGCGGTTCCCTACTTTAACGGCTGTTCTGGACCAGCCGTTAAAGTCGTGAGCCTCAAAGGGACCTCGTAATCAGGCATTAAGGGTTTAACGGTGCCGACACCTTTTACGGCGCCGTTAAACCCTTAACGCCAGGGTCGTAATGACCCCCCCTGTGTGTATAGTAGGATACCTATTGTAGTGCCGCAAAGTAACACACCTTTCCCACCTATTTATATTATGTAGGTAGTTCCCTTAATTTCCACTTCTCGGCCACCACCAGCGCCCCTGCCATCGTAAGAATCACATATACCTTATGTTGAGCTTTCGAGGGTAACTCTTCTGTTATTCCTCCCAGAGATCTCTGCTGCCTTTCCCCTTGACCCCCAGGATCTCCTCAATAGCTTCTTGGATCTTTTCCCAAAATGGTTGGATAAGCAGACATTCCCACCGGATATGGCTCAATGTCCCTTCCGCTCCACACTCCCTCCAACATGCCTTGGGGACGGTATGGAAAAATATATAGAGCTTCACCAGGGTGAGATGCCACTGACACATCATCTTTATCCATATCTCATGTATTTGTATCGATCTAGTGAGCTTAGCGATGCTCGCCCACAGTTGTGACCACTGTACCTCCTCGATCGGTTGACCGACTAAGTCTTCCCAGTTCACCATATAGCGCCTAGTCCCTGGCTCCTCACCTTCTTTTATGTAGTCGTAGATTACTATGTGTTTGCCCCACGGTCTGACATTAGACATTTCTCAACGGCTGTTAGCTCTCATGTGGCCGGCCATTATTTCCATTCCTCCCTATCAAAAGCTTTTTCGGCGTCCATGGCCGTAATGAGGGCCAGGATATTCTTTTTGTTAACTTTTTCTACCAAGTGTGTGATCCTTCGAGTATTATTGACCATCTGTCTGCCCCGAATAACGCCTGATTGGTCTGTGCTAATGGGTTGTGGGAGAAGCCTGTCCAGGCGAGTCGCTAAAATCTTTATATATGTCTATCCTAATTAATACAATCGGTCTGTATGAGCTGCAGTTGGCCGAATTCTTACCGGGCTTTGTAATAATATTATCTTAAGCTCCCCCATAGTTGGAGTGAGCCACACTGCCACCCCGCCATCATTAAAGATTTGGACCAGATGAGGAATTAAACTGTCCCAAAAGGTTTTGTAAAAGTTGGCTGTAAAGCCACCTGGCCCTGGGGATTTATTGATTGGCAGTGAAACTATGGCTCTCCGAACCTCCTCTGTTGTGATTTTGTGTGTTCTAGCTCCTTGTTGTCCTGTACGGCTATCAAAGGTAGGTCACATTTATCCAAGTACTCTATTTGGGACTGCACAAGGGAATTGTCATATTTGTAGAGATCTGTGTAATATTTGGAGAATTCCTGAGTTATGTCAGTTATGTCTGAACGCTTGCCCCCCCTTTTATTTTAATCTTTAAGATGGTTCTAGATTTGTCCTCCTTTCTTATTAATCTGGCTACGAGACGGTCCACCTTGTTTGCTTTTATGTAATACTTCTGTTTGAAGTACCACAGTGATTGCTTTGCTGCCCTTGTTTGCAACATTTCCAATTGACCTTTAACTGCTCTATTTTTTATCCTTACTTCCCCACAAGCTCCTATGCCCATGTGGGCCATAACTTGTTTTATTTTCTCCTCCTGTTCCTGTTCTCGAAGTCTACTCTCTCTATCTAGTTGGGCCTTTATGGCTATAATCTTTCCTCTAATCGTAGCCTTGAACGTGTCCCACAGCATATGCTGGCTAGTGTCCCCCTATTTGTTATCTTGAAAGACTCCTCTATACAAGCTCATATCTCCTCATTCAAAGTGTTGTCTTTGAATATGTATGTGGGGTATCTCTACTTCCATACCCCCGGAGAGCCAGCTTTCCTGCTTAAACTCAGGGTTACGGGAACATGATCAGATAATAAAATTGTGCTCACCTCTTTGTCTGCAACCAGGCCCAACAAAGATCGTGACAGCCAAATGTAGTCTATCCTGGATGAGGTCCTATGAACATGTGAGAAAAAGGTATACCCCTTCATAGCGCCCTTCTTTTCCATCCATGCGTCCACCAAGGAAAGCCTTGTAGTCTTCTCAGCAATTCTTTTGAGGATTTGCCCTGGATCTGTGCCGTCCCAGTGCTTCTGTCCACCCCCGGGTCCCGGGTCCCAGGACATATTAAAGTCCCCCGATAATATTATTTGCCCTTTGGCAAATCCTTCTAATTTGAACAGCCTTGCCTTAATAAACCTGTCTTGACTGGAAATGGGGGCCTATATGGTGAGTAGGGTGTATACTTCCCCCCTCCCCTGCAAAATGAAAGCCAAATATCTCCCTTTCGCGTCCGTCTCCGAGGCTGTTACTATGAGATCAAGATTATTATGAATTGCTATCAACACCCCCCCCCATTCTTACCCGTATCATTGCATGAAGGATTTGGCGGTATCTCTGTATCCTTATTTTAGGTTTATATCAGGCTTGTATGTCAGTTTCCTGTAGGGTTAGCAAATCCGGTATCTCCCTTTGTAGGAATTGTTCTAGTTTCTTTCTTTTCACAGGAGAATTTAATCCATTAATATTTAGTGAGGTGATGTTTAGCTTGTTGATTTTAACCATTGTCATGACAATTCGTGAGGATATCTTTGTATACACAGGACTCTTGATCGGGATCCCTCCTGCCTTCCTCCCTCCATTTCCCCCTAACTGCTTTCTACCATCATCCCCCTTACTGGGTGGGCTCAACCAGCCTCTAGCCCCCCTCCGAATCACCCTCAAAGGGATTGAGCCCAAACTGCAACCCATAGTTAACAAGAGCGGGTTCGCCCAAACTCATATCGAGTTCCAAATCCCTCCTTCCCTTCCCCCTGGTACATCTAATGAATAATTGTCCACCCTCCCTGGGCTAGTCTGATCTTGTGATGTCAGGATCCATGCTTCTCCTTTTGAGGTGGTTGTGGAGTCATTTGAAGGATTCCCTTGCTCCTCCGGCATTTGATCTCTGGGCCCCCGCAGTTTCTTCCTGGAGGTTTTTGGCCTTGCCGTGGTCCATTCGCATCCCTTCTATTTGTTCTGACCTTTCGATGAGGGCTCAATTGGTCCCTGTTTGTCCTCATCAATTCTCAGAATTCTCACTCCTTCATCACAAGATGATGTACCGTATTGCCATCCTTCCCATTAAAAAAACATTCTGAATGGGAATGGCCAATGGTACTGAATGTCTTTTTCCCGAAGGACGTTCACGAACTGACCCATCTTTTTTCTTTTGAACAGGGTTATTTGAGAAAGGTGGGATTTGGGGTACCTAGGGTGAAGGGGTGCTGGGGCTAAACGTATGTTGAAATTGCTGTTGAGATAAGTGTAATGATGACAGCTGCAAGTGTATTGGAACTATAGGCTACTGCTGCCTATGACCATAATAGAAATACCACAACAGTTCCACATATATGCGCCATCACATGAATGTCCTAATGAAAACAATTCAAACTTCAGTATAGACAGTATGTATTATGTGAACAGTACAGAGATAACTCTTGTGTGGTTGATACTGAGATTGCTGACACGTGTTTCGACCTTATAGGTCTTTCTCAAGCCACAGTATCAGATCTGTGTTTCACATTTAGTGAAATACGTCAATGATCAATTCATAGAAAATTCAAATCAATAGTACTGTTAGCTAATTTGCAAATTGTTGCCTGATTCATATCACTGTAATGCACATAGCCCGGTTGTGGTAGGTTTCTGATCAATATTTCTTGAAATTTCAAAGTGTTATTCAAATCTCTTCTCCAATTACTAGCGCTGTTGCTGTGATCCTGCCTTCGGCTGGCTCTAAGCGGTGTCTTTGCCCATAGGATAGTTCGCTCAGCAAGGGAAATCTCCTATTCTATTGGTGAGCAGTGTCATCTGAAATCATTACGGGTGCAGCATGCACGCTATACTGTTTCCATAGATGGATTTCTGTGGAAAATTCATGCATATTGTAAATATATGTGTGCTAAAAAAAAACATAAAGCGGTTGGCAAGGGTGGTGCATACTTTGCACCCATTGCTACACCTCTTGGCTGAAGAAAGTAATGTTTGTAGAAAAGAAATTGATTGTGATTAAGGGTGAATTCCCTAAAAAATGTGATCATATGTATGTGTGTGGTATGTGAGGCAGAATGGTTGTGGAAAAAAAAATGTATGGTGTCCAGTGTTAATTTATGCTGAATTGAAGTGTACAAAGATTTCACGTCCAATGTGGCCAATTGAAAATGAGGTTGCCATGAGATTTGATGAAGTATATTAAGAGTGTGTGTGGAGTCTTTAAGACAAGCAGGTAATGTAGGTACCAAATCGGAGAAGAGATTTGAATAAAACTTTGAAATGTCAAGAAATATTGATCAGAGACCTGCCACAAGCGGGCTATGTGCATTACAGTGATATGAATCAGGCAACAATTTTGTGAATGAACTAACAATACTATTGAGAAAGACCTATAAGGTCGAAACACGTGTCAGCAATCTCAGTATTTCAGTATCAACCACACAGGAGTTATCTCTGTACTGTTCACATATTAGTACCCGGAGAGGGTCAACCAGAATGTAAGAAGCATTCTGATTGGGCCTCGCCCTGTCCATACCCCATGCGAAATCCCCCGAAGCTGAAATTTTCTTCCCATCACCGGCAGGGGGGTGTGGCAGCCCCTCAGCCAATGAGGAGGCTTGGAACAGGTTAATCCCCACTTTGAGCTTCTGCAGGGCTGGAGGCTGTCATCCTTCCACATCGGGGATTCAGGTGAGTGTTTGCCCCATCCCTGCCCCCCACACACCTAACAATTCCCTCCCTTCTCTCCCAACCCCACTTACCTTGATTTCTCGAGAGCGGAGCGCAGGGGACTCTGTCCCCACACGCATCCACTCCCAAAGGCCGCTATGGAAAGGGAAAACGGACTCCGTTTTCCTTTCCCCGGTGGCCATTTTGTTAATCTTTTTTTATTTTATTTTTTGAAAAGCTGCTGCGTTCCGGAACAGAAAAAGATTGCTATTAGTATCCCGGTCTTGCGGACCGGGGTACTAATAGCAAAATTCCGTGGGGCCATTACCGTCGCTTCGCTCAGGCCTGTAAATATGGGCCCCGGGGCATTACCTGACTCAGAAATTGCCCTGCGGCTTGGGGCATATTGCTTAAATAAATACTATCTATACTGAAGGTCGAATTGTTTTCATTAGTACATTCATGTGATAGCGCGTATATGTGGAACTGTTTTGGTATTTTTATTTGAGAAAGGTCTTGGAGGTGCTGTATCTTTAAGCCATTATATGCAATCTGTTTCATTTTCCTTGATATTGCCAACATTGTTTCCTTCTTCGCCTTGCACCTGGTTCTTTCCTTAAGGGTTCAACTCTATGTACTCTGATGATTTTGAGGTCTGTGACACAATCCTTTCCCCTTAGATATGCAAATATTTGTTTAGTTGTGGTTGTGAATTCCTTGCCATTCATCGCTTCTGACAGGCCCTTAATACTAATGTTTTAATCTTCTGGACCTATTTTCGAGGTCCTCAGTTTGTATCTCCAGATTATGAGTTGCATTTGCTAGTTGTTCTACCAACTCGTCTGTTTTTCGAGTGTCCGGAGATTTTGGAGCGCATTCTCATTTGTATTCACCCATTGCTCGAGCTTAATCATGTCCCCTTTTATTTTGTGTAGTGCTGACACCAGATCTTCCCGCATTTTGTCCATTTGTCTTTTTACTGTCCCTGCAATTTTATTGCCAAAGTCTTGGCAGTATTGTCTGAGGACTTCTTGTGTGACTGCCTGGTCGGGCCCGGATACATTTTGGGGCCCCTCGTATTCTGGCTTTTCCGGACTCCGATCATCCTATGGTTGAGTTCCAATGTCTCTTCGACCACATCATCCAGATGTTACTTTTCTGGGGTTTCTTTGCCCTTTGTGACAGGCTTTGAGTCTCTTTTCCTCTATTTTCAGACATTTTGTCCACCATTTGCCTCGATACAGTAGGGGTCTTTCCTAGGTCCTGTGGATATTAGTTAGCCTGAAAAGAGTTGACCCTGTGGTTTGTTCTTAAGGATAGTATACAGTTCTCAGTACTTCTGTCGATCCTTTATGACGGACTGCCTTGGTTCCCTTAGTTTTGCTCAGCATCGTAACCGAATATACTCTTTGTGTATCAATTTCTTGGTTGTGCGTGCTCACTTTATAGTCCCCCTGCATAACTCAGCTCCTTATATATCCTATTCTAATGTATAGAACGTTCTGGGGTGAGCTTGCTATCTCCCAAGGAGACTCTGTTGCTGCATGCGCTGATTGTAGGTCTGAAGCTTATAGCGAGAAAAGATCCCCTCCTGCCAATAGACCTCCTGTCCAATCTCCATTCCATGGAGGATGCGCAAGCAACATTGCTTGATTAGTCTGGGGCCTTGGTGAGAAGCTTGGAGACACTTTCCATCTTCCCCCATGTAGTTTCATTGGCTTAGGGCTCACCCAGGCGATCTCTGGAGAGTCAAAATTCAACAGTGGCCCAGGCCTGATGTTCGTCACCCCTGCCCTTGTCCCTTGGTTGGGGAGTTGGACCACTTTGTTAATTTTTCCCCCTGGTCCCTTCACTCTCTCAGTACTCTCAGCATGCACGTGGGGCCGACTTCTGGGGGCAATCCACCACTCCCCTCTGGGGAGCGGGGGGGGCATTATTTCAGTTTACCCACAATTCTGCCCTCTTCCCCTTGGAGGGCCATTCCCATGGTATGGTCGTCCGAGAGTGCAGCCAGGCAGAGTTCGCTCGGACTCTCTCTCGGTGAACTGTCAGATGTCTCACCCTCTCTCTCCCAGCCTGCTCCAGGTTACTCACGATCTGCTCCGTGCCCAGTCATGTTTATTCCTTCTTCTACTGCCTCAGCGGTTCCGTCTCTCACTTGGGACACAGCATCGAGGACTCCTTTAAGTCTGGGGCGCCTCCTCAACCTTCTTGGGTCCCTCTACGTTCCATCATTTCTACAGGGGCTATTTCATTGATATGAGTTGGGCGCCCTCCTCTCACAGTCCGCTCCTCTCCCTTCTCCTCAGGAGGCGGCCTTGCAGCGGAGAGGCGCTCTGCTGCGTATTCACCTCTTGGGGCCTATCTTGCTGTATTTACATGCTAAACAGCCCAGATTCATGACGGCTGTGGTTCCCCGTTAATTTGGGACCTTATGTTCTCCTTTTTTCTTGCCCGGGGAGGATTATTGTCGTGATTATCCTGAAATTGCACCAGGGGTGCAGGACAGTGTTGATTATGTTGCTCTCCTCCTGGCGGCCATTTTGGATCCCTTCACTGTAATTCTTAATGACACCCATGTGCCTTTCCAACATTCCTGTATGGCTTATTTTGATGTAGAGAATGTCTTGGTTCTCGTAGACTAGAACATTATTTAACCCCTGCCCCCTTGCATAGCACTGAGACAAGGAAGAGGAATGGAGTAATGAGGATGATCAGAAGGAGTACGCCAATGTCACATTCTAGTCTTTGGAAAAATGCTAACCAATACCAGGATTCTAAAACTGACACAGATTAACAGAACGTGAGAGAGAGATGGAGACAGCTGCGAAATCCAAATTGTTCTGACACTGGTTTAGACACCGGAGGCAAGAATAATGCAGGGCGCAGCATGGAGACTGACCAGAAGGTCATGCAGAGAAACTGAGCAGAGAGAAGTTTGCGACATTATTGCCACAAGTACCTGGTGCCACCAAAAGCAGAGGAAGGCAAAGCGTGATTCAAGTAGATAATGGACGCACTGCCCGTCAGTGGGCCAAGAGCAAAGAAGACGGTGAAACACGAGGAACGCCAAAGCCAACCGTGAATACTGGTAAACCCAGTGAGAGTGAATGGGACACTAGGGCACTTCAAGTGCAAATGCCATGTACTGTTAACAGCGAAATTAATTAAAGGAACTGGAATAGTTAATATGAATACAAACATTGTTAAAAAAGGGTTGGTGACCTAGTACTTGAAAAGCATTATTTCCTGGATGCAAGAGAGAGTTAATGGAGAACGGAAAATCCCAGGCAGTTTAGTGAAGCAGGCAAGCAGTGAGTCTGCGACTTGCCTCCACTAGAGGACAGAAAACACCCTGGCAGGAGAGTAAACCAGGCAGTGTGTCAGTTTGGGAGCTGCACCAAAGTGCGATACCCTGGCAGGAGAGTAAACCAGGGATAAGAATTATTATTATTATTATTATTATTATTATTATAATTATAAGAAGAGAAGTGAGAAATAGAGATAACCAATATAAAAAAGGAAGCATCATACCCTTTTAAGGATAAGTAGCAGAGTTGCAAATACCCTGGAAGGAGAGTACACCAGGGGTAGACAAAGGATTGAGAAAGCCCATGGGTCAAGACCGATCCTTGAAATTGTGAAACAGTGGCCATCAATATAAACGTGGAAGAACCATGCCTCTTTGAAAGATAATTGAGACACAGAGAATGAGAGAAGTAATAAAGCTGCAAGTACCCTGGCAAGACAGTACAACAAGGGTATTCCAAGGATTGAGAATGCTTAGGGGTCAACACCCATCTTATTATTGTGGAATAATCACAAACAATGGAAAAGGGAGGAACCATACCCCTTTAAGGAAAAACTGAGATCCAAAAAGTGAGGGATTGAAACATTCAAAATAACTGTGTGCTTAAGGGAGACTCAAGGGAGGAGTCGTCCCCCTTGAAACTGTGAAGTAAAAGATTGTATGAAAGGAGAAACACAGGGGAAGAGCTGTCCATCTGTGAAGCAGTTGAACATTATTGCCTCTTCTGGAAGTACTGGATAGATAGTGGAAGACCCGGAGAAATCTAGGGGAAGGGAAGACCCCTTTTCCTGGTGGAACTTTTTTTCTTTTCTTTTCTGCACCTTAGAACTTTATGTTTGGAACTGTGAAACAAAGCCTTAGGTGTATATTTTACAGAAATCCCTGAGATGCACATAATATTGAGTTTAGCATGTACTGGTCAGTTTAGGGCTTTGGACACAGGACAGAGGATGCTTTTTAGTTTAACATCCTGACACAGACTGTCCTTCGTTTTGTTGAGGCTGGGCAACCCCTCTTTGGATGAGGGATAGATAGAATTTCTCCAAACCGCTGTATTTCTTTCATGATGAATAAATCTCTGTAACCAACACTTAACACGGTACTGTGACCGAGTCCTACCCTTGATCTCTTAGAACCCTGAGGAGGAAGTGCCAGGCACAATTTGCACTCCTGCCGCCCTTTTTGAAGTACCAGGAACATTCACACCGAAATATGTGACGTATGATTAGGAAATAAACCAGTAGAGAGCCACAGTTGGGCTCTGTCCAGTACCTATCAGAATACCAGCACCTATTGGAGCAGCGACACCTAAGAAAACCTGGACAGTAAGGTACCCATTGAGAAAACCATATCGACAAGTGAGACAGAATGACGATTGTCAGAATGTAATACCCGAAAGAAGCTAAGAAGATACTGAAGGAAGAGGAATGGTGACGTCAAAAGAACCCAGACTGACTAACATATAGAAGATATAATGACCTGAGAATGATAACAAAGGAGACGAAATACCATGGATAAGTGATATCTTGAGTCTAAGGTGAAACAGTTGATGTCAAGATGTCGAACGGAAAATTATATTGTGTCTCCTATTTTATGAATATATGCATATTGGCCTACGCCAAGCTGCTTATAAGCCACTTACGAACAAATCCGCGTTGCAAGGTCTTGACCTTAGATCAATGTAAACCGCCATTTCAGGTCTATCCGCCATTTTAGATTCTCTCTGTAAAGTCACTGTGTGAGCTAAAATGGTGGACAGTGTCATTCCGAATATAACATGGCCGTCTTGACATCTGTGTACGAACTAATGTGTACCTTGCCTGCAGGCCACATGTTAGGGACATGAACTGAGACCTTGTCCTTCACTGACCTGTGTGAAGAGGATTACCTATGCCAATGAAGCTAATCCGCGAGCACATGTTGAACATAATACATTCAAATACTGAAATGTGAACGCTTGTTTGACTACATTGTATAAAACTGTTTGATAAGGTTTATCATGAAATCCTAAGATATACTGTTGCCATTGAGGCTTGTTGGCGAATGTATTAAAGGCAAGCCCTAAATGTACAGATGTATGAACTCGGCACAAACCCTAGATCTGTGATGTATTAACTTGTATTAACTTTCAGGAGGGTTGAACATCATGTTTTTGAGAGTATATAAGGTGCGACTATTCTAATGTACAGTCGCACTCACTGAGCACACCGAACCGCGCTGGAGTTTGCTGTGTTGTACTGAGGGCCAATAGCTATCTGATGCCTTGTCCTTTGAAACTGTTCAGTATAAAATAAAGATCTTTGTATGTTCCATTGTAACCCGTGTTCAGTGTATTTTTTTTTGGGGTACTCAGCCTCGATATCTTGTTTTTGTTTTCACAGTTGGCACCCGAATAGGGACCCTCAAGATTGATGCCAGCTCGTTGAAGGTTGACGCATGCTATCGGACTGGGATCGGACGGTGTGACAAAAAAAAAAGGGGGCCCCTTTCTGAAAGAGACGCAACACCTCAACAGCGCTGCACGGCCTGATCCCTCGACGATGAGCTTGCGGTCCGAGTCGACATCTTGACGAGGGTCCACTTATTGAGGCGGGCAGATTTGCCGAAATCACCAAACAAGAGGTAAAATTAGTTTAAAAGAATCTTTGAAATCCGATCAGACCTCCTTAGGATTGATCAGGTGAGTCGTGACCTGATTCTTAAGTACCCTGATAATTTGTTTTGGCACATTGTATCTGCAAATACAATTATTGACCAGGTAACACCAGTATTCTGATATGCCTGGGAAATTGTCTACCTGCTTCAGGGCGTTATTCCGCAGCAATAGAATTTAGGAATTTAGCCGTCCGGCACCACAGGAGCGGTCGCCGGCTTGTACGATTTACTGTATGGCATCGGTAGTATAGTGTTTAATGATAATAGGCACAGACAAAGTAGACATGCTTCCAAACTTCAGTGGCTAATCAATGGTACTTTTGAAATCCCTCGTATTGAGTATTTAGAATCAATATCATTAAAGAAAAAGGCTAGACCAGCAGCATTCGATGTTTTACAGAATTGGAAGAAAGAAGCTTTGTCACAGCTTAAGAGTAGAGGAAAACATGCGCGCCGTCATAAGACGAATGCTGAAAAGGCGTTGTTATATGACCAAGATAAACATCTGAGTCGGCTAGGAATATGGATAGGGCTTTCTCACTTGGCATTTAGAAAATCTATCCTTCTAAAGACCTTCATGTTTCTGATGAGCTTATTGATAAATTGTTAAATGAACGAAGGCCTCGTGCCACTGCACCACCTTTGTATGTTACTCTTCATACTGCTTTGCCTCTTCCTGCTGTTATTCCTGCTCTTCCTGCTCCACCTGTGGTTCCTGCTCCACCTGTTGTTCCTCTTCCTCCAGTCGTTGTTCCTCCACCTGTTCCTCCACCTCTTCCTATTGCACCAGTAGCAGTACCTCCATTGAACTTGCCTACTCTTCCTCTTCCAAGTGGTCCTGCACTGCTTGTAGTCGATCAGGGAGCGGGATCGAGGGTTGTTACTCGCAATACTGTACCTCCAGAGAAGAAACGTGATTTGATCGCATGGGCTAAGCATTGTATGGAGAGAAATGATCGAGCTAATGTTTTTGCCACACTTTCTAATATGGACAATTTTCCTGAGAAAAATGTTTTTATTGAAGGGTTAGGGATTCACTTATGTGTAATGTGGGACAGATTAAATAATGCAGACCTCCCACAAGGGCTGAGGGATCTGAACACTTTAGCATTTTCAAGAGACACTGTGGAGAAAGTACAAGAGCATGTTGAGAGGATATTTGAGTATAGAAAGGAGTTGGAAAGGTTACAGAACGAGGATGATGATGAGGATAGTATGTATATACAGAAACGGTTCCTTCCTTGTCGTAAATCGATATCTGAGGAAGCACCAATTTGTACGAAAGACGCAATTAGATGGATCTTAGATACGTCGATAACTCCAGTTGAAGTATATGACACATATAGTCAGTATACACCAGAAATGCAGAGGAAAGTGATATAGGTAATGGTAGAGTACCTGCAGGATGAGTGCGTAAAAAGGAAGATTTGTTGTCCCACAGAGTTATTGAGTATTTATAAGAGAGCTTTTTCATTTGACACTTCTTCGGCTGCTTTAGAGCTCTATTTGGCTCTGTTGCTTCGTAAGCGTTCGAAGTTGCCTACTTCTCAGTTGCCTATGAGAGAGGTTCCACCGACACTTGTCCCAAAGTTTGAGATCCCTGCTAATGTTGCAGCGGGTACAACTGCTGTGGAAATACCTGCACATTATGTGTCGCAGTTAGTTCACGTCCCGTTCTCAAGACAGGAATTGAACACTATTAGACAATCTATTCCTGATATTAGGAAAAATCTGACAGGGTTCTATAAAGAAATAGAGCCTGTTTTGCAATCCTCAGTATTCACCTTAAGTGATATTGATCTGTTATTTCCTGTACTCCTGCCCGTAGATTTGTGAAAACAGGTTAGGACTATAGATGATGTACCAGGGTTAGGAGATACATGGGCTAACATAATTAGACTTGATGGAGAAAGGTCAGCTGGCGAGAGACCGCCTCAGGTGATACTAACTTTGGCTGACAGAATCATTGCAATATTGAAAACTATAATCCCCGAAAAAAGAATTATTTGGGAAAAGCTTACAGCCTGTGTCCAAGGGAAGTCTGAGGGTGCTACCGAGTTCTTTAATCGGTTCTAACAGGTATTCTCGGGTTTCAGTGGACAAGACTTAGGCACAGAGTCTGGGAAAAGATTATTCGTAGTCAAATTTGTGCGTTGATTGTTGCCTGACATCCAGTCACAAATTATGTCTTCTGAGAGCGCTTGGCAATCAAAGTCTCAATCAGAGGTACTACACATGGCTCAGTACTACGAGAACCGTGTTAATAATTAAAAGGAAAGAGTTGAAAAGAGAAAAGGTGATTTGAAGACAAAAGTATTATTACAACAAATTGTTAGAGGCCCTAGAGGGGGTAGTTCGCAGATTAGAGGTCAGTATGTTCCACAATGAAATGTGCTCTTGGGTCCTGTAAACATTAACCAGTGTACCTATTGTAGACAAGAGGGTCATTGGCGTGCACAATGCCCGGTCCTTCGACAAAGGTCCAATAACGCATTTGGAAATATGGGTAGACGATCCAGAGGTCGCCCGGGTGTAGGGGGCCCTGGTAGGGGTCAGTTTGCACAGGATCCACAGCAACCTTTTTTGAAGGATAATCAGGTACCAAGTGTGGATACTAGAAACATATTCAATCATCCTTCTGACGCTTACCTCTCTGAAGAACTTCCTTTTGACGATATTCTGTTTCGTTAGGATTGTCTGAAGCAGGGTTTGGAACCGACCCCTATTCCCATTAATCAGAAAGGTCCCTACGTTGAAATGATAGTGAGAAATAGGAAACATCTATTGTTGATAGATACAGATGCACAGAAGTGTTCCATTGACCATTCTCGGGTTCCAAGCATTCCACTGTCAGGGCAAACCAATGTTTCTGTAGGGTTTTCTGGCACACCAGTTGTCTGTCCGGTTTCTTCGCCGGTACCTATTTCTTTGGGTCCCTTTACGGACCACTGTCCATTCCTTTTGACTTCGAATTGTGGAGAGAATTTGCTGGGGTTGAATCTGCTGAAGGAATTAAATGCGGTAATTCATTGTTCTTCTGATGGAGTGTGTTTGACTATTTCACCACAGCAACTTTCTGTTTCTCAATTCTTGACTAGACCTTTACCGCCAGAATTCAGTGATGTACCAGAGAGTTTATGGGCAATTGACGACAATGATGTCGGTGTTTTGCAGATTGAGCCTGTTAAAATAGTCTTGAAACATGGAGTAAAGCTGCCATGTATTCCACAATATAAGATTTCAGTTGAGGGTGAGCAAGCTTTGAAATGCATTGTTTCCAATTTTGTGCATCGAGGGGTGATTGAGGAAATTGCAGGTAGTTTGTGCAATAGTCCGATTTTGCCCATGTACAAAAAAGACAATAATGGAATTCCATTTCGTTTCATAATTGATCTACGTGCCATCAATAAGATCGTCGCTCCACAATTTCCAATTGTGCCTGATGTGACGACAATATTGACTATGATCCCGGCTTCAGCTACTTACTTTAGTGTTGTGGATCTGAAGAATGCTTTCTTTAGTATCCCTATACACAAGGACAGTAGATACCTGTTTGTGTTCACCTTAGGGGGACGCTCGTTCACCTTTACCCGTGCACCACAAGGTTACACGGAAAGTCCTAGTATCTATAGTAGGGCTTTGAAAGAGCAGCTTGATACTCTTGAATTGCCTTCTACGTGTACACTGCTTCAATATGTTGATGACTTGCTTCTAGCTGCCGACCCAGAGAGCGCTTGTAAGGAGGGCACTGTGTTATTACTTACACATCTGACCAAACATGGTCACAAAGCTTCGCTTAAAAAGTTTCAATATTGTTGTCAGGAGGTCGCCTATTTAGGCTATCTCCTGTCAAAGGAGGGAAGAAGATTGACACCTGAACGGATAAAACTCATTTCTGGCATGTCTGTCCCAAATACACAGAAAGAAGTTAGAGCCTCGATAGGTATGGCTTCTTACTGTAGGTTGTGGATCCCGAACTTCTCACTAGTGATTAAGCCGATGTTGGCTCTGACGAAGAAGGGCATTTCTTCGCCATTGCCGTGGAACACGGAACACCAGCAATCATTTGATCTGCTCAAGACTGCATTGTGCTCGGCACCGGTTTTGGGCACATCACACTATGAAAAGGCCTTTGTGTTGTTTGTGCATGAATGTGATGGATGTGTTTTGGCTGTATTAACGCAGGAACATGGAGGGAAGAATAGGCTGTGCGGTTATTTTCTTCCGCCCTTGATCCTGTAGCATGCACTTTGACAAGATGTTTGCAAGCTGTCGCTGCTGCTGCTGCGTCTGTAAAACAGAGTGAGGGAATGGTCCTAGGCCATGATCTAACCCTGATGGTGCTTCACTCTGTAGATGCTCTATTGAACAGAACTCAAATGCAACACCTCACTTCCGCACGGTTGACAAGATATGAATTGATCTTGTTTGCTCCTCACATACAAATTAAAAGGTGTTGTGTTCTTAATCCGGCTGAACTCTTACCTTTCCCGCAAGGTACTGCTTGCAGTGACGAAGAGTCACATGCCTGTCTGTACACTACCGAACAAGAGACAAAGGGTAGAATTGATCTAAAAGACACTCCTTTGAATAATCCACAAGGGGAGCTGTTTTGCGATGGCTCCTGCTTCAAACTTCCGGATGGTACATCCACAGCTGCTTATGCAATCACCACATTAAGCACGGTCATTGAAACCAAGAGAATCACGCATAACTCCGCGCAGGCCGCAGAGATTATAGCATTTACCCGAGCTTGTGAACTTTCCGGACGGTTTACAGTAAACATATATACTGACAGTCAGTATGCTTTTGGGGTGGTTCACAACTTTGGGAGACTTAGGTCAGAAAGAGGGTTCTTAACTTCACATGGCACAAAGATTCAGCATGGCTCTCAGCGCTTGCGCTCCCTACTCAGTTAGCGGTCATAAAATGTGCAGCACATCGAAAGATTGTAGATGATATAGGAAAAGGGAATGTTTTCGCTGATCAGATAGCTAAACAGACTGCCACCAATCTCTTTACGGATATGTATGTTTCAAGGGAGACCATAAATGCCTATGCAATGGATGAGGGTGTTGAGTCTGTAAGGGATATCCAAGCCGATGCCACACTAGAAGAGTCCAAGAGGTGGGCTGAGGGCTTGGGGAAACTCGATGATGATGGGTGTTGGGTGGACATAGTTGAAGGGAAATGGCTACTTCCTGACGCATATATAATGATGATGGTCGTCATGGCTCATGGCCCTACGCATATATGTGCCCGGAAGCTTACAAAAATGTTGGAGAACGTTTGGGCAAATGACAAAATCTCTAAAATAGCTGAGCGTTATGTTCAGAATTGCATGATCTGTTTATAGCACAATATGGGAAAGGGAACATCAACTCCCAGGGGAAGTTTTGGTCCACCTTCTGTCCCCTTAGAGGTCATTCACTTTGGTTTTATCGAAATGGAACAGTTTAATAACCTGAAATATGTGTTAGTTGTCATCTGTGCTTTCAGCAAATGGGTTGAGGCTTTCCCTGTTAAAGATGCTACAGCCATGACTACTGCAAAAACTATGTTAAAGGAATATTTTTCTAGGTTTGGGCTACCAAGAGTCATCTGGTCGGACAATGGTCCACATTTTGACACTGCTGTAATCCTGCAGATATGCGTGGGATTACAAATCGACAAATGGTTCAATTCGGCCAGACACGCTCAGAGCGCCGGACTAGTAGAAGACACAACGGCAACATCAAGAACAAGCTTGTGCCGGCACCAAACAAAAATGGCCGGATGCCTTACCGATTGTGTTACTAGCTATGCGTACAACCCCTCAAACTAAGACCGGGCTCTCTCCATTTGAGGTGGTAATGGGGAGACCTGCCAATATCTGGAACCTTCCAAAATATCGGTCTTTGAAAAATGTCAAAAATGTACTTCTTTCAGATTACTGTAGCCAGTTGACTAAAAACCTGTATTTGATTTATCACCAGGTGCGAGAAGCTTTACCTGTATGATACGAGGGCCCGGGCCATAGCATTCAGACCGGTAACTGGGTGTTAACGAAGGCATTTGAGCGATCCTCTTGCCTTGCACCTCGGTGGCGGGGCCCATTCCAGGTCCTGCTGGTCACACAGACGGCGGTGCGCGTCGCAGGCAGAAAGAACCGGATCCACGCGGCGCATGTCAAGAGACTTCCTCACCCGGTGCCATATAATACAGAAGAAACAGAACCCCTAGTTAATGCTGCAATGATTCCGAAGCAGTAAACAGCATTGAGAGTGCATCAGAGATTCTCTCTGAGCCCGTGAGGCCTGGGGAATCAGCCATCTTGTCTCCACACTCTCCAAAAGTTTTGCTTCCGGAAAACTGTCGTTCCGGATCTTGCATCTTCACTTGCTCTCGATACCCCGCTTCCGACGAGAAGTGATGACACATTGCTCTCGGATCAATCAGTACCAGGGACAACAAGGTACAATTTACGTCCAAGGAAATAGACTTACGGCACGGTTCGGCTGTGCAAAAAAAAAATCATCAAGGACTTGCTTTTCGCCTAAGTAATTGTTTGAAAAAGGGTATTCTGTTAGCTAGGGTTGTGGAAGGACTAAAAAGTTGCTCGGCCTGGAGGCCGCCAGCAATAAACATTGGGGTTTCTGTTTGAAGACTACAATGCCTGCAATCGCTACCGCTCATACAGGACTGATAAATGATCGTGTCACCAGCCGGGAAAATTGACAAATTGTTTGGGCCCCGAAAACGTACTGTTTTTTTTTTCATAATGTTAATTGGTTTTATAATGGTCGCTGTCTTAAGCTTTTGGCATCTCGAAGAAGTACATCCATTAGAAACCTTGTTACCGACTGAACATTTACCCACTGTTTCCACATCTGCATACACTGCCTCCTAGGGGCTCTCAGCATAGACAGAGATACTACAATAATACATTGTTACTCATCATGAATGCTACACATGCCATTTTTAATAAGTCCAACTGCTGGGTCTGTTCGCAGTTTACCACAACACAGGGATAAGGGGCTAGGTTGGTATATTCATCCTTTATCTTTGACATTTGCTTGTTATGCTTTTCTTAGAGCACTGTTCTTTGGCCGATGGAACGATAGCATCTCAGGGAACTTAGATGGTACTAATTTGAATAGTTTCGAGAAACATGTTCTTACACCTCTGGGATGCTCACTTTTCACAAATAACAGCAAGTTCAATGTTGGTTCTATTAGGCCTTCTGATAGACTGTCTTGTCCTTTTCAATCTTTGATTTCCTTCAAGATGGTTCCTATAGGCAATAAGGATGCCATGCCTCCTTCTTACACTGTTAACCATAGCCCCGATTCAGTTTCTTTCTGCATACAGAGGAATGGTACTCAGTCAATGGGAGATTTTAAAGGTTGCGCCAACGTTGCAAATTTGACTGTGGAAGACAGACCGTTGTCTATTTTGTTTGTGGTAATGTAGCATTTACATGGTTACCCAGGGATTGGCAGGGAACCTGTTATTTAGGGATCTTGTTACCTGGGGTATTCATAGCCAGTACTGTAGAGGTTTCAAAGGCTCGTCCACGACGGGACGAGAATGGTGACACTCCAGCACAGGTTCTGGGGTACAAAGCGAAATCCTTAGTGCCATTTTGGGGACAAATAGCAAATTCTGAAGACATCAGGAGACTAGCGAGAGTACTGGAGAGATCTATCAACCGGACCACAGACATACTCTATAATATGACGTTAGAACAGAAAGCAATAAGTTTAGTAGCACTTCAGAACCGGATGGCATTAGATTTCATTCTGGCTGAACGTGGTGGAGTGTGTAAATTAGTGGGGTCCGCTTGCTGTGTTTTCGTACCAGATTCCTCCCCAACTATCTTCAAGACAATACAGAATCTGCATGTCCTTAGTTCAGAAGTGCATGTTCCCGAGGGAAACTGGGATCTTAGCGCTTGGTTCTGGGACTTCTTGCGATGTTGGGGTTGGAAGGTGCTTTTGGTCTTGCTGATCATTTTGGGAATTCTGTTGTTTCTTTGTTGCTGTATAAAGTGTCTACCTAGTATATGTTCGATGCTAGGGGGATTTTGCGCACAGGCGATAGGTACGTTAGGACATGAGGTATATGCTCCAGATAAGAACTCCAAAGAATATGTGTTGAAAGAAATCCTGATAGACGATCTAATGGCAATAGATATTTGCGACAGTGATTCAGGGTATATGGATGATGAGACGTGGAATTGTTCATAAAGTGATCAGAGGTAGTTTTAGCACTTGCCATAGGCCAAAAGGACGGTTTGTCGAACATAAAATTAGATTGTGCCTCCTATTTGATGAATATATGCATATTGGCCTACGCCAAGTTGCTTATTAGCCACTTACGAAGAAATCCGCGTTGCAAGGTCTTGATCTTAGATCAATGTAAACCGCCATTTTAGGTCTATCCGCCATTTTAGATTCTCTCTGTAAAGTCACCCTGTGAGCTAAAATGATGGACAGTGTCATTCCGAATGTAACATGGCCGTCTTGACCTCTGTGTATGAACTAATGTGTAACTTGCCTGCAGGCCACATGTTAAGGTCATGAACTGAGACCTTGTCCTTCACTGACCTGTATGTAGAGTATTACCTATGCCAATGAAGCTAATCCGCGAGCACATATTGAACATAATACATTCAAATACTGAAATGTGAACGCTTGTTTGACTACATTGTATAAAACTGTTTGAGAAGGTTTAACATGTAATCCTAAAATATACTGTTGCCATTGAGGCTTGTTGGCAAATGTATTAAAGGCAAGCCCTAAATGTACAGATGTTTGAACTCGACACAAACCCTAGATCTGTGATGTATTAACTTGTATTAACTTTCAGGAGGGTTGAACATCATGTTTTTGAGAGTTTATAAGGTGCGACTATTCTAATGTACAGTCGCACTCACTGAGCACACCGAACAACGCTGGAGTTCCATGTGTTGTACTGAGGGCCGGTAGCTATCTGATGCCTTGTCCTTTGAAACTGTTCAGTATAAAATAAAGATCTTTGTATGTTCCTTTGTAACACGTGTTCGTTGTATTTCCTTTTGGGGTACTCAGCCTCGATATCTTCTTTTTGTTTTCACAAAGATGAAGAAACTTAGGCCATATGCATGATGAAGATATTCAGTTAGTTTAAACGTGTACAGATGCAAGAAACCAAAAGAAGCACCAAAATCGTGAGGCTTGCTTATGCTTAGTAGTAAGATAGATTAAGGCAAGCGCCACCTATACATATATCTACCTCAAGCACTTTATATAAGTATACTTACACTACGCACAAGAGCAGAATCAACCAAAGGTTACTAAAGGTCTCAAGAGGAGAGTTTTGCAGCAAACAAATCGAGAATTAAAGATGAAGAGAAATTCAGACGAAGATAACCATGCCAAGAAGCCAAGGTTGTATCAGCTGTAATAGGCCAACAGTGGATACAATTAAAGAGAAGAAGAACAGAGTATCCTGTTTAGGAAAGGTCAAGATAAGCTACAGATGGCAGACGACTGGCAGAATTAAATCAAATAAACAAAATTGCATGAAGGAAAGGCTGATTTCACGGTGTCAGAATCACGTGAACCGGCAAGCAGAAAGGAATGAAACTTTCACACCTACGCATGGACTTTCGCCATACCCAGACGCCTTAACTTTCCCAGACCAAGAAGGAGACTCGAGGCCAACTACAAAGAAATAATTGGTGCATAACCACTGAGGTGATGATTGATTGTAACAATAATTGGAGGGAAGCTGGGGAAGCTGGGATGCAGACAAACTCCCTGCAAACTCCCTGCACCTGGCCAGCTATTCTGCACGCTGCTAAGAGTAAGTGGAAAAATATGAGTGGGGTTGATGCAAACCAAATCATAGTGGACCGTGTAATCTAGGATCCTATAGTTAATGGAACCAATGAGACGTTGTACTTTTAGTAATGTTTACAGTCGTCATTTTGAAGGAAGTGCTTAGTTTCCCCACCTGACATTGTTTATCCAAGCACCTATATTAAAGTTACCTTCCTAGCACCAGTCAAGTTGCATGCTAAAGTTTAAGAGTTACACGTCAGTGATGATGAATGTTTGGTATACATGTTATGTTTTTTCTGAACTTAGTTGGAGTTGAACGAGAAGGAAGATCGAGCAATTTCTGATATTCATTGGACTCCCTGTTCTTTGTACTTGTCATTAAACGGACTCCCTTTGCCAAACTATTGAGTTGTCATTATTGATTTGGTGCAAGAGTACGAATCTGCATCCCCATCCATCTCAAGGGTGCTGCTGCTCATCTTAAAGCGCTGTTTGGAAAAACCCCAGTCCTATGGGTCCATCCTGCACACTTGGTAGCACCCATTGGCCGTCGACATAAGTAACTCTGGGTCCTCGGCAATATCACGAGTCCTTTGCCATCCGGCTGAGTAGAATGAGAAGCTCCCCGTAGATAGTGGTTAGTCTAAGTAAAAACCCTGCAGGTTAGGTCTGAAGGAACATTTGATTTCACCCAAAAAACCCTTCCCACTTCTACGAGCAGCCGATCGGACGAACAGCATGGAGAGGCGGTAACGAAAGTGGTGATCCCGAGCACCACGGTGAGTGAAAAAGACTGAACGCTTTGGCAAAAAGTTGCATGCCTTAAAATAAGTAAGGGAAGGAATTGGAGGGAGGTGGGACAAAAGTAACATGAGAGTAAGAGTATAATATATACATATTGCCATATGTCTGGAGGGGTGGGCACTACGAGCAATCTTTATCTAAGACCCCTGAGTACAAGTGGATCCTGAAGGTCAGCACTGGCTGAGTTTCTTTGAACTCTGGGACATGGAAATGGTTAATGGTAGAACAACTAATGACTGCCCAGCCCACTTTACTTGGAAAGGGGCTGGTGCGAAGAGTACGCTGGATTATATTTTTGTCACAGAGGATATTGCTGGCCGGGTGAAGGACATGAAAGTGGCCAAAAATATATGGAGTGACCATGCCGTGCTCGAGCTAACTATAAATGCTGATGGTGCAAACCATGTAACAAAATCTATGGGAGACATAAGGGTCAACCATGCAGCTACATGTATCTCGTGGTCTGAGAGAAATATAGCCAAAGTGGTAGCCTCTTTGTCAGCAGACTGTTATGGGGACACCAATTTATTCCAAGTCATGTCAATAGAGGGGATTGAACATTGGATATCTACTTTTGCAATATCGCATGCTTCAGTTGGTGCGGGAGGGGCGTCAACTTGTCTCAGTCAGAGAAATCAATACGATTGTGAAGTGAGAGATGCAAAAAGGCGACTGAGAGCAGACATTAGTAGGGCAAGGAAAAAATCTCTAGCGACTAAATGTTTTGTTTCTGTATGTAAAACACTTAAGGGAAAATACTGGTCTTGGTTAAGACAAAAAAAAACACCTAAAGAAACTAAATCAATGGCAAGAGACTATAAGGATATTGTGTATAAATAATACTCATAACATCTGGGCTCTTTTAGGAGAATTGAGAGGAAATAGAACCAATTCAATCCTGAATCCTATAGGAGCCCATAGATGGGAAAGTTTCTTGAGAGAGCGCAACACCCTGATCAATGGTAATGATAAGGAGGCTGATAACAGTATTCGCCCTGGGCCTCCATTTATGGTAATTGTCGCTGCACTAGTAGAGAAGATAAACAAGTTAAAATCCTCTAGGGCACACGGCCCTAATGGCCTGGCCAACATCATATTGAAATGTAACCCTAGTTTTTGGGCGGAAGTATTAAAGATCCTCTTCGACAAAATTATGCTCGAAGGCAAAATACCCCCCTCATGGCAAACTGCCACTCTTATCCCAGTACACAAGAAAGGTGACAAGAGCGATCCGAGCAACTATAGATTACTGTTGATGCTCAATTCCACCAGTAAACTCTTTGTGGGTCTAATCTTGGATAAATTACAAGAATGGGCAGAGAAGGAGTATATATTTAATTGTTTCCAAAGTGGTTTTCGGAGGGGCTACTCAACAATACATAACCTGATTATTCTTGACACCTTGCATACAGCTGCCAGGAAAAAGGGGAGTCCGCTGCTGTATGCATTATACATACATTTTAAAGCAGTCTTTGATTTGGTTCGCAGAGACATCCTGTGGTCTAAATTAGAATTGCTTGGTTGCCCCAAAGGCCTGTTATACTACCTGAGGCTCCTTCATCAGAATAATACAGTTTCCCTTAAGTTGGATTTGCAAGGCAATATGACTGCCCAAATTGTACAAAACAGAGTAGTCAAGCAGGGGTGTGTGACGGCCCCAACTATTTATAATTTGTTTATATACGATCTACCTGTGGCTATCGGTAAGGTATATAATTGTCCCCCAAACATTGGTGATAAGCACTGTTCAGTCCTTGAGTACGCAGACGACTTAGTGATATTAGATCATACACTTAGCGGTCTGCGGAGATCTGCAGAAGCCTTATGGCTGTATGCTAACAGCAATGGACTGCCAATAAATATACAGAAAACACAACTGATGCTATTCACAAACAAAAAGGTAACACACACCAGTTTAAAGGTACAGAAGCTCGAGATTCTATATACCCCAAATTATAGATATTTGGGAATTGATATCAAAATTCAGGGGGACTATCTCCAGTGTAGGCAGAATAGAAAGATCAGGGCCGCCCAAAGTACTTCTCTTGTATACCGCTTCACTATTACTCATGGCGGCTTCACCATATGGGCTGCATGATTGTTATACCAACAGGTTCTAGTCCCGATGATGACCTATGGTCTTGAAGCCCTAATAAATCTGGACCTGAATTGGTTGCAGGCTGTGGAAGGCAAATATTGGAGAAAGATCTTGGGCCTCCCAACCTGCATACCAATGGCCATCATTAGGCTTGAATTAGGACTGATTTAATTAAAATCACAGGTACTTAAGAAAAGGGCTGAACTATATCTGTTGATGCTGAGTAAATCAGGCAATCCACTTGTTGACACCCTGAGGGTTGAATCTGCTAAACAGTCTGGGAATGTTCTCCTAAAAAACAAGGTTGTCATATACCTGAAAGGAATTGGCTGGAATATGCTAGCTGAGGGGTTTACTCAAAGGTCCAGTTTTTCTCTCTCCAAAAAAGCTGATCTTTGGGATAGGATAGGAAACTATGCACATCTGGAGAATCTCAAAAATTATCAATTTATTAAGTATATGCTATATAAAAAAGCTGCAGTTACCTCAATCTGTGCCCAGCAGTTAGACTGAGGCATTTTATCCTGTTACTTAGGATGAACTATCTGCCGCTTATGGCTTGCACAGGGGTAATGAATCAGATACCTCATATTGAAAGTTACTGCAGACTAGGTAAAAAAAAGTCAACAGCAGAAACAGGGAAACATGTGCTAACTAACTTCCCTAAATTATCTGCGAAATTTCAGACCCAATATGGTAGATATACTCATAATGCTGACTTTATAGCAGAATTAGCCTTTTGGTGGAGAAGTATTAATAATTTCAACATGAGGCGCCTGATCGCATTATATAATGTTTGGTTAGTAATTGAGCGTCTACTGGGAATTTCCATCTGAAACAATTTTATGTTGCCCCTGAGATGCCAATGCTTACTTGTGTGCTGTCCCTCCCGAACCCCTTGGTTAATGACAGCAGGAAGGATGACTCTTTTTCGTATGGTTGTTCATGTGTAGCCTTGTTAGTGGTAGACACAATCTGAGATCTATTGCTCTCAATTGTGGACACTTCTATTTATTTATTTGTGTCATTTCTTAAATATTTCAGTCTATTTAAATTAATGATGGTAATTGTTAAGATGGATTTCTGAACTCTGTCCTGGAGTGGCAGAGGTTCAGAAGGCCAGCCCAGTTTCTTGGACAGGGTAACCTCTGGACAAGCCAGACCAATCAAGGTAGCGATCGCGGTGGTCAAGACTAGGTCTCAAGAGGGGTGAGGGTGACTGAAAGCCCGCAATGAGCACACAAAGCAAGGACGCTTACAAATTACTCCAAGCAGGTGTTATATTAAAAATATAGACACATTTATTACAAGGCCTTTGTAACATTGACCATAGCAAAGAATCACGATAAAACTCAAGTAAACCAACACATCACAATCAAATACAATATATATACAATTACCGAAGGGTCTAAAGAGTTCGAAGCACGATATATGCAGACCACCTTGATGGGGAGGAAAACAGGCAGTGCAAGGAATCGTTAGACCCAGTCCGCCTTCAGAGGCCACCTAACTAGAAGGAAGTCCGAGCCCTACAAAGAGTGGAGCCTTGTGCTCAAAAGTACCTGCACACGCTGGTGCCAATGGGCCAAGGGGAGTCTCTTCAAGGAAGTCAGGCAGTTCAGAGCAGTGAACAAAGGAGGGCGAACAGATCTCCGCTACTCAAGCGCGGCCTCCACTTGTGGGCAGAAGCAGAGCACGAGTGCGAAAAAGGTGTGCTGTTTAACACAGCGTGGAAAAGCTACAGGCTACTGCAGGAGGGCGACCAGTTCCTAGCGTTGCTACTCACCGGTCCCCGATGAAGGCAAACCCAGGCTTCTCCGCGTCAGTTTCAGTGCTGGCAGGTTCAGATACGTGCAGGGGACATCTCGGCATCATGTAGATTCCGCGGCAGCAGAAGTTAGAGTTGAGGATGTCCCAAACGCAGTGAACCCGCACAGATTGTTACCACAGCAGGGCAACGAAGCGGCTGTGTGTATTTCAGCCCAATGAACACTTCTCACTTCAGACCTGGGAATGCCAAGTGTATGAATCGTGTGAGAGTGTCAAGGACTCGTAATACAGCAGCAACTTGACGGCGGTGACAGAGCAAGACTCCTGGGTAAGCTGGTCAGTCCACTGGTTGGCCCAGAGACGCTTCCGAAGGCTTACGTGCAGGAGATGATGAAGATGGCGAGAATAGTTGTTCCCACTATTCCAAAGGGTCGAAGTACCAGTACAGGCCTTCTCGTTCGATCAGAGGCAGAATGGTTTCACAGGGCACAGCAGTGCAGAGGAGCAGTCCTTCAGCGGGTCACCAGCGATTCCTCGGTTCAGCCTCCTAGTTGCAGGATACAGGCTCCTGTATCCGTCGTTCGTGAGAACTCAGGAGATCGACATGGTAGTGGTGTTTCCAGCCTCCTCTTATCCAGAGTTCCCTTCGCGCCAAACCGGAGGGGACCCAATGGGAGATCTGCTCACAAAACACTCACACCATACGTGGACCTATCATGGACCACGGTGGTCCCAGGCATTCAAGACACACTAGACTCTCTGGCACCCAGGATGTGTATTGGGACCAGACATCACAGCCCACATCCTGGAGGCACACACAAGGCATGCAGAAGCCCGCGAAAGCATCTGTGTTTCGCGGGAAAGTACATGCCCAAATAAGGATGGCCCCGGGTCGGCTCGACCTGGGGAAGGTGAAGGGGCAAGACGGTCAACGGACAGGACAAACAACCTCGTGGCATGGCCATTTTGGAAGCCAGGCCACCCATTTTGGCCAAATGTGAGAAGCGCGGTTAACAGGGCAAAAGGGAGTTCAAAAACACAAAGAAACGATCGCTGCCACCAGTCCCGTCCGTGACATACTTGCACAGTTTGTTATAAATCCATCGAGAGTTTCTAGGGCCTGTAGAATGACTAGAGACCCAAGAGCGCGGTAATGTAAGTTACGGTGCACTCTTGTGCCATGATGCGCGAAAGCTGCAACATGAGAAAAGAACTACGGAAAACAACGTTTCCCGGTACTGACTGTCTTAAGGGCATGTCAGTTTACCCGTAAGAATGGAGCGAAAGCCCAGAGGATTGCGGCGGAAGGCTGCGCTTCTCTGGCAAAGTCTAGATCAGGGTGAAAACAACAGAAAAATGTTTAGGGGTTGCCACATGGAAGGAAAATTACCTACAATTAAGAAATCTTTCCTAACAGTAATTATTAGGTTTTATACTTTTTGCACTGAGAAGCTGAGTCATTATTATTATGCTGTACTTAGTATGTTGTATTGAAGTAGATAATATGTATATTTTATGTGTATATTTTATGTTTAACGTTTATTTATAAACTATATCACATTAAAATGATTAATTAAATAAATAAATATAAGAGGAAAATATTGACTAGAGGGTGGCCGAGCAATAGAGAGAGATACCAGGAGAATAACTGAGATAGGAGTATACACCCTGATACCTAGGTTTTAATAGAGCGCTAGAAGAAGCCTTCATTTAAAGTCCTGAATTAAGAGGAAGCAGATGGCATGAGATTTATGTAGCCGGCCGGAGTCTGTCTTGTCTGTCTTTTGTTTTTCTTTTTCTGACATTACGAGGTAAGAACATTTTTTGGGGAAATACCATGAAAATTGTGCGATTGAATAGACAAAATGCTGTATGGCATGGATTGTTGTTGGAAAAAATAAAAGTACACTTTTTTGTGAAAAAACGGGATTGGAGCTTGCGATGATTGGTGCTCGCTCATATCGTTGAGTTTGTTTGTGAAACGTAAAGCATAACAAAGTGCTATATAGGGAGAGGATAAACAGGTTTAAGTATGGAAGACGTTACCCCATTGGTACACTTGTGCAAACAGTTACCAAAACATGCACCTAAGCTTAAACAGTACAGTGCAGAGTGGGTTAAACAGGCAGCAAACAAAATGTTTATGCCAACGCCCCAAGGTGTCTCGCTATCTAAAGCGGTCTTGTAGCACTTGACGACAAATTTGCACACCACGTATACTGGCAAAACGTTAGATAAATGCCTAGCTAGTTTAGAACTTTGGAAGATGTACCAAGAGGAAAAGGAGGAGGAGCCACCGGTAGATTGGATGCTGAATATATGCACAGAGGGGGATGAAACGCCTTCTGCGCCACCCGCCCCATCTGAAACAAAAAGAAAAGCCAGTAAAAATGAAGGATTATACCCGTTGAGGGAGCTTAAAGCAGCCACGGGATTAGCAACCCATCATATGAGTCATCTACTCAAAGTAGTGACGAAAGCCCAGAGAAAAGCAGAGAAAGAGATACTGCCTCCAAAGTCCCATAGGACAAGGAGGGACGCGGAAAAAAAAAGAAGATTAAGCACAAGCAAGTTCATCTCTAGATACAGGAAGAGAGGGAAAGAGATGGAGAGGAGATGAGGACAGGACTGATGAGATGGCATTCACACAGAACACATGGATGGGAGGTCAGATTTTTATTAAAACTCGATGGTACAGGCATTGAGGACATGAGACAAAAGGGAGAGCCAGATGAGTTAAAAAGGAAAGACAAGGAAAAGGATAAACAATTGAAGGACGAAGAAACTAAGAAAAAGGATAGACAGAAACTAGAGCAGTTTTATCGTGAGGAGCAAGAAAGAAAACATGATCATAAGCAGAGAACAGCTGAGGATCAGGGCTGTCATGATGCCTACCCCCAGGCATCCGGACCAAGCCCATCAGCCCCGGGAGCAGGCATCTAGACATTTAGTAAAACCTCAGCAGCCCCGGCTAGGGGCTATCTGGGTTCAGTCCTGGCACCTTAGGCGCCAGGCTCATAGTAGAAATCAGTCCTGGCGTCTAAGGCGCCAGGCTCATAGTCATTACTTACCTCAGGCAGACCATGCTGCAAATGACTCCAATCCAACATGAAGCCTGAAAGGGACTATTTTTCTACAGGGACTATTTTTTACTCGGGTGTGGTTCTAGGGACTTCTTACCTGGGACTACTTTTGAGGCTATTTAAATCATGCCCGACCAGCAACACACGCTTCGCGTAATTCTGCATACAGCAGCGTAATGCTCACCGTGCCTGCAGCCTGCATCCAGTCTTCTGCCACTCCCGCCTCGAATCCGGAGCTCCTAAAACAAAGAGGAAAGAAAGGGACAAGGTTAGAAAACTAACTTATTTCTATTCCACACCTGATTCTGGATCCATCTCAACTCCGGACCTGTAAAGAACATCATTTCTGCACTCGCCGCACCTCCAGCTGCAGCGCCGTGCCATACTCACCAGTCTTCACAGCATCCTTCGGGTCGGCGCTGCCTCCATCATTTCTTCGCCGAACTTCGGCACCTAGGAGACAAAACAAAACCACCGAGGGAACCAACAAATATAATTCTTACCACCATAGACTTACCTGATTTACCTCCGGAGGCATCCTTTTGTGACTCTCCATATTTTCACGTGTCGCATCTGTAAAGAGAGACAAAACAACACGTTTTCCACGTGCAACATTTACCGGACAGCGCCGGGTAATACAGACTCTTACCTGAGTGCCACCAGCTGCCACAAGAGCATCTTTTCACGAGCCAGCTGCAAGACAAGAAAAGAGGGGGGGAACAAGAGTGAACATCGGACATATTGAACTCTATGAACTTAATACTTACTGGTCCTCACCAAGAACCTCAGAGTCAATACTCTCTGGAACTCTCCCGAGCCTTTAAACCAGTGAAGTAACTGGAATCGACGTGCCCCTGCAAATCCACGCAGGATGGAGAGCTCATCTTTCAAGAATATAAGGTGAGATTGCTGTGAGGGCATTTCGGAGGTGATTAGTTGGGGAGGATTGTGGAGGTGCCATCACTTGAATCCACAAGTGGCTAAATCCATCTCTCCACTTGCAGGAGAATATTTCTACGGGTTAAGCAGACAAGATTACAAGGGCAGATCCAGTCAGTCATCGCTGCACTACGCATCACGTGGGTGGAGACCGCAGCTGTCTGGGTCCGACCGACGCCCCTGTGGGAGCCAGGGGAGCGTAACAAGGACAGGCAGGAACAAAGGGGAATAGAAGAAGAAGAACAAAAAATACAGGAGAAAAGAGTAAAAAGATGAAGGGATGAGGAAATACGAAGGGCAAATGAACGAAGAGATGCGAGGAAACAAGAACAAGATAGAGTCAGAGAGGAGGCGAGGAAGCGCAGAGAATTTGATGACGACATAGAATGTAAGCGAAGACAGAGAGCATGGGATCTTGAATATCTGGAAAGAGAGGTTAAAAAACCTGATCCAGTAGTAGACTGGCAAGACATAGAAAAATTCTTTCCTGAGTACGATTTAGTACCAGGAATGTCTAGGGCAAATATAGAAGATGACCTCGACACCAGAAGCATCAGAGAGACAATCGATAGAATATATGATATGATGGGGCTAGAACAGGTACCCCAAGGGAAAAGAGAGGGCGAGCGTCTTGAGAGCACTCAGTTGTACAACACTGAGGATGCCTCCTGCAGTAGCAGAAATAGAGAGCTGTCCCTAGATAAGTTGACGCTAACCAGAAATGAGGAGGATGAGAGAGGTTGCACGAGTTGGGCACAGATAATATCGGATGCAGAAAGAGAGGAATGGGAAGAAAGAGAAGATGAGAGAAGATGCGAAAAACGCTTCTCTAGAGGAAAAGGAATAAGATGGTCAGATTCTAGTGGATCTGCACCAAAGACATCAGAGTCAGCCACACAATCAGACCGACATGAAAGAGTATCTTACGGTCAGAGGGGGGTGTCTCCACCACCCTATGTGAGCAGACTAAGGACATTGCCAAGTAGATGGCGATGTGGGAACATTACCCCTGCAGTGGATAGAAAAATGATGAGAGAAGAAAAGGAGTGCCATGTGTTACATTTCTGTTACTCGAAAAGGGAGGAAGGAGACCACAATATATACCATGGCCACACATGGATCGGGGAAATCTGAAAAATAAGCTTCCAATGTTGACATCGGGAGCCGGAAAATGGATACATGAGTTTGAAAAATTAAGGGTCTTTTAATCGCCATACTTGGTGATAGATCTGACGATGTGTGGACATGTGCAGGTTACCCTGGTGTGACTACAGTTAATACTGTGCATCATGGAGCGCCGTTTAACAATTGCAGAAACGCGGTATGGAAAGCATTGCAATTGCTATACCCGGATATTTCAGACATGGGAGCTATAATGACACGTAAGATGAAGAAGTCAGAGGATCCTTTGCTTTACATCCAGAATTTCCAAGACACCTGGGTGCTGGACACTCGTGAATCTTGGGGGAAATCCATACTCGTGTTTTACCACATATTATGCCAAGAGCTGCCAGATCAAGTACAGCGGCAGCTCAAGAATTTGGTAGGAATAGAGGCTAAACTGTGGTCTGAGATACAGTTGACCATAGCGCACTATTGCAGGTTGCTGCTAGAGAAGAATTGCAAGAAAGAGGATGCACATAAAGGTGAAGAGGCAAAATTAGTCCAGAAGAAATTGTCAAAATATGCCATTGACGGGAATATGATAACTAGCACAGACGGATCAAACATACAGCAGGTCAATAATCAAAGGCAGGTTGATCAAGGCAATAACAGGTTTTACCCAAGAGGGAAGGGCTTTCGAGGAAGGGGATGGCAGAGTAATCAGGGAGGTTTTCAAAATAATCAGGGAGGTTTCCAAAATATGCAAAATGGCAAACAGGATATATCAAATGGGCAAATGATCAGACCACTGCCAATATGTTGGACTGTAAGGCCTGATAGCCTTACAGACAAACCAATGAAACTGAAGATAGTTTCTATTTAGGCCAAGAATACCTATGCATGAGGAAAATGGACAAGTGTTTCCCTTGGTAATATACACAGCCATAGTACGAGGCAAAATGGCAGTGATCAATGGTTGTGATGATGAAGGCAGACAATGGTGCACAGTAATCGCCATTAAGGAAGGATACAGATTGATTGACGTCACTGATGATGATCTGTTTGAAGAACAAACAAGTGTAGATGAAATGACAGTTGAGGTTAATCTCATTTATTGGGTGAAAATGTTAAAAAGAGAAGTGCCCCAGAGAATGATGCTGGCACAAAATCGTCCTGAATATTTTGATGACGACATGGCAAAAGTGCCTGTCTCAGTATGAACTACGGGCCCTTATGACGTAGGTTTATTGAAAGGAGTCAGAGAAGTGAAGATTAAATTGAAACCAGGAGCAATTTTACCAAAGGCACAACAGTATCCTATGTCTAGGGAAGCAGATGAAGGGATTTTCAAAACAATTTCTGCTATGATGGAGCAGGGCATTTTGGTGACATCAGAGTCATCATGTAATACTGCAGTTTACCCTATCAAAAAATCAAAGTGAGGGTCTTGGCGTTTAATCCAAGACCTACGCCCAATAAATGATATTGTAGAGGCCGAGTTCCATCTAGTCCCTAACCCGTCCGCAATCCAATGTAATATACCCGTTGAGGCAAAGTATTTCACAGTGATTGACTTGAAAAATGCTTTTTTCTCAATCTCATTGCACAAAGACTCACACGATTTGACATCATTCATGTTCAGACAAGTTCATCTGAAAAGTACAAGGTTACCTCAGAGGTACTGCAAGTCTCCTTCGATTTTCAACAGAGTCCTGCAGATGGACTTAAGCAAAATTGCATTAGAGTGCTGTCTTGCAATATGTGCATAACATCTTACTTTGCAGCATGACAGAGGAAACACGCAGACACACTACTATTCAGCTATTGACTTTATTGGCTGAGAAAGGATATAAAGTTGACGAAGAGAAGTTACAGTATTGTCAACAAGAAGTGCTGTACATAGGCCACTTAAACTGATATGAGGGGAAAAGGGTTACCCCTGAAAGGGCTGAAGCCAAATTAAACACAGCCAAACCACACACAATAAAACAAACGCAGAGTTTTCTATGATTATGCCATTATGTCAGGGCATGGGTCTTTGACTATAGCTCTTATGCCAAGCCCTTGTTACAACCCCTGAAGAAGTGTCAGGGTACCCTGGGTCTTATTCTGTGATGGTGGTTGATTTAGGGTGTGATTAGTTAAGTATTACTATGCATTCTTTCATTGTGTGCTGGTTGGGCCTTAACTGTATCATTTAGAGTGCGGATAGAATCCTAAGTCAAGATGGAGGGTCACAGCAGTGATCTGATTGGCTGAGAATTCCTTTTGTTTAGCTGGAAGGAGTGCTCAACTGCCTTTCATTGTCTACCATCAGCTGAGCAAGTCAAGTACTTTAGAAGATCCAGTGGTGGGCCCTGTTTGCCTTTGCCTGGCCTACCTTGAGAGAGCTAAGAAGAAAGTTTTGGGGTTATACTGGAGAAAACAGGAATGAACTGTGAGCTGTGGACGCTTCAAGTTAAAGAGATAACTGCCTGGCTGACATTTACCTCATCAGTTAATGAACCTTTGTTCTGAACCATAAAAGTGACTAATACAAGTAAATAAGTGGTTATAAACAGATATTATAATCTGTGAGACTCTGCAGTAAAGCAGGTTTTATTTTTTTGTCACGTGCGTGCATGACTTTCTTTTATCTGAGCCAGCGCTATGAAGAATGTTAATTCTTTCCTAAACAGAATCGTGATTTAATGTAAATATTCTTTGAGAAATATTCGCCGTATTTTAGGCTAGCGTAATGTTAAATACTTCAGCATTCCCATAAATTACAACCCCGGTGGCCGCTGAGGGAATTGCATTTTAAAAGTTGATAAGTGATAACATAACAAAAGCGTTAGTTTATAGTTATTAAACAGGTATGCAGCTTAGGTGGAGTTAGTAAATAATTAAACAGTGGTTAAGGTTGCAGAGGCAAAGTTAAAGGAGGTGTGATAATTTAAAGACTTTGAAGATTGCAGTGACTTTTTATCCATCAGTGGAGAGAGGAGCACGGAAGACTCAGTATTCTGTTTGCATCCAGGTCCATAAAAACAATTTGTTTGAACAAGAAGTTTAAAGAAAAGAGGTTGAAAAGACAAAGCTTAAAGAGCAACCATTTTTCTGTACATATCTTTATTTTTTGGAGTAAAGACAGACTGAACACAGTTTTTCAGCCACTCTATGGAAAGCTGTATTACCTTTATTTTCTTGAAGCTTTAATGTTTCCATCCTCTGGGCAGATAGCAGAGGATTAACAGGTACAAGAGTTATTCAGCAGTTCATTATACCTTGAAGCCAAAGTAAAAGTAGATTTAGTATGTTGACTGCATAATCTGTGATTCCTTCCTTGCTGCAGATATCCTGATGGTCCAGAAGTCTGGAAGGAGTCTGTTGTTTGTTATTTTTTCCACATCCCCTTTGCCCCAGAGGTGTGGAATATTTAGATGTGGAGATTATTGATTGAGTGTTTCACACCTTAGAGGGTCAGTCGGGGTTCAGCAGCTTCTGCAGATCATCAGACAGGACTCAGCCTGATAAGAAGGCACAGGTGACGAAAGAAAACAGTGTGTTGACTGAGATCATGGAAGAAGGGTTTGTTGAACTAAAAATGGCCATTTGCACAGCGCCAGTTTTAGGGATTCCCAATTATACAGAGGATTTCTACCTGTTTTCACACACGAATAGCAGTGTTATGACAGCAGTACTCACACAGAGAACCACGTTGGGGTACAAGCCCCTGGCATACTAGAGTGGAAATTTGGACCCAGTAATGAGAGGTCATGTGCGAACAAAGTTTAGCTGCCGCACCGTTCGCCATAGAAAAAGCCACAACCATTATGATGAGATGCTCAATGACGTTGTTCGTCGAACACGCATTATTTGCCATTCTAGAGAAACCAAAAGGCACATTGACATCACAGAGAGCCTTGGCGTATGAAGTAATCATATCAAATCTATCGATTAAAATAATCTGATTCAGAATAGTGAACCCAGCTATGTTTATAGCAGAGCCAGTCACTGAAGGAGAGCCAATCCATGACTGTGCGAACTTGAAGAATTTTATTATGAGATTCCCAGAATTATAGCAAATGCATTGGCAGAAGGAGAAATCGTCTTCGTTGACGGTTCTTCAAGAATCGATCAAAATAATAGGCAGAGATATACAGGCACGGCTGTGATGAAGCACACAGCAAATGGAGAATTTTGAGTATTCATTAGTGCATGATTACCATCGCATTATTCAGCACAAGCTGCAGAATTATTGGCGTTGATACTCGCACTCGAGAATCATGCAGACCAGGAAGTGACGGTGTACAGAGACTTCGACTATGTGACATCAACAGTGCATGCAAGCCTAGCGCTCTGGAAAAGGAGGGGCTACTTCCGAGCGGATGGCACGCCAGTGCAACACGCCAGCCTTATTGGACAGGCTCATGAAGGCACTACAACTTCCAGAAGGCACACGACTTCCAGTCGTGAAATGCGCCGCCCACACGATAGGGACAGATTTTATCTCTACGTGGAAATCAAGCAGCAGACACGGAAGCCAAGCGTGTGGCGACCAAAATTTAAATAATAATGAAGGTGGAAGTAAGTGAAGTGCATGAGAGAATGATTGTTGCACGAAGTGAACCTGAAAGTTAAAGTATTTGGAGAAAACCCAGTTAATGTAACTCCAAGGGGAGGCACCACAGGAAGAGAAAAACCTCTGGAGGTGACGAGGGTGTTCTTTAAACCGCTCCGAAGCTTGTGGCGACAAGACAGCACTGGTAAACCGGTGATGCCTATAGCCTTATTGAAAATAACACTGGAACAGTTACACTATCCAGCACACATGACAAAAGAGAATCTAGCAGCGACAATTGCCAAAGACTAGTTTATACCGAACTTGGCAGAACACGTTGCATTTTTTATGGTGAACTGTATAATCTGCCAACATGGCTGGGCATAAAAACTACGAGTAATTAGAGGAGTCATCCCAAGGCCTAATGGGTTTTTTTAGCACTTGCATGTCAATTAATTCGATATGATTCAACGGTTACAAGTACCTAATTGTTGTGGTGTGTTCATTGTCTAGATGGATAGAAGGAGGTCCATGTACACACCCAGGCTCTACCTGAGTGGCCAAATTTCTGGTAAGGGAGGTATTTTCCAGATGGGGAGTATTTGAGATCATGAGGTCAGACAATGGACCTCACTTTGTTAATGCAGTATTTGAAAAGATCTGCTTGTTGCTTGGTATAAAGCACAAGTTCTCATCGGCGTACCATCCTCAAGGGAATGGGATAGCCAATTTGAAGCTTACTCTAAAGAACGGATGGCTACATTGCCTTCTACTGGCACTGTATGCGCTCAGAATTCAGCCTGGTTCTGACCACCATCTCACACTGCATGAAATCATGACAGGCAGAAGGATGCACATGCCATTAACACCCCGAGATAGATGTGATGCTCAGCCAACAGAGGAAGTGTTAGGATCAGAAATGCAAAATTACTTGAATTGCATGACATCTTGTTTTACTGTAATTTCAGGACAGCTGCAGTGACGACAAGAAGGGAGCAGGGCAGCACAGAACACAGAAGGAGATATTGCAACAAACCAAGTTCAGGGTTTACGTGTACCACAAGTGTTCCCTGGGGACACGGTCCTGGTGAGAAATTACATGAGAAAAAAGTGGGATGAGCCAAGATTCAATGGTCCGAGTGGAGGACGTCACTCCCTCTGCAGTCAAGTTACAGGGAAGAAGAGTTTGGATGTTTTTGGGTGACATCAAGCCAAACATTGGAGAAGACCCTCTGCCCTAACCCCACCATGTAGAGACTACAGACAACGGGGAAGAACCACAGCACGTGCAAACGAGATCCATGATGAGCAAGAAGGACGCATGACCAGCAAAGCAAAGGCAAAGAACTTCTGTGCAAAGTTGTGGTTTAATTTTGGACATTTCCTCTGAGCAAAATAAGGGGATAAGGACATAAAAATATGGACACTCTGTGCATCCTAGCTGCAGGGTGAAGAAGAAAACTGCACATATAAGCCACAACATCGTTTGTTGACCATGAACTTTGGACTGAGGCACACTGAAGCCTTGATAAGAGAAGATATGCCAAATTTTGATTGAGGACACATAAATTGGAAGAGATTACAGTATGCTGATTCTTTTAACACAGAAGCCTTATTTGGACTCACTTATGGCGTCACACGGTAGTGGCATCACTCAGGACGTTTTGATCTATTTCGAGTTAGTATTGAGATCGTACCCATCGCTAGTGGAAAGGCTCACTAACATCATCGAATTTCTTCAAGATCCTGAAAAGGAAAAGACAATAAGGAGGCTGCTCATCGTGATTACCGAGCAGTTCCTTTTGCTTCCGGAGTACAGGGAAGACAAGACAAATGTCCCTGTCACCAGAAGCTAGCAGACTTGCAAGCAATGTGTTTGTTTGCCTAATTGAGGACTTTCCAGAACTTGTGGGGAGACCTGCCAGTTTTGATGTCCTCACTTTCATAAGAGACCCAGCGAATTCTACTACCTAGCACTAGTCGCACGATCCCCCTGTCATTTCTGTGACATACCAGCCACACACACCAGCTGCACACACACACACCCACAGCCACTATCCAGGATCATGATGCCCAAGAATGCACCTCCCAATCATAGCATAGTTTCACTCTCCTGCACTCTCCCTGCCACACTCTGCTCAGCCAGACTAACAGCCATCCTTATAGCCCTCACTATAATGGCCTCTACGCCTCCCCACATATTCCCAGCACACTTCACCCAGCGCCCGGCACTAAATTCACATGCCGAAGCACCAGACTACAACATCACACAGTCTCGGCCACCTAGCCTAGCCACCAGACTCCGCAATCTCAGAAATCGATCACTTCCTGGGTATTTACTCTGCTCACCCACACCCATCACTAGAAACACCAGATTAGGCACCCACATTGCACCACTACCCCATACTAAGATGAGCATAGGCATTGCCCCTCACACCCCACCACTCGAACATGCCTCTACACTACTTCACACTAAGCTCCTCACTACCACACACCACAACAAGCACACTTCACCCCATACTAGTACAATCAAAAACATCAAAGGCACACAACACCCACCTCTTCAATGTGTACTACTGAACGTACGCTCCCTACCTTCACATGCCCTCGAGATAAATGATCTACTATCCACACTTAATCTGGACTTACTTTGCATCACCGAATTCTGGCTCAATGATGCCTCCTGCCCAGCCACCGCACTAGCCCTACCCACAGGCTACACCATCCTGAGGCAAGATAGATGTGATAAGATTGGAGGGTGAGTCGCCCTTATCCACAAAGACTCACTATCCATCAGATTAGCAGACCATAGTACATGGGGTGGTAATGCGGATATGCTATCAGCCAAGCTTACGCTCTCCCCCAATAATCTAATCAACATCCACATCCTATACAGGCCTCCCGGACTCCCAGCTGACTTCCAAGAGCACCTCTCCCATCGACTCAGCAACAACATTAAAAAGTCCTCCATAATCCTTCTATTAGGAGACTTAAATTTAGGATACAGTGATCCTAAGGATAAATCCGCTGCGACACTAGCTAAAGAACTCGCAGACTTAGGTTTCTCCCAAAGAGTCCTCACCCCTACTCACTCCAAAGGCTGCACCCTTGACTGGGTCATAGATCACAACTGTGCATCCAACATTACCTCAAACAGCGCCCTTCCTTGGACGGACAACACATGCATCAAATTCCTCATCCCCACCAACCCTAAACCTAAAACTCTCACCCACGCACCACCTGCCACAATAAGAAGTTCTGAAAAACTCAACGCAGACAACTTTCGTCCCCACCTTAAAAGCCCCTGCCTAGCACCACCTTTCTCTCAGGACCCAAATATACTATCAGCTATCTTCAATGATACTCTCACCAATGCCATAAACTCTATAGCCCCACTTGAAAGCAAGAAGGAAAAAAAATCATTTCACTGCAACTTTTGGTTCTCAGAAGAACTCCAAACCCTCCATGCTCAAAAGCGCCAAACGGATCCGAGTGATCTAAATAAGAGCCTCTTCAAACAAATAGCCCTCCGATATAAAAAAGCCATTTTAGCAGAAAGATCCAACCTCTTTGATGATAGGATCTCAAAGGCCAACTCCCAAGCTAAAGAACTATTCACAATCTTTAATGAATTAGTCACTCCTCCGGCTACCGCTGACGAGATACTAAAGACAAAGCCTGGTGTGCCAGCATTCAGTCCGCCATGCTCAACAAAATAAACTCCTCCAGAACAAAATCCAAAACCACTGCAAAGCCCTCCCAAACCAAAAAACCAACCGCCCTACACAAGACAAGCATAGTAATCTCAATCACGCTCAATTCTCCTTCAGAAACGTCACTGAACCTGAGGTCCTTAATCTCATCAAAAACCTCAAACCATCCCTCTGCAAAGCAGACATTTGCCCTCCCAAAATCATCAAGGAATGCGCCAATGACCTAGCACCCCTGATTACTGCCTTCATTAACGCATCTTTCCAAACAGGAACTGTCCCAAACTATCTCAAGGAAGCCTGGGTGCAGCCACTTCTAAAAAAGCCCACACTTGACCCAGCGCAACCCAACAACTACAGACTGATAACAACAGTCCCGTTCCTCCTAAAATCCTGGACAAAGCAGCTCACATCTAGATCCAATCATACATAGAAGCTAACTCCATACTAGGCAAAAGACAATCTGGCTTCCGTGTCGGGCATGGAACAGAATCTGCCTTATTAGACCTAAAAAATCAAATCTCACAGATCATGGACAAAGGCAAACCTGCCTTGCTCCTCCTCCTCAATCTATCAGCTGCTTTTGACCTGGTAGATCACCAAACACTCACCACCCATCTCACCCATGCAGCCCATTTCTCTAATCAAGCAGCATCCTGGATCACTTCCTTCCTTGAAGATCTACTCCGACAGAGCTAACTCAGATCCTACCACTATAAACTGCAGTGTCCCCCAAGAATCTTGTACAGCCCCCAACCTCTATAACCTCTTCACAAAACCCCTCTTCGACCTACTTGACTCCATGGGTGTTGCATATACAAACTATGCAGACGACACTGAAGTACTTTTACCCCTATCTGGACTCTATCACCAAGACGCCACGGCCCTTAACAACATCTATGCCATTATCCAATCTTTGGCTTGCAATCAATGGCCTCTGTCTTAACGGGGAGAAGACTCAAATTCTCATCCTGGGCCAGACAAACACATTATCGAAACTAAGCCCCCAATACAACAACTTCAACATAGACAACTCAACCATCTCCGTATCATCCTCTGTCAAGACTCTAGGTGTTCACAATGATGTAAACCTATTGATGAACAAACAAGTCAGCGCCATAGTCTCTGCATCAGTGTTCAGCACCAAACTCATCAATGCCATTAAACCCAACTTATCAACCCCCAACCACTTGGCCATAGCTAGAGCAACTATAGGAGCCAAACTCGATTATTGCAACGCCCTTCTAGCTGGCACCTCCACCAAAAACATTCACAGACTGCAAACCACGCAAAACAATGCCCACAGAGCCGCCATGAGCATCCCTAGAAGAGACCATGGGCCTCATTACAACCCTGGCGTTAAGGGGTTAACAGCGCCGTAAAAGGCTGCGGCACCGTTAAACCCTTAACGCCAGATTCCCACTTTAACGCCTGCTTTTTGCAGGCGTTAAAGTCCAAGGCGCTAAGCGACCTTGGTGCTAATTACGGCACCGTAATTTGCGGTGCCGTAATTAGCGCCTTCCCCATTCCCATTGAGCCCTATGGGCCAAAAATGGGAATGGGGAAGGGGCCATGGTGAATGGGGATTTACCGCCCCGCCAACCTTGGAATGGGGCGGTAAATCCGCAATCCACCATGGCGGAATCCGGCATGGACCATGGTGCTAATAGCACCATGGTCCAATGCCAGGGTTGTAATGAGGCCCCATGTGTCCCACACCAGAAGTGAAGCACGGTGGCTCCAGGTCAAAGACCGTATTACTCTGAAAATCCTCACCATCACTCACAGGTGCATCAACAAAACCGCTCCAGCATACCTATCTGAAGCAATATCTAGGACCACATCCACTCGCTCCACCAGAGCTCAGTACACCAACCAGCTACACATACCACGCATAAAGAGAGCCACAGCGGGAGGTCTAGGCTTCTCCTATATTGCACCGAAACTCTGGAACACACTCCCTGCCACGCTTAGAGCTGAAACTTCCATCTCTGTCTTCCGCAACAACCTCAAGGCCACTCTCCTCAACTAGCAAATGGAGGACTGCCTCCTCTGCTTCTTGTAATATAACACAAATGTAATATAACTGTATTGTAACCTGTATATATTCTGCTAATGACTATGTAACTATATTGCAACCTGTATATATATTGCTAATGACCATGTAACTAAGTAACTAAGCTTTGTACTGTAACAAGTGCCACGATGTCCTCGGGCTGTTGTGCGCTATATAAATACGAATAAAACAAACAATAAAACAAACAGATGAGCATGCTCCTGCATGGTATTATAATGCAGGTCGAACTTTCTAATCATCATCAGAATTACCAGAGAAGATTGTAAACATTCCGTCGAGGGACGGATCACGAAAGTATTGCCAGAGGACTTCACTCCTGCTATGCTGACAATGAAACGACATGTTGTTTGGAGTGAAGCAAATAAGAGGCATCGACTGGGAGCTTATTTATTTTGAACACGCAAATTAAAGACTTGCTGAACACATTACCTTATTTGACATTTTCGCATATGGAAAAGAGGACTGTTTCCAGAGACAAGAGATAATCAATTATTCAGGCAAAGAGGATAATCATTCCAGTATCTGTAACCTGCAAGCAGAGACAGCAGAATTCAGGTATAAAACTATTGAGAATGTATTAAAAGTTTGTTTTTTCCTTAGATGATCGAAATGGGCAGCCAAAATAGTAATCTTTTCCTCCCTCAGGAGGTGAGACGCCCATATTGGCCCAGAAATAAGTGCTGTAAACTGACCTGCAGAGGGATTATTTACCTATGCATAGTGTTCATTATTGTATTATTGTCACTGACAATACGAACTGCATTTTTTATTGGTGCACAAAGCGTTCAGATTCCAGTGCACCCACCTAATGAGGTGCGCATGAAACCCACAAAGGTGTCCGGACCTTACATAGTCATTCCTGTTCCTAGAAGGTCTGATAGAGGAGTGAGTGAACTTGAGATGGATGTGATTAGCAATGACACACACACACTTTTGGTAACAAATAAATTATACCGCCGGAGACAGGGTCGGCGACGTAAACATGAGAAGAGGTTAATGAAAGACACACATACGCAAATGCTGAGTGCATATACACCTGGTCTAGTGTCAATAACTGCAGAACCACATTCCAAAGAATGGCAGAAGTTTGGGCAACCAACAATGAGAAGTTCCACACCAAGAGATGCCAAAGGACAAATGGAGAAAGCTGAACATTCAAAGAAACAAAAGGAGTTGGAGAATAAATGAACATAGACAGCATTGACAAGCACACCTTATCCAGCAACTGAAGGGTCAAGCCTGAGTCCTGCAATACAGCCACATGCTGTAACAGTAGCAGAGTCAATATGGACATTCATAGCGAGAGCAAGAGAGATACAAGAGGACAAGAAAAGAATGACCAGACTTTCTCCTACTCAAATGGTACAGATGAAAATGCCTGGATCATGGATGGAGATACCCGAGAATCCTCCAGCAAGAAGAAGCAATATGGATGTGTTTAAGGATGTGGTTATAGCAAACTACAGAAAAACCCTAAGAATCAGAAGAAACACACAAGAAGACAATAATGAACTAAATGACTACCTGGACAGCAAAGCACACTTGGGAAATAACATATGGTACCAACATATGAAAGAAGTTGGAAGACGACCCTCAGAGGAAGAATGCTTTGTCTGTGCACTCTTACTATACAGCATGAGGAAGTCAAAAATCTTCGTAGCTGTGGAAATAGATGTCACAACAGCACACTGTCTGTCACACATAGCAATGTGCAAGACCAGAGGCCAGTTCATGGGAAGTGATTCTTCACTCAAAAGGGCAACTGAAGCAACTGATCCAAATGAAGACGATTATGTCCAGGACATAAAGACGAGAAACAATGGAAAAACAAAGAACATTGTGATCAGATATGAGAAGCCTGGAGTTACAGGAGCAGAGATCAGAAGGGAGACAAACAAAAGACTGAACATCCAAGGGAAAACTACAGAAGAAGCTCAAAGATGGAAAGAAAGAGGCCAAATGCAAATCTGGGGAACATTGCTTTCTCCAGACGAATGGGAGAAAGGAGTAGTGATCTGTAGAGCATTGATGGTCATTGGATCCTACAAAGAAACAATTGAAAATGCACAGAGGATATGCAAGCCATTATGGCAGAGACTTGCAAGACTGCTAACATGGGTCGAAGACAGAGGAGGACCCGTACAGTTAGTGCCATTGGAGAATTCTAAATTGTGCTTCAGAAACAATGGTGCAAGAATAATGGGAGAAAATCAGAACTGTGGACACATCTTTGATGCTGCAGGAATGATGCATGGAACAGCAGTGATCATGGATTATTATTGGGTGTGTGGATCCAAAGCATATATCAGACTACCGAAGAATTGAGGAGGTATATGCACATTAGTAAATGTCCATGTTCCAGCATTGGTGATTCCGAAAAGTGATCTAAATATTGACAGTTTCCCAAAAGCAGATGCTCACCTGAGAAAGAAGAGATCTGTGGAACTGATGAGCCGAATGAAGAGAGAGAATTACTTTTCTTCCAAATCAGAAGAAGCCTTTCATGCGATCCCGTATGAACACAGGTTGTTCAGCCTAACCTCATCAGTGTTCACGACAATTCTGATGCCAAGGATTCAAATTGGAGCAAATACTAAATGATTGCAGATAACCAGATGGTAGTTACAGCAGACCATCAACACGACCATAAAAGGATTCAATGCAATCAAGGAAGAGTTAAGGGCAATTCGACTAATGACTCTCCAGAACAGATATGTCCTTGACATGATCACAGCTATGGATGGAGAGGTTTGTGCAAAAATTGGAGAATCATGTTGCACATTCATATCTTCGCACGATGACGAAAATATAACTTTAACAGAAGCCATAGGTATATTGACAAACCTGCAGAATCAGATGATAGATGAAGTTGACAAAGTTGATGATGACAGTTGGTTTGGATCACTGTCCTCATGGGTTCCACAATGGATGGCAGATGCATTCAAATTCCTAGGAGCCCTGCTAGTAATGATATTGCTTGGATTCTGTGTTATCAAGATAATAATATCTCAGTGCCAGAAAACTGCAAAAAAGGCCATAGGGATGAAGATCATGATTGATGTTGAGTCAGGATGGAAGCCCAAGGACCTGACTGATGAAGAAATAAGAGACTTTGTGAAAGCCAGCATTTATGCACTAGAAGGAACAAAGTTTCTGTATCCAAGAAACACAGAAATTATGTGGGAAGATGGATCTATTGTAATCCAAGCGGAGAATGTCAACTAATGACTTGGAATAAAGATGATCACGTAAGAACAGCAGGGTGCTTGAAAGGAGTCATAAAGATATGGACCCCAAAGAGACATTTCTTCAGACCTCTATGTCTGGATCCAGAGGATAAAATAAAGGCAGATACAAAAGAAGAAGTGAGAGTGGTCGATGAATCGCCCAGAGGGGGGAGTGAAGAGGAAGTGCCAACCATGATTCACACTCCTGCTGCCCCTTTTGAAGTACAAGGAACATTCACGCCAAAATATGTGACGTATGATGAGCAAATAAACCAGCAGAGAGCCGCAGTTGGGCTTTGTCCAGTACCTATCAGAATAACAGCACCTATTGAAGCACCAACACCTAAGAAAACCTGGGCAGTAAGGTACCCATTGAGAAAACCATATCAACAAGTGAGACAGAATGACAATTGTCACAATGAAGAAGCTAAGAAGATACTGAAGGAAGACGAATGGTGACGTCATCAGTACCCAGACTCACATATAGAAGATATAATGACCTGAGAATGATGACAAAAGAGATGAAATACCATGGATAAGTGACATCTTGAGCCTAAGGTGAAACAGTTGATATTAAGATGAAGAAACTTAGGCCATATGCATGATGAATATATTCAGTTAGTTTAAATGTGTACAGATGCAAGAAACCGCAAGAAGCACAGAAATCGTGAGGCTTGCTTATGCTTAGTAGTAAGATAGATTGCGGCAAGCGCCACCTATACATATATCCACCTCAAAAAAGTATGAGTGTGGTTGATGCCAACCCAACCATAGTGGACCATGTAATCTAGGGTCCTATAGTTAGTAGAACCAATGAGACGTGGTACGTTTAGTGATGTTTACAGTAGTCATTTTGAAGGAAGGGCTTAGTTGCCCCACCTGACATTGTTTATCCAATCCCCTCTGCCCATTACCATATACAGATATAGAACCTATATTAAATTTACCTTCCTAGAACCAGTCAAGTTGCATGCTAAATTTTAAGAGTTACACGTCAGTGATGACGAGTTTTTGGTATAAATGTTATGTTTTTTCTGAAATTAGTTGGAGTTGAAGCGAGAAGGAAGATCCAGTGATTGCTGATATTTACTGAACTCCCCGTTTTTTGTACTTGTCATTAAACGGACTCCCTTTGCCAAACTATTGAGTTGTCATTATTGATTTGGTGCAAGAGTATGAATCAGCATCCCCATCCATCCCAAGGGTGCTGCTGCTCATCTTAAAGTGCTGTTTGGAAAGCCCCCAGTCATAAGGGCCGGCTGGGATCCATCCTGCCCAACCCCCACTCTCTCTACCCCCACCCACCCTACTCTTGCTACCACCATCCACCCACCCCACTCCCATTATGTGAGCTGTTTTTTGTGTGTGCTATTATGGGCTACTTTTGACAAGTCCTCCCGAGGCTGCTTTGTTCTTCATGTTTTTGTCCTGAAACAACTTCCATCAGTCCCCACCTCCGCTCTGTCTAAACCAACCCACTCACCCACCCGTACCCTCCGTACTCCCTGCCGCTCTACCCCCACCTACCCATTCCCCACAATACTCTATCTCCTCCAATGTGCCCTACCCCCACCCTCTCTACCCAAACCTGCCCACCCTGCCCCCACTCTCTGTACCCCACCCACCCACAGTACCCCCACCCTCTCTGCCCCCACCAACCCTACTCACAATCTCTCTACCCCACCCACCCTACCCCACTCTATTTACCCCCACCCACCTAACCTACCCCCACTCTCCCTACCAACCATCACCCACCCTACACCCACTCTCTCTACTTACACTCCAATCACTCAACCCCCACCCATCCACCCTCCCCAAATGTCTCTTACACAAACACCATTCCCCCACTCTCTCTACCTCTATCCACCCCCCAACCCCACTCGCTCTACTCCTTCCTATGCTACACCCACTTGCCCTACCCTCACCCAAATTAACCCCACTCTCGCTACCGCCAGCCACCCAACTTTACCCCTACCCAGTCTACCCCCACTCTCTCTACCCCCACTCTCTCTACCCCACTCTCTCTAAACCCAACTATCCTACCCCCACTCTCTCACCCGACCCTCTTTATGCCCACCCACCAAACCCCATCTTCTCTATCACCATCCACCCTACCCCCACTCTTTATGGCCAATCACTGACCCACTTTCTCTACCCACCCACCCTCTTCCCACACTCTCTACCCCCATCCCCCTAATCCCACTATCTCTACCCATACTCCCACTTCTGCTGCTGCCAACCACCCTACCCCCAGGTCCCCGGCCACCACACGGCTTACCCCCACTCTCTCTGCCCCATCTTTCTCTAGCCCCACTCTCTCTATCCCCAGTCTGACTTTCCTACTCACCCTACCCCACTTTCCCTAACCACACCCACCCTACCCACACTCTCTCTAACCACACCCTACCACCCTAACCTCATTCTCTCTACACCCACCCACCCTACCCTCTTTACACCCATCCACCCACCCTACCCTCACCCTCTCAACCGACACACACACTACCCCCACTCTCTACTGCCACCCACACTACCCCACCCACCCAATCCCCACTATTTCTACCCATCCCCCCACTCTCTCTTTACCCCGGTATCTCGGCCCCCATACACCCACCCTACCCCCACACTCTCTCTGCCCCCAACTACCCACCTTACATCCACTCTGTCTACCCCATTCACTCAACCTACTGCCACTGTCTCTAGAGCACACCCACTCTACCCCCACTCTCTCTACCCCCACCCACCCTACCCCCACTGTCTCTATCCCCACCCAACCTCCCCGAATCTCTAGCCCAACAAACCCTACTCTCACTCTCTCTGCACAACTCTCTCTACCTGGGTATCCCCCCTCTTAGTCACATCACTTAGGAATCTCACTAACAAATTCATTATCCTGGGTGATTTTAATCACAGATTCAATGATGTATCTGATCCCAAAGCTACTGTACTTGCTTTAGCATTAAAACACATAACCGTCACCCAATTGATTAAGACCCCCACCCATACAAAAGGGTGGACCCTTGATTAGATCCTTACAATCAACACTATCATTGAGATCACCTCCATTGACACAATACCTTGGTCAGATCCCCACTTCAAGGTCGTCCTTGCCCCCGTCCACAAAGTCTGCCCACCTGCAATGAGTCCCGTCCTAGTATGGAATACTTGGAAACTTACCCATGAGCTTCTCAGGCCTACTATCTTAACTGCACTATAATCCTGCTCCTGGCCCTGCTATGATGGCCACCAGGTGCTTGCTAATCAATATAATGCCTGCCTCCCCAATACCATTGATCTGCATGTCCCTATCAATGCCAAGACTCTGAAACCACATAAGCCTAATGGTACCTGGTTCTCATAGGACCTGGTGATGCTACGCATGAACAAAAGAGCCCTTGAACATTTGTGCAGCAGACATCCATCCATGAGTAACTATGAAGCCTTCATAACTGTCTTCCATTCCTTCAAAAAGCCATTGTCTCACATAAAGCTGAGTCATACAACAAAAGAATACCAAACACTAGCTCCAACTCCAAGGAGCTCAACTCTATCCGGAGAGAACTTGAAACCCCCTCTCTCATCATCTCCATAATTCTTAATGACAAAGCATGGTGTACCACCATACAAAATGCCCTCTCCTACAAAATCGAATCACTTTGTGATCAAATCAATGCTACAAAAGCTAACCTTCAAGCCAAGGCACCCTCGCACAATGCACTTGCACATACTAAAGCGGCACACACCACCTATCCCCCTCCCTTTAAATACACAGAAGTTAATCAAGAACAGGTCCTAATCACTATTCTTTCTCTATAACCATGCAACTGCAAAGGGGACACTTGCCTGGCTCACATAGTTAAACTCTGCGCACCCACCTAGACCTCCATCATTACCGACTTTGCCAATGCATCCTTCTTGACCTTCAGTGTACCTGCCAGTATCAAAGGAGCTTGGATCACACCACTCCTTAAAAAAAGTACTTTAGATCCCTCCATTCCCACCAACTATTGTCCCATCACCATGGTCCCATTTCTGCTTAAAATACTTGACTGCTTGGCATACTTACAAATACAAAAATTCCTTGAGCACAATCAACTGCTTGGAATGAGACAGTCTCGTTTCCGACCGAAACACAGCACATAAACTGCCCTTCTCGACTTGAAAATCCACATGACAGTATCAGGTAATCTAGTTATCTTACCTCTATTAGATCTGTCCACAACCTTTGATCTGGTACATCACCACACCCATTGCTGCCACATCTCACGCCATTTCCACTTCTCTCCTGAAGCTTCTTCATGGATCAATCATTCCTTAACGAACGGTCCACCATAGTGTTCATTGGTGAAGACTCAGCCAACAACATCCCTGCTCCACTAGGCATCCCACAAGGATCGTGCCTCTCAGCCGAACTGTACAACTCCTACACCAAACCCTTGTTTGACTTATTGGATGCATTGAGTATCATCTACACTAACTTTGCAGACAATACCCAAATACCCTCCTCATCTTAGGCAATCATAATCAGAACACTGCCACAATCAATAAAGTTTACAGCACCATACAAAACTGGATGACTACCTGCAACCTCTGCCTTAATGATGAGAAAACTGAACTCCTCATTTTTGGGTCTCCTCGCCCTCTAAAAGATCTTGACATATCCTTCTCCACTTTCTGCATCAACAGTGCTATCATCCCAGTACATAAACAAGTTAAAACGCTGGGTGTTTACCTGGAAGCTGACCTGTCCGTGACCAGGCACATACATGCATTGGCCTCTGCCAATGATTACCAGTCTATGCTGATATCTCTAAGCAGGACATTCCGACCTGAGAGAAATTGCCTTACTCTAGCTACGCTACTGTAACGTTTTACTCATAGGCACTTCAGCATCTTATCTGGCAAAACTGCAACTAGTACGGAACAAAGCACGTCGTGCTGCCCTCGGCCTGAAACGATCCAATCACATCTCGGCAACCAGACGAGAAGTCCACTGGTTACCAAACAAAGTTTGCTTTGACTTCAAAACTTGCCTTTACATCGATGCATTCACAATGAGGCCCCCTGCTACCTCAACAATTGCATCACCCAGACATTTCCAGTGCATTCACTAAGATCTAGCTCCAGCATCTTCCTGCACACTTCCTTCCCCTGCATTCTCTTGCAGACCTGTGGCCCTTTATCGCATCCTCTTTTGAAACTTTGCACTCTCTCCTTGCACCCCGGTGACTATAAATGCAAAATACAAATAACAGCATTGTATGACAAAACTATTGGCTTTGTCAATGTTTGTTTTAAACATCTTGTTTGTGATTCACTATAAGCAAACCCTAATTGTTCAATGAGTCTTGCACACTTTTTCCAGTCAAGTCACACGTTTCTGAATCATTATTTTTACGACGTGTGTGCATTACTGATATTTATTGCAATGAACTGTACACATGATGTAGAATTTGCAGACAGGGTATGCATCTAGTCCTTGGCATCTAATCCCAACTCTCCTACTTATCTATATTTGTTTATCAGTTTCCTTTTTTTGACAAAGATGCCAGTGTCTAGGAATCAGAAGAACGCAATTGCTTGAAATGCAGAACCTCTGTAAAAAGACGCAAGTGTAGGAGGAACTTTTAGGTTGATACCACCTGGTGCCACCGCAACCTGTTTACTTGCAAACGTTAAACTGTCGCATTGGTGTGTCAGTAGACGGAGACTTTGAGTTCCTCTACTCCGTTTGTTAGAATTAGTAGAAAAAGCGCTATGAGCACACCATATTACTGCGCCAGAAACAATAAAGATGGATCCAAGAAAGTATTATAGTGCTGGTAAATTTAATTGAAATTGCCCTTTTAACATGACATGTGTTTCGGCAAGGTGCCTTTCTCAAATCAGGGCATGTCCAGTGCTGTTTCTTAAGATCATACTGGTGGATATGAAATGAGTAAAAACTGGGATAGAATCCCAAATCTGAAAATAACGTTTGCGTGTCCCGCAGTCGGAAGAAAATGGTGGAGGTGCCTCTTTATTGTTTCTGGCGCAGTAATATGGTGTGCTCATAGCACTTTTTCTACTAACTCTGTAAAAAGAGGATGGGACTCTTTAAGGGATGACACCTGATTTGATATTCTCCACCTGCGCCATGTCTGGAAAGGGGCAGACAGTCCCAAGGAAAGAGAATGGCCTAAGAAGCAAACATTTACAACTTAATTCATGGAATTATTTGCGTGTAAAACGGGGGTTTGTGTGCCATTCTGCCTGCAAATCCCTGAATGTTCCCTGATTGTTATCTAATCCATCCACTCCTTTGCAGCTCTGACAGGCAAAACACTTTGATACCATAACCGTTAGCAGGCAGCGCTAGATGAATGCAATATAACCTGGCATAACTAATCCTCTATGTCCTATTTAGTACTATTTACAAGTCTAGAAATTCAATAGTGTTTTCCTTTATGATTTCACAATGTTTAATTTTTTACGACTTGTTAGCCCATGGCCTTCTAAAGGCAGTGGGTATCATTAAATGACCTGGGATGATGGCTTGTATTTTTTTAGGATAGGTGGCAGAAGAGAGGCTCGATTTTTCAGCTAAAAGGCACCTTTGCATATGTCTCACTACTGCAGTTACCTACAACACGCTGCAGTGTTTACAGCCGGGTATGCAGTAGGATGGTCTTTTGATGGCCACTTCCTGTCTGCTGCATCAGACAGGAAGTGGCCATCAGGAAGTGTGCTTTTAGTCTAACAATTGCATGGTTTTAAGTATATTATATGACGCGCTGCAATAAAAGACAAATAAATTATTGAAATCGAAAAATAAACAATATGCAATAGATCACTGGTGATTGTTTCGATTGATAAACACTACCTTGTTATATATATCATAGAATAATGTGCAGAGCGTCTCTATGCCACATCTGCTTCCTAAACAGTGCATTATTTTTAAAGGTTTTCTACGAAGTGTGCAATGAAGGAAATCACCACTCCTTTTTAGGGGCAGACAATGCATTTCCAGAGGGTTTTCCTGTAGAGATTGGGATCGGGCAGGGCAGCATCCTGACCCCAACCCCATTAAAGATTTTCAAAAATGACCTAGAATCGGTGCTTTATTGAAAACATGTGTCCGTGCACCAACAATTTGAATTACAATTAGGGAAATTGCTTTAAATTAATGATGCAGGCCTCATTATAATCGTGAGCTCTGTAAGATCGCTCTTTGTGAGTAAAAAACCGCTGGCAACTGCATTCAGAACGAAGCTTAAACAACAGTGGTAGACATTAGCAGTACAATCACACAATCTCAACATAAACCGGACAGTCTGTAGGGCAACAAAACATCTTCAAAATCAATGGCTACCTTGATTGAGGTATAGTCAAATGCAGATTCCAAACAATGTATTTATTTATTTAAACACTTATATAAGCGTGTATAGCCCATGGGCATCTCGGCGCTGGTTACAGTGTAAGAGCGACAGTTGCAGACACACAGGGCCCGATTCATGGAATATTTGCCGGATCAAAGTGAATTTGCAAACCCTGATTCATGGAACTGTGCAAAGTGCATTTTTGCTGTGCAAAGTCATTTTGAACTTCAAAAATGACTATGCGCTGACTTGCACCCGACTGTGCACTGCAAAAATCCACTTTGCACGGGTTTGTGTCGGCAGTGTAAAGTCACTTTTCAGCAGAGCAAATTCACTTTGAACCGAGCAAATATTCCATGAATCGGGCCCATAGAAAGGGTGCAGATAAAAAAGTGGGGACACGTTTATTGAATAGTTGGGTTTTGAGCTTTTTCTGAAAATCTTATACGAAGGCTCATTTCACAGCACGGCGGGGAGATCGTTCAAGTAGCCGGTAGCCCAGACAGTGAATTTTTAAGGAATTCACCTCAGCACACACCGTAGTGTGTTTGCAATAATTCTGTACTCTCTCTAAAATCTTCAATTTTGTCAAAATTGTTATCGATGCACACGAATGTACATCAACTCTCAGCATGCATTCATCCTAGGGCTTTGTGTAAAAGTAAATGCGAGTCATGGGCACCAACACCCAGCTGACATGTGACAGCTCTCTATGCTTATTGTTGCACGTGTATTTATTTTTTCAGCTGGACTGTACATTTAGTCCAATGAATGAGTGTAGCTCTCTGATCTTGTCTGTGTGTTTCGATGAGGATATGGTGAGTTAAGATTGTTGGGAAGGGTGGCACAGCCCCCCCTCCTCTTCCTTCCTGCCTCCCTTTGTACTAACCTATAGTGTGAGGAGAGTGTTAAACTTATCTGGTCATAAACTATAATAATTTGTTATTTCAACTACGTTTTATCAAAAGCGCTATTATAGAATATATAATTAGTCATACCCAAGTGACTTTGGGTGTCTTTTAATGATATCCAACGGATGAAAGGCTGAGTTGGTTATGATGGCCTTTCTGGGATTTGAACCTGCAGATCACACACATCTCTCAGCAGCCAGCACTCAACCCTCTACATTATAACACTGCTATGTTTCAAATAGAACTGCACTGCTTGACCATAGTTCCTTAAGTTCCTCTCTGTATAGATTGTACTGCTTAACTATAGTTCATTTAGTTCCCCTCTGTATTAAGTGGTGAAGAGAGTGGGGTCTATCGTTTGTATCTACAGTCCACCCCCCCTAATTCCCACCCTTCGAAACTCCCCCTTCCTTTGCTCTAGCCTACCCATTTCAGTTACCCCTGCTACCCTTGAACCATAGTTGTGAACCCTGATGTACGATGTTCATTTTCTTCCCAGTTGGGTTTGTACTTCATACATCACAATTAGAACAAAAAGGGATCCTGATTACTTCCCTGCTCTACCCAGGTGGGTTAACATTTGACAAAGACGAATGAGCAGGGTCACTGAACCCAATCCATACACTTCTATTTGTGTAACGCATCAAAGACTGGTTATTTTTACTTTTTCAGAGAAATGTAATGCACAACATAAATTGTATCCAACTTAAAACATATTTCCAGGACACTCTTCAATTCACAGAAGGTATCTACATATGATACATTGGTGCTCACCCAAGACAAATACCTCAGTCATGTTACAAAACATATACATGCTTCAATCCTTGCAGCATAACATGGGGACAAATGTACAAAATCATTAAAGTGTGCTTAATTACACAATTCTTAGCAGTGTATGAATTAGACACTGGGACCTAAAGTCAAAAAGGCAACACCACTGTGTTTCGGCCATTTGAAGCTGTATTATGTAGCTGCTGTTATGTAGGCCTTCATCAGGATGGAACAAATTGTGGTGGGAGGGTCCTGTAGGCTTGTGTTCTACAAGCTGGGATCACAGCGTAGATTTTAAAGTCTGGACTGCAAAGTAGTCCGGGGATGCTAACTGACAATCCTCTGCTGGTGCGTGCAAATTAAATCCTCTTATTTAATTTTGAGGACTCCGCCAGGGACAGATCTACAGTTCGCCCTCGTAATCCAAGTAACAAGCAAGTTCACTCTATATATGTTGTGTGTTTGACAACCAAGACGGCTAACATAATATGCTGTTCCCCTACATCACTATATCTTCGATGGATCACTGATGAAAGCATTTTTCTGTAAATTGAATAAATGACACCTTCTAATCTGAAACCAAAGTGCTCCTCTTTAGATTCATCATCTGAGCAATTGTGTTTCTTTCACTTGGAAGTATCTCACAAACAGTTTTTGGTGGAATGTGCATTCACATTTCTAATTGATCACTGCTTGAAATCACAAGTACTGTCAGTACTTTGCACAAAACGGTACTTGTTGTTAACAAATGCATTACATTTTACAAGGTAGTGGAAACAAAATAAATACAATGATTGGGTTCATTCAAGTAAACTATTTCTGTATCTCTTACACAGGTGGTACAGGCCTGTGGCATATCAGGCGTTTAAATGGTGGATTCATAGAAGACTGGGATTTCATGTTCAATGACTAATACCCACCTGTGTGGTTCAAATCAATCATGATAAATATCCCAGTGAGCACGGACAATACGGTGGATTTATACAGACAGTACCTTGACCGCAACAGTATAATTTGTAGTGTCATTGCCATCCACTTTACCAAACTAAATAAGAAAAATAAAAAATGAGTTAATCTGAACAGTTGATAGAAATTTCTTGTAAGTCCACAACACATCCAAGCATCTAAGAGCATTGTAAAAGATTGGTGTGCTTTCACAGGTTTACTAGCCTATCACGCTCCCCTTAAACACATCCATCCCCCTCCGCTATCAATGAAAGTTCGCTCCTGTGGGCATGCACTCGCAAGGAGGCTGGGAGGATGAGAATGCTCAAGGTTCTGAATACCATGTACACCTCAAAGGGTTATTTTGCAGGGGGACCCTTATCTACATGGCCACCCCAGACCTGGGGCCTCATTACGAGATTCCAGCTAAAAACGGGGTCATTACCGGCATGGAGGAAATAGCGGGTCTGTGCTCATTTGACGCTGCTAATAGAGGCTGATTAACGAGTGCGCAAGCACGCGTGAACCCCCATGCCGGTAATGGCCATACTGTGATGCCGCTAAAGGCCCTCCAACCCCCCGATAGTGACATCACGGGACCCACCGATATAGCCTCCGCCTAGGAGCCACCCCTTAATACCGACCTGATAATAACATCATGTAAATACCGTGCTCGTAATACCAGACACGGAATTAATGTCATCGCGTCGGAATGGGAAATGCGCCGGTGGCCATCTTTAAAAACACAATCCATTGTAATCCTCCCAATCCACCAGTGCTGCATAGGAGAGACAAGGGCCATTGAATAGAACATGTCCAAGGCTACCCGAAAAACCAACCCCCGTCTGCGCAAGAAGCACTTCTCAGATGAGGAATTGAATATGTTGGCAGATACCCTTGCTGCCCACGGCGATGCGGTCTTCACCCATAACCTCAAAAGAGAGGTGCAGCAGAGGAAGAAGGAGATATGGGAGGAGGTAGCACGCAAGGTGTCTGCAGTTGGCACCACCCCACGCACAGTCAAAGACTGCGAAAAAAGATGGGATGACCTCCGCCTCAGGGTCCGGAACATCCTGGCCAGCAATCGTCGGGAGGCCATTGCCACAGGCAGGGGTGCCCACTCCCCGGTCAAACTCATGAGCTGGGAGGAAACATGCAGCACAACCATCCAGATGGAGTCGATAGAGGGCTTCAGGGAGATGGAGACGGGTGCCGCAACATCTGGAGATGGAGGTGAGTGACCCTGCAAACCCAGTAGGGCAAACCATGACGTAGCACAAGTGATGTGGAATGGAGCCTAGGCAAGGCAATGCATGGCCCATCATACACACATTAACATATCCATGTCCAGATGGAGGCCCAAACCCTGCCACACTGAAATGCATGCTGTGTGCCAATCCCATTACCAACATACACCCAACACACAGGGATCATTCCCATGTCATACATCATACAAACCCCAATACAACGGCATACCACCTGGCATGCATCATTGCCGAATTGAGACGTCATGACTAATGCCAATATGCCCCCCCTTCAAACTACCCTGTGTGACACACCTGTAAGATATCAATGCATGAGAAATGAAAAACTCCACAGCACCATCTCATGCATCTTGCATGTAACACCATCACTGATGCCCTACATCTCTTCTCCCCCCCCCCAGGCACCGATGGAGAAGATGGCAGTCAGGACCCAGCCACAAGACCATCCATGTCCCTGGCCAAATCACCTGGCACTGGCCAAACCACCTCCGGGGCAGCATCGCGGCCCACAGTGCAAGCCAGGGCGAGTGCACAGGCCATGCTGGCCCATGAGGGCCCCACAGCAGCGGATGAGACTGCAACCACAGAGCTGTTAACAACAGTGGAAGGGGAGGCCAGTGGCACCCGTTCTGCTGCCACAAGTTCAGTGGGTGAGGCAGCAGCCACAGCCCCACTGAGTGACGTGGACATAGGAGTGGAGGAGTACGTGGACCAAGAAGGTACAATCCATGTGGCATGTCCACACACCCCAAACCCCCCGTCGTTCCCCCCTATTCCCACCCAGGTGGAGTATGCATTCCCCTCCCCCCCATGCACTGCCATGGCCCAGGCAGGCAACTTACCGAGCAGCCAGGCACGTCGTCCAGCAGGTCGCTCCATGTGACGGGGTAGCGTGAAGTTACGCAGCACCATCGGGCGCAACAATGTGTGATGATCTTGCTGGAGTCACATACCATCTGCACATTGACGGATTGGTATTGCTTGCGATTGCGGTACACCGCCTCTACTGCACAATTCTACATGGGTGCAGTCGAGGGCACCGATGCAATTGGGCATGCTTGCCAGTGCATGGAAGCCTACTTTGGTGTCGGCAAGCTCCTGGGCAGTCCGTGGTAGCGATATGTGGGTGCTAGCGTGCTTCAAGAGGGCTTCCAGCACTTAGGTCAGCATGCGTGAAAAGAGTGGTTGTTATATACCATGCAGCTGGCCCACTGTGTGCTAGTAGCTGCCTGTGGCCAGGAAGTGGAGCACAGACACCACCTTTAGCAGCGGGGGGATGGCAGTGCGTATTTCAATGAGGCTGACAATGTCATCATGTATCATGTCCACAATAGTGGTGATGGTGTCCCGGTCCAACCGGTACAGGGTGTGGATCTGCTCAGGGGTTAGATTGAATGACTGGGTCTGATGCGAGGGATTGGTGCTGCCTACGAGATACCACTGGCTGCACTGGTGGTAATTGGTGTGACTGTCTCACCCTCCTTCTCCTACTGCGTCTCCTCAGTGCTGCCTGTTGTTGGGGCTGTAGTTGTTGTTGTTGTTGCTGCTGTTGCTGTAGCAGTACAGGAATGTCCTCCAGCCCCATGATTGCAACAACTAGTGGTATCATGTTGGTGTGGGAAGCGGTGTGGCATGTGGGTGTGCTCCTTTTCTACTGGGACAGGCTCCATTGACTCCACCTGTGGTGATTGTGTGCACCTGTGGCAGGTGCCTTCACTGCAGGTTGCTATTTATGTGTGGTCCGCGATGCCTGTATAGCTGCCGTCGTGCAGGCCCTAATTACTGCCTGCGGGATGCCGGTAAGTGCACGCCTGCGTAACTTGTCATGTCCTCCTATTACCGGCATCCCGGAATTTCCTCTGTGAAGGGGCACGTGTACGCGCACATGCCGGTATGAAGGGGCACGGTACGGGCGGTGCCGGTATTGGCGGGTTGTCGGGTCATAATGGCCCGGACCCGTTAACGATGCCGGTAATACCATTCCGCCTTCCTATTTTCATTACCTCCATGCTCGTAATGAGGCCCCTCTTGTCTCCAGACTCCCATTCATACTGTTAAACTGGAAGTAAATATTCATATGTGGGATACTTTAAATATTGTGTTGTTTTTCACTGCACAGCTCCCCATTAATATTGTTCATTTTTGCGGCATGGGTTCCCAAAAACGAAAATCACTCTGGAATGCTGTAAATGCTGGATGAAGGGTATAATTGTTATTTGGCTTTGAATCCACTGCACTAACAATTTGAAAGACAAAATGTGTTGAATAGCCACAAAGAATTGATAAGATTCACAATATTGAAAGCTTACGTTGGAAAGTTACGTTTCTATTATTGAGATCTGTGTTTAGAAGCGGTTAGTCATCCATCACATAGGGAGAATGGCAACTCAAGACACGATGTAAGCAATGTTTTAAATAAATTTTATCCATGTGAGGATGGCAAGTGTACAGTATGCTATCTTTCTTAACGTTGTGACAGATTAATGTTCAATTTGATGCAAAGAATAGACATTATACATGTTAATTGTAACTTAAATTGATAGTAACAATAATATGTACTGTGTATATTCAATTATAAAGTGGGTACTGAAATATATTTTTGCATTCTCGATTTTACATAGTCATATTATACCGATGTGCGCCTGTCATAGGTACAGTCTACCGGTCGATGGCTTCTTCAACTGTAAATGGACAATAATCATCAACAACCCATCGGTGATAACCATTATCTGGGATGATCACCAGACACCAATCTGTCCTTTTGCGGTTGCAGTACTAAGGAGCAACATGGCAGAACATAGGTTCAGAAAATGTACGGATGCAAACGTTTTGCATTTGAAATTTAGACCACTAATTTTGTCTCTGTATTGGAGTGCCATGTGCGTTGATCAGAAATCAGTGATGGAAGATAGTAACTTTCTGTGAAGAATGCAAAGACTGCATTAACCAATATTGGAAAAAGAGGTTTATATTCCAATAGAGCTAAAGCCTCTATTGGACAAAGCTACCCAAGTTTTCATGTGCTTAATGACCTTTTTTTTAGCGATCTGTCAAAATGAAAAGTACTTATTATGCACCCGACTATTGCTGTTTTCCTCAAAATAAACTGTTTCTATAATTTTTGGGAAAAGAAACAAAAGTTCTGCATTTGATATGAATGTGTGTGTTTATGTTTCTGGTTCTGCGTTAGATTACGTTATGACTTTGGTGATGACAGGGTATGTTTGGCTACTCTTCCCACTAACGTCACTAAAATAGGTGGATCTCATCATGAGTGTCTATTGATGTCAGCATCAGGGGCCGGTGATCTGAATTAGTGCTGTGAGGGCACTCGAACTTTGGGGGATGGATCAATGGATAAGATTAGCACAAGATGGTGGTATTCGACCTGACGTTTTCACATGTGTTAAAGTGAGAAACACGTCGGTGAGTTGCACTGGAATTTCTTTTAAAATGATCGATGCCTGCTTGGAAATACATGCCTGATTGATTGGACCAATGCAATTTATGACTGTTATAGCCCTTTAAGTACCCTAACCTCATTGGCAGCCTACAATTTTCGTAACAACATCAACAGTCTGTATCCTAAGCAATCTCCTCTGGGTTTTATAACTGAACTACCAACACTGAAAGAAATAAAGTGAAAGAAATTGCATGACATGATCACCTGATTGTATTGATTTTAACACATATCATGCAGCTCTAGGCACCCCTTCCATTTCTAATCACCCAGCATTAATCCCTCTTAGGGGACCTGCTGGATTTGATTGCCACTCCTCATTAGCCGCTCACAGTTCTGTATGCACCATCAATTGTTAATCACACCACGATATGCTTAAATGCAAAACAAAACAAAAAACCTGGAACAGACCACATCTGGTCTCAGAGATTTGTCTGTGAGGGCTGAGTTTTCAATCAGTCAATGACTATGGGTGTGAGCCTGGCCTTTTTGTGTTTTCGGGTCAAACCATTTTTGTTGATCTCAGGATATGTGGGAAACCCATCTCAATAACTGGATCCATCCAAGCTCTACACAATAATCTTTTCCAGCCCATGTTTCCACATTAACTGTTTTCTCCCAAATACTCTTGTCTTTTGTAATTCTTTGTCATATTAATGACCTTTGAATCTCAGAGGCTCAGGAGACCCTACTTTTCACGGGAGATTGAAGGCTGACTTAGACAAACTGCAGTTGTAAGTTTGTGCTGATGTGGTTGTTGCAAGACAAGCTAATAGATTAAAAAACCCAAGACCCAACCAACAGAAAGTAATGGAGTATCACAGTTACTCCAGCACAGCCAATTTATCCGTGCCACAACTAAGTTTCAAAATAGAACAGATGACCTGGTAATCCACCCACTGAGGTCCAGCACTCCAGTACCCAGTGAGGTACCTTAATTGTGTTCTGACCACCAGTGTAATATGGGAGCCAAATCGACTTGAACGCTGTGTTCTGGTTAACATTTATGATCTCAGGGGTACATACACATATTTTATTATTTCACAATGACATTTGTGTCATACTCTACATTTTACTAGCATATTGTTCCACTTTGTGTAATATATAACTGTTTGCTTTGTTATAACTCCTGATTATGATATTGTTTGCTTTAAGGGTTCAGCGGAATATTGCTGTCTTTGTTATATGCCACTGTTAAGCAGTTGTATCGTGGTGATTACTTTTTTCATTTTATTTTCATTACTTGTAATTGAAATCCATGTTCTTTAAAGTTTCTGGAAAACAGCTTTGATGGCTAAAATGATCCATTACACTGGCATTGAACAGGTAATGAAGACACTGGGGCTGATAGAGGCTACCTAGTTTATACTAACCATCACTCATGGAACTTGAAGCACAGAGCTAAGCTAAGCCTAATTAACTGAGCTCAAAACTTGATCTTGTCAATGGTACCCAGCCATATAAAAATGGTAAAAATGCATTATCTAATTCAGTTCAACCGGTCGAGAGTGAAATACAGAGAAATCTGAAAAATGAAATTGGACGTAGCGATTTACTTCGTGAGCATTTCATGGAGTCAAGTCCAAGTGAAGAAAGAAGATCACCCACAATTCTATGTTTTTAGGAGGACCAAATGAGTCCACAAGTGTGCTTCTTCATACTTAGGTCGGAGTTGGGCCTACTGCATATATACGGTTTCATGTGTTAAAATTGCGGCAAAAATGCCCGTTTACACAAATAATCACGGCAAAAAGGCTGTTGTTTTTCCGATGCAATACATGTAAAGGATGCAGGAAACACCCCCTCAACCCCCAAACCCATTATGCCATTTAAGGAGAACGGGGGACACCCCTACAACCCCCGCTCGCCCTAAATGGTATAATGAGTTACACCTTTACCGGTTCAAACCACAGCATCTTAGTAACCTAGTAGGAACGTTGTTTGTCTTGTTCCCTGTGACGGGTTAGAAAGAGGATGGGTTCTAGATTCAGAACTCTCCTGTGCTAAGCTCTGTTTATTAATTTTTGTAGTCCTGATTTTTGTGCAAGGTCACAGGTTAATAAGGGTGAACCCACACCCTACAAAGGTATAGAGAAACAGTTCTGGTTACCTTGCAGTTCCAGTTTTGAGAAACGTATGTATACATTAGTTCCCACGCTAGTTGCAGTGTTTCACAGTGACATTTTTATTGTAAAGTAGACACATTATCTTATGGTGTTCAGCCGACATGTGTTTCGACCTCAAGGGGTCTTTATCAAGGCAAGATGTAGATTGTAGGATGGAGGTATTTGCTGCCCCTGGCCGAGCCTCTTGGGGCTGGAGTTTCGGTATTTTCTCCAAGTTATGGGTCAAGGAATTATCCAAGGGCTGATATTACAGTCCCGGCGGTGCTGGTTGTGCTTCGACTGTTCGCCAAAGAACCCTCGAAGGACAACCCATAACTGGGAGAAAATATAGAAACTCCAGCCCAAGCTCCAGTTTCTCAAAACTGGAACTGCGAGGTAAACAGGACCATTTCTCTATTCTTCCCTGTGACCCCTAACTTCACCTCCCCTCTCCCCCTATGTTATTTTTTTCTTCTTCCCTCTTTAGCCCTACCCTTAATCTCACCTCCTTCCCCTCACCCCTCTTTTCTGTTACTGCACTTGCACGATAGGAATTGTCTCACGACCTATTAGGAATGTTATTGTTTGTCTTCTTCCCTGTGCCCCCTACCTTCACATCCCCTCTAGCCCTTTCCCCTGCATTCTTGTTACTGCACATGCAGGATCTGAATGTCTCAAGACCTAATAGGATCGTTATTGTTTTATTTTATTGTCTCCCCTTCATCCACCTCCCTTGTATTACTGCACCATGAAACACCTTCTGATGTATAGGTGCATTATAAATAAACAATAAATAAATAAATAAATAAATAAATAAATAAATAAATAAACAAATACATACATAAAATAAATGTCCTTTAAAACTCTCTCAGATGAAGCAAATCTCAAGTTTCTGTCCTAAGATGGATCTGCTTGTCACAAGAGTGCACTGAAAAACTTTGAATGCGATTACAATGTGTGAAGGAGATTCAAGTCACTACTACAAGACCAATCACAACAAACGGTTGCATGGCAGCACTATAGGATGCACTGGTTAGTTATTGGGTGGGTGTAGAGGGTCTCTTTCCTCTGATCAGCACAGTTTAGTGCTTTTGTTCACGCTGATGGTTCTGTCAGATGTTTTAATTTGATGTATAGTCCACGTCCCCAACTTCAAACTCACACTATGTTCTTCCGAGAACTCTTAGTGGCTTTGGTTTTGACTTAATAACAATCTTCTGCTGGTCCACCCTAAGACCTCCATAGGTTTTGCTGGCAGGTCCTTCCAGTTTCTCAGCAATAGGGTTGTCGGCCCCATAGAACACATCCACTGCTCTTCGGGTGTCCAGTTCTCCTTGGTCACCACTCCAATCAGGAAATCAGTCATGGATGGCAGTATTGGGGAATATTTATAGATGTTATCTTTGGCATGTGGCAAGGGACAACAGAAGAACTGAATCTATTTCTAATGTACATGAATGAGATTGACTCCCGCATACAATTCACAGCAGAAATTGAAGGCAAGAGAGTCAATGTCTCAGAAACTTACAGAACGCAATCATTTATTTCATTGATACATTTCCATCCACCTAACACTTTCAAGAGTTTGCCCTATAGTGAACTACTAAGGATATAAAGAATAGTCTTGGCTATTAATGAATGTGAATATGCCATGGAAGAAAGATTTTTAGAGCGTGGCTACACATCTGAGGAGATTAATGAGGGCAGACAGAAAGAAGAAACAAGACAAGTTTTATTACAGGAAGTCCAAAGAAGGAATACACCAGACTTAGTGTATGCATCAAGGTTTTCATTACAGTGTCAGAAAAGCAAAAATATAGTCAACAAGAATTGGTCAATTATATCAGAAGATGTCACAATAGGCAAACTGTTTAGATCAAGACCAACGTTTGCTTACACACGTAGTAAGAATATGAAAGATCTATAGACACATAATGATACAATCAGTAAGGAAGTGGTCATAAAAAAACAGGGACCTTTCCATGCCTTTAATATGTCAACTGTGGGTATGTCACAAAAGGTAACATGGTTTTCCATGCTAATACAGGAAAGAAAATCAGACTAAGATGCTTTGCTACTTGTGAAACATTGAATATCATTTACTGTATCTAATGTCTGTGTGCGAAAAAATATTTAGGGTAATCCACATGAAATGCAAAGACCCTTTGGAGTGATCATCGGTTCATCCTGTGCACGGGCAACATGAAATCACTGGTAGTAAGGCACTTTCTAGAAGTGGGCCACCAGATGTCACAGATAAAGTTTCAGATTCTGGAGGTGGTCAAGAAGAGACCACGTGGTACCGACAGGGGCAAACTTCTCAATCAGAGAGAATGGTTTTGGATAGAGACTCTGAATTCCATTTTTCCAGGAGCAATGAACGAGCAGTGCAATGAGAACTGTTTTTGTGTTGAACTGGATGTAACTACATGTTATTGGGTTTGTTGACATGGCAGTAACGGGCCATTATCACTCTGAAGACAATGTTGACATTGTTATGGTAAATACTATCCTTCTAAATATTGTAAGATATGCAGTTCACAGAAAGAATAGATTTATCTTAAGTCATTAACACTCAAGACAAAGTAAGAAATTGAACTGTTTTGTGGCTGATACTATCCTTATGAAGATTTGATTTTTCATAGTTTAGTAACAAACTGTTATCACACTAAAGACCGAGTTGGAAATGGAATTGTTTTGTGGTAAATATTGTCCATATAATGTTTACAGAATGTTCACTTGACAGGAAGATACATTTTATCCCAACACGGTTTAGCAAACTTAATTGGGATTGAGAGGGAGGAATGACTTGCACATATATGCATGCAATCTTTCAAGTGGCAATTAATGAACATATTGGGACAGTATGGGTAACAGTGGGGCTCCCACAACGGAAAACACCACCTCAAATTAGTTTCTACATTCATAGGTATAAATGAGCATTGCTAACCTATTTGTGTGAGCCTCCCGCACGTGGAGCGTAGTAGCGAGGTGGTGTCATCATATTGATGATGTCACTAGATTGGTATTTTGCTGTGTGTAATTATGAAAAGAAAAAATCATGAGGCTTACCAGCACCCTTGTTTCCGGACCAGCAAACTATGTGTTTGCAGTGCTGGACTGGCCCACCGGGATACCGGGACTTCCCCCAGTAGGCCTCAGGGTCATAGGGCCTCTTTTCTTGCTCGGAAGGATACATGAATTATGAACGAACATCCAGGCCAAACTTGGAGGTTCGATATTCACTATCATACTGGCTGCTGCATTTCTTTTGTGCCCCTACCCGGGAGGCGACAGGCGGCCTCACGCCTGCGCATTTCATTGAGGGCAGGGCAAGGGAACCGCACATGCCCTGCAGCCCTAGACTATCTGCTGTGCAGTGCTCACATCACATGATGCACACATTGCGCAAGTGCAGAGCAGTCCGGGCGACCTCAGTGCTGACTCTGCTGCGTTGCTCCTAAGACTAGGCAAACAGGCAGGGAAGTTTGCACAGGCCCCGGGCTGCCAGCGCCGGCGCTTCTTCACTGATTTCAGGTGCGTATGCTGCTAGGGAGTGGTGCCGGAATTGGTCCAATGAAGGGAGCAGCACTGCACATATGGCGATGGGTATTGTATGCCATGTGCCAATGCTTTCACTTTTATGATGAGGAGTGGGTGTCTTTCTTGAACACATTCCTCCCATTATGCTGAGCCACATGGAGACCTCTGCATGAGTTACCTTTTCTGGAAATATGCACATGGGGCACAGTGTATCGGGAAGACCACAGGGTACACGTATGGGTGGATAGCTGTCATTGCATATACTTTAAAGAACCGAAGCAGGACAGGCCCTGCATGGTCCCGCACCCTTCCGTTAGTTTCTGTGAAAAGCTGTACGTGGTGCATGAGGGTGGCAATGGGGTACCTGTAGGAAGGGATGGGAACCCGTAGTTGCTTTGGTTTAATGATTCTCTGGTCCTTACCAGGAGGGTCTGGTGCACTCGGCATTATATAGTTCCGCTCGCATGCTACTCCGTGTCGTATCCCATTCTTTTCGGCTTAATCTCACGTTGTTTCCAATGTATTCCCTGCCCTCTTAAGCTCACTGCTTGCTTTAAGTATTAAAATAGGAAAAGGACTATATTAACAAGCTAACAAACCACTCAATCAGTGGGATCATTCTTCTTGTGTTACAGCTGCCAGCTGGCCCCATTTTTCGGCGGCGACTTGAGGGGGCCGCAACAAAGGGGCTGTGGCATGACCATTCAATCCACAGTGACTCACTGAATGTGTAATTCAAAAATGCAAATATTGACAATGTACACAGCGCCCACTGGCACAACTCGGATAGCCTGTTGTGGCTTAAGTAGAAGGTGCTGCCCCATACTGGTTCTCAGGCCCTTACCCCGGAAACCACCACTTGGAAGTTTGTGCTACATTTGCGTGCTATTACATCCAATGCATATCCATGTTGTACATGCATTAGATATTGCCATAAACACTCATTGCTGATTCTAATCAGAATTGCTTGCTACTCTTGCTACCAATCGCTGGTCGGGGGGATGGGGGAGGGTGAAAAGGTAGCCCTATCGTGCAATGTTCGTAACAGATTACTCACGTATTTCCGCGGCAGGCGTTCAACCGGCTGATCTACATGGGCAAGAATGAAGAACTATCTCTGGAGCAAACAGTGCAAAGGCTGTACTGAGAGGTCACACAATTGGTCTGTGAGGGAGAGTTTGAAATATTCGGCCTCTGTATTGTGTGCATCATGTTAGCCCTGGTGGTGCACGTAGCCCCTGAATGTGCAGAGCGTGTGCACCCATGCAATATCCCAGCATCTGTGCGGCACACTCTGAGCAGTGATAGAGCAGAGGGCCATCGTCTGAAAGAGTGTGCCATGGAGGGTGGACTGCAGTGGCTGCGGTGGAGGAGCGGGATAGATTGCTCGGTGAGCGGGGGTTTTAGGGCCTGGAGCTCTGTGAAATATGCCTCTTGCCTTTGTTTGCTTTCGGCTTCTTTGAAGCCCCGGATGGGGCAGTTGAGTTTAAGGCGTCATGGGGGTCTTGTGTGCTCGGTCCTTCTTTCTAGGGTAGGGTGTGAGGTGTAACACTTCATATTTTGGGAGTGGGGTTAACTTCAGAGAACGTGTGTGGGGTGGGGCAGGGGGAAACTTGTGTGAGGGCATTTCACATCTTTACACAATCTAAGGAGGCTGTTCGGGTGCAGCTTTAAGAGTTGCAGTCTGAAGCAAGACACTTGAGGATTGCTTGAAGAATGATTTGTTGCCTCGACCCTCCCTCCCCCCCACCTCCAGCTCTCCTGCAATCATGCTCCTGTCAATGTCCCATTGGCAGCAGCGAGTGCTTTGGCTTGAAGGGTAGAGAGATGTGGTTGAATATTGGGAAGGCGAGGGATTGGCAGCCAGGCAGATTTTGTAATCGCTGCATTTCTTACTTTCCTTCATTCAGTGATAAATGCGCCTTGGGAAGCAGTCCACAGGGAGTGGAAAGTTCATTGATGTTGGCCCCTAGTTTAAATGATTATTCCAAGAATACATTTATCGTGCCTGTATAACTGTACATGCACATGCGGTGACTGCATGCGCTTTAGGGCGGTGGTATTAATGGGGTTGCACTGCAGGCCAGATGCATCATAGTATGAAGGTGGGTGGCAGACAGGGGAAGACAGAAAGCAAGGAGGGAAACAAAGGGGTGAGGGAATTGGAGGGCAAGGGAAGTGAGCCTAGGCGAGATTGAAGAGCTTTGTGCAAAAGGCTGCACCGAGAGGTCAGACAAACAGTCTGCAAGGGACCGTTTGAAACATTTGGTCTCTTTTATTTGTGCATCATTTAAAACATAACTTTCTAATCCATATATGTTTAAAACATGCTTTAAATGCGACTAACTTTATTCAACAATTTATTGGGGGACACTCTCAATCCCTAAATAGAAGGGTTGGGCTCAGGCGCTGTGCTCGCTCCTTATGTGAAATATGGGGCCACTTTGAAAAAGAATTCCAGGGCCACTTTTGGTTCCCAGTCCAGCCTTGTGTGTTTGCCTACCAGAGCCATTGTGTCTGACAGGTCTGACCCTGCCCGGTGCAGCGGTCAAGGTAGGCAAACCCATCATGGAAACACTGGCACCGTTAGCAACACTGTTAGTTTCCATGTCCCCACTCCCATATGGGAATGGGGATTTACAAATTTACTGGCGCCTGAATTCCCGGGCGACGTATCGTAATGCGCTGGTACATTTTTATGGGTTGCACCGTTAGGGTTACCAACGGACCGGAATGAGGCCAATGGACTTTACAGGAATGTTACAGTGTTACTGCGTGTTTTTCCCCCAAGACGGCTCATCAGACCTACAATACAGAAGGAGAATTCTCCACAGAAGGTAAACACGTACAATTTTTATTACAGTTTGGATCGAATGGTCTAATTACAACCAACATACTCATGATGCTTTTTATTCATTTTTTTGTTTCCCTCTATTGGTAATTAAAAGGTGCAATGGGGCCGTGCATGAACCATCACGCCTTAACCTTAATAGTAGTGAAGGTATGTAATTACTATGATAATGTATAAAAAAATTGTATTTTATTTCTATCCATGATTATTTCAGATCCTTGAAGAGGAACTCATGTCCGAAATGCATCGGATCTGCATGAAATTAAAACCTGTTTTTTCACACAACTGTTGCAATTTTCATCTTTGGAATGGAGTGATAAATGTATATTGGACAATTTAAAGAAATATATAAGAGGAATTGATATTGATATTTTACTTTATTTATTTTATTTATAACAAGAATGTTATATGGCAGGCCATTGGAGGTTCTCCCGGTCTCTGACAATTAGCTTGCCATAATCCGGTTTCTTGTAAACCACAATCCCTAGTGCATAGGCATTTCCGCTGTGGGCCTAATATTAAGATAACCTTTGTTTAAAAGTAAGCAGTTAAGTGGTGCCCACGCAACGCAGTTTTCTCTTAACTCTTACAATATCAAAAGAATTCTGCCAGCAGCAGATACATACACGTACAAATGCATATTTTAGGCATTCAGTTGTGGGCACCGCGCAGGAGGTCCAGGGAAGTAGCAATTTTAGCAGCATTGCGTGCAACACTACTACAAACCATCCAGGTATATAATTCATATTTAATGATTTATTATTATTAGACAGCTCAAATCAAAGCAACCACTTTATTAAAAAAAAATGTATTTTAATTGGCAGTTGTCACATAACAAATATACACATCATCTCATATATTTCCGACCCAAAAACTCTCCTTTTTTATTTCAGTTTTTCTCCCCTCCAAAAAATAAAACAACCAAATCCACCCACAACCCCCTAACACCTTCCCCCTCCAGGGTAACCAAAGAAGCAAAGTTAAAAGAAATATCGCCAATTTTCAATACCACAAATGTCTATCTCATCCTTTGCAATGCGGTCTGCACAATGCCATCTAGCCTGGCGTCCAGCCCAAAGTCCCCTTTTACTTACAGCCCCTTCGCCACAGTTACCTTCATGACAGCCCTTCTCTCACCTCCCACAGACTCTGCACCATTTCCCCGAGGGGCCCTAAACAGAGACATACTTATCTAGGAAAGGTGCCCACTCCAATGCACATGTCGGCCCCTGATCATGCTGCTGCCCTGTCACCTGTTCCATCTCATAACTATCTCAGGCTTTCAAAGCCCATTGTCCCTCAGTGGGGAGCAAAGCCCTCTTCTTTCCCCCTGCCAGGCACGCACGCGCAGCTAGCAGGAGAAAATTAACCATGTGGGAGCCTCCTCCACTCCCCCTCCATCTCCTCAACCCCAAACACCACCAACCTGGGGAACAGGGGTTTTTCCATGCCATCCAAAGATTGTATCCCACCAGGACCTCCTTCCAGTCCTTCTGTACCTCGGAACACCCCCACCATATGTGTCAGTAATCCATTCTCCGGCGAAGCCCCTCAAGCACTTAGGATCTATTTCCACATACATCTTTGACAGCCTTACCAGGTCCCACTGCCATCGGTGTGTCAATTTAATCTCATGGAGCTTGTATCGACAGGCAATTGACATGCTGTGCGCATTCTCACAAAGCATTTCCCACTGCCCTGCATCTAGATCTAGCCCCATATCTCGTTCCCATCTTCTTTTATGCATCTCTATGTCTCCCCCATGGGCTGCCAGCAACACCTGATTCAATTTGTAAATCAGACCCTTCATGGAAATCTGTATTCCCAGGGCTCCAGTTCCCTCTGCAGGGCCCCCTTCCAGTCTGGCCTCAATAATGCACCTTTTAATTGAAGGTATTTAAACAATGACAGCTGTCCTATACCTAGTCCCTCCTCCAACACAGGTAGTCCTATGAACTCCTCTCCCATCACTACCTGCCCACTCTTTCTAGCCCTGCCTCAAACCAGCCCCGAAACAGTGTGGCTTCCGGGATGAGATCATGTATCAGGGGTGCCCTTAGCATTGATGGCCATGTTGTAACTCCAGTCATGTCCCTCTTAGTTCTCCACAGCATCCACATTGGGCCCAAAATATGACGCTCCGTGGTAGTGTCGCTATGGGTGTTTACAGCCACTCTCTCACTGTGACTGTCTCAGCAAGTGGTTCACCCACTGCCTCTGCCTGTCGTTTTGCAAATGTGGGATCAGCCTCGAAAACTGTTCCACTCTGTAGTAAAATCACATATCTGATAACACTACGCCTCCCTTCTCCTTTGGCTGTATCATTACCTTATATGGAACCCTCTGCTTTTATCCCTGCCACATGAACTTCTCCATCTGAAGTTTCATTTCCATAAAATGGGTTTGCGGCATTGCAGTTGGAGGTGCCTGGTAATGGTATAACACCTTCAGAAGGAACACCATTTTGACAGCATTCAACTTACCCAGCCAGACAAAGTGAGCCGAGATCATCTCTCCAATTCAAAAAGAGAGCGCCATATAAAGGTCTCAGAGATCCTGTGCTATCTGCATCCCTAAATACTTTATACTTTCTCTAGTAATTGGGATACCTAGGTCCAGCAGGTGATCCTCGCCCCTTCACATCCCTAGACCAAGGGGAAACAGAACTGATTTATCCATGTTAACTTTGAACCCCTATACCTGCCCATACTCTGTCAGCAGCCGGAGTACCCTCCTCACAGAGGAGGCCACATCTGAAAGATGATGGAGGATATCATCCGCATAGAGACTGATCTTGTACTCTATATTTCCCACCCTAATACCAGCAACCTGCCCATCATGCTTTATTTTGATGCTGAGCTGCTCAATAATTAATGCAAAAAGCAGGGGGAACAATGGGCATCCCTGCCTATTGCCTCTGCCGAGACCAAACTCTTGTGATGTTCCCCCATTCACCACGACCATCACCTTGGGTGCTGCATATACAGCTCTGATTGCCTGCTGCATTCACTCCCCAAGCCGTATTTTATGAAGAATTGCAAACAGGAACTCCCACTCTACCCTGTTGAAAGCCTTTGTGGAGTCCAACCTCATTAGGGTTTACCTCTCTGAGTCTGCAGATACATGTTCCATGAGGTTGTGAGTCTTTCTAATGGCATTAGTTCCTTGTCTCCCTAATATAAATCCCACCTGATCTGGGTGTATCAACCTGAGCATCATTCCCTCCAAACGGGCTGCCAGTATGCGCATAAATATTTTCTCATCTACATTTAGTAATGATATTGGACTGCATCAGGAGCATCGACTAGGGTCCCTCTACTCCTTATGTATCACCATTATCAGTGCATTACTGAAGGATGTTGGGGCAGTCCCTGTTTCTAGTATATTGTTATACACCTTCGTCATTTGTGCCACTAGTAATCCAGCAAAGTGCTTATAAAATCTTGTCAAGTAGCCATCCTCGCCAGGGGCCTTGCCATTCGGGAGCCGCTGGATGGCCTTCAGCACAACCTCCACATCTATCAGGTTTTCCAATTCACTGACCTTCAGACCCGTGAGTGCCCCATCTTAAAACCTCAGAGATATTCTGCACAGTCCCCCCATCTTCTCACATTCTGTATCATATAGGTTTTCATAATAGCTCCCATCTGGCATATTCTCCACTGAGCTCTTCTCATCCCGTAGTTCTACCACCCATCACTCCACCCATTGCACTTTAAGCCATGCAGAAAGCGACATTTCTGCTTAAGATATTTGAGCTTGTGGAGGGTATTCCCCATCTGAAGCCCCTTCAGCTCAGCCCATCTTTTATGGATTGTGTCCATCTTTTCCACACCTTAATCTCCCTCGATATGCATCAGCGATTCCTCTTTTACAATCTCAGCTCTAAGTGATACCTCCCTCAGCCTCTTTCTCGCTTTCTTTGTGCCCCTTCTCTCATTAAAAATACCCTCCATGTGGCCTTCCCAGCCTCCCAAACCACATTGATACCCACCTCTGCCCTATCATTCATCTCAAAATATGGCGTAATTTCCTCTTCAAACTTTTCCGCAAATGGCTGATCGTGTCACAGGGTTTCATTGCACCTCCATCTACTTTCAGCTCTGGTACGTCCCTCTAGGTCCAACCTCATTACTTCCATATCATGGTCTGGCCATCCCACTTTTCAAATGACGCTGCTAATCACCCTCCCCCTTGACCTCTGTACAGGAGCAGATAGTCAATCCTGGTATAGGTGGTTTGTGGGAAAGATAACAAGGTATAACCCTCTGTCCCTGGGTGCATCATTCTCCAAACATCCACCAGTCCTCCTCCCACTATGGCGTGACCCAGATGTCCTTCCCACCTCCCATCATCTGAGAGTGGGGGGTCCTTTGAAGATCGTCTGTCCAACAACTCATCTGCACAACCAATAAAGTCCCTGCCTATGATATACAGATCTCCCATGGTGGCCATTATGGCATTCAGGGCTCCCTGGATGAACGCCACAGAGGCTTGATTAGGGACATACAGCACCACCAGCACTAGTCTCACCCCTTCCATGTCACCCTGTATGATAATCAATCACCCCTCCATCAGTTTCACTACTATCTCATTCTCAATCCGTCTCTGCATATACAGTATGACTACCACCCCTCCCCACTTCGTCGCACCTGAAGCCCAATACACTTGCCCAATCCCTGCTCCATACACTCTCCTCTCCCCCTACCCCTCTCCACCAATCTGGTCTCTTGTATGAACATCAGTTCCAAGGAAACTCTCACTGACATCCTCTTTGTTGTGCCTTCACCTGATTTGGGGACCCTTCATATGATCTCTGTGCTCTCTCCTTTCTCCACTTCTCCCATTAATGGTGGCACCCGTTGGGACGTCCTATTGGCCTCCTTCCACTCCTCTAAGGTCATCATTAATGTTTACTCTGATGGGACTGTCTTGGTCCAAGGCCCTCAGGCCAACCTTCACCTCTTTGATAGATGCTTCCCACGCCTCATCAACTTCCTTTCTTCTCCTGTTGTCCCCCATCCCCTTTCCTCAGCTACCTTGCCCTCCCCCGCCCTCTCCGACCCTCTCGGGCTCCTTCTACACCTCCGCAGGGCGTACCTCTGATCTGTACCCCTCCCCGGAAGTCCTTCAAGGATGGCAACCTTCTCCACATTGCCACTCTTAACTCTCGCTCTGCGGTCAAACATTCCTCTGATATCTGCCGCCTTCTTGAAGAACTTGACCTTCATGTCCTCAGTCTCACTGAGACATGGTTCACGGCCATCTCTGTCACCAGCTTTGACACGCTCCTACCTGATGTCTACAAGATCCTCTCTGTGCCCAGGCCAAACAGATCTGGTGGGGGTGTAGCCCTTATCTTCCCTGAGTGGATTCCTGCCTCTGTCACCCCTACGCAGACCTACTCCTCTTTCGAATGCCTTTACTGCCGGCTCTGTCTCTCACCAAGCCATTCCCTTACTGTGGCTACTATCGGCCACCTGGTCAGATTTCGTCCTTCCTCTCTGAGTGGGCTGACCACTCCTCCTCACTCCTGGCCTCAACCACTCAACTCCTCCTTCTTGGAGACTTCAACATCCACCTGGAAGCCTCCTGTGCCCCTCTGGACTTTTTTTGTGACCTGTGTGACTCTCTCTCACTCACCATTCTCCCCTCTGCCCCGACTCATTCTGCAGGGCACACTCTTGATGTTCTTATCTCCTCTAACCTTCCCCTCTCTGTCCCTCTCGCCACTCCTCTCCTGCAGTGATCACTTTCTCCTATCCTCCCACCTCACCCTCCCTACCCCCTAGGCCAAGCCACCTCTATCACTGCCACCCACCTTCTCGGTCATCCGTCCCATGAAGCACACGTCAATTGAGGCTTTCACCACCACCTTCTCACCCCCTCCTCTCCCTTTGGCTGACTCTCACGCTGACACAGCCCACTCCTTGCTCCACTCTTCTATATCTGATACACTTGGTATCCTTGCCCTTGTCATGAGAATCTGCCTGAAGCCCAATGCCAAGTGTAACTCCTGGTATAACTCAGATCTCGCCACCCTAAAACGCATGTGCAGGGTGGCTGAGAGGAAATAGAGTGCTTCATGTTCATCCTCTGACAACTGGCCTGCCGCCTGCTGCAAAGGCAATACCGGCTCTCCGTCCTCACCAAGAAGAGATCTCATATCCAAGCCCACATCTCTGCAGCATATAAGAACTTGGCTGATCTCTTTAAAATATGCAAGGAACTAGCCAATCCTGCCACAGTCTCTACCTCTCCTGTACCTTCCCAGGCCCTCTGCATGGCACTGGCTTCTCACTTCATTTCAAAAACTCAGGACATCCTGTCCTCACTCTCCTCCTATTGCCTCCCTTCCTCCATCCCCTGCTCTTCCTCTGGCCCTTCTGCAGCCACCCCTCTCCCTCCTTATCTGCCTTTCCCCTTTTCTCTGCTGACAATGTTTCTAGACAAGTCCGATCTATGAAAGTCTCGTCGAAACAGGTTCACCCCTGTTCCTCCAAAACTATGAAGGACCACATTGACTCCCTGGCTCCTGCCGTGGCTGATTTCTGCAATCACACCTTCACCACTGGAGTCTTCCCACCCCCTTGAAGCACTCCCTTGTGCACCCCCTTCTTAAGAAAACCTCTTCTGACCCCTCCTGCCCGGCTAGCTATCGCCCAATCTCCATCACTCCCTTTCTGAGGAAGCTCCTGGAGAAACTGGCCATCTCCCAGCTTAATCTCCACACTGAATCTGTTGGTTGTCTTCATGACCATCAATCTGGCTTCAGAGCTGCCAGAAGCACAGAAACTGCTCTCCTGAACATCCGTGAAGACCTGCTCTCCAACCTTGACTCCAACACACCATGTGTCCTCATCTTGCTTGATCTCTCTTCTGCCTTCGATACTGTCAACCATGCCATCCTGCTCAACCGTCTCCGTGATAACCTGGGTCTCACTGGGCAGGCTCTGATGTGGCTGGCCTCTTTCCACTCCGACTGACCCTCCCAGGTGCAACTTGGTTCCTTCCTCTCCAATATCTTTTTCTCTACCTGTGGTGTCCCCCAGGGATCTAACCTCTCGCCCTGGCTGTTCACCCAATACCTGGCACTCCTAGCCCACTGCATTGCCACTCTCTGCCCCAATTTTCAGTGCTATGCGGATGATACCCTGCTCATTTTCAGGCTACCCTCGGCCTCCTCCTCTCCTTCCTTCATCTCTGACTGTCTGTCTCCTATCCAGGAGTGGTGTGCCACAAGTTGTTACGCTCACCTGGTCTCCACGGGGGCATTACACGAAGCTGAACGATGGACGTCTGCGCACGTCTCTTCCTGTCCCACTGCTTCACTCACGCTTGGGCGCTATCCTAAAATGATGAACAGAGAAGTTAACTTGCTGCATAGGGTGGGCAAGACTCTCACCTCCCTTAAACCTCCAACCACTTCCCTCTGTGCTTATGTCTCACCTTAGGAATTTTAACGATGGGCTCTCCGTCCTGTGTATGAATGCAGGGGCGCTTTAATGTTCTTAGGCACTTTCACTGGATCTAGTTCCTTCACTGATCCTACGGCCTGTAAGTGGAATCCAGACCAGCTGTGACTCTGTAAGTAAGTCTTGGTACCAATTGGTTCTTGGTAACTGTTTTTGCTTAATGTGTTTCTTCTTGTTGCCAAAGTTTCACTATTGTCATTATTATTTTGGAGGAGCGGTCTTGGAGATGCCAGTTTAAGCAATGGACTCCTTAATGCAGTGCTGAGCAATATTTATGCAGGTGGGTGTTAGCGCGTGAGCACGGCGTCGAGATGTATTTTAAAATGGGTATTTTTCTATTGCGCGTATAACCTGGTGTCTCTTTTTCCTTCCTCTGCAGGTGTAGTGATGCTCCGGAGCAGAAACCGTATGGACCATGTCAATGGAATCCTGAGATGACTGATGACTCTGGGTAAGTTTTTGTTCTCCCTTCTTGTCTCCTTTCTGCAGGTGGGGTGGTCCTCAGGAGCAGCGGGAGAGAGAGCCATTCATATGGAATTGGAAGGACTGCTTCTCTCAGGTAAGAACTTAACTAATGTTCTTCTTCTTGTTTTTCCCTTTTTCAACAGGTGCTGATGGTCCGTGGTTCCCGATGAAGAGAACAGGGTGTGGCTGAAGTCCAGGTAAGCAGGAGCAGAGCTGGCACAGTGAGCGTTACGCTGCAAGAGTGCAGAATAATGCGAAGCGTGTTCTGCTCTTTGGGTGTGGTTTATATAGCCCAGGTAAAGTAGTCCCAGGTAAAGTAGTTCCAGGCCCAGCCACACCTTAGAAACTAGACTGCATAGCTCAGTTCTTCAGGACTAGGCTATGTGTGCCTCCATGATCACTGAAACCTCATTCCATGTGGTCAAATAGTATAAGCCTGGTGCCAAAGGCTCCAGGACTGACTCCAGGAGAGCCTCTGATAACGTTTTGTGGTCTTTAAAGCCCCAATGGAAGCCTGCAACTTGGGGAGGCTGGTTTGGCCCTGAAGACTGGGGACATGCATCATGACACCAGTGCCCTCTGCCTTAATGCCAGAAAGACTGAAATTGTACTCATTGGCACATGCACTCCCTCCTTCCCTGCAGCTCTCTGGCTGGCCTCTCTTGGCCATATTCATGTTCCCACCTGCAAGGCTAAAAACCTTGTGGTCATATTCGACTCCACACTCTCCTTCTCTCCTCACATCTGTGACATCTCTAAGAAGTCACACTACCAGCTACACCTCCTCAGAGGTATTCTTCCTTTCCTCTCCTTCCCCCAGAAGCTCACCGTCTCCAGAGCCCTGGTTCTCTCTAGACTGGACTATTGTAACAGCCTCTACCTAAATCTGCCTGCCTCTGCTCTCCGCCCTCTGCAACTTATCCAGATCAGGACTGTAAAACCTGTCCTTGGTCTCAAGCCCAGGGATCGTATCTCTCCAGGACTGAAATCTCTGCACTGGCTCCCAGTGGCTGCGAGGATTAAGTTCAAAACCCTCTGCATTGTCCACAAGGCCTTCTGGGGACTGGGGCCGCAATACCTTCAACTCTCACTTCCCAAATATCTTCCTTCTCGAGCCCTTCGCTCATCCGCCTCCAACTCCCTCAGAGTCAGTCGCTTCTCCAAATAACAAGTCGGTGGTAGATCTCTCTCTTCGGCAGGAGCCTCCCTCTGGAACTGCCTTCCTGCCTCCCTGAAACTTGAGGATAAAATGCACTGGTTACCTGGCCACCCTTTCTGATCTCGGGCCCAGGCCCCGCCAATTGCACACCTGCACTGCCTCCGTGGCAACCCCCACACCTGGAGACTGTTGTTCTGTATCCCTTCAGTCCCCCTACCAGAAACGTATGTCTGCTCTTACTTTGCACTTGCCACCATCTGGCCGTTCGATTATCTTATTTATTCTACTATCCAATGTACTGCACTTTCCCCTCTACCTTCGCCGAAGCCCTTTTCCCTTTCCTACTTCCCATGCACTCACGTGATCTGTATGACACCTGGCCTAGTAAGATCGTTGTCGGGATATCGTTGTGGGTGAGTTTAATCCTGTGACATTCAGGTTCCCCACAGCCAGACTCTTCACTCTGGCATCAAGCCCCATCTGCCCCTCTCCCTACCTGCGCTTCCCATCCTATGTATACTACAAGTGCCCCTCTATTGCTCAGTCCTACAAATGTGGTGAATCCCTGCTGCTTGCCCTGTTGCCCCAAAAAGTACCCCACTCACCAAAAAACTCAACTGTAAACACTGTGTAAGGTGCAAGCTGCAACCAGCAGCGAGTGCACCTGAGATACCCTCCTTCCCACTGAGTGCCACCTAGAGAAGGGAACCATCTCCCTCCCTCCAGCATCAAAAGAGAAAAACTAAGAATACATTCCCAAAACTGGCCTCCACATTGCCACAGTGGTATTTATTTCAAAACACCTTCCCCTCACATTGACACTCATGTAGTCTTTCGAGGGGATGAGCCATTCAGGTGCATGTATTTGCATCCGAACCGCCCCCTCCTCCATCTGGGTGGTTCTGCTGCAAGTCCTTTTCCCTCTGTTCATTGCTGGAATCAACTGCTGGCCCTTTTCCGCTTCCATGTCCGAAGTCAACTGGCACAGTGCCTGCTCTGCTTCCTCTGCCGATGTGGTCTGATAGTCTATGCCATCTATTTCAAACTGGAGGGCTAAAGGAAAAGCCCACCTGTACCTGATCCCTTCCTCATTTAACCACTGCATCAACGGTCGGCAATCCCTTCTACGGGATAGCGTCCAGTTAGACAGGTACTGGTAGATAGTAGTATGAGAGCCCTCACACTCCAGCTCATGCCTCAAACGGGCTCTTGCCAGCACTTCAGTTTTGTCTTTGTATCTTGTAAATCTGGCAATGATGGATTGTGGCCCAGAGCCATAAAGCTTCCTGCCCCTGTGCACCCTTTCAAATTGCACCTCTTTACCCCCTTCCACCTCATAGAGCAGATTAACAATGAATTTCACTCTCCGCTCCACTTGGGTGGGATTTCTCCATCTGCTTCCTTCAAGCCCAGGATGCGTTTATTATTCCTCTTTTCTTTGTTTTCTAAGTCATTCATCTTCAGAGTGACTTCTTCCTCCTGTAGCACCAGCTCAATCATTCAGGCATTTAGGTGCCTTTCTATCATGTCAACAATGAGTTGGTTACTGTCCAGGCCCTCAATTGTATTTTCCACCATGCTTACCCTCCCTGTCAAGTCTGCCAGGGATGCCTGCAGGTGCCCTTGAAGCTTGTTAATTTCTGCCAGGATGCTCCCAATGTCCTCTTTCATGGCAAAGTAGACACATTGATTCCAGCTAATAGCCTCCCCTCCTGTGGCCCCTTCACCTCTCCTCCAAGCCTTCCCGAAGACATTGTCCTCTGCTGAAATGCCATTCCTCTCCAGTGGGCACAGGCTCTCACTCCACTGCCTCTCGCTGCCTTCAGCCTCAGAACACTGTGTTTACCTGCACTGCTGCGTCTACCGCCTTTATCCCCTTGGTGCCTCTATATGGGGCAGGTGTCCTGTGCAGATGCTCAAACCCTCCTGCTAACCTGCAGTACTCCAGACCCCAGCTAGTCCTTTACACTTGGATCACCAGTTATGTTCCCAGTTTCTTCAAGTACCCCTCAGCAGGGTTATGCTCTCCCTCAGGCCACCTCTGTTCGAGTTTCGTTCCTTTCCCTCTGCTGGGGTGTCCCCATCTCAGTCAGCCAGCTATAGCCCAAACCCTGTCTCTTCTCCAGGGGCTCCTCACTCCCAGGCCCTGTGCCAGCCAACACTGTGCTCCCACAACCACCAGGCCAGAGATCATGCCTTCAGCGATGCCACGAAAACCTTCAAACACCACCACTGGGCCTCATCAACACGGTTTAACTCCTGCTGGGGGATCACACTTTCCGGTGGAGAGTTCACTGTCCCCCTCCAAATGTGCCCCTCCTACTCAACTCGTGCAAATGATGCCCTGCCTGCCAATGCTGCCTTCCTTTTTCCTAACTGGCCGACCTCTATATGTGAGTGGGCCTCCTGGTGCAGTGTCAATGTTTCAAACCCTGAGTCCCTAACTGCGCCGCCACCGGGATCAAATAGGAATTGGGCTGCTGCTTCAAAGCTGCCTGTTGGGCTCACTGACAATCCCGGAGGGCGCGTTCCGTTGGAAGGAGCCCCTGTCGCTGTCTGTGACTTCTTTCAATCCTGGGCCTGGAACTACAATATTCAGGGCAAGGCACCACACTAGGACTCTTCTGACCCCACACCTTAACGGGTTGTGTGCCCCCTCTCTGCAGCTGGAGTTCTGCTCCAAATGAAGGTGCCCACCGATCATGCGGCCCTCCGGAGAAGAGTCTCTCTGCCTTGCTCGCCACTGGTGCAATCGCGGGATCGATACTCCATGCCTCATTTCACTTCTACAGCCAAAGGGGCCTCACGAAGGCCCTCGCCAGGGCCTTTGCTGCTATATTGCACCGTCTGTCGGCTCCAGGTGGGCCCTCACTCCATACAATGTCCCCTCTCAGACTCGTCCTGCAATATTGCAATCGTGGGTCCAGTACCCTTACTGCAGCACACCCGCACTACTTCCACTTTCCAGGGTGTTTTGGGTCATCAAATCATCATCTTGTTGTGTCGGAGGGGATGGGAGCTGTCACTTGCGTGGCCATGTTGCTCTGTGCCCCCTTGTGGTTTCAAAAGCAACCACTTTTAACTAGCTATCATCTTAGGATCATCTTCCATAAATACATAGTAATTACTTGAAAATGAACAAATAAAATCTGTTAGTGTTTGCAGACCCATAACATTAATATTAGACATAATAAAATACATCTAATTTGTGTTACTTTTCAAGTAATTACTGGGTGATAAAGAGCTAGCTCATATAGATCCCAGGTGGAGGTGTTTTGAACCTAGAGAAGGTGGTATTTTCCAGAGGATCTGGCATGGTAATAGGTGGTGATTGGGTGGATATAGAGACAAACGACATCTACTGGTTGCATGCACTCCTCCATGCCCTACCTTCCTCTTCCCCGTATTTCCAAGAAAAAGGTTTTGGCTTATATGCTGTGGGATGTATTGACCCACTTTTGCTCTGCTATGCTGCATCACTTTGTTATGATGGAATCAGAAACAACAAAATGGCTGCAAAACCTTTGTGCTCGCCAAAACCCCAGAAAATCGCACTTTTCAATGCACAAAAAGATGGCTGCTCAATCTGCCACGCATGTTGTCGGTGGTGTAACAAAGCTCTCACTCCTGAAATGTGTCACTGGGCTCAACAACGATTGAAAATGGAGTACAGAAGGAAAAAACTGTGCTCTGCTACATGAAACTCCAAATATGGCTTAAATCACTTTTTCTGTGCTGCTGAAACTCCATAATGCCGGTACAGAACACCTTTCAAATATTCAACATTCTTGCTGGGTGCTACAATTCACTTAGTTTAAGAAATCATTATGAACTCACAAGGTCCTCAAAAGCTGAGAGCATAAAGAGATTTCCACAGCAAAAAGCGGCGTGCCTGGGGATCTGTCAAAAATCTCTGTGCAGCATAGGGCTGCTGGGATGACAGCTGTCAGGGGCCTGCCTGATTAAACTTTAACATGTATAAAGTGAAATCAAATGTTTGCAATCTAAGAGGCCTGTTACTGATAGTAACTCATATTGTAATTGTTTTGATCCGTTGGTTTTAAATCTTGAATGAGAATTCAAGCTGTGATTTGATATAACAAGTTGGTTTTGTGCTATGGAAAAATCAACAGAGTTAACAATTAAATTAAACCTGGCTGAAGCTGCCAAACTGGAATAGCAGGTGTTTCTCACAGAAGGAAGGTCTTTCCCCCCAGCAGGAAAACACGCAGAGGCATTTACTAAAGGGTAGGAAAGAACCTGGTCTACAGAGGTAAAAGGAACAATGACCAGCTGCAGCTCAGGAAATGCGAAGTGCGAAGACAGTCGTAAATGGCCTCTGCAAGGAACAAACATGGGGGATGGCTCCTGGGCTTCCAGGAAGGGACCAAGGGGTGGAGCCAAACAACCATTTGCTGCGTAAGAAGGACAAAGAACACATTTTAAAAAGACTGATAACTTACTATGTAAAATTGTGAAAAATATAAAAATATCAGGATTGTTAATGTAATTTCTGGCTGAACGGGTGAACAGGCGCCAGAACTGCGTGCCATGTTCTGGACAGAAATGGCAAGAAATGTGATTTTACGCAAAATGTATTTCCGCTAGAATTGTGAAACCTCATACACTTATGCCTATGTTAAACATGCACACTTGAAGACACTTTCTTAAAAATTGGACATTGTGTTCCTAGTGAAAAGAGCAAAATTCTGTGAAAAGTGGAAAAAAGATCCCACAGCTACGGGGTTTTGAGGAATAGCTGCTATGAAAAATATGTAATCTGTATATGTGATTTTTTTAGAGGTTGCACATGTGGAAATATGTATTTTGCCAAAAGTATATTTTGTGTTTCAGGGGCTAGGGGTGGATTCTCAGCCTCATAAAATCACACCATAAAGATGACACTTTGTTTCTCTCCTCCTATCAAGGCAGAGAGCAGACTCTGACCCAATCACCTTACAAAGGGGCAAGCTTAAGCTAAACCGGCCCACACTCCCCATTTATGATGTCAGTTCATAGCATTAATACAGATAGCTCACCACACACAAGGACAGACCGATTCACTCACTATCCTGATGCTGGCGGAGCACCCAGCTGCAGAACTTTACATATTCCTTGCTCCAGACTCCAGAAACTCGGCAAAAAGCAAAAGGCCCACTGCATAGCTGAACCATTCTCAGCTAGGCCTCCAATTCCAGAACAGAAACCCCACAGGCCTAAGGTCCGATTGTGCCCAGCAGTCTTTCCAAAACCAGATGCCATCCCCTACCCAGAACTGGCGGTCCCATTTAACAACTTATCCAGTGAGTATAAATAGGAAGAATTGTGTCACTAGCATATGTACTTTGCATAGTCTCATCCCTATCATAGACCCATCCAATCTTGTATTCAGAACCTGTATTGTTAGGAGTATCTTTACATTGTCCGAACCCTCTTTTCCAACCCATCCTATCTTCTCTCCATAACCAGTATTGTTAAAACTATCTCTGTGCTGATCCTTTTCTCATCTGAAGAAGGCGAGTTTCCTTAGCAGGCAGTCCCCTGATCAAGTGACTGTGTTCCTGTGTGGTATTCGTTTTGTTCATAGTCATCCTCTAGCTTAAGAAAATCCATTTGTCATTTTAAAAGCCCATTCCTGTTTTCCATTCTCGCGCCTATCTTGAAAAAACAGCCTCCACTAAAACGTCCATAACTCTCTCAGTTTTTGTGACAGAAACACAATTTTAACTCCTGCTTGTAGCTAACATACATATCTATCAGCATTCCAAATCCATGTGATTCTCCTGTTATAGTGAATATTGTGCAGTGAAAAGTTTGACGCACACTTCCGTTTTGGGGAAATTGTTACACATGTAAAACAGCTTTTAATTGCTTCTGACTTGAATTTTAAGATTTCAAATGCATTCTTTGCATTAAATCATGGCTTGTGTTTGTGTGAAACTATCCAAAGCAGCTCCAATAAGAATTTATAACAATAACAATAACAATTTCAGCAATTTTTATCACATTGGTGTTTTTGCCCAATCAATTTTAAAGATAACTTTAAAAGCCATTCTGACAGCTTGACAGTCAATTCAGTTTTTCTCTTGTGTTGAAAGGGGGAAAGTGGGATTGATAGTCTGTTTGAATTCTGCCATTCCTGAATACCTGCTCTCTCCTCCTGTTTCTTTTCCTTGTCTATTGGGGGATTAGGGGTGTGCAAGGGGAACCTCAAACCACAGTGCTATCAGACCTGAACCCACACAAAGTATTATTTTCTGTGCTGAATTGTTTTGCTCACTACTTACTCCATGTGTATTAAAGAGATTATTCAGTGTTACATCACCCCACTGGTGATTTTTGTATACCTATTAAACATATTGTGAGAACATTTTAAATACATAAATAAATATTTACCTTTGCAAACCAGCCTGATTCCTGGTTCAGTGTGACCGGGGGGGTTCCAGGAGAAGGGTGTGATATGAGTGGTATATCGTTCAGAATAAAGAACTTTTAGAAAAAAATAAATAAGGACTTCAGTTCTGCACTACATGCTAGGCGTTGACTTGGGTGTGTGCCGGATTGAAATCACATAGAGCTTGAGGCTCGTCATGAGATCATGAGTTCCTGAATTGGACATACCACTTGTGACAGTCTAACACAGCGTGCTAACTGACGGGTTACATACACCTTGTTGGGCTTCCATACTGTGCTACACTGTAAAAACACCCTTCAAAAGAAATACTCAAAGAAGTTGGGCCTGTTTTGCAAAAGTAAAGTAACCCTGATATAAGTCAGAAGGAAATGATTATTTCCGGAATGGCGACCCCAGTGGAAATCAGTATTGCAAAGGAACACCTATTGCACAAATTGTTTGTCAGGGTGAATGGGTAGAGCAGGATGAGAAAGTCTGGCTGCAGGAAATCAAACAACAAGTCACTGCCACAGAATTAGATATATGGCAGGACCAGGGTCCATTACACCAGGCAGTTAGTGAATTGTATATGGCCCCAAAAGTAACAGAAGAGCAATGTAAAACTGCCAAAATAGCGGCATACCTGTACCTCCACATTGGAGTAATACAGGAAAAATATGCCAAAAGCCTAGATCTGGCAAAAAGGCAAGTACAATCCCTAGAGAAAACCCAAACTGATCTGGACTCTGCAGAGCAAAGGCTACAAGAGAGCCAAGAATCAGAGAGAGAAAACATACAGTACCTGACAAAAATAAAGGAAGATATGGATCTCCTGCAGCACGAGAAGGCAGAGCAAGATACCAAATCACTGACACTGCAAAAAGAGTTTCAAGAAAGGTTGGATTCTCTACAAGAGAGCCAACAAAAGCTGGGGCAGCAATTAAATTATAATAGAGCCTGAGCAGGGCAGATAATTACCCTAAAAAGGCAGATTGATGAACTAAAGGAGGAAAATAATAAATTAATAGTGAAGGATCTCCACACTCAAACAGATTTTGATGAGGAGCGTCAGAAATTATCTGCCATTAGAAAACAAAGGGACGACCTGGAAGCACAGAGAGACAATGAGGCTCTCTGTGGAAAAAATGACAGGCTCCATAGACAAATAGCCATGCAGGAACAACTCGTAGAGACCAGGAAGGCCTTAATAGAAGAACAAAAGGGTCAGTTTCTTGCATGTCATCAGGGAGTAGGTGCTGAAAGAGATGAAGTCAGATGGGAGAGGGAAACCGCTGAGCATAACCTCAGGAACCCTGGCATCAGGGACTTAAATCCCTTCAATTCCAGGGACTCTGCCACCCCCATGTCCACTGGCGCATATGCACCAATGGCCACAGGGATGGTAGACTTCAAAACAATGGGAAATATGGGGCTAATAGGTCAGCGCCTCCCAGAAATGGATGGGCAGGCGTTTATGTACAGGTTCCCAAGTGCTAGGGCCATCTTCTCTGATCAGGTAGACTCCAGTGAGGGGGGGAATCAGAGAACTGGATCCTCAGAAATATCACATACCAAGGGATCAGTCGGTGAAATTTGGTGGGGAATTCCATGAGACTAGGCCCACTAAGAGTATACTAAAAGCCTCTTCCCAGCTAGGACAGTGAGGGGGTGGTACTCAACCAATCCTGGGAGCAAGGAAGAGTCAGAAGACTCTTCTGAGTGCCACAGGTTCCAAGAATCTAGGCCCCCAAATTCTGCCAGCCATTCCCAAGCTTGTAGAATACGGGAGAGTCTAGAAGATCAGACAGCCACCTCTGGTAGCAGTGCCTCTGAGTGAGAGGATGAGTGGATCAGGGTGACCAGAATTAAAAAGGCTAAAAAAGTCAAGAGAACTTTACTCAATGATCCCCTGAAGCAAATAAAAGCTATTAGAAGCGTCATTGCTCCCTACCACAAGAATGCCAAATATTCGGTTTGGGAGCACCTTGAATTATTTGAGCAGATGATGGAGACTTTCCACCTGAAGGACAGCCAAAGCTGTATTCAGTATGTAAAGTGGACATTTTCACCTGAGTACTCCAGCTTCTTTGTGGGGCTGAAGGATCAGAACCATTCCAGATGTTCCACCTATAGGGCGGCCATCCTGAAACATTTTTCTATTCATAGGAACCCTCAAGAGGCCCACAAGGCGGCCTACAACCTACAATGTGGGGAAGATCAGGCCCCACAAGAATTTGTCCAGGAATTGAAATGCGCCTTTGCGCAGACCACTAGAAGGGTGCGCACTGATAGTAAGGAATTTGTGAACACCTTCTTTCATGCTCTCCCTAAATACATTATGACCCAGCTAGTGAGGGACTTTCATGAGAAAAGGTCACTAGACTGGGTCATTGAACAAGCCATGCACATCTATGAAGTGCAGAAGCCACTAGAAAGTAAAAATATTAGCAAAAGCCCCAAACCAACCAACACCCCTGCTGCTGCTAAGGTGGCGGAGGTGAAGGTTGCCCCCATTTTTGATCTGGAGATGGGGGGGCCTAAAAACCTTCCCGCACAGTATCCGACCAACCCCAGACCCAGAAGGCCCTTGGGCCAATCCCAAACAGGGAGTCAGGAAGGTAACCCCACAAATGGGACCCCTAACTCCACTGACTACATCAGCCCATGCTACAAGGGCAACAGACCAATCCTGGGCTATGTTTGGACTCCCCCAGCCCAAGGAAGGGGGGATTCAACCAGACAGCTGGAAACCCAGGAAACTTCCCTCCTCACTTTCCCCAGTAATCTCCCAAATGCTGGACCAAATGTCTTTCCCAGATACCCGCCAAACTTCAACCCCCAAAACAACCCTTCTTTCTTTCCCCACTTTCCTGAGCCCAAACAGCCCAATCCGGGAGAGGGGAGGCAAAGGGTGGAGGGGTACCCAAACCACCCTAACCAGGGGTATTATGCGAGAAGGCATAGTTACCCTTCCCGGGATCAACCCAGGGTAGACCGTACCAGCCAGAGCGGGTGTCCCAACTGGAGCGCCAGGTCGAGAACATGGCACAGGATCTGGGACGCATGCTGAGGGCTCAACAGCACCCTCAGATGAGCATGGCAGCTCAGAACTCCTCTTCTTGTGCTCCAGAACAATGACGGGGGAAGAACCCCAACAATCCACGGGTTTCCAGGGAGGAGGTACAAGGGGAAGGGGGGTGTAAAGCCTTAGAGGAAGCTTCCTTCCTCACTTGTGAAAAGCCCCTGGAAACCCAGGAACCGGAACAAAAATCTCCTACCCCCGAAAATCTGTAACCCAAGGAACAGAGGGTGGGTAGGAGAAATAAAGAGCCTAAAAGGCCCATTTTGTGGAGGAGGTGCAAATCTTCCAGTTTGAAGGAGAAAGGTCCTCAGAGGATTCTGGGGAAAGGATCTTCTCCTTCAGGGATGGGGGAACTCCTCCCAAAGAAAAATGGGTCCCAAAGGATCCCAATTCAGACTGAGTAGATGTGGGGACAGATTTAAAACCACCCATCATCAAACCCCAGGATGGCCAGCACGAAAATCCCCTTGTTCAAACCCATTCTGGTGACTGCCTCCAAAAAGGGGGGGGCAGCCCAGAATCAGAACCAGGGGAGCCCAAAACTTCCCCCATATCTAGCTGTCATCTTTTTGTTACAGGTTGCCAAGATCCCGAACAGAATCCTGCCCAAATCACCTCTCTGTCAGTATCCAAAGTACAGAAATTGACCCACCAATTAGCCAAAAATGTGAATTATCTTTGCCCCCTTGAGGAAAAGGAGGGAAGATTTTATGCCCCGGTCCAAATACAGGGCCAATGTACAATTATGGCACTGGTGGACACTGGATCCCAAGCCACCCTTCTGTCAAAAAGGGCCTTTGATCAGATGAATTCAGGAAGGGGGGAAAAATACCAATGTCCTCTCACCCCTCTTCCTGGACAACTTCAGAACTTGGATGGGAAGAAAATTCCAATTGAGGGTACTGCAGATTTAGACATTACAATTGGGCGACACAGGGTGAAGCACTCGGTCATAGTTGTAACTCCAGAGGGCATACCATGTTTACTAGGGAATTACATTCTCCGTAGATTGACTCCCCTCATAGATTGTGTAAACAAGGTCCTCTGGACGCAGACTAACCAACCAATGAAATTGAAACAGAGTGTCAACCATGTTAGTTTAAATGGCACATGCCACATGACCAAATTGTATTCCACTTCCAGAATAATCAAATCCCAGATGTGACAGTAATTGCAGTAGGACAACAAACTGGTGATGGGGGGACTTCTCTATTTCTGAAAATCAACCTAAGGTGGCATTCCACACTGGAAGGAAACACTTTGAAACTCTATACAAATTCACAATCAGAAAATCCTACTCCTATAGTCCAAAATGATGAGAAATCAGCTCAAAGCAGTTGTTCATCGCTATTCATTTAAATGAGAGAAAGGACTCTGTTCTCGCCCGAGTAGGTGTGAACAACGGTAAGAGCTTCATTAGGAAGGCCATGTTCCGCAAACTCCCAAAAGATCCAGCCATTCCCACATTTAAACTGTTAGACAAATGGGAAATGTACCTGGAAACACCCAATTCCAAACATCTCCTGCCTAGTAGGTGTATGCTCAAAATTCCAATAGGTAACAAGAGCATAGTCCATAATTGTTGGGTCGTGCGAGATGTCCCTGCTGCATTTAATTTAGGCAGTGACATTCTCAATTGCTTTGCCATTAGTTTGTACCTAATAAACTTCAAAGCCTGGTCCCGATTAGCGGGTAATCCCATGGACTTTGATGACCTAGAAAAAGCATTTTGGTCAGCTCAACTGCTGCCATATGCAGTTGAAATTCAAATTGGAGAGGAAGTCACCATCGCAGAACGGACCCGTCAATTCTCACTGGAAGTAAAAATTAAAAGAGGACAGAAACTGAAAAATCATTATGCCTAGGTCCATCTCAATGCTCAATTCCAACTGCAAGGGTTGGGGGTAAACCCAAACCACTAGTCAACATAGAACACAACACCGTTCCAATAGAGGTGGATAACAGTGACCTAAAGAGTATCACTCTGGTCTCAGGCACCATTATTGGTATGGCGGTTGATGACTGACATTTTTCCATAGATTTAGGTAACAAACTGTTAGGACCAATCCCCTAGGACTGTTTTGACAGTGATAGCGACGATGACACAACACCAGACAGGATCTTCACCCGGCATGGGGGGAATTTTCTGGTGTACTCTTCCTGCCCTTATGGTAAGGAAGATGTGACCTGTGATTTCAGGAGGGATGAGGTGATATTTCAAGTCCACAAGGACTGCCTCCCCCACCTGAAGCCATCAGTCCAAATCAGTACTTTGACCAGGGACTTCTCCACCCAGCTGGAGGAGGCCGCTGAGATAGCCAACCAGAAGTCTTTCCGGGCTTCAGGCAGATGGTTGAAGAGAGAGTCAACCTAGCTGATGCCTGTGAGACTCTGGAGCAAAAGCAAAGATTGAAACAAGTTTTTTTAGATTTGCAAGATCTCTTTGCGGTTGACTCATATTACTGTGGTCACACCGACATCCACACAACAACAATTCCCACAGACCCTGGCATGACTCCAGTGTTTGTGAAGCAATATTGCTTACCTCTCGCATTAATGGAGTCCCTTACTGAAATAATTAAGAACCTTGAGTCCGTGGGATAATTCGTCCAGTCCACAGCACCTTCAATAATCCGGTGCTGTGGATTTTGAAACCAAACGGCCAGTGGAGACTCTGTGCTGACCTGAGGGAGCTCAACAAACGGGTCCATACTTCCCGATGGCCTCTTCCCTACATTGACCACAGGCTGGCCCATATCCAGGGGTCGAAGGTATTCACTGCAATTGACCTGACCAATGGGTACTGGACTGTACCTGTCAGTAGGGAGGTCCGATACAAGCTGGCCTTTACCTTCGGGGGCAGCAGTACACTTGGACCTGGACTCCCTCCCTCCCATCAACTCCGGCAATGAATTTAACATCTTTCAACATAAGGCCATGCCCGACCTGGGTGAAAGGGGTAACCTGGCCTATTTAGATGATGTTCTAGTCAAAAGCTCAACTGTGGAGGAACACATAGCGGAGATCTGTTATGTTCTGACACAGTTGAGGGCTGCCAGAGCAAAACTCTCTTTCCAAAAGGCAGAGTGGTGGAGAACCCGTGTCAATTTCTTGGGGCATGAGATAACACCTCAGGGTCTCTGTCCCCAGGAAAAGAAAGTAGTAGCCCTCCAGAAAATAAAAGACCCCACAACTCTGCGGGAACTAAGGAGCCTCCTTGGACTAACTAATTACAGCAGAAAGTTCATTGAGGACTACGCAGAGATCACAAGACCCCTGATCCATCGTTTGAAGGGGGGGTCAAGTGGGAGTGGGGTCCAGAACAAGCTGAGGCAGTAAGACAACTCAAAAGAAGCCTCTCACAAGACCATTGCCTAGCTTACCCTGTCAAAAACAAGGAGTTCTTCTTGGAGACAGAGTTCTCAAATACATGCTTGACTGCAGTAGTATATCAGAAGCATGATAAGGTCAATAAAGTAATCTCCTATGCGAGTAAGAATTTATCCTCGGTGGAAGAAAAATTCAATGATTGTGAGAAGGCACTCCTGGCAACGGTGTGGGCATTGAAGAATTACCGCCCATGGGGAACACATCATAGTGGAGACTCCACACCAACCTTTGCAATATCTTCAAAGTGACAGAATCCAGGCCAGAAATGTGAGTAATTCCCAAATGACTTCCTGGATTCTGTCAATGCAAGGCTTTCCTATGGAGGTCAGATATGGCCAAAACAAGAAGAGTCCCCCTGACTTGCATGATTGTGCCAGAGAAAACTGTCTTGAGGACGAAAGTCTTAAAATCAAGGACAATATGGAGGCATACCTTAATTCCCCACACAAACTCTATGAAGAAGACCAGTGTGAGGGAATGCCCACTGTCTATGTGGACGGGTGCTCCTACCATGTTGACGACAACGGGGAAAAGGAACTTGTGGCCGGCGTAGGGAATGCATTGGTGAATGATGCCCCAGAACCCTCGGCTGGGTACAAAATCGGTCCCGAAAGTAGTCAAGTGGCAGAGCTGATGTCTGTGCATCAATCCATCCTCACTGCTGTCCAACACCAACTCCACGAACTGGTCATAATCACTGATTGAGATTATGCACAGAACGGGTTTGTAGAGCACCTGGTTAACTGGAAAACCAGAGGCATGCTATGTGCTAATAATAAACCATTAAAACATGGAAAATGAATACAAAATATTGATGATCTGGTCACCTCGAATGGGATGACCATCTACTGGAAAAAGATAAAGGGTCATTCTAAAGTAGAGGGACCAGACAAAACTGGAAATGACCTAGCTGATCAGCTGGCCAAATCTGGAGCCATCCAAGGGGATCAACTTGAGATCGAGTCCCTGTTGGGGGAAATCCAGGTCACTGCTATCACTAGGTCCCAGACAAATGCTCACAATGAACTCTCAAATGCACAATGGAGTAAGGAGACCCCAGATGCTGATTTGATTACGGCTCAAAAGGGGGATCCAATAATTGGTAAGTTTTATCAACACATTGAGGACCCTGAGAACTTTCCCCTGACGGATTCCGATTACATTGGGAAAGAGGACCTCAGAGTGTTGACGAATGTCAAAAACAAAAAAATTTCCGAATCCAAGATGGTTTGTTGGTGAGGAAATCCATACCTGGCAATGACCAGTGGGGGACTCATTCCGAAGCCTGATGCTAAGTCACGCCCATGATGCGGCCACAGTCGGTCATCAGGGGTTTCATACGACACTAGAAATCTTGTGAGAGGTTGCATACTGGCCACACATGGGGAAGGACCTCGACCAATACTTGAAGGGGTGTCTTGTGTGTGCACAATATCATCCAACATCACTCACACATTGTGCTTCCCTCCAAAAGAGGGGGATGACAATGCCTTGGTCAGATTTACAAGTTGATTTTATCGGGCCCGTGATTCGCTCCTCTAGGGGGAACAAGTACATGTTGACCGTAACATGCTTGTTCACTAAATGGGTGAAATGTCTCCCGTCCCCAAATTGCAAGGCAGAAACAGCAGCTGCCCTGATGATCAATCACATTTTCTCGTGTTTTGGACTACCCCAAAGGATTGAGTTAGACCGAGGTAGTCACTTCACTAGCGAAGTGATGACAAAGATGTGGGAGATACTTGGGGTCAAAAGGAAACTACACATTGCCTATCGGCGGTCCTCTTGTGGTGGAGTTGAGAGATACAACAAAACTATTGTGAGCATATTAAAAAAGTTTGTGGCAGATTTTGGGCCAAGTTGGGACATTCGATTTCCCCATGTCCTGATGGCCATCAGATATACCCCTTCTTCAGCAAGAAAAATGTCTCAGTTTGAGCTGATGACTGGATGAAGGATGATCCTACCCGAGCATCTGCTCTACAGAACCCAAGAGCAGACCTTGATAAATGCCTCCACAACCCATGAGTATGTTGGAAATCTGAGAACACACCTTCAACATGCTTTTGCCTATGCTCAGCGGAATCTAGAAAGATCTGCCGACAGTATGAAGACCCACTATGATCTTAAGACAACTTTAAAAGAATATCAAGTAGGAGACCGGGTCTACTTGTACAATTTCCTACTTGTACAATTTCCAAAGGAACCAAGCCAAAAAGTGCAAATGTCTCCCAAGTTGGCGGGGTCCTTTTGAAATTGTGGACAGAATCTCACCAGTCACCTACAGAATCTGCATCCCCAAGGGCAGTTTGGCAGAAGGGGAAGACAAGTGGGTCCACATAAATCAGCTGAAGAGTTGCCATTCCAGCAATACTTTGCAGCAAATAGAGGAGCCAACCGGAAACCCAGAGGGGGAAATTCTGGCAACCTAGAAGAATCCACTTGTCAAACCATTAGTAATATATAGGCAGGGAATATTGTTAATTGTATTCAATGTATGCATCTGCCCCACTACACCCTCGGGGAGTAGTAGTGGGGACATTTCCATAACCATGCCATGTTCTGTCTCCTAGCATTGGAACTAAGAAATTCTAATTACCAAGGATGACCACTCTGGGACCGGGAGGAAAGACCCAAGGAGCCCGGAGTATCGCTCAATACTCCCCACCAGAACTGGCGAGGAGAGCGTGCGCATCCAGCACTCATGGGAGAAGCAGATGACTTTCTCCACCTGGCCCAAAGAAGAAAAGAACATCCCAATCTCCGACTTTCCCTTGATGGGTGGTCAAACTCAAGTCGGGAGGGGGGCTCTGTGGGACGTATTGACCCACTTTTGCTCTGCTATGCTGCATCACTTTGCTATGATGGAATCAGAAACAGCAAAATGGCTGCAAAACCCTTGTGCGCGCCAAAACCCCTGAAAATTGTGCTTTTCAACGCACAAAAAGATGGCTGCCCAATCTGCCATGCATGTTGTCAGTGGTGGAACAGAGCTCTCCCTCCTGAAATGTGTCACTGGGCTCCACAACAATTGAAAATGGAGTACAGAAGGGAAAAGCAGTGCTCTGCTACATGAAACTCCAAATATGGCTTAAATCACTTTTGCTGTGCTGCTGAAACTCCAGAATGCCGGTACAGAACACCTTTCAAATATTCAACATTCTTGCTTGGTGCTACAATTCACTTAGTTTAAGAAATCATTATGAACTTACAAGGTCCTGAAAAGCTGAGAGCATAAAGAGATTTCCACAGGAAAAAGTGGCCTGCCTGTGGATCTGTCAAAAATCTCTGTGCAGCAGAGGGCTGCTGGGATGACAGCTGTCAGGGGCCTGCCTGATTAAACTTTAACATGTATAAACTGAAATCAAATGTTTACAATCTAAGAGGCCTGGTACTGATAGTAACCCATGTTGTAATTGTTTTGATCCCATGGTTTAAAATCTTGAATGAGAATTCTAGCTGTGATTTGATATAACAATTTGGTTTTGTGCTAAGGAAAGGTCACAGAGTTAACAATTAAATTCGACCTGGCTGAAGCTGCCAAACTGGAATAGCAGGTTTTTCTCACAGGAGGAAGGTTTTCCCCCCAGCCGGAAAGCAGAGGCGTTAATTACAGGGTAGGAAAGAACCTGGTCTACAGATGCAAAAAAAACAATGACCATCTGCAGCTCAGAAAATGTGAAGTGCGAAGACAGTCGTAAATGGCCCCTGCAAGGAACAAACATGGGGGATGGCTCCTGGGCTTCCAGGGAGAGACCAAGGGGTGGAGCCAAACAACCATTTGCTGTGTAAGAAGGACAAAGAACACATTTTAAAAAGACTGATAACTTACTATGTAAAATTGTGAAAAATATAAAAATAACAGGATTGTTAATGTAATTTGTGGCTGCACGGGTGAAGAGGCGCCAGAACTGTGTGCCATGTTCTAGACAGAAATGGCAAGAAATTTGATTTTATGCAAATGTATTTCTGCTAGAATTGTGAAACCTCATACATGTATGACTATGTTAAACACATACACTTGTAGAAATTTGCTTAAAAATTGGACATTGTGTTCCTAGTGAAAAGGGCAGAATTCTATGAAAAGCGGAGTCAAGATCCCACAGCTGCAGGGTTTTGAGGAATAGCTGCTATGAAAAATATGTAATCTGTATATGTGATTTTTGTAGAGGTTGCACATGTGGAAATATGTATTTTGCCAAAAGTAGATTTTGCGTTCCAAGGGCTAGGGGTGGATTCTCAGCCTCATAAAATCACACCATAAAGATGACACTCTGTTTTTCTCCTCCTATCAAGGCAGAGAGCAGACTCTGACCCAATCACCTTACAAAGGGGCAAGCTTAGGCTAAACCGTCCCACACTCCCCCTTTATGATGTCAGTTCATAGTATAAATAGAGATAGCTCACCACACATAAGTACAGAGAGATTCTCTCACTATACTGATGCTGGCGGAGCACCCTGCTGAAGAACTCTACATCTTCCTTGCTCCAGACACCAGAAACTTGGCAAAAAGCAAAAGGCCCACTGCATAGCTGAACCATTCTCAGCTAGGCAAGGAACCCCACAAGCCTAAGGGGAAGCATCATAATACAGCCGGGCTGGACTGTTACTGCTTGCCTGCTGAAAATCAATATCCCCAGGACCAAGAAGGGCAGATCCAGTCCAGTCCTCTGCCGTGCTGTGACCAGAGTGCTTTGCAGATCCAGTCCCGTTGTGTGCCGTGATGTGACCAGAGTGCCTTGCTGACGCTGCCCAGTCAGATTGTGCCCTGCAGTCTTTCCTAAACCAGATACCATGCCCAACCAGAACTGTCGGTCCCATTTAACAACTTATCCAGTGAGTATAAATAGGAAGAATTGTGTCACTAGCATATGATCTTTGCATAGTCTCATCCCTATCATAGACCCATCCGATCTTGTATTCAGAACCTGTATTGTTAGGAGTATCTTTACATTGTCCGAACCCTCTTTTCCAACCCATCCTATCTTCTCTCCATAACCAGTATTGTTAAAACTATCTCTGCGCTGATCCTTTTCTCATCTGAAGAAGGTGATTTCCTTAGCAGGCAGTCACCCTGATCAAGTCACTGTGTTCCTGTGTGGTATTCGTTTTGTTCATAGTCATCCTCTAGTTTAAGAAAACCCATTTGTCATTTTAAAAGCGCATTCCTGTTTTCGATTCTCGTGCCTATCTCGAAAAAACAACCTCCACTAAAACGTCCAAAATATTTTTAGCATTCCAAATCCATGCGATTCTCCCGTTAAAGTGAAAAGTGAAAAGTTTGCCACAAATGTTCGTTTTGGAGACATTGTTACACATGTAAAACGTGAATTTTAACATTTCAAATGTTTTCTTTGCATTAGATTATTGCTTGTGTTTGTGTGCAACTTTCCCAAGCGGCTCCCATAAGAATGAATTTATAACAATTTCAGCAATTTTGATCATATTAGTGTTTTTGCCCAGTCCATTTTAAAGATAACTTTAAAAGCCATTCTGACAGCTTGACAGTCAATTCCGTTTTTCTCTTGTGTTGAAAGGGGGAAAGTGGGATTGATAGTCTGTTTGAATTCTGCCATTCCTGAATACCTGCTCTCTCCTCCTATCTCTTTACCTTGACTATTGGGGGTTTAGGGTGTGTGCAAGGTGAACCTCTAACCACAGTGCTATCAGACCTAAACCCACACAAAAGTATTATTTTCTGTGCTGAAATGTTTTGCTCACTACTTACTCCTTGTATATTAAAGAGATTATTCAGTGTTACATCACCCCACTTGTGATTGTTGTATACCTATTAAACATATTGGGCCTCATTACGACCCTGGCACTAAGTGTTTAACGGTGCCGTAAAAGGCTGCAGTGCTGTTAAATACTTAGCGCCTTACTATGAGGTCCCTTTGCGGGACCCGACCTTAACAGCTGGTCTACACCAGCCGTTAAAGTAGGGACCCGCAAACGGACCTTGGTGCTAAGTATGGTACCGCAATTTGTGGTACCGTACTTAGCGCCTTCCCCATTCCCATAGAGCCCTATGGGGCGAAAATGGGAATGAGAAAGGGCCAATGGTGCATGGGGAATTACTGCCCCACCAACCTTGGAATGGGGTGGTAATTCCCCATTGCACCATGGCGGACTCGTTACAATACCGGCAGCAAGCATGGTGCTAATAGTGCCATTAGTTACCGCTGGTGTTGTAATGAGGGCCTGTGTTTCAAAGCGTTTGGAGCAAGCAACAGTTGTGTTGGTACCATATGCGCCCCGCTTGTCCCCACAGGGTGATCACATTGGTCCTTCACTTTCCAAAGATAGCACCAGGAAGCCGCGATCCGGTGCTTTCAATTTGATGCAGATTGATACAGCTCGCACGCTCCACTTCCCTAGGCCTCCGAATCCCAATTCATCCGTGTCTGGAATAGAGGCAAAACAAACATGCAGATCAGATCACTTCCGATTTTGAAAACGTAGGTTGTACCTTATTGCTCCAGGTACTGTGTGATCAATGAATAATGTATTTCCATTTCCAGTAACAGGCTTTGTGTCAGCCTGCGATGCAATTGGTGATGATGCAACAGTGGTCGGGCAAGGATGAGGCACCTTTGGCCCTTTGATCCTTGTTCCAATCTCCGCAGGCCCGTCCTCGGGCTTAGGAAGCACGTCTGGCAGAGAACTGGCGATCGTGTCTTTTCGATCGAGTGCAGCTGTTTCTTTCTCGTCGTTTGGATCAGGCAGCTCTTTCAAAGGGAATGGAATTATTTTTGTGTGCGATGCATGGATCCACGCCTTGAGACCATCTACTCGGACTGCAGTCTGTGTTGCCAGGAGGACCTGGTAGGTGCCCTTCCACCTCGGCGCAAGTGAAGATTTTCGCTCGAAATTCTTTGTCAGCACCCAGTCTCCTGGCTGCAGACAATGCCCAGGGCCAGTGTATTTGACAGGAAGAACCTCCTGCACCTGCTGATGAATCAAACGTAATTTCTGAGTTAACACATTACAATAAGTGCTGAGCAAAGGGTATTCATTTTCATTTAAACGTTTAGGCCGCGGAGCACTCGAAACATTTGCGGGTTCACCCCATTACGATTTTGTATGGGGAAAGTCCAGTCCTTGCATTTACAGATGTTCGTATGCACAGCAAAGCTAATGGCAGCACATCAGACCACTTAAGCTGACTCCTGAACATATTTTGCTAATTTTGTTTTTTAAAATACCGTTCTGGCGTTCCACAAGACCGGCACTCATCGGGTGTCTGGCCGAGTGGAATCTCTTGTCAATCTTGAGGCCGGCACAAATCTGTAGTATTACGGCAGCAACAAAATGTTGTACATTATCTGACCATATAACACGTGGCAGGCCAAAATTAGAAAAGTACTCTTTTAGCATCACTTTCGCTGTGCTCATTGATGTGCAATCTTTGAGTGGATAGGCCTCCACCCATTTGCTAAACGCACAGACCACTACAAGGACGTGCTTGAGATTCTGACACCTTTCCATTTCTATGAAATCAAAATAATAACTTCAAATGGCATAGAGGGGGGAGCAAAGCTACCTAGTGGTGTAGTTGTCCCTTTTCCAATGTTATGTTGCAAACAGGTCATGCAGTTCTGGACTAATCTGTCAGCAGTTTTTGTAATGTGTGGATTCTGCCATACTGTGTCTAGATGCTGAATCATTTTTCTAGCGCATGTGTGCATGGGGCTGTGGGCCACAATGACCATCGCTGTTACATAGGCATTTGGCAACATCCATTTTTTCTTCTTTCGTCCACCCAGCAACCCTCTATGTCTAGTTCTGCTGTGCCCTCAGATCAAGCTTTTATTTCGTCAACAGTTGCTTCTGTTTGCATTTCTTTAACTGTTTCAATTCCATTCTCTACCATGGAGGGTACCTCATTTGATCTCTCTATACACATTTTCGTATGTAAATCGGTGGCAGTTTGTTTTGCAATTTTGTCTGCAAATGTGTTTCCTTTTCCAACGTTACATGTTATTTTTTTATGCGCTTCGCATTTCATTATCGCTAGTCATTTTGGAAGTGCAAGGGCAGACAACAATCTTACTATCAAAGTGCCATGTTGGATCTTGGTTCCATGTGATGTCAGGAAACCCATCTCAGCCAATAGTCGACCAAAATTGTGTACCACCCCAAATGCGTACTGACTGTCAGTATATATGTTTACATTTAGGTTTTCAGAAATTTCACATGCTCCTTTTAATGCTATTATCTCCGGAGCCTGTGCTGAATTGTATGGGATTCTTTTGCTCTCAACAATACTCTTTAGTGTCCTGATGGCATATGCAGCAGTTGATGTACCATCAGGTAATTTAAAACAAGAACCTTCACAGTTCTCCATCTGGCTCTTTCTGTGGGGTATCTGTTAGGTCAATTCTTCCTTTGGTTTCTTGCTCAGTAACCATTAAACAATCATGGGGGAGTACTTTTTCACCGGTTCTTTCATTGGGAGGGGGCATTAACTCAGCCAGATTCAAAGCGCAACACCTCATAATTTGAATATGCGGTACAAATAGAACTATTTCATATCTCGTCAGCCTGGCTGATGTAAGATGTTGCATCTGCGTTCTATTTAAAAGAATGTCTACTGTGTGAGGCACCATTATGGTTAAGGCGTGACCCAAAACCATTCCTTCGGTTTGTTTTACAGACATGGCAGCTACAGCAACAGCTCACAGATAGCACGGCAAAGTGCATGCAACAGGATCCAGCGCGGAAGAAAAATAACCACATGGTCTTTTGCTCCCTCCTTGTTCCTGAGTCAAAATAGCCAAAGCAGATCCATCCTTTTCATGCGCAAATGACTTTAAATTCTTTTCATAATTTGGTGTGCCCAAAACTGGAGCTGAGCACAATGCAGCTTTCAGCAAATCAAATGCTTCTTGACATTCCATACTCCATGGCAAGGGCAAAGCAACATCCTTCTTTGTCAATGCCACCATTGGTTTCACAATCATGGCGAAATTCGCAATCCACTGCCTACAATATGAAGCCATGCCTATTATAGCTCTGACTTCCTTCTGTGTTTTTGTAATAGGCATACCAGAGATGCTTTCTATCCTTTCGGGTGTCAGTCTCCTTCCCTCCTTCAAAAGTAGGTAGCCCAAATAGGCCACTTCCTTTCGACAATACTGGAATTTTTTTAATGATGCTTTGTGTCCATGTGCTGCTAAATGTGTCAGCAATGCAGCTGTGCTCCTCTTGCAAATGTCTTCTGTGTCTGCTGCAATTAATAGGTCATCAATGTATTGCAATAGTACACAAACTGTTGGTTGCTCTAGCATGTCTAGTTGTTCCTTCAATGCTCTACTATAAATACTCAGGCTTTCAGTGTACCCTTGTGGAATACGTGTGAATGTGAATGAACGTCCTCCTAGAGTAAAAGCAAATAAATATCTACTGTCTAAATGCACCGGAATGCTAAAAAATGCATTCTTCAAATCTACAGCACTAAAATATGATGCAGATGCTGGAATCATAGGGCCTCATTACGAGATTGGAGGTAGCCATGGCGCTATTTGTGCCGCGGCTGCCTCCAATAACGGGTACGGCACCGGTCTGGTTCAAAGGGGACTTACCGGGTCATTCCGACCTCGGAGGGCCCGGTAAGTCCCCATTGAACCAACCATTCCCGATTCCCATTTGAGCCCCCATAGGGCTCAATGGGAATGCGGAAGGCGCTAATAATGGGCCCGCAAATAGCAGGCCCGTTATTAGCGGCCTGGTCCCTTAGCGGGACCCGTAAAGGACGTGTGGGCAAACCACACGTCCTTTACGGTTCCCGCTAAGGGACCTCAGAATTGTCCGATAAGGGATTACCTGCACCGGTCTCCTTAACGGTGCCCGGTATCCCTTACCGCCCAACTCAGAATGACCCCCATAGTCAAAATAGTACTCACATCTGGGACCAATGGAAATAGGGGATCAACTACTTTATTCAATCCACGCACATCAATTATGAAATGATACAGTATTTCATTACCCCCTTTCTTGTAAACTGGAAGAATTGGGACTATTGCAAGTGCTACCAGCAATCTCTTCAATCACATCTCATTTAATCAAATCAGACACAATGCATTTCAATGCTTTTTCTCCTTCCACTGAAAATGTTTACTGTGGAATGCGTGGCAATGTAATTCCTTCCTTTAAAACAATTTTTCCAGCTCTATCTTCAAATAGCCAACATCATTATCATTCATCGCCCATATGCAAGTTGGTACACTACTTAATTCAGTCGGTAATGGTCTGGACAAAAATTGTGATACTGGAGCTTTTTGTGGTGATATAGGAGATACAGGAGAACAATGAATGACCGCACTCAATTTTTTCAACAAATTTAATACCAATACATTTTCGCAACAATTTTGTGTCAAAAGAAATGGACAAGACTCAGTGAATGGACCTAGTGTTATGGGTACTGACTGTGACACAGGACTAATTACTGGTGTACCTGCGAACCCTACTGAAACATTATTTTGCCCTGACAGGAGTATATATGGAACCAGGTGATGGTCAATTGAACATTTCTGTGCACCTGTGTCCATTAGAAAAATGTGCTCCCTATTCCCAACCTTCATTTCTACGTAGGGTCCTTTCTGGTCTATGGGAATAGACACTGGTTCCAACCCCTGTCTTGGGCTGTCCTCGTAAAATAATACATCATCTGATGTAAAGTCGCCAGAATAGTATGCACTGGCCTGGTTATCGAAAACATTTCCATCTCCTGTACTATTCTGCTGCTGTTGGTTCTGGTTCGGATTCTGATTCTGGTTATTTTGGTTTTGTGGCGCTCTCATGTTTCTATTCTGTCCTTGTGTTCCTGGGCGACCTCTATTCTGTCTTCTTGGGAAACCCCCATCCCTATTTTGTATCTGCGGGCACTGTGCTCACCAATGACCTTCTTGTCTACAATAGGCACATTGATTAAGTCCAATTGGACCCCTGTGCATGTTGGAAAAGTTCCCTCTTGTTTGTGCTTTCCTTCCACCTCTGTTATTGTTGGCTACTTGTTGCATCAATACCCTTGTTTTCAAATTTCCTTTGTCCCTTAATTCTTTCTCCTTCTCTGCATTCACTCTATTCCCATAATATTGGGCCATGTGTAGCACTTCACTCTGCGGTTTTGCCTGCCATGCACTCTCAGATGTCATTATTAAATTTTGAATTTTCGGTAACAACCCTCGTACATACTTATCAACAAACAACCTCTTCCCGGGTTCAGTACTCAAATCTTGGCCACTAAAATCTGCAAACACTTCTTCAAATCGATTGAAATAGTCAGTAGCCGGTTCATCTTTACCCTGTACGCAAGCCGTTAATTTATCCCAGATAATGCGTTTTTCAGGTATTAAAATGTTCAATTTCTGTACTATTCGTGCTGGTAAGGCTAACATGACCAGGGGTGGCTTCTCATCAGCTTTTCTGTCTGCATCACCTTTAATCAAATGTTCCCATGTATCACCCAAAATTTCTAATGGCATCTACATTTCTAATTTGTTTCCATATGTCTATAGGGAGAATCAAAGGAAATAACAGATCAATATCTCTCATTGTGAAAACAGACAAATTTTAAACGGAGTCAATTTCCTTATAAAATCCCGCTGGATTCTTTCTAAGATCAGGGATCGTTTGTTTAATATTGTTTACCTCCTGTCTCGAAAAAGGGACATTCACGAACTGTGCAGTGTAATGGGCTTCTATAACCTGCGCTGCATTTCCATCTGTAGCAGCAATCTCTACTTTTGGAACAAATGTGGGGGGCACTTCTCTCATGGGCAGTTGTAAACTAGGTGCTTCCTCAGCCGTTCGCTTGCCAAGCAATAAAGCTAAATCGAGAGAGAGAGCTGCCTTCCCAGTTTCAGAAAAAAATGCTCTTTTGTATATTGTCATTAAATCAGGGGAACAACAAAAATTATTTTTCAAACACTCACCTTGCAAATATTCAACCATCACCTGCAATACCTTTCTCTGCATCTCTAGGGTATACTGACTAAACGTTTCATGTACTTCTATCGTGGGTTATGCGGACATCTGTAATCCATCTAAATGCCTCTCGCGTACACATTTTCATCTCTTCACTAACGGTTTTAATGGCGGCAAAAATGCTGGTGACCCTACGGGTGGCGCAACCTGGCCAGTTTCCACAAATTGTCTACCGCAGTGGAAAAATCCCACTAGACAGGAAGACAATTTCCCAGGCATAATTGATCTTAACTCGTTTCCTTACCCTGGGCGTTTGATCTTGCAAGAGCAACACTCAATCAATATCAGGGCTGTTATGAATCGGGGCACGACTCACCTGATCAATCTGTTCGTCACTCAAGACGCAATTCGTCCGTATACAGATGCAACCAAGAATCGTCGTGACTGCGTATCTGGCTCAATCTGCCTCGATTCGGGACCCTCGCCTCGATGCTCTCTGACAGCTGCTCGTCAATCAGTGACCTGCTGTGTACAGATCTGCAAAGGAGTCTCTTATCACTTTCACAGGGGCACCACAAACACTTCTCAATCCTGGCTCAACGCGCTCGTCCTCGATTCGCTTTCGCCTTCTTCAAACTTAACGTATACGATGGAGCAAAAGGGGGAGGGTCCTATTCGGGCACCATTTTTGCTAGGCCCTGAAGACCCTTGCATATGGAAACCAAGGCAAAATCACCATACACTAGTGATACAACAGACACGAGGTTCGATTTCCAAAATAGTATGGTTTATTGCAAAAAGTATGCTCAGTCGGATGACTGGGGTCTAACGTCTCGCAATGTGTGTCACCTAGACCTTGTGAGACGAAAGAGAGCGCACATCATATGAACAGTTACATATATACAACTAACAGCCTTCAAGGCACATCAGAACCACCCATAATGTATCTTCTTGAGCTAGGGTTCGGTGAATGACAATTATGACAATTATGACACATTATGACAAGTTTCTTATAGTTAGCAACAGTTGCAGACATAGTTCTTGTTATTAAGAACACAAAGCACTTGTTATTTTTAGATATCATGGTCACGAGAGAGACACATTCCAAAGCACGTTATCTACCAGTTTCTATTCGTGAGCTAAAGGTCAGCCTGCTCTAAGGAAGATCTGCGAAGGAGGACCGCTAGAAAAGTCTAAATCATGTTTTAACTGCCTGTTTCTACAGCTGCAGGGAGACAGGCCGGCACCTGGGCCGTTGATTAAATGCCGATTGAATGCCGTTTCTGCTTGCTTTCAAGGACTCAGTGATGGAGGAAAACAATGGGCCTCATTACAGGTCGGGCGGTCCGGAATTAACAATGGCGGTAAACCCGCCACCACTGTTAATTCCGGACCGCCCGATCCCGAGTCCTGCAGGCGGGAGGTGATGTTCCGGCTAGGTCTGATCTGGCAGGTTGAACACCTGCCGCCTGCAGGCGGATGTGGAAACACCAGCACCATCCTATTGGACTCAATGGGAATGGGGACTTACCGAATTCCGCCTCCGGAATTCCCGGGACACCAGGGTCGTAATGCCTTGGTATTTCCGGGAGTCACCGAGGTGGAATGGTAATACGAGTCCGGCAGTAACCAGGCGGTTTTACCGTACCGTAATGAGGCCCAATGTATTTCTGTACTGTTTGGCATTCCTGTCTGGGCTGTTCTTTCAACATGCAAGGTGCCGTGTATGAGCTTTCAGGATATAATACGTTTTGCAAAGCATTTTGACAGAAAAGGAAAAAAGCAAATGGCGAATGTTACACAAGATGAACGCCCTATGGTTATACTGACGAGTCTGTGCTTGCAATGTTGTTTATGTACGGCCAACATAATATACCTTGTATGTTTGGTTAGGGTTATTTTCTAGATTTACAACATGGACAGTGAAAAGTACCACAACTGCAAACATGAAGCACAAAGCAAAATATATTAAGCATACTATGAACATGAAGGAGATAACTGTTTGCAAACTATACCTAGTATAACGGAAATTAGCAGCAAGCCAAACATAGCAAAACAGTGAGCTATACATAGCATGAGGTACAATGCGGCAAGCCAAAAATAGCAAAACAGCAATAGTAAATAAAGTATGCAAAGATGTCTGTGCACAGTTAAAGCCTTCTCTATCTCCCTGCACATTGTTACCCAGCACAGAGCATGGGCGTTGCAGTAGCAGAACAGAACATGACCATGTTGGCTTAGTACATGCTGGGAGTGGGATATTCCGAGTTCACATACCTGAAAGTGTGCGTATTTATTTATATATTATTTTATTTATTTTTACATCTGTGGCATCTAGGTGATAGTTACAGGATACAAATGGGTCAGAGAAGGAGAGGGTAAAGAGTCACAAGACAGTACAAACATAGATCCAGGTTTTTAAAAGTTTTCTGAAGGACCAGGAACATGGTTCTGCATGAATGGGGGGTGCACAGATTTCCAGATCACTGAGGCTGTGACTGGGAAGCTGGCGTCTGCCGCTCTACTACATTTAAATCTAGGGACTGTGAGGCGATGACAGTACGCAGCACATGTACCCTTGGCGTTTTGGCTTTCTCAAATCTTTTTGAAAGGTATACCGAGGCAGCGGTGCGTAATGGAAAGAATCTTGAATTTGATATGGTCACAGACCAGGGGCCAATGAGCCTTTCTTCAGGCTGCTATGATATGGTCACGTTTAGAAAGTCAGTAGGCCGCAAGGAGTACATTATTCTGGGTAACTTGCAACTTGCTGATGTTCCTTTCCGAGGTGCCCACCATTAGAGCGTTGCAATAGTCTAGCTTGGCTTCCTATGATAGCTCGAGCAATAGTGAAATGGTTGTCGGTGGATAGGTCTACTAGCATTGATGAGCTTCATGGTATGTGCAGCAGATGTGGCAGTAGCGCTTACTTGTCTTGTCATGTCCAGCGTATTGTCGAGGTAGACACCCACAGTTTTTACTGCTGGTAGACCGGAATAGTAATCCCATTTATGACAAAAGATCGGTAGGATGAGTGGAGTTTATTGAGGAGGGCTTGGGTGCTGATGAGTAGGATTTCAATGTTTTCGTCATTTAGGCACAGCATATGGGATGCCATCCATGCCTGGATAATCTCATAGATAGTGCTAAGTGTGGGGGTGTCCTGGGAATACTCACGCATGAGGGGTAGAAGGATTTATGTGTCATCTGCGGAATTGGTGGGTGTGATACCAAGGGCATCCAGATGGTCAAAAAGAGGTTTCATATAGATATTATATAGTATGGGGGAGATGCAGGGGCCTTGTGGTACACCACAGGTGACTGAGGTTGAAGAGGCAAATTAAGTCACCAGCGAAGGCTGGAGTAGATCTCTCTGCAAGGAGGAGGCAATCCAATAAGTTGCCTGATGGGAGAAGTTGCCAGCAGTGGTAAAATGGTGGCAGACGGTTTGGTGGTCGACATGGTCGAAGACCACAGAGAGGTCTACAAGAAGTAGGAGGGCGAGTTTACCCGAGTCTCTAATGTCATTGAGTTGGTTTTTGGGTCCAACAGAGCAGATTCAGTGCTGTGTCCTGGATGGAAGCCTGACTGGCGGAGACACAGGATGTGATGTTTCTGTAGCTAGTCTTATAGCAGGAGGTAGGCTGCTCAGTCTATAATTTTGATGATGAAGGGCAAAGTGGTAATGGGGCTGTAGTTGGTTGAGGTGGTTGGGTTGAGCGAAGGATTTTTGAGTAGGGATGAGATCCAGGCATCCCTGAGGCAGGCTGGAAAACTACAGGAGGTGATCGAAGTGTTGATGATGGTAGTGATGAGGGGGTTGGAGGTGAGGGCCTCGTCACAATCATGTATTAATAGAGCACTGCAAATGTCACCTTTGCAGCGTTATGGTTAGAGGCCGTTAATGAGGTGGGTTTCTTCCGTTTCTGACATCTGGTGGAAGTGGAAGGGAGGATTGAAAGGGGGTGTATTGGGACTTGTTGCAGATGGCAGCTTGTTTGCTAATAATTGTTTTCTGTAGTGAGGTGATTTTACTCATTAGAGTGTCTGGCGTCTTACCACACCAGGAGTCGTATTTGGTGAAATTGGCAGGAGGTATGGCTGAGGACTCTAGCTCGCGTAAGATGGTGAAGAGCTCAAGTGGGTCAGAATTGGCTTTAACAATCCTAGTGTTGTAGGTGGCGGCTTTGACAATGAAGATGGACTGCTTATAACCTTTATCAATGGTGGAGAATGGAGAAATAAAGGGGTCGATTCATGGAAATAATGTGCGCCGAAAATTCCCGCGCAGAGGTGCCAAAACGTGCGAATCGCAGTAAAAGTGCGAAAATCGCAGTGCAAGTGCGAAAATCGCAGGGAAACCAGCGCACATCGATTCATGGAAGTCCGTGCGTGGGAAAAACATTGGATGTGCGCTGAAAAAGTGCGCTGCGCAGGCCGGCGCACAGGTCATCCAACAGCGTGCGCCACAGCCACTGCGAAATCGCACATAGCGCGGCGCACATCACAAAACTAGGCGGAACACGGGGCGTAACACTCGGAATGGGGAACAACGCGTGAAAATATGGGCGTCACGGGGGAAGTAAAGGAGGCAAGTGCGCGGAACGCCTACACGCTCGCCTACAACCCGTATTCATGGAATCGAATAGGGCAAACCAGCGCACGGTCAAAGACGCACACAGGGCCAAACAAGTACGCCACAAGAAAGCAGGCGGTAGCGCCCCTGCGACTGAAAAAAATGTGCGCCAAAATGTGTGCTAACAAAAAGCACCCATATACAGCCATGATGAATGGGCCATACAGTGGCCCTCTAGGACAAATGAGGTGCAAAGGGGCACCGACAAACACGGACACCCGCTGTGTGAAAAATAGCGTGTGCGCATGTTCCTGGGTGCGTGGGAAGTTCCACACGTGATTGGCCTGGGTATGTGTACTTCGGGGTGCGCGGGAAGTTCCACACGCGATTAGCCTGGGTAGGTGTACTACAGGGTGCGCGGGAAATTCCACACGTGATTGGCCTGGGTAGGTGTACTTCGGGGTGCGCGGGAAGTTCCACACGCGATTGGCCTGGGTACGTGTACTTCGGGTTGTGCGGGAAGTTCCACACGCGATTTGCCTGGGTACGTGTATTCCGAGGTGCGCGGGAAGATTCACACGCGATTTCAGCAGGGTACGTGTATTTCGGTGGTGCCAGGGAATGCTACACGTGATTTGGCCATGTGGGTCCTCCCAGGTGTTCCCTCTACACCCTCCACGGACCCTGCAGGCAGCCCACACCACAGGGTACTACCCTGCACCCCTGCTCATGTCCCACAGGCAACCCATCCACCATGGCCATGCCCACCAGCCAACCCACATGTCACCTTGCACTACTGATCACCAACACATGTCTCCCATCACCCCCACCCCCAGCCACCAGGGGCAGCCTCCACCAGGCCCCCACCCATGTCTCCCACCACCCCCACCCCCCAGCAGTGCAGGGGCAGCCTCCACCAGGCCCCCACTCATGTCTACCACCACCCCCACCCCCCAGTCACCAGGGGCAGCCTCCACCAGGCCCCCGCTCATGTCTCCCATCACCCCCACACCCCAGCAGTGCAGGGGCAGCCTCCACCAGGCCCCCACTCATGTCTACCACCACCCCCACCCCCAGCCACCAGGGGCAGCCTCCACCAGGCCCTCACCCATGTCTCCCTGCACCCCCACCCCCCAGCCACCAGGGGCAGCCTCCACTAGGCCCCCACTCATGTCTCCCACCACCCCCACCCCCCAGCAGTGCAGGGGCAGCCTCCACCGGGCCCCACCCATGTCTACCACCACCCCCACCCCCCAGCAGTGCAGGGGCAGCCTCCACCAGGCCCCCACTCACATCTACCACCACCCCCACCCCCCAGCCACAAGGGGCAGCCTCCACCAGGCCCCCACTCATGTCTCCCATCACCCCCACCCCCCAGCAGTGCAGGGGCAGCCTCCACCAGCCCCCCACTCATGTCTACCACCATCCCCAGCCACCAGGGGCAGCCTCCACCAGGCCCCCACTCATGTCTCCCACCACCCCCACTCCCCAGCAGTGCAGGGACAGCCTCCACTAGGCCCCCACTCATGTCTACCACCCCCCACCCCCCAGCCACCAGGGGCAGCCTCCACCAGGCCCCCATCCATGTCTACCACCACCCCCACCCCCCAGCAGTGCAGGGGCAGCCTCCACCAGGCTCCCACTCATGTTTACCACCACCCCCACCCCGCAGTCACCAGGGGCAGCCTCCACCAGGCCCCCACCCATGTCTACCACCACCCCCACCCCCCAGCAGTGCAGGGGCAGCCTCCACCAGGCCCCCACTCATGTCTCCCATCACCCCCACCCCCCAGCAGTGCAGGGGCAGCCTCCACCGGGCCCCCACTCACGTCTATCACCACCCCCACCACCCCCCAGCCACCAGGGGCAGCTCCACCAGGCCCCCACCCATGTCTACCACAACCCCCACCCTCCAGCAGTGCAGGGGCAGCCTCCACCAAGCCCCCACTCATGTCTACCACCACCCCCACCCCCAAGCCACCAGGGGCAGCCTCCACCAGGCCCCCACTCATGTCTCCCATCACCCCCACCCCCCATCAGTGCAGGGGCAGCCTCCACCAGGACCCCACTCATGTCTACCACCACCCCCACCCCCCAGCCACCAGGGGCAGCCTCCACCAGGCCCCCACTCATGTCTCCCCTCACCCCCACCCCCCAGCCACCAGGGGTAGCCTCCACCAGGCCCCCACTCATGTCCAACTCATGTCCCCCTGCACCCCCACCCCCCATCCACCAGGGGCAGCCTTCACCAGGCCCCAACCCATGTCTACCACGACCCCCACCCCCCAGCAGTGCAGGGGCAGCCTCCACCAGGCCCCCACTCATGTCTACCACCACGCCCACCCCCCAGCCACCAGGGGCAGCCTCCACCAGGCCCCCACCCATGTCTACCACCACCCCCACCCCCCAGCAGTGCAGGGGCAGCCTTCACCAGGCCCCCACTCATGTCTACCACCTCCCCCACCCCCCAGCCACCAGGGGCAGCCTCCACCAGGCCCCCATTCATGTCTCCCATCACCCCCACCCCCCAGCAGTGCAGGGGCAGCCTCCACCAGGCCCCCACTCATGTCTACCACCACCCCCACCCCCCAGCCACCGGGGGCAGCCTCCACCAGGCCCCCACTCATGTCTCCCACCACCCCCACCCCCCAGCCACCAGGGGCAGCCTCCACCAGGCCCCCACTCATGTCTACCACCACCCACACTCCCCAGTCACCAGGGGCAGCCTCCACCAGGCCCCCACCCATGTCTACCACCACACCCACCCCCCAGCAGTGCAGGGTCAGCCTCCACCAGGCCCCCACTCATGTCTCCCATCACCCCCACCCCCCAGCCACCAGGGGCAGCCTTCACCAGGCCCCCACTCATGTCCAACTCATGTCTCCCTGCACCCTCACCCCCAGCCACCAGGGGCAGCCTCCAGCAGGCCCCCACTCATGTCTCCCATCACCCCCACCCCCCAGCAGTGCAGGGGCAGCCTCCACCAGGCCCCCACTAATGTCTACCAACACCCCCACCCCCCAGCCACCAGGGGCAGCCTCCACCAGGCCCTCACCCATGTCTACCACCACCCCCACCCCCCAGCCACCAGGGGCAGCCTCCACCAGGCCCCCACTCATGTCTCCCACCACCCCCACTTCCCAGCAGTGCAGGGGCAGCCTCCACCAGGCCCCCACTCATGTCTACCACCACCCCCACCCCCAAGCCACCAGGGGCAGCCTCCACCAGGCCCCCACCCATGTCTACCACCACCCCCACCCCCCAGCAGTGCAGGGGCAGCCTCCACCAGGCCCCCACTCATGTCTCCCATCACCCCCACCCCCCAGCCACCAGGGGCAGCCTCCACCAGGCCCCCACTCATGTCCAATTCATGTCTCCCTGCACCCCCACCCCCAGCCACCAGGGGCAGCCTCCACCAGGCCCCCACTCATGTCCCCTATCACCCCCACCCCCCAGCAGTGCAGGGGCAGCCTCCACCAGGCCCCCACTCATGTCTTCCATCACCCCCACCCCCAGCAGTGCAGGGGCAGCCTCCACCAGGCCCCCACTCACGTCTACCACCACCGCCAACCCCCAGCCACCAGGGGCAGCCTCCACCAGGCCCCCACCCATGTCTACAACCACCCCCACCCCCCAGCAGTGCAGGGGCAGCCTCCACCAGGCCCCCACTCATGTCTACCACCACCCCCACCCCCCAGCCACCAGGGGCAGCCTCCACCAGGCCCCCACTCATGTCTCCCATCACCCCACCCCCAAGCAGTGCAGGGGCAGCCTCCACCAGGCCCCCACTCATGTCTACCACCACCTCCACCCCCCAGCCACCAGGGGCAGCCTCCACCAGGCCCCCACTCATGTATCCCATCACCCCCATCCCCCAGCCACCAGGGGCAGCCTCCACCAGGCCCCCACTCATGTCCAACTCATGTCTCCCTGCACCCCCACCCCCCCAGCCACCAGGGGCAGCCTCCACCAGGCCTCCACTCATGTCTCCCATCACCCCCACCCCCCAGCAGTGCAGGGGCAGCCTCCACCAGGCCCCCACTCATGTCTACCACCACCCCCCAGCCACCAGGGGCAGCCTCCACCAGGCCCCCACCCATGTCTCCCATCACCCCCACCCCACAGTCGTGCGATTTCCCTGGGTAAGTGAACTTCGGGGTACACGTGAACTTCCACACGCGATTGGCCTGGGTACGTGTACTACGGGGTGCGCGGGAGGTTCCACACGCGATTGGCCTGGGTACGTGTACTTCGGGGTGCGCATGAACTTCCACACGCGATTGGCCTGTGAACGTGTACTACGGGGTGCGCAGGAAGTTCCACACGCGATTGGCCTGGGTACGTGTACTACGGGGTTCGCGGGAGGTTCCACACGCGACTGGGCCTGTGAGAGTGGGGTACATGTATTCCAGGGGTGGGCGGGAATATTTACCTGCGACTGGGCCTGGGAGAGCGTGCTACGTGTATTCCTGGGGTGGGCGGGAAGATTCACACGTTCGCCTACGATGTGCCGAAAAATAAATGGTCCAATCCTGAAACACATACGCCAGCATGAAGCAGGCGTACATCGACCCGCGCAGCATAAAAGTGCGCGCAAACAACAAACAAGCTCATACGCCAGGATGAATATACCGTTCCTAGCAGCAGTGGCCGTGGGTTACCAAAGGAGGAGGAGGAGGATAGTGAGGGCCCAAATTTTCACTCCCAGAACCAGCCTTTTTGGGATGCCTGATGATCAAGTGTATGGGAGGTACAGGTTTCCACCACACATAATACTGGACCTGGTCAGTGAGTGGGAGGATGACCTCACATGACCCACCCTGTGCTCCCAAGCACTCAGCCCCCTGGAGAAGGTCCTCAATGTACTGCACTTCTTGGCCACAGGATCATTTCAGCGGACAAGTGCCATAGTGGGTGGGGTGTCACAGGCCACGCAGTCACGCTGCCTACACCAGGTCTTGAACATCATCACTGCACGCCCATCAGTCCGTAGGCACATATACCTGCCCAGGACACCTGCAGAAAGGCAGGCTGCCACCCTCGATTTCTACGGTGTGGCACAATTCCCAAAAGTGCTAGGTGCCATTGACTGCACCCATGTGGCACTACGTCCCCCCAGGGCATCTGAGCACATCTATAGGAACCGCAAGCACTGGCATTCCATCAACGTGCAGGTAGTATGTAATGCTAAGGGAATCATCACCTCAGTATATGCCAACTATCCAGGGTCCACCCACGACAGCTTCATTTACCGAATGTCTACCCTAAGCCAGGACCTAGAAGCTGGGCGGCATGGCGATACATGGCTGCTTGGTGAGTATGAACGCCACTGCACATGCATGCATGTCAGATGCAGAGTTATGTCACTACCCCACTAATGATACCCATCACCTCCTCACCAGGGGACAGTGCCTACCCTCTGAGCACCCACATGATGACGCCAATTCGGAACCCCATCACGCCTCCAGAGGTAAGATACAACACAGCCCATATTGCAACCCAGGGCATAGTGGAGCGTCCATTCAGAGTGCTCAAGTAACGCTTTCGCTCCCTTGACCATTCCGGCGGGCAGCTGTTATATGCGCCCCCAGTAGTGTGCAGGATCATAGTGGCAGCATGTGTCCTGCACAATGTTGCAACGCACCGGGGCGTGGCTGTGGACATGGTGGTGCCCCCACATCCCCAACCACATGCACGCCCGCTGCGCATGGGAGGGGAGAGGGCACGGGGTGAGGCAGCCCGTACGCAGCTGGTGGCTAATTACTTCACATAGAAATCACACCCCAGTGGAGTGCACACAGGCCTGGCCCATACCATCTGATAAGCAATGATGACTCGACCTGACAATTAAGACGAACAAAGGGACAGTCAACTGTCAGAACCATAGCAGCCTGAGATTGTTCATGTGGAAGTGTCACAATGTGTGCATCCCTACCTACACAAACACCACCAATGCAGTGTCATCAAAAGACACTTCCATGCTGCAGAAATGAATACCCACTCGCAAAATACTACATGAAAACAGTGCCATGTCACCCAACACCTCCCCGGCACGGCCACACAACACACCATGGCATGTCATGCAATGTGAGAGGAAATTAATCCCCACAACATGCCCCAAGTGTCACCAGCTACAGTGTCCCTAATGGAAACATGTCCACACATGAAATGCTCACAGTAATGCAGGACCTACAACCCACATTACCAAATACTTACCAAGAATACCAATCACCTACACAACCTCCAACCTACCTTAAACATGACATTACAGACTTAAAAATTTGCTAGCCTCACTACCTGATGATGACAGCCCTCCGAACACTTCCAAGTATACAGTGTTAGCGCCACGCAAGAGTGTAGGTGCACTGCTTACAACATGGACTCCAGTTCCAAGGTGGACCGCACTGTGAAGACATGAGGAATGGACCTGCAAATTAGGAGGATGAGATGGATGCAGAGGCACATATCAATACACCATGCAGTGTACAATACAATAACAATATGCACTATGAATGTATACACAGTATTGACTACAGACTGCCCACACAGCTCATGGGAGTCCAATGTCACCATGTACGTCAATGTCACTTGGGCACACCCTTTGCAAACCCATGGAAACGGGAAGCAGGAGGGGTGTGTGTGACAAAAACCCAAGCATCTGAACCAAATCCATGACAAGCCTGCATGTGCCCAGCCACAATGCAGCGTATGCCCACGGGAGCCACACAAGGCAACATACTGTCCCAAAAAAAAAAAAAAGAAATAAAAAATGGCCATTAATGGGCCCGGGGGGGGGTGGGGGAGGCTACCCAGGAGGTCCGAGGACAGGGTGCACACCAAAACCCACCTGTGTGGATCTTGCGAAAAATAAACACCTCCATGGGCTCATGGCCTACACAGCTACCCTATTGTGGGAGTATCACTGCTGTCGCTCTCCTCACCCTCTGTAGCTGCATCAGGAGGTGGTGGCACTATGGGAGGCAGCCCACGCAAAGCCCTAGTCTGTTCCTCCATGGCTGCAAGCATGCGGGTGTGGTAGGTCTCGTTCTGGAGGATAAGTGTGCGGAGGTCCCCATGCAACAACTCACGGGATGCCCGGACCTCCGCCCTAGTTGCCTGCATCTCAGCTGAGAGCGTACGGGTGAGACACTCCAGCTGCTGTACTGTCCTTCTGTTTGTTGAAGCCTCAAGCTCAACAAGAGTCGTCCTGAGGTGAAGGAGTTCCACCCTCAGGGCTTCCCTGTGGCCCTGGGACTCTATGGAGATGGCTTCCTGCAGAGTCGCCAGTGCCGCCCGCCTGTCCCTGTCGGACGCCAACATGTCCTCCCTGTGTGACTGGCAGATGGAGTCAATTGCCTGCTGTAGTCGCTCCATCAGCCTTTCGGGAGGGACAATGGAAGTGGCCACCCTATCCATGGCATGAGCCATCATCTCTGATGATGCTGCCTGTTGGGTTGCCATACCGTATATGGATTGCTCCCATGCGGTATTGCCAGGTGGCTGACGGCCACCACGTCGGTGGACACCACACCTGTCTGGGGCAAGGCGAACTGCGCCTTGCTGTGCCGGCACTGCCTGAGGCTGCAGGACTGCATTCCCCCTCTGATCTGCTGGCCCAGGAACAGGATCAGATGTCGCAGAGTGTGACCCTGCATCTGTAACCAGCAAAGGCGTACCTGCCAACAGTGACATCCCCATTGAGGGTTCTAACCCTGGTGAAGGTGGGTCGGACAGAACAGAATCCCTCCCAGGAACACTCACCTGCGACGGCACATAGGTCTCATCATCCGAATCGACACCTGAATACAGCTCGGGGGAGGTGCAGCCAGAGACACCCCTTGAGAGCACGACCTGCAGCAGTTGTGGGTTCTCACCCACCACCACACCACGTCCCTCACTGGTGGTCGGTCGGCCCTCAGACCCCTCCTGGGTCTGCACCATCTCCACAACCCCAGCAGTATCAAGTGCGTCATCCCCTGCAAAGACATAAAAGAAAACAAATGGAAACAGGCATTAGCACTATGGCACACAATTTGGGCTGAGAGGCTACAGAAACAGTACTTGATTGACACATGTCCCACATGACTAAAACCCTCCCATGCATGCACCGTCACTGCGTGTGATGGGGAGGCAGATGGCACACATTGATGACACCAAGATGGAAGATGAACACATTTGCTGCATGCTGCCTAGCAGTGGCATCACACATTGGCCAGTGATTGGCAGGTCAAATACACATGCCATCACACAGATGGCATGTACCCTAGCCATGAAGTGAAGAGGGAGAGGAGGTCACCAATTGTTCATTCAGTCCAGTTTGCTCATATAATTGATCTTTTCATTGAAATGGTTCAAATGTTTAACCTGCAGCTGTCAGTCCAAAATGGTCCTATAGCACAGGGACATGTCTAAACTGATCATGTGCAGGAAACTAAACCAGTGCACTGTACCATAGCCATGTCATACATGTGACAATAGGACTGAGAAATCCCGAGTAAAAGTGGTGGTATGCAAACAATCTGCCTGAATAAACAGAGGTAAATAAGCAACAATGTTGTGGCAAGATGACACTCCAAGAACAACTGGTGTGGTGTTGGGCTGAATGTCTAATGTTGGCAGAAGGGATGCTGCTATACCCAAATGCTGATGCCAAAAATGTATAGGAAGAGGCACATGGGTGACCCAAACCACTCAGGCACACACACCCTCACCTGGCACCCAAACAGAAGCCCTCCCACACAGATCATGCACATGGATGACACACACATGCATGTGCACTCACCGGACAATGCCTCGTAATCTGCCAGTTCTCCCACGCCTTGGATCTGTTCCTCCGTGACGTAGGTCCCAGCAACCTGCTCATGTGGAGTGAGTTCTATGTCGTCTGCTGGAGACCCACCTCCAGTCACTAGAGTTGCGGCATGACTTGAGGCCAGCTTATTCTTTGCCCTGCACTTCAGGTCATTCCATCGCTTGTAGCATTCATTATCTGTGCGCCTCACGATTCCAAGGGCACTTATGATGTCCGCAATGGTCTGCCAGTGTGCCTGACGTTGTGCAGGTGTGGTCTTGGATCCTGCAACAATCACCATTTCGCGGTCATGTGCGGACACATACTCTACAAGTGCATTCAGTTTGGCCTCATTGAAGCTGGGCTTCCTTGACGGGCCGGAATGTGTAGCTGTGTCTGGGGCATCAGCCTCTACTGGACGAGCACTCTTCCGCTTGGAAGGTGGTGGGGATCCTGAGTGTCCTATGCCACTCTGGACACTAGGGGCAGGAGCGTGGGATTGCACACTCAGCATGGGAGTTGGTGCAGGCATTAGCTCAAGTGTGATGGTGTCAGGGGGAATGTCAGCATGGTGGACTTGGACCGACACTGTCCTGGCTGGGTGTGTGAGAGGTGGGGTGGATGGAGCCGCAGCTGCCCCTGCAGCCTCCCCAGCCTGCTTACGCGGGGCAGCACATGACCTAGCTGCCCCTGATCCACGTGGCCTGATGACACCAACGTTCACCGGCGCACGTGGCCCAGATCTGCTGACCTGGAAGTCAGCCATGGAGTCACCCTGTGCCAGGTCTGGTTCCACAGTGGGCTGGTCCAACAAGGGCTGAGCATGGATGGTGTCAGCCACGTTAACCTCAACCAGGGGCGGGGCATGGGTGTCCCTGACTGCTCCTCCACACATGGGGGGCTAGGGGCACCCTGCAAGTCACAGCCACGTCCCCTACTGGATCCACCACAGCCACGACTTGGGGCTCGGCCACCTTTGCCACCCTTACGGCTTGGTCGCCTCCCAGCCATGGCACTGATGTTATTGTGCGTATGGGAGACGATGTGAACTATTGTCCTGGGCAATTGGGGGTCAAAGGGGTTGGGTACCAGATGGTAATCATACCCTAGTGCTCTAGCAAGGCTGTGTGTCACCCCTGGGGAAAGATGACGGGTCATGCAACGGACAGGCACCCCAAAAAAGGGAAGTAAGGTGCACGCAACCCCTCCTAGACCACGTGCGTGGAAAAATAAACCTGCACTACGCTGTGGCACCCAGAAACACAAGAATGAACGTATGCGTGTCACACGCAGCCTAGAATGACCTCTGAAGGGGTACGCGACACACGGGGCAAGCACAGATGTAAAATACATGCGCGACTCACCGTCTGCCAGGAACAAAAGCGTGAAAAATATGCGTGTGTGCGCATTGGCAACACCCCCGCCAAAAGAAGAATTGTACGCTGTCTGAGGAGACAGGACAACAGTAGAAGGGAACGCTGTTTGAGGAAACAGGCCCAGGAAAAAGAGGAAAAGAGAAAAAGCTGTCAGCGGTAACAGGGAGTACAAACTGGAAACGCCGTGAAGTAAATCACGTGTAAACCGACAAGAAGTACAGATTTCACCCACTCGCTCTCCACAAAAAGCACGTACAAGGAAATGGCGTTCTACACGTACCTTTTATACACACGTCACAGACGCGCATACGCGATGAGGACATATCCACCAATTACGCGCTTTGACACTTGGATGTGTATCTCTTCATTTTTACACGCGCCATTCTCTATGACCATGCGCGTGACGTCACAGCTGCGCATGGTGGCCTTTGGGCCAATGAAATCGCATATGCGAGCACACGTAGTAAAACTGCACGTCTGAGTGTCATCGCGTGTAATCGGAGGGAATTGAGCGTACACGCGATTGGCCTGGGTACGTGTATTTCTGGGGTGCGCAGGAAGTTTCACACGCGATTGGTGGAAATCCACGTGTGCTCTGTCATCACGTGTAATGAGGGAAACACCCGCGCGCGTCACGTCACAGACGCGCTTACGCGCTAAGGGCCTTTGGTCCAATGAAATCGCATATGCGTGCTGACGTGCATACGCGCTAAGGGCCTTTCCTCGATTTACACGCAGACGTGCACGATTTTCACGTGCCAAATCACTCCGTATCAAGCTGGCTACGCGTAAGCACACGGAAGACCACGCTCCTGCCCAGAAGGCCGAATTACTGCCCCCCAGAGCCCCGAGCACGCTCCCACCTGCCATCTGCTGCTGCCTGACTGCCTGCTGCCCACGTGACCTGCCATTTGCTGCCTGCACATCAGCCAGGGGTGCTGTTGCTGTGACCACCCCTGCTGGAACCGAAGACTCCCAACTGGGATTCCATCACTCCACAGCCCAGCCCCAGGACCCAGTTGCCCACCCACTCCTGCCTCTGGGGTTGTCATGTCGGGCACTGCAACATCTGGCACCACTGACAACCCCTGGCCAGAGAGGCAGAGGGGCACCAGCTTCAGTGCCAGTGAAGTTGGTGTCCTGGTGGAGCAAGTCCTTGGGCAGTATGATGCCCTCTTCGGAAGCGTGCGCGCTGACAAGGAAGGACGGACTCGGATCTGGATGGACATTGTGACTGCCATCAACGCGGAGGGGGTGGCAGTCCGCGACTTCCATCATGTCAAGAAGCGCTGGGAGGACTTCAGGTCCAGGACCCTGAACAAGGCCCGGCGCCTCTTGAAGGCAGCGGATGCTAAGGGGTGCCGGGGCCACTTGTCGGAAGATCAAATGAGGGTCCTGGAACGCATATCCCCAGCGCTCCATGGCCAGGTCCTTGAGAGGCAGACCCGTCTGGAGTCGAGCGGTAAGTGTACATGCATCATGATTGTAAGCTGTGCGTGTGGTGATGTGCCAGTAGTGTGCCGGTCGCACATCTGTTTGTATGGGGCCGAGTATGGGTGGGGGTGTACAGGACCGTGAGGCTAACACATGCGAGGGCTGTCATGTGTGAGACATGGATGGTGCTTGTGTGTGTAGGCTTGCATGCCAAATGCAGTTGTGTGGGCACACATGTTTGGATGAATGTGTATGTAAGTGGGCATGTTCGTGATGTCACGCATGTATGTTGTTTTCAACTGCATGTATCAGCACTGTGTACATGTGCATGTGTGTGTATTTGACAAGGGTGAAACAGTGAGGCAACATGGCTGCATGTGACAGCGGGATGTGGAAACCTGATTGGCAGATGTGACATGGATGCCCATCGGAACACTGCGACAGTTGGCTGAGGTGTACACATGCATGCAAGTGTGGTGGTGTGCGTGCATGTGTAGTGAACTCCCTGTGTTGCATGTGATGTCTGGCTCACCTTTGCCTGCTCATGCTGTTGTATGTGTATGGATGGTGCTGGCAGTTGCGATGTGGCTGTGGTATGGCTCATGTGTGCAAGTTGAAATGGCATGTGTGTTGCCGATTGTGATGCCATGTCTGAGGTTTGCCAATGCCACTCATATGCAACTGTCATGTGTGTATGTGTCCTTTGTACAGTGTCCTGATGCCTGTGTTTTATTTCTCCCTGTCTGCAGCGTCAACTGATGAAGAGGGCGGAGAAGGTGCTGTGGAGCACAGCGGCGGGGATCGCACTGCCAGCCGGAGACGCAAGGCCCGGCTCCCCTCCCAGGTTGTCTTCTCGTCAGGGAGTGAGGAGTCCGGTGCCGCGTCCCAGGCCGCAGCTGCCGGGGGGAGGTCCAAGAGGCGGAGGTCAGAGTTGGACTCCTCGGCAGCAGAAGGGGCAGCTGGGACCCCACAGGGCCCAACGGGAGAAGATGGCACAGAGTCATCCAGGTTGGTGGGGGGTTTGGTGGAGGAGGAGGCCGTCCAAGCAACAGAGACGGGGTCTGGAGGTGGGGATTCCACTGGTGCTAGTGGTGCAGTGCAGGACCAGGGACAGGAGGCAGCACAGGTCGCCGCGGAGGTGCCTGTGTGCAATCCTGTCCCTGATCCTGTCACTGCATCATCTTGCACCAGCAGGGATGCCTACGTCCAGACCAGTTTTCAGGCAGGGGATGAACTAATGACAACTGGCCTTCCTCTGCCTGCGGACGTGGCTATCCGGGTCCGGGTTGAGCCTGTCCTGACTGGTGTGGCGTTGCGTCAACGGGCCATGCGAGGTGACCTGCAGTCTTTTCATGAGGAGACTGCACGTCATCTCGAATGGCTCGTTGACCGCGTCGGCCTACTGGGACAGGTCACCCAGGCCAGATTCCTCCATTTGATGGGGCTTGCTCAGACCCCCTCCTCGACTGAACCCCCTATGCGCCAGTCGTCCTCCGTGCAATCTTCCCACCCATCAGTCACCTGGGTGCCCTGTGGAGCTGCCTCTGATGGTGTGGCCAGGCTGATGGAGGAGGCATCCCTGCCACAGTCGGGAGTCGGACGTCCAGCAGGGGTGGCCACATCAATGACTGCACCCCAGCCAGCGGAGGATGTGCAGGCAGCTGGAGGCAGTGCACGGGCAGAGGCGCAGCTGCAGCAGCAACAGCAGCAACGTGGTGGGAGCCATGATGGCTCGGGCCTTCGACATCGGAGGGGCAGGCATCGGCCGGAGGGCAGGATGACCCAGGACGGGAATTGTCTTCCGTGTGGCAGCGGTTGGGCCACGCCATAGATGCGGAGCGGCAGCGGGCGGAAGAGGCACGGCTCATGATGGTCAGGGTGGGGAACTCCATGCAGAGGGCCCTGAGGGGTGCCGAGTGCCTCGAGGCAATCCGCAGGGAGTTTGGGGGGAACATGTGGATGGCCCTGCGGACCCTCGTGGCCATGGAGGAGGAGCGCCTCCGGGACATTGAGCAGGAGTTCGATGATGCCCTGGCACGGAACATCCCGAAGTGAGCCGTCAGACAAGCCCGCTGCCCTTGTAAATAGTTATATAGTTAGTGTTAGGTTTCCTTTGGTTTAGCTTTTTTTTTGGACCTTTTGGACAATGGGCCACATTTTTGTATATAGTTATTTTTTTTAGGTAGTGTTATTAGATAGGTTTCATTTCTTCGGTTGGGATCATGGACCCTGGATAGTTTATCTGTACATAGTTGACTTTTGGATTTTCAATTTTTATTATGATTTCGCCATGGAGCAATGGTTTTCGATTTTAATTTTCCATTGGATTTACTTTTGTGGACTGGGACTTTGGACACCTTTCCTTTGCATTATGATTTGTGGTTTAGCATTATTTCACGGACCTGCTGTTGTTTTTTTTTTTAAATTTCTATTATTGTTTGTTTATTTTTGATTCAATTTATGTTGCTTTTAATACAAATGTTTTCGTCAAAGTTCAATGTGTAGTATCATCTCACTGGTTTCATGCATATCATGATATGGGTTTTGACATTCACTGACACCCATTGGGTGTATGTGAGGGACATGTGTTCATTTCCAAACTTGCATTGGGCTTCTGTCATGTTTTTGCCATTTCTAAGTGGGTGGATGCAATACTCGGGTGTTTGTTTGCCATTTGGAGGCTTACCATAAGGGCCAGGGATCTACATTGTGGTGAAATGTTGGCTGGGAGACATGAGTGGGCGCCTGGTGGAGGCTGCCCCTGGTGGCTGGGGGGTGGGGGTGGTGGTAGACATGAGTGGGGGCCTGGTGGAGGCTGCCCCTGGTGGCTGGGGGGTGGGGGTGGTGGTAGACATGGGTGGGGGCCTGGTGGAGGCTGCCCCTGGTGGCTGGGGGGTGGGGGTGGTTGTAGACATGGGTGGGGGCCTGGTGGAGCTGCCCCTGGTGGCTGGGGTGGGGGTGGTGGTAGACATGGGTGGGCGCCTGGTGAAGGCTGCCCCTGCACTGCTGGGGGGTGGGGGTGATGGGAGACATGAGTGGGGGCCTGGTGGAGGCTGCCCCTGCACTGCTGGGGGGTGGGGGTGGTGGTAGACATGGGTGGGGGCCTGGTGGAGGCTGCCCCTGCACTGCTGGGGGGTGGGGGTGGGGTTAGACATGAGTGGGGGCCTGTTGGAGGCTGCCCCTGCACTGCTGGGGGGTGGGGGTGGTGGTAGACATGAGTGGGGGCCTGGCAGAGGCTGCCCCTGGTGGCTGGGGGGTAGGGGTGGTGGTAGACATGGGTGGGGGCCTGGTGGAGACTGCCCCTGCACTGCTTGGGGGTGGGGGTGGTGGTAGACATGAGTGGGGGCCTGGTGGAGGCTGCCCTTGGTGGCTGGGGGTGGGGGTGCAGGGAGACATGAGTTGGACATGAGTAGGGGCCTGGTGGAGGCTGCCCCTGCACTGCTGGGGGGTGGGAGTGATGGGAGACATGAGTGGGGGCCTGGTGGAGGCTGCCGCTGCACTGCTGGGGGGTGGGGGTGGTGGTAGACATGAGTGGGGCCTGGTGGAGACTGCCCCTGGTGGCTGGGGGTTGGGGGTGGTGGTAGACATGGGTGGGGGCCTGGTGGAGGCTGCCCCTGGTGGCTGGGGGGTGGGGTGGTGGTATACATGGGCAGGGGCCTGGTGGAGGCTGCCCCTGCACTGCTGGGGGGTGGGTTGATGGGAGACATAAATGGGGGCCTGGCGGAGGCTGGCCCAGCACTGCTGGTGGGTGGGGTGGTGGTAGACATCGGTGGGGGCGTGGTGGAGGCTGCCCCTGTATTGCTGGGGGGTGGGGGTGGTGGTAGACATGAGTGGGGGCCTGGTGGAGGCTGCCCCTGGTGGCTGGGGGGTGGGGGTGGTAGTAGACATGGGTGGGGGCCTGGTGGAGGCTGCCCCTGGTGGCTGGGGGGTGGGGGTGATGGGAGACATGAGTGGGGGCCTGGTGGAGGCTGCCCCTGCACTGCTGGGGGGTGGGGGTGATGGGAGACATGAGTGGGGGCCTGGTGGAGGCTGCCCCTGGTGGCTGGGGGGTGGGGGTGGTGGTAGACATGAGTGGGGGCCTGGTGGAGGCTGCTCCTGGTGGCTGGGGGGTGGGGGTGGTGGTAGACATGGGTGGGGGCCTGGTGGAGGCTGCCCCTGGTGGCTGGGGGGTGGGGGTGCAGCGAGACATGAGTTGAACATGAGTGGGGGCCTGGTGGAGGCTGTCCCTGCACTGCTGGGGGTGGGGGTGATGGGAGACATGAGTGGGGGCCTGGTGGAGGCTGCCCCTGCACTGCTGGGGGGTGGGGCTGGTGGTAGACATGGGTGGGGGCCTTGTGGAGGTTGCCCCTGCACTGCTGGGCGGTGGGGGTGGTGGTAGACTTGAGTGGTGGCCTGGTGGATGCTGCCCCTGCACTGCTGGGGGTCGGGAGTGATGGGAGACATGAGTGGGGGCCTGGTGGAGGCTGCCCCTGCACTTCTGGGGGGGTGGGGGTGGTGGTAGGCATGGGTGGGGGCCTGGTGGAGGCTGCCCCTGCACTGCTGGGGGGTGGGGGTGATGGGAGACATGAGTGGGGGCCTGGTGGAGGCTGCCCCTGGTGGCTGGGGGGTACGAGTGGTGGTAGACATGAGTGGGGGCCTGGTGGAGGCTGCCCCTGGTGGCTGGGGGGTGGGGTGGTGGTAGACATGGGTGCGGGCCTGGTGGGGGCTGCCCCTGGTGGCTGGGGGGTGGGGGTGCAGGGAGACATGAGTTGGACATGAATGGGGGCCTGGTGGGGCTGCCCTTGCACTGCTGGGGGGTGGGGGTGATGGGAGACATGAGTGGGGGCCTGGTGGAGGCTGCCCCTGCACTGCTGGGGGGTGGTGGTAGACATGGGTGGGGGCCTGGTGGAGGCTGCCCCTGCACTGCTGGGGGGTGGGGGTGGTGGTAGACATGAGTGGGGGCCTGGTGGAGGCTGCCCCTGCACTGCTGGGGGGTGGGGGTGATGGGAGACATGAGTGGGGCCTGGTGGAGGCTGCCCCTGGTGGCTGGGGGGTGGGGGTGGTGGTAGACATGAGTGGGGGCCTGGTGGAGGCTGCCCCTGGTGGCTGGGGGGTGGGGGTGGTGGTAGACATGGGTGGGGGCCTGGTGGAGGCTGCCCCTGCACTGCTGGGGGGTGGGGGTGGTGGTAGACATGAGTGGGGGCCTGGTGGAGGCTGCCCCTGGTGGCTGCGGGGTGGGGTGCAGGGAGACATGAGTTGGACATGAGTGGGGGCCTGGTGGAGGCTGCCCCTGGTGGCTGAGGGGTGGGGGTGCAGGGAGACATGAGTTGGACATGAGTGGGGGCCTGGTGGAGGCTGCCCCTGGTGGCTGGGGGGTGGGGGTGGTGGTAGACATGAGTGGGGGCCTGGTGAAGGCTGCCCCTGGTGGCTGGGGAGTGGGGGTGGTGGTAGACATGGGTGGGGGCCTGGTGGAGGCTGCCCCTGCACTGCTGGGGGGTGGGGGTGGTGGTAGACATGAGTGGGGGCCTGGTGGAGGCTGCCCCTGGTGGCTGGGGGGTGGGGGTGCAGGGAGACATGAGTTGGACATGAGTGGGGGCCTGGTGGAGGCTGCCCCTGCACTGCTGGGGGGTGGGGGTGATGGGAGACATGAGTGGGGGCCTGGTGGAGGCTGCCCCTGCACTGCTGGGGGGGTGGGGGTGGTGGTAGACATGGGTGGGGGCCTGGTGGAGGCTGCCCCTGCACTGCTGGGGGGTGGGGGTGATGGGAGACATGAGTGGGGGCCTGGTGGAGGCTGCCCCTGGTGGCTGGGGGGTACGAGTGGTGGTAAACATGAGTGGGGGCCTGGTGGAGGCTGCCCCTGGTGGCTGGGGGGTGGGGTGGTTATAGACATGGGTGGGGGCCTGGTGGAGGCTGCCCCTGGTGGCTGGGGGGTGGGCGTGCAGGGAGACATGAGTTGGACATGAATGGGGGCCGGGTGGAGGCTGCCCTTGCACTGCTGGGGGGTGGGGGTGATGGGAGACATGAGTGGGGGCCTGGTGGAGGCTGCCCCTGCACTGCTGGGGGGTGGTGGTAGACATGGGTGGGGGCCTGGTGGAGGCTGCCCCTGCACTGCTGGGGGGTGGGGGTGGTGGTAGACATGAGTGGGGGCCTGGTGGAGGCTGCCCCTGCACTGCTGGGGGTGGGGGTGATGGGAGACATGAGTGGGGCCTGGTGGAGGCTGCCCCTGGTGGCTGGGGGGTGGGGGTGGTGGTAGACATGAGTGGGGGCCTGGTGGAGGCTGCCCCTGGTGGCTGGGGGGTGGGGGTGGTGGTAGACATGGGTGGGGGCCTGGTGGAGGCTGCCCCTGCACTGCTGGGGGGTGGGGGTGGTGGTAGACATGAGTGGGGGCCTGGTGGAGGCTGCCCCTGGTGGGTGGGGGGTGGGGGTGCAGGGATACATGAGTTGGACATGAGCGGGGGCCTGGTGGAGGCTGCCCCTGCACTTCTGGGGGGTGGGGGTGGTGGTAGACATGGGTGGGGGCCTGGTGGAGGCTGCCCCTGCACTGCTGGGACATGAGGGTGCAGGGGGACATGTGTGGGAGCCTGGTGGAGGCTGCCCCTGCACTGCTGGGGGGTGGGGGTGATGGGAGACATGAGTGGGGGCCTGGTGGAGGCTGCCCCTGGTGGCTGGGGGGTGGGGGTGATGGGAGACATGAATGGGGGCCTGGTGGAGGCTGCCCCTGGTGGCTGGGTGTGCAGGGGGACATGCGTTGGTGGGCAGTAGTGCAAGGTGACATATGGGTTGGCTGGGGGGCATGGCCATGGTGGATGGGGTGCCTGCAGGACATGGGCAGGGTAGGCCCCTGTGGTGTGGGCCACCTGCAGGGGCCGTGGAGGGTGTAGAGGGAACACCTGGGAGGACCCACACGTGCAATTCACATGTGGTGCTCCCCGCGCACCCCTGTAATACACGTACCCTGATGGAATCGCGTGTGATACTTCCCACGCACCCCTGAAATACACGTACCCTGCTGATTTTGCATGTGATACTTCCCGCGCACCCCTGAAATACACGTACCCTGCTGCTTTTGCGTGTGATACTTCCCGTGCACCCCTGGAATACACGTACCCTGCTGTTTTTGCATGTGAGACTTCCTGCGCACCCCTGGAATACACGTACCCTGATGGAATCGCGTGTGATACTTCCCGCACCCCTAAGATACACGTACCCTGCTGCTTTTGCGTGTGATACATCCCGCGCACCCCTGAAATACACGTACCCTGCTGTTTTTGCATGTGATACTTCCCGCGCACCCCTGGAATACACGTACCCTGATGGAATCGCGTGTGATACTTCCCGCGCACCCCTGATATAGAAGTACCCTGCAGCTTTTGCGTGTGATACTTCCCGTGCACCCCTGGAATGCACGTACCCTGCTGTTTTTGCGTGTGATACTTCCCGCGCACCCCTGGAATACACATACCCTGATGGAATCGCGTGTGATACTTCCCGCGCACCCCTGAGATACACGTACCCTGCTGCTTTTCCGTGTGATACTTCCCGCGCACCCCTGAAATACACGTACCCTGCTGTTTTTGCGTGTGATACTTCCCGCGCACCCCTGGAATACACGTACCCTGATGGAATCGCGTGTGATACTTCCCGCGCACCCCTGAGATACACGTACGCTGCTGCTTTTGCGTGTGATACTTCCCGCGCACCCCTGAAATACACGTACCCTGCTGCTTTTGCGTGTGATACTTCCCGCGCACCCCTGAAATACACGTACCCTGCTGCTTTTGCGTGTGTTACTTCACACGCACGCCTGATGCACACGTAGACAGGACAATCGCGTGTGGAACTTCCCGCGAACCACTGAAATACACGTTCCCCGCTTGGCGTTTGCTGTTTGCCAGCCCTGTGAACTGGTCCAGGGTTAGCGCAGCCCTTTGCGATTATTTGGGGATTTTTGAGGCTTTTCCTTGCGCAAGGGCGTTCTTGGGGGTGTAACTGGCGCTGCTGCAGGGTCGCTGCGCCACGCTGCACCACGGCTGGTTTTGGATGCGAAAATCCATGAATACGCTGTGCGCTGAAATCGATTTTAGCGCACGCGGCTGGCGCAGACATTCGCACGGGCACGCTGTGCGCCAGCCGCGTGCGCCACTTTTGTGCGAATTTCTATGAATTACCCTGATAGTGTGTTGTTGTCAGAAGGGACTTATTGCCATTCTGCTTCTGCAGATAGTTGAAATAGCTTGAAGGTTAGGGGTAATCCATGAGTTTTTGTGTGTAGTAGGTTTGGTCTTCCGTTGTTTCAGAAGTGCCAGTGTGTTGACGGCTTGGGAGACAATATTGTTGCAGTGGTCAACAAGGATGTTATTTATTTTTATTTATTTATTGGATATTTGTAAGGTGGCTATACATAACAATGAATGCTATTTCAAAGCGCCACAAGACAACAAAAAGGGGGTGGATAAGGGAGAAAGATACAATAACGGTCCTACTAGGCCTTGTGACTTTCAGATTGTTCAAGTGCAGAACAAGAAGTGCGAGCGAGGGGGTGGGGAAGTGCAGGTCTGCACAATAGAAGTGCTAAGGCGGTAAGGGAAGGCTGAAGGGGTGAAGTGCCAGTGTAAGGGGAGGCCCAAGGGCAAGTGCCATGGAAAGCAGAGGGGCATGGGACCCTGTAAGACTCAGAGGGTACCAGAAGCCAGTCATAGATGTAGAGGAAGGAGATTAGCAGGCGAGGAGGAGAGAGAAGGAGGAGGAGAAAAGAAGGGTCTTGAGGAGTTTACAGAATTTAAGGAGATCTGGCTCAAGCCTGAAAGAGGCAGGGAGACCATTCCAGAGAGAGGCTCCTGCAGAGGTGAATCATCTTCCCCCTCTATGCTTAGAGAAGCGACAGATGTACAGAGAGTTGGAGCAAGCAGACCAAAGGGCTCTAGCAAGGAGGTATTTAGGGAGAGAGAGTTGGTTGTAACGGAGTACCAGTCCTCAGAAAGCCTTGTGAATAATGCAGAGGGTTTTGAATTTGATCCTAGCAGCCACCCGGAGCCAGTGGAGAGACATTAGGGCTGGAGAGATGCAGTCTGACTCAGGAAGGTTGATTGAGAGCAGGGGGAGGAGACGCTCTTTTGTGAGATTGCAGGTGCAGCAGGAGATGGTGGGTCATGGTAGCAGTGTCACTGGTAGAAATTTTAGCAGTGGGGAGGGAGAAGGATATGATGTGATGGTCTGACCATGGGGAAGGGACATTGGAAATGATGGAAGTGCCACAATTACGGTCTGCAAGCCAATCTATCATGCTCCTTATGATGTGAGAAGGTGATGAGATGCTTTGAGAGAAATTGAGGACATTTAGAGCATTGGCTAGGGAGATAGCTTTGTTATCTGCTATATCACTATAGCCTAAGAGGAAGAGTCTAGAGTTAGGCTTCAGGTCCGTGGTAAAGAGATGCAGGAGGTCCACTTAGAATGTGAGGGTAGGACCTGGGGGTTGGTCGATGAGGTGTAAGGTGGCATTGGCAGTAGGGAATTAGGAGAGTTTAGCTGACAGGAGATTAGGAGTGGAGGGCTAGTGGTGAGGGCCCTGATGGGAGGTGTCTCTGTATATTAGGGCTACCCCGCCTCCTCAGCTAGTAGATATGTCACTACGGAGGATGGTATAACCAGGGGGGTGGCTATGGTTAAGGTAGGGCCTGCTGCTGCATGCAAACAAGTTTCAGATTTGGCGAGGATGTCAATACTGTTCATGGTAATTTGGTTTTGTATGTCCAGAGCATGCGCCAAGTTGGACCTGGCGTTTATCAATGTGGGGTTTAGGGTGCTAGGGTTGAGATCGGAGTGAGCAGTAGAGGATGGAGTGCACTTGGATAGTGTGGTAGTGGGATTATAGGGTGGTGTAGTATAAAAGTAAGGAATGTTAAGAGTGGTGGTACCTGAGTGAAGGAATTCATTTCTAATGCATGTTGATCGCCTGATTAGGCCTTGGCAAGGTGCATGGGAAGGCCTTGGTATGCTAGAACAAGGGGCTAGGTTAAATTGGCATATGGATGCTTGGGTGTTGCAGGTGATGGGTAAGTGTGGATTCAGAAGGGAGGCCAGAGGTGTGAGGAATCTGGTTGGTGGGATAGTGGTGTGTGCCGGCAAGAGTCTAGGAAGATATGATGTGGCCAGTGGTAGAAGGAAAGAGAAGGGCACATACTTGCAAGGCAGGCTCCTGTGCAGGGTTAGGCCCTTCTGGCCATTTCCTGGTTAAGGGGCCAACCAGCATGGGCTGGAGGTGAGGCTCAAATGTACACTGGAGCGCTGCAATGCGGTATGGCAGGTGCGGGTTCACCAATGGCAGCAGCCATCCTGCAATGCAGCGGTGGCTCCTATGGGAGCCCATGGGTGAGCCTGGCTGGCTTACCCCAGGTTAGTCCACCAGCTGTAAGGTGTCGGACCCTCAGTGGGGGTCAGATGAGTGTGCAGGGTGTGTGGGACGGTCTCAGATGTTTTTACCCAGACAGGTGAAGAAGGCCTTTTATGTGGGCTTCTGGGTGGACCGGCTTCACCTGCTGGCAATGTTTGACAGAGACATTTCCTGGTGAAGGGGCCAATCAGCATGGGCTGTAGGTGCGTCTGTAGTGTAAACTGAAGTGCCGCAATGTGGTACGGCTGGAGCGGGTACAACAGCAGCGACCATCTTGCTATGCAGCACGGGCTCCTGTGGGAGTTCCTGGGTGAGCCTGGGAGGCTTACCCAAGGTTAGTTTGGCAGCTGTAGGTGTCGGACCCTCTTGGGGGTCAGATGAGCGCGCAGGGTGAGCGGTATGATCTCAGGTGCACTACTACAAACACCATTATGCAGAGTTACGAGACCCATGGAAAATGCCTCATCATTCAAGTGGCAGCTGTGTCACATGCCATGTAAGTGAAAAGTTGCTAAGTCCCAGATCTTAGCTCCCCTAAAATCAAGGCACTACTAGCCACTAAATTATCTTCAATGGCAAGTACCTCTGATGAATATAGTTAGACATGAGAGGAAAAGACTTTCAGACCACTCTATTAACCATGCATAGTGTCCTGGGAACACAACAGTGGCTAATGGATGGATTGGAGGGATTGGAAAAATGACGTTAAGGTGTTCTGCACCACATGACATTCTGAAAATCAAGACCATGTTGAAGAAGAGTGAAACACAGTTCCCATTGAGCAATGCGCCATTGAGACAGTGGATGCATCTCGTGGTGGCCCAAATAATGCAATTAACGTCAGCAACATTCCTCGTGGAAGACACTGTTTAGGGGTACGGACCGTGGATTGCAACGTAGCTTAAGCACACAGCAAGTTCACATGCAGCATGTCAGTTCTCCTACTGACACGGAAGTGGGGTAAAGGCGCCTTGGAGGAAAAGAGTGAGTTAGTGGAATCTAAATGAAGCTGGCATATAGCCATTAGCTCTTTTTTAAGGGGGTTGTGGAACTGAGTGAAAGCTGCTTGAGGTTTCTGTCCTGTTAGCTTCTTTTCAGAGAGTGTCTCTGAGGACCTGTTGGTTACTTCCTAGGAGCTGCTGTCGAGCTCTGTTTGAGGACGTTGTTGTGTCTCTGACAGCATGACAGTGGCTAGACATTTCCTCATGAGAAGCTGCTCTATTGGCAGCATGCATGTATGTCTTGAATGTTGAAGAGGAGTGATGAATGGTGGCTGCCCCCGCACACAGTGGTTTCTTTTGTTGTGCATTGTCAGTCTAATAATGGACCACAGAGGTGCAGGAAGACTCATGGCATGTTCCTCAGGTTTGGAAGATGTATTATTTTTGTTGACCCTTCAAGAATAGCCCATTAGAAAACTGCACATCCACTCCTAAGCGGCGTCTAACTTCCACACATGGAAAGTTCACTCGGGTTCTGCACAGAGCAGTGCAGATGACATCACTCCACTCCAAGCTCTCAAGTAAGCTCTCAAGTATCGGCATCACTCATACATTCCCAAAGTCGTTAAGGTAAATCCAAACCAAGCCCTGATATTCTTCCAGGGAAATGTGAAGCTTTCAAAGCATTGCTTCCAAGTTCACCCTTCATCTCGATGCGACCAATGAAAGTATTTGACCTCTCTTTCAGGAACACTAACAGGTCACCCACTGGGCATGCTACAATCTGAATATGTGGTACTTGACATCCGAGTTTCAATAGGTTTTCTGTCTGGCAGCACAAAGGGACCTCTTGACTCTCCTCTCCACATACAAAAGACGCATTTCTCTGGGATGTTACATCTGGGTTCTACCTTCCCTACTTTCTGAGACAAAACTTAATTCTCTACACTCGAATTTGGCATGGATTAAAGTTTCCAAAGTTTAATAAAAAAGTATTATAGATGATGTTTTGCTTATGAATTAGTTATTTGTAAACAAAATAACGTAATGTGTAATTTAGTAAAACAATGTTTCAATATGCCCACAGCTATTGAATCTATCTCCAAAAATAAAATGATTCAATGATGCTTTTATAAAAACAATGTTAAAGTATAAATGTAAGGGACATGATTTTGCATGTGATTGTTGCAAAATCCATGTGGACTTTCGTTTCACCATGTAAGGACGAGTACGCTCATCCTTTTTCCATAGGCTTGATAAAAGCTCAAATGTTAAGGGGTTAAACCATCTTTTTTTTTACAGGTGCATCCTGAAAAAAGAAAAAGGCGCCCCTTAAATTACAAATACAAGGATACACGCAACAGGGGGTATGTGTATGCAGAGTAATGAGGATTCTGGCATAAACATATAAAACGGAATCAAAACAGGAAACAAATACAAAAAAGCGTAAGGAACGGTGAAACTAAAGAGTGATGTTGGGCCATGAGCTATCATACCAGCAGGGGCGTAGGAGACACATAAAATCTGGGGGGGACAGGGGACATCTTAGGGACTTTGCTTTATTTATTTATTTATTTATTTATTTATTTATTGTGTTTTAGTCAAAGAACTCAACTTTTCACAAAATTAGAATTAAAAAAGCAGTACGTATTAAATTACAAATTTCACTGTATAAAACAAGAGAAAAGAAGAAAAGAAAACAGAAGAAAATTAAAGGTTGCAGCAGCAAAGAACATGTCTTTGTATGTTGCATTTCTGGATTTTTCATCTGACTATGAGCTCATGGTAAGAGAGAGGAAGTAACAATTACTTCCAGTGGGCCACAGCTAGGACGCCAGCTCGTTAAGAGGCAGATCACCTGTAATTTGACTCCTGCCAATTAAAGGAGTTGAAGCCTTTTCTACCAACTGCAAGTTTCTACATTTTCGTGTGGGGCAAGGGGACGTGTGTGTCTCTTGGAATGGAAGGATGGGGGTTTCAAAGAAAGAGGAAATCTTGTTTGTACCTCTGAGTAAGCCCTGTAATGGGAGTAGAGGTACCAGGTGTGTGATGTTGCTGCTTTGACTTTCCTCGGGGGGGGGGGGCTGAGAGGGTACAGCAAACAAGGAGGATGAGCGATCGCAAGCCCACCCCCTTATAAGCACTCCCCAGGTCCGCGGCCGGATATGTCGGACACGGGGAATGCCTAGTAGGTGGGGTGTATGTGGACCCAGGGGGGTGGCCAGAGGGGCAGCCCGCTATATGGACTGCCCCTCTAGCGCCCCTGCGAGGGCCTGGCCAGCCTCTCAAGATGAGTCTGTTGCCTCTTATTCCATCTCATGCTGGCTTCAGACCCTAGCCTTTCTTTTCCTTTGTTATTCTGAATGCAGAGCTGGACTCTGTTCCTTTCTCGTTTAACATTTGCTGCAAAGCCTGATCTATTTGATTCTCTCATATGTTACTAGGACTGCAGAGCATGGGTCCCCTGCCCTGTTACATTATTCAAAGAGCCCCTCTGGCCTTTCTTTTTCTCTCACTGCTTGCTTGCTTAATACATACCTCCTTGCTTGAACACTCAACATATTCTTCCTAACACAGCAATGGCAGCTGCAGTCTGTCTTAACTTCTATTAGTTCCGTGTCTTGAATTGGCCTCTTATTTCCGCTTTTCTGTCTGCAGGGGAAAGGCATTTGCCAGTCACTGCCATGATGGTTCTACCAGGTCATAAGAGGGCAACAGCTAGCCAATATTGGAAGAACATGGGCATATTATGCCAGAGGCTGGCAACTGCCTTCCTAATGCCTACACAAGAGACACAATTCATGCCTTTGTTTCTAACAGTAATTCAGTGGATGAAGAAACGCGAGAACACACATATTGCTTATAAATGAAGGGGATGATGTCACACTTGATTAAGACATTTTGATCATGCCAGGAGCTAATTTCCAGCTGCAATTAAGCGATTACCTTTTAGATTTCTGGCTTTAAATAACGTTAGTATCACCTGGAAAGCACAGAGGTTGCTCAACAGGGTTCCTGGAGCATGAGGGGTACCCTACTCGTGGGCATGCATGATTGGAGGGCATTCATGCCCTGGTTTGGAGCCTGGCCCCTACAGCCATGATGGGGTGAGGGGCATATTACATTTGGTTGTACGTACCCTTTGTGGGGGGGCAGACATTGCCTCCTGCTTTAGCCCACTTACAGCTCTGCTTTGCAACATTATCACACATACCTGTCAGGTGGCATGTAACTCAATGCTACTAATGTTATCAGCCTTAGAAGTCTGGAATCCCTTGCCACATCAACTAGGGTAGAGGCTTGCCACCCGAGACTTACCCATGTCTGAGTCGGCATCTGTTGCCCTGTGGGGAAGACACACACAGAAAGAGCAGGGCACAGTGCCCTTGTGGGTTTTTCACACTTCTTCCTTGGGGTGGGCACAATTAAGTCCACAGAGAAAGTGGCTCATGCTGGGCAACATTCTGCCACTTTGACAATGTCACCCAAAGAGCGAAACTGGCCATTTGAAATACCTCTGTCGACTGCTTAACGCGAGATGGCAATTAAGGGCATTTGCCAACGCACTCAAGAAGCAGAGGACACGCTCTTACCAGCGACATGCCATGCTCACTCATTCTGATTACGAATTGCCATTTATCTGGGGTCATGTTAAATGTATTTATTTATTTATTACATGTGTAGCATCAGGCAAAAAAAACCCAAGCATCAAGGAGCAAAGTAAACTGCATGGAGTGGACCATTTCCATTGGCGCACGTTTTTACTTTTCTGCCACAAAATGGATGATTTTAGCATAAAAGGCAAGTGAAATCACATTGCTTTTCCACTTTGGAAGAGTGTAAATACCTCGCACAATTAGGGATTGCTGGCGGAATTGACAATGGCTTCCTCTGGACTCCGCCCACTTTTACCAGGTTTCATTTCCAAGCAGATCCCAGAGGAATCCCTTCCCTTATTTCCAGCATGAGAATCCATGCTGGCAGTAAGGCCGCATTTGTCTGGTGGAGTGGGAAATACAGGGGGTCCTGGTGTGTCCACTCAGCTCCCGAACTCCACCCAGAAAATGTACGAAAATCTGGCCAATTAGAAAAAGTGACAGTAATAGTGTTTTCCACCACTTTTTCTGAACCGATTGACCTGGAAAATGCTGTGTTGCATCGGAAGCTGAATGCATTCACTATGCCTATTATCCCACCGGAAGCTTAAGCCAGGTGCTGAACACAGGTGTTACATATTCCTTTGCACAATCTGCATTTGGAGCATTAACTAACTGAGCTACCTTACACATGATATCTCCTCTGGGGCTTTACTGTCTTAAACCCTTAACTGCCATGGGTATTCCGCCCAGTGCCAAGGCCTTTTTTGGTGATTTTGGTATGTTGCCATTCAATCCCTTGTAACTTCTTTGTTACATGAGATATCTCGGCCAAAGTTGGCCCCTTTTTTCCCCCACATGTAGGCAGCCATAACCCCACCCAGGAATCCTAGCTTGCTGTAGGTGGGTGAGAGAGAGAAAATAACCAAAATGGAGAACATTTGTTTTTTTTCTTCAGAAAATGCCAATAAAATGTTGTACAAAGAAGCCTGTGGTGTTTTCCTTGTAAGAGCTAGGAACAAATGGTTTGCTGTGCTGGATTCGCCATTTTCCAGGCTTTCAAGAACAGATTGAGTGGAAACCAAAATAACATATTTTGATACATACAATTCTGAAAAGTAGACAATATTCCAAGTTTAGGAAGGGGTGATTTGCAAAGGTCAGGCAACAACTATGTAGGGAAAGATTCCATAGTTTGGGGGGAAATCGGGAAAATGACAGAAAAAAAACACAATTTCCGCACATTTCACACTGGTCACCCACCGAAACACACAGCCAACAACACTGAACGTACCTTCCCGTGTTCCCATAGGTTTCCCAATGAAAACGGTACCTCGCGTGTGGGTGCACCTACCTGGGTGCAAAGGAAAAAGCCCAAAACACTGGTAACCCCAAGTCTTTTTGCACAGCAGATTTTCAGGAATTTTGCTCATGTGGACAACCTACAGATTTGGGCCAAGGGTGTCGAAGCCACGAAGGAAATCAGGGACCCCCATACATTTCCGAAAAGAAGACACCCGTGGGAATCCACAGAGGTCTGACTTGTACGAATCGCCCCATAATTTATGACCCACAATCCCTGACAAAGTCTGAAATTTGGTGGAGAAAACACAATTTTCACTTTGTCTGGGATTGTGGGTAATACATTCTGGGGTTCGCATGCTCAATCTCAAAATCCAGGCCCTCTTTAAGAGCAAGCTCACCGCTGCTGGCATACACCCACCATCTTCCCTCCCGTTCCCCTGCATTCCTGCTACTTCCTTCTGCCTTTACATCCCCAGCTCCCACTTACTTGTAGGCATTGCCGTGCCACTGTGCTGCTCCTCCTACATCCCCATGACACCATGGAAATGAAAGAGGGCTTCCACGCAGATCCTCATGTCCTTTCCCAAAGCTACCATGTTGGATAAGTATTTGCCTGTTTGCCCCAAACCATTCTTACAAACAAACACATTGCTACTAACACCCTTTGACGCTACCCCAGGGAACTAATAGCAATAATCAGGGGCTCTCTTTCTGTACTGAGTGGAAATGGCCAGGGGCATGAGTTAAAAGGCTGAGCATACACCCATGGGGTGTCAGTGATTACTGCTTTGGTAATTTGACAATTGTGTGAAAATACTGATTAGAAATGCAGATACCATACAATACATGTATTAAAAATGGTGAAACTATTTTAGGGTTTAGACAAGTACACTGTGTATGTGCAAGTACCCAAAATACACAAATTAGTCTTTGGCTTGCTTAAAACCTTGTGTCCAAGAATAACAGGAATTGTGGTTCACCCACATGTTCCTATAGTGAATGTCACACCAATCGTATTTCCCAATTTCTGCCAAGGGTACACTATTTAATATCAGCACATTTACTTCATTATTGACCACCTCTGAGCCAATAAGAATGCTCGGAATGCAGTTAATAACTATGGATATTGTCTGCATTTTGAGAATTCTGATTTCACAAGCGGACAGGGAATGAGCAGAAAGCATTTCTCTACATTTGAGAAACAGTCATGCAATTTCCAAGTAGGATTTCTTTCAACAAGACACTCGCTCTCTATGATTATCTTTTCCCACAGCACCTTAAAATCCAATTTAACAAACAAAATGAATGCTAAAAATGCAAAAATGTGTTTATTTATTTATTTATAGTTTATTTATACAGCGCTTATACACAGGTGAAGTGCTTCAAAGCACTTCAAGGGGGGGGGAACAAGGGAATACAGTAATCATTCTTAGGCTTTGAACATTCTCAATGATCAAAACAGAGAAAGAAAACTAGAATACAAGGCTGACGAGTTTTCTTCTATTTTCTTTATTATTATTATTTTTTTTAATTATTTGTATATAATCAACTCGTGATTTTTACAAGAGCAAATTAGACTTTGAAGTCTCTTCGGAAAAGTGAAAGTTCCTGTGTTCAGCACCCTGCCCTCCTCTAGTTTCCGTGTGCATTTATTTTGTCAAAGGCGATAGTCAGCAGTTTTGTGGTTGTATTGGTCCAACTACAGTTTTCACCAGACAGTAGTCTGTTCCACCACACATCTTCTTGTAGAACTGAAGAGGGCATCCCAAGAGGCGAAAGATAGGCCATTCTTTCTTGGTTTAATGGTTCGCAGTGCAGCAGTAGATGCTTTAGATTTTCCGGTTCTTCAGGTGTCGCACATAGTCTGCATTCTTTATACGTAGACTGCAGTCTAATACAGAGGATTTGTCGCGTGGGCAATAGGTTCAGACATGCTCTCAGAAAGGTCTTCATGAGTTTTTTGTCAGGAAATTTGGAGCAGTATAGCAGTGGGACTTTCAGTTTGTTGAAAACTGCTGGCAGATGTGTGGTCAGTTTGTTCGCTTGGGCTTTATCGATCGTGCCCATCCAGTCCAAGGGTTCCATTTTGCGTTTTATTCTTTGAAGGTTCCCCACCAATTCTTCTTCCGTGCAGGCTATTTCTTCTAGTTATGCTTTTTGCTTCAGGGACCTTTTTTTCAGGATATTAGTATGGCCAATTGAGAGTTCTGTGGCAATGAATTTGTATATCGGAAGTGTGTCTGGAAGAAGAATTCTTCTGAAAATGTGCATAGAGTTCTGTTCAAGGGATGATAGTAGGGACACTAGCCCTAGATAACGCCTGATGTTTGCGATTGCAGCTGAGTTTGCTAAGCCCAAGACTGAACGCCACAGTAGTCCTTCCAATTTTGCCCAGATTGAATTTGCATGGACAGGGTCACGCCCATTCCGTAGGTTAATGCTGGGACAACTTTGCCTTTGTAAAATTGAATTACAGGAACCAGCAAGTATTTTCCATATTGCTTGTCAATGGCTCTCATCTGCACCGCTAGATTCCTGGCTTTACCCCGTAGAATGGCTTGCATGGTTGTTTCCTTTGCTGAGCTGTCGATCATTATCCCCAGATATTTATAATGCACACTACTTCAATCTTAGTATTTTCCAGAAACCAGCCTCTATTGCATCTGTTGTAAGGGTGGTTTTTTGTTAAAATCATGACTTTTGTTTTGAATTTATTGATTTCCAAGTTGTTTGAACTTATGTATTGTACCAAATTTGTCAACTGGCGCTGTAATCCGATCTCCGTCTGATCTAACAGAATTAGATTGCCCGCGTATAGTAGGCGAGACATGTTGATGTTTCCTATTTTTGGCAGAAATGCTTGGACTGAAGATTCTGTGTCCTTGAAGTCACCAAGGAAGCTGATAAAGAGGGCCGGGGCTAGGGGGCAGGCCTGTTTGACCCCACACTCTACAGGAATCTCTTCGGACAGCACTCCTTGGTTTTTGAGTCAGACTTGCAGTTTGGTAGTCGTGTGGAGTGCCATAATTGGATCCAGTATTTCATTTGGGCAGTTTCATTTGTGTAGTTTGGACCAGAGCAGGCTCCTATCCACTCTATCAAAGGCCTGTGAAAGATCTATGAAGGCCAAGAACACTGGCGGCGAGCCCTGCTTGACTTTTGCTTTGATTAAGTTTAGCAACAAGATGTTTACGGATGTTCTGCCATTTTTTAAGAAGCCCATCTGAAATGGGTCGTTCGCTTTTGAAACCTTTGCCCAAGTTTGGAAATGTTTGAGCAGTGGTGTTGCAAATTTTTTTCCAATGATATCCAACAGGGCTATTGGCCTGTAGTTCTTTGGTTCTTCCCTGTTGCCGCACATAAACAGAGGGACGATTATTGAATGGGTCCATGAGGTCAGTATTGCTCTAAGTGATTCGCAATGTTGGAATATGATGCTTATGAATCTTGCCCAGGCTTCATGGTGTTGTTAGTGGTCGATGTTACTGAGACCGGCAGGGCCAGGTGCTCTTGAGGATTTAAGGTGGTTAATGACGTCAATGATGTCTTCTTCGTCTGTTTGAATGCAGTACCCTCTGGGAACACTACAAACAACTATGAATACAGGTATAGGCAACTCAACCTTTGGTATAAGCTTGTACTACACAGTTTTGGTAGCGTGTTGAGCAGCCAGGCTTATCTAAAGAGGGGAAATGTGAGCAGTAGAGGAGTTACACAAAGATTCACAGTTACAGGTATTCAAATAAACTCTTGTACTCAAGGTTTCTTGCATAACTTATTATTAATGTATTTATCAGTCAGTTATAAAGCCTTCTTCAGACGGGAGCAATAGAATAGTAACACACAAATATACTTCAATACTGTACACTTTGTGTTTCTGAATCAGACAAGACCCTTTTGGGATGGCCCACAGACAAACCTACACCCACATGTAACTTCAGTAACAAGGGTGCTGGGGACATTAATATTTTACTGTTGGCATTCAGAACACCCTTAAGAAGTTGGTAAAAGGCAAAGGTTATTAGAACACAAGAGATTACACATTTCTTAAGCAGTGCAGATACTTTTAGAGTCCACTAGAAGAGTTATTCAATTCAATAGGCTAAGCCAAAGTCAATGGGCAAAAGTCTTGGATAGGATAAAGCACTTCTGGTGAGTGAATGGAAAATCTTTGCACAAGTTCTTAGGAGTCTTTGATGAAAAGAAGAATCAAATGTAGGGCCACAGCTGATTAAACTTGTGAGTTGTGAAAGTTACAAGCACTTCTACAGTAAGAGGTAGGTTCTCTTAGACTTGTTTTACAGTAACTTGGTAAAGAAGAAAAGATGCAGCTGATGACTTCTGTTCCTGTGCAGCTCTGCAGATCTCATGGTTACTGGGCCTCAGTCATGGAGACAAGAGGGAGGACGTTGGGGGACTCCTGCAATGCACTGGGACTGTCAAAACCTGCAAACAGCAAACTTCAGTTTGAATGGCTGTTTTGCGTTTCAGCTACCGCAAATAGCAACAACGTGGTTCCTGTCTGTCAAGGTGGACTGTCCTTACTTCAGGGGTCCCGCACTCTGCTGAGGGGGCTCAGGCTTTGTCAGTCCGGCTTCATGGGAGTCTGGAGGATTTCACAAAATCTTTAGGCCAGCTTAAAAGTAACGCACACAATATGGTGTCCCTCTCCCTGGCTATACGGTTTCCTGCAGCAACTCTGAGGAAATTCAACTAGCTCCGATATGGGTGTCCAGGTGGCTTACTTTGGTGTTGATTGGTCCCACCAATTTAAAGGGAAAAGTGGTCCTTGCTGGGGCTTCTCTGTCGATACGAACTTGGCAAGTTGGCACTGCAGCAGGGCTTTACCGGGCAAACCAACAGTCCAGGAGTTGCAGCAGGCTTCCTCTTCAAGCTCTTCTTCGGTTCCTTCATCCAGTGGTCGACTCTGCCTTTCATGCCAAAAGAGTTGCTTTTTATTCAGTTCTCTCCCATTCATTCCAGCCTAGATGTCACTCACCCAGCAGGTTGGCTGTCCTTACCGGACAGTCAGCCATCCAATCACCACAGAATGCATTTGTGTCTCATAGGAGACTAAGCACATGGAGTTTCAGTCACGTTCCTCACTTCCTGCCTACCCCAGACACTCTGGAGCCAGAGGAGGGTTTCACTTCTGAAGCCTGCCAAAGGCGAAGTTAACGAAGAGACCAAACCTGGTTTGACGCAAAGAGAAACTCTCTGGAAGGTCCTTTCCACAAAGACATGGCGAAAAACAAAGAACGAGGATCATTTTGTCAAAGATGGCTCTGCGCCATTTTGAAAAAGATGGCTCCCGCGGTTAGCTTTACTGGAGCTGCGAACAGCCGTGGTAAATGCAAACCATGGTAGTTTGGAACGAAACTACTGCCACCAGCCGTTCTGTGAGGAAAGGGTAACATAAAAATGTTGCATGAGTAGTTAGACACATGGATACTAAGTAAGCCCTTCAGCACTCTATTGTAAGGTATTTAAGCCTTGGGAAATCTGGAAGACTTCCCTTTGTCACTGCACTGCGGGTGCTTTGGGACACAATTGTAAACAATGATACCTATGGACTTTGTTAGACTCCATAACCAAAAGAAAGAAACACAGAAAACAATTAGAATGAAAAGTACAAAGTCCAGCAAAAGAGCTGGGGGTCTCTAAGGTAAAGAGGAATGAGCACATTTATGCGAATTCTCCCTAACACTCGTCCCCCCAGACTAAGGGACAGGAGGATCTAATCCCCACCAGGATGGATCTCCTGTTGCAAGTCGGTTAAATGGCCTGCTGAGTACACCAGCAACTTTCTGTAACCCTTGCTATGGCACTTTTCATCAGGTGTTTTCATTTGTAAGCTACATGACCTACAAACCCTGTTTGGTACATCTCTCTTATTTAAGGGACAGGGTATCTGATTTAACAGTCCCTCGGAAGTTGTGACAACCTCTGAACCTACAATAGGCTTTTCTCAAGGGGTCCTTAGAAAGGAATCCCTTAGAAGGAATCCCTTAGACCTAGAGGGGTTTCCATGGTTCCTCACAACCTCTCTCACAATAGCAGGTTGGGTCTCAGGTATCTTGGCTGGGGAGGGGCTGTGGTCAAGCAAGGTACATGCTTCCACTTCCTCTGAGATCTGGCTTTACCTGGTTTAGAAGTCTCCATCCTAACACTAGGATTTACACTGGAGTCTTCAGTAGAAAGTCCAACAGTTTTAACGTGTTTAGCCTTAGACCTATCTTTCCTGGTTTTCCACCAGTTCTGAGAGATACCAGTTCTCACAGGCCTAGGGAGGGTTCCAATGTGTCTATCCACCTCTTCCTCAGAAGCAGGGTGGGTCAGAGACTTTACAACTGGATTGGGAATGATGGAGCATGGTTGGGGCTCTCATTTCCCTAATAGTTTAGCCTCAGATTTGCCTTGATTAGAGGTCAACTTACTAACACAAGGGCTTACAGTAGGGGTCTCTGTAGAGGGTCCCACTGGCTCAAATTGATCTCTTAAGGTTGCCTCTCTAGCTAATTTGGGTTGGTTCTGTTTCCTCTTACTGCGAGGCCTTGGGATAATGGACACTACTCCTAGAGTTTTTAAGTCATTCCCCAACCGGACTCTCCCAGGCACCTCATTCTGAATACTGACAGGAATCCTTACTGCCATGTTGTTAAACTGAATGAGAGCTGGTAGAGTTGGAACCAATTGGATAGGGCCTCCAGCAAATCTAGTGGGACCTTTGGGTGCCTTAACCAACATCCTCCAGCTTGAAAAAGCTTTAATTCAAAACTGTTCTGCTGGCCCAGTCTCTCTCCTGGCAGGAGTATCCTGGCAATTTACAAGAACACTGCCCATATAATACTCCTTCAAGTTGTCTGAAATGGAGTTATACACATCCATACTCTGATCTTTACACAGACCCAGGGACTCTAAGGATATACTGGCTTGAACACCAAAGGGTTCTTTAGCTAGTAGGTGAAAGTGGGCACTAGCCATTTGTACTTCTCCCTCAGGGATGAAGGCTAAGGAGGCAGTGCTGTCCCCTGCAGGTTTAGCCTGGCATCTGGGATCTCCTTTCAAATGGTCTACACACCCACAGACATATCATTTACGAAATGCTCTCTGGAATGGGGGTTTCTGCTGACCTCCCTCTGGTTGGGCACAAGAGGGTTCACTAGACCTACCAGGGTTCCCATGTGATATACCATTATGTGGTTTGGGGGCCTCTTCTGGTTGGTTGGAATTAGAGATATCTTTATTCTCACTTTTGTGCTGCTTTCCCTCCTCCTTTTTGTGAGTGACCCCAGAATCCTTATGAGTGGTCCTGTTGGCTACCCATGAGTCAGCTGCTCTTGATAACTTCTTGGGATCAATCTCTTTAGAGTCAGCCAAGTGCTGTCTCAGCTCAGGAGAGCAGGCATCAAAAATAGATTCCAACAAAAACAGATTTCTCATTCCTTCAAAAGAGTTCACTCTGTAACCCTTAACCCAAACATCTAAGTTTTTCAAACATTCACACACCCAGGTAACCCAAGGGGTACCATCAGTCTTTTTGAGAGTCATAAACCTCTTAAGGTACTTTGAAGGAGCATTTATCCTGTGATCGACTAAGAGGGAGGTGGGTGGAGGGTCGGAGCCCAGCTCGCCCATGAGTTTCCCCACTAGCCATATGGGTTAAGTTACGCTGCTTGTGCATGACCTTAAAAATCTTCAGAATCAATCTGAGCCCCCAGCACCTTACCAATGACTCTTTTGTGCTGCTATCTGCTGTAAATCCGCTGTTTCTGAGCCTAATATCATCTTTACCATCTTGCCAAGAAGCATTACGATGACTGGCGCCATGTGTTCCCTACCTGTCGCCTAGAAACTACTACCGAGTCCTGATAGGCCTGCACAGTTGTTTTCACCACCCCAGGTGAACCGGAAGGCGGAAGCCGGCCTGCCGCACATAGGCCTGACTAATAAGGCTGAGCGCCCGTCTGTGGCATTATCCTGCGATCGACAAAAAGGGAGGTGGGTGGAGGATCAGAGCCCAGCTTGACCCATGAGTTGCCCCACTATCCATATGGGTTAAGGTACGCTGCTTGTGCGTGACCTTAAAAATCTTCAGCAACAGTCTGAGCCCCCTGCACCTTACCATGCCTCTTTCGTGCTGCAATCTGCCGAAAATCCACTGTTTCTGAGCCAAATATCATCTTTACCAGCTTGCCGAGGAGCATTAAGATGGCCGCCGCCATGTGTTGCCTACCCATTGCCTAGCAACTAGTTCCGAGACCTGATTGGCCATCACAGCTGTTTTCACCGCCATGGGCGAACCGGAAGGCGAAAGTCGGCCTGCCCCACTGAAGCCTGACTAATAAGGCTGAGTGCCTGTCTGTGGCCTGTCCGTGGCTGGCCGTTTGCTGGCCGCCACTCTTTCCTCGTCTAACACTCTCATGCCACCTGCTGCTAGGCACTGGCACACGCGAGTGTGTGATTTCTCCTCACAACGTTCATGATGCTCCCACGAGTTCGAGCCAAGACCACACGAGTGTTGAGACTCCTCACAAGCACTGCCGGCACTTACCATGCTATAACATTACTACATTTGGATGAGGTATGTCAGCCTGCCACCCTTTGCTGTTGCAACCTGTTATGCATGACCTAACCTTGTTATTGGCCTATGTATCACCAATTCACTGTATACGCATCGACGCTACTCTGACTGTGTAACTGCCTGCCTATTGTCCTTAGCTATTGCTTAACACCCTGTTTTATACATACAACTATGCCCCTCTGTGCATGCACCTCGGTGCATAGCGATACAACTAGCAAAGCTGCTTTACTCACAGCATAGCCTACTAGTAGACCTTAACACCTGCAAATTTGTACTTGCCTATCACTATTTACTATGTTGCCTTGTCACAATATTTGCAATATTTAACTAGCCTACCACTGTATGCATGTTATGCTGCTTTATCCAATTCCTGCAAAATTGAACTAGCCCAATTCTGTACCGTATGTTGTTCCACCATAATCCTCAGTAATTTTAAGCCATATTGTCACGTATACCACATTGCTACTACTCAGTATTTGCATTATTGAACTAGCCTACCATTGAATACATTGTTGCTTTATTCTAGTACCTGTACTAGCCAGCGAATTAGCCTTCCATTGTATACCCTGCTGCTTTATTCTAGTATCGGCAAAATTGTGCTAACCTATCACCAACCCATCTCTCACAAAAAAACCAAGAAGTCCATGCCCATATTAGCCTACAGACCGCTGGAGCTTCTACTAGCACTTCTTCCCACCAGTCTCTAAATAGCGCCGCTTCAGACCTCAAGGGGGCCCTAATAAATGCAAGGTCACTTGTTGCGCATGCCACAGAGAGATAGCCGACCTCATTGTGACTGAAAACTACGATTTCCTGGCCATCACAGAAACCTGGCTGCATGCTGCTGCAGGTCTCGCCCTCATGCTTGCAGTTTCTGATGAATTTACCATCCTGAGAGCAGACAGACGAGAGGCACGAGGAGGAGGCATAACCCTCATCATTAAAACCAACCTCTCCATGAGACTAGCCCCTTCATTCGATAGTTCTTCCTGCCAAATCCTCACAGCCAAACTTCCCATTGCCAACTCCCAAACTCTCACCATCCAGCTCATATATAGACTGCCAGGTCCCATCAGCTCTTTTGATGAAGATATCTCCAATATCTATCGGACAATCTAAAAAGTACATCACAAGTCCTATTGCTTGGGGATCTTAATCTAGGTTTTAATTACCTTAAAGACCAGATAGCAACCGCTGTGTCCAATACCTTGGCAGACCTTGATTTCACCCAGAGAGTGAACTCCCCCACTCATAATGAAGGCAGAATACTTGACTGGGTGGCGGACCATAGCTGCAATGCAATGATCTCTGCCATTACCACTCAGATATGGACAGATCATCACCTTTTGTCATTTACTCTAGCAACTAAAAGCCCAATACTAAGTTAACGTCACCGGCTCCACCTTCACTAACCAAAATAAAAAAGAATATCACTGTTGACAAACTCCTACCCCTTATCTTACCTATGCTTAATTTACTCCAGGACAATATGGAGCCTAATCTGCTCATTGATGAATATAATAAAATTATCAACTCTAGTCTTGACACCATTGCTCTTCTAAAACTGAGACAGAGCAAGCCTACAAGCCATCTCAACTCTTGGTTCACCCCACATTTGAAAAACCTTAGAAATGAAAAGAGGAAATGCAAAGCTTCTTGGAGGCTACTATCCTCCCCTGAAAATAAAACCAACCTTACCAATATATCATCCCAATATAAAAAAGATATACTTCTAGCGAAACAAGAAACTTATAACAACAGAATCTTGCAAGCTAACTGTAGTATGAAAGAACTTTTCATAAATTTAAAAGAGTTAGAAACCCCCATTCCGGCACAAGACAACTGTATTAAAGATACATCTTGGTGTTCTAATATTCAGGACTCACTAGCCAACAAAGTCTCCACCCTCCACAAAAAAGCTGCACTAAAAAAATCTGCACCGGCCAATAATCCCATACCTTCACTCAAACCTTCAAACCACTTTAGCTTCTCTAAAACTTCTATTATTGAGGTTGAAAAGTTATACTTTCCCTTAAACCTTCTAACTGTCAAGGTGATCAATGTCCTGCCCAACTGATCAAGGATGCTGCATGTGATCTAACTCCCTTCATTTCTAAACTTATCAATGCATCCTTCCCTTCTGGTAGTAACACTAGCAACCTCAAGGTGTCTTGGGTCCTCCCTCTCCTTAAAAAACAGACTTTAGACCTTTCTATACCGACCAGTAAAGACCCATTACCACTGTGCCATTCCGCCTTAAAATTTTAGACAAGATGGCATACCTCCAGATACAGAAATATCTGAAAGTAAACCATCTTCTAGGAGCCCGTCAATCTGGCTTCCAGCCACATCATGGCACGGAAACTGCACTCATCGATCTCAAAGCCCAAATTGATGAGCTTAGGGACAAGGGAAAAACAGCTTTACTCCTCCTACTTGACCTCAAGGTCTTATGCAACCATTTGGATTCAGCAGCGCACTTTTCTAAGGAGGCCATAGTCTGGATACAATCATTCCGCGGCAACAGGACGATGAGAGTCCTCTCTCCCTCCGCTGCAGCAGACCCCATCCCTATCACTTGCAGCGTGCCCCAGGGTTCATGTGTCTCACCCACACTATATAACGTATTTACCAAATCCCTACTCGATGATCTGGACCATCTTGGTATCACCTACACTAATTATGCAGATGATACTCAGATTCTCTTACCACTTTCAGGGGATTATGATAAGGATTCAGCTTCGGTAAACAGGGTGTGCATCATCATTCAGGCATGGATGGCCACACATGGTCTCCGCATGAATGATGACAAACTGAGCTCATCATCCTGGGCACCACTTCCAGCCTCAAAAGACTGGGTCTTGATTACATGTCCTTCAACATTGATGGTAACTACATCAGAGTTGCTAAAGACGTAAAAACCTTAGGTGTTTACCTTGACTCCACCCTCACGTTCACTAAACAAGTAAATACCATGTCTTCCTCCACCGCATATACATGCAAACTAATCCGAGTAGGTAAACCTTTCCTATCTATAAATAGCCACATCATTTTGGCCAGAGCGTTAATCCTGTCCAAACTGGATTATTGTAACTCTCGCGCCTTGAAACACTTGTGTATAGGTGCGTTACAAATGCCATATCATATCATATCATATCTAATAAATATATCGTCAAATGAATACAGACACTACAGAACAACGCCCTTAGAGCTGCCCTAAATATAGCAAGAAAAGAGAACATCTCAGTGCTGAGAAGGCAATATAACTGTCTATCAACTTGCAACAAAATCCAGTTGAAAACAGCCTATCTCACCCACAAATGCTTAAACAATGCAGTGCCCTTCTACCTTACCGGGAGACTTAACAGAAAATCCTCTAGTAGGCTCACTAAAACAGCCAACACCAACTACCTAACTGTGCCAAGATTGAAACTCTCTAAAGTGGGGGGTAGTAGTTTCCCAGTGAAAGCAGCACTCTTGTGGAATTCCTTACCCTCTCCCCTACTAGCCGACAAAACCTACACCAATTTTAGACAGAACGCTATCAAATGGCTCAAAGATAACGACCAGTAATGTCACTTTCCACTGTGCACTGTAGTAATATCACTTGCCTAGTTTAGTATAATTTATAGTGCTTTGAAGTATAGCGCCTTGAAGTTTATAGCAACTCACTGAATGTGATGGCCTTTTGTTACCAGCAATAATGGGGCATACACATAGAGCCAGCACTATGTTGCTAGTATAACAGGTGAATATGTGGTTGGGGGCATGCAAGGTATGGAATTCATAATGCAGCCAAAACCCAATATAAAACTAAAGAGAGTAAACGTGCATTATTTTTTTCTATGGATTCCCTCATGCATAAAGGACAACATATTGAATATTATTTATATAACTAAATTATTTAATTAACAAGTACTAATCACTAATGCTAACTCATTAACAATATAATGTAGTCCCATGTACAAAGTGAGGTGAAAATACATATTTTGAAATTCGTTTTTAAACATGGATTTTTCTCTCTTCTTTTCTCTTGCTGTGTTGAATGCAGAAGGCAGGAAGGCAGCAGGAAATCAAAAAAGATAAAGTTAGTATAATCTGAAGCTACCATTGTTTGGGACATGAGGGTGTTAACAGAATACAATTTCTGCTAATATGATTGGAAGAAAGTATATCTGCAGTTATGCCACGTAGACAGAATGGGACGGTGCAGAGTTCTGCTGGGGAAAGTCTGACAGAAAAAGTTCAGATCGCTTTTGCTGGGCTCCAGAGATGGATGATCTTGGTGTCTTAACATTGGCTTGAGAACCCTATGTTCTCGCCACACACACTTTAGATACTGAGATTACGAAGGCAACCCCTGCCGACCGGGCCGCTCTTCTGAAGGAAATCGCCTGGGGGAGAAAACCACAAATCTTTTGGAAAGCAGTCAAGTTCGAAGTGAGGTTATTTTTATGCGATTGCTTGGAGAATGCGTTCTAAAAATGCTAGGCAGTTAGGATAGCAAAGCAAAAGAAATCCCATGCATTTAATTTGTCATATGATAATGTTGCAAAGTGACTGTTGCTCTGTTTTTGTATTGTTTCTTTTCTTGTTTTTATTACAGAGAACAACACAATGTAATTGGTAAGATGTTATTCTGAATTGCAATTGTTTCTAATACACACAATATAAAAGCAGAACGTGTAGAGAGTTTTGTTTTTCTCTTTTCTTGGTGCAATTGGAATAGCATTTATGAGACGGGGAAGATTTCTTTTTAGGTAGTACATTTGTCATTTTCTCATGTAAATGGAATAATGGATAGACTTAGCAGTGATACATAGTTGTATGCACGTGTTCCCCAGTGTATGGTGTCTGGGTGAAATCTAATACAAAATATAGATTACTGGGGGTCCATGAACCAGTAATGAATCTGTAATGAGGCCTATGGAAGCATAGTTCACTGATGTAGATAAACCAGGGATAACACCACAGGTTATTGATAATGCTCTTTGTGAAATTGTGGTGTTTCTGAATGTAGGTCCAAGGCTCTCTATACATAACAAGAACATTATAAGAATAAGAAAGGTGTTGTGTATGATGGGCCCATAAATAAAACAGGAAATTATGCTCACACTAGAAATTACCACCAATAGTGTATACTACTAAATTATCCCATATAGTGTAACAAGACATGGGGCCTCATTACGAGGTGGGCGGTAAGGAATTACCGGCACCGGTAAGGGCACCGGTGCTGGTAATCCCTTACCACTCTACTATGAGTTCCCTTTGTGGGTCCTCCCTCAACGCCTGGTTTTTCCAGGTGTTAAGGACAGGACCCGCAAAGGGACTTTAGAGCTAATAACGGTACCGCAATTTGCGGTACCGTTATTAGCGCCTTACCCATTCCCATTGAGCCCTATGGGGGCTCAAATGGGAATGGAGAAGGGGCCTGGTGAATGGGGAATTTCCGGTCCCGCCAGCCTTGGAATGGACCGGTAATTGCTCCATCCACCAGGGCAGAGTCGGTAAGGTTTTGGAGGCAGCCATGGCGCTAATAGTGCCATGGTTACCTCCAACCTCGTAATGAGGCCTATGGTCACTGAAAGGAGGTAAGGCCAAATCCAATCTAAATGCAAGGATAAGTCATCGCCAAATTACCACTCTTCTTTGGAGATAAGAAAATACTGCCAGACCCCAAATCTACCCAAAATAGCCTACATATATCTGGAGCGTTGCAGGCCGGGAAAGTGATCATAGAGCACCTACTGGGCATGGCAAGTGTGTCTCACACTACCATCCGTGCATTAGAGGGAACCCATTTCATAATAGCAGTGTGACACTAAAAGTGAATTTCAGAATGTCTCAAATAGAAGCCACATTCTCAGAAATAGTGCAATATCTGGAGGAAAAGTTATATGCACATGGGACATGGTCATCAAATAATGCCACAGAATGGCATGACCGCATTTATGCTGAAGTACAGAAAGAACCACTAGACAGCATTTTTGCAGAAGGCAGCATAATTCAGATCTGCCTTCTGAGATTATTAAATGCAGCTGATAAACATGCAGATAAAGATTGTCTGATACGGCTATGCACCAAGACATGGTTCATTTTGAATAGGTCCCTGCGAATGCCTGAAAATGATACTAAGCTGATAAACAGGTTAATAGCTGATCTAGATCTGGCAAGTAAGAAAGAGGAAATGTTAAGAGCAGAATTGGAGGTATGTTGAAAAGACATGCAGTAAAAATGTAGGGATCTTGATACTCAATTGTCTAAAAGCAAGAAACAGTTTGAGGATAGTGGACAAGAATTGGTACATTTAAAAGCATTGGTAGACCATATTAGACAAGACAAAGATGAGGTTGTTTTGGAAATGCAGATTTTACAAAACGAACATTGTGAAAAAGAAAGTGATCTTCAAAATGTTGAACAGGAAATGGTTAAAATGTTTCAAGAAAGAGACAAGAGAAACAAAGAATTCAATGAACGCCAAATGCAAATGAGCGATATGCAGGAGGTAATTAATAAAATGAGTGATGAAAACAACTATTTGCAAAAAGAGGCAGACAGGCTCCTTAAGAAGTGTAAGGATTTGGAACAGCAAATGTGCATTTCCAGGTCCCAGGAGAGACGGCAGGGCACCACATTCAATGGAGTTGAGGTGAATCCTTTTTCTACCCAAAGAGCTAGTGCCCCAGTGATTGGGCTGGTGACTGAACTTGGTTGCAGCGTACTTAGGGGATTTGATTCACCAATTGGGGGCCACCACCAATCCCATACACCTGGAACCAGGGTCACCAGGTAGTGCAATTCCATGCATTGCAACCAGGAGCCCCATAAAGATAATGAAATCCATCAAAGCTCTGATCAAATCATTTAAAAAAGGAGGGTAGTGCTGCATAGAGGATCACCTAGAAGCGGTGCATGACATATTTAAAGACCTCTAGATACCTAAGGAACAATACAGACAGTATTTTCATTTAACTCTAGATGCTCCCACAGCAAGTATCATAAGGAGATTAAATGAACAGCAGAATATGACATGGGCGGAGTTTGAAAAAGAGATTAGGCGTCATTTTTCTCCTTTCCAGTCATTACAGGAGGCAAAGAAAGTTGCTTAAACAATTACTGTTGGGCCTAATACATCCCCTCCCCAATTTTTGCAAGACTTGAAAAGAGCTTTTTCTCGCTTTGATGTATCTTTTGACCCCAATTCCAATGAGTTTAAAACTGCCTACTTCTATGGGCTACAGAAAGACATCATATCCCAGTTAGTCCGTGAATTTGACCGTGACAAGTCCCTTGAATGGATTGTACACCAAAGCAAAAAACTGTATGAAGTACTCTATTGTCAGGGTAGAGAAAGTGATAAAATGAAAGACACTAGACCAAAATCTAAAGAACCCTCAGCAACAGTGATGGAAATCCGGTCAGCCAAAATGTCCCTTGAATCTGCTCAAAGTCCATGTAAAAATAATTTGACACCTGAACAAAGGGGTAATCAACAAAGGTCGTCACTCTCTGCACCAATATTTCAATCACATGATGCTAGTAATAGGGAGCGCTACATCAGCCCCAGGTACTTAGGAGATAGGCCATCGGCCTGATATGTCAAGTATGAATAATAATCAGAGACAAAGTCAGGATCAAAGAAATAATGGTCAAAGAAATAATGGTCCCTACCAGACATTGGGGACACAGAGCAGATTTGATCCCAACACCATTATATATGGTAATCAGGATAGACCTCGATATGTGGATTGATTTACTGATAATGGGAATCAATACCCACAACATGAGAGACAGGACATGAGGCAGAATATGAATTACGCCCCACGTCAATACAATGATTGACCACCAACAGGGGACTACAACCAAAGGATGGGTGCACCCCGCCCCCGTCCACATATGAATCAAGAGTTCAGGAACAATCCCAATAGAAATCATTCCCCTGAGAGGTATCAGAATAGATCCAATCTGGGGGAAAACAACCAATATCGATTTAGGCCACAGAGAGAGGATTCTAGAGAAATGGAAAGATTCCAGTGTCTCGAGGCCCAAGTGAAAATGTTGGCTGAGCAAATAGGAAAGCTCTGTACAGTACAAAAACAGCCATCAAAGGAAGCAGAAGGCCATAGCACTGGCCGGGTGGTTTCTGATAAGTGACTAAGTATTAATGATAGCTGCAATGCTAAGAAAACAGATTGCTCTAATATGATTTTGCATAATGACTCTGAGATGTCTAAAGATTCAAAAATAAAGATACCAGTAAATGAACATGTGACAGAAAGTGCAAATACTTTGTACAAATGAAACACGAAAACCTAAAATTTCAAAAGAACAAAGAGACAGATTTAAGAAAAATGACTCATTCTTGGGGAATACCAGTGAACAGGGAGTAAGTGGGGATGCTAGAACTCCTTCCCTGGGCAATCAGAACAATAACCAAACACAGGCAGAAAAATGAAATACTCAAAAGGAGGGTACAGTTCAATCACCCTAAGAATTCTTTGAGCCACATAATTTTGAAGAAGTTAAAAGGACTAATACCATACTAAATAACTACAAATGCACAGAGTTAGACAATGACAAATTGGCAAGTGAGCTTGTTACACATGTTCAGGTGGAGGATTGTAATGTGACATCTGATGATACCTGGATGGATAGGCGAAAAGTGGCCACACTCCAAAAAACCTCTGAACATGGGGAAATGAATAAAGTCTCTCACACAGAAATGGACAGAAAGGAGGGAAAACATTCTTTCCATTTACCAATGTGCTTAGCCAAAAGTGAAAAAGGCCTGACAAAGGTGAGTCCTGAAATCAGTAAGAATTCGCACTTTTTATGTGTATTAGAGGAAGTTGAAGACAGGTATTATGCTCCCATCACTGTGGAAGAGAAATGCAATACATTTGCAATGATTGACACTGGTGCACAGGCCACAATTATGTCCAAAGAATTGGTAAAAAAGTATTAATGAGGGGAGATCTCGCCACAATCAGATCACAGTGAGGCAAAATGAAGGTCCTGTGCATAATTTTAATGGAGAGGAGGTGCCTATTATAGGTGTTACGAGGTTGACATAAAGATAGGAAAACACAGAATGAAACAGGAGGTATTGATCACATCTATTTGTGAAATTCCATTTCTGATGGGGACAGATTGCCTGAAAAGATTGTCTCCTCTCATAGGTGGGGTGAATGGAGTACTGTGGTCCTTAAACAAAAAACCATTGAGACCTAAGAAACTAAAATTACAAAACATCAATATAAATGAATGTCACACCGTTGCCAAAAAAAATGATGCAGTGGAGGTATATCTCCAGAATAGCTGTATACCTAGCGTCACTGTTATCTTGATATGTCATGATAAAATGCAAAGTGAAAATGAGAAACAATCTGTATAAATATATTTAGACCCTAGGAAAAAATGGCAAACTGCAATAGATGAGCACACATTGCGTTTTTATTTAAAAGAGAAGACATGCAAACAGAATATTACTCCTAAAGCAGATTCAGAAAAACACATCACCACTCTTGCTGAAATACACATGGAAGATGAGCAACCATGGGTTCACATTGGTATAAATGACTATTCTAAAATAATAAAAGCCACCTTAGCGCTTAAACAGGAAAGAAGCTTTATTAATGAGAAATCACTGCAGAAAATAATGGAGTGGGAGAAGATCCCAATATTTAGAATTAAAAACCAATACGCCTCTGGTTTGGACTGTCCAGACTTTGAAAATCGAATTGCAGGCAGATGCATGCTGAAGATTAGTATTGGACAGAAAACAATTCACCATAATGTTTGGATAGTGAGTGGGACACAAAATGACTTTTACATGGGCAATGATATCATGCACAGAATGTGTATGGTGTTAAATTTTCTTAATCAAAAAAAAATCAAAAAATATGGTCACGGCTAGGTGGGCCAGCACCTGAATTTGAAGACAAAAGAAGGGCTCATCATTGCGCACAGTTGGTCCCATATGCAATTGAATTACAGCTGAAGAAGAATACTATTATTCCTGCATTCACCAAGCAGGTTGCCATAACACTAAAATGCAAAAATGAGTAGCAGATGGAAGATTCTGATGCATTTGTGTGCTTGAATGAATCCATAAAACAGCAAGGCCTGGATTATGAATACATTCCATTGGTAGATGTTGGTGAAGGGTCTGTACACATGTTGGTGAATAATAAAGGCTGTCAAGATATTCATTTAGAGGAACATTCTTCATTAGGAATGGCCATACACAAATCACATTATACTGCAGATTTCAATAACATGGTAATTGGAAATATCCCTGAATGGTATGTAGATGCAGGGGGTGTGTTGCCAGAATACCTGGATTCTCAGCCCAAAGGGATCTTTAAAATTCATTCTGTGTACCCTTATGATTCAAATGAGACAGTGTGTTGTCATCAAAAGGATTATATAACATTTGACTTAAATGAAAAGGAAACAGAACATCAGCCCATTGAAGTGGAAGCTGATATGCCAAAATATTTAAAAGTGGCATCTTAACAGAGAGACACAGCCACATAGTTAGAAGAAAGCACAGAGATTCCTCCACTGGAAGATTTCCCTGAATTTTCAAAAATGGTAGAGGAGCAGATTTTATCAGCAGATGTATGTGATAGCGATGAAGATAAAAATGAATTAAGAAAAATATTTATGGAGTTTAAAGATGTCTTTGTTAAAGATGCTTATGATTGCGGCCTAACTAATTTACATGTTGCCACACTACCGGAAGGGTGTAGTAGAAGCCCAGTATTTGTACGCCAGTATAGACTACCACTGGCATGTTTAGAGTCACTAGCAGAGATAATTAAAAATGTGGAGTCTCAGGAAATTATCAGGCCTATTCCCAGCACATCGAACACACTATTTTAGGTGTGTTGAAGCCAAATGGTCAGTGGCGCCTGTCTGCAGATTTGAGAGAATTAAATAAAAGAGTGCCAGTGTCCAGATGGCCACTGCCATTCATTGATCAAGGCCTGGCTCAGGTGCATGGCTCAAAAGTGTTTACTACATTAGATCTCACATCTGGATATTGGTGTGTGCCATTAGCAGAGGAGATTCCAGACTTATTTTCATTTTCATTTGATAAGACCCAATACGCATGGGTTAGAGTTCCATTTGGTACGTCAATAGTGGGAGTGAATTTGGCATATTTTTAAGAAAGGCTATGCCTGATGCAGCGGAAAGAGGAACCATAGTTTTCGTGGAGGATGTCCTGATAAGAAATGAAAGCTTAAAAAGCCATTTTGATGAAATTAAACATGTTATTGGCCAATTGCAAAAGGCAGGTGCCAAAGTATCTTTACAAAAAGCACAATGGTGCGAGAAAAAAGTGAATTTTCTATGCCATGAAGTGACTGAACATGGACTAAACCCACAAAAGAAGAAAGTAGAGGCCATACAAAAGCTAAAAGATCCTAAAAGTGTGAAAGGGTTAAAAAGTTTATTAGGAATGACGGGCTATAATAGAAAGTTTATTGAAAATTATTCTGAAATTACTCAACCATTGACTAAACTACTAAAGTTGAATACACCCTGGAAATGGGAAAAAGAGCGGTCTGAGGCAGTGGCTAAATTAAAGGAATGTCTTGTAAAGGCACCATGTTTAGCATACCTCATAAAGAATAGGGATTTCTTTATAGAAATAGGTTTCTCTGAACATTGTATGTCAGCAGTGTTATCACAAAAACATGATTTGAATCACAAAACCATTGCTTATGCAAGCAAGGCGTTTTTCCAAGTTAAAATTAAATTCAGTGAATGTATAAAGGCCCTTTTGACCACTGTTTGTGCGCTACAGCATTTCCGCCCCATTGTTCAGGGAGAAAGGGTAATTATTGAGACAAATCATCAACCTTTGCAGTTTTTAGAGAGTAAAATAATTAGGTCAGGCAACCTAGGACAGTCCAGAATTACTTCATGGACACTGGCTTTGCAAGGTTTTCCTGTAGAAGTGAGGTATGGCCAAAATAAAAAGAGCCCAGTCGCTCAAGGATTGGCAGATCTACATGACTGTGCAGCTGAACGTGTATCAAACAAAGTAGAAGTGGAATCTAGTTCACATGAGTTTGGGCAATCACCGCACAAAGCTTTTGATGAAAAGACATGCAAGGATTTGCCAACTGTATATTTTGACGGTTGTGCTTTTCACATTGAAAATGACAGTAATAAACAATTGGTGTCAGGAAGAGGAAATGTCTGGTTGAAATGTGAAGGCATTCCCAGAATAGGGATGAGAATTGGGGCTAGGAACAGTCAAGTAGCAGAATTGGCAGCCATTTATAAATCAATTAATACTGCAGTTGATAATAAATGTAGTGAAATTGTCCTGGTGACTGATTCTGATTATGCACAAAATAGCTTTGTGGAATATTTGCCTGGCTGGAAAGCAAGAGGCATGATTACATACAATAAAAAAAACTTAAACATGGTTAAACATGGAGAAATGATACAAGCCATAGACAAATTGGTGTCAGAGAATTATTTGACAATATACTGGAGACAAATTTGTGGACATTTAAAAACTCCAGGAGAGGATAAGGAGGGAAATGATAAGGCAGACCACCTGGCTAAAATTGGGGCTGTGATGGGAGAAATGCTACCTATTGAACATTTACTTGGTGAAATACAAACTGATGCAGTTACACGCTCTAAAGCTCCAAAAGAGGTGGATCAAGCAGTAGTACAATAGAGTTATGATACACCAGATCAAGATCTGATTAAGTCTAATTTTGGGAACCTATTATAATCATGTGATAGACCCTGAACAAAACCCTTTAACAGAAAATGATTGTGTGGGAAAAGAAGAGTTGAGTGTGCTATTAAAGAATAAAACATGAATTAGACTACAGGATGGACTCATGATTAGGGAGTCCATAACAGCACAAATACAGTGGGTGATACCCTTTTCATTCAGAGGGCTAATGCTACACCATGATGCAATAACTGCAGGATACAGGGGTTCAGAGAAGACAATAGAGATACTGAAAGATTATGCTTAATGGCCACAAAAGTCCCAAGACCTGGAATTATATACTAGAGGATGTCTAGTATGTGCCCAATTTAAACCTGCTTCACCAATGCATAGAGCCCCATTAATGAAAAGAGGCTTACTCTTCCATGGTCAGATTTGCAAATAGACTATGTAGGGCCTGTAAAAAGGTCGAGCAGGGTGAGCCGTTACATTTTGAGTGTGGTTTGTTTAATGTCAAAATGGATAGAGTGTATTCCTGCACCAGATTGTAGTGCGCAAACTGCAGCTACATTACTGGTAAACCATATATTTTTGAGATTTGGGTTACCATAAAGAATAGAATCAGACAGAGGAAGTCATTTCACAAGCGCTTTAATGAGTAAGGTGTGGCAAATACTGGGAGTGAAAAGGAAACTACATGTTGCATATAGACCCGCCTCTTCTGGTGGAATTGAACGCTGTAATAGGTCTGTTGTGGATATATTAAAGAAGTTTGTATCAGAGGCAGGTTCCAGCTGGGATTTACGTTTATCTCTGGTTTTGATGGCAATCAGATCAACTCCTGCCAAAGCAACGGGTATCAGCCCTCATGAAGTATTGATGGGGTAGGAAGATGGTGTTGCCACAACACCTATTGAACAGAACACATGAACAGACACTTGTAAGCGCATCTACAGTTCATGAATATATGAAAGAACTGAGGAAACATTTACAACATGTATTTGCTTTTGTGCAGTGGAATTTAGAAAGGGCCGCTGACAGTGCAAAATCATATTATGATAAAAAAAGACATCTGTGAAAGAATATAGTGTGGGGGATCAGGTGTATACATTTCATTTTGGAAAAGGTAAACAGAAAAATTCTAAATTTCTGGCAGCCTGGCAGGGGCCATTTCAAATTATAGATAAGGTATTTCCAGTAGTTTATAACATTTTAAGAACTGACGGTGAAACGGTAACAGAACAATTTGTTCATGTTAACCAAATTAAGCCCTGGCATCCCAAACATGAAGTGAGGAGGCTTGAGCATGTAGAAACAGATCCTGTCTGTAGGGTATTTTGTGGAGATTTGGGGCCTGACGGTATTTTATTACCGCCGAAAAATAACTTAGCAATAATCACTCCTTGTATTCAGATTTGGCCATGTGCAACAATAATACAGTGGACATGCATTATTTCAGCACCCAGACACGCATATTTGGTATGCGTGGTTGGTATGCGTGGTTGGTGGTATTTTGGTGAGCATAATTCCCTTGTTTTATTTGTGGCCCCAATGTCCAGAATCCCTTATCTTTGCTTAGATTTTTCGTGTAATCACTAGAGAGACTTCAGACCTACATTTTAGGAATACCACATTTTCAGTGTTAGTGTTAGTGTGCCACCATGGGCGATCTCACTGACTTATTTACGACAGAGAGCTATATGTGGTAATTTTGTGGTAATTTCCACTACCTTATATACGGTGGGGAACTATGTTCAGAGAGTCCCTCTTCCCGTTGGCTCATGTACCTCCAACGAGCTATGCTACAAACAATCACTCTCAACTGTCCATACTGAATATGATCATGCACACATCTGTCTTAAAATGACAATTGCATTGTTTAAAAATCTCCCCTCATCATCAGCACTGTATTGGTAAATAGAAGACACACCACCCGTCTGCTTCCAAATATTTTTCTGTATTATAAAAGTTGCATTTAAACACGATCTCACTCTTTACAGAAATAAATAAAACAGCACATTAACAGCATTGTCTGTAATACACTGAAAAAAAAAAATGGCGGAGAACAGAACATTGCAACATTAACGTGTGATTAAGACACCGGAGTCTCTTTTCCTACTCTGACTGAACATTCTCGTACACACATAGCTCCCACACTTATGTAATTACCTTATCTGTTCAGAGTTTTCTTCAGTTGTTCTCTTTCTGAATGTGGCTCCCTTGAAGATTAACCCCAGTGAAAAGGAACGCCTGCCGTTCTCAAACTGGGGTCATTGCCTGGAATTCTCAGCTTTTGCAGATAGGAATGCTCCAACCAGGAAAAAATAGGTCCTTCTCCCAGCTCTGCCAAATCTTGACTGTCCTTCTCTCTCTTCAAACTCCCCCCAGCAAAACTCTGATCACTCCCTCTAGCATGATACTTGCTATGACGCTGCTCCAATCAGAATCAATCATGCCATCTCCTCCTTCTCTACACAATGGCTCATTTCTATAGTAATACTTTGTAACCAACTGATTTCCTGTTCTTTCGAGCCCTTTTGCTTCCTGAATTTATGTGGACAGGGCAGCAGAGAAAAGAAAAAAAAAATGGATGTGCGTTTAAAAGTTCACTTTCAGAATAGACCTAATTCTGCAGTGGAGACACATTTTTATTAGTGGATTATGTTTCATTAGTCAGGTTAGTTATAAGTAATGTTAGTTATTATTTTCAAATGTGTCTCTCGCACCATAGGCATTTCAGGTGAAAAATAGTGGCATTTTTGAATGTGCACGTGTGCTTTTAACTGTAAAAATAGATTTGCATCTTATATGTTAAAATCGTTTTTGACTGAATAGCCTGTCTTTCCTTGTTAATCGGGTAACACATATAGCAATGCACCGCACCCTTGTGGTGGTGCTGCAAAAAAAAATTGCTACCTGTGCAGTAGTGCTGTACTCTGTGCTGTTTGCTACCTGTGCAGTAGTGCTGTACTCTGTGCTGTAACACGCCAAATACCCTTACATACCCTCATTTTGTTTTTAGAATCTGGCTACGATCCAAGCCAATTCCTAAAAATAATTTGTTCTTTTTCTACTTTTCACAATATATCAATCCAATAAAATGAATATTCATGTGCATCAATGAAAAAGTTGCAATCAATACAGTATTCATCTGAGTTCATTAGTTTACAAAATGTTCTACATTTGCCTTCTCAGTGGAAGTTGCATTACTCTAAGTTTAGATTTTTCAAGTCAATTAAAACAATGAAATAAAACAACTAATCAAAACAAATAATTAATATAACAAATTAAAATAAATAATTAAAATAATAAATACGTGGAACTCCATATGTCAGCACTCTTGTCTGCCTCTGATATGTCCCGACCAGCGATGTTATTTGGTTCATTCGAGTACACTTTCATCTTGGCAATCTTAGATCCATAGGAGTCATCTTTTTTAGCATTCTGGTTATCTTGTCTTCACCTCCACCTGGAGGCAGGCATCTTTTGGTCTTCATCCAGGGGACTCCAGGACTCCATCGTCTCCCGTGGCCTCTGATCCCGGAACCTCCGACCAAATAATGTTAATTTTCTAAATCAAATAGAAAATAAACAAATTAAGTACATAGCACAATACTAACTTCACCCTTTTGCCAAAAATAAAACATGCTTGGTAAAAATATTTCTTTTTTTTTTTTTCTGAAATTAAACACACGTTAAAAGAAAACAAGCACACATAAACAGCATTCAATATTTGATACATTTTCTCTCTGCACACCAACCATGAGCTTCCGTTATATGTGCATTTATTTATTTATTTATTTATTTATTTATTTATTTATTTTGTATTATATATTTTTACATATACTACAGTGTTTATGTGCAATCATAACAATCAACTTTCTAACTCCTTTGTCACTGCCTCCTGATTGTACCCATTTAATTTCTCTTTTTGTGTTCAAGGGACTTTATCTGTTTCTACATGCTCAAGCTGCCTGATCTCATGTCTGGGATGGCATGGTTTGATTTGATTTACATGGACAAACTGCTCTATTGCTGTTTCACCTTCATTTTTCAAATTTTTATACACTACAGGAGAGACCTTATCTATAATTCGAAATGGCCCCTGCCAGGCTGCTAGAAATTTAGAATTTTTCTGTTTACTTTTTCCAAAATGAAACTTGTATACCTGATCCCCTACACTGTATTCCTTTACTGATGTCTTTTTATCATAATACGATTTTGCACTGTCAGCAGCTCTTTCCAGATTTCTCTGCACAAAAGCAAATGCATGTTGCAAATGCCTCCTCAGTTCATCAATATATTCATGAACTGTGGATGCACTGACAAGGGTTTGCTCATGTGTTCTGTATAGTAGGTGTTGTGGTAACACCATTTTCCTACCTGTTAAGACCTCATGGGGGCTAACACCTGTTGCTTTGGCAGGAGTCGATCTGATTGCCATCAAAACCAATGGTAAACGCAAATCCCAGCTGGTACCTGCTTCTGCCACAAATTTCTTTAAAATATCCACAACAGACCTATTGCTTCTTTCAACTGTACCTGAAGACGCCGCCCAATATGCGATATGTAGTTTCCTTTTCACACCTAGTATTTGCCATACCTTACTCATTAGAGTACTTGTGAAATGACTTCCTCTGTCTGGCAACCCAAACCTTGAGAACACATGGTTCACCAGCAATGTGGCTGCTGTTTGCGCACTACAATCTGGTGCAGGAATGCATTCAATCCACTTCGACATCAAACATACCACACTCAAAATATAACGGTGTCCCCTGCTCGACCTTTTTAAAGGACCTACATAGTCTATTTGCAAATCTGACCATGGGAGAGTTAGGCCTCTTTTCATCAATGGTGCTCTATGCATTGGTGAAGCAGGTTTAAATTGGGTGCATACTAGACATCCTCTAGTATATAATTCCACATCTTGTGGACATATGTGGCCAGTAAGCATAATCTTTTAGTTCGAACCTCTATGGCCTGCGGTTATGGCATCATGTGCATGGTGTAGCATTAGTCCTCTGAATGAAAGGGGTACTACCCACTGTATTTGTCCTGTTATGGACTCTCTAATCATGAGTCCATCCTGTAATCTAATTCGTGTTTTGTTCTTTAATAGTAACCTCAACTCTTGTTTTCCCATACAATCATTTTCTGTTAAAGGATTTTGTTCGGGATCTATCAAATGATTATAATAGATTCCCAAAATTTGATCATTCTTTTGTGCCTCAATCAAATCTTGGTCTGGCGTGTCATGACTCCACTGCACCACCGGTTGATCTCCCTCCTTTGGTGCTTTAGAACGTGTGACTGCATCAATTTGTATTTCACCCATTAAATAATCAATAGGTAGCAATTCTCCCATCACAGCCCCAATCTTAGCCAGGTGGTCTGCCTTATCATTTCCCTCCTTATCCTCTCCTGGTGTTTTTAAATGCCCACAAATTTTTCTCCAGTATATTGTTAACTCATTCTCTGACACCAATTTGTCTATGGCTTGTATCATTTTTCCATGCTTAAGTGGCTTTTTGTTATATGTAACCATGCCTCTTGCTTTCCAACCAGGCAAATACTCCACAAAGCTATTCCGTGCATAGTCAGAATCAGTCACCAGGACTATTTCACTGAACCTTTTATCAACTGCAGTAGCAATTGCTTTATAAATGGCTGCCAATTCCGCCACCTGACTGCTCCTATCTCCAATCCTCATCCCTATACTGGGGACACCTTCACATTTCAACCAGACATTTCCTATTCCTGCCACTAACTGTTTATCACTGTCATTTTCAATGTGAAAAGCACAACCATCCACATATACAGTTGGCAAATCCTTGCATGTTTTTTCATCAAAAGCTTTGTGTGGTGATTGTTCAAATTCCTGCAAACTAGTTTCTACTTCCATTTCATTTGGTATTTGTTCAGCTGCACAGTCATGTAAGTCAGCTAACCCTTGAGCAATTGTTTTTTTTTTATTTTGTCCATATCTCACTTCTACGGGAAAACCTTGTAATGCCAGCGTCCATGAAGTGATTCTGGATTGCGCTAGATTACCTGATCTAATTCTTTTACTCTCTAAAAATTGCAAAGGTTGATGATTTGTTTCAATAATTACCTTTTCTCCCTGAACAATGGAGCGGCAATGTTGTAGCGCCCACACAGTGGTTAATAGGGCCTTTTCACATTCATTAAATTTCATTTCAACTTGGGAAAATGCCTTACTTGCATATGCAATGGTTTTGTGATTCAAATCGTGTTTTTGTGATAACACTGCTGACACACAATGTTCAGAAAAACCTATTTCTATAAAGAAATCCCTGTCCTTTATGGGGTATGCTAAACATGGTGCCTTTACAAGACATTCCTTTAATTTAGCCACTGCATCAGACTGCCCTTTTTCTCATTTCCAGGGAGTATTCAGTTTAAGCAGTTTAGTCAATGGTTGAGTGATTTCTGCATAATTTTCAATGAAATTTCTGTTATAGCCTGTCATCCCTAATAAACTTTTTACTCCTTTCACATTTTTAGGATCTTTTAATCTTTGTATGGCCTCTATTTTCTTCTTTTGTGGATTTAGCCCATGTTCAGTCACTTCATGCCCTAGAAAGTTCACTTTTTCTTGCACCATTGTGCTTTCTGCAAAGATACTTTGTCGCCTGCTTTCTGCAATTGGCCAAGTACATGTCTTATTTCATCAAAATGGTTTTTCAGGCTTTCATTTTTTATCAGGACATCGTCCACATAAACTATTGTTCCTCTTTCCGCTGCATCCGGCATGGCCTTCCTCAGAAATATGCCAAATTCACTCCCACTATTGATGTACCCGAACGGAGCTCTAAGCCAGGCATATTGAGTCCTGTCAAATGTAAAGGAAAATAAATGTTGTATCTCCTCTGCCAATGGCACGCACCAATATCCAGAGGTGAGATCTAATGTGGTAAATACATTTGAACCATGTACCTGAGCTAGGCCCTGATCAATGAATGTCAGTGGCCATCTAGATATTGGTACTCTTTTATTTAACTCTCTCAAGTCTGCACACAGCCGCCATTGACCATTTGGCTTCAATACACCTAAAATAGGTGTATTGGTTGTGCTATGAATGGGCCTGATGATTCCCCGTGATTCCAAATTTTTAATAATCTCTGCCAATGATTCTAAACATGCCAGCGGTAGTCTATACTGGCGTACAAACACTGGGTTTCTGCTACACCCTTCTGGTAGTGTGGCCACATGTAAATCAGTTAAACCACAATCATAAGCATCTTTTTCAAATACATCCTTAAACTCCATAAATATCTCCCTCAGATTGTCCCTCTCTTCATTGCTTTCACATGCATCCGCTAAGGAGATCTGCTCTTCTACCATTTTGGAAAATTCTGGAAAATCTTCTGGTAAGGGAATCTCGGCGCTTTCTTCTAACTGTGTGGCTGTGTCTTTTTGTAAAGCTGCCACTTTTAAATATTTTGGCATATCAGCTTCCACTTCAATGGGCTGATTTTCTGTTTCATTTTCATTTAAATTAAATATTATGCAATCCTCCTGATGGCAGCACACTGTCTCATTTGAATCATAAGGATACACAGAATGGATTTTAAATATTCCTTTGGGCTGAGAGTCCAGGAGGCCGATTCATGGAATAATTAGCGCGGCGCAAGTGGGCAAAAACGTGCGATTCGCAGTGGAATAGCGAAAATCGCAGTGCAATTGCGAAAATCGCACGAAAAGCAGCGCACGTCGATTCATGGAAGGCCGTGCGCGAGAAAACCAGCGGATGTGCGATAAAAAAGTGCGCGGCGCACGTTGGCGCACAGGCCATCTAACAGCGTGCGCCAGGTCACAGCGAAAATCGCACAGGCCACAGCGAAATTCGCACATAGCGCGGCGCACGCAACAAAAGTAGGCGGAACACGGGCGTAACACTCGGAATGGGGAACAACTTGCCAAAACGTGGGCGTCACGGGGGAAGTACAGGGCACAAGTGCGCGGAACGCCCACACGCTCGCCTACAACACGTATTCATGGAATAGAATAGGGGAAAAAAGCGCACGCTCAAACCAGCGCACAGGCACAAACACGACCGCCACAAGAAAGCAGGCGGTAGCGTCTCTGCGGCTGTAAGAAATGTGCGCCAAAAGGTGCGCCAACAAATCGCACCTATATACTGCCATAATGAATGTCCCATACTGTGGCCCTCCAGGAAAAATGACGTGCAAAGGGGTACCCACAAACACGGACACCCGCTGACAAAAAATACGTGTGCGTGTATACCGGGGTGCGCGGGAAGTCTAACACGCGATTTCAGCAGGGTACGTGATCGGGCCTGGGGGAGCGGGCTACGTGTATATCAGGGGTTCGCGTGAAGTTCCTCACGCGATCGGGCCTGGGGGAGCGGGCTACGTGTATTACAGGGGTTCGCGTGATGGGGGAGCAGGCTATGTGTATTACAGGGGTTCGCGTGAAGTTCCTCACGCGATCGGGCCTGGGGGAGCGGGCTACGTGTATTACAGGGGTTCGCGTGAAGTTCCTCACGCGATCGGGCCTGGGGGAGCGGGCTATGTGTATTACAGGGGTGCGCGGGAAGATCCAGGGGTGCGCGGGAAGTTCCACACGCGAATAGCCTGGGGGCGCGTGTATTCCAGGGGTGCGCGTGAAGTTGCACACGCGAATAGCCTGGGCGCGTGTATTACAGGGGTACGCGGGAAGTTCCACACGCGAATAGCCTGTGCGCGTGTATTTCAGGGGTGCGCGGGAAGTTCCACACGCGAATAGCCTGGGCGCGTGTATTTCAGGGGTGCGCGGGAAGTTCCACACGCGAATAGCCTGGGCGCGTGTATTTCAGGGGTGCGCGGGAAGTTCCACACGCGAATAGCCTGGGCGCGTGTATTTCAGGGGTGCGCGGGAAGTTCCACACGCGAACAGCCTGGGCGCGTGTATTTCAGGGGTGCGCGGGAAGTTCCACACGCGAACAGCCTGGGCGCGTGTATTTCAGGGGTGCGCGGGAAGTTCCACACGCGAACAGCCTGGGCGCGTGTATTTCAGGGGTGCGCGGGAAGTTCCACACGCGAACAGCCTGGGCGCGTGTATTTCAGGGGTGCGGGGGAAGTTCCACACGCGAATAGGCTGGGGGCGCGTGTATTTCAGGGGTGCGCGGGAAGTTCCACACGCGAATAGCCTGGGCGCGTGTATTTCAGGGGTGCGCGGGAAGTTCCACACGCGAATAGCCTGGGCGCGTGTATTTCAGGGGTGCGCGGGAAGTTCCACACGCGAATAGCCTGGGCGCGTGTATTTCAGGGGTGCGCGGGAAGTTCCACACGCGAATAGCCTAGGCGCGTGTATTTCAGGGGTGCGGGGGAAGTTCCACACGTGAATAGGCTGGGGGCGCGTGTATTTCAGGGGTGCGCGGGAAGTTCCACACGCGAATAGCCTGGGCGTGTGTATTTCAGGGGTGCGCGGGAAGTTCCACACGCGAATAGCCTGGGCGCGTGTATTTCAGGGGTGCGCGGGAAGTTCCACACGCGAATAGCCTGGGCGCGTGTATTCCAGGGTTGCGCGGGAAGTTCCACACGCGAATAGCCTGGGCGTGTGTATATCAGGGGTGCGCGGGAAGTTCCACATGTGATTTGACAGTGTGGGTCCTCCCAGGTGTACCCTGTACACCCTCCACGGCCCCTGCAGGCAGCCCACACCACAGGGGACTACCCTGCATCCCTGGTCATGTCCCGCAGGCAGCCCACCCACCATGGGCATGCCCCCCAGCAAAGGCACATGTCTCCTTGAACTAATGAACACCAACTCATGTCCCCTTGCACCCCCACCCCCCAGCACTGTGGGGCACCTGCCAGCAGGCCCCCACCCATGTCCAACTCATGTCCCCCACCACCCCCACGCCCCAGCAGTGCAGGGTCACCCTCCACCAGGCCCCCACTCATGTCACCCACCACCCCCACACCCCAGCAGTGCAGGGTCACCCTCCACCAGGCCCCCACTCATGTCTCCCACCACCCCCACCCCCCAGCCACCAGGGGCACCCTCCACCAGGCCCCCACTCATGTCACCCACCACCCCCACACCCCAGCAGTGCAGGGTCACCCTCCACCAGGCCCCCACTCATGTCTACCACCACCCCCAAACCCCAGCCACCAGGGGCACCCTCCACCAGGCCCCCACTCATGTCACCCACCACCCCCACACCCCAGCAGTGCAGGGTCACCCTCCACCAGGCCCCCACTCATGTCACCCACCACCCCCACATCCCAGCAGTGCAGGGTCACCCTCCACCAGGCCCCCACTCATGTCTACCACCACCCCCACCCCCCAGCCACCAGGGTCAGCCTCCACCAGGCCCCCACTCATGTCTCCCACCACCCCCACCCCCCAGCCACCAGGGGCACCCTCCACCAGGCCCCCACTCATGTCACCCACCACCCCCACACCCCAGCAGTGCAGGGTCACCCTCCACCAGGCCCCGACTCATGTCACCCACCACCCCCACACCCCAGCAGTGCAGGGTCACCCTCCACCAGGCCCCCACTCATGTCTCCCACCACCCCCACCCCCCAGCCACCAGGGGCACCCTCCACCAGGCCCCCACTCATGTCACCCACCACCCCCACACCCCAGCAGTGCAGGGTCACCCTCCACCAGGCCCCCACTCATGTCACCCACCACCCCCACACCCCAGCAGTGCAGGGTGACTCTCCACCAGGCCCCCACTCATGTCTACCACCACCCCCACCCCCCAGCCACCAGGGTCAGCCTCCACCAGGCCCCCACTCATGTCACCCACCACCCCCACACCCCAGCAGTGCAGGGTCACCCTCCACCAGGCCCCCACTCATGTCACCCACCACCCCCACACCCCAGCAGTGCAGGGTCACCCTCCACCAGGCCCCCACTCATGTCTACCACCACCCCCACCCCCCAGCCACCAGGGTCAGCCTCCACCAGGCCCCCACTCATGTCACCCACCACCCCCACACCCCAGCAGTGCAGGGTCACCCTCCACCAGGCCCCCACTCATGTCACCCACCACCCCCACACCCCAGCAGTGCAGGGTCACCCTCCACCAGGCCCCCACTCATGTCACCCACCACCCCCACACCCCAGCAGTGCAGGGTCATCCTCCACCAGGCCCCCACTCATGTCTACCACCACCCCCACCCCCCAGCCACCAGGGTCAGCCTCCACCAGGCCCCCACTCATGTCTCCCACCACCCCCACCCCCAGCCACCAGGGGCACCCTCCACCAGGCCCCCACTCATGTCACCCACCACCCCCACACCCCAGCAGTGCAGGGTCACCCTCCACCAGGCCCCCACTCATGTCACCCACCACCCCCACACCCCAGCAGTGCAGGGTCACCCTCCACCAGGCCCCCACTCATGTCTCCCACCACCCCCACCCCCCAGCCACCAGGGGCACCCTCCACCAGGCCCCCACTCATGTCACCCACCACCCCCACACCCCAGCAGTGCAGGGTCACCCTCCACCAGGCCCCCACTCATGTCACCCACCACCCCCACACCCCAGCAGTGCAGGGTCACCCTCCACCAGGCCCCCACTCATGTCTACCACCACCCCCACCCCCCAGCCACCAGGGTCAGCCTCCACCAGGCCCCCACTCATGTCACCCACCACCCCCACACCCCAGCAGTGCAGGGTCACCCTCCACCAGGCCCCCACTCATGTCACCCACCACCCCCACACCCCAGCAGTGCAGGGTCACCCTCCACCAGGCCCCCACTCATGTCTACCACCACCCCCACCCCCCAGCCACCAGGGTCAGCCTCCACCAGGCCCCCACTCATGTCACCCACCACCCCCACACCCCAGCAGTGCAGGGTCACCCTCCACCAGGCCCCCACTCATGTCACCCACCACCCCCACACCCCAGCAGTGCAGGGTCACCCTCCACCAGGCCCCCACTCATGTCACCCACCACCCCCACATCCCAGCAGTGCAGGGTCATCCTCCACCAGGCCCCCACTCATGTCTACCACCACCCCCACCCCCCAGCCACCAGGGTCAGCCTCCACCAGGCCCCCACTCATGTCTCCCACCACCCCCAGCCCCCAGCCACCAGGGGCACCCTCCACCAGGCCCCCACTCATGTCACCCACCACCCACACACCCCAGCAGTGCAGGGTCACCCTCCACCAGGCCCCCACTCATGTCACCCACCACCCCCACACCCCAGCAGTGCAGGGTCACCCTCCACCAGGCCCCCACTCATGTCTACCACCACCCCCACCCCCCAGCCACCAGGGGCACCCTCCACCAGGCCCCCACTCATGTCACCCACCACCCCCACACCCCAGCAGTGCAGGGTCACCCTCCACCAGGCCCCCACTCATGTCACCCACCACCCCCACACCCCAGCAGTGCAGGGTCACCCTCCACCAGGCCCCCACTCATGTCACCCACCACCCCCACACCCCAGCAGTGCAGGGTCACCCTCCACCAGGCCCCCACTCATGTCACCCACCACCCCCACACCCCAGCAGTGCAGGGTCATCCTCCACCAGGCCCCCACTCATGTCTACCACCACCCCCACCCCCCCAGCACTGTGGGGCACCTGCCAGCAGGCCCCCACCCATGTCCAATCCATGCCCCCCTGCACCTGGGTCCCAACATTCCCCAATCATGTCCGTAATGGCCATCCTCCCCTGCCAAAAGGCCCAACCAACTATCACACCCACCCACATATCAAAGGCAATTACATGTTACACCCCCAATTTAAATAATGCAATTTAACACATGTCTGTCACACACAATGGCTGCAAGTGAATGACAAAACACCCAACATGACATGCCTGAAAGCAATGAGATGATACGACACATTGAAGATTAAAAAAATAATATGTATTTAACAGCAAGTAGAATGGAAATGAAATAAGAAAAAACACAAAGCAAATCAAACAAAACAAGATGAATGTCCAAGAAAATAATCTGAAAAATTAAAATAAGCCAATGAAGAAGATCATCCTGGGTCCATGAGCCCTACCAAATTAAACCTAACTGACTACTAACTAAAAAGTGAACTATATACAAAAAAGTGGTGCATTGTCCAATCGCAACCAAAAAAAATCAAAAAAACAAAGGAAACCTAACCCTAACTATACAACTATATACAAAGGCAGCGGGCTATTCGGACGGCTCACTGGTTGTTGTCATGGGCCAGGGCATCATCGAACTCCTGGTCAATGGCTTGGAGGCGGGCATGTTCCCTGGCCCCGAGGTCCCGCAGGGATAACGCAGTGTCAAGCTCAAACTCCCTGCGAAGACCCTCGAGGCACTCAGCCCGCCTCAGCGCCCTCCGCATGGAGTCCTCCGCCCTGACCATCGTGAGCCGTTCCTCCTCTGCCCGCTGCCGCTCCGCACCTATCCGCTGGCACAACCTCTCCCACACGGAAGCCACTCCCATTCCAGGGTTCTCCTGCCCTCCGGCCGATGCCTGCACCCCTGATGTTGATGGCCCCGAGCCATGATGCCTCCCACGTTGAGCCTGCTGCTGCCTCCGACGCAACTGCCTGTGCCAGCACGACGGCATCCAGGCTGATGGAAACCACCGACGCCGTCGTGCACGTGCCCTGCCCGATGATGCCGTCACATCCTCCATCTGCTGGGGTCCAGTTGCTCTGGTGTCCACCCCTGCTGGATCTCTGACTCCCGACTGTGGCAGGGATGGGATCCCACCGAGCTGGCTGCATTGGTCGGGGCAGGTCCACAGGGGGCCCTGGTGGCATCTGGGCTGGAAGACGGCAAGGAGAACGACTGGTGGATAGCCTGCACAGAGGAGGAGATGGCCGCCACATTGGCCAACACATGCAGGAAACCCCCGAACATGGCCGATCCCAATTGGGCCACGTCGGCACGGTGCACTTCGTGATGACGTGCGTGCTCCTCCCGGGAAGCACGCACGGCATCACGAATCACAGCCGTGCGCATCGCGACCCCAATCAGGACCTTCTCCGCACGGCCAGGGGTTCCCACGTCCGCAGGTGGAGGGGAGTCAGGTGACATGGACATCCCCTCTACCTGCGGACAGGCCTGGGACGGGGCATCCCTGCTGGTGCATGGTGGTGCACTCACAGGGTCAGGGACAGCGACATGCACAGGCCCCTCCACGGTGACCTGTGCTGCCTCCTGCCCCTGGCCCTGGACTGCACCACTTGCACCAGCAGGGATGCCCCCACCAGGCCCCATGTGTGCCCCAGTGGCGGCCTCCTCCTCCTCTGTGCAAACCACCAACCTGGATGGCTCCTCACCGTCTCCCACCGTAGCAGGCCCCTGTGGGGGCTCACTCACCCCTTCCGCTGCAGCCGTGGGGGCATCCCCGCCGCCTTGCTCCACAGCGCCGTCTCCGCCCTCTTCTTCACTAGCCGCTGCATAGAGGGAGACAAAGAACACAAGCATCAGGGCACTGTACAATGGTCCCCTAGACAGGAAGCAATAGCAGATGAGCACCACTGTCAAAGTACACTTCCATCATGTCCCTCCACAACACATGGGTCAGTCCAGGCAAAACACACACAGTAACAGGCATGGTGCATGCCATGGACATTTCCATGCATGTCCAATGGACTCTTGAAACATTCAATGATATGTAACTCACATGCATCATGGCTCATGCCCATCACATGCACACACTTCACCTCAGTCACATCCATCTGGCCCCAAACACACCAAACACAGCGGATACAAGGGTAATTTGGCTGCTTTACTGAATCTCTGCATTGTCACACACATGTGTCATGCATCCATGGCATGCACAAGTCACAGACACGCAGGTCAGGCACACAGACATGGCTACCATATATGTACCTGGCATCAGCACCCATCCCTCACCCCCACCCATGTCCAGGTACAGAGACTGGCATGCTCTCATGTTCAAAATCTGAATAGGGCTCCCCATGCGGCATTTCAACACATGCAACAACCATGTGCATCACACATCACTGGTCGCACATGCATTACCATGATGTCCCTGCACACATACATGCATACATGGCCTATGGCACACATACAGGCAAGTATCAGAGAACCAGCACACCGCAACATGCCCTGTCTCACACAGTAATGCATGGACACTTACCGCTCAACTCCAGACGGGCCTCCCTCTCAAGGATCTGGGCGTGGAGCGCTGGGCCTACGCGTTCCAGGACCCTCATCTGGATGGAACTCATGCGGCCCCGGCCCCCCTCCACGAGGCGCCGGGCCTTCACAAGGGTACTGGACCTCAAGTCCTCCCAGCGCTTCTTGATCTTCAGGACGTCGCGGGTTGCCACCCCCTCCGCGTTGATGGCAACCACACAGTCGGCCCAGATCCTCTGCCGTCCTTCCTTGCTGGCGCGGGACGATCCAAAGAGGGCATCATACTGCCCCAGGACATGCTCCACCAGGACACCAACTTCGGTGACAGTGAAGCTGGTGCCCCTCTGCCCCTCTGGCCTGGGGTTGCCACTGGTGCCAGATGTGGAAGTGCCCGACATGGCAGCCCCAGAGGCAGGTGTGGGTGGGCAACTGGGTCCTGGGGCTGGGCTGTGGAGCGATGTAATCCCAGTCGGGAGTCTTCAGTTCCAGCAGGGGTGGACACAGCAACTGGACCCCTGCAGATGGCTGATGTGCAGGCACCAAATGGCAGGGCACGGTGGCAGCAGGCAGGCAGGCAGGCAGGCAGCAGCAGATGGCACGTGGGAGGCTGCTCGGGGCACTGGGGGGCAGTAACTCGGCCTTCTGGGCAGGAGCGTGGGCTTCCGTGTGTTTTCGCGTGGCCAGCTTGATACGGAGTGATTTGGCACGTGAATATCCTGCACGTCAGCGTGAAATCCGAGGAAAGGCCCTTAGCGCGTAAGCGCGTCAGCACGCATACGCGATTCTATTGGACCAGAGTCCCTCAGCGCGTAAGCGCGTCTGTGACGTGACCCGCACGGGTGTTCCCCACTCAGCACGTGATGACGGGGCACACGTGGAGATACTGCACGTCAGAGTGTCATCGCGTGTAATTGGACAAAAGTGCGCGTACACGCGATTGGCCTATGTACGTGTATTTAATGGGTGCGCGGCCACTTACACACGCAAGTACGTCAGCGAACCTGTATCCCGTGGTGCGTGTGAATTTCCACACGCTATTGGACTGGGAACTGGATTCCAGGGGTGCGCGGGTCACACGCTGTATCCCGTGGTGCGTGTGAATTTCCACACGCTATTGGACTGGGAACTGGATTCCAGGGGTGCGCGGGTTACACGCTGTATCCTGTGGTGCGTGTGAATTTCCACACGCTATTGGACTGGGAACTGGATTCCAGGGGTGCGCGGGTCACACGCTGTATCCCGTGGTGCGTGTGAATTTCCACACGCTATTGGACTGGGAACTGGATTCCAGGGGTGCGCGGGTCACACGCTCGCCTAGAACACGCGCAAAGCATAAAATTGCGGACTTTAACAATAACAAGCTCAGACGCCAGGATGAACATACCGTTCCTAGCAGCAGTGGCAGTGAGCTACCAAAGGAGGAGGAGGAGGATAGTCAGGGCCAGAATATTCACACCCAGAACCAGCCTTTTCGGGATGCCTGATGACCAGGTGTATGGGAGGTACAGGTTTCCACCACACATCATACTGGACCTGGTGAGTGAGTGGGAGGATGACCTCACATCACCCACCCTGTGCTCCCAAGCACTCAGCCCCCTGGAGAAGGTCCTCAATGTACTGCACTTCTTAGCCACTGGATCATTTCAGCGGACAAGTGCCATAGTGGGTGGGGTGTCACAGGCCACCCAGTCACGCTGCCTACACCAGGTCTTGAACATCATGACTGCACGCCCATCAGTCCGCAGGCACATATACCTGCCCAGAACACCTGCAGAAAGGCATGCTGCCGCCCTGGATTTTTACGCAGTGGCACGATTCCCCAAAGTGCTAGGTGCCATCGACTGCACCCATGTGGCTCTACGTCCCCCCAGGGCATCTGAGCACATCTATAGGAACCGCAAGCACTGGCATTCCATCAACGTGCAGGTAGCATGTAATGCCAAGGGAATCATCACCTCAGTATATGCCAACTATCCCGGCTCCACCCACGACAGCTTCATTTACCGAATGTCCACCCTAAGCCGGGACCTAGAAGCTGGGCGGCATGGCGATACATGGCTGCTTGGTGAGTATGTATGCCACTGCACATGCATGCATGTTGGATACTGAGCAAGGTCACAACCTCACCAATGATACCAATCCCCACCTCCACAGGGGACAGTGCCTACCCTCTCAGCCCCCACATGATGACGCCAATTCGGAACCCCACCACGCCACCCCAGGTAAGATATAACACTGCCCACATTACAACCAGGGGCATAGTGGAGCGCACATTCGGAGTGCTAAAGTCACGCTTTCGCTCCCTTGACCGTTCTGGCGGGCAGCTGTTATACGCTCCCCCAGTAGTGTGCAGGATCATAGTGGCAGCATGTGTCCTGCACAACGTTGCAACACGCCGGGGCCTGGCCGTGGACATGGTGGTGGCCCCACATCCCCAACCACATGCACAGCCGCTGCGCATGGGAGGGGAAAGGGCACGGGGGGAGGCAGCCCGTACACAGCTAGTGGCTAATTACTTCACATAGAAATCACACCCCTGTGGAGTGCACACTGCCCTGGCACATTCCATCTGACAATCAATGATGACTCAACCTGACACTGATCCTGAATGTCTGGAGAATGAACCGGGAATACCATGTCAGCCTGAGATTGTTCACCTGGAAGTGTCACAATGTGTGCATCCCTACCCACACAGACACCACCAATGCAGTTTTGTGAAGTTACACATTGAAGCAGCTAAAATGAATACCCACTTGCAAAATGCAACAAGAGGACAGTGCCATGTCAGCCAACCCAACCCCAGCACTGCCACACGACACACCGTGCCATGTCATGCTAATTGCAGGTAAACAAAGTAATCCCCACAACATGACATCACTCTCACTATGTACAGTGGCACTATTAGAAACCTGCAACACCTGAAATGCTCACAGCAATGCCAGACCAACAACATACTTGAGCACGTAGTACCATTAACATGACATCACAAATGTTACATATTAGTAGTCTCACCACCTGGAAATGCCTGCACTCCCACCACTACCAACTGTGCAGTGTTGGCGCCATGTAGAGTTGTAGGTGCACTGCTGCCAACATGGTCCCCATCTCCAGACTAGAGGTCCTTGTGTGGACGTGAGGAAGGGACCTGCAAATTGGGAGGTAGACACAGAAGAAGAGTTACACATCAATGCAACATGCAGTGTACAACACAACAGCAATATGCACTATGAATGTATACACAGTATTGACTACAGACTGGCCACACAGCTCATGGGAGTCCAACGTCACTGTGTAATTCACTGTCACTTGGGCACACCCTTTGCAAGCCCATGGAAACGGGAAGCAGGAGGGGTGTGTGTGACTCAAACCCAAGCATCTGAACCAAATACATTACAAGCCTGCATGTGCCCAGCCACAATGCAGCGTATGCCCACAGGAACCACGGAAGCCAACAGATCGAAGCCAACAGATCGAAGCCAACAGATCGAAGCCAACAGATTGTCCCAAAAAAATTGGGAATAAAAGAAATCAAAATAAAAATAAAAATAAGAAACAATCAAAAATGGCCATTGATGGGCCCGGGGGGGTTGGGGAGGCCACCCAGGAGGTCCGAGGACAGGATGCACACCAGAACCCACCTGCGTGGATCCTGGGAAGATAAAACACCTCCATGGGCTCATGGCCCACACGGCTACCCTATTGTGGGAGTATCACTGCTGTCGCTATTATCACCCTGTGCAGCTGCATCCGGAGGTGGTTGCACTATGGGAGGCAGCCCACGCAAGGCCCTAGTCTGCTCCTCCATGACTGCAAGCATGCGGGTGTGGTAGATCTGGTTCTGGAGGATGAGTGTGCGGAGGTCCCCATGCAACAACTCACGGGATGCCCGGACCTCCGCCCTCGTTGCCTGCATCTCAGCTGAGAGCGTACGGGTGAGACGCTCCAGCTGCTGTTATGTCCTTTGGTGTGTTGAAGCCTCAAGCTCAACAAGAGTCGTCCTGAGGTGTAGGAGCTCCTGCCTCAGGGCTTCCCTGTGGCCCTGGGACTCAATGGAGATGGCCTCCTGCAGAGTCGCCAGTGCCGCCCGCCTGTCCCTGTTGGACCCCAACATGTCCTCCCTGTGTGACTGGCAGATGGAGTCGGTTGCCTGCTCTAGTCGCTCCATCAGCCTTTCTGGGGGGACAATGGAAGTGGCCACCCTATCCATGGCCTGAGCCATCATCTCGGATGATGCAGCCTGTTGGGTAGCCATACCGTAAATGGATTGCTCCCATGCGGTATTGCCGGGTGGCGTACGGCCACCACGTCGGCGGGCACCACACCTGTCTGGGGCAAGGCGAACTGCGCCTTGCTGTGCCGGCACTGCCTGAGGCTGCAGGACTGCATTCCCCCTCTGATCTGCTGGCCCAGGAACAGGATCAGATGTCGCGGAGTGTGACCCTGCATCCGTAACCACCGAAGGCGTAGCTGCCAACACTGACATCCCCATGGAGGGTACTGACCCTGGTGCAGGTGGGTGAGACAGAACAGAATCCCTCCCTGGAACACTCACCTGCGACGGCACGTAGGTCTCATCCGAATCAACACCTGAGTACAGCTCGGGGGAGGTGCAGCCAGAGACACCCCTTGAGAGCACGACCTGCAGCACTTGTGGGTTCTCCCCCACCACCACACCACGTCCCTCACTGGTGGTTGGTCGGCCCTGGGACACCTCCTGGGTCTGCGCCATCTCCACAACCCCAGCAGTATCAGGTGCGTCTTCCCCTGCAAAGACATGTAAACAAAGAAATGGAAACAGGCATTAGCACCATGGCACACATTGAGGGCTGAGAAGCAAGAGAACCAGTACTTGATTGACACATGTCCCACATGACTAAAACCCTCCCATGCATGCACCCTCACTGCGTATGAAGTGCAGGCAAATGGCACACACTGATGACACCAAGATGGAAGATGAACAAATTTTCTGCATGCTGCCTGGCAGTGGCATCACACATTGGCCTGTGATTGGCAGGTGAAACACACATGCCATCACACAGATGGCATGTACCATTGCTATTGAGTGAAGATGGAGAGGAGGGCAGCACCTATTCATTCAGTCCAGTTCCCGCATGTAATAGCTTTTCTAATTCTAACAGGTCAGATTTTTCACCTGGAGCTGCCAGTCTAAAATGGTCAAATTGCACAGGGACATGTGTGTACAAATGATATCCAGGTAACAAAGTCACTCCACTTTACCATAGCCATGTCAGACATGTGACTAGTGGACAGCGACATGCCTAGTGAAAGTGGTGGAATGCAAACAAACTGACTGAATGAACAGTGAAAAAGAAGCAAATATGTTGTGTCAAGGTGACACTTCAAGGGCAACTGGCGTGCAGTTGTGCTAGATGTCTACTGTTGGCAGAAGGGATACTGCTATGGCCAAATGCAGCTGCGCAGGAAGGATTGCATGAAGCACATGGCTGACCCATACGACTCAGGCGCACACACTCTCACCTGGCACCCGAACAGAAGCCCTCACACACACACCATGCACATGGATGACACACACATGCATGTGCACTCACCGGACAATGCCTCGTAATCAGCCAGATCTCCCACGCCTTGGATCTGTTCCTCCGTGACGTAGGTCCCAGCGACTGACTCATGTGGAGTGAGTTCCATGTCTGCTACTGGAGACCCACCTCCAGTCACTAGAGTTGCGGCATGACTTGAGGCCAGCTTACTCTTTGCCCTGCGCTTTAGGTCATTCCAGCGCTTATAGCAATCATTGGCTGTGCGCCTCACGATTCCAAGGGCACTTACGATGTCCGCAACGGTCTGCCAGTGTGCCTGGCGTTGTGCAGGTGTGGTCTTGGATCCTGCAACAATGACCATCTCGTTGTCATGTCCGGACACATACTCGACAAGTGCATTCAGTTCGTCATCCGTGAAGCTGGGCTTCCTGGACGGGCCGGACTGTGTAGCCGTGTCTGGGGCATCAGCCTGTGCCGGACGAGCACTCTTCCTCTTCCGCTTGGAAGGTGGTGGTGATCCTGAGTGTCCTGCGCCGCTCTGGACACTAGGGGCAGGAGCCCTGGTGGACTCTGTATCAGGAGTGTGGGATTGCACACTCAGCATGGGAGTTGGTGCAGGCATTGGCTCTAGTGTGATGGTGTCAGGGGGAATGTCAGCAGCATGGACTAGGACCGACACTGTCCTGGCTGGGTGTGTGAGGGCTGGGGTGGATGGAGCCGCAGCTGCCCCTGCAGCCTCTCCGCCCTGCCTCCTTGGTGCAGCAGATGACCTTGCTGCCCCAGATCCACGTGGCATGATGGCATCAACGTGCACCAGCGCACGTGTCGTAGCCCTGCTGACCTGGAAGTCAGCCATGGAGTCAGCCAGGTCTGGTGCCACAATGGGCTGGTCCAACAAGGGCTGAGCATGGATGGTGTCAGCCACTTCAGCCTCAACGGGATGGGGGGAGGGGGGGAGGGGGGGGATGATGGGTGCCCTTGACTGGTCCTCCACACATGGGGGGACAGGCTCACCCTGCAAGTTACGACCATGTCCCCTACCGGATCCACCACGGCCACCACTTGTGGCTCTTCCACCTTTGCCACCCTTACGGAATCCTCGCCTCCCAGCCATGGCACTGATATTAATGTGCGTATGGGAGTGGCTGTAGACAATTGTCCTGGGCAATTGGGGGTCAAAGGGGTTGGGTACCAGATGGTAATTGTACCCTAGTGCTCTAGCACGGCTGATTGTAACCCCTGGGGAAAGATGACGGGTCACGCAACGCACAGGAGGCCCAAAAAAGGGAGATGACGTGCACGCAACCCCTCCTAGACCACGTGTGCAGAAAGAAAAACCTGCACTACGCTGTGGCACCCAGTAACACAAGAATGAACGTATGCGTGTCACACGCAGCCTAGAATGACCTCTGAAGGGGTAGGCTACACACGGGGCAAGCACAGAAGTTGGATACGTGCGTGACTCACCGTCTGCCAGGTAAAAGAGCGTGAAAAATGAGCGCGTTTGGCTGGCTAAACCCCCGCCAAAAGAAGATGTGTACGCTGTCTGAGAAGACAGGACAACAGTAGAAGGGGACACTGTTTGAGGGAACAGGCCCAGGTAAACCAGTAAAAGAAAAAAAAGAGAAAAAGCTGTCAGAGGTAACAGGGAATATGAACTGGAAACGCCGTGAAGTAAATCGCGTGTGAAACGACAAGAAGTACAGAATTCACCCACTCGCTCTCCACGAAAAGCACGTACAAGGAAATGGTGTTCTACATGTACCTTATATACTGGCCCACACGTACAGCGTCACTTACGCGGCGTGTACGTTCACCAATCACACGCTTTGTCACTCCTGCGTGTAGATCCATTTTCACCAATCACATGCTTTGTCACTTCTGCGTGTAGATCCATTTTCACCAATCACACGCTTTGTCACTTCTGCGTGTAGATCCATTTTCACCAATCACACGCTTTGTCACTTCTGCGTGTAGATCCATTTTCACCAATCACACGCTTTGACACTGGGACGTGTCACGCAACAATTTCCTGCACGTGCAGGTGACTATAGGCGCGCATATGCTGTTGACGGGTTTACGCGCTAAGGGCCTTTGCTGACGTGTGGGATTTCACTCCCTATCAGGCTGTCCACGCGTTCACACACGAGAGACCACGCTCCTGGCCAGGAGGCCAAATTACTGCCCCCCAGAGCCCTGAGCACGCTCCCACCTGCTGCTGCCTGACTGCCTGCTGGCCACGTGCCCCACAGTGCTGGTGGGTGGGGGTGTTGGGAGACATGGGTGGGGGCCTGGTGGAGGGTGCCCCTGCACTGGTGGGGGTGGTGGGAGACATGGGTGGGGGCCTGGTGGAGGCTGCCCCTGGTGGCGGGGGGGTGGGGGTGGTGGGAGACATGGGTGGGGGCCTGGTGGAGGCTGCCCCTGGTGGCGGGAGGGTGGGGGTGGTGGGAGACATGGGTGGGGGCCTGGTGGAGGCTGCCCCTGCACTGCTGGGGGGTGGGGGTGGTGGGAGGCATGGGTGGGGGCCTGGTGGAGGCTGCCCCTGCACTGCTGGGGGTTGGGGGTGGTGGGAGGCATGGGTGGGGGCCTGGTGGAGGCTGCCCCTGGTGGCGGGAGGGTGGGGGTGGTGGGAGACATGGGTGGGGGCCTGGTGGAGGCTGCCCCTGGTGGCAGGAGGGTGGGGGTGGTGGGAGGCATGGGTGGGGGCCTGGTGGAGGCTGCCCCTGCACTGCTGGGGGTTGGGGGTGGTGGGAGGCATGGGTGGGGGCCTGGTGGAGGCTGCCCCTGGTGGCGGGGGGGTGGGGGTGGTGGGAGACATGGGTGGGGGCCTGGTGGAGGCTGCCCCTGGTGGCGGGAGGGTGGGGGTGGTGGGAGACATGGGTGGGGGCCTGGTGGATGCTGCCCCTGCACTGCTGGGGGGTGGGGGTGGTGGGAGGCATGGGTGGGGGCCTGGTGGAGGCTGCCCCTGCACTGCTGGGGGTTGTGGGTGGTGGGAGGCATGGGTGGGGGCCTGGTGGAGGCTGCCCCTGGTGGCGGGGGGGGGTGGGTTTGGTGGGAGACATGGGTGGGGGCCTGGTGGAGGCTGCCCCTGCACTGCTGGGGGTTGGGGGTGGTGGGAGACATGGGTGGGGGCCTGGTGGAGGCTGCCCCTGCACTGCTGGGGGTTGGGGGTGGTGGGAGGCATGGGTGGGGGCCTGGTGGAGGCTGCCCCTGGTGGCGGGAGGGTGGGGGTGGTGGGAGACATGGGTGGGGGCCTGGTGGAGGCTGCCCCTGCACTGCTGGGGGTTGGGGGTGGTGGGAGGCATGGGTGGCGGCCTGGTGTAGGCTGCCCCTGGTGGCGGGGGCGGTGGGGGTGGTGGGAGACATGGGTGGGGGCCTGGTGGAGGCTGCCCCTGGTGGCGGGAGGTTGGGGGTGGTGGGAGACATGGGTGGGGGCCTGGTGGAGGCTGCCCCTGCACTGCTGGGGGGTGGGGGTGGTGGGAGGCATGGGTGGGGGCCTGGTGGAGGCTGCCCCTGGTGGCGGGGGGGGGGTGGTGGTGGTGGGAGACATGGGTGGGGGCCTGGTGGAGGCTGCCCCTGGTGGCGGGAGGGTGGGGGTGGTGGGAGACATGGGTGGGGGCCTGGTGGAGGCTGCCCCTGCACTGCTGGGGGGTGGGGGTGGTGGGAGGCATGGGTGGGGGCCTGGTGGAGGCTGCCCCTGCACTGCTGGGGGTTGGGGGTGGTGGGAGGCATGGGTGGGGGCCTGGTGGAGGCTGCCCCTGGTGGCGGGGGGGTGGGGGTGGTGGGAGACATGGGTGGGGGCCTGGTGGAGGCTGCCCCTGGTGGCGGGAGGGTGGGGGTGGTGGGAGACATGGGTGGGGGCCTGGTGGAGGCTGCCCCTGCACTGCTGGGGGGTGGGGGTGGTGGGAGGCATGGGTGGGGGCCTGGTGGAGGCTGCCCCTGCACTGCTGGGGGTTGGGGGTGGTGGGAGGCATGGGTGGGGGCCTGGTGGAGGCTGCCCCTGGTGGCAGGGGGGGGTGGGGGTGGTGGGAGACATGGGTGGGGGCCTGGTGGAGGCTGCCCCTGCACTGCTGGGGGTTGGGGGTGGTGGGAGACATGGGTGGGGGCCTGGTGGAGGCTGCCCCTGCACTGCTGGGGGTTGGGGGTGGTGGGAGGCATGGGTGGGGGCCTGGTGGAGGCTGCCCCTGGTGGCGGGAGGGTGGGGATGGTGGGAGACATGGGTGGGGGCCTGGTGGAGGCTGCCCCTGCACTGCTGGGGGTTGGGGGTGGTGGGAGGCATGGGTGGGGGCCTGGTGGAGGCTGCCCCTGGTGGCGGGGGGGGTGGGGGTGGTGGAAGACATGGGTGGGGTCCTGGTGGAGGCTGCTCCTGGTGGCGGGAGGGTGGGGGTGGTGGGAGACATGGGTGGGGGCCTGGTGGAGGCTGCCCCTGCACTGCTGGGGGGTGGGGGTGGTGGGAGGCATGGGTGGGGGCCTGGTGGAGGCTGCCCCTGCACTGCTGGGGGTTGGGGGTGGTGGGAGGCATGGGTGGGGGCCTGGTGGAGGCTGCCCCTGGTGGCGGGGGGGTGGGGGTGGTAGGAGACATGGGTGGGGGCCTGGTGGAGGCTGCCCCTGGTGGCGGGAGGGTGGGGGTGGTGGGAGACATGGGTGGGGGCCTGGTGGAGGCTGCCCCTGCACTGCTGGGGGTTGGGGGTGGTGGGAGGCATGGGTGGGGGCCTGGTGGAGGCTGCCCCTGGTGGCGGGGGGGTGGGGGTGGTGGGAGACATGGGTGGGGGCCTGGTGGAGGCTGCCCCTGGTGGCGGGAGGGTGGGGGTGGTGGGAGACATGGGTGGGGGCCTGCTGGAGGCTGCCCCTGCACTGCTGGGGGGTGGGGGTGGTGGGAGGCATGGGTGGGGGCCTGGTGGAGGCTGCCCCTGCACTGCTGGGGGTTGGGGATGGTGGGAGGCATGGGTGGGGGCCTGGTGGAGGCTGCCCCTGGTGGCGGGGGGGTGGGGGTGGTGGGAGACATGGGTGGGCGCCTGGTGGAGGCTGCCCCTGGTGGCGGGAGGGTGGGGGTGGTGGGAGACATGAGTGGGGGCCTGGTGGAGGCTGCCCCTGGTGGCGGGGGGGTGGGGGTGGTGGGAGGCATGGGTGGGGGCCTGGTGGAGGCTGCCCCTGGTGGCGGGAGGGTGGGGGTGGTGGGAGACATGAGTGGGGGCCTGGTGGAGGGTGCCCCTGGATGGTGGGGGCTGGGGGTGGTGGGAGAAATGAGTGGGGGCCTGGTGGAGGCTGCCTCTGGTGGCGGGGGGGGTGGGGGTGGTGGGAGACATGGGTGGGGGCCTGGTGGAGGGTGCCCCTGGTGGCGGGGGGGTGGGGGTGGTGGGAGACATGGGTGGGGGCCTGGTGGAGGCTGCCCCTGCACTGCTGGGGGTTGGGGGTGGTGGGAGGCATGGGTGGGGGCCTGGTGGAGGCTGCCCCTGCACTGCTGGGGGGTGGGGGTGCAGGGGAACATGAGCAGGTGTGCAGGGTAGTCCCCTGTTTTGTAGGCTGCCTGCAGGGGCCGTGGAGGGTGTACAGGGAACACCTGTGAGGACCCACCCAGCCTAATCGCGTCTGACTTCCCACGCACCCCTGTAATACACGTACCCAGCCAAATCGCGTGTGATGATTCCCACGCACCCCTGTAATACACGTACCCAGCCAAATCGCGTGTGATCATTCCTGCGCACCCCTGTAATACACGTACCTGGCCAAATCGCATCCCTGTAATACACGTACCCAGCCGAATCGCGTGTAAAACTTCCCGTGTACCCCTGTAATACACGTACACAGCCAAATCGCATGTGATAATTCCCGCGTACCCCTGTGATACACGTGCCCTGGCTAATCGCGTGTGAAACTTCCCGCCTACCCCTGTAATACACGTACCCTGGGCAATCTCGTGTTCAACTTCCCGCGTACCCCTGTAATACACGTACCCTGGCTAATCGCATGTAAAACTTCCCGCATACCCCTGTAATACACGTACCCTGGCCAATCGCGTGTTAAACTTCCCGCGTACCCCTGTAATACACGTACCCTGGCTAATCGCGTCTTAAACTTCCCGCGTACCCCTGTAATACACGTACCCTGGCTAATCGCATGTTAAACTTCCCGCATACCCCTGTAATACACGTACCCTGGCCAATCGCGTGTTAAACTTCCCGCGTACCCCTGTAATACACGTACCCTGGCTAATCGCGTGTATAACTTCACGCGTACCCCTGATATGCACGTTACCCGCTTTGCGTTCCTTGTTTGCCAGCCCTGTAAACTGGTCCAGGGTTAGCGCAGCCCTTTGCGATGATTTAGCGATTTTGATGGCTTTTCCTTGCGCGAGGGCGTTCTTGGGGGCGTTACTGGCGCTGCTGCAGGGTCGCTGCGATACTCTGCGCCACGGCTGGTTTGGGAGCCTAAAATCCATGAATACGCTGTGCGCGGAAATCGGTTTTAGCGCACGTGCCTGGCGCAGTCAATCGCACGCGGACACTCTGCGCCAGCCGCTTGCGACACTTTTCTGCGAAATTCTATGAATTACCCTGCAGGTGTTCTGGCAACTCGCCCTTGGCATCTACGTATTTTTCAGGAATATTCCCAATCACCATGTTATTTAAATCTGCCGTATAATGTGATTTTTGTATGGCCATTCCTAATGGGGAGTTTTCCTCTAAATGAATATCCTGACAACCTTTATTATTTACCATGATTTTTACAGATCCCTCACCAATGTCTACCAATGGAATGTATTCATAATCCAGGCCTTGCTGTTTTATGGATTCATTCAGGCATACAAATGCATCAGAGCCTTTCATCTGCTGTCCATTTTTGCATTTCAGTGTTATTGCAAATTGTTTTGTAAATGCAGGAATAATAGTATTTTTCCTCATTTGTAATTCGATTGCATAAGGAACCAGTTGTGCACAATGATAAGCCCTTCTTTTGTCTTCAAATTCAGGTGCCGGACCACCTAGGCGTGACCATATTTTTTGATTAAGGAAATCTAACACCATACACATTCTGTGCATGATGTCATTTCCCATGTAAAATTCATTTTGTGCTCCACTCACTATCCATACATTATGGTAAATTGTTTTCTGCCCAATGCTAATTTTAAGCATGCATCTGCCTGCAATTCGGTTTTCAAAGTCTGGACTGTCCAAGCCAGAAACATATTGGTTTTTAATCCTAAATCTCGGGATTTCTTCCCTTTCCATTATTTTTTGCAACAATTTCTCATTAATGAAACTCCTTTCATGTTCAAGCGCTAAAGTGGCTTTTATTGTTTTAAAATAATCATTTATACCAACATGAACCCATGGTTGCTCATCTTCCATGTGTATTTCTGCCAGAGTGGTAATGTGTTTTTCTGAATCTGTTTTAGGAGCAATATTCTGTTTGCACGTTTTCTCTTTTAGATAAAAAACATAATGTGTGCTCATCTATGGCAGTCTGCCAATCTTTCCTTGGGTCCAAGTATATTTGTACAGGTAGTTTTTCATTGTCGCTCTGCATTTTGTCTTGACACATTAATATGACAGTGACACTAGGTATGCAGCTATTCTGGAGATATACCTCCACAGTATCATTTGTTTTGGCAACGTGTGACATTCATTTATATTGCTGTTTTGTGATTTTAGTTTCTTAGGCCTCAATGGTTTTTTGGTTAAGGACCACAGCACTCCATTCACCCCATCTATGACAGGAGACAATCTTTTCAGGCAATCTGTCCCCATCAGAAATGGAATTTCACAAATAGATGTGATCAATACCTCTTGTTTCATTCTGTGCTTTCCTATTTTGATGTCAACCTCAGTTACACCTATGATGGGCACCTCCTCCCCATTAAAGTTATGCACTGGGCCTTGATTTTCCTTCACTGTGATCTGACTCTGTGGAGGTCTCCCTTCATTGATACTCTTTACCAGCTCCTTGGACATAATTGTGGCCTGTGCGCCAGTGTCAATCATAGCAAAGGTGTGGCATTTTTCTTCTACAGTGATGGGTGCATAATATCTGTCCTCAACTTCCTCTAATACACATAAGAAATGTGAATTCTTACTGATTTCAGGGCTCACCTTTCTCAGGTCTTTTTCACTTTTGGCTAAGCACATTGGTAAATGAAAGGACATTTTTCCCTCCTTTTTACCCATTTCTGTGCGAGAGATTTTATTTCTCCATGATCAGAGGTTTTTTGGAGTGTGGCCACTGTTCGCCCATCCATCTGGGTAACATCAGAGACCACATTACAATCCTCCAACTGAACATGTGTAACAACATCATTCAGCAATTTGACATTTTTTAATTCTGTGCATTTGTGATTATTTAGTGTGATACCAGCCCTTTCAGCCTCTTCAAAAATATGTGGCTCAAGGAATTCTTCAGGTGATTGACTTGTACCCTCCTTGTGAGTATTTCCTCTTTCTGTCTGTGTTTGGTCATTGTTTTGCTTGCCCAGGGAAGGAGTTATAGCATCCCCACTTACTCCCTGTTCACTGGTATTCCCCATGCATGAGTCATTTTTCTTAAATCTGTTCCTTTGTTCTTTTGGAATTCCTAATGTTTCTTTTTCATTTGTGCAAATCTTTACTGTTTTATTTAGCTCTAAGTTAAACCGTACCTCTTTTTTAGAAGTATTTGCACTTTCTGTCACAATTTCATTTACTGGTACTTTCATTTTTAATCCATTATGCATCTCAGAGTCGTTATACAAAATTATATCAGAGCAATCTGTCATTTTGGCACTTCAGTTATCATGAGTACTTAGTCACTTTTCGGAAGCCCCCCGGTCATTGCTATGGCCATCAGTCCCCTCTTTGGAAGGTTGTTTTTGCGCTGTGTAGAGCTTTCCTATTTGCTCAGCTAACATTTTCACTTGGGCCTCAAGGCACTGGAACCTTTCCATCTCTCTAGGATCCTCTTTCTGTGGCCTAGGTCGATATTGGTTGTTTTCCCCCTGATTGGATCTATTCTGATACCTCTCAGGTGATTGATGTCGGTTGGGATGGTTTCTGAACTCTTGATTCATTTGTGGAGGGGAGCGGGTTGCACCCATCCTTTGATTATAGTCCCCTGGTGGGGAATCATTGTACTGGCGTGGACTGTAGTTCACGTTTTGCCTCATGTCCTGTCTCTCAGATTGTGAGTACTGGCCCCTATGTTGATTTCCATTATCAGTAAATCGATCCACATATCAGGGCCTATCCTGATTACCATATACCATGGTGCTGGGATCAAATCTGCTCTGTGTCCCCAATGACTGGTAGGGACCATCATTTCTTTGATCTTGATTTTTTCTCTGGTTATTGTTCATACCTGCCATATCAGGCCGGTATCCTACCCGGGGTCTGTCCCCTAAATACCTAGGGCTGATGTAGCTCTCTCTATTACTAGGATCATGTGATTGGAACATTGGTACAGGAAATGGCGATCTTTGTTGATTACCCCTTTGTTCAGGTGTCACATTATTTTTACCTTGGCTTTGAGCAGACTCAAGGGACATTTTGGCTGACCTGATTTCCATTACTGTGGCTGAGGGTTCTTTAGATTTAGGTCTAGTATCTTTCATTTTATCACTTTCTCTACCCTGACAATAGAGTACCTCATATAGTTTTGTGCTTTGATGTACAATCCATTCAAGGGACTTGTCACGGTCAAATTCACGGACCAATTGGGATATGATGTCTTTCTGTAGCTCATAGAAGTATGCAGTTTTAAACTCATTGGAATTTGAGTCAAAAGATACATCAAAGCGAGAAAATGCTCTTTTTAAGTCTTGTAAAAATTGGCGAGGGGATATATTAGGTCCAGCAGTAATTGTGTACGCGACTTTCTTTGCCTCCTGCAATGACTGAAAAGGAGAAAAATGAACCTAATTTCTTTTTCAAACTCCAGCCATGTCATATTCTGCTGTTCATTTAATCCTCTTATGATGCTGGCCGTCGGGGCATCTAAAGTTAAATGAAAATATTGTCTATACTGTTCCTTAGGTATCTGGAGTGCTTTAAAAATGTCATGCACCGCTTCTAAGTGATCCTCAATGCAGCATTCACCTCCCTTTTTAAATGGTTTGATCAGGGCTTTAATGGATTTCATTATTTTTATGGGGCTACTTGTTGCAATGCATGGAATTGCATTATTTCGTGATTCAATCCTGTTTTCAGGTGTATGAGATTGGTAGCTGCTCCCAATGGGAGTATCAAATCCCCCAAGGGCGCTGCAACCAAGTTCAGTCACCGGCCCAGTCACTGGAGCACTAGCTCTTTGGGCAGAGCTAGAATTCACCTCCACTCCATTGAATGTGGTAGCCTGCCGCCTCTCCTGGGACCTGGGAATGCACATTTGCTGTTCTAAGTCCTTACACTTTTTAAGGAGTCTGTTGGCTTCATCTTGCAAATAGTTGTTTTCACCATTCATTTTATTGATCACCTCCTGCATGTCGCACATTTGCATTTGGCATTCATTGAACTCTTTATTTCTCTTGTCTCTTTCTTGAATCATTTTAATCATTTCTTGTTCTGCACTCTGGAGATCACCTTCTTTTTCACAATGTTCTTTTTGTAAAATCTGCATTTCTGAAACAACCTCATCTTTATCCTGCCTAATGTGATCCACTAAGGCTTTTAAGTGTGCCAATTCTTGCTCACTATCTTCAAATTGTTTCTTGCTTTTGGATAACTGAGTATCAAAGTCTCTGCATTTTAATTGCATGTCTTTTTGGCATACATCCAATTCTGCTCTCAACATTTCCTGATTTTTACTTGCCCCATCTAATTCAGTCTTTAACCTGTTAATTAGATGAGTATCATTCTCTTGCATTTGCAGGGACTTGTTTAAAATAAACCATATTTTGCCGCATAGCCGTATTAAACAGTCTTTCTCTGCACTTTTATCGGCTGCATTCAATAATCTTGTAAGGCAGACCTGAATTATGCTGCCTTCTGCAAAAATATTGTCTAGTTTTTCTTTCTGCACCTCACCCTGAATGCGGTTACTCCATTCCAACGTGCTATTTGACGACCAATTCCCATGTGCAAACAACTTTGCCTCTAAATATTGCACTAGATCTGAGAATGTGGTTTCCCTTTGTGACATTCTGAAATTCGTTTTTAGTGGCACACTGCTATTATAAAATGCGTTCCCTTTAATGTGCAAATGGCAGTGTGAGACACACTTGCCACGCCCAGTAGGTACTCTATGATCACTTTCCCGGCCTGCAACGCACCATAAATATGTAGGGTATTTTGTGGAGATTTGGGGCCTGACGGTATTTTATTACCGCCGAAAAATAACTTAGCAATAATCACTCCTTGTATTCAGATTTGGCCATGTGCAACAATAATACAGTGGACATGCATTATTTCAGCACCCAGACATGCATATTTGGTATGCGTGGTTGGTATGTGTGGTTGGTGGTATTTTGGTGAGCATAATTCCCTTGTTTTATTTGTGGCCCCAATGTCCAGAATCCCTTATCTTTGCTTAGATTTTTCGTGTAATCACTAGAGAGACCTCAGACCTACATTTTAGGAATACCACATTTTCAGTGTTAGTGTTATTGTGCCACCATGGGCGATCTCACTGACTTATTTACGACAGAGAGCTATATGTGGTAATTTTGTGGTAATTTCCACTACCTTATATACGGTAGGGAACTATGTTCAGAGAGTCCCTCTTCCCGTTGGCTCATGTACCTCCAACGAGCTATGCTACAAACAATCACTCTCAACTGTCCATACTGAATATGATCATGCACACATCTGTCTTAAAATGACAATTGCATTGTTTAAAAATCTCCCCTCATCATCAGCACTGTATTGGTAAATAGAAGACACACCACCCGTCTGCTTTCAAATATTTTTCTGTATTATAAAAGTTGCATTTAAACACGATCTCACTCTTTACAGAAATAAATAAAACAGCACATTAACAGCATTGTCTGTAATACACTGAAAAAAAAAATGGCGGAGAACAGAACATTGCAACATTAACGTGTGATTAAGGCACCGGAGTCTCTTTTCCTACTCTGACTGAACATTCTCGTACACACTCAGCTCCCACACTTATGTAATTACCTTATCTGTTCAGAGTTTTCTTCAGTTGTTCTCTTTCTGAATGTGGCTACTTTGAAGATTAACCCCAGTGAAAAGGAACACCTGCCGTTCTCAAACCGGGGTCATTGCCTGGAATTCTCAGCTTTTGCAGATAGGAATGCTCCAACCAGGAAAAAATAGGTCCTTCTCCCAGCTCTGCCAAATCTTGACTGTCCTTCTCTCTCTTCAAACTCCCCCCAGCAAAACTCTGATCACTCCCTCTAGCATGATACTTGCTATGACGCTGCTCCAATCAGAATCAATCATGCCATCTCCTCCTTCTCTACACAATGGCTCATTTTTATAGTAATACTTTGTAACCAACTGATTTCCTGTTCTTTCGAGCCCTTTTGCTTCCTGAATTTATGTGGACAGGGCAGCAGAGAAAAGAAAAAAAAAATGGATGTGCGTTTAAAAGTTCACTTTCAGAATAGGCCTAATTCTGCAGTGGAGACACATTTTTATTAGTGGATTATGTTTCATTAGTCAGGTTAGTTATAAGTAATGTTAGTTATTATTTTCAAATGTGTCTCTCGCACCATAGGCATTTCAGGTGAAAAATAGTGTGCATTTTTGAATGTGCACGTGTGCTTTTAACTGTAAAAATAGATTTGCATCTTATATGTTAAAATCGTTTTTGACTGAATAGCCTGTCTTTCCTTGTTAATCGGGTAACACATATAGCAATGCACCGCACCCTTGTGGTGGTGCTGCAAAACAAAATTGCTACCTGTGCAGTAGTGCTGTACTCTGTGCTGTTTGCTACCTGTGCAGCAGTGCTGTACTCTGTGCTGTTTGCTACCTGTGCAGTAGTGCTGTACTCTGTGCTGTAACACGCCAAATACCCTTTCAGTCCCTTAAATACATGAAAGAAAACACATGAGCCTATCTATAAGGACCAATATCAGGGGCATAAAAACAAATGTGATTGTTATAATGGAATAGATGTAAATAAATATACTATATGTAATGATTAGCAAAAAAGGGCTGAGGGTAATGAAATTATTTTATTGCAAGGTTGAAATATGTTAAATGATCAATGATGCTTTGAATGTTTATTTCCTCTCTAACCTGTGCTTAATTTCAGAAAGCGAAAGAAAAAGGGCGAAATATTTTTGAAAATATAGATATTTTATTTTTGTTAAAAGGGTGAAATTAGTATTGTGCTATGTACTTAATCTGTTTCTTTTCTGTTTGATTTAGAACATTAATCTGTTTTTTGAGGTCGGAGGTCACAGGACCGGAGGACACGGAAGGCGAGGGAGTCCTGGAGTCCACGGGATGAAGATCAAGTGATGCCTGCCTCTGGATGGAGGTGAAGACAAAGTAATCAGGACGCCAAAAGAGATGACTTCTATGGAAAAGCATCCAAGAAGGCCAGAAGGAAAGAATGGCCCAAATGAACCAGATGATGTAATGTTGCTGGTCGGGACGTCTCAGAGGCGGACAACAGTAGAGGAACAGTAAACTTGCAGCGTTGTGGGTGTATTAATTCGGATGTATCCTAGAAGTATGGTGTTCCACATCTTTATTATTTTAATTAATAATTTTAATTTGTTACGTTAATTCTTTGTTTTAATTATTTATTTTATTTTATTGTTTTATAATTGACTTCATGCATAAAAACAAAACACTGGACTATGAACACTTCAGTTGGGAAGAAATATGTAAAATATGTTATAAGATTGATGGACTCATTTGAGATGAATTTTGATTTTATGGTGGTTAAACAGTGATTTATTGTGAACAATGTGAATATTCGTTTTGTTGAATTGCTATGATGAAAAAAGAAAAAGGAGTGCAAGTTGGGTTTCTTCCAATTGTGGCTTAGACCACTGTCAAATTGTCAGAGGGCTAATGTATTATAATTTATAGTGCTTTGAAGTATAGCGCCTTGACGTTTATAGCAACTCACTTAATGTGATGGCATTTTGTTACCAGCAATAATGGGGCATACACATAGATCCAGTACTATGTTGCCAGTATAACAGGTGAATATGTGGCTGGGGGTATGCAAGGTATGGAATTCATAATGCAGCCAAAACCCAATATAAAACTACAGAGAGTAAATGTGCATCATTTTTTTTTTCTACAAAGAGTAAAAGTGCATTCTTTTGTTCTCTGGATTCCCTCATGCATAAAGGACAACATTATTGAATATTATTTATATAACTGAATGATTTAATTAACAAGTACTAATCCCTAATGCTAACTCATTAACATTATAATGTAGTCCCATGTACAAAGTGAGGTAAAAATACATATTTTGAAATTCTTTTTTAAACATGGATTTTTCTCTCTTCTTTTCTCTTGCTGTGTTGAATGCAGAAGGCAGGAAGGCAGCAGGAAATTGAAAAAGATACAGTTAGTATAATCTGAAGCTACCATTGTTTGGGACATGAGGGTGCTAACAGAATACATTTTCTGCTAATATGATTGGAAGGAAGAATATATGTAGTTATGCCACGTAGACAGAATGGGACAGTGCAGAGTTCTGCTGGGGAATGTCTGAAAGAAAAAGTTCAGATTGCTTTTGCTGGGCTCCAGAGACGGATGATCTTGGTGTCTTAACATTGTCTTGAGAACCCTATGTTCTCGCCACACACACTTTAGACACTGAGATTACGAAGGCAACCCCTGCCAACCGGGCCGCTCTTCTGAAGGAAATCGCCTGATGGAGAAAACCACAAATCTTTCGGAAAGCAGTCAAGTTCGAAGTGACGTTATTTTTATGCGATTGCTTGGAGAATGCGTTCTAAAAATGCTAGGCAGTTAGGATAGCAAAGCAAAAGAAATCCCATGCATTTAATTTGTCATATGATAATGTTGCAAAGTGAATGTTGCTCTGTTTTTGTATTGTTTCTTTTCTTGTTTTTATTACAGAGAACAACACAATGTAATTGGTAAGATGTTATTTTGAATTGCAATTGTTTCTAATACACACAATATAAAAGCAGAACGTGTAGAGAGTTTTGTTTTTCTCTTTTCTTGGTGCATTTGGAATAGCATTTATGAGACGGGGAAGATTTTTTTTTAGGTAGTACATTTGTCATTTTCTCATGTAAATGGAATAATGGATAGACTTAGCAGTGATAAATAGTTGTATGTTTGTGTTCCCGAGTGCATGGTGTCTGGGTGAAATCTAATACAAAATATAGATTAGTGGGGGTCCATGAACCAGTAATGAATCAGTAATGAGGCCTATGGAAGCATAGTTCACTGATGTAGATAAATCAATGATAACACCAGAGATTATTGATAATGCTCTATGTGAAATGGTGGTGTTTCTGAATGTAGGTCCAAGGCTCTCTATAGATCACAAGAACATTATAAGAATAAGGAAGGTGTTGTGTATGATGGGGCCATAAATAAAACAGGAAATTATGCTCACCACTAGAACTTATCACCAATAGTGTATACTACTAAATTATTCCATATAGTGTAACAAGACATGGTCACTGAAAGGAGGTAAGGCCAAATCCAATCTAAATGCAAGGATAAGTCATTGCCAAATTACCACTCTTCTTTGGCGGTAAGAAAATACTGCCAGACCCCAAATCTACACAAAATATCCTACACTACCCTAGAATGCCCGCTGTCCACTATGCCACGTCTGCCTGACATAAACTGTATTGTTTAAGTACTGCATATACCATGTATATACGTACATTGTACATAACTGTAAAACTGTATTTTGTATCTTGTAATTTGTACATACTGACCTGTATTTTTTATGCCTTCTTGCAAAGCTTAAAGCCTTCTTTTACCTTTGCGCCCTGATATCTCCGGGTCTGGCATGCATTATAAATAAATAAACCAACATACAAACCAACAAACAAAGGTAGCTTCACATTTTCATACTCCAATCTTTCAAGTTCCCCAACCTCCTTTAAAGTATCAGTTGCAACCTGGGGGAGCCTAGACAAAAGCTAAGTAATCAACTGATTCTCTGTGAAACCCTGAATCCCATAGTTATATTCAAAAGCACCCAACCAATACAAAATATCAAGTTTCACCTAATACATACTAACTGCTTCTTTAGGCATGTGAGGTCTCTTAGGACTCGAAGACCTAGAAGACTCTGGGATAGAAACATTTTCAAGAGAAGATTTCTTCATTTCAAGAGCATGTTGTAATTCCATTTCCCTTTGTTTGAGATCATGATGTTTGGCTTCAGCTTGGAGTTGTAATCTTTTGAACTCTAACTCAAGTCTCAATTTTACAAGAGTGACACATTCTGGACTCATTACTGGACCTGTAGGGTCCCTGTGGCTAAAGGTTGAGGCATACGGTGTTACGCTCACCTGGCTCCCACAGAGGCGTCAATCTGAACTGGACAGCTGCGATCTCCACCAATGTGACGCGTAGGGCCGAGATGACGGACTGGACTGGCCCACCTAACTTTGTTTGCTTGGCCCGTAGGAATATTCTTCTGCAAATGGAGAAAGGGAATTAACCACCCGTGGAGTCGGGCTTAAATCCCCCCACCACTGCTGTTCTCCCCACTGATCACCTTTGATGTCCCCTCTTATAGTCTCACCTGATGGTTTGAAAAGATGAGCTCTCCATCCTGCATTCAGCGCAGGGGCGCGTAGATAACCAGTTGCTTCACTGGCTCGAAGGAATTGGTGAGTTCCAGAACAATATTGACTCCGAGATTCCCGGCAAGACGCCGTAAGAATGTAGTTGGTAAGAGTTCAAATGCCTGACTTACACTCTTGTCCGATTCCTTGCAGGTTGCAGCTTGACCCTAGTGAAGAGTTCCTCGTGGCAACCGGTAATATTCTGGTAAGGATTTGTATTATCCAACACTGTTCGATAAAATAATGTCAATATGTAACCTGTTGCTTTCTCCCTTACTCAGGCGCTGAGAGAAAGTATGAAGTCTCGGGGAATAATGCCTCCGGCGGTAAAATCAGGTAAGTCTATTGTGGAGAGGAGGGTTCCCCTTGTTAGTCCCTTTGTTTCACCTTGCTGTCCTTTTGTTTCCCCTTAGGGGCCGGGGTTCGGCGAAGATGCAGTGGAAGCTGCGCCGACCTGTGAAGAGGAATAGTACCCCCGGTGGTAAAATCAGGAAAGTCTATGGGGGGTAACTAATATTCCTCTGTGTATTCCCTTGGTTCACCTTGCTGTTCTTGTCTTCTCCTTAGGTGCCGGGGTGTGGCGGGAACATGCAGGAGGATATGGTGGAATGTGAAGATGCTGTGAAGACCGATGAGTTCAGCGCGGCGCTGCAGCAAGCGAGGCGACACGCATAAAATAGCTTCTTTCTTCCAGCTCGAAGGCGCGATGGATCGGGAATTCAGATAAGGATCAAAGGTATTGCTCTTGTTCTAACCTTTTCTCCTTCCTTCTCCCTTTTTCTAGGAGCTCCAAACTCGAGGCGGGCGTGGCAGAAGACTGGATGCAGACTTGCATGCACGGTGAGCGTTACGCTGCTGGATGCAGAATAACGCGAAGCGTGTGCTGCTCTTCGGGCGTGGTTTAAATAGCCTCCAAAGTAGTCCCAGGTAAGCATTCCTCCCCAGCCCCACCCGAGTAAAAAATAGTCCCTAAGTAAAGTAGTCCCTTCCAAGCCTCTTTTGGCTTGGAGCTCTAGCAGCATGGTCTGCATCAGGTAAGTTTTAATCTATGAGCCTGGCGCCTATGGCACCAGGACTGACTCTCCATATGCGCCTGGTGCAATAGGCACCAGGACTGCACCCAAATAGCCCCTAGCAGGGGTTATTGGGCTTGCTTGGGATAACTTGATGCCTGCTTCCGGGTTTGCTGGACTTGGCCTGGGTCCCCGGGGGTAGGCATCGTGACATACCGGCCTGTTGAGGTAAAGAGGTGCTCTCTTCCTGAGACTCCTCTAACTCTTCTGACTCTTCAACAATATTAGAGTTAAACTATGAATCATCATCATCCTCATCATTTTCCACACTTCCTGGGATAGTAGGTGTGACAGGCCTACTACCCAGTCTTTGATTATTCAACAATTTTGCAATTAGTTCATTTTTCGTTCCTTTAACAGGGAGAGACCTAACTGTACACTTTTATTTCAGTTGCTCTACTGTTATGATGATGATCAGGGCTTCCTGTATGAAGTTATCCGTATCTGGTATGTTACCATTGCTTTTCTAGTGGAGCTTAGCCTTGTGAAGGTTTTTAGTTGACAAAAGTAGTGCAGACTCTCAATGTAACAACTTAACAATATATCCTCACCACCTGCCACCAGCCACCAGTGTTAGGCAAAGTTTGAATGCAGTACCCTCTGGGAACACTACAAACAACTATGACTACATGTATAGGCAACCCAACCTTTCGTATAAGCTTGTACTACACAGTTTTGGTGGGGTGTTGAGCAGCCAGGCTTATCCAAAGAGGGGAAATGTGAGCAGTAGTGGAGTAGTGCAGTAGCGTAGTGGGTATTCAAATAAACTCTTACACTCAAGGTTCCTTGCATAAACAATTGTTAATTTATTTATCAGTCAGTTAAAAATCCTTCTTCAGAAGGGAGCAATAGAATGGCCACACACAAATATACTTCAATACTGTACACTTTGAGTTTCTGAATCAGACAAGACCCGTTTGGGATGGCCCACAGACACAACCTTCACCCACAGGTGACTTCAGTAACAAGGGTGCTGGGGACATTAATATCTTACTTTTATTCTAAACCTTTTGCATTTTCATGTTGATTATGATAACTGTAAATAGTAATTTATTGAAAAGTTTTTGACAACTGTAACAATAAAAGAAAAAGGTAAAAAGATATCTTATTGTTGGCATTCAGAACACTCTAAAAACGTTGGTAAAAGGCAAAGGTTATTAGAACACAATAAATCACACATTTCTTAAGTAGTTTAGATACTTTTAGAGTCCACTAGAAGAGTTATTCAATGCAATAGGCTAAGTCAAAGTTAATGGGCAAAAGTCTTGGATAGGATAAAGCACTTCTGGTGATTAAATGGAAAGGTCTTTCCACACGTTCTTAGGAGTCTTTGATGAAAAGAAGAATCAAATGTAGGGCCGCACGCTGATTATACTTGTGAGTTGTGGAAGTTACAAGCATTTCTACAGTAAGAGGTAAGTTCTCTTAGACATGTTTTACAGTACCTTGGTAAAGAAGAACAGATGCATCTGATGACTTCTGTTCCTGTGCAGCTCTGTAGATCTCACTGTTCCTGGGCCTCAGTCGTGGGGACAAGAGGGAGGACATCGGGGGACTCCTGCAATGCACTGGGACTGTCAAAACCCGCAACAGGCAAACTGCACTTTCAGTGGCTGTTTCCCGTTTCAGCTACCACAAATAGCAACAATGCAGTTCCTGGCTGTCAAGGTGGACTCATGCTTCTGAGGTCCTGTACTCTGCTAAGGGGGCTCAGGCTAGGTCAGTCCTGCTTCGTGGGAGTCTGGAGGATCTTCCAAAAGCTTTAGGCCAGCTTAAAAGTAACACACACAATCTAGTGTCCCTCTCCCTGGCTATACAGTTTCCTGCAGCAACTCTGAGTAAACTGAACCAGCTCTGAGACGGGTGTCCAGGTGGCTTACTTTGGAGTTGATTGGTCCCACCAACTCAAAGGAGGGGCTTCTCTGTCGATACGTACTTGGCAAGTTGGCACTGCAGCAGGGCTTCACCAGGCAAACCAACGGTCCACGAGTTGCAGCAGGTGTCCTTTTCCAGCTCTTCTTTGGTTCATTCGTCCAGTGGTCAACTCTGCCTTCCAAGCCAAAAGACTTGCCTTTTATTCAGTTCTCTCCCATTCATTCCAGCCTAGCTGTCACTAAACCAGCAGGGTGGCTGTCCTTGCCGGACAGTCAGCCAGCCGATCACCACAGAGTGCATTTGGGTCTCCTAAGAGACAAAGCACAGGGAGTTTCGGGCACCTCCCTTACTTCCTCCCTACCCCAGACACTCAGAGCCAGAGGCGGGTTTCACTCCTGAACATCGCCAAAGGCGACTTGAACCAAGATACCAAACCTGGTTTGATGTGCAGAGAAACTCTCTTGAAGGACCTTTCCACAAAGACATGGCGAAAAACAAAGACTGGGGACCATTTTGTCAAAGAGGGCTCTGCGCCCATGGTTAGCGTTACCGGAGATGCGAACAGCCGCAGTAAATGCAAACCATGGTAGTTCAGAATGTAACCACTGCCACCAGCCATTCTGTGAGGAAAGGTTAACATAAAAATGTTACATGAGCAGTTAGACACAGGGGATACTATGTAACCCTTCAGGTCTAGCAAGTACACTGCTAAGTAAAGTCAAGTTCACTTCCAGAGAAGGTATTTAAACCTTGGGAAATCTAGAAGACTTCCCTGTGTCACTGCACTGAGGGTGCTTTGGGACACAATTGTAAAAGATGATGCCTATGGAGTTTGTTAGACTCCATAACCAAAAGAAACAAACACAGAAAACAATTAGAATTAAAAGTACAAAGTCCCGAAGTTCAGCAAAGGAGCTGGGGGTCTCTATGGTAGAGAGGAATTAGCACATTTATGAGAATTCTCCCTAACACTGTGTGAGATGTTTATGGATTTTTGGTAGTCCATAAAAGACAGGTATAGGAAATGATTAGTAAAAAATTCTTGGATTTTAGGACTAATCCATCCATTCTTCATTGCCCTTTCAAGAGTAGTTTCTGTCAAGGTGTTTATCACATATTACCCAAATTGACCAGATTTGACTTACTGCGTGGCAGATTTAGTCGAATGTCGGCCTTGTGAAAAGGGAATTTCTGGCTTCCAAAGAGGGAGCAGGGGGAGAGCCCATGGAAGAAGGCCAGAGTGAATGGAAGTAGTAGGGTACCGGGGTCCCAATAGGGAGTATATTTGTTTTTCTGGCATTGAGACAAAGATCATTAGAAGTACACCAGGCCTGGATGGCTAAGAGGCAGTCAGGGGGGAAGGAGGGTGCAAGGGCATCTGTAGGAAGTTTAGAAAACAGTTGTGTGTCATCAGCATAGCACTGGAAGTTGTGGGAGAAGGAGGAAATGAGTCATGCCAGCAGAGTAAGGCAGATGTTAAAGAGCCAAGGCAAAAGAATGCAGCCCCGGGGGATGCCACAGGTGGAGGAGGAAGCAGGGGAAGAGAAAGTGCCCAGTATGACTTTGGAAGAGTTGTCAGTTAGGAAGGAGGTAAGCCAGGTCGGTGCCCGCTCTAAGATACAAATGGTATCATGGAGCCTTTTTATGAGGATGGAATGGTTCACTGTATCAAAATCAGAAGAGAGATCAAGGAGGATGAGGGCAGCTGGGGAGTTGGAATCAAGGGATGTGAGCAGTTCTTCACGGGTGTTCAGAAGAGCAGTTTCCATGCCTCTGGCTGCCCGGAATCCAGACTGATGGTTGTGAAGACCACCAACTAACTCAGTGTGGGAGTTAAGTTGCCAGGCAAAACATGCTCTGGTAAGGGACTGAGTCAGTGTTTCTGTAAGTGAGTAATCAAACCAGTAAGACACAATTTTAAATACATCTCAAATCTATTACTTCTTGCCTTCAATCACCTGGAATACTGTATATTTAAATGGCGAACAACCAACTCTACCGTTATTATGTATTTGTTGTCAACATATTACACTAAATAGGGAAGAAGGGCCCTACGTGGGCCTGAGGGCCTGCTAAATAATGTATGAATGCCTATCAAGGTATCTGCCTATTTCTTAGTGCCTGATATGTTTAATACTTTCTTTTAAACTGCCCTTTTACTCTGACTGAAAGAGTACCCCACACACAATAGAGCTCAGTCCCTAGAACTCAACTTAGATAATGGAATTGGCATTGACCACCTTAATTTGCTCCTGTGGATTTGGACCTCCCACGTGCTTGTGACTGTATGCCTTCACAATTGCCACTACATGCAAGGAGAGGTTTGATCTCTCCCTTACTTCCAATTGCCTCTCCTCTTGACCACACTTCCTGACACTTCTTATTGGCTCGATATAATTCTCGCGCCACACTTATGGACGATATTATTGCCCTTGACAAGCTATGTAAGTCGAAAATTAGTCTTACATTGACCGATTGGTCAAAGACAACTGGATCACCTCCTTCACAAACCTCTTCACAGCAACAACAAACAGTTGGCCCAAGCTGTTCTGTGATGCTGTATCCCCTTCCCCCTCAAGAAATCTGTCATCTCCTGTGAGGCAAACTTTACTCTGTTATCAGTGACGATACTCTCGGAAGTACGTTCCCAGCCAAAAACTTCACTGAAGAACCTCAACACTGACCTTATTGTGACAGACCACTCTGGGGCATACTCAATCCACCTTAATGTGTAATCAACCAAAAAGAAAATGTACCTGTCCACTTCGCGTTGCACATCAAACTGCCCCATTATGTTGAGTGCAATCTTGCTCCTCACCTTGCCTGGAACATTGACCAGATGCACAGACTGTTTCCTGACCACCTGGCTCTTATCACTTATGGCACAATGACTACAGTCCCTGACCACCCTTTCCAAATCACTGTCCATTCTGAGGCACCAATAACACTTTCTCAGCCTCTTCTTAGTCAAAATGCACCTGAGATGCTCCTCATGAATTAGAGGCACCGACCTACCACATACCTTGAACAGGGACACCAACTTGTAGCCCCTCGTCACACCCCATGCACTATCCACCAGCTCATTGGCAACCAATGCATACTTCCTACCACCCTTTCTCAAACCCCTCCTAATCTCCTCCAACTCAAGATCAGAAGTGCTCTCCTTCCTCCACTTCTCCTTGCCTATCCCTGGTATGATGCTCGCCACCTGCACACATAACTCAATCTTCAAACACTCTTCCCCTTCACCACACTCCGACAACCAGGACAGGCAATCTGCAACAGCATTCCTCTGGCCCGGAACATACTCCACAACAAAGGTGTAGACCTGCAGACCTACCAACCACCATGCAATCCTTGGTGAGACCAATCCCAGCCCTTTGGTGTTGAGAACATGCACTAACAGCTTGTGCTCTGTCCATACCACATAGGGAACACCCCAGAGAAGTGCTCGAAAATATTTAGATGCACAGATAATGGCTAATGCTTCATTCTCAATTATGGAGTATCAGGTCTCTTTGTCCCGCAACACCATGGATGCAAACGCCATGCGCCTGTACTCTCCATCCTTCCACTGTGTCAAAACAGCACCAACACCTATGAACACATAGACGAGGTAGCAATACTTATAGATAGATGAGGATGCAGAATTTACTCAAACATCAATAATGAAACGACTTAGGAAGTTGGCAAAACTTAGTCTGTTTTATTTGAAATTATATAAAACAGGTAGTTACAACGGACATCAACAAACATTTGCTCGATTTCTCTCAGTGCATATTTTTAAAAGCACATCTCTTATAGTCAAGCCCCTTCATTAGTGACGTCACACTACATGGCAAACTACAAAAACCTACTTGGGGATGTGATAGGTTTACAGGGAACATCTAGGTATATGTTCCATACTGACGGGGGAAGTGATTGGGTCTCTATTGTCAGGTGGGCATCTAAACCCATCCCAAGTGCAAGTCATCTTCCATGTCACACTAATACTCAACACTTTATTGGTCACATAAACTATAGGGCTCTTTCATACTCGCTCTTTACCATTAGTTTTGCACCCTTCTATCCTTCTGAAATATTCCACACGCTAGCAGCCCGCAGGCTACCACTCCAGGTGCAGGGCGGGTCAGCGTGGTCATGCCTCCCCTCCCAATTAGCCCAAAATCTATCATCACTCTTGCAGTCTGCCAGTCAATTAAGGCTTTGAACTTGGCATTGCAGAAGCTCTCTGTGCCTGAGAATAAAAGGGAGTATCTTCTTGGTTTCGTCTAGCTCGACCCAATGTCTATTTTGATCTGACCATGTGACTGGAGACCGCATTTTCAAACTTCTTGCTGCATTTCTTTCCCTTAAATGATGAACTTTTGACGCCTTCAGTGTTTTTCCATTCCATCTCAAACAGAAGTTTATTTTTTTCTCACGTTCATGTTACTAATGGACGGATACCAGGCTCACAGTGACTTTGACTTCTTGGTGCTGGGCCAGCCAAGCCTTTCTTGAATTTCTCCTCCGCCATCAGTAATTTTCCAACTGCGCCACACTGAAAACTCTTTTCAATCACTGGTATTCAGGCCCTGCTAAAGTGCATTGTGGAATATCCAGATTCAATACATTGCTATCTGTATACATTGACGCATCGCTGCAAACTATTTACTACATTGTCAGCCTTAAGATCACTTTATCTACTTGTATTAGTGCGTCTGTACAAGTGTAAACTGATTTGCATTTTCTTCAGCATTTCTGTAGCATGAGCATCTTCATCTCAATCCCGAAATGTTGCTCATCTTTACCACCTCCTCTTCAGTTCTTATAGAAAGTCTAGGTTCTTTTACCTCGTGCATCTTTTCTAGTTGTATCAGCTCTGCTCCGCATGACGTAACCAGTCTTCTCTTTCACTAATTTTTACACTTCTTCCAGGACTTTGTCCAGAAGGCCATTACTTCTTTCTGAATGCATATAGGGTTTCCTCAATGGATACCTTGTGTCCAGGATTCTCTGCGGTATAGGCATCCTCACTGGTACTGCACGTGTCTCAATTACTGGCCCTCAACATATAGGCAACATGGGGGTGGATATTTTGGTGGGGGTGCTTGGCTCCTTCTCTATACTTACCTTGCTATGGTTGACTGTCAACACTGTCTTACACCTGACAGCAAATGTCAACAATGAAGGAGCCTCATCAATGCATTTTTTCACCATCTCAAACGCCTCCTGACACCACGTGGTCCACTCAAACTTTACATGCTTCTTAGGTAACTCCCTTGTGCAGATAGTTTTCTCTGCATAACTTGGAATGAGCTTGACACAGAACTCCGCCATCCCTACGAAAGACTGCAGTTGTACCTTGGACGCTGGCACAGGAGCATCCTTAAGTCCCTCCACAGACCCTTCTTGGGCCTGATTCCATCACCATCAATGGTGCGGCCCACATAAGTGACACACTGCACCACACCCCTACCAGACATTTTGCAAATTTCACAGTCAATCCCTTCTCTCAACACTTTCAAGACAAAGTGGACGCACCGATCATGCTCATCCTCAGTTTCGTCCCACGCTAAGATATCATCCCGAACATAGTTCACACCACACAAACCGCCAAGCAGTTCTTGCATCAACTGCTGGAACACTGCTGCCACAGACACCAGTCCAAACTGCTTTCTGATGAACATTTAAGCCCCAACCAGTGTCACAAATGAGATCAGATGGTATGGCAATTCGTGCAACTCAATCTGATAGTAGCCCGAAGACAAACCCAGTGTTCAAAACTATGTTGCTCGCCCCATTGTAGTCAGCAGATCTTTGATGTTCTGGAGAGGGTATCTGTCTACCCGAATGTTAGAGTTCAGGTCCCGTAGGGCCACACACATCCTTAGGCCCATCCTGTTTTTTCACCAGCACCACAGGAGACAACCATTCTGATGACTAAATGGCCCCAATAATCCCTTCCTGTGTCAACTTGTGCAGCTCCACCTTGCGTCCTTTCATAGCCAATGCTGGTGCATGCCTTACCCTGTGAGAAACTAGAGTCGCTCCTCTCTTCAAGGCGATTTTGTGTGCGAAACCCTGAACTTCCCTAACTTATTACTGAAAACCGGAGAGTACATGGTCTTGAGGCTTTCCTTAGACATCTGTCCCTCTACCTCTGTGCTAAAGACAGACACAGCTCTTCCTGGGCATATCTGCATGTCTATTGCTGCATTTTCTTCCCAACAAAGGAGACATGCTCCCTTGTGTGCCACATACCGATTCCCTCTAATTGTTCACCCCTTAAACTGGATGTGAGCCCACTCGTACCCAAACATGGTAATGGTAACTTGTCCATATGCACTGGGATTTATGTAAAACGATGCTAGTGCCTCCACTGACTTCTTAAAGGTCTCTTTGTACAATTCTGCAGACACCATGGTCTAAGAAGACCCTTAGTCCACCATCATCTCAATATCAGCACCGTTCACCTTCACTACATCCCAGGGTTCAAACCTCTTCTCCCCTTTTACATGGAGCAACACTCTTTCCTCCGTCACAGTTGCACTCAACTCTTGCGACTCCTCCTTGTCTCTACCTGACCTGCACTGCCTCGCGTAGTGTCCTCTCGTGTGGCAGTTTCTGCACTCCACAGCTTCAGCTCGGAACTCCCTAGCTCCCATGGCATGGCAATTCCATCCACACCTGCTGCAACAGTTCTAGCATTCGGTTGCCCCTACATCCTACATCCTGTTTTTGTTGTGCATCCATGGATACATCTTCCTGATGGGATTTACTACTTGCACTGCCTGCACTGAGCTGCTATTCTGCATTTCCTCCTGGATGCTCCTGCTTGATTCCACGATAGCTCTCGGCAACTCCATAGCCTTCTCCAGGGATGGGTCTCACTCGATCCCCAACCTCTCTCTTATTTTCGCATTGCACATAGTAATCATTGTGCAGTCGCCTACATACTCATCTAACACCCAAGTGAACTTGCAGGTTGCCATCAGAGTCCTGAAGGTGGTTACACAACTGCCCATCGTCTCATCCGCACCATGGACTCTAGAGAAAAAGTGGTACCTTTCCAGTGCAACATTTATAGTCTCCCCAAAGCGTTTTTGGGCTCCTGTAAAGCAGTCTCGTAATCACTCACCACTCTGTCTCCTTCTTAAGCCACCACAGTGACGTTGTAGCCCAGCAGGTGCCAGAATATACACAAGCCCTCTGTGCCCAAGCAGGTAATGCTGCCTCCTTTGGGTTATCTGTATATCTCACTCTGCTGGCTGCCCTTGAAAGAATCCAGCCATGGTTCCCAAGGTATGGTCGGTTCTCCAGGTATGGGCAGGTATGGGGGGTTTAGCATGGCTACTCTGCATGTCTTAAAGATAGTGGTGGCCTGCTGAAGGTTATTACTTGCTGAGAGTCAATATTGGAAGAGCGTGTGGCAAAAGGAACAACGAGGGGACATTTCCACATGTTTGACCTTCTTGGTACTTTGATGAAAGATGAAATGGGTGCGTTTGTTGTAGCTGGTTTGTTTAACAGTTCCCCCGGCATCCTAAAATGGGTGCCACTCCAGTCATCGTCGACGGGTCCTTTCGTTGAGCCATTTCCAATGCTACAGGGACTGTGTGTACCCACCACTTACGCTCGAGCCAGTGCCCAAAATGCAGGACTCTGACCTCCTGCAGCTGACCTCTGGCTCCAACGGGTATTGCCGCCACTGCCAATTGCGCTCCTCTGTGCCCTGCATACATGGGGCTCGTTGGCTTCTGCTTTGTGAGCCGGTACACAGGAGGATGCTGTGTCCCATAGAACGTGCTTCCAGACACGCTGCTGGCCCGCCACCGTGTGGTGCTAAGAAGGATGCTGATCACCATCCATGTGGTGATTGGGTTCACAAAGAAGACACGGACGCAGGGGCACCCCATGATTCTATTCAGAATCCCAACTGAGTGCAAACAAACAAAAACATTCTAGAAACCCTAATGGTGCATGCACACATGCCCACAATAACAAGACTACCACAGTCTGGTGCAGATAAATGCAGATTGTTTTGCAAAAACTCACTGTATAAAAACACTAAATTTCTACATTAACAAAGGCAGCTCTATTGGCATTGCAATGATTGTTTTCTGTGAAAGGGACCAAGATAGGGACATGAGAGGCAGCCAGATGTCCTAAAAGGAATGTTCTCCTTCAGGTGGTGAGACCTTCCTGCAGCTAATTTGGCAGCTTGCAAAGGTAGTGATATAACAATTACGGGAGATGGGTGCCAACTTTGAATTATCTCCACAGGGAGGGAAATTCCCCTCTCTTTCACATCCTAAATATGACCTAGTGACCAAGCAAAGTGAGGGTAACGTTTAGTTATTTGTAAGTAATAATTAAAAACTGTATTTTAGAGGAAAACCTAAAATTAGGAAAAAAAAGACATAGGGCCTCATTACGAGTCTGACCCAATATTGGCAGTAACTCTGCCATTGTGCAGTTAGTGTTACTACTGTGTGAATCAACTGAATTTCTGCCGAATTACAACATGGAGGGCGTGCGTGCACACACCAATGGCAGTAATGGTAATCCCGCCCAGCTAAACTACCGCTGAACAACCCATGTAGTATTGAATTACCACCAAAAATGTGCAGAATTACAGTTTACCGCGTTTCCAGCCAGTGGAAATTCTACCTGTGGAAATTTGCCATCGCCATATAAGAAAGCACAGCGGTGGCCATTTTGGAAATCATAATCCATTGAATATCTCGAGAGTGCCATCCAGACACTCAGCAAAGGCCAAACATACCATCAGGAAAAGACAAAGGCAGGGTGCCTGATATGAGGCTGCGGAAGCCTACATTCATGGAGCATGATCTCAAGGTGTGGGCAGAGCAAATGGTCGCCCAATCTGAGATGCTGTAGGGGACATTGAATAGGAAGATCAGCCAACAGCGCAAGAATACCAAATGGGTGGAAATCTAGAACAGGGTGGTGGCCATAGGCCACGTCCAATGTTAGGTGGAGGACAAGAAAAAGATGTGGAATGCCCTCAAGGCCAGGATCAGAAGCCTCATCTCCATCCACCGCCGGGAGAGAGTTGCCACCGTGGATGGACATGGTTAGTGGCATCCTGCACATGGTCGGGATTGAGGGCGTGGGCACTGCCAAATTAGAGGCCAGCAGCCAAACTGAATCTGGTGTGTACCACAGTGATATATGCTCCCATAAATGGCCAACCCTGCAGGCATCCATGAACACCAACACTGTCACGCAAGCAAGTGACGTGATCCCCAGCAAGCATTCACCGTCCATGTGAGGCATCAGGCCACAACAACATGATTCAGTGGGTACAGAACCACGTAACATGACACCCATGCAAAGGCAACATCGACACCATGCAACCATGCAACATGTCCATGCCCATGGATGCACATTAGTGGATAGTTGCGTCAGAGCCACTAGCCCCTCGACTGCAAAGCTCCATGTAGATACACATTGAGGAGTACATGTCTGACAACATGGCCATCTGACCCACGCACAACCAAATGCGCTGCATGCACCTGACTGCACCACCGGATACCTGTCACCAACAGTCCTGATGCACCACTGGACAGGGCACTCTGTAGCCCAAACATTCTCATGGATGCATGAACAAAGCAAGCCGGTCAACCCACACCTGGCCGGCCAGACGCAATGCATGCCATGCACACAGTGGCCAACACATAATGCTAGCCCCCCAGAAGGCCCAACACACAGTGATGACATAGTACAAGTGACAGTGAATGTTGATTTGCCATGCACCTCAACGCATGACAGAGGATATTCACCACGGGCAGTGCCTGTCCCCACGCTCCAGGCCATCTGGGACCATCTCGACTGGATGGAGCAGAGGCAAGCCAAGATGCACGCCATGACAGAGGTACAATTGGGGCATGCTGAGGCCATGCCTGTTTGCATCCAGAGGGCCTTTAGACGGTTGTTGATGTCCATTGACCGTCTTTGCAGGAGCACAGTGAATTGCAATGCAAGCCTGTGCTTCACAAGCACCGGCCTGTGGGTCATTGGCGAGCACCCTGCCCAGGCACTCACAACAGTGTGCCTCAAATGCTACAAAGCCTGCGGATTAGGGGGAGAAGCATACACGCTAGTGGGAGTAGTTCTTGGGGCTGCTGATGAGGGGTGGGAGTTGTAGTTGGGGCTGGGGTTGGGGGGTGGGAGTTGCTGTTGGGGATTGGGACTGGGGGTGTGAGCTGGTGTTGGGACTGGGGATGAGAGTTGGTGCTGGGGCTGGGGGTGGGGGATGGGAGTTGGTGTTGGGGCTGGAGGTGGGAAGTGGGAGTTGGTTTTAGGACTGGGGCCTTGTTGCCAGAAATAAACACAGTTGAATCATGATTATTTTGATAGTTTCTATTCAGTACAATTTAGAAATGTGCGTTCAATGCCTATATGGGTGGCATGTGTCCAGAGTCAAGTACAGTTGGCCCAAGCTGTTCTGTGATGCTGTATCCCCTTCCCCCTCAAGAAATCTGTCATCTCCTGTGAGGCAAACTTTACTCTGTTATCAGTGACGATACTCTCGGAAGTACGTTCCCAGCCAAAAACTTCACTGAAGAACCTCAACACTGACCTTATTGTGACAGACCACTCTGGGGCATACTCAATCCACCTTAATGTGTAATCAACCAAAAAGAAAATGTACCTGTCCACTTCGCGTTGCACATCAAACTGCCCCATTATGTTGAGTGCAATCTTGCTCCTCACCTTGCCTGGAACATTGACCAGATGCAAAGACTGTTTCCTGACCACCTGGCTCTTATCACTTATGGCACAATGACTACAGTCCCTGACCACCCTTTCCAAATCACTGTCCATTCTGAGGCACCAATAACACTTTCTCAGCCTCTTCTTAGTCAAAATGCACCTGAGATGCTCCTCATGAATTAGAGGCACCGACCTACCACATACCTTGAACAGGGACACCAACTTGTAGCCCCTCGTCACACCCCATGCACTATCCACCAGCTCATTGGCAACCAATGCATACTTCCTACCACCCTTTCTCAAACCCCTCCTAATCTCCTCCAACTCAAGATCAGAAGTGCTCTCCTTCCTCCACTTCTCCTTGCCTATCCCTGGTATGATGCTCGCCACCTGCACACATAACTCAATCTTCAAACACTCTTCCCCTTCACCACACTCCGACAACCAGGACAGGCAATCTGCAACAGCATTCCTCTGGCCCGGAACATACTCCACAACAAAGGTGTAGACCTGCAGACCTACCAACCACCATGCAATCCTTGGTGAGACCAATCCCAGCCCTTTGGTGTTGAGAACATGCACTAACAGCTTGTGCTCTGTCCATACCACATAGGGAACACCCCAGAGAAGTGCTCGAAAATATTTAGATGCACAGATAATGGCTAATGCTTCATTCTCAATTATGGAGTATCAGGTCTCTTTGTCCCGCAACACCATGGATGCAAACGCCATGCGCCTGTACTCTCCATCCTTCCACTGTGTCAAAACAGCACCAACACCTATGAACACATAGACGAGGTAGCAATACTTATAGATAGATGAGGATGCAGAATTTACTCAAACATCAATAATGAAACGACTTAGGAAGTTGGCAAAACTTAGTCTGTTTTATTTGAAATTATATAAAACAGGTAGTTACAACGGACATCAACAAACATTTGCTCGATTTCTCTCAGTGCATATTTTTAAAAGCACATCTCTTATAGTCAAGCCCCTTCATTAGTGACGTCACACTACATGGCAAACTACAAAAACCTACTTGGGGATGTGATAGGTTTACAGGGAACATCTAGGTATATGTTCCATACTGACGGGGGAAGTGATTGGGTCTCTATTGTCAGGTGGGCATCTAAACCCATCCCAAGTGCAAGTCATCTTCCATGTCACACTAATACTCAACACTTTATTGGTCACATAAACTATAGGGCTCTTTCATACTCGCTCTTTACCATTAGTTTTGCACCCTTCTATCCTTCTGAAATATTCCACACGCTAGCAGCCCGCAGGCTACCACTCCAGGTGCAGGGCGGGTCAGCGTGGTCATGCCGGCCCTCCCAATTAGCCCAAAATCTATCATCACTCTTGCAGTCTGCCAGTCAATTAAGGCTTTGAACTTGGCATTGCAGAAGCTCTCTGTGCCTGAGAATAAAAGGGAGTATCTTCTTGGTTTCGTCTAGCTCGACCCAATGTCTATTTTGATCTGACCATGTGACTGGAGACCGCATTTTCAAACTTCTTGCTGCATTTCTTTCCCTTAAATGATGAACTTTTGACGCCTTCAGTGTTTTTCCATTCCATCTCAAACAGAAGTTTATTTTTTTCTCACGTTCATGTTACTAATGGACGGATACCAGGCTCACAGTGACTTTGACTTCTTGGTGCTGGGCCAGCCAAGCCTTTCTTGAATTTCTCCTCCGCCATCAGTAATTTTCCAACTGCGCCACACTGAAAACTCTTTTCAATCACTGGTATTCAGGCCCTGCTAAAGTGCATTGTGGAATATCCAGATTCAATACATTGCTATCTGTATACATTGACGCATCGCTGCAAACTATTTACTACATTGTCAGCCTTAAGATCACTTTATCTACTTGTATTAGTGCGTCTGTACAAGTGTAAACTGATTTGCATTTTCTTCAGCATTTCTGTAGCATGAGCATCTTCATCTCAATCCCGAAATGTTGCTCATCTTTACCACCTCCTCTTCAGTTCTTATAGAAAGTCTAGGTTCTTTTACCTCGTGCATCTTTTCTAGTTGTATCAGCTCTGCTCCGCATGACGTAACCAGTCTTCTCTTTCACTAATTTTTACACTTCTTCCAGGACTTTGTCCAGAAGGCCATTACTTCTTTGTGAATGCATATAGGGTTTCCTCAATGGATACCTTGTGTCCAGGATTCTCTGCGGTATAGGCATCCTCACTGGTACTGCACGTGTCTCAATTACTGGCCCTCAACATATAGGCAACATGGGGGTGGATATTTTGGTGGGGGTGCTTGGCTCCTTCTCTATACTTACCTTGCTAGGGTTGACTGTCAACACTGTCTTACACCTGACAGCAAATGTCAACAATGAAGGAGCCACATCAATGCATTTTTTCACCATCTCAAACGCCTCCTGACACCACGTGGTCCACTCAAACTTTACATGCTTCTTAGGTAACTCCCTTGTGCAGATAGTTTTCTCTGCATAACTTGGAATGAGCTTGACACAGAACTCCGCCATCCCTACGAAAGACTGCAGTTGTACCTTGGACGCTGGCACAGGAGCATCCTTAAGTCCCTCCACAGACCCTTCTTGGGCCTGATTCCATCACCATCAATGGTGCGGCCCACATAAGTGACACACTGCACCACACCCCTACCAGACATTTTGCAAATTTCACAGTCAATCCCTTCTCTCAACACTTTCAAGACAAAGTGGACGCACCGATCATGCTCATCCTCAGTTTCGTCCCACGCTAAGATATCATCCCGAACATAGTTCACACCACACAAACCGCCAAGCAGTTCTTGCATCAACTGCTGGAACACTGCTGCCACAGACACCAGTCCAAACTGCTTTCTGATGAACATTTAAGCCCCAACCAGTGTCACAAATGAGATCAGATGGTATGGCAATTCGTGCAACTCAATCTGATAGTAGCCCGAAGACAAACCCAGTGTTCAAAACTATGTTGCTCGCCCCATTGTAGTCAGCAGATCTTTGATGTTCTGGAGAGGGTATCTGTCTACCCGAATGTTAGAGTTCAGGTCCCGTAGGGCCACACACATCCTTAGGCCCATCCTGTTTTTTCACCAGCACCACAGGAGACAACCATTCTGATGACTAAATGGCCCCAATAATCCCTTCCTGTGTCAACTTGTGCAGCTCCACCTTGCGTCCTTTCATAGCCAATGCTGGTGCATGCCTTACCCTGTGAGAAACTAGAGTCGCTCCTCTCTTCAAGGCGATTTTGTGTGCGAAACCCTGAACTTCCCTAACTTATTACTGAAAACCGGAGAGTACATGGTCTTGAGGCTTTCCTTAGACATCTGTCCCTCTACCTCTGTGCTAAAGACAGACACAGCTCTTCCTGGGCATATCTGCATGTCTATTGCTGCATTTTCTTCCCAACAAAGGAGACATGCTCCCTTGTGTGCCACATACCGATTCCCTCTAATTGTTCACCCCTTAAACTGGATGTGAGCCCACTCGTACCCAAACATGGTAATGGTAACTTGTCCATATGCACTGGGATTTATGTAAAACGATGCTAGTGCCTCCACTGACTTCTTAAAGGTCTCTTTGTACAATTCTGCAGACACCATGGTCTAAGAAGACCCTTAGTCCACCATCATCTCAATATCAGCACCGTTCACCTTCACTACATCCCAGGGTTCAAACCTCTTCTCCCCTTTTACATGGAGCAACACTCTTTCCTCCGTCACAGTTGCACTCAACTCTTGCGACTCCTCCTTGTCTCTACCTGACCTGCACTGCCTCGCGTAGTGTCCTCTCGTGTGGCAGTTTCTGCACTCCACAGCTTCAGCTCGGAACTCCCTAGCTCCCATGGCATGGCAATTCCATCCACACCTGCTGCAACAGTTCTAGCATTCGGTTGCCCCTACATCCTACATCCTGTTTTGGTTGTGCATCCATGGATACAACTTCCTGATGGGATTTACTACTTGCACTGCCTGCACTGAGCTGCTATTCTGCATTTCCTCCTGGATGCTCCTGCTTGATTCCACGATAGCTCTCGGCAACTCCATAGCCTTCTCCAGGGATGGGTCTCACTCGATCCCCAACCTCTCTCTTATTTTCGCATTGCACATAGTAATCATTGTGCAGTCGCCTACATACTCATCTAACACCCAAGTGAACTTGCAGGTTGCCATCAGAGTCCTGAAGGTGGTTACACAACTGCCCATCGTCTCATCCGCACCATGGACTCTAGAGAAAAAGTGGTACCTTTCCAGTGCAACATTTATAGTCTCCCCAAAGCGTTTTTGGGCTCCTGTAAAGCAGTCTCGTAATCACTCACCACTCTGTCTCCTTCTTAAGCCACCACAGTGACGTTGTAGCCCAGCAGGTGCCAGAATATACACAAGCCCTCTGTGCCCAAGCAGGTAATGCTGCCTCCTTTGGGTTATCTGTATATCTCACTCTGCTGGCTGCCCTTGAAAGAATCCAGCCATGGTTCCCAAGGTATGGTCGGTTCTCCAGGTATGGGCAGGTATGGGGGGTTTAGCATGGCTACTCTGCATGTCTTAAAGATAGTGGTGGCCTGCTGAAGGTTATTACTTGCTGAGAGTCAATATTGGAAGAGCGTGTGGCAAAAGGAACAACGAGGGGACATTTCCACATGTTTGACCTTCTTGGTACTTTGATGAAAGATGAAATGGGTGCGTTTGTTGTAGCTGGTTTGTTTAACAGTTCCCCCGGCATCCTAAAATGGGTGCCACTCCAGTCATCGTCGACGGGTCCTTTCGTTGAGCCATTTCCAATGCTACAGGGACTGTGTGTACCCACCACTTACGCTCGAGCCAGTGCCCAAAATGCAGGACTCTGACCTCCTGCAGCTGACCTCTGGCTCCAACGGGTATTGCCGCCACTGCCAATTGCGCTCCTCTGTGCCCTGCATACATGGGGCTCGTTGGCTTCTGCTTTGTGAGCCGGTACACAGGAGGATGCTGTGTCCCATAGAACGTGCTTCCAGACACGCTGCTGGCCCGCCACCGTGTGGTGCTAAGAAGGATGCTGATCACCATCCATGTGGTGATTGGGTTCACAAAGAAGACACGGACGCAGGGGCACCCCATGATTCTATTCAGAATCCCAACTGAGTGCAAACAAACAAAAACATTCTAGAAACCCTAATGGTGCATGCACACATGCCCACAATAACAAGACTACCACAGTCTGGTGCAGATAAATGCAGATTGTTTTGCAAAAACTCACTGTATAAAAACACTAAATTTCTACATTAACAAAGGCAGCTCTATTGGCATTGCAATGATTGTTTTCTGTGAAAGGGACCAAGATAGGGACATGAGAGGCAGCCAGATGTCCTAAAAGGAATGTTCTCCTTCAGGTGGTGAGACCTTCCTGCAGCTAATTTGGCAGCTTGCAAAGGTAGTGATATAACAATTACGGGAGATGGGTGCCAACTTTGAATTATCTCCACAGGGAGGGAAATTCCCCTCTCTTTCACATCCTAAATATGACCTAGTGACCAAGCAAAGTGAGGGTAACGTTTAGTTATTTGTAAGTAATAATTAAAAACTGTATTTTAGAGGAAAACCTAAAATTAGGAAAAAAAAGACATAGGGCCTCATTACGAGTCTGACCCAATATTGGCAGTAACTCTGCCATTGTGCAGTTAGTGTTACTACTGTGTGAATCAACTGAATTTCTGCCGAATTACAACATGGAGGGCGTGCGTGCACACACCAATGGCAGTAATGGTAATCCCGCCCAGCTAAACTACCGCTGAACAACCCATGTAGTATTGAATTACCACCAAAAATGTGCAGAATTACAGTTTACCGCGTTTCCAGCCAGTGGAAATTCTACCTGTGGAAATTTGCCATCGCCATATAAGAAAGCACAGCGGTGGCCATTTTGGAAATCATAATCCATTGAATATCTCGAGAGTGCCATCCAGACACTCAGCAAAGGCCAAACATACCATCAGGAAAAGACAAAGGCAGGGTGCCTGATATGAGGCTGCGGAAGCCTACATTCATGGAGCATGATCTCAAGGTGTGGGCAGAGCAAATGGTCGCCCAATCTGAGATGCTGTAGGGGACATTGAATAGGAAGATCAGCCAACAGCGCAAGAATACCAAATGGGTGGAAATCTAGAACAGGGTGGTGGCCATAGGCCACGTCCAATGTTAGGTGGAGGACAAGAAAAAGATGTGGAATGCCCTCAAGGCCAGGATCAGAAGCCTCATCTCCATCCACCGCCGGGAGAGAGTTGCCACCGTGGATGGACATGGTTAGTGGCATCCTGCACATGGTCGGGATTGAGGGCGTGGGCACTGCCAAATTAGAGGCCAGCAGCCAAACTGAATCTGGTGTGTACCACAGTGATATATGCTCCCATAAATGGCCAACCCTGCAGGCATCCATGAACACCAACACTGTCACGCAAGCAAGTGACGTGATCCCCAGCAAGCATTCACCGTCCATGTGAGGCATCAGGCCACAACAACATGATTCAGTGGGTACAGAACCACGTAACATGACACCCATGCAAAGGCAACATCGACACCATGCAACCATGCAACATGTCCATGCCCATGGATGCACATTAGTGGATAGTTGCGTCAGAGCCACTAGCCCCTCGACTGCAAAGCTCCATGTAGATACACATTGAGGAGTACATGTCTGACAACATGGCCATCTGACCCACGCACAACCAAATGCGCTGCATGCACCTGACTGCACCACCGGATACCTGTCACCAACAGTCCTGATGCACCACTGGACAGGGCACTCTGTAGCCCAAACATTCTCATGGATGCATGAACAAAGCAAGCCGGTCAACCCACACCTGGCCGGCCAGACGCAATGCATGCCATGCACACAGTGGCCAACACATAATGCTAGCCCCCCAGAAGGCCCAACACACAGTGATGACATAGTACAAGTGACAGTGAATGTTGATTTGCCATGCACCTCAACGCATGACAGAGGATATTCACCACGGGCAGTGCCTGTCCCCACGCTCCAGGCCATCTGGGACCATCTCGACTGGATGGAGCAGAGGCAAGCCAAGATGCACGCCATGACAGAGGTACAATTGGGGCATGCTGAGGCCATGCCTGTTTGCATCCAGAGGGCCTTTAGACGGTTGTTGATGTCCATTGACCGTCTTTGCAGGAGCACAGTGAATTGCAATGCAAGCCTGTGCTTCACAAGCACAGGCCTGTGGGTCATTGGCGAGCACCCTGCCCAGGCACTCACAACAGTGTGCCTCAAATGCTACAAAGCCTGCGGATTAGGGGGAGAAGCATACACGCTAGTGGGAGTAGTTCTTGGGGCTGCTGATGAGGGGTGGGAGTTGTAGTTGGGGCTGGGGTTGGGGGGTGGGAGTTGCTGTTGGGGATTGGGACTGGGGGTGTGAGCTGGTGTTGGGACTGGGGATGAGAGTTGGTGCTGGGGCTGGGGGTGGGGGATGGGAGTTGGTGTTGGGGCTGGAGGTGGGAAGTGGGAGTTGGTTTTAGGACTGGGGCCTTGTTGCCAGAAATAAACACAGTTGAATCATGATTATTTTGATAGTTTCTATTCAGTACAATTTAGAAATGTGCGTTCAATGCCTATATGGGTGGCATGTGTCCAGAGTCAAAAGTAATTGTCCATGAGGTCCTGGTGGACCATACGACCTTCCCTCACGTATGTCCTGTGGTGCCCTGTTCATTCCTTCACCGTCTTCCTCATCAGAGCTAGGGAGGTCATTGTCCTGATCCGCAGGCATTTCAATACGCCTCCTTCTGCACAACTTCTGTAGGATAGCGCATACCACAACGATTTTGCCAACCTCTTCGAGGCTGTACATGAGTGCACCACCTGTAGGGTCAAGGCACCTGAATCTTGATTTCAGCTGGCCAAATGACCGCTCAATGCATGCCCTGGTCCTCCTCTGTGCCTCATTGCAACCTATCTCCTGTGGTGTAGCAGGGTTTCTCATAGGGGTCATTAGCCATGGCAACTGCGGGTATGCAGCGGACCCTGCAAAACATGGGCTGTGTGAGACATGGAAGTGTATGGGTCGGGAAGTAAGTTAATGGTCCTGACGTGTATACCCCTATGTGCATGACTCAGTGGTTGTGCATGGTGCACCTTGTGTTCATTGAGGTTGATGGGACTTGGGCTACATGGTTCACTTGCACTCATTCACATTGTGGGAGTCGGCAGTCATGAGGTATTTGTCACTGCTATGACATTGGCAATGCACTGGTAAACTATGGTGTTGCAGTACACCATGTAGCACCCATGGCAATGCTGACTTGGGTTGCACGTTGCCCTGATTGCATTGTGCTGTCTTGTCCTGAGGTCGGTCAGTCAGGTTGTGTGGTGTCGTTGCATCATGGGATTTGAAGTTGATACACTTTGCTAATGCTTACATACCCCAGGTGTGTGTCAGTGATTTTGGCAATCAGGAATGAGTGCTACTCACCCAGATGCCAGGTGTGATGTCCTCTGTGCCACTCCATGTACGCAGGTAGGATGCTATTGCGCAGTATCTGCTTACTCTCTTTTCTCTCCTCCTTTCCCTTCTCCCTTTTCCTATCTCCTACCCTTACTTTCTTCTATGCACTTACTCTATCAGAATTGTCCCTGGACCTAATACGATAGCAACCTTATCTGTTTCCTCCATCCTCCCATTACTGTTTTTTTCCTCCCCACCACCCCTGCAGCACTATCTGAAATGTCGTCAGGCCTAGTATGATAGTCGCTTGTTTTGTTCCTCCCCTCCCTTTCTGCACTCCTCTACCTCACCTTTTGTTTTTCTCCAGCTCTACCAGAAATGTCGTCAGGCCTAGTACGGTAGTCGCCTGTCTGTTTCCATTTCCTTCCCACTCTCCCCCTCCCTTCCTTATCTATGTCTTAGCTCTTGCACTATCTGAAATGTCACCAGGCCGAGTACGATAGTTAATTTCACATCCTTACTGTTCATGGCCTGTAGGAATGTGGTTGTATTTTCCCTTGTTCCCTCCCTTGCCTTGAAGCGCTTTGAAACACATTGTGTATAGGCGCTATATAAATGAACAATCATATCAATGACCAATTATATATCTGCGAATCATGTGTGACTCCAGCATATTGTGCACAGCAGTGGCTGATGGCAGGTTATCTGCATATTCATTGAATGGTATTGTTTCTTGTTGCTGTATACCTGGTCTGTTGCCTGGCGAGGTATCAATGCCACATGGGTGCAACCCAATGATGCAATGGGCAATGTTGTAGAACCTTGCCTTCGCTGCATGCACCTGTGCCTGGGTCATGGGCATGGAGATTTGCATGTGTGCATGCCTCATGAGGGCATCCAGGTCTTGGTCCAGTACCTTGGAGAAGCCAGCACCTTGGAGAAGATAGGCTGTGGCATCGCAGCAGAGTCCCAACTGCGTGTTGAAATGCACCCGTGCCACAGAGGTATAGGACTGCCACAAGCTTCAGCAGGGGGGATGGCAGCTCAGGTGGCAACGAAACTCTTCAGTTCAGCCTTTGTTAGGATGAACAGTTTAGTGATGGCTGGACAGTCCAATCGGTATAAGGTGACTAATTGGCTGTGCATGAGTGCCCATGGGGACGGGTGGACATGTAGTATGGGTGCCCTCCGCAGGATTCATCCCCTGTGCCTTTGTGGCGCCTGTCTCCTTCCTTGTTGTGGTCCAGCATGCTGCTGTAGCTGAATACAGAGTAGCAGGTTGGGGAGCCCATAATCTATGTTTGCTTCAGGCTGCATGCTGCTTGGATGTATTTTGGGGGGCCTGTGGCTCTTGTATACTCCTCTTGAGTGGTGCTGGTGCACCTGGTCCTTGATTTGTGACACATGTATGCATTTACCTCCACCTTTTTTGTGGCAGTACCTGCGCTGTATTTTAGGTGGAATGTCCTCGATTTTTGGAGGTAATTCTGCTGTTTCTGGACTTGTAATATGCCAGTATTGTGTTTTAATTTTTTGGTGGTAATTCTGTCAGTTGAATTAACCCCGTTGCAGATTTTGCTGATTCTTGGTGGAATTACTGCTGGAGGTAATTCCGCTGGAGGTTATTCAGGCAGTTGAATTATTGCCAATTGTTTTAGCTGTCGTAATTTGGCATTGTGTTAAAGTTGGCGGTAACAGAGTTACTGCCAATTTTGCCATTTTCCGCCATACATTTAAGGAGGCCTTTAGTGGTTTCAGGCAGTTCTTAAAACAGGAGGTGACAGCAATAACAGGACCACTACATTATCAACAGTACAGTACCTATTAATGTCTTAAAAGTCATTGTTATTTCATCTTTAGCAACATCTACTCACTGCTTCTTTTAGTCTGTTCATTAAGAAATAGAATACTGCAGCCATCTGGTTGTTCTGATCATTTGTATCTTACTTATCCCTAGATTTCCTTTAGGGCTCCAATCTATCCCTCTCTCCCACCCCAACATACAGTTTTCCTGTTACCCTGTTTCCGCTCACTTATATATATATATATATATATGAGTGGCCCCTCTTATCACGATTGGTTACATTCGACCTATTCTATTGCTGATACATAGATGATAATCAGTAGTACATCCTGTGACGAATCAACTTCTGGGGCACCAGTGGTCCAGGATGAATATCGGTTTCTAAACCATCAATCAGCACCACACCTCTAGTACACAAGAAGGAATCTGAACATATTGGAACACAAGTAAATTATAAACCTGGTAACGTGGATGGAACGGCAGGCTTATCTGTGCAAGGTCGTGGATCGTTGGTGAGTTGCAACACAGCGAAAATACAATTATTACCCAATGATAAAAGGTAATGTCCAGTCAAGGTTCTATTAAAATATTGACTTTATTATTACTACAACAGAAAGTTCTAGCATACTACAATATACAACCCACCCTGTAAAGGAACACAGAGGGCAGACAGTTTCACGAAGGAAAGGGATGTACTCTGGATACTGACAGGAGGGTGGTCAGTAAAGCAGTCAGTCTTAACGGTTCAAGGTTATTTCGTTTCAGCACCAAGGGAACAAGGGGTAGTACATGTCACTAGGGCCCTTCGGAGAAGGACCAAGGAGACAGAAACACAATGCACCTGTATCTTGAGATGTTCTTGATGCTCGACAGCATCAGGTCGGTTCAAGGACACTTTGCACCTCGTGCCACAGATTTCAAGATGGAAGGCAGCTGCGGGTATCAGGTGGCAGGCAGTTCGGCAAGCAAAGCTAGACGTACTCCTGCAGGCTGGCCTATAAGGTGGCTTGTGGCCAAGAATCATTGTCTCTGTGCTAGTTGGTGGATTTGGAACCAGGCTTCTCGGACGGCTTGAGTGACTGCAGCATGACAATAGTCATTGGTGCAGCCGGTCACAGTTCTAGGGCTCGACTGCCTCAAAAATGTCCTTAAAAGATGGATGCTGGTTGATGCTTGTGTGGCATTCCTCCGAGCTTCTTCACAGGGCTCGTGGTGTCATATAAAGGCAGACGGCCCAAAGCTGAGGAGAGTGTTTGCTGGCAACGGCCTTGTCCTTTGTTCAGTGACTCTATGGCACTTCCCAAGTCAGAAGTTTGCTGGCAGAACCTAGCAGGGCACACTGTGTGCTGGCTGGGTACCGGTTCTGGAGATAATGGATGGATCCTCTGAGTCTGCTATCTCCCTCTGTTCCCTGGGAGATGTTTAGGGGAGGGATATTGCTTCCCTCTTGGAAATCCTGGCCTTCTTTCACTGGCGGAAGATGTACAGCAGGCTGTACCTTCAGCCAGGTTCCAAATGAGTCCTTCTTCTTGCTAGTTTTGAAGCTGTCAGATGATCTGTTAAGTGAGGGGTTCAGCCCTCTTTTAAATCCAAATGGGCCCCAGTGATTGGTGCAGGCTAAGCCTATCTTAATGAACCAATCCTGGGTCCCCACCAACAATCTTCTGTTATGCATGCGGTCAGAACCAGAGTGCTCAGCAACAGGAAAGGTAAGGGGTGACAACATACACTCCTAAATCCCATCCATCTTCCTGTCTTTTGTAGATCAAAGTGTCACTCTGCTTAATGGATCCCTCTGTGGCTCTTGATCAAAGTGCAGGTCGCCCTTGAAGTGTGTGATGAGACCAGACTTCCTGTCTCCCTTAAATCACACACTTCTCCCTCTGAAAGGGGTCCACTCTGCATGGGTTACCCATGGTAAATAATAGACCTAGACTTGCCATTCACTGCCTTTCATAAAGAGGGGTGGGAACTAGCTTCAAGTTGACACATTGCATACCAAAGAGGTGTTAGCCCCACCTTCCTGTTGTCTGCCCTGTGACCAAGCCCCTTTAAACGGCTTGCCTCAATTAACTCTCATCAGTATGCGCTGCAACCAGCAGCTGATATAACAGGAAGGCAGATCCATGGAGCATTTGATATTCTAACTGGGTGCCCATGTCCGGAAGAAGGTGTGCCTTCCCCCTTCTTGAGATTCTTTGATGTACCTGATGCACCTGTGGCTGTCACATTCCAGCTGAAAATGACAGGGGAGGACACTGCTTGTAGATTGTGTCCTCCTGGAGTACATGTGACTATGTGTTTCATACAGTGAACAGGGAAATGTGTGTGGAATGGCCTCATACATTTTCGGAGGTCGATGTCCCATCATACATTTTCATTTTAAAAAACTTCAAAAAGCCCAGGCGAACACGCATCACCTGTGCGGATGGTTGATTTCCTCACACATCCACATTACCTCATTTCCTCAATCAGACTGCCATTCTGGTGTTCTGCCTTTTTCTATCAAATTTTGGATGGCCAAATAATGGCTTAAAAAATCAAAAAGTGAGATCATGGTCTGCGGTCCACCCAACATCCTTCGGAATCCCTCCTCATGTGGCCCCCTGACTTCCTTTACACACACTTTGATCAGGAGGCTCAACTGTAACTTTGTTACCAAATTAGTAGAATTTGTGGTGGAAGTCTTGATAAATTCATTTACATTTAACAGAAGATATAATTGCATGGCAATTTCATCTCTATACAAACACTTAACAAGTATTCTTCATCGTTTTAAAAGAAATGTCCAATACATTTTAAGGCAGTTGCGGATTTTTGGGGAGAAATAAATCACAAGCTTGAATTGTAAGTTACTTTTTAGAAACTGGCAACGATAAAGTATAATTGTGAGTGCTGTAAAAAAAGAAGGGTGCAATACCGCCCTCCATCACATTAGGGTGGCTAGACAGAGGTGACGGTCGCCATTTTCTACCACAAAATCGAGGAAGCAAGGTATGCACATTACAACTGGAATCCCCATGACGTGGCACTAATCCCTAATGCGCCTTTCCCTCTCTCGCTGCCTCCTAAGCTAATTCACTGCTGTGGCTTCACTCTGCAGTGTGTAATGGCTGCTTCTGCCTCTGTCTGAAACTGTTTCTGTGACGGAACTCGCATTCTAATTCCTTTCTCATGTTACTGTTTCAATAAACATTTCTCGAGTTCTATTTATTTTCCACGCTCCAGCCGTCTGTGCCAAGCGCAGACTTCAGAGTTGATACTGTCAATTGGGATAATCCTTTTCCCGTTGTGATCCCACCTACATTCCATCGCAGTGAGCCGTCCCACTGTCTAATGCGCATTGCTCGGACAGACTGAGGGGACCAGCCCATTACTTCAAAGGTCGAGCGCTACATGTGAGTTCATGTTATTGTCCTTTATCTTTGAAAATAAGGACAAATAAAACTGTTTTTAAAAAAAAGGAAAAGCAAAGTAGTGTAGTAACATTTTCTCTCATTTGTTAGCAACTGAGCTTTCCTTTTTTCCAAAGAGTTCGAGGAAATGCGCACCATGGCATTAATAGGAAACACCTGAATGAGTAAAGCGTTCTTCTTTGTAATTGTAGTGTGCACTGCTCTTGGAATGTGCTGCTATTTTGGGCTTTCCGCGTCACTGCCAGTAACAGAAGAGCAGAAGGGCCAAATCGGATAAAATGAGAAACCCAAGAAATTGCTTTTTTACCAACCAAAGACTCGCATTCACAGTTCTAGAGCATCGAGGGCCAGGAGTATTCAAAGAGCATCTGTCGTTGAAATAAATTGTTCTTTTACGTTTCGTATGCTACAAGATAAACTGGTGGTTATACTATAGCAAATAGCCCTTTCAGTTACATAAAGCAGGGGATTTTAACCTACGTGATAACCAGGCTCAGACTGGCCTGTAGGGCAATAGGCCCATGGCCGAACCAAAAATGGACAATGCTGGTGTGGGGTAGTGTTTTGGTCAAAGTCTGCCACTTTTTTGGCCAATGTCGGCAAGTTTGATGAGTTGCTTTTCTATGCTGCTAATTGTTTTGACCAGTTTTACTGAATAAAAATTCTTTAAAATACACAATTTGCAATACATTTTATCAAACAATTCCCCCTTGAGCACTGCCCAAACGGGCTGTCACACAAGGAATGAATTGCCATTCGCAACTGTGGGCCACTTTTTCATTGGTGCCCGAGACAATGTTATGGCCCAGTCCGACCCTGATGATACCCATTCTCCTGCCTCTCCATTTCCAAAGCCTCTCTATGAAACACTTCACCCTCAGAGTGATGGCTGGTCGGGAGTGAGCGTGCCTCCTTCCCCCTGCACACTTTTAGGTCCTCACTTAGACTTTGGCAGAATTTCCTTTGGAAGTTGCCGGTCAGAGTAGAGTGCTCACTTTGACATCCGTGCAGAGCATTCCGACACAGGGTCGAACTCAGCTTTTCATCCTTCCGAGGTCGATAAATGATCACCACACACTGTGGGTAATAAGCAGCGCTCAGTTGCCAGAGGGTTTGTAGCGCTATATAAATACCAAAAAAAGAAAGGAAAAATGTTGGGGAATAACGGGAAATGCTCTAAATCATGTGGAACCTTACTGTTACTGCATATTTACTGTCTACAGTAAACCATTGGACTTACCAGTGGACTCCCTTGGAGATGGCCATATTAATGCATGCAACATTTACGACATGAATAACATTGCATACTGTTATAGGTTTGTGTGTAGCAGATTTCCTCCACTCAAAAACATCTTCTAATCCAAAATATCAACTAATACCATGAGTGTTATATTGTTCATATCTAGGCTCCTTCCTGTTGGATGGCTATCCCTATTTAATCTGTGTAGGAATATGGTTGAATGCAAGTGTTCTTCTTTTGCATAGCCAATAACCATCTGAACGACCTCTGGGCCTTCTGAACCATGAATGGTGTCCAAAGATGTAGCCTCTCATCAAATGCCTCTACTACAATGGTGGTGCAGTGCCTATCTCCTTGTGTGATCCTTCTGTTAATGAAGGCAAATGAGCTGTTCCCCCCCTGTAGAATAGAGCTGCGCTAAACCATCTGCAATCCCAAAATCACAAGCTTTTTGTTTGATAAAGAACTCCTAATCATAGCTCGGGGGCTTTAGAACTGATGTCCTGCGCTAACCCTCTGTTCATTTCTGAAAGGTTATTTGAGAAGTCCAGATTACCACCCTTTGTAACTTTGTGTATGTCAGATCATTCACAGAAAGGGACATTTTCCTATAAATCTTGATAAAGGTAGAGCAGTGTCTGTTGAGGCCAAGCAATATCAGTGTATGGATTCTGTCTAATTAACTAGAAGTGAACTTGGCCTGACAGGTTTCACTATACAAAGCAGCTGACGTAGAGATGACTTGTTGGTTGTATCTCTCTGATCATGCCTGTGCTGTACCAAGTGTGGTAGGCTTCCATATTCACTTGAGGCCTGTCCTTGTACTGAGCAATTCTAGATGTTAACCTAGTACAAAGTCAACTATGCCATAAGTAAAGGTTTGCTGGTTACAGTCCCTCTCTCCCCTTTCCAGATTAAGGGAACCTTTCACTGAATACCCACACGGAAGTTAAACGTGATGAATCCTACTTGGTTCTGTGGCACCTCTCTGTGCACAAACATGGCAATACATTACAGGTTCTCTTGCGGGGCTCTTCTCAGCCACCTATCATGCCTTTTATGGTCTTATTCACTTACAAAACTATCTCATTGGTGTGCGGCTGCAAGAGGTATAGAAAATCTGTCACTAAACACTCATATCCCATAGCCTTCATACACATAGATGTGAAGATTGTACCTCTCTCCGAGTTATCCTATTTGGAAAAACACATCCAAGAGAAATTATCAATTTTGATTCTATGCCAACATGTTTGCTTTTACACCCTCTAAGGAAACAGATTCGGGGTACTGGCATTTGATCAGTGTTTGGAAACCTTTTATAATATTTTATGATTGCGAAATGTTTTCATTTGAAACACAAGTGTGACCCTTGAATTGTTGATAATAGATGGTTTTAATACAGTGCATGAACCTAGATTGCCAAAATACAGTAAAGAAAGAATCAGTCTTACTGGGTTTCCATGGCTGTCTCTGTCACTCTGCAAGGTAAGAGGAAGGTCTGTACAGCTTACAAAGAGAAAGGGAAACATGAGCGACTGGCCCAAGGGATGATATCACAGAGATGGGAGGTACGCTATAAAGGGAGGCTCTGGTCAAAATGCATAGACTCCTTCCATCATATTCCATGGAGCCACCTTGATCTAAAGAGGGCCAGTCATCAGTCCTGGAAACCGCTGCCCATAATCAGTGTGGAGAATGAAGAACACCCTTGGACAAGCCAAAACAAGGATCCTAGGTCCAAACCAAATCCTACATGGATAAAGCCTCAAGGCGCTACCTCAAAATCAAAGTCAGAACCTGAAAATCCAACCCTTACCCACACGGATGCTGCATTTGTACACCATTAGGTGCAGATCATGCAACACTGCTAAGGCCTCCACTCTTAAAAGCCCTACCCCACCACACTAAACCAAGTCCACTATTGCATACGAGCTCTAGACATTCTGAGCCTGCCCACTGCACTCCCAAGAGATATGCAGTAACTAAGAGAGAGTACAGGGTTGAAGAATTACTGTTTGACCAACTCAGACTGCTGCATGGGTCTAACCGAGTTCCAAATGCCCTTCACCAGCAATGAAGCTCCCAGTACTCTCATCTCCAGGGAAAGAGGCGCCCCCCGCAGATCATTAGTACTCCAGAAGCGCAGTGAATGTGTCTCCTCACCACTTACATACCCTACTAAGTCATCATCACAGGCCACGGTGACTCTTGCCATCCCCAAAAAGCTCCACTAGCTCGCCCATGGAAGAAAATCCAATTGTTTCATGTCTAGGGGAGAAAATGATCCCCAAAACCGTGGGTATGATTTTAAGCCCCTCAGTGGCCCATCACTCCTCTCTCCTCTATAAGCACTTTCACCTCAACCCAACAAATGCAAGTAGATTGTGCCACCTGCAGATTAAGCTCCTTCATTTTTTTTTATTATTTTTTTTTTTTTATTGAAACGTCAGTCTGAAATGTCACAGCGTTATCACTGTGGCATCAGACTTTTATTACAACATTTGTTTACCGTTGATCACAGTGATCCTCCTAAAAAAAGACAACAGAAGAAGAAAAAAAAGGAAGGGAAACAGCCAGTGGCAACATTCAATCACTCATCAGTATCTTAGTTGTAGTTAATCATTTGCCTCCAATTCTAATGAGTCCACAAAGTCAACTATCGCACAGCATAGTTTCACGGAATTGCCAGCCATGGCATATGACCACCAGTCTCGAGACTCTGAGCTCGCAGGACTAAAGTTTCCAAGGTGCAGCATTCATTTTGACGTAAGCTTCGAGCATTTTGTTAAGAGATGTTCTATGGATTCAGTTTCGTTCAGACAAAAGCGACACTTATCATCAGTTACTTTTTTTAGATGACGAAGCCGCAGCGTCGCTCTAGTATTTATAGCATTTAGGCGAATTTGCAAGAACTGTTCACGGTGATGTCTAGACGGGCAATTTATTAGGTAGCTACATGGAGCACCCAGCTTGTGTTCGCCTATTACGGAATCCAAAGTTGAAGCCATCTTAAGCCGTAGCTCATTATTCTGTATCCAATTCGCAATTTCAAACTTTTTTTTCACTGATTGTGGTCTCATTATCAGATCATCGATATTCAACTCAGCACAAGCTAAGATCTGTACCAGGTGATGTTTCCACTCTTCAAGAAGATTTGATTTACCTGTTCCAGGTCTTGTTGAAAAAATCTGATAAGCAGGTGGAATGGGCGTAGTAATCATCTTCCGGAATGCCATCAAGGATTTCCACATGACTCCGGCATGTAAGGAAATTAAGGACAGCTCATATCTTAACTGGATCATTGAAAGTTGGCAGCTTCAAGACACGCCGCCAAAATATGCCTTCCAGTTTCTGCCAAAATGTAACATCAATGCTCCAACCTGCTTCTGATCCGAAAGTGATTGCCGGAACTACTTTCTGAGAGTAGAATATCAATATCTGGGTTAGAGTAAATTTCCCGTAGGATTTATTTAACAACTGAGCTTGAATACTTAATTGAATCATACGATTTGTCAAATCTGTTTTCCAATGATGTTCACAAAGTGAGTTGTTAAAAGAGATTCCCAAATATCTTATTGAGTCCACTACGTCAAGATGTTTCTTATCAACTTGCCACGTAAAAGAACGTTGTTTTTTGGGGTTTGTTTTGCCAATGATGATAATCTTTGTTTTTTCAGTGTTTATTGCCAAGTCGTTGTTATTAAGATAAGATGTTATTAATTGGTTTGCCAATTGCCGTTGTAGGCCTATCTGGGTCTTATCTAAAAGGACCACATCGTCAGCGTAAATGAGGCATCCAATTTCTGTGTTGTTAATAATTGGTGGAAAGCATCTCACGTTTTTACGGTGCGGTGGAATATCGGCAATAAACAGTTTGAATAACTCGGCCGCTAATGGGTAGCCTTGTTTCACACCCATATTTGTAGATATTTGTTTGGATAAGGTCCCTTGATTGTTTAATCTTATACTAATGACTGTATCTGAGTATATTGCTCGTATTGGCTCAATCAATTTACTTAGACAATTCCAATTTTTTAGTTTTTGCCATAGTTTTGATCGATTGATACTGTCGAAGGCGCCACGTAGATCGATAAACGCTACATACAGTCGTGTTTTGGCCATTATACTTTTGAGTTTTAAGATGGTCATTATCAGCAAATTCACTTCAACCCCAACGCCTTTAGTGAATACAGTTTGTCGAATGTCGGGAATTTGTTCCACTACTGACCATTGTACTAACCGTTGACGTAAAAAAGACGCAAAGATTTTACCAATGGTGTCCGAAAGGGCAATCGGGCGATAGTTGGTTGGATCTGCCCGATTGCCCTTCTTGTAAATTGGAACTATTATTGCTTCGTGCCAAGACACCGGTATCGTCATTGTTGATGATAATCTTGAGAATAAAGTTTCTATGAATTTCGCCCATTCAACTTTGTTGTTTTTCAGCATTATATTGGTTACTAAGTCTGGACCGGTGGTGTTTGAATTCTTCAAAGACCGAATGGCCATTTTTATATCTTCAGCAGATATTTGCATATCCCATGAAGGAAGGTTTTGTTCAACGCAACCTTCCTCTTCGTATTGTGGGTTGCTGAACATTTTTGCAAAATGAAGTTCCCATTGCGCTTGTCATGGGTTTTGAGCCATGTTGAATCAATAGACGGGGTGGATGTGGGGATGAGCTATCGCCGCCCACATTCACGCCAGAATAGGAGAACTGCGCAGTTGGCACGAGACCACTCCAGATACAACCTTCTTGTGGGGAATTCATTTTCTTAATCCCGAAAATGGTTGCATTACCAGTACTCACCACTATCAGAAAGCCAACGTTTTAAAACCACCAGACTTTTGTGTAAAACTGAACAAATGAAACAAAACCAGACCAAGGAAAGACTTGCTAAGAGGTGGATACAATGTAAAACTATATTCTGAAATGACTTGAAGGAAGTAATTATTTAATGTATATGTAAAAATTGTCAGTTTGATTTGAATGTAGAAAACTGGGAACAAAAAGTGACATTAGCTGAAACCTGGCTTAATGAAACTGAATTCTGCCTGACAACTACCCCCGACAGGAGTTGATACTGGATCAACAGCTGTGTTCCCAGGCCTGGCTGCCAGGCCTGGCTGCATCCTGAGGTCACATGGCCCTGTTGATTAGATTAGGGGTGGAGCAGCTGGGGACTACAGGGAGTTGAACAAAGGCCTGTCCTGGACTCAGGCAACTGTTATATTGGGGGGCCGTAAAGTGGCTTCCTCTTAGGGGAAACTGGGAGGGGCAGTGCCTCTGCTAGCAGCTGAGCTTGGGGGAAGTGGATAAACCAGTTATTTCACCCTGTGATGTGGGAAGCCACACCCCTTTTTGACCAGGGCATAATTTTAAAAAGATAGATAACAAGTGCGGACTTGTCAGAATTATATAAGTAATATCATTATTTTTGTGATTTTTCTGTGAACATTTTGAGATGCGTTACGACCCTGTGGTGTATTCTGGGGGGGTTGCTAGCGGAAAATAGGGTCTCACTCCAAATGTCTGCATGTTAAAAATCTGACACTTCATCAATTAATGTCCATACTCCTTGCGCACATGTGTGTAAATTTGGGTAAATGTCCGATATTGCAAAACCAGTTAAAAAGCGCAAAATGTTGTCATTTTAAAATGCAAGCCCCCAGGAAGATCAGAGGCGGACAAGCATGGACCATAAGGAATATATAATGTGCACATGTAATTTCAACAAATTGTATATCTGGGAAGGATGTATTTGAATCAAATATAGATTTGTGGCCAAACTGACCAGAGGAGGATCCTCTGACCCATAAAACCTACAGCATCACCATGACTCACATTTCCTTTCCCCTATCAAGGAAGAGAGAAAAGCTTGACCAATGATCAGTTGAGAGAGGGGACATTCAAATCCAGTTGCTGTGGAGCGTTTTGTCGGACCACACAACATCCAGAAGATACCAGTTCCAGACTGACTCCAGCTACATACTCCAGAACCTAGAACTTATACTTTAGAACCTAAATCAGAGGCCTAAAACCACAAGCTGAGTTCTCTGCAGCAGGCCTCAAATCATTGCAAGCTACTCACAGCCAGGCGAGCTGCTTGAATCCCTTGCCAAGAACTTTTTCCAGGACCAGTGCAGAGATCCAGGAGCCGTGCAGAGACCGCTGTATCCGGACAGACCAGACCAGAGATCCAGAGTGACCCAGACCGCTGTGAGCAGAACCAGAGAGCTGACCCAGATCACTGTGAAGTGCCGAGACCAGAACCGGAGTCCAGTCCAAAACCTGACCAGATCCGTGGCAAGGCCTATTTCAGATTTATATTGTGAGTACCTAGCAGAACTGTGCAGAACCAATCTCTTAGTTTAAAATAATCTTATCCAAACGATTTTAACCTAAGTAGAACTGCCTCCTAGAAATCGTGTCATCTGTCATTTGTAAAGCTGCACAACTGTCACCTGTCAATTCTGAAGCTGCAAGCTGTCACCTGTCATTTTGAGTTTACTTTAAATCCAAAAAACTACCTTTATTTAATCGTCCGTATCTCTGGAACCGTTTTAACTTTCCTCTGAAAGCTTAGAATCTCAGCTTTCCAACGAACTGACTTGCTACTCCTTATATGTTTGGCGTAATCGATTCACGCACTCGCCAATTTTACTGTGATATGCGATTTTGTTAAAAATCCAGCCACGTGTAACCATCAGCAGTCATTTCTTTCCTTGCTAAAAATGTGTTTGCCTCTTAATCACCATCTCTGAATCATTGCTAAAGTGAGCCTGAACTCATCCCAAGTATCTCTCACTCACCCTGAACCTCCTAAAGGGAATTAAAAGCATTTTCAGCATATTTCTCACTTCATTGCCACCACATTCAAAGCACTTGGGCCTGTGTTTTAAAACTCATACCGGTTTTCTCTAAGATTGCTGGGGGGGAACTGAATTTCGTATTGTATTTGATTGCATTCCTGAGAACTGTGTGCTCCTCTTTCCATCTACTTCCATGTCTTACATTGCATAGGGGAGGGGGGTGAATTGCCAGAGAAAAAGTGATTATATTATCTTTTGCTAAAATCATCTCAAGTATTTCTGTACTGCATTTTATTCCTCATTGCTTTTCCCTTGAAATCATAAAAGTATTTTTGCTACTTGATCCATCCTATACTAACTCCTCATTGATTATAAAGAAGTGTGCTAGTGTCAGATTACCCATTGTTGATTAGCATTATATTTATAAGGGCGATATCGATTATTAATTTATTATAAAAGCGTGGTATCTAAATGTTGTCTTATTTCTCAAATAAACCTTTTAAACTTGCAAAACAGAACTACTTCTTGGCTCAGTGGGTTCAGGGGGATTCTAAGAGAGGGGTGTTATATAGGGGTAGTCATCCAGAACTCATGAACTGGACATAAAGATATATCAATAAGGGTTTCAATTCAGTATCCCAGACTAGGCATTGACTTAGCTGCAGTATTGAATTGAATCTTCTTACACGCTGAATCAATCCCGTTTGTTACGATGGAGTAATATTTTGAGTTACCAGTGTTGAGGATTGCCTATATTTCACGTGTGTTCTTCTGGACTATCTGTTTCATTAGTAACTCTGCCTTGTCTTGTTCTATTATGAATTTCTGAGATTTTAGCCAATTTCGATACAGTTGGCGACGTTTATGGATTGCAATTTTAATAGAGGTTGTATCGTTGGCGATCATATGCCTCTTCTTCAGGTTCCTCACATCCCGTCGCATCGCTTTTTTGGCTTGCATCAGTATCATTGATGATAGATGTTTATGTTTTTGACCCATAATAGAGTTTGACGCTCGTACAGTTACAAAATATGAAAACAAGGGAACGTACTCAACCGACGATTCTTTGTCATTAGTGAAATTTTGATTGATTTTTTGTATTTTTGATCTATCGATCTTAAGATGATTTCCGCCAGCATTCACTAAAACAGGAATGTCATGGGATCTAGTTTCTGTTGACCATCCCACTGTACAAGTGAGCGGCACAAGATTGTGGTCACTATTTGGCATAGGTAGAATTGATAATGACAATTCTTTTTCAATTAGATTTTGTGAAACCCAAAAGTAGTCAATGATTGAGCCTTGTTGTTCGACCATGTTTGTCTGGGTGGTTGATCTCCTGACACATGTCCATTGACCATTTGACAGTTCTGAATATAAAGCGCCTGACTTCACTTGTGCCCACGACAGACTACTTCGTTGGTCGGAGCTAACTTATATATCTGGTTAGCATGATCGTATTTAAACCATGTACAGTTTAAATGACCGGCGCAAATGATTGAAAGATTATTGTAGTTCAGGATGGCTTTATCAATGATATAAATCATTGAATCAAGGAAGGATTTTGTGTTGATTTTATTCGGGTTCCAATACCCATTTAAAATAAGTAAGTGCTTCCTTGTCCCTGTATTATGGTTGTTTGATTGCAGTAAGGCTCCTTGCACAAACGAATTGGGAGTAAATGAGTCTATAAGCTGCCACCATGTGTTTATCCTGATCATCATCAGTGGGCCGGAGGAAGAACAACCCTTTGCATTTTTAATTGCTGGATTTAATAAGATCACAAATCCATCTCTGACCGGGGGCACGCTTAACCATGTCTCTTGTAGGCAGATGACAAATACCTTTCCCAATTCCACGTCAAATTGATTGAATAAATGGGTGAACCCTCTGGTATTCCAAGAAAGAAATTCTCACAAACATTCATTTGCGACGGCTGGTGGCTAATGCTGGTTTACTTTTCCGTTTCGCATGTTGTGTTTTGCGGTCTGATTCGAATGCGGTCTTTGAGAATCCGCATTATGCAGGTTCCGGCGTAAATCAAAACATCTTTGTTCTGCTTTGTTGAGTGCGACGTGCTCTGGACTGGACTTTGACATGGCGGAGCCGGAACTAGATGGTTAAGTGAAATGTCGAATCCAAAGCTCAGTAGTTCATCTGCAGCATTCAAGATGGTGTTACGAACTAGAGCTGACGAGATATGCAATAGAACTTGGTCGCAGCATCGTTCAGTTGCATACTCCACAATTCGTATGTCATCAGACGTGATTGTTCGAAGTGAAGGAATGCAGGTAAGTAGTTTCATCACATTGCTGCGATTTAAGTTCAAGTCGTCATCGTCCTGATGGAGATTTTGCAATCTCAGTTTACAAGTCGCAAGATTATTTCCAGATCCCAATGATGTAGAGGCCCGTGATATGTAACGTGCTGGCTTGTTTTTTTTGAGAGCTGGTGTGTTTTGGATTCAGTCGTGATGGCATCTTTTCCTTATTTTCCTCAGATGTCCCTGGCCTATGATCAGGCTTCTTGTTCCTGTTTCACTCAGAGGTTAAAATCGATGGGCGTCGAGCTTGAGGGGCTTCCCAAGCCATACCAGAATTAGATGCAGGTTGTTCATTCGCTATATCATCGGAATATGTGGAAAGATCACAGATGTCGATCGTAGATCTGGGAGAATTGCTTGTGATACTTTCCAAATCAGAGTCAACTCTTTGACGCTTACTAGGAGGAACTGCATATGAGCCAAGGTCCTTTGTTGGATTTTCTCCATCCTTTATGATGTTCGGGGCGTTCAGATTAGACGTCCCGACCCGGTCAAATAAGCCTGACTTGGCGTCTGCAGGTACATTTCGAATACATTTTCGTGGTTTCTGAGACCGTGTTCCTTTCCTGATTACCTGCCCTCCTTTCCCATGTCTTGTTTGAACCAATGGTCGTTTCGAAACACTGTCAACCTTCTTTAACGTTTCCTCTAATGATTTAGCTGGTCCTTGGAAAATTCCAAAGGACGCCGTAGACATCATAGATGTGTGTTTTAAAGGTTGTTCGTTCATTGGTTGACACTTTGATTGAACTGGACCTAGGTCATTATAAGGTATATCAGAGTTTATTTCACTTACAAAGGAACCTAGACCAGAATGAGAAGTTGTTTTAGAAATCACCTTGGATGTTAATTTTATTTCAGGTCTATTTATAGACCGTTCTTGTGAATTATTTGGGTCCTGAGTCGTGGGTTCAACAGTGAGGGTTGAAGTTACATCAGATCTTCCCTCGCACAATAAGACAGTTGGTCGAGATTCGGTTTTAGAATTCGTCACCGCAGACGAATGTCGCATCCACTTCACTGCCTCAAGTAAGCCGTCAGATAAAGAATCGTTTTGACAATGATGGCGTGTGGCAAGATCGCTTAGGCGTTCTTGCGACCGCAATGTTCGTTCAGCTTCCTGCGTCAGCTGAGCTTGTAAGAAGTTTGTGGCTGAGTCAAAACTGTCCATCTTTTCTTTTAATGAAATTATTAGTGAGGTCTGATCCTTATGAGCCTCATGAAGGGACTCATAAATCTTCAAAAATGGCAAGAGAGCTGCAGATGAAGCAGCCAATACATTACTGTATATCTGCATAGCAGCGGCTGATGAGAGACTGGGTTTCGACTCAACACCAAGCTTATCTGCTGAATTTGAGTGAATGCTGTTTACTGATTCTGACTGGGGATCAGATGTTAAAAGTGAATCCCCAGTTGCATTCATTGAAGCCACTTTTGATGAGGGTGATTGAATTGAACGCGTTCCCCTGATTCTCGGTACACACACTGGAGGTGTGTTGTGATGTTGAATGCGAGATTTATGTGACAAGTGGCTTGTTTCCTGGGTTACTTCTTCATTGGAGGCACAGTTGTTGCCTGTTGGTTGACCGGTCAAAATGAGATTTCCCGTTAAGACATCACTCTGCACCCCACAAGATGATTCCGAAATTTCATCGCTGGATTTGAGGTTGCGATGAAGTGAGTCAATTTGAGGTCTTTGATTTACGTGGATATGTGAATATAGCACATGTCGGTGATTCTGTAATTGTTTTTGTTTTAATTTCTCGACGTGGCACTACTCTTAGTTCTATGTTATCAGAAACCATATGTTTCTTGGTGTTTATATTGGCTACTGATGAACTGCCAGCCAGGATAGTGTCGTCGTTGTCAGCGATGAAAGTTGCAAGTACTGATGAGGCCTTCGGCAATGTTACAGCCGAGTCATTCAGTGATACATTATCCTCCTCATCTTGCGAAGCTTCCATTAACTCTGCATCTGTTAGATCGAATGCAGTGAAAAACTCATCACCCATTTCAGATTGGTTTTGATTAGATGGGGCTGGTCTCACTGCACTCCATTCAAAAGGTTGTAAATCAAGTAGAGATAATAATGGTCTTTGTCGAGGACTGGCGGGGTGAACAGCCTCATTATCCAAGTCTGCCGTTGCAGCTGTGGCCTCAACTTCGCTCTCAGAGGCGAATTCGGACACACAAGGATCTGCAGGATTATTTACTTGACTCTGCCTCACCTCATTGATAACGAGATCGTCGGCAGACGTTGCATCAATACTTCGGTCAGCGTGATCATACAGCGACGGACAGTTTAAGGTGTCAGCCTTATCGGGTGGAATGGTAAGACTCATTGAGCCTGCATTTTCGGCCCGATTCTCAAGTATGGAGGTTTCTGCACTGGCTTCAGGTACATTAGTAGATAAACCTTCAAAAGTTTTGTTTGTTATTGCAGGGGGCGTACCGTCTGTGTGCAATTTGTCACAATCAATGGAGGTCAAGTGTGTGCAAGAGTCCAAATGTTTCTTTGGCGCACGTTTACGTGATGCAGAGCTTACCTTCAAAGTCTCGAGTGACGAGTCCGCTTTAAGAGCAGTCCAGGGATTCTGCATCCTACGTTGCTGGATGGTCTTTCGTCGGGTTACTGGGCCGTCCTGGCCTCCTATGCCTGATTGAGCCATCATGACAGTCACAACACTCTGCTGTAGTCAACTTGAGTAAGCCACCTAACAGCCACACAACAGTCATCGCCCTTTACCCCTGACGGGCTTAACGCCGCAAGGGTGACTGTGGCCTGCTTTTACAGCAGAAAAAAGTCACGTGATTCAGCACGTGACTGCCAATAGGCTCCGCCCCCTCCTGGGAGCGAGCACAAGGCAGCAAGAGTCTCGGAGACTCGCAGTGCTGAGCTGAATTCAGTGAACACTCACACACGTTCCTTCCTGCAGCGTAAGTACAAATGAACAGAACGTCCTCCTTCATTTGAATACATGTTATGCCCAGGTTACCTGAACATTCAAATTCTTATAAAACAAGTATCCCAAATATTCGTCTGCTGCAGGTTACTGAGGCAGGTATTTTTTTGCTCACTCATCCCCTGATTCACTGGGCTAAATTCCAATTAAACTTGCATTTGTGCACTTGAAGGGATATTGAATGTAGGTTCATAACTCCATGAACAAGGCAGAGTAAATTCATGACCTCTAATAGTTGTATAATCAATTACTTACAAAAGACATGTGCTGCTTGACAATGGCCCATATTTAAAAGGTGATTTCAGTGGTCATCAATTTGGATTAGGGCAGTGATGAAGATGTAATGTTTGTGTATTTGGTAAATATTTTAATACCAGCTTTAATGTTTTCCTTATTTGCACTTTTAATCAAATAAAATAGGTATGTGAACCTGTATCATTCTCATTTTCGATTTATTTATTTTTTTAATTAAAAGAGATAGTGTTTACCAGTTTACAGTTGAAACTTTTACACTATTTTAACCAATAAATTAGCATAAACATTATTTTAGCGCCCAGATGCCCCAGGGTTAGGTGCACTCTACAAATGCCAAAATAAATAAACAAAATAAACTGATACAGGAGAAAGTACAACTACAGAAACAAATAAAATCATTCATAACGTTCTTAGATAGACCAAAGTAATCACATCTGTACATCATTCATTAGATGACTTACGTACTCCAAAGTGATCATGTCTGTACATCATTCATTAGATGACAACTCTCTGCTAGAGATGTGAATGTAGGCTTACCAAATCGTACACCAGTCGTGTTCTCCCTGTTGCATTGCCCTTTAAGCTCTGAAAAAATCTTTAGTAATAGTTTGGTCAGGGCTAAGAACAATTTTTGGTTAGAGGTTACCATAATCCTACCACATAGGCTGTTGCTTAGGACCTCAATTGAGTGAACAAACAGGCCCAAATGTGTGATCCTTTCCCTCGCTAGTACCGACATTCCATTACCAAATGAAAGAGAGATTCTGACGGATCCTACCCACACAAACGACAACCTCTGAGTTTGTTCAGCAGGCCTATTTTCAGGCCAATAACGTCAAGTGTTGGAAGATAGTTAAGATGGAATTGTAAGTACCAATCGCTATGTTTCTGGGATGGAAATTTTGATAAGTATGGCCTAAGCCTATTTACAGGAAGAAGGACATCATTTTTTTCTTTACACAGTTTTAACCTTTCCAGGTCCTCAAAGTCTATCTTCTTGTCCCACCGCTTGATTTTGTTTTTCCTGGCATATTCAGTCTCAGATTCATCAAGGTCAATGGTGTGAGAAATAAGCTTCAGTCATGCCTTTTTGTTAAACACCCAAACAAATAAAAGCCCAATTAAGGTTTTTCGGACAAGGCTAATTTCGTTAAGTAAGACAGGCCCCTTTTTATATGTTGCGCTGCCCAAGATGTCAAGCTCAGTTCTAGTCTAATCATGCTAATTAGGACTGAGGTGGGAAAACCGAGAACTGACTTCCACATCTTCCCTTCCCAACCGTCCAAGAATGACCTATTCTTAAAGGCTGTCAGTTCACAGCCATACAATATTGTACAGTAACTTTTACGTTTTAAAACTCTATTAAAGGTGCCAAAGAATAAGCACATTGTTTCCGTTTTAACATTTTCATTAGTGAGATGCACAATCGCATTTTTCCCTCCGTTGACTCTTTTGGTTTTTAAGTTGGGCTTTTATAGATATAGTATAGCCCAAGTAGCTTCTTGAATTTACCTTTGCAATAGGAGTCTTATTCAATTTCCAGACATACAATTTATGTTTTGACCTATTTGTGGACATCATTACATAGGATTCCCTGGGATTGATAGTAAAAATATTCTTTCCCAAATTGCTTTCCACTCCGTCTAGGATCTATTACAGTCCTGCCGGGTTGTTATCTAGCAGTACCAGATTGTCATTGTCAGTGTAAGCTATTATATTCACTGTGAGATCTAACTATTTGGGAGCACAACCCATCCAAGATTTATTCTCATTCCAAAGGTCGGCTAGATAGATATTTTGGACATTAGGTCTTGGGTTTGTTCTAGCGTGGCACGCAAGACCACAATGAATAAGAGAGGGGAGAGCAATGAAGGGAGAAGAAGCAAGCAAAAAGGTATCTTTAAGGAGGTTTTTTGGAACTCAAATAGATCAATGACAGCTTTAAATATATTTTTATATGTGTTACCAGGAGCAGTGTTTGTGTATAGCAGCTTGATGCTTGGGATTGTTGCAAAGGGAATTCACACATATCAATGCAGCAATAAAAACAAATTCAATATTAAATATGACAAGGCTCTATATGAGACAACGTGTTCACATAATTCAGTGTCTACCAGTATGTTGTCCCTTGAAAAAAAAGGAATAAATACAGACAATGCTGAATTGATTTACTGTACCTGTGCTGAATGGAAATGCATATGGAAAATAAGATGTCATATTCCTTCAGTGTTTTTATTTATCATATTCCCACATTCCCATATTTCCACAATATTATCATATTCCAACAGAGTTGTTGCTGCAGAGAGAAATAGTGCACCCATTGCTCAAAGCGCTGCCAGAGACCACTAAGAGTCTGGCAACAACATGTTTAGTAACTAACAGCACTCTGTGGTATTCATCCTGGGAGAGGCCTACGGCGCTGGTAGTCATTCCAAGCCCCATAACTGGGATCAGGACCCAGTTTATGATAAGAAAGGGGTCACAAGACATGGACACAAGTCATGTGATTTTTGGCTACACTTTCTGCCTGAAATTTCACTTCCAAGCAGCCATCTTGGATTGGTGACATCATGTTGTGTGGCCATCTTGGATCGGTGATATCACCTCCTGCAGCCTTCTTGGATCAGCCCTATCTCCAGCTGAAGGCCACAAGATGCTCCTCAGAGTACATCAATCAGGAAGAAATCGCATCATCTCAGCAACAACAGGGATAATATCAGAGAGGCCAACCACTAATGGACTAGGCGACCAGGTGACAAGAGTGTGTGTCATCCTTCCTGAATTCCCAAGGTGTGTCCTGCCTGAGTCATACCCGTTAAGGGCTGAACAATGAAGGGTGAAGACCAAAAGCTGACCAACCTCTTTGCCTCTTAGCCTATGAGCCTTTGCTCTGCTGTGCCTTCTGCTTGTCTGTAAGTACCCATTATTGCTTCTTCTATGATGCATCCTCATCATGCACTTCTCATGCTATATCCTCGTTTACCTTCTACTTCTCTATTTACTCTCCTCCACTCAGAACCATCCCAACTCTCTCCCGATCCCTAGCATCTCTTCCTGATGCCACCTAACTTCTCTCCCCACCACACTTTATATTCTCAAAACCTACACCAACCCTAGCTCCATTACACATCATTTTCTTGCATCTTCCATCAGTGCCTCTCTATTGCTCAGACTCAACATTGCTATGCTTTTATATCTCACTCTCTTTCTATTGCTCTTTGGAATGTAATTTGTCTGCCATAAAACCTCCTTTACCTCTGACTTCTTAATTTCTCATTCTCCTTTCCATTACCTCATTACCCTTGCTGAAACCTGGATCCACCCTCTCACGCTGCAGCCCTTGATGCCCTTCATGGCCCTGCCTACACTTTCACTCATCCTCCCCGCCCCACTGACTGGGTGGTGATTTCTATCTCTCTTGCTCCCCTATCTACTGCTAATTCTCCCTCATTCGAATACACTATCTCCACAATCACTGCCCCACTATGGGATACACATTATCTCTCTTTACCGGCCATCTGGTCAGGTAGGTCAATTCTTCGACCACATCTCCCAAGTAATTGATCTCTCCCTCCTGATCACCACCTCATTGTCATTGGTGACTTTAACCTCCCCTCTCCCTCTGCTGCTCTATCCTCTGACTTTAATTCTCTTCTAATTAACCACTCACTCTCCTCTGCCCACCCATTGAAATGGAAACTCCCTTGACCTTATTCTCACAATAAACACAATAAGAGCAATATTAACAGTAACAATGGCAAGAATGAATAAAAACATAATTCTGCACGTATTCAATGGTAAATAATGGTGCAGCAGATCACCTTGGACCACGTTATTTTGGGTTCATTCATTTTATGAGGCAATTGCCCAGTTGATGCGCAAACCAGTTTTGAACCATGGTCCTCAATCTGCCAGTGGGTACACTAGATAAGCACTCTTACAAAAATCAAAAATGCCTCAACATCTATGTGCTTGAAAGGGCTGACTATGTTACACTTGTTTGTCATGACTAGCCAATGAAGCTGCATGTGCTTTGACACCATTAAATGACAAGGACCCACCTCGTGATGCAATGATTAAAAGCATCTTTCAGCGCCAGCATACCTCTAGGTCACAATGCGCTATACAAGCGTTACTAACATAACATAACACCTTGCAAACCTATGTCCAGAGTTTATCAGAGATGTGTTTGAGCTAAAATAATGCTCGAATGTGTTGAAGAAATGTCTGATTTAGTAGATACAATGAGAGATGTGTACAAATGTTAAACTCAAGCACATTACTTCTCATAATATCAATTTGTTCATAACTGTGAGGCCTTTTTTCCCTTAAACTGTTAGCTTTAATAAAGAAAATGAATTGAGAATCAGATTACATGTGAGCTTTGCATATGAGTCAATGTCAATGTTAGAGATTTTCACAATGTGCTATAGAAGATAGGCAACAAGATGATTATTTCCCAGCCTAGCACCAAAACACTATCCTTTACTAGCACCCGGGAAATCTGTTCCAGCCCATAAGCTTCAGCAGAAAACAGGCATTATTTCCAACTGAAAGTCCACATTCAAAGCGGTTAGCCAGAGACTTGTCTCTCTGGACAACATTTGTCAGCCTGCACAGCTTTTGAACTCTCTTCCACCACCCAGGCAAACCCCACCTCTCCCCCTACATCTCCTTCCCGTTTCCTGATGCCTCTCTCCTCAAGCCAACTCATCTATGTCTGCCCCCCTGCCTCACCCTCCTGCTCAGGCCATGGAAATGGAAAACAGGGTCCATGTTTTCCTTTTTTTTGTTTGGGCTATTAGGTATCGCTTGCAACACCTGTAAACTGAAACTATTGAATTGGAATGCAGATAGGGAGGAACAGGGGTGGACTGGGAACCAAAAGAGGTCTTGCCCGGAATGGCATATAAGGAGGGGCGCAGAGTCTCTAGGTGTTGTTTGGTTATGTGCCCACCCATTGCCGGCCCATGGCCATGCTAATCCTTACGGACATTCCAACCCATTCCTGCTCTGCCCACCCAAAAAACGTCCTCATGGGAACTCTTTGATCTCGCTTTAATCAAGTCCTTTTATCAGACCTTACATTCAAAGTGCCTGCCACTCTGTCCTTCTCTGAAATCCTGTTAAAAACAAGCATTGGCAAAGCAAGTAAAGTCCTGCTAAAAACAACATGTTTGGCTTGTGCATAGGTTTTAAGATTTTGCCAGGCACTGTTACATACCATGTGGGAAACTGGCAGCACGTCATACATGTAGAGTAATAAGGCATACTGGTTTATGCTTAAGTAATGCTACGTAACACACCTTGCAAACCTGCTACTTGGCACTAGCATCTTAAGGAGAAAATGGAGGGTGTTTATGTAATTTATGGGGGAGTGCATGAGTAGCTTTGGATGCTCTGCAGCAACATGCAGATGAATTTTAAACTGTCACTTCAAACAGTGTGGTGTTATGTTAGGTTACTGGGGCTTGCTATAGCGCAGCCTTTGACATTTACATGGCATCTTTGGTGGAAAAGTATGGGCACGTTTTTTTTATTTTAAGGACGAGACGAGTCTCCCTAGGAACAAAGGCTAGAGTGAGAGCATTGAGCACCCCGACGCAGACTCGTGATGGGTTGCACTTCTGCTATTATCTGGTTCCTGTTTGTTCTGCACTGCATTTGTCATCTGCACATATACATACTACAGGCAAAACCCACAAAGCCCAATACCGGCTTTTCATTGTTTACCTGCAATCGAGAAAACTAAATCTAAATAAAATAAGTGACTGGTTCATAGAGGTATATTTCATTTGTATGATGACTTTTTCTTTGAATGCTGTTGAAATGCAGATTTAATCTAATCAGGAATAACAACAAGATGCATCCTCAGGATTAAGAATGAATAAAAACAGGGGCTACCCTGTAGGCTTCTTTGGAGTGTCTTTGGAGTGTAGTAGCCAGTTTGCAGAGATCTCAAGTTTCTCCTTTTCAGGCGTAAGGTGTTCAGCTAGCTTTGTTTATGAAGTTTACAACACTTTGCAATCTAGGATTTATACTCCTATAAAAGGAAACTAACACTCCAAGTAGATTATTACTCTGTAGCAGAATTTAAACATGTTCTACTGCCAGTCAAGTTTGTTTGTTTGTTTGTTTGTTTGTTTATTTGATAATGCGCACCAAGCCCTTGGGCAACTGGCTGCAGCAATACAAAAATTCTCGAAGCTTAGTTACAGTGCATGTCACAATTTGGTACATACATGTAATTACAGTGTGGAATACAATACATGATACAGTATAGTCAATTGTTATAATGTGGATACAGTAAGTGAGGTAGGGTAGTCATTTGCTATTCATGGAGCATTGGGGGCTGTACCGGATAAAAGAGCCTATGGTTACAACTATGAGTAAGAAGATAAGTGAGTCACAGGCGCTTTGACAGTAGTTGTCAGAGAGTGAAGAAGTTATAGGTTGTTGGAACAAAGCCATTTGAGAGCATTGATTCTGAATTTGGCGTACGGTAAGGGGCGTCTAAGGTCAATAGGGATTATGTTGCAAGTTTGGGCAGCTTTAACTGGGAAGCTAGTTCCTCCAGCCGTGGTAAGTTTGAATCTGCGAATGTCAAGCAGGAAGGTATTGGCAGATCTCAGTGGTCGGGAGGTGAGTTTCCTGGTGATTTTCTCCGATAGGTAGGGAGGTGCTAGAGTGTTGAGACATTTAGAGGTGAGGGATATAGTTTTGAGGAGGATTCTGTCTTTTATTTTTGGCCAATGGGCCTCTTTCCTGAATTTAGAGATGTGCTCCCTGTGAGGGATGTTCAAAGCTTCTCTTACAGCGTTATTTTGCAATCTTTGGAGTTTGTCAGTGACATACTTGTTGGCTCCTAAGTACAGGGCGTTGCAGTAGTCTAGTCTGGACAGGATAAGAGCATTAGCCAGGGTAATGCAACTGGCATTGGACAGGAATGGTCTGGCAGTTCGGATTAATTTACAGGTGAAGGCGGTGGTGGAGGAGAGAGAGTTAACTTGCTTTTTTAGGTTAAGAGAGGAGTCCAGGTAGAATCCTAGAGTTTTTACCTCCGGCATAACCTTAATGATATTATTGTCAATGTTAAAAGATATGTAGTTTGGGGTTAGTTTTTTTAAGTTAGAGTCAGATCCGAGGAGTAAGATCTCAGTTTTATCATCATTCAGGCAGAGGCCATGGGTTGCCATCCATGCCTGAATGAGGATGTAAATTTTATTCACCAGAGGCAGGTCCTCTTCATAGTTGCCCAAAAGGGGTATGAGGATCTGGGTGTCATCTGTATAATTAGTGTAGGTGACACCCAGTCTGTCCAACTTGTCAAGTAGTGGCTTGGTGAAGATGTTATACATAGAGGGTGAAACGCAGGATCCCTGTGGGACTCCACATGTTATTTGGATGGGATCGGCACAAGAGGAGGTAGAGAAAACTCTCATAGTCCGGTTGGCTAAGAAGGATTGAACCCAAGCAATGGCTTCTCCTGTGAAGTTGGCAGCGAGTTTTAGGTGGCTGCATAAAACTGCGTGGTCCACCAGGTCAAAGGCTGCTGACAAGTCCAGTAGTAGTAGCAGGGCGGTTTTGCCATTGTCCTTTAGCTCTTCAATTTTAGTCTTAAGGTCTAGCAGTGCTGTTTCAAGTGTATTAATGGCTTCGGCTGAGTAAACACCTATGCCCTAAAAGAGACTGGTATTATGATGCTGTGTTTGTCTCCTCCAATGTCACTTCCAGAGGTATTGTACAGTCCTTATGCTAATTTGTCACCCCATTTATTAGTTTTGGCTATTAGGTGGTGCTTGCGCACCACTTATAAATCGCAATTGGAATATGAGAGGCGCAAGATGGGATGTGAGGAGGTGCACAATGTTTCTTTATTTACTTAACCAGTGATTAGCCTACTGTTGCCACTTAGCCATGGCCATTCTAATCCCTGTAGCCATTACCACCACCAAACTGCTGTTCCCTACCAGAAACCCATCTTTCAGCTAGCTCTCTTACACAGTAACATCAAACTGTGTGCTGCAAATAGCCTCACAGTGTTTTTTCAAAGCAGTCTTCTTAGAATATTCCTTCTCATCATAGGTGAGATGCATGGCAATCTTAAGTTTCAGAATAGAAGTACCACCACCAAGATGTTTGTTACAAATGTTTCGGGAGATTGATTATTTTAGGGAAATGCGGCAGCACTAGGAATGAAATTGGATCCCAATGCCAAGGAACAAAGTTCATGTTGGTGAGAAACAGGAGATGCAAATATACTACTGCTGTAATACATGTGTTAAACAAGAGAGCCTTCAGCCACTTGATTTATAACAGAATGCGTATCCTTGCATCTGTACCTTGCACCGAAGTCTTGTTAAAAATAAGCATTGGAAAAAAAACTATTTTTGGCTGGTGTGAATGATGTGAGTACCAGGGCTATCTTATGCCCAGGTCCTCACATCATTTAACAGATGGTACCTCCTTATGCCTATGCAGTACCATAATGGCTGTACCTGGCAAATGCCTACCCCATGCCTACTGAGAACTAAAACTGTTGGCATTGCCAAAGCCTGTTTTTGTGTACTACGAAAATAAAAGTGATTTTCTCAGCAGCATGATGAGGAATGTTGCAACTCTTGACAAACCTGGAAGGAGGCTGGTACACTAGCTAGCTAGGAGGTGTACAGTTCTCCTAGTCCAAGGTAAAGGGACATGTGAGGAGAGGAGTTCTGGTATCACATTTGAATCTGCCACAATGAGCAGCAACTGACACTTTATACTGAATTGAAATAATACTCTTGCATTTTCAGATTATTTTCTTTTTTTAATTAAATGTAATGTTTTTATTAAAACATCTACATATCAAATACGACAAACAGAAAAGCAAAGTGAAACAGTACAGAGCAGAGCCCATGTCCATGAGCAAAGGTGGTATATTCAGAGAAAAATCATAACTGCACTGCTTATTAAATAACATGAACCACCCCAACAAACCCACCCCCCCAGTGCAACCATCACCCATAAGTCTCAGTATAGTAGCCCACTCATCACGGATTGTCAGTTCACGCCATTAGCATGTCCCGCATAGAGTAGCGCACAAGTAGTTACCCGTATGTATAATCCAAAAGTGTAGCCTAGTGTTTTGGCTAAGTGCCGACCTTGCCTCCCCGTTGTGACATTGCATGCAGGCCACCCCTGAATTAGTATGTTAAAAAAAAACAAGCATCCATCAACTGCTCAATTTTAGTAGCACGAGCTGCGGTTGCCCGATGTTTCAGGATGGCTAATTCAGCATCACAAAGCTTGGACAAGAGGACCTGCCATTTATCTTTATTAGGCAGGGTGACAAATTTCCAGTTCAGAATATCTTTACATGCAGAAAAAATAATAGTGTGTAGGAGCTAGTGCTAGGGTATCACTGGGCCAGTCCTCCGAAGTAAGTCTGAAGATCATGGTCATGGGTGTCAGGGGAATTCTACAGTCCCTGACTTTTGCCAGGCGTATAGCGACCCTTGCCCAGGAAGGTTTTATGCCCAGACAGGACCAGAAAATGTGACCAATGGACCCCGCACTGCCTCCAACAATAAAGGTACTGTGACAAATCAATAGCATGAAGCTTGGAGGGTTTGTAATGTACTCTCTGTAATATTTTATACTGCATCTCCCTGTGTTTTATACTGTTCGAGACGTCATTGATGGCACACATAGGGGTGTGGAGGTCATCTGATCAAATCTCTGCCAATGTGACATTTCTTTTAAGATTATTTCATATGCAGAGGTTGTAGAAGGTTCTGAGTCTGGGGAACTCTAATAGATTTTGTCAGAATTCTGTCTCTAGGGGTGTGGGCTCCACAATCCTGGTGTTGCTAATGGTATATTTAAGTATGGTTGCCTGAGTTCATGAGTCCCAAGAAGTTCTTAGCAACAGTCGCACTGTCACTTCATCAAATAGTTCTATAACCCTCACTCAATGCTACACTGTGGTTTGTTGGCTACGTATCTTCATGGGCACACTGTGGGATATATTTATCCACTCAGCAGTACTTCCCCACATCACTAAGCTGCACTTCAGCAGTTAACAGCAAACTAGCTGAACTGGCTCCTTGGAGCACCATTGCCATACATCAAAACAGCATCTCACAGCTACAAAATGATGGCTGCACCATCTTGCCAAGCACCTATTGGGCAGGATGGAACAAGGGGGCACACTGTGAAAGCCTGCCAGTGTGTTTCTTACATGCACCATGATTAAAATTGAGAAGGAGAACTGTTTTGCTGCTGGATCCACATTCCCCTTGAAAAAGGAAATATTTGGCCTTTATAATGATGGCGCCCTGACACTATTGCCAACTGTTCAACATCACACTGCTTTCATCAATGAGGCCCTGCCATACCCACCAATATCCAGATTGTGCTCCAGCAAAATAGAACATTTTCTATGGGCCTGTGTCTTAAACAGATTGTTGTAGAAGTCAAACTGACTGGGGCTGCAAAACAATTTGGGAAATTCAGAGAGAAACCGTTTTGAAATAGTCAGCCCAGCAGACGTCACCATGTGTTAAAATGCACCTTTTGTAAATAAGGAAAAATGCCGGTTTTAAAAGTGTAATGTTGAGAGAAGGTCCTGTTTTGGCCTAGCAATGTAAAGGTTTTTTTTGCTGGGAAACATATGTGGGATGTTTTATTCAACAGGCTTGCTTTTGATTTAAAACAAAATAAAATAAAATAAGAAATAAAGACATGGGCTGCTTTCTGAAAACTAGCCAAACAGGTTTCTGCTTGCTTGGGGGTTGCTAGCAACAGAAGCAACAACAACAGATTCTAGGACACATGAGTGCTAATTGCTACCTTGGAAAACTTTGAATGGACCCAATAGAACTAACCTGCCTATGCATCAGACTTTTGTCTGGGTGGAGGCCACATACAATAGAGATCCTGGGACACGGACAAGTGAACAAGGAAATCACACGTCCCTGTGACTTCTACTGGGAGCTTCAAAGCCAATTCAAGAGCAGCCTTGGAACTATGCCCTTATATGGTGAACAATGCTGACCATTTTGGCTCTAAAGACTATTTTATTAAAAAACTTTTAAGACTTTTATCTTTTTAACAGGACTTCGCAGGAATGTTGCACCTTCACTGCCATATTAGGAACAGAAATGGCAGAGAAATAGAGAGTTTGAGGAAAGTGTACATGATGCCACTGTGAAATTCAATATTTACATGCCTTATGATCATCTCTACCCATGTATAAAGTTATAGAATTTTAGTTCGAATATTTATCACTGAAAAGCGTCAAAAACTATTAGACGGGCAAAACAAAGTCCTTCAGACATAAGGGTGGGACTGCCATACTCTGCATAAAATATGTGATCCGCCTATGTAATTTGTTAAGATGCCACACCCGTAAAAATGTGTCATTTATGTCAAAACTGGATTTTAGCTAAGTAACTGTGGGATGATCCTAGACATTGTAAAGCCACATCATAAAGCTGATGTCATGTCTCTAACAGTCCAACTAGCTGACAGGAAGGTTGTAACAATCCCCCCTGGCTAATCCAGCTGTTAGAGGCGTGCCCAGCGTAAACCTGCCCCACCATATAATTCTATGATGCCACCATGCCTTACAAATAAGGGTAGCTGACAGAACACAGGACACTCTCTCTTCTGAATTTTCCAATGCCTGCGTATCCAGATATTCCACCTTCACTCTGCAAGATTCCAGACCCCATTGCCATAAAAGGGACAGTTGACCTAGGCCTTCCTATCCAGGCAGAACTACGCTTCAGCACTAAAACCCCATAACAAAATCCCACTAACTTCAGGGAGAAAGGGGAAAGGTGGCTGAGCCCGCTTTGGGATTCTCCAGTGCTGCCTGATTGCCCTGCTTACCCGCTCCATCCAGTTTAGGCGTCGCTGTGCCGTGACCAGACCTTTGCCCAGCTGTCTTTTGCCAGGTGAGCCTGCTGCCAGTGACCGGAACCTTTTGAGCCCAGACCTGGGCTTTAATCAAATTGTTCAAGTCCCAACTCACATTCTGTGTCATACCTTAGACTGGGTATCTGCCATCAATGTACCTTATCACAATGTGCTGTTAGCTCCTTGCCCCTGGTCTGATCACGCCTTTGTTCACTTCTCTATCATTGTGCCCTACGTTACCAAAGCCAAATCGCACTGTACCCAAACTAGGTCACATCGAAATAGTAAACTCCTGACTCAGGACAAAATTGAAGCTTTGATACCACAGGCTCTGCCGATCCTGGAGATGGATGACACTGGCACCATAGCCAAGAAAATCAAATCCACTCTGGACCTGGTGGTTAACACCCTAGCGCCCCTCAAAAGAAAGAAAAAATCTCCAGAGCCCAAAAGATCTAATTCCTGGTTCTCCACTGAACTTCAAACCATCAAAGCTGATTCCCTCAAACTATATTATGTCTGGAAAACAAATCAATCACAGCTAGCATTACAAAAATATTTTAAAAAAGCATCTAATACATACAAAATAGCCATAACTGAAGCAAAGAAGTCATAATATAAGGCTAGAATCTGTCAAGCATCTTCCAACTTGAGGGAATTATTCAAAATCTTAAAAGAGCAGAAGGTAACTCCAGAACCCATAGTCTCTACGATTACTAAAGACGATAACTGGTGTCTTGACACCCAGAATGCCATAACAAAGAAACTAGATCCGGGACGGAATAGCTATCAAAAAGAGTGCTACTGACACCAGCGTTATTCTTAGAGATGATACTATTTTCTCCAGAAACATGGATATCCCCACTTTTGACTTCACCCCTATCTCTGAGGAGGAACTAGCCTCTATCATCACTAAACTTAAGGCCACCAATTGCACAGGAGACCCTTGTGCATGCACTATAATTAAAGCCTGCCCTCCTTCACTGGTGCATGCCATCTGCAAATTTGTCAATGCCTACTTTTCCGACGGAACCGTTCCGGACGAGATAAAGCAAGTATGGATAACACCACTCTTAAAAAAGCCTAACCCGGATCAGCGGATAACGAACATCCCCTTTTCTACTAAAAATACTGGATCGGGTTGCATACTCGCAAATAGCTCAACATCTCAATCTGCACTCCACCCTTAACCCTTAACCCTTTTCAATCGGGTTTCAGACAAGGTTTCGGTACTGAGACCTCATTATTGGACCTTAAATCACAACTCTGAAAGAGATTGGACAATCAGCAGATCTCGCTACTTATCTCTCTAGATCAATCTGCAGCATTTGATCTGGTCGATCATTTCATTCTGGCTGACAGGTTTATGACGGTAGCTAATTGCTCACAGGCCGCTACCAAATGCCTGCTGTCCTTTTTATCCAACAGAATCAGTAGGGTGTGTGCTAATGAAGCGAAGGTGCCTGCCATTCCGGTGCTTTGGGAGTTCCACAAGGAGCTAGCCTATCACCCTGTATCTATAACATCTTTATGGCTCCTTTCTTTGCTCATCTCCCACAAGAAGGGATACTCTTTTCTAACTATGAAGATGACACACAATTTGTCATCCCACTTACTGGTCAGCATGATCTGGATGAAATTGAACTTAACCGTATATTCTTCATCATCGAGCACTGGAAGATGCAAACCAATCTGGCACACAACCGGGGAAAGACTGAACTCATGGTAGTGGGTCCTGAGGGCAGCCTAGCTAAATTTGACTCGGCTTACAAACGCTTCCAGTTGGAGGACGTTCAAATACCCATCCTCCCTAAAGTAAAAATCTTGGGTGTGCTACTGGACCAGTCGTTAAACATGAAGGCCTATGTGGGTAGCACGGTCGCATCCACATCCTACTACATCAAATTGCTGGCTCATCTTAGACCATTCATCTCCTAACAGAATGCAGAGTTGATTGCACGAGCCATTATAGGCACTAAATTAAACCTGTCCTTTTTCTTTTCAAACTGATTTACTCCCTTTAACGGCTTTATTTTCCCAAAAGCGACCCTCCTTTTATCTGACAGATCTCATCCAGATCTTCAGCTCTAGCCCTCATTTCACTTCTATATTGTCCCTGTGATGTGCATCTATCTCCCAGCCCAAAAACCGCATTCCAATTCAAAGTATTTCACCTGTTTTTCTTAAAAACCGTCTGTGCCATTTAAAACTGCATCGTGTAAAAGACAACATTTCCAACGTGTGATTCTGGCTGCATCGTGTTCTTACTTTCAACTCGCTTTTGAGCTGTATGCCTTTGTTGAGACCTTGCCTTGTGATTGCCATTGTTTAAAACTTCCTGCTATTGTGAGAAATCAAATTTGACTCATAGATTTAACCACACATTAATTATTTATTTGTCAATTTCCAAGTGTCATTTTATGCCATTTCTGTGAGGGAAGGTCGTATTTTGATTCTGTTTGCTGCCACATATCCCTGACTACCTGCTGCTGCTTTCAATCCACTAGATTAATTGTGGGTTGAGGGAACATTGCAGGGGGAAACCTTAACTTCATTGTGACCCGGTGGTATTTGTAAAAGGCTAAGGCTGACGGCGAAGGTCCTGGTCTGGTGTGTGATGCCAAATTGGAATCCTTCACAACACCACAGGAGAGCTGGGCCCATAGGCTGATCCACGGCGGGACACTATGAATGTCAAAACCTGTCATTGTACATGCGCACTGCCATTGTGCTATGGTGGGACCGACAATAGGATGAGTTTTAATATGTTTAGAGAGCTGTCTGGGTGGTATAGCAAGAGCATCTTGGGGTGGTTCGATACCCTTGCAGCTGGCATTGTCCTCAGTGTTTAGCTAACGGTTAGTCCAGGAGACCTGCGCTGCTACAAAAAAGGCCTTCTACGAGTGGCGCGCTAGTCCACCATCAGCCTTAGAGACCTAGAGAATATCTTTGTTCTGATGTGCCTTTTTGCCCCTTCACAAGTATGTTGTGATTTATCTATCTAAATGATCAAATACGTGTTTTGGTTTGCCCGCTGAAATCATATTTGCTAAGTAAATATGTTTTAAGGTCAAGTCAATTTTGACAGCATTAGTTCTGCCGGTTAGGGACAGTGGTATTGTTGTCCATTTACTAAAATCTATGTTTATTTTGTCTATTAACGGGGGTAGTTCAGATTTATGTTGGCATTGAAACCTAAATAGCGCCACTGCATGCACCCGGTTCCCGTGGAATGTCTGGCTGCAGGAGCATTATCTCAGACATGTCCCAGTTGACACAATAGCTGGCGGCAACTGCTAGGCCCTGAAGACCCTTTACATATGGAAACAAGGCATAATCACCATACACTAGTGGTACGACAGACACGAGGTTCAATTTCCAAGTGCTTGGGTTTATGGCAAAGCAAATATATTCTCAGTCGGCCGCCTGGGTCTAACGTCTCGCAACGTGTGTCACCCAGACCTCGTGAGACGCAAGAGAGCGAACATTCTACAACAGTATTATATATATAAAAAGACAATCATACAATCTCTTTGTGACACATCAAAACCACCCATAATGTATCTTCTTGAGCTAGGGTTCAGTAATTGACAATTATGACACATATGACACATTATGACAAAGTTTCTTACCTAATCTATATTACTAGTTTTAGCAACAGTTGCAATTTGCAGTAAGCAGACATAGTTCTTTGTTATGAAGAACATAAGGCACTTGTTCAGCAAGGATACTGTGTTTGCAGGAGTGACACATTCCACAGTGTGTTATCTACTGGTTTCTATTTGTGAACTAGAGGTCAGCCTGATCTAAGGAGAGCACCGAAGGGGGGGCTGCTAGGAAAAGTATAATTCATATTTAACAGCCTGTTTCTACAGTTTCAGCAGGACCGGCCGGCACCTGGGCAGCTGATTAAATGCCTATCTTCTTCTCTGCTCGCCTTCAAGGACTTGTGAGGGAGGAAAACAATGTATTTCTGTACTTTTTGGCATTTCTGTCTGGGCCGGTCTCTCAACATGTAGATTGTGGCCTTGCTCCGTGCACGAGCTTTCAAAATAACATACAATTTGCAAAGCGTTCCACAGAAAGGAAGAGAAAGCAAATGGCGGATGTTACAGCACAAAATGGACGCCCTTTGGTTATGCTGACGATTCCCTATTGCCGATGTAGGTCATATGATGCGATTGGTTTTCGGCCAACATAATATAACATCTATACTTTGTTAGGGTAGTTTCTAGACTTACAAACCCTCCTTTTGGCCGTAAGCCAAGAGCATCACCCATACATCGCATCTTCATCTGACCATGTATCTAGTTCTGAGCTATGCATGCTACTGTAATCGTCATCATCAATATTAATTGACATGGATTCTTTCATTGTCTCTATTTTGTTGTTTGCATTCGTATACAACTTGGAAGTTCTTTTTTCGGTTACCATGTGTACACATTAATTTGTTATTTCAGAGCAAAGGATTGGCAGTCAGTGTATGCAACAACAACGATTCCAAGTAATATTAAATTGCAATTAGTTTCCATCCCCATGAGTGCAGTAACTCCCAAAACCAACTTATATTCAGCTCCCAACCGCCTATCGGGGTATGAATGTCAGAACTCAGAATGTGAAATTTCTTCATTGCCTCAAAAATCGTTGGGGATGAGTCACTTACAAATACACAGCACGCAGACCCCACGATTTTACACACAACTCGAAGGTCGCCCAAGATTATATCAAGAGCCATTCTATTTTGAAGTGTCATTATTCTAACTGCCTTTTCTTCTAGTGTCATATTATATAATATGTCGGTTGTTCCATTTATTGTTTTTTTCTATATCCTGGACAGTCTTCGTATATTCCAGGAGTTTATGGCTTGCCCCCAAAATGGGATAAATGATTTTGCTATGTCCTCCGCAATTAATCCTGTGTCATCCCGCCGGGGGCTAGATCTGGGTAATTTGGATATATCTGACATTTTGGAAAGGAATACACCTGGGAAAAGGATCTCTAAGTAACAGGTTCCTCCCCAATTTCTGGGCAACCAGGGATAAGCTTTTTCTCCACATATTAAATAGACAGGATCACCTACATATATTGGTTCTTCTTCCTTTTCAAGTACTGCAATATTCATGCATCTAGTGAACGTCCCTACTGAATAGGAACCCTTCTTTCATAAGCAAAATGCGACAGTGCGCAGGCTGTAAATAATAGTATAGGAGGGGGGGCACAACGTCCTTGTTCCCTGCTGGATTCATGTGAAAAGTGATTACAGATGATTTATATGGCACAAAAAGTCTATCTACTGGTCTTACCACTTGTTTTATTACCCTTGCTCTCTTAAATATGGAACAACTAACAGGTTCCATTACCACCCTTTCGAATTCATCTATGTTTGTTCCATCTAATTGACCCGTATCACTCTTATTCCATTTCCCATAAAATAGTGCACTCAGTGATGCATAACATACCGTATTAAGGGGTAATCGCTGTACATACCAACCCATTCCTTTCCCGCCATGCTGGGGTAAATGGGAGCGGACCCAGCAATTTGTTCTATTGAGGATAGAGTGCGTCATATTCATGATCAAAAGCAACGTGTTATTGTCATACCCTCTTCTGTGTCTTTCTTCTAGTGGAGCGAGAGTATAAGAGAGTACATGGGCTGGACTGTCTGTGGCAGGTGCATGGGTAGCAGGCAAAAGGGAACTCAATGGATGCACGCTCTCCAGATACCATAATGCTGGGATCAGTGTACTCAGAATGCAAAATAGTGTTATAATCATCAGCATGAATTTCCTCTTAGACATCTTTATAGTCTCTATATCTATAACATCATCAGTGTTGGTGCAGGAGGGAACAGAAGTAAGTATAGGCATTGTCTGCAATTCTTCTCTCGGCAATGTTCGTCGCCACTACTTTTTTCACAGCAGCACCTGTTTAAACAGCAAAGCAACCAAAGAAATCAGCAAAGCGTCTTGGCCAGTTCTTGTTAGCCTGGTTTATAAAGAAGTAGTAGGCTTATTGTGGCTCTGCACAGTGCTCCAAAACGTTAGAGCAAACATCGGTTGTGTCGGTACCACACGCGCCCCTCTTGTTCGCACGGGGTGATCAATATAGGCCATTCACTTTTCAAAGATAGCACCGGGAAGCCGCGTTCCAGAGCTTTCACGCCGATGCAGATTGATACAGCTCCCAAGCTCCACTTCCCTAGGCCTCCGATTCCCAATTCATCCATGTCGGGAATGGAGGCAAAACAAAACATGTAAATCAGATCACTTCCGATTTTGAGAACGTAGGTTGTACCTTATCGCTTCAGGTACTGTGTGATCCAAGAATAATTCAGTTTCACTTCCTGATGCAGGCTTAGTGTCAGCCTGTGATGCAATGAGTGACGATTCAGCCACAGCTGGGCAAAAGGGAGGCACTTCTGGCCCTCTTTCCCTCGTTGCAATTTCCCCAGGCCCTTTGTCGTGTTGGGCAGCACTTTCGGAAGAGAACTGGCGTTCGTATCTATTTGATCAAGGGCAGCTTTGTCTTTTCCGACGTCTGGATCAGGCAGCTCTTTCAACAGAAATGGAATTCTCTTCATGTTAGTGGCATGGAACCATGCCTTTCGACCATCCACTCGGACTGCAGGCTGTGTTGCCAGGAGGATCTGGTACGGGCCCTTCCAGCGCGTTACAAGCAAGGATTTTCTTTCAAAATTCTTTACCAGAATCCATTCTCCTGGCTGCAGACAATGCCCTGGGCCAGTGTATCTGACAGGAAGAGCCTCCTGCACTTGCTGATGAATCAAACACAGTTTTTGAATTAACACGTTACAATAAGTGCTGAGTAAAGGGTATTCAATTTCTTTCAAGCGTCTAGGCTGGAGGGCGCTCCAAACATTTGCGGGTCTCCCCATCACGATTTCGTATGGGGAGAGTCCAGTCCTTGCCTGTACAGACGTGCGCATGCACAGCAAAGCTAATGGCAGCACATCAGGCCACTTCAACTGACTCCCTGAACAGATTTTACTAATTTTATTCTTCAAAATGCCGTTTTAACGCTCAACAAGACCGGCACTCATTGGATGCCTGGCCGAATGGAATCGCTTATCAATCTTGAGCCCTGCACACATTTGTAATATCAAGGCCGCAACAAAATGGGAACCATTATCTGGCCATATGACTCGTGGCAGGTCAAATCTGGAAAAGTACTCCTTCAGCATCACTTTAGCTGTGCTCATTGCTGTGCAGTCCTTAAGCGGGTATACTCCACCCATTTACTGAATGCACAGACTACCGCTAGGATGTACTTCACAGTTCTGACATTCCATTTCTATGAAATCAAAATGTACCACCTCAAATGGCATAGAGGGGGGTCCAAAACTACAAACTGGGGTAGTTGTTCCTTTTCCAATGTTGTGTTGCAAACATGTCATACAGTTCTGAACCAGTCTTTCAGCAGTTTTTCTAATGTGCAGATTTTTCCATACTGTGTTTAAATGCTGAATCAATTTCCTAGCACATATGTGTGTGGGACTGTGGGCCATAATGACCATCGTTGTTACATAGGAGTTGGGCAGCATCAATTTTTTACTCTCTTTGTCTACCCAGCAATCCTCTATGTCTAACTCTGCTGAACCCTCAGCCCAAGCTTCAATCTCATCTGCAGTTTCTTCTGCTTGCATCTCCTTAACTGTGGCAATCCCATTTTTTATCATACAGAGTACTTCTTCTGACCTCTCAATAAACATCTTCGTGTGTAGATCAGTGGCAGTTTGTTTTGCAATTTTGTCTGCAAATGTGCTTCCTTTACCAATGTTACATGTTACTTTCTTATGCGCTTCGCATTCCATTATTGCTAATCGTTTAGAACGCACAAGTGCAGATAACAATCTTGCTATCAAAGGACCATGTTGAATTTTGGTTCCATGTGATGTTAGAAAACCCCTCTCAGCCCAGAGTCGAACAAAATGTTGTACCGCCCAAAATGCGTACTGACTGTCAGTATATATTTATTTTATTATTAATGTGTTATAGCTTAACATAAGCTTTTCACATAATATAAAATATAATATTACAAAGTAAGCAAACAATAACCACATAATGAAAATTTAAAAATAAAAATACATACATATCAGAGGAAAAAGATAAGAGACAAAAATACATAAATAGGGTCGTTAGGTCCCTTATTTGCTAGACATTAACTCTTTTACCTTTTCACACGGTTAAAGTCCAGGAACAGTTGTTAATGATACATAAGTAATCTTTTTGTTTTCAACATATCTTTTGTTTTCAACATATCTTATTCCCAGACTAAGCCTCCCTGAACACACAGGTAATTATATATTTGTGCCCAGTAATTTCTCGACAATCATCCAGACATTATACATTGCAATATATAATTTCATTCCTTTAGCATTAATTGCTCTTTGCCAAAAATCGTTGCTACCAAAATATTCCGGGTTATGGACAAAGTCTGCATAATAAGTTATATAGGGCCTCATTACACAGATGGCGGAGAACCATGGCGCTAATAGCGCCATGGTTCATGCCGGTAAAATACCGGCACCGCCTTGGCGGAAAGGGGAATTACCGCCCCATTCCAAGGTTGGCGGGGCAGTAATTCCCCCTTCCACCATTGCCCTTCACCATTCCCATTTTTGGCCCATAGGGCTCAATGGAAATGGGGAAGGCACTAATTACGGTACCGCAAATTGCGGTACAGTAATTAGCTCCCTGGGTCCCTTTGCGGGTTGGTTTTTAACACCTGCAAAAAGCAGGCGTTAAATCCCCCAACCCGCAAAGGGACCTCGTAGTAAGGTGGTAAGGATTTACCGGTACCGGTATTTTACCGGTATTTTACTGGTCAACGCTATTATCTCTGCAGCCTGTGCTGAACTATATGGGATCCTTTTGCTCTCTACCATACTCTTTAGTGTCGTGATGGCATATGCGGCAGTTGATGTACCATTGGGCAATTTGGAACAGGAGCCGTCACAAAACAGTTCTCCATCTGGCTCTTTCTGTGGGGTGTCTGTTAAATCAATTCTTCCTTTTGTTTCTTGTTCAGTAACCATTATACAAGCATGGGGTGGTGATTCCCTTTCACCGGTTCTTTCATTGGGAGCGGGCATTAACTCTGCAGGATTCAAAGCACAACATCTCAAAATTTGAATATGCAGTGCAAATAGGACAATTTCATATCTCGTCAGTCTGGCTGATGTAAGATGTTGCGTCTGCGTTCTATTTAGAAGAACGTCTACTGTGTGAGGCACCATTAAGGTTAAGGCATGACCCAAAACCATTCCCTCGGTTTGTTTTACTGACGCGGCAGCCACCGCAACAGCTTGCAAACAGCACGGCAATGCGCATGCTACTAGATCCAGCACGGAAGAAAAATAACCGCATGCTCTATTTCTCCCTCCTTGTTCCTGAGTCAACACAGCCAAAGCACAACCATTACTCTCATGCACAAATAACTTGAAATTCTTTTCATAATTTGGTGTGCCCAAAACTGGAGCTGAGCACAATGCAGTTTTGAGCCAATCAAATGCATCCTGACATTCAATGCTCCATGGCAAAGGCAAAGCAACATCCTTCTTTGTCAATGCCACCATCGGTTTCACAATCATGGCAAAGTTAGCAATCCACTGCCTACAATATGAAGCCATGCCTATTATGGCTTTGACTTCCTTCTGTGTCTTTGGAATAGGCATACCAGAGATGCTTTCTATTCTTTCTGGTGTGAGTCTCCTTCCCTCTTTCGAAAGTAGGTAGCCCAAATAGGCCACCTCCTTTCAACAATGCTGGCATTTTTTTAATGAAGCTGTATATCCATGTGCTGCCAAATGTGTCAACAATTTAGCTGTACTCTCTTTGCAAATGTCTTCTGTGTCAGCAGCAATCAATAGGTCATCAATGTATTGCAATAATACACAACCCGTTGGTAATTCTAGCATGTCTAGTAGTTCTTTTAATGCTCTGCTATAAATACTAGGGCTCTCAGTGTAACCTTGTCGAATTTGTGTGAATGTGAAAGAATGTCCTCCTAATGTAAAAGCAAATAAATATCTGCTATCTGGGTGTACCGGAATACTGAAAAATGTGTTCTTCAGATCTACAACATTAAAATGCGATGCAGATGCTGGAATCATAGTTAAAATGGTAGTGACATCTGGGACCAATGGGAATTGGGGATCAATTACTTTATTCAAGCCGTGCAAATCAATTATGAAACAATATGGTATTTCATTCCCTCCTTTCTTGTAAACTGGAAGAATTGGACTATTGCAAGTGCTACCAGTAATTTCTTCAATTATGTTTCATTTAATCAAATCGGAAACAATGCATTTCACCGAAATCTTATACTGTGGAATGTGTGGCAATGTAATTCCTTCCTTTAAATTTTTTTTTCCCGGCTCTGTTTTCAAACAGCCAACATCATTATCATTCTTTGCCCATATGCAAATTGGTACACTACTTAATTCAGTTGGTAATGGTTTAGACAATAATTGTGACACTGGCATCTTTTGTGGTGATATTGTCAAATATACTCCATCAGGGGAACAATGAATAACCGCACTCAATTTTTTCAACACATTTAAACCCAATAGATTTTCGCCGCAATTTTGTGTCAAAAGAAATGGGCAAGAATCAGTGAATGGACCTAATGTTATAGGTACTGACTGTGACACAGGGCTAATTACTGGTGCATCTGCGAACCCTACTGAAACATTCTTCTGCCCTGACAGTGGTATCTCTTGAACCAAGTGATGATCTATTGAGCACTTCTGTGCACCTCTGTCCACTAGAAATGTGTGTTCTCTATTCCCAACTTTAATTTCTATGTAGGGCCCTTTCTGGTCTACGGGAATAGACGCTGGTTCCAACCCATCTTGGGCTGTCCTAGTTGAACAATACATCATCAGATGTAAAGTCACCAGAGTAGTATGAATTGGACTGAGTATCAAAAACGTTTCCTTCTCCTGCGCTATTCTGCTGGTGTTGGTTTTGGTTCTGATTCTGATTATTATTCCCCTGGTTATTCTGATTCTGATTCTGCGGCATCCTTGAGTTTCCATTCTGTCCTTGTGTTCCCGGGAAACCTCTATTCTGCCTTCTCGGGGCATTTCCATTTCTATTCTGTAAATGTGGTTACTGTGCTCGCCAATGACCTTCTTCTCTACAATATGCACATTGATTCAATCCAATTGGACCTCTGTGCATGTTAGAAAAAGGTCCTCTAGTTTGTGCATGTCCTCTGCCCCTGTTATTATTCGCTACCTGCTACATTAATACTCTCATTTTTAGATTAACTCTATCCCTTGTTTCTTTCTCCTTCTTTGTATTTACTCTATTCTCATAGTATTGCGCCATGTGTAATACTTCACTTTGTGATTTTGCTTGCCACGCACTTTCAGATATCATTATTAAATTTTGAATTTTCGGCCAACATAATATACCTTCTATACTTTGTTAGGGTACTTTCTAGACTTACACAACACGGGTCAACACAGTCACGTGCCGGTGCATAGCGGGAAATGTTGCAAAGGGAGTCCATTGGTGAATACAGTGGCCTGCAGCTCATGCTAAAGGAGCCAGATCATTTGTATAATTCATCTTGAGAGGCCTAATTTACCAAGAATGGTGAACATATAATCCCACCATACCTTGTCAAAGTCTTTTTTGGTATCCAGTGACAGGACCCCGTCTGCTGGATGCAAAGGGCCACCCATAATATGTAATAACCGATGTAGATTGTCGGAGAAGTGGTGGTGCAGTATAAAGCCTGTTTTGGTCTTGGTGTACCAGGCTCGGTATAAGCCCCTCTACATGCATCGCCAGGCCCTGTTCCAGTACTTTAAACTCAGAATGTATTAGCAATATCAGTCGATATGCACCACACATTGTTGAGTCACATCCCTTTTTATGGAACACTACAATATTTGCTCTAAGCATGGTTTTAGGGAGATGCCCGATTCAGTCGCTTTCTCTAAACATTTGGTCCTTTCTGGGGGCAAAGTCATCATCCAATAATATATACACATCTATGGGTATGCCATCGGGGACTGCTGCATTTCTGGAGGCCTGTCCCATAATAGCCCGTTGGACTTCATCATCTGAAATTGGTGCATTCAATATGTCTAGATCAACCGGTTGAAGAGATGGAAGGCGCAGTGGGTACAAACAATTGTGCACCACAAACTTGGATGGCAAAAAATTGGCTCTGCCTCAACAGCAAAAAAAGACAGAACTACTTATCATCGGATCTCCGGTCACAATAAAAAAAATGGGACCCCAATATGACTCCTTCCTCATTGACAACTCCTGCATCTCGGTTTCCCAGTCATTCAAAACTCTGGGAGTATACCTGGACTCAAACCTCACCATGAATAGACAGGTGAATGCAATCTCTTCAGCAGCTGCCTACCACTCGAAACTTATCACTGCCGCAAGGCCCTTCCTATAGCACCAAAGCTCACTCACCATCGCCAGTGCAATCATAGGTTCCGGCCTAGACTATTGCAACACACTCCTACTAGGCACCTCAGCAAAAAACATCAAAAAACTTCAAACGGTGCAGAACAATGCCCTCAGAGCAGTCACCCGAGTCTCTAAAAGAGACCACATCTCGGCCACCAGGAAATCCATCCACTGGCTACCCGCCAAGGAACGGATCAATTTTGAGTGACTGGCACTTACTCACAAATGTCGCCACGACACAGCACCTCACTATCTTGCGCAAAGATTCTCTGTGCCCCCCTCAAACAGACCCATCAGATCCAGCCCCACCAACCGACTAACCATTCCTAAAAGCATGAGGACCAGAGTAGGCGTTGCTAGCTTCCCAGTTCTTGCAGCTACCAACTGGAACCTGTTACCCCCTCTATCAGAGGCATCGAGTCCCACTTGGTCTTCAGAAAAGCAATAAAAACCATGTTTTTTGTGTAAACCCCATTCTCGACCTGAGACCATATGTATGTACTTCTCATATGTCCGTGCTCATCTTGCCAACTGTATAGCTAATGTAAGGCAACCATCCATGTATGGGCTAATGTAAGGCACTCGTCCATTGTAACCTTGTACTGACTATTGTAACCCTGCACCAACTTCACCCCTGTAACTAAGACACTTCCTTGAAACAGCGCCCTGATGCCCCCGGGCTGCTAGGCGCTTTACAAATGCAATAAATAAATAAATAAAATATCAAGATCTCTATCCGGGGGAAGGCATGTAGCCCATTTTAGTATTCTGCAAACTATTGGTTAATGGCTATATCCCCACACAACAGAGATACGCACCTATCCTGTAAAGTTTCAATGATCTGTGCCTGCTGATTCCACTTGAGTGCCAATGCCAACATACAGAGCGATCGGTTGCTATCTGTGTACAGTACGTGTGCTCCTTTACCGAATTACTTTTGGACTTGTAAGGTAATGATGTGTGAGATCAGCTCTTGTATGTGTAACCTTGGTGTAATCTGTTGGATCCTGTGTGCGTTTATGTACCCTCTCAGCAGCTTGTAATCTGTTGGTATGACCTTATTCCTGGGCAGCTCGATATACATTATCTCCTGAAATAAGCTTTGAACACATCCCAGAAAACGTAGGGCTGTGAATTCCTCAGTAAGAATGCCAAAACACTTCTGTATCATCCTTTAGATGCTGCACAAAGTCGGGGTGCCCAAAGGCATCATATTAAGAAGCCAGGATGGGGTACAGTGCATTTCGGCAGAAAGCATTAGTCATAGGAGGACAGGTGTATGGTCCGACAGTGTCATGAGCAGAATTTCACAGCGCTTAACCGCATTCATAATATTACATGCAAGAAACTAATAGTCGAGGCAGGAGTAGCAATGATTGTGGTGTGAATAAAAAGTATAGCCCCTTCTATCCCCATGTGTATGTCTCTAAGCGTCCATCAGATGGAGATCCCCCATCAACAAGAGGAGTGTCACTGATTTTTTTGACAGTTGTTTCCCTATGTTTGTCAGCTGTTGCTGTCTAGGGTTGGGGATAGAGTAACGTTAAGGTCTCCCCCAATGAGTGTCAAGTGTCCCATGTACGGTGAGCAGGTGGCGAGGGTGTGTGTAAAAAAACCTGGTGTGTCAGTCGTAGGAGCAGAGATATTCAAGAGAGTAATGCGCTGCTGATAAAGTGTTCCCTGTATTATAGAAAATCTGTCCTCTTTATCAGTCTTAGTTTCCAGGATTATCAGGTAGACGTTTGTGTACACGAATAGAGAAACCACGTTTCCCTTGGGATGGGGGGTGAAGTGCCACCCCTACCCAACCCTTACACAGTCTGGTCAATTCAACAGCGTTTAGGTGTGTTTCCAGTAGGAAGAGCACATTTCCCCTGCAATCTCTGACATGATTGAGGAGCCACCGCCACTTAATAGGATGTCCTAATCCATGGGTGTTAAGGGTAATACAGTTAAGCAATGTCATCAGAATTATAGAAACAACTTGTTAGCCCACTATTGCAACAAGAAAGCTACAGAGTCCCATTCGGTGGGTACACATATTCTACACCCAAAGCTGATACAGGTAAAGTTCAGCATTGTTGAGACCAACAGGAAAAGTGTGGGAGCTAATTGCCAACATTCGAAGCAATGTGTGATGCCATGTTGGTAGACCTTAGTTATGGGTCAACGCGTGGTTCAAAAGGATGCGTGGTCTGTCCACTATAATGAAAAACATTTCCCAAAACCTAATAAAAAAACAAGAACATCCAACATCTTAGTACAACATTGAGGCCTATGAACTCGGTCCCAATACAATTTATGAGGAGCCAGTGTAGTGAGAATCGGACAGTTAACCAATAGAAAGGGGACTACCCTGATTCCACTGCATCTATGCCACCCCCTGTCAGGGACAGTAAAAGGAAGATCTGCAATTATCAATAAAGATGTGTAATTGGGGGGCTGAAGAATGGGCATCAGGCCGCATCCCCAGTATGATTATTGTGTGTTGCAGTGCACTCATCATGGTACGGGTCTGCTGTGCACATACATACGTAATTGGAGTCCCCCAAAAAGCAGTATGACCTGATCAGCAGCATAATGTTTCTGGACCAGAGGTGCCACTTTGTAGGTGTCATATGAGGAGAAACGAATGTTCACAGTATGTGAGGTATATCATCCCTCCGCAGCCAGCCAGCAGGTCCCATAAACATGAGGTAAAGCAGAATTGAGCCTGTATCATTCAGTCATCTTTTGGAGTGACCCGTTGGTCTTTGGTCACATTCCAGACCCCTGGGGGGTGGACACTTCTCTTCCACCCTTTAGATGCGGTCAAGTACCAATGGTCTGTTGATCCCCCAAGGTTCCCAGGTAGCTGTTTGGCTTCCTTTGGAATCTCCTCTGTTGTGACAAAGTCATACACTTCAGGAACCTCCAAGCTTCTCCTGGATTATCAAATGAGTGTCACTGTTTGGCCGGTTGGACACAGTAGATCGCAATGAATATGAGGTAATGGCGCAAATCATAGTTTTTCAATGCGTTGAATATTGGGTTAAAGGCATACCGACGACGTAAAACCTCCCTTGATATGTCATTAAAAAGGTGAACTGTGGAGTTGGATCCTGCCAGCCGCCGGATAAGCTTGAAAGATTTCCACCTTATGCTGTATTTTCAGCAAGCACATGGTGGTGATACACGGTTTGTCCCCTGCCTGAAGCTTTGGGATGGAGCTTGGTGTGCATGTTCAATAGTGTATTTCCAGGGTTCAGGAAGATTTAGCCTGTCCTTGAAAAAAGCCGTAGAGAAAACCATCCAGATCCGCCCCCTCCATGTTTTCTGGCACGCTGACTAGGCACAGGTTATTCCATCAGGAAAAAGTGGACACTCTATCCCAATCCAGCCATTTGGGGAGGGGTAGTCATTTGACTTCTTCCCCTGCATTTGCACAATCTGAATGACACAAGGCCTAGTGAGATTGTTTGTTTTGTCCTCCCTGTGTCTTGTTGTGCAGAGAAACAGTTGTGTACAGGCGTGTTATAAATGACATAGAATGGAATTTGATTTGGAGATTTTCATATTGCATATCCTTATGTGTTTGGATGCTGGAATAATTGAGGCCCTAGGGGTCAATATCAATAGGCTAGACCCATCATTGGAGATGCATCCGCCGATCCCATCCCTGTCCACTTAGGTGTACCCCAAGTTTTCTTCATCTCCCCTACCCTCTACAACACTTATACCAAACCCTTGTTTGACCACCTTGACTCTATCAATGCCCTCTACACCAACTTTGCTGACGACACCCAAATCTCCTACCCATCACAGACAATTATACCCTTGACACCGAAACTATCAACCAAATATACGGCATCATCAAAAAATGGATGACCACCCACAATTTATACCTAAATGATGACAAGACTCATCTTCTAATTGTGGGCCCTGCACACCATCTAAAAAATCTAGACCCATCTTACTCAACCATCCCCATCGAGGGCACGACTTTGGCTGTACACTTGGACGCAGAGCTCTCTACGTCCAAACATGTGAATGCCCTCTCCTCATCCACCGCTTGCACAGCCAAACTCTTCTCACTAAGTCGTAATTTTTCTTTCCCCATAGAATTGCCTAATGCTAGCCCAAGCACTCATAGTCAGCAAACGCGACTACTGCAATGCGCTATTCAGAAGCGCCTCAGTAAAAACACTAGCTTAACTCCAGTTACTTCAAAACAAGGCCCTAGAGCTGCCATGGCTCTGAAACCATCAGAACATATCACCACCACTAGGTGGGAGGCAAACTGGCTCCCCATCAGAGCCTGAATTACATTTAAAATGCTCTGTTTCGCTCACTGCTGCCTCCATAACAATGCACCAGACTATTTTACCAGCTTCATAGCCCAAACATTCTGGTACGCCCTCTTTTCTCCTTAGTCAGCACCACTCTCCTCACACCCAGGTTCAATCGCAGACGAGCAGGACACTCAAGTTTCAGCTGCACAGCATCAGTACTTTGGAACTCTCTCCAGCCTCACCAAGAACGTACCCTCCTATAACACCTTCAGGAAACTCTTGAAGACTTGGATGTTCAACAAATATGATTAAACCATCAAACACCTGGCTTTATTGATTACGAACTTAAACATTGTACATATCTTCTTCCCTACCATGTACAAGCACTGTGATACCTTCGGGCACTACACAAATGCAATAAATAAAAAGGGGGTATGGTAATAGATCTTGAAACGGTCTTGAAGTTCACAATCTCTATGGACCCTGATGTAATCGCCTAATTTGACATGCTAACAGACCTTTGACCTGGCACCAACCATTATGGGAAAGTGTCTGGATAAAACATTAATGGGGATGTTTGGAAATGGAAAGACCTGGAATAAAGCCTGCACATTTAGTTATTGGAGAGGGGACCTGATGATGCATTAGTGCAATATATTGCAAGGGTGGGCAAATAATAAAAAAGGCAGATAATACCTCAGTCATATTTAGGTAATTCCTACATTTTTCAATGATTAGCTTCACATTTCTAATGGGCAGGTGCCATTCAGTTGTTTTGTGACGTATTAGTGTCATTACAGAAGAAGATCTATAATGTGACCCAGGCCTCAGACAGATCAATCCAGCACTGATTGATAATGCCCCCTCTGGCCTGTAACACAATTATCCCCAGATGTCTGTGTGACTTTGATGGGCCTCTTCAGTGAGATGCAGCTTGATCCACATATATCTACATACAGCCTCACACGTAGGAGCTAAGAAACATTTTAAGACACTGAATAGTCAGGGACATCAATTCACCAAAATGTCAGCGGTGGCATAAGTGTGACATCACACACCCAATCACATTACAGGAAGTGTTATCAAATAACCTTTGGCCTTTGAGATAACATAGTAATATGTCATGTGACTTTTGACCCTTATTATATTCCAACACCCAGATCAGAAATGTCAAACAAATATACAAATCATAAGATTCATACAATTCTAAACAGTAATCAAGTGCAAAATATCAGCATGCGGAATCCATTCCGTCAATACCACCAGCACTATATTCACCGTCATAGGACAGTGGGCCAGGTCTTCTCCAACCAGGACAAAACTCTTGCCTGTTGCAATCTTTGAAGGAAAATCTTGTGCCGGATAAGCGTGGACTCCATGACAACACCAAGACATTGTGCTTCAATATGATGGGGGTCATTCCAAGGTTGGGGGTAGCCATGGTGCTATTAGCACCATGGCTTCCCCCGTACCACATACCGGGTCCGGTTTCCCCGAATGGGGAAATACCGGGCCATTCCAACCTTAGAGGACCCGGTATTTCCACATAGGGCTCAATGGGAATGGGGAGGGAGCTAACAAAGGGCCCATTAATAATGGGCCCGTTGTTAGCTCCCTGGTCTGCTAGCGGGGCACGCTAAGGGCACCTAGTTATACCAGGCACCCTTTGCGGGTCCCGCAAGCAGACTCGTAATAGAGTGGTAAGGAGTTAACGGCGCCGGCACCATTACCGGCGTCGGTAACCCCTTACCGCCCAGCTTGGAATGATGTCTGATGTCTCTTAGCACTGGGCAGAGCACTGGGCAGAGCACACAAAAACTCAATTGCAGCCAGTCAATCACGGTAACGCCTCTTGCCCTGATCTTTTGTTGAACACCCCAGTTTCAGTCCATTCATGAATAAAGTTGTTCTAAAGTTGTTCATCGCTAGGAAATGGCAAGTAGCTATTGGTTTTTCCTTTCACACAAGTCTTTTCAAAAGCTGTCGAACTGATTCCGTGTTTGCAGTGGAGCAGGCGCTGGACCATTCTCAGGACAAGAAAGTATACTCCTTCAAGGACAAGTGGACAAGTGGATAGAACATTGCGTTCATGATGTGACCACACAGTGGATGACTCCGCCAGAAGGCGCCTGATCCCAAAATAGCACTATGGTTCAGCAAAGAAATGCATGTCAGTCCCAGGGCACTTTGAATCGGAAGTCAGTGGAGTTGGAAACTGCAAAAAGGTGAGGTTGGTGACACTAGGCATACAACACCTGTATTTGGCTTGTGTTGTTGCTACGAATTGGCAATGACATGCATGCTCCCTTCTTTAGCATGTGCTTCACCTTGTGGTGACGTATTGCATCAGTAATTGCCAGCCTGAAAAGTAAATGTAAATGTTTGCCATGGCCTAGCAGGCCAGCTCACTACTCAGCTGGGACTGCAGCGCAGAACATGTTTTGTAACAATTGCATCTACTCCACGAGTTGCCACAGGACAGTTTGTAGATCACAGTTTTCACGCACTGTAATTCTACTTTATGCAATTTGGACCGGTTAAGTGAAAGATGCAATGGCATCACTGATGTTTGCAATGGTCACAGGAAAGCATTAGATGATGCATTATTGTTTCTGCCTTTATTATCTCTTGTAACTATTGTATTTATAGTACATGCCAGCCTGCAATAGTCACATAAAAGCCTGGAAATAATGTTGTTTATTACAGGCGAGTTGTGACATCACAACTGACCTCCATTAAGAAAATTATATCACAGCTGCTCGGTAATCAGTTATTACACTTCAGTTGTGATGTCACAATGTCTGCTGCTTTCGCCAGCAAAGTTCAAAATTCCAGCTGTCATTGTGGTATTACCCACAATAACCTTTTACAATTGACCTTTTGCACAATTGACCTAATTATAGTGGTCCTAATTGACATTCTGCACAATTGACCTTTATATTATTTTAGTTATTTTATATATGTATTGGGTTGGTTTTGGATTATAAATATTATAAGGGGATTGGGTGGGGGATTGCAGGGTTTTTTGGATTGGGTGAGGGGTCGCAGGGGATTTCCCCCTGCATATATGTCCTAATTGACCTTCTAAATTGGGTAAATTCTCCCGAGGTCAATTCTCCCAAAGTCAGTTGTGAAAAAGGTCAATTAGTATACAACAGTCATCGCAGCAGTTCATTCTAGCCATTGCACGCTTTTCAAATTCCTTGCTTGTTATATAGTTTTGTGTGACACATTACAGCAATTACTTGCCAAGAAACTGTGCATGGCAGAATGTTTAATTTGTGCACTGCTGACGACATTTGACAAAGAAGCTGCATTCTATTACTTATCTTAAAGTACAAAAGAAAAACGTTTTTTTCAATGCATTCTATTTCAATGTTTAAGCTATTCAAAGATGCATATGTTCTTTTTGAAATCCAAACAGATTTTACATTGATCATATGAATCATCAATGGAAGATCTCTTACATTAGATTAAACAAGAGGACAGATTTTAAAAGGGATGACAGTGTAAGGTCATGTTTTATCACTAATTGTATACCCCCTATTGTATGTAAAAAGGATATTGCAATTCACTTAGGAGTTCTGTGACCTTATAAAGGAGCTTGGCCTTGGTCTCGGTCCTCGACTTGATCATGGAACACCTCAGTGACTTGCATGATCTTTATAATATATGGTAAGGTGTACTTTATCCCACATATAACAAGCAAAAAAGGACAGAATACTAACATGAAAATTGATTAAAATCACACGTCCCAATTCTAACTAAAATCTTAGAGTGTCTTTGGGATGCCGTACCTGTGTCAGGGCAAAGAGAAATGTAAGTGGGCAGTGACCAGAGAGGATGGATAAAACATAGGATTGACGGAGAGGTATATGGAGATAAGGAAAGGTCATGAGAAATTGCATGAACTTTCACTGATATGATAATTAGCTTGCAGTTCCATCAAGTTTGGCCAGATGTGATCACGCCTTCCCTAGGTCTCCTCCTGAATCACTGACCTTTTCTCCAGACCAGCTAATGTGTCGAGATCTACTAGTCATGATTCCACTTCCGTACTGCAGATGCAACCTTTCAAGACATGTTATTCCACTCACAATCCACAGTATCGTTTGCTTTTCCAGATATCAATTTTCATCCGATCAGAAAAGATAACCAGAAGCATGTCCAGTTGCATGTGAAACCCCAGTCCAGTTGCAGTGCAATCCTATCTCCATCATCATCCCAAAAGCCAGATCATTTTTTGCAGGTCCAAAACATATACACTAAACCTGCACCTCACGCCATTGAAACATTGGTCACTTTCCTTAAGTCTCATTTTGCATAGTTTAGCTAGGACTCTACACCATTCTCCTTCGAGAATGTATTTGCTCAGTTCAATTTCCTGTGTTTGCATTACTGATGGGTTGTACTTCCCCTGCCTGGCATTCACAGTAACGTTATGAAAATATAAGTCTTTCTGTCCCTGGCTTTTACATAGTATCTCTACTCCCAACTATGTATTTCCCTAAACCACTTGTCAGAGACAGTTGGTGCACCATAGACACACACTCTATCACCCCATTCCATCATAACATTATCACTAATAAATTACATCAGCCACCTTGTTCCTTCCTGCAGGGAGAGAAGCTGTTGGGGCATCACTCTGCTTAAGAATATCTCAGGGTTTTGCACAAGGGAGACATCAGTGTTTTCTCACAAGTTCCGATTCAGCTTAGGCAAAGTATGTTGTAGGAAGCCTAAAACAACCTCCGGTATTTTGTTTTGTGAACAGTGTTTGAGCCCACTCAAGCCCTCCTGCCACATATTCCTCCTCAGCAGCTGAACTTTGAGCCTCTGAGTCAACCTCCCTTTCCCAGTGACTCACCAATCAGACAAAGGCCTTACAGTAAAGCCAAAGTCCAGCAAATGAATGTCACCCTTGTCCAGTGATTAATGAGAGTCTGATATGATGCCTCTTTTTTTCCCTTAGACCTTTCTTCAAAATGTCAACCGCTTGCTGCAGTACTAATAAGGAAGTGGAAGGGGTAATGCCCTGACTTTGAAGAGCATCTTTGGCAGCATCATTTTGAAGGAAGTGACCCTGTGCAACAATGTCAGATCACATTTATACCAGCTCTCTTGAGTCTTCATTGGACCAAGAGGGGGGACAGGTTGGACTTAATCAATCCCCTTGACTCATGTGGGTAGTTAATCACCAGGTACTTGACCTTATCAGGCTCCCACATTATTGATTAACCCGCCAGATAACTGATGAAGCAATTCCTTGAGATGGGGAGTGTCTCACATTTTGATTGATTAATCATGTAACCTGTGTGAGTTCCACATTGTATTCCTGCCCATCTACATGCACACATCTGATCTACATAATTTGACTGATAGTTTCTGCCAATGATTCTAGGGCCTGCTCAAAGAGTACTCTGGACACCCCTATCTGGTCCCTTGGTGGAGACAAATGGACATCAATCTTGTCTCAAGTGTGTGTATGCATGCCTCCGATGCACTGTACAGTTTCCCAACCATTCTGATGAACAATTGGGGATGTGGCATTCTACGAGAAGGTATGGCGATAAAGCAGGAGTCTGATGTTGTCATTCTCTGCTTTGCCCATTATGAGCCGCGCTTGATCCTTATTAATCCCACCCCAAAAGGGGCAATCCAGCCCAAACTGCTAGGTCACTCCTCAATGATGAGGCCCAACAAGGCTAAAACATGTTTGGGGATGCTTGTCTTCTCGTGCAGAAGGGATATGAATTAGCAGTTCGGGCAGGACTCCCCCTTTTGGGCTGGGACCAAACCTGATTTGCATATGATCTTTCCCCTTCTGTAATGGGTTGGCAGGAGAAGAACGATGGTCTGGAGGGTTGCCCAGAGCAATGCCAGTGGTTAAGATTCATTCTAAACCATCCAGCCAGCCATTCTTTGTTTGTGCGTTAGAGAAGTCAAACTTCTGCGTGCAGAACCAACAATAACTTCTCACTCCCTGATAAATTAAAGAAGATCCCCACATTTGAACCACCATTTAACCTGGCTTTTGTCCATTGAGTGGCCATTTTGAAAACAGCCATCTCCTTTGTTTTCCAGTCCAGCCAATGTGATTTCAAGCTTGCAAATGTGTTTTTGCAGGGATTGTGAAGCAATGTTTTCTTCAGAAGCCTGCAGTCAACAGCAACAACATTGCCTCTGCTCCTGGTGGAGCTGGGGGTCACCTGAAGATGAACCCTGGATTTGGAGAGCCATTGTGCATGGCCTTTGTCCCTTAAGAGGCAATTCTGGAAGCAGGGAACACCCTCAATGGCCTGTCCAGCACATCTGCAGATCAGTTTTTACTAGCATTTCTCAGCAGAAACAACACCTGCTGATTCCTTGGGACTTTGACGCTCAGCTTAAGTAGATCTCTATATTTGGACAACCATTTTGACTAGCATTTGAACCTTGAGTGACCATTTTGGAAGAAAGCCACTCACACATTAAGTGATTTGAAGTCTGTAGGTCCAGATTTTACCATAATGTCCTTGTGATGCAGTGAGCTTCTCAGTGCATCTCATGAGCCAGAGTCATGCACTAGGCCCAACTACCCATGCTAATTCCCTGATGGGGTTAGGGTTCCTCTAAAGAGGACTCCAAAATTTGGACTACCATTTTGCCTGGGCTTTGTCAAATGAGTGGTGAAAGCTGGCATTCCCCACAAGTATTATGAAATAATCCAAATAAAGGCACTAATGGACAAACACCTGTAGGGAATGAGACCAGGACCAAGTGCAGGTGAAGTAAAAGATAAGTCTTTATAAAAAGTAAAATGGGGCACACAGTCATTGGACGAGGGGGACATCATCCAAACTGTAGGGGTGGTGCTCCTGGATTTGCTGGTGTTAAACTGGTTACTTCGTGGATAACGCGAGTCAGCTGGGCTCATCTGGGAGGGGTGCAAGGCCAGGCGATGTCAAAGTTGCAATGATGTAGACTATCTGACATTTGCCCTTGTGGCCACACATACCTTGCATATTATCTATAAGTTTTGACATATAAGAATTATATCACTAGACGTTTGACCTGGGCAATAAAAGTGAGAATACATGGGTCCAGGTGCCTAATCTATTCACAACAGTTCATTGACAGATTCATCAAGTATCCCTTTAGATCTCAGGAGAGGATGGTTTATTGTTTGTTAGTACAAAAAGAATATATTGCCACACATGGGATTAGTACTAGGGGGTGAACTGGGGTTGCACACAGGCAAGGGGCAGCATGTAACTTTTACATCCAAAAGGCTTTGGGGTGAGGGGGCCTCTATATTTCTTTGACCTGGGTCTGCGGGTGTAAGGCAGCTTTGTGGAGACAAATGTTTTTTTCTAGGACCAGGCTCCAGCCCGGTCATTCGCAGGGCATTGATGTAAAAGGGAAAGCGAGAGATATAGTGTTTAGTTTGATACTTCTCATGTCCAGGCTTCCGTGAGAACAGGACAGCTGTGGAGAAGGCAGAGGGGAGGAGGTGGGGGCTGGCTTGCTGACTGTGTGCGAACAATGAAGGGGGGAGATGCAGGCTACCTTCTAACGTTTTGAGTGTGGTCTAATGTAAAATGGAGTCAGTACCTGAACAAAATGGACTCTCGTGTCCTACAGGCCATGAACAGTTATGAGTCATTCAATGGGTACCGCACACCTTGCCCAGAGGCGCGTTGTCCCGCGGAATGAGAACATCACGTGCATTCGCATGGGAATGAAGGGGGGCCTGGGAGACCCTTCCTCCCTTACGGTGGCCAATTTGGAAGAAAGCATCCCCTTTATTTGCCGCCCAGCCCATATCATTTCAAACATGCACATCCAGTTTCAAAGAACAATTCTTTGTGAAGCAGTGCACTTCTAATACTTCTGACAACCCAGAAGTTTGCAATCAGCACCAACAACACCACCTTATTCCCTGGTGGAGTTGGGACTTGGCCGAAGAAGATCCCTACATTTGAGTAACTGTTTTGCCTGATGTTTGTACCTTGACGAATCAGGCAGCCCCCTCATCAGCCCTTCCAGCATATGAGATTGCAAGGCTTCAAATGATGTTGCTACCAGCATTTCCCTGTGATGAAGTGTCTTAATGCATCCCAGGAGCCATATGTCTTCAGGTAGCACCAACAACACTTGGTAACTCCTTGGTGCAGTTGGTTCTCAGCTGAATATGATCCCTGCATTTGAGCCACGATTGTGCTTTGCTCTTTTCTCTTGTGAGGCAATTTTGGAATCAAGAACTTTCCAGATTGGCCCTTCCAAACAATGTGAATGCAAGCCTACACATCTGTGTTTATCAGGATTTCCCTGTAAAGTAGTGAACTTTTCAATGCATCCCAGAAGCTAGAAGCCAGCAGTAATTACGAACAACACTTGTTCACCACTTTCTGTAGTTGGAGCTCAGCTGAGAACAACCCCTGAATTCAGACCACTGTTGTATCTGGCCTTTGTCCCCTGACTGGATATCATTGAAGCAGGCAGTTCCCTCATTAGCCATTCCAGCCCTTGTGGTTGCAAGCTTGCAGAAGTCGTTTTTAACAGATTTTCACTGTGAAGCTGTGAGCTTCTCAGTTCATCCCATCTCATTGTCGCTCCCTGGTGGAGTTGGATGTCAGCTGGAGATCTCTCCATATGGACCACCATTTTGCCTAGCCTTTGTCAATTTAGTTGCCACTTTGGAATCAGGCAACTCCCACATTAACCATACCCACCCATGGGGTTGTATACATACCGATCTGTTTTTAAAAGCATTTTCTTGTGAAGCGGTTAGCTTATCAGTGTATCCCAGAAGCTAGAAGCAAGCAGTCACCACCCATATAATCTTCCCATGCCCTGTTGGACTTCAAGCTCAGCTGAAGAAGGGCCTGTATTTGCATGGTCTCTGTCCCCTGAGTGGGTATTTTGGAAGTAGGGAGCTCGCTCATTGACCCTTCCAGCCAATGTGATTGCAACAATGATGATTCGGTTCTTACCATCATTTTAGTGTGAGGCAGTGAACTTCTCAGTGCCTCCCAGAGAAAAGAAGCCTGCAGTCAGCACTACTGACCTTTGTTCACTCCCTGGTGGAGATGCCTTGGTACCATAAGCAGAATTTTGTCAAGCATGCAGCACCCTCATTGGCCTTTCTAGTCCATGTGATTGCAAGCATGTAGGCCTAGTTTTGGCAGCAGTTCCATGTTAAACAATGAGCTTCTTAGTGCTTCCCAGAAGCCATGAGTCTGCAGTCAGCCAGAAAAAAAACTGCTCACTGTCTGGTGGGGATGGCTCACAGCTGAAGAGGAATCATTGCTTTGGGTCACCATTTTGCATTAGCTTTGTCCCTCCAGTAGCCATTTTGTAAGCAGCAGCTGCCACATAGGCCTTTCCAGGACATGTGCAATCCAGTAAAACCCTACCCGTAGCTGTCCCACCACCTGGTGGCCACAGCAAAGGTATGCACTGGCAGTGGCAGGTTCTGTCTGGCCCTGTTCGGGCTTTGTAGAGTTGGGGCCACCCATTTTGCCCTATTACAGCCTCCATCCATTTTTCAATCAATGCAGAACTAACACATGAGTCCCATTTCCTAAATCTGAGCAATAACTGTCATGAACTTCCACCACTACATGTACCATTTGTACCTTGATTGTATTTCCTGGCCACATAGAAACATGTGATCTCTTAAATTACATTTGTTTTGCCACTTATGATCATGTAATGTCTTAAATTGCATTTATTCCCTGAGATTAGATTATTTAAATAGTATTTCTTGGTCGCCTAGGACCCTGCAGTCCCACCTACTCTCTCCCATCACCTCTTGTCTACCATGCTACTGCTAACCCAGCTACTTCTCCTTACTCTTCATTCTCTCTCTCTCTCTCTCTCTTTCTCTCTCTCTCTCTCTCTCTCTCTCTCTCTCCCTCCTCTCTCTCTCTCTCCCTCTCTCTTTCTCTCTCTCTCTCTCTCTCTCATGAGTGTGATCATGGGAAGAAAGCTGGAGCGGGCCAGAAGAGTGAAGTCACAGGCATCCCAGGAACCAGGTAAACAGGATTTTGTGTGTATGTGTATGTTTGTGTGGTGGAGCAGGGGAACATTTCAAGAGCACAGGGGTGGAATTGAATTTACAGCAGGGAGTGGACAGGTGAAACACCACTGGAATGGGATAATTCTGCATTTTAAAGGCCCTACAAAATCAGCCAAAATAAATATTTTTGTGTTCGCCCTTCAAAATGCGGAAAAGAACATAGAATTGACACTGCCAAGCTGGCAAACTTTCAAAGAAACTTTGTCTCTTCCAATCCCCACATCTCTATAAAAGGTGTTTTTGTCTCATGATCAGCAAGGACACACCATTGACAACCATTCCCCTCTCTGAATTCACTCCCTCTTCCTCACCTCATCTACCACCCATCAGGCTTACTAAACCCCTTCTTCTGTGATGTTGACCTCTTACTTGATACACACCCAGCTGATCACTCTGCCATTCTAATAGCTGTGCTTAATCTCTCCAATATGACTAAAGTATAATGGCTCCACTCTCTCTCACTACTCACTCATCATCCAACATAACGTTTCAACCCACACCCAAGGCAACTCTCTTCATCTCATATTCTTGTGTTCCACCCTGCTCTCCCTGCTTCCACCATTGACATCCCCAACTCCTCTTTCATCCAGTTCACTGTCTCTTCACCTCCCTCCACACTCCCATCTCCCTCCCTCATAGATCGCCAAATGTAAATCCATGCCTTACTCCATGGATCCCTACCTTTACCAAGTCAGCATCTGTCTTCCTCCTACCACTCTCTCTATGTTCTCACTCAATTGAGCTCAACTTCCCAACTTCAACGCTGCACTTTATACCCACTTCGATTATGACTACTCTCCCCACTCATTCATCCCTCCTGCTTACTCCCTAAACCATGAGCTGATGATGACCACAATGTGTTGCTGCTTATGCCATTGTTGCAGAGAACTATCCCGCACTATTCTCACTTGCCACTTTTACAAGAACACTCTACTGACCCTGATCACAGCTCTCCAAACATTAAAACCCTCCCGTTACACTAATCTTGCTTCCTCTTCCTGCTTGCACCCTCATAAACTATCCATGACCCTCAAGGTAATGCTTTCATCCTTTGAGATCTGGTACATTTCCAACTCCCTCTCCATTGATGACTTTGCCTCCTGCATCTCCACTAAAAACACCAAAATTAATCATAATTATAATTATTCTTGTGTAACGTGCTTAATACCAATGAGTGGATTCTAAGCGCAGGATCAGGTGTCGAACATGTGTTGTGCTGTGTTGTCTTGCATGGAAGGCCAAAGCCTTGCCACTGAGCTCCTTGCCCGCCGTCCACAAATCCCACTACCTCACTCATTCTCGCTTACTCTCGTCTTCCCTACACTCTACATGCTATCTCACCTCTCACTCATCACCCTCAGACTTCCTACTCATCATTCATTCTGCATACCCATCTGTGTTCAATTGACCCCTTTGCACCACAAATTGTTATGTAACTAGCACTCTTCAGCTCCATTTGCTTCTCCACCATACTGAACTTATCTCTCTCAATTGGTATCTCCTCAGCCTGTTACAAGTCATACCTCTCCTTAAGGAACACAATGCTGAATCCAACAATCCCTCTTTCTACAGCCCTGTCTCTCTCCTTCCCTACCAATTTAAAATCTTAGAGAGAGAAAGGGAGAGCGATAGGAAGGGGACGGGGAGATATGTTTCCTTCAACCACATAGTAAAATATATTGATGCACACTCACTTGCTGTCTTCTCCAATCTGGATTTCAGTGTACACATTCCACAGAGACTGTGATCATTCACGCCAGCCATTCTCTAAGCACTGCCCATCACTCTCACTTTCCTTGCATTCTCATCTTTCTAGACATTTCAGCTGCCTATGTCACTGTGGATCATCCCTCCCAGCTTCAAACTCTTGTTCTCCTTGGCTTCAAGGACATTGTACTCGACTGGATGCCTTCACTCTCTCTGACCATACCTTACCCCTCTCATGAGGATCCATCAACTCCTCTCCAAACCTGTTCCTATGTGTTTTCCTCAATGATCAGTTCTAGGCCCTCTTCTTTTCACCCTCTCTCCTCAAAACTAATTTTCTCCTTTGGCTTAACTTTCATCTCTTTGCTAATTATACTCAGATATTATTCTCCTTTTCCTCCTTCACACCTGCAATCACTGAATATATAACCAACCGCCTAACTGCCATCTGCCATTGGATGGCTTTAGGCTGCCTCATGCTAAAGCCTTCAATGACAGCACTCATCTTTCTCCCTGCCTCCAATGCCAACCCCACACGTCACTTTCTCATTTTGACCCACTTGACCTCTTAAGGCCCTCACCCATGACGTGTACTCTTGGACACTACCACTGCAGCTAGACTCAGTGTCTTAAACATTAAAGAAAATCATCAAACACCTTTAACACCACTCCTCTATTTTGCCCAGGGAACTGGGCTACTGTATGGCACCTCTTCTTGGTCTACCCCCAACACGTTTGTTCTCCTCACCAAAGTCCTCAACTAGGCAACACCCACTCATTTCAACCTACACATAACACTCCCACCTCTGTTTACCAGCACTATGCTGGTTGGTTCTCCATGCAAAATTACCCCCTCTTTATATTCCTGTTACCCATCTGTAAATCCATCGATTGTGTTTCTCAACCCTACCTCACTGAATAGCTCCCACTGCAATCTCACTCTTAAACTCTCTGATCCTCATCTGTTTAGTCCCTGTGCCACCCATCTCTCCACTCTTTTTTCCCTTTTTTCCAATTTGTGCACCACTGTACTTGAATGCATTCCACCATCAATCAATGCTTTTTCTTCAGCTGAACCCGTCAAAACTAAGCTAAAATGCACCTGCCTGCAATGAAAGGTGGCCCCTTCCGTGAGCTAAGCAAACCACCCAACCCACCTCTCCTACATCATTCCCTCAGGACCACTCTATGTAGTTTATAACTATGTAAATAGTGGCCTCAAGCTCTCCATGTTAAAAATGTTGTAAGTTCCTCCCCATCCTGTCCCTAGTTTATGTTACCGTCACCACTTGGCATATGTCATTCAATCCAACAATTCTCTAATTTTAAGGCACTTTATCCTAGGATTGCCTCTGTTCTCTGTTATTGCCTACTTTGTAAGTCATTTCTGTTTCAAATGCCCCCTTGTTTTTAAAGAAATACAAACAAAAGTAGAAGCTCCTGGTTCATCCTCATTTCTCATTATTTTTATCCTTCAGCATAGCTCCCTGGACTGAGTGTCTGTGACCCTTGCTGTAATGGATTTCAGGGTAAAATCTATCCCATCCATTATTTCAATTAAACTGTTAGATTCAACATATGGACCGTCAAGTGTTTTGATGATTATGTCCTACTATCCCTTCAAAGTTTCAACAGAGTTTTAACAGAGGTCCTCCTGCTGAACTGAATTCCCAAGTCATTTATTTCAGGGGAACATTTCCTTTCTCACATTAACACCATATCTCTTGACAGGATTCTTAGATGTAGCCAAATTTATCAGGCATGATTAGCAAGTTAGGAGAGGGATCAGATGACTTTGGCAGCTTGAGTTCCAGCAATAGGCAGCCATCTCGACCAACAGTCTGCAGAACAACTAAGAAGGGGCAAGACAGTGATGTCTGATGGAGGGGGTACAGATTTCTGAGGAGGACATCAGTGTGGAGTGTGGAAGCATGCACAGTGCAGTACTGTCACTGGGGTACCTGCTAGAATACAACCTGTCCAATATGATAAGGGACAGTTATTTGGCTGATGCATAAGAACTCTGAGAACCCAACAGATTTAGTCACATATAAAATGTCTAAAACGCAATTAAGCCACAGGTGGACAACATTAGATTGTGTAAGGAAAAGTATCAGGAAGAGAATGCAACAATTGTTGTGCCCTGCTCATGACAGAGATGTCAATAACAATGATGTCTTCATCATCAGGGCGTGCATTTCTCTTGTCACTGGAACCCGTCATTTGCAATCCTATTGATGCTTGACTAGAGAAAGAAAGCGTCCATACTAAAAGAAATGATCAATATAGATGGGACTACAAGTACATACAGCGGACATTCATCAGTTAAAATTATGGATGCTTATCAATTGATGCATCACACACTGGTAGGGTTGATTAACCACTACAGAACTTGTTCAGTAAATGATCCACCTGGCCAGCATCTCTTGTGACAGTTACCATTGTATGCCTAATCTACCCATCTGCCAGTGTACATTCTGAGCAAATCTTCAGTGCTGCTGGGATCATGTTGTTTGATCACAGGAGAAGCATCACAGCACCCCATGTGGAACAACTAATATTCAAATGAAAGCAGAACTATATTGTGGAACACTATGGCAAAGCATCTGCAATAGCAACCTCCAACCTCTGATCATTAAAGAAGACTTGTATTCAGCTTAAATCAGACATCAGAAAGTAGAGGGAGGTTCTTTAGTGGGGCTTGTGTTTGTCAAACTGAGCTATCGTGACTTATGTCTTGTTACGGCCAATCATTATGAGAGGCCATAAGGGTATGTGCTACTATGGTTCTGTTCTTTATGCCTAATCCTGATCTTTTAGAGCCAGTATTGTGGAGGGATCAGGCATAGAGGTCATTTGAGAATATTAAGTGTTCTTCCCACAACATGAGAGACTAGATAAGCATTTTTCAGGTTCTCCATTCTACAACAAAGAAAAAAAAGACAAATATTGGGGTTTTCCCTGCTACATGAAAGGAAACATGAGCGTTTGCTGGATTCTCCCCTATTGCTGACAACACAAACATTTATATTTTGGTTCTCCTTGAAACATGAGAGTCACAAATATTTCACAGGGTCTCCATAATAGATGGCAGCAGCTTCCAGCCCATTTCCTCCTGGAGCTTCTGACATTATCTCAACCATTTGTCAATTTAGTGGGTGATGTTACAATGATTAGCATGCAGGTTATCTTCCAGAGCATCTTGGACTGCATTATCTTCCAGCTCTCCAATTGATCACCAGCCACAGAGTCAGACAATGCATTCTTCTCTACTGGACTCCTTAGAAGACTTTGGTTTTATCCAACATGTTAAAACAGCCACTCATAGTGGAGGCAATATGCACAACTGGATTCTGACCAGGAATATGAGCATCTCACCAATTAACGTGCATAGCTGTCCCTGGTCTGATCATTTTTTATCAGGCCCCATGCCTCTCTCATGTCAAAAGGTAAAAACTATAAAATGGTTAGAAACAGTCGGAAAATTACCCAAGATTGCTTTGCCTCATTGGTGTTGCCTCAGTTAAGCGATTTGGCATCAGACATCTCTCTGAAGAACCTTACAAAACAGTTTAGAAGTATCACTAATAGGCTTGTGACACCTTGTCACCATTACATTCAGTTCCAGTAAACAAATCCTCCAAGCAAAATAACTGGTTTAGCATTGAAGTGTTACTCTCAAGGAAAAACAAGCATGTTTATGACATAGCTGGAGGAAAAATCTGTGTGAGTGCTCTCTGCTAGCATATGAGAAAGCTGTAAAAAGTTATAAAACTACAATTTTTTAAGCTACTTTCAACGGGAGAATTCTTGCAGCTAAATCTAGCTCATGGGCATTGCTCTCGATTCTTCATGAATTGGAGGTGTAGGGAGGCACATTGACACAATGGATACAATTTGTAAAACCTTTATTGAAAATGTTGGGGTTGGTAACTAAGATGGGAGTAGTCTGGACCATCAAATGATAAACAAAACAGTCCTAGTGGAGTCTGCCAAATCAAAATGGCCTATGCTTACACAAATCTAATGCCTGCACTATCGTTTGTACAAAAAGTCTAATAAGGAGAAATATATGCAAAAGGAAAAATCAGTGTTCAAATGATAATGTGGCTGAACCAGCTCTCCTCCCGACATTAGGCCTCACTGGGTAAGGTGATGCTTGTAGGCAGAATGACACACTCTGGCTCGGTTTCCAACACAGTACACAGTTCAAATCCGTGGAGCAAGGCCCACCTGGCCTTCCATGTTAAATTTCCTTTCTTCGACTTCTAAAATAATATTTAAACAAAAACGTTCACAAAGATCCCCCTCTGCAGGGCTCAGTCCTTTCACCTCACAGTTCTCATAGGTCCCCTCTGCCGGGCTCAGACCTCTCACGATACAGTTCAACACAACGTTGCTAGGGGACTCCCTTCCCCAAGCTTAGTGTACTTTGGGTCTCCCTCAATTGAGCTCAGACCACTTTAGGATGTTGAAGTCTTTCGAATGTGCGTGGCTTTCTTTACAGACCACCGCAGGACAACTTCCACTCAACGTTCAATATTTTACTTTCACTCTTGCTGTTTGTTTGCCTTTTAGCTTCAACCAATGCCCCTTTCATGGAGACTTTCGAATGTGCTACTTCCGTTCACCAGACCACTCTGTTACTTAGTATTGCTGATCTCACAGCTGCATTTTACTTTAAAGTTCATTCACATGAATGCCTTTCTTCATGTCTCATCCACATGCATGCAGCCTTCACTTGTGATATATTGTAGCTACTTAATTCGCTTTAACACACACTGATCTCTCAGACCGCTTGCCTATTCACCATCTGTGTGCGCTTCTTTCTTGTTCTGCGATTTCCAATTTACGAGTCAAGGTTAGTTGCACAGGCTTGTCCTCGCCTCCCCAACTCTGCCGTTCACCGAGAGGGTCACTGTCATCCTTGAAAAACAATAAAATCTTCACTTGTGGGATCTGGCCTTCTCCAACGTGTCTTTCACGGTCTGTCGGAGGCAACAACCTCCTGTAAAGAAGCCTTAGGGTTTTCAGCCCGCTACTGTTGTCCCTTGGTCTGTCGCTTGGTCCGTCGCTCTCCTCTAGTGGTGTGCCTTTGTCCCGAAAGTTCTGCTTGCACTCGTGTTCCACCTTACTCAGAGTGTGTCTTTAGGTGTTGCCTTTTATGCGCGTGAGGAGAACTAAGATTGTTTGTATTTATTATTATGGGATTTAGTTTAAGACATTAAACTTTACACATAATTACATAAAATCCAAACATAAAAATATACAAAATACAGTTTTCAAAAAGAAAAATGAAATACAATTATTACTAATCACAAATACTAATAACGTGTACATTGTATTATAAATGAATAATACTTTCATGGATCACTCCATTTCTTTCTTGCCTGCCAATCGACTATACATCATATGAGCCCTTTGGCACTTCATGGTCTCTCACTGAGATCAGCATTAACAACTGAATGGGAGACAAGGAATGAGGCACTATGTTAGGGCAAAGGAAAGAGAACTCGGTCCCATGTGTTCCTATGTTAGCAGTATGAGATTCATCCCATGCATTCCCAACATGATGGTACTTAGTCCCCAAGGTGCACTCCACACTGCTGCGGATGGAGATGGTCTTTTGTTCAAGGTACTAAAATTCCTCATATTGAAATACCCAATAGGGTTTAAATCATCAACCAGACGTTGTAAAGTGCAGTGAGCAGTTGAATGCTCCTGGTGTTAATGCAGCGGAGCCAGAAAGACATCTCCCCAATTGTTTCCAGGTTGTGTACAAGTATGCCCAAATAGAGCTCATAAATTATGGCCATTTTTGGACATTCGGTCAGGAGATGTTTAGCAGTCTCTGGAATTTCATGATTCTTGAAAATTTGGCAAAAACAGTCCATCTTAGTCCATTAGGAATCTTACTGACAGTGCCTGTGACAGTCAAGGTGTCAGGGCTAGACGTGTAAATAGTATCTTGGGTCCAGTACAGACCCTTAACAGGCTTAACAGGCAGATTTTTGCTTCTAAACCCCAGCTTAAGCCCTCCATACAATACTCAGGGAGGCTCTACCATCCCTGTTGCAGGCAAAATCCCCAGGGGCACTGAAAAACGAGGGAACTACACTTCCAAGCACGCCGTGTGCTCCGTGGACCTGCCAGCAAGGGGAGGACCATGCCCAATGCAACTCGCATGCGCAGGCCATGCCAGTGCAAACCTGCTTGCTATTCCAGCCTTTGCGGGCGACGGACGTCTCCAGCCGAGCTCTTGAGAGGCACGCCTACGCAGGGGCAAGAATCCGCCTGATAGTATTCTAGGCCCACGCAACTGAGCACATGAGTGGGACGGGTCATGCTACGAGGGGAGAAAGTACTAACTGTTTAAAGACTGCATGGGGGCATGATTTACCGCAATGATTGGCAAAGACTAACCCGCATGTCAGATCGCATTTGGAACGTTACAGGACATAGAAATCTCTAATGTGATCGGCCACAGGTGAAGGCAACCCAGGTTGTGTGGTTTCTGAGAGAGCCACGGGAGGTCACGTTGGTAACGAACGTGTTATGGGTTCAGAGTGAACCAACTCCGAACCGTGTGCATTCCGAGAGTGCTATCGGAATACCGCATGTAAAGACAGCAGTGTTACCTTATTCAGCTGCTGCTTCACCTTATGTTTGTTTTGGTATCTTTCAGCGGAGCACATCTTGAACTATAAGAACTACCAGACTGCCCATGGGGAGCGTGGATAGCGAACCGCAGCAGTGCATTTCTATTGTTTAACATTCACTGTTGCAGTGTGTATATTTGGTTTTCACATGTCTCTAGCCATAGCTTGAATTTCTGTGCATGTGCATGCCAGCCCTCATTTGTGTTCTTCTCATTGTGTTTCTTATATGCAAAGAAGCCCAGTTTAGAAACTAATGGTTTATGTTTGAGCTTGTGGTGAACACTCTAAGCAGAAGTGAGTCCTTAGGGTCAAGAGCCAGGCAAAGGTTCCTGTTGGTTAGAAGCTCCAGTACAAAAGCTTCCAGTAAGGCTGAGCACACAACATTTGCTTGCTTGTGGTGAGTGCATGAATGACAGGGCGGAGTGAGACATCAAGCATAAGAAGGCAACCACAGGAGCTGAGGAGCATGTTACCCTAATTTTCACCAGCCTATCCACAACCACTTCCTAGCCCTTTTTCCGGTTATCCTGCATCCCTCTACCCATCAAATCCATGGACCCTAACCCTTTTTCCCTGGTGGGTTGCGGTTTGCCTGTGGTTCATACCAGTCCCAGGACTCAAGACCAAAAGGGGAGGCAGGAGTTTGTGCTGCCTCTGCGCCAGTCAAGATTGCCAGCAGACCTGACAGAGTAGCAAGCCCACGTATATTCCGGAGCCCAGGCAGCACAACCATCCATGACAGATGTGGTGGCCTTGTTGCAGGAGTTGAAGATGGAGCTTGCTGCAACCGGACAGGAATATCTGGCCCTAGCAGAACAGGTGCACACCCTAAAAGATCAAAATCAAGGCCAAGCGACCCGTTTGCCCTGAGACTCACCTACCCCAGTGCAGTTCAGGTGTCCACAGAGCCTCTACTCCCATTGGCAGCCCCTAAGCGATAGCAGGGGGATCCCCAGAAATGTAATCAGTTCATTATGCAATGCAAATTGTATTTTTTGACTAAGCCCACAGTGTTCCCAACGGCAGAGGCCTGTACTGCCTTCGTATAGCCTACCTGAGTGGGGATGCTGCATCCTGGGCTATCAGCTTCACTACTCAAGAATAGGGAATTACTGACTCTTCGGCAAGGAAGCAAGGAATTGGTCACATATGTTACCTCCTTCAACAGACAGGCCATGGAGACCGACTGGCCGCAGGATAAAAGGATGGCGCTGTTCTATCAAGGATTCTGAGACAACCTCAAAGACCTGATTGCACAGGTGGATCCTCAACCACAATGATCGATCTAGCGTTACGCCTGGATCAATGACAGAATGAACGACACCAAGATCGGCGGAAATGGGAAACAAAGCCTCTGGCACGCTTAGACCAACAAAGACCCACCAAAGCAGCGCCCATAAAAGGCACAGAAGAAACGATGCAGATTGGGTCATTTCGAGGACTGTTATCCAAAGATGAAAAAGAGAAAAGGAGACGGGACAAGCTCTGTCTGTATTGCGGCAATGCAGGACATTCAGTTCGGGAATGTCCCATCAAACCATCAAAGGGAGCCCCGTCGGGAAATGCACTGCTCACCAGTGAGGGTGGTTCAGTCGAGCGCAGCGAAATACACCCCAAAAAAGAAGACTACATCAAGAAGCCCTGCAGTTCGATGCCATTGTGGCCCTGCAATTTGGATTCATTCTAGGTTTATCTTGGCTACGAGTTCAAAATCCAGCAATAGACTGGGTTTCAGGCTTACTTCAGTTTCAATTGGATTATTGCAAGGAGCATTGTAGGATACCAAAAAATAACATCACACGCGTCATCGGGACCGCAGACATCGTGTTACCGGACGAGTATGCCGAGTATAGGGATGTCTTTAGGAAGATGGCAGCTGAAACCCTACCCCCACACCGACCCTTAGACTGCAGAATAGATCTGGAAGCAGGGGTCATATTACCATGCAGCAGGATTTACACCCTCACAGAGGCGGAAAATGAGCACCTGAAGACTTACATCAACACTAACTTAGCGAACGGTTTCATCAGACATTCCATGTCACCAGTCTCTTCCCCCTTGTTCTTCGTCCCCAAGAAAGCAGGAGACCTGAGGACTTGCAAAGACTACCGGGCCATCAACTGGATTACCAGAAAGAACCACTATCCACTTCTCCTGATACCGGTGATGCTAGATCAGGTGCGAGGATCTACAGTGTACACAAAACTGGACTTACGCGGGGCATGGTAGGCAGTGAAAAAGTCGAAAACATTATGTCAAAAGACATAATGTCAAAAAAGAATGTCAAAAAAAAAATGTGAATGTTTAATTTTTTTATTTCCATGTTTGTTTTGGGTTCCATGAGTAAAAAAAAGGGGGTAAAACAACAACAAAAAATTAAAAAGGGGGGTTGGGGGAACGCCCCCATTTTGAACAAAAAGCAATTAAAAATAGACATTTGAATTTTTTTTTTTGCATTTTTTTTTCGACATTATGACTTTCGACATAATGTCATTCGAATTTATCGCTATAAACCGCCGGGTATACCATCTTGTCCATGTAAGGGAGGGAGAAGAATGGAAGATGGCCTTCCAAACTAAGTTTGGTTTGTACAAGTACCAGGTGATGCCCTTTGGGCTTTGCAACGCTCCAGTGGCATTCCAGCATTTCCTGGATAAAGTGCTACAGGGTTACCTGGATGTGTTTGCTGTCGTATACATAGACAACATATTGATATACTCGCAGAACATGGAAGAACATCGGAAGCATGTGAAGGCTGTCCTACAGAGGCTGAAGGAACACCAGTTGTATTCAAAGTTGGAAAAGTGTGAGTTTTCACCAGTCAACAGTGGAGTTTTTGGGCTTCATATTTTCGCCCCAGGGAGTCACCATGGATAAACGAAAGGTACAAGTCATCATTGACTTGCCGTCCCCTACCTCAGTAAAGAAAGTGCAAACAGTGTTGGGGTTTGCCAACTTCTACAGACTTTCATAGAGGGTTTCTCTCAGAAGGTCCACCCAATCACTTGTCTCCTCAAGAAAGGCATACCGTTCAAGTGGTATATAGCAGCTGAGGAGGGATATGAGAAGTTCAAGAACGCTTTCACTCTGCACCCGCACTACTGCAACCGGACCCAACCAAACCTTTCGTGGTGGAAACAGACGCATCCGGTTATGCCATTGGGGCTATTCTTTCACAATGGGACAACCATGGACAACTGCACCCTGTGGCCTACAACTCAAGAACATTACTGCCTGCAGAGCAAAACAATGTTGTAGCCGACAGAGAACTTCTAGCTATTAAAGCAGCCTTTGGCAAATGGTGCCACTATCTGATGGGTGCAAGGCATACAATCACAATCTTCACAGACCATCGGAATCTGCATTTCCTGAAAACAGCCATAGCCTTAAGCCCTCGACAGCTACGGTGGGCTATGTATTTTACCGAATATGATTTTATGGTTACGTACCGGCCTGGAGCTGAGAACAAGAAAGCGGATATCCTGTCCCGGTATCCAGAACCAAACACAGAACAAGAAGGAAGTCCAGTGGAACCAAGACCCATAGTAGACCCAACACATGATATAGGAAGCATAGTGGTGGGTGACATGTTCGAAGACATCAGAAAGGCCATGGCGGCGCAGGAACTGGTGCAATGAACATCACAAGACAAGGATCGGACTGCTAAGGAAGGACTACCATTCTACAAAATGAGTCTATATCTGCCTACAGCGCGGTTACTACAAAAAGAACTTTGTTGGTGTCATGACTCACCCTTCGTAGAGCACCCGGGGGCAACTAAGACCCTTGAACTCCTCACTAGACACTTCTGGTGGCCCCAAATGACCAAGGATGTGCAACATTATGTAACCCGATGTGAGAACTGCTTACGGAACAAAGCGTAACACCAAAAGCCAGCCAACAGATGCCAACACCACCCAGGCCTTGGCGTATGGTCTCACTCGACCTCATAGTAGAGCTTCCTGTGAACCAAGGGTTTATATCCATTCTAGTGTTTGTGGACTACCTAAAACAATTGGGACATTTTATACCATGCAAGGGGACGCCTTCTGCTGGCTTTTTAGCCAATTTGTTTTTGCAAAACATAATCCGATTACATGGGATACCTCAGTGTGTCATCTGTGACAGATGACACACAGTTTACTTCACATTTCTGGAAGGTGTTCTGTAAAACAGTGGGCATCGAGATACTCCTGCCCACCAGTTACCATCCAGAAATGGATAGGGAGACCGAACGTCTGAATCAAACTTTTGAACAGTACTTACGCTGTATGACTCATGATAAGGAAGAATCCTGGGCTGATATAATCTGCTTGCGGAATTCGCCTACAACAACGCGATTCATTCATCAACAAAGGCACCACCATTTTTTGCTACATATGGGTGTCACCCACACTTTCAGCCTATGCCACAAACTGAGGTTTCTACAGTCCCAGCAGTTGAGGAACAAAGAAAACAAACAGAGAACACATGGCATGTAATCCAAAGCAACTTATCAGTAGCAAAATTGAACTACAAACAATATGCAGACAACAAACGTCGACTGAGTCCTTCCTACCAAGTTGGATATACAGTATGACTTTCCACACAAAATCTACACTTGCAGGGCCCAAGAAAGTTCCAAGCCAGTTACATTGGTCCATTTCTGATTGAGGCAAAAATTAACCCAGTGGCAGTGCGCCTGACCCTACCCCAATGAACGCACATCCATCCCATATTCCATGTGGCCTTATTGAAGGCAGCCCCTCCGTCCATAAAATCAAAAAGACCCCCACCAATTCTGGTAGACGGGCACCTTGAATATGAAGTCAAGGCAATTCTAGACTTGTGTATTAAACAATGAGAACTATGCTATCTAGTAGACTGGAAAGGATATGACCCAGAGAACAGTCATGGGAACCTGCATCCAATGTACATGCTCCTCGGCTCCTTTGCCGCTTCCACCATAATAACCCCACAAAACCAGGGTCTGCGAGAAGGAGGGGGAGTACTGTCAGGGCTGTACGTGTAAATAGTTTGATGGGTCCAGTACAGACGCTTAACAGGCAGCATTATGCTTCTAAACCCCAGCTTAAGCCCTCCATACATTACTCAAGGAGGCTCTACCATCCTTGTTGCAGGCAAAACCCGGGTGCACAAAAACATGAGGTAACTACACTTCACAGTAGGCTGTGTGCTCCACGGACCTGCCGGCAAGGGAAGGAGCACGCCCAATGCAACGCACATGCTTGGGCCGCGCCCATGCAAACCTGCTTGCTATTCCGGCCTTTGGGGAGGATGGACGTCTCCAGCAGAGCTCTTGAGAGACATCCCTACGCAGTGCAAGAACCCGCCTAGTATTCCAGGCCCTGCGCAACCAAACAGATAAGTGGGACGGGTCATGCTACGAGGGGAGAAAGTACTAACTGTTTAAAGACTGCATGGGGGCATGATTTACCGCAATGATTGTCAGCTCGCACTTGGAATGTTACTGAATGTAGAGAACTCTAATGCAATCGGCCACGAGTGAAGGCAACCCAGGCTGTGTAGTTTCCGTGAGAGCAATGGGAGGCCACGTTGATAAACAAATGTGCTATGGTTCCGGAGAACCAACTCCGGACCATGTGCATTTCGAGAGTGCTATCGGAATAACGCATGTAAAGACAGCAGTGTTACCTTATTCAGCCGCTGCTCTGCCTTACGTTTGTTTTGGTATCTTTCAGCAGAGCACGTCTTCAACGATAAGAACTACCAGACCACCCAAGGGGAGCGCTGGACAGCGAACCGCAGCTAAGTGCATTTCTATTGTTTAATGCGCGCTGTTGCAGTGTGTATATTTGGTTTTCACATATCGCTGGTCATAGCTAGCATTTCTGGTGCATGTGCATGTCAGCCCTCATTTGTGTTCTTCTCATTGTGTTTCTTATATGCAAAGAAGCCCAGTTTAGAAACTAATGGTTTCTGTTTGAGCTTGTGGTGAACGCTCTAAGCAGTAGTGAGTCCTTAGGGTCCTTAGGTGCTTAGGGTCAAGAGCCAGGCAAAGGCTACTGTTGGTTAGAAGCTCCAATACAAAGGCTTCCAGTAAGGCTGGACACACAATGTTTGCTTGCTTGTGGTGAGTGCATGAGTGACAGGGCGCAGTGAGACATCAGTCATAAGAAGGCAAACACAGGAGCTGAGGAGCATGTTACCCTAATTTCCCCCAGCCTATCTGCAACCTATTCTTAACCCTCTTTCCGGTTATCCTGCATCCCTCAACCCATCCAATCCACGGATCCTAACCCTCTTTCCCCGGCGGGTTGCGGTTTGCCTGTGGTTCATACCATTCCCAGGTGCCAAGACCCAACAGGGAGACAGAAGTTTGTGCTGCCTCTGCGCCAGTCAAGATTGCCACCGGACCTGACACAAGGTGGGAAGTTGTGCCAATCTCATTAATAATATGAAACACCTAAGTCTCTTTGAAGGACAGAGATTAAGATAGCATTGGGACTTCCTAAATGTATATAGCATATATTAGACAATTTGGTATGTTTTTAGCCCACTAAGGTGAGCATAATTCTCCAACCAATACCAGAGTTCTATTTGCTTGGCTAGAGAATTCTGCATTTTCATCAAGTCATTCCCCCGTGACCAGCATATCTCAGTGTAGAGTTTGTCCATGGCCTCTTTCAATGTGCAAGTAGAAAAGGGTTTTGATGATTCCTGATGAATAGCTGTCAGCAAAGCATTATTTGTGTTGCAGCACATCTTCAGGTAAAGGTCTGCTCTCTTTTTCAAGACAAAGGCTTTTAGAGAGATTAAACCCAAATCTAGTCTTATAATAGCCATCTGACCGCAGACCGGTAAGCCAAGGATCTTCCGCCAAAATGTACCCTCAATAACCTGGAGCTATTTAAGATCTATATGTCTAATTTGTATCAGGTGGTATCAGGTGGTATCAGATGGTATCAGATGTACGCACTTAGTGTAAAAGGCCTGACTTTGCCTGACCCGATTAACGGGACAGGTCAGTACGACGTGAGAGAGTTAGTCTGGTTACTCTCACTCACTCGCTTAATGGGCCCAGTGTACAAAGGGGTGGTGGGGAGTTTGGACTTCAGAAAATTAAAATAAATAGGATAAGATAGATGAACAAAACAGGGGGGGAATACTGCATCTCACCATCGGCTATCTCACCCAATTCCTGAAGACCCTCATCCAGATGATCGTCCCGCACTGGTCCACCCCAGGGTCTGAATCCAAAGGCGATGGCTGTGCCCTAGCAACCTGAGAGAGAGATCCCCAGGGACTAGCGGGTGAGACACCCTCTGGTTTCTCACAGAGGGAAAGTCTGCTAAAACTACAATTGAGGTGGATCAAAATTGGTGACAAAATATTCAGTGCATACATGCATTTTTCTCTGCCTAGAACTACTTTTGCCAGATCGTGGCAGATCTTTAAGTCTTCAACTGGGGCTCTATTTATAATAACATATAAATCATATGTTTTAGCCTATATATTTGGAAAAAGTGCTGCAAGATGCACAGTTTGCACCATTTGCACAAAGTAGCTTACTTCGTTAGTCATGGGAAATAATGTGCGCACGAAAGCCATCCATTTCCACACTTAGAGAAAAATAATTACAGGGAACATTGATTCCCAGTTGTATAAATTGAGTTCTAATGATATTAAGGCACCCTTATCTGATCTGGATAAGAATGATAAACATGAAATGTTGCTTAAATGAGGCAAATTTCAATCTGAAAAGGTGATCAAGCATATTACTGCACACATTTTGTTAGTACAATATTTTGTAATCCCAGCATTGCCAACTTAAACACCCTGGTGCATTTTGCTGTCGAGAATGAATTGGGCCAGGGTTATATATCAGACAATCTTAAAACTAGGCCGTTCTCCTCATGATTGTCTTTTTGGGTCAAACAACATAAAATGTTGCCAAGAAATATCATAATTGGGACTGTTTAAGTAGGCCACCCTAGCTTAGTGAAAGTCCTCAGTGCAGTGTTGACACATTGGGCCTCATTACACTGTAGGAGGTAACCATGCCGCTACTCCCTTACCGCATACCGGGTCCGGGTAGGCGGTATGGGGACTTACTGGGTCATTCCGACCCTGGAGGATCCGGTAAGTCCCCATTCCAAATACCATTCCCCATTCCCATTTGAGCCCATTTATGGCTCAAATGGGAATGGGGAAGGAGCTAATAACGGTACCGCAATTTGCAATTTGCGGTACCGTTATTAGCTCTGAAGTCCCTCAGCGGGCCCCGTCCTTAACGCCTGCTCAGACTAGGCGTTAAGGACGGGACCCGCTGAGGGACCTCGTAGTAGGGGGCTAAGGGATTACCGGCATGGTGACCTTACTGGTGCCGGTAATCCCTTAGCGCCTACCGTGTAATGAAATAATTGTGGGTCGGCATAGGAAATGCGTTTGTATGTTCCTACATACAAACAACTAATACACTGGGGAAAAGGGTCATGAAAAGAAGCCAGCTACATTTCACTCTGCGCTTATGGCCACACAGAATATTATTTACAATGTGTTTCGGATGCCGCCACTAGGCTCCAGCATTTTTGATTTAGATTCAAGGCTCTCTCCTTGGCGGAACATTGGCTGTGTGGGAACAAACAAGAGAAGACATATCGATTTTCCCTTTCTGGCCAGCTTTTTGTACTCTGATGCAAAATATGCACAAATTCAGGCTTTCACATTCCTCCTGCTTCCGCTTCTGTTTTCACAAGGATTCCGATCGCTTCCACACCTCAAATGAATACCTTACCCGGCTGTGGAATGGGCACTAAAACACTGCTTATAAACAACATTGAGGATACGAACCAGGGAGAACAGTAAAAAAATTGATTGATAATGTTTCATTGTTGTGTTAAATTGTCATTTATAAAAAAAAATGTTATTGTTATTCTTGTATTTTGTAGATATAAATGAACAACCCCATGTACAGTCCCACCTCACAATTCTGGCTGGGTGTTCTGGTTAAAACTCTAATTTAGTTAAATAAAAGTGAAACCTATGACGTAGAAGTCACCACAAGATATCAGATTTATATTACATGAGCTTACACAACTAAAGTTGCGCTGCCTGGAACAATCTCGCTGTAGGATAGCACACACATTCAGTAGCCATAGTATATAGTGACATATATTTCTGAAATGTCTACTCAATAATGCAACTCTGCCTTTGAGCAATCCTAAATTATATGGTGGAGTGCTGCTTATGGGCCAGTATATTAAAGCTCTCTGCAATTGATAGCTTCAGTTAACATTTAACAGTTAACATTTACAGAAAATCAACTTCAGCCGGAAAATAGCCTGTCCAGAACATTTTCTTTTCTCCATTAGCAAAAACAAGTATTGGTCCAGAGAAAGGCTGCAAATCCTATGTGCGTGCAATCTAAAAGCAGACTAAAATGAGTTTAATCTAATTATTCAAGTTTGGGTTAGGAAAAGAACTGCTTTCCATTTAGAACGCACAGGATCTTGTTTCACCCATCCAGTATAGGAAAATAATGTTATGATTTCCTAATACCAGGATGAGTGCCCTTTCCCACTTAATTTTGCAAATCGGATCCAATTGATACAGGATTCTTTTTCTCTACTATGTAAAGTGAAAAGCATTTGGTAGTGGAAATGACATTCCCACATTCGTTTTGGATATCTATGGCTTTCACTGATCTCACATTTATCAATCATTTCTTCAAGAGTCTTTTGTGCATGCATATTCGAACCACAGCCCAGTGTTGGCTATCTCCGTGAAAACTGTGCTTAGGCTGCAAAGAAATGATATATGTTTTACACTGCACACACATCACAGAAATGTATTTTTGTTTTGGATTGAAGTGACATCTCAATTGGTTTCAAATGCAGTGAAAATAAAAAATGCATTTCACCTAAAGAAGTTGATATCTCTTATTTAAAATGCATGCCCACAAGTAGAACTCACCTCCGCAATTCCCTCACACCCCAGGGACTTAGCAGGGCAATGATTCTAGGGGGTTATCTAACTACATTTGGGGATTGTTTTCATTTCCACTTTGAAACATTCTTTAATATGCCACTGAATCCAAATAGACCCTCATGAGTTTTCAAATAAACAAGTCTGTTCCAGGTAATATTCTCCTCATAGGTAGGGCTCAGTCCATGTCTGGATATGCGACATATAAACATATCCATTTTGAAAATGTAGTTAATTTTAAATAAACATGGGCCATCTGTGTGGGTTCTCTTACTAATTGCTGGGCATCCTGATTCAGTGAAAGGCACTTCGTAGCTATATTATCCCACCTTGGTAAGTTGCTGGACCTCCAGCAAGAGATTAGCTGTTGAGCCCATGATGGCGATGTGCAGAAAAAGAGACTTGCAGTCCAGGATCATATCCTATGGTGATATGTTGTCATTGCTTGGATTGTTGTGTACAAGTGTGATTCCACATCCTTGCTTGCCAGTTCGATTGGCTACTTTAATGTTGGAACCAAGGGGATGTTCTCTTGTATTACTACACAGTAGTCATCTTTCAGCCAGGTTTCTGTAACCTTACAGGTCCCAGGCACCCACACCAGTCCCTGCACTTGCCTCCGGGTCCTGCACTATTTGCAGCACTACGCACTTCCCAAGAGACAACCCTCGGCACTAACCCGGCCCTCCTGGACCAGGCACAATTCCCTTTGACCATCACTCGCACTTCCTGTCTGGAACTTACATGTTTGGAATGCACCTTACCCAGTAAGTTTTTTGTCTGTCTGTTCCTTGTCCCCCCACCCCTTTTTGCATTCTGCACCTGAAACACTTGTGTTAGTGGCACATCGTAAGGCACAATAACCTACTCATATCCCCTCCTATCCTAACTGCTGGTCACGCACATGCATTATTGTCAGTTTGTCATGCTTGTACTCCATTCTCCGCCCTCCCTCCCCTCCCCCACCAACTACCTGGTAACGCACTTGAATTAGCATTAATGTCAGGCCTAGTACGCTAATTATAACTGTATATCATTCTGAAATTCCCAAGGCCTTATGAATGATTGTATCCCATGTTCCCCTTCCATCTTGGAGTGCTTTGAAGCACTCGTTTTGTGTATCAACTCTTTATAAATAAACAATACAATACAATGCAAAATGAATAGTAGTTCTGCCTTGTCTTTTGTGGCCATGTCACAAAGATCTGTGCTATGTTTGGCTATTTATTGGCATTACTATGTATGCTTCTGGTACTGTGTTATTCTTATTGAATTTGACTAAAAAGGTGGCACAAATTGGCACCCTATAAGCAAATTCATTGCTATAGACAAGAGCAGGAGCGTTTAAGACACATAATATTTCATTGGGATGGCAACTGGCAAAGCAATGCATTGTGCAAAGTACGGTTGCTCTTTTCTATGGCCTTACATGCCATTTGAACGAATGAGTGCTTGTTTGGCAACATTGGCAAGAATCACATCTGGGCCACAGCCATCTGACTTGCTTTTGTCACTATTGGCGAGAACATCTCTTCACCATTGTCAGGGTGTATAGGAAAACCCATATATGATAAACAGACTGCAGTAGAATTCCCACAACTATCTTCTAAGGAGAAGAGGAAGGTCAGCACCTTGGTTGCTGGATGCGCTGAAGCAGGCATTGTGAACGACCAGATGTTTGTAAGCACAACAGTGTCTCTTAAATGCAGTGACCAGAGAGCCACTGTCATCAGGATGGCGAGCAGCAGATCCCTGATATGAGGAGCTCTGGGATCACACCAGGTCAGGAAAACACACGCACGTATCTAACACGGGTGAAACATGGACCAGACCTCCGTTTCTCATAGCAGGAGCAAGCATCTGACAACATCTGGCGATCAATCTACAGACTTGGGAATTGGGGGATAATACACAAAGCAGTGCTGCAGAGCCTGTTCAGCAGTAATGGTGTGTTGACTGTGTAGGGAATGTCAGCCCTACCTACTGGGTCAGACACGTACTGCTTGGGATTCAGGTAGGCATCCTAACATATAGTGCCTGTATCGGAATTTAGTGGTTGCTGTAATTAACCAGTGGTGTGCATTTGAAAACTGCCTCCCCTATTGCTGATTCCAATTGTTTGTTGCTGCCCCTGCATGCAGAAAGCTCAGCGGTATAAACCCTGAGTGTGATGAGCAGTAATGCACCGGGGGTTTCATCACATTTTATTGAATTGGCCTCTGCAGATGTTCCGACTGTGCCAACCCTGAACAGCACTGTTTACATCAAAATAAAAAATGTAACCAGTCCATGTGCCAGCCGCTGGTGCACTCATAAAAGGGCTCTGGGTAAATTTCCATTGCACCGGAAGGATGAGCCGAAAAAGAGGAGCGAAGGATCTCTCCAATGCCAGAAGCAGACATTGTGTATCACTATGATGATTGAATTATCGTGTGCAGCTCCAGGGATCTGGCTTCCCCTTCCCAAAGCTAGAGGTCAGGAGGTGTACTTGGGCATGTGTCATGCTTTATGGAAGTGTGATTTTAGAAAGGAATACTACTGTAACTAAACCTCTGGAGTATAGGAAAGTTTACAGGGATTGGGATAACTCTTGGACATTCAATGAATGGGTGGCACTGCCCACGCATGGCCCCCACCAATCATAGAGGTTCTCCTCTGCTAAGGGAAGAGTACTCCCTTTACAGACATTAACTCCATTATCCATCTTGGACAGTTTGCGCCTTTCGCTGAATCTGTGAATATAATCTAATCTCACATGTCGAAAAACAACGTTCTTGGGGAGCTTTTCTCAGCAAACAACAATTATCAATTGATTTAAGCAATTAATAAAAGGCATTTCCTTACAGCCACAAAGTCAACGCGTGGGTCATCGAAAAGAATTCATTTTAAACACAAATGAATATACACTACTAGTTTGCATTGCAAGATCAGTCAGGATATTATAGTGACTGTTCTGTCCAAGTAAGGTCCGTCGACCATTTCTGTCGAATGTGCAAATGCTTAGTAGAAACATGATGGTGACCTTTGACCTGATCTGAACTAAATACACTCTAAAACTAAGGTCTAATGGTCAGTTAATACGGTGATCTGGTTGATCCCTTTCTTCTTGCGATATTGAAATATTGAATGCCTTAAGCACAAGCATTTTCGGTTTTGAAAGGTAGAGTAGAACTTTTAGCCAATAACATTGCAGACCATTGGTAGAGGTATTAGAGAGGGGAGAACAGGTGCTGCCAAGCAGAATATCTCCTCTTGTATGCCTGAAGCATGCATTCTTACATAGTCTTGATTTAGTGTTTTTGGCGTTTTCATATATGAACGAATGAGTTGCTTGTTAAACAAAATGTGTACCAACCACACACTCTTCAGCAGAATGCACCTTAACACTGGAGCCACAAAGCTGGGAATGCTGTGTGGAGATGTGAAGAGCTTGCTCACCCTCCCACCACTGCTCACCCACTAAACCTCACCCAGAGCTGATATAACTAGATAAGTAGAGACCACCATCACGGAATGGGGCCGCCTCTGCTTTACACCAGTCCCAGCATCGATATAATGGGATAGTGTATTTGTCTCAATTCAATTACAACTTCAGCCAGGCCAGGTCACAATCCTCATTAGTATTCCATTATTTTCGTAGTATCTGGGGAAATGAAAAATATCATTGTGAGAGTGTTATTACAATCTGTTAATTAACAACCCATTTGATACATGTATTGCAATCCACTCTGCTCTAATACCAGAAGTGTATGGGCTATCATCTTTAACACTAAGGGGTCGATTCATGGAATTAATGTGCGCCGAAAATTCCCGCGCAGAGGTGCCAAAACGTGCGATTTGCAGTAAAAGTGTGAAAATCACAGTGCAAGTGCGAAAATCGCAGGGAAACCAGCGCACATCGATTCATGGAAGTCCGTGCGCGAGAAAAACATTGGATGTGCGCTGAAAAAGTGCGCCGCGCAGGCCGGCGCACAGGTCATCCAACAGCGTGCGCCACGGCCACTGCGAAATCGCACATAGCGCGGCGCACATCATAAAAATAGGCGGAACACGGGGCGTAACACTCGGAATGGGGAACAACGCGTGAAAATATGGGCATCACGGGGGAAGTACAGGAGGCAAGTGCGCGGAACGCCCACACGCTCGCCTACAACCCGTATTCATGGAATCGAATAGGGCAAACCAGCGCACGGTCAAAGACGCGCACAGGGCCAAACAAGTACGCCACAAGAAAGCAGGCGGTAGCGTCCCTGCGCCTGAAAAAAATGTGCGCCAAAATGTGCGCTAACAAAAAGCACCCATATACAACCATGATAAATGGTCCATACAGTGGCCCTCTAGGACAAATGAGGTGCAAAGGGGTACCGACAAACACGGACACCCGCTGTGTGAAAAATAGCGTGTGCGTGTGTTCCTGGGTGCGCGGGAAGTTCATACGCGATTGGCCTGGGTACGTGTACTTCGGGGTGCGCGGGAAGTTCCACACGCGATTGGCCTGGGTACATGTACTTCGGGGTGCGCGGGAAGTTCCACACGTGATTAGCCTGGGTACGTGTACTACGGGGTGCACGGGAAGTTCCACACGTGAATAGCCTGGGTATGTGTGTTTCGGGCTGCGCAGGAAGTTCCACACGCGATTGGCCTGGTTACGTGTACTTCAGGATGCGCGGGAAGTTCCACACGCGATTGGCCTGGGTACGTGTACTTCGGGTGCACGGGAAGTTCCACACGCGATTGGTCTGGGTACGTGTATTCCGAGGTGCGCGGGAAGATTCATACGCAATTTCAGCATGGTACGTGTATTTCGGTGGTGCCGGGGAATGCTACACGTGATTTGGCCGTCTGGGTCCTCCCAGGTTTTCCCTCTACACCCTCCACGGCCCCTGCAGGCAGTCCACACCACAGGGGACTACCCTGCACCCCTGCTCATGTCCCAAAGGCAACCCATCCACCATGGCCATGCCCCCCAGCCAACCCACATGTCACCTTGCACTACTGATCCCCAACACATGTCTACCATCACCCCCACCCCCCAGCAGTGCAGGGCACCCTCCACCATGCCCCCACTCATGTCCCCCTGCACCCTCACCCCCCAGCAGTGCAGGGCACCCTCCACCAGGCCCCCACACATGTCTCCCACCACCCCCACCGTCCAGCAGTGCAGGGGCAGCCTCCACCAGGCCCCCACTCATGTCTTTCACCACCCCCACCCCCCAGCAGTGCAGGGGCAGCCTCCATCAGGCCCCCACTCATGTCTCCTATCACCCCCACCCCCGAGCAGTGCAGGGGCAGCCTCCACCAGGCCCCCACTCATGTCTCCCATCACCCCCACCCCCCAGCAGTGCAGGGGCAGCCTCCACCAGGCCCCCACTCATGTCCCCCTGCACCCCCACTCCCCAGCAGTGCAGGGGCAGCCACCACCAGGCCCCCACTCATGTCTCCCATCACCCCCACCCCCCAGCAGTCCAGGGGCAGCCTCCACCAGGCCCCCACTCATGTCTTCCACCACCCCCACCCCCCAGCATCCAGGGGCACCCTCCACCAGGCCCCCACTCATGTCCAACTCATGTCTCCCACCACCTCACCCCCAGCAGTGCAGGGGCAGCCTCCACCAGGCCCGCACTCATGTCTCCCATCACCCCCACCCCCAGCAGTGCAGGGGCAGCCTCCACCAGGTCCCCACTCATGTCTCCCATCACCCCCACCCCCCAGCAGTGCAGGGCACCCTCCACCATGACCCCACTCATGTCCCCCTGCACCCCCACCCCCCATCAGTGCAGGGCACCCTCCACCAGGCCCCCACACATGACTCCTACCACCCCCACCCCCAGCTGTGCAGGGGCAGCCTCCACCAGGCCCCCACTCATGTCTCCCATCACCCCCACCACCCAGCAGTGCAGGGGCAGCCTCCACCAGGCCCCCACTCATGTCTCCCATCACCCCCACCCCCCAGCAGTGCAGGGGCAGCCTCCACCAGGCCCCCACTCATGTCCCCCTGCACCCCCACCCCCCAGCAGTGCAGGGGCAGCCACCACCAGGCCCCCACTCATGTCTCCCATCACCCCCACCCCCCAGCAGTCCAGGGGCAGCCTCCACCAGGCCCCCACTCATGTCTTCCACCACCCCCACCCCCCAGCATCCAGGGGCACCCTCCACCAGGCCCCCACTCATGTCCAACTCATGTCTCCCACCACCCCCACCCCCAGCAGTGCAGGGGCAGCCTCCACCAGGCCCGCACTCATGTCTCCCATCACCCCCACCCCCAGCAGTGCAGGGGCAGCCTCCACCAGGTCCCCACTCATGTCTCCCATCACCCCCACCCTCCAGCAGTGCAGGGCACCCTCCACCATGACCCCACTCATGTCCCCCTGCACCCCCACCCCCCAGCAGTGCAGGGCACCCTCCACCAGGCCCCCACACATGACTCCCATCACCCCCACCCCCCAGCAGTGCAGGGCACCCTCCACCAGGCCCCCACACATGTCTCCCACCACCCCCACCGCCCAGCAGTGCAGGGGCAGCCTCCACCAGGCCCCCACTCATGTCTTTCACCACCCCCACCCCCCAGCAGTGCAGGGGCAGCCTCCACCAGGCCCCCACTCATGTCTCCTATCACCCCCACCCCCGAGCAGTGCAGGGGCAGCCTCCACCAGGCCCCCACTCATGTCTCCATCACCCCCACCCCCCAGCAGTGCAGGGGCAGCCTCCACCAGGCCCCCACTCATGTCCCCCTGCACCCCCACCCCCCAGCAGTGCAGGGGCAGCCACCACCAGGCCCCCACTCATGTCTCCCATCACCCCCACCCCCAGCAGTCCAGGGGCAGCCTCCACCAGGCCCCCACTCATGTCTTCCACCACCCCCACCCCCCAGCATCCAGGGGCACCCTCCACCAGGCCCCCACTCATGTCCAAATCATGTCTCCCACCACCCCCACCCCCAGCAGTGCAGGGGCAGCCTCCACCAGGCCCGCACTCATGTCTCCCATCACCCCCACCCCCAGCAGTGCAGGGGCAGCCTCCACCAGGTCCCCACTCATGTCTCCCATCACCCCCACCCCCCAGCAGTGCAGGGCACCCTCCACCATGACCCCACTAATGTCCCCCTGCACCCCCACCCCCCAGCAGTCAGGGCACCCTCCACCAGGCCCCCACACATGACTCCCACCACCCCCACCCCCCAGCTGTGCAGGGGCAGCCTCCACCAGGCCCCCACTCATGTCGCCCATCACCCCCACCCCCAGCAGTGCAGGGGCAGCCTCCACCAGGCCCCCACTCATGTCTCCCTGCACCCCCACCCCCAGCAGTGCAGGGGCAGCCTCCACCAGGCCCGCACTCATGTCTCCCACCCCCCTACCGCCCCCCAGCAGTGCAGGGCACCCTCCACCAGGCCCCCACACATGTCTCCCACCACCCCCACCCCCCCAGCAGTGCAGGGGCAGCCTCCACCAGGCACCCACTCATGTCTCCCATCACCCCCATCCCCAGCAGTGCAGGGGCAGCCTCCACCAGGCCCCACTCATGTCTCCCATCACCCCCACCCCCCAGAAGTGCAGGGCACCCTCCACCATGCCCCCACTCATGTCCCCCAGCACTCCCACCCCCCAGCAGTGCAGGGCACCCTCCACCAGGCCCCCACACATGTCTCCCACCACCCCCACCCCCATCAGTGCAGGGGCAGCCTCCACCAGGCCCCCACTCATGTCTCCCATCACCCCCACCCCCAGCAGTGCAGGGGCAGCCTCCACCAGGCCCCCACTCATGTCTCCCATCACCCCCACCCCCCAGCAGTGCAGGGCGCCCTCCACCATGCCCCCACTCATGTCCCCCTGCACCCCCACCCCCCAGCAGTGCAGGGCACCCTCCACCAGGCCCCCACACATGTCTCCCACCACCCCCACCCCCCAGCAGTGCAGGGGCAGCTTCCACCAGGCCCCCACTCATGTCTCCCATCACCCCCACCCCCCAGCAGTGCAGGGGCAGCCTCCACCAGGCCCTTACTCATGTCTCCCATCACCCCCACCCCCCAGCAGTGCAGGGGCAGACTCCACCAGGGCCCCACTCATGTCTCCCATCACCCCCACCCCCAGCAGTGCAGGGACAGCCTCCACCAGGCCCCCACTCATGTCTCCCACCACCCACACCCCCCAGCATCCAGGGGCACCCTCCACCAGGCCCCCACTCATATCCAACTCATTTCTCCCACCACCCCCACCCCCCAGCAGTGCAGGGGCAGCCTCCACCAGGCCCCCACTCATGTCTCCCATCACCCCCACCAACCAGCAGTGCAGGGGCACCCTCCACCAGGCCCCCACTCATGTCCCCCTGCACCCCCAACCCCCAGCCGTGCGATTTACCTGGGTACGTGTATTCCTGGGGTGCGTGGGTAGTCTCCCATGCGATACCATCAGGGTACGTGTATTATGGGTCTGCGTGAACTTCCACACGCGATACCAGCAGGCTATGTGTATTACGGGGTTCGCGGGAAGTTCCACACGCGATTGCCCTGGGTACATGTATTTCGGGGTGCGCGTGAACTTCCACACGCGACTGGGCCTGTGAGAGTGGGGTACGTGTATTCCAGGGGTGGGCAGGAAGATTCACACGTTCGCCTACAACGCGCCGAAAAATAAATGGTCCAATCGTGAAACACGTACGCCAGAATGAAGCAGGCGTACGTCGACCCGCGCAGCATAAAAGTGCGCGCAAACAACAAACAAGCTCAGACGCCAGGATGAATATACCGTTCCTAGCAGCAGTGGCCGTGGGTTACCAAAGGAGGAAGAGGAGGATAGTGAGGGCCCCAATTTTCATTCCCAGAACCAGCCTTTTTGGGATGCCTGATGACCAGGTGTATGGGAGGTACAGGTTTCCACCACACATAATACAGGACCTGGTCAGTGAGTGGGAGGATGACCTCACATCACCCACCCTGTGCTCCCAAGCACTCAGCCCCCTGGAGAAGGTCCTCAATGTACTTCACTTCTTGGCCACAGGATCATTTCAGCGGACAAGTGCCATAGTGGGTGGGGTGTCACAGGCCACGCAGTCACGCTGCCTACACCAGGTCTTGAACATCATCACTGCACGCCCATCAGTCCGTAGGCACATATACCTGCCCAGGACACCTGCAGAAAGGCAGGCTGCCACCCTCGATTTCTACGGTGTGGCACAATTCCCCAAAGTGCTAGGTGCCATTGACGGCACCCATGTGGCACTACATCCACCCAGGGCATCTGAGCACATCTATAGGAACCGCAAGCACTGGCATTCCATCAACGTGCAGGTAGTATGTAATGCCAAGGGAATCATCACCTCAGTATATGCCAACTATCCAGGGTCCACCCACGACAGCTTAATTTACCTAATGTCTACCCTAAGCCGGGACCTAGAAGCTGGGCGGCATGGCGATACATGGCTGCTTGGTGAGTATGAATGCCACTGCACATGCATGCATGTCAGATGCAGAGTTATGTCACTACCCCACTAATGATGTGGAATGCACACAGCCTTGGCACATACCATCTGATAAGCAATGATGACTCGACCTGACAATTATGACGAACAAAGGGACAGTCAACTGTCAGAACCATAGCAGCCTGAGATTGTTCATGTGGAAGTGTCACAATGTGTGCATCCCTGCCTACACAAACACCACCAATGCAGTGTCATCAAAAGACACACTTCCATGCTGCAGAAATGAATACCCACTGGCAAAATACTACATGAGAACAGTGCCATGTCACCCAACCCCTCCCCGGCACGGCCACACAACACACCATGGCATGTCATGCAATGTGAGAGCAAACAAATTAATCCCCACAACATGCCCCAAGTGTCACCAACTACAGTGTCCCTAATGGAAACATGGCCACACATGAAATGCTCACAGTAATGCAGGACCTACAACACACATTACCAAATACTTACCAAGAATACCAATCACCTACACAACCTCCAACCTACCTTAAACATGACATTACAGACTTAAAAATTTGCTAGCCTCACTACCTGATGATGCCAGCACTTCGAACACTTCCAAGAATACAATGTTAGCACCACGCAAGAGTGTAGGTGCACTGCTTACAACATGCACTCCAGTTCCAAGGTGGACCACCTTGTGAAGACATGAGAAATGGACCTGCAAATTAGGAGGATGAGATGGATGCAGAGGCACATATCAATACACCATGCAGTGTACAATACAACAACAATATGCACTATGAATGTATACACAGTATTGACTACAGACTGCCCACACATCGAATGGGAGTCCAACGTCACCATGTACGTCAATGTCACTTGGGCACACCCTTTGCAAGCCCATGGAAACGGGAAGCAGGAGGGGTGTGTGTCACACAAACCCAAGCATCTGAACCAAATTCATGCCCAGCCACAATGCAGCGTATGCCCACGGGAGCCACACAAGGCAACACACTGTCGCCAAAAAAAAAAAAAATGGCCATTAATGGGCCCGGGGGGTGGAGGAGGCCACCCAGGAGGTCCGAGGACAGGGTGCACACCGAAACCCACCTGTGTGGATCTTGCGAAAAAAAAAACCACCTCCATGGGCTCATGGCCTACACGGCTACCCTATTGTGGGAGAATCACTGCTGTCGCTCTCCTCACCCTCTGCAGCTGCATCAGGAGGTGGTGGCACTATGGGAGGCAGCCCACGCAAAGCCCTAGTCTGTTCCTCCATGGCAGCAAGCATGCGGGTGTGGTAAGTCTCGTTCTGGAGGATAATTGTGCGTAGGTCCCCATGCAACAACTCACGGGATGCCCGGACCTCCGCCCTAGTTGCCTGCATCTCAGCTGAGAGCGTACGTGTGAGACGCTCCAGCTGCTGTTCTGTCCTTCTGTTTGTTGAAGCCTCAAGCTCAACAAGAGTCGTCCTGAGGTGAAGGAGTTCCACCCTCATGGCTTCCCTGTGGCCCTGGGACTCTATGGAAATGGCTTCCCGCAGAGTCACCAGTGCTGCCCGTCTGTCCCTGTCGGACGCCAACATGTCCTCCCTGTGTGACTGGCAGATGGAGTCTGTTGCCTGCTGTAGTCGCTCCATCAGCCTTTCAGGGGGGGACAATGGAAGAGGCCACCCTATCCATGGCCTGAGCCATCATCTCTGATGATGCTGCCGGTTAGGTTGCCTTACCGTATATGGATTGCTCCCATGCGGTATTGCTAGGTGGCGTACGGCCACCATGTCGGCGGGCACCTCAACTGTCTGGGGCAAGGCGAACTGCGCCTTGCTGTGCCGGCACTGCCTGAGGCTGCAGGACTGCATTCCCCCTCTGATCTGCTGGCCCAGGAACAGGATCAGATGTTGCAGAGTGTGACCCTGCATCCATAACCACGAAAGGCGTACCTGCCAACACTGACATCCCCATTGAGGGTTCTAACCCTGGTGCAGGTGGGTCGGACAGAACAGAATCCCTCCCAGGAACACTCACCTGCGACGGCACATAGGTCTCATCATCCGAATCGACACCTGAATACAGCTTGGGGGAGGTGTAGCCAGAGACACCCCTTGAGAGCACGACCTGCAGCAGTTGTGGGTTCTCACCCACCACCACACCACGTCCCCCACTGGTGGTCGGTCGGGCCTCAGACCCCTCCTGGGTCTGCACCATCTCCACAACCCCAGCAGTATCAAGTGCATCATCCCCTGCAAAGACATAAAAGAAAACAAATGGAAACAGGCATTAGCACTATGGCACACAATTAGGGCTGAGAGGCTACAGAAACAGTACTTGATTGACACATGTGCCACATGACTTAAACCCTCCCATGCATGCACCGTCACTGCGTGTGAAGGGTAGGCAGATGGCACACATTGATGACACCAAGATGGAAGATGAACACATTTGCTGCATGCTGCCTAGCAGTGGCATCACACATTGGCCAGTGATTGGCAGGTCAAATACACATGCCATCACACAGATGGCATGTACCCTAGCCATAAAGTGAAGAGGGAGAGGAGGGCACCAATTGTTCATTCTGTCCAGTTTGCTCATGAAATTGATTTTCTCATTGAAATGGTTCAAATGTTTAACCTGGAGCTGCCACTCCAAAATGGTCCTATAGCACAGGGACATGTCTAAACTAATCATGTCCAGGAAACAAAGCCAGTCCACCACTGTACCATAGCCATGTCAGACATGTGACAATAGGACTGAGAAATGCCGAGTAAAAGTGGTGGTATGCAAACAATCTGACTGAATAAACAGAGGAACATAAGCAACAATGTTGTGGCAAGCTGACACTTCAAGGGCAACTGGCGTGGTATTGGGCTGGATGTCTAATGTTGGCAGAAGGGATACTGCTATACCCAAATGCTGGTGCGCAGAATGCATTGGATGAGGCACATGGGTGACCAGACCACTCAGGCACACACACCCTCACCTGGCACCCAAACAGAAGCCCTCCCACACACACCATGCACATGGATGACACACACATGCATGTGCACTCACCGTACAATGCCTCGTAATCTGCCAGTTCTCCCACGCCTTGGATCTATTCCTCCGTGACGTAGGTCCCAGCAACCTGCTCATGTGGAGTGAGTTCTATGTCCTCTGCTGGAGAACCACCTCCAGTCACTAGAGTTGCGGCATGACTTGAGGCCAGCTTATTCTTTGCCCTGCGCTTCAAGTCATTCCAGCGCTTGTTGTAGCATTCAGTAGCTGTGCGCCTCACGATTCCAAGGGCACTTATGATGTCCGCGATGGTCTGCCAGTGTGTCTGACGTTGTGCAGGTGTGGTCTTGGATCCTGCAACAATCACCAGTTCGCGGTCACGTGCGGACACATACTCTACAAGTGCATTCAGTTCGGCCTCATTGAAGCTGGGCTTCCTTGACGGGCCGGACTGTGTAGCCGTGTCTGGGGCATCAGCCTCTACTGGACGAGCACTCTTCCTCTTCCGCATGGAAGGTGGTGAGGATCCTGAGTGTCCTACGCCGCTCTGGACACTAGGGGCAGGAGCCCCGGTGGACTCTGTACTAGGAGTGTGGGATTGCACACTCAGCATGCGAGTTGGTGCAGGCATTAGCTCAAGTGTGATGGTGTCAAGGGTTATGTCAGCATGATGGACTTGGACCGACACTGTCCTGGCTGGGTGTGTGAGAGGTGGGGTGGATGGAGCCGCAGCTGCCCCTGCAGCCTCCCCAGCCTGCCTACGTGGGGCAGCAGATGATCTAGCTGCCCCTGATCCACGTGGCCTGATGACACCAACGTGCACCGGCGCACGTGGCCTAGACCTCTGACCTGGAAGTCAGCCATCGAGTCACCCTGTGCCAGGTCGGTTCCACAGTGGGCTGGTCCAAAAAGGGCTGAGCATGGATGGTGTCAGCCACGTTACCCTCAACCAGGGGGGGGCATGGGTGTCCCTGACTGCTCCTCCACACATGGGGGGCTAGGGGCTCCCTGCAAGTGACAGCCACGTCCCTTACCGGATCCACCATGGCCACCACTTAGGGCTCGGCCACCTTTGCCACCCTTACGGCTTGTTCGCCTCCCAGCCATGGCACTGATGTTATTGTGCGTATGGGAGTCGATGTGAACTATTGTCCTGGGCAATTGGTGGTCAAAGGGGTTGGGTACCAGATGGTAATCGTTCCCTAGTGCTCTAGCAAGGCTGTATGTCACCCCTGGGGAAAGATGACGGGTCATGCAAACCACAGGCACCCCAAAAAAGGGAAGTAAGGTGCACGCAACCCATCCTAGACCACGAGTGTGGAAAAATAAACCTGCACTACGCTGTGGCACCCTGAAACACAAGAATGAACGTATGCGTGTCACACGCAGCCTAGAATGACCTCTGAAGGGGTATGCGACACACTGGGCAAGCACAGATGTTAAATACGTGCGCGACTCACCGTCTGCCAGGAACAAAAGCGTGAAAAATATGCGTGCGTGCGCGTTGGCAACACCCCCGCCAAAAGAAGAATTGTACGCTGTCTGAGGAGACAGGACAACAGTAGAAGGGAACGCTGTTTGAGGAAACAGGCCCAGGAAAAAGAGGAAAAGAGAAAAAGCTGTCAGTGGTAACAGGGAGTACGAACTTGAAACGCCGTGAAGTAAATCGCGTGTGAACCGACAAGAAGTACAGATTTCACCCACTCGCTCTCCACGAAAAGCACGTACAAGGAAATGGCGTTCTACACGTACCTTTTATACACACGTCACAGACGCGCATACGCGATGATGCCATTTCCACCAATTACATGCTTTGACACTCGGACGTGTATCTTTTTTTTTACATGCGCCATTCTCTACGGCCATGTGCGTGACGTCATAGCTGCGCATGGGGGCCTTTGGGCCAATGAAATCACGTATGCGTGCAGATGCGCTTACGCGCTAAGGGCCTTTCCTCGAATTACACGCAGACGTGCAGGATTTTCACGTGCCAAATCATTCCGTATCAAGCTGGCCACGCGTAAGCACACGGAAGACCACGCTCCTGCCCAGAAAGCCGATTTACTGCCCCCCAGAGCCCCGAGCACGCTCCCACCTGCCATCTGCTGCTGCCTGACTGCCTGCTGCCCATGTGCCCTGCCATTTGCTGCCTGCACATCAGCCAGGGGTGCTGTTGCTGTGACCACCTCTGCTGGACAGCCCAGCCCCAGGACCCAGTTGCCCACCCACTCCTGCCTCCGGGGTTGTCATGTCGGGCACTGCAACATCTGGCACCACTGACAACCCCCGGCCAGAGAGGCAGAGGGGCACCAGCTTCAGTGCCAGGGAAGTTGGTGTCCTGGTGGAGCAAGTCCTGGGGCAGTATGATGCCCTCTTCGGAAGTGTGCGCGCCGACAAGGAAGGACGGACTTGGATCTGGACGGACATCGTGACTGCCATCAACGCGGAGAGGGGGTGGCAGTCCGCGACTTCCAACATGTCAAGAAGCGCTGGGAGGACTTCAGGTCCAGGACCCTGAACAAGGCCCGGCGCCTCTTGAAGGCAGCGGATGCTAAGGGCCGCCGAGGCCACTTGTCGGAAGATCAGATGAGGGTCCTGGAACGCATATCCCCAGCGCTCCACGTCCAGGTCCTTGAGAGGCAGACCCGTCTGGAGTCGAGCGGTAGGTGTACATGCATCATGATTGTAAGCTGTGCGTGTGGTGATGTGCCAGTAGTGTGCCCGTTGCACATCTGTTTGTATGGGGCCAAATATGGGTGGGGGTGTACAGGGCCATGAGGCTAACACATGCGAGGGCTGTCATGTGTGAGACATGGATGGTGCTTGTGTGTGTAGGCTTGCATGCCAAATGCAGTTGTGTGGGCACACATGTTTGGATGAATGTGTATGTAAGTAGGCATGTTCGTGATGTCACGCATGTATGTTGTTTTCAGCTGCATGTATCAGCACTGTGTACATGTGCATGTGTGTGTATTTGACAAGGGTGCAACAGTGATGCAACATGGATGCATGTGACAGCGGGATGTGGAAGCCTGATTGGCAGATGTGACATGGATGCCCATCGGAACACTGCAACAGTTGGCTGAGGTGTAGACATGCATGCAAGTGTGGTGGTGTGCGTGCATGTGTAGTGCACTCCCTGTGTTGCATGTGATGTCTGGCTCACCTTTGCCTGCTCATGCTGTTGTATGTGTATGGATGGTGCTGGCAGTTGCGATGTGGCTGTGGTATGGCTCATGTGTGCAAGTTGAAATGACATGTGTATTGCCAATTGTGATGTCATGTCTGAGGTTTGCCAATGCCACTCATGTGCAACTGTCATGTGTGTATGTGTCCATTGTACAGTGCCCTGATGCCTGTGTTTTATTTCTCCCTGTCTGCAGCGTCAACTGATGAAGAGGGCGGAGAAGGTGCTGTGGAGCACAGCGGCGGGGATCGCACCGCCAGCCGGAGACGCAAGGCCCGGCTCCCCTCCCAGGTTATGATCTCGTCGGGGAGTGAGGAGTCCGGTGCCACGTCCCAGGCCGCAGCTGCCGGGGGGAGGTCCAAGAGGCGGAGGTCGGAGTTGGACTCCTTGGCAGCAGAAGGGGCAGCTGGGACCCCACAGGGCCCAACGGGGGAAGATGGCACGGAGTCATCCAGGTTGGTGGGGGGTTCGGTGGAGGAGGAGGCCGTGCAAGCAACAGAGACGGGGTCTTGAGGTGGGGATTCCACTGGTGCTAGTGGTGCAGTGCAGGACCAGGGACAGGAGGCAGCACAGGTCGCCGCGGAGGTGCCTGTGTGCAATCCTGTCCCTGATCCTGTCACTGCATCATCTTGCACCAGCAGGGATGCCTACGTCCAGACCCGTTTTCAGGCAGGGGATGAGCTCACATCAACTGGCCTTCCTCTGCCTGTGGACATGGCTATCCGGGTCCGGGTTGAGCCTGTCCTGACTGGTGTGGCGTTGCATCAACGGGCCATGCGAGGTGACCTGCAGTCTTTTCATGAGGAGACTGCACGTCATCTCGAATGGCTCGTTGACCCCGTCGGCCTACTGGGACAGGTCACCCAGGCCGGATTCCTCTGTTTGATGGGGCTTGCTCAGACCCCCTCCTCAACTGAACCCCCTATGCGCAAGTCGTCCTCCGTGCCATCTTCCCACCCATCAGTCACCTGGGTGCCCTGTGGAGCTGCCTCTGACGGTGCGGCCAGGCTGGTGGAGGAGGCATCCCTGCCACAGTCGGGAGTCGGACGTCCTGCAGGGGTGGCCACATCAATGACTGCACCCCAGCCAGCGGAGGATGTTCAGGCAGCAGGAGGCAGTGCACGGGCAGAGGCGCAGCAGCAGCAGCAACGTGGTGGGAGCCATGATGGCTCGGGGCCTTCGATATCGGAGGGGCAGGCATCGGCCGGAGGGCAGGAGAACCCAGGATGGGAAGTGTCTTCCGTGTGGCAGCGGTTGGGCCACGCCATAGATGCGGAGCGGCAGCGGGCGGAAGAGGCACGGCTCACGATGGTCAGGGCGGAAAACTCCATGCGGAGGGCCCTGGGCCGGGCCGAGTGCCTCGAGGCAATCCGCAGGGAGTTTGGGGTGAACATGTGGACGGCCCTGTGGACCCTCGGGGCCATGGAGGAGGACTGCCTCCGGGACATTGAGCAGGAGTTCGATGATGCTCTGGCCCGGAACATCCCGAAGCGAGCCGTCGGACTAGCCCGCTGCCCTTGTAAATAGTTCTGTATTTAGTGTTAGGTTTCCTTTGGTTTTGCATTTTTTTTTTACATTTTGGACAATGGGCCACATTTTTGTATATAGTTCATTTTTTTAGGTAGTGTTATTAGATAGGTTTCATTTCTTCGGTTGGGATCATGGACCCTGGATTGTTTATCTGTATATAGTTGACTTTTGGATTTTCAATTTTTTTATGATTTCCCCATGGAGCAATGGTTTTCGATTTTAATTTTCCATTGGATTTACTTTTGTGGACTGTGACTTTGGACACCTTTCCTTTGCATTATGATTTGTGGTTTTGCATTATTTCACCGACCTGCTTGTTTTTTAAAAAATAATTCCATTATTGTTTGTTTGTTTTTGATTCAATTTATGTTGCTTTTAATACATATTTTTTCTTCAAAGTTCAATGTGTAGTATAATCTCATTGGTTTCATGCATATCATGATATGGGTTTTGACATTCACTGACACTCATTGGGTGTATGTGAGGGACATGTGTTCATTTCCAAACTTGCAATTGGGGTTCTATCATGTTTTTGCCATTTCTAAGTGGGTGGATGCAATACTCAGGTGGGTGTTTGGCATTTGGAGGATGACCATAAGGGCCAGGGATCTACATTGTGGTGACATGTTGGGTGGGGGACATGAGTGGGGGCCTGGTGGAAGCTGCCCCTGCACTGCTAGGGGTGGGGGTGGTGGGAGACATGAGTGGGGGCCTGGTGGAGGCTTCCCCTGGAAGCTGGGGGGTGGGGGAGGTGGTAGACATGAGTGGGGGCCTGGTGGAGGCTGCCCCTGCACTGCTGGGGGGTGGGGGTGATGGGAGACATGAGTGGGGGCCTGGTGGAGGCTGCCCCTGCACCGCTGGGGGGTGGGGGTGCAGGGAGACATGAATTGGACATGAGTGGGGGCCTGGTGGAGGGTTCCCCTGGATGCTGGGGGGCGGGGGTGCAGGGGGACATGCGTGGGGGCCTGGTGGAGAATGCTCCTGGATGCTGGGGTGTGGGGGTGCAGGGGGACATGAGTGGGGGCCTGGTGGAGGCTGCCCCTGCACTGCTGGGGGGTGGGGGTGGTGGGAGACATGAGTGGGGGCCTGGTGGAGGCTGCCCCTACACTGCTGGGGGGTGGGGTGGTGTGAGACATGAGTGGAGGCCTGGTGGAGGCTGCCCCTGGATGCTGGGGGGTGGGTGTGGTGGTAGACATGAGTGGGGGCCTGGTGGAGGCTGCCCTGCACTGCTGGGGGGTGGGGGTGGTGGGAGACATGAGTGGGAGCCTGGTGGAGGCTGCCCCTGGATGCTGGGGGGTGGGGGTGCAGGGGGACATGTGTGTGGGCCTGGTGGAGGGTGCCCCTGGATGCTGGAGGGTGGGGGTGCAGGGGGACATGAGTGGGGGCCTGGTGGAGGCTGCCCCTGCACTGCTGGGGGGTGGGGGTGGTGGGAGACATGAGTGGGGGCCTGGTGGAGGCTGCCGCTGGATGCTGGGGGGTGGGTGTGGTGGTAGACATGAGTGGGGGCCTGGTGGAGGCTGCCCCTGCACTGCTGGGGGGTGGGGGTGGTGGGAGACATGAGTGGGGGCCTGGTGGAGGCTGCCCCTGGATGCTGGGGGGTGGGTGCAGGGAGACATGAGTTGGACATGAGTGGGGGCCTGGTGCAGGGCGCCCCTGGATGCTGGGGGGTGGGGGTGCAGGGAGACATGAGTTGGACATGAGTGGAGGCCTGGTGGAGGCTGCCCCTGCACTACTGGGGGGTGGGGGTGGTGGGAGACATGAGTGGGGGTCTGGTGGAGGCTGCCCCTGCACTGCTGGGGGTTGGGGGTGGTGGGAGACATGAGTGGGTGCATGGTGGAGGCTGCCCCTGGATGCTGGGGTGTGGGGTGGTGATAGACATGAGTGGGGGCCTGGTGGAGGCTGCACCTTTACCTGCTGGGGTGTGGGGGTGATGGGAGACATGAGTGGGGGCATGGTGGAGGGGGACATGAGTGGGGGCCTGGTGGAGGCCTGGTGGAGGCTACCCCTGCACTGCTGGGGGGTGGGGGTGCAGGGAGACATGAGTTGGACATGAGTGGGGGCCTGGTGGAGGGTGCCCCTGGATGCTGGGGGGTGGGGGTACAGGGGGACATGAGTGGGGGCCTGGTGGAGGCTGCCCCTGCACTGCTGGGGGGTGTGGGTGGTGGTAAACATGAGTGGGGGCCTGGTGGAGGCTGCCCCTGCACTGCTGGGGGGTGGGGTGGTGGGAGACATGAGTGGAGGCCTGGTGGAGGCTGCCCCTGCACTACTGGGGGGTGGGGGTGGTGGGAGACATGAGTGGGGGTCTGGTGGAGGCTGCCCCTGCACTGCTGGGGAGTGGGGGTGGTGGGAGACATGAGTGGGGGCCTGGTGGAGGCTGCCCCTGCACTGCTGGGGGGTGGGGGTGGTGGGAGACATGAGTGGGGGCCTGGTGGAGGCTGCCCCTGGATGCTGGGGTGTGGGGTGGTGGTAGACATGAGTGGGGGCCTGGTGGAGGCTGCCCCTTTACCTGCTGGGGTGTGGGGGTGATGGGAGACATGAGTGGGGGCATGGTGGAGACTGCCCCTGCACTGCTGGGGGGTGGGGGTGCAGGGAGACATGAGTTGGACATGAGTGGGGGCCTGGTGGAGGGTGCCCCTGGATGCCGGGAGTGGGGGTGCAGGGGGACATGTGTGGGGGCCTGGTGGAGGATGCCCCTGGATGCTGGGGCATGGGGGCACAGGGGGACATGAGTGGGGGCCTGGTGGAGGCTGCCCCTGCACTGCCGGGGGGTGGGGGTGGTGGGAGACATGAGTGGGGGCCTGGTGGAGGCTGCCCCTGCACTGCTGGGGGGTGGGGGTGGTGGGAGACATGGGTGGGGGCCTGGTGGAGGCTGCCCCTGGATGCTGGGGGGTGGAGGTGGTGGTAGACATGAGTGGGGGCCTGGTGAAGGCTGCCCCTGCACTGCTGGGGGATGGGGGTGATGGGAGACATGAGTGGGGGCCTGGTGGAGGCTACCCCTGCACTGCTGAGGGATGGGGGTGCTGGGAGACATGAGTTGGACATGAGTGGGGGCCTGGTGGAGGGTGCCCCTGGATGCTGGGGGGTGGGGGTGCAGGGGGACATGTGTGGGGGCCTGGTGGAGGGTGCCCCTGGATGCTGGGGGGTGGGGGTGCAGGGGGACATGAGTGGGGGCCTGGTGGAGGCTGCCCCTGCACTGCTGGGGGGTGGGGGTGGTAGGAGACATGAGTGGGGGCCTGGTGGAGGCTGCCCCTGCACTGCTGGGGGGTGGGGTGGTGGGAGACATGAGTGGAGGCCTGGTGGAGGCTGCCCCTGGATGCTGGGGGCTGGGGGTGGTGGTAGACATGAGTGGGGGCCTGGTGGAGGCTGCCCTGCACTGCTGGGGGGGTGGGGATGGTGGGAGACATGAGTTGGACTTGAGTGGGGGCCTGGTAGAGGGTGCCCCTGGATGCTGGGGGGTGGGGGTGGTGGGAGACATGAGTGGGAGCCTGGTGGAGGCTGCCCCTGGATGCTGGGGGGTTGGGGTGCAGGGGAACATGTGTGGGGGCCTGGTGGAGGGCGCCCCTGGATGCTGGAGGGTGGGGGTGCAGGGGGACATGAGTGGGGGCCTGGTGGAGGCTGCCCCTGCACTGCTGGGGGTTGGGGGTGGTGGGAGACATGAGTGGGGGCCTGGTGGAGGCTGCCGCTGGATGCTGGGGGGTGGGTGTGGTGGTAGACATGAGTGGGGGCCTGGTGGAGGCTGCCCCTGCACTGCTGGGGGGTGGGGGTGCAGGGAGACATGAGTTGGACATGAGTGGGGGCCTGGTGGAGGGTGCCCCTGGATGCTGGGGACTGGGGGTGCAGGGGGACATGTGTGGGGGCCTGGTGGAGGGTGCCCCTGGATGCTGGGGAGTGGGGATACAGGGGGACATGAGTGGGGGCCTGGTGGAGGCTGCCCCTGCACTACTGGGGGGTGGGGGTGGTGGGAGACATGAGTGGGGGCCTGGTGGAGGCTGCCCCTGGATGCTGGGGTGTGGGGTGGTGGGAGACATGAGTGGGGGCCTGGTGGAGGCTGCCACTGCACTGCTGGGGGGTGGGGGTGGTGGGAGACATGAGTGGGGGCCTGGTGGAGGCTGCCCCTGGATGCTGGGGTGTGGGGTGGTGGGAGACATGAGTGGGGGCCTGGTGGAGGCTGCCCCTGGATGCTGGGGTGTGGGGTGGTGGGAGACATGAGTGGGGGCCTGGTGGAGGCTGCCCCTGGATGGTGGGGTGTGGGGTGGTGGTAGACATGAGGGGGGGCCTGGTGGAGGCTGCCACTGCACTGCTGGGGGGTGGGGGTGGTGGGAGACATGAGTGGGGGCCTGGTGGAGGCTGCCCCTGGATGCTGGGGTGTGGGGTGGTGGGAGACATGAGTGGGGACCTGGTGGAGGCTGCCCCTGGATGGTGGGTTGTGGGGTGGTGGTAGACATGAGTGGGGGCCTGATGGAGGCTGCCCCTTTACCTGCTGGGGTGTGGGGGTGATGGGAGACATGAGTGGGGGCATGGTGGAGGCTGCCCCTGCACTGCTGGGGGGTGGGGGTGCAGGGAGACATGAGTTGGACATGAGTGGGGGCCTGGTGGAGGCTGACCCTGGATGCTGGGAGTGGGGGTGCAGGGGGACATGTGTGGGGGCCTGGTGGAGGGTGCCCCTGCACTGCTGGGGGGTGTGGGTGGTGGGAGACATGAGTGGGGGCCTGGTGGAGGCTGCCCCTGCACTGCTGGTGGTGTGGGGGTGGTGGGAGACATGGGTGGGGGCCTGGTGGAGGCTGCCCCTGGATGCTGGGGGGTGGGGTTGGTGGTAGACATGAGTGGGAGCCTGGTGAAGGCTGCCCCTGCACTGCTGGGGGATGGGGGTGATGGGAGACATGGGTGGGGGCCTGGTGGAGGCTGCCCCTGCACTGCTGGTGGTGTGGGGGTGGTGGGAGAGATGGGTGGGGGCCTGGTGGAGGCTGCCCCTGGATGCTGGGGGGTGGGGGTGGTGGTAGACATGAGTGGGGGCCTGGTGAAGGCTGCCCCTGCACTGCTGAGGGATGGGGGTGCTGGGAGACATTAGTTGGACATGAGTGGGGGCCTGGTGGAGGGTGCCCCTGGATGCTGGGGGGTGGGGGTGCAGGGGGACATGTGTGGGGGCCTGGTGGAGGGTGCCCCTGGATGCTGGGGGGTGTGGGTGCAGGGGGACATGAGTGGGGGCCTGGTGGAGGCTGCCCCTGGATGCTGGGGTGTGGGGTGGTGGTAGACATGAGTGGGGGCCTGGTGGAGGATGCCCCTTTACCTGCTGGGGTGTGGGGGTGATGGGAGACATGAGTGGGGGCATGGTGGAGGCTGCCCCTGCACTGCTGGGGGGTGGGGGTGCAGGGAGACATGAGTTGGACATGAGTGGGGGCCTGGTGGAGGGTGCCCCTGGATGCTGGGAGTGGGGGTGCAGGGGGACATGTGTGGCGGCCTGGTGGAGGGTGCCCCTGGATGCTGGGGGGTGGGGGTACAGGGGTACATGAGTGGGGGCCTGGTGGAGGCTGCCCCTGCACTGCTGGGGGGTGGGGGTGGTGGGAGACATGAGTGGGGGCCTGGTGGAGGCTGCCCCTGCACTGCTGGGGGGTGGGGGTGGTGGGAGACATGTGTGGGGGCCTGGTGGAGGCTGCCCCTGGATGCTGGGGGGTGGGGGTGGCGGTAGACATGAGTGGGGGCTTGGTGAAGGCTGCCCCTGCACTGCTGGGGGATGGGGGTGATGGGAGACATGAGTGGGGGCCTGGTGGAGGCTACCCCTGCACTGCTGAGGGATGGGGGTGCTGGGAGACATGAGTTGGACATGAGTGGGGGCCTGGTGGAGGGTGCCCCTGGATGCTGGGGGGTGGGGGTGCAGGGGACATGAGTGGGGGCCTGGTGGAGGCTGCCCCTGCACTGCTGGGGGGGTGGGGGTGGTGGAAGACATGAGTGGGGGCCTGGTGGAGGCTGCCCCTGGCTGCTGGGGGGTGGGGGTGGTGGTAGACATGAGTGGGGGCCTGGTGGAGGCTGCCCCTGCACTGCTGGGGGGTGGGGGTGGGGGGAGACATGAGTGGGGGCCTGCTGGGGTGTGGGGGTGATGGGAGACATGAGTGGGGGCATGGTGGAGGCTGCCCCTGCACTGCTGGGGGGTGGGGGTGCAGGGAGACATGAGTTGGACATGAGTGGGGGCCTGGTGGAGGGTGCCCCTGGATGCTGGGAGTGGGGGTGCAGGGGGGCAGGTGTGGGGGCCTGGTGGAGGGTGACCCTGGATGCTGGGGGGTGGGGGTACAGGGGGACATGAGTGGGGGCCTGGTGGAGGCTGCCCCTGGATGCTGGGGGGTGGGGGTTCAGGGAGACATGAGTTGGGGCCTGGTGGAGGCTGCCCCTGCACTGCTGGGGGGTGGAGGTGGTGGGAGACATGAGTGGGGGCCTGGTGGAGGCTGCCCCTGGATGCTGGGGGGTGGGGGTGGTGGTAGACATGAGTGGGGGCCTGGTGGAGGCTGCCCCTGCACTGCTGGGGTGTGGGGGTGATGGGAGACATGAGTGGGGGCCTGGTGGAGGCTGCCCCTGGATGCTGGGGTGTGAGGGTGCAGGGGGACATGAGTGGGGGCCTGGTGGAGGCTGCCCCTGCACTGCTGGGGGGTGGGGGTGGTGGGAGACATGAGTGGGGGCCTGGTGGAGGCTGTCCCTGCACTGCTGGGGGGTGGGGTCGTGGGAGACATGAGTGGAGGCCTGGTGGAGGCTGCCTCTGGATGCTGGGGGGTGGGGGTGGTGGTAGACATGAGTGGGGGCCTGGTGGAGGATGCCCTGCACTGCTGGGGGGTGGGGATGGTGGGAGACATGAGTTGGACTTGAGTGGGGGCCTGGTGGAGGGTGCCCCTGGACTGCTGGGGGGTGGGGGTGCTGGGAGACATGAGTGGGAGCCTGGTGGAGGCTGCCCCTGGATGCTGGGGACTGGGGGTGCAGAGGGACATGTGTGGGGGCCTGGTGGAGGGTGCCCCTGGATGCTGGGGGGTGGGGGTACAGGGGGACATGAGTGGGGGCCTGGTGGAGGCTGCCCCTGCACTACTGGGGGGTGGGGGTGGTGGGAGACATGAGTGGGGGCCTGGAGGAGGCTGCCCCTGCACTGCTGGGGGGTGGGGGTGGTGGGAGACATGAGTGGGGGCCTGGTGGAGGCTGCCCCTGCACTGCTGGGGGTTGGGGTGGTGGGAGACATGAGTGGGTGCCTGGTGGAGGCTGCCCCTGGATGCTGGGGTGTGGGGTGGTGATAGACATGAGTGGGGGCCTGGTGGAGGCTGCACCTTTACCTGCTGGGGTGTGGGGGTGATGGGAGACATGAGTGGGGGCATGGTGGAGGGGGACATGAGTGGGGGCCTGGTGGAGGCCTGGTGGAGGCTACCCCTGTACTGCTGGGGGGTGGGGGTGCAGGGAGACATGAGTTGGACATGAGTGGGGGCCTGGTGGAGGGTGCCCCTGGATTCTGGGAGTGGGGGTGCAGGGGGACATGTGTGGGGGCCTGGTGGAGGGTGACCCTGGATGCTGGGGCGTGGGGGTACAGGGGGACATGAGTGGGGGCCTGGTGGAGGCTGCCCCTGCACTGCTGGGGGGTGGGGGTGGTGGGAGACATGGGTGGGGGCCTGGTGGAGGCTGCCCCTGCACTGCTGGGGGGTGGGGGTGGTGGGAGACATGAGTGGGGGCCTGGTGGAGGCTGCCCCTGGATGCTGGGGGGTGGGGGTGGTGGTAGACATGAGTGGGGGCCTGGTGAAGGCTGCCCCGGCACTGCTGGGGGATGGGGGTGATGGGAGACATGAGTGGGGGCCTGGTGGAGGCTGCCCCTGCACTGCTGAGGGATGGGAGTGCTGGGAGACATGAGTTGGACATGGGTGGGGGCCTGGTGGAGGGTGCCCCTGAATGCTGGGGGGTGGGGGTGCAGGGGGACATGTGTGGGGGCCTGGTGGAGGGTGCCCCTGGATGCTGGGGGGTGGGGGTGCAGGGGGACATGAGTGGGGGCCTGGTGGAGGCTGCCCCTGCACTGCTGGGGGGTGGGGGTGGTGAAAGACATGAGTGGGGGCCTGGTGGAGGCTGCCCCTGGATGCTGGGGGGTGGGGGTGGTGGTAGACATGAGTGGGGGCCTGCTGAAGGCTGCCCCTGCACTGCTGGGGGGTGGGGGTGATGGGAGACATGGTTGGGGCCTGGTGGAGGCTGCCCCTGCACTGCTGGGGGGTGGGGGTGGTGGGAGACATGAGTGGGGGCCTGGTGAAGGCTGCCCCTGCACTGCTGGGGGATGGGGATGATGGGAGACATGAGTGGGGGCCTGGTGGAGGCTACCCCTGCACTGCTGGGGGGTGGGGGTGCAGGGAGACATGAGTTGGACATGAGTGGGGGCCTGGTGGAGGGTGCCCCTGGATGCTGGGAGTGGGGGTGCAGGGGGACATGTGTGGGGGCCTGGTGGAGGGTGACCCTGGATGCTGGGGGGTGGGGGTACAGGGGGACATGAGTGGGGGCCTGGTGGAGGCTGCCCCTGGATGCTGGGGGGTGGGGGTGCAGGGAGACATGAGTTGGACATGAGTGGGGGCCTGGTGGAGGGTGCCCCTGGATGCTGGGGTGTGGGGTGGTGGTAGACATGAGTGGGGGCCTGGTGGAGGCTGCCCCTGCACTGCTGGGGGGTGTGGGTGGTGGGAGACATGAGTGGGGGCCTGGTGGAGGCTGCCCCTGCACTGCTGGTGGTGTGGGGGTGGTGGGAGACATGGGTGGGGGCCTGGTGGAGGCTGCCCCTGGATGCTGGGGGGTGGGGTTGGTGGTAGACATGAGTGGGAGCCTGGTGAAGGCTGCCCCTGCACTGCTGGGGGATGGGGGTGATGGGAGACATGGGTGGGGGCCTGGTGGAGGCTGCCCCTGCACTGCTGGTGGTGTGGGGGTGGTGGGAGAGATGGGTGGGGGCCTGGTGGAGGCTGCCCCTGGATGCTGGGGGGTGGGGGTGGTGGTAGACATGAGTGGGGGCCTGGTGAAGGCTGCCCCTGCACTGCTGAGGGATGGGGGTGCTGGGAGACATTAGTTGGACATGAGTGGGGGCCTGGTGGAGGGTGCCCCTGGATGCTGGGGGGTGGGGGTGCAGGGGGACATGTGTGGGGGCCTGGTGGAGGGTGCCCCTGGATGCTGGGGGGTGTGGGTGCAGGGGGACATGAGTGGGGGCCTGGTGGAGGCTGCCCCTGGATGCTGGGGTGTGGGGTGGTGGTAGACATGAGTGGGGGCCTGGTGGAGGATGCCCCTTTACCTGCTGGGGTGTGGGGGTGATGGGAGACATGAGTGGGGGCATGGTGGAGGCTGCCCCTGCACTGCTGGGGGGTGGGGGTGCAGGGAGACATGAGTTGGACATGAGTGGGGGCCTGGTGGAGGGTGCCCCTGGATGCTGGGAGTGGGGGTGCAGGGGGACATGTGTGGCGGCCTGGTGGAGGGTGCCCCTGGATGCTGGGGGGTGGGGGTACAGGGGTACATGAGTGGGGGCCTGGTGGAGGCTGCCCCTGCACTGCTGGGGGGTGGGGGTGGTGGGAGACATGAGTGGGGGCCTGGTGGAGGCTGCCCCTGCACTGCTGGGGGGTGGGGGTGGTGGGAGACATGGGTGGGGGCCTGGTGGAGGCTGCCCCTGGATGCTGGGGGGTGGGGGTGGCGGTAGACATGAGTGGGGGCTTGGTGAAGGCTGCCCCTGCACTGCTGGGGGATGGGGGTGATGGGAGACATGAGTGGGGGCCTGGTGGAGGCTACCCCTGCACTGCTGAGGGATGGGGGTGCTGGGAGACATGAGTTGGACATGAGTGGTGGCCTGGTGGAGGGTGCCCCTGGATGCTGGGGGGTGGGGGTGCAGGGGACATGAGTGGGGGCCTGGTGGAGGCTGCCCCTGCACTGCTGGGGGGGTGGGGGTGGTGGAAGACATGAGTGGGGGCCTGGTGGAGGCTGCCCCTGGCTGCTGGGGGGTGGGGGTGGTGGTAGACATGAGTGGGGGCCTGGTGGAGGCTGCCCCTGCACTGCTGGGGGGTGGGGGTGGGGGGAGACATGAGTGGGGTCCTGCTGGGGTGTGGGGGTGATGGGAGACATGAGTGGGGGCATGGTGGAGGCTGCCCCTGCACTGCTGGGGGGTGGGGGTGCAGGGAGACATGAGTTGGACATGAGTGGGGGCCTGGTGGAGGGTGCCCCTGGATGCTGGGAGTGGGGGTGCAGGGGGGCAGGTGTGGGGGCCTGGTGGAGGGTGACCCTGGATGCTGGGGGGTGGGGGTACAGGGGGACATGAGTGGGGGCCTGGTGGAGGCTGCCCCTGGATGCTGGGGGGTGGGGGTGCAGGGAGACATGAGTTGGGGCCTGGTGGAGGCTGCCCCTGCACTGCTGGGGGGTGGAGGTGGTGGGAGACATGAGTGGGGGCCTGGTGGAGGCTGCCCCTGGATGCTGGGAGGTGGGGGTGGTGGTAGACATGAGTGGGGGCCTGGTGGAGGCTGCCCCTGCACTGCTGGGGTGTGGGGGTGATGGGAGACATGAGTGGGGGCCTGGTGGAGGCTGCCCCTGGATGCTGGGGTGTGAGGGTGCAGGGGGACATGAGTGGGGGCCTGGTGGAGGCTGCCCCTGCACTGCTGGGGGGTGGGGGTGGTGGGAGACATGAGTGGGGGCCTGGTGGAGGCTGTCCCTGCACTGCTGGGGGGTGGGGTCGTGGGAGACATGAGTGGAGGCCTGGTGGAGGCTGCCCCTGGATGCTGGGGGGTGGGGGTGGTGGTAGACATGAGTGGGGGCCTGGTGGAGGATGCCCTGCACTGCTGGGGGGTGGGGATGGTGGGAGACATGAGTTGGACTTGAGTGGGGGCCTGGTGGAGGGTGCCCCTGGACTGCTGGGGGGTGGGGGTGCTGGGAGACATGAGTGGGAGCCTGGTGGAGGCTGCCCCTGGATGCTGGGGACTGGGGGTGCTGTGGGACATGTGTGGGGGCCTGGTGGAGGGTGCCCCTGGATGCTGGGGGTTGGGGGTACAGGGGGACATGAGTGGGGGCCTGGTGGAGGCTGCCCCTGCACTACTGGGGGGTGGTGGGAGACATGAGTGGGGGCCTGGAGGAGGCTGCCCCTGCACTGCTGGGGGGTGGGGGTGGTGGGAGACATGAGTGGGGGCCTGGTGGAGGCTGCCCCTGCACTGCTGGGGGTTGGGGGTGGTGGGAGACATGAGTGGGTGCCTGGTGGAGGCTGCCCCTGGATGCTGGGGTGTGGGGTGGTGATAGACATGAGTGGGGGCCTGGTGGAGGCTGCACCTTTACCTGCTGGGGTGTGGGGGTGATGGGAGACATGAGTGGGGCATGGTGGAGGGGGACATGAGTGGGGGCCTGGTGGAGGCCTGGTGGAGGCTACCCCTGTACTGCTGGGGGGTGGGGGTGCAGGGAGACATGAGTTGGACATGAGTGGGGGCCTGGTGGAGGGTGCCCCTGGATTCTGGGAGTGGGGGTGCAGGGGGACATGTGTGGGGGCCTGGTGGAGGGTGACCCTGGATGCTGGGGCGTGGGGGTACAGGGGGACATGAGTGGGGGCCTGGTGGAGGCTGCCCCTGCACTGCTGGGGGGTGGGGGTGGTGGGAGACATGGGTGGGGGCCTGGTGGAGGCTTCCCCTGCACTGCTGGGGGGTGGGGGTGGTGGGAGACATGAGTGGGGGCCTGGTGGAGGCTGCCCCTGGATGCTGGGGGGTGGGGGTGGTGGTAGACATGAGTGGGGGCCTGGTGAAGGCTGCCCCTGCACTGCTGGGGGATGGGGGTGATGGGAGACATGAGTGGGGGCCTGGTGGAGGCTGCCCCTGCACTGCTGAGGGATGGGAGTGCTGCGAGACATGAGTTGGACATGGGTGGGGGCCTGGTGGAGGGTGCCCCTGGATGCTGGGGGGTGGGGGTGCAGGGGGACATGTGCGGGGGCCTGGTGGAGGGTGCCCCTGGATGCTGGGGGGTGGGGGTGCAGGGGGACATGAGTGGGGGCCTGGTGGAGGCTGCCCCTGCACTGCTGGGGGTTGGGGGTGGTGAAAGACATGAGTGGGGGCCTGGTGGAGGCTGCCCCTGGATGCTGGGGGGTGGGGGTGGTGGTAGACATGAGTGGGGGCCTGCTGAAGGCTGCCCCTGCACTGCTGGGGGGTGGGGGTGATGGGAGACATGAGTGGGGGCCTGGTGGAGGCTGCCCCTGCACTGCTGGGGGGTGGGGGTGGTGGGAGACATGAGTGGGGGCCTGGTGAAGGCTGCCCCTGCACTGCTGGGGGATGGGGATGATGGGAGACATGAGTGGGGGCCTGGTGGAGGCTACCCCTGCACTGCTGGGGGGTGGGGGTGCAGGGAGACATGAGTTGGACATGAGTGGGGGCCTGGTGGAGGGTGCCCCTGGATGCTGGGAGTGGGGGTGCAGGGGGACATGTGTGGGGGCCTGGTGGAGGGTGACCCTGGATGCTGGGGGGTGGGGGTACAGGGGGACATGAGTGGGGGCCTGGTGGAGGCTGCCCCTGGATGCTGGGGGGTGGGGGTGCAGGGAGACATGAGTTGGACATGAGTGGGGGCCTGGTGGAGGGTGCCCCTGGATGCTGGGGTGGTGGTAGACATGAGTGGGGGCCTGGTGGAGGCTGCCCCTGCACTGCTGGGGTGTGGGGGTGATGGGAGACATGAGTGGGGGCCTGGTGGAGGCTGCCCCTGGATGCTGGGGTGTGGGGGTGCAGGGGGACATGAGTGGGGGCCTGGTGGAGGCTGCCCCTGCACTGTGGGGGGTGGGGGTGGTGGGAGACATGAGTGGGGGCCTGGTGGAGGCTGCCCCTGCACTGCTGGGGGGTGGGGTCGTGGGAGACATGAGTGGAGGCCTGGTGGAGGCTGCCCCTGGATGCTGGGGGGTGGGGGTGGTGGTAGACATGAGTGGGGGCCTGGTGGAGGCTGCCCTGCACTGCTGGGGGGTGGGGATGGTGGGAGACATGAGTTGGACTTGAGTGGGGGCCTGATGGAGGGTGCCCCTGGATGCTGGGGGGTGGGGGTGGTGGGAGACATGAGTGGGAGCCTGGTGGAGGCTGCCCCTGGATGCTGGGGGGTGGGGGTGCAGGGGGACATGTATGGGGGCCTGGTGGAGGGTGTCCCTGGATGCTGGAGGGTGGGGGTGCAGGGGGACATGAGTGGGGGCCTGGTGGAGGCTGCCCCTGCTCTCCTAGGGGGTGGGGGTGGTGGGAGACATGAGTGGGGGCCTGGTGGAGGCTGCCCCTGCACTGCTCGGGGGTGGGGGTGGTGGGAGACATGAGTGGGGGCCTGGTGGAGGCTGCCCCTGCACTGCTGGGGGGTGGGGGTGGTGGGAGACATGAGTGGGGGCCTGGTGGAGGCTGCCCCTGGATGCTGGGGTGTGGGGTGGTGGTAGACATGAGTGGGGGCCTGGTGGAGGCTGCCCCTTTACCTGCTGGGGTGTGGGGGTGATGGGAGACATGAGTGGGGGCATGGTGGAGGCTGCCCCTGCACTGCTGGGGGGTGGGGGTGCAGGGAGACATGAGTTGGACATGAGTGGGGGCCTGGTGGAGGGTGCCCCTGGATGCTGGGAGTGGGGGTGCAGGGGGACATGTGTGGGGGCCTAGTGGAGGGTGCCCCTGGATGCTGGGGAGTGGGGGTACAGGGGGACATGAGTGGGGGCCTGGTGGAGGCTGCCCCTGCACTGCTGGGGGGTGGGGGTGGTGGGAGACATGAGTGGGAGCCTGGTGGAGGCTGCCCCTGCACTGCTGGCGGGTGGGGGTGGTGGAAGACATGGGTTGGGGCCTGGTGGAGGCTGCCCCTGGATGCTGGGGGGTGGGGGTGGTGGTAGACATGAGTGGGGGCCTGGTGAAGGCTGTCCCTGCACTGCTGGGGGATGGGGGTGATTTGAGACATGAGTGGGGGCCTGGTGGAGGCTACCCCTGCACTGCTGAGGGATGGGGGTGCTGGGAGACATGAGTTGGACATGAGTGGGGGCCTGGTGGAGGGTGCCCCTGGATGCTGGGGGGTGGGGGTGCAGGGGGACATGTGTGGGGGCCTGGTGGAGGGTGCCCCTGGATGCTGGGGGGTGGGGGTGCAGGGGGACATGAGTGGGGGCCTGGTGGAGGCTGCCCCTGCACTGCTGGGGGGTGGGGGTGGTGGAAGACATGAGTGGGGGCCTGGTGGAGGCTGCCCCTGTATGCTGGGGGGTGGGGGTGGTGGTAGACATGAGTGGGGGCCTGGTGGAGGCTGCCCCTGCACTGCTGGGGGGTGGGGGTGATGGGAGACATGAGTGGGGGCCTGGTGGAGGCTGCCCCTGCACTGCTGGGGGGTGGGGGTGGTGGGAGACATGAGTGGGGGCCTGCTGGGGTGTGGGGGTGATGGGAGACATGAGTGGGGGCATGGTGGAGGCTGCCCCTGCACTGCTGGGGGGTGGGGGTGCAGGGAGACATGAGTTGGACATGAGTGGGGGCCTGGTGGAGGGTGCCCCTGGATGCTGGGGGGTGGGGGTGGTGGTAGACATGAGTGGGGGCCTGGTGAAGGCTGCCCCTGCACTGCTGGGGGATGGGGGTGATGGGAGGCATGAGTGGGGGCCTGGTGGAGGCTGCCCCTGCACTGCTGAGGGATGGGGGTGCTGGGAGACATGAGTTGGACATGAGTCGGGGCCTGGTGGAGGGTGCCCCTGGATGCTGGGGGTGGGGGTGCAGGGGGACATGTGTGGGGGCCTGGTGGAGGGTTCCCCTGGATGCTGGGGGGTGGGGGTGCAGGGGGACATGAGTGGGGGCCTGGTGGAGGCTGCCCCTGGATGCTGGGGGGTGGGGGTGCAGGGAGACATGAGTTGGGGCCTGGTGGAGGCTGTCCCTGCACTGCTGGGGGGTGGGGGTGGTGGGAGACATGAGTGGGGGCCTGGTGGAGGCTGCCCCTGGATGCTGGGGGGTGGGGGTGCAGGGAGACATGAGTTGGACATGAGTGGGGGCCTGGTGGAGGGTGCCCCAGGATGCTGGGGGATGGGGGTGGTGGTAGACATGAGTGGGGGCCTGGTGGAGGCTGCCCCTGCACTGCTGGGGTGTGGGGGTGATGGGAGACATGAGTGGGGGCCTGGTGGAGGCTGCCCCTGGATGCTGGGGTGTGGGGGTGCAGGGGGACATGAGTGGGGGCCTGGTGGAGGCTGCCCCTGCACTGCTGGGGGGTGGGGGTGGTGTGAGACATGAGTGGGGGCCTGGTGGAGGCTGCCCCTGCACTGCTGGGGGGTGGGGTGGTGGGAGACATGAGTGGAGGCCTGGTGGAGGCTGCCCCTGGATGCTGGGGGGTGGGGGTGGTGGTAGACATGAGTAGGGGCCTGGTGGAGGCTGCCCTGCACTGCTGGGGGGTGGGGATGGTGGGAGACATGAGTTGGACTTGAGGGGGGCCTGGTGGAGGGTGCCCCTGGATGCTGGGGGGTGGGGGTGGTGGGAGACATGAGTGGGAGCCTGGTGGAGGCTGCCCCTGGATGCTGGGGGGTGGGGGTGCAGGGGGACATGTGTGGGGGCCTGGTGGAGGGTGCCCCTGGATGCTGGAGGGTGGGGTTGCTGGGGACATGAGTGGGGGCCTGGTGGAGGCTGCCCCTGCACTGCTGGGGGGTGGGGGTGGTGGGAGACATGAGTGGGGGCCTGGTGGAGGCTGCCCCTGCACTGCTGGGGGGTGGGGGTGGTGGGAGACATGAGTGGGGGCCTGGTGGAGGCTGCCGCTGGATGCTGGGGGGTGGGTGTGGTGGTAGACATGAGTGGGGGCCTGGTGGAGGCTGCCCCTGCACTGCTGGGGGGTGGGGGTGCAGGGAGACATGAGTTGGACATGAGTGGTGGCCTGGTGGAGGGTGCCCCTGGATGCTGGGTACTGGGGGTGCAGGGGGACATGAGTGGGGGCCTGGTGGAGGCTGCCCCTGCACTGCTGGGGGGTGGGGGAGGTGGGAGACATGAGTGGGGGCCTGGTGGAGGCTGCCCCTGCACTGCTGGGGGGTGGGGGTGGTGGGAGACATGAGTGGGGGCCTGGTGGAGGCTGCCCCTGGATGCTGGGGGGTGGGGGTGGTGGGAGACATGAGTGGGGGCCTGGTGGAGGCTGCCGCTGGATGCTGGGGGGTGGGTGTGGTGGTAGACATGAGTGGGGGCCTGGTGGAGGCTGCCCCTGCACTGCTGGGGGGTGGGGGTGCAGGGAGACATGAGTTGGACATGAGTGGGGGCCTGGTGGAGGGTGCCCCTGGATGCTGGGTACTGGGGGTGATGGGAGACATGAGTGGGGGCCTGGTGGAGGCTGCCCCTGCACTGCTGGGGGGTGGGGGTGGTGGGAGACATGAGTGGGGGCCTGCTGGGGTGTGGGGGTGATGGGAGACATGAGTGGGGGCATGGTGGAGGCTGCCCCTGCACTGCTGGGGGGTGGGGGTGCAGGGAGACATGAGTTGGACATGAGTGGGGGCCTGGTGGAGGGTGCCCCTGGATGCTGGGTACTGGGGGTGCAGGGGGACATGAGTGGGGGCCTGGTGGAGGCTGCCCCTGCACTGCTGGGGGGTGGGGGCGGTGGGAGACATGAGTGGGGGCCTGGTGGAGGCTGCCCCTGCACTGCTGGGGGGTGGGGGTGGTGGGAGACATGAGTGGGGGCCTGGTGGAGGCTGCCCCTGGATGCTGGGGTGTGGGGGTGGTGGTAGACATGAGTGGGGGCCTGGTGAAGGCTGCCCCTGCACTGCTGGGGGATGGGGGTGATGGGAGACCTGAGTGGGGGCCTGGTGGAGGCTGCCCCTGCACTGCTGAGGGATGGGGGTGCTGGGAGACATGAGTTGGACATGAGTGGGGGCCTGGTGGAGGGTGCCCCTGGATGCTGGGGGTGGGAGTGCAGGGGGACATGTGTGGGGGCCTGGTGGAGGGTGCCCCTGGATGCTGGGGGTGGGTGTGCAGGGGGACATGAATGGGGGCCTGGTGGAGGCTGCCCCTGCACTGCTGGGGGGTGGCGGTGGTGGTAGACATGAGTGGGGGCCTGGTGGAGGCTGCCCCTGCACTGCTGGGGGGTGGGGGTGATGGGAGACATGAGTGGGGGCCTGGTGGAGGCTGCCCCTGCACTGCTGGGGGGTGGGGGTGGTGGGAGACATGAGTGGGGGCCTGGTGGAGGCTGCCCCTGGATGCTGGGGGGTGGGGGTGCAGGGAGACATGAGTTGGACATGAGTGGGGGCCTGGTGAAGGGTGCCCCTGAATGCTGGGGGGTGGGGTTGGTGGTAGACATGAGTGGGGACCTGGTGGAGGCTGCCCCTGCACTGCTGGGGGGTGGGGGTGATGGGAGACATGAGTGGGGGCCTGGTGGAGGCTGCCCCTGCACTGCTGGGTGGTGGGGGTGGTGGGAGACATGAGTGGGGGCCTGGTGGAGGCTGCCCCTGCACTGCTGGGGGGTGGGGGTGCAGGGAGACATGAGTTGGACCTGAGTGTGGGCCTGGTGGAGGCTGCCTGGTTGCTGGGGGGTGGAGGTGCTGGTAGACATGAGTGGGGGCCTGGCGGAGGCTTCCCCTGCACTGCTGGGGGGTGGGGGTGCAGGGAGACATGAGTTGGACATGAGTGGGGGCCTGGTGGAGGGTGCCCCTGCACTGCTGGGGGGTGGGGGTGGTGGGAGACATGAGTGGGGGCCTGGTGGAGGCTGCCCCTGGATGCTGGGGGGTGGGGGTGCTGCTAGACATGAGTGGGGGCCTGGTGGAGGCTGCCCCTGCACTGCTGGGGGGTGGGGGTGGTGGAAGACATGAGTGGGGGCCTGGTGGAGGCTGCCCCTGGATGCTGGGGGGTGGGGGTTGTGGTAGACATGAGTGGGGGCCTGGTGGAGGCTGCCCCTGCACTGCTGGGGGGTGGGGGTGTTGGGAGACATGAGTGGGGGCCTGGTGGAGGCTGCCCCTGCACTGCTGGGGGGTAGGGGTGCAGGGAGACATGAGTTGGACAGAAGTGGGGGCCTGGTGGAGGGTGCCCCTGGATGCTGGGGGGCGGGGGTGCAGGGGGACATTGTGGGGGCCTGGTGGAGGGTGCCCCTGGATGCTGGGGTGTGGGGGTGCAGGGGGACATGAGTGGGGGCCTGGTGGAGGCTGCCCCTGCAATGCTGGTGGGTGGCGGTGGTGGGAGACATGAGTGGGGGCCTGGTGGAGGCTGCCCTGCACTGCTGGGGGGTGGGGGTGGTGGGAGACATGAGTTGGACTTGAGTGGGGGCCTGGTGGAGGGTGCCCCTGGATGCTGGGGGGTGGGGGTGGTGGGAGACATGAGTGGGAGCCTGGTGGAGGCTGCCCCTGGATGCTGGGGGGTGGGGGTGCAGGGGGACATGTGTGGGGGCCTGGTGGAGGGTGCCCCTGGATGCTGGAGGGTGGGGGTGCAGGGGGACATGAGTGGGGGCCTGGTGGAGGCTGCCCCTGCACTGCTGGGGGGTGGGGGTGGTGGGAGACATGAGTGGGGGCCTGGTGGAGGCTGCCCCTGCACTGCTGGGGGGTGGGGGTGGTGGGAGACATGAGTGGGGGCCTGGTGGAGGCTTCCCCTGCACTGCTGGGGGGTGGGGGTGCAGGGAGACATGAGTTGGACATGAGTGGGGGCCTGGTGGAGGGTGCTCCTGGTTGCTGGGGACTGGGGGTGCAGGGGGACATGTGTGAGGGCCTGGTGGAGGGTGCCCCTGGATGCTGGGGGGTGTGGGTGCAGGGGGACATGAGTGGGGGCCTCGTGGAGGCTGCCCGTGCACTACTGGGGGGTGGGGGTGGTGGGAGACATGAGTGGGGGCCTGGTGGAGGCTGCCCCTGCACTGCTGGGGGGTGGGGGTGGTGGGAGACATGAGTGGGGGCCTGGTGGAGGCTGCCCCTGCACTGCTGGGGGGTGAGGGTGGTGGGAGACATGAGTGGGGGCCTGGTGGAGGCTGCCCCTGGATGCTGGGGTGTGGGGTGGTGGTAGACATGAGTGGGGGCCTGGTGGAGGCTGCCCCTGCACTGCTGGGGGGTGGGGGTGATGGGAGACATGAGTGGGGGCATGGTGGAGGCTGCCCCTGCACTGCTGGGGGGTGGGGGTGCAGTGAGACATGAGTTGGACATGAGTGGGGGCCTAGTGGAGGGTGCCCCTGGATGCTGGGAGTGGGGGTGCTGGGGGACATGTGTGGGGGCCTGGTGGAGGGTGACCCTGGATGCTGGGGTGTGGGGGTACATGGGGACATGAGTGGGGGCCTGGTGGAGGCTGCCCCTGCACTGCTGGGGGGTGGGGGTGGTGGGAGACATGAGTGGGGGCCTGGTGGAGGCTGCCCCTGCACTGCTGGGGGATGGGGGGGTGGGAGAAATGAGTGGGGGCCTGGTGGAGGCTGCCCCTGGATGCTGGGGGGTGGGGGTGGTGGTAGACATGAGTGGGGGCCTGGTGAAGGCTGCCCCTGCACTGCTGGGGGATGGGGGTGATGGGAGACATGAGTGGGGGCCTGGTGGAGGCTGCCCCTGCACTGCTGAGGGATGGGGGTGCTGGGAGACATGAGTTGGACATGAGTGGGGGCCTGGTGGAGGGTGCCCCTGGATGCTGGTGGGTGGGGGTGCAGGGGGACATGTGTGGGGGCCTGGTGGAGGGTGCCCCTGGATGCTGGGGGGTGGGGGTGCAGGGGGACATGAGTGGGGGCCTGGTGGAGGCTGCCCCTGCACTGCTGGGGGGGGTGGGGGTGGTGGAAGACATGAGTGGGGGCCTGGTGGAGGCTGCCCCTGGATGCTGGGGGGTGGGGGTGGTGGTAGACATGAGTGGGGGCCTGGTGGAGGCTGCCCCTGCACTGGTGGGGGGTGGGGGTGATGGGAGACATGAGTGGGGGCATGGTGGAGGCTGCCACTGCACTGCTGCGGGGTGGGGGTGGTGGGAGACATGAGTGGGGGCCTGGTGGAGGCTGCCCCTGCACTGCTGGGGGGTGGGGGTGGTGGGAGACATGAGTAGGGGCCTGGTGGAGGCTGCCCCTGGATGCTGGGGGCTGGGGGTGCGGGGAGACATGAGTTGGACATGAGTGGGGGCCTGGTGGAGGGTGCCCCTGGATGCTGGGGGGTGGGGGTGGTGGTAGACATGAGTGGGGGCCTAGTGGAGGCTGCCCCTGCACTGCGGGGGTGTGAGGGTGATGGGAGACATGAGTGGGGGCCTGGTGGAGGCTGCCCCTGCACTGCTGGGGAGTGGGGGTGGTGGTAGACATGAGTGGGGGCCTGGTGGAGGCTGCCCCTGCACTGCTGGGGGGTGGGGGTGATGGGAGACATGAGTGGGGGCCTGGTGGAGGCTGCCCCTGCACTGCTGGGGGGTGGGGGTGGTGGGAGACATGAGTGGGGGCCTGGTGGAGGCTGCCCCTGCACTGCTGGGGGGTGGGGGTGGTGGGAGACATGAGTGGGGTCCTGGTGGAGGCTGCCCCTGGATGCTGGGGGGTGGGGGTGGTGGTAGACATGAGTGGGGGCCTGGTGGAGGCTGCCCCTGCACTGCTGGGGGGTGGGGGTGATGGGAGACATGAGTGGGGGCCTGGTGGAGGCTGCCCCTGCACTGCTGGGTGGTGGGGGTGCAGGGAGACATGAGTTGGACAGGAATGGGGGCCTGGTGGAGGGTGCCCCTGGATGCTGGGGGGCGGGGTGCAGGGGGACATGTGTGGGGGCCTGGTGGAGGGTGCCCCTGGATGCTGGGGTGTGGGGGTGCAGGGGGACATGAGTGGGGGCCTGGTGGAGGCTGCCCCTGCACTGCTGGTGGGTGGGGGTGGTGGGAGACATGAGTGGGGGCCTGGTGGAGGCTGCCCCTGCACTGCTGGGGGGTGGGGTGGTGGGAGACATGAGTGGAGGCCTGGTGGAGGCTGCCCCTGGATGCTGGGGGGTGGTGGTAGACATGAGTGGGGGCCTGGTGGAGGCTGCCCTGCACTGCTGGGGGGTGGGGGTGGTGGGAGACATGAGTTGGACTTGAGTGGGGGCCTGGTGGAGGGTGCCCCTGGATGCTGGGGGGTGGGGGTGGTGGGAGACATGAGTGGGAGCCTGGTGGAGGCTGCCCCTGGATGCTGGGGGGTGGGGGCGCAGGGGGACATGTGTGGGGGCCTGGTGGAGGGTGCCCCTGGATGCTGGAGGGTGGGGGTGCAGGGGGACATGAGTGGGGGCCTGGTGGAGGCTGCCCCTGCACGGCTGGGGGGTGGGGGTGGTGGGAGACATGAGTGGGGGCCTGGTGGAGGCTGCCCCTGCACTGCTGGGGGGTGGGGGTGGTGGGAGACATGAGTGGGGGCCTGGTGGAGGCTGCCGCTGGATGCTGGGGGGTGGGGGTGATGGGAGACATGAGTGGGGGCCTGGTGGAGGCTGCCCCTGCACTTCTGGGGGGTGGGGGTGATGGGAGACATGAGTGGGGGCATGGTGGAGGCTGCCGCTGGATGCTGTGGGAGACATGAGTGGGGGCCTGGTGGAGGCTGCCCCTGCACTGCTGGGGGGTAGGGGTGGTGGGAGACATGAGTGGGGGCCTGGTGGAGGCTGCCCCTGCACTGCTGGGGGGTTGGGGTGTTGGGAGACATGAGTGGGGGCCTGGTGGAGGCTGCCCCTGGATGCAGGGGTGTGGGTGGTGGTAGACATGAGTGGGGGCCTGGTGGAGGCAGCCCCTGCACTGCTGGGGGGTGGGGGTGATGGGAGAGATGAGCGGGGGCATGGTGGAGGCTGCCCCTGCACTGCTGGGGGGTGGGGGTGCAGGGAGACATGAGTTGGACATGAGTGGGGGCCTGGTGGAGGGTGCCCCTGGATGCTGGGAGTGGGGGTGCAGGGGGACATGTGTGGGGGCCTGGTGGAGGGTGCCCCTGGATGCTGGGGGGTGGGGGTACAGGGGGACATGAGTGGGGGCCTGGTGGAGGCTGCCCCTGCACTGCTGGGGGGTGGGGGTGGTGGGAGACATGAGTGGGGGCCTGGTGGAGGCTGCCCCTGCACTGCTGGGGGGTGGGGGTGGTGGGAGACATGAGTGGGGGCCTGGCGGAGGCTGCCCCTGGATGCTGGGGGGTGGTGGTGGTGGTAGACATGAGTGGGGGCCTTGTGAAGGCTGCCCCTGCACTGCTGGGGGATGGGGGTGATGGGAGACATGAGTGGGGGCCTGGTGGAGGCTGCCCCTGCACTTCTGGGGGATGGGGGTGCTGGGAGACATGAGTTGGACATGAGTGGGGGCCTGGTGGAGGGTGCCCCTGGATGCTGGGGGGTGGGGGTGCAGGGGGACATGTGTGGGGGCCTGGTGGAGGGTGCCCCTGGATGCTGGGGGGTGGGGGTGCAGGGGGACATGAGTGGGGGCCTGGTGGAGGCTGCCCCTGCACTGCTGGGGGGTGGGGGTGGTGGGAGACATGAGTGGGGGCCTGGTGGAGGCTGCCCCTGCACCTCTGGGGGGTGGGGTAGTGGACGACATGAGTGGGGGCCTGGTGGAGGCTGCCCCTGGATGCTGGGGGGTGGGGGTGGTGGTAGACATGAGTGGGGGCCTGGTGGAGGCTGAACCTGCACTGCTGGGGGGTGGGGGTGATGGGAGACATGAGTGGGGGCCTGGTGGAGGCTTCCCCTGCACTGCTGGGGGGTGGGGGTGGTGGGAGACATGAGTGGGGGCCTGGTGGAGGCTGCCCCTGCACTGCTGGGGGGTGGGGGTGATGGGATACATGAGAGGGGGCCTGGTGGAGGCTGCCCCTGCACTGCTGGGTGGTGGGGGTGGTGGGAGACATGAGTGGGGGCCTGGTGGAGGCTGCCCCTGGATGCTGGGGGTGGGGGTGCAGGGAGACATGAGTTGGACATGAGTGGGGGCCTGGTGGAGTGTGCCCCTGGATGCTGGGGGGTGGGGGTGGTGGTAGACATGAGTGGGGGCCTGGTGGAGGCTGCCCCTGCACTGCTGGATGTGGGGGTGATGGGAGACATGAGTGGGGGCCTGGTGGAGGCTGCCCCTGCACTGCTGGGGAGTGGGGGTGGTGGTAGACATGAGTGGGGGCCTGGTGGAGGCTGCCCCTGCACTGCTGGGGTTGGGGGTGATGGGAGACATGAGTGGGGGCCTGGTGGAGGCTGCCCCTGCACTGCTGGGGGGTGGGGGTGGTGGGAGACATGAGTGGGGGGCTGGTGGAGGCTGCCCCTGCACTGCTGGGGGGTGGGGGTGCAGGGAGACATGAGTTGGACCTGAGTGGGGGCCTGGTGGAGGCTGCCCCTGGTTGCTGGGGGGTGGGGGTGCTGGTAGACATGAGTGGGGGTCTGGTGGAGGCTGCCCCTGCACTGTTGGGGGGTGGGGGTGCAGGGAGACATGTGTTTTACATGAGTGGGGGACTGGTGGAGGGTGCCCCTGCACTGCTGGGGTGTGGGGGTGGTGGGAGACATGAGTGGGGGCCTGGTGGAGGCTGCCCCTGGATGCTGGGGGGTGGGGGTGCTGCTAGACATGAGTGGGGGCCTGGTGGAGGCTACCCTGCACTGCTGGGGGTTGGGGGTGGTGGGAGACATGAGTTGGACATGAGTGGGGGCCTGGTGGAGGGTGCCCCTGGATGCTCGGGGGTTGGGTGCTGGGGGACATGTGTGGTGGCCTGGAGGAGGGTGCCCCTGGATGCTGGGGGGTGGGGGTGCAGGGGGACAGGAGTGGGGGCCTGGTGGAGGCTGCCCCTGCACTGCTGGGGGGTGGGGGTGGCAGGAGGCATGAGTGGGGGCCTGGTGGAGGCTGCCGCTGGATGCTGGGGGGTGGGTGTGGTGGTAGTCATGAGTGGGGGCCTGGTGGAGGCTGCCCCTGCACTGCTGGGGGGTGGGGGTGCAGGGAAACATGAGTTGGACATGAGTGGGGGCCTGGTGGAGGGTGCCCCTGGATGCTGGGGACTGGGGGTGCAGGGGGACATGTGTGTGGCCTGGTGGAGGGTGCCTCTGGATGCTGGGGGGTGGGGGTGCAGGGGTACATGAGTGGGGTCCTGGTGGAGTCTGCCCCTGCACTACTGGGGTGTGGGGGTGGTGGGAGACATGAGTGGGGGCCTGGTGGATGCTGCCCCTGCACTGCTGGGGGGTGGGGGTGGTGGGAGACATGAGTGGGGGCCTGGTGGAGACTGCCCCTGCACTGCTGGGGGGTGGGGGTGGTGGGAGACATGAGTGGGGGTCTGGTGGAGGCTGCCCCTGGATGCTGGGGGGTGGGGTGGTGGTAGACATGAGTGGGGGCCTGGGGGAGGCTGCCCCTGCACTGCTGGGGGGTGGGGGTGATGGGAGAATTGAGTGGGGGCATGGAGGAGGCTGCCCCTGCACTGCTGGGGGGTGGGGGTGCAGGGAGACATGAGTTGGACATGAGTGGGGGCCTGGTGGAGGGTGCCCCTGGATGCTGGGGAGTGGGGGTGCAGGGGGACATGTGTGGGGGCCTGGTGGAGGGTGCCCCTGGATGCTGGGGAGAGGGGGTACAGGGGGACATGAGTGGGGGCCTGGTGGAGGCTGCCCCTGCACTGCTGGGGGTTGGGGGTGGTGGGAGACATGAGTGGGGGCCTGGTGGAGGCTGCCCCTGCACTGCTGGGGGATGGGGGTGCTGGGAGACATGAGTTGGACATGAGTGGGGGCCTGGTGGAGGGTGCCCCTGGATGCTGGGGGGTGGGGGTGCATGGGGACATGTGTGGGGGCCTGGTGGAGGGTGCCCCTGGATGCTGGGGGGTGGGGGTGCAGGGGGACATGAGTGGGGGCCTGGTGGAGGCAGCCCCTGCACTGCTGGGGGGTGGGGGTGGTGGGAGACATGAGTGGGGGCCTGGTGGAGGCTGCCCCTGCACTGCTGGGGGGTGGGGGTGGTGGGAGACATGAGTCGGGGCCTGGTGGAGGCTGCCCCTGGATGCTGGGGGCTGGGGGTGGTGGGAGACATGAGTGGGGGCCTGGTGGAGGCTGCCCCTGCACTGCTGGGGGATGGGGGTGATGGGAGAAATGAGTGTGGGCCTGGTGGAGGCTGCCCCTGCACTGCTGGGGGTTGGGGGTGGTGGGAGACATGAGTCGGGGCCTGGTGAAGGCTGCCCCTGGATGCAGGGGGGTGGGGGTGCAGGGAGACATGAGTTGGACATGAGTGGGGGCCTGGTGGAGGGTGCCCCTGGATGCTGGGGGTGGTGGTAGACATGAGTGGGGGCCTGGTGGAGGCTGCCCCTGCACTGCTGGGGTGTGGGGGTGATGGGAGACATGAGTGGGGGCCTGGTGGAGGCTGCCCCTGCACTGCTGGGGAGTGGGGGTGGTGGTAGACATGAGTGGGGGCCTGGTGGAGGCTGCCCCTGCACTGCTGGGGGTGGGGGTGATGGAGACATGAGTGGGGGCCTGGTGGAGGCTGCCCCTGCACTGCTGGGGGGTGGGGGTGGTGGGAGACATGAGTGGGGGCCTGGTGGAGGCTACCCCTGGATGCTGGGGGGTGGGGGTGCTGGAAGACATGAGTGGGGGCCTGGTGGAGGCTGCCCCTGCACTGCTGGGGGGTGGGGGTGGTGGGAGACATGAGTGGGGGCCTGGTAGAGGCTGCCCCTGGATGCTGGGGGGTGGGGGTGGTGGTAGACATGAGTGGGGGCCTGGTGGAGGCTGCCCCTGCACTGCTGGGGGGTGGGGGTGCAGGGAGGCATGAGTTGGACATGAGTGGGGGCCTGGTGGAGGATGCCCCTGCACTGCTGGGGGGGTGGGGGTGGTGGGAGACATGAGTGGGGGCCTGGGGGAGGCTGCCCCTGGATGCTGGGGGGTGGGGGTGCTGGTAGACATGAGTGGGGGCCTGGTGGAGGCTGCCCCTGCACTGCTGGGGGGTGGGGGTGGTGGGAGACATGAGTGGGAGTCTGGTGGAGGCTGCCCCTGGATGCTGGGGGGTGGGGGTGGTGGTAGACATGAGTGGGGGCCTGGTGGAGGCTGCCCCTGCACTGCTGGGGGGTGGGGGTGCATGGAGACATGAGTTGGACATGAGTGGGGGCCTGGTGGAGGGTGCCCCTGGAAGCCTGGCGGTTGGGGGTGGTGGGAGACATGAGTGGGGGCCTGGTGGAGGCTGCCCCTAGATGCTGTGGGGTGGGGGTGCAGGGGGACATGTTTGGGGGCCTGGTGGAGGGTGCCCCTGGATTCTGGGGGGTGGGGGTGCAGGGGGACATGAGTGGGGGCCTGGTGGAGGCTGCCCCTGCACTGCTGGGGGGTGGGGGTGGTGGGAGACATGAATGGGGGCCTGGTGGAGGCTGCCCCTGCACTGCTGGGGGGTGGGGGTGGTGGTAGACATGAGTGGGGGCCTGGTGGAGGCTGCCCCTGCACTGCTGGGGGGTGGGGTGATGGGAGACATGAGTGGGGGCCTGGTGGAGGCTGCCCCTGCACTGCTGGGGGGTGGGGTGGGGGTGCAGGGAGACATGAGTTGGACATGAGTGGGGGACTGGTGGAGGGTGCCCCTGGATGCTGGGGGGTGGGGGTGGTGGGAGACATGAGCGGGGGCCTGGTGGAGGCTGCCCATGGATGCTGTGGGGTGGGGGTGCATTGGGACATGTGTGGGGGCCTGGTTGAGGGTGCCCCTGGATGCTGGGGGGTGGGGGTGCAGGGGGACATGAGTGGGGGCCTGGTGGAGGCTGCCCCTGGATGCTGTGGGTTGGGGGTGCAGGGGGACATGTGTGGGGGCCTGGTGGAGGGTGCCCCTGGATGCTGGGGGCTGGGGGTGCAGGGGGACATGAGTTGGTGGGCAATAGTGCAAGGTGACATGTGGGTTGGCTGGGGGGCATGGCCATGGTGGATGGGGTGCCTGCGGGACATGTGCAGGGTAGGCCCCTGTGGTGTGGGCCACCTGCAAGGGCCATGGAGGGTGTAGAGGCAATACCTGGGAGGACCCACACGTGCAATTCACGTGTGGTGCTCCCCGCGCACCCCTGGAATACACGTACCCTGATGGAATCGCGTGTGATACTTCCTGCGCACCCCTGAAATACACGTACCCTGCTGCTTTTACGTGTGATACTTCCCGCGCACCCCTGGAATACACGTACCCTGCTGCTTTTGCGTGTGATACTTCCCGCCCACCCCTGGAATACACGTGCCCTGATGGTATCGCGTGTGTTACTTCCCACGCACCCCCTGATGTACACGTACCCAGGACAATCGCGTGTGAAACTTCCCGCGAACCACTGAAATACACGTTCCCCGCTTGGCGTTTGCTGTTTGGCAGCCCTGTAAACTGGTCCAGGGTTAGCGCAGCCCTTTGCGATGATTTGGGGATTTGGAAGGCTTTTCCTTGCACGAGGGCGTTCTTGGGGGCGTAACTGGCGATGCTGCAGGGTCGCTGCGCCATTCTGCGCCACGGCTGGTTTCGGAGGCTACAATCCTTGAATACGCTGTGCGATGAAAAGGATTTTTTCGCACGCGGCTGGCGCAGTGTATCGCACGGGGACACTGTACACCAGCCGCGTGCGCCACTTTTGTGCGAATTTCTATGAATTACCCTGTAAGCATCAGTGGAACAACCGCAAATGACAGCTCTCAGTTCAACGAGTACATAATGTAAATGTGAGGATTGCTTTTAAAATGCCTCTTGTACAATTATGTTAAGTACACTCATATGAAACCCTCTCAATTACCCTGTCTTGAGTGACTCAAATGCACACTTTAAATACACAACTCACACAAAGCACATGAAATTGATTTCTCACAGAGCTGGGAATATTTTACCAAACATAAATAATTGTCTAGTTGCTCTGACTCTAGCCAGGCATAAAACGAACAAGCAGAACAAGCCAACTGCAAAGACCCAAATCTGTTTGAGTAATGGAATAATCGTAGTACCTGAGCGCATTCTTTAAAGATGTGTTTGCAGTCTGAAGGACAAGATGTTGAAATGTGGTGGACTTTTGTCTTTCTGCGATCCGTTATGTGGATCCTAATGCAATGGCATAATAATACTTGCTGTTGAAATAACTATAACCCATTGATCGCCCTATAAAGTCACATTCTCATTGTCCTCATCACTGCATCCCATCCATGTGGCGAGGTTAACATTATAAAGAATTAATGATTGTGGAAAACACTGTTAGAGTGGAATAAACAGCTAGTGTGGTGGAATTGACTCTACACCTACTCACCACCAGCATTATCCCATGCCTGCATATACACCCAGGCAACATACTCTTCAGAGGCATGCATAAACCTTGTCTGCTAACGCACGGGCCTTATCCCTGACTAACGACCTGCACCACCCTACACCTGCCACTCTCGTGCACCATTAGAAACTACATGTCTGCCTGCCTGAACACATACACACCATAGCCCACCCCTTCTTACATATCCACCCTATCACTTCCAAACCACCCACCCTAAACCAAGCATTATTACTCACCCACTTAGCCCAATGACAGACTACTCACCCAACTTTCCTCAACCCTGAATACCCACCTAACACAGAAAGACATTCTCCCAACCTACCAGGTCTACCTGCCTACCAACCAACCCTACACCATACCAGTGTTAGGCATGCCTTACTGTAACGCATGCCTGTCTATACACCACGTCCAATACACTACGCAAACTGGCTCAACCTACACCAGCCTAATTTCTGCTTACCTCCACATATTCAACCCCAGCCCTTGCAAATATCGCCCAGCCACCCTCAAACTGACCTAAGCCCACCACACCCCAAACCTGCCTACCCTGACCCATTTTACAACATGCTGGACTACCTTCACCTTCTCCCCCTTCTTTGCCCAATTCAACACCTGCCTGCCTTCAAACACCTGCCCCCACCTACCTACCCCACACCTGCGTACCCTTCCTGGGCACCCTACCTCATGCCTGCCTAACCACCCTATCCCTTGCAAATCATCACTTACCCTACCCCATGTATGACCACACCCACCTGCATATGCCCTTGACCTCAACCTGCACCATGCCGGCCTAGCCCTACCAACTCACACTACCCTAAATCTACCTACCACACCTTAAACACCCACTCTACCCCACACCTTCCTACCTAAGCCCACCCTACACCATGCATGCATTTTCCCCAACCACCCCACTCCAATTCTGCTACTCCAACGTGCCTGTCTGCCTCCACCCACCCTACCCCATAACTGCCAACCCCCCACTACCCTACCCAACACGTACCTACCTCCTCCTTCCCTGCCCAATGCCTACCTACATCCAACCAATGCCTATCCAACCCCACCCTCCCTAACCCAATCCACACCTACCATCCTGCCACCCAGCTCACCCCACCACTGGTATGCCAACACCCCAGCCTACCACACACCTGCCTAGCAGTACCAACATGCCCCAACCACCTCGACCTTCCCCCACCCACACATGCCTGCCCTTGCCTGCCTAGCCACCCTAGCTCCATCAGCCCTCCACACTGATTGAGGTACCATCTCCCATTGTCCCTGCCTTTTGAAGAAGGGCTGTGGGGTGGGTCTTCTAATCAGCACAGCATGCCATCATCCCTCCATCCTCTACTGGACTCCATATGCTCTATTTTTGTAAACATTGTTGTATAACTCCTTCCTGCTACTCATCACAATGTTGTTCTCATCTGCTCCGCCCCTGGCACCCTAAAGCTTATTTTGGATGACTTGTGGTGAATTCGACCTCCGCAACATGATGAAAACCCACCATTCTCTGCTTAAAACCCCCTCTGAGCATTCTCTGGTCACCATCCACAAACATCCTACCCACAGTTATGGTAACTGTCTAGATCGTATCGTATACTTACACAGCACACATTTTCTCCTTCTCATCATGCTTCTTAATTGCCAAATGCACATTGTGACACAACTCAATGACTGCCTATGTTGAAGAAGTCAGGTCCTCCCACAGCTCACCCTCTCCACATTTTTCCAACTCTATGGAAAAGGCCTCCTCTGGCTTTAACCAAATATTCACAACTCCATTCAAACGCTAGGGTCCTGCCCACACCTTCACCCCCCTCTCCCTCCTCTCACATGCTCTCCTGGAACTCTCCGGTCATCCATTGGTAGAGATTATTCACACGTCAGCACTTCAATTGCTGTTGAGGTGCCTATTCCCCAGTTTTCCTTCCCACCTGAAAGGAATCACACCTCATACTCTCCCCTTTCCTTGACAATGGCAATTCATCCTACTACACTAATGGTATCTCTTATCCCTGGTCTCACAACAGTAACATATCTGAGCCCATACTATGTATGCTTGACTCATTCATCAGCTCTCCATTCAGTCTTCTTTCTCTGCTGATGTCTGCTACTAAAATCTGTGACCCTATCACCAAGGTCCTCTCCCTCTTCTACCTTCTTCTCCCTGTCCAACCTCAATATCACGTCATCCCCATAAGTCAATTGTTCTTCCAACCCCGAAAAGAAATATGGTCTTTGGCTTAATTAACATGGAGGGAAGCAGCCTCAGTGTTACGCTCCACCTCATAATACAAACAGCGGTGTTACCCACAGCACCTAACACCTTGTAAGCCAAGCATAATGACTATGCTTTGATCCATGCCTCGATGTTACTCCTCGATTTTACCTCAGCCCGTAAACTGTGCTCAAAGAAACCACTACATATCTATGTTCCACCCAGTTTTACATCTTAAAATAGTACCTGCTCTAATGTGAGTGTTAATTAATTGTACAAAAGTGGCCATGCATACAGTACAGGTGGATCAAATCAGATCAACACGCTCTCCAACACTGCATTTAGGGGATTGCAACATGCCAGTACCACTTATCCACCACCATTGAAAGCAGGACAGAAGGAGGGGTGTGGTAGCTCAAATTGTCTACACACTCAGAGTGTAAAAGCCGAAGCTGTCCCACAATGACCCCACAGATCAGAAGATCCTGTCCACCTCCTGCCTTGACCTGTCCCCCATCTGCTTTCTCCTCGCTGAAATTGAGAACTGCATTGAAACCAACAGGCAGAGTGACATTTCTATGACCAGACTCCACTTTGAAGCACATTACAGTGTTACATTTCTGTGCCTCACACACTTTTCACACACTGAGCCATGCTTTTCTTACCACCCACATGCAAAACTCCATCAGATTGACTGTGATGCTGACATGATCTTCAACCATGCGTGTGCCAGATTGCCCAGCTCTTCCCATGACTCCATGATCCTAGTGCAAAGCAACATACCACACATGCTGGCTGGATTGGCAGGCTGGACGTAAATAAGAAACTCACACCTTCAAGATGAATGCCATCACACTCATACCCTGTATGTGACCCAGCCACAATGATCTATGGCCACATCACACACATGCCTCTCTCTGGGCATTTATTAAACATGTGGATCAGTGGAATGAAGTGTTGGGAGTGACAGAATGACAGAATGGTGGAAACCATACCGGCTTGGGACAAGTTTGGTTGGGCGGGAACTACATCTACTAAATTTCAGACATGATTGGTGTGATGGATCTTGGGGAGACATGAGTCATTACCTTAGGCCCATGCGGGCCTTCTTACAAAAGATGTTTGGTATCACATCAGAGAAGGCGATCAGAGGGATTCACCAACAACATTTCACGAGTTGGAAGAGTGGGTTTAGGGGAAATGAATGGTAGCATAGATTCCAATGGCGAAAGTGTGATAGAACACGTTTGTAAGTAGGCATGAGGGATGACCCTTGTAGATTACCAGGCAAACATCACTTCCATTTGGAAGTAGTATATGTGCAAAGCAGCACTGGCAGCAAGGTGAAAAGGGGGTTCAAACTTCCAGTGGTGGCCGTAGCTGTTGGAGGGGTCATGTGGATTCAAATTGATAAGGTGGGCAAAATGGGTAGATATGAGTAAAGACTAGTTTGGCCTGAAGGCAATATGCAGGGCGGGAGCAGAGTTACTATCATAAGAGTTGAGAGGGACAGGCAGGGGGACCAAGTGCTGTGGACATAGCACTCTCTGGGTATGTATTACACATTAAACATGTGTATCATCCATGGGAGCTTGAATTCTTGGAGGGTAAGCTTCATTCACAGATTGGGTGTCTTTTAAGTCTGACTGATACAAATTGAATAGCATTGAGACCATTGGGCATCCTGGGTTTAGGCCTCTAAATGTTTGCATTTCCTTTGAATAGATTCCCTGGTTTGTTAACCAGATCCTCACTGCTGTACCAGAGTATAGTGCCTTTATTTCCTTTACGAGATCCTGGGGGCAGTTCCAGCTCTCACGATTCTGCCACAGGCGTTCTCTGCTTACACTGTCGAATGCCTGTTCCAGGTCTAAAAAGGCCATGTAGATTTGGGTGTTTCGCCTTCACCACTTTCCCTTTCAGCAGATTCAGCAAAAAGATGTTCAAACGGGTTCCTATACCCTTCACAACACCCATCTGCCTGGGATACATGCACCCCAGTGCTTTGGCCCAGGCTTGCAGTTCCCCTTTTGCAACAGCTCTGCAATGATTTTTCCCAGGATATCGAGATGGGCAATAGGGCAGTATTTTTCAGGTTTCTCCATGTCGCCCCTCTTGTAGATTGGAGCGATCAGTGCAAATTTCTGCAAGACTGGGACATCCCTTACTCTTACTATTTGCCTAAATAGTATGTCTGCGAAATTTGTCCAGAATTCTGGCACCTCCTTCAAGATGTAATTTGTGAGTCCACCTGGACCGGGGAGCCAAGAGGATGTTAATATGTTTATTATAGAGACTAAACCCTCCTTGTCCCATTTTAATTGGCAAGTGCTAGAGCCACTCTTATTTTCTACTACTTGTTCTGATTTTACCTGCACGAAGAAGACTGAGTTATGGGCAATCCACGATGCTTCAGGGACCTGATTGGTCATGACTGCTAATTGAAAATTCCTGTTGTTCGTAAGCAGGTCCCAGAGGCCTCAGGTGTTACTCTAGCATAACATTTTCAACGTGGTTAACCCATCATGTTGGGATCTCAAGGCTCTAGAAGCATTTAGAAAATGTCTGTACCTTTGTTGCCGTTTGTTTATTTTTTCTCTATTGGCTTCTCCTCCTTTCTTTTTTAAGCTTCTCACATCAGCCCTCATGGCTTGTCTTGCCTCGATTACCTTCAAATTGTTATTTGTCTGGGTTTGAACCTTCCTTTCTCATGCCTTGATTCAATTTGCTCAAAGTAAGTTAGGATCCTGTGATATTCTAGCTCATTGTTGGCTAGCTTGAGATGGCGATCAAGGTACCCTGTGATCCTAGGGACATCCCATGGTTTAATCCTCAACCGTTTTTTTCCTTGGGATGCCTGTAGTTCATCCTCCATTTTTGACATCTTTGGAGTCAGACTACTTTTCCATTCAATTTCCAATAGATCATGGTCGCTAGAGCTCATTGCACCACATTAAAAGCAGCCACTCATTGCCATACATTCGGAGAGACAAAACAGTAATTCAAGTTGCATTTTGTGTCCCCCTTCTTCATGTCGGGAGTGCCGGTGCACCCCCCCCTAATCTGCCCATTCAACATCCTTACATTTCTATTTTCCACCTGTCGCATCCAGACAGCTGCACGCTTTGAAAGTTCTGAATTCGGCATAGAAGGCAGTAATATTGAAATCTCCACTAATTATTATATGAGGGTTTTCTGTTCTCATAGAAATCTCATCAATCATCTCCATCACCTCAATGGTAAATCGCCACTCCCGACACTTCAAAGGGTTCCAATATAGATTAAGTATGATGAGTGCTTCTTTCTTCTCAGTTTCTATTGTCAGCATCTGTATATAGGCATTAGGATTTTGTACTGCCGTCACTGTCAACCCTATTCTCAACTTTATTAGCATTAGTAGACCTGAGTGCGGGCAATCTGTTGTTCCTTTCATGGCAGGTTTCAAATAGCAGATGGAGCCCTCACATTGGAGCTCTGATCTTATCCTGGTCTCTTAGAGACATAAGGTGGTATAAGCCCCCAGCCCCATGTTTTTATCATTAAAAAGGTTGGCAAATCCCCTTGTGTTCCTGGAGCCTATTAAAAGATGGACTCCAGTAGCAATTGGTTGCCATTAGTTCTTTAGGAGGGCTGCTAACCTTGACTAATCTTCACTCTGAGGTCATTCGGTTGTGCCTTGCTTTACCGATATTAGCACACCTCATTGAATGGTCACAAATCAACCACAACTCTCAGAGGCTCAAAGATTCACTGTTCCTGCTCTGATGTATCTGTTTCGCACAGCATTTGACCTTGTTGAGGTTGATAAGAGTCCTCTGTTACTTTGACATCTCTTCCTGGTTTGGGCAAGCTTTTCTCTTCAGCCGAACCATCTCGCAGTTCTGGACCCAGGGGCAGGAAATCCTCCGCAGCCTCTATTAGTGTAGTTTTGACCAGGTCAGATTTTAAATGTAAAATGACCCAGTCCATCCAAAGTTCATTGACGAATTGGACCACTTGGATGTCCTGCAAGTTTATATATCTTAATTTTGGTGAGTGGTGGAATCATTTGATCACGTTTCTTCTGTTCAAGATCAAGTTATCGTTAGCCTGTGGTAGTCTTTCCAAGATGACTACAATGTTTTTCTTCAGCATCATATGCTCATCTCGCTGATTGGTTTTACACAGTTGAATGGCCTTTGCCTTGACTTTTTCAGCCTTGGGTTTATTACATCTTAGCGCTTTCGTTCACCATTGTTTCATTTTTGCTCCAAAGTCTGAAAGGAGCACTCATGAGTTAGGTTTGTGGTCTTGAGTTCTCTTCTCTCTCCATTTGGGTTGTGCTGACCTCTGTTTCTAGGGGTGGATAGTCGTACATTGAAATCTCAATCACTGAGGTCTCTTCCTCTCCTTGTAGGCATTCTAGTAGATCTGTGAGGTCGATATCTTCTTCCCTATCTTTCTCAGTATTTTCTTGAAGCTCTGGTCTCGTTTTGTCTTTAGATATGGGTGGTTTTTCCAGGACCATCTTTTTGACAGGTCAATGCTTTTTGAGATTTGTGTCAGCATTTTTTGATCTCGTAGGAGTGATAATATTTTGCATGAATGCTTTTGAGCCCTTTGATTTGATTTTCAGGGCTCATTGAGTGTTCTTAGACTGTTTTTGAAGCTCCATTGGTTTAGGGGGTGGAGGGGTTGTCGTAGTTCTTTCCGATTGCTGAATCCTTTTGATGGTGAATATTGGAAATGTTTTGCTGTACGCCATTGTATCCAATGGCTCCCTCATCTCCTTTCCTCCATCAGACATTATTCCAATGGAGCTAGCTTTCTTCCTCCTGCTAGACTCTCTGATCTCTTCTTGAACTTGGGGATCTTGTTGGACAATCACCATATTTCCCCCACTTGGAGGGCCTACTCGGGAGATCAGGTCTTGGGTATCTTCTTGTTGTCCTACCTCTGACAGATCTATAGTTACATGAATAGACTGTTGATGTTCCGTCCTTGGTGGTTTCTTTGAGGTTTCCCCTAGTTTTCTACTGATCAGTGGTCCCCCCCCTCAAGAGCCTCAAGCCAGCCTCACAAGACGTACCCTCTTTGAAGTGTTCCGCATCCATTTGCAATCAGCCAAAAGCACTTCCATCATGGTGCTTCTATCAGAAATCTCTCCTCTGGCCAAATCGCTTAATATACTCTGCCATTGTGCCCACACTTTTGCCTCCTTGTAGAATCTAGCTTGCACCGTAGTTGTGAAAGTTTCTAAAAAGATCATTTTCAAATATAACATTGCTGTCAAGGTGGATTGATCTCATAGCATTTTGTTTAGGGCTTAATACAGTTTGGTAAACAGTGCTAAGGAGATTGATAAAGCCGCCATTATTTTGTTCTGCAGAGCAGTCATTGCTTCTGTTGAAAGTCTGGCTTTCATGGACTGTTCTATAGGGTTAGACATAGCCTCTCTGGTCAGATCTTTTATTTGCTCTGTGGATTGTGCAGAAGTTGATGAGTCCATCATGTCCCTTTCTGGTGTTAACTCTTGGTTTTCATGCATTTCATTAATTGGAGGAATAAGTGAAGTGGCCGTGGTCATATTCATTATTTCTGATTTGTTCTGTATCACTTTAGGGCTGTCCCAGTCTGCCCTTGCAATCCCCTCTGGGTCATGGCCATACTCTGCAGTTTCTGGGGAGGGGAATCTTCTCCTCTTTTTCAGTCACAATCTGAGTTCACTTCTTGGTGGGGGGGGGTTCCCTGTATTTTTGATAGAGGCAATTTTATTTTTTAGTTCTGTATTATCCCGGTTTAGTCTCCCTATCAGGTAGCATTGTAAAATCGGTTCAGAGTCCTGTGCTAATTGTAAATTCTGAGCCCTCGTAATTAATGGAGTGTTGACTCTCACATGTTTCTCTTTTATTTCTGCCTTCAGGACCAGTGTACTTAACGCCGATCTTCTGTTTTGGGTTAGCAGCTCACCATAAAGGGCCTCTGTCGGGATTTCAACCCCTAAGTGAGGGGCTGCCTCATTCATTGCATCTCCCTGATTTCCGGGGGTTGTAGAAATGTACAAGCTTACTCTGGGTTCTAGATTCGTTGTATGTATATTTATTTCACCTGGGGAGGTTACTCCCCCTGGCATCAAAGTCACCTCTCCTTAATTCTAGACAACCGAGCTATTACAAATATGAACAGAGTGTAAGTCCAAGAATGAGATATTCGCTGCCATCAGTGTTTATTTCCCAGAAACAACGCTCCTCTTAGAGAAGAAGGGGGCTGAGGGGAGAGAATGGGGGAGGGATTACCTCAGTGTTACCTCTCTTTGATAAAACCTCGGCATCCAGGAGCTTTATATGTTGTCTAGTCCGTGGTCCTGTGCTCGGCATGATGGTGTCGTGAAGATGTAGAAGTTAAATGGTGCCGTCAATTCCAGCTCTAACACCTTGTCCCTCGCCCCACAGCAACACAGTAACACTCTGCAACACACTCCGCAAATGCTCCGCTCCCAGCAGAGTAGTTATGGGATAGCTCTTCCTTAGTTTTGAATACACAAGGAAAAGAGACTCTCAGCAGACGCAGCCTCTATTGTGTGCCAAAGTAACACTCTGCAAGACACTCTGCAAATGCTCTGCTCCCAGCAGAGAAGTTATGGGATAACTCCTCCTCAGTTTTGAATAGACAAGGAAAAGATACACTCTGTAACGTTTACCTGGACTCTGTGGGGACACTCTGGAGCTCCTAGTATCTACTACCTTCCTTTTCTGAAGTGGCACATAAATTCTGTGGAAAAAACAACAGTAATTGCCTCCTTATTAAGTTTTCCGTGGTAATCTAATATTATGGAAATAACTCTCTTGTAATTTTAAGCTCACCTTAGGATTTAATTTTTTGAGCTATCCATCCTGTTCTTACAGGGGCGCATGTCCTGAAGATGTTGGAATCAAGGTGGAATGATTTTATTCTAAGAGAACATGGGTCCTACTAATAGATAGGAAGGGTTGTTATGGAAGCTGGAAGGAGGGTGGAAGGCAGCCTGATGTCTGAATTTCTAGCATAAGTGAGCCTAGTGAAATGTATAAAGGCGCAAACAAATATTCAGACAGTAATAACAACAGGAAGCTCTCTCTCTCCCTTAACTGCAGTATAGAAGCGCTTCAGAGAAACCAATCTGTGCAAACGATAGAGAAAAAAGATCCAAAGGGATAGGAAACTAAAGGGTTAAATCCTAAGAACTAATAGTGGGCAGCGGTATTCAGTGCAACACTAATGAAACGGGTAACACTTACAGGGCACAAGAACTAACTACGTGTGTGCTCCTCATAACAGGTTCAAGGCAATAATTAACAGTGTCCATGTAACTTTTATGGTAAAACGTAATTCCGGCAGGGCACACAACCTAACTAAGTGTGTGTTTCTCCTCAAAATAGGTCAAGGCAATTATCAGCAGTGTATGCGCAACAAAAAAGGAACGCGTAACTCAGGGAGCGCACGCGACCCAACACGTCAATAATTTCACACAACTGAAATGCAACACGTACCGAGGAAAAAACACTTCAGGCAAAGATGACTGGAATGCAGTTCAAAATAGAAACGAATAACAACAGAAGCGGTACTTGCGTGTGACAGGGCTCCTCACACACTCTGAGGTGAAACGGTCCGTGACTAGAAAGATTCACTATGAATGAATGGAAACTATGAACATGAACAAGAATAGGGCGAGGGCTGTAAGGGGAAGAAAAAATAGGGATAAAAGTATACAGGAACTATGGAATTAACAATGACAGGAATCAGCTGTAGACTGAGGAATTTGCGGTAAATGTTTTCTCTGCAATGCAGTCTGAGACGCGAAGCACAAGCCTCCAATTGGGCGGGGCTTAAATAGGCTCACAAGGACAACGACTAAACCAGTAGGGTTAATTCCTGAAAGGCACAAACTGGCAGCCATTAGGAAAACCCGGAAGCCGCTATTCTTCATTGGAGAATCTACAGTAACAGAATAACTATAGCAATGACCAAATCCCAATTTGAGAAAAAAAACCCTAGTGGTCTTTTCCCTGAACCAGAATTAGAACCCTAGACTGTGGTCATGACAGTACTCCCCCCCCCTTTTCCCGGTATGTGAGGGTGGTTTTGGTGAAATTTCCTTAACAGTCTAGGGGCATGGATAGTTTTCATAGGTTCCCAGGATCGATCTAGCGGACCATAACCTTTCCAGTCAACCAGATAAAAAAATGTGTGCCTCACTACCTTGTAGTCCAAAATGTCCTTTACTTCGAATTCTGGTTGATGGTCTTCAATTTAAACTGGTGTTGGGGACGGTAGCAAACGAGTATCTGGGTTAACTGGTTTTAGTTAGGACACGTGAAAGACTGGGTGAATTCGCATTTTTTGAGGAAGGGTCAATTTCATCTCCACTGGGTTGATGACTGCTTCTATGGTGAATGGACCCAAATACCTGGGAAGAAATTTCTTTGAACCTTTCAAGACCAGATTTCGGGAAGATAACCAGACAGAGTCTCCTACTTGAAACTTAGGAGCAACACTTCGGTGGCGATCAGCAAACTTCTCTTGACATTCCTTGGCTGCTGATAAGCTAATTTGAGCCTTAGTGATAGCGGTAAAGATATGGTCATGGAGAGTCTTCACAGCAGGCATCTCTAAAGGTTCTGGAGGATCAAAGGCAGAGGTTTCGAGGATGCCAACCAAGGAAGGTGAAAAATGGGGTAAGACCAGTGGAGGAATGAGTCAAATTGTTGTAAGCATATTCTGCCACCCACAAAATGTCCAACCAGGAATCCTCTGTCTGATGAAGCATACAATGTAAATACTGCTCCAGGGTCTCATTGGTGTGCTCAGTTTGACCATCAGTCTGGGGATGGTGACTCGTGGACAATCGGACATCAATATTGACCAAGGCACAGCATTCCTCCAAAATTTTGAGACAAATTGACTACCTCTGTCCGAAATTACAATGGAGGGAAAACCATGTAGCTTAACAATGTTCTCCAAAAAGACCTTTGCTAAACTAGAGGCTGTTGGAAGTCCTTGTAATGCTATAAAATGTGCCATCTTTGAAAACAGATCAACAACCACCTATATGGTGTCATAGCCCTTACATGGAGGCAGATCAGTAATGAAATCCATGGACAAGGTATGCCAAGGATTTGGCGGCACATCCAAAGGTTGAAGAAGACCGGACGGTCTTTTTTTAGAGTTCTTATTTTGTGCACAATTTCCACAGGTCTGAATGAAGAGAATTACATCTTTGCGCCAAGCAGGCCACCAGAAGTATCTCTTGATTTTTTCCAAGGTCTTGGTCACTCCAGGGTGACCTTCAATCAAGGAGCCATGGTAGTTGAAAATTACTTGCTTTCTTAGATCTTCAGTAGGTAGATATAAGTGATTTTGATAATAAGGCATTTCCTCCTGCAGGTAAAATTGATTCCCTCGATTGACCCATGTTTGCAGTTCTTCCGGAATCAAATTTCTCTTAACTTCCTTCTGTAGTTCTTCGTGGAATGGATCTGAGATGTTCAATAATCCTAAAACCTTTTCTCCTGCAATGATATTAGTTGGAATCTGAGGAACAAAAGCTTTGCCTCCTTTGCCAATACGTGACAAGGCATCTGCCTTTCCATTGCGTACCCCAGGCCGAAAAGTAATGACAAAGTTGTACTCCGCGAAGAATTGTGCCCATCGTAGTTGTCGAGCAGATTGTGCCATTACTGTATGGAGCTACTGCATGTTTCAATGGTCCGTTAGAATAGTAACTGTGTGTTGAGCACCTAACAAATAATGTCTCCATTCTTTTAATGCACTCTTGATTGCCAACAACTCTTTGTCTGTAATTGTGTAATTGCGTTCTGCAGTTGAAAATTTCTTTGACCAGAACACCACTGGGTGCAAAACGTGAGTCTTTGGATTGCGTTGCGATAAAACAGCACCCATAGCCACACTGGAAGCATTAGTTTCCACAATGAAAGGCAAATCAGGCTGAGGATGTTGCAAGACGGGAGGCTCGGTGAACTTGGATTTTAAACTCTGAAATGCAACATTAGCCTCCTCGGACCATTAAAATGTCTTGTTCTTTCTAAGCAGTGACATGATGGGATGTACCAACTGTGAAAAGTTTTCCACAAAACGTCCATAGAAATTTGCAAAGCCTAAAAAACTTTGGACTCCCTTCACAGAGGTTGGGGCCGGCCAAGAAAGTATGGCCTCCACTTTTCGAATATCCATCTTGACTCCTTGAGAAGACAACACAAATCCCAAAAACTCGACTTCGGAAACATGAAATGAACACTTTTCCAATTTTACAAAAAGGGAGTTTTCTCGCAATTTCTTTAGAACAGCCGTAACGTGCTTCACATGTTCCAAGGGGGTTGTTGAAAAAATGAGTATATCATCAATGTAAACTACTGCACAAACATCTAGTAGATCTCTCAAAACATCATTCATAAAGCATTGAAAGGCTGCCGGAGCATTGCACAGCCCGAAAGGCATTACTTGGTATTCAAAAAGACCATATCTTGTGAGAAAGGTAGTTTTTCATTCGTCCCCTTCTTTAACTTGAATTAGGTGGTAAGCCCCTCTGATATCCAGTTTCGTAAAAATCTGAGCTCCCTTAATTTGATCCAATAAATTGGAAATGAGAGGAATGGGGTATCAATTCTTGACAGTGATCTGATTTGGGGCACGGTAATCAATGCATGTTCTGAGATCTCCTTCCTTCTTAGATACAAAAAAGAGAGGAGAACGGGATGGTCGAATGAAACCCTTGGCTAAATATTGGCCTAAATATTTCTTCAAGTGCAAGTCTTCCTTCTCCGTCAACAAATAAATCCGACTACAAGGAATTTCCCCTACTGGAAGAAGATCAATTTGGCAATCATAGGGTCGATGTGGAGGGAGCACTTCAGCCATTTTTTCTTCAAAGACGTCTTGAAATTCCAAATACTCTGGAGGTAACAAACCAATTAATCCAAGTGTAGAGTCAGAGATTTTCTTTTTTGACAGGTTTTTTCCTGGTAGCTACTTTGACAGCAAGAGTCTTTACAATCCGTAGCAAAGGTCAGAGATTGAGTTCGCCAATCTATAACTGGGTTATGTTTTTCTAGCCAAGGCATGCCAAGTATAATCTGGAATTGAGGAGCACTTTTAAGGTCGAACGTAATCCTCTCTCTGTGTTTCTCCTGGCAAATCATGGTAAGACTAGCCATGCTTTGTGTGACAGGACCAGAAACTAAGGGAGTACCATCAACTGCTGATACGTTTTCAGCTTCGTACTTGTCCATGCGAGGAAATCCTATCTTAGTTGCCAGATTTAAATCCATGTAGTTACCAACAGCTCCACAATCAATGTAAGCTTGTAAAACATGCATTCTAGTGGGCTGTTCTTGACTGGATAAAATGATGGGAAAAACAAAGTGTGAGGTCACCAAACCTTTTTCCATGCTCGACAAGCTGACCTCTACACTTGTCAGGCACTGGAGTTTTCCAAATTCTGGTCCTTCTTTTCCTGGTTGACACCTCCAATGGGTTTCCGCGAGGGCTTAGTAGGACACTCCTTGAGGAAATGACCAGCCTTCCCACAGTAAAGGCACAATTGTTGTTGCTGTCACTTGTCCCTTTCCGCCTGTGAGATGGGCCCTCTAACGTGACTCTCTGAACCAACTATCAACTGATTTTCTTTAGGGCGAACAAAATAAGTTCTGTTCTCCCAACGGGAGCGATCCACTCTTCTGTCTTGCAAACGATGATCAAGTTGAACAGTTAAATCAATGAATTCTGCAATCCCCTCTGGAGGATTTACTACCTGGGCCAAGACATCCTTTAATTCCATTCGTAACCCTCTTTGAAATAAAGTGGTTCTTTTCTCAGTGGACCAATTAGTTTCTGCCACCAACCTATTAAAAGTTGCTACATAGACCAACAATTCCTGGTTGCCCTGACAAAGCGAAAGTAACTCATTATATAGTGCCTGACCCTGGGTATGGCGCGCAAATAATTTCTCCATCTCCTTCTGAAATTCTGATAGGTTCCTTAAAATCGGATCATCTCTATTAACTAACGGGATTGACCAATCTGCAGCATAACCTCCCAAATAGGATAGTATGAAAGCCACCTTGGCCTGATCAGTGGGAAATACCCCTGGGCGACAGAGAAAATGGAGCCGGCATTGGTTAATGAAAACAGCAAACTTCTTTGGATCCCCTAAGAAGATTTCTGGAGGAGCTTATGGAATATTGTCAGGAACGATTACTTGAACTGGAGTAGAGGGCGTTGCTGGAACTGGGGCTGAAGTACTGGCTGTAGTCAAGGGAATTTGACCAGCTTCGGCTTGCAAAAGCTGGCGCGCTAACTCATCAGTGCGGTCTCTGTTAACTATAAATTCCCTTCGCAGTGCACACGTTTCAGAATGTGCCACATGGACTTCAGCTCTTAACTCCCCTAATAACTGAGCCAACTGATCCACTTCAGGAGACTCCATAACGTCCAGGCAGAGTAATTTTCAAAATTTCAGCAGCTTCACGTTCTGTAACGTATACCTGGATTCTGCGGGGACACTCTGGAGCTCCTAGTATCTACTACCTTCCTTTTCTGAAGTGGCACATTGTAAGAGGATTCAATTCAACACTACAGCTAAGTCAACGCCTAGTCTATAATACTGAATGAAAACCCTTATTGATATATCTTTATGTCCAGTTCATGCGTTCTGGATGACTACCCCTATATAACACCCCTCTCTTGGAATCCCCCTGACCCCACTGAGCCAAGAAGTAGTTCTGTTTTGCAAGTTAAAAAGGTTTAATTGATAGTTTCAACAATAGGTATATATATCACACTTTATAATAAATTAATAATTGAATAGCACACTTAATCGGATATGATAAAGATTAACAACGAAGAATCTGGCACTAGCACACTTCTTTATAATCACTAAGGAGTCGACATGAAATGGATAAGATAGCAACAATACTTTTATGGTTTCCAATGGATGCAATGTGGAATGAAATGCAGTACAGAAAATAACTTGATAGGATTTCAGCAAAAGACAGTGTAATCACTTTCTTGTACAATTCACCCCCACCCCTTTTATGCAATGCAAGGAAATGGAAGGAAGGCACACAATTCTCAGAAATGCAATTCAAATGTAATTCAGTTCACCCAGCAACTTAGACTGCAGAAGTTGAAAACACAGGCCCAAATGCTTTTAAATGTGCTGGCAATGTAGAAAAAAATATGCTAAAATGCTTTTAATTCCCTCTAGGAGTTCAGGGTGAGTGGTATCTAGTTAATATTAGTCCAGGCTCACACTAGCAATGATTCAGGGATAATTAGCAGGTTAAACGAATTTCTGGCAAATGGAAGGCAAGCAGCAGCAGATTTTTACACGTGAAGAAATTTGCAAATCGCGGCAAAATTCGTGAATGCGTCTGGTGCGAATACAGAGGAACTACAAGGGCTAGCAATATCAACAAGTTTTGGGGTCCTAGAAAAGCCTAGGATCTCAGCTTCCAGATGAAAGTTACTGCAAGTCTCTAGCACAAACGGTCACGGAGATATGAGCGATTAAATAAAGGTCGTTTTTCAGATTTGAAATTTTAAAGTTCAAAAAGACAAGTGCAGCTTGCAACTAGAAAATGACAGGTGACAGCTTTGCAAATGACAGGTGACAGTTAGGAGACAGTTCTACTTAGATTAAAATAGGATTGAATTATATTATTTTAACTAAGAGATTGGTTCTGCACAGTCTTGCTAGGTACTCACACTATATTCTTGAGTGAAATGGGCCACGCCACGGATCTGGTCAGGTTTTAGACTGGACTCTGGTCTCTGCACTTCACAGTGATCTGGGTCAGCTCTCTCTGGTTCTGCTAACAGTGGTCTGGGTCAGCTCTGCTCTCTCTCTGGTTCTAGAAATTTGATAGATTTGAAGTCTCTATGTCTGCTCTCTGAAGGTTGATGGAGGTAAAGTATGGATTTTCCCGGCAGAGCTTCCAGCTGCAAATGGATTTGAAGGTCCCTATCTGTCCTGTCTCTCTGCTTTTATGTGTTTTTAAAATGGGTGTGTGTGAGCAGCATCACTAGCCAGCCCCTCTCTACTTATCATTGGCCAAGCTTTCATTTCTCCCCTGATTGGGGGAGCTAAGTTGTGTCAGAGTGATGTCATTTTACAGCCTGCAGAAAGTCCACTCCTCCTGTCAACTTGCACACAAATCTAGATTTGAACCAAATACATATTTGCAGAGGTACATATTGTTTTAAAATCATATGCACCCATCATGCATTACAGGAGGTATACCCTGTTCAAACTCTGCTCTTCCTGAGAGCTTGCATTCAGAAATGGCAATATTTTGCACTTTTTAACTGGTTTGCAATACCGGACATTACCCCAAATTTGCACACATGTGCGCAAGGAGTATGGACATTAGTTGATGAAGTGTCAGATTTTTCACATGCACACATTTTGAGTAATATCCTCTTTTCCGCTAAAACCCCCCTGAACATACCACCGGTTCTAAAAACCTCTTAAAATGTGGGCAGAAAAATCACAAGAATTATGGTATCATTTATAAAATTTTCACATGTCCGCTCTATGAGTTATTCATCTTTTTAGAGTTATGTTCTGGCCCCAAAGGGGTGTGGTTTTCCTCAGCACAAGGTTGAATTTCTGGTTTTTCCAGTTCTGCCAAGCCAGCTTGCTCTCACAGGCAGTGCCCCTCCTTTGTCCTTCCAGGAGGAAGCTACATTTACGACATCTGCAATAAACCATCTGCCTGGGTCAGGACAGGGCTTTGTTCAGAGCTCCTGTATTCTGTGGGGGCTCCCCTTAATTCAATTATCAGAGAGATGGCATATCCTTAGTGTGGCCAGCAAAAGGCAGATAGGCCTGGGAACACAGCTGTGACTCAAGTTTCACTCCTGATGGGGGGTAGTTGCCAGGCAGAATTCAGTTCCTTAAGCCAGGTTTCAGATAAAATGTCACTTCTGTTCCCCAGTTTTCTGCATTCAAATAAAACTTAACATTTTTACATATGCAGCTAGAATGCTGATTCTAAGTTTAAAACTATGACATTTAAACAATTGAAACCTATGTGACACACAAAAGTAGGTCACTCAGTCAATTTAAACATTTAGATTTGTAGTGTCTTTCAGTCCAAATTTACTTAAACTGCTGAAATCCACAGCTCAGCCAGTCTTGTTATAAACCTTCAAGTCACTGCAGAATATAACTTTACATTGGATCCACCTCTTAGTAAGTCTTTCTTTGGCATGTTTTGGGTTCATTTATTCAGTTTTCTACAAAAAAGTAAAATCTGGTGGTTTTAAAACGCCGGCTTTTGGATAGTGGTGAGTACTGGTACTGCACCCCTTTTTGGGATTTAAGAAAATGAATTCCCAACAGTTATGGGTTTGCTTTTGGCAATCAGCATTGCCATTCCCAATGGTTTCAGACTACTGTGTGGGTAGTCCAATGGTGGTTTTAGGCAGCGTTCTTCTGTGCCCATAACATCGGCAAAAATGGGTGGCAGCCTATTCTTCATGCACTTCCCTGGGCATTTTCTGGGAAGCTCTGGCCATCATGATGTTTTCCATGTCAGTACTGTACAGTTTTGAGGTAGGGCTCGGATGCATGGGTAAATACATCCCACAAGCCCCCCTTCTTGCGGTGGCCATCTGATCCTTCACTGGTGGGACCCGCAAGATCTGGGATGTTTCCTCATCTTCTTCCAATAGATGGCACCGTTCAGCATCTTTTTCTCCATCCGGTCGGATCGATCGGTTCTCCTCGCCGGTCCTGATGGGAAAATTGGGCGGTACCCCAGGCCCGTTGCGTCTCTGCTCGCGGTCTCCGGATCGTCCTCATTGGTCATTCTCCATGGTTTCATCTCTCCTAGGATGATAAAGCAAAAGCGGCAATACCTACTCATAGACGTTTTTTCACCACTGTTGAGATAGTGAGGCAGCATATGCATTTCATCATAACGAAACATTACATTCTTATTTTGAAAAAAAAAACAATATAACTAAGAAACAGTTTCATGCAAATCACAATATTTTAGAGACTAGATGTGGTATGTTTTATGGTTGGAACTGAATTAGTCTGAGACAGTACCCGCTAGGATTCCAGAGGATTCCTCCAGTTGTTGCAGAGTGTGCCTGGGATGGCAACATTTCAACTGGTTTATGTGGACCCACTTGTCTTCCCCCTCTGCCAAAGGACCTTTGGGGATGTGGATTTTGTAGGCCACAGGGGAGATCTTGTCGATGATCTCAAAGGGTCCCTTCCATGTAGGCAAGAATTTCCGCTGTTTTGCCTGGTTTCTTTGGAAGTTGTATAGATAGACCCGGTCCCCCACCTGATATTCCTTCCTGGAGGTTTTCAGGTCATAGTGGGTCTTCATGCTATCAGCTGATCTTTCTAGATTTCGCTGAGCATAAGCAAAAGCATGTTGGAGGTGTTTCCTTAAATTCTCCACATACTCATGAGTAGTGGAGGCATTTATCAGTGTCTGCTCTTGGGTCCTGTAGAGCAAATGCGGAGGAAGCACCATCTTGCGTCCAGTCATCAACTCAAATGGTGACATTTTGGTTGCAGATGAAGGGGTAGATCTGATGGCCATTAGGACCAGAGGTAATCGGATATCCCAACTTGGCCCGGAATCTGCAACAAACTTCTTTAATATGCTCACAATGGTTCGGTTATATCTCTCTACTGCCCCGGAAGAAGCTGGCCGGTAAGCAATGTGTAGCTTTCTCTTGACCCCCAGTATCTCCCACATCTTTGTCATTACTTCACTGGTGAAGTGGCTACCTCTGTCTGACTCAATCCTTTGAGGTAGACCAAAACGGGAAAAGATGTGGTTAATCATCAAGGCAGCTGCCGTTTCTGCCTTGCAATTTGGGGCTGGGAGACATTCCACCCACTTGGTAAACAAGCATGTCACAGTCAACATGTACTTATTCCCCCTAGCAGAGCGAATCACGGGGCCTACAAAGTCGATTTGTAAATCTGACCATGACAGTGTCATCCCCCGCTTTTGGAGAGGCGCACGGTGTGTGAGGGATGATGGCTGAAATTGTGCACACACAAGACACCCCTTCAAGTATTGGTCGAGGTCCTGCCCCATGTGTGGCCAGTATGCAACCTCTCTTAAGATTTCCAATGTTGTGTGAAACCCCCTATGACCGGCGGTGGCCGCATCATGGGCGTGACTTAACATCAGGCTTCAGAATGAGGTAGGAACCACCCACTGATCGTGGCCAGCTTTGGATTTCCTTACCAGCAAACCGTCTTGGATTCGGAACATTTTTGGACATTTCATCAACACTCTTAGGTCCTCTTTCCCAGTGTAATCGGTATCCGTCAGGGGAAAGTTCTCAGGGTCCTCAAGGTGCTGGTAAAATTTACCAATAATTGGATCCCCCTTCTGAGCGGTAATCAAATCAGCATCAGGGGTCTCCTTACTCCATTGTGCAATTGAAAGGTCGTTGTGAGCATTTGTCTGGGACCTAGTGATAGCAGTGACCTGGATTTCCCCCAACAGGGACTCAATCTCAATTAGATCCCCTTGGATGGCCCCGGTTTTGGCCAGCTGATCAGCTAAGTCATTTCCAGTTTTGTCTGGTCCCTCTACTTTGGAATGACCCTTGATCTTTTTCCAATAGATGGTCATCTCATTCGAGGTGACCAGATCATCAATGTTTTGGATCAACTTCCCATGTTTCAAGGGTTTGTTGTTAGCACATAACATGCCTCTGGTTTTCCAATTAACCAGGTGCTCCACGAACCCGTTCCGTACATAATCCGAATCTGTGATTATGACCAGTTCGTGGAGTTGATGCTGGACAGCAGTGAGGATGGCCTGATGCACAGCCATCAATTCTGTCACCTGACTACTTCGGGGACCAATTTTGTATCCAGCGGAGGGTTCTGGGAACTCCTTCACCCATGCATTCCCTACGCCAGCCACCAGTTCTTTCTCCCCGTTGTTGTCAACATGGTAAGAGCATCCATCCACATAGACAGTGGGCATTCCCTCACACTTGTCCTCTTCAAAGACTTTGTGTGGGGAATTAAGGTATGCCTCCATGTTGTCCTTGATTTTTAGACTTTCGTCCTCGAGACAGTTTTCTCTGGCACAATCATGCAAGTCAGCCAGACCTTGCGCGAGGGGACTCTTCTTGTTTTGGCCATATCTGACCTCCACAGGAAAGCCTTGCATTGACAGAATCCAGGAAGTAATTCGGGAATTACTCACATTTCCGGTCCGGATTTTATCACTTTGGAGATATTGCAGAGGCTGGTGTGGAGTCTCCACTATGATGTGTTCCCCCTGGATAAACGGGCGGTAATTCTTCAATGCCCACACCGTTGCCAGGAGTGCCTTCTCACAATCGTTGAATTTTTCCTCCACAGAGGATAAAGTTTTGCTCGCATAGGAGATTACTTTTTTGACCTTGTCATGCTTTTGGTATAATACTGCTGTCAAGCACGTATTAGAGAACCCTGTCTCCAGGAAGAACTCCTTGTTTCTGACAGGGTAAGCTAGGCAGGGCGCTTGTGAGAGGCTTCTTTTGAGTTGTTTTACTGCATCGGCTTGTTCTGGACCCCATTCCCACTTGACCCCCCCCTTCAGGAGATGAATCAGGGGTCTGGTAATCTCTGCGTAGCCCTCAATGAACTTTCTGCTGTAATTAGTCAGTCCAAGGAGGCTCCTTAGTTCTCGCAGAGTTGTGGGGTCTTTCAGTTTCTGAAGTGCTTCCACTTTCTTTTCCTGGGGACAGAGACCCTGAGGAGTAATCTCATGCCCCAAGAAATTAACACGGGTTCTACACCACTGTGCTTTCTGAAAGGAAAGTTTTGCTCCGGCGGCCCTCAACTGGGTCAGAACATAACGGATCTCCGCTATGTGTTCCTCCACAGATGAACTTTTGATGAGGACATCATCTACATAAGCCAAGTTACCCCTCGCACCCAGGTCGGGCATGGCCTTATGTAGGAAAATGTTAAATTCATTGCCGGAGTTGAGGTATCCGAAGGGAGTCCGGGTCCATGTGTATTGCTGGCCCCCAAAGGTAAAAGCCAGTTTGTACTGGTCCTCCCTGCTGACAGGCACGGTCCAGTATCCATTGGTCAGGTCCATTGCAGTGAATACCTGTGACCCCTGAATCTGGGCCAGCCCTTGGTCAATGTAGGGCAGAGGCCATCGGGAGGTATGGACCCGTTTGTTTAGCTCCCTAAGGTCAGCGCAGAGTCTCCACTGGCCGTTTGGCTTTAATATTCCCAGCACCGGATTATTGAAGGTGCTGTGGATGGGACGGATTATTCCCCTGGACTCAAGGTTCTTAATTATTTCAGTAAGGGACTCCATTGATGCGAGAGGCAAGCGATATTGCTTCACAAACACAGGAGTCATGCCCGGGTCCGTGGGGATTGTTGTTGTGTGGATGTCAGTGCGACCACAGTCATATGAGTCTACCGCAAAGAGATCTTGGAAATCCAAGAAAACTTGTTTCAACTTTTGCTTTTGTTCCAGAGTCACACAGGCATCAGCTAGGTTGACTCTCTCTTCCACCATCTGCCTGAAGCCTGGAAAGACTTCTGGTTTGGCTATTTCAGCGGCCTCCTCCAGCTGGGTGGAGAAGTCCCTGGTCAGAGTGCTGATTTGGACTAGAGGCTTCAGGTGGGAAAGGCAGCCCTCATGGACCTGGAAAATCACCTCATCCCTCCTGAAGTCACAAGTCACATCTTCCTTACCATAAGGGCAAGAAGTGTACACCAGGAAGTTCCCCCCATGCCGGGTAAAAATCCTGTCTGGTGTTGTATTGTCCTCACTGTCACTGTCAAAACAGTCCTTGGGGATTGGTCCTAACAGTTCATTTACTAAGTCGATAGAAAAATGTCGGTCATCAACCGCCATTCCAATAATGGTGCCTGCGGCTAGAGTAATACTCTTTAAGTCGCTGTTATCCACCTCTATTAGAATGGTGTCATGTTCTATGTTGACTAATGGAGTTGGGTTTACCCCCAACCCTTGCTGTTGGAGAGAAGCATTTAGATGTATATAAGCATCAGGGTTTTGCAAATATTGTCCTCTTTTAACTTTCACTTCCAGGGAGAATTGTCGGGTCCTTTCTGGGATGGTGACTTCCTCTTTAATCTGAATTTCAACTGCATAAGGTAGCAATTGAGCTGACCTAAATGCTTTTTCTGGATCATCAAAGCCCATGGGATTATCCGCTAATCGGGACCAAGCTTTGAAGTTTATTAGGTCCAAACTAATGGCAAAGCGATTGAGAATGTCACTGCCTAAGTAAAAGGCGGCAGTAACGTCTCGCACGACCCAACAATTATGGACTATGCTCTTGTTGCCAATGGAGATTTTGAGCATACACCTGCTTGGCAGGAGATGTTTGGAATTAGGTGCTTCCAGGTCCATTTCCCATTTGTCTATCAGTTTGAATGTGGGAATGGCTGGACCTTTTGGGAGTTGGCGAAACATGGCTTCGCTGATGAAGCTCTTACCGTTGTTCACACACACTTGAGCGAGAACAGAGTCCTTCCCATCATTTAATTGGACAGGGATGAACAACTGCTCTCCAATTTGCTGAATATCAGCCAGGCTCTGAGCTGATTTCACATCTTTCTGGACTATAGGAGTGGGAGTTTCTGATTGTGGATTTGTAAAGAATTTCAGAGTGTTTCCTTCCAGCGTGGAGTACCACTTTAGACTGGAAGGAAGGTTGATTTTCAGAAATAGAGAGGACCCCCCACCACCAGTCTCTTGTCCTACTGCTATTACTGTCACATCTGGAATCTGGTTATTCTGGAAGTGAAATTCTACTTGGTCAGATTTTTGTTCAACCATGTGGCAGGTGCCGTTTAAACTAACATGGTTGACACTCTGTTTTAATTTTATGGGTCGGCTAGTCTGGGTCCAGAGGACCTTGTTTACGCAATCTATTAGGGGTGACAACCTTCTCAGGAGGTCATTCCCTAGTAAACAAGGGGTGCCCTCTGGAGTCACAACTATGACCGGGTGTTTCAACTTGTGTCGCCCAATTTTAATGTCCAAATCTGCCGTCCCCTCGACGGGAATTTCCTTCCCGTCAAAGTTCTGGAGTTGTCCAGGAAGAGAGGTGAGAGGAATTTGGTAATTCTCTCCCCTTCCTGCATTCAGTTCATCAAAGGCCCTTCTGGACAGAAGGGTGGCTTGAGATCTAGTGTCCACCAGTGCCAAAATTGTACCCTGCCCCTGCACTTGTACCGGGGCATAGTATCTTCCCTCCTTCTCCTCAAGGGGGCACAGATAATGCACATTTTTGGACAACTGGTGGGCTAACTTTATGGTTTTGGACATCGCTAGCGAAGAGATTTGGGCAGCATTCTGTGGAGAGCCTTGGGAATTTGAAAGAAAAAGTTGGCAACTGGAGATCAGAGCCATTGTGGGTTCCCCTGGCTCCGGTTTTAGGCCGCCCCCCCTTTTTGGAGGCAGTCACCAGGATGGGTTTGAACCAGGGGATTTTCTTGCGGTTGGTTCTGGGATGAGATGGTGGGCGGCGGTAGCTCAGTCTCCACATCTCCCCAGTCTGGATTTGCATCCCTAGGGACCCATTTTTCTTTGGGAGGAGTTCCCCCCTCTCTGAAGGAGAAGATCCTTTTCCCAGGATCCTCTGAGGATCCCTCTCCCTCAAATTGTAAGATCTGTGCCTCCTCCTTAAACTGAGTCTGTTTGGGTCTTTTGTTTCTCCTACCCCCCCTCTGCTCCTTAGGAGGCAGACTTTCAGGGGCAAGAGATTTTGTTTCCGGTTCCTGGGTTTCCAGGGGCTGTTTACAAGTGCGGAAGGAAGCTTCCTCCAAGGCTTTACACCCCCCTTCCCTTTGTGCCTCCTCCCTGGGAACCGGTGTGTTATCGGGGTGCTGCCCCCGTCATTGTTCTGGGGCACCAGGTCCAGAGTTGGGTGCGTTCTGCGCCGGCATGCCGATCTGAGGGTTCTGCTGCACCCTCAGTATGTGACCCAGATCCCGCGCCATGTTTTGAACCTGGCGCTCTAACTGGGAAACCCGCTCAGGCTGATACAGGGCCCTGTTTTCTCCCCTGGGCTGATCCCGGGAAGGGTAGCTATCCCTTCTTTGGTAGTACCCCTGGTTGGGAAGATTTGGGTACCCCTCCACCCTTGGCCTCCCCTCTCCCGGATTAGGTTGTCTGGGCTCAGGGAATTGGGGAAAGAAGGGTGGAGGATTTTGGGGCTGGAAATTGGGTGGATACCTGGGGAAAAAGTTCTGCCCAGGATTCGGAGAATTTTGCCCTCCGGTGGGAAGTTAGGAGGAAAGTTTCCTGGGTTAGGTTCTTGGCTGGATCTCCCCCCTTGGGCTGGAGGAGTCCACACATAACCCAGGATGGGTCGATTTCACTTGTAACGTGGACTTACATAATCAGGAGAGCAAGGGACCCCATTTGTGGGGCTGCCTCCCTGGCTCCCTGTCTGTGACTGGCCCGAGGACCTTCTGGGCCTAGCATTATTAGGTACAGGTAGGTTTTTAGGCCCCCCCATCTCCAAATCCAAAACGGGGGTGACCTTTACCTCTGCCACCTTGGCAGCAGCAGGGGTGCTGTTGGCTTTGGGGTTTTTCTGGGCATTACTTTTGCTATCTACCGGTTTCTGCACCTCATAGATCCGGGTAGCCTGTTCAATGACCCAGTCTAAGGATCTTTTCTCGTGAAAATCCCTCACGAGCTGGGTCATTATGTATTTGGGCAAGGCATGAAAAAATGTATTAATGAATTCTCTACTGTCTGTGCGCACCCTTCTGGTGGTCTGCGCAAAAGCACGTTTCAGTTCTTGCACAAATTCTTGTGGGGCCTGATCCTCCCCACATTGCAAATTGTAGGCTGCCTTGCGAGCCTCTTGAGGATTTCTGTGAACAGAAAAGTGTTTCAAGATGGCCGCCTTATAGGTGGACCATCTTAAATGATTTTGGTCCTCCAGCCCCGCAAAGAAACTGGAGTATTCCGGGGAGAAGGTCCACTTTACATATTGAATACAGCTTTGGCTGTCCTTCAAATGGAAAGTCTCCATCATTTGCTCAAACAACTCTAAGTGCTCCCAAACAGAATACTTAGCGTTCTTATGGTAAGGCGTGATGACGCTCCTGATCGCCTTAATCTGCTTTAAGGGGTCCTTAAGCAAGGCCCTTTTTGCCTTATTGGCCTTTTTGGTTCGGGTAACCCTTGTCCATTCATCCTCTGACTCAGAGGCACTGCTCCCAGAGGTTACTGTCTGCTCTTCCAGGTTTTCCCGGATTCTGCGAGCCTGGGAATGGCTGGCAGAATGTGGGGACCTGGTCTCCTGTGTCCTGCGCAGTTCAGAGGAGTCTTCAGATTCCTCCTTGCTGCCAGGATTTGATGGGTACCCCCTCCACTGACCTAACTGGGCAGAGGTTTTCAGGATGCCCTTAATGGGCCTACTCTCCTGGGGTTCCCCATTAAATTGCACTGTGCTGGGGTGCCCATACCCGGATGCCCGCCCCTCCATACCTGGGTGGTACTGGCCTATGAGCCCCATACTTTTGTCTGGATAGTAGTCTGCCATCCCTGTGGCCCGGTGCTCATGTGCGCCAGGGAATATGGGGGTGGCAGAGTGCAGTGACTGAGAGGTATGAGGGCCTCTGGTACTAGGGATCCTGAGGTTATGCTCCGGAGCTTCCCTTTCCCAGCGAACCTCATCTCTATCCGCCCCTGCTCCCTGTTGCAATGCAAGAGCCTGCATTTGTGCCTTCAGTTCCTCAGTTAAGGCCTTACTAGACTCTATCAGTCTCTCCTGCATCGCTACCTGTTGCTGGAGCCTATCATTGTGCTGGCAGAGAGCCTCATTCTCTCTCTGTGTTTCCTGATTGGTCTTGGAGCACTGGGCCAGTCTTTGCTGCAGGAGGGTTACCTCCTGAGCTGTGTCCCTATTGGCCTGCTCCTTTCTTGCTAGAGCATCCTCCACCCTCCTGGTGTGCTCTAATAAGTTCTGGTGTTCTTTTTGGAGGTCACCCAGTCCCTGGTGGGCCAGGTGATTTTCTTCCATTTTTCTTTTTAAATGGCAGACTTCCTGGCCTAAGGCGTCTCTTTCCTGACTAAGAGCCTGCATTTGTGCCGCCAGGTCGTCCCTTTGCCTTTGGAAGGCACCAGATTTCTGGCGTTCTTCATCAAACTCTGCCTGGGTATCCAGGTCTTTCATAATCAGCTTGTTGCTCTCTACCTTCACTCTATCTAGATGACTTTTCAGGGTGGCTACCTGCTCCGTGCATGCCCTGTTAAAGTCTAATTGTTGCTCCAGCTTTTTCTGGCTCTGCAGTAAAGAGTCCAAACTGTCTTGGTGCTCCTTCTGCAGGGCCAGAAATCTAGTATCCTGGTCAGCCTTTTCCTGTTGCAGTATATCCATGTCCTCTTTTATTTTAATGATATACTGCCTACTATCATTTTCTGACTCCTGGCTCCTCTGCAGCCTCTGCTCAGAAGAGTCCAGATCAGATTGGGCCTTCTGTAATGCCAGAAGTTGCCTACTCACCAAATCTTGGCCTTCAGCACATTTGTCTTGCATGGCTCCCATATGTAAATATAAATATGCCGCTACCCTGGCAATCTTGTTGTGCTCATCCTTGGCCTAAGAGGACATATATAGTTCACTCAGGGCCACATGTAAGGGACCCTGGTCTCTCCATATATATGACCCTGTTTCCGTGATTTGGGGTGTGATGGCCTGCAACCAGCCTGTTTGGTCCTGGTGAGTCCACTCACCTCTCACAAATAACTTATGTAAGAAGTGCTCTCTGGCTATTTTCATGTCTACTAAGGTCGTCATTCTAGAGATTGGTCTCTGTCCTGACTTACAGAAGTTTGTATTTTATTTTTGCAAAACAGACCTTTTTCTTAGAGCGTTCCTTTGAGAAGTGCTTTACAGCGTAACACAGCGTGTGCTCCGACCGGATATGTGTATCTGGTCAGCTGGCATGCTGTATTAAACTGCACAAATGGTAGATCTAACCCAAACATCCGGCACGAGCCCCCAATTTGTAAGAGGATTCAATTCAACACTACAGCTAAGTCAACGCCTAGTCTATAATACTGAATGAAAACCCTTATTGATATATCTTTATGTCCAGTTCATGCGTTCTGGATGACTACCCCTATATAACACCCCTCTCTTGGAATCCCCCTGACCCCACTGAGCCAAGAAGTAGTTCTGTTTTGCAAGTTAAAAAGGTTTAATTGATAGTTTCAACAATAGGTATATATATCACACTTTATAATAAATTAATAATTGAATAGCACACTTAATCGGGTATGATAAAGATTAACAACGAAGAATCTGGCACTAGCACACTTCTTTATAATCACTAAGGAGTCGACATGAAATGGATAAGATAGCAACAATACTTTTATGGTTTCCAATGGATGCAATGTGGAATGAAATGCAGTACAGAAAATAACTTGATAGGATTTCAGCAAAAGACAATGGCCCTCATTACGACCCTGGCGGAAATCGCGGTTCAAAATGCACCATGAAGCACGGCGGAAAGCTGCCGATAGCGCCATGGGGGTTGGCGGATTTTCCGCCCCATTCCGACCTTGGCGGGGCGGTAAATCCCCATCCCCCATTTTACCCTTCCCCATTCCCATTTTTGCCCCATAGGGTATAATGGGAGTGGGGAAGGCGTTAATTACGCCACCGTAAAATACGGTGGCGTAATTAACGACAAGGTCCCGTAGCGCCATGGATTTCTCCGCCCGGAAAAACCAGGCGGAAAACGCTCCATGGCGCTACGGAAACTCGTAGTAGGGCGGACGGGTCCGCCGCGAATAACGCTGGCGTAAACCCACTCTGCCAGGGTCGTAATGAGGCCCAATGTAATCACTTTCTTGTACAATTCACCCCCCCCCCCTTTTATGCAATGCAAGGAAATGGAAGGAAGGCACACAATTCTCAGAAATGCAATTCAAATGTAATTCAGTTCACCCAGCAACTTAGACTACAGAGGTTGAAAACACAGGCCCAAATGCTTTTAAATGTGCTGGCAATGTAGAAAAAAATATGCTAAAATGCTTTTAATTCCCTCTAGGAGTTCAGGGTGAGTGGTATCTAGTTAATATTAGTCCAGGCTCACACTAGCAATGATTCAGGGATAATTAGCAGGTTAAACGAATTTCTGGCAAATGGAAGGCAAGCAGCAGCAGATTTTTACACGTGAAGAAATTTGCAAATCGCGGCAAAATTCGCGAATGCGTCTGGTGCGATTACAGAGGAACTACAAGGGCTAGCAATATCGTTTTGGGGTCCTAGAAAAGCCTAGGATCTCAGCTTCCAGATGAAAGTTACTGCAAGTCTCTAGCACAAACGGTCACGGAGATATGAGCGATTAAATAAAGGTCATTTTTCAGATTTGAAATTTTAAAGTTCAAAAAGACAAGTGCAGCTTGCAACTAGAAAATGACAGGTGACAGCTTTGCAAATGACAGGTGACAGTTAGGAGACAGTTCTACTTAGATTAAAATAGGATTGAATTATATTATTTTAACTAAGAGATTGGTTCTGCACAGTCTTGCTAGGTACTCACACTATATTCTTGAGTGAAATGGGCCACGCCACGGATCTGGTCAGGTTTTAGACAGGACTCTGGTCTCTGCACTTCACAGTGATCTGGGTCAGCTCTCTCTGGTTCTGCTAACAGTGGTCTGGGTCAGCTCTGCTCTCTCTCTGGTTCTGGAAATTTGATAGATTTGAAGTCTCTATGTCTGCTCTCTGAAGGTTGATGGAGGTAAAGTATGGATTTTCCCGGCAGAGCTTCCAGCTGCAAATGGATTTGAAGGTCCCTATCTGTCCTGTCTCTCTGCTTTTATGTGTTTTTAAAATGGGTGTGTGTGAGCAGCATCACTAGCCAGCCCCTCTCTACTTATCATTGGCCAAGCTTTCATTTCTCCCCTGATTGGGGGAGCTAAGTTGTGCCAGAGTGATGTCATTTTACAGCCTGCAGAAAGTCCACTCCTCCTGTCAACTTGCACACAAATCTAGATTTGAACCAAATACATATTTGCAGAGGTACATATTGTTTTAAAATCATATGCACCCATCATGCATTACAGGAGGTATACCCTGTTCAAACTCTGCTCTTCCTGAGAGCTTGCATTCAGAAATGGCAATATTTTGCACTTTTTAACTGGTTTGCAATACCGGACATTACCCCAAATTTGCACACATGTGCGCAAGGAGTATGGACATTAGTTGATGAAGTGTCAGATTTTTCACATGCACACATTTTGAGTAATATCCTCTTTTCCGCTAAAACCCCCCTGAACATACCACCGGTTCTAAAAACCTCTTAAAATGTGGGCAGAAAAATCACAAGAATTATGGTATCATTTATACATTTTTCACATGTCCGCTCTATGAGTTATTCATCTTTTTAGAGTTATGTTCTGGCCCCAAAGGGGTGTGGTTTTCCTCAGCACAAGGTTGAATTTCTGGTTTTTCCAGTTCTGCCAAGCCAGCTTGCTCTCACAGGCAGTGCCCCTCCTTTGTCCTTCCAGGAGGAAGCTACATTTACGACATCTGCAATAAACCATCTGCCTGGGTCAGGACAGGGCTTTGTTCAGAGCTCCTGTATTCTGTGGGGGCTCCCCTTAATTCAATTATCAGAGAGATGGCATATCCTTAGTGTGGCCAGCAAAAGGCAGATAGGCCTGGGAACACAGCTGTGACTCAAGTGTCACTCCTGATGGGGGGTAGTTGCCAGGCAGAATTCAGTTCCTTAAGCCAGGTTTCAGATAAAATGTCACTTCTGTTCCCCAGTTTTCTGCATTCAAATAAAACTAAACATTTTTACATATGCAGCTAGAATGCTGATTCTAAGTTTAAAACTATGACATTTAAACAATTGAAACCTATGTGACACACAAAAGTAGGTCACTCAGTCAATTTAAACATTTAGATTTGTAGTGTCTTTCAGTCCAAATTTACTTAAACTGCTGAAATCCACAGCTCAGCCAGTCTTGTTATAAACCTTCAAGTCACTTCAGAATATAACTTTACATTGGATCCACCTCTTAGTAAGTCTTTCTTTGGCATGTTTTGGGTTCATTTATTCAGTTTTCTACAAAAAAGTAAAATCTGGTGGTTTTAAAACGCCGGCTTTTGGATAGTGGTGAGTACTGGTACTGCACCCCTTTTTGGGATTTAAGAAAATGAATTCCCAACAGTTATGGGTTTGCTTTTGGCAATCAGCATTGCCATTCCCAATGGTTTCAGACTACTGTGTGGGTAGTCCAATGGTGGTTTTAGGCAGTGTCCTTCTGTGCCCATAACATCGGCAAAAATGGGTGGCAGCCTATTCTTCATGCACTTCCCTGGGCATTTTCTGGGAAGCTCTGGCCATCATGATGTTTTCCATGTCAGTACTGTACAGTTTTGAGGTAGGGCTCGGATGCATGGGTAAATACATCCCACAACATACATTCTGTGGAAAAAACAACAGTAATTACCTCCTTATTAAGTTTTCCTTGGTAATCTAATATTATGGAAATAACTCTCTTGTAATTTTAAGCTCACTTTAGGATTTAATTTTTTGAGCTATCCATTCTGTTCTTACAGGGGCGCATGTCCTGAAGATGTTGGAATCAAGGTGGAATTAATTTATTCTAAGAGAACATGGGTCCTACTAATAGATAGGAAGGGTTGTTATGGATGCCGGAAGGAGGGTGGAAGGCAGCCTGATCTCTGAATCTCTAGCATAAGTGAGCCTAGTGAAATGTATAAAGGCACAAACAAAGGTTCAGACAGTACTAACAACAGGAAGCTCTCTCTCCCTTAAATGCAGTATAGAAGCGCTTCAGAGAAACCAATCTGTGCAAACGGTAGAGAAAAAAGATTCCAAGGGATAGGAAACTAAAGGGTTAAATCCTAAGAACTAATAGTGGGCAGCGGTATTCAGTGCAACACTAATGAAACGGGTAACACTTACAGGGCACAAGAACTAACTACGTGTGTTGCTCCTCATAACAGGTTCAAGGCAATAATTAACAGTGTCCGTGTAACTTTTATGGTAAAACGTAATTCCGGTAGGGCACACAACCTAACTATGTGTGTGTTTCTCCTCAACATAGGTCAAGGCAATTATCAGCAGTGTATGCGCAACCAAAAAGGAATGCGTAACTCAGGGAGCGCACGCGACCCAACACGTCATTAATTTCACACAACTGAAATGCAACACGTACCGAGGAAAAAACACTTCAGGCAAACATGACTGGAATGCAGTTCAAAATAGAAACGATTAACAACAGAAGCGGTACTTGCGCGTGACAGGGCTCCTCATACACTCTGAGGCAAAACGGTCCGTGACTGGAAAGATTCACTATGAATGAATGGAAACTACGAACATGAACAAGAATAGGGTGAGGGCTGTAAGGGGAAGGAAAAATAAGGGTAAAAGTATATGGGAACTATGGAATTAACAATGACAGGAATCAACTGTAGACTGAGGAGTTGCGGTAAGCGTTTTCTCTGCAATGCAGTCTGAGACACGAAGCACGAGCCTCCAATTGGGTGGGGCTTAAATAGGCTCACAAGGACAACGACTAAACCATTAGGGTTAATTCCTGAAAGGCACAAACTGACGTCCATTAGGAAAACCCGGAAGCCGCCATTCTTCAATGTAGAATCTACAGTAACAGAATAACTAGGCCAATAACCAAATCCCAATTTGAGAAAACCCCCCTAGTGGTCTTTTCACTGAACCAGAATTAGAACCCTAGCCCGTGGTCATGGCACACTCAGCAGTCACAGCCTCTGTAGGATGCCACAGTAACACTCTGCAACACACTCTTATCTTCACTTCAGCAACAAGCACATCTTCTGAAATATCCAATTTATGTAATCTTTGTCGACCAAACCCAGGCATTCGACAGGGTGAATTGCGACAAACTGTGGGTCAAACGCCAACGTTGGGGCTGTCCAACCTAATTATTCCATCCATTGAAGTAAATTCACAATCACACATAACTCTTAATCAGCCTTGATGGAGTGGAGAGTCTGTCAGACCCTATTCCAACATCATGGTGGGTGCATCAGGGCTGTATTCTGGCAACAACTGTGTTCAATTCATACATAGCTGTTTTGGGCACAAGACTTTGTGCCTTTAACACAGTTCACCCTAGACTAGACAACCTTCCTATCCGCCATCTTCTTTACGTGCATGATACTGTCATCCTTCATCATACCGCAATTGATCCACAGTGCCTGATAAATCTTTGTCCTTGTTCGTTTATGACTTGGACCTGGATATTAATTCATTAAAAATGATGATGATTTAAAATCAATCTAAAAAGAAACATTCCAACTTTAGTTGTTTTTTTAACAATAGCAAGCCTAAACAATGACCTCTTGGAAGTACCTGGGCACCACAATCAAACAAAACCCTTTTTTAAACTTATATATGCTGAGCTCTAAGGATCAGGAGCACGTACCACCGCTTGAATTTAAGGAGTGCACCTCAACCTCTGCATACAGGCATGATGCAGATTCAGTTGTCCCCTTCAGAGTAAGGAAACCGTGTGGGGACTGTTGCTGTTGATGAACGGGAAAATATGATTACGCAAGGGAGCAAACACTTGTACTCCAAGGTCTTGTGGGCTCAGCCCCAGGGCAGAGAATGACTAGAAGCCAGAAGTCTAGTGGATTTGGCTAAAATTCTACGCCAGCCAGGTCTAAGTTAACAACCTTGGAAGTACCAAAATCGGAAATGAATAGAGAAGCAATAACCAAATACGTTTTTTTTTTATTTTTATTTTTATTTTTGTTGGCACAAATGCCTTTAAAAAAACAGATAAAACATTATAAATTATCCTCTCTTCCCTCCTCAATATGTCCATATATCCCTCGGCTATCCAAGCCTTAACATCATTTGCTCACGGGCCGCGTTCAAGCCTTCATCCACTGGGGCCTTCTTTGATGCGTTGTCGCAGTTTATGTTCTTGTTTTAGGTATTACATCAGCAGCTTTTTCAGCAGGCTCAGGAAGCGAATTAGGGCGTAGTTCAGTTGCTTCTCCCAGCTATCAAACAAGACTTGCCACCAGGCGTCCGCACTTGGCGTTTGGTATTTCATGAACTGTGGCCCCAATGTCAAGGATCTCTCCCGATGTAATCCCTTGCAATAGAGTGTCAGGTGTTTTAAGGTCTCTTCCATCTGATTGCAGAATCTACACTCTGCGTTAAAGTCTTCTGTTGTGTGTAACTCTCTTGATCACTCTCTTGTTTTAAAAGCATTTAGTCGAAAGTGTATTAACAGGGCTCGGCTGCCATTATCTGGGTACAATTCAATATGATTCTGCAGAGTATTTAGGTTTCTGGCTTCACACGGGACCTCTTCCATTAAGTTGTTGGACGACCTTGAGGCCCCAGTCAAGATCCAATCCAAGCGCGAGACTTTATTTTTTGCAGCATTTGGATTTTCGTGTTTAGATCAATGTCATAAAAAGCCAGAATTTCCTCGCAGCGTTTGTTCCATAGATACAGTGGACACCCGGGATTTCCCTTACTTGGATTGTGCAATATTTCAAATTGCAAGGCCACTTTCTTCATGGTCACCTTTCGAAAGAGAATCAACAGGTTCCAGCTGACTCGTGCGTTGATTGATATTAAGTTTAGCTCTTATCTGATACATGCAGTTGTTGTTCCCTTTGGTAATTGCAAGACTCTTACCCAGAATATGTTTTCTAAAGTGGACCAGACGCCCGAAGAGCATCCGAGAGCATGTTCTGCGCCAAAAATAAGGGCCGGCACTACCTTTTGGCAGTAAAAATTCCTTACAGGTTTTATGGAGAACTTTCCGTACTTCTTGTGTAGTACGCTTACCTGACATGCAAATTGCCGGCATTTAGTTTTGGCTACCTGTTCCCAGGGACTGTCATTCAGATTTGTGTTAATTTGCATGCCCAAGTATCTTGTGTTTGTTATGTTACTTAGGCACTCTTTCCACAGGTGCCATTTAGGTTTTTCTGTTTTGATGTTTTCAGGTTTTGCAGCGTTAGCACCTTGCACTTCTTTTTGTTAATTTGTAGACCATTAGCTCTCACATATTGTTCCACGGCATCCATCTTTCGCTGCAGACCTATTTGTGTGACATTTAATAATATTAGATTGTCTGCATATAACATCCAGCTTACTGGCGCTCCGTGTATTCTTGGAGAGAATGATCGTACACTGTCGATTGCTCCTCCAATATCCGATAAAAATAAATTGAATATTATAGCAGCCAATGGGCAACCCTGTTTAACCCCACAGAAGGTGTTTATTGCTTCGGACAGGGTGCCTTTTTGATCTAGGCAAACTTTGATGCTTGTGCCAGTGTGGAGCTCTCCGATGGCCACTATCAGGTCTTCTGGACATTCCCACGTCTTCAGTTTATCCCATAATAGCTCTCTGTCTATGCTATCGAAGGCGTGTGAGAAGTCTATCAATGCAAGGTACACCTTGGTTCCTGTTCTTATGGCTTCCATTTTAAGGAGATTTATCAGAAGGAGATTCAAGGCGCATCCTACTCCCTTGACAAAACCAGTCTATCGTGGGTCAAGATGTTTTGAGTCAGCCGCCCATTTTACAAGTTGTTGTTGTAACAGGGTCGCGTACAGTTTACCCAGCACATCTAGAAGTGCGATTGGTCGATAGTCCCTCGGATCAGCACGGTTCTCTTTCTTGAAGACTGGAATAATTATTGCGCATTTCCATGATTCAGGGCTTTTGCAGTTGGCCGCTATTCTTTTAAACAATGCGTGGCATAGTTTTGCCCACATCTCCGGATTTTCTTTGATTGTGTAATTTGTTAGGCCATCAGGTCCTGGCGCTCTAGAGGACCTGGCTTTTTTTATTACCTCCTCGATGTCACTTTTTTCAAAATCTAGCTTCCAGTTTTCAAGGATGGGTGATGGACTCTCTACTGCGGTTCTTCTTTTGCTGTACATTTTCGAGAAGTGTTTAACCCACTCAGCTTCAGTAATTACGTTAGTCAATAGTGCCATTTGCGGGGCTCCTTCCTTATTAATTATCTTCCAGAATTCCGAGGAATTTTTGTTTTGCAATTTTTCCATTATTAATTCTGAATCTTTTTGCAGCATGGCTGCTTTATGTGTTCGAGCCAATTTTTGTATTTTTGTTTACATTCTCTTTTCGCAAATTGGTAACTATTGAAGTCTGTTTTTGATATATGTCTTATTTGCGCTCTCAATTCTCTCTTCCTTTTTCTCACCTCTAAATCGAATTTATGTTTTGCAACAAAGCCGCGGGATTTAGAGCCCTGTTGTTTCTCTTTGAAAGCGGCTAGTAGGTGGGTATATTCAGTTTCTTTTTGCTCCTCCACATATGTGGTTATTATGTGTTTAACATCCATCTTCTTTAGTTTCAATCTGACCCTATTTGATTCAATCATAACCGGAACATTCCATATTGAGGTTTTGGATCCGTTAGCTGTGGCAAGTGACAGGATGACCAAGTCATGATCACTATAGTTCATTGGATGCACCACTAGTGAGATCGAGTTTTGATGTATTTTCTCACTAACGTAGAAGTAGTCAAGCGGGGATCGTTGAGTACCCCTGGACTATGTTGCTTTAGCTGGAATGTCACCTGCTAGATTTCCATTCATCAACACGAGGTTTCTTAACTCCATCTCCAACGCCCATTGGCTGGCGAGTTGTGTTTTGTTGGAGTTATTTGGTTTCAGATCGTTGTTTACTGTTAGACAGTTCATATTCAGATCTCCACAAATCACAATATCAGCAACAGCATCTGCCACTAACCAATCGTCTATGACTGTTGTAACTTTATCTATGTATCCACTGCCACATGTTGTGTTATGATTCCAGTATAAATTCAGGATGCATATTTTTCTATTTCCCTCGTTCTTCTGTGTAATTATAGTTGTCTGAATATAGGGAGATATATTCTTGGTGTTAAGGATTTGCTATCTGGAACTTTTTTTGGCTAGGGTTATAAGGCCTGCCATGGGCCTACCTGTCACTTGTTTAATTGCTGGATTGAATGCAATCTCATAATCTCCGGAAATAGGACAGGTGTCCAGCCAAGTCTCTTGAAGACAAACGACATCCAACCCTGGAAAACAACTCTCTTGAAACAAGTGCGCGAATCCTTTAGTGTTCCAAGAACCGAACTTGACCGTCGAGGTCAAGATCTCTGGTTGGCATTAGCTTTGAGTTGTTTTGTTCAGGGCTTTTGCAAGCCACGCCCAATTGTCCGAAGAATCCTTTTCGATGTTTCTTGCTTCCCCTGAACTGATTTTCTTGTTGGAGGCTTGATTGCTAGCAAGTGTGATTTGAATTTGGTCCACCAAGTTGCTTTGAGCAGATTCTATGTTTTTTAAATCGCAGTCGCGATCTAGGCTCTGGTTTCTGTAATGCCGGGAAACCTCTCGCGTTTTCTCGGGGCTCTGCACCTCATTAATTTTCTTCCATAACGGTAAGGGTGGCTGAGATTCTGTAGTTTTATAAGACTGTTTGTTGCATTTGTCTTCATTAGTTAGTTCCAGAATATCAAATCCAAGCGACATCAGCTCAGGCGTTGCATCAAGAATACTGTTAGTTATCATTTTTGATTTCAGATGTAATATCACATGGTCGTTCTGGCCTTCCTGTGGAAATTCCACTGTTTGGATGTCGTACGATTGTATCATTCTAAGGCACGGGACGCAATGGAGTAGGCGTAAGACATTATTGCGGTTCATAATCAGGTCGTCCTGACTTTCTATTCTTTCCATCTTCACTTTATAGATGGAGGCAAGCATTTTACCGCCTCTCTGGTCATTTCGGTGTAGTGCTCTTCCCTTGGATTCTCGAGACATTTGTTTAGTGACAAGAGCTTTGCTCGTTAATTGACCATTTCCGTTGCTCTTGTTTGGTACAAAATTTCGAACTTCGGGGTAGTCCTCTCGATTTTCATTCCTACGTTCTAATGAGGAAAGCTTTTGGTTACTTTTATCGGTCGGCGTTCTCTATCCTCGTTTTTCATAAGCAGTTTTTCGCGTCTTTCTTTGAAAGTGAGGAAGATCGGACTTGCCTCCACATGCAGGTCTTCATCGATCTTTGTGATCTTGGGGATCAATGCACAGGTTCTTTGTGGAAGTAGAACGGTGGGAGGCGTCATTGGAATCATGGTTTTTGGTTCAAGACTCGTTTTGTCTGGCTCTTGGGGCGGATTGTTCGGGCTTAGCGATGGCCCAGTTAGAGTCTCAGATTCCGTTGGTTCCGATTCATCAGCGTCCTCGTAGGTTGACATGTTCAGCAATTCATTCATTTGTTCAACATCCTTGTTTGGTTTCTCAGTTTTTTGTTCTGAGAGCTCGCCCATCGTCATCTTTTCTAAGATCTTTTTATTCTGACTTGGTTTGTCTGTTCTTATATTTTGATTTACAGTAACATTTACTGTCTTTATATTGCGTAAGAACTTTCTGGAATTGTTGCCAAGTCGAGAGTTCTTAGTGCATTGGTTTTTGGACTTTTTTTCTTGTGGCGGTTCTTTGGCTTGATTTGTTTGTATTTCAGTCAACTGATTAGGATTTCCCTTAAAGATCGCAAAAGATCGTTGTTCCTTTCTTCCTCAGTGTCAAGGTTCCCGGAGTCACTACCTTGCTGACTTCCACGTTTCTTAGTATCAAATGAAGTAGTTGGTATTTGTGGATCGAGAGAGGCCGGATTAAGTGTCGATCTCGTTTTTTCTAGGATGTTTTGAAAGCAAGGTGTGTTTTGTTGTTTGTGTAAACGAGAACTTACTGAGGTGGCTTTTAACGGGATATCAGATACTTCAGTTTTCTTTTGCTCTTCCAGTCTTTTTTCCTCTTGTGTTATTTCCTGCTGTGTAGATTCATCTTTGGTTAGATCTATGGGGGGTGGCATTGTAACAATCTCCTCTTGGCTTCTATCTGTGTTACAAGCTAGTTGTTCCAGTGGAGATTCAACTGTGTTCAAATTAAACTCCAGGGTTGAGCTCACCTGAGCACGCGTTTTCTTGTTCAGGGAGGGCAGCCCCTGGGGATCCAGGTAGATGCAATTGTTTCCCTCACTGGCAGTCTCCGTTGGAGTTTTCCTTGTTTTTAGTAGGTTGAGTGCTTCTTTTGTGATTTCCGCCAGCAGCTTCTTTTCCAGTCCATTAGTTTTTCTTTGATCCAGGAGAGTGTTTAGAGAAGCCTCAATTCTTTTATTGGAGTCTCGCTGTACCTGATTGGTTATTGTAGTTTCCATGTCCAGGCCTACCAATTTAGAGTTGATCATTGCAACCAGTGTGGACAGATCTCTGAGGTTCCCATCCACTTGCTCATATAGCTTTAAGAACGGGGCTATTGATATGGCAAGAGAAGACACCACTATAGGTTGGATCTCTTTCATTATACATCCTACTAGTTCAGAGCAAAGCTCCTTGTTCCCATGTTGTGAGATTAGATGTGTTCGGGATTTAGGGCACCTTGGTTTGGTGTACTGTTGCACTGAAGAGGAAGGATCAGACGATGTAGACGAAGAGGTGGGCGATTTTCTCGCATCAAAGGCGTCTCTGTGCCCTAAAGCAGGTATTGTGGTTCTCGTTGTTGTCTGGTAAGATGTTTTTGTGCCTTTCCTCTGAGAGCACGGCAGAGTAGGAGATGTACTGTGATCAATACGCCTTCGTTTCCCGTAGGCATTTTTCCATTTCGATAAAGACGTCGCTCCCAGGGACTCCTGCATTACATTTACTATGTTTTCAATAGCCTCCTTGACACTAGGCTCTTGCGTCGTAGGGTCTACTTTGTCTTTAATTGTGGATCATCGAGATTTGTTTATTAACGAGATGTCATTTAGAGTTTTGTTGACGACCTCCAGTGAATCTTTTCTATTAGATCCCGTAGTAGTAGGCTTGTTACTACATAGATTCTCCTTTGTAGCGTGACGAGCTTGAAGGAATACTTCGTCATTGTTAGATGTACCAGACCATTCAGCACCGAGTCCCTGTTTTGGCTTTAAGTGCAGAGACTCTTCTCGGCTTGCCGGGAGGCTCTTCATAATAGTTGGGGACGAGCCAGCTACTTTCCGTGATCGTGCTTTCCCCGATCGCCTCCATCTCGATAACCTGTGGCATAGAGCCACTTTCATCGAGGACCAAAATCCGCCCCACTCCGACTTCCAGTGTCAACCTGCAGGGGGGTCCACTTGTACCTAGCCCGGCATCGCAAGCATCGTGGCTCACGTGTGTACAAGGTAGGTCTCTTTCCGGTGTTCTTTCAGTGTTTGCGAGAACGGGACATAAGGCCGCTGGGCAACTCGCCATCCGGTTTTCACCCGCATTTTGCGATTGTATAGAGCTCTGCATGTTAATGGTAGTATCATCATCTGCTTTAGAGTGTCTTCTTCTGTTTTGCAACTGGTCTGAGTCTAGTCTATATTCAGGACCAGAAACGGGTGATAAACTGTTTCTCTCCCCCGTGCAGTCACAATCAGACTTGCAATCAGACTTGCTCAGCTGCCGCCGAGTGGGTTTGCAAGAGGCAGCTAACGAATTCCAACGGCGCAGCTGTAGTCTTGTTTGTGGATGTATCTGATTTTCTACATGTAAGTGGCCAGATGGCGCCATTTTAGTATGAGCCAGTTGGTCCGCATTTGATTTTCCATTTGTTCTTTGCATTTCAGACATCTACTTGCTGAAGGCAAATACTCCAAAGTGTTCAGATGTATATTCCAGTCTGGTCTGGTCGTGTCTGTTCACAGTGCGATCCCAGCTCAAAGGCACAAGGGGATAAGAGATTAAGGGATGAAAGGGGTCAAGCCGCCGCAGTCTCCCGTAATCACCCAGGTCCCGCTGTTAGGCTATTGGACTCTAACACTATGCTCGGGTTTCACAGGTTTGATGATATCAGAGTTTAGCTTAAGACGCTAATCAGCTCACCTTGTTTACCCAGAGTAGTGGGTACGTCCAGACTCCAGTCTCCGCCCTGTGTGAGGTCTCTCGGCAGTCAGCTATCAGATATCTGCCGCGCGGTTAGCGCTTACACGCTTGCACGTCTTGATCACGTTGAGATCACGGCAGATCACTTTTCGTCCACTTTCCGCTCCGCGTTCCACGACGGAATGGACGTTTTGAACGTTCTGCTGCAGGTAGAGGGACAGGGCACACCTCCAGCCACGCCTCCAGGCAGTAGCAACAGCAAACAGAAAAAGTCACGGCTACTCGGCAGATCACTTTTTGTCCACTTTCCGCATACTTCCCTACAGTGGCAGGTAACATTACTGGACCAAAAACATCAGTACCAGATCCAGAAGTGTTAGGTGTTTCAGCATGTGCGGCCGTTGACCCTAAAAATAGACTTTTGGTGTAGCTGGAGGATTGTTTTTAAAATCTGTGGCATAGAATGGAAAAGGTGGTGGAAGAACAAAAAGCACAATCAATTTCTATGACAGCTTGTATTTTTACTCCTATTGCAACTCAAAAAAATGGTGTAAGTCACCATAAAAAAAGATTGCGGCAACCATCAGCAGAACAGTTTGATTCTTCACAGCAGAAAGTCAATGGGAATGCTTCAGTTATGTATCCCTTGGTAGCTTGGGAGAATAGTTCACTACCTGCTATTCACTTTGTGCTACAATTAGTGCAATTATTTGACCAGATAACGACACAAGAAAACACAGTTTTGTTAAAGGAATTATTATCTCACCAACAAACATCACCTGAGAGATGGAGAGTTATGTCTGAGCAGGACCATGATGTAAAGCAATGGCCAAATAATTTTGTGTCTCATCCCCATGATCTGGCCCTACTCTCCACTTGAGAAATTAGTGGATGAACTGGAAGAAAGACAAAGTGATTCTGGGACTTCCTTGTCAGTACCCAAAATTAATGAGAATCAGACCATGGAAGGCCAACTATTGAACAAGAAAGAATGTGTGGGAAATAACAAGAAACCTCAAAAGCCTGGTCACTTCATCTAAAATGGGCAATTCATCTAATTCTAATGGCATGGTAGAGGAAATTGCAGAGGGGGTGGAATCTATTAGGAAGGTTCCAGCACCCCGGTCGCAGGGTGTAGTGGGGAATTCCATAAGTGGGAAAAAAAAAACCTTACCCAAGATGGTTGAATTTGGGTAGGGATGGGGCTCACATCCATGGCATTGAGTAAGGGCAAGTGGCACAAACCAGGTGGGTCGCAAGTTATACCTGGCAAACTGAGTATTGTATTGGATCACATTTTAGGGATCAGTGGGAAATTATCTTTAATCCCTCTGCTGTTATATCTCTATTTACCATGAGTCCAGTATACGATCTCTAATATATGCAGACAACGATTTAATCAAATGTATATCCCAAAGAAGGGACATGGTAGTGATACATTTGAAGCCAAGGATTGTTTTTAACTTAATCTTGAGTATGACAGAGGTGTTATTACCCTTGGGAATAGATGTACATGCATATCAGGGTATTATCATAAAGAAGGTGGAGTCAAAACCCGTGTTGAGTGGTGAATGAGGAGGGAAACATAGAGGCCAGTTGGGGGAAATCCAAAGCAGATTAAACGGGCCAGGTCAAAATTGTTTGTAATTACCCTAAGAATGAGGCAGTGGTAGAGAAAGATGATTGGAGTTGGCTTGCAAAGTGTCTACCAAGTACGGCAGGCAAACTATTTGATCACTTGAATCTTTGACCTCAGTCTCCTTTGCTATAACGCCTTTGGCTTTAATAGCTTATTTACCAAATGTAATCCTATTTAACGGGTTTATGCTTCAGGAAGTATGGCTATCCACTAAACCCCATTTAGGTGGATATGCTATTATTTTCAAAGCACCACAAAACGAGCCAAAAGACTAGCCATGTGGGGGCCTTCTGGTAGATATCTCAAACCATTGGGGTTTTAGTGTGGAAGAGTGGGTAGTAGAATTTGAGGCCATATTAGCAGTAAGCGTGACAAAGGAAGCAAATTGTATTTTGTTGATACATATTTACTGGAATCCTGTTAGGGTCGGTAAAGGGGGAAGTATATTTAGCATTGGAAGATGTGTTTTCTAGATGGTATGAAGATACTTCTTATGATCAAATAGTGATAGCAGGTGACTTAAATTGCATGTGTTTTAATGCAAATGTACCCCAGGCAAACTATTTGATCACTTGAATCTTTGACCTCAGTCTCCTTAGCTATAACGCCTTTGGCTTTAATAGCTTATTTACCAAATGTAATCCTATTTAACGGGTTTATGCTTCAGGAAGTATGGCTATCCACTAAACCCCATTTAGGTGGATATGCTATTATTTTCAAAGCACCACAAAACGAGCCAAAAGACTAGCCATGTGGGGGCCTTCTGGTAGATATCTCAAACCATTGGGGTTTTAGTGTGGAAGAGTGGGTAGTAGAATTTGAGGCCATATTAGCAGTAAGCATGACAAAGGAAGCAAATTGTATTTTGTTGATACATATTTACTGGAATCCTGTTAGGGTCGGTAAAGGGGGAAGTATATTTAGCATTGGAATATGTGTTGTCTAGATGGTATGAAGATACTTCTTATGATCAAATAGTGATAGCAGGTGACTTAAATTGCATGTGTTTTAATGCAAATGTACCCCAGAGACTCTCTAGTAAAAGCCTTGAGCAAGGGACAATAAGGTATCCGATGGGGAAGATACATGGAATGTTTGGGGTTTTTCATAGGTTGAATTGGAAGGTAAAGGGCGGCATTCCAGCCCATTCTACATGGTGAAAGGGTGACCATAGTTTGGATATAGATTATATCTTCACCTCACATGGATTAAGGAGGCAGGTTGAAGCAATGGAATTGCTGGTAATGGTAAAAAGTGACCATATATGTTTAAAACTAACTTGGGCTGCCAATTTCAGTGTCAGGGGTCCAAGTTTGGTCAACTTGGAAATAAATCTGCAGGGTAATAGGCTTAAGAAATCTTCTGTATCTAGAAATACATTAAACTTATGTATGATGGTATTGTTATTATAAGACCCCAAAAGAGACTTTAATATTGAGCGCTATAACACTATTATTAATCAGTTGCTGATAATTCCCTGCAATAGGATGGTATTAGCATCTAAAAATTGTATTTGCAAAAATAATAAATTTGATAAAGAAGTGATGCTACAGAAGATAATTTTGTGGCAGGAGATTAGGTTACTTAGGTGTCTTTGGTTTCAAAGGCGTCTAAGGCACACATTTAAGAATTGGATTAGAGAGCATTAAGCATTGATGTATACCACAGATGGGCAAAAAATGTTATAAGCTTTGAATTTAAACAAGTCCAAAACATTTGGGAATCGTTAACTTTAAGGAAATGTGCGAATAAAATCTCAGGCAAATCCAATCTCAGAGGAGTCCTGGATGGATTACTTCAAGGATACATTTGGACAAAAACCAGTGACAGAGCTCATCTTTAAAGTTGAGGATCTTCTAAATTGGGATGGCTGCATGGCGATTGAAGATATCGTAAGGCGTATTATGCCAAGCAAACCGCCTAGAGCCAGTGGCCCTGATGGGCTGTCAAATTTTATGCTGAAAGGAAACCCGACCCTATGGTCCGCATTATTGAACCTGCTATCGGAGCTACATGGTTCTAATTTATAAGAACCAAGGTGATCAAGACTCGCCTAAGAACTTTAGATCCATATCATTAGTGGACTCAATGAGTAAGATATTCATGTCAATATTTCCAGAGCATTTGGAGTCATAAGTCATTAGTTCTATTGAAACTATTACATGAACAATCTATGTTGTGGCATGGGGTCGCACTACATGCAGCATTCCTAGACATTCATGCCGTGTTTGATAATATTGATAGAAGCCTGTTGTGGAATAAACTATCTAGGTGGGGAATCCCAGAGGGCCTTCTGTTAAGGATTTCAATCAGACAATACATACGAGTCTCAGCCTAGCATGCAGTGCACAAATGAAATACTTATTTATTTTGTCTATATGTTCAATATTCTGAGTGATATACCACTCATATCACACCCCTTCTCAAAATACCCCCAGGTCACAATGGACCAGGAATCAGGCTAGTTGATAAAGGTAATATGTATGTATTTATTTATTTATTTAGAATTAATTTCAAACACAGGTTTTAATACATATGCGGCAGCAATCACCAATGTGGTGACAATACAATCAGAATGTAGGTAAGGCAGTTGAAATCACTTTTTAGCACACAGAAGATAAAACACAGAGAAAAGAACAGTTTTTGCTTGTGAAAAGATAGCACTAAAGTTAAGATTTCCCCCTTGCAAATTTTTCAACTCACAAATGAGCAGTTCTAAACAGATGTAAGTAAGCAGCAGGTATTCAGGAATATAGATGTTATGATTCGCCGTTTCCTCCCCTTTTGGACATCATGGTCCATCAGGCACCGCAACATCATATCTGCTATCCTACCAACATGGCCGACACCAGAGAAACGATTCTGTCTAGTGTTTACGCAAGACTTGTTGCTTCCTAGAAAACAGACACACCCCCGGGGCTCTGTGCGTCTCAACTCTAACCTTCCGAGTACCCGGCAAGTGCGTTCCTAACTTCTGTACATCTTCATTGCTACTTCTCCGATAGTTATCGGTCCCAAATTCCTTCCTGGTGTGCTTATCTTGCTCCTGGCACTCCCGCCTGAGGGTCCACCCATTCCTCTCTCTCCCTGGGCCTTCGGTCCTGTCCTTCCGTGCTTGCACACTGCTTGCTGCACTCCGCAAGCATTACTACTCCTCCCTGGTTCCTAGATCCATCCCGGTCAGGGACCGTTACTTACCTTACCTTCCTGGAATACTGAATGTTTACCTTCTCTACGAGGCTGGTGTCTGATCTACACAATGGAGGAATAGGATACCCGACTCTACCTGTATAAGTCCTGAACGTCCAGTAACAAATAAAGACCTGCAAGAAAGAAGACAACACAGGACAAACAGGTGAGACAAGGGCCAGAGTGTGACAGTTTTAGATGCCAAAGACTTGATAAATAATTCAATATGGAGGCTGCTGTCCAGGACCTCATGAGAGGAATACAAGAATTGACAACAGAGGTTCAGAACCTCAAAGCTGAAAATGCAGCGCTAAATCTAGTGCTATCCAGAGACTCGGCATTCCAGGAAAGTGCCTTGGTAGGGGGCATAGTGGACAAATATGATGGTTCCTCTAAGGCACTGCGTTCCTTTCTCGATTCTTGCCTGGTGCATTTTACATTTAAACCCTACCTTTTTTCCACACCCAGGGCCAAAGTGGGATTTATAATCTCACATCTCTCTGGAAATGCTTTAGCCTGGGCAACCCCCTTGGTGAATGCGGGTGACCCGCTCCTGGACAACTATGACGGATTCGTGGCGGCCTTCAAAACCATGTTTGACCGCCCTGGACAAGTGTACAGTGCTCAGAAAAAGCTGTTAGAGTTCCAACAAGGAAACCAAGACATGTTGTCTTATGTAACATACTTCAAGCAGTTGGCTAAGGAGGCAGATTGGTCCGAGGAGGCCTGCTTTACCTTGTTTCATTGAGGATTAAATGAGGAAATCAAGGATGAATTGGATAGAGTAGCCCGTCCAAGTTCTTTCCAGGCTTTGATAGATTTGTCTATACAAATTGATTTTCGAATTCAAGAGAGAAAGGCAGAGAAAAGAAAGACACGAACAGTTCCACCAAAGATTCCTGTGGATTATCCTAGCCCTAAGGAAACAACCACTCCACACCCCTCTGATCCTGAACCCATGAAACTAGGCTCCTTGCGGGGTCCAATCTCTCCTCAAGAAAGGATTCATAGGATCAACACTGTATGTATTGTGCTTCAGATAAACATCTTGTACGAAATTGTCCCATTGCTCCACCTAGGAGCTCGGGAAACGTCAGCTCCCGATCTTGAACAGAGCCCAGCTTCGGGAGAAAGGTACTTGCTCCGCTTCTTCTCCTTCCTTACACTGTCTTCATCAAAACACCTTGGTTGTTCTCCAAGCATTCTTGTCTTCCGCCAATAAAGAGACACATTCCATCCTGGCCTGTTGATTATGGTGATATGGGAATATACTTGGACCATGAATGGGCCTTAAAGCACAACTTTGCTCGAGAATCCAAAGAAACAATCCAGGCAGATTAAAGGATAGATGGGAAACCACTGTCTTCTGGACCCATAACCCAGCAAACCACAGAACTATTACTCTCAATAAGCAACCATCAGGAGATGCTTAATTTTGATATAATAAAGGGAGCTCATTACCCAATGGTTCTGGGCATGCCCTGGCTTCAAAAACACAAACCATACATTAGTTGGGCGGCCGGATCCTTATTTCTAGGTTCCAAATTCTGTCTGTCTCATTGTTTATCCCAGAATGTTTTACAGAACACATCTGCTGAATCCCGTATCCCTGAACAACTTTCTGTATGTGTTTACAACATTACCCAAGTTCCGGAGATTTACCAACAATACTCAGATGTTTTTTCGACAGCCATTGTTCACTCACTACCGCCCCATCGACCAGAAGATTGTGCCATTGATACTGAAGCCTCTGCAGTTATACCATTTGCAAGGATGTTTATTCTTTCTGAGCCGGAGAAAAGAGCACTAAGTGAATTCCTGGACACCAATTTTGCCAATGGAACCATCCGTCCTTCTAAGTCTCCTGCTGGGGCCTCTTTGTTCTTTGTGCCCAAAAGGACAACCAGGAACTCCGACCATGCCTGGACTATCAGGGCCTTAACCAATGCACTCTCAAGGACCGCTATCCTTTACCACTCATTTCAGACATATTGGAAGCAGTACGTGGCGCTGTAATTTTTACCAAACTTGATTTATGGGGTGCTTACCATCTCATCCACATAGAGGATGGCGATGAGTGGAAGACCGCCTTCAGGACGCCCTTTCGTCACTTTGTATACCTGGTTATGCCATTTGGCCTTCCTAACACTCCCGCGGTTTTTCAGCGCTTCATGGACAGAGTCTTTTAAGGTATGCTGTTCCTCTTTGTCATTGTTTACCTGGATGACATATTGATATATTCCAACGACCCCAAAGTACATCAAGAACACGTGACCTTGGTTCTACAATGCCTGCGAGAGAATAAACTGCTGGCCAAACCAGAAAAATGTATCTTTCATGCCCCAACAGTCCATTACCTGGGATTTGTTTTAAGTTCCAAAGGAATAGAAATGGATCCTGCCAAGGTCGACACAAACCTTTCATGAGCGGCCCCAACAACAGTAAAACAGATTCAATCTTCCCTGGGCCTTGCAAACTTTATAGTAAATTCTTTCCGACATGTTCTGCCATTGTACAACCTATAGTTGCATTGTTAAAGAAAGACATTCCTTTCAACTGGTCTTTTGCTCAAGAGACTTCCTTTCAGGAACTAAAGCAAAGGTTTACTCAAGGTCCCGTCCTGGCTCAACCTGACTTTAATAAACCCTTCCTGGTGGATACCGATGCTTTAGATTGCGCTATTGGGGCAGTGTTAAAACAAGAATCTGAGGACAAAGAGGAACATCCCATTGCTTACCTATCTCGAACTTTGAATCTCAGTGAGACCCATCATTCAGTCCTGGAGAAGGAATTGCTCACCATCCGGCAGGCCTTTACTGAGTGGCATCATCTGCTTCTGGGTGCCAAATTCCCAGTTCAAGTGTGAACTGATCACAGGAACTTATAGTTCCTGCAATCCCTGGAGTATAGGAACAGTTGTCAGGCTCGATGGGCTTTCTAGTTTGCCCAGTATCAGTTTCACATTCATCACATACCTGGAACTACCAAATAATTGCTGATGCCTTATCCAGATGCCCTGATTATGAACCAGTTGAGGCAGGTGCCTTTCCTAAAATGTTTCCCAACACTGTTTTCGTGGCCCAGGCCAGCTCCTTTTTGGATAATGTCTGTGCTGAGACACCCCTTTCTGATCTCTGGAAGGATTATACCAAGACCAATCAATGGTCCCTAGTTGCAAAAGATGGTTACCTTTTTAAGGACAAGATTGGTGATACCTACTCAGACCCTGAGAACCAAAATTATAAACCTCTGTCATGACACCTTCCATTCCAGGCATTGGGGCATTACAGCCACTCTCCATCTCATCCAGAGACATTTTTGGTGGCCTAGAATGATTTATGGTGTGAAAGCATATGTCCAAGCCTGCGCTGTCTGCAGTCAGAACAAGTGTGACAATAGAAAACCTACTGGTCTTCTCCATCAACCCACATTGCCAGACCGTCCTTGGGAAATAATTGCCACCTATTTTATAGTGGAACTACCTCCCTCCAAGGGTTTCACTACCATTATGGTCACCATCGATCTATTCTCCAATATGGCCCACTTCACTCATTTGTAAAAACTACCTTCAGCACAAGAAATGGCAGAGATATTTTTGAACCACATCTTTAGACTGCATGGCCTCCCTTACAAGATCATTTCAGACTGTGGGCCTCAGTACATATCCCGATTTTGGAAGTACCTGTGTCAGATGTTAGGTATTCAACGTGCATTATCTTCAGGCTACCATCCTCAATCCGAACGAGTAAATCAGACCCTAGAACAATATTTATGATGCTTTGCAGCCAAGGTCCAGGATGATTGGTCAGTCTTAATTCCAGTTGCTGAGTTTGCATACAACAACTCTGACCACTCTGCTATCAAGACAAGCCCTTTCTTTTGCAATAATGGATTCCATCCATCTGTCCTGCCAACATTCCTACCTCATTTCACCCCAATTCCTTCGGTTGATTCCTGGATTGAACATCTGGTCACTGTACATAAGGATGTTAAGAATCATTTGGAAAAAGCCCGAATGGATGTTAAAAGACATGCTGATACCAGGAGGAGACCCGGTCACGTGTATGCCATTGGCGACAAGGTCTGGCTTTCCTCTAAACTCTTGCCTCGACACCTGCGTTCCAACAAATTGGCCCCTCGATTCTATGGGCCTTTTTCCATCAAGGAAATCATTAACCCAGTGGCATATCGACTTCAGTTACCCGAAACCTGGAAGAAGATACATCCTTTTTTTCACACTTCCTTGCTTAAACCCCTTTCCCAATCCACCAGATCAGCTCATCGACCTACCCCTCTGGTCGTCAATGATCAGATTGAATTCAAGGTCTCCAGGATATGTGATTCCAGATATAGAAGAGGTCGACTACAGTACTTGGTGGAATGGAAAGGTTATCCCCAGCGAACGAACATGGGAACCAGTGTCCAACATGAATGCCCCACGTTTGGTACAGAGATTCCATCTAACCCATCCAGGTAAACCTGGTGGATTGAGGTTTAAGACGGGGCATGCTGTCATGATTCGCCGTTTCCGCCCCTTTTGGACTTCATGTCCATCAGGCACTGTAATTTCGTACCTGCTATCCTACCAACTTGGCCCACACCAGAGAAACGCTGCTGTCTAGTGTTTACGCAAGACTTGTTGAGTGTTCCTAACCACCCTTCATCTTCCGTGCTACTCCTCCGATAGTTATCGGTCCCAAATTCCTTCCTGGTGTGCTTATCTTGCTCCTGGCACTCCCGCCTGAGAGTCCGCCCGTTCCTCTCTCTCCCCGGACCTTTGGTCCTGTCCTTCCGTGCTCGCACACTGCTTGCTGAACTCCGCAAGCATTACTACTCCTCCCTGGTTCCTAGATCCATCCTGGGCATTGACCGTTACTCACCTTACCTTCCTGGAATATTGAAAGTTTACCTTCTGACCGTTACTCACCTTACCTTCCTGGAATACTGAACATTTACCTTCTCTCCGAGGCTGGTGTCCGATCTACACACTGGAGGCAGAAGATACCCGACCATACCTGTATAAGTCCTGAATGTCCAGGAACAAAGAAAGACCTCCAAGAAAGAAGACAACACAGGGAAAACATGTGAGACAAGGGCCAGAGTGTGACAATAGATCAGAGTACAGTGTTTGAATGCAATCTTCCCTCCCCAAAAAAGAGGGAAAACGTTTTTGGAACTTTTACACTTTTAAAATGACAGTTGAAAATGGCTGAGAAAAACAATGAAAAGTGTGCAAAAATCCTTAAAGTTATATAAATTCCTCTGGGAGTAACACTAAAAAGATCCTAACAAACATAAACTATCATATGAGCAACAGTACACACTTTAAATCAGAATGGGAGTTTGGAAATACTTTGAATGGTTAAGCACACGTGTAAAACCTTTGCAAAATTGGGAATTCCCGCCTAATTTTCACTATGTAATTTTTAAGAAAAACGGGTCAAGTACACTGTTTCTGGATGGTTTTAGGGTAGGGATGTAGCTAGAGGTCCTAGGTTTAAGTCAGAGTTGAAATTAAGTCTCTAGCTATAACATTGAGGAAGTTATACTAGTTTGAATTAGAGGCGTTTTTTAAATTAAGGCGCGAAAATTAAAACATAAATCATTTTTTTCAATGACAATTATGCTCTAAACTAGAGTATTCAGGCTGGTTACCAGTTTGAAATAAAGTAAGCTCCAGAGTGGTCCGCGGAAACCAACCACAGCACCTCTGTGTCCGCCTTGGAGGACTCAGCCGGATTACCAATGGGATGATTTTAATGGTTTGGGATTTCACAAGACAAAAGGATTTTAAAGAAATTATCACTAGCACAAGGAATGAAAGCAAGGTTTCAAGACTGGTGTGACACTATTACAAGTTCTTAAGTTAAAGAGAGGATGGGTTATAGATTGGGATGGGCCAAGGCAAATATACTATGGGTTACTAGGATTCCTATTGATACTTACAGTCCACTGTAATTTAAGATTGGACCGTCGGGTTCTGGTCATCACGGATCAGGTCTACAGGCACCAGGGAACCTCTGGTGGAATTGCATCAGCTGGGCAGTTCTGGTCAATTGGACTAGCACCTCAGGCTGGACTGGACTGGATTGGATTGGCCCTTCTGGTTGCTGGACAGTGTAGATCAGTGGGAAGGCAAATTTCAGCAGGCAAGCCTTAATGGCAGCAAGCCAGACTGGATCAAAATTGCTTCCCTGAAGTTTGGGATGGTTCAGGATTTGGGCCTAGCTGAAAAAGAATTCAGCAAATGCTGAGGCCTTGGCTTGGTCAAGATGAAGAATTCAGGAACAAGATGAGAAAGTCAGGAACAGAGCGTTGTGCGAAAATCAGGATGGAATCAGGAATCAGTCTGCGTCTGTGTGTTGTGAGGTTCCCTTGATTATCCTGCCAAGTGACATCACTCAGTTTATGGTAAGGGCAGACTTACCCACAATGCTGTAATAGGTCAAAGGCACCGTTCCCTCCTTGCTCTTTGCTGGTTGGATGGCAAAAAGGGTTGTCATATTTTATGATGTGGCTTGGGAAACTCCCACAATTATCTGGACAGCAATCTAACTTTCCCACAAATACATATTTATATAATTATGCCCTCCAAAAAAATCGGACACATGCATTACATATTTTGTAGGTTACGTTTACATCTAACTCCGAGTTAGTAGGACCTGGCGTTGTCTTTCTATTGAATTTTAGCAACTTTAATCATAAAGGTTTGGATTACAATTCCTAATTCGGTACATATATGTGCAATCCCCCTAGAACATGGGTACACAATATTAGATTTGCAGCATTAATAGTTTTGGCGCAATTAGTCTTTTTGTGTAACTTCAGTTCCTTACACAGTAAGAAATTCTACCAAGTCTTCAACTGGCTAGCATGAGTTCAAATTTATATGATTGTACTTTTCACTCATTTACTTATTCTTGCCGCCAAGTTAAATGTCATGAAGTTCTGTGGCAAAACAAGCAAATTAATTTCAAAATCCATGTCAGGTTTTTTTTTTTCTTGCTTCACAACTGTGAGCAACTGGCAAGTCCTTTGAAGTTCAATGAGAAGGCTCCTCCCGGAGAATGGGACATCCTGCCCCTCCCCTGTAGGGATGAGTGTTCAAGCCTGCCATTGTCTTCAGCTGGGGCCCAGACGAAAGTCTGATGAGGTCCTTTGTCATGAGTATGCGATGCCTCCCCAGCAATTAGTCCTTCCTGCCAGTAGTGAAGTGTCAATCTGAAGTGTCAACTTTCCCAGGCTGAGGACTGTCAAAGCAGAATTGTAATAGTTAATTGACTGAAGACTGGGTTTTAACTTTAAGTTACCTACATCTTTCATTAAAACATATAAAATGAACACAGTTTTTAGGGGATTCTTACATTGGCAATCCTTTGACATTTCTTAAGGAATTAGGCCTTTCAACAAAAACATGCTTTCCAGATAGGCAATTTTGCACTTTCTTCCTGGAAAAATACATTCAACTGAGTTCTTTTAATTTCCTATGTAGCACATACATTTTATTCAGCACCTTTTCTTCCCTTGAGTGCTGGGATTGTTTGCAGTCTTTGTAGTACCCTTTTAATATCAGTGATTCAATGGAAATAAATGGAACTAGCGCCAAAAACAGCACTTTTGAAGGTTGCAAAGCTAACATTTTGAAAGGCATTTTCGGCTTTTAGCATAATTCTGCTGCTTTGTTCCATGTTGAATGTGGCAAAGCCCACTGGCATGCTCCTGCAGTGATAACTCTGTTTTCACTCCCACTTTGACTGTATGTGGCAGTGGTGCAGCCTTTCATTGGTTGTGACCCAAACACGGTTTTGCAGATTTTGGCACGCACAGGAGTCAGCGCATCCATTTTGAGCTGATTCTTTCCCCCTTTGGAAAGTGATGCAGGGGGGCACTTTGGAATGGGTCAAAATATCCCACACTTTTGAAGATGCTTATTCTTCTTCATAATCTGACATGTATGCAGGTGAGATTGAATATGGGAGGAAATCTATCCAAAAAAATGTAAATAAAAAATGGGCTGAAACATGGATGCGTTTCAGCCCCTTACATATTCAATTTGTATTTAAGCGATTTGCCAGAAGTGCTCGAGTATTCACTGCTAAAATTGGGCATAAACCTCAGAGTTTTCTTGCCTTTGCAGATGATATTATTCTTTTAGATACTACAGCAATTGGTTTATGGTGCCTAATAAATACAATCCATATTTTTTGGGGTGGGTCGAATAACCCAAAACAGCTATTTTATCTTTTTAAAAATGTAGGGGAAGCCCTGGGTATAATTGGCATATCAACAACACTATCAAACACAATCAAACAAAACATTAGTTGTACTAATATTTTAAAATATCTACACAGTCCCACCATGGTCTTTCTAGCCCAGTCTAAGAAAGTTGAAAGTAAACACAGACATTTCCTGCTACTCCGTATGATTCAATATTTTAAAGGAAAAGTTGTCTCATGTCTCACTCACATTTGGAGCGGAAATAAGATGGTATTTTATTCAATGGAACATGGTAGGGCACTTTTTGGAGATGCTGTTTGCATCTCCTGAACGGAGTTCCTACATCAGTAATTTGTTACAAATCGGGACTCCATTATCTTCAATCCTTGGTAAATTGGAAAAAACTTGTATTATCTGCCAAAATTATTAATCCTCAAATGTCCTCCCTATTCCCGAGTTTGAATAAATGAATGTTACTCCTCACATGTCTAGTTATTAATACTTGGACCAGGTTGCGCCAGACTATTTGTGATAAACTTGAGTGCACATCCTCCGATCTCATCACTAACAGTGATACAAAAAAACCGGGTGCGCGATGATTGGATTTCCACTAGGGCTCAAGCTGTTATATAGGCAATGTAAATGACAAACCTCATGATCTGTTGCCTAAATATCTAAGGAAATTTCCTAATTGGAAGCGATGAACGCATTTCTTAAGTCTACCCCTCAATCTATTTCCCACACAAGAAGACATAGGAGTGCAAGAAAAAATCACAAGTAACCTTAGTCTATGTCGAGTCTGTCAAGAGCCTAATGTGATTGAAACCTTACAACATCTTGTTATGAATAAACAGAATTGCACACTATTAGATGTCTGAATTTTTAAAGATGTGTACAAAGCCCGAAATCCATGTTTTCGCCTGATTTTTGGAAGCAAATGTTAAATGGAAATTTTACGTCATTGACAATTGTTGCCATAAAGTTAATATCTGAAGTTTTATCTATGTAAATATCAAGTTTTGTAGAATGTTTAAAGGAATATTTGGCTTGGTTGCTTTTCCTTTTATCTGTTTTCGTATTTATACATAATCATGACATTTTGTATTTCTGAACGTTTTTCTGAATAAGCCAGATCACAATTTAAAAAAAGTATTCACCATGTTGAGCATGGTTTTCCATATTTTGTGCCTTCTGGTGACCAAAACCTGTGAGGTGTGGCCATCCTTCATGAAAGCCTGCAACGGGTAGCATTTGCAGTCAGAGGTGAGGTTATAGTGTCCAAGAGTGGGCAAGAAAATTGACGGGGTACAAGGACATAAACACAGTCAAGAGCTGGCCAAATAGCTGAATTGGGGAAGGTACAGTCATTGAGTGTCAAGCGAAGTCATAGGTAGGCTTAAGGGTCAGTTATAGTTAGGTGTGGGACAAATGTAGTCAAGGGGGCAGAGAAGGGCAGATACAATCAGTTGGGAACAAACATATAAAGGGGAACAAGGTGACAGGAAAGGTCAATAGGTGGCAGACAAAGTCAAGGGGGGCAAATAGGACAGGTAGAGTCAGTGGGGACAAACAGTCAAGGGGAGTAAAGAGGGCAGCTTCAGGAAGAGGGGTGAAACAGTGTCACGGGGGAGCTTACAGGGCAAGTACCATCAATTAGTGGCACCCACACTATATGGAGCATAGGGAGGCAGGTACAGTCAGTAGGGGGCACGCACATTTAATGGGGTCTAAGGAGTGCAGGTACCATCAGTGGGGGCAAACATAGTCACTCAACTGGGTATCTGCTATCTAATTTGGTGTGGGGAGGGGGTTTGTTCATGGGCTGTGGGTGAAAGGTGTGCTGATTGGGTGGGGATGTGCCCTCTTTATTTATTTATTATTTATTTGAGCATGTGTTCTGATCTAGGGTCGGAGGAGCATCACAATTGACTCTGGGACTTATATTGTTTTGAAGTTGAACCAAAAGCAGATATGGCATGTGACTTTTTATTTAAGGTAAGACATATGTGCCTCACATTTACAATTTGTGACGCTGTGCACTACTGACTTGCGTATCCAAAGAGGCATGAACAAATGAAAATGAGGTCTCAACGGAGGTATATTGCAGAGCATAGTTACCAAGCTCCAGAGAATGATCTCCTATATGTTTATTTGGCCCTTTTAGTAACAGGCATTTCCATGTGGATTGCCAGATTGGGCAAACATCTTTGTCACAATTCCCAGCAATTCACTAATACAGCTCCAAAGCTTCCTCGTGACTGACTAGAACGTTACTGAAACAACAAAGCTCACCTGCTAAATCAGTAAAGTGTGTTCCCTTAACATAACTTAGTGCTAATACTAAGTATCCTTCAATCCTATAGAAAGTGTAGCTGATTGCTGAAATTACTGCTGGGTTCAGTTGTATCTCCCATAGTATTAAGCCTGATCACTGAAATGGCATGAGGATATGTGAGCTTGGGGATCTTGCGATTGAACATGAACGTTTCACTAAAATGAGAGACATGTTTATTATGATTTTTTCCTGGTGTGGTACAAAATAGCACAATTTATTGTTTCTCATTTTAAATGGCATTGGGTTCATGTCTCTTAAATAAATCATAGGTTAAAATGTGCAGTACAATTGCTAACTATGTAACTTTCTACCAAAACCCTCACAGGGAACATTATGAGTTAGGCAGTTATGGTAAAAACAGTCAGTGTTTAAAACAGTGCTTGCTTTTGCCACCAATTGGATGATGGGCTGGCATTCCAATGCAAAATATACCCCATGAGGCAACAGTTAGCAATACCACATGCTGAAATTATAAGACCCCATGTGAAAATACCACTTGCAGTATACATTAACAGTATTGCATGCAGTAATTACCAAATGATTAAGCATTGGGGATCCGCTTTGTGAGGTAAGGCCAAAAACCTAATTGATAAAAAATCAATCCACAAGGGATCAAAAATAAGTGCACTATTTGCACTATTTGCAAGTTTTATTGAATGCAAATGCGAACGGGAGTGCCAGTCAGTCCCAAAGAAATGAAAACTGAAACAACGCTTGACAAGCCTATTCTAGGTTAAATCTTTCATAGCAGCAGAACCACACATTAGCATAAGCAGAACAGAACATATACACCATAATCCTGTGTTCCCCATTGGCTAGCACCTATACACAAATCTAATCATACCCCATAGTTTATTACCCCATTGGTCAGGCATATCTAAATACAATCTCTCACAAAATGACCTAATTGTGCAGTAAGCAAAAACACTGTGGTGTGATTGGTCCACTACATTCAGGTACTTTTTACAACAATGGACTCTCGCTGTTGTTCAAGGTAACGTTGGCCAACTTGTGATGTGTATACCGCCAACAAGATCCAATCAAGGAGCAAATGGGACCAATGAGGTCAACCCCACCTGGGAATACAATGGCTTCCTCACGAGACCAGACACTTTGGCACTCCTCGATAGCTCCTTCAACCATGGAGCCGTACTCTTTTGGCATCACCTCTTGCGTCTCCCATCTGAGAACATGTTGCACCCCTAGCAGGCCCCCTACTCTATCTCTTTAGAGAACCAAATGCTTTCTAAAAACACAGTTGAGGTACAGTTCTTGGGGATTCATGTATTGTATTGTGTTGCAAACACCTGTAGTTCAAATGGACCAGCTACTTTTTGATGGGGGCACTATTACTCCAGGCCTAGCTCGATATCCTGGTAGTGCCCGATACCAGGCCCTGGTTCATAAAATGTGTCCTTCACAGCTGCAGCACTAATCTAATCATCTAAGACCAACATTTCTTTCCCAGCTCCTATGAGCTGCTCAACCTGACACAATTAACTTGCTATCTGTGCTGTGCTTCTCCATTCTTTCCTCAACCTTGGCTGTCTAATCCTTTGCTGGGGAAGGATGAATACACTCTAATTAAATAAGCAGAGCATAAGCTCCAACGCTGAGCTAATTCTCTAATTACCAAAAGCTATTCCCAATGCAGCCTAATCCAAAATGGCAGACCTCTTGCTCATGCGGCACACAGCCCTCAAGTTCCTACAGCACAACCCAGACCCTGCCAAACTGCTGAAAATCAACACATTCGAAACTCTACTTGCTGAAACCAAAGCACCTCTTCCATCACTACTACTGGCTACAACACTATTAAACACACATAGCTCTTACTTCTAAATATATAAGCAACATTATTACATTTGTTGCTCCTTCTTTCATTGTTTATGGCCCTGTGATGATCTCTAAAAGTGTTTCAATGCTACTACAAATAACACATGTGCAGAACTGATTAACCAAACAACAAAATACTGACGCTAAATAGCCAACTCTCTTTGCTAATACAATTTACGCAGCCTAAACCTTTTCCCATGGTTAGGGTGTTGCACTTACATCCCAACAGCTTATAAATACTCCATGTTTTTACCTCCACCCACAATGTAGTGGTAAATATATGTTTTAGTGAACAGCTTCAAAAAAGATCTTGGTCCGGATTTCCAAAGCGCTTTCCAATGGGATTACACCATTGTGAAACACTTCTTTAAATCAAGACCCTTGTACCATAAGTGCTTCCTTTCACTAGCAGGGCAAATGTTTGCAGAAAACGCCCAAAGGAGATGAGAACTGGGCTTTCTGAGATTCTCATATGCTCACCCACGTCTGTCCTTTCACAAAGTACAGGAGGGCCATTATCGCCCTAGATACAGGATGGTCTTAATTGTTGCAGACTCCTCAAGTCCATTTTTTGTGGCATTTTGAGTAGATATTCTGCGTGGCTCATAATGACCGAAAACATGATGGTGTTCCTATCTTCTGTTTTCACATCTATTGCACTGCTTGCCCTTCTCTCATATGTGATGGAGAGATCGGGTGTAGCATTTTTCATAAACAATGGACACTGGAGTAGCAGTCAGTGTGTGTTTAACGTGCTTACAATGTTTCCATTTAAATATCACAGGTATATCACATTCTGGAACATGAGTGTTATAATTTGGAGGTCATTCGTTTTACTGCATAATGGTAAGTGTTAACACCCATTCTGCTTCCTTTTGCTGATTGCAATATCAGTTATTGATTAAATACAATAACTGATACAAATCGTGAAACAATGACCATGCATTTGATTAGAAATGGGGAATTACAATTACTGGTACAGTCCGAGGCTACACCTAAAGTAGCTCACTTCTGTTTGTGTTCAGTATTCACAATAGGCTGTAGTGGTTTTACAGTGGACTTGCCATTCAAAGTGGTGCTTGCAAAAAATTCCTGCGGCAGTACCAAGTATTAGATGCTGTAACTTGCTGTTGCCCGATTCTCACTGGAATGCAGTAAATGAACATATGTTTGTGGTTTCTTAAACATTTTCTCGTGTATACACGAAAGATAATTACTGGCCAAGCACCGACAGGATTTGTTCCATTCTAGGGGAGGTGAAATAAAATAAACAGCATTTTCTAAATGGGGAGAAGAGACGTAAGATAAATATTCAAGGGGAAACCAAACCGGTAAATAAAAAGTGAAAAATAATGACTCCCCTCTTTCTGCCTGCACTTCAAAAGCGCTTAACCAAGAAAAGGGATAACAAAACAAATACATGTGTACAATGCTGGCGTCAACGCCAATTATTGACTTAAAGAGAGTAATTACTACACAAGCGAAAATAATCAATTTCACAGTTCAAAGGGAGGCCCGATGCAGCATGTACTTGGGTGGAGAGCAGCCCTAATGAAGAAATGCAGGCGTTCCTTTAAGGAATGAAGCACATATTCTATGCACACAATAAGAACTTACACTAGATAACATTGTGATTTAGAAAATGTGACTATCCCAAGCCATTTGCTCTCCATGACGCCTGAGTGCTGTGCATAATCAATTCATACACTTAGGACATAAGGAATTAATATATGTATTCACACAAAAAGTGGCAATCCATGCACATATATTAACAGCTATTCTCCTGGCAGGCGCAGGCACAGTAGCAGGGGCTTGGTTATCCAATAACATTTCACAATATAAAGAATTGTAAACAATTAGATTTCAAGTAGGGGATATATTCATCTTGTGGGTTTCTAAGTGCCCTCTGCGAGACACTCGCAGCGTAGCTGAAATATATTCATCTATCGTTTCTGTTGGAAATGCACCCACCTTCCTTGTCCCCCACATCTTGTGCCTTATGCGACCAATCTGTAGGGAGTGTGGACTGGAGGGACGGTGGGACTGTATACAAACAACAATGCCAACTTCCCTGTTGACTCACCCCACAGCACCCACAGAGGAAACAGAATATAATGGTTAGCAAAGAAAATGTTGCATCCCTTTGTTGTGATGGAATAGCAGTTCCATAATCTGCTGCCATGATGTGACAGTAGTAGCAAAAAGTTTTCAAAATATGAAATTATAGATCGGCCGCCATCAATCCCTAGAGGTGTTCAGAGTGACATCTGAGAGACAGAGCGCTGCTCAGAAACCCTTAGTGGAATCCATGTCCCTACTAGACTGCTGCCTATTTATAATGTATTTATTCATATTTTTAAAGCGCACATCAGCCAAAAGGCATCATGGCGCTGTTACATATAAACATTTCTGGTTACAGAGGAAAATCTTAGTGGTTACATTGATATTTTCATTTTACGGTTCATTTTGAAGTTACATAGCATAGGAGAAAGTAGTATATAATGCATTCAAGGTTCATTTTAAGGATGCAAAGTACACGTAAATAGCAGATATGTTGCAGCTAGCAGGGCTACTAAGGGGGTAATTCATAGAAATTGGCACACAAGTGGCGCACGCGGCTGGTGCACAGAGTGCGTGTGCAGCAGTCTGCCCCAGCTGCGTGCGCCAAAACCCATTTAGGCGCACAGCGTATTCATGGGTTAAAACATCCATAAGCAGCCGTGGCAACCCTACATCGGTGCCAGTTATGCCACCAACCCCACCCCGTGCGCCAAAGAAATCGCACAAATCCAGTACCTGGCGCAAAGGCCAGTGGACCAGCATACAGCCCCCCAACCACGAAAACACGTGTAAAACTCCCCGCGCACGCCCCAGAATACACATACCCCGCTCGTGCCAGTGAAAACGTGTGTAAAACTCCCCACACACGCCCCAGAATACACGTACCCCGCTCACGCCAGGCCCATCGTGTGTAAAACTCCCCGTGCATGTACCAGAATACACGTACCCCTCTCGCGATAGCGAAAATGCATGTAAAACTCCCTGCCCACGCCCCAGAATACAGGTACCCCGCTCGCGCCAGGCCCATCGCGTGTAAAACTCCCTGTGCATGCCCCAGAATACACGTACCCGCTCGCTCCAGCAAAAACATGTGTAAACTCCCCGCGCACACCCCAGAATACACATACCCCGCTCGCACAGGCCTTATCACTTGTGAAAATCCCACTCCAGTTGCTGTGGTGTCCACCCCTGCTGGACCTCCGACTCCCAACTGTGTCAGGGATGGGATCTCCACCGAGCTGGCTGCGTTGGTCGGGGCAGGTCCACAGGGGGCCCTGGTGGCATCTGGGCCGGAAGACGGCATGGAGAATGACAGTCGCATAGTCTGCACAGAGGAGGAGAGGGCCACCAGAGTGCCCGACACATGTAGGTAACCCCTGACCATGGCCCCTCCCAACTGGGCCACATTAGCAGGCAGCTCTTTGTGATGACATGCGTGGTCCCCCCAGGAAGCACGCATGTCATTACGAATGTCATGCGTGCGCAACACAACACCAATCAGGACGGACTCCATACGGTCATGGGTCCCCTCGTCCGCAGGTAGAGGAGTGCAAGATGATGTGGACATCCCCCTACCTGTGGACGGGCCTGGGATGGGGCATCCCTGCTAATGAATGGTGGTGCAGTCACAGTGTCAGGGACAGTGACATGCACAGGCCCCTCCACGGCGACCTGTGCTGCCTCCTTCCTCTGTCCCTGGACTGCACCACTTGCACCAGTGGTACCACCCCCACCAGGTCCCATGTGCGGCTCAGTAGCGGCCTCCTCCTCCTCTGTGCACACCACCAACCTGGATGGCTCCACACCGTCTTCCGCCGTCGCAAGCCCCTGTGGGGGCTCACCCGCCCCTTCCGCTGCAGTCGTAGTGGCAGACGCAGCACCAGGCCCCTTGCTCCCAGATGATGGAATTTCCTGGGAGGGTGACTGGGCCTTGCGTCGCAGCCGGTGGAGGCATCCCAGCCGCTTTCCTCCACAGCGTCGTCTCCGCCCTCTTCTTCACTCGCCACTGTGTAAAGGGAGACATTGAACACAAGCATCAGGGTACTGTAAAATAGTCCCCTAGACAGGAAGCAACAGCACATGAGTGGCACTGTCAAATGTCACTTCCATCATGTCCCTCCACAACACATGGGTCAGTGCAGGCAACACACATGTAGACACAGGCATGGGGCATGCAATGCACATTAGCATCCATGTCCAAGGAACTGTTGAAAGATACAATGTTGGGTTGAAACTCACATGCATCATGGGTCATACTGATCACATGCGCACACATCACTGTAGTTTCATGCATCTGGCCTCGTACACCCCAGACACAGTGGATACAAGGATGACTAGGCTGCATCAGTAAATCAACACATTGTCACGGACATGTGTCATGCATCCGTGGCATTCACGAGTCACACACACGCTAATCAGGTACACAGACATGTACACCATACGTGTCCATGACAGTAGCACCCATCTCTCACACCCCAACCATGCCCAAGAACAGACACAGGCATGCATTCATGTGTGCATTCTGTATGTTGCTCCGCATGTTGCATTGTAAGACATACACCATCCGTCTGGTTCACGCATGACTGGACTCACATGCAGCACCATCATGTCTCTGCACACACACATCCATACATGGCCCATGTCACACATACAGGCAAGTAGCTAACTACCAGCACACTGCAACATGCCCTGTTTCACACAGCAATGCATGGCCACTTACCGCTCGACTCCAGACGGGCCTGCATCCTTAGGATCTGGTGGTGAAGCACTGGGCAAGTGCGCTCCAGGACCTTCATCTACTGTTTGTTAAACTGGCCCCGGTGCCCCACTGCATCCGCTTCGTCTAAGAGGCGCCGGGCCTTCTTGAGGGTCCTGGACTTGTAGACCTCCCAGCGCTTCTGGACGTGTTTGATGTCGCGGGGTGCCACCCCCTCCGCGTGGATGGCACCCACTATGTCCGTCCAGATCCTCCTCCATCCTTCCTTGTTGGCGCGGGATGGTGTGAAAAGGGCATCATAATGCCCCAGGACTTGCTCCACCAGGATGCCAACTTCATTGGAAGTGAAGCTGGCAGCCCTCTGCCTCTCAGCTGGGGGGTTGCCACTGGTGCCAGATGGTGTTGTGTCAGACATGGCAACCCCTGAGGCAGGTGTGGGTGGGCAACTGGGTCCTGGGGCTGGGCAGTGGAGCGATGGAATACCAGTCGGGAGTCCTCTGTTCCAGCAGGGGTGGTCACAACAACTGGACCCCTGGAGATGGCAGATGTGCAGGCACCAAATGGCAGGGCACGGTGGTAGCAGGCCGGCAGCAGCAGATGGCTCGTGGGAGGCTGCTCAGGGCTCTGGGGGGCAGTAATTCAGCCTTCTGGGCAGGAGCGTGGTCTTCCGTTTGTTGTCGCGTGGCCGGCTTGATACAGAGTGAATAGGCACGTGAAAAAACTGCATGTCAGCGTGTAATTCGAGGAAAGGCCTTAGCACGTAAGCGCGTCTGTGACGTGACACGCGCGGGTGTTCCCCTGGCACGGGTTGAAGATCCCACATGGGTTTCCATCGCTCTGTACGTGCTTTTTGTGGGAAGCGGTGCGTGTGTTTTCCAGGCGTTGGGGTTCACATGCGATTACTTCACAGCGGGTGGGTGTTGGCTACACGTTCTTCTACACGCAAGGCAGACGGTGAGTCACACATGCTATTTTTCCCACTGCGGGTGTCCATGTTTGTCGCGTATCCCTTTTTTAACAGGCATACTAGCCTGCGTGTTGATCGCGTACGTATTTTTTGTGTTCCTGGCTGCCACAGCATACTGCCTGTGTTTTTTTTACACGCACATGGGCAACAGGGGTCGCTTATCTCTTTTTCTTGCTTTTCTGGGATGCATGTACATTGTGTGACACGTCATTTCTCAAAGGGGGCCACAGAATGGGACATTCATTGTAGCATTATATACGTATTTTTTGTTTGCGCACACTTTTGTAATGCGCAGGGATGCTACCGCCTTCCTTCGTGTGGCAGACATGTTTAGGCCTGTGCGTGCCTTTGACCCAATACAATGGCACGGTGGTATAACACCCAGAAAAGAAAATGTGTGCCTGGTTCCAAACCACAATTCAATGGCATGCATGGCAGAACACCCCTAAAAAAAACCTTGTGCCAGGTTCCAAACCCTCAAAAAGGTGACACAAGGCAAAACTTCTAACATCATTCTGATGACCTAAGATCCATCACCATTGAAGGTCATTCTTCTTTTGATATCAACCACATAAACAGTGATAAATTCCCATCTATCTTTCCAAACGTCGTGCACAATAAAGTTAATATTTTCATCAATGTTCTGTTCAGTCGTGCAAGGAACAGCGTCTATCTCCCTTTTGCCCAGGAGACCAGCACATCGTCCATCAGAGTGAAACACCTCTATATGGCACAGACAACGTGGGGATGTCACAGCCATTGGAACTGTGGCCAACATCATCATTTCAGACAAAGCACTGATGGGAGAAGGGCTCCAGCTCTGCACAAGATGGTGCTCCCGTACGGTGTGCTCCGGAGTCTTCATGTCACACTCCAAAGACCTAACAACAAGCACAAGGTAAGTCTGAAAACTGCAACTGCCCCTCAACAAGGATGGATATAGAAGTTGGCATGCAGTCCTGAAATATGGTAAGTCGTGTGCGTACTCCCTTATATTCCCATAGACGAGACTGCATTGCAAGGCCAAGTTCAAAGACAAGCTTCATGGCAGAAGGCATGGGTGATGAGAGATATTGGGCTAATTGGGTGTGGAGACACGGTCAAGCCCACTTCCTGACATCTGCAGTATGAGCTTATATGCTGCTATTGAATCAAAAGTTCCAGAATGGCATGAGCGTGCCAACCAATTGTAGAAGGCCATATAACGAACAGCCTTAAAGTTTGAGAGCCAATAGTGGACTGTGTTTCTAATAAATGTTGAAGATGACTTGTACTAGGGCTGGGCATGAATTGTCCACCTGACAGTAGAGACTCAATCACAACCCAATCCCCTCTTTGCCACATAGTATGACATCATGTAACATGAGATTTTGCTATAAAAGTATTATTTTTTTAGAAAATGCTTTGCTAGAGCGTGTGCGATGTCTGTTGATGTCCGTTGTAACTCCCTGTTTGAGACGATTGATATTAAAACAGTAAACAAACTTTATTGTCTTCCTGCGTTGGTCTGATTATTTGGTGTAATGAGTTACTCTGCATCCCATCTACTGCATGATGTGCTACCTTTAAATGGCCCTAAGCTCAAGAGAAGCCATCAGTCAAAAGAGATGTGAATAGGAGGGAGTGCATCATGGTTTGCTGGGTATATGAGAGCTTGCATTGTTGGAAATAGATGAGATGTGGCTGGTATAGTCCATGGCAGTTAAGTCCCTTAATTGATTCCTCGGATTAGTAAGGAGAACCGAATAGTGGGTATTTTTGTTTGGCAATCTAAAAGCTTGTGCAGGATGTAGGTAATGCCCGTTTTAAGGCTTCCTAGACAATACATGTCCATGCTCATAGGGCCAAAGGCACTACATTAGATAGAGTAAGTGAAAGTAGATGAAGAGAAAGCAGTAACTGGATGGTTTGGTAATGAGGTGAGATTGTGTTTGTTTGAAATTAAATAGTTATCAAAACAAATATGTAAGATATCTTTAATACTTTTAGATTTAGAAAATATTACAACATTACAAGAATAAACAACAAATCAAGGGTGTCCTGCTCCCATGCCAGAACATGTTTGTGGAGTCAATAATACATTTTCTAGGGTCAACCTAAGCTCTATTTCCTAACCAACTTAAATATGCTGTCCGATGACTATACTGTGTTTCTTCTAAATCTGCAGTGTGCCAAGCCTCTTTTGAACCATCTTTTATGGTTCAATTCTGATTTTAAAAAGTGTGGCTAGGAATGTACAGCAAAACGAATGGGGCAGAATGTATTTCTATCAAACAATTACATCAAAATGCAATTGCCTTGTTGTACCCTTTTAACGATTGGTAACAGAATTTCATTGATTTGAAGAAGACTAGCTTTATTTGTTTCCCTTGGAAATAAAGGAAGAATTGCAATATGCTGTAGCCACTCTGAAACCATTTGCAGATTACACTGATATTAAACTGATATTCAAATTGAATGCAACTGAAAAAATATCAGTTATTCAGTTTCCATTATATTTGGATGAGAATGCCATCTATCACACACTCTTTAGAAGAAAGCTGGTGGTTTTACCTGTGTCAGTACGAAGGATTGGCCTTATGATGATGAAAGGAGGCAAAGTCAATGCAGTTAAGAGGTGCCACTTGGCTGTTTTACACTGCTGCGAATAAAGATTTGAAAATATGAACTGGCCAGAAACGTGACATTAGTATTATCACCACCAACAACACCTGCTCATTCCTTGGTGGAGTGGGAGCACAGCTGAAGAGGATTGCTGCATTTAGACCATGGCCCTCATTACGACTTGGGCGCTAAGTACCTGCCATTACCGGCATGGCGCAATTACCGTGTCCGTGCTGGTAATGGACCGCTAAAAGCGGCCAATTACGAGTACGCAGGCACAAGCTTTGCGCCATGCCGGAAAAGACCTCAACGCCATACCGCAAAACCCCTGAAAATCCCCCTTTCTGGCACCGTCAGTAGTGGAAATAGCACCTCCGGCATCTAAGCTTGCGGCATTATCGACCACCGCTATTAGCGGTGACCGCTAATAAGCAGAACCGGAAGGTGCGTCATCGCACAGGAACGGGAAAGAGCACGGCGGCCATGTTTAAAAACACAATCCATTGCCATCCACCACAACCAGAAGTCATCTGACCCCCAGAACTCATACACACCTCCACCACTACTTTCTCCATTTAACCATGCCAAAATGTGTGAAGAAAATGGGAGATCGGCTGCGCAAGGAGCGCTTCTCCAGAGAGGAGCTGACAATGCTAGCCGAGACACTGCAGGAGCATGCAGATGAGGTCTTCACTGCAGCGGAAAAAGAAGATTTGAGTGGAGGTCAGCCAGAAAGTCAGCACCGTTGGCACCACACCCCGCACACCAAAAGAATGCTGCAAACGCTGGGATGACCTGCATCTACGCGTGCGCAGCATACTCTCCTCAAATCGCAACATGGGGATGGCGACAGGTGTAGGAGCGGACTCCCCCATCAAACTACAACCATGGGAGGAGATATGTGCCACCACCATAGGGGCAGAGTCAATACACGGAGTTGGGGACATGGAGCGAGGAGCACCATCATCGGCCGATGAAGGTAGGTGTCCTAAATGAATCAATATTAATCCCACCACGAAGATTTCCACCAGAACTGACAGTGCAATGATGTAGATCAGGGTCCACCAGACACATGAGTACAAGACTGCCTGCAGGCAGTGGAGAGCTACACCTTGTCCACATGCAGAATGTACCCCATATGTGTAAGGCCAGATGCCTCTATGCATCACCCACCCAAAATCCAAGCAACCCGTATGTCACTTCCCCAATGTCAATCATCTGCCATTCCACATGGATGCAGCCACCCCAATGTATGCCCGATGCCTGTAGACCCATCATTAACACTCTCCCTCTATTGGTCCCCCACAGGCACGCAATCAGACAGTGGTGACGTGGACAGCAGGGAGGAAGATGTCACACCACGCAAGAAGGCCAGGGCCGAGGAGGGACAACACCGCCCCTCCACTTCAAGGGGCATAGGCCAATCGGCACGACATTGGAAGACCAAGACCACACCACAGGACACAGCACCAATGTGCTCAACGTCCCCCAACTATGGCGCCCACAGCAGCCACCAGCCCCCAAGTGTCAGCGGCAGAAGGGACTGCATCGGCTGCAAGCATCACAGTTGGCGAAACAGCTGCCACAGCAGCAGTCTCAGATGATGAGGAAGGGGATCAGCTGCATGTTGCAACTCCCTCCACTAGCCCCCTGCATTCCCCACTCCCGTCCCTATGCAGCCTGCCCGACACCAGCATCGACGGCCTGTCTCCGGATCACTCATAGCCTGCAACTCCACGCTCTACCGCAACTGTGCCCGAGGAGCATAGTATTTCAGGAACCCCTCAAAGATCCACCGCAGCCCCAAACACCAAAGAGGGGATCCAGGACATTCAAAGGCGCCAGCAGGAGCTCACTGGCCTCTTGACGCAGCACATAACTGAATGTGGGAGTGTAAGGGATGACATCCGGGAATGTGTTGCATCCTTGAAGTCAGCTATAGAGACATCCTCAAAGGATATATGTGCCGAATTGGCCGGCACGTACTATCTGAGATGGTGGCAGCAATGCTGGATATGTGTCCACCACAGTAATTTGAGCAACCAAGTACATCTTCAGTGGCTAGTTCAACCAGGACCAGCCCCGTGCGCAGGTCTTGCAGGAACCTGCGCCGATCAGACCGGGGGGCACCTGGTGCTAGAAGAGGGGGAGGCCAGTAGACACAGCCTTGCATACTGATGCCATGTGGACCACTGGTGTGGGGGAGTTGAAGGGGGACAGGGGAGAGGGTGTGTAGGGGAGTTGAGGGGGATGGAGGAGAGGGTGTGTGGGGGAGTTGAGGGGGGAGGGGGAGAGAGCGTATGGGAGAGTTGAGGGGGTTGGGGGGAGAGGGTGTGTGGGGGAGTTGAGGGGTAGGGGGCAAGGATATGTGGGGGAGTTGAGGGGAGAAGGGGGAGAGGGTGTGTGGGGGATTTGGGGGGCAGGGGGGAGGGTGTGTGGGGTGGAGGGCGTGTTCACTTAGTTATGCTTCTACAATACACATTTTGGTTACTCATAATTCACATGTATGGACATTGCTAATTGCGTACATGTGCTTTTTATTGGTTAACAGTCTACAGTGTCCATGTCCCTGACACACCCAGTGCCCTGAGTGCCTTCTCCATGTAACACCCCCCGGCCATGTGTGCTAGAATCATTGGTTCATCAGAGTTTGACGCATGTCACGTCCCTTCTGTGCATCGCTGCCTCCCTGAGGTGCTGCCCCATCCCCACCCTCCTCATCCTCTTCATCAGGTGGTTGCAGTTCAGCATCAGGGGGCAGGGGCACATTCCGTCTGGTGCACATATTGTGTAGCATGACACATGCCATGACGATCTTTGCCACCTTCTCATGGCGGTACAGGAGTGCCCCACCAGATCTACTGAGGCAGCGAAACCGTGCCTTCAATAGGCCAAATGTCTGCTCAATCACCACACGGGTTTGTGTATGGGCACGATTATAGTCCTCCTCATGCCTGTTCTGTGGGTTCTGGACAGGGGTAAGGAGCCACCTCTTCAAGGGATAGCCTGCATCACGTGCATGTGGGCAACAATGTATGTGTAAGTCATCACATCATATGGGACCTCATTAAGTGACACCATGGAATGCATTTATTTCTTCAATTCAACCCCATTTCCATGCATGAATGGAGACACACAATGTGACTGCTATGTGTGTATTCCTCTTATGGACTGGTGTGCATGCCATCAACTAGTGGGCGCAGGGGGGTCCAGTTCCTTGTGAGTGCTCATGCACTGTGTTAGTCCACGGCGGTTGTTTCTGTGATCTGTCAGATGTCCAGTAATTTGTATGCTTTCATCCTGACACCATTGATGTCAGCCTCATGATGATCTCACTACGCACAACAAATGCTGTCATGCAATTCAGTTGGGCCTCTGTGTCAGTGTAGTGGTGTATTGAGGTATTTGACCCTCATGTGACTCCTTTGTACGCAGTAACGGGGGACTGTCCTTTCAGTTGATGATGTTTGGTGCTGTGTATTGGCTATAGTCATTGCTTGTAGCTGCATTGTGTTGAGGGGGATTTGGTCTGATTTGGTACAGTGCACATGCAGATGGCTGTGTAATGGTTGTGACACTGCTTCATTTACATGGTAGGGGTGCTTACATCTTGCATTAAGTGGTCAGGCGTCAGGTCCAGTCTGGGCTGCTTTGGGGTATGAGCATGCTCCATTCCCTCTGACACTCACAGCCAGGTGAAGTATGCATCTCCCCCCCATCTCGGCCAGGTGAAGTATGCATCTCTCCCCCCCATCTCAGCCAGGTGAAGTATGCATCCCCCCCCCATCTCAGCCAGGTGAAGTATGCATCCCCCCCCATCTCAGCCAGGTAAAGTATGCACCCCCCCATTTCAGCCAGGTGAAGTATGCATCTCCCCCCCCCATCTCAGCCAGGTGAAGTATGCATCTCTCCCCCCACATCTCAGCCAGGTGAAGTATGCATCTATACCTCAATCACCTACCCACATCACATTTCCATGGGCATAACATGCGACTCACCGAGAAGCCAGGATCTCTGCCCTGCATGTCGCTCCATGTAGCGTGGTATTGTGGAGTTCCGCAGGACCATTGAATCATGGGTTGATCCGGGAATCGGGACAACAATGTGTGATGATCCTGTTCGAGTCACATACCATTTGCACGTTGATTGAGTGGTATATCTTACGGTTGTGGTACGCTTGCTCCATGGCATGTGGGACCACCAATTCCACATGAGTGCAGTTGATGGTGCCAATGCAACTAGGGATGCCGGCCAGTGAATGGAAACCTACTTTGGTGTTTGAGATCTCCTGGGCAGACTGTGGTAAGGAAATGTGGTCGTCTGTGTGCTTGAGGAGGGCATCAAGCACTTGGTTCAGCGTACGTGTGAATAATGGTTGTGAAATGCCATGCATGTGCCCCACTGTGTGCTGGTAGGTGCCTGTGGCCAGGAAGTGGAGCACAGGCACTACCTTCAGTAGGGGTGGGATGGCGGTGCGTGTTTCAATCAGGCTGACAATGTCGTCATGTATCATGTCCACAATGGTGGTGATGGTGTCCCGGTCCAGACGGCACAGGGTGTGGATCTGCTCAGCGGTTAGGTTGAATGGACTGGCTCTGGTGCGTGGGATTGAGGGCTGCCTGCGTGGTGCCTCTGGCTGCACTGGTGGGGCATGCTGGCCCTGCCTTGCCCTCCTTCTCCTCCTGCGTCTCCTATGTGCTGCGTGTTGGTGTTGTTGTTGTTGTTGTAGCACTTCCACTGCAATCAGGTCCTCCAGCCCCAGCATTGCTAGTAGTATTGGAATCATTGTGGAGTGTGACTGGGTATGGGAAGGGGTGGGTGTGCTCCTTTTGTGCTTGCCTAGTCTGTATTGCCTCCACATGTGCTGATTGTGTGCACCTGTGGCAGTTGGGAACACTGCACATGGCTGTTTACGGGTGGTTCGCGATGCCGGTATTTGCACCATGGCGGTAAGGTACTTTACGGCCTTCTATAGGGCGTAAATTGCATGTCCGCATGAGTCCTGATGTTCCCCTGTTTGCGCCATGGCACTATTTCCGGCATGAGGGGTTGCGTGCCTGTGCTCATGTCGCTATTTGTGGCACCGTAAAGTACAGTGCCGCCAATAGCGTGTTGTACTTTCCTAATCGTGCGGAGCGGTAAGCGATGCCGGTAATCCTTTCCCAGCATCGTTATTCACTTACCGCCCGGGTCGTAATGACGGCCCATGACTATGCCGGGCCTCTGCTCCATTGAACAGCATTTCTGGAAAAGGTCAGCTTTCTGATTGTCCCTTGCAGCTCATGCGATTGCAAGCCTGTATATCTGTTTTTACCAACACTTCCTGTGAAGCACTGATTACCTCAATGCATCTCAGCAGCCAGAAGTCTGCAGTCAGAATCAACCACTCCGATCACTCCCTGGTGAAGTTGGAGCTCAGCTAAATAAGATCCCTGCATTTCGACCACCATTTTGTGTATCCATTGACCCACTGAGCAGATATTCTGGAAGCAAGCAGATGTCCACTCTAGTAATCCCAACCCAGATGAATCACACTGCCTGACATCCACAGCAACAAGCAGTGCAGACAAAGGCAGGTTGTGCCTGGCCATGTTCAACAATGGTATGACATAGGGCTACCTGTTTTGCTATTCATTTTCCCCATTCATGTCCCCACCAATACAGAGCTACTATATAATCCTGTTTCCTAAATATTGCAATCACTGTTATAAACGTTCACCAACGCATGTACCAGCTGTCACTTGGACCCTGTGATTTCTTGAATTGCATTTCATGTTCTACCCTACACCCCTCCCATTACTTGCCTACTATACTCCTATCAAGCATGTGCCTTCTTAATGTCCTTTCTGGATCTCTCTTACATGGCCTCAACACATCACCTCCACTCTTACCTATAGTTCTTAAATCACCTTCCAAACGCCACTCTGTCCACTCTGTATGCCATCCCACCCACTCAAAGATCATCTACCCTAAGCTCTCCCCTTCATCTACTCCATCAACTATCCAAACCCTCTGCAAACAACGTGTTTCTCACAAATCATTTTGAGCCCATCACCCCCAAATTGTTTATGATGGTTTTTACCCATTCTATTTTTCTTGCCCATCACACTGCCACTTTGCCACTCTGGTAGCCTTTAACACCAACTTTACCTCTTGCTTTCACTCCTCACATCCCTAATATTAAAGATGGTGATGTTGGTCGCATGATCAGCAAAGTCACACTATCAGCATGCATGCAACTCCCTGATTTCACTCCATCCACCTTTGTGAATATCTCGGTCCAACTTCTTGCTCTCACCCCTCTTACCATCCTCCTCATCTACTGCCCAATGTGCACTCTCAACCTCTTCTTCTCTGATCCTTAATTCATACTTGAAATGTTCTCTGCTGTTGTCCTTGCCATCATAATGGGTGCCCTCAACCTTTCAAATATGACCGAGGCCCAATAGTTCCAACTTAACTGCACGCTCTCTCTGACAGCCCAGTAGTCAACCTAGATAATCATACCAAAGGTGGATGTCTTGATATCATATTCCAATCCTTGACCACTGAAGAGGGAAAATCGAGATCAAACCCATGCCCCCTCACCCCAGGCGGATATACAGAAGAACAGCAGGAAGAACAAGGAGCGCACTTATCATTTGAACCAGGCCCCAGCGCACCCATGGGTGACAAATATGCTGAAACACACCCACTTCACCAACAGTGCAACTTCCATGCTACATTAGAATCAATGCTGCAATATCAGAATCTACAAACACAAAAATCCCTGTTTAAAGGCTTGCAAATGCCTATATGAATTAACATGGTCTAATTGCACAGTGTAAAGCCATGTTTCAGGAAAATTACAGCCAAGTTCATTTCTCTCACTGAACACTGGCTGCGGGAGCCTTCAGTAATGTTCCTCGCAAAACCTCCGACCTGCCAAGGCCGCACATTCAAGATAAGATTGCTTTCTGCAGACAAACATTTTTTAATTATCCACAAATGCGAATAAATCACAGCAACCCAGTGTGCTTTTTTTTCTTTCTGGGAAAGAAAGACATTTTCTCAAGGACTCGCACAACATTTGAAACATAAATTGTAACAAGAATGGCGCAGCCAGTGCCCAGAGCCCAGGTGCGAACTGCTTGTTCAGCTAAAAAGTTATGGGAACAAGGTCATATTGCAACAAGTTAGAATTAGGTAAGGGGGGCTGGCACAGCTAAACCAACCCACTGACGCAAAAGGTTAATATCCAATTATCAGGCTCTCTATAAGGGCTACATAGGTAACCTATCACTTAGCAGCCAATAGCAGGAGGAGTTAGGTTTCTGGGAACTGATCCAATTCTGTGAGGTCAGCCTGCAGTGTGATCATAAAGCTGGCTTGCAAGCCAGCCCCGGGGGAGACGGCGCCTGAACTCTCGATGTGCACGATGCTCTGCATGTATTTTTCTTTTTTTGCTGCCCAGAAATAAACGCAGTTTGGAACATGCTGCTGCCTGCTTGGGACTTTGTTGCATTTCTGGGGGCCATATGGGAGGTGTTGGGGTCTCCCATAGATGGTGAGGGTATGGCTGCTGGCCCCCACTGCCCTGGTGGGGGTCCAGCTTCTCCCCAACAAGTTGGTGCCCTCTGTGAGGCTTATTGCTCATTGTAACATGGGTGAATGAGCACTGCCTGCGCAAGCCCTGCGTTGAACTGAACTCCCTGCCGCCGACTCAAGGAAGCTGTGGGACCCTCGCCTGCACCTGAAGACCACCGGAAAACGCGTAACCGGCTAAAGGCTTCAGGGGCCACTTGGAAATACCCCGCTTGAGGGCAGGTGAGAGCCCTGCAGGAGAAGGGGTCCGGTGAAGCGCCTTGAGGGGGTGTCCAGCAGCGGAGCAACTGCCAGTGCAGCATAGGAAAATGTAAGTCAACCAGCAACATGGGCTTTGAGGGGGGGAAACGTTTAAAGTATTCTGATGTATTGTTGATCAGTATGTTGGAGAAATGTTAAGTTATTTTGTTTGGGTAGAAACTGAGGGAGGCATTGTAAATTGGGTGGTGGGTGATTGTACATAGTCGCAAAATTCAGCGCATTGGTGGTGATCGGCACGTGAATTGTAGTTGGGACTGGGGCGGTGGCAGTGGTCCCTTCTTGTGTTTTTGAGCTTATTGGGTGGGGTAGTGACTCCCTACATATAGGACAGGAGTGTCGCACTGGTTGGTCTGGATGGCGATTTCATGTACGGGGGTCTGGATTTCCTATGAATTGACGTTATAGATCAATGAGTAGATGAGGTTCCCTGCTAATTGAGCGTTTTAGTTCAGTGAGTGGATGATGTTTTTCCGCAGGAGGTAGCTAGATTGTTCCCGAGTGCGGAAGATAGTTGGCTGGTTAAGGTCCCCTGGTGAGGAGCGTATCACACGTGAGGCGACGCAGCGTGTGCAGTCCAATTATAAGAGTTTTTATTGTGGTTTACCTTGTTCCAGTTGAGACAGGAAGACAGCTGTGGGGATTGTGGGGTTTTATTTTGGGATTTTTGTGGGGTTGGGAGAAATGGGTTATTGTTCTGTGTATGCACATTTGTCTGTTCATTTGCACTGTGTTTTTAGTTTGGTGACGTCACCTTCAGATTGATGCATAGGACACAGAGTTTTGATGGTGAGGAGATAGTGGTGTGGTTTTGGATTTGGAGAATAGGTGACCCAGAGGCGGTATGTGGAAGACACATGCGCAAGATTGTGGGGGTGTGCCGGAGAAGGCAATGGTTTGGTGAAGATGGGCTGCACGTGGAGTGCACTGGCTAAGGTGCGGAGCCAAGAAGGCTCACAGAAGTTGAAAAATGTTCAATTATCTTCTAACCTTTGCTCCCTGAACAGCGGACTATCGAAATTTTCAAATTGAATAGAGGTAAAATGTATCACACAATACAGAAATGACTCCCCTTCACCTGTTGTGTAGCACACAGCTCCCATGCCGAAATATGTCAGTAAAACATAGTGTGCAAAGATTCAAAAGTACTGAAGGTAAATTAAAAAAAGACCATGGCTGCTCATAGGCGGCTTCTCCAGAAGCGTGCAGCAATCGCTAAGGACACACATACACAGCACTTACACGGGAATAGCTTTAAAAGCACATGGCTACAGTTGAACTGTGTGCACGAAGGAAAGGGAAGATGCGAGGGGTCAGCTCATGCTGAACCAGCACGAGCAGAGGGAAGAGGGGACTCACCCTTCTGAACCTCCGGGAGTGTAATATTTGATGACACAGATGGTAAGCAAGGAATGCATTGCATGAGAGAACTGAAAACAGCAGAAGGACATTTAAACACCACACACACACAATCACAATACACTAAAGCGAACAAACAGGAAGGTGCAGAACAACCCACTAGCAGCACAGGAGTGAGCAAGAGGGCTGCAGTGCATGGAAGCAGATTTGAACGCACAGGTACAGAGGAATTAAATTTAAAGGGAAGATAGCGGGGGAGGTGCAAGGAGTAACAATAGCAACAGAGAGGGCGAACTGGAAAGTGAAGAAAGGGATTGGAGGAGGAGAGAAGGACTGAACGAGACAGCACAGCCAAACATGATAGAGGATCAGTAAGGGGTGGTGCAGCATGCATGGAGTTATGGAAGGGAGGAAGGAAGGATAGCGCGCTAGACATTGACTGTGTTCATTGTAGATTGTGGCAAGAGAAGACGGTTAATAAATAAATAAAACGGCAGGGGCAGAGAAAGGCAGATGAGGACAAGTAGGCACAAAATAAATTATTAATGTATGCAGTGGGAGGGGCAATTAAAAACAGCCTCAACACACACGCACAAGAATCACAATAGCAGTGTCAACAACCACCACAATATGCACCGCCCATGTGGGGAGGATACATGGGGCAGGACGGGATGATTTCAGCAGACACCACAAGCACCAACGCAGCCACTGTCACCACTACATGTACAGACACAACAAATGACAGCACCACTACCCCAGGACTGACAAGAATCACAACACAGGGGCACTGCACAGCAGCCAGCACCCATACAGAACACTGACACAATAGCAATGGTACCGGTTACATGACTGGGAGGACTCTTCCTGATGGGGAACAAACCTTTCAAAGGACATAGATTGACATTATACCGCTAATAGGACAGCCCAAGACAAACTTGATTTGACTGACTCTGCCACACACACTCATGCTCCACCTCCCCGACAGAGCGGGCGAGACGCGCGCCGACACACACACTCACGCACACTCAATAATGCAGAGGACAATTGCATAGGGGTGGTGATAGGTATCAAAACATTTTCTTTTCTGGGTGACAGTGGGGCGACTAGGCCATGCATTAGGGAAGAGACATTTGTGACATCATGAGCGATGTGGATATGACCACCTTATTAACAGAGAAATCCATAACTTGTTAAACACCAGGCATACACATGTTGAAAGTAAGGAAGATTGTTTAAGCATAATGGGGGTGCACGGTACAGAGGGGGGTGCATAATGATAGCGCATCACAAGAGAGTACATTTAGCTACATTTTGAGCACACATCTTTCAGCGAGGAGACTGGGCTCATGAATACACCAATAACACAGAACAATTAAATGAGACACACAAGGTGGAAGAAGGTGCAATTGAGGGGGGAGGGCTACATTTCATTGACAGTTCACCACAGGAGGAGAGAAATAGGGGTAACGGGTGGATGATCAATGTTCCCAACAGACTCAATTTGGTGACTAAATAACACAGTGCAAGTAGTAATGCCACTAGCGCTTTTGAAAGTAGCACTGGCACAAATGCATTAGCCAACACACATAGGGAAAGAGGTCATTGCTGCACGAACTGGAGAATGATGGTTGTATTAAAATTTGAGAGCAGATAATGGGGGGATAAATATATTGTTTAAATGTAACAGTAATTAAAGTAGTGGAGCAATAAAATACTAGACTAAATGAGTAATTAACAGAGTAGGTAGGGTTTAAAAAGTGGACATGGGGTGGGATAGAGAGAATGGGAGTAAATTGTGATGGTTGGGTTTGAAAGAAAAGAGGAAATAAATAAATAAATAAATGAATACAAAGGGGGGGGGCAGGTAGCGAATAATTGGTAGCAAATTTAATTAGTACCAGCTTAAAGTGCCTGCAGTTCACTGCGAAGCACGCCCTGAGAAGTTGAGAGAGGAGCCATAGAAAAAAAAAAGATTTAAAAACCCTGCGATTATCTCAACTAAGTAACATGGTGCACTTAATTTAGAAACACAGCCACCCTATATGACAAATTTACCACCCTGATGTTTCCCTATTTAGCTTGTCAGTGCCTGATGCCCCACGGGACAAAGGCACGCACTATAAATAGCTTACAACAAAAGCACAGTAAATATAAAGATCCAAAGGCCCATTTGTACACTAGCACCTAAATTGCATATATATGATGCAAGTGTGTAATGAGTATCTTCACATAAATTAAGTGCCTACCCATTTTCTGGGTACATTTCGAATTGTGTAACAATTTACAGTCAGAACGCCATTGAACGCCACCAGGTGGTGACAGGATGGTGCATAGGTGTACCATTGGCTCCTCCCACTAGGACACTGAATAGTGTGAGAGTAGTGCAGAGAGGTTAGGTCAAGAAATTGAAGAATATGTAAATTCTCAGGTCTCAAGCGCTTCCATTTCATTTCTCGCCAGATATAAAGGACCCAGGGCAGGCCTGAAGACAACGGACATCCAACACCCAATGGCTATGGACTACAGTGGGACATTTTTCCCCTCCTGACAGACTTTGTTAGATGTGTGAGGCGTCAAGCCCTACAAAGCGGTGGCCACCCTGGCAACGAGGGAGCAACGATCAACAGGGCCAAGGCAAGAGATTTTCATGAACTGCAAAATAGCACGAACACTCCCGAGTTAGGGAAACATGGCCATCCTATGGTCCAACGCACACTAGCAACTAGAATAGGGACTGACACACGCATTTCCAAAGTTTAATTGAGTTTCATATTACATTTTGTGCACCTACAGCTGTAACACTGTTTTGTTCCTTCTCTTTTCCCCGCACATGCAGGTTGTTGCGTATGTATGCTGTTAGAAATGTGTAGGAAATTTCCTTAATGTTATCTTCCATTAGAAACTGTGAGGCCTACTGATTAAAACATCGTGTAGCATTCCCCACTCAATTGCCCACCCTATCAAGAACCTCAGACCCCTTAGAGCATGTTTCCCTGAAGTATATTTCCTTGCTTCCATTGAATAAACAACCCAAGATTTTCCCTACCCATATTGAGAAATTTTGAAAACACGAAATGTCCAGGGGGAGGTTTGATTTTTGCCCTTAGTGATTGTTTAGTTCGCGGAGCTTGAGGTTACTAACAAGTACTAACGTATTAACGCCTTTCTTGCGATTTTCAGGCGGGCAACTTTATCATCTCATCAGCTGCAAGGACCCAGCAGCGTAAGTGGTTATGGGCAAGCAAATAAGGACTTTTACCTTCACGATGGGACTATAAATGATGAACGAAATAATGGGGGTGGTAATTTGAAAATTATTTGTAATAGTGAGCATTACCGCTGTATCCCCTGCTAACATTCCCTAACCTAAGCAGGAAGTCATGGGTGAGGAAAAGCTGCTGCTAAAGTAAGGAGAGTTAAGGGCAGACACAAAGGAAGTAAAACATACACATAACACACATAGTAGAAGTGACCAACAACATGCACACATGTACAAAATTGGTAGGGACGCAAGGGAAGACAGCAACATTGAGATTGAAAAAAAAAAAGGGGGGTAATCCCCTATGGAAGATGATTACATAAAGCGGCTAATTGGAGAACAACTGTATGTGGAAAGTGACCAGAGAGAGAAGAAACAACGAGCAAATGCACAAGTGAGCAAGCTGCAAGAGAAAAAAAATAAAAGAAAACATAAATAAATAAATAATAAAAGAAGAAAGAAAAAAAAAAAGAGAAGAAAAAATAAAATAAAAGAGACAAAAATATGATAAGTGCCTAACAGAGTGAGACAAAAGAGCACAGATGGTCACTTGGGTGGAGAATGAAGAAGGACGTATACTGTTAAGGTACCAGCGTTATGTTACCAGCACAACAGTGACAAGAAGTGGACAATCATTCTGGATGCAAGAAGGTTGAGAGAAGTTGCGAGATGAGAGCAGGAACATCACTGCTTATGGACTACTATTGAGCACATGCATCCAAAGATCAAAAGAAACTACCACTGAATTGGGGAGGAGAGTGTTCATTGGTGCGCATCAGCATGACCTTGTTGGTGATGACCAAGGAAGATGTGAAGAGTGACACAATCACCAAGATGGAAAACAACGGAAGAAAAGAAACAGACAGAGGAGTAAAAAGAGGGGGGAATTACTTCTCGAGCGAGACAGAAGAATAATTGGGTGAAGTACCAGCATACTAAAGAATGATCAGCAAAACTGCATCTGAAAAGAGAAAGCAAAGAACTAGCTAGTGCTTGCATGGTAATGGAGGACATCATGACTGCCTGGTTAATTGAAGGTGATAACGGAAGGACTAGTACCGAGCACAGCATCATTGTGCAAGATAGAGATACATTGCAAGATGTAAGAGAACAACAGAAGAAGTTATCGGAATGCAAATAAGAGACATGGTGAAAGGAAGAGCCGGACTAAGATAGCGGTGTGCAACATAGTTCCAGCAGTAATAAAGGTGGCCACTCCCTGTGATCAGAGGAAGTACGAAGGGAAGTGAGTGTGGTGGAACACAGAAGGAGAACACTCCTATATGTACTGTTCATCAACAACAATGCAAAAAAAATTATGGACACTTCAAGGAATTGACAAAGATATGCAGAGCGGAAGGAGGTGAATGTTGGTTGGTGGTGTGGTCGACAAAGTCGACCAGAGGGGGGACTGAAGAGGGAAAATCGAGATCAAACCCATGCCCCCTCACCCCAGGCGCATATACAGAAGAACAGCAGGAAGAACAAGGAGCGCACTTATCATTTGAACCAGGCACCAGCGCACCCATGGGTGACAAATATGCTGAAACACACCCACTTCACCAACAGTGCAACTTCCATGCTACATTAGAATCAATGCTGCAATATCAGAATCTACAAACACAAAAATCCCTGTTTAAAGGCTTGCAAATGCCTATATGAATTAACATGGTCTAATTGCACAGTGTAAAGCCATGTTTCAGGAAAATTACAGCCAAGTTCATTTCTCTCACTGAACACTGGCTGCGGGAGCCTTCAGTAATGTTCCTCGCAAAACCTCCGACCTGCCAAGGCCGCACATTCAAGATAAGATTGCTTTCTGCAGACAAACATTTTTTAATTATCCACAAATGCGAATAAATCACGGCAACCCAGTGTGCTTTTTTTTCTTTCTGGGAAAGAAAGACATTTTCTCAAGGACTCGCACAACATTTGAAACATAAATTGTAACAAGAATGGCGCAGCCCAGCGCCCAGAGCCCAGGTGCAAACTGCTTGTTCAGCTAAAAAGTTATGGGAACAAGGTCATATTGCAACAAGTTGGAATTAGGTAAGGGGGGCTGGCACAGCTAAACCAACCCACTGACGCAAAAGGTTAATATCCAATTATCAGGCTCTCTATAAGGGCTACATAGGTAACCTATCACTTAGCAGCCAATAGCAGGAGGAGTTAGGTTTCTGGGAACTGATCCAATTCTGTGAGGTCAGCCTGCAGTGTGATCATAAAGCTGGCTTGCAAGCCAGCCCCGGGGGAGACGGCGCCTGAACTCTCGATGTGCACAATGCTCTGCGTGTTTTTTTCTTTTTTTGCTGCCCAGAAATAAACGCAGTTTGGAACATGCTGCCTGCTTGGGACTCTGTTGCATTTCTGGGGGCCATATGGGAGGTGTTGGGGTCTTCCATAGATGGTGAGGGTATGGCTTCTGGCCCCCACTGCCCTGGTGGGGGTCCAGCTTCTCCCCAACACCCTGGTCTCCTCTACTATCACAGGTAACCCTCCAACTCTCACAACTCTCTCATTCGCTTCACTTACTCTTATCCTCCATTACGCAACCCACCCCCTCACCTATCAGCAAACATACATTGGAGCTTGTTCTTTGCGGTTGCCTACTTTGGCCAAGTCAACATCTCACTCCTTACCCTCTCTCCTCCACTTGCTGAGCTTTTACAGAATTAACCTCTGTACAGTCTGCTCCTCTGAATGATCACTAACCCATCTTTGCTTATTACATTGGCCGAAAGATTGATTATCCTTTCTTCTCACTACCTACAAGTACTCTCTACAGACCCTGGCTGTCATGGGGAGACATATAGCAGTGGATATGGCCAACCAAATGTGCACAAGATCCCACAGTGAGCAATATGTATCAAACAACATGCACTCAGGAACCAAGAAACATGCATGCTATCCCCAGGATGTTTGTGTGGAATTTGCTACAAATATATTAAAAGGGAAGCCCACGAGCCCTGCTGATCAAACAGAGACCCAGAAAGGCTATAACAGCAAAGGACTCTGGGCAAGAGAAAAGTGGGAATATTTTAAATATAATAGTGAGGAAAATATAGGCAATAACACACAAACTGGCACTGCAGCACACCACACCTAACAATCAATAGGAAACAAAGAGAGACATGCGAGGTAAAACCAGGAGCAGACTTCAAGAGACAGTCAAGAACAGGAGCAGGAAAAACGAAATTACAAGCCAAAAGCTCCAGCCTCTCCACCCAGGGAAGGAAAGGAAAAGAGTACGAAATAGGATAGGAATAGAATGAAGTGTGGTTTAAAAGGATCAAGGTTAAAATGCAGAACAGGACAATGTCAAAACAATAAAGAAAACAGACAAACTGGGCTGCATAGGAAAATGAAAGCACAAGAAAGTTCTGATGGCAAAACAGAGTTATTCAGCAAGGTAATCCAGGAAGCAGCAAATACTAATAAGCACACTAAATTCGAAATCTAGGTATCCAGGATCAAGGCATAATAAACTAGGACCTAGACACTAAGCATAAGAACCAGGGAAAAGCGACCAGTCACTAACAGTAACACTAAAAAAATGACCTGCACTGGACTAAGGCAACCTGAGACTTTTAAAGCAAGCTGACGATCTCATGCCTCAGATGTGCTATTTTCTAGTGCCTTCCAGCCACAGTTTCTCCCTATCCTTCTTCCAACCTTGTCCTACAGTGGGCTAGGCATTCTGGGAAGCACAGTCTTTTGATTTAAGCAGCAACATGGCTGCCAAAAGCCCAGAATGGATCCGGAAAGGGAAGTGAAATGGACAATATGGATTTTGAACTCCCACGTTACCACAGCACTGCCTCATGAGGTTCAGAAGGAAAGCCCAATAGGCAATGAACTCCAAATCGGCCCCCCAAGTTGCAGGAATGAGAGCAAAGTGGGCCAGTCGTGACACTGACTACAGCTTTCTACACAGCCAAATTCTCCTTTGACACTAATCTTGTTTCATCTCTCTGCTCTCACCCTCACAAATTATTCATGACCCTCCAGGACATACATTCCCCCAGAACTGCTCCATTGCCCACTCTCTCTCTCTGATGAAGCTGCTGCCTTCTACATTTTTACTATATTCAGCAAAATACCAGACACCATGTCCACCCTTCTACCTTTCCCAATCCCACACTCCCCCTCTTCCAATCTTAGCTGAACTTTTCTCCCTATATTGCTCCTCCTCCACTTTCCCACTGACCTTCTGCCTATCCTACTGTCTGCCAACACATCCTATGCTCCATTCGATTCCATTTCACCAGAAATCATTAACGAACTGACACTAAGCACTTCTCCACTAACTTGCAGACCACTTCCAATCTAGATTCCAGTTCAAACACTCCACCACAACTGCACTCATCCATGTTGTAAATTCTCTTATCACTGCCCACCATTATTACCCCTCCTCATTGTCTTCCTTCTAGACCTGCCAGCTGCCTTTGATCATCCCTCCCAGCTTTATACTATTTGTCTCATTTGTTTCAAGGACACCATAGTCGACTAGGTGTCCTCATATATTTCAGACCACTCCTTCTCCATCTCATGTGACTCTGGCACCTCCTCCCTAGCACCCTTTCCCATGGTTGTCCCCTGCTTCTCTTCACCCTACACAACTCCTCCCTCTGTAAACACATTTCCTTCTGTAGCTTTAACTATCATCTCTTCACTCACAATTCTCACATATTGTTTTCCTTTCTCTCCTTCACCTCTGCAATCTCTGAACACATAATTAAACACCCCAACCACTATCCATCACTGGATGTCTCTACATTGCTTCATGATTTACTTTTCAGAATTTGTTTTCCTTGACTCCAACCCCGCTCAACCCCTCACCCGTGCCTTGTAAACTTAGGGTTCTCTTTGACAGTGACTTGAAACTCTGCCAGTTCATCATGTCCACTGCCTCTGTGCACCACTTAAGTAAAACCCTTAACTCTACTAAATTGGGATTCAGTGGAAGCCTACTTCGTTATCTACCCCCTACTCTTTTTCTCCCCCTCAACAACTTTGTGACATGTACCCTTTCAACCTAATCACATCTCTACCTACTGTTAACACATTGGATGAACCTCCATGCAAACTCATTCTCTTTTTAAATTCCTGCTCCTCATCTATAAAACTACACATTAATCCATCGTCTTGCCCCTAACTATATCTCACTATATTCTCCCTCTCCAACTCTTCACTCCGTATGTCGTCACCATTTATCAGTCCCCTGCAAAAACGTGCACTCCTTTTCCCTACTTGCTTTACTCCGCTGGAATGTGCTCTCTCTGGCCCTCAAAGTAATATCACTGAAATGTGTCTAAAACTTGATCTTCTACCAATGAAAATAACCCCTCAACCCAAAAAATCCGTCCTGTCGAAACTAACTCCCAACTCAGCACTCCTGTATACTGCCCTCAGGATTACTTCATGCACTGTGCAACTATTTAAATACTGTGGTGTGGGGGTGCTGGAGCTTTTGGGGACTGTGGATGTCCACGCTATTGGTTTGTTGGCTCCAAATTCCTGTGTGGGCTTTATCTGAAGTTTGCCTGCAGCATGTATATAGATCTCAGAGCTCCTGTTGTCCAAGTTTTGTGTGATATTTGGTTTTGGTGCCTGACATCCAATGATTGTAATCTGGCACTGGCATCGTGATACATTTTTTGAAATAATTGTAAATTTCCACACTTAATAAGTGTTTGCAATCCTTGTTGGTTTATTTGTCAATCTGTGTTCCATACATTGCTTGTTACTTTTGTAACATACATACTGCTATGTCAAGGTTTTTGCATGTATTTTGACAAAAAAGCATCATGCTTTAGGTTTTGCTGGTGCCGACACGTGTTTCAACCTTAAGGTTTTTCTCAGGGCAGTAACATCAATAATGTGGTCCGGGTAGGCGAAGGCCTTGGTAAATAGAAATAGTTGTACTGTATAGTATCTCCGCCCGGCTGGGTGTAGATGTTGTAAGTCTCGCAGTGATCAGTTTAGTTCTCACTCACTAAGCGGATCACTGTGAGATTTACAACATCTGCACCACCCCCTTACTCTCTTGAAAGTGCCTGTCTGGGCATTGGGCAAGAGGTACGGAAAAGGGAATGCGGAGTGACTGCCCTCAGAGCTGACAGGATAATCCCCAAAGGAGTGGCAATACAAATGTGCAACGGGGTCAAAATGAGTTACGGAAGCCGTCTATTTACACCACTGTTGGTAGAGTTGTTACTAGGTCCATAGGTTGTCATTATGTATTTATGTTTTCATGTGGTGTAGACTAGCGCCTTGTGCAAATATGTATCCAATTATTTCTTTTATAATCAAAATGTCCTTTGCAACAAATATTTTTTTTGGAGTACTTGAAGTAATTTTTCGAGTCGAATAGCGATCTGTTTGCCCCTTGTGTTTGTCCATGATGCCATGGGTCCCATGGCATTCTCTTAATTGTCATAGGTGGGTTACCTTTGCTTGTTTGTTTGTTTTAGTAGTGGTGAGAAAGCTGCTGATCATGAAGACTGCAGTATCCGTCTTCTAGGTTTACCCAAGCCTTTGCGCATGGTGTCACATTATACGGCACCACAAAGATGTGTTAACCAACATACCCAGCATATTGTACGTTCTTTTGTGAATATTGTACGTTCTTATGTGATCAAAAGAGCATTGTACCTGCTGTATGTAAATAAATAAACTTGTTCAAACTTTCAAAAGTACAGTCTTATTGAACAATGCAGGTGGCAAGATGTTGCTGTTTTCTGTCTTGTAATATGAAAAACGTCCACACTTTGGACTTTATTCCTACAACAAGGAACCCTGTGCTGGTGGTGTAGCTGGTACTCTGGCGTTCACATGCTCACATTGAGTACTTTCATATATAGCAGCTTGATTTTAAAAGACCCTGTACAAACCTGGAAGAGTACCATTGCCATTACCACCTACCTCTGTAACTGTTAACAGTGGCATTGTCCTCTTTCTTCTCCTCCTTTGAATTGCTGATTTTCAAAATAATACATAGCTGGGAACTTGAGACCCAGATGGGTCAGCCAATTTGTCTTGATCATTAATATCATCATCATCTTTATTCTAAGGCTGATTATCATTGGCGGATGTGGGTGGGGCTAAGGGTGTATAGAACTGTGACTTCAACTAAGTATTTGGCTGAATTCCAGCTATAAAACGCAGTTCGACTTTTAGAATTCACAACAGGCAGTGGATATGAGTAAGGTTGATTTAGTTATAAGTCAGGCAGAGTGACATGTCCCGACCTTTGTGGCCTCTCAGACATATTTGAAGGTGGGGAATTTCTCCCCAGTTCCCCTGCGGGCCCCTCTGCAAGAGAGCGCATAGAAAGATAGGTGTGAGGGCTCTCTATGAATGCGAAACAGGCAGAGCTATGTTATACTATTGAAATTGATAGGAGGGGAGGATGTTTGGGAATCAGAAGACAGCCCAACCAATGAGCTACCTCTTATAAGTAAATAGTGCTAGGCACAAGTCTGTAGCATGTCAGCCAGCGCAAGATATGGCGGACATTTCCTAACCCATATTGGCCTCTTTTCTTATTGAGAAATATATTGAATAACATTGCGGGCTGGTCCTCCCCAACAGGAAATGTGTGAGAGATGAGCGGACATTTCTTTGTGGGTAGAGAGAGATACAGAACATTATCTGCTGGTGTTATGGGGATGAATGATGAAGATTTATAGAAAGTCATAACGACGTGCAACCTCTAGTGTGGTGGGAAGGAAGCAGGGTAGGTGGGCATGGGTTGACATTTGGTTCAATTGAGCAACCGCCCAAAAGGCAAGTGTCTTTTTAGAAGTGATAGGATTTTGGTAGATTGCCACATGGAAGGCTTTCTTATGTGTGACTTACCCTCTCCCAAACCTATCAGCCTTTCTGGGAGAGTCGCCTCTCTCGTGTGGCCTGTGAGGAGGAATTGCACAAGCAGATGGACACCATTTATACATTTCTAGGTGAGCAGCAAGAACAATTAAAAAATCATGTTTCCTCTTAACTTCTTTGCAATTGGCAAGGGATTTTAATGAGTGTGATTGACAATGGCAAATGCAATTTGCAATATCTGTTTTGATCATTGCAACCTAGCACTTTTCAATCATGGAATCTGCCACCTGAGTAGCATTGATTTGGCATATGCAACATAATTCTGGTTATTTGGCCCTTTTTCTTAATATTGTATTTGTATGCTTAAAATAGTGTTTTAGCTTTTTGATAAGGTTTTTTCAAGTTTGGATCATGATATATTAAATAAAAAAGCTATTGGGCTTAATATTTGGATTCAGACGAACACTTGACTAATCGGTATTGGGATGATTAATAAATATGCTACACCCTACACCCCTGCAACTATTTCTCAAGGCTTAGTCTTAGCTATCGTCTGGAAATTGACTTCCCTTTCTGCCCCAGAGACAGTGGTGTTGGGATGCACGTACAATGTCTCAACAAGGAAAAGAGGTGTATGCTACGTAATTTATATTAGCCTATGGTGTGGCTTGTTTAAATGTGATGCTGTAAATAACCTGTGTTATGTGTAGTTAGAAGATTTGGGCTATATGTGTTACTTTGTATCTAGCTTTGAATATATTTTAGTTTGCATCATGTAGTAACATAATAAGCAACAATGTAATCACAAATGCTGCAGGGGACACATTTAGGTCAACTTTATAGTGTCTAGAGTGAAGTGCAAGAGGCTCTGTGCTTGTGAGAGAAGGAGTCTTATGTAGTGAACATTTGGTGACTTGAGATGATTTAGATTGAATATACATTTCAAATATTATAGTGTTGTGAGTTCTACCATCTGTACATAAACACTTCGAAGAATGCAGCCTGCTTTAGGCTGCAGAGTTACATTTTAATCTTTAATTGGTTATTTGTACTGCACTTAATACCTAGAGATTTCTAAGCAAGGAACCGGGGATCGATCCTGTGTTTCTCCGCAACATCTTGCTTCCAAGGCGAGCGTGTTTCCCCGGAGCTATCCTCCCGAGTTTCTGGTTTGCGGTGGATGAGTTTTCCTTAAACTCTGAGGTGTTTAGATGACCAAGTCAAGAGAGGGGGAGGAAGCAAACCATGTCTAAAAGATGCAATAGCAGGCCAAATGGTCTCTTAGGACTGAACGAATTGCAATTAGGTTGTGTTTTATGAGCAGATGGAAGTGTAGATACAAGGGACAAACTTCCTGAGAACACGAAGCCTTGTTACAGTGGTTAGGTAGTGAGGGTCAAATTGTGGTTAGGTAATAAATGCATGGCATGCAATGGAATGGAATGGCTATTCGAGGGCAGAGCTTGACCAGTGTTTTATGGTTCCAACTGGATTCTCAGGTAGATAAGCATAATACATGCTCGGGAGGCCATATGATTTAAGATGGAAGTCGCATGAGGTGAGGCTAAGGAATGCTGAGGGGGCAGTTTGGGATGCCAGCTTGTCTGGGGCAATAAGGAATGGTCACTATTTTCTCTCCTCCCTCTAATTTAGGAAATCCTATCAGGACGGCGTACATCACGTACTGGGTTACAATTTCAACTGATGAATTTTTTGAAATAATAAACCAATTATATTTCAGGATGTCATGATTGTCTATGTAATAAGATCGCGTGGAAAGGGTATTGTGTTTAGTAAATGTATCCAATGGGATTATAGAATGTAAGGGATGATTAGATTTCTTTGTATACGGTTAGCCAATGCAGATGGTGTCGTAACTGGATTGTGTAATAATGTTAATAGCTTTATCCTTGTTGAGCACAGTGACGAATTGGAATTGTTCGTTTTCAGTTTCACAAAGCTGACTAACTCCTTCTGATTGTTTGCATGTAGTAAACTTGCTTTTCTGGTAATGTGCATTCACTCTCTTTTTGGAGTTGTTTTTCATATCGGGTTTTGGTTGCACCCTTCCACAGTGGGGTGAACCATCTTGGCATGCCTTCCTTTCCACTGGCACGTTTATGTACTCAGAGCATGATAGCACTTAAAATGGGCACTTCACCATGGCAACAAAAACATGGTACCTTGGGTTATTTGTTATAGACAATGAATTCATTCTTGACTTAAGAGAATTCTAGAATGTGCTATCTGCATTTGTTCATGCAACTAATATTTGGTATTTCCACTAAAAGTCATATAAATGACTGAATATAATTGTGTCCTGCCTTCCAGGAAATATAGGACATTTTCTCAGCAACTAGTATTTTGTACGCACATTGGGCCTCAGTAGCGGCGCTTGGTATGCCGGAATTACTGGCATGTTCCAAGTGCCCGCAACAGTGTTTAATCCCCATTTCATGAAGTCCCATGAGGGGATTGCTGGTATTAATACCGGTTCCAGTTATACCTGATTTTGGCATTGGGCTGGTAGAAATTACCATCCAGCCTACTGGCAAACTTGTAGTTTGCCATCCGGAAAAATGCTGGTAAGCATTATTACAGGCACGTTAAATGTGGATCTTCAAACTTATGCTGACTCCCAATGCGCTCAACTAACAAGAAAAACAACTTTTTCTCTGTCACTTGTATTCGGTATGGTCACTAAAATACAACATACTCAGTTACTGACAATAAATGCACTTTCTTCGCTACAAAAGAAACATAGCATGTGGGATTCACATCTTGATAAGCAACATATATTTCATTTGGACACTAAAAGAAGTCACGGTCACTTTCACCCAGTCCTGCCGAACAAGAATTACAGGAAGAGACAGTAAGAGCCTTTTTCTTTGCAACTAGTATTTAGTACGGCCACTAAAAGATCATGCAATTACTACTGCCACTAAATACTGTCTATTGAAACAGCCATCGTGCCATAGGATTTTGGCACTGTTTATCCCCTATTTGTGTCCTACTCATGCTGGAAACAGCTTTCCAAGGTGCTGTTTATCCTTTGGCTCCCAGAGGGCTCCTTGTCATTCGGTGGGAGTTGAAGCTCCTGCGCCTGCACACACCAACCATTCTGCTAGGCAAGCAAGAGAGTGTTATATAGACATCATTTCTAGCATAAAGGCGTTCCTGCATTTACGTTTACTTTCTTCTCCGTGACAAAGTCTGATGCAGTGAAGTCACTGCAATGTACTTCCACTGTTACTCAGCACAAAGTACACTTGATGGCCCAAAATCTGCAGCTCTTGGCAGTCCGTTTTTTGCTCTTTGCATTGAGTCTAGAGTTCAGGACGGGAGCATAAGGAGAGAGGTGATTTTAAAGAAATTTCTGCTTTCACTCGTTTAGGGGTGAGGTTCACTGAAACGGGCAGCCACCAAGGGGTTATCATTCATCTCTGATTCTGGGGAACTGTACCCAACGTTTAATTTGACAGTGACAGTGGGAATATACTGTAAGTGTATATGAATATATGAGAATATGCTGTTGGCTGACTGATAATCAAACATGAGCTTTTCAGGCATTCACAAAATGAAATAAACTGACATGACATTACATGACGCATACTTTGACAGGAATTATTACATTTCTTGGCAACTCGATCTGAAAAGCTTTATACAGTATCTCTTAGCACCCTCTTTGTGACAGGTGTTAACTGAGACCTCATCCTGCCACACTCGACTGCGCACAACCTATCGGGTCGACTGATTCATATTTTTTAATACCTGATCAACACATATCCACTGGAAAGGAGCCCTGTGTTTGCATCTGCACGTTTTTATAAAAACAATTATAGAAAAAAAGACTCTTTGCCATGACTTTATGTGGGGCCCAGTGCCAATACTGATAGGAGGGAATCAAATTGACATTGCCTTTCCCCCAGTTGGTTTAGGATCCAATGCATGCATCCTCTCCATGATCACCACAACACAATGGGCCTCATTACGAGCTACCCCCAAACTAGGGTCCGGGTCCCGCAAAAGGGGACATACCTGGCCATTCCGACCTTGGAGGGCCTGGTAATTCTCATTCGCCGGACCCTGACCCAGTACGTCCCGATTCCCATTTCAGCCCCCGTAGGGCTCAATGGGAATGGGGAGGATGGCAGAAGTGGTACCATTAAAAATGGTACAGCTGCTACCATCCTGGTCTGCTCATGGACGCCTGGTTTGACGAGCGGCACCCTCGAGCAAACTTGGAATGTTGCGGCGAGGTAACAACGGCGTCGGTAGCACTACCGGCGCCGTTGTTGCCTTATCGCAACACTCCTAATGAGTCCCAATGAGTATGGTGCATGCCTGAAATCCTTTTTCCTTGACAATTGTGCACCCGTGTGTAGAATATAGTCAGGGCATGCAGGTGCAGGTGCTTGAGCAACATGGGTGAAAAAATATAATCTACTTTATTGGTTCAAATTCTGAATCTTCACTGGAATGGAGTCCCACACTTATATCCTGTTAGATTTGAATAGTTAACCACAAGAGTTTCCAAAAACACTGCGCCACAAAAAGTCCGCAATTTGAAATTGCAATCTTGCATTTAATTGAACAGAGGAAGGTCAGCCTGACATGTGTTTCGAGCTATCCAGCTCTTCTTCCGAGGCTGATATATCACAATTTACAATCTGTTGACAGATTTAACAAAGTTAATCAGAATAATAAATCATAATGAGAGGTCCCCAAATCAGTCGGGTACATCGGTGTGGTTGTGTCACAAAAAATTATTGTATAACAATTTATCACAAAAGTCAGATTTGCAAATGACAGTTCACATAGAGAGCAAAAAAGTACATACATGATTTGCAGCGATGACCGCAACCAAATGATGCATGATGAAGGCAAAAATAACAAACAGGGAGAGAAAAGTGGACAGGTATCCACAAATTTTAACATTATTGTATGGCTCCAATTGAGGGCAGTGCGACCAGACGGCCGAAAATAAACAACACAAGACATATTCAATTATTGAATTGCACTGTACCTTATATTGATAGCACGGGTCTCAACGTAACTCATAGGCTTGAGGGAAAATACCCAAACCAAGGAAGTAATTACTAGAATTACAAGAAAATGATTGGAATGCATTAATGGTTTAGCCTCATTATAGAGCTCACTGCCAAATAATGTAATATAATTGCGTCACAGAAAAAGGCTTTCCAAAGTACCCAATTAAAGAACAGTTACAATGCAAACAACTAGGTAATTAACAAAGTCCTAGCGCTTATGCTTCGCATATGTGGATAATTCTAAATACACAAAAAGAAAGGATACTAAATTAGACTCCCAAAAGAGGATGCCTCTGAGGCGGTCACCATCATTTGATACAATTATTACAACATTGTACTTCATGTATATTCCAATTTAAAAGCCAACTAAGTTAAACACCACCATTCTAGATGGGTGAGCTGCTATCCAAGGGTTAAAACCAAAATTCTACACACCTAAAAGTTTGCTCTTATTACTATTGGCCTTATCAGCGCTCAGTGTGCAAAGTAATTGTATTAGCAATGCGGGAACCGCACCATCAAAGTGCTGAATTGAATACTAAGGGATCGTGAGTAAACTCGCCTACCTTGGCAGTCGAACAATTCAGACTGCAGTGTCCTTGAGCGCCAACTTGAATCGGCGCGCGAAGATCACTGAAGTAAGCAACCGGAAACACTTAGGCTGTTAAACCAGCAAACCTAATGCGGATACACCGCTCCACCATCTTGGATAAGTATAGTCAATGAACAAATAAGTTGAGCAGGGTCCTGTATAAGTATGCATGTCGAAGCAAATTAATGTACATTTGTATAGACATGCAAAACCAACTGTAAAATTTTGCCACTAGCAGCCACCCCTTTGGGTTGAGATAAAAAAGAGTGTATAATGTTGACTTGAATTGGCATTTCCACCAATCCTGCCGCGCCGACCTAAATTGGATATCAGTGTGTGTTCCATACATTAATTAGCCCATATCTCCCATATAGGCAAAACGGCATTTCGCATGGTTGACAGAAGCATGTGGAACATATTCAGAAGCAATCATTAAATCTGAAGACATTATATAAAAGTTGGTTACATTTAGCCAAGTGTATAGCATTAGGAGAGTATCCTGGCATGCTATTTGCAATATATATACGAACATACAAAGATGCATCAGCAAAATAAGTATTCAGAGATAAAATCACAGAAAAACTGCAAATTCATGATCCGAATTTAAACCCATATAGACAGTTCGGTATTTAAAAATAAATCTAGCCTCTAATTGTCTGAGTTTAAGGACTAAGTTGCCCCCTCTTTGAGGCAACACCATTTTGGATAGGCCCACAAACTTATTATCATCCTTAGAGTCCATTTGATGACAGGCTTGCCAATGGCTGGCAAGTGGATATTTAGCTTCTTGGTTCCCTATCGTTGACGGGTCCTCCCTAATTCTGATTGTGAGCGCTCTGATAGTGCTCCCTATATATTTAAGTCAACAGACACAGATGACACAGTGCAGCACAAATTTGGAGTTGTAATTTATGAAAGATTCAATCAAGTGGTCATCTAATGTGTCAAAATGAACCAATGAAGTTTGAAATGCATGTATACACATGGAGCAACTCCCACATATATGGAACCCATTATTTTGGGCCAAATTTAGCCAGCACGGTTTCTGTGTAGGGTTACTCATGAATGATGGAGACAGCTTATTTTTAAGAGATCGACACTTGCTAAAGGTAAAGATAGAGTTTTGGTCAATACAGTTTGTAATGTCTTTGTCCAAATGCAGTAAATGCCAGTGTTTTCTGACAATGCTGTACACTTTGGCACTGTCTGTATTGTATCTGTTGATGAGTTGGATTTTCTGACCAGATGGAGAAGTGTTGCGCGATCACGGCACTAGCAAGTCCTCTCTCTTTAGTGAATGTACAACTTTCTGGACCTTGTTAATATTAAGATTTTTGTACCCCCTTGCTTTGAATCTGGATCTGATGCAGGCACTTTCTAACTCAAAATCGGTAGTCTCCGTACAATTCCTCCTAGCAAGTATGAATTCCCCCTTTGGGATATTCTCAATGACATGTCTCTTATGACAACTTTCCGCATGTAGGATCGAATTAACCGAGGTGCTTTTGCGAAATGTTTTAGTAATAAACCCACTTGTGGATGCTGAGATGGTCAAATCTAAAAAATCAATATGCGTTTGACTATATGAATGTGAAAATTGAATTCCAACACTGTTACTGTTGAAGAATCCTACAAATTGAGTCAGATCCGCTTCTGCACCCGTCCAGATCATTAGAACGTCATCTATGAACCTTTTCCATAGATGGATACATTTCATGAATTCCAAATTACTGAAAACAAATTCCCGCTAAAGTTGATGCATAAACGAATTGGCCAGCGCTGGGGCCAAGCTTGCACCCATTGCAATGCCAATCAGTTGTTTATAATAGGTGTTGTTGAAAAGAAATGCATTGTTCTGTAAAGTAAATAATAACAGCTCCTTTATCATTTCTATGTGCTCATAGAAAGATGCAGATGATTGTCGGAAATATAGTTTACACTCTCTATAGCTGTGTAATGATTAATAGATGTGTAGAATGCCTTCACATCTGAAGTTACTAGCCAACAATTTGGGCGAAAATGAAGTTTGTCTAATATTGCCAAAATGTGCATGGTGTCCCTAATATATGTGGGGGTTTTCAATACAACAGGTAACAAGCATTCATTAATGTAAACAGAGATAGGTTCCAAAATTCCTCCTCCCCACTGACAATTGGTCTACTCTGCAGTATATCTTGGAAGGGTCATCGTGGACATGATACACAACGACATCGTCAGCATGATTGAAACACCCACCGCCACCCCCCCTTACTGAAGGTAGTGTCCGTGCTCCAGTTCCTGGCCACAGGCACCTACCAGCACACAGTGGGGCACTTGCATGCCATTTCACAACCATTATTCTCACGTATGCTGATCCAAGTGCTAATGCACTCCTCAAGCACACAGACAACCACATTTCCTTACCACGGTCTGCCCAGGAGATTGCAAACACCAAAGTGGGTTTCCATGCACTACCCGGCATACCTGGTTGCATTGGTGCCATTGATTGCACCCATGTGGAATTGGTGGTCTCACATGCCATTGAGGTAGCATACCGCAACCGTAAACCATTCCATTCAATCAACGTGCAAATGGTATGTGACTCCAACAGGATCATCACACATTGTTGTGCCCGATTCCCCGGATCAACCCATGATTCAATGGTCCTGCGTAACTCCACAATACCACGCTACATGGAGCGACATGCAGGGCCAAGATCCTGGCTACTCGGTGAGTCTCATGTCATGGCCATGGAAATGTGAAGTGGGTAGGTGATTGACGTATCAATGCATACTTTACATGGCTGAAAGGGGGGGGAGAGATGCATACTTTACCTGGCTGAAAGGGGGGGGTGATGCATACCTTACCGGGCTGCGAGTACCAGAGGCAATGGAGCCAGCTCATACCCTAAAGCAGCCCAAACGTCAACTGACACCTGAACACATAATGCCTGATGTAAGCAGCCCTACCATGTGAATGAAGGTGTGTCCCAACCATTACACAACCATCTGCAAGTGCACTGTACCGAATCGGACCACATCGACCTCAATGAAATGCACCTACAGGCAATGACTTCAGCCAATATACGGAACCAAACACCATCAACTGAAAGGCCAGTCTCCCATAACTGCGCACAAAGGAGGCACATGACGGACAAAAACATCAATACACCACTACACAGACACCGATGCCCCAAAAAATCGCCTAGCAACATTAGTAGTGCTCAGTGGGGTCATCATGAGGCTGACAGCAATGTTGCCATGATGAGAGCATTGATATCACTGGACACCTGCCAGGTCAACAAAACAGACGCCATGGACTAACACAGTGGATGGGCACTCACAAGGCACTGGAACCCCCTGCATACACTGGTTGATGGCATGCAAAACAGTCCATGAGAGGAATACACATATACCGGTCACATAGTGTGACTCCATTTGTGCATGTAAATGTGGTACAAAGTAAGAGATGAATGCATGCCATGGTAGCACGTCATGATTTGAGATTTGATGTCATGACTGACACATACATTGTTGCCCACATACAGGTGATGCAGGCTATCCCCTGAAGAGGTGGCTCCTTACCCCAGTCCGGAACCCACAGACCCAGCATGAGGAGGACTTCAATTGTGCACATACACGAACCCGTGTGGTGATTGAGCAGACATTTGGCCTATTGAAGGCACGGTTTCGCTGCCTCAGCAGGTCTGGTGGGGCACTCCTGTACCTGCATGAGAAGGTGGCAAAGATCGTCATGGCCTGTGTCATGCTGCACAATATATGCATCAGATGGAATGTGCCCCTGCCCCCTGACGCTGAACTGCAACCACCTGACGATGAGGATGAGGATGAGGAGGGTGGGGATAGGGCAGCACCTCAGGGAGGCAGCGATGCACAGGAGGGACGTGACATGTGTCGGACTCTGATCAACCAATGTTTCTAGCACACACGGATGGGGGTGTCACATGGAGATGGCAATTATGGCACTGTGTATGTCTGGGATATGCACACTGTGGACTGTTCACCAATAAAGCACACACACGCAATGAGCAATGTCCACACATGTGATTTGTGCTCAAGCAAAAATTGTATTGTAAATGTGAATTCAATTAACACACCCACTCCCCCCTCAACTCCCCAACACACCCGCTCCCCCCTCAATCCCCCAACACAGCCACTCCCCCCTCCTCCCTCAACCCCCAAACACACCCACTCCCCCTCCCCCCTCAACTCCCCGCAAAAGTGCGTGGATGCCTGTGATGAAGTGCCTAATGTGGGATTGTTCCACTGGGTGGCCTCTATTGGCAGCCCCCTCTGCCGGCCCCCGGGGCATCTCTGCCTGTACTCCGCAGGTTCCTGGCCGAGCTGCGGACGGGGCTGCTTGGGGAAGAACTGGCAGCGGAGGAGGTACTCGGCTGCTCACTAGGACGCATGTCCCTCATTGTCTGTACAAGCTCCGAGAGCACGTGCCACACTGTGGCAAGTTCGGCACAGATATCCTTGGTGGAGGATTGTATGGCTGCCTTCACAGTCTCGGCAAATTTTAGCATTTCCACACTTGCACCTCCACATTCGGCCAGATGCTGAGTCAGGAGTGAGGACAGTTGGTGTTGGCGTGTTAAGATTTGGTCCAGCGACTCTTGGTTTTTTTGGGCATTGGATAATGCCAGTGGCGTGTTCATTGGGCTGCTCCCCTCCTCCACACCTTCCACTGGGCATGGAGTGGCTGGCCAGGAGTCATCAGGGGATTGCCCCTGTGTGCCATCATCATGCAGGCTACATGGGGACAGGTAGGGGGAATGAAGGTGGGCAGTGGGGGGACATTCTACGACTTCATCATCATTCCCCACATCACTATCCGAGCAAGCTGCAATGGCAGCAGTCTCCCCAATCGTGCTGCTTCCTGCAGACACAGTCCCTTCAATGGCCACCAGTTGTTGGATGTCTGTTGCTGGTGGTACCGTGCAGCTTGCCTTAGTGCTTATCGGTGCCCTGGCCTGTGTTGTGGCCGTCAATTTTGGCTGCTGTGGGGGTTTGTTTGGTCCAGCAGAGGTGGAGGGTTGGTGTGGTGTCACTTCGGGCCTGGCCTTCTTGGCAGGTGTGGTGCCAGTGTCTTCCTCGCCAACGTCCGAATGGGAGCCTGTGGTGGAGCAAAGGAGGGAAAGTGTTATTGATGGGTCTGCGGACAAGCAGGCATTGTGATGACTGCCATCATTTTGATAACTAGATGGTGCACATCGGAGGCAGTGACATACAGGTTGTCTCCCTTTTGGGTGGGAGAAGCATGCAGGAATGTGGGTGCCTACAGTGAGAGTGTGCATACTGCATGTGTACAGGGTGTAGGTCAATAATGCCTGTAGGCAGTCTTCTGCTGATGTGTCGCGTTAACTCTATTAGGCAACATTGTGCTTCCCATGAAACTGGACTTCAGAGAGTTTTGCATGGCTTGATTTGAGGCACCTACCTGCGTCACCTGATGTGGGGGCTCCTCTCTCCATTTCTCCGACCCCCTCGATGCTCTCGATGCCAATGGTTGTGGCACATATCTCCTCCCACGGCTGCAATTTTATCGGTGAGTCTGCTCCTCCACCAGTTGCCATGCCCAGGTTTCTGTTGGCAGACAGTATACTCCTTACACGGAGCCGGAGGTAGTCCCACCTTTTCCGGCACTGTCTTGTGGTGCGGGGTGTTGTTCCAACTGCACTGACCCGCTGTGCGACTAGGTCCCATATAGCCTTCTTCCGTGCTATTGCCGATCTGGTCATTGCTGTTGAGAATACAACGTCCGCGTTTTCCTGTAGGGTTTCCGCCAACATGGTGAGCTCTTCCCTAGTGAAGCGCTCCTGCCGCAGCCGATCGCTACTTTTTTTAACAACTTTCGGCATTCTGATGATGGGTGGATGTGGGTGAAGGTTTGTGGCATGTCTCGGGGTCAGATGTGCAATGGTTGTGGAGGATGGCAATGGATTGTGTTTTTAAAGATGGCTGCCGTTCTCTTTCCCTTTCCGGTGCGATGGCGCAACTTCCGGATCCACTTCTTTACGGTCACCGCTAATAGCGGTCACCGCTATTTGCGGTGATCGCTAATATCGGTGGGTAGGGTGGCGGTAGTGCACCTTGCATGGCATACAATGCCGGTAGCTGCCGTTTTTGGGACGTTACCGGCATGGCGCAGATTACATTACCGGCATGGCGCAATGCTTGTGCCTGAGAGGTCGTAATGTACCCCTTTTAACGGTTTCTGGCCAGCACGGACACGTTAGTTGCGCCATGCTGGTAATGTCCATTAATTACCACCTGGGTCGTAATGAGGCCCATTGTGTTTCCTCATCCTATTTATATGGATACATTGAGGTAATCAGCTATCTTGGTTAAAGACAGATGCAAACTAGATGTTCTCCTCAGATTAAATGTATACTGCGTGTGTTATACTGTAAATGCTAGCAGTCTGATCCATTAGCCAGTACTTGATGCATTAGCCTCCCTACAAATGAAGTCAGTCACAACTGCAGGTGCAAGTGGATCTAGGTCACCTAGCCTAAGCCCCGCCCACCTGGTGCCTTCCTGCTTGCCGCTCTTTTTCACCACTTAGCAAGCCCCGCCCAACTGGTGCCTTCCTGCTTGCCTCTCTTTTTCACGACTTATCAAGCCCCGCCCACCTGGAACCTTCCTGCTTGCCGCTCTGTTTCCCTACTTAAGGAGCCCTCCAGCTTCTTTTCCTTTGCAGATGGGGAGCAGGTGCAAGTGGATCTAAGTCACCTGGCCTAAGCCCCGCCCACCTGGTGCCTTCCTGCCTGCTGCTCTTTTTCACCACTTAGCAAACCCTGCCCACCTGGTGCCTTCCTTCACCATCACCGTCTTGTGGCCAATGCTGGATTTGACTTTTATGGACTTCATTCATTCACGGTGTGTCACTCTTTCTCAACTCTCATGCTGGACTTGCTTTGCATCTTTTACTCATGGTGGCCCGGAATCATGATGTTCCCATCTTCATCTTGTATCCTGGATTGCAACATTATGTGTTACTACTGACTTCTGCAATTGTATTCGCTCTCCAATCTTGCTTCTCCACTCTTTTTGACTGCTTACTCTCTGTTCTCTCCTCCTTTCCCTTCTCCCTTTTCCTATCTCCTCCCCTTACTTTCTTCTATGCACTTACTCTATCAGAATTGTCCCTGGACCTAATATGATAGCAATCTCGTCTGTTTCCTCCACCCTCCCATTACTGTTGTTTTCCTCCCCACCACCCCCCCAGCACTATCTGAAATGTCATCAGGCCTAGTATGATAGTCGCTTGTTTTGTTCCTCCCCTCCCTTTCTGCACCCCTCTCCCTCACCTTTTGTTTTTCTCCGGCTCTACCAGAAATGTCATCAGCCCTAGTACGGTAGTCGCCTGTCTGTTTCCATTTCCTTCCCACTCTCCCTCTCCCTTCCTTATCTATGTCTTAGCTCTGAAATGTCGTCAGGCCGAGTACGATAGTTAATTTCACATCCTTATTGTTCATGGCCTGTAAGAATGTGGTTGTATTTTCCCTTGTTCCTACCCTTGCCTTGAAGCGCTTTGAAACACATTGGCCCTCATTACGACCCTGGCGGAAATCGGAAAACGATGGCGGAAATGCAATACCGCCATCGAATAGCGCTCGGTGCGACTATGACCCGTCACCGCAAAGTACGAAGCCATTAGCGACACCGTAGTGAACGCCAACGCTAACTGCACCAAGCACGCGCGCGCGCGCCATGCGAAACCGCAAACACCACCATGGCGCAACGGTACGCCAATTCCGACCCTAGCGGACATGTACCTAACGCCATCAGGCATGGCGTAATGTACCATTCCGCCATGGTGAGAAGTACGGCATCGCGAATCAACCGTAAACGGCCCCACTGAGTGCCTGTACACCGCTCCCTGCCCACAAAGTAGAACTCCCCGTAGGTGCAATGAAGTCACAATGCAACCATTGAAATGTACAAGTCACCCATGCATGGCAACGAACAAAAGAAACACAAGAGGGGCCAATGGGAGCTGCAGGGCACAGATGGCACGAATACAGAAGCCATCCCAATGGACATGACCACAGTCCCCCACCAAGAAACGCACGCAAACACAGGCACCTGTGACCAGCAATATTCCGAGAATCACATCATTCCACCAGTCCACCTGGCTGACCGGCATCTGTTACACAAAACCCAATCCCCCGCCCCTGAGCATGACAACATTCAAACTGTCATATTGGCGGCCCCCATCCCTGACCTCACGGGCTTAGTAGGCAAACGCGCCCAGTACAGTACCACGCAACTAAACTCCGAAGCTGGAACCCAATGCAGATCTCCTCACAATACATCGCCCCCCAAATAGGCATATGCCACATCACTTGCAAAGAAAAACGCTACACGGGCCAAATCAGAATAGAAATTTAATGCACATCAAAGTCACCAAGCCCATACAGCCATCAGGCCATGAACTCCTAAACACTAATCACCATTGTGGGCTGCATCCGCAAGAAATGACCAGCCACTACTTGTGTGTCGCCCTGTTCCCTCATGGTACACAGAGCCACATTCACGTACGAAAAGGCAACATGGAAGCGCACAGAACCGCAGGGCCGTCCCAATGGGGAGGCACTAGTCCAGCTGAAAGGCCGAAATGTTGCTCCGAGCCACCAGTACTGCGTAAGGGCATGTGGGCCATTGGCGATCGTCCCATAAGATCGTAATGCTGCTCCACTGATTAACACGAAGCAGCAGGTGTCGGGAGTAAAACCCATCTGCAGGAGTGGCATACAGATGGCAGTGGCAAAAGGGGAGGAGATACCTGTCAACCAAAAGAAAAGAAAAAGAACAGAATGGCCATCAGAACTACATTCCAACAACTCACTTCAATGATCACACGAAATCCACAGCCATATGCATGCTAGCCCACTCCAAAGGATCATCACCACCCCAAAACCACTTGCGACTCCTAACCATCTATATCGAGGTGCAAACACCATCACAAACGAGTGTACCTGTGCATGCGTCTGTCAAAACAGAATCCATCAGATGGGAATGTTAACGTGCATGGACACAAGTGTCTGAGGGCGCGTCGAGACAGGGAGGGCTCAACAAGGCCAGATAGACGATGGTCCCACTATGGCAGCCCTGCATCACATAGCATAGGGGAGGTGGATAGATCCCAAGAAGCCCTGTACATGGCAAACTCTGTATCAAATCACCTGCCCATGCATCCATTCATCATTCCCTCATCCCGGAATCAAAACGCCTGAATAATTACTCACATAACATTAGAAACATCCATTGAGTCTGTGCGTTATGCAGCCTGCAAAATCCACAGTGCCCCAGCCCGTAATTCCAGTGTTGTGAAGTAACATGTATTTGGGAACGGCCGGCCTCATCGCCCACGTAGCAATTGCGCATCCCAAACTATTCATATCAATCATTGCTTCCTCGCCATGGGCCCTGTCTCAAGGACATTGAACAATAGAACGTTATATTTGCAGTCAGACCTGTGGGCATCTCCTCGCCGCTAGCTGGAAACCGAAAGCGCCGCCCTTCGAATTCCACATTTGCAACATCACGCCGAAAAGGCATCTGTGGCCGTTTGAAATCACTAATTATTCCATCGAGTGCGGCTGTGTGTGAAAATGGCAACTGCCTTCACCCACAAATGGGACGCCCCGCCCGTCGTTGCAACTCGGTACAGTGATGCATGAGGGCCCACCGTTACTCGAGTACTACGTTCCACTGACCCTTCACAAGTCTGTTCGCGACTGCACAGATAGTATGTGCAACAATGGGACCACAGCAGAATGAACATGTCAACCAATGTTACACGGCCATCGGGTACAAATACATGATTGCAATAGCAAGATGCCATTCCCCGATTTGCAGCGTTGTGCGCGGGACGTGCTCGGCCAAAGGGGAGAGCAGTTTGCACAGGTGGAATTAATCACCACAGGTGGAGGCCATACAGCCTGAAAACACATAAATTGCACAGCCAGTCTCCTCCCACAACCACACCGAAATGCTACCGGCAGGACTCGCGATGTTGGCCCTGGGGGACCTGATAGCACTGCAACTACTCCAACTCCAAGAAGAAGACGAACACCAACTGCAACCGGCCGCACGAAGGAGACGCAGGAGGAGGAGGAGGCCAAGGCAGGGCCAGCAAGGGCCGCCAGCACAGCCACTACCACCACGTAGGCAGCCCGCAATCCCACGCCTCCGAGCACATCCGTTCAACCTCACTGATGAGCAGATCCACACCCTCTACCGTCTGGACCGGGACACCATAGCCGCCATTGTGGACATGACACAGGCTGACCTTGTCAGCATGATAGATAGCCCAACCGCCATCCCACCCCTACTGAAGGTGGTGTCTGTACTCCACTTCCTGGCCACAGGCACCTACCAGCACACAGTCGGACAGTTGCATGGCATTTCTCAGCCACTGTTCTCACGGACACTATTTCAAGTGCTCGATGCCCTCCTGCAGCACGCAGACGACTACATCTCTCTACCACGCTCGGAGCAGGAAATTACCAACACAAAAGTGGGATTCCATGCACTTGCCGGCATACCGGGTTGCATTGGTGCCATCGACTGCACCCATGTGGAATTGGTCGTCCCACATGCCATGGAGGCCCAGTACCGCAACCGAAAACAATTTCATTCCCTGAATGTACAAATGGTGTGTGACTCCAACAGGATCATTACACATTGTTGTGCCCGATTCCCTGGCTCAACCCATGATTCTATGGTCTTGAGGAACTCTACAATACCACGCTACATGGAGCGACACGCAGGGAACAGATCCTGGCTACTCGGTGAGTCTCATTACATGCATGATTATGTGGGGTATGTGATTTGGCAATGACCTGGCAGGAAGGGGGGGGGGGTGTGCGTACGTAGCAATGGCATTCCACATCATACATTTCTCGTCCACATACAGGTGATGCTGGATATCCACTGAAGAGATGGCTCCTCACACCAGTCCGGAACCCACGGGACCAGCATGAGGAGGACTACAACCATGCCCACTCACGTACCCGTGTAGTCATTGAACAGGCATTCGGCCTACTGAAGACTCGTTTCCGCTGCCTCAGCAGGTCTGGCGGGGCACTCCTGTACCGCCATGAGAAGGTTGCAAAGATGGTCATGGCATGTGTCATGCTCCACAACATGTGCGTACGTAGAAATGTGCCCATGCCCCCTGACGCAGAACTGCAAGCACCTGATGATGGTCATGATGAGGGTGGGGATGTGGCAGCACCTCATGGAGTCTGCGAGGCACCGGAGGCCCGTGACATTCGTCAGCATCTCATTGATGTATGCTTCTAGCACTCACGCCTGGTGGCTGATACATGGACACGGGACTCGTGGCACTGCGTGTGTCTGGGACATGCACAATATGGACTGTACGCCTATGAAGGCCTAGTACACAAAGATCAATGTCCACACATCTCATTGGTTGATCGTGCACTTTTTATGGCATATGTGATGTCATGTTGAACACCCTATCGACCCGCCACCCAAGTGAGCCCAACACACCCCCTCCACCCTCCTACCTCCCCCCCGAACACCAGTGTCCAAAGATGCTCATTGTCAGTGGGCTGTCGCTATTGCAAGCCCCCTCTGCGGGTATCAGGGGCACCCCTGCCTGTGGAGCGCAGGTTCCTTCCAGATCTACGTTGGGGGCTGCCCTGGACGGAACTTGCAACGGATGATGTGTCTGCCTGCTCACGTCCATGCATGTCCCTAAGGGTTTGCGAGAGCTCAGTGAGCACACGGCGCACAGCGGCAAGTTCGGCACATACGTCTTTGGACGTCGCATGCAGTTCCCCCCTCAGGCTCTCGGTGCTTCTCTCCATTTGGACTCTCTGGCTCTCGGTGCTACTCTCCATTTGGACTCTCAGGCTCTCGGTGCTACTCTCCATTTGGACTCTCAGGCTCTCGGTGCTACTCTCCATTTGTGCCCTTAGCGTCTCTGTACCTCTCTCCATTTCTGCCCTAAGTGTCTCAGTTGATGTTTCTATGTCTGCCTTAGTGCCCCCACATTCATCGGCATGGTCCTTGAGGAGTGTGGCCAGTTGCTGCTGTTGTACGATTAACTGGTCGAGGGACTGTTGCCTCTGCTGGGCCATGGCCATTTGCGGGGGTGTCACAGAGGGGCTGTTGTCCTCATGTTGCCTTGCCACAGGGCTTGTGCGGGATGGCCAGTCGTCGTCTTGTGGGTGCCCCTGCGTGGTATCCTCATGTTGTACGGGATGGGACAGACAGGGGGAATGGGACAGGTCATGGATGGATCTGACTTCGACATCCCCGTTTTCTGTGTCCGAGCATGCTGCCAGCAATGGGGTGTCTCCTATGGTGCTGCTGCCACCAGAGGCAGTGCCTTCTGTGGCATCCATTGGGGGGACCTGTGGTGGTGGTGTTGTGGGCATGCTGGCTGCTGGGGTGCCTGTTGATGTTCCCTCCTCTGTGCTGCCACCTGATTTGTGCTGCTGCCGTGTCTTGATGTGTGCAGCTGAGGTGGAGGGTCTCTGGCCGTTGGTCTTGGCCCTCTTTGCAGGTGTGCTGGTAGGGGTGTCCTGTAGCTCGTCGTTTGGATCGGACCCTGTGGTGGAGTAAAGGAGGGCGAGGGTTAATGATGGGTCTGTGGGAATTGGAATGGCATTGTATCACATGCTTTGGGGTGGTACCTGAGGGTGATTTGGGTTGGGTCCTTGGAGGTGCTTTGATTTGTGTGTGGAGTGAGGGTGCAGTTGTTTGGCAGCCTGCAGTTAGGGTGTGCCTGCTGCACGTGTAGTGCGTGTATTAGGGGTTTTTAATTATTTATGTATTTATTGTGGGTTTTAACGTGCGCTATCAGGCCGATGTGTGTGGACGTTCTCCTGGACATGTGTTTCTGTTGCACTATGTGGACGCATGGTACTTCACATGGATGGACTGTGTGGATTTGGCATTGTTTTATCTGGCCCACCTACCTGAATCTTCGGATGTCTGCACTCCTTTCTCCATCCCTCCGACTCCCTCTATGCTCTCCATTCCGATGGTGGAGGCACAAATTTCTTCCCAGGGGGTCAACTTGATGGGTGATTCAAGACCTCCCCCGGTGGCTGTGGCAATGTTGCGGTTGGCAGAGAGTATGCTGCGGACGCGTATCCGCAGGTCGTCCCATCGCTTGCGGCATTGCTGTGGGGTGCGGGGTGCGGTCCCCACCGCACTTACCCGCTGTGCCACCAGAGCCCATATGGTCTTCTTGTTTGCAAGTGCCGTTCTGGTCATTTGCGTGGAGAAGACGACGGCAGCATTCTCCTGGAGGGTCTCTGTTAGCACGGTGAGTTCCTCACGGGAGAAGTGGACCTGCCGCTTGCGGTCGCACGCTTTCTTCGCTACTTTTCCCATTTGTCTTGGTTTCGCTAGGGTGGGTGACGGGTTGGGGTGTGTTTCAGGGTAGTGATTTTAGTGGTTGTGTGGTTTTAGTGGTTTTATAGGTGTACGCCGGGATGTTTCCCGTTCCGGGCCCATGTTTTTACTTCCGTTTCCGTATATTTCCGGTCACCGTACTTTCCGGTAGGCGCACACTGCGGTGACCGCTAAGAGGGGTGGCGGTATTGCACCTAGGGCGCCGTACGGCGGCGGTGTGGGCCGTTTTGGGGTCATTTCCGCCATCGCGGACTTTGCACTTCCGCCGTGGCGTGGTGCTCGTGCCCGATGGGTCGGAATGGGCCGCACTTTGCTCCTTCGTGCAATGGCGGAAACGCTATTTACGCTGTGGCGCTCCGGTCAGTCACTTTCCGCCAGGGTCGTAATGAGGGCCATTGTGTATAGGCGCAATAAACGATCATATCATATCAGGGAATCAAAAGCATTTGGTTAGAGGCACGCTTTGTCAATTATGTTTAGAGCACAGACCGGCTGGAAGAAAATGGAGAGAAAAGCCTTGTTTTCCCACTTTCACAACTTGAAAAAGTCTGTGAATACTATAAGGAGAGCTTACTTGATGCAAAAAAAACAGTGGTAAGTTGGGATACTTTTCATTAAGTGTTTCAGTTCACAGGCGGTCCCGCCTCATTTAATTGAACCCTAAAAAATGTAATTGACCCCCAGCATTTTTATATGCATGTTATATAAAATTGATAGCAACACCGATATAGGGCATATACATGCATTGAACCCCAATAAATGTAATTGCACCCCCAAAAAATGGTATTAACCGCAACATGTTTGAATTCATTTTATATACATTTGATACAAAATACCAATATGATTGATATAAATAGGTATAGGCCTATTGGCAGTTCTAGGGCTACTATGCTGTCAGGGGAGGGTCTCCCAGTATGGATATATAGCTGTTATGGTAGGCCTTGAAAAAACATGCCCTCTTCAGACTCTTTTCGGGGCTATTCAGTGTGGTGTCAAGGAAACCAATTATGAACACCTATAGTTTTGATGTGGGGAAAAAACAGCCCCTGGCAGCTCCTGTAATTCCAGATATAGTTATACATCTTACTATCTTATGGGAGGATGCAACAGTCTTGATGCAATTGATGACTCTCAGGCTACACTATCTCTCAGCAGTGAGCTGCTGCTCATCGCCACAGTCATGGGTCGGTCTGCTGGAGATTTTATTGAAAACATGCAGGTGGATAAACCCATAGCCATAGCTAATTTGGAAATGGCTACCTGGGGTGACGATGTGGTTCTCGAACAGCACCTGGCGACAGGCCCCTTTCAATCATGTTGATGCGCAAATGGACCCTGAAGACAAAAGATACAAGCCAAAGGTCACGCAGAATGATGCAGTTATGGTGATGGAGAGTGACCCCAACCCCCTGGGCCTATGGTAAAAATGAGGGGTTATTGATCCTGCATATCGGGTGGAATGTCAACTGGTGGGTATATTTTTAAAGTGAATGTTTGTATTTATTGGGGTGTGAGAACAAGCAGGAGTTAAAACAATGTGTTTCTATTTTTGACTACAGCCTCTAACTGATAAAAAAGGATGGCACTGAGGAGAGCCAAGCTGTAGCAGACACTGTCTATATTTATTTTGGGGTTGCTGTTCAAATCAAATTGAGAACCCGGGGAATCATGATAATAGCCTATGCAAGGAATGTATTTCGCTAATGGGCACCGATAGTGTTAAAGATGATGAGGACACAGTAGCTCTGACCTGAGTTGATATCCTTGCCATTCGGGGCTTCACAGCTGGTGAAAATGTGTCAAAAACAGCACATTCAAACTTAGTGTGCTGGGCATAGAATTGACAATCCAAAGCAGGATGCTCATGAATGTTTGGAAATATCCTATACAGAAAAATCATTACGTAAAATATGTTACATGTTGAGCCCTAGACATCTTGTAAAAATAATGCACCTAATACAGCCATCAACCTAGCTAATGGTTGGGAAAAGGGCTGAACAATGTGTCTCTAAACATTGTGGGCTATACAAGTGGCCTGTAATCCCCTCTTTAAAATGAAGCAGTTTAGACAGGGGTATTGGATGTGTGTTAGCACTATAATTGAAAAGACATTTCTCAGGTAGGGGTATAAAGTATATCTAAGGCAGTATAGCAGAGCAATGTGCAGGTGCCCTATAAACTGACCTATGAAGATTGAGAATGTAGATGATTTACATGTATTTATGCTTATTCGCAGGAAATAAAAAATCAACATGTTTTAGAAAGCAGTCAATTCAATATGAAACCAGCTAGTGGATGTGTACAGCAAATATTGTTGGCTTTGCTTAAAGAACATCTAGGCAGTATATATCCAAGGATATTGTGTTATCATAAAAACCACACCAGGTATACAGATGTTAATATAACAATGTTTTATGTATTGCAACCAAATGTTCCATCAGATGCCGCCATACAATGGACACATGCTGGGAAAATCTCTACAAAGGGGTTTTGACAATTTAAGGCCACCTGCAGGACTTTCATTGAGACTGCAGGTATACGACATGCAAAATCATTTTAGTCATTAAAGGACATTGGTTGTTTGGTAGGGAGTTTTATGAATTTCTATTAGCCACCATTATGCTGTGCATGTTTGCTTATCGAGGCGGTGACTGACAGTGTGTATATCAAGTAATTGCTCATACTGCAGATTTTGTAGCCTGAATGTGTTAAGGTGCACTACACAATCTGGTCCAAAAACATATTAAATGATGAATGACCGCCGTATCTGATATCAATCAACAATGGTAGGCAGATTTATGGATACAAGCCAGTTCCAAGTGGACAATGATGGCTTCCACTATATCGGAGCAATCATTGATGTCCTATCAAAATATGCCTATGTTGATGGCTTAAAAGACAAGAGGGATCCGAGTGTAGCAACAGCTTTTACACACATATTTAAGAGCGGGCGAGTACCCGCTAAACTACAGACAGGGACTGCCAAGGAGTTTCTAAAAAAGAATGTTACAGAACCTTCAAAAACAACACAGGGTGCATCATTTCATAACACACTCCAAAGATAAAGCTGACATTGTAGAATGTTTTATACAAACTTTCTTCATATCTCAAAACACCCGTATACATGTGGACGGGTTACCCGCATTTATAAATGTATATAACAACGCTCTGACTAGATCTATTAAACCCACCCACAAAGCTGTAATGCCACCTAATTCCTTGGAGGTCTGGAAAAACCTGTATGCCAAAAGACTTTTTGAAAAGAAGTCACAAATTCCCCTTAAATAGGGGGTTCACATGCAAATCTCAAAACTTAAGGCCATCCATACAAACGAGTATGAGCAGAACTACTGCGGTGAGATCTTTTTCATAGATGGAGTGGCTCTCCTGGAAAATCTTTATATCTACAGACTAATCAATTGATTAGGGGAAGCTGTTCAATGTGCATTTATAGGGAGGAGATCCAGATTTCAGCAAAGACCACACTTAGTTTATAGAATAGAAAAAGTTTGTGGAGCTAAGAAGCAATATCTAGTGAAATGGTTGGGTTGGCCTGTGCAATTCAACAGTTGGGTAAACACCAGTTATCTGGAGGCCATAGGTGTATAGCCAGTGGTCAAAGTGTATGAAAAGAAGTAGTGGAACTATGTTCCATACTGGTCTGCAAAGCACCCCACAGACACCATCGCCACGCCCCCTCCCATGCACAATAAAACCCCCAAAACACATGTGCCTGCTCTTTAAGGAAACGTCCTGTCCTGTGCAGTGCACTGAAAGTGCACGTTTTAACTTCTTCCTAGACTTTTAGTTTAAAACGAAACTGTTCCGTAACGGTTTCTTTTTAAAATAAAAGTATAGGAACGGTAAAACTGTATTAAAAGAAGTAGAGGAGCACCACTCCCGACCGCTCCCGCCCACTTCGACCACTGTGTATAGCGGGAAAGTCATGGAGTCTATACCTTTTTACATTATGCTCCCTAGCAACACCTCCATAGATACATTCCCGAAGAACAAAATATCCAACTTCACCTTGAAGCTGTCCAAACCTGCACATTTGGAAGGACAGTGGACTGTGGTGCTCACAGAAGTTCAATACGTTGGTTGGTTTGTGGGATACTTTAGGCAGCAGGGAAGCCATGTTCATCATAAAACTAACAAACCCACCACGGCTTCACCCTGACCGTTCACTGAGGGATAATGCCCAAATATACAGGATAGTGTCAGAGTCATCAACAAAAGTATATCAACCGCACCAGAGTATGGTTATATGGTGTTACATCTAGACCCACACCAGCAGAAGGTTTTTGTTCAGGGACTGGATGCATCTGTCAGGTTTTCAACAACGGGGAGACTCTGACACTGTGCAACATGCTGGGAACCGTGGACATGTTTGAAGTGTAGAACAATGGGACAATACCTGAGCGGATATTAATGGGGGGTTTACAGTTTACTGCTTTAGAGTGATACAGAAGAGTATCAAAGGGTTGGTGATAGCTTTGAACCATTGCTTAAAACCGTGGAGATCAGAGTTAACAACAATGATATTGTGTACATTCAATACAGCAAATCCAATTATATCCCTGTTTGTAAAAAACATTTTGACACCATCAACATCCATATAAGAGAAGATCAAGGACAGTTTGTATCATTTCAATATGGAATAATCTGGCTGCGATTGCATTGCAGACTGCTGCAACTGAGAGACTAATAAAAAAGTATTACAATGGCTGTGGTGAAGAACTATGGGGACCCCAGGGCCTATATGGAAAATTATACGACCCACGCCGGCTACGGCGATTAGCCATACTTTAATGGGATCCCCATAATGTATGGTGTGGGGCTCGGAGTTATCTTTAGAAGTCTCTACCGACACGCAGTGCACTTCCTACACTGTGGTTTATGGAATTAGTTAAACCATACAGGAAAACGGCTGCCACCAGTATTGCAAAAGACTTCATGGGGAGTGTGACAGCAGCAGTTGCCAATCGTCTCACCAAACAGAAAAAGGAGAGACAGGATGTATCAGGCTTCCTTTATAGACCTTGTAGGAGCGTTAAGAGGAAGATGTCCACATCCCATATATGAGGACCACTGAACCTAATCAAGAAAAGAAGCTTGAGGGCCCGCCCTAGACGTCAAACTAAAAAGAAGCACACTACCACTTGTAATGCTTCAGCTGAAATATGGCACTGGTGTGCAGTGCATTCTGGGTGCATTCTGGGGCACTCAGAGTCATAATGGATAATTGATCCATGCCTCAGTGGAAGCTGCACTTGAACATAGATTGGCAGCATTGTTAGCAGTATTTTACTGGAAAAACATGTTTTCAAAGTTATTCGTTGCTTTTGTTGGTTTGCATGGCTCATCCAAGGGCACGGTGCTCGCAAAGACGGTGATCCACAAGTGCAGGCTGGTACCTGATAAGGCTGCCATGTACACTGTCAAAGTTGAGGATGAGTTACAGATTTGTTTTCTTTGCTGTTTTGAGAAAGGCAAGAGGTCTCCTGCTTGAGGTTACCATAGGTCACTCCGGCTGGGGACAAGCAGACAACCACCGAGGCGTAATCGCTAATGCCAGAAGGGTTGGGAAAATTCCACCCCGCCTTTGTGGAGGTTTTATAATGCGGTGCTGTGGAATGGTCAGGCAGAAAGCAAAGGCCTCCTTTGGAGGTGCAATGCTATGATCCGATCCTGTTGGTTGCTGTGATCTGTTCCTTGCTGTGTTCTGGGGTTTTCCAGCCGCTTCTGACAAGATGAGGAATCAAGGCGCACCAACGGTGATTGATTTTCTTTGGATTACTGTCTCGTCTGTGATGTATTTCTGTTGCAGCTTATTCACTTATGTATGCTTTTTAAAATAAATAGCTGCACAAGAGCTAACCTATCGTCTAAATGCATGTGTGTGTGCGAATCATTGCATTGCCTACTTGCGTCCAATGTTTGTCCTTCAGTGTACTGGTGATAACAAGATATATGTCCGTGCACTTTTTGTCAGGCAATACATGTGGCGCTGTGAGCAGAGTTCTTTTGTGAGGCAGAATTCCAAGAATCCAAGAATCTGTGCTTGAATGCTGGTAGGCAAGATTTATAATGCAAGTGAATTATTTTTGCATTTGGCAGTGAGTGTCAGGCTGCCTTTATCAGTGTTGTCTGTGTGCACATTGAGCAAGTGAAGGAGAGACTGTAGAAAAAGAGGTTTGTAAATTATTGTAAAAATGAATAGTTTGTTTAAAAGAAAAGGGGCTTCCGCTGGCGGAGAATGTCCTGAAGTCATGATTCCAGGGTGGGCCAAGTGTCCATATGATAAATTAGACCAAGCCTGGGCGTGTCGGGCAGGCTTGAGTGAGTCTTGGGATGAGAGCTTTGGGGAAACAGGCCCGCAGAGGTGGTGCTTTGTTTACAGCAGGTTTCAGTCAAGAAGGGAAAGGCATGTGCAGCTTTAGGCAGAAGAGGGTGGGTTTTCTTACATGCTTATAGAAAGCTACACCAGAGGAATGTGGAGTTGAAAGAGGATATTTAATGGCTGGAAAAATAGTTAGCTGCAGAAAGACAGATTGCGCTAATTCAGCAATTGCAAATGAAGCTTTTTAAGGACAGGACTGATAGATATCAGCCCGTAGCAGAGAGGGCAGCAGTAAGAGTGGCCTATATTAATATAGAAAGAGACGACGGTCAGTTAACCAAAGGAAAGTAGCAACTGTAATCGCAGGTGTAGACTGGGACCCCGACACATGGAATGGAGACATTTTCAACTGAACCGGCTCAGAGAGCACCTCGGAGGGGGAGGCAGAGTCTAAGTCAGAACCTAATCAAAAGATAGTAATGACTAAACCCGTTACGAGACGCCGCGCTGGGCCTCATCTGCATAATCCTTGGGGAGGAGGTGTTGATTTAACTAAGATGGAAGATTACATTCAGCAGGAAGTTGGGAAAACCATTACTCGTCTGAGGCAAATCAGGGGATCCTTTTCTGGTATGGATGGTCAGGCTGTTTGACGGAGGGGCAGAAGGGTTATTCGTAGATGCAACAGATTCCCTGTGCTTCCTGCCTTTGTCTAATGACACCAATGTACAGGAGGTCCTGAGGGCAGGTCCACCCCCTGAAGCTAATGGTCAAGCTTTGCAGGTGTCTTTGTTGCACCTAGCAGCCACAGGTATCCCATTACTACAGACTGGCCTAGTGAGGAAAAGAAGTGGTATACTTTGAAAGAAGCAATTAAAAATATTAGAGAGCATGCCATGAAGGAGGCAATTGACGTAGATGAGCCAGGACACATGGGGGGAATGCCGCTTTCAGTTTCAACCAGGAATATGGTTATAAGAACTGCCCCAGCCGCATACAAAAGTGTCATCATGACATTGCTCATAGGTATGATGGGCAAACCCACTGATGAAGTAATGGATGCCACCCGGCAACTGGCAGACATGGGGGGAATGAGACACAAGTGAAGATAAGCCATGAGAGAGAGAGGGGGGCGCAGTGAGAAAAGAATGGAAGTTAGGAGGCAAGACCGTAGAGACTCCAGAGTGTCCAGAAAGGACATGTTTTTGGCCTTGTTCAAAGATGGTGTGCCATAAGAAGAAATTGAAACAAAGGCAATGTGTGAACTACACAAAAAGAGGGGGCTTGCAGCGAGCGAGCGCTATAAACAGGTTAAGGGACCGGTGGTGACTAAGCCACAGAGGGACACCACACCTTCAGCTCCTCCTGAGGAGGAACCGGAAGAAGAGTCGATGGGGATCCCTTCTCCATACCAGCCAATATATGCTGATTTGATGAAAGTGGTGAGTGCCATGTTAGAGTAAGAGTCGGGATCTACTCATTCGAAATTTGGCTAGGAATACGGCTAAGCTCTGGCAGCATCTGCTCACATAAAAGTTGATAGGCGACCTCATGTTAATGTTAAGATTTTTGGGGGCCAGGAAATACACAAGAGGTGCGAACATTGATAGATACTGGGCCAGAGGCATTTTTGATTTATGGAAATCCGACACGATTTAAAGGTGGACACTTTACCTTTACAGGGCTAGGGGGGAAGGAAACCCCTGCAGTACAAACAGGAGTGGAGATGAAAACAGGTAATTTGACAAGGCAGAAATACCAAGTGTGGATTGTACCGATACCTGAGCACCTGGGTTTGACATTTTCGAAGGATTGACTCTGAGACTTGGAGGTAAAATGTATCAGTTTGGAGTGAGTGCATTGACATGTACATCAATTAGCGTTGGCAAATTGAAAATGCCCTTAGTGCATGTGCCTTTGGCAACCTAGCCGGTAGCGATTACTGCATTCCCAGGGGGCATAAGGACAATTCAGACACCATCAAAGGGTATGTAGAGGCAGGAGTGTTACGCCCCGTTACTAAAGCGTGGAACAATCTGCTTTGGCCTCTAAAAAGGGGAAGCTGGACGATGACTGTGGATTTTCGAGAGTTGAATAAACACACTCCTCCTTTAGTGCCTGCAGTCCCAGATGCCATTATGTTGATTGAGAATGTAAAAAAGTTTGAGGGAACCTGGTAGGCAGTGGTAGACTTAGCCAATGCATTTTTCTCTGTGCCAATTGCTGAGGAGTGCCAAAAGCAGTTCGCATTTTCTTGTAACGGGCATCAGTACACCGTCACGAGATGACCTATGGGGTACATTCATAGCCCAAACATTTGGCATTTGGCAGAACACTTAGACAAGATACTATGTAAACCTGACCTACAAATCTCTCACTACATTGACAATATTTTGATTCACAGGAAAGATGAGCAAAGTGTGCAAACTCAGTTAGAAGTCATCATGGAATGGTTGTAGAAGGAAGTGTGGGAGATTAACCCTAACAAAATTCAAGGGCCAGCTGAGATAGTGGTATTCTTAGGAATGCCATGGCATAATGGACATCGGGAGATGGTGCTGAAGGCCAGACAGAAAATACTTTGTTCATAACTGAGATGAACAAAAAAACAAGTTCAGCAGTTCATAGGGCTGTTTGAGTTTTGGAGACAGCACATACCCAATCTAGGGCAGATCCATAGAGTGACATGAAAGTAATCTGAGTTTCAGTGGGAGGAGGAGCAGGAAAGAACATTTGATTTTACCAAAGACACAGTGCTTCAGGTGCTTGATTTGTGTCCATTAAAGGAAGGCGAAGTGGAGTTAAATGTGTCTGTACAAGACAATTATGCTAACTGGGGTGTGTGGCAGAAACAGGACAGGAAACATGTTCTATTGGTATTCTGGAGTCTTAAGTTACCTGAGGCTGGTAACACATACACTCCGTTGGAGAAGCAGTTGCTGGCATGTTATTGGGCTCATGTCGATACTAAGCAAATGACAGTGGGGCATGATATATTGATGAAGCCTGAAATGCAATGGGTGTTGCGCTCTCCTAAGACACACGAATAGGACAGGCTCAAGAAGCCAGTATAATCAAGTGGAAATGGTACATTCAAGATAGAGCGAAATCAGGAAAGGGTGGAGTTGCAAAATTACATGAGTAAGTGGCCAACATACCACCCACAGATTACAAACCACAGGAAGTGACTGAAATACATGAGTCTCCTGTGAAAATGGGAATCCTGTATGGTGATCACACAGTAGAGCAGACAGAGCATGCCTGGTTTACGGATGGCTCGGCTCACTATGTGGGAACTGAGCGATACTGGAAAGCGGTGTCATACAATCCAAAGACAAAAAAGATTTTGACAACATCAGGGAAAGCAAAGAGCAGTCAGTTTGCAGAACTCTATGCAGTTTACCAAGCATTGAAACAAGAGACCCCTGGTCAATGTCATTTGTACACAGATGAATGGACAGTGGCGAAAGGATTGGCGGTGTGGCTGTCATCATGGCAAAACAATGGGTTGAAAATTCATTCAAAAGAGCTGTCACAAAGTGAAGTCGCTGTGTATCATGTAGATGCACATTGTGCTACAGATTAATTTGAATGTTGATTTTATTCTGTTGCAGATGGACACACCAAGATTACATCTGTGGATGCAGAGGCTCAGGAGGATGATTTGGAGGGTCTGGCCAAGTGGGCTCACCAGAAATGTGGGCACCTTGGAGAAAAAGCTACTCTCATGTTGGCACAAGCTCAAAGGGATCAGTATCCCTTCAGAGGTAGTGAAAACAATCATTTTGCAATGTCTGGTATGTCAACACCAACAGCATAAACCCATCCCTCAGATTGTCCAGGGCACGTTGAGAAGAGGAAAATTACCAGGTCAAATCTGGCAATTGATTACATCGATCCTGCGCCAATCAGCAAAGGCTGTCAATATTCATGCACCATGGTGGATACATACTCCAATATTTGATGGTATTGTCGTGTAAAGATGCTACACAACTGAACACCATTAAGTTGCTAGATCAGATTACGCTGTAAAAACTGCAAACAGATTTGTTTTAAATACACACAGACAATGGGTCGTTCGCAATAATCACAAAATGTACTCGGGCGTATACGACATCTGGGGGCCCTAGGCACTTCAGAGGTATAGATGGAAGGGTCATTATATTATCATGATGCAGTAGGTAAAGAGTCTTGAAAGGCCCAGGAAGGTGTAACGCTCACCTGACTCCCACGGAGGCGCTGGCCTGGTTTGGATTGCTGTGGCCTCTTCTAGGGTGATGCGCAGGACTCGGAAGATGGAATGGACCGGACCCCCAAATCTGGCTTGTCTGGCTCATAGAAATATCCTACTGTGTGTGAAAAGGGAGTATTAACAATCTGCGGGATAATGCGTAGGCCTCCCACTCCCCTTCTCACCCTCCACGAAACCCTTCTGCGATTCCCCGTGAAGTCTCACCTTAGGGTCTGAAAGGATGAGCTCTCCATCCTGCTTCTGATGCAGGGGCGCGTTGTTATCCAGTTACTTCACTGGATCTCGGATTGGTGAGAGCTCAAGTTCGCTTGACTTTTCCGGTAAGGTATCGTAAGAATTCTGTTGCAAGTTCAAGATTTAAATAACCATTGTCTGTTTTCTCTATTTCAGGTGCTGAATGAAGATTCCGAGTTAGGGAATGGAACCATCGAAGGAAACTTCTGGTGAGTTTTTGATGAGTGGTTCCTCTAGTGTTCTTGCATTAATGCACTAATGCTTGTGTCTTTTTCCCCTTAGGGGCCGGGGTTCGGAAATGCCGAAGAAACGGCGCCGACTCAAAGTGAAGAGGGATTGACCCAACAGGTAAGTCTGATGGTGGTAATTAAGCCTTTCTTATCCTCTTCCCTAGCTCACCTTGTTCTTGTCTTTTTCTCCTTTAGGCGCTGAAATGTGGCGGAAGATCCAGATGGTCGCTGATGGGCAAGAAGGCGCCTAGTAAAGATGAGTGGAATGCTACGCTGCAGCGAGCTATGCGATGTGCTTTTAAAAATGAATGTCTTCCCTTTAGGATCGTCGGCGAGATGACTCTGGAATGTGGATTAAGCAGGTAATGTCTCTTCTTTCTCCTGTTCTCCTCTCTTCTCCCTTTACAGATGTTCCAGGATGCTGTCGGGCATGGCTGGAGTCCGGATGCAGGAGCAGACACGGTGAGCGTCCAGCTGCTAGGTGCAGAACAACGCAAAGCGTGAGTTGCTGCTTGGGCATGGCTTAAATAGCCTTCAAAGTAGTTCCAGGTATGTATTATTCCTCTAAGGTATGTATTCTTCCTCCGGCCACACCCGTGCGGTAAAGTAGTCTCATAGGTAAAATAGTCCCATTCAGGCCTCTAGGTGGCCTGGATGTTGCAGCACGGTCTGCATCAGGTAAGTTCACACCAAGCACTTCTTAATGCAAAGTCATCCTTTATGAGCCTGGCGCCTATGGCGCCTGGACTGTTGTCCAACATGAGCCTGGCGCCAAAGGCGCCAGGACTGAGTCCAAAGGGCCCCTACCTGGGGCCGCTGGGACTTCCCTCGGGAACATGATGTCTGCCTCTGGGGTTGCTGGACCCGGTCTGGCTCCTTCGGGGTAGGCATCATGACAGAAGGCTAACTCACTTCAGGATAGGGCAATCGGGATCTCTATATAGGGATGGCTGGCCTGGGTGTATTTATAGGACTGTATTGTTGTCATAGGGTAGCGGCCCAACAGTTTTCAGCATCTCCAGAAGGTGTCATTGGGTAACATTACCATCAATATATCTCAGGATATTTAAATCAGCAATCGCTTGCATGAACTCTTGCCAGCCGCTGAGGGCATTTTTATAGACGTTGGCTGTTGACTTGTAATACCCCGTACTAAATTGTGCAGGTTCTATCGCCTTACAACCTGACTTCTGTAGATAAATTATCCCCTATCGGTCCACACTGCCACATCCTTCTGAAGCTCCAGTTATGTAGCAATAGTTGCACATTTGGTTTATAGAGCTGGCTAAGTTAATTCACCACGTCCACCACAGCAGGGTGTACTGCTTGTGGAACCTTCACACTTCTAGATTCAACTGGTGGTATTCAAAATGTTAGTTTGTTCTTTTCTGCATCGTTGGTTTTAGAATGATTTAAGAATGTATGCAGAATATCTGCATATGAAACCACTTTATCACGCGCCACTAAATCAGACTTGTTTAAAACATCATTCAAGACACATGGTGGCAAACATCTGTATATCCCAATCCACCAGGGTTGAGGGTGCCAGGCTTTCTAACTGGCCCTTATCCATCAAATACATTTTGTGGGAGTGCACCATCCCTGACCCGGATCCAATCTGGTGATCAGCGGTAGGGCTATGCCTATGAGAGACTCTATGAATCCACATGGCCTGCAAGACCACTTTTGTTTTAGCCCGTATCTATATCCGCTTATTAGCCAGTTTCTTGTTTTTCAACACACTTGGCATTGTGTTAGGAGGATGTTTCCCTTTAAAGTTTTCTGGACAATCTACAAAATAGTGCCCACCAGATCATCAGAGGCCATAGCTAGAATAGCCTTGCCTGGTGGGGTGATGGCGTATACAAGCATGGTGAGCAGCGCAATGTTTCTCTGTATGCGTGCCGACATGTTGAAAGCTCTAACAGCTACTGATGTGATACTGGCGTTAAGGGTGTTTTGTAGATGCTTTAGATGCCTTTTTAGGGATTTAGACAGAGGGTAGATTGGGTGGGAATATATTGATACACAATCTATAATCCTCTACTGTGGTTGCTTTTAATTCAGCCAATAGATATCGGGAGAGTTTACTAATCACTTCTTCAAAAGCCTCTATGAAGAATTGTATTTCGGACAGATACATCTGTCGAGCTATCATGGTTAGTTGTTAATTGTCACAGAGATTTTTAAATAACACTACATAACTATCATTTAGTGTTATAGATCTGTTACTCCTACCCTTGTTGAACAAGTTCTACACAATATAGCCATTTCTTATACACAAGTGTTTCAAGGCGCAACGAGTTATGGGAAGGGAACACAGGGGGACAAGAAAATGATCTTACTAGGCCCAGTAAGATTGAGATCGCGCAAGTGCAGGGGGGGTGGAGAAGTGCCGGGGGAAATGGAGGAGGAGCAAGTGCCAGAAATAGGATGGAAACATAAAAAAACAAGATGTGTGGCCAGCAGGTGGCAGTGCAATTGGTTAAGTGCAGACAACAGGTGCTATATAGTGCAGGTAGGGGGACTGTAGGGTTGCAGATACAGCCCCAAATGAAAGGTTGCAAGGTGGCAGTGCAGGTGTGCAACTGGGAGGGCAGGGACCTGGGCCTGAAGTTCAGAGGGTAGCCAGGTATCCAGTGCAGTGTCAGACAGGAAGTCTGCAGGGGAGAGGAAAAGAGAAGGCAGAAGCAAAGACGAAAGTCTTGAGATGCTTCCAGAACCGGAGATGGTTCTGCTCAAGTTTCAGAGAGGCAGGAAGGCTGTTCCAGAGGGAGGTGCCAGGCGAAGAAAGAGATCTACCCCGAGCTTGTTGCTTGCAAAACTGATTGACCCTCAGGGAGTTGGAGGTGGAGGAGCGAAGAGCTTGAGTAGGAAGATACTTCAGAAGAGCAAGCTGGAGATATTTTGTTCCCAGGCCCAGAAAGCCTTGTGGACAATGCAAAGGGTCTTGAATTTGATCCTGCAGCCACAGGGAACCAATGGAGAGATTTCAGTGCTGGAGAGATATGATCTCTGTCCTTAAGGCCAAGGACAAATCTTGCAGTCCTGTTCTGGGTGAGCTTCAGAGGACGGACAGTGGAGGAATTTAAAAAGATGTTGTTGCATTAGAAAAGCCTAAATAGAACCAGATTTCTGGAGACAGTGGGCTCCTTGGGGAAGGAGAGGAAAGGAAGAATGCCTCTGAGCAGGTGTAGTTGGTAGTGTGACTTCTTAGAGACATTAGGGATTTGAGGAGAGAAGGAGAGTGTGGAGTCGAAGATACCCCAGAGGTTCTTAGCCTCACAGGTGGGAGGAGGGTCAAGGGAGGCCGGCCAGAGAGTGCAGGTAAAGAGAGGTGCAGGTGCACCAATGAGGAGGATCTCCGTCTTGCTGGGATTCAGGCAGAGATCATTGGCGGTGCACCGCTTTTGGATTGCAGACAGACAAACCGGGACAAGAGAAGGAGAGGAGGTGGCAGAGGGGAGTCTGAAAGTGAGCTGGGTGTCATCCGCATAGCCTGGAATATGGAGCGGAGAGCAGCAATGTGGTAGGCGAGAGGTGCCAGGTATTGGTTGAACAAACTGGGGGAAAGGTTAGACCCCTGGGGAACACCGCAGGTGAAGAGAGAGATAGAGGAGAGGAAGGATGCAAGTTGGACATGGGAGGGTCGTCAGAGAGGAAAGAGATCAGCCAGGCCAGAGTCCGATCAGTGATACCCAGGTTATCACAGAGCCGGTTGAGCAGGATGGCATGGTTGACCATGTCAAAGGCAGAGGAGAGATCGAGTAGGATGAGGACAGAGGGGAGATTACAGTCAGGGCTAGAGAGCATGTCAACATGGATGTTCAGGCGAGCAGTTTCCATGCTTCCGGATACTCATTGTGTATAGGCACTATATAAATAAACTATTATATCATATCAAACTATCATATCCAAAGCCAGACTGATGGTCAGGGAGACAACTTACAGATTCAGTGTGAGGATTAAGCTGGGTGATGGGCAGCTTTTCCAGGAGTTTGCCAAGGAAAGGAGTGATATATATGGGGCTATAGTAAGCCGGTAGGGAGGGGTCGGCTGAGGGTTCCTTGAGAAGAGTGCTTCAAGGGGGGAGGGGAAGGTTCCAGAGGTGAAGGAGTGATTGCAGATGTCAGCAAGGCTGGATCGAGTGTGTCAATGTGGTCCTTAATGGTTTTGGAAGAACAGGGAAGAACCTCTTTCAATTAGGTTTTTGTAGATCGGACTTGTGTAGAAATCTTGTCAGAAGAGAAGAGAGGAAAGGCAGAAAAGGGAGGGGGTGGCCACAGGGTGCCCAGAGGAAGAGATGAAACTGAAGGGAGAAGCAGGCAAATCTGAGAGGGTGGACAGGATGTTCTGGGTTTTGTAGATGTACCGGGAAGCCAGGGCCATACAGAGGGACTGGGAAGGAACAGGTGAGGTAGAGAATGTGGCAGGATTGACCAGCTCCTTGCAGATTTTAAAGAGTTCGGCTGATTTGTTAGATGCCACAGAAACACAAGCTTGTATGTAAGCTCTCTTTTTAGTGCGGACAGAGAGTCAGTATTGCCTTTGGACCATGTGGCAGGCCAGTTTGCCAGAGGATGTAAAAGATGCCAACCATTTCCTCTCCGCCACCCTACACTTGCGTTTAAGGGTGACGAGATCTGAGTCGTACCAGGAGTTGCTCTTGGCTTTAGGCTTCATGCAGATCCACATGACAGGGGCAAGTGCATCAAGAGTGTCAGAGATAGCATAGTGGAGCATGGAAAGGGATGTGTCAGGGTGTAAGTCAGCCAGGCGTACAGGAGGGGGAGAGATAGAGGTAGCGAAATCCTCAACTGATGCACGCTTCATGGGTGGAATGACTAAGAAGGTGGGTGGCTTGGCCTGGGGGGTAGAGAGAGAGATGATAGGAGAGGAGAAAGTGGTCACTCAAGAAGAGAGGAGTGGTGAGAGGGTTAGAGAGGGGGAGGTCTGAGGAGATCAGAGCATCGTGAGTGTTCCCTGCAGAGTGAGTCAACACAGATGTGCCTTATATTTTTCTTATGTTTTTTTTCCAGTGTATAAAAGGCGATCTGCATGCCAAATATATGCTGCTTCATACATCCATGTGGATAATTCACTATTTCATGTATTTCGACGGTGTTAGGTGCAGGAATCTGTTTTACAAGGCAGGAAAGCAGTGTGAAAACATGGAAGCACTAAACTACATTGAGGTGGGGTTAGAATTAAATGTATAGGTGGTTCAAATACACCTTTATCAGTGCCCCACAATTGTGGTTCTTACCAGTTCTATATAAAATATAAACCAGACCCTTAAAATATGGTATAAAGTCCTTTCATCGCCAGACATTTTAAACATGTAAAACATTTCAAAAAAGGTTATTGAAATGTTTTAGGGGTTGGGAAATGGCAGATAAGGGGTTGGGGGGTCAGGAATAATTAAAAATAGGAGGTGGAAGGGGAGTTTGCGGGGGAACTCCCCAAAAAAATGTGATGACCTTTTTCATTAATTTGTACACGTTTATAAGGCAATCGGAAAATGCCTCATGATGAAAGAACATAGAACCAATAATATGCAGCTACTTACCCCTCCCTCCATCCCTTTAGCTAGGATTTTCCTTTTTTTATGTGGTTCAATTAAATGTATTGGGGTTCAACTACATCTTTTTCTATGTTCTACATCGGGGTTCTTATCAATTTTATATCAAATGTATACAAACAATTGCCACCTAACTACTCAAACTGTTCAATACCTGGCCAATTGAGTCAATATAATATGTTACCAAATCTCTCTTGAATAGCCTGAAATACTGAGGAAAGCCCAATTATGTCAATAGGAGTAGTATATTTTTGTGACGTTCGTCCAGTATTATCACACAGAGCAGAGAATTCAGTATGAAGTTAAAACTTTTTTTTCTTCATTCGTGTGAGTACGGAGTCTCAAGAAGCATGGTTAAATTAGTATGGTTTCTGCCTGTCATCACCCTCCAGTTCTCCAACTGTCACTCCTCACGCTTCGCATTCCATACAATCCCTTCAGGGTCTCTCCCGGGTCAAGCATGGGTACACATGTCAAATGATCAAGAAAGAAACACAAAGGAATGATAGTGGGAACTAAAAACAAAGGCTATAGGAAAGACCATGGAATACACCATTAAGACCTGCATTTTAGCAATATACAACATATACAATCTACAGCAGGGTGCATTGAGATTCATACCTATTGAACCAGCAAGAGTAGTGGCATAAGGGGCAACATTTGTATCCAGATATCGAGCCCTACTGAAATGCTTAATACTACTGAGGCATTTTTAATATCACAACCATAATAAATAGCAGCTGCAGGAGCACTGCCCCATCAAGATGGTCTGTTGCAACTGAGGTTGGTTGGCCAAGTATCACATTTATGGCATCCCTAAAGAGCCATGTCTGTCAACATAGGTTAAGGGGTGTCCTTGATGAAACATGTTCTTCACCCAGTCCTTCAGAAGTGGTGACAGCTAGCAGCTACTGGTGAGTCTCAGGTTGCCTCCTTGCTGACGAATAATTATCTGGGCTCTACCATTCTTGTACATTTTAGGTCCATTTCCAACATTTCCCTTTTCCTGAACATCCTGGGAAATGCTGCAGACTCTATCTTGCTGTAGGACTGTGTTATTGATGCACACAAACTGCTAAGAGACAGACATTCAGGCTTCAAAGTATATAGAGGCACATGATATGACAGTATTAGAAGTGAAGGAAGCATGCTGCCCATTCTTGACAAGTCAGACGCTGGTCTGGCGATGTTACTAGATTTATCAGAACACGCTAGACCACAGTATATACTGTAGTGGATGTTGAGGTTGTCTGTCGTTGAGACATGCACCTGGATTGAGTCCAGGTGTCGTTTTGGAGTGTCAGGCTGACTGGAAAAGAATCATCTCTTGCTATTATTATGTGTGACATGCCTCAGGATTTAGATACATTGTTTTTTAACATCTTCATTAAATTACTAATTGATATACTCTCGTGGGAAGGGGCACATTTCAATTTCTATGCAAACATTAACCATATCATTTGCACACTTGATTTCAACGCTGCAGAATCAAGCTATGAAAGAATTACTCCTGGTGAAAGCAGGGCAGGTTAACACCAGTGATACAAAGCAGTATGAGCAAGTAGCCATTACAGATGTATCATATCATGTCGTAATCCTCCAAAAGAGGGCCGGCTGAGGCACCACAACTTTGTGGTATCTAAGCGACTGTACCTCGGTTAAGTGCAAGAAAGGCAGTGAACTCTCACAAACAAAGGAGAACATTTCTATGTGTTTTCAAAACATTGAAAGATTTCCAATTTTCTGCAGATTAATTGGTAAGCAGTACCAAAATGTCTTCGCTTAGACTGTACATTAGCTGTCATGTCCTCTGGATTTGTGTACATGAGGGGCAGAATGGAATATTTATAGGAAGATTGAAATGGGCGCTTAGATGCAACCAATTTTAGAATTTTCTTGTGGACAATGGTAACAAATGTAGAACATAGTTTATAGGAAGTCAGTGAAGAGTTTTGAGAGCTGGTGAAATGTGGGTGGTTCCTGACTATCCATGCTGAAGCATTTCGAAGTAACTGTAAGGAATGTTTAGATGCTTCGGGAGCTCCTGCATAAAATGCATTGCAGTAATCAAATCTTGCTCCCATAATTGTTGTAGCAATAGTTTTACAGTGGGGCTCTGAATGTCAGAGTTCCCACTACCAAGAAGGCCAAACTCTTGGAGTAGAGCTGTACTCCTCTTTTAATATGAAATCCCATATTAGTTACATAATTGTGTGTGTGGCATTTATAATGTGCAAACATTTGCTGGGAAGCAACAGAGCACGGGTAAGGCAGCCACCAAAAGGTATATAGGTACGATATATCAGCAGCAGAGGGCCCTGAATGGGTAGGGGGAACAAACCACGAGGAGAAGTGGAGCAGGGAAATATGGATTAAGTAGTGCAATCAGAGGTTGGTTAGATCCCCCTGCCACCCACGGCTCCTTCTCCTACCCATCCACTCTTTCCTCCTCTCTTGTCACAGCAGACGAGGTCACAAGAGTTGTCCGCTCTATGAAGTTCTCTTCTAAACAGGTCCCCCCTGTTCTTCCAAAACTATTAAGGACAACATCGGCTCCCTTGCCCCTGCACTCGTGGACTTCTGTAATCACTCTCTTGCCACTAGGTCTTTCCTCTCTTCCCACAATCACTTATTTGGGTGCCCCTCCTTAAAAAGCCTTCTGCTGACTCTTCATGTCCGGCTAACTACCCACCCATCTCTCTCACTCCCTTCCTTGGGAAAAGTCTGGAGAAGTTGGTCTTCCCCCAACTGATCCAGCACACCGAGTTTGTTGGTTGCCTGCACAACCATCAATCTGGATTCTGAGACATCAATATGGATCCCGAGCGTCCAGAGTAATGGAAACTGCTCTCCTGAACACCCACGAGGAATTGATTACATCTCTTGTCTCCAACTCAGCTGCTGTTCTCTGCCTATTCGATCTTTCCTTTGCTTTGACACATTTAACCACTCCATCCTGATAAAACGGTTCCGTGATACACTTGGTATCTCAGAGTGGGCACTGGACTGTTTGACGGCGTTCCTCATTGACCGTCCCTCTCAGGTTATCCTAGGTTCCTTCTTCTCACCCCCCTCTATCTCCACTTGTGGCCCTTCCCAGGGCTCTAACCTTTGACCTTGGCTCTTTAACATCTATCTCGTCCCTCTTGCTCACCTTATTTCAACTTTCTCTCTGCACTTCCATGGTTATGCAGATGATGCCCAACTATTTTTCAGACTAGCCTCTGCATCTCTTCTGACTTCCTCTGTCATTCCTGATTTCTTGTCCACCCTCCAGTCTTGGTGTACCAACAGTGATCACTGTCTCAATGCCAGCAAGACTGAGATTCTTCCTATAAGGACTTCTGTTCCCTCTTTTGTCCCATTACTCTGGCCATCCTCGATGGGCTCTCCCCCCTCTCCTTCCTCTGAAACCAGAAACCTGGGAGTTATCTTCAGCTCCTCTCTCTCTTTCATTCCTCACATCTTAGACCTTGCCAAGAAAGCCCATTGCCAACTCTACCTCTTCTGGGGCACCCTCTCTTTCCTCAATTTTTCCCAGAAGCTTAATGTCTCCAGAGCGCTGGTACTCTCCAGGTTGACTATTGTAACAGCATCTTCCTATATCTACCTTCTTCTCTGCACCCCTCCAGCTAATCTCGAATAGGGCTGTTAGACTTATCCTTGGCCTCAAGCTCAGGGACCACATCTCTCCAGCCCTAGAATCTCTCCACTGGCTCCCGGTTGCTTCAAGGATCAAATTAAAATCCCTCTGCATTATTCATAAGGCTGTTTTGGGCCGGGGACCATGCTATCTCCAACTCGCTCTCTCCAAAAACTCTCCTTCCAGATCCCTCCGATCCTCTGGCTCCAACTCTCTGCTTGTCAAACACTTATCTAAGTAGAGAGCTGGTGGCCCTTCCCTTTCCTGTGCTGGCGCCCTCCTCTGGAACAGCCTCTCCCTTTCTCTCCATCTTGAGACGAACTCCTCAAGCTCCACAAACACATCATGACTTTCCTCTTCTCCTCCTCCTTCCCTCTCTCCCTTCTGTGCTAAACCCCACAGTCGCTATGATTGGTGGTCTGGGCCCTTATGTGTCTTTCTGAGTCCTGGCCTTTTGTCCGATTGCCAGCAGCATCCACCACCCCCCTGCACTTGCCTTTTTCTCACAGGTGTAAAGGTTCACTCCTCGACTTACCGATACAAACGTATAAAATATAACACATCCCAGTAGGGAATGAGACTAGGCGAACAGGTTGCAAGATTAATAAGTCTTTATGTAAAGTTAGTATCCAATCACCTCTGCTGCCTCGAGAGCGCTCTAGCAAACAATACACGTACATGGAATTATAAAGCAAAACAGCGTCATCGATGAGGTCATTAACATAGGGTACTACATTAATACAGGATTGGTTGGGGAGTGATGTTACGTATATTCCAGTAGGCGCTGCTTCTTCCGGATAGGCTGCCCAGTTGGCGAGAGGGTGAGCGTCATGGTTTCCAGCTGCCTGTGTCCAGGAGGGGTGAGGGTTAGGTCAGGGCGAGGTAGAGTTGATACTAACTAAGCTGGCATGAGAAACTACCACTAGATATGTAATAAATGACAATCCTTAATTCACCTTTGAGTAAATCTTTGCAAACCTATACATTGCATTCACGTGATTACATCTTCTTTCATTGAGACATTTTATGAGAAAAGGGGCCTAGGGGTCTTGTGCCTTATGATAACCTGGGTGACTGGGTGGGTCTTAGCACATAAAGGCAAGTGGTGAGCATAATGACTTGTGTTAGTTTTAGGACACAATATACTGTGACAGAGGTCTGGATTTAGTGGGGGCACTCTAGGGTGGGCCGCACAGCAGGGTCACACATCTGATACATCAAGAGAATACCTTAGGAGGGCACAGGGTTACATTGGCAGTCATTTTCCAACAGCGGGTGTAAGAGTGTAGGAGTAGGTTTGTGGAGATGGATGAGCTACAATTCATGGTTCGAGCCGGTTCAAACACAGGACAGTGATCACAGAGGAAGAGCAAGATGATACATTTTACTATTTGTTTCAATTATCCCCGGCGCATCCTTGAGAAAGGGATTTGTGAAGCTTTCAGACAGTGGAAGAAAAGATGGGGGCCATAAGCGCGCTGTGCGCGGTGCTGCAGAGGGGAGAAAAGCCTTTTCGTAGTATCGGAGCGTGGCCTAGTCCAAAGATGGAGTTGAGGGCACACAAAATGGAGGCAAAGTGTATCTCGCAATAGCCCCACCTATGCTGATGTTAGCATAAGGGCAATGAAGGTGTCCCGTGCTAGTGCGTGAGCAAGTGGTCCGTTTCGTGTAGAATGTACGAATGGGGGACCAAACAGCCCTTCATTCCCACACACATAGACCTGCATTTATTGTAGTGATCACTGCCTAGCACGTACTAGTTGCCTTGCAACAGGCTTTCTGGCACTTCACCCCTCTGTGGAAATTTTAGCACCTACCCCCTTCCCCTCTCCCGTGTCATTCTCTCTGCATTAGCATTATCCAAATGTTCACATGGCCTAGTAGGACTGCTTCTATATTTTGCTCATCTCTGTTATCATATTCCATTGTCTTTCTGTTCCCTTGTCCCTTTCTCTTTGCCCTGTGGGCACTTTGAAACACAATTTATTGTCTTACAAATGCCCAATAAAATAAAATAAAAGTATATATATGATATAAATGTGTCTAGGAAGTCAAAAGTTGAGAACTCTTTGTGGAGTAAAAGAAGTTTAGCTTTGAGAGAATATTTTGATCCAGAACTGTCTCTAATGTATATTTGTTCTGCTTCCTGATTAGAAGTAGCGTGAAGTCTGTGATTAAAGAAAGTGGTCAAACCAGATGGTATGGCAAGAGGTGATGTTGGAGAACTTGATATATGCCTGCAAAAATGTGTGGGTGCTTTGCTAAGGCGGTTTAGAAGGTGTAAAGGATTGTTTTGGAATCTTCAGGAGGATTAAAGGAATAGTGCGCTCAAAAATATTATTGTCCCGAGCGTTCGGGCATGTGTTTTTAAGCATACATTGATCAATCGTACAAACATTTCCTATGTACCTTAACGTTGTTTTCCTCACTTTTACACATGCGAAATCAGGCAGCAAGGCGTGGCCATCTTGTGCTAATCTTATCCGTTGCCACATCACCCTAAGGTGAACTGCCCTAGCAGCACTAAATGATATCCCCCGCCCCTGAAGCTGGCATTACTAGTCGCATGTGGCCCATTTCACAACGCCAATGCACGTCTCGTGTCAACGTTCTCTGTGTTCCAGCTAATGACGTGTCTCCATGGAAATGGCAGGATGCCTCTTTCCTCAATAAGTTTAAACAGACCGCTTCTAATCAGACATCAGTGTTGCTTTTTCAATAGTTTCACTGTCTTTTTTTGTGTATCCTCCGGCACGTTTCTGCTCTGTTCAGCTATCTACGTTGTTCGTAACCCGTGTGAACAGATACTAGTACTATCATTACTATTTATTATCATTTTGTTGCATAATGGCAAGAATACAGCCCTACCAGTACACGCCGCAGTGGTCTGAGGCAGAATTAGGCCAAAGAGAAAGATGCTGAAACGATGGGGCTTTGGACGACAGTTCGAAGGACAAATCACTGGATCAAGACCCTGAGCCTAGTCACATGGAAGAGGTATCCACTTTTTGTACCTGCAATGGGTGCAAGCTGAAATGGGCCACATGCCAACCGAGGAGGAGAACTGCTGTTGCCAAGAAAACTCTGGATGCTTGGCCTACATATCAGAAAACAAGACACGGCCGCAATGCGTTACTGAGCTGCATGTCTCACACAGTCCTTGTTGCGGATTATGATGGTGCTTATGCACGAAGTTCGCACAACAGTTCGCCCTCGCAATCCAAGTAACGATTAAGTGTACTCTAGATTTGATGTCACTTTGACCACTGAGGCCACTTACATTTCTTGTTTGTCTCCTATATTGTCGTAACTTCGATCTATCACAGCCAAATTAATGTAGCCTTGCAATTCTATACATCACACCCGACTTGGGGAAATTATACTGGTCATCTTATGTGTCTTTAATGTACAATCAAGAAACAATATTTCTCTGTGCCCCAAACGTTACGGAATGCATAGCTATTCACTTCTGTAATGTGTCTACACTTTACAGCCAAAGTTGATTGATATATGAAGTAACATGTGTACTGGCAACTATGCCATAGGGTACAACATTGCATTTTCAACTAATGTTTGATACACTTATCATGTTCAGTTAAATACAGTTTGTATGTTTCTCTTCCACAGGTGGTACAGGGTGGTGGCCTATTGTGTGTTTACATGGTGGCTTTATGGCAGGATTGGATACCGCGTTCGACGAGTAATACCTGCCTGTGTCGTTGGTGCCATTAGAGTCACATTCCCTGGTGACAGCGGTCAGTACAGGGGATATCCCCACACTGTGCTGCAACCTGAAGGATATAATGTGTAGTACATTTGTGCCATCAACATCAGCAACAAAATAAAATACAACTGAATTTTTATGAATGGTTGTTTCAATTCTTCAATGAATCAAGGACACGCTCACTTGTCCTGGCAGGGCTGACTAGGTGGGAACGGCCGAGGTGCCAAACACTGTGTACACATCAAAGGTATCTTCCGCGCAGGGGCCATTGTTCGCATGGCCTCTCCAGACCCAGTGTCTCCAGGAAGGCACCCCTGAAGCAGACAATGCCCCTGCAATCCACATAAGTGTGTGTCTCCATTCAGCGGTGTTCTGTGCCTTTTCTGCACGCCTCATGCCCGTCCATCCCCACTCTATTATCAATGGCAGTTCGCACCTGTGGATGTACGCTGCCAAGGGGGCTGGCACAGATGGGAATGGCCAAGGTGTCAAACACCATGTACACTTCAAAGGTATCTTACTCGCAGGGGCCATTGTACAAATGGCCTAGCCAGACCCAGTGTCTGCAGCCATGCTCCCCTGAAGCAGACCGCGCCCCTACAATCCACATAAGTGTGTCTCCATTCAGCAGTGTTCCGGCACCATCCTGCATGCCTCTTGGCCATCCAAACCCCCTACCCTATCAAAGGCAGTTCGCACCTGTGGCCGTGCTCTCCTGAGGGGGCTGGCAGGATGCCAAACACCATGTACACTTCATAGGTATTTTCTGTACAGTGGACATTGTACACAGGGCCTAGCCAGACCCAGTGTCTCCAGGCAGGCTTCCCTGAAGCAGGCAGCGTCCCTGCTATACATAAAGACCATGTCATAAACACGTCACTCATTCACATACACGCCCACTTTTCTAATTCTTTATAAACCCCTTGATATTTATCATGAGAACATCAACTTGTGATCGTGCTACCTGAGAACATCTGTGACCACTGAAAGTCAGCTCATCATCATGCTACCTGTGAACATCTTTGAGCACTGGAAGTCAACTCGTGATCACACTACCTGTTCTCCTGCTACTAACTACCGTGCTTGCTGAATCTACCTGTTTGTTGGTCAAGTTAAGGGCAGGTCACCTAATCATTTCTTCTTGATCTCTAAATGTGTATCTATTTCGAACAAATGTACCCAGTAGTGTAATGTTCATTCATCTCATTGTCATTACCATTGACTTCTGTTTAATTTGTTCTTTTCTCGACATATAACAATTGTCATCAGTGTCAATTGGGAGAGAATTGCATCCTTCGCGGACCGTGTTTATAAGCATGTTTCCTTTTGATACATGAAAGTACATTCAACGGATGAGTAACATGTTATGATTTGCGACACATCAATCAATTCTGTATGAAAGTGTATAGTCGACTACGCCACACAGGTTTTGCTTCTGTGACCAAAACAAACATTGCATAGAAAAATGTATGATATCATTCCATCTTTCTCACGCATTCATGTAAAATAATTTTGTACCTATGTGTCCTTTTTATTTTACAGATTCTTCAACAATGTCTGCTTGTAGGGTTTGTGGTTGCCGTTCTAAAACCCATATCAAACCTACAGGCACAATAATGCATACATTCCCGAGGAATATAGATATAATAAGAGAATGGATCAGATATTGTGGATTTGTGCCGGGCGGGCTTGAAAGTAGAGCCCAGGATGTCTTTGGGAACTTGATGGGCGATTGATTTCACATCTGCAGCCTGCACTTTACCCCGGATATGTACGACCAATCACAGTACACAAAGAAGCATCGACTCAGAACGTCTCATCAATTGCTTCCGAATGCAATTCCAACTCTATTCATGCACACGCTGCCTCAGGTGTGTCACGGTTCATGAATTAGCTGTAGGCCTTGGGTACTGAACAGGTAACTACATGAATGGATTGGTGTTTTCGGTGTAAATGTTTCTTACTAAACTTTGCATATTTACCAGATTGTATTGCTTTATAACTATACCCCATTTTGCTAGACATCTGTCCCTGGTTTTAGGAGCATGATAGAAAATGATTCATGAACACAGAAAACTCTGCCATAGTGCCCTTCGAAATAAGCATAATCTTTTCCTAATCGGTTGCTTCACATGTCAATTCTTTTAGGTGAGCATATTGACTAAAGCACAGACTATCGATAGTGACGGCATCACCGACATGCCCACTATACCAATGTTGAGCCCTACAGACTTGCTGAAGTTCATATTCTTGAGATTTGGATCTTCCGACATATCTAATGCAAATCAAATTTTCCCTTTACCACCTTGTGTCAATGCACAGGAAATGAAGGCGGAAGATTCTGCATCCATTTCTTTTCCGGAGTCAACAACAACTTCGAGAGCCTATCAGGTAGTTTTATTTCGCTTTTCGATTACGGAAATCTAGGAATTTTAATTAATATGAAATAGTTTACGTATCATGATGTTTGTTTTCATAATGTTTAATTTATGGGGTTTTATTTATATGTAAATTCATACGCGGGTTGCCCCACACTACAGTGATAATCCCTCCTACACAGTGGGGATATAATATCTATTTAATCAAAAAAAGGACGGGACATGTCCATATTACTTAAAACACAATATGTTACCCACAACAATCTGAAACCTACTTACATAGCCCATTAACCAATTCAAGGTTATGTTAAGTTTAATGAATGACATGTATTCAATATTTAAAATATCATATTTAATCCATTTGCTAAACAGCACAAGTATCAAAAAACATTTTCGTAAAAAAATGCATTATATCACATAAAAAATATACAGTTTAATAAAAGTGGTGATAACACAGCACATATTCAAGTTCAAACAACTACTAGAACATTCTCAACAGTAGCTAATTCAACTGTTCTTCTTTCCTACTGTGCGTAACAACGTAGCCCGACTTATATAAGTTTCTGTCCTGGATGTTGCTATTAACTGGACATTCTTCAGGGGCAGAAAATTGTCTTGTGCTTCTTGTAGACTTCTCTCTATGATTCCAGTTTCTAGAATTGGGGGTACATATAATACAAAAACATATTACTAAATTGACAAAGTAGGTTATTTTACTTAGCCTAGCTCGTCCTAATCGCCATTAGGATGCATTAAGTATATATTTAATCAAATACTGGTGCTTAAAACTTGTATCCATTTAATGTTGTACAAATTTAAAAGACAATCACAATTTTGTCCTTCACTGTTCACAGTGTTAGAGAGAGATATCTAGCACCTATCCCACCATGTTCTCATCAAATCATGCTTCCCGATGAATGGTATACTCATCGAGTACACACATCTATTCTGAACCCTAACTAAAGTCCTCACACAATCTAATAGAGTATGGCCTCACCTCCATTCCAAAACTGATTTTTCTCTCTGTTGGGCAAAGTTCCAGGGTTTTTCTCGAACCCAATTTAGATAAACAGTTCTGTTTAAAAAAACAATCAGATAAGACACTCTGTGAGTTCCTGAATGTACAAACGGTAGACCACACAGTAATAGACAGGAAGGAAGGTTCATACCTTTGAGACCCTCGATTTAGGATATTACAAATTTAAGAGGTCTGGAAACATATCCAACACTTCCTGGGCCAAAATTCTATTTTGCTTTGTAGCATTCCATGGGAAACAAAAGTCTTCCCTAGAGTGTAACAAACACAAAGCCTCACTTTAGTAAGACATTTCAACAGAAATGTACTTTTCAATCAAGAATTACCAAGCATAAGTACCCCTGCTTACCTTTACAGTAGCTCAAATCGAATTCCATCAACAGCGTATAGATATTTTACCGCTAACCTGCTCGAAAAAGCGAGCCTCTCCATTTATATTGCGCGCTACATTTGTGCGCACATTGATGACGTCGAAACGTGACGCGATGACGTCATACATTCCGCGCCACGCCATGCCGTCGCCACAACACGTTGTTACGCACAGTAGGAAAGAAGAACAGTTGAATTAGCTACTGTTGAGAATGTTCTAGTAGTTGTTTGAACTTGAATATGTGCTGTGTTATCACCACTTTTATTAAACTGTATATTTTTTATGTGATATAATGCATTTTTTTACGAAAATGTTTTTTGATACTTGTGCTGTTTAGCAAATGAATTAAATATGATATTTTAAATATTGAATACATGTCATTCATTAAACTTAACATAACCTTGAATTGGTTAATGGGCTATGTAAGTAGGTTTCAGATTGTTGTGGGTAACATATTGGCCCTCATTACGACCCTTGCGGAAAGCGACTGACCGGAGCGCCACAGCGTAAATAGCGTTTCCGCCATTGTACGAAGGAGCAAAGTGCGGCCCATTCCGACCCATCGGGCACGAGCACCACGCCACGGCGGAAGTGCAAAGTCCGCGATGGCGGAAATGACCCCAAAACGGCCCACACCGCCGCCGTACGGCGCCCTAGGTGCAATACCGCCACCCCTCTTAGCGGTCACCGCAGTGTGCGCCTACCGGAAAGTACGGTGCCCGGAAATATACGGAAACGGAAGTTAAAACATGGGCCCGGAACGGGAAACATCCCGGCGTACACCTATAAAAACACCAAAACCACACAACCACTAAAATCACTACCCTGAAACACACCCCAACCCGTCAACCACCCTAGCGAAACCAAGAAAAATGGGAAAAGTAGCGAAGAAAGCGTGCGACCGCAAGCGGCAGGTCCACTTCTCCCGTGAGGAACTCACCGTGCTAACAGAGACCCTCCAGGAGAATGCTGCCGTCGTCTTCTCCACGCAAATGACCAGGACGGCACTTGCAAACAAGAAGGCCATATGGGCTCTGGTGGCACAGCGGGTAAGTGCGGTGGGGACCGCACCCCGCACCCCACAGCAATGCCGCAAGCGATGGGACGACCTGCGGATACGCGTCCGCAGCATACTCTCTGCCAACCGCAACATTGCCACAGCCACCGGGGGAGGTCCTGAATCACCCATCAAGTTGACCCCCTGGGAAGAAATCTGTGCCTCCACCATCGGAATGGAGAGCATAGAGGGAGTCGGAGGGATGGAGAAAGGAGTGCAGACATCCGAAGATTCAGGTAGGTGGGCCAGATAAAACAATGCCAAATCCACACAGTCCATCCATGTGAAGTACCATGCGTCCACATAGTGCAACAGAAACACATGTCCAGGAGAACGTCCACACACATCGGCCTGAAAGCGCACGTCAAAACCCACAATAAATACATAAATAATTAAAAACCCCTAATACACGCACTACACGTGCAGCAGGCACACCCTAACTGCAGGCTGCCAAACAACTGCACCCTCACTCCACACACAAATCAAAGCACCTCCAAGACCCCGACCCAAATCACCCTCAGGTACCACCCCAATGCATGTGATACAATGCCATTCCAATTCCCACTGACCCATCAATAACCCTCGCCCTCCTTTACTCCACCACAGGGTCCGATCCAAACGACGAGCTACAGGACACCCCTACCAGCACACCTGCAAAGAGGGCCAAGACCAACGGCCAGAGACCCTCCACCTCAGCTGCACGCATCAAGACACGGCAGCAGCACAAATCAGGTGGCAGCACAGAGGAGGGAACATCAACAGGCACCCCAGCAGCCAGCATGGCCACAACACCACCACCACAGGTCCCCCCAATGGATGCCACAGAAGGCACTGCCTCTGGTGGCAGCAGCACCATAGGTGACACCCCATTGATGGCAGCGTGCTCGGACACAGAAGACGGGGATGTCGAGGTCAGATCCATCCATGACCTGTCCCAATCCCCCTGTCTGTCCCATCCCGTACAACATGAGGATACCACGCAGGTGCAGCCACAAGACGACGACTGGCCATCCCCCACAAGCCCTGTGGCAAGGCAACATGAGGACAACAGCCCCTCTGTGATACCACCGCAAATGGCCATGGCCCAGCAGAGGCAACAGTCCCTCGACAAGTTAATCGTCCAACAGCAGCAAATGGCCACACTCCTCAAGGGCCATGCCGATGAATGTGGGGGCACCAAGGCAGACATAGAAACATCAACAGAGACACTTAGGGCAGAAATGGAGAGAGGTACAGAGACGCTAAGGGCACAAATTGAGAGTAGCACCGAGAGCCTGAGAGTCCAAATGGAGAGTAGCACCGAGAGCCTGAGGGGGGAACTGCATGCGACGTCCAAAGACGTATGTGCCGAACTTGCCGCAGTGCGCCGTGTGCTCACTGAGCTCTCGCAAACCCTTAGGGACATGCATGGACGTGAGCAGGCAGACACATCATCCGTTGCAAGTTCCGTCCAGGGCAGCCCCCAACGTAGATCTGGAAGGAACCTGCGCTCCACAGGCAGGGGTGCCCCTGATACCCGCAGAGGGGGCATGCAATAGCGACAGCCCACTGACAATGAGCATCTTTGGACACTGGTGTTCGGGGGGGAGGTAGGAGGGTGGAGGGGGTGTGTTGGGCTCACTTGGGTGGCGGGTCGATAGGGTGTTCAACATGATATCACATATGCCATAAAAAGTGCACGATCAACCAATGAGAAGTGTGGACATTGATCTTTGTGTACTAGGCCATCATAGGCGTACAGTCCATATTGTGCATGTCCCAGACACACGCAGTGCCACGAGTCCCGTGTCCATGTATCAGCCACCAGGCGTGAGTGCTAGAAGCATACATCAATGAGATGCTGACGAATGTCACGGGCCTCCGGTGCCTCGCAGACTCCATGAGGTGCTGCCACATCCCCACCCTCATCATGACCATCATCAGGTGCTTGCAGTTCTGCGTCAGGGGGCATGGGCACATTTCTACGTACGCACATGTTGTGGAGCATGACACATGCCATCACCATCTTTGCAACCTTCTCATGGCGGTACAGGAGTGCCCCGCCAGACCTGCTGAGGCAGCGGAAACGGGTCTTCAGTAGGCCGAATGCCTGTTCAATGACTACACGGGTACGTGAGTGGGCATGGTTGTAGTCCTCCTCATGCTGGTCCCGTGGGTTCCGGACTGGTGTGAGGAGCCATCTCTTCAGTGGATATCCAGCATCACCTGTATGTGGACGAGAAACGTATGATGTGGAATGCCATTGATACGTACGCACACCCCCCCCCCTTCCTGGCAGGTCATTGACAATTCACATACCCCACATCATCATGCATGTAATGAGACTCACCGAGTAGCCAGGATCTGTTCCCTGCGTGTCGCTCCATGTAGCGTGGTATTGTAGAGTTCCTCAAGACCATAGAATCATGGGTTGATCCAGGGAATCGGGCACAACAATGTGTAATGATCCTGTTGGAGTCACACACCATCTGTACATTCAGGGAATGAAATTGTTTTCGGTTGCGGTACTGGGCCTCCATGGCATGTGGGACGACCAATTCAACATGGGTGCAGTCGATGGCACCAATGCAACCCGGTATGCCGGCAAGTGCATGGAATCCCACTTTTGTGTTGGTTATTTCCTGCTCCGAGCGTGGTAGAGAGATGTAGTCGTCTGCGTGCTTCAGGAGGGCATCGAGCACTTGCAATAGTGTCCGTGAGAACAGTGGCTGAGAAATGCCATGCAACTGTCCGACTGTGTGCTGGTAGGTGCCTGTGGCCAGGAAGTGGAGTACAGACACCACCTTCAGTAGGGGTGGGATGGCGGTTGGGCTATCTATCATGCTGACAAGGTCAGCCTGTGTCATGTCCACAATGGCGGCTATGGTGTCCCGGTCCAGACGGTAGAGGGTGTGGATCTGCTCATCAGTGAGGTTGAACGGATGTGCTCGGAGGCGTTGAATTGCGGGCTGCCTGCGTGGTGGTAGTGGCTGTGCTGGTGGGCCTTGCTGGCCCTGCCTTGGCCTCCTCCTCCTCCTGCGTCTCCTCCGTGCGGCTGGTTGTAGTTGGTGTTCGTCTACTTCTTGGAGTCGGAGCACTTGCAGTGCTATCAGGTCCCCCAGGGCCAACATCGCGAGTCCTGCCGGTAGCATTTCGGTGTGGTTGTGGGAGGAGACTGGCTGTGCAATTTATGTGTTTTCAGGCTGTATGGCCTCCACCTGTGGTGATTGATTCCACCTGTGCAAACTGCTCTCCCCTTTGGCCGAGCACGTCCCGCGCACAACGCTGCAATTCGGGGAATTGTATCTTGCTATTGCAATCATGTATTTGTACCCGATGGCCGTGTAAGATTGGTTGATATGTTCATTCTGCTGTGGTCCCATTGTTTCACATACTATCTGTGCAGTCGCGAACAGACTTGTGAGGGGTCAGTGGGACGTAGTACTCGAGTAACGGTGGGCCCTCATGCATCACTGTACCGAGTTGCAACGACGGGCGGGGCGTCCCATTCGTGGGTGAAGGCAGTTGCCATTTTCACACATAGCCGCACTCGATGGAATAATTAGTGATTTCAAACGGCCACAGATGCCTTTTCGACGTGATGTTGCAAATGAGGAATTCGAAGGGCGGCGCTTTCGGTTTCCAGCTAGCGGCGAGGAGATGCCCACAGGTCTGACTGCAAATGTAACGTTCTATTGTTCTATGTCCTTGAGACAGGGCCCATGGCGAGGGAGCAATGATTGATATGAATAGTTTGGGATGCGCAATAGCTACGTGGGCGATGAGGCCGTCCGTTCCCAAATACATGTTACTTCACAACACTGGAATTACGGGCTGGGGCACTGTGGATTTAGCAGGCTGCATAACGCACAGACTCAATGGATGTTTCTAATGTTATGTGAGTAATTATTCAGGCATTTTGATCCCGTGATGAGGGAATGATGGATGGATGCATGGGCAGGTGATTTGATACAGAGTTTGCCATGTACAGGGCTTCTTGGGATCTATCCGCCTCCCCTACGCTATGTGATGCAGGGCTGCCATAGTGGGACCATCGTCCATCTGGCCTTGTTGAGCCCTCCCTGTCTCGAGGCGCCCTCAGACACTCGTTTGTGATGGTGTTTGCACCTCGATATAGATGGTTATGAGTCGCAAGTGGTTTTGGGGTGGTGATGTTCCTTTGGAGTGGGCTAGCATGCATATGGCTGTGGATTTCGTGTGATCATTGAAGTGAGTTGTTGGTATGTAGTTCTGATGGCCATTCTGTTCTTTTTCTTTTCTTTTGGTTGACAGGTATCTCCTCCCCTTTTGCCACTGCCATCTGTATGCCACTCCTGCAGATGGATTTTACTCCCGACACCTGCTGCTTCGTGTTAATCAGTGGAGCAGCATTACGATCTTATGGGACGATCGCCAATGGGCCACATGCCCTTACGCAGTACTGGTGGCTCGGAGCAACATTTCGGCCTTTCAGCTGGACTAGTGCCTCCCCATTGGGACGGCCCTGCGGTTCTGTGCGCTTCCATGTTGCCTTTTCGTACGTGAATGTGGCTCTGTGTACCATGGGGGAACAGGGCGACACACAGGTAGTGGCTGGTCATTTCTTGCGGAAGCAGCCCACAATGGTGATTAGTGTTTTGGAGTTCATGGCCTGATGGCTGTATGTGCTTTGTGATTTTGATGTGCATAAAATTTCTATTCTGATTTGGCCCGTGTAGCGTTTTTCTTTGCAAGTGATGTGGCATATGCCTATTTGGGGGGCGATGTATTGTGAGGAGATCTGCATTGGGTTCCAGCTTCGGGGTTTAGTTGCGTGGTACTGTGCTGTGCGCGTTTGCCTACGAAGCCCAGTGAGGTCAGGGATGGGGGCTGCCAATATGCCAGTTTGAATGTTGTCATGCTCAGGGGCGGGGGATTGGGTTTTGTGTAACAGATGCCGGTCAGCCAGGTGGACTGGTTGAATGATGTGGTTTTCGGAATATTGCTGGTCACAGGTGCCTGTGTTTGCGTGCGTTTCTTGGTGGGGGACTGTGGTCATGTCCATTGGGATGGCTTCTGTATTCGTGCCATCTGTGCCCTGCAGCTCCCATTGGCCCCTCTTGTGTTTCTTTTGTTCGTTGGCATGCATGGGTGACTTGTACATTTCAATGGTTGCATTGTGGCTTCATTGCACCTACGGGGAGTTGTACTTTGTGGGCAGGGAGCGGTGTACAGGCACTCAGTGGGGCCGTTTACGGTTGATTCGCGATGCCGTACTTCTCGCCATGGCGGAATGGTACATTCCGCCATGCCTGATGGCGTTAGGTACATGTCCGCTAGGGTCGGAATTGGCGTACCGTTGCACCATGGTGGTGTTTGCGGTTTGGCATGGCGCGCGCGCGCGTGCTTGGTGCAGTTAGCGTTGGCGTTCACTACGGTGTGGCTAATGGCTTCGTACTTTGCGGTGACGGGTCATAGTCGCACCGAGCGCTATTCGATGGCGGTATTGCATTTCCGCCATCGTTTTTCGATTTCCGCCAGGGTCGTAATGAGGGCCAATTTGTGTTTTATTTATATGTACCATTGTCTGCATCTGATTGTCTCGGGTTCAATTTCACTGTTTTCAACCATACTAAAACAAGTATTGTATTACAGTGGGATGCTGGTACTTCGACCACAATTACATCATCCTTTGGAGCTGGTCCAGAGTATGAGGTATGCGTACTGACCGTTGCCTTGAATGAAAGTAAATAGTAAATCCTACATCTGATACTATTAGACAGTGACATTCATATAAATGTGCAGTTTTTCAAACGTTTATCATTTCAGTCCTAACGTTACAATGTCTACCGTAATGCCCTATACAATGCAAAATGCTTATGTGCAACATTACAAACAGTAGGTTTTGCACAGTGATCTCTGATCGAGTACACTTGCCATCAATCAGGTGAAATTTGAAATGTCTATTTTGACTAAATAACGTACACTGTTTACGAGGGTATGTATGTAAGCGATGTGTGTGATGAAAGAATTTGATTTCAAATACGATTAATTTTTTGATGTATATTCTATTCAAGGGATGTATACAAGGTCGGGAATTAGAAGAGGAGGCACATGGATCAGAGGTGGTGGACTAAGTTGCTGGTGCGGTCGTTACAGTGAAGAACACAGTTTCACTGAAAATCAAGAAAACAAGGGTAATTTACAAATAATTGTGTTTACGAAAATTGGTTTCGGCTGGTGTCTTCATAACATGTTTTTTTTTTAAATCTAAAGTGCTATATACTGTATGTTGGATTTGCATTGAACATATTTTTACAACCCATCTCCTAGAGGCCCAGAAGGAAAAGAAGTATAAAGACACAGACAACAAATGAAACCAAAGATGCTGCTTGCCAAACAGATTTCACCATGGAGCAACTATTATTTGAGGCGCGGTGTATTCCAGTCAATAAGATGACTCGAGATGCTTATGCCCAATGGCCAGAAAATTAATTGAATGTGACCGGCGAAGTGAGCAAAGTGTTTTTGGACCATTGCTACAATATGAGAACTCAACAAGATGAAGAAGAAACTGAATATAAGGAAGATGTTTTGAATTACTCAGTGACCACTTCACACAATCTACACCCGCAAAAAAATGGCCACCCAATAAACAATCGACATTGACGGTTTCTCCAATTTGTGTGCAAACAACACAAGCTGAAATAACAGACGCTGAAGCCTCAACGCAAATGACTGAGGAACTTGCCAAAGATCTCGACTTCAGTGTGTCCTGTTCGGCCGATATGTCCACCACAGTTGAGTCACAAACCACATTCATGCAGGACAATAGTCTAATAAAGGAGCACAAATACATTTTATTCGACAGCTGCCTGATAGAGATTTTACTGATGCTGAAATGTCTCCATCCAGTGAGGGGGGAAGTATGCAGGCAGCCATTGGTGAATGTGACTCATGTATCACAAGGCACTAACCTGAAAATCCAAGCCACCTGTGCCCAGCTCCATGCTACATTTTCATGGTCCACTAAACCGATGCTGGGCAAAGTGCCAGCTGGAAATCTACTGTGTGCAGCAGCTTTACTTTTCAGTGGCTCTACTTTTAGTAAGTTGTCAAGTTTCTGTCAATTTATGGGACTTCACTTCCTTTCTAAAGTGCAGTACTACAAATATCAACGGGAATATTTATTCCCTGCTATTAGTGAAGCCTGGAAAATTGAACAAATGTCAATTGAAAGGAAGTGTGACAGCCCCGGATTTTCAGCAAAGTACTGCACATACCAATTTCAGGACACAGAAACTGAAGATACTGTGAGTTAGGTGGCCGTGCAGGTGTCTGAATGTAAATCCTCAGTGGCCATGGAGAAACATGGTTTTATAAAATCCCTGGAAGATCTCCAATCGAGGGGAATGCAAATAGACCTCATAGCCACCGACAGACATGTTTCAATAGCCAAGGCCATGCGAGACAAGTTTACAAACATTCACCATCAATTTGATGTATGGCACATTGCCAAATCAATCAATAAAAAAATCACAGCTGCTGGCAAAAAAAAGGGTTCTGAAAATATTTTACAGTGGTCCCAGTCTTTGAGCAACCATCTTTGGCGGAGCTCTAAAACTTGTGGTGGGTCTGTGGAAATTTTACTTGAAAAATGTGCTCATTAGCTCATTAATGCACCACTGTTCCCACGGTTATGATTGGACTGAAAACCGACATTTTCACCAATGTGCACATGCACCTTTATCGGAGGAGCAGGAATGGTTGGATCCATCTTCACCTCCACACAAAGCTCTTGAGAAGATCGTGTTTGATAAAACTCTATAAAGCGATCTGAATGGACTCACAGAATTCTGTCACACCGCAGATTTAGAGGTGTTCCACAATATGTGCCCAAGGTACAGGCCCAAGAGATTGCATTTTGTCATACACAGGATGCAATACCGAACATTACTAGCGGTATTAGCGCATAACAAGAACGTGGGGAGAAAACAATCAAGGACTGCGGGAAACTTTGGAATGCTTCGTTTCACAATGGCCTTTGCGAAAAAAAGCAAAAATGGGTGGTCAAGCCAATATAACAGGAAATGGAATTCGATTTTGTGAAAGATCCTACTTTGACTGTGTTGGACATGCATACTCATGGAATCGATCATGATTTTGTTCCTAGGACACATACATTGCCACAAAACATTGCAAACGTGCCCTGTCCACCGAAAGCAGACCTCATGGAACAGTTCACTTCCCGGTTCAAATGATTAGCAGCTATTTATTTGTTCAACAATGTTTATATAAATTTTCCAAATGAAACATCCAAAGTGTCTTTTCAAATGGATCCTGTTTGTCAATTGTACAAATAAAGCATCCAAATTGTCTTTTGAAATGTATCCTCTTTGTCAATTTATTTTTCAAAAAGTGCTTTTTGGAGGATGCCATACAATGTAACGCTAACGGGAGTGAAGGTCACTGCATTTGAATTTTGCTTGTGAGCTGTGCACACCCACGCACCCTACACAGTATTATGTTAGATTGTTTTTCGTCCTTGGAAGAAAGGGAGGATTCGGAATCGAATGAATGAAGGGAGATGTCCAATACCGTCAAAAATGATTTGTATTTACATTTTTAAAGAGCTCACACAGCCCGCAGGCATCGAGCCACTGTTACAGGAATTGTTTGCTTTGTATTTGCATAATTGTTTTTCTCTTAGTTGCATATTTATAAAGTGCTTAAACACCCAGAGGTTTCTAAGCACAGACCCGGGGATCGAACCTGTGTTGCTTCGTGTCGTCTTGTTTCCAAGGCGCACACGTTGCTGCTGAGCTATCCTCCCGGGACAACCATAAGGTTAAACATTCCAAAACTGGACAAAGGAACATGTAATTTCATTTTATGGAATTTCGTTGATCTGAACGGAGAATGGAAATGCTGAATATTATGTAAGTTTTACTGTAGACGAGTTTATAGACGAATGAGTCAAGGTTTCATTTTCTGACCGGTATTGCTGGCTTACATTGTAATGGGTTGTTGTTTGTGGCATATTGCAATGACACGCAAAAACAACCTGTGTGTATTTGTCTTTGTCCCGGGCACATGGGCAGTCCAGCACCGAAAGGCATGTAGTCCACATCTGGCTTCCCCCAGGTTCCAGCAACACCAAATTCCACACTAATATTCCATTAAAATGCCATCTATGTGTTCTTCTAATTCTTCCGTCAGCTTCTGCATCCGCATCCCATTGCGAGCTAAACATACGCCATAGCACTAACCTCTCAAGCACATCGTAGACTCCAACTTTCAACAATGTTTTCTATGTGTTTCCATTGTTTCACGTTTGTGTTCATCATTAGTTTTCACACGGTGCAGAATTAATGGGTAAATTGATAAATTAGAATAAAGAACGGCTACTGAGACACATTTCTGTTATGTTTTCTACACAGCTACATTCTTCCATTCTGCGAATTTCATCATTTCCAGATACCAATTGATGGCTTCTTCAGCAGGCAGTTACAGATATACCTAAATGGCTGGATTTCAATCACGCTATTTTGGGACGATCGCCCCAGGCCGATATGCCCTTTTGTGGTACCAGCGTTAAGAAGCAACCTGACATCATTTACGGTGGTCTAGCAACAAGCTAACGCAGAAGCCTTGCAATTCATGGTGCGTCCAACACGCTTCTTATACCCAATGGAACACTGTGTGACTCAAAATAAACATTTGTGGATCGAGAACAAAGAAAGAAATTACCAATGTGGTTGAATTTGGAAATGGTTAGATGTTCGCGGTGTGTTTATTGTGAAATAAAAGCACATTATAAATTGCAGAGAAGTGCGGTTTACTTCAAAAATAAGGCTTTGTATTCAAAATTGGGATGCACTTTGCTGTGAGAGGATGTGGGTTGATATTCCCAGTTCTGCGTGAACTGACGTCAAGACGTAGGTGATGACTGGGTGCGTTTGGCTATGCTGACCAGTAACATCATGGAGATAGGCGGAGAATATCTCTAAGAATGGTGATGTCAGCTTCAGGGGCGGGGGATATGATATAGTGCCGCCAGGGCAATGCGGCAACAGATAAGATTAGCAGAAGAGGGCCACACCCTGCTGCCTCATTTCGCATCTGTAAAAGTGAGGAAAACTACGGTAAGGTGCATGGGAAATGTTTGTACGATCGATCAATGTATGCTTAAAAACACATGCCCGAACGCTCGGGACAATAATATTTTTGAGCGCACTATTCCTTTAAAGATAATGATAATGTTGATGTTGGGGTGTAAGGGTGAATCAAGTCGTTTTTAATAATATTCAAAATTGTGCTCATGAGGAGGGGCAAGATGGGAGATTTTTAAAGAGGATTTATAGATTATGGATATTTTAGGTCCCAACATGGAAAAGAGGTTCACACTAGGTAAATTGTACTAGGCCATGGTGTGGCTGGGTTAGATGGGATGTTGCAATTAAATATATGTTCAAAGAAGCTAGAAGAATTGAAATTAGTGTTACTTTGTGTTTTAGTTGGATACATTTTAGAGTCACAGTAGGCAGCAGCCTGAGTAGCAAAAGAATTGATACAATGTATTGTGCGATGTACAATTTGTAGCGCTGAGAAGTATGTAGTAGGGAGCTTTATGTATGCAAGAGAGAAGTTCATTCAAAGGGAAACTAACAAATGGAATTCAACAATGGTTTAGATTGCAGATACACTTAGGGCATTGGGAAATACGGGGTAAATTGTGTTTTTTTATTAGTTTGGGTCTGCGTGAGTCACAGAATCTTTTGGTTTTGCAAGAATGGATTTTTACCTGGCTTGGAAAGCTGGAAGAGCGAGGTCATGGAAAGGGATAGGAAGTGAACCACATTTGGGCAGCTGGTGATAGCATCACAAAGGGCTGAAGGTGAGAATAGAATAAAAGGCCATCTGGTTGGGTTTTATGACCAGAATGAGTTTGTAGATACAAGAGGCATTCTTCCTGAGAGCACGTAGGATTGTTGATCAAAGATCAGGGAAGTCTGGTGACATGATGGTTTGAATTGGTGGTTAGTTAATAAACCACATGTGAGGGGTGCTTAAGGGCAAAATTTGTCCAGTGTTTTATGGGCTCTCAGAAAAATATGCAGTATGTGTGCTGGGGCCTGTATGATTTGAGAGTTGCAAATAAGGTGACGCATAAAAATGTAGGAAAGAATAACATGAGACACCAGCGCATCTGGGGCATAAGAATGTTAACTGCTGGTAGAAAGGAATTATTTTGTTTTTCTCCCTCCGCTTGTCTATAAGTATTTGTGAAAAACCTTGTACATCACATACTGGGTTAAAGTTTCTCTGACAAATGGTGCAAGTTAACTGTTGAATTGTTTTAAGTTAATACACCAATTAAGTATATTTTAGGATTGTATGACCAACTACAGAAATAATCACTTTGTCAAAGGGGAGTGTGTCTTGTTCAAGTGTCCAATGGGGTTAGCGAATGTAAAGGGGAGAGAATCGGGTTAGTGTTCTGTTCGAAGGAACTGACTATCCCCTCCTGATTAGTAGCATGGAATAAACTTGCTTTCCTGCTAAAAGTGCGTTCATTTCTCTGTGGAAGGCATTTTTTCATATTGGAATGTTTGAATCACTTCCTTACAAGCCTTCGGTCCAGTTGACTGTTGTGATGGTCCAGATTCAGCGCTGTCAAGGAGGGTGCACATACCAGATATGCAAGTGACGTAGTTACGTAAAAGTGACATGGGGGTGACATTGTGAGTGGGGAGGTAATTGAGCGTGCTAAACGTTGCATAGGTATAGGTTGTTCAGAATCAGGAGCAGTGCCGTCCCCAGATATTTTTCATAGGGGTAGCCAGATGAGGTTACTCCCCTGGTCCCCCTTGGCCACCACTTGGTGGCGCCTCTGCACAGAAGGTGCAGCGTGAGAAATCCCATGGGGGAACGCAATGGAGGGTGGGTAATATGTTTTAGTGATGGGGTAGTTGTTACAGTGTGGGCACAGGGTGGGGGTGCAAGGCATCTTATAGGGTTAGAGGGAAAGTGGATTTTGAACAATATCTAAATAGTAAAGGAGCCATGTTTTTTAGGCCCATGTTAGCAAAGCATGTTCACAGACAGCTCATGATAAAGGGCTGCAGGCTTTTTGTGACAGCAATGTTTATTTTTGAATATCCAGCAAGAACAGTGCACAGTAATGTTACAAGACTGATGCTTGCCAGGAGGACGCAGTCGTAGAAAAGTCTCTTTATGAGATACTTTCGAGGGGACAGAGCTTTCCACCTGAGTGTCTGAGAAGAAGTGTCCGGGAAAAAGGAATCAAATACAGTTAATTAAAATATATTCACGGTGTAAGATAATTTTGAGAAGCACACCTGGCCGCAAGGTGTGAGATGGGAGCTTTGGGAATGAGGGGTGCATGACAGGGCGCCAATCAGCAGAGAGAGGTTTTGGTGTTCCTAGGGTGCAGCATTGCAAAGTGTCCTCACCGCCGGCTGGAAGATATCATTTTTCTACAAGCATGATGAAGGGTTCTTGATGCATCAATCCAGCTCAGCACTACCTCCAGAAATAGCATTCACAACTGGCCTTGCATTTATCAATAGGTTTGAGTAGTATGCATCATGTTAAGGATAGGTTGTCATCCATGCCATTGATTAGCAGTTTATCATTACTAGATCATTACTGTATCATTACTGGATCTTCGTTCCAGATCTTTGTGGTAGGTAGTTGTTACCTTTGCTCTCTCTTCACCTTTCTATCTCCTAAAGGAGTAGTAAGGAAAATTGCTCCTCCTTTCTGTCTACTTCTAACTTCCATTTGTTCCCTGAAACCTGCTAGAGCACTGACTAGAGACGATTTCATGATTTTGGCTTCTGCAAGGACATTGGTGAGTTGATGGTTTTTTAGCATTTCTCTGATGCTCTTTCGGTGCAAATGCCTTTATTGCCAAAGGTTTTGGTAGTGTAGGGCTGTGAAACAGGCAATGTTAGGTGGATCATCATTGCTAGATTCACCATGTAGTCCAGCCTGGAGGTAGGCTACTCAAATGCTTCCTCCTTTGCCTTGAAAATACCACACTGCTTCACAAATTAGTCCCAGAGACTGTTCTTCCAGTTTTTTTTTTCTCACCAGCTTGAGCCAGAATCCGTATGCACAGCATCTTTTTTCCAGATATCAGTGAGGTTAAGATTCCATGATACAATAAAAGATCAGGGACAGGTACGGTCATTATTTTATTAATGGGACAGAGTGATGGAGATCATAATGGGAAATAATGGGGCAGAGCATGGAAATCATTGTGAATAGTTCTCCTTTGTAGACACCTTCATCTCTGCAGACTTCCCCCTGCCTTCCATTTTACAATGTTACCTGCTATATTAATAAGAACAACAGGGGCACAGAAAATGAATTTGGAAATTTGAAGACAACTCATTTATTCTCTAAACTACTGACTACATTGCCTTCCACATATTTACAATGAAAGGAGTGGCAGGTTTTGCAGCATCAAACTAAACACACTCTGCAATATTCCAGACTCTGAGAGTCTTAGGGAGCACTCACTGAACACCTATTCTGCAGATTTTAGGAGGCTTTTAGAATGCCCTGTTTCAAAGGGTATACTTACACCAAAGGTGGCTAGGGGCTTCAATGCATGCTTCCAAACTCTTGCTTACTTAACCCATCGTCCATTCAAATATCTCTTCCATTCAGCTCTGGAAGTCCTTTTGAAGAATAACTGTGCTAAATTTTAGAACTCTTGCATGGACATATAAAGGGAGAAACAATACTGAGAAATTGGTGTTTAATGCATTGGGGTTTCCAGAGATCCAAAAAAACACACTTTTTGAGACATGTATTTCGATATTGTCTGCTTTGATTTTTGGGAGAAACAAAGTACTTACTTGGGAATGGCGCACGACACAGCTTAGCCTTTCCTCATCCACGATAGAATACACTAATTAGGACTCCCTTGATCAAATGGATCCCTATGGCGTCCACCTGATTTATGCTGGTGGACCCCACATAGAACTCCCACGTTTGCGCATAAAAATGCATGCCGGCACAGATGATGAGCCATTTGTATGATAGAGAGGAAGGAAGCGTCAGAAATGCAAGTTATGTTCCTACGATCCATTATCTACGCCAGTATGCATTGTCAAGCTCGTGCAAATGCCAGACATCCCTATGGAGGTCACCTACTTTATGCACAAATAAAGCAGGCGGACCCCCATAGGGATTCATAGTACATGCTCCCGGCCAGCATGACAAGGAGCGTTACAATTAAACCCTTTCTGACATGCACGCATGGCAGGGAGCATGTACAATTACAATTAAACCCTCCCTGACGTGCACACATGGTGGGAAGGGTTTCATTGTAATTGTGAGCACTGCTTGCCATGGGAACATGGCAAGCAGCGCTCACCATGAAACGTAAATGCTGTCTGGCATGCAACCATGTCAGGCAGCGTTTATTCACTTGGCACTGCAGAGTGCAAATGTGAAAGGGAAAAGGCGGATTATGCACTTGTAAGCCGCCTTTTGCCCTTTACATTTGCACCCTGAAGTGCAAATGATGAACATTTGGCAGTGGGGAGCTGTTTACGTTGCTGTGCAAATTTAATGTCTCTCGGCCGACAAATTACTCATTTTTGGAACATGAGCCCCAATATCTGAACACTATCCCTATGTGAAAGAATGATTAAATTGGAACAGGGTTTTTAGAACCAGTGAACGTTAGAAAGTCGTTATAGGAGTCAAAGGACTCGACCAGAATCAAACGGATGTTTTCTTTGTTGAATGGGTGGCTCTGACACTTAGAAGACACTTAGAAGAAATTCTGAGAAAAAAGCGTGTAACATTTCAAAGTGAAAATGTAGACATATATAGCTCAGCGATTTAAGGTCCGACCCTCAACCTCTGTGTTCGGCTTGTAATCCGACATGAGTGCTATATAAAACAGAGTATTATTATTATTATTATTATTATTATCATTATTATTATTAAGTTAGATAGGGGTTGTATTATGACAGAGAAAGTGGTGTTGTCAGACAGAAGAGGGGGTTAAAGTTATGCTGTCAAGGAACTAAGCAAAGTTTGTCAGTACATGTAAGTGCAAGATGTTGAACGGTCAGTGCTGCCCTCTTTCTTGCTAGATTCTCTGGCAGGTGGTTGCTGCTCCTGCACAACACTGTGGTGATTCCCTGAGGTCCTTGGTGTGGATGCAGAGGTGCAGGGTGGTTTGCTATACTGGGGAGCATCAAGACTTGATGTCAGACTAGAAGTTCGGTGGTCACAGGCATGATTTTTCATCTTCCCGATAGTAGTACTACTAGTACCAGGAATTTGAGGGGTGACGTTTTTTAATTCTAATTTAATATTGTAAACATCAAATAAACGCATAGTTGGTAATTATTAGTTAGCACTGTATGAGGCAATATACACTGACGCAGCGGACTGGCCCTACCGGTAAAAGTCTGTTGAACAAGTTAAGGGCCCAAGCTAGGATATGGGTATTAAAAAATCAAAATTGAAAAAAAAGAAAACATATGTTTACCGTGCAGAGTGGCGCTGCACAGTCCTCCTGAAGTCCATTTTCTATGTTGATGGCCGCAATGTCATAACCAAGGAAATGGCATTCAGAAGGACGTGCAGTGCTGCACTGCATGGTAAAGATATGTTTTCTACTTTTTCAATTGAAACACCCCCTTAGCACCCGTGTAGAAACTATACGGGTGCAAAGAGGTGAGGGAGGAGCGGGGAAGAGAAAGGGGCGCTGGCCAGCAGCACTCAGGCTGCTCGGAACGCAGGCTTATACCAGAGAATACAGCCCATGTTTCGATCTTTCTGCTTGGCCAGTGCCCCCTTCCATGAAGTGCTAATATTGTATAAAAAAAAAGGTAGCAGGCGCCCCTCTCTCGAAAGAACACGGCATGATAACCTGTTCAGTGGTTGAGAGTTCGCAGCCATCTGCTTTTTGCTCACTGTACCTTTCACAGATGGGAAATAGCCATTTGCATATCAGTCTTTGCTAATATTGTGTGCTGTCATGAATCTGTCTAGGTTCAATGTTCCAAGTGAGTAGTAGATAATTGAAGAATGTTTGAATGCAATTAAAGTGATGTCTGCTACATACAGAAGGCTCAACAACTGATCACTGTGGATGTGACCTGGGCGTTTAAAAATGAACTGTTACCAAATGAACACTGGTTTCCCTATGGATGCGCACTCCTATCAACAAACCTTTGTGTGCATATAAAATAAATGGATGCTTGGCATAGGTGACCTTTAACATAAAACTTAAAATAGGTCAGACCAATACTTGCTTGTTTTATCTATTGATATACCACTAGCAATACGATTGTCTGGCGGGGAGCCAGAGGTCTACCCCAAATGTGCTGTGGTGGGGGAGCATAAACAAGAAAGAGTGTCCCCAACACCCATGATAAATCTGTCTTCATTCAATTTCACAACGACTCGTTGTGTCGTCCTAAAAATAATCCCAATGTATTCAAGAAGAACATATAAAGTCATAAACAACCATACCATTAGAAAAAACAATGCAAAATGTGAAGAGCCACAATCAGCAAACAGTCATGTCACAGACATCCGTGTCACTCGTACTACAGAAAACAAGAGGAAGAGGGTTAAATTGTGTGATTAACAGTTGATTGACCTTGCAATAAATGTATTATATCGCTGCTCGACACAACAAGATGCCCCATATTTTAATAGAGTCATACAATTGACATAAAAAAACATGTATTTCAATTAGACTGACATGTGTCAACGTTATGTGACTGTAATTCTCTGGCATGGTTTTTCTCAGCGTCTAAGACGGATTTTATTGGACATCCCTAATAGTATGAACCATCGCCTTATTCTTTTGTAAAGTCTTTGTTCTAATTTCCACTTCACTATAGCCACACATTCAGCGAAATCAAAAACAGCAGTGAGAAAAATGCCTTCATCTGTTAGTTGTCTTTCAGAAATTGTGTTATGAGTACACCCAGGCTGTTATGAGTACACACAGGCTTTGAATAATTAATCAGAGATTTCCGTTACATGCAGCCGCTTTGCTCTCCCCTGGATGCTTTTAAGTTTGCATACATCCTTTCGTGATGAATGTTCTCACAGGCATTTTAATCCACAGCCGTGCATGGTTGGCCTTCTCAGCTAGGAGCATGAATGATGGGCTCGTGCTCCGGATATATGTTGTTGCATTCTCTGATGAGTTGCCTGTGTCTGTGTTTGGAAGTGCTTTAATCAAAGGAACATTCCAAGGCTGGCCAATTTTCAATGTTGCGGACTGAAGTTTACTTCGGGAAAGGGCAGATGGATTACGCCGGGGTGAATGTTGATCTGCAATATGTTTGTACACTGTAGTACTTGGGCATGTATTTAAAACATGGATCAAGGTACAGGTGGTCCCTCTAGGAGTAGTAGTGCATAATCTGGGTTACTTCTGGTATTAGTGGTAAGAGTTTGTGACAGTGAGACTGAGTCAACTAACCCAGACATTCCCACCAACACTTTCGTCAGCACTGTAATTTAATTACGGCCAGATACCACAGTGGTGTGGAATTATCGAGACATTGGCAATCTCCCCACTACCTGACAGGTTGTCATTAGCAGATGCACTGGCCACTAGAGTCTAAATGGGGGATAAGGGGAGCCATGAGAGAGCATGTTAGAGGCGAGGACTAGAGGAGTATGGAACCTGTATGCCAGTCAGACCCAATCAGGACAGAGCTGCAACAGGGGAGAATATGCAAGCTGAGCGTTTCAATTCAGGATAGAGATGCAAACTAACCAACCCTACTAACAATGTCCCTTTCTGCATACACCTCTCAAACTCCAAATCAAACACAACCAAACCTACAGCACAACAAACCGCACAAACTTCACTACATTGCAACAACAAAACGAAAACACACATAGCCTTGCACAACAGTACACAACGACTACCGGCCGCAAACAACCCGGGCCCAGCCAACGGACCCACCGGGCTGAGGCCGCCAACAGCACATCACTGCTCTCTTGCACTTTTCCTGCTTCCTCCCACTAACTCAACCTCCCCTCCTCTTTCAGAGCCGCCAGAGCGCCAAGGGACCGCTACGGTGGTGATAGTGCGCGGTACAAATGTCCTTTAACATTAACATTAACATTAACAGTGTGATGGGGTAATTTAGGAATCTTCCGGGAAGGTTAGTTATGGTACTGGTACCTATTGCCATTGCTTGTCAATGGTGGGTATTTTAGGATGGATTAACCATTTCCGGGAAAAGAGTTGTTAGATGAGAATGAATATAGTCTGTTATCTGGCAAGTATTATGGAGTGCATATGTCACCCGTGGGAGTTCCAGCAACTGGGTGCAGTATGCACAACATATATTTAGAGGGCACGTGCAGTGTGTGCATTTAAGAGTTAGATTATGGGCATAGCTGGGTTGGCATCTTGTGAGGGTCCATGCCATTGAGAGTGTATAACAAGTGAAGTGTTATGTTTTACCCACAGAGGGTATGGTGTCAGGCTGTGGTGTATGGCAATTGTAAGCGTTATGCACAGTGTGACAACACATATACTATAATGCAGCATCTCGCTTTAGTGTATTCCCAGTGTAAAATTACTATTGTTGTATAGCTATTGTGGCACCATGAAGTATAGTGTGCTCAGTGTAAGGTGTGAATGGATATATGGTTATTGTTGTGGCAGCACAGAGTTTTGTATGCCCAGTGTAAGTTATGTAAGTGTGTACAGTTATTGTTGTGGCAACAGAGGGTAGTGTACGCCAAATGTAAGGAATAATGGATGTATAGTATTATGGATTATGGAATATTTTATGCCATCACACAGTCGTGTATGGTGCACCCCTTGTGAGAAGGGTATGGGAATGTGTGTCAGGATTCTGGTATGGTAGCATCAGCATAATTATAATGCATGACTGTTTTCTATGTCTCTGCTATGTGTGTGTGAGTGGGTATTTCTGTGTGTGTGTTTGGAAAGAAGGGAGGTGTGTTTTATCTGCGTTCCTTATTTCCCAGTAAGTATGGTGAGTGACAGTGAGTGTGATGTCCGAGGATGGGTGATGTAATCTGTGAAATGGGAGTGAAGGTAGAATGTGTGTAGAATGCATTTCTTCTGGTGTTCTATGCAGTGTGGGTTGTAGGCAATGATGTACTTTATTTATGATGTAACTTAATACAGGAACTTGCATGACGACTTAATTGCTGTTCATACGATATATTGGTATAACAAATTCATGTATTGCACCAAAAAAGAACAACAAATCTTTAACATTTTAAAAGCTGATATAAAATCATATTTTTTCCATTCTATAGAGCAACAATATAGTGCGTTGCTGCACTATAGTTAAGGTGAGTATCAAGTTCCAATGTAAACCAGAATATTGAATACCTTATAACTTTTGAGTTACATGATGGATTTAGCTGATATTTTGCAAACAAATGGTTTGTCGCATAAAGTATCTGACAGAGATATTGGGGGGGCCTGTTCCTTAAAACCATTATATATCGACCTTGTTGATACGCAGCAGAGAGTCTGAGCGGCTTTTCAGAAATGAAAGCACTTTTTATTTGCTCAGTGCAAGTGATTGATGCCATATTATTGGGAGAAGCAGTAAATGAAAAAATTCAAAATGCTATTTGGTGGAGGAAAAAGGATGCCACCAATCTTTGGAATTAACTCCTTCACGACCTTACATAGTCTATCAACGTTCTCGACATCAGAAAGAGATTCAAAACTCTTCTGTTTATGTAGTCACTTCTATGGGAACAGTGATTGTTTTGATCCACAGGGCTTAGAAGGCCTGGCCATAGGAGCTATATAAATAACAATAGCAATAGCAATCACATCAGGATAGAGGTTGGGAATGGCATAGAAGACACAATGTGAAGTTGGGGATTTGGGGGTGGTTCCGGGAGCCAGTTAAAGGTAGAACACTTTTGGTTTATCAGGAGAAGAACACAGAAATCTCAAAAGATTCCAGTGGCAAAGCCGCAAGACGTGCTCAGAAACAAAATGTGTGTCACACAAAGCGATGAGTGATCTGGGGTAATAGGCAGTGATGGGTTCTGGAAAAAAGAAGGGGGGCACATGTTAAGTGCCTGTGAGGATGTGGAAGACTTGTTCATTCTGCGCAATTGTTCGCATAACCGCTACTCTACCGTAGGAATTTCAGTTATTTGAAATGATTACTGTGAAATGATCTTGTGAATAAGGAGTTAAAAAAAAGAGTTGTAACATCCGCAGTGCCTACTTCTACTGGGAAGGGGGCAATGGTTGTTTGGTAATACATGGTTCAGTGGGCATGACTAGTGGAACGAAAAGAAAGATAGGCTGTAAGAAGAATTGTACATTTAAATGTGAGCATTGAATATTTTCATAACAATTACTATTAAACATGTTTCTAATCCTATCTATTCTTGTTTTGTGTACTACTACATATAATTAATATATTATGTTTGAAATAACTGAAATAGATTTTCCAGAATCAGGTACTTTCCCTGCAATGAAGTATTGTAATTGTTTACTAATAGATGAAATTAAGACCATTTGGACATTGTTATATATTTTTATTTTAAACTTTATAAGTTGATATCTACTACAAATGAATGTTCCACATGTAATTATATCATACTTCTGAATCAGTGTATTGTTCTATGTCATGTTGTTATTAGTGTATGGTGCAATCAAATAAAATATGTATCAAAAGAGGTCAACACATATATTCTTACTTATTTAATCAGTAATGTCACGTTTGATGTCATTATTGATCTCATTGGTGATGCCATGTATGATGTAACTACTGAGGTCATCAGTGATGTCATTAGTGATAACATCAGTGATGTCATCTGCAATGTCATCAGTGTGATCATTCAATGCTGCACAGGGAGTGCATAGTTAAGGTGGACTTGGTCAAAATGTGATTGCTGAATTTCAGGTGTTTTGTTGCGTTAAAACTGATCGCCTTAACACTCTCTTAACCAAGGCTTTTTTTCACTGAATAGAACTTTGTATTTATCTTTAAGAATTCTGCCAATGAGTCTTTGCTTATGCACTCCCAATTCATAGTACGTAACTATGTTTTAGTGCAACCTATGATGACTAAAGGACATCATCGTTTGTAATTGCCTATCCCTGACCAATCACACACATTGGGCCTCATTATGACCTTTGCGGAACGGGTTAACGGGCTCTGCCAATGGAGACGGAGCCGTTAAACCCGTTCCGCGAAATTACGAGGTCCCCTCGTGGGCCCCGGTAACGACGCCTGGTCTTCTACTAGCCACTCTTAACTATAAAGAAGCCTTACTCCAGGCAAAAAAAGATTCCTACAACATTTGTATTGTGTCTGCCCAGTCCAACACCAAGGAATTATTCAAAATTCTTAAGTAACTTGAGACACCTGCAGCACCCCCTGACTCGTGTACGAAAGATTGCACTTGGTGCCCGAATATTCAGACAGCACTCCTAGGTAAAATTGCCACCCTCCAAACTAAAATCAGAGAAAAACAAAATTCTCTACAGTCAGACCAACCACTTACCACTCCTATACTTAATACTTACCAAGCCATTATCCGCTCACAAACCGTTCTCCTTCTCCCCGCTCACCACCCTTGAAGTAGAAGGAATTATAAACAACCTCAAACCGTCCAACTGCCAAGGCGAACTTGCCCGGCACCTATCATCAAGGAAGCATCTCGCGACTTAGCCCCTTTCATCACAGCATTCATAATTGCCTCCTTCAAGACCGGTATAGTCCCGGATAACCTTAAGGATGCGTGGGTTATCCCACTTTTCAAAAAACCCTCCGTTGACCCTAACATCCCAACCAATTTTAGACCAATTACCACGGTCCCGTTCCTGCTTAAAATCTTGGATCATGCAGCCTACCTGCAGATTCAAGAATACCTCGAATCCAACAATCTTTTGGGGTTAAGACAATCAGGATTCCGTCCTAAACATGGCACGGAATCAGCCCTGATTGATCTGAAAACTCAGATGGGGACACTAAAGGACAATGGAAAGTTAGCTCTACTCCTTCTCCTTGACCTCGGCCTTTGATTTGGTCAACCACCAAATACTCTGCCAACATTTTAAATCTGCAGCCCACTTCTCTGACTCTGCCAATGCTTGGATCCATTAATTCTTGAGTAACAGATCGATGAGGGTCTTCTCACCCAGAGCATCCCATTCACTGTGGCGTTCCTCAAGGCTCTTGTGTGTCCCCTACGGTGTACAACGTATTTACCAAGCCCCTTTTCGATGTGCTTGACTCTCTGGGCATCTCCTACACCAACTACGCGGACGATACCGAGATACTCATTCCTATCACGGGTGACTACACAGCCGACACCAAAGCCTTGAATGATGTCTACCTGGTCATTCAGGCCAGGATGGCACATCACACACTTTGCCTTAACGATGATAAAACCGAGCTCCTACTACTAGGATCAAGCCATCGCCTTAATAAATTAGATCAAACTTACAAGTCCTTCACCATCGATGGCAATGATATCAAGGTTTCCAAAGACACTAAAACTCCACACTTTCCTTGAATAGACAAACAAATGCAGTAAGGTCGGCATCAGCCTACACTTGTAAGCTCATCACCGCCTGTCGAACCTTTCTAAACTCCATCAACTGCATCACCCTTGCGAGAACACTCATTATGGCCAAAATCGACTATTGTAGTGCTCTCTACCTAGGGACTAGTCAAGCCAACCTCAATAAATTGCAAACTGTACAAAATAATGCCTTAGGGGCAGCCATAAACATCTCGAGACGCTCCCATATCTCCACCGTCAGATCCAATTTACGTTGACACCGGTAAAACAAAGAATTGCCCTGAAAACTCTAGCCTTGACCCACAAATGCCTGAACACCAACGCCCCACCCTACTTCTCCGCTCGCCTTACACTCCACACCTCCTCTCGACCCACTAGAGCAGCTCAAACTCACAGCCTCACCTTGCCCAGATTCAAACTCCAAAAGGCGGTGGTGTGAGCTTCCCTGTCCTAGCTTCCAAACTCTGGAACACTCTGCCTACTCCTATTAGAAATTAATCATCGTTCCAAACCTTCAAGAACAACGCTAAAACCTGGCTGTTCTCAATTGATTTATGAGGCACCTCACTGCAGCCCTGCTTCCACTTGTAATATAGGCTCTGTGTATATACACCTCTTATTGCACTTGTATTATAATCTGCCAATGGTTCTCTTCTGCATATTGTTGTTTATTTGTGTAAATATACTGTTTATGTACTGATTATTGTAACCTGTTAAGAGTATGCGCCCGGTTGCCCCTGGGCCTGGTCTGCGCTTTATAAATAAACTAAATTCAAACTTCAAACTTATATGTACATATATATCACCAGAAATATTCACTCCTGTAGTACAATGCAGGTTCTGCTTTTTAATAAGTCGCATGCCCCAATTACTGTTTTCCGTGTACTAAAACACACTGGGTCCTCCGTTATTCTTTCTTTAATGTTTCTCACCTTCCCTGCTGTCCAGTGTGCCTACACAGTGTATGGCATATGGTGCTTGGCACAAAACCTGTTGCCAGGCGAACAAGCATCTCCCTCCGACATGCATGCGTGTCCTCACAATGACGCACGGTGGCTCTGTCCCCTTACTTTGCTCATTCCGAATGTACTGAGGGATGAATTCTTGTAGCCGGCGCATTCATGTGATGCACCATGCAACACCAGGCAGCTCCAGGTGACAGGCCCGTTCTCTCCAGCGAACGTTAGTGCACCGATGAAGGGAGACAGAGGCGCTCACCGAGAGGCTGGGCTGCTTTCAGTCATCCTCGTCACCAGTATTAAGAAAATGACTCATTTGATGTGTGGATTTCAGATATTTATTCTTCAAGATAAAGTCGCCATATAACAGCCGCCCAGGCCTTCTTAGCTTCTGCTTCCTGCTACCTCTCTCACTAACTCCAACCATTTTACTCTGAATCCAAACATTCTCTCTGCACCCGATTTTCCACTATGGAATCTCGTATCACGCCAGAATCCATTATTCCACACCTCACCACTTAATTATAATGGATAACTATGCACACATGACTATATGTACAAGTGTAACAATTGGCATATATTATTTTGCATTTGTTTAAAACTATAAAGCAAAGCAATACAAAAGTACTTATACTGAAATACAGCAAATATGTATGAATTAGTTATTTGAGATATGTGACAGGATATGCCTTTATAAGGAAGGGATCTCATATTACTTTTATTCACTTTTGGGCCTTCAAGAACACCATGAAGAATGTATCTGGGTCCTGTCCTCTCCAAAGCCCTCTGTCAGAGGTGAATACAGAAGCTCCAAAGCAGAGACACTCTCTTCCCTAACCATACTCAGGGCACATTGGGGATGAATATCTTTTGGACTAGACCCTCTTCTCTCTGCTAGCTACTCTGGTACCCAGGCTAACTCGCTGAATGTGAAGAACTCCTGCAAAAGGTAGCTAAACTCCCCTGGGACAGGAGAGAAGAGAACTAGGACCAATCTTTTTCCGTAGCCCCTGGATTGGACTCACAGCAACAGAAGAAGCAAAGCAACTGGTCCTCTGCATGCTACAGAGTTTAACTATCATCAAACTGTGATGGCACCACGTTCGAATGCCTTTGAACTGCCAGGACCTGGAGTGCTGCTTTTGGCACTGCATCAAAATCTGCCTCTTCAAATCAATAGTTACCAACATTTCGAACTGACTCAAACTTCAAACCTTCAAACACTCAAACACTACCTTCGAATCGCAACAAGCACCCACTTCAAACTGACTCAACGCCATCTTGCTGCTTAGACCATTACGACTTACTGCATTCAAACTTTGTGTGACCTGCATCTTCAACATCTGCTAAGCCTCCCATTTTTCAAACAATACATATACTTTTGGTAACATTGTTGGTTATGTATTTGCCTTTTACCATTGCTACAGTACCCATGCATCATTTAGATCATGGATATTTTATGTTCTTTCCACATGGGTGGGATTTTGTTTGTATTTTTGTAGTACAAATATTGCATGTGGTGTGTTTAATTAAAGCATGTTTATGTGAATATAACCTTGATTGAACTTTCCTTTATTTTGGACTATTGTACAGTTGCTGTTTGAGTTGCTACTGTGATCACATTCACACCCCTCCTAAAAGTACAGCCTGCCCTCAGCACACGTTATTACAAAAGGAGGAGTGAAGGAGACCTCTATTATCCATGCCTTTTTTACCTTTAAGATTGGGATCACTGTTTTTTTGTAGTAGCGTGACGGCTGAGCAGATGGGTTAGCCAAAACTCACCCTTGTACTCATTCAGGTCAGTAGTCATTTTGTCACAGATATCATCCTGAACACTCATTTCTTATACCACATATGCAGCTTGTGCTAGTTATAGGAAAAAAAAAAAAAAAAAAAACCTTCCAAATGCCCTGTGAGGAGAAGCATTATTAATCAATATGAATGAAACATTTTTTTTCTTTATTATTTAAGACCACTTATGGGGGGGGGTTTAAAAGAAGCACATACTTCACTGTACCACAGGCACATGTTCTCCACAATAGGCCATTACATGATAAAAAGGATGCCTCTGATTTTCTTTTTTTTTTTTTAGTGTCCATTATAGGAGAATGGGTCTAAAAAGAACAACGTATGTTTTCTTAAGAATAATCAATGCCAGAATAGAAAATAATTCTATTCATAGCTTTGATCCAATGAATGCCAGCCACCTTCCACAAAGCTCACCTGGAACAATATGTTGGGTGAAATCACCCAATTTGGTAATTCACTTGTAATCATCTGGGAGTTCAGTTGATTAGAGTGCTTGCTGAAAGGTTTGTAAACACAAAGGGCCTCATTACGACCCTGGCGGTAAGGGGTTTACGCCAGCGTTAGCTGCGCCGACCCCTTACCGCCAACTACGAGTTCCCAGAGCGCCATGGTCACTTTTCCGCCCGCTTTTTGCGGGCGTAAAAATCCATGGCGCTATGGGACCTCGGTGTTAAATACGCCACCGTAGTGTACGGTGGCGTAATTAACACCTTCCCCACTCCCATTGAGCCCTATGGGGCCGAAATGGGAATGGGGAAGGGTAAATGGGTCAATGGGGACTTACCGCCCCGCCAACCTCGGAATGGGGCGGTAAGTCCGCCATCCGCCATGGCGTAAAGGGACTTTGCGCCATGGCGGAAAAGTCCGCCGATGGCGGTAAAAATCCGCCAGGGTCGTAATGAGGGCCAAAGTGTTATGCCTTTACATCACCTTATCAAGACCCATCAACGTTCATAGTCAAACAGTGTTCCAATTAAAACCCTTTAGGATCTTTGTATGTTCAGAAAATGCATACAACTACCAATGAAATATGAGCCATGAAGGCAAATACTTCCATATATTACACTATTTTTAAAATAGGACTTCCATTTGTGAAGCAGGAGAAGTGATAGTAAACATATTGAGAGTATTCTCATTTTACTTCCTCTTCACATTATGTCCCTACCACCACTTTATGTGGCCAGATTGGGATGTTTAAAAGTACACTTGATGCTTTGACTTCCATACTCTCCTCAGAATTAAAAGAAAACAGAAAGTGGTTAAATCCTAATTATCTTCATAGCTAACTACTACCATCATAGGAGTAATGTATTCCCAGAATATTATGCATGGAAGACTTGGCATGGAATTGTATGACTTCCTCTCCCATACTGTTAACTAGACCTCTGTATTAAACCCTTTGCAAAATTAATTCATATATTTGTACTCAGATTTTACTCATACATCAATATGACTTTGATTCTGCTGCTGCTCCAAACCAATAGAGGCAGAGCATCGTGTGCTTCTAATTTTGTACATGGGTGAAAACAAGGGTTGCCATTGGCTTAAATTGAATTCTGGAAAAACAAGGTCCTCCTCGTTGGTATTGGAATAGACCTTTGGGACAGCTCATTCTCTCCTTCCCTCACCACAGGGATTCTCTCAACACATGCCCCATGGGTCAATACATGTGACTCAGCATCGATGAAGATTTTTAACAGGTTAATATTATAGTCAGCATGCGATATTGGGTATTAGGTGTGACAGTCACTGTATCAGCTAGAATTATTGTAACTCCATCAATTTATACTGGCCCGCCTTCATGTATAAATGAGTTCAGATGCTTCAGAATTCCACATCCTGCCGTCTCTCAGGTGATGTGTAAAGTTCTTGGGTTCCCCACAGATGACCATGATCTCAAGTGAAGTTCCAGCAACTTCTTTAATTAAGTTCAAGAAAATTGAGATAATCATATAAGGTCAAGTACATCTGGGTTCAGGGCAACATACACCTGCATCCTCCCAGGTAGGCTTACATCTCTCAACTGACCAACATAGAACCATTGAATCATACATCAACATTCTCACAACCCAGATTCTGTGTCACTCAGCATTCTGTTCCTTCTGCACAAGCAACAAAGAAACCTAATCACTACACATCTCCCTTCCTAACACAAAACAGACACACCAGCCAAACATCACATACAAGAAACACAATGCATCCACACACTCCAATTCCATGCGCATCCATCCCTACCGCTAGAACTAAGACTACATCCAGAACCTGAAAGCATTCCCAATAAAAATGGTACCATGACACCAACTACAATGCCCCTCCCCTTTTCTACCAAGTAAGGGAAAGACACTTCCATAGAAAATTGCACCACTTACAATCTATACCTCAGGAAAATCAATAATCTCTCCTCCTCTACCACACAACAACACACAACCCATGCTAACGCACACCACATCACTAACATAGCTCCAAACTAATTCACTGAATCACACACCAATGAACAAGGCTGGGTATTCCAAACACCCGAGTAAACAACAAAACAACATGTGCACAACAATTGCCTATGTCACCACCCTCAAATCATCGCCTGTATTCAAATGGTCCACCTGACAAACCTCAACCACTGAATGAGTAAGCATGAAAACACATCCCACACAACTAGAAACATCACAGTCACCTAAACAACCACATATACTCAAATCCCCGTAGCCACTAAAACCAACACTAAGATATGCACCTCACACTAAAAAAACCAGCCTGGACGTTCCGAACGTCCGGGTAAAACAACACCCATTGAACACAACCAGTGTGATATTGCTACCCCTTATTCATTACCTGTGTTCCTCAAAACAACCTAACACCACTTCTGCGAGTAATCATTTACACCACACACTCTAATTCATACAAGCACACAACTATAAAATCGCCAAAATGTTAAATACCTAGCACACCACAATAACTCACACATGCATATCCCCACACTGCCCTCTCAAAATAGTGTTACCAAATATTAACATCACTGCCAAATTATTTCTACACTTTAAAATTCTAAACATTTTAAAAATAGGCACAAAATAAATTTCCTTCCCCAAAAATTATGCATAAAAGTCCTTTGAACAGTCCCACCTGTGGAAAAATATGAGTGCAGACAAACTCTTCCACAACCTATTTTGAAATTCTGACCAAACCACTTCACTTTACTTTAAAGTCCATCTGTGGACACAAATATGAGTCAAATGTATTACTACAACGTTTCCTATTCTTAAAAAAATGGCCAACCTGAAAAATAAATTTGTTAGTGCAGCAAACACATATATTATCCATTAAACACATTGCTATACTCATTTCCAATCTACCATGTAATTCACATAAAATTGCATTTCAGCCTGTATTGTGCTAACAGAGGCTACGACATTCCCACTTCTTGCATTCACTCTCTCTCTCAGCTACACACAGGGATGTCTAAATCAAAAACAAGCCTCACATGACATCTATCATTAGTTAACTTTCTTTGTTATACCACAATATACAAAATATCAAAGGCAAACAAAACAAAACATTCAGTTTCTTGCTCCTGCCGTCCACGTCTTTTAATAACAATACCTTCAGGAACACTGCCCCACTCAGGTGTCCACCCCTTTAACTCAAAGTACCTCTGAAATATCCATTTTGGCAATTTGCATCTGTTGCTTCTTCAACTCCTTGAAATAAAAGGCAACACTGGGTGGAGACACAGCAGCAAACAAGCACCACAACGCCTCCAGAAGCCGCTCCCAAAAAAAAATGCTCACAGATACACAGCCTCGTCCAGCTCATGGATCCTGTGAACCCTTCAGGTACAGCTTTTTCTAATTGTTAGCAAAATCTCATTTGGACTGGCTCCAAGCCCCTCCAATGTTGTACCATGGGCTCCCAGCCCATCCAAGCACTGCAAGTGCTGACTTGGGCACTATGCCCCTCCAGCAATGCCATGGGCTCCAAGCCCCAAAGTGTATTCACGGGCTACAAGTCTCTTAGGTGCAGGTATGGGCTCCAAACCCCCTCAAACACTGGAATGGCCCCCAGGACACTCCTCTGCTCCAGGAACTTTGCACATTAGCCACCAATCTTCCATTTACCATCTAGGCACATTGTAGGTTCCTGACCTCTTCTGATGCTACTGCCCTGGGCTCCAGGCCCCCAGCTGCACAGCATGGCTTCCTCATTATCCAGGCGTAACTAGACCCCAGGCCTCTTCAAATTGCTACTGCCTTGGGCACCAAGCCCTCCATGCTGCAGCCTGGGTTACTACACCACTTTTACCAGTCTCTGGGCCCTCAGGCCTTTCTCAGTCTCTTGATTTCCTCTGTGCTTGACCTGTCTTACTAGTGACAGGCCAGCTGGTCCCTGGCTCTGGCGCAGCCCCTCACTTTCTGCACCTGTGCCCCTGGCGCTGGGCACTCCTGCGCCTAAAATCATAAAGCGCTCACCCTACCTAGGAGGTCTTCTTCTTGGGTTGGAGGGAGGTGTATGTGCTACCTTCAATGCTGTACCCCTAGCACAGCCTGCATCCTCGTCGCCAATGTAGGGTTCTGGGTTCCCCACAGATGACACTGACCTCAGGTGAAGTTCCAGCAACTTCTTTAATTAAGTTCCAGTACATTGTGATAATCATATAAGGTCAAGTACATCTGGGTTCAGGGAAACATACACCTGCATCCTCCCAGGTAGGCTTGCATCTCTCAACTGACCAACATAAAAACCTTGAATCATACATCAACATTCTCACAACCCAGATTCTGTGTCACTCACTTAGCGTTCTGTTCCTTCTGCACAAGCAACAAAGAAACTTAATCACTACATGGTGTCCAAAGGTACGAGCATAGCTCACTTATTCTCTGTCAGCTTCAACGGATGTCGGAGGTGTGCAGAATCCATTTCAACTTCATGTTCATTGCCCTTTGGGCCTCTCATGAGCATGCCTTCCGGTATACCAAAGACGGATATGATCCGTTCAGTACTAACCATCCAGTACCACACAATCAAGGACGCCAAACAAGAGCAGGAAAAACCTCTTTCAGTTCAGATGGTTCCAGAAATAGCAGCTGTTCACAACCAAGGGGCCAAAGAGGGTTCTGCAACTGCGGTCGAGGCCACAACCAAAGAAGCAGCAATCGGAACCCAAGAACTAGACGTAATTATGCACAAGGAAACCAGAACTTGTCGAATGGCCCACAAGTACAATTTCAACAAGGTTTTTTAGAGCAACGTCCAATGACAGATGATTGGGACTATGCGCTGAGACAAACCCGCAGTACCCATCCCTATTAGTGAATCTTTCGACCTATACTCCAACTATTGAGGATAAGGCAGTATTGAACAAAGGCTTCGGGTTTTTACCAACCACTAGGCACGACAAGTTTCAGATACAAATAGAAATCGAGCAACTGTTATGTAAAATACACCTTCAACAATATTTTCATGATCAACATTTTGACCAACAGAATAATGAAAGTGGTTTACGTACCAAGTCTACATTTAATCCTCCAGTCTCCAGTTATACTCCAGAAGCAGTATTGTTTGCTAAGAGAGTATGGGAAGATCTTAAATGATTAGAACAACAGATCCCCACACGTACTTTTCAGAATATTAGCACCAGTGAAAGACAAGCGGTTACAAATTTGGATAAAAATCCTGATATTATTCTTCGCAAAGCAGATAAAGGAGGTGCTATAGTTATGTTGAATCGAGAGGCCTATATCACAGAATGTGAAAGACAATTTAAAGATAGAATATACTACAAACCGTTAGCACAAGACCCAACAAGCAAACTTTACCTCCTGATTTCTACAAAGGTTGGCAAAGCAGCAGCTCGAGGGTGTATATGTAAGCAAGAACAAACATTTCTAATAGTGGATAAACCTACTATTCCCAAGTTTTACATATTGCCAAAAATTCGCAAATCTCTTAGTAATCCTCCTGGTCAACCGATAGTTTCGGGAACCAGCTCCCTACTTGAACCACTATCTAAGTTTGCTGATAAATATCTTAAACCGTATGTTTCTAATATATATTTGTTTATACAAGATACTACAGAAATTATCAATATGGTAGAAGATATGTCCTTCAATCCATCTTGCCAGTTACTAGTGAGTCTAGATATTGTTTCAGTGTATACATGTATACCACAACAAGAAACATTGAACATCCTAGAAGAAATTCTCCTTACCAAACGAACAGGCGGTACAACACCCAACAGTTTCATTCTCTGGTGCGTAGAGATGGCGCTAACAGAAAACTTTTTCAGTTTCAATAATCAATTAAACCAACAGAGTCATGGCACAGCCATGGGCTCATCAATAGCCCCATCAGCAGCTAATCTCTATGTAGAATCATTCGAAATACAAAAAATATACAGCACCTCCAACCCTTTCTTTTCAAAGTTGGGTTTTTGGCGACGTTATATAGACGACTTTCTAATGTTATGGGATGGTACTAGTATACAGTTGGAAAAATTCATGGAGTGGATCAATAGTCAAAGTCAGTTTCTGAAATGTACACACACCCAAAGCAACACCAAGCTTCATTTTCTCGATGTTACCATATGGGTAGATACGACACAGAATATTCTTCAAGTAAAACCTTTCCATGAAGCTACCGATCGCAATTCCCTTCTCAGCTTTGAAAGTTGTCATCCACGGCATACAAGAGAAAATTTGCCATTAGGACAATTTTTGCGCCTCAACAGAAATAGCTCTACTAAAGCTATTTTTCTATCAGAAACACATATATTAAGTACAAAACTAGAAGCAAGGCATTATCCTGGGAAAATAGTGAAAAAAGCCTTGAAAAGATCCATGCACAATAATCAAGAGGCCCTATTAGAATACAGAGACAAATCGGAAAAAACAAATGGAATTGTCTTTGTGAGTACATACACCCCGATATCCAATCAAATCAACAGAATGATAAAAAAACATTGGGACATTATAAAAGGAGGCAAGTGTCCTCTAGAACCACCGCTTTGTGCATTTAAAAGAGGTGCAAACTTGAAATATCTGTTAACTAAAAATGATATAACCAAGGCTCTCCAAAAGCAGACTAGTGTATGTGAGATGCGGGCTTTTCTCAGATTGACAAGACACTCGCCATGCGGCACAACCAAGAGAAGTACTAAAGTAGAATTGGGTTTACAAAAACCCTGGGTACAACAAAACTTCACTAATTGCAATACCAGCAATGTAGTATATGCCATCTGGTGTCCATGCAATAAAATCTATATATGAATGACTACACAATACATTTAAATCAGAATCTCAGAACATAGAGTAATATCCAGAATAAAGTATTACTAGCACCCTTGTTTAATCATTGTTTAATAGCAGATCATAAAAGTGAAAATCTGAAATGGACAGTGTTGTTACATGTCGCCCCATCGACAAGTGGCAAACCTACAACTATTAGACTGTATGCTAAAGAGCAATGGTTAATCTTCTTATGTGATACAGCAAACACAGGGTTAAACGAACAGGTGGAATGGCATAACCTCACACAAAGGTAATCTCCGCAGCGACACTCTCAATTGCAAAATAGTATCCATTACGATTGCAGTATTGATCAAATGTCTAGTAAGGAGGACAATCAGGAAGATAAACTCTACGATCTATTTTGTGAGCCCAATAGAATAACAGAAATCAGGATTAACAAATAGAACACAATGGTAATTTTATGAAAGATGTGCAGTCATGTTCCAGTTCACAACAGGTGGCACCTGTAGGCAAATATGCCTTATTTAATGACAGTGTAATTCACAGTTTTGTAATTACCCAAGTATTCCACATCACTTTAGATAATGGTACGATTCTAGAAATAGAAAGGTATAATAAGAAGTAGAAATGTGTTGAACACAGATATTACCGGTTGGGTCTCCGAGAACGTACAGGTGTAATATAGCCAATAGTGAACTTTTGTAATAGGGGGATCAGCTTGAGTACGCACGAGATAGTTCCACTAATGTTGACGTTACGTGGGCCGTCATGTGACACCAGGATACATCACGTGAGACAGAAAGACTGGAAAAACAACCAATCAGGTCAGAGCTACTGTTGCACATTTCAAATAACAGAGACAGCACCAGCCACATCGAACCAGACGAATGCGGGTGAACTGCTTGAAGGACGCCCTGTAAGAAGAAAGAAGAAAAACGTGTTAACGTACGTTTAGCAACTAGATGCCTATCGCGCAGTAACTAATTATTGCCCGCGAGATTGAGATGCAACTTCAATTTAACATATTCATTCACGTGCCGTAATAATGTATGTTGCAGACAACATGAATGGGAGACGATGTTGTGGATTCCATTAGCTACTTAGGTTCTATCAGTAACAACATTTGATGAGACAGTCCACATGAGCCAGCATTGGAGACTTGAGCCATAGAGTGTACCATGACACGTTTTAATAATTCAGTACGAGCGGTATGAGGTCTTTCTACCCAGTAAGTCCAATAAAAAAAAAACCAACGCGTTGTTGTTGTCTTTTTGTTCCCAAAGCGTTGGTTCTCCTACCGCCTTTCGTTCCGCTATAAATTAGTGAAATTCGAAAGTATTCTGAATACAAAAGCTACACGGGAATATTCCATTTCCACCATGGAGAGTGTGATGATCACACAGTACCATGCAGTAAAATGAAGGACAGGGATTCCTACATCTAAGAATATGTCCTAGAACTACAAAGTAAGTCCAATCGAAATTAATGTGCACGTTATGGATATAAATGTATACACTATATCGATATTTGATATTGCATTAACTAAGAGTTTAACATAAACAGTGATAAGATACGGAAATAAGACACCCTTCCTAATGAAGGTGAAATGTAGAACAATCGAGTGGATTTAATCAGAGTTTCAATAGATAAGTAGAATACTCTGATAAGAATCAGGAGGTTATACCCAACAGAGCATCGGGTCTACTATATTAGAACAACTAACTATGTTGTAATTAAGCAAGGAAATATCGCAGAGAAAGAATACATTTCTAGCTGTTATTGGGACGGTTAAATGAAGTGGTTAACTACATGGCAATAATGTTTTGACAGTTGGATGTCTACATTGAAGACACAACTACTCTACCAAAGAAAGGCAATTAAAGGCCCCGTTTTACAGTAAGCTTAGACACAGAATAATAATACTTTGTGATGCTAGCTTTATACAATACAGAGTCATTAATGGCTGTATACTGTGTGTTAATTTTCCTAGGAGTTCAGAAGATCCTTCTTCACTTTGAAGGTGTCAAGAGACAAAATGATTTTTAATTGGTCAACTATAGAGTCAAGTGTGTTTCCCCTGAAGAAGTTCTGATGAAATTGTTAATTATAAAAAAAGAACGAAACATATTGGGTATCATGACACTGTAATACGTACAGTGTGTTATAAAATGTGCAAAATAGCATTTTAGGAACTTAGCTGTAAGAATCAGCAGTATTCATGAAACAAGGCTAATAATCAGTGTTAACGACCAACCCTAAATTATTGGGTGAAGTTTTTATATATCTGACCTTAGTTGTGATTTTGTAGCTATCGAAATAGGACATCCGATTAAATAAATTGTACAGAAGAAGAATGTTATGCAACTATGTGCTACAGTGTACGGTTCTGATGCATGATTAATTGTTCTATATTGTACATGTTTTTCTCAAATTGTTTTTAAATTGTGATATGATGTTTTTGATAAACTATGTAGTCTGAGAGACTTAATACATTTTGTAATTTTGATATAACACGGTTTGGTGTACAATTACACAGCTTGATATTTGATGTAATATGCTGTTTTGAAGTGTCTCTGACCAAAGGTACCATAACACACAGGCAGAAGGGATTTCTAAATTGAGAAATTAACATAGGTCTGATATGGAGATGAATCTCTTGGCCTTTAAACATACACCTTAGTTTTTCATGGTTGTTTGTCACCACTTTATGTGGCCACATTGGGATGTTTAAAAGTACACTTGCTGCTTTGACTTCCATATTCTTCTAAGAATTAAAAGAAAACAGACAGTGGTTTAATCCTAAATATCTTCATATCTAACTACTACCATCATAGGAGTAATTTATTGCCAGAATATTATGCATGGAAGACTTGGCATGGAATTGTATGACTTCCTCTCCCATACTGTTAACTAGACCTCTGTATTGTAGGAGTGTTTAGCGTGTTTTGGGAGCACAGAGTAAAGCACCACTGCACAGGATCAATGTATAGCATGTTGTTTCTTTTTTGAAGTGCAGCGCCACTGCATGTGTTTGGTGCATTGATATAATGTGGTACAGCAAGACATGTGTTATTGAGCATTTTTATGCAGCGCCACTGCATGGGTTTGGTGCATTGCTATGATGCAGTTGTTTCAAGCTATGTGTTGCCAGTGTAACATGGACATATAAGTAAGGGCAGGTTATTTAGTCAAAAACAATTTTTACATATAAAATGCAAATACATTTTTCACAGTTAAAAGCACACATTTGTACCTTCAAAATGCACACCATTTCTCACCTGAAATGCCTTTGTTGCAAGAGACACATTCGGTAATTAACAAACTAATCTCACTAACAAGACTAATAATTATAACTCATTAATAAAAGAATGTTTATTCACTGCAAAAAGAGGCAGACTCTGAAAATCAGTTTTAAACACACATTCAAGTTTTTTTTTTCTTTGCCTTCCTGTGCTCTGTCCACAATAACTGCAGGAAGCAAAGACTTCTAATAAGCAGGAAATCAGCTTGTTACAGTTGCAACTGCACAAGAAAAAACATTGTTAAAAGTAGGAGGATAGAACATGATTGATTCTGATTGGAGCACGTCACATCAAGCATCATGTTAGAGGCTGTGACTAGTGCTTTGCTGCAGAATCTGGGGGCAGAAGGCAGAGACATTTGGACACAGTTCGAAGAAGGACAGGGTTGACAGCTGGGGATGCCTGATTCCTAAAGCAGATTCAAGTTGGTTGCAGAGACTGGCTTTTCCAGTCAACAAGTCCCAGTTTGAGTGACAGCAGATGCGTGTCCTTGCTGGGTGAATCCCTCCAGAAGGCGACCAGCCAAAGAAGTTACATACTGAATAAGCCTGGTAATTATCTCGCTGAGGTGTGGGGGCTGAGTGTGTACGAAAATATTTAGTCAGTGTAGGAAAGGAGATTCCTGTGCTTTACTCACATGTTTAATGTTGCAAATTGAATTCTTGTCTCCCCACTCTCTTTTCAGTGTATCACAGATAATGCTGTTACTGTGCTATTTCATTTATTTCTGTAAAGAGTGAGATCGTGTTTAAATGCAACTTTTATAATACACAAAAATATCTGAAAGCAGACGGGTGGTGTGTTTTATATTTACCAATACAGTGCCGATGATGTGGGGAGATGTTTAGACAGTGCAATTGTCATTTTCAAGGTAGCTAAAAATAAGATTTGGCTGCAGCTGTGTGCACAATGTCATTCAGTATGAGCAATTATCACTAACTGTGTGTGTTGTAGTCTGCCGGAGGTATATGAGCCGGCAGAAAGGGAGGCCCGGGACATAGTTCACTACCGTATATAAGATAATGAAAAATACCACATGATAGCTCGCTGCCGTAGATAAGACAGAGAGAAATTGCCCATGGTGGCACACTAAAAATGAAAATGTGGTGTTCCTGAAATGCAAGCCTGAGGTCTCTCTAGCGATTACATGGAAAATCTGAACAAAAATAAGGGGTTCTGGATATTGGGGCCACAAATAAAACAAAGGAATTATGCTCACCAAAATACCACCAATCACGAATACCAACCACGCATGTCTGTGTGCTGAAATAATGCATGTCCACTGTATTATTGTTGTACATGGCCCAATCTGAATACAAGGAGTGATTGTTGCTAAATTATTTTTCGGCGGTAAGAAAATACCGCCAGGCCCCAAATCTACACAAAATACCCAACAGTATTAAACTCTTTGCAAATTTAATTCATATATTTGTACTCAGATTCTACTCATACATCAATATGACTTTGATTCTGCTGCTGCTCCTAACCAATAGAGGCAGAGCATCATGTGCTTCTAATTTTGTACATGGGTGAATACAAGGGCTGCCATTGGCTTAAGTTGAATTCTGGAAAAACAAGGTCCACCTCTTTGGTATTGGAATAGACCTTTGGGACAGCTCATTCTCCCCTTCCCTCACCACAGGGATTCTCTCAACACATGCCCCATGGGTCAATACATGTGACTCAGCATCGATGAAGATTTTTAACAGGTTAATATTATAGTCAGCATGCAATATTGGGTATTAGGTGTGACAGTCACTGTATCAGCTAGAATTATTGTAACTCCATCAATTTATACTGGCCTGCCTTCATGTATAAATGAATTCAGATGCTTCAGAATTCCACATCCTGCCGTCTCTCAGGTGGTGTCCAAGGGTACGAGCATAGCTCACTTATTCTCTGTCAGCTTCAACAGATGTGGGAGGTGTGCAGAATCCATTTCAACTTCATGTTCATTGCCCGTTGGGCCTTTTATGTCTATGTCCCACATGCCAGCTGTCAAAACTGCAGCATACACTTCCTTCCCACTCTCTATAATCCATCTTCACCCTTTTACAGGTGGCGTTCCTGTTTCACAGGAAAAGATTATTCTTTTCATTAATGGCCCCTCAGATTCAAATAGAAACTTCAAGGGGGTATCCTCACTATCCACGCTCACAACTATGAAGTATGATAGACCAAAGGATAGTTTAATGTATAAGCACCATATGGCGTAGGTTTTATTAGTGTGGAAAACAAGCACAACTCGGTCAGAGTAATCCAGATTATATCATTTTATCTTCAGGTGATGAGTTCATACATGTTTTGGTCAGTTTTTGGTGACTCCCTAAGAATTGGTTTTGCAAGTGCAATTAGTAATACAAAGTCACCATGTCAGTAAGATACATATCACATAAAATTCAGACACTTATGGGTAATGGTTGGATATAACCCAATTGATAATTGAGATAAAGCCATGCCAACACGTGTTCTATGGTCGTCCTCAAGGCGTATAATGATTGTTACAGCACTGCTGCAATTTTTAAATGAAGCGCAGGAAGAAAATGGTGGAAAAGTACTGATGAATCTTTGTGTTTTATGATCTTATTCTTTACTGTACGTGTTATGGTTCTCATACCACTCTTGTTAGGAGTTTTTAGGCATACATTTCTTAATCTTAGGTATTTCCAATATTTTCGCCATGTAATAGTGGTCACCGTTAGGTCGGTCCCGATAAATCAGTATGCTGCCATTGTGGCGCGAACAGAGTAACGCCGTAGTGAGGCAGTGAGCGTTGGCCTTCCCCACCGCTGCAGCACACTATAATATATGTTCTTTGCATACTAAATCCAGACAGGATAGCGCACCTCCAGCATAGGGCTTATTTTCACAAAACCCCTCAGATTCAAACCCTGTCTTTGCGCCAATACTCAATGGAGAACGATTTTTTGTTTAGACAAACTCTCTAGACATGTTTTTAAGTTGACCAGCTATATGCCGCATGCCTCCTTTCAGCTCTACGAGAAGGCAAGATAAATGTGCACGCTATACATTTGTATAACATAACAAAATATAACATTCACAACATTCTGTTATATTCTGTTTCCAATAGCGTTTAGATTTATACACCATCTATTCTTGAATAAACAACTCTTGCCTCAGGCCTGACAGTCAATGAATTAACATTCTGGAGTTTGACATGGGGCACAAGATAAAGAGATGCCCTGGAAAATATGCCACCAAAATTTCAGGATTGTTTCGGAAGCACAACCTATTACGACATTCTACTTACTCCCTTTTGCAGAGCTATGATTCACCTATCAGGACTGGCTTGTGCCCACGCATTCTTCTCCCCGCTGCATCCCTCTCTCCTCCCTCACTCTGATTGTAGCATCTATCTCCTGCTTTCCTAACCTTTTATTTTGCCCTTACTCATTTGCTTTCCTCCGGCAAACTAAGATCTGCATTCCTCTGGAGGGGCAAAATTCACCACATCACGGACAAGAACTAGTAGTGGTGATTCAGTGCATTATAATAACTTAAACAAATGCTGATCTCAATCTCAGATGAAGTTAGTCAACCCCTGAATCGCTGCAGTGCATTTAAACATAGACAAGAAGAAAATTCTCAGACTGTGTTCCTCCGACCACTCAACGAACATCTGGTTATACCTTTTTCGGACCATTGGTTTAATTTAGCGATCAAAATATTCTTTGACCTCAGCAAGGAGGGTTTTGGTATTTCCCAATTAACACAATAACACGCTCTATGGAGCCTAGTCATTAAAAACATCCAAGGTCATCACCAAGCATTCCATGAGATAACTTTCACATCTACATAGAACAAATACAATTCATTGTCAAGTCAATTCATTGTCAAGTCAAGTCAACACCTGGAAACAACTGTGCAGTGCATTTTAATATAATGTTGGTAGTGAAATCTTTCTTCTAATTAATTGTTCTGGTGCAACAGTTTCAGATGTACGTCTAATGTTGTACATGGGTGAATACAAGGGTTGTCACTGGTTTAGGTTGAATTCCGAGGTGCAGCTCATAACAAAAGGCATTGTTAATTACAAAGCTATTCATTCCCATTCGTCTTGCGTAGCATTTTTCAAGATGGATTCTCTTTCTCAATTAAACTGAAGCCTAGTTCATCTCAGTTGAATACACATATCATTCCAACAGGTTGACTTATAATTTAGTTAGTTATCAAAGTTCTCAGTGCATATGTTTGTATTCTTTTTGAAAATATAAAGATAACAAAACGTTTGAAAGCATTGCATGCCACTAGGCTGTAGTGGTTGTCAATCGACTTAGGATGCACTCACATACCGTCATACATCATTCATCTAAAGCTGTTTTAGTGATTTGTTATTTAGGGCAATGCATATGCTATTGCAGATATTCAGGCAAGACAGCATGGGCGCCTGACTCTGCATTCGTAACTCAACATGTGGAAGTGTTTGATGTTTAGTATGTTTAATTGAGGGGTGCACTTTTAAGCATACAATTCCCCCTCTGTTTCTGTGCAAGTCACTACCCAGAAGGCAATTTGTTGATTTTGACATTTCCACATTGAAGTGCCTCATATTTACCACAATTCGGGACATTATTTTCTCTTCCACCTATTTTTGTACATTTAAAAGGGCATGCTATATTGCTCGATGTTGCTCTTCCCAGAGCATGTACACATGTATACACTGAAGAACCATTGATGGGGAACCTAGCCTCACAGTGTACTTATTGGGCTCTATTGATTTTCAAAATAAATTATGTTTCCATTTATTGTGTGTGCACAGAGCATAGGAATCAATCCATATGCAAGAATGCTGATGTCTGCTCTTACCCTTGCACTTGCCACCAGCTGGCCGCACTTTTATTTATTGTCTTTATTTATCTTCTGTTATCCTATGCACTGCACTTCTCCCTCCCCTTCCCCTGCACTTTTCCCCTTCCCCCTCTCCCCTGCACTTGCGCGATCTCAATGTCACCTGGCCTAGTAGGATTGTTGTCTGTCTTCCCTCTGTTTCCTCTCCCTTGCCTCGTCGCACCTTGAAACACTTGTGTATAGCCGCGTTATAAATGTCATATCATATCATATCATGATATCATGAAAGCAGAATCTTTTAACTGTTCCATAAGATGTAATAACGTTGAATTGAGTTAGCACAGCTGTTCACACAGAGCTCTTACCAATTTCTCTCCGATATCTAAAAGGGTGTAACCTAACTTAGGCCCTCATTACGATACTGGCGCTAAACCATGGCGCTATTAGCACCATGGTTGGTGCTGGTATCGTAACGAGTCCGCCAATGTTCAATGGGGAATTACCACCCCATTCCAAGGTTGGCGGGGCGGTTATTCCACATTGAACATTGGCCCTTCCCCATTCCCATTTTTGCCCCATAGGGCTCAATGGAACTGGGGAAGGCGCTAAGATCGGTACCGCAAATTGCTCTCTGCTCTCTGCAATACGTTTCTCTTTGCGTAGCACTCTGGGCTGGGGGTGAACTACGAGTTGAGGTGTGCGTGCTGTTTAGGTCTCCTAAGTTTGAGCGGGGCAATAGAGTTGATGGCTGCACTGACTGGTTGTACATGTCGGCTAATATGGTAGGGTCCGAGCACGAGTCAGGAGCCTTATTAAGGGTGGGAAGAATGAGGAGAGTAGTTTTTCTGTGGTTATGTTCTTTTTTATTTCTGGTGAGGGTGGCTGGGGCGACCGGGGGCGAGGGTAGGAAGGCTACAATACTCCCTGCTTCAATACTGAAGGTGATAATGTGGTGATCTGACCAGATGCAAGGGGCGTTAGAGAGTACGCGGATATTGCAGTTGGTGTCACTAAGCCAGTCAACGGACCGCCCTTTGATGTGGGTGGGTTCCTGTATATGGTGAGAGAATCCTAGATCTGTTAAGGTGTTGGCGAGGTCGATGGCCGCGGAATCATTAGGGTCTTGGAAGCCTAGATTAAGGTCACCCAGAATGATGGTTTGAGAGTTAGATTTCACTTTATCGAGTACTACAGTGGAGATGCCATCCACAAAGGATGTAGGAGGACCAGGGGGTCTGTATATTAGGTAGATGGTGACTGTTTGGTTGGCTGAAAGTTTGAGTTTGCCAGAGAGTAGCTCTGCGATTCCACCTTAATGCTAGGGATGGTTCTAAGTCCTAGTGTGTTTCTATAGATAAATGCAATTCCGCCACCTCTCGATGTGCGGTCGCATCTGATAATGGAGTACTCTGTGGGGATAGCCAGGGAGAGTGCAGGGCCAGATGCGGCGTGTAGACAGGTCTCAGAGATGGCGATGAGGTCAAGTCCTTGAGTCTTGATAAGATCAGCAATGTCCAGAGCGTGGGCAGCTAAGGACCTTGCGTTAATCAGAGCAGCCTTGATCAAGCTGACGTTTCTTGTTGAAGCAAGGTTAGTCTGAGGGCAGTGGGGCGTAAGTGAGGTGGACGTTAGTGGGGGTAGGCTAGGTGTCAGGGTTTTCAAGCGTAGGCTTGGGTACATAGGCTGACCCTTCTTGCCCATGAGTCTAGAGCCTAGTCTTTTGTTTCTTAGGTCAGTAGAGCAAGGTTGATTAGGTGTAGGTTTTTTGGCGAAATGGTCAAGCCAAAATGCTGGTGCATTAAGATAGATGTTGTGGTTTTGAGGTCCAATACTTCGATAGGTGACAGCAGGTCTGTGGGTGGTAGGTCTATAGGCCATGGATGTATTGTGCAAGGAGCTAAGTGCAGCTAGGAAGGTTAAAGAGGGGTAGAGCGTCCAGGTGGTTACCCACACTAAAATTGGTATTTGTAATAAGGAGAGGAGAGACCTTAGGGCGGACAGGCGTGGTAACATGTTACCACAGTTGGAGGGGTGGTAGGCGCAAGCTCAATGTAGGAATTGCTGGTTGTAATTGCCAGTGTTACTTGGCTGAGCAATGCAAGCTCGTGTGTTAAGGTTGCTTGTAAGAGATGGGTACAGGTTAGGACTGGGAATCAGATGTATCAGCGCGGCAGTCTGGCAGTAGGGGCCACATCCAAGTCAGAGGTGAAGAGGCAGTGCAGGTACTTGCAGCGACTGTGGGCATAACAGGCAGGCTAGCAACACGTGAGGGCAAACAGTATCAATTTCAATTATGAGGCACACTGAAATTAGGCAATACAGATGTGCTAAGGCTAGTAACAGATGTGGGCAAACAGTCTCAATTTCAATTATGAGGCACACTGAAATTAGGCAATGCAGATGCGCTAAGGCTAGCAACAGGTGTGGCCAAACGGTCTCAATTTCAATTATGAGGCACACCGAAATTAGGCAATACAGATGTGCTAAGGCTAGTAAAAAGTGTGGGCAAACAGTCTCAATTTCAATTATGAGGCACACCGGAATTAGGCAATAAGGCAATGCAGATGCGCTGAGGCTAGTAACAAGTGTGGGCAAACGATAACAATTTCATTATGAGGCACAACAGAGTTAGGCTATACAAATACCCTAAGGTTAGCATCAAATGTAGGCATAACAGGTAGGGGGCAGTGCAACATATGCGGGTACAATTCAAGGAGTGTGTCGCATCAGTCTGGGCATTGCACAACAAGCATTAGTGGGCAAAGCAATGTACAGCAGATTGGAGTATGGGCGCACGGTGTTTGGACATTGCCGGAAATAGAGGAGCTAGTTTACATATCACGCTGTCTGTAGGCAGGCGCAACAGGGGAGCGTCGTAAGTAGGCAAAGGCAGCATGGATAGTATTCTACTCGGTTGGACGCCTGCAATGAGGCCTTAAGCATTAGGTGCTACAGATGAAGGTGTTGGTACCAAGCTGGGGGCGTGCACTGTGGACGCAGAAAAGAGCGCTGTATCACAAAGTCAATAGTGTAAGTTAGTGGTAGTGCAGGTGGCAGGATTACCTTGCGTTGCAAGTAGACAAGCACCGCTGGTTGATGGGCAGGAGGGGCACTGGAGACGAGATGAGTTGCAGCAGTGTGAGCATAAGGACGTCACCTGGCGCCGGTAGCGCTCGGTCAGCTCAGTCAGAGACTTCTCACGTGAGCCTTACCTCGTGGGCCGGCTCTCTCGCCTGCCGACGAATCGTGGCAGGTTTAGAATGCTACCTGGCCAATCGGCTCGAAGCTACGAGCTATGGGGAAGTTGGCAGGGGAGAGGACAAGGTGCCTTGGTGGCGGCGGTGAGCTTGGAATTTGGAGCACCTCGTGTGTTCCAATGGTGGATATGGCAATATCCCTGCAGAATGGGCACTTGAGCAGAAAACGAATCTAGATGCCACGATGGATGTAAAAGGAACAGCTTCTCATAGCGGTTTCAGGATTTTTGGATAAAAATTCAGAATTTTGCACGAGGGGCACACAGCAGCTGGTAATATGCTTGTGGCCTACCTCTGCATCCTGGATACAATGCAAGGGGGGGGAGGTTGCTCCTGCAGCCTGCTGCATCGCTGGGGAGCTCCTGCTCCTTAGGTGGTGAGAGGTGGAAACAAAGAGAGGAAACAAAGTGGCAAACACTACGGCACATCTACCTGGTCCACCTATATTCCTGCAGTCGGTGGATGAGCCGTCCATTAAGTGGGATGATTAGAAAGATAGGGGTTTTTGAGATGGGTCTCATTACAAGAATGGAGGTAGCCATGCCGCTATTTGCAGCATGGCTACCCCATTTCGGGTACCGGGTCCGGGTTCCCTGAATGGGGAAATACTGGGCCATTCCGACCTTAGAGGGCCCGGTATTTCCCCATTCAGGGACCTCAGACCCGGACCATCCCCATTCCCATTCGAGCCCCCACAGGGCTCAAGGGGAATGGGGAGCATGCTAACAATGGGCCTGTTAATGACAGGCCCGTTGTTAGCATGCTGGGCTGCTCTCGGGACCCGCTAAGGACGCCTGGTAAAACCAGGCGTCCTTAGCGGGTCACGCGAGCAGACCTCGTAATAGGGCGGTAAGGGGTTAACGGCTCCAGCGCCTTTACCAGCGCCATTAACCTCTTACCACCCACCTCGTAATGAGGCCCATAGTCAGGGTGGGTGTGGAGCATCTGTTGCGGTAGATAGGAAGGACAAACTGTGTACAAAAGACTGCCAAACTTGTTGGAGGTAGAATATGCTGGTTTGAAGCATTTTTATATAATCTTAAAGAAGCTTGACAATCATTACCAAGTGAAGGAAAAAAGAATGTTGGTGTGGTGCCATTTTCCAACAAGAGAGCAGAAAACAAATGAATCCATTGAAGAGTTTGTCACTGCTTTGTGGGGGTTGGCTATAAAATGTGGTTTTGAACATTGTAGCGCGGAACATTTAAGATACCAGCTCATGATTAAGTGCAAGAATCATAAAATACTTTAGAGGGAAGCAGATATTTCACTGGAGATATATATTGAAGTGGCTAATATTGTGGAACACACGGAAGCCTGTATTAAGGAGTTGGCCGGAGATCTGCAGAACTCTTAGTAGGAAAATGTGAATGTAGTGGAGAAGGCTGACAAGACTATTCCTGCTAAGGATGGTAGGAATGCTTTGTGAAGCAGAAGATGGAAGAGAAAATGAAGCAGATGGACAATATAGCGAAACAAGAAGAGAAGGGTTTGTTTGTTATGAAATGTTATCGGTGTGGGAGCACCGAACACTTAGCTAAAGATAAAGAGTGTCCCTCCCCTATTTCCTTGCACTTCTCTTCACTGCACATGCACATCTGTATGTCACAAGGCCTAATAGGACCACAAATTCATATTTACTGTTTTCTTTTGCCATTATTATTTACTCCCCTGTTCCCTCCCATTTGCATTGTGGCACCTGGAAACACCACTGTGTTTTATCAGCGCCGAACAAATGCTCAATTAATCAAATCATGTGCCGGGGGTGGGAATGTTTTCTATTTTGGATTTGAAACCTGCCTACATCAAGTTAATTTGAATGAAGAGTTGGTGGATTTGACTACATTTATAACACCACTTGGGCTATATTGGTGCAAGTGTATGGTGGTTGGTTTAATTTTGGTGTCAAGTGGGTTTTATAGGGTGATGGATACGTTGTTGGGGGGTTTCAGTGGGGTGCAGTGTTACCGGTATGATATCCTAGTGTGGGGAAAAGATGAGGATGAGCATGATGGGAGGTTGAAAGAGGTTCTGAGAATTTTGTGTGAAGCCATACTAAGAATATCCATCTAGAAATGTATGTTTTGTAAAAGAAAGGTTAGCTATTTGGGATACTAACCATCTGTGTGTGGGGCTCAGTTAAAACTGGATGCTGTTCAATTAATGAGTTGTCCTTGTTTCTTGGGTTGGAGAAGTATTATGGTAAGTGTTTCAAGAGCTTGGCTGAAAACACTTAGACAAACATATAAGACAAAACACATGAAATATCTTACCAAGAACAGTGCGAGGTTTGCGTGGGATGAACAGTGTGAAGGAGATTTTACGATGGTCAAACCGGTACTGTTGGATGCGCCTGTATTGAAGGGGTTTGACAGTGAAAAGAAGGTGTATATTTTTACTGATGCAAGCGAGAATGGGATAGGGTGTGTAATGATGCAACCTTACATGAATGAGATGAACATGGTGGCATTTTCATCACAAGTGTTCAGGGATACAGAGAGGATATACTCTGTGTTGGAGAGGGAGCCGTTGACTTGTGTGTGGGGAATTGAAAAGTCCAGGTCATTTGTGTGGGGAAGGGCATTCACGATTATAACAGGTCATAAGCACCTTGGGGCGATATTTACTAACAATGGCTTAGATGGAGAGTCAAGAAGCATTCTGAGGTGGATTACAGGGGTGATGGAATTGAATTTTGAGGTAGAGCACATTGATTTGTAGAAAAATGTGGTGGATGATACATTACCGACAAATGTGGGGGGAGAGATGTTGGTGAGCGGGAAGAGGGATGTGAGGTATTTGTGAACTTTGCAGTAATGCAAGAGGGAGCATCGAAGGACAGTTGTAGTGGGGATGTGTCTCATGGGAAAGTTGTAGGGTATGTGTGTGGTGGATGGCCTTTGGGTGAGGTTGAGGGTGATGTGAAAGGGTATTGCAGGGGGAGGAATGAACTGTGAATGTAGGACAAATTGTTGTTGAGTGGGTATAGAGTGGTGCTGCATGAGAATGTGAGGGAAAAGGTATTGTGCGTGGCCCATGAGGACCATTTGGGACTGGGCAAGACTAAAACACTGATCAGACAGGATTACTGGTACCATGGAATGGATGAGGATATGGAAAGGATGTTGAAAGAGTGTTAAGAGTTTATTGAAAATGACAAGGACACCCCCGATGGTAGTACCACTAGTACCTGAGGTTGTGTTGCATGTTGTAACTGTGAAAATATTGGTGCCTTTGGTGTTGAGAGGGTCACAGAGTGGTTATGTTGTGTTTGTGATGGATGTGCTGTCAAAGCGGCCTGAGTTGTGTGTGTTGAAGGATATTAGTGGGAGGAAGATCATTCAGTTTCTAGAGATAGTGTTTTGGCATGAGGCATTCCCGAGGAAGATTATGTCTGATAATGGGCCACAGTTTTTGAGCAGGGAGGTTGATGAGTTTCTGCAAGATAATGGAATTCAGCATTCAAGGACAGTGTCATATCATTCAAAGGAGGATTGTGGAGAGGTTTAATAGGCCCTTGATTGATGCCAATCGGATGGCATCGGTATCAGGAAAGGTGTGGCTATGTGCAGTGATGGAGCATGTGATTCAGTATAGGTTGGCGCTACTTGATACCACAGGAGTTTCACCTTTCAAGTGTTTGAGGAGGAGGAAACCTAATACTAGGCTTTGTCCGGGCTGTTTGAAGAGATCAACCTAGTGAATGTGGATGATAGGAAAGTGAGGAGGAGGATGGTGGAAAAAGGCGAACATGCTAAGGTAAGGTATGATGAGAAGTGTTCTAGGAGAGCGATGCCAATGAAGCCGGGATGGTGGTAAAAATAAATGTGGGAAGGTATGTACAGAAAGGGATGTCAAAGTATTCTAAGGCCATGGTGGACAGACAAGATTTGGGAAATTAAGTGTGACTTGAGAATGTAGAGGTGTGGAGTAAAGAAAGAGTGGCAAAGATTCCAGTGAATTAGTGGATCAGTCTTAAAACAATGATAATGAAGGGAAGTGTGTTGCATTTGTATATACTGCAATGTGTACATAGTTATCCATTATAATTTAGTGGTGAGCTATGGATTGATGGAATCTGCTGTGTGTTAGATTCCATAGTGGAAGGTGGGGTGGAGAGCGAATGATTGAATTCAGAGTAAGATGGTTGGCATAAGAGACAGAGGTAGCAGGAAGGGGAGCCTGAAATGGCAGGGCTGCTGTTCTACAACAATCTTGAAGAATAAATACCTGAAATCGAGTGACTCATTTTCTTAATACTTATAATGAATGAAACACAATTTGTCTCGATGTAGTATGTGTACAAATCAGTGATTGTATTTATGTGATATGATTCCGACTGGTTGAAAGATAGGAGTTGTCACAGAAGAGTCTGTTGTTTAACACACTTTGTTTGTTTGATCATACAAATTACTTAAATATTTTAAATTATAAAATATTACATTGTTCTCTTCATGTTTTCGATTTCATCTGGAAATGTTCTTCTCTAAACGAGTGCTCATTAAGCACGTCGCAGTGTAGAGGTTTTGTTTCAATATGACATGAAATGTTGGTGAAAAGAAAGAATGTCATTGTCACTTTAATAAATTAGGAGGTTTAAATATATGTTTTTAATTTTATGAGGACTACATATCTATGAACACGAAACAAAATGAATTGTGAATGTGAACTGACTTTCTCCAGTATAAAGACACATGCAGGGTCATTTGGTGGTGAAGTCCATATAGGAAAAAAAAACGGGCTTGATCACAAATTCAATCATCATGTAATTTACAATGTTAAACCAGCGGTTTGCTGGTTATGAGAAGGGGTTACTTAATTGATTAAACAAAACCTCCAAGTTTGGCATATAAAAAAGCCATCCAAAATATGTAGCCAGCTAGTCTAATAAAAATTGAAGAGGGGCACTTCCAAACAGGAATTGGCTGGCAACATTAACCAGTCATGATCAATTGTAAAGTAAGGAATTGGATGAATGGATGGTCTAATAAAAATGACAAAAGGACAAAAGGACAATTTGCTGGAAGGAACTATATGATATCATATGATGTGGCATTTGTAACGCGCCGGTACTCAAGTGTGCCTAGACGTGAACGAGACAAGGAGGGGGAAACGAAGGAAGGAGAAAATAACGATCGTACTGGGACTTGTATCATTCAGATCACGCAAGTGCGTGGAAAATGGAAGGGGAGAAGTGTCATGGGGCTGGGGAAGGGGGAAGTGCAGTTAACTCACTAGGGTCTAGGCACGAAAAAGATAAGTCTAGGCACAACAAGACAAGTCTAGGAGCGATAAGATATACAATTAAGCTCTGAAGGGGAGTGTTCACTAAGTGTTTCTTGAATGTAATGATGAGGAGATTATGTGTGGGGTAGAGTTGGTAGGCACAGCTGACTCACAGAGTACTGGAAAGCATGGGTAAGGAAAATAAGAAGTGAATCTAATACTTTTACTAGAGCAGAGTAAATCTTTATACTTGTAAAAAATGGTACTTTATCAATTTGTCCTAATTCAAATTAAATGCTTTTTTTCTTTATTTGAGAGAGTAAATTAAACATTTTGTTTACCTCCTTTTCATTCGTATATCCTTTTTAAAGATGCCTTTCCTTTCCATGGTCTTTGTAAACCTAGAGAGGTGATTTTGTGTTATTGTGGGACTTGCTCTCAACTGTCACCTGCTGTTTGGAGGAATAATGAGCCATGGTGTGTTGCAAGTCTGGGCAAAGCACATTTCAAAACCTCTGCTACCTCTTACAGTTACCAAAGCCAGGATAAGTAGAATCACATATGGACAAGAGAATGGAAGGAAGAAATCCAGCTGGTGGATTTCAACGGTTTTAACTGTACTTTTAATCCATGGCTTGAGATTGTGTGAAGGTCATTCTCATTAGGAACTACGGGCAATTCATTAAGTTTTTAGCCCTTTCCATCCAATGTGTGTACAGTGTTTGGAATTACATCACGTGTCTACTGGTCCGTCAATCATGACATCAATACTGTGAGTAACGTTTTACTATGCTATATTGTAGGTGGCAATATATGATTGTCTGTTGCTCTTGTACTAATCTCAGAGATCCAATTCTCCCCTTAGCCTGGCATCATGGTTTCCTCTGCCATAAAGCCTGCCACATGCTCAGGTGTCTATTTTGATTGCCACTACAGTGGATATTATACTCTGGAAGGTGGGATAAGATGAAAGTCATGAAAGCTGTAACCCAATATGGGTGGCTATATATATGGATTAGTATCTAGAATCCAGAAAATAAAACAATTAAAACATTTTTGATTTATTTTCATTTTTTTTAAACAAATGGCCCTATTTCCACACTGGAATGGGGCCAAAAGTATTGTTATGTCAAACAATACAACTATACTAGAATGTTGCAACTACATATTTATGTCCCTGCTCGTGCTAAATTAATGTCATTATCACAGAATAGATGGTTGACAGATGGAGGTTTTGTAAATGCAAATATTGTTTTCACTGTAGCTGTGGCACAACCAGTAGCTCTGCCTGGAGAAAACAGTTTCACTTACGTAAAAGCTTGTGCTGCTAAGGCAGGCGGTCAATTTGTAACACTTTTTATTAGACATGAATTTGACTAGTGCCATATGCACAAATAGGTAGTCTAGATAGCCTCACAGAACATAGACCTTCTAAATTGGTTTGCCTATGCATACTGAAAGACATAGTTTATTCACCTTATAAGTACTGCCATTTGAACGCTGTGTTAGTTTTCATAGAAATAAAGAGCCAAATGACCCCTGCAGTAGACCGCATAATGTATTCTTAAGGATAATAGTCAGAGCATATGCAATGGTGATAACTTCTGTAGGAGATGCAGAGGCACTGTATTCAGGTTTAATACGACATCAACAGTGACTCCCATTCAATGCCCTCATTGCCAGAGGTGCTATGTTAATTATACTTGATGACATTGAGTTAAATGGAAGCATCATTTCATTAAGTCAATCTAGAAGAAAGGCATAGATCCCAAACCCTGATCAGGCCAGCAAGGTGCAGTCCACCAGTTTATACGCAGCTACATTTAAAGTTAAAAGGGCACTCATTAATCACAGCATAACCCAATATTTAGGAGCCAATATTGAAGACTCATGGAGCTACTTCAACAATGAATTTAGGATTAGCCATTGCTGGAAAGAACTTGCCTAAGATGCAAGGAACAATCATACCACAACTAAAAGGAGAATCCTCCTAACTACACACCACTAGGAGACTCGGTTTACTAACTAATGAACAAGAAAAGGAAAGTCCAATTTGTATGCATAGTGTCATTCGTATATAAGATAGAGATCACCTCTGTAGACAACCAACAGAAGCAGGTAGAAAGAATCAAAATAGAATAAGCAGGGTAAAGGAGGAACATCATCTGGGACATTTGACAGTGGTACAATCACCTTCCCAACTCAAGAAAATTGGGAAAGGTGGTGCAAATCAAACCTGCCCAATAAAGCAGATAAAGATTATAAACAGAGATGCCACGTCTGAATCAAGGAACCTGTGTGTACAGGGTAAAGGTAAAGGTAGAATAAGAATTACATATAATCTCACAAAAGTACAGAGATGGAGACCATACTTGTTCTCAGCCATGGAAAGACACAGAGCTTAATGTTTAATGGAGATTAGAAACCTGTGAGGAACGAGAAAAACATGGAAGAGAAAAATCAGGAAGCACCACTACAAGCAGATAATAGAAACACATGTGGCATGGATTATTCCAGTTACTAAGGAAACCAGGAACAAGATTGAAGTCTTTTTAGATTATGTTTCTGATATTTGATTGAAAACGCAAACATCAGTTAATTAGCATACTCACACATAGACAAGTAGAATAAAATACTTCCATGGGACAAGTGGTAGAAAACAATTAATTTCAATCAGTGATAATTCATCCAGAATGCAACATCAGGAGGAAATTAAGACAACATTTTGTCCCAGATTATATTTAACAGAGGACATTCATTTGGCAGCTCAAGACTGTTTCTCACTTCATGATTGAAAAGGTTGAAGCGAGGGAAGTTGTTATTAAACCAGCTTTCCAAAAACAAGTTCAGGTATTCACAATACATAGATATGCAGAAATGTGTGATGTTCTAGGAGCAGTTCAACTATTCAAAAAACATGTGGTTCATGACATTGCATGTTCACCCCATAAGATTCCAGTGCAGCCAACACAAAGTCCTCAGAAACAATACCCTATCACAGCACAGGCTATCCCTCGCATAAATGTTGATGAACCAAAGAGACATAATGCAATAGCAAAGTATACACACTACATCCATACTTCTAGTCAGTAAACCAGGTGGTATATACTTCTTAATTCTAGTCTACTAAATTCACAAATTTGCATTAAGGTAGTTGAAGATCACACATCCCTGTTAATTAGCAGTCAGGGGTGTAAAATAAATGTTAGACTCATTAGACTCATGGAAAGTGTTTTTTCACTGGGCCGTTAGTTCTAGGGAATTTGAAATAGGCTGCATTTGCCTTCAAAGGAAAAGACTTTTGTTTCACAAGAATTCCTCGGGGCTACCAGAATAGCCAAAGAGATTTCTCAAAGAGAATACTGAGCCAATTAAAATGCATTCCATATCATTTGCAGTATGTGTAGGACTTCTATTGTACAGGTGTTAATATGAAAACACACTAAGATGAGGTGGATTTAGTAAAGAGTACTTTCAATTCAAATGAGTATCTATTTCATGTTAACAATTCGAGGACAACACAAAGAGAGGTTTCAATTATTATCATTTTCATTGTCAGTTGTGGGGAGGGATCTCTCCTCACTGTTTTTACATAAATGTGTACATTAGCAGAATCAACACTCTCACACAGCTTCAGACATTACTGGGATTTTCAAACAATGGTTGTATATATTTAGAAAATTATACATCATTCGTTAAACCACTTCATACATTAGTTAATGTGAATTTCCATCCAAATTTGAAAGTGAACCACACACAAATTATGCAACACACTTACAGTCAAATTACTCCTCTTCTAGACATGAATACTTCAAACAGTTCAGACGATGTGAGCAAAATCCTCAAAAGCTCTACCTTGTTAGTAATCACTCCAGGTCTGGGAACAGTTACAGACCAAGTAGCACACTTTCTATTCTACACAGGGCATGCATGCTCAACCTCCTGACAAGATTGGGGGCTGGGATTTCACCTTGGTTTTACATCATTGCAACTGGAATAATCATGAAGTAATTCTGATTTTTGGCATCTTTCGATTGATAAAAGCAATGAAAGGCATAACTACTGCATTCCACATTGGTGAACAAAATGTGAACTAAAAGCAAAGAAGCAGTTCTACTAACACGAGGGATACATCTTCAGAGATTTTCAACATCGCTTCCTACTGCACTTAAAAGAGCAAGCAACGGTGAGGACAGACTGATGATTCTTCAACTCAACTCAACAAATTGCAACTTATTATATGAATACAGAGGGCCTCATTAAAAGTTCAGCGGTGCAGGAAAAAACTGGAAATTCCATTAAACCAATTTATTTGGGAGTAAATAAATTTCTTACATGTTTCCTAGACCGCTGAATTATAAACTTGGAGCTGAAGTGGAGGATTTATCTAAAGCAACAATAAGGCAGTAAATCCTCCGCTTTACTGCCAAAATCAGTGGATTTACTGTGCAGTAAATACTCTGGGAGTAAATCTGCTAAAATAATTGGAACTTATCACCACTTGTAATCATGTGGTAAAACCATGGGACCAACTGGTAGTAACAGTAATCGAGTTTGGCAGTAATTCAGTGGATTTATGGCTGAATTCCAAAAATACTTGTAATGATGCCCAGTAACTCAAATAGCATCAGGTCGACCTATAAGCTGCTCTTTCACCAGTTCCATGTGCACCTTCCACAGACTGATGGGAGGTGATCTGCTGCAAAGAAGTCACCAATGCACACGCTGTTGCACAAGTAGAAGAAATGATCATGAATAAGGGACCAGTCCTTAATCCTGCATACATGATGGTATGTTGGGTGATGAACCATTGTATCTATATTCAATAAGCTGGACCCTACCAGATTGGATTCTGTTAATAGCCTCCTGTACACAAAGAAGAATGTGCATAGGACTGTAACTGCCATTCTACTACATCATTAAGAATAATGGGCTTCAGAATGAGTTTGATGGTGTAGTGGAAAAGTGGTGATAATTCTGTTAGTGACCGTTTTCCGGCAGTAATGGAATTACCAAAACGTTTAACACACTTCTGTATTCCAAGTTGGGAGTTAACGTGGATGATTCACCTCTTGAAAAAAGCTGGTGGTGAGTCCTCCACTTTACCTCTGAAAATCAGCAGCTTTTCTGCATGGTATTAATGCCAAACTTGTAATGAGAAAAATCTTTTTGGCAATGTTTACTTTCCTAGAAACCTGAGAATGGGAAATCATCTACATCACCTAGACAAGACACTTCTACTGTGGCTTCAATGTCACTTACTTGCCAACAACTTGAAACAAGGTTCTTGATTCTGTTAAAGAGTTCCAAACTAGAAACACTCTGCCATATTTTCCTGTGTAGCTGGTGTAAGGCCAGCACATTACATACTACATGGCAGCAGCTATTGTCTGATCTTTCTTGTATCTCTATTGTCAATTATTTATGACTATCCTTAGTGTGTTTAATCATTCATGGGGGTGGTTGTCCCTTAGTTAATGTAAGCAGGGTCTGATAATCAGGGTCTGAATGAACAAGCTAAAGCAGATTAGTTTCAAATGTGCAGGCCTGTTTGCAACTATGTAAACTACTACTATCTGTAATATGTAACACCTATTCTCTCTTACTCCAGGCTAAGCGCTGTGAGAAGTGTTCACCACTGATTATGCAGTTCACCTATTTCCTGCTAATTATAATTATATGCGCTTAATACCAAAGAGTAGTTTCTAAGCGCGGGATCAGGATTCGAACCTGTGCTGCGGATTTGAGGCTGTGTTGTCTTGCATAAAAGACAAATGCTTTGCCCCTAAGGTATCCTTCCTCCCAAATGGTATGCAATAAAACCCCTATGTTTTAAAGGACTGTTCTCCTGTAACTATATGATGTATTCTACTAATCTGAATGCTAATAAACAATTTGTTCGGAGTCCAGAATAGCACTGAAAGGGATCTAAAGACGATTCTGATCTTTTATTTTTACATTCAACAGCACAAAAAAAGATTGCTGTTGCAAAGTCATGTTTGTATAAAAATCAAATTGCTGCTGCTTTAAACAAACAGGTGCATCTTTTTTAGTATTGTCAGTCATTATCTAAATGTCTTTACAAAAGCAATAACCTCATTTTCTCTTGAAACTTGGACGGGTCTTAATTCATATTTTTGGACAAAGTATTTTAAAGATGTTTCAGTTTCTTTCAATCTACAATTTCTTTCAATCTATCAATCTTTCAATCTACCTGGCGACATCTTGCTCTCGATCACGTATAATGTTCTTTCTAAAAACTGCTTTGCTTTAATTTTAAAAGATAATATTATTCCATCTAAAGTTTTAGAACAGCTACCAGCTTCTTCACTTCAGGCTCTCTGCTCAGTTGTTAATACTTCTTTAACCCTTGCACAATTATCTACAGCTCTGAAAAGTGGACTTATATCTCTATTGATGAAGATCTCCAATATGGAACCTGATGTCTAGCGAAACTATCAAACAATTACTAATCTAATTTTACTATAAACATTCTGGAAATGCTGTGGCTCAGCAGTTGTCTCACCATATTGCAAAACACACTATGATGAACAGTTATTAGTTTTCTTCACCATCACAGCACTAAATAAGAGATTCTTCTTGTCTTAAATCAAATTCTAGATTCTTACGAAGCCTTTTTATTGATTGTATTGGATTTACCAATGGCATTTCATATAGTATTACAACAATCCTTGCTAAAGAGCATATGGGCATATGGGCTTTGGAGATGTCATAGTCAAGTGATTTGCATCCTATATTTTATCTAATCAGCAAGAAATGTTCTCTGACCCCATTTCAACACCCCAGCCCCACCCCCACCCCCACTATTGCTTTCTAATGGGATACCACAAGGGTCAATTCTGTCTGCGTGTCTTTTAAATCTTTATTTTGAACCCTTAGGCAACATTGTTTGAAAGCACAAGATTAAAATTCATCAGTATGCTAAGGATACTCAGCATTATTTGAAAATGTCTTCCAGAGCTGATATTACCATCCTTAACCAGTGCTTAGAGTACATTGAAGCTTGGATGTCTATTTTTAATCTAAAATGTAATGCTTCAATAACCAAGGTCATCCTTTTTGCAGTCTTAATACTCTGCCCTCTATCCAACCCGGGATATATATATTATCCTCTTTCATCAGTACATTTAAACTTTCTCAAATGGTAAAATCCTCTTGTTTCTATAGCTATAACAAGTGTGCCATGGAAAACCACATTATGATGAAATAGAAAGCTCATATCCTTCAAATAACACTTCTCAGACCAATTGAACCCTTCATTCTTTCTGAGCTTTCCCATACTGTAATACAAACACTGGTGTTTTCACATATTGATGGTGGTAATAGGATTCTTTTTGGTGCAGCTCATTGTGCTTTAGGCCCTCTCAGATCGTTCATACCACAGAAATACTTGTAGCAGGTGAAAGAAAGATTGACGACATTTCTCCTATTTTGTCTGAACTTTCACTGGCCTCCACTGGTTACCAGGATCCTCTTTAAAATCAGGTGTGTGTCCTACAAAGCAATCGTTCTTTCTAAACCCACTTGTTTGGTTGATACTTTTTCAATTTCTGGTGACAAACAACACTATAGCAGTAAAGACAATCTTCATCCTAATATTCCTTAAATAAACTTGCTAGAACTATCAATAAAGTTTGCTCTTTTTTTATTCCATGCCTTTGGAATAATGTCCCTATTGATCTTAGATTAGCCCCAATACTGATGGTGTTTAGAAAGAATTTGAAAACCTTTCCATTTCCATTAAGTTCTATTTTAACTGTTCCTTTTTTAGTTATTGTGTACTTAATTTTCTGAGCTTTCATACCTTTTGTTGTGATTCACATATTATGAAAACATTATAATAATACTAAAAATAACGTATGCTTGTAACCCCTACTGATGCACACCACTCTATTGTGTCCTGAAGCTAGATTCACACTAAATAAACAACTAAGCACAGACCCCTCCACTATAACTAATATTTGGCAGACATAATGTCACCAGAAATGTGTGTATAAATGGTGGAGGAGTTTCACCCATTAAATAGAGATGAATATTTATTATTATTTGCTCGGGGTGAGAAATGGATTGCTTGAAGCATTTATTTCATTTATAATTTGGAAGTGTATTGGATTACATGGTTATTTTGTATTTGTCTCTGCTTTGTGTAAGTGAAGTCAGATTGCTCTTATCTGGACCCTTCTTTCATCTATTTTAACTCTAAGTAAAACTGAGCAGCAAAGACACTACATTGATCTTTGTAGCCTAAAAGGGTCATAAATCCTTGAAGGTTTACTTTGGGAACACACAATGGCTAACTTGTTTGAATACTCTTGATTCGATTACACGTTAACATCAAGGGGTCGATTCATGGAACAAACGTGCGCCGAAAATCCCAGCGCAAGCAGGCGCAAAGAGGCGCAAGCATGAGAAATCAAGCACACGCGCACGCGTGCGATACAAGGAAGGCGCTGCGCTAGTTTCCCGCTGGTCGCGCACCAAATCCATGCATGTCACACATGGGCACACACGTCATCAAACGGCGTGCGCTACGTGCACAGCAAAAGCGCACATAGCGCGGCGCACACAATGAAAGTGGGCGGAACAGTGGGCGTAACACGCGGAATGGGGAACAACGCGTGAAAAAGAAGGCGTAACTGGGGAAGTACTGCAGGGAACTACACGGAACGCCCACACGCACGCGAACAACCCGTATTCATGGATTCGAATACGGGAAACCCGCGCACGGCAAAAGACGCGCACAGGCGTCAACACGTCCACCACACGAAGGCAGTCAGAAGCGTCCCTGTGCACAGTATAAAAGTGCACGCAAACAACAAACACGAATATACAGCTACGATGAATGCCCCATTTGTCGCAGCACTGATCGTGGGACACCGCAGGAGGAGAATAGCCAGGGCACGCATTTTCTCACCACGGACAAGCCTTTTTGGGATGCCTGACGACCAGGTCTACAGCAGGTATAGGTTTCCACCCCACATCATCCTATACCTGGTCAGGGAGTGGGAAGATGACCTTACATCCCCCACCCTTTGCTCCCAAGCATTGAGCCCCTTGGAGAAGGTGCTCAATGTCCTGCATTTTTTGGCCACTGGGTCATTTCAGCAGACCACTGCCATAGTGGGGGGGGTCTCACAGGACACGCAGTCACGCTGCCTACACCAGGTCTTGGCAATCATGACAGCGCGCCCCTCAGTCCGCAGGCACATATACATGCCCAGAACACCCGCAGAAAGGCAGGCCGTGGTCCTGGATTTTTACAGGGTGGCACACTTCCCCAAAGTGCTCGGTGCCATAGATTGCACCCATGTGGCCCTACGCCCACCTAGGGCCACTGAGCACATTCTTTCGAAACCGCAAGCACTGGCATTCCATCAACGTGCAGATGGTATGCGATGCAAAGTGAATCATCACCTCTGTCTATGCAAACTACCCTGGCTCCACCCATGACAGTTTCAAATACAGAATGTCCGCCCTGAGCCGGGCCCTGGAAGCTGGGCAGCATGGTGACACGTGGCTCCTAGGTGAGTACAAATGCCTGTGCACATGCATGCAAGTCACACACAGACAAATACCCAAACCCTAATAATCTCAACTATTATCACCTCCCCAGGGGACAGTGCCTACCCTCTGAGCAACCACATGATGACGCCAATCCAGAAAACCACCACACCACCCCAGGTAAGATACAGTGCGGCCCATATTGCAACCAGGGCCATAGTGGAGCGCACATTCGGAGTGCTCAAAGTCACGCTTCCGCTCCCTTGACCGCTCTGGTGGGCAGTTACTCTATGCACCCCCAGTAGTGTGCAGGATCATTGTGGCAGCATGTATCCTGCACAATGTTGCAACACGGCAGGGCGTACCGGTGGACATGGTGGTGCCCCCACATGTCCAACCACAGGCACAGGCGTTGCCCATGGGAGGGAATAGGGCACGTGGCGAGGAAGCCCGGACCCAGCTTGTGGCCACATTTTTCACCTAAACTCCCACCCCTGCGGACTGCACACTGGCCTGGCACATACCAGGTGACAATCGATGATGACAAAGAGACAGTCAACTGTCACAACCTTACCACCCTTAGATTGTTGCCATGGAAGTGCCACATTGTGTGCATCCCTAGCTACTTAAACACAAGCTATCATGTGTGACCAAAAGGCACACATATGACATATGATATGATATGATATGGCATTTGTAACACGCCTATGCACAAGTGTTGCAAGGCGCAACGAGGCAGGGAGGGGGGAACAAGGGAAGACAGACAACGATCCTACTAGGCCAGGTGTCATTTAGATCGCGCAAGTGCAGGGGTAGGTGTAAGAAAAAAGTGCAAGGGGAAGGGAAGGAGGGGGAGTGCAGTACAGGGTAAGTAGAATAAAAAATAAATAAATAGGCCAGCGGGTGGCAAGTGCAAAGGTAAGTGCAGACAAGTGCTGTGAAGGGGGGGCTGTAGGGATACAGAGACAGTCCCGCAGTGCAGGGGTTGCCAGGGAGGCAGTGCAAGTGAAGAGTGGCTGGGCCAGGGACCGAGGTCGGTGAGAGTGGCCCAGTTGCAGATTCAGTGCAGTTTCAGTGAAGAAATTAGCAAGGGAGAGGGAGAGAGAAAGCAGAAGCAAAGAGGAAGGTGTTGAGGTGCTTCCTGAAGTGGAGATGGTTCTCCTCAAGTTACAGGGAGGCAGGAAGGCCGTTGCAGAGGGAGGCCCCTGCAGCAGAGAGAGATCTACCCGCAGCTTGTTGCTTCGAGAAGCGGCTGACCCTGACATGCAAGGTGTGAATCACACACATCTGCAAAACAGGCCATGACCATCACTGTTATGTCACTAAAACCCTCCCAAACCACAACATGACATGGCAAGCAATAGCCATACACCAACACAGTACCAATAAGGTACACATTGCCATGTGAAAAATGTAAATTGGCATCAGACAATGATGCCTGACATGGAATCAGATGAAATGACTGACCAACAACCTCCCACCCAAAATAAGTCATTCCCAAATGCATCACAAAAGTAGTAGCCGCAACATGACAAAGAATGCCTGTCTACATGCACATTGTGCATTGCAAAATCAACACTGCTGCTTCTGTGTGCTGTGTCCAACTCCTGCAACACACTGCTCAGCGCACAGCACAGTGAACAGCCATTGTGTGTGATGCACACCCTGAGCATTATCTAAGCGACAAACCACATCAAAAAGCAAAATAGGCATGTACAGGATCCATAATTGGTCACAGAACTTGTGCTACAGGGACACAGTGGGCAGCAGAAGGCAAACAGAGTGTACATGTGGATATCGAAGCGTAGTTGTACATGTAGTGCATCATAGTGCGAGTGTGCGGGTCAGCAAGGACATGCACTCAACATATGTATGTGCAATCAATCGACCATCAGTGTCCTCTACACATCACATGTGAACATTCACCATGTGTACACCCCAACATGTTAAACCACAACTATCCCCTCACACCTGAAAGGTAAATACAACACATGAACATGCATTGATAAGAAGAACACATCATGTACATAGGATACCACAATTACAATGTCAGGGTTCCCATCACACTGCAGGGCAAGGCAACTATCAACAACAAAACACCCCCCTCCCTCACAAATGACCATGACCCACTGAACAACTGCACCTAGGTCATGGGGCCTTCAACCCTCAATTTCACCTGGCCACAGGATCACCCTTCCCCTTCGTCACCATCTCCCACCTTGTGTGTCAAAAGTTGCCTGCACCCTCAGAGTCCACCTTCATTTGCAAAGACACAAAATCCAAGGCAGAAAAATGAACCTGAACAGCCTCCAGTAGATGACTTCAAGTAGCAGTACCTCACAAAGTCCAAGTACTACCACAATGATGTTACAACCAAGGTAGCACAGTAAAACAATGTCACAACAGGATGTGAACCATGTGTGGTACATAACATAGAATGATGCACCACAAACGGATGTGTACTGTCACAGCTCCCGTGTACAGGCGCAGGAGTGGCACGAAACAACCAACCCCACCGTGGCCTGGGTGCCTGCAAGGTCAAACTCACACAGGCCTCTGAGACCCTGGTGGGGAAGGAGGCTCAGGGATATGCAGTTGGGACAGCCGTTGGCATACTGGATAACTGGAATGAGGGGCAGGAGAGGGGAGTATGAATGACATGTGAAAGTAGGGAATCCACTAAAATGGAGTACTTGCATTAACACATACACAATCATAACAAACTTGTACATCATTGTCAGGGCCTTCCGGAGTCCAGGCGCAGGAGTGGCAGGAACCAACTACCCCCTCTAGGGTTTTGGCGCCTGCAAGTTTGGGGCTTACACAGGCATCCGCAACCCCAGCGGGGAAAGAGGGTTAGGGAACGTTGGTTGGATAAGTACGGGAAGCAGGAACACCGGGTAGAGGGTACAGGGTTTATAATTGGATAGGACTCGGGGTGATTATGGAAATAAAACATACCAAATTGAATTACACGTTCATCCATGCAACAGTGCACCCCCCAGCAAGCCTATGTAGAGCAGTTTGAAAGAAAAACAACAAGACACTCAGCTCTGGTTTTGAGTGCTGGCCTCCTGCCTGCGCACTCTCAGGTCTGGTTACAGGAGCACTTCAATGCTGCAAAAAGAGCCACAGTTAATAATCTGTGCATGCCCATAGCACACAAACACACCACCAAATATGCCCCATAGTAACAAACTACTCTACAAACAGACAATCTGGTGTGGATGCTTCGTACCCATATGTAACATTACCCCTGTGATGGTTCATACACAGTCAATGCAGTAAGTCAGGCGCCGGTGGGTGCGCGGCAAATGGAACACCAATGTGTCACGATTCACACAGCATGCAATGTTTCCTGGGGAAGCAGACAGACGCATATAGCAAGGTATGACTTCAGAGAAAGTCGTGTCCCACCATGACTGTAAAAAATAGGCAGTGCATGTTTCAAAATGTACATGGAAATTAAATGCACTGCACCCGAGTCTGTCCCTTGCTGTATGTCCCTGTGAGCTGCTCCTTTCCATGTCTCGAAAGGCAGCATGGGTGATACAAGTGTCTCAATGGTCCATGGTGGACCGGAGGGTATGTGCCACTGCCCCTGCAGGTGCCCCAGACAACCTTACAATCAACTAGCCATCAGTCCACCAACACATCTGAGCTGTATTGTGTGCTTCAACACCAATATTCATCCAAGCTCACCCTCAGTGCTGCTACTAAGCCTGCATGTGCAACTGGCCTGGTGGAAGCTTTGCTGTGTTGTGGCCCCCCTGTGCTGCTCACCTTGCCTGGAGTTCCTTGGAACACGTCAGCAGTCCTAGGATGTATGTCTGCAATCCCTGTGCCTCTGCTTGCGCACACATGTGCATGTGGGCACCAACAAACGTGTCCAGAATCCAGACGTCCAATGGGCCATGTCTGCTGGCAAAGGTGGTCTGGAGGCTCATCCCCCTGCAGAAAGGGCATGAAACACATGATTAATCCTTCAGAGTCATCTGTGTGTGTCTCTTCAGGCATCTCATTACTGGACCATGTCAGAGACGTACATCAGAAATCACACCATCAGTCCGTCTTTCACATCCAAAGTGTAATCCAAGTGAATGTACACATTAATCATGAAACACCCCATCTAGCAAAAGCAGAACAGTGGTCAATAACACCGCAATCATCCCCACTAGGGGTGTTAACACAAGTTACACAGCACCCGACATGCCACAGATATGACAGTCCAAAGCCCTTGTGTAATAGGTTGTTACACCGAACCATCCTTACGAGCCCATGGATAAGGGAGGCAGGAGTGGCTTATGTGAGTCAAGGACCGCAAGCAGCAAACACATACACAAGACAAGCATGAAGGGCCCAGCTGGAACAGACAGTGGAGGCTTTCAAAAGCCACAAAGCACCACACCGTCACATGAAAGCACAATAGACAAGCAATTTTAAACTATATGAACTAATTACACTAACTATGAAAAACCTACATTACCTAATTAAACTAACTATCAAACAGAAACTTAACTAACTAAACTAAAAGAAAAATCAAAAATGGCCACATACGACCCAGGAGGAGGGGAGGCACCCACGAGGGGGGAGGTACAGGGTGCTGCTCAACACCCACATGCGATGATGCTGAGCCAAAAAAAAACTCCATGGGCTAAACGCCTGCACAGCCCGACCTATGTGGGAGATAGATGGTCGTCCGAGTCTGGCTCATCCTGGAAAGGAGGACGTGGCACAGTAGCCTGGCCACGCCTAGCCGCAGCTTGCCCCTCGACGGCAGCAAGTCTGCCGGATGGGTGGTCCTGGTTCTGTGTGGCGATGTGACGTAGGTCTGCATGCAGAACCTCACGTGATACACGTGCTTCCTCTTGCAAGGTAGCATGTGTAACACGGAATTCCTCCTGCAAGGCCTGGCTGGACAACCGATGCACCTCCCGGCAAGCCTGTAGCCCAGCCGAGATGGTACGCTCAAGCTGTGCAAACCTCTCCTCTGCCCGCTGCCTCTGGGACATCATAAGGACACCCAGAGTAGATCTGAGGGAAGCATACTCCTCCCTCAAGGCATCCATGTGCGCCTCTGCGTGAGCAGCAATTGCTTGACGCAGAGACGACATTTCAGCATGGCGTGCCCTGTCTGAGGCCGCCATGCCCAGCCTGAGCGAGCGGGCCATGCCGCCTGATGCTGGAGAAGCACCTGCCTAGCAGGAGGGAGCACAGATCGGACCACACGGTCCATGCTCTCAGCGATGTTTTCCATTGCTGCCCCCTGCCGTTCTGAATTGGCAGTCATGTCTTGCTCCCACTCAGTATACTGCAGTTGCGCACGGCGACCGCGTTGCTGGGCTTGACCCCTGCGGGACCCAAGGACCGGGTGTCCTCGCTGTGTTGGCACCGCCCGCGGATGCACGACTACATACCCCCGTCGACGTGATGTCCCAGGCACATCAGTGACTGGTGTGGAGGGTGACCCTGCGTCCCGATCCACCACGGGCGGAGGAACCAAGACTGTCTGACCCCTCAGTGCAGGTGTCGCGGACAGAAGAGTGTCCACATCAGAATCACTCACCCCTGACACATGGACTTGATGCTCATCCAACTCGACATGGACGTCAGAGTCATCATCAGGGCTGGACTCATAGGCAGCCAGAGACAAGATGGACTGTAGCACTTGGGGGTTTTCGTGGCCTACCACCCCACAACCCCCACTTGTGCCGGGTTGATGTAGTGGTAACAACCCTGTGTCTGGCATGACAACACCATCCCGCCTCCATTGCGTCATCACCTGAAAAATAGAGAGAAAAAAGGTCACTACACATGTCAGAAGCACACAACACACACACACATACCGACAACAAACACATCAGGCAGACATGTGACACACAAAATAGAACCTGGCATGCATGCTGGGTCAACTTTGAATTGCTTCTGTGATCAGACCTGTTGAAAGGTGGCAGTTTGCATAGAAGTGGGTCTATGCAGTGCAGCAAATGTGTATGTCACTCACTACCTACATGTACAAGGACTCCATGGTGTGTGTCAGGAAATGTGAAGGCAGTGCAAGGTCAAATTCAGGCATCACGTGCACTGTGCATTCAATGGGTAGCATATCTACAAGCAAAGCACCCCTCCACCCAATTACAAAAGCAGGGATGCCTAGCATGGTATCAAAAGGCTGACCATAGACCTGTGTATTGACAGGCAGTGTTGACTGGCATCAGCAGCTTAATGTGATTCAAGTGACAACACTGCAAATGATGATGGGACAGTAAGCAGGACACATGATGAAAACTCTGGAGGCCACCCACGTGTGAAGAAGACACTATAACAGTCGGACAGAGTCATTGGCCATTAAACAGGCTGAGGCCTGTGACCCACACAGATTGTCAGATCCTAAACATGTGTGCAACGCAGTACTGAGCCACAGTTGACATGGGAAGGCTGATGAGATGCCATGCAATTTTTATCACCCAGGACTTGTATTACAGTGATCATCCAGTCAAGGACACATAGGGGCATGTGTGCAATGCACATGGAGCATGAATGGGCACTCATGTCCCTGCGGGGCATCTGACCTATGCACAGTACAAGTGAGATATCCTGCATCAAGTACTAAGGCTGTACCACACAGCATATGTCTGGCAGATTGTACGCTGGAAGGTAGCATGTACACAGGAGGCATGAACAGGAAAGTACACAATGGCAAGATTGAAGCAGACCAGTGCAAAGGTGGAACTGGGGTGCAGAGTGGTGGAGGAGGGGCAAGGGAGCATGCCTACATGGAGTACCCGCATGCAGGCAGAGGACACATGCACGTCAGTCATGCTATGACATTGTGCATGGGCTGAGAGGAAGGTCACCCCACGCCACATGCAGAAGGGCCAGTGAGCTGGAACATGGACCGGAGGGGTATACTGGTAACCAGCATGTGAGTAGGGTGCAATAGTGGTGATGCGGACAGTCCCCGTCTGCTCCACATGTCCACCATCCAGCAGAGCAGACATGCATCACGGAAGCATTGCATTACTTACACATCAGAACCATGTACACGTCACATGTAGTGGCAATCATGCACAACACATCCCACAAGTGAAACACACACGTCCTCAACAAACACGCATCAACACTCACTGGACTGGGCATCAAAGTCCAGCATCTCTCCCACTCCTTCGACCGATTCAGATGGTATGAACTCTGCAACGAGTGACTCATGAGGTGTGAGCTCTTCCTCCTCTGGTGCAGGCCCACCGCCAGTCACCAGAGTCAAGTTGTAATGTGAGGCATGCTTAGCCTTAGCGCTGCGTTTGAGGTCATTCCAACGCTTTTTAAACTCTTGCGCCGTGCGCACCTCATGGCCGAATGAAATGACATGTTCCGCAACATGCTTCCAGTGGGTGTCACGGTGGGCAGCCGTAGTCTGACTATTGGCACCCACTACCATGTCACGGCTGTGGCCCCGCACGTAGTCCACAAGGAAGTCCAGTTCCTGCTTGCAGAAAGGCTTCTTCCTCGACGTGCAGGAGGTCGTGGCTGTGTGTGGGGTCCCAGCCTGTGCTGCAGGTGCAACCTTCCTCCTCTTGGACAGTTGCGCAGACCCTGGCTGTCTAATGTTGCCCTGACCAGTATGGCCAGTGGGTTCGGTGGATTGGCCAAGGGAGTGGCAGGTGGAGGGACGACCAAAGGCCTGACTTGTGTCAGTGGCAGCTGGGTGCCCTCTAATGGACCCTGCGCAGCAACATCCGCTGTGGCAGGGTCATTGACCGCAACGGTCCTGGTGTGCAGACTCACAACCGGGGTGTTGTTGGGTGCATCTGCCCCTGCACTTGCCAACACCCAGCTGTTCGGGCCAGCAGATAACATAACTGCCCCAGGGACACGTATCTTGGTCAGAGCAGCCCTGCATGCCCCTACAGTTTCCCTCCTGGCCTGTTGTAAATCTTCCAAGGGCTCCTCAAGTGCCAACGCAGCCTGCGCTGGCAGACCCTGAGCCTGGGTGGCGGTGTCCACAGCTGCACCTGCAGCTACCACTACCCTAGGGCCCGAGGCAGTCGATGGAACGGACTACCGGGTCACACGGGCGCCAGTGCCAGATGCAGAAGCTGCATCTCCCAGAACCACAGGGGGTGGTGGCATGACTGCACCGACACATGGCACAACATTGTGCTCAAGTGGCGCACCCCTGCCTCTTCCCCCTCTGTGGCCGCCCTGGACACCCTGGAGTCCCCCAACTCCCTGCTCACCACGGCCACGTCCCCGATCATGCCTGCCACGAGTAGTACGTCCAGCTGAGGCACCCCTCACCTTTACTGGCCTCCCCACCATGGCACAGATAGAGTACTGCTGGCACAGATGGAGTAGTGCCAATGGGAGGTGTACAGCACAATTGACCTGGGCAATTGGGGTGAAGGTGGAGAGAAGCAAGATGTTAACAGCCCCCCTGCACCTGCAAGGCTGTATGTTACCCCGGTGATGTAGTGACAGGTCACGCAACGCTCAGGCACCCCAAAACTGCAGTAAAACCGTGCACGCAACCCTGCAGCCTTCGTGCGTGGAATCAACCTCCCGCAGTACGCGGTGGCACCCAGTAACACGAATGACGCGTACGCATTGGGACACGCAGGTTACTATGACCTCAAAAATGGGTGTGATAAACAGGGGCACCTGCAGTGGGAAAAACAGCATGTGCGACTCACCATCTGACTAGCGCGATGCAGAAAAACACGCGTAGCCAAACCCTCGCCAAAAGAAGAGATATGTCCTTGATAGCTGTGAATTTGTGATGGCGCGCGAAACAACAGGAAGAAGCAACACACGTCGGTCTCCACGAAAGGCAAGTACAGCGAACTGCTGCCCCTGCTCACATTTAACCAGTGCTGAGGGAAACGCCCGCGCGCGACACGTCACTTACGCGCATGGGCCCTTTCCTTTGATTACATGCATTCACACGCGGATGTGCAGTTTTTCACGCGCGCTGAACCACTATGCTAACGTCACGAGGGAAACGGCCACGCAGGCCCACGCACGTCACGTCACAGAGGCGCTTACACTTGAAGGGCCTTTGGTCCAATGAAAGCGCGTACGAGTGCTGACGCGCTTACGCGCTAAGGGCCTTTCCTCGAATCACACGCTGATGTGCACATTTTTCACGTGCCAAATCACTCTGTGCCCAAAAGGCCGAATCATTGCCCCCAGAGCCCCGAGCACACTCCCACCTGCCATCTGCTGCTGCCTGACTGCCTGCTGCCCACGTGCCCTGCTATTTGCTGCCTGCACATCAGCCAGGGGTGCAGTTGCTGTGACCACCCCTGCTGGAATAGAAGACTCCCGACTGGGATACCATCGCTCCACAGCCCAGCCCCAGGACCCTATTGCCCACCCACTCCTGCCTCTGGGGTTGCCATGTCGGGCACTACACCATCTGGCACCACTGGCAACCCCCAGCCAGAGAGGCAGAGGGCCAACAGCTTCACTGCTACCGAAGTTGGTGTCCTGGTGGAGCAAGTCCTGGGGCAGTTTGATGCCCTCCCGGAAGTTCGCGCGCCGACAAGGAAGGACGGACTCGGATCTGGACGGACATCGTGACTGCCATCAACGCGGAGGGGGTGGCAGTCCGCGACTTCCAACATGTCAAGAAGTGCTGGGAGGACTTCAGGTCCTGGACCCTCAACAAGGCCCGGCGCCTCTTGAAGGCAGCGGATGCTAAGGGGCGCCGGGGCCACCTGTCGGAACATCAGCTGAGGGTCCTGGAACGCATATGCCCAGCGCTCCACGTCCAGGTCCTGGAGAGGCAGACCCGTCTGGAGTCGAGCGGTAAGTGTACATGCATACTGATTGGAAACTGTGCGTTTGGTGGTGTGCCAGTAGTGTGCAGGTTGTACATGTGTTTTTCTAGGGCCATGTATGGATGTGTATGTACAGGGATGTGAGGCAGACACATGCAAGTCCTTTCATGTGTGAGACACATGGATGGTGTATGTGTGGGTAAGCATGCAAGCCAAATGCAGATGTGTGAGCACACATGTTTGGATTACTGTGTATGTCAGTTGGCATGGTTGTGGTGTCAAACATGGATGTTGGTTCCAGCTGCATGAATGTGCACCGTGTACATGTGCATGTGTGTCTATTTGACAAGGGGGCAACAGTGATGCAACATGGATGCATGTGACACTGATATGTGGAAAACTGATTGCAGATGTGACATGGATGCCGATCTCAACACTGTGACAGTTGGCGGAGGTGTACACATGCATGTAAGTGTGGTGGCGTGTGTGCATGTGTAGTGAACTCCCTGTGTTTCATGTGATGTCTGGCTCACCTTTGGCTGCTCATGCTGTTGTATGTGTATGGATGGTGCTGGCTGTTGCAATATGGCTGTGGAATAGCTCATGTGTGTGAGTCAAAATGACATGTGTGTTGGGGATTGTGATTCCATGACTGAAGTTTGACAATGCCACTCATGTGGAACTGTCATATGTGTATGAGTCCATTGTACAGTGCCCTGATGCCTGTGTTTTATTTCTCCCTGTCTGCAGCGTCAACCGATGAAGAGGGAGGAGAAGGTGTTGTGGAGCACAGCGGCAGGGATCGCACCGACAGTCGGAGACGCAAGGCCCGGCTCCCCTCCCAGGTTGTCATCTCGTCGGGGAGTGAGGAGTCTGGTGCCGCGTCCCAGGCCGCAGCTGCCGAGGGGAGGTCCAAGAGGCGGAGGTCGGAGTTGGACTCCTCGGCAGCAGAAGGGGCAGTTGAGACCCCACAGGGCCCAACGGAGGAAGATGGCATGGAGTCATCCAGGTTGGTGGGCGGTTTGGTGGAGGAGGAGGCCGTGCAAGGGACAGAGATGGGGTCTGGAGGTGGGGATTCCACTGGTGCTAGTGGTGCAGTGCAGGACCAGAGACAGGAGGCAGCACAGGCCGCCGCGGAGGTGCCTGTGTGCAATCCTGTCCCTGATCCTGTCACCGCATCATCTTGCACCAGCAGGGATGCCTACGTCCAGACCCGTTTTCAGGGAGGGGATTGGCTTACACCAACTGGCCTTCCTCTCCCTGCGAATGTGCCTATCCGGCACCAGGTTGAGCCTGTCTTGGGTGGGGTGGTGTTGCTTCAATGTGCCATGCGAGGTGACCTGCAGTCTTTTCATGAGGAGACTGCACGTCTTCTTGCACGGCTCGTTGACCGCGGTGACCCACTGGGGCAACTCACCAAGGCCGGATTCCTCCGTTTCCTGGACCTTGTTCCGACCCCCTCCTCAACTGAACCCCCTATGCCCCAGTCGTCCTCCATGTCATCTTCCCACCCATGTATCACCTGGGTGCCCTGTGGAGCTGCCTCTGACCCTGCGGCCAGGCTGGTGGACAACAGATCCCTGCCACAGTCGGGAGTCCGACGTCCAGCAGGGGAGGCCACCTCCACAACTGAACCCCAGCTGGAGGAGGATGTGCAGGCAGCAGGAGCCAGGGCACAGGCATCAGCACAGCAGCAGCAACAAGGTGGGCGCCATGATGGCTCGGGGCCTTCATCATCAGAGGGGCAGGCATCGGCCAGAGGGCAGGAGGACCCTGGACGGGAAGTGTCTTCCGTGTGGCAGCGGTTGGGCCATGCGATAGATGCGTAGCGGCAGCGGGCGGAAGAGGCACGGCTCACGATGGTCAGGGTGGAGAACTCCATGCGTAGGGCCCTGAGGCGGGCCGAGTGCCTCGAGGCCATTCGCAGGGACCTGGAGTTCCAGATGTCATCGTCCCTGCGAACCCTCGGGGCCATGGAAGAGGACCGCCTCCGGGACATCGAGCAGGAGTTCGATGATGCCCTGGCCCGGGACATCAACATGTGAGCCGTTGGACTAGCCCGCTGCCCTTGTAAATAGTTGGATAGTATTAGGTTTCCTTTTGTTTTTTCTTTATTTTGGACCTTTAGGACAATGGACCACATTTTTGTATATAGTTTTTTTTATTAGGTAGGAGTTTTTGATAGGTTTCATTTCTTCAGTTGGGATCATGGACCCTGGATTGTTCATCTGTATATAGTTCACTGTTGGATTCTACTTTTTTCTTTGGATTTCCCCATGGAGCAATGGTTTTGCCCTTGGATTTCATTTTTGGAACTGTGACTTTGGACACCTTTCCTTTGGATTATGATTTGTTGTTTTTCATTATTTTACAGACATGCAGCTTTTCTTTTTTAATTTCCATTGTCGTTTGTTTGATTTTAATTCCATTCATGTTGCTTTTAATAAATTTTTTTCATCCAACTTCCATGTGTGGTATCATCTCATTGGTTTCATGCATGTCATGATATGGGTTTTGACATTCACTTGCACCCATTGTGTGTATGTGACGGACATGTGTTCATTTAGATACTTGCCATTGGGGTTGTAATATGTAATTGGCATTTCTAAGTGGGTGGATGCAATACTTGGGTGGGTGTTTGGCATGTGGAGGCTGCCCATTAGGGCCAGGGATCTAGATTGTGATGACGTGTTGGCTGGGGGACATGTGTCGGGGCCTGCTGGCAGGTGCCCCACACTGCTGGGGGGTGGGGGTGCAAGGGGACATGAGTGGGGGCCTGCTGGCAGGTTCCCCACACTGCTGGGGGGTGGGGGTGCAAGGGGACATGAGTGGGGACTTGCTGGCAGGTGCCCCTCACTGCTGGGGGGTGGGGGTGCAAGGGGACATGAGTGGGACATGAGTGGAGGCCTGTTGGCAGGTGCCCTGCACTGCTGGGGGGTGGGGGTGCAAGGGGACATGAGTGGGACATGAGTGGGGGCCTGCTGGCAGGTGCCCCACACTGCTGGGGGGTGGGGGTGCAAGGGGACATGAGTGGGGGCCTGCTGGCAGGTGCCCCACACTGCTGGGGGGTGGGGGTGCAAGGGGACATGAGTGGGGGCCTGCTGGCAGGTGCCCCACACTGCTGGGGGGTGGGGGTGCAAGGGGACATGAGTGGGACATGAGTGGGGGCCTGCTGGCAGGTGCCCTGCACTGCTGGGGGGTGGGGGTGCAAGGGGACATGAGTTGGTGATCAGTAGTGCAAGGAGACATGTGGCTTTGCTGGGGGGCATGCCCATGTTGGGTGGGCTGCTTGCGGGACATGACCAGGGGTGCAGGGTAGTCCCCTGTGGTGTGGGCTGACTGCAGGGGCCGTGGAGAGTGTACAGGGAACACCTGGGAGGACCCACACTGCCAAATCACGTGTAGGACTCCCCGGCACCCCCGAAATACACCTACCCTGCTGAAATCGCATGTGAAACTTCCCACGCACCCCTGAAATACACGTACCCTGCTGAAATTGCGTGTGAAACTTCCTGCGCACCCCTAAAATACACATACCCTGCTGAAATCGCATGTGAAACTTCCCACGCACCCCTGTAATGCACGTACCCTGCTGAAATCACGTGTGAAACTTCCTGCGCTCCCCTGAAATCCACGTACCCTGCTGGAATCGCGTGTGAAACTTCCCACGCACCCCTGAAAAACACGTACCCTGCTGAAATCGCGTGTGAAACTTCCCACGCACCCCTAAAATACACGTACCCTGCTGAAATCGCATGTGAAAATTCCCACGCACCCCTGTAATACACGTACACTGCTGAAATCGCATGTGAAACTTCCCACGCACCCCTGTAATACACATACCCTGCTGAAATCGCGTGTGAAACTTCCCGCGCACCCCTGAAATACACGTACCCTGCTGGAATCGCGTGTGAAACTTCCCACGCACCCCTGAAATACACGTACCCTGCTGAAATTGTGTGTGAAACTTCCCACGCACCCCTGAAATACACGTACCCTGCTGAAATCGCATGTGAAACTTCCCGCGCACCCCTGTAATACACGTACCCTGCTGAAATCGCGTGTGAAACTTCCCACGCACCCCTGAAATACACGTACCCCGCTCGCACAGGGCCAATCGCGTGTGAAACTTCCCGTGAACCCCAGTAATACACGTACCCCGCTTGCCGTGCTGGTACAGGGTTAGCGCAGCTCTTTGCGCTGGATTGGGGATGTTGATGGCTTTTCCCTGCGTGAGGGGCATTCTTGGGGGCGTAACTGGTGCTGCTGCAGGGTCGCTGCGCCACTGTGCACCACAGCTGGTTTTGGTAGCTGAAATCCATGAATACGCTGTGCGCAGAAATGGATTTTAGTGCACGCGGCTGGCGCAGAGATTCGCACGCGCACTCTGTGCGCCAGCCGCGTGTGCCACTTGTGCGCTAAATTCTATGAATTACCCCCCAATTTTCTGAAGAATTTCTTGACTAGATGTATTTCTCTGTTTTGTGTTTATTTGTCACAAGTCACATAGGACATTATTTACAAAGGTGTTTTTCAGTGTGAAAATCCCATTGAAAAACACAGTATAAATCTAAACATGGTGTTTTGAAGCGATGCAGCTGTAAGTAGAACAATCCTTTTTCAACATGTGTTAAAATAGAAGTTGAATGTAGCTGAGATATCAATTTGGTGGTGTTGATTGTCAATTTCCTGCATGTGCCACATGGAAATAATGTTGTAAGATGTCTATATTTATATTTGAGAAAGTGTGTTTGTATGTTCGGGGTTTACTCCATCCCCATAACTGTTGGTGGGCTGAAATTTTGGCTCACGGTCGGCATACCCGTCTGGGGTGTACTGGCTATAGTGAAATTAGACTGACCACACCTATTCGCGCTGCACAGGGCGGGGTCCGGTCCTGTGCTATCAGTATATGCGAATTCAGGAGATAGATTGCTTATTTTGCAATTTTTGGCTCCATCCCCACAACAGTTGGTGGGCTGGAATGTTGGCCCGAGGTGAGCACACCAGTCTGGGGTGATGGTTTGCAAACAGGGTATAGCGGGGTCCTGCCCTGTGAACTCAGTATAGGTGATTTCAAGAGAGTGCCAATTTTGCAATTTTTTTAAAATAGGAAGTTATGATACAATAGAACATACACAAGGCTATAGCAGAACCACACATGCATGCCAGCTAGAGACCTATGCAACACCGGGTGGTACCGCTAGTTCAAAAATAATAACCAGATTTCTTATGTTTCATTGTATGAAAAAGCATTTTATATATACTTGAAATAATAGACTCTTCATCTTGGGCACACATACGCAATATGGCTGAATTTTATGGTACCCCATTCACCTTCCATTATTGAAAAGGAGCTTGCCGTTCACAAACAGAAACATAAATATGCATCAAATGCTTGTTAGCGCCATAATAACAAAATATAGCAAAGAGTCAATATGGCTTATCCAATCCCCATGTATTATTTATTCAGTAAAAAAACTTTGTTAAAGGGATGTTATGGTTAAGTTGTGCTACTAAAAACTAAAAACCTGTGAAATGCAGTAAAAAAACTTTGTTAAAGGGACATTACGGTTCCAAGTAAAACCGAAAAACACCTGAAATTCGGCAGTTATGGTCAGCAAAGCAACCATAACCCGCGCCACCACTGTGCACTGCTAAGACTAACACCCAGGACAGCAAAGATGACATCACAAATTTCATTGATGACATCACTGATGACATCACATGTCTGGCTCACTCTTTTTTCCTTCACTGATATATCTACGGAAGTAACAGGCAGGAACTAAAAAGTCACTATACTATAGTACAAAGTACTATGATGACAGCACAGATGACATTACATATCTAGCTCCTTCTTTTTATGTTCACTAACATACGTAAACCAGGTGGCTTTCTTCACTGTCAGTCAGGAGTTTAAGAAGTTAAAAGTGCTATATTTGTAGTCCTTAGCCTTCTCATATGTTCTTACAATACTTTCCTTAGGTTACGGTTACATCATATCATACATATGCATAGAAGAAGAAGGAATCCAGAAACACAAGAATCTTTTCTGTGCATGAAGTTAATTAGTTTGGGTATGAACATTTTGTGGCAATACTGGAGTTTTTGGTGCTTGCTTTACGTTCCCTGTATATGCTTATATGTGTATGCATTGTGCTCTCTTTATGTTTTGGTGAGTGATAGTGCAATTATGCAGTAAGGGAAGCATACATAAATACTTATGTTTCACAGTATGTAAAAATCTGTAATGGAAGCATTTATCAATTTAGTATGCAACATGGGAAGATTGTAAATATTGCACCTCTGTAGCGCATGCTGCAGACAATGACAATGCCTACATTTCTTCATGAGTTTGTTCATGTACTGAAAGAACTCAGTAATGCAATGGTTTTTTTTTCAGCAATGCATTGCTTATTGAACTACGTGGCATATCTTAGTTCTTCAATCATCTCTAATACTTTTCTGCCAATATTATAATGACAATCCCCTGTGGAGGCTCTGCATGAAAACTAAATGTACATTAGATGTCATCAGTGATGTCATAAATTACATTTATGATGTCATCTTTGATGTCCTGGGTGTTAGTCTTAGCAGTGCACAGTGGTGGCGCGAGTTAAGGTTGCTTAGCTGACAATAAACTTTAACAAAGATTTTTTACTGAATTTCACAGGTTTTTAGTAGCGCAACTTAACCATAATGTCCCTTTAACAAAGTTTTTTTACTGAATATACACTTTCATTGTGTGAATTTGGGAGATGTTTACTAGGATTCCCTTACTTTATATACATGTAACATAGAACATACTGAACCCGCCCGCTAATGATTTTTGAAGGCCACAGACTGTGCGTATGTCCACAGAGGGGTGCGGACGACATCAACACTACCCAAACACTTAGAGGGTATCTGAAATTGTTCTATCATACCATATAAAAACTGCACAAGTTTAAAAGGCAGCACATAAACACATTATAAGTAATAATAAATAAACAGTGAAACATACACGTCTAACACATCAACCATCCATTTAAATACCATATGAAATGAAATGGATTATACCATAACAAACAAGATGTGCCTTCAACATAATTACCTCACAGAAACTGCAGAGCTAGGAGCGACAGTAGACAAACACAACCCAACAAATACAAATTACCAGAAACTAGTAAGTAAACTTCATTTTTCTTATATATTTGTATACATTTTGTATGAGGTAAAGAACAATTAATGTATTTGTGTTTTTCACACAGAAATGTGCAGTACTTTGGAGTGGCTCGAGGAGAATTTTTCGCGTGACGAAATGTCGGAAGATAGCCATAATATTGGTACACACTTCTCTGCATAAGCAAATTAATAGTCAGTACTTTATGTGTACTTAACATATATATATTTCTTTTTAACAGACCATGCAAAAATTGTAGAAATTCCAGCTAAGACACAATGAACGAGACCTTGCAACGCATAGAACAGAAAGTGGACATGCTGAAAGATAATTTCAATGGTTTAAAGCAGGAGGACCACGTCAAAGGACAAATTAGATAACACTGTACTACCTGTACCTGTACCCCCTCTCCATGTCGCAGTGAACTATCCCCAAACCCTCACAAACAACATAAACGTTTCGACGAAACTTCCATCCCTTCATCCCCTCACAACCATCCTCTGCAAACCCCTAATTCCCCTATATTTGTTTCAGTTTCTGCTTCCCCCTCTCGTTCTTAATTGCTGTATATTTGTATAATAAAAAAAAGTTACGTTAGTTTTAATGAAATTGTTTGTGTCTAATTTTTTTTCCAAAAAACTGTTGAAATGGCCGCGGACAGCACGCCTGGCTGGCCTGGCTGTAATTAACAAAATATGGATGTCCTAAGGACAGTACACCTCTCGATAACATGCACAACCAAGATGTAATTGTTCTTAGAACACACCATCTGTCCGGATATGTACAAAAAGGGGGTGTCCTATGACACTATAGCTCTCCGTACCATCCGCAACCAAGATGGAACTGTTCTTAGAACACAGCAGCTGTCCTGGATGTCCGAAAATTGACAAAATGGGGGTGTCCTAAGGGCACTGTGCCTGTCCGTACAGTTCGCAACCAAGATGCAAGTGTTTGTAGAACATGCGCGGTGTCCGGGATGTCCGTAGTAAAACAAAATGGAGGTGTCCAAAGGACACTGTACCTGGCCGTACACTTTGCACACCATCTACGCACATGCTCACCATACCTGTAAATCCTGCGAACATCGCACCTGTCTGTAACTGCCCGTCTCACTTGTGTCGCACTTTTAATTAGTTTCAGGACCCAAACACTGTCCGTAGAACACCCGCGCGCATGCACACAACCGTGTGTCCTAATTTGCGCACTTTGTTCGCTTCCCCAACATTTTAAAATAACTTATGCAGACAATCCAAATTATTTTACAGTAATAAATCACCATTTCACATGTCCCAGACAATGGCCCTAGCTTTCCACATATTTTTTGAACTTTTTGATCGCTTTTGAGTAATCGATATGGTCACAAGTTGCACCCCTCCACCCCTATAAAAGGCCACACACCAAAGCTCATCTTCATTGTACCTCTGGCTATTGGAGATTGACTTTTGCTGCCTTTAGTGCTCTAGCGGAGATTACCTCACCAACCCTAATGGCATCCATGGCTGCTGTTGCTACATCAGCCTCAGCACCACCCCCAAACCCTCCACCACCACCACCTCCCCAAGGGCCTGCAGAGGGGAATACGCGTGAGGATGTAGAGAACGAGGATGAAGAGGATGAAGAGAATGAGGTCGAGGAACTCCCTACTACCAGCACTCGCCGGGAGTCGTGGGTGTGGCATTTGTTTACCGTTCATGTTAACATACCAAAAGCACGTGCGAACAAGGTCACCTGTAACCAGTGCAATTTGGTGCTGAGTCGTGGGAGACGTGGTTCGTACAGCTTTGGTATGACAACCATGAAGCGACACCTAACTTTGTTCCACGGTGCGGCCATTCGCAAGGTTGTACCATGTAATGAACGTAGTAGGCTGAGTTCCTCCGCAGTTTCCTCCATTTCCGATCCTCTCACCACAAGAGACACTCCTGTGGGAGAGCACAGCCCTCCAGCTGCTTCACAGGTCATTCGCAATGCTGTTGACCCTTACCTTTCGAGGGTCACAATATTGTGTATGTGCTGCGACGCAGTACTCTGCAGGGGGGAGAGTCTTCGAAGTGCTTTCGAGACTACGGTCATGGAACACCAGAAGAGCTGCTACCTACCTAAATAAGGCCCACCCAATTCGAATAAAAATCTGATTGCCAGCATATGTAAGATGGATTCCATCTCTGAGAAAAATGAATGTGCTACAAAACATAATATTTTCATTGTGGAAAGAGAACATGCCAACATCTCTGAGAAAGCCACAACATGCCTTATTGACATTGCACCTCGCTTTCTCCATTTGTGGACCAAATGAAGAAGAACGCAGCCACATTTGTCTTTGCGCAATACGAGAAGAAATTACTTGGCAATTTTAAAACATGTCCATGACCTTCTCAAGTACTTCCTTCATTGCAAATTGCAAATTGCAAAGAAATTCCAGACACATGTCCTAAACTGTTCCCTCCACAATGAATTATAATTATGTCAGGATGACGGTTAGTCTGTAAAGTAGCACAGAGAAGTACCAAGTCCAGCCACTTCATTCCACGCACTCCATGCCAGTGCACTTCCACATGAGGGAATCCAAGATCTGCAGATATACCAACATGTTCTGCATGTACCTTCAACCAATATATCCATGTGTCTCCCTAAATCCAGATAATCTGTTTTTGAGCACACACAGCCATAGCTGTCTGTTCTCCTCTCAGAAAAAAGACGTCCTCACTAAATCTCTCCGTACAGAACACACCCACTAAACTTTACTGACCAATCCCTAGCTCCACTCATTCTCATTTGCATGCCTCTCCACCCCGGAACCCCCGTATGTAATACGCGCTGTCCGCAGATTGCCGCCATGTCTGCGGACATGTAGAAGATCTGAGCGTGGTGAATGTACATTTAAATAGTGTTCCCCATTTCCCCTTTAAGGGGGGCTCTGAAAAGAGAATTTTTTTTTTTTTTTTTTTTTTGCAGATGCCTGACAGATACCTGTTATTTTGTAGTTTTTAGGGGTTTTTTTCTTCTTAGTTTACTCCTAAAATCTTCACATAACCTGTTCCAAAGCAACCCTTACATTCCAAAAGAACATGTAATTTCCCAAAAAAGATAAAGAAACACCATCTGCTTCAAAATAAGCCGCATTACTCGAACCAATGTTCTCGTGGCTACAGAAAAACATACCAGCTCTTAGCATGAAAGCATGCATGCCTCAATTGATTGCACACCTAGCAATGCTTTGATCAGGACAAAAAACAGAACTGTTGTCCCATTTTGCTCTAGGAAGTAATCCAGAAAAAATTACTTTTGCATTTGGAAGGATGTTGATTACTGCTTGAACCAACTGTTCCAAATCTCCCAACAAAGTAGGGGAACTCACGTAGATAAATTCATACATGTGGAAACATACATGCACTCTCTGCAACACTGTGACACATGAACAAATCCTTAATGAGCGCTTTGTGTATGTATCCATACCTAATTGTGAATCCATTCCATTTCAGCAACTTGTACAAAATGCAAACCATGGCAGATTATGTACTATCTGCAATTCAGATTATCGCTCCCCCGTACTAATACAAACACATAGTAACTACGTAATAATAATGCTTCTACGTTACAATGCAGATGGTACCAAAAACAACTGCAAGCTGACTGGATTCACACACGGTCAAGTATCACTTGGTAAGAAAACCTTCACAACAATAGGTATAATCTACCACGCAGGAGCCACAACCAATGCAGGTCACTACACTGCATATATTAAAATGAAATGTGGATGGTTTGAATGTAATGATAGTAGCATTACTCTAAAGCAGAGATTGCCAGCAAATCTTACAAACGCTTATTTAATCTTCTTAAAGCCAAAATTTAATAACTAATCTGTACTTCAACATTAACAAAAATGCAATTAAAAGACTATAAACGCCAACAGGTATCTAACTGGCCCAAGATTGTATAACAACCACAAAGATAAATGAAGAGCACTAAATTGTAACAAAAAATAGACAGTTAGAATATGCCAACAGGTATCTAACTGCTTCAAAAATCTGCAACAAGCCAACAGATAGAACATTAACCAGAAACAACAAATGAACACTCAAAGGATACAAACAAATAGTTTGTAGCATAACATAAAAAGGGTTTTTTTAATCCGACAAGGATTTTTTTCCCACATACCCAATGATTTGAAAAACAAACAGAAACTGAGCAAAATGCACAGTACACTGGTTTGTAAACTAAATATGATGGTTGAAAAAAAGCTAAAATGTCTATTATGCAATGTAATAAGTCTTTATAAAATACATACACTAACATGCTCTTTTCTTTTATCACAGACATTGAAAAAGAATATTTCCTCCAGGTACTAAAGTCATGTAAAAAATATATCGAATCTCAACAAATGAAACAGTAAGTATAATTTCAAACATTTGATACATATTCGAATCTATACATGTGATCTATGGCTGTAATATGGTGTGGTGGTTGTGGCCAGGGCCTAGAGTCTTGGGTGTATAGCCTACGGCCTACGGCCTGCGGCCATGCACCCAAGACTCTAGGTGCTAGCCACAACCACCACAGCATATCACACATATGGTGGCTAATAAGTCATTAGCACACCAATAGTCTAAAACATTTTAATTACGGCATATACTCAATTTGCACCCAGGACTCTAGGCCCTGCCCACACTTACTTGATAGATATTTGATTGTATGGGTGTGATGTATGGGTGTGATATGCTGTGGTGGTTGTGGCCAGGCCCTAGAGTCTTGTGTGTATGGCCTACGGCCTACAGCCTGCAGCCATTCACCCAAAACTCTACATCCTGCCCACAACCACCGCAATATATGAAACCCATGGTGGCTTATAACTTTACTCCTTATAGCATATCACACTCATAGTGGCTTATAACTTCAGTACTTATAATTTTGGTTTTGGGTGCATGGCCTTTGGCCATGCGCCCAAGACTCCATGTCCTGGCCACAACCACCGCAGTATATGAAACCCATGGTGGATTAAAACTTCAGTGCTTATAACTTTGGTTTTGGGTGCCTGGCCTTCGGCCATGCGCCCAATACTCTAGGTCCTAGTCACAACCACCGCAGCATATCACACCACAAGGAAATACTATCCTTAGGACACCCCTCATTTTCAGTAATTACAAACATCCCGGACAGTGCGGGCATGGCAAATACATCAGTAGCACCTGCCGCCTAACCAAATACAGTATCTCACCCATCTCTTAACTCCCTAAACCTCCCCAAGCACTCTGACACACCAAAACTCTCCCCAAAACTGCATTTCACCTCTGTTCGCCGCTGCGCTGTCGGCGGATCAAGATGGCAGGCGCATCCGAACAATCTGACGCTCATCATGCCTCACTCCAGCCAATCGGCGGACACGTCGCATGTCCACGGTCATGACGCGAATCCATTAGCCAATCGTTATTTTGTCCGCGGAGCGAACAGGGAAGTGTGATTGCAGAGCGGACAAAGATATCACTAATTTTTTGAGACATACTTTTTGGTCATATTAAAGAAAACTACTGGACAGATTATCACCAAATTTACAAAAGCACACTTTCGGGACCAAGCTCCTGACGCAAATTTGGTGAAAATCCATCCAGCGGTTTGGGCTGTAGGTGTGCGCAAAGTTTTTCCCCCATTCAGTCTATGGGGAAAAAAGACGTTTTTGGACTCCCCTATAACTTTTCCCCCCCGGACCAAACATCACCAAACTTTGTAAATATAATTTTGCAAAGTTTGGTGAGGATTCGTCCACGGGAAGCGAAGATATAAGCCGCCCAAAAAGTGCTCTTCCTATGGGTTTAGCAACTTAAACATAACTACGTGGCCGTGTAATAAGTCATATACTTATCCAAAGAAACTTTGTTGTAGTAACTGATTGTTGTGAGAGATGCACCCCAATGTTTAGATGGTGCTGGGTGCCAACCTCCGGGCAGAGTATTGGCTTCAATTAAAATTACAGTCCAGTGTATGCGCACTGATAATGGTAATAGCAAATTTAATCTCAATATGTTTTAAGATAACAATGATGTTGGTAAGCAATTATTCCAGGTTCATTAATTAAATCCTTCATAAATATCAAAATGCATTAAACGTGTATTGCACATTTTGGGGACGTTGTCCAGTTTTTCAAGTGGTATACTGTATTAGAAGTATAATAAGAACAACCGACTGCTTGACAGTTACCATGGAAATATTACTGACAGGTGCCCCCTAGTCAGTCTTGTTTAATCTAAAACAAATATTTATTAACACATGAAATAATAATGAAAGGATAATTCTTACAGAAAAGTCATCCAATCAATACATGCATGTCCACATTTCCATGGGATGAATAATGTGTCAGAAAAAGATCCAAGTGTAAATTCAGGTATTTGTCTTGTGCTCTTGAATGAGTTTTTTATTTTTTCATGGCTTTACATGATAGCTGACATACTCTACATAAGTGTTTCTTTGAAATGTATCAAAACGCTTAAGTTAGTATTTAGTTAGCACTGTTGTTTTTAGATTGTTTGTACATTTATTGATATTTGGATTCATATTTATGTGTACCCATGTTTTGTTATTATATGTTGAATTGCCACCCTCAGCTGGTGGGGCAGCCTATCAGGTTACTCCAAACCTGGGCTAATCTACTCATGCAAGCCCGGGTTTGAAGCAACCCGAGTGTTCCTTCCTCCTCTTCCTCCCACACGCTAATCCAGTCCCTCCTCCCATTTATGGACTGCAGGCTCCACCCCCCCCTGTGCGAAAATCTCCTTAACGTCCTGTTCCAGGCTCCTCTGTCCAAGCCACACGGCGTCCTGATCCTGATGAAATCATGCAACTGAAGAGGGTTTCCGAGCGGAGCCCCACCTTCCATTTCCATGGGAACCCTGCCTCTCCCCGGCCAATGCTGAGAACAAAGTAGTGTAGCCAGTTTTTTTTGTATTGCTCTTAGCACCTCAAGGGTTTGCCTCAGGGTTCTAATAGCAATAATCCCATGTTCTGCGGGCTACTACGGCCTGGAAACAGCACTTGGGCCCGTCGTTACAGCCCTTGCTTCGCTCAGGTCTGTAACTTGGGCCCTCGGTCGTTAACAGCTGGTGTAGCCTGCAGAATGTGGGATTATTGCAATACTGAACGACTTGCATGTCAATGGATAATTATAGTTATGCTATGAATTGATGATAGACAACTTGTTTTAGTCCTCAGATACAATGAATCGAGCCTAATATGTTTGATAACTGTAGTAACCACTTCATAGGCCAGTTAGCTTCTTTCTTGAAACACACGCAGAACAGATTTGTAGACATTCCATGTGAGTGGCCAAAAATGATCTTGTTTTGAGCAACATGAAAAGTGAATTCTATGGTGTCATGAAAAGTGTTTGCCAAAATGATTTGTTGCAATACTTCTGAGCTTGCTCGACACAAAATGAAAACAGAGTCAAAGTATCATGTGCACATGGCACCACCTTCTAGTCATCCTGGTGATTTAAAAACAAAAAATCATTTAAAAGCAATCCAAAACATGTTTATATAATGTGGGATAAATTATGTGCCCATGGAAGTGCATCTTAGCTGTTTGTAAAAGTTATTATTGCAGCAAAACAAAGTTGTAATCCAAGGATAGACTGAATAGTGTAACCAGCACTCGTGCTCTGTTGATTATTCACAATGCTGTTCTCCTCACAGCATTTACCACTTTCTCATGAGAAATGTTGGAATAAATTCCTACTGCATGTGCAGTTGCTAAGATCAGAGTATGTGTTATTCCAGTTATTACGTTCCTTCTATTTAGGAAGAAATCAGTGGTGTTTTTAATAAAGCGTTTTCAATGTTCCAATATTAATGGTAAAAAGTGACCACTTTATGCAGCATTTGGTCAAAGATTCTGCCACATAGGGCACCCTGGATGAGTCTGGTCATCATTGTGAATGTTCAGCTAACAAGAAAAGACTAAGGTTTGTGGGTTGCTTATCATTAGAACAATTGCAGTGGTTTAATTGATGGATTTCAATGATATGCCTTTGGAGACCTGGGGCCTAATTCACAGAGAGTTTTCCAATGGGGTTTTCCCATTATAAAACGACTCTGTGAATTAGGCCCCAGATCTTTGGAATCTAGTTTCAAATAGGTTTCAGTAAGACCTGATTCATGGAATATATTGCGTGGTAAATCGGGACATTGAACACCAAATCGTGTATGAATCCACATTTGTCGATTCATAGAATCGACTGCACAGAACCTTCTCATACTCTGCATGGACTTCGAGCAGGCTCGGCATGTCTCTGTCTGTGGGCGAGTACCTTACGTGAGACAACTCGCAGATTGTTGGTGTGTCCTGCATATAGACCGGAGTAGGGAGTGGGAAATCACAAAATGGGGAAGAACAAAGGAAAATGTGGGCGTTATGAAGGACAACCGCTGTCAGTCCATTGCACGATTGCACGCCCCCCACAGATGCACATAACCAAGCGTATTGATGGATCTTTCCACGCAACCTCTCATCAAGGAAATGATCATGCAAAGCAGGTAATCTATCTGCCACCCGAAGACAGGCATACAGACACTTGCATAGAGGAATCCCTGCACAGAGGGAAGATTGCATGTTGGGTTTAGGGGTGCGTGCATGCAGTCATGGTTCCGAATGGACCTAGGGGTGCATGTAAGCAGTGTAGTAGGGTGCAGGCATGTTTACCAGGAAATTACAACTTTTACGATATTTGGTATGCATGTTGTCACAGTGTTGTGTGCAGTTACGGGGCCCCTATGCAGTGTGGCTGGTGTGTTGGTTTATTTATGGGAACCTCACGCAGGATTTCCGGGGTGCATGAGTGCGCACCTGAAGACCGTGCATAGGTAGGTATTAGTGGCTACATTTTCTTTGTGGGGGAGCATGTCAGGGGCGTTCCAGCCGTAACTTGCACATAGGGTTACTTTGCGGGGAAGATTCCATCAATATGCGGATCACGCACAGGTGCCTCATGCGTGAGGGGGTACGCAAAGTCCTTCTCGCCACATGAACTTTGCAGGGTATATGCGCACTTTCCAATGAGTCAGGCCCTAAGTTGTGAAGGCACGCCCCTGAATGCTCACACCAGAGAGAACACAACCCGCTAGGGAAGAAAGGCCCAATTCGATCTTGTAAGGATAACACATTTTAATCTCACACGCAGATGTGAGCAACAGCAAAGAACTCTTCTGCTAAGAACGTTCTGCAGAAAAGTAGTACAAGAAGGATCTTATAAAAAAAAACATTGTTATGCATGACACAATACATATAGTAAAGTCATGCGCGACTGGTTGGTGTGCGCCTATACAGGATCCGCCTGCCCGATGAGGGATGTCAGGTCATTGTTTCCAGCCCAATCCGTCCATCTTCCATCACGTGGGTGCTGCGGTGATCATCTTCTTTTCAGGTCGAAAGTCAGAGAACAAATTAATTATACTCCTATCCTACGACTACTTTATCACTCATATTATGCACTTGGCAGGCCTTAGGACGTGACAAAGGAGGTTCTGGGGCACTCTAACCTTCCCACACACATTTCACTCACCCCCTTCTGTGCCATCCGGCTCCAATGTTTCCACCCTCGTTTTGAACTATAATGTATTCCTCCCAGCACCTCGCAATACAAATCACATAATTGTTGCTTCAATCATGTGCCCTTCCTCGTCCTCTTTGAACATCTCAGCACTTGTTACTTTGGGGTTGGTGGTCAAAGGGCACCTGGTGCCATGGTATTTTGGTCTTAAGTTTTAGTTAGTTATATGGGCTATCACTCATGGTCGCCTGGGGATATCCCAAGTCATGCTTTGGCCAGTGTGAGACAACATGCACACCAGGCGCCAGTCTATGATCACGGTCTTGTAGGCCACATTCCTCTCGAACATCTTAGTGACACGGTTGGAACAATGAATAGATATTCATGGTGGTTGGGGATGCGGGCTGTCTTCATGGGAGCTCAGTCATGACTGGGAATTTCTCTTGTCTCGCGATTTGGGCCTAGTGCCTGCAATGCTGCATTTACTGCGCAGGCCTACCCTTCTACCTACGATTACTCATGTCTATATTAAATAGCAATGCTGCTCACGCCTTATGCTGTACTATGTGTATAGACTATATTTGGTTATATTGGAGTGGGGTCCTTCTATATAGGAGGTGCTCATCTCACCGCCTCCCCGGCCCCCATCATAGTGCGTTGAATGCATCTCACCTCACTCTAGAGCGCTAGGTGGGTGGGGTGGGCTGTCCCCTTCCCACCAGTTGTAACTATTCTCATTATTGAATTTCACCATATCCATGACAGATTTAGCTCCTCCTTTGTTTGCCCATTTAACGTCGTGTTTGTCATGAGGTAAATTTGACAGCAATTCACTTTCTTTTAAATGTCAGATTTCATTTGTGTATGTTCCACTTGTAAAGAAAAAAAACACTTTATTTTCTGTATGCATACAAGCGTGTGCGTTCACCCTTGATGATTATGGGTGCTTTTTTCGATTTGAAGTCTTAATTACAGGGTTGTCTGTGATTGCATTCTGGGTTTTAAATAAGATACATAGTTTAAGAGACAAAACAGTTTTGTAGTTGCACTTGAATGTCAAATTATTTATTTATAATTGAAGGAACAACTTTCACTCTTTTTTCAGTGCTGAAATTACAGAGCATCAACGGTCTCTGAGATATTAACTACTAGAGACTTTCATTCGGTGACATTGTGAACATTCTTTCCGGCCAGGAGGATAGCTCAGGGGCAACACACTTGAGCAGAACAGGATCGACACCTGGTTGTGCTTAGAGGCTAGAGTCCGACATGAAGCACAATATATGAAGACTTTTTTTTTCTTTCCTTTGTTTTCCTCCTCCCCCTTCTTGTTGGTGTTAAAAAAAAAGGGTTACACTTGTGCTATGGTGAGTGCCTGTGGATGGTTGTGATATGTCACTGCAATGAATGTTCTCTGAGGATTGTGCACCTGATGTGAACATGTGCAACCAGTGTGCTTTTGAATCGAAAGTGATTTGTGTTCTTTATTTGAATACAAAGCAGTTATGTGACCCAAATATAAACATGATCAAATTCATAGTTGTGGTGGTCTTGGTGAAATGTCCATAATTGTGTCTGGAGCAAATCTGTTTAATGTGTTTCCAAAATCTCATTCACTTTTTAAGAATGTGATTCCTGTCTTGAACATTATGTATCTGTTCTACTATGTGTTTGATTTCAGAGGTATACGTTTAAAATTCAGGAAAGGGAAATTTGAACTCCTGTATAATTAGAAATATGTGGTCAAGTGTACATTTATTGAGAATCAATTGTCTTTTGACTAAACCATTATTTTGTATTCTGCAAATAAGCATAGGTTTCAATTATACAACAATATAAAATGTAGTGTGGCCAGACTCTTCAAAGAAGCAATGCAAAAAGAAAGTCAGCTGAATTTCAAGCCCTGGAACTAATAAAAATACCACTAAGGAGCTGAGACAGAGACATTCATTTATGTATAATAGAAGTGTTTTGTTTGGATGCTTTCTGTAACAATTGTCTACCACGTATTATTTTATGTATGCATTATGTGTCAAACTATGGGCCTCATCACGAGTTGGGCGGTAACGCCGGCGCTAATAGCGCTGGCGCTATCTGCCCTACAGCCAAACCCCCCGGTTAGCGCCGGATCACGGGTTTTGCGGTAATTGAAGTCCCCATTCCCCATTGAGCCCATTCGGGAATGCCCCATTCCCTATTGGGTTCAATGGGGAATTTTCGCGCTCATACCGCCGGCGGATTTCCCGCCGGCGGTATGAGCGTGAATGTTCGGCGGATTTCCCCCCAGCTCAGAGCTGGGGAGAAATCTGCCGAAGCCCTGATTTGGCGGACCCTTAAATCCAGCGGTAATAGTGCTACTGCCGGTTTTAAGGGTTACCGCCAAACTTGTGATGAGGCCCTATGTCTCTCCACCACATGCGGTGCCTTTCTGTGGCAAAGAGGATTGAGTTCAAGGTGCCGTTTATTATGCATCAAGCTTTCCATCATGAAGTCTCGCTGTTTCTTCACTGTAGGTTTGACCCCGGTCTCCTGTCAGATTTCAGTAGTCATCATGCTTTTCTGAGATTCATATGGCTTGTCTTTCCATCACCTAGCTCAGGGCCCAGCAACTACGTTATCACACACCTGCACCAACAAGAAAAGAAGACATTGGGCCTCATTATAAGCGTGCCGGTACCAGCACACTATGGGTTTGCCTGCCAGAGCAGCTGTGCCCGACCGGTCTGACCCTGCCGGGCACAGCGGTCATGGTAGGCACGCTGTCACAGAAGCACCGGCACTGTTCACCATTCCCATAGAGTCTATATTACTCTATAGGAATGGGGACTTAGAATTTGCTGGCACCTGACTTCCCGGACCGCCGGGGTTATAATCCCTGGTGTTACCGGGAAGTCAGGCGCTGGTAAATCATTACGGGTCCAGCGACAACCTGCCGGTAGCACCGGCAGGCTTACCACCAGACCCGTAATGAGGCCCATTGTTTAGAATACAGAAAAAGTCTGAACAGTTCTCTAGCAATATCAGATCTGTCTCTTGAATTTCCATTAATAAAGCAAACCAGAAACTCAATTGACCTCAGCATCAAAAGACCAGTGTGGTGACGTAACAGCACTCTAGAAAACCCGAACATCCATGCATACTTGCAATGCCATAGGTAAGATGAATAATACTCAAGAACGTGCCTTACAAGCAATATCTTGACGGGGGAGTCAGTACATTTGCATCCAGACAATGAGTGCATCTATGGGGTTTATATGTCTCTTCTAGAGGACACAGGATTGCAGGTCCTCGGTAACAGGTGGGTTGCCATGATATGTGAAGCCATTCTGCTGTCAAATGCCCCTTTCCTTTTGTATGTCAGAAATTAGTGGTAAGAGTTATCTGGATAACATATTGACTGACTGAAAGAAGTGAGTGCTAAAGTTTGTTCACACCTATAAATGTCACAACTTGTTGTAAATGGGTAAATTCAGGTCTGTGCGTTGTGGCCCTGGCATGTGTTTGATCATGATGTGTTTTGGTGGAAACCTTTCATCTTTCATTAGTGTTGTCCCACTGTATATAAGATGTGTTGCTGTGCTTATTGTGCTTCCAGTAAAACTAAAGGACCTCATGAGCTGGTAGGTCTACCACTCACATTTGAAAAAAGGTGGACTGCCTGCTAGTGTTTGTCTCTTATTGCTATATTTGGTAATGGTGCAGAAGCCATAATCCATTCTTAATGAATTCTTAATCAGAGGTTAAGCAAATTGTAAAACATATCCTGACGAAAATGCACATTTTATTTGTTAGGGTGGAGAGTTATTCATCTGGTTGCACAAGCGTACATTCACATTACTATACATATGATAATAGGTCTGTGTCCCCATTGACCATGCCTAATGCCTACATTGTGCAATGTGCTGACTATCACACACTAATCATATTTCTGTTGTACCTTTTGACATCAAATATTGTAAGCATCTTGTGTAGCTAGTTGGCAGATAACGTCTGCCTAGAATCCTCTCCAGAAGTATAAGTTTGAGAATGATGGTACTTCTTAAGTTTTAGCAACAGATCGGGTCCCCACCTGATAAAGCTGGGATGTAACAGAGAAACACGCGTTAAGGAATGTGTGTTCTATTTAAAAAATAAGTGTGGAAAAAAGAAATGTGTGTTCTGCGAAAATGGATTTCGGAAATGGGACCACTGTGAAATCTAAAGTAGCAAACTGCAATTAAACACTTAGGGGGCGTTTTACCAAAAGAAAGTAACACCATGTGCAACCAGTGCAAGACAAACATTATCTCCTCTCTCATGCAACGCATAGCGAAGCGAAGTAAAATGTTAGAAAGGCGCAATACAAAACCAGTTTACGTTACAACTGTAAGTGATCGATCTATGAGGCCTAAGCAATATCGCTCACCTTTGTTGCCACTCCCATCAGGGGGCGGATAATTCTGTGAGCAGTAACACCGAGCCACTATTCAGGACATGAATCTGGTCTGCCCTAAAAAGTGTGCTGCCCTTCTTTTTATCCTACCCAACCACTCTGAGGATGTGCAGTGATAAAAGCATGAGAAAGTAAATGAGCAAAATAAAATGTTGGGCATGAACAGCATCCCTGAATCAGGCAATATGCCCCGAGGTAACGGCCTGCAGCCCAAGTTAAGGTCCCTAAGGCAGAAAGGATCCCTTAACGAGGGTGGCGAGTCATTACCTACAGGGTCGGTCCGCCTCTGAGGGGCATTTTGCCATTAGCACCTGTGTAGTTGCAGTTTCTCTCTATGAACGGGACGCCATACCAACATGGCTTCCATGGTGAAGGAAGGCAGGGCTCCATATAGAGCCCCTTTTCCATTTCCATGGCGGCCATATAGAGCGGGGAACAGAGTGACAGGAGCTGCGGCGGCGGGTTCCACCACTGAAATAAGGTAAGTGGGATGTGGGAAGGGAGGAAACAGGGGCGTAGGACATGGGAGGGACAGGGGTGACAAATCCCCCCCACAATTTTAAGTGGGGGGGATGTAATATCATATATCCCCCCCAGAATATGTGTTTGGTGTGTCCTACAGGGATCGGTTTTTGAAGTGGGGGGAGGGGCTGCTTACTATGTAATCTGCCCTCTCCCCCCTGGCCCCCAAAGCATGGGGGGAAATACCCTGGGGGCAGATGGGTGATCATCTGCCCCCAGGGAAGGAGGGGTAACAAAAAAAAGATCTTTTTTTAAAACGTAGTTTTGGGTGGAGTGGGTGCGGGTGGGACCACTAGCCCCCAGGGACTTTTGCAAAGGGGGTGGCCCTCTCTCCCCCCACCTAAGTGGATGGAGGGCACTTTATGTAGCCCTCCCTGGGGGCAGATTTGTGCCCCTAGAAAGGGGTACATGAGATGCCCTCCATCCATTTGGGGTGGGGGGAGAGGCCACTGCAAATATTGGCAGAGCCACCCCTCCCAAACCTGGGGCAGTATGTTTTGACCCCCCCGGGGGCAAATGGCCACACACATATGCCCATTTGCACCTAAGGAAGGGCAAAACAAAAATATATATATTAAAACTTGTTTTGGGTCTGGCCCGGGGGCACTAGACCACCAGGACTTTTTGTGTTTGAAAGGGGGTGGCCCTCTCCCCACCCTAGGTGGATGGGGGCACCTTATGTAGCCCTCCCTGGGGCAGATTCATGTGCACACATGTGCCCATCTGCCCCTAGGGAAGGGCAAAACAAAAATATATGTATTATAACTTGTTTTGGGTGGGGGACCCGCTAGACCACCAGGATTTTTGGTGTTTGAAAGGGGGATGGCCCTCTCCTCCCACCCTAAGTGGATAGGGGCACCTTAAGTAGCCTTACTTGGGGGCAGATATCTGCCCCTAGGAAGGGGTACATGAGATGCCCCCATCCATTTGGGGTGAGGGGAGAGGCCACTGCAAATATTGGCAGAGCCACCCCCGAAGTCTGGGGCAGTACGTTTTGCCCCCCCGCAGGGGCAGATGGCCACACACATGTGCCCATCTGCCCCTAGGAAAGGGGCAAAACAAACATAAAAAAGTATATAACGTGGGGGGCCACTGAACCGCCATGGATGTTTTTAGTGGAAAGGGGGTGACCCTTCCCCCCACCCCAAATGGATGGGGGGCATCTAATGTAGCACTCCCTGGGGGCAGATTGCTAGCACAATCTGCCCTAGGAAAGAGGCAAAACAAAAACAAAAATAAAAAAAAATAATAATAACTTGTTTTGGGTGGGTGTGGGGGTCACTAAACCACCATGGATGTTTTTAGTGGAAAGGGGGGTGCCCAAGGGTGTCTTCTTTTCTGAAATGCATGGGGTTCTCTGTTTTCCTTGGTGGCTTTGACACCCTAGGCCCAAATCTGTAGATTGTCCAGATGAGCAAAATCTTCTTTGCCGAAAGGCTTGGGGTTATCAGTGGGTTAGCCTTTTCCCTTTGCGCCAAGGTAGGTGCTTCCACAAATGAGAGGTACCGTTTTTGTCGGGACACCTGTCAACAACACATGTCCTACCATCCTGCGTTCTGACAGGTGTCCCGACGAAAACAGTACCTCACATGTGTGGGTGCACCTACCTGGGCGCAAATGGAAAAGGCTAACCCACTGGTAACAACAAGTTTTTCGGCAGAGCAGATTTTACTCTTGTGGACAACATACAGTTTTGGAACTAGAGTGTGGAAGCCACCAAGGAAAACAGGGAACCCCATGCATTTCCAAAAAGAGGACACCCGTGGAAATCCACAGATGTCTGACCTGCGTGAATCGCCCCAGAATGTATTACCCACAATTACCGGCAAAGTCTGAAATTTGGTGAAAAAACTACAATTTTCAGACATTTCCCTCTTGCCTCCCACCGAAACACGCAGCTAACACCACATGTCCTTCCTGTATTCCCACAGGTGTCCCGGCATAAACGGTACCTCACATGTGTGGGTGCACCTACCTGGGCGCAAAGGGAAAAGGCTAAACCACTGGTAACCCCCAAAGGGTTTGGGGAGACAACCTACAGATTTGGGCCTGGGGTATCGAAGCCACGAAGGAAAACAGGGTACCCCATGCATTTCCGAAAAGAAGACACCCGTGGGAATCCACAGAGGTCTAACTTGCGCAAATCACCCCAGAATGTATTACCCACAATCCCAGACAAAGTGAAAATTGTGTTTTCTCCACCAAATTTCAGACTTTGTCAGGGATTGTGGGTCATAAATTATGAGGCGATTCGCACAAGTCAGACCTCTGTGGATTCCCACGGGTGTCTTCTTTTCGGAAATGTATGGGGGTCCCTGATTTCCTTCGTGGCTTCGACACCCTTGGCCCAAATCTGTAGGTTGTCCACATGAGCAAAATTCCTGAAAATCTGCTGTGCAAAAAGACTTGGGGTTACTAGTGTTTTGGGCTTTTTCCTTTGCACCCAGGTAGGTGCACCCACACGCGAGGTACCGTTTTCGTTGGGAAACCTATGGGAACACGGGAAGGTACGTTCAGTGTTGTTGGCTGTGTGTTTCGGTGGGTGACCAGTGTGAAATGTGCGGAAATTGTGGTTTTTTCTGTCATTTTCCCGATTTCCCCCCAAACTATGGAATCTTTCCCTACATAGTTGTTGCCTGACCTTCGCAAATCACCCCTTCCTAAACTTGGAATATTGTCTACTTTTCAGAAATATATGTATCAAAATATGTTATTTTGGTTTCCACTCAATGGGCCTCATTACAACCCAGGCGTTAAGGGTTTAACAGCGCCGTCGGCAACGTTAACCCTTAACGCCTGATAACCATTTTAACGCCTGCTTTTAGAAGGCGTTAAAATGCAAGGCGCTAACCCGCCTTGGTGCTAATTACGGCACCGTAATTTACGGTGCCGTAATTAGCGCCTTCCCCACTCCTATTATGCCCTATGGGGCAAAAATGGGAATGGGGAAGGGTAAATGGGGAATGGGGATTTACCGCCCCACTCACCTTGGAATGGGGCGGTAAATCCGCCATCCACCATGGTGTAAACAGAGTTTACACCATGGTGGTAAAGTAGGGAACTTACCGCCTGGGTTGTAATGAGGCCCAATCTGTTCTTGAAAGCCTGGAAAATGACGAATCCAGCACAGCAAATCCAGCACATTTGTTCCTAGCTCTTACAAGGAAAACACCACAGGCTTCTTTGTACAACATTTTATTGGCATTTTCTGAAGAAAAAAAACAAATGTTCTCCATTTTGGTTATTTTCTCTCACCCCACTACAGCAAACTAGGATTCCTGGGTGGGGTTATGGCTGCCTACATGTGGGGGAAAAAAGGGGCCAACTTTGGCCGAGATATCTCATGTAACAAAGAAGTTACAAGGGATTGAATGGCAACATACCAAAATCACCAAAAAAGGCCTTGGCACTGGGGGGAATACCCATGGCAGTTAAGGGTTTAAGACAGTAAAGCCCCAGAGGAGATATCATGTGTAAGGTAGCTCAGTTAGTTAATGCTCCAAATGCAGATTGTGCAAAGGAATATGTAACACCTGTGTTCAGCACCTGGCTTAAGCTTCCGGTGGGATAATAGGCAGAGTGAATGCATTCAGCTTCCGATGCAACACAGCATTTTCCAGGTCAATTGGTTCAGAAAAAGTGGTGGAAAACACTATTACTGTCACTTTTTCTAATTGGCCAGATTTTCGTACATTTTCTGGATGGAGTTCGGGAGCCGAGTGGACACACCAGGACCCCCTGTATTTCCCACTCCACCAGACAAATGCGGCCTTACTGCCAGTATGGATTCTCATGCTGGAAATAAGGGAAGGGATTCCTCTGGGATCTGCTTGGAAATGAAACCTGGTAAAAGTGGGCGGAGTCCAGAGGAAGCCATTGTCAATTCCGCCAGCAATCGCTAATTGTGCGAGGTATTTACACTCTTCCAAAGTGGAAAAGCAATGTGATTTCACTTGCCTTTTATTCTAAAATCTTCCATTTTGTGGCGGAAAAGTAAAAACGTGCGCCAATGGAAATGGTCCACTCCATGCAGTTTACTTTGCTCCTTGATGCTTGTTTTTTTTTTGCGTGATGCTACACATGTAATAAATAAATAAATACATTTAACATGACCCCAGATAAATGGCAATTCGTAATCAGAATGAGTGAGCATGGCATGTCGCTGGTAAGAGCGTGTCCTGTGCTTCTTGAGTGCGTTGGCAAATGCCCTTAATTGCCATCTCGCGTTAAGCAGTCAACAGAGGTATTTCAAATTTTCATTTCATTTCGCTCTTTGGGTGACATTGTCAAAGTGGCAGAATGTTGCCCAGCATGAGCCACTTTCTCTGTGGAGTTAATTGTGCCCACCCCAAGGAAGAAGTGTGAAAAACCCACAAGGGCACTGTGCCCTGCTCTTTCTGTGTGTGTCTTCCCCACAGGGCAACAGATGCCGACTCAGACATGGGTAAGTCTCGGGTGGCAAGCCTCTACCCTAGATGATGTGGCAAGGGATTCCAGACTTCTAAGGCTGATAACATTAGTAGCATTGAGTTACATGCCACCTGACAGGTATGTGTGATAAAGTTGCAAAGCAGAGCTGTTAGTGGGCTAAAGCAGGAGGCAATGTCTGCCCCCCCTCAAAGGGTGCGTACAACCAAATGTAATATGCCCCTCACCCCATCATGGCTGTAGGGGCCAGGCTCCAAACCAGGGCATGAATGCCCTCCAATCATGCATGCCCACGAGTAGGGTACCCCTCTTGCTCCAGGAACCCTGTTGAGCAACCTCTGCTTTCCAGGTCATACTAACGTTATTTAAAGCCAGAAATCTAAAAGGTAATCGCTTAATTGCAGCTGGAAATTAGCTCCTGGCGTGATCAAAATGTCTTAATCAAGTGAGACATCATCCCCTTCGTTTATAAGCAATATGTGTGTTCTTGCGTTTCTTCATCCACTGAATTACTGTTAGAAACAAAGGCATGAGTTGTGTCTCTTGTGTAGGCATTAGGAAGGCAGTTCCCAGCCTCTGGCATAATATGCCCATGTTCTTCCAATATTGGCTAGCTGTTGCCCTCTTATGACCTGGTAGAACCATCATGGCAGTGACTGGCAAATGCCTTTCCCCTGCAGACAGAAAAGCGGAAATAAGAGGCCAATTCAAGACACGGAATTAATAGAAGTTAAGACAGACTGCAGCTGCCATTGCTGTGTTAGGAAGAATATGTTGAGTGTTCAAGCAAGGAGGTATGTATTAAGCAAGCAAGCAGTGAGAGGAAAAGAAAGGCCAGAGGGGCTCTTTGAATAATGTAACAGGGCAGGGGATCCATGCTCTGCCGTCCTAGTAACATATGAGAGAATCAAATAGATCAGGCTTTGCAGCAAATGTTAAACGAGAAAGGAACAGAGTCCAGCTCTGCATTCAGAATAACAAAGGAAAAGAAAGGCTAGGGTCTGAAGCCGGCATGAGATGGAATAAGAGGCACCAGACTCATGGTGAGAGGCTGGCCAGGCCCTCGCAGGGGCGCTAGAGGGGCAGTCCACAAAGCGGGCTGCCCCTCTGGCCACCCCCCTGGGTCCACATACACCACACCTACTAGGCATTCCCCGTGTCCGACATATCCGGTCGCGGACCTGGGGAGTGCTTATAAGGGGGTGGGCTTGCGATCGCTCATCCTCCTTGTTTGCTGTACCCTCTCAGCCCCCCCTCCAAGGAAAGTCAAAGCAGCAACATCACACACCTGATCCCTCTACTCCCATTACAGGGCTTACTCAGAGGTACAAACAAGATTTCCTCTTTCTTTGAAACCCCCATCTTTCCATTCCAAGAGAAACACACGTCCCCTTGCCCCACACGAAAATGTAGCAACTTGCAGTTGGTAGAAAAGGCTTCAACTCCTTTAATTGGCAGGAGTCCAATTACAGGTGATATGCCTCTTAACGAGCTGGTGCCCTAGCTGTGGCTCACTGGAAGTAATTGTTATTTCCTCTCTCTTACCATGAGCTCAAAGTCAGATGAAAAATCCAGAAATGCAACATACAAAGACATGTTCTTTGCTGCTGCGTCCTTTAATTTTCTTCTGTTTTCTTTTCTTCTTTTCTCTTGTTTTATACAGTGATATTTGTAATTTAATACGTACTGCTATTTTAATTCTAATTTTGTCAAAAGTCAAGTTCTTTGACTAAAACACAATAAATAAATAAATAAATACATAAATAAATAAATAAATAAAGCAAAGTCCCCAAGATGTCCCCTGTCCCCCCCAGATTTGATGTGTCTCCTACGCCCCTGGGAGGAAACAAAAAGCTCGGTCGGTGGGGGGAAGATGGCGGCCAGGGGAAACCGCCCATCAGGCTGCTTGAAACGTGGGCTAACACTGATTGATTGACGCCCCCGTCCGGGGTGCTATTGATAATTAACTGGGAAACTCAAACCAAAACTACGAGTGAAAATCAAAGAAGAAATATCACGTGGGAGAGGTCTAGTGTTGGTGAAAAGGAGTGTGTTGCACTCCCACAGTGGATCACACTTCTTTCTGATGGGAAAGTTGTATATTAAGGCTCTGTTTGGTGTTTTTTGTGTTGAGGATAGCACTGGGGGGGAGTTTGTGGTGTGACTGTCAGGTGCTTGTTGTTGTTGTTATTTTTTTGTTAACTACAGAAAGGTTGGAGGTGCCAGTGTAAACCCTGCACGCTCAAAGGAAAATAAGCTTGCCCACAGTGATCTCTCGCTTTTAGTAGCTTTTATTTTCATGGAATGTGGGGTAGGCGAGTTGGAATAGTGAGTGTTTTGGGACAGATAGTTCTGACCGGAGCAGCTCTCCTGTGCATTGGTGAACACAGACTGATTGGCAGCCCAGCCAGGCTGAAATCATCACCTCAGTCTATGCTGTCTGCCTCTCAGCCCCGATCTCCCACATAGCCATGTAATGGACCCCTTGTTGAGCCATTGGCCCGTCAGCAGTGTTTTAAAAGGGTTTCATTTAGCTCTCAGAATCCTGCCAAAAAACAGACCTGTTTTCAAGCTTAGCTCAGAAAGCAACTGACTGTAGACCACCACAGAGCCCCCTACAAAAAAGGCAGATCGGTGCTGCGCCACTTACCTATTGCAAATATTTTGCAACTTCGTTTTTAAAAGCACTGCCGTCGATTCCTTAAGAATGTCCCAGGGCAGTGCAGCCAGTAATTGCCATGTTATGAGGCAACAGTGGCACCTTGTGGCCAATTCAAGCGTGTCCAAAACACTCTGCTTAGTGCATGTTAAATATTCTATTTCAGCTCAATCTCCCACACCAGGAGACAAATTAAAACCATATTGTTTTATTTGTCTAGTTATTTTTTGAACGCAGAGTGCCCTCCAGACCATAATGTCTTTAAGTGCCTTGCAATAATAAAACTTAATAAATTAGGAGTTATTCTGTTGTTATGGGCAGAACACTAGCAAATTAACAGACCACTAGTAAAAAGTTAGCTGCCAAAAGCATAAAAGTGTACTCGAGCACATAAAAATGAGGGAAAACAAAAATATGCTCACCTTGACCTAGAATTTCAGTAGTTGGAATAATGACAGGACTTATCGGTAGCAGATTCGCGAGGAAGTGACCTCCCAATCGGAATGTCTTGCCAACCATGATTATTGGGAGGTAATTATCAACATTTTCCTGTTGCCATACCTCACTTCAGTAATAAAACAAGTTCATGAATATATGAAAGTATCCATAGAGATTTGTATAGCGCAACCCTAATTGGCAATCAGTTGCACTGTGCATTGGAGGGATGTAGGCCATAGAATCACTGCATAAGCAGCAGTTAGGGCAGGAGAGGGCACGGTTGTTCACAGTATCGGTGACACAGGAAGTGACATTACAGGAAGTGGATTAGTAAAAATGCCACAAAACATGTAATTCAACACCATAGCATGTAATGTCCAACACCGAATTCAACCATCAAAATGTACCCTTTTGTAAGTTTGTTTCATCTGACAGTGCCAATAACGTCAGTGTAGAGAAAGAACGCAGCGATAGTCCCTTCTATTATAATAGGCGGTGTCGAGTTACTGTTGAGTTCTGTAAATCCTTACAAGCTTCAGGTAGGAGGAGCTGCACTACGAGTACCATTGAGCGAATGGTAATATTTGTTAACATTACTCTCAGACTGCAGCAAGGTTTTACTATATAAAATATAATTTACATGTCTTTATTGGAAGCTCTGGATGACATTGTAAAACTCTCCCTCTGCACAGAGTCCACCCTCGCACTGTTAGGGGGCCACAGCTACGTGCTGCCATAAGTATAAGAAGTAAGGAGGGATGGGATGCTTCCAGCCACAGGGCTTTTCTTTGTGCTTGTTTTAGCGAGGCCTTGCTGTCAGTTCCCAAGCCCCTGGAACACGCTTCTAGAGACAAATACCTCCTGCCCACCTCCCCAGCTGCCGATCAGACCCGTGGGGCCCCAAAGATAGGGCTTATCACGCTCTTTGTTTAAAGTAATGGCCCGCTTACGACCCTTTATTTTGGACAAGGTGCTGAAAAGGAGCATTTATTTTTCTGAAAGCACAGAAAAACTAGCTGCTGCACAAATCTGCCTTCTTTGAAGACAATTAGAATATGTTGACAAAAAAGAGTTGTGCACCATCTCGATAGTATTCGTATGTCCACATTGGGGTGTTAAATAGATTTATTTTTTTGTATTCATGGAACTGTGCAAAGTGTATTTTTGCAGTGCAAAGTCGGGGCAAAGTCAACGCATAGTCCTTTTTGCAGTACATAATGACTTTCCCGGACTTTGCACCGTTCACTTTGATCCGGGTGAATATTCCATGAATCGGACCCTACATTTCTATTGACAGCCTATAAGCCATTCCAATAGACTTCCTTACTCGCCATGAATATTTCTGCGCCCTTAATATTCGCTAGCTTCTCCCCTGTACATGGTTTGTTAGCATTGTCTGTCTTTTGTCATTCGTTATATGTGCGTCCTGGTGCCTGAGGTCTACGGCGTGTTATAAGCGCAACATAACATAACATTCTCTATAATTTTGTGGAATTGCATTCTGGTATTTGTAGTCTTCAAGATTGGGTGAAAATAAAGCAGCATTTGTACTCTTTTTGTTTCCCTATTTCTATAAGGATTCCTTTATTGCTGCAGTACTTTAATTTTGATGTGTGTACTTTTCAAGTCCGATTTAAAAAACAGAGTATTGTTGAAAGCCAAACGTTGTGGTGAGGAGGGGAAAGGATCAGAGGGCAAATTTGTTGTGATGATTTATCAGGCCATGGTTGTGAGAAGAGAGGTTGCTGAACTGAAGATGTTATACCTGGCCCTGTGCTGATTTTCAGGGTACAAGGTGAGATTACATGTGGGTTGACAGCAGTCGCCCACTTTTTCCACAGTGCTGACTCCATCCCCCTGGGGTGTCTTTGAGGCCAGTGTGCAAAAAAGCTTGCTCGCTCGGGTATTCGCCCACCAGGGTTTGAACCCGGGTACTCATGGTCTCAGGGCACCCACTAACCCACAAAACCACATGAAAGTGTCTTCAAAGCACACTTCTTGTATTGGTATCTTGCTTTCCACAGAATATTTCAATATAGATGTTTTGGTTAAAATGGTTCATACCGTTTATACTTTGCCAGCAGTGTTCTAGAAAAATCTCCTCTAGCTGTTTTGTATTGATGACTGATTTTATGAAAAACAATGCTCATTTCTTTTTTGAATGTTCTTCTATTATGCAAGCCAGTTGAATTAAATGTGCGTATTTCACTTTAGGATAGTTCAGTCCCTGTGCATATGTCAATGAGCCTCCACACGTTTTTCTGGACTTGAGACCTATTGATGACATTCAAAGATCTGCGGAATTGCTTTCTCTTACTGCCTCAGTACCTTTCCAGTAAAGAGGCTTTGTTACGATTGCACTACCCTGCAGCAAAAGCACTGGGCCGCGCAAATCCTAGGGCCGGCCCTGCCTCTGCACATCTCTTTCAATGAATGATGCGGAGCACGAGGTTACTGGCGAGCTCCTGTCACAAAATCAAGCCTATTAGCTTTCTTTCAGAGAACGTTAATTACACACGTTTCAAGATCCATAGAATGTCGGTTTTGGAAAGCATGTCACCCACTATACCCAGCCAAGCCCTCTGCCACACGCTCTACAACTGATTGGGTACCAGAAGTACGGAATTTACAAACACCGCAGGGTTATCACCAGAGTTACAACGCACTCAGCAGCGTCAGAAACAATGCGAAGTCCAACAAGAGAAATGCTTTATTTAATCGGCCATTGCAATAATGGCAAACTGCACATTACAGTTGGGGCAGAGGTGAGAGGGTGCTTGTATGTACCAGCCAAAATGGTAAATGAGGAATGGGATTATGCCTAATTGCCGAATTCTACAAAGCCAGAAAAGCAGTTTTCAACTGGGGTCAACCGAATACAATACACTTTTCAAATATTTTTACGAAATATTAGTTGGGTGTGGTGTTCTGTATGTAAAGTAAAGAACCAAAACTCCAGATTACATTTGTGGTATTTTCATTTGTATGAAAAAACTGTGGAACATGATGTAACACACTAGTGTCTTACCAGGCAGCCTCCCAAAGAAATCCCTTTCAGTTTTGCCATGAATGCCTTCAGAAGGAGAGTGAGAGTATTTAAATAGGAGATGGGGTGGGGAGGCTCTGTGTGACAACATGATCTCTGCTTTGCAGGAATATAATTATGAGTAGTGGCTAAACTACCACCTCAGCTCCCACACCTGTGCAAACCAACAGTGAACCCAATCATAGAGGTGACACAGGCACAGCTGAGAGATATATATCTCTCAGAAGGCGTGTGAACAGGGGTCAAGTCCTAAAAATTAAAGTGGGGGGACTCATCAACAAACGCAATGGGATGTGACGTTGCCAGAAATTAGCAGATCAAGATGAAATATGCACATTTCATTAAATTAGCTTTGCATAACAAAGTAAATTTCCCAGGACGAATGGCATTTGCCTTTCATAAAATCAATACACACACAAAACCAAGAGAGTATATTGTCTTGTAATAGCGTTTTTGAAAACTTTAAAAGGTGTGCACGTTTTAAACTCCAAGAACCAATAAAAATGTTTTCCCTGGGACTTGCAGTACTGAAATAGGACATTTCACCTTTAGGTGTTAGTTATTTTTCATTAGGTTATATAGTGTGGTGGTGAATTGTCCGGCATACAAATCTGCAGACTGCGGTTTGATCCCAGAGGTCGGCTTTATTTTATAAATTCAAAGAGGACATTCAGAAGGTAATTCATAGAATTAAGCGCACAAGTGGCGCACGCGGCTGGCGCACAGTGTGCGCGTGCGATAGTCTTCGCCAGCCGCATGCGCCAAAATCCATTTCGGCGCACAGCGTATTCACCAGCCGTGGCGCACAGTGGCGCAGGGACCCTGCAGCAGCGCCAGTAACGCCCCCAAGAACGCCCCTCGCGCAAGGAAAAGCCATCAAAATCCCCAATCCAGCGCAAAGGGCTGCGCTAACCCTGGACCTGTATACAGGGGCGCCACACAGCACACGGCAAGCGGGGAACGTGTATTCCTGGGGTTCGTGGGAAGTTTCACCCGCGATTTCAGCAGGGTACGTGTATTCCTGGGGTGCGGGGAAGTCTAACACGCAATTTCAGCAGGGTACGTGTATTCCTGGGGTGCGGGGAAGTCTAACACGCAATTTCAGCAGGGTACGTGTATTTCTGGGGTGTGCGGGAAGTTCCACACGCGATTGCAGCTGGGGTACGTGTATTTCTGGGGTGCGGGCAAGTTTAATACGCGATTTTAGCAGGGTATGTGTATTTTTGGGGTGCGGGGAAGTTTAACACGCAATTTCAGCAGGTTATGTGTATTTCTGGGGTGCGCGGAAAGTTCCACACGCGATTGCAGCAGGGCACGTGTATTTCTGGGGTGCGGGCAAGTTTAACACGCAATTTCAGCTGGGTACGTGTATTTCTGGGGTGCAGGAAAGTTTAACACGCGATTTCAGCAGGGTACGTGTATTTCTGGGGTGCGGGGAAGTTTAACACGCGATTTCAGCAGGGTATGTGTATTCCTGGGGTGCGGGCAAGTTGCCCACGCGATTTCAGCAGGGTACGTGTATTTCTGGGGTGTGGGGAAGTTCCACACGCGATAGGCCCTGTGCGAGTGGGGTATGTGTATTTCGGGGGTGCAGGGGATTCCTACACATGAATTGGCAGTGTGGGTCCTCCCAGGTGTTCCCTCTACACCCTCCATGGCCCCTGCAGGCAGACCATACCACAGGGGACTACCCTGCACCCCTGGGCATGTCCCGCAGGCAGCCCATCCACCATGGGCATGCCCCCCCAGCCAAGCCACATGTCACCTTGCACTAGTGATCACCAACGCATTACCCCCTTGCACCCCCAGCAGTGCGGGGCACCTGCCTGCAGGCCCCCACTCATGTCCCCCAGCACCCCCAGCACTGAGGGGCACCTGCCAGCAGGCCCCCACTCATGTCCCCTTGCACACCCATCCCCCAGCAGTGCGGGGCACCTGCCAGCAGGCACCCACTCATGTCCCACTAATGTCCCCTTGCACCCCCACCCCCCAGCAGTGCGGGGCACCTGCCAACAGGCCCCGACACATGTCCCCCAGCTCCCCCACCCCCCAGCAGTCAGGGGCATCTGCCTGCAGGCCCCCACTCATGTCCCCTTGCACCCCCACCCCCCAGCAGTGTGGGGCACCTGCCAGCAGGCCCCCACTCATGTCCTACTCATGTCCCCCTGCACCCCCATCCCCCAGCAGTGCAGGGCACCTGCCAGCAGGCCCCCACTCATGTCCCCTTGCACACCCACCCCCCAGCAGTGTGGGGCACCTGCCAACAGGCCCCCACTCATGTCCCCTTGCACACCCACCCCCCAGCAGTGCGGGGCACCTGCCAGCAGGCACCCACTCATGTCCCACTCATGCACCCTTACACCCCCAGCACTGAGGGGCACCTGCCAGCAGGCCCCCACTCATGTCCCCTTGCACCCCCAGCACTGAGGGGCACCTGCCAGCAGGCCCCCACTCATGTCCCCTTGCACCCCCACCCACCAGCACTGAGGGGCACCTGCCAGCAGGCCCCCACTCATGTCCCCTTGCACACCCACCCCCCAGCAGTGCGGGGCACCTGCCAGCAGGCACCCACTCATGTCCCACTAATGTCCCCTTGCACCCCCACCCCCAGCAGTGCGGGGCACCTGCCAACAGGCCCCGACACATGTCCCCTGCACCCCCACCCCCCAGCAGTGCGGGGCACCTGCCAGCAGGCCATGACACATGTCCCCCAGCCAACACGTAATCACAATCTCGATCCCTGGCCCTTATGGCCAGCCTCCACATGCCAAACACCCACCCAAGTATTTCACCCACCCACATAGAAATGCCAATTTCATGACACAACCCCAATGGCAAGTATGTAAATGAAAACATGTCCCTAACACACACACAATGGGTGCAAGTGAATCTAAAAACCCATATCATGAGATGCATGAAACCAATGAGATAATACCACACATCTAAGTTGGAAGAAAAAAATGTATTAAAAGCAACATGAATGGAATTAAAATCAAACAAACGACAATGGAAATTAAAAAAGAAAAGCTGCATGTCTGTAAAATAATGAAAAACAACAAATCATAATCCAAAGGAAAGGTGTCCAAAGTCACAGTTCCAAAAATGAAAACCATTGCTCCATGGGGAAATCCAAACAAAAAAGTAGAATCCAACTGTTAACTATATACAGATGAACAATCCAGGGTCCATGATCCCAACTGAAGAAATGAAACCTATCAAAAACTCCTACCTAATAAAAAAACTATATACAAAAATGTGGTCCATTGTCCAAAAGGTCCAAAATAAAGAAAAAACCAAAGAAAACCTAATACTAACCAAATAACTATTTACAAGGGCAGCGGGCAAGTCCAACGGCTCACATGTTGATGTCCCGGGCCAGGGCATCATCGAACTCCTGCTCGATGTCCCGGAGGCGGTCCTCTTCCATGGCCCCGAGGGTTCGCAGGGACGATGACATCTGGAACTCCAGGTCCCTGCGAATAGCCTCGAGGCACTCGGCCGGCCTCAGGGCTCTATGCATGGAGTTCTCCGCCCTGACCATTGTGAGCCGTGCCTCTTCCGCCCGCTGCCACTCTGCATCTATCACATGGCCCAACCGCTGCCACACGGAAGACACTTCCCGTCCAGGGTCCTCCTGCCCTCCGGCCGATGCCTGCCCCTCCGATGATGAAGGCCCCGAGCCATCATGGCTCCCACCTTGTTGCTACTCCTGCTGTGCCGCTGCCTGTGCCCTGGCTCCTGCTGCCTGCACATCCTCCTCCAGCTGCGGTGCAGTTGTTGAGGTGGCCACCCCTGCTGGACGTCCGACTCCCGACTGTGGCAGGGATCTGTTGTCCACCAGCCTGGCCACAGGGTCAGAGGCAGCTCCACAGGGCACCCAGGTGATACATGGGTGGGAAGATGGCATGGAGGACGACTGGGGCATAGGGGGTTCAGTTGAGGAGGGGGTCGGAACAAGGTCCAGGAATCGGAGGAATCCAGCCCTGGTGAGCTGTCCCATTGGGTCACCGCCGTCAACGAGCCATGCGAGAAGACATGCAGTCTCCTCATGAAAAGACTGCAGGTCACCTCGCATGGCACGTGTACGCAACGCCACCCCACCCAGGACAGGCTCAACCCGGTGCCGGATAGCCACATCCGCAGGGAGAGGAAGGCCAGTTGGTGTAAGCCAATCCCCTCCCTGAGAACGGGTCTGGACGTAGGCATCCCTGTTGGTGCAAGATGATGCAGTGACAGGATCAGGGACGGGATTGCACACAGTCACCTCCGCGGCAGCCTGTGCTGCCGCCTGTCCCTGGTCCTGCACTGCACCACTAGCACCAGTGGAATCCCCACCTCCAGACCCCGTCTCTGTCCTTTGCACGGCCTCCTCCTCCACCAAACCTCCCACCAACCTGAATGACTCCATGCCATCTTCCTCCGTTGGGCCCTGTGGGGTCTCAGCTGCCCCTTCTGCTGCCGAGGAGTCCAACTCCGACCTCCGCCTCTTGGACCTCCCCTCGGCAGCTGCGGCCTGGGACATGGCACCGGACCCCTCACTCCCCGACGAGATGACAACCTGGGAGGGGAGCCGGGCCTTGCGTCTCCGGCTGGCGGTGCGATCCCTGCCGCTGTGCTCCACATCACCTTCTCCGCCCTCTTCATCAGTTGACGCTGCAGACAGGGAGAAATAAAACACAGGCATCAGGGCACCGTACAATGGACTCATACACACATGACAGTTGTACATGAGTGGCATTGTCAAACTTCAGACATGGCATCACAATCCCCAACACACATGTAATTTCGACTCACACACATGAGCCATTCCATAGCCATATTGCAACAGCCAGCACCATCCATACACATACAACAGCATGAGCAGCCAAAGGTGAGCCAGACATCACATGAAACACAGGGAGTGCACTACACATGCACACACGCCACCACACTTACATGCATGTGTACACCTCCGCCAACTGTCGCAGTGTTGAGATCGGCATCCATGTCACATCTGCCAATCAGTCTTCCACATATCAGTGTCACATGCATCCATGTTGCATCACTGTTGCACCCTTGTCAAATAGACACACATGCACATATACATGGTGCAGATACATGCAGCTGGAACCAACATCCATGTGTGACACCACAACCATGCCAACTGACATACACAGTAATCCAAAAATGTGTGCTCACACATCTGCATTTGGCTTGCATGCTTACCAACACATACACCATCCATGTGTCTCACACATGAAAGGACTTGCATGTGTCAGCCTCACAGCCCTGTGCATACACATCCATACATGGCCCTAGAAAACCACATGTACAACCTGCACACTACTGGCACACCACCACACGCACAGCTTCCAATCAGTATGCATGTACACTTACCGCTCAACTCCAGACGGGTCTGCCTCTCAAGGATCTGGACGTGGAGCACTGGGCATATGTGTTCCAGGACCCTCATCTGATGTTCCGACAGGTGGCCCCGGCGCCCCTTAGCATCCGCTGCCTTTAAGAGGCGTCGGGCCTTGTTGAGGGTCCTGGACCTGAAGTGCTCCCAGCGCTTCTTGACATGTTGTAAGTCGCGGACTGCCACCCACTCCGCGTAGATGGCAGTCACGATGTCCGTCCAGATCCGAGTCCGTCCTTCCTTGTTGGCGCGTCTTGTTCTGAAGAGGGCATCATACTGCCCCAGGACTTGCTCCACCAGGACACCAACTTCGGTGGCAGTGAAGCTGGTGGCCCTCTGCCTCTCTGGCTGGGTTGTTGCCAGTGGTACCAGATGGTGTAGTGCCCGTCATGGCAACCCCAGAGGCAGGAGTGGGTGGGCAACTGGGTCCTGGGGCTGGGCTGTGGAGCGATGGTATCCCAGTCGGGAGTCTTCAGTTCCAGCAGGGGTGGTCACAGCAACTGCACCCCTGGCTGGTGTGCAGGCAGCAAATAGCAGGGCACGTGGGCAGCAGGCAGTCAGGCAGCAGCAGATGGCAGGTGATTCGGCCTTTTGGGCAGGAGCGTGGTCTTCCGTCTGTTTTCGCGTGGCCAGCTTGATACGGAGTGATTTGGCACGTGAAAAATGTGCACGTCAGCGTGTAATTCGAGGAAAGGCCCCTAGCGCGTAGGCGCGTCAGCACTCGTACGCGCTTTCATTGGACCAAAGGCACTTCAAGCGTAAGCGCCTCTGTGACATGACGCGCGGGGGCGTGCACGGGAGTTTCCCTTGTGATGTTAGCATAGTGGTTCAGCGTGTATGAAAAAACTGCACGTCCGCGTGTGAATGCGTGTAATCCGAGGAAAGGGCCCATGCGCGTAAGTGACGTGACGCGCACAGGCGTTTCCCTCAGCATGGGTTAAAGGTGAGCGGGGCAGCAGTTCGCTGTACGTGCCTTTCGTGGAGACCGACGTGTGTTGCTGCTTCCTGTTGTTTCGCGCGCCATCACAACTTCACAGCTATCAATGACGTATCTCTTCTTTTGGCGGGGGGATTGGCTACGCGTGTTTTTCTGCATCGCGCTAGTCAGACGGTGAGTCGCACATGCTATTTTTCCCACTGCGGGTGCCCCTGTGAATCGCACCCATTTTCGAGGTCATAGTAGCCTGCGTGTCCCACGCGTATGCGTTATTCGTGTTACTGGGTGCCACCGCGTACTGCGGGAGGTTGATTCCACGCACGTAGGCTGCAGGGTTGGGACGTGGCCGTGGTGACCAGGGAGTTGGGGGACTCCAGGGTGTCCAGGGCAGCCACAGAGGGGGAAGAGGCAGGGGTGCGCCACTTGAGCACAATGTTGTGCCATGTGTCGTTGCAGTCATGCCACCACCCCCTGTGGTTCCGGGAGATGCAGCTTCTGCATCTGACACTGGCGCCCGTGTGACCCGGCAGTCCGTTCCATCGACTGCCATGGGCCCAAGGGTAGTGGTGGCTGCAGGTGCAGCTGTGAACACCGCCACCCAGGCTCAGGGTCTGCCAGCGCAGGCTGCGTTAGCACTTGAGGAGCCCTTGGAAGATTTCCAACAGGCCAGGAGGGAAACCATAGGGGCATGCAGGGCTGCTCTGACCAAGACACGTGTCCCTGGGGCAGTTATGTCATCTGCTGCCCCGAACAGCCGGGTGTTGGCAAGTGCAGGGGCAGATGCACCCAACAACACCCCGGTTGTGAGTCTGCCAAACAGGACCGTTGTGGTCAATGACCCTGCCACAGCGGATGTTGCTGCGCAGGGCCCATTAGAGGCCACCCAGCTGCCACTGACACAAGTCAGGCCTTTGGTCGTCCCTCCACCTGCCACTCCCTTGGCTCAATCCACCGAACCCACTGGCCATACTGTTCAGGGTGGCATTAGCCAGCCAGGTTCTGCGCCACAGTCCAAGAGGAGGAAGGTTGCACCTGCAGCACAGGCTGGTACCCCACACACAGCCACGACCTCCTGCACGTCGAGGAAGAAGCTTTTTTGCAAGCAGGAACTGGACTTCCTCGTGGACTACATGCGGGGCCACAGCCGTGACATGCTAGTGGGTGCCAATAGTCAGACTATGGCTGCTCACCGTGACACCCACTGGCAGCAAGTTGCGGAACATGTCAGTTCATTCGGCCATGAGGTGCGCACGGCGCAAGAGTGCAAAAAGCATTGGAATGACCTCAAACGCAGCGCTAAGGCTAAGCGTGCCTCAAATTACAACTTGACTCTGGTGACTGGCGGTGGGCCTGCACCAGAGGAGGAAGAGCTCACTCCGCATGAGTCACTCGTTGCGGAGTGTAAGAGGATTCAATTCAACACTACAGCTAAGTCAATGCCTAGTCTGGGATACTGAATGGAAACCCTTATTGATATATCTTTATGTCCAGTTCATGCGTTCTGGATGACTACCCCTATATAACACCCCTCTCTTGGAATCCCCCTGACCCCACTGAGCCAAGAAGTAGTTCTGTTTTGCAAGTTAAAAGGTTTATTTGAGAATTTAAACAATATATATATATATATATATATCACACTTTATAATAAATTAATAATTGAATATCACACTTAATCTGATATGATAAAGGTTAACAACGGAGAATCTGGCACTAGCCCACTTCTTTATAATCACTAAGGAGTTGACATGAAATGGATAAGGTAGCACACTGGTAAATAGGGACAGAAGAATAATGTGGTAGAGAATGCTTTATAGGGTTCAAGGAAATGCAAGGTTGAATGAATGAAATGCAGTATAGAAAATAAACTGATATGGTTTCACAAAAGACAAGGTAATCACTTTCCGTTTGTGGAAATTCACCCCCCCTATACAATGTAAGGAGATGGAAGGAAGAGCACACGGTTCAGGTATACAATCACAATGTAATACAGAGTTCCAGTTTCCCAGAAAGCTTAGAGGAGAATAGATATGAGTTTTACACAGGCTCAAAATGCTTTAAAATGTGATAGCAATATATTGGAAAATGTGCTAAAATGATTTTAATTCCCTCTGGAGGTTCAGGTTGAGGATTAGTTGGTTTAAATAAGTTCAGGCTTACTTTAGCAATGTTCTAGGAATGATTGGCAGGTTAAACGAATTTTTGGCAAATGAAAGCAAGGAAGCTGCTGTTTTCACACGTGGAGAAATTTGCAAATCGCGGCAAATTCGCGAGTGCATTTTTCGAGATTGCGGCAAAAGTATAGAGAGTAGGAATGCGGTTCTAGGTTCATTGAAAAGCCAAGATTCCCAGCTTTCAGAGGAAAGTTACTGCACGTCTCTAAGACAAACGGTCATGGAGATATGAGCAATATGGTAAAGGTCGTTTTTCAGATTTGAAATTTTAAAAGTTCAAAGTGACAAGTTACAGCTAGCAACTAGAAATGACAGGTGACAGCTTTGAAAATGACAGGTGACAGTTAGGAGATAGTTCTGGTTAGATTAAAATAGATTGAATTATATTATTTTAACTAAGAGATTGGTTCTGCACAGTTCTGCTAGGTACTCACAATATATTTAGAAATAGAATGGGCCTCACCACGGATCTGGTCAACAGGTTTTCTTCACTCGCCACGGACGGTTTCTGCGCACAGCGTCTGGGTCAGCTCTCTAGTTCTGCGAACAGCCGTCTGGGTCAGCTCTGCTCTGCCTCTGGTTCTCGATACTGCTCTGCTTTCTCTGGGTACAGCACTGCTTCTGGATCTTTCTGCACAGCTTTCTCTGGACCCAGCGCTGATCTGTACGGCTCCTGGATGCTGCTATCGCTGTTAGGTTTGCTGGATGCTGAGGCCCACTGAGAAGAGTTCTCAGTTTGTGGGTTTAGGCCCTTGCTTTGAGTTCTTTGGAGTTTTAAAGTCTAAGTGTTGAATCTAGTATCTTCTGGATGTTGTGTGGTCCGGCAGAGCGCGTTGCAGCAAATGGAACTGAATGTCCCTATCTGTCCTGACTGCCTGCTTTTATGTGTTTTGAAAGTGGGTGGAGAGGCTAGCTTCCTAGGCCCTACCCCTCTCCACTTGTCATTGGCCACTTCCTCCTCTTCCCCTTGATTGGGGGAATGAAATGAAGTGTCATCATGATGAGGTCTGTTTATGATTCAGAGAACCCACCCCTGTCACCTTTACACACAATCTGTATTTGACCTAAAGACATATTTGCACTGGTACACAGTTGTTTAAAATTACATGCACCCATCACATATCACATGAGGTATCCCCTGTTCCAACTCTGCTCTTCCTGGGGGCTTGCGTTCAAAAATGGCAATATTTTGTGCTTTTTAGTAGTTTTGCAACATCGGATTTTTCTCCAGATTTGTACACATGTACACGGCCTGTCCATACATACTCCTGTAAATTACCATGTCCCTAGCTTAAACACACAGTCTGTAGTATACATAAATAGCAGGGTTTTGCCCCAGAACATCACACAAATTGGAGTTTGGGCTTGAATTGAAGGTACATTTTTTAAATGAAGGCTCTCAAAGTTATACATTCCTGTCATTTGATTACAAGGAGTTATCAGTGTTTCTGTAAAATATATATTTTGCTTTCAATTCAGTTCTCAGAGTGTTGGAGTCCGCCTCCAAGACTTGGGTGGGTCAGTCACATGTGTCTTCTGGCAGGCAGGCCTTTGTTGACAGGAAACAGTCAAAATCAACATATCCTATTCAATTGCAAGAGCCAATTGTGTGGTCTCCAGGAGGCTCCCAGCCAGTCTGCCTTCTATCAATCAAGAGGTCATGTGAGATTCTAACTCCTGGTGTGAATCTCTGGAGGTGAGAGGGTTTCCCAGGCTTCAGGCCTCTGGGAACAGCAGGTGGCTAATTTTTAATTAAAATGCAGCCTTTGAAGTCAGCTGAGTCAAATCCCTTTGTCAGCAACTGCACTCAGTTCTCCTGTGAGAGTTTAGACCGCTAGCGCCGCCTTGAGGATTTTGTTGGTACTGCATCCATTTTTGGGATCTTTCTTGGATTAATGCATTCCAAACAGGAATGGTTCTTACATGGTAGTAAATAATCCTTGCTTAACATTGTTTTGATGGGGCTCCTTACAGTAAAATGGTTATGTGGAACCCCACAAAAGGGTTGAATCTTTAAAGTGGTCCGATGAGCCACGATTTCAGTAACTTTTTGACATCAGTAACAGTGGATTTTGTTAACAAAGATCTTTCTTTACACTGGTGGTTGGCAAGTTAGGTAACCATTTTGGTGTGCGCACAAACTGTGTGGTTCTCCTGGATTCTGGCGCACATGTGGGCTTTTTGGCCATCTTGGATTTTCTAAGCCCACAGCACCAAATGTTGCAGCATGATAGCTCAAACGTGAGTCAGGACACCCAACAAATCCCCCCATGTGACTGCCCTTTGAATTTGAGTCGATGGGGAGTCGGGTGCACAAGGGTTTTGACCCACGCACTGGTCTGTCCGCATAATCTTCTTCCAATTCTGCAAATGGCACAGTTCAGCATCTTTTCTTCCATCCGGTACTGATCGATCGGTTCTCCTCGCCGGTCCTGATGGGAAGATTGGGCGGTACCCTGGGCCCCTTGCGTCTCTGCTCCCGGTCTCCGGATCGTCCTCCTTGGCCAGTCTCAAGGTTTTCTTTCTCCTAGGACGACAAAGGAAGAGCGGCAATACCTATTCATAGACATTTTTCCCCCACCATTGATATAGTGGGGTGGCATATGAATTTTAGAACTCAACAGATATGCACATGCACATTTTTTTAAATTAAGAGACAGGAACACATAAACTTGAGAAACACAGAATTTGATAGGCTATATGTAGGATCTTTTAAGTTAGAACTGAATTAATCTGAGACAGTACCCTCTAGGATTCCAGAGGATTCCTCCAGTTGTTGCAGAGTGTGCCTGGGATGGCAACATTTCAACTGGTTAATGTGCACCCACTTTTCTTCCCCCTCTGCCAAACCGCCTTTGGGGATGCGGATCTTGTAGGCCACAGGGGAGATTTTGTCTATAATCTCATAGGGTCCCTTCCATGTAGGCAAGAATTTTTGCTGTTTTGCCTGGTTTCTTTGGAAATTGTATAGATAGACCCGGTCCCCCACCTGATATTCCTTCCTGGAAGTTTTCAGGTCATAGTGGGTCTTCATACTCTCAGCTGATCTTTCTAGATTCCGCTGAGCATAGGCAAAAGCATGTTGAAGGTGTTTCCTTAAATTCTCCACATACTCATGAGTTGTGGAGGCATTTATCAATTTCTGCTCTTGGGTCCTATGGAGCAAATGCTGAGGAAGCACCATCTTGCGCCCAGTCATCAACTCAAATGGTGACATTTTGGTTGCAGATGAAGGGGTAGATCTGATGGCCATTAGGACCAGAGGTAATCGGATATCCCAACTTGGCCCAGAATCTGCCACAAACTTCTTTAATATGCTCACAATGGTTTGGTTATATCTCTCTACTGCCCCAGAAGAAGCTGGCCGGTAAGCAATATGCAACTTCCTTTTGACCCCCAGTATCTCCCACATCTTTGTCATCACTTCACTGGTGAAGTGGCTACCTCTGTCCGACTCAATCCTTTGAGGTAGACCGAAACGGGAAAAGATGTGGTTAATCATCAGGGCAGCTGCAGTTTCTGCCTTGCAATTTGGGGCTGGGAGACATTCCACCCACTTGGTAAACAAGCATGTAACGGTCAACATGTACTTGTTTCCTCTAGACGAGCGAATCACAGGGCCTACAAAGTCGATTTGCAAATCTGACCATGGCAGTGTCATCCCCCGCTTTTGGAGAGGCGCACGGTGTGTGAGGGACGTCGGCTGAAATTGCGCACACACAAGACACCCCTTCAAGTATTGGTCAAGGTCCTGCCCCATGTGTGGCCAGTATGCAACCTCTCTTAAGATTTCCAGTGTTGTGTGAAACCCCCTATGACCTGCGGTGGCCGCATCATGGGCGTGACTTAACATCAGGCTTCGGAATGAGGTAGGAACCACCCACTGATCGTGGCCAGCTTTCGATTTCCTTACCAGCAAACCGTCTTGGATTCGGAACATTTTTTGGACATTTCATCAACACTCTTAGGTCCTCTTTCCCAATATAATTGGTATCCGTCAGGGGAAAGTTCTCAGGGTCCTCAAGGTGTTGGTAAAACTTACCAATAATTGGATGCCCCTTCTGAGCGGTAATCAAATCAGCATCAGGGGTCTCCTTACTCCATTGTGCAATTGAAAGGTCGTTGTGAGCATTTGTCTGGGACCTAGTGATAGCAGTGACCTGGATTTCCCCCAACAGGGACTCAATCTCAATTAGATCCCCTTGGATGGCCCCGGTTTTGGCCTGCTGATCAGCTAAGTCATTTCCAGTTTTGTCTGGCCGCTCTACTTTGGAATGACCCTTGATCTTTTTCCAATAGATGGTCATCTCATTCAAGGTGACCAGATCATCAATGTTTTGGATCAACTTACCATGTTTCAAGGGTTTGTTGCTAGCACATAACATGCCTCTGGTTTTCCAATTAACCAGGTGCTCCACGAATCCGTTCCGTACATAATCCGAATCTCTGATTATGACCAGTTCGTGGAGTTGATGCTGGACAGCAGTGAGGATGGCCTGATGCACAGCCATCAATTCTGCCACCTGACTACTTCGGGGACAAATTTTGTATCCAGCGGAGGGTTCTGGGGACTCATTCACCCATGCATTCCCTACGCCGGCCACCAGTTCTTTCTCCCCGTCGTTGTCAACATGGTAAGAGCATCCATCCACATATACAGTGGGCATTCCCTCACACTTGTCTTCTTCAAAGACTTTGTGGGGGGAATTAAGGTATGCCTCCATGTTGTCCTTTATTTTTAGACTTTCGTCCTCAAGACAGTTTTCTCTGGCACAATCATGCAAGTCAGCCAGACCTTGCGCGAGGGGACTCTTCTTGTTTTGGCCATATCTGACCTCCACAGGAAAGCCTTGCATTGACAGAATCCAGGAAGTAATTCGGGAATTACTCACATTTCCGGCCCGGATTCTGTCACTTTGGAGATATTGCAGAGGCTGGTGTGGAGTCTCCACTATGATGTGTTCCCCCTGGATAAACGGGCGGTAATTCTTCAATGCCCACACCGTTGCCAGGAGTGCCTTCTCACAATCGTTGAATTTTTCCTCCACAGAGGATAAAGTTTTGCTCGCATAGGAGATTACTTTATTGACCTTGTCATGCTTTTGATATAATACTGCCGTCAAGCACGTATTATAACCAAAAGCATGTAACCTGTCTCCAGGAACAACTCCTTGTTTCTGACAGGGTAAGTTTGGCAAGGTGCTTTTGAGAGGCTTCTTTTGAGTTGTTTTACTGCCTCGGCTTGTTCTGGACCCCATTCCCACTTGACCCCCCCCTTCAGGAGATGAATCAGGGGTCTGGTGATCTCTGCGTAGCCCTCAATGAACTTTCTGCTGTAATTAGTCAGTCCAAGGAGGCTCCTTAGTTCCCGCAGAGTTGTGGGGTCTTTCAGTTTCTGAAGTGCTTCCACTTTCTTTTCCTGGGGACAGAGACCCTGAGGAGTAATCTCATGCCCCAAGAAATTTACACAGGTTCTACACCACTGTGCTTTCTGAAAGGAAAGTTTTGCTCCGGCGGCCCTCAACTGCGTCAGAACATAACGGATCTCCGCTATGTGTTCCTCCACAGATGAACTTTTGATGAGGACATCATCTACATAAGCAGGTTACCCCTCGCACCCAGGTCGGGCATGGCCTTATGTAGGAAAATATTGAACTCATTACCGGAGTTAAGGTATCCGAAGGGAGTCCGGGTTCATGTATACTGCTGGCCCCCAAAGGTAAAAGCCAGCTTGTATTGGTCCTCCCTACTGACCGGCACGGTCCAGTATCCATTGGTCAGGTCTATTGCAGTGAATACCTGTGACCCCTGTATCTGGGCCAGCCCTTGGTCAATGTAGGGGAGAGGCCATCGGGAAGTATGGACCCGTTTGTTGAGCTCCCTGAGTTCGGCGCAGAGTCTCCACTGGCCGTTTGGCTTCAATATTCCCAGCACCGGATTATTGAAGGTTCTGTGGACTGAACAGATTATTCCCCGGGACTCAAGGTTCTTAATTATTTCAGTAAGGGACTCCATTGATGCGAGAGGCAAGCGATATTGCTTCACAAACACAGGAGTCATGCCAGGGTCCGTGGGGATTGTTGTTGTGTGGATGTCAGTGCGACCACAGTCATATGAGTCTACCGCAAAGAGATCTTGGAAATCCAAGAAAACTTGTTTCAACTTTTGCTTTTGTTCCAGAGTCACACAGGCATCAGCTAGGTTGACTCTCTCTTCCACCATCTGCCTGAAGCCTGGAAAGACTTCTGGTTTGGCTATCTCCGCGGCCTCCTCCAGCTGGGTGGAGAAGTCCCTGGTCAGAGTGCTGATTTGGACCGGAGGCTTCAGGTGGGAAAGGCAGCCCTCATGGACCTGGAAAATCACCTCATCCCTCCTGAAGTCACAAGTCACATCTTCCTTACCATAGGGTCAGGAAGTGTACACCAGGAAGTTTCCCCCATGCCGGGTACAAATCCTGTCTGGTGTTGTATTGTCCTCACTGTCACTGTCAACGCAGTCCTTGGGGATTGGCCCTAACAGTTCATTACCTAAATCAATGGAAAAATGTCGGTCATCAACCGCCATTCCAATAATGGTGCCTGCGGCTAGAGTAATACTCTTTAAGTCGCTGTTATCCACCTCTATTAGAATGGTGTCATGTTCTATGTTGACTAATGGTGTTGGGTTTACCCCTAACCCTTGGTGTTGGAGAGAAGCATTTGGATGTATGTAAGCATCATGGTTTTGCAAATATTGTCCTCTTTTAGCTTTCACTTCTAGGGAGAATTGTCGGGTCCTTTCTGGGATGGTGACCTCCTCTTTGATCTGAATTTCAACTGCATAAGGTAGCAATTGAGCTGACCTAAATTCTTTTTCTGGATCATCAAAGCCCATGGGATTATCCGCTAATCGGGACCAAGCTTTGAAGTTTATTAGGTCCAAACTAATGGCAAAGCGATTGAGAATGTCAATGCCTAAGTAAAAGGCGGCAGGGACGTCTCGCACGACCCAACAATTGTGGACTATGCTCTTGTTGCCAATGGAGATTTTGAGCATACACCTGCTTGGCAGGAGATGTTTGGAATTAGGTGCTTCCAGGTCCATTTCCCATTTGTCTATCAGTTTGAAGGTGGGAATGGCTGGATCTTTTGGGAGTTGGCGAAACATGGCTTCGCTGATGAAGCTCTTACCGTTGTTCACACACACTCGAGCGAGAACAGAGTCCTTCCCATCATTTAACTGAACAGGGATGAACAACTGCTCTCCAATTTGCTGAATCTCAGCCAGGCTCTGAGCTGATTTCACATCTTTCTGGACTATAGGAGTGGGAGTTTCTGATTGTGGATTAGTAAAGAATTTCAGGGTGTTTCCTTCCAGTGTGGAATACCACCTTAAACTGGAAGGAAGGTTGATTTTCAGAAATAGAGAGGATCCCCCATCACCAGTCTGTTGTCCTACTGCTATTACTGTCACGTCTGGAATTTGGTTGTTCTGGAAGTGAAATTCTACTTGGTCAGATTTTTGTTCAACCATGTGGCAGGTGCCGTTTAAACTAACATGGTTGACACTCTGTTTTAATTTTATTGGTCGGCTAGTCTGGGTCCAGAGGACCTTGTTTACGCAATCTATTAAGGGTGACAACCTCCTCAGGAGGTCATTCCCCAGTAAACAAGGGGTGCCCTCTGGAGTCACTACTATGACCGGTTGTTTCACCTTGTGTCGCCCGATCTTAATGTCCAAGTCTGCAGTCCCCTCAACGGGAATTTCCTTCCCGTCAAAGTTCTGCAGTTGTCCAGGAAGAGAGGTGAGAGGAATTTAGTAATTCTCTCCCCTTCCTGCATTCAGTTTGTCAAAGGCCCTTCTGGACAGAAGGGTAGCTTGTGATCCAGTGTCCACCAGTGCCAAAATTGTACCCTGCCCCTGTACTTGTACCGGGGCATAGTATCTTCCCTCCTTCTCCTCAAGGGGGCACAGATAATGCACATTTTTGGACAAATGGTGGGCTAACTTTCTGGTTTTGGACATTGCTAGCGAAGAGATTTGGGCAGAATTCTGTGGAGAGCCTTGGGAATCTGAAAGAAAAAGTTGGCAACTGGAGATCAGAGCCCTTGTGGGTTCCCCTGGTTCCGGTTCTGGGCCGCCCCCCCCCTTTTTGGAGGCAGTCATCAGGATGGGTTTGAACCAGGAGATTTTTTTGCTGTTGGTTCTGGGATGAGATGATGGGCGGCGGTAGCTCAGTCTCCATATCTCCCCAGTCTGGATTGGAATCCTTTGGGACCCATTTTTCTTTGGGAGGAGTTCCCCCATCTCTGAAGGAGAAGATCCTTTTCCCAGGATCCTCTGAGGATCCTTCTCCCTCAAATTGGAAGACCTGTATTTCTTCCACAAAACGGGTCTGTTTGGGTACTTTGTTTCTCCTACCCCCCCTCTGCTCCTTTGGAGGCAGACTTTCAGGGGCAGGGTATTTTGTTTCCGGTTCCTGGTTTTCCAGGGGCTGTTTACAAGTTGGGAAGGAAGCTTCCTCCAAGGCTTTACACCCCCCTTCCCCTTGTGCCTCCTCCCTGGGAACCGGTGTGTTATCGGGGTGCTGCCCCCGTCATTGTTCTGGAGCACCAGGTCCAGAGTTTGGGGCATTCTGTGCCGGCATGCCCATCTGAGGGTTCTGCTGAGCCCTTAGCACGCGACCCAGCTCCTGTGCCATGTTCTGAACCTGGCGCTCTAACTGGGAAACCCGCTCAGACTGATACGGGGCCCTGTTTTCTCCCCTGGGCTGATCCCGGGAAGGGTAGCTATCCCTTCTCTGGTAGTACCCCGGGTTGGGAAGATTTGGGTACCCCTCCACCCTTGGCCTCCGCTCTCCCGGATTAGGTTGTCTGGGCTCAGGGAATTGGGGAAAGAAGGATGGATGATTTTGGGGTTGGAAATTGGGTGGATACTTGGGGAAAAAGTTCTGCCCAGGATTCGGAGAATTTCTGCCCTCCGGTGGGAAGTTAGGAGGAAAGTTAGGAGGATCTTCTGGGCCTAGCATTATTAGGTGCAGGTAGGTTTTTAGGCCCCCCCATCTCCAAGTCTAAAACGGGGGCAACCTTTACCTCTGCCACCTTGGCAGCAGCAGGGGTGCTGTTGGTTTTGGGGTTTTTGGGCGCATTGTTTTTATTTTCTATGGGCTTCTGCACCTCATAGATCCGGGTAGCCTGTTCAATGACCCAGTCTAAAGATCTTTTCTCATGAAAATCTCTCACGAGCTGGGTCATTATATATTTGGGAAAGGCATGGAAAAATGTATTGACAAATTCTCTGCTGTCTGTGCGCACCCTTCTGGTGGTCTGCGCAAAGGCCCGTTTCAGTTCTTGCACGAATTCTTGTGGGGCCTGATCCTCCCCACATTGTAAATTGTAGGCTGCCTTGTGAGCCTCTTGAGGATTTCTATGAGTAGAACATTTTTTCAAGATGGCCGCCTTATAGGTGGACCATCTTAAATGATTTTGGTCCTCCAGCCCCGCAAAGAAACTGCAGTATTCCGGGGAGAAGGTCCACTTTACATATTGAATACAGCTTTGGCTGTCCTTCAAATGGAAAGTCTCCATCATTTGCTCAAACAACTCTAAGTGCTCCCAAACAGAATACTTGGCGTTCTTATGATAAGGCGTGATGACGCTCCTGATTGCCTTAATCTGCTTCAATGGGTCCTTAAGCAAGGCCCTTTTTGCCTTATTGGCCTTTTGGTCCAGGTAACCCTGGTCCATTCATCCTCTGACTCAGAGGCACTGCTCCCAGAGGTTCCTGTCTGATCTTCCAGGTTTTCCCGGATTCTGCGAGCCTGGGAATGGCTGGCAGAATGTGGGGACCTGGTCTCCTGTGTCCTGTACCGTTCAGAGGAGTCTTCAGATTCCTCTTTGCTGCCAGGATTTGATGGGTACCCCCCCACTGACCTAACTGGGCAGAGGTATTCAGGATGCCCTTAATGGGCCTACTCTCCTGGGGTTCCCCACTAACTTGCACTGTGCTTGGGTGCCCATACCCGGATGCCCGCCCATCCATTCCTGGCAGGTACTGGCCTATGAGCCCCATGCTTCTGGCTGGATAGTAATCTGCCATCCCTGTGGCCCGGTGCTCATGTGCGCCAGGGGACATGGGGGTGGCAGAGTCCAGGGACTGAGAGAGATAAAGGCCTCTGGTACTAGGGCTCCTGAAGTTATGCTCAGGAGTTTCCCTTTCCCAGCGAACCTGGTCTCTATCCGCCCCTGCTCCCTGTTGCAATGCAAGAGCCTGTGCCTTCAGTTCCTCAGTTAAGGCCTTACTAGACTCTATCAGTCTCCCCTGCATCGCTACCTGTTGTTGGAGCCTATCATTGTGCTGGCAGAGAGCCTCATTCTCTCTCTGCATTTCCTGATTGGTCCTGGAGCACTTTGCCAGTCTTTGCTGCAGGAGGGTTACCTCCTGAGCTGTGTCCCTATTGGCCTGCTCCTTTCTTGCCAGAGCATCCTCCACCTTCCTGGTGTGATCTAACAAGTTATGGTGTTCTTTTTGGAGGTCACCCAGTCCCTGGAGGGCCAGGTGATTTTCTTCCATTTTCCTTTTTAAGTGGCAGACTTCCTGGCCTAAGGTATCCCTTTCCTGACTAAGAGCCTGCATCTGTGCCGCCAGGTCGTCCCTTTGCCTTTGGAAGGCACCAGCTTTCTGGCGCTCCTGATCAAACTCTGCCTGGGTATCCAGGTCTTTCAGAATCAGTTTATTGCTCTCTGCCTTCTCCCTATCTAGGTGGCTTTGCAGGGTGACTACCTGCTCAGCACATACCCTATTGAAGTCTAACTGTTGCTCCAGCTTTTTCTGGCTCTGCAGTAGGGAGTCCAAACCTTCTTGGTACTCCTTATCCAAGGCCAGAAATCTGGTATCCTGGTCAGCCTTTTCCTGTTGCAGGATGTCCATATCCTTCTTTATTTTAATGATGTGCTGCCTACTCTCATTTTCTAACTCCTGGCTCCCCTGCAGCCTCTGCTCAGAAGAGACCAGGTCAGATTGGACCTTCTGTAATGCCAGCAGTTGCCTACTCACCAGATCTTGGCCTTCAGCACATTTGTCCTGCATGGCTCCCATATGTAAATATAAATATGCCGCTACCCTGGCAATCTTGTTGTGCTCATCCTTGGCCTTAGAGGACATATATAGTTCAATCAGGGCCACATGTAAGGGACCCTGGTCTCTCCATGTATCTGACCCTGTTTCCGTGATCTGGGGTGCGATTGCTTGCAACCAGACCGTCTGGTCCTGATGAGTCCACTCACCTCTCACAAATAGCTTATGTAAGAAGTGCTCTCTGGCTATTTTCATATCTACCAAGGTCGTCATTCTGGAATTTGAGTTCCTTCCTGACTTACAGAAGTTTGTATTTTATTTTTGCAAAACAGACCTTTTCCTTAGAGCGTTCCTTTGAGGAGTGCTTTACAGCGTAACACAGCGTGGTGATCCGACCGGATATGTGTATCTGGTCAGCTGGCACACTGTAATAATCTGCACAAGTGATAGATCTAATCCGGAATCCCCGGCTACGAGCCCCCAATTTGTAAGAGGATTCAATTCAACACTACAGCTAAGTCAATGCCTAGTCTGGGATACTGAATGGAAACCCTTATTGATATATCTTTATGTCCAGTTCATGCGTTCTGGATGACTACCCCTATATAACACCCGTCTCTTGGAATCCCCCTGACCCCACTGAGCCAAGAAGTAGTTCTGTTTTGCAAGTTAAAAAGGTTTAATTGATAGTTTCAACAATAGGTATATATATCACACTTTATAATAAATTAATAATTGAATAGCACACTTAATCGGATATGATAAAGATTAACAACGAAGAATCTGGCACTAGCACACTTCTTTATAATCACTAAGGAGTCGACATGAAATGGATAAGATAGCAACAATACTTTTATGGTTTCCAATGGATGCAATGTGGAATGAAATGCAGTACAGAAAATAACTTGATAGGATTTCAGCAAAAGACAATGGCCCTCATTACGACCCTGGCGGAAATCGCGGTGCAAAATGCACCATGGAGCACGGCGGAAAGCTGCCAATAGCGCCATGGGGGTAGGCGGATTTTCCGCCCCATTCCGACCTTGGCGGGCCGGTAAATCCCCATCCCCCATTTTACCCTTCCCCATTCCCATTTTTGCCCCATAGGGTATAATGGGAGTGGGGAAGGCGTTAATTACGCCACCGTAAAATACGGTGGCGTAATTAACGACAAGGTCCCGTAGCGCCATGGATTTCTCCCCCCGGAAAAACCAGGCGGAAAACGCTCCATGGCGCTACGGAAACTCGTAGTAGGGCGGACGGGTCCGCCGCGAATAACGCTGGCGTAAACCCACTCCGCCAGGGTCGTAATGAGGCCCAATGTAATCACTTTCTTGTACAATTCACCCCCCCCTTTTATGCAATGCAAGGAAATGGAAGGAAGGCACACAATTCTCAGAAATGCAATTCAAATGTAATTCAGTTCACCCAGCAACTTAGACTACAGAAGTTGAAAACACAGGCCCAAATGCTTTTAAATGTGCTGGCAATGTAGAAAAAAATATGCTAAAATGCTTTTAATTCCCTCTAGGAGTTCAGGGTGAGTGGTATCTAGTTAATATTAGTCCAGGCTCACACTAGCAATGATTCAGGGATAATTAGCAGGTTAAACGAATTTCTGGCAAATGGAAGGCAAGCAGCAGCAGATTTTTACACGTGAAGAAATTTGCAAATCGCGGCAAAATTCGCGAATGCGTCTGGTGCGATTACAGAGGAACTACAAGGGCTAGCAATATCCTTTTGGGGTCCTAGAAAAGCCTAGGATCTCAGCTTCCAGATGAAAGTTACTGCAAGTCTCTAGCACAAACGGTCACGGAGATATGAGCGATTAAATAAAGGTCGTTTTTCAGATTTGAAATTTTAAAGTTCAAAAAGACAAGTGCAGCTTGCAACTAGAAAATGACAGGTGACAGCTTTGCAAATGACAGGTGACAGTTAGGAGACAGTTCTACTTAGATTAAAATAGGATTGAATTATATTATTTTAACTAAGAGATTGGTTCTGTACAGTCTTGCTAGGTACTCAAACTATATTCTTGAGTGAAATGGGCCACGCCACGGATCTGGTCAGGTTTTAGACAGGACTCTGGTCTCTGCACTTCACAGAGATCTGGGTCAGCTCTCTCTGGTTCTGCTAACAGTGGTCTGGGTCAGCTCTGCTCTCTCTCTGGTTCTGGAAATTTGATAGATTTGAAGTCTCTATGTCTGCTCTCTGAAGGTTGATGGAGGTAAAGTATGGATTTTCCCGGCAGAGCTTCCAGCTGCAAATGGATTTGAAGGTCCCTATCTGTCCTGTCTCTCTGCTTTTATGTGTTTTTAAAATGGGTGTGTGTGAGTAGTTCTGTTTTGCAAGTTAAAAGGTTTATTTGAGAACTTAAACAATATATATATATATATCACACTTTATAATAAATTAATAATTGAATATCACACTTAATCTGATATGATAAAGATTAACAACGGAGAATCTGGCACTAGCCCACTTCTTTATAATCACTAAGGAGTTGACATGAAATGGATAAGGTAGCACACTGGTAAATAGGGACAGAAGAATAATGTGGTAGAGAATGCTTTATAGGGTTTAAGGAAATGCAAGGTTGAATGAATGAAATGCAGTATAGAAAATAAACTGATATGGTTTCACAAAAGACAAGGTAATCACTTTCCCTTTGTGGCAATTCACCCCCGCTATACAATGTAAGGAGATGGAAGGAAGAGCACACGGTTCAGGTATACAATCACAATGTAATACAGAGTTCCAGTTTCCCAGCAAGCTTAGAGGAGAATAGATATGAGTTTTACACAGGCTCAAAATGCTTTAAAATGTGATAGCAATATATTGGAAAATGTGCTAAAATGATTTTAATTCCCTCTGGAGGTTCAGGTTGAGGATTAGTTGGTTTAAATAAGTTCAGGCTTACTTTAGCAATGTTCTAGGAATGATTGGCAGGTTAAACGAATTTTTGGCAAATGAAAGCAAGGAAGCTGCTGTTTTCACACGTGGAGAAATTTGCAAATCGCGGCAAATTCGCGAGTGTGTTTTTCGCGATTGCGGCAAAAGTATAAGGAGTAGGAATGCGTTTCTAGGTTTGTTGAAAAGCCAAGATTCCCAGCTGTCAGAGGAAAGTTACTGCAAGTCTCTAAGACAAACGGTCATGGAGATATGAGCGATATGGTAAAGGTCGTTTTTCAGATTTGAAATTTTAAAAGTTCAAAGTGACAAGTTACAGCTAGCAACTAGAAATGACAGGTGACAGCTTTGCAAATGACAGGTGACAGTTAGGAGACAGTTCTGGTTAGATTAAAATAGATTGAATTATATTATTTTAACTAAGAGATTGGTTCTGCACAGTTCTGCTAGGTACTCACAATATATTTAGAAATAGAATGGGCCTCGCCACGGATCTGGTCAACAGGTTTTCTTCACTCGCCACGGATGGTTTCTGCGCACAGCGTCTGGGTCAGCTCTCTAGTTCTGCGAACAGCGGTCTGGGTCAGCTCTGCTCTGCCTCTGGTTCTGGATACTGCTCTGCTTTCTCTGGGTACAGCACTGCTTCTGGATCTTTCTGCACAGCTTTCTCTGGACCCAGCGCTGATCTGCACGGCTCCTGGATGCTGCTATTGCTGTTAGGTTTGCTGGATGCTGAGGCCCACTGAGAAGAGTTCTCAGTTTGTGGGTTTAGGCCCTTGCTTTGAGTTCTGAATCAAGTTCTTTGGAGTTTTAAAGTCTAAGTGTTGAATCTAGTATCTTCTGGATGTTGTGTGGTCCGGCAGAGCGCGTTGAAGCAAATGGAATTGAATGTCCCTATCTGTCCTGACTGTCTGCTTTTATGTGTTTTGAAAGTGGGTGGAGAGGCTAGCTTCCTAGGCCCTACCCCTCTCCACTTGTCATTGGCCACTTCCTCCTCTTCCCCATGTGTCCTCTGCCTGCATGCGGGTACTCCATGTAGGCATGCTCCCTTGCCCCTCCTCCGCCACTCTGCACCCCAGTTCGACCTTTGCACTGGTCTGCTTCAATCTTGCCATTGGGTACTTTCCTGTTCATGCATCCTGTTTACATGCTAACTTCCAGCGGACAATCTGCCAGACATATGCTGTGCGGTACAGCCTTAGTACCCATGTCAACTGTGGCTCAGTACTGCGTTGCACACATGTTTAGGGTCTGACAATCTGTGTGGGTCACAGGCCTCAGCCTGTTTAATGGCCTATGACTCTGTTCAACTGTTGTAGTGTCTTCTTTACACGTGGACTGCCTCCAGAGTTTTCATCATGTGTCCTGCTTACTGTCCCATCATCATTTGCAGTGTTGTCACTTGAATCACATTAAGTCAACACTGCCTGTCAATACACAGGTCTATGGTCAGCCTTTTGATACCATGCTAGGCATCCCTGCTTTTGCACTTGGGTGGAGGGGTGCTTTGCTTGTAGATATGCTACCCATTGAATGCACATTGCATGTGATGCCTGAATTTGACCTTGCACTGCCTTCACATTTCCTGACACACACCATGGAGTCCTTGCACATGTAGGTAGTGAGTGACATACACATTTGCTGCACTGCATAGACCCACTTCTATGCAAACTGCCACCTTTCAACAGGTCTGATCACAGAAGCAATTCAAAGTTGACCCAGCATGCATGACAGGTTCTATTTTGTGTGTCACATGTCTGCCTGATGTGTTTGTTGTCAGTGTGTGTGTGTGTGTTGTGTGCTTCTGACATGTGTAGTGACCTTTTTTCTCTCTATTTTTCAGATGATGATGCAATGGAGCCGGAGGATGGTGTTGTCAGGCCAGACACAGGGTTGTTACCACTACATCAACCCGGCACAAGTGGGGGTCGTGGGGTGGTAGGCCACGAAATCCACAAAGTGCTACAGTCCATCTTGTCTCTGGCTGCCTATGAGTCCAGCCCTGATGACGACTCTGACGTCCATGTCGAGTTGGATGAGCATCAAGTCCATGTGTCAGGGGTGAGTGATTCTGATGTGGACACTCCTCTGTCCGCGACACCTGCACTGAGGGGTCAGACAGTCTTGGTACCTCCGCCCGTGGTGGATCGGGACACAGGGTCACCCTCCACACCAGTCACTGATGTGCCTGGGACATCACATCGACGGGGGCATGTAGTCGTGCAGCCGTGGGGGTGCCAACACAGCGAGGGCACACGGTCCTTGGGTCCCGCAGGGGTCAAGCCCAGCAACGCGGTCGCCGTGTGCAACCGCAGTATACTGAGTGGGAGCAAGACATGACTGCAAATTCAGATCGGCAGGGGGCAGCAATGGAGAACATCGCTGAGAGCATGGAGCGTGTGGCCCGATCTGTGCTCCCCCCTGCTACGCAGGTGCTTCTCCAGCAGCAGGCGGCACGGTCCACAGCCCGCTCGCTCAGGCTGGGCATGGCGGCCTCAGACAGGGCACGCCAGGCTGAAATGTCGTCTCTGCGTCAAGCAATTGCTGCTCACGCAGAGGAGCACATGGATGCCCTGAGGGAGGAGTATGCTTCCCTCAAATCCACTCTGGGTGTCCTTCTGATGTCCCAGAGGCAGCGGGCAGAGTAGAGGTTTGCACAGCTTGAGCGTACCATCTCGGCTGAGCTACAGGCTTGCCAGGAGGTGCAGCGGTTGTCCAGCCAGGCCTTGCAGGAGGAACTCCGTGTTACACATGCTACCTTGCAAGAGGAAGCACGTGTATCACGTGAGGTTCTGCATGCAGACCTACGTCACATCGCCACACAGAACCAGGCTCACCCGTTTGGCAGACTTGCTGCCGTCGAGGGGCAAGCTGCGGCTAGGCGTGGCCAGCCTACTGTGCCACGTCCTCCTTTCCAGGATGAGCCAGACTCAGACGATCATCTATCTCCCACATAGGTCGAGCTGTGCAGGCGTTGAGCCCATGGAAGATTTTTTTTTGGCTCAGCATCATCGCATGTGGGTGTTGAGCAGCACCCTGTACCTCCCCCCTCCTGGGTACCGTCCCCCCGGGTCGTATGTGGCCATTTTTGATTTTTCTTTTAGTTTAGTTAGTTAAGTTTCTGTTTGATAGTTAGTTTAATTAGGTAATGTAGGTATTTCATAGTAAGTGTAATTAGTTAATATAGTTTAAAATTGCTTGTCTATTGTGCTTTCATGTGACGGTGCGGTGCTTTGTGGCTTTTGAAAGCATCCACTGTCTGTTCCAGCTGGGCCCTTCCGGCTTGTCTTGTGTATGTGTTTGCTGCTTGGGGTCCTTGACTCACATATGCCACTCCTGCTTCCCTTATCCATGGGCTCGCAAGGATGGTTCGGTGTAACAACCTATTACACAAGGGCTTTGGACTGTCATATCTGTGGCATGGCTGGTGCTGTGTAACTTGTGTTAACACCCCTAGTGGGGATGATTGCGGTGTTATTGACCACTGTTCTGCTTTTGCTAGATGGGGTGTTTCATGATTAATGTGTACATTCATTGCTATGCATTGTGTAGTATGTTTCTTATCTTTACTGTACACGTGTTTGTTGCAATTCATGCCGTAGATAGTGTGTTCCACACTTTGGATGTGAAAGACGGACTGCTGGTGTGATTTCTGATGTACGTCTCTGACATGGTCCAGTAATGAGATGCCTGAAGAGACACACACAGATGACTCTAAAGCATTAATCATGCGTTTCATGCCCTTTCTGCAGGGGGATGAGCCTCTATACCACCTTTGCCAGCAGACATGGCCCATTGGACGTCTGGATTCTGGACACGTTTGTTGGTGCCCACATGCACATGTGTGCGCAAGCAGAGGCACAGGGATTGCAGACATACATCCTAGAACTGCTGACGTGTTTCAAGGAACTCCAGGCAAGGTGAGCAGCACAGGGGGGCCACAACACAGCAAAGCTTCCACCAGGCCCGTTGCACATGCAGGCTTAGTAGCAGCACTGACGGCGAGCTTGGAAGAATATTGGTGTTGAAGCACACAATACAGCTCAGATGTGTTGGTGGACTGATGGCTAGTTGATTGTAAGGTTGTCTGGGGCACCTGCAGGGGCAGTGGCACATACCCTCCGGTCCACCATGGGCCATTGAGGTACTTGTATCACCCATGTAGCCCTCTGAGACATGGAAAGGAGCAGCTCACAGGGACATACAGCAAGGGACAGACTCGGGTGCAGTGCATTTCATTTCCATGTACATTTTGAAACATGAACTGCCTATTTTTTTACGGTCATGGTGGGACATGACTTTTTCTGAAGTCATACCTTGCTATATGCGTCTGTCTGCTTACCCAGGGAACATTGCATGTTGTGTGAATCGTGACACATTGGTGTTCCATTTGCCACGCACCCACCGGCGCCTGACTTACTGCATTGACTGTGTCTGAACCATCACAGGGGGAATGTTACGTATGGGTACGAAGCATCCACACCAGATTGTCTGTTTGTAGAGTAGTTTGTTGCTATGGGGCATATTTGGTGGTGTGTTTGTGTGTTATGGGCACGCACAGATTATTAACTGTGGCTCTCTTTCCAGCATTGAAGTGCTCCTGTAACCGGACCTGAGAGTGCGCAAGCAGGAGGCCAGCACTCAAAACCAGAGCTGAGTGTCTTGTTGTTTTTCTTTCATACTGCTCTACATAGGCTTGCTGGGGGGTGCACTGATGCATGGATGAATGTGTAATTCAATTTGGTATGGTTTTTTTCCATAATCACCCCGAGTCCTATCCAATTCTAAACCCTCTACCCTCTACCCGGTGTTCCTGCTTCCCATACCTATCCAACCAACGTTCCCTAACCCTCTTTCCCCGCTGGGGTTGCGGATGCCTGTGTAAGCCCCAAGCTTGCAGGCGCCAAAACCCTAGAGGGGGTGGTTGGTTCGTGCCACTCCTGCGCCTGGACTCCGGAAGGCCCTGACAATGATGTACAAGTTTGTTATGATTGTGTATGTGTTAATGCAAGTACTCCATTTTAGTGCATTCCCTACTTTCACGTGTCATTCCTACTCCCCTCTCCTGCCCCTCATTCCAGTTATCCAGTATGCCAACGGCTGTCCCAACTGCATATCCCTGACCCTCCTTCCTCACCAGGGTCTCAGAAGCCTGTGCCTGTGTGAGTTTGACCTTGCAGGCACCCAGGCCACGGTGGGGGTGGTTGGTTCGTGCCACTCCTGCGCCTGTACACGGGAGCTGTGACAGTACACATCCGTTCGTGGTGCATCATTCTATGTTATGTACCACACATGGTTCACATCCTGTTGTGACATTGTTTTACTGTGCTACCTTGGTTGTTACATCATTGTGGTAGTACTTGGACTTTGTGAGGTACTGCTACTTCAAGTCATCTATTGGAGGCTGTTCTGGTTCGTTTTTCTACCTTGGATTTTGTGTCTTTGCAAATGAAGGTGGACTCTGAGGGTGCAGGCAACTTTTAACACACAAGGTGGGAGATGGTGATGAAGGGGGAGGGTGATCCTGTGGCCAGGTGAAATTGAGGGTTGAAGGCTCCATGACTCAGGGGCAGTTGTTCAGTGGGTCATGGTCATTTTGTTGTTGATAGTTGCCTTCGCCTGCAGTGTGATGGGAACCCTGACATTGTAATTGTGGTATCCTATGTACAGGATGTGTTCTGCTGATCAATGCATGTTCATGTGTTGTGTTTACCTTTCAGGTGTGAGGGGATAGTTGTGGTTTGACATGCCTGGGTGTACACATGTTGAATGTTCACATGTGATGTGTAGAGGACACTGATGGTCAATTGATTGCACATGCATATGTTGAGTGCATGTCCTTGCTGACCGGCACACTCGCACTATGATGCACTACATGTACAATCACCCTTCGATATCCACATGTACACTCTGTTTGCCTTCTGCTGCCCACTGTGTCCCTGCAGCACATGTTCTGTGACCAATTATGGATCCTGTACATGCCTATTTTGCTTTTTGATGTGGTTTGTCGCTTAGATGTGAAGCTCAGGGTGTGCATCACACACAATGGCTGTTCACTGTGCTGTGCGCTGAGCAGTGTGTTTCAGGAGTTGGACACAGCACACAGAAGCTGCAGTGTTGATTTTGCCATGCACAATGTGCATGTAGACAGGCATTCTTTGTTATGTTGCATCTACTACTTTTGTGATGCATTTGGGAATGACTTATTTTGGGTGGGAGGTTGTTGGTCAGTCATTTCATCTGATTCCATGTCAGGCATCATTGTCTGATGCCAATTTACATTTTTCACATGGCAATGTGTACCTTATTGGTACTGTGTTGGTGTATGGCTATTGCTTGCTATGTCATGTTGTGGTTTGGGAGGGTTTGAGTGACATAACAGTGATGGTCATGGCCTGTTTTGCAGGTGTGTGTGATTCACACCTTGCATGTCAGGGTCAGCCGCTTCTCGAAGCAACGAGCTGGGGGTAGATCTCTCTCCGCGGCAGGGGCCTCCCTCTGGAACAGCCTTCCTGCCTCCCTGAAACTTGAGGAGAACCATCTCCGGTTCAGGAAGCACCTCAACACCTTCCTCTTTGCTTCTGCTTTCTCTCTCCCTTGCTAATTTCTTCACTGAAACTGCACTGAATCTGCAACTGGGCCACTCTCACCGACCTCGGTCCCTGGCCCAGCCACTCTCCACTTGCACTGCCTCCCTGGCAACCCCTGCACTGCGGGACTGTCTCTGTATCCCTACCGCCCCCCCTTCCCAGCACTTGTCTGCACTTACCTTTGCACTTGCCACCAGCTGGCCTATTTATTTATTTTTTATTCTACTTACCCTGTACTGCACTCCCCCCCTCCCCTTCCCCTTGCACTTTTCCCTTCCACCTACCACTGCACTTGCACGATCTAAATGACACCTGGCCTAGTAGGATCATTGTCTGTCTTCCCTTGTTCCCCCCTCCATGCCTCGTTGCGCCTTGCAACACTTGGCGCGTTACAAATGCCATATCATATCATATATCATATGTGTGCCTTTTGGTCACACAGGATAGCTTGTGTTTAAGTAGCTAGAGATGCACACAATGTGGCACTTCCATGGCAACAATCTCAGGGTGGTAAGGTTGTGACAGTTTACTGTCTCTTTGTCATCATCGATTGTCACCTGGTATGTGCCAGGCCTGTGTGCACTCCGCAGGGGTGGGAGTTTAGGTGAAAAATGTGGCCACAAGCTGGGTCCGGGCTTCCTCGCCACTTGCCCTATCCCCTCCCATGGGCAGCGCCTGTGCCTGTGGTTGGAGATGTGGGGGCACCACCATGTCCACTGGTACGCCCTGCCGTGTTGCAACATTGTGCAGGACACATGCTGCCACAGTGATCCTGCACACTACTGGGGGTGCATAGAGTAGCTGCCCGCCAGAGCGGTCAAGGGAGCGGAAGCGTGACTTGAGCACTCCGAATGTGCGCTCCACTATGGCCCTGGTTGCAACATGGGCTGCGTTATATTTTACCTGGGGTGGTGTGGTGGGGTTCCGGATTGGCGTCATCATATGGATGCTCAGAGGGTAGGCACTGTCCCCTGGGGAGGTGATAATAGTTGAGATTATTAGGGTTTGGGTATTTGTCTGTGTGTGACTTGCATGCATGTGCACAGGCATTTGTACTCACCTAGGAGCCATGTGTCACCATGCTGCCCTGCTTCCAGGGCCCGGCTCAGGGCGGACATTCTGTATATGAAACTGTCATGGGTGGAGCCAGGGTAGTTTGCATAGACAGAGGTGATGATTCCCTTTGCATCGCATACCACCTGTACGTTGATGGAATGCCAGTGCTTGCGGTTTCGGTAGATGTGCTCAGTGGCCCTGGGTGGACGTAGGGCCACATGGGTGCAATCTATGGCACCGAGCACTTTGGGGAAGTGTGCCACCCTGTAAAAATCCAGGACAACGGCCTGCCTTTCTGCGGGTGTTCTGGGCATGTATATGTGCCTGCGGACTGAGGGGCGTGCTGTCATGATTGCCAAGACCTGGTGTAGGCAGCGTGACTGCGTGGCCTGTGAGACCCCCCCACTATGGCAGTGGTCCGCTGAAATGACCCAGTGGCCAAAAAATGCAGGACATTGAGCACCTTCTCCAAGGGGCTCAATGCTTGGGAGCAAAGGGTGGGGGATGTAAGGTCATCTTCCCACTCCCTGACCAGGTCTAGGATGATATGGGGTGGAAACCTATACCTGCCGTAGACCTGGTTGTCAGGCATCCCAAAAAGCTTGTCCGTGGTGAGAAAATGCGTGCCCTGGCTATTCTCCTCCTCCTGCGGTGTCCCACGATCAGTGCTGAGACAAATGGGGCATTCATCGTAGCTGTATATATGTGTTTGTTGTTTGCACGCACTTTTATACTGTGCACGGGGACGCTTCCGCCTGCCTTCGTGTGGCAGACGCGTTGACGCCTGTGCGCGTCTTTTGCCATGCACGGGTTTCCCGGATTCGAACCCATGAATACGGGTTGTTGGCATGCGTGTGGGCGTTCCGTGTAGTTCCCTGCAGTACTTCCCCAGTTACGCCTTCTTTTTTATGCGTTGTTCCCCATTCTGCGTGTTACGGCCACTGTTCCACCCACTTTTGTTGTGTGCGCCGCGCTATGTGTGCTTTTGCTGTGCACGTAGCGCACGCCGTTTGATGACGTGTGTGCCCGTGTGCGACATGCATGGATTTGGCGCACGACCAGCGGGAAACTAGCGCAGCGCCTTCCTTGTATCGCACGCGTGTGCTTGATTTCTCACGCTTGCGCAACCTTGCGCCTGCTTGAGCTCGGATTTTCGGCGCACGTTTGTTCCATGAATCGACCCCTCAATGTTTCTCATTTTAGCTGGGGGGACTGAGTCCACCATCTGAATAAAGTGGGTGGACTCCGCCCCCCTGCGTGTACCCTCGACTTGAGCCCTGCGTGTGAATTATGTATACTTTAATTAAACACACCAATGAACAATGTAAAAGAAAGACGGATAAATGCAAAAAGGAACGGTGCAGCAGATGGGATTTCAGTAGGGAAGAAAAACAGCAACGATTGCAATGGGAATTCAGAAGGACATATATTTTGCTCAGTTCCAAGGGTATTTAACCACTCTCTAGGTCCCCAAAAGATGGGTCAAGGTGACAGTGTCAGTTCAAAGTACCTTAATCCAATGTTCGGCAGTTCAACAGCATCAAACTGGATTTTGAGCTGTATTGCTGTACGGGTCGATCCAGGTTCGGGTGCAGCAAGTCATGCAGGGTCAAGCTGCAAGCTGGAATCTAGACGGTTTGAGCGGGAGCTTAGTGTGGCTCGAGTGCAGCATTCGGGTCATGAGGTTCAATTAGCTCATCAATATCGGATTTAGGGTTGAGTTGGAGGCATTGGTAATGCATGTGTGATGCAATGCTCCAGTTGTTTGGGACAATGTCAGTCGATTTGATGTGGTGAGCTTGGTGATCTAATGCAAGGTTCGAAGACGCAGTGCTTTGAGTTGGTCTGTAGTGGTGATCAAGTTGTTTGAGCTGAATAAGTAACATGTTCCACTTGGCATGATGCAGCGACAAGCTTTTTGATTAATGCAAAGCAGCTGTGGTTTGAAGGTTTGATGAAGTACCAAAAGCAGCACCAGCGTATCCCTGTAGCTCGAGTGCAGTGAACACTGTTCGATTGCAGTTCGGCCAGTTTGATGCCAAAGAACAAGGACCCTGGCTGAATTTGCTCTCCAGATGCTGTGAAAACCACTATAGGGGCTCTAACACAGGATACGTCTTGCAGGTCTCCTCTCCCATTCCAGGGAGGTTTGGTGCAGAGTGCTAAATCCTGGTTATCAACAATAATTTCCCCAATGTGCCCTGGGAGTGCATAGGGAGCAGAGCTTTCCTCTACCTTGGAATCCACATTCTTCACCTCAATGGTTTAGGACTTTGAAAATGTCAACTCTCCCCAAAAAGGTCCAAACACATTCTTCCATTTGTCCTGGGTAGTCCAACAGTGAATTGAAGAAGTAGAAGTAGGAGACCCCCTCTTTTATAGACAAATGTCCGCAATTGATTGGGCAGAAGCATTGATTCTCCAGATGTAGAATGTATAATAACAGTAAATGTTTAGTACCTAGTGTGGTCCCAAATTCCATAACAAATGCCATTTTGCAACCTGATGTTGTATCGTTCTAGAATGGAGTGGGGAGTTAAGGGATTATTGGTGGGAGGGGAGGCAGAGGCAGGTGAACAATTCCAGGCACAGATGGGTGCAGACTGCATGTATCTGAGTCTTGATAGCTCAATAATTTTATTGCATTTCTTGAGGATGTGATACTTCAAACAGGAACATGTCCTGAGTAAAGTACAATGGAAAGGATAGTACTGCAAGCCACTGCTTCCAAGAGAATGTCAAGATTTTAATAGTTGGCACATACCTCGATTTGGATAAGAGGAATTATAAAAGATCGAACTGTCTATGGAATACATTTGCAAAACTAACTTTGTTTTCTTGGAAACCATTGACAAGTGTTGGCATCAGAGAAAACTTGCTTTAGCGTAGAATTGATACACTTTAAAATCTTTGGCATTTTTGGATCATAGCTTTGACATAGATGACTGTTTGGCAGGGTTCATTCAATATATTTATTACAAAAGCCTGTGTACAGCGTTGACATTTTTATTTTTGAAATTAAACATCTTCATATATTCAAGGGTCAGACAAACATGAGATTATATAATTGAACTAGAAAAGGAATCAGCACTTTAATTTAATTGGCATACTATCCTTTGTGTTTGGTACAACGTTGTTTGGAAAGATGAAGTTGTTTATGTAAATTGACATTATTTTTGGGAAATATAGGGGAGAAACTAGCCTCCCTCCTATTCCACTTTTGCAAGTACTAAACTGCATTCAGGATGTTCTTTTATGTAAACATAGTATTCAGAGGTCAAGAGGGCTAACAATTCCTGAAGATTGGTGAGTCACATTGTGCACAATGCTCACAAACCCAACTATAATTAGCTCTTCTGAAAATTCAGGGAATTCATTAATAGTTGGTTATTGTAATAGACTAAGATGCCCTCCACAATCATAGATTCTAGGGCATTCTATTTGCAATATCCATTCACCAAGTTTCATTTATAGTCCTTTTCCACATTTAGTGACATAGCTTATGAAGACGGTTCCCCAAATTACTTTCAATTGCTAGCAATTTAATCAATTGTTTTTTTGGGAGATGCATCTAAATTCACTGGGGTAATTGCACTCACATTTGGTTTGTCTTTTAAAGGCCCAGGACAAGTAGGGACATCCACAGTTCAAGGTTGTCTATCCTCCAGTTCCCAATTCCTTTCCACATAACTTGGTTCTGTCTTGGGAAATGCTTCTGCTTTCAGCTCTATCTGGAAAAGGCCTTCTTAAGGAGAATTCCCATCAGCTAGATCCATGTGGCTACTCAATCATCGTTTCTCATTATACAAACTCTCTTCCTCTGTTGCTTTATTAAAAATACCCTCTCAACTGCCAATGGTCCTCATTATGATACCGGCGCTAAACCATGGCGCTATTAGCACCATGGTTGGTGCCGGTATCGTAACGTGTCCGCCATGGTGAAATGGGGAAATACCGCCCCATTCCAAGGTTGGCGGGGTGGTATTTCCCCATGGCCCTTCCCCATTCCCATTTTTGCCCCATAGGGCATAATGGGAATGGTGAAGGCGCTAAGTACGGTACCGCAAATTGCGGTACCATACTTACCGCGAAGGTCCCTTTGCAGGTCCCTACTTTAATGGCTGGTCTAGACCAGCCGTTAAGGTCGGGTCCCACAAGGGGACCTCGTAATTAGGCGCTAATGGGTTAACGGCGCCGCAGCCTTTTACGGCGCCGTTAACCCATTAGCGCCAGGGTCGTAATGAGGCCCAATGTTTTTAACTTTAAATGGCCAGCAAACACCACCCATGCAGCATTGTTAGGTGCAGCAATTCTGGATTAGCAGAGGTTGTGATAGGTTCCCTACATTTATTCACACCCACTAGAATCCTCCTCTCTGATTCAATTAATTTGCCTATGGTATTTTACCATGTTATAGGAAGTGTTTAATTCTTCTCATTAATTGAGATCAAACTGGATTCAACTATGTCTTCTCTTGTATTTATTTGTATGGACCTTTGTGTTTAATGGGACCTAAAATTTATGAATAGCAAGAAAATTCTGACTTCAGAGACGTTGGGCATCCTTCAAATTTTGCCGATCTGAGAAACATATGGTGGCAATTCCGTTACTGCCAACCGTTACTGCCACTTTTCTGGGGTAATCTGATTTACCTCCATTCAAGAGCCCCACCAGCAAAAAATAGCCAGTATTTCTGCCACTAGTATTACTGATGCCGGAAATACCAGCCATCCCCTCCATCGAGTCATATGGAATGGGGATTTACTGGTATTCTGGTATTCATGCCACCTGTAATATCACGGTAATTCCAGCATGTCAGGCGGCGGGAACAGTAATGTTGTTTGTCGATATCCTGCCGGAATTACCAGCAGGATATCAGCAAACTTATAATGAGGACCATGTGGCTGCAAGTATAACTTGGTTTTAAAAATATGTGAATTTATTGATATTTCAAACATATTTCAAACATATATCCATATATCTTTTTTATATGCATGCGAACGGAGACAGTGACTTTATGTTTAATTTAGTGTAGGATTTAAATGTGTGCAAAGGGTTAAAAAATGTATGTCTATAATTTATTTAATTAAATTATCACTTTAAATGCATTTCAGTCCCAAGTCTGCACTGCACACTGCATGTTTTGTTGGAGTTTTGAACGGTATACACCTGCTGAAACAGATATCATTTGAAACAAAGAATGATGTCAATAGAATTCATAATGGACAGACACAATTTTCCATAAGAGTTTATTGATGTTTCAGGCCAAGGTATGATATGATATGATATGGCATTTGTAACGCGCCTATACACAAGTGTTTCAAGGCGCGACGAGGCAGGGAGGGGGGAAAAAGGGGAAGACAGACAACGATCCTACTAGGCCAGGTATCATTCAGACCGTGCAAGTGCAGGGGTAGGGGAAGGGAAAAGTGCTAGGGGAAGAGGAGGGGGAAGTGCAGTACAAGTAAGTAGAATAAAAATAAATAAATAAATAGGGCCAGCTGGTGGCAAGTGCAAGGTAAGTGCAGACAAGTGCTGGGAAGGGATACAGAGACAGTCCCGCAGTGCAGGGGATGCCAGGGAGGCAGTGCAAGTGGAGAGTGGCTGGGCCCAGGACCGAGGTCGGTGAGAGTGGCCCAGTTGCAGATTCAGTGCAATTTCAGTGTAGAATTTAGCAGGGGTGAGGGACAGAGAAAGCAGAAGCAAAGAGGAAGGTACAGAGTTTATGTAAACATCTGTTGCTCTGAAGTTGCTATCACTGGCAGGCCATATATTTATAAATATCTTTCCAATTAGGCCCTACAACTAAACTTAAAAAATAGTCCCACGAGAATTTCTGAATTTGAAAACAAATCTCATCATTTATCTATCTATTTTTAATACAAGTCTTTTGTTCTGGGTACTGACATTTTTATTTCTCATCTTAAGAGCTAAGCCCTAGATAAATATGCATTTTAGGCTTAACATGAATTCAACCAAATGGGACATTTCAAGATTACATGTAAGTAGAAAAAGATATGTTTGTGTAACTTACCGGTAATGACAATTTAATAGGTGTTGAAAGCAATCGATTTACTTTAATCTTTCTTCATTTGGAAAACAGTAATTTCCATCAAAGAATAAACAATATAAAACATTATACAACCATAAAAGTACATATATAAAAGAAATAAAATAAAAAATGTGTATGTATGTAAAGCATTAACATACGCAGCACATAAATTATTCTGTTCACAGTGATTGGCTACGCAACAGGTAAGCACTTTCAAGGTAAGAGTAAAAATACTGTGCTATGAACAGGTCTGAAACTGATAAAAGAAGCCTAGTGCTGTTTGAACATATCTCACCTCCCACAACCTCTATATTGGGAGGAGGATTCTCTTCCTCTGAATTGCAAATCTAGGACAGAAAAATAAAAAGTGTTGCAAATTGTGCTTGTTGTGCCAAGAACATACATATTTCCCCCGGTGGTGCTGTTGTTCGGTGGAAAGGGTGTGTTTTCACTTGTAAAGAGTAGATTTGTTCTGAGATGGAGAAAATTATCCATTTCCTTAGGTTTTAAACCACAGGACATAGCCTATCTTGGCATCTATGGCAGTAATATTTTTGTGATACAATTGCACACTTTATTTTGCTATTCTGTTCTCCTCCTAGCATTTGTTTGATAAAAAATAAAAATGTCCACAAGGTCTTTTTCTCCAACATTGCCAACCAATGTTTCCTCACTCAAAAAGTGTGTGCAGCCAATCTTGTGGAGAGATGACTTAATGTGATTTAGCCAGGGAGAGAATCCACTGAAGTACAAGGTCATTACATCTCTCACCAAGGTTCCATTTAATGACAGGTGAGAGTTTCCCCATAGGTGTAGCCAGTGTGTTAATGCCTGTAATACTATCATATCTTCTTTGTGTACCAAGTATTCATGTGGCAGGACCCCGGGAAACCTTGAGGCACGCCCATCATTCTCCTCAAGAATTGATTTTCACTGACCTGGGCTGCCCTTGCCAAGTGATAACCCCACTCATAATGCACATTCTATATTCCTCAGAGAATATTAAAATATATATTCTGTGCACATGTGCAAGTTCTTTGTGCAGTATGGCAGCATACAACACTGAAACTCCTTTGCTTGAACTAATTTAATTATTTTTTTAAGAGCAACCTTATTCCTGTTATATTTAGCAATATATTACATAATATTTATATAAAAAATCATTCAAATTGCATATTTTTTAATGAGACACGTTAAATGTAATCAAATAGTTATTACAAGTATGCCAGCTGTGCTGACATTTCTGGGTGGAAAAAAAGTAACAAACAGGGGATTCAATCTTTATTAAAAATGTCAGTTGAACTAGGGATGAGGACAAGATCTTTAATTGCTCAGTCATTTTGAGTCACAGTTTTTTGTTGAAATGATGAAAATATTTTCCTGGTTGAGGTTTTGTCATACATTGTTCTTTATTTATTCTTCTTGTCTTATGTTCTTTACACTCTACCATGTCACACTGTAGGTTTGTAGTTTCTGCTTTTCTTCATGACATGATGTATTTCATCCATGCTCCGTACCCAGGATTCACTCACCAGGCTGGACGTTATTTTGCATTATTTCAAATAAGAGGAATAAAGGCTGATTTAATGTACTGTATGGATACAGAAGATATTTTGTAACCTACTCACAATTTTACACATTTATTCATTTTTATATTTTAACGCTATACTTTTTTATAGTATCATCCAAGCATTCATCCTTTCATCTAAACATCCTTGCTTATCTTTCCAAATAAAATTCCATTTTTATTCAGAGGTCACCCTGACTATGGGTCCAGATGATTCCTAAGTTTGCCTGACAAATTAACAGGGATGATAGGACTTAAGCAGCTTGAAGCGTACCTACTGTTCCACTGTATGATCCTCTTTTTTTTATCTTATAGGCAATCTGAGATATCTTGTCTTTAATTCCAAAATCTCCTTTCCAGCATGGTAGAAAGGTACACTATTTTAATGGGTTAATCTGGAAGATATAAAGATATCTCGATCACCTATGCCATATTCCCAGTCTTACAGCATACTTGCTGCAGATTTCTCCAGGTTTCATAGGCTAAAGGCGAACGTGTGCTGAAGATGGGTAGAGTGGACTGGGAAAGTTTCAACCAGGAGTGGAACATAATTCTCTTTCAGGAGATCTGGTCACTAAATGCTCCATCACTGAATGGTTATGTTTTATTCCAGGTACCTTCCACATGCAATGCAATGGGACGTAGGTTGTGGAGATTGCAAGTAGTCAAATAATATTAATTTAGATCATCCAGATAATGTTGAAGGCAACACATGGCTTAGTAATCATGATTTTACATTTTCATAAGGCTAATTCCCAAAACATGGATGAACCAGTTAACTTCCTACAGGACTCTCTTAAGCATTTACTTGAAAAAACAACACGGAATCTGCATTTATTACTATAGCCATAGACTTCAATATGAAATTGGGCCTGGGCTAACCTGAAAAGTGGGTAGACCCTAAAGAAGACCTAACATGGGAGAATTCCCAAGGCAAGCCTAACCCTGATTCAAGAAAACATGGCAGATTTGGTCTTCAATATATTCCTGATTTATAATTCATTAAGAATAGTTAATGGTCAAACGAGCTCAGGTAGATCAGTTGGGCAGAAATGTATCAGCCATAATAATTCACCTTTGATTCACTATTTCTTTGTCTCAGCGAAAGATTAAAATAACAAGGAGGATCTTTGCTAGTCAATTGGGACGAAAGTGATGATAAGCCGTTCCTGTTGCCTTTTAAGCTCAGAGCATAAAGGATGGAAAATGTGATAATAATCAAGGGGGGTGAAATTACTAACTCCAGGAGAAGGCTCTATTGGGAACAACTTATCACCAAGCAGTGCAATATGTTTTCATGAGAAGCGCTAAATAGACAATTATAATATGCTTTGATTCTGATCTCCCGGCATCGTAACCTGATAGCCTTCTGTGATTTATGAATTCAGGAGGAAACGTTGTTTATAAAATCTACCTTAGGGAAGGAGCACCCAATAAAGTCACATAGTTGGTTCGACGAACATTGTAAAGCCACAAGGAATGATGGATGGCTGGTTTTGAGGAAAACCAGAGGTAATTGCGATTTCATAGGCTTAAAGCAAAAGGTTTATGTACAAACCGGTAATAAAAAATGGAAAATGTAGCAAGCTCTTGAAGCTTATCAAACTCCTGAAAATGAATGCAGTTTATTACACAAGGGATGAATCACAGTCAAATTGACAAATTTGAGACAAACTTTTCCTCATTACATATGAGAGCAAAGTGGACAATATTATGATGGCAAATTAATAGAAGGGGTGTTGCTGACCCGGGTGAAACAATACCCACTTTCCCGCGAAGCAGATGAGGGCATCTATGACACACTGCTTGCTTTATGGCAGCAGGGCATAATGTAGATATCAACATGCCCATGCAACACAGCCATGTATCCGATCAAAAAGCCAAAGGAGGGGCCTAGAGATTTTTACAGGATCTCCGCCCCCGAACAATGTGGTAGAGGCTGAGTTCCCACTTGTGCCGAACCCAGCTACAAGATTGTGTAATATCCCAGCAAATGCAAAACATGTCACAGTTGAACTGGATAACCCAGCCCTTTAAGATGAGTAGCAATTATCTTGGAGATGGACGGGGATGCAGATTTCTATTCATGCATCAATAATCAAAACGACTCAGGCCAGTTGGCAAAATGAAGACTGTTTTAATATCAAGTATCTAAAACAGGGAGCATAACGAACATCAACGAATTTGCTTGATCCTCTTACTCAATGCATTTAAGAAAAAACTGAGAATGCATACACAAGACTTGTAATCAATGACGTTGACCTGCGTCACTACCAACATCATCCTATGTGGCAAACTACAAAAACCTATGAGTATGGGTGATTGGCACTGAGTGAACATCTAAGTATACGATCCATACTAGTCTAAAAACATGTGAATATGTGATTGGTAACTGAACATCTGCTGGGACAACTAAGCCCTCCTGTAAAAATGACCACTATAAACGTCACTAAATACATGATGCCCCATTGGTGTACACAACTATAGGACCCCTAAATATGCAATCCTCTACAATTGGTTGGCACTCTAACCTCTGTCAGTACTTTTCCATCTACGTCTAGCAGCATGCAGGCTGGCCATCCAGGTGCTGGTGAGCTCGCCTTAACCATTGCTTCCTACCATTTAGCATATCAATTCTTCATCACCTCAGTGGTCTACTGTCAATTAGGCTTTGAAGATCGGCCTTGAGAGTGCTCTTAGCTCTGAGAAATTCAGAGAGTGAAAGCACGCTCTGCCCTTGTGTGTAGGTGTGATCATCCTGTTTCTCCAACTACATGCTTCCATGTGACTAGAGACCATGGAATCGAGCTTCTAGTGCATTTAATACTATTTTTAATAGACCTCTGATGTTGTCCTTGTTATGTGCATGTCTTCTGTTCTTTCACACAATTTGTATCCAATGTCAGATAACTCCAGCTGGAGTATAATACCTAGGCTTCTTTGGCTCGTCCAGCTTTGTTTGCTGAGATTCACTTTATAATTCAATTTGCTTTTTAACTGTGGCATACTAGAAATGAGGCCTTCTTGTTACTGTCCAGCACTGCTATAATGCGTAGTGGAAACATCCATCCTTTACTTTTCCATATATATATATATATATATATATATATATATATATATATATATATATATATATATATATATTGGCTCTTTGCCGCAATCTACACTAAAAAGCTAGCCTCAAGATGACTTCATCTGCTTGCGTTTCTTTTGCATCTGTATACGTGTAAAATGACTTATTCTGTGGCATAAACTTCTTCACCTTGATCCCAAGATGTCACTTAGCCTTGATACTTTCCTGATGCCTTATAGAATATCTGCATTCTCTAGCCTCTGCATCTCTTCTCTGTACACCAGCTCAGCTTCTTCAGGAATCTCATTTAAACAACCATCATATCTCCTTGTGTGCAGATATGGTTTCCACAATGGGAATCTTACCTCTAGGATTCTCTTTGGCCTTTGTCGTTTGAACTGCTCCGTGTATATCAAATACTCTGGTTTCTAACATACAGGCAATAGGGGCGGAACAATTGAGGTGGGGGTACTTGGCTCCTCCTCTACACTGTGATTGATTTTCTCCATCCCATTGCATCCCAACTCCTGATATCTCACTGTGTTCATGTATTGCAGTGTCTGATTTAAGCACACAAGATTACCACAGGGGTACTGTGAATGCTAGTGTGTTTAACAGAGTAATCCCAGTACAGATACAGTACAGATACAGTACATAGATGTTCTCCTCAATCATTCTTTCAACCCTGCTAGCAGAGAAAGGGAACAAGATAGACAAAGAGACTGTCACACAGAGGTGGTGTGCCTAGGGCAAATAATATCAGTAGAGGGGAGGATGATAATACAAGAGAAAGTGGAAGCAATACACAGAACTCCTCTGTCCCTCACTGTAAAAGAGATGCAGCCATTTTTGGGATTGTGCATTTACTGTTAAGCCTGGGTGTTGGATTATTCAACATTCACAAAGTCCCCCATTCAGGCATTTAAATAAGTGCAAAGGTTAAAAGCCCCATTAAATGCACCTCAGAGATGAATCGAGAAAGTTGGCAAACTCAAAGCGGTACTGGTCCATTCCTCAGTTTTGGAAAAACCAAACTATAAAGAGAAATGATATCGGTTTTCACATTCTTATGGCGCAGTGATGACAGCTGTCCTCACACAGAAAAAAAAAACAGGCACACAAGCCTCTGGCATATTACAGACGTCTGTGTAATGATTGTCACATAAATATCCCAACACGGCCAGAAAGTACACAGAAAACTCCTACCTGAGTCCTTTCCCTGCGATTTATGGCGAAAATGAGGAAATACCTAGAAGTCCCTCCACTGGCCGGAACGAAAAAGTCCAGGCCAGGGGTGAGCCCTCCAGGGAAAACCCCCATAGGGGAAAAAACCCTGTGCCGAGAAGAGCTGCTGGGGTTCGAGGCGTCCAGATAGCTGCTCCCCGGGGAGGTTCCAGATGATCGGGATGTTACTTCTCAATGTAGTAAATGATCTTCGTGCAATCAGTAAGGACTACTGGAACTGGATAATAATATAAGGGGAAATTTAAGATTTACCCACAACACATTCATAAACTGAGAAATGGAGTTTAAGAAGGAAGAAATGGAGGCTTACCCAAAACTAGCCAGAGATAAGCCTTGAGTGAGGAAAGGAGTGTCCCCCGATTTTAGACCCGGGATGTTAGTAGGAACTAACCAGAAAACTGTGAACAAAACAGAAAAATATGAACCTGGTAGCAGAGGGAGTTGAACTGACTTCCTAAAGATATTCGTGAGGAATCTTACCCTCGGAATAAAATGGTGAGTAAGGCTCAGCTCCAAACGTGGGTCGGAGTATATAATCACGACAGATGAGATGAAGCTTTTGCCTGAAGGAAAACAAGGAATGAGATACCTGTGAAGGTACAAGATCTCTCCCCACTATACAATGAGAGAGCAGAGGAAAAAAAAAATATGAAGAGACGTACCCGCTCGGTGAGCGTTGGTGGTTAAAGGAGGCGTCTCCGCCCTGAAGTGCAGGCAGAGGGATTCGGAAGTGAGGAAGGGATTCTTCTGCCGAAAGCTAGGAACACATATAGGGACGAAAGCCAGAACAAGGATTAAAGTGCCTATCAGGACAGAGGAGCTAAAAAGGCAATTCTAAGTATGGGGAAGAACAAATAGTAAATAGTTAGTGTTCGAACTCACGAAGCGTCTCAGAACTCTGTGGAGAGTAGCAACGCTCTGAACTGCCATCGCCGTCTCGTGATAAGCGTTGCGTGCGTAGAGGGGCGTGGCCATGGAAAGGTTGGTCGCTGCTTGCAACACTAGACCGTTGCCTGCAGTACTGCAATTCGCCATGATACCGGAAGGAGCCAGGTAAGGTACTGCCAGATCGCTGTGCCGTGTCCTCATCTCGACAGTGTTTATTACAGTATGCCCCCTCCTAAGGGTACCGCCCCCTGGTTTGTTAGGATGTTTTGAATGAAATAGACGCACAAGTTTGGGGGCATGAACTGCTCTTTCAGATTCCCAAGTTCGGTCTGAAGGGGAGTACCCTTTCCAATCCACCAGATACTGTAATTTTCCATGATGAAATCTGGAGTCACAAATTCCTGATACCTCATATTCCGAACCTGAGTACCCTAATAAGGGGGGAGGACGTACCGAAATATTAGGATGAAAAGTACTTCGGAGATCTGGCTTTAATTGGGAGACATGGAACACCGGATGAATTCTGGACCAGGTCCTTGGGAGTTTTAATTTGAAGGCGACTGGGCCCCTTGCTGCCTCAACACGAAATGGACCCAGAAATCTCGGTGAAAGCTTTGAAGGCCGAAGATGTCTGGGGAGAAAACGAGAGGACAACCAAACCCAGTCACCGGCTTGGATAACCGGAGATGGGGTCCGGAGGCGATCGGCCAACTTCTTCACTCTTTCTTGAGACTCCGATAGGGCTTTTGAGGCAGCGAGATGACCATCATGAATCTGTCCCATCAGCTGTTCAACATCAGGAAACTTGACATCGGAGAGTTTGGTCTTGGGAAATGCGGTTGGATGGAATCCATATGAACTGAAAAATGGTGAGGTCTTAAGTGAGGAATGATAAGAATTATTATATGCAAATTCTGCTAGAGGTAATAACTCTGACCAATTATCGTGAGCAGCTGAGATATAGTTTCTTAAATAACCTTCCAAGGTCTGGTTGAGCCTTTCAGTCTGGCCGTTGGTTTGGGGATGATACCCCGAACTTAAAGCTCGTGTAATTCCTAAGATCTTACAAATCTGCTTCCAATATTTAGATGTGTATTGTGACCCTCGATCAGAGATGATGACTTCCGGTAATCCATGCCGGGAAAAGATTTTGTCAATAAACTTCCGGGCCATTTGAGCTGCGGACGGAAGTCCCTTAAGTGGCTCGAAGTGTGCCAATTTAGTGAAGGAGTCAATGGTTACCATAATGGCCGAATGACCTCCTGAGGGAGGTAGATCGACCACAAAATCAGTGGAGATGATTTGCCATGGTCTTGTGGGTAATGGCATTTTTACTAGAGTCCCTACCGGATGTTGACGGGGACTCTTAGTCTGAAGACACGTAGGACAAGAATCGACATACTGTTGAACATCCCTTCTTATCGTTGGCCACCAGAAATAACGGGAGATCAATTCTCGGGTGGTAATCCGTCCTCGGTGACCCGAAGTCTTGGAATCATGACACCACTTCAACACTTCCTTCCGTAGTACCTTGGTTGGTACGTAAACCTGAAGACCATGGAAATAACAACCCTCCTTTTTGGTCAGCGTTTTCTGGTGGGCTAGGGAAAGTTTCTTCAATACTGCCGGCCCGGATTGTTCTTCCAGACGTGATACAAAATCGAAGGGTTTGTTTACCTGCAACGTGGAGCAAGAGAAAATGGGTTCTGAACGGAAGAGGCTCGAGGGAGTAGGGTCCTTTCTAGACAAGGCATCCGCTTGCAAATTGTACTTCCCAGGAATAAATGAGAAGGAGATCCGGAAAGGGGAGAAAAAGTGAGCCCATCGAGCCTGTCTGCTGTTGCATGTTTGAGCATATTGTAAAATACGCAGGTTGTGATGGTCTGTTCTAACTTCCACTGGAATGACGGCCCCTAATAATAGATGCCTCCATTCTTCGAACGCTCTTTTGATAGCCAACAGTTCCTTTTCCAAGACAGTATAATTCCATTCGGAAGGGGATAATGTTTTAGACAAATATGCGATGGGTCGTTCTTGGCCCTGATCATCTTGTTGTAGCAAGACGGCTCCTAGAGCATGTTGGGAGGCATCAGTCTCGATGATGAAACCCTGCTTTTGATTTGGAGTCTTCAGAATGGGAGCGGTGGTAAACCGATTCTTTAATTCCTCAAAAGAATCTTGAATAGCTTTGGTCCAGACAAATTGAACCCCCTTCTTTAGTAAATTAGTCATGGGTTGTGTAAGAGAGGAGAAATTTGGAATAAATCGTCTGTAGAAATTAGAAAATCCCACAAATCTCTGGATATCCTTACAGTTTGTGGGTACTGGCCAATCCTTAACGGCTGAAACCTTCTCTGGATCCATTGAAATACCTTGAGCCGACAAAACGAACCCCAGATAAGTCACCTGTGATTGATGGAACATGCATTTCTCCATATTGCAGTGTAAATGGTTTCGGTGCAGTCTGCTAAGGACTTCCTGGACCTGAGATTTGTGTTCTGAAAGATTATCCGAGAAAACCAAAATATCGTCAAGATAGACGATAACGGAATGAAGTAGAAGGTCGGAGAAGAGATGGTCCATGAACCTCTGAAAGACTGCTGGAGCATTCGAAAGACCAAAGGGCATCACCTGATATTGATAGTGACCAAATGGAGTCCTGAAAGCAGTCTTCCATTTGTCCCCTTGTCTAATTCTTATTAAATGATAAGCCCCTTTCAAATCAAGTTTGGTGTATATCTTGGCCCCTTGGACTGCTTCTAATATATCAGGAATTAGGGGCATAGGGTATTTGTCCGGAATGGTGATCTTGTTAAGGCCCCGGTAGTCAATACAGGGTCTGAGCTCTGAACAATTTATTTTTGGAATGAAGAATAATGAAGCCGCCGCCGGGGATGTAGACTCAGTAATCAACCCGTTCTTTAAATGAGTGTGTAGATATTCTCGTAGTACTTCTTTCTCGGTGTTAGAGAGAATATACATTCTTCCAAAAGGGAGAGGTTGTGCTGGAACCAACTCAATGGCACAATCATCGCGACGATGAGGTGGTAATTGCATAAATTCTGAGGTAGAAAAGACGTCAGCATAATTTTGGTAGTCCTTCGGTAAACCTGAAATGTAGCTGACAATCTTGGTCCTTGGACTCTCTAGAACTGGCAATGTAGGAGCTTCTTTGTTCTTCCCTGGATCTCCAATACAATGCCTCACACAAAACTCGGACCCTAAGAAAAGGGATCCAGCCGTCCAGTTAATAAAAGGGTTATGTTTTCTTAACCAAGGTATCCCTAATATGATGGGATAGTGGGCGGCACGGATTATATCCAAAGTTATGATTTCATGATGAGAGGATATTGACATGGACAAAGGATTCGTCTGGCTCAAAATTGGGCCGGAAATTAACGGACTCCCGTCCACACTTTCGACAGGAATAGCCTCGGGTTTTGCCGAACGAGGTATGTTTCTTTGTCTGGCCCATTGATCGTCAATAAAATTGCCAGCGGCTCCACTGTCCACCAATGCTGATATCTCGGGAAGGAAATTATCACCGATTCTTATAGTTACTTTTAGAACCAACATATAAGTCAGAGAAGAATCGGGACAAAGTGAACATTGTAAATTATGTGAGGAACCTAAAACTAGAGAGGGTTCCCGAACCGTGGTTCCTCCTACGGCCGGGCGCTGGCGTTTCCTGACTTTCTAGGGGGAGCGATGGGACAATCTTGAACCACATGAGTATGTGCTCCACAATGCATGCACAAGTTATTGGTTCTTCTCCGGGTACGCTCCTCTATCGACAAAGGACCTCGAGGGGTAGCGGTTCCTAATTGCATAGATTCATCGGAACTCGATTTGTTTGTGACCGATGAGGGCTGAGAAGGAAACGGGCGCATGACTCTGCCTCTTCGTCTTTCATGGTTCCGTTCTCGGATTCTGTAATCTAACTGCATAACCAATGCCACTAGTTCTGCCAAGGATGATGGGCGAGGTACTCTGGACACTTCATCTTTTAGCTCCTCTGACAGACCTCTACGAAAAATAGTCACCTGAGCATCGTCTGACCAGGTTGTCTCGCTAGCCATCTGTTTAAACCGGGTGACATAGGTTAGTATGTCTTGGTTCCCTTGTTTAATGTCTAGCAAGTGTTCCTGAGAGGCCACCCTAATTTCCTGCCTAGCGAACATGGTTCGGATGCTGTTACAGAATGCCGTATAGGAGTCAAGAATTGGATTATTGGACGTTACCAATGGGGTGGCCTACGCTAGGGCTGGTCCTGACATTTGAGAAATCATATAACCAACTCTGTCCCTATCATTCTGAAAATAAGCATGTTTGAAAGCAAACTGTATAGTACAGGCATCAAGAAACTCTTTTACCCGATGAGGATTTCCATCAAACATTCCTCCTGGTAGAGCCCTGGGAGGAACCTCTGAACACTGAGGGATCCTCACACTTGTAGCCTGCTGAGCTGCCTGCTGTTGTGCAATCTGTTGCTGGGCAGCTTGTTGGGCTGCCTGCTGCTGATTCTGTAACAGCGCAGCGTTTTCCTGTTTAAGGGTCTGAACTTCTGAAGTCAAAGCCTGTACTGCAGCTATAAGCTGCTGGATTTGCTGATCCATCTTCCTCTAGGTGTTCCCCAGATACGCCCCGGCCGTGTCAAAATAATTCTCTTTGTCAGGGCGTTGCTAACTGTATTGATTGTCACATAAATATCCCAACACGGCCAGAAAGTACACAGAAAACTCCTACCTGAGTCCTTTCCCTGCGATTTATGGCGAAAATGAGGAAATACCTAGAAGTCCCTCCACTGGCCGGAACGAAAAAGTCCAGGCCAGGGGTGAGCCCTCCAGGGAAAACCCCCGTAGGAAAAAAAACCCTGTGCCGAGAAGAGCTGCTGGGGTTCGAGGCGTCCAGATAGCGGCTCCCCGGGGAGGTTCCAGATGATCGGGATGTTACTTCTCAATGTAGTAAATGATCTTCGTGCAATCAGTAAGGACTACTGGAACTGGATAATAATATAAGGGGAAATTTAAGATTTACCCACAACACATTCATAAACTGAGAAATGGAGTTTAAGAAGGAAGAAATGGAGGCTTACCCAAAACTAGCCAGAGATAAGCCTTGAGTGAGGAAAGGAGTGTCCCCCGATTTTAGACCCGGGATGTTAGTAGGAACTAACCAGAAAACTGTGAACAAAACAGAAAAATATGAACCTGGTAGCAGAGGGAGTTGAACTGACTTCCTAAAGATATTCATGAGGAATCTTACCCTCGGAATAAAATGGTGAGTAAGGCTCAGCTCCAAACGTGGGTCGGAGTATATAATCACGACAGATGAGATGAAGCTTTTGCCTGAAGGAAAACAAGGAATGAGATACCTGTGAAGGTACAAGATCTCTCCCCACTATACAATGAGAGAGCAGAGGAAAAAAAAATATGAAGAGACGTACCCGCTCGGTGAGCGTTGGTGGTTAAAGGAGGCGTCTCCGCCCTGAAGTGCAGGCAGAGGGATTCGGAAGTGAGGAAGGGATTCTTCTGCCGAAAGATAGGAACACATATAGGGACGAAGGCCAGAACAAGGATTAAAGTGCCTATCAGGACAGAGGAGCTAAAAAGGCAATTCTAAGTATGGGGAAGAACAAATAGTAAATAGTTAGTGTTCGAACACACGAAGCGTCTCAGAACTCTGTGGAGAGTAGCAACGCTCTGAACTGCCGTCGCCGTCTCGTGATAAGCGTTGCGTGCGTAGAGGGGCGTGGCCATGGAAAGGTTGGTCGCTGCTTGCAACACTAGACCGTTGCCTGCAGTACTGCAATTCGCCATGATACCGGAAGGAGCCAGGTAAGGTACTGCCAGATCGCTGTGCCGTGTCCTCATCTCGACAGTGTTTATTACAGTCTGTTAGACCCAGTGCTGCAGGACAATTTTCCATGCGAGCAAGTGCTTGTGGCTGCAGCGTTTGCCATAGAGAAGGCAGCCACCATAATGATGGGATGCCCAGTGATTTTGTATGTGGAAAACTCGCTTTTTGCGATCCTTGAAAAATATAAATCCAAGTTAATAACTCAGAGAGGCTCGGGATGCAAGGTGATACTGACAAGCCCTGCAATTGAGGTTGTTAGATGTTGTATAGTGAACCCAGCAATTTTCATAGCACAGCCAGTTGTGCCGGGAGAAATTGTTCACGATTGAGCATCTTACATGGACAGTATGGAAGGGAACGCCCAGGTGCAGGAAGAAACCATAGAGGGGGTGACATGCTCTTTGCCGAGTGTCTTCAATAGTAGATTTGAGCATGGGATGTCAGAACACTGGTGCCACCGTGGTGTGCCATCATGATGGAGCATTTCACATTTGTTCTCAAATGCTGTTGCCATCTCATTATCTGGAAAAGGCGGCAGAATTGATGGCTTTAATAACAGCACGAAACATCTCAGAAGGGCACAAAGTCAACATATTTTCGGACTCGGCATACGTCACCTCCACAGTGCACTCAGGGTTGTCTCAGTGGGATAGAAGGGGGTTTAAAAGGCATGATGGATGGGTCTCCCATTCAGCATGCAGAATTACTGGCACGATTAATTGAGGTGTTACCCCTCGCAGTGTAGGTGGCTATAATAAAGTGGACAGCCCACACAGGTGGCCTGGATTTTGTTTCACAGGGCAATGATATGGCAAACAGAGCAGCCAAAGAAGTGGCCTATTTGCCTTAAGGAACTACCAATATACTCCCAGGTAACAAAGCCCACTGATGCAGTGCCCTTGTTCAGGTAATAGGAATTCAAGGCGAATTGCCCCAAGTGGAAAAAAAGCTATGGATCAAGAGAGGGTATTCCCTCTCCCTCACAGATTTAGTGTGGAGACAGAACATCACAGGTGAACTCATAATATCCAAGAAATTGCTTAAAGAAGCATTTGAGCAGCTACATTATCGGCCCAGGTGTCAAAGGAACATGTGGCTGCAGACATCAATGAGGTTTGGTTTGTACCAAACCTCTACAAGTTAGTTGCTGAATTCATGAGTACTGCATGACCTGCCAGAAGTTCTTGGCAGGACAAACCTTAAAAACTGTCAGGGCAGTATTGCTGTGCCCAGAGGCGCCCTTCCGGTATTTGCATATTGACAATGTCGGCAGTTGGCAAAAATTGGCTATACTGATTGCCTATCGCTTTATTTGCCTTGCGCAATTCCCCTGGCACGGATCATCACTAGACTCTGCACCAAAATGTTACTGGCAGGAGAATGCATGTGCCTTTTACTCCTGCATGTACAATGTACTGTGGTCGGCATTGACAGCTCTCTTCACTCAGTTCTGTTCCACTTTGCTATTTGAACCGTGCTCTCCCAACTGTGCCTGCACCTAAATAAACTGATTTAGTTCATGCATGGTGTATCCTCATTCTTGGATTACTTTAGCGTTCCAGTCATTTCTTGCCTTTGAGGACCCCTGATACACCTGCATGGTAGTTAGTGTTTACAGTTGAAATTAAATGGATTTAATTTCACTATGCAAATTAAATGCTGCCCGACATGCTCGCATGTCAGACAGCATTTGCTCACATTTCACTGTGTGTAAACCGTCTTTTGCCCTGCACCTTTAGACCCTGTGGGGCAAATACCAAGGGCAAGTAATCTAGAGGTTCTGAATCTCCATATCTTGGTTCAGGGCCGGTGACAAGAGGGAACCTCCCTTTTCTGAAGGCCCTGATAGCAAGCAGGATCGAGTAAGGTTGAATGTGGGTGTTTTTTGTGGTTCAACAGCGTAGGTTCAATGATGCAGGTTGGGGGGGCCAGAAGAATGCTTCACAGTTTTCCAGGCCGAGTAAAATTTTGACAACTGGGAGAGGTCAGCGAGTGACCCTCCAGCATATCAAGTCGATGGGCAACTGTCATTGAAGTGGCGATCAAGGGTGCATTGATGTGGTTCTCGGGCTAGCTGGGCCAAGCCATGGTTGTAACCCCCGGTTAGAGTTGAGAAGTGACCATCCACAGATTCGGTTTGGGTTCCAGTGTTGAGAAGACACTTCAGGGCCTAGCAGGTGACGTGCTTTGCTAGGACATGATGCACTGTCGTTCTGGTTTAGATGCAGTGCAAAAGTTCAGCTGGTTGGAGGAATGCAGGCACCAGCACCTTCTGTATTGTTCAGGATGCGGGGAACACAGAGCGACCAGTTTGGTGCGAGAGAACAGGGAGCTTTGGGTGGTTAGGCCCTCCAGTTGATGGAGGACTGGAGGACAGGATGCTCCAGTCCAGGGTCTGCTCTTCTGGCACAGAAGATCAGTTGCAGAATGGTTGGTCCTGGTAAACAGCACTGGTCACTCCCAATGTTTGCTGGGAGTGGTTAGGGGACAGATCGTCCTTCTGTCTTAAAAGACTCTTCACCTCCAGTGGAGGGCTTTGGATTGTGCAACTGTCTCATAGGAAGACCAGGTGAGAATGTTCAGAATGTCTCTTTCTGCCTTAAAGGATCCTTGAGGAACTGACAGAATTCTGATGAAGGGGTGCGAGACTCCTTCTTTTAAAGGCACAAGCCCTAAGGTGATTGCTCTAAAGCTAGTCTGGTTTGGGGCCAACCCTTACTCCTGGCTGGAGTGGACTTTGCCCTGTTGATCTTGCACCCAAAGTGATTTGCTCCTGAGGATGTGGAGGAGACAGGAAAGGGAAAGAGAGACATTGAGAAACAAGGTTTCGTCCATTGTCCAGAGCACTGCTGTCTATCGTACTCCCGTCACCTTGCCTCCCACTGACAACAAAGACCTTAGGATATGCAGCATCATGGTGTGAGGCTACTCCTCCTGAAAGGGTGTGCTTCTTTGATACCTGGGCCCAGAAAAACTGCAAGCTGTGCAGCTGTCTGTGGGGGAGGGGGTTACCAGCCCTCCCAAATAGAATCATAGAGAGGCTGGGTCCTCTAGGTTTTCGTCCTGCCACGTGGTAGTTTCAGCCACATGTCTGACCCCAATATACATTCCCTTCCACAGCATAGCTGACTAACAGAAACAGACACAAGTAAAATATCAGTTGGGATGTGGTGGCCATGATCATAACTATCACCATGCACTATGTCTAAACATGTATAGCTTATTCTTAGAGATTACCCTGCCACAAGCATGGGATACTCATGATAGTTTGGGCACACAGGGCATATCTTAAATGTCACCCCTGTGCTGCAGTGACTTTGCTGTCACTGGGGCGGTCAAGTGGGAATCGTGTGACCTCTGATTCTGCTCTGCAACATGAGCAGTGCAGGTGCTGCTGCTCAGGCTACTGATGCAGCAGGGCGCAAGTGCACAATGCTTTTGGCATGGAGTTGCAACAAAGGGGGCTCTTGTTACTGGATAACACCTTTGGAGAAGGAATCACCCGCATCATGTAATGTACTAATAAAATTAAAAAAGGCATTGATTTGCACCCTTGCCAGATGGACATTCCTCACATGCCCCACAGCCAAAAAGGTTTAGACTTACCCTTCTAAGGGTCTTGCTCAACCTCCTGACGAAAGTACCTACTGATGCCATCTGCATTGGAGCGCTGCACCCTGGTTTTTGTTGGATGTCCATGTCCAATCCCTTTAGGGATATGGCCAATGCAGTAACTTAGGGTTCTCTCCCTGCATGGCCGTACAAGGTTTGTGGTTGGTTTGGACAGTGAAATGAGACTAGCACAAATACTGTTTGCTCTACCCCTTCAGAGTTCAGTTATGCTAACACTGTGCTGATACTAAATTCACAAGCGTCTGTCTGTATGATAAACTCTATGCCAAAATCTGGCATCTTCAGAACGAGGTCCTGGCACAGGCCATCATTCAAGCTCTGAAAGGATGACTGACAGTCAGGTGTCCAAATGACCTTTTTCAGAAGCTTCTTCGAGGTTACATCATTCAAGGGAAGGGCAAGAGACTCATTCCCCTTAATGAAAGTCCAGTAATAACCCGTGAGGCCCAGATAGGCCCTTGCTTGAGTCTGGTTGGTGGGGACATTCCAGTCCATCACATCTGGACATTGATCTGGAGAGGCTGTTTCATACCACTACCGACCTGGTGTCCTAGGTAAGTTACCTGCGCTATTTCCCATTTGGATGCCTTGATAGTCAAGCCAGCATTCTGCATGGATTGAAGCACCTCTTCCAGGTGGGATAGATGGTCTTCCCAGATGTTGCTGAATATGCCAACATCATCAATGTTTGCGATGCAGAAGTCTTCCAGCCCCGTTAGGACCCGTTTACCATCCTCTGGAAGGTAGCAGGGCTTTCTTTAGTCTGAACGGCATAACAGTGAACTGATGAAGCTCGTCCGGGTTGGAGAATGCAGACCTGTCTTTTGCAGGATTGGTAAGACCAACCTTCGAGTACCTGGCCATGAGGTGGAAGGTACTCTTGAACTGGGCAGAACCTAACCAGTGAATTTGCTCATCTGCCCATGTGATGTGGTGTGCATCTGTCTTCATGACTGAGTTGAGCCCCCAATAGATCAAGCAAAGCGGACCTGGGTCTTCCTGCTACTGGACTTCTTTGGGACCAGTGCCACCGGGCTAGTCCAGGGGATACAGGAAGGCTCAAGAACCCCAAGGCCAACATCTGAGAGGCCTCCTCCTTAACGATATCTTTAAGCTTATCCGACATCCGGGGGAATCCTACTCTTCGCCGGCTTACTGACTGCGGTGTCAATGTGATGGACAAACCAATCGATCTTGCCAGGAGTCTGAGAACAAGCCAGCGTACTGATCCAGCACCTGCTGGCGGTCTCACCTCTGCTGTTATGTGTGGTCTGGAGAGAGTTGAACTCCCTTGAGATACCCATTGGTGGGCTGTACATGTAACAATTTGGGGAGGGAGTCCATCTCCTCCTGCATCTCATCATCCATGGCCAGAGCCATCACCAAATCATCACGGCTGTAATGGGGTGTTAGCCGGTTGATGTGAAAGGCCAGATGCATGCAACTGTCCCAAAGAAAGTCCAGGTGAGAATGCTCATAATGTATATTCAGCCTTAAAGAATCCTTGAGGAACTGAGGGAATTCTGCTGAAGTGGTGCAAGACTTTTTTTAAAGGCATAGGTCCTCGGGTGATTGGTCTAACCCTAGCCTGCTTTAGGGGACCAATCCCTGCTCCTGGCTGGAGTGGACTTTGCCCTGTTGATCTTGCACCCAAAATGCTTAGCTCCAGAGGAAGGGGATGAGGCAGGAAAGGGAAAGAGAGACAGTGCGAAACAAGGTTGTGGAAGGCTTCTTCCTGTGTAAAGAACAATCCTGTCTATCCTAATCCCACCCCCTTTTCTCCTACTGACAACAAAGACCTGTGGATATGCAGCACCCTAGTGGCTGACTACTCCTCTTAAACCGGTGTGCTCTTTTGATACATGATGTGCAACTGTCTCTGAGGGCTAGGGTTACCAGATTCTCCCAAAGAGAATCAAAGAGTGGCTGGGTCCTCTGGGTTTCTGTCCTGCCGTGTGGCAGTATCAGCCCATCCGACTTGAATACACATTCCCTTCCACAGCAGAGCTGACTCACAGGAGCTGACACATGAGCAATTTCTATTGGGATGTGGTGACCTTGCACTATGCCTAAACTCGAGCATAGCATATTCTTAGAGAGTACCCTACCACCAGCATAGGGTACTCATGATCATAGTAGTTTGGCTACAGGGCCATATATTACATGTCACCACTGTGCTGCAGTGACTTTGCTATTGTCATTTATCTCTCTGCACTCTGTGGCTACAAACTTTTATAAGCAATACTAAGAAACCTTTTTTGTAACCGGTTTGCCCATGCAAAAAGTCTTTCAAGGAAATTATAAGAATTGTGCTAGTACTTTCTCCACTGAAATGTTCACCAATTTCTATCTCCCAGAGTTTGTTGGAAATTCCTGCTTTTTTTAAAATACAATTTGTATTGTACACCAATAAATCATTGACTATTAACTTACTTTGTCTCCTGAAGATGTTCCTTTCTTTGTTTTCGGTCTTTTTATTAAACCTTTCTCATTCTATGCATTACACCAGTATATGGGCATCTTCAGCGAATGCTAAAAGCAGTGATGGGCAAATCCCTGTTTGGGCCTGTTATGGTAGAAAGGTGGAGGGAAAGAGCCTCCTTACTCCTGCTTCCATACATATGGCTCCTTTGACCCAGCTACTCTCCATTCACTGCAGAACTGTTATTGCCTTGAAGAAAGAAAGTACATCCCTGTTTCAAGCCTGCTGCCTTTCTGGCAAATGTATAACCGCCCCATCCTGGACAGCCTTTTCACAGCACGCTTCCTTTGCTGTTCACTCATCCACCATTGGCCTCTTGCGCTGGACCTTTCCTCCACTGCCTTCACTTGCTCGCTTCTTCTATCCTACATTATGCACCTTGATATCACTCTCTTCCTCCTTGTATTCAATCTTCTTCTTCCCTTCTCTCAAATCCTTCAACCATAACTTTGTCTACCTTCTACCTCACTCTCCCCCTTACAATCTCTCAGGATCTCCAAACTCATCTACACATCTCCCCTACAACACAACGCCTGCTCCAGTCCTCCAGCTCTGACCGCTCTTTCACTTGCACTCAGGAATGCACAATCCAAATACAACAAGTCTTCCTACAGAGTCGGTCTATGTAGATGATTACCCAATGATTAACTGAGGACATCCTGGGCATCTAGCTTTCAGACAAAACCTAATCCTTCCATGGCATTATTCCATGAGGAGCATAAAGCATCATCATGATGATCATTGCCAACTTTGCCAACATTTAGGACTGTACAGAGGAAAAGGCTGTGCAACTATTCGGAATAAGCCTCCAGGCAGCAGTAGACTGCCAGTACTTTATTTGTGGGATTGGTTTCCAGGCCCTTGCACTTTTTTCTGAGCCCCAGGATTCAGTGTCTCAGATTCAGTTTGGTTGTGATGTGTTGTTTTGGCCACTTTATGTTTTTTAACTGCCAGTCATCTGTCACACAACTGACAACAGCAGGGTTAACTGGCCATATGTCCCTGCAACATAGGTTGGCAAATTGTTTTTCATGAACCTAATGACCCATGCTGGAGCAGGAGTGCTTGTCACACATTTTCATGAATAACAATGAGTTAAAAGGTGACAATGATGGCTGCTCATGCTTGCCATGTCCGTACACTGTTCCAGTCAGTGTGCATGATGTTGGCACAACTCTGCGACTGTAGTAAACGGCTTCTCTGCCACAGTAGTGTGGATTGCGAACAACAGGACAGTCACCAGGTAGCAGCAACAATGCAGGCGCAAGGTCAGGAAAAAGGCCACTGCCAATATGGGGTGCATGTGCTGAGAGGGTAGATATAAAGGAAGATCTTGCTGCAGTTTTTGGTTGCCAAGTTTACCAGTTAAGTAATGCCAGCAAAGGAGGAAAGCATGTTTGCTTATTTTATGTGAAAAGATGGTAAGTATGGTCCACTTGATGATGCGCACATTTTATGTTATGTTGATCGATATTTGTAAATAGAACATCTGCCATAGTAAGTGCAAACCCAATGAACTGGTGGGGTTTGAGCCTTAACCCCAAATATGTTAACACGGTGGGGGGCAGGCATAGTTTGTGGCAACAGTGGGAAGCAAGCTACCTGCCCTGATGTTTTGCAGGTGTGCAAGAAACTTATTTACTTTTTTACATAGTAAGCCCTGAAGAATGCCTATCAAAAAGTTAAGTGATAAACGCCTTGGTGGCTGAAGATTTTTTTTTTTAAAGCACTTAATTCCCAAAGGGAGATCTTCACTGGGATTTGAGGGATGGGGACCAAAGTGAAGTTGGAGACTACGGGCTCATCATGAGTCTAGTGGTATATGGTAAAAGAAGTGGTAATGAAATTAACGCCACTTTTTATCATACCACCGAATCATGAGTCAGTGCTAATTCCACTGATTCCACTTCCGCCGGCAGAACCCCCGCCAACGCATTGCAGAACTCGCCCTTACTGGCTAGAAACAAAACAGTATTTCTGCCATATTGCAAGATGAAATACCACTGAAATACAACCATAAATGGGTGCTGTGCTGCCATGCACTGAGCGCGAAGAGGGTAGGGATGGATGTCTTGTTCAGCAAGAACTGAAGGGATGTTGTTTTAGAGCAGTGATATCAACATGCTACACACCTTTGTGAATATAGTCACGTTATGAATGAGGAATCTCCGAGCATTGCTTCAAGTGAACTATTATATAATTAATACATTTGAATTCACCTTCCACACTCACCTCCCCCTTGCCCAAAGCCATACCCAACACACCCTCCCCACGGACCTCTCCACAATGCCATTCCCAACACACCCTCCCCAACCACCTTCCCCTCTCCACAAAATCACCCCAAAACACCCTCTCTACACACATCTCCCCTCCACAAAATGCCACCCCCAACACACCCATGCACCTGTGTGCCTATGTACAGAGTACCTTCTACAGTCACTTGCATGACCTCTTTCCATTACAAGCCTGCTCCAGCATCGTTGGAGCCAGATGGCACGGGGAGAGTCAGAAGCATTCTGGCCTGCATTGCCTCAGCAAAAGCCGGGATGTTCTCGTCATCTCCCTCACCCTTTGTTCCACGGCAGTCATGGCAGGACATGTAACAGCTGACTGTCATCGGCCCCTGTCCATGGCCCTCGCTATACTCCATGAGGCACCCTGGCCAGAGTCTTGAATGGCCTGCAGGTGTTGGAGTTGTGATATGATATGATATGATACGGCATTTATAACGCACCTATACACAAGTGTTTCAAGGCACGATGAGGCAAGGGAGGGGGAACAAAAGGGACGACAGACAACAATCTTACTAGGCCAGGTGTCATTCAGATTGTGCAAGTGCATGGGAAGGGGGAAAGGGAAAAGTTTGTGGGGGAAGGGAAAGGGGAAAAGTGCAGTACATGGGATAATAGAATAAATAAGATAAATAAAAAAGGCCCGATGGTGGCAAGTGCAAGGTAAGTGCAGACATAAGTGCTGGTAGGGGGACTGTAGGGAGACAGAAAACAGTCCCCAGGTGCAGGATCTGCCCGGGAGGCAGTGCAGATGTGCAACTGGCGGGGCCTGGCCCGAGATCAGAAAGGGTGGCCAGGTAACCAGTGCAGTTTCAGCCAGGAATTCAGCAGGGGAGAGAGGGAGAGAATGCAGAAGCAAAGAGGAAGGTTTTGAGGTGCTTCCGGAACCAGAGATGGTTCTCCTCAGGTTTCAGGCAGGCAAGAAGGCTGTTCCAGAGGGAGGCCCCTGCCGAAGAGAGAGATCTACCACCAACTTGTTGCTTGGAAAAGGGACTGACCCTGAAGGAGTTGGAGGCGGATGAGCGAAGAGCTTGAGAAGGAAGATATTTGGGAAGAGAGAGTTGAAGGTATTGCGGCCTCAGCCCCCAGAAGGCCTTGTGCAGAATGCAGAGGGTTTTGAACTTAATCCTCCCAGCCACAGGGAGTCAGTGCAGAGATTTCAGTCCTGGAGAGATACGATCCCTGGGCTTGAGGCCAAGGACAAGTCTTGCAGTCCTGTTCTGGATAAGTTGCAGAGGACGTAGAGTAGAGGCAGGCAGATTTAGATAGAGGCTGTTACAATAGTCCAGCCTAGAGAGAACCAGGGCTCTGGAGATGGAGAGCATCTGGGGGAAGAAGAGGAAAGGAAGAATACCTCTGAGAAGGTGCAGCTGGTAGTGTGACTTCTTAGAGACATCAGAGATGTGAGGAGAGAAGGAGAGTATGGAGTTGAAGATGTCCCCGAGGATTTAAGCCTTGCAGGTGGGAGCAGGAAGAGGGTCAAGAGAGGCCGGCCAGAGAGCTGCAAGAAAGGTGGTAGTGGGTGTGCCAATGAGTAGAATCTCAGTCTGCAGGGAAGGAGGGAGTGGGTGTGCAGCTGAGTAGAATCTCAGTCTTACTGGCATTAAGGCAGAGGTCATTGGCGGCACACCACTCCTGGATAGCAGACAGTCAGAGATGAGGGAAGGAGATGAGGAGGCCGAGGGTAAACTGAAAATGAGCTGGGTATCATCCGCATAGCACTGAAAATTGGGGCAGAGAGTGGCAATGCGGTGGGCAAGGAGTGCCAGGTGTTGGTTGAACAGCCAGAGAGAGAAGTTAGATCCCTGTGGGACACCACAGGTAGAGAAAAAGATATTGGAGAGGAAGGACCTAAGTTGGAACTGGGAGGGTCGGTCGGAGAGGAAAGAAGTCAGCCACGCCAGAGCCTGACCAGTGATACCCAGGTTATCAAAGATAGGGTTGAGCAGGATGGCATGGCTGACAGTGTCAAAGGCAGAAAAGAGATCAAGCAAGATGAGGACGCATGGGGTGTTGGAGTCAAGGTTGGAGAGCAGGTCTTCACGGATGTTCAGGAGAGCAGTTTCTGTGCTTGTGGCAGCTCTGAAGCCGGACTGATGGTCATGAAGAAAATCAACAGATTCGGTGTGAAGATTTTGCTGGGAGATGGCCAGTTTCTCCAGGAGATTGCCCAGGAAGGGAGTGATGGAGATTGGGCGATAGTTAGCCGGGCAGGAGGGATCGGCAGAGGGTTTCTTAAGAGGTGGGTTCACAAGGGAGTGCTTCAGGGGGGATGGGAAGACTCCAGTGGCGAAGGAGTGAATGCAGAAATCAGCCAGGGCAGGAGCCAAGGAGTTCATGTGGTCCTTGATAGTTTTGGAGGAACAAGGGTGAACCTGTTTTGATGAGACTTTAATAGAGCGGACTTGTCTAGAAACCTTGTCTGCAGAGAAAAGGGGAAAGGCAGAGAAGGAGGGAGGGGATTGGCTGCAGAAGGGCCAGAGGAAGAGCAGGGAATAGAGGGAGGGAGGTGATAGGAGAGTGAGGACAGGATGTCCTGAGTTTTTGAAATGTAGTGAGAAGCCAGTGCCGTGCAGAGGGCCTGGGAAGTGACAGGAGAGGTAGAGACTGCAGCAGATTTTGCCAGTTCCATGCAGATTTTAAAGAGTTCAGCTGAGTTGTTAGATGCCGCAGAGATGCAGGCTTGGATATGAGCTCTCTTCTTGGTGAGGACGGAGAGCCGGCGGCAGGCCAGTTTGTCAGGGGATGAACATGAAGCACGCCATTTCCTCTCAGCCATCCTGCACTTGCGTTTTAGGTTGATGAGGTCTGAGTCATACCAGGAGTTACACTTGGTTTTGGGCTTAGGCGGATTCTCGTGACAGGGGCAAGGATAACAAGAGTATCAGATATAGAAGAGTGGAGCATGGAGAGGGCTGTGTCAGGGTCAGCCAAAGGGGGAGGAGGGGGTGAGAAGGTGGTGGCAAAAGCCTCAACTGAAACGCGCTTCATGGGTCCGATGACCGAGAAGGTGGGTGGCAGTGATGAAGGTGGCTTGGCCTGAGGGGTAGGGAGGGTGAGGTGGGAGGATAGGAGAAAGTGATCACTCCAGGAGAGAGGAGTGGAGAGAGGGACAGAGAGGGAAAGGTCTCAGGAGATCAGAACATCGAGAGTTTGTCCTGCAGAATGAGTCGGGCCAGAGGGGAGAATGGTGAGTGAGAGAGATTTGCAGAGGTCGAGAAAGAATCCAGAGGGGGGACAGGAGGCATCCAGTCCGATGTTAAAGTCTCCAAGAAGGTGGAGTTGAATGGTTGAGGCCTGGCGTGAGGAGGAGACGTCCGCCCACTCAGAGAGGAAGGAAGAAATCTGACCAGGTGGCCGATAGATAGTAGCCACAGTAAGGGAATGGCTAGAGGAGAGAGAGAGAGCCTGCAGATGAGGCATTCAAAAGTGGAGTAGGTGTGCGTAAGAGTGACAGAGGCAGGGGGGATTTCCATCAGATACTGTGCACCTGTAGCTACTCCATGGTGTACAGGCTCCTCGAAATTGCATCCTGTGATTTGAACTTTAGAAAAATAAACAAAAGACTGCTTTGTAGGGGTCACCACATGTTAACAGATCACTGGGAAATCCACAAATGCAAAGACTACTGAATTAGCCTCACAGAGGACCTCCTCCACTAGAAAAACAAACATTGGCAAAGCCAACAATTTGCCATATGTGTAGGTAAGGGATATTAATCTTCTAGGAACAGATATCTCTCCAGACCTATAATTTCTCCACTGGCTCCCAGTGGCTGCACAGATCAAATTCAAGACCATCTGCATCATCCACAAGGCTTTCTGTGGCTTGTGACCCCGCTACATCCAACTGTCTCTCGCTAAATACCTCCCTGCTAGAATTCTATGCTCCTCTAGCTCCAACTCTCAGCTGATCAGACGTTTTACCAAGCAGAGAGTGAGGGGTATGACTCTTTCTTCAGCAGGAGCCTCCCTCTGGAAAGGCCTCCCTACCCCCCTCAGACTTGAGCCGGACCTCCTTAAATTCCGGAAACTTCTCATGACCTTCCTTTTCTCCCCCTCCTGCACTAATGTTCCTTTGCCGCTGCGACTGGTGCCTGGCCCCTTATGAGTCTTACTTGGACCAGGCCCTTCCTCAACCAGTCCTTCCTAGCACCCCTACCCAGCACTAAACCTTGGGCACCCTTTCCTGACTAGCCTGTACCTGGTCCACCCCTTCCTCGCACTAGCTGACACCTCCTGGCACTTGCCCCTTGGCATCCCACTCTTGAACTATGCCAACCACTGCACCCTTGCCTCCCCCTTCCCACCTCCCCTTCCCTAAACCCCAGCCTGAGCGTCCACCTCCCCCTGCTCTTACTGTTTCACTGCACTTGCATGGTATGAATGTCAAAAGACCTAGTATAACCAGTTTTTTTTGTTGCTGTTTTTCTCCTCTGTTCCCTATCCCCCCTATTTGTTCCTGTCTTCTGGCACTAGGAAACACTTGTGTACAGGTGCCTTACAACTGTCCAATAAATACATATAAAGATGTGACCTGCCATAGGATTCCAGTAAAATTGAGTGATTACCCCTGGAGTATGATTTCAGCACCTGGCAAATGCCTATCTAACATCTTATGCTAAAACTGTTAGCTTTGTCAGTGCTTGTTTTTATCAGCACTTCAGTGCATGGTACAGATATAAATCAAGTGGCTAAAGGCACACTTGGTTTTAACACATTCTATTGCACCAGTACTCATTTACAGCTGCAATTAAGCCATTAACTCGTAACAACACTGCTTAGTAAAACATTCTCCCGCTAAAGCTTGATTTTACTACTTGACAGAGTGAGCTCCAACCGATCCCAGTAGGCTGTGTTTTGAGCAGGGGCGGTCAATGAGTAGGTTGGATTGGCCATAGGGATAATGATCACCATGGGCATTCAGTGGGTGGGTAAATAGCCAAACAACACCCACAAGCTGATTGTCCCTCCTCACAAGCCATCTCACACATTCCTGTACCGCAATGCAATCGTTTTGGCTTCTAGACACGCCACCAAATAGCCCAAACAAAAAATTGCTACTGGAAATGCGTGCCACACATTCCTAAGAGCATGAAACGTCAATTTGGAAATACTGTAAGAAAGCATGTTGCACCAAGACGGGCTGCAGTAATCGAATTCAGATCCGGATGCAGCTGGCAATGGGTATAATTTAGTGGAATGGGGCTGTTCCCCCCCAACTTTTGTGCCACAGTATTTTGTCCCACACATTTGTGTAGAGAAGGAGTCAAGTATCCCCACCTCAACCACCTCGTCCACAGTGCCTATATGTTGGGAGCCAGAGTGTGAGAAACGTGCAGTACCAGTGAAAATACTGATACCTAAGAGAATCTGGGAAGCGAGTTTCCAATTGAGGAAGCCGTATTTACATACAAGACAGTATGATCGTCATTTGAATGAAATTCCAGAAGAAACAGGACAAATGAATGATGAAGATGAATGATGACATCACACAAAGCAAGGCTGACGTGTATAGAAGAGATGCAGAGACAAGAGGAGGCTGGCAATTCTATAGGGCATCAAGAAAGTATTGCAGATAAGTGACATTTTGGGATCAAGATGAAGAAGCTTATGCAACGAAATAGATGAAAATATCGAGCTGTTTTACATGTGTACGAGTGCAAAGAAATGCAAGCAGACGAAGTATTCCAGAGGATAGCTTCATAATGGATAGATTGTGGCATGCGCCAATATATGTATATATTTATGAGTCAGTAAAGAATGGATGTTTCCACTACGTACAAATAGCAGAGCTGAGCAAAAGAAGTAAGGCTGCTTTTCCAGTATGTCAGTTAGAAAAAGAAGTGGATGGCAGGCAATTCTCAGAAAGGCGAGGCTGGATGAGCCAAGAAGCCAAGGCCGTATCAGGCTGTGGTGAGCTGACATTGGATACAAATCATGTGAAAGAATGAAGCTCCTGTTCATAGTGACCTGTTTGAGGTGAGGGCTTAGTTGCCCCACCTGATATTAAGAAGTGAATCACATTATTCCACTGCCCTAGATAAGTATGGATTATATTCTTAGATGATCCTGTTAGACCCTATCACACTTGCCACTAGGTTTTTGTAGTTTGCCACGTAAGATGCTGTTAGTAATACGCAAGGTAACATCACCTATGACTATTTTTTGTTATATAAACAAGCTTTTTGATGAAATGCATTGAGATAGTGATAAGGGACATCTGCTGATGTCCGTTGTACTCCCTGTTTTAGATAATTGACATTAAAACAGTCAAACCTTTGCCAACTGCCAGTCGTTTCGATCATTGATGTTTGAATAATTTCTGCATCCACCATCCATCTCAAGGGTATTGCTACCTCATTTTAAAGAGCTGGGAACTATAGTGGTAGCTGAGAGGATGGTTAGATACCCATCTAGATTAAGCTTTGGTGTCCCGGAAATCTTGCATAACCTCTGCCATTTGGCTGAAAGGACATGAAGCTCCCTGTAGATAGCGGTTTAGTATAAAGCAAGTCTTGTACAAGCTACGTTAGACGGGTCCCTTGTTTTCAGGCAGAAACCCCTCCCGGCGTCTACAGGAAGCTGAACAATGGAAGATTGGAGAGGATACTGAGGAGGCGTACGATCCCGAGAGTTGGAAGTTGAAAAACACGACTGGTGAGTAAAACTGATTAAGGTGGCAAAAGTGTGAATGGGCAATGGGTGAAGAAAATGATAAAGGGGAAAATAAGTAACGGAAGGAGGTGGGGATAACGTAACTTGAGAATGATGAGTGTTAAATATTGAGTAAAATTGACTTGAGGAGAGGCCAAGCAATTAAGAAGTATTGTGAGAGAGTCCACAATAAAGAGTACACCTAGATACCTGCATTTTAAAGAATGTGACAGAAAGAACACCCCCTAAAATCCCATAGAGGAAGACAAACCTGGTTAAAGATGGTGTAAAGGAGGGCTGTTCAAACTCTGTAGGAGTATTTTTAGAGGCAGGAGAAGTCTTGAGGAGAAAGGCTAAGATATATGAAGCCGGCCGAGTGTGTTTGTCAGTTTGTTTTATGTGATTTTGTAATAATTACGAAATAATAGATGAGATTGATAAATATGAAAAGGAGAAATGCAAGAGTTAAAGAACTAAGCGTGTATTTAATGAACTTGTATTGATGGTGTAATTTTTAGCAGATTAAAGTAAAAAACGTGATATAGAGGGTTTGGAGCCTGCAATGATTGGTGCACATTCATATTGTTTTATTTTCTTGAAAAGGTATTTTTGAAATTTGCAAAGAGTAAATGGTGAGCATTGATGGTCAAAGATTGACATGTCAAAATGGAGGATATTACTCCACTTATGCACTTTTGCAAACAGCTGCTGAAACATGCACCCAAGCTTACACAGTACAGTGCAGAATTGCTTAAAGGAACCTCAGACAAAATGTTCATGTCATGGCCACAAAGGGGATTGCTATCGAAAGCCGTTCTGCAGCAGATGATGACATATTTGCATGCTGCATAGATGGGGAAAAAAATTAGGCAAGTAACTAGCAATCTTAGAGCTCTGGAAGATGTACCAGAAGGAGAGAGAGGACTTGCCTTCTGTAGATTGAATACTTAATGTATGCACAGAGGGGGGTGAGGAGCCTTCCGCTACTCTCCATGCCTGAAGCAGATGGTGATAGTAAGAAGAATGACGGGATGTACTCATTAGGGGAACGCAAGGCAGCAATGGGGTATAGTAACCCGGCATATGAGTCACCTGTGCAAAGCAGCAACGAGGACTCAGACAAAAATACTGAGAGAGCTGTAATCTCTGAAGGTCCTGAGGGACAAGGAGAGATGCGACAAGGAGAGAAGCAAACAACCAAATATATCCAGAGATATAGGATGGAACATAACGGGATGGAAAGGAGAAAAAAGGATAAGGCTGATGAGTTAGCACTTATACAGAACGGATGAATGGGTGGTCAGATTTAACTCAACCTCGATGGTAAAAAGTATTGAGGATGTAAGGCAAAAAGTAAAAAGGATTGACTCAAGAGTACACAGCTGTACGGCATAAAGGGAGACTCATGCAGTGTTAAAACCCAAGGAGCTGTCTTTAAATAGACTGACTGGAGATGATGAAGAGAGAAATCACACAAACTAGGGACAGGATATGTAAGACGAGAATAAAGAAACTATTTATGAGGAGGAAGGTAACACATGTAGCCCTAAAGGGTGTATTTCAATGGGTAAGAAAGTAAGATGGTTGTATTTAGACCTCCTTATATTTCAGGCGTCAGAATTAGTGACATGGCTTAATCGACCTAAAAATCAGTCCCATGGTCAGATGGGGGCCTTGTCACAATATATGAGCAGGCTAAGGTCATTGCCCGGTGGAAGACAGTGCAAAACCAGTGTCTCTGACACTGATAGACAAATAAAGGGTGACAAATGCAAGTTTGGGAATTCACAGTTTCTTCTGTTAAAGAAGGGAAGGGCCAGACCATAATATGTACTTTGGCCGCAAATGATTAAAGATGATTCAAGGTGCAGACCTTTTGAGTTTAAATTCTGGCACTGGAAAATGGATACATGACTTCGAAAAATTACAGGAGAAAATATGCTACCTCTAAGGGACATTAAGGGTCTCCTGATTGCTATTCGTAGGGAAAGGGCTAATGACATTAGGTCAAGGGCAGGATATTTGAGTATTACCGCGTTGAGCATCGCTCATGATGGAGCGCTGTTTAACAATTATAGGGCAGCAGTCTGGAAAGCGCTTAGAGTACTGTATCCAGACATATCAGATATGGGAGCTAAATGATGTCAAGGGCTACCAGAGCCCGTACAGAAGCAGCTCAAGAAGATAGTGGGTATGGAAGCCGAATCATGATCAGAAATGTAGCTGATCATGCATTATTGCGGGCTTTTGCAAGAAAATAAAGGCAGAAAAACCATATTAGGAAAGGCGAAGAGACAAAGTTAGTGCACAAAAAATTATCCTAGTACGCCATTGAAAGGGCAATATTGACTAGTGGAATTGGATTCATAGCAAATAACAAACATGCCGCAGGTGAAGAACCAAAGGCATGTCTATCAAAACAAAACATTGGATTTGCACCATGGGAAAAGGGAAGCTTTCAGGTTAGGGGCTTCCAGAATAATTAGGAGCACTTATTCAATAATCAAGGTGGGTTTCAGAACAAACAGAATGATAATCAAGGTACACAGGGAGGATAGATGGGAAGACCTCTGCTTATATGTTGGATATGTAGCAGACGTCTTGACATAGCAGTCGCTTCTGTAGACATAAGCAAAGCACAAATATGAGAAGAATAATGACTTATAGAATGAGACGAGTCACTGTGGATGGAGGGAATCCTGTTTATAGATGCAAGGATAAGAATGTATCCACAAGATGGCTTAATGAGAGATTTGAATATGATCAATGTTATTGGTGAGGCCTAACAATCCTCATGAGGAAACTAAGGGTTGACAATAATATAAGAGGCAAATATTTTTCACTGCAAATAGACACCGGTGGAACATGCTCTTGTACAGGAATGGGAAGGACCAAATTGAGTGTGATGATTTTGTTTACTGGTAAAGCCATAGTATGCTCAAAACACCAGGAATGTATTATTTAAACAAGAGTGAACTTATTATAGCATTTACAGGAGGGATTGTCCAATGAAGAGTGGCAGTAGAATTAAAAGGTTTTTTTTTAATATAAGGTACAATCCTCTTGCATATAATAGAGGTCATTCTGGACCCAGTAGTATGGGGTCATGTACATATGAAGAGTTCTTGCAGTCACCATGGTCACTGTTAAAATGTTTATGTCTCAAAGGGCTTTTGCCTTTGAGGTGGTCATATTGAATCCAGAAATTAAAATAGTCAGATGCAGTATAGTGAATCCTGCCATGTTTGTATTGGAACCATTGGCAGAGTGTGAGCATGCACACGATTGTTCAAACTATGAGGAGTTCTATGATAAGCCCCCAAGGGTGCAGAAAGATGCATTGGCAGTTGGGGAGATTTTTGTCATTGACAGTTCCTCTAAGAACCGATTAAAATAATGGACAAAGATATACAGGTGCCGCTGTAGTAAAGCACACAGCCAATGGAGTGTTTGAAGTATTGATAAAGTGCATGACTACTGTCTTATTTTTCAGCACAGGCTGCAGAATTAGTGGCACTGATTGTCGCACTCGAGAATCATGTAGACCAGGATGTTAAGATGTATAGTGACCCCGCCTATGTGATGTCAATTGTGAACGTAGGACTAGAACATTGGAAAAGGAGGCACTACCTCCGAGCGGATGGCTCTCTGTTCCAATATGCAGTTTTATTGGACAGGCTCGTTGAAGCACTACAAATCCCAGTAGTCATTATGGTAACTAGAATGTGCAACTCACACCAAAATAGCAGATTTTATTTTATGAAGAAATGAATAAAGTAGACAAGGAAGTAAAAACATGTTGTATGTTTAAAAGAGATTATATTATTTGATATGTTTGATATGAATGAAAGTGTGATAATGACGAATGTGTTTAAACTGTTGCAATTATTTTTTTTTTAGAACTTAATGAGGAGAGATTAAAGGTAAGTGCCCCAAGATAAGAAAGACTTGTGGACATGGAGAGGGTGTTCTTTAAAGCCCTCTAAGGCATTGTGTCGACAAAACAACATTGATAAACCGGTGATGTTTGCAGCCTTATTAAGGGTGGCGTTGGAACAGCTACACCACCATGTGCAAATTATTAGAGAGAACCTCGCCGCAGCGAGTGAGGAGGATTGGTTCGGTTCACATAATAGTAGAATATGTTGCATCTTGTATAGTAAAGTGCACTGCCTATTCAAAGTTTATTGTTGGGCACACCTTGTGCACGATTGGAGGAGTTATTCCAAGACTCAAGGGTCTCTTTTAGCATTTGCATATTGATATACATCAACAGGCTGCAAGTCTGTAACGAATACAGATATATGATTATAGTAGTATGTTCCTTTTTAAGGTGGATTAAAACTAGACTGTGTACACACCCAGACACTACCAGTGCAGCAAGAATGTTTAGTATTGAAGGTATTTTTGATAGAGACTATGGTAATTATTGCAACTAGGTAACGACCCTTATTTTGCATTAAAAAAGTCTGTGTATACATAAGCTTGTTGCTGAAAGAACAAGTTTTCATTGACATATCACCAGCAGGCGGACAAGGTCTGTGAAAGGACGCAACAGCTTGCTTAAAGAGAGAGTAGTTGAATTGAAAGTGACCCTGAAGAAAGAATTGGTGCATTGTATATCACTGGCATTGTGTACGTCAAGAAATCAGCCAGATTCAGAACACCTTTTCGTTTAACAAAAGAATGACACGTAGGCGAATGAGGATACCTCTCACACCTCCATCTAGTAATGCCTAGCCAACAGTAGAATTGTTAGGAAAGGAGCTACATGATTACCCTACGTGTATGATTTCAAATATCTGTCATTTCAGATCAGCTCAAGCGACAAGGGTGTTGGGCAGCGCAGAACACAGAAGGAGATCCTACAACAACCGGAGATAATCAACTTTGTGTTTCCAAATCTTTTCCCGGAAATACAGTCATAATTTGCAAACTTTGCTAGAAGGTGACACGCGCTTCTTGTCAAAGGCCCCTTCTTGGTACAGGACACTACACCATCTGCAGTTAAGGTGTGAGGCAAACGCAGTTGGATATTCTTTACTGACATATTGATTTATACTGAAGACTTTTCATCACACCCATCAGAAGCAAGCATCGGGGAAGAACCACAGCATGTGCAGACTAGATATATGATGAGGAAGAAGGACACAGAAGCTGTTCAATAACGATAAAGAGTATATTGGACTGTGGCTTATTTCGGGACACTCTTTTTAGTTACTCAAAAAGAAGTTAAGGGAAGATAGTTGTTCTTGAGCCACAGGAGTTTGTTAACATTGGACTAAGACATGCTAAGTCTTGATTGTAAAGAGAGTATGCCAGACTTGGAGTTTCTCTTCGACAACTGGAAAAGGGAGCAGTACCCCGATTCCTTTTTTACTGACTGTCTGTTCGGATGTACCTATGGTGGTGCCCAATGACAATGTTTCACAGATTATTCTTGCTGTTTTCGTGTTAATCTTGCGCACTTATCCTGTGCTGGTGGGGAGCGCTACTGACATTCATCTTTTTCTACAAAATCCTAAGAATGGTCCAATTGTGAGAAAATTGCTTGCAGCCATCATTGAGCAGATCATTCAACTTCCTGAGTTCAGTGTTGGGAACACAGATGTCCCTGTCACCGAATAATGCACACAGACTGGTAAGTTTGGTATTCTACAACCTGATAGAGGAATGTCCACATCTTGTTGGGAGACAGACCGATGTCCAAACTTTCCTGAGAGTCTCGAGAAACAATGCAGCGCTCAATCAAATATTGCAAAATATCATTATCCAAGTGAATGGAGATTCCGAGAGGACACTGAGAACTGAATGAGACTTTCAAGGAAGACGACCATGGCAACTGAGCCTAAACTGATACCCGGCCTGACAAACATCACTCCAACACTTAACAATCCCACTGTGCCCAATGATGCACTGAGCCACACCACCCAATCCCCATCACACAACACCCCAAAAGATACTCAGACTAACACTGTCAGTGAAACTACCATAAAGGCCGATCTCATCAACCCTGCCCTGGACATATCCAACCTCACAATTACCAACCATCTTGACCGCCTACAGAGCGGTCACAGAAACATAGCTGCATCCTGCAGCAGGCCTTGAACTCTCATTAGCCATTCCAGAAGGGTTCACAATTTACAGAAAAGATAGAACCACCACCAAAGGAGGTGGAGTTGCCCTGATCGCTATATCTGACCTTCCATCAGAGCATCACATGACCAAGCTTTCACATCTGGAGAACTTCTCTATATCAAACTATCTTACCCTAATACTGCAACTACCACCATGTATATCATATACCGACCACCGGGTCCATTAAAACCTTTGACGAGGATATAACTCTACTACTCTCAAAAAACACTAAACCATCTACTCGAATCATCATCCTAGGTGACTTTAATCTTCGCCTCTATAAGAGATTAGATCCCAATGCCACAACCTTTCAAAACACAATGGCTGCTCTTGAACTTACTCAACGTATTGAACAAGCTACCCATGCAAATGCCGCATCCTAGACTGGCTTGCCGACCTAAATGTATCAACCAGCATAACAACTAATTCCCCTTGCCTGTGGTCAGACCATAACATCATCACATTAACCATCCCCAGACAAACCCAACACAAAACTGTTCCACACTTAACCCCAGCTACCCTTGCAAGAAACATATGCAACATAAAAACGCACTAACCTTCTCCCTCTATAAGGCCCCATCACAGAAGGAACCTACTCCCATGCCAACCCCTAACCCATGGTAGATCTCTACAACACCACCATCCTCCAAGCCATTGACAAAATTGCTGCACTCAAACTCTGCAAACCAAAACAGACATCTCACCTGACCTCCTGGTTCACACCTGACCTCACAAATCTTAGGTCGATTAAACTCATTGCTGAATCAACATTCGCTCCTTGAAACACTTGTGTATAGGCACGTTACAAATGCCATATCATATCATATCATATCATAACCTGGAAAGCCTCACCATCAAAAAACAGGGATCTATTCATTTCCTCCGCTAAAAAATACAATCAAGCAATAATGCTAGCTAAAAACGCTACATACAATGAGCGTATAGCAAATGTCAAATCCTGCAGTAAGGAATTATTCACCATCCTGAGGGAACTTGAGTCTTCCACTAGCCCACCCGATACCTGTCAGAAATATGAAACCTGGTGTACCAACATACAGCATGTCAAAATAGCTATGTTCCAAAACCAAATCGCAAACAAAAAAGACACGTTAAAAATGCCAGCAATTAACACTGACCCACCAATCACGAGAGAGCCATCACCCCCTCCTTTCGAATTTAGGCCAGTCTCCACCACTGAGGTAATCAAAATCATCTCTAGCCTAAAAACCGTCAAGACGTCAAGGCGACACATGCACTGCCCCTATTATAAAAGACTGTGTTTCATCATCACCTCAATCATCAATAATTCTTTCTCACAAGTTACAGTCCCTAAGAATCTGAAAAGATGCTTGGGTCCTCCCGCTTCTAAAAAAAAACATCCCTTGATGACAGCATCCCTACTAATTACCATCCCATCACGACGGTCCCCTTCCTCTTGAAAATCCTTGAACACGCTGCCTACCTCCAGATTCAGAAACACCTGGAAAATAACAAGTTCCTGGGCCTACGCCAATCAGGTTTCCGACCTAGACACGGGACAGAAACGGCACTCCTTGACCTAAAAAAACAAATGGACACCATAATTGACCACAGAAACTTAGCCATACTACTTCTCCTAGACCTCTGTGCGGCATTTGACTTAGTAAATCATAAAATACTATGCCACCACCTGGACAGTGCTGCCCATCTCTCACCTAATGCCATTGCCTGGATAAGATCATTCCTCTCCGAGCATACCATGAGAGTTTTCTCAAACCTAGCTAACGCCAACCCTCCCCCGTTGCCTGCGGGGTTCCGCAAGGATCTTGCATGTCACCAACGCTTTACAACATATTCACCTAGCTGTTATTCGAGTACCTTGATGAACGCAGAGTATCATATACAAACTATGAGGACGATACGCAAATTCTAATTCACCTAACTGGATGACAACACTGACTCCATCATTCTCAATGACATTAACGAGATGATCCAATCCTGGATGGCCCAACATGGACTTTGCCTAAACGATGACAAAATGGAGCTACTCCTGGTAAGCACCCAAACACACCTTAAATAACTTGACCCCAAATACAAACACTTCATAATAGAAGGAAAAGCCATTACCATCTCGAAAGAAGTTAAAATGATGGGTGTGTACATGGATTCCTCCTTAACCTTCTCAAGACAAGTTAACTCCATAATCTCTTCAGCAGCATACACAGCCAAACTCATTAATGCATGCAGACCCTACTTATCCACAGACAGCTGCCTAACTTTAGCAAGAGCCCTCATTCTGTTGAAACTCGACTATTGTAAAATACTCCAGGCCGGCACTCCGACTACCAGCATTAAACTACATGTCACTCAAAACAACGCCCTACGATCAGCACTACACATAGCACAAAGAGAACATATCTCTGAAATCAGACACAAAGTGCGCTGGCTTCAGGTTCAGGACTGGATCAAATTCAAAACAATGGCAACCACCCACAAATGCCTCATTAACATAGCTCCTATATATCTTACCAACCTGTTAACTCTAACCCAAAACATCAAGACCACCCGCTCAGCTTCAGCCTTCCTTTTCTCTGTCCCGAAATTTAAAAGAACACAGGTCGGGGAATGCAGCTTCCCAGTTGTGGCAGCCAAAGCCTGGAACACCCTACCTCTAGACATTAGATCTGACCCGTCCCACACCTCATTCCGCAGAAAACTTAAAGCCTGGTTCTTCACCTCCAATGTGTAGCTTCTGTGCCTTAATGATCATAGTCTCATCCTACACAACATGCTTATGTGAATATATCTGCTCTATCTCATTTGCTTATTCCTTATGTTAATAAGGCTGCACATAAATATTACTGATTATGTGCTGATGGAAAAATGTATATGTAAATATCTTATGTCTTTAAATATGTGTAATATGATTTATGGCAAACCGTTGTTTTCTATGGTTGCCTGTGGTAACCCTGTAATGTGTATTACCTGCTCTCCGGCGCCCAGATACCTACAGGTTTGGCGTGTGCTACAAATGGTAAATAAATAAATAAAATAAATAAATACAATCCGAAAGCCTGTTGATTGAGAACTTTTGTTTCATGCTGAAAGAAAATCATCATGTCGTCTGATGAAAGGCCAATTTGTGGCATCCATTGGGATTTTGTGTTCAACATTGAATAAATCAGCTAGCTGAAGTTGATTGAGGAACTTTTTGAGCCGACTCAGCAGATTCCACAAATAGTGCATGATGTTGCCCCATTAAAGATGATTTTTTTCCTTCCTTAAAAGTAAAGATGGGCAGCATCAGTAGCAACTTCATCATGGCAGATCAGGAGAGACATCCACAATGTGCAAAAAGTTCTTACTGCAAGCAGTTCTACCTCTGTGTCATCTACACTTGCATTGTGTTCATAATAAGTATTACTCTCACTTACAGTACGCACAGCTTATTATGTGGAGACACATGAAGTAAAGATTCCTGTGTATCCTCCTGTGCAAGAGAAAGGGTACAAACGTGGCAACTATTAGGCAGTTGAAACCTTATGTGATTGTTCCTACTTTAAAATACACACAAGAGCACCTGGTCCTATGATAAATGAACCAAGGTTACCCTTTGGAGCAAAATCACGCATGTAGGTTATAATAGAATCTGTTTGGCCATCATTTGATGCTGCTAGAAAAAGACAATTGGATAGGAAGAAGCTTCTAGGATTTCTCCTACACAGGTAGCACAAGTAAATATGCCCAGTCCACTGATGAGTGTCTCTATGATTGGTCCAGTAAGAAGAAACCATGCTGATATACTTCATGAGATGGCTAAAGAAGCTCGGAAGAAAAGGAAGAGGCCCAAGAGAAATACTAGAAAGGATGATTATGAGCTAAGTGATTACCTGGACAGTACAGCATATTTGGGGAATAGCATTTGGTATCAGAATATGAAGGAAGTGGGAAGGAGGACCTCGAAGGAGGAATGCTTTGTGTGTGCACTCCTGCCTTATAGCATGGGGAAGTCTAAGATCTTCATAGCTATTTAAATAGACACTCAGACAGCACATTATCTGTAACACATACCACTCTGCAGAACAAGAGGCCAATTCATGGGCCGAGATGCATATCTCAATTGAGCAACTGAATGGACAGATCCAGATGAAGATGACTATGTGCAAGATACGAAGACAAGAAATAAAAGCAGACTAAGAATCTTGTGATCAGATACAAAAAGTGAAAGGAGCTGAGATTATACGAGAAGCAGACTGAAAACGTGTTGTTACAGGAAAATCTACAGAAGAAATGTGTAGATGGAAGAACAGAGGCCAGATGCAGATTTGAGGATCTGTGCCATCACCAAATGGCTGGGAAGAAGGAGTAGTTATCTGCAGAGCCTGTGTAGTATTTGGTTGTTACAAGCCAACTGTTGACATCGTACAGAATGAAAGCAAAACATTGTGGCCGAGGCTTGCTAAACTACTGACCTGGGTCGAAGACAAAGGAGGACCCTTGCAGATAGTGCTTTTGGAAAGTTCAAAACTGTGCTTCAGGAACAATGGCACAAGAAAGGTCTGAGAGAATAAGAACCGTGGTCGTATCTTTGATGTACCCGGAATGAAACTTGGAACAGCAGTGATCATGGATCACTATTGGGCCTGTGGAGCAAGAGCTTATATGAGACTACCTGCAGACTGGGGAGGAATGTGCACCTTGCTGAATGTTCATGTTCCTGCATTGGTGACTCCCAAAAGTGACTTAAATCTTGACAGTTTCCCAAAAGCAGATGCTCATCTGAGGAGCTAATAAACCGAATGAAAAGGGAGAAGTATTTCTCTGCAAAGTCAATAGAAGCTTTTTACTCTATCCAATATGATCACTGATTGTTCAGCTGGACTTCATTGATATTCACGTTGATCTTTTTGCCAAGAATCCAGGTTGGAGCAAACACCAAATGGCTTCAGATTACAATATGGGAATTGCTGCAGACGATCAACACAAGTGTAAACAGAGGGTTCCACAAAAAACAGCTTCCCGCCTTCACACATGATAGGTGTGTCTAATTGCAAGACATGCCAAAGAACGATGTCATTAAATATATTTAGACAAAGTAATAGAGATTTACATATTTTAATCAATGTATTCAAAAACGTACACACATATTAAAAAGAACATCACATAAAAAACATAGTGAAATCAACCTTTTAGGACTAACATCAGTGAGCCCCTAATTAGGCTAAAAACAGTCGCCTTACCAAAGAGTGAATATGTGGTTAGTAGGGATGTGAGGTAGACATTTCAAACATTTCATGTGTCCTCATCTTGTTGTATAGTTGTCCTTGACTATGTCGACACTAAACAATGTGTTTCTGGGTCCTAGCCACAAAAATATCTGACAGTCTATAGCCAATTTAATATGCTTTTCGACCTCCACTGGACCCGTCTTCAGGACACTGTGTAATGACACAGGGTATTTAAAGATGGCCCATAATTTGGAAAACTTCACTTTCAATTTTGAAAATTAACATGAATGAATACGGTGTTGTCGTTGGAACATAAAAACACATCGTTCTTTCACAAATGATTATTATGTCCGATGCTCTGTATTTCCATTTGGAAATACATATTTAACTCTTCTAAAGGAGTATTAGTGAACAGAGAATGCTATTAATTTCCGTATCACAAGTTAAACATTCAAGAAAATAACTTGTATCTGCAGCAATTACTTTTCATTAAAACTGGCCTACTGGGTGAGTGAGAATTTCAAAATAGAGACACTTATTTGCGAAAATCCAGAACCACGCTGACACGGCAAAAGTTGACTGACAGCAGTTAAATGTGAATTGAGGAGGACGATTTCTCAAACACTCATCATAGGCTGCTCTCTGTGCTTAGAGTAATTATGGTGCCATTGGCTTACACACGTTTAGGTTGCATGCAACTGACAGGTCAGAATTAGTCAACCACGGCATACAAACAGTAATTTAGGTTTTTTTGAAACGCGAAAAGGGAAGCTGCTACAAAATCAACCAAGCGCCTGCGATGAGGATTACGTGTTTCTACTGCTAAGAGCCCTGCTATGTATGACAGAGTGAATGAATATAGTTGGTTTTAGGAGAAAAAACATGTGCCCTAAATTACAGAAAAAGCACAATCGCTGCACAGAACTGATAGCTCGATCGCAATCTGTGCACGGTGCAGATGTATAGCGTTGTGAGCCGATTCACAGGATGAAATGCGTGAAGAAACCTGCAGAACAATGAAAAAGAAGTAGCGCCCGGCACGCCCACGGCACACCCAGTTTCCTAAAGTGAAGCGCTGTGCACCGCAGTGCAAACCGTGACATTGAAGGACAGATGGAAAAAAGTAAACTAGAATTACTAATCAGCAATCACCATTTCTCCCACTGCTACACATCTGTCACCCCCAATTCTACATTGAGCAGGTACTTGTTCCAACATCATAGACAATCTGTGCCACGCAATTCTGCACTGAGCCTGCACCCACACTTGTTCACAGTACTCTGACTGATTTGCACCCTCTGAATTCACATTGAGTCTCAGTACACCAACCGATTTGAGCCCCAGTTCTATACTGAGCCTGCACCCACTCTCATCACATCACACATCCTGTGCATATATTTTGCCTTTATGTAACCTGTAATTGACTGTATATATTTTGCCCTGCTTGTATTCTGTAACCTGTACCTAACCCTCGCATATACTGTACTGCTGCGCTCAGCTACCTTCGGGTTTGGTGCGCATTATAATTGAATAAAACAAACAAACAAAACAAACAAACACACACCAACTGTATTTCCTCACAGTACCAGCACACATACATGCAGCCCGAACACACCTAACGCCCACGCTTATCTAGCACAGTATCGGCACCAGCTGTTTGATGAAATGCATAATCCAGCCCACTTTAATAGGCCATCTCCATTCCCAACTAATTTTGCTGCAACACTCTCTGGACAACATGTTACTTACTGTATGTACCCTACTTAAACCTTGCACTTAGGAACACTATAAGTGGACCAAACTTGTTGGCTGGAGAACACAAAGAACTGTATGCTGGCCCACACTCTCTTTTTTTAAAATTATTTATTGTCATTTGGTAAATAAATAACCTTTAACAATTAATCACAAAAATAGCACATAATAGATAAAAGATCAATCGAATAACAATACAAATATCAAATCTAAAGAAAAGATCAAATCATAAAAAATCAATATAAGAGATACATCAACTTCAGCAAACACCTCTGCATTAAATTCATCTAGTTTGGATAATCACAATCACCCTCATTACAAGTCAGGCGGTGGACCATGGTGCCATTAGCACCATGGTCCATGCCGGATTCCGCCATGGTGGATGGCGGAATTACCGCCCCATTCCAAGGTGAGTGGGGCGGTAATTCCCCATTCACCATTTGCCCTTCCCCATTCCCATTTTTGCCCCATAGGGCATAATGGGGATGGGGAAGGCGCTAATTACGGCACCGTAAATTACGGTGCCGTAATTAGCACCAAGGTCCCTTAGCGCCTTGGACTTTAACGCCTGCAAAAAGCAGGCGTTAAAGTGTGAATCAGGCGTTAAGGGTTAACGGCGCCGACGGCGCCGTTAATCCCTTAACGCCTGACTTGTAATGAGGGCCAATGAGATTAAAAAATATCATCACACAGAAAAAACAGAACAAGGCAATAAATACAAGTATTGGTGGCAAAGTAGGCAAATATGTTAAGTAATACATTTATTTGTTATCCAATTGTAGTGATAATAAAAAAGCAGAGACAACCAACACTCTGGAAGTGGTCCATCCAGCAAGACAAAAGCGCCAGATTAAAGCTTCATTGCCCGAAGTTGACAGGTTGAAGAATTTGTTTAGGTATATAGATATTTTTGCTTCAAGCGCACTGCCACACATGACCAAGTGTTCTAGTGTTTCCAGTTGATTCTTCAACGACAGAAGACAGAATCAGAATCAATCAGGCAATAAAATGCACGTGTGGGAAGGATGTTAAATCTAAGTGCAAGAAGCATTTCCTATTAATCTTGTTTGGGGAAATGACTAAATATGGTACAAGAACCTGCACCTTTTTATAATCATTCTACAGATGACTCAAGGATTTGTATGAGTGCATGCCTGGCATTATTTCAGTTCAATCAAATCTAAGAACAAGTTAGTTCACTCTTGCTGGGTTATTAATTATTAATTTGGGACTCCAATTTCATCTACCAGATTAATGCAAATATGATTATAGTTGTTAACAAAGTGATCACCCTTCGATTCTTGAATCAGGTTGTATTCTTGGAACAAAGAGTTGTTCACAGGGCATAGAATTTTTTAAAAATGAGACAAGAGTTTCCAACAGGCCCTAGATTTAAGCAACCACAGGCCCAACTCATGCAGAATTGTAGTAAGAAGGATGCAATTAGGAAGCCTTGGGACTTTTTTCAAAATCATTGACTCCAGCAAAAGCAGGTATTCTAAGATCAAAAATTGCACTATCTCAACGCCATATAGGATTTTTGGAACTATTTTACTTTGATAAAATTGAAAAGCAGGAATCAAAGAATACCTGCCGTATTTAGTATCCAGCCTGAGCTTTTGATTTAAAAGTGACTGTACGTGTGTTTAGACAGCTTTTAAGAAAGCCTTTGTACTGTTTATCGAAAATGGGAAAGCCCAAATATACAAAGCTCTCAACTTGCTGTAATAATAATAGTCCTGTGTAACACTTAGGGGCCAATTCATAGAATTCGGCGCACAAGTGGCGCACGCGGCTGGCGCACAGTGTGCGCGTGCGGTAGGCTGCGCCAGCCGCGTGCGCCGAAACACATTCAGGCGCACAGCGTATTCATGGATTCCAACATCCACAACCAGCCGTGGCGCAGAGTGGCGCAGCGACCCTGCAGCAGCGTCAGTTACGCCCCCAAGAACGCCCCTTGCGCAGGAAAAAGCCATCAAAATCCCCAATCCAGCGCAAAGGGCAGCAGCAAACGCAGTGCGGGGAGCGTGTATTTCAGGGGTGTGCGGGAGTCCCCACACGCGATAGGCCTGGGTACGTGTATTACAGGGGTGCGCGAGAAAATCTACACGCGATTGGCCTGGGTACGTGGATTTCAGGGGTGCGCGAGAAATTCTACACGCGATTAGCCTGGGTACGTGTATTACAGGGGTGCGCGAGAAAATCTACACGCGATTGGCCTGGGTACGTGGATTTCAGGGGTGCGCGAGAAAATCTACACGCGATTGGCCTGGGTACGTGGATTTCAGGGGTGCGCGAGAAATTCTACACGCGATTGGCCTGGGTACGTGGATTTCAGGGGTGCGCGAGAAATTCTACACGCGATTAGCCTGGGTACGTGTATTACAGGGGTGCGCGAGAAAATCTACACGCGATTGGCCTGGGTACGTGGATTTCAGGGGTGCGCTAGAAATTCTACACGCGATTAGCCTGGGTACGTGTATTACAGGGGTGCGCGAGAAAATCTACACGCGATTGGCCTGGGTACGTGGATTTCAGGGGTGCGCGAGAAATTCTACACGCGATTGGCCTGGGTACGTGTATTACAGGGGTGCGCGAGAAATTCTACACGCGATTAGCCTGGGTACGTGTATTACAGGGGTGCGCGAGAAAATCTACACGCGATTGGCCTGGGTACGTGGATTTCAGGGGTGCGCGAGAAAATCTACACGCGATTGGCCTGGGTACGTGGATTTCAGGGGTGCGCGAGAAATTCTACACGCGATTAGCCTGGGTACGTGTATTACAGGGGTGCGCGAGAAAATCTACACGCGATTGGCCTGGGTACGTGGATTTCAGGGGTGCGCGAGAAATTCTACACGCGATTGGCCTGGGTACGTGGATTTCAGGGGTGCGCGAGAAATTCTACACGCGATTGGCCTGGCTACGTGGATTTCAGGGGTGCGCGAGAAATTCTACACGCGATTGGCCTGGGTACGTGGATTTCAGGGGTGCGCGAGAAAATCTACACGCGATTGGCCTGGGTACGTGGATTTCAGGGGTGCGCGAGAAATTCTACACGCGATTGGCCTTGGTACGTGGATTTCAGGGGTGCGCGAGAAATTCTACACGCGATTGGCCTGGGTACGTGGATTTCAGGGGTGCGCGAGAAAATCTACACGCGATTGGCCTGGGTACGTGGATTTCAGGGGTGCGCGAGAAATTCTACACGCGATTAGCCTGGGTACGTGTATTACAGGGGTGCGCGAGAAAATCTACACGCGATTGGCCTGGGTACGTGGATTTCAGGGGTGCGCGAGAAATTCTACACGCGATTGGGCCTGTGCGAGTGGGGCAGTGTATTACGTAGGTGTGCGGGAAGTTGAAGAGGTGAATTGCCAGTGTGGGTCCTCCCAGGTCTCCCCTCTACCCCCTCCACGACCTCTGCAGGCAGCCCACACCACAGGGGACTACCCTGCACCCCTGGTCATGTCCCGCAGGCAGCCCATCCACCATGGGCATGCCCCCCAGCCAAGCCACATGTCCCCTTGCACCCCCACCCCCCAGCAGGCCCCCACTCATGTCCCCCTGCACCCCCACCCCCCAGCAGTGCAGGGGCAGCCTCCACCAGGCCCCCACCCATGTCTCCCACCACCCCCAGTCACCAGCCACCAGGGGCAGCCTCCACCAGGCCCCCACCCATGTCCGACTCATGTCTCCCAGCACCCCCACCCCCCAGCCACCAGGGGCAGCCTCCACCAGGCCCCCACCCATGTCCGACTCATGTCTCCCAGCACCCCCACCCCCCAGCCACCAGGGCCAGCCTCCACCAGGCCCCCACACATCTCACAGCACCACCACCCCCCAGCCACCAGGGGCAGCCTCCACCAGGCCCCCACCCATGTCTGACTCATGTCTCCCACCACCCCCACCCCCCCAGCCACCAGGGGCACCCTCCACCAGGCCCCCACCCATGTCTCCCAGCACACCCACCCCCCAGCCACCAGGGGCAGCCTCCACCAGGCCCCCACCCATGTCCGACTCATGTCTCCCAGCACCCCCACCCCCCCAGCCACCAGGGGCACCCTCCACCTGGCACCCACCCATGTCTCCCAGCACCCCCACCCCCCAGCCACCAGGGGCAGCCTCCACCAGGCCCCCACCCATGTCTCCCAGCACACCCACCCCCCAGCCACCAGGGGCAGCCTCCACCAGGCCCCCACCCATGTCCGACTCATGTCTCCCAGCACCCCCACCCCCCCAGCCACCAGGGGCAGCCTCCACCAGGCCCCCACCCATGTCTCCCAGCACCACCCCCCCCCAGCCACCAGGGGCATCCTCCACCAGGCCCCCACCCATGTCTCCCAGCACCACCACCCCCCAGCCACCAGGGGCAGCCTCCACCAGGCCCCCACCCATGTCTCCCAGCACCCCCACCCCCCAGCCACCAGGGGCAGCCTCCACCAGGCCCCCACCCATGTCTCCCAGCACCACCACCCCCCAGCCACCAGGGGCATCCTCCACCAGGCCCCCACCCATGTCTCCCAGCACCCCCACCCCCCAGCCACCAGGGGCAGCCTCCACCAGGCCCCCACCCATGTCTCCCAGCACCACCCCCCCCAGCCACCAGGGGCATCCTCCACCAGGCCCCCACCCATGTCTCCCAGCACCACCACCCCCCAGCCACCAGGGGCAGCCTCCACCAGGCCCCCACCCATGTCTCCCAGCACCCCCACCCCCCAGCCACCAGGGGCAGCCTCCACCAGGCCCCCACCCATGTCTCCCAGCACCACCACCCCCCAGCCACCAGGGGCATCCTCCACCAGGCCCCCACCCATGTCTCCCAGCACCCCCACCCCCCAGCCACCAGGGGCAGCCTCCACCAGGCCCCCACCCATGTCTCCCAGCACCACCACCCCCCAGCCACCAGGGGCATCCTCCACCAGGCCCCCACCCATGTCTCCCAGCACCACCACCCCCCAGCCACCAGGGGCAGCCTCCACCAGGCCCCCACACATGTCTCCCACCACCCCCACCCCCCAGCCACCAGGGGCAGCCTCCACCAGGCCCCCACACATATGTCCCCCTGCACCCCCACCCCCTAGCATCCAGGGGCACCCTCCACCTGGCACCCACCCATGTCTCCCAGCACCCCCACCCCCCAGCCACCAGGGGCAGCCTCCACCAGGCCCCCACCCATGTCTCCCAGCACACCCACCCCCCAGCCACCAGGGGCAGCCTCCACCAGGCCCCCACCCATGTCCGACTCATGTCTCCCAGCACCCCCACCCCCCAGCCACCAGGGGCAGCCTCCACCAGGCCCCCACCCATGTCTCCCAGCACACCCACCCCCCAGCCACCAGGGGCAGCCTCCACCAGGCCCCCACCCATGTCCGACTCATGTCTCCCAGCACCCCCACCCCCCCAGCCACCAGGGGCAGCCTCCACCAGGCCCCCACCCATGTCTCCCAGCACCCCCACCCCCCAGCCACCAGGGGCAGCCTCCACCAGGCCCCCACCCATGTCTCCCAGCACCACCACCCCCCAGCCACCAGGGGCATCCTCCACCAGGCCCCCACCCATGTCTCCCAGCACCCCCACCCCCCAGCCACCAGGGGCAGCCTCCACCAGGCCCCCACCCATGTCTCCCAGCACCCCCACCCCCCAGCCACCAGGGGCAGCCTCCACCAGGCCCCCACCCATGTCTCCCAGCACCACCACCCCCCAGCCACCAGGGGCATCCTCCACCAGGCCCCCACCCATGTCTCCCAGCACCCCCACCCCCCAGCCACCAGGGGCAGCCTCCACCAGGCCCCCACCCATGTCCGACTCATGTCTCCCAGCACCCCCACCCCCCCAGCCACCAGGGGCAGCCTCCACCAGGCCCCCACCCATGTCTCCCAGCACCCCCACCCCCCAGCCACCAGGGGCAGCCTCCACCAGGCCCCCACCCATGTCTCCCAGCACCACCACCCCCCAGCCACCAGGGGCATCCTCCACCAGGCCCCCACCCATGTCTCCCAGCACCCCCACCCCCCAGCCACCAGGGGCAGCCTCCACCAGGCCCCCACCCATGTCTCCCAGCACACCCACCCCCCAGCCACCAGGGGCAGCCTCCACCAGGCCCCCACCCATGTCCGACTCATGTCTCCCAGCACCCCCACCCCCCCAGCCACCAGGGGCAGCCTCCAGCAGGCCCCCACCCATGTCTCCCAGCACCCCCACCCCCCAGCCACCAGGGGCAGCCTCCACCAGGCCCCCACCCATGTCTCCCAGCACCACCACCCCCCAGCCACCAGGGGCATCCTCCACCAGGCCCCCACCCATGTCTCCCAGCACCCCCACCCCCCAGCCACCAGGGGCAGCCTCCACCAGGCCCCCACCCATGTCCGACTCATGTCTCCCAGCACCCCCACCCCCCAGCCACCAGGGGCAGCCTCCACCAGGCCCCCACCCATGTCTCCCAGCACACCCACCCCCCAGCCACCAGGGGCAGCCTCCACCAGGCCCCCACCCATGTCCGACTCATGTCTCCCAGCACCCCCACCCCCCCAGCCACCAGGGGCAGCCTCCACCAGGCCCCCACCCATGTCTCCCAGCACCCCCACCCCCCAGCCACCAGGGGCAGCCTCCACCAGGCCCCCACCCATGTCTCCCAGCACCACCACCCCCCAGCCACCAGGGGCATCCTCCACCAGGCCCCCACCCATGTCTCCCAGCACCCCCACCCCCCAGCCACCAGGGGCAGCCTCCACCAGGCCCCCACCCATGTCCGACTCATGTCTCCCAGCACCCCCACCCCCCAGCCACCAGGGGCAGCCTCCACCAGGCCCCCACCCATGTCTCCCAGCACACCCACCCCCCAGCCACCAGGGGCAGCCTCCACCAGGCCCCCACCCATGTCCGACTCATGTCTCCCAGCACCCCCACCCCCCCAGCCACCAGGGGCAGCCTCCAGCAGGCCCCCACCCATGTCTCCCAGCACCCCCACCCCCCAGCCACCAGGGGCAGCCTCCACCAGGCCCCCACCCATGTCTCCCAGCACCACCACCCCCCAGCCACCAGGGGCATCCTCCACCAGGCCCCCACCCATGTCTCCCAGCACCCCCACCCCCCAGCCACCAGGGGCAGCCTCCACCAGGCCCCCACCCATGTCCGACTCATGTCTCCCAGCACCCCCACCCCCCAGCCACCAGGGGCAGCCTCCACCAGGCCCCCACCCATGTCTCCCAGCACACCCACCCCCCAGCCACCAGGGGCAGCCTCCACCAGGCCCCCACCCATGTCCGACTCATGTCTCCCAGCACCCCCACCCCCCCAGCCACCAGGGGCAGCCTCCACCAGGCCCCCACCCATGTCTCCCAGCACCCCCACCCCCCAGCCACCAGGGGCAGCCTCCACCAGGCCCCCACCCATGTCTCCCAGCACCACCACCCCCCAGCCACCAGGGGCATCCTCCACCAGGCCCCCACCCATGTCTCCCAGCACCCCCACCCCCCAGCCACCAGGGGCAGCCTCCACCAGGCCCCCACCCATGTCCGACTCATGTCTCCCAGCACCCCCACCCCCCAGCCACCAGGGGCAGCCTCCACCAGGCCCCCACCCATGTCTCCCAGCACACCCACCCCCCAGCCACCAGGGGCAGCCTCCACCAGGCCCCCACCCATGTCCGACTCATGTCTCCCAGCACCCCCACCCCCCCAGCCACCAGGGGCAGCCTCCACCAGGCCCCCACCCATGTCTCCCAGCACCCCCACCCCCCAGCCACCAGGGGCAGCCTCCACCAGGCCCCCACCCATGTCTCCCAGCACCACCACCCCCCAGCCACCAGGGGCATCCTCCACCAGGCCCCCACCCATGTCTCCCAGCACCCCCACCCCCCAGCCACCAGGGGCAGCCTCCACCAGGCCCCCACCCATGTCTCCCAGCACCACCCCCCCCCAGCCACCAGGGGCATCCTCCACCAGGCCCCCACCCATGTCTCCCAGCACCACCACCCCCCAGCCACCAGGGGCAGCCTCCACCAGGCCCCCACCCATGTCTCCCAGCACCCCCACCCCCCAGCCACCAGGGGCAGCCTCCACCAGGCCCCCACCCATGTCTCCCAGCACCCCCACCCCCCAGCCACCAGGGGCAGCCTCCACCAGGCCCCCACCCATGTCCAGGAACAGAGACTTCCATGCTGTCATGTGTGCAATCTGCACAGGGCTCCCCATGTCACATTCAAACACATGCAACAACCATGCGGTTCACACATTACAGGTCGCACATGCATTACCATGATGTCCCTGCACACATACATGCGTACATGGCCTATGTCACACATACAGGCAGGTATCAGACAACCAGCACACTGCAACATGCCCTGTCTCACACAGCAATGCTTGGCCACTTACCGCTCAACTCCAGACGGGTCTCCCTCTCAAGGACCTGGGCGTGGAGCGCTGGGTGTATGCGTTCCAGGACCCTCAACTGGATGGAACTCATGCGGCCCCGGCCCCCCTCCACAAGGCGCCGGGCCTTCATGAGGGTCCTTGACCTCAAGTCCTCCCAGCGCTTCTTGACCTTCTGGATGGTGCGGGTTGCCACCCCCTCCGCGTCCTCTCCCGTCCTTCCCTCTTGGCGCGGGACGATCCGAAGAGGGCATCATACTGCCCCAGGACTTGCTCCACCAGGACACCAACTTCGGTGGCAGTGAAGCTGGTGCCCCTCTGCCCCTCTGCCCCTCTGGCCGGGGGTTGCAACTGGTGTCAGATGTGGTTGTGCTCCACATGGCAACCCCAGGGGCAGGAGTGGGTGACCAACTGGGTCCTGGGGCTGGGCTGTGGAGCGATGTCATTTGAGTCGGGACTCTTCTGTACCAGCAGGGGTGGACACAGCAACTGGACCCCTGCAGATGGCTGATGTGCAGGCACCAAATGGCAGGGCACGGTGGCAGCAGGCAGGCAGGCAGGCAGCAGCAGATGGCATGTGGGAGGCTGCTTGGGGCACTGGGGGCCAGTGAAGTGTCCTTCTGGGCAGGAGCGTGGTCTTCCGTGCGTTTTCGCGTGGCCAGCTTCATACGGAGTGAGTAGGCACGTGAAAAATCTGCACGCTGCGTGTAATGCGCGTAAGCGCGCGTGAAAAACTGCACGTCCGCGTGTAATAGGAGGAAAGGGCCCATGCATAAGCGTGCGCGCGTGAAAAACTGCACGTCCGCGTGTAATGCGCGTAATCAAACGTGAAAAAGTGCACGTCCGCATGTGACTTGACGCGCGCGTGCGTTTTCCCTCAGCACGGGTTAAAGGTGAGCGGGCCCAGCAGTTCGCTGTACGTGCCTATCGTGGAGACCGACGTGTGTTGCTGCTTCCAGTTGTTTCGCGCGCCATCTACTTCACAGCTCTCAAGGACGTATCTCTTCTTTTGGCGGGGGTATTGGCTACGCGTGTTTTTCTGCATCGCGCTAGTCAGACGGTGAGTCGCAAACGCTCCTTTTCCCACTGCGGGTGCCCCTGTGTATCGCACCCATTTTCGATGTCATCGTAGCCTGCGTGTCCCACGCGTACGCGTTATACGTGTTACTGGGTGCCACCGCGTACTGCGGGAGGTTTAATCCACGCACGTAGGCTGCAGGGTTGCGTGCACGGTTTTACTGCAGTTTTGGGGTGCCTGAGCGTTGCGTGACCCGTCAACACATCACCGGGGTCACATACAGCCTTGCAGGTGCAGGGGGGCTGTTAACATCTTGCTTCCCACCCCCTTCACCCCAATTGCCCAGGTCAATTGTGCTGTACACCTCCCATTGGCACCACTCCATCTGTGCCAGCACTATAACATCTGTGCCATGGTAGGGAGGCTACCAAAGGTGAGGGGCGCCTCAGCTGGGCGTCCTCCTCGTGGCGGGCGTGGTCGGGGACGTGGCCGTGGTGACCAGGGAGTAGGGGGACTCCAGGGTGTCCAGGGCAGCCACAGAGGGGGAAGAGGCAGGGGTGCGCCACTTGAGCACAATGTTGTGCCATGTGTCGGTGCAGCCATGCCACCACCCCCTGTGGTTCAGGGGGATGCAGCTCCTGCATCTGGCACTGGCACCCGTATGACCCGGCAGTCCGTTACATCGACTGCCACGGGCCCAAGGGTAGCGGTAGCTGCAGGTGCAGTTGTGGACACCGCCACCCAGGCTCAGGGTCTGCCAGCGCAGGCTGCGTTGGCACTTGAAGAGCCCTTGGTAGATCTCCAACAGGCCAGGGGGGAAACCATTGGGGCAGGCCGGGCTGCTCAGACCAAGACACGTGTCCCTGGGGCAGTCATGTCATCTGCTGCCCCGAACAGCCGGGTGTTGGCAAGTGCAGGGGCAGATGCACCCAACAGCACCCCGGTTGTGAGTCTGCCAACCAGGACCGTTGCGGTCAATGACCCTGCCACAGCTGATGTTGCTGCGCAGGGTCCATTAGTGGGCACCCAGCTGCCACTGACACAAGTCAGGCCTTTGGTCATCCCTCCACCTGCCACTCCCTCGGCTCAATCCACCCAACCCACTGGCCATACTGGTCAGGGCGGCATTAGCCAGCCAGGGTCTGCGCCACAGTCCAAGAGGAGGAAGGTTGCATCTGCAGCACAGGCTGGGACCCCACACACAGCCACGACCTCCTGCACGTCGAGGAAGAAGCCTTTCTGTAAGCAGGAACTGGACTTCCTCGTGGACTACGTGCGGGGACACAGCCGTGACATGCTAGTGGGTGCCAATAGTCAGACTACGGCTGCCCAACGTGACACCCACTGGAAGCATGTGGCGGAACATGTCAGTTCATTCGGCCATGAGGTGCGCACGGCGCAGGAGTGCAAAAAGCGCTGGAATGACATCAAGCGCAGCACTAAGGCCAAGCGTGCCTCAAATTACAACTTGACTCTGGTGACTGGCGGTGGGCCTGCACCAGAGGAGGAAGAACTCACTCCGCATGAGGCTCTCGTTGCGGAGTTCATACCACCAGAATTGGTCGAAGGTGTGGGAGAGATGCTGGACTTTGATGCCCAGTCCAGTGAGTGTTGATGCGTAGTTGTTGAGGACGTGTGTGTTTCACATGTGGGATGTGTTGTGCATGATTGCTGCTACATGTGACCTGTACATGGTTCTGATGTGTAAGTAATGCAATGCCACCGTCATGCATGTCTCCTCTGCCTGCATGCGGGACTCCATGTGGCCATGCCCCCTTGCCCCTCCACCGCCACTCTGCACCCCAGTTCCACCTTTGCACTGGTCTGCTACATTCTTGCCAATGTGTAGTTTCATGTTCATGTGTCCTGTGTAGATGCTAACTTCCAGCTTAGAAACTGCCAGACATATGCCGTGTGGTACAGCCTTAGTACTCGATGCAGGGCATCCCACTTGTACTGTGCATGGCTCAGATGTCCCGCAGGGACATGAGTGCCCATTAATGCTCCATGTGCATTGCACACATGCCCCTATGTGTCCTTGACTGGATGATCACTGTAATATGAGTCCTTGGTTACATACATTGCCTGCCATATTATCGGCCTCCCCATGTCAACTGTGGCTCAGTCCTGCGTTGCACACATGTTTAGGCTCTGACAATCTGTGTGGCTCACAGGCCTCAGCCTGTTCAATGGCCAATGACTCTGTCCAACTCCTGTCGTGTCTTCTACACACGTGGCCGGCCTCCGGATCTTCCATCATGTGTCCTGCCCACTGTCCCAGCATCATTTGCAGTGTTGTAATTGAAATCACATTAAGCTGTTGATGCCAGTCAACACTGCTTGTCAATACACAGGTGTATGCTCAGCCTTTTGATACCATGCTAGGCATCCCTGCTTTGGTACTGGGGTGGAGGGGTGCTTGCCTTCTAGACATGGTACACATTGAATACACAATGCACGTGATGTCTGATTTTGACATTGCACTGCCTTCACATTTCCTGGCACACACCATGGAGTGCTTGTACATGTAGGTAGTGAGTGGCGTACACATTTTCTGCACTGCATAGACCCACTTCCATGCAAACTGCCACCTTTCAACAGGTCTGATCACAGAAGCTATTCTAAGTAGACCCAGCATGCATGCATGGTCATATGTTGTGTGTCACATGTCTGCCAGATGCCTTTGCTGTCGGTGTGTGTGTGTGTGTTGTGTGCTTCTGACATGTGTACTGACCCTTTCCTCTCTATTTTTCAGGTGATGATGCAATGGATGCAGAGGATGGTGTTGTCATGCCAGACACAGGGTTGGTAAGACCACATCAACCCGGCACTAGTGGGGGTCGTGGGGTGGTAGGCCACGAAAACCCCCAAGTGCTGCAGTCCATCCTGTCTCTGGCTGTCTATGAGTCCAGCCTTGATGACGACTCTGACGTCCATGTTGAGTTGGATGACCATCAAGTCCATGTGTCAGGGGTGAGTGATTCTGATGTGGACACTCCTCTGTCTGCGACCCCTGCACTGAGGGATCAGACAGTCTTGGTTCCTCCGCCCGTGGTGGATCGGGACGCAGGGTCACCCTCCACACCAGTCACTGATGTGCCTGGGACATCACGTCGACGGGGGCATGTAGTCGTGCAGCCGCAGGCGGTGCCAACACAGCGAGGACCCCCGGTCCTTGGGTCCCGCAGGGGTCAAGCCCGGCAACGCGGTCGCCGCGCGCAACCGCTGTATACTGAGTGGGAGCAAGACATGACTGCCAATTCAGAACGTCAGGGGGCAGCAATGGAGAACATCGCTGACAGCATGGAGCGTGTGGCCCGATCTGTGCTCCCCCCTGCTCGGCAGGTGCTACTCCAGCAGCAGGCGGCACGGTCCACGGCCCGCTCACTCAGGCTGGGCATGGCGGCCTCAGACAGGGCACGCCAGGCTGAAATGTCGTCTCTGCGTCAAGCAATTGCTGCTCACGCAGAGGCGCACATGGATGCCCTGAGGGAGGAGTATGCCTCCCTCAGATCCACTCTGGGTGTCCTTATGATGTCCCAGAGGCAGCGGGCAGAGGAGAGGTTTGCACAGCTTGAGCGCACCATCTCGGCTGAGCTACAGGCTTGCCGGGAGGTGCAGCGGTTGTCTAGCCAGGCCTTGCAGGAGGAACTCCGTGTTACACGTGCTACCTTGCAAGAGGAAGCACGTGTATCACGTGAGGTCCTGCATGCAGACCTATGTAACATCGCCACACAGAACCAGGCTCACCTGTCCGGCAGACTTGCTGCCGACGAGGGGCAAGCTGCGGCTAGGCGTGGCCAGGCTACTGTGCCATGTCCTCCTTTCCAGGATGAGCCAGACTCGGACGACCATCTATCTCCCACATAGGTCGTGCTGTGAAGGCGTTGAGCCCATGGAGGTATTTTTTTTTGGCTCAGCATCATCGCATGTGGATGTTGAGCAGCACCCTGTACCTCCCCCCTCCTGGGTGCCTCCCCTCCCCCCCGGGTCGTATGTGGCCATTTTTGATTTTTCATTTAGTTTAGTTAGTTAAGTTTCTGTTTGATAGTTAGTTTAAATAGGTAATGTAGGTTTTCCTTAGTTAGTGTAATTAGTTAATAGTTGAGTTAGTTTAAAATTTGTAGTCTATTGTGCTTACATGTGACAGTGCGGTGCCTTGTGGTTTTTGAAGGCATCCACTGTCTGTTCCAGCTGGGCCCTTCATGGTTGTCTTGTGTATGTGTTTGCTGCTTGGGTTCCTTGACTCACATATGCCACTCCTGCCTCCCTTATCCATGGGCTCGCAAGGATGGTTCGGTGTAACAGAATTTTACACAAGGGCTTTGGACTGTCATATCTGTGGCATGTCTGGTGCTTTTTGACTTGTGTTGACACCCCTAGTGGGGATGATTTAGGTGTAATTGTCCACTGTTCAGCTTTTGCTAGATGGGGCGTGTCATGATTAATGTGGACATTGATTGCTATGCATTGTGTATTATGTTTCATATCTTTCCTGTACACGTGCTTGTTGCAAATCATGCTGTAGTTAGTGTTCCACACTTTGGAGGTGAAAGACGGACTGATGGTGTGATTTGTGATGTGACTCTCTGACATGGTCAAGTAATGAGATGCCTGATGAGACACACACAGATCACTTTGATGCATTAATCATGTGTTTCATGCACTTTCTGCAGGGGGATGAGGCATCAGAGCACCTTTGCCAGCAGACATGGCCCATTGGACGACCTAATTCCTGACCCGTTTGTTGGTGCCCACATGCACATGTGTGCACAAGCAGAGCCACAGTGATTGCAGACCCACATCCTAGAACTGCTGACATGTTCCAAGCAACTCCAGGCAAGGTGAGCATCACAGGGGGGCCACGAGACAGCAAAGCTTGCACCAGGCGAGTTGCACGTGCAGGCTTAGTCACAGCACTGAGGGTGAGCTTAGACAAATATTGGTGTTGAAGCACAGAATGCAGCTCAGATGTGTTTGTGGACTGATGGCTGTTGATAGTAGGGTTGTCTGGGACACATGCGGGGGCAGTGGCACATACCCTGCGGTACACCAGGGTTCATTGAGGCACTTGTATCAACCATGTAGCCTTCCAAGACATGGAAAGGGGCAGCTCACAGGGACATACAGCAAGGGACATACTCGGGTGCAGTGCATGTCTATTCCACGTACTTCATGATAAATGCACTGGCAACTTTCTTTTGGTCATGGTGGTACGCAACTTGATCTGTAGTCATGGCTTGCCATATGGGTCTGTCTGCTTACCCAGGGAACATTGCATGTTGTGTGCATTGTGACACATTGGTGTTCCATTTGCCACGCACCCACCAGCGGCTGACTTACTGCATTGACTGTGAATGACCCGTCACAGGGTTGATATTATATATGGGTACGAAGCATGGAGCACAGATTTTCTGTTTGTAGAGGTGTATGTTGTTATGGGGCATGTTTTGTGTTGTGTTTTTGTGCAATTGGCATGTACTGGTTGCTGACTGTGTCTCTCTTTGCAGCATTGCAGTGCTCCTGTAACTGGACCTGAGAGTGCGCAGGCAGGAGGCCAGCACTCAAAACCAGAGCTAAGTGTCTTGTTGTATTTTCTTACAAACTGCCCTGCATAGGCTTGCTGGGGAGTGTACTGATGCATGGATGTATGTGTGGTCCTATTTGGTATGTTTTTTACCCTAATCACCCTTGATCCTATGCAATTTCGAAACCTGTACCCTCTACCCGGTGTTCCTGCTTCCCATGCCTATCCAAGCAATGTTCCCTGACCCTCTTTCCCCACTGGGGTTGCGGATGCCTGTGTAAGCCCCGAACTTGCAGGCGCCAAAACCCTAGAGGGGGTGGTTGGTTCGTACCACTCCTGAGCCTGGACTACAGAAGGCCATGACAATGATGTCCAAGTTTGTTTGTATTGTGCATGTGTTCATGCAGGTTGTACATTTTCGTGCATTCCCTGGTTTCATGTGTCATTCCTGCTCCCCTCACCTGCCACGCATTCCAGTCATCCAGTGTGTCTACACCTGTCCAGACTGCATATCCCTGAACCTCTTTCCCCACCAGGATCTCAGGGGCCTGTGTGAGTTTGACCTTGCAGGCACCCGGGACATGGTGTGGGTGGTTGTTTCATGAGACTCCAGCGCCTGTACAGGGGATCTGTGACAGTACACATCCATTCATGGTGCATCATCCTATGTCATGTACCACACATGTCTCACATCCAGTCGTGACATTGTTTTGCTGTGCTACCTTGGTTGTTGCATCATTGTGGTAGTACTTGGCCTTTGAGACGTACTGCTATGTCAAGTCATCTACTGGAGGGTGTTTGGGTTCCTTTTCATGCCTTGGATTATGTGAATTTGGAAATGAGTGTGGATTCTGAGGGTTCAGGCATCTCTTTACACACAAGGTGGGAGATGGACACGAAGGGTAAAGGTGATCCTGTGGCCAGGTGGGAATGAGGGTTGGAGGCTCCATGACCCAGGTGCAGTTGTTCAGTGGGTCATGGTCATTTGCGAGGGGGGGGGTTGTTGTTGATAGTTGCGTTGCCCTGCAGTGTGATGGGAACTCTGACATTGTAATGTTGTTGTCCTATGTACATGTTGTGTTCTGCTGATCAATGCCTGTTCATGTGTTGTGTTTTCCTTTCAGGTGCGAGGGGATAGTAGTGGTTTGACATGCTGGGGTGTACACATGGTGGATGTTCACATGTGATGTGTAGGGAACACTGATGGTCACTTGAGTGCACATGCATATGTGGAGTGCATGTCCTTGCAGAACCACACACTTGCACTCGGATGCACTCCATGTACTCCCACCCTTGCATATCCACGTGTACACTGTTTGCCTTCTGGTGGCCACTGTGTCCCGCCAGCACATGTTCTGTGACCGATTATGGTTCGAGTACATGCCTAATTTGATGTTTGATGTAGTCTGTCACTTAGATGTGATGCTCAGGGTGTGCATCACACACAATGGCTGTTCACTGTGCTGTGCGCTGAGCAGTGTGATGCAGGAGTAGGACATTGCACACATGAGCTGCGGTGTTCATTTTGCAATGCATCATGTGCATATAGCCAGGCATTCATTGTGATGTTACGTCTACGACTGTTGTAATGCATTTGGAATCGACTAATTTTTGGTGGGACATTTTGTTGGTCTGTCATTTCATCGGATTCCGGGTCAGGCATCATTGTCCGATGCCACTGTACATTTAGGACATGGAAATGTGTACCTTATCGTTACTGGGTGGGTGTATGGGTATTGCTTGCCATGTCATGTTGATGTTTGGGAGGGTTTGACTGTCATGACAGTGATGGCCATGGCCTGTTTTGCAGGTGTGTGTGATGCACACCTTGCATGTCCAGGTCATCCGCTTCTCAGAGCAACTAGCTGGGGGTAGGTTTCTCTCCGCAGCAGGGCCCTCCCCCTCAAACAGACTTCCTGACTTGAACTTGAGGGGAACCATCTCCAGTTCAGGAAGCACCTCAAGACCTTCCTCTTTGCTTCTGCTTACTCTCTGCCTCTCCCTTGCAGAATTATTCACTGGAACTGCACATGAGCTGCAACTGGGCCACTCTCACCAACCTCGGTCCCTGGGCCAGCCACTGTCCACTTGCACTGCCACCCTGGCAACCCCTGCACTGCAGTACTGTCTCTCTATCCCTACAGCCCTCCCTTCCCAGCACTCGTCTGCACTTACCTTAGCAGTTGCCACCAGGCGACCTATGTATAATTGTTTGGCCTACTTCCCCTGTACTGGACTCCCCCCCACCCTTGCACTTTTCCCTTCCCCCTACCCCTGCACTTGCACAATCACAATGACACCTGGCCTAGTAGTACCATTCTCTGTGTTCCCTTGTTCCCCCCCCCCTGCCTCATTGTGCCTTGTAATACTTGTGTATGGCTCATGTCATGTCACATGTCATATGTGTGCATTTTGGTTGCACAGGATAGCTTGTGTTTAAGTAGCTAGGGATGCAGACGATGTGGCACTTCCATGGCAACTATCTCAGGGTGGTAGGGTTGTGACAGTTGACTGTCACTTTGTCATCATCGATTGTCACCTGGTATGTGCCAGGCCTGTGTGCACTCCGCAGGGGTGGGAGTTTAGGTGAAAAATGTGGCCACAAGCTGGGTCCGGGCTACCTCGCCACGTGCCCTGTCCCCTCCCATGGCCAGCGCCTGTGCCTGTGGTTGGGGATGTGGGGGCACCACCATGTCCACCGGGACGCCCTGCCGTGTTGCAACATTGTGCAGGACACATGCTGCCACAATGATCCTGCACACAACTGCTGGTGCATAGAGTAGTTGCCCACCAGAGCGGTCAAGGGAGCGGAAACGTGACTTGAGCACTCCGAATGTGCGCTCCACTATGCCCCTGGTTGCAATATGGGCAGCGTTGTATCTTACCTGGGGTGGTGTGGTGGGGTTCCGGATTGGCGTCATCATGTGGTTGCTCAGAGGGTAGGCACTGTCCCCTGGGGAGGTGATAATTGTTCAGATTATTGGGGTTGGTATATTTGTCTGTGTGTGACTTGCATGCATGTGCAAGGGCATTTGTACTCACCTAGGAGCCATGTGTCGCCATGCTGCCCAGCTTCCAGGGCCCGGCTCAGGGCGGACATTCTGTATATGAAACTGTCATGGGTGGAGCCAGGGTAGTTTGCATACACAGAGGTGATGATTCCCTTTGCATCGCATACCACCTGTACATTGATGGAATGCCAGTGCTTGCGGTTTCGGTATATGTGCTCAGTGGCCCTAGGTGGACGTAGGGCCACATGGGTGCAATCTATGGCACCGAGCACTTTGGGGAAGTGTGCCACCCTGAAAAAATCCAGGACAACGGCCTGCCTTTCTGCGGGTGTTCTGGGCATGTATATGTGCCTGCGGACTGAGGGGCGCGCTGTCATGATTGCCAGTACCTGGTGTAGGCAGCGTGACTGCGTGGCCTGTGAGACCCCCCCCACTATGGCAGTGGTCCGCTGAAACGACCCAGTGGCCAAGAAATGCAAGACATTGAGCAGCTTCTCCAAGGGGCTCAATGCTTGGGAGCAAAGGGTGGGGGATGTGAGGTCATCTTCCCACTCCCTGACCAGGTCTAGGATGATATGGGGTGGAAACCTATACCTGCCGTAGACCTGGTCGTCAGGCATCCCAAAAAGGCCTGTCCGTGGTGCAAAAATGCGTGGCCTGGCTATTCTCCTCCTCCTGCGGTGTCCCACAATCACTGCAGCAACAAATGGGGCATTCATCGTCGCTGTATTTACGCGTTTGTTGTTTGCGCGCACTTTTATGCTGTGCGCGGGACGCCTCCGTGTGGGCGGAATCGTTGGTTTCCCGTATTCTGGTGTCATCGCGTGTGATCGGAGGGGAGCGGGCGTACACGCGATTGGCCTGGGTACGTGTGTTTCGGGGTGCGCGGGTAGTTCCACACGCGATTGGCCTAGGTACGTGTGTTTCGGGGTGCGCGGGAAGTTCCACACGCGATTGGCCTGGGTACGTGTGTTTCGGGGTGCGCGGGTATTTCCACACGCGATTGGCCTGGGTACGTGTTTCGGGGTGCGCGGGAAGTTCCACACGCGATTGGCCGGGGTACGTGTTTCGGGGTGCGCGGGAAGTTCCACACGCGATTGGCCGGGGTACGTGTGTTTCGGGGTCCCGTGAACTTTCACACGCGATTGGTTGGGATCCACGTGTGTACTGTCATCACGTGCAATGAGGGATACTCCCTCGCACGTCACGTCACAGACGCGCTCACGCGCTGAGGGCCTTTGGTCCAATGAAAATGCGTATGCGTGCAGACGCGCTTACGCGCTAAGGGCCTTTCCTCGAATTACACGCTGACGTGCAGAATTTTCACGTGCCTAATCACTCCGTATCAAGCTGGCCACGCGTAAGCACACGGAAGACCACGCTCCTGCCCAGAAGGCCGAACTACTGCCCCCCAGAGCCCCGAGAACGCTCCCACCTGCCATCTGCTGCTGCCTGACTGCCTGCTGCCCACGTGCCCTGCCATTTGCTGCCTGCACATCAGCCAGGGGTGCTGTTGGTGTGACCACCCCTGCTGGAACCAAAGACTCCCGACTGGGATTCCATCGCTCCACAGCCCAGCCCCAGGACCCAGTTGCCCACCCACTCCTGCCTCTGGGGTTGTCATGTCGGGGCCAACTCCATCTGTGACCACTGACAACCCCCGGCCAGAGAGGCAGAGGGGCACCAGCTTCAGTGCCACCGAAGTTGGTGTCCTGGTGGAGCAAGTCCTGGGCCAGTATGATGCCCTCTTCGGAAGTTGCCGCGCCGACAAGGAAGGACGGACTCGGATCTGGACTGACATCGTGACTGCCATCAACGCGGAGGGGGTGGCAGTCCGCGACTTCCAACATGTCAAGAAGCGCTGGGAGGACTTCAGGTCCAGGACCCTGACCAAGGCCCGGCGCCTCTTGAAGGCAGCGGATGCCAAGGGGCGCCGGGGCCACTTGTCGGAAGAACAGATGAGGGTCCTGGAACACATATCCCCAGCGCTCCACGTCCAGGTCCTTGAGAGGCAGACCCGTCTGGAGTCGAGCGGTGAGTGTACATGCATCCTGATTGTGAGCAGTGCGTGTGGTGATTGTTCAGTAGTGTGCAGGTTGCACATCTGTTTGTATGGGGTCGAATATGGGTGCGGGTGTACAGGGCCGTGGGGCTGACACATGCGAGGGCTGTAATGTGTGAGACATGGATGGTGCCTGTGTGTGTGGGCTTGCATGCCAAATGCAGTTGTGTGGGCACACAAGTCTGTATGAATGTGTATGTGAGTAGACATGTCCGTGATGTCACGCATGTATGTTGTTTTCAGCTGATTGTATCAGCGCTGTGTACATGTGCATGTGTGTGTATTTGACAAGGGTGCAACAGTGATGCAACATGGATGCATGTGACAGCGGTATGTGGAAGCCTGATTGGCAGATGTGACATGGATGCCCGTCTGAACACTGCGACACTTAGCAGAGGTGTACACATGCATGCAAGTGTGGTGGTGTGTGTACATGTGTGGTGCACTTCCTGTGTTGCATGTGATGTCTGGCTCACCTTTGCCTGCTGATGCTGTTGTATGTGTATGGATGGTGTTGGCAGTTGCAACATGGCTGTGGTATGGCTCGTGTGTGCAAGTTGTAATGACATGTGTGTTGGGGATTGTGATGACATGTCAGAGGTTTGCCAATGCCACTCACGTACAACTGTCATGTGTGTATGTGTACATTGTACAGTGCCCTGATGCCTGTGTTTTGTTTCTCCCTGTCTGCAGCGTCAACTGATGAAGAGGGCGGAGAAGGTGCTGTGGAGCACAGCGGCGGGGATCCGACCGCCAGCCGGAGACGCAAGGCCCGGCTCCCCTCCCAGGTTGTCATCTCGTCGGGGAGTGAGGAGTCCGGTGCCGCGTCCCAGGCCGCAGCTGCCGGGGGGAGGTCCAAGAGGCGGAGGTTGCAGTTGGACTCCTCGGCAGCAGAAGGGGCAGCTGGGACCCCACAGGGCCCAACGGGGGAAGATGGCACAGAGTCATCCAGGTTGGTGGGGGGTTTGGTGGAGGAGGAGGCCGTGCAAGCACCGGAGACGGGGTCTGGGGGTGGGGATCCCACTGGTGCTAGTGGTGCAGTGCAGGACCAGGGACAGGAGGCAGCACAGGCCGCCGCGGAGGTGCCTGTGTGCAATCCTGTCTCTGATCCTGTCCCTGCATCATCTTGCACCAGCAGGGATGCCCATGTCCAGACCAGTTTTCAGGCAGGGGATGAGCTGACGTCAACTGGCCTTCCCCTGCCTGCGGACGTGGCTATCCAGGCCCGGGTTGAGCCTGTCCTGGCTGGAGTGGCGTTGCGTCAACGGGCCATGCGAGGCGACCTGCAGTCTTTTCATGAAGAGACTGCAGGTCATCTCGAATGGCTCGTTGACCACGTCAGCCTGCTGGGACAGGTCACCCAGGCCGGATTCCTCCGTCTGATGGGGCTTGCCACGACCCCCTCCTCAGCTGGACCCCCTACGCGCCAGTCGTCCTCTGTGCCATCTTCCCACCCATCAGTCACCTGGGTGCCCTGTGGAGCTGCCTCTGACGGTGCGGCCAGGCTGGTGGAGGAGGCATCCCTGCCACAGTCGGGAGTCGGACGTCCAGCAGGGGTGGCCACGTCAACGACTGCACCCCAGCCGGCGGAGGATGTGCAGGCAGCAGGAGGCAGTGCAGGGGCAGAGGCACAGCAGCAGCAGCTCCATGGTGGGAGCCATGAAGGCTCGGGGCCTTCAACATCGGAGGGGCAGGCATCGGCCGGAGGGCAGGAGGACCCAGGACAAAAAGTGTCTTCCGTGTGGCAGCGGTTGGGCCACGCCATAGATGCGGAGCGGCAGCGGGCGGAAGAGGCACGGCTCTCAATGGTCAGGGCGGAGAACTCCATGCAGAGGGCCCTGAGGCGGGTCGAGTGCCTCGAGGCAATCCGCAGGGCTTTGGAGGTGGACACGTCGACGGCCCTGCGGACCCTCGGGGCCATGGAGGTGGACCGCCTCCGGGACATAGAGGAGGAGTTCGATGATGCCCTGGCCCGGCACATCCAGAAGTGAGCCGTGGAACTAGCCCGCTGCCCTTGTACATAGTTATGTAGGTAGTGTTAAGTTTCATTTTTGTTTTTATTTCATTTGGACCTTTTGGACATTGGCCACATTTTTGTATATAGTTTTTTTTATTAGTTAGTGTAGTTAGTTAGGTTTCCTTTATTTTGTTGGGATGATGGACCCTGGCTTCTTGCTTTGTACATAGTTGTGGACTTGTACATATTTTTTTTTTTGAATTATCCATGGATCAATGGCTTATGTTTTTTTTTCACATTGGATTTTGTTTGGTGGACATTGACTTTGTAGTACATTACTTTGGATTTCTATATTCTTTGATTTTTTCTTTTTTTTGGACGGACATGCTTCTTTTCATTTTTTTCCATTCACATTTCAGTTTCTTCATTTTTGTTTCTATTCATCTTTCCTTTAATACATTATTTATTTGTTGCACTTCAATGTGTGGTGTCTCATTGTTTTCATGCATTTCATGTTATGTGTTTTGAGATTCACTGACACCCATTGGGTGTATGTGAGGGACATGTGTTTGTTTTGGAACTTGCAATTGGTGTTCTGTGATGTAATTGCAGAATATGAGTGGGTGGATGCAATACTCGGGTGGGTGTTTTGCATTTGGGGGCTGACCATAGAGACCAGGGATCTGGACTGTGATGACATGTTGGGTGGGGAACATGAGTTGGACATGGGTGGGGGCCTGCTGGCAGGTGCCCCACAGTGCTGGGGGGTGGGAGACATGAGTGGGGGCCTGGTGGAGGGTGCCCCTGGATGCTAGGGGGTGGGGGTGCAGGGGGACATGAGTGGGGGCCTGTTTGAGGCTGCCCCTGCACTGCTGGGGGGTGGGGGTGCTGGGAGACATGAGTGGGGGCCTGGTGGAGGGTGCCCCTGGATGCTGGGGGGGTGGGGGTGGTGGGAGACATGAGTGGGGGCCTGGTGGAGGGTGCCCCTGGATGCTGGGGGGGTGGGGGTGGTGGGAGACATGAGTGGGGGCCTGGTGGAGGGTGCCCCTGGATGCTGGGGGGTGGGTGTGCTGGGAGACATGTGTGGGGGCCTGGTGGAGGGTGCCCCTGGATGCTGGGGGGGTGGGTGTGCTGGGAGACATGTGTGGGGGCCTGGTGGAGGGTGCCCCTGGATGCTGGGGGGGTGGGGGTGGTGGGAGACATGAGTGGGGGCCTGGTGGAGGGTGCCCTGCACTGCTGGGGAGTGGGGGTGATGGGAGACATGAGTGGGTGCCAGGTGGAGGGTGCCCCTGGATGCTGGGGGGGTGGGGGTGGTGGGAGACATGAGTGGGGGCCTGGTGGAGGGTGCCCTGCACTGCTGGGGAGTGGGGGTGATGGGAGACATGAGTGGGTGCCAGGTGGAGGGTGCCCCTGGATGCTGGGGGGGTGGGGGTGGTGGGAGACATGGGTGGGGGCCTGCTGGCAGGTGCCCCACAGTGCTGGGGGGTGGGAGACATGAGTGGGGGCCTGGTGGAGGGTGCCCCTGGATGCTAGGGGGTGGGGGTGCAGGGGGACATGAGTGGGGGCCTGTTTGAGGCTGCCCCTGCACTGCTGGGGGGTGGGGGTGGGGGGAGACATGAGTGGGGGCCTGGTGGAGGGTGCCCCTGGTGGCTGGGGGGTGGGGGTGGTGGGAGACATGAGTGGGGGCCTGGTGGAGGGTGCCCCTGCACTGCTGGGGAGTGGGGGTGATGGGAGACATGAGTGGGTGCCAGGTGGAGGGTGCCCCTGGATGCTGGGGGGGTGGGGGTGGTGGGAGACATGGGTGGGGGCCTGCTGGCAGGTGCCCCACAGTGCTGGGGGGTGGGAGACATGAGTGGGGGCCTGGTGGAGGGTGCCCCTGGATGCTGGGGGGGTGGGGGTGGTGGGAGACATGAGTGGGGGCCTGGTGGAGGGTGCCCCTGGATGCTGGGGGGGTGGGGGTGGTGGGAGACATGAGTGGGGGCCTGGTGGAGGGTGCCCCTGGATGCTGGGGGGTGGGTGTGCTGGGAGACATGTGTGGGGGCCTGGTGGAGGGTGCCCCTGGATGCTGGGGGGGTGGGTGTGCTGGGAGACATGTGTGGGGGCCTGGTGGAGGGTGCCCCTGGATGCTGGGGGGGTGGGGGTGGTGGGAGACATGAGTGGGGGCCTGTTTGAGGCTGCCCCTGCACTGCTGGGGGGTGGGGGTGGGGGGAGACATGAGTGGGGGCCTGGTGGAGGGTGCCCCTGGATGCTGGGGGGGTGGGGGTGGTGGGAGACATGGGTGGGGGCCTGCTGGCAGGTGCCCCACAGTGCTGGGGGGTGGGAGACATGAGTGGGGGCCTGGTGGAGGGTGCCCCTGGATGCTAGGGGGTGGGGGTGCAGGGGGACATGAGTGGGGGCCTGTTTGAGGCTGCCCCTGCACTGCTGGGGGGTGGGGGATGGGGGGAGACATGGGTGGGGGCCTGCTGGAGGCTGCCCCTGGTGGCTGGGGGTGCAGGGGGACATGCGTTGGTGGGCAGTAGTGCTAGTTGATATGTGGGTTGGCTGGTGGGCATGGCCATGGTGGATGGGGTGCCTGCAGGACATGTGCTGGGTAGGCCCCTGTGGTGTGAGCCACCTGCAGGGGCCGTGGAGGGTGTAGAGGGTACACTGTAGAGGGTGTGCTGCTCCCCGCGCACCCCCGAAATACACGTACCCCGCTCAATCGCGTGTGGAACTTCCCGCGCACCCCTGATATCCACGTACCCGGCCAAATCGCGTGTGTCACTTCCCGCGCACCCCCGAAATACACGTACCCCGCTCAATCGCGTGTGGAACTTCCCGCGCACCCCTGAAATCCACGTACCCGGCCAAATCGCGTGTGGAACTTCCCGCGCACCCCTGAAATCCACGTACCCGGCCAAATCGCGTGTGGAACTTCCCGCGCACCCCTGATATCCACGTACCAGGCCGAATCGCGTGTGGAACTTCCCGCGCACCCCCGAAATACACGTACCCCGCTCAATCGCGTGTGGAACTTCCCGCGCACCCCTGAAATCCACGTACCCGGCCAAATCGCGTGTGTCACTTCCCGCGCACCCCCGAAATACACGTACCCCGCTCAATCGCGTGTGGAACTTCCCGCGCACCCCTGAAATCCACGTACCCGGCCAAATCGCGTGTGGAACTTCCCGCGCACCCCCGAAATACACGTACCCCGCTCAATCGCGTGTGGAACTTCCCGCGCACCCCTGAAATCCACGTACCCGGCCAAATCGCGTGTGTCACTTCCCGCGCACCCCCGAAATACACGTACCCCGCTCAATCGCGTGTGGAACTTCCCGCGCACCCCTGAAATCCACGTACCCGGCCAAATCGCGTGTGGAACTTCCCGCGCACCCCCGAAATACACGTACCCCGCTCAATCGCGTGTGGAACTTCCCGCGCACCCCTGAAATCCACGTACCCGGCCAAATCGCGTGTGGAACTTCCCGCGCACCCTGATATCCACGTACCCGGCCAAATCGCGTGTGGAACTTCCCGCGCACCCCCGAAATACACGTACCCCGCTCAATCGCGTGTGGAACTTCCCGCGCACCCCTGATATCCACGTACCCGGCCAAATCGCGTGTGGAACTTCCCGCGCACCCCCGAAATACACGTACCCCGCTCAATCGCGTGTGGAACTTCCCGCGCACCCCTGAAATCCACGTACCCGGCCAAATCGCGTGTGGAACTTCCCGCGCACCCCTGATATCCACGTACCCGGCCAAATCGCGTGTGGAACTTCCCGCGCACCCCTGAAATCCACGTACCCGGCCAAATCGCGTGTGGAACTTCCCGCGCACCCCCGAAATACACATACCCCGCTCAATCGCGTGTGGAACTTCCTGCGCACCCATGAAATCCACGTACCCGGCCAAATCGCGTGTGGAACTTCCCGCGCACCCCTGATATCCACGTACCCGGCCAAATCGCGTGTGGAACTTCCCGCGCACCCCCGAAATACACGTACCCGGCCAAATCGCGTGTGGAACTTCCCGCGCACCCCCGAAATCCACGTACCCGGCCAAATCGCGTGTGGAACTTCCCGCGCACCCCTGATATCCACGTACCCGGCCAAATCGCGTGTGGAACTTCCCGCACACCCCCGAAATACACGTACCCCGCTCAATCGCGTGTGTCACTTCCCGCGCACCCCCGGAATACACGTAGCCCGCTCATTCGCGTGTGTAACTTCCCGCGCACCCCCGGAATACACGTACCCCGCTCAATCGCGTATTTTACTTCCCGCGGCGCCACTTTTTTGATGCGCTGGGACTCTACCGCCTGCCTTCGTGTGGCGGACGTGTTTCAGCTTGTGCGCGGCTTTGGCTGTGCGTGGGTTTGCCCTATTCCATTCCATGAATACGTGTGGTTCGTGTGCGTGTGGGCGTTACCTCTGCTTCCGTGCAGTGCATCCCCAGTTACGCCCTTATTTTCGCGTGTTGTTCCCCATTCCGCGCGTTACGCCCCATGTCCCGCCCACTTTCTGCTGTGTGCGCTGAGGTTGTGCGCTTTCACTGTGCGCGTCGCGCACCGTCGCGCACGCCTTTCGCGATGTTGCAGTGACTTGTGCGCCATGCACGGGTTTGGCGCACATCGCGCGGTGAACACGCGCAGGGACTTCCATGAATCGCGCGCGTGCGCGTGCGCCTGTTTTTTTCCGCTTGCGCCTGCTTGCGCCTGCTTGCGCCTACTTGCGCGTAGATTTTCGGCGCACGTTTGTTCCATGAATCGGCCCCTTAATTTTTATAATTTTCTTTCGAGCTGAACAAAGCATCACTTTAGTTTTGTCCCGATGTAATTGAAGAGGCAATAATGAAGTCTAAGAAAGCATTAATCAACCACTGTATACCCAATTTGGAGCAATTAAAAAGCAAAAAAATTATCGCCATATGCCAGCCACATCGTTTTCATATGGCTGATTTCAGGTGTTACGAATGCGGCTGGTGAAAGGAACTCCTCGATGTCCACCATGTAGAGATTAAATAGGCAAGGAGCCAGCACACATCCCTGCCTAACTCCTCTAGAGGTCGGTATCTTGCGTGAAAGTGTGTATTTATGATCAAGTCTCACCAGAAGGTTTGTTTGGGTGGGAAGGCTAATAATAAACTGAAGCAGTCCCTCTGGGATCCCCCACTTTTTTTTAAATTTTGACCACAACAATCTCTATCTACTGCATCAAAGGTAGCAGAAAGATCAATTGTTGCGACATTGCAATGGCATTTTCTGAACTCATAATACATTTCAAGGTGAAGCCATTTATAAATGTACCAAGGTGTTTTTGGAAGCCTGTTTGCCATTTTTTAATCATACCCACGCCTGATTGCCCATTCTCCAGGTGCTGCAGCAGCAAGGCAACACACACCTTGCAGTATGGCTATTGGGAGATAATTGATTGGTTTAAGGCGAGAGACCTTCTTATAGATAGGTATGATATTGGCTGTGGACAATGATTGAGGAAAGGAGTTGGATAGAGCAATGTCATTAAAACAGTGGTCATTCCCATTTATGTGTAATTTTCCCTCCAGTTGTGAACCCACCAACTTTTTGCTGATGTTTAACACCATAGTCTGACTTTACCAGAGGAGCCCAGCCTTCCGCTGCACTCCTCTGGGCTTTTCGCTCACTTCATATAGGGAAACTGACATGCCCTTAAGACAGTCAGTACTGGGAGACTTTGTTTCCCTTAGTCCTTTCCAATGTTGCAACATTTCTGCAACATGTAACAAGTGTACAATGTACCTTATTCTACAGTACACTTGGGTCTATTAGTCATTTCAAAAGGCCCTAGATACTCTTGAAGGATTTTTTTAGGACAAGTGCCTTGGACAGGGCTGGTGGCAGCTTATCATTTCGTATATTTTTAACCCTTTTCTGCCAGCTAAACCATGATTACTGCGTTTGGCACGAATAGGTGGCCTGGCTCCAGAATGGCCACAAGGTTCTTTGTCCTGTCCTTTGGCCATCGTGCCCCTTCACCTTCTACAGGTCGAGCCAACTGGGCTCAGTCCTTATTTGGGCATGCATTGTCCTGCGAAACACCAAGCTTTTGCAGGTTTCTGCATGCCTTGTGTGTGTGCCTCCAGTTGTGAACCCACCAACTTTTTGCTGATGTTTAACACCATAGTCTGACTTTAGCAGAGGAGCCCAGACTTCTGCTGCACTCCTCTGGGCTTTTCGCTCACTTCATATAGGGAAACTGACATGCCCTTAAGATAGTCAGTACTGGGAGACTTTGTTTCCCTTAGTCCTTTCCAATGTTGCAACTTTTCTGCAACATGTAACAAGTGTACACTGTACCTTATTGTACAGTACACTTGGGTCTATTAGTCATTTCAAAAGGCCCTAGATACTCTTGAAGGATTTTTTAGGACAAGTGCCTTGGACAGGGCTGGTGGCAGCTTATCATTTCATATATTTTTAACCCTTTTCTGCCAGCTAAACCACGATTACTGCGTTTGGCACGAATAGGTGGCCTGGCTCCAGAATGGCCACAAGGTTCTTTGTCCTGTCCTTTGGCCATCGTGCCCCTTCACCTTCTACAGGTCGAGCCAACTGGGCTCAGTCCTTATTTGGGCATGCATTGTCCTGCGAAACACCAAGCTTTTGCAGGTTTCTGCATGCCTTGTGTGTGTGCCTCCAGGATAGGATGTGGGCTGGAACGTCTGGTTCCAATACACATCCTGGGTGCCAGAGAATCTAGAGTGCTGTGAATGCCTGGGACCACTGTGGTCCATGATTGGTCCACATATGGTATGCCTGCATGTGAGCAGATCTCCCATTGGATCCTCGTTGTTTTGGCGCGAAGGAGATTCTGGACAAGAGAAGGCCCCAAACACACATACAATGTTCACTGAACAAAGGATTGGATCCAAGTATCCTGAAACTAAGAAGATGAGTTGAGGATCCGCTGGTGACCCGCTGGAAGGTTTGGCACCCTGAGCCGCTGTCGTCCCTTGGGACCCCTCTGCATATGGTCATCCTAGAAGGTCTGTGAAGACACTTTGACCCATTGGAATAGTGGGACCAACTATTCTTGGCACCTTCAACAAACCTTGCAAGTAAGCCTTCTCAGAAGTGTCCCTGGGCCAACCAGTCGGCTGACCAGCTTATGCAGACTCTTTGCTCTGATACCGTCGCCATTTTGAGGAGGCCCTCGAAACCTGGTAATTCACTAGCTCTCTGTTCATGGGACTCTCACACTGAATTTCATGCACTTGGCATTTCCAGGTCTGGAGTAAAGTGAGTGCGCCCGAACCGGAGTATACACGGTTACTGTGTCGCCCAGCCGTATTCACGATGTTTGCAGGTGTACTGCATTTGTGCCCCTCTCGCCCCTGAAGCCTGCTGCAGTGAAACTGGCCTGATCCATCCACCAGGAGTGGAGAAATCGCCACTCTCCCATTTGGGAATCATCACTGTATCTTTGTTGCTGAAAGCCGCAGAGCCGCCAAATTTCCGCACATGAACCTGCAACCAAAGTGGACTCAACTGCCGAAGTTTAGTCTGCAGTGCGCCGGGGATCGGTGAGTAATCACAACCCTAACCGGTAGCCCCTAGCACCTCCATCCATTTTTACGCACGAGTGGCCCTTGGTGGCCCCGCTCCTTGCCACTGCTAGTGCGAACTAGCAAACTATTCCCAACTCTTGGAATCATCTCTGCCCCCAAGTGGAGATCCTCCTTGAATAGTGGGAACCTTTTCTTCATCGCCTCACCCACCTTCCTGAGTTGCTACAGACTGTTGAAGACCTTGTTTTGCCCATTTGAACTACTGTGTGCGCTGGCATTGCATGTACATTTGAGCATTAGGCTCCACTCTTCATAGGGATTGGACTGCCTATTAGGAGTGTGTTGGATGCAGAAGGGACTTAAGACTATTTGCACTGCCTGTTTCCTTCCCCTTTTAGGTTGTGGACCCATTTTGTCCATTAACCTTTTAGACCACAACGGTCTTGTATATATGTATTTAGATAGGATTGTGTTGGCATAATAATATTACTGTGAATTGATTTGTGTGTTGAAACTCAAAGGCCTAGAAATAAATGTATATGTATTTTTAATATATCTACACCTGACTGGGAGTGATTAGTAACTGTCCTTTACTCTGTGTGCTCATTGAGGTCTTTCAGTCACCCTCACCCCTCCTGAGACCTAGTCTTGACCACTGCCAAGCTACCTTGATTGGCCTGGCTTGTCCAGAAGGTTACCCTGTTCCAGGAAACTAGGCTGGCCTTCTGAACCTCTGCCCACCAGGTCAGAGTTCAGAAATCCATCTTAACAGTCATAATCAATGCCCATACTTCAGAGTTACCTTTAAGTAATAAATTGGATAATCTGTTGGGCCCAGGGGCCATAGAGGTACCAATTCGACTAACAATATTTTAATAGACTCTGTGTCTAATCCAAGGCCATTGGCGAGCAAGCAAAGAAACGCATAGTGACTGTGTTTACCAGAGAGGCAAATAGATTGCAGCAATACATCACCCAAGTTAGTTCAGGGATGGGACTTAGTAAACTCTCTAATTGAGGCTTACCAATAGAATTCATAGGTTTCTAGAACTATTGGGTATTGTGTTCGTTTAAAGTAGTCAAAATACATTCAGCATCATTCTGAATTCTAAGAGTAACATTTCCTTAAGCCAATTCCGGTAGCGCTGTTTGATTTTCCTAATGCTCACGTCTTTCTCTAGGAGGGATATTATACTTATTGAGCGATCTAATCCGTGACATCATCTCCTTTTTCCTTCCAGCTACCTCCAGGTCAAAGCAAAGAGTGTGTTCCTTATAAGCAATCCTAGAGTGATTCTCCCTAGGTTTAAAGGGGTAGTTTGGTCAGAGATTTTACTGTCCCAATTGATCGGATATGTATTTCAGACAATACATCGATCATTTTTAAAAATAATTCCGATGAAACTACTCAAATATTTCTCACTTTAACACTTGCAAAAACAATGGGTCGGTACCGCCATCTTGTGCTAATCTTATCCATCGATCCATCATCCTAAATTCAAGTGCCCTTGAGGCATTCATTCAGTTCATTCGCCCCTAATGTTGACATCGCTATATGCTCACGATGAGCTCCAGCTATTTTAATGATGTTAGTGGGCAGCGTAGCCAAACGTACCCTGGTCATAACCAGCGTGATAACATTATCTAACACAGAAGCAGGAATAAACACACATATCCACAACAGACACAACATTTGTGTTTCTTTTCACAAATGTTGTGAAAAGAAACAGAGCAGATAACAACTGTTTCTTTTGAAGATAACAGCAATAGCTGGGAGTGTAACAAGTACTTTTAATTTTGACATAACGCTGAAAATGGGCCTCATTCCAAGTCTGATGGTACCCCACCGGCAGCCTGGCGGGTACCATCAGACTTGGAATGAGGCCCATTTTGAAGAGTGCCACACATTATTTGAATCTTGAAGTCAACCTTTAAACAAGTTCAAGTTCAGGAGGGCATACCTCTTTTGCAATGTCACGTGGCATAGGCTTGGCCCTGAAAAACACAATCTGGATCAATTCCATGCATTTGCATGGCTAGCACATTCAATGGTAAATCTTTCATAAATTCAAAATCCATATGCTGGAAGATTGGCTTTGCCACCCACTGTTTGCTTCTTTTTGTAAACTCCTTGTTGTAACGAGGCATCCCGAAAATTCCTTTAGTTTTTGCTTGTTCCCATCCAAGATTTGCATGTATGCAAGTACAGCCAGTATTGTTCTGGCCTCCATACCATCTATGACAAAATGCAACATTTTAGGTCGGTACTTTAGGCACATATTATGCAACACCTCCAAATCTCCAGTGTGGCAGAACTCGGAGAGTACCCTCATGTTTCTTGAAAGCATTTCTTCTCAAGTGCTCTGTGAAGAGGGGAGCCTGGGATCAACCACCTTTTCTTATGCTCCTGCTCCTTGCTCAATGGTCCATGTGCACATTTGTGGAAATGTTCATTTTCTTTTAAAGCAGAATATCTACAGATCCATGACAAGTTTTTGAGCTCCATCAAAAATTGTTGCTGATAGACTGTGACCAATGTAAAATGTTTTCTGTAGCCTTTTTTTCAGCAGCTGTAATTTTTTTATAAATTGATTTTGTGACGTGCCGGACATCATTATGTCTGGGAACTGTTCTTGCATGGCATTGGCTATTGAAACGTTCCTGTCAGTGGCTATCAGGTCTATTTGCATTCCACTGGATTGCAGAAGTTGAATGGATTTAATGAAACCATATTTTTCCATGGCAGCATAAGGTGTACATTCACATAGTTGCACAATGACTGACCTCGCAATTGTTTTGGTTTCCATGTCTTGGAAGTCATTAGTGCAGTATTTAGCAGGAAAACATGGATTTTACACTGTCCATCACCTGCAAGCCAGAGTCTTTTGCCAGCGAAAGCATTGTCCATTGACATCTATTTGTGTGTCCATGCCTGGCTAATAGAGGGGAACAAGAAAACCTTCTGATTTTTGTAGTACTAGGATTTTGAAATGAACTTGAGTCCCAAACAGTACAAAAAACTTGAAATTGTACTGTACATTGATCCGCTAAACAACAAAGTAGTTGAAGAAAGTACATTTCCAGCAGGCACTTTTCCAAGTATAGGTTGAGCAGACTATGAATATGAGTTATTGTGGTGTACACAGCTTCCCTTGATCTTCAGGTTTGTGCCTTTGACTACACGAGTAAACTACACCAATTGCTCCCCACAAATCCTTGTATGCAATTTATGATCACATTTAATCATTTTCATAATCTAGATCAGTCAGCAGTCAAGTAAAATGTGTTTTGGTTCCTTTAATAGCCAATCATCCAGAAGTATAGTTGTTTGCAATTCCATGGAGGTGGATAAGTCCTCAACACTAGGAAGAGTGAAGTCTAAATCACACACACAATCATCAATCAGTAGCGAAGATGCTTCTTTTATTTGGGTGTGTGATATTTCTGATTTTTCCACATGAATTGCAGAAACAGGGAACATTGTCTGTTTCTCAGATAGTCTTTTTTAGAGGGTGTTGATTGTGTGAGCAGTTCTGCAAGCAATTCTGAAACATCTTCTGCCTTGTCCATTTCTTCAGGGTGGTGTTGTGTGATGTAACAATGATCCAGGCTTACTTTCCATGGGTCACTGCTGACATTCAATTCAAATTCCAGCCACTTGACATTTGCCTCATGACACTGAATCTTGCAAGGACTATGCTGAGCCTCAAAATGTAGCGGGTCCCAAGTGACAAATGTTTGGCAAGTGACATCATTAGTTTGTTGTCCTCCTCTTCTTCCTAGGCCTCTAATCAAAGAAGAAAACAAGATGATTAATGTCAAACAAACATACAGAATATATGAATTACAACATGAAAATGAAATACACATGAAATAACTGATAAAGAACTTATTTTTTAAACCCTTTCTGATATGTAACCTTGTTTTCCAAATGTTCCTTGAAACAGTCAAATTGGATTTGCCGACCACCAGAAAAAGCTGAAAAACAGCATTTTGAAATTGTATTAACATTGAAATGTACTCTTCCACTTAAATATAAATATATATACATATATAACAAAATGTCACTATGGAAACCATTAAAATATTACATCAGAGTTAAATGGATTATAACTGATATTTTACAATATCTCATGTATGCCTCTTGTCCATGTGTCTCTTCAATTTGGCCCGCTTCCGTAGTACATTCCTTGTACATACCAAATTCAAAGAACATTGGCTAAATTGTTAAACAAATCAATGTTAAAATCTTTGATCTCACAAAGCACATCTTGAGAAAGTTGATTTAATGATTGTCGACCTTACAATATCAGTTAAACTATGTAAATCGTCTAATTATCATTTAAAAATTAGTATTGACATGAAGTCGAACACTGTGTACCTGTAACATTTTTAAAAAGACATATTTGAAAACTGTATCTGATAACCTTCAGACATGTCACAGGGAGTTGGTGTGAGATCATCCTGCAAAACGTATTGATTAAATTGTCGACTCTTTAATGCGTTGTAATGTTATTTTGTTTAACCGATTCAATTTGTTGCTAAGCAGCTAAAGTTTATAAACAAAATCATAAACCATTCATATAGTGAAAGGGTCTATGTTATTCAGTGACAAAGTACATTTTCCTGAAGGTGTACTTCCATTGTTGCATTTGTTTCTGCGATAAATAAATCAAGGTTGTTGATCTAATGCTTTGCATTTTGCTGACAGTATAGCAAATTATCAAAACATAAGTTATCTAAAATGTAAAAAAGATATTGTTAATAAATAATTATTAGTATCAATCAAGAAATGATCTATCTCATCCTCCAGACCAGTTGCAGTAGAAGAATGTATGTTGTTGAAGTTCCAGGCTTCCCCTATATAACAGTAATTGTAATAATAAAGATTTAACATTTAAAACATTACATTTAATAGATGATCATTATTAACAACAAAACCTACAACCCAGTCAATAATTATTAGTATCAATCAAGAAATGATCTATCTCATCCTCCAGACCAGTTGCAGTAGAAGAATGTATGTTGTTGAAGTTCCAGGCTCCCCCTATATAACAGTAATTGTAATAATAAAGATTTAACATTTAAAAAATTACATTTAATAGATGATCATTATTAACAACAAAACCTACAACCCAGTTTGCATCAAAAGGTAATATTATATATAAAAATAATCAATTTGTTTTAAGTTGAACTTGAGCAAATACATATTTTGTATAGTCACATCTGAAGGAATATTCTTAAAAAACGACTCGAAATGGCGAGTGAGGTTGCTGTTGACTCCAGAATAGTGGTCGATGTAGCATTACGGTCCATTAATGGATGTATACATTCATACCATTGTTCAATAGAAAATGGACATTAGTATTATAATGCAAGTTGTTTGGCCTCATCATTAGGATGTTGGACATGTCTGTGGTTTCCTCCATGGTAAGGGTCTGTAAGTACTATTCTCTCACCAGCCAAATCACGTGAAAACTCCTCGCGCACCGACTTGAATACACGTACCCCGCTCGCACCAGCCAAATCACGTGAAAAGGGCCTACCGTAATCCTGTGAATACACGTACCCTGCAAACGTCAGCCAAATCACGTGAAAATCGCCTTCTGCACCCCCTTGAATATGCGTGCCTCGCTCGCGCAAGCAAAATCATGTAAAAAGCATCTCGCGCCCCCCCCTTGAATACGCGTAGCTAGCTCCCATGACCATGTCTGCAGGTAGCCCACACCACAAACGACTACACCATCACCTGTGACCATGCCCGCAGGCAGCCCCCACTACAAGGGATACCCCCATCACCCGTGACCATGCCTGCAGGTAGCCCACACCACAAGGGACCACCCCATCACCTGTGACCATGCCCGCAAGCAGACCACACCACAAGGGACCCCCATCACCCGTGACCATGCCTGCAGGCAGCCCACACCAGAAGGGACCACACCATCACCTGTGACCATGCCCGCAGCCAGCCCACACTGCAAGGGACCCCCCCATCACCGTGACCATGCCTGCAGGCAGCCCACACCACAAGGGAACACACCATCACCTGTGACCATGCACGCAGGCAGCCCACACCACAAGGGACCCCCATCACCCATAACCATGCCTGCAGACAGCCCACACCACAAGGACCACACCATCACCTGTGACTATGCCCACAGCCAGCCCACATCACAAGGGACCCCCCCATCACCTGTGACCATGCCTGCAGTCAGCCCACACCACAAGGGACCACACCATCACCTGTGACCATGCCTGCAGGCAGCCCACAGAGCACCATGTACTGCAGACAGCCCCCGACTCATGTCAACCCACACCACCAGTGACGGCAAACTGCAGGAAGATCCCGACTCATATCACCCCACCCCACAGTGACGGCAACCTGCAGGCAGGCCCCGACTCATGTCCCTCCCCAGTGACAGTAATCTGCCGGCAGGCCCTGATTCATGACCCCCCCAGTGATGGCAACCTGCAGGAAATCCCAACTCATGTTCCCCCCCACAGTGACAGCAACCTGCAGGCAGGCCCCGACTCATGTCCCCCCACAGTGACGGCAACCTGCAGGCAGACCCGACTCATGTTCCCCCACCCCACCAGTGACGGCAACCTGCAGGCAAGCCCCGACTCATGTCCCACCACCCCACAGAGACGGCAACCTGCAGGCAGGCCCCGACTCATGTCCCCCCACCAAACACATTGTCACAACATAATCATGTAGCAAATGTCCACCCAAATGCCACCCCACACAGCCCCCCTCAGTGCAACTCCACACCCATTCATTGGCCCCACTGCACAGTACTGGCCCCATGGCATGGCATTCACAAAAGCACACATGCATGCACCCAAATACACGTCCAATATAGCCACACAATAGTGGCACATGCCTGAGCCAATGGCGATTGACACATGCACCAAACAATTGAGAGCAGACACAATCAGATTTGACTAAATGTAAATGTATTAAAAAAAATGAAAAAACACCAAATAAAAATCAAAATTGAGAATGGAAATGAAATGAACGTAAACGCATTGAAATGCAAAATCCAAATGAATATGAAAATCAAAAAAAAAGAAAATCCTGAAACTTGTCCTTGTCCAAAGTAATGTTTGCAGTTCCAAAGAAAAAACAAATAATAAACCATTACTCTATGGGAAAATAAAAGCCAAACAATCCAACTATGTACAAGGAAGGATGAAGGGTCCATGAACCCAAAAGCCAGAATGATCCTAAAAAACACCCTACAAAAAGTGGTGCAAAGCCCATGTCCTCCAAACAAAAAATAAAAAGAAAGGAAACCTAACACTAAAGAACTATATACAATGGCAGCGGGCTAGTCCTACGGCTCACCGTTGTTACCAAGAGTTTTGGCCAGGGCATCCTTCGAACTCCGTGTTTGTAGCCCGAAGGCGGGACTCAGCTCTCACCTCGGTGGCTTGCAGGGACTCTGCCATGCTCCTAACCAACTCCCTGCAAGTCTCCTCGAGGAACTCCACCAGCCTATCTGCCCACCGCATGGAGTTCTCCACCCTGACCATAGTGAGCCATACACTCGCTGCCCGCTGCCGTTCTGCACCTATTTTCCGGCCCATCCACTGCCACACGGAAGACAAACTTTGTCCTGGGTCCTCCTGCCCTTTGGCTGATGCTTGCCCCCGTGATGTAGTTGGCCCTGAGTCTTGGCACCTCCCACGTCCAGCCTGCTGCTGCCTTGATGCCATCTGCCTATGCCACCATGACTGCCTCCAGGACGCTGACAACCCCCGGGGCTTTCGTGCATGTGCCCTGCTTGAAGGTGCCTACACAACCTCCAATGTCAGGGGTCCTGTTGCTGGGGTGACCACATCTGCTGAACCTCCGACTCCCAACTGTGGCAGGGATGGGATCTCCACCAGACTGGCTGTGGTGGAGGAGACAAGTCCACAATAGGTCCACAGGGGGCCCTGGCGGCATGTGGGCCGGAAGATGGAGTATGACTGCCGCATAGCGGATGAAGAGGAGGAGGGGGTCACACCAAGGTCCTGCACATGTAGCAAAGCTGTGACAATGAGCCGTCCTAGCCAGTTCAGGATGGCACACACCTGTTTGTGATGACGTGCATGGTCCTGCCAGGAAGCACGCACATCATCACGAATGATGCATGTGCGCATCGTGACACAGACCAGGACGGTCTCAACCCTGTCACTGATTGCATCATCCGCAGGTAGAGGAAGGTCAGTTGACGTGGACTCATCCTCTACCTGTGGACGGCCCTGGACTGAGGCATCCATGCCAGTGCACCATGATGCAGTCACAGTATCAGGGAAAGGATTAGGCACAGGCCCCTCCACGGCGACCTGTGCTGCCTCCTGCTCCTGCTCCTGGACTGCACCAAGTGCACCGGTGCCATCACCCCCACCCAGGCCCCATGTGCGGGTCTGATGCAGCTTCCTCCTCCACCTCACCCACCACTGACCTTGATGCCTCTGCACAGTCTTCCGCACTGGATTGGCCCTGTGAAGGCTCAACTGCCCCTTCCACTGCCGAGGAGCCCACGTCTGCCCTCGCCCTCTTGGGCATCCCCTCGGCAGCTGCAGCCACGGACACAGCACCAGTCCCTGCACTCCCGGAAGATGACCTAACCTGGGAGGGTGACTTGGCCTTGCATCTCCGGCTGGTAGAGGCATCCTTGCTGCTTTGCTCCACAATGCTGTCTCCGTCCTCTTCCTCAATCACCGCTGTAGATAGGGAGACATTGAACACAAGCATTAGAGTACTGAACAATAGTCTGCTAGACACAAAGCAAATACACATGAGTGGTACTGTCAAACATCACAACCATCATCACCGTCCACAACACATGGCTCAGTGCAAGCAACACACATGCACAAACAATCATAGCACGTGCCTCAGACATTTGCATCCATGTCCAAGGCACTGCGGGAACTTCAGAAGGGGGGCTGAACCCCACATGCATCATGGGACATGCACATCACATGCACCCACACCACCGGACAGTCATGCATCTGGCCATGTCTACCTCCCGTCACAGTGCACTCATGGACAAATGTGCTGCATCAGTCAATGACACATTGTGATGCTCATGTGTCATGCATCCATGGCATTTTCCAGTCACACACACTACTCAGACACACACACGTGTACACCATCCATGACGATAAAGGTGACATAAGCATCCATGTATCACACCCCAAACATTGCCAAGTCCAGACACAGGCATGCAAACATGTGTGCACTGTCACATGCTGGTGCACATCATGCATTGCAACACAGACACCATTGATGTGGAACACGCTGGACTGGACTCACATGCAGCACTGTCATGTCCCTGCACACAGACATCCATACATGGGGCATGACAGACATAAGTCCAAGGTGCACACTCCAGCCATACCTCAACATGCACTACGCTGGACAAGAACACATGGACACTTACCAACCACTCAACTCCAGACGGGTCTGGTACAGTAGGACCAGGTGGTGAAGCGCTGGGAGTATGTGCTCTAGGACCCTCATCTGGTTGTTGGTCAACTGGGTCCGGCGCCCCACTTCATCTTCAGCCTCAACGAGGCACCGGCCTTGTGGAGGGTCCTGGACCTGAAGTCCTCCCAGCGCGTCCGGACGTGGTCGTAGTCACGGGATGCCACCCCCTCCTCGTTGATGGCACCCACAATGATCTCCCAGATACTCCTCCGTCCTTCCTTGTCGGTGCGCGATGTTGAGAAGAGGGCATCATAATGTCCCATGACTTACTGCACCAGGATGCCAACTTCATTGGCAGTGAAGCCGGGAGGTTGCCACTGACCCCAGATGGTGTTTGGTCTGACATGGCAACCCCCGAGGCAGGTGCAGGTGGGCAACTGGGTCCTGGGGCTGGGCTGTGGAGCGATGGTACAGCATTCGGGAGTCTTCTGTTTCAGGAGGGGTGGTCGCAGCAACAGGATCCCTAGCAATGTCTTCTGTGCAGGCACCAAATTGCAGGGCACATTGGCAGCAGGCACACTGAGTTGGCTGGCAGCAGCAGCTGGCTCTTAGGAGGCAGGTCGGGGCATTGGGGCGCAGGTAAATGGCCTTGTTGGCAGGAGCGTGGTCTTTCATGTGTTGTCGCGTGGCCAGCTTGATGAGGAGTGACTCCGCACGTGCAAAAAAAGAGCGTTAGCGTGGAATTCGAGGAAAGGCCCTTAGCGAGTAAGCGCGTAAGTGACTTCATGCGCACAGGCGTTGCCTTCCGTACCGGTTAAAAGTCTGCGTAGGATGCCATTAAGCTGTACGTGCTTTTCGTGGGGATATACGCGTGTGATTCTTCTTCATCTTGTGGGTTCACACACAATTACTTCACAACGGTCGCAGGGCGTATTTCTTGTTTACTGCAGCAGTGCTTACTTCTTGTTTTGGTGGGGTATTTGCTGATGCATGTTTTTTCTTCATTTTCCAGGCAGACAGTGAGTCGTGCACGTAATATTCCCACTGTGGTTGCCCCCATGTGTCACGTACCCCCTTTACAAGGTCATAGGAGCCTGCATGTTCCACGCATACGCATTTTTTGTGTTTCTGGATGCCACAGCATATTGCAGGATGTTAATTCCACACACGTGGGCTACCGAGGGGTCGCATGCATGTTTGTTTTTGTTTTTGGAGTTCCTGAGTGTTGCGTGACCTGTCAATTTTACCTAGTGGTCACAGACAGCCTTGCAGGAGCACAGGGGTACCTATTCCATCTAGTAACCTGCCCCCTTCACCCCAATTGCCCAGGACAATTGTTTTCTGCACCTCCCATTCGCACATGTACATCAGTGCCATGGTTGGGATGCCACCAAGTGGTAAGGGAGGCAAAGCTGGGCGACCTCCCAGAGGTGTCCGTGGTAGGGGACGTGAATAGGGTGACCAGGGTGGCCTAGGTGGCAGCGGTGGCCAACGTGGGCAGGGTGGCCACGGTGGGCGACCTGGGCACGGTGGCCCATGAGGGCATTGTGTCCAGGAGCATTCAGGGACAGCTATGCCCCGCCCCAGCGGGTCAGGGAGATGCAGCTGACACCACCCCAGCTCAAGGCCTTCTAGCCCAGCCCGGATTGGTCACTGAAAAGGCACAGGATGACTCACAGCCTGACTTCTGTGTCATAAAGTCCAAGCCACATGTGGCAGTGAAAGTTGCTGTCACCAGGCCACGTGGATCTGGGGCAGTAATGTCATCTTCTGCCCCGCACAGCCAGGGTGTAGAGGCTGCAGGGGCAGCTGCAGCTGACACCACCCTAGCTCTGAGTCACCCAGCCAGGACAGTGTTGGTCCCGTCCCCTCACAGCGATGCAGTTGTGGCGCTGGGTCCTGGCAATAGCACCCAGCAGCCAATGCCTGCAGTGAGACCTTTGGTCATCATGCCATTACCTGATTCAAGTGGCCAGTCCACCTTCGCTTCTGCCCCTACTGACTGGAGCGGCGGAGGCCACTCAGGGTCCGCACCACCTCTCAAGAGGAAGAAGCGTGCTCTTGTGGAACAGGCTGGGACCCCAGACATGGCTCGGCCCTCCAGCACGTCAAGGAAGCAGAGTTTCAATAATGTGGAACTGGATGCAGTTGTGGGCTATGTGTCGGAACATGGGCGCGACATGCTGGTGACGGCAAGGTGCAAAACTATTCCTGCTCAGTGTAGGCCCCACTGGCAGTGCATCACGGACCACAGTAGTGCCTTGGGATTTGTGAAGTACACAGCTGATCATTGCTCGAAGTGTTGGAATGACCTCAAACACCGAGCTAAAAACAAGCAGCCTTCTAATTACGCCTCTACTCTGGTGACTGGGAGTAGGACACCACCAGAGGACGATGAACTCACAGAACATGAGGCGAACGCTGGAGGGTTCATCGCAGAGGATCAGGTCCAAGGCGTGGGAGACCTCCCGGATCTTGAGACGATGTCTAGTGAGTGTCCATGTGTGTGTGTCCAGGCCATTTGGATGTTGCTTGGGTGATTTGTTGTGATGCGGACTTCATATAGGCCATGTGCTGCACACAGAGCCAATCCTAATCAACACACATGCACCCTCCTTCCATGTCAATCACTCGCCAGCCTCTCTTGTCCATATTCTTGCTCAATGACATGTTTGTGGATGCGGTCAACCTGTAAGCTGATCCTCCTCAGGGCCATCCTTCCTTGCCTCTCTATCCCCAAGCAGCTCACTGTCTCCATGGGACTGGTGATTCCCATGGCGGACTACTGCAACCGCCTGTTCCCAATTTTCTGGGAATATGCACTCTTCACCTCTGCAGCTCTGCCAGACCTGTACTGTGTGGAACATCCTTTGGCCTTGATGCAGGGTCTGTCACTTGGACTGTGCTGATTGCACAGGCTCACAATGCCCATGAGTGTTCATTCATGGACCATGTGCATTCCTGGCAAGCCCCTCATCTGACTCCATCTCCAGTATTTACTCCTTCTCATGGTATTTCATCATCCCTTTCCTGCTCACTCAGGGACAGTTGATCGTCATGACCATTTGTTTGGGGCTGTCACCTGTGTCGAGCATATGCCTCCCTCTGGTACAGCCTCCCTGCCTCTATGCAACTGGTGTTGTGGGTTTTCCGGGTCTAGGAGCACTTCTGATGCTTACTCATGTGTTGTGCTTTCTGTCCTCCTCTCCCCTGCTGTAGTCCCAGATGACTGTGACTATGCAATTGACACCTGCCCACACTGTCTGCTACAACAGGGTATTCTAAGTGACAATTTTGACCCATGCACTGCCCCCAAGCCATCCCCCTGCCATTGGGTTTGGGGTTCACTGTATCCCTACAACCCACTGCAAACAATTTGCACATGATGACTGCACTTGCCCTTATACTGCCATCGTGTCACAACATTGTAATTACTGTTTTTGTCTTTTTATTGACAGTTGAGGCCCCACACATGTACTGCACTGCACCTGCTCACTTCTGAGCCCTGTTTCAACCTTCAACGTGCCTATTCACTTGTGTGATGTCAAAGTGACATACCATTGATGTATAGATGTGCCTCCCGTCACTGTATTTCAACACACTGGCGTTGTTGCATCTTGTGACACGTGTGTTTTGTCGTAGTGATTTCCATGTACTGTCTGATGACATGCATTTTACATGAATGGCGGACGGTAGTGATTCAATCCGATCTGGGACTGATTTTCAGTTCTGCCATGGCTATTCTACGTGCCATCTGTGTGCTGGCATCTGTCATGTTTGTTGAAGGTCCATGCCAGTCACAGGCTTCTATGTGATGCAGGTGCTATGCACCATGCAGCAAATGTGTTGTTTTTCCATGTTAAACTCATCTGTATCTGCTTTCAGGGTCCCCTTCCACTTCATTGGCACTGCGTGCATGGCTGAGTTTGTGTCATGTGTGACATGTCTGATTAATGTACTAGATGTCAACATTTTAATGCCTATGTGTGTGGCCTATGTTGTTAACATGTGTGGTCATGTCGTCTTTTTGAGTTTTGTGCAGGTGATGACGCACTGGAAGCAGTGGAGGAGGAGGAGGAGGTGGCACAGGGGGAGGAGTATTCAGTGCCCCAACCAGGCACCAGTGGAGGACGTGGGGTGGTAGCGCACGAGAATCAATCGGTGCTACAGACCATCCTCTCCACAGGTGTCTCTGAGTACACCTCTGAGGATCTCTATGCCTCTGGTGCAGAATCGGATATTAACACATATGTCCCATCTCAGGTGAGTGATTCTGCATGGATACTGTTCTGTCCAACACACCTGCACTGGGGGTAGACCCCTCAAGGGCCCATTCAGTATTGGAATGTCTGCCTGTGGAGGTTACGGATGCAGGGTCATGCTCCACACTATTTGCTCCTATTCCTGGGGCAGCAGTTCAAAGGTGGAATGCAGTCTTGTAGCCACAGGCAGCGCCAGCACAGCAAGGGCCACGTCTCCTTGGGTCCAACAGGTGTGGTGTCCGGCAACGCAGTGGCCGTGCGGCATCAGGTAATACTGTGTGGGAGAATTTCATGTATGCCATTGCACAGCAACAGGGGGCATCATGTGAGATGATGGCTCAGGCCATGGAAAGGGTGGCTACTTCCATTCCCACCCCCCCAAAAGGCAGGTGAAGCTCCAGCAAAGGCAATGCGGTCCACGTGCCACTCACACAGCCAAGACATGTTGGCCGCCAGCAGGGACCGACGGGCTGAACTGTGTGCTCTGCACACAGCCATGGCTGCAGAGTCACAGGCCCACAGGGATGCCCTGAGGGAAAATAACACCTCCCTCAGATCTACTCTGGGTGCACTTGAGATGACCTAGAGTAGACGGGCGGAACAGCAGATGGAGCAGATAACACACAACATCTCGGCTGAGCTCCAGGCAACCCGTGAGGAGGTCTGTGCATCACGTGAGGGCTTGCAGGCGAAAGTCTGTGCAACATGTGAGGCCTTGCAGGAAGAACTCTGTGCTACATGAGAGGTGCTGCATAGGGACCTCTGGACCATCATCCTTCAGAACCAAACCTTTCAGACCTGCATGCTTGCTGCCATGGAGGAGCATGCCAGGGCTATGTGTGGTCAGCCTCCCGTACCACACACACCTTCTCATATTTCACCAGAGGGTGACGACAGTGATAGCAGTTCTCCCACTATAGGCTAGCCGTGCAGGCCATGAGCCCATGGAGTTGTTTTTTTTCTCAACATCCACGCATGTGGGTGTTGAGGTGCACCCTGCACCTCCTCCCTCCCGGTAGGTCCCGAGCCCCCGGTCAACCATTGCAATTTTTTATTTTTATTGCTATTTTTATTTTTATTTTTCATTTTTCACTTTTTTTGTCTATTGTGCATTCATGTAATAGTGGGTTGCCTTGTGTGGCATTAAAGGCATCACTGTGTGTTCAGGCTGGGCCCATACAGGCTTGTCTTGTGTTTGTGTTTGAGGCTTGAGGTCCAGACACATATGCCACTCCTGATTCCTGTTTCCATGGGCTTGCAAGGAGGGCACCGTGTGACAGTAACTTACGCAGATGCATTGGGCTTCCATCAGTTGTGTGGCCAGTCTCAAGTCCAAACTGTGTATACACCCCTAGTGGGCATTCATGATGGTTCTCCAGTGCATTGTTGACATGTATATTGGTTTTAATATTGCTCATTGTGCATATTTACATGTTGCATCTTCATTTATTACCTACTCTGTCTCCATTGTTGATGCACTTCATGCTGTATGCTGTACCCGGCCACATTTAGTTACCAGTAACACACTGAAGATGGGAGGGGCCCATATGGTGGCTTTGTCACATTGGGACACTTGGGCTATTGTGATTGGTCACTGTCTGGCGTTGCCACTGTTGGGTCCTGTGTTCATGAGTTGTTATGCTGGTAAGTGTGACGCTCACCTGGCATCCACGGGGACACCACACGATACTGGATGGAGGTCTAAGCGCTATACCGACCCCTCTCTGCTTGGTTATGTGCCAGACATTGGGTAGCACCTATAACAGGAGAATGGAAGGTTAAAATACTGGTTCTGTGATGGGTGGACTCCCACCTCCCTCTGGTCCAAATCCCCTCCCTTAGGGTTATTGCTCACCTTAGCTTTTTGTGTGTTGAACTCTCCGTCCAACGTCTCTGTGCAGGGGCGTTCCATGGACCTAGTTGCTTCACTGGTCTGTGTGCCCTTATGTCGGGTCCAGACCGGCTGTGACTCCGACTCTGCTTGCTGTTTTACAGGTGAGTTATAATGAATTTTCCATCTTTATTCTGTCTCTTTCTTTCCCTCCGTTTTCTTTGTCTTCTCGATGTCTTGCTCCACTACGCTGTTCCCTAACAATGTCTCTTTTTGTTTTCTCAGGGATGGTTGCGATCTCGGAGTTGCCACGCTGATGCCGAAGACCACAGTGAGTTATTGATGCACGAAGCACTGCACTGTTATTGGTGTTAATTGCTAACCTGTGTTCTCTTCTCTTCTTTGTAACGGTTGCGGAGATGTTCCGGAGTGATGAGCGATCGAAGCGCTGCTTGCCCAGGTAAGTGTTTTGTTAATGCTGACCCTGTTCCTTCTTCCTTGAGGTTGCGGTGAAACCCGTAGATGTGCGAGGTAAGAGAAGTGCAGGGTGCTGCCAGGACTTGCTGCTTGCCCAGGTAAAAATTGTTATTAATGCTGTCCTTGTTTCTTTTCCTTTGCAGGTTGCGGCAAACTCTAGAGATGGGTGAAGTAAGTGAAGCACAGGATGGATTCAAGGCCGGTTACTTCACAGGTAAGTGTTCTTGCTTGCTAATGCTGTTCTTGTTCTTCCAGGTTATCAATGGAATCCGGATCTAGGGCTTCAGGATTGGGCCGCCAGAGAAGCAGATAAGCAGGAGCTGGAGACGGTGAGCGTTATGCTGCAGGAGTGCAGAATAACTCGAATCGTGTTCTGCTGTTTGGGTGTGGTTTAAATAGCCCAGATAAAGTAGTTCCAGGCCAAGTAGTTCCAGGCACTGCCACACCCAAAACACTAGACCGCATGGCTTGGTTCTAAAGAAGTGAGCTGTGTAATAGGCCTCCATGTTGGATTAAGGTCCAAAACTGGTATTGCTTTATTCCTGATAATGAGCCTGGTGCCAAACTCACCAGGACTGACTCCATGTATGTTTCTGATGGAGTTTTAAGGCCCTTGGGGCCAGTGTGAAGGGCTTTAGCCCCACTGCTGCCAGGGGGCTGTTATATCTGAGGGGCTCAGGGGCATGGATCATGACAGCACTCCCCCATAAGGCCCCTCTCAAGGTATTTTCTCCATCTGGCCCTGGTTTGTTCGGATGGTTCTAATGAAATCGTCTTAACAGGCATGGTGCATGGATGTGCTCGCTAGGCTCCCATGTCCTGTCCTGAGGGCCATATCCCTTCCAGTCCACTAAGTAATATAACTTGGACCCGGTGAGTTTAGAATCTAGGATGTCCTTGACTTCAAATTTGGGTTCTCTGTTAACCAGTACCGGATTTGGTGGTGTTTTGACCCGAGTTCCAGGCTGAACAGGTTTTAAGAGTGACACTTAGAATACGGGATGGATCTGCATATTTGGTAGTAAAGCTAGTTTTACTACGACAGGATTTATAATAGCCTTGATAGTATAGGGCCCTAGATATCTCGGACAAAATGTTCGAGTTCCTCTTATGGGCACATGCTGAGACGCCAACCAGACTTTACCTCTGACTTGGTAGACTGGGGCTTTTCTTCGGTGTTGATCAGAGAATCGTTTCTGTCTTTCTTTGGCTTGGATCAGTGATGTAAAGTCTTCACCGCGGGCATTTCCAATGCCATGGGGTTATCTAATTCAGAAGTACGTGGGTGCCTTCCATATACAATATAGAATGGACTCTGTCCGGTACTGCTGTGTAGCGAGTTGTTGTAGGCATATTTGGCTATCCACAGCACATCCTTCCACTTGATGTAACATGCACCGTAGGTATTGCTCTAGTGTCTGATTCGTCCGCTCTGTTTGGCCATCAGTTTGGGGATGGTGACTAGTGGACAGACGAATATCGATTTGGGCAATTGCACAACTCTTCCTCCAGAGGTTAGACACAAACTGACTCCCTCGGTCAGAAATCAGGACGGAGGGGAAACCATGTAATTATACGTTTTAATCTAAAAACACCTTTGCCAGACTGGATGTGTTTGGTAGACGCTTAAGCGGAATGAAATGGGCCATTAGAATAGGTCAACAACCACTAGGATAGTGTTGAACCCTTGACAGGGAGGCAAATCTGTGATGAAATCGAGGGAGAATGTGTGCCAAGGTGCCAGTGGAATTTCCAGGGTTTGAAGAAGGCCTGCAGGTCTTTGTTTCTGGGATTTATTCTGTGCTCAAATGTCACATGACAGAATAAACTGTGTAATGTCCTTTCGCCAGGTCGGTCACTAATAATTTCTTTTCACCTTGGCTAGGGTCTTGCCAATTCCTGGATGTCCTTCTATCAGGGGGTCGTTATAACCAGAAATGACTTGTTCTTGTAGTGCCTTATTCGGTAGATATAAATGCCCTCTGAAATATGGGAGTTGGTTCTTTGTTGTGTAATGCTCACCTTGACTGGTCCAGTCATGTAGAGCCTCGGTGTTCATTAGGAGCCGAATTTCCTTTTGGAGTTCGTCCAGTGATAACGTTGTTGTAAGTCCTAGTAGTTTGTCACCTGGAATAATGGTAATCAAAAAAGAAGGCACAGTCCCAAATTTTTTGTTCACGGGGGAGAAATTCTCAAACGGGACCCAAAAGTAGGGAAAACAAAGGTGCCGAAAGGCACAGAGAATTAATTACCCCTCACTACTCTAACTCTAGAGATACAAAGAGATCCAAATATTATAATCACATAGACCTAAAACAGACAAAAATCACTACCATAAAACATGTGGGACTAGACAAAGAAAGGCATTCACCCAGAGAAAATACTAGAAAATACTTTTAATCATGTAAATATTAAAAAACAGAATCAATTCCTACATCAAGGTATCAAAGAGATACCAGGGAGCTAAAAAGACATAAAATACACATATGAATACAAAAATGTGTCAAACAATGACCCTATTTTAGAACAAATTCATAAGCTATATTGTCAGTCTTTAGACATTAGCTGAGGCATAGGTTGTCGACATGTTTCGGCCTACACAGAAATTGGACATTTCCTCAAATGTCCATTCCGAAATAAGTATTGTGGCCATCTTCAGGACATATGATTTCTTCGCACTTGGTCTTTTATATGATGTGGATGGAACGTCGTGGATTTGTTTGCTCTAGAGAGAGTGTAATTCATTCGATGATACAAATTCATCCGAGTTATACATAGATATTTAATCCACAGCTTCACTGGCAAGGATCACTTTGTCCTGGCACGTATTGGTGATTGCATGGCCCGGTCCCAAGTGCCATTTTGGAAGCTAGCAAGTAACATTCATAAAAAGCCTGGTGGGGAACGCCCATGCCACCGGTTCGCACACTGGCTCCTGACTAGGGGGCAGGTCCTCTGGCTCTTTCCTGGCACCTCTTCCCGCGCCCCTGCCTGTTTTTACAGTGCCCCTCTATGATGTCAAAGCTCGCCTCCCTGGAATAATGGCCACCGGGTCTGGGGTTGAATATGAGTTCTCATCAATACCCATTGGTGATAGGGCGTCGGCTTTTCTGTTCTGGACTCCAAGTCAGTACGTGATTATGTAATCATATTCTGCGAAGAATAAAGCCCATCGTAGTTGACGGAATTATTGAGCCTTTGACGTCTTGAGGTATTGTAGGTTGCAATGGTCAGTGATTACTGTGATGGTATGTCTGGCGCCTACGAGGTAATTCCGCCAAGCCTCAAAGGCTGTCTTGATCGCTAGGAGTTCCTTGTCTGTTATTGCATAGTTAAGTTCAGGTGTAGTACATTTTCCCGACCAAAAGGCCACGGGATGTAACTGGCCTGTTTCGGGATCCCTTTGGGAAAGAAAAGCCCCCATTGCCATGCTGGAGGTATCTCTTTCCACTACATATGGGAGATCTGGGCTGGGGTGTTGTAGCACCGGGGCTGAGGTAACTCTTTTCTTGAGTTCCCGGAAGGCCTTCTCCGACTCTTCTATCCATTGGAACAGTTTGTTGTTTTTTCATAACAAAGAAGTGATCGGGTGCACAATCTGGGAGAAACCCAGATGAATCGGCGATAAAAGTTTGCAAAGCCAAGCATACTTTGGACACATTTGACTGAAGACGGTGATGGTCAGCTAAGAATGGCATCTACTTTGTGCATATCCATCCGGACGCCTCTGGGAGAGAGGACAAAACCAAGGAACTCGACTTCGGTGACATGGAAGGTGTTAAGTGACTTCAATTCAGCAATCCCACTAAGTCAGTGCCTCGTCTGGGACGCCCAAGGGAAGCCCTTATTTATATATTATTTATGACGAAGTTACACTCTGGATGATAAACCCTTATATAACGCCCCTCTCTTTGAACCCCCCTGACTTCACTGAGCCAAGTAGTAGGTTTGTTTAGCAATTTAAAAGATTTATTGGAAAAATTAAACAATATATATATATATCACACTTTTATAATAAATTAATATTTGATATCACACTTAAGAATATGACAGTGATCAACAATGGATAATATTACAATTGTACGCTTATTGAATTACTTAGGAGTTGGTATAGGAAGGAAAAGGTAACTGAGAATGCTTTTATGGTTTCAAGGAAATGCAATGATGAATAAATGCAGTACAGAAGTAAACTGATAGGGTTTCACAAGAGATAATATGTTCACTTTTACCCTGGTGGCAATTCACTCCCCCCCCTCTTATGCAATATGAAAAGATGGAAAGGAGAGCACACAGTTCTCAGGAATGCAATCAAATGTAGTTCAGGTCCCCCCTAGCAAGCTTAGATCACAGGGATGATTTTAAAACACAGGCAAAATACTTTAAATGTGATTTGCAAAGAGGGGAAAAATATGCTAAAAATTATTTTAATTCCCTGTAGGAGGTTCAGGGTAGGTGACAGCTAGAATGAGTTCAGGTCAACCTAACAATGATTAATGAGGGATTATCAGGTTAAAACGAATTTCAGCAATGAAAGCCAAAGCAGCTATTTTGACAGAAAACGAAATTGAGCGAAATGACAATTCGCAGCAATTTTTCCAAATGCGTCGAGTGCGATTACGGAAAAACTATAAGGAGTAGAAAGTTTAGGGCTTGTTGGAAAGCTTAGATTCATAGCTTTAAAATGAAAGTTAAATCTCGTTCCTAGCCAACACGGTTCCAAAGATACTGAAAATTTCGTGGATAAATTAAATTAAAGTTTCAGAATGACAGATGCGCTGTGAAAGGTTTTGGATCAACAGGATGGACACACAATTCTATGATGCAGTTCTAGATTGGTGGAAATGGTTTGAATTAGATTATTTCAAACTAAGAGATTGGTTTGCACAGTTCTGGCTGAGTACTCACACTATAAATTTGAAATAGGCCGTCAAGGTCTGATCAGGTTTGGACTGGACTCCTGGCGGGTGGTTCTGAAGTCACAGCTCTCTGGGTCAGCTCTGCTCTGCACTTCACAACGGTCTGGTCTCTGGTTCTGGCAAAAGTTCTAGGCACTGCTGAAAAAGTTCTGAAGTCTGGATTCTAAGTTCTGGAGAGGGTCCTTCTGGATATTGTCTGGTCCGGCAAAATGCTTCGCAAGAAAGTGGAAAGTGAATGTGTTGCCTGTCCAAAGCAGTCTCTTTTTATGTGTTTTGAAAATGGGTGTGTGCGTGGGCATAACTAAGACTGCCCCTCACAACTTATCATTGGCCAAGCTCTCCTCTCTCCCTTGATTGGGGGAATGAATGGAGTGTCATCAGGCATTAATTTTATGGCATACAGAAAGAACACTCCCCTTGTCAATTTGCACCCAAATCTATTTTTGATCCAAATACATATTTATCTATGTACCATTTTTCTAATATTATATGTCCAGTTAATATATTTTCTGTGGCACCAAACCATCCAATCCCTGTCTTTGTAAGATGTCCTGTCCACTTATGACAGAATTCTGCCGTTTTTATCAAGAACACAACCTCTAAACTTTTCCAGAATTTACACAAACATGCACAAGGAATATGGGCATCAGATGATAAAGTGTCAAAGAAAAATCACAAGAATAATGATATTAATTATATAATTTTGACAAGCCCGTACTATGAATTATCCATCTTTTTAAAATTATGCTCTGGCCCAGAGGGGTGTGGTTTCCCAAAGCACATGGTGGAATTTCTGGTTTGTACACTTCCTCCAACTCAACTTGCTCACAGAGGTACTGCTCCTCCCAGTTTCTCCCAAGAGGAAGCCATTTACGACCCCCCCTAATTTAACATTTGCCTGAGCCAAGGAAGGCACATTGTTCTGTTTCCCTGCTCCCAGGTGCTCCTCCCCTGATTCAATCAGAGAGGTGTAATCTCCTTTTGGTGGGAACATCAGAAGGCAGCCAGGCCTGTGAATGCAGTGGCTGCGCAAGTTTCAACTCCTGTCGGGGGTAGTTGCCGGGCAGAATTCAATCTCTTCAAGCCAGTCTTCAGCCAAATGTCACTTTTGTTCCCAGTTTTTCTTCATTCAAATCAAACTTACAATTTCTACACATGCAGCTACAACACTGATTCTAAGTTCAAAACTATGACATTTAAACAGTTGCAACCTATGTGACACTCAAAGTAGGTCACTCATTTATTTTAAACATTTCGATTTGAGTGGCTTTAAGTCCAATTTCACTTCAGCTGCTGACATCCACAGCTCAGCCAGTTTGGTTATAAACATTGTTTTAGGCTCTTCAACTTTCCGGATTTTGTATGCACACAAGACTACATTCTGCCAAATGTCTGCTGGTGTTCAGTGAGATTTTTGAATATCTTGCAATGTTTAAAATAGGCATTTTTAGCCTGCATTTCAGAGAAACAAAGGTGATTGATTTCAAAGCGCTTTTGAGCTAATAGGCACTGCTGTTTTTCCTTTGGCACCACGTTTCACTCATGGCGCTTCTGGCCCATCACGCTCGCACTGGTGAGTGGTAGGTCAGGCGATCATTTTGGTGTGTGCAAAACTGCGCAGTTTTCCTGGATTCTGGCGCAATGTGGGCTTTTTCGGCCATCTTGATTTTTCTCAGCCCACAGCCCCAAATGTTGCAGCATAATAACTTGAAGATGGGTCAAAACCCCTGACAACCCCCACCCGACTGCGCTTTGATTTTGAGTCAAGGGGGAGTCGGGTGCAAAGGATGTTTTGATCCACGCGCTGGGATGTCCGCATTATCTTCTTACGATTCCGCAGATGACAAAGTTCAGCATCTTTTCCTCCATCAGGGTGGATCGATCGGTTCTCCTCGCCGGTCCTGATGGGAGTATTGGGCGGTACCCCAGGCCTCTCGGAACTTTGCTCCCGGTCCCCAGGTCGTCTTCCGTGGTCAGTCTCCAGGTTTTCTTTCTCCTAGGATGACAAAGCAAAGCGGCAATACCTATTCATAGACATTTCTCCCCCACTATTGATAAAGTGGGGCGGCATATACATTTTATAAATCAATAGACATTAACATTCTTAGTTTTTTAAAAACAAGATATAATCAAGAATTATTCACAAATCATAATATTTTGGTGACTATATGCGGGATATTTTAGGGTTGGAACTGAATTACTCTGGAGCGGCCCCTTCTGGTATTGCAGAGGACTCCTCCAGTTGCTGCAGAGTGTGCCTGGGATGGCAACACTTTAACTGATTTATATGGACTCACTTGTCTTCCCCTTCTGCCAAACTACCTTTGGGGATGCGGATCTTGTAGGCAACTGGGGAGATCTTGTCTATAATTTCAAAAGGTCCCTTCGATGTAGGCAAAAATGTTCGCTGTTTGGCCTGGTTTCTTTGGAAATTGTATAGATAAATCTGTTCTCCTACATTGTACTCTTTCATGGTAGTTTTCAAATCGTAATGGGTCTTCATGCTATCAGCTGATCTTTCTAGATTCAGCTGAGCATAGGCAAAAGCATGTTGGAGGTGTTTCCTCAAATTCTCCACATACTCATGAGTTGTGGAGGCATTGATCAATGTCTGGTTTTGGGTCCTGTAGAGCAAATGCTGGGGAAGGACCATATTGCGTCCAGTCATCAGCTCAAACAGTGACATTTTAGTTGCAGATGAAGGGGTAGATCTGATGGCCATTAGGACCAGAGGTAATCAGATATCCCAACTTGGCCCAGAATCTGCCACAAACTTCTTTAAGATGCTTACTATGGTTCTGTTTTATCTCTCCACTGCACCAGAAGAGGCTGGCTGGTAAGCAATATGTAGCTTCCTTTTAACCCCCAGTATCTCCCACATCTTAGTCATTACTTTGCTGGTAAAATGGCTACCTCTGTCTGACTCAATCCTTTGGGGTAGACCAAAACGTGAAAAGATGTGGTTGATCATCAGGGCAGCTGCTGTTTCTGCCTTGCAGTTTGGGGCCGGGAGACATTCCACCCATTTAGTAAATAAGCATATAACCGTCAACATGTACTTATTTCCCCTAGAGGAGCGAATCACGGGGCCTATGAAGTCGATTTGCAAATCTGACCATGGCAGTGTCATCCCCCTCTTTTGGAGAGGCGCACGGTGTGTGAGGGATGTTGTCTGAAATTGTGCACACACAAGACACCCCTTCAAGTATTGGTCGAGGTCCTGCCCCATGTGTGGCCAGTATGCAACCTCTCTTAATATCTCAAGTGTTGTATGAAACCCCCTATGACCGGCGGTGGCCGCATCATGGGCGTGACTTAACATCAGGCTTCGGAATGAGGTAGGAACCACCCACTGATCATGGCCAGATTGTGATTTCCTTACCAACAAACCGTCTTGAATTCAGAACATTTTTGGACATTTCATCAACACTTTAAGGTCCTCTTTCCCAATGTAATCAATATCCGTCAGGGGAAAGTTCTCAGGGTCCTCAATGTGTTGGTAAAACTTACCAATTATTGGATCCCCCTTCTGAGCCGTGATCAAATCAGCATCTGGGGTCTCCTTACTCCATTGTGCAGTTGAAAGATCATTGTGAGCCTTTGTCTGGGACCTAGTGATATCAGTGACCTGGATCTCCCCCAACAGGGACTCAATCTCTATTAGATCCCCTTGGATGGCCCCAGTTTTGGCCAGCTGATCAGCTAAGTCATTTCCAGTTTTGTCTGGTCCCTCTACTTTGGAATGACCCTCGATTTTTTTCCAGTAGACGGTTATCCCATTCGAGGTGACCAGATCATCAATGTTTTGGATTAACTTCCCATGTTTCAAGGGCTTGTTATTAGCACATAAAATGCCTCTGGTTTTCCAATTAACCAGGTCCTCCACGAACCCGTTCCGTACGTAATCTGAATCTGTGATTATGACCAGTTTGTGGAGTTGATGTTGGACAGCAGTGAGGATGGCCTGATGCACAGCCATCAATTCTGCCACCTGACTACTTCGGGGACCAATTTTGTATCCAGCGAGGGGTTCTGGGGACTCATTCACCCATGCATTACCTATGCCGGCCACAAGTTCTTTTTCCCTGTTGTTGTCAACATGGTAAGAGCATCCATCCACATAGACAGTGGGTATTCCCCCACACTTGTCTTCTTCCTAGACTTTGTGTTTTGTGGGGAATTAAGGTATGCCTCCATGTTGTCCTTGATTTTAAGACTTTCGTCCTCGAGACAGTTTTCTCTGGCACAACCATGCAAGTCACCCAGAACTTGGGTGAGGGGACTCTTCTTGTTTTGGCCATATCTGACCTCCACTGGAAAGTTTTGCATTGACAGAATCCAGGAAGTAATTCGGGAATTACTCACATTTCCGGCCCGGATTCTGTCACTTTGGAGATATTGCAGAGGCTGGTGTGGAGTCTCCACTATGATGTGTTCCCCCTGGATAAACAGGAGGTAATTCTTCAATGCCCACACCGTTGCCATGAGTGCCTTCTCACAGTCATTGAACTTTTCCTCCACAGAGGATAAAGTTTTGCTCGCATAGGAGATCACTTTATTGACCTTATCATGCTTTTGATATAATACTGCAGTCAAGCATGTATTAGAGAACCCTGTCTCCAAGAAAAACTCCTTGTTTCTGACAGGGTAAGCTAGGCAGGGTGCTTGTGAGAGGCTTCTTTTGAGCTGGCTTACTGCCTCGGATTGTTCTGGACCCCATTCCCACTTGAGACCCCCTTCAAGAGATGAATCAGGGGTCTGGTGATCTCTGCGTAGCCCTCAATGAACTTTCTTCTGTAATTAGTCAGTCCAAGGAGGCTCCTTAGTTCCCACAGAGTTGTGGGGTCTTTCAGTTTCTGAAGTGCTTCCACTTTCTTTTCCTGGGGACAGAGACCCTGAGGAGTAATCTCATGCCCCAAGAAATTAACACGGGTTCTACACCACTGTGCTTTCTAAAAGGAAAGTTTTGCTCCGGCGCCCCTCAACTGTGTCAGAACATAACAGATCTCTGCTATGTGTTACTCCACAGATGAACATTTGATGAGGACATCATCTACATAAGCCAGGTTACCCCTTGCACCCAGGTCAGGCATGGCCTTATGTAGGAAAATGTTGAATTAATTGCCGGAGTTGAGGTATACGAAGGTAGTCCGGGTCCATGTGTACTGCTGGCCTCCAAAGGTAAAAGCCAGTTTGTATTGGTCCTCCCTACTGACAGGCACGGTCCAGTATCCATTGATCAGGTCTATTGCAGTGAATACCTGTGACCCCTGAATCTAGGCCAGCCCTTGGTCAATGTAGGGCAGAGGCCATCGGCAAGTATGGACCCGTTTGTTGAGCTCCCTAAGGTCGGCGCAGAGTCTCCACTGGCCGTTTGGCTTCCATATTCCCAGAACCAGATTATTGAAGGTGCTGTGTACTGGACGGATTATCCCCCGGGACTCAAGGTTCTTAATTATTTCAGAAAGGGACTCCATGGATGCGAGAGGCAAACAATATTGCTTCACAAACACTGGAGTCATGCCAGGGTCCGTGGGAATTGTTGTTGTGTGGATGTCGGTGTGACCACAGTCGTATGAGTCTACCGCAAAGAGATCTTGGAAATCCAAGAAAACGTGTTTCAACGTTTGCTTCTGTTCCAGAGTCACGCAGGCATCAGCTAGGTTGACTCTCTCTTCCACCATCTGCCTGAAGCCTGGAAAGACTTCTGGTTTGGCTATCTCAGCAGCCTCTTCCAGCTGGGTGGAGAAGTTCCTGGTCAGAGTGCTGATTTAGACTGGAGGCTTCAGGTGGGAAAGGCAGCCCTCATGGACTTGGAAAATCACCTCATCCCTCCTGAAGTCACAAGTCACATCTTCCTTACCATAAGGGCAGGAAGTGTACACCAGGAAGTTCCCCCCATACCGGGTAAATATCCTGTCTGGCGTTATGTTGTCATCACTGTCACTGTCAAAACAGTCCTTGGGGATTGGTCCTAACAGTTCATTTCCTAAATCAATGGAGAAATGTCGGTCATCAACCGCCATTCCAATAATGATGCCTGCGGCTAGAGTAATACTCTTTAAGTCGCTGTTATCAACCTCTATTGGAATGGTGTCATGTTCTATGTTGACTAATGGTGTTGGGTTTACCCCCAACCCTTGCTGTTGAAGAGAAGCATTTAGATGAATATAAGCATCAGGGTTTTTCAATTTTTGTCCTCTTTTAACTTTCACTTCCAGGGAAAATTGTCAGGTTCTTTCTGGGATGGTGACTTCCTCTTTAACCTCAATTTCAACTGCATAAGGTAGCAATTGAGCTGACCTAAATGCTTTTTCTGGATCATCAAAGCCCATGGGATTATCCGCTAACCGGGACCAAGCTTTGAAGTTTATTAGGACCAAACTAAAGGCAAAGCGATTGAGAATGTCACTGCCTAAGTAAAAGGCAGCAGTGACGTCTCGCATGACCCAACAATTATGGACTATGCTCTTGTTGCCAATGGAGATTTTGAGCATACACCTGCTTGGCAGGAGATGTTTGGAATTGGGTGCTTCCAGGTCCATTTCCCATTTGTCTATCAGTTTGAATGTGGGAATGGCTGGATCTTTTGGGAGTTGGTGGAACATGGCTTCACTGATGAAGCTCTTACCGTTGTTCACTCGGGCAAGAACAGAGTCCTTCCCTTCATTTAACTGAACGGGGATGAACAACTGCTCTCCAATTTGCTGAATATCAGCCAGGCTCTGAGCTGATTTCACATCTTTCTGGACTATCGGAGTGGGAATGTCTGATTGTGGATTAGTAAAGAATTTCAGAGTATTTCCTTCCAGTGTGGAATACCACCTTATACTGGAAGGAAGGTTAATTTTCAGAAATAGAGATGACCCCCCATCACCAGTCTGTTGTCCTACTGCTATTACTGTCACGTCTGGAATTTGGTTGTTCAGGAAGTGAAATTCTACTTATATATTTGTTCAACCATGTGGCAGGTGCCGTTTAAACTAACATGGTTGACGCTCTGTTTTAATATTATTGGTCGGCTATTCTGGGTCGAGAGTACCTTGTTTACGCAATCTATTAGGGGTGACGACCTTCTCAGGAGGTCATTCCCTAGTAAACAAGGGGTGCCCTCTGGAGTCACTACTATGACCGGGTGTTTCACCTTGTGTCGCCCAATTTTGATGTCCAAATCTACAGTTCCCTCGACGGGAATTTCCTTCCCGTCAAAGTTCTGAAGTTGTCCAGGAAGAGAGGTGAGAGGAATACGGTAATTCTCCCCCCTTCCTGCATTTAGTTCATCAAAGGCCCTTTTGGACAGAAGGGTAGCTTGGGATCCAGTGTCCACCAGTGCCAAAATTGTACCCTGCCCCGTACTTGTACCGGGGCATACTATCTTCCCTACTTCTCCTCAAGGGGCACAGATAATGCACATTTTTGGACAACTGGTGGGCTAATTTTCTGGTTTTGGACATTGAGAGAGAAGAGATTTGGGCAGAGTTCGGCAGGGAGTTTTGGGAATCTGAAAGAAAAAATTGGCAATTAGATATTGATGCGGTTTTGGGTTCCCCTGGTTCCGGTTCTGGGCCGCCCCCCCCTTTTTGGAGGCAGTCACCAGGATGGGTTTGAACCAGGGGTTTTCGGTATTGTTGGTTCGGGGATAGAATGATGGGCGGTGACAGCTCAATCCCCACATCTACCCAGTCTATGGATGCGGTTTTCGGTTCCCCTGGTCCCGGTTCTGGGCCCCCATCCCCTTTTGGAGGCAGTCACCAGGATGGGTTTGAACCAGGGGTTTTCGGTATTGTTGGTTCTGGGATAGAATGATGGGCGGCGACAGCTCAATCCCCACATCTACCCAGTCTGGGTTGGAATCCTTTGGGACCCATTTTTCCTTGGGAGGAGTTCCCCTATTTCTGAAGTAGAAGATCCTTTTCCCAGGATCCTCTGAGGATCCCTCTCCCTCAAATTGGAAGACCTGTACCTCCTCCACAAAATGGGTCTGTTTGGGTCCTTTGTTTCTCCTACCTCCTCTCTGCTCTTTGGGTGGCAGAATTTCATGGGTAGGAGATTTTGTTTCTGGTTCCTAGGTTTCCAGGGGCTATTTATGTTATGCACGATAGGTCAGTCACACACCCACACAACACCCTGCATGACACTCCGATACAAAATACTGTCAGGCTCCCCGGTTCACCGCCCAACCCTCCTCACGTCCCATCACCTAGGGTGCAGGGGAGTCGCCATCACCGATGGTTGCGGATCACACGAAGGGGACGGTGTGGTCAGTTTCCTCATCTCCAATGGCAACTGCCATGGAGATTGCGATCGGGCTGGAACAGCCGATCGCGATCGCTTCCTGGTTGCACATCAGCTTCCCGATCACGTGCACGGAGCCCCACTCACGTGATCGGGAGGCGGCTCGCATAAAAGCCGGGAGCTTTGAATGACTCGCCGCTTCACAGCTGTTCTCTAACACTGTTCGGCGTTCTTGACTCTCGTTTTTTGACCTCATCGGATTTCGACCTCAGGCTTACTCTCACGGATTTGATTAACTCTTGCTCCTTGGATACGGTTGCCGATACTCTGCACGGATACTGGTACTTTGGACCCTTTTTGCACTTAACGGACTGCTTTGGATTTTCCCTATCTGTTCACTTGCTACAACCCGGATCTCGACCCTTGGAAGGTTTAAGACCTTCCTTCTGTTCAGTCTTGGAAATCATTACGGGTTACTGGTGGTCAGCTCGTCTCCACCTCCAGACACTTGCCTGTTTGAATCATCGGCGCTCCCTTGCACCAATTCCTCAGGCTCCCTTCCATTGAACATAGGTAAGAAAGTATCCTTATTCACTCTTAACTAAAGCACTGTCTTTGCCTGTATTAACCCCGACTTCCTTTCAACAGCCTCTGGAGTCCTCGGCGCCACCTGATTCTACAACCAACAAACCACCTGTGGCCTCAAAGCTCGCACAGGGAGTGTTTGTCTTTCTCTCCCTGTGGGTGATTTGTGGACAGAGGCTCAATACTCTTCACTACGCTGCAAGTCTTGACAGACTGTGAAGCCTTGCGTTGTGTTGAGTATGGAGCCTGTAGCCGAGGAACCCGTGGCTGCATTGATACAGGCACTCACAGTTTTGAGGGCAGACATGACAGCCGCCAACGCGGCTATACACCAGAGGTTAGATTTAATCCAAAGTGTACAACACCCATTACCTGCTGACGTAGAGTTTGGGGAAGCCGCTGCCCAACCCCCAGTTGTCCAACCTATTACTCCCCCTGTAGCACCACAAATTCCTGTACTCATGCCTACACCTTTTCCCTTGGCTGCTCCAGAAAGATTCCACGGAGACCCCAGAAAGTACCGCACTTTTGTAAATCAATGCAAGCTACATTTTCTTTGTAGACCTCAGGCCTTTCCCGACTCCACCACAAAGGCAGCTTTCACCTTGTCCCATCTGGCCGGCACTGCGGCAGCATGGGCCAATCCCCTACTGGAAAACAATAGCCCTGTCCTATATGATTTCGAGTTACTGGTCACAGAAATGTCTCATGTATTCGACACACGTCACAAAGCCCAATCCCGGGATCTTGAATTGTTGGATCTAACTCAAGGAAAGGGGTCACTCATAGAGTACATTGCCCGATTTAACCAACTGGCTGCTGAAACGTCTTGGCCTGAACCCAAAAGGGCAGTAGTGTTTTACCGGGGGCTTAATAGTACCATGAAGGATGCTATGTCCGTCGTTCCTTCTTTGCCCACATCTCATACTGACTTAGTGGATCTCGCCCTACAGATCGATGCAAGGCGTTCCGAACGCAGGTTCGAAACAGGGTTCCCTACTCCTGGTTTATCCTCCCCCTCCTCTGATACCGGTGGTGAACCTATGCAAATAGGCGGTATTCGTAGCCCGATCACACAACTAGAAAGGGACCGCAGAAGAACCGACCATGCCTGCTTCTACTGTGGCCTGAGTGGGCATTTTATAAAGTCCTGTCCCAGACGCCCCAAGTTGAAAAATCCGGTTTTTCGGAATGCTCGACCCTAGATCCGGGGGCCGGATCGAGCAATCCTTCAACTCCCTCGGACAGGTTCCCCACATTTGGCAGGATCAGACCGGTGATGGTAAAGGCTACGTTAAGACCCACACCCGACATCGTTCATGTTGTTTCGATTTATATCGATTCTGGTGCCACTGGCAATTATGTCGATATAAACCTGGCCGGGTCATTGAATCTGCCCCTGATTACCAAACAACGTCCGGAACCAGTACAGGCGGTGGATGGCACAGCACTGATTTCTGGCCCAATTCGACAACAAACTGCCCCGATCACCCTAACTATACAGAAAATACATCAGGAAGTCATATCCTTTGATTTGATTACGATGCCCCAATTTGGGATTATACTAGGACTCCCATGGTTACATCAACACAACCCTTTAATCGACTGGAAGTCTGGGCAGGTTCACTTTGAATCGGAAATCTGCCAGAATTTTTGCCTCACCGCACCTGACGACACCGAATCTTCTTCACGTGCCTTGGGGGCCGTCGCACAACTTACCCTACACGAGGAAGCGTCCACGTCCTTGGAGTCTCACATAGTGGGGGTGGTGGCGACAAATATCCCTGGGGAATATAAGGACTTTCATGAGGTCTTTGACAAGGGTTCTTCGGAGGTACTACCACCACACCGTTCTTACGATTGCCCTATTGATTTCATCCCTGATTCCAGCATTCCCTCAGGACGTATTTACTCCCTGTCCCCCTCAGAGGAACAGGCATTGAAAGAATACATTCAAGTGGCTCTAAAGGTTGGCCATATACGTCCTTCCACCTCTCCGGCAGCTAGCCCTATTTTTTTTGTCCCCAAAAAGGAGGGCGACTTACGTCCTTGTGTGGACTACCGACGCTTGAATGCTATCACCATAAAGAACCGGTATCCTATACCCCTGATTACACCATTGTTGGACAGGTTGAGTCACGCCAACATCTTCACGAAACTCGATCTCCGCGGAGCCTATAATTTAATCAGAATTCGCCCCGGAGACGAGTGGAAAACGGCTTTTTGCACTCGTTACGGACTGTTTGAGTACGTAGTCATGCCCTTCGGGCTTTGTAACGCCCCTGCTACGTTTCAGCGTTTCATGAATGAGATTTTCCATGATTTGTTAGACATCTGTGTAGCGGTATATCTCGATGACATCTGATATTTTCACAGGACCTGAAAGAACATGTACTACATGTCCGCGAGGTATTATCTCGGCTTCGCCGTTTTTCACTCTATGCAAAGCCAGAAAAATGTCAGTTCCATACTGGAAGTGTGGACTTCTTGGGATTCCACATTACCCCTGGGGGTTTAGCAATGAATCAATCCAAGGTTCGTGCAGTTTTGGACTGGCCAAAACCCTGTAATGTTAAGGCACTACAATCATTCCTTGGGTTTTCGAATTTCTACAGGCGCTTTATCCAGGATTTCTCGTCTCTTGTATCGCCTCTTACTGCCTTGACCAGCCCCAAGTTGCCTTTTATCTGGTTGGAACAACACCAAAAGGCTTTTGATGCGCTAAAAGCTGCATTTACTACCGCTCCTGTGCTGAAGCATCCCGACCCGGAACTCCCCTTCATTGTAGAGGCGGATGCATCCTCCTTTGCTCTTGGAGCGGTATTATCCCAACATTGTCCTTGTTCCGGTCGGCTACACCCGGTGGCGTTTCATTCTCGAAAGTTTACCCCTACAGAAACGCACTATACGGTTACGGAGAAGGAATTGTTGGCCATCAAGGATGCCTTTCAGGTCTGGCGGCATCACCTGTTGGGAGCAAGACATGCAGTCACGGTGTACACAGACCATCGTAACATTCAAGATTTAGCCTCACTCAAGTGTGTCAATAGTCGGCAGGTGCGGTGGCATTTATTCTTTGCAGCCTTTGACTTCCAGATAAAACACCGGTCGGGTCTGTCCCACGGGAAGGCGGACGCTTTATCACGTTCTCCTGGTGGGGTATCCTTGCCTGTTTTCCCTGAAAAACTATTAGATCAGCATGTCATTTGCCTCTGTACTCCTCCTTTACCGCTTCTAGAGTCCATTCGCGCATGGGTTTCGTTACATCCCGAACAGACCTCTGAGTGGGATCCGGTGTTACATGATGGGCTGCCATTCATACAAAACAAATTATGGTTACCGACATCCGACACTCGTAATCTTGCACTAGAATGGTCTCACGACAGTGCCATTAACGGTCATCCTGGACAGAAGCGCACGCTGGACCTCCTCAGGCGATGGTGTTGGTGGCCCTCCATGAAGCGCGATGTTGAAGGATATGTCAACACGTGCGCCGTGTGTGCCCAATGTAAACATCGCCGGGGACGTCCAGTGGGACTCTTACTTCCCTTGCCTATACCTCCTAGGCCCTGGCACACAGTGTCAATGGATTTTGTGACAGACCTACCTCGAACCAAGGGCTTCGACACCATTTGGGTAGTGGTCGATTCTTTCTCTAAAATGGCTCGTTTTGTTCCCTGTTCTGGCATCCCATCCGCACCGGCTCTGGCCGACCTTTTCTTTAGGTCAATCTTCTGTCTTTTCGGGTTACCCACTATCATAATCTCAGACAGGGGACCCCAGTTCACTTCTCGGTTCTGGCGGGCGCTCACAGGCCTCTTGGGCATTGATTCCCGTTTTTCCTCCGCATATCACCCGGAGACAGACGGCCAGACGGAGAGGGTGAACCAGGCCATGGAGCAATATTTACGTTGCCTCATTCTACAGCACCAACAGTCCTGGCTGAGTGTACTACATCTCGCTGAATTCTCGTATAATAATGCTCTGCATTCTTCTACTGGCTTTTCTCCCTTTTTTGTCTTATATGGCCAACACCCCCGCACCTTACCTGTTCCAGACCTTACACATTCCATTAACCCTGCTGCTGTTTCCTGTGCACGTGACCTTTCGGCCGTTCATGCCCGGACTCTCGCTCACCTTCGTGAGTCCCAAGTCTCTGCTAAATCTGCGGCTGACCGGCGGAGGGCCGTTGCACCTTCCTATGTAGTGGGGGACAGGGTGTGGCTTTCCTCTCGTCACCTCCGCCTGCCCGGTTGTCGCAAATTGCTACCCCGTTTTGTGGGTCCGTACAGGATTTCTGCTGTGATCAACCCTGTGGCTTATCGCCTTTCGGTTCCCGCCTCCTGGCGCCTTCACCCTGTATTCCATACATCTCTGCTAAAGCCTTGTCCTGCTCCTACTCGCCTTAGGTCTACGCCGGGCCCTGTGTCTGTGGGTGGCTCTGTGGAATATGAGGTGTCGGGTATACTGGGTTCTCGTATGGTTCGTGGTTGTCTCCAGTATCTGGTGGACTGGGCGGGTTATGGTCCGGAGGAGCGGTGTTGGATTCCCGCGAGTGACGTCCATGCTCCGAGGCTGGTCTCCCGTTTTCATTTGGACCATCCCACCTGCCCACGCGGTCGTGGGCCATTGAGGGGGGGCTCTGTTATGCACGATAGGTCAGTCACACACCCACACAACACCCTGCATGACACTCCGATACAAAATACTGTCAGGCTCCCCGGTTCACCGCCCAACCCTCCTCACGTCCCATCACCTAGGGTGCAGGGGAGTCGCCATCACCGATGGTTGCGGATCACATGAAGGGGACGGTGTGGTCTGTTTCCTCATCTCCAATGGCAACTGCCATGGAGATTGCGATCGGGCTGGAACAGCCGATCGCGATCGCTTCCTGGTTGCACATCAGCTTCCCGATCACGTGCACGGAGCCCCACTCACGTGATCGGGAGGCGGCTCGCATAAAAGCCGGGAGCTTTGAATGACTCGCCGCTTCACAGCTGTTCTCTAACACTGTTCGGCGTTCTTGACTCTCGTTTTTTGACCTCATCGGATTTCGACCTCAGGCTTACTCTCACGGATTTGATTAACTCTTGCTCCTTGGATACGGTTGCCGATACTCTGCACGGATACTGGTACTTTGGACCCTTTTTGCACTTAACGGACTGCTTTGGATTTTCCCTATCTGTTCACTTGCTACAACCCGGATCTCGACCCTTGGAAGGTTTAAGACCTTCCTTCTGTTCAGTCTTGGAAATCATTACGGGTTACTGGTGGTCAGCTCGTCTCCACCTCCAGACACTTGCCTGTTTGAATCATCGGCGCTCCCTTGCACCAATTCCTCAGGCTCCCTTCCATTGAACATAGGTAAGAAAGTATCCTTATTCACTCTTAACTAAAGCACTGTCTTTGCCTGTATTAACCCCGACTTCCTTTCAACAGCCTCTGGAGTCCTCGGCGCCACCTGATTCTACAACCAACAAACCACCTGTGGCCTCAAAGCTCGCACAGGGAGTGTTTGTCTTTCTCTCCCTGTGGGTGATTTGTGGACAGAGGCTCAATACTCTTCACTACGCTGCAAGTCTTGACAATTTACAAGTGGGGAAGGAAGCTTCCTCCAAGGCTTTACACCCCCCTTCCCCTTTTGCCTCCTCCCTGGGAACCGGTGGGTTATCGGGGTGCTGCCCCTGTCATTGTTCTGGAGCACCAGGCCCAGAGTTTGGGGCATTCTGCGGCGCCATGCTCATCTGAGGGTTCTGCTGAGCCCTCAGCACGCGACCCAGCTCCTGTGCCAGATTTTGGACCTGGCGCTCTAACTGTGAAACCCGCTCAGGCTGATACGGGGTTCTATTTTCTCCCCTAGGCTGATCCCGGGAAAGGTAGCTATCCCTTCTGTGGTAGTACCCTGGGTTGGGAAGATTTGGGTACCCCTCCACCATGGGCCTCCCCTCTCCCGGATTAGGTGGTCTGGGCTCAGGGAATTGGGGAAATAAGGATGGATGATTTTGGGGCTGGAAGATGGGTAGATACCTGGGGAAAAAGTTCTGCCCAGGGTTTGGTGAATTTCTGCCCTCCTGTGGGAAGTTAGGAGGGAAGTTCCCTGGGTTGGGTGCCTGGTTGAATCCCCCCACTTGGGCTGGAGGGGTCCACACATACCCCAGGATGGGTCGGTTTCCCTTGTAGCGGGGACTTACATAGTCAGGGGAGCGAGGGACCCCAATTTTGGGATTACCTCCTTGACTCCCTGTCTGTGACTGGCCCGAGGGCATTCTGGGCTGTGAATTATTCGGTGCAGGCAGGTTTTTAGGCCCTCTCATCTCCAAATCTAAAACGGGGCAACCTTTACCTCTGCCACCTTGGCAACAGCAGGGGTGCTGTTGGTTTTGGGGTTTTTGGGCTGATTCATATTTTCCACCGGTTTCTGCACCTCATAGATGCGGGTAGCTTGCTCAATGACCCAGTCTAAAGATCTTTTCTCGTGAAAGTCTCTCACAAGCTGGGTCATTATGTATTTGGGTAAGGCATGGAAAAACGTATTAACAAATTCTTTACTGTCCGTGCGTACCCTTTTTGTAGTCTGCGCAAAAGCATGCTTCAATTCCTGCACAAATTCTTGTGGGGCCTGATCCTCCCACATTGCAAATTGTAGGCTGCCTTGCGAGCCTCTTGGGGATTTCTGTGAACAGAAAAATGTTTCAAGATGGCCGCCCTGTAGGTGGACCATCTTGAATGATTTTGGTCCTCCAGCCCCGCAAAGAAACTGGAGTATTCTGGGGAGAATGTCCATTTGACATACTGAATGCAGCTACTGCTGTCCTTCAAATGGAAAGTCTCCATCATTTGCTCATAAAGCTCCAAGTGTTCCCAAACAGAATACCTGGCGTTCTTGTGATAAGGCGTGATGACACTCCTTATTGCCTAATCTGTTTTAAGGGTCTTTAAGTAAGGCCCTTTTTGCCTTATTGGCTTTTTTGGTGCTCATGTGCGCCAGGGGACATGAGGGTGGCAGAGTCCAAGGACTGGGAGAGATGAAGGCCTCTGGTACTAGGGCTCCTGAGGTTATGCTCAGGTGTTTCCCTTTCCCAGCGAACCTCATCTCTGTCAGCCCCTGCTCCCTGTTGCCCTGTTGCCATGCAAGAGCCTGCGCTTTCAGTTCCTCAGTTAAGGCCTTACTAGACTCTATCAGTCTCTCCTGCATGCCTACCTGTTGCTGGAGCCTATCATTGTGCTGACAGAGAGCCTCATTTTCTCTCTGTGCTTCCTGGTTGGTCCTGGAATACTGGGCCAGTCTTTGCTGGAGGAGGATTACCTCCTGAGTCCCATCTCTACTGGCCTGTTCCTTTCTTGCCAGAGCATCTTCCACCCTCCTGGTGTGCTTTAACAAGTTCTGATGCTCTTTTTGGAGGTCACCCAGTCCCTGGACGGCCAAGGGATTTTCTTCATTTTTTTCTGTTAATTGGCAGACTTCCTGGCCTAAGGTGTCCCTTTCCTGACTAAGAGCCTGCATCTGTGCCGCCAGGTCGTCCCTCTGCCTTTGAAAGGCACCAGCTTTCTGGCGTTCTTGATCAAACTAAGCCTGGGTATCCAGGTCTTTCAAAATCAGTTCATTGCTCTCTGCCTTTTCCCTATGTAGGTGGCTTTGCGGGTGACTACCTGCTCTGCGCATGTCCTATTGAAGTCCAGTTGTTGCTCCACCTTTTTCTGGCTCTGCAGTAGGGCGTCCAAAAACTTCTTGGTACTCCTTCTGCAAGGCCAGAAATCTATTATCCTGGTCCGACTTTTCCTGTTGCAGGATACCCATATCCTCTTTTATTTTAATGATATACTGCCTACTATCATTTTCTGACTCCTGGCTCCTCTGCAGCCTCAGCTCAGAAGAGACCAGGTCAGATTGGGCCTTCTCTAATGCCATCAGTTGCCTATTTCCCAGATCTTGGCCTTCAGCACATTTGTCCTCTATGGCTCCCATATATAAATATAAATATGCCGCGACCCTGGCAATCTTGTTGTGCTCATCCTTGGCCTTAGGGGCCATATATAGTTCACTCAGGGCCACATGTAAGGTGACCCTGATCTCTCCATATATCTGACCCTGTTTCAGTGATCTGGGGTGCGATTGCCTGCAACCAGACCGCCTGGTCCTGATGAGCCCACTCACCTCTCACAAATAGCTTATGTAAGAGTTTTTCTCTGGCTATTTTGATATCTACCAAGGTCATCATTCTGGAAATTGATTTCCTTCCTGATTTACAGAAGTTTGTATTTTATTTTGCAAAACAGACCGTTTCCTTGGAGCGTTCCTTTGAGGGGTGTTTTTACAGTGTAACACGGCGTGGTGATCCAACAGGATTATGTATCCTGTCAGTTAGCACACCGTATTAATCTGCACAAGTGATAGTTCTAATCCAGAATCCCCGGCTCGAGCCCCCAATCTGTTAAGTGACTTCAATTCAACAATCCCACTAAGTCAGTGCCTCATCTGGGACGCCCAAGGGAAGCCCTTATTTATATATTTTTATGACAAGTTACACTCTGGATGATAAACCCTTATATAACGCCCCTCTCTTTGAATCCCCCTGACTTCACTGAGCCAAGAAGTAGGTTTGTTTTGCAATTTAAAAGATTTATTGGAAAAATTAAACAATATATATATATATCACACTTTTATAATAAATTAATATTTAATATCACACTTAAGAATATGACAGTGATCAACAATGGATAATATTAAAATTGTACGCTTATTGAATTACTTAGGAGTTGGTATAGGAAGGAAAAGGTAACTGAGAATGCTTTTATGGTTTCAAGGAAATGCAATGATGAATAAATGCAGTGTAGAAGTAAACTGATAAGGTTTCACAAGAGATAATATGTTCACTTTTCCCCTGGTGGCAATTCACTCCCCCCCTTATGCAATATAAAAAGATGGAAAGGAGAGCACACAGTTCTCAGGAATGCAATCAAATGTAGTTCAGTTCCCCCCTAGCAAGCTCAGATCACAGGGAGGATTTTAAAACACAGGCAAAATACTTTAAATGTGATTTGCAAAGAAGGGAAAAATATGCTAAAAATGATTTTAATTCCCTGTAGGAGGTTCAGGGTAGGTGACAGCTACTTTGAATTAGTTCAGGTCAACCTAACAATGATTAATGAGGGATTATCAGGTTGAAACGAATTTCAGCAATGCAAGCCAAAGCAGCTATTTTGACAGAAAACGAAATTGAGCGAAATGACAATTTGCTGCAATTTTTCCGAATGCGTCGAGTGCGATTACGGAAAAACTATAAGGAGTAGAAAGTTTAGGGCTTGTTGGAAAGCGTAGATTCTTAGCTTTAAAATGAAAGTTAAATCTCGTTCCTAGCCCACATGGTTCTAAAGATACGGACGATTTTGTGGAGATAGATTTTCAGAAATGAAATTAAAGTTTCAGAATGACAGATGCGCTGTGGAAGGTTTTGGATCAACAGGATGGACATACAATTCTATGATGCAGTTCTAGATAGGTGGGAATGGTTTTGATTAGATTATTTCAAACTAAGAGATTGGTTTACACAGTTCTGGCTGAGTACTCACACTATAAATTTGAAATAGGCCGTCAAGGTCTGATCAGGTTTGGACTGGACTCCTGGCGGGTGGTTCTGAAGTCACAGTTCTCTGGGTCAGCTCTGCTCTGCACTTCACAGCGGTCTGGTCTCTGGTTCTGGCAAAAGTTCTTGGCACTGCTGAAAAAGTTCTGAAGTCTGGATTCTAAGTTCTGGAGATGGTCCTTCTGGATATTGTCTGGTCCGGCAAAATGCTTCGCAAGAAAGTGGAAAGTGAATGTCTTGCCTGTCCAAAGCAGTCTCTTTTTATGTGTTTTGAAAATGGGTGTGTGCGTGGGCATAACTAAGACTGCCCCTCACAACTTATCATTGGCCAAGCTCTCCTCTCTCCCTTGATTGGGGGAAGGAATGGAGTGTCATCAGGCATTAATTTTATGGCATACAGAAAGAACACTCCCCTTGTCAATTTGCACCCAAATCTATTTTTGATCCAAATACATATTTATCTATGTACCATTTTTCTAATATTATATGTCCAGTTAACATATTTTCTGTAGCACCAAACCATCCGTCCCTGTCTTTGTAAGATGTTGTGTCCACTTATGACAGAATTCTGCCCTTTTCATCAAGAACACAATCTCTAAACTTTTCCAGAATTTACACACACATGCACAAGGAATATGGGCATCAGATGATAAAGTGTCAGATTTTTAACATACAGACATTCAGAGTAATACCTTATTTTCCGCTACTACCCCCAGAACATACCACAGAGTCCTAACACCTCTTAAAATGTGCACAGAAAAATCACAAGAATAATGGTATTAATTATATAATTTAGACAAGTCCGTACTATGAATTATCCATCTTTTTAAAATTATGCTCTGGCCCAGAGGGGTGTGGTTTCCCAAAGCACATGGTGGCATTTCTGGTTTGTCCACTTCCTCCAACTCAAGTTGCTCACAGAGGTACTGCTCCTCCCAGTTTCTCCCAAGAGGAAGCCATTCACGACCCCCCTAATTTAACATTTGCCTGAGCCAAGGAAGGCTCATTGTTCTGTTTCCCTGCTCCCAGGTGCTCCTCCCCTGATTCAATCAGAGAGGTGTAATCCCCTTTTGGTGGGAACAACAGAAGGCAGCCATGCCTGCAAATGCAGTGGCTGAGCAAGTTTTAACTCCTGTCGGGGGTAGTTGCCGGGCAGAATTCAATCTCTTCAAGCCAGGCTTCAGCCAAATGTCACTTTTGTTCCCAGTTTTTCTTCATTCAAATCAAACTTACACTTTCTACACATGCAGCTAGAATGCTGATTCTAAGTTCAAAACTATAACATTTAAACAGTTGCAACCTATGTGGCACTCAAAGAAGGGCACTCATTTATTTTAAACATTTCGATTATAGTGGCTTTAAGTCCAATTTCACTTCAGCTGCTGACATCCACAGCTCAGCCAGTTCAGTTATAAACATTGTTTTAGGCTCTTCATCTTTCCAGATTTTGTATGCACACAAGACTATATTCTGCCAAATATCTGCTGGTGTTCAGTGAGATTTTTGAATATCTTGCAATGTTTAAAATAGGCATTTTTAGCTTGCATTTCAGAGAAACAAAGGTGATTTCAAAGTGCTTTTGAGCTAACAGGCACTGCTGTTTTTCCTTTGGCACCACGTTTCACTCATGGCGCTTCTGGCCGATCATGCTCGCACTGGTGGGTGGCAGGTCAGGCGACCATTTTGGTGTGCGCGAAACTGTGCGGTTTTCCTGGATTCTGGCGCAATGTGGACTTTTTCAGCCATCTTGGATTTTCTCAGCCCACAGCCCCAAATGTTGCAGCATAATAACTCGAACATCGGTCAAATCCCCTGACAAGCCCCCCGCCTGACTGCGCTTTGTTTTCGAGTCGAGGGGGAGTCGGGTGCAAAGGATGTTTTGATCCACGCGCTGGGATGTCCGCATCACCTTCTTCCGATTCCGCAGATGACAAAGTTCAGCATCTTTTCCTCCATCAGGGTGGATCGATCGGTTCTCCTCGCCGCGGAAGCTTTGCAAAGCCCAAAGGGCATCACCTGATATTCGTACAGCCCATACTTAGTACGAAAGGCGGTCTTCCATTCATCTCCTTTCTTTACACGCATAACATGGTATGCCCCCCTGAGGTCCAATTTGGTGTAAATTTGGGCATCCTTGACTTGGTCCAGCAGTTCTGGGATAATGGGTAGGGGATAACGGTTTTTAACTGTTACCTGGTTTAGTGTGGGGTAGTCGATGCACATTCTCAAGTCCCCCTCCTTCTTGGGTACGAAGAATAGGGGCGAGGCAGCCGGGGATTCGGACGGGCGGATAAAACCGTTTGCCAGGTATTGGTCCAGATATGATTTCAAGAGGCGATTTTCAGGTTCGGTGACATTATGAGGGCATTGGCTAGAGTAATACAGCTCGAAGTAGAAAGGAAAGGTCTACAGGGATGAGCTTACAAGTGTAGGCTGTAGTAGATGCAAGTGAGTTCACTTGTTTCTTAAATGTAAGTGTAGAGTCAAGATAGATGTCTAATGTCTTGACAACAGGCATCACCTTGATAGTGTTGTTGTCAATGTTAAAGGAGGTGTAGCTAGGATTAAGTTTCTTAATGTTGGTTTCCAAGCCTAGGATCAGTATCTCGGTTTTGTCATCATTCAGGCAGAGGCCATGGGATGCCATCCATGCCTGAATGAGGAGGTATAAGGATCTGGGTGTCATCTGCGCAATTAGTGTAGGTGACACCCAGTCTGTCCAACTTACCAAACAATGGCTTAGTAAAGCTGCTATACATAGTGGGTGAGACGCAGGATCCTTGTGGAACTCCACACGATATTTGAATCGGGTTGGCAGAGGCTGAAGGGGAGAAGACTCTCATTGTATGGTTTGCCAGGAAGGATTGGACCCAGACTATTGCCTCTCCTGAAAAGTGAGCCGTCGACCTGAGGTGGTTGCATAATACTGTGTGGTCCACTAGGTCGAAGGCTACAGAGAGCTCGTAGCATAGCCGTTTTCCCATTGTCCTTCAGTTCATTCATTTGAGTCTTGAGGTCTAGCAAGGATGTTTCAATGCCATGAAGAGGGCGGAAGCCGGATTGTCGCAATCCTAGTAATTGATTAGCTTCTAAGTATTCCTGTATTTGAATCTAGGCTACTTTGTCGATAATTTTAATAAGAAAGGGCAATGTGGTGATATGTCTGCAGTTGGTAGGGTTGGTGGGGTCAAGAGTTTGTTTTTTAAGCAAGGGGAGGACCCAGGATTCTTTAAGATTGTTAGGCACTGTATTCGTTTTGAAGGAGGCATTGATGATATTAGAGATGAATGGTGCTAGGCCTCTAGCTGCATCCTTTATGATTTGGGAAGGGCAACGGTCACCCTTACAGTTTGAAGATTTTAAGGAAAGTATGATTTTCTCTGTCTCAGTGATAGAAATCTCTTTAAAGCTGAAGGGTAGTGTCATGTTGTTCCCCGTATGTTGGGGGGTTTGCTGCTCCGATGGAGTCAGTAAGGCCTTTTTATTGGCTATTTTGAATTGAAGCGTTGTGATTTTATTCGAGCAGGCGTTTTGTATTGCAGTGCACCATGGTTTGTCCTTTGGGGCATTGTCTGCCGGAAGGATAGGGGATTCCATTTCACAGAGGATGGTGAAAAGTTCCTTAGTGTTAGACTTAGCCTTTGAAATTCTCTCGTTGAATTTATTCTTTTTTGTGTTAATTATTTCATTTTTGTAATATTTGGAATGGTCCATTAGTTTAACCTTGTTATCGTTAGTAGGGGAGTGAAGCCAGATTGATTGTAGCTTTCTTTTTTGTAATCTTAATTCTTTGAGTTGAGGTGTGAACCAGGCATTGAGATGGGCTTTCTGCCCGCTTTTGCACAGTTTAATAGGAGCCACAATGTCCAAGCCCTTAGTCAAGGCATTGTTGAAGACCTCCACTAGTAGTTTGGGGTCTGAGTTAATGTCTATATTGTTGATAGGTGGCAGGAGGTATGTTAGACACAATCCTATGCAGTTCCCTTAGGGAGCACTACAGAAGATTAGGACTACTGGTATATGCAATAAATCCCCTTTGGTATCAGTCTGTACCACACAGATTTAGTTGGTAGCTGTGGCTGAGCAGTCAGACTTATCTCAAGAGGGAGATGAGCAGTATTCAGGGTTTACACAATAGGACTACAATACTATGGAACAAGGAAACACTGACCAAAGTTTTATATCAAAAAGAATATATATTTATTTTACACATTCTTAGTTCTACACACAAATCACTATTATTAAAGCAAGTTAAAACAGTCAAGAAAAGTAGACACAACTCCCTAATTGAATTGTAGACAAGTTTGAGCAAGAGTGAAATCTGAGCAAAACGGCGGAAATGGCACTCTAACAATTTCTTCAGAGGGAGAGAAAGGACAAGTTATACAGGGTTAGACTCCTAAACACACCAGCAACACTTCCCAATAAGATTGTGAACAGGTTAGGCAAGGTAGTAGCATAAGCAATAATTAGGTGAAAACCGAGCAAAATGGCACTTCAACAATATATAAAGGGAAAGGAAAGGAGGTTATAAGAGTTTAGGTGCACCAACATATTTCTTAGTGAAAAGCAATCTAAAGAAGGCAGTTGTAACTGAAATAGCCAGAGTCAATAGTCCTGTGCCGGAGTCAATGGTACAAGGCAAAGTGCCCAGGATCAAATGGTTCTAGTAGCTGCAGTCAAGTCTTTGATTAGCGGTTCAAAAAGGAGGGTGCAGAGAGTCAAAAGATAATGTTAGACGAAAGGGGCAGCCAGCCCAGAAGGTAAGTAAAGAATTTAAAACACCTTTAGCAGTACCCAACGAAACGGGAGGCCTGGCGGAACAATGTACCTTAAAAGTGGATGAGGCTCCTGGGGTGGCGGTAGTTCCTGGCAGTTCCTGAAGTTCAGGAGATCCAGCAGAGGAAGAGAGGCTCTCGTCGTGGAGGAAGGTTCAAGTTACTGCACTGCCCAGGGATGAAGCCAGCCGTGGTGATGCCAAAATTGAATAAAAGGTACGCTCCTTTAAATCGCTGTCGTGGTGGACGGGTGCCTGGCTATCTGGTCTCCTAGTGCTTGGAACTGGTGATTCGACCAAGGCAGGTCCTGGAAGGAAATTGGCAAACTGGTTGGCCCCACCAGCTCAAGGAAAGAAGGCTCTTGCAGGTGAAGATCTTCACTTGTCGTTGGAGAAAAGTGGTGAGGATCTGCAGTAGAGCTTCACCTGTGGTTCAATCGTTGCAGATGTCTTCAGCTTCTCTCTTCTTTGGATTTCTTAGGTCCAGTGGCGACATCTTGTCCTCCAGTCCCCAGAGCCCTGCTTTTATGCAGAAAAATCCCCAATCATACAGCCTAGCTGTCACTCACACAGCGGGGTGGTTATCCTGGTGGGATAACCCACCAGCCTATCAGGGCAGAGTGCAACTTGGGTTGCCTAGGCAACCCTGCCCAGGGTGCCTATTCCCCCTCCCACACATCCTGTCTACCCTAGACTCAGTGGCGCCGAAAGGAGGGCTTCTCTGCAGAAGCCCGGCAAAAGGACGAACAAAGGATCCCCGACCAGGGTTAGGATTTCAGAGAAAGACACGAGAAAGAAATATTATCAAAGATCTGGCAATAAAACCCTAGCGGAGTAAAGTTAATAATAAAATAAACCGGTGGTTTGTTAGAGACTGTCAGTAAAAGTGGTAGCCTCGAACAATAGGAAAATGCCATAGGAAAATATTTGCGGTCGAATATTTATGGTTGCAACCACTGCCACCAGCCAGAAACTTTGGAGAGAGGGACTCTCTGAACACCAGGGAAAAACTATTAACCCTGTCCAGTACTTCCATAGTAAGATGGGTTGTACTGGTTTTGTTCATAACTATTGACTATTAAAGTCAATGGGGACTTTACATGCCATGGGAGACAGTCGTCAGTCCCAGGGTATGGAGTCTTTGTTTGGGGGTCCCTATGACACCCCTTTGTTGCTGCATTGAGGGTGCTGTGTAACACACATGTAAAAAGATGATACCTATGAGGGTGAGATAAACCCCATAGACCGTAAGCACAAAGATAGCCTAAAACACACATTAGCAATATGTCTAAGAGTTGGAAAAAGAGTCTCACTCTTAGCAGGAGAATAAAATAAACCCTTCAAATCCAGCCAAGCTGCTGGGGGACTATAGGTAAGGGAAATTAGCCTTTTAAGAGAATACTCCCTAACAAGGTAAGGAAGTAGTTTTTCAGAAGAGATATCCTTTTTACTTCTGGTAGGAAGTGGAGGTGCCAAATCAATAATTTTAGGGCTGAGGAGATCTAGCGTAACGGAGAAGGTGATTAGATACAGTTCAGATCAGCCACCCAATCAGGGGGCCTACCTTTAATATGGTTAGGGGATAGAACTTTTTGTGTAAGTCCATGGTCTTTTAGCAAAGCTGCGATTGATTGGGAGTGTTTGTTGCCAGTGTCATTAAAGCCAAGGTTAAAGTCTCCTGATAGTAAAGTTTGTGAATGGGCTTTTGAATTATTGGCTATAAGGTTAGTTAGGTCCTCCTCGAATGTTCCCAGTGGGCCCGGTGGTCTATATATCATGTAGATAGTGTGCGGTTATTAGACAGAGGAAGTTTAGCTGCTAGCACTTCACATGAGGAGCAAGGAGGTGAGGAGGTGATTCTGATAGCTAAGCTAGTTTTAGATATAATGGCTAGGCCACCGGCTCTAGCGTTAGACCTGTCTACTCTAAGTATCTGATAGCCGTCAGATAGCGCCACCGTAAGGGTTGGTCCTGCTGGCTCATAGAGCCAGGTTTCGGTTAAGGCAAGTAGGTCCAAGTTCTCATTGTTTAGAATGTCGGCGATATCAGTGGCATGTGCTACCAAGGATCTAGCATTAATAAGTGAACCAGATAGAGTCAATGTGCTGTTGGGTGAAGGGTTAGTGTTAGGTTTTATTTTTTTTGTATTAAGGCTAGCCCATTTTTTAGGGGCAGTAGTATCATGAGTGGGGATTAGGTTATTAGGTCTAGGCCCCAATGCTTGCCTCAGTAGGCATTTGTGAGTTTGGGGGCGGTGGGTGAAGGGTGGTTGTTTGGGTAGGATTTTTTGGTTCAAAGAGGCGGGACAGTCTAGATCTGAGTCTCAAGTTTCTGTCCTTAGGTGGGCATGTTAAGATGGTGACAAGGGTCATTATGGCGAGAAGTCCAAGTAAAAGTACTATAGTCTGGGTCCTCAGGTTATCAGTCATATTCAGGGGTTAATGGAGTCAGGAGGTGCAGAGGTGGGTTGCTCAGTTAGTCATAGGATGGGCTAATTAAAGTTGTCAAGGTAGGGCTAAGTTAGGTTGTATAAGCAGACTAGAGTCAGGTGCACAGGTAGGCTAAGGATCAGAGTGCACGGATAAATCAAAATTAGGTACACAGGTAGGCTAAAGTCAGAAATGTACAGGTAGTCTAAAATCAAAAATGCATAGGGAGGCTAAAGTCAAAAATGTACAGGTAGGATAAAGTCAAAAATGTACCGGTAGGCTAAAATCAAAAATGCACAGGTAGGCTAAAATCAAAAATACACAAGTAGGCTCAAATAAAAAATGCACAGGTAGGCTAAAATCAAAAATACACAGGTAGGCCACAATCAAACATGTATAGTCAGGCTAAAATCAAAAGTACATAGGCAGGCTGGGATTAGAATGCACAGATATGCTCAGCTCAAATTGCGTAGGTGGTCCAAGGACAATTCTATGACAAGACCGGAGGCGAGCATTATGCTTTATCTTCTTTAATTACTGCTAACAACAGCTTTTTAAATCTTTCTTTGTTTTCATGTATAACACTTTTTTTTCCTTTTTTTTTTATAACTCGTATAAACAGAGAAAAGAAAAAATGAAAACATCAGCGTCTTAAAATGACAAAACTACATTTCCCATGAGGCTTCTCTGCCTGGTAGTCCCACAGCCTCTCTTTCACTGTCCAATCCGGCAATCCTTCCTGCTATAAGTCCCCGTTTCCCTGGGTCCCTTCCTCTTCTTTTTTGCTGCAGCCACTGATAAGTGACGTTTATTATGGATAGTGCTTGATTATACTATCTTTGTCTATTGAAACGTTTCAAGAATGGACTTACTTATTCTTAATTGTGCGCGCGTGTAACTAACAAGCGGCATAGCGTTCGTGCGAAGCTTTATATGCGCTGACCTCGCGAGTAGCATAGCGTATTTCAGAGCGGCTGCCTGCCGAGCCCGCGAGTGATCTGGCACTCGCTTTAGGGCTCAGGCAGCCGGCCGCACGGCAATGCATTTAACGTTGATGGAGCTTGCGTAATATGTAGAGTAAGCCCAACTGACCTTAGAAACAAGGTGAAACGCGCGCATGCGCATCGACTTACAATCTCCTCAGTGGAACGTTTTCTTACTCGGAGAAAATGTACGGCCAGTCCTTCGCCCTTATTTCATTACCAGGAGCGCGAATTTCCCTATTTTCTTAGCGGTTCGCCCTAGCACAGCAGAGATATCCCAGATTTAAAAGGTTTACAAAAAAATAAAATAATAATAATAATAAATAAATTAAGTGGCCATTGTAGAGGAGCTACGTCTTTAACGCACTAGTTTCCTCTGTACGGCACATGCAATTACCATGGCATACAGCTTGGGAAATGAGGCTTGGAGTGAAGGGAGTGAAGGAGGACTGGACCAGGAAGCAGAATGCATGGAGGAAGATATAGACCTCTCCCAAAGCTTCAAGAGAGTGCTAGGCGACTCATTAGTTCAAGCCGTAGCACTAGGAGTTAAGCCTCTACAAGACAGGCTATTAGTCCTGGAAGAGATGCTGGGCAGAAAAGCTGGCACGCTTGATGATCCCGGAGAAGGAACCTCCACACAAAATCCTCTGCAAAAAGGTGAGAAGGGGAAGAAAGTGGCCCGGAAGAGGAAACACTCTTCTACTCCCCCGGGCGAAAGTACAGGGAAGGATAAATCCCTAGAGGTGGCTGATGCATTCAACAGGCTGAAAAGTGCCTTCCTTATGAAGACAGCTCTGTCCAACCTCGTACCCCCTACCCCAGGGGCGAAAAATATAGGGGATGCCTATTCATCATCCTCGGAGCACTCAGATCAAGAACAGCCAGAGGAGGATGTTCAAAGCATAAGCAAAGTAAGCGTGGTCTCGCAAAAGAGTGCAGGCGAGCCTAAAGCCAGCAGTGTGGAGGCCCTTCTGGATGAAGAGGACATATCAGACATGTTCGACCCGGACACCATAAGGCACCCCAGATCGACAGACTGGACGCCTTCTCCAAGAGTAGCCCTTTACATGGCCCAAAAAATGAGGAAGCCTATGGAAAAAGAAATTAGGTTCAGACTCAAAGCTGAGTGTCCGAGGCTAGAGCTGACTGGGAAAGTTGCAGATACACCCGAACTCGACGCAAAGATGCTAACCTTCATTACGAAGGCAGGGAAAGACACCAGAAAAGGTATGGATAGGGCATGGAAAACATGCCAAGACAAGCTACTAGACATAGCCGGCCCTATAGCAAAGATAATGGACCTGGCCGAAAGGGCCAGAGATACAGGGGAGCCAGTCAACCCATCCATCCTAGCAAGCTGGGCACAGAGAGCAGTCTGCATGCTAGGCAATGCAAACTGCGCCATATCTTCGGAACAATGCAGATCAGCCCTGTTGAAAATCGATAACAAACTTGGGGACTTAGCGTCCTACGAAGCCGGGGAAAGCGCCCAAGGTCTCCTGTTCGGTGATACATTCGTTAAGGAGATGAACAGGTTCGTCGGTACATATACAGCGCTGGAGAAGGCACAGGCCTCCATAAGGAAGGTGTTTCCGGGAAGAGTTTTTTCAGGGGCCGGTCGATATAGAGGCCGCTCGACCGGCCGCTTCAATAACAGGAGAGCGCACGGCCCCAGAGCCCAATATTGGGATACCCGACAAGAAGACGCCTTCTTCCCGAACAGAGGACGAGGCTCGCGGGGACGTCTGGGAACGCAGATATTACCGACACCAGAACAACAATACAGGTGAGAGAACGTGCAGCGACCTATCCTCCTGTAGGGGGCAGGACAACGCTCTATTCGCACAATTGGCGCGAGTTATCGTCAGATGCGTGGGTCCTTCAGACCATACAAGGCTTTATGCTAGAGTTCATAGATCATCCAGTGCAGAATCGGCCTCCTAACAGAATTCAAATGACGCAAACAGAAGAATCGCTATTAGGAGCAGAGATCCAAGCTTTAGCGCAGAAAAACGCGATAGAGAGAGCGACCGAGAGCGCCCATTCCTTCCTGAGCAATATTTTCCTAGTACATCGCAAGGACAAAGTTCGTTCAGTGATCAATCTGAAGGAGCTCAACAGCTGGTTAGTGTACAAACATTTCAAGATGGAAGGGATCCATCTACTAGGAGACTTGCTCAGGAAGGGAGATTGGCTAGCGCGCCTGGACCCGAAGGACGCATATCTCACCGTGCCCATAGCAGCGCCTTTCCGAATCTTCCTAAGATTCAGATGGGGAAGCGAGCTCTGGCAATTCAAATGCCTGCCGTTCAGTCTAGCATCCGCATCATGGGCATTCACCAAGCTCATGAGGCCTGTTGCGACAGCACTTCGAGAACAAGGATGTCGGATGATTGTCTACTTAGACGACATCCTTTTCATGGCCGAAGACAAAGACCGCTTACAAAAGCAGATCCACTGGGCGATAGAGCTGATCTCCAATCTGGGATTCCTGGTGAACAGAGACAAATCAGAGCTAGCGCCAACCAGGCGACTAGAATTCTTAGGCGTCACCATAGACACAAAGAAAGCTACATTGGAGTTGCCAACTCAGAAAATGAAGTCTATCAAGAAAGATCTGAGGACAGCGCTCAAGAAGCCGCTGATCTCTCTTTGTTATCTAGCCATGATAGTAGGGCTTTTGGCAGCATCCATACAAGCAGTATTTCCCAGCCCGTTAGATTATCGAGCTCTTCAGAGGCTGAAGATCAAATACCTAAGGAAAGGCTGGAGATTCCATCGACTAGTGCCCTTAGACGAAGAAAGCAAGTCCGAGCTCATCTGGTGGCTCCACAATATGGAAGCCTGGAACGGCCGTGCCATTTTCGGCGACGTACCAGAGTTGGTTATAGAGTCAGACGCCAGCAGGTCCGGCTGGGGGCGCGATGTGGTGAGATAGAGACAGGAGGGAGATGGTCAAAAGAAGAATTAGAACTTCATATCAATTGTCTAGAGTTGCTAGCAGGATCTTTCGCAGTGAAAGCATTTACCAGGGACAAAGCACACTGCAGCATACTTCTCAGGATGGACAATATATCTGCAGTAAGATATATCAACAAACTGGGAGGTACCAGGTCCAAGATGTTAGCGGAATTAGCAAAAGATTTCTGGCACGACTTCCTACAGAGACAGATCACAGTGAAGGCAGAGTATCTCCCAGGGGCCCTGAATTCAGTGGCGGACTGGAACTCCCGACACCTAGTGGATTACAGCGACTGGAAACTACACAGGGACATATTCGAGAGATTGGAAGCGAAATGGGGTCCCCTGCACACAGACCTGTTCGCCTCGAGACTGAACACTCAACGGGCGAACTACTTCAGCTGGAGGCTAGACCCGGAAGCCCAAGCCACCGACGCATTCATGCATCATTGGGGGTCGCAGAAGCACTACGCTTTTCCCCTCTTCGCGATGCTGGCGAGGGTACTAGCAAAAGTGCGCAGAGACAAGGCGCAAATAGAGATAGTGACGCCAGAGTGGAAGTCGCAAGCTTGGTTTCCTGTTCTGATGTAACTTTCTATGGATTTTCCACAGAAGATTGCATACAGACCAGACTTGCTAGTCGATCCAGCAGGAGTTCCTCATCCTCTGATAGAGAATCAATCCTTGTCACTGATAGCGTGCAGAATTTCAGGCATAGATGGCGATTGCCAGGCCTTTCAGAAGACGCTACAATCTATCATGGGCCCCATCTACGATCAGGAGCTATAATTCCGCATGGCAAGCCTGTGACCTATGGTGCAGGAGGAGGAGTATATCTCCCATTTCAGCACCTGTAGTGCAAGTAGTGAATTTTCTAGCCAGCCTCCCTTTGGCAGGTAGAGCTTTCAGGACCGTAGGGGTATATAGGTCAGCAATCTCCGCGGGGCACGAGTTAGTGGACGGGGCACCAATAGGGGAACACCCGACGGTGTCCCGATTGCTGAAAAGGTGTGAAGATGAGCAAACCTCCCGGACCCAAGTACTCATCACTGTGGGATGTCCAAAAAATCATACATCTGTTCGAGCAATGGCCTAGTAACAACTTTCTGTCAGGAAAGCAACTTTCAGGCAAATTAGCTACACTCCTTTGCTTAGTGTCTTGTAGAAGAGTTTCGGACCTTAAAGCACTCGAGATAGACAGAAAGATGTATTACCCAGAAGGGATAGCCTTTACCATAGCGCAGCATACAAAGACCAATTCTAAAGTGATCTCATATCCATATTGGCCGAATAATTAGAAATTGTGTGTGGCAAATTGGATAAAGTGTTATGAAGCAGCGACAGCAGCGGTTAGGCCACAAGGTGTGAAACAATTTCTTATTGCGCATCTAAAACCATACAAAGAAGTCGCATCAGCTACTATAGCTAGATGGGTGAAGGAAATAATGGAATTGGCAGGTATAGACACGTCTAAATTTGGAGCTCATTCTACCAGGGGAGCAATGGCTTCACGGGCTTTTGCAGTAGGAGTTCCGCTGCAAGAGATCATGAAAGCAGCAGATTGGTCGAGCGACTCAGTCTTTAAGACTTTTTATTTCAAACCAGTATCCAATATAGCAGCTGCTGTGGTAGAAAGCTTTGAACAAGCATAATGCTCGCCTCCGGTCTTGTCATAGAATAAAGATTGCCCATGCGACTAGCGCAGGAAGTCTTGATTCTATTAAAGACACAGAGGCAGGAAGTCTTGATTCTATTAAAGACACAGAGGCGAGCATTATCCCACCCTATGGAATACAGCGATGGGTGTTATGTTAGGAACTGTAATGGTTTCAAAGTTGTTTACGTAAAGACTTGGTTATGATATGTGACGAACTGTATTCCCCTTCCATAACATGCGCATTTCTCCTTTTGCGTAGGAGAGGATCAAAAGAGTAACAGAGATTAGTGTATGGAAGGCAGCAGTCCTGCGAATTTAGAGCACAGCAAAGCTATCGTGGATAGAAAAGACAATTTCTGTTTGGAGTTACGATAATTCAGTTGGATTTTAGACTTTGTTCAGTTAATCGGTGCGCTGCAAAAGAAGAGGAAGGGACCCAGGAAAACGGGGACTTATAGCAGGAAGGATTGCCGGATTGGACAGTGAAAGAGAGGCTGTGGGACTACCAGGCAGAGAAGCCTCATGGGAAATGTAGTTTTGTCATGTTAAGACGATGATGTTTTCATTTTTTCTTTTCTCTGTTTATACGAGTTATAAAAAAAAAAAAAAAAGTGTAATACATGAAAACAAAGAAAGATTTAAAAAGCTGTGGTTAGCAGTAATTAAAGAAGATAAAGCATAATGCTCGCCTCCGTGTCTTTAATAGAATCAAGACCTCCTGCGCTAGTCGCATGGGCAATCTTTATTAGCATATATATAAGTGGATTGGATTCAACTAGCATATGCTAGGCAATTGACAAATCGCTGTATACATTATTACAACATTGTTATGACTTATGCTTAATAGTCATACTCTTGCCTTTTACGTATAATATGAATAGGGTTAGCCTCTGGGTTAGAGTGCCCGATGAAAATGCATAAAAGGGTGGAGCACAAATACTATCAAATGGATGTTATGCTGTGATGGCAAGAGCCAGCATAGTGGACTAAGCTTGAATCGTCGTGCCATGGCTAGGTATGCATTTGAGCATGGCAATATTAGGCACGGACAGTACTAGCAGCATGTATGCAATAATGCGTAGTGCCGCTCGAGGGTGGGTACAGATAAGGTCAATAATAAACAGTAATAGTTTGTCGCTTAACATTGCATGTTGCTTACTGGTATGGTGGAGCGAGCGGAGATGGGATCGGAGTCAGTTGCTTTAGAGGGACGTTAGGTTGGTGGTCAGGATGCGTGATAAGGGAGCCTTCGGCAAGTCATTGGTAATCATAGAAGTTTGCTTCCAGGGGTAGGTGAATAAGGGGTTGAGTGAAGCTCCAGCACGTGGCCAGTGCGCGAACATGCGCAGAACAGGGCCTTTTCGTTCGGCCCTTAGCGGTACAGTGCCAGCTTCCGCCTTCCGGCGTTGTGTTGTGGGTAAAATGGGTTGCTGTTGCTTAGCAACATAAACACAACCTTGTTTTCATGCCGAGAGGCATGAAGGCCACCTTAGCAGCAGTCATCTTACGAACAAAGGCACGGGGCTGCAGATGGAATATCCATATACAAATGATATTTTGAAATGCTCACCTTGCAGTAAGGATGCAAACAAAATAAGATGGATCGGTTACTTTAGCTTTAGCACGGGAAATGTGCTGACATCCAATGCGGGCGGTGCAGGCTCCTGCCTGAGGTCAGATCCATCAGGATCAGTGTATCTGGTGGACAGACTTCTCTGGGCTCGTGTTGCTGAAGAGTTGCTAGGAGGGGCTCCTGCCCGCTCCTGACCCAGTCGGGAAGTGTTCCCAAACAATGTGTCTTTTTGTTTTCACAGGAATGGTTGCGATCTCGGAGTTGCTGCGCCGATGGTGAAGACCACGCTGAGTTATTGATGCGCCAAGTGCTGCACTGTTTATTGGTGTTAATTGTAACCTGTATTCTCTTCTCTTCTTTGTACAGGTTGCGGTGATGTTCCAGAGTGATGAGCGATCAAAGCGCTGCTCGCCCAGGTAAGTGCTTTGTTAATGCTAACCTTGTTCCTGCTCCCTTGCAGGTTGCAGTGAAACCCGGAGATGGACGAAGTAAGAGAAGCGCAGGGTGCTGTCAGGACTCACTGCCTGCCCAGGTAAGAATTTTTATGAATGCTGTCCTTGTTTCTTTACCTTTGCAGGTTGCGGCGAACTCCGGAGATGGGCGAGATAAGCGAAGCGCAGGATGGATTCAAGGCCAGTTTCTTCACAGGTAAGTGTTCTTGCTTGCTAATGCTGTTCTTGTTCTTCCAGGTTATTAATGGAATCCCGTTCTAGGGCTTCAGGATCGGGCCGCCGGCGAAGTAGATGAGCAAGAGCTGGACACGGTGAGCGTTACGCTGCAGGAGTGCAAAATAAATCGAAGCGTGTTCTGCTGTTTGGGTGTGGTTTAAATAGCCCAGGTAAAGTAGTTCCAGGCCAAGTAGTTCCAGGCCCAGCCACACCCAAAACACTAGACCGCATGGCTTGGTTCTAAAGAAGTGAGCTGTGTAATAGGCCTCCATGTTGGATTAAGGTCCAAAACTGGTATTGCTTCATTCCTGATAATGAGACTGGTGCCAAAGGCCCCAGGACTGACTCCATGTATGTATCTGATGGAGTTTTAAGGCTCTTGGGGCCAGTGTGAAGGGCTTTAGCCCCACTGCTGCCAGGGGGCTGTTATACCTGAGGGGTTCAGGGGCATGGATCGTGACAGTAAGTATATGTTCATGTGTACGGTTTTATTTTGATGTGTCAGAGGGAATTGTCTCTGGCCTGTTTCCATTTGGCACGGTGCACTTTGTGACAGTTGTGTCATGTGTTGTGCATTTATTTGGTTGCTTTCACATTGCATGCCATGGCAGGGTGTGTCGGGCGGGTGACATGGAGTTTTCGAGGGTTTAGGTGACATACCAGTATTTGGAAGTGCTGTTTTGCAAGGGGGTAGTGGATTATGCACCATGAATGTGTGCCTTTTGTTCACACGGGATTGGGTTTGTTTAAGTAGCTAGGGATGCACACAATGTAGCACTTCCAGGGACACATTCTCACCGTGGTAAGGTTGTGACAGTTGAATGTCCCTTTGTCATCATTGATTGTCACCTGGTGTGTGCCAGGACTGTGTGCACTCCGCAGGCGTGGGATTTTAGGTTCATAATTTAGCTCATGCTGGGTAAGGGCTGCCTCGCCATGTGCCCTTTCCCCTCCCATGTGCAGCGGGCATGCATGTGGTTGGGGATGTTGGGGCACCACCATGTCGACGCGTACGCCCCACCATGTTGCAATGTTGTGCAGGACACATGCTGCCACAATGCTCCTGCACACTGCTGTGGGTGCATATAGTAGCTGTCCACCAGAGCGATCAAGGGAGCGGAAACATGACTTCAGCACTCCGAATGTGCGCTCCACTATGGCCCTGGTTGCAATATGGGCAGCGTTGTATCGTACCTGGGGTGGTGTGGTGGGGTTCTGTATTGGCGTCATCATGTAGGTGCTCAGAGGGTAGGCACTGGCCCCTGGGGTGTTGATAATGGTTGTGATTAGTTGGGTTTGTCTATTTGTCTGTGTGTGACATGCATGCATGTGCACAGGCATTTGTACTCACCAATGAGCCATGTGTCGCCAGGACCCGGTTTAGGGGTGACATTCTGAATGTGAAACTATCATGGGTGGACCCTGGATAGATTGCATAGACAGAGGTGATGATTCCCTTGGCAGCGCATACCACCTGCACTTTGATGGAATGCCAGTGCTTGCGGTTGCGATAGATGTGCTCAGTGGCCTGAGGTGGACGTAGAGCCACATGGGTGCAATCAATGGCACCAAGCACATTGGGGAAGTGTGCCACCCCGTAAAAGTCCGGGACCACGGTCTGCCTTTCTGCAGGTGTTCTGGGCATGTATAGGTGCCTGCAGACTGAGCGGTGTGCAGTCATGATTGCCAACACCTGGTGTACGCAGTGTGACTGTGTGGGCTGTGAGATGCCACCAACTATGGCAGTTGTCTGCTGAAATGACCCAGTGGCCAGAAAATGCAGTATGTTGAGCACCTTTTCCAAGGGTCTCAGTGATTGGGAGCTCAGGGTGGGTGATGTGAGGTCATCCTCCCACTCAGTGAACAGGTCTAGGATGATATGGGGTGGAAACCTATACCTGCTATAGGCCTGGTCATCAGGCATCCCAAAAGGGCTGGTCCTGGGTAAAAACAAAATGTGGGGCCTGGTTATCCTCCTCCTCCTCCTGCGGTGTCCCATGATCACTGCTGCGAGGAATGATACATTCATCATAGCTTTATGAGCTTGTTTGTTGTTTGCGTGCACTTTTATGCTGCACAGAGGTGCGTACTGTCAGTGATAGCAGAGGGGGATGGATGTGGATGAGGTGAGCAAAACAGACCTGGAACACAGTCAAAGGACACAGACATATGTTAATTGCAGAGACAGGGTCTGCCAAGGGGAATCTGGAGAGAACAGGTCTGGGTTGGGCATGTGGATAAGGGTCCCCATGTGAAAGAACCCTTTGTGGTGTTCATGTTATTTGGCACCTTGAGCATTTCCATCCTCCCAACACCCTTGAGAGCGCACAGCCACAGGTGCGAACTGTCAGTGATAGCAGAGGGGGATGGATGTGGATGAGGCGAGCGCAATAGGTGCGGAACACATTCAAAGGACACAGACATGAGTTGATTGCAGGGACCTGGTCTTCAAAGGGGAGTCTGCAGACACCGGGTCTGAGGTGGCCATGTGGATATGGGTGCTCATGTGAAAGAACCCTTTGTGGTGTACATGGTATTTGGCACCTTGAGCGTTCCCATCCTTCCAGCCCCCTTGCAAGTGCATGCCCACAGGAATGAACTGTCATTGATAGTGAAGGGGAATGGATGTGGATGACGTGAGCACAATAGGCCGGGAGCACAGTCAAAGGACACAGACTTATGTTGATTGCAGGGACAGGGTCTTCAGAGGGGAGTATGGAGACACCGGGTGGCCATGTGGATAAGGGTCCCCATGTGAAAGAACCCTTTTTGGTGTACATGTTATTCAGCACCTTGAGTATTCCCATGCTTCCAACCCCCTTGAGAGCGCACGTCCACTGGTGCGAACTGTCAGTGATAGCAGAGGGGGATGGATGTGGATGAGACAAGCGCAATAGGCTCGGAACGGTATATAGTGATTTTTTCGAATGACATTTTTTCGAATGACATTATTTCGAAAACATATCGTCGAAAAAAAATGTTGATTTTTTTTTATTTTTATTTTTTTAATGTGGCGGTTCCCCCCAAACCCTTGTTTTTTTAAACACTTTTTTTTTACTTACAAAACCCAAAAAAGTATCAAATAAAAAATGAATACATTTGAAAAAAAAATTCAGACAAAATGTTTTTGAGATAATTGCATTTTGAAAAAATGCATTTGAAAAAATTACCGGATCCTGTTCGGAACACAAAGGACACAGATATATGTTGATTGCACGGAGGGCGACTTCAAATGGGAGTCTGGAGACACCAGGTCTGGGGCGGCCATGTGAAAGAACCCTTTGTGGTGTGCATGGTGTTCGGCGCCTTGAGCGTTCCCTTCCCCCCAGCTCCCTTGCGAGCACACGCCCACAGCTGCAAACAGCCATTGATAGTGGAGGGAAAATGGATGTGGATGAGGGGAGCGCGGTAGGTCAGTAAACTTGTTAAAGCACACCAATCTTTTACGATACACTGAGATGTTTGGACGTGTAGTGGACTTACACAAATCTTCTAACGACTGTTCATATTAACTAATTTTCTATTTTGTTTATTTAGTTTGGTAAAGTGGATGCAATGACTCTACAAATTATACTGCTGCAGTTGAGGTAATGTCTGTATAAATCCACAGTATTGTCCGTGGTCACTGCGGAATTAATCACAAATGGCTTGAACCACACAGGCAGGTATTACTCATCGAACGCGGTACCCCAGTCTTCTAGGAATCCACCATGTAAAGGCGCAATATACCTCAAGTCTGTACCACCTGTTGTAAGAGATACAGAAATGGTTTACTCGAATGAACCAAATAATAGCATTTTCTTTGTTTGCACTACCTTGTACAATGTAAGGCATTGTTATGCTTTAAAAAATACTTCTTCGTGCAAAGTACTAACAGTACTTGTGAATTCAAGTAGGGATCAATTAGAAATGTGAACTCACATTCCAGCAAAAATAATTTGTGAGATACTTCCAAGTGAAAGAAACGTAATTGTTCGGACCATAAATCTAAAGATGAACACTTTGGTTTCAGATTAGAATTAGTAATGTATTCAATTTACAGAGAAATTATTTCGTCAGTGATCCATCCCAGTTGTACTGATGTAGGGCAACAATAAATTATGTTAGCCGTCTCATTCATCAAACACACAAGATACGAAGAGTGAACTTACTCATTACTTGGATTACGAGGGCGAACTTTAGCTCGAAGTTCATGCATAAGGACCATCATCATTCGCAAAACAGATCTTTTAAGGCAGGTGGCCCTTAAGTCATGCAGCTCGATAATGCATAGAGGTGGTGTGTCTTCTTTGGCAATGTCGACCAAACAGCCAGAGTTTTCTCTGCAACAGCAGTTCTCCACCAGAGTAGGCATAAACTCACAATGATGGCAGGTACGCCAGTTGTAAATGTGTACCATGAGACTGGATTCAGGCTATAGCGATTAATCCTCAGGACTTTCATTTGATTCCACATTGTTTTGACTTTTTTCCTTGTCTGAATATTCAGGCTCATACAGCTACGGCTGAATTGTCACCATAGTTCCAGAATAGTGAAAAAGAACAGAATAAACAGTGAGGAAAATAAAAAACTTTTTGTTTGTATATAGTAAAGAAAAGAGGTTTTTCATTAACATTGAATGTTAAAGAAAGACAAGCTAAGAAACAGCTATGTTACAAAGACACATTGTGAAAATACAAGATTAATAGGCTCAACCTTTAAAGGTTCACAAGGACACATGTTTAAATATGGCTTGGTAAAGACATTTGTCCATAATATAAGGAATGAAAAGCGACTACTGAGTTAATTCATTTTAGGCAGTATAAGTACCGATTCCAGTGTGTCGTACTTAGAAGATAGCTGAACAGAGCAGTAACAAATCAGGGAAACTCGAAATTAAATACACTGAGCTGAATGAAAAAGACAATCAAATGTTGTTTGATCAGAAAGGGTTTGTTTACACTTTTCGAGGAACAAGGCGTCTTGGCATTTCCATGGAGACACGTCAATAGATTTATGCACAGAGGACGTTGACATGAGACGTGCATTGGCATTGGGAAATGGGTGAGTGAGCACTTGAACTTAGGGCGATGGATCAACGGATAAGATTGCTACAAGATGGCAGTACCTGACCCATCATTTTTGCAAGTGTTGAAGTGAGAGAAACTTGGGTAAGTTGCATTGGAATTTCTTTTAAGAAAGATCGATTTATGATCTAAAATACATGCCTGATCGATTTGACTATTAATATTTCGGACCGAACTACCCCTTTAATTGTGTGATGTAAGTGACTTCAATCAAGCACTCCAACTAAGTCAATGCCTAATCTGGGATGCCCAATGGAAGCCCTTATTCATATATTTTTATATCAAGTTCTTAAATCTGGATGATGAACCCTTATATAACGCCCCTCTCTTTGAATCCCCCTGACCTCACTGAGCCAAAAAGTAGGTTTGTTTTGCAAATTAAAAGGTTTATTGGAAAAATTAAACAATATATATATATATATCACACTTTTATGAAAAAATTAATATTTGATAGCACACTTATGAATATGAACAGTGATCAGTATTGGGTAATATTACAATAGCGACAACTCTTTAATCAGAAAAGAGTAGGAATAGTAAGGATAAAGTAGCAGAGAATACTTTTACGGTTCAAGGAAATGCAAAATGGAAAGAATGCAGGCACAGAAATAAAACTCGATATGGATTCAACAAGAGATAATATGATCACTTTTTCCCTTGTGACAACTCACGCCCCCCCTATGCAATATGAAGAGATGGAAATGAGGGCACACAGGTTTTCAAGAATACAATCAGAAGCAGTTCAGTTCCCGTTCCCCAAAGCAAGCTTAGAGAAACAGGGATGATATTAAAACACAGGCCAAATACTTTTAAATGTGATTGCAATGAAGTGAAAAATATGCTAAAAATGATTTTTAATTCCCTATAGGAGATTCAGGGTAGGTGATAGCTACTTTGAATTAGTTCAGGTCAACACTAGCAATGATTCAGGAGTGATTATCAGGTTGAAAACGAATTTCAGCAGTGGAAAGCAGAAAGCAGCTATTTTTACAAGTGGTGAAATTGAGCCAGATTGCAATTTGCTGCAATTTTTCCCAGTGTGTAAACCGCGAGTACGGAAAAACTATAAGGAGTCTTAGGTTTGTTGGAAAGGTGAAGATCTTAGCTTTAAAATGACAGTTAGATCTCGCTTCTAGGACATACAAAAGATACAGATGTTTTTGTGGCGGTAGATTTTCGGAAATAAAGTCAAGATTTCAGAATGACAGATGACACTTTTGCAGCTTTGAAATCACAGAATGGACACACAATTTCTATGCAGTTCTGGACAGGTTGAAATGGTTTGAATAAAGTGCTATCAGCACTGCACAGTGGTCTGGTCTGGTCTGGATCTGCTGGGTTCTGGGTACAGCTCTGCTTTCTGGGTCTGGATATGGTTCTGGCACAGGGTTCTAGCCAGAATCAAACAGCTCGCCCGGCTGCTGAATAGTTTGGTGAGGTTGCTGGATTCTGGGGCCCCTGAAAAGAGTTCAGCTTTTGGGTTTGGCCCCTGCTTAAGTTTCTAGAGTTTGGTTCTGGAGTCTATCTGGAGTCTAAGTTCTGGAGCCTCAGGAGTCTGGAGTTTTTGTCTGGATATGGTCGGGCAGCGTGCTGCGCAGGATGTGTCTATCTGGGTCTCAGCAGTCTCTTTTTATGTATTCTCAAAGGGGGTGTGGAGGCTGACTTCCTATGCCCAACCCTCTGAGAATCCTGATAGGTTAAAGGATTCACTGTCCTCTGACTGGAGAACAGAGTTGTGAGTCAGAATGAGTCATCAGGTATCATCTTTATGGCTCAAGGAAAGGACACTCCCCTTTGTGTCCGTACAGCATATCTTCTTTTTCATAAAACACATATTTACAATATACCCCACTTGTTAATATTACCTAAATTGCATGACAGATTGCTTAAGGTACAGTTCGGTTCAAGTCACATGTTTCTACGAGCTTGGGTTCAGAAATGACAACATTTTGCGCTTTTGGTGGGTTTTGCAATATTAATTTTGCATCAAATCTTACACTGAGATACACACCCTCTCTGAGCATATTACTGGAAGTTCTTAGGTTTCTAGCATAAACACTGCAACTGCAATATTAATAATTACGGGTCTTGGCCTCAGAACATCCCACAGCGTCCAGCTTAGTCTCAAATTGTGAGTGAATTTTTCATATTAAGAATCTCCAAATTGTACATTTCTGCCCGTTTGGTATAATTAGTTATCAGCATTCTCATAAAACATATATTTGCTGGACTCTCTGAATCCACAGTCATGTGTTTCCGCCCCTAGAAACTTGGCTTGACTCAGAGATCAGATGTCTTGCCTTCCCCCAGATCAGTGTTGTTCAGCCACACCCAAATCAGCATATCCTATTCAGCTGAAAGAATCCTTTGTCTTGTTTCTCCAGGGTGCAGGGAAATTCTCCTTCCTCTTAATCAACAGGACCATGTGATTTCCTGTGCTGTTGCTGAGAACGCTAGGTGTGAAGGCTTCCCATGAACATCCAGCCTTTTGAAGTCTCAGCTAACTCAGGTTCCTGTTTAGCTTCAGAAATACAGGTCTCCAGTCAGAATTTAGATCGCTAGCGCCAGTCAGTGTCAAGCACTGGTATTGCACCCATTTTTGGCAGCTGCCTTTCCAGTAAGCAATCCTCAAATTATACTTTGTTCAAATATAGATGCACTTCTGTGGACCTCAGATTCATGTAGATTCTTGCGGGAGAATGATGTTGACCCCCCAACACGGAGGTGGGATCTTTTAGTGGTTTTGGTGAGCCCTAATTTTAGCAATTTTTGACATAAAAAAAATTAATTCCCCACAGCTCTGGGTTGCTTTTAGCAATCAGTATTGCTATTCCCAAATGGTTTCAGGCTACTGTGTGTGCAGCCCAATGGTGGATTTAGGCAGTGACCTCCTGTGCTCACTAATATAGGCAAAAGTGGGTGGCAGCCTATTCTTCAGATTTTTACTGTGCATTTTTGGATGATTTCTGGCAAGCAGCATGCGTTCCGGTGTCCCTTCTGCTGTTTCTGCTACCAGTAATGCACAATGATGTTGCAGGGCTTGGATGAGTGGGTTGAAACATCCCACAAGCCCCCCTCTTGCGATGGCGTTGTGTTTCCATCAATGGAACTCGCAAGACTGGGATGTTCGCCGCATCTTCTTCTGATTCAGCAGATGGCAAAGTTCAGTATCTTTTCCTCCAGCAGGGGTGGATCAATCGGTTCTCCTCGCCAGTCCTGATGGGAGTATTGAGCGATACCCCGGGCCCCTCAGATCTTTGCTCCCGGTCCCCGGGTCGTCCTCCTTGTTCAGTCTCCCTGGTTTATCTCTCTCTCTTCTCACCTAGGATGACAAAGCAAAAGCGGCAGAAACATATTCGTAGACATTTCCCCCCCCCAATGTAGTGGTGTGAACATATACATTTTATAAATCAGGAGACATTTGTATTCTTATCATTGTATTTTAGAGACTATATGTGGGATATTTTAGGGTTGGAAATTTATTAATCTGGAGTGGCCCCCTCTGGGATTGCAGAGGACTCCTCCAGTTGCTGCAGAGTGTGCCTGGGGTGGCAACACTTTAGCTGATTAATATGTACCCACTTGTCTTCTCCTTCCGCCAAACTGCCTTTGGGGATGCGGATCTTGTAGGCGACTGGTGAGATCTTGTCTACAATTTCAAAAGGTCCCTTCCAAGTAGGCAGAAATTTCTGCTGTTTGGCCTGGTTCCTTTGGAAATTGTATAGATAGACCCGGTCTCCTACATTGTATTCTTTCCTAGTAGTCTTCATGCTATCGGCTGATCTCTCTAGATTTCACTGAGCGTAGGCAAAATCATGTTGAAGGTGTTTCCTTAAATTTTCAACATACTCATGAGTTGTGGAGGCATTGATCAATGTCTGCTCTTGGGTCCTGCAAAGCAAATGCTGGGGAAGCACCATCCTGCATCCAGTCATCAACTCAAACGGTGACATTTTAGTTGCCGATGAAGGGGTAGATCTGATGGCCATTAGGACAAGAGGTAAGCGAATATCCCAACTTGGCCCAGAATCTGCCACAAACTTTTTCAAGATGCTCACAATGGTTTGGTTGTAACGTTCTACTGCCCCAGAAGAAGCTGGCCGGTAAGCAATGTGTAGCTTACTTTTAACCCCCAGTATCTCCAACATCTTAGTCATTACTTCGCTGGTGAAATGGCTACCTCTGTCTGACTCAATCCTTTGGGGTAGTCCAAAACGCGAAAAGATGTGGTTGATCATAAGGGCAGCTGCTGTTTCTGCCTTGCAGTTTGGGGCCGGGAGACATTCCACCCATTTAGTAAATAAGCATGTCACAGTCAACATGTACTTATTTCCCCTAGAGGAGAGAATCACGGGCCCTATGAAGTCGACTTGCAAATCTGACCATGGCAGTGTCATCCCCCTCTTTTGGAGAGGCGCACGGTGTGTGAGGGATGTTGGCTGAAATTGTGCACACACAAGACACCCCTTCAAGTATTGGTCGAGGTCCTGCCCCATGTGTGGCCAGTATGCAACCTCTCTTAAGATTTCAAGTGTTGTATGAAAATCCCTATGACCGGCTGTTGCCGCATCATGGGCGTGACTTAACATCAGGCTTCGGAATGAGGTAGGAACCACCCACTGATCATGGCCAGCTTGGGATTTCCTTACCAACAAACCGTATTGGATTCAGAACATTTTTGGACATTTCATCAACACTCTAAGGTCCTCTTTCCCAATGCAATAGGTATCCGTCAGGGGAAAGTTCTCAGGGTCCTCAATGTGTTGGTAAAACGTACCAATTATTGGATCCCCCTTCTGAGCCATAATCAAATCAGCATCTGGGGTCTCCTTACTCCATAGTGCAGTTGAAAGATCATTGTGAGCATTTGTCTGGGACCTAGTGATAGCAGTGACCTGGATTTCCCCCAACAGGGACTAAATCTCTATTAGATTCCCTTGGATGGCCCTGGTTTTGACTAGCTAATCAGCGAAGTCATTTCCAGTTTTGTCTGGTCCCTCTACTTTGGAATGACCCTTGATCTTTTTCCAGTAGATGGTCATCCCATTCGAGGTGACCAGATCATCAATATTTTGAATTAACTTCCCATGTTTCAAGGGTTTGTTATTAGCACATAGCATGCCTCTGGTTTTCCAATTAACCAGGTGCTCCACGAACCGGTTCCGTACATAATCCGAATCTGTGATTATGAACAGTTCGTGGAATTGATGTTGGACAGCAGTGAGGATGGCCTGATGCACAGCCATCAACTCTGCCACCTGACTACTTCGGGGACCAATCTTGTACCCAGCGGAGGGTTCTGGGGACTCATTCACCCAAGCATTCCCTACGCCGGCCACAGGTTCTTTCTCCTCGTTGTCAATATGGTAAGAGCATCCATCCACATAGACAGTGGGCATTCCCTCACACTTGTCTTCTTCAAAGACTTTGTGTGGGGAATTAAGGTATGCCTCCATGTTGTCCTTGATTTTTAGACTTTCGTCCTCGAGACAGTTTTCTCTGGCGCAATCATGCATGTCAGCCAGACCTTGAGCGAGGGGACTCTTCTTGTTTTGGCCATATCTGACCTCCACAGGAAAGCCTTGCATTGACAGAATCCAGGAAGTAATTCGGGAATTACTCACATTTCCGGCCCGGATTCTGTCACTTTGGAAATATTGTAGAGGCTGGTGTGGAGTCTCGACTATGTTTTCCCCCTGGATATACGGGCAGTAATTCTTCAATGCCCACACCCTTGCCAGGAGTGCCTTCTCACAATCGTTGAATTTTTCCTCCACAGAGGATAAAGTTTTACTCGCATAGGAGATTACTTTATTGACCTTGTCATGCTTTTGATATAATACTGCAGTCGAGCATGTATTAGAGAACCCTGTCTCCAAGAAAAACTCCTTGTTTCTGACAGGGTAAGCTAGGCAAGGCGCTTGTGAGAGGCTTCTTTTGAGCTGTCTTACTGCCTCGGATTGTTCTGGACCCCATTCCCACTTGACCCCCCCCTTCAAGTGATGAATCAGGGGTCTGGTGATCTCTGCATAGCCCTCAATGAACTTTCTGCTGTAATTAGTAAGTCCCAGGAGGCTCCTCAGTTCCTGCAGAGTTGTATGGTCTTTTAGTTTCTGGAGTGCTTCCACTTTCTTTTCCTGGGGACAGAGACCCTGACGAGTAATCTCATGCCCCAAGAAATTAACACGGGTTCTACACCACGGTGCTTTCTGAAAGGAAAGTTTTGCTCCTGCGGCCCTCAACTGTGTCAGAGCATAATGGATCTCCGCTATGTGTTCCTCCACAGTTGAGCTTTTGATGAGGACATCATCTACATAAGCCAGGTTACCCCTCGCACCCAGGTCGGGCATGGCCTTGTGTAGGAAAATGTTGAATTCATTGCCAGAGTTGAGGTATCCGAAGGGAGTCCAGGTCCATGTGTACTGCCGGCCCCCAAAGGTAAAAGCCAGCTTGTATTGGTCCTCCCTACTGATAGGCACAGTCCAGTAGCCATTGGTCAGGTCTATTGCAGTGAATACCTGTGACCCCTGGATCTGGGCCATCCCTTGGTGAATGTAGGGAAGAGGCCATCGGGAAGTATTGACCCGTTTGTTGAGCTCCCTAAGGTCAGCGCAGTCTCCACTGGCCGTTTGGCTTCAATATTCCCAGCACCGGATTATTGAAGTTGCTGTGTACTGGACGAATTATCCCCCGGGACTCAAGGTTCTTAATTATTTCAGTAAGGGACGCCATGGATGTGAAAGGCAAACGATATTGCTTCACAAACACTGGAGTCATGCCAGGGTCCGTGGGAATTGTTGTTGTGTGGATGTCGGTGCGACCACAGTCATATGAGTCCACCGCAAAGAGATATTGAAAATCCAAGAAAACTTGTTTCAACTTTTGCTTCTGCTCCAGAGTCACTTCAACCATCTGCCTGAAGCCTGGAAAGACTTCTGGTTTTGCTATCTCAGCGGCCTCCTCGAGCTGGGTGGAGAAGTCCCTGGTCAGAGTGCTGATTTGGATTGGTGGCTTCAGGTGGGAAAGGCAGCCCTCATGGACCAGGAAAATCACCTCATCCCCTCTGAAGTCACAAGTCACATCTTCCTTGCCATAATGGCAGGAAGTGTACACTAGGAAGTTCCCCCCATGCCAGGTAAAGATCCTGTCTGGTGTTGTATGGTCATCACTGTCACTGTCAAAACAGTCCTTAGGGATTGGTCCTAACAGTTCATTTCCTAAATCAATGGAAAAATGTTGGTCATCAACCGCCATTCCAATAATGGTGCCTGCGGCTAGAGTAATACTCTTTAAGTTGCTGTGATCCACCTCTATTGAATGGTGTCATGTTCTATATTGACTAATCGTGTTGGGTTTACCCCCAACCCTTGCTGTTGGAGAGAAGCATTGAGAAGAATATAAGCATCAGGGTTTTTCAATTGTTGTCCTCTTTTAACTTTCACTACCAGGGAGAATTGTCGGGTCCTTTCTGGGATGGTGACTTCCTCTTTAATCTGAATTTCAACTGCATAAGGCAGGAGATGTTTGGAATTGGGTGTTTCCAGATCCATTTCCCATTTGTCTATCAGTTTGAATGTGGGAATGGCTGGATCTTTTGGGAGTTGGCGGAACATGGCTTCGCTGATGAAGCTCTTACCGTTGTTCACACACACTCGGGTGAGAACAGAGTCCTCCCCATAATTTAACTGAACAGGGATGAACAACTGCTCTCCAATTTGTTGAATATCAGCCAGGCTCTGAGCTGATTTCACCTCTTTCTGGACTATTGGAGTGGGAATGTCTGACTGTAGATTGGTAAAGAATTTGAGAGTGTTTCCTTCCAGTGTGGAATACCACCTTAAACTGAAAGGAAGGTTGATTTTCAGAAATAGAGAGGACCCCCCATCACCAGTCTGTTGTCCTACTGCTATTACTGTCACGTCTGGAATTTGGTTGTTCTGGAAGTGAAATTCTACTTGGTTAGATTTTTGTTCAACCATCTGGCATGTGCCGTTTAAACTAACATGATTGACACTCTGTTTTAATTTTATTGGTCGGCTAGTCTGGGTCCAGAGGACCTTGTTTACACAATCTATTAGGGGTGACAACCTTCTCAGGAGGTCATTCCCTAGTAAACAAGGAGAGCCCTCTGGATTCACTACTATGACCGGATGTTTCACCTTGTGTCGCCCAATTTTAATGTCCAGATCTGCAGTTCCCTCGACGGGAATTTCCTTCCCGTCAAAGTTCTGAAGTTGTCCAGGAAGGGAGGTGATAGGAATTTGGTAATTCTTCCCCCTCCGTGCATTTAGTTCATCAAAGGAAAGGCATTTTTGGACAGAAGTGTAGCTTGGGATCCCGTGTCCACCAGTGGCAAAATTGTACCCTGCCCCTGTACTTGTACCGGGGCATAGTATCTTCCCTCCTTCTCCTCAAGGGGGCACAGATCATGCACATTTTTGGACAACTGGTGGGCCAATTTTCTGGTTTTGGACATGCAAAGGGAAGAGATTTGGCCAGAATTCTGTGGAGTGTCTTGGGAATCTGATAGAAAAAGTTGGCAATTAGAAATGGGAGAATTTTTGGGTTCCCCTAATTCCGGTTCTGGGCCGCCGCCCCCCCCCCCCCTTTTTGGAGGCAGTCACCAGGGTGGGTTTGAACCAGGGGATTTTCATGCTGTTGGTTCTGGGATGAGATGATGGGCGGCGCTAGCTCAGTCCCCACATCTACCCAGTCTGGATGTGAATCCCTTGGGACCCATTTTTCTTTGGGAGGAGTTCCCCCATCTCTGAGGGAGAAGATCCTTTTCCCAGGATCCTCTGAGGATCCCTCTCCCTCAAATTGGAAGATCTGTACCTCCTCCACAAACTGGGTCTGTTTGGGTCCTTTCTTTCTCCTACCTCCTCTCTGCTCCTTGGGTGGCAGACTTTCAGGGGTAGGAGATTTTGTTTCCGGTTCCTGGGTTTCCAGGGGCTGTTTACAAGTGGGGAAGGAAGCTTCCTCCAAGGCTTTACACTCCCCTTCCTCTTGTGCCTCCTCCCTGGGAACCGGTGGTTTATCGGGGTGCTGCCCCAGTCATTGTTCTGGAGCACCAGGCCCAGAGTTTGGGGCATTCTGCGCCGGCATGCTCATCTGAGGGTTCTGTTGAGCCCTCAGCATGTGACCCAGATCCCGTGCCATATTTTAGACCTGGCGCTCTAACTGTGAAACCCGCTCAGGCTGATACGGGGTTCGGTTTTCTCCCCTGGGCTGATCCCGGGAAGGGTAGCTATCCCTTCTCTGGTAGTATCCCAGGTTGGGAAGATTTGAGTACCCCTCCACCCTTGGCCTCCCCTCTCCCGGCTTAGGTGGTCTGGGCTCAGGGAAGTGGGGAAAGAAGGATGGATGATTTTGGGGTTGGACATTGGGTGGATACCTGGGAAAAAAAGTTCTGCCCAGGATTTGGTGAATTTCTGCCCTCCTGTGGGAAGTTAGGAGGGAAGTTCCCTGGGTTAGGTGCTTGGCTGTATCTCCCACCTTGGGCTGGAGGAGTCCACACATAACCCAGGATGGGTTGGTTTCACTTGTAGCGGGGACTTACATAATCAGGGGAGTGAGGGATCCCATTTGTGGGACTCCCTCCTTGACTCCCTGTCTGTGACCTGCCCGAGGGCCTTCTTGGCTTGGAATTATTCTGTGCAGGCAAGTTTTTAGGCCTCCCCATCTCCAAATCTAAAACGGGGGCAACCTTTACCTCTGCCACCTTGGAAGCAGCAGGGGTGCTGGTCGGTTTGGGGCTTTTCTGTGCATTACTTTTATTTTCTATGAGCTTCTGCACCTCATAGATTCGGGTGGCCTGTTCAATGAGCCAGTCAAGTGACATTTTCTCATGAAAATCTCTCACTAGCTGGGTCAGGATGTATTTGGGCAAGGCATGGAAAAAAGTATTAACAAATACTTTGCTGTCCGTGCGCACCCTTTTGGTAGTCTGCGCAAAGGCATGCTTCAATTCCTGCATACATTCTTGTGAAGCCTGATCCTCCCCACATTGCAAATTGTGGGCTGCCTTGCGAGCCTCTTGGGGATTTCTGTGAACAGAAAAGTGCTTTAAGATGGCCGCCCTGTAGGTGGATCATCTTGCATGATTTTGGTCCTCCAGACCCGCAAAGAAACTGGAGTATTCTAGGGAGAATATCCATTTGATGTACTGCATGCAGCTACTGCTGTCTTTCAAATGGAAAGTCTCCATCATTTGCTCAAAGAGCTCCAAGTGTTCCCACACAGAATATTTGGCGTTCTTGTGATAAGGCTTGATGACACTCCTGATTGCCTTAATCTGTTTTAAGGGGTCCTTAAGCAAGGCCCTTTTTGCCTTATTGGCCTTCTTGGTTCGGGTAACCCTGGTCCATTCATCCTCTGACTCAGAAGCACTGCTCCCAGAGGTTCCCGTCTTATCTTCCAGGTTTTCCTGGATTCTGCGAGCCTGGGAATGGCTGGCAGAATGTGGGGACCTGGTCTCCTGTGTCCTGTGATGTTCAGAGGAGTCTTCAGATTCTTCCTTGCTGCCAGGATTTGATGAGTACCCCCCCACTGACCTAACTGGGCAGAGGTTTTTAGGATGCCCTTAGTGGGCCTACTCTCCTGGGGTTCCCCACTAAATTGCACTGTACTTGGGTGCCCATTCCTGGATGCCCGTCCATCCATTCCTGGGAGGTACTGGCCTATGAGCCCCATACTTTTGGCTGGATAGTAATCTGCCATCCCCGTGGCCCTGGGCTCATGTGCGCCATGGGACATGGGGGTGGCAGAGTCCAAACACTGGGAGAGATGAAGGCCTCTGGTACTAGGGCTCCTGAGGTTATGCTCAGGTGTTTCCCTTTCCCAGCGAACCTCATCTCTGTCAGCCCCTGCTCCCTGTTGCCATGCAAGAGCCTGTGCTTTCACTTCCTCAATCAAGGCCTTACTAGACTCTATCTGTCTCTCCTGCATGGCTATCTGTTGCTGGAGCCTATCATTGTGCTGACAGAAGCCTCATTTTCCCTCTGTGCTTCCTGGTTGGTCCTGGAGTATTGGGTCAGTCTTTGCTGCAAGAGAGTTACCTCCTGGGTACCGTCCCTACTGGCCTGCTCTTTTCTTGCCAGAGCATCTTCCACCCTTCTGGTGTGCTCTACCAAGTTCTGATGTTCTTTTTGGAGGTCACCCAGTCCCTGGAGGGCCACGTGATTTTCTTCCATTTTCCTTTTTAAGTGGCAGACTTCCTGGCCTAAGGTGTCCCTTTCCTGAGTAAGAGCCTGCATCTGTGCCGTCAGGTCGTCCCTCTGCCTTTGAAAAGCACCAGCTCTCTGGCGCTCCTCATCTAACTCTGCCTGTGTATCCAGGTCTTTCAAAATCAATGTGTTGCTCTCTGCTTTCACTCTATCTAGGTGGCTTTGCAGGGTGGCTACCTGCTCTCTGCATGGCCTGTTGAAGTCTAGTTGTTGCTCCAGCTTTTTCTGGCTCTGCAGTAGGGAGTACCAAACCTTCTTGGTACTCCTTCTGCAGGGCCAGAATTCTGGTATCCTGGTCTGCCCTTTCCTGTTGCAGGATACCCATGTCCTCTTTGATTTTAATGACATACTGCCTACTTTCGTTTTCTGACTCCTGGCTTCTCTGCAGCCTCTGCTCAGAAGAGACCAGGTCAGATTGGGCCTTCTCTAATGCCATCAGTTGCCTACTTGCCAAATCTTGTCCTTCCGCACATTTGTCCTGTATGGCTGCCATATATAAATATAAATATGCCGCTACCCTGGTAATCTTGTTGTGCTCATCCTTGGCCTTAGGGGCCATGTATAGCTCACTCAGGGCCACATGTAAGGGATCCTGATCTCTCCATATATCTGACCCTGTTGCAGTGATCTGGGGTGCGATTGCCTGCAACCACACCGTCTGGTCCTGCTGAGTCCACTCACCTCTCACAAATAGCTTATGTAAGAGGTGCTCTCTCACTATTTTGATGTCTACCAGTGTCGTCATTCTGGAAATTGATTTCCTTCCTGACTTACAGAAGTTAGTATTGTATTTTGAAAAACAGACAGTTTCCTTAGAGCGTTCCTTTGAGGAGTGCTTTTACAGCTTAACGCAGCGTGGTGATCCAACATGATTTATATATCCTGTCCGTTAGCACACTGTATTAAGCTGCACAAGTGGTAGATCTAATCCAGACGTCCTGTTACGAGCCCCCACTTTGTACGTGACTTCAATCAAGCACTCCAACTAAGTCAATGCCTAGTCTGGGATGCCCAATGGAAGCCCTTATTCATATATTTTTATGTCAAGTTCTTAAATCTGGATGATGAGCCCTTATATAATACCCCTCTCTTTGAATCCCCCTGACCTCACTGAGCCAAGAAGTAGGTTTGTTTTGCAAATTAAAAGGTTTATTGGAAAAATTAAACAATATACATATATATATATATATTACACTTTTATGAATAAATTAATATTTGATAGCAAACTTATGAATATGAACAGTGATCAGTATTGGGTAATATTACAATAGCGACAACTCTTTAATCAGAAAGGAGTAGGGATAGGAAGGATAAAGTAGCAGAGAATACTTTTACGGTTCAAGGAAATGCAAAATGGAAAGAATGCAGGCACAGAAATAAAACTTGATATGGATTCAACAAGAGATAATATGATCACTTTTTCCCTTGTGACAACTCACTCCCCCCCTATGCAATATGCAGAGATGGAAATGAGGGCACACAGGTTTTCAGGAATACAATCAGAAGCAGTTCAGTTCCCGTTCCCCCCAGCAAGCTTAGAGAAACAGGGATGATATTAAAACACAGGCCAAATACTTTTAAATGTGATTGCAATGAAGTGAAAAATATGCTAAAAATGATTTCAATTTCCTATAGGAGATTCAGGGTAGGTGATAGCTACTTTGAATTAGTTCAGGTCAACACTAGCAATGATTCAGGAGTGATTATCAGGTTGAAACGAATTTCAGCAGTGGAAAGCAGGAAGCAGCTATTTTTACAAGTGGTGAAATTGAGCCAAATTGCAATTCGTGGCACTTTTTCCGAGTGCGTAAACCATAATTACGGAAAAACTATAAGGAAAGCTGAGGATCTTAGCTTTAAAATGACAGTTATATCTCACTTCTAGGACATACGGTTCAAAAGATTCGGACGTTTTTGTGGAGGTAGATTTTCGGAAATGAAGTCAAGATTTCAGAATGACAGATGACACTTTTGCAGCTTTGAAATCACAGAATGGACACATGATTTCTATGCAGTTCTGGACACGTTGAAATGGTTTGAATAAGATTACTTTAAACTAAGAGATGGGTTCTGGACAGTTCTAGATACTCACTCCTAGTTTTGGAAGGGAATGGACCTCGTCACAGATCTGGTCAGGTTTGGGCTGCGGTTCTCTCGCCACAGGATGGTCTCTGGCACTGGTTCGGCTTGCAGTGGGCCTCTGGTCTGCTATCGGCACTGCACAGCGGTCTGGTCTGGGTCTGCCGGGTTCTGGGTACAGCTCTGCTTTCTTGGTCTGGATATGGTTCTGGCACAGGGTTCTAGCCAGAATCAAACAGCTTGCCCAGCTGTTGAATAGTTTGGTTAGGTTGCTGGATTCTGGGGCCCCTAAAAAGAGTTCAGCTTTTGGGCTTGGCCCCTGCTTAAGGTTCTAGAGTTTGGTTCTGGAGTCTATCTGGAATCTAAGTTCTGGAGCCTCAGGAGTCTGGAGTTTTTGTCTGGATATGGTCAGGCAGCGTGCTGCGCAGGAATCGATGAGTAGTGGAAAAATGAGTGTGTCTATCTAGGTCTCAGCAGTCTCTTTTTATGTGTCCTCAAAGGGGTGTGGAGGCTGACTTCCTATGCCCAACCCTCTGAGAATCCTGATAGGTTGAAGTATTTACTGTCCTCTGACTGGAGAACGGAGTTGTGAATCAGAATGAGTAATCAGGTATCATCTTTATGGCTCAAGGAAAGGATACTCCCCTTTGTGTCCGTACAGCATATCTTCTTTTTCATAAAACACATATTTACAATATACCCCACTTGTTAATATTACCTAAATTGCATGACAGATTGCTTAAGGTACAGTTCGGTTCAAGTCACATGTTTCTACGAGCTTGGGTTCAGAAATTACAACATTTTGCGCTTTTGATGGGTTTCGCAATATTAATTTTGCATCAAATCTTACACGGAGGTACATACCCTCTCTGAGCATATTACTGGAAGTTCTTAGGTTTCTCGCATCAACACTGCATCTGCAATATTAATAATTACGGGGCTTGGCCTCAGAACATCCCACAGCGTCCAGCTTAGACTCAAATTGTGAGTGAATTTTTCATATTAAGAATCTCTAAATTGTACATTTTTGTTCGCTTGGTATAATTAGTTATCAGTATTCTCATAAAACATATATTTGCTGGACTCTCTGAATTCCCAGTCGTTTGTCTCCGCCCCTAGAAACTTGGCTTGACTCAGAGATCAGATGTCTTGCCTTCCCCCAGAGCAGTGTTGTTCAGGTACACCCAAATCAGCATATCCTATTCAGCTGAAAGAATCCTTTGTCTTGTTTCTCCAGGCTGAAGGAAATTCTCCTCCCTCTTAATCAACAGGACCATGTGATTTCCTGTGCTGTTGCTGAGAAGGCTAGGTGTGAAGGCTTCCCATGAACAGCCAGCTTTATGAAGTCTCAGCTAACTCAGGTTCCTGTTTAGCTACAGAAATACAGGTCTCCTGTCAGAATTTAGATCGCTAGCGTCGGTCAGTGTCAAGCACCGGTATTGCACCCATTTTTGACAGCTGCCTTACCAGTAAGCAATCCTCAAAATATATTTTGTTCAAATATAGATGCACTTCTGTGGACCTCCTATTCATGTAGATTCTTGCGGGAGAATGATGTTGACCCCCCAACACGGAGGTGGGATCTTCTTAGTGGTTTTGGTGAGCCCTAATTTTTGCAATTTTTGACATAAAAAACAATGAATTCCCCACAGCTCTGGGTTGCTTTTAGCAAGCAGTATTGCTATTTCCAAATGGTTTTAGGCTACTGTGTGTGCAGCCCAATGGTGGTTTTAGGCAGTGACCTCCTGTGCTCACTAATATAGGCAAAAGTGGGTGGCAGCTTATTCTTCAGATTTTTACTGTGCATTTTTGGATGATTTCTGGCAAGCAGCATGCTTTCCGGTGGCCCTTCTGCTGTTTCTGCTACCAGTAATGCACAATGATGTTGCAGGGCTTGGATGAGTGGGTTGAACATCCCACAGTGACTAACATGATCAAAGATGAAATCACCAATATTGTCAGAGAGTTGGCATCTCCGTTAGAGAAAGGGCAACATAATCATGAACACATTGGACTGTTACAGGATTTTAATTATGTTACCAGCGATATTTGTGTGGAGATCACTGCAACCTTGTAGCGAGGATTCTAATTTAGCCTTTCCCAAGTCAAGTTCTACCTTCAATGTGCTATGATCACTATATTCAGTGCCAGTAATATTGAGACATACACATTTTTCGAATAAGGCATTGCTAGAAAAAATGTAATCAATTATAGAACTTTAAAATCCATTGTACCAAGAGTGTTTGCTGGGGATGTCCCCTTTAACCACTCTATTCAACAGATTAAGACTCAACCAACTCATGGTTTCCAACCACGTATAATCAAATTGTTCTTTCCCTATTATTTTGGAATAGGTTATTTGCTCATGGTCCAAATTAATGCATGAAGCATTAAGGTCTCCACAATGAAAGATGTACATATATCCTGCCATGTACACTCCGATATATTGGCCATAACTGTATTGATGTTCCCTATCCCAAGGTGCCAGTAAACATTAATAGTTAAATATGGTATTGGCAACCAATTTGGAATCAAATGTGTGTGGCCAATATACCCAACATAGGCTGGAAACTTGCCACAATTGATAAAACACTACAAGACCGGACTAAGGTAACCAGGCCACCCGATGGACGGCCATGATCTCTCTCTTTTACTGACTGAAAATGTGTCTCATAGCCATAAAAAATTGGTGACACAGTAAGCAAGTCTCTTGGAGAAATATTATGGAATGTGAGTGCAACATGGTACCAACAAGTGGATTAGTCATCAGTTGAGAGTGTGCCCAAGTTTTTTATGAGAGGACCATGTAAAAAGATGATTCTACATTGGGTGAACAACTAGGGATAGGTATCCTTATTCCCGCTCAGGGCCCTAGATATCCAAGATTAGTCTTTCGGTTGGCTAGAGGCACTTTGATTTTCCCCAGAGAATTGTGTCACCCTAGAACACTGGTTCTGGTTCACTGATATCAATATTACTTTGAGGTGGGCTAAGAAATCCATGTCTGCCGCTGCCTCAGATTGACCCCTTTTTATATAGGGTGTCAAGTCAAAGCTGTAGGCACGTATAGTGGAGAGTTGACCGATCACCACATCAAATTTCATTTTTGAGTGAAAATATATGTTCACTCGGTCTGTCCAGTAACGATCGCCAAACATAATACGATCCAAATCACTTGAGATAATATCCTTGAGCTGAATGATGTTTAAAAATCATAGTATATTTGTCTGATTTAAAATAATATGTTTATTTTTGGGTAGGATACTTTCAAACAAGACTGTGTGAGGAGTGTCCCTCCATATACACTTATCCTGTGTAGTAACCAAGGAAGGTTTAGTATCCCGAAAGTATGCAGAACCCTTCAGCGGTCGAGACAGCTGAAAGCCATTGGAGCAGTCTTCACCCTTCGAAACTTTCAGAATGTTATAAATGCCATTGTGAGGTCTCCGGGTGCATTCTCCTCTTGTTGCTTTGAGTCACCATTAGTGTATTGCAAGAGTATTATGGGAGTCAGAAAGAGGAAACAATGTAGCAAGATTGTTAAGCCCTGTCGTGCAAGGATGCACAAAATTACTGCTCATAGCTAATCACTCAATTGAAGGATTAACACGATTATTACATGAGGGTTGGCTCAAGCTTGGAGTATAGGAAGGTAACCAATGTTGTGCCATAACATTCAATGGCTTGTTAGGTACATTAAAGGGTTGATATGACAGAGGCATTGTGCAGGTATTCAGTTGGGAGGATGTAATAACCTTTGCTGATGCATTACAATCTCTCTTAGTGGATGTTAAAGGATTAGCATTAGGGATAGACTGCCCAATGTTACACGAGATGTCAGAATGGACCTCCACAATGGGCTCGGCATGTACAATAGCACAATCAGGTTCACCAATGTTTCTGTTTCTGACTCTGTCAATATGACTTGATATGTTTTTGGGAGCATACACCATCCCTAGTCAAAGCTGCTTTAATTAAAGGATTGTTTAACCGACAATTAACACATTTTATCATAGCTTGCTTTTGCTAATATGGGTGTGTGATATTTCTTGGTTTCTTTGCTTGTTTGCTTCTTGTGGTTTTGGAACGTGTAGTAGACATGCATACAAAGGTGGTCCCTGCTAGGCAGTTATTCTCAGAGGTCCCGTCCACATGACCACTGTTCCGATGATCCATGGATAACCTAGTGCATAGGAATGGGATAGATCATGGGGAAATAGCACCTTTCAAAGTAAATGAGGCTCTGAAATATCCACCATTACTGCCCTATCATCGCTTAATGCAATCCCAGGATGAGTAGATGGTCTTAGGCGGGTTGGCACTGCTCCCTGACTGTGTGCAGCTTTCACAGTAGTGTTTTAAACTAAAATTGGGCTGATGAGAGTAAGAACAGGGTTAATGATTCATGCACCACCATAATTTCTCTCAGCAGCAAAAAAAGCATTGCAGTTCCCATCAGGAGTGGCTTCAGGCCCTAGTTGGTAGATTGGAACACAGCTTCCCTCAATAGAAGGGCAAACTATTACTTTAGTGGATAACTGTTGCTGCTGATTGATCAGAGTGTCTTTTACTATAGATCTTTGAGTTATCCAGTTTAAAAAGCAATGATTCCAGCATAACCGAGTGAGTCTTGAACTCTACCTTTATGCCTTCATAAAGGAAGACCAAGAGGCCCAACTCTTGGTTAATTTTAGTCAGAATGTCAGTTTGTCCTGCTTCCAATCCAATGTTGCTTTGTCAAAACATGGTGAAAGGCTGTTGTGGTGGAAGATGAAGATGAAACAATTATAGAGGTGTTATTAAAAGGTAAAAAAGTACAAAGGTCCGGAGGAGTAGCCATCATCATTAATGTTTTGAGTTGCATAACTACAGAGTTCCGGGATATATTTAAGTCCTTGTCCTGCAAAGGAACTCTTGACTGTAAGAGCAGGCAGTTTACAAAATTCATGGAATGGGTAGCATGTCAGATAATGTTGAAGAAAGTGTAACCGAGCTTGTCGGTGCAGAGTCAAGTAAGATAGTGGAGAAATGGTTGGCAATTTTACCGTGAGTTTAGAGTGTCTGTAATTTCTCCATTCTGTTCCCTTGATTGGTCACAGGGGCACAGCAGGGGAGTGGTTAGAGGGTCCTTTGTACAGGGAAGGCAGCAATGCTAAGTTGACAGCCAAGAGGATCTCTTGATCTGACAGCAGGGTAAAATTCAAGGGCTTACTCATAGACATACCTTTACCAATGTGCAGGTCATACATTTGGGGCCAGGTGCCCAGCTGCCAAACTGACAAACTGCGGTTACACTCCGTCTGCACTCCCGTTCACGCGCACTTTGCGCTGGAGGCGGGTTTATGTTCTTTCAGGCAGCGCTATGGAGGGTCAAACAGGAAGCTCTCAGACCGATTGCCAGACCAAATAAACAATTGCAGCATGGTGCAAGAAGCACATGTTAAACAGTAGGCTAGCAATAATGGTAGACAGGAATTAATGTGAGTACCAGAATCCCCTGGAAAACTGTGGTTACACGCCATCCGCACTCCAGTTCTCCCACACTCAGCAACACTTGTGAAAAGAGTAAAGTCATATACCCAACAGTATTGGATCCCCACACCCACTCAGAGACCCTAAGAAGTTCACAACAGCGTGGGGGTCTTGAGCAGCATGATGGAGGTGTCAACCTTTCAATGTATGTAAGAGTAAGAACACTTCCCAGCTATGCACCTCGTTCACCCATGGCCCAGTTTAGTGTTGAGCAGCAACCTTCCTCAACTCTTCTGCCTTGCATCTTCCATGAGCGACATATCACAGATTTCCTCATCCAACATCATTATGTGGAAGCAGTGCTGGTGGTTTGAGGATGATCAGCTCTTCCATGGCTTGCCCTGGCATGACATTCTGCTGCCCAACAACTGCTGAGCACACAAATTGTGCCGCTACACTGTGGTAGAGAGGTGAGAAAGTCCTAATGTGAGTTGGAGAGGTCATTGAACCAAAGGTATCTGACATCCATTTTCATCATCCACATTGCTTAGCAGCCATATCTTTTGTAGAAGTCTGATCAAATCCATTTGGACAAGCTAGTGGCAAAGGGCCTCCTACACTGCAGTGGCAGCATAAAGGAACACTATGTAGAAGAAATAGCAATCTGTAGGAGTGAATGGGTAGAGGTGAATGAGCAGTCCTCAGAATCCCCAAATAACCCAGGGGTGGAGAACATATGGCCAAACTCACAAACAAGTGTGTACCCATCCCCAAGATGAGACCAACAACTCCTCCATGACGATATCACCTTTTCCAAAATATCTATCCAAATGGCCCTGCATCCAAAAACTTCTCATCCACCACTGACACATTGAAAGCAAACATGCAATGCCCTAACAGCATCAATTTGTGTGATGCTGGAAATGCAATGGAGGGACAGGGGCTCCCTGTCCTGGTCTTGTACTGCCTTATCATGTGTGTTCTTTGTTGTGCTCTGCACAGGGGTCCATGAGGGACTCCTGGCAGTGCAGCTCTTCCTCTTTTTGGTTGTGGTAAGCAGAGCTCCTTGTGATACCCTTATGGCACCCATGGGTGGGGGTACAACCCTGTACCCCTAGTGTATGTTTTTAGGACCTGTGTATGGGCCACAGAGCAGGGATGGGCTGGTGGCAGCTCCATGCTGACTTTGACAGTTGCTCTGATTATCCTCTGATTTGGGATACCCAGTCCCTGGCCCTCATTACAAATCAGGCATTAAGGGTTTAACGGCGCCGTCGGCGCCGTGAACCCTTAATGCCTGATTCACACTTTAACACCTGCTTTTCGCAGGCGTTAAAGTCCAAGGCGCTAAGCGACCTTGGTGCTAATTACGGCACCGTAATTTACGGTGCCGTAATTAGCGCCTTCCCCATCCCCATTATGCCCTATGGGACAAAAATGGGAATGGGGAAGGGCAAATGGTGAATGGGGAATTACCGCCCCACTCACCTTGGAATGGGGCGGTAATTCCGCCATCCACCATGGCGGAATCCGGCATGGACCATGGTGCTAATAGCACCATGGTCCACCGCCTGACTTGTAATGAGGGCCCCTGCCTTAGGAATAAGTGGATTCCTGATAGAAGGCAAGATGGCCCCTGTGGCCTCTTGGTTTCTATCACCTGCTACCTTGTTTTCCCAAGGTCCTGGGAAGCCCTGACTCTGTCCCTTCCCCTGACTGGCTGTTGGGTGGAAGAATCATATATGGTATTAAGGGAAAGTCCAAGTTAGACTGGCTAGGGCCTTCCCAGTGACTGTATGTTGTGGGTGCACCCTTGGGGTGGGACCTGAGTGAATGGAGTGTGTGACCAATATGCATTCAATGTTATGGTGTCTGGTTTCTGTGGCTGTGACATAATGAGAAATACAGCCCTGCATGAAACTGACATGAGTGTAGTGCGGTGTGCCGAAAGGCTGGGTCCTTGCCCCAAGCCACATTCCTTGTTATGGGTATCTGGGTGGAAGGGAATGGCCTGAATGCACTGTGAGCCTGATTGGCTGCCTGCCTGCATGAATGACCTTCTGACTGATTGACTGAATGAGCTTGGCTCAGCACTGTTAATGAGGGACAGAAGTTACCTCTTACTTACCAATTCGTTCAGAAGCTGAAGTTGAAACTTGAAGCTGCTTATCCTTGAAGCCCAGCTGGAAGAATACGATTTGCTGCTGCTTTTCTTTGAAAAAATTTAAAAGCTGTTGAGTCTGTCAAGGACTGATCCAATAGAGGACCTGGCTAGGAGACCTCTCCCTGAGCTATGAAGGAACATCGTGCATAAGCTGATCTTCATTGAGGCACACGTTATGTCAGTCCTGCAAGGCTATCGACCGAAGATGGGGTCTGCCAAGAAATCTTTAACTAAAGCACCAGGACATCAAGGCCATCAAAGTCCATCATCATCTAGCAGGGTTTGGGGGATTTCCCTGAGTGCTGGAAGTCCATTGAGTCATGTTGCCCAGAAGCAGGGACAGTTTGATGCTGTGCTGCTCAACGACTGGAGCCACAACACTTCACTTTTTCCTAAGAACATTTTGAACAAAAGGCTCCCTTGCCATTACCGTTGACCGCTTTGTCCCACTGGAGAAAGTCGAGGTTGTCAACGACCGAGGATAATCCGCCGGTGGGTTTCCCGCCACATGAAGTCCACAAAGACGCAGATGAGTGAAGATCTGAAATCCAGCCATGGTCAAGTCCTGATCGTCAACACCGACGCTGACACCCGAAGCCCGCTGCCGGGCCTACGTTCTTCACAGAGTCTTCTTTGTGGCACCTAACTCTTTACTTTGAGGTACACTGCATGCCTCGTCTTTGCAGGACATCCACGATCGATCATCGATGAGCACCCCGAAGGTCGAAGCTCCTGTCTCAACAACAGTGTTCATATTTCTTCTAAGAAATCTTGATGCCCCGTTGCTCCTGCTTTAAAGGGAGTCCACTATCGAGGGATTCATTAATGAACCATCAAAGAAACTCTTCTAACTCAGATACATTGGTGTAGTTGAACATTTTGAGCAGGAAATAAGACTATTGCAACATATATGGACCTGGCTTGTCAATAATCTTTATTACAGGTTGCCTAAGTGGGGAGATCATCACTCTGAACTGTCTCTGGGTAGAGGGGCTCAGCATTCTGCCATTGTTTAACCCAATTTAGCTTCCATCCTTTGTCCTATGCTGATACACATTACTATAAGATTTGTATGCCATGATAACTGTCAGCAGTTGATGCATTTTAAAGGAGTCATTAGCTAAGTGTGGTATCACATAGACATTGTATATATTTTCCATATTAGAATTGCCAGAGTACAAAGTGGGTTATTCATTGTGTACATATCTTGAAACTTATTTATATATAAAGAACTGTGTTAGCACATAACATAGTGTGTGGATATTCCTTTGTGGGGGGCTTGGGGACTACACTGTACTTAAGAACCAGCCTGCATCACCTCCTGAGAGCTTCGGCCTTAGCTGCTCGTCCATACCTACCCTATAGAGAACCTTGGCTGGGGTACTCTGTGCTTCTAATCTGCCATATAGAGGGCAGGAGTACAGATACTCCCCTATAGTCTTTACAAATGGCATTAGTCAACCTTAGATTGCTACACACACCCTTGCAATGCTCCATTCCCTACAGGCAAAATCCATGTCCACATGGTCATATGGGCAAGTTGTAAGTAAGGCCACCTTGCCAACCTCAAGTAACCCCACAATGGATCAACACCCCTAAAAACATTTACAAAGGACTGTATGGACTCTACAGTCTGCAGAGCACATGCACCCACTCACCCATGCACAGTATGGACATCAATGAAATCCAAGCCTGTGCGCCAAAGCACGGAAGGTAGTAAGAAATAGGTGTGCTAGTGAAACATGTGAACATGGTTTAATAATGAAAATGTCACCAGCCTACATCAACCAATGTCCACATATGGACAGTGTCTATTAAGCCATCAGAAAAAAGATCACATTGACCTAAAAAATACACGCATGTCAGCCTGAAAATAGGTCAGGTTCACTACGAGCCACAGAGTGTGCCCTAAAACGTCCTAGCAGCCTATATAACTCAGTTGTAGACCATGTGGGGATCAATGGTGAACATGCATAAACAACCACAAAAGCACTACAAAAGCAAACCAAAACGTTGCAAATGGCACAGAGAAACTGCAAACAGTTGGCTAGAAAAACAAATATAAATGTATTGATAGAGGCATTATGGGAAACTATGTACATTGGAACATGATAACATGTCCACAAATACATTCAATGAAATGAAAAGCACAACTACAGAACCATGCACCAGCGTCAGCGGGCTATTCCATGGAAATGTCTACCAATGCCTGCGCCAAGACCACTTAACACTCAACACCAGCCTTTTGCAGGCGGGCCTCCATAGTGTCATGGAGGGTTTGCAGGGCCTCCGTCATCCTGGACTCAGTCTCCTCTGTTGCCCAATAAGACTCCTCCAGAAAGGAAGACCTCCCCAGCACCATCCTCCTCATCATGCTGCCTCAGGAATTGAACCTGGGATGCCTCTTGCTTTGCTTGCTGTTCATTCAATACATGTTGCCTTCTCCTGGCAGCAATCCTCCCAAGGATTTGTCTCCTCAGCTGCCTGGCAATGTGTCCTTGGCACAGGTACAAACTCCAGTTGGATAACAGTGTGCATCGGGGAGTACAGTACCTGCAGTGAAACCACTTACCTTGCATTCCTCCACTGCCTGCTTCCCTGTAGGTTCCTGAGCAGGCTCTGTGACTACCCGACTTCCACCTCTACCAGGGACACAAGCACATCCAGACTCTAAAATGGCGGGACAGGGGCAGAGGAGGCCATGATGTTGATTGACATGAAGGCCCCATCTGAAGTTGACTGGGGCACAGGAGAGAAAATGGAGGAGGGGGCCATTGCAGCGGTCTCTCCTAAGAAACCACCAACAGGCAGTGCTGGTGCCAGTTGGACAAGAGGCAGACCTCCTGTTCGTGATGCAGTTCAAACAGCGCAGTAGTAGCATGCACAGCATCACAGAAACAGAGGCCAGTTGTCTCAAGCCACCCACCAGCACTGCTTCACAGATGGGCTTGTCGGCCGGAAGTGCAGGATCTCTTTGGGTGGAAGCATACGCAAAGGTGGATAGTGCTGCAGAAGACAGTCCTAGGACAGGAGGATGTGCTGATCCCTCCATGATGGACTGCTCAGCCCCCTGTCTCAGGGCCAGGTGTGCAGACTGCACATCCCCCTCTGTACCCTGGCCTGATACCGTGGGCAGGCCGGCAATGTCCTCCTCCTGCTCCTCCGTTAATCCTGACACCTCTAATTAAGTCTCCATGCCATGGCGTCCCTCTGTGGTTATGTCACCACTACCCTGTCCCTCTGCTGGTGAGGTGTCCTGCCTGAAAATTGCATCCAGGAACTCCTCCTCAGAAGTGCTCTCAGATTTTGATGCTCCCCCAGGCACATGGCTCTCCGAGGAGGTGGATGTAATTGGGCGTGCCTGGGGTCTCTGGTGGAGTCTGGAGGCCTTGGCCCTGGCATGCAGCTCCACAGCACATGTTGTTACCTCTGATTCAGCTACTGCCACTGTGGAAAAGGGAAGATACAACAAATGAATTAATAATGAGTGGCAATGCATGTGTACTCCCTGAATTGTATGAGTAGCATACCGTCATCATAAGTCAACATGTAACTGCTTCACACACACACATGCCTACGCACGTAAATCTGAATGAATCATGTCTCTCAAGCGATAGAGAAATGACAATTCTGAGCCATCCACAAGATTTGCGGCCACAAGATTGTCGTTGAACCCTTTGTTAAGACCCCTGAGGTCTACCTCGACACATCGGTCACCATGTCCTACCATGTCACTCATATCGCCTCAACATCAGTCTATGCGATTAAACTAATCAACGCCAGCAAACTCTTCCTCACTACCACTAACCGTCTGGAAGTTGCATAAGCACTAATATGCTCAAAACTTGATTATTGCAACACCATGCTTTGCAGCACTTCCGAAAAAAAACGTTGCAAACTTCAAACTACCCAGAACATCGTACCTACCTAATACTGTGTAGATACTCATTATTTTCAATACACCATGTGTAATACGCCCCTGCACCATCCTCCTCATCATGCTGTCATCATAAGTCAACATGTAACTGCTTCACACACACGCCCACGCATGGAAATCTGAATGAATCATGTCTCACAAGCGATAGAGAAATGACAATTCTAAGCCATCCACAAGATTGGCGGCCACAAGATTCATTTTTTTCGCCATATCAGTTTCACCAGGTGTATTGGAAATAATGAGTATCCACACAGTATTACGTAGGTACGATATTCTGAGTAGTTGGAAGTTTGCAAAGTTTGTTTCGGAAGTGCCGCTAAGCATGGTGTTGCAATAATCAAGTTTCAAGCATATTAGTGCTTGTGCAATTTCCAGATGGTAAGTAGGTAGTTAGGATCTCTCTCTAACTATACCCAGAACAATGCACTTAACATTGGCAAATAGGACCACATATCAGATGCCATGAGATCAGCCCACTGGCTTCCAGTTAAGGATAGAATCTATTTCAAAATCCTATCGCTCACCCACTGCTGATGGCTACCTTGCTGCCAATCTAAGAAAAAACGCCTCAGAAAGACCCAATAGAGCTGCCTCCAGTCACTGCCTCATCACCCCAGGATTCAAACATGCTAAAGCTGGTGGCACCAGGTCCCCAGTCCAGGCACCGTCTCTCTGGAACAAGCTACCCCTCACCTTCATGCAGAACCTTCCTACAATGTTTTCAGAAAGCATCTTAAAACGCTTCTGTTCTACTGACTCGCCTCTCTCTTGCCCGGCCCCAACTGACTTCTCTTTGCTCGACATGTGACTAGCACCTAGATGCCTATGGGCTTTGCGCGCTGCTATAAATGTACAAATAAATAAATAAATAAACATGCACATGTGAAAATGGCGCATTTAAATGTGCCCACATACTCATGATAACTTCTAATTTAACTTTCCAATAGCAATGAAGCAGTGACCCAAGTGTTACCTGCAGTCGGGGTCATAGAAAAGGCATCTGGCCACATCTGTCAGTGGCATCAAAGTTACATCTTCATCCCACCACTTCTTGCTGCATGCATCCCGTGACTGTCCTACATGAAATTATGTAACACATACCTAATTTCCTTGTTTCTGACTATCTGATCCTAACAGGAAAACCGTTTGGGATGACATACCATGTACGCCCCCTCATTCATTGGCCTGACTGGGCTAGATGGTGTGCCAAATTTTCAAATTCACTAAATTGCCATGATACATTTTTTTTACACATGTGCCAGTCTCTCCTGCTGAGTGGATATGAATCAATCATAATCCCTAACTGAACAACCCATAGAGAATGTCTGTATGATTGTACCCTATAAGGCCTCAAAATCCCAAAACCTTGGTGTCTCCCTGTCCGTGGCCTTACCGTCAGGGTTTCACATTGCATTCACATGAGTCTTCTTTGTCAACCAAAGCTGCCTCACTTGACTTCTACACTGTGCCGCTTCACCAATGCGTGCCATGACATACTTCCAGTGTGTGCATGAGCCTTCATGTCAGTCACCACTTTTGCAACACACATGCTGTGAAAAACACTGACTTTCTCAATTTATGCATACCCATCCGGAACTTTCAGTGGTACTGTTCAACCTGAGAGAACTTACCAGCAGCTTGGATATGGGCCTGGATGTGAAGCGCTGGATTGACCCTTTCCAGGATCCGAGGTAAAGTGCAGTGATGGTAGCCTGCAGACAGCACCTCCACGGCACCAAATTCTCAGGTCATCCCAGCACTTCTTTGTGTTGTCCACAGCACGGACTGCCCCCCCTCCCCCTCCACATTGATGGCAGCTGTTATTTCTTGCCAAATCCGTTGACATCCACAGGCCCCCAGCGACTTCTGCAGATTGAAGAGGGAATCATAATGGGTCAGGACCGGTTCACCCAAGATGCTAAATACAGCATCAGAGTTGTTGACAACCATCAGCCTCGCCACCTTGCGAGTTCTGGTAGATGACATGGTGCACCAGAGGCTGGTGGGGTGAACCTGGGCCCCACTGTACCTGAACTGTAGAGCTGTGATAGTAGTAGGGAGGTGTTGAAGTCTATATAAGGCATATGTGGTATGCCAGGGGATCCACAGAAGAACAGGCTATAGAGGAAAATCAGGCACTCGAAGGCAGTGCAAATGGTCAGCAACCAGTGACAATCTACCAGGCAATAGGAGATGTTGATGTAATGAGGAAAAATATGGCAGGAGGAGGCACAAAAAATAAATCAGAGGATTGTCTTTATGCGCAAAAGGCCTGCGCTGCATGCAGCACATGCCTATGCGCCTCCCATATGCTGTGTAAAGCTGTAAATAGTGTGTGCATGCACTCTTTGCATCTGCATGCCATTTTTCTAGTATGCACAGATGTGGTGTTCTTTTGGGGAGTGCCGCAGAAATGTGATTTACTTTGGTCTCAGCAGCAAACGTTTTCCCTTATTGCGCCATGAGTGAGAGGGGATCACAGAGAGAACAGGGATGAGGGCAGGAAAAAGGGTGACCTTCAAAACGTGGTGATACGGCTACAGGTGTGCAGGTATCACCATTGTCCACTATGGGTAAGGGGGGCCAGCCTGTGTAGGCAGCACCCCAGGAAAAGCCACAGGTTCAGCAGAAGGGCTCCCCCAAGAAGAAGCGCTTCTTTGAGGAGGAGTTGCAAATCCTCATGGATTATGTCGATAAACACTGTACCCTTGGGCGATCAGTACATTTCCTGTAACCCATTAGTGGAGGCTGTGGCAGGAGGTCACAGATTGACTAATGCCTGTGGGGTGAAGAGTTGCACTGCAGAAGAGGCTAACACAAAAGGATGGGTGACCTCACTAGACAAGGCGTACCAGGGAGATGTTCAGCAGAAATGTGGACTCTGCACAGGCTGCTTGTGGTGGATCACCACATGTTGAAGAGCTGACTCCATTTGAAGAGGTGGCCTCATCACGAGTGAGCAGGTGAGTGGTGTGGGAGGCATGGACACCTATGCTGTCAATTCAGGTAAGCATGTGCATGTCTCCTCCACATTTCCATCCCTCACACGCCCTCCATTCACTACCACCACCCCATAACACTCCCTTAGGAACTGCACTCTTCTCACATGATATCTCATCTTCCCGTAACAACCCTTCTCCTCCAATCAACCCCTTCACCTCCCCCATTCATAACTATCCTCAAATTCACTCTGAGCGCTCATGTGGGACCCTCCGAGAGGATCCCTGCCGGTGCCCCATTTTTCCCCCTCAGCCTGCTACCCTCCACTAGGGACAACTACCACCATCCATCCGCTCACTTCCGTTGCTCCCCCGCTGCAAAATACCTTCTCAGCAGCAGTCTTTCTTGCATCCTAATTAACGTCAGATATATCACCAAAATGTGTTACCACATATACGACTTTAAATCCACTGGAGAACCTGAAATCCTTTTCAACACAGGAACCTGGATCTCTGAGGATTCCCGACCCACAATGCCTTTCTCCCAGGCTGCTACACTCTCATTGTATTTGTATTATTTGTATTTCTTTTTTTATATAGCGCGCCTGGCTCAGGGGCATCTGGGCGCATGTCATGGATAAGTGGTTACAGGTAGGTTACAGACAGGATACAAACACGCAAAAGCTGTGCCAATAATTACAAGGTAATTCCAAATGAATATACAGAAATAGGCTTACAATATACAGGGAATATACAGAGATAGGCTTACAATAAAGTATGCTCAGAATTATCAGTTTCTTCAATATGCTAATAATATTCAGTAATCACGGGTAATGTCACAATTGTATTGTAAAGATGCATTAAGCATAGCAGAGCAAGATTACAATCACATATGCTAAGTTAGCACTAGATGAAGTAGAGGAGTCAAGGGATGGTGATACTGTTGAGCTCTTGAGCAGTGTGCCACTGTGTAGCTTTGCTTTTAAATGCGTAAAATGATGGCTCAAGTCTGAGAGCGGTAGGCAAGGAATTCCAAAGTTTGGAGGCGAGGACTGAGAAGCTAGTGCCACCAGATTTTTGGAATCTAAATCTGGGCATCACTAAGCGATGCTCTTGGGCAGATCTCAGGGGTCAGTTGGCGGTGAGTGCAGTAAACCGCCAGGCAAGGTATTGCGGGACGTTGTTGGCAAGGCATTTGGCATTTGTGTGTGAGAGGAAGGGATTTGAGAGTAACCCTTTGGGCTACAGAAAGCCATCTCAGATTGTGCCGATTGGCGGAGATATGTAGGTTCCTAGGTATGTTAAGGGCAGCTCTTATGGCGTTGTTTTGGGAAACCTGAAGTTTACCCATGTTACGGTTACTGGTGCCTAAGTAGACGGCATTGCAGTAGTCAATTTTAGCCATGGATAAGGACCTTGCCAGGATAATGCAGTTAGAGGAGGAGAGAAACGGACGGCAAGCTGTAATGAGTTTATTAGTATATGTGGCTGCAGATACCACAGCGTTAGTTTGTCTCTCCAGGGATAAGGTTGAACCAAGGTAAATACCTAATGTTTTAGTGGCGTTGGTAACCTTGATGGAATTTCCATCAATAATAAAGGATTTGAAGGCATGGTCTAGTTTGCTGAGACGGTTAGGAGAGCCCAGGATGAGGAGCTCCGCCTTGTCGTCATTCAGACAGAGCTCGTGTTGGGCCATCCAAGCCTGTATGACCAGATACACCTCATTTAGGACTTTGGTGACAGCTGCTTGATTACCTGTGATAGGTATGAGTATCTGGGTGTCATCGGCATAGTTTGTGTAGGTGACACCCAGATAGTCAAGTATATCGAAAAGGCGTTTGGTAAACACATTGTAGAGCGTGGGTGACACGCAGGAACCTTGTGGCACCCTGCAAAGTACTGGTGCTGGTTCGGCGGACGACGAAGGGGAGAAGACCCTCATTGATCTGTTATTCAAGAAGGATTTAATCCATAAAGTAGCTTTATCAGAGAAATGGGCTGACGTTGTGAGATGTTGACACAGGATTTGATGATTCACGAGGTCAAACCCCGCCGAGAGATCCAATAGCAAGAGGAGGGCCATTTTGCCTTGATCTTTCATGTCCTCAATTTGTGTTTTAAGGTCAATCAGGGTGGTTTCAGTACAGTGCTTTGGGTGGAAACTGGATTGTCTGAGACCGAGGAGGTTGTTGAAGTACAAGCATTTTTGGATTTGTAGGTATGCCGCCCAATCAAGTATTTTCAACAAGAAGGGCACAGTTGTGATGGGCCTGTAGTGTGTTGGTATATTGGGGTCTAGGGTCCGTTTTTTTAAGAGAGGCATGACCCAAGCATCCTTTAAATTGTCTGGTACAATTCCAGAGCTGAAAGATGTGTTTATTAGTGCTGTGATGAAGGGAGCCAGTTCATGGGCAGATTCTTTTATGATGGTGGCCGCGCAGGTATCACCCTTGCAGTTTGAGGGTTTAAGTTTATGAATGATAGTTTCTACTTCAGATATAGTGAGGGGGGAGAAGCTGAACAGTCTGAGGGAGTGCGGAAGGCGATTGGTTATGTTGGGTCGTGAATTAGGCTGTAGGTTGGAGGGAAGACTACATTGTTTTAGATTGATTTTTTCTGGAGAGTTGAGATTTTGTCTAATAACGCTTTCTGAATGTTTGCACACCAGGAGCTGTCCTTGTTCCAAGACTCTGGCGGTGAGGCGGGGGTTTCCAATTCTTTGAGGATCTTGAAGAGCTCCTTAGTGTTAGATTCAGCTTGTGAGATACGATTGTTGTACGTGTCTTTCTTGGCTAGGAAGATTGCCTCTTTGTAATTGAGAGATGCTATAAGGATATTATTCTTGTTAGCATCGAAGGGGTGACTTTTCCAGCGGGTTTCTGCAAGTCTTTTTTCTTTGCGACGTGTCCTTAGTTGTGGTGTGAACCACAAGTTAATGTGTGCACGAGGTTTCGCATTCCTGAGTTTAGAGGGAGCTATGATATCCATTGCTCTTAGTATAGTTTTGTTGTACTTGTCTACTAAGGCGGTAGGATCCGAGCAGGAGAGTTGTACTTTGTTCAGAGTAGGAATGATAAGGGGTAGGAGGTTAGCACTAGTTATGTCTCTTTTATTTCTGGTCCAAGTGGGGGGTACAATGTCGGATTTGGAGCATAGGTAGTTGGCAGCAATGATGAAGTTGCACAACAGATCCAGCAAGGCAGGCGGGAGCACCATCCTCTACAAAGCACACCTCACCATCTCACACTCCGAGTAACAAGCCTGCAATGCAGACTGTAAATTTCTCCTAGTGAAATGCCTTATCACCGCCTCTACTACTCACACCTTCTTACTCGTATCCAGACTGCCCGGCTACAAAAGAAACGTTGCTGATACACTACTGATCACTCACCCTACCCTAACTATCAGACTTCAACATAGGCCTGTTAGTCAGAATCCAGTGCAGTTCCCTTAGGGAGCACTACACCAGATTAGGACTACAGGTGAGAGCAATAAATCCCCTTTGGTATCAGTCTGTACCACAAAGATTTAGTTGGTAGCTATGGCTTAGCAGTCAGACTTATCTCAAGAGGGAGATGAGCAGTATTCAGGGTTTACACAATAGGCAGTACAGTACTACGGAGCAAGGAAACACTGACCAAAGCTTTGTATCAAAAAGAGAATATATTTATTCTATACACATCTAGTTTCAACAAATAGATCACAGTTGATAAAGTAAGTTAAGTTTAGTCAAGGAAAATCATATACAACTCCCTATTCAATTTTAGGCAAGTTTGCGGTAGAGTGAAAACTGAGCAAAACGGCACAGTGAACACCAACTACAAAAGGCACTCTAGCATTTCAATAAAAGGGAGGGAAAGCACAAGTTAAACCGAAATATCTTCAGACACCCACTAGCAACACTTCCCTGAAGTAATGCACAGTCACACTTTAGTCAAAAGATAAGTGAATGAAAGCTGAGCAAAATGGCACTCCACAAGTTAAAACAGTAGGAAGGAAGAGGGGTTTAGAAGATTTAGGTGCATCAACACATTTCTCATTGAAAACCAATCCAGTGAGAGCAGATCTAACAAATCAGCCAGAATCAAAAGGCCTGAGCCAGAGTCAGTGGTACAGGACCAAGAGCTTAGGAGCAAAAATGTTCTTGTAGCTGCAGTCAAGTCTTTAGTACAAAAATATGGAAGAGGTAGATGCGAGGCGAAAGACAATGTTAAGAGAGAGGGCTGCCGACTCCACGAGTAGTTAAAGGATTTAAAACACCTTTAGGGCTACTACGGAGAAAGGGCGGCCTGGCGGAACAATGTACCTTAAACGTGAAGAAGTGGCTCCTGCGGTGGCGGTTGTTCCTGGTAGTTCCTGCAGGTCGAGGGGTCCAACAGAGAAAGAGAGGCTCTTGTTGAGGAGGAAGGTTCGAGTCGCTGCACTACCCAGGGATGAAACCAGTGCGGTGCTGCCAAACAAAGTTTAAAAGGTACGCTCCTTTTAATCGAGGTCCAGGTCGATAGCTGCCTGACTATCCGGTCTCCAAGTGCTGGGCACTGTCGCTTCAACCAAGACAGGTCCAAGGAGCGATAGGTGAACGGGTTGACCCCACCAGCTCAAATGAAGGAGGTTCTTTCACTGAAGATCTCCTCTCGTTGTGTGGAAGAAAAGTGGTGACACGATCCGGCAGGGCTTCACCGGTGGTGTAGATGCTGAAGATGTCTGTGGCTTCTCTCCCCTTCGGGTCCATAGTTCCAGTGGCAACGTCTTGCTCTTCCAGTCGTCAGGGCCCTGCTTTTATGCAGAAAGAGACCCATTCATACAGCCTAGCTGTCACTCACACAGTGGAGTGGTCTTCTTGGCGGGAGACCCTCCAGCCTATCAGGTTAGAGTGCGACCTGAGTTGCTGTGGCAACTCGGTCCAGGGGTTCTACTCCCCCTCCCAAACAACAGACCCACCCCAGACTCAGAGGCGCCGAAAGGAGGGCTTCTTGGCAGAAGCCCACCAAAAGAGCGAACAAAGGATCCCCGACCTGGGTTAGGAGTTTAAAGTAAGACACGAGAAAGAAATTATATCAAAGTTCTGGCAAATAAAACCTACCGGAATAAAGTTAATTATAAAATAAACCGGCGGTATGTTAGAGGCTGTCAGAAAAAGTGTTAGCCTCGAACAATGGGAAAATCCCATAGGGAAATATTTGCGGTAGAATATATAAGGTAGGAGCCACTGCCACCAGCCACCAGCCAGAATCTTTGTAGAGGGGGACTTTCAGGTACCCTCTCGAAAATGTACATAGGGGAAAAACTATTAACCCCTTCCAGTACTTCCATTTTAAGATGGGTTGTACTGGTTTAGTTCATAGAGATTGACTAGTAAAGTCAATGGGGACTTTACATGCCATGGGAGACAGTAGTCAGTCCCAGGGTATGGAGTCTATGTTTGGGGGTTGCTACAACACCCCTGTGTCACTGCACGGAGGGTGCTGTGTAACACATGTGCATAAAGATGGTTCCTATGGGTGAGAGAAAAGATCCCATAGGCATTATACACAAAAATAGCCTAGAACACACATAGCAAAGATGCCTAAGAGTGGGAAATGCTGCTGGGGGACTCTATAGGTAAGGGAAATTAGCCATGAAATGAGAATTCTCCCTAACAAAGCCTCGATGTGAAACTTAACTCCATGACACAATCACTCCTAGACAACATGGAAGCTCTACATATGACTCAACTTGAATCATGTGCCACACATTCTGCAGGACCATATACCATTCTTCATCTACATATTTTTTTCTCGCTGGGTATTTCAATTATGTTTTTCCCATGTTTTTCCCATTGAAAATTATAGGGGGCTGGTTGGAAAGGGCATATAAAGGGTAGGGGGTTCAGAAATAGTAAAAACACAATAGGGGAGGGCAGTCTTGGGGGGAACTGATTTATTCAGTTTAAAATGTTTGTTAAAAAAAGTAAAAAAATTAGCTGCCGCTGAAAGAACATAGAACACGCAGTACATACACTAGATGCAATCTTCAGCTCCTCCAATCTGATCTCCACACTCCGCCCCGTCCACCAGTCTCGACGGACCAGGCAACCATCTTCTTCACACTAGCAGCAGCAAATCCTACTCCCTGCCCAACTACCAAAGGAATGTCCACTCACTCTCCTCTGTGGAACAAGGTCATAGTAACTCTGGACTTGGCCGACTCCCTGCTTGCCTCCCTACCCCATCTCCCCGTTAAGGGTGGTCTCCTACTATGACCAATGACTCTCCAATGCCCTCAGGCCTCTCACCCCTTTCAGATCCTCCTCCAACAGACAAACCTCATCCCCCAGATGTTTTACCTCATCTCTCAAAATTACATCCTAGATTTCAGATGGCGGGCCAACCCATCACCCCAGAATAGTGCAGCATATGCCTAAGATCAAGTCAACAAGGCAGAAAACAAGAAGGCCAAGAAATCCTTCTACTGGAACAGAATCTCTAATGCCTGCAACACCATCAGGGAATGCCACAAGATCATCTCAGAATTCAAGGCCCCTCCCTGCACCTCCTCCCCCACTCCACACTGCCAAACGCTCTGTAATGCCCTCTCAGACCACCTGCACAACATAGCAGCAGAAAGAAACTACACCATAGCTACTAAACAAGCAGCAGTCCCACCCTGATCGCTCACACCCTCCTGCGACCTCACAGACCCTCCGTCAGCCTACCCTATCTTCTCGTCCTTCTCTCCAATCTTGCAACCTGAATTCCTGAAGCTTCGTGTCTGCAGCCATCTGTCAGGATCCCCTGGAGATCCATGCTCTCCCACCCTCCTAAAAGATATCTTTGCCACTACCTGTACAGGTAGCACTGCAGGATCTATGATTAACTCTTCCCTCACATCAGGCACATTCCCAGCAGCTTTCAAGACATCCCACATCAAACCACTGCACAAAAACCTCTCCCGTGACCCCGTCCTACTGGCCAACTTCAGACCCATCTCTAAAACCATTTCATAGCTAAACAAATTGACTGAACATACTACTCCCAACTTTGCCTTTTCACTGAATCCGACCTCCTCCTCAGCCCTGCCCAATCTGACTCCAGACCCCTATGAGGAACTGAATCCTCCCTAGACTCGATCTGGGATGATCACAAAAGAACTGTAGACTCAGAGGGCTGTGCCTCGCTTATCCTCCTCGACCTCTCAGCAGCCTTTGACACAACCGACCACTGTACCCTCATGAACATGCTCTGCATAGGGACACAACATTGATGTGGATATTCTCCTTCCTCACCAACGGACTGCATATTACCCACTTACCTCCTTTCTCCTCCACCCCAGGCACCTTCACCAACAGAGTGCTGTAGGGTGACTCCCAATCCCCTCATTAATTGACCTTTACCTGAGTCCCCTCCCTGCTCTTATTTTCTGACATGGTCTAACCTGCTACAACTATGCAGATGACACCCAGATCATCTGGAAGATCCATAAAACCTCTTGCATCTCCCCCAGGCTCGCCTCATGCCTCACAGGAATCGACATCTGGAGGAAGGACTACTGCCTCCTCCTCAACCCCAGAAAAAAAAACAAAATCATATGGAAAGACTGCCATCTTCCCCCAACCCATCCCATAGCTGTCCTCTCTAGGCCCCCCTCCTGCTACATCCAATTTTAGTAAAGAACCTGGAATGTACCATGGATGCAGACCTGACATTTTCACACCACATCAATGCTGTTTTTAAATAGTGCTATCTACACCTCTGCATTCTCTGAAAAACCTGAGGGTTGTACTTTTCCTACTCCTGGGGGATCTTCTAAAGAGGTGGCCAGGGGAGGGCCATCACTTTTGTATCCCGGCTCTTGGGTTGGTCTAGTGAGGGAGGTTTACCCAGGCATAGGGTCCTCTGGGATTGGAGAGGGATTACCCAAAGGTGAGACATGGTATCCCCCTTTTCGAACACCCCTCTACTCTACATTCCCTCAGCCTATATAGCTTACTTTTCCCAGACTCCCACTTTCCCCATTTCTTTGGCCGAAAGGACTGAGATGAGGAAGATGAGCATTTCACCAGTATACTCTTCCTTTCCAAAACACCACAGTGCCATTAAAACAAAGAAACTACATTGAGAGGCAATCCACCTGAAGCCTATTAATACTCCACAGGTGTATAAAAGGAGTAGCTGCAAGAAACAGAACAAACAAGTTGGAGCCTGAGAAGGAACACGAGTCAGAAAACAAGCTAACATGCAACTGGGAAAGCCTGAGCACCCAGAGATAGGCTGTCGTAGAAAGGAGAGCCAAGACGCTGAGAGCCTGCGGTTTGAGAAGGCTAGAGAAAGCATGGCGAGTGAGCCGTGTCTCCAAGGAGCTAGAAGGGGATTGCGTGGTATGCTGATCTCTGAAGGGAAGTCCTTGAAGAGGTGCTCATTCCCCTGACCAGCGAGGCAGCCCAGGAGTGTCTGGGGGCAGGCGAAGGAGTCTCTGACCTCGAGACAACATAAGCACAAAAGCTACACTGAAGTAATCACAACCCGTGAGTTCAAAGTGAGATTGGATCCTGGTTGGTGAAAGACGCGAAGCGTGAGAGATCATTTGCTGCAAGTGAAGGACAAGCGTGGGATGATAGACATGCTGAAGAGAAAGCTTCAATTGTCCAATGTGAACTGCAATGTGAAAGCGATAATTGTGAAGGCAAAGGAATCAAAGCAACAGAGTGGTCGCGTGTACGTTTACACATTGTCGGAGGACACTGTTTAAATTGAATCACTCTCTTAGAGTGAAGGGGAACTGTGCAGATCAAAATAGAAAGCATGAGAGGGGAGCTGCATGAGATAGGAAGAGTAAGCTGAAACCCCAAAAAGCGTCTCTGCGGCACGACTCCTGTTTGTGAAAAAGTGAAGAAATTAAGAGTGCCTGGGGCACAACCCTCTCTGTGAAAAAGTGAAGAAACAAAAGAGTGCCTGTGATAAAAGCGATAGAGTGCCGGTCGCATGATCCCATGAAGCCAAGGTGTCACGAGTGCGACGCGGAATTGGTCTGTGTGGCGCCGTTGGCGGTATGTACAAGGGGTGCGAAGTTATCCTTCCAAAATGGCGCCCAGTCCTTCGTACGCTGGTCCAGTCTTTCGATCAGATCAGGAGGGTGTGACTCCTCCCTGTCAGCACGGAAGAGTATTTCCCACATCAACACCGATGGACCAGCGCGTTGCTACGACTATCGTGAGCCACGCTCCGTGAGTAATTTAGGATTCATTTGGATATCCCAGACCGCTCTACGTAACCTCTTCTTTTCCTACTTTGCTTGCTTAATCCCTTTTTTCTTGTTCCGCTAGTTGCCTCCTCGCGGACCAATTCACAGGCCAGCCATTCCCGACACCCAACTCTTACTTAGTCATTTCGGCACTTGCCTCCCAGTAAGTAAGCTCATCGATTCTCACAACTCTCCCCTTCTCAGTTGAACCCGCAGTTAACCTTTTTTCTCTCCCACTCGGTATTAGCAAAGGCAGACCCATTCCACCTCTTGAACTACAGTACCCAGACTCCTCCTCTTCCATGGAAGTCACGACTTCTCACAGAAGGAATTATATGCTAGGGTAGGTACGCTACTTATCTCCCGCTCTCTTAGATCAGTCAAATAGTACTCGTTACTTATCTTTACCTTGTATATCTTCAGAACGAATTCCAGTAATCCCTTCTCAGACTGCCGAACGCCAGCCACCTTGTTACCAACACCTGAAACCTTTTAGAATTCCTCCCAAGGTACGAAATTCCTTTCCTCCCCGCTTTTTGAGTATCTTTTACCATAAAAGACAGAACACTTACCTTTCTGGTTTGTATCAACAGTCAGAGGCAAAAAACACGGACACCGACATCCTCGACTCCTTCGTACCTCCGGGGATTGTCTCCCAACGCTCACGAGCCGCGACAGTCCTCGTCGGGAACTCTCAACGATCCCCAGCAACAAGGGTTTTTCCCGACCAAGGGTTTCCCTGACGCCTCCACTGCACGCCTGTTTCCTTAGGCTGGGAGAGGGGGACTCAGGTATTTCCCTAATATCCACTTTGAGTTTGAAGACAAGGTAAGAGAGTTTGCTGTTATTCTGATTGTCTACCTTTACCGAGATTACCTTTGCCTTAAAGTTAGAAAACCAACTTCTTTGATCGTTTGTTTGGAGCTAGAAAGATAACAGTAGCAACGCCTATTAAAAAAGAAAAGACTTTGGTGATCTAGATATTGAAGACAATCTGAATCCAGACGCTATGGAACAGCAGATACAGCAATTAGTTAACGCTGTCCAAGCGCTCTCCACAGAGTTACAGCAATTAAAACAAGAAAACCTCACATTAAGACAAAAGGATCACCGAGCCGCCCATAGTGCGGAGGTCCCGCCAGGTCCACTCCCTTCGGGCCGTTTTGATGGTAACCCACATATGGTAAAGGAATTTTTGGAATCCTGTACCATTCAATTCACTTTCAAGACAGCCTTCTTCCCAACAGATAGGGATAAAGTGGGACACATGATAGCCCAAATGACGGGCGCAGCTCTAGCTTGGGCAACCCCTTTAGTGGTTAATAACAACCCAATTCTAGATTCATATCCGGCCTTCTGTAACAGTGTCAAAAGCATGTTTGGTAGGCAAGAAATAGTGATAGCCTCTCAAGAACGTCTTATGGACCTAAAGCAGGGAAATCTCGATATCCTGGATTACGTTACTAAATTCAAACAGTGTGCTTCAGACACATCCTGGGCGGATGATACCTTTGTCACGGTCTTTCGGCGTGGTCTGTCCGAGGAATTAAAGGACGAAGTGTCCCGAGTCCCGCGCCCCCAGAACATGGCGGAGTTCATTGCATTAGTCATGCAACTGGACTATCGCTCGCAAGAGAGAAATCGAGAAAGAAGAAAGGGCAAGAATCCTAGACCATTAGCAGACAACCACCATATCGTATATAAAACCGCATCTCATGAAGAACCTATGCAGCTTGGGACTACTCGTGGCCCTCTTTCAGTGGAAGAGCGGACTAGGAGAAAGTCCCTAGGACTTTGCATGTATTGCGGGGCCAACAACCACACGGTCAAGGAATGCCCTATAGCTCCACTCAGAAAGACGGGAAACGCCAGTGCCCGGTCGTGAAGGGAACTACAGGGCCGGGTTCGTTCCATAAATTTTGTTCCCCCATTGGAGCATTCTCCTCCACGCAAACTTCCTCCACAGACCGTTCTATGGTTGTAGTGGGAGTATCTTTATCCTGGAAGAACATTCGTCTTGAAAATGTCCCGGCTCTAATAGACAGCGGAGCCGCAGGAAATTTTGTAGATGACATATGGGCTAAGAACCATAGTATTCCCAGAATAGGGAAAACCCTTTCTATTCCAGTCGAGAGTGTGGATGGCAGTCCCCTTACTTCGGGTCCGATCACCGATCACACCTCTCCTCTCTCCATGTCCTTATCCAACCATAGTGAAACCATAGAATTGGACATCATAAGAACGGCTCACTATCCTGTCATTTTGGGCCTTCCTTGGTTAAAGAGACACAACCCGTATATAAACTGGACGGCTGGGACCCTCTTTTTAGGCTCAGAATATTGTGTCAGTAGATGCATGGGTCTTCAAGCAGAAAAGAGGGAGAAAGAGATCCAGAAAACCCCTCAGGAGGACTTGAAAGCCTCGGTAAACGAAATCTCCACGCTGCCTCCTCAATATAAAAAATACCATCTTGTCTTTTCCCAGACGGAATATTCCGAACTACCTCCACACCGCAGAGATGACTGTGCCATAGATCTCATCCCGGACAGCCCACTTCCCTTTGGCAGAATGTACATATTATCAGCCAAAGAGAAAGAGGTACTAAGAGACTACCTTCACACCAATTTACAGAACGGTCTTATTACAGAGTCCCATTCCCCTGCAGCTGCCTCTCTTTTCTTTATCCCAAAAAAGAACACTACGGAACTTCGTCCCTGTATTGATTTTAGGGGATTGAACAAGATCACTATACCCGACAAATACCCAATGCCCCTCATTCCGGATATTCTAGAGGCAGTCCGGGGAGCTCACATTTACACTAAACTAGATTTAAGAGGCGCGTATCATCTCATACGCATCAAGGCCGGCGATGAGTGGAAAACGGCATTTAGGACACCCTTCGGACATTATCAGTACCGGGTAATGCCCTTTGGGCTATCAAATGCGCCAGCTGTTTTTCAGCGATTCATGGATCACATCTTCGCCGACATACTTTTACACTATGTAATTGTCTATTTAGATGATATACTAGTCTTCTCTTCTACTACAACCGAACACAACCTACACGTAGGCGAAGTATTGCGCCGTTTACAACAGAACCGTTTATTCTGCAAGATGGAAAAATGTGAATTCCACAAGACTTCAGTGGCCTATCTGGGCTACATACTCTCCGGTGAGGGCATCTCCATGGACCCAACAAAGGTGATAGCAATAAAGGAATGGCCAATCCCCAGTTCGGTTAAGGAAATCCAGAGATTCTTGGGATTCGCAAATTTTTATAGGAGATTCATTCCTCATTTTTCTTCGTTAACTCTACCTTTGACTCACTTGCTCAAGAAGGGTATTCCTTTTCAATGGTCCTCAAAGACACAAGAATCCTTTGAGGAAATGAAGACTCTATTTTCCCAGGCGCCCATTCTAGCCATGCCTAATCAACAACTGCGATTTATCGTGGAATCAGACGCCTCACAACATGCATTAGGGGCGGTACTTCTGCAACCCGACGATCGGAACATTGAAAGACCTATTGCCTATCTGTCCAAAACTTTGTCCCCAGCAGAACTCAATTATACAGTCTTGGAGAAAGAACTGCTGGCAATAAAAAGAGCATTTGAGGAATGGCGACATCTTCTACTGGGCTCATCGCAACCTATTGAAGTCAGAACGGACCACCACAACCTCCGGTCTCTTCAATATGCGCAGACATGTAATAGTCGACAAGCGCGATGGGCACATTTCTTTTCTCCTTTCAGAATCGAATTTTCTTTTATTCCAGGGAAATCGAATCTAAAGGCGGATGCCCTATCCAGAAGGGACCCGTTACAGAAATCACCATTTCAAAAGGAACAATTATTTCCAACAGCACTCATTGTGTCAGTCATACGAAACTTTCTTACCCAAGTCCAGAGAGAAACAAAGAAAATGATAACCTCACAACCTGATCTCGCACCGCGCTTAAAGCTAACAGAACACAAAAAACTTCTATTTAAGGAGGAGCGAATGTTTATCCCCAATGTAGGATTACAAACAGAGGTATTACGATGTGTCATGATTCGCAAGCAGCTGGTCACAGAGGGATCTATAACACATTAGAAGTAATACAGAGGTATTTTTGGTGGCCTAATCTAAAACAGGATATCACGGAATATATCGCCTCCTGCCCTGTCTGCCTGCAATCTAAAACCACCAGAAAAGCTCCCTTCGGAGAATTGGTAAGGATGCCTCTCCCTACAAGACCCTGGCAAATTATCACCACTGACTTCGTGGTTGACCTTCCAGAATCCGAAGGTTGTACAGCCATCATGGTTACAATAGACACCTTAACGAAATTAGCACACTTTGTTCCTCTCCCTTCAGTTCCCTCGGCTGCAGTAATGGCTAAAATATTCCTAGAGCACATCTTTTCTTTACACGGGCTGCCGGATACCATTCTATCTGATCGAGGACCTCAATACACTTCTAAATATTGGAAAATCCTGTGTGACACCTTAGGTATTTCCAGAGCCCTGAGCTCTGGGTATCACCCACAAACCAACGGGCAAACGGAACGTTTGAACCAAACCCTCGAAGGATATCTAAGATGTTATATCTCTTCCGCCCAAGACAACTGGAAGGACCTACTTCCTCTTGCTGAATTTACATATAACAACTCCGCTCATTCTGTTCTTCATACCAGCCCTTTTTTTTGCACTTATGGGTTTCATCCCTCTGTTTTTCCCTATCAAACGCCACAGTCTTCCCCTTGTCCTAACATCGATGGATTGGAAAGGGTATTCCTCAGCGGACAGAACTTGGGAACCTGCTACGGCTGTTCATGCCCCGCGTTTGGTCCATCGTTTCTATAGGTGCCATCCGGGGAAGCCGGGGTTTGCCTCCCTTAGGAGGGGGCATACTGTCACGAGTGCGACGCGGAATTGGTCTGTGTGGCGCCGTTGGCGGTATGTACAAGGGGTGCGAAGTTATCCTTCCAAAATGGCGCCCAGTCCTTCGTACGCTGGTCCAGTCTTTCGATCAGATCAGGAGGGTGTGACTCCTCCCCGTCAGCACGGAAGAGTATTTCCCACATCAACACCGATGGACCAGCGCGTTGCTACGACTATCGTGAGCCACGCTCCGTGAGTAATTTAGGATTCATTTGGATATCCCAGACCGCTCTACGTAACCTCTTCTTTTCCTACTTTGCTTGCTTAATCCCTTTTTTCTTGTTCCGCTAGTTGCCTCCTCGCGGACCAATTCACAGGCCAGCCATTCCCGACACCCAACTCTTACTTAGTCATTTCGGCACTTGCCTCCCAGTAAGTAAGCTCATCGATTCTCACAACTCTCCCCTTCTCAGTTGAACCCGCAGTTAACCTTTTTTCTCTCCCACTCGGTATTAGCAAAGGCAGACCCATTCCACCTCTTGAACTACAGTACCCAGACTCCTCCTCTTCCATGGAAGTCACGACTTCTCACAGAAGGAATTATATGCTAGGGTAGGTACGCTACTTATCCCCCGCTCTCTTAGATCAGTCAAATAGTACTTGTTACTTATCTTTACCTTGTATATCTTCAGAACGAATTCCAGTAATCCCTTCTCAGACTGCCGAACGCCAGCCACCTTGTTACCAACACCTGAAACCTTTTAGAATTCCTCCCAAGGTACGAAATTCCTTTCCTCCCCGCTTTTTGAGTATCTTTTACCATAAAAGACAGAACACTTACCTTTCTGGTTTGTATCAACAGTCAGAGGCAAAAAACACGGACACCGACATCCTCGACTCCTTCGTACCTCCGGGGATTGTCTCCCAACGCTCACGAGCCGCGACAGTCCTCGTCGGGAACTCTCAACGATCCCCAGCAACAAGGGTTTTTCCCGACCAAGGGTTTCCCTGACGCCTCCACTCCACGCCTGTTTCCTTAGGCTGGGAGAGGGGGACTCAGGTATTTCCCTAATATCCACTTTGAGTTTGAAGACAAGGTAAGAGAGTTTGCTGTTATTCTGATTGTCTACCTTTACCGAGATTACCTTTGCCTTAAAGTTAGAAAACCAACTTCTTTGATCATTTGTTTGGAGCTAGAAAGATAACACAAGGCATCAGAGTTGTCCCGCACAGGGCTGAGTAAAACTGTGTGGTCTCGAGGCGTCTCTCATATGAAGAGTTGTTCATTTGTTGAGAAGGAAGCCCCTTCTGTCGGGGAAGGAAGCCCCGTTTTCTAACAAGAGAATCTGATGACAAGAGAAAACATTGAACTGTCAAGTTTTTGGAATTGTATGGGGAAGGAAGCCCCTGATGAAACCAGAGCAAGAGAATCTTGTGAAAGTAAAATATTGTGAACTGTGAAATTCCTGAGAGCGGGTGACAAAAGGGTTTCTAAGCAGAGAATGAAAGCCCTTTAGAAACCTGAAGGAAGTTTATGTGAACTGTTTGAACCCAAGGAACTTTGTTGAATCCCAAGTAACTCAAGCTTGGGGAAGGGAGCTCTGGGACAGCTCCAGTGTCATCCTAATGTTATTTTGACTCACTTTTTTGTTTTGATCCAATCCCCTACACATTATTGTTCTAGAAGAAAGTGAGGGCAAGCATAGGTTTGACACAGATATCTTTATTATTTTGACTGACAGACATTTGACTACCTTTTGACTTAGTTTAATGATTGAGACTACTCCCATTTAGAAATAGGGCAAGTTATGAAGACTACAACCCCTTTTCAAGTTAATAAAGGTTTTAAAAACATGTTTCCTTGTGTCTGTGTCTACCCTTTGACACCATACCTACCTCACAATTCTCTGATGCATCTTCCCACACCTCTCCTACCCTCACAGAGTCACAGCAATCATGACTACCGTCCTCTCCCGCCTATACAAAGCTAACTCCCTTTGGGCACTACTGCATCTCATCTCAGAAAACTCCAAAGGGTCCAAAACACTGCAGCAAGTTTCCTCCTAGCCATCAGCCCCAGAGAGCACATCACTCCTGCCCTCTGTGTTCTCCAATGTCTCCCTGTCGGGCGACAGTACACTTTCCAAGCTAAGTGCATCACCCATTGTGCTTTTCACAAGACATGTCCAGAATACCTACAACACAAGCTTACCCCTTACAAGCCCAATAGAAACCTGATATCAGGCACTGCACTCCTCCTTGTCACCCCCCCTTCAAAGAATAGGTGATTTTCCTTTGCCATCCAACCACCCACGCGATCTAATGAGCATCTGCCGCTTAGAGGATCAAGTTGCCTTCCAGAAGTCCCTCCGGACCTGTGGCCAACCCGCCGCCCTGAAGACCCCATTCCACCCTCAGGTTACTTTATCCCCTGACAGTTAGATGAGACATCAATGAATCCCTCAATAATGCACTTAGCAACGCAGAGAAATGACTCCAGCAGACTGCAAGACAGGCTCTGTGCCAAGTAAATGAAACAAGGCCCCACCTAGGACTCACAGGTAGTGCTCTGCTGAGTCTGCTACTGCCTCCCCTCGCCATCCACCAAAGCTGCAAGATCACACATCATTACCTATACAACGACTATGCACTTGACCGCCTGGCCAACTGCGCCTTGCATTGACTATCCTGAGGCCCCCGTACTACTGACATTCACCTTGGCTGTACTCCGCACTGCATGGCCTATTGATCTTACATCGAATTCAGCTTTGCTGCAATTTGCACTGCTTTACCTTGTTCTGCCCACATTCGAATCTAGCCTTGCTGCAATTTGCACTGCTTTACCCTCATTCGAATCTAGCCTTGCTGCATTGAACTGTTTACCTTGTTGTGCCCACATTCGAATCTAGCCTTGCTGCATTGCACTGTTTACCTTGTTGTGCCCACGTTCAAATTTTGCACTGCTTTATTAGCCTGCTGAGATGTGCTCTTGTTTTAAGTGAAACAAAAAAATTCCACACGCATCCATTACTGCGCCACAAGAAATATTGGTCGAGACCAGTTTAGTTTGATTTTTTTTATATATAAAGCATACGTATGCTTTTTTATTTTTGGTTGTAGCCCATGTTGATGACACGTGTTTCGGCACTCATTTGCCTTTTTTGAATCTGGGCAATAACTTCCAAAAACTTTCTATACAGAAATAGAAATAGTAATAGCCACATTCATCAAGAAAAACCAATATACATGATTATATAAAAGAAAAAGAAAAAAACTAAAATTGATAATTTTCAATAATTTACAATGACATTATTTTGAAACATATAATGCAAAGCAAAAATACCACATACCATAGTATTGTCCAGTTGCAGGGTTGATACATACGTAATACTTTAGTATTCCGAAGGAGATGGAAGGAGAGAGAAACAGGAGGGTATGGAGGGGGGGTAATTAAATGAAAGGAAAAAGAAATAATAAATAGCGCGAGAGGAGAGAAACAACAAAATATAACAGTGGAGCTAGTGCTATTTGTCTCCTAAGGTTCCATTCGTCTATTAGGTGCAAGTGTTAGTTAAAATGGAGCTTACCAATCTTTGGTGTTCATGATCTCACTAATAACGTGTGTAGAGCAGGAGTCAGACACATGGACGATGTACGTCCTAGTCGGATAAAGAAAGATAGTTTTGGGAATAGATTAGTTCCCTCATCTTGGCGCTCACAACATTGCTTTTTTCTATAGATAGAAATTTGAAACTAGGCGATAGATGCATTATGGTTTCAAGGAAATGCAAGGTGGGATAAAATGCAGTACAGCAAATAAACTTGATATGATTTCAACCAACAACAATGTAATCACTTTTTCTCTGGCAATTCACCCCCTCCCCCTATGCAATGTAAGAAATGGAAGGAGATGGAAAGAGGAGCACACAGTTCTCAGGAATGCAATCAAATACAATACGAAATTCAGTTCCCCCCAGCAAGCTTAGAGGAAACAGGTAGAAGTTTGAAACACAGGCCCAAAATGTTTTTAAATGTGATGGCAATGCATGGGAAAATGTGCTAACTGATTTTAATTCCCTCTAGAGATTCAGGGTGAGTGAGAGATGCTTGTTGGTATTAGTTCAGGCTCACTTTAGCAATGCTCTATGAGTTATTACCAGGTTGCAAACAGATTTTAACAAAGGAAAGAATGGAGCTGCTATTTTGACAAGTGGAGAAATTGAGCCAAAATCGCAAATCACAGTAAATTTCGTGAGTGTGTAAATCGCGATTGCGGAAAAAGTATAGGTAGTAGGAAGTCGGTTCTAGGTGCGCCGGAAAGCGTAGAATCACAGCTTTAAAATGGAAGTTAAACCACATTCCTAGGACAAACGGTTCTGGAGATACAGACGATTTAATAAAGGTAGATTTTCAGATTTAAAGTAAAACTCAAAATGACAGGTGACAGCTTGCAGCTGCAGAATTGACAGGTGACAGTTGTGCAGCTTTACAAATGACAGATGACACGATTTCTAGGAGGCTGTTCTAATTAGGTTAAAATAGTTTGGATTAGATTATTTTAACTAAGAGATTGGGTTCTGCACAGTTCTGGCGGATACTCACTCCTAATTTTGAAATTAATGGGCCTCGTCACGAATCTGGTCAACACGTCCAGTGGCGGTTCTCTCTGCTCGGCGGGTCAATCAGGCACCGGTTCTGCTCACAGCGATCCGGATCTCTGGTTCTGCTCACAGCGGTCTGGGTCAGCTCTGCTCTGCTGGTCTAGCCTCTCTGGCTACAGCGGCCTCTGGTTCTAGATACTGCTCTGCTTTCCGGTCCGGATCAAGTAGATTCTGGATGTAACACTGCTTTCTGGGTACTGGCAAAAGTTCTTGGCAAAAGAATTCAGACAGCTCGCCCGGCTGTGGAATAGTTTGCAAATGATTTTAAGGATGCTGAGGCCTGCTGAGAAGAGTTCTCAGTGTGTGGGTTTAGGCCCTTGCTTTAAGTTCTGAAGTGAAGTTCTGGTCTTTGGAGATTGATGGATGTGAAGTCTGGAGTCTCCCGGCAGAGCGTCCCGCAGAAAATGGAATTGAATCCCTCTACCTGTCCCAGCAGTCTCTTTTTATGTGTTTTGGAAGTGGGTGTGTGCGTGGCATAACTGAGCCTGCCCCTCTCTACTTGTCATTGGCCCAATTCTCCCCTCTCCCATGATTGGGGGAAGGAAACGGATTGTCATCATGATGAGGTCTGTTTATGGGTCAGATGATCCTCCTATGGTCAATTTGCCCACAAATCTATATTTGATTCAAATACATATTTCCCAGATACACAATTTGTTGAAATTACATGTACACATTATATATTCCTTATGGTCCATGCTTGTCCGCCTCTGATCTTCCTGGGGGCTTGCATTCAAAAATAACAACAGTTTTGTTATGAACATTGTTTTGGGCTCTTTTTCTTTCCAGATTTTGTATGCACACAAAACTTCATTCTGCCAAATGTCTGCTGGTGTTCAGTGAGATTTTTGAATATCCTGCAATGTTTGACATAGGCATTTTTAGCTTGCATTCAGAGAAACCAAGGTGATTTCAAAGGGCTTTTTAAGCTAACAGGCACTGCTGTATTTCCTTTGGCACACATTCCACTCATGGCACCCCTCGCCCATCACGCTCGCACTGGTGGGTGGAAGGTTAGGCGACCATTTTGGTGTGCGCACAAAGTGCACGGTTCTCCTGGATTCTGGCGCACATGTGGGCTTTTTGGCCATCTTGGATTTTCTAAGCCCACAGCACCAAATGTTGCAGCTTAATGACTCAAACGTGGGTCAATACACCTGACAAAGCCCCCCCACCTGACTGCACTTTGAATTTGAGTCGAGGGGGAGTCGGGTGTGAAGAATGTTTTGACCCACGCACTGGTATGTCCGCATCATCTTCTTCCAATTCCGCAAATGGCACAGTTCAGCATATTTTCCTCCATCCGGTTGGATCGATCGGTTCTCCTCACCGGTCCTGATGGGAATATTGGGCGGTACCCCGGACCCCTCGGATCTTTCCCCCGGTCTCCGGACCGTCCTCCTTGGCCATTCTCCAGGTTTTCTTTCTGCTAGGACAACAAAGGAAAGTGGCAATACCTATTCGTAGACATTTCTTCCCCACCATTGATATAGTGGGTGGCATGTACATTTTATAGTCAAAACATTTGCGTTCTTATTTTAACAAAATACAAGATACAATCATAAGACATATTTTTTTTTTTCCAAATCATAATATTTTAGAGACTATATGTGGGATATTTCAGGGTTGGAATTGAATTACTCTAGGGCGGTCCCCTCTGGTATTGCCCACTCAAGGACCCACTTATCATCCCCCTCTGCCAAACTGCCTTTGGGGATGCAGATCTTATAGGCAACAGGGGAGATCTTGTAAAACGTGGGTCAATACGTGGGTCAATACACCTGTCAGTATCAACCCTGCAACTGGACAATAATATGGTATGTGGTATTTTTGCTTTGCATTATGATATGTTTCAAAATAATGTCATTGTAAATTATTGAAAATTATCAATTTTTGTTTTTTTCTTTTTCTTTTATATAATCATGTAAATTGTTTTTTCTTGATGAATGTGGATATTACTATTTCTGTATAGAAAGTTTTTGGAAGTTATTGCCCAGATTTGAAAAAGGCAAATGAGTGCCGAAACACGTGTCATCAACATGGGCTACAACCAAAAATAAAAAAAGCATACGAAACAATGCTTTATATATAAAAAAAAATCAAACTAAAGTGGTCTCGACCAATATTTCTTGTGGCGCAGTAATGGATGCGTGTGCAATTTTTTAGTTTCACTTTCAACAAACGAAGTGGGGGAACTCTGAGTCTTCGTTCTCTACACACATCATTGCAACACGTTTAAGCTGTTATTTAAGGATAATAGTCGCGGAGGTCTAAGAGTGCGGTTAGAAAAAGCTCCCCAAGTTTGTGCTCTTGTTTTAGCCTTGCCGTGTGCTCTGTTCTAGTACTCTGCACTGCTGAGCCTCTCAATTGACATCAACCTTGGTGCAATCTGCATTGCTCTCCAGGCATGCCCATAACCTAGCACTGCTGTATTGTACATTGACTATCTTGATGCGCCTGACACTCGTCTTTAGCACTAGTGTACGTTGCACTGCCTAGCTTGTAGAGCATGTTAACTTCAGCCTTGCTGTACGGTGCACTGTCCATTCAGTGACTATTACATCGGTCTGGTGTCCTATCCATACACTACTCTGGTATCATGTTGCCACGCCTACCCGCCCAAAACCTTCCCCTCTCACTATTAAGATTACTATTCGTACTGTGGGCACCCACCAGCACACTCTTTACATCATCCCTCAGCACACTGACACACTCCACTCCACACACTGCAACTATGGCCCCTACCTGTAGACCTGCTGACACCTGCTCTAGCACTGTTACCCAGTACCCTAACATCTATCTTAATGCACCAGCCTTATGGCTCAACCACTTCACCAAAAAACCCACACCTAATCAACCTTGCGCTACCGCCCTAAGAAACCTAAGACTTGGCTCTAGACTTATGGGCAAGAAGGGTCACCCCATGTACCCTAGCGTACCTCTGAAAACCCTGAAGCCTAGCCTGTCCCCCCAAACCCGTACCTCACCCATGCCCCACGGCCTTCAGACCAACCTTGCTGCCTCTGGCACGGGTCCGATTAAGGCAAGGCCAAGCAACGCTGGCGTGATCAAGGCCGCCATGATTAATGCACGGTCCCTAGCAGCTCACGCCTAAGACATTGTTGATCTCATCAAGACTCAGGAGCTTGACTTCATTGCCATCTCTGAGAGTTGGTTGCACCCCGCCTCTGGCCCATCCCTCTCACTGGCTATCCCTCCGAATGATTCCATCAGCAGATGTGACCGCACCTCCAGAGGTGGAGGACTTGCAATCATCTATAAAAACTCACTAAGACTTAGAACTTTACAGTACTGAGATGGACTCCGCAGAGTTACTCTCTGCCAAACTTACATTATCGGCCAACCAAACAGCCACTATCTACTTAATATACAGACTACCAGGCTCCCCCTACTTCCTTTGTGGATGACATCACCGCTCTAGTACTTGACAAAGCAAAAACAAACTCTCAAATTATTATCCTCGGCGACCTTAACTTAGGTTACCAAGACCCCAATGACCCCACGGCCCTCGATCTTGCCAACACCTCAACAGATCTAGGTTCCTCTCACCACATACAAGCACCTACACACACCAAAGGGCGAGCCTTAGACTGGCTCAGCGACACCAACTGCAACATCTGCCTATTATCTAGCATCCCTTGCGTCTGGTCGGATCACCACATCATCACCTTCAGCATTGAAGCAGCCTTGCCACCAACGCCTCTTGTCGCCCCAGCTACCCTCACCAGAAACAAAAAGAACATAACTACTGAAAAATTACTCCTTCTCATCCTCCCTACCCTCAATAATACCAAGGACTCCTGTTCGGACCCCACTATTTTAGCCAACGTCTACAACCAGTCAGTTCTTATAGCCATAAACTCCATCGCCCCACTCAATCTTAAGAGACCCAAACAACACGCGGACCTTAACTTGTGGTTCACACCACAGTTTAGAGTTCTATGCAAAGAGAAACGCAGTGCAGAGGCACGCTGGAAAAGTCACCCCTCTGACACCCACAAGGACAGCCTCTTATTAGCCACCCTCAACTACAAAGAAGCTCTACTCCAGGCCAAAAAAGATTCATATAACAACCGCATCACGTCAGCACAATCAAATACGAAGGAATTATTCAAAATTCTTAAGGAACTCGAGAGACACCTGCAGCCCCCACTGATTCCTGTCCTAAAGACAGCAACTGGTGCACGAATATTCAGACAGCACTCCTAGGTAAAATTGCCACCCTCCAAACTAAAATCAGAGATAAACAAAAGTCTTTACAGTTGAACCAACCATTGTTCACATCTACACCTAGCACCCAAGACCAAGCCAACCCGGCTGTTAAACCATTTGCCTTCTCCCCTCTTACCACCCTTGAAGTAGAAGGAATCATAAACAACCTCAACCCATCTAACTGCCAAGGTGACCCTTGCCCGGCTCCTATCATTAAGGAAGCCTCGCACCACCTTGCCCCTTTCATCACATCCTTCATAAATGCCTCCTTCAAAACGGGGTACAGTCCCTGACAATCTCAAGGATGCATGGGTAATCCCACTACTCAAAAAAACGTCCCTCGACCCCAACATCCCGACCAACTTCAGACCTATCAATACGGTCCCGTTCCTGCTTAAGATTCTTGATCGCGCAGCTTACCTGCAGATCCAAGACTACCTTGAGTCCAACAAATTCCTGGGGCTAAGACAATCAGGCTTCCGCCCCAAACATGGCACCGAATCAGCCCTGATTGATCTGAAAACTCAGATGGAGACACTAAAGGACAATGGAAAGCTAGCGCTTCTCCTTCTCCTCGACCACTCCGCAGCATTTGATTTGGTCAACCATCAAATACTCTGCCAACATCTCAAATCCGCTGCCTACTTCTCTGACTCTGCTAATGCCTGGATCCACTCCTTCCTCAGCAACCGATCCATGCGGGTCTTCTCTCCTTCAGCATCGGCAGACCCCTCCCCCATTCTTTGCGACGTCCCCCAAGGCTCTTGTGTATCGCCTACACTGTACAATGTATTCACCAAGCCCCTTTTCGATGTGCTTGACTATCTGGGTGAATGCTACACCAATTACGCGGATGACACCCAGATACTCATCCCCATTACTGGTGACTACACTGTCGATACCAAATCCTTGAATGATGTCTACTTGGTCATCCAGGCCTGGATGGCGCAACATGAACTCTGCCTCAACGAGGATAAAACGGAGCTCTTACTACTAGGATCCACCTATCGTCTTAACAAACTCGACCAAGCCTATAAGGCCTTCACTATTGATGGCAACGTCATCAAGGTCTCTAAAGACACCAAAACCTTAGGCGTTTATCTGGACTCTACCCTTTCCCTGAACAGACAAACAAATGCTGTTAGGTTGGCCTCGGCCTATACATGCAAACTCATCACCGCCTGCAGACCATTTCTGAACCTTCACAACTGCACTACTTTGGCTAGAACACTCATCATGTCCAAAATCGACTACTGTAGCGCCGTCTACCTAGGGACTAGTCAGTCCAACATCAATAAACTTCAAACTATCCAAAACAATGCAATAAGGCCAGCTCTCAATATCCCTAGACGGTCCCATATCTCCATCATCAGATCTGACTTACGCTGGCTCCCGGTAAAACAAAGAATTGCCCTGAAAACGCTAGCGTTGATGAACAAATGCCTGAACAACAACGCCCCACCTTACCTCTCTTCGTGTCTCGCACTTCACTCCTCATCCCGCCCCACCAAATCTCTCTGCCAACCCACATAAGAATTGAACCTTCGTTCCTAACCTTCAAGAGCAATGCCAAAGCTTGGCTGTTCACCCAGAAATCATAAGGTTCCTCACGCCAGCCTGGCTCTCTACTTACAACTATCTTATCTATGTACATTTGACACACTGTACCGATCATAACCTGTAAATTTGTATATGTATAATTTTGTAAAGTTTGTATATTTGGTACTATGTGTATACTTCTGTTGTAACCCTTACCTAAGATTATGCGCCCAGTTGCCCACAGGCCTGGTGTGCTTTACAAATAAACTAAACTTCAAACTTCAAACATACCACACTCCATGTTGATGGAAAATAGTTACAGGCACGGCCATCCACCCACACACATCTGCGATCATACACTATTTGATGATACATCGCACAACACACCTGCCACTAGAATGCATCTAAGTCCCACGATAAAAATTCAGTCTAGCCGGACACATAATCTGTCTCCTTGACTTGAATACTTTCCGAATAACCTTCACAGCACCCATCCACAAGCCAGCTCTAAATTGGTCACTAGCATGGACCTAGCAACTCCTACCTATTCTGAGTATTGGCTAAAATGCACACACGCCTTGTAAATTCCTCTGTCCAATCTCTCATACCTCAGACTTTGGTCCTCCAAGAGCATTCACCTGCAGCGCTTTGAGGCGATATCAATGGGGAAAGGTGCTATGCAAATGCCATAATACATTGCATAGATAGGCTTTCATCACCACATGAGATGAAATCAAATGTTGCTGTACTGTTGTTCGGGGTCCTTCTCTCCCATTCATGATTACTACAGTAATGTATCCATGGTTGCTTCAATTACATGTTGTGCACCTTAGAAGGTGGATACTTGGTCTATGTTTCCAGTTGACATTGATCTTCTGGCACACATTACTATTTACTGAAATAATTAGTAATGCCAATATGTGCCAAGTGTCTGCAAGACACAGATGCAGTGTCAGCGCAAAAGATGTCTCACATGGAATCACACTCAGCAGTGTATAATGTCAGGGGACATGGCAGGCAGTGAACATAGATGAGCTAAAATGTCAATGACAAGTTCCATGAAGGGTTGTTCTTGGCAGAAGTTGTAGTGGTTGACTAAATGATATTTGATATGTAATGGTGATTCCACATTTCGACAGTCAATAATTATGTGGCCATTCAAGTGCACACTGGTTATGTCCATGTTGTAGTCTTCTCAGACATGCTCAAGGTGCATGTTAGTGTGGGTAACTACAAATCTGTCCATGGGCAGTGAGGCGAAGGGGGTGATGGCGATGTTAGCAACACCAGTTATTTTATGAGTGTATTGTCAGTGAAAGAAGGTGTGATACTTTCGTGTGTTGCAAGTATGCATGGATGAAGTGGAGAATGGGCTTAGCAATGAAGTACGGAACTCCATTTGTCTACTGTTACATCTTCCTCTCTCATACATGTATGTATGTATGTATGGTCAACTACACCTCCAAGCTGTGGCTTGATGCAGGACCTAATGTGCATGATTGCACAGAGTATTGAATGTTAAGCACCTGTCCATTCCACATGCGTAGCTCAGGTTTTTGTGTGTATTTGAAGATGGCCAGGACTTGCAAACACATCCATACTGTATCATTGTACACTGTGCATGTTAAGTGATGGACAATCCTTTCTGTCAGTACAGTTTTACTAGTCAATGAAAGGCACTTGGTGTTGAATTATGTGTCCTCAGTGCAGGCCTTTCACAGGGTGCAGGGTGGCAACACTCCAAAATGGAAATACCATGGCAATTTCAGTGTGGGGGCATTGTACAGCACATGTGATGGGTTTTGTGAGTACACAATGATGAACCTCCTGTAGTGCACTTGAGTGGCCAATGCTCACTATACCACACACCAACTTAGACATGCAGAAGTGTCTGACAGGCCATGTTATGTAGAAGAAACCAGCGAACAGTTTGTGGCTTTCACAACTGTTTCTACAGCCTTTCCTGACATATTCAATGGCAATAAATGCCTGATTACATTGACAGCAGGATTATGTGTACAACAGAAATGTGACATGTAGTGTTTTTAGGCTGCCATTGTGCTTGTGGTACTGGTGACATGAATGGCGGACATTGCAGAATGCCCAGTTACAATGTCTGATGTATGTGTAGCAGACCTTTTTGTGTCTGTATGCCTTTGAATGTACATATGCATGTTCAGCTGGGTAGGCCTCTGAATATTGTTGTCTGACTTTGTGCAGATGAGGAACAGTCTGTTAAGAATCCCTCCTGCCAGTAGCGGAGGCAGCTTTTGGTGCCACTGGGGACAGCTAATAACACACCAGCGTGAGGCTGGTGCTGCACTTGGCATGAGGGAAGAAGAAGGGGGGTGCACCCCGAGTCCAATCCCTGGCTCTGCCACTGCCTCCTGCTGCATTCCATCATCAGCATGCCTGCCAACTTGTCTTCTAATGGTGCTGCCGAATCTGATGTAGAAGGCATATAAAGGGACATGGTGGAGGGACAATCACTGAATAGTCAGATCTTATGGAGCTCCTTGAGTTCACCTATTATGGCAGAAGAGGAGAGAGGACATGCAACACCAGGAGCAGGCAATTTGCAAGAGGGGCTGACTTTCAGTGCGGCATGATGCTGTTTCTAATGCAGCTAGGCTCTTTCCTCTAGTCACTTCATGTCAACCTGTGTCTGGAAACCCTTGTTAGGAAACCAACGGTTGCTCACTCCAGTCTGTGGTGCGGCGGTGCTCTATAGTCTTCTTTTCATGGTCGGTGAGAGATTGAGTGCTTATCTTCTGGTAAGGAGTGAAAAAAGGGGGCACGGCACTCCCCGGCGCCAAAGCCCTGCTATTGACGCCCATCCCCCACATATTCTACCACTCATTTTGGCGATTCTCATCAACATTGATAAGAAAGTTGGCAGGCGAAGAGAAGCAGGGTCAGGAACTGTGGGCTTAGAGCTGACGCTCAAGCACTATCACTGCTGCTGGCATTAGTTATTTTTGCCATCTTTTTGACATCTTTAGTGCTTAGTGTATTGGGCAGCATTGCTGACAACTTCATAATTGTTACTATCCTCCAGCAAGTGGCCACTAAGGCAGATTTAGTGAGCCTGGTAGTTGGAGTCTGAGAGTTGGAGCCTGACTCTGAGCCATTTGTCCGTTGATTTTTACTGGTGCACTGCTTGAGGTTGTTTTTGCAATGCTGACAAAGTAAAACAATTGTTCTTTCTACCGGGGACTGCAGGCGCCATAAGAGCCTTTGAGCTGGTATTTTTCTTTTTTTCAAGTGTGATAAATGCAGATTGACACACATTCTTTTCCTGTGATCGGTGGCTGCAGGCCAAGTGGAGCTGTTGAGTCGATTTCTTCTGTCCTGCTTGGAGAGTGTACTGCCTGCAACACAGGTCTCTCTCGTTTGGTGCTGGTGACTGTGGGCCCTAGAGACTTTGAACCAGCAACCATTCATCTGCAACAGAGTCGCGCCTGCAGCAATCTACAGTTTACAGGGCATTTGAGCTGTTATAATCTCTCACCACTTCGTCCTGCCCTTCAAGCCTGTGACAGATTGATATTGCGACAGAGAGTATAAATCTCTTTATGATTACGGCCTTGACTTAGGCATTATGTTGACATTGTCAGGTGCTCTGTCTTGAGGTATAAATAAAGCCTGAGTAGGTGCAATAAGGGGCTGGTAGACATAAGTGCTGGCACACCGCACAGGGCATTTGAGCTCTCTACAATAGTTACTTGGTCACCAAGGAGAAGGAGTGACTGGGATTCCATATATTCATCAAAAGCCAGATCCTTAAGGGGTGGTATGTCTCGAATCTGTCATCTGAGAAGTGCTCTCTTGGAAGAGGACAGGAGAGCACCCAAACTAAGAGATCCTCCACCGGTATGTCGAGAAGCCAGCTGAAAGTCCTGGGGCAGTCCAAAAAGCAGTATCCTCATATCCAATGCACCCAACAAATGTCACACTGCAGACCTCATTATCCAGCCTAATTGTGCAGGCTGCAGCCATGGAAATGATTTCTTCTTCCTTTACTACAAAAAATACTACATCAGCCTTATCGATTGGTATAAATGACTCTCAAATAACCTTTAGCTCAGGCCTAGATACACACCCAGACGCGAGGGACCTCTCAATTTCACCACCCAACATTGTCATATCAAGAGCAGAAAAGAAGAGCCTTGAATACACACTGACAGCAACTACAATAAGGAAAACCATTACTGAATACTTCCCAAGAAGGAGAAGCTGTAGTTGGGAGAATTTGGAGTGATAGAAAGGAATGATCCAGCAGGGCAAGAGGGGCAAAGCTGCCTGTTGGAAGACAGCTATACAATCTTGCATAAGCACCCGTTGAGGGATCCAAATAATTCAAATCCCTATCTGGTCTTTCATTGAACCCCATACTTGCTCACCCAACTGTTCCCCAAGGGGCATGTCAGATACCAAGCTTGACTGAGCGAAATGTTACACAGGATGAGACAGAGGATTCACGTATTCCCCTTATGGAACCAAGCAATGTGACATTGACAGCTCTAAATTACATCTTGAACTCACTTGTTTGAGTTACTAAGGGGAGATGTACAATCACACAAAGGCCTACTGTAAGTACTCACTACAGAAGTGAGTGACTGTGAAAGCTCCATTGTGGACCTAAAAACAGCAGTCAACACAGTTATGAGTGATATCCTATTAGATCTAAAAACAAATGTCAAATTTCAATCAAAGGTGGTTTCTGAGCTACATACCAAATGGTCACATTCAAACACCTTAGCAGAACTACTAAATGAAAATGTTAAACAACTGACCCAGGATGTACAACAGTTGACCACGCTAGAAACAACTGAGTCTAGAGGGGTGCAGATTATGCAGGACAATCCTCTAGATGACCCCCCCCTCTATCAAACTCAGCCAGAGAAGAATTCATCTGTCTAGCACAGAGGGCAAAAGATCGCCTGGAACAAAACCATATTCTAAAAATATCGACAAAGACGTCCCCCATCTCGAATTGCAGAAGAGGCATTAAAACTGCAAAGATTGAATGGGAGAAGTAGAAGGAATAATAACCAAGGGGGAGTGATGGAGGCAACTGCCTCACAAGATGATGAACAGGAGACAAAAAAATTAGAAAATATCCAATAAAAAGAAAACCACAACAGTTCAGTTTGTGAGAGCAATTACACTCCCAAATTCCAAAGAAGGGCAGAAGTCACAGAAGAACAAGACAAAAATGCCCAACGAGGTAATCCCAGACAATCAAGAGGACAATGATCTGCAAATAATAGCAATCAGTGCGAAAAGTGGGGAACAAGAAATCTCTGTAGCAAAGAAACATTCATTACATACCACGATGCAGATGAAAGCTAGTATGGGGGTACAAACAGAGGTTCCTAGAAAATCACTTCAATCGGTGCCAATATTCTTACAAGGCAGAGTGATTGCCCCACAATCCACATAAGCCCACATCCCTATATATAAGCAACTCTCGCAGGTGCAGAACATCCTAAGGGGAGATGAAGGCTCCCATATGACTGTGCGGGCCCCCCTTTCAAATGATTTAAGTGTTCAATCGTTTGCTAAGACTGTACATTTTGACAGTGTACAACAAGTTCTATCCAAGATATACAGCTGGAAAAACAGAATAGTATTCCAGAAAAATGTGAGGGCCTTGGGAAAGGATAATAGAAACCAAAGAAGATGAAGAATGAGCCCCTGCAAAAACTCAGTCAATGAGATTAAGAGCAGTAGAGGAAGAAGCAGGGAGACACAATGAGTTATATCTCCCTAAGAGAGACTACCCCAATCATCCCTATACAATATCAAAGATCTGGATGAGAAGACTGAGTGAAAAGAATAAAATGAAACCCTTGAATAGGAGCGTAATCCTTGCGATCTTCAGAAAGTGGATGGCATATTTCTCTTTTCGTCCAATGACATAGAATATGTGCGTTTCCCAAACTACCCTAAATAGAAATCGTGTAACTTGGACCAAAATCCAGGGTAGGCGCTGATGCTATTCTTGCAGCCACACCTTATATAGAGGTAGATGGACTAGAGATGTCAGGAGAACCACTATCTGATTATATCAGAAAGGGAAAAGAGACTCAAGATGCCTATGGCAGAACGGATGATGCAAGCCACTCTCGGTGCCCATCTCGGCCGAAAAATCCCTCACCAGCTAAAGCGCCAGTACAGAGTGGAGAGACCTCAGAAGACTGGAAAAGACTCAATACCTGGACCCTGGTTCCAGAAATAATTGCTCAGGATTTCCAAAAACTGGGTCTAGCGGCGATTACTCTCTCTAGTATCAGGAAAATAAGCTAGTTGGATGGAATATAAGGGGTTCAAGTGCGTTGAGGAACAAGACTGTGAGAGAGGCAATTTTCAACATAAATAAACTAGTAATCCTGAAGTGGACGGCTTCATAGTAATTGATCATAGGGCACAGACCTGTGGAAAGGGAAGACCAGTGGAGGGTCTTCTGGTTGCCCTATGAAATAAAATATTCTCTGGCATAGAACTGATTAGCAACATAATCCCAGGAATTCTAGCACTGAAAGCATGATGGAAAGCAAAGACCTGACTCGTTGTTTCTGGCTTTAGCAATCACTCAGTGATAGTGATTAATATTTACTGGAATCCTGCCACAAATACTCAATCTATCTTCATCGGAGAGTTGGTGGCTGTTCAGATTAAATTGAAGTATGGTGCAATAGACATAATACTGACAAGATTCTTGAACTCTCAATGCATTAAATCCCAACTGAACAACGCCACAGTAAAAGATCCCACACCTAATGGAAACAGCTGTCATTCCTTTTTAGCAGAATTTGACCTTTTTATGGCAAACGGGAACATAAAGGGCGATGTTCCACCCCACTTGACCTGGTCAAGAGGAGACCAGGGGTCAACAATTGACTATGTGTTTCTGTCTATAGATTTGTTTGATAAGTAGCAATTTGTCTGTAAAATTGAACAAATTTAGTGATCATGATATGCTTGCAAGTTTACCTAGCCAAATGCCAGTGACCATAAAGGTCCTCCCTTGCTCTGTCTTTTCAAACTGCAAAGGCAATAGATTAGTCAGATTTGAAGTGGGTGGATCCAAACTGAATGAGGGTCTAATAAGGTCACTGGAGAAAGCCACCGTTTCAGAACTCCCATCTACAATCCTCTCACATTCTTTGAACTCCTATAGTTCATTCATCTGCTGAAAATAGGGGGGGCATGGCAAAAGCAAGGCATATTCACTCATTTTACGAAGCCACATGCATCAGGAAGAGAGACCTAAGAAGGGAAATAAGAATGCTGAAAAATGAAAGTTTACAACCATGACCATAGGGCTAAATGACAAGAAATACGCTCAAAATATAGGAATTCACAGAAATATCTGCGTCTACAGCAAGACAGGGAACAAATGCTTCAAGCAGTGTGCAGGTTCAAACTCTAGGTACTTTTGGTCCCTCATTAATTCTCAAAACTGTTCCCAAAATAGTTTGCAGAGTAATTTAGTTAATGAGGAGCTTTGGCAGGCACATTTTCTATCTTTATATGCCCCATTAAAATATATTCCTGCCCCCCCCCCCCGACAAAATAAATTGGGACATGAGTCATGATCATGAACTAATAGAGGACCTAATAAAGAAATCCTCGCCCACTAGAGCAGCGGGCCAGAATGGGCTAACAAACCAGATCTTAAAATCTAACACAGGGCTTGGTGTTCTCTCCCGTTGTCACTTCCTGGGAAACTCTCCCTTATCAAAATGATTCTCGTTCCCAAACTGCTCTATGTTTTCAGAAATATTTTGATATGGCCCGGGAAACAATTCTTCATGAAGATCCACAAAATGTGTGCACAGTTTCTGTGGCATGCGGGTGCGGTCCGTAAGAAATGGCTAGATATGGTGCTCCCATATGTGCAGGGAGGCTTTACAGCACCAGACCTGATGTTGTACTGGACAGCTGCACAAGCCCAATATGCCACATACTGGTACCCAAGCCCTCTGATCCGCCCTCACATCAAATTGGAAACGTTGGCTGCAGGTGAGATCAATATCATGACCCTGATATTTCACCGAGACTTTGTCCTCGATTCCCCGTTTGATCCCATTGCTGTGACCCTATTTGCATGGAGCTGCCTTTTGAGGATAACACCGAATCGTATCACTACTATAAATGGCTCCCTGCTTAGGGGTTCCCTGAGCTGGAGCCCACACATGATGCGTCCCTAGCTCGACATTGGGGGGCCCTGGGTTACCAAGCACTTACACACTTCTTCCCCGACGGGAAGTTAATAGACCCACAGTTGTGGAGGCGGGAGCATTCCGGATCTGCACTGGTGATGCTACACTATTATAGGTTCTGTGCGGCCTTTCGCGCTAAGTGGCACACCTTCCCTGACAAACTGCCCGACACCCCTGAATTGGCTGACATTGCCAATTCGAGCAGCTCCCGCAGGGTCGTCTCCCCTCTATACAAAATGCTATTGGCTGTGACTCCGGCCCGACCCTCCAAAGCACTCACTGATTGGGCAAATGAACTGGGCCTAGAGATCTCTGATCGCCTGTGGAAGAGTATCTGTTCTCATACGAACAGAGTGTTCCTTAACTTCCGTCACTGTGTCATGCAATTAAATTGCTCAATGGGCTGTACTATACCCCTTGTAGAATCTCTGGGTTCACTCATACTGATACACATATCTGCGCCCGCTGTAAAGAAGAGAGTGCAGACCACATTCACATGTTCTGGACACGTCGAGCACTGGGAGATTTTTGGGATGGGATTCTAAGGGCCCTCACTGATATTACCGGGGTAGTGATTGACCCTGACCCATTGGGAATCTTGTTCGGAGTGTGGGGTTCGGATGACACCAGGCGGTTAGATAAATTTCTTAACATCAGTTGCATGGTAGCCAAGAAATGTGTCCTTCAATGCTGGAAAAGACCCCCCCCACCTTTCACAAATGGCTTAGTGCACTCACCTGGTCCTGGACTTGCGAGGAAGAACACCTAACAATGCTACCGGTGCACTCTCGCCCCAGGGATGTGTGGTCTGCCTTTAATAGCTATCTCGTTAATCAAACCGAGAGTACATCTGGCAGTAACTCACCCAGCCCCTCCTAGGAGTGTTCCTAAGTACCATGGTGCCCTTTGCATCAAGGTTGTTTCCTTTTACCAATGTAATACCTACTCTCCACGTATATTGTATACTGGTACGGTATGTTTTGCACATATTACTCTGACATGTGTGTTTGCTGTAACCTCTGCCTAAACATAAAAATTTAAAAAATAAAAAATAAGAAAAAATAATCTAACACAGGGCTGTGGTCAAAAATATGATTTAACCTTTTTAATAAGTTAATTAATACTATGATCATCCCTCAATCATGGCGAGGTGCTATAGTTATCCCAATCTACAAGAAAGGCGATTCGTCAGATCTGACAAACTATCACCCAATCTCGCTTCTAGACATAGATAGTAAAATCTTCCTGGGTATTATCTTGAGGGAATTGGAATCATGGGCAGAAAAGGAGGGCATTTTATCTAAGCATCAAACGGAATTGAGGTGGGGCCTGTCAACCTCATTGAACGGTCTAAACGTAAGTTTGGCACGTAATAGTTCTTTTTTGAAACGGAGGCCTCCTTTGTTTGAAGCATGGATTGATCTGTCACAGGCTTTTGACACCGTAAATAGAGCACGCTTGTGGCAGAAACTCAGACAATGGGACCTACCACCTCAATTATTGAGCATCATAGTTGAGCTTAACAATCAATCTCATTTAAGAGTAAGACTGAACCTGCAGGGCGACCTGTCGGCACCTATTTCCATGGGTAGAAAGGTTAGGCAGGGCTGAATTCTTGCCCCCTTTCTCTTTAATCTCTACATGGCGGACTTGGCCACCCACTTAAGGCAACGTGGCTTAGTGAGTCCAAACATTGCACAGAAAAATTAAGTTGGGTCGCCTATGCGGATGATCCCGTCCTACTAGACCACACCCCTGTTGGCCTACAGGATCTGTTGAATGCTTTGGAGGATTATGCACGGCTAAATGATCTAAAGATCAATCCAGCAAAATCTAGATTTGTCACATTCAAATGACCTCAGACAAAATCGACATCATACAAATTGTCATTAGCGGGGCTCAATATCCCTGTAGAAAAGGAAGTCACTTATTTAGGCTTCAATATTAGATCCTTTCCATCCTTATGTTATGTTAGGATATCTATAGAGGGTAAGCTAGCACAACTTGGTTGCCAGATGAAAAAAATCAATCAGGTTTACTGTAAGCTCACTCTAGAACCCCTGATCACGTTTTACACTGGCAAGGTAATCCCCATATTAAAATACAGTGTGGAAATATACCCAGCCATAAAACTGATGAATTGGGGGGGATTAGAAGGCAAACTCTGGAAAAATGTGTTAACCCTTCTCCAATGCCTCCCTGTGGCAAGTCTAAGATATGAACTAGGTCTCCAGTCCCTGAGGTATAATGCTGAATATGATATGATATGATATGATATGGCATTTATAACGAGCCTATACACAAGTGTTTCAAGGCGCGACGAGGCAAGGTAGGGGAAAAACCGTGGAAGACAAACAACGATCCTACTAGGCCAGGTATCATTTAGATCACTCAAGTGCGAGGGTAGGGAGAAAGGGAAGAGTGCAAGGGAAAGGGAAAGGGGAAAGTGCAGTGCAGTACATGGGAAAGAAGAATAAATACGATAAATAAAAAAGCCTGATGGTGGCAAGTGCAAGGTAAGAGCAGACATAAGTGCTGGTAAGGGGACTGAAGGGATTTTAGAACTAGTCCCCAAGTGCAGGGGGTTGCCCGGGAGGCAGGGCAGGTGAGCAAAAGGCGGGACCTGGCCCCAGGATCACAGAGGGTGGCCAGGTAACCGGTGCAGAATCGTCAGGGAATTTCAGCAGGGGAGAGAGGCAGAGAAAGCAGAAGCAAAGAGGAAGGTTTTGAGGTGTTTCTGGAACCGGAGATGGTTCTCCTCGAGTTTCAGGGAGGCAGGAATGTTGTTCCAGAGGGAGGATAGAGATCGACCACCAACTCGTTGCTTGGAGAAGCGGCTAACCCTGAGGGAGTTGGAGGCAGATGAATGAAGAGCCCAGGAAGGAAGGTATTTAGGAAGAGAGAGTTGAAGGTAATGAGGTCCCAGGCCGCCGAAGGCTTTGTGGATAATGCAGAGTGTTTTGAACTTAATCCTTGCAGCTACTGGGAGCCAGTGCAGAGATTTCAGTCCTGGAGAGATACGATCCCTGGGCTTGAGGCCAAGGACAAGTCTCGCAGTCCTGTTTTGGATAAGTTGCAGAGGGCGGAGAGTAGAGGCAGGCAGATTTAGATAGAGGCTGTTGCAATAGCACAGCTTAGAGAGAACCAGGGCTCTGGAGACGGTGAGCTTCTTGGGAAGGAGAGGAGAGGAAGAATACCTCTGAGGAGGTGCAGCTGGTAGTGTGACTTCTTAGAGACGTCGGAGATGTGAGGAGAGAAGGAGAGTGTGGAGTCGAAGATGACCCCGAGGTTTTTCGCCTTGGTGTGCCGATGAGTAGAATCTCGGTCTTACTGGCATTAAGGCAGAGGTCGTTGGCGGCACACCACTCCTGGATAGCAGACAGAAAGTCAGAGATGAAGGAAGGAGAGGAGGAGGCTTAGGGTAGCCTGAAAATGAGCTGGGTATCATCCGCATAGCACTGAAAATTGGGGCAGAGGGCGGCGATGCGGTGGGCAAGGAGTGCCAGGTATTGGTTGAACAGCCAAGGAGAGAGGTTAGAACCCTGGGGGACGCCACAGGTAGAGAAAAAGATATCGGAGAGGAAGGACCCGAGTTGGACCTGGGAGGGTCGGTTGGAGAGGAAAGAAGTCAGCCACGCCAGAGCCTGTCCAGTGATACCCAGGTTATCAAGGAGACGTTTGAGCACAATGGCGTGGTTGACATTGTCAAAGGCAGTGGAGAGATCAAGCAAGATAAGGACACACAGGCTGTTGGAATCAAGGTTGGAGAGAAGTTCTTCACGGATGTTCAGGAGAGCAGTTTCCGTGTAGAGGGTATACTCTCTATAGGCAGATAATTGTCCCTAAAAACAACTCAATGTATGTTGACATAAAAACGATGTTTGAAGAACACACACATCAATTTGAAAGAGACCTAAGAACATATGTGTTGGTAATACTGTCTAATTGTGACTGTCTTGAGAAAGATCTCACGGAAAACCCAATGTACGTAAAAGGCTGCTTGAAAAAATCAGACTGGATTTAAATAATAGCAGAAATGCAGATCACTAAGCTCCACCAGTTACTACCGCCTTTTGATAAACCAATAGGTTTCCGGGCTAGATATTCAAAATGTTTCCATAATCCCAGATAGATCAGACTTTCTTAGATTCCGCTTGAACCTATTGCTGACATGGGAGATCCTTTTAATCAGATATAAGGAACAATATGAGGACAATCTGTGTCTCCTGTGTGGTAAAACCAACCCGCAAACCCTGAGACATATAATGCTGGTTTGTGATGGCACAAGGGAAATGAGAACAAAGGCGTTTGCAAGATTTATGGACAATGAAGGACGACATCATTTAGGGAAAGATTACCTTTGGGTCACAAACCGTAGTTAACACGGGAGATCATAAAGGTACTGCAATCAGTGAATCTGATGGGAATTGACTGGAAGGTCACACATTGTTGCAAGTGCTTCTGTCTTGTTTTCATCGCAAAGAGTATTTTGTCCTATGTTCGTAGGTCCTTTTATACATTGTTTTTATGTTACAGAAATGTAATTTTCTTTTAACTTGTTAAAACAATATCTCTTGAGAATATTTGTTTTTAGATTTTTTACTTTCGGATTGTTCTTGTTTATGAAGCTTGTAATAGACTGTTTACTAATAAAGAAAGAAAAGAAAAAGATGAGTTGTTCGCCTTAAGGAACGGCTAGTTGCAAAAGATGGTCTCCTTGAGACAAACACTTTGTAAAGAGATGTTGGCCTCAAATGAAAGCTGCCCTCAAGGCACAGATTCCTTGAAAAAATCTCTGCATGAGGAGATGTTGGCCGCAAGGGACATACACCGCCAAATGATGACCACCTTGAGGGAAAATCTCAACATGCAGTTGAAGAACTCAATGGTAAGCATGCATGCTGAAACGTTGGCCACACGCGATAACCATCATCAGGACCTTGTCGTCATTAGGTCACTCATGCAAGCTTCACTCTTATGAGTGGTCCTGTCTAATTGATTGATTGATTTAATTTTTGCAGAGCGCTACATTGACCCATGGGCCTCAAAGCACTAGAACAAACAACTAGACAAAAACAATAAAAATGACCAAAGACAAGAGGGCAAATGATATCCGCGGAGGTCAGGAGAGAAACATATAAGGCCATTTATAGCAACTAATCAGGAGCTTTACGAAACAAAAGGGTCATAAGGCCCCTTTTAAAGTTTGTGAGGAAAGTCAGTTGCTGAAGCTCCTCTGAGAGTTTGTTCCACAAGGACGGCACCTGACAGTCAAACATGGTAACCGCCAAAAGTTTGAAGTTCAAATCTCGGTTGAGATCATTTTGATGGATCACAAGATTATAAACAACGACCTAAGACAAATACTGTGATGCCACCCTATTGCGACTTTTAAAGGAAGGTGATAGAGAGTACCTTATGCGTGATCTGATGTTTAACCGGGAACCAGTGTAAACCTCTTCTAGCCTCTGTGACATGTTCTTTTCTGTAGAGGCCACAAACAGCTATCACTGCCCCATTTTTGAGTCACTTGCAGAGCATGGGTATCAGTATTTGCTGTACCCAATAATAGACTATTACAATAGTCTAGCCATGAATTAATCAAGGCTGAGGCCAATAGAGAGCTATTTTTTTGAGAAGTATATGGGTGAATATGATGAAGGAGTTTTGTGACATATCCAAAAGATGCACATACCTAGGCTACATGTGGTTTCATCGATAATCCAGCATCTAGGATAATACCCATGGTTTTCACCTTCTTGGATACATTAATTGTATTGCCCACTACAGGGGCGCTTTTATATTCTGATAGCATTTTACTAATCTTTTTTTCCTGAAGCTATAATCAACAACTCTGATTTCTCTGCATTTAAAGCTAAATAATATATGCACATCCATTCTTGTATTGCCTCATAAACCATGTTAATGACTGGAACGCCTTTAGTATAGGAACCTGACAATTCAAAGACGACCTGGGTGCCGTCAGCATAATTTATATACTGGACACTCAGGTTATTTAGAAGTTTAAGAAAAGACATTCTATAAATGTTGAAGAGCAGCGGCAAAGCACAGGATCCCTGGGGACTCCACAGGTAATAGATGTAATAGAGGAGCTGATGTTTTCCACAAGCACTCTTGCATTTCGTGGACCCAAAAAAGAGGCAATCCACTGAGTGGCACTGCTGAAGAAGTGAGTCTGAGTGCTCAACGTGGAGATCAACAAAGGGTGATTTACCAGGTCAAATGCAGCAGACAGATCTAGCAGCATAAGCAATGCCGGCTTTCCTTGGTACACATTATCCGCAATGTTAGTCTTAAGGTCCAACAATGCTGTCTCAGTCCCATATCCAGCTCTAAAATGTGACAGTCTGGGCTTAAGGAGGTTATTCTTCTCTATGAAGTCCCTCTTTTGCACATAGGCAACATATTAAAAATGTTCAGCAGAAACGGTCAGTTCGTAATAGGTTGGTAATGTTTTGCATTACTGTGATCAAGATTATTTTTCTTAAGGAGAGCTTCCTTAAACCTTATAGGAACGACAGCCTCTGTGAAGGACAAGTTGACCAATTTAGTAACCCAAGGAGCAAGGGTTACCATGTCATGCTTTAAATGTGCTAGCAGGCAACTATCCCCCAAACAGGTAGTAGGCTTCATACCTAAGAAGCCAAAGACCAAGTGGGATACAAGGTCACACAGCCGCTCTCTTGGAAGACCCAATCAGGGTATATAAGTAATGTAAACTCTCCAAAGCTTGATGAATTCCAAAGTAAAATGTTTACATATTCAAAAATGATGATAGCCATAGAAGTTCAGTGATTTTACAAAAAGCCTTTTATCAACAAATGTTTTTGTAAAAGAATAATGCGTCTCATGATATGAGGCGTCACTAATATCTTCTTGGTGAGGAAGAAAAAGCCACTAGCATTTTACATCAGACCAGAAAATTTTGGCCAACGCATTTCGGATTTACAAATCCTTCATCGGGGCAAGTCTGCAATTAACATGTGCGATTTCATAACATCCAAAAGACAGTGTATCAAAATGCACATTCGCATAAAAAATGTAAATAACATACCATTCATTGTAGTGGTAGAAAAAGTCGAGATTGATTGATACATAGAATATGAAACAGAAAGAGAAAAAAGAGCAATGAGAGGTCTGTTTATTATGAGGTTGGCGGTGACAAGAGATGCAGAAAGCATTTACCTGAGAAAATGGTGGAATGCTTGCATGGAAAGTGGCTTAGTGAACGAGAACCATGAGGTAGGCAGAAAACTGCCTGGAGAATATCAGCGCTGAGGCGCAGCCTTCAATAGATAGGCTGAAATGCAAGAAAGGCATTGTAAGAAAAACGGGTGGAATCTGTGTGAAAAACACGTGTCACAGCATCAAGGAGGCTTACCATGAGACCAGCGAGGAGTGGGACTGATCCTCTCGCTCGCTGGCGTGTAACTGTGTTGTTCGCATCGGAGCGTTGCCGAGACAACGCTCCTTTAATACACCACGTGACCGCGACCTGGAGGGGCACGCGGTCTGGGACAACAGGCTGCATACGGGTCTCTGAGTAGGAGTTCAGAGATAAAAACTAATTATCAGCCTTGGTGGGAATGTGTAAAGAATTGTGGTAACAAAAAAATGTAAAAAACAAAATATGTGAAAAACATAGAGATAGAAGAAATACTCCAATGCGAGCCCTGATGCAAAAATCAGGGAAAGAGATATATGGAAAGTCACAGGTAGGCAAATGTAACAGAAGTGAAAAAAGTAAAAAAAGTAAAAAAGATAAAAGAGATAAATAGTAACGAGAAGAGAGTCATGAAAAAGAAGTAGCGAATACAGAAGAGCCCAAAAAGTAGCTGGGCTGCTTCAAGGAATTTGCAAAGTCAACACATGGTTATAAAATCTACATCAACATTAATATGTTTATGCCCCAACTGGACCGTGTCATCAAGTGACGGCACCTGGGGCATGTTTTGTACAGTCATGGGTCAATCCGATAAATTGCTAGACGAAAACCGGCAGTTAGGTTAATGGCACATGAGTCATTCTTAGAGATATTATGTACACCCCCACTGCAATGCTGTCGTCGCCAGACGTCACCTTGGGTCCCAGACTAGTGTCCAGGAAACACAGCGCGGTGGCTTTAGGTCCTTAACACACAGGATATACCGCAGTATATAGTAGCTAGAAGCAAAGAAATTACAAGATTATAAAAACAGTGATAGTTAATCTCCTCGTTGATCCCATTGGGAACCAAGCACCCAAGTTTGTCAATCCAAAATGACTCCCTGCGATTCAACCGCTGGTTCACGTCTTCATGTGGGCTGTTTTTTGTGAGTACCTCCAAAACCACAAATCTAATCTGAGTCAAATTGTGTCCGTTCTCCATCCAGTGCTGTGCTACAGCAGAGTTGGTGTTAGCATTTCGAATACATGAACGATGATCATTCCACCTTCTTTTGGCCATTCTTGTGGATTGGCCCACATAGAATTTTCCACACGGGCATTTAATGCCATAAATTATGTTGGTGCTGTCGCAGGTACCATAGTTTTTGAGCAGAATCTTTTTCCCTGTTCTGGGATGGTTAATGTAATTTCCTTTGATAACTAAATTGCAGTTTGTACAGTGAAGACAAGGGTATGTACCGGTCCGTTGGGTTATCAGTTCCTTAAGGGGTGGTCTTGTGTGCACCAGTTCATCTCTCAGATTCCTGCTGCGTTGGTAAGCAAACACCGGTAATTCTGTGAACAAACCTTGTACCCTGATATCATTTTTAAAAATCCCCCAGTGCTTACTGATGGTTTTCTTAATTCTGTTACTCTGGATTGAGAATTTAGATACAAATACAGGTGTTTTCAGTTCTCTCTTGTTTTTTTGGGTTTTGGGTAGATAACAAAGTCTCTCGTGCCAGGGTACTCACCCTAGCTGATGCTGTATCAAGTTCTGCTTGTTTGTAGCCCCGGGCTAAACATTTCTCTTTCATGACCTGTTGTTGGGCTAAACAGTCATCGGGGTCGCTAACAATCTTCTTAACCCTTAGGAGTTGACTATATGGGAGATTCTTGAGTAGACTGGGCTGGTGAAAACTCAGACGATGTAGATGGTTGTTACGATCACTTGGTTTACGGAAGATTGAGGTGCTGTAGCACGTGGTCTCCTTTTTGATGGAAACATCCACGAAGGTAATAGTGCCATGTGAAATTTCTCTCGTGAATTGGATCCGTTGGTCTATGTTGTTGAGATATTCAAAGAAAGTGTCGAAGGCTATCCTGGTGCCCCTCCACACTCCAAAAATATCATCAATGTAGCGAGTCCATAGATGAATGTCATTCTTCCAAAGCTGATTATTAAGTACATTATCAGTCTCAAACTTATGCATAAAGCTGTTGGCATATGAGGGTGTCATAGTTGCCCCCATGGATGTCCCTGAGGTTTGGAGGTAAAACTGATTGCGGTATTGGAAGTAGGAATTTTCTAAAATGAATTGTAAGAGGGCTAGTATAAACTCTTTCTGTGCACGGATTTCAGATGCTTGTAACAGTAGCCATTCTACAGATTCTATCCCGAGGTCATGTGGTATAGATGTATAAAGGCTTTTAACATCTATAGTGAACATCAAATCATCCTGTTCGGGAGTTATAGAGTTGGGTTTCTGTAGGAAATGGGTGGTATCACGAGTATATGTGGAGGTTTTTTGAATCAGAGGCTGTAGAAAAAAATCAATGTAGATGCCCAGCGGTTGGTTGATGCTTTCCATGCCTGCAACAATGGGTCTTCCTGGTGGTTTAGTGGTGTGTTTATGGATCTTTGGTAAAGTGTAGAAGTTTGGAATCCTTGGGTGGTCTTTAAGCAAAAATGTTTGGGTGTGTTCGTTTATCCATTCAAGTTCGAGAGCTGTGTCTAGTAGAGTCTTCAGGTTCTGCCTGATCGTAACAGTAGGATCATGATCTAAGGTGGCATAAATCGTCCTGTCTTGAAGTTGCCTGTTACATTCTGCATCATAGTCAGCCGTGTTCTGGATAACCAACGCCCCACCTTTGTCCGGTGGACGGATGGTTATGTTCTTGTCACTATACAAGTCTTTGATAAGTCTCATCTCGTGGGGTTTCAGATTTTTATGTGGAGGATTGTTGTAGCTGATTCTCTCCAAGTCATGGGTAACCAATTTCTGGAAGATGTCGATGGATGGAACAGTGATGGGCGGCACAAAACCGCTCTTTCTTCTAAATTCATGGAAATATGGACCATCAGATGGTTTCTCTTGGACTTCTAATTCTTCAAAAAAGACCTTCAATTTCAATTTCCTAATGAATTTGTAGAGCTCAATTTTTGTGTCGAACAGAGTGGTACCATAAGTGGGTACAAAACTCAGACCTTTTTGTTACGTGTCCTCCTCTGACCTGCTCAGTGGTCAGCTGGATATATTAATAACTAGGTTTTCCTTACTGGAGTCTGGTTTGTGGTTTGTTCTTTGGGTTTCCTCCTCCCCCTGTGGGTCCTTTTGTGCGGGCGCCTAAAAAAGCCGAAGAGGAAGGTGCTTGTGCTGCAGAACGGGTTGTTGTGTTGAGCTCCTCTGTTGTCTGTTCCGTGGATGTTTCGGGTTCTCTATGGGCTTCTGAATCAGAACTGCTGGCGTTATCTGATGTGTATTTAAAAAGTTTTTTGGGTGCTACAGGACCATACCATTCCATCCATGTATAGACTTCATCATTAATATAGTCGTAGGTGTCACGTTTAAACTTTTTGACCTTTTTCTGTGCTAGTTCCGTTTTGTAGTCTTCAAGCTTGGTGTTAATGTCTAGCAAGATGGTATCATATTCCTCCTTTCCTAGTGAACCAACTAGTTCTTTCTCAATATCTTCAATCTCTGTCTTAAGCGTCGTCAAGTTCTTGGAGAGTTCTTGGATGGTTAACAGAATAAGATCTAATGAACATTTGTTCAAGATTGCCTCCCACTTGCGGACAAACTCCTTACATTCCTTAGACAGGGTTGGTCGAAGTTGTATGCGTACACCTCTAGGCTGATTCCCACCAAGGCTGATAATTAGTTTTTTCTCTGAACTCCTACTCAGAGACCCGTATGCAGCCTGTTGTCCTAGACCGTGTGCCCCTCCAGGTTGCGGTCACGTGGTGTATTAAAGGAGCGTTGTCTCGGCAACGCTCCGATGCGAACAACGCAGTTACACGCCAGCAAGCGAGAGGATCAGTCCCACTCCTCGCTGGTCTCATGGTAAGCCTCCTTGATGCTATGACATGTGTTTTTCACACGGATTCCACCTGTTTTTCTTACAATGCCTTTCTTGCATTCCAGCCTATCTATTGAAGGCTGCGCTTCGTCGCCGATGTTCTCTGGGCAGTTTTCTGCCTACCTTATGGGTCTCGTTCACCAAGCCACTTATTCTCTGGGCAGTTTTCTGCCTACCTCATTGTTCTCGATCACCAAGCCACTTTCCATGCAAGCATTCCACCATTTTCTCAGGTAAATGCTTTCTGCATCTCTTGTCACCGCCAACCTCATAATAAACAGACCTCTCATTGCTCCTTTTTCTCTTTCTGTTTCATATTCTATGTATCCATCAATCTCAACTTCTTCTACCACTACAATGATTGGTATGTTATTTACATTTTTTATGCGAATGTGCATTTTGATACACTGACTTTTGGATGTTATGAAATCGCACATGTTAATTGCAGACTTGCCCCGATGAAGGATTTGTAAATCCGAAATGCATTGGCAAAAATGTTCTGGTCTGATGTAAAATGCTAGTGGCTTTTTCTTCATCACTAAGAAGATATTAGTGACGCCTCATATCATGAGACGCATTATTCTTTTACAAAAACATTTGTTGATAAAAGGCTTTTTGTAAAATCACTGAACTTCTATGGCTATCATCATTTTTGAATATGTAAACATTTTACTTTGGAATTCATCAAGCTTTGGAGAGTTTACATTACTTATATACCCTGATTGGTTCTTCCAAGAGAGCGGCTGTGTGACCTTGTATGCCACTTGGTCTTTGGCTTCTTGTGTATTTTGAATTTGGGTGTCTCCTTATTCTTCACAGCCAGCTCCTTTTTATAATTTGTTGACAAGGAATTTCCAAGGAAATTAACTTTTTCACAGAAACGAATATTTGAGAAACGTGAACATCTCACAGTGGTGCCCACTCTTTTTGTTCTCAGTAGGCTTCATACCTGACACTTTTTTTTTAGAATGTGAGTCTCCGAGCAGGGGCTAAATTCAAAAACAGGACCGGCTGGCTGCTCCCTTACTCCCGGACCTAGTGGATCTACAATGACATTAGAATTAGCTTACTATTTAAGCAAAGGTTATTTTGTTTCATCACAATTACATGTGGCTGTCCCATAACTTTGTGATTAAATTCATCATGAATCATCTGACACAAGTCAGTGATTTTATTACATGAAAGGTTTGAGGGTCAATTGCCTCCAAACTCTTTCAAAATCTGAAAGAGTTAACGAGAACTGGATTTGGCCAATGCAATTCTGTCATTGAAATCTTAGGATTTAGCATCAGTAATTGCCTGCATTCGGTCAACTACTAATGCTTATAAATATTCAGTGTTTCAGCTGAAGGAGACTTTCACCAATCACTCTCAGCTTTCCTTTTAAGATTCAGAGAGACAACAATAGTCTTACTAAACCAGGCACTCTTGGTAGATTTAGCTTTCATTTGTTTATGTGGATCAGGCTTTGGCCATGAGTGGTCAGATTGCCCCATCTCTGGATCCCCCACAGGATGGGGTTCCAACTGCGCCACACAGGTGATGCCATTGCCCAATTCTCCACACAACCTATCCCGTTGCCACCACCACTCCTTCTTCACGTGCCATGGTCTCCATAAGCCAGTGGATGGAGTTTGGATTTTTGAAATTCTTTTTGTGTGGCCCTGTCCTAGGTGGACTCTATTATTGTCTCCTCACAGGGCCATAGTGTTCTAGAGGCAAGGGATTTAACTGCCTTTGTTACTGTGTACATAATTGAGCTGGAGACTGTAGATGCAGACATGCTCAGTGAAGCCAACTGAAGTGGTCATCTTCAGAAAAACTTCACATCATATCATATCATATCATATCTGGATTGCAACACACACACATATAGGTGAACAGTCCATTGAACAATGACCTGTATGACATGTGCAGTTTGTCAGACAGACTTCTTTAGTTAGTTTTAACAAATGTCCAATGTAATTTCATATCTCTTAGATCATCCAGCACCCACACTACCTGGGAATACACCCCCAGCGCCCCATTGCCATCCAAGTGCCCATTCCCTCTGCTGAATACAGACCTTCATAGCACCAATGCAGAGGCCCAGTGTTAGGTGGAGGTGGTGTGGGTTTAACAGCACACCAGCAATTTCACCAGGTAAATTTGTGAACTGTAAAATCAAAGTATTGTAGTCCGAGAGTTGCACTCTTACTTTGGATAAAGAGGTCAATTCAAGTGGATGGTCTGAAAAGAAATTCTTGGTTTTAATATTCAAGACAAAAAGAACAAGAAATTATTTTAGCATGAACAAATAAACAATATCTGACAGTATAGTTTACATTCATTATCTGTCTGTTATTATTTTTTCCATTTGACATATGATGGCACTTTATAGATTTGGATGAATTTCAATTATCCTGGTGGATTAGAGGTCTCGATGCCAAACCCCTAAATGTTTGAGTTTTCAGGAGTTGTCACTTTGGAGTCTTTGTGATAACATTAATTTGAATTAATTACAAGTCTCCTTTTTTGATTTGGAATCTTAATGCTGAGCCTCTTGTAGGAGATCTCAGATGTTGACACTTTAGACCCTTGTGATTTGGTAAATATGGTTGTATTTCAAATCTCCTTTTTTGATTTAGGAGTCTTAGTTCCGAACCTCAACACATGTTTCCCCACTCAGGTTCACGAGTGGTTCTTCAGGAGGTTAAATTGGTAAGTATTCCTTGTTTGAAAGTTTTCCTGTTATCGTAAGTGTGTATTCCTGATGTCTCCAAGAAAAACACTATAAGATGCTTGTGGTACACTGTCTATTATAATCCATTGTGAGAGACAGTTTAGACAATTAGATATTCCTCTTATTTGAGATTAACTGCTTTACCGGTTCTGATGGTGCAGTTGAACCATCAGAACCAATAAAGCAGTTCATCTCAACTGTCTAATCTGTCTCTCACAATGTCTCTCACAACTGTACCCAGAAGGGGACTGCCAAGGACAACAAAGAGAAGTACCGGTCAGCCGTCCACCATCGATGACTGTCGTCGGTGACCGGAGCCGCCGTGTTCCCTTTGCCTAAGAACATTTGATCCAATGACTCCCTTACTCATACTGGTCAACCGCTTTCGTCCTGCTGGAGAAACTCAAAGTTGTCGACGACCGAGGAGAACCCGCCGGTGAGTTTCCCGCCACCAGAAGACGTCAGAGATGCTGAAAAATTTAATAAAGTCAGCCGCGGTCACGTCCTATTCGCCAACGCCAGACGCCGATGACTCGACGCCCTTGCTGGGCCAAAGTTCTTCACTGACTCTTTGTAGCAACAAACCATTATCGTTGAGGTGCACCGCACTCCACCCCTGTTGCAGGACATTTGCGACCAATCGTCAACGAGCACCTCAAGGACCGAAGCTGCTGCCTCAACGTCAACGTTAATTTTTTCTTCATCTTGGAATTTCGACCACCCGTGGCTCCTGCCTGAAAGGGAGCGCACTCAAGAAGTGCCGGTCGATGCCCCGACGAAGAACTCTACAACGCAAGGTATATTTGGGTTGCAGAACTATAAAAGAAGATAGGACTTTAATAGAAATCTATGGATTGGGCTTGTAGTGCTAGTGCATCTTCATTTACAGGTTTCCCAGGTGGGGGATCCTCATACAGAATTGTGCCTAGTGGTAGAGACTAAGTATTCTGCCAATTGTCTAACCAACTTATCTTCCTCCTTAATCTATGGTTGATACAGTTTTGCTGTGTTGCTGTGTTGATTCGTATGCTATTCGAACTAAGTACAGTTCATGCATTTTAATGGAATCAGAGTAATCGTGGTACCACCCAGAACTGTTTATATTTAACATTTTAGAATTGTCGGAGAACAAAGTGTATTATCGTGATTGTGTATATAACCTTGAACCTTATTTATATAAAGACTGTGTTTTAACTAATACAGTGTGTGGACTTTCCTTTGTGGGTGCTTGGGGACTTCACTGTACTTAAGAACCCGCCCGCATCACTTCCTGAGAAGCTAGGCCTTGATTGCTCGTCCATTGTTACCAACAATAGGGAATCTTGGCTGGGGTCCTCTGTGCATCTCCTCTGCTATATAGAGAGCAGGAGTACAGACACCCTCCTCGTGTCCTTCACAGTCCTAGAGGGCATGCAGTGCACTTTATAACTCAGGGGTATTTGGACACTGTAATGGGGCCAAGGACTGCAGGATGGGGTGTTGATGAGCACCCCTGGAGAAAATCAGATGGGCGGACACAGTTTTGGGAACAGTTCTGGGTGAACTACATTACCTGTTAAATGTATCTTTGCAAGCACAACCTTGACAGGATGACATGTGGATGGGCCTGTGGAGCTGCATCACTCAGCTTTGGGAGGAGAAGTGTGTGTGTGGGAGGAGGCCTCTATGTTTTCTTCCCCAGGTAGCAGGACAACGGTGCACAATATCAAACTCAGTTTGGCAGGGAAAGCCAACAGGGGTAACTGGTAGTAGGCTGTTAGACAAGAGCAAGTGTCATAGGGTGGTTAATACCCATGGGTAAAAATGTTGTGTTTGTTCCTGAGATTTAGAAAGGGGACCTTTGCCTCCACAGACCTCTGACAGTCAGGGAAGGCATGGCAGGGAAGGCATGGAACCCGAGACCCACTGAGCGTGGGCCCTTGTCTCATTGGTAATGCATGTATGTGGCCGCTGGCTGAGTTGGTTGCAGCCATAATAGGTCAGGTGGAGGGGAAGGAGGAATGCCTCAAATGTGGGTGAACTGAATCAGGCAGAGAGAGGCAGCTAAGGGGTGCCGGTTGAGTAGGGGGATGTTTACATGGTTGATTGGTGCTGGTGAGTGCAAGGCCTGGAGGGGGTTGCTTGTGGTACTAACCACTATATGGTTGGGGTAGAGGCACATACGCACCCCAGCCAAGACTATCAAAGGATTGTAATGGATGAGCAACCAAAGCTGAGACTCAATGGAGGTGATACAGGCTGGTTCTTAGGTACAGTAAATCCCCAAGCTCTGACAATGGAATGCCCACACACTATGTTATGTGCTAACACAGTTCTTTTATTAGATAAAATTAGGTTTAGATTAATATATACATATACATAACACTTACTTCAACACAATATGTACAATACTATGTGGTATCACATTATTCTTAGCTTTAGCAATAATGCGCCAATTGGTAGTTGTAATCAAATGCACCAAAATGACTAAACACTGTTTAAACTGCAAACATTAAATGTAGAAATGCAAGCCAATTACTTTAGAACACTGGCAGATTACTTGTCACGGTAAAATGCAATTCTGTTGACGATCCCCACACCTGGGCAACCTGAAATAAAAAGGTAAGTGATATTTTGCTTTAATATTACTGCCCACTCTTTATATGTTCACTAATTTTCTTTTTTTCTCTTTACAGGTCCCACCACCCGAAAGTACCTCGGAAGCAACGGGGGAGCTGGATCCAAGACTAACCTGAGAACCCTGGATGGACCGTGAGGGTGGAAGCCCCTCTTACTCGTCACAGCATCTTGTGTGCCTTTTAAGGCTTTACTCGATGTTGCCCTTCAAGGATGGACCCCCCGTGGAAGAAGAAGTCACTGGGTTGCTACTGTCGAGCAGCAGAAGAGCACCAAGCATTGTCAGGAAGGCAGCAGTGATGGTCTGTCGCAGTGGTCTCCTTGGTCGGGTTGCTGCACTAGCTGTGGATGTCCCACAAAGATGAAACTCACTGTGGACCTCGACAAGGCTTGGAAGATGAGGAAGAGTCCTCTGGTTTGCATCAATGACATTCAGTGGCAACGGGTGCAGTGACAAAATTAGGGGTTGGGTTTCATCAATTTGTGGGTTGCCGCCGTTTGGTTCTTCAGTGTTGCAACCGCAACACGGATAACAGGATGGCTTTTGGTGACTTGGACTCAAACACTGGATTTTTCTGGTGGACACCACTACCTTTGGACCCACAGGACTTGTTCTTCAGTTAGGAAGGGTGGGAGACCCACTGGCTGGCATTTCTCTGGAGTCAGTGAAAATGGACATCCTCAGCTGTGGAAAAGTGAAGGAACTTGGCAAGCTCTGGGTATCGAGCAGCATTATGCCAGGATACCCCTCTTCTGGGCAATACACTGCATTCTGGCTTCCCAATGGTCACAGACTGCCTCGGGACCTGGGACAACACTGGGGGACATCTTGGGCTCAAGATGTCTGGTTGCTCTGCTTTAGGTCCCACAAAGATGCCTCTGCAGGGGTGCAGACACACATGATTGGCTTCCAGGACACATCGGGTGAAGAACAGCAGTTGCACGAAGACGCCTCATAGCTATGGGAAGAGGTCACCTGTCCAGGTTCTCCAGGTCCTCTCTTGATCATTCCTTGAATCAGCGTAGCAGCCTTAGAATTCTGTGAACAGTTAGAGCAACAGAACTTCTTCCTCAGCTAGATTCATGATACGCCTGCAGGAAAACTCCAAGCTTCTAACACAGAGATAAGTGAGAGGCCTTCTGATATACACAAATCCCCCATTCTCTCAAGCTGAGCTAGGCTCAGTCAGCCAAATACACACAAATGCATTCATACAGCCACCAATCAGGATCACAGCCATCAGGGTCATTCACCCAAAACCAGGCACCCAAAACAGTGGATGTGTATTGGGGACAACTCCCAGCCTTTCAGAGGACACACTGCATTCACTTCGGTTTCAGGCAGGGTTGGCTCAAGCAGACCACAGGCATTGTTACACACAGCAAGAATCAGACATCCATAACAGAGAATGTGATTTGACTCCTCTTTCCATTCATTCAGGTCCCACCCGAGGGTGAACCCAGAACAAGCAGTCTCTGGGAAATGCATACCCAGAGCCATGTATGGTCTTTCCACCAAAGATTCAATCAGAGGAAGGGAACAGAGCCAGGGCTTCTCAGTGCTTTGAGAAACAAGAAGGGAAGGCAGTGGCAATAGCCATCTTAACTGTGTTCAGGAATCAATTGATTTCTATGGCAGGGCCCGGGTGTCCCAATATGGGGGAGATCCAGAGATCCTGCGAAATCAACATGTAGCTGCCACCAGTCAATACTCTGCTCTGTGGGGCAACACACAGGTGCCCAGAACTAGTGGTGCCAAAGTGTACCCCTATCTAACCCTAATTGGTTTTGTTGAAGCAATAAAAGAATGAAGACCTGCAATGCCAGTGGTCCAAATGGAACTCCTGTGCAGAAAACATGCATAAAAACACATACATACAGGGAAGTAGTGGGACAAGGACGAGGAGGACATGTCCCTTCTAAGCATTTCCAGCATCAGTTTGTACAATAAAGGGTCTACTGTAGTCAGGGGCATAGAACACAGGTGCCCAACACAGACTTTCTGTCAGGCCATCAACGGCCCTCTGACAATCTTCAGTCCAATGAACCTTCCTAGGCTGCTTGGGTGATGTCAGAGCTGTCAGAGAGGCAGCTATGGTGCCATAGTCTGCCATGAAGTTTCTGTGGTACCCAGTGAGGCACAAACGATCTCTCACCTGGGTTTGAGCAGTGGGGGTAACCTATTCCTGTACAGCTTGTACCTTGTTAGGGAGAGGATGGATATGACCCCTCCTACCTCATGACCAAGGTAAGTGACCTTTTCCTGGGCTATCTGGCACTTATTGGCCCTGACAATGTGGTTGGCCATTTTGATGGCCTGCAGCACCTGGTCCAAATGTGTCAAATGCTCTTCCCAAGTGGGACTGTAGACAGCAATGTCATCCAAGTAGGCCACACAGAAAGCCTTGAGCCCACTGAGAGCATGATTGACCAACCTTTGGAAAGTGGCTTGGGCATTCTTCAACCCGAAATGGATGATTCTAAACTAGTAGAGCCCATCAGGGGTTGAGAAAGCCATTTTCATCTTGGCTGGGTCAGTCAGGGCTATTCCCCAATAGCCTGATGTGAGATCAAAGATGCTCTCAAACTTGGCAGCACCAATCCTGTCCACAAGCTCATCATCCCTGTGCAATGGGTAAGCATCAGTCTTGGTGACTGCATTGACTACTCTGTACTCCACACATAACCTTCTGCGGAACTGGGCTTGGGAACAAGGACCATTGGACTGGACCATGTACTGGTTAAGGGTTCAATGACAACCTAATCCAAGATCTTGGTGACCTCTGCCTGGGTGTGATTCTTTATTGTGTCTGAAATTCTGTAGCATCTGCTCTTAATAGGTACGCTGTCACCAGTGTCTATGTTATACCTGCACCATGGGGTGGAGCAAAGCCCTGCAGGCCCTCTGCTGCTCTGATGTCAGATCTGGAGAGAGACTCACTCCCTCCACTGAGCCATCCCAGGAGTTGCTATATAGCAAGTCAGGAATGGGCTGATGTTCATCCTCCTCTTGCCTTGAAGATAGCAGGAGGCATGAAACTTCCCCTCTTCCATGGTAAGGTTTGCGCCTGTTGATATGGAAGACCTGAGGGGCTACCCCAAGGGTACCCATGCCAGCCTAGTAGCTGACTTCACCCATCGTAGTCTACTTGTCTGCCAAACCTCTGGGCTTTTTTGACTCCATAACAAGGATCTGCTGGCCAGGAGTTCAGCCATCTGTGAGGCCTTGGGGTCATGCCAGTATGTATTCAGCTCCTGGCTGGCCTTGAGATTTGCTAATGTCTGTCCCATCACCTGTTTCATCCTCCTCCTGAATCCTAGTACATGGTCCAACACATGCTTGGTGGGATCTGGCGTGGTCGCTTCCAAGCCTTCTCTAACTAAGCTAAGGGGCCCCCTCACTGGATGTCCAAAGAGGGGCTCAAAGGGGTTGAATCCAACTTCCTCCTGAGGCACCTTGCTATAGGCAAACAGCAGGCATGGTAGTAGGAGGTCCCTTCTCATGGAATGATCCAAAGAACCCAGCGTGCCTATGAGAGTTTTATTAAATCTCTCAACCAGACCATTGTTCTGGAGGTGGTGGGATGTAGAGAACCTTTAGGAAACCCCACATTCCTTCCACATTGCCTGCATATAGCAAGACATTTCATTGGATCCTCTGTCAGAGACTACCTCTTTAGGGAAACCCACTCTGGTAAAGATGCTCAGGTGAACCCTGGCAACCACCTTGGCAGTGATGGTCTGAAGGGGTGCAGCCCCATGGTATCTGGTGGCATGATCAACCAGAACCAAGATGAACCTGTATACATCTGATTTGGAAGGGTCTAAGGGGCCAACAATGTTGATACCAACCCTCTCAGAAGGTCTGGCAACTACTGGAAAAGGCTGAAGCAGGGTTATGACACTGCCTCCAGTCTTACCAGACAGCTTCCTGCAGAACGCTTCCACTTCTACTCCCATCCTGGGCCAGTAAAAGTGGCTAAGGACCTTTGCTTGGTGTTCTTAGTGCCAGGAAGAGCAGCTAGGGGCACCTCATGAGCCAACAGCAGAAGGAAGGGACTGTAGACCTTGGGTGTAACCAATGTTTTAACTGAACCGGGTTCTGGCTTAGTGGGCTCACTATAAAGGAGCTCACCCTCACAATATATCTTAAAGGACCTAGGCACCACTTGTCTCCTCATTCACCCAGGAGAGTGGCACTCTCTCTGGCCCTTACGATAATTCACACTAGAGGGCCCACCTTAAGCCAACAGGCACAAATGGCAAGGGTGATCATCAGGGGTGAGTACCTCTCCCTGAGGAGAGCCCTCTGGCTCTTCTCCATCTGGAGTTGAGTTACTTCTGAGAAAGGTATCTTGCTTTTCAGCATGCAGAGGTGTTAGAGGCAAGTTCCACTATATTACCAGAATGGTGGAAGTGAGGGGAGCGGGCTGTGTGAAGCATCATCACTAACCACTAACATACTTTGCAAACTCCATTCCACTTGCACAAGCCTGTCAATTAGACCACATAGCCATGCACATGCTGTTTACCTGAATAGAGATAATATTAATACTCTAGTAATAAAGCGTTCACACATTGTGTTGTAGCACAAGTTATGATTTATACTCCACTGTGCTTTGTTATGTGATGTCTTCCTTTGTCACATACCTCTTCCAATATTATTTCCTCAAAGTGTCATACTTTGAAATACAGTTTTAAATTGTAGACTATTGTTTGAAGTTACATGACCTTTCCCTTGCCTTTTTACACTTCCATCCCGGTAGATAGAGTAATGTTCAAACTGTTTAAATGGTATTTAGAAGATTTGAAAATAGTTATGAGGAATCCTTACACACTATAAATGTGATGTCTTCTCATATTGTTAAACAAAGAGGCCCATTCAGGGGCTACACAATGGCTCAAGAAAAGGCAGTTTCTAGGCCAAATGGTGCCCAGGGCAAACAACAGAAATGTGCCTCACCACGACTGTATGGCTCACTGCCAAGATGCAAACTTTGTTAACACCACGCAAGAACCCCCAAAGTAATGTTCAGGATCAGTGTGCCCACTTGCCTATGGCATAAACATTGCAGTGCATAGAGCCTCCACAGCTAGAGCTCAGGGATGGCAAAATGAATTGTGTAGGCCTTCTCACCACTCAATCACGACACAAGTCCCATCCATAACCCCTCCCCCACCAAACACTGCAATGCATCATTCATCTCCCCCTTTTTATCTCCTACGGACATTGCTGTAGATATTTGATTTCCTTCTTCTTGCTCCGTCTTTCTGAGTCTATTGTTTGCGCGTTCCTAATCCCTTTCTATTGCGTTTTCATATTCCTGCCTGCATTTTCTCCCTCTTTCGCTCATTTCTTTATTCCACTGATCCACTCTTCCTTTTGTTTTTCAGTTAGTGTCCGCCTTTCATTTGCTCTTCGCCATCTCGTCCTTTTGGACGCCCAGCATTGACAGCATCAGTGCCATGCAGTGTGAGTTCCACTCCTCTAGGCCGTCCTGCGTCAACCCCGGCAGCTTTTAACGCGCCCACCTGAGGCTTCCATTACTGTGATTGTCGGAGCTAGACTTAGCACTGCTGATGACCGCTTCTCTCTGCAGACATCCACGAGTTCACATCAGTATTGCTCTTGTAAGAACCCAGTTGACTTTACAGGGTGTGAGACTCACCTTTAGTCAAAAAGTATAACTGGAATGTCTAAACTATTCACCACTTCAGTGCACTTTAATGGGAAGTTCACATGGAAGGGGCTGTGAGAGCTTCTGTTAAAAGGTCTGGTGGAAGAGCTGGCACTTTGGACATTGGCAGACTTCCCTTTTTACAGTCACAACTGCATGTGTTCAAGAAACTATTTTTACTAAATGAATACAGGTATTGTGTCTGCTACACACCAATGGCAAGCCCCAATCTGGCTTGTATATCTCATACAAACTCTTAAATCGTGTATATTCACACACAAAAATATGTTCGATACCTATGACTAAGATTGTTAAAGAAGAACAGACATTTGAAATCTGCAAATTACTACAAATATAGAATAAAATGGCAAATGACACTTTAGAAAAGCTTGTTCTGCAGGTTTACAAGCATATTGAAGAGTCACTCTGTAACAATACAAATGTTGACAGACGGCCAAGTACAGTAGTTACATGAAAAGAGCAAAGACCTTTACCATGTTATTGCAGGTTACATAGACATGTCAGCATAATTTTCAAAGATGTACGTATTTTCTGGTACTCGTTTTTGCGCTCATGGGATTATACGAATTAAAAAGGCTGTGAGCACTGAGCCTGCAAAAATTCTCGGCTTTCGTCAGCGCATGAATAAAAAAACATGTGTACTTAATAGCAAGAGCTTAGGGATCATGCCTCTTGTCTTGTGAACAGAGGACAGGGGAGAGCAAGAATGAGTTTATCAGTTGATTAGAGTTACAGTGCACCTAATGATAGATTTGTGTTCATATGAGCTCCAGAGCCTCGCCCTCACAGCGTGCACTTGTTTTCTTAGTGTACAAACCCACTGCACACCCGGCCCAGTCCCAGACTTCACTTGCTCCAGGCCATTCATTTACAGATCCCCTAACAGGCTGAAGGCTGCTCGCCTTACCAGAGCCTCTGCACAACAACGGCACTCGTGTTTATGGCGCGCTCTTTAGCTTCGCCGCCGCTGGACACCCTGGGGTAGATCCACATGTGCCCCTGTTGTGCCCCTTCCCTCGTCTGGGCCCCGGGCAGCTGCCCGCTCACCCCACCTCTATAAATGGGTCTACACAAGAATTGTTTTTAGAGCAAACCAACGCTAGTGAGAACTGAACACTTTCATTGATGCTGACGTGGCAAGCACCAATACAAATACTTTTTAAAACAATAACAAAAAATGCACAAGTTGGAACACTAGAATTAACATATATGAAACATTACTAGTTTAAGAATAATTAACATCAAATAAAGATGATTCCTGACAGTTTATTATTCAACCATTATCTCTCCACCACCGTTCCTACCTGCTATTAATATTCATTAGCACCCGTCAGGGGGAACAAGCCAATCAGGTGGCTAGGAACACTGGCTTGAACCACAGGTATGTGCCCACATTCCAAGCCACCAGATGGCTGGCTCCCCTGCCGCCATCTCCCCCCCACCCTCTGACACGTTTTCTTAAGTTTCCCTCTCCCCACTTAAATTATTTCATCGAATGCTGCTGCTGAATTCGCTCCTTACCCTTTCCTCTGGCAGGCTGCCATGGAAAGGGAAGAGGGGTTCCATTCCATGGCGGCCGTCATGGTAAAGAAGCACCCTGTTCAATGAATGGAAATTCTTTTTTTTAGATACCCGGGTTACCAAAGCGATAACCTAGGTGCTAATGTCATTAAGCCCTATTCCACACGTTCCTCCAACACGTTCTTTTTAAGTTTCCCTCTCCCCAATTAACTTATTTCGTTGAATGCCGCTGCTGCATCTGCTCCTTCCCCTTTCCTCTGGCAGGCTGCCATAGAAAGGAAAGAGGGGTTCCGTTCTATGGCGGCCATCATGGTAAAGAGGCACCCTGTTCAATGAATGGAAATCCTTTTTATTAGCACCCCGGGTTACCAAAGCGATAACCCAGGTGCTAATGGCATTAAGCCCCATTCCAAGGGCTGGAACAGTGGTTAACGACACAGAGCTTTGCTCGGGCTGATAACTTGGGCTTCCGGGCAGTTAACCCCAGTTCCAGCCCTTGAAATGGGTCATTAACGCCACATTACGTTTCTTAATTTCTAAGAAATACCTCATCTTTATACATGTATTTAAAGGTGATTATATGTGAACAAACCACAATATATTCCTTTAAATTTCATTGCAATATATTTTTGGTATGGGAAATTGTAAAGATATAAAACATTTTTGAGCACCTTTACATTTATTTATCTAAATCTGCTGGTTAGTTTTATTACAATTCTTTTGTAAGGAGAAAATATGTACTCCTACTTCTACTCCTGCTTGGGTGCAGGCAATATTAACACCAGGGAAAAGCACACCACAAAAGATAAATTAAATTAAGAGTACCATGGACAAATGTGTTTTCATGAACACCCCACTTTAAAACAAGGTGAGACTTTATACTCTCATATTTATATACATAAAATGGTATCACTCTCAAAAGATCAAAGATTAAAAAGATGTTATTAAACCTATTGGTGAAGCAGTAGTTACCAAAAGTAGTTACTAAATTACAACAATTCATAAAACCTAAATGATTGAATCTTTAATACAATCATTTAACCCTTCACCCACTCGATAAATACTACTATACATCCTACCTGTATAAAGTTGTGTGAATGTTAGCACTTGCCACACTAACTAAGCTGTGGATATTGGCAGGGGCATGGACCGAAGAGAGTTGTGAATGTAGGCAGACGCTGCGCCTGGACATAATTGGAAGCATCAGCATTGCCACATTCCAAAGGGGGTAGGAGCAGTAACATGAATGAGCAACCGAATAAGATGATGAATGCCGAGCTGCCCCAACACATGGAGGGAGTAAACCCGGGGTTACCAATGCCGCCCTCCTACTAGACTAGATTAGGACTGCTTTCTGGGCTAGACTTTAAGGGACGCACTAAAGCCTCCTGCCCGCCCCTCATACAAACAGGGGCCACATAGGCAGCGGTTACCCAACTTGTGCAAGGTTATGCATATGATCGTATGCCATATGGGAAAGGGACCATGAGTGTCGTACAGCCCCTGATCTGGAGGTAGACACGGAGATGCTACCACACCCAACCTAATTAGAAATACAGAATTTAGTGCCTCACTTCAAGACAGCAATGCCAATTAACCAACCCACTAACAACTTCACCCTCTGCATACACCTCTCCAATTCTAACTGAACACAACCACAAACCTACAACACAACAATCGGCATAAACTTCACTACACTGCAACAACAAAACAAAGCACACACGGACCCGCACAACAGCACACAACGTCTTCCGACAGTATAACACCCCAAGCCAGGCCAACGGAATTCTGGGCTCAGGCCACCAACAGCACATCACTGCTCTCTTGCACTTCTCCAGATAATCCCACTAACTCCCCCCACCCCTCCCTTTTTTTCAGAGCCGCCAGAGCGCCAGGGAACCACTCCATTGGTGATAGTGTGCGGTACAAATATCCTTTAACATTAACATTTGTTTCTGTGTTTTTGTAGGAAAAGGAATACTGACCAAACGAATTTCTGAAATGAATAAAATTATTATTTTTAGGGAAATCACAAAATGTAGTGTTTAAACTGAAAACATGAAAATCAAATTGAATTAGTTAAGGAAAGATATAACAGCTCTCAAATTGTTGTTTTGTTGAAATATTTTTGATCCTTAAGAAGACCCAAATGCGACACAAAGAAATTGATGTAATAGAAAGGGTCAAAACATGTAGATCTATAAAGAAAAAAAATCAATTTATGAAAAAGAAATATTGAACACACATTATGTGTAACTTGATGATTAGAGTATTAAAATAGAAGCTTCAGATTGCCACAAAAGATTTAATTGAAAAAGAATTTTGCATTTTGAGAAAATGAATATAACTTGAATGTTGTTGAGAGAATGATATTTGTATTTACATTGTGTTGAGATCGTCTTTGTTCAAAGAATTTGTAAATAAATGCATTTAACCAAACATATTTTTCTTCTGATAAATCTTTCACTGGGGTACTTATTAGAAACAATCTAATATATGTCTAATTTTACAAATGACCAGGAGTACAAAAAAACATCTTACAAAATATATTATTCCCTAGATCCTAGTAAAAGGTAAAAACCCATCCAAATATATACATAGTTTTGCTACAATGGCAGATTGGGGGAGACATTCCACGGGATATATGTTCTTGGGCACATAATCTGCTTCTGGAAGAAAACCTTTTCAAAGTCTGTGTGTTTCAATTCCCAACACTGTCAAAGTGAGATCTCCCATGAACTCAAAGTCCTTTAATTCGAAGACAGGCTGGGCACACAGTCCTTTTTTCTTTTTGTGAAATGCCAACATGTAATGCAATTCTCCAGGAAGACCAACATTTCTCACCTGTTGCCTAACAGAATTCTCCTTATGAACCAGGACAGCAAGCCATGTACAAGCCTTGGTACTGTCTATGCTGAAATGTAACCTTTTGTGACTGTATTTAAGTCACATGTTGTGGAAAACCTCCAAATCCTTTGTTTGGCAAAACTCTGTGAGGCCTTTCATATGTCTGATGAGTCATTTGTGGAAAATTACCTTTAGAAGGCTGTATGAGGAGGCAACCCAGGCCAGTCATGTTTTCCTTCTTGCACTTCACTTCCTCACTCAGAGGAGGATTTACAAATGCATGATAGTGTGTGATTGTCCCCAGTGAATGTTTGTTGGCAACATGATGGCTAAGTGATTGCCACTTTTCATCCATTATGGCCACTGAACTTTCACAGTTTATGCAACGCCACCAGAGATATTTTCTTATGGAATGCAACATTTTAAGTAGTCCTTTTCAGCCCTTTTATCCCAGCCATCTTCATTTCTTTTTCTCTTTATTTGGATTCAATTGTTAATTAACAATATTTACAAAACGTAATTATTTCTCCCTTTTCCCAATATGATTTCTTATGTTTGATTCTCAATTGGTCCGTGCATTTCCACTTGTTATTGTCTCTTTATCCTTGTGTCCTGTTTCTTGTTCCAGACCAATACACTGTAGGAACATTGCTGTGGTCACTGCCTGAGGGATGTTATCCCCGGTGATCAATCTGTGCCACCAGTATTCTTATCATCAGAACCAAAAGATCCAATCCAGTCCTGTGAACAGACCCAATTCGATCCAATATGCCCAGCTGTCTATCCCAGAACCAGATTCCCTTCCCTGACCAGAAATCTCCTGACGGTTCTGTTTCAAAACATATCTAGGGAGTATCTATAGGTAGAGCTGTGTCACTAGCATATGTACTGTCCATAGGTAATCCCTATCTTAAACCCATCCTATCTTGTCTTCAGAACCTGATATTGTTAGGAGTATTTTGGAATTGTTAGAACTTTTCTTGCGCTGAGTTTCTCTTAATTGTATTCTAAAATCATAAGTCATTAGTTTTGTGAGTAACTAAAGTGAATCCCAGAAAGAAATTGCGTATCCACCATGTGAAGGGTTCCCTGGCCAGGAACTGTGGAGATTCATGTGTGGCATTCTCTTTTTCTTTAGTCATAATCTAGTGTAAGAAATCCCATTTGTCTTTTAAAAGTGCATTCCTGTTTTCCCATTCTTGCGCATGTCTTGAAAAACGACCTCCACTAAAACGTCCATAACTCCCTCAATTTTTGTGCTAGAAACAACATTTCATCTTCTGCTTGTACCTAACATCCTCAGCTAAACCTGCATTCCAAATCCATATAGTTCTCCCGTAATCGCTATTATTGCGCACTGAAAATTTTGCCATGAATTTCATTTTAGGGAAATTCTGACACGTGTAAAACAGCTTCTGATTGCTTCCGACCTTGTTTTTAAGATTTCACATTGTTTCTTGCTAGTGTTTGTGTGCACCATTCCAAAGTGGCTCCCATAAGAATTTAAACAATTTCACCAATTTAAACCATATTTAGTGTTTTACCCAATCCATTCTCAAGATAACTTTAAAAATATTCTGACCGCTTGCCAATCAATTCTGCTTTTCTCTTGTGTTGCTGGGGGGAAATTGGGATTGTTATTTTGTTTAAATTCTGCCATTCCTGAATACCTGCTCTCTCCTCCTATCCCTTTACTTTGCCTGTTGGGGGGTTGAGGGGTGTGCAGTGGGAGCGAGTAACCACACTGCTATTTGATCTGAACACACACAAAAGTATTATTTCTGTGCTGAATTGTTTTGCTCACTATTACTACTTGTGTATTAAAGAGATTATTTAGTGTTACATCACCCCATTGGTGATTATTGTGTACCCATTAAAACATAGTATGATTAAATTGTAAATACCTAAATACATTTTTAAACTTTGCAAACCAGCCTGATTCCTGGTTCAGTGTGACCGGGGCGGTTCCAGGAGAGGGGCATGATATGAGTGGTATATCGTTCAGAATAAAAGAACTTTTAGACACAAATAAATAAGGATTTCAGTTGTGCATTACACGTTAGGCGTTGACTTAGGTATGTGCCGGATTGAAATCACTTACAGATTGGGGGCTCGTCACGAGATTTCTGAATTAGACATACCAATTGTGACAGTCTAACGCAGCTTGCTAACTGATGGGGTACATACACCTTGTTGGGCTACCATACTGTGCTACACAGTAAAAACACCCTTCAATAGAAATACTCAAAGGAGTTTGGCCTGTTTAGTAAAGGTAAAAGTAACCCTGAGATAAGTCAGAAGGAAATTAACATTTCCAGAATTGCGAACCCAGTGGAAATTAATATGGAAAAAGAACACCCACTGTACAAATTGTTTGTCAGGGGTGAATGGGATGAGCAGGATGAGAATGTTTGGCTGTAGGAAATCAAACAACAAGCCACTGCCACAGAATTAGATACATGGCAGGACCTGGGTCCATTACACCAGACACTTAGTGAACTGTATATGGCCCCAAGGGTAAAAGAAGACCAATGTAAAATTGCCAAAATAGTGGCATACCTGTACCTCCACATTGGAGTAATACAGGAAAAATATACCAAAAACCTAGACCTTGCAAAAAGGAAAGTACAATCTCTAGAGAAGACCCAAACTGATCTGGACTCTGCAGAGCAAAGGCTACAAAAGAGCCAAGAATCAGAGAGTGAAACCAGACAGTACCTTACAAAAGGAAAAGAAGATCTAGATCTCCTGCAGCAAGAGAGGGTAGAGCAAGACACCAAATTACTGACACTACAAAAAGAGTTCCATGAAAGATTGGATTCTCTACTACAGAGCCAACAATAGCTGGAACAGCAATTAAATTATAATAGGGCCTGCGCAGGGCAGATAATCGCCCTGGAAAATCAGATTGATGAGATAAAAGAGGAAAATAACAAATTAATTCTCAAAGACCTTGAATCCCAAATAGAATTTGATGAAGAGTGCCAGAAATCTGGTGCATTCAAAAAAACAAAGGGATAGCCTGGATGCACAGAGGGGTACTCTAATTCAGTAAAGGGACACCTTAGGCCAGGAAGTCAGCCATTTAAAAACCAAGGTGGAAGAAAATCACCTGGCCCTTCAGGGACTGGGTGAACTCAAAATAGACTATGAAAAGCTGTTAGAGTACACCAGGAGGGTGGAAGATGCTGTGGCAAAGAATGACTAGGCCAGTAAGGACAGGACTCAGGAGGTGAGTCTCCTGCAGCACAAATTGGCCCAGTACTCCGAAATCAGACAGGAAGCACAGAGAGACAATGAGGCTCTCTGTGAAAAAAATGACAGGCTCCATAGACAAATAGCCATGCAGGAACAACTAATAGAGACCAGTAAGTCCTTAATAGAAGATCAAAAGGGCCAGATCCTTGCATGCCATCTGGGAGTAGGGGCAAAGAGAGATGAGGTCAGAAGGGAGGGGAAACCCCTGAGCATAACCTCAGGAACCCTGGCACCATAGACTTTAATTTATTCAATCCCATGGACTCTGCCACCCCCATGTCCACTGGCTCACATGAACCAACGGCCACGGGGATGGTAGACTTCAACCCAATGAGGAATATGGGGCTAAAAGGTCAGCGCCTCCCAGAAATGGATGGGCGGGCATCATTCGCGCCTTGAAACACTTGAAACACTTGTGTATAGGTGCGTTACAAATACCATATCATATCATATCAATGTACAGGTTAGCAAGTGCTAGGGCCATCTTCTCTGATCAGGGAGACTCCAGTGAGGGGAGAATCAGAGAAATGGATCCTCAGAAATATAATTTACCCAGAGATCAGGCAGTAAAATTTGGTGGGGAATTCCATGAGAGTAGGCCCACTAAGAGCATACTAAAAACCTATTCCCAGCTAGGACAGTGGGGGGTGGGTACTCAACCAATCCGGGGAGCAAGGGAGAGTCAGAAGACTCTTCTGCGCGCCACAGGACCCAATGAACTAGGCCCCCACATTCTGCCAGCCAGTCCCAAGCTCGCAGAATCCGGGAGAGTCTAGAAGACCAGACAGCCACCTCTGGTAGCAGTGCCTCTGAGTCAGAGGATGAGTGGACCAGGGTGACCAAACTAAAAAGGCCAACAAAGTCAAGAGGGCTTTACTCAAGGATCCCCTGAAACAAATAAAAGCTATTAGGAGTGTCATCACGCCCTACCACAAAAATGCTAAATATTCGGTTTGGGAGCACCTTGAATTATTTGAACAGATGATGGAAACTTTCCATCTGAAGGACAGCCAAAGCTGTATTCAGTATGTAAAGTGGACATTTCTCCTGAGTACTCCAGCTTCTTTGCGGGGCTGGAGGATCAGAACCACTCCAGATGGTCCACCTATAGGGCGGCCATCCTGAAACATTTTTACATTCAATGGAACCCTCAAGAGGCTCGTAAGGCAGCCTACAACTTACAATGGGGGGAAGACCAGGCCCTACAAGAATTTGTTCAGGAATTAAAACGTGCCTTTGCGCAGACCACTAAAAGGGTGCGCACTGACAGTAAGGAATTTGTGAACACCTTCTTTCATTCTCTCCCTAAGTATATTGTGACCCAGCTAGTGAGGGACTTTCATGAGAAAAGATCACTAGACTGGCATTGAACAAGCAAAGCGCATCTATGAAGTACGGAAGCCATTGGAAAGCAAAAATCTTAGCAACAGCCCCAAAACAACCAACACCCCTGCTGCTGCGAAGGTGGCGGAGGTGAAGGTTGCCCTCATTTTAGATCTGGAGATGTGGGGGCCTAAGAACCTGCTTGCGCAGAATCCAACCAACTCCAAACCCAGAAGGCCCTCAGGCCAATCCCAAACAGGGAGTCATGGAGGTAACCCCACAGGTGGGACCCCTAACTCCCACGCTACAAGGGAAATAGACCAGTCCTGGGCTATGTGTGGACTCCTCCAGCCCAAGGGGGGGATCCAACCAGACAGCAGGAAATCCAGGGAACTTCCCTCCTCACTTTCCTCAGGAGGGCAGTAATCCCCCAAATGCCGGACCAAACTTCTTTCCCCAGTACCCGTCAAACATCAACCCCCAAAACAACCCTTCTTTCTTTCCCCAATTTCCTGAACCCGAACCAGGGGTATTTTGCGAGAAGGGATAGTTACCCTTCCCAGGATCAACCCAGGGTAGATCTGAGGACCCCGTACCAGCCATAACGGGTGTCCCAACGAGAATGCCAGGTCCAAAACATGGCACAGGATCTGGGTCGCATGTTGAGGGCTCAGCAGAACCCTCAGATGAGCATGGCGGCTCAGAACTCCTCGAATCATGCGTCTGGTGCTCCAGAACAATGACACAGGAAGAACTCCGACAACACACCCGTTCCCAGGGAGGAGGCACAAGGGGAAGGGGGTGTAAAGCCTTAGAAGAAGCTTCCTTCCCCACTTGTGAAAAGCCCCTGGAAACCCAGGAACCAGAACCAAATTCTCCTGCCCCCGAAAGTCTGCAACCCAAGGAGCAGAGGGTGGGTAGGAGAAATAAAGAGCCTAAAACGACCCATTTTGTGGAGGAGGTGCAAATCTTTCAATTTAAAGGAGAGGGATCCTCGGAGGATCCTGGGAAAAGGATCTTCTCCTTCAGGGATGGGGGAAATCCTCCCAAAGAAAAATGGGTTGCAAAGGATCCAAATCCAGACTGGGTGGGGAGCGAGTTAAAACCGCCCATCATCAGTACCCAGAATGACCAGCACGAAAACCCCCTGGTTCAAACCCATGCTGGTGACTGCCTCCAAAAAGAGGGGCAGGAGGGCAGCCCAGAATCAGAACCAGGGGAACCCAAAACTTCCCCCATATCTAGCTGTCACCTTTTTCTTACAGATCCCCAAGATCCCAAACAGAATCCTGCCCAAATCACCTTTATGACGATATCCAAAGCAAAGAAATTAACCCACCAGTTGGCCAAAAATGTGCATTATCTTTGCCCCCTTGAGGAAAAGTAGGGAAGATTTTATGCCCCTGTCCAAATATAGGGGCAAGGTACAATTTTGGCACTGGTGGACACTGGATCCCAAGCCACCCTTCTGTCAAAAAGGGCCTTTGATCAACTAAATTCGGGAAGGGGGGAGAAATACCGAATTCCTCTCACCCCTCTTCCTGGACAATTTCAGAACTTCGACGGGAAGGAAATTCCCGTCGAGGGGACTGCAGATTTGGACATTAAAATTGGTCAACACAAAGTGAAGCACCCAGTCATAGTTGTGACGCCAGAGGGCACACCTTGTTTACTAGGGAATGACATCCTGCGTAGATTGTCTCCCCTCATAGATTGTGTAAACAAGGTCCTCTGGACCCAGACTAACCGACCAATAAAATTGAAACATAGTGTCAACCATGTTAGTTTAAATGGCACATGCCACATGGTTGAACAAAAACCTGACAAATAGAATTTCACTTCCAGAATAATTGAAACCCAGACGTGACAGTAATTGCAATAGGACAACAAACTGGTGATGGGGAGTCCTCTCTATTTCTGAAAATCAACCTTCCTTTCAGTCTAAGGTGGCATTCCATACTGGAAGGAAATACTCTGAAATTCTATACAAATTCACAATCAGAAAATCCCATTCCTACAGTCCAAAAAGATGAGAAATGAGCTCAAAGCTTGGCTGATATTCAGAAAATTGGAGAACAGTTGTTCATCCCTATTCAGTTAAATGAGGGGAAGGACTCTGTTCTCGCCCAAGTATGTGTGAACAACGGTAAGAGCTTCACCAGCGAGGCCATGTTCCGCAAACTACCAAAAGATCCAGCCATTCCCACATTTAAACTGTTAGAGAAATGGGAAATGGACCTGGAAACACCCAATTCCAAACATCTCCTGCCTAGCAGGTGCATGCTCAAAATGTCCATAGGCAACAAGAGCATAGTCCATAATTGTTGGGTCGTGCGAGATATCCCTGCTGCATTTTATTTAGGAAGTGACATTCTCAATCGCTTTGCCATTAGTTTGGACCTAATAAACTTCAAAGCTTGGTCCTGATTAGCGGGTAATCCCATGGATTTGATGACCCAGAGAAAGCATTTCGGTCAGCACAACTGCTGCCATATGCAGTTGAAATTCAGATTGGAGAGGAAGTCACCATCCCAGAGTGGACCTGACAATTCCCACTGGAAGTAAAAATTAAAAGAGGACAGAAACTGAAAAATCCTGATGCCTATGTCCATCTCAATGTTCATTTCCAACAGCAAGGGTTGGGGTAAACCCAACACCACTAGTCAACTTAGAACACGAAACCATTCCAATAGAAGTGGATAACAGCGACCTAAAGAGTATCACTCTGGCCTCAGGCACCATTATTGAGAATGGTGGTTGATGACTGACATATTTCCATAGCTTTAGGTAATGAACTGTTAGGACCAATCCCCAAGGGCTGTCTTGACAGTCATAGTCATGATGACACAACACCAGACAGGATCTTCACCTGGTATGGGGGGAATTTCCTGGTGTACTCTTCCTGCCCTTATGGTAAGGAAGATGTGACCTGTGACTTCAGGAGGGATGAGGTGATCTTTCCACGACGACTACCTTCCCTACCTCTAGCCATCAGTCCAAATCAGCAGGTTGACCAGGGACTTCTCCATCCAGCTGCAGGAGGCCGCTGAGATAGCCAAACCGGAAGTCTTTCCAGGCTTTAGGCAGATGGTTGAAGAGAGAGTCAACCTATCTGATGCCTGTGAGACTCTGGAGCAGAAGCAAAAATTGAAACAAGTTTTCTTAGATTTTGAAGATCTCTTTGCGGTGGACTCATACGACTTTGGTCGCACCGACATCCACACAACAACAATTCCCATGGACCCTGGCATGACTCCAGTGTTTGTGAAGCAATATCACTTGCCTCTCGCATCAATGGAGTCCCTTACTGAAATAATTAAGAACCTTGAGTCCAGTCCACAGCACCTTCAATAATCCGGTGCTGGGGATTTTGAATGCTAACGGCCAGTGGAGACTCTATGATGACCTAAGGGAGCTCAACAAACGGGTCCATACTTCCCGATGGCCTCTTCCCTACATTGACCAAGGGCTGTCCCAGATCCAGAGGTCAAAGGTATTCACTGCAATAGACCTGACCAATGGGTACTGGACCATACCTGTCAGTAGGGAGGACCAATACAAGCTGGCCTTTGGGGGGCAGCAGAACACTCTTCAGATACATCGACTCCGGCAATGAATTTAACATCTTTCTACATGAGGCCATGCCCGACTTGTGTGAAAGGGGTAACCTGGCCTAAGTAGATGATGTTCTAGTCAAAAGCTCAACTGTGGAGGAACACATAGTGGAGATGCATTATGTCCTGACACAGTTGAGGGCTGATGGAGCAAAACTCTCCTTTCAAAAGGCACAGTGGTTCAGAACCCATGCCAATTTCTTGGGGCATGAGATAACTCCTCAGGGTCTCTGTCTGCAGGAAAAGAAAGTAGAAGCACTGCAGAAAATAAAAGACCCCACAACTCTGAGGGAACTAAGGAGCCTCCTCGGACTAACTAATTACAGCAGAAAGTTAATTGAGGATTACACAGAGATCACAAGACCCCTGATCCATCTTTTGAAGTGGGGGGGTCAAGTGGGAGTGGGGTCCAAAACAAGCTGAGCAAGTAAGACAACTCAAAAGAAGCCTCTCACAAGCAGCTTGCCTAGAAAACCCTGTCAAAAACAAGGAGTTATTCTTGGAGACAGGGTTCTCACATACATGCTTGACTGCAGTATTATATCAAAAGCCTGACAAGGTCAATAAAGTAATCTCCTATGCGTGTAAGACTTTATCCTTTGTGGAGGAAAAAATCAACGATTGTGAGAAGGCACTCCTGGCAACAGTGTGGGCATTGAAGAATTACCGCCCGTTCATCCAGGGGGAACACATCATAGTGGAGACTCCACACCAACCTTTGCAATATCTTCAGAGTGACAGAATCCAGGCTGGAAATGTAAGTAATTCCCGAATTACTTCCTGGATTCTGTTAATGCAAGGCTTTCCTGTGGAGGTCAGATATGGCCAAAACAAGAAGAGTCCCCTCGTGCAAGGTCTGGCTGACTTGCATGATTTTGCCAGAGAAAACTGTCTCAAGGACGAAAGTCTCAAAATCAAGAACAACACAGAGGCATACCTTAATTCCCCATACAAAGTCTATGAAGAAGACCATTGTGAGGGAATGCCCACTGCCTATGTGGATGGATGCTCCAACCATGTTGACAACAACAGGGAAAAAGAACTTGTGGCCGGCATAGGGAGTGCATGGGTGAATGATGCCCCAGAACCCTCCACTGGGTACAAAATCGGTCCCCGAAGTAGTCAAGTGGCAGAGCTGTTGGCTGTGCATAAAGCCATCCTCACTGCTGTCCAACACCAACTCCACGAACTGGTCCTAATCACTGATTCGGATTATGTACAGAACGGGTTCGTGGAGCACCTGGTTAACTGGAAAACCAGAGGCATGCTATGTGCTAATAACAAACCATTGAAACATGGGAAATTAATACAAAATATTGATGATCTGGTCACTTCGAATGGGTTGACCATCTACTGGAAAAGATCAAGGGTCATTCTAAAGTAGAGGGACCAGACAAAACTGGAAATGACCTAGCTGATCAGCTGGCCAAAACCAGACCCATCAAAGGGGATCTACTTGAGATCGAGTCCCTGTTTGGGGAAATCCAGGTCACTGCAATCACTAGGTAGCAGACAAATGCTCACAATGAACTCGCAACTGTACAATGGAGTAAGGAGACCTCAGATGCTGATTTGATTATGGCTCAAAAAGGGAATCCAATAATTGGTAAGTTTTATCAACACATTGAGGACTCTGAGAACTTTCCCCTGATGGATACCGATTACATAGGGAAAGAGGACCTCAGAGTGTTGAAGAAATGTCCAAAAATGTTACGAAGACGGTTTGTTGGTGAGGAGATCCATAGCGTGGTCCCTACCTCATTCCGAAGCCTGATGCTAAGTCACGCCCATGATGCGGCCACAGCCCATCATCGGGGGTTTCATATGACACTAGAAATCTTGCGAAAGGTTGCATACTGGCCACACATGGGGCAGGACCTTGACCAATACCTGAAGGGGTGTCTTGTGTGTGCACAATTTCAGCCAACATCACTCACACACCGTGCTCCCCTCCAAAAGAGAGGGATGACACTGCCTTGGTCAGATTTACAAGTACATTTTATCAGGCCCGTGATTCGCTCCTCTAGAGGGAACAACTACATGTTGACCGTAACATGCTTGTTCACTAAATGGGTGGAATGTCTCCCAGCCCCAAATTGCAAGGCAGAAACTGCCCTGATGATCAATCACATATTCTCATGTTTTGGACTACCCCAAAGGATTGAATCAGACCTAGGTAGCCACTTCACTGGTAAGGTGATGACAAAGATGTGGGAGATACTTGGGGTAAAAAGGAAACTACACATTGCCTACCAGCCAGCCTCTAGTGGTGGAGTTGAGAGATAGAACAAGACAATTGGGAGCATATCAAAAAAAGTTTGTGGCAGATTCTGGGCCAAGTTGGGACATTTGACTACCCCTTGTCCTGATGGCCATCAGATCTACCCCTTCTTCTGCAACAAAAATGTCTCAGTTTGAGCTGATGACTGGACGAATGATGGTGCTACCCCAGCATCTGCCCTACAGAACCCAAGAGCAGACCTTGAGAAATGCCTCCACAACTCATGAGTATGTTGAGAATCTGAGAAAATACCTTCAACATGGGTTTTCCTATGCTCTGCGGAATCTAGAAAGATCAGCAGACAGTATTAAGATCCACTATGACCTTACGACAACTAAAAAAGAATACAAAGTAGGAGACCGGGTCTATTTGTACAATTTCCAAAGGAACCAAGCCAAACAGCGCAAATTCCTCCCTATTTGGCGGAGTCCTTTTGAAATTGTAGACAGAATCTCACCAGTCTCCTACAAAATCTGCATCCCCAAGGGCAGTTTGGCAGAAGGGGAAGATAAGTGGGTCCACATCAACCAGCTGAAGAGTTGCCATCCCAGGCATACTCTGCGGCAAATAGAGGAGCCAACAGGAAACCCAAAGGGGGACATTCCATCTCCCTAGAAAATTCCAACTGTTAAAACCATTCCACCTGTTTAAATCATTAGGAAATATAGACGGGGGATATTGTGAACTGTATTCAATGTATGCATCTGCCCCACTACATGAATAGTAGTGGGGAAATTTCACTAACCATGCTCTGTTCTGTCTCATAGCACTGAAACCAAGGATTCTAAGTACCAAGGAGGACCACTCGGGGACCGGGAGGAAAGACCCAAGGGGCCCAGAGTACCGCTCCATACTCCCATCCAGAACCGGCGAGGAGAACATGTCGATCCAGCACTGATGGGAGAAGCAGACGACTTTCTCCACCTGGACCAAAGAAAGAATGAACATCCCAATCTCCCGACTTTCCCTTGATGGGCTGTCAACCTCAAGTCATGAGGTGGGCTCTGTAGGAAGATTCAACCCACTTGTTTCTCTGCCATGCAGCATCACTGTGTTCTGATGGTGCCAGAAACATCAAAATGGCCGCAAAACGCGCGTGCGCGCCAAAACCTCTGAAAATCACGCTCTGCAAAGCACAAAAAGATGGCTGCCCAATCTACCACACATGTTGTCAGTGGTGGAACAGAGATCTCACTCCTGAAATATGTCACTGGGCTTCACAACAAGTGAAAATGGAGTACAGAGGGAAAATCAGTGCTCTGCTAAAGGAAACCCCAAAATCTTGCTTTAAATCCTTTTTTCTTTGTTGCTGAAACTGCAGAATGCCGGCACAAATCACCCTTAAATATCCAAATTCGTACTGGGTGCTACAATTCACTTAGTTCAAGAAATCATGGTGAACATACAATGTCCTGAAAAGCTGAAAGCATCAAAGAAACATCCACAGCAAAAGTTGCGTGCCTGTGGAATCTGTAAAAATCTGGGAGCAGTACCCTCGGCCTTCTGAATGACAGCTGTTAGAAGCCAGCATGATAAACTTTAAAACCTGTATAAACTGAAATCAAATGTCTGAAATCTAAGTGGCCTGATAGTCAGAGTAACCTATGTTGTAATTGTTAATCCCATGGTGTAGAATCTGGAATCAGTGTTCTAGCTGCTAGTTTGAAATCAGCCAAGGAAAAATGCAAAACAGAAAGGTGATGGCCAGAAAGGTTTTGAATTAATCATAACCACGGGCAAAGCTCTGGGCAACCCTCCAGACCATCGGTTTTCAACCTGCCAAGCCATTGCAGAAGGGGAAAAACCATACGCAAATCAGGCTTGGTCCTACCCCAAAAGGGGCAGTCCAGCCAGAACTGCTAGGTCACATCCCTTCTGCACAAGACCACAAGCATCCTCAGACATGTTTCAGCCTTGTTGGGCGTCATCAGTGAGGGGTAGCTTGGGTCTCTAGGCCTGGCAGACTCAGAAACCCACGTTTGGGCATACCCGTACCACTCAGGGTGACTTTAGCAAAACAGAAAGGTGATGGCTGGAAGGTTTTGAATTAATCATAACCACGCCAAAGCTCTGGGCAACCCTCCAGACCATCGTTTTTCAGCCTGCCAAGTTGTTACAGAAGGGGAAAAACCATACGCAAATCAGGCTTGGTCCTACCCCAAAAGGGGCAGTCCAGCCTGAACTGCTAGGTCACATCCCTTCTGCACAAGACCACAAGCATACCCAGACATGTTTCAGCCTTGTTGAGCATCATCAGTGAGGAGTAGCTTGGGTCTTTCGGCCTGGCAGACTCGGGACCCACGTCTGGGCATACCCATCCCACTCAGGGTGACTTTAGCAAAACAGAACAGTGATAGCTTAAAAGTTTTGAATTAATCATAACCACGGGTAAAGCTCTGGGCAACCCTCCAGACCATTGTTTTTCAGCCTGCTAAGCCATTACAGAAGGGGAAAAACCATATGCAAATCAGGCTTGGTCCTACCCCAAAAGGGGCAGTCAAGCCCGAACTGCTAGGTCACATCCCTTCTGCACGAAACCACAAGCATCCCCAGACATGTTTCAGCCTTGTTGGGCCTCATCAGTGAGGAGTAGCTTGGGTCTCTAGGTCCGGCAGACTCGGGACCCACGTCTAGGCATAACCGCTTGTGGTCTTGTGCAGAAGGGATGTGACCTAGCAGTTCAGGCTGGACTGCCCCTTTTGGGGTAGGACCAAGCCTGATTTGCGTATGGTTTTTCTCCTTCTGTAACGGCTTGGCAGGGTGACTTTAGCAAAACAGAAAGGTGATGTCTGGAAGGTTTTGAATTAATCATAACCACGTGCACAGCTCTGGGCAACACTCCAGACCATCGTTTTTCAGCCTGCCAAGCCATAACAGAAGGGGAAAACCATATGCAAATCAGGCTTGGTCCTACCCCAAAAGGGGCAGTCCAGCCCGAACAGCCAAGGAAAAATGCAACAGAATTAACATTTAAATTTAAGCCTGGCTAAAAGCCACCCAAACTGAAATAACAACTTTCCTCGCAGAGGCAAGGCCTCTCCCTCCAGCTTCCCTCCTGCAGGAAATCACACCTAAGTGATGATTATAGGGTGGGGAAGAATTTGGTCTGCAGGGGGAAGAAGACAATGGACATCCTCCAGCTAAAGGAAATGCGAAGTGTGAAGGGTCGTAAATGGCCTCTGCCCAGGAGAAACAGGGAGGAGATGCTCCTGGTTCCCAGGGAGAGAACAAAGGGGTGGAGCTAAACAACAATTTGTTGCTTAACAAGGACAAAAGACACATTTTAAAAAGACTGATAACCTACTGTTTTAAAATTTTGCAAAATATATAAATAACAGCATTGTTAATGTAATTTCTGGATGCACGGGTGAAGAGGCACCAGAACTCTGTGACATGTTTTGGGAAGAAATGGCGGAAAATGTGATATTACACAAAATGTATTTCTGATAGAAGTATGAAACTTTATACACGTATGCCCATGTTCAACGCGCACATTTGTAGAAATGTGCTCCTAAATTGGACATTGTGTTCCGGACGAAAAGGGCAAAATTCTGTGAAATGCACACACAAGATCCCACAGCGACGGGGCTTGGAGGAATATCTGCTACAGAAAATATGCAATCTGTATATATGATTGTTATAGAGGTTGCACATTTGTAAATATGTATTCTATCAAAAGTAGATTTTGTGTTCAAGAGGCTAGGGGTGGATCCTAGGCCTCATAAACCCACACCATAAAAGTGACACACTGTTTTTCTCCTCCTATCTAAGCAGAGAGGAGACCTTGACCAATCACTCTCAAAGGGGTGAGTTTAGGATAAACCAGCACATACACCCCCTTTATCATAAGCATAAATAGAGACAGCAGAGGGCAGAAAAGGAGACAGATTCACTCACTATCTGAATGCTGGCAGAGCACCCTGCTGCAGAACTATCCGTCTTACTTGCTCCAGACTCCAGAAACTTGGCAAAGCAGAAAGGCCCATTGCATAGCTGAACCATTTCCAGCTAGGCCTTAAATTTCCAGAACCAGAACCAACCCCAGAAACCTAAGGGGAGCGTCAAGATACAGCCGGGCTGTGCTGTACTGCTTGCCTGCTGAAATAATTATCATCAGAACCAAAAGATCGAATCCAGTCATGTGCCATGCTGTGACCAGAGCCATTGCAGATCCGGTCCAGTCCCGTGCCTTGCTCTGAACAGACCCAGTCCAATCCAATGTGCCCAGCTGCCTATCCCAGAACCAGATTCCCTTCCCTGACCAGAAATCTTGACGGACCAGAATCCTGACAGTTCCGTTTCAAAACATGTTTAGTGTGTAACTATAGGTAGAACTGTGTCACTAGCATATGGACTGTCCATAGTTTATCCCTATCTTAAACCCATCCTATCTTGTCTTCAGAACCTGATATTGTTAGGAGTATTTTTGAATTGTTAGAACTTTTCTTGCGCTGAGTTTCTCTTGCTTGTATTCTAAAATCATAAGTCATTAGTGTTGCGAGTAACTAAAGTGAATCCCAGAAAGAAATTGTGTATCCACCACGTGAAGGGTTCCCTGGCCAGGAACTGTGGAGATTCATGTGTGGCGTTCTCTTTTTCTTTAGTCATAATCTAGTGTAACAAATCCCATTTGTCTGTGCATTCCTGTTTTCCCATTTTTGCACCTGTCTCGAAAAACGACCTCCACTAAAATGTCCATAACTCCCTCAAGGTTTGTGCTAGAAATGACAACTTCTGCTTGTAGCTAACCTCCTTATCTTTAGTTCACATCTAAAACCGCATTCCAAATCCATATAGTTCTCCCATAATCGCGATTATCGCGCACTGAAAAGTTTGCCGCAAATTACATTTTAGGGAAATTCTGACACGTGTAAAACAGCTTTTGATTGCTTCCGACCTTCATTTTAATATTTCACATTGTTTCTTAGTATCAAATCATTGCTAGTGTTTGTGTGCAACTATCCAAAGCGGCTCCATAAGAATTTAAACAGTTTCAGCAATTTGCCAATCAATTCTGTTTTTCTCTTGTGTTTCTGGGGGGAAATTGGGATTGTTATTTTGTTTGAATTCTGCCATTCCTGAATACCTGCTCTCTCCTCCTATCTCTTTACTTTGACTGTTGGGGGCTTGAGGGGTGTGCAGTAGAAACTAGTAACCACCCTGCTATTTGATCTGAACACACACAAAAGTATTATTTCTGTGCTGAATTGTTTTGCTCACTATTACTCCTTGTGTATTAAACTGATTATTTAGTGTTACATCACCCCATTGGTGATTATTGTGTACCCATTAAAACATAGTATGATTAAATTGTAAATACATAAATAAATATTTAAGCTTTGCAAACCAGCCTGATTCCTGGTTCAGTGTGACTGGGGGGGTTCCCGGAGAGGGGCGTGATATGAGTGGTAAATCGTTCAGAATAAAAGAACTTTTAGACACAAATAAATAAGTATTTCAGTTGTGCATTACACGCTATGCGTTGACTTAGGTGTGTGCCGGATTGAAATCACTTACAGTTTTGAGACTGACAGTGGGTCCATGAGAGTAGAACTGCCTGTGCGAAGGCTGTTGATGTTAAGACCTTCATCCCATATAAGGGGCTTCCAGAGCGGACTGCCATCAAGAGGCCTGAGGATGGTCTACCTTTTAACCCCTTTAGGGCCGGCATTTAGCTGATATCGTAACCGTCTAAACTTGGGGTGTTAAACAGCCAAGTTTCTTGCAAACATAACAGGTCGAAATGACCCACATTGACATCTCCTTCCTTGGTGAGGTGGTTGAAGGGGAACCTGGTGGTGTTGATTGCTATTTGCGATGAATGCGCGTTAAAGCCCCCGGGACCCACACCCATTTCTTTAGTTCTTGATCCAAAAGTGCTTTTAGGTGGACTCTGACCTGGGGAATGTATCTTTCCTTGTGATTCTCATGTCTTAGCGTGAACTTCAGATTTGTTGATGGGCTGAGAGGTTTGCATTCATCAGCTTTAAAATGGTCTTTGTTTGGCTGAGGATTCCAGGGGTACTTCGGTTTTTCCTGCCCCTGATCATTGTGATGGTCATTGTACCTTCGGCTTTCTTCCTTTTTTTTGTTTTGATAGTTCTCTTATATTATCTCTTCTTCTTCTGACTCGCCTCTGTGGTGGCGAATTGAGGGCAATCGGTTTTGATGGGAGGATCTACGATGGTTTTCTCTTGGGGTTGGGATCGCACTGGATCTGTAACGTCTAGAGCTTTGTTTAGCGGGTAGAGGAGTCATCTTCTCCTTTTTGGGTGATCGAGTTGAACTCTATTCGTAGTTCCTTAGCTGATGTTTCTCTGATGTCCTAATCCATACGTTATAGTTTCCCCACCGCTTTGATCAGCATGAGCTTGATGGTTGGCGATGTTAAATGTAAGTAGATGCTGTCAAGGCAGCCGCTTCTAGCGTATTGGATGATGCGTATATCCTTGCTTCTAAGGCTCTTCAAGTCCGATATATGTTTTAGTAGGTCCATTACTATGTTTCTATTCAGAATTAGCCTATCTTCCCTGTTTAGGATCCTCTCCAGTTTCAGGGTCCTTGTGGCTCTACTATTGTCAGTGAACAAAGCACTCTCTCTAAGTGATGTGTCTATTGATCAAGTTTTGATTTTCTCTGCCCAATCGGTGGGCTGCCTTTCCTGGCTATTATCATTGGCTTTGTTGTTGCAATCATGTGAATTATAGCCACTTGTTCTTCTCTTTCGTAAGTTTTCTATACTCTGACGGGCCCTTTGTACCTCTGCATTTGCATTGGGCTGTCTGCCGGATCTCTCAGCTCGTTTTGTGCTATCCTCATTGCTTGTTCTCGGAGCAGTTTGTTCTTTTTCTGTTGGCTCGGGCTTCTAACCTGATTAGACTGTCTCATTATTCTTGCAAGGTTCGAAAAGTTGAAGATCTTGACTCTACCAATGTCAATTTGCTTCTCGGTTCACACTGGGGTGGTGTGGTGTTTCATCAGTGAAACACACTTTTTGTTTTCTGTCTTGCGGAGGTGGTATGTCTGATTCTGAGTCTTCAATAGTGTACTGGCTTATCTCTAACAGGTTGTTTGTGGCTTCAAAGTCTTCTTGCACTGTGTTCGACTCTTTAGCGGTTGGCTTCAGAGTCTTCTTGCACTGTGTTCGACTCTTTAGCGGTTGGTGCTAGCTTGTTCACTACCAACAGTGAGCGTTTCCCTTTTACCTGTTTCCGCGGTTTGAATATTGGGGCTATGCCAGTATCCTGGCTGGCCTTTGTGATTTGTTTGTGTTGGTGTGTGCTTTACGGTGCCGGTATCTTGGTGTTACATAACCCTGGCGGTTTCCGGGGCTTGTCTGGGAACCTAGTCAAAGTTTCAGTATTTTTTGCAGTTTTCTGAGGTAAAACTTTCTTAGTTGAAGTGGCGGGTTTCTCCTCTGGTGCTAGCTCCTGTTGTTGTGACTGGTCAGTTTGATCCTGGCCCGCGGTCCTTGGCCCGACTTCCGAGGCCAGAGTGCCAGATTCAGCTGTCTTCCCAACTTGATTTTTTTTTTCTATTTTGCAGGTCTCTATTGTTTGGGTTCCGGTGGTTGCCGTACATTTCTTGTTCTGAGAATTGGATTTGTGGGAGCCCGTCATTTTGTCTTCCCCCTGGTCCTTTTCTGTCATTGTGCCTTGGTCTCTTGTGTTGGTTTTCCAGGCTTCAGTGGCAATTATGAAGCCTTCCAAGTGTGTACGTTTTGAATGCATTATGGTCGTCATGGATGTATGATCTTTTAGTGTCTCTATTAATGACTCGACAAGTTTGCCGAACGGTGCAAGGGCTATTGTCACCGCTGACATTATTGCGAAGAGGTCTAGTTTTTTGTTGGGTGAGGTCTTTTCGATTGCATGCTCTGCCTCGATTGATCTTTGAGCTTGCGGTGGACTTTGTGGCTGGCAATTCGGTAGGTACAGAAAGTTCATGTCCGGTGGTCTTCACGTTGCTCTGTTGTTGATTTGTTTTGCCCTTTGTTATTTGTGGCGTTGGAGATTCTGGTAGTTTTCCTTTGGGTTCCATAACCGTTTTTTCTCCTTGATAAACCGGTTTCTGTGCTGCCATATCTAGAGGTTGTGTCTTAGGAAAATTCATTTGATTACTTAACAGAGTTATTTCTTTCCTGTTCGTCACTACTTTTTGAGTTGATGTCAGGTTAAAGCCCTCAGCTAGTTTTATCTGTTTTATGAGCTTTTTTATCTCCAATATAGTAGTGTCGTTTGGGGGCCCATTTGGGACTTGCTTGGGCCCGGTATTGGGTTTCCCAATGTGCCATCTTACTGGGTTGGGAGTAGAATTTAGGTTCTCTTTGTTATGGCTTTCTGGTTTTTCTTGGGAGATCCTAAATTCCTGCTTTGCGTACATCCCATTTAATATGTCGGGGTCAACACCTTCTAAGATTTTGGCATCCGAAATTTCAGTAGCTCGAGTGGACAGATCTTTTTCCAATTTATTGAAGAATTTTTCAAGTGTAGTGTTAGTCGTTTGATTCACCACCCTCGGTTTTTGGTGTTTACCCATCTTTTCTGTCATATGATTTGTTTTAGGTTTCTTGTCAGTTTATTCTTCTTTCAAACTTTCCTCGGCTTTCCTGGTGGATGGGCTATTCTTTTTTATTCTTTTTGCACCGGTTTTGGGGAGACTCTGGAGGTATTCCTGTTTAGATTAATGATTTGGTGTGGCACGAGCATTGTTACTCGGTTCCAATTCATTTGGGACTGGCTTGGCATGTCGAGTAGGATGTAACTCTTCGGTCGATGTAGTCTGCTTAGTTTTTAGTTTTGGCCTATTGTGTTCCTAGGGTTCGCAAGACTTGTCATGCCGCTGTACTTCCAAGCTCGTTGTGCTCTCACCAGCAGAGATGGTATTGAAGGAATGAGGCAGTATGCTGAAATTTAGCCTTGGGTTAGACAGGTCCTTTCACGCAAGAACCGGGTGAATTTTGTTGCTTTGGTTCCATATCGTGGGGGAGTTCGTTCAAGTAATACTGCTCCCATTAATGGAAAAACGTTACTGGTGGAGCCTGTGGGGTGGGGGAGCGTTAAGTCACTGATCGCTGTTGGTTTTATATTTTGGTTTGAGAATGAGCCGCCTTGCTGGGAGGTGCGCCTACTTCCTCTTCCTCCACAACTTCACCCATAATCTTGAACAGCGCCTTCCACGGGCTCCCCGAGGCGGCCGCATTCGCGGATAGCTTTTTTGCCCGCTTCTCCCTTTGTCACCCCCCCCCCTCTGCTGACACATCCTCCTGCGTCACAGGATCCCTTGCAGGCTCTGTTGGGGGAGGAGTCCACTTCTCTCTTTCTGACCGCTCCACAATCAACGAGGCCCTGAGGTCTCTGCACCCCTCGGGTGGTGCAGGAGGCTCTTCCTCTCCCTCCTCCCCCTGGCACTGGGCGAGGCGCCCTCGTGGCCACCGCAGCCGCCGCCCTCAGCACGGGTGCAGCCGAGGGCTCTGGGGACATGCACACAGGCAGCGTGGCCACTCCAGCAGCCGCAGATTTGTCCGTGAGTATATCTGTGCGTTTGTTGAACAATCCCCAATTGTTTGTCTGTGGCTACTATATCAATTAGCAATGTGTTTATTTCAAGAAGATCAATGGACGATAAAATACCAGGCTTCTCCATGGCAACAGAGGATGGAGAGTTTGTCACCATTATCATGACAGAGCTTACAATGATTTTAGTGCCCAAGTCCTGTAATTGATAAATGCAATCCTTGGCAGAAAATCTATGATAGTGGCACTGTCCATTACCTTGCGATTCCACTCATCATGACATGCAATGTGTAGGTAATTGCAAAAGTATATGTAGTTGAAGATTTTGGAAATAAAATACAGGCAAAACGATTTACAAAAGCTCAATATTATTTTTAATGTGGGGTCACTCAATAAGATTGTGCAAAGACTTAGTAAATGTCCTACCAGAACTTTCCAACGTATTGGAACTGTGGACTTAGAAAGGCCACAGTGTTTGTCCTCACAGCTTCCTTGAATTTTCTGGTTTGTTCCAACTATTTGTCTTTTAAAATATATCAAATGATGCTGACGACTGTCACCCTATGTCAATGTATTACATGTTAGCATCTTAAAATTATCAAGCAGGCAGCAGTCAAATGTATTTTGATTCCCACTTGTTGGGAAATTGATTGCCTTTAGCTTCAAAGATAGTGTTTTTTTTCTTCTACTCTTGACAAGCTCTAGTCAGGGTTTTTGTATTTATCAGTTAATTCAGAGGTTGCGTCAGTCGTTTTCGACAGGTGTAAATGGGTGGCTGTGCTGAAACCCGTGAAACAGGGAAAACACCCTCAACATATTGCACAAAGTCTGCCAAAGTCAGTGCAACTTCTGTTATCAGGTGAGGATGACATGAAGAGGAGTAGCAATGATCCTTCAATACTTTTCATGCTTTTCATGGCTCCGCAGGGGCATTCAACTCAGATTCTGGCCACTGCACATGGGTATCCACTATGACAAAATGTGTTTACTGTTAAAATATCTGGAACAGTAGTTGTTCCAAAGTTACCATTGTTTGACTTCCAGCATCACTTTTTTGTAGCACGGTTTCAGTGTTCATGTCCCCAGCATGTCATATGGTCACAGCTGCACTACTTGTGATGTCTCATATGATCCTGAATCAATACTCACCATCATGTTCTGATGCAACTGTAAAAGGAATGAACTTGCAAAACACTGTACATTCAAAGGGGCATACACAGACAACTGTGATGTCAAAATATATCCATGAATAAAGCTCTACATGAAAACACAAATTTAATATAACTGGTATACCTGTCCTATTTAGGTTGCTACTTACAAGGAAAGGAAACCCGGTATACAACTGTCTAATCACAATTAGCAGTGTATACTTTGTCTATATCCGGGAGGATAGTGATAGGGGTACAAGGAGACAAAGTTGTGAAGCAGGTACTAGAGGTGTATGGTATAAACACGCTTAGTAAAACATTAGGAGGGACCAAAAAGGTTAAAAAGGTCAGTGTCAACTTTTAATAATAAACAGTCCGTCAGATTTTAAAACATCCAATTAAATAGATAGGTCCGTAATACAGAAATTGTCACTTCCCATGTAGACAACAACAATAGGGAATACATAGCAGGCTCCAATGGCCAGTTACAAGTAATGTTGTAGCAAAAATACGACCACTGAGAGTACCTATCAACCTAGATAGTAAGGTACACACCCAAATATGGGTAAATGTGTCATAAATTTAACTCTCTGTTTAAAGTTCAGAGATATGTCTCGACATGTTTCTGTTCCTCTAAAACAAAGTGTGGAACATTCATCAGGAGGGAATAAATTACAGTATAGCCTATTTGACAATTGGGGTGGTAAATAGTACCACTACAGTATCCTAGCACCTGCAAAAAATAAAAACAACAGACATCAAAGATTAGCTATTCAATAGTTAGATACTTTGAAAGGTTCAAAAGTGAATGAACTGGGCAACCTATCAAGGGAAATAAATACCTGATAAGGTGCCTGTGGGGGCTCTCTACTAGTATTAGTAGGTCTAGGGTGGTGAACATCACGGCCCTATAAAGGAAAAGAAAGTAGTCTATAGCTAGCAAATCAGCTATAAAGAAGCCTAGTAGTACACACAATACAACAGCGAAGATGGGAAAAGAGGACATCATGTGTCTACGCGACAAAGCGTCTACTCGTGGGAAAGAGGAACCGCAACTGGTGAGTCCGGCATAGTAAAAAGGGAAGGGAAACACATGCGAAAAGGCAATGGATGGGCGAGACATGCTGAGCAACAATGGAGGTAGTGTCCACGTCCGCAAGGCGCAAGGCCATCCGAATCAGGTAGGTTGGAACCAATATGTAACTGTGCATAGAGGGGGGAAAGAGTAAAACCGGTGTTATACTGGAGTGCTTAGGGGACGACTATACGGGACAGAGTGACTCCGCGGAGAGCAGCGTGCCCTGATCACAGTCGGGTGAACAAGATGACCAACAAGTGCCCAAAGGAATCCTACCTTGGTAAGCCCACAGGGGTGTACTCGAGAGCAAATCACAGCAAACCGCACTGCAGATAAAGTAAATAATGCACAAAAATACGATCAATGTAAAAAATACGATTGGGTAGTAACAGCGGCAGCCGGAGGAAAATCGGAGAATGAGCAGCTAAAGGCTGTTCGTCTGTATGTAACAAGACTTACCAAGTGCGGGGAGTGTGCGGCAAGTAGGTATCTCGCCTACGAGGATCTACAAGGAGTATCCAGAAACAGCGCGATGCAGCCGATGCAGGTAGGTTGTCAAGGGAACCCCCAGGGTAGTCCTACTACTATGTTCGTGTAACGTAAAAAGATGCCATGAGTGAGTGAAACCCAGTGGCCATCTTACGAGGGAGTGAAGGAAAAGATGATAGAGGATGGGGTCTATGAAAAGTGCCCAAAGGATGGTGAAGCAGAGGAGGCTACGAGGGAGGGGTCTCGAAAATTCAGAGGGAACAGGGTGGTCGGAAAAACTAAAAAACTAGAAAAGCCCAATGAATTAAAACCATAAAGCTCCAGGGTGGAGTATCCAACTGTGACATCATCATCAGGTAATTACATGTAGCAATGTATACACAGATAATTATGAGGCCGCTAGATGTTGTGCCAATCAATCGACTCGTTGAGCCCCGTGACGTCACTATGTAGGGTGAACATCATCTTTTGTTCCATTTTCAACAGTTTCTTTTCACGTGCTCTGTTATTAGCTCCTTTCAGAGCCAGTAGAACCGTCCAGGTGAAGTCTTCATATTTATGTTTCAAAAGGTTGAAGTGTTTCACTAGTGGAGCTTTCTCAGTCCTGTTCTTCAAACAGCTCTGATGATAGTCTTACCGACATAATGTAATCCACATCTACAAGTGATCATGTATACTACAAAGTCAGTGTTACAATTAGTGAGGTTCTTTTGGGTCCAGGGTTTTGAGAGGCCAACATCAACTTCTTTAGTTCTCGTAGTTAATTTGCAAACGCCACATGTGCCGCAAGGATAATGTCCAGTGGTTTCTGGGAGTCCCCAAAGAGAGGTCAATCTGGGTTCCGAAATATTAACCGATTTCAATTTGCTCTTACTAACTACATTGCCAATGGTGGTACTTCTTTTATAGGCGAATATGGGCATAGGGATAGATTGAGTTGCGGTTCTAAAGATTTTCCAGTTTTTCTTTATGATGTTGGTGATTTCAAAACTCTGGTCCGTAAAGGTGTTGACACAGACAATGCGATCCTCTTTAGGTTTCATTGGTTTGGGTTCTAACAAGGCCTCTCGATTATTGTTAAATGCCCTTTTGGCTGCTTTTCTTATTAACTTTTTGGGATAGCCTCTTTGTTTGAGCTTTTTACTGAGTGTAGAAGGCTCAATTTCACAAGTTTCTTTATCAGAACTATTTCTCTTGAGACGTAGAAATTGTCCAAATGGAAGATTGTCGCGTAGATGTTTAATATGGTGGCTAGAATAATCAAGAAGGGAATTCTTATCAGTTGGTTTATGATAAGGTTTTATTTTTAAGACCCCATTAAGGGGAAAGATGGTTAAATCTAGAAAGTTAGTAGACTCACTGCTAGAAGTCTTCGTGAATTGTAGATGGGGATTGAGACTATTTACCCAGGTGAAGAAATTGTTGGCATCATCCTGCGAACCCTTCCACAATACCAGGATGTCATCAATGTAACGACTCCATTTCGTGATATTGTTCCTAAAAGGATTGTTGTTGTTATAGATATGTGATTTCTCGAAGGTTTCAACATAAAGGTTTGCCACGCTCGGTGCCATGGTGGCCCCCATAGCTGTGCCCTCGATTTGTTGATAACATTTTCCGTTGAACTCAAAATAGTTACGTTTCAGTGCGAGTGCCACACACCAGAGGATAAATGAGGTGGGTACTGGGTCATTGTCTTCTCGGGTAAGAAGTATTTCTTCTATGGCATCTATTGATGCCTGTTGTAGTATGTTGGTATATAGGTAAACAATATCCAAACCTATAAGTAGGTTGGATGAAGGGTCAAATTCAAGATTTTCATAGCAGTTGATGACATCTTTGGAATCTTTTAGATAGGATTGCATTTTTTGTACATATATTTTCAAGTAATGGTCCGCAAAAGTAGAGAGGGGTTCTAAAACAGAATCAATACCCGCTACAATGGGGCGGCCGGTGGATTCAGAAGTGTTTTGTGGACCTTGGGAAGGGTGTAAAACGTTGGAATGCTGGGTTTCTTATTAACAAGGAAGTCTGCTTCCTGTTTAGAGATCCATTCACGATCTTTCGCTTTCCCCACTTTGTCAGCTACAAGTAGTTGGAGTTCGGGTGTAGGGTCTCGAGTAAGTAAGTGATAGTAGGAGATGTTGCTCAGTTGTCTTTCACATTCATCAATATAATCGGTACGGTTGAGAATCACAATCCCTCCACCTTTGTCCGCCTTCTTTATGATGATCGATGGATTAGTAGACAAGGAATCCAGAGCTTTGCGTTCTTGATTGGATAGGTTGTGAAAGGTCCTTCGATGCTTAACTTCAAGGGCAGTGACCTCAGCAATGACTTTCTTTTCAAAGACTAATGATTCCGGAGAAAAACTTTGGGGAGGAGGGTAGAACGTAGATGGATTCCGTAGCCCTGTACAATTTCTGGGGCCCTCTTCGATGTTGTCATCAGGTGAAGAGAAGAATTCTTTCAAGTGGATTTTTCTCATCAACTTCTTGAATTCGATCTGAAATTCGAAAGGGTCATGCTCTTTCGTCATGACATAACCCAGACCTTTATTAAGCACTTCTTGTTCCGTTATTGTAGGTAAATAATTCGACAGGTTGATCAGAAGCGATTCCCGCTTCGAGTTTGTCTCGATCCGTCGTCCCAATTGTTTCTGTTCTGGGCCTGGTATAAAAAACAACCCTGGTTTTGTCTCCTTCCTCCATTGCTTTGCCGTCTTGTAGATTGGCCTCTGCCCCTTTTAGGAGTAGCTTTATTACCAGAGGATGTGCCTTCTCCTACATCATCAGGGTCACTACTATCATGACTTGTACTGTAGGATGTGTTACGGAACCTCACTCGTCTGTTTTGTCTTGTTGGTCCACTCGTTTGTAACGATTTATTGACATAGTCAGCTTTCACATAGGGGAAGGCTTTCTCATGTGTGAAGCGCGCCAGATCTTTTTTCATGCGTTGAATCCGCTCGTTGGTATTTTTGGATTTGAATTCTTTCATTTCTTTTTCAATTTCTTCAAGTCTTTTTTTGTAATTTTCTAGTGGTAGCTGTTTTTTTAAATTATCTTCAATCTTATGTAGTTCGATTTCAATTTAAGCCGATGTTTCTTTGGCAGTGTCAATAATCAAAATGAGCCAATCACGACCACACTGGTTTGCTATATAGCTCCATTGTACTCGAAATTTTTTGTTATCAAGGAACAGTCTTGGTTCATTAAGGACAGTCAGTCATTGAGGTAATGCTTTATTCTTAAGATACTCAAGCATAATTGCCCCATGGAGTTCGGTTCTTGTGAGTCTTTTTCCTAGTTGTGTTAATTCATTCCATTCATCTTTGTCTTGTGATATATCTTGAATGTCATCATGATTAAGAATTGAAATAGCATTCATGAGGGCTGCTGCATAGTCATCACTGTAAGCGAGAATTCTATCTTCGGCCATGTTAGGGGCAGGGTAGTCTAAAAAACCAAAAAGGCTGTTGTATATGAGTGAGTACTACTAATAACCCACTGAGAGAAGTTTCCTGTGACCAGATGGCCACTGTGAGCTACCTACAAGGAAAGGAAACCCGGTATACAACTGTCTAATCACAATTAGCAGTGTATACTTTGTCTATATTCGGGAGGCTAGTGATAGGGGTACAAGGAGACAAAGTTGTGAAGCAGGTACTAGAGGTGTATGGTATAAACACGCTTAGTAAAACATTAGGAGGGACCAAAAAAGGTTAAAAAGGTCAGTGTCAACTTTTAATAATAAACAGTCCGTCAGATTTTAAAACATCCAATTAAATAGATAGGTCCGTAATACAGAAATTGTCACTTCCCATGTAGAAAACAACAATAGGGAATACATAGCAGGCTCCAATGGCCAGTTACAAGTAATGTTGTAGCAAAAATACGACCACTGAGGGTACCTATCAACCTAGATAGTAAGGTACCCACCCAAATATGGGTAAATGTGTCATAAATGTAACTCTCTGTTTAAAGTTCAGAGATATGTCTCGACATGTTTCTGTTCCTCTAAAACAAAGTGTGGAACATTCATCAGGAGGGAATAAATCACAGTATGGGTACCTTACTATCTAGGTTGATAGGTACCCTCAGTGGTCGTATTTTTGCTACAACATTACTTGTAACTGGCCATTGGAGCCTGCTATGTATTCCCTATTATTGTTGTTGTCTACATGGGAAGTGACAATTTCTGTATTACGGACCTATCTATTTAATTGGATGTTTTAAAATCTGACGGACTGTTTATTATTAAAAGTTGACACTGACCTTTTTAACCTTTTTTGGTCCCTCCTAATGTTTTACTAAGCGTGTTTATACCATAAACCTCTAGTACCTGCTTCACAACTTTGTCTCCTTGTACCCCTATCACTATCCTCCCGGATATAGACAAAGTATACACTGCTAATTGTGATTAGACAGTTGTATACCGGGTTTCCTTTCCTTGTAAGTAGCTCACAGTGGCCATCTGGTCACAGGAAACTTCTCTCAGTGGGTTATTAGTAGTACTCACTCATATACAACAGCGTTTTTGGTTTTTTAGATTACCCTGCCCCTAACATGGCCGAAGATAGAATTCTCGCTTACAGTGATGACTATGCAGCAGCCCTCATGAATTCTATTTCAATTCTTAATCATGATGACATTCAAGATATCTCACAAGACAAAGATGAATGGAATGAATTAACACAACTAGGAAAAAGACTCACAAGACCCGAACTCCATGGGGCAATTATGCTTGAGTATCTTAAGAATAAAGCATTACCTCAAGGACTGACTGTCCTTAATGAACCAAGACTGTTCCTAGATAACGAAAAATGTCGAGTACAATGGAGCTATATAGCAAACCGCTGTGGTCGTGATTGGCTCATTTTGATTATTGACACTGCCAAAGAAACATCGGCTAAAATTGAAATCGAACTACATAAGATTGAAGATAATTTAAAAAAACAGCTACCACTAGAAACTTACAAAAAAAGACTTGAAGAAATTGAAAAAGAAATGAAAGAATTCAAATCCATAAATACCAACGAGCGGATTCAACGCATGAAAAAAGATCTGGCGCACTTCACACATGAGAAAGACTTCCCCTATGTGAAAGCTGACTATGTCAATAAATCGTTACAAACGAGTGGACCAACAAGACAAAACAGACGAGTGAGGTTCCGTAACAGATCCTACAGTACAAGTAGTGATAGTAGTGACCCTGATGATGTAGGAGAAGGCACATCCTCTGGTAATAAAGCTACTCCTAAAAGGGGCAGAGGCCAATCTACAAGACGGCAAAGCAATGGAGGAAGGAGACAAAACCAGGGTCGTTTTTTATACCAGGCCCAGAACAGAAACAATTGGGACGACGGATCGAGACAAACTCGAAGCGGGAATCGCTTCTGATCAACCTGTCGAATTATTTACCTACAATAACGGAACAAGAAGTGCTTAATAAAGGTCTGGGTTATGTCATGACGAAAGCGCATTACCCTTTCGAATTTCAGATCGAATTCAAGAAGTTGATGAGAAAAATCCACTTGAAAGAATTCTTCTCTTCACCTGATGACAACATCGAAGAGGGCCCCAGAAATTGTACAGGGCTAGGGAATCCATCTATGTTCTACCCTCCTCCCCAAAGTTTTTCTCCGGAATCATTAGTCTTTGAAAAGAAAGTCATTGCTGAGGTCACTGCCCTTGAAGTTAAGCATCGAAGGGCCTATCACAACCTATCCAATCAAGAACGCAAAGCTCTGGATTCCTTGTCTACTAATCCATCGATCATCATAAAGAAGGCGGACAAAGGTGGAGGGATTGTGATTCTCAACCGTACCGATTATATTGATGAATGTGAAAGACAACTGAACAACATCTCCTACTATAACTTACTTACTCGAGATCCTACACCCGAACTCCAATTACTTGAGGTTGACAAAGTGGGGAAAGTGAAAGATCGTGAATGGATCTCTAAACAGGAAGCAGACTTCCTTGTTAATAAGAAACCCAGCATTCCAACATTTTACACCCTTCCCAAGGTCCACAAAACCCTTCTGAATCCACCCGGCCGCCCCATTGTAGCGGGTATTGATTCTGTTTTAGAACCCCTCTCTACTTTTGCGGACCATTACTTGAAAATATATGTACAAAAAATGCAATCCTATATAAAAAATTCCAAAGATGTCATCAACTGCTATGAAAATCTTGAATTTGACCCTTCATCCAACCTACTTATAGGTTTGGATATTGTTTACCTATATACCAACATACCACAACAGGCGTCAATAGATGCCATAGAAGAAATACTTCTTACCCGAGAAGACAATGACCCAGTACCCACCTCATTTATCCTCTGGTGTGTGGAACTCGCACTGAAACGTAACTATTTCGAGTTCAACGGAAAATTTTATCAACAAATCGAGGGCACAGCTATGGGGGCCACCATGGCACCGAGCGTGGCAAACCTTTATGTTGAAACTTTCGAGAAATCACATATCTATAACAACAACAATCCTTTTAGGAACAATATCACGAAATGGAGTCGTTACATTGATGACATCCTGGTATTGTGGAAGGGTTCGCAGGATGATGCCAACAATTTCTTCACTTGGGTAAATAGTCTCAATCCCCATCTACAATTCACAATGACTTCTAGCAGTGAGTCTACTAACTTTCTAGATTTAACCATCTTTCCCCTTAATGGGGTCTTAAAAATAAAACCTTATCATAAACCAACTGATAAGAATTCCCTTCTTGATTATTCTAGCCACCATATTAAACATCTACGCGACAATCTTCCCTTTGGACAATTTCTACGTCTCAAGAGGAATAGTTCTGATAAAGAAACTTGTGAAATTGAGCCTTCTACACTCAGTAAAAAGCTCAAACAAAGAGGCTATCCCAAAAAGTTAATAAGAAAAGCAGCCAAAAGGGCATTTAACAATAATCGAGAGGCCTTGTTAGAACCCAAACCAATGAAACCTAAAGAGGATCGCATTGTCTGTGTGAACACCTTTACGGACCAGAGTTTTGAAATCACCAACATCATAAAGAAAAACTGGAAAATCATTAGAACCGCAACTCAATCCATCCCTATGCCCATATTCGCCTATAAAAGAAGTACCATCATTTCTCAATGTAGTTAGTAAGAGCAAATTGAAATCGGTTAATATTTCGGAACCCAGATTGACCTCTCTTTGGGGTCTCCCAGAAACCACTGGACATTATCCTTGCGGCACATGTGGCGTTTGCAAATTAACTACGAGAACTAAAGAAGTTGATGTTGGCCTCTCAAAACCCTGGACCCAAAAGAACCTCACTAATTGTAACACTGACTTTGTAGTATACATGATCACTTGTAGATGTGGATTACATTATGTCGGTAAGACTATCAGAAAAGTAAAAACTTGCATAATGGAACATCGGAGCTGTTTGAAGAACAGGACTGAGAATGCTCCATTAGTGAAACACTTCAACCTTTTGAAATATAAATATGAAGACTTCACCTGGACGGTTCTACTGGCTCTGAAAGGAGCTAATAACAGAGCACGTGAAAAGAAACTGTTGAAAATGGAACAAAAGATGATTTTCACCCTACATAGTGTCGTCACGGGGCTCAACGAGTCGATTGATTGGCACAACATCTAGCGGCCTCATAATTATCTGTGAATACATTGCTACATGTAATTACCTGATGATGATGTCACAGTTGGATACTCCACCCTGGAGCTTTATGGTTTTAATTCATTGGGCTTTTCTAGTTTTTTAGTTTTTCCGACCACCCTGTTCCCTCCAAATTTTCGAGACCCCTCCCTCGTAGCCTCCTCTGCTTCACCATCCTTTGGGCACTTTTCATAGACCCCATCCTCTATCATCTTTTCCTTCACTCCCTCGTAAGATGGCTGCTGGGTTTCACTCACTCATGGCATCCTTTTATGTTACACGAACATAGTAGTAGGACTACCCTCGGGGTTCCCTTGACAACCTACCTGCATCGGCTGCATCGCGCTGTTTCTGGATACTCCTTGTAGATCCTCGTAGGCGAGATACCTACTTGCCGCACACTCCCCCGCACTTGGTAAGTCTTGTTACATACAGACGAACAGCCTTTAGCTGCTCGTTCTCCGATTTTTCTCCGGCTGCCGCTGTTACTACCCGATCGTATTTTTTACATTGATCGTATTTTTGTGCATTATTTACTTTATCTGCAGTGCGGTTTGCTGTGATTTGCTCTCGAGTACACCCCTATGGGCTTACCAAGGTAGGATTCCTTTGGGCACTTGTTGGTCATCTTGTTCACCCGACTGTGATCAGGGCACGCTGCTCTCTGCGGAGTCACTCTGTCCCGTATAGTCGTCCGCTAAGCACTCCAGTATAACACCGGTTTTACTCTTTCCCCCCTCTATGCACAGTTACATATTGGTTCCAACCTACCTGATTCGGGTGGCCTTGCACCTTGCGGACGTGGACACTACCTCCATTGTTGCTCAGCATGTCTCGCCCATCCACTGCCTTTTCGCATGTGTTTCCCTTCCCTTTTTAGTATGCGGGACTCACCAGTTACGGTTCCTCTTTCCCACGAGTAGACGCTTTGTCGCGTAGACACATGATGTCCTCTTTTCCCATCTTCGCTGTTGTATTGTGTGTACTACTAGGCTTCTTTATAGCTGATTTACTAGCTATAGACTATTTTCTTTTCCTTTATAGGGCCTTGATGTTCACCACCCTAGACCTACTAATACTAGTAGAGAGCCCCCACAGGCACCTTATCAGGTATTTACTTCCCTTGATAGGTTGCCCAGTTCATTCACTTTTGAACCTTCCAAAGTATCTAACTATTGAATAGCTAATCTTTGATGTCTGTTGTTTTTTATTTTTTGCAGGTGCTAGGATACTGTAGTGGTACTATTTACCACCCCAATTGTCAAATAGGCTATACTGTAATTTATTCCCTCCTGATGAATGTTCCACACTTTGTTTTAGAGGAACAGAAACATGTCGAGACATATCTCTGAACTTTAAACAGAGAGTTAAATTTATGACACATTTACCCATATTTTGGTGGGTACTTTACTATCTAGGTTGATAGGTACCCTCAGTGGTCGTATTTTTGCTACAACATTACTTGTAACTGGTCATTGGAGCCTGCTATGTATTCCCTATTGTTGTTGTCTACATGGGAAGCGACAATTTCTGTATTACGGACCTATCTATTTAATTGGATGTTTTAAAATCTGACGGACTGTTTATTATTAAAAGTTGACACTGACCTTTTTAACCTATTTAGGTTGCACCATAGCGAGCTGGCATTAGACTCGACATAAAGGTAGACTCCTATGGGGCAAGAAAAAGTAAAAAAAGTGAAAAAGGGCACATATTTGTAACAGGCAAAATACATTGTTATCTTCATATGTAGAGAGACATACATTGAACAAGCATATAAATCATACCTACATAAACACTAGCAACATTCCTATTCTCCTTGGGTGTAGTCATACATTCCATAAAGGAGACTGTCCATCACATTATCCTCCTTTGGGACAAGAAGTGAATAGATAATTAAACAAAAGCTAAGTAAAAAAATATGTATGCTTCCTTGATGCTATACATTGAAGACAAAGTATTGATAGAAAACACTTGTAGTGTATTGACCGTATTGGTTACACTTTTCAATGTTGATGAACATCAAAGACATCACACAATTAACATCATATGCCTGGTCCCCTTCAGTGGTATCGTATGGTCTTGTCATACAAGTAAGCACAATTGTTTCCTCCTGCAGGACATAAATAGACCCACTGATGATGCCCATTATATTTGTAAATGAATAAGGGTTGTTGTTATCCATCGATTGATTCCTAGAGACTACACAGGTACATTGGTAAAATGCCTGAAGGTTAGAATAACCTCTGAAAGTGAAATGCATACTTGCACTTCGTGGTTCGTGCCTGATAAACCGGATAACAGAGCACATGTAGTGGTGTCATCCTTATGAAATTTGACGTACAGGAAAATGACTATATAACGTATCATTTAAAACAGCAAACAATATTAGCAAACACATTTTAATTGGGCACCCTGAAATGATCTAAGACATTGAATGCTGTGATTTTATTTTGAGACACACAGGAAAAAGGTGAACTAATCAACATATCAATGGTCATTGTGAAACAAACGTCTAGCTATGTTTCAGAGACACATGAAAATCAAATCATTTAATACATATTATTTATGCATAATGAGGAACAGAATTGGGCATTTGTCAACTATCCACCAAAAGCTAAAGAAAAATACTGATGACTTTGTATCTCCATCTAAAATTTAGCCAGAAATATCAATACAACATTCAAATTACAATACATGGTATCATAGGTGTAACTCCTGGGTGGTATGAAAATGATGCTGTGCAGGATAAAGATATCCCAGTCATCTCTTATATCATAGACATTGTAATGAAAATATAGAAATTGGTATGAGATGCTCTGAGATTGCTTTTATGTTGCAAGTGAGGATTAGTTTAATTGACATCACAGTATAGTAAAACAATTAAAAAAGTAAACATATAGCTCTTTTCAATATAGTTATAAACACTGCATAGATAAATCAGAATAGCATATAATATAGCGTTGGAAAATGAAATGTATAATGAACCACCAAAAGACATGTCAGTGGATTCAGGTAAATTATTAGACAAGGATACTGATATTAAAGCTGAAATGTGAAAAATGCAACTCAATGATGACAATGGAGACATGGAACATAACAAGTGGCACAGTAAATCACAATATTTCCTCAATCCGTTTTAATTATAATTATAAGCTAATATGGATGCATCCTATGGATTCTTTATCAAATTTAAGAGGACAGTAGATCAAGTTGAAGTTGAAATATGGTATAGGATATAATATAAATGGAGGAAGCATAATACATTCTAAACTTTGTTCTTCTTTGTGCTGATTGCACCCTCTGCATTGCGAAAGATATTGGGAACAGCATTTGCCATTAACATATGAGTATTTGATGCATCTTTTTATAAATTGAGAAGATGTGCACATCTCCTACATCTGTCAATACATCATTGGCACGGCTGTCAACTCTGGAATCTGTAAATCTAGAGTTAATCAACCACTGACATATCAATGGCACGTCTTTTGAGAAAAGGTGGAGCATAGGTATAATTTGGACAGCCCATAACAATGCAAGAAGGCATTTAATTTCATAAAAGAAGTTCCGAAAAAAGGGCATACATAATGATACTTCTCAGTGGACTGAAAGCAATCACATTCAAAAAATACAAACTCGATTGAGTGATTTCATACTACTGAAATTGTTACACAGCTAAACATAAAATATTGTGTGCAGCATGTTCAGAAGGATAAAGTGGTGACATCTTTTGTTTGGAGGAAACAATAATACAGAAGATTAAAGTTTTTCCATAGGAATATCGACACAACATGAAAAAAGAGTTTATTTACGTTTATGGTGACAATAGTAGGTTTGTTTTCACAATTGAAAACAAACTGCTGGATAGCAATATTGTTGTAAGTATGGAGAAGAGCAAAGGTCTTTTATGAATCTAAGTCTACTTGTTACCGTAGAGCCCAGGGTGTATACGTGAAAAGTGGGTGGATGCAGGATGGGCTGTCCCTTGAATAGGTTAGAAAGTGTCTCTAGGGGGCAGGAAATACAGTGATATAGAATGACAATATGCTATGTTTACACAATCAATAATATAGAAACACTAGTGTTGATTAAGGATGGAATACCCCTAGACGCATAGCTTTATACATGTATAGATGCCATCCAAAACTGCTCCAAACAGACAGACCCAATTGCATTGGCACAATTGTATTTCTTATCATAAATTTAAAAAACATTGCATCAAAAATAAATCCTCAATATACACATCTCAAAGCAAAAGTGCTACATACACTACATAAACATAAACAAACATATAAATGATTACATTTTATTAATACATCCTCATATTTTCAATCACTCCTACATCTTATCCCAGTTATAATTTACATCACTCGTACATGTCATAATTTAATTTTGGCTTACATCCAGAAAACTATGTTCATTCATGTGTATTGGTTAAGATCTGTCATGTGCTCGTTATAGCACTGATCATGTTTCAGAAAACATAACCCAATATGTTTTGTTCCTTCAGATGCATTTACTTTATGGAACCACAACAGGGGAGATAACTAAAGGGATTCTTCATATTAAAAACAATCATCAACTTTGTATTTCTGCTAAATTGCTATTAGGTTCTCAAAGACAATAGTTAATATGCTTGTTTATAATGTCCGTATGTCTCCACGGTTTTACTTCAAGCTTATACAGTCAGCCATTTCCATACTGATGCCTGGAATTCTTAGCCAAACTACTATGTTGCACTAGCCAGTCACCTGTAGAGCAAAAATACCTCATGTTACAAGTACTCTATTGTGTAAAACCTGGGCAAGCTTTAAATGCTGTTCCCCCAGTAGTCCTACTCACATGAGGTTTCCTGAACAATCTTTGTGTTGGTCACAATTCCACCAAGTGGAGAAAACTCTTCTCATGGCATATAACGGCATAAAATGGTTGTCTGGCCAGTTAAATACATCAACCACTAAATCCTAAACAGCACTTGACAACCATTATTTGATGTATCTCACTCAGTTATCTGTTGTGTGTTGTCACGATTTCACTGGTGATTCCTAACCATTCATTTTACAATTGACACTTTGCTTTACGGGACATCTCTTATCTCTTGCTCTGGAACAACAAAGAATAATCGTCAAGTTACAAATTGTACACAACCCTTATGTGTACCCCCAACAAATTGCAAGCAAACAATTTATTCACTTAAAGGTATTGTTGCAATATCACAGTGTCACAAAGTTGTGTCTCTCACTGCCATCAGTCAGAATGAGTCTGTGCCTGACTGTTCTATGTGCAGAACTAAACACTTCATGCTTGCTGAACTTGTGCTGTCTCTGCCCGGAATGTCCATACGTTCTATTTTAGCCACATCATGTGGTACCTTGTTTTAGGCATTACATCATAACATCCAATCTTGTTTTCATAAGGTGCCTCCTTAGTGCAACAGTGTATTGTACTATCCACAGCCATCAAGAAACCTAGAGCTGTTTATATCATTTTTGTCATTGCTGTCAGTGTTACTTCAGTTTGTGCCACTTAATACACATATTCAGATCTATTTCATCACTTGTGGTCATGAAAATAAGTCTCTGTTCTTTTTTTAAAAGGCGATCTTTATTAAGTGTCATGTCTTTCCCTTTTTTGATCTAATAAAGTGCAGTCCATTTGATATCATCTGGTGAATGTGTTTTAATACATAATGTTCCACCAGTGGTGCTGTAAGTATTTCATTTCTGATACAGCTGTTGTGCTCCATGAATCTTATTCTCACTTTTCTTTCTGCTTCTCCTATATAAAGTAGATCACACAGACACCAAATAGCATATACCACCATAGCTGAATTACAATTAGTATATGCTGTCTGATGTCCTGATTACAGCTTTTACATTGACCACAGTAGGCATGGCCAACAACCCCCACTATGTCCCATATGTGGTTATATTAAGTTGTTATCTACCTCCTTCATAATGTCATTCCTCATGCTATGGCCTTGATGTTCTCACTCCTCTTATAGGTCAAAAGATGCATTTTAAGGGGAATTTACAATATTTCCCAGTTGTTCTTTATAATATAACTTATTTTGGTAAACAGATTTGAAAAGGTGCTCACAATCAACAAAGAACTTTTTGACCAAGCTATTACTCTTCAATCTCAAAACGGAACTAATGGAAGGTTTTCTTGTACGTGCTTGAGATGGAAACTGGTGTATAGTAGCTATGAATTTCTGTCTGTACCTATGTTTATGAAATGCTTTAACTAATAGTGTACTATTCAATTGGTCATCCTTCATGGTGATATCTAGAAAGTTAATTTCCACATTGCTACAATTCACTGTAAACTGTAAATGTTTATCTTGGTTGTTCAACTAATTTGAAAAAAGCAATTGCTTAATTCCTGCCATAAGTCCAAATAACTTATGTCAATACTTAGAAGCGGGAGATGGTATAGAAATTATTTCATTATGCCATTGACATTTCATATGTCTGTTCAATAAATCAGTGTGAAAGTCAAATGAAAGAGTGGTTTGTATAACTCCCATAATCTTCTTCTTTGCAGTATTTCCATAAAACAATGAATTAGGTTTTATAGTAAGAAAGGGAGTAGTATCACAATAACATACAGTGGTATTATCCGTGCATTTTCTTCCAGACCTTAAGGAGTTCAGGGACACAAAGGTAAGAGGGATTGGGAGATCCAGCATTTAACGGGATTCCCTATCCCCATGAGGGAATTCCCTCCCTGTGAGATCCTCCAGGAAAAGTGGCAAGATCCCACAATTTATCCCAGTGTTCCGTTTTAGGAATGTACTAGAAGCATGTGATGCTATCTTTCCTCACTTGAATGTCAAAAGAGGACAGTTGTGTCTTCCTGCAGAACTACTAGCACGATGATGATGTCAGATCCTTAATACACTTTGTCTACAGTATGCATCTTGCAATGACATCAAAATGAAGTGAGGAGGCATGTTTCTTATGGCAAACAGGCCGGTGACCTATTTTTCCTTGGTGGGACCATTTCTAAAGAACTAGCTCCAGACACTTCTGGCCTCATTACAAGTTGGACACTGCTAGTTAAATGCGGACGTATTAGTGTATACCGTCGTATTACGATACCACCCAACTATACGTTTGGCAGAAAGTTGGAGGATTCACCTCCAGCCATGAGCTGGAGGTAAATCTTTTTTTTTTATTTCACGCACAGGGACACTTTGTGGAGTCCACTTATTTCAGTGTGGAGACTGTTCGTTATTTGGTGCTATTCAATGTGTGACGTAAATGTAATTTCTTCTAGGGTAGCCCTTGTAACATGTGCGGGCTTCTATCCTTAGGCATGGGGTGCTGTGGTCTTCAGCCCATCTGAGGGTAAGACTCGGAGTTAGTATCTCAGAGGATCTTGGAGCCACATTTCAGAGAGGAACTGTTTCCATAGGTCATAGGACCTTTATTGACCTTCACAAAAAGTGTGTGGTCCCCAAGTCATTGATCACTCTGTGATTTGAAAACATTCATAAAACCCGATCCGTTGTTCTGGTCTCCCTTTATTTGGTTTTTTGTTAGATCTGGCTTTTTTTTCATTTTTGAGTTATTGTCCAGTGTTCTCTTTTTGTTCTATTTTCTTGAGAATTTGCTAATCTCTTTGGGGTCAGGTGTGAGAGTCCATAAAACAGCAGAACTTTAGGAGGGTCCTTCCTCCACAACTTGACTTTGCTTGGTTTTTTAGGGGGGTACCGCAGCTGGTTTCTTGGGGTATTCTTGGTTAAAAAATGGTTGACCGGTTTTGATGATTGTAATTCATCATCTTCTTCAGGACCGTGATTTCAGGCCTGCCTCGATGGGATCAGGGTGTGGATGAGATTGGAGAAGCCATCATCCCATCAAAAAAACCAGATCTGACAGAAAACCAACTAAACGGAAACCAGAACAACGGATCGGGTTTTATGAATATTTTTAAATCACAGAGTGATCCATGACTTGGTGACCAGTCCTGTTCTGGATGAGTTGCAGAGGGCGGAGAGTAGAAGCAGGCAGATTTAAAAAGAGGCTTTTACAGTAGTCCAGCCTGGAGAGCACCAGAGCTCTGGAGACAGTGAGCTTCTGGTGGAAGGAGAGTATAGGAAGAATACATATTAGGAGGTGCAGCTGGTAGTGTGATTTCTTAGAGACGTCAGAGATATATGTTATACTAACAATACATCAGGGGTGATGTCATACTACGTGGCAAATAATGAGAAACCTACTAGGGATTGTGATAGGCTTAAGGGGAACATCTATGTCTCCCACCACATAGGAACTGGGATTGTGATTGGCTGCACACTGTCAGGTGGACAATACATGCCTACCTCTAAAACATGTCTTCTTCAAAACCATTAAGTACACAGTTTCAATTGGTCTTCAAAATATAAGGTCCTTCATTATATGGATCTCTACAATTGGTTGGCAAGCTTGTGCCGTGTCTAGAACATTTGGTTCACTTAGCAGCATGTAATCCCAGACACCTGTGGAAGGAGGTGGGCCTGACTCTCCACCCAATTAGCCCAACATCTCTCATCGCCCATGCCTTCTGCCATGAAGATTGTCTTTGAACTTCGCCTTGCAAAGTAACCTTGTCTCTGGGAATACATGGGAGTGCAGGCACTCACTATCATTGTTCTAGGACTCCAAGTTTGACTCTATTTTCATCCTTGGCTCACATGACAGGAGAACACGATTTGGTCGATTTCGCAGATTTCAAATGTCTTAAATGAATAAAAGTTGGCACTCTTGGTGTTCTTTCTCTGCTCCTCAATAAGAGCGGATTCATCTTTCGCACGTTCACTCCTTTCAAAAATTGATAACTGACCTTGGCTGCTCCAATCTTGATTTCAGGCCAGCCAGCCTTGCCATGCAGCTCTGCGATTTCAACTTATTGGCCTTCATTACAACCCCGGCGCTAAACCATGGCGCTATTAGCACCATGGTTGGTGCCGGTGTTGTAACGAGTCCGCCATGGTGAAATGGGTAAATACCGCCCCATTTCAAGGTTGGCGGGGTGGTATTTCCCCATTTCACCATGGCCCTTCCCCATTCCCATTTTCGCCCCATAGGGCTCAATGGGACTGGGGAAGGTGCTAAGTACGGTACCGTAAATTGCGGTACCGTAATTAGCACTGAGGTCCCTTTGCGGCACCCTACTTTAACGGCTGGTAAAAACCAGCCATTAGGGTCGGGTCCCACAAAGGGACCTCGTAATCAGGCGTTAACGGTTTAATGGCGCTGACACCTTTTACGGCGCCATTAAACCCTTAACGCCAGTTCAATCAATTCTTTGCTTCGTCAATAGTTTCTGTAGGATCCATACATCATTTTTCAGCTAGTATCTCGGGATGTCACACATGGCTCTTGTGACATCCCTAGCTTCTCTCTTTTCATATTCCTTCAGGGAGTTCCTCCCTCAGATTGTTGTCTTTTTGGGGATACATTCAATAGGGTTTTATCAATGGGTATCTTCTTTCGAATATGCGCTGCAGTATTGGCACAACTGTTGGTGTCAAACACAGCATGATCTCAGACTTCCAACATTTAGGAAGTAGGTGGCAGGATTTCCTACATTACCCCCTCTGGTCGAGTCCTCGACCCCCTCCTTATTGTTTCACATCCTAGTATTTTCTCACGAAGAAGTGTTTCTTTGCCGTCCATAACTTCATCATCACCCTCAGGGTGCCGGCTGATTTGACATGTTCATCTACACTCCAGGTCATGTGGTTGAATTGCTCATTCGGATTACAATAGACCCATCGTCCCACATACTTCTTATGATTCTTCGAATACAGGAACTTCATTTCCTCAGGTGCTAGGATACTGGCCTCTATGTATTTTCTGACAGCTTCATCAGTCAGCTCCTTGGTTTCAGGTTCAGATTCGACATTGATCATGATCTCATCCCTACCACTTTCTTTGCCGTTTTCTTGCATTGGGCAATTGCTATCCTGATTACACAGAATCCGAACATCACCAGCACTAATATAACTCCAAGGATCTTAAATAAATTCGCCAACCACTGCGGAATACATGAGAACAGGGAAGCAAACCAGCTCTCATCTTCAATGTCATCTGTCTTGTCTTCCATCTTATTATGCAGGTCTGTCAACAACGTTATGGCCTCTGTCAAGTTCTGATTTACTTCATCATGAGAGGTATGAATGTACAACATGAATACCCAATTTTGGCACAATCCCCTCCTTCCATCGATGTGATCACATCAAGGACATATCTGTTCTGGAGTTTCATCAGTCGTATAGCCCTCAGCTCTTCCTTGATAGCATTGAATCACTTTATGGTAGCATTGATTGTCTGCAGAAGCTCACATATGGTGATCTGTAGCCACTTGCCATTTGTTACTGTTTGGATCCCAGGGATGAATATAGTCGTATATATTGTGGCAGTCTTACTGAACAACCTCTGTTCCTCAGGAATGGAGTCCAGGGCTGGACTGGGAACCATAAGTGGCCCTGGAAATGTTTTTCAAAGTGGCCCCCTATTATCATAGACTGGACGATTTGTAAAACATTCTTTATTTAACCCACTCAAAAGTAGTGGGCACTGACTCCCAAAGTATAAATGCTCAAACCTGATGTGGAAGCTTGCGTGAGCATACAACTGTCCATGTGATGTGTGTGAAACACCAACTGAGTGTGCGTACAAGTGAGTGTGTGACACTGCGTATCCGTTTACAATTTCCAGTGCGTGCATGTGTCCGTAGAACTGCGCATCTGTGCGCACGGAACTGCTAGTGTCTGGACATGAAACAGCAAGTGAGCATATGCGTGTGTACAAAACTTCATGTATGTGGAGTGTGTGTAGTGGATAGCAAGTGTCCACGCGGTACTCCCTGGGACTGCCAGTCCTCCGATAGTTAATACTGTGGTTGAGGTATAGGGATTCCCCTGGCGTTCGGTGGTGGGGGAGAAGGCTTACTCTGGGGGTGATTGATGGGGTGGGGGTAGCGGCAAAATTCACCCACTTGAGAGGCTGAAGGGGGCGTTAGACCACGAGGTTGTTTCCGTGGGGAGGTAAGTGATACGGCACGGAAGGTACTTGGCAGTATAGGTGCGGGTTGCTACTTAAGGGGGCCATTTGGATATGAGTTGAGTCCGCAGGCCGTCTTTGAGGGTGAGGATTGGGGATAGAGGTGGGCATCGGTGGTTGAAGGAGGCTCTTTGAATGAGTGGTAAGAGTGGTGTCCGGGCAGCTACGGGGGACACTCACCACTTGAGAAGGGTATTATTGGAGTCACGATTGGGGATGGATGAGGGCACGTGTGCTAAGAGTTGCTCCTGGAAAGTGAGGCAGTGAGGGCGGTGTGTGCAGGCCGGGTATTGATATCTGGCCATCATGAGTGCCACTCGTCTCTTGAGGTGGGCTCTGAGGTCACGATGGATGTTGAGGGTGGGTGGGGGTGGGCACTCGTATAGGCTTGCTCTTGACAGGGCGGGACTGGCCTACAGGGTACTCTGGAGATTTCCCAGTGTGCCTCTGCACCCTAGGCCTCTTTTGTATTTAAGGGCTTGCTTAAAATGTGTAATATGGGGCCCCTTTGAACATTATTTCCAGGCCTCTTTGGTTGCAAGTACACCCATGCTGATGACACCTGATGCCGCAGATGAGATGCAGGGTGGTGCCTGCAGGGGGCACTGAAGTAAGGGCTGCCCATGGAGTGGATATTCGGGGCATTGCTGGTAATCCCTGGGGTGGGTGGGTGAGGGCAGAACCAGGCAATTAGGAGACAGGCGTCAATCCAGCCGGCAGTGCGCATGCACGGTGTCCCCCACCTGGCCCTCCATCATGCTTCACTAACAGGGCTCAGATTGGGGTAAAGGGATGCCCCTAGATGTGGGCGCACTGGGAGGGGGGATTTGCACACTGTGCACCTCCTCCCGCCCCTCAGTCACCCTTTCACCCCAGCGCTGTGTCAGGTACAGGGATTAGCATATGTGCTGTCAGCAGAACAATGCCCGGGAGCAGATAAAGGCCCGTTTTCTGTGTCCAGAGAGGGGGCGTTTGAAGTCAGGAGAAGGCAGAATGCAGATTATGCAGAAGATAAAGAGCTCCCTGGCTTGGGGAGATACTGATCCTCCCTTCACTTTCTCACCCCACTCCTCAAAGCCCCCCCACCCACATCCGTGGACTACCCTCGCCAAACCAAGACTTCCTGTCTGTCAAAAGTCTTGCCAATTCCGTCAGTCAAGGGGGTGGGGGGAGGAGACAGAAAGAAGGAGCCCGACATACAAAAGGAAAGAGGAGAAAGAAAGAAAGAAAGAAAGAAAGAAAGAAAGAAAGAAAGAAAGAAAGAAAGAAAGAAAGAAAGAAAGAAAGAAAGAAAGAAAGAAAGAAAGAAAGAAAGAAAGATAGATTTAGGAAAAATGGAAGCATGGAAAAGGAAGGAAGGAAAGAGGAAGGAGGGAGGTGGCCCTGGACTGGCCTTATGCGCTCTGCCTGCTATTGCCCCAGAACTGTTTTGTGTCCTTGCAGGATGAATGGGAATGTGGCGCCCATTATAGTGGCAGAATGTCCCAAGACTAGCAACATTCTTGTCTTTTAAAGTCATTTGCTTCGCTCGCTGATAGTCACAATAGCTACTTTTCCTTTGAATTTGGATAAAAGGAGTTTCACCTCCTCCACTGGCCCAGAAGCCAGACTCTCTGCGAGGTGCTGCAGCACTCTGAGAATCCCTGCCCGGGGACACACCAACGTGCCCCTCGCAGCATGATCGTCCATGAGACAGCTTGATGAGAGGAGAGCTCTTACACGCAGCTCTGCAGAACTCTCTGCAGTGCGTGTGCCTGAAGTGGTGCCTCTCATTTTGTAACTTCTCCCTCTCCCAGGGCAGGACCGTGACCCCAGATTACTCCTTTCCTGTTATCAGTTAACACGCAAAGTAAAGAGGTCATGGGCAGCTGCGCAGGCAGGCCCATAAATTGTATGCATACTTTCCCCAAGCAAAGAGGCCCTGTGTGCTTGAGGCCTACCGGGGAAACTCCCGGTGGGCCAGTTCAGGCCTGATGGAGTCATATGCTGTTATTGATTTGGCTCAGGAATAATTCTCTCTTCTTGTCCGACGGAAACGTTCAAGCGATCTTCTTTTTCTCAAATGGGCATCTACTTTTAAAAATTGACCAATGTTCAGGTCACTTTGAGGAATCACTAAGGCTGGAACATGGATGAGCACCAAAGAACATACTTCGCCCCCATCCTTGGGCAACCTTATGTAAGCTCTAGATCCACAAGCCCAATATCGGTCCCATCTCCCATCCTAGGTACATCAATTGTAGTTTTGCATTCTTTATTATATCCCACATGATTCTTCCTATGTATTCGGAAGCACAGTGTTGCATTAGCCAATGGGATTACAATTACTGGGCCTGATTCATCTTCTACCCATGTCAGTAGTTTGGCGTGGTTGTCCCATGACTTTAAACCCAATCACTCACTTTTTGGACTTCTTGTATGTATTCACTCTTTAGCAGGTGAGCTGCAAAGAACATCATTCCTTCTTCCCATCCTTTCTTGGACTTCACTCGTCCATAGATCAAAAATGTAGTTTGTTCTTCTTTTCAATTGAGCGGGCACACCGGATACCAACTGGCAGGCCAATTCCCGGAACACCACCACAAACAGTGATAGCCAAGATCCTAAATTACAGGGATCGAAATGCGATACTCCACATGGCGAGGACGAAAGGGACCATGACATATAACGGCTCCAAGATAGCCTTCTTCCCTGACTTTACTAGAGAAGTACAAAGAGCAAGGCAATCCTTTAACCCTCTTAAAAAGTGGCTACAAGGGCTGAATGTGAAATATGGTTTGCTATTTCCGGCACAGATAAAAATATACCATAAGGGCACAACAGTGCACTTCACAGACCCAAAGAGGCATGGAACTGGGCGGAACGCAACCTAGAAGGTGAATGGGGCCCATGGAGACGGCAAGAAAACCGGAGAAACAGACCCCGACCAAACAGACCGCCAAATGAGCCTCCACAGCAACAAATGGAAGAAATACCACAGAACAGAGATGATTAAATACAACCAACAGACATCTGCATGGAAACACTTTCCGCAAGTGGATAAACGGAGACACAAGCTGGAACAAATACCACACAGAACGGCTGGCGGCTACGATAAGCCACACCACGCACTCCACCCCTCGATTGCAAACGGCAAAGAAGATAGCTTGCAATCACCCACCGTGGCATCTCCAACTCACGGGGGCGAAAAGAAAACCCAGAGTCTCCACCGCGGCACCTCCAACGCCACAATGACAAGAGGCACCCCCAAGTTCAACAGTTTGATTAAGTTTGGTTGTGTGGGCGACAGATGCTTCAGAGTTGGGACTTGTTTGCGTTATTTGTTGGCAACAAGGAAAGCACGGCTTGGACATGCACTTTGAGATGGAAAGACACCAGGGCAGCCCAAACAGTCACAGCGCAGGACTCCTCTCGTCTAAACTGCGACCACTGACACAGACATTCATACACGACAAGGAATGAGTGTGACTGGACCAAACACCAAAAAGCTTACTCTCATGACGTGGAATGTTAATGGCCTGGGAAACAGTATTAAGAGAAGACTGGTAACACAATACTTGAATCGTCATAATCCAGACATAGTACTACTTACCGAGACACACCTGGCTGGCACACAATGCCAATTTTTCAAGAGAACCAAATACCGTACAGCAATACATGCAGGCTTTTCAATGAGCTCGAGAGGTGTGTTAATACTAATAAATAAGAGAATCCCTATTGAGATATCCAGTATAACCCAGGATACTGGAGGAAGATTTGTCCTCATAAAAGGAACACTATGGAACCAAACCATTGCCATACTGGCGGTCTATGCTCCCCCTGCGCTTATAACTACTCTACTCGACGACATCACACCGATCATAGCCAATAATACTGCAGATATACTAGTAATAGGTGGAGATTTCAACGAAGTAATGGATGTCAATAAGAACCGCACACATATAAGAGGGAGAAACCCAGCGATACCAACCAAAATAGCCACCTTCACTACGGCAATGGGACTGAAGGACGCATGGAGAGATTTGCATCCGACAGAAAGACAATACTCTTTCCACTCGGGTGCACACGCATCGTTGTCTAGACTGGACTACTTCTTCCTCCCTGGCGAAGACATACACAAGGTAACGGAGGCAACTCTACAGCCCCGAGGGATTTCAGACCACTCCCCGTTAATGATCCTACTTGAAACAGAAAGACCTCTGCCCCCACCGACATGGCGACTAAACACATATTATCTAGGATTCCCAGAGCTTGTAGAAAAGATTCAGGAAGCTACTGCTTCATATTTCGAACTAAATCATGACTCGATAAACGATCAAGGAACCATATGGGAAGCGTATAAGGCAACTCTGAGAGGTGAAATACTGAGTTGGACAGCAGCATACAAAAAAGCGCACAGGAAAGAGGTTGAAGACGCTGAAACAGAGGTCGGAAATGCCGAAATGCAATATATAAATACAGGTGCACCAGACGACAACAGAACCCTGCAAGTGGCACAAAAGAAGTTGCATAACATCACACTCACCTTTGCGAAACAAGCACACAGAGCCATGCGCACTAGACTATATGAGTCTGGAGACAAAGCCGGCAAGATGCTGGTGTGGTTGGAGAAGAGAGAGGAGGGGCAACGCCAGATAAGATGCATAACCACCATAAATGCAGAACGGACCTTGACTGATTCAGACATTGCTGAAACCTTCGCAGTGTACTATGAGGCGCTATACGCCCCCCCCGACGACTCCGATGGACCCCAGCATTCTAGATACACTCACCATTCCACATTTAAATGATACGCAAAGAATGAGTCTAGAAACAGAAATCACAGAAGAAGAACTATCAACAGCCCTATCCCAACTCCAAAATGGGAAAACCCCAGGGCCTAACGGCTTCCCAGTAGAGGCTTGGAAAAAGATCGGCAGTGAACAAATAGTACCGCATATGCATAAAATGTTCCTGCATGCCAAAGAAAGAGGAATCCTGCCCCCGGATCTAAGAAAGGCCACTATAGTGGTGATACACAAGGAAGGCAAACCATCAGACATATGCAGCTCCTACAGGCCAATTTCACTTATAAACATAGAAGCCAAAATACTAGCCAAGATACTGGCTAACAGGCTCCAGACAGTAATAAACACTCTTATCCACCTAGACCAGTGTGGCTTCATGCCGCAGAGATCCACACGAATGAACATTCATAGCCTGCACGCCGCCATTGAAAAGACCCCAACACTGCGGGATTCACTAGCACTCCTCACAATTGACTTCGAAAAAGCCTTCGATTCAGTCCACTGGGAGGCCTTGTGGAGCATCATGGGTAGAATGGGGCTGGGTGAACAATTCATAGGTTGGGTCAAGCTGCTATACAATGCACCGACAGCTGAGATAAGGGTGAATGGATGGACCTCACGTAGCATTAATTTGGGTAAAGGGACCAGGCAGGGCTGCCCCCTCTCGGCGATGCTATTCGCACTGGCAATTGAACCCGTGGCAATAATGCTGAGAGGATAACAGCTGTGGAAGGGGTTCCAATGGGCCCAGGACTGGGAAGATAGAGTCTCCCTCTATGCCGATGATCTACTGATCTACCTGAGCGATCCACCAGTGTCATATCCCATCGTCACCCACATACTAAATAGATATGGAACATTTAGCGGACTACGGGTAAACTATAGCAAATCCATTCTATTCCCGATTAAAGGAATTGATGCAACAGCTCTAAATAACTGCCCATACAGAATAGAAACTGGGCAGTTCAAATATCTTGGGGTACAGGTTACGACGGACCTCACGCAATACGTATCCCAAAATCTACACCCAATAAGAGATAGATTCGCAAACGATGTGAAACACTGGGTGACCCTTCCTCTTACCCTATTAGGAAGGGCGGCAATGTTTAAAATGCTGGCTCTACCATGATTCTTATACATCCTCCAGAATGCTCCACTGTATATACCCAAAATAGAATTCCATAAAATAGACGAGATTCTCAGAAAGCTCCTCTGGGGTGGAGGGCACCCCCGAATTGCACTAAAAACCCTACAACGCTCCGTATGGGAAGGAGGTATAGGACTTCCCCACCTACAAACATACTACTGGGCAGCCCAGATGCCGATAATAAATGACATCCTTCACAACAACCCTGAATTACCACACATTAAAGCGGATAGCCAGATGAGAACAGGGCTCACCCCACTAGAGACCCTCTACCAAAGCAGGATACGCATGATCCCCAACACAACTACAGCACATAGAACGCAAATATGGTTAGACGCACACAAGCATCTAGGTTGGGATGGGAAGCTCACACTGGCACAGTCCCTATGGCGGAATAGGCACCTACCGGAGCTTGGTAAACTTCCGAAATGGGCAACCTGGGAAGTAGCTGGGATAACAAGGCTAGCAGATATAATACAAAACGGAGTGATAATACCATTCCAGACCCTGAGAGACAAATTCTAGCTATCTCCCACAGAACTCTTCCATTACAGACAGATGCGTCATGCACTTACCACATGTGCGATAGACCCACCGAACATTCTAGACTGCACACCAATTGAGAGGAACATTGTGGTAGAACGTATCGATAGTAAAATAACCTCCATAATGTACAATGCAATAGCCTCTTTCGCCACAATGGAACTTACAGACTTGAAAGCAAAATGGGAAAGAGATGTGGGCCCAATACAACCAGAAGAATGGACCAAAGCACTCATGTATCGAAGGGAAGTCACCATATCGGCTAGAATCAGACTGATCCAACTTAAAATCCTACATAGGGTATACTACCCAAGAGAGGCCTTACATCAATGAGGGAGAGCAACGGATCCCAACTGTCTAAGATGCCAACAGGCGAGAGGGACCTTTTTTCACATTTTATGGGAGTGCCCACGAATCCAGATCTTTTGGCAGAAATGTTGTGACAGATTATCAGCGGTCATGAGCCAACGAATACCTATGGACCCCAAATTGCTCGTACTCGGGATGGATGAAGACTTAGATATATCCCGATTTGAGAAACTCATGCTGGCAACAACCACAGGGCTCGTAAAGAGGAACCTGGCCCAGCTATGGGGCTCTCCCCCATCCCCACAATACGAACAATGGATAACGGACGTAGATATCTGTGTGCAAATGGAAACGAGAATATACACTACCAGAGGATGCCCAGGGAAAGCACGCAAGATCTGGCAAAAATGGGAGGACACATAAAATGTTGAGAACTCATGAATAGACTCGATAGACGTTTGGAGTCCTTCAGAGACCCACCTGCACTGCACTATGCATAAATTGGAAGCCCTGAAACTTATTATATGAAGGACCTTTGTTATTTGAAATGTGTATGGAGAACCGTGCTTAGAGAATGCTTGTATGCCCGATTGATGTGATCGTATTAATTGTCGTTAATTTGTATGTTTATAAAATCAATAAAATATGTTATCAAAAAAAAAATGAAGTTTGTTCCCAACATCCAGGTGATCCAGCTTTTTCTGTCACATCAGGGCAATTCATTCTCTTCATCTCTTCAATGATCACCTCATCCTGTCCTGCAGCACGATACACAAGCATCTTGCTCTTCTATCCAGGCTCGTGTTCCATTTGTAAGGTCTTGATGTAGTCATCCTGGTACGGAAACAACCATTTCGATCTCCATCGCAAAGTTGCCCAGCTTCCTTAGAATTGTCCTCGAGTTGTACACATTGCAAAATGACTGAGGCACCTTGCATTGTGCTCTGGAACCTCTCTGGCAATGAATGTTCATACTGTATTCATGACATAGGGGATGAGAAAGCAGACATACCAACCTTCATAGATGCTTTCTCCCCCACTTTTCTCATGTGCTCGTACCACGTTATTCCCCAATTGTGCCGTGTTATCTAGATAGGTATGTATCCCTTTACTATCTTCCTCTGCATCTCTTGTGTGTCTCCCAAAGTCTATATAGTAGTCATGGAGTAAATAAAAAACAGTTTTCATACTAGGGAGAATCATAGGGACTTCTTCAGCAGAAGTACTAACATGATAGAGACTGTGAAAGATGAGGAACAGAAAGAAAAAGAAAACAATCATGCAAGCATATATTATGCAGAATAACATAGGCATCCATCTCTCACGCTATTGTACTACTCGTTGCACTTGTTCATCTTCTAGAACCGTGTCACTCTCTTCACTAATCATTTTTAATACAATCATCACATTTCTTTATGTTTGTAACTGTAAAATCTGTTCAATTATAGCAATAAAGAGTCTTCTTATCACTGAGCCATTTTTAGGATCCTGCAAGAAAGGGTGACTATTAACATCTTTTCTAACAAGAGCTTGGGGGTGTGGCTAGCCAGCCATGGGATAGGCTGGTCCTCACTGGAGCTCCTGCTGATCCTACGGTAATCCTAAGAAGCGCACATGAAAAATCAAAGTGGATAGACTATGAACAGACCCACAGCTGTGGGAATACCTGGAGCACACAGCGCACAACTCGGATGCTGGAACTGAGGGGGGAAAAAGAAGTTGGTCGGAGACGAAAAACTGAGGAGACTTGCGGAGGCCCTGACAAAATGGGGGTCACGCGAGAAGAACAAACAAGATGAGACCCGCACCCGGGAGACACGCTTTGCTGGACTAGAAACATCCCCAACACAGAGGTGCATAGCCAAGAATACAGAAGGTACAAAGTACCTCTCTGGCGGATGGGGGGCATTTGTGTGGAGCGTATACTATGCCCCTGTGACGTGCTGCCATAACGCTGTGAGCCCCCGTGAGCAACGTAGACACATACCCTCTGCACCTACTGAAGCGGGCACCGGCGCGGATGGGACCAATGAGGGGAATGAATGCTGCAATGCCACGGTCAAAGGTGGGCACATAACTATGGTCACCCCGCCACAGAAGTGAGAACCGTCTGACACTCATAGAGAAGCCGGAGGCAGCGAACGCGCATCCCCGACGGTGGCTGGGAAAGATCCATACCCATCACGTGAAATGGACAGTGCAGCATGGCGGACGCACGCTGCTTCGAGCAGGGATGTTGAATGCAGCAAATGGGCACCCAAACGAATTACAAGGACAATGCATGCAAAAGAAATGCCATAACGTATGGATTGTCCGCCTGACTTGTGATTTCCTCCCATTAGCGGCATGCCGGTATTGCTGGTATGATGGGCCGCGTGCCCGCTCCCATGCCACTATTAGAGGCACCGTTATTAACAGTGCCTCTAATAGTGGAGTCTTAGGTCAGAATAGCCCGGAGCGGTATCCGATGCCGGTAATCCTTTACCGGCAACGTTTTACCATTACCTCCAACCTCGGAATGACCCCCATAGTGTTCAGAGAGATGAGATTATAGAATACTTTGAAAATAAAACTGGGAGTGTTGCATCAGCTGGTACTCTATGGGAGGCGTTTAAGGTGGTGATGAGAGTAGCGGCTATAGCTAAATCCAAAGGGCTCCAAGGTAGCATACTACAGAAACTGCAGAGGACAGAGGCGAAGCTAGAAGAGGTACTGGGTGGGGGAGGTAACTTGCGGGAGGATACTGATGCCATAAGCCGACTACAGCAGGAGTGTGCAGGGCACTGGGAGAGATTGTGTAATCTAAACTATAAGAAATACATAGAGAGACAACACGCTGGGGGAGACATGCTGGGGGAGACAAATCTGGAAGATTGCTAGCGTGGTTTTATAAAAATGAGACCCCTAGACCAGTGATTAGAGCAGTGAGGGGGGACGAGGGACAGATACTGGACACCCAAGAGGGTGTGAACAGGGAGTTTCTTGAATTCTGTAAGCGTCTATACGGAGACAACAGTGTGGGCGAGGGAAGCGAGATTAAGGAAACACTAGAGAACATAGGACTGCCGAAGCTAAGCGCGGAGGAGCGGGAGGACCTAGATGCTCCAATTACGCTGGAGGAAATAGAAACAGGGGTTGAGCAGCTGCCCACCTGTAAGACCCCTGGATCAGACAGGCTCCCCAGTGAATTCTATAAAATGTATAAAAAAGAAGTGCTCCCCCCACTGTTGGCAATGCTAAATGAAGCCTTTGAGACAGGTATCCCGCTCCCCAAACCCAATAAGCCGAGCATGGACTGTGGGTAGTATAGACCATTGTCAATGCTGAACCAGGACAGCAAGATACTGACGGCCGTATTGGCAAATAGTATGAGATGGGTTATAAGCAAATTAATACACCCTCACCAGACAGGATACTTCCCATGTAGAAGAATATCTGACAACCTAAGGCGACTCCACCAGGTCATAGAGCATACAGAAGGGGACACGAGTGAGATAGCGATTATATCACTGGATGCAGTGAATGCCTTCGACTCTGTCAAATGGCCCTGTCTAATGGAAGCCCTGAGGGAATATGGAATAGGACCTGGGTACCTTAAATGGGCAAAATTGCTATGTAGCACATCACTGGCTAGAGTCAAGAAAGGTGCGATTATCTCGGAAAGATGGCAGCTTAGCAGGGGCACTAGGCAGGGTTGTCCTTGGTCCCCGATGTTGTATATCCTAGCCTTAGAACTCCTGGCATTATACTTGAGACATTATGAAGAATTAGGGATCCACACAAAAGGGGGACCACACATAATTTCATTATATGCAGATGACAAGCTACTATACTTGAAGTACCCTGAAGAAAATCTCCAATACATCCTGGAAGCAATGGAGCGGTACGCTTCGCTATCCGGCATTACAGTCAACCCTAAGAAATTGTGCGTTTTCCCCTTGGGGAGGTCTGTGCGGGTCCAGCGAGAACAACTGCCGATACCTTGGGAGACGTGCACCTTCAGATATCTGGGCATAGATATATATCACACGGTTGAGATGGAATATAAACACAATACCATAAAAGCGATAGGGAACATTGAAAATAGTATGAAGTTCTGGACCGAGCTCCGGCTAGCCATGATGGGTAGAGGGGCACTTCTAAAAATGGTTGTATTGCACAGGCTGCTACACTTTTTTGGGAACATAACATATATGACAACAAAATGCTTCTTTGTTAAATTACAGAGCATATGCAGGGGCTTCATTTGGCATTGAACTAGGACCAGGATTGCCCTGTGGAAATTACAAAACACATATGATAAAGGGGGTATTAATCTACCTAACTTTGAGATGTATTATCTTGCTAGCCAATAAGTAGCCAAAATGGCAGACGGAAGACCCAACGTCGGAGTCTAGGCTATTGAGATTAGAATGAGCCCCGTATTTTCGGAGAGAATGGATCTGGCTGCCCAAATCTGAACTCAAAGACCGCCCAGAGATGCTGGAACTGGGATGGAAATCGTGGTGCAAAGTCTGCCAGGTAATGGGGAACCCAACACCATGGTTGCCGCAAGTACTGTTAGTGGCACTGACCGGTGTGAGTGTGCAATTAAGGAATACGATTTGCAAGTACTGGGAGCCTGTGGGGGTCGCAACAGTGGGAGACATATGGCAGGAGGGAGAAGCAAAGGAATTTGGGGAGCTGGTGGCGGAAATGGGGCTACACGTAGAGCAGTATATCACTCATGCTAGACTGATAAGGAAGATGGGGGAGACATGGTCCGAAATCACGCTGGCGACCTACCTAACGAGGCCATAGAAACGATGTATGACATAGCAGAGGGGGGGATGAGATCTCGGATCTATGAGCTGCTGATGTCCAGAGTGGGGAAACAAGTGCCCCAATTAAGACAAGACTGGGAGGGGGAAGCAGGTGAACTCATGAGTGATGGGGCATGGGAGCGGGCCCAAGGGTATCATAAAAAAGTGTCCAGAAATGAAAGGTTACAGCAAATACAACTATATATATAACCCACAGGGCATACATGACTCCCCAGAGAATAGTTCAGTTTAACAAGGCTGGAAGGCAGACATGCCGCAAATGCGAAGAAGACGACACAGGGATGATACACATGTTTTGGGCATGTCCTGAAATCGGGAAGTTTTGGGGAGAAATAGCCCACCGACTGCATGAGAAAGGGATCAAGCTAAATGTGGAATCAGTGTGGGCATGCTTAATAGGGGGGTCCCTAGACAGCTTCAATTGAAACATGTGAACAAATTTAAGGACTTGGCATACATACTCGCTAAGCGCAGAATAGCCATGGGATAGAAAGCATGCAATAGACAAAGGGTGGAGGTTTGGTGGAATGATTTACTGAAATGGACTGAGGCTGAAACAGCAGTATGGAACGAGACAGTATATACGGGCGGCAAGGCGGAAACAAGCACCCTGACGGCCAGGAAACATTAAGTGGCCACACTGTTTGGGTCTATCCAAGAATGTTTAAGTGATCAAGACACCTTTGAAAGTGCAGATGGGGAGGTTCCCCCGGAAGAGAGGACAATAGAGCATGAAATAGAGTAAGCTTGGTTTGGGGGGAAGGTAAGGGGTACGCAGCAGATAACTAAATTATGTGAAAATGATGCTAATGTATACAGAAAAGTCTTGCTGAATCTGTTGAAATGTTGTATGTTTGATGTAGAAACCAATACAATTGTTTAAAAAAATTATTTTCTAGCTGTAAGTGATTTCAATCTGGCACACACCCAAGTCACGCCCAGCATGTAGTGCACAACGAAACCCTTATTTATTTTATCTAAAAGTTCAATATTCTGAATGATATACCACTCATATCACATCCTTCTCCTGAGACCCTCCCCCCGGTCACACTGAACCAGATATCAGGCTAGTTTGCAAAGGTAAATATTTATTTATGTATTTAGAATTTAAATCACAGTATATTTAATAGATATCAACAATCACCAATGGGGTGACAGAAAACTAAATAATGTCTTTAATGCACTAGGAGTCAAATAATGAACACAAAAACAAATGCAGCACAGAAAAGAATACTGTTGTGTTGGTTTGGAACAGATAGCACTATGGTTAAGCGTTCCCCCTGCAAGACCCCTCAACCCACCAATAGGCAATTTAAATAGATGTGAGGAGAGAGCAGGTACTCAGGAATAACACAAATCAAACAGAATATCACTCCCACCTTCCCCCTTTTAAATACAAGAGAAGAACGAAGTTCACTTTTCAACTGTCAGCATGACTTTCAAATTGTCTGCGCAAAAACACCAAATGTGGTCAAAAATGCTTAATTTATGATACATTTCTATGGGAGCCACTTTGAACAGATGCACACAATCATAAGCAATGATTTAGTCAAATGAAAACATTTGGAATCTCGAAGTCAAAGTAGGAAATAATTTAAAGTTAATTCACACGTGTCAAATTTTTCAGAATGTCAAATCGCGGCAAACTTTTCCTTGTATGATTTTCGCTATAATGGGCCAATCGCACTGTTTCTGTGGTTTAGGGTTCTATGGGTAGCTAAGGATGCTAGGTACAAGTAGGAGTTGAAATCGCACTTCTACCATAAAAACTGACGGAGTTATAGAGGTTTTAGTAACAGTCGTTTTTGCAAAATAGGCGCGAAAATGGAAAACAGAAATTCAGGTTAAAATGACAGATAGGTTTTCTTATATAATGTTAAGGACTACAAAAAGGAGAATGCCACACAGGAATCAGTTATTCAGGGCCGCTCATAACCATTCATGCGTGATAGTCTAGTTTCCGTTTGGTTGGGAAATACTTTTCTTAATCAAATCAATAAGAAGTTAGGGTTTAGTAACACAGATGAGAGAAAAATCAGCGCAAGGATAGTTCTAGGAATACTGTGGTTCTTAGTTAAAGAGGGGATGGGTTTGAGATTGAGATCATTTGTAATTAAATTGGTCCGTCAGTTCTGGTCATTAGATCGGGTCTATCAAGGAAAGGACAGAACATCAGGCGTGGGACTGGATCAGCTAGGCCGGTCACCGGATTTGCACAGGATCTGCCCTCCTTGTTTCTGGGTATTTCAAATCAGCTGGATAGCGAGTTCACGAGGCAAGCCTTGTGGTAGCAAGCCAGATAGTTTCAGGATACTGGATCAGAAGGCCTTCCCACACCACAGCGCTCCACTAGGTTGTGAGAATAAGTTTGAGGATTTAGGCCTTGCTGAAAATCAATAGTTCTCTACTGCTTGGCAAGAGTCTTGGCATCTGGATCTGGAAGGATGTAAAGCTGGATGTAGAATGCTGGAACAAAGTGCTTCACCAGAATCAGGAAAGTGAGTGAATCAGTCAGTCCCTATGTGTTGTCAGCTGTCTCTATTTACCTTTTTAAATGACATCGCAAAATGGGTGTATGGGCCGGGTTAACTAAGCCACCCCTGTGAGCTGGGGTTGGATCAGGACATCATCTCCGCCTTGCATCTTAGTGATTGGATTAAGGCCGGATGATGTCACATTTATGGTTTAGCTTTACAGTCCTAAGAAACGTCCCCTCAGCCACTAGTGTCAAAATCAGATTATATCCTAAATACATATTTCTACATTGGTCACCTCTACACAAATCACACACAAAGATTCCATATTTTATGTAGCATCTGTTCATCAAAATCCTGCAGCTGCGGGATCTTGTTTCTGTCATGGTTCGCACTAAAGGCTCCAGGGATCTGATGCCCCCCCCCAGTCAGTGACTCCCATAAGGGCTTTTCAAGCCCCCAGAGCCTCTTGGACTCAGTCCTGGCACCTTTGGTGCCAGGCTCATGATATGGGATAAATCATGTGGAACTACTTGCCCAGTCTAGCCAGGCTGAGACTTTCTGTTTCCTCAGGGTGTGGCTGAGGGACTATTTTATTCAAAGAGCAGGGTGTGGTAAAGGGACTACTTTACCTGAGACTACTTGCAAGGCTATTTAAGCCACGTCCTGCATACAGAACACGCTTCGTGTTATTCTGCACTCCTGCAGCATAACGCTCACCGTGTCTGCTCTGTTCCTGAACTTCTACAGCCACACCCGTCCAGAACTTCATCCATCGGTACCTGGAAGGGAAAAAGACAGAGGAAAAACAAGTCAGTACAACGGCTAAGCCTTACCTGCAGCATCCTTCCATCGGTTGCTTCTTCAGATTCTTCAGCCGCTCCCGGGTGTTCCCACCGGCTGAAGGGGATGGTCTTCTTTCTGGCTGTAAGAGTCCTCTCGGGTTCAGCATCCTTCCGGAGCATCTTCGGAGTGGTTCCTCCATTATTCATTCCAGCATCGCGCCGCCTCTGCAAAAGAAGAAGAGGGACAGGTTAGTCACGCACGGAAACGAAAAACAGCACTTCAGATTTACAGCGCTTTATTCTTGCGCTTCCACTCACCTGTAGGACTTCTGCTCAGCATTCTAAGTCCATTTGAATCCTCATGCAAAATCCATTCGAAGTTGCCCCTGAAAGTAAAGACAAAGACACCAATTAAAAGGAGTTGGGGCAAAATAAAGACTCAAAGACTTTATACCAAGCAGTCATTGGCATAGAGATTTACCTGTTTGACCAAGCTCTCCAAGACTCGTCCATCACTCATCGGATCAGCGAAGTAACTCGATCCTGCAAGACTGTGTAATTCGCGTCGCTGCTAGATTGCAGGACGGAGAGCCTACCTTACAAAACTTCAAGGTGAGAACAAGCGGAGAAGGGCATCAGGTGGTGGCGGAGGTGGGTCCAACTCAACTCCCTCCCGAGTCGCTAATACCTTATTTTGACCTTGCAGACCAAAGCCTAGGGAGGGTGAAAACAAGGGAGAAGTCACAGCGACATCACCAATCATGCAGCACCTCGCCAGCGCAGACATCATTCGAGCAGCCACGTGCTACGCCCCCGTGGAGACCAGGTGAGCGTGACTGTTTCACCTTTCTACCGAATTTTGTCCTTTTCACCATGAACATATTTTCCAAATTGTCTGCAATTTTCCACAAATGTCTGTGTTTTACATAGGGATGTGTGTGTACATTTTCACAATTCTAGCATTAACACAGTTCACATAAAACCACATATATTGCCATTCCTGTCAAGAATATGTTACACAGTTCTACCGCCTCTTAAAATATGCAGCCAAAAATTAGACTAACAACTCTGTCCTTTTTATATTTTTCACCACTTTGAATAACAAGTTATGAGTCTCTAAAAATTGTTCATTGTTCATTCTTAACAGCAAATTATCCGCTCCTTTGTCTCTCCCTGGAGTCCAGCAGAAGACCCCTACTTTGGGGAATTTCTTCCAGGAGCAGTTTATGACCCTTTCACACCCCCGTTTCCTCATCTGGAGGATCTGCCATTGTTCATTCTCTTTTTGTAGACAAATGTCTGGCCTAACACACTATTATCATGTACCCGGGAGTTTCTGCTGAGAGGATTTCCCTCCCCTTGGGAGAAACCTGTTTTTCCACTTCTTGCAGCTCAGCCAGGCTGATTTATTCTTAATTTCTTAAAATCCAGGAAAAACCAAACGTGTTGCATCAAATAACATACATACATTACTTTCTTACCTTTAAACCTGTAGGATCAAAAACAACTGACATCTGTATTCTTTTTAGCAACAATCCTTTTATATTTGCTAATCCGGCAGACTTATAGTTTAGATACTTTGAAGTTTCATCAGGAGCTCATTTGACAGCTGTCATTCACAGGTAGCCCAGTGTACTGCACACAGATTTTGGCAGGAGCTGTCAGTTTACGGACAATCCAGTTTGTCTGAGGAAATGTTTTGCTCTTTACACTTTAGGACTTTATATATTCGCCATGCTTCATTTGATTACATGAATTTTAGCGCCAAAGATTTTGAATGTTGAGAAGTGTTGTGTATAGGCATTTTGGAGTTTTTAGCAACAAAGCAAATGTCATTTATAGGCACATTTTGGAGTTTCATTTGCAAAGTGCTGCTTCTCTCTCTACACTCTGTTTGCTGGTCATGGAGCCCACTGGCACATTTTCTGCAGTGTGTGCTCTATCCCACCACATATGCACAATGGGTGGCAGGTTGTGCATCCATCTTTTTGTGTGTTTAACCCTTTAATTGCCATGGGTATTTCTCCTCAGTGCCAGGGCCTTTTTTGGTGATTTTGGTATGTAATCATTCAATGGCTTGTAACTTTTTTGTTACATGAGATATTTCGGCCAAATTTGCCTCCTTTTTTTCCCATATGTAGTTGGTCGTATCGCCATCCAGGAATCCTAGGTTGCTGTAAGGGGGGTGAGAGAAAATTAGCAAAAAGGGCGAACATTTTGGGGTTTTTCAAAAAATGGCAATAAAATGATGTACAAAGAAGCCTGTGGTTTTTTCCTTGTAAGAGCTAGGAAAAAAATGGTTTGTTGTGCTGAGTTCCCCAATGTCCTGGCTTTCATGAACAGGTTGAGTGGAAACAAAAAAAAATATTTTGATGTGGTTATCAACCGTTTTGTGAGCGGTAGGCGATTTTGGCCATTTTTGCCAATTGGACATGCATGGACGGAATGGAAGAAAAGAGTAGGAACGCCAATTTGGAGGACAGAAAGGCATATATTTTGGAAAAGTAGACAAAATTCCAAGTTTAGGAAGGGGTGCTTTGCGTAGGTCAGGCAACAACTAGGTAGGGGAAACTACCATAGATTGGGGGAAAAGCGGGAAAATGACAGAAAAAAAGGTGTTGGACATGGTTGGCTTGGTACGGCAATGGCTTCTATGAATTTTGAGAAAAGCAATGCTTCGCTATATTCCCCAGACACTTTCAGTTAGGAGAGCACACATTTTTAGTAGTGTTTTACAAAACAAGCAATACCACAAGCCACACACTGAGCCATGGTACACAGGAGTTTTACTCTCACGGCCTGAACAGATGCACTTAGCATGTGTAAATCGGGAAAACCAATGTGGTGAGGAACGGCAAGCATACATTTTTAGAAAGAGCACAGGCAGACCTTTTCAAGGGTAGGTGACTTGTGCATGTTACAAAAGTGTATGGTGCCCAAAGCAGCGACTAAATGTAGGTCACATTTGGGAAATGAAAGGGTTGTGTGACAAAGGGCACCAGCAAATGGGTCAAAACGTTATGAAAACCATACAAAAACAATGCATGGCCTACCGTCCGGCATTCCCACAGGTGTCCCGGTGAAAACAGTACCTCACATGTGTGAGTGCACCTACCTGGGCGCCAAGGGGAAAGCCTAAAACACAAGTAACCCCAAGTCTGTTTTCAGACCAGAATTTCAGATTCTCTGCCGACCGGCACACCATACAGATATGGGCCTTGGGTGTCCAAGCCACCAAGGAAAACAGGGAACCCCATGCATTTCCGAAAAGAGGACACCTGCCCAATTCAGCAGAGGTATGATTTGGGCAAATCGCCCCAGAATTTAGTACCCAGACACCCCCGCAAAGTCCGAAATGTGGAGAAAAAAACGCATTTTCCGCACATTCCGCTCAGCTCACCCATCGAAACACGCCCCCAACAACACATGGCCTACTGTCCCGCGTTTCCACAGGTGTCCCGATGAAAACAGTACCTCACATGTGTGGGTGAACCTGCCTGGGCGCCAAGGGGAGAGCCTAAAACACAAGTAACCCCATGTCTGTTTTCACACCGGAATTTCAGACTCTCTGCCGACCGGCACACCATACAGATATTGGCCTCGGGTGTCCAAGCCACCAAGGAAAACTGGGAACCCCATGCATTTCCGAAAAGAGGACACCCGTGGGAATGCGCAGGGGTATGATTTGGGCAAATCGGCCCAGAATTTATTACCCAGACACCCCCGCGAAGTCCGGAGTGTGGGGAAAAAACACATTTTCCGCACATTTCGCTAGCCTCACCCATGGAAACACGCCCGCAACAACACATGGCCTATCGTCCTGCATTCCCACAGGTGTCCCGATGAAAACAGTACCTTACATGTGTGGGTGCACCTACCTGGGCGCCAAGGGATAAGCCTAAAACACAAGTAACCCCAAGTCTGTTTTCAGACCGGAATTTCAGACTCTCTGCCGTCCGGCACACCATACATATAGGGGCCTTGGGTGTCCAAGCCACCAAGGAAAACAGGGAACCCCATGCATTTACGAAAAGAGGACACCTGTGGGAATCTGTAGAGGTATGATTTGGGCAAATTGCCCCAGAATTTATTACGCAGACACCACCACAAAATCAGAAATTTGGGGAAAAAAAGGCATATTCTGCACATTTTGCTCAGCTCACCCATTGAAACACGCCCCCAACAACACATGGCCTACCGTCCCGCGTTCCCACAGGTGTCCCGATGAAAACGGTACCTCACATGTGTGGGTGCACCTACCTGGGCGCCAAGGGGAAAGCCTACAACACAAGTAACCCCAAGTCTGTTTTCAGACCGGAATTTCAGACTCTCTGCTGACCGGCACACCATACAGAATGTGCCTCGTGTGTCCAATCCACCAAGGAAAACAGGGAACCCCATGCATTTCTGAAAAGAGGACACCCGTGGGAATCCGCAGAGGTACGATTTGGGCAAATCACCCCAGAATTTATTACCCAGACACCCCTGCAAAGTCTGAAATGTGGGGAAAAAAATGCAATTTCCGCACATTTCGCTCAGCTCACCCATCGAAACACACCCCCAACAACACATGGCCTACCGTGCCACGTTCCCACAGGTGTCCCGATGAAAATGGTATCTCACATGTGTGGGTGCACCTTCCTGGGCACCAAGGGGAAAGCCTAAAACACAATTAATCCCAAGTCTGTTTTTAGACCGGAATTTCTGACTCTCTGCCGACCGGCACACCATACAGATATGGGACTCGCGTGTCCAAGCCACCAAGGAAAACAGGGAACCCCATGCATTTCTGAAAAGAGGACACCCGGGGGAATCCGCAGAGGTACGATTTGGGCAAATCGCCACAGAATTTATCACCCAGACACCCCTGCAAAGTCCGAAATGTGGGGAAAAAAATGCATTTCCCGCACATTTCGCTCAGCTCACCCATCGAAACACACCCCCAACAACACATGGCCTACCGTCCCACGTTCCCACAGGTGCCCCGATGAAAATGGTACCTCACATGTGTGGGTGCACCTACCTAGGCGCCAAGGGGAAAGCCTAAAACACAAGTAACAGCAAGTCTGTTTTCAGACCGGAATTTCAGACTCTCTGCCGACCAACGCACCATACAGATATGGGCCTCGGGTGTCCAAGCCACCATGGAAAACAGGGAATCCCATGCATTTCCGAAAAGGGGACACCTGTGGGAATCCGCAGAGGTATGATTTGGGCAAATCGCCCAGAATGTATTACCCAGACACCCCCGCAAATTCCGAAATGTGGGGAAGAAAACGCATTTTCCGCACATTTCGCTCGGCTCACCCATCAAAACACGCCCCCAACAACACATGGCCTACCGTCCCACGTTCCCTCAGGTGTCCCGATGAAAACGGTACCTCACATGTGTGGGTGCACCAAACTGGGCGCCAAGGGGGAAGCCTAAAACACAAGTAACCCCAAGTCTGTTTTCAGACCGGAATTTCAGACTTTCTGCCGACCAGCACACCATACAGATATGGGCCTCAGGTGTCCAAGCCATCAAGGAAAACAGGAAACCCCATGCATTTCCAAAAAGAGGACAACCGTGGGAATCCGCAGAGGTACGATTTGGGCAAATCGCCCCAGAATTTGGTACCCAGACACCCCCGGAAAGTCCAAAATGTGGGGAAAAAACGCATTTTTTCCCTACATTTTGCTCGGCTAACCCTTCGAAACACACCCCCAACAACACATGGCCTACCGTTCCGTGTTCCCACAGGTGTCCCAAAAAAACTGTACCTCACATGTGTGGGTGCACCTACCTGGGCGCCAAGGGGAAAGCCTAAAACACAAGTAACTCCAAGTCTGTTTTCAGACCGGAATTTCAGACTCTCTGCCGACCGGCACACCATACAGATATGGGCCTCGGGTGTCCAAGCCACCAAGGAAAACAGGGAACCCCATGCATTTCCGAAAAGAGGACACCCGTGGGAATCCGCAGAGGTACAATTTGGGCAAATCGCCCCAGAATTTAGTATCCAGACATCCCCGCAAAGTCCAAAATGTGGGGAAAAAAACGCATTTTATGCACATTTCGCTCGGCTCACCCATCAAAACATGCCCCCAACAACACATAGCCTACCGTCCCGCGTTCGCTCAGGTGTCCCGATGAAAACGGTACCTCACATGTGGTGGTGCACCTACCTGGGCGCCAAGGGGAAAGCCTAAAACACAAGTAACCCCAAGTCTGTTTTCAGACTGGAATTTCAGACTCTCTGCCGACCGGCGCACCATACAGATATGGGCCTCGGGTGTCCAAGCCACCATGGAAAACAGGGAATCGCATGCATTTCCGAAAAGAGGACACCTGTGGGAATCCGCAGAGGTATGATTTGGACAAATCGCCCCAGAATTTATTACCCAGACACCCCCACAATGTCTGAAATGTGGGGGAAAAATGCATTTTCCGCACATTTCACTCTGCTCACCCATCGTAACGGTTTATGGTCATAAGACTGAAAAAAAAAAAAAATGATGCCGTTTTTTATTCGAAATGCCAAGCCCCCTTTTTTTAATTTTATTTTTTCTTTACCATTTTTTTTTAATCCCGGACCCCAAGATAAATATATAATTAAAAGAGAAATTATTTTTTTTTCAACCTTATTGTTAGTCGAGATTTTTTTTGGGAGATTTTGACCGACCACCATCGAAACACACCCCAACAACACAAGGCCTACCGTCCCACGTTCCCACAGGTGTCCCGATGAAAACGGAACCTCACATGTGTGGGTGCACCTACCTGGGCACGAAGGAATAACGCTAGACCACTGCTATCCCCCCAAAGGGTTTGGGGAGCCAACCTACAGATTTAGGCCTGGGGTGTTGCAGTCACCAAGAAAAACAGTGACCCCCATGCATTTCCAAAACGAAGACACCCGTGGGAATCTGCAGAGGTATGACTTGCACCAATCGGGCCAGAATTTATTACCCACAATCCCCGGCAAAGTCCGAAATTTGTCAAAAGAAACACAATTGTCAGACATTTCCCTTTGGTCTCCCACTGAAACACTTCGCCAGCACCACATGGCCTATCGTCCCGCGTTCCCACAGGTGGCCCAATGAAAGGCAGACCTAGTATGTGTGGGTGTCGTACCTGAGTGAGAATGGGTACATCATTTGCACAGCAAGTGGTCTTTAGTGCTCCCAGTACATAGGAAAGTGCTGTCAGTAAGCCCCTTCACATGCACCTTTGCTCACACTTCTCATACATTAACGTCACAATGCAGTCAGACAAGCAAGGTGGGATTTAGCACACGGACGAGCCTCCATGCTTAGCACTAGGATTAACATCCTTGTTAGCAGTGATGCCGCGGCAAGGCACCCACCGTATCACTGGCCATTCATACACCTTTCGTGTCTGCAGTCAGTGGGCATCCGTGTCAGCAGTCACACCTCTACCAAATCACTTGCACCAGAGCAAGCGGATCTGCACACTTGTCCCATGTGTCCATGTGCTCACAATGCAACCGTGTCTCGAGGCAACATCTTTCACATCATTTTCCAGCAATTGCACATCAACTGAGCGCATTCAAATGGCATGTGCCAACAATCGTATCTGCACACTGATAGCAAGTGCACATTGGCTCCCTTGGCTACCTGGCCTACAGGCGCTGTCTCTCACACCAACTTCAAGTATGTCCATAGCAAGATTATTACAGCACTCATATGTGCAACCTTACCCACACTAAGCTATCACCCTCTAACATGCTACTCATTTCTGCAGTGCTGGGAAAGTGCATTCACAGAATGATATCTGCAGGTTCTATGTTGCTATACCTCACTCACACACTAATCGTATCCAAGTCATTCCTACAGAAAACATTTCAGCTACACCACACATACCACAAGTTACGGTAAAACAATAAAGAGGTCAGGGTGGTACGAGGTAGGCAAGACACCACCGCCATGTAGGTGTCCAAGTACCACTTTCATGACACTTCGACCTTAAGGGAGGGAGCCAAATTAGCGTGTACTATTTCTAAAATACTCCCCTTGAGTGGAGGGAACTGGAATGGTGTTCCCATCTTCATCAATGCACCCCTCCAGTGGAGGGAGCAGCACTAGCACTGCTCGTGAAGGCACGCTCAATGAAGTGATGTGAGGTGAAATGCTGTTACATTTTCATTGATGGTACACCTCCAGTGCAGAGAGCAGGAGTGCCATTCCTTTGTAAGAGGTGCACAAAATCAGAGTCCAATGGTTCCTTTCAAGGGATGATGGCCATTTCCAGAAATTAGTCCATCTCCCAATACTTTTCCTTTGTGTGGTACAAAAGGAAACAAGGCTGTAGGCAGAGGCCTGGATTGGAAGGGCATTGGGGACAGTACACCGAGTATCCTTCCTCACTCCTTGTTTACTACACACCTTACATCTTCTGTAAGGGTGTGTCTTCATTGCTGTGGCAGGAACAAAATCAGCAGTGTCGATCTTGCAATCTGGCCACATCTTCTACCTCTGGAACGGAGGGAATTTCTACATGGACCATAGTCAGCGATTGAACAATTTCTGTTTCAAAGTTCAATAAGGACCGGTTGTTTCTTGGAGTAGCTGCACAGTACACCAAATAAGCATTGTACGCTGCTATATGCATAATGCGCGTGGCCAACTTTTTGTACCAGAAGCGTGACTTGCGTTCAGCCTTGTATGACTCAAGAACTTGGTCGGCTTTATCTACTCCACCCATGTACTTGTTGCAGTCCAGAATGCAGTTGGGCTTCCACACTTGCTGAGTGTGCCCGCGCTCAGTGACTGCTGAAGTACTTTCATCATGAATAGTACTCAGCATATACACATCCCTTTTGTGGCAGAATTTTACTGCCAACAGTTCATCCCGCCGCAATGCCATACATTCTCCCTTGGCCAACTTCGTGCACACAAGTTTTCTGGGGAAGCCTTTGCGGTTACAGCGCATTGTACCGCATGCCAGTGTGTCCACATTGAACAATTCCCTGAACAGTGGAATTCCTGTGTAGAAATTGTCCACATACAAATGGTGACCCTTGTGGAGCCATGGTGTGAGAAGATCCCAAACAATATTCCCAGTTGTCGCTAAAAGGGGTGGGCAGCCCAGAGGGTTTAGGGTAGAGTCTTTCCCAGTGTAGACTCTCATGTTGCAGACATACCCAGTGGAAACGGGAAAACCCCCATAAATATGGCCATACATACAGTTCACCAATAAGCACAACTATTGCTTGAACAGATGGCTCTTGCAACAATCCCAGACACACACTTCCCCCAATCTGACATGCACTTCTCATGTGAGATTACAGTAGGTGCTCACAGAATTGGTACATTCTTCTCTGGGAAAGAGGTGAAGAACACTCTATGTCACTTTGGGCCAATGACACAGTTCTGCTGTCACAATGGCAATCAGTGGAACTTTCTGCTCCTGTGGGCCACCAATTGGACTGCACTGTGGTAAGGTGACTTGCACATGCTGCAACTTTTACTTTGGCAGGGTGACTATTCTGACAGAGGAAATGAACTCCACAGCTTGTGTGCTTTATATGCCCTCTAAATATAGACACCCTGAAAGAATGTGCACCATTCATCACAAATGGATGCCGTTTTGGACAGTTTCATTGTGAGAGCTTCGGCCACAGCTCCAGCACCACTGGTGATCTTGGGGGCAGTCGACCAACAAGGCAGAGAGGCGGCCAGAGTCACACACATCAACCGCAACCATCCTACATCTCTGCCTGCCCAACGCTACAGCTTTCCCCTCCAGGAAGGGATGGGGACCCGGCAGGGGCTCCCTGCAACCACTGCTGAACTTGGGGGACAAAAGACCCACATGGGAGACGGGCGCCCAAGGCCAGTGACATCACCCCCTGACTGTCCTTCCCCTCTGGCTACCCTGCGCTACAGCTTTGCCCACTGTGAAAGGATGGGGATTCTGGCGGGTCACACTGGGACCACTCCTGGACTTGGACGACAAAAGTGGTGGCGATTGCAATAAAATGAATGAGCTCCGTACCACGTGGGCATTCCATGCTCAGAAGAAATGACCATCTGCCTTACTACTGCAAACATTTTTGTGACACTGCTGCTAGTTATCATTACCACCAGGGCTTTAAGTGGGCCGGGGCCTGCCGGGGCTGGGCCCCGGCAGGCTCCGAAATTTCGTTTTGAGGCGGGGCCCTGCCGGGGCCCAGTAATCTCCCCTGGCAGCCCCGGCCACTACACGAAAAGGCATTTTTTTCTACAGCCTGAAGCGCTCGCACGTTTGCGAGAGCTTCAGGCTACAGAAAAAAATGCCTTTCAGCCATAATGGTGGCGCCGCACCTGCGAGGCATCCCTTTAATCCAGCGATTCCCGTCGGCCGGCGCCACCATTATGGAAAAAACGTGAGGCCGCTGAAAGCAGAGGCCTTGCTTTCTAAATACTGGAGCTGCCGCGCATTCGCGAGAGTTTCAGTATTTAGGAAAAAGGCCTCTGCTTCCAGTGGCCTCACCCTTTCAGCCTTAATGGTGGTGCTGCCCCTCCCCAGCTGGCGAGGGGCAGCACCACCATTAAGGCTGAATAGGCAGGCGCTGTCCCCTGCCAGGCAAGCCTACACAAAATAAATGCAGAGATCAGCACCCTCTCCCCATAGGGGAGAGGGTGCTAATCTCTACGAAAGGCTGCCTGGCAGGGGTGGCAGTAGCCCATTGAGCCCGGGCTCGTTAAGGGGGCGTGGCCTAACGGGCCAGCAAGACCCCCGCTGTTAGGCCACGCCCCCTCGATGAGCCCCGGCTCAATTTGTAGTGCCACTTAAGGCACTGATTACCACATTACCACATTTGTATTCTTGCAAAGCAAGCACCTTCCTCTATGCAAGCCACAACCATCATTGCCCCCAGGACCTCCCCTCTACCCATTCCCACCCATACCACTGACACTGCAGTCACAGTTCCTCCCACCACAGTAACCATCCACCTCCACATTACAATGGATATCTACAAAAGTAATATATGCAGTACTTACATCAGTCAGCGAAAGCTTTCCAGGAGCCACAACCGCAAAGGAAACAAAAAATAATTACATTCAGTACTTAGCCTACCAATGACACATCTAAACTGTCTTGGGGGTTTCTGCTAACTTTTTGATTTCTAGCATCCGATACAGGGCACATCCCAATCATCTACCACCACGGAAGGCTACACTGCACACTGATAGGAAATGGAATTAAGTCGAATAGGCGTATGGCTACCCCCAGCACAAAAAAAAAACTTGTACAGATAGCTAGCTATGTGGCAAACTGCCCTCCCAGGGGAACAGCACTGTTCAGCAGATCTGGGGGGAAATTTGTGACCTACCACGGCAACTGTGTCCCTGACAACCCCAATACCTCCCCAGAGCACCCAATCCCGTTCACACCACCAACATTACAGGCCCAGTTCCCACCCACCCGAGTCGCAATCCGCCCCCGCATAATATACAATGTTCCCATAACCAAAAGTCAATACTTACATAACAAGGGAGAAGCTTGAACTGCACAAGACCTGTAAAGGGAACAAAGGAACACATAAATTATCCGTGTCAGCCCAGCCAAACACCAAACCACCCAGACAGGCCCCCCCATTGCATGGGGCAGTAGTATTTACGCACCTTGGGGGAGGATGGGCACACTAATGTGCCCATCTGCGCCAAGCAAAGTTGGGTAAACAAAGAAAATAATACAAAATCGTAGGTTGCTTTTTAGGGGGTGCTGAGGGGCACCCTACATTGCCGGCAAATGTTGTACTGCAACGGGGTGGCACTCACCCCCCCACCCCAAATGGAGGGCCCCACCTCATGCAACCCTCCCTGGGGGCAGATATCAGCTCCTAGGAAGAGGCATCTGACCCCGGGGAGGGATGCATGACGTGGGGCCTCCCCTATCTGACGCCAGGGAGGGATGCATGAGGTGGGGCCCTCCATTTAGGGTGGGGCAGCGTGGGTCACCCCCCATTACAGTAGAACATTTGCTACCAATTTAGGGTGCCCCTCAGCCCCCCCCAAAAAACAGCCTACGATTTTGTATTTGTTTTTTGTTTACCCAAGTTCGCTTGGTGCAGATGGCCACATTAGTGTGCCAATCTGCCCCCAGGGTGCCCAAACCCTACTGCCCCATCTATTGGGGATCCTGCCCCACCATTTGTGGTGGCCATCTCCTCACCCACACCGAACAGAGGAGGGGGAACATCATGCAGCCCTTCTTAGGAGGCTCAGGGAGGGCTGCATGAGGTGTCCTCCCCAGCCATTTAGGGTGGGGGGAGAGAGCCACCACAACAGGTGGGGCAGGACCCCCAATAGATGGGCCAGCAGGGTTTGGGCACCTTGGGGCAGATTGGCACACTAATGTGGCCATCTGAGTCAAGCGAAGTTTGGTAAACAAAAAAAAGAATACAAAATAGTAGGCTGCTTTTTAGGGGGATTGAGGGGCACCCTAAATTGGCAGCAAATGTTCTACTGTAACAGGGGTGGCCCTCTACCCTCCCACCCCAAATGGAGGGCCCCACCTATGCATCCCTCCCTGGCATCAGATAGGGGAGGCCCCACCTCATGCATCCCTCGCAGGGGTCAGATGCCCCTTCCTAGGAGCAGATATCTGCCCCCAGGAAGGGTTGCATGAGGTGGGGCCCTCCATTTGGGGTGGGGGGGTGAGTGCCACCCCCATTACAGTACAACATTTGCTGCCAATTTAGGGTGGCCCTCAGCCCCCCCTAAAATGCAGCCTACAATTTTGTATTATTTTTTTTGTTTACCCAAGTTTGCTTGGCACAGATGGCCACATTAGTTTGCCAATCTACCCCCAGGGTGCCCAAACCCTACTGCCCCATCTATTGGGGGGTCTGTACCACCATTTGTGGTGGCCCTCCCCTCACCCACACCGAACGGAGGGGGGCACATCATGCAGCCCTTCCTAGGAGGCTCAGGTAGGGCTGAATGAGGTCCCCCCCCCAGCCATTTGGGGTGGGGGATGGGAGAGGGCCACCACAAAAGGTGGGGCAAAACCCCGAATAGATGGGGTAGTAGGGTTTGGGCACCCTGGGGGCAGATTGGCACACTAATGTGGCTATCTGCGCCAAGCGAAGTTGGGTAAACAAAAAAAAAATACAAAATTGTAGGCTGCATTTTAGGGGGGGCTGAGGGGCACCCTAAATTGGCAGCGAATGTTCTACTGTAACGGGGGGTGGCCCTCTCCCCCCCACCCCAAATGGAGGGCCCCACCTCGTGCATCCCTCCCTGGCGTCAGATACGGGAGGCACCACCTCATGCATCCCTCCCAGGGGTCAGATGCCCCTTCCTAGGAGCAGATATCTGCCCCCAGGGAGCTTTGCATGAGGTGGGGCCCTCCATTTGGGGTGGGGTGGTGTGAGGGCCACTCCCTGATGCAGTACAACATTCGCTGCCATTTTAGGGTGGCCCTCAGCCCACCCTAAAATGCAGCCTACAATTTTGTATTATTTTTTTTGTTTACCCAACTTCGCTTGGCGCAGATGGCCACATTAGTGTGCCAATCTGCCCCCAGGGTGCCCAAACCCTACTGCCCCATCTATTGGGGGGCCTGTCCCACCATTTGTGGTGGCCCTCTCCTCACCCACACCGAACGGAGGGGGGGCACATCATGCAGCCCTTCCTAGGAGGCTCAAGGAGGGCTGCATAAGGTGTCCCCCCCAGCCATTTGGGGTGGGGGGTAGAGGGCCACCAGAAAAAGTGGGGCTGGACCCCCAATAGATAGGGCAGTAGGGTTTGGGCACCTTAGGGTCAGATTGGCACACTAATGTGGCCATCTGCACCAAGCGAAGTTGGGTAAACAAAAAAAAATATACAAAATTGTAGGCTGCTTTTTAGGGGGGCTGAGGGGCACTCTACATTGCCGGCAAATGTTCTACTGTAACAGGGGATGGCCCTCTCCCTCCCACCCCAAATGGAGGGCCCCACCTCATGCATCCCTCCCTGGCGTCAGATAGGGGAGGCCCCACCTCATGCATCCCTCCCATAGGTCAGATGCCCCTTCCTAGGATCAGATATCTGCCCCAGGGAGGGTTGCATGAGGTGGGGCCCTCCATTTGGGGTGGAGGGGCTGAGTGCCACCCCCCCATTGCAGTACAACATTCGCTGCCAATTTAGGGTGGCCCTCAGCCCCCCCTAAAATGCAGCCTACAATTTTGTATTATTTTTTTCGTTTACCCAAGTTTGCTTGGCGCAGATGGCCATACTAGTGTGCAAATCATCCCTCAGGGTGTCCAAACCCTACTGCCCCATTTATTGGGGGGCCTGTCCCAGCATTTGTGGTGGCCCTCTCCTTACCCACACCGAACGGAGGGGGGGCACATCATGCAGCCCTTCCTAGGAGGCTCAGGGAGGGCTGGATGAGGTGTCCCTCCCAGCCATTTGGGGTGGGGATGGGAGAGGGCCACCACAAAAGGTGGGGCAGGACCCAGAATAGATGGGGCAGTAGGGTTTGGGCACCATGGGGGCAGATTGGCACACTAATGTGGCTATCTGAGCCAAGCGAAGTTGGGTAAACAAAATAAAATAATAAAAAATTGTAGGCTGCCTTTAGGGGGGGCTGAGGGGCACCCTAAATTGGCAGCGAATGTTCTACTGTAACGGGGGTGGCCCTCTCCCCCCACCCCAAATGGAGGGCCCCACCTCGTGCATCCCTCCCTGGCATCAGATACGGGAGGCCCCACCTCATGCATCCCTCCCAGGGGTCAGCTGCCCCCTCCTAGGAGCAGATATCTGCCCCCAGGGAGGGTTACAAGTGGTACCCCGTTTCTACTTCGGTTGGGGGGGCACACCCCCTTTTTTTCAGTAAAAAATCCATGGTGGCTAGTAGCCGCCCCACCCTCACCCCTACCCCCACCCCCTTCTCCCATCATTTAATTTTCTTTTTTACATTCCCTGGGGGCAGATGGTCAGCCATCTGCCCCAGGGTTCACATGCATGTGCTCCCATGCTTTGGGGGCCGGGAGGGGGAGAGGGCTGCTTACTTGAAGCAGCCCCCTTGCCCCCCAACTCACAAACGAATCCATGGTGGTCTAGTGGGTTGCTGGTCACGGATCGGGCGCTCTGCGCCGTCCCTTGACCAGCAATGCCTCATATATGTGGCATACACCACTTTTTGCCATATCCCTGGTGGTCTAGTGGGCCCCAGGGCCCCAAACCCCGTCCCTCCTCCCCCTTCCCTCGATTTTGTTTTTCCTTTTCACCCCTGGGGGCAGTGATCATCTGCCCCCAGGGGTCTCTGACGCTGTGGCCCCATGCTTTGGGGCCATGGGGGTAAAGGGGGCCGCTTACCTAGTAAGCATCCCCCCTACCCCCGCGTCACAAACAGATTTGTATTGATCCGGTGACATTGCTGCCCGCGGATCACGCTCCCTGCGCCCGATCCGCGGGCAGCAATGCCACACAATGGGTATCGTTGTAAAGGGACTGAGCAAAGCAGGGTGGAAAAACCGAAGAGCCGGCTCGTCGGTGGCAACCTGGAGCGGTTTCCACTGACGAGCAGGCTCATCGGTGGCACTTAAGGGGTTAAACATACGGTTTTGGAGGTTTTTGGCGCACACAAGAGTTTTGTCGCCATTGTTTCTGTTCCTTGCACCATAACTATCAGAGTGATGCTGCATAAGAGAGCACAGTGGGTCAATACATCCCACAGATCAATAGCAGGGTAAGACCAAAGTATAAACACAAAGACAGCTAGCACAGGCCGATGAACGTCACTATCGGCAGGTAGCATACGTTTAATCACTAAAAACAAATATTCTCAATGAAATGAATACGGATACTGATCTTGTTTCCAATTTCTGATGAAGAACTGACATTTAGGCATAACTTTGATATGTATTTCTAAAAGTTCATTTATTTCAGAATTCCTGGAATTCTCTGCACGTCTTTGCACTCCCTGCTCAAATATCTATAAGGAGTGTCCATTGAATTCCAGTCCAAATAAGGCATATTAATCACTCGTTATTTTATCGTCCTTCTTCTTTGTCATCGATCGGGTCTGCACATGTGGAAATTCTTCTTCTTGTCTTGCTTCTGGATCAGCATCGGTGGGAGGGCAGGTCTCTACTTTATAGATCTTCACATCGCCCATGTTTAGCCAAGCTCTTCTTCCCTGTACTCTAAAAGCAGAGGGGGACACTTCCTTGATGATTGTCATGATCTCTGCTTCCAAAAGATCAGGACTTGCCCGACTCCCTTGGAAGCAGACCCATAACCCCGGTTCCGAGTGCCAGCCAGTCCCAATTGGGACCTTTTGGACCCTGTCCTGGCGCCAGTGGCACCAGGCTCATAAAGATGCCCAGTCCCAGCACTGGAAGCGCCGGGCTCATAATGCTTGGGTGGACTTACCTGCAGCAGACCATGCTGCTTACTTACCTGCCAGTTGAACCCCGGATCCTCTTCTGTTTGGGACTACTTTTCCTGTTGGGTGGGGCAGGAGCCACTCCCTAGGTTCAGAACACTGGAACACTTCTGGAAAGCAGGAACTCTTTTCTTACCTAGGCGTGGCTGTGGAAGGAGACACCTAAGCACTACAGGAGGCTATTTAAACCACACCCGATGGATGAATCTTGCTTTGTGTTATTCTGCATTCTCTGCAGCAGAACGCTCATCGTGTCTTCTGCTTCTGATCCTGGGCCTAAGGAAACAAAGGCTTACCATCCTGGAATCCAGTCTTCAGCAGCACCTGTAAAGACAAAGAAAGAACAGGTTAGCACTACGGTCTTCAGTGGGAGCGCACCTCTTACCTGGTCCATCGGCTGTCACCAACGCCTCACGCTGCATTCCGGCATCTGAAAGACAAAGGCTTACCTACTCTTCGCATGTTCCGGAGGTCTTCGCACTGCATTCCGGCATCTGAAAGACAAAAGCTTACCAGCTCTTTGCACGCTCCGGAGGCCTTCGGCGCTGCATCCCGCATCTGAAAGACAAAAGAAGGTGCGTTTAAAGACATTGGGCAACTTTATTACTCACGTGCCATTACTCCTTCCCACGCCGAATCCAGTGGGTATTCCAGCAACCTTCAGCTTCTCTAAAGCTCCAAACTTGTACCTGCAAGATAAAAGGGACAGTTAGTGCGCATCGTGAAGCAGGCTACAAGCGCTTACCTACGTGCTTCCAGGCGCTTCTATTCCTCACGCGGGTTCGATCCTCAACTCTCATCAGCCCGCCATCCGCCATCGCCGGAACTCTGCAAAACAAGAGATATCATTACAAAAGACTTTTAAGACATTTGAAGCGCCCAGAACTTACCGTTCGTGCAGTTAACGACGGACAGCAGTCCTCTGAGGTCAAGAGGCCTGCACCCTTATCCAGTGAAGGAACTGGTTACGGCACCCTGGCCCGAGGCAGATGGAGAGCTCGGCGTTCACTTACCTAAGGTGAGGGCGTTAACCTTTGGGGTTCTACAGGAGAAGAGAAAGGGAAGAGGAGAGAGGCAGCCAATAACCCCAGTTCATTAATCCCATATTTTCTATCTGCAGACATCTTACTCTTCGAGTCAGACATACAGTTCACAGAGGTCCAGCCCAAAGAGCCAACCGTGTGTTACACATCACCTTTGAAGATACGGCATTCACCCAGTCAAGACCGGCGCCTCTGCGGGAATCAGGTGAGCGTTATAATGATAAAAGGGCAATGGAAACGTGGCTCATGCCACTTCCTGGTGACATTTTTAATTAGGACTAGGTCCCCAACAAATAACTTAGGTGATGGTAAAGGTTCACTTGGATTGGTTATTGAATTATCTTCTTCTGTGTTCTTAGATCGACTCCCATGGCGCTTGACTTGATCTGAAATGAAAGACATGCTAGAGGTCATACATGTCAAATAATCATTCATCTCAACCCCTAAAGTTTTAGCTACACTCTGGGCATCACTTCTACTCTTAGGCAGAGGTGTAAGGGGCATTCTCATATGATGCCCTATAACTAACTCATGCAGGGTGAGGTGGTGGTCTGATAACGGCTGATTCCGAAGGGCATATAAGGCTAGGGGTAGGAAACACAGCCATCCCTTTTTCAAAGTCAATTGGATCTTGACAATCCTTCCTTTGAGGAGGCTGTTGAGTCTCTCACATATTCCGTTTGCTTGCAGGTGATAAGCAGAAGAGAATGTGCGCTTTATGCTTAATAGAAGCCCTATCGGTTCAAATAGCTCATTGACAAAATGCTGCCCGTTATCGGATCTCAGCACCTCACATACACCAAACATCGGGAACACCTTGTGCATTAAATCCTTTGCTGTGCAAGTCGCATCAGGGTATGTACAGAGACCTGCCTCAATCCATCTAGAAAAGGGACACTTGACCACTAATAGAAACCTATATCCATTACACGCCTGCAGCATATCGACATAGTCGACATATAAATGCTAAATGCATCATTCGGTCGAGGTATTACTCCTTTAATCATTCTCATTGTATGCCCAGCAGTAAACCTTTGACACACAATGCAGTTTACCATAAAAAGTGCAACGTTTTCCAGCAGATTAGGAATGAACCAGTCTTCTGCAATCGTAACAGCAAGACTCTCTTAAGTTACATGCGTGGGATAATGCATCTGTTCGATCAACAACTTTAATAAAGTTACTGGCATCACTGGCTTCCCAGTGCTGTCCTTTCGACATAAAGCTTCCGTAGGGGATAAGGAACAGCCCCTTTGTTTCCATAATTCATTGCTCTTCTTGCGGCACACTTCCTTGAATCTCTATTAATTGGGTTATCGACGATTTATTAAACCCCTCTTGCACTAACATTGTTAAAACTACTTTTTCTTTAATACTCTCAATGCAAGAGATCAAATCTGTTCGCTTGGTGTGCGCTGCGCATTTAATGACCGGTATGGCCACTGGGAGTTGTAGCACCTTAATGAGCCTATCCAATAAGGATGCATGTTACACTGGAGAACCTGCGCAGAGGTAGCCCATTCGTTTGCAGTGTGACATACTGAGGGCAGGGTTAACGTCATGTAGGCAGAGTAACTGTAGACTGTCACTTCCTACTCTTCATGTTTTTCAAGTGTGACAATAAGTGCTACTAATTCTGTTGCTTGCTCTGAAAAGTGAGGCGGTAGCCTTGCACTCTCTACTACTTCAAATTCCCCATTTAACCTGTCTTATTACTGCAGTGCCTGGATGCCTTTCCCCACTAGTCTGATCAATTTTCGAAGAGAATCTCCCCTCCCGCTAAAGCATTCTCTTTCACACAGTGTATATCATCATAAAATTCAACATAATTAGCACAGTCATGCACACAATCGCCTTCTTCCACTGACACAGCTATAAATGTGGCAGGATTCACTATTTTACATCTTACAATTTTAATTGCTGGGTTAGGAAACTCAGTGGGCCTCATTACGACTCAGGCGGTAAGGGTTTTACGGCGGCGTTAACAGCGCCGACCCTTACCGCCTGAGTACGAGGTCCCTTAGCGGCCTGGCGGACTTAACACCTGCTTTTAGCAGGTGTTAAAATCCATGGCGCTAAGGGACCATGGAGTTAATTACGCCACCGTAATTTACGGTGGCGTAATTAACGCCTTCCCCACTCCCATTATGCCCTATGGGGCAAAAATGGGAATGGGGAAGGGTAAATGGGGATTGGGGACTTACCGCCCCGCCAACCTCGGAATGGGGCGGTAAATCCGCCAACCACCATGGCGTAAACGTAGTTTACGCCATGGTGGTAAGGTCACGGCCCAGGCGGTAACTTACCGCCTGGGTCGTAATGAGGCCCAGTGTCTACAATCTGTTTAATCAGTCTCATATACTGGATAAATCTGCATGATCCCCCTTTAGATAGTTTACGCCATGGTGGTAAAGTCACGGCCCAGGCGGTAACTTACCGCCTGGGTCGTAATGAGGCCCAGTGTCTACAATCTGTTTAATCAGTCTCATATACTGGATAAATCTGCATGATCCCCCTTTAGATTTCTTGATTGGATACACTGTGGTATTACATGATGATTCTAATGCCACCAGAATTCCCTGATTCATCAGCGCTGAAATAGTCTGGAATATACCATTGTCAGCTTCTCGAGATATGGTGTACTGTTTTGCTCATGGTAAAATTGCTCCTGGCTTACGCTTTATTTTTACCTCTCCTATCCCTTTCAATAAATGTACGTCATAAGGGCATGTGGTCCAAAATGCACTTGGCACCTTTTCCAAGTCTTCCTGAAGAAATGCTGGTCTTTGTTGCATTATTGCCATTCACTGAGGAACTTCCCTTTTCTCTATTCTTATCCAATATTTAATGCTCATGAAGAACATCACTTCATCATCACTTCAATCTTCCCTGAACATATCATCATCAGTTATGCCAGTCAAGCTATACCCTTCCTCAAGAGCTATCAATGTTCTCTATGGTCTACCCTCATCGTCTACTCCTTCGAGCATTGCCATTTCCCTTTGTACTATGGCTGCTTCCAATTCTATATGAATAGTCCGTACACCTTCCTCATCCATAGGTATATGTGGCCTAACAGACATTCATCAGGTATTCTCACAATCTTTCCCACCATGCCAGGTAGCCATGTCAGTAAATGCTCACTCCATGTAGAAAAATCTCTGCATCTATTGGAATGCCTCGCAGGGCCACTTACTCAGTGAACACCAGTATGAACTCTCCTATGTTTCAATAGTGTATTCCTGGAGTGGAGCACACTATTCCTTGATCAGTAAATGAAATCATCAGATTAAATCTCTTCCAAAAAATATTAACCAGTGTCAGACATCAATATAACAAGGGAATGGACAAATCACATTCTCCTAGGGAGACTGGTAATTTATCAGTAAAAGGAACTCAACTTGTAGCTCCGGAAAAACATTTAGCAATCATGATTATACCTGACATTGGATATTTTCCCTCTCGTATACATGAACGAGTTGCTCCAGTGTCTACAAGAAAAGAAAAGGATGTGCCTCCTATCGTCACTTCGATCCTTGGTTTCTTGTGGGGGTCTGGTGTCACAGATAGTACTGAACACATCAAGTCATCCTGTGAGCTGTCCTATTGTGAAAGTATTTCCTCCTACCAAAGTGACACCTCCTACTCTGCGTGTCAATACTTGTCTTGTGTTTGCATATTGCTGTGTCTGCATAGGGGCTTGTTGCGACTGCCCTTGTGGTGGATTCATTTGTACTTGTCCCTGCTGTGGTGCCTGTTGTACTCGCAGTGCTTGTGTCTGATAAGATGCGTGATCCTGGAAAAGCCTTCTCTGGGTGTGTGCTATGTGGTGGAGGGTAACCTGTTCCCCTCTTGAGAACTGTCCATTTTATATATTCCATTGGCTCCCACATACGTGTGCAATATGTCCTGTCATTCCACAATTCCATCTTACTGAAGGAACTCTCCTATCAGTCCCTCCTTGATTATATCCTCCCTGAACATTCTGGTTCTCATTCTGTGTACCTTGAAATCCACGCTGATTATTTTGAATCCGCCTCCTCTTCCTCTGTAACTCATACCTCTGTCTTGTGGTGTAAACCAATATCCACCTTCATCCATCGGGCGCAGATTATTCACCTGTGATGTACCCATTGCATCCTGCATTCCCAATCCTTCTCCGCTTGTCAATACCGCTCCTTCTATGACTAATTTTGGCAACTTTATCTGAACTAATTTGGCTTCTTCTATTTTCCTATTCTCATCTTTCTTCTTGTTCTTCTCTTGTAATAACCAACAATGGTGTACTATAATCAGCTGTATCTCAGCCAATGGCTCTGCTTCCATCCCTACTTGTTTTTTTCATCTTCCTCTGTACTGGCTCAGGCAACCTCTGACATCAAATGCAGTAAAATAATGCAACTGTCTTTTCCCATGGCTCGCGAGTTCCAAGATGACACTTATCCTGAATATCCTGAATATAAGCAATACATGTCATAATTGCACCCATATCCGGTGTGTCAGGATACTGTACCCTGAGTGCCCTCCAAACATCCGATTTACAATTATTAAGCGGTGCTCCATAATGAGTCAGAGGTGACATCATACTACATGGTAAATAATGAAAAACTTACTAGGGATTGTGATAGGCTTAAGGTGAACTTCTAAGTATACATTACATGGGAACTGGGATTGTGATTGCCTACCCACTGTACAATGGACAATATATGCCTACCTCTAAAACATGTAATCTTCAAAACCATTAAGTATACAGTTTTCAATTGGTCTTCAAACTATAAGGTCCTTCATTATACAGACCTCTACAATTGGTCGGCACGCTTTTGCCATTTCTGGAAGCACTTAAGCCCAGACCGAGGTGCGAAGAAGTGGGTCTAACTCTATCTCCCTACCCAATTATCCCAGCTTCTCTCATCGCCCGTGCCTTCTGCCATGAAGATTGTCTTTGAACTTGGCCTTGCAAAGTATCCTTGTCTCTGGGAACACATGGGAGTGCAGGCACACACTATTGTTGTTTTAGGACTTCAAGTTCTACTCTATTTTCATCCTTGGCTAACTTGACAGGAGACCACAATTTGGTCCATTTCGCAGGTTTCAAATGTCTTAAATGAATACAACCTGGCACTTTTGGTGTTCTTTCCCTGCAACAAGAGATGATTCATCCATCACAGGTTCACTCCTTGGAAAAATAGATAACCGACCTTGGATGCTTCAATCTTGACTTCAGGCCAGACAGCTTGCCACGCAGCTCCACAATTTCAGCTTATTCTTGCTGCAACACAATTCTACCTTTCTTCTTCATGGGTCTTGGCTTACTAAAATGTATGATACCGATGTCCATATTCTGTACAGTGGCGGCTCCTCCTGCATTCTATTCACTACATATAACCAGCTTCTATGATGACTTACTCTACCTTGCATTTCAGCATCTGTACAATTATTGAACGGTTGATTCTTTGCAGCACTTTGTGCAAGTATGATCTTCTTTTTCATGTTTAAGAGTTCACTCTATTCTTTACTTCGTCATTAGTTTGTGTAGGATCCATATATTATTTTTCAGCCAGTATCTCGGTATGTCGCACATGTCTCTTGTGACGTGACTAGCTTCTCTCTTTGCTCTTTTTCATATTCCTTCAGGTAGCTCCTCCCTCAGATTGTCATCTCTACAGGGATACATTTGATAAGGTTGTTGCAATGGATATCTTCTTTCGAATATACAATGCAGTATTGGCACAACTCCTGGTGTCAAACATGGCAGGTTCTCAGACTCACAACATATAGGATGTAGGGGGGGCTGGATTTCCTGCATAGGCATGCAACTGCAACTCTTCAGTACGCTTCTTTCCCTGTCCTTCACTTAAACAGGTGGTGCATCACCTCTTCTGGACATATATAGGATCAGTTAGTATCTTTACAGGGACATTCAGACAAGGTTTTCTAGTGCACAGAGTAGGGGCTTTTTCATCTCTCTTGTTTTCCTCTCTTGTGTTGCATTCATCCCCCAGGTTTCAGTCCATTAACATGGTCTTGACTATGGCATGTTGTTATATAAGATCCTGTGTATGCTCAGTACTCTGCTACTATTAAACCAACACCCTTTCTCTCTCCCTTGCCTGCTGAACCATAATGTAGTGTTAAGCCCTCACCGTAGAAGGGTGGCATGACCAGACACAGCCTGCTGGCCTGGTACATGCCTGACCCAAGAGATGGAAGGTTCCCTGTGAGGGCTTACAACCATTACTGACCAATCCTGCACCCCCTCCCCCCTGCGTGCTTAATGCTATTAACATCCCAGGCTCCCTCTGGGTTTTTTATAGGATTTCTTTTCTCATGGAATTGGGTTCTGGATGTAAGCATAACCCTTATTCCCTGTATATGAAACACAAAAAAACAAGATGTCCAGCATACCACACAGAAAGGGACATAGGAATTCTATCTATGTTTCTGGTTGCCATTGGGTCAGTGAGGAGCTGAAGATTTGATGCCTCTGGGTCACTAACTGTATATATTGCATCAAACTATGTTGGCTCCCCTCTTTTTTTCCTTATCTCCTTTTTTTCGTTCTGCTACCTGCCATTCAAGTCAGTCTCTTGAATGAAGCAATTTAGGACTTATTTTGTTATGCACCCTGTCTGTTTACCCTCATTGTCTCCCTCATGCTCTTCCTCTGTATATTTTGCACTTCGCTCCTTATACTAGGAGGTGGAATCAAGCCATCCCAGGGCTTAACTGGGAATATGCTGTGACACCTCCCACTTCCCCCACACTTACACACCTGACATAAGCCCCACCCAGCCACTTTTCCCTGCCCCTTTCTTTCATTTATTGACTCTTAGATCAAGGGTATCTCTTGCTCGGGCCTTAAAAGTGAAGGGCAGATGAAAAAAAGCTCAACTCCTGTGTTGATCTGCTCGGACCGGGAGACCCCAGACTAGACTCCCTGGCTCCTCTAAAATCAGGTAAGCTCAATCGAATATGTGTTTCACCCTTCGCTACCAACAACCCATCCCTGCTATCACCACTCATCAGCAACCACGCTGCTCACCAGCAACATCATGACACCATATTGCAGCAATCTCACTCACATCATCATAGACCTTATCAGCCCACCTTCATCCACAACTACAAGAAAGCTGCTCAACAATCAATCATGCAGCTAACATCACTGACCTCCTCACCACACATGACTTAGATGCTATCTTCATTACTGAGACCTGGATGACATGCACTTCCACCACATCCTAGATGTCCTCATCCCCGATGGCTACAGAATTCTGCAATGAGACCATCCAAACAACGTTGGCAGAGGCTTTGCCATCATTCACAAAGCCTCATGGCCCTGCAACCTATGGAACATCACCACCATTGCCTCTTTCAAAAGTATTTCCTGCCACTTCTCTCTCTGCCACTTCCCTCTCTCCCCAATGGAGAGTGTCACTTTTTACCTCATCTACTGACCACCCAAGTCCTCTTTCATCGAAGACTTCACAGACTTGGTCACCACAATGTCTCCAACACATGCTAACAACATCATCCTCAGTGACTTCATCATCCCTGGCAACCCAGCAACCAACTCATTGAAAGAAGAACTCCACTCTCTACTCAACAGTCTGAACCTCACACAGCACACGAAAGACCCAACTCACACGACGGGTAATATCCTCAACCTCGTCATCACCACCCTCCCCGCCCTCCATCACAGCTCTTCAACCCCGCTCTACTGGTCACACCATCTAGCAATCCCTTTTGGCATTAGCCACACCACACCAGTCAAACATACCCATTGAAAACCCTGCAAATAAGACTTCCAATCATACAAGAACTTCCCAGTGGATTCTCTCATGAAAGACCTCACAAAGCTCCACTTCAGATAGGTTGATTGATGTTGACTTAGCAGGACTGCGACTCGCTCCTCCAAGAACTCAACACCACACTCAAAACCAACATTAACCACCATTCCTCAGTGAAACAACGCATCTTCAAACTAAACCTTCCACACCCTGATATTCTCAAGAACTCAATTTCAACAAATTAACCATCAGAAAACAATAGAAGACTTGGGAAAATTCTGCAGTGCATCCAACCAGAGATGACTGATCACCGTTGCCAAGGCCGACTATTACCAAAACACCATAGCCAAGGCCAAAAGTGAAAGCAGGGGCCTCTTCAGAGCAACCAAGCACTGCATCAACCCTTTGCCCACCTCACCCTTACTGCATTCCAATGAGAAAGCCACTGCCATGAACTCTTTCTTCATCAATAAGATCAGCTTGATCTGCCAACACATAGACACCAGCAGAGTACATATCCCATTTTGTAAAACCACAACCACCTGGACAACTTAAAAGACACTCACCAAGGAAGAACTTACTGCCATTCGAGCATCCCTCAAGGCCACACATCATATGCGGATGACATCCTCCCTGTCCCCGAACTCAAGACACATCTGACTGAAACAATGCTGCCTACCTGACAATCATCAACTGCTCCCTTACTCAAGGCACCTTCCCCTCAACCCACTAGACTGGACTAATCATCTTGCTTCTCAAGAATCCAACACTGAACCCTATCGACCTCAGCAACTATCACCACACCACCCATCTTCCCTTCCTAGGTAAGGTCCTTGAGAAAGCTGCAGCCATGCAACTCTTCCAACACATTGATACCAACCACCTCATTCAGTCCTACCAATCTTGCTTTAGACCCAAATGTAGCACAGAAACGGCTACCATTAAGGTGATCCACAATGCCCTTATAATCCTTCATGATGGCCATCCTTGCCTCCTGGTTCTCCTTGACCTCTCAGCACCATTTGACATAGTAGACCACCAGACACTTACCGACAATCTACATCACCACATGGGGATCAATGAGATCGTCCTCAGCTGGTCCAAATCGTACCTTCCTAATCCCCACCAGTTTGTACAAATGGACTCCTCCAGAACTCCACCCATCTCTTGTGGAGTCCTGCAAGGATCCATCCTCTCCCCTGTCATCTTCAATCTTTACATGGAATCACTTGGAACACTCCTTGCTCCATACAACATCCACATCCACCAATAAGCAGATGACACACAGCTATACCTCAAGATATCTGTTGTCAATCCACAGGCTCAAGGCCAGGGATCCAGTTGTGCATGTCCAGTGCTTACCTGAAGATCAAACCTTCCGAGACTGAATTCCTACTGCTGACCAACAACACTAAACACCCGGACATCCAGACCTGTCTCTCTGCTATGTACCTCAAGGGCTTCACACTCCAGTTGACCACCTGCCCAAAGTCCCCTGGGTTCGACATCAATAGATACCTGTCCTTCACATGGTTCATAGCAAGAAAGACACAAATGGCTTGGTACCAACTTCATCTCCTGCGAAAAATAAAACCCTTCATCTCAGAAAACAACTTCAGATCTGCTTCCCAAGCCTTGGTCCTCTACCACTTGGATTGTGGCAATGTCCTTTATGAAGGCCTTCGAGCAATTACCCTGCGCCTCTGAAATGTGTTCTTCATTCTCCAGCATGACTCATCAAAGGTCTCTGTAAATGTAACCACATCACAACGACCCTCCTCGATCTGCACTGGCTCCCGCAGCAAGCCTGTATCATTTGAAAATTCTGTAGGATCATCTACAAGGCTGTCAAGCTGAAGTCCCCAAGCTACCTCACTGAGAAACTCAGCATCTCTTCACCTCTATGATTCACCAGAAGTAAGGACATGTGCACACTTGAACTCTGCCAGAGCAGGAAGGAAAACAACAGAAGACAGGCTTTTTCTGTCTATTCCCTAAGACTGGATCCTAATCCCCATCAACATCCGGCTCACTCCTTCACTTCTACAGTTCAGGAAGGAGCTCAAGACCCTTCAAGGAATGGCTACTCCCTAACAACTAGGTCCATACAGCATGCTCTCCCCACCTAACCTGAGACTGTGTGATCTGATCCCCACTGTTTCCTCCTCTAGCTACTTGTAGATCCATTGCTGAATATTGCCCTCCTTCCCCTTTTGTTAGTTTCCCACTCCCTTGCTTCTACGCTCCCTAACGGTATTCTTCCCCCTGGGATTGTAAAGCACTCCATTGCTCCCCAAAGCTAGAGGTCTATGCTCAAAAATATCCTAATAGGGAAGTCTAATGTTAGATGTCAACTTAATGTATTTCTTATAACATTGCGGAAATTTGAATGTTTTTGTATGGAGAACATTTTGACCAAATACCAGAGACTACGCTCCATTGCGACTCATAGAACTAATCACACACTAACATAAAGCCAATCTCGTTTTGTTATTTACTGAGAGGAGAGATTTTAGTTCACTAGTAATTGACCAACTCAATAGTACCATCTTATGCCACCTATGAATCAGGTGACATCACAGAAATGAATACTTATGATGACTTCAGGGCAGAGACTGGAAGGAGAGTTGCACACAGCAAGCCGTGTAACCACCTAAGGGTATGTCCTTCCAATTTAGGATGTCCTTTGCAAGAAGAGTGAGGTCTGGCAGTTTTTTGAGTAAATCATAGCCACTGGCATTGCCCTGGAAAACCTCCAAAGTACTTTTTTTTTTTGCCTGCTACACTAATATAGAAAGTCGAATGGGTATTCCCAAACATGGGTCCCAAGAACCCTATGCCTAGTGATAAAAGCTACTCCTCATGTGTGATCCCAGTAGGGATCAAACGTGTCTGAGATTACCACAGGTCTCATGCATAATGGGTGCAATCTAACAGCTACCACAAGAAGGACCTTTGTGGGGATAGACAATTGCATATGGCCTTTCCCATTCTTTGGCAGGTTGAACAATAATTGTTTGAAGGGATGCTGAGATTGTGGATACATTTGGGAAGGTACGACATAGTGTACACAGAAACCTACACTTCTAAATGATCTGCCCTCCCCCAGCAGAAGCTTGTTAAAAACCATAATTAACTTGAAATGTGACCTTTCCTCTCTCCCCTCCAGCTCCAACCCATTCACACCTGACTGAATGTATACTGCAGGAGCCTACAGTTCAGCATTTCAGCGCTGGAATGTCGTCCCCAGTGAGTTTGACGTAGATGGTCCATTCTAGAGCAAAGGTGTTCATGTGCCGGTCAATCTCTGTGATAGAATGAGAACCTGTGTTTGAACATGGTGTGCGCCTCTTCAGCTGGATTTATTATTTGTATGGATTTAGTCTCTGATTTTGAATGCATATGTTTTTATATACTCTATGTTCATAGGGTGCAGAACATAAGCATCGGATGAATAGATGAATTTCACAAACAGGTTATGCTTGGAACCTGAGGAAAGGCATTGTGGCTATGTTGGTGTAGCACTGTTATATTATTATATTATTGTGTATGAAGAATTTCAATTTGTGGATTGCCTTGATCTTGTCTGATGTTTTAAAATATGTCGAGGTATTATATGCATTTCAAAATATTGCCCAGTACTGAAATCTGAACTTTTTATGATTTGTAGCAAGATTCATTTTGGTTTCATATTTGTATGTACTTTTAAGGTATTTTGGTATGTTATTCTTACCGAAATAAAGTTTAAGAAAGAAAGAAAAAAAAGTTATTCAACCAGAGAAAGAACTTTGTAACTTTATGGGAATCCTGCTGAAAGAACCAGGAACTCCCTTTTAACAGTGTCAAGGAAAGAACAGAAGTTGTTGAATTTCAAACTGTGTCCACGTTTTGCAGGGGAGGTCAGGAGTCCTCCTCTTTGCACTACTCTACAAGGACTTTGTTTTGCACTATATCTTTAGAGTGAGATTCAAAGTACAACAGAGGACAATAACTGGAACTGCAAGGGGTGGGGGTCAACCACCAGTAATTCCAAGGCAAGTGGGGCGCAGAACACCTCCGCAGGCTAATTTATGTTTCTTATTTTATTAGTGGTAGGGCAGGCAATAGGACAGAATAGGATTAGGACAGAGGACTATTGCTATTTTGAAGACATCCTGGCAAACACCTTCTTTATTATGTTGGAGCATAGGGAACAACTACCAGTAGAAGTAGGGCCTTTCCTTTTATAATGTCAAACCAGTTACAAACATGTCTTCGTGTCTTTCTCCTATGTCTGGCTTGGCACAGGACGGTCTGGAGCACCTTAATGAAATGTAGCATCGGATGGGTGAATCTGGTATTGATGGGGAGGTTCAAGAGACTAGGTCAGTGGCGGTGGTGGGTAGATGGAGACAGAAAAAGCCTGTCTTCTGGGTCTTTCCTTCCTGTACCTCCAATATAACCTTCCTGCAGACACAAAGTGGGTGTACAATCTGTAAGGCCTCTATTGAACCCAAAATCATGACATAACTAATTTGCAAAATGCAGGCATATAGTGCAAATACGTAAGCAGTGGGTGCGTGCATGCATCTTGAGTTGCGGTACCCCAGCCCCAAAACCGCGTCCCTGTACACCAAAGAATCCGACCACACACCTTCAGTACATAACATTGCAGTACAGTGTCAGCAGAGTTGCAGAACCAGGGCTGCAATTAACAGCATGAGCTCGGCCAGAGGGCAAACTGGATCTTGCAGCTCAAATGTCAAAAGGATTACTGTGTCTTTTAGAAGTAGATGGACGAGTAATATGGTCTGCCTCACACGATCAGTGGCCTCCAGAATTGCAATTGTTATAGTAATTTTGCTACGGAAGCAGATTGGGAATGTATGTCGTATCTGTATTTGTTTTTTTTTATTATGCTGCACTATAGTGTGAAAACAGAAAAATAACATGAGGCCGGGAAGCCCAAAAAGAAACACACCAACACAGGTTACAAAGAAACATACAAGTGCTTTATTTCAAGCTACAACAGTTACCAAGTCAATTGACAAACGGATAGCTATTCGGCTCTCAGTATAACATAACAAACTTCAACGAGGGTTCGATGTGTTAGTGAGAGAGCGCATATTGGAATACCCAGGCCTTTTATACAATTTGTCCAGCCCTTGGCCAACCCTCTTGCGGGATAACCATTCTGCAAAATATTTAATTCTGGTCTTAGGGTTCCTTGCCAGGTCAATCCTTTAATATATGCATTTCGATTAGTTTCGCTGATATAAGTAGTACATTTACATATAGGTCAACAGTAGGACAAGGTCTCTGTTCGCGACCCCGACAAGTGGCCTGCAGGCATATTAATTATTCAGTTGTACGGAGGTCACAATGGCCAGAATCTTACTCAGAATGTCATTTGGCCTCCATTTTGATGTTCAGGGTGACTTCTACATAACAAGAGAACCTAAAATGGCAGTTTAATCCAAGATGGCGGCTTACATTAATTTCTCTAAGGTCAAGACCTTGTCGTGGAGTTTGTTCGCGCATGATGTTTAGACAACTTGGCGTAGGCCAATACACATGCAATTATTACAATAGGAGGCATAATATTGTTTCTATTCCGACAATAGTGTATTTTAACAAATAGGCTGTAAAGTCCAGTAAGGCTAGATGTTGGAGCTGACCAACTCAATGAATGGAGGTTCTCATAAACTTCTACAAACTGCTATGCATCCATGGTGAGTATGGCAACTGCAGCACAGGACTGACAAAAACACCTTGCATAACAGGAAGACACGAACCACTGAAAAATGGAGTATCCAAAGCTTTTCAAGATACAAAGAAACAAAAGAACAGACCTTTGCAAGAGCCTAGCACATGACAGACACCCTACAGTATCAGCTGTGCACCCCAATTCTGAATAACTAAGCAAAATCACAGACTGGATCATCTGAAACGCCCATATGTAGCATCAGGCACCATCTCGACATTCCTGGTGCGCAGTGATACTGACTAGGACGTAGACCTGGGATGTGTCTATGGGCCTCCAATAATTTGAATTCTGGCCTTCAATACCTGTATCCCCTCATAACCTCCGTATTCTTCAGATTAGGACTATAATAGTGGGCGTGTCGTTCTTCCATGCTCTCTCTATGGTAGGGGATCATCTAGAAAGCAACAGTAAAAGTGCAATTTATTTTCACGTGCATAGCTAATGTGTGAAAGTATTGCTTGCATATCCATACTATCTTGTTTTATGTTGCTTATAAGAGAACAAGAACTTTGTATAGTTTCTAATTATGTCTTTATTTGCTACATTAGTGTTATTGAATACTCTTAGTTAGTGGACGATTAATCTGTCCAAATCATAATAAAATATCATATTTTGTTTATTAATTAGTCATTGTATGCAACATTATTTGCTCTGCCGACAGCTGCTTGCAGCTTCCTTCGTTGTATGGTTAAACTACTTAAACCATTACTAGGGTCATGAATGTACTAGTTGGGAACAAACCTTCTTGTTTTGACGATCTCTTATGCTCATTAGTTCCGAACCGCCACTGAGTTTCCCCTTTGGGTATTTTTTACTTCATGCTGGAGGCAGGCCAGAGGAGTTGAGGTACGTTGTTTTTCAGCATTGGGGGCTAGGGGTGTAATCTAGCAGGGCCTGTCTGGGGTAGTGGGCAGAGGTGAGTGGGGTAGGTGGGTTGTGTGTGCACTTGAGGGGGCAGCCTGGGGTAGTAGCCAGAGGTCAGTGGGGTTGGTGGGAGGGGGATAGACAAGCAAGGCCAGCCTGGGGTAGTGGACAGAAGTAATTGTAATTGTAAATGTAATGGGTTATTTATAACGCGCTTAATACCCAGAGATTTCTAAGTTCGGACCCGGGGATCGAACCTGTGTTGCTCCGCGTTGTTTTGCTTCAAAGGTGAGTGTGTTGCCCCTAAGCTATCCTCCAGAGACTCGGTCAGTGGCGGTGGTGGGTGGTGTGAGCATTGAGGGGGCAGCCTTGGGTAGTGGACAGAGGTCAGTGCAGGCGGTGGGAGGGGGCAGACTAGCAAGGCCTGCCTGTGGTAGTGAGTGGAGGTCAATGGGGTGGTAGGAAGTGTCAGCATTTGGGGGCAGCCTGGGGTAGTGGGCAGTTGTCAGTGGGGTTGGCGGGAGGGGGGATAGACAAGCAAAGACTGCCTGGGGTAGTGGGTGGAGGTCAGTTGGGGAGGTGGGAGAACTTGAGGGGGCAGCCTGCGGTATTGGGCGGAGGTCAGTGGGAGTGTTGGGATCGGGGTAGACTAGCAAGGCCTGCCAGGGTTAGTGGGCCAAGGTGAGTGGTGATGGTGGGAGGAGGATAGACTAGCAGGGCCTGTCTGGGGTAGTGGATGGAGGTTAGTGGGCATGATGGGTGGTGTGTGCACTTGAGGGGGCAGTCTGGGTTAGAGGAGGAGGTCAGCGGGGGTGGTGGGAGGGGAGTAGACTAGTAAGGCCTGGGAGTGGTAGGAGGAGGGAACGCTACCAGGCCATGCATGTGGGTTGTGGCAGAGGTCAGGGAGGTGTGGGGTGGGTGGTGTACTGGCAGAGGGCTTCCTGGGGGTTGTGGCAGAAGTCAGGTTGGTGTGTGCATGGGGTTTGTGGTAGAGGTCTTGGAGGGTAGACAGGGGGGGTGGGAATGGGGATGGACTGGCAGGGTGCTGCCTGGTGGTTGTGGTGGAGGTCGGGGGTCAGGAGAGGGGGATGTACTGGCAGGGGGCTGCCTGGGGGTTGTGGTAGAGGTCGGGGGTATTGGGAGGGAGGTATACTGGCAGTGGGCTGCCTGGAGGTTGGGGAATAGGTTGGGGTTTATGGGGAGGGGGTGTACTGGTAGGGGGCTGCCAGGGGGATGTGCTGGCCTTCAGGGGTGTGTCGGGAGGTGGGTGGACTGGCAGGGAGCTGCTTGGGGGTTGTGGTGGAGGTCAAGGGGGTGTGGGGAAGGGGGATGTACTGGCAGGGGGCTGCCTCAGGGTTGTAGTGGTGATCAGGGGTGGTGGTGGGTGATGTCAGGACATGAGGGGGCTGCTATGACTTAGGGGTGAAGGCCAGCAGTTTCAGTGTCTTGAAACTAGAGGTGACAGTATACATTTTCACCAGGGTGCTGCCTTGAGTTACGCGTTGACGGCATGCACTTTCACTGGAGTACAGCCTTGAGTTACGGGTTGATTGCACGCAGTTTCCCCTGGGTGCTGCCTTGAGCTACGGGTTGACGGTCTGCAGTTTCCCTGGGGTGCTACCTTGAGTTGCGGGAGATGGTACTCAGTTTTGCTGGGGTGCTGCCTTGAGTTGCAGGGAGACGGCACACAATTTTGCCAGGGCGGTGCCTTGATTTACAGAGGGACGACACAGTTCTGCTTGCGTGCTGCCTAGAGTTACTGGTTGACGGTCCGCAGTTTCGCTGGGCTGCTTCCTTGAGTTATGGAGGGACAGCATGCAGTTTCACTGGGGTGCTGCTTTGAGTTGCATGGGGATGGCATGTAGATTCACCAGGGTACTGCGTTGGGTTACGGGTGGTCGGCATGCAGTTTTGCCTGGGGTGCTGCCTTGCGCTATGTTGTGATGGTATGCAGTTTTGCTGGGATGCTGGCTGGTGGGGCAAATAGATGCTGCTGAGTTTTGTTTGCATGGGGGCGTGTTGTGGGTATTCCAGGTGCAACTCAGTTTTCATTGCGCCTTGGGTTACTTTGGCTTTTGACTCTGTGAATAACGGAACACACAAACATTCTCTTACGTGCAAAGGTGTGTTAGGCGCTAAGTACTTTGCAGGGACTTTGGACTTTTTCAATGACTCAGGCCCAAAGATTTTTGCAGGAGGCATAGGTCCAAGAGATTCTTGAAGGATTTATTGCCTGGCTCTCTTAGCACCCAGACATAGGTTTGGACCATTCCATAGTTTGAGTCCTTTGACATCCAGGGATCATCTCCCATGCTTATGCCATTTTACAGTTCGCTGATGGATGAGGTACATGAAAGGTGCCTGGTTATTACGCAGTATGAAGATATTTTATGACAGTACTTGGGCCATGTTCCCCAGTAGCTTTAGTACATGAGTGTCTTGAATGTGATCCTCAGCTCCCCTGGTAGCAAATATAATGCTTTTAGAGCTGCTTGCAGGTTGTCATATATCCATACATGCAGGCACATATTGGTAGCATAAGCTTGCAACCTATGAAGCCTGACTTAGTGAGGAGACTCCAGTAGATTATTTCAGAGTGATCCAGCATTGCCATTTCAAAGAATCTTGTCAGCTGCAGTGTGATCCATTTGGAGCAGTTGGGGAGGGTGGAGGTTGGATAATAGTCAGCTTTAGATAGGTCCCTTTGATCACCACGTTAATGGGCATACCTTGGATGCTCTCATCTCTGCAGAAATCCCCACCTGCAACCCTCCCACTTCACCTCTGTCCTGGTCTGACCATGCTCTCCTGTCTTCTCATCTGGATCTCGTAGGTCCCCCGGCTAACCCCCTGCCTGCACTGCCAGTCTCCTTCTTTGTCATTCGACTGAGGAAGCGAGTGTCAGTTGCTGCTTTTCTGCCACTTTCATTCCCCCTCTCACTCGTGCCACTGGCTCCCCCACTGACTCTCACACTGACTCTGTCCTTTCTAATCTTCATCTCTCAATCACCAACGCCCTGGATATCCGTGCCCCTGTCATGAGGATCCTCATGTAGCCTGCCTCCATGCGCAACACCTTGTATCAATCAATCATTCATCAACTGGTATGATTCCCACCTATCCTCTCTTAAACGTATGTGCAGAGTGGCTGAGAGGAAGTCACGGGCATCAATCACATCCTCTGACAGACTGGCCTGCTGCCCGCTCCAAATGAACTACAGACTCTCCATCCACTCGAAGAACAAGGCCCATTTCCAAGCCTGCATCTCTGAGTCTGAGGCCACTAACAACTCTGGCGAACTGTTTAAAATCTAGTAGCTGATTTCTTACTGGTTTCTGACCCCTCACCACCTTCATATAGTAATGGTCAGAGAAGAGCAGTAAATGGGACCGTCTGTGTCATTCTCATACCACATCGAGTGTACGAGAGAAGTTATGCAATCAGACATCCATACAAAATGTACCCTCACGTTGAGCCAATGGAAGAATGCTGCATGGAAGGATGTCAACACTCACCAATGGACATCATGGAGCGTTAAGTGAAATCTGATGAGAGCAGAGTGATGTCATAAAGAAGATATATGAATCTATGTTGAAACAATATGAAAATACTCAAGAGTAACAATGTAACTAAAGCACGAAGAGAAACATGTACCCAAAGCTAACGTAATCATGACTACAAAGAAGATGTAGTTACTTATTGATCAATAACTATAAATGCGCAGTAACGCAAGGTAGAAAGGAAACATATAGAAGCTTGCTACAAAGGTATATATAACGTGGTTGAGATGGCCATGAAAGGGAAATGGATGCCGATCTGCAAAAGCCAACTGTTCGTCAATTAAAAGTGCACAAAGTTCATATGAGATGCAGTGAGCAAGTCTCTAAAGGCCAAGAGGAGCAAGTGCATCCAGCATAATTAAATCAAAGAAAAGAAAATAGAAGGATGAAATGTACAAATTTGTGGGCTGCTAACACGTGATTTCGGAGAAGAGAAAAAGGGCTATTCATCAAGCCTCAGACGAAGATAGTGGTGCGCTTACACTCCCTTGAATGTTTCAGGCCAGTGAGCAGTCAACAATGTCTACTACAAAAGCAGGACTTTGACTTACTGCCTACCGATGAGAGGTGATGCACTAATTGGGCAAACGGGGAGTAGTATGAAGGGAATCAAACACCTAAGTTTTGTTTGGCTCACGTGCTGCTAAAAGAGTCAAAGGTCCAAGGTTGTAATATTATGCCAACCAATCAGTGGGTTTGAGGCACAACCCAACATACAAATATTTCGAAGACCAATCCACTGACAGTCTTTCCATTATAATTATTACTGTGTGTATGTAGAGGTAGTTCAAGGAGGAGTGTCCTACAGATAAAGGGTAGCCAATGATGCACTAATCCCTGTATATTGGATATTCTATAAGTAGATGTGATCCTTTAACCAGTCCTTCCCCTCGATAGGTTTTGGATTTTGCCACATAGAATGACTTCAAGACCTCTGTGTAATCAAATTTATTTGTGAGTCTACATGCATCAGTCCGATGTTTTCCAGGTCTCGTTACTTTGAATAAAGTAGTGTTTTGCCATATTCCTTGAGTCTGTATGGTTATTTAGTCTGTGATCTTTATTTGTAATTCAATCTAGCACAAAAGACGCCCCAAGGTGCCAAAGCACATTTGATAGCTTTGCGGATGGCTACGGTCTAATCAACCTAAGCCTAGATCCAGACTTCGAGCCAATCGACTGATCCCGCCATTAGCTTGATGATTGTGGAACTTCCTGACGAGAGTGGAGCGCAGAAGACATGTGTTATAATAAATATTATTATTATTATTATTAAATGGTCGGCAGGTGTCCCTTTGATGAACTTCCTGTGTGGTCCCTGCAGGTGCCCCGTGGATGAAAGGCGAACTGGTCGATTGAGGGAGAGTCGATACCGGGGAACTTCAGCTGAGCCACGGACGGAAGTAGAACATTGATAGTGGCCAAAATAGGAGGGAGGGATGGTGTTGTAAATAATAAGTAGAAAAAAAAACAGGATTTATTTTTGGGACGATTATAAAGAGAAGTAGATACCTCGAATTCTGGTTCCGAGAGGGACATAAGGGTACGCACTAAAAAGTTAAACATCCCTGAGGCAAGGCCCACAGAAGACTGCATATGAAACTCCAAAACTGAGTGAAACGAAGAAGGGATACAATTACAAAAAAGTAAAGTAAGGCATACGCAGTAAAATTGAAAAAGGGCACTTGTGGGGTTATGCAAATGTCAATATAAAGCTTTTGATTGTGTTTAAACTAATAAAAATAAAACGATAGTAAAATATAAAGGTGATTGGTAGATTTTTTGACCAAGAGATTGACGTTAATGAGGAGGGTAAAAACCAAAGGAAATGAATATATAAATAAAGAAGACACTCTTAAAATACTACTTATAAAAGAACTTGATAATAGAACTTGATAGAAAGCATAAACAAAGGAGCAAACAGAATATTATTGCTTAGATCATTCAATAAAAAAGTAAGCAGTTAAAATAGTTCCGTGTTGGATTATAAACCGTGATTGATGGTGCCTGCACCAATTGATCAACATGGTATACTTGATCAAATAAAGAACTAGATAAAACATCGGGTAAGTATCGGCAGTCAAGATTGAATCGCCATTAAAGCGTACACTCCTCTTTTACATTTGTGTAGGACATTGCCAAGATATTCAGTGGAAGATAAGGAAATATCATTTGGAATGGGTTCAAGGCTTTGGGCCTCATTCCGAGTTGGGCGCAAAGGCATTACCGGCACCAGTAAGGACACCAGTGCCGGTAATCCCTTTGCACCCTACTACGAGTTCCCTTAGCGGGTCCCTCCTTTAACACCTGGTCTGACCAGGTGTTATGGACGGGACCCGCTAAGGGAAATCAGAACCAATAACGGTACCGCAAATTGCGGTACCATTATTAGCTACTTCCCCCTTCCCATTGAGCCCTATGGGGGCTCAAATGGGAATGGGGAATGGTTTTATCAATGGGGACTTACCGGTCCCGCAAAGGTCGGACTAGACCGGTGAGTCCCCATTGAATGGGACCGGTGCCGGTACCGTTATTGGAGGCACTCATGGCTCTAATAGCGCCATGACTACCTCCAATCTCGGAATGAGGCCCCATGACTAATAAGACACTCATGCCGTGGCCTCAGGAGGGGTTGCTGTCAAAACTTATTTACATGCCACATATAAGCAGTGCTTAATTTGTAAAAAAATAAGTGCCAGTGCCCAAAAAATATTGGCCCCATAATGCCGGGCACGGCACCGCCCACCGTGCGGGCGCGGCGCCACCCGGGCCAGTTCAGTGCTAGACCTAGATCGGCCCACCACCACCCCTTTAACACTGCTGCTGCTCCATGTCACATGTTTGGCACTGCAGCAACTGCTGCCTCAAGCTAGTAGTGGGATGGATGGGGAAGGGCACACATGGGCTGAGAAAGTATAATGCTTTAAAGTTGAAAAACACTTGTTATGGTAGGTGTGGTGGTTCCAGCATTCCGGCAACCCCAGAGGCAAATGAGCGCATTTGAACACACTTCTAAGTTCTAGACCACACTTGTTAGACGTCTGGACCATACTTGATGTCCTCGAAGTGATAATGCATTCGATAAAAGAGTTGCAATCCTGTGGATATTATCTTATTTGTCAATTTTGTAGAATGACCAACACCGCCCACACCCTCCCTGTTTCCCAAATGGTTCTGAGTGGAGCTGGGGTCTCTTGTGAGACTCACAGTGAGAGTATTTTTCTGTTCTGACGTACACTAGGAAAAATAATAGACTGTATTTAAAACATTAGGTTTGATTGAATGAAAGTTAACAGATGTTGCAGTAATTGCAAATCTGAGACATCCTCAAAAACATTTTTTTATTTAACCTCACACTGAATAAATTATAAATAAACACACTATGAATAAATAAACACATTGGATATAGAACAGAACTAAACAAGAAAGTACAAGGTGCCATGTTTGGCTTTCATTTTAAAGTTAGAAAAGGAGGTAGAGAAGGCATTGAATCTATATCAATTAAATAGACTCTCAGATGTTATTTAAATGTTGTGTTTGTTGGAAGTAATTAACGTTCTGTCAGCCACAGTATTTAGCCTAACATGGCAAAATATTCTGTATAACATTTCACAAAATGTCATGGTAACTCCAGATTCTATTACAACTTTGCCAAAAGCTGGTTGGGATCACCATGTCTAAGCTGCTATAGTAAAGTACAAATTGCAATATATGAACAAAACAAACAAATGCAAATAGCAGTTACTATATAAAGTACAAATAAATAATATTGAAATAATTACAAGTGCAATAGTGTGCATAGTAAACTTGTCTCTATTCGCTCATAAAAGCCCATAAAATGTCTAAATCTGACCTGACCATGTCCTCTTTTCGTTCCTTACTCCTAGGGTCATCAGCAGCTCTTTGTCCTTTTGCAATCCATGAATTGACATAGGGGATGGGGTTGAACTTCTTCAATGGTGGGCCAATGAGATTAATAAATAATAAGAATGAAATGGTGTCAGTATGCAGGGATGCTCTTGTTGATGTGCAGACAAGATTAATTTGTGAAAACCCTTGTTCACACTCAGCAGTGGAGCTAGCAATAGTGTTCACAGCTGTCAGAAGTTCCTTGTAGTGTCTATTATCTTCTTTTCCACCTGCCTCCCCATGTTCACTGTAAGCCGAATGGTTTGACGAGTGTCACCAATGTCAAATCTTTCACACAGAGACTCTATCTCACTTTCTCCATACGTAGGTGGTAACTCATCTGGCCAGTACTGCTTGTACAAAACTTTGAGTTCGCTTATTAGTTTTTCGTACGCAACTTTGTTGTCAGAAGCAGCAGAACCTCCTGTAGACAAAAAACAACTCCGTACATTTTCTGCAAGACTGCGAAAAAAACTGTCCATGTTCAATTCTTTTGTTGCATGCCTTTCCTTCATGCAGGGTCACACCTTGGAAACAATTTTCTTCTATGGCCTTCTGGCACTGGGAAGAGTGTTTTCCTCACCTTTCTACCATTGCCTCAAACACTGATATTTGGTCGGCAAATAGCACGATGTTCATCAATGATCGTGTAATCACACTTTTGTAAGTCAGAGACAATTCTGATAACTCTTGAAGTGCATCAAACATAATGCCAAGTTTACCAACAAACTGCACAGACGAAAGGCACCAACATAGTCCAGTGTACATGTTTTGTGTTGTGCCATCACGAGAGCCATCACTAGATGCCAATGTAAAGTGTTTGTAAAGAACAGGATAAGCATTCCAGGCAGCCTCTACTGTTCTGTAACTTGAGGCAACCTAGCAAGTATCTAACACCCTTCCTATTTTACAAAGATTCATTTCAAGAGCATCTGCACATTCTTTTAGCTGCAGACGATTTTTCACAGATGTGCTAAAAAGAGAATACAGTTTGTCTAGCAATGCTTTGAAATGATTTGTATCTCCAATATCTTTCATGACATCATTGACTGCAAGTTCTAAGTGGTGTGCTGAGCAGTGGCAGGCTACAATATTGGGAGAAATTATTTCTTGTAACCTTTTCACAACCCCGCTATTGCGGCCAAACATTACTGATGCTCCATCTCAAGCGACTGACACCAGACATTTGGTGAGAAAGTCCTCACTAATTTTAATTGGGTCCTTTTAGAGCGAAGACAGCAAACTGTTCACTATACCTTCAGCAGACCCATCACTGAGCTCGATAAGGTCAACAAAAATATTAGCTGGAGACTCCATATCCTGTAGCTGAGTATGTAGGTACACAATTAAAGCACTTATTTTATTTCAGGCAGTTGCCTCATCCAGCAAAAGGCTCACCTTAGGAGAAGAGGCAACTATTTTGGCAAATGTCTTTTGTTTCATTTCCAATTAAATGTGTTGCTGTATACTTGAGCAAGCCACATTGGAATGTAAAATGCGTCCCATATCTAGCCCCTTCAATTGCTGGTAGTCTATCTCAGATTCAAAACCATAGGCTGGCCTGTTCCACTTTGCTTCTTTATAAGCCGTTCAGAATATTCTGGCAGTTGTTGCTATTTTCCCACCCTGGGCTCTAAAAGTTACTTTAAGCAATGTATCTTTTTTTGCCTGCTCTAATATTTTTGATGCTGTGACGTGTGCCTTTGTTGAAAAATATTTGGTAATCTTCTTTCGTAAAATCTTTGTTGCTTGTCTTTGTTGGTACCATATGAACTCAGTCCATTCTTTAGACAATTTCATCCCATGAGTTTTCTCTGCACGAAAGCTATTGACTTTACGGCAAATGGTGCATCTAAGAGTGTGTCCTCTAACAATCAACCATGGGTACTTGCTTGGAAAAAATTGTTTCTGGTCCAGCTTCCAGCCTTTAGGGAGTTGACCTTTCATTAAGGGGGCTGAACGTTGCTTAAGTGATAATTGACCAGATTCCGGCGTGCTAGTACTTGGAATTTCTGTGTCACTGTCGTTCGGTAGTTCGCGATCTTCATCGGTGATACCAGTGCTGCCCAGTCCCTCTACGAGTAGAATGCTTGCTGTCTGGATTTCTGTATGGATGTTGACAGTAGTAGTGCTGGTGGTCTCATCTAGTGTTTTTTCTGGTTCTTCACAAACACTATCTGACTTAGAACTAGATTCCTGTTTACTTTGTTTGCTTGTAGGCTCATCTGTGCTGCATTTTTTACCAGGTTTTGAAAAGTATGAAGACATTTTCTTCTGGGCTCCAGACATTCTAGGGAAGGAAATGAGAAGTAGGGATATTCGATATCATGGGATTCCTTCCATGTTTCGATACACCAATGATCAGGCCAGGGGTCAGGATAGGACGACAGACCTCTTAAGGGCTTCAAACGGAATCAAGGACTGGTGAACGGCAAATGTATAGGAGCAAACACATATAATGGTGCACAGTGCACACATGGAATGCGGTATACAAATGTGCACACGTTTGACTTGTTGTGGCTGAAGAGAATATTGCAAAAAGAAATCTAACAAATACCATGTGTATGGTTTGTAAATGGCTGCAAAGTGCCAGTTGTCTCCTTTTATCCCCCAACAAACCGCACTGAACCATACAATTTTGCGACTTTTGAAATGTTGCTCTGTAGTATAGACCCATGCCTGTCACCATTTTTAAAAAAACACCCACTTTCCTTGAGTCAGAAAAACAATGACACCCCACTTATGCTTGGTAACGTACGTCTTACCTTGTTTTCAGGGACGAGGATGCAGCGTACCACACAGCAGCCTGCGACTCTCAGACTCTGACTGCCACCACGATGAACGAACCTCTGATGAAGTCGCTCACCGCAAACCTAAAGGGGGCAAGGGCACTAAATCAATGAAATTGCAAATTGCTGGAGTGATACCTTGTATGCTCAATAGGAAATTCAACTGCTGGAGGCAGAAGTGGGATATTTGGGTTCATATAAAAGGCACGACCGTTGCCCCCTGAACTGTATGCACCAAACGAGAGGGTAGGAAAAAGAAAGCATCATAGGACACAGTGGGCCAAATCAGTAGGTATTGCAAGTGAGACATTTTACTAACAGGGCACTTAATATGACAGGACGCTACAATGCACAATATTTTACTGACCTCTATCACAGCACCCGCAGAAATATGTTTGACTTGCCTTCAACAATGCAGAGGGGAAGAAGTGGGGAGAGTGACCCTTTGCAGTTGAAGTCAGGTGAGATTACATTATTTGCTCGGGATCCCACACTTATGCTGAACAGCAGGCACCTCCCAGGGTGGTACTAATGCTTCATAAATATACCTAAAAGTTTTACACATAATAATGCTGTTAATTGAGAAAACTATAGCAAGTTAGGGAATTACCCTAAACAAATGATTGTTTGTTTCATACTTTGTATTATAACACGCACATGGGCAAAGCACAGGGGCAAAGTGCTGGTATTGCAAGCAAGACCACGCAGAGCAAGAGAGGCTTGAATCCCAGATCCATGCTTAGAAACCGAACTCTGGTGGTATTACGCTGCTGCAGAATAACGCGAAGCACGTGTTTTCCATTGGGCGTGGTTTAAATAGCAGAGAAGTGCTTCCAGTGTGTGTTCTTCCACCAGTTCCACCCAGGTAAGAAAAGAGTTCCTGAACGGAGGGAATAGTTCCTCCCAGCCCTGATGGCTGGGGACTTCAACCAGACTGGATTGTTCTGGGTAAATATGCAGCAGTAAAAATGGTCTGCCTCAGGTAAGTCCACCCAAGCATTATTACACTGTTTATCAATATGAGCCCGGCGCCTATGGCGTCGGGACTGAAACCCTTCATGAGCCTGGCGCCAAAGGCGCCAGGACACGGTCCAAAGGGCCCCTGTAGGGGTCTGCTGGGTCCGGAGTAGTGGAAGACGGGTCTGCTTCCGAGGGCGCTGGGCCAGTCCTGGCCCCTCGGGAGTAGCGCCCATGACAGCCACGCTTTTTTGGGCGCCGGAACTCATTGGGCCAGGTGGCACATGTGTAATTGCTTTCTTTCTTTCTTCTTTCTTTGTTCAAACTTTATTTTGCATCATGAATCATTCAAAGAGTCTGTTGCTCTGCTTGCAGAGCCTGGCTGGGCCTGGGGGTAGAGCACAACAACGAACAGCCAATGAAAACCAACATTCTGTTGTTACTATGCAGTATTTGATACATTCTGTATAGTAACACAGAATGTACAAGTTTTCATGGGCTGTTCTTATGAGCCAGTGAAATGACATGGTGACGCCCACGTGGGTGTAGGCAGCAGCGCCACCTTCACTTCACCTGCTAAAGCATGGCTGGCAGTCGACTCGTCAGAGAGCCTCCCCTGCACGTGTGGTCCTGTGTGTGCACTGTGGCCTAGCTGCTTAAGTGAAGTTCCAGTGTGTGCGGCCTAGGAGTTGCTTGCTTAATTAATTCCTCAGGGGCAGGCAGGCCTGACCAGCCAGGCCCTGCTTGCTCACTGCGGCAGTGAGGCACGCACTCGAGGTATTAACAGCGTCAACGCGTGATAAGTTTAATCTTCTGTAACTTTCTTCTGTCCGGACGGAGTCCTGGGCCGCGTTCTGATGCATGTCGGCACTCGGCACAATTACATTATTATTGCGGACGCCGCCATAGATATGGGCGGCCCCCCGCAATAAAAATATAAGTTTGTCTGATGGATCATGGCCTTAAAAGTAAGAGAGCCACCCCCCTTTTGACCACAGTGTGACTGCGTCACTGATTGTGGCGTTGGGCCATGGCGTTGGGCCGTGGCGTGTGACCGCGGCCGCCGCAGCCCGCAGACCAGGATGTGGCCACGCCCTGCGAGGCAATGCAAGCAGTCGCATCATGATCCCTTGCTGCCAGCTTGCCTACATTATTATTGCTGCAGCTGCGGCCGCCGTGGATATGGTGACCCGCTGCAATAATAATGTAACGTATGATGCTGATGCGGATGCATCATGGCCTTCAAAAGTAAGAGAGCCCCCCCCGCGCATTTGACCACAGTGTGACTGTGTCACTGACTGTGGCTTCGGGTAGAGGTGTGTGCCCGCAGCCGCCGCAACCCGTAGGTCATGATCCCTTGCTGTCAGCTTGCCTACATAATTATTGTGGCAGCGCCCGCCATGGATATGGCGGCCCGCCACAATAATAATGTAAGGTATTGTCAAGACATCCATAAGTTGTTTCTAAGACTGGGTGTGGCCTAGAGACATCATCAAGGAGTGTGTTGGGGGTCGGGGCACCAAATCGACCCAACAATGTACCCACAAGCAGTAAATGGGGGCAAGTTGTAGTGGCATGTTAAATGTCATTTCATATGATACAGCTGGTGGGATAATCCGTAGGGCTGGGAGGCAGAAGCGTAGACCGGTTAGGGTCTGAGAGGGCAATGCCCACCTAAAATCTGTAAATGCCCACTCAGCAGCGCTGTGTGGGCATTTACAGATGTTAATGTCACTGTGGTGGGCCCATCTACATTACCTTCAGGCCCCAATTGTTGCCACTGGAGATGGCCGGTGTGTTGTGATGGCAGTCGCATGTTCACTGGCGGGATAAGTGTGGGCACCACTGGGTAGTAACAATGCTATGAACTTTAGAGAACATATTTTGATAGTGTGGGTGGGAGGTGGGAGGAATTTGAATCCCTCAACAGTACTCTGTGCAAAACGCTGGGAAAACAACAAAGTGGACCACACCCTAGGTAGGGGATCCACTATCGTTTATGCAAAGCTGGCACAGTTCGAAATTGTTATATAGAGATTTGTTGGTAAAATATAATGAGAAAAGAGAAGTTCAAATCTATCGAAACAACATAATGTGGTGGTCAAACAATGTCCGCGTTTCTTTAAACATTCCAGCTGAGGACAAGCCAATGCGTTTTGGTCTTTCTTCAGGACGAAGTCTAGCCTGCATGAATGGCAAAAGTGGAGCTGTTGCCACCAATAAAATCACCTTGAACCTCCAGAAATTCCCCGTAGTAGTGAATATTAGCTGATGCATATTCCATTGTGAAAAAGTTCAGTCCTCCAAATCCACTAGGTGTTCTCAGGAAAGCGGCACTAAATGTATTGAATCCATTAAATGAATATTTAACTCTGTAGCCTGTGCTTATCCTGAAAATGTGGTCTGATTTGGGCTGTCTACTTCAAGACATGTGAAACCCTCATATAGACTGTGTGCCCCACACAAACTAGGCGCATGTTTCCACTAAATACTTAATTTGTAAAAAAACAAGGGTATGGGCCCAGATATTTTCTAGTATGTCTACGCCACAGCTGCCACCGTTCATTGCTGCTCCGCTTAATGTTGACATATTTGGGGTACCAGCTGAAATTCAAACTCACTCTTTGTGGCGGAAATGTGCACTGTCCATGGCAAGTGTGCGATTCACAAATACCACTCAACGTAACATGACATACTTCTTGTGTTTTTTAAAGAGACAACACTTTTTTTAACTACATCTGTGAATACATCCTCCTGGTCACCATTATCCTCTTATTCAATGGGTGGCAAGAGGAACATGTGGCTGTCAAACCACAGAAAATAGAAAGTATTTCATTTCTAGAGTAAAGTGGTGAACAAATGCAGACAAAATCATTACTGAACAACTCAAACATCACAGCCAGGTCTTCAATAGGTCAGAATTCAACACAGGAAACCCTCCTTGGCAATTGCCTTTTCCCTTGGCTTGCTCCCTGTGGTGGTGCTGCTGGTTGGACTGCCCCATGGGTGGACTGGCCTAGAGCGAACTGTGGAAATTTCCTGGTAGGCCTTTAAACCCTGGTCCTCTTTTGTGTGGTATTTCCACATTATCTCATAGGAAAAGGGCTGGGCTTGTTGAAAAAGTGTGATATGGGGCCACTGTGAGAATTATTTCTAGGGCTTCTTTTGGTTCCCAGTCCAACGCTGGACTGCCCACGTTATTAAGATGTGGGGTGGGCCACTTTACTGTATGACCATGTGAAGGGCTGATGACAATGCCTTCGAAAACGCTCATTTGGATTGCACTCTGCAAGCAATATTTATATACAGCTTCTTAGGTTCATTTTCCTGGCCTCGGATCTCCCGGTAATGGCTCAGCAACCACGAGGCTGATCGACTTCTAAATTAACATTATTTAACTTGACGAATAGTGTTAGGATTACACACAACTTTTAAGCTTAGCCATGACCTGGAAATATTTTCGAGGCTAATCAAGCATTACATTCCCCTTTCACTTTCCATAGGAAATCGCGGGTTGCATTTTTTATTCTAATTGTTGTTAACACACGTAATACCACCAGAGTTTGGTTTCTAAGCGTGGATCTGGGATTCAAGCCTCTCTTGCTCTGCGTGGTCTTGCTTGCAATACACTCGGTGCAGTGTATTGCAAGCAAGGAAGCTCGGTGAGCAGTATGCTCACCGAGTCGGCTCCTGCATTCCAGGTCCAGAGTCATCTTCAGCTTCCGCGCAGCAACCTGTGGATGAAGAAAGACACAGAACAATACTTACCAAATCCCGGAATCCAGTCACCGGCAAAACCTGCTAAGAATAAACATAAGGTTAGAAAAGTGCAACTCGTTCGCAGCCGCGCCCGCTTACCTGATCCATCCGTGATTGCAACGGAGCTAACCGCGGCCTTCTCTTCGGCAGCTTCTCTGCACCTGAAAGGCAAAGGACATAATTAAAAAGGGGTTCGGGTGAAGGCAGTCGCATTCATCTTAATTTACCAGTTTTTTGCACGCGCAGTAGCGGCCGCATCAACCTCAGCATCCCGGCACCTGAAAAACAGGAAAAAGACATTATTTGAGGTGCCATTAAAAGCGGCCAACGATCATTATACTTACGTGCATCGGCACGTGCAGTGGCAACGCATATAAAGCCCGCAGCATCCCGGCACCTGAAAACTAGAAAAAGGACATTATTAGAGGTGCCATTAAAAGCGGCCAACGAACATTATACTTACGTGCATCGGCACGTGCAGCGGCAACGGAAAACTACGCCCACAGCATCCCGAGGCCTGAAACAAAGGAAAAGGGACATTATTGAGGTGCCCATCTTTTAAAGCCTAAAGACTACAGTATACTTACAGGCATCCGCTCGTGCAGTAACGGCGGCATCGCTCTTCGGCATCCCAGCACCAGTGCCACAACTAAGGCCGCAAAAGACTTGAGCCTCAACACTGAACTCATCCAATGACGTAACTGGAATCCACGCACCCCTGCACCAGACGCAGGATGGAGAGCTAAGCATTTATACGCCTAAGGTGAGAGCTCGCCGAGACAAGTAGAAAGCTAGGCTGTGGGAGAAACTGGCGATTGGTGGGAGAAGAAATCACATCAAACGGTGATTAACCCTTTTTCTTCCACCTGCAGAAAACTTACCCTGCAAGTCAGACATTCGATAAGAGGAAGCCCAGTCCTGAGAGTCGTCCGAGCTCTACGCTTCTCAATTGAAGAAACGATAGCAGCCCAGCCGGGATCAGCGCCTCCGTGGGAATCAGGTGAGCGTTACAGAACGCGAAGCCCACCAATAACCTCCTACCCAGGCGCTATGGAAACTTCCTTCACAGACCAACTGGCCCAGTTATTAGGGGAATTAAGAGCTGAAGTTCATGCTGCCCGCCAGGAAACAAATGCCCTTAGGAGGGAATTGATAATAGCAAAAGACCGAACTGATGATTTCGCCAGACAGTTATTACAGACACAAGCGGGGCAAACCCTGCTACCTAATTCAGGAGGGAGCTATATCCCAGCGGCTTCAGCCAATCCTGTTCAAATCAACCTACCCGGAAATGTGCCATTGGCACCGCCTGAACGCTTCTCTGGTGACCCTAAAAGGTTTGCGGTGTTTATAAATCAATGCCGATTGCACTTTCTTTGTAGACCTGCAGCCTTTCCGACTGACCAGACTAAGGTAGCCTTTGTGCTTTCGTATCTTAGCGGCAGTGCCGCTGATTGGTCGATCCCTCTGGTTACACAGGATGACCCGATCCTTCGTGATTTCCCGACCTTCCAGGCAAATATGGAAAGACTTTTTGCAAGGCATTCCCAGGGGCAGGCCCTGGACAACGAACTCCTTTCCCTACGACAGGGCAATCAAGATCTTTTGGCCTACATTGCATCATTCAATAGGCTAATCGTGGAAACCAGATGGCCTGAGGACAAAAGAATCACGCTTTTTCACAGGAGTTTGCGTGGCGAACTCAAAGACGTCCTTGCCCAGGTAGTGAATCCTCCTCAGGATTGTTCAGAGTACATTGATTTGGTGGTCCAATTGGATCACAGACTACAAAACAGAAAGGCGGATCGATCCAGGTTTGAAACACGAGTGTTCCCTAAGCCTCAAAGTCACACCAAAGGAGTTGAATCCGTCGAACCTATGCAAATTGGGGTTTTAAAGGGTCCCCTAACCCAGAAAGAACGCGACAAGAGACGACAAATGCAACTATGTCTCTATTGTGGAAATTCAGGACATTTTCTTCGAGATTGCCCGGTGAAACCACCTAAGAAGACAGTGGGAGCTTCTGATAAGAGTTCTGAAAAGCCTGAGCCGGGAAACGACCTCACCCGACAAGTGTAGAGGTCCGCTTGCCGAGCGTAAAAAACAGTTCTTTGACCTCGCTCTTCATAATGCCAATGGTACTCGTAAACCCAGAGCAACCGGATCGTTTGCATGCAATTAAGGCATACATTGATAGCGGAGCAGTTGGAAATTATGTGGACCGCGAATTGGCTTCCAGGATGAACTTACCTCTGTGTCCAAAGGTGGTTAAAGACCTCATTACCACGGTGGATGGGACGGAAATCGCCTCCGGACCAGTGACCCATACCACTATTGAAGTGACGATACTAGGCCAAGACGGGCATCAGGAGGTAATTGTGTTCGACGTGATCAAGGCTCCTAAATTCCAAGTAATTCTAGGGATTCCTTGGTTGGAGAAACACAATTCTCAGATTGATTGGCGAGCAAAGACGATAAAGTTCCCAGAGTGCACACCAACTTGTTATCCACGACCCAACATTGGCCTAGCGTCAGTGACGGCTGACGGTCCGCAATTACCTCTATCGAGAGTTCCAAGATGTTTTTCAAAAGGAACAGGCTAACACCTTGCCACCCCACAGATCATACGATTGTCAGATGGATTTGCTACCCGGTGCAACTCCCCCTTGTAGTAGGATTTACGCCCTTACCGAGCCTGAGAACCTTCATCTGCGACAGTATTTAGACCAGTACCTGGCCAATGGCTTTATCCGTCCGTCGAAGTCCCCTGCATCCTCGGCTCTGTTCTTCGTACCAAAAAAAGAAGGTGACCTCAGAACCTGTATAGATTATCGTGCTCTGAACCAGATAACAGTAAAAAACCGGTACCCCTTACCTCTGATCCCGGAACTCCTTGACCAGGTAAAAAACGCCTGTATTTATACTAAGCTTGATCTCCGGGGAGCTTATCACTTGGTACGGGTCAAGGAAGGAGATGAATGGAAGACAGCCTTTCGCACTAAGTATGGGCTATTTGAATACCAAGTGATGCCCTTTTGGACTATGCAATGCACCGGCCGCCTTCCAATATTTTATGAATGATGTCCTCAGAGAGCTCATTGATGTCTGCGTTGTCGTCTACATAGATGACATTCTTGTGTACTCATCTTCAGAAGCTGACCATCGAAATCATGTTAGGGCGGTCCTTGAAAAACTTCTCCAGCATAAACTTTTTGCCAAGCTCGAAAAATGTGTTTTTCATGTCACTGAGGTCGAATTTTTGGGATTTATTCTGACACCCAAAGGAGTCCACATGGACTCGAAAAAAGTAGACGCTATCCTCAAATGGCCGTCTCCTACTTCCGTGAAAGGCGTTCAAAGCATGCTAGGCTTTGCCAATTTTTACCGTAGATTAATTCCAGAGTTTTCACGAGTGGTACAACCCATCACCACCCTCTTAAGAAAAAATAAACGCTTTGAATGGTCCGCAGAAGCAGAACAAGCCTTCCAAGAGCTAAAGGCTAAATTCACCTCAGCGCCAATACTGAAACACCCACGCCCGGACCTTCCTTACATCGTTGAAACCGACGCCTCCAGCTTAGCAATGGGAGCAGTCCTATCACAAAGAGATCCAGAGACTAACCAACTGCATCCTGTGGCATTCTGGTCTCGGAAGTTCTCGGCGCCTGAGATCAACTACACCATCACAGACAAAGAGCTTCTAGCGATTAAATCAGCCTTTAAGGCATGGCGGCATTATCTCCTCGGGGCCAGACACACCGTCACAGTGATCACCGATCATCGAAATCTGCAGTATCTGAAAGCCGCCAAGGCTCAATCCTCCAGACAGCTTCGCTGGGCTCTATTCTTTGCTGAATTTGACTTCGTGATCACTTATCGCCCCGGCAACAAGAACGGCAAAGCGGATGCTCTTTCCCGAATTGGAATGGGAGATAACGTTGCCAATCCAGAACCTGCACCAATAATTCCTGAACAAAGGATCGTGGGTCTGATTTCTTCACAATCCATTGAGGATATTGAAGAAAAAACTAAACAACTTGTAACCTCACCAGACTTACTGAACTGGTTACAAAAAGGAAAAGATTTTACCGTAAGCAATGACTTGCCTTATGTCCAAGGACGATTGTTCCTACCACACGCCGATTTACAAAGACAGGTAATCTCCTGCTATCATGATTCATTAATTGAGGGTCACCCTGGCATTGCCAAAACCACAGAAAAGGTGAAGAGACACTTCTGGTGGCCTTCGTGGAGAAAAGACATAAAGAAATTTGTGATGTCCTGCGGTGTGTGCGCTCAAAACAAGGGTCAGAAGAAGAGGCCGGCTGGTCTTCTGCAACCATTAGACATCCCACCGTGTCCCTGGCATACCCTTTCCATGGACTTCATCACAGACTTACCCTCCTGTTCCGGGTACAACACCATTCTTGTTATTGTGGACCTGTTTTCTAAAATGGCCCACTTCATTCCGCTAAAAGGCTTACCTTCAGCATCAGTCCTAGCCAAAGTATTTCTTGAAAACATCGTCCGGCTACACGGCTTCCCGTCAGTACTAATCTCAGATAGGGGGAGCCAGTTTATTTCCCACTTTTGGCGTAGCTGTTGTCGATTAGCTCAAATCGATGTAAGACTTTCGACCAGCCATCATCCCCAGACCGACGGGCAAACCGAGAGAACAAACCAGACTCTCGAGCAATATTTACGATGCATGCTACAACAGTCGGAGAGTAACTGGAAGGACATCCTTTGGATAGCTGAATATGCTTACAACAATTCAGTTCATTCGGGTACCGGGAAGAGTCCCTTCTACATCTTGTATGGGATTCATCCTCGAACCTCCAACCTTGATCCACCTCAAGATCTTGGAACACCCGCCGTGGATCAATTGCACACCGTTATTACCCAAGCTTTTAAGGAAGCGACTGCACATCTACAACAAGCTAAAGAAAGGTACAAAAAAGGAGCAGATCAACACCGAAGCAATGCCCCTCAATGCCAGGTTGGGGATCAAGTCTGGCTGTCCACCAAACATTTATCGCTTAAAGGGCCTCGCACCTTCAACCCCAAATACCTGGGACCATATCCAATTACGGCCATAATTAATCCAGTGGCCGTTAAATTAGAATTGCCAACCCATATGAGAATACATCCTGTATTTCACGTATCTCTTTTGAAACCCATGCAACCTGGAACCAGATTGACCAATCCTCCAAAACCCATTCAAGTGAATGGGGAGCCCGAATTTGAAGTAAAAGACATTTTGGACTCTAAAATCATCAGATCGAAGCTATTCTACCTAATCGACTGGAAAGGCTACGGACCTCAGGAAAGGTCATGGGAACCCTATGACCACGTCCATGCTCCTCGTCTAGTCCAGAAATTTCACCGAACCTTTCCCGATAAACCAAAACCCCCGGGGAGGACAAGTTTGGGAGGGGCCTTGAGGGGGGGTGCTGTCATGGGCGCTACTCCCGAGGGGCCAGGACTGGCCCAGCGCCCTCGGAAGCAGACCTGTCTTCCACTACTCCGGACCCAGCAGACCCCTACAGGGGCCCTTTGGACCGTGTCCTGGCGCCTTTGGCGCCAGGCTCATGAAGGGTTTCAGTCCCGGCGCCATAGGCGCCGGGCTCATATTGATAAACAGTGTAATAATGCTTGGGTGGACTTACCTGAGGCAGACCATGCTGCATATTTACCCAGAACAATCCAGTCTGGTTGAAGTCCCCAGCCATCAGGGCTGGGAGGAACTATTCACTCCATTCAGGAACTCTTTTCTTACCTGGGTGGAACCGGTGAAAGAACACACACTGGAAGCACTTCTCTGCTATTTAAACCACGCCCGATGGAAAACACGTGCTTCGCGTTATTCTGCAGCAGCAGCAGGACGCTCACCGAGTCGGCTCCTGCATTCCAGGTCCAGAGTCATCTTCAGCTTCCGCGCAGCAACCTGTGGATGAAGAAAGACACAGAACAATACTTACCAGATCCCGGAATCCAGTCACCGGCAAAACCTGCAAAGAATAAACATAAGGTTAGAAAAGTGCAACTCGCTCGCAGCCGCGCCCGCTTACCTGATCCATCCGTGATTGCAACGGAGCTAACCGCGGCCTTCTCTTCGGCAGCTTCTCTGCACCTGAAAGGCAAAGGACATAATTAAAAAGGGGTTCGGGTGAAGGCAGTCGCATTCATCTTAACTTACCAGTTTTTTGCACGCGCAGTAGCGGCCGCATCAACCTCAGCATCCCGGCAACTGAAAAACAGGAAAAAGACATTATTTGAGGTGCCATTAAAAGCGGTCAACGATCATTATACTTACGTGCATCGGCACGTGCAGTGGCAACGGATATAAAGCCCGCAGCATCCCGGCATCTGAAAACTAGAAAAAGGACATTATTAGAGGTGCCATTAAAAGTGGCCAACGTATACTTACGTGCATCGGCACGTGCAGCGGCAACGGAAAACTACGCCCACAGCATCCCGAGGCCTGAAACAAAGGAAAAGGGACATTATTGAGGTGCCCTTCTTTTAAAGCCTAAAGACTACAGTATACTTACAGGCATCCGCTCGTGCAGTAACGGCGGCATCGCTCTTCGGCATTCCCAGCACCACTGCCACAACTAAGGCCGCAAAAGACTTGAGCCTCAACACTGAACTCATCCAGTGACGTAACTGGAATCCACGCACCCCTGCACCAGACGCAGGATGGAGAGCTCAGCATTTATACGCCTAAGGTGAGAGCTCGCAGAGACAAGTAGAAAGCTAGGCTGTGGGAGAAACTGGCGATTGGTGGGAGAAGAAATCCCATCAAACTGTGATTAACCCTTTTTCTTCCACCTGCAGAAAACTTACCCTGCAAGTCAGACATTCGATAAGAGGAAGCCCAGTCCTGAGAGTCGTCCGAGCTCTACGCTTCTCAATTGAAGAAACGATAGCAGCCCAGCCAGGATCAGCGCCTCCGTGGGAATCAGGTGAGCGTTACAGTGTCAGTGTTGGCCACCGCCAAACACCGGCACAAATTAAGCACTGCATGTAAGGGTAAAAAGTTGCAAAAATGGCTGCCCATTTTAGAGTTCTGGAAGATGTACCAGAGTGAGAAAGAAGATCCATCCAAAAAGGAGTGGATGCTTAACCAGCATAAATGGGAGGATAAGACATCTTCAGCTCCTCTTTCCCCTCCTGGAGATAAGAGTGTAGATACAGAGGAGAAGGGATTGTACCCTTTAAATGAATTAAAAACAGCAGTAGGGTATGTTAATCCAACATATGTGTTGCCACTTATAACAGCAAGGATAAAGCAAAAGAGAGAAAAAGCAGAGAACACAAAGATATAGTAACATGCAATGATAGTAAACAGCGTGATGAGAGAAAGGACAGGCAGGACAGACAGATGGAGATAGAGGAAGAAGCGAAGAAGCGGAAAGAAATAAAGGATAAAGCTATGGGAATAGCATTAATATGGACAATATGGGCATTGATGGGGTTTGAGAAAGAGAGGGAAGAGAAGAGCAGGAAAAGAAAGAGAAGGAAGAGGAAAGAGCATATAAAAATATGGATAATGAAGAAGGGCAGATTATACCTTTATACTAGAAGCAGCAGTGGTTAGAGATGAAAGGGTGATGTTCCATGGAACAGATGCTGAGGGAAGAGGATGGAGAATGGTGATAGCTCTCAGTGAAGGATACAGACTGTGAGAATTGACTGACAAAGAGCTGTTTAGAGATGACTACTCAGACGATGAATTGGTATTTTTTATAAGTCTCACTTATTGGATTAAAGTACAAAATATAGAAATACCACAGAGAATGCTGTTGGTAAAAAAGAAACTGCTATTCTTTCAGGAAGGCCTACAGAAAGTGCCAAGTATTGTATGGACCACAATCCCATATGATGTAGGTCTATTAAAGGGAAAAGGGGCAGGTAAAATTAAGATTAAACAGGAGTTTTTTTACCACAGACAGAGCAATACCCCATATCTAGAGAAACGGATGAAGGCATAGTTGAGACCATTTCCACTTTAATGAAGCAAGGCATATTATTATACGATATGATAGTTTATTTATATAGCGCCTATACACAATGTGTTTCAAAACACTTCAAGGCAAGGGAGGGAACAAGGGAAAAATTACAATGACATTCTTATATGGCCATGAACAACAAGAATGTGAAATTAACTATCGTACTCGGCCTGGCAACATTTCAGATAGTAAAACAAATGGATGAGCTGGTGCACACCTTGGATTTGTTAAACACTTCAAATTATACAAGTCCAGCAGGGCTGGTTTCAAACATGTTGAAGTGCAACGGAGGACAAGAGGCCTTGACTCAAGAACCCATTATACACACAAAGAGAAGAAAAGGATCCAAAATGGGAATCCTCACCTTCCTTGCACACTGTCAAGAATCCACCAGAAAGGTGGTAAACAATATTCAAGAGAAAGAAAAATATCTCAAAATCTTATATCAAGTTTGGCAAAATATTAATTTCATACAACAATTCAAAGAATATTCTGTGAACCCAATCTATATAAAAAAGTGGGTTATTTTCATCAAAAGGAAAAGAAATATAGCAGTAAGCAAAAACACATCTCTCAAGTTCAATATGAGTGGCTTTTTACGTGTTTCATGGGAGATCCCTCTTCATCAGAAGCCTTAGTTGAACTGTTGATGGATAATAATGGAAAAGGAAAGAAAGAGAAGAAATCAGAAACTGTCTGTTACAGAGTGCCAAGACACGTTGGCTCATACATAGTAGATTGCATTTCACTTTTTATATATCAAAAGATAGAAGAGATGGGGAGTTCTTTGTTAAATTCAATTCAATTTCTGTGCAGAGAAAAACTTTCACAATCACATACATCTTTTGGGTACCACAGTGATCAATTAAAACGAAGTCAGAGGGAGTGTTAAATTCATAATGGCACTGCATTCTCTACCCAAATGTCAAGGTGAAGACACAATCAATACATCCTGTCTACAGGGTCCCTAGTGGCAAACCCTTATGCAATTAACCGTGACTAGGTGGTAAGGAGTATGTCTAACCAGTTAGTACATTGATAGTTATACCGTGACAATAATGACAGAAAACCCACTTCTGTATAGTTGAGGGCAAAAAAACTGTCTCAAGTACCCAAGAATTCTATTGGGAAGGTAGAAACATGACCTAGACAGTAACTCACCTATGTGTGCTAAAACTTCTTGCGACTGTGACAAAACCCAATTCTTGTCCAGTGAATGTGAAGGACTACAACAAGTCCGTAGTTTCAAAGGCACGTAGCCTAATCTACAAGATATATCATGAAGAGACAAGAGCGTAATGAAAAATCTATTTCCTGGGTATAAAGTGACTCAGGTCAACATCCAAAGTTTGTACGGGGGAGGGTGATATGTTAAAAGGAGCTCAGCTATGATTTGTATCCAGTGGTCACACAACCGATCCCGAAATGCGGGTGTTACAACTCATGGTACCTGGTTACCCTTAGGGTGGCTGAGAGGAAATGGTGTGCTTCATGTACATCCTCTGACAAACTGGCCTACCTCCTGCTCCAAAGGCAATACCGGCTCTCTGTCTTAACCAAGAAGAGAGCTCATATCCAAGCCCGCGTCTCTGCGGCATCTAAAAACTCGGCTGCACTCTTTAAAATCTGCAAGGAACATGCCAATACTACTGCAGTCTCTACCTCTCCTAACCCTTCAAAGGCCCTCTGCAAGGCACTGGCTTCTTCATCTCTAAAACTCAGGACATCCTGTCCTCACTCTCCTCCACTCCCCTCCCTCCTGCTACTCCCCGCTCCTCCTCTGGCCCTTCTGCAGCCACCTCTCCTCCCTCCTTCTCTTCCTTTCCCTGATCTCTGCTGACGGGGTCTCTTGACAAGTCTGATCTATGAAAGTCTTGTCGAAACAGGTTCACCCCTGTTCCTCTAAAACTATCAAGGACCACATCCTGCCCTGGCTGATTTCTGCAATCACTCCTTCGCCACTGGAGTCTTCCCATCCACCCTGAATCACTCCCTTGTGCAACCTCTTGTTAAGAAACTCTCTGCCGACCCCTCCTGCCTAGTTAATTATCGCCCAATCTACATCACTCCCTCCCAGGGCAAGCTCCTGGAGAAACTGGCCATCTCCCCGCTTAATCTCCACACTGAATGTGTTGGTTATCTTCATGACCATCAGTCTGGCTTCAGAGCTGCCAGAAGCATGGAAACTGCTTTCCTGAACATCCGTGAAGACCTGCTCTCCAACCTTACCTCTAACACCCCCTGTGTCCTCATCTTGCTTGATCTCTCTTCTGCCTTTGACACTGCCAACCATGCCATCCTGCTGAACCGTCTCTGTGATAACCTGGGTATCACTGGTCAGGCTCTGGCATGGCTGACGTCTTTCCTCTCTGACTGACCCTCTCAGGTCCAACTGGGGTCCTTCCTCTCCGCTATCTTTTTCTCTACCTGCAGTGTCCCCCAGAGGTCTAACCTCTCTCCCTGGCTGTTTAATCAATACCTGTCACTCCTAGCCCACTGCATCGCCGCTCTCTGCCCCAACTTTCAGTGCTATGCGGATGACACCCAACTCATTGTCAGGCTACCCTCAGCCTCCTCCTCTCCTTCCCTCGTTTTTGACTGTCTGTCTGCTATCCAGGAGTGGTGTTCTGCCAATGACCTCTGCCTTATTGTCAGTAAGACTGAGATTCTCCCCATTGGCACACCCGCTCCCGCCTTCCCTGTAGCTCTCTGGCTGGCCTCTCTTGGCCCTCTTCCTGCTCCCACCTGCAAGGCTAAAAACCTCAGGGTCATCTTCGACTCCACACTCTCCTTCTCTCCTCACATCTCTTACGTCTCTAAGAAGTTGTACTACCAGCTGCACCTCCTCAGAGGTATTCTTCCTTTCCTCTCCTTCCCACAGACGCTCACTGTCTCCAGAGCTCTGGTTCTCTCTAGGCTGCACTATTGTAACAGCCTCTTTCTAAATCTGCCTGCTTCTACTCTCCGCCCTCTGCAACTTATTCAGGACAGGACAGCAAGACTTATCTTGGGCCTCAAGCCCATGGATCGTATCTCTCCAGGACTGAAATCTCTACACTGGCTCCCAGTGGCTGCGAGGATTAAGTTCAAAACCCTCTGCATCGTTCACAAGGCCTTCTGGGGCCTCAATACCTTCAACTCTCTCTTCCTAAATATCTTCCTTCTCAAGCTCTTTGCTCATCCGCCTCCAACTCCCTCAGGGTCATTCGCTTCTCCAAGCAACGAGTTGGTGGTAGATCTCTTTCTTCGGCTAGTGCCTCCCTCTGGAACAGCCTCCCTGCCTCCCTTAAACATGAGGAGAACCATCTCCGGTTCCGGAAGCACCTCAAAACCTTTCTCTTTTCTTCTGCTTTTTCTCCTCCTCTCCTCTGCTGCCCTCCTGGCTGGAACCAGAACGGCACTGGCTACCTGGACACTCTCTGATCTCAGGCCCAGGTCCTTCCCTCGCCAGCGTCACACAGCTGCACTGCCCACCTGGCAATCCCGCACTTGGGGACTCCTTCTGTATCCCTACAGTCCCCCTACCAGCCCTTGACTCCTGTTGCCCGCACTTACCCATGCACTTGCCACATGCTGGCCGTTTACTTATTTATTGTTCTCTTCTTTCCCATGTACTGCACTGTCCCAGCCCCCTCCCCACACACTTGCGCGATCTGAATGACACCTGGCCTAGTAGGATTGTTGTCCGTCCTCCTTTTGTTCCCCTCCATTGCCTCGTCGCGCCTTGAAACACTTGTGTATAGGCGCGTTATAAATGTCATATCATATCATATCATGGGATTAAAGGTGGCTCAATCACTCCTGGATACCTATAAGGAAAGGAGTGAGACGTCACTTAACAGGGGACAGTCCTGATAGATAACAGTCGGAGCTAATGATGAGTCTGACATAAAAATAATACGAAAGATCTGAAGGCTAAAATACCTCCTCAATTTCAGGGTATCTCTATACAGGAAACAAGGTCCAGTGAAAGAACTTCTGTCAACATGCGTAAGTATTCAGCAGGTCTAGCGCGTCGCTAAGGAAACTGCCGACTGCAGTGTGTACGGGACTCGTGCTGTATGGACTTGCAGATCGGGATATATTGTTACTGTGGATAAAAGGAAGTTAATGTACTAAGGATATGTACATTCAAATAGCATCAAGACTCGGTATAAAACTACAATGGTGTGGATGACTATGCCAATCTATTTAAGTCTACCTGCAATGCGAATCCGCCGGGTACAGAACGCTGTATGTTGCAGCGGGCATCCGTGGCCACTGTAACCAAGGACTGGAGAAGCCGCTTATCCAGTTCTAAGTGGATCTAAGATTGACGAGGTTGAAGATGGACTATTAAGTTGCGGGTGTTATGACGCCAGCCATCTTAGAGTGGGGACACGAGATATATCATGTACCTCTATCCATAAGGTGTGAGTGTTTATAGTGTAAATTCAGATACCAGTGTCTAATGGAAATGGGAGGAATAGCCCAGTATATTAACGATTAGCAAAGTAATGCAGATCATTCAATTCTGCACCATCTGATTAACCACCGTGCGCCATTTGAGACCCATGCCTACTTATTGTATTGGTATCAGCTGGACATAATTTACCAGGGCACTAATTGAATCAAGTTGGTTATATAGGAATGACCTATGCTAATTCGTCTGAATCACGAAAATGTTAAATATCAATCTGCAGTGTTCTGGTTACTTAATATGTTAACGCATAAGAAGGCATTTGTTTGGTAAGTCACCTATTTCATCATGTTAGATATTATAGAATCCCTAAATAATAATTGCTCAGGAAGAGAGAAATGTTCAATAATCTTCCTGTAGGGTCATCTAATGTACCACGAGATCTGAAGCAAGGCTGCATATGACTGATAGGAATCTTCACTATTATCTATTGTGTGGCATCCATGAGTTCACATATATTCATGTCCATAGGCAGTAAATACATCATACAATCTCTACATTAATCCATTTACAACTTGCATTGTGCAGTGCATGTATTTTCAACAATATGTAGTCCAAAGATCTCCCTTGAAACGCGTAAAGCCACTCATATTGAACTTGAGAGATGCATTGTTGCTTACTCTTATATTTCTTTACCTTGTGATGAAAATAACCCGCTTTTTTATATAGATTGGGTTCACAGAATATTCTTTGAATTGTTGTATGAAATTAATATTTTGCCAAACTTGATATAAGATTTTGAGATATTTTTCTTTCTCTTGAATATTTTTTTACCACCTTTCTGGTGGATTCTTGACAGTTTGCAAGGGACGGGAGGATTCTCATTTTGGATCCTTTTCTTCTCTTTGTGTGTATAACAGGGTCTTGTGCCAAGGCCTCTTGTCCTCCCTTGCACCTCCACATGTTTGAAACCAGCCCTGCCGGACTTGTATAATTTGGCGTGTTTAACAAATCCAAGGTGTGCACCAGCTCATCCATTTGTTTTACTATCAGAAATGTTGCCAGGCCGAGTACTATAGTTAATTTCACATTCTTGTTGTTCATGGCCATATAAGAATGTCATTGTATTTAAGATTCTGAGATATTTTTCTTTCTCTTGAATATTGTTTACCACTTTTCTGGTGGATTCTTGACAGTGCGACGGGAGGATTCCCATTTTGGATCCTTTTCTTCTCAACATTTCAGATAGTGCAAGAGCTAAAACACAGATAAGGAAATAACTAAGTGGGAGGGAAAAGGAAACAGACCGGCGACTACAGTACTAGGCCTGACAAAATTTCTGGTAGAGTCAGAGATTACAAGAGGGGAGGGGAAAGGATAGGGGGAAGAAGGGGGGAGAAGAACAAAACAAGTGACAATCGTACTAGGCCTGATGACATTTCAGATAGTGCTGGGGTGGTGGAAGCAAGTAAGGGGAAGGGGAGGAGGCAGACAATTGCTGCTATCATACTAGGTTCATGGATAATTCTGATAGTGTAAGTGCATAGGAAAGATAAGAAGGGAGGGGGAGAGGGAGCAGAAAATAAAATACAGTGAGAAGGGAGAAAGAATACAGTTGCAGAGGTCAGAAAAACACAAATGTTGCATAAAGGAAATGTAAGCAAGGATTCGAGATGGTTGATAATCACAACATGAAAACTGGGCTATCATGCGTATGAGTTGTGAACGTGAAGCACAAATGTATCCAGAGGTCAGAACAAGGTGACCATGTGTACGGGTTGAGATGGTGAGGCACGAGAGTCCAAGTGTCCAGGGTCAAATCAAGCAATTGCATGATGAAGACAGAAAGACAGGAGGAAGGTGGCACGGGTGGTGAAGACAGAAAGGCAGGAAAAAGGAGGCACAGATGGTGAATACAAAGAGTGGGAGAAGTAGGCCTGAAATGCTGGAAGAGTGGCGCTAAGCATTCCGTGGATGGCTTGTTACAGGATTTAGTCACTGTATCAAGTAGAGAGAAGGTCACTTATCAGGGATTGAAAAAGCTGATAGATATTCTACTATATGGAATATCTTTAATGAATTCAATACCTTAAAAAATTTAATTTTGCTGATTTAATTAATATGTGCCTTCTGACTCTCAGCAGAACACAGCCATGTACCATGTGAAAACCATGTGAAAGCCATGTGAAAAAGATCCAAGGGGGGCATGGAGATTTATCAAGGACCTTCAATCCCTAAACAATATAGCCGAAGCAGCATTTCCTTTAGTTCCAAATCCTGAGACAATATTGTGCAACATCCCATCAAAAGCCGTATATTTTTCAGTTATATATTTTTTTAGATTTTTTTTAATTATTTTTCTCAATTCCCCTACATGAAGACTCACAAGATTTGACTTCCTTTTTTACTGTACAACGATCTGCCTGAAACATACTTTTTTTTTAAAGGTTTTTATTAAATTTTACAAACAAACAATAAACCAAACAAACAGTGCATGTTCCAACAGTTTCAATACACTTTTTTCACTTCCTAACCCCTACTCCCTCTACCCCACCCCCCTTGCGAGTCTATTGCATTGAACCTTCAGTTTCCACACCCTGTGGTTCAGTCACCTCCTCCACAGGCTCAGTCGGGTCGTCTAATGACCCGAACAGTCCGGCTATCAGTGATTTCCAGGCCATCAGGGACTCATTCTCCTCCTCCCCCATTGCTACACACTTCTTTCCATGCCGTGGTTTCGGCTTCTGCCCATTTTTGCAAGTCTTTCCACCACAACTCTATCCTCGGCACATGGCATGACTTCCATCCCATGGCAATCCTCCTTTTTGCTAGCACATAAGCCAGGTCCCTTAGTTTGCTTACGTGCCTGAGTTTCCGTGGTCTCGGGAACCCCCCAGCAGACAGGCCCACACCGTATCCACTACTATATTAACCCCTCTTCCTTCTAGTTTCTCTTTTACACCCCTCCAGAACCTCTATATGATGGGGCATGACCAGAACATATGCACCATGCCCGCGTTCTCTTCGTCACACTTGGGGCATGCTTGCCGACCTGCATTCTCGAACCTCGATATCCTCCAAGGCGTCATGTAAGCCCTGTGTGTTTTGTACAACTGTATCTGTTTCAGCCTCGCGTTTCTAGACACCTTCTTATGGTGCCCTTTCCCACATCCCATCTCCCACTTGGACCCCAACCTCGGTTTCCCTGCGTGACCTCCTTCCCCACTTTAGACATCAACATCTCATACAGTCTGGAAATCTCATGACCCCCCACAGCTATATCATATATCACGTCTATGGTGGCATCCAATGCTTCCTCCAGCACAGTTTCAGGCCATGTTCTCTTAATCCTCTGTACCATTCTGTGGTACGTAATGTACTGGCCTTCATGCAACCCAGCTACCTCCCTTCCCTCAAAAGTAACATTAGAGCCCTCCTGCCAGATATCCTCCATCGTTGCCACCCCAGCCGGTTCCCAGTGGGTCCGGAGTATCAGTCGCAGCTGAGCATCCGCCCCTGTCAATACTACCAATGGCATCTGCGGTGAGCATGGGGACAGGTCCCCAATCATTTGGCATGCCCTGCGCCACACCTTCCACCCTAGTAGCATCATTTTAGGGCGACCCACCATTTCCGCTCTGGGTGCCCACATGACTTCTTTCAAATAAAAAGGCGCACAATCCCGCCCAAACAACCTGTGTTCGGAGGTCTCTTCATCAGATAGCCATTTGGCGACATACTGCAACTGGCTCGCCACATAGTACGCCTTGTAGTTGGGCAGCTTAATTCCCCCTTTGTCATGGAAGTTCTGAAGCTTCCATAACGCCACTCTGTTTCGCATGCCATGCCACAGAAAGTCCCCACACATGCTATTTAGTCTGGTAAAAAAAAACCTAGGACTCAAGTACGGTATATTCCCGAAGTAATGTAGGAGCCTTAGCAGGACCACCATCTTTAGCATCGCTCCCCGCCCCATCATCGCCAGAGGCAGCTTCGCCCAAAACCGCATGCACTTTTCAATGTTCCTAATGGCTACTTCTGTGTTACACTTATGCTCCTCTTCTACAGTATGGTATATATTTATCCCCAAGTACCGAAACTAGCGAACCGACCATGGTACTTGCAATACAGGTAATCGCTCCGATGGAATCCCCTTGTACTCCACCAATGGGAACATGCTGGACTTCTGGGGATTCACTGCTATACCAGACAACACAGCGTATCTCTCCATCACTTCTAGGATGTACTGGATATTTTCTTCTGGGAATCGTAGGTACAGTAGCATGTCATCTGCGTATAGGGAAATCAGGTGCCGCTCCCCTTTCACCTCAATGTCTATAGTGTCATATTGTTGCCTCAGATAGATTGCAAGAGGTTCCAGGGCCAGTATGTAGAGCATAGGAGACCACGGGCATCCCTGTCTAGTACCCCTGCTAAGCTGCCACCTCTCTGATATCACAGATCCTGTCTTCCTGAAACGTACTTGATTGTCCCAAGGGTACTGTGAGTCCCCTTCGATCTTTAATAGAGACCTCCAGATGGACTTGGATAATGTACAACTCGATAGTTGTGATAATCCAATACGTGGATGACATTTTGGTGTGCAGTGAGACTGAAAAAATGTCCAGAGAAGATTCAGTTAAGATGATAACAAAACTCGAAGAGAAAGGGTATAAAGTAGCTAAAGAAAAGTTACAATACTGTCAAGACTAAGGCTTGTATAAAGGACGGTTAATCTCTCATGAGGAGAGAAAAGTGACACCTAAAAGGGCAGAAGCAATCATGAAAACCTAAGCACTCAAAACATAGATGGAAAAACCACAATTCTTAGTCTTATGTAATTACTGTTGTTATGATATGTTATGATATGGCATTTATAACGCGCCTATACACAAGTGTTTCAAGGCGCGATGAGGCAGGGGAGGGAAAACAGTGGGAAGAATGACAAAAGATCCTACTAGGCCAGGTGTCATTCAGATCACGCAAGTGCAAAGAAAGGGAGAAAGGGAGAAAGGGAGAAAGGGAAAAGTGCCTGGGGGAAGGGAGAGGGGGAAGTGCAGTACATGGGATAGAAGAGAAAATACGATAGGTAAAAGCGGCCTGATGGTGGCAAGTGCAAGGTAGAGCAGACAAAGTGCTAGTAGCGGGGACTGTAGGGATACAGAAGATCAGTCCCCAAGTTCCAGGGAGGCAGGGCATGAGTGCAAAGGTGGGACCTGGCCCCAAGGTCAGAAAGGGTGGCCAGGTAACCAGTGCAGATTCGGTCGGGGATATCAGCAGGGGAGAGAGGCAGAGAAAGCAGAAGCAAAGAGGAAGGTTTTGAGGTGTTTCCGGAACCGGAGATGGTTCTCCTCAAGTTTCAGGGAGGCCCCTGCCGAAGAGAGAGATCGACCATCAACTCATTGCTTGGAGAAGCAGCTGACCCTGAGGGAGTTGGAGGCAGATGAGCGAAGAGCCCGAGAAGGAAGGTAATTAGGAAGAGAGTTGAAGGTAATGCGGCCTCAGGCCCCAGAAGGCCTTGTGGATAATGCAGAGTGTTTTGAACTTAATCCACTAGGAGCCAGTGCAGAGAGTTCAGTCCTGGAGAGATACGATCCCTGGGCTTGAGGCCAAGGACAAGTCTCGCAGTCCTGTTTTGGATAAGTTGCAGAGGGCGGAGAGTAGAGGAAGGCAGGTTTAGATAGAGGCTGTTGCAACAGTCCAGCTTAGAGAGAACCAGGGCTCTGGAGATGGTGAGCTTCTGGGGGAAGAAGAGGAGAGGAAGAATACCTCTGAGGAGGTGCGGCTGGTAGTGTGACTTCTTAGAGACATCAGAGATGTGAGGAGAGAAGGAGAGTGTGGAGTCGAAGATGACCCAAAGTTTTTAGCCTTGCAGGTGGGAGCAGGAAGAGGGCCAAGAGAGGCCGGCCAGAGAGCTGCAGGGAAGGAGGGAGAGGGTGTGCCGATGAGTAGAATCTCGGTCTTACTGGCATTAAGGCAGAGGTCATTGGCGGCACACCACTCCTGGATGGCAGACAGACAGTCAGAGATGAGGTAAGGAGAGGAGGAGGCCGAGGGTAGCCTGAAAATGATCTGGGTATCATCCGCATAGCACTGAAAATTGGGGCAGACAGCGGCGATGCGGTGGGCAAGGAGTGACAGGTATTGGTTGAACAGTCAAGGAGACGGGTTAGATCCCTGCAGGACTGTAAAGACTGGTAGGGGGTGTCTGTATTTCTGCTCTCTATATGGTAGAGGAGAGGCACAGAAGACCCCAGCCAAGATTCTCTATAAGGTAGCAATGGACGAGCAATCAAGGCCTAGCTTCTCAGGAGGTGATGCGGGATGGTTCTTAAGTACTGTGTAGTCCCCGAACCCCCACAAAGGAATGTCCGCACAGTGTTTATCTAATTAATATTCAAAGGTATGAACACGATCACAATAACGCACTTTGTACTCGGAAGTCAATAATGATAAATATATACAATTCTAAAGTGGTACCACTAATGTTATCGAATATCATTAAAGTGCATCAACGGTACGGTTAAAATGTCACACAGATTAATAACGAGGAAACCAGCAATGGAGATAGGCAGGAACGTAAGATGGTTGAAACAATAGGCAGAATGCTGGCCCCGTTACCTAGACGCAGTTCTGTGTGGAGATCCCCCCACCTGGGCAACCTGTAAAATGAGGATATATCGCACAAGCCCAGTCCATATGTTCAATAGTCTCACTTCTTCCTATTAAGGTTTTACCCCCCCAATGTACCTGGTGGAGTAGAGTTCTCCGATGCTGCGTCGACCGATCCTTCTTGAGTGCCTCCCTTTCAGGCGGGAGCCACGGATCGTCTAGAGGTGTCAGGGAACTTGGCGTTCGGTGTCGGGGATTCAACGGCCCTTCTTGAGTGCCCTCCCTTTAAGGCAGGAGTCACGGGTCGTCGAACGTCCGACGGTGAACAGGGTGAACTACGGCAGGGAAGTGGCAGCTTCGTTCCTAGCGGTGCTCGTCGACGACAGAGCGTTGGCGTCCTGCAAGGAAGAGGCGTGCGGGGCACCTCGATGACGATAGTTCTGGACCGCAAAGAGATGATGAAGAACTGTGGCCCAGCAAGGGCGTCGAGTCATCGGCGTCTCTGTGGTCTTTAGGTGGCGGGAAACCCACCGGTGGATGCTCCTCGGCGCGCCGACGGCCGGCCCTTCTCCAGCGGGAGACAAGCGGATGACGATGCAGGCGAGAGCGTCCGATGATCAATGGAAGTTCTTAGGCAAACGAGAGCACGGCGGCTCCGGTCGGCGACGGCGGTCGGCGACAGTGGTGGACAACAGTCCGAGTGCTTCTCCTTGGAGTTCCGCAGCGGTCCCCGTATCGGGTCGACAGCCTGTCGTAGGTCTATCTACCAGGGAGCTGTAGCAAAGATCAGCTGTGCACGATGGTCCCTCGTAGCTCGGGAAGAGGGCGCCCTACCAGGTCCTCTATGGGTCAGTCCTTGGAAACACAGCATCCTTCAGATTGCGAGGGAAAGCCACAGCACACCTTCTCGTCCAGCGGGGGTTTCAAGGTCAAGCGCCAGTTACTCCAGTTACTCGTCGTAGTGGACCTCAGCTTCTGAACACGATTCCTAGCAGTGAGAGGTCCCCAGATATACTGTTGATCTCCCATTCATTCCACTGGGTCACACTCAAGCATCCAATCACGACTACGGGCATTCATGCAGGCAGGCAGCCAATCAGGCACACGAGGTATTCAGGCCATTCACTTCTCTCCAGACACTCACAACAAGTTATGTGTATTGGGACAAGTACCGAGCCATTCTACACTCCAAGCTTCATTCATACCGGTTTCGGGCAGGGCTGTCTCAGTCATTGTGTCAACCACCAGATACTAAACATCCACAACACAGAATGCCTATTCGTCACACACTCTATTCACCCAGGTCCCACCCACAGGAGGTACCCACAACATACATCACCGGGAAGGCTCCAGCTAGTCTGGCCCGGCCTTCACAACAACACCATATATGGCATTTCCACCCACAGCCAGTCAGGGGGAAGGGACAGAGTCAGGGCTTCCCAGGACTTTGGGAAAACAAGGTAATGGGTAATAGAAAGCAAGAGGCCACCGGGGCCATCTTGTTTTCCATCAGGAATCAACTGATCCCAATGGCAGGGCTGGGGTATCCCAGAATGGAGGATACTCCGCGCACCTCTCGATTTCAGCATGGAGCTGCCACCAGCCCATACCCTGCTCCGCGGGCCACCCACAGGTGCCCAAAACATACACTAGGGGCACAGGGTTGTACCCCCGCCCATGGGTGCCGTAAGGGTATCCCACGGGTCCGTTCACCAAACCAAAAGAAAGAGAGCTGCACCGCCAGGAGTCTCACATGAACTCCTGCGCGGAAAACACGACAAAACACACGATAAAAAGCAGTAAAGGACAAGGATACGGAGGCCCTGTCCCTCCGATGCATTTCCAGCATCACAGTCGCCCCCCCTCCCAGACTGAGGTGGAGGGTGCCTAATCTCCCACAGGATAGACACCCTCATCCAGACGGTCAACATACCTTCTGGAAAGTCCATCTGCATTATCGTGACTCTTCCCTGGTCTGTGCTCTATGGTGAAGTCTAGCCCTTGCAGGCTAATGGACCACCTGAGCAGTTTCGGGTTTTCACCCTTCATCTGCATAAGCCACTTCAGGGGCTTATGATCTGTTTGGACCTTGAAGGTAGACCCCGTAAGGTAGGGCCTAAAACGCCTAAGGCTCCAAACTATACTAAAACATTCCTTTTCAACAGTAGCCCACCTAAGTTCTCTGCCCTTGAGTTGTCTACTGATGAATATGATAGGATGTTCTCTCCCTTTGTTATCTAACTGGGACAAGGCAGCTCCAATTCTGGTGTGTCGCAGGCATCGTCTGGGTCGGCTGTAGTCAGGTGCACACAACACTGGTGCCCGACACAGACTTTCTTTCAAGCCATCAAAGGCCCTCTGACAGTCTTCAGTCCAATTGACCTTCCTAGGCTGCTTGGGTGAAGTCGGACCTGTCAGTGGTGCAGCTATGGTTCCATAGTCCGCCATGAAATTGCGATAATACCCGGTGAGACCCAAAAAGGCTCTCACCTGGGTTTGAGTAGTGGGAGTCTCCCAGTCCTGTACATCCTGTACCTTACTGGGGAGAGGTTGGATTTGACCCCCTCCTACCTCATGACCAAGATACGTGACTTTCCCCTGAGCTATCTGGCACTTGGTGGCCTTCATAGTGAGGTTAGCCCTTTTAAAGGCCTGCAGCACTCTACCCAGATGTGTCAAGTGCTCTTCCCAAGTGGAACTGTAGACGGCAATGTCGTCTAAATAAGCCACACAAAAGGCTTCCAGCCCACTGAGAGCGTGATTGACCAATCTCTGGAAGGTGGCAGGGACATTCTTTAACCCAAAAGGCATGACCCTAAACTGGTAGAGTCCCTCTGGTGTTGAGAACGCCGTCTTTTCCTTGGCATGGTCCATCAGAGCTATTTGCCAATAGCCTGAGGTGAGGTCAAAGGTGCTCACAAATTTGGCAGCACCTATGGTGTCCACGAGCTCATCAGCCCTGAGCAATGGGTGCGCGTCGGTTTTGGTGACGGCATTGACTCCTAGGTAGTCCACACAGAACCTCCAATCCTTGGTACCTGCCTGGGAACTTGCCTTGGGGACAAGGACCACGGGACTGGACCAGGGACTGGTTGAGGGTTCAATAACACCCAGATCCAACATCTTGGCGACCTCAGCCTGGATGTGGTTCTTAACCGTATCTGACATTCGGTAGCTCCTGCTCTTGACAGGCATGCTGTTACCAGTGTCAATCACGTGCTTACACCACGGTGTAAGGTCTGGCGTCAGCGAAAACAGAGAGGCATACTGCTGGAGCAAAGTCCTGCAGGCCATCTGCTGCTCGGTTGTCAAATCTGGAGAGAGCTGCACTCCCTCCACGGAGCCATCCTGAGGGTTGCTATGCAGCAAATCAGGAAGGGGCTCACTCTCATCCTCTTCTTGCTCTGAAGCTAGCAAGAGACATGAGACTTCTGCTCGCTTGTGGAAAGGCTTGAGCCTATTGACATGGAATACCTGAGGGGCTACCCCTGGGACTCCCATGTCAACCAGATAGTTGACCTCGCCCATCTTGGAGATTATCCGGTAGGGTCCAGTCCATTTATCTGCCAATGCCCGAGGCTTGGTAGGCTCCATCACAAGGTCCTCCTGTCCCAGAGACCAATCCACTTGCGATGCTTTAAGGTCATGCCATATTTGTTCAATTCCTGGCTAGCCTTGAGATTCGCTGTTGCTTGACCTATCATCTGTGTCATCCTCCGTCTGAGGCCTAACACATAGTCCCCCACTTGCTTGGCGGGACCGGGAGGGGTGGTTTCCAAACCTTCTCGGATCAAGGCAAGGGGCCCCCTCACGGGATGTCCAAAGAGTAACTCAAAGGGGCTGAAACCAACGCCTTCTTGAGGTACCTCTCTGTAAGCAAACAGCAGGCATGGCAGGAGGAGATCCCATTTCCTCCTAGGGTCTCTTCCAAAGTACCTTGCATGCCCTTGAGAGTTTTATTAAATCTCTCAACCAGACCGTTGGTCTGGGGTGATAAGAAGTGGAGAATTTGTAGGTTACCCCGCACTCTTTCCACATGGTTTTCATGTAACTAGACATGAAGTTGGATCCTCGGTCAGAGACAACCTCCTTGGGGAATCCAACATGGGTGAAAATGCCCAGGAGGGCCCGGGCAACCACCTTGGCAGTAACAGTCAAAGGGGTATAGACTCAGGGTACCTGGTGGCATGATCGACCAAAACCAGGATGAACTGATGTCCACCTGACGTGGGAGGGTCAAGGGGACCGATGATGTTGATGCCCATCCTCTCAAATGGTGTGCCAACCACTGGCAATGGCTGCAGTGGGGCAATGACACTGCCTCCAGTCTTGCCATACAACTGACAAGTTGGGCAGGTCCTGCAGTGGGACTCCACTTCTACTCCCATCCGAGGCCAGTAGAAATGGGCAGAGAGCCTCTGCTTAGCCTTCTTGGTACCAAGATGACCAGCCAAGGGCACCTCATGCGCCAACTGCAGTAGGAAGGGCCTGTAAACCTGGGGTACCACCAACCTCTTGAGGGCACCAGGTTCAGGCTTAGTGGGCTCACTAACAAGGAGCTCACCCTCCCAATAAATCCGGAAAGTCCTAGGCACTTCTCATCGTGCCTGGGACAGGGCCTGTTTCCTCACACCCTCGAGAGAGGGACACTCTCTCTGTCCTTTACAAAAGTCCGCCCGGGAGGGTCCCCCTTCAGCTAACAAGCATTGAAGATCGGGATGATCCTCCGGGTTGAGCACCTCTCCCACAGGAGAGTCTTCTGGCTCTTCTCCCACAGGAGTTGAGACAGGGTTTACCACTGGCCCAGCCCATCCGGAGCATGGATCCCAATGGGTGCTGTAGGAACAGCAGGAAGAGAAGGGGCTCCCTCCACAGAGGTGGCCTTCTTGCTCTTCCTTCGTCTTGCCTTAAGCCGCGCCTTCGGCTCGGGTTCCTGACTCACAGCCAGACCCAGTGTCACCTGCGATCTAGTGACTGCAGCAGCAGTCATGGGAAGACCATCCGCGATCAATCCCAACTCTATTAGATCGTTACCTAACAGAATGTTATCAGGGACATTGTCCTGAACCAGGACAGGAAGCTTTGCTGTCTTGTCTCCAATTACGAGTGTGACTCGGGCTACAGGCGATAATTTGGGAGGCCCACCAGCTAACCTGGTGGTTCTCAGAGGAGCATCTACATGGTCCTCTGGCTTGAGCAGGGTCCTGTCCACCACTGTCATGCTTGCCCCAGTGTCTCTCAAACCAGTAGAAGGCTGGCCATTCAAGAGGACACTTCTCAAAAATCTATGGGTGTTCTGTGGGATCGTCGCCAGTACTTCCGCGTACTGGTCCCAGGCCCCAAGGGACACTAAGGAAATCTCTATGGGAGCACTAAAAGTGATTCCGGTAGAGGAGGGGAGGACAGTGGCCTCTACCTCAGACATGGGGTAAGGGTAGGTCAGGCTGACAGCCTGTACTCCGAGTGCCTTACCTTTACTTGGAGTCACTCCTTTTGTGATCCAGAGCCCCACAGTCCCAACAAGTGCCGGGAGTGCGGGTTACGGTAGTGGAACCACCGGGAGCCTGCTTTGCAGCAGGTGGACCACTACTCTTATTCTCACCCACAGATGACTTATCCCCACTAGATTTTTGGGTCTTAGGAGAGGAGGGTTTAGGTTTATTCGACTGTGACTGCTTTCGGGACTCCTCATCTTTCTGAGTGGCCCCTTTTTCTTTGTCCTTGTCCTTCCCACTGGAGTCCTTAGGGGACACCCTGTGGGAGACCCACTTGTCAGCCAACCTAGCCAGCTTAAAGGGATCCAAAATATTCTGGTCAGCAACATACTGATGCAGCTCTGGTGAACAGGCTTCAGAAAAATGCTCAAAAAACAACAGGTGGGACTATTCAACAAAAGTTTTCACCTTGTAACCATCAATCCACCCCATCATATTAATGTGCGCAGCACTCACCCAATCGACCCAAGACACATTCTCTCTTTTCTTAAAATCCCTGAACCTTTTAAGGTATTGGGTAGGCGTCTTGCCAAAGTTGGCAATCAAAGCAGATTTCATACACTCATACTGACCCCTTTCTTCCAAACTCAGCTTCAGAATACAGTCATATCCAGTTTGAGGCACTCTGCTTAGCAAACACTTAGCCCAATCTTTTTTGTCAACATCATGAATTGCACAAGCCATTTCAAACGCTTCAATCCATTGAAGGATATCAGAACCCTCTGAAAACACACCAACCAAATCATTCATAAATTTAGTTGCTGGGGACCTGACACTCTCGCTGGGTTTCGCTGAAGTCTCCACTCGAGCTTTCTCTAGCTGGATTCTCTGACATTCAGTGTCCTTGTCTTTGAGCTCAAGATCCCTATTCTTGAGTTCAACTTGTTGAGCCAGCTCCTCCTTCTTAAGCTCAGCATCTATTTCCAACTTGCGATATTCAAAGGCCAATTTCATCCTTAATAACTCAAGTTCCAAGGAATTGCTGGGGTTCGGAAGAGAGGCAGCAGGAATGGCGGCATTCCCACAAACAGATTCAGTAGAAACCCCAGGGGCAGAGTCCTCATTGGTTGCATTCTCCCCCACATCAAGAGTTTCACCATTGGTCTGGTAGTCTACCAGGGCAGCTATCAGCTCAGCCCTAGACTTATCCACAAAGTCTAACTCCCTGGCTTCACAAGCACTCTGGAGAGCCTCTAAGCTCATCCGAGTCAATTTACCATTCGCAATAGACTCCATTGCATGTAATGCAGTTATTTTGTACACACCCAAACCTTAATCTAATAAAGTGCAGATATTTTGTAAGTGGCACGGTTATACACTGATTCTTAAAACCATAAGCATCCCACCGCTGCCACCAGTGTAAAGACTGGTAGGGGGTGTCTGTACTTCTGCTCTCTATATGGTGGAGGAGAGGCACAGAAGACCCCAGCCAAGATTCTCTATAAGGTAGCAATGGACGAGCAATCAAGGCCTCGCTTCTCAGGAGGTGATGCGGGCTGGTTCTTAAGTACAGTGTAGTCCCCGAACCCCCACAAAGGAATGTCCACACACTGTATTACTGAAAACACAGTCTTTATCTAATTAATATTCAAAGGTATGTACACAATCACAATAACGCTCTTTGTACTGGGAAGTCAGAAATGATAAATATAAACAATTCTAAAGTGGTACCACTAATGTTATCGAATCTCATTAAAGTGCATCAACAGTACGGTTAAAATGTCACACAGATTAATAACGAGGAAACCAGCAATAGAGATAGGCAGGAACGTAAGATAGTTGAAATAATAGGCAGAATGCTGGCCCCGTTGACTAGACGCAGTTCTTTGTGGAGATCCCCCCCCGGGCAACCTGTAAAATAAGGATATATCGCACAAGCCCAGTCCATATGTTCAATAGTCTCACTTCTTTGTACTGGGAAGTCAGAAATGATAAATATATACAATTCTAAAGTGGTACCACTAATGTTATCGAATCTCATTAAAGTGCATCAACAGTACGGTTAAAATGTCACACAGATTAATAACGAGGAAACCAGCAATAGAGATAGGCAGGAACGTAAGATAGTTGAAATAATAGGCAGAATGCTGGCCCCGTTGACTAGATGCAGTTCTGTGTGGAGATCCCCCCCGGGCAACCTGTAAAATAAGGATATATCGCACAAGCCCAGTCCATATGTTCAATAGTCTCACTTCTTCCTATTAAGGTTTTACCCCCCCAATGTACCTGGTGGAGTAGAGTTCTCTGACGCTGCGTCGACCGATCCTTCTTGAGTGTCTCCCTTTCAGGCGGGAGTCACGGATCGTCGAGAGGTGTCGGGGAACTTGGCGTTCGGTGTCGGGGAATCGATGGCTCTTCTTGAGTGCCCTCCCTTTAAGGCAGGAGTCACGGGTCGTCGAATCTCCGACAGTGAACAGGGTGAACTACGGCAGGGAAGTGGCAGCTTCGTTCTTAGCGGTGCTCGTCGACAACAGAGCGTTGGCGTCCTGCAAGGAAGAGGCGTGCGGGGCACCTCGATGACGATAGTTCTGGACCGCAAAGAGATGATGAAGAACTGTGGCCCAGCAAGGGCGTCGAGTCGTCGGCGTCTCTGTGGTCTTTAGGTGGCGGGAAACCCACCGGTGGATGCTCCTCGGCGCATCGGCGGTCGGGCCTTCTCCAGCGGGAGACAAGCGGATGACGATGCAGGCGAGAGCGTCCGATGATCAATGGAAGTTCTTAGGCAAATGGGAGCACGGCGGCTCCGGTCGGCGACGGCGGTCGTCAACAGTGGCGGACAACAGTCCGAGTGCTTCTCCTTGGACTTCCACAGCAGTCCCCTTATCGGGTCGACAGCCTGTCATAGGTCTATCTACCAGGGAGCTGTGGCAAAGATCAGCTGTGCAAGATGGTCCCTCGTAGCTCGGGAAGAGGGCGCCTTACCTGGTCCTCTCTTGGTCAGTCCTTGGAAACACAGCAGCCTTCAGATTGCGAGGGAAAGCCACAGCACTCCTTCTCGTCCAGTGGGGGTTTCAAGGTCAAGCGTCAGTTACTCCAGTTACTCGTCGTAGTGGACTTCAGCTTCTGAACACGATTCCTAGCAGTGAGAGGTCCCCAGATATACTGTTGATCTCCCATTCATTCCGCTGGGTCACACTCAAGCATCCAATCACGACTACGGGCATTCATGCAGGCAGGCAGCCAATCAGGCACACGAGGTAGTCAGGCCATTCACTTCCCTCCAGACACTCACAACAAGTTATGTGTGTTGGGACAAGTACCGAGCCATTCAACACTCCAAGCTGCATTCATACCGGTTTCGGGCAGGGCTGTCTCAGTCATTGTGTCAACCACCAGATACTAGACATCCGCAACACAGAATGCCTATTCCTCACACACTCTATTCACCCAGGTCCCACCCACAGGAAGTACCCACAACATACATCACCGGGAAGGCTCCAGCTAGTCTGGCCAGGCCTTCACAACAACACCATATATGGCATTTCCACCCAACAGCCAGTCAGGGGGAAGGGACAGAGTCAGGGCTTCCCAGGACTTTGGGAAAACAAGGTAATGGGTAATAGAAAGCAAGAGGCCACCGGGGCCATCTTGTTTTCCATCAACAATCAACTGATCCCAATGGCAGGGCCGGGGTATCCTAAAATGGAGGATACTCCGCGCACCTGTCGATTTCAGTATGGAGCTGCCACCAGCCCATACCCTGCTCTGCGGGCCACCCACAGGTGCCCAAAAACATACACTAGGGGCACAGGATTGTACCCCCGCCCATGGGTGCCATAAGGGTATCCCACGGGTCCGTTCACCAAACCAAAAGAAAGAGAGCTGCACCGCCAGGAGTCCCACATGAACTCCTGCGTGGAAAACATGACAGAACACACGATAAAAAGCAGTAAAGGACAAGGATACAGAGGCCCTCTCCCTCCGATGCATTTCCAGAATCACAGGGACACCACAGGTAGAGAAAAAGATATCGGAAAGGAAGGACCCAAGTTGGACCTGGGAGGGTCAGTCGGAGAGGAAATAAGTCAGCCACGCCAGAACCTGTCCTGTGATACCCAGATTATCACAGAGACAGTTGAGCAAGGGAGTGATGGAGATTGGGCGATAGTTAGCCGGGCAGGAGGGGTCGGCAGAGGGTTTCTTAAGAAGAGGGTGCACAAGGCAGTGCTTCAGGGGGGATGGGAAGACTCCAGTGGCGAAGGAGTGATTGTAGAAATCAGCCAGGGCAGGAGCCAGAGTTGATTTGGTCTTTGGCCATCTGGAGGTCTCTTGGAGGAACAGGGGTGAACCTGTTTTGATGAGTCTTAGAAATGAAGTGAGAAGCCAGTGGCGTGCAGAGGGCCTGGGAGGGGACAGGAGAGGTAGAGACAGCAGCAGGATTGGCCCGTTCCTTGCAGATTTTAAAGAGATGAGTCGAGTTGTTAGATGCCGCAGAGATCCGGGCTTGGATATGGGCTCTCTTCTTGGTGAGAACGGAGAGCCGGTATTGCTGTTGCAGCAGGCGACAGGCCAATTTGTCAGAGGATTAAGGATTTCAATCAGGCACACACCCAGGTCTCGCCTAGCATGTAGTGCGCAATGGAAACCCTTATTTATTTGTGTCTATAAGTTCAATATTCTGAATGATATACCACTCATATCACACCCTTCTCAAAATAACCCCCAGGTCACACTGAATCAAGAATCAGGCTAGTTTGTAAAGGTAAATATTTATTTTATTTATTTTATATTCAAACCACACATAAGTTTTATATATATATATATATATATATATATATATATATATATATATATATATATATATATATATATATATATATATATGAGACCGCAATCACCAAGCAGTGACAATACAATTCAGAATATAAGTCAAGCAATTGAATTCACTTATAATGTTGCAGAATAGAAAACACAGGAAAAAGAACAGTTTTTGTTGTGAACAGATAGTGTTTAGGTTAATATTCCCCCTGCAAAGTTTTTTTTAAATACAAATGAGCAATCCTACACAGATGTAAGTGATCAGCAGGTATTCAGGAATGAAAGACAATGTCTAGAGTTAGATTGCAATCTTCCCTCCCCAAACAAGAGAGAAAACCATTTTTGGAAAATGACACTTTTAAACTGCCATATGAATGCCACACATGAATCCCCACAGTTATTCACGGCCGCTCATAACTCTTCATGTGTGATACCCTAGTTTCCGTTCTGTATGGGAATTACTTGAATTAATCCAAATCACTAATGGGTTATGGTTTAATAACACAAATGAGAGAAAAATCAGCGCAAGAATGATTCTAACAATGCTAGGGTTCTGAATTTAAAGATGGAATGGGTTGAGATAGGGATAAGATAATGCAAATATGCTATGGGTCACTGTTCTTCCTATTAATAGTTACAGTCCTTTGTAATTAAATTGGACCGTTACGGATCTGGTTATTGGATCGGGTCAGGTCTACCAGCAGCAGAGCACCTCTGGAGGGATTGGATCAGCGGTGCGGTTCTGGTCAATTGGGACTGCACCTCAGACTGTATTTGGATGGGCCCTTCTGGTCACTGGACATGGTAGATTACAGGATTCAAGTTTCAGCGGACAAGCCTTAATGGTAGCAAGCCAAGCTGAATCAGAATTATTCTTTTCAGCTTGGGATGTTTGAAATTGGGTCTAGCTAGCAAGAGTTCAGCAATGCTAAAGTCTGGAGTCTGCAAAGAAATCTGGATCTTCAAAGAAGTCTGGAGTCAGCTACAAGATGAAGGGTTCTGGATTAAGGTGATGTGTGGAAATCTGGATGTGTTCTGGAAGCTGTGTCTATGTGGAGTGAAGTTCCTATATTTATACTATCAAATGACATCACCCAGTTTTATGGTGTGGGCAGAATTTCAAAACACACCGCACAGCTGTGAGTGGCTGCAGGCACATGCTTTGTTTTGGTTGGCAGTCAGAACAGAGCTGTCATCTTTACGATGGGATTTAGGAACTCTCACATTGATTTTTACCAAAACATAACTTTTGCACAAGTGTACATTTCTAACATTATGTACCCTGATAAAATCGGACACATACATTTCATATTTGATTGTCTATATTCACATTCAATCCCCCTCTTTGTGAGAGCTATCTTTGTCATTCTACAGATTTTTATCAATTTTAACCATAACAGTCTGGATTAATAATTTCTAATTCGGTACATCTCTGGGCGCTTATCAGTGGATCATGTATATACAATCTTAGGTTTGCAACATTAATCGTTCTGCTACAATGATAATTTTTTCATAGCTTTGGTCCTTAAGTGGTACAGGTTTCATCAATGTCTTCAAATCAAAAGCCTGCAATTAGGTTAATGTCTATCAATGTTCAGATGGATCCCTCTTTAGGTTGCTCAGTTAAAGAGCAATTTTAATCACAAATAAGGATTTAAAAATGTCCCAGCAGTTTTTTTTCTTTTGTACCTCCCATTCACAGGCAACAGCTGTCCAGTCCTTTGATCAGGGAGGTGTGTCCCCTTCCTGGAGAGGGAAGCTTCCCTGTAGAGATCAGTTGGGCATCTTGCCATTGTTCTTGGCTCAGCCCCAGACGAATGTCTAATGCGGTCTCATTGTGCTCCTTGTTGTCATTATGTGGGAATTATTAGGCTTCCAGTTTTCAAGGGAGTGTCAAGCTGAGATGTCAACTTTCCCAGGCCAGGCACTGCCAAATCAGAATTAAGCAGTTACTTCCACTGGGTTACTGTAAGATTCACAATAAAGTCTTTTCTTTTACACATATAAAAATAAGCACAGTTCATAATGGATTTGGACATTTAAAAGAATTAAGACCTTCACAAACAACTTGTCATGATGCCTGCCCCCGGAAGACCAGACCAGGCCCAGCAGCCCCGGAAGCAGGCATCATGCCACTTGGAGCATGCCCAAAAGCCCCAGTTAGGGGCTGTTTGGGTACAGTCCTGGCGCCTATGGCGCCAGGCTCATAAAGATAAAGTCAGTCCTGGCCCCATGGGCGCCAGGCTCATTATTGATAACTTACCTGAAGCAGACCATGCTGCATACTCACCTGAGGCAGGCCATGCTGCTTGAAGACTCAAGCCAAATGAGGCTTAGGAGGGACTATTTTACTGAAGGGACTATTTTGTTACTTGGGTGGGGCTGTGGAAGAATACTTACCTGGATCTTCTTCCAAGGCTATTTAAACCACGCCCGGACAGCCACACGTGCTTCGCGTTATTCTGCTTGCTGCAGCGTAACGCTCACCGTGTTTTCAGCAGCTCCAGTCTTCAGCCACGCCCGCTTCAGTCCTGGGACTCCTGAAACAAGAAGACAAAAAGGATAAAGATTAGAACAGGAGTTTTAACTTTAATCCTTACCTGGATCCTGATCCATTTTGCCACGGAACTGAAAGACAGAAGTCTTTGAAGCATCGCTTCGCATTCCTACGGCGCTGCGCAGAACTCACCTGCTTGGCGGTACTTCAGCATTCCATCACGCTCTCTCCATCTCGCGGCCGCCCTCCGACACCTAAGGAGACAAAGACAGCAAGGTGAGCAAGGGGACTCTCTAAGGCCATACAAGCTACCCCCAAGGACATACCTGATTTACCACGGGAGGTACTCACCTCATTTCGGGTCGGCGCAGTCAACTCTGCTTCATCGCCGTAAACCGGTCCCTAAGGGGAGAAAGCAAGGACAATACCAGTTACCCCCCACAAAACTTACCTGATTTACCACGGGGGTCTCACCTCATCTCGGGTCGGCACAGTCAACTCTGCTTCATCACCGTACCCCGGCCCTTAAGGGGAAAAAAACAATACACTTACCTGAATCTTACCGAGTGCCATTTGGAAATCTTCGAGTGGATTAATCGGCAACTTGCAAGGAATTGGACAGAGTGAAGAGCAGACATTTGAACTCTTATGAACAATTGGACTTTAGAGTCAATACTGGAACTCACCAATTCCTCTACGCCAGTGAAGTAACTGGTCATCAACGCGCCCCTGCGGTCAACGCAGGATGGAGAGCTCATCCTTCCAAACCATCAGGTGAGACTAAAGGAGGGGACATCAAGAGTGATCAGTGGGAAGACAACGGGAGTGGGGAAGGTGGGTTGACACTCAATTCCACGGGTGGTTAATTCCTCTTCTCCTTTGCAGAAGAATATTCTTGCGAGCCAGACAAACTAGGCTGAGCGGGCCAGTCCAGCCAGTCATCTCGGCGCTACACGTTACGCTGGTGGAAGTAACAGCGGCCCAGTTCCGGTCGACGCCCCCTTGGGAACCAGGTGAGCGTAACACAACTTTAAGCTGGGTTTGCCAGCTAATTTCCTTAAGGAGCTGTCAGGCAGTGAGGCCTGTATTCCTCTGACTGCCTGGAGAATCTATGATTTCAGCACACTTTTCCTTTCAATAATTCACTGGGAAATGACTGAATTTAGCACCAAAACAGCACTATGAAGGTTGCCATTGATTTGAAAGATGTATTTAAGGGCATTTTCGGATTTTAGTCCTTCTTTGGCCTTGCTTCAGATGACAGGTAACAGGTGACAGGTGACATTCAGTGATTCCTGTTTTTACACCAACTTTGACTTTGTGTGACAGGGTGTGCAGCTCTTTTGTGGTTTATGAAACATGCACAGTCTTGCAGACTTGGTGCACAGGTGGGTTAGTGCCTCCATTGTTGGCAGTTTTCTTTCCCCATTGGCAAAGGGGTGTAGTAGGGTGCCTTGGCATGGGTGAAAATATTCCACACTGTAGAGCCTGGGTGTTTTATTACAGTAAATATATTCAACCACTTTTGAAAGGACTTAAAGAAGCTCATATGGACAAGAGCACATTAACATGGATAGATGACATGACTGAAGGATTTGAGGAATTAAAAAAAGCAATCAGCACAACCTGTGTGTTAGGGATTCCAGATTATCATGAATAATGTTATTTATTCTCCCAATCAAATGGAGAAGTCATGACTGCAGTTCTCACACAAAAGATGACTTTAGGACATGGGCACAAACAATTAGCTTATTATAGTGGGATTGTAGATCCAGTTATGAAAGGACATTGCCCTTGTGAGCAGTCTTTAGCAGCTGCTGCATTTGCAATAGAAAAGGCTTCAATATAACCATGGGGTGTTCAATAATGTTAATTGTGGAGCATGCATTATTTGCCATTTTAGGGAATATCAAAAGTGCATTGACCATGCAAAGAGCATCAAGATATGAGGTAATCATATTGAATCCTGCAATTAAATTGTTTAGGTGTAAAACAGTGAACCCAGCAATGTTTATAGCAGAGGCAGTAGGAGAGGATTACTGTACATCAAAACCAGAAGAGGTGGGAATCCCCTTCTTCATGGGTATCTGGGGATAAATCTATTGAGGATTACTCTATACATGATTGTACAACGTTTGTTGAAAATTATAACAAAATCTCCCAGATTAGAGAAACTGCTCCTGGGGTCTGGGGGTTGTCTTTATTGATGGGTTATCAAGAATTGATCAAAAAACTGGGGAAAGGAACACAGGATCAGCTTTAGTAAAGCTGAATCTAGATGGTGAATTTGAGGTAGTGATAAGTGTGAGATTGTCCTTAAATTACTCAGCAGAGGCTGCAGAAGCAGTGGTACTCATCGAAGCACTGCAGAGCTTTGAGGATGAGGAAGTGACAGTGTACTCTGACTCTGCCTATCTATGTGACATCAACTGTGCATACAGGTTTGTCAGGGTGGAAAAGGTGGGGCTTCCTTCGTGCAGATGGCACTCCGGCACAGCATGTAGCCCTATTAGAAAGGCTTATCAAAGCATTAAATCTTCCATTGGCCCTAGCAGTCGCAAAATGCTCAGCGCATTCTAAAAGAGCAGACGTAACTTCTTGCAGAAACAAAGCCGCAGGCATAGAGGCCAGAAAGGCAGCCTATTATCTTCCTATGTCTAGTTTAAAAATAGAAGATGTTATACAACTGACAGAATGATGCATGTTAGTAAAGGAGGGCTTTAATGTGATGTCTATTGTCCAGTTAATTTAACTACAAGGATGAGCTTCGCAGGAAGACAAGGATTTCTGCTGAAGGCAGGGTGTTCTTTATCCCCCTCTGAGGCACTTTGGAGACGGGATAGCACTGGAAAGCCAGTTAAGCCTCTAGCTTTATTTATTGTATTACTTTATTTATGACATTTATGTTACGCCCAAACCCAGGGTTATCACAGAGTTGTAAGAGATAGTAAATGAATTGGTGACAGTCATACAATAATACAGTAATTGCAAAAACAGAAGTTAATCCTATTTATCAAAAAGCCAAGTTTTGACTTGTTTTTTCAATCTGTTGTGGATTGTTTATTTCTAATGGAAGAAGGTTCCAGAAGGTGGAAGCAGAAACCCGCAAAGTTGGAGCCTAATGCCCTTTTACTTTTGTAGTGGGGAGTGACAGGTGAGAGGTTGTCACTGGATCTTAGGATGCGACTAGGTATATTCCGAGTGAAGCTGTCATTGAGATAAGGTGGAGCTTCTTCATTGAGGCATTTGTCAGCCAGGGTAAGTGTTTTAAAGAAAATCCAAGCTTTAATGGGCTGCCAAAGGGCATCGCATCTGTGGCAGAGAAGTGGTCACTACTTTTTAGCCCAAGGACGGCTCGTAGAACTTTGTTTTGTAGAAGCTGCAGTTTGCATAGTTTAGAGGCTGGTTTGCCCAGCAGGAGCACAATGCAATAGTCCAGTTTGGAAAGGATTAATGCACGTGTAAGTGTCAAATAATTATCAGATGATAGGAATTGTCTACTCAGGGATATGAGTTTGGAAGTGTAAGCCGTGGAGGAAGACAGCACGTTGATTTCTTTGGACATTGTTAGTTCGGCATCCAGATAATCTCCCAGTGTTTTCACTTGTTGAAGGACTGGGATGGCTATGCCATCAATGCAGATGGACGAGTAGTTGCTGTCAAGTGATTTTAGTTGAGAGGGGAAGCGCACAATGAGGAACTTTGTTTTGTCATCATTTAGACAAAGGCTGTGTGTGGTCATCCAGATTTGAATGATGCAGAAGAATTTGTTGATTGGGGTGTGTCCTGTGAGTACTGGCCCATAATGGGGATGAGGACTTATGTATCATCAGCAAAAGTTTGTATAAGTGATACCCATTGATTCCAAGAGCTCAAAGTGGGGTTTAGTGTAGATATTGTGCAGTGTGGGAGAGAGGCAGCAACTTTAGCGGACTACGACTGTTGCAAGGATGGGGTCTCCTACCTCTTTCCGATAAAGATTCTTTATTTTTTATTTATTTTTTATTTTGGGATTTGTAGAGCGCACTACAGCCCATAGGCATCGAGGCGCTATTCTGGTGGTGCAATCAGAAAGGAAGTATTGAATCCAGGAGGTGGCTTCTGGTGAGAAGTGAAAGTTGTGACTGAGATTTTTGCACAGTTTGTCGTGGTCAACTAAGTTGAATGCCGCTGACAAATCTAGAAGCAGTAGCATGCTTAGATTTCCAGAGTCATGTATGCTGTCCATCTGGATCTTGAAGTCCAGAAGGGCAGTTTTTGTGCTGTGTTTAGAGTGGAAACCTGATTGTCCTGTTTGTCTAGAGCCAAGGAGGTGGTTGAGCTCAAGGAAGTATTAGATTTGTGAATATGCTACATGATCTATTATCTTCAATAGGAAAGGGACTGTGGTAAAAGGACAATAATTGATAGGAATGACATGGTCAAGTGTGGGTTTCTTGAGGAGGGATGATCCACGCCGCTTTGATGTTTGCTGTAACAAAGGTTGGTGGAGAAGGAGGCGTTAATGAAGTCTGTGATAATGGGGGCAACAGTGGGGGCACATAGTTTAACTATGTGTGCTAGACAGGTGTCGCCTTTACAATTAGAGGGTTTTAGGGGAGGATGGTGGACAGTACCTGTTCTTGAGCTACTTTGTTGAACTTGAATGGGGGAGAGTCAGTGGGGAGAACAGGTTTGCTGTGGTCGCGGTCGCTATCTGTGGGCAGTTTGGTTGTGAGAGAGTCTCTTTTGGCTTTAATTTTGGTTTGGAGGGAGTCAATTTTGTGAGCTGGTGCACTTTGAATGACTGTGCACCATGCTTTATCAGCTTGGGTAGTTGGAACATTCAAGATTGGCAACTCAAGTTCTCTGAGTATCGAAACAAGTTGTTTAGTGCTAGAGCTAGCATTGGAGAAGTGTACATTGTAGGAATTTGTTTTGTGCTCCACGACTGCTGCTTTGTCGGTTTTGGAGGCTGTGGTTAAGGTTTTGCTATTGGGAGTTGAGGGGTTATTTTTGTACAAGTGCTTCAGGGCTCTTTTCACACAACGAAAGTGAATGACTTCTCCATCAAGCCAAATGTTTGCGGCTTCGTAGATTTTTGCTTTCAGTAAGTGGAGCATGGGAGTCTAGTATAAGTTACAGGCAAGTGTGGCAGAAGCTGGAAATGTTGTGTGGACTGGTGTTGGTGTGGTTGTGCTTTGAGAGTGAGGCCGGTAGTGAGGCAATCCAGTGTGAGTTTATGTGTATTTCTAACCATGATGGGCTTGGGAGTGGGCGGCTGTGCAATGAGAAGCTTAGTGATACATAGCTCAATGTTGATCAGGATGTGAACTGAAAAAGGGATTTCTGTGATAGCAGAGATAGTGATGCTGGTATTGAAGGTGATAAACCAGTCTAGGAATCGGCCTTCGTTATGAGTGGGCATATCAACTAGTTGGTTGAAGTTCATATCATCCAGGGTTGCAGAGAAGGCACAGGCTTTAGGGTCAGCTGGGTCATTGAAGCCGAGGTTAATGACACCCAAAATGATGAACATGGTTGAGGGCTTCAGGAGTGGGGTGATAAGGAGTGGGATGTCCAGAGTGGAATGAATTAAGTTGCGCGGTTGTCGGTATACCAGTAGGATGTTAAAGGAACTTTTGGGGTCTGTGGGTAGCTTCAGGAACAGTCATTTGTAACCTATAATGGCTGGTATGGGTGTGGATACGATATTTAAACAGGCTTTTGCACCTATGATGTGAAGATGGTCCACCCTGAGGATGGTGTATCCAGGAGGACGTGCTAGTGCAAGGATCGGGCCTGAGGCCCAGGTGCAGCTGGGATTCCATACCGGCTAATATATCCAATTGGTTATCTAGTAGTAGGTTGTGTATATCTAGAGCGTGTGCTCCTAGGGAGCGGGGATTAATGAAGGCACGTTTCAAGGTTTTATGTTGTTGAGGAGTGGATGGGGAGCTTTATTAAGAGTAGCACAGAAGCAGCTTCACTATCCAGCACACAAGACCAGAGAGAGTCTTGCTGCTACAGTTGCAGAAGTGTGTTTTTCCTCAAATCCGTTAGAACATGTGGCAAAGTTAATTGTAAATTGAATCATGTGTCAGAAATGTATTGCAGGACACACTTTGATAACAGTGAGAGGAGCAATCCCTAGACTCAATGGCAGCTTTCAGCATCTGCATATATATTATGTGGATATGCTACAGACATACAATGGCTAGAGATATATGCTGGTTATAGTATGTCCGTTCTCTAGGTGGATCGAGGCAGGTCCATGCATGCACCAAGATGCCATATGTGCTGCCAAGTTTCTTGTGTGCAAGGGGTTTCCGAGATGGGGGTGTGTGAGGTCCTGTGGTCCAACAATGGACCGCATTTTGTGAATGAACTATTTGAGCAAGTATTTCTTTTGTTAGGGATTAGATACAAGTTTTCTTCCACTTATCGCCCACAGGTCAACGGCACCTGTGAGAGATTAAACAGACTTTTAAAAGAGAGAATAGCCAAATTAAAAATAACTCTGAAGAAGGAATGTTTACACTGCCTACCCCTAGCCTTGTATCCATTAAGAACTCAGCCCGGCTCAGGTCCCCATCTAACTCCTCATGAGTTGGTGACTGGATGCCACATGAGAACCCCACTTGCTCCTCCAACTTGAGTAAGAACTGATGTACATAGTGTAGGCATTAGGTGACCAGATGCCGGATTACTTAACAACAATGACTGCAAGTATTTCATTCATATCTCAACAGATCAAAACCAGAAGGGAAGGGTCAAAAAGAAGAGACAAAGACAAATAACCTATTGAAACAGAGGGGTTGCTGTAACCTCCTATTTCGTATCCAGGAGACCAGGTGCTAGTATGAACGTTTGTGTGCACCTGAAACACACCCCGTTTTGAAGGGCCACACGATGTGGAGGAAGTTAGTCACACTGCAGTCAAACTAAAAGGGAGACGTGCCTGGCTGCACCTACATGATATTAAACCGTATAAAGGCAAACCATCGACCCCTCCTGTAGCTGCCCACAGTGAAGCAAGAGAAGAAGATCTACGCATGCAGACACGCTCCATGGCCTGAAACGAGAATAAGGAAAACAAAGGGCACACAAGCACCATCGACTAAAGACCAGTGTTTCTAAAAAATCTACTAAAGATCCACATTTCTCAAAATTTGATGAAGAAAAGATAAACTTGCAGTTACCCTGGAACTTTTTTAGATAGATTTAAAAGAACAATGAGAGAAGAATCTGGAGTTTAAACAGAAGAGAAAATGGAAGAGTAACGTTCATCCATTGTGCATGCTACCTATTACAGAGTTAATACAGGCACTCTTGTATGATGTTTTTCGTATATGTTACAGTTTTATCCAGCCCTGATAGAAACCGGAGTAAAACTGTATCATTTGGAGAGTGATAATATAAAAGTGATTAAAAAGGAGATAACAAATGTGTATATTAAGTAGGCACACAATGAAGAGATTCTGTGCCATCCAGAAAATCTTTAGGTTGTCATGGAGTATTGATCATAATATGATTTTGTAGTATGGTTTGTGTTTTTTGACTTATCATTTTTGCATTTAGGCATGCTGCACGAGGCAATACAGGGATGAAAGTATTAAGAGAAGAAAAAGGCAAATGATGAAGAGAAGATGAAGGCAAATGATGAAGAGAAGATGAGGACAATATAAGAAGAGAATTTGTCCAAAGATTCGACCAAAGGGGGGAATGCAGAGGAGCAGGTAGCCACTTTCTCACTGGTTCCCGCCCCCTCACCACCGTCATACTGGAATGATCAGAGAAGAGCATAAAAATGGGACCCACTGTGTCATTCGCATACCACATCAAGTATACGAGAAACGAATGCACTCAGACAGTTGTACAGAATGTACCCTCACGTTGAGCCAGTGGAAGGATGCTGCATGGAAGAATGTCAGCATACACCTATGGACATCATGGAGAATTAAGTGAAATCTGATATGTAAATAATTAAGAGTAACAATGTAACTGAAGCACGAAGAGGAACATGTACCCAAAGCTGAAGTCATTGTGACTGCAAAGAAGATGAAGTTACTTATTGATCAATAACTGTAAATACACAGTAACGCAAGGTAGAAAGGAAACGTAAAGAAGCTTGCTACAAAGGTACATATAACATGGCTAGGACAGCCATGACAGTTAAATGGATGCCGGTTCATGTCTGATATAACCAACCTCTCTCAGAGACAGACTAAGGCTGCAAGATCAGGAGGCGTGGAAGAATAGTTTTGAGTGCAGAACCGAAGATAAATCAAGGTTGGCCCAGATTAAAGAATGCTATTTTAAGGAATAGGCAGAGAGCACAAAGGGAGTTACATGGATAAGCTCAGAATATAGGATATTCCTCAAAGATTGAAGAATAAGCAAACATCTGCGAAAACCAACTGTTGGTCAATTAAAAGTACACAGAATTCATATGAGATGGAGTGAGCAAGTCTCTAGAGGCCAAGAGGATCAAGTGCATGCAGCATAATTGAATCAAATAGCAGAAAATAGAAGAATGAAATGGACAAATTTGTAGTGTGCTAACATTTGATTTTGGTAAAAAGAAAAGGGGCTATTCTTTAAGCCTCAGACAAAGATAGTGGTGTGCTTACACTCTTTTGAATTTTCCAGGCTAGTGAGCAATCAACAAGGTCAACTACAAAAGGAATACTTTGGTTTATGGCCTACCGATGAGAGGTGATGGACTAATTGGAAAAACAGAGAGTGGTCTGACGGGAATCAGACACCGATGTTTCGTTTGGCTTACATGCTGCTAAAAGAGTCGAAAGTCCAAGGTTGGAATTTTATGCCAACCAATCCATGGGTTTGAGGGACAACCTCATATACAAATGTTGCAAAGACCAATCCACTGACAGTTTGTCCAATATAATCAGTACTGTACGTATTTAGATGTAGTTCAAGGCGTACCCTACAGATACGGGGTAGCCAATGATGCACTAATCCCTATATATTATATAGTAGACACGATCCCTTAACCAGTGCTTCTGCTCAATAGGTTTTGTATTTTGCCACATAGAATGATGTCATAGATGATGGCTATTGGGGTATAAGGCCTCTGTGTAATCAAGTTCATTTGTGAGTGTATTTGATTCAGACATGTTTGTCAGGTCTCCCTACCTTGAATAAAGTAGTGTTTTGCCATATTCTTTGAGTTTGTCTGGTTATTTGGTCTGTGATCTTTATTTGTAATTCTATCCAGCACAAAAGACGCATCGAGGTGCTAGAGCAAAATCTGTAAGGAAGTCGCCAATACTACTGCAGTCTACACTTCTCCCATGCCTTCACTGACCCTCTGTACTTCACTGGCCTCTCACTTCTCAACCAAAACTCAGGACATCCTGTACTCACTCCTCTCTACTACCTGCCCTCTCTCCTCCCTCCCCAGTTCCCAATCCTCTTTCTCACCGAGAGCAGCGGATGAGGTCTCTAGGCAAGTCCTCTCCATAAAAATCTCCTCCAAACAGGTGCTCACCTGCTCCTCCAGAACTATAAAGGACAACATTGGCTCCCTTTCAGCAGCCTTGGGCGAGTTTTGTAATCACTCCTTTGCCTCTGGCTCCTTCCCGCTACTCCTCAAGCACTCCCTTGTGCATCCTCTCCTCAAAAAGACCTCTGCTGACCCCTCCTTCCTGGCTTACTACAGACCTATCTCCTATACCCCCTTCTTGGGCAACCTCCTGCAGAAGCTAGCCATCTGCCAACTAATCCAACACCCTGAATCTGTTAGTTGTCTCCCCCACCGCCAGTCTGGCTTCAGAGCAACCAGAGGCATGGACACTGCTCTTCTGAACACCCGGGAAGAATATCTCGAGTCCAACTATCATACAGTTCTTATCCTTCTGGATCTTTCCTCTGCCTTTGATATGGTCAATCATGCAACCCTGACAAATTGGCTCTGTGACACCCTTGGCATCACAGGCCTGGCACTGTACTGGCTGACCTCATTCCTCTCTGACCGTCTTTCCCAGGTTCAACTTGCCCCTTTTCTCTCCCCATTACACTCTCCACCTGAGGCGTCCCTCAAGGCTCTTTCCTCTCGCTGTGGCTCTTCAACATCCACCTTACCCCTTTGGCCCATCTGATCTCCTTCTTCTCTCTTCACTTCCAGCGTTATGCAGACGACACACAGCTCTCCTTAAAATGTCCATCTACTTCCTCCTCTTCCTCCACTCTCATTCCTGACTGTCTGACTGCTATTCAGGCATGGTGTGCTGCTAATGATTTCAGGCTTAATACCAGTAGGCCTGAGACCATTCTCATTGGGACCCCAGCTCTCTACTTCTCTCTTGCTGCCCTCTATGGGTCCCCTCCCGCTCCACCTCTTGTGAGGCAAAAAACCTTGGTGTGATCTTTGACTCCTCTCTCTCCTTCTCCCCTACATTGTGGACCTTGCCAAGAAGCCTCACTATCAGATGCACCTCCTGAGAGGCATTCTTCCTTTCCTCCGCTTCCCCCTAAATGTCTCCAGAGCTATGTTCCTCTCTAGGCTGGAATACTGCAACAGTCTCTTCCTCAATCTTCCTTTATCCTCCATTCGCCCCCTTCAACTAATCCCAAATAGGACTGTGAAACTTATCCTTCGTCTCAAGTACAGGGTAACGCATCTCTCCAGCCCTCTCCACTGGTTCCTGGTTGCTGCTTTGATCAAATTTAAGACCCTCTGCATCATCCACAATGCTTTCTGGGGCCTGGGACCCAGCTGCATCCAACTCTCTCTTCCTAAATACCTCCCTGCTAGAGGCCTTCCGTCTTCTAGCTCCAACTCCCTGCAGATAAGACGCTTTGCTAAGAAGAGAGTGCACGGTAGATCTCTTTCCTCTGTAGGATCCTCCCTCTGGAATGGTCTCCCTGCCTCTCAGGATTGAGCTGGATCTCCTTAGATTCAGGAAGCTCCTCAAGACCCTCCTTTTCTCTTGTTCCTTCCCTCTCCCCTTCCGCTGCTAACACTGCCTTAGCAACTGGATGCCTGGCTACAGGGCTCCATGTCCCCCTGCCCAGTTGTCCCCCACTCTTTGCACTTAGCATGTGGACTCTCTCCCTCTGCACCCCATCTAATATCTTTCACGTGTCCTCCTGGCTACCCCTGAGCACTTGCCTAGTCCTTGCGGCTGATGGTTAAGGCATCATTAAATTGCAGAGCTAAGGTGGTGGACACGGAGATGTACTTTCTACAGCTCCTGATATTCAGTTCCCCTAGGAAGGACAAAATCTCCATTCTAAATTTCTATGACAGCCTGCAGAAGACGGAGGCAAACCATCTGGAAATGGTCAAGGGGTTTGTTGATAAGCATAAGCGGAATGGGGGGAGTAGTCATATCCAGTTTATCTGGGGGGGTGACTTCAACCTACGAATGGGGAGTGGTATTTCTAGAGATCTCTTCGACCCGCTGGAGGATCTACTCCTGAATGTCCAGGAAGCACAAATGGTGGTAATAGGGTATGTCCGAAGGGCCTCCTGCTCGGTGCATGGCTGACCGAATAGGCAATGAGATCAGTAAATGGCTGCATCCAGGGGCGTTGCTAGGGGGTGCTGAGGGGGCTATAGCCCCTGATCTTTTGGTTGTAGCCCTGGATAGAATCTCAGAAGCTACAGCCAAAAGTCTAGCTAGCCACCAGTCCCAACTGTTCCGACATCAGCTTAGCCCCGGGTCTTTTCCAGACCTAGCAACTCCCCTGGCTGCATCGAGCCGGATATCCTAGGGAAACAAACGTTCCACAACCATTTGGTTCCTCCACAATACATTATTTATGTGTAGCTCTAGGAGTCCATGCAAAGGAGTCCATGTGCTTCAGCAACATTCAGGTTGAGTTCCCCCAATGCACCGCTGTCTCTCATGCACTTAAAAGCATGCAAGCAAGCTTTGAATCAGGGGATACATGTAAAACGGGCCAACGCGGAACGATCATCCCACTCTGAAAACCAACATCTGTCGATAAGCAGGGTTGATGTGATCCAGCCGTATCTCGTGTGGGCCTCAAAAATGAAGGATATATGGCTCCTAACAAGGGCCATATTTAACTGCCTCCAGCTAAGGGGCAATACAGAAAAGTGGCCAGACATCCCCAGTAATCCAAGTTGTCCAATGTGTGGGGCGGCAAGGGAAGGCCTGAAGCACTTTTTATTGTTTTGTCTGCGTTTGGAGGGATCAGAAAGTGTACTATTTTGCAGGTGGTAAAGATTAATAATATTTGCCTCTATAAACCGGCATTAGCGCTACTCCTGATGGTAGAAACGGAAACGACTGTTTGGGCCCTCCTCTCTTATTTTAAAAGAGCAACGTACCTGAGGAAAGAGATTTTAAGGGGTTAGAACAATTTTAACTGTTTAGAGCTACATGGTTTTAAAAGTGCTTTTTAATGTCATGCACTTACTGTCGAAACTATGAAATTGTGATTTTTATTTGTATATGATTTTTGTGTTTGATGGATGATCCAATCTGAATAAACATAAACATAAATAAATAAATAATGTGGACATCAATTGACAAGCCCAAAAAGTATTCCCAGGTCTCGTTTTGCCATATGGTGTTGGGTGTTAACCAGGCTGGTGGGCTCAACTAATGAGAGTGGGCTAGTTCTCTTGCAACCCTGCGTCCTTTGACAACATGCATTAGGTTACCCTTTTCACAAGGTAGTATTTTTCTGCAACGCTATCAACAGGGCTACAAAGATGAACATAATCGATTCCAAATCCTGATAGTGAAAATCACCTATTTGATCTTGGCCTAAACCAAGGTCCGGTCCTCACAGTTAGCTCTTAAACTATGCTTATTGTGTGAAATACGTCAACGGTTTCTAACACGCTTATGAAATTTTCGGATTTTAATATTTAGATAAACACTGTTTTTGAGTGGCTGTACCAGTGTCTCATATCCCTGAGAGATAAGCGTCTTTAGTAATCCAGAATGTATAACACCTCACGTGAAATTCAAATGTGCCCCTCCCAGTTGCAATGTAACCAGATGTGATGTTCCTTAGCCTATAAGGGTCCGATTCATGGAATTTTTTGCGCAGTTCAGTGTCTTTGCACTGCCGACACAAGCCCTGATTCATTGAACTGTGCAAAGTGTATTTTTGCAAAGTAATGTTTGCAGTATAATATGACTTTGCTCTGCAAAAATACACGTTGCACAATTTCATGAATCAGGGTTTGTGTTGGAAGTGCAAAGTCACTTTTCAGCAGTGCAAAGTCACTTTGAAACGTGCAAAAAAGCCATGATTCGGGCCCTAAATCGTTATACACTGACTGGGGCGTCCTGCTCGTTGGTGGTGCCCCAGGCAGAAGCGTGCAACAGCCTGCCACTGTACCTGGGTCCCTCGCTGGCCTCTACCAGTCTCCCAATGCAGATCAGCGGCTCGCATAAAATATTCATCGGCGAGTTTTGCCGTGAGGGGTTTCAACATAAGGTTGCGTGTGTCGTGCCAAGCAAGAGACTGGAGCCCTGGTGCCCCACAAAGAATTATTGTGGGGCCGAGACTATTTTTAAATTCTACAAACATTCTCTTCCCCGTCCATGGCTCCTCGCTGACGTACCCTAATAAACCTATAGGCACTGTTCAGTGTTTGCAGATGCTTCCCAAATAACTGAATATAAATGAGGTGATACAATTTTCTAAATAAATAAAAAAAGAACGTGTTTGTTATTTGCGTTAAACGTGCATTGACAAGAGCTCGCAAACCAGCGTTTGATAAACTCTTGAAAATTGTTATATCATTTAAAAACTACCACATGATACGAAATGGTATCGTTCAACACATGACTTTATGTTCCATGTCTCCTTTTAACGCGCTGTTTGCACTTATTGTGGTTGGGCATTACACGCATGTACCTACAAACCTTAATAAATACTCAAGTTGACCATGTTAGGCCAGCCTGACCTTCGTGCCAAGGCAAATATTGTTTCCAGCGGGCACACGCTATCTAAGTGCTAGAAGAGGGTAGGATAATATTTTTAGACCTCGGTCCTATTCGTCAAACTGGGCACGCTAACATTAGTGAATGGAACAGCGTGATTACGAGACAGGCCACAATAAACAGCGCTTGTTACAAGGTGGCAGCGTCGTGGGGAGGCCGCGAACATGGGTGTCAGTCCGGCATGCGCACACTACGCGACTGTTGCGCGAGACCCAAACGGCATGACACATTCCGTGGAAATTCTGTCTATATTAACCTTGGCACCGAACTGAAATTTGTTTTGGAAGCTTTAAAAAAACTTCAGGGAGTTCGCTGCACTCCCACTTCTGTAGAGAATCTTTATTTTCATGTTTACGTACTCAGGACATTAACACTTCAAGCCCAACCCCCCCCCCCTCCACCCCTGCCTCTGCTTAGCGTCAGCCTGCTACCCTGAAAAGGAGAGCGGCAAAGGGACAAGAGCAGTGGGGCGGCGACCCCCGTCCCCCCACATGCCATATTTGCCTTCTGTGCTCCCATTAAAGTGCACTTGGTATATTCCATACGTTTTAAACGTTTCGTTTTTGGTTAATGAGGTGTCCCAAATATAAAAACAAAAGCATGTTTTAAAAACGTTACTTTGGATACCCTGCCATTTCGTTGTTGATTTGTATTTTATTGATTGATTGAGCGCACGCACATGCTATCAGGCGAGTACTACTTCCGGGTGCCATGTGGTACGGTAAGAGATAGCAATCAATTATTCAGTAGAGGTACGTGACTGTAGTACAGTATATAGGCCACGATGCCATAGCAGACCCCTGAATCACTCACCCGTAAAGGGGCCATTGATTTTTCAATTGGAGAATAAACCAGTACACCACAGCAATTGGCTGCCTTGGGCTTGAAACCAGTCTTTGCCCATCAACGTGTGATTTAAAGGTTTGAAAGAAAGGTGTACTAGGGACAATTCTATGGCTATGAAACACAATAACCGCAAAGATGCACGCGCACGGGGTACATTAACACTCAGAGACACGCACTTCTTTTTTACTTTTCATTTTTCATGAATATGTCTCGTGAGGATGGGTAGCTCAGGCGCAACGTGCTCGCCGTTGATACAAGACTACATGGAGTCACACAGGTTCGATCCGTGGGTCCGCGCTTAGAAACCTCTGGGTATTAAGTGCGTTATAAATAAGCAATTGTTATAATAATAACGAACTTGGACGAGGTCGCAATGGGTCGCTAGAGGCGACCTCTAGAAAAAAAAGACAAACAAGTTTTTTTTTTATAATGCAAGCTCATGGGCTGTGGCCAGCACCATGTGGTTCTTTACTTCTGGAGTGGCTGGCTTTCTTGTTAAATCCCCTTAAAAAAAGAAGAAAAGGAGTGCCATAAGTCTAAAACTTTCAGCACTCACCCTAAATAAGAAAGATTAGGAATACCAAATAATGTGTCTTTCTGGAATTCTATACAATAATTGCTAGACTCATTAAAGGTTTATTTCAGGCACACTTCAGGGGGTGAATCACTTTTTTAGTCAGTTCTAAAACGCCTCAACTCAGCCTTTCATCCTTCTGAGGTCGATAAATGAGTACCAACAGGTTGGGTGATATTGGGTGTATATTTATTCTATATAAAGCGCTTAAGCGTAAGTGCTATATAATAACACATCATTATCATTTGGTCATCGATGCCTGCTTGCATTCACAGTAATTTGGTAATCTGGACCTATACACACTGATCTTAACAATACATATGGCGATCCATTCTTGTATGAAATGTACATCACATTATAGTGATATCGTAACCATATTTTTTGTAGTGTACAATGCTATGTGATAGCACTTCCTGTTTTGTCAACGGGTGAAAGGTAGCGTTCCATCGCATCCCGCAATATCACTTCGGGGTGGGGCCAAATGACATTACTTCCTGTGATGTCACCAGGGGTCAAGGGTCGTGTGATGTAACTTCCGCTACCCCTGGCATTTTGGTGAAATGACGTCCCTGAACTTGGAACCAATTGTCCTTCACAATATGGCTGGCCTAATATTGCCTGCTGGTTTCCATACATTGTATTGCTGCTGAGCATTTCTGCGCCGGTGCTGGATAATTTTGTGCTAAAATCGGCTATATTATGTTAACATTATTTATTAAATCCAGCATTCACCATCAGGCATCTAGGCGCTAAACCCAGAACAGTGCCCTGGCAGCCCCATCTAGAAAAGTAGCGTCTTCAAGCCTCCCTTAAACAATACATGGTTCTCAATGCTCCGAAGCCACCGGGGAAGTGAATTCCATAGCCACTGAATAGGCACGACCACCAACACGAAACAGGCACATTCTGGGAACCTGAAAAACAGCACCCTCCGGAGATCGGAGGGAGTGCATGGGAACATAGGGCTGCAATTTCTGCTGCAAATACTCTGCACTGGTACTGGAAAAAGCCATGTGTGCAATACACAGGGACTTAAACTAGACTGTGTAACAATGTCGTATTGTCATCAACACACCTGAGCCAGCAGGTAAGTTATATGGGTTTATTAGTTAAGTACACAGCAGGAAAAACCGGCACATCCTTGCCAGCCAGCTCTCTATCTCCAACTGTCCCCCATGGAACACACATTCAGATGACAACACTCTAAGCACAGTGCCCTCACCACATTCCACTGACATCACCACTGCAGGGAAAACACAGGAGGGAAGACACTCATTATAACAGACTTCTTAGTAATCAGGAGCCAGTGTATCTGCCGCACAATAGGGGAAATGTGAGAAGCGATTGGTGTACGAATCATACATAGCAGGTGCAGCCTTGGTCTGTAAAACCTGAACCTGTAGTAACAAGTACTGGGGCTGGGCCAAGTAAAGCACATTACAATAGTCAACACCACAAAGCACAAGAGGAAGCCGCAACAGGGGCATGAAGATGTGCGGGAATAAGAACTTTGTCTATGCAGCGCCAAGTTGAAATCTATTGCAGAACAACGATTTTCACAGGTCAGTCTGGGCAAATGTAGATACAGCAAAAATGGTTCTGCTCTCAATGAAAAACAAGTTTGCCTTACTCTGGCCAGTGCACTTCATGGAGGCCTCGCTTGTTGCGCCTCTTAAAGTAGGACACCTATGATATGTAAAGAAGCACTCATACATCTGAGAAACAAATATTCTCTGACAAAATATAACACGCAGGGACGTCATTTCACCAAAATGCCAGGGGTAACGGAAGTGACATCACACGACCCTTGACCCCCTGATGACATCACAGGAAGTGATGTCATTTGACCCCACCCCTAAGTGATACTGCGAGAAGCGATGGAACACGACCTTTCAACCACTGACAAAACAAGAAGTGGCATCACATAGCATTGTACACTACGACAAATATGGTTACAATATCATTAAAATGTGATGTACAGTTCATACAAGAATGGATCGCCTTATCGTTAAGATCAGTGTGTATAGGCCCATATTACAAAAATACTGTGAATGCAAGCAGACGTCCATGACCAAATGATAATGATGTGTTATTATATAACACTTGCGCTTAAGCACTTTATATAGAAAAAATATACAACCAATATCACCCAACCTGTGCTGGTACTCTCGACCTCAGAAGGAAGAAAGGATGAATTGAGGCGTTTAAGAACAGACTAAATCAGTGACTAACCCCCTGAAGTGTGGCTGAAATAAACCTTTAATGAGTCTAGCAATTATTGTATAGAATTCAATAATATTTGGTATTCCTATTCTTTCTGATTTAGGGTTAGTGCTGAAAGTGTTAGACTTGTGGCACTCAGGTTCCTATTCTTATTCTTTTTTTAAGGGGCCTGAACAAGAAAGTCATCCACTCCAGAACCAAAAAGCCACATAGTGCTGGGCACAGCGCAGGAGCTTTCAATTAAAAAAAAAAAACGTTTTTTTTTTGGTTTTTATTTTAGAGGTCGCAAGGGAGACCTCAGAGGTCGCAGTTGCGACCTCTGGCGACCCCTAAATGATGACCCTGATAACACCCCCTGAAATATGGGGGGATTTTAACAGTGGTTCTTCGGATTCCATTAACATGATAATGGTGGTTAGGTCTGTAAAAATGAGGTCAGATTTCAAAACCGTCCTTTCCAGGATAAGAGCATGTCATATAATTCGACAGGGATGGTGTACATTCTAAGGGCACGATTCATGGAAATATCTGCACGGAAAATAGGGACTGTACGCACCAAACTGCCTGCAAAATCCCGATTGTCGTTTCATGGAATCGACTGCGCAGTACTTTTCCGTACTTTGTGGGGACTTCGCACAGACTCGGCATGTCACTGAGAGAGGCTGAGTGCCTTGCGCGAGACACCACACAGAGCGTGGTTGTGGCTTGCGCAGAGTGCACAGCAGGGGGCAGAACTGTGAAAATGAGGACGAATGAGGGGAAATGTGGCCATTACGAGGGATGGCCCACAGCTAGTCCATCGCACACTCACACAATCGCACAACCAAGCATATTCATGGATCTGTCCGTGCAACCTCTCATTGAGGAAATGCCCACGCAATGCACTCAAAAGATCTGCCACCCGAAGGCAGGCATACAGACGCGTGCGCATAGAAATCTATGAGCAGAGGTAAGATCGGGTGTCGGATTTAGGGGTGCGTGCATGCACTCAGGGTTCCGATCGTACTTGGGGGTGGTCTTGAGCAGTGTAGCGGGGCGCAGGAACGTTTTCGGTGGTTTACACACATTGTGTACCTGTAGATGATGACTTTTACGATATATGGTACGCATGGTGAGGGGGCACTGGGAACAGTTACAGGGGACCCCATGTACCCCCGCCGGGGTGCTTACCTGGTTGGGGGTTTGCAGGCGTTTTTTCTGGGGTGCGTCGCTTTGCACACGAGGAGTGTGCAGAGGTCTGTTTCCAAGGCTGGTATGGCCGTGCGTGTGGGTGTGTCGTGGGTTTACCGACCACGACTTGCACATAGGGTTAGATTGCCTTGGAAATTCCATGAATATGCGTGGCGCACAGATTTTCTTATGCACGATGGACCGTGTAGTGTCATTCTCGGCGTACAGGCTTTGTGTGATATATGCACCTTTTTCCATGAATTGAGCCCTAACCCTTTGTCTTAAAGGTAGTTATTCAATGCATGTCAATCCCACATGGCCTCTTGGTTCTTGACTTAAGCAATGAAAGCTGTGTAGCATACTACAGAGACGAGTCAAGGGGCCTCATTACGACCCAGGCGGCAAGTTACCGCCTGGGCCGTGAATTTACCACCATGGCGTAAACTACGTTTACGCCATGGTGGTTGGCGGACTTACCGCCCCATTCCGACCTTGGCGGGGCGGTAAGTCCCCAATCCCCATTTACCCTTCCCCATTCCCATTTTTGCCCCATAGGGCATAATGGGAGTGGGGAAGGCGTTAATTACGCCACCGTAAATTACGGTGGCGTAATTAACTCCATGGTCCCTTAGCGCCATGGATTTTAACACCTGCTAAAAGCAGGTGTTAAGTCCGCCATGGCGCTAAGGGACCTCGTACTCAGGCGGTAAGGGTCGGCGCTGTTTACGCCGCCGTAAAACCCTTACCGCCTGGGTCGTAATGAGGCCCAAGGTGTTAAACCTCGACAGAACTGAAGATGGCTGTCAAAGGACCCCTTGACTCTTAGTAGCCTCTTACCCTTTCTTTTTGCAACTTCAAATGAAAAAGCTTGGCTTTGGGGAGAAGTTTATCAGAATTTAAGAGCTATCAACAAGTGCTGAGATTGAGATCTTAATTGACAGCATGAATGATGCATTTTACATTTTTTCAAAGGAAGGGGCCATATTCTGCATAATGAAAGTGCATTCATGTCAAGAGACTTATAGAGAAGGTGTGTGTTGACATTTGGCCAAGGTGTTGGCAGAGCAGGATAACGTTTTCCACACTTCTTGGTTGTGTTGAGCACCGAGCTATTGCATTTTGTTTCCACTATAATCTGGGGGAAAGGAGTCATATCAAAGAGGCTTGCAGGAGCCTGCATTGGGAGTACTGACATGTAAGCTTCATGTGATCCTGCATGCCTCAGATCCACCTGTTAGTTTTGGGGTGCCACAGGGTGCCAGGTGGCCCTTCTCCTTGGGGAGAACGAAAGGAACAGTCCCAGAGGAGGCTGGAAGTAGAAGTCATGCCAGAGCACAACAGTCTACTTTCACACTCCTTCTCAGCCTGGTGGAAGCAGGGATTCATTTGTACGAATGGAGTTACCCACAAAATGTCAGCCTTCACAAATCCTGTGCTTGCCAACATTTAGGACTGGCTGGTATGTGTACATACCATACACATGGCGTTCCCAGCCATGTGAAGGAGAAAGTTGATCCTGAGGGCCTAATTCACAGACGCCTTTTATAATGGCAAAACCCCATTGAAAAACACTCTGTGAATAAGAGCCCGAGTCTCACACGCTTGGATCAAATTGATGCAGTGTACCCAGCTGAGCTCTGCCTGCAAAAGCAGCCCTGATGTGGCAAAATGAATGGCAAAGACCAAAGCTGGGAGAATGCAATCAGGCCACTGTTGCAAAAACAGCGACAGATGTGCAAATCACAACTGTTCACATGCAATGTGCAGAACTCTTAAAGATCTTTTCAATTTTCCATTACGGTACTTGTTGGTTAACCGTCTCATGCCCTTATTTAACCACAAGTGGAGCTTACCACCCAGTGTGGCTACATTCCCAAGCAATCCTACTGCAAGAACACTCGGAAGAGTACTCACACCTATGTTGTAACCAAATCCCCCCAAAAAATGCGTAACTGCATGCTGAAGGCAGAGAAAAGCCAGAATTGCAGAGATTAGCCTGACCACTGGCTGCAGTATTACTATACTATACAACAACCAATCCGAGAAACCTACAATGAGCCCATCTCTAGGACTAGTCCCAGCTGTCCCACAGGTGTCGAAGAGCTGGAGTTCAAAATGGAGACAGACAGGGGAGGCCAGGTTAGTAGTGAGTGTGGGGTATCTTTTGTGAAGAGGCAGGCATCCTCGGGAAATGAGTAAGCACTACAATTAGAAATAGATAAGCGAAGGCAACTGAGACCGCCCTATATTGGGCCGAGGCCCAAGTCACTTCTATTTAATTTACCTTTGCTTCCTAATGGGTCAGGAGAGGACTCTGCAATAGAGCAATGTGGATGCATTACATCTGGCGATGGGCATGAGAGTGTGGATCTCACAGGCGATGCCAAGCCTGAGAGTCCAACCGCTGCACAGTCATGAGCTTAATACTGCACTGACATCCAATTCATTCAGGAGATTAACTTGAAAAAGGGGAAGTGTTTTTGGTCTGCGGCGGAAGCAGTTGAATTGTATTGAGTGGTTCGTCATAGGCCTCATAGACCTCAGAGCTGATACCTTGAAGTTTGAGAGCGCGTATCAACTCACGTCGATAGCATGGGATCCAGTTTTTCCTTATTGGATGTTATTCTTTTTGGTGGCTGTGGTAGTCCCCCCAATTTACCAATGTGCCAACCATTTTTAGGAACGCCAGGGGGTTTCCATGCCGTTCTGATGGAAGACAGCTGCAAGTTCAATGTATGGCCTAATACCGCGTGTGTTGTGCAACAGCATTGGACTAGCAGCCTGGGAGTGGCGAATAGTGACATTCAGTTGATTTTTGACTCGAACAGAACAATATGCAAATAATCTCCATATGTATTAATTAAACCTACATTTCCCTCATAAATATCTAAAAAAAAAACGGTGTGGATTCCAGATGTGGTAAGATACGAGTGGACCGCTTGCCTCTTTGCGCCACGGGCAAGTCACAGGCTAGAATACTGGCAGTGCTGGCTCAGCCCATCATTCTTATGAGTTCCATAAACTGAATAGCATTGAACTGGCAAATAATAACACCTGTTACAAATAGTCTATTCACTTTGTGATGTGCACTGTACGTATGTCAATGATTATTACTATTATTACTATTAATATTATTATTATAATTACTAATACTATTATTATATTCGAGGAACCCTTGTAGCCAGTCCCCACTTGAGCAACTACAAAACAGGTCCCCATCAATGGGACTTAGCTGCGTGGCTCTCACATAGCACACATCCACGCATCGCACTCCTCTGTATATATTTATTTAATATTACATTTGTAGTGCGCACCTAACCCTGCGGCGACTCTGTGAGTGTCAATGTGGAATCGAAGTGTTACGCGCAAAACCGTTATGCATGATAAATGATCCATAGATTCTCATTTCAAAGGTTTGAAGGAAAATAATGAAAGGGCATTTTTAAAGTGCTACTTTATGAGTGAGCATTAAGGCCTCCTTTGTAATCGATATTGTTGGACAGACCGCGAGCGCCATTAAAATCCTCCCCAACTGTTTTGATGTATTGACTGTTTGGTCAGTTCAATTGGATTAGATGCGGCCTCTCTGATTACATTTCCCAGTGGTGTTAAATTGTGCGCATAATTCTTGTAATATTTGCTTATGTTTCCTGGGTCAACAGAGAGTCGCAATGATTGATCATTCGGCTTGATTGGCGCTGAGAACCCCTGTGTGTACAGGCTTCAGAAGGAGCTGCTAAAACTGCACAAATAGGATATGTTACCGGTGCTTGGGCAAGGATGTGCCTTCAGCACAGCTGATCAAACAGGCCACTTCTCGCGGCATAAGAAGACTTCCCAGCATTCTGCCTTCAGAGACACATGGCGTTGATAGTGAGCGCATTTAAAAAAACAAATTATGAATGTTTTAAATCTTATGAATGTTCAAGTCCCCTTAAAAACAGAATCCTTGATATCACTATTTTAAGGACAATAACAGTGTATTGGCTCACAACGAGCTATAATGTACTGTATTACATACACTGCGTCGTGGAGCACAAATTAAGACTGTTTTCCTAAACTGCAAGTTTCTTGCAAAGGTGCAGTGTTTAATGGCAGGAGTAATATTATGTTCCGAGCAGATGAGCAGATATTTGAGTAATAGAAACGTCGCATTTTTAACGGTGCAATGCTCCACAACCCGGTGCAATATCGCTCTGCGCTTTAGTACCACTAGAGCTAAATAAAACAGGAATGCAGTTTAGCACAACAATTTTAGTTTGCGCCATCCGGGACAATTTGCAATCCAGACCCGGGACTTAATTTGGGAATTCTGATTACAATGCGGATTGTGTTTCAAAATATGAACCCTGATGTCCTAGAACACAGTGCAACGATGTACATTGAAAGAGGTTGGGAGGAAGGGTAGAGCGCTCCCTTTGACATCAATGCAGAGCCTGCTAATGCAGGTTCGAAATAATAAGCAGCGCTCAGATACCTGATGGTTCGTAGCACTATATAAATACCAAATTATTATTATTACTATTAAAGGGGCAGCTCTATTTTTCCTTCATTGCGTTACAGTGCGGTGCATCTCGCTATACACCAAGGGGCAGTGTGGGAGGTATTGTGTTCAAGTGGATCTTGTGTCTGGTGGGTGTAGGGTTTTTGCTGGGCACTGTAGAGCAGGATTGGGGGGTCTCTGAGGGCGAGGGCATTAAGAGGGGGCAGTATTTAGGGGGGTAAAATAGGAAAATTAATTAAAAAAATAATAATAATATAAATAAACAAACAAATATACTATTTTGGTTTACATATTACCAGTGGGTTTTTATGAGGTGTTAATTTTACGCTGTTCAAAGATAGCAGTTTTTGCATTTTGGGTATAGGTCCACGGGTAGGTTTTGGCTCGGGGGCGTAGTTTTGCTAGCTCAATTTTCAGGGGGCATATTTTTAGTGCACAGCCAGATTATTGGTGCACAAAGGTGGGCCAGGGAGCTAGCAAGAAGAGTTTGGTTGATGCTAGGGCTCTGAGGGAGGCCCTGGAAATTATTAGCAGAGCATCTAAGGCCCAATTGGAAGGGGCGGTAGGGGAAGTAACGGGAGAAGGGGAGGTAGGTGGGGGCAGGCCGTAGCGTAGAGCTACGGTTGATGGGGCTCTCGCGGTAGTGGTGGCTTGCACCCCCGCGGCAGAGAGAGGGGAGGTTCGGGAATCCAGGGGCAGGAAGATGAGGAGGGAGATAGACAGGAGGGCGTCCGGGGGAGAAAGGATTTTGGGTGGGGAGCCAGTGAGGAAGGGAGTGAATGATAGACCTAGGGAAGATGGGAATGCTCAAAAGGAGGTGGCTCGAGGGAACAACAGTGGGGGCAGGGATGGGGCACAGAAGGGGGTGTCAGGGCAGAGGGGAAGAGGGGGTAAATACCTGCAGAAGAGTGCAGGTGGGAGAATGAGGGAGAGGTCCCCATCAATAGAGGAAGGTAGAGTGGGGCGCGGAACGCCCCCCCGGGTAGGAGGAGTGAGGGCAGAGGGCGCTGCGCAGCCCCCGCTGGGCAAGTGGAGGTGAAGGGTTTCAGTACGGCCCCTCCTCGGTCAGCGCAAGGAGAGCCTAGAGGGTGCAGCACAGCCCCTAGCAATGAGGATTCCAGGGTGGAGGACGGAGCGCCTCGCCCGAGAGAAGTGGACCAGGCAGGGGTTTCCACAACCCCGCCGAGAAGACGTCAAAGGAGTGGCGGGGCAGACGCCCCGGGCTCGCAAGAAGATCATCAACTCAACTCGGGCATGAGCTCGCATCCGCAATGTAGGAGCTCTCTAAGAAAGGAGATGAGGAGCATCGGTGTGGACGCCAGACCACAGGCGGCAGGTGTGGAAAGAGGTGAGCGGGAAAGGTAATGGTCATCTGCATGGCAGAGAGGGGTCACAAGAAGGGGGACAGGGGACGAAGGGTCTGGACTGCAAGGTGTAAGGAAAGAAGTTGGTGTGCAGGCCATTGGAGCCGCAGGGGTTGAAATGAGCTCAGTGGATTGAAAGGCGCAGGGGTTGAAATGAGCTCAGTGGAGGTCCAAACGGACAAAGTGGGGGAGCCATTGGTGCTCGAAGTGCAAGCTGGAAAAGATAAGGAGGTTGAAGTAAAAGGAAAAGAGAAAAAATTGCCATACATGGGGATAACAAAACCATTGGGGGCGCACTTGAAGGCAGCGACCAGGGAGAAGATTCAGGCGGGGGAATTTGTGGATGTCTTTAAATTGCTCCATAGGGAAGTGAGAGCAAAGGAGGGGTCTAAGGAGGAAGAGAGGGAACTGGCTTCACGCCCAAGGGTCCCGGTGACTATTGAGAATTGGACGTCGGCGTTTATCATTTATGCCAGTGTGCATTGCGAAAAATTCCCGGAGCATGCGTGGCCCTGCTTAAATATATGGATGTAATAAGGAAGGCTTTCACAAGTTTTGGGGGTTTTGCCTGGGTAAAGTATGATGAGGAATTCAGAGCGAGAATGGCAGAGGACAGTCAGGCGATCTGGGGGGAGATAGACATGGATCTCTGGCTGTAATGGATGGCCCCAACGAGGCCTGCCCCGACATTGCACACAGCAAGTGGGCTGCCCGTGCCTTTCCGGCCCTTTCTTGGTCGCCCCGCCCATGAGGGGGTGGGGGAAGGAGGCAGAGGACAGCCCTCCACAGCATGTTGGCCGTTCAATAAAGAAGGCTGCACGAGGTGGATGTGCAAAATTAAACACAAGTGCAGCAGGTGTGCGGGTCGGCATCCGGTTACAGATTGTTTTCAGGCAGGGGACAGTGGGTCAGGGCGAGGAGCGGGGCAAGTAGGTGGGGGGAAGGACCGCATGCCAGGTAAATTGGGGTGTGCTGGTAGGTCGGGCTCAGTTTATCGTAAAAGGAGGGGGGGGCACAAGGTTTGATGGAAGGTTTTTGGGGGCAACTTAAAGGGGGCAGGAGAAGGGTGAGGAGGAAGACGCGTAGGTAGGGGAGGGCCGCAGGGGGGATGTAATGGTGGAAATTGTTAAGGGGAGGTAGCTGTCGTTTGGAGGGCATGGACGACGGTGGTGAAGCCCTCACGGCTGCCGCACAACAAGGTGAGTAGGCTTCAGGATGCATGGACGGAGGTACGGGAGCGCCTCTGGTGCAGCAAGGGGAAGTGATGAGATGGGTCTGCATGGACGGGGGTGCACTAAGGCCCCTGGTGCAGCAGAAAAAAAAAAAAAAAAAAGAAAGTGGAGCAACGAAGCAAGGTGCTGGAAGAGGAATTTATGTGGAATGGACTGCATGGACGGGGGCGCAGGTTTGGCCCCTGGTGCAGCGGTGGAGAGGAGTAAGGCAGAAAAGGGGCCTGCATAGACGGGGGTGCACTAGGGCCCCTGGTGCAGGTGGGAAACAGGTGGTAAGGGATGCAAGGAGCTTGAAGATTAGTTATATGGAAGGGACTGCATGGACGGGGGTGCAGGTTTGGCCCCTGGTGCAGTGGCGAGAGGAGTAATAAACTAAAGGGCCTACATGGACGGGGGTGCACGTGGGCCCCCGGTGCAGGGGGGGCAACGCAGGACTGTAAAGCAATAAACTGGGCACAACAAGTGGAACAGATGGTTTATTGCTTGTAGGGGAACTGTTTGCGACTTGTTTTACGTGGTTATTCTTTGGGGCTTTCAGGGTTTCTGAGTTGGTCGGGGGAAAAGAGGGGGTAGGGGGACTGCAATGGGAAGATGTTCAAATTACAGAAGAAGGTTTAGACATCAAGATTAAAAGGTCTAAGACGGATCAGAAGGGAAGGGGCTCTTGGGTTTGGCTGAGTCGAGGGAGCAAGGTCTTATGCCCAGTTCAGGCAGGCAAGGTGTGGAAGAAGCGCTGTGGGGGTAAGACAGGCTTGTTTTTTTTTCAGCATGCGGATGGATCGCCGGTTTCAGCGGCCCAGGTGCTAGGGGTATTGTGGAAGACGCTGGTGGCAGTGGGAGAAAAGGCAGAGGATTTTGGGACTCATTCCTTTAGGATGGGCGCAGCATCTGAGGGTACCAGGCTAGGTTTTTCAGAAGACAAGGTGAAAAGATTGGGGCGTTGGAGGTGTGGGAAATACAAGGGGTACGGCAGGGAGTTTGATAAAGGGGAATGTTGAAAAGGTGGAGCAGGACTTTGTGGGCCAACTGTTGTTGTTGAAATATTTTTGACTTGTCAGTGATTTGTAATTTCTTTTTCAGATGCTGCGCGAAAGAAGGGGGAGTTGGCGCAAGTTTTGATTTGTTGGCCATTCAATTGTTAAGTGGGCTTTGAAAGAGGCGGAGAAAAAGGTGTTTGGAAGGCAACTGGGGTGCAGTTACAAGGAAGTGGTGGTGAGATGGCACGGGTTGGGGGGCCTGCGGTGGGATCAGCTGCTTCCTATATTGGCAGGGATGAGGGAACACTTGGGGTTCCAGAGGTGGTGATTATGCATGCAGGGGAGAATGACCTGGTGAGAGATACGGGGGTGGCTCTGCTAAGGAAAATGAAGAGGGACTTAGTGTGGGTGCGGGAAATGTGGCCTCAAGCAGTGGTGGTATGGACTAAGTTGTTGCCGCGATGAGTGTGGAGGGGAGTGAGATGTGAGGGAGCAATAGAGCGGGCCAGGAAGGGGATAAACAGAGAAATGGTAAAATTTTGTGCCTCGGTGGCAGTTCAGGTCATGGACCATAAGGAAATAACATATGAGGGTCTCCTTATCTTTAGAGAGGATGGGGTACACTTGTCCGTGTATGGGAATAATCACTACCTGGCGGACTTGGGTTCTTGGCTGGGAGACTGGGTAAAAAGTTGGAGGTAGAAAAAATTTGGGGGGGGTGGGGCAGAAAGAACTCCTCGGGGGAGGGTTTTTCTGGTGCCGGGGGCATGGCCCCTTTTGATGTGGGGGGAGGGAAGCACAATGGGGGAATGACACGGGAAAGGATGGGGTGGCGCTGTTTGCACAAGCAGGTCACCCCGGGGGAACAGGTATTGAGCCTGGAGGGGCATGGCCCCTGGGAGAAAGCGGGACGCCTGGAAAAGGGGCAAGGAGACGGTAGGGTCCAAGGGATAATTAGGGAGGAAATGGGTTATTTAATTATTTAATTGTTGTGGGAAAATGAAAATGAAAATGTTTAATTTATTTAATTGGTTGTTAAAATATTTCTTTAGTTTGTTAGGCCATGGAGCCAGTTAAGCGTTTTGATTGTAAGCTTTGGCCTGTCACATTAAAGCAAACTTTTCACTTTTAAATGAGTCTGGGTTTTTGTGCAGTAAGCCAAAACAGCTGGGAATCTGATTGGCTGCCTGCTCTCCTGTCAGTGGCGGGTGATTAAATTAAGTGCTAATCAGTGGTCGAAGTGTTCTGGGCGGTAAGTAGCGGTGTGCCTCTACTTAAAAAAAAAAGGTTTTACTGTTCCTATACTTTTATTTTAAAAATAAACCACTCCCGAATGGTTTAGTTTCAAATAAAGATGTAGGAAGAAGTGGAATCTTGCATTTCAGTGAACAGCAGGTGTGTTTGGAGGTTTGGATTGCACGCGAGTGGGGTGTGGCGATGGGGTTTGTGGGCAACGGGGACGGGCCAGCAGGAAACATAGTTCCACTACTTCTTTTTCGAAGTCTGGATGTTCGAGGTTTTGATGTATCATGCCTCATTAAAGCTTTCGGGTACCTGGTGCGTGGTATAAATGTAAAGTACACTTCGACCAAAGGTGCTAAGGAGCGACTGTGTTCTTCCTAAATTCCCATAAGAATCACTTTAGACTCCCCCGACCCCAGTACTTAAGTGTGTATTTTTGGTATGATGTAGGCAGTGGAGTCAGAGAATAAGAATACAGAACTTCAAACGTCTTGTCTCCAAACAAATTGGCCGTATGCAGAATGCAATCACCCTGTCTATTTACATAAACCAAGCGATAAAATGAAATATCTATTTTCTCATTCCATCAAACTAATTCCTTTAATGTCCACAGTCCTCCCGCAATGTGATGCTAAAGTATTAGGTGCACCTGGCAATGGAACAGTGCTGCATAATGGCTGTCATATCCGATCAGGTAACGTACCTGCAGTCCAATGCTTTCTGCTTTTGCATTGCAATGGTTTGGGTTTATATATGGCTTCATATGTGACAACATGACTTCTGCTCTGCAGTAGTGCAAGGGTGAGTGGCAGTGACACCACTTTCTCAGCCCTCACAACTCTACAAACCAAAAGTGCTCTCAATCATAAAGATAAAACAGACACAGTTAAGAGACATGCCTCCGCCTTTTGTGGTAACATGGGCTGAGGGAAGACTATGTTCTCAAGAGGGGTGTGGATGTTATTCAGTAGCGACCCAAAAAGCAAAGTAGAACAGTCCAAAATAAGAGAATTTCCAATCAAGGTTCAATAAAAAATATCTACACTTTAATTAAACACCATCTGCAAGAAAACTAATTAGAAACTTATACAAAACCCAACCCTGTGGAAAGAACAGTGAATATGCAAGAAAAGAGAGAATGTCACACTCAAGAACAAAGGGGTAAAAGGCAATTTAATAAACACAATGCTCTGTCTTTGATGAAAAAGGTGCACAAGTGACATAACCAGTCGCTAGGGAGAAATGGGCCATGGCGGCAGCTATGGGTCAATAGAACCAGGGTCTGAGCTGTTGTGTGATCGAATCAAGCTCAATTTGGGTACAGCAGATCATGTCAGCAAATACAGCAGCTTTGGTATGAATGCCTTAACTCATAGCGGTTCGCATGTGGCATTCAGTGATGCAGTTCGGAAAGGCTTGCTTCGGAGTCAAGCCAGTTTGAGATGTCAGGTAACTGCTGGGTAGGGACGATGCATGCCACACCAAGAGTTTCAGTCGAAGATCTGCAATGGTCAAAGCAGTGATCCTGATGTTCCAGTGTGCAGTTTGATGTAGCACTGATTTCAGGGCAAGCCGGACCAAATCTTTTGGTAACTGCTCGTTAAAGTCGATGAGTAACACTCCAGCAGTTTGAGTCGGCATACAGTGATAAACAGTTGATTCAAGCTCAGCAGGTGATGGACACTGCATGGACATAGTGCGGCATGAAGCTGCTTGGAAATTTCGCGCAGGTCATTTCAAAGCTTCGGTTGAGGACCAAAAGAAACAGTGACGGGCCCTGAGGTTCAAGATACAACAAATGCAGTTCACAGATAGCTTGATAGGTTCAGTGCAATGAACAAGAGGGATGCTGGCTGGCCCGGCTTTCAGGATGCTATGATTCTCACCCTGGTCTCTCAGGAACAACTTTACTCCTTGTTCTTGGGCTCCCAAGCAAGGGAAGTGTTATGGGTATCAGGCAGGTAGTTGGGGCAAGCTGGGTGGAGGCTTGGCAGGCCTGGCATAGGCACACAAAGAACCCACAACAAATCCCTCCTTTCATTCCTTCCTAGTGTTTGTAGTAACTTCCTGGTTACCACTTCCTGTTGCCAAACAGGAGGTGCATGATAACTCATGAGCTCTCTAGTGTTTGGGTGTGGCTGGCTATATAAGCCACACCCAAGATTCTTCCAGTGCTTTGTGTTGCTTACTGTGACCTGTATCAGCAACACACTTGCCGTGCTCTGGATCAGTCAGCATCTGCTTACCTGCTCCGGATCATCCTGTTTCTGCTTACCTGCTCCGGATCATCCTGCTTCTGCTCACCTGCACAGGATCATCCTACTTCTGCTTACCCGCTCTGGATCATTCAGCTTCAGCTTACCTGGTTCTTACTTTACGCCACAGCTATCTCCAGTCAAGAGGGGACTTCTACACCGGCACCTGTAAGAACAAAGAAGAACAGCGTTAACACGCGCACATCCGTAACGCTGCGCATACTCACCAAATGTTCCCGCAACACTGGAATCCAGGTTAGTTGCACGAGCGCACAAACCCCTATAAGAAAGAGGAGACATTATTCATTGCACTCGCTCCAATAACGTGGACACTTATTTCACTGCGGTCTCTCTCTCTACGCGGTGCAAAACCACCAAGTCTCCAGTAGCGCTGAACCCGGACTCAAGGCGCTAATACCACATAATTTCTCCTGCAAGGGAAAGGGAGAGACATTACCAGGCGCGCTCGAATTGAAGGCACTGCGCAAACCTACCACCAGCTAGCTTCTACACGCAGTGCTACTCACCCACAAAAATACCGGCAAACAAAGACAACACTGACAATTTTGGACACTCAACATTCTCCGTGCAATGTTCACTTGTGGGAAGGACTTTCTAGCCAGTGAAGAAACTGGCGCCTTGAACTCTCGGCTGTGGGATGTTTTTACCCATGCATCCAAGCCCTACCATAAAACTGTGCAGTACTGGCATGGAAAACATCATGATGGCCAGAACTCCCCAGAGAGTGCACAGGGAAAACATGAAGAATAGGCTGCCACCCATTTTTGCCTATGATGTGAGCACAGGAGGGCACTGCCTAAAACCACCATTGGGCTACACACACAGTAGCCTGAAACCATTGGGAATGGCAATGCTGATTGCCAAAAAGCAACTCAGAACTGTGGGTAATTCATTTTCTTAATCCCAAAAATGGTTGCAATACCGGTACTCACCACTATCAGAAAGCCGGCGTTTTAAAACCACCAGACCTTTGTGTAAAACTGAACAAATGAACCGAAACCAGGCCAAGGAAAGACTTGCTAAGAGGTGGATACAATGTAAAACTATATTCTGAAATGACTTGAAGGAAGTCATTATTTAATGTATATATAAAAAATGGCTGCATGTAAGTTGGATTTGAATGTAGAAAACTGGGAACTAAAGTGACATTTAGCTGAATTCTGCCTGACAACTACCCCCGACAGCAGAAACCTGCTCAGCACTCTTCCCAGGCCTGGCTGCATCCTGCTGGCCCCACCAAAAGGAGGTCACATGGCCCTGTTGATTGAAAGGGGAGTGGCAGCTGGGGACTACAGGGAGTTGAACAAAGGCCTGTCCTGGACTCAGGCAAATGTTATATTGGGGGGCGTAAAGTGGCTTCCTCTTAGGGGAAACTGGGAGGGGCAGTGCCTCTACTAGCCAGCTGAGCTTGGGGGAAGTGGATAAACCAGTTATTCCACCATGTGATGTGGGAAGCCACACCCCTTTTTCACCAGGGCATACTTCTAAAAAGATGGATAATTCATAGTACGGACCTGTAAAAAATATATAAATAATATCATTATTCTTGTGATTTTTCTGTGTACCTTTTAAGAGGTGTTAGGACCCTGTGGTATGTTCCTGGGGATAGAATCGGAAAAAAGGTTGTTACTCCAAATGTATGCATGTTAAAAATCTGACACTTTATCATCTGAAACCCATATCCCTGGTGCACATTTATGTAAAATCTGGAAAGGTTTAGAGGTCGTTATCTGGATGAAAAGGGGAGAATTCTGTCATCAGTGGACACGACATCGTACAAAGACAGGGATCGGATGGTTTGGTGCTACAGAAAATATGTTAACTGGACCTATAATATTAGAAAAATGGTACATAGATAAATATGTATTTGGGTCAGAAATAGATTTGTGTGCAAATTGACCAGGGGACGATCCTCTGACCCATAAACAGACCTCATCATGATGACAATCCATTTCCTTCCCCCAATCATGAGAGAGGGGAGAATTGGGCCAATGACAAGTAGAGAGGGGCAGGCTTAGCTAGGCCCAGGCACACACCCATTTTCAAAACACATAAAAAGAGACTGCTGGGACAGGTAGAGACATTCAATTCCATTTGCTGCGGAGAATGCTGTCCGACGACTTCACATCCAGAGATCCAGACTTCAAATCCATCAATCTCCAGAACCTGTAGCAGAAATTAACTCCAGAATTTGTAGCAGAGAGGCCTGAATCCACAAGCTGAATCCTCTTCAGCAGGCCTCAAAACCAACCAAACTATTCAACAGCCTGGCAAGCTGTTTGAATTTTGCCAAGAATTTTTGCAAGAACCTGTAGTAGTATCCAGAAAGCAGTGCTGTATCCGGAACCCGAGAGAACCACAAACCAGACTGTTGTGAGCAGATCCGGTGCTTGACAGACCCAGAGAGCAGAGCTGACCCAGATAGCCGGGACTTCAGAACCACCCGCCGGAAGTCCCGTCCAACCTGGCCAGACCGTGACGAGGCCTATTTCAAATTGATATTGTGAGTACCTAGCAGAACTGTGCAGAACCAATCTCTTAGTTAAAATAATCTAATCCAAACTATTTTAACCTAAGTAGAACAGCCTCCTAGAAATCGTGTCGTCTGTCATTTTTAAAGCTGCACAACTGTCACCTGTCAATTCTGCAGCTGCAAGATGTCACCTGTCATTTTGAGTTTACTTTAAATCCGAAAAACTACCTTTATTAAATCGTCCGTATCTCTGGAACCGTTTGGGCTATCATGATTTACGCACTCGCGAAATTTACCACGATTTGCGATTTTGGCTCAATTTCTCCACTTGTCAAAATAGCAGCTCCATTCTTTCTTTTGTTGAAATCCGTTTGCAACTTGGTAATAACTCACAGAGAATTGCTAAAGTGAGCCTGAACTAATACCAACACGCATCTCCCACTCACCCTGAATCCCTAGAGGGAATTAAAATCAGTTGGCACATTTTCCCATCCATTGCCATCACATTTAAAAAGCATTTTGGGCCTGTGTTTCAAACTCCTACCTGTTTCCTCTAAGCTTGCTGGGGGGGAACTGAATTTCGTATGGTATTTGATTGCATTCCTGAGAACTGTGTGCTCCTCTTTCCATCTCCTTCCATTTCTTACATTGCATAGGGGAGGGGGGTGAATTGCCAGAGAAAAAGTGATTATCCTATCTTTTGCTAAAATCATATCAAGTATTTCTGTACTGCATTTTATTCCTCATTGCATTTCCTTGAAACCATAAAGCATTTTCAGCTACCTCATCCTCTATACTACTCCTAAGTAATCAAGTGTACCACTGTAACATTACCCATTGTGGATCCACATCATATGTCTCAGTGTACTATCAGATATTAATACATTATAAAAGTGTGATAGATATATATTGTTGAATTGTCCAAATAAACCTTTTAATTTGCAAAACAAACCTACTTCTTGGCTCAGTGGAGTCAGGGGGATTCTAAGAGGGGGGTGTTATACAAGGGTTGTCATCCAGAGTACTGAACTGCACATAAAAATACATCAATAAGGGTTTTCCTCAGCATCCCAGACTAGGCATTGACTTAGCTGTAGTGTTAATTGAATATCGCTTACACGGCCTCGCTGTGAAGGCATATTTGACAGGTATTCCTCCAGGTGAAACAGGGGAAGTGAAGACTCGGGGTCAAGGGAGGCTCGTCCATCGCTCCTGTAGAGACACAGGTGAGTGTGACAGAAAGCTGTCCCAAATTTGCAAGGGCCATTCACTGTGATGAGGTCCTGTGCATCAGTGGGGATGGCCAAAATGCTGGACTTGTTGCAGCAGGTCAACCCCAATGTGCCCTGGTGATGGGTAGTGAACAGAGCACACCTCTGCCTTGGACACTCAGTTTTCACCTCACTGGCGCAGGGCTTTAGAAAGTGAACTCTCTCAACAGAGATCCAATGGGTTCTTCCTTAGCTGTTTGTCCCAAAGTGAATTTGAGATGGATTGGGAGACTCCTTCTTTTAAAGGAAATAGTCTACAGGTGATTGGATAAAAGGAAGCCTTTTTTAAGGGTCCAATCCCTGTTCCTGGAACAAGTGGACTTTGCCTTCTCCAGTTGGTCTGTCTTCCCTATGCTAAGCCCACCAATTTCCATGTCAATAGCATCAACAATGCTTTTGGTATGCAGAACCCATGTGTGAGGATAGTGATTTTGCAAAGAGTGTAACCTTTGATTCCTGCTCCCAATACAGCTCTCTGTTCAGCAGCAATCTTACTGGAGAGGGTGTTACTTTCCCCCCACAAAAGGATCAAAGAGTGGAAACCCCAAGGCCTACAGTCTTGCTGGCAGCAGCAGGGACAACATGGCTGGGTGTAAAACACATTACCATTACACAGCCGAGGGCTCACAGGGCTGACATATGTGTGATATTAAATTGATGTGGCTTGGAAAAAATGTGGGATGCTAGCGCAAACTCAGGAATGGCTTACATTTATAGTTTAACGTGCCGCCAGGATAGCAGCTCTCAAAGTTATGTAGTTTGTGGACCAGAGGTGCATATCTTAAATGCAGCCCCTGGCTTCAGGAAACTGTCACTGCAGCTGTCAAGAGGGCACATGCATCCAAAGCTGATCTGTGCCACAGGACAGCTGGGGCAGCGGATCAAGGCTACTGATTCAGCTAGGCATAGTTGTGCACTATGCTTTTGGCATGACGTTTGTAGAAAGGGGGTGTGGTTAGTTGACCACCCTCTCTGAGTGAGAATTACCTGCATCATTTTATATTTAAAGCAATCAGAAAAACAGGGATTCCACGCCCTGACCAGATGGCAGTCCTTCACATCATAGCTTACAAATGAACGCCAGTAACATTAGTGGTGGCTAATTAGTTTTTTAATTGGATGTGTGTATTTGTTTCCCACCAATATGCAGGACCGACTGAGCATAGCAGGTGTGTCCAAAACAACCACATTCTCCCCCTGAGAACATCTTTTGAATAAAGGGTTAAATGGGTGCATTTCACAGCACATCTTCAGTGAAAATGTGATACAAATCCATAGTTTTGTAGGGCAAGTCACCAACATTGCACATGATCCTTTTCTACAGCATTTCCATGATACCATAGTCCGCAATATAAGGCAGCATAAAAAAAATCCCCATATGCCCATGCTTAATCGGCACATATTGACCAGTGTAGCCCCATGTTAGAACATACTCCTGTTGGCTTTGCCAGTAAAAAAACACGAACCACGGTGAGAAAACATGGGCAGATGGGAAACATCGTTGATTGGCAATATGGCTTTTGATGTCTGTAAAAAATATCATGACAAAGTAAAAATATATGTTCAGACTGACTGCAATAATTTAGGCAAGTACAGCCATGTAAGAACACTCATCACGTTGTATTTACCCTTGATGCCAATAAACAAGGCTATGCTAAAGCCAGACTGGATATTTTTTCTTACTATGAGATAATGCCACAATAAGAAAATATGTCCAGCAGAGTGCCTGCACCAATGGAGGGCAGCACTGCAACGTAAGCAGACTCATCATGGTGGTGCTACATGTGATGCCTGTAAAATGATGTGCCAAGGCCAGACTGGACACATTTTCTTACTATGGTACCATGCCATAGTAAGCAAATATGTCCAAAAGACTGGCTGCATCAATGTAGGGAGGTACAGCCACGTAAGAACACTCATTATATTGGCTTTACCCTTGATACCAGGAAAGATACCATGCCAAATCATTATGGACATGTTTGCTTACTATTTCATTATGACATACTAAGAAAATATGTTCAGACTGGTGGCACTGATGTAGACCAGTATGGCCATGTAAGAACACTCAATGCATTGACTTTACCCATGATGCCAGTACAATATGCCATGTAAAGCCAATCTGGAAATATTTTCTTTCTATGACTTCATGTCATGGAAAGAAAACATGTCCAGCAGAGGGACTGCACTTATATAGGCTGGTACAGCAATGTAACAACTTGCATTGTATTGCTTTTACATTTGATGCCAGTAAAAGGCCATGCCAAAATCAATCTGGACACATTTTCTTGCTGTGGCATGATGGCCTAATAAGAAAGTCTGTGAAGGAGGCTAGCTGAATTAATATAGGCCAGTATGGCCAGGCAAATAAACCCATCATGTTTGCTTTAGCCTTTATGCCAATAGAATGCCACAGAAAACACACCTGGACATAATTTCATACTGTGGCATTATGCCATAATATGAACATATGTCCGGACTGGCTGCACCAATATTTGCCAGTCTGGCCACAAAAACATCATCATGATGCCTTTAACTTTGCTGCCAGTACATTGTCATGCCAAAGACAGTCTGGACATATATTGTTAGTATGACACCAGGCCATAGTAAGAAAATGTATCCAGACTGGCTGTACCAATGGAGGCCAGTATGGCCAAGTTATATCACTCATCATGTTGATGCCAGGGAAATGCCATGACAAAGCAGCCTAGATATATTTTCTTACTTTGGCATCCTGCCATAGTAAGAAAATATGTCCAGGCCAGCTACACCTACATAGGACACAATTGACATGTAAGAACACTCATCATGTTGGTTTTATCCTTAATTCCCAGTAAAAACTGCTATGCCACAGTGAGAAAACATGTACAGACTGACGGTACCAATGTAACCACTGACACCGCACATCAGAACACTCACATTGTCTTTGCCTCTTATTCCAATAATAGCTATGCTATTACTGGTATAATGGGCAAATGCATTTGCAAAAAAAACTAAAACCTTTATAGATTTATTGGCAAATGCAACGACTCTATTTGGAATACAAAATGCAAAAAATAAAATAAATGAAACTTCTTTTGGTTTAAATTCATAATAAATAAAGGAGAGGGGGGCATCGAGCACCTCCAATGGGCATACTGCTGGGCCACTGCTGAGTAACAAAAATGATTTCCGTTTGCAGTAAAACTGGAATTGTCACTGATTATTTAATTATTAATTGAAATTGTGTTAAGGTGATACTCTAATTATTTAAAACCCTTGAAATTCGGCAAGTGTTGAAAGCTATGTCACCTTAACTCTTAACCCCATTGCACAACCCATGAGCACACTGATAACACTGCAGATAACATCATATTTGACATAACTTATGACATTACTTTTAACATCATGGATGACATCACATGAAGCTGGAGTACACAGATGACTTCTCTGATGACATTATATATGATATCACTAGTAAAGGGGATCACATCTGAAACAGTGAAACATGCAAGAAATAACCAAATCAGTAAAACACCAAAATCATATAGAGAGTATGGTGTCACTTCCAATGGTTCGCAACACAGCACATGGTTGTTATAAGATCTCTGATTGTTGTCTGGGTCAAGCACTGTGAAACCTATGGTTGTAGTGTCACTTGCAGCACAAAATAGAAATAGAAATGCAAGACTGCTAACCAGGTCTGACCAAGGCACCCAAAGTAGCCACCAGGCCTGTGGCCAGGCCCAGTGGCCACTTTATCCCCACAGTGGGTCTGTCCTGTGGTCATGGCACTGGACACATTTTCCTGTGAATGGCCTTCATATAATGGATCCCCGGGTATATCACCACTATGTAAGCATGTAACAAACATCCACCTTTAGAAGATATTTAAAATAGACCTTTAAATAAACCAGAATTACTCTGATAAGTAGTTTCCCAAGATATCCTATGACATGTCAACAGAGATGTAATCTTAGACTCTCTGATTTCCAGTGATGCCATTGATGATACAATGAGGGATTTCATGAGCAATGACATCTTTGGTGTAGCATCAGGGGTCCTTCATGAGCAAATAGTCAGCACAGTGAAAACGTAATCCAAAAAGGAATGTACACCAGGCAAAAAGTAACACTGTTTATTACAGCTGGACAAGCTCAAATCAAACAGCACATTGGAACAGAACTGATTGATGAGAGCTGACAAAATCACCCACTGCAGTCAAATCCTTTATACAGTTAGTACATTATTTGCATAGTAAGAAACAGTTGCCATTAATGTTTCAAGCTATTGAGCATCCCGCTAAACTGATTGGTGGGACCGCGTCAGACCCCTACAACTAGACATGTGTTAGTTGAAGATGATTGGAGCAAACAGTCCTGCCTTTTCCCTTGTTCATCACCTCCCCTGTGGCGCTACATTCCTTCCCGTTCCACCCCATGTATATACATTTTCATAAGTAATATGTATTCCTGCTGACCGGAACTTTATTTATCTGCCATTGGCCAGCAGACATAGAAAAAAACATGCGACATCCTGAGCTGGTGGGAAGCGAGACATTCACAGTTCACCAATGAGGGGCGTCATGGACTTCATCGTGGACACAATATACCTGTTGTCTTTCAAGGACACCAAAACTCACCTTCTGATTGGCTCTTCCCAGATCACCCTTCATTCTGCATCCTTCTTCACTCAAATATATAAATCCTTATTGAACTATGTTAAGTAAAAAGGGTTCAATTGTGCCATTATTTCCCCACACCCCACCCTCTTTGACTGGCAGACTACAAGCACCAGAAAAAGGGAAAAAAAGGTCTCTGAATGCAAAACTTTCAAAGACTGACAGTAGCACAGTTTAAAAAAATAGTACAGATGCTGTGTGCTATGAGATATTTAAAGCTAACAAAACACACGCCATTCGGGTCTGTGGACTGTCTTCCAGCCCTGCAGTAACAGGGAAGGACCCTGCTTAGCTTCCACGTGACAAAGAATCCGGCCCCCTCAGGCCATGATGCTCTAAGTGCTCTTGTGAGGTGGGCACATTTATTAGGCAAGATGGATTGAGGGAGCTGGCCCCGTCCTCGCTTTGAAGTTAAGCAGGGTCGTCCCGGTTACTGCATGGATGGGAAACCCAATGTTGCTGTAAAAATATCTATTTTTTTGTATTATTGACTGGGAGACTCCAAATAACAGAATGCAATTCAGCAAAAGGCAAAAAATGGTCTCTGACTGCAAAACGTTCAAGGACTGATAGTAGCACAGTTAAACAAAAATAATAATTTGGATGCCTATTTGGTCACACATCCGTTCAGTAACTGGGACTAACCCTGATTAGCTTCAAAGCGGGACTGAGCCTGCTTAGCTTCAAAGCAAGGAAAGGGCCGGCCAGACGGTTTCTCTAAGTGGTCTTGTAAGTTTGGCTCATTTATCAGCCAGAATTACCTGTGGATACTTGCCTCTTCCTTGGTTTGAAGCCAAGCAGGGTCGGTCCGGGTTACTGCATGGGTGGGAGACATGGATGGCAATCATGTCACTGGCCTTTTGCCATGGCCATTGATTTTGCACCCCTGGTGTCACTATAGCTGCCAAAATATATGTTTGTTTGTTTATTTATTTGGTAATGTGCTCCGAGCCCATGGGCATCTGGGCGCAGCAGTACAAGAGGACTCGAAACTTAGTTACAAAGCCTGACACAGGCTGTTACAGAAAAACAGTGGTTGGTTACAGTAGGTGATACAATGCATATAGAATATCAAGTTTAAACACAAAGAGAGATATATTTTTTTTAAAACTGTAAGCGTAGGCACAGAACTACTGTTACCTGCGGCTATCCGTAGTCCTTTGTAGCCCCTAAAATAGCTGTGAATATCAGAAAAATGGCTTAAAAAAATGCTTTGCTGCCCCCCAAAGGCCCTCACCAAGTACACCCCTCATATGTGCCAGCTCCCCCGACCCCCCAGATGGCCTCCACACCTTGCCTGTCCTCTCCCTTGCCCCACAACACATGCTATTTCTTTGACGCAGATTTCTTTGAGATGTCGGCTATCCGAGGCTACAGAAAGCTTTATGTCGCAAACTCAGTCCCTAGACCCCCTCCAACTCCCAAATTTCACTTGTTGCCCTCTAGCCACCCACTCCCCACCTCTAGCCTGATGGTGTTTGCATGTTTTTTGACCTTCAAATGTTTTTTTTCACCTGTGTTTTATTTTCACATATCCTCGGCTATAGCCGTGGTTATCTCTCGCATCGATGAATGCTGTTTCATTTCTAAAAAAACACACAGTTTTGGGGAAAACCCTGAGATATAGCTATGTATTTTTGAGAAGGGGGTACCCCTTCCCCATCAGATATTTAAATGACTACTTCACAGAAGAACCCCAAAGCACACATGGATCGCAAGTCAATGCTTCATGCTCAAGTTGTTTTGGACTTGGTCGAAATCCACCCAGCAGTTTGACTGTGCGCTTTGTCAAAAATGTACCCTGTTTGTCTATGGGAAAATGAATGAGGACTAAGCCGCACTTTTGGAGAAAAAAAAAATTGTTTTTCTTAATAACTTTTTAATTTTTAACGCATCTTTATGAAACTTTGCAATCTGGGGTGGCACGCTGGTCCTTAATAACTTTCAAAATTTCGGTAAAATCTGTTACTCGAATCAAAAGTTATTAACAATGGAATTTTGAGTGGTTCCTATGGGAGTCACACTCACCTTAACTATAGGGCGGCGACTACCGCACTATTATATATATATATATATATATATATATATATATATATATATATATATATATATATATAACATGGCCACGGTAGTGGCCATGTAGTTATGGTTAAGTTGCTGTTTCCATAGGAAGAGCACTTTTTGGGCGGCTTATAACTTCGCTCTCCCTGGACGGATCCTCACCAAACTTTGCAAAAAGAGTAGTTGGGTCACTCCGAAGTGTTTTGCAAAGTTTGGTGAGGATTCGTCAAGGGGGGCAAAAGTTATAGGGGGGGTCCCAAAACTTTTTTTTTCCCATAGACTGAATGGGAAAAAACTTTGCGCACGGCTACAGCCTGAACCGCTGGACGGATTTACACCAAATTTGCGGCAGGAGCGGTGGCCTGGTCCCAAAAGCGTGCTTTTGTAAATTTGGTGTAAATCTGTCCAGTAGTTTTTTTAAAAATGACCAAAATGTAAGGCAAAACAATTAGTGATATCTGCGTTCGCTTCGCGGACGGACTTCCCTGTTCACTCCGCGGACAGCACCCCGATTGGCCCATTGGCTTGCGTCATGTCCGCGGACATGCAACGTGTTCGCTGATTGGACGGCGAGGGGCATGGAGCGCGTCAGATTTTCTGTGGCGCCCGCCATCTTGTATTCGCAGTCGACCGCGTACAGCGCAGTGAAACGTGGATATAAAATTGTATTTAGTGCCGTGTGTTGGTGTGTAAGAGTGTTTGGGGAGGGTGGGGGAGTACGAGATAGGTTCAATGTTTTGTTTTTTTATGTGCTAGACGTTTTTGTTGCGTTCGATTTGTCCGCGGAGAACACGGCTGTTCTGACATTTTGTAAATAAACTAAATGGTGGGGTGTTTAGAGGACGGAGTATGTGTCATTTTTGTTCGCAAGGAAGGTAAAAATGAGCTATGAACACTCGCGGTGTACTTAATTGTTCGTAAATACACAAACTGGGGGTGTCCTCAGGACGCTGTCCGTATTGTAATCTGTCTAGTTGAATGTGTTCTAAGAACACTCGCAGTGTCCCGAAATGGTTGCAATTACACAAAATGGGGGTGTTCTGAGAACGTTGTTTGTATTGTTCGTTGTCAGGGTGAAAGTGTTTTAAGAGCACTCCTTTTGTCCGCTAATAGTACAATTTCCTAGGGGCGTCAACCGACTTTTTGTCCACTAAAGAAACGATAAATCCGGCTAGTGTGCGCCGACATTATGTGATAATCCTATGACTGGCACTATTGACCTGGCTGACTTGCTTTTGCAACACTAAATCATATCTCCCGCCCCTAAGCCTGATATTATCAAAGCATTCATATTCCCAGCCTCTCTCCGTGACGTTACAGGGTGCGTAATGAAACGCGCCCAGTCGTCTCCAGTACTACGCGACTTTACACAGAACCCGGAAGACAACACACATTATGTCACAACACAGCGCGCCACAATTCGGAATATGAAACTGTGATTTAAAAGCAAAGAGCAAGATTGTAAATGTTGTAAAGTACATTTATTTGACATCAAATGTTTAGAGAATATTCAGCAATTTGCATTTGTCTTTGTTGTCGATCCGCAAAAGTTCATGTTGAGACACGCGATGTTCCTTTGCGGTACAGAGAGTGTTAGATCAGCTTACAACTCAGTGCGCCACAATTCAGAATATGAAACTGTGGTTTAAAAGTAAACAGCAGGATTGTACATTTGGTAAAGTACATTTATTTCACATGAAATGTTTAGTGAATATTCAGCGATTTGCTATTGTCTCTGTTGTCGATCAGCAAAAGTTTATTTGGAGCCACGCGTTGTTCCTTTGCGGTAGATAGGCTGTTGGTTTATGATAAAAGCAGTAAATGGTCGCTCTGATAATCGGAAGGTTGCTCCAACAACGAGCCATTAGACCACCCTATTGGTTGGTATGTTGTTTGTAGCACTAGTACTGCATAAGGGCATATTGGTCCTTGGCGATTGTCCCATAAAATGGTGAGGGTCATGAAGTTGCATATTTGGACCTGCACCTGGCAGTTGAAGACCCCATCCGCTGGAGTCTGTAAATGGTGACATAGGCAAAATGGAGCCACATACCTGTTTTAAAAAACATAAATTAGTCTCACCAGCCGATCTTCATTAAAAATCATCATTTTATTTATTAGGGCGTGAAAATATTTGCTATTGAAGATAGTGCAACAGAGTATGTTAATAATAAAATAATAATATTTTCCCATTCATATAGCGCTAAGAACCGTGAGGTATCTAAGCGGTGCTTATTATTAACCACGGTGTGTGGTACTCATTTATCGACCACGGAAGGATGAAAGGCTGAGTTTCGCCTTGCCGGGATTCAAACTTGCGTAAGCAAGCTGTGCACGGATGTCAAAGCGAGCGCTGTACTCGCTGTGCCACTTGACAGGCTACAGTGAAGTGGCACAGCGAGTAGAGCGCTTGACCGCCTATAGATCGGTTAAATTATTTCTATTAACCCACCCTGTGTCATCTGCCTTTTTCAGAGCCCTCTAAACGCCAGGGATCAATTCGGCGGTGATAGTGCGCGGTAGAAAACATTATGCCACTTTCAACGAACAAGTTCAACTTGAGCGGTCTTTAATGCTACGCTATTGTAATTATATTTGGTATAAAGTAATCTAAAGGGTTACTTACAGTACAATTGCAATTTCCATTGTCTACGAGTGGTGCAGTCCCAAAATACGACTCCGCGTGTGCCAACGATCTTTCACATAGTGATATAATATATAAAAGTGGTTTCGTTTCAGAAATTTCATCTTTATCTTCTCTTACGTTTTAGCAACACTCCTTCAAGAGAAGTCTTTCATCACAATCTCTGTCTGTCAAGGTCAAAACACAATACAACCTTATAGTCCGCTTCGTGAGCCTCTCCGGCGCCCAAGAAAAAAATGGAAGCAGCTGACCTTCACTGTGAACGAGCATAAATTCTTACTTTGCAACATTCTGTGTAAAACCATCTGTAGAAGTTGTGGAAGCAGCTGACCTTCACTGTGAACGAGCATAAATTCTTACTTTGCAACATTCTGTGTAAAGCCATCTGTAGAAGTTGGTTTTTGCACGCCATGTTTGTATATTGTTTGTGTGATATTAAAAAAAGTTTGTTTAAAGGACGTTATGGTTCTAAGTACAGCCGAAAGACCCCTGAAAATCGCAAGTTATGGTAAGCTTTGAAAAATAACTGGCGCAACCACCGTGCACTATTAAGACTAACACCCAGGACATCAAAGATGACATCACAAATGTGATTGATGAAATCACTGATGACATCACGTGTGCATGTACTTTTCATGGAATTTGTGTACTAGGGATTTTTATTATAATGTTTCGAAAAAAGTGTCAAGGATATTGCAATAAATATCATACCGTTATTAGTGCTTTGAACGATGCATTGATATAAATAGCATTGTATTATGGGATTGTATCTAGTATACTGAGCTACTAATGGAGAAACATAGCATTGTGTGCAGAGTACAAGATGAAAGTATAATATGTGTAATGTTAATATGTTGAATAATGAAATAATAATTGTCCTGAAATGTTCAAAAAATCACAAAATGGGGTTGTTCTGAGGACGTTATTCGTATTGTGTGATTGCTTAGCTGTATGCAATGAGGGAATGGCACAGAGAGTAAAGTGGACACCGTCCGGGGACACCGCGGCTGTTCGTGGACAGGGCGTGCTACATGCAGGTTTTTCCAGGAAATCCAACATGGAAAGAAGACTGTACGGATCAGCCAATCAGATGTCGAGGTTGTGGATTTGTGTTGAAAGAGACTGTGTGTGGTGAAGATGGCAGAAGTGGAGAAAGTCAGGATGTTGGTGCTCGGAGATATGTTTGTGCATGGTTTCCAGCAGTACGCTGAATGCAGGCATGTTGCAAAGAACTTTGATGTGAAAGGAGTGGAGGTGGTGTGGAGCACTGTGCCTGATTGCAATGTACAGGGAATTGTACAAGTTTGGGAGGATATGGCCACGATGAACAGTCCGCATGTGGTAGTTTTGCACTATGGTGCTTTCCATTTGGGCAACGTCAGTGCCCCTACTTTGTTGGCTGATTTGGAACGCTTGGTTCAAGCAGTAATGAAGATCCTTCCAAATGCAAAAGTATTTTTTTCTGGATTACTACCTAGGGCAATATGGGACAATAGTTCAGTTTTTTGTCCTCAGCAAAATATTGCTAGGTGTGTCATCAACCGAGGCATGTGTGCCTTCATGCTTAGAGCTGGTATGTTCTTCTGTAACAATGAGAATATTGATGCCAGTAATGTTGTTAATTTTAAAGAAGATGGCATTTCTTTATCTTTTACGGGAAATGCCTTTCTATTTTGGAATGTAAGGGTTGCTTTGGAGAAGGTTATGTGAAGATTTTAGGAGTAAAGTAAGAAAGAAAAACAAGAAAAAAAATATAAAATAACAGGTGTCTGTCAAGCATCCGTAAAAAAAAAAAAAACAGCTCTTTTCAGAGCCAACTTCAAAGGGGAAATGGGGCACACTATTTAAATTTACATTCACCACGCTCAGATTTTCGATGTGTCCGCGGACATGGCGGTAGTCCGCGGACATGAAAATCACTACGAGGGGGTTAGTATGTTCTATGTTACATATCAGGGATATTATGGTTAAGTTGTGCTACTAAAAACCTATGAAAATCAGTGAAAAAACTTTGTTAAAGGGACGTTATGGTTAAGTTGCGCTACTAAAAACCTATGAAATTCAGTGAAAAAAACTTTGTTGAAGGGACGTTATGGTTAAGTTGCGCTACTAAAAACCTATGAAATTCAGTGAAAAAACTTTGTTAAAGGGACGTTATGGTTCCAAGTAAAACCGAAAAACCCTTGAAATTCGCCAGTTATGGTAAGCTAAGCAACCATAACTCGCGCCACCACCGTGCACTGCTAAGACTAACACCCAGGACATCAAAGATGACATCACAAATGTCATTGATGACATCACTGATGAGATATATATCTCAGAGGGTTAGTGATCATAACTTTGGCAATGTCCGACAAATGTTTAGGTACTTTAGGTATTTTCCTTTCTGAAGTCTGTATAAGAAAAATGTGTCCTGATCTTACACCCCCGAACGAAACAAGAAAAATTACAATTAAAGAAACACATCATCTCTTAAATGAAACTAAATTCCTATTAAGCAAATGGAAGCAGGGGTGAGGTTGAGTGCATAGGGCAATACTAAATTGAAACAAAGCAAGTTGAGAAAACATACAAATCGTTCAGTTCACCCAAACAAAATCTTTTTTCATGTTATACTGTTAATATTGAAAATGTGTCAAATTTGAGATACCTAAAGGTACCCAACAGGAAGGGGGGCATCATTTGGCTATTCCTGTTGAAATTTACCTGACCAAAGAAGGTTTCCTAACTGATCATATGGATAATGTCCTCTTACCTCCTAAGGAAATTACTATTGTTGCTGACTGTCTTCAGCTTATGAATAGGTTTACTGCTTTACTGGATTCCCTAGATTGTAATATTGGTAATATTCACAATCACATTGTATCGGAACAGACGCTCCCTATTAATACTACCTGGATTACCTTGTCCCCTGACCCTTTGCTATTTGTGACAAATGATTTCACATGTGCTCATACTGACCTCAGATGAGAGGTCACAAATGATATTGTTATCACAAAAAAGGAGCTAACGCTCCTTGATGAAACTGCAAATGCAACACACTCCAAATTCATACAGAATTAGAGAGGAGGTAACGTGACTTCCTACTGGTATTAGTTCAGCCCTGTTAACATGGGCAGAGTTGAAGCAAAGGATAGAGAGATTGTCTAACTAATCCGGCCTACCAGTAAAATAATTCTAGGCTGCGCTGATGTGCCACCTATCTAAAAGTGGATAGAATAAGAAACAGTAGAAATATATTTTTCTCACAATTGATTATATTGTTTCTCGGAATGGACATTTCTCAAGACAAAATCATCTCTACTTTCTCATTCTTTGCTCCTCTCCAAATTGTTTTTGTCACTCATACCTAAAAAGACATTTTTGAAGGTCCGCCAGACCATTTATGGTAAAGTCTAATTTATTGACCTATGGTCAGGAGGGTCTATATCCAAGATATCTCAATTAAAATAGATACAAAGACACTTTGTCTGATTGGATTTAGGACACCTGATATCCTGTTGGTACAAGATCGATCAGTTAGATACTGTATACATGGAGAGGTTCCCTACCACCCCCACTACAAATGCTGATGTCTACCGGTTTCAGTGATAAGAATTTCTTGTGACCACTTTCTTCAGGAGAGTCTTCATTTGTAAAAAAAACAAGTAATATACTCATTAGTCTCTCATCAATATGTACGAGTGCTACATTTCTTACAGCTCGTCATTCTAAAATGTAAGTAGAAACTGTAGCCGTGGCCCTGAACTTTCAGTCTCAATATGTATCATCTAGACTCAAGGCAAAACTGCTGGACCATGCTTCATCATGTAACCAGTTGATCTGCTTGGACAGTCTTGTTGGCTGTGGCGTGTATCTTACGGCTGTGATCGAACCATCGCGTTAATGCACCTAAAATGTGTCAAATCTGAGATACGTAAAGGTAAACAAAAGGAAGGGGGACGACATCTGGCTATTCCTGTTGAAATGTATGTGAACAAAGAAGATTTCCTAACTGATCATATGGATAAGGTCTCCTTACCACCTAAGGAAACTACTATTGTTGCTGACTGTATTCAGCTTATGAGTATGTTTACTGTTTTACTGGATTCCCTAGATTGGGATAATGGTAATATTTACAAACACATTGAATCGGAACAGCCGCTCCCTATGAATGCTAGCTGGATTGCCTTGTCCTCTGATACTTTGCTATTTGTGACAAATGGTTCCACACGTGCTCATACTGACCTCAGACATGCAAATGAGAGGTCACAAATGAAATTGACCACAATTGGCACTTAGCACAGCCTGATTCACCCAAAGCAGGTAATTAATTGTCTACTGTAAGTGTAGGGCTACAATGGAACACATTAATCGTGATTTTATCTCAACATTTGGGGAGCATCTCCCTAACCCTGGGTTATGTCATTATGACAATCAGATGGCGTCCACTGCCCACGAAGCCCCTACTTAAAATATGGTTGTAGAAATATAGACAATATATGTAACACTAATGTCTCAAAACAAAGATTATCAATTTTTGCACATCAAGATAGTCATGCAAATGTTTATAGCAAGAGAATGCAGTTAACCTAAAATGGACTGCAGAAGTGCCCTTTACGCCATTACTTAAAGTCATCAATAACTTTTCAGTTAAATAAACTCAAGCCAAAAGTATAGGTATAAAGGCCAAACCCAAAGCAACACCACCATAAGTCTTGAAGGAAAAGTGACATCCAATTCTTACACACTAATAGCTGTTGATGTAGCTATTCCAAAAGTTCACCCAATCAATTTAGATGAACATATATTAAACTCTTTTATTTTGGAAAATGTTTCCCTGCTTGGCAGCAATAAGAGGGAAGAAAGGAGAACCTTGTGAACAAGGTTCCCCACTATTTACATTTCATTAAAGGCTGCATGTCTAAAATTTGTAACAATATTGTGGTGAAAGCACAGTGGTTGTACGAAACTTTTGTTCCAACTAGTGACCTAATTAAAATCTTTTTTCGGGATGCCTCACTGATGGACAACATACTATCCATTGATTACAAGTCTTTTCTGCCTTCTGGTTCCCAGATTGTTTTAAGGTCAATTTACATTGATCTTCACATAGTCATCTTCAAACTATATCTGGTTCAAGAATTAATACAATGCAAATGAGAAAACCACCACTTTTCTTTCCTCGTTAAAGACAGGTACCTAACCTAAAACTGATTCGCATTGTCTGACCGGGTCTACCCTCCCTCAAAATATGCTCAATCTTGTCTCTGACCAGTCACAAACTAGAGAGGTCATGCACATTTATTTCCTTGAATATTGCTAGCCTGATTAGAAAGCTAGGGGATCAGGAATGGCACTCCTTTTTGAAAACATTGACATCCTGTGCCTACGGCAAAGCTGGGCCCGATCGTATTTTTTGATCTGGGTCGATATTAGACTTAATGGATCCATATAATTGGGAGAAACCAATCATTGTGATCTAGTGTGTCTAGAACTTTCATTGCCATGGGATATGTTCATAGTGTTGTTAACTTTTTCATCTCACACCAGCTCACAATTGTAAGACGCAACCCCTATTTTCAGTAGCAGGGGACTTCAACAGTCAGAATTACCCTCAGATGATATGACTGTTCTCTTACCAGAGGATAGCTGTTGGGGATTCCTGATCTTGTCCGCCACTCTATTAGATGATCTACCTTGGCTTCAGCCAAATTGGCATCATATATATATACTTTGGGCTTCAGAAGTTGTAATAGTCACCTTTCGGGCTATCGTCCTGCAACTCCAAAATTTAGAAGGAAAGAGTACACAAGCCACATAGATAACATTCTCACCTTGGCTGCCGACTGACATTTCATGAAGACATTATCAGTCATGCAGTGGATAGAAAGTGATAACGATTCGGTGTGCTTAACTATAAGGATAGGAACTAGGGACCTAAATGTCACAAAGAACTGTTAATTCAGACATCCTCAGGGGCGTCATTTAGGAGTCGCCAGGGGTTGCAACTGCGACCCGTTGAGGTCTCCCTTGCTACCCCTAAAAAAGTGTATTTTTCTTTTCTTTTTCTTGATGCAAGCTCCTGGGCTGTGGCCAGCGCCATATGGGTATTTGCTTCTGGAGTGGCTGGTTTTCTTGTTCAGGCCTCTTAAAAAAAATGAACAGGGGTTCTGCAAGTCTAACACTTTTGGCAGTGACCCTAAATAGTAAAAAATAGGAATACCAAATAATGTGTCTTTCTGGAATTCTATACAATAATTGCTAGACTCATTAAAGGTTTATTTCAGGCACACTTCACGGGGTGAGTCACTGATTTAGTCTGTTCTTAAACACCTCAATTCAGCCTTTCATCCTTCTGAGGTCGATAAATGAGTACCAGCACAGGTTGGATGATATTGTATGTATATTTTTTCTATATAAAGTGCTTAAGCGTAAGTGTTATATACTAACACATCATTATAATTTGGCCATGGAGGTCTGCTTGCATTCACAGTAATTTGGTAAAATGGGCCGATACACACTGATCTTAATGATACATATGGTGGTTCATTCTTGTATGAAATGTATATCACATCATAGTGATATTCTAACCATATGTTTCACAGTGTACTTCCCGTGATATCACTTTGGGGTGGGGTCAAATGACATCACTTACTGTTATGTCATCAGAGGTTAAGGGTTGTTTGATGTCACTTCCCCTACCCCTGGCATTTCGGTGAAACGACGTCCCTGGACATCCTGCTCACCAACAATAGGCAGTCCCTCAAATGGACAAATGTAGACTGTCCTGAAATTACCCCATTTATGTTTCATACAATTTTACCAACCCTGTAATCATGCAGGTGAAACTTACATTGAGAGATTGTATCAAGACCTAGTTCTTTTATTTTGCGAATCTGTTTCTAAACCTGACAAATGTGTTAGACAATCAGTCCACTGAAGGTACTCATAGTTTGATAAAGAATGTCATTTGGTTAAGCATAAAAATCCCAAACCAAAAAACATCAAATAACAGACTTGCAAGACTTTACACTTACAAGACTTTCATGAGGCACAAGAAGTTAGAGGACAAAGCCAAAAAATGGGAGGCCCTAAGGTATGCTTCGAACTGTAATGATCATATTAGCTTCTGGAGAATAATTGTAATGTTATGTAAGTGGTCTTGCACAGCGCATGTCTGCCACAATTGGTAGCCACACTGTGCTTGGCTCTGTGAGAGAAAAGGGTGGTGGGTTAATTAGTGTGACAGTGGAAAAGCTGTTGCAAAACATTTTCTGTTGATGAGTGCAGGTCAGAAGTGCCCAGATCCTGAGTGCCAGTCTTCTTTCTCTGGGTTTTTCCACAGGGAAGAGCCCAAGATCTGATAGATTAAAGTGCTTTGGATCAGGTTAACCGCGGATGTGGAGGAGTTCAACAAGGCCAAAGAGGCGAGCTTAGTTGTGACCAGGTTAGTTTTGATGTGCTAAAGGCTAGGCCTGTGGTGGACCTCTCTGGGTGGGGCTTGTGTGTGTGATGTAAGGTTGTGGGAGAGTTTAGGGGGAGTTGACTAGTCGGGGTAAGGCATGACAAGGCAAAACAACCTGCAACCCTGCACTCCTACCTCTGGCCATTTGCAGCCAGGCCCCATTTCTCTAGCTCCCAATGCCACCTCAGGCTCTCTCGCTCTCTCTCTCTCTCTCTTTCTCTCTATCGCTTTCTCTCTTTCTTTGTCTCAAATATATATATGGTACCCCATGAGAAACAAAACCGGCATCTACCAGTTGGCAGATGAGAGAATTGGTTGATCTGGAAAGTCAGACATTACCATAACCTTAGTAAGCGTGTGGGAGGCCACAAGTCGAGGTTCCATGGAAGGGTAGCATAAAAGTTGAGGGCCACAGTCAACCATGTCACCTTCCTTAGTATGTTGTTTAGCAGGCTTAGAGATGCTTAAAACCTTACTCTAACATGCTCAGGTGCTATGCTCAGTTGCCTACTGGGACTTTGGCCCTTTGTTAAATACCTGAGTTCGGGCCAGAGTGCTAATTTCGAATATAGATGACTGACCTTATGAGTCAAACGGATATAATAACAGAGCAGAATGTATTGTGGCATATATAACTGTAACAGAATTCAATGTTTGCACATCACTGTTCTCACAAAAAACAGGTAAAACCCCAGGAGTTTAAGACTGAACTCTCTGTCTGTCCATTTTTAACCCCTTTTTTTATAATACAATGAAAAAATCGAATTATATCCCTGGAAACAAGCAGAGATAACCCTATTTTTAAGAAAGGTTATAGATCACAGCCCTAACTGTAGAGGATTATCATGAACTGGACGCCTGTTTAAGGTCTATGACAACATTCTGTGAAGACTTCTGGAGGGATGGGTAGAGGAAATTGCCACCCTAGCAGAAGAACAGGGCGAGGTTTAGAAAATCCAGTAATGCCATTAATCAGGCTGTTCTGTTGTTTTCTGATTTAAGTAAATATGTCATTTTAAAGAGGGAAATTATTTATAGTGTTTTCATTGATTTTAAAATTTAATTCGATAGAGTTGAATGCAAAACCCTTCAGGACATTTTTGAAAGTCTAAAAGTGCTGAGAGAAATGTTAAATCATATTTAGGAACTGTTTGAGGATCATTTTGCTGTGGTATGTTGTGGCCAGGGGGGCGAGATGACTAACATGTTTCCTATTACAAGCGGGCTAGGGCAGGGATGCGTTTTGGCCCTCTGTTATTTTTTATATATATAAACGAGCTAGCAGTCAAACTCGTAAATTTAAGTGTGGATGCCCTGAACATCACACAAAGAAAATTGTGCTTCTTATTTTATGTTGGGTTCAAAAACACCATCCGGGTTTAAAACACAACTACAATTGGCATCCTCCTTTTGAAAGGAGAGTAAATGTCGCATTAACTCTAGTAAAACAAAGGTTATGGCATGTTATCACTCACCTCAAAGAATTTAAATATCTCTTTTGAAGTAATGTTACTTAAGCAGGTTAGCTGTTTCGATTTCCTAAGGGTCCATTTCCAAAACATTGTCGATGGCAACAACAATCAGATAAAAGCAGACAAATCTTGAAAAGAAGAACCAAGGCACTAGGGTTAATGATATTTTTATACTAAGGGTATCTGGTAGGCCTCGCTTGGTCTTCCAGGCTATTACCAGCAAATACAAAACACAAATGACCAAGGCTTTTATGTCACCCCCAATCAATGACTTTGTGTTTTCTTTACCAAAATATATATTTATTAATGTAAATTTTACAACAAAAAAAATCTTCTATACACAATTTCAAAAAGCACATTTAGGCATTCAAACACATTTCTATAACAAACATTAACATCTCGTTTGTTTTATAGACACAAACAAAGACCCAGTTGTTCTAAATTGAGACCTATATCACACATATATCCAATTGTAGTATGTGAACAGAAACCCAGATATCTTACAAGGTTGCTCCAAATCCTCATTCTTGCTTGACCTGCCCTTTATTTGCAGTGTCATTATTGTTCCAAAGAAAAGTCAACACAGTGGAGGTCATTCCGACCTAGGTGCCGGAGCTGTCAACCCCTTACCGCCTCATTACGAGTTCTGCTCGCAGGACCCGCTAAGGACGCCTGGTTTTACCAGGCGACCTTAGCGGGTCCCGCGAGCAGCCCAGCATGCTAACAACGGGCCCGTTATTAATGGGCCCGTTGTTAGCATGCTCCCCATTCCCATTGAGCCCTATGGGGGCTCGAATGGGAATGGGGATGGGTTCCTTGAATAAGGAATTACCGGGCCCTCCAAGGTCGGAATGGCCCGGTAATTCCTCATTCAAGGAACCCAGACCCGGTACCCGGTAAGGGGGTAGCCATACCGCTAATTGTGGCATGGTTTCCTCCTACCTCGTAATGACCCCCAGATTGTTTAGGCCATCTCATGAACCGTGGAAGTGGTTCTAAATTTGTGCGGCCTTCGTCAGGATGCGACCCATTCCTTTCAAATCCAGCAATGTGTGTTCTGTGTCTACAAAAAACAAATATGTGTTTGTTTATAGAAAAGGGGACCGGGGTGACATGTATACTCCAAACCGGATGACTCAATGCGCCTAGGATAATTGAAAGGACAACAAATGTACTGCTGAGCTCCCTACCTGAAGTAGTAGCTAGACAAGTGAGCGGGAGTCCAAATGGCCCACTAAGAATAAATGGGGTGAAGTTGTCGTTTAGCCAAGCCTATGAATAAAGTGTGTCAATGGAAGGTAAAGACACTCACAAATACTGACAGACTCAATCCTATTGGGAGTAGCCGAGCTCTTACCTGCAGATGCAGGCCATTCCCTTTTGTAACTGTCCCCTACTTGTAAGCATGTACTCCTGCTGTTTTACTGACAGGTACTTCCCATTGGGCAATTCCTGTCAACAAACACCCTATTAGCCACCCAAGGATAATATATATGTACATGATGTGCTACCCAGGGGAGACAAGCTGTATTTGCAAAAAGACTGTACGTTCGGTACTCCCGCCTCCCCAGTCGGAGAGCAGTTGCGTGCTGTGACTGTCAAATGCTGCAATCAATATCTAGTCAAACCGGCCGTGTGCAGTACACAGTATGTATCTATATATGCCCGTGGTCCGGGCCCAATATCCATGTAGTAAACCCACCAGCACAGTCTAAACTGTATATTGCGAGGAACCCAACCTCTGTTTGGGTGGCAGACCGACACCCTGTTTTCCTCTGATCCCAAACAGATCATATTTTATAAACTCAGAGGAACCGTATATTAGAAATGTGTGCTATATAGTTGTGTATTCTTCTGGTGAGAAGAAGAGCTTACCTATCCAGAGCACTGTGTGTCTCGGAGCTCTGTCAATCGCTGTGTGTGTGCTGAGCCATGGCTCTGGCCCATTGTTAAGTAAGAGAGCCAAACAGAGGAAACCATGGAGAATGTTAAGAAATACTGTCCAAACAGGAATTACTCTTTGGTGAGGTTTATTCAGTCGGAGACATGGTGACAGAAGGCACTGCCTTAAGCAGCAGGCACCAACTGACTCCACATGGAATCCCCTTAAGGAACAACACTCTAAGAAGACCCATGACATGATTGTACACCAAACTGGATTAATCAAACCTTGTCATAGCATGGTGCATATTAACAGATGTAAATCTAAATTGATTAATTAACTGAGTGAAACAATACCCCAACACATCTCCTCCCATACAATGTTGACATCATTCAAGATAATAATCTCTCAACCAGAGAGGTTTGCTCCTTATCCTCTCTGAATTCACATTCATATTGTTATCCTCCAATACACTATTGTTAGCATTTGAATTGGATGGATGATCATCATCATTGTTACCTTCAATACTTTCATGGTCCTCAGCCAGACCATTGTTGTTACATTTTACCAATCTTGACATGGACCAACACTCTCCTCCCTCCACGATAGCTACATTACCTCTCACTACTGAAATCTTTTTTGGTTCAATGAATTTGCTCTCAATGCATTTAGGAGACAATTTGGGGGTTTTAACATAAACCATATCGCCTTCCCTCCAAACTATGGCTTTGGACTTCCTTTCAGAATTCGCCCTCTCCTTGTATTCATCCTGGGCTTCTCTGATTAGTGTCATAATCTTGACTCTGTCTACGTACACACTCTTCACCAAATCCAACCATACCGGACATAGTTTTGTCCCCGACTGCCTACCCTTGAGGGACATAAAGGGGGAGACTCTGGTAACAGTATGTGGAGTCGTGCAATAATTCCACACCATTTCCCTCAGTGCTGTCTGCCATTTCAAACCTGATGCCATCGCTAACTGCAGTCCCCATTTTATAAACCTGTTCGCCCTCTCCACCAGCCCATCGGCCCTTGGCTGGTAGAGAGCCGTTCTGTAATGTCTGATGCCAAACCTCCTGAGAAAATCTGCCATTCTGTCAGAACAGAACTGAACACCATTGTCCGATGCTAGTTCTGTGGGAAACCCCTCCCTATAAAATACCTCTTCAAAAAATGTAATCATTTGAGAGGTGGTATCCTCTCGAATTGCCTTCCATTCAATCCACTTCGAGTGGTAGTCAACAAGTACAATCAGGTATTTGAGATCATCTCCCAAATCTTGCAGAGGGCCCACTAAATCTACTGCTACTTTTTTCCAAGGCTCCCCTGGAACACTCACAGGTCTTATGGGGGTCTCCCTAATGACTTTACTCTTGTCACTCTTTTCACATTCCCTGCAACATCTCACACGCCTCTCCACTTCGCTGTCAACTCCTGGCCACCAAAAGGATTGCCTAAGATGTCTTTTCGTGCCTCCCATACCCAGATGACCTTGGTGTGCGATGTTCACCAACTTGGATCTAATATCACAAGGGGGAATCACCCTCACTCCTTTCCTGAGTTGAAGCCCAGCCTCTGACAGACTTAATTCCTCCTTTATGCCATAAAAACACTCATATTTCTTTTCAATGAGATCCTTCCTGGGCCAACCCGTCTTAGTCCACAATTTAACTTATTTCAACACCTCATCTGCATCATCAGCAAGTTTCCACTCATCTCTTCCTATAGCTTCATATTCAACTTCACAAATGCTCAAACCATGTTCAGGGTTCACTTCCCTTGAATCCTTGTATATACACCACTCTAAAGTCATAGGCCAGTAGATCAACCATCCATCTCGATATCCTATGAGAACCTTTGGCCCAGTCCACACTACCCAACAATTGAACTAGTGGTTTGTGATCTGTTCTCACAGTAAAGGTCTGACCCCAGAGATAACACTTGAAATGTGCAACAGCCCATGAGACTGCTAAAGCCTCTCTTTCTACAACAGAATAATTTTCTTCTGCCCCTCTCAACGGCCAAGAGGCAAAGGCAATAACATTTTCCACCTTTCCAGCATCATATTGAGCAAGGGCAGCACCAAGGCCCAGAGTACTTGCATCCACAGCCAAAACAGTTCTTCTACCAGTAACAAACCCCCCCAAAGAGGGCGCTCTCACAATGCATTCCTTGATTCTCCGAAAGGCATCCTGATACTCACCAGACCACACATACTTTGTTCCCTTTTTTAGCAATTCTCTCAATGGAGATGACATGGCGGCAAAACCATCAACAAATTTATGATATTACTCCGCCAACCCCATGAATGAGCGCAACTGCTCCTTGTCCTGTGGTTGGGGAGCACATCTAATGCTGTCTACAAGAGATCTCTTAGGAGAAATACCATCACATCACATGAAATTCTATGACCCAAATAGTCCACCTCCTTGACAGCAATTTTACACTCCTCCCTCTGAACCGTCAGGCCAGCCTCTTTGAGTCTGACTAACACAGCTCTCAACATTTCATCATGTTCAAGTTCATTCTCAGCAAATATAAGAATGTCATCTTGGAAGACAGTAACTCTTTTTAAACCTCTGAGCACCTCCTCCATGACCCTCTGAAAGACAGACGCCGCAGAGGCCAAGCCAAAAGGCATGCGGTTATACTTAAAGACGCCCTCAGGAGTGATGAAGGCAGTAAGGTGCTGGCAATCCTTGGACAAAGGAACCTGGTGATAGGCCGATGATAGATCAATGATGGAAAATAACTTTGGTTCCCCCAATGTGAAATGAGTTTCCGAAATGCTTGGCAGGGGATGCCTCTCAATAACTAGGTTCTTGTTTAGGCTGTGCAAGTCAACACACAATCTTAACTTCCCATTTGATTTAGCCACCAGTACAATCGGTGACAGCCATTCGGTGGCTGCCACTGGTTCAATCACTCCCTTGCTGACCAAGCTATTCAACTCCTCTCTGAGTTTATCTGTCACTTTCAATGGTACTTGCCGTACTTTGTGCACAACAGGCTGTGCATTATTTCTAAGCTTTATGTGATGTTCAAATTTCTTGAGTTTCCCCAACTGCTCAGAAAACACTTCTGGAAAGTCTTTGGTCCAGATGTCTACAACTTTGGCAATAGTGAATGGATTTGGTGTGCTGGCCTGCACTCGCACACCCAACTTCCTCTGATCCTCCCAGCCTAACAAAGAGGTACCTTTCTTTGCCACCAGGACAGTAGCCCGGCAGCCTCTTTCCTCGTAGAGTATTTTTGCAGGAAATTCACCCAGGATGTCTATGGCGGATTCTCCATAACCGCAAGCCCTGATGCTGGTTGCGCGAATTATTGCATCACTTTTCTTCAAAACACCCACTAAAGTTTCCCGAGATATAATAGTCCAAGGAGAGCAGATGTCCACTTTCATGATGAGTTCACAGCCATCAATGAGAAAGGTGTCCACTGGTCCCTTTGTCTCCCCAGAAATGGCCGATATTTCGAAGACATACTTGGGTGCTGATTCTTGCGTATCTGACACTTCCTGTATGTCATATCTCCTTCTGACGCTATCCTCCTTGTTGTCTTCCACCCTGAGTTCTACAAGGTTAACGGAATTGGCCTTACAGACATTGGCAAAATGCCCCCTGCCCTTGCATTTTAAGCATTCGGCGAACCTGGCAGGACAGGACGGGAAATTGGCTCCATGTCTGGGGTTCCCACAGCGAGAACAAGAGTTTCTCGTACTCCCTTTCTTTCCCTTTCTTTCCTGTGGGGAAGTTTGCTTTCCTCCTTTGATCAATGGCACACACAGCCACTGATGGAACAACAGGTTTGTCGACCCTGAGTTCTTTGACGTACTGCGACGTTTGCTCAGGGCCAGTCTTTGCGTCAGGCAGCCCAGGCGGGTGCCTGAAGTCAGTCAGCCTCTAGGGGACGCTGCACCAGCAGTCTACAGTGCTAGATTACACGTGTAACACGTTTGTTTCCTAACATTATAAAAATGAATGTGCCTGTTCATTTTTATAATGTTAGGAAACTAACGTGTTACACGTGTATTCTACCACTGGCACTGCTGTAGGCTGTGGCCTCGGCCAGGGCAGTTTCTAGTCGATTTGGTGCCCAGGGCGAAACACTAGGAATGCGCCCGCACCCCATCCCTTGCGCCACTTCCACCGCACCCCGCGCACCACTCCAACTGCACCCTGCGCGCCATATCCAAATTACACCGTTAAGGATCTCCTACCCAAAGTCAAACAGTCTGTCACACAAGGAATGAATTGCCATTTGCAATGGTGGGCCACTTTTTCACTGGTGCCCAAGACAATTTTATGCTCCAGTCCCACTTAGGCTGCAGATTATGAGGACTGGGAACACCAACCAGGAGACTATGAATATGGCACAGGATGCAGTATATACAACCAACATAGAACACAAGATGCTTAAGGGGGTTTGGAGGCAACCTAAGCCAAAAGGGCAATGACAAGGAGACACCTGAACCCAATAAACAATCACTTTAACATTCTTTGAATGGGATTCAAGGGTTATGCTTTGATACAGTAAAGTCTTGACTGTTCTAAGGATACATGGACCAGGATTATTTATTTATTCATGCAATGTTTGTCGGGTACCTGCATATTTATTTATTCATGCAATGTGTGTAGGATACAGGTATCCGACAAACACTGCATAAATAAATAAATTATCCATCTCCATGTACCCGACAAACATTGCATAAATAAATAAATAAACCGGGTCGTAAAGAATATTTACTCAGCAACACTGGTCAAAACTATTATCCGCATAGTGAAGTAACTCCTCACCAGTGCCATGGAAGTGGTTTAAAGTGTAATTGATATATAGTTTGGAAAAGAAGCGGCATGAAAGAAATAGCACTGCTTTAAACTATTATTTTGGCCATTTTCTGGGCTTGCAGGGACGCACCATGGGCCCAAACGGGTCTCCGTTTGTACCGTGTCGGGGCCCACGGTGTGTCCCTGCAAGGCACGCCCACTCCCCACTGCACCTCCCCTCCCATCTCAATGCCAGCACGAAACCATTTAGTGACTAACGGGCCACCATTAGCAGTTTCCTGCTGGCATTGTGATGGTAGGGGCTGTTCTTAGCTGCAGGGGCACCTAAAGTGTTTTTATTGGTGTGCTTATGCCCACCACCCCAAGTGGCATGAAAGTGGTCAGAGGGAGCCTCTGACTTCTGTAATGTCACGTAGTACTTTTGTACTACGTTACATTACAGTCGGAAAGGGGAGCACCAGCACCTGACCTGCGGAACTTCATCCCCTCCAGAGGCTCCATGGACCGGGGCAATTGCGCCCTCTGGGGCTATTGTGACCCGGGCAGTTGCCCGCCTCGTCCGGGCCAAGAAATGGGCCTGGCCTCGGCCCTCAGGCAGGGCAGAGAAATTGGCAAATAAATTATCAACATTTGTTGCTTTATTACCTTCCCCCGGCCCCGGGTTGCGCCGGCGCTGCTGGCGCCAGCCAGGCCCATGGGCGCACGTGCAGTGTGCCCTCCTCCAGGCTATGGGCGCGCACTGACACTGAATTGTGGATCGAATGGGGCTGGCTGGTGTTGTCGGACATCGTTTTTCTTTGCGATCTTACGTTTCATGGTGCTCTCGGGAGCTAAAATGAGTGATCACAAAGGAAACATTTAAGAATTTTGAGAGTTCACAAGCATGAGTGAAACAAACCCCAATACTCGTACTGCCATTTCTCTGCCGCGGTAATGCACTGCAGTGTGTTTCAATGTAAAGTCCACATTGTAATGTCCTAATTTTAGAACGCCAACTCTCCAACATTAACATTGGGAGCTATGTTGAATTGTACATGCATGTTAACTCTCTGAATATGTTTAAAGTAGACTTTACCACTCACATGGAGTAGTGATATTGTTTACGTGTGTCCCTCCTAAATATATTGAACTTCCCGTGAAATATTTGATGCAATACATATTGCATAAATGCATGTATTTTAATGCTGAGATAGACAGGCTTGTACAGCTATTGGTAGGTATGTTGCTGGTGCTTGTTTTTGGAGGTTTGAGTAACACTGTTCAAGACCAGTTCACCACCTTTTGTAATGAATGAATGAATGAATGAATGACTGATTGTTTATTTGTATGGCGCCTATACACAATGTATTTCAGAGCGCTTTAAGGAGGGAAGGGAACAAGGAAGAAAAACTGTTACATTCTCACAGGTCCTTGAAACAAATCAGAATGTGAGAAAGCTATCATATCATAACAGATAGTACAAGTGCATGGAACAATAAGGGAGAGGTGTGGAAGGAAAAAAGGAGACAAAACTAGCAGTAGCATTACTATGCCTGACGACAATTGTTGCAGTGCAAGAGTGACAAGAGGAGGGGGAGGAGGGCTGGGGAGGGTGGGAGGAGAGGGGTAGGGAGAAGTAACAGAACAAATGACTATCTTAAGGGTCAGCGACTGACCAAGGTAGTGCTGGGGATGGCGACGGCGGAGAAGACAAAGGGGAACAGGGGGGACAGAGAAGCTATTATCAGAGTTGAAGGACAATGATAAGAGTAAGTGCTAAGACTGGCTAAATGTTTGAGGTCATACGAATGACATTAGTGTAGATCTAAAATTGTTGATTCTCTGACCTGAGTCACAGCAGCAAACTGGTCATTGTTACTAAAAATGAAGAGCAAAAACAGACTAACATAACCAGGCCTGTTCAGGTTTGACCCTCTTATTGCTGTTTTCTGAGGTTCATGAAATTCAGCAGATGCCAGCATTGACAATTTTGTTAACTCATAGTTCCCACTCCCGCTGCTCAGCCCATGACACATGCATGAGATCACAGGTCGGGGGAGGGGGGCGCCAATGATGCTTCCCGCCTGGGGTGCAATCTGTTGTAAGACCGGCCCTGCGTTTGCTCAATACTCCTGGCCAACTCCACCGCCTCATCCAGTTTCATGTCCTTGGCAAGAAGTTTCTCTTGGACTCTAACATTGTTAGTGCACCTGACCAACTGGTCTCTGATCAAAGAGTCAGACAACTGCTCAAATTCACAGGAGTAACTCAGGGATCTCAGACAAGCAACGTAAGATTCCACCGACTCTGACCTCTCCTGGATTCTCTGGAAGAATTTGTGCCTTTCAAAACTGACATTCTTATTTGACTCGAAATGGTTTTTCAGCTGATTTAAAGCCAGAGCATATTCATCCACGTCCCCAGCTTCAGGCACCTGGTTCCTAACCAGGCCATCAAATATTCTGCGCCCCTCCACACCCAAATTGTGAAGAAGTAGGGCCTTCTTGCGCGCAGACGAGAATCTGTCACCCCCCATGGCCACCAGGTAATTCTCGAAGACGTCCTTCCACCTATCCCACCTGATGGCAGGTCGACCTGGCTCATTTAGGAAGGACGGGGGGGGGGGGTGGAACGGATGTCGCCATGCTGGACCGGTGTGAAATGAGCAAGGAGAAAAATATTTTTTTTATTTTTTGGAGAGTGTCCTTCCTTAAGTCTGGCAATGCCACAAAGTCAGCGCACTACCTGCTGCCGAAGTGAAGTGCTTCAATGTCAGAAAGGCAGCACAAAAGATGAACGGAAAGAAAGTGCTGCAGACGATACAATTCCACTCCTGTACTGCCAGAGTGGAACGTTCAGCTCAACTGAGCTCTCCGGCACAATGTAACAATCCCTGACGTGAAGGAGCCGGGCCCAGGGACAGAAGAAACGTTGCAGAGCAACGCACGTCACAATGGAAGTGTGCCCCAGCTGGGGCCGCGGCTCTCCTGGTGACGCGCCTCCCTTGATGCTCGTTCGCCGTCACGATGGGGGCGGGGCCAGGGTGCGCGGGTGGTGCTCGTGCAGGGTGAGCTCACGGGCCGGTGCGCTTACTGCTTGCTCACGCACTCCAGCGGAGATATGGGAGCAGCGTCAGCGCCCTCGCGGCACCCCTGCGCCCCCACGGCGCCCCTCCAAATTGGGCCGCAACTTGCCTGAAATTCCTGCAGAGCAGCTGTCTTTCCCTCCGCAGTCTCGCCTGCTGTCACACGCATGGATGGGGAAGCGGCAGGGCCCAGGCGACGCCACACAGAAGTACAAGGAGAGGAGCTGCAGGGCGGCTTCAAGTGAGTCCTCAAGGTACGTCCTCGCCGCCAATGTTAAGAAATACTGTCCAAACAGGAATTACTCTTTGGTGAGGTTTATTCAGTCAGAGACATGGTGACAGCAGGCACTGCTTTAAGCAGCAGGCACCAACTGACTCCACATGGAATCCCCTTAAGGAACAACACTCTAAGAAGAACCATGACATCATAAAGGAACAGCACACACATTTGACAGTATGCAAATGATTGTACACCAAACTGGATTAATCAGACCTTGTCATAGCATGGTGCATATTAACAGATGTAAATCTAAATTGATTAATTAACTGACTGAAACAATACCCCAACAGAGACCTTAATTGAAATGACAGCCATGTTGGAAGGGCCAACTCCAACTTGTAAGACAGCATGTATGTGCTTATGAACCCTATAAACACTGCATTGTGTAGTAGCAACCCGAATAAAAGGGTGTAACAAGGATATTATCAGTTAAGAAACATTATTTCAAAGAAAGAGTTTTTTAAAACAGGGGGTTATTTTTGAAAACAGGTTTTTTGGAAAAAAGCGTGTGTTTTTGGATCTTAGTATTTGTAAGAGTCCAAAGACACTACTCTAATGTTCTGGGGAAGCAGGAGTGTGTTTGCATATACTGATAAAAGAACAAAACTAGTATATTGGAATAGTGCACCGTTTTAAATGTGTGTTTACATGTACCAATCCAAGCACAAATCTGGTCTATTATCTAGGACGTAAATGGATCTCCTCCAGAAGTGTCTATCTTTTGTTCCAGTGGCAAAAGCAGGCCCATTTTTCTGAGAAATATATCTTTGCAAGTTCTTTTGCAATATCAGGCTTACATTTTTTTTAAATGTATCTCCCCAAGCAACCAAATGGGGTTGTTCCCACCACCCTCATTGAGTAAAACACTATGGGCTTGAAAGTTAGGTTCAAATGTATTCCTTCCAACCAAACTTGCCCTGCGGAGATAACAGCATTTGAAAACATCGTCATTAGACAATCATTGGACATAATAAGTAAATAAAATCACCAGCAAGACAATCTGAATAGGGAAGAACGCTTGAGTCTTATATCATTATTCAACGATGCTGACATCACCATAAAACCAGCGGATAAAGGTGGCGGGATTGTTTCACTGGAAACTTCAGTATGAATCAGAATGTGAGCGACTCCTCTCTGACAAATCCTCATATGTAAGACTGCCCGAAGACCCCACCAAACGGCTACAGGAAGAAATCGATAGCCCCATCACACATGCTAACGGACTTGAATGGATCTGCAACGAAGAAAAACATTTCCTAAAAAAGATGACCCCAAAATTCCTGCCTTTTTATATTCTTCCTAAAGTACACAAGAACATGACGCACCCAGCACCCACCGGGGAAACCTATAGTGGCAGCCATAAATTCCATCTTGGAGCCACTATCTGTCTACACAGAATACGTCCTGAAACCATTTGTGATGGACATGACCTCCTATGTGAAAGACTCCATTAGCATGATTAATATACTTACCACCATGCCAAGAGGCACTAATGATATTTTGGTTACTCTTGGCATGGAGTCCCTGCATACATTTGTTTTTTTGTTCTTTTCCTGAGCGTGAATGTAATGCCCTCCAGCCTGTCGGCTTTCCTATCTGCTTCCAAAGCTCTAACGTCCGACACTCTTCAACAGCACACTAGGTACAGTAGCATGGCTAGCTTCCCAGACAACTGAGTCATGAACAGCTTTTTGTGGTCAGTTTGCTAAAAACTGCAACACCACATTGACGCCCCATTGATGCGTATATTTAGGACTCAGGGGTGCTTGAAATCACACTCCTTTCATAAGGATGGTCACCTACTGGCGCTCCCCTTCTGGCAGTACTTTTTTTCCAGCAGGTATGTTAGCAAAATTAAGAATCCCCACTATAGAGACCGAAACAGGAGGAATACCTCATCCCTTGCACCAGCTCTCCCATTTGCTCCAAGCAGCGTCATAGCTCCTGCGTGTGGACGGGTCACAAGAGTCTGAGATGAGCTGAGCAGCGTGGCCCAAAATGCCTGGTAAGGCACATCTTCCCCTGACACCTTGCATGCCATTAGTGGGAACGTGAGGATGAAAACTCTCAGAGGATGAAACAGGTCTGGGTGTATCTGTCACCATAACCGGTCCAGCTGCTGGAAAACTCTTTTGTTGAGTTTCCAGTCACTGGAGTCTGACAGCTGATGGGAATTCCAGTCCGCCACTATGTTGAGGGATCCGGGAAGATGTTCGGCTATGACCGAAATCCCTGTTTGCAGGCAATAATGCCAGAAATCTTTTTCTAGCTCTGCCAGGAGCCTGGACTTCGTGCCCCCAGATGATTTATATACCTGACTGCCAAAATGTGTCCATCTTCAGCAGTATGCAGCAGTTTACTTTCCCTTTTGTAAACGCTTTTATTGTTGATGACCCAGCTAATAGTTCTAGACAGTTTATATGAAGCTGCAGTTCTCCTAAGCTCCATTTTACTCCTGTCTCCAGCACGCCGGACCTAACTCCCCAGCCTGCTCTGTTGGCATCTGACTCTATGACCAGATCAGGCTTGTCAACGAAGATGGCACGCCCGCTCCATGTGTCCATATTCTATAGCCACCAGCATAGTTCTGTGTTCTACTCTTGATTTAGAGGTAGCGTCTGATGATATCTTACAACCTATTGCAAGTGTTTTATTTTCAGCCTCTGTAATGTAATATAGCCCGAATGGAAGCTGCTAGCAGACCTACTACTATCTGTAACGTCCAGAGTGAGATGACCCGTTTGTCCAGGCCAGCTCGTATCTCCTTCTTGATATCCCACATCTTCTTCGTGGGAGCTCTAGCCTCTTGTGTTTACCACAAAGCCTAGAAAATCTAATCTTTGTGCTGGGGACATGTCCAATTTCTCCTGATTACAGAGGAATCCTAGTGATGATAGGAGTCTTTTCACCCATTCTTTCTGATACTGTAAGGTCTCCTTGTTGATCACCAGTAGTAGGATATCGTCAAGATAGACTATCATGTGTATGCCTTCTCTCTTATGGCTGCTGACACGGGCCTCATGAGCTTCACAAGCTTCACAAACGCCCATGGTGCTGAGGTGAGACCGAATGGCATTGTCTTGTACTGCCATAAGCGTTCTTCACAGCAGACTGCTAGAATGGGTCGATATTCTGCATCCAAGGGGACTGTTAGGTATGTATCTTTCAGATCTATTCATGTTAGCCAGTCGTCCTCCTGTAGGATATCCCTCAACTGATGGATGCCTTCCATCTTGAAATGCCTGTATACTATCCAACTGTTCAATTTTTAAGGTTTATGACCTACCTGACCTTGTCCTTCCTGTCTACCAGGAACATATTACTTATTAACTTGGATGCCTGCACGCATGGTTCGATAGCTCCTTTCCTACTGAGCTGTGTTAGCTCCCCTTGAAGTCTTTGCTCTGCTAGTGGCATATGAATGGGTCTCAGGCTCACCATTTGGACCGGATCTTGCATAAACTCTAGCTGTATCCCCCCGGTTGTATGTAGCACCCATGCATCGCTGGAAAGAGGGTGCCAGGTTTGCCAGAATAGCAATGTCTTCACCCCGATGGGAGGGTAAACTATAGCTCTCACCTGCACTTGTCTGCGGTCTGCCCATTCCTCTTCCTCTGTGACGACTGGAGAATCTCCCTCTAGCTTGAAAGAAGGAATCTTGTTGCCTCGATTCCCAATAATAGGCTCTGGCGCCCTGAGGTCTTTGTGAGGCAAAACGACCGGCTGCTCAACCTCTAGCGCTTCCAGTCCCGTCAAAAACCCAGCCTGGGAAAATCTTCTATATTGATGCGTGAGCCTCCTCCAGGCAGTTGTATGTCCCTACAAATCTCCCCATCTCTTTACAAAAGACCTCCCAAAGATAAGTCCTTGAGCTGCCTCTCCTGCTTGCTTCATATGTAGCAAGGTCACTTAACTTAGCATTGATCTTCAAAAGGAGCTCTCTTCTCCGTTCTGAGAAGATTGCACAATTTGTGTTACCTAGCAGAAAAACTGCTTGCTGTGCCCAATACTTCCTCTCCTATGTCCCTACAAATCTCCCCATCTCTTTACCAAAGACCTCCCAAAGATAAGTCCTTGAGCTGCCTCTCCTGCTTGCTTCATATGTAGCAAGGTCACTTAACTTAGCATTGATCTTCAAAAGGAGCTCTCTCTTCCGTTCTGAGAAGATTGCACAATTTGTGTTACCTAGCAGAAAAACTGCTTGCTGTGCCCAATACTTCCTCTCCTGTGTCCCTGGCTCACTCTGCCAGGACCATTATTTACACCAGGGGCCGGGGAGGTCCAACACCTTTTTCAGGATCTGGCCATCCCTGTCCTGAGGTCTTTCGAAGTCTTTGTGACATATGCAGCCTGGCCCCTTTATCTAATGCTTTCCTCACCCTTTGAGACATATTTTTTGCCACTCTAGGTGATGGCTGCCAATCAGAGGATCTGGGGTCTCTGATGTCTTCTGGATTAAACATATCTGACATCTCCATCTCTCCGACCTCCAGAAGTTTTTCTTTTCAGGCTCTCTTGCCGCCTTTGGGTTTTGCCCACTCTTTTTTTGATTCATTCTCTTCATCTTGTGAGGAACCTGCGGCCTCTTGCAATCCATTATCTGAGCTTGTGTCAGTATCTCCCATATTCTCTTCCCCTGGGGCCGGGGTCAGGAGGCATGGCACTGCTGCCTTTTGTTGGAAAGCGTCTTTCAGTTCAGGTGTCAGCTACCACTGGGGCTTGCTTCTCTGCCCCATATTTAGGACCGATGGGAGTCCTAGAGGTTTCCTCTTTTGGGTCATGTCACTCCCCTGTTGACTGGTATTTGCTGCTCCCTTTGTGGACATGCTCTTTTCATTCAATTTGGTGCTTTTATGTTTCTGGCCAAGGATTGATTCCAGCATGGCTAAACTCTGCTGAATAGGCCATACTCCTTCTGCCACTGCCTCAACCAATGAGTTACCAAGCACATGTTTGAGGTTCAGTGCCAGATCACTCTGCACTCCCTCCTCGTCACTCCATTCATATTCTGACATGATGATTGAGGGCTTTGTTAGTACTTTGTGCCACTGCCTGAACAGCGCAGGCTGCCACGCACGTCCACACTCAGTTAGTTGGTTTATTGGAAGTGTGTGAAGATCCCTGTATAAATTCAATCACTTCGCATCAGTGGTTCTCCAAGCACTCTTTTTTGAGCTCTTATGCTCTTCTGTCTTTTTGCGATCTGCTCACACCTGTGTGCCACCTGCACTTCTCTGGGTAGCAGTCTGCCAATTGTTTAATAGATTTTCTTTTCTTTTTCTGCATGTTCTGCCACTGAATGCCTTGTTGTGAGCTCTGGAGCTGCAGCGCAGGATCTTTTTTTACAAGGCTCAGGAATGCCTGTAAATGGGCCTCTATTCAATCAGCTCCTTTCGGCACATTCACCGTTATAAGGAAGAAAGCCGCATCGCGTGTGCGATGCGGCTGGCTCCGCCTCCTAAACATAGGGGCTGTTGCGGTCCACCTCTCTGCCATCTTGCTCCGCTTCCCCAGTGAAGGGGCCGTTGAGCTCTGCTGCTCCTGTGCTCGCTCCAAGGTTGAGCGGGTCCCCGGTCATGCTTAAAGTGAAGCACGGAACCCGCTCGACTCAAAGCTGAGAGCGGACGTTTTCGGGAAGGTTGATGCCTGCTTCCCGCCTGGGTAATCTCAGAGCCTCTAGCTCTTCGAATTCGAACCGAATTCTGTCACGCTAAAGTTACTTTGCACGCGCTTGTAATAATGTGTGTGATCAATGCTGTACTTGTTATATACCAGTCCAATCAGCCCAATTTCGTTCTTCTCGCTTAATTAATGCTACACACATCAAGCAAAGAAGAGGTGGATCTAAAGACCGGAAGGGGCTAGAGGCCAAACACAGGAAATAGATTGAACTACAGAAAGGAGTGACAGAAAAGGGAAATGTATTTTCTTTAAAAAAATAAGAAAACGAAAGTTTGATGACATTTGGCCTCATTACGGGTCTGGCGGTTACCATGTCGGTGATACCAGCGGGTTGCCGCCAGACCCGAAACGGCGGCCGGGAAGTCAGACGCCGATAATTTTGTAAATCTGTTAACAATGGTGCCGGAACTTCCGTGAAAACTCTGCGGGCGGGTGCCGTTCCGCCCACCCGCCAGGCCTGACCCTAGCGGGCGGGGTGGCACCCGCCCACAGAGTCATATTGTGCTGGTCCAATAACAACGTAGGCTTACCAGCACCGTTGTTACCGGATTGGCATAGTTATAATTGAGGCCAATTTTCCGTTTATTGATAAAACTGCTGAAGAGTTAGATTAAAGAAGTTCAATCATAATGTTTGCCTCTGGTCCTGGCATAGAATCACTAAACTGAAAGTGTATAACTCTCAAACAGTTCCTGCTGCTCCTTCTTGTTGTGAAATCTGGGGTTATTAATGCACAGATAGGGCCGGACTTACAAATTGTTTTTCAATGGGGGGTTCGTATTCAAAAACACTTTTGTAAATCAAGCCCATAATCTTTCTAAAGTTGAAAATAAATTAATAAAACACATGTTTAGCCTTCCTCTAAGCTCCCGTTCTGTTTCATTGTTTTTAGAAATTGTAAGTACCCCAATTAATTATAAAATCACTTTTGAAGCTGTTTATATTGGATGTGAATTCACTCCACTAAAGAATTGAGCCTTTACACGGATGCAGTGTGGGATGCTGTTCACTGGCATGGTGGTAGCAGCCAGAAGTGGTTTAGGCATGTGAAGACTGTTTTAGAATCCATTAGCCAGAGATACCTGCTACAGAAATCTAAGGTGGTCTTGAGTATCTAGCATACACACAGATAAACACAGAGACACGTTCAGACACATTCACCCACCAGTCACGCACCCAAATAGCAGATCTGTCATTCGCAGGAACACCCACAATATTTAGACTGTGTGCTCATTAACACATGCAGTGTACACCATTCACCCTGAATTCATTCATAGGTGCGCACTTGCAGACACCTCCTACCATAGAAACATATACCCACTTACACACTCCCTCAGATTCATGCAGGCATACATTCATACATGCATACATACACGCTTATTTTGTTAATTGTAATTATTGAAAGCATGGGCCATGTAAAAGCTCTAAAAGCTGAGACAGAAGTTAAGCCTTTAGCTGCAACATGAGGGGGTCTACTGATATCCCCATGGCATGATTTTGTCCTCTGCACTTCACTTCAATGCCTTTTTTCTCACCTCGGAGAGCAGTGTATTTGCTTAAGTAAATACACTGCTCTCCAGGTGAGAAATGTGATAGGTTCTAATGGTCGTAGCCCCGGGCTGGACGTAACAGCATAGTGATGACTGCTGCGTAAAAGTGTGGAGGGGGGGCTTTAGCCCTCCCATACCCATGCCTGGCGCCACCCCTGCCAGTAAGGAATTGAGGGAAGTAAAAGAAAAACTGAGAAATCTTTCACCTGGAGAGATAATTCGAAAAGTCCCACATACTCGCCAGTTTTGCTGTCTATTTGAGACATAAAAATAATTTTTGAAAAGAACCATATCTGAACGAGATATTTCCCCTTCCACAAATGAAAAGGATTGTATATTTACAATTCAGACTGAACACTTTCCCTTTAGCAGAGCTCACATGTAGCTGATCCAATAATGATTCTGCCAGATGGTGCCCTTTTGTCCAACTATAAAGGAAAAATGCATTTCTTGTAATTCTTTCATCGATACAGTGAGATCAGAAAGAAATAGCTGGTGCCTTTGTGCAAAACAAAAGAGGTGATGGCTGGAAGGTTTAGAATTAATCTTAACCTCATTGCTCTCAACTCTCCAGATCACCGTTCTTCGCCTGCAAAGCCATTACAAAAGGGCAAAGACCATATAGAAATGAGACTTGGTCCCACCACAAAAGGGGCAATCCAGACGAACTGCTTGGTCACATTCCTTCTGCATGATACCACAAGCATCCCAAAAATGTGTTCAGCCTAGTTGGGCTTCATCGGTGAGGAATAGGTTGGGTCTTTAAGCCAGAGGTTAATATAAAATCTAAGCATTCCAGTCATCACCTCTTTTGTTTTGCTGTAGTCACCCGGAGTGGGACAGGTATACCCAGACGTGGGTCCCATGCCGCAAGAGTTGAAATTGTCTTCTGCAGCCATTGAAATGCAAAGTGTATCCATCTATTTTCCTATAAATTAACAAATATAGAATTATCAGTAGGAAAGACCCATGAAGTATCATTCAAATTCGGAAATTGGACTGGCCCAGATTCCCTGTTATGTTTCTGTATTGAAACTGAGCATATGACAGAACCAGAACAAGGTCATCAATTCAGCAATTGTACAATTACTAAAATCTGCAGCCAGGCTGGTGCAAAAGGTTGTGAAGCACTTATTCACAACCCCTGGTTTCCCTATGTCAAACGGCATGGAGGTGCTAAAAAGATAAACAGCAATCAACAAAAATCAGAGAAGGCAGATCATAGGGCAGGGGGCAGATCAGCAAAACAGAAAAGTTTTCTCTGTACAAAAGTTGTTTGAGGGTACTGTGGCTGCAGTTACATTAACCTTGTGAGATCTCACAGTGTTATCTATTAATAATGTGCGATACTTGGCTGGCCTAGGCATATGTTGGTTGTTGCCAGACTGCATAATGACAGCTATTTACAGACTATGGTAGTGAAAACATATACTCTAATGTTGGTGCCCAACTGCACAATGCTTCATATTAAAATATGTGAAAATTACATTAAGTGACGGTACCAACCTCTACCGTACTGCACAGTGCCATGGTACATTGATTAAAATGGTGGCATAACCACTAACAGCAGACATGCACCCCACTATATGTTTGTCAGTCTTAAGCCATGCATTGTGAAGCAAAATTCCCCCTTTAGAAAATAAAAGGAATACACACAAATGCAGCATATAGGTGGGAAAAAATATCAATGCAATGAGCAGATTAAACTAAAGGAGCTCTTACAAGCACCATCATATAACTTTAGGCCCAATTTACACAGCAGCCCTAACTGCTACAAAATGGCTGATTTTATGCACACACAAGGCATTTTGTACCATTTTTCAGGGTTAACACATGCTTCTTCCCTGTGTTGCAGGATTCCCTCTTTATCTTTGTCAGCTGTTCTAGCTTGAGGTAGGGTAATGTTGCATATTTTTGTGATCACAACATTTTATTGTGAGTGTTGAAGGAGAAGATCTCTCAGGAATGTTATTGGCATGTTTTTTGAGCATACATCGATTGACCACATTATTTTTTCAGTAGAGCTTACCTTCGATTTTCTGACATTTATATGTGTGAACCGCACAGATCGGAAACAGCCAGCTTGTGATAATCCTATCTGTTGATGAATTGATCTGAGTTCAAGTGTCCTTGTGACAGTAAATCATAACCGACGCCCCTCAAAGTTGGCATTAGCAGATGCTAACTTTAAGCTTATGCCCCTTGTCATCACACCAGTGCAATCCTCCAATCCATATAACGTCCTCTGTGAGTAATCTAGAGGTGTGTATCCAGGAATATCACAAGACGCCTCTTTGCTCTATGAATATCAACATAAACTTTCTTGTCAGACAACATTGGAGTTTCACATGCCTTTGTGTCTGTCTGTTTCATGCCAAGCCTCCACTATCCCTTTTTGCCCTGGTCAGCTAGCTTACAACGACGGTGAATAGAACTGAAAAGGGTACTTCCAGTAGCACTAATGCCTTATCTCTACAAGCAATTTGCCTTTCAATAATTATTGCACAATGGGCAAATGCCCTTGCTAAACCAGATATCAATTATAGTCTTACATCAATAGGTTTTACCATGTGCAATAATACTTTCCCAACTTTGGGCCTAAACCAGTTGCCTTTGCACTTTGGGTTGTTTATAACATTTTTGTGTCTTCTCCTCTCACGTTTCTAATACACTCCAATTGAAAAAGAACCACCAATGCATTAATGTACCTAAATATTATATTTTTTATTTCCACAGTTAATTTTCTCTTCCTTCAATACTCAAAGCATTCCTTTACTAGCCAGAGTATACCATAGAAGAAATGCGTGAGATGTGGAAAATATGGTTAATCGAGGGGAAGTGGTGATGATCGCTCACAGGATCCAGATCCTCATTGCATGGATGATGTTTCCATCAATGTGAAGTAATGCCAACTTTGGTGGAGAACACATTCTGCCCAGAAAGCTCTGGCTGTTGGCCTGCATTGCCGAAGAAGAACCTCCATCACTGTGTGACCTAGCAGTAATACTTCAGGGCAGCCTGCCTTACAAGATCTGTGTTGAGAATGATGATGGTGCAGGTGCACAAACCTATTGCAACACTTCACCCATGTTCTCCTAGTGATGAGTAAGTATTGTGTATGAATGTTGTATCTGTGCAAACTTGTTTTTGAATTTCTATGTATGCCTTATTTTTATGAATATATGCCAAAAAAGATCAATTTAATTATTTGATTGATTCAACAAATCTATGTCTCTTTCTTTTACACAGCCAGTACATGCTTGTGGTCTATAGAGCATTTACTTGATGGATTCATATAAAATTGGGATTCTGCATTTGCCGTGTCATATCTTCTTGTGTCGTTTGAGCCATCCACAAACAATTTCCGAGAGCCTCTGGACAATACACTGGATTTATAGAGACAGTACCACTGCCAGAACAGAATAACTTGTAATTGTATATACCTTTAAACTTTACTTTATACAAATGCAGTTTTTATAACAATATGTTAATTTCAATTAACAATATATGTCGCTAATAACTTTCTAATTATTTCAAGTTAGTCTATTTCATTTCAGGTTTTTAATTTTACTAACGACTTTCAGGTTTTTCTCATATGTTCCCCAACAACATACAAGAAAGTACAAACCCTAAAGTCACAATACCAAATACTCAGTACTATCTAAGGGTGATTGCATTTCTTATTCTTATTATTTCTTAGCAAGTTGCATCTTTGTCTCAGGTACTCTAAATGTCATTTAATTGTATTTATGAATACACAATTCTTTAATTAAATGTTAACAATCCTTATACTTTGATAGTCGTAGGAAAGAAATGTAATGAAGTAATATGATAACAAGTGAATTAAAGCGTTTGTCGAAGTCACCAACACCATATATCAACAACACATATCCATGCCTCAGCCACTGTTGGATTTCGGTTCCTGTCTCTCCCTCTCATTGTACCTTTTCTACAGGTCAAGCAACTCCAGAACTAAGGCCCAATTTAGCATGGGCCCCCAATCGTAGGTGCTTCACCATCAATTCTGTGCTTCCAATGTAGGGGCTATAGGGCAATATAGAAGAAAAGTAGAAAAGAAACAGTAAACTGACAGCTTCCTAATAGTCCAAGGAGTGCAGACTTCGCAGACGGCCCAAAGGGTAAGCCCAGCATTGCGCACATTCAGGAACCACCTCACAGCCCTGTCCCATTAGGACTTATTCCCCAACCCACTTTATAACCAACAGACCCCGAACTAGCCGCACTCACCCCCCTCCACCCAATAATAACTAGAGACAACAGAAACCACCAAGGAAAAAGCAGCAGAAAAGGATCCCTAAACTAAACAAACAAACAAACAATAAATACATAAATAAATAAACATCAACCCCCAAAAAACTCGGAAAATGTGTCAAGGTGGGCAAGGGCCCCTACGACCCAAAAAGCAACATAAACTTCAGAAAACTAAAAAACGTAAAGAGAACAGAATATGTCATGCTACAGAATAGGATGATGCGAGAGAAAACATGAAGAAAGGATAAATGAAATGGAACCCACCAGGCCACCACACCATCAAATACCAACACAGCAACAGAGCACACACCCATAAGTGCAACAGAAAAAAAGCACACTGAAAAGCATAACAAAATCATTATACCTAACACCACACCTCGCTACGGACCACTCGACAGTGCAGCAAACAACCACCATATATGTTAGACACACCGGCAGGATACCATGACCGCACAGGAAAAAGGAAGAAACAAGCAGAAGGAGAAAGATGGGAATCAACACCTTCACCCCATACATCAACAGAATGCAAGGGGACATACAGCAAAGGCAACTAGACATAGAAGATGAGCCAGAAGAAATCATGGACCCAATGCAAAACATAGCTAGCCGATCTTCTCAACAATTAATTACACCCAACAGAAGACATCCCACTCCTGAGAATAACGAGGAAACTCCCCATCAAGAAAACACACAGACAAATGCAAGAACAAAGCAGGACACCAATTAGAAAAAAATACACTGCAGCCTAATCAATGCAAGATCGATGTCCAAACACGTCACAGATATTTACGATCTACTCAATGATGGTGGAATTCACATCCTATTTGTCACAGAAACCTTGCTAGAGGAAAGCTACAAAGTCACACTGCACAGCTGTCTAACTGACAAATTAAAATGTATACAGATAACCACAAGTGGAAAAAGGGGAGGAGGATTTGAAGTGGCCTACAAAAAACACCTACAAATCAAAACAACTGACCCTCTGAACATCCCGAACTGTGAACCCCTTGTCCTTTACCTGACATCGGACCCACAAACTAACCTCACATTCATACTCATATATAGACCACCGACCTACAACGCCCACTCCATAGACACCTTCATATAAGCCTTCACAAACTTGGCCATCAAACGAGATCACCTGATCATCCACAGGTTTGAAAAGAAGAAAACTCAAACTTGCAGAAAACAATAACTAAGCAGCTTGAGACAATTATACTGTGACAGATGGTGAAAGGAGTAAAACACTAGGCCAGACACACTCTTGATACAATCTTCTCCAACAAAAAACTGATCTCAACTGTGCTACCAATAAAACAACTATCGAGTGACCACCTCCTTGTAGCATTTGTGATAAAACATCCATTGAAACCCTCCAAACAGCACCTAAGGTACCCCCTGATCTGGAAAAGAAATTGGAATACTGTCATCAGCAACTTGGAACAAGAACAAGCACCCTTAAAATCATTGGTCACAACACTGGAAGCAACTGACCTAGATGAAAAAGCAGACCTAATCCAGAAATGGGTAGCCAAAACAAATGACAGTATCATCCCGGAAACACCACTCACACCATCACGATAGAAAGCAATGGGGAGATGGTTCACGCCACACCTCAACAAAATGAAAAGAAACTATGACCAAGCCAAAATAATAATTTATCAAAAACAAATCATAGCATACAAAAAGGAAACCCTAAAGCGAAAAAGAAATACTATGACAACTGAATCACCAAAGCCACCAACACTCAGAAAAAACTATTGAACATCAGGCATAAAATAAGAAATCCTCCTGGATGCAATGAAACACTGATGCCTTCACAAAAACTATGCGTTGATCTCTCAGATTTAAGAATACAATCAACAGTATATATCAGATCATACAAAGTTGACCAATCAACCAGACCATGCACCCTCCCCTACCTACCACTGAATCACAGAACAGGCTGGACAGTTTCACCCAAATGTCAACAGAAAAACGCCTCACACTGGTGAAAAAAAACCAACAAGGCAGGCTCCCCAAAGGACCCCTGACCACCAAACATCTATACATCAATCTTTACACAGGGTACACCATCGGAATGCTACCTAAACCTCTTCGACCTATCACTCTCAATGGGGAGAATTGCCTGCATAGAACCACTCCTCAAGGACACAACGCGCGATGTGGAAGACCTCTCAAACCTCTCAAACTACAGACCGATCTCATACATTCCCTTTCTGACAAAACTACTAGAGACCTATGTCTATGAACAAAAAGCGTAATACGTACAAAAACAACCAACTACTGGAACAGGCACAAGTTGACTTCAGACCCATGAGAGGAGTGGATATGGCTCTATATGGGACGACCTAAATACTAAAACAAATTTGTCACTGATACTACTTGACCTCTCCACAGACTTCGACACAGCCGACTATAAAATTCTCATCAAGAGACTGGAATAAATAGGGGTCACTGACACAATGCTGCACTGGATTACATCTTTCTTGTCTGGATGGATCAAACCAATCAAGGATCCTCATTATCCTTGCTCTTCCTCAACATCTATGGCACCTCTTATAAACCTCATCAAAAGATACAGCTTCACCTGCTACAACTATGCAGATGACACCCAAATCATCTACAAAATCAGCAAAGAACAAAGGAGAACACAACACTAATATACTGTCTCAAAAAACTCTACCAATGGATGAACAATAACAACCTCAGACCCAACCCGGACAAGATGGAAATCATGATTGCATCCAGCAACCAAGGATGCAACCAGTACCCCATGGCCCACAGAACTGAGAGCACCCACACCATCCAAAATTGTCAAATCCTTGGAATCCTAATGGAAAACGAGCCAACCTTAGAACCACAAGTAAACGTGATAAATAAGAAATGTTTCTTCCCTCTACACACAAGTAAAAAGATTCTACCATTCCTCACCTTGAAGCACTTCTGTATAGGGGCGTTATAAATGTCATATCATATCATATCTCCTTCATGCACAAAACACTGATCATCATCTCCCCCATCATGTCCATGATAGACTACACCAACAGCTTATACCTAGGAATGCTGGACTATTTACTGAAGAAATTGCAACGTATACAGAATGCAGCTGCCAGACTTCTCCACAAACTCCCACTAAAAAACCACATTACTCCAGCACTAAGGATGCTACATTGGCTCCCAGGCAAAACACGAATCACCTTCAAATCTATGTGCATAACACACAGAGAAATCCACGGCCCAGCAGCAGAATTCAGACAAAAATAAATCACCATCTACAAGCCAACTAGAACACGCAGATCCAGCAATGACATCCGCCTAGAGCCTAAACATTACAGGAGAAACTAGGTGGGTCCGCATTCTCCTTCTTAGCCATAAAACTTTGGAAGTCCTTCCACAGAGAAATACGAACTACGAATGACCACCTAATATCCAGAAAACCTTTAAAAACCTGGCTCTTCAACTCTGAACATGATGAAAACGAACACACAGCGTAGAAAGACTGGGAGAGTATGCTGAGCCAGAATGAAGTGCAGGGAAGAAGAGAGCAGTCCAAATGGGAAGGGGACCCAGGTGTGCCCTTGTCTGCTTCTCTGTAACTTGCCAGCACAGTGACCTCACCACTCTATTTTGGCGCACACCTACCTGCCTTAGCCCCCCATTATCTCCATCCTCTCCTCGCTTCCACCCCAATGGCGCTTTCTGTTTCTCCTATCTTTTCCAACTGCTTCTCCGTTGACTATCCTTCCCTTCTCACTAAGTCTGGTAGGAAGAAGTTCAAAAAGGATATCTTGGCCTCTAACCTTGGGCTTCCTATCGCTGACACCTACTCCAATCCTTCCGCCAGACAGACCCTCACCAACATCCTCTTTACTGTTCCTTCGCCAGATCTATGGACTCCTGATATGGTCTCTGTGCTCTGCCCTCTCTCCTCCTCTCCCATTAATAGTGGCACTCGCTGTGAAGTTCTCATGGCTTCCTTCGACTCCTCTAAAGTCATCATTAATGTCTACCTAAATGGCACTGCCATGGTCCAAGGCCCTCAGGCCAATCTCCTCCTCTTTGATAGGAGCTTCCCTCGCCTCATCAATTTCCTCTCATCTCCTGCTGTCCCCTCCTCTCCCCCCTTGGCTATCTTGCCCTCTCTCTCCTCCTCCCCCTTGTCCCTCCTAGGGCTCTTTCTCCTCTGCAGGACGTACCTCTGATCTGTACCCCTCCCCGGAAGGTCTTTAAGGTTGGCAACCTTCTTCATATTGCCACTCTCAACTCTCGCTCTGCTGTCAAACACTCCTCTGACATCTGCCACCTCCTTGAAGAACTAGACCTTGATGTCCTTGGTCTCACTGAGACATGGTTCATGGCCAGCTCTGTCACAAGCTTTGACACTCTCCTCCCCGATGGCTATAAGATCCTCTCAGCACCCAGATCCTCCCGGTCTGGTGGAGGGGGTAGCCCTGATCTTTCCTGAGTGGATTCCTGCCTTTATCATTCCCACTCAGACCTACTCCTCTTTTGAATGTCTTGTCTGTAGGCCTTCTCTATCGCCTACCCATTCTCTTACTGTGGTTACCATCTACCGACCCCCTGGTCAAATCACCTCATTTCTCTCTGAGTGGGCAGACCTCTCCTCCTCCCTCCTGGCCTCTACCACTCAACTCCTCCTCCTCGGTGACCTCAATATACATTTAGACATTCAAGCTTGTATCTCTGCGGCATCTAACAACTCGGCCAAACTCTTTAAAATCTGCAAGGAGCTGGCCAACCCTGCTGCAGTCTCTACCCCTCCTGTTGCCTCCCAGGCTCTTTGCAATGCCCTTGCCTCTCACTTCATTTAAAAAACCCAGGACATCCTGTCCACCCTCTCTACCCACCCCCTCCTCTCCCCTCTCCATCTGTGCTTGTTGACCCTCCTTTAGCCACCCCCCCACCATCCTTCTCGTCCTTTCCTCTTTTCTCCCCTGACGAGGTCGCTAGACAAGTCTGATTTATGAAAACCTCATCAAAACAGGTTCAATGACTCACTGGGAGGGTTTTTGACTGAGCTCCATAAAGAAGTAAAGGACCAATCATGTAAAATGGCTTATTTGACCGAATTATGTGGGGATCTAAAAAAGGTGTCTGTGACCTTACTAGAAAAAGCTGAACATTATGATAACCGGACACAGGAAGGTCCTCTGGGTCCTTTTGCCCCCATTCAACCTGAGGCCACTTTTGATGATACTCCCCTCTCGATATCTGTGATGGAGGAGTTTTTGAGATTGGCTGCGATGGCTGACACAAACCCTCAATCTGTGGTCCCTGATGAGGATCCACAAATTGACATCTCTTCTTCGGTTTCGGATCTGGCAGCTCCTCGGAGCAAGAAACTAAATGGGAAGTCTAAAAGGAAAAGAAAAAATAGGGCGTTAATAGCCGATGAAGTCATCCCTCTGCCAATCAAGCAGTGCAAATGGAAGAAAAAGCAGATTACCTCTGAAACTAATCAACATCTGCGAAAATTAAAAGATGGCTTAAAGAACCTTGAGAATCTCAAATGGAGTTGGTTATTATTCCTTGCTCTAAAAAGGGGAAGAAAACTCCTAAATCGAAAGCCCAAAAAGTCCAGCCTATGGCTGAAATGATAATCCCTGGAGGTAAATCTACTGTGCGAAGTCAAACCGATACTGTGGAGCAACCAAAGAAAATTGCACCGATCTTTTTAATGACTAAACAGAAAAAGTCGTCGTCTATCCCTCTGGTTAAAATTGCTCCTATTTTTCTGAAAAAATCAGAGAGGGTGGCTTTAGGTCCTGGAACCAAGGGTGCGACTTCTAGTACAGAAAATCAGCAAGCAAATACTGCCGATGTAATGAAGTGTCCATCTGACAGATCAGCACTTCCCAGGTCTGATGGTCATTTGCACATTTGCATGATCTGCAGGCTGGTGCGCTTCTAGCTGTTGGAACTGGAGCTCCCACTGGCTTAGGAAATTCGACGGGGGATGGAAATCTCCCCATAGGAGCTCAGAGGCCCGATGAGTTGTGTAAGCAGAACCTAGACTTGAAAGTTTTTTTATCAAGACATGTTGCATCTTCACAAATCGTTCTGCAATTCTCATGGAAATTAAGTCAATTCCAGCCTTGAAGTATTTCTCTTCAGATGATATTGAGGCAGTAGGTTTTCCGCTTGACACTGATACTAACACAGCGGCAATAGAACTGAAGTCAAGACTAGGACTGGATCTAATTATGGGTTAGGTGGTGGCGTGGGAGCAGAGGGGCCTGAAGATCTCTCAGACTTGTCCGGCACTTTTTTCCACTTACTTCCGTCAGGTAGTCAACCAAGAGCATCTTTGGGGAACAGTCACTAAGGATATTCCCCCAACTACCCCATCGAGTATGTGGGATATGCTACCTGACGTGATCTCGCAAGTCTTTCTTAAGATGGGCATGACCCATCCGAAGCTTTAGGGTCGACTCAGGTTAATGTGTTATCATGGGATACTAGAGGCTATGTATCTTTCTCTGAGGAGGCTAGGCGATCGGAAATTTTCAAAACATTTGACTTAATTCTTTTCCAAGAAACTTGGCTAACTTGTTTAGTGGATATAAATGGGTACTCCACTTTTTAACAATTGGCTTTGGCTCCAGAGGTGGGCAGACCAATGGGGGGTCTGTTGGTGGCCTCTAGTAATGTGGTGTTCAAATCTTCTGTTATCATTTCAAATAGTACCCAGGGGATCCTCATGGTGAGAGTGTCTACAAGAAGCTCTAATGAATGTTTAAGTTGGATTGTGGTAAACCTGTATTGGAACCCTGGTGTTCTTCCACTTTTTGATTTTCTGCTTGCCCTTTCTTGACTGTTCTATGCGATACCCGGCGGATGACATTCTTATTGCCGGGGATCTCAACTCCCAATGTACTTTTACACTGGACCCCAGATCAGGCAACTGTAAACAGAAGTCCAGTAATGGTAAAATATGGTTAGAGTTTATGCAGGAATGGAATTTATTTATGTTGAATGGAAACATCAGGGGGGATATTCCGAACTCCCCCTCTTGGCATAGAGGTTCTTCCTTCTCCACGATAGATTATTTTTTTGTTTCCAAAAATATTTTTGAAAATTGCTACAGTTTGATAGTTGGGGACGGGAACCACAATGACCATGCTATGCTGAAGGTGGTTCTGTCTTATGATTGTGTTTCAGTCGCCCCTCGTTATGATCATGAGCTCTTTATTAATAACTCAGGAAATGTTATTAGAAAATTTCCCAAAGGAGGACTACTACTAAACAAGGAGTTGCGACATAGGATGAGCCATTTATCTGTTCGGAAATTGTCTGACTTCTGTACCCCTGGTGTTTTTTTGAATTTTTTGTTTGATCAGGCTTCGGTGGAGCCTTCCTCACAGAAATCCCATAAGCTGCATAAACATTCCTTTAATGTTCACATTATAGCTTGTAAAAATGAATTGAGGCCTCAGATATCTATCCTAAAGAGATCAAGTCTATGTCTGAAGGTTTATGGGGAGGGAGTAGCAAAGTTAAAAAATAATTATAGGAACTGGCTTCGTACCCATAAACATTTGGTATTTCAACAGGATGCTGAGAGAATGCGTGATGCCCTATCTCTTAGGAATTCTCGAAATGTTTGGTCACTGGTGGGTTTGAATGAGGTTACTCAGCGCCAGAAACAAGAATCCATTATTCAAGAGGGTGTGTGGCTTGACCATTTTGCTAAGGTTTATGTCTCTGAGGCCTCTATATGTTCGGTTGTTGACGTAATGTCTAGTTGGTGTTTTGAGTTTAACTTTCTGGACATAGAATTGTTAATCAAGAAATCTTCAGCCTCTAGAGTGCCTGGTCCAAATGGTTTAAGTAATTCGATCTTGAAATTGGACCCAGTTACGTGGGCGAAGGCTCTTAAGGCCCTTTTGACAACATTATTACCCAGAAGAGAATTCCTGACTCCTGGAAACAATCAATAGTTATCCCTATTTATAAGAAGGGTGGCAGGTTACTGGCTTCCAATTATCACTCTATTTCTCTCCTAGACGCCGATAGTAAAATCTTTTCAGGCGCTATTCTAGGGGAATTGGAATCCTGGGTTAAAACAAAGGGAATTATTCCGAAGCAGCAATCTGGTTTTTAGAAAGGGCCTTTCTACCTCACTGAATGGGCTGGTCTTGAGTTGCCTAGCTGCTAAGTCATTTACCAAGGGTGGCCCTTCTCCCTTTGGAGCCTGGATTGACTTATCCCAAGCATATGGTTGATAGGAACCTATTATGGGGAAAACTGGATGCATGGGGAATTCCTCCTGGCCTACTTTCTATTCTAAGAGAGCTGCACTCTAACAACTATATGCGGGTCAGACTTGGCAGGTCCCGTTTGCTTTCTGATCCAATTAGGATAACTAGAGGGGTACGTCAAGGATGCTTACTAGCTCCCTTGCTTTTCATCTTCTTTATGGCGGATCTAGCTGATTGGTTGCAGGATATTGGGTTAATATCTCCTTCCATTGGTAACGCAAAAATTAATTGGCTAGCATACGCAGATGATGTAGTAGTCCTGGATTATTCACAAGTGGGGCTCCAGCATCTGTTATCCGCCTTAGAATATTATGCCAAATTAAGAATAAACCCTTTAAAATCCAAGATTCTCCTATTCAAGAGGCCAAATAAAATAGTGAAGAATTTTGTTTGGAAGTTAGAGGTTGTCTCAGAATTATCTTTTCTGGGAGCCAAATTGAGATATTGTCCATCTATGAATAGTCTGTTGTCTTCTATTGAACTAAAATTGGTCACATTGGGTGCTCAGATGAAAAAAATTAATTCCAAGTTTGGCAGATTCACTATCCTTCCCCTTATAAGATTTTATATCGGGAAGGTAGTTCCAATAATTCTATAATTCTATATTGCTTGGATTACAACTCTGTAGCTTTGGAGTTAGAATGGGATGCAATCGAATCCAGGATTTCGAAACGTACATTGGGTCTGCCAGATTGTGTTCCCATTGTTTGTTTGCGCTACGAGCTTGGTCTCTCGTCACTTAGATCGTGGCTAGTATGGAAGTGGTTGACTCTTTATAGGTCAATTTTAGATCCTCCCAAGAACTCCCTCTTTGCAGAAGCTGCTGTAGAGCTTGAACAAGGATAAAAACGATTTTCTGCACAGGTTAGAACTAACATGTTTGGAATTATTGTCCGGCTGTGACTGCGATGTTGAGTTGCTTTTACAGAACCCTTTAAAAGTGAAAGAAAAAATGAAATTGGCTGACTGGATTCACACGATTGACGATATGCGAAGAACTAAAAGATCAGCCTCTCTGACATTGCTAGATAAACGTTTATCGTTTATACCAGATTATTTAAAGAAGTCCCCTAGTCCTTGGTTTAGATCTGCTTTTTTGAGATTTCCTTTAAACTTACTCCCTACCCTGGAATTATTAGCTATCAGAGATAAAGAAGGGGGGACTGTTTCAATATGTAACAGGTGTTCAAGTGCTGAAGTCCAGACTACTAAGCATCTACTTTCTAATTGTCCTAGGACCTGGAACATCAGGGCCAGATTCTTTGGTAGATTTGTCCATGGTGAGTCTTATTTGAATACCGATGATTTTTGGACAAGATTATCATCTGATAATGAGATGGTTTTATCAATTGTGGTGGGAAGAGGTTTAAAGGAACTGAAGCTTGTAACAATTTGAATTTGTGTTAATTTGTGTTGATTAGAATTTCTTTTTATTTCTCTCCCCATTTTTTTCTCTATGATGTATGTTTTTATTCAAATTTTGTAAACCGCTGGTTAATATTATTTTTGTTTTGTTTTAATTGTTTCAATTTAATATATTGTATGCTGAAAAGTGTTAAAAGTCAAATTTTGGCTATTGCACTATAAATAAAAAAAAAACAGGTTCATCGCTGTTCCTCTAAAACCATCAAGGACCACATTGACTCCCTCGCTCCGGCCCTTGCTGATTTTTGCAACCACTCCTTTGCCTCGAGATCCCCCCCCTTTTAAGCACTCCTTTGTGACTGCTCTTCTCAAGAAACCCACAGCTGATACTTCTTGTCCAGATAACTATCACCCAATTTCCATTACTCCCTTTCTGGGCAAACTCCTAGAAAAGTTGGCCATCTCTCAGCTTAACCTTCATTCCAATTCTGTTGGCTGACCACCAGTCTGGCTTCAGAGCTGCCAGAGCATGGAAACTGCTCCCCTGAACATCCGTGAAGATCTGCTCTCCAACCTTGACTCTAACATTCCCTCTGTCCTCATCCTCCTCGATCTCTCTTCTGCCTTAGACACGGTCAACCATACCATCCTGCTCAACTATCTCCATGAAAACCTGGGTATCACTGATCAGGCTCTGGCCTGGCTGACCTCTTTCCTCTCAGATCGACCCTCCCAGGTCCAACTTGGGTCCTTCCTTTCATCTATCTTCCTCACTACCGTGTGGTGTTCCCCAGGGGTCTAACCTCTCGCCCTGGCTTTTCAACCAATACCTGGCAACTCTCGCCATTGCCACTTTCTGCTCAATTTTCCAGTGCTACGCTGACGACACACAACGCATTTACAGGCTGCCCTATGCCACCTCCTCTCCCTCTCTCATCACTGATAACCTAACTGCCATTCAACGTGTGCTGCCAATGATCTTTGTCTGAATGCCAGCAAGACAGAGATCCTTTTCATCGGCACACCTTCACCATCCTTTCCCCTCACTCTCTGACCGTCTCCCTTGGCCCTCCTCCTACCCCCACCTACAAGGCTAAGAACCTCAGGGTCATCTTTGACTCCACCCTTTCCTTCTCTGCCCACATCTCTGAGGTTTCTAAAAAGTCACATTTCCTACTTCACCTCCTCAGAGGTACTCTACCTTTACTCTCCTTCCCCTAGAAGCTCATGGTATCCCAAGTTCTATTTCTCTCTAGGTTGGACCATTGTAACAGTATCTTTCTAAATCTACCTGCCTCTACTCTCTGCCCTCTGCAACTAATCCAGAACAGGACTGCAAGACTTGTCCTTGGCTTCAAGCCCTGGGATCGTATCTCTCCAGCCCAGAAATCTCTCCATTGGCTCCCAGTGGATGCAAGGATTAAATTCAAAACTCTCTGCATTGTCCACAAGGCTTTCTGGGGCCTGGGTCCAAAATACCTTTAGCCATCCATCCGCAAATACCTCCCCTCTCGAGCTCTTTGCTCCTCTACCTCCAACTCCCTCAGGGTCAGTCGTTTTTCAAAGAAACAAGCTGGGCGTAGATCACTGTCTTCGGCTGGGGCCTCCCTCTGGAACAGCCTCCCCGCCACTCTAAAACTTGAGGAGAACCATCTCTGGTTCCAGAAGCACCTCAAGGCCTTCCTCTTTTCTTCTGCCTTCGCTCTCCCTCTCCCCTGCTGATATGTTCTCTCTTGGCACTGTGCACATGGCCACCCTCTGTCCTCCGGGCCCAGGTACCTGCTCACCCTACCAACCTCCTGCACTGCCTCCGGGCCACGCATTGCACTGGGGTCTGTATCTGTACCCATACAGCCCCCCTTTTCTTCCTGCACTTATCAGACCTACCCTGTCTGCTGCCTTAAACCTAGCACTTACAAATTGCTGGCTGCACTACCACTGTGTGTTGCCTTTATTATTTATTTATTATTATTTATTTGTTTCTCCTCTGCTTCGCACTTTCTACTTCTCCCTCCTGCCGTGCACTTTTCCCCTCCCCCTCTCCCATGCACTTGCGCATTCTCATTGTCACTGGGCCTAGTAAGATCGCTGTTTTGTTCTCCCCTTTTCCCCTCCCTTGCCTTGTCGTGCTCTGAAACACTTGTGTATGAGCGCGATAGAAATAAAATATCAATATCAATGTCAATACCCTTTCCTATAGAAGGTCAAATGGGAAAAAGGGAAGAGAGAGATGGCTCTGATGTAATTGGACCACTGACAGAGCGCCTTAGATAACAAAGGGGAGAGAGAGGCAACCAGATCAGAACCGATGGACCACATGACACAGGGATCACATCCAACCTCGAGCAGGTGGTAATTGCAGCTCATCAGAATATACTAGAGGGGAAGGTAAAGCCCAGTGACGAACCGCTTTTTGCACTGAACGTGGGAGGGGAAAGTGTAGCACACCAGAAAACATGACAGGGGAAGGGATATCGCTAACACAGCCGAAATGTTCTGCCTCTCTGAAATACAATTCATTGTATGTCCATTCTTCTGCATTTTGCCCCAACCCAATGTTACTGTGAATTGTTAAAATGTATGTATCAAACTGTCTGTAACTACGCCGTGATACCTCAGGGACTGCCCGTATAACAAATGTAATAAATAAATAAAATAAATAAATAAATATGTGCAACAGTCAATCAAAACAGATGGTGTGCCATAAAACACTACCACTAACAACCCTACTAAGAAATAAACTCATACTTCTGTATAAAACTCTGAACTAAATACAACCATACCTCTACAGCACAACAAACCACACGCACTTCACCACACCATAACAACGAAACAAGCCACACATAGCCGCGCACAACAGCACAGGATGGCTACCAACTGAAAAACACACCTACGCTCAGCGAACAATTTCAACCGAACTGAAGCTGCCAACAGCACATCACAGCTCTCTTGCCCCTTTTTCCACTGAGTTCTGCTAGCTTACCCCCACCCTCTTGCTTTACATATCTGCCAGAGCACCAAGGAGCCACACAAGTGGCAACAATGCGCAGTATAAGAACCTTCAAAATAACATAACAAACAACAGTCAATCTGCAACCCTCTATGGCTGTGTTCAAAATCTTGTGAGGGTTCAGTTGATACTCAGGTTGAAAAGTGACTTTCACTACTCCATCATACTTTAAACATACAGCCATGGGTGGATAACCACCATTAGCACGATTGTGTACATGGACCTTTGTGTGAAGAGCAGGATCTTAAGAAAAAATTGGTTGTGCACGGCTCCGCTCCTCACATAACACTTCAAAGATAGTGGGCCTCATTACAAGTTTGGCGGTAGCCTTGCCGGTAAAACCGGCAGACTGCCACCACACTTCTGAAAATTTCTGGCGCCCGCAAATTGGCAATTACTGTGTCATTACGGCCCTGCCGGACTGGGAATGGGGAGGTCGGATGCACCAATGGTGCTGGTGCATCCAACATGCTCTCCTCGCGGGTGCCGCTCTGCCCGCCAGGTCAGACCTGATGGGCAGAAAGGCACCCGCGAGCAAACTCATAGTTTGCAGGTCTGGGAAATAGGGTACCAGCGAGATTACTCGTACCGTAGTTCCCAGACCGGCAACCTTATAATGAGGCCCAGTGTCTGACAAATTGCGCACCAAAGATTTGAAAGGCCTAACTGAATTTTGCTCATTGGGGATTTTGAGGTTTTCCATAATATGTTCCTAAAGTACAGACCTAAAATGTTGCATTTCAGCATAAACAGTATGTTGGCCAGAACAAGGCTGTCTGTACTTGCTCACAATGACAACATTAGTAGGGAATAAGCAAGAACAGCTATGCTTTTGGTATGTTGCAATAAACCATGGTGTTTATCAAAAGAAAAAAAAATATAATGGGTGACTAAGTCAATATTAGAGCAGATGCAATTTGACTTGTTAAAAGATTCAACTTTGACTGTGCTGGCCATGCAAACACACGGACTGACACCAAATTATGTTGCCAGGGGGCAGTATGTGCCAAAGAGCATTGCTAATGTGGTTCGCCCTCCGAAATCTGAAACTGTGAAAGATTTGACATCAAAATTTAGTGGTGTGGTCTGTAAAATCTCTACCTCTTTTGTTGATATCATTACTTAAGAAGAAATTGTTTTATCTTCTTAAAAATATTTTTTTTACATTTTTACTGTTTATATTTTTATAAAAAAATTAAATAGCTTTTCGAAAGTTTTTCTTTTAAATAATGTACATGTTTTTTGCCAAATACATTTTTGTATATTTTTCTTGGTTTATGGGCCTCATAAGTTTACCGGTCTGGGAACTATGGTACCAGTAAGCATGCTGGTAACGTAGTGCTTGGACCGGCAATCTAACAGTTCTGCTCGCGGGTGCCATTGCGGCCGCCAGGACTGGTCTGGCGGCCATACCAGTATAACGGTGCCTGTGCATCTGGCTTTCATATTCCCATTGAGCCCTATGGGGCTCAAATGAGAATGGGGAAGAATTTTTTCCGGCGCCCAGTAATGGGAAAATAACGGGTCTGGCAAGGCCATAATGACCCAGTAATTGCCCATTTCTGGGCACTGGAAAAAAATGAATACCAGCGGCAGCCGTGCCTGTGTTACAGGCACGGCTACCGTCAGCCTCGTAATGAAACCCATCTTTCTTTGTATACATGTTTCCATATTTGTTTAGGAATAAATGTGAAGGAAAATTATTACGTTTCTGCACTTATTGGGCACAATGTTAAAATGAAACATACATTTGTGATTTTTTTAAATGTTACTTGTTTCTTTTTATTTTAATTATTTCTTTTCAAGAGTCAATAAATGAGAAAAGCCACATGTGTGTAAAAGACAGCTTTGATGCATTGAAATCATTCCTGCGCCAGCCGCGTGCATAAAAAATCCATTTCCGCACACAGCGTATTCATGGATTTTAACATCCAAAACCAGCCGTGGCGCAGAGTGGCACAGGGACCCTGCAGCAGCGCCAGTTACGCCCCCAACCCCTCCCTGTGTGTCATGTACAGCGCACAAATCCCTACATGGCGCACAGGCTCACAACAACGAAAACACCTGTAAAACTCCCCGCGCACCCCTCCGAATACACGTACCCGCTGCCCGGGTACTCTCACACATGATTGGGCCTGTGCGAGCGGGGTACGTGGATTACTGGGGTGCGCGGGAAGTTCACACGCGATTGTGCCTGTGTGTGCGGGGTATGTGGATTACTGGGGTGCACGGGAAGTTTCACACACCATTGGCCTTCTGCGTGCGGGGTACGGGATTTGGGGTGTGCGCGGGAAGTTTCACACGGAACAGGCCCTGTGCGTGCGGGCTACGTGGATTACTGGGGTGTGCGGTAAGTTTCACACGTGATTGTGCCTGTGTGTGCGGGGTGCGGGGTACGTGGATTACTGGGGTGCACGGGAAGTTTCACACACCATTGGCCTTGTGCGTGCGTGGTACGGGATTTGGGGTGTGCGTCGGAAGTTTCACACGGAACAGGCCCTGTGCGTGCGGGCTACGTGGATTACTGGGGTGCGCGGTAAGTTTCACACGCAATTGGCCCTATGCGTACAGGGTACAGGGATTTGGGAGGTGGTGGGAAGTTTCACACGCGGCAGGCCCTGTGCGTGTGGGCTACGTGGATTACTGGGGTCCGCAGGAAGTTTCACACGCGATTGGCCCTGTGCGTGCAGGTTATGGGGATTTGGGGGGTTGTGGGAAGTTTCACACACGGCAGGCCCTGTGCCTGCGGGCTACATGGATTACTGAGGTGCGCGGGACATTTCACACGTGATTGGGCCTGTGCGAGCGGGGTACATGTATAACGCGGTATGGGGGAAGTTCCACATGTGCTTTCGCTGTCAGAGCGAGGTTGTGTATCCAGGGGGGTGCGTGGGGAGTCCCACACGTCAATTGGCAGTGTGGGTTCTCACAGGTGTGCCCTCTACCCCCTCCATGGACCCTGCAGGCAAACCACACCACAGGGAACTACCCAGCACCCCTGGTCATGTCCCGCAGGCAGTCCATCCACCATGGGCATGCCTCCAGCCAGGCCACATGTCACCTTGCACTAGTGATCACCAACCCATGTCCCCCAGCACCCCCACCCCCCAGCAGTGAGGGGCATCTGCCAGCAGGCCCCCACTCATGTCCCACTCATGTCCCCCAGCACCCCCACCCCCCAGCAGTGATCGGCAACTGCCAGCAGGCCCCCACTCATGTCCCCCTGCACCCCCACCCCCCAGCAGTGAGGGGCACCTGCCAGCAGGCCCCCACTCATGTCCCACTCATGTCCCCCTGCACCCCCACCCCCCAGCAGTGAGGGGCACCTGCCAGCAGGCCCCCACTCATGTCCCACTCATGTCCCCCAGCACCCCCACCCCCCAGCAGTGATGGGCACCTGCCAGCAGGCCCCCACTCATGTCCCACTCATGTCCCCCAGCAACCCCACCCCCAAGCAGTGAGGGGCACCTGCCAGCAGGCCCCCACTCATGTCCCACTCATGTCCCCCTGCACCCCCACCGCCCAGAAGTGAGGGGCACCTGCCAGCATGCCCCCACTCATGTCCCTCTGCACCCCCACCCCTCAGCAGTGAGGGGCACCTGCCAGCAGGCCCCCACTCATGTCCCACTCATGTCCCCCAGCACCCCCAACCCCCAGCAGTGATGGGTACCTGCCAGCAGGCCTCCACTCCTGTCCCCCTGCACCCCCACCCCCTAGCAGTGAGGGGCACCTCCCAGCAGGCCCCTATTCATGTCCCACTCATGTCCCCCCACCCACTCACCCACCCAGCAGTGACATGGCAATCTCATGACACAAACCAAAAGTCAACTATGTACATCAACACATGTCCGTCACACACACACACAGGTTGCCATTGATTGAGTAAACCCACATGTCAACATGCATGAACCCAATGAGTGAATCCCACACATTGAAGTAAAAGATCAAAATGTATTAACATGAAAACCAATTGAAAGTACTTAAAGCATAAAATAATGGCAAACATGAAATGAAATGCATGTCCAAATAAAAAAAATTAAATTCCTCAAAAAAACCCAAGTAATCCAAAAGAAAAATGGCCAAAACTCTCTGTCCACCAAACCAAATCCAAATGAAACGCAAAAAGGTAAATCCATTGATCCATGGTGAATTGAAATTGAAATGTCAAAATAAATCCAATGTCCAACGATGGACAATCCAATTTTCAAGGTTCCATGAGCCCAACGAAACAAATGAAACCTATCTAATAACCTACCTAACAAAAAACTATTTACAAAAGTGTGGGGCATAGTCCAAAAGCCCCAAAATAAAAAAAGGAAACCTAAGACTATAAACTATTTACAATGGCGACGGGCAAGTCCTGCGGTTCACTCAGTGATGTTTTCAGCCAGGGCATCATTGAACTCCATGCCTATTTGCTGGAGGCGGGCCTCTGTCCTGGCCCCCAAGGTCTCGCAGGGAGGCACTCATGGCTTGTTCCAACTCCCTGCGAGTCGCCTCGAGGCACTCTGCCCGCCTCAACGCCCGACGCATGGAGAACTCCGCCCTGACCATTGTGAGCCGCGCCTCTTCCGCCCGCCGCCGCTCCAGACCTATACGCTGGCCCAACTTCAGCCACACGGAAGACACATCCATTCCAGGGTCCTCCTGACCTCTGGCCGATGCCTGCCCCTCTGATGTCGATGGCCCCGAGCCATCATTGCTCCCACCTAGAGCCTGCTCCTGCTGCTGCTGCTGTCCATGTGCCCTCTCTGATGATGCCTGCACATCCTCCATCAGCTGGTCTTCAGTTGTGGTGTCCACCCCTGCTGGACCGCCGACTCCCGACTGTGGCAGGGATGGGATCTCCACCAAACTGGCTGTGTTGGTCAGGCCAGGTCCACAGGAGGCCCTGGTGGAATCTGGGCCGGAAGACAGCAGGGAGAACAACTGGCGCATAGTCTCCACAGAGGAGGAGAGGTCCGCCAGACTGCGCAACACATGTAGGAACCCACCGACCAGGGCCCCTCCCAACAGTACCACGTCGCGACGCTGCTGTTCGTGATGGCGTGTGTTCTCCGCCCAGGAAGAACACACGCCATCACAAATGTCACGCGTGCACAACGTGACACCAATCAGGACAGAGCCCATACAGTCATGGGACCCCTCATCTGCAGGTAGTGGAGAGGCAGATGACATGGCACTCTCCCCTACCTGCAGACGGGCCTGGGACGGGGCATCCCTGCTGGTGCATGGTGGTGCAGTCACAGGGTAAAGGACAGGAACATGCACAGGCCCCTCTGCTGTGACCTGTGCTGCCTCCTGACCCTGGCCCTGGACTGCAACACTTGCACCAGTGGTACTACCCCCACCAGGCCCCATGTGCGGCTCAGTAGCGGGCTCCTCCTTCTCTTTGGAGACCACCAACCTGGATGTCTCCGTACAGTCTTCCACCATTGCAAGCCCCTGCGGCACCAACCCCCTCGCTCCCGGATGATGGCAAGTCCTGGGAGGGTGGCTGGGCCTTGCGTTGCCGCCCGGCGGAGGCATCCCCGCCGCTTGGCTCCACAGCACCGTATGCGCCCTCTTCTTCACATGACGCTGCGTAGAGGGAGACATAGAACACAAGCATCAGGGTACAGTACAATATTCCTCTAGACAGGAAGCAATAACACATGATTGGCAGTGTCTACCGTCACTTCCATCCTGTCCCTCCACAACACATGGGTGAATGCACACAACACACATGCATAAACAGGCACGTCGCCTGCAATCAACATCAGCATCCATGTACAAGGGCCTCTATTAATCAAAATGTTGCCTCCAAACTCACATGCATCATGGCTCACACTGATCCCATGCACACACATCAGAGGAGGGTCATGCATCATGCCTTGTACACCACAGACACAGTGGATAGACACAGGGCATACAACGGTGACTGCACTGCATGAGTGAATGTACACATCATCACGGACATGTGTCATGAATCCATGGCGTATCGAAGTCACAGACAGACTTCTCAGACACACACACATGTGCACCATACATGTACATGACAGCAGCACCCATCCCTCACACCCCCACCATGTGCAAGAACAGACACTGGAATGCTTTCATGTGTGCATTTGCCATACAGCTCCCCATGTTGCATTGGAACTCATGCACCAACCATGTGGTTCACACATTACTGGTCTCACATACATGACCATGATGTCCCTGCACACACACATCCATACATGGCCCATGTCACACACTGCAACATGCCCTGTCTCACACACCAATGCTTGGCCACTTACCGCTCAACTCCAGACGGGTCTTCCTCTGAAGGATCTGGGCGTGGAGCGCTGGGTATATGTGTTCCAGGACCCTCATCTGAATGTCACTCATGCTGACCCGGCCCCCCTCCGTGAGGCGCCGGGCCTTGTGGAGGGTCCTGGACCTGAAGTCCTCCCAGCGCTTCTTGACGTGCTTGATGTCGCAGGTTGCCACCCCCTCCGCATTGATGGCAACCACTACGTGGTCCCAGATCCTCTCCCGTCCTTCCTTGTTGGAAATGCCACAGGACATGCTCCACCAGGACACCAACTTCCTTCACACTGAAGCTAGTGGCCCTCTGCCTCTCTGGCTGGGGGTCGCAAGTGGTCTCTGATGGTGTTTGCCCCGACATGGCAACCCACAAGGAAGGCGTGGGTGGGCAACTGGGTCCTGGGGCTGGGCTGTGGAGCGATGGTATCCCAGTCGGAAGTCTTCTGTTCCAGAAGGAGTGGACACAGAAACTGGAACCCTGGCTGATGTGCAGGCACCAAATAGCAGGAAACGTGGGCAGCAGGCAGGCAGGCAGGCATCAGCAGATGGCAGGTGGGAGCGTGCTCGGGGCTCTGGGGGGCAGTGGCAGTAATTCGGCCTTCTGGGCAGGAGCGTGGTCTTTCGTGTGTTTTCGCATGGCCAGCTTGATATGGAGTGATTTGGCTCGTGAAAAAGTTGCACGTCAGCGTGTAATTGGAGGAAAGGCCCTTAGCGTGTAAGCGCATCAGCACACGTACCCGGTTTCATTGGACCAAAGGCCCTTAGCGCATAAGCGCATCTGTGATGTAACGCGCGCGGGCATTTCCCTCATGACATGGGCATAGTGGTTCATGGCGCGTGAAAAAACTGCACGCCCATGTGTGAATGCGTGTAATCCGAGGAAAGGGCCTACGTGTCTGTGACGTGCGCGCACGGGCGTTTCCCTCAGCATGAGTGCATGTTCATCATACACGTCCAAAAACTGCACAACCGAGTGTAACTGGTGGAAAAGGGCCTTAGCGCGTACACGCGTAAGTGACGTTGTACGTGTGGGCCGGTTTAAAAGGTACGTGTAGGACCCCATTTCCTTGTACGTGCTTTTCGTGGATAGCGAGTGGGTGAATTCTGTACTTCTTGTCGTTCACACGTGATTACTTCACACCGTTTCAAGTTCGTACTCCCTGTTACCGCTGACAGCGTTCATTTTTTTTGTTGGGCCTGTTTCCTCCTACAGCGTTCACTTCTTCTTTTGTCCTGTCTCCTCAGACAGCGTACAAATCTTCTTTTGGCGGGGGTGTTGCCAAAGCGCACACGCGCGTCTTTTTCACGTTCTTTTTCCAGGCAGACGGTGAGTCGCACCCGTATTTACCAACTGTGCTTGCCCCGTGCGTCACGTACCCCTTCAGAGGTCATTCTAGGCTGCGTGTAACACGCATACGCTTATTTTTGTGTTTCTGCCACAGCATAGTGCGGGTTCATTTTTCCACGCATGTGGTCTACGAGGGCTTGCTTGCATGTTATTTTTTGTTTTCGGGGTGCCTGTGCATTGCGTGACCCGTCATCTTCCCCCAGGGGTCACAGACAGCCTTGCTAGAGCACTGGGGTACAAATTCCATCTATTACCCTACCCCTTTCACCCTCAATTGCCCAGGAAAATCGTTTACTGCTACTCCCATACGCAACATCAGTGCCATGGTTGGGAGGCGACCAAGCGGTAAGGGAGGCAAAGGTGGCCGACCTCCAAAATGTGGGCGTGGTGGGCATGGTAGGGGATGTGGCCAGGATTTGCAGGGTGCCCCTAGACCCCCATGTGTGGAGGACCAATCAGGGACACCCATGCCCCCCCCCCATGGTTGTGGGAAACGTAGCTGACACCATCCAAGCTCAGCCCTTGTTGGACCAGCCCATTGTGGCACCTGACCCGGCACAGGATGACCAGGTTCCAGATAAGCAAGTCTAAGCCACGTGTGGTGGTGCAAGTTGGTGTCACCAGGCCACGTGGATCTGGGGCAGCAATGTCATCTGCTGCCCCAAGTAGGCAGGGTGGGGAGGCTGCAGGGGCAGCTGCAGCTCTATCCACCCCAGCTCTGAGTTTCCCAGCCGGGGCAGTGTCGGTCCAGGTCCATCAAACCGACGTTGCCCCTGCCAACATCACACTTCAGCCAATGCCTGCACCAAGACCCATGGTCATTGTGCATTCGCACACTCCTAGTACCCAGTCCACCAGCGCTTCTGCCCCTACTGACCAGAGCGGCGTAAGCCACTCAGGCTCCGCTCCACCTTTGAAAAAGAGGAAGAAGGGTGCTCTGGCACTACAGGCTGAGACCCCAGACACGGCTACACACTCCGGCATGTCAAGGAAGCCTAGCTTTAATGACGCCGAACTTGATGCACTTGTGGCCTATGTGTCGGCACATAGCCATGAAATGGTGGTGACTGCAGGGTGCAAGACCACACCTGGTCAATGTAGGGCACACTGGCAGACCATCGCAGACCACATAAGTGCACTTGGATTAGTGAGGTGCACAGCTGATGATTGCTACAAGCGGTGGAATGACCTGAAACGCAGAGCAAAGAACAAGCTGGCCTCAAATCATGCCGCTACTCTGGTGACTAGCGATGGGTCTCCACCAGAGGACAACAAACTCACCGAACATGAGTCTTTTGCTGGGACCTTCATCACAGAGGAACAGATCCAATGCGTGGAAGACCTACCTGATTACGACGCATTGTCCGGTGAGTGCCCATGCATGTGTGTGTAATCCATGTGTATGTTGTTTGGGTGACGGATTCTGATTGAGTGCCAGGTGAGGGCGTTTACTCCTGAGTGTTATGGGTCACCCATGTGTTTCCTCCAATACATTCACTTGCCTTTGATTTGGGTATGACAGTATCCCTTCTGCCCACAGTAGTCAATTAGCCCCACATTACTGCTGTTGCCCTTGAACTATCATCTTGCAACAACATTGTTCTGATTTGTTCTGTGTTCATTCAGGCTGATTGTTTAGATCATCCCATTTTTCATATGCTTTTTTCATCCATCCCTAATGCCACATATGTGACATGCTTCTGTCATTGTTTACACCCCACATTGTGCCACATTTGTTACCTGGTTATGTGAATGATTAGACCATTCAGGGCGAGAGAGTATTGGCCTGCTGAAATTTATTTTAGGGCCTGTTTGCATGTGGAAAATGATAGTTGTTTCCTGTCATGTTGAAGTGACCAACCATTGATGTGTACATCTGCCTACAATCACTGAATTATTGTACACTGGATGTGTTGCAGTGTGTGGCACATGCATATTTTGCAACACTATTCTGCATTAATCTTCTCATCATGTCCATGTGACATGGATGTGTGACAGTACTCATTCACTGACACATCGCTGTAGTTGTCTAATTTACCATGGCTATGCTACATGACATCTGTGTGCTGGCATGTGTCATGTATGTGTATTGGACATGCCACTCACAGGCTGATGTGTGATGCCAGTGCTACACAACATGCTGTGAATGTGTTGCTTTTCCATTTTGGTGTCCTCATTGTCTGCCTTTTTGACTCCCCTTCAATCTCATTGACAGTGCATGCATGCCAGGGTTATAGTCATGTGGGACATGTGTAAACCATGTACAGGATCTCTGTCTTGTCAGGCCTATGTGTGTGCTATGGTGCTCATGCCTGTTTCCATTTGTTGTATTTCATGTTTTTGCAGGTGACGACGCACTTGATGCTGGTGAGGTTCAGTAGATGGTGCAGACCCAGGAGGATTCTCAGCCACGACCAAGCACCAGTGGGGGACGTGGTGTGGTGGTGGGTGAAAACACTTTGGTACTGCAGACCATACTGTCGAGGGGTGTCTCTGGGTGCAGCTCCCCAGACCTCTATTCAGGTGATGAGTCGGATGATGAGACTTATGTGCTGTCACAGGTCAGTGCCTCTGGCAGGGATTCTGTTCTGTCCAACCCACCTGCACCAGGGGTAGAACCCTCTATGGGGATGTCAGTGTTGGTAGGTCTGCCTTTGGCGGTTACGGATGCAGGGTCACACTCCACTGCATCTGATCCTGTTCCTGGGCCAGCACATCAGAGGGGGAATGCAGTCCTGTAGTCTCAGGTAGTGCCAGCACAGCAAGGTGCAGATCGCTTTGCCCCGAACAGGTGTGGTGCCCGCCGACGCGGTGGCCGTGCGCCACCAGGCAATACTGTATGGGAAAACTCCATGTACGGTATGGCAACCCAACAGGCAGCATCAGTAGAAATGATGGCGGCTCAGGCAATGGAGAGAGTGGCCACTTCCATTATCCCCCCTGAAAGGCAGATGGAGCAACAACAGCAGGCAACAGACTCCATTTGCCAATCACACAGGGAAGACATGTTGGTGTTCAACAGGGACTGACGGGCGGCACTGGAGACTCTGCGTGAATCCATATCAATAGAGTCACAGGGCCACAGGGAAGCCCTGAGGGTAGAACTACATAAGCTCAGGCAGAGTCTGCTTGAACTTGAGGCTTCCCGAAATGTTAGGGCAGAACAGCAGCTGGAGCAGCTCACACGTTCTTCGCTCTCAGCTGAGCTGCAGGTAACACGTGAGGAGATCCAGGCATCACGCAAGGCCATGCGTGCAGAAGTGCAGGCAACCCGTGGGGTGCTGCATGGGGATCTCTGCACTTTAATCCTCCAGAATCAGACCTTCCAGACCTGCATGCTTGCAGCCATGGAGGACCATACCAGGGCTTTGCGTGGGCTGCCTCCCATAGTACGGCCACCTCCTGATGCAGCAGCAGAGGGTGAAGAAAGCGACAGCAGGTCTCCCACAATCGCATAGCCGTGCCGGCCATGAGCCCATAGAGGTATTTTTTTTTCACAACATCCACACAGGTGGGTGTTGATGTGCACCCTGTCCTCGAACCTCCTGGGTGGTCCCCCCTGTCCCCCACATGGCCTTTTTTTTTTTATTTTTTTTTTTACAGTGTGTTGCCTTGTGTGGCTCCTGTGGGCATCCACTGTATTCCAGCTGGACACATGTCCTGAGTTTGGGTTAGATGCTTGGGTTTGTGACACACACACCCCTCCTGCTTCCCATTTCCATGGGCTTGCAAAGGGTGTGACCAAGTGACAGTGCCTTACACAGTGACATTGGGCTCACATGAGCTGTGTGGGCAGTCTGTAGTCAATACTGTGTGGACATCCCTAGTGGGTATTGTTGTTGTATTGTACACTGCATGGTGTATTGATATGTGCTTTTCCATCCATGTCTTCCTCCTAATTTGCAGGTTCCTTCCTCATTTCTTCACAAGGCCGTCTCCTTTGCAGATGGAGTTCATGTTGTATGCAGTACACTGACACATGTGTGTGGCAGCAACACTCTACAGTTGGAAGGGCTCGATGTGCTTTCTTATTCAGGTTGTAAGACTACCACTACTTTGACTTAGTAATGTCATGTTTTTGCAATGTTTCATGGTGTGTTGCTGTATTGTGTTGGTGGTAAGTATGTGTTCATGTGTGCTGTTTGTTATTGATTACTGGGAGCATATTGTTTGTGGGCAGTTTCCATTTGGGGCAGTGCACTTTGTGACACTTGTGTCAGGTCTTGTGCATTGCTTTGTTTGCTTTCACATTGCACGACATGCCATGGTGTGTTGGGTGGCGGAGCTGGGGAGGGATTGGGTGACATGGTGCTGTTTTCATGCTGTATTTTGCAAGGGGGTTATCAATTTAGCAGCATAGATATATGACTTTTAATGACACAGCATTGGTGGTGTTTCGGTAGGTAGGGATGCACACAATGTAACACTTCCAGGTGACCAATCTCAGGCTGGTATGATTGTGATAGTTGACTGTCCCTTATGTCATCATCATTGATTGTCAGCTGGTATGTGCCAGGGCTGTGTGCACTCCACAAGGGTGTGATTTTAGGTGAAGTAATTAGCCACCAGCTGCATATGGGTTGCCTCACCACGTGCCCTTTCCCCTCCCATGCGCATTGGCTGTGCATGTGGTTGGGGATGTGGGGGCACCACCATGTCCACCTGCAGGCCCCGGCTTGTTGCAACGTTGTGCAGGACACATGCTGCCACTATGATCCTGCACACTACTGGGGGAGCGTATAGCAGCTGCCCACCAGAGCGGTCAAGGGAGCGAAAGCGTGACTTGAGCACTCAGAATGTGCGCTCCACTATACCGGGTTGCAATATGAGCTGTGTTGTATCTTACCTCGGGTGATGTGGTGGGGATCCGAATTGGCGTCATCATGTGCTCAGAGGGTAGGCACTGTCCCCTGGGGAGGTGGTGATGGGTATCATTAGTTGGGGTTATGACATTACTCAGTATCTGACATGCATGCATGTGCAGTGGCATTTATACTCACCAAGCAGCCATGTATCGCCATGCCGCCCAGCTTCTAGGTCCCGGTTTAGGGTTGACATTCTGTAAAGGAAACTGTCATGGGTGGACCCTGGATAGTTGGCATATACTGAGGTGATGATTCCCTTGGCATCACATACTACCTGCACATTGATGGAATGCCAGTGCTTGCGGTTTCTATAGATGTGCTCCGTTGCCCTGGGGGGACGTAGAGCCACATGGGTGCAATCAATGGCACCTAGCACTTTGGGGAATTGTGCCACCCTGTAGAAATCCTGGACGGCAGCCTGCCTTTCTGCAGGTGTTCTGGGCAGGTATATGTGCCTGCGGACTGATGGGCGTGCAGTCATGATGGCCAACACCTGGTGTAGGCAGCGTGACTGCGTGGCCTGTGACACCCCCCCACTATAGCACTTGTCCGCTGAAATGATCAAGTGGGCAAGAAGTGCAGTACATTAAGCACCTTTTCCAGGGGGCTCAGTGCTTGGGAGCACAGGGTGGGTGATGTGAAGTCATCCTCCAACTCACTCACCAGGTCGAGTATTATGTGAGGTGGAAACCTGTGCCTCCCATACACCTGGTCATCAGGCATCCCAAAAAGGCTGGTTCTGGGTGTAAAAATTCTGGGCCTGACTCTCCTCCTCCTCCTGCGGTATCCCACGACCACTGCTGCAAGGAACGGTATATTCATCTTAGCGCCTGAGCTTGTTTGTTGTTTGCGCGCACTTTTATGCTGCGCGGTTCCACGTACGCCTGCTTCCTGCTGGCATACGTGTTTCCGGATTAGCGCGTCTTTTTTGCTGCACACATTAGCCCCGTTCAATTCCATGAATACGTGTTGTAGGCGCGCGTGTGGGCGTTCCGTGCATTTACCTCCTGCACTTCCCACCTGACGCCCACATTTTCACGCGTTGTTCCCCATTCCACGTGTTGTGCCCCATGTTACGCCTACTTTTGTTGTGTGCGCTGCGCTATGTGTGCTTTCGCTGTGCGTGTAGCGCATGCTGTTTGAAGATGTGTGCGCCAGCGTGCGCCACGCAGGATTTTAGCGCACATCCATGGATTTACACGCGCACAGACTTCCATGAATCGATGTGTTCGGGTTTCGCTGCGATTTTTGCACCGCACTTGCGCTGCGATTCGCACGCTTTCCCACGCTTGCGCGGGAATTTTCAGCGCACATTAATTCCATGAATCGGCCTGTCAATGTTTATTTTTTCATAATGCATGTGTAAAGTACGCCCAGAAGATGTGTTTTCCAACTCACAATATATACACATACATCTGTAAATCTTAAACCATATACTCAAGGGAGAATTTGAAACCTTTGGCCTGGGGGGCTAGTAAAATATTCTAGCAGATGGTGCAGTAGCCCAAAAGGACAATGCAGCCTACTACACCACGCTCACATTACGAAGTATTTATATACAATATTATTGACATTACTTTCTTTTTAAATAATCACATCTTTCAGTAATGTTTGATGTTTCTTAGACACCAGGGCCACCTGGGAAACTCCCACACATAGCAAAAGTAGTAACACATATTTCACCAGGAAATTAGATTAGGAAACATTTTGAAAACTGATACATGAGGTGTCCTCATGTCCCATTTTGCTATTTCACAGCAGGATGCATGACTTCCCATCTCACTCCATATCATTGCATCTTTGCTTATAGACCAATCTAAAGGGGAGAGGAAGTGTAAGGATATTTGGCGTGTTACAGTACACAGTACAGCAATACTGCACAAGTAGCACAATTTTTTTGCAGCACCACCACCACAAGGGTGCGGTGCATTGCTATATGGGTTAGCAGATTAACAAGGAAAGACAGACTATTCAGTAAAAAACGATTTTAACATATAAGATGCAAATCTATTTTTACAGTTAAAAGCACACGTGTTCATTTAAAAATGCACACTATTTTTCACCTGAAATGCCTATATTGCTAGAGACACATTTGAAAATTAACAGCTAACCTATTAACCATTAACCTGACTAATAAAACCTTATTTTAATATAACCCACTAATAAAATGTGTTCTCTACTGCAGAATTAGGCATACTCTGAAAACCATTTAAATGAGTGTGCAGATTTTTCTCTTCTCTTCTCTGCCTGATTCTCCGTGTTGTTGTGCACAGTAACTGCAGGAAGGAGGAAGTCAGATTTGCAACAATTGCAAATGTATAAGCGAAGCTATTGTTGAAGAGTAGGAGGATGAGAGATGATGGATTTCATTGGGACACGTCATAAAGAGGGCTGAGAGAAAAGTTTTAGTGGGCAGTATCAGGGAAAAAGACAGGGAGACATCTTTCTGCACTACTGGGGAGAAGACCTGGCTGTGGGGTCCTGACTGAATGCAGATTCCTGTGTCCTGCTGCAGTCGACATTGGGGAGAGCTGAAAGAAAAACCTTTCCACTGGCTGAGGCAGTCCTATCTGAAAAAGCTGAGAATTCCAGGCAATGACCCCGGCTTGAGAAGGCAAGCGTTCCTTTTTGCTGGAGTTAATCCAAGAGAGCCACATTCACAAAGAGAAGCCTCTGAACAGATAAGGTAATTACATAACTGGGGGAGCTGTGTGTGTGCACGAAAATATGCAGTCAGTGTAGAAAAAATGAAAGTCCCGTGCGTGTCTTAATCAAGTGTTATGTTGCAATTTGAGTTCTGTTCTCCGCCACTCTATTTGCAGTGGGTCATAGAAAATGCTTTGATTGTGCCATTTTATTGCTGTAAAGAATGAGATCGTGTTAAATACAACTTTTATAATACAGAAAAATATTTGAAAACAGACGGATGGTGTACTTACTGTTTATCATTACAGTGCTGTTGATGTGGGGAGATTTTTAAACAGTGCAATGGTCATTTTAAGACAGATGTGTGCATGTCAGAATCAGTATGAATAATTGTGAGTGACTGTAGTATAACTTGTTGGAGGTACATGAGCCAACGGGAAGAGAGACTCTCTGAACATAGCTCCCTACCGTATATAAGGTAGTGGAAATTACCACAAGACTACCACATATAGCTCTCTGTCGTAAATAAGTCAGTGAGTTTGCCCATGGTGGCGCACCAACACTATCACTGGAAAATGTGGTATCCCTAGAATGCAGGTCGGAGGTCTCTCTAGTGATCACACGAAAAATCTAAGCGAAGATAAGGGATTCTGGACATTGGGGCCACAAATAAAACAAGGGAATTATGCTCACCAAAATACCACCAACCACGTATACCAAATATGCAGGTCTGGGTGCTGAAATAATGCATGTCCATTGTATTATTGTTGCACATGGCCAAATCTGAATACAAAGAGTGATTATTGCTAAGTTATTTTTGGCGGTAATAAAATACCGTCAGGCCCCAAATCTCCACAAAATACCCTACATATTTATGGTGCGTTGCAGGCCGGGAAAGTGATCACAGAGTACCTACTGGGCGTGGCAAGCGTGTCTCACACTGCCATTTGCACATTAAAGGGAACCCATTTTATAATAGCAGTGTGCCACTAAAAACGAATTTCAGAATGTCACAAAGGGAAACCACATTCTCAGATCTAGTGCAATATTTAGAGGCAAAGTTATTTGCACATGGGAATTGGTCTTCGAATACCACGTTAGAATGGAGTAACCGCATTCAAGGTGAGGTGCAGAAAGAAAAACTAGACAATATTTTTGCAGAAGGCAGCATAATTCAGGTCTGCCTTACAAGATTATTGAATGCAGCCGATAAAAGTGCAGAAAAAGACTGTTTAATACGGCTATGCGGCAAAATATGGTTTATTTTAAACAAGTCCCTGCGAATGCAAGAGAATGATACTCAGCTAATTAACAGGTTAAAGACTGAATTAGATGGGACAAGTAAAAATCAGGAAATGTTGAGAGCAGAATTGGATGTATGCCAAAAAGACATGCAATTAAAATGCAGAGACTTTGATACTCAGTTATCCAAAAGCAAGAAACAATTTGAAGATAGTGAGCAAGAATTGACACACTTAAAAGCATAAGTGGATCACATTAGGCAGGATAAAGATGAGGTTATTTCAGAAATGCAGATTTTACAAAAAGAACATTGTGAAAAAGAAGGTGATCTCCAGAGTGCAGAACAAGAAATGATTAAAATGATTCAAGAAAGAGACAAAAGAAATAAAGAGTTCAATGAATGCCAAATGCAAATGTGCGACATGCAGGAGGCGATTAATAAAATGAGCGATGAAAATAATTATTTGCAGAATGAAGCAACTAGACTCCTTAAAAAGTGTAAGGACTTAGAACAGCAAATGTGCATTCCCAGGTCCCAAGAGAGGCGGCAGAGTACCACATTCAATGGAGTGGAGGTGAATTCTAGCTCTGCCCAAAGAGCTAGTGCCCCAGTGACTGGGCCGGTGACTGAACTTGGTTGCAGCGCCTTTGGGGGATTTGATACTCCCATTGGGGGCAGCCACCAATCTCATACACCTGAAAACAGGATTGAATCACAAAATAGTGCAATTCCATGCATTGCAACAAGTAGCCCCATAAAAATAATGAAATCCATTAAAGCCCTGATCAAACCATTTAAAAAGGGAGGTGAATGCTGCATTGAGGATCACTTAGAAGCGGTGCATGACATTTTTAAAGCACTCCAGATACCTAAGGAACAGTACAGACAATATTTTCATTTAACTTTAGATGCCCCGACGGCCAGCATCATAAGGGGATTAAATGAACAGCAAAATATGACATGGCTGGAGTTTGAAAAAGAAATTAGGCGTCATTTTTCTCCTTTTCAGTCATTGCAGGAGGCAAAGAAAGTCGCGTACACTATTACTGCTGGACCTAATACATCACCTCGCCATTTTTTACAAGACTTAAAAAGAGCATTCTCTCGCTTTGATGTATCTTTTGACTCAAATTCCAATGAGTTTAAAACCGCATACTTCTATGGGCTACAGAAAGACATCATATCCCAATTGGTCCGTGAATTTGACCGTGACAAGTCCCTCGAATGGATTGTACATCAAAGCACCAAGCTATATGAGGTACTCTATTGTCAGGGTAGAGAAAGTGATAAAATGAAAGATACTAGGCCTAAATCTAAAGAACCCTCAGCCACAGTAATGGAAATCAGGTCAGCCAAAATGTCCCTTGAGTCTGCTCAAAGCCAAGGTAAAAATAATGTGACACCTGAACAAAGGGGTAATCAACAAAGATCGCCATTTCCTGTACCAATGTTCCAATCACATGATCCTAGTAATAGAGAGAGCTACATCAGCCCTAGATATTTAGGAGATAGACCCCGGGTAAGATACCGGTCTGATATGGCAGGTATGAACAATAACCAGAGACAAAATCAAGATCAAAGAAATGATGGTCCCTACCAGTCATTGGGGACACAGAGCAGATTTGATCCCAGCACCATGATATATGGTAATCAGGATAGGCCCCGATATGTGGATCGATTTACTGATAATGGAAATCAACATAGGGGTCAGTACCTACAATCTGAGAGACAGGACATGAGGCAAAACGTGAACTACAGTCCACGCCAGTACGATGATTCCCCACCAAGGGACTATAATCAAAGGATGGGTGCAACCCGCTCCCCTCCACAAATGAATCAAGAGTTCAGAAACCATCCCAACCGGTATCAATCACCTGAGAGGTATCAGAATAGATCCAATCAGGGGGAAAACAACCAATATCGACCTAGGCCACAGAAAGAGGATCCTAGAGAGATGGAAAGGTTCCAGTGCCTTGAGGCCCAAGTGAAAATGTTAGCTGAGCAAATAGGAAAGCTCTATACAGCGCAAAAACAACCTTCCAAAGAGGGGGCCATAGCAATGACCGGGGGGCTTCCGAAAAGTGACTAAGTACTCATGATAACTGCAGTGCCAAAATGACAGATTGCTCTGATATAATTTTGCATGACAACTCTGAGGTGACTAATGGATTAAAAATGAAAGTACCAGTAAATGAAATTGTGATAGAAAGTGCAAATACTTCTAAAAAAGAGGTACGGTTTAACTTAGAGCTAAATAAAACAGTAAAGATTTGCACAAATGAAAAAGAAACATTAGGAATTCCAAAAGAACAAAGGGACAGATTTAAGAAAAATGACTCATGCATGGGGAATACCAGTGAACAGGGAGTAAGTGGGGATGCCATAGCTCCTTCCCTGGGCAAGCAAAACAATGACCAAACACAGACAGAAAAAGGAAATACTCACAAGGAGGGTACAAGTCAATCACCTGAAAAATTCTTTGAGCTACATATTTTTGAAGAGGCTGAAAGGGCTGGTATTACACTAAATGATCACAAATGCACAGAATTAAAAAATGACAAATTGCTGAATGATGTTGTTACACATGTTCAGTTGGGAGGTTGTAATGTGGTCTCTGATGTTACCCAGATGGATGGGCGAACAGTGGCCACACTCAAAAAAACTTCTGATCATGGAGAAATGAATAAAATATCTCGCACAGAAATGGGTAAAAAGGAGGGAAAAATGTCTTTTCATTTACCAATGTGCTTAGCCAAAAGTGAAAAAGACCTGAGAAAGGTGAGCCCTGAAATCAGTAAGAATTCACATTTCTTATGTGTATTAGAGGAAGTTGAGGACAGATATTATGCACCCATCACTGTAGAAGAAAAATGCCACACCTTTGCTATGATTGACACTGGCGCACAGGCCACAATTATGTCCAAGGAGCTGGTAAAGAGTATCAATGAAGGGAGGCCTCCACAGAGTCAGATCACAGTGAAGGCAAATCAAGGCCCAGTGCATAACTTTAATGGGGAGGAGGTGCCCATCATAGGTGTAACTGAGGTTGACATAAAAATAGGAAAGCACAGAATGAAACAAGAGGTATTGATCACATCTATTTGTGAAATTCCATTTCTGATGGGGACAGATTGCATGAAAAGTTTGTCTCCTCTCATAGATGGGGTGAATGGAGTGCTGTGGTCCTTAACCAAAAAACCATTGAGGCCTAAGAAACTAAAATCACAAAACAGCAATATAAAAGAATGTCACACCGTTGCCAAAACAAATGATGCTGTGGAGGTATATCTCCAGAATAGCTGCATACCTAGTGTCACTGTTATATTAATGTGTCAAGACAAAGATCAGAGCGACAATGAAAAACTACCTGTACAAATATACTTGGACCCAAGGAAAGATTGGCAGACTGCTATAGATGAGCACACATTACGTTTTTACTTAAAAGAGAATACATGCAAACAGAATATTGTTCCTAAAACAGATTCAGAAAAACACATTACCACTCTGGCAGAGATACACATGGAAGATGAGCAACCATGGGTTCACGTTGGTATAAATGATTATCTTAAAACAATAAAAGCCACTTTAGCGCTTGAACATGAAAGGAGTTTCATTAATGAGAAATTGTTGCAAAAAATTATGGAGAGGGAAGAAATCCCGAAATTTAGGATTAAAAACCAATATGTTTCTGGGTTGGACAGTCCAGACTTTGAAAACCGAATTACAGGCAGATGCATGCTTAAAATTAGCATTGGGCAGAAAACAATTTACCATAATGTATGGATAGTGAGTGGAGCACAAAATGAATTTTACATGGGCAATGACATCATGCACAGAATGTGTATGGTGTTAGATTTCCTTAATCAAAAAATATGGTCACGCCTAGGTGGGCCGGCGCCTGAATTTGAAGACAAAAGAAGGGCTTATCATTGTGCACAACTAGTTCCTTATGCAGTCGAATTACAGATGAGGAAAAATACTATTGTTCCTGCATTTACAAAACAGTTTGCAATAACACTGAAATGCAAAAATGGACAGCAGATGAAAGGCTCTGATGCATTTGTATGCCTGAATGAATCCATAAAACAGCAAGGCCTGGATTATGAATACATTCCATTGGTAGATATTGGTGAAGGATCTGTAAAAATCATGGTAAATAATAAAGGTTGTCAGGACATTCATTTAGAGGAAAACTCCCCATTAGGAATGGCCATACAAAAATCACATTATACGGCAGATTTAAATAACATGGTGATTGGGAAAATTCCTGAAAAATATGTAGATGCCAAGGGCGAGTTGCCAGAACACCTGGACTCTCAGCCCAAAGGAATATTTAAAATTCATTCTGTGTATCCTTATGATTCAAATGAGACAGTGTGCTGCCATCAAGAGGATTGCATAATATTTAATTTAAATGAAAATGAAACAGGAAATCAGCCCATTGAAGTGGAAGCTGATATGCCAAAATATTTGAAAGTGGCAGCTCTACAAAAAGACACAGCCACACAGTTAGAGGAAAGCGCTGAGATTCCTTTACCAGAAGAGTTTCCAGAATTTTCCAGAATGGTAGAAGAGCAGATCTCCTTAGCGGATGCATGTGACAGCGATGAGGATCGACGCAGTCTGAGGGAAATATTTATGGAGTTTAAGGATGTATTTGCAAAAGATGCTTATGATTGTGGTTTAACTGATTTACATGTGGCCACACTACCAGAAGGTTGTAGCAGAAATCCAGTGTTTGTACGCCAGTATAGACTACCGCTGGCATGTTTAGAATCATTGGCAGAGATTATTAAAAATTTGGAATCACGGGGAATAATTAGGCCCATTCATAGCACATCCAATACGCCTATTTTAGGTGTGTTAAAGCCAAATGGTCAATGGCGGCTGTGTGCAGACTTAAGAGAGTTAAATAAAAGAGTACCAGTATCTAGATGGCCACTACCATTCATTGATCAGGGCCTAGCTCAGATACATGGTTCAAATGTATTTACCACGTTAGATCTCACATCTGGATATTGGTGTGTGACATTGGCAGAGGAGATACAACACCTATTTTCCTTTACATTTGACAGGACTCAATATGCCTGGCTTAGAGCTCCGTTCGGGTACATCAATAGTGGGAGTGAATTTGGCATATTTTTGAGAAAGGCCATGCCAGATGCAGCGGAAAGAGGAACAATAGTTTATGTGGATGATGTCTTGATAAAAAATGAAAACCTTAAAAGCCATTTTGATGAAATAAGACATGTGCTTGGCCAATTGCAGAAAGCAGGCGCCAAAGTATCTTTGCAAAAAGCACAATGGTGCAAGAAAAAAGTGAACTTTCTAGGGCATGAAGTGACTGAACATGGGCTAAATCCACAAAGGAAGAAAATGGAGGCCATACAAAGATTAAAAGATCCTAAAAATGTGAAAGGAGTAAAAAGTTTATTAGGGATGACAGGCTATAACAGAAAGTTCATTGAGAATTATGCAGAAATCACTCAACCATTGACTAAACTGCTTAAACTAAATACTCCCTGGAGATGGGAAAGAGAGCAGTCTGATGCAGTGGCTAGATTGAAGGAATGTCTTGTAAAGGCACCATGTTTAGCATACCCCATAAAGGACAGGGATTTCTTTATAGAAATAGGCTTTTCTGAACATTGTATGTCAGCAGTGTTATCACAAAAACACGATTTGAATCACAAAACCATTGCATATGCAAGTAAGGCATTTTCCCAAGTTGAAATGAAATTTAATGAATGCGAAAAGGCCCTATTAACCACTGTGTGGGCGCTACAACATTTCCGCCCCATTGTTCAGGGAGAAAAGGTGATTATTGAAACAAATCATCAACCTTTGCAATTTTTAGAGAGTAAAAGAATTAGATCAGGCAATCTAGCGCAATCCAGAATCACTTCATGGACGCTGGCATTACAAGGTTTTCCCGTAGAAGTAAGATATGGACAAAATAAAAAGAGCCTAATTGCTCAAGGGTTAGCTGACTTACATGACTGTGCAGCTGAACAAATAACAAATGAAATGGATGTGGAAGCTAGTTTACAGGAATTTGAACAATCACCGCACAAAGCTTTTGATGAAAAAATATGCAAGGATTTGCCAACTGTATATGTGGATGGTTGTGCTTTTCACATTGAAAATGACAGTAATAAACAATTAGTGGCAGGAATAGGAAATGTCTGGTTGAAATGTGAAGGCGTTCCTAGTATAGGGATGAGGATTGGAGATAGGAGCAGTCAGGTGGCGGAATTGGCAGCCATCTATAAAGCAATTGCTACTGCAGTTGATAAAAAGTTCAGTGAAATTGTCCTGGTGACTGATTCTGACTATGCACGGAATAGCTTTGTGGAGTATTTGCCTGGTTGGAAAGCAAGAGGCATGGTTACATACAACAAAAAGCCACTTAAACATGGAAAAATGATACAAGCCATAGACAAATTGGTGTCAGAAAATAATTTAACAATATACTGGAGAAAAATTCGTGGGCATTTAAAAACACCAGGAGAGGATAAGGAGGGAAATGATAAGGCAGACCATCTGGCTAAGATTGGGGCTGTGATGGGAGAATTGCTACCTATTGATTATTTAATGAGTGAAATACAAATTGATGCAGTCACACGTTCTAAAGCACCAAAGGAGGTAGATCAACCGGTGGTGCAGTGGAGTCATGACACGCCAGACCAAGATTTGATTGAGGCACAAAAGAATGATCAAATTTTGGGAATCTATTATAATCATTTGATAGATCCTGAACAAAATCCTTTAACAGAAAATGATTGTATGGGAAAAGAAGAGTTGAGGGTGTTATTAAAGAACAAAACACGAATTAGATTACAGGATGGACTCATGATTAGAGAGTCCATAACAGGGCAAATACAGTGGGTAGTACCCCTTTCATTCAGAGGACTAATGCTACACCATGCACACGATGCCATAACTGCAGGCCATAGAGGTTCACAAAAGACATTAGAAATACTAAAAGATTATGCTTACTGGCCACATATGTCCCAAGATGTGGAATTATATACTAGAGGATGTCTAGTATGCACACAATTTAAACCTGCTTCACCAATGCATAGAGCACCATTGATGAAAAGAGGCCTAACTCTCCCATGGTCAGATTTGCAAATAGACTATGTAGGTCCTTTAAAAAGGTCGAGCAGGGGACACCGCTATATTTTGAGTGTGGTATGTTTGATGTCAAAGTGGATTGAGTGCATTCCCGCACCAGATTGTAGTGCGCAAACAGCAGCCACATTGCTGGTGAACCATGTGTTCTCAAGGTTTGGGTTGCCACAAAGAATTGAGTCAGACAGAGGAAGTCATTTCACAAGTACTCTAATGAGTAAGGTATGGCAAATACTAGGTGTGAAAAGGAAACTACATATCGCATATCGGGCGGCGTCTTCAGGTACAGTTGAAAGAAGCAATAGGTCTGTTGTGGATATTTTAAAGAAATTTGTGGCAGAAGCAGGTTCCAGCTGGGATTTGCGTTTACCATTGGTTTTGATGGCAATCAGGTCGACTCCTGCCAAAGCAACAGGTGTTAGCCCCCATGAGGTCTTAACAGGTAGGAAAATGGTGTTACCACAACACCTACTATACAGAACACATGAGCAAACTCTAGTGAGTGCATCCACAGTTCATGAATATATTGATGAACTGAGGAGGCATTTGCAACATGCATTTGCTTTTGTGCAGAGAAATCTGGAAAGAGCTGCTGAAAGTGCTAAGTCATATTATGACAAAAAGACATCAGTAAAGGAATACAATGTAGGGGATCAGGTGTACAAGTTTCATTTTGGAAAAAGTAAACAGAAAAATTCTAAATTTCTGGCAGCCTGGCAGGGGCCATTTCGAATTATAGATAAAGTCTCTCCTGTAGTGTATAAAATTTTGAAAAATGAAGGTGAAACAGCAATAGAGCAGTTTGTCCATGTAAATCAAATCAAACCATGCCATCCCAGACATGAGATCAGGCAGCTTGAGCATGTGGAAACGGATAGAGTCCCTTGAGAAAATAAATGGGTGTAATCAGGAGGCAGTGACAAAGAAGTTAAAAAAAAGTTGATTGTTATGATGGCACATAAACACTGTAATATATGTAAAAATATATAATATAAATAAATAAATAAATAAATAAATAAATAAATAAATGCACATATAACGGAAGCTCGTGGTTGGTGTGCAGAGAGAAAGTGTATTAAATATTGAATGCTGTTTTATATGTGTTTGTTTTCTCTTAACTTGTTTTAGTTAGTTGTTTTATTTCATTGTTTTTAATTGACTTGGAAAATTTAAACTTAAAGTAATGCCACTTCCACTGAGAAGGCAAATGTGGAACATTTTATGAACTGATGGACTCAGATGAAATGTTGATTGCAAATTTTCATTGATGCACATGAATATTCATTTTGTTGGATTGCTATATTGTAAAAAAAAATAGAACAAGTTGTTTTTAGGAATTGGCTTGGATTATAGCCAAGTTCTAAAAACAAAAGGAGGGTATATGTAAGGATATTTGGCGTGTTACAGTACACAGTACAGCAATACTGCACAAGTAGCACAATTTTTTTGCAGCACCACCACCACAAGGGTGCGGTGCATTGCTATATGGGTTAGCAGATTAACAAGGAAAGACAGACTATTCAGTAAAAAACGATTTTAACATATAAGATGCAAATCTATTTTTAAAGTTAAAAGCACACGTGTTCATTTAAAAATGCACACTATTTTTCACCTGAAATGCCTATATTGCTAGAGACACATTTGAAAATTAACAGCTAACCTATTAACCATTAACCTGACTAATAAAACCTTATTTTAATATAACCCACTAATAAAATGTGTTCTCTACTGCAGAATTAGGCATACTCTGAAAACCATTTAAATGAGTGTGCAGATTTTTCTCTTCTCTTCTCTGCCTGATTCTCCGTGTTGTTGTGCACAGTAACTGCAGGAAGGAGGAAGTCAGATTTGCAACAATTGCAAATGTATAAGCGAAGCTATTGTTGAAGAGTAGGAGGATGAGAGATGATGGATTTCATTGGGACACGTCATAAAGAGGGCTGAGAGAAAAGTTTTAGTGGGCAGTATCAGGGAAAAAGACAGGGAGACATCTTTCTGCACTACTGGGGAGAAGACCTGGCTGTGGGGTCCTGACTGAATGCAGATTCCTGTGTCCTGCTGCAGTCGACATTGGGGAGAGCTGAAAGAAAAACCTTTCCACTGGCTGAGGCAGTCCTATCTGAAAAAGCTGAGAATTCCAGGCAATGACCCCGGCTTGAGAAGGCAAGCGTTCCTTTTTGCTGGAGTTAATCCAAGAGAGCCACATTCACAAAGAGAAGCCTCTGAACAGATAAGGTAATTACATAACTGGGGGAGCTGTGTGTGTGCACGAAAATATGCAGTCAGTGTAGAAAAAATGAAAGTCCCGTGCGTGTCTTAATCAAGTGCTAATGTTGCAATTTGAGTTCTGTTCTCCGCCACTCTATTTGCAGTGGGTCATAGAAAATGCTTTGATTGTGCCATTTTATTGCTGTAAAGAATGAGATCGTGTTAAATACAACTTTTATAATACAGAAAAATATTTGAAAACAGATGGATGGTGTACTTACTGTTTATCATTACAGTGCTGTTGATGTGGGGAGATTTTTAAACAGTGCAATGGTCATTTTAAGACAGATGTGTGCATGTCAGAATCAGTATGAATAATTGTGAGTGACTGTAGTATAACTTGTTGGAGGTACATGAGCCAACGGGAAGAGAGACTCTCTGAACATAGCTCCCTACCGTATATAAGGTAGTGGAAATTACCACAAGACTACCACATATAGCTCTCTGTCGTAAATAAGTCAGTGAGTTTGCCCATGGTGGCGCACCAACACTATCACTGGAAAATGTGGTATCCCTAGAATGCAGGTCTGAGGTCTCTCTAGTGATCACACGAAAAATCTAAGCGAAGATAAGGGATTCTGGACATTGGGGCCACAAATAAAACAAGGGAATTATGCTCACCAAAATACCACCAACCACGTATACCAAATATGCAGGTCTGGGTGCTGAAATAATGCATGTCCATTGTATTATTGTTGCACATGGCCAAATCTGAATACAAAGAGTGATTATTGCTAAGTTATTTTTGGCGGTAATAAAATACCGTCAGGCCCCAAATCTCCACAAAATACCCTACAGAAGTTAGAGAATTGATTGAAGGAGACTAGTGAGGGGGTTCGGCTTTGCTCAAAGAGTCAAACATGTGCAAGAACTTAAAAAAACACATTATATTCCTTCCTGCCTCCACAAACAACAACCCAAAACCCATAGATGGCACACTGTCAAAACAACCCACCCACAACATAAGACATCACTGGCCATCCTGCCTGCCCACTAGCACGCACTGCATACAGGTTTCATATTTATTTGGTGATTTACACTAAAAGTTATAAACACATTGGCCGGGCTCAAATTCAAAAGATAGACCAGCTTCATTTGATAATTAAACTCAGCCAGACAAGACAAGAACAATTTGTTGTGGTGTTGCTATAATTGTGGGTCTGTGTTTGGACAATGCAGACAAACCCAAGAGGCTGAGGGTAGGTGGGTTTTATTATGCAACAAAGATGCACTTGAGTGGAAAGTAGGCTATAAATTTAAGTTCATGGAAGCAGAGCTAACTGTGAGTGGAGTCGAAAAAGGACCAGTTTAGTGGAGAGAGAATAAGAAAGACTGATCATATGTATTTCTGTTTTCAAGGAAGGTGGAGAGTGTGTGTGTCTGTGTGTCTGTTTGTCTGTGGGAATATATATTTTCGTTTTGTCTGACTGTGGTGATGTGTTTGAGAGTACTTGTGAATGAGCAAAGTAGATGTGTCTGTTCATGTGATTATGTATTGTTATATTTCAAAATTATGTTGATTTGAATATGCGTTTTCTCTTGGTCACATAAGACTGATCTGGACAAGACATTAAATGTAATGCTTGTGTAGTCAATCAGAGTTGGGTTTTTAATGTTAAAACGATTGGACATTTGAAAATTCCAGAGATGTTACCATCTGAAAAAAACTTGATTTGATCAGCTACCACTGAATACTTGGAGCAGTATTATAGGTGGCCCTTCTGCTAAAAATCTGCTTATTTATCACTACCTCTAAAAATAGGTGGAATACAAATCAAAATTGCCAAGAATTTGTTTTTGCAGGAAATTACCATCAATATATTGAACAGTTTTCAATGAGCACCGTAAAGTAACATGGATGGGTCTAAATCAAGATAATACTACATTCTTTGTGTAATGAAGTGACCAGCGAGCAATACATTTCTAATAAAAGCATGCACAAAGCAATCTTAAAGAATGAAACTAAAAACCAACTAAAAGATATATAGACAGTGATTTATTTGGCACTACGGAGTCATGGTAAGATGATGAGAATTGAAATGGACCAATAGTATAGGGGACACAATGATGCCAATATTACCAACAAGGGTTGGCACTGGGTGCAATAACCAAGCCTCTGGGGCCTAGAATCTTCTCCATCCTACTCAGTCACTGTGTATGCCTATGTTTAGGAGGTGACCTTGTTGAAATCGAGACACGTCTATCACTCCATTTTCTGAGTAGCCTAGCAAGGGATTGACACACTATGCTCCTTCCTGGCAGCCTAGATAAATAAGGCTTTTTTTTCTTTTTTTTCATGGAGTATCTCTTAACCAGGAAACCACAGACAATCCAGACTGTGGGGCCATTGCCACATTAGAACCCATCCCAGACCACCCCTGCATTTACCTATTGCTGAAATACATTTGTAAAATCACTTTATGTTGTCCGAAGGTATTGCTTATTTGTTGTGCAGGTATTGATCATTAGGTATTCATCATTGTTCATTGCTTTATACATATTATTCTCTCTATTTCAATGTTTTGAATTGTTTTATTCATTTATGGCTACTGTTTCAAATACACATAGAACATGTTAAACTGTGCTCTGTAAAGCGCTTTGGTTAAAGGCGCTATATAAATAACACATCATTATCATTAAACATTCCATGCAAATCTGTTACATTTATCTTTTCTGTTTTTTTATATCATGTTATGTTTCATTAATGCTTCTGTGCCCTGTTTCTCTGTTGCTTTGACAGAATATACATGGACCAATTATAATTAATCAGCTTTTTTTCTTTTTTGTTGTTTCTTTTACTTGCATGTATTTTGACTGAACTCCTGGGATAATAATATATTATTATATGTTCTGTTGTCCGTGTTCACATACTTGACCCTATTTGCATCTCTCTGTATTTCTTAGTAGTTTCATTTTTATGTCACATGTACCTATTGAAAAAGGTGCATGTGTGACCCTACTCTTTCGGATATGTATAGCTCTGCCCCATCCAATGCACACCTAGTGTATTCATACTCACTATCGCATCTTCTCACTATGGCTCCAAGCACAACCACCACCCCCCTCTTCTTTAATACATCTTTGACACCCACCACTTCTGCTTGTCTATATAAAATCATCTCCCTCTATATCTATCCCTCTCTCTATATCCATCTTTCCCTTTTTATCCATCTCTATCTAACAATCTTGATATCTTTCTCTATACATCTCTCTATCCCTCTCAATCCCTACATGTCTTTCCATCTCTCCATATGAATTGCTCCATCTAGGTCCATCTTTCTCTTTCTCTCAATTTCCTTTTTAAACAACTTTCATTTAACAGACTGCGAGTACAGCAGCAAGAGACAAATCACATACAGTATTGTTTCTGAATAATGTATTACATTTTTGCATTCCATATTTAGGGACCTATGATCAGACCCTTCTCTAGAGCCCACAACATTTACCCTCCACCAGGCCATTTCCCAGACATATACCCAGCCACAAGCACTGTATATATTACAAAACATTTGTCCTCCTCCAGGTAGGTCACAGTAGAGAGAATTGTCTCAGAATAGGTTGTTTCACCAGAACCGCTGGGAACTTTTCTGCATATTCTATGAATGGCATCCCGGTCGATCTATATCTCTCATATCACACCTCACATCTGGCAGTGATTTATTCCCCCACCAAGATGTCCCCTACCTTTACCCACCACATTTGGGCCACCGGGCTGGCAGGGTGTTTCCAATAATTATCTTAACGGCCACCAGTAGGTGGCCTAGGAGGGTGGCCAGATGGCCGGACACATGCACTATGCCCTTCCTTGAATCTCCCAGGAGAACCATCAGGGGATCCATTGGCAATTTCAGGCTGGTGATCTACTAAATCTGAGCCAACACCTCTTTCCAGAATAATTTTACCTGCCACACGTCCACAGCATGCGCATTGGGCAGCCTTGCGCTAATGAATGAAGGAAATGCAATTGAAAATCTACGCTCAGACTATGATATGAGAAGGGGAGTACTCTAGGAAAAAAATGTTTTTTAAACAATGAAAAGAGATTTTTAGAAAAACGAAAATGTAAATCACATTAATTTTGCTGGGGCTGAAAATGACACATATGCTTTCAACTGTGAGAAAGGCACATAGGAACCACGGTTTTCTGTAAAAATTACAGGGGCAACTCAAAGGTTTGCTTTGGGCAATGGGAATACTCACAATGGGAACACGACTTGTGTTTAATATGGCAGATGCAAATGGGAATCTGTTTTTAAACAAACCATTTAGCAAATGGGAGAATGGGTTTTCCGCTCTTAATGAAGTGACTTCCTGGGGAATATTTTATACATATAATGACTCGCAAAACACAGAGAAGGGATAGGTAGTTTCAAATGCTACCTATCCCTAGCCCATGAATTAATGTGGGAATCCATTGATTTAATACGCCAAAGGATCTACACACACATAAACTGGGAATTCGTAAATGGGAAATAGCGAAAATACACAGACATACAATGAATTCTTTCACAGAAAAATTACTTAATTATGCAGGCAAACAAAGGACTTTTTAGAGGGAACAGAAATATGATCAAATGGTGAAAAAGGGATGATTTTGTTCTATAGGAAAATTACTTAAATGCACAGGTGATTCCCATCAAGCAAAGGTGCTCGCCAGCAGTTTATGATTCAGAGCACTTAGGCTGTAATAAAAACATGCCTGAGCTAGCATCTAGCCTTTGAGGCTCTTGGAATGTGGTCTAATCTCAAACAGGCCCCCTCTTAACATCACAGCAACACATGGCAGAGGGTGTGGGCAGGTTTAAGGAGGGAGCTGAGCTCCCTTTGTGTAAAATTGCAAGACATGCTTTTCATCATGTGATAGCCATAATATCCATCCCAGAATATTCATATGTGGATTTCCGGGAAGCTGTCTGCAAGCTGCTTCTGTTGAGACCAAAAGATTTTCATGACACCTACACAACCCAGGTTATTTAGGAAAATATTTTGGGGCATTATTGGTGTGACTGAGAAATATGAAAAATTGAGGGAACATGAAGAAAGTGATCAATATTCTGCACACTGAGCGCCAGATGTTTCATGAATATAGTGGTGGAGGAAATAAGGGAAAACCGTGATGCTGTCATAGAATAACCTACAAACTTCTACGTCGGATCATTTGATTCACAAAAACATATTGGGTCTCATTATGTCCCTGGTGGTCCCATAATGAAGGGTGACGGTACGAGACTGGCACCCTTCATTACGGGAGCGCCTATTACGAAGTTCCCTTTGCGGGACATGGAACAGACATCTGGTAAAACCCGACGTCCTTTCCGGGTCCCACGAGGGGAACAGGGAGCTAATAATGGGCTGTAATTAACGTGCCCGTTATTAGCTCCCTCCCCGTTCCCATTGAGCCCTCTGGGGGCTCAAATGGGAATGGGGATTGGTTCCTTCAAGGAGAAATTACCGGATCCTCCAATGTTGGAATGACCTGGTTATTCCCCATTGAAGGAACACAGTATTTGAGCCCAATATGGAGGCAGCCATGGTGCTAATAGCACCGTGGCTACCTCCATACTCATAATGAGGCCCATAGTGTCTGAATATGCTGGCATATGTGGCATAATCTGTTGAGAAATGGTATTTATTAAAATGTCAGATTTCCTGGTACAGAGCCAAATACAACCCCCTGTCTTTGTCACATGATGGATGGGGTATTCTCTCCTGGCTTCTCAAATCACTCTCCCATTCTCTGGACCTACCGGCTTGCTGAGAGTGAGGGAACCCTTGACCACTGCCCTATCAGTTGTGCGAGAAGGATGACTCATCAGTGATGTCATTTGGCTTATAATTAGGTTACTTCTCTACTGGGTATTCTCTCTACAAAATCTGAGGTGTGTAGCTGACTAAAATCTGGAGCTATTCTTGCTAAAATTGGGCCTAGTCTTGGAGTGAAGCAGGGAGCTGGAGTAGCTGATTTGGAGGACAGGGAGAGGCCTTGATTGACCCCCTTGATGGTCCAAGCAGTGAAGCCCCGGCACCCCTTGATGACCATAAAGCCTTTTACTCTTGTAAGTATAGACCTCCAAAGCTATAGATTAAACAAGTCCTCCATTCTTAAGCACTACCCTAGAGATTCCACATGGGAAAAACCCCCTATCCTATCTGTCTGTGAAATTCAGTCCTTTTTCTATTGAAGAGTATTTTATTTGTTTGTGCATTAGTCATCCATGCTTACATCACCATGACGACGGGCCTTGAAGCCTCAGTTTCCATTTGGAAGAAAAGCTGGTAGAGGATTTGGGCCTACCTCTGCTGAAAGCAGTTTTTAACCAACCTTGGCAAATGCACAAAATATGAACATGGAAATCCTTGCAAAAATAATTTCCTACAAGCAGTGATCGCAGAAGGTCAAAATACATATATATAAAGACATTAGCTGTGCATTTGGATGCCTCAAGAGTACATTTTAAAGGTCCAATTGCCATGTTACTGGGTACAACTTTTAGCCGTGAAACTTTCTCACTCTGTTGCAGTTAAAAATCTCCATGTAGATTCTGTGATGGGCTCATGATGAGCAAACTCACAGTTCCTTTCTTGCCTTCCTGCACTCATTTTGAAGAGCATGTCTTTAATACAGAGGCAAAAATGGATTTTGAAGGCCATGATTTTGGTCAAAGTGAAAGCTCCTATTTTGCTGTGCAAGCTTGCAAACATTTTGGTCATTTTTATTTGCATACTGGATGCCAGCGTTTCTGACAAAAGTACTTTAGCTATTTGAGACTTTTTGCAACTGTACTCTCGTGTCTTTCCCTTCTATGGGGCAGTGATTATTTTCAGGCATCTCCAGGCTTTGATGCCTAAATTGGCTCCTTTTTGTTTAGGCATTGCAGGGCCTTATTTCCAGGTGGATTCACAATAGGCCTTTCATTATGGGGTGCCCTCTACTGACTTTGGCCTTTAATCATGGTATTGAGGGCTATTTCACCCCACACATGACAGTGTGTTTTGAATGCATGTATATGGACAACATAGGTCCTCCAACACCTGACAACAAGTAGAGATATTTGTTGATCATAGTAGATTAGTACACAATGTTCCCCTAGAACAAGAAAGCTGATTGTAAGGAGGTGATAAAGGGTTTGCTGTCCATAGTAGCCATGACCACAGTGATTACTCCAAGCTGACAATGTTCCAGCCTTTTCAGGCTAAGCCTTAAGAGAGGTCCTGTCAAGCTGGGGTTGATCTTTGCACTTCTTTAAATCTGCTTTTTCCCAAAGGCTAATGGAACATACAGAGTGCCAATGGGATAGTAAAGCAAGCCTTGGTTAAAATACATCCTATCTTCTGGTGGGAATTGGGTGAATATTGTACTTATAGTGCAGCATAGCATAAATAACCTACCTTGCCTTTCCCAGTATGAGGCTAAACTGCCTTATGAGTTGCTATTTGGCACTCCCATGTATATGCCTGATTTATACAATCCTTGTAGTTCTCTCACCAGGCTAGACCAGCTGTTTCTCATAAATCTCCTGAGAGACTCCATCCATGGTGATGATGCACCACAGCACCAATACAAGTCACAGAACACCTTAAAGTCTGAGGAACCATGACAAAGAAGCACTTGGACCACGCTACAGACCTCCGGTGAAAGAACTGGCACTTGATTCTAGAACAGCAGTCCTATCAGCCCTGCCTCCTAAGAAAGGTACTCGCCAAATGTCCTTCGACCACCTTAAGCCATCTGCAGATGGTTCCATCCCTGGTCCTGAGGGAGGAGATGCTGTTGGTAGACCGTTGGCAGACCGTGGTTTACACCTTGTTAACCCTGCTTTCGGTCTCCATCATACGCTTGTCTAGTGCTGTTATTTTATGAGACAGATCGGCAATGCTATTATGGATTTCCTTCTTGATGTTTCATAACATGTCCTGCAGATCTGTTTTAGTGGACACCTGAGGCAGTAGCCCCTGGAAGGTGTCCGCAGCATGAACCTGAGCTGAAACCGTTTTGGGCCGTTTGGCTTTATCCATCGGTTGTAGCATCATAGTGATGTCAGCATGCTTACCTCCTTTTGGTGTTCACCACAGACTCAGAGCCAGTCGTGGTGAGGGTTCAACTAGAACAGTGGTTTTACTTCCGTTTGCCACTGTTCACCCCCAGTGGAGCATTCCTCTTCCAGTGTCCTATCCCCACTGGAGAAGTTGTGGGAGCCTGGAGGACAATCTCCTCCTGGGAGGGGCATAGGGGACCGTATGTTGCCAGTTATGTGTATCTTCGCCAAGCAGGGGCGTTTATCCGAGGGACGGGACTCTCAGCATCACTGCTCCTGGACACAATGCTAGAAGGCAAAATTAGACCCACCGAACACCCCTCCCAGCCGAAGGGCTTTGGGACAGCTGGGCTTTCAGGGGACTGGGCCGTTGGGGGGGATCAGAGCACATGACCTTTGTGAAAAGTTCTGCAAAGGCCTAGTCGGTTCACAAATGGACCACAATCCCTAGGGATGGTTTATAAAATGTCCAGGAATTAGCAAAAGGAGGGAGCACAAAAGCCAAACGTCTTCGATTGTGCATCAGGCCACCAGTGGGTCAGCGAATCCGTCCACTGAGCCTTTGTGCTCATCAGCACACACAGCCCTCCAGGCTCCCGAGCAGCGCTCCACTGTCATCCACGTGCGCTCTACTCACCCTTCTACAGGATGCACTCAGCCCAATTGGGGCCACGGGGCTCACAGCAGTTCGGTAGAGTCAGCCATCTCCCTTTATCAATCTCTGTATTTATATTCATCTCTCTATGCCAACAAACATATTTATACACATCTATCTCTTTCCAGAGCGTATCTCTCATTGATGCAGGTCGGAATGTTCACCAGGATCTCATTGAGGTTGGTCTAGGCAGGCTCGGGCTTTAGCCTCTGGGAAGAGGTTGATACATGATGTTCCAGTTGTTTGAGTCGGTGGGTGGTGGTCGTCGAATTGGTGTCTTGAGAGGATCTGACAAAGGGGTGTGGAGACCCCGTCAAAAATCTCCAGGTGATTAGACCAAAGCTATCCTGTCCTAGTGGTCCAGATCCTGCTCTTGAACCTAGTGGACCTTGCCCTTCTGATGTCACACTCAAAGTAGTTGGCTCTAGAGGAAGTGGTGGGAACAGGAAAGAGAAAGAGAGATGATGGGAACCAAAATGGTGGACATAACCTTCCGTTGAACAGAGCAAACCTGCATTCTCTAATCCCGCCCCCTCCCTTCTCGCTTAGAACAAAGAGACAAGCGGCATCCTGATGTGTAGTGACTCCTTTTGAAAGGTTGCTCTCCTTTGATGCTTGGGTCCAGGACAGCTGTGTGACTGTCTCTGGTGGATGATATGTCATAGGGGGGGCAGTCAAAATGACACTTTCATTTTGACAGCACCACCACTGCTGTGCATGGACAGGTGTGAACAACCTGTTCTCAGGATATTAGGCACAGCTTGTACCCTACAACTCAGCACCACCCCTTGGCAATTACGATAGGCGCAAGGGTGCCGAAATGTGTCCAGATCTTCAAAACCAATGTCATAACTGAATACATGCACGATAGTTAATTCCTTTTTTTGGAAACAAGAAACTCTGATTTAAAAGTAAAATAAAACATATTTTATGTACTGTGAGAAAACATGTCAACAGTGTTGACACAGGCACACACAATCCTGGGTGTTGTGGGCTACCTGTGTACGTTTCTAGTGTAGATTGAACATGTGTGACCACCCTGCCGGAGAGAATAAATGACGGGCCAGATTTTTATCAGCGCACAAGCTGTAGATTCAATGATTTATGAAGAAGTCGTGGTCCAGTCTGATGGAATTTTCCCAAAATAAATTCATGTAAACAACTTGCCACAAAGAAGCAGTCAGCGCGCAGCTCGGTATGTGTAAACAGCCATAACAGTTGAGAATAGCCGTGTAATCTGCTGGAATGGCTGGCAGACTGGAGACATCCAGCAGAGTCTCCCCAAGCAAATCACCTTTGGCTCCAGTCCTCCTGACATCATGACACCAAACATTGCACTCACTTTTCAAACATTTTTATGATACCATCATCTGCAAGTGGCAACATCCCTTCACTTCTCCAGGCCAAAACATTTAAATCACAGTTAAAAGACCTAATCCCATTTCAGACGCAATCAAACGTTCAAGACATCACCCCCAAGCTAGCAAAAAACGGCGCTACAGTGCAGCGTACTATGGTCTGAGGTCTGTCTATTGATGACCTGTTTATGTATTCCTAGAAATGCACTTAACACACGCGGAGCACAGTTTTCAAGGCACACCATACAGTGAGGTTGGTTTTTCCAGTGTTTGGATGATTCTCGCAAACCGCCTGGAACTATAAGGTGGCTTTCTGTCATGTGTGTGTGTACATACCTCCCTGTAGGGAAAATGTGATATTTTTCATGAAAGGGTTTCTGAAATGGTCAACCTGTTGCTTATTACATTATGCAATGATATCATGTGTCCATGCCTAAATATTCCATTTGGTATATGATGGCTGGCAGCAGTTACCAGTAGCTACCGTTTGCTTGATGAAGCATTATATGTTATTGCTTCTGGGCTAGTAAATGGAGGCACACAGTGTGACACAACAAAACGTCTTTTGTTACAGAAACAGCTGTTAACATTCGCTCGGCTTAGACACGCAAACGGCTCCAGGATATTCCGCACCGTATTAAATATTAAAACTGTCTGAGTATAAAGGAACGAGTATTTATGGAAAAGTATTGCAGAATATACTTGTGGCATTGCTATCTGAAAGACACCATGGTCGGACAGGCTTATAGGGCAATATGCCTATGGGCGAACCAAAAACACAAAATGCTTGTGTGGGCCAGTTTTTTGGGTCAAAGTGGGGCTTTTATTTGGACAATGTGGGCCAGTTTGATGACTTCATTCGCTATGCAGCTAATAGTTTTGACCAGTATTCCTGAATAAATATTTTTTTTAAATGTACAACTGTCAACACATTTTTTTGCAAAAACCTTCTCATTGAGTACTATTCAAACAGCATCACAAAAGGAATGAATTCCCATTTGCAACTGTAGGCCACTTTTTCGTTGGTGCCCCAGTCAGACCCTGAAAGACACCTGCTATCGCACTGGCAGGCTGGGGTCAGAGAAGAAGTAGGCCGAATAGGTCAAAGAGTTAGGTTATGTTTGAATATTCAAGACAGGCTGCATTAAAAAAGCACTATATGTGTGCCTTGTCGACCTCAAGACTGCTTTACACTCTGTGCCCAGGGAACTACTCTGGATGACAGTAGGTAGGCTAAAAGTGCCTACACGACTACCAGAAGCCATGAGCAGGCTTTATAATAAAAATACTGCTGTTGCAAGGCATTGGCCTAGCTCTGAGCTGGGGGCAAATTTGCCGCATATTTGCCAATTTTCGGTGCTATTACCTCTGGCGGGAAATCCGCCGGCGGTAATATCACGAAAATTCCCCATTGGGCCCATTGGGGAATGAGGAATTCCCAAATGGGTCCAATGGGAAATGGGAACCAACCGTTCAGCCAAACCTGTGACCCGGTGCTAATAGCACCAGGGGGTTTGGCGGTAGCACTAGTAGCCCTTGCAGTAATAGCGTCGGGGCTACAGCCCAACTCGTGATGAGACCCTATAATGTTTAGTGTGGGTAAAACTCGGAGTGATTCTTATCTCGCTTTAGGATGTGCGATTGTAGAACGAGTTTTGCACTTTGATCACTACCTCACCGTACACTTGGCTGAGAGCTTCAAGTGGAAGAACCAAGTGATACAAATTGAACTTGCCCTAGCAAAAATCTGCAGGGGCAATATTAAATTTGTGAAAGCCTATGGCCTCTGGAATCTAAGTTAACACAATGAAAAGCATGACATTCACCATTCTGGGGCCGAATTTACAATAACGTATCAAGATTAAAGAGCCAAGAGAACAGTTTCTTTAAAAAGTTATTTATTTGATTCGCATATAGCAGAAAGCTTTGCATATACAACATATAAAAACATACACCAGCAATACATTAATTATTACAAAATACTGTTCAATATTAAAAGTCTAAAAACAGAAGAGTTCACATCTAGCAAATAAAAACATATCACATATCCAATATCTTCATGATTTCAACGCACTTCCAATAAAATTTTACAAGGTAAAATATCAAGTTATGATATGATATCTTATGATATGGCATTTATAACGCGCCTATGTTTCAAGTTAATATCGCAACCTTTAAGAAACTCAGACCATATCATAGTAAGGTCTGCCATATCAATACAACTGTTATACACTTTCAAATATTACCACCGTAGATCTGCTAAGCTTTCTCCTCCAAGTGATAAGTGTTCCAAGGTTTCAATAATGTCGACACCACACAGCCTACAATAGGGTATATTACGCTGAGTTTCGCAACTGGGCACCCTGGGTCAATAAGCCAATACTTACATTAAATTGTAGCCTTACATATTGCTTAGCTATTGCACCACTAGGAAATGCTGATATATATCAGGGTTTAGTGCCACTTCTTGTGAAATAATCACAGAAAACAGTATGATTTTTGCCAGAAAGCAGATTGATTAATTACTGTTTGTTGCTGTGCTCTCCATTTTTTTGTTTGAGGCAGATCTTTTTGACATTGGCGGCTCCAGGACGTGTCTGCAGGTGTCCGCAGGGGAAGCTAAGGAAGCCAGACACCAACAAAACTGTGAGTATGGCATGGGTGGGGTGTAGAGCAATCACTCTACTCCAGAAAGCCCCTGTCACTCTACCTTACCTTCCATAGCATAGACTGCCATAGACTTAAATCAAGACATACCTAGGAAGACTTGCGACCACTGTAAATGGATTGTAAATACTGCCTTACGATGCACATGAACTTACTTGCCAACTTTAGCTAGTGCCACACGTGTAGGGAACTGAGCTTTAGCTATTCTTAACATGCACCACACCTAGAATTCTGAACCCTAGCCTGCGTCGCATCTAGATAGAAATGTGATTGTTAGCATGTGCCTCACTCAGGATTCTTAACTCTAGCTTGCGTCGCATCTAGATAGAAATAGGATCATTAGCATGTTAGAAGTGTCCTCAATATCCTCTGTGAAAAGTCGATTTTAGAAGTGTGCCCAATAGCCTCTCTGCTAAAGTTGAACCTAGAAGTGTCCCCAATAGCCTTCTGTGAAAACCGAATTTAGAAGTGTCCTCAATAGCCTCTTTGTTAAAGTTGAATCTAGAAGTGTCCTCTATAGCCTCTTTGTTAACGTTGAATTTAGAAGTGTCCCCAATAGCCTCTCCAAGAAAGCAGAATTTAGAAGTGTCCCCAATAGCCTTTTGTGAAAACTGAATTTAGAAGTGTCCTCAATAGCCTCTTTGTTAAAGTTTGCATTTAGAAGTGTCCCCAATAGCCTCTGTGAAAGTAGAATTTAGAAGTGTCCCCAATAGCCTCTTTGTTAAAGTTGAAGTTAGAAGTGTGCCCAATAGCCTTTGTGAAAAGTTGAATTTAGAAGTGTGCCCAATAGCGTCTGTGAAAAGTAGAATTTAGAAGTGCGCCCAATAGCCTCTCTGAGAAAGTTGAATTTAGATATGTGCCCAATACCCCCTGTGAAAGTAGAATTTAGAAGTGTCCCCAATAGCCTTTTGTGAAAACTGAATTTAGAAGTTTCCTCAATAGCCTCTTTGTTAAAGTTGAATTTAGAAGTGTCCCCAATAGCCTCTCTGTGAAAGTAGAATTTAGAAGTGTCCCCAATAGCCTTTTGTGAAAACTGAATTTAGAAGTGTCCTCAATAGCCTCTTTGTTAAAGCTGAATTTAGAAGTGTCCCCAATAGCCTCTGTGAAAGTAGAATTTAGAAGTGTCCCCAATAGCCTCTTTGTTAAAGTTGAAGTTAGAAGTGTGCCCAATAGCCTTTGTGAAAAGTTGAATTTAGAAGTGTGCCCAATAGCGTCTGTGAAAAGTAGAATTTAGAAGTGTGCCCAATAGCCTCTCTGAGAAAGTTGAATTTAGAAGTGTGCCCAATACCCCCTGTGAAAGTAGAATTTAGAAGTGTGCCCAATAGCCTCTGTGAAAGTTGAATTTGGAAGTGTGCCCAATAGCCTCTGTGAAAGTTGAATTTAGAAGTGTCCTCAATAGCCGCTGTGAAAAGTCGATTTTAGAAGTGTCCCCAATAGCTTCTCTGTGAAAGTTGAATTTAGAAGTGTGCCCAATACCCCCTGTGAAAGTTGAACCTAGAAGTGTCCCCAATAGCCTTTTGTGAAAACTGACTATAGAAGTGTGCCCAATAGCCTCATAGTGAAAGTTGAATTTAGAAGTGTTCCCAATAGCCTCCTTAGAACATTTTAGAAAACACTTGAATGACCATATAACCCACCATATGCTTACTCTCTCCTTTACACCACCACTCAACTAGAACAGAGAGATACTATGACACCATTCGGTATAACTGTTCTCATACCAACATTCCGTCTCATACTCCACATCACTCTATGTAAACACTGCTGGTTACACACCCCCAGCCAGGCGTTCTCCTCAGGCCTAACGCAGCCACATCCGGTCTGGATTAATCCTGCCAGAACGAACACATACCCTTGACCCCTCAACCACCACACCTACCGCTAAGAAGCAGCTATTACACAAATACCGCACAAGCTGCACACATACATGGTGCCCACACGCACCTTTGACTCTCTACTCCCTCTACTGATCTGAACTTCGGTTCCCCAAGGGCGTTCAACCTACCAGCGCCTTCAGACCATACCAATGGTATATAAGGCGCTATATAAATGCAAAAGAACAATAACAATAACAATAACATAGACTGCTCCATCTAATCTCACACCACAACATCCTGCATGCCATTTCATGCAGGTGCTAATCATCTTTCCCAGGGTACCCAGTGTAAGATAGTTGTACATGTCACAGAAGGCATCTACAAATGCACCAATCATGGTATCAGCTTCTAATTGTAACAATTTGTCACAAAATAGGATGGTTTTCCTAATTGCATCATACGTAATTCCTGGTAACTCAAACTCCAGATACAATAGTTCAACTGGTAGTGTCAGTGTTACTCCAAAGATTTTATGGAGAACGCTCCTTTCATATCTTCCCAAGATACCTGTATACTATAAAATATGATCGAACACACTTTCGTTTGGTAGAGCAACATATATCTAGCTCTATATATATCACCAACCCATTATTGCATGCATATGTCCCCAGGGATTCAACAAGGCTGTGGAGACCCTGTAGAGTATGGTCTACCAACACCAAATCATCAGCATAGACTAACCAACTTAAAAAGTGGCAAACTACTTTGACAGGACATAATGTTGGATTTATGAATTCAAGACCCATATTGGAAAGATACAGGTTAAAAAGGGTGGCAGCGACCACGCATCCCTGCTTGAGTCCACATCGGGTAGTGAAGGGGGTGGTTAGGCTGCCCTCACCATCTATCCTGGTCCTAACAGAGGTATCAGTATAAAGAAGCATTAACATCTTCAAAAGTCCTGCTGGTATATTCCAAGCTATAAGGTTTTTTCCATAAACGAACTCTAAGAACAGAATCAAATGCAGCTGAAAAGTCTATAAATGCTGCATAAACTTTAGCATTCCTTCTTTCCCAAGCGTATTCAATAGAGGATACTAGTACAAATAGGTTGTAGGCCATGTTGGAATGTTCTATAAAGCCGATCTGGTTTGGGGGAAGAATCCTATTTACAGCAATTCAGTCATTCAATTCAATCAACAGAACTTAAGCAAATATTTTAGAGGGTACATTTAGCATCGCCAACATGCTATAGTTAGCTGCTAGATTCCACGGTCCTTTTTTATGCACCAGCAAGATTTGACTTTCCCTCCAGGTCGGTGGTATAACACCAGAGGTGCCTATATGGGAAAAAAGCAAATAGAGGCCGGGGGTCCAAATGTCAGGATTTGATTCAAGCACAACATTACAATTTCAATTGGGCCCAGAGGCCCTCATTTATTTAGGTGCCTGATGATATTAACAATATTGTATGGTGTAGACTGGCATTTCCAAGTATCGGCTATGGGTGGACCAGTGATGCCATCACTCTCTTTCAGTCCCAGAGTTTTAGGAATATGTATTTCCCATTCTGGCTCATTAATACCAATGGTTAGTAACCCACGTGGTTTTGTAATACGTTTCAATTCCCAGAACCGGTTGGTATCTTTCTCTAGTTCAAACTGGACAATGGCCCTCATTACGACCCTGGCAGAAAGTGACTGACCGGACCGCCACAGCGTAAATAGCGTTTCCGCCATTGCACGATGGAGCAAAGTGCGGCCCATTCCGACCCATCGGGCACGAGCACCACGGCATGGCGGAAGTGCAAAGTCCGCGATGGCGGAAATGACCCCAAAACGGCCCACACCGCCGCCGTACGGCGCCCTAGGTGCAATACCGCCACCCATCTTAGCGGACACCGCAGTGAGCGCCAACCGGAAAGTACGGTGACCGTAAATATACGGAAACGGAAGTAAAAACATGGGCCCGGAACGGGAAACATCCCGCCGTACACCTATAAAACCACAAAATCCACACAACCCTGAAACACACCCCAACCCGTCATCCACCCTAGCGAAACCAAGAAAAATGGGAAAAGTAGCGAAGAAAGCGTGCGACCGCAAGCGGCAGGTCCACTTCTCCCGTGAGGAACTCACCGTGCTAACAGAGACCCTCCAGGAGAATGCTGCCGTCGTCTTCTCGACGCAAATGACCAGGACGGCACTTGCGAACAAGAAGGCCATATGGGCTCTGGTGGCACAGCGGGTAAGTGCGGTGGGGACCGCACCCCGCAACCCACAGCAATGCAGAAAGCGATGGGACGACCTGCGGATACGCGTCCGTAGCATACTTTCTGCCAACCGCAACATTGCCACAGCCACCGGGGGAGGATCGGAATCACCCATCAAGTTGACCCCCTGGGAAGAAATCTGTGCCTCCACCATTGGAATGGAGAGCATAGAGGGAGTCGGAGGGATGGAGAAAGGAGTGCAGACATCCGAAGAATCAGGTAGGTGGCCCAAATGAAACAAAGCTAAATCCACAATGTCCAATCATGTGAAGTACCATGTGTCCACATAGTGCAACAGAAACACATGTCCAGGAGAACGTCCACACACATTGGCCTGATAGCGCACTTTAAAACTCACAATAAATACATAAATAATTAAAAACCCCTAAAACACCCACTACACGTGCAGCAGGCACACCCTAACTGCAGGCTGCCAAACAACTGCACCTTCACTCCACACACAAATGAAAGCAGCTCCAAGGCCCCGACCCAAATCACCCTCAGGTACCACCCCAATGCATGTGATACAATGCCATTCCAATTCCCACAGACCCATTAATAACCCTCGCCCTCCTTTACTCCACCACAGGGTCCGATCCAAACGACGAGCATCAGGACACCCCTACCAGCACACCTGCAAAGAGGGCCAAGACCAACGGCCAAAGACCCTCCACCTCAGCTGCACGCATCAAGACATGGCAGCAGCACAAATCAGGTGGCAGCACAGAGGAGGGAACATCAACAGGCACCCCAGCAGCCAGCATGCCCGCAACAGCAGCACCACAGGTCCCCCCAATGGATGCCACAGAAGGCACTGCCTCTGGTGGCAGCAGCACCATAGGTGACACCCCATTGATGGCAGCATGCTCCGACACAGAAGACGGGGATGTCGAAGTCAGATCCATCCATGACCTGTCCCAATCCCCCTGTCTGTCCCATCCCGTACAACATGAGGATACCACGCAGGGGCACCCACAAGACGACGACTGGCCATCCCCCACAAGCCCTGTGGCAAGGCAACATGAGGTCACCAGCCCCTCTGTGACACCACCGCAAATGGCCATGGCCCAGCAGAGGCAACAGTCCCTCGACCAGTTAATCGTGCAACAGCAGCAACTGGCCACGCTCCTCAAGGACCATGCCGATGAATGTGGGGGCACTAAGGCAGACATAGAAACATCAACTGAGACACTTAGGGCAGAAATGGAGAGAAGTACAGAGACACTAAGGGCACAAATGGAGAGTAGCACCGAGTGCCTGAGAGTCCAAATGGAGAGTAGCACCGAGAGCCTGAGAGTCCAAATGGAGAGAAGCACCGAGAGCCTGAGGGGGGAACTGCATGCGACGTCCAAAGACGTATGTGCCGAACTTGCCGCAGTGCGCCGTGTGCTCACTGAGCTCTCACAAGTAGGAGGGTGGAGGGGGTGTGTTGGGCTCACTTGGGTGGCGGGTCGATAGGGTGTTCAACATGATATCACATATGCCATAAACAATGCACGATCAACCAATGAGATGTGTGGACAATAATCTTTGTGTACTAGGCCATCATAGGCGTACAGTCCATATTGTGCATGTACCAGACACACACAGTGCCACGAGTACCGTGTCCATGTATCAGCCACCAGGCGTGAGTGCTAGAAGCATGCATCAATGAGATGCTGACGAATGTCACGGCCCTCCGGTGCCTCGCAGACTCCTTGAGGTGCTGCCACATCCCCACCCTCATCATGACCATCATCAGGTGCTTGCAGTTCTGCGTCAGGGGGCATGGGCACATTTCTACGTACGCACATGTTGTGGAGCATGACACATGCCATGACCATCTTTGCAACCTTCTCATGGCGGTACAGGAGTGCCCCGCCAGACCTGCTGAGGCAGCGGAAACGAGTCTTCAGTAGGCCGAATGCCTGTTCAATGACTACACGGGTACGTGAGTGGGCATGGTTGTAGTCCTCCTCATGCTGGTCCCGTGGGTTCCGGACTGGTGTGAGGAGCCATCTCTTCAGTGGATATCCAGCATCACCTGTATGTGGACGATAAACGTATGATGTGGAATGCCATTGCTACGTACGCACACCCCCCCCTTCCTGCCAGGTCATTGCCGAATCACATACCCCACATCATCATGCATGAAATGAGACTCACCGAGTAGCCAGGATCTGTTCCCTGCGTGTCGCTCCATGTAGCGTGGTATTGTAGAGTTCCTCAAGACCATAGAATCATGGGTTGATCCAGGGAATCGGGCACAACAATGTGTAATGATCCTGTTGGAGTCACACACCATTTGTACATTCAGGGAATGAAATTGTTTTCGGTTGCGGTACTGGGCCTCCATGGCATGTGGGACGACCAATTCCACATGGGTGCAGTCGATGGCACCAAGGCAACCCGGTATGCCGCCAAGTGCATGGAATCCCACTTTTGTGTTGGTAATTTCCTGCTCCGAGCGTGGTAGAGAGATGTAGTCGTCTGCGTGCTGCAGGAGGGCATCGAGCACTTGCAATAGTGTCCGTGAGAACAGTGGCTGAGAAATGCCATGCAACTGTCCGACTGTGTGCTGGTAGGTGCCTGTGGCCAGGAAGTGGAGTACAGACACCACCTTCAGTAGGGGTGGGATGGCGGTTGGGCTATCTATCATGCTGACAAGGTCAGCCTGTGTCATGTCCACAATGGCGGCTATGGTGTCCCGGTCCAAACGGTAGAGGGTGTGGATCTGCTCATCAGTGAGGTTGAACGGATGTGCTCGGAGGCGTGGGATTGCGGGCTGCCTGCGTGGTGGTAGTGGCTGTGCTGGCGGCCCTTGCTGGCCCTGCCTTGGCCTCCTCCTCCTCCTGCGTCTCCTTCGTGCGGCCGGTTGTAGTTGGTGTTCGTCTTCTTCTTGGAGTTGGAGTACTTGCAGTGCTATCAGGTCCCCCAGGGCCAACATCGCGAGTCCTGCCGGTAGCATTTCGGAGTGGGTGTGGTTGTGGGAGGAGACTGGGTGTGCAATTTATGTGTTTTCAGGCTGTATGGCCTCCACCTGTGGTGATTCATTCCACCTGTGCAAGCTGCTCTCCCCTTTGGCCGAGCACGTCCCGCACACAACGCTGCAATTCGAGTAATGGCATCTTGCTATTGCAATCATGTATTTGTACCCGATGGCCGTGTAACATTGGTTGATATGTTCATTCTGCTATGGTCCCATTGTTTCACATACAATCTTTGCAGTCGCGAACAGACTTGTGAAGGGTCAGTGGAACGTAGTACTCGAGTAACGGTGGGCCCTCATGCATCACTGTACCGAGTTGCACCGACGGGCGGGGCGTCCCATTTGTGGGTGAAGGCAGTTGCCATTTTCACACACAGCCGCACTAGATGGATTAATTTGTGATTTCAAGCGGCCACAGATGCCTTTTCGACGTGATGTTGCAAATGAGGAATTCGAAGGGCGGCGCTTTCGGTTATCAGCTAGCGGCGAGGAGATGCCCACAGGTCTGACTGCAAATATAACGTTCTATTGTTCAATGTCCTTGAGACAGGGGCCATGGCGAGGATGCAATGATTGATATGAATAGTTTGGGATGCGCAATAGCGACGTGGGCGATGAGGCCGGACGTTCCCAAATACATGTTACTTCACAACACTGGAATTACGGGCTGGGGCACTGTGGATTTTGCAGGCTGCATAACGCACAGACTCAATGGATATTTCTAATGTTATGTGAGTAAATATTCAGGCGTTTTTATACCGGGATGAGGGAATGATGAATGGATGCATGGGCAGATGATTTGATACAGAGTTTGCCATGTACAGGGCTTCTTGGAATCTGTCCGCCTCCCCTGCGCTATGTGATGCAGGGCTGCCATAGTGGGACCATCGTCTATCTGGCCTTGTTGAGCCCTCCCTGTCTCGACGCGCCTTCAGACACTTGTGTCCATGCACGTTAACATTCCCATCAGATGGATTCTGTTTTCACAGACGCATGCACAGGTACACTCGTTTGTGATGGTGTTTACACCTCGATATGGATAGTTATGAGTCGCAAGTGGTTTTGGGGTGGTGATGATCCTTTGGAGTGGGCTAGCATGCATATGGCTGTGGATTTAGTGTGATCATTGAAGTGAGTTGTTCGAATGTAGTTCTGATGGCCATTCTGTTCTTTTTCTTTTCTTTTGGTTGACAGGTATCTCCTCCCCTTTTGCCACTGCCATCTGTATGCCACTCCTGCAGATGGCTTTTACTCCCGACACCTGCTGCTTCGTGTTAATCAGTGGAGCAGCATTACGATCTTATGGGACGATCGCCAATGGGCCACATGCCCTTACGCAGTACTAGTGGCTCGGAGCAACATTTCGGCCTTTCAGCTGGACTAGTGCCTCCCCATTGGGACGGCCCTGCGGTTCTGTGCGCTTCCATGTTGCCTTTTCGTACGTGAATGTGGCTCTGTGTACCATGATGGAACAGGGCGTCACACAAGTAGTAGCTGGTCATTTCTTGCGGATGCAGCCCACAATGGTGAAATGTGTTTTGGAGTTCATGGCCTAATGGCTGTATGGGCTTGGTGATTTTGTTGTGCATTAAATTTCTATTCTGATATGGGCCGTGTAGCGTTCTTCTTTGCAAGTGATGTGGCATATTCCTATTTGGGGAGCGATGTATTGTGAGGAGATCTGCATTGGGTTCCAGCTTCGGAGTTTAGTTGCGTGGTACTGTGCTGGGCGCGTTTGCCTACGAAGCCCAGTGAGGTCAGGGATGGGGGCTGCCAATATGACTGTTTGAATGATGTCATGCTCAGGGGCGGGGGATTAGGTTTTGTGTAACAGATGCCGGTCAGCCAGGTGGACTGGTGGAATGATGTGATTTTCGGAATATTGCTGGTCACAGGTGCATGTGTTTGCGTGCGTTTCTTGGTGGGGGACTGTGGTCATGTCCATTGGAATGGCTTCTGTATTCGTGCCATCTGTGCCCTGCAGCTCCCATTGGCCCCTCTTGTGATTCTTTTGTTCGTTGGCATGCATGGGTGACTTGTACATTTCACTGGTTGCATTGTGACTTCATTGCACCTACGGGGAGTTGTACTTTGTGGGCAGGGAGCGGTGTACAGGCACTCAGTGGGGCCGTTTACGGTTGATTCGCGATGCCGTACTTCTCACCATGGCGGAATGGTACTTTCCGCCGTGCTTGATGGCGTTAGGTACATGTCCGCTAGGGTCGGAATTCGCGTACCCTTGCGCCATGGTGGTATTTACGGTTTGGCATGGCGCGCGCGCGCGTACTTGGTGCAGTTAGCGTTGGCGTTCACTACGGTGTCGCTAATGGCATCGTACTTTGCGGTGACGGGTCATAGTCGCACCGAGCGCTATTCGATGGCGGTATTGCATTTCCGCCATCGTTTTTCGATTTCCGCCAGGGTCGTAATGAGGGCCAATGTCTTTCCAGGTGTTCCTATTATGTATTTTTTTATATTCAGTCAGCCATTTACCATATTGTATTTTAATTGATCTAATATAGTTACCAACCTCACTAGGGGATAAAAGGTCTGATGATGAAAGACAGCATTACCAACAGATTTCCTAAACTCTCGCTTGGCAGCAGCTATTGTAGGATCATAAACAATTTGTGAATTCTGTTTCCCATCACTTCTTTCTGCTATACTTTTATATTTGCACTTCTCCATTGAGGCTTCTTTAATGAATGTGACCATCTTTACAAAAGCAGAGACGATATCCACCCTATCAGCCCCAATGTTTGGATATTCGTAGCTTATATTAAATAAAGTAAGTAGTAGATACGAGAGATTTGACGGCTTTTCAATTTTTTGATCATTCCAACAAATTCTATTACCTTGTGTATTAATGGATATATTTCCATTTGTAGCTGTTAGGGTTTGCTGATCACAGTTTGGTAAGGATGTGAGTAGCAAACACAATGGGACGTGATCAATTTCACTACGAAGAATGATAGCCATGTCTTTAATAAGATGCAAAGCAATCTCGTTCACCAATATGTAATCTAGGGCTGAAGCTGATTTACCACTGACTCTGGTGTAGGCCATTGGGGTATCACCTACGCAGTTCCCATTCAACCTCGTCATGGCATACTCATCCATTAAGGACACCCATTTTTTACCCTGCCGCCTAGCTGCACTGAAAATACTATATGGCTCAGAGGAGTGAATGTCACACTGATTTAACCTATACATTTCAATAAGTGCAATAAAGACTCCTACTAATAACATAGGTACTATCCTATGGTATTTACTCAAAAGCCTTCCCACTGTTGCAACTTTCAATAATGTTGCTATTATTCAGGGGGTTATAAACATTAATCAGTACCAATCGATTTGAACAAAGGGACAAATCGGCACTAAGACCATCGACACAGGGCTCTGAATTTCATCAATTTTCCAGACGGAGGCAACTGATATCAACAACCCTAACTTAGGTTTCGCGTTAGGCCCTTTAAATGCAGTTTTGGAGATGGTTGTACGCCCATCAAAGTCGACCGGCTCACATAATCAAGTCTCCTGTAGCACAATGATTGAATAATTACTTAAGTAGGATATTAACCCACAATCACTAAAGATATGGGCAAATTCTCTAGTATTCCATGACATTACTAATTGGTTGTCAGTGAGACATTAGCACAAAATGAGTTTTAAAAATTGCAGTAAGCCATTGCCAATAACCACTTTCTACTTCATTAGTGGTAGGGTTGGTTGGATAGGCCCATCCTATTATCTGTAGGAAGATGCTCATTGCTAGATTGAATTTCGCAGTGGGCAGTTGTAGCTGATATATCACCTTTAAATAGGGGATTCATGTCCTGGTTACATTGATGCATGCAACATGGATTCACTGCAGGAACCTTCCCATTAGGTTTGATAAATCACGTTTTTCTTATCAGGGATAGGCACAGATGTTTTATGAGCTTTGGGTTCATCTATTTCACGAAGCAATTGCAACTTGCTTGCAGGAATTTGTGTAATAACACTTATATAACCCATTTTAAAGATAGCATCCTGATAAGATATTACATAGTCCAACAGAGCTGCCGTCCACACAAAAAGACTAGTGATGTTATTATAGCTGTGGTCTACTTAATCGACTAGTAATATGTCGTCGGATAATATTACACGCAACCAGTGCTCTGGATAAGATTTTGAGGTGGAAGTATTTTGCTCCCTATTTTTAAAATTTGAGAGTAAATATGATTTTAATAGAGTAAAAATAACTTTTCTCCTTTGCAAGAGAGTAAAATGTATGTGACATCCAGATGACGTGTGCAAAAACTGTTTGGCAGGCAATCATTACTATGCGGCAGCTTTCTGCATTGTGACAGAATGCACCTTTCATTATTTCTCTATGGTCTGGCCGTTTGAGTTCTACTGAATATAGTAAAATGTTGAAAAAAACAAAAACCTAGCCAATTACATAGTAAAGCAAACATGAATTGTATTGTGTGTTTTGAGGCTTCATAGCTAAATTGCCTTTTGATGTTTAATGAAAGTCTTCCTTTCCTGGAGCTATTACTACCTAATGGTATGCCAATGTTGTGATACAACAGTGCAGAGAGGCAATGACTCCATGCTAAATTCTATATCTAATCTCATAGTCAAATGGTTATTTATATAGCGCCTTTGGCAAAGTGCTGTACATAGAAGAAATTTACCACAATTATCACCAAACCGAAGTCGGTACTCCTTTATCGACCTCGGAAGGATGAAAGGATGAGTTGGCCTTGCCGGGAATCGAACCTGCAACCTACAGATCACGCACAGATCGCAGCACAAGTGCTCAACCAGCTGAGCTATATTATTGGATTCAGAGGTCGGTCAACTGAGTATCGACTGAGGTATAATAATCACAGTGCCTAGATATTGGATGAACCATGTATGAAGTGCTACATTACGTTAAATACCTATCTGTATTATCACAGGGACAGGTTTTGCTGAGTTTCAATTTCAATTACAAATGTAACCTTTGTTTGTTTTTGAACAGCGCTTGTACTTCCTGGAGAGTCATGTTTTAGATGTTTTAATTGTAGTCTTGAAGATTTGAGAGGCTAGAACACCTGCGATTGGTGTAATGACAATCACTCACCCTTGAGCAAAGACTCTGCTGCTACTGACCATTTATAGTAATGTACCCCATTGACTGCAAGGTTGAATTGACAAACTAGACCATGCATAATCATCATTTTACAAAGTGTTTATATAATTAGAGAGTAAAATAAATTCTAAGTGTAAACATGATCTGCTTCTGCATGATTATGCACACATCACAGGAACTCTGAAAAATACAATTGTGCAATACTGGGTTGCTTTCACTGGAAAAAAAGTATATTTGTTACAAAATATGAATTCTCAATGGTAACTTAGTTTTCATCTTATTAATTATACAATCCCAAATGCTAGGAAAATAAATATGCACCATGCTTCTGTTTGCTCCACGAGCATCAACACAGCAGAAGTAGAATGGAAATAAACCATTCACAGTGTGCAGTTTCTTTTTTTTAAAAGGCTTCAGAGATATACATTCTGTTTCAGAGGCTTTTATCCATGGCTTGCAATTACATCCATGTAGATAAAAATCAAAAGAAGCTTTCTGGTTTGTGACAAGTAACCTTACCTTTGCACTGCCCTTAGCTCTAAGCTTGTGTGTAAATGTACACAGGAAAATTATAAAGCTGTCATATTGACAAGAAGGCATAGTACGCACCTTATCTGGAGGCCTGCACGCAACGGTGCAATATTTTGAAAGAGACTAAAAACTGCAGTCCTATTCAGGGAGAGGGGCGGTTCAACTTGACGGTATAGCTTGCAGCTGAAGTACCGTTAGCAAGTTCTCCTCTTGCAACAGTTCATTGTCTTTTTGGTGATTAACTATAGTGTCCTCAACTTGTCTGTTCATGGGTGCCCACAGATCAATAAGGTGCCGCTGATCAGTACGACAATCACTTTTAGAATTCTCAATCATGTTATTGACAGGCAGTGCCTGAAGACTTGATATGACAGCATCATCATTTACTACGCTGTTATGTTTAGTTGAAGCTAAACTTGGTGCAACCTGCGGTGTCATTTTACTACTTAGGGCTCCCAAGTCACTAGAAGGTATAACTGGTATAACAGACAGTGCAAATGGCAATGTATTAGCTTTCTGGCTGTCCTGTGGTCGTTTTGCATACATCATAGCCTGTGATACTACTTTATTTTTCTTTTTTTATGGCAGTTTTGGATTGTATGCATTGCATATTACACTTCTATGTTACGCTTGGTGTGGCTGAAAAGATGTGGGGGGTTAATTAAGTCTTTGTAGCTGGACAGAATAGAAGAGGCTCAGTATTATTAGATTGGTTGTATACAATTTTCCTTTCCTGATTGATACTTTTATGCAATAATAGGGATTTCAAGTCAATCCTGTTATCTAGTTTTTCACATTTATCTATCAATGTTATTAATAGACGTTCAAAAGCTTGAAACATTTCATCTGATGTCATACTATCAATACTTGATGTGCTTTCCTTCTTAGCTATTTTGGAGGAAGGTTTATAATTATTTGGTAGCATACGAGATGCAGCATCGGCGTAAAATATGTTGGAATCTTTGTCCTTAACAGGGTGGCTAACTTGTAAGTGCAGTATAGAAGCAGCAGGTCCTGTTAAATTAGGCGTAGGAACGTGAGGCACACTTGGCACATTAGTGTTATCAATAGTATCCCTTTGGCAATTATCTATTTCATGTTCATGCTCTGTTTGTAACTCAGATTTAATTGGGCATGGTAGGAAATCATCAGGATCACTTAATGGGGGTAATGAATTTTCTAACAGAGGACCCACAAACTCAATCTCCATATCATCTATACTCATATTAAGATCTATTTGATGGGGAGGAGAAACTATTAACCCACCGTTGCTAGGACAGGTAGCATGTATTTGGGCTTTGATTGTTTGGATAAAACCAGGAATACTTGCAGAAGGTACATCCATGTCGTGACTATGGTCATGGATAGAAGGTGAGCCTGATTCACTTGGATTATAGACAAGGACAGATCGAGTACTCAGGTCAACTTGGATACTCGACTCTGTACTTCCATCCAGTGCTAGGCTCTGTGTTGCAGGACAAGGTTCAGTTTCAGCTTCTTTTACACTTCCTCTAACACTAACAGGTGCTAGTTAATTATTCACTAGTTAGAGCCAAGGCAACTAAGAGAAAGCTGGAGCTCATTAGTCACAGCTAATGTGACCTGCACTGCATCAGCAGGGTTCGGTGGGCTTACTCTAGGATAGTAGGTAGTCATATTTCAGGTTATCATTTGTTTCTCTGGCTGTGATATGATTTGCGTAGGGCGTACACGAAGTCCTCTCTGTTTCAATTTAGGCTCCTGTCCATGCAATATGTTAACAGGCATGTCACTCCCGCAGGTCTTTTGTCTCTCCATACTACAATATGGTAGTGCGTGCACAGCCCACAAGTAAAAAATAATAAAAAGATCCACGTACACGTACACTACGTTTAGTGCAGCTAATAGGCTTCTTTTTGTTCAAAGTACCAACGCAGGCACAGTTCCAATCCCGTGTTATGCGCATACTAAATCTCACGTATAGCCGTGTTATGCTTCAATCACAAATACGTAGTCGTAATATGTTCACAATCAAGTGCTCTGTTGAATCAAATTAGTATATGTAAGTAAACAGAATCTAAATTACGTCACGTTATAATATCAAGCTGAAGTAGCATGACCAGTGTCCCGCTCTCTGTTCTGTACCTTGCGAATGATATAAAAGAGCAGCAACAAGGCACGTGCAACTATGCCCATTTCACCTTACATGTGTTAACAGACATAGGCCCTCATTACGACCCAGGCGGTAAGGGGTTTACGCCGGCATAAACTTCGCCGACCCTTACCGCCTGAGTACGAGTTCCCGTAGCACCATGGTGATTTTAACGCCTGCTTTTTGCAGGCGGTAAAATCCATGGCGCTAAGGGACCTTGATGTTAATTACGCCACCGTAATTTACGGTGGCGTAATTAACGCCTTCCCCACTCCCATTATGCCCTATGGGGCAAAAATGGGAATGGGGAAGGGTAAATGGGGATTGGGGACTTACCGCCCGCCAAGGTCGGAATGGGGCGGTAAGTCCGCCAACCACCATGGCGGAGTTGGCAATTTAGCGCCATGGACCATGGTGCTAATAGCACCATGGTTCTCCGCCAAGGTCGTAATGAGGGCCATAATAAACATTTATACGAGAAGGGGAGCCAACACGATATTTCAAACGCACCAGGAAAGGTTTACTTTCTTCTTCGTACTGCAGTTTAAGCACAGATTGTTCAAACAGATGGAGTATTACAACCCTCGTCTCAACAAGAAACATATACCAATCATATTCATAATTAATCAATGGGACACTGATACAAGAGAGGCTGAAGAGACACCAGTTGCCTCACGTGTCTCTGATCATAAAGCCATGCAGCAGTATTCATACAGTGTGAGATTAATTTATTTAACGTATTGTACTGTCACTGCTCACGGCCCAGGAACCTTCCCATTAGGTTTGCTAAATCACTTTTTCTTATCAGGGATAGGCACAGATGTTTTATGAGCTTTGGGTTCATCTATTTCACTAAGCAATTGCAACTTGCTTGCAGTAATTGTGAAATAACACTTATATAACCCATTTTAAAGATAGCATCCTAATAAAATATTACATAGTCCAACAGAGCTGCTGTCCGCACACAAACACTAGTGATGTTATTATAGCTGTGGTCTACTTAATTGACTAGTAATATGTCGTCGGATAATATTACACGCAACCAGTGCTCCAGATAAGATTTTGAGGTGGAAGTATTTTACTCACTATTATTAAAATCTGAGAGTAAATGTGATTTTAATAGAGTAAAAATAACGTTTTGGCTTACTGCACAAAAACCCAGACTCATTTAAAAGTGGAAAAGGTCGCTTTAATGTGACAGGCCAAAGCTTACAATCAAAACGCTTAACTGGCTCCATGGCCTAACAAGCTAAATAGATATTTGAACAATCAATTAAATAACTTAAACATTTTCATTTTCCCCCCCAGCAATTAAATAATTAAATAACCAATTTCCTCCCTAATGATCCCTTGGATCCTACCGTATCCTTACCCCTTTTCCAGGCATCCCACTTTCTCCCCAGGGGCCATGCCCCTCCAGGCTCAATACCTGATCCCCCGGGGTGACCTGCTTGTGCAAACAGCGCCACCCCCTCCTTTCCCGTGTCATTCCCCCATTGTGCTTCCCTCCCCCCACATCAAAAGGGGCCATGCCCCCGGCACCAGAAAAACCCTCCCCCGAGGAGTTCTTTCTGCCCCAACCCCCCCCCCCCGTTTTCTACCTCAAACTTTTCACCCAGTCTCCCAGCCAAGAACCCAAGTCCGCCAGGTAGTGACTATTCCCATACATGGATAGGTGTACCCCATCCTCTCTAAAGATAAGAAACCCCTCATATGTTATTTCTTTATGGTCCATGACCCTCACCGCCACTGACGCACAAAATTTCTCCATTTCCCTGTTTATCCCCTTCCTGGCCCGCTCTATTGCTCCCTCATTTCTTGCTCCCCTCCACACTCTTCTCGGCAACAACTTAGTCCACACCACCACCGCTTGAGGCCACATATCCCTAATCCACCCTAAGTCCCTCTTCATTTTTCTTAGCAGAGCCACCCCCGTATCCCTAACCAGGTCATTCTCCCCAGCATGCAGCATCACCACCCGAGGAACTCCATAGCGTTTCCTCATTCCTGCCAATATGGGCAGCAGCTGATCCCACCGCAGGCCCCCCAAACCGTGCCACCTCACCACCACCTCCTTATAACTGCACCCCAATTGCCTTCCAAACACCCTTTTCTCCGCCTCTTTGCCAGCCCACTTCACAATTGAATGTCCAACAATCCAAACTTGCGCCAACTCCCCCTTCCTTTGCGCAGCATCTGAAACAGAAATTACAACAAATTACTGACAAGTCAACTTATTACAAAACAACACAACTTGCCCACCAGGTCCTCCACCATCTTTCTTCAACAATCCCCTTTCCCAAAATCCCTAACGTAACCCTTGTATTTTCCCGACCTCCAACGCCCCAAGCTTTTCACCTTTTCTTCCGAAAAACCCAGTCTGCTACCCTCAGATGCTGCGCCCATCCTAAAAGAATGAGTCCCAAACTCCTCCCCCTTTTCTCCTACCCTGTCCAACGCCTTACGCAATACCCCCAGCACCTGTGCTGCTGTAACCGGCGATCCATCCGAATGCTGGAAAACCAAACCTGAGTTAACCCCACAGCGCTCCTTCCACACCTTACCCGCCTGAACTGGGCATAGAGCCTCGCTCCCTCGACCCAGCAGGACCCAAGAGCCCCTTCCCTTCTGATCCGTCTTGGACCTTTTAATCTTGATGTCTAAACCTTCCTCTGTAATTTGCACATCTTCCCACTGCAGCCCTCCTACCCCCTCTTGTCCCCCGACCAACTCAGAAACCCTGAAGGCCCCAAAAAATAACCATGTAAAACAAGCCGCAAACAGTTCCCCTTCCCATACCGACCAGCAAACTCCCCCCAAAACCTCAATCAACCTCTGCAGCAATTCAGCCGATATCGGCCTCCTCCTATCCTTATCCCTCTTACTCTCCCTTGCCCATCCTTCCAACATCCTACTCGCCATCTCCCCCCCACTTGGTTGAAAACCCCAAAACCATTTTCCGTAAAAGGAAATCCCCGCTAGCTTTCCTGTTATCGTTGCCCTTGACCAGCCCCTGTCCATGCACCTCAGCAGGAAATTAATAACATCGTCCCTCCTCCGCTCTTCCGCATCCCATCTACCCCTCCAACTACAAGCTCCTCCTCTAATAAAATCCTCCCAGGCCCTCCTGTATGACTTCTTAGATGCCGCGGCCAATGAACCCTCCACCAGTGCAAGCGCTCTCAGCTTCCTATCTTCCACAGCTCCTCCGGAATCTGCTGCCCCTCCTGATCTGCCTCTGGAGCCAATCCACGGAATCTCTGCCATTGAAAACGAGATAATGCATCAGCGATGCCATTATCCTTCCCTGGCACATGTGTTGCCTTAAACACCACATTCCATTCCATGCAACGCAGGACAAATTCTCTCATCAACCTTGCCACCCTCTGATCCCTCGCTGACTGCCTGTTCACCACATGGACCACGCATTCGTTGTCTACATTGAAATTCACCTTCTTATTTCGCAACTCCTTCCCCCACAACTCCAATGCTACTAGTAATGGAAAAAATTCAAGAAATGCTATGCTCCTCCCTTCCTTCAACCATCTCTCTGGCCACTTTTCGGCACACCATTTTCCCCCCCAAAACACTCCAAAACCACCGGCCCCCGCTGCATCCGAGAGAATCTGAACTTCCCATGTCACTGGGTCTCCCTGCAACCACATTGACGTTCCATTGAAACTCTCCAAAAAGCGCAACCAAATCCTGCAATCCTCCCTCACTGCCCCCGATACTCTTATCCGGTGATGTGGGCACTTTGCTCCCGCCATGGCCCTTGCCATGTTCCTGCAAAACGTCCTCCCCGGGGCCACCACCTTACATGCAAAATTCAGATGCCCAACCAACCTCTGCATCTCCACCAACATCATTTTCTTGGCCCCCACCGCTTTTTCCAGCAGTACCACCAATTTGCTCACCTTGTGGTGCGGCAAGCGTGAGGTCATGGCCACTGAATCCAACTCAATTCCCAGAAATGTTAACACCACTGCCGGCCCCTCCGTTTTGTCTTCGGCTAATGGTACCCCCAGCTCCTCCATCAAGTCTTGAAACAACTTTAGCATTCCTTTGCAATCCTCCTCCCTTTTTGCCCCACTAATGAACAGAAAGTCATCCAAATAGTGCAACACACTCTCCCACCCTGAGCTGAATGAGAAGACCCACTGTAAAAAAGAGCTAAAATCGTTCAAACAACGCACAGGAAATTGCACACCCCATAGGCAATGCTTTGTCTATGTAAATACGGTCCTCAAACTGCAAACCTAACAACCAAAAATCCTCTGGGTGCACTGGCAATAATCTAAACGCCGCCTTGATATCGCACTTGGCCATGAAGGCCCCTCGCCCTTCCTTCCTTATTAGCTCAACCGCCTGGTCTACACTCGCATACACAACCCCACATTCTTCCGGGGCAATAAAATCATTAACTGACATACCCTCCGGCCATGACAAATGATGAATCAGTCTGAACTCCCCCGGGGCTTTCTTGGGCACCACCCCCAGTGGAGATATCACTAAGACACCCGGTACGTCATCAAATGGACCCACTATCCTTCCCGCTGCTATTTCCTTGCTCAATTTTTGCCTTACCACCTCCGCATTTTCTCTCGCCGACTTCAAATTTTCCGCCCACCGCCGTACCCTTGGACCCTGGTAACCTAATCTGAACCCCTGCCCGAACCCCTCACTCAAAATCTTAGCCCCCTCCCTATCCGGATAAAATTGCAACCATTTTTCCAACACCCCCACTTTGATTGGAGTAAAAGCTTTTCCCCCCAACCCCTTTTCCTGCACCTCTCCCCCTCCCCCTGTCTCCTTGTTGGAAACACTGCGTGAGAGGGTGTTTTCCCCCGCACTTACTACACTCGTGCTTGAACCTGCACATGGCTCTTGCGCAGCTATCCTTATTGTACCCCCAGCACGCTGCTGAGGACTGGCCCCTGCCTCCTCCCCCCACCCCCTCATGGGCGGGGCAACCAAGAAAGGGCCAGAAAGGCACTGGCAGCCCACTCGCCGTATGTAGTGTCGGGGCAGGCCTCGTTGGGGCCATCCATTGCAGACAAAGATCCATATCAATCTCCCCCCAGACCGCCTGATTGTCCTCTGCCATTCTCGCTCTAAATTCCTCATCATACCTTACCCATGCAAAGCCCCCAAAGCTCGTAAAAGCCTTCCTTATTACGTCCATATATTTGAGCAGGGTCACGCAACGCTCCGGGAATTTTTCGCAGTACAAACTGGCATAAATGATAAACGCCGACGTCCAATTCTCAATGGTCACCGGGACCCTCGGGCGTGAAGCCAGTTCCCTCTCTTCCTCCTTAGACCCCTCTTTCGCTCTCACCTCCCTATGTAGCAATTTGAAGACATCCACAAATTCACCTGCCTGTATCTTCTCCCTGGTCGCCGCCATCAAATGTGCCCCCAATGGTTTTGTTATCCCCATGTATGGCAATTTCTTCTCCTTTCCTTTTACTTCCACCTCTTTATCTTTACCCACCTGCACCTCGAGCCCCAATGGCTCCACCACTTTGTCCGTTTGGACCTCCACTGAGCAAATGTTCTTCTCAACCCCTTCGGCTCCAATGGCCTGCACCCCAACCTCCTTCCTCACACCTTGAAAACCACCCCGGTCATCCCCCAACCACCTATTCGTAACCCCTCTCTGCCATGCAGATGACCATTCCCTTTCCCGCTCACCTCTTTCCACGCCTGCCACCTGCGGCCTGGCATCCACACCGGTGCTCCTCCTCTCCATTCTTAGAGGGCTCCTGCTGCGGGGACAAAACATGTCAGCACAATCACCCAGCCAATAATTCCCTTGACCCCTTTCACCCCGACCACCCTGCCCTTCCCTTTCCCTATCCCACCTTGAACTTCTTCTCTCCTCCCCCCTTTCCCTTTCCGCCCCGTAATCTTCCAATTCCCATTGCCCCACATATTCCTCCCATCCAACTTCATCACCCCTTAAATACCGTTGCGGATGCGAGCTCATGCCCGAGTTCAGTTGATGATCTTCCTGCGAGCCCGGGGCGTCCGCCCCGCCACTCCTTTGACGTCTTCTCGGCGGGGTAGTGGAAACCCCTGCCTGGTCCTCTTCTCTCGGGCGAGGCTTTCCGACCTCCACCCTGGAATCCTCATTGCTATGGGCTGTGCTGCGCCCTCTAGGCTCTCCTTGCGTTGACCGAGGAGGGGCCGTACTGAAACCCTCAACCTCCACCAGGCCAGCGGGAGCTGCGCAGCGCCCTCCGCCCTCACTCCTATTACCCGAGGGGGCCGTTCCGCGCCCCACTCCCACTTCCTCAAATGACAGTGACCTCTCCCCCCTTCTCCCACCTGCACTCTTCCGCAGGTATTTACCCCCTCTTCCCCTCTTCCCTATCACGCCCCTCTGCATCCCATCACCAACTCCACTCTGATTCCCTTGCGCCCCCTCCATCTGCAAATTTCCATCTTCCCCAGCCCCCTGACACGCTCCCTCCCTCCATGGCTGTCCACCCGATATCATTTCTCCCCCCGCCGCCCTCCTATCTATCTCCCTCCTCAACCTCCTACCCCTAGATTCCCAAACCTCCCCTTTTCCCGCCGATGGGGTGCAAGCCACCACTGCCGCGAGGGCCCCATCTGCCGCTGCTCTACACTGCGGCCTACCCTCCCTTATCTCCCCCTCCCTCGTCCCCCCTCCTAGTGACCTCCCCACTGCCCCCTCTAACTGGGTCCTGGACGCTATACTAATAATTTCCAACGCCTCCCTAAGAGCCTTGGCATCAACCAACCCCTTCCTGTTGGCTCCCTGGCCCACCATCGTGCACTACTAATAAATTGGTTGTGCACCACAAATATATATATATACCCCCTGAAAAATGACCTAGCAAACCTAAGCCCCCGAGCCAAAACTACCCGTGGAAATCTTCAAAAATTGAAACTGATAACTTTTTACTAAAATTTTTTTATTTTTTATTTTTAATTTTGCCCCACTAAATACCTCCAAAATACTGCCCTATCCCTTGTAGCCCCCTGCCCAGGCAACTAAGTGCCACCAGCTAAAGAAAAATCCCACCAAAAATCAACCTAACCAATATCAGGGACTATTTTCTTCCCTGTCACACTGCCCCCTGGCGGCTAGTGAGCACCACCGCACCTCAGGCCCACAAATGGATGAGGCCCCTTTAAATGGGAGCGCTCTGCCCCCTCTGTCCCTCGACGGACACCGCACTCACCATTCCCCTCTCCCCGATGACACCACACGGGACCTCGAATCCCGTATAAACAGAAAATGCGTTGTCCCCCCACCCGCTCCCGTGCGGATGCCGTTCGTGGCAGCCCGATGCTTCACCACACCCCGCCCCCCGCCGGCGAGCGAACGGAGCACGGATGCTCTTGGACAAACTTCCCCTGCACGGCCACGGCAACCCGCGCCCTCGATCCGACAAAAACCCCTCTACCACGACGCGGAACCGGGGCTACGGTAAGTAGCGGGGGGGTGTCTTATTTACGGCACCCCCAAAATAACCCTTCCCCAACTGTATATAACTATGTTATTCCTATTATTATTATTATTATTTTTTTTTTTTTAAACTAACCAAGCTACCTGACCGCCCACTATACTACCACTATCCTAACAATCCCCCACCTCACCTGCTCTACCCCGCACACTCCTAGGCCCGGCTACATAGGGAAGGCTCGGGAGCAGGCGACCAGGACAATCGCCAAGTCCTAACCGTCGCCTGCCTCCCGAACCTTCCCTGAGCCCTTAAATACCCCCGGAGGGGTGCTCTGCACCCCCACGGCCACTCGCTGGCCGTGTGCAGCGCCAAAAAACTCCCCGGGGGGAAACGCTTCGCGTTCCCCCCGGGGCCCCCCTTCTCCTTTGGAAGAGCATAAAATGTATGTGACATCCAGCTGACGTGTGCAAAGACTGTTTTGCAGGCAATCATTACTATGCGGCAGCTTTCTGCATTGTGACAGAATGCACCTTTCATTATTTCTCTATTGTCTGGCCATTTGAATTCTACTGAATATAGTTAAATGTTGAAAACACAAAAACCTAGCCAATTACATAGTGAAGCAAACATGAATTCTATTGTGTGTTTTGAGGCTTCATAGCTAAATTGTCTTTTGATGTTTAATGAAAGTCTTCATATTCTGGAGCTAGTACTACCTAATGGTTTGCCAATGTTGTGATACACCAGTGCAGAGAGGCAATGACTCCATGCTAAATTCTATATCTCATTTTACAGTCAAATGGTTATTTATATAGCGTGGAAGGAAGAAAGGATGAGTTGGCCTTCCCGGGATTCGAACCTGCAACCTACAGATCACGACCAGATCGCAGCACAAGTGCTCAACCAGCTGAGCTACATTATTGGATTCAGAGGTCGGTAAACTGAGTATCGACTGAGGTATAATAATCACAGTGCCTAGATGTTGGATGAACCATGTATGAAGCGCTACATTAAGTTAAATACCTATCTGTATTATCACAGGGACAGGTTTTGCTGAGTTTCTATTTCAATTACAAATGTAACCTTTGTTTGTTTGTTTTTGAACAGCGCTTGCACTTCCTGGAGAGTCAGGTTTTGGATGTTTTAATTGTAGTATTGAAGATTTGAGAGGCTAGAACACCTGTGATTGGTGTAATGACAATCATTCACCCTTGAGCAAAGACTCTGCTGCTACTGACCATTTATAGTAATGTACCCCATTGACTGCAAGGTTGAATGGACAAACTAGACCATGCATAGTCATCATTTTACAAAGTGTTTATATAATTAGAATGTAAATTAAATTCTAAGTGTAAGCATGATCTGCTTCCGCATGATTATGCACACATCACAGGAAATCTGAAAAATACAATTGTGCAATACTGGGTTGCTGTCACTGGAAAAAAAGCATATTTGTTACAAAATATGAATTCTCAATGGCAACTTAGTTTTCATCTTATTAATTATACAATCCTAAAATGCTAGGAAAATAAATATGCACCGTGCTTCTGTTTGCTCCATGAGCATCAACACAGCAGAAGTAGAATGGAAATAAACCATTCACAGTGTGCAGTTTCTTTTTTTTGAAAGGCTTCAGAGAAATACATTTTGTTTCAGAGGCTTTTATCCATGGCTTGCAATTACTTCCATGTAGATAAAAATCAAAAGAAGCTTTCTGCTTTGTGTCAAGTAACCTTACCTTTGCACAGCCCTTAGCTCTAAGCTTGTGTGTAAATGTACACAGGAAAATAATAAAGCTGTCATATTTACAAGATTTTTATGCGTAAAAAGGCATAGTACGCACCTTATCTGGAGGCCTGCACACAACGGTGCAATATTTTGAAAGAGACTAAGAACTGCAATCCTATTCAGGGAGGGGGGCGGTTCCGCTTGACGGTATAGCTTGCAGCTGAAGTACCGTTAGCAAGTTCTCCTCTTGCAACAGTTCATTGTCTTTTTGGTGATTAACTATAGTGTCCTCAACTTGTCTGTTCATGGGTGCCCACACATCAGTAAGGTGCCTCTGATGTCATCCGCCGCCACCACGATTGGCAGATTCTTCCGCGTTACAGGTGGCGGCATAGGGGCGGTGGGTTTAGTCCTCTTTCTATGGTCATCATTTCTCGGCCATTCCTGTGGGATGTGCCTGCCGGGAGTTTAAAACTTCCTTTTTCCCAGCAGACTCTGCGTTGCAACCCGCTTCGGAAGTCTCCCTTTCGGGTTAATGTGCTCCCGAGGCTTGGCACTCCTTGCTTTGCTGCGGCCTTTCCTCGCTCCACTGTCCTCCACTTCGCTCTTCCCGCAAAGTGCTTTTTCCAACGCTTTCCTTTGGGCGTTCTTCAGTGTCTCTCGTTAGGTCCGGTTCTTTATTTTCTCCGGACCTACCTTTCTCCTTCTTACCTGTTTCTGTCTCCCTTCTCTCCGCCTCCTGGCTGGACTCCCCGGATTCCTTTCTGCCCTCTCTTCCTTTCCTTACCAGATCCAGCTCTCTCTTTCGGAGCTACTGGGCGGACACACCCGTCTCCGGCTTACCTTCCGCAGGCCTCTTCTGCCAGTGTTATTTCCCTCATTGCCTCCTTCAAAGGCGCTGCCCGATCTTCACGCCATTCTGCTCGTTCGCCTCCTGCTCAGCCTTCACCGACACCTACGGACAGGAAAAAGAAGAGAACTCACATGCTACGAAGGGTTTTCTTCCCGATTGGGTTTTTCCCTTCCTCCGGCTTGATTCTGGAAAAGGGGCCACGGAACTGCTGTTTCCTAGCGGTAACTGTGGCTTCCTTCCGTGACAAGCACATTCATCCAAGAAGGGAGAAGGATTACCTGGCCAGGCGGAACCTACAGTCCACGGACAACAATTCCGGCAGCTCAGGTGAGGAGAGTGCATAAGGAGGGAAGGAGGAGGGAACGAAGGGAACTAATGGAATCAAACAATCACATCTGATCAATCTGATAATCACTTTTAGAATTCTCAATCATGTTATTGACAGGCAATGCCTGAACGCTTGATGCGACAGCATCATCATTTACTACGCTGTTATGTTTAGTTGAAGCTAAATTTGGTGCAACCTGCGGTGTCGTTTTACTACTTAGGGCTCCCATTTGACTAGAAGGTATAACTGGTATAACAGACGGTGAAAATGACAATGTATTAGCTTTCTGCTTGTCCTGTGGTCGTTTTGCATACATCATAGCCTGTGATAGTACTTTCCTTTTCTTTTTCATGGCAGTTTTGGATTTTATGCATTGCATATTACACTTCTAAGTTACGCTTGGTGTGGCTGAAAAGATGTGGGGGGTTAATTGAGCCTTTGTAGCTGGACAGAATAGAAGAGGCTCAGTATTATTAGATTGGTTGTATACAATTTTCCTTCCCTGATTGAAACTTTTATGCAATAATAGGGATTTCTAGTCAATCCTGTTATCTAGCTTTTCACATTTATCTATCAATGTTATTAATAGTCGTTCAAAAGTTTGAAACATTTCATCTGATGTCATACTATCAATACTTGATGTGCTTTCCTTCTTAGCTATTTTGGAGGAAGGTTTATAATTATTTGGTAGCATACGAGATGCAGCATCAGCGTAAAATATGTTGGAATCTTTGTCCTTAACAGGGTGGCTAACTTGTAAGTGCAGTATAGAAGCAGCAGGTCCTGTTAAATTAGGCGTAGGAACGTGAGGGACACTTGGCACGTTAGTGTTACCAATAGTATACCTTTGGCAATTATCTAGTTCATGTTCATGCTCTGTTTGTAACTCAGATTTAATTGGGCATGGTAGGAAATCATCAGGATCACTTAATGGGGGTAATGAATTTTCTAACAGAGGACCCAAAAACTCAATCTCCATATCATCTATACTCCTATTAAGATCGATTTGATGCGGAGGAGAAACTATTAACCCACCGTTGCTAGGACAGGTAGCATGTAGTTGAGCTTTGATTGTTTGCATAAAACCAGGAATACTTGCAGAAGGTACATCCATGTCGTGACTATGGTCATGGATAGAAGGTGAGCCTGATTCACTTGGATTATAGACAAGGACAGATTGAGTACTCAGGTCAACTTGGATACTCGACTCTGTACTTCCATCCAGTGCTAGGCTCTGTGTTGCAGGACAGGGTTCAGTTTCAGCTTCTTTTACACTTCCTCTAACACTAACAGGTGCTAGTTAATTATTTACTAGTTAGAGCCAAGGCAACTAAGAGAAAGCTGGAGCTCATTAGTCACAGCTAATGTGACCTGCACTGCATCAGCAGGGTTCGGTGGGCTTACTCTAGGATAGTAGGTGGTCATATTTCAATGTATCATTTGTTTCTCTGGCTGTGATATGATTTGCGTAGGGTGTACGCGAAGTCCTCTCTGTTTCAATTTAGGCTCCTGTCCATGCAATATTTTAACAGGCATATCACTCCCGCAGGTCTTTTGTCTCTCCATACTACAATATGGTAGTGCGTGCACAGCCCACAAGTAAAAAATAATAAAAAGATCCACGTACACTTACACTACATTTAGTGCAGCTAATAGGCTTGTTTTTGTTCAAAGTACCAACGCAGGCACAGTTCCAATCCGGTGTTATGCACGTACTAAATCTCACGTATAGCCATGTTCTGCTTCAATCACAAATACGTAGTCCGTAATATGTTCACAATCAAGTGCTCTGTTGAATCAAATTAGTATATGTAAGTAAACAGAATCTAAATTACTTCACGTTATAATATCAAGCTGAAGTAGCGTGACCAGTGTCCCGCTCTCTGTTTTGTACCTTGCGAATGATATAAAAGAGCAGCAACAAGGCACGTGCAACTATGCCCATTTCACCTTACATGTGTTAACAGACATAATAAACATTTATACGAGAAGGGGAGCCAACACAATATTTCAAACGCACCAGGAAAGGTTTACTTTCTTCTTCGTACTGCAGTTTAAGCACAGATTATTCAAACAGATGGAGTATTACAACTCTCGTCTCAACAAGGCACATATACCAATCATATTCATAATTAATCAATGGGACTCTGATACAAGAGAGGCTCACGAGACACCAGTTGCCTCACAGCAGTATTCATACAGTGTGAGTTTAATTTATTTAACGTATTGTACTATCACGGCTCACGGCCCACCGCTACCAGCCAACAGACACTTCAGAGGCACTTCCGCAGTGCGCATGCACGCCAAATATACAGGAAGTGAAGTTGGGGTGGGTGGGGCCACAAAACAGCTGATTCCACAGGATGAAACCGTCTGCGGGCAGCATTCTCTACAGCCAACAGACACTTCAGAGGCACCTCCGCAGTTATTGAACTCACCCACATTTGCTCTAAATACTCCATTGTGCTTTGAGTTGAACTGCGATGGGATTGAACCGCCTGCATATATCAAACTACTAACTTACTGGATACCTATATGGATTACTCTCTCTCTACCTGAGCAAGTACAGAGAATTTAGATTAAAATATGAAGGGAAAAAAAGCAAAGAAATCACAAATGAACAACTTTGTTAAGAGGCTTGGAGCTCAGCCAAATCTACCAGAGGAAACTGTTGGTGCTCAGACGGAGGAGGAACAAACCATACTTCCAACTCCATTGCTCCAGTAGTAGGTGTATCCAAGAAAAATGGCAAGAAAAAATTGCTTCTGACAACAGATGAAAACTCAGTGCCGAAAGTCACCATAGGCATTCAGACTGATGCTGGATGGGATAAGGAACTGAATCACGAACTCTCACATCTACAAAAGGTTTGAGATCAGCAACGACAGGGAAATTGCATAAATGGGCTCCGATTTTTCTACCTCGCCATAATACGGTGCCAAAAGCAAATCTGACTCAAAACTCGGGCCTAAAAATAGCTCTGATTTTCAACATGTCAAAGTAAAAGTTGTCCCCGACACAAAGCACATCTGTTGTGAACCCCGAATCTCAGAATGAAAAAAGCAAGAAATTAATACAGCAAGTTGGAGTTGACCACCGAGAGCAAATTGTCATAAGCCACAAAGGAACTCTCTCGGATATTTCTTCGATGCTGGAAAGTCAGGGAAGTCGGACTTTTTTGGGAGACCGGAGTGTGACTATCGGGGGGAGTCGTCAAGAGCCTTTTGCCCCTTACGCAGCCCCTAGACTTTGGTTCGCATGTGATGGTAGCCGACATATAAAAACGTTTGAATAGAGGAGTCCTACTTTCAGTTTTTTAAAGGACTCCTGACCTCTACCCGTTTTCCACTAGGGACATCGAGTATGTTCTTTTCCCAGAATCTAGTTTGACAAGCTTGGTAGAAGTAGGATGTGCATCCCAGATGGGTACTAAAGCTGTACTAAATGCTGCTGACAAGCTACATCTTCTAGGTTTGGAAGTACTGGAAACAAAACCAGCCAATGCAGTAAATTCTGTGAGGACGGGTGGTACGGATGTGGTTCCTCTCAAACATGGTCCTGAACAAAACAAATGGCATAAGGGACCTGATGTGGCATCTCATAGGGATGTTGACTCGCTCCACTGGCCACTGTTACCTGAGATCATCATGCAAGTGTGTCAGAAACTCGGTGTAGGCCAAAGCTCTCTTTAGTTATGAGACTGTAAAAATCATCAGTTGGAATACAAGGGGCTCCAGTTCATTTAGGAATAACGAGATGAGAATGCTGCTTTTCAGGGGAGGTGTCCTGATATTACTGCAAGAGACCTGGCTAGTAAATATACCTGAAATAGAGGGTTTTAATGTAATAATACAACCAGCACTGTTGAAAGCTAAGGGTAGACCGATGGGAGGCCTCCTAATAGCTTGTAGACAGATTCTATTTGATCAGATAACACTGATTCACTGCAAACAAGAAGGTATCCTCGGTGTGAAGGCGGTGGCACCCCGGAGCAGTGGTCTTACCATGGTAATAGTTGTAAATTTGTACTGGAACCATGCTCGAGAAAAACTGTCATACTTTTTAAATTCCATTTCACGTATTCTCACCAAAATTAAGATACTCTTTCCTGATACACTAGTGGTGGTGGGGGGGCTGGGGGATCTAAACTCCCAATGTGTTCGAATTAACAATTCAAGTTCTAAGGGTCTTAAGAAAGCAATAACAATGAATGGAAGAAGGTGGTTGCGTTTTCGAGGAATGGGATTATAAGATCTTAAATGGATCAGTAGAGGGGATTTTGTACATCTACCACATGGTCTCGGGGAGCCTCAGAGTCAACATTAGATTACATCTTTTTATCAAGGAATCTATTAGAAAGGTGTACTAATTTCGCGGTAAAAGATGGTGGCACCAGTGACCATAAGCATCTAGAAGCCCTTATAACCTGGAACCTTAATAGGCCTGTGGCTTTATGGCAAAATTAGGTCACAGTAAATTCTCAAAAAAATAGGCTTGTAAAATATCGTAGAGACGTGATCGCCTTAATGATGGTTTGGCCCAAATTTGGGACACGATGCCCCTGTCGATCTGCAAAATAATCTTGCACCTCCAACCTTCCACAACTTTCTATGGTCTATTGACATCCCGCAGAATTTACCACAAGGAAAACAACATACACAGAAACACGTATTTGATGAGGCAACTTGACTTAAAAAAAGAGAAACACGTAGTACACTAAGAGCATTAAGGAAGGAGGAATCAAAAAAATCCATTCTGGCTGATGAAACAAAAATTATTCTAAACAATTTCCGAAGTTGGTCCAGAAATCATAAAGCGTCCCGTCTGCAAAATGACAGAGAAAATATGTTACGTTCCTTGGGTTCCAATTCCACCCGTAATTTTTGGTCACTAATTAATAATATCAACAATGATGAAAGGGTCCGTCAAACAAATGCCGTTACGGAGTGCGAATGGATTAGATATTTTGAAGAAAAATATCACAAGCCACAAGATGAACCTACCTTTATAGTGGAAGGGAAGTGGGCACTACAATTCACCAAGGAAGACATTTTAGATCTGATCAGAAAATCCTCATCATCAAGATATGCTGGACCTAATGGTCTTACTTATCAAGTGTTCAAGAGTAACCATGACCTATGGGTACATACTCTTTACACATTTTGTGGAGGAATTATTGAAAGTAAAACAATTATTAGACGCTGAAAGCAAGCTATTTACAGGGCTTGTACTGAGAGAACTTGAAGCCTGGGCGAAGGTTAACAACATACTTCCTAAACAACAGAAAAGCTTCTGACGGGGCCAATCAACAGCATTAAACGGTATTATACTTGCATCCTTAACAAAACAAAACGACAAAACGAATGTAGGCAAGTTATATGCAGCTTTCATAGATCTCTCAAGCGCCTTCAATCTTGTTAATCGAGATCGCCTCTGGTCTAAGCTGGTACAGAGGGGTGCACCGAAGGAACTTGTGAACATCCTTGCCAATCTCCATCACACAAATACAATAAGAGTTACACTTACCCTGGATGGCCACTTGTCTGAGCACATTATGGTTAACAGAGAGGTTAGACATGGCTGTATGGTGGCTCCCTTTCTGTTTACTTTCTATCTTGCAGAATATGGTCGGCAAATAGACTCCTCAGCTCTGGCCAGTGTTAAGCTAAGCTCTCTACCCATAAAGTGGCTCATGTATGCAGACGACATCGTCTTGTTAGACAGAACACCAGTCGGTCTGCAAAGACTCCTTAGAGCACTAGACCTCTATATGAAAGTTAACGATCTCATCGTTAACCTAGAGAAATCAAGTGTTCTAATTTTTGTAGACCGTGGATCTCGAGGATGTAGATTTCCATGGTCAATAGGCGGCCAGCCTATCCCTGCAGTAAACAAAATAATCTATCTCGGATACATCTTACACTCTGTCCCAACCATCATGCTAAGGCTAGAGGAAACACTGGCCAAGAGTGCACAACTAACAGCACAAATGAAAAAGATTATGGGTCTTTTTTGTAAATTCTCAATTCTGCCCATAATTAAATTCTACGTGGCAAAGGTGATATCTATTTTACTCTATGGTATAGAGGCAAAACCTTTGCTATGCTCAATTGATTGGCAGAAAATTGAAGCTGTGATTTGGAAGCAGGTGTTGGGTCTGCCCAAAAGTGCACTTACGTCAGGCCTGAGATATGAGTTGGGCCTAAGATCCTTAAAGATGCAAATGGATCTTCACCTTTAGCCTCTACTCATCCTTGTACTGTAGAGCAGAAGGCAATTCATCACAGGAACATGCTCTATAAAACGTCCAGATAAGATACTAATGAGTGAGGGAGGAGAATGCATACAGTGGTGCTCTTGTATGAAAACCTAGATCAGGGATAAAGGCAGGATGGATCGTTGGCCAGCAGGTGCACAGTATGAGCACAGAATTTAGCATTGCCAAGAGCTAACATGGGTTGAAAAAGTTGATGGCCACACTCAACCACTTGCAGTGAGAGGTGTATGAGTTGTGTTGAGGTAAGTATAAACTAATACTGTTTAGAGCATGCAGCAATCTGGAATCTGTCCGAGTGGCAGCAAATTAGGAAGCAGATCTTCCCTGGTGTCCCCACACCCAGCTTCGAAGGCTGTCTAAGGTGCATATTTAAAGGGAGGGGATCTTACTTGTATTTAAGGGAATAATGTGTCAAGGGTGATGATGGGAGAGCCATGGTAAAGTGTTATAATGGAAGTGCAAATGTGCAGTAAACAATATAAACTCTCCCTGGGAGGTGATCTTAAAAAATGACACATGTTTAATTAGGAGGCATGCAGGGTATAAATAGTGTAGGAAAATTCATGCACTTTAAAAACAAACATGTGAGGTGCAGTCTCTGCACAGCATCTCAAAATGACCCATATCAGCAGACATCTACAACCAGAGTGTAGATCCAATATTATATGGCCAGGCACGAGCAAGAATTGTTAAATGGAGAATTTATCCATATGAGATGAAAAGCACTGCATGTTATAGTAGAGGCAGGGCTGGTAATCAGCTTTGTTGAAAGAAACATATGGATATATCAAAAATAAGTTGCAACAGGAGGTTTCTTCCAAAGAGAGTTATAATGTTGTCCTATTTTGTGGAAAGTGACAGACATGCTGGGAAAATAAAATGACTTGCATAGGCTGCATTGGTGAATAATGCCAGTGGCGTAACACAAGATGTGGGGGCCCCCGTGCGAGCCATGCTGAGAGGGCCCCCAACTCAGCAACAAATCAAAGGGGGCCCCCAACTCAGCAACAAATCAAGGGTCGCGCCACACTCTAGGCCGGCCTAGATTATCACACTTGCGCAATACGCACAAACGTGCTGCTGAACGGATATGCCGCACACTGCACTAGAAGAAAGATATAAATATGTATTTTAATATAACATACATCACACTGTCTGAGAAAAATTTGCTAAAAAGCCAGAGTGTTTGCAATTGTTTTGTAGGGTAACACCAATCCAATCGATCCAAGTCACCAACAGTGCACAGGAACATTCATTCTTTGCTATTAAAAATTCTATGCCACAATGAAAACATGTCCAACTGGCTGCACAATGTAGACCAGTGTAGACATGTAATAACAATATAGTAAAGCTTGCCAGGCCACATTTAGCCATATCTAGACTGGTTGCACCAAAATGGCAGTCGAAGCAATAACACTCATAGAGAATAGAACACACATTCAAGCCTGTGTCTCTGTGGCCTCTAACAACACGGCCAAACTCTTTACAATCTGAAAAGAACTGGTCAATCCTGTTGCAGTCTTCACATCTCCTGTTGCCTCCCAGGCCCTCTGTATGGCTCAGTCATCTCACTTCTACACTAAAACTCAGGACATCCTGTCCTCCATCTCCTCTTCCTCTCCCTCGTCCTCTCTCGCCCCCCTTTGGCCATCTCTACCTCTCTTCCTCCTTTCTCCTCTTTCTCTCTGACAACACCTGACAAGGTTTCTAGACAAGTCCGATCTATGAAAGTGTCATCCAAACAGGTGCTCTCCTGCTCCACCAGAACCATCAAGAACCATATTGACACCCTCGCTCCAGCCTTGACCGATTTCTGTAATCACTCCTTCCCCTCTACCGTTAAGTACTCCCTTATGCACCCACTCCTCAATAAGCTTTCTGTTGATCCTGCCTGCCTGGCAAACTATCGCCCAATCTCCATCACCCCTTTCCTGGGCAAACTGTTGGAAAAGCTGGCCATCTCCCAGCTTACTCTCCACACAGAATCTGTTGGTTGTCTCCATGACCATTAGTCTGGCTTCAGAGCTGCCAGAGACGTGGAAACTGCTGTCCTGAACACCTTTGAAGTTCTGCTCTTTAACCTTGATTCCAGCATTCCTTCTATCCTCATCCTCCTTGATCTTTCCTGTGCTTTCGGCAAGGTTCATCATGCCATCCTGATCAATCCTGAACAATCGACTCCATGTGAACCTGGGCATCACGGATCAGGCCCTTGAGTGGCTAACCTCCTTCCTCTTGGACTGCCCCTCCCTGGTCCAACTTGGTCCCTTTCTCCCCACTCCATCCTCTCACTCTGGTTTTTCAACCTCTATGTGGCCCCTTTGACCCACCTGATCTCTACATTCTCCTCTAACTTTCAGTGTTATGCGGATGACACTCCGCTTTCCTTCAGGCTCCCCTCATACTCCTCTCATCTCTCGCTCATTCCCGACTGTCTATCCGCGATTCAGGATAGGTGTGCCTCCAACGATCTCTGCTAAGATGGAGATCCTTCTCATTTGGACTCCTGCCCCTGCTTTCCTTCTCTTACTCTGGCTGCCCGCCTTGGGCCCTCTTCCTTCGCCTTCCTGTGAGGCAAACAAGACTGGTGTCATCTTTGACTCCACTCTCTCTTTCTATCCTCACATCTGGGACATCGCCAAGAAGTCCCACTACCAGCTGCTCCTCCTCAAAGGGACTCTTCCCTTTCTCACTTTCCCCCAGAAGCTCACTGTCTGCAGAGCCCTGGTTCTCTCTAGGCTGGACTACTGCAACAGCCTCTCTCTCAATCTGCCTTCCTCTACTATCCAGCCCCTGCAACTAATTCAGAACAGGACTGCAAGACTTATCCTTGGCCTCAAGCACAGGGATCGTATCTCTCCAGCCCTGAAATCTCTCCACTGGCTCCCAGTTGCTCCAAGTATCAATTTCAAGACCCTTTGCATTGTCCACAAGGTTTTGTGGGCCCGGGGCCCGCACTACATTCAACGCTCTCTTCCAAAATATCTTCCTTCTCAAGCCCTTCGCCCAGCTACCTACAACTCTCTAAGGGTTAGACGCTTCTCCAGGAAGAGAGTGGGGGGTAGATCTCTCTCCTCTGCAGGTGCCTCCCTCTGTAATAGCCTCCCTGCCCCTCTCAAGCTTTACTGGACCACCTGAAGTTCTGGAAGCAGCTCAAAACTGTCCTCTTCTCCTCTGCTTTCTCTCTCTCCCTCCCCTGTTGGCCTACCTGACCTACCTGTCTGCTGTACCGACTGGTTGCTTGGCTGCCCTCAGAGTCTCACTGAGTCGAGACTTTCTTGATCAGTCACCCTTGCACTGCCTCTGGTCCTACCATGCACTTAGGGGCTGTAACTGTAACCCTACAGTCCCTTGTTCTCCTTGCACTACCCAGATCTGTGCTGCCCTGACAGCACTTACTTAGATCATTGCTGCCCTGTTTTTCCCTCCCCTCTCCCTTGTACTCCCCCGTCCCTTTCCCCTTGTGCTTCTCGTTATCACACTTGCATGATCTGAATGACACAAGGCCTAGTAAGATTGTTTGTCTTGTCCTCCCTCTATCTTCCATCCTTGTCTTGTGGCGCCTAGAAACACGTGTGTGCAGTAGCGTTATAAATGACTTATATCATACCATTTGATCACAGATGCCCAGAAAAATATACAATGCCGCAGTAAGAAACGGCTAGACTGGCAGCACCCAAATGGCAGTCTAGCTAGGTAATTCACTTAGCAGGACTGCTTTATCATAAATGCCCCATTAAAAAAAGTCATACCAAACTGAGGAATGACTAGACTGGCTGCACCAAAATGCCTCTCTAGCAACTAATACCACATATCATGCCTGCTTAGCCTGGACATGGACAGCCATTATAATTTGTCATACAATCCTGCCCCCCCCACACATCCCCTCTCCCTCACGCCCCAACCTCCAAAATCAGCTCCTTGTCCCAGAATTACCTCCATGTCCCTCTTCCTTGCCCCAGAGCTTACGGTTGAGGCTCCTTGCCTCATAGGTAAGTACTGGGATGCGGAAGAGTGGGACTAGGAGTAATGAAGATTACAGGTAGCTAAATCAAGCATGGCCTCCATGTACCTCTACCACATCCCAGTACTTGTGTATGAGGCAGAGTGCCTTATACACAAGTACTGTCTCACACACACTGGGATGAGGAAGATTAGGGCTAGGAGTAATGAAGATTACCAATAAGTAATCCAGGCATTAAACACAAGTATCGGTGCAACACCATTGAGTTGAATGGGATTCAGCACCCCCCCCCTGAAATGTTGGGCTATGTTGACTAGACCTGGCTGACCTTCAGAGCAGTTGCCAGACAGAAAAGGACACATATGTTAAACAGCACCTGGGTTTCTCTGTTAACAAGAACCCACCATTTACTTACATAAAGCAATTCACTGTTAGTACCTGCATTCAAATGCCAAATTCTTTAGGCAGTTGGAATTGTGATGTGGGTTTAAGACTTGCATGCCAGGGGAGTGATTGGAAGGGTAGAGAGGGAGCAGGAGACCACTCATTCTCACAGCAGTCCATAAGTGGGTGCTTTAAACCTTAAAGGAGAGAGTTAACTGCTTGTAACATTGAAGCTGCACTAGAATAGTCTCATAAAAATGCATAAAGAAATGAGATGACCCAAACAAATATGTTTGCCCCTCCTCCACCGCCCATGAAGTTGGCACCCCTCCCAACATTTGAAGGGTTGGCCCCCGAAATGTAGGTTTTGTTGCGCCCCTGAACGCAAGCACACACACCATTCACCATATACACACACGCACACCCAGCCATACATACATTTAAGTGTGAATTCTTTCACCATACTGGCACACCCAAGCAGCCATCCATACATTTAAGTGTGCACCCTTTCACCATACAGGCACACCCAGGCAGCCACCCATACATTTACGTGTGCACCCTTTCCCCATACAGGCACACACATCCAGGCACCCACCCATACATTTAAGTGTGCACCCTTTCACCATACACTCACACAGGCAGCCACCTATACATTTAAGTGTGCAACCTTTCACCATACAGGCACACCCAGGCAGCCACCAATATATTAAAGTGTGCACCCTTTCACCATACACTCGCACAGGCAGCCACCTATACATTTAAGTGGGCACCCTTTCAACATACACTCACACACGCACACATCATGGGGTTGAGGGGAGCCCTAACACTTAAAAAAGAAATTGGGCCTCATTACAACTATGCCCGGACTGTAAACAACGGTGCTGGTAAGCTTACCGACACCGTTGTTTCCGGGCCAGCATATTACAGCTCTATGGGTGGTTGCCGTGTGCCCGGCAGGTCAGACCTACCGGGCAGAACGGCACCCACCCGCATAGTTTTCACGGAAGCACTGGCGCCGTTATTAACAGTGCCGGTGCTTCTGTGGTCTCCATTCCCATAGAGTCCGATAGGACTTTATGGAAATGGGGACTTACCATTTGCCAGCGCCTGACTTCCCAGACCACCGGGTTTGTAATCCCCCGGTGTTACCGGGAAGTCGGGCGCCAGTAAATCATTACGGTCCGGCGGCAACCTGCTGGTAGCAATGGCACGATTGCCGCTAAACCCGTAATGAGGCCCATAGTTTCTTTTTGAAGTCACTCTGACTTCATAAAGAAATTATTTCTGTTACAGAAATAATTTCTTTATAAATGCAGAGTGAATTCAAAAAGAAAAAAAAATATTTTTCTTTTTTTTTCTACAAGTGGGGGACCCTCCCAGGACAACTAAACCACAACATCCCTTTAACAGAGTTTTTTCACTGAATTTCATTGTTTTTTAGCAGTGCAACTTAACCATAACGTCCCTTGAAGGAAGTTTTTTCTCTGAATTTTATAGGTTTTTAACAGCGCAACTTAACCATAACGTCCCTTTAACAAAGTTTTTTCACTGAATTTCTTAGGTTTTTAGTAGTGCAACTTAACCATAACGTCCATTTAACAAAGTTTTTTCACTGAATTTCATAGGTTTCTAGTAGTGCAACTTAACAATAACGACTTTGACTTTATATACATGTCATATGGAACGGACTGAATCTCTTCAACTGTACTAGATGTCCGCGAACTCATTTAATGTTCGCGGACATGTTCGAAGAACAGTACCACTACCTAAAAACTCTGGGGGGGTATGTTTGATTGTTATATCATAACATAGGAACATTTAACAAATTCAAAAAGGAGCACACAAACACATTATATGTACTAATACATAAGAAATGTAACCCATATATACAACACACTAACCATTCATTTAAATGCACTATGTTCTAAAATGGAATATACCAAAAGAAGATAAATTGGCTTCCAACATAATTACCTCACAAACACGACAGAACTGAGAACAAGAGCAGACCCACTGAGTACATAGGACATATCTTACATGAAATAGTAAGTGTACTTAATTTTATTCATATATTTATAAACTTTCTGTATTAGATAAAAAAATATATTATCTTTTATTTTTTTTCTCTCACATAAATGTCTAGTACTCTGGAATGGCTAGAGGATCATTTCCCACATGAAGAAATGTCACAAGATAGTGAAACTAATGGTAAACACTTTATAATATAAACCATTTAATTATTATTATTTTGTATACATTTAACATATATATATATATTTTTGTACAGAGCATACCAAAATAGAAAATACTTCAGAAAAATCTGTTATGGATAACACTTTTCACAGTATAGAAGAAAAAATGGATTTATTATTGACTAATTTTAATAATTTGAAAACCTTTGTGGAAGATCATTTTAAACCAAAAATCTCGTACCATTGCCCCACATGTACTTGTCCCTCCTCACCATATCCCAGTCAATTATCCCCAAACCCTCTCCATAACCCAAAACGTTTTGATGAGACTTCCATCCCTTCTTCACCTAATAACAATCATGTTGAAACCCCTAATTCTCCTGTTTTTGTTTCTGTTTCTGCCTCACCTTCCCTGTCATAAATTATTAATATATGTTAAATAAAGTTGAATTTTTATATTGTGTTGTAAATAGTTTCGTTTTTAAAAAAAAAAAACAATGTAGGTGTCCGTGGACAGTGCAGGTGTTCTGAACTGTTCGTAAATAAACGAAAATGGAGGTGTCCTGAAGAACACTGTACCTGTTCGAACTGTTCGCTAGCAAGATGAAACTATTCTAAGAACACACGCGGTGTCCTGAAATGTTTGTAAAAAAAAAAAATTAAAGTGTCCTAAAGAACATTATATCTGTCCGTAGTGTTCGCTATCAAGTTTAAACTGTTCTAAGAACACAATTGGTGTCCTGAAATGTTCGTACGTAAACAAAAATGGAGGTGTCCTGAAGAACACTATACCTGTTAGTAGTGTTCGCTAGCAAGTTCAAACTGTTCTAAGAACACACGCGGTGTCCTGAATTGTTCGTAATTAAACGAAAATGGAGGTGTCTTAAAGAACACTATAGCTGTCCGTACTGTTCACTAGCAAGTTGAAACTGTTCTAAGAACACACGCAGTGTCCTGAAATGTTCGTACATAAACGAAATCGGATGTGTCCTGAAGAACACTCTATCTGTCCTTACTGTTCGCTAGCAAGTTTAAACTGTTCTAAGAACACACGCAGTGTCCTGAAATGTTTGTTTCATGTGTGACGCATTTTTAATTAGTTCAGGACCCGAACAGTGTCCGTAGAACATCAACGCGCATGCGCTAGCCAATCTCCATGCATTTGGTGTCCTGCGGACATGCGCTTCCTTCGCGGACTTGTTTGCGAACGGATCATATGACTGCGCCCACGCTGATCGTGTGTTCTGAATGCGGACACTGTTCGTGTCCCCGAACAAATTAAAAGTACATTTTCAATTAATCCATAATATTTTTCAATAAAATCTCACCATGGCACAAGTCCCACATAGTAATCCTGAGTTTCGACATACCTTTTGAAACTTTTTGAACTTTTTTTTGTGTTCGATCTGTCCGCGGACAGCGCGCATGTCCCCGGACCGCGCACAAGCACCCCTATAAAAGACCATGCCCTAGAGCTTATTCTCATTGTGTTTCTGGCTATTCTTCAGAACACAGCGATTTTTGCTGCTACCTGCAGATTACACCATCATCGAGATGGCATCCCTGGCTGCTGAACTGCCACCTGGTGCTGCACCTGCTTCAGCACCACCCCCACCCCCTCCACCACCACCACCTCCCCAAGGGCCTGAAGAGGGGAACAGGAGTGAGGATGCAGAGGAGGAAGAAGAGGATGATGAGAATGAGGTAGAGGAAATCCCTACTACCCGCACTAGGCGTGAGTATTGGGTGTGGCGGTTATTTACCATTCATGGGAATGTTTCTAAGGCTTGTGCGAACCGTGTTACCTGCAATGAGTGCAAAATGATACTCAGTCGCGGGAACCACGGTAAGTACAGCTTTGGGACCACCACTATGAAGCGACACCTGAGGTCATTTCACTCTGGGGCTATTCGCAGGGTTGTACCTTGCGAAGAACGTAGCAGGTTGATTTCCTCTACTTCATCCTCTGTTTCTGATCCTGTCACCACAAGGACCACCTCTGTGGGACAGCGTCTTCCTCAAGCTGCCTCACAGGCCATACAGAATGCTGATGACCCTTACCTTTCGAGGGTCACAGTTGTATGTATGTACTGTGACACAGTACTCTGCAGGGGAGAGCGACTTCGTAGTGCTTTTGAGACTATCGTCTCAGAGCACGAGAAGATCTGCTCACTACCCAAATAAAACCCACTCTACATCTTCCTCTTTCAGCTCGCCCTTTCTTATCCCTGTGGTTGGTGTCCCCCCTTTACCTTCCTTTCCCCTCCTCTCCCAGTGTGTCGTGTATAAAAAACCAAAAAAAATACAAAATATCAAAAATCAAAAAAAAAAATAAGGCTCTTTTCAGAGCCGCCTTTCACAGTTAAAAAATAGAAGTGAAAATAAATGAAGCAGGGCCCTTTGTATTTTTTAGAAGTCCACGGACAATTCGCGAACATTTAAAAAATTGGGTTGCTACCCTATCACCAACATTGCAATTTTCTCTGGGAGGAAGTGGTGGCTCTGAAAAGAGGCTTTGGGAGGTGTTTGTAAGTCAAAAATTATAAATGCTTAACACCTACTTCAAAATGGATGTTGTAATTCCAAAAAAGGTCGCAATGCATTTTGTATATTTCTCAGAAAAATCTGATTGCCACCATAAGTAAGATGGACTCCATCTTTGCGAAAAATGTTTGTACTACGAAACAGAATATTTTCATTGTGAAAAGAAGACATGGCAAAATCTTTTAGAAAGGTACAAACAGCTTTATTAACATTGCGCCTTGCTTTTTCCATTTGTGGACCAAATGAAGAAGAACGAAGCCACATTTGTCTCTGCGCAATCCGTGAAAATATCACTTGAGAATTAGGAAACATGTCCATAACCTTCACACACGCACAGAGAGGTAGCAAGTCCAACCACTTCATTCCACGTACTCCATGCCAGTGTACTTCCACATGTGGGAATCCAAGATCTACAGCTACTCCACAGCTTTCTGCATGCACCTTCAACCAATATATCCATGAATCTCCCAAAATCCATACAATCTTTTTCCTAAAACACACAGACATAGCTATCTGTTGTTCTCTCAGCAAAAACAGTATATGAGAAACTCTCTTCTGGCACAACACACCCACTAAACTTTCCTGACCAATCCCTTTCAGTACTCATTCTCATTTGCATGACTTCTGAACCCAAGAATCCCCGGATGTAACTCCCGATGTCCGCGAACTACCGCCATGTCCACAGACATATCGTAACATGAACAGCCCTTCTACCATTTCCACTTCACTCTCTCTGCCATTCCCTCACTGGATGTAGCCAAGAAGCCACATGACCATGCACCAATCACATTCAAGACCTCTACATCTAACTGCATCATCATAGATCAGCACTGCAAATGTACTGTGGATCTCTCTGAGTACAAGTGTCATATCATTGGCAAGCACCATCTACCAGAAATACTGTACAAGTCTTCAAGATTTCTACTTGCAGCTCCATGCATATCCATATGCATGAACACAAACTTCAGGTATGCATATTTTCTGTACAGTAGATGAACACATTTTCAAACAGACTTTTAGCTTGTGTAATCGGTAAAATGGATTTACTGTATTTTTTTCAATTTCATAAAATCAACTATCACTTATAAACCTTTATACTATTTACTTTCTTTATACACACACACTCAAATCATGTTAAACTAACATTTTTTAAATGAAATATATAGACTACATATATTCAAACAAAATTGCATGCAAGCACAATCTATGTTTAAATCTTTAAAAAAATACTTATACAATTTCATATTCTTTTTGTTTTTATTTATTTATTTACTTAATTACTTTAATTTAGACATGACATTGAGGCGCTATTACCTAGAACAGCTTAGTTACAGAAATAGTGGTATTCACTGGTATATTATAAATTTCACAAGACATAGTAAAGATTTTTCTTTTGCTACAGTTACTTATTCAATAAAATTTGTTCATTAAGAACATATCATATGTACTGAACTGATGCAATGTATCTTATGTAAATAAATTAGTTTAATGGTTTTAAAGAAGGCGCTGAGGTTTTCAATTAAAAAAATCAATGTCTAAATTAAAAACAGCGCTATATACAAACAAAGTTACTAATTTTAAGTTTTTACAATTGCAGTGAAGACCAGTCTCCTGAAAAGAAGCAGCCGAATTCGAAGAACAAAGAAGAACTAAGAAGTTACCTGTTAATTTAAGAAAAAAAGTAAGTAGAATATCACCATAATATTTGTATTATTACTCAAACATACTGCACAGTTAATACAAGCTATTTCTGTGCCTAAAAATAGAGATTGTGTACCATTTTGTCCAAAAATCTCCATGTCTTAAACAGCGATTTACAGCCAGAATGGCCCACAAATTCCTATTTTTGGACACACAAATTACCCAACTGAACCGCTACAATTTTCATATTATAGAGCAAACAACTGTTTTAATTGTATACATTAGATTTACTATTTGTACTTTTCCACACCACTAGCTTACTTTTTTTTGGTCATCTGAACCCCAGTTTAGTAACACATAAATTCAAGAATACCTATCCCTACTAGTTGTAGTTCCAATGCACAATCACACACCATTACATACATCTTTATCATCGTACTCAAACACTCATGCACACAGCACACATACATTGCAGAACACCCCAACCCATACCTTCTTTATTTTTTCAAAAGACCCTAAAGAATGCCTACGAAAAGTCAAGTCCGTAGAAAGCAACGCAAAAGTAGAGCAAATGAAAATAAAAGTGTCCAACATAAGCATCCATCTCTAGCAGAATTTGTAAAAAAAGTTGAAACAAAACAGCTAATACAGTCATTTAGTGAAACACAAGAAGTTTCAAGTACAAAAACTTTGCCTCCTCTATCAAAATGTAAAACAAACCAAAAAACAATTAACAGAAAATCAGCTATCACTACAGATAAAACTACTTCTTTAAATTTTAATATAGTGCAAAGTAAGCATACCAAGAAAAGTATTTTAGCCAAAATGTACCGTCACAAAGTCCTTCAAAATCTTATAAAAACAGGAGAGAAATCAAGTTCAATGCTTAAAACCTATCGTAGGAAATTAATCTTAGAAGCGTTGATGGACAGTGCAATTCTTCTCAAAAGAAAGTTATTTATTTTACTGTTAAACAAAATGAAACCACTAACAAAACGAATAACTAAATTACAAAAAAGACTTCTCAATAAGCGAGATGTCAACAGAAAGAAATTCTTAAGTATCTGCGGAGGTGAATGGAATCACACTACGAGCACAGAACCATATTTTAATGAAGAAGCGTACAAACAAAAGCAAACAAATACAATTGCCATACATAGCAGTGGTCGAGGTTATGAAAAAGTGAATAATACCATAATGGAACAAGAAGTACTCCTTACAAAAATATGCCCTGAAAACATAGAATTACCCCTCCATTCAAGTGAATCAGAACGTCTAGTGTACAAATGGCCATGCACGTCAATGTGTAACATTCCCAAACAATGTTTCAAATCTTTACGCCATTTCCTCAATAAATATGTAAAAAGCAAAGACAAAATCAAAATGAAATTACTGCAAAACATGGATACCTGTCCAGTGCGCAAGTACACAGGACTACAAGGACATTCATTGGCCTGCATTACATGACCTACTTGTAAAACCACTTTCCATGATATCAAAAGGATATCAACACATCATTCAACTATCAGAAATCTAGTCTATAAACTGTACTATGCTAAAAGTCCTGCTTTAGCACTAGCAAAGTTAAATAACATCTTTCTACATGGTACAGTGAAAGACCTACTTGAAGAAACTGACTATATCCAGAAAAAATATTTTGGAAGTTAAAGCCATTTACAGAATGAAATAGCTTTAAACCAATTAAGCAACAATTCTACACATGGCAACCTTTTGCTAAACACATACAAAAAATAAATACTAACATTTAAAAGTACATCAGCTGAAGTCCCAAACCATGTATGTGTATGTTGCCGTAGAACTTTTTATAAAAGTAACACAAAAACTGTAGACCTATCATACAAAATAGAAGACAATGAAGATTCTAAATGGTTTGAATTAGCTCTATACCTTGTAGCAGAAAACAAATACGAAATAACTGAGCCCTTAATACTTTGCAGTTACTGCACTACAAAACTTGACAACAACCAAACTCCTTCACGTGCTATCACAAATAATTTGGAATTATACCCAGTACCAAAACGCTTACAACATCTTAATTTATATGAGAGCATCATAATTCAAACAGTACACCAATTTCAAGCAATAACACGCCTTCAACCAAAAACAGCAAAATTACCTCCCTCTGAATTGGTAAAAGGCATTTGTGGAAAAGTAGTTTATTTACCATTAGATCTAAAAGAAAATGTGCATACTCTACGAGTGCAACGTCCAATGCAGCAATCTTTAATTATCTTAGTAAATGGAGTACCTACAAAAGACAAAAAAATATGGCAACAGGTGGAAGATTTACATAAAGTTAGACAAGCCTTCCAATATCTTAAAGAGAATAATGAATATTACAAAGAAATTAATATTGAAGAAAACTTGAAAGATACAACTGAAATAATACAAGAAACACAAGAAGCTGATCAATTTGAGCTACTAGATCCTGCTAAAATATCAAATACTTTAGACCATTATACAATTCATCCTTTGCACTCTAATGACACCGTAGAAGATGTACTGGAAACGTACCAAATGCGTCAAACAAAAGGATCGCCAATCAGCATATTGGAAAAAAGTATAGAAGCACGTGCTTTTCCTCTACTCTTTCCTACTGGCAAAGGAGGAAGGTATGATGATAGACCTATTCAAATATCAGCTTCAGAATACCGCTCATTACAGATGTATTCTGAAGATCCCAAATGTAGACAAAATGTGGAATACATATTCCACCTACTCTTTGAAAGTGAAGTAGCAACTTTATGTTACGGAGTTGCACACATATTAAAATCAGGATCACACTTTCAAAATATGACAGCTACACAATTATTAGAAAAAGTGCAACAAAAGGATGAGGTTTTACAATCAAATATTACAAATCTATTAGCAAATATGCGTGGTACTAAAGAGTACTGGTTTCAACGTCATGGAGATGTACGTTGTATGATCAGAAACCTTGGCCCACCCACTTGGTTTGTTACATTAAGTTGTGCAGAATATGCATGGGAAGATTTACATGATTTCCTACGCATATCAAATAAAAACAAAACAAACATAGATATACTAACACCTGGAGAACTTTGTACTTTGGATCTTGTTAATGTTTCAAGATATTTTCACCATCGCTTCATTGCTATGCTACATTTTATTTGTAATAAAACTGTTCCTCCCCTTGGAGAAGTGCAACACTTCTTTTGGAGAAAAGAATACCAAGCCAGAGGAGCACCACATATCCACATGCTTTTATGGATTAAAGAAGCTCCTAAATTTGGTCAAGACAGTGATGCCACTGTTTTACAGTTTATTGAAAAATATGTCACTTGTGAAATTCCATCAGAAGCCACAAATAGTGATCTTCATGCACAAATTTTACAATTTCAAAGACACAAATGTGGAAAATATTGTCGTCGCAAATACAAAAACAAAGGGAAATACTACACCAAATGCCAATTTGGTTTCCCTAGACCAGTTACAAATACAGGTCAAGTGAACAACCTCATGTATTCAGTTAGACATAGTGTTAAAGGTAAGTCACCTAAAAATACATATTACAGCAAAAGAAAAGAAGAAGAAAAATACATCAATGATTATAATGCAATCATTGCCCACTTATGGAATGCAAACATAGATGTGCAGTACATTGCAGACAATTCTACTGCAGTTGCACGATATGTCACAGCATACTTAACTAAAGCAGAAAAGACAGAGCTCCAAGACCTCTGGAATGACCTGTCATCAGATAAAACAGTGTCTCAGAAATTATACAGCTTGGGCATAAACATGCTCACCCATAGAGAATGTGAATCATATGAAGCAGCTGATCATTTAACTGGTACTGCATTGTATGGTAAATCTGAAAATATAGTATGGCTAAGTCTTGGTCCAGCTAAATCTAGAAGAAGAAGATATAGAAACAATAGCCAAACGTGATCCCAACAGCCAAGACATTTTAAAAAACTATTTATTGGACACATACTACCCAAACAGAAGTAATACTTTGGAAAACATGTGTCTATACCACATAGCCCAAAACTACACATACAAAAATAATATGAAACCTGATGAAAAAAAAGGTAAATATAGAGTGACAAACTGTGAAGGCAGCTCAGTTAAACTCACTAAACCAAATTTAATTAATCATATCAAATTGTCATTAAAGACTCCTCAACATAAAGAAGTATATTACATGTCCCTGCTACAACTCTTCAAACCATGGAGAAAAGAAGAACACATACTAGATAACTATGACTCATATGAGGATGCTTTCAAAGCAAATGAAAGCACTATAACTGATGTAAACTTTACACAGTACAAAACAATGTTGCACAATGAACAGCAACATGAAGAAGAACTCCAAGCCCAACTAGATAAGGACACTCCTGACAGTAGTCAACCTTCTGTAACAGGAAGCCAAGAACCACTGGGAGAATAACTAATAATAAATGAGGCAGAATTAGCTATGATAGAAGTAGAAAACACCATGTGTCAGTATGAAGATAAAGAAGACTTAACTATACTACAATCAAACTAAACAATGAGCAATGTAGCATTTTTCAAGAAGTAACAAAACAAATTGCACATGGTGTAAAACATGAAAATAAAGAATGTTCCTGCCATAATTATAAACCTATACTACTGTACATCAGTGGTGCAGCTGGTTCTGGCAAAACACTCCTAATCAAAATCATTATTAAGTTCCTTCAACAATTGACAAACAACAAACGGTCAGCTGTTGTCACTGCCCCCACAGGTTTAGCTGCCTACAACATAGGTGGTGTTACATTACACCGATTACTACTATTACCAGTAGAACACCAGAACATATTAGACTATTACAAACGTTCTGCAGAAGCTGCAATGGAATTACGCAGAGTATTGAAACAAATGAAAATGCTACTAATAGATGAAGTGAGCATGGTCTCCAACCTGATGTTAGCTTTGATTCACCTCAGATTACAAGAAGTACTCAAAACAGACTATGAAGAGCTCTTTGCAGGAAAACACATTATTGTTTTTGGAGATCTGCTTCAATTAACACCAGTAAAAGGTGACCCTTAAGACACAAACTCTGCCGTAAATCTGTTGGCAGCATTGGAAAAGTCAACCTTTGGCAACATTTCCAATACAGAGAATTAACAGAAAACATGCGGCAATCTGCAGATCACACTTATCCTAACATTTTAAAAAGTATCAGAGTTGGTATACTTTCTAAAGAAGCAGAAGCAATATTGAAAACCCGGCACATTAATGCACTTTATGGCGATAATGCATGTGCTACAGATGTTATGGAACAATTAGCCCACAAAAATGTCAATTGTATGGCCTTAATGCCAACTCTTGCAAGCTGTTTCAAATTCAATGAAATCATGCTAAGTAAAGAAATGCAACCAATTATGGAAATTAGCGCCACAGACAAACTAGATGTACATGGTATGACACTACCCATGTGTGACCAAGCCACAACAAGACTAGATAGTTTAGAAAAATCAATCTCAAACACAGCATGCTTACAAAAGATATTAACATTATCCTTAAATTGCAGAGTAATGCTTAAACGTAACCTTGACGTGGACCAAGGACTAGTTAATGGAGCACTGGGTACAGTTGTTGGCTTTCAAACATACCCACGCGACAACAAAATTCAGTATGTCAATATACTCTTTGACACACTTTCAGAAGTAAAAAGGATAGGACGCTCAACAGCTAGATTCCTTCTCTTCAAAGATATGTATGTACACAGAGAACAATTTTCTCTAACTCTTGCATACGCAGTCACGATTCATAAATCACAAGGTCTTACCCTAGACAAAGCAATGATAGATATTGGTAACAAAGTCTTTAAAGAAGGCATGAGCTACGTAGCACTATCACACTTATGTACACTTGACAGTCTATTTCTAATCAACTTTGAGGCAAGTAAAATAAACGCTGATATTCCTTGCATTTTAGAATACAATAGACTTCGCTCACTATACACCCCACACCTAAACACATATTCTGTTCCACAAAAAGTAAAATGTTATAAAAGAAAAATAAATCAAACAGAAATGCAACAGGATTTCACTGCAAATCCTCCAAAGAGAGTAAAAGAAACTAATACTTCATCAAGTACCACAAGCAAAAAAGAATCAATTAGGGAAAGTAAACCAGGTACTTCTTTAAAGAAGGAAGACAAACTCCAAAAAAAAGCAGTTAGATACAGAACTACCTGGACCATTTAAATTCTCAAATATAGTTGGTGTAAATTGCTACACAAATGTAGCAATGAATATTCTATTTCAATTACCACCAATTATTTGACAACATTTACTTACACAGTACAGACCCATTGTGTTTGCAAATGTTAGTACTTCACAGAAATGAAGCAAACAATCCTGACAACACGTATAGTGTTTATGGAATAAGACAAAAATTGGACTACTGTGCTGGAATGGTCAAATTCACTATAAACTCACAGGAAGATCCATAAGAATGTCTAATGTACTTACTACAAGTACTGGAAAACAGAAACATACCTATAAATGAAATATTTCAGATTTCATACATGTGGAAACATACATGCACTCTCTGCAACAATGTGACACAAGAAGAAATCCCCAATGAACGCTTCATATATATATCAATACCAAATTGTGAATCCATTCCATTTCAGCGACTTGTACAAAATGCAAACCATGGTAGATTATGCTCTACCTGCAATTCAGATAATCGCTCCACGTTAGTAATACAAACACATAGTAAATACATAATACTAATGCTTCTACGTTACAATGCAGATGGTACCAAAAACAACTGCAAGCTGACTGGATTCACACATGGTCAAATATCACTTGGTAAGAAAACCTTCACAACAATAGGTATAATCTACCACGCAGGAGCCACAACCAATTCAGGGCACCACACTGTATATATAAAAAAGAAATGTGGATGGTTTGAATGTAATGATAGTACCATTACTCTAAAGCAGAGATTACAAGCAAATCTTACAAACGCTTATTTGATGTTCTTAAAACCAAAATTTGATAACTAAACTGTATTTAAACCCTAAGTAAACTTGTGTTAAAAAAATATAAACTGTTAGAATACTCCAAAAGCTATCTAACTGCTCAAAGATTCTACAACAACTAATCAGATAAATGAATACCACTAAATTAAACCAAAAAACACACAGTTAGAATACGCCAATTGGTATCTAACTGTCCCACAATTTAACAATATCCAAATAGATAAATCAATACCACTAAAATATATCAAAAATATAGACAGTTAGAATACGCCAATTGGTATCTAACTGCTCCAAAATATTATAATATCCAAACAAATAAATAATATGTTACTGCCCCATAAAAATGCAACACGCCAAAGTATAAAGCATTAGCCAGAAACAAGTGAACACTGAAAACAAACAAACAAATAAACTGTAGCAGAACAGAAAAAGGTTTTTTTTAATCCAACATGGATTTTTTTTCTCCCACAGACCCAATGATTTTAGCAACAAATACAGAAACTGAGCAAATTGCACAGTACTCTGATTTGTAATCTACTAAATATGAGGGTCCAAAAAAAAAAGGTATGTTGATTATACAATGTAACAAGTCATTACAAAATACTAATACTAACATGCTATTTTCTTTTATCACAGAAATTAACAAGAAATACATGTACTCCGGTTACTAGACCAAACAGTAAGTATACAATAATAAGGAGAACCATAGCAGCATATCACATCCATAGTATCTAATACCTTTGTTCCTTATACATTTGTTTTTCACCCAAAGTTATAAGCAAATATGAATGTGATATGCTGCGGTGGTTGTTGCCAGGGGATAGAGTCTTGGGTGCATGGCCATGCACCCAAGACTCTTTACCCTGGCAACAACCACCGCAGCATATCACATCCATAGAGTCAAACATTTCAACTATGGTCTATGGAAACTTTTAATGTCCGCGGACATTATGAGTGTTCTTAGAACACTTTCAACTTGCCAGCGAACAGTACGGACAGCGTTTTCAGGACACCCCCTACGAACATTTCAGAACAACGCGATACTTCTTAGAACACTTTCAACTTGACAACAAACAATACGGACAGTGTCCTCAGAACACCCCCATTTCGTTTATTTGCGAACATTTCAGGACACCATGAGTGTTCTAAGAACACATTCAACTTGACAGAGAACAATACGAACAGCATCTTCAGGACACCCCCTACGAACATTTCAGAACAACGCGAGAGTTCTTAGAACACATTCAACTTGACAGAGAACAATACGGACAGCGTCCTCTGGACACCGCCATTTTGTTTATTTGCGAACATTTCAGGACACCGCAAGTGTTCTTAGAACACATTCAACTTGCCAGCGAACAATACGGACTACGCCTTCAGGACACCCCATACGAACATTCAAGGACACCACGAGTGTTCTTAGAAACGTCTTCAGAACACCCCCATTTTGTTTATTTGCGAATATTTCAGGACACCGCAAGTGTTCTTAGAAGCGTCTTCAGAACACCACCATCTTGTTTATTTGCGAACATTTCAGGACACCGCGAGTGTTCTTAGAACACATTCAACTTGACAAAGAACAATACGGACAGCGTCCTCAGGACACCCCCATTTTGTTTATTTGTGAACATTTCAGGACACCGCGTGTGTTCTTAGAACACATTCAACTTGACAGAGAACAATACGGACAGCGTCCTCAGGACACCCCCTATGAACATTCCCCGGACACCGCGAGTGTTCTTAGAAAGGTCTTCAGAACACCCCCATTTTGTTTATTTGCAAACATTTCAGGACACTGCGAGTGTTCTTAGAACACATTCAACTTGCCAGCCACAACCCCCATTCATATTTGCGAACATTTCAGGACACAGCGAGTGTTCGACAACGTCTTCAGAACACCCCCATTTTGTGTATTTGCGAACATTTCAGGACACCGTGAGTGTTCTTAGAACACATTCAACTTGACAGAGAACAATACGGACAGCGTCCTCAGGACACCCCCTACGAACATTCCCCGGACACCACAGGTGTTCTTAGAAGCGTCTTCAGAACACCCCCATTTTGTTTATTTGCGAACATTTTAGGACACCGCGAGTGTTCTTAGAACACATTCAACGTGACAGAGAACAATACGGACAGCGTCCTCAGAACACCCCCAATTTGCTTATTTGCGAACATTTCAGGACACCGCGAGTGTTCTTAGAACACATTCAACTTGCCAGCCACAACCCCCATTCATATTTGCGAACATTTCAGGACACAGCGAGTGTTCGACAACGTCTTCAGAACACCCCCATTTTGTGTATTTGCGAACATTTCAGGACACCGTGAGTGTTCTTAGAACACATTCAACTTGACAGAGAACAATACGGACAGCGTCCTCAGGACACCCCCTACGAACATTCCCCGGACACCACAGGTGTTCTTAGAAGCGTCTTCAGAACACCCCCATTTTGTTTATTTGCGAACATTTCAGGACACCGCAAGTGTTCTTAGAACAGTTTCAGTTGCTTGCAAACAAAAGGGACACATATTGAGTCCTCAGGACACCCCCCATTCAGTTTATTTAGAACATTTCAGAACACCTGTGATGTCTGCAGACAAATCGAACACAAAAAGAATGTCTAACACATAAAAAAACACAACTTTCATCCTATCTCATACACTCCCACCTTCCCCAAACACTCCTACACACCAACACACTCTACTAAATACATCCGCGAATCCAAGATGGCGGGCGCAACCAAAAATCTGACGCGCTTCATGCTCCACGCCATCCAATCAGCGAACACATTGCATGTCCGCAGACATCACGCTAGCTGATTGGCCAATCAAGACACTGTCCGCGGAGTGAACAGGGAAGTGTGTCCGCGGACCGAACACAGATATCACTAATTTTTTTTTTTACCACCTTTTTGGTCATTTTAAAAAAAACTACTGGACGGATTTTCACCAAATTTGCAAAAACACGTTTTCGGGACCAGGCCTCTGCTCCTGGTCCAAATTTTGTGAAAATCCGTCCAGCGGTTTGGGCTGTAGATGCGAGCAAAAAAAAATTCCCATGGGAAAAAAAACGTTTTGGGACCCCCCTATAACTTTGCCCCCCCTGAACAAATCCTCACCAAACTTTGCAAAAAAATTCAGAGTGACCCACATACTTTTTTTGCAAAGTTTGGTGAGGATTCGTCCAGGGTGAGCGAAGTTATGAGCCGCCCAAAAAGTGCTCTTCCTATGAAAACACCAACATAACCATAACTGCATGGCCACTACCGTGGCCATGTAATATATATATAATAATGGTACTAAGAGAATACTAAATGTGTTCCCAGTAAACAACCAATACAATGTTGTATTCATTATTCATACAATAGAGGAACATAACTTCTCATTGAAGAGAAAAAAGCTCTATTCTGTTCCTTAAAATATTTAACAATAAATAAACATACATATGTAAATTATACACTATATCACTTTCTGCAAGTATATCTATATAAACTGCGAAATAAAATTGTAAACAATTCTAGAAAATAACATTGTATCAAAAAAATATCACTTAAAAAAAGAAAGCGTTGCTACAGTGTATTATAGGCAATACATGCAGTATGATTAACTCAACTATAGTAACCATTTAGGAAACTATGAACTTGGTTTTGCATAAGAAATTCTAAATCATTTGTGCACCTACAAAGGTATTTCACTACAATGAAAATCTGTTGTTAAAATACTGTACAAACATTATTTAATATTAAATGATGACAAATTCACAGACTAATTTATCCAACCTTAATCAGGAAACCAAGACATATAACCTAACTATGTCTTCAGTTTTACAAATAAATAAATGAAGACATGCCAACAGTTTAACATTATTTGAGTATAAATCATTTTAAAGTATAGTCATACCATTATTTCAAATACTAGGTGGAAAATACAAACTTTAGTATGTGCAAACATATTAGCACTTAGCAAACCGACACTAATAACCTAACAAATGTAATTTTCATAAATCTGTGTGCTGCCTTTGTTTTGCCACCTACACAAATGAGAAGTTTATAATGACATTTCAAAATGTACCCATCATATTTAAACATTTTAAAAAGTACACATTGTTATTTAAACATATAATGGCAGAGAAAGTTGTGTGAAGTTTGGGATACTATTTTATGACATCAAAATTCTTTCTAAAAAATAAAAATGATATCTACATTCCCATTACAATACTTCTTTTATAATTTGGTGTGCATCCTTTTTTGGCAAACTACACACCTAAGAAGTTAATGATAATGTGCTAAACATATTATAAAAAATAAAAAAAACAGCCATGGTTTAATGACTCAATACATTGCACAACTTTTCTCAAAACTTCCACACTGCACATAAAACATATTTAAATATTGAACAAACTAACACTCAATGCATCTAGGATGCTACTCCACCAAAAATGTTGGATAACCCCGGCTACCACACATCCAAAAACACACAACGTGCCATTTGCCATGGTATAGCCGTGGCTAAACAGGATGCCACATCTACCTGCGGGTAGCAATTCCACACACTGAGTGGCTGCTGGATAGCTGCAGATAATTACAACAATACCATCAACCAATTACAATCTCGAAAACACAGACACCATACAAACTCTGCTCATACAAACTACTAGAAATTCAAACTAGGAATAATGTTCCTGTAAACAGAGAAAGACTGCAGATATCATGGCTGGTTTGAAAACTATGTGGCTGATCAGAGACAGTTGGCTGTTTTGGTTACTGCCTTTTTGTAAGAAACTAAATATTGGACCTAGGTTTGAGAGATTTTACAATTAAATGGTTTGGATTGTGGGAAATGCATTGGTTCCAAATCTTTTCAAAATTGTTAAGTCTGAGAAGTACAGGGCAGCCAGACCTTGTACTAATTTATTATGGAGACAATGATTTGGGGAATGTATGAGATGTCCCTTACTTTAACGATCAAAGAAGACATGGACAAACTAATGGAACTATTTCCTCACACCATCTTTATCTTTTCCAATTTGAGTCAGAGGCAAAAATGGAGATTGACCACCAGATTTAATAGTAAAATTGAGAAATCACGAAGAAATGTTAATAAAATAGTTTCAGCATTCATGAGACAACACAACCAATTTTGGATTTCAAACAACAACATACGTTTCTACATGGCCACATTCTATAGACATAATGGACTACACCTAACCGATGAAGGAGATGCAGTGTTCCTACATAACATCCAAACAGTACTCCAAATGTACTAAAATACTACACTGTACCCTTACTGTAAGTGTACCCTTAAAACAGTCATTAAGGACAACTTATCACATATAAATACACAAATACAATGAAATAATAACCCACATTTTGTTTTGTATTATACCCGCAGTTACAGTTCTTTGACTTTTATTATAACCACAGTTACAAGTTGTTAATTAAAGAGGGGTGGGCTCACTTCAGGTTTTATGACAAAATAGAACTTAAAAGATAAATACAGTACAATACTGCTCATTTAGTTATGTAAGGTAGCTGAAGATAAAGAAAGCAGAGAATAATACATGACAGTAAACTAGGTAGGGAAAACATTTAATAGGCACAAGTTATAATAGCATGAGTGACAATACACAGACTGAAATACAGTAGTGAACTGGATATCCCAGCCCCTTTGATGAGTAGCAATTACCATTAAGGTGGATGGGGATGCAGATTTTATTCATACAACAATAATCAAAACAACTCAGGTAGTTTGGCCAAAGGAGATCTGTTTTAATGTCAAATATCTAAAACAGGGAGTACAACGTACATCAGCACTCACTTGATCCTCTTACTCAATGAATCTTACAAAACACTGAGGTTATATTAAGCAAAATCATCATCAGTGATGTGTTGACCTGCGTCATTACCAACGTCAACCTCTGTGTCAAACTACAGAACCTACTGAGGGAAGGGATAGGCTCTAAATGAGTATCTAAGTATCTAAGTATCTAAGTATAAGTTCCATATCAGTATAGAACAGTGAAGGAAAGTGATAGGTTATTTAACATCAGGTGGGGCAACTAAGCCCTCACCTTAAAATGGCAAATATGAACATCACTAAATGCACGATGTCCCATTGGCTAAACAAACTATAGGACTCTTAATTACAATTAACAATTGGCTTGCTTCTAACCCCCGTCAGTACTCTTCCACCTATATATAGCAGCTTGCAGACTGAATATCCAGGTGCGGGTGAGCTTGTCTTATCACTAGATCCCCACCAATTAGAAAATCCATCCATCATCACCTCAGTGGCCCATTGTCAATTAGGGCGTTGAAGCCTAGCCTTGAGTTTGTACTGTGCTCTGAGAAATTTTAAGGAGTGTGGGCACACTCTGCCCTTGTGCATAGGTGTGTGACCACCTCGTTCTTCCAACTTCATTCTTCCACGTGACTGGAGACCATAGAATTGAGACTTTTAATGTATTAATATATATATATATATATATATATATATATATATATATATATATATATATATATATCATGGACGCAGTAGCGTCCATGTAGTTATGGTTAAGTTGGTGTTTCCATAGGAGGAGCATTTTTTGGGTGGCTTATAACGTTGTTCCCTCTGGACGAATCCTCACCAAACTTTGCAAAAAAAGTATATGGCCCACTCTGCAAGTTTGGAGAGGTTTGGTCCAGGGGGGCAAAGTTTTAGGGGGGTCCCAAAACTTTTGTTTTTTCATAATGGGAAAAAAATGTGCGCACGCCTACAGCCCAAACCGCTGGACGGATTTACACCAAATTTGCGGCAGGAGCGGGGGCTTGGTCCCGAAAGCGTGCTTTTGCAAATTTGGTGTAAATCCGTCCAGTAGTTTTTTTTTAAAATGAGCAAAATGTAAGGCAAAAAAATTTGTGATATCTCCGTTCGCTCCGCGGACAGACTTCCCTGTTCGCTCTGCGAACAGTGCCCCGATTGGCCAAGCGGCTTGCGTGATGTCCGCGGACATGCGACGTGTTCGCTGATTGGACGGCATGGTGCGTGAAGCGCGTCAGATTTTTTGTGGCGCCCACCATCTTGTATTCGCCGACGACCGTGGACAGCGCGGTAGTACTGGGATTAAAAATTGTATTTAGTGGAGTGTTTGGGGAGGGTGGGGGAGTATGAGATAGGTTCAATGTTCTGTTTTTTTTATGTGCTAGATGCTTTTGTTGTGTTCGATTTGTCTGTGGACAACACGGCTGTTCTGAAATTTTCTATATAAACTAAATGTTGGGGTGTTCTGATGACGGAGTATGTGTCCGTTTTGTTCGCAAGCAAGCTAAAATTGAGCTAAGAACACTTGCGGTGTCCTTAAATGTTGGTACATAAACAAAATGGGGGTGTCTTAAGGACGCTGTCCGTAATGTACTCTGGCAAGTTGAATGTGTTCTAAGAACACTCGCGGTGCTGAAATGTTTGCAATTAAACAAAATGGGGGTGTTCTGAGAACGCTGTTCGTATTGTTCGTTGTCAGGTTGAAAGTGTTCTAAGAACCCTCCTTATGTCCGCTGACATTACAATTTCCTATGGGCCTTACCAGACTTTTTGTCCACTAAACAAATGATAAATCAGGCTGCTGTGCGCCGACATTATGTGATAATCCTATCACTTGCCCCATCGACCTGGCTGACCTGTTTTTGCGACTCTAAATCATATCTCCCGCCCCTAAGCCTGACATTATCAACGCATTCATATTCCCCGTCTCTCTCCGTGACGTTACAGGGTGCATAGCAAAATGCGCCCAGTCGTCTCCAGTCCTACGCGACTTTACACAGAACCCGGAAAACAGCACACATCATCTCACAACACAGCGCACCACAATTCAGAATATGAAACTGTGATTTAAAAGCAAACAGCAACATTGTACATTTCGTAAAGTACATTTATTTGACATAAAATGTTTAGAGAATATTCAGCGATTTGCATTTGTCTTTGCTGTCGATCCGCAAAAGTTCATTTTGAGTCACGCGCTGTTCCTTTGCGCTACACAGGGTGTTGGTTTATGATAAAAGAAGCACTATGGTGCACTGATAATCGGAAGGCTCTTCCAACAACGAGGCATTATGGATAATAAAATACTAGCATATTAAAAATGGCAGTACACATTTAAGAAGCGACAACAGAACAACCTAATCATTATGGGGTTTATTTAAATACTACTGCATTTGCATGTGAATGAATGCATATGGATGTAATGAGTTTGCATCTGTGCATTCGCGACTTTCATTACAAAAAAGGGGGGAGTCAATGAGAGGCTATAACAACCATGCCCTCGGCAAACACCCATCATGCACCTGGTGAATTATGCAAATTAGGTTATGACGTCATTTAGCTACTTCTAGCTACTTTTATGACGGCCAATAGCTACTTTACTTACTAAGGAGTTGCCAACACTGCTCCTACGCGACTTCGTACAGAATCCGGAAAACAACACAGATCATCTCACAACACAGCGCGCCACAATTCGGAATATGAAACTGTGATTTAAAAGCAAACAGCAAGATTGTACATTATGTAAAGTACATTTATTTGGCATCAAATGTTTAGAGAATATTCAGCGATTTGCATTTGTCTTTGCTGTCGATCTGCAAAAGTTCATCTTGAGTCACGCGCTGTTCCTTTGCGCTACACAGGGTGTTGGTTTATGATAAAAGAAGGACTGTGGTCGCACTGATAATCGGAAGGCTGTTCCAACAACGAGGCATTAGACCACCATAACAGTTGGTATGTTGCTTCTAGCCGCTAGTACCACGTAAGGGCATATTGGTACCTTGGCGATTGTCCGATAAAATGGTGAGGGTCATGAAGTTGTTTACTAGGAGCTGCACCTGGCAGTTAAAAAATGCGTCGGCCGGGGTCTGAAAATCATGGCATTGACAGTAGGGAAGGAGGTACCTGTTTTAAAATCATAAATTAGTCTCACGAGCCGATCTTCATTAAAAATATTCATTTTATTTATTAGGGCGTGAAACTATTTGCTAGTGAGGATAGTGCTACGGAGTATGTTAACTTATTCCCACTAACCCACCCTCTCTCCTCTGCCTTTTTCAGAGCCGTCTGAGCGCCAGTGGACCACTTCGGCGGTGATAGTGCGCGGTACAAAACAATATGCCACATTGAACGAACAAGTACAACTTAACCAGGCTTTAACGCCACGCTATTGTTATTATATTCCGGTATAAAATAATCTAAAGGGTTACTTACATTATATTGGCATTTTCCATTGTCTACGCGTAATGCATTCCATAAATACGACTCCGTCTGTGCCAACGATCTTTCTCATAGTGATATAATATATAAAAGCGGTTTCGTTTCAGAAATTTCATCCTTATCGTCTCTTACGTTTTTGCACCCCTCCTTCAAAAGAAGTCTTTTGGCACGATTCCTGTCTGTCAAGGTCAAAAAACAATAGAACCTTATAGTGCGAGTCGTGGGCCACTCCGGCCCGTGAGCAAAAAATGGAAGCAGCTGACCTTCACTGTGAACGGGCATAAATTCTTACTTTGCAACATTCTGTGTAAAGCCATCCCTGAGAAATTGCTTTTTACACTAGATCTTTGTATATTGTCTGCGTGCTAATGAAAAAAGTTTGTTAAAGGGAGTTTATGGTTAACTTGCGCTACTAAAAACCTATGAAATACAGTAAAAAAAACTTTTTTAACGGGATGTCATGGTTAAGATGCGCTACTAAAAACCTATGAAATTCAGTAAAAAAACTTTGTTTAAGGGACGTTATGGTTAAATTGCGCTAATAAAAACCTATGAAATTCAATGAAAAAACTTTGTTAAAAGGGACGTTATGGTTAAGTTGCGCTACTAATAACCTATCAAATTCAGTAAAAAAACTTTGTTGAAGGGACGTTATGGTTCAAAGTAAAACCAAAAAACCCCTGAAATTCTGCAGTTATGGTAAGATAAGCAACCATAACTCGCGCCACCGTGCACTGCTAACACTAACACCCAGGACATCAAAGATGACATCACAAATGTCATTGACAACATCACAAAGTTTTTTCATTAAATATATATATATATATATTGGCGCTTGCCACAATCTATTCACTATAAAGCTAACCTCAATATTACTTCAGCTGCTTGCGTTTCTTTTGCATCTGTACACGTTTAAACTAACTTAATATCTTCATCTGGTTCAGTGGCATAAGCTTCTTCACCTTGGTCCCAAGATGTCACTTATCCTTGGTACTTTTTGATGCCTTATAGAATATTTGCATTCTCTGGTCTCTGCATCTCTTGTACAGACGTCAGCTGGATTCTGTGTGACGTCATCATTCATTTTAGCCATTTATCTGCTCTGCGTTTTCAGGAATCTCATTCAAATGACCATCATATTTTCTTGTATGCAGGTATGGTTTTCTCAATGGGTACCTTGGCTCCCAGATCTTCTTAGGTATTGTACTTTCACTGGTACTGCATAGAGTCCATACTCTGCTCTTTGTCTGTTTAACTGTTCCGTGTATGGTTCATACTCTGGTTTTCAACAGACAGGTAATATGGGTGGGGCAGTTGGAGTAGGGGTACTTGGCTCCTCCTCTACACTCCCCCCTCTGGATGATTCATCAATCACTTTCTCATCATCCTTTACATCCAGGGACCCTCCTCTGAAAAAGAGCTTTGTATGACTCCTTTCAGGCATCCTGCTGATTTCACATGCTCATTCTTACTCCATGTCATGAGCATGCATTGTCCACTTAGTCTGCAATAGATCCATCTTCCCACATACTTCTTATTGTGTTTTGGATAGAGGAACTTCGTTCCTTCAGGTGAATGAATACTGGCCCTCACAAAGTCTCTGATTTCTTCACCTGTCAGGTCTCTGGCTTTCCATCCTTGCTCAACATTGATCATGATCTTCATATCTGTAGCTTTCTTTGCAGTCTTCTTGCACTGTGAGATTAGTATTTTGATCCCACAGAATTCAAGCAACACCAAAACTATCAGGGTTCCAAGAAACTTGAACATGTCTGCCATCCATTGTGGAACCCAAGACAATAGCGATCTAACCCAGCTATCATCAGCAATGTCTTCCACTTCGTCTATCATCTGTCCATGGAGTTTTGTCAGCGTGTCTATGGCCTCTGTCAAGGTTCCACCCTTGTCATCATGAGAAGGTATAAATGTGCAACATGATTCTCTAATTTTTGCAGAAACACCTCCATCCAGAGCTGTGTCCAAGACGTATCTATTCTGGAGAGTCATCAGTCTTATGGCTCTCATCTCTTCTCTGATTGCATTGAATCCCTTTATTATAGTGTTAATTGTCTGCAGCAATTCCCACCTGTTTATCTGTAACCACTTGGTGTTTCCTCCAACCTGGATTCTCGGCATGAAGATCAACGTGAACATTGAAGAAGTCTGGCTAAACAGTCTGTGCTCATATGGGATAGAGTCAGAAGATTCTATTGATTTGGCTGAGAAATAGTTCTCTCTCTCTTCATCCTCTTTATCAGTTCCAGAGATCTCTTCTTCATCAGGTGAGCATCTGCTTTTGGAAAACTGTCAAGAATCAGATCACTCTTTGGAATCACTAATGCTGGAACATGGACATTCACCAGTGTGCATATTCCCCCCCAGTCTTTAGGTAACTTCATGCATGCTTTGGACCCAGAAGCCCAATGGTGATCCATAATTACTGCTGTCCCAATTTTCATTCCTGGTGCTTCAAATATTCAACCACATTTCTGGTTCTCTCCCATTTTTCTTGTTCCATTATTTCTGAAACACATCTTTGCACTCTCTAAAGTACTATCTGCAAGGGTCCTCCTCTGTCTTCGATTCATGTCAGTAGCCTTGCAAGTTTCAGCAATAAAGGTTTACACAACATTTGTGAATGTTCAATCGTTGGCTGGTAGTGACACATTATTACCCAGTCCCTGTAGATCACCACACCTTCTTCCCAGCCATCTGGTGATAGGACAGTTCCCCAAATCTGCATCTTGCCTCTGTTCTTCCATCTAAGAATGTCTTCTGCAGACTTTCTGAGAACTTTCAGCCTTTTATTCACTTCTCGTCTGATTCCAAGTCCTTTTACTCAAGGCTTATCATATCTGATCACAAGATTCCTAGTCTGGGCTTTTGTCCTTGTCTTTATGTCTTGATTATAGTCATCTTCATCTGGGTCTGTCCATTCAGTTGCCCATTTGAGCGAGGTTGTTCAACCCATGAACTGGCCTCTTGTACTACAGAAGGCTAAATGCACTATTCAGTGTGCAGTTAGGACATCTATTTCAACAGCTATGAAGATGTTCGACTTCCCGATGCTGTATGGCAGGAATACACATGCAAAGAATTACTCCTTTGATGTTCCTCAATTCTTTTATCATTTAATTCATAATTATCTTCCTGGGTGCTTCTTTTAGGCCTCATTGTTTTCATGTGAGCTTCTATAATCATATCATGGAGTGTAACAGCATAGCCTCTTCCAGCTGCCTTATTACATGGACTTCCATCAGTGCTCCCTGCATAGGACAAGTTTCAGCAAGTTTCATCCTCTCAACATACCCTTTAGGTATAAAAATGTCTCACAAAATCTCCATGACTGTCTTTTGGGGATTATCATTTGGTCATCTAATACAGGACCAAGTGTATTTCCATGCCTTACTGATGTAGGCCCACCCTCTAACAACCTTTTGTCTTGCCTGTCTTGCCGAGCCTGTCTCTGGCATTCAAAAAGAGTTTCTAAGACACCTTTTGTATGTGAATGATTAGTAATGGCACTCATCTCAGGCTTAGGCAATTTGTCATATTTCTTTGGGACAGGAATGACTACAAAGGGTCTGGGCCGCCTAGTAGTTGCCACGTTTACATGTTCCTTCTGCTCAGGAGCATGCACAGGAGTCTTAGCTCCATTTGCACCAATGTAGAACGATGTGCGTACAGTAAGTTAAACCAGTAAGATTATGAACACAATGCAAGTGTACATGACACAAAGGTGAGTTACTACAACATTTACTTCGTGGACACGGTGGACGTCTCATTGTGTTAGGCATGATGATGCTACTATTGATGCTACCCATCTTTATTGCCTAAGGAAGGAAAAAGTCATACTTTAATACATCAGCATTGTGAACTGCCTCTGGAAGCTGCTGTCTTGACTCAGCAATTCGTCCTCAATCAGGTATCCGCTTACTGGATGATAAGAACAAATTATTTTACTGTATTTCTGGAACCAATCTTTCACCAGCCAAAATGTAGATGCCTCTCCAGTTGTAACGCTCACCTGGTTCCCTCGGAGGCACGGGTCTTGACTGGGCGGTGAAACCGTCTTCAATGTCAGACGTAGGATTTGTTGGGCTCCCGGATTTGGCCCCTTTCTCACCGAAAGTTTGACCTGAAGGGTGAGGTGTCTGCAAGTGGAAAATCAAGGTATTAGTGCCTGGAAGATTGGGAGAAGTTCCAAGCCCCTCTCTCCCTCTCTCCCAGTGGTACTCGGTCGATGGTTGTGCTCACCTTGAATAGGTGAATGCTGGGCTCTCCATCCTGCGTCTCATGCAGGGGCGCTGGGTCCAGTTACTTCACTGGATATGAGTTCAGCCTCTTAATTGCAGAGGGTAAGTTGAGAGCGATGCCGCCGTGTGCTGCACGAGCGTGACTTGTAAGTATAAAAGTTCCCTTTAGATTGCTCTCTTCAAATGTCTTATCTCCTTAATGTCTGTCTTTTCCCTTTCAGATGCTGTCGGTGCCGAAGAAGATGCTCCCCCCAGGTTCGTGGCAGAGAGCGTAACAGGAAGATGGTGCATACGAAGGCACGTAAGTAGAAAGGCTGCTCTAGGGCTGTAGAATGCACCTTAATGTCTCTTTTGTCTTTACAGGTGCCGGAATGCAGCGCGAGCAGAGTTGGAGCGAGCGTAACACAGGTAAGCAGTTTTGTAACTAAGCGTTACTAACCAATGTTCTTTGTCTTTGCAGGCCCGATGCCGTACGAGATGTGCAGAAAAAACGCCTTGAATGCTGCCGATGGATCGGGTAAGTTGAACCGCTAACTTTGCCTTTGCCTAACCTGTGCCTTTTGTTTTGCAGGAGCTGCTGAAGACTGAGGATTGGTTCCCAGCAGGTCATTTTCGTATTCACAGGATCTGGAACTGAAGATTCACTGGAGCTGACACGGTGAGCGTCCTGCTGCAGATGCAGAATAACGCAAAGCACCTTGCATCAATCGGGTGTGGTTTAAATAGTCCATAGGAGTGCTTAGGTCTTCTTCCACAGCCTCGCCCAGGCAAAAGAGTTCCTGCTTCCAGAAGGGGTCCAGCATCAATGATCCAGGGAGTGGTGCCTGCCCCACCCAGAAGGAAAAGTAGTCCCTGCCAGAAGAGAGTGAAACATCATCTTGCTGGTAAGTAAGCAGCATGGTCTGCTGCAGGTAGGTCCACCCAAGCACTCTCACACTTGTTATGAGCCCGGCCTTCCTGTGCCGGGACGGGTCCATGCTATGAGCCTGGCACCACCGGTGCCAGGACAAGGTCCAAAAGGTCCCTATTGGGACTTGCTGGTGCCGATAGTATATGTTATGAGCCTGCTTCCAAGGATGTTGGGTAGGTGCTGACTCTTTGGAAGCAGTGGTCATGACAGCACCCCCCCTCAAGGCCCCTCCCAAATTCGTCTTCTCCGGGGGTTTCGGTTTATCAGGAAAAGTTCGATGAAACTTCTTAACCAGACGGGGTGCATGAACATGTTCCGACGGTTCCCAAGATCGTTCCTGGGGGCCATAACCTTTCCAGTCAATCAGATAGTATAATTTTGATTTGGAAATCTTGGAGTCTAAGATGTCTTGTATTTCGAATTCCAGTTCTCCGTCCACAAGAATAGGGTCTGGAGATTTCGTCAAACGGGTTCCAGGTTGCAAGGGTTTTAGTAGAGAAACGTGGAAAACTGGATGTATTTTCATATGGGCAGGTAGGCCCAATTTAACTGCCACTGGATTAATTATGGCAGTGATTGGGTAAGGTCCCAGGTATCGCGGATTGAAAGTACGCGGTCCTTTTAGCGGTAAATGTTTGGTGGATAGCCAGACTTGATCTCCCACAAGATGTTGAGGAGCTTCCTTTCGATGTATGTCCGCACACTTCTTGTATTGTTCCTTGGCCCGCTTAAGGTGAGACGTGGCCTCTTTAAAGGCTTGAGTGATTGTAGAATGCAGATGATCTACAGCGGGTGTCCCAAGATTTTGAGGTGGATCAAGATTTGAAGTGCAAGGGTGGAGTCCATATAAAAGAAAAAAAGGAGTTTTTCCGGTTCCGGCATGGACTGAATTATTATAAGCGTACTCCGCAATCCAGAGAATGTCTTTCCAAGTGTCCTCCGACTGTTGTAACATGCAGCGCAGATACTGTTCCAGAGTTTGGTTGGTCCTCTCGGTCTGCCCGTCGGTCTGGGGATGATGGCTGGTTGAAAGCCTTACGTCAATTTGGGCTAGGCGACAACAACTCCGCCAGAAGTGGGAAATAAATTGACTTCCTCTATCTGAGATTAAAACTGAAGGAAAGCCGTGCAACCGAACGATGTTTTCGAGGAACTCTCGAGCCAGAATTGAAGCTGTAGGTAAACCTTTCAATGGGATAAAATGGGCCATCTTCGAGAATAGGTCCACAATCACTAAGATTGTATTAAATCCGGAGCATGGTGGTAAATCCGTGATGAAGTCCATGGAGAGAGTATGCCATGGGTGTGGAGGAATGTCTATTGGATGTAAGAGACCTGCTGGCTTCTCCTTCTGGCTTTTGCTTTGAGCGCACACACCACAGGAATTTATGAAATCTTTAATGTCCTTTCTCCAAGACGGCCACCAGAAATGTCTTTTTATCTTTTCCGACATTTTGGCAATGCCGGGATGTCCTTCCATTAAGGAGTCATGGTAACAAGAGATCACCTGTCTTTGTAAATCGGTGCATGGTAGATATAATCTTCCTCGAAAGTATAGTAAGTTCTTATCCATTGTGAAATCTTTTCCCTTGAGTTGCCAGTCTTGCACTTCTGCTGGAGTCAGAAGTTCTTTAACTTTAGCTTCAAGGTCTTCAATGGTTTGTGCACTTATCAAACCCAGGATTCTCTGTTCCGGAATTATGGGTACTGGTTCAGGATTGGTCGTGAGTTCACCTACTCCAATTCGGGAGAGAGCATCTGCTTTACCATTCTTGTTGCCTGGTCGGTAAGTTATCACAAAGTCGAACTCGGCAAAAAATAATGCCCAGCGAAGTTGTCTAGATGATTGAGCTTTGGCTGATTTTAGGTACTGTAAATTACGATGATCCGTGATGATGGTGACTGTGTGCCGGGCTCCCAGGAGATAATGCCGCCAGGCTTTAAAGGCGGACTTAATAGCCAAAAGTTCCTTATCTGTAATAGTGTAGTTGATTTCGGGAGCCGAAAATTTGCGGGACCAGAATGCTACTGGGTGTAACTGGTTTGTTTCTGGGTCTCTTTGCGAGAGCACTGCTCCCATTGCGAGACTGGAAGCATCAGTCTCCACGATATAGGGAAGTTCCGGGCGAGGATGTTTTAAAACTGGAGCCGAGGTGAATTTTGTTTTTAGTTCCTGAAAAGCTTGTTCCGCCTCCGTAGACCACTCGAAACGTTTATTCTTTCTGAGAAGGGCAGTAATGGGTTGGACTACTTGAGAAAAATCAGGAATAAATCTACGATAAAAGTTGGCGAAGCCCAACATGCTTTGAACTCCTTTCACAGACATTGGTGAGGGCCACTTAATGATAGCGTCCACTTTTCTTGAGTCCATGTAGACTCCATTAGGTGACAAAATAAATCCCAAAAATTCGACCTCCGTGACATGAAAAACGCATTTCTCCAGCTTTGCAAAAAGTCTGTGTTTTCGGAGCCTCTCCAGTACTGCTGTGACGTGTTTTCGATGATCCGCCTCAGAGGACGAGTAGACCAGAATGTCATCAATATAGACAACTACACATACGTCGATGAGCTCTCTGAGGACGTCATTCATAAAATACTGAAAAGCAGCCGGTGCGTTGCATAACCCAAAGGGCATTACTTGATACTCGAACAGTCCATATTTAGTACGAAAGGCCGTCTTCCATTCGTCGCCCTCTTTTATTCGTACTAAATGGTAAGCTCCTCTGAGGTCCAGCTTTGTGTAGATACAGGCACTTTTAACTTGGTCAAGAAGTTCAGGGATCAAAGGTAACGGATATCTGTTCTTAATCGTAATCTGGTTCAGGGCACGGTAATCTATACATGTTCTCAAGTCTCCTTCCTTTTTTGGAACGAAGAACAAAGCTGAAGAGGCTGGGGACTTCGAAGGACGGATAAATCCATTAGCCAGGTACTGGTCCAAATACTGCCTCAGGTGAAGATTTTCAGGTTCTGTGAGGGCATAAATTCGACTGCACGGAGGAGTGGATCCCGGAACCAAGTCTATCTGGCAGTCGTATGATCTGTGAGGAGGCAGTGAATTAGCTTGATCTTTTCGAAAGACATCCTGAAATTCCCGGTATTCAGGAGGCAGGTGATGACTCTCAGAAGTAGTTGCTACTAGCTTAGTGGTAGGCTGAGGATAACAGGTAGGAGCGCATTCTGGAAACCGGATTGTCTTTGCTCGCCAATCGATCTGGGGATTGTGTTTCTCCAACCAAGGGATTCCCAGGATAACTTGAAACTGAGGAGCCTTGATCACATCAAACACGATCTTCTCTTGATGTCCATCTTGGCTTACCAACGTCACTTCCATGGTGGTGTGAGTTACTGGTCCGGAAGTTATTTCCGTACCGTCCACGGTGGTGATGACGTCTTTCACCGTCTTAGGACAAAGAGATAGATTCATCCTGGCGGCCAATTCACAGTCCACGTAATTGCCGATTGCGCCACTATCAATGTATGCTTTAATGGCATGCATACGATTGGGTTGTTCTGGACACACGAGGACCATGGGCATGATGAAATGCGAGGTCAAAGAACTGGTTTTAACGCTCGGCAAGCGGACCTCTACACTTGTCGGGCGAGGTCGTTTTCCGACTCTGAACCTTTGGCACCTTTATCGGAAGCTCCTACTATCTTCTTTCTTGGTTTCACGGGGCAATCTTGAAGGAAATGCCCTGAGTTTCCACAATAGAGGCACAATTGCAGTTGTCTTCTCCTTTCCCTTTCCTTTTGAGTTAGAGGTCCTTTCACAACCCCAATCTGCATGGGTTCCACGGTATCATTTCCTTTAGCGGAACTCTGTGGTCTTGAAAAAGTTCGAGTCTCAATTCTGGAACGATCGGCTTTTCGATTTTGTATTCTATGATCCAATTGAACCACCAGATCGATGTATTCGGGACAGTCTTGTGGAGGATTCACCACCTGAGCCAGAACGTCTTTGAGTTCTCCACGCAGACCTCTGTAGAAAAGGGTGATCCTCTTATCCTCAGGCCATCCGGTTTCAACCACTAGTCTGTTGAATGATGCAATGTAGGCCAGAAGATCTTGATTGCCCTGTCGTAGTGAAAGAAGTTCATTGTCCAGGGCCTGTCCCTGAGAATGTCTTGCGAACAATCTTTCCATACTAGCTTGGAAGTCCTGGAAATTGTAAAGAATTGGGTTATCCTGAGTCACTAAAGGAATAGACCAATCTGCGGCACTGCCACTAAGATATGAGAGCACGAAGGCCACCTTAGCCTGGTCTGTTGGGAAAGCGGCAGGTCTACACAAAAAGTGCAAACGACACTGATTGATGAACACAGCATATCTTTACGGATCACCTGAAAAGCGTTCGGGCGGGGCCAGAGGTACATTTCCTGGTAGATTAATTTGCACCGGATTAGAGGAAGTCGTTGGAGCATGGCTCCCCCCAGGGGTAGGCAGAGGAGTTTGTCCCGCTTGGGCTTGCAACAATTGTCTAGCCAAATCATCTGTTCGTTCCTTAGAAACCACTAACTCCCTCCTTAGGGCATTTGTTTCCTGGCGCGCTGCGTGTACTTCTGCTCTCAACTCCCCGAGCAACTGGGCCAATTGGTCCGTGTCTGAAGTTTCCATTGCGCCTGGGCGGGAAATATGTGGTAAGGCTTCGCGTTCTGTAACGCTCACCTGGTTCCCTCGGAGGCGCGGGTCTTGACTGGGCGGTGAAACCGTCTTCAATGTCAGGTGTAGGATTCGTTGGCTCCCGGATTTGGCCCCTTTCTCACCGAAAGTTTGACCTGAAGGGTGAGGTGTCTGCAAGTGGAAAATCAAGGTATTAGTGCCTGGAAGATTGGGAGAAGTTCCAAGCCCCTCTCTCCCTCTCTCCCAGTGGTACTTGGTCGATGGTTGTGCTCATCTTAAATAGGTGAATGCTGGGCTCTCCATCCTGCGTCTCATGCAGGGGCGCTGGGTCCAGTTACTTCACTGGATATGAGTTCAGCCTCTTAATTGCAGAGGGTAAATTGAGAGCGATGCCGCCGTGTGCTGCACGAGCGTGACTTGTAAGTATAAAAGTTCCCTTTAGATTGCTCTCTTCAAATGTCTTATCTCCTTAATGTCTGTCTTTTCCCTTTCAGATGCTGTCGGTGCCGAAGAAGATGCTCCCCCCAGGTTCGTGGCAGAGAGCGTAACAGGAAGATGGTGCATACGAAGGCACGTAAGTAGAAAGGCTGCTCTAGGGCTGTAGAATGCACCTTAATGTCTCTTTTGTCTTTACAGGTGCCGTAATGCAGCGCGAGCGAGCTGGAGCGAGCGTAACACAGGTAAGCAGTTTTGTAAATAAGCGTTACTAACCAATGTTCTTTGTCTTTGCAGGCCCGATGCCGTACGAGATGTGCAGAAAAAACGCCTTGAATGCTGCCGATGGATCGGGTAAGTTGAACCGCTAACTTTGCCTTTGCCTAACCTGTGCCTTTTGTTTTGCAGGAGCTGCTGAAGACTGAGGATTGGTTCCCAGCAGGTAATTTTCGTATTCACAGGATCCGGAACTGAAGATTCACTGGAGCTGACACGGTGAGCGTCCTGCTGCAGATGCAGAATAACGCAAAGCACCTTGCATCAATCGGGTGTGGTTTAAATAGTCCATAGGAGTGCTTAGGTGTCTTCTTCCACAGCCAGACAAAAGAGTTCCTGCTTCCAGAAGGGGTCCAGCATCAATGATCCAGGGAGTGGTGCCTGCCCCACCCAGAAGGAAAAGTAGTCCCTGCCAGAAGAGAGTGAAACATCATCTTGCTGGTAAGTAAGCAGCATGGTCTGCTGCAGGTAGGTCCACCCAAGCACTCTCACACTTGTTATGAGCCCGGCGCTTCCTGTGCCGGGACGGGTCCATGCTATGAGCCTGGCACCACCGGTGCCAGGACAAGGTCCAAAAGGTCCCTATTGGGACTTGCTGGTGCCGATAGTATATGTTATGAGCCTGCTTCCAAGGATGTTGGGTAGGTGCTGACTCTTTGGAAGCAGTGGTCATGACACCAGTATGAAAAAACGACCTCAGTAAGTCTAAATAAGCTCAACAACATATATCAGCTGCCAGTCAATGCCTCGAATCTGCTTCAGCCAAGACAACATGTCGAATTTCTTTCAGCATGAAACAAGAGTCTTTCCTTATCAGCAACCTCTCGATCTGTCCCTCGAAGGAAAGTTTCACACCGATCTGTGATTTCGCTCGGAATATATGCTCACTTGGATTATAATGCCTTCCAAGATCACATGTGTAGTGTTTCTAGGATCCCTTAAGAGAAAGGCATAGGCAAAGATCCTAGAACCTCTCCTAACACCCCCTTTCTTTCCAAAATAAACATCCACTGTGTGACAGTGTAAAAATGTATGTCTTCAACAAAAAAAATAAGAACCTCAGAAAAATAAAAATTAAATAAAATGGACAGATGCAAGATCACTCCCACACTCATATTGTAGGTTAAGACTATGAGCTAATATTGGCAAGAAACCGATGATAATGCTCCCTCTTGTGACTCTCAACCTCTCATATCCCCTTTGAAGATTGCTACTCTTTCCTTGTTCCATATCGCTCTTCCTTTCACCAGAACAGACAAGCCTAAGTCTTTCACCACAAGTGTGGGCTCTGAATACATGGCTGCGCCCTTCCTCACTTTTGTCGCCAACTTAACTTTAATCCAATCACCCTCCTTGACATTCAAACTTCTACAACAATTCACTCGGTCTTACCTGATTTTGGCCTTCACTCCACTACTGTGCATCCTTTCTCTCATCTCCTCCACATCAACATCCACCATTTTTGATCCAGCCGGGACATAAATGGGTATTGGGTTTCCTACCCCGCAGGGTTTCAAAAGGAGATATCCCAGTAACACTATGAGGAGCGAGACGGTACTGAAATGTTCTCTCCATCGCTGTCCTGAGCCAATCCCCCCCAGTAGCTACTGCAATCCTTATTGCTTCCATAAGTGTTCTATTAAACCTCTCGACACATCCGTTCCCCTGGGATGATAAAGTGAAGTGGTAATTCGCTCCACTCCATACCTCTTTAGAAATTCCTTAAAGTCTTTGGACACCAGCTGTGTGCCATTGTCCGATAGACATTTCCTTGGAAAGCCTTCCCTCCAGAAAAGTTGTTCTAAGAACGGAATAATCCTGCCACTAGTAATTTCTTTCAATACACAAATTGCCGGCCACTTGGAAAGTAGGTCCACCACATCCAACAAGTAAACATTCCTCGACCCACTTATGTTAAAAGGTCCCAATAAATCTAGGGAAACCTCGTCCCAAGGTAATTTAGGACTGTCCCTAATCACCATGGGGCCTTTTTGGACAGAAAGACTGTTGTCTCCTTCTATGCATTCCGAACAATCTCTAACTTGTCCTTCCACATCCTAATCTAAACCCGGCCACCAAAAATCAGCTCTCACCTAACCTTTATTTCTTGCTACCCCCAAGTGCCCCACGTGAGCTAAATCAATAATTGCCTTCCTCATACCATCCGGCACCACAATTTGATGTCTGTGATACAGATATTCACCTTGTACGCATAAATCCTCCTTTGCCTTGCCAAATCCTTCCGAATTAGTATTCATTCCCTTGATATCATTATTCTTTGTCATCACCAGCACTTTCTTATACAACTCATTCTCCAGGCATGCAGCATCCCACTCATCTCTCTGAATCCTGTTTTGAACTTGAAAAATGTCTAACAGGTCTTCATCTTGACCCATGTCCTCACCCTCAGTCTTGCTCTGCTCAACACTTCTCAACACCGCATCAGCAACAACATTGTTCTCACCACTAATATGCACCATCAAAAACCTCAAACCTTGCATGGAGATCACCCATTTCATTATGCTGCAAGATACTCATTCAAGTCCCCCTTTGAAAATATACTCAGCAGCGGTTTGTGGTCAGTACATATTGTGAACTCTCTCCCCCACAAAAACCTTTTGAATTTCTCTACACCCCACACACACTAAATATTCCTTTTCTACTACAGAGTACCTGCTTTCTTGGTCTTTGCGGCTCCTGGAAGCAAACGCAATGGTATGTAAGCCTATGCTGTCCTGTTGCATCAAAACTGCACCAAGTCCATATTCGCAGGCATCAACAAATAAAATTGTTCTCCTACTCTCTTCAAACCCTTTTAATATGGACGCATTAACTATTGCCATCTTTATCTCGTCAAATTCTAATTCACATTTCTCATTCCAATTGTAGTTCACCCCTTTTCGAGTAAGTCTCCTCATGTTTCTAGTTTTGTCTGCCAATCCTTTAATAAACTTACCATAAAACTCAATCAACCCCAAAAATTATACGAATATAGTACATTTACAATGTTTAGTTCCTGACTGTTGCTGAAGAAAATCATGTGGCTTAGATATGTCAGGAAAGGAAAAAAGGGGGAGTCAGACATGTGATGTCATCAGTGATGTCATCAATGACATTTGAGATGTCATCTTTGATGTCCTGGGTGTTAGGCTTAGCAGTGCACGATGGTGGCACGAGTTATGGTTGCTTAGCTTACCATAACTGGCAAATGTCAAGGGTTTTTTGGTTTTACTTGGAACCATAACGTCCCTTTAACAAAGATTTTTCACTGAATTTGAAAGGTTTTTAGCAGCGCAACTTAACCATAATGTCCCTTTAACAAAGTTTTTTCACTGAATTTCATTGGTTTTTAGCAGCGCAACTTAACCATAACATCCCTTTAACAATGTTTTTTCACTGAATTTCTTAGGTTTTTAGTAGTGCAACTTAACCATAACGTCCATTTAACAAAGTATTTTCACTGAATTTCATAAGTTTTTAGTAGTGCAACTTAACAATAATGACTTTGACTTTATATACATGTCATATGGGACTGACTGAATCTCTTCTACTGTACTTGATGTCCACAAACTCATTTAATGTACGCGGACATGTTCAACAGTACCATAACCTAAAAACTCTGGGGGGGTATGTTTGATTGTTATATCATAACATAGGAACATTTAACAAATTCAAAAAGGAGCACACAAACATATTATATGTACTAATACATAAGAAATGTAACCCATATATACAACACACTAACCATTCATTTGGTTAGTGTGTTGTATATATGGGTTACATTTCTTATGTATTAGTACATATAATGTGTTCTAAACTGGAATTTACCACAAGAAGATAAATTGGCTTCCAGCATAATTACCTCACAAACACGACAGAACTGAGAACAAGAGCAGACCCACTGAGTACATAGGTCATATTTTACCTGAAATAGTAAATGTACTTAATTGTATTCATATATTTATAAACTTTCTGTGTTAAATAAAAAAATATATTATCTTTTTTTTTTTTCTCACAGAAATGTCTAGTACTCTGGAATGGCTAGAGGAGCATTTCCCATATGAAGAAATGTCACAAGATAGTGAAACTAATGCTAAACACTTTATAATATAAACCATTTAATTATTATTATTTTGTATACATTTAACATATATATATATTTTTTTGTACAGAGCATACCAAAATAGAAAATACTTCAGAAAAACCTGTTATGGATAACACTTTTCACAGTATAGAAGAAAAAATGGATTTATTGTTGACTAATTTTATTATATATTGAAAACTTTTGTGGAAGATCATTTTAAACCGAAAAACCCGTACCATTGCCCCACATGTACTTGTCCCTCCTCACAATATCCCAGTCAATTATCCCCAAACCCTCTCCATAACCCAAAATGTTTTGATGAGACTTCCATCCCTTCTTCACCTAATAACAATCATGTTGAAACCCCTAATTCTCCTGTTTTTGTTTCTGTTTCTGCCTCACCTTCTCTGTCATAAATTATTAATATATGTTAAATAAAGTTTAATTTTTATATTGCGTTGTAAATAGTTTAGTTTAAAAAAAAAAAAAAAATGTAAGTGTCCGCAGACAGTGCAGGTGTTCTGAAATGTTCGTAAATAAATGAAAATGGAGGTGTCCTGAAGAACACTATACCTGTTCGTAGTGTTCGCTAGCAAGATGAAACTGTTCTAAGAACACAATTGGTGTCCTGAAATGTTCTTACATAAACGAAAATGGAGGTGTCCAGAAGAACACTATACCTGTGCGTAGTGTTCGCTAGCAAGATGAAACTATTTTAAGAACACATGCGGTGTCCTCAAATGTTCATAAAAAAAAAACTAAAGTGTCCTGAAGAACACTATATCTGTCCTTAGCGTTCGCTATCAAGTTTAAACTGTTCTAAGAACACAATTGGTGTCCTCAAATGTTTGTACGTAAACGAAAATGGAGGTGTCCTGAAGAACACTATACCTGTTCGTAGTGTTCGCTAGCAAGTTTAAACTGTTCTAAGAACACACGCGGTGTCCTGAATTGTTCGTAATTAAACGAAAATGGAGGTGTCTTAAAGAACACTATACCTGTCCGTACTGTTCGCTAGCAAGTTGAAACTGTTCTAAGAACACAATTGGTGTCCTGAAATGTTCGTACATAAATGAAATTGGACGTGTCCTGAAGCACACTCTATCTGTCCTTACTGTTTGCTAGCAAGTTTAAACTGTTCTAAGAACACAGGCAGTGTCCTGAAATGTTCGTTTCACGTGTGACGCATTTTTAATTACTTCAGGACCCGAACAGTGTCCGTAGAACATCAACGCGCATGCGCTAACCAATCTCCGTATATTTGGTGTCCTGCGGACATGCGCTTCCTTCGCGGACTTGTTCGCGAACGGATCATATGACAGCGCCCACGCTGATCGCGTGTTCTGAATGCAGACACTGTTCGTGTCCCTGAACAATTTAAAAGTACATTTTCAATTAATCCATAATATTTTTCAATAAAATCTCACCATGGCACAAGTCCCACATAGTAATCCTGAGTTTCTACATACCTTTTGAAACTTTTCAAACTTTTTTTTGTGTCGATCTGTCCACGGACAGCGTGCATGTCCGTGGACCGCGCACATGCACCCCTATAAAAGACCACTCCCTAGAGCTTATTCTCATTGTGTTTCTGGCTATTCTTCAGAAAACAGCGATTTTTGCTGCTACCTGCAGATTACACCATCATCGAGATGGCATCCCTGGCTGCTGAACTGCCACCTAGTGCTGCACCTGCTTCAGCACCACCCACACCCCCTCCACCACCTCCCCAAGGGCCTGAAGAGGGGAACAGGAGTGAGGATGCAGAGGAGGAAGAAGAGGATGATGAGAATGAGGTAGAGGAAATCCCTACTACCCGCACTAGGCGTGAGTCTTGGGTGTTTCAGTTATTTACCATTCATGGGAATGGTCCTAAGGCTCGTGCGAACCGTGTTACCTGCAATGAGTGCAAAATGATACTCAGTCGCGGGAAGCACGGTATGTACAGCTTTGGGACCACTACTATGAAGCAACACCTGAGGTCATTTCACTCTGGGGCTATTCGCAGGGTTGTACCTTGCGAAGAACGTAGCAGGTTGATTTCCTCTACTTCATCCTCTGCTTCTGATCCTGTCACCACAAGGACCATCTCTGTGGGACAGCGTCTTCCTCAAGCTGCCTCACAGGCCATACGGAATGCTGATGACCCTTACCTTTCGAGGGTCACAGTTGTATGTATGTACTGTGACACAGTACTCTGCAGGGGGGAGCGACGTCGTAGTGCTTTTGAGACTATCGTCTCAGAGCACGAGAAGATCTGCTCACTACCCAAATAAAGCCCACTCTACATCTTCCTCTCTCAGCTCGCCCTTTCTTATCCCTGTGGTTGGTGTGCCCCCCTTTACCTTACTTTCCCCTCCTCTCCTAGTGTGTCGTGTATAAAAAAACAAAAAAAATACAAAATATCAAAAATCTAAAGAAAAATAAGGCTCTTTTCAGAGCCGCCTTTCACAGTTAAAAAATAGAAGTGAAAATAAATGAAGCAGGGCCCTTTGTATTTTTTAAGAAGTCCGCGGACAGTTCACGAACATTTAAAAAACTGGGTTGCTACCCTATCACAAACATTGCAATTTTCTCTGGGAGGAAGTGGTGGCTCTGAAAAGAGCCTTTGGAAGGTGTTTGTAAGTCAAAAATTATAAATGCTTAACACCTACTTCAAAAAGGATGTTGTAATTCCAAAAAAGGTCGCAATGCATTTTGTACATTTCTCAGAAAAATCTGATTGCCACCATAAGTAAGATGGACTCCATCTCTGCGAAAAATGTTTGTACTACGAAACAGAATATTTTCATTGTGAAAAGAAGACATGCCAAAATCTTTTAGAAAGGCACAAACAGCTTTATTAACATTGCGCCTTGCTTTTTCCATTCGTGGACCAAATGAAGAAGAACGAAGCCACATTTGTCTCTGCGCAATCCGTGAAAATATCACTTGAGAATTAGGAAACATGTCCATAACCTTCACACACGCACAGAGAGGTAGCAAGTCCAACCACTTCATTCCACGTACTCCATGCCAGTGTACTTCCACATGTGGGAATCCAAGATCTACAGCTACTCCACAGCTTTCTGCATGCACCTTCAACCAATATATCCATGAATCTCCCAAAATCCATACAATCTTTTTCCTAAAACACACAGACATAGCTATCTGTTGTTCTCTCAGCAAAAACAGTATATGAGAAACTCTCTTCTGCCACAACACACCCACTAAACTTTCCTGACCAATCCCTTTCAGTACTCATTCTCATTTGCATGACTTCTGAACCCAAGAATCCCCGGATGTAACTCCCGATGTCCGCGAACTACCGCCATGTCCACAGACATATCGTAACATGAACAGCCCTTCTACCATTTCCACTTCACTCTCTCTGCCATTCCCTCATTGGATGTAGCTAAGAAGCCACATGACCATGCACCAATCACATTCAAGACCTCTACATCTAACTGCATCATCATAGATCAGCACTGCAAATGTACTGTGAATCTCTCTGAGTACAAGTGTCATATCATTGGCAAGCACCATCTACCAGAAATACTGTACAAGTCTCCAAGATTTCTACTTGCAGCTCCATGCATATCCATATGCATGAACACAAACTTCAGGTATGCATATTTTCTGTACAGTACATGAACACATTTTCAAACTGACTTTTAGCTTGTGTAATCTGTAAAATGAATCTACTGTCTGAATACACACACTATCAAATCATGTTAAACTAACATTTTTTCAATGAAATGTATAGACTACATATATTGAAACAAAATTGCATGCATGCACACTCTATGTTCCAATCTAAAAAAAAAATACTTATACAATTACATTTATTTATTTATTTATTTATTTGATTACTTTAATTTAAGCATGACATTAAGGCACTATTACCTAGAACAGCTTAGTTACAGAAATGGTGGTATTCAGTGGTACATTATGAATTTCACAAGACATACTAAAGATAAGTTGTTTGTTACAGTTACTCATTTCAATACAATTTGTTCATTAAGAACATATCATATGTATTGAACTGGTGCGACGTATATTATGTGATTAAGATAGTTTTAATGGTTTTAAGGAAGGCGCTGAGGATTTCAATTAAAAAAATCAATATCTAAATTAAAAACAATGCTATATACAAACAAAATTACTAATTTGTTTCTTTTACAATTGCAGTGAAGACCATTCTCCTGAAAAGAAGCAGCCGAATTTCAAGAACAAAGAAGAACTAAGAATTAAGCTGCTCATTTTAGAAATAAATTCAGTAGAATATCACCATAATATTTGTATTATTACTCAAACATACTGTAAAGTTATTTCATGTTATTTCTGTGCCTAAAGAGATTGTGCACCATTCTGTCCAAAAATCCCCATGTCTTAAACAGCGATTTACAGCCAGAATGGCGCACAAATTCCTACTTTTGGACACACAAATTACCCAACTCAACCGCTAGAATTTTGATATTATAGAACAAACAACTGTTTTTATTGTATACATTAGAATTACTATTTGTACTTCTCCACACCACCAGCTTATTTTTTTCTGTCATCTGAGCCAGAGTTTAGTAACATATTAATTGAAGAATACACATCCCTACTAGTTGTAGTTCCCAATGCACAATCAGACACCATTACATACATCATCTTACTCAAACACTCATGCACACAGCACACATACATTGCAGAACACCCCAACCCATGCCTTCTTTATCTTTTTCAACAGACCCTAAAGAATGCCTACCAAAGGTCAAGTCCATAGAAAGCAACGCAGAAGTAGAGCAAATGAAAATAAAAGTGTCCAACGTAAGCATCCATCTCTAGCAGAATTTGTAAAAAAAGTTCAAACAAAACAGCTAATACAGTCATTTAGTGAAACACAAGAAGTTTCAGGTACAAAAACTTTGCCTTCTCTATCAAAATGTAAAACAAACCAAAAAACAATTAACAAAAAATCAGCTATCACTACAGATAAAACTACTTCTTTAAATTTTAATATAGTGCAAAGTAAGCATACCAAGAAAAGTATTTTAGCCAAAATGTTCGGTCACAAAGTCCTTCAAAATATTATAAAAACAGGAGAGAAATCAGGTTCAATGCTTAAAATCTATCGTAGGAAATTAATTTTAGAAGCTTTGATAGATAGTGCAATTCTTCTCAAAAGAAAGTTATTTATTTTAGTTTTAAACAAAATGAAACCAGTAACAAAATTAATAACTAAATTACAAAAAAGACTTCTCACTAAACGAAATGTCAACAGAAAGAACTTCTTAAGTATCTGCGCAGGTGAATGGAGTCACACTACGAGCACAGAACAATACTTTAAAGAAGAAGCGTACAAACAAAAGCAAACAAATACAATTGCCATACATAGCAGTGGTCGAGGTTATGAAAAAGTGAATAAAACCATAATGGAACAAGCAGTACTCCTTACAAAAATATGCCCTGAAAACCTAGAATGACCAATCCATTCAACTGAATCAGAACGTCTAGTGTACAAATGGCTGTGCACGTCAATATGTAACATTCCTAAACAATTTTTCAAGTCTTTACGCCAATTCCTCAATCAATATGTAAAAATCAAAGACAAAATCAAAATTAAACTACTGCAAAATATGGATGGATACCTGTCCAGTGGGCAAATACACAGGACTACAAGGACATTAATTGGCCTGCATTACAGGACCTACTTGAAAAAACCACCTTCCATGATATCAAATGAATAACAACACATCATTCAACTATAAGAAAATTAGTCTATAAACTGTACTATGCTAAAAGTCCTGCTTTAGCACTACCAAATTTAAATAACATTCTTCTACATGGTACATCAAAAGACCTACTTCAAGAAATTGACTATATCCAGAAAAAATATTTTGGAAGTGAAAGCCATTTACAGAATGAAATAGCTTTAAACCAAATTAGCAACAATTCTACTCATGGCAACCTTTTGCTAAACACATACAAAAAAGAAATACTAAAATGTAAAAGTACATCAGCTGAAGTACCAAACCATGTATGTGTATGTTGCCGCAGAACTTTTTATAAACGTAACACAAAGACTGTAGACCTATCATATAAAATAGAAGACAATGAAGATTCTAAATGGTTTGAATTAGCTCTCTACGTTGTAGCAGAAAACAAATACGAAATAACTGAGCCCCTTAATACTGTTACTGCACTACAAAACTTGACAACAACCAAACTCCTTCACGTGCTATCACAAATAATTTGGAATTATACCTACTACCAAAACCCGTACAACAACTTCATTTATATGAGAGCATCATAATTCAAACAGTACACCCGTTTCAAGCAATAATACACCTTCAACCAAAAACAGCAAAATTACCTCCCTCTGAATTGGTAAAAGGCATTTGTGGAAAAGTAGTTTATTTACCATTAGATCTAAAAGAAAATGTGCATACTCTAGGAGTGCAACGTCCAATGCAGCAATCTTTAATGATCTTAGTAAATGGAGTACCTACAAAAGACAAAAAAATATGGCAACAGCTGGTAGATTTACATAAAGTTAGACAAGCCTTACAATATCTTAAAGAGAATAATGAATATTACAAAGAAATTAATATTGAAGAAAATTTGAAAGATACAACTGAAATAATTCAAGAAACACAAGAAGCTGGTCAATTTGAGCTACTAGATCCTGCTACAATATCAAATACTTTAGACCATTATACAATTTATCCTTTGCACTCTAATGACACCATAGAAGATACACTGGAAACATACCAAATGCGTCAAACTAAAGGATCACCAATCAGCATATGGGAAAAAAGTATAGAAGCACGTGCTTTTCCTCTACTCTTTCCTATTGGCAAAGGAGGAAGGTATGATGATAGACCTATTCAAATATCAGCTTCAGAATACCGCTCATTACAGATGTATTCTGAAGATCCCAGATTTAGACAAAATGTGGAATACATATTCCACCTACTCTTTGAAAGTGAGCTAGCAACTTCATGTTACGGAGTTGCACACATATTAAAATCAGGATCCCACTTTCAAAATATGACAGCTACACAATTATTACAAAAAGTGCAACAAAAGGATGAGGTTTTACAATCAAATATTACAAATCTATTAGCAAATATGCATGGTACTAAAGAGTACTGGTTTCGACGTCACGGTACTGTACGTTGTATGATCAGAAACCTTGACCCACCCACTTGGTTTGTTACATTAAGTTGTGCAGAATATGCATGGGAAGATTTACACGATTTCCTATGCATATCAAATAAAAACAAAACAAACATAGATATACTAACACCAGGAGAACTTTGTTCTTTGGATCCTGTTAATGTTTCAAGATATTTTCCCCATCGCTTCATTGCTATGCTACATTTTATTTGTAATAAAACTGTTCCTCCCCTTGGAGAAGTGCAACACTTCTTTTGGAGAAAAGAATACCAAGCCAGAGGAGAACCACATATCCACATGATTTTATGGATTAAAGATGCTCCTAAATTTGGTCAAGACAGTGATGCCACTGTTTTACAGTTTATTGAAAAATATGTCACTTGTGAAATTCCATCAGAATCCACAAATAGTGATCTTCATGCACAAATTTTACAATTTCAAAGACACAAATGTGGAAAATATTGTTGTTGCAAATACAAAAACAAAGGGAAATACTACAGCAAATGCCGATTTGGTTTCCCTAGACCAGTTACAAATACAGGTCAAGTGAACGACCTCATGTCTTCAGTTAGACATAGTGTTAAAGGTAAGTCACCTAAAAATACATATTACATAAAAAGAAAAGAAGAAGACAAATATATCAATGATTATAATGCAATCATTGACCACTTATGGAATGTAAACATAGATGTGCAGTACATTGCAGTCAATTCTACTGCAGTTGCACGATATGTCACAGCATACTTAACCAAAGCAGAAAAGACAGAGCTCCAAGACCTCTGGAATGACCCGTCATCAGATAAAACAGTGTCTCAGAAATAATACAGCTTGGGCATAAAAATGCTCTCCCATAGAGAATGTGGATCATATGAAGCAGCTGATCATTTAACTGTTACTGCATTGTATGGTAAATCTGAAAATATAGTATGGCTAAGTCTTGGTCGAGCTAAATCTAGAAAAAGAGTTCTAAAAACATACGAAGATATAGAAGCAATAGCCAAACATGATCCCAACAGCCAAGACATTTTAAAAAACAATTTATTGGACACATACTACCCAAACAGAAGTAATACTTTGGAAACCATGTGTCTCTACCACATAGCCCAAATCTACACATATAAAAATAATATAAAACCTGATTAAAAAAAAGGTAAATACAGAGTGACAAACTGTGAAGGCAGCTTAGTTAAACTCACTAAACCAAATTTAATTAATCATATCAAATTGTCATTGAAGACTCCTCAACATAAAGAAATATATTACATGTCCCTGCTACAACTGTTTAAACCATGGAGAAAAGAAGAAGAAATACTAGAAAACTATGACTCATATGAAGATGCTTTCAAAGCAAATGAAAGCACTATAACTGATGTAAACTGTACACAATACAAAACAATGTTGCACAATGAACAGCAACACGAAGAAGAACTCCAGGCCAAGTAGATAAAGACACTCCTGACAGTAGTCAACCTTCTGTAACAGGAAGCCAAGAACCACTGGGAGAACCACTAATAATAAATGAGGCAGAATTAGCTATGATAGAAGTAGAAAACACCATGTGTCAGCATGAAGATAAAGAAGACTTAACTATACTACAATCAAAACTAAACAACGAACAATGTAGCATTTTTGAAGACGTAACAAAACAAATTGCACATGGTGTACAACATAAAAATAAAGAATGTTCCTGCCATAATTATAAACCTTTATTACTGTACGTCAGTGGTGAAGCTGGTTCTGGCAAAACATTCCTAATCAAAGTCATCAGTAAATTCCTTCAACAATTGACAAACAACAAACTGTCAGCTGTTGTCACTGCCCTCACAGGTTTAGCTGCCTACAACATAGGTGGTGTCACTTTACACCGATTACTACTATTGCCAGTAGAACACCAGAACAAATTAGAATATTACAAACTTTCTGCAGAAGCTGCGATGGAACTACGCAGAGTATTATAACAAATGTAAATGCTACTAATAGATGAAGTGAACATGGTCTCCAACCTAATGTTGTCTTTGATTCACCTCAGATTACAAGAAGTACTGAAAACAAACTATGAAGAGCTTTTTGCACGAAAACACATTATTGTTTTCGGAGATCTTCTTCAATTGACACCAGTAAAAGGTGAGCCTATTTTTAAAACATTAGGACTCAAACTCTGCCGTAAAACTGTTGGCAGCATTGGAAATGTCAACCTTTGGCAACATTTCCAATACAGAGAATTAACAGAAAACATGCAGAAATCTGCAGATTTCACTTATGCCAACATCTTAAAAAGTATCAGAGTTGGTATACTCTCTAAAGAAGCAGAAACAATATTGAAAACCCGGCAAATTAATGCACTTTATGACGATAATTCATGTGCTACAGATGTTATGGAACAATTAGCCCACAACAATATCAATTGTATGGCCTTAATGCCAACTCTTGCAAGCTGTTTCAAATTCAATGAAATAATGTTAAGTAAAGAAATGCAACCAATAATGGAAATTAGCGCCGCAGACAAACTAGATGTACATGGTATGACACTACCTATGTGTGACCAAGCCACAACACGACTAAATAGTTTAGAAAAATCAATCTCAAACACAGCAGGCTTAGAAAAGATATTAAAATTATCCTTAAATTGCAGAGTAATGCTTAAACGTAACCTTGACGTGGACCAAGGACTAGTTAATGGAGCACTGGGTACAGTTGTTGGCTTTCAAACATACCCACGTGACAACAAAATTCAGTTTGGCAATATACTCTTTGACAAACTTTCAGAAGTTAAAAGGATAGGATGCTCAACAGCTCGATTCCTTCTCTTCAAAGACATGTATGTACACAGAGAACAATTTTCTCTAACTCTTGCATACACAGTCACGATTCATAAATCACAAGGGCCCTCATTACGACCCTGGCGGAAAGGGGTTTACGCCGGCGTAAACCATGGCGCCCCTTTCCGCCTGAGTACGAGTTCCCGTAGCGCCATGGTGATTTTTACGCCTGCTTTTTGCAGGCGGTAAAATCCATGGCGCTAAGGGACCTTGTTGTTAATTACGCCACCGTAATTTACGGTGGCGTAATTAACGCCTTCCCCACTCCCATTATACCCTATGGGGCAAAAATGGGAATGGGGAAGGGTAAATGGGGATTGGGGACTTACCGCCCCGCCAAGGTCGGAATGGGGCGGTAAGTCCGCCAACCACCATGGCGGAGTTGGCAGCTTAGCGCCATGGACCATGGTGCAAATAGCACCATGGATCTCCGCCAAGGTCGTAATGAGGGCCAAGGTCTTACCCTAGACAAAGCAATGATAGATATTGGTAACACAGTCTTGTTACCTCTTGCATACACTATCACGCTTACATACACATGACGGTCTATTTCTAATCAACTTTGATGCAAGTAAAATAAATGCTGATATTCCTTGCATTTTAGAATACAATAGACTTCACTTACTATACACTCCCCATCTAAACACTTATTCTGTTCCACAAAAAGTAAAACATTATAAAAGAAAAATAAATCAAACAGAAAAGCAACAGGATGTCACTGCAAATCCTCCAAAGACAGTAAAAGAAAGTAATACTTCATCAAGCACCACAATCAAAAAAGAATCAATTAGGGAAAGTAAACCAGGTACTTCTTCAAAGAAGGAAGACAAACTCCAAAAAAAGCAGTCAGATACAGAAGTACTTGGTCCATTTAAACTCTCAAATATGGTTGGTGTAAGTTGCTATGCAAATGTAGCAATGAATATTCTATTTCAATTACCACCAATTGTTGAGAACATTTACTTACACAGTACAGACCCATTGTGTTTGCAAATGTTAGTACTTGACAGAAATGCAGCAAACAATCCTGACAACACGTATAGTGTTTATGGAATAAGACAACAATTGGACTACTGTGCTGGAATGGTCAAATTCACTATAAACTCACAGGAAGATCCACAAGAATGTCTAATGTACTTACTACAAGTACTGGAGGACTAAAACATACATATAAATGAAATCTTCCAGATTTCATACATGTGGAAACATACATGTACTCTCTGCAACAATGTGACACAAGAAGAAATCCCCAATGAACGCTTCATATATATATCAATGCCTAATTGTGAATCCATTCCATTTCAGCAACTTGTACAAAATGCAAACCTTGGTATATTATATTCTACCTGCAATTCAGATAATCGCTCCACGTTAGTAATACAAACACATAGTAAATACGTAATACTAATACTTCTACGTTACAATGCAGATGGTACCAAAAACAACTGCAAGCTGACTGGATTCACACATGGTCAAATATCACTTGGTAAGAAAACCTTCACAACAATAGGTTTAATCTACCACGCAGGAGCCACAACCAATTTAGGGCACTACACTGCATATATAAAAAAGAAATGTGGATGGTTTCAATGTAATGATAGCACCATTACTCTAAAGCAGAGATTACCAGCAAATCTTACAAACGCTTATTTAATGTTCTTTAAAACCAAAATTTGATAAGTAAACTGTACTTAAACCTCAAGTAAACTTGTAGTAAAAAATATAAACTGTTAGAATATTCCAAAAGCTATCTAACTGCCCAAAGATTCTACAGCCATTAATCACATAAATAAATACCACTAAATTAGAGCAGAAAATAGACAATTAGAATACGCCAATTGGTATCTAACTGTCCCAAAATTTAACAATATCCAAACAGATAAATCAATACCACTAAAATATATCAAAAAATAGACAGTTAGAATACGCCTACTGGTATCTAGCTGCTCCAGAATTTCATAATATCCAAACAAATAAATAATATGTTACTGCTCCAAAAAAAATGCAACAACCCAATGTATAAAGCATTAGCCAGAAACAACAAATGAACACTGAAAACAAACAAACAAATAAACTGTAGCATAACAGAAAAAGTTTTTTTTTTAATCCAACATGGATTTTTTTTTCTCCCACAGACCCAATGATTTTAGCAACGAACACAGAAACTGAGCAAATTGCACAGTACTCTGGTTTGTAATCTACTAAATATGAGGGTCCAACAAAAAATAAATGTTGATTATACAATGTAAAAAGTCATTACAAAATACTAATACTAACATGCTATTTTCTTTTATCACAGAAATTAACAAGAAATACATGTACTCCTGTTACTAAACCAAACAGTAAGTATATTATACACTCTATGCCCTGGCCACAACCATCACAGCATATCACACCCATAGTATCTTATAACTTTGTTCCTTATAAATTTGTTTTTGACCCAAAGTTATAAACAACTATAAATGTGATATGCTGCGGTGGTTGTGGCCAGGGCATAGAGTGTTGTGGCCAGGGCATAGAGTGTTGGGTGCATGGTTCTTAGAACACTTTCAATTTGCCAGCGAACAATACGGACAGCGTCTTCAGAACACCCCCTACGAACATTTCAGGACAACGCGAAAGTTCTTAGAACACACCCCCATTTTGTTTCTGTGCGAACATTTCAGGACAACGCGAGAGTTCTTAGAACACTTTCAACTTGACAACGAACAATACGGACAGCGTCCTCAGAACACCCCCATTTAGTTTATTTGCGAACATTTCAGGACACCCCGAGTATTCTTAGAACACTTTCAACTTGCATCGAACAATACGGACAGCATCTTCAGTACACCCCCTGCGAACATTTCAGGACACCACGAGAGTTCTTAGAATACTTTCAACTCGACAACGAACAATACGGACAGCGTCCTCAGGACACCCCTACGAACATTTCAGGACAACGCGTGTGTTCTTAGAACACACCCTCATTTTGTTTATTTGTGAACATTTCAGGACACCGAAACAGTTCTTAGAACACTTTCAACTTGCCATTGACAATACGGACAGCGTCTTCAGGACAACCCCTACGAACATTTCAGGAAAACGCGTGAGTTCTTAGAACACACCCCCATTTTGTTTATTTACTAACATTTCAGGACACTGAGACAGTTCTTAGAACACTTTCAACTTGCCATTGAACAATACGGACAGCGTCCACAGGACACCCCCTTCGAAAATTTCAGGACACCGCGAGAGTTCTTAGAACACTTCGAGACATCGCGTGTGTTCTTAGAACACACACCCATTTTGCTTATGTACGAACATTTCAGGACAACGCGAGAGTTCCTAGAACACTTTCAACTTTACAATGAACAATACGGACAGCGTCCTCAGAACACCCCCATTTTGTTTATTTGTAAACATTTCAGGACTCCCCAAGTGTTCTTAGAACACATTCAACTTGCCACAGAACAATACAGACAGCGTCCCCAGAACACCCCCATTTTGTTTATTTGCGAACATTTCAGGACACCCCGAGTGTTCTTAGAACACATTCAACTTGTCACAGAACAATACGGACAGCGTCCTCAGAACACCCCCATTTTGTTTATTTGCGAACATTTCAGAACACCCCGAGTGTTCTTAGAAAACTTTCAACTTGCCATTGAACAATACGGACAGCGTCTTCAGGACACCCCCTGCGAACATTTCAGGACAACGCGAGAGTTCTTAGTACACTTTCAACTTGACAATGAACAATACGTACAGCGTCATCAGAACACCCCCATTTTGTTTATTTGTGAACATTTCAGGACTCCCCAAGTGTTCTTAGAACACATTCAACTTGCCACAGAACAATACAGACAGCGTCCCCAGAACACCCCCATTTTGTTTATTTGCGAACATTTCAGGACACCCCGAGTGTTCTTAGAACACATTCAACTTGTCACAGAACAATACGGACAGCGTCCTCAGAACACCCCCATTTTGTTTATTTGCGAACATTTCAGAACACCGCGAGTGTTCTTAGAACAGTTTCAGCTTGCTTGCGAACAAAACAGACACATATTGAGTCCTTAGAACACCCCCCATTCAGTTTATTTAGAACATTTCAGAACACCTGTGATGTCCGCAGACAAATCGAACACAAAAAGAACATCTACCACATAAAAAGCACAACATTTCACCTATCTCATACCCTTCCATCCTCCCCAAACACTCCTACACACCAACACACTCTACTAAATTCACATTTAGAACAAACTTTCACCGCTCTGTCCGCGGACGTCCGCGAATCCAAGATGGCGGGCGCTACCGAAAATCTGACGCGCTTCAGGCTTAACACCGTCCAATCAGCGAACACGTCGCATGTCCGTGGACATCATGCAAGCCGATTGGCCAATCAGGACACTGTCCGCGGAGTGAACAGGGAAGTGTGTCCTCACTTTTTTTTAACCTACTTTTTGGTCATTTTAAAAAAAACTACTGGACGGATTTTCACCAAATTTGCAAAAGCACGCTTTCGGGACCAAGCCGCTGCTCCTGGTCCAAATTTGGTGAAAATCCATCCAGCGGTTTGGGCTGTAGGCGCGAGCACATTTTCTTTCCCATTCAGTCTATGGGAAAAAAAAGTTTTGGGACCCCCCCTATAACTTTGCCCCCCCTGGACGAATCCTCACCAATCTTTGCAAAAAAAATTCAGAGTGGCCCATATACTTTTTTGTGAGGATTCGTCCAAGAGGAGCGAAATTATAAGCCACCCAAAAAGTGCTCTTCCTATGGAAACAGCAACTTAACCATAACTATATAGCCACTACCGTGGCCATGTAATATATATATTATATATATATTGGCACTTGCCGCAATCTATTCACTATAAAGCTAGCCTCAAGATTACTTCATCTGCTTGCTTTTCTTTTGCATCTCTACACGTTTAAACTAACTTAATATTTTCATCTGGTTCTATGGCATAAGTTTCTTCACCTTGGTCCCAAGATATCAGTTATCCTTGGTACTTTCTTGATGCCTTATATATATCTGCATTCTCAGCTCGATTCTGTGTGCCACTATTCATCTTTGCCATTTATCTGCTCTGTGTTTTCAGAAATCTCATTCAAATGACCATCATATTTTCTCAGATGCAGGTATGGTTTTCTCAATGGGTACCTTGCCTCCTATCTTCCTAGGTATTGGTACTTTCACTGGTACTGCACATAATCCATACTCTGCTCTTTGTCTGTTCAACTGCTCCATGTATGTCTCATACTCTGGTTTCCAACAGACATGTAATATGGGGGGGCGGTTGGAGTAGGGGTTCTTGGATCCTCCCCTACACTAGGATGGCTCCTTTTGTATACATTTTTTAAAACTGTTTTCTTCTGTTTTGCTCCATACTCTCACATGTACGAATGTCCGAAAACATGCAGCCAAAATAGATACAATTCCCAAATACCTATCGTGTCACTGCCCATGGCCTTTGGCCATGGGCAATGGTTTTTCACACCCTACATCACTATACCTATAAAAATAATGTTCAAGAGGGGGCGCAGTTGCGCACGGCAAACATGGCTGAGTGATTCGAGCGCTCCGGCCCGGGAATCATCCCTTATATGAAAAAATCCTGATTCAGAGCATGCTGTGGGATACCAACGACACCGAGACGTGCCATGGGTGTTGAAGCACCCACACGAGAAATCCTGGAGAGATAGGTGCCTGGGCTGAGGAGTTACGAGACCTGGCGTTCACTGCAGGGAGGAGCTGTGGGGCACGCTGATCCCCGGAACCAGGACATTGCGGCGCTGAGCCGCTGATGCTCTATCTGTTGGGGGCATCGAGAGGAAGGCCTAGAAGGACGTAGTGAGCACGGACCAAGACTGCGGCGGTCTGCCCCTAGCTGGTCGGCCTATACTCCCTTCCTTGGATATTCGAGAGCGATACGAAACACAGTGGGGCCAGATCGGCGCTACAGAGGCCAGAAAAGAACCGCTCCTCATACGCCGCCTGCCCGAGGTGACGCGCCCGAACACCGGAGCGGTGAGGTCCCCCGCACCTGAGGGCCAGCGGTCACAAAGGTAGATACAAGGCCCTTCAAAATCCGAAAACGATCCGGACACAAAGGGACTGGGTCGGCGCTGAAGCTGCCGGGGGTGGACCGTTCCTGGTGCGCCGCCTGGACGAGCGCTGGAGAAGTGAAGTCCCCTGCACTTGAGGGGCCTGCGGCTACGGAGGCAGACACAAAATCCGAGGTCGGACGGTTCAAGCGTGACGCAGAACACACAGTTGGCTAGCCAGTGTATCCTTAAGTAAGAAACGTGGGAGAGCACAATCAGTTGGAAAAGACAGATGCCAGTACTGAACTTGGCGGAGGGCCGTGAATGAGGTGCGGTGGCCCGATGATACTGAGTAGTAGAGAATAACTTCATATTCCTACAGCCCCAAACTACGGCGAAGAACAATATCTCCTCAGATTGGCCGGAACAGACCGCAAAGAGACTATAGGGACAGAGATACGGTCCTTCGGAAGGCAAGAGAACTTGGTACACTGCAGTATGAAGACAGTCGCATACACATTTACCTGGACTTTGCCACTGGGGTTCAGGCCAGCCGAAGATCGTATGAGCCAGTCAAAAAACTTCTGAGAGCGCGGCAGGTCCCATATGCACTAATATTCCTGGCCAAATTGAGAATCCAATATGGAGGAAGGGCGCACTTCTTTGAAAATCCTGCTGCAGCCCAAGCCTATGTGGAAGCCACTATTCCGCTGCCCCCGCGGGGCCGAGGGCCGGATCAGAATGGAAGACGCCCGCCTGCAGTGGAGGACTGAAACATGGCTGACTAGCCTGGCAAATGCAAGTAATCTTTGATGTTTCAGAGGTGGTCGGCCCCGTGGGGGCTCCAAGTAATGTCCAGCAGGTCGTGAGCCCGGTCAGGTGGCCTCGTGACTGCAAAGAAGCACCCTCAGGAATGTTCCTAACGGTTACTCGGGCTCATCATCAAGTTGGGGTGGATGATGTGGGTGGAGGGGGGGATAGGGAATGTGGGGATGTTTTTCGGTATCGCAACCACCTAGACGAGTTTGAGCCTGGTGGGAAAGTTTGTATTGATGGATGTTGTAGGTTAATTGAAATGTGGTCTCGCAGACAATGGCGCTATTCAAAGGCTGGTTACTGTGTTACACAAGGTCACTTCTATACAAGTACGATGTATATACATACCAAATGGGAGACGGACTACGGATAAGATTAATGTCATGGAACGTCCGAGGCCTTAATAATCCAATGAAAATCAGGAAGGTCGGTAATTATGCTACTAGACATGGGCCTCAAATCTTAATGCTGCAAGAAACACATGTGCAGGGCCTGGTCAATGAGAGAATACTGGCAAAATGGGGCAAGTTGCGCTACTACACGGACTATTCATCACAGTCTAGGGGGGTTTGCACCCTTATACATAGCTCGCTGGACTTTATAACCAAGGGACAACTGGTGGATCCGGTGGGAAGGTATGTACTGGTGTGGGGGGAGCTAGCGGGGAAACATATAACCTTGTTAAACCCCTATGGACCCAATCTAGACGACCCTGATTTCTACTTACAAATGCTCGAGTTGCTCACCAAACATGATGCAACCACTGTTTTGTGGGGTGGGGACTTCAATGTTGTATTAGACCAGGCCTTGGATAGATCCGTCAAGGTGACTAGGCCACCCTCTAAGGCGGCACTAACTTTAAAGCAAATAATTTTGCAACTGTCTCTACAAGACGCCTGGAGGGTGCTCCATCCGGTCGATAAGAGGTTTACATTTTATTCTTCCGTACATGACAGTGAGTCACGCATAGATTATTGGCTTGTGTCTTTGAATTTAACGCAGGCCCTGCAGAACTGCGAAATCCTTCCTCGCACACTATCGGATCATTCCCCGGTGGTGCTGGAGATCACTTTGAAAGATGCCCCTGGACCAACAAGGAGGTGAAGAATGCCTAGAGACATACTGAAAGACACAAACGTAGTTGAAACTCTACACACTGAAATCGCCAATTTTTTTACAGATAACCTTGGGTCAGTAGATCACATATCATCAGTATGGGAGGCTTTTAAAGTCTGGGTTAGGGGGTCACTGCTGTCCAAGACCGCTGGTCTTCTGAAGGGGGTGCGCTGTGAACTGGAGAGGGTGGAGACACTGAACACACTGGACGAAACCTATGGCCGCACACACGGTGGGGACACTCTGGTGGAAATCCACAAGTCCCTTAGAGAGTTTGATCAGCTGGCAGCGAGGGAAGAGCAATATATAGCAGGCCCTACCCGGGCTCGCAGATATGGGGAGGGTAACAAGGCAGGGAAAATGCTGGCCAACCTGGTAAAACATGAGAAACAAATTACCCCAATCGCAATGATCCAAACGGCACAAAATGAGATAATAAAGAGCGAACAGGGAATAAATGACGAATTTGTTAAATTCTACAAAAATCTGTATGCGAATAAGGATAGGAAATCCTGTGCTGAGACTAAAAACTACCTTGCTATGTTGGATCTCCCTAAACTCCCAGAGGAAAGCAAATTACTGCTGGAGCAAGCTGTCACGGCAGAGGAGCTCACAGAGGCAATTAAAGAGCTCAGATCTGGCAAGGCACCGGGCTCGGATGGTCTGGGAGCTGAATTTTACAAAGAATTTTGGGAGGAACTGGTCCACGTGCTGTTAGAGGTGTGGGAAGAGGCCATGGGAAAACACATTTTGCCCCCGACAATGCGAGAAGCTATAATCACAGTATTGCCTAAGCCCTGACGCCCGCCACAGGATATGTCTTCATACAGGCCCCTATCCCTGATAAACGTAGATGCAAAAATCTTTGCGAAGGTGCTATAAAATTGCGTATTACCCTTAATGCCCACGCTGGTTCACCCGGACCAAAGTGGGTTCATTCCCCAAAGGTCCACTGCCTTGAATCTGCGTAGGCTGTTCAGCATAATGTCCCAAATAAACCCGAATAAACAAGCAGTGGCGGTTTCCCTAGACGCCGAGAAAGCGTTTGATTCAGTTTCATGGGAGTACCTCTTCCTGGTGCTTGAGTCGTTTGGGATGGGCCCCTACTTCATTAATTATGTTAGAGTACTATACACTGCCCCGGGTGCAATGGTGTGCCCGAATAGAACTATACCTGACCTGTTTGAGTTGGGCAGAGGCACCAGACAGGGGTGCCCTTTTTCCCCTATCCTTTTTGCTTTAACAATAGAACCCATGGCAGCGGCGGTGCGGTTGCGGCATGTAAACAAAGGTATAACGCTGAAAGGAGCCACCCAGGTGATATCATTGTATGCGGACGATACACTATTGTATGTACGCGAGCCAGACAAAAACATAGCCCCCATCATGGCAGACATTAGTGAATTTGCAGAATACTCTGGATATACGGTGAACAATACTAAATCAGAAATGTTCCCGCTTACCCCCTCTACAAAATGCCCTGCCCTGACGTGCAGCCTTAAGTGGTCGGAGAGACACATCAGATACCTGGGAGTACTGGTTTCAAACAGCAGGCAGACTTTATACTCTGATAACCATGACCAGGTACTACAAACACTCAGCACCAAGCTACAGGTCTGGGGGCACCTCCCAATCTCATTGCACGGTAGAATCGCCATTCTCAAAATGATTGTACTCCCCAAGCTACTATACTTATTTGTAAATATTCCTATATGGCCGGGAAAGGAGTTCTTCTCCAGATTGCGATCCATGGCAGTGTCGTTTCTGTGGAACAGCAAGGTGGCCAGGATATGCTGGGAAAAGATGACAGAACCATACGAAACAGGGGGAATAGCAGCACCAGATTTTGAGCTCTACTGCACGGTGGCGCAAGCACAGTTTGCGAAACACTGGTACGATGAAGAGGACAACTCACCCCACATGTGGATAGAGGAATACACCACGGTACCCACAAACATCAGATCCGTTATATTTGATACGAGGCACAGAGATTCATGTGATTTTGACCCTGTGAGCTGCACCGTGAGGGCCTGGGGGGCTATATATAAAAAGTTGAAAATAGAACTTCCATACAATCCTGAAATTCCGCTATGGAAATACCCAAATGTTCCCCCTACATTCGATACCAGTATACAGGAGGCCTGGGACCCCGATATGGAGATGAAAGTGGGAGACATGTTCATAGAGGGGAAGTTCGTAACCCTTGCAGTATTTACTAGGGGTGTGGGAGGAGGCCCGCTCCGCACGTTACAGTACTACTGAAGGAGATCTGCATATCAAGCGCGATGGCCATCCTTCCCTGATGAACCTCCCTCCCACCCATGCATACAATTAGTCACAACTCGGGGCAGACTGGGAATCTCTAAACTATTTAAGACAATCCAAACCCACACCCCCACGTCCAATCGAGTGAAAGAGAAATGGGAAGATGACATGAGAATACAGATACCTGAGGACAAATGGGAAAGCTATTGTGCACTTACAAAAAGGGTGTCCCTCAATGCGGGACTACGCCAAATACAGTTTAAAATCCTTAATAGATTGCATTACACCCCTGTCAAAATCGCTAAGTTCACACCTGATGATCCAGGCAACTGCCCCAAATGCGGGACCCCCCAGGCGGGATCCTATCATATGTATTGGGAATGCCCGGTCGTGGCAAGGTTTTGGGCGAGGGTTGCAACCATGTTGACAGACATCACGCAGATTTCCCCGTGTCTGACCCCACAAAAATACTTGTTTGGGGATATTGGGAAATGCTCTGAAAAAGTTAGAAGACTGTTCAGTGTATCATGTGCTATTGCCAAGAAATGTATATTGCAAGTATGTAAAAGCCCGAACCCCCCCACCATGAACACTTACCTACGTGAAGTAACTTACATCAATGAATATGAGGAACAATACGTGCTAACTTTACCAAGTACAAGCCGACCAAAAGACATTTGGGGCCCTTTCAGGGCGTACTTATGTGATATGCTTTCGGACAGTAAAACAACTATGTAAGTTGTAGATTCTTAAACATTTGGTTGAAATATTGTTGTATGAAGGACCACATGTTGTGTTAATTGAATGCTGCTGTAACTGTTGAGACCATCAAAAAAAAAATGTTCAAAATAGTTTTCTAAAAAGAAATACAACTCAGACACCCCAAAATATATATCTGTGAGCACAGAACTACTCTTAACCGCGGGTACTTGTAGTCCTTCATAGCCCCAGTCATAGCTACAAATATTGGAAAAACGGCTTGAAAAAATGCTTTCCTGCCCCCCAGGACCTAACCAAGTGCCCCATTCATCTGTGCTAGTTCCCCCACTCCCCAGATGGCCTCCTCACCTCCCCTGCCCTCTCTCGTCTCCCACAACACACCTTGGTCTTTGATGGTGTTTGCTTTGAGATGTCAGCTATTCGAGGCTATAGCCGAGGCTACAGAAAGCTTTGTTTTGCAAACTCAGTCCATAGACCACTTCCAACTCCCAAATTGCACTTGGTGCCCACTAGCCACCGGCCACCTCTAGCCTGATGGCATTTGCATGTTTTCTGACATGCAAATAGCTTTATTCCTGCATTTCATTTACCCAAAAGCTCGGCTATTGCCGCGGACATCTCTTGCATCAAGAGGAAATCAAAATGGCAGTCGTTTAATTTATTTAAAAAAGTTTTGGAGAAATCTCCATGATATAGCTATCTATTTTTGAGAAGGGGCACCCTCTTCTCAGTCAAATATTTAAATAACTACTTCACAGAATAACCCCAACCCATGCATGGATCGTAAGTCATCAGACTGTGCCCAAGTTGTTTCAGACCTGGTCCAAATCCATCCAGCACTTTTGACAGTGGGATTTGCAAAAAATGTACATTGTTTGCCTATGGGAAAATGAATGGGAAGTAGGGCACACTTTTGGAGAACTTTTATTTTTACGCTTAATAACTTTTAAACAACTCTTTATGAAACTTTGCTGTATGGGAGCCTCTGCGTTTTTAATCATTTTCGAAATGTCAGCCAAAATCATTTCTCTAATCAAAAGTTATTAATGTTAGCATTTTGCGGGATTCCTATGGGACTCCAACTCACCTTAACTATAGTGCAGCTATTGCCGCCCTATAACATATATCAGTGTCCATGCCTAGAAGTCTGTTATTCTGAGATGAAAAATCATGCCTTGAGTTAGGGAGCTTTTGATAATCTCCAGGTAGGGAAGGAATGCTTCTACAGGGTTTGTCATGAGGATATATGCTAGGAGGATGTCATCTGTATATGATGTGACTTTGAAGGCTGCCGGGGTTTCATCCAGGTTCTCTGTCGAATGAGTCTTTAATTTTGTCCATGGTCTGGAAATTTTGCAAGGAGTGATGTGAGGTGGGTCTGTGGATGCAGAGCTGGCATCGATGTGCTGGTGAATCTTGTTGATTTTGTCCATGAAGAAGGTGTTGATGGCAGTAGATTTTTCAATGGAGTGTGGTATAGCAGGGTTGGGTAGTGGGTTGATGCACTGCTTGACCACTTTGAAGAGGGCTCTGATTTTGCTGTCTGCTTCTACTATGGTATTCTGATAGTAGGAGGCCTTACCTGTGCTGTTTAGTTTTCGATGGGTTATTCAGAGTTATTTGAGGAGCGCCAGGCCGGGTGCAGTCCTGCAAGTTTTTTTTTGGTTTCCTGAGAACTCTTTTGCTGAGGTTGAGTTATTGCATGTACCAAGGTGTTAACAGTGTTGGTTTGTGGGTGTGTTGTTTCAGTGGCAGGTGTGGATCAATGGAGGCTAAGAGGGTGGTGTTGTGTGCTTCCAGTAGAGATTCACATTTCTGTTGAGTGTGTTCAGTCCATTTGTTTATTTATTTATTGTTCACTTGTTAGGCGCTCATACAGCAAATCAATTCTGTTTCAAAGTGCCTTTGTAAGGTGTAGGTGGCAAGGTCTTCTGTGAGGGCTTACACTGGGAAGTTCTTGAAGGACCTGAACGTTTGTCTGCTGGGTTTCTGCTGAGAGTGCTTGACTGGGGTTGTGTCAGGATGTTGAAAGGAATGACTAGCTGGTCAGATCAGTCAAGAGGCAGATTAGAGCTGCAGTGGAGGGAAGACAGTGTGGTGCCTGTACATTCAGCGGTGTTCCTATATGGAAGTGATGGCTCCACAGGAGATAGTGGCAGGCATTATTTTTACAATTCTTTTGGAAGAAGTGATCATTAAAAAAAAGGACTGGGGTTTCTCTCAAGCACTGACGAGGAAGGCAGAGAGTGTTGCACAGTTTTGTGCATCGACTCTATCAGTAAGGGAGTTAAGACACAGGCGAGGTGATATCTGAGATTGGGGTACTTGCCAGGTAATGATAGAGCATAGGGAGATGACCCAGACTATGATGGAACAGTACAGATACAACTGAAACCTGGTGCAATATTTCCATGAGTGAGACAGTACTGCATCTCTAGAGAGGATGATGAAGGGATTATGAGACCATTATGGCACTGTGGCAATAAGGGATAATACAACCTTCTGTGTCCCCATGTAACACAGCCATCTATCCTGTGAAAAAAGCAACGGGGTTCAGCTTGAAGATAGTTCAGGATTTGCTCCCCTTTGAATAATATTTTTTCAGTGGTGCCAAATCCTGCTACCATTCTCTGTAACATCCCTAGTGGGTTGGCCCATTTTACTTTCATTGATTTAAAGAATTTTTTATTATCAGTCATATTACCCCCAATTCTCAGTACTTTACTGCGTTTATGTATCATGGTCAGAGATTCGAGCACACAAGTTTGCCTCAGGGGTACTGTGAATCTCCAGGTATCTTCAACTGGTTAGTTGATCTACTAGTTTGTTGCATTACAGAAGAGCAGTGTCATGGAGATTCAATAACAAACAAAGTGCAATACTGTCAGAAAGAAGTAGTATTTTTGCTGCAGGTAATATCTCCCACAGGAGGAAAAGTATTGCCTGAGAGAGCCATTCAAGTTCATAATGCTTCCCAACCAGCTACTGTGAGAAATATGCAGCAATTCTTCGGACTATATAACTATTGTAGATTGTGTACGTTTGACTACTCTAGGTGAAAATTCTGATTGAATGGTCAGAAGAAATGGTGACTTGTTTCTGGGAGCTGAAGGCTGCAATGAGCAATGCTGCGGTCTTGCCGACCCCGGATAACAAGAAGTCATTCTATATTCTTGCATTCTAATGCAGGCGATGACAGCGGTCCCGACCTCAAAAACTTAATTGGGCCATAAGCCCTTGGCTTATTACTGTGGACTCCCAGACCAAGTTATGCAGGCCAGTTGCTGTGAGAGCAAGGTCTGGCGGCAGTGGCTTTTGTGATACAAATTTCTTCGACCATTACTATGGGTTGCCCAGTGACACTGTATGTGGAGCATGCAGTTTTTGCAATTTTGGAAAAGTCTAAATCCACTCTTACAAAACACAGTCTCTGTGTATAATGTTACTCTATTTATCAAATGCTTCCATACATCCAGTAAGGTGTCACCTGTTCAATTCCGTGACATTTGTAGCTGAAGTGGTGAAACCTGATGATATTGTCCATGACTGTGCGACTTATGAAGGAGAAGAGAGGACAAACATTAAGGAGGATGCCTGGGAGGGAGGTGAGGTACTCTTTGTTGATGGTTCCTAGACAATTAATCAGGATACCAGAGAAAGTCATACCGGTGCGGCATTTGTGAGCCTTGTGGATGGGGAATACCAGGTTAAAATGAAGAAGGCGTTGCCTTCACATTACTCCGCGCAAGCTGCAAATTAGTTGCACTCATAGAGATGAAGGAGATGAGCAAGAGAAAGGTGGTCACTACTCACTCTGACTCGTGTCGAGATGGCATAGGAGAGGGTTTAGGAGATCTGATAGGACACCAGTCAAGCATACTGTGGTGCTATCCAGACTAATTGAAGCACTAACATTATCAACAGAGGTATGAATAGTTAAATGTGCTGTGCATACTAACCATACTGACCCAAGATCCCTTGGAAACAATACAATTGATAGAGCGGCAAAGAAAGCCGCATATTTGCCCTTTACAGATTCCCAGAGAATCAAATCAGTTTCCCAGCAGGTACAGTTGCCAACTCCATATACAGCGGTCCACTTTCTTCAGATTGAGAAGAGGCAGGAGGAGCATCAAAAGATTAAAAGAAGCTCTTGGCAATGAGAGGATGCACCCTCTCACCCACGGATTAGCTTTGGAGACTGGAGTTTACGGGGAAGGTAGTGATGCATGTAGAGTTACTTCTTGTGGCTCTAGAGCAACTACATTTCCCGTCACACGCTTCTCAGTGACAAATCACAGCAGAGCTCCAGGGGCATTGGTTTAAACAAAATCTACAAGAACAAGTGGGTACATTTGAAGGAAATTGTATCATTTATAGAGAATGTAATCCTGGAAATACTATGAAGACAATAAGAGGAGGTTTGCCCCGACCTTCCGGTCCTTTCATGCGTTCCACATAAACTTTGTGGATATGATACAGAGATGCAGCAAATGTTGGTCTTCCTATTGTTGTGGTTTGCCCATTTTCCCGATGGCTTGAGGCTGGTCCCTGTGAACACCCTGATGCTAAATCTACAGCACAATTTTTGGTGTGGGATGTGTTTCCACAGTGGGGAATTTGTGAGGCCCTGAAGTCTGATAATGTGACAATGACTTGATTGCTGAGATCACTTCAATCTTGGGGATCAAGTGCAGGTTGTGTTTTGTGTACCACCCTCAGGCTTAAGGGATTTTGGTGCAGATTGTGGAGCACATGAATGGAATTCTTAAGGTTCGATTATCCAAGCTTTGCAATGATCTAAAAAGAAACTGGATGCATTGACTTCAGCTGGCTCTGTTTTATTTAAGGAATCAGTCAGGGGAGGATCACTTTAACCTGCAAGCACAGTATCAGATGCCCACAAGTCAGCAGACATCCTTCATCAGGAGTTAAGGGACTACCTTAAGGGTTTAACCAAAAGTGTCAGACTTGTATCTTAACAGTTTGTGTTTTTCATCAGCTGTCAATGGAAGGAAATGTTTAAGGGCTCGAATATATGCTTCGGCCAGAGATTCTACCCGGGGACGTGGCCTTCATTTGCTCCAACATTCGGAGGTAGCACAAAAGGTGTTTCCCTGGACCTTATCGAGTGATGTTCACAACCACTACTTCTGTGAGGTGGAGAGCAACAAGAGCTGGATCCACATCAGCGAAATGCGGGGGCATACCCCTTCCCCTCCACCAGCACAGGAGTAAGAGTAGGTCTAAAATGTAATTATGCCTTAGGATTTGCAGTTCATTGCAGTTGAAAAGGTTGGACGAATACAAGCAGGGACTTTTTGTTGTAAATATTAATAAGAAATGTGGATCCAAAATAAAAGTTAGAATGTTTGATTGTATGATTTTCTCTTTTTTCTTGTCCTGTTTAAGGGCATTAAACAATGTAAATGTGAATATTTGTAATTTGTCTAGTGGTGTAGGATTTGACAAGGTGCTATCTAGATCACAAAGAATTATTGATTCTAAATTTATGAGAGACTATGATGAAGTAGATTCAGATCAAATAGTGGATGTGTATTGCTTTGCAGCTGATAACGTCTGGTACTGGCATATGAGGAGGGTAGGGGAGAGAGATATCCAGAGTCTTGTTGCATATGATCTCTTATCCCCCACACGTCTGGTGTCCCTATATTATTCATTCCTGATTATATGGCGTCAAATGTAGCACTATGTCTAATGCACCTAGCCTTTTGCAGGGTTCTAGGGCAATCAGTTACAGCTTCTGTCATACCTATTAATGAGGAGTGTTGGAAAAAAGATTGCAAAGAACATGAGAATGTACACTGTATGCAGAGAATCCAGTTGCATTTGGAAGGATCTATTGCTATGAAGCACTTGTGGGAGCAAGTGATGAAGTGTTTCAGAGCTGGAGGAATGATGAGCTTTTTGAAAGAAACAATAGCAAAGATTAATAATGAATGTGGAAATATCTGGAATCAGTATCTGAAATGTTTGATGTGGAAACTCAGAGAAAACTGTTAAAAGCCAGTTATATACACATTTTTCTCTGTGTTTTAAGGGTGATAGTACAGTGCCTGTTTGCATGAATGGGAACTGCAGTTGCACACCTCATATTGCTGATTTGGCTGGAGCAACATTGATATTGATATTTTATTTCTATCGTGCTCTTACACAAGTGTTTCAGAGCGCGACAAAACAAGGGAGGGGAACAGGGGGAACAAAACAGCGATCTTACTAGGCCCATGGACATTGAGAATGCACAAGTGCATGGATGGGGGATAAGTGGAATGTGCGAAGCAGAGGAGAAACAGATAAATAATAAATAAATAAATAAATAAATATAAAAAATACATAATAAGAGCAACACAACAAACAGTGGTAGCAATAACCATGAGGTCCAAACTGCTGGTTAAATAATTTGACAAAATATTTTTGAAAATAATGATTTAGATATGCAGTGTATCATGTAATGATATCACTAGAAAAACTAATTTGGTGGCTATGTCAGACTTTAAAAGCAATCAAGATAATATTGAAAATAAAAAATGGGAAAAAAAAACATTTATTTTGGTAAATATTGTATTGCAAAAGTAAAAATTAGACCAGGGAATAAGTAGAAAATACATATAGAATCAGTGAAAACATTGTGACACTTATAAGACAATCTAGGATTGGGCAATAATACAACAAAGTACTTATGCAAAAAAAACATTAAACAAGAAAAACAGAATAAATTGTTTTCGATTTGTGAAACAATATATATCTCCACACTAATTGTGTTAAATATATAAACTTATGACTTTGAACAGGTCTGCCAACATGTAGGTGTCTATTACATACATTTTCTTTAAAACCTTTTGATAAGTAAAGAATTAACAGACATCAGGAACACGTTTTGGCAAATAAGCCACCTGTCTGGCAATTAACTCCTGAAATTTGCCTTCCTCGGGGCGAAAGAGACAACAACAACTGGACACTGTGGGGAAGCAGACAGAACATATCTTTTATGTTTGGAAAAGGCATGAATTCTCTATGGTTTGAGTACTAAGTTGTATCGAGATTGCTTGCAAAGTAAGTTTAAGCCATGAGGCAAAAAAATGCCATAAATTCTGACTGTGGTATAATTGAGGTAACCAGATGCGTTGCTTACCGACAATAAACGGGGCAGAACATCTGAAAAATAGGCCAGAGATGATCTCAGCAGCGAGTCAACTTCACAGACGGCGCGGCAGTAGAAACATCCACTGTGAGAAATAATTTTGGGCAATTCAAGGCACATAAATTATTAAAAATGCGCTATTTATTGTGGATGCAGTCTGGCCAAATATGAGTAGCATACCTGGCTGTCTGGCTGTTTTTTTCTCTCAGAAGTGTAAGTCCATGCATTGCCAAATTAGACAAGTTTTATAAGTAGAAAATGTTGAATTTAGTTGCACGGCTCTTAATTTCCGTGTTGTTAACCTTAAAAATAAATTGAAAAACATGCATGAGAAATCATGCGTATATCACTCAGGACTAACAGGTCAGGTACAGGTGCATGAAAGAATCAAACAAAAAGCTAACACAGCTGTGAAGTAGTTAGAATCTGCCTACCTTAAATTCTTGTGGAATTAGCCAAATTGTTAGCAACAGCGTTCCCTTTAATTAATATTTGGACCCAGTTATCTTGGAATATGGATCTGATGAAAAATAGGAGACAGCGGTCTGCTTGACTCATGTCTTTGAAGTAATTAATCCATTCTGAAAGAAGCCGTAAAACGAGAACAAAAAGCGCCTCGCGTTAAAGGAACTGCATTTAGGAAACCTAATCAGCTGCGTGGATACGCGGTAAATGTTATCCCTCTTACCTTGTTTCTAAAGTTAAAATTGCATGGTTTTGAGCTGAACCCAAATGCGTCCGGTCAGCAGTGCTCCGACGAGTTTACAGCACACTGTTTAAGAGAATGAAGAAAAGAGAAAGAGGCAGAATACATGGCTACCTCTGATTGGGCTGCGTGTGTGTTGTGCTGTGATTGGAAGATGAAAGACGTGCCTTTTGACGTCTACATCTCAATAGGTTAGTCGGGACAGGTCTCTCAAAGCTGCCGTGACATTAGCTGCCAAAATGTCAATCAAGAGCAGCCTCTTGCAGCCATACATGTAAGCTTTGTTTAACTTTGTAGAGAATGTGAGAGGGAAAGGAGAAGGCTTGTGCACCTCACATTTGCAGCGCACTGTTTAAGAGAACGAAGAAAAGAGAGAGAGGCAGAATGCGTGACTACTTCTGATTGGGCTGCATGTTTGTCATGCTGCAATTGGAAGATGAAAGCCATGCCTTTCGACGTCCACATCTTAATAGGTTAGTCGGGACAATCCTCTAAGCTGCTGTGACATTAGCTGCCAACATGTCAATCAAGAGCAGCCTCTTGCAGCCGTACATGTAAGCCTTGTTTCACTTTGTAGAGAATGTGAGGAGGCTTGTGCACCTCACATTAGAACGCACCATGTGCACATATATGTAAACAGAAGGCACTGGGTGTGGCCTCTGATATGAGTCTTACTATGATGCAAACAAAAGAAATGTAGAGTGTGTGCATGCGCTGACATTTGTTCTTTCTAGGTGTAAAGCTACTGTAAGCTAAAATAGGACTCGGAGAGAGGAAAAAAAAAGAGAACAAAGAAAAAAAGAGAAAAACAGAAAGAACCCGCAGGCACTTAGGAAGCAAATGGTTAAAATAGATATGTCTGTGAGTGTGCCTATTTGCGAAGAGGTTCGCAAACCCGTCTTAGGTCTGGTACATCTGGTCGTGGGTCTAAGACACACAGGTTGCATGACTAACTGAGTAAAATAGAATGTGCATGCAATGAAAAGCATGAATCAGAAGCACAGTCGATCTAACTGTGTGCTCCAGTAATTGGATGAAAAAGTTGAATAAAGTTGAACAACGTGATAATTTAAAATAAAGGTATAACAAACTGTTAGATAAAGAGTATGAATAAAGAGACTAAAAACCGAAAGCAGGCTCTGCATGCTATTTCAAAATGGCCAAAAGGATCACAAATGGCCAGAAAGGTTCTACCCATTATTTTAGGGCACAGAGGTTTTAAGTGGTTGGAAAGAATTCCTCATTGAGCCCATGAGTGTGTGTAGATAGTCGATAAATCCATCTCGCCTCTTTCTGTAAGAGGCTGCAAGAAACATTTGTGGAATTTTTAACAACATCTAAAATCCACCAATAGATGTCATTGGCAGAGTAATGTAACTCAAGGTAGTGACTTACAAGGGGTGCAGATTCCGTTTTGCACCTTATTTTAGAGCGGTGCTCAAAGATCCTGATGTGGACAGGACGGGAAGTTTGTCCGACGTATCGGAGCCCGCAGGGGCACTCGATACAGTACACCACCTGTTTGGTTTTACAGTTAGTCAAGGAGGAGAGTGTCCATGTTTTGGTACCAATATTAAACTCCTTCAGTTTTTTAGTAAACTGACAGACGAGCAAGATCCGCAAGGGAAATGATCAACAGTAGTTCTGAAGTCCCACAGGCCCATTCTTGGTGGGTCTTTCTTGAAGTTGGAATGTACCAGTTTGTCTCTGATGTTTTTGGCCCTTTTCAGGGCAAATCTGGGTAAAGGGGCGTGTGGAATACTGAGTTTTACAATAGGCCAGTATTTAGAAATCAGTTTCTTAATTTGGAAAGTTTGTGGTCTGTGAGTGATGATGCAAGTCATCTTGGCTTTCTCAGTTCCAGAGGATTGGTTAGATACTGTCTAGGGAGAAAGTAATACATCTCTGTCCGTAAAACAAGCTCTTTTCATTGCTTTGCTAATGAGTCTCTTCGGGTACCCTCTTTCACTAAGTCGGGCACCCAAATTGTCTGATTGTTCATAAAAATAATTTAGATTAGAACAGTTTGTCCAAATGTGGAGAAACTGTCCATAGGGCAAATTGTCATGCAAACAACGTGGATGGTTGCTAGAATAGTGTAGCAAAGTATTGTGTGCAGAAGTCTTTCGATACAAGGAGCATTGTAATTTGCCTGATTCCTCTTTAATGAAAAGATCTGTTTCGGGCTGGATTCCATTGTGAATTGGATATTAGTGTCTAGATTATTTAGCCAGATTAAAAATAGCTCTAGATTTGAATCTGTTCCACTCCAGATGAAAATGATGTCATCTATATACCTCTTCCAGTTGGTTAAATAATTTCGATAGGGATTGGCAATAGATAGAATGTGCTGCGATTCAAAATTAAACATAAAAAGTATCACTAGGCTAGGGGCGAATGCTGCCCCCATCGCTGTGCCTTTGGTCGGGAGGTAAAATTGGCCATTGAATTCAAAGTAGTTTTTATTTAATGCTAATGTCAGAAGTTCAAGGATGAAATTATGTGGAACTCGTTCCTGTGTGTCAGATTCCATAAGTAGGTCTCGTGTACAGTTGATTGCCTGGTCCTGTGGTATGCTAGTATACAAGGACTGGATGTCCATTGTTACTAATCTTTGAGTGGATTTATCAAAAGCAAGGTTTCAAAGATCTTAATGGTATGGGTAGTGCCCCTTAAGTAGGTTTCTGTATGGATACTTAAAGGTTTCAAGAAGATATCTATACATTTGCACAAATGCTCGAGTATGGATCCGCAGCCTGAAACTATGGGTCTGCCGGGCGGCCTATCCATGTTTTTGTGTATCTTTGGAAGTGCATACATTGTAGGTATGCGTCCTTGGCTTGTAGTAAGGAACTTTGATTCTTTATCTGTGATCCATTTGCGATCATGGGCGTAATTTACTATACTTTCAATTTCTGATTGAATGTCACATGTTGGATCTTTCCTAAGTTTGTGATAACTTGCTTGGTCTTGCAGTAGGTCATTCATCATGTCCAGATATTGAATTTTTGACATAACGACTATGCCCCCGCCTTGTCAGCAGGTTTGATTATGATTGAAGAGTCTTTAGATAATTCACACAAGGCTTGATGTTCTCGAAGCGAAAGATTATATTTGAGGGGTTTCTCTTTGGTTTTAAGTTTTGCAAGATCTCTTAAAATGCATTTTTCAAAAGTTAGTTTGTTAGTGGTTTAAAAGTGAAGGGAACACGTAAACCGGTATCTATATCTGTCTCATAGTCTTGGGATTTGTCGAAAAATACTCTAAGGCGTACTGTTCTGAGAAACCGACGAATCTCCAGTTCAGTTTCAAACCAGTCTGTTGGTTGTGTTGGTACAAATGATAGCCCTTTAGACAATACTGAAATCTGAGAGGATGTCAGATCTCTATTTGATAAATTAAAAATTGGTATCTGTTGGTGCCTGGTAGTTATCTGATCGGGTGTCTCCGACCTCGAAACTGACATCAGGGCAATGAATGTGTGTGTCCAGAAACCCTGAGTCACACAGGTTAATCATAAAACAAACACCCCAAGCAAACCGGTTGCCAATAATCTTTAAAGCAAGAAAATGGGGGGAGTGTCCCGAAAACAGCAGTGGAGCGGTACTACAATATATCAATAACAATAAGGTCCAAACTGCTGGTTAAATAAAATATTTTTGAAAATAATGATTTAGATATGCAGTGTATCATGTAATGATAGCATTAGAAAAACAAATTTAGTGGCTGTGTCAGACTTTAAAAGTAATCAAGATAATATTGAAAAGAAAAAAGGGGAAAAAAACGGTGGTAGTGCAGCCAGCAATTTGCAAGTACTAGGTTTAAGGCAGCAGTCAGGATAGGTCTGATAAGTGCAGGGAGAAAAAGGGGGGGCTGTATGGGTACAGATACAGACCCCAGTGCAAGGGATGGCCCAGAGGCAGTGCGGGAGGGTGGCAGGGTGAGCAGGTACCTGTCCCCGGAGGACTGAGCATGGCCAGGTGCACAGTGCCAAGAGAGAACAGATCAGCAGCAGAGAGAGGGAGCGAAAGCAGAAGAAAAGAGGAAGGTCTTGAGGTGCTTCCAGAACCGGAGATGGTTCTCCTCAAATTTTAGAGTGGCAAGAGGCTGTTCCCGAGGGAGGGCCCAGCCAAAGACAGAGATCAACCCCCAGCTTGTTTCTTTGAAACACGACTGACCCTGAGGGAGTTAGAGGTAGAGGAGTGAAGAACTCAAGAGGGGAGGTATTTGCAGAGAGATAGCTAAAGGTGATTTGGACCCAGGCTCCAGAAAGCCGTGTGGACAATGCAGAGGGTTTTGAATTTAATCCTTGCATCCACTAGGAGCCAATGGAAAAAATTTTAGAGATGGATAGATACGATCCAAGGCTTGAGGCCAAGGACAAGTCTCGCAGTCCTGTTCTGGATTAGTTGCAGAGAGTAGAGGCAGGTAGATTTAGAAAGAGGCTGTTACAATAGTCCAACCTAGAGAGAACCAGAGCTTGGGATACCATGAGCTTCTGGCGGAAGAGAGGAAAGGCAGAGTACCTCTGAGGAGGTGCAGTAGGACCTGAATTACTTAGTATGTCCTGGTATTCTGGACTGTTTTCTTACTGACAATGAACTGCAGTCTGGTGAGGTGTGTACAGTCTCAATACACTGCAGGTGCCTGTTCTCATCGTGCCTGAAAAACAATAGATAGTTACCAGCCCAATGTCTAAAGCCATAGCTGTGCCCATCTTGTCCCCTGTGCCCCTTGCATCTTTTGTTTCATTAAATGGGGACAATCTGTTAATCTTGTCTGGACGTGAGAAAGTGGAATCTTTACATTGGATTAAGAGGTTAAACTATGTATCTCTATCGTCTACAGAAGCCCTGGTGAACATTGCTGGACAGTACAGACTGTTCAGCAGAAATTTGATGGTATCTTCTTCTCTATTGGCCCCCGGTGTTCAAGCTACTGCTAATGCAAAATGGCTTCTGGTCACTCGCTATGAATTTTTATCGTTTGTCAATTCTTCAGAATCTGCTTTCAGTGCTATAATGGACTGATGCAGGCCTTGAGCCTCATGACTCTACAAACAGGTACACCCTTGACCCCCTGACAGCCATGGAGGATGGGGTTTGCCAGGAATAGGGAGCACGTGTTGCACCTTTGGGCCCCCTATTGAATTGGAGAATGTGACTATGAAACAGACAATTGTTGCACTGCACAAGCTTAGAGTGGTCATGTCAAAAGATCCAGGAGTTACGAATGACACTTGTTTGGACTATCTTTTTTCTTGGGTACCTTCCTGGATGATTGGACATTTGAAGATCCTCATGCCGATATTTGTCTTGTCGATTATTATTTTCTGTTCCTGTCAGAAGTTGTTATGTTATGTTATGTTATGTTATGTTATGTTATGTTATGTTAAAGGTTCTTATACTGTGCATTGTCACCGCTTGTGTGTTCCTTGGCACTCTGGCAGATCTGTAAAACAAAGGGTACGGGGTAAATTAGCAGGACTGAGTTGCAGAAAAGAGCAAGAGAGCTGTGATGTGCTGTTGGAAGCTTCAGTTCGATTGAAACTGTTCGCTGAGTGTAGGTGTGTTTTCCGGTTGGTAGCCATCGTGTGCTGTTTTGCAGGGCTTTGTGTGGTTTGTTTCATTGTTGTGGTGTAGAGAAGTGTGTGCGGTTTGTTGTGCTGTAGTGGTATGGTTGTGTGTAGTTCAGAGTTTGAGAGGTGTATGCAGAAGGATGAGGTTTTGTTAGTAGGGTTGGTTATTGGAAGTACCCTATCCTACACCGTCTGTTTAGATTGATTGTTGCCCATATCCCTTCCCCTGTCATATATATTATGGTGTGCTACACTTACCCCTCCTATGTTGTGCACAGAATAGTTGGTCCTCAATGGGCGATATCTTCCCCTCTAGTATAATTTTGGTGTGCCGCAATTACAACCACCATGGGTTTGTCAAGGTTGGGATCTATTCCCCGTGCCCTGTGGTTCATCAGTTCTGAGTTCAAGGCGCCTCTCTCACCCCTTTTTTATATAACGCTCTCTATCAGTGTGTTAGGCAGAATCCTGTGCAGTGCCCTTAGGGACCACTACACACAATTAAGACTACAGGTGGCAATACAAGTTTTACCTTTGGTACAAGCCTGCACTACTATGTCAGAGTGGTAGCAGTGGCGGAGCAGCCAGGCTTATCTCAAGAGTATATGAGCAATACCAGAGATTACACAAAGGGACCACAATTACGGTGACTCAAGCAAACACTGACTCAAGGTTTCAGGTAAAAAATATAAGTACATTTATTTTTAAACCATTTGTTATAAACACAACACTTCTATTAAACTCAAATAAAAACCACATGTTAAATATACTACAACTAAACAATTCACTTTGTACAGTAAGTTTCAAGGTAAGTACCCTGTGTTTGAATGAACCGGTGTTACGAACAAAACACGTTACCGCGAATACGAATGTGATCACTTTTTGACAGTTCGGTCTACTAAATAAATGTGTATCCGTGACATGAAATGCTACCGGGGCAAAAACACACTTAGCACCTGAGATACCCAGCGGGAGTTGGAGGCAAAAATCACAGGCAATATTTTAGTTAGGCAGGCAGAATCAAGAATCACTCAGAGACAGGAGTTCAAAAGTCAAAGGGCCGGAGCCAGGGTCAAAAGACACCGGGGCCTGTTGTCACACAGTCAGACAGTTCATGATTCAACGTAGCCAAAAGTACTTCGATATTGTCAATGTTCGTAAGCAAAAGTTATAAGAAAGAGGGAAGACAAGGGCAAGCCTTGGAAACGAAGAAAAGGGATTCACCCAGTTTCCTCAAGTAGAACACAGTACCTTGTTCCAATGGTGCAGCTGGTGCCCTGGCAGTTGTTGCTGTTGGTTTCCCGCAGACCCACGATTGCTGGAGCTTCGTTGTGAAGGAGGACGTCTGAAGGGGGTCTGCACCACACAGGAATGAAGCCGACAGCAGCAACGAGGAATAAAAGGTGTGCTCCTTAAAAAAAACAGGAGAGGCTCTTCAGGTGGCTATCCGGACCACTACAGCAGTGTGCAGCAATTTTGACCAAGGAAGAGGATCCCCTGGCTGTGGAAGATGAGCTGGTTATCCCCACCAAGCTCAAGGGAAGAAGACTCTGGATTGGATCTTCTCTGAGTCGTTGAAGGGAAGATAGCTCAGAACTGCAGCAGGGCTTCGCCGGGATGGGGTAGTTGCAGCAGCCTTTGTTCTCTCCGCTTCTCTTCGGTTCCTTGTAGTTCCATGGCGACTCTCTGACTTCTAGCCCAAGAGACCTGCCTTTTATGCGTAAAACCCCCTTTCACACAGCCTGGCTGTCAATTACCCAGCAGGGGGGTTGTCCAGCCCGGACAACTACCCTGGCCAATCATGACAAAGTGCGACTTGGGTTTCCTAGGATACCCTGTGCAGGGGGTGACTATACCCCTCCCTCACATTCAGCCCACCTAGACACCTAGGCGCCTTGAGGAGGGCTTCTGAGCAGAAGCCCGCCAAAAGACAGTGAACAAATAAGGTGAACCTAGTTTGCCACTCAAAGTAAGACACAAGAAGGACTTTAACAAAAAGAAATGGCGAATAAACCCAACCGGAGCCAAAAGAAAGACGATTTGGTCAAGCGGGTTTATGTTTGAGGCTAAATAATAGCCAAGAACAGTACCACGTTTATCTAATATAATCGCGGTAGAAAAGTTAGGGTAGATACCACTGCCACCAGCCATGTCTAAATGTTAAAAGAGCGAAACAATGCTCTAGGAGGTACATATAAAAAGGGATATGAATTAACCCTTTCCAGTACTCCATGGAAGATGGGGTGTACTGGATCTGTGGTAGATTGACTAAGTAAAGTTAATGGTAACTTTACCCTTTTCTGGGGACGGTAGTTGCCTCAGAAATGGAGCCAAGGAAAGTCTTAAATACAACCCTGTGCCACGGCACTGAAGGTGCTGTGTGACACACAAAAATAAGGGGACTACTGAAGTGGTGTACTTCAGAGTCCAGAATCACAAAAACAGGTAGAAACACATAGCAAAACACAGGTAAGAGTGGGGGAAAAAGCTCTCACTCTTACCAAGTGGAAAAAAATAAACTCCAGAAGTCCAGCAAAGCTGCTGGGGGACTCACTAGGTGAGGAAAATTAGCTATAGAGGAGAATTCTCCCTAACACTCGCCCCCCAGACTAAGGGACAGGAGGATTTAACTCACTCCTGGATGGACCTCATACCTCTAGTCGGTTACAACCATCCTAGAGAGACCATCAGCATTTTGTTGGTGACTTCCTGCTCTGTGCTCACTGGAAAAATCAAATCCTTGTAGGCAGATTGACTATCTGAGTAATTTTGGATTTTCCCTTTTCATTTGCATCAGCCCTCTCAACGGTTGGTAATCAGTGTGAATAGTGAAGGTAGATCCATACGAATATGGTCTAAACCTCTTCAGTGCCCACACAATAGCAAAGCATTATCTTTCTATTGTTGCCCACCTTGTCTCAGGATCCTTTAACTTCCTGCTGATGAAACAAATGGGGTGTTCCCTACCTTTCTCATCCAGTTGACTAAGGACTGCACCTATACCTACATTAGTAGCATCAGTTTGTACAATGAAGGGTTGGTGATAGTCAGGAGCTCTTAGGACTGGAGCTTGACAAAGGGCTTTCTTTAGACCTTCAAAGGCTTGATTGCACTCCTCATTCCAACTGACCTTTTTAGGAAATTTGGGAGAGGTGATGACATTCATGGGAGAAGCTATGGTCCCATATTTCTTTATGAAGTTCCTGTAATAACCAGTGAGACCTAGGAAGGCTCTCACTTGGGTTTGATTAGTAGGGGTGGCCCAGTGTTGTACAGCATGTACTTTGCTAGGCAATGGCCTATGTCACCTCCTCCTACCTCTGTCCAAGGTAGACCACTGAACTCTGACCAATTTGACATTTGCTTGCCTTTATGGTCATATGGGCCTGTTCAAGAGCCTGCAATACATAACCTAGGTGTTCAACATGTTCTTTCCATGTAGGGCTGAAGAACACTGCAATGTCATCCAAGTATGCCATGCAGAAGTCCTCCATCCCATTCAGAACTTGATTGACCATCCTCTGAAATGTAGCAGGTGCATTCTTTAATCCCAAAGGCATTACCTTGAATTGCTAGAGGCCAACTGGGGTGGAGAATGCAGTTTTCTCCTTCGCATGGTCTGTCAGGGCTATTTGCCAATAGCCTGACGTTAGGTCAAATGTGCTGAGGTACTTGGCTGCACCAAGTTTGTCCACCAGCTCATCTGTCCTAGGCAAAGGATGGGCATCAGTCGTGGTGACTGTATTTAGAGCCCTATAGTCCACGCAGAATCTCAACTCCTTGGATCCTGCCTTTGGTACAACCACAACTGGGCTAGACCATGGGCTAGTAGAGGGTTCTATTACCCCGAGTTCAAGCATCTTGTTGACCTCATTCCTTATGTGGGATCTGACATTGTCTGACATTCTGTACCCCCTGCTTTTGACAGGCAAACAGTCACCAGTGTGTATGTCATGCTGGCCCCAAGGGGTCAAGCCTGGTGAAATTGAGGACAGGAAGGCAAACTGATTTAACAGTGACTTGCACTCATCCTGCTGGTCAGATGTGAGACTGGAAGAGAGATTAGCTCCTTCCACTTGCTCATCCAAAGGTAAGCCTCTGAGGAGGTCAGGCAGAGGTTCACTCTCCTCCTCCTCCTGGGCTGAAGCTAGAAGCAAAGCTCTTATGTCAAGTCTAGAGACATAAGCCTTTAAACAGGTGAAAGACTCTGGGACCCTCCTTAGGATTGCCTAGGTGCACCAGATAGTTCACTTCTACAAGTTTACCCACAACGTTGAAGGGCCCTATCCATTTGTCCTGCAAGGCCCTCTGCCTTGTGGGGACCATAACAAGAACAAGCTGGTCTTGAGTAAACTCAACCATGTTAGCCTTCTGGTTATGCCAATGTTTGACCAGAGCTTGACCAGCCTTCAAGTTATCACCTGCCTCTGCCATCATGTGTAACATTCTCCTCCGGAGACCTGTCACATAGTCAGTCACTCTGACTGGCTGGGGGGGAAGGAGCACTCTCCAACCCCTCCATAATCAGGGCCAATGGACCTATGACTGGATGGCCACAGAGGTGTTCGAAGGGACTGAATCCTACTCCCTCCTGAGGGACTTCTCTGTATGCAAAGAGAAGGCATGGCAGTAGAAGGTCCCACTTTCTTCTAAGGGGTTCTTCTAAAGCACCTATCATGCTCTTCATAGTTCTGTTAAACCTCTCTACCAGTCCATTGGTTTGGGGGTGGTAGGCAGTTGAGAACTTGTAGGTGACTCCACAGGTATGCCACATGGTTTGCATGTAGTGGGACATAAAATGTATCCCCTGTCAGATATCACCTCCTTAGGAAAACCTACTCTGGTAAAAATACAAAGTAGGGCCTTAGCCACAGTCGGAGCCGTAACAGTCCTCATAGGTATGGCTTCAGGAAATCTAGTGGCATGGTCCACTACAACCAGCATACACCTGTTGCCTGAAGTTGTGGGAGGGTCGAGAGGACCAACAATGTCAATCCCAACCCTCTCAAAAGGAATTCCCACCACTGGGAGAGGCGCTAAGGGTGCCACATTCTTGAATCCACTCTTGTCAGAGGTTTGGCAAGTGTGGCAGCTTCTGCAGAATTTGTCTACTTCTGTACCCATCTTAGGCCAGTAGAAGTGCAGAGATAGCCTTTCTTTGGTCTTCTTAAAACGTAAGTGTCCAGCCAAAGGTACCTCATGGGCTAACTGCAGAAACTGGAGTCAGTTCACTAATGGTACTACAAGTCTTTTGTAGTCTCCAGGGGTTGACTCAGTTGGTTCACTGTAAAGAAAAAGGCCATCTTCCCAGTGCAACCTATACTTCCCAGGCTGTCCCATTGAGCTGAGAAGCTGCCTGTTGGTGAAGACCTTCCAAGGTAGGACACTCTCTTTGTCCCTTACTGAAATCTTCTCTGTTGGGTCCACCTTCTGCCAGTAAAGACTGCAGCTCAGGATGGTCAACAGGGTTAAGATCTCCTACCAAGGTAAGATCCGCTTCTAGATCTGATTCCTCAGTATCTAGTTTGACCAAACAGGGTTGAACCTCACACTCAGCCTCAGCTGGTGTGGGAGTCACAGGTGCGACTTTGGACAGTCTCGGAGATGTCCTTCTGGGCACCGGAGTGCTTGCTGTTTTCTTGCTGGCAGACTTAGGTTTCCCCTTCAATGGCAGTAAGTAAGTCCTGTGGACTTGGAGTGATAGCTTCCTCTATCATTTACCCAGGAGAGCCTCTTAAGGTTCTCTCCCTTGCAGACCTTGTGAGCTCCTGCTTCCTTCTGGTGGGGGACCTGGAGGTGCTGGACACAACTCCAAGAGTTTTAAGGTCATTACCCAAGAGGACCCTCCCAGGTACGTTATTCTGCACACCTAAAGGTATTCTGACAGTCATGTCATTGCACTGGATGAGAGCTGGTAACTGGGGAACCATTTGCACAGGGCCTCCAGCTAACTTGGTTAAGTGTTTGGGTGCATTAGCAACATCCTCCACTTTGAAAAAACATTCATCAATCACAGTTATGCTGGCTCCAGTGTCTCTGATGGCAGGGGTTTCCTGACCATTCACAAGAACACTATCTTTATAATACTCTTTAGTATTATCTAGGATTGAGTTATAGACATCTATGTTCTGTTGTTCCCAAAGACCAAAGGACACTAAAGAAGCACTAGCTGAGACTCTCATGGGCTCATCAGCTAGTAGCTGAAAGTTTCCACTGGTCATAGGTACTTCATCCACCTGGGAGAAGGCTAAGGAGACAGTGTTGATCCCTGAAGGTTTACCCTTACATTTGGGATCTCCTTCCACATGGCCAGGCAACACACAAACAAAGCATTTTCCAAATGCTCTCTGGACTGGAGGTTTGCCCTGGCCTCCATCTGGTGTGGAACCAGGTGGTACACTAGCCTGATTTGGTTTACCTTGTGGCTTACCCTGGTTATGTTTGGGGCCCTCTTTTGGATTGGAATTATTGGAATTCTCTTTGTTGTCTTTCTTTGACTGCTTCCCCTCATCCTTCTTCTGAGTAGCCCCAGAATCCTTGTGAGTGGCCCTGTTGGCAACCCACAAGTCAGCAGCCTTAGCTAGCTTCTTAAGATTTATCTCCTTTGAATCAGCCAAGTGCTGTCTAAGCTCAGGAGAGCAGACATCAAAAATAGACTCCAACATTACAAGATTCCTCAAACCTTCATAAGTGTTCACTTTGTAACCCTTAACCCAACCATCTATGTTTTTCAAACATTCACACACCCAGGTATCCCAAGGGGTACCATCATGCTTTCTGAGGGTTCTAAACCTCTTAAGATACTAGGAAGGGGTCTTCCCAAACATAGCTATTAATGCTAGTTTCACACACTCATAATCCTTTTTATCCTCCAACTCCATTACAGCATCACTTGCAACAGGGGCGAGCCTAGAGAAAAGCCAAGGAATCAACTGATTCCCTGAGATACCTTGAATCCCATGATTTTACTCAAACATTGCTAACCAATCCAAAATATCAAGTTTGTCTCATACATACCAATCATTTCCTTTGGCATACGGGGTCTCTTAGGGCTGGAAGACCTAGAAGACTCTGGGAGAGAAGCATTTTCTAGAGACAATTTCTTCATTTCTAGTTCATGGTTCAGCTCCATTTCTCTGAGCCTTAACTCTTGATGTTTCATGGCAGTGTGTGCATCAATACGTTTCACTTCCAATTCAAGTCTCATTTTCTCAAGTGCAATAAATTCAGGAGTAAGTGTAGGACCTGTGGGGGTCCCTGTGGACAGAGGTTGTGCATTCTGAGCAGGCAAGGGAATTGCAGGCTTTCCTACCAAGGACTCATCTACTTCCTCACAATTAACACTCTCAGAATCAGAAACATCAAAATCCATATTGATTGGAGTGGCAGGTCCTTCTGACCCACTCTCCAGACTTTTTCCCATTAACTTTGCAACCAGTCTATATTTCTTTCCTTTACCAGAGATATTCTTATCCATACACATGGTTCGCAGAACCTCAGCAGTATAGAGTAAAAGACTCTCTTCAGTGTAGTTTTCCATATTCGACATGATTTCTTAGTTAAATAGAATTAGTGGTGTTAGCCTTGTGGTTAGTTGAACCCAAGCAATAGCAGCACTCTAAGTGTAATCACTCTACTTCCAAATCCTCACCGCTGTACACCAGTGTTAGGCAGAATCCTGTGCAGTGCCCTTAGGGACCACTACACACAATTAAGAATTCAGGTGGCAATACAAGTTTTACCTTTGGTACAAGCCTCCACTACTATGTCAGAGCGGTAGCAGTGGCGGAGCAGCCAGGCTTATCTCAAGAGTATAGGAGCAGTAGCAGAGATTACACAAAGGGACCACAATTACGGTGACTCAAGCAAACACTGACTCAAGGTTTCAGGTAAAAAAATATAAGTACATTTATTTTTAAACCAATCATTATAAACACAACACGTCTATTAAACTCAAATAAAAACCACACGTTAAATATACTACAACTAACCAATTCACTTTGTACAGTAAGTCTCAAGGTAAGTACCCTGTGTTTGAATGAACCGGTGTTACGAACAAAACATGTTACCGTGAATACGATTGCGATCACTTTTTGACAGTTCGGTCTACTAAATAAACGCGTATCTGTGACATGAAATGCTACCGGGGCAAAAACACACTTAGCACCTGAGATACCCAGCGGGAGTTGGAGGCAAAAATCACAGGCAATATTTTAGTTAGGCAGGCATAATCAGGAATCACTCAGAGACAGGAGTTCAAAAGTCAAAGGGCCGGAGCCAGGGTCGAAAGACACCGGGGCCTGTTGCCGAAGATCACAAAGTCAGACAGTTCACGATTCAACGTAGCCAATTGTACTTTGATATTGTCAATGTTCGGAAGCAAAAGTTATAAGAAGGAGGGAAGACAAGGGCAAGCCTTGGAAATGAAGAAAAGGGATTCACCCAGTTTCCTCAAGTAGAACACAGTACCTTGTCCAATGGTGCAGCTGGTGCCCTGGCAGTTGTTGCTGTTGGTTTCCCACAGACCCACGATTCCTGGAGCTTCGTTGTGAAGGAGGATGTCTGAAAGGGGTCTGCACCACACAGGGATGAAGCCGGCAGCAGCGACGAGGAATAAAAGGTGCGCTCCTTAAATAAAAACAAGAGAGGCTCTTCAGGTGGCTATCCGGACCACTACAGCAGAGTGCAGCGATTTCGACCAAGGAAGAGGATCCTCTGGCTGTGGAAGATGAGCTGGTTATCCCCACCAAGCTCAAGGGAAGAAGACTCCGGACTGGATCTTCTCTGAGTCTTTGAAGGGAAGATAGCTCAGGACTGCAGCAGGGCTTCACCGAAACGGGGTAGTTGCAACAGCCGTTGTTCTTTCTGCTTCTCTTCGGTTCCTTGTAGTTCCAGTGGCGACTCTCTGACTTGTAGCCCAAGAGACCTGCCTTTTATGCGGAAAAACCCCCATTCACACAGCCTGGCTGTCAATCACCCAGCAGGGGGGTTGTCCAGCCCGGACAACTACCCTGGAAAATCATGACAAAGTGCGACTTGGGTTTCCTAGGATACCCTGTGCAGGGGGTGACTACACCCCTCCCTCACATTCAGCCCACCTAGACACCCAGGTGCCTTGAGGAGGGCTTCTGAGCAGAAGCCCGTCAAAAGACAGTGAACAAAGAAGGCGAACCTAGTTTGCCGTGCAAAGTAAGACACAAGAAGGACTTTAACAAAAAGAGATGGCGAATAAACCCAACCGGAGCCAAAAGAAAGGTGATTTGGTCAAGCAGGTTTATGTTCGAGGCTAATATAATAGCAAAGAACAGTACCACGTTTATCTAATATAATTGCAGTAGAAAAGTTAGGGTAGACACCACTGCCACCAGTCAAGTCTAAATGTTAAAAGAGCGAAACAGAAACAATGCTCTAGGAGGTACAGATAAAAAGGGATACGAATTAGCCCTTTCCAGCACTCCATGGAAGATGGGGTGTACTGGATCTGTGGTAGTTTGACTAAGTAAAGTTAATGGTAACTTTACCCTTTTCTGGGGGACGGTAGTCGCCTCAGAAATGGAGTAGAGGGAAGTCTTAAAGACAACCCTGTGCCACGGCACTGAAGGTGCTGTGTGACACACAAAAAGAAGGGGGCTACTGAAGTGGTGTACTTCAGAGTCCACAATCACAAAAACAGGTAGAAACACATAGCAAAACACAGGTTAGAGTGGGGGAAAAAGCTCTCACTGTTACCAAGTGGAAAAAAAATAAACTCCAGAAGTCCAGCTGCTGGGGAACTCACTAGGTGAGGCAAATTAGCCATAGAGGAGAATTCTCCCTAACACAATTCTCCCTAACACAGTGGTCCAATTAAGACAGATCCATCTTTCTCCCCTGTTTCCCATTTGGCCCTCTATATGGAGGGTCCACCTAGGTCTCCTTCCCATTCGGACATTATTCTGCTAAGATACCAAAAGCAGATGATGACTGTGAAACTGTCCAAGGCAAGGGGTCTGCCATTTCACACCTCATATGTGCGCAGATTGAGTTGGAAATGGATCCAGGGTTGGTTGGGACCACTGGTGCTGTCTCATGCCCTCCACCAGATCAGGATGATTGTGTGGAGCAGTGGGTAGATTGCAGAATTGGTGGGGGACAGGTTGGGTTTGTTCACCGGAGGAGTGTGCCCATAGTGAGATGAGCATAGGTATGTTTGTAGAGTTATGATTCCCCTGGAAGATGTTGTAAAAGAAGAAGGAATGGGTTTATTAGTTAATTAACTAACTAACAGGGGAATGTTGGGATGGTCGATAATGGTCTCAATGTAGAAAAAAGGATCACAATGCGTGCACCATATTGATGACTTGGGTAGACGCGATGTTGGCACAATGTTGCAATCTGGTATGCATCTAGTATAGTTAGCTGGAATGGGATGAGTGTAACTATTAGTGTTATTTTGTGTATAGTTTGATACAATTTAGATTTGCATACATGTAGCAACATAATGACAATTATGCAGGTATAGTGTGAATGCAATGTAGTTGTGTGATGTGCAACATAGCGCCTAAAGATTGGAAGCAAGGAGCTTTATATGCAGATGCGAGAGGAGAGATCTGCAGGTGGGGAAGCCACTGTGAGGGGATGTGGTTGTCCTGAACTCACGTACACAAACATAAGTAAAAATGGGGGGTTATTTTCAAGGGAGATGTGTTTGGGACATTTGGGGAGCAAAGGGTGCATTGTGAATACATGGGAAGGTTGAATACAGCATGTCTCTTATAGCTGGGGTTTGTCTAGGCCGCAGAAGCCTGGGTTGGTGAGATGAACTTTATGTGACCTGGAGAGTTGGTTAACGAGGTCAAAGGAAGGAGAAAGACAGCTACCTGCATTTGACCATTTGTGATAGTATCAAATGGTCATTCGAGGCAAGAACACAATTAAGTGCTAGTTGGCCAGAGGTTTATGACTTGGTTCTGTTGTGGATAAGGGATATAATCTTGCTCAGAACATGGGAGCTTGTTATTCAGTGACCAGGGAAGTTCAGCCACATGGCAGGGTTGACTTTGGGCCAGTTAATACACTAGGTGCAAGAGGTGCTTAACGGCAAAGGTGGCCAATGGTTTATGGGTTTTGTGTTTCTGTGTGTGTTTATGAGAATGTGTCTGTGGGAGGTGGAATGATTGTGTGAGTGTGTCTGGCTTTGGGAATTTAGGAGTGTTCAGTAGGTTCCTGTTTGAAGCGTCTGTGGTGTAAGAAATGCCACCTACATTGTAGCCCCTAATGTCATCACACCCTCATATGGGCAAAATACGAAAGTTCTTTCCGGCGATAAAGAAACATAAATGTACATTTGCCAGATGCATCATAGCAGTGACAGTCAGGATCACGAACACAGATTTGATTGTTTTAAAAAAAAATGTTTTAATGTCTTAAAATCGAAGGTGCTCGCATCTTGTGCCTCTAGGCTCAGTCAAATAATCACGATCAAACCTAGATGACCTTTCATTTAGAATTCATGTATATATAACCAACACATTTTCACTGAAAATGCGCGTACTTGCACCTTTTCAATAATGTTGTGCCTATCCCCATTTTTTCCCCAACAATACCCTCACCTGTCAAAGAAACACCAATTAAAAATACATGTAATGAACGACTCAGGAATGACCTGGGAAAACTTTTTAAGTGTGGTAGGAAGAACATTCACAAAACACATTATGTTCTGAGTACTTGTACTCTGTAATTCTAAATGTAATTTCAGGAGGCATGTAACCAATGTGTGTTGCATTGCAAGCATCATAGTAATTACACTATTAGCAATGCCAAGAAGTCATCACAATGGCACGCTTGGCGCTTTACATGAAACTTGTAACATAAGGTAGACACGCATTTGTGCCTGACAATGAGGGGCTCTCTAGTGTACGATTGTCAACTGGGGAATCCATTGTTTCCTTACCCAACCAAATTATGTGATCATTAAGGAGGAGGAAAGTGTGGTTGTGTGGGGGTACTCACTGGAACTTCTCGTCTGTTCTTCTTCGTCACAATCCATACTTACTCTTGTCACGACTGTGTCAAAGAGGAGAGTGAGAGATTCGGTAATCCTGGATTCCCCACTCAGTCAAACCATACAAAGATGTGTGATTCATTTTATTTCTTTTGATCTCATTTGTCTGGCAACATCGTCATGCTTGGAATCAACCAGGGGCTAAATATTACAAGAAAAAAACCGTGTATTAATGTCCCAAATTATCAAGGTGTGCCACCATTCTTTAGTTAAAATAAAGAATCACCTTTGCGCAAATACATGTGGATTCTGCCATAGAAAGAACAGCCTCTTTGTATAAAAATATGCATTTCTTCTTGGTGATGTTTCGCTTTTGTTAGGTAGTAAACCGGCCTTTGTTCTTCTTAAAGAGTGAAAACAGTGTCACCTTATGTTACTTGAAAGTATTGATTTTATCTATGTAGCTATGTGGTTCGCTAAGCTGTGCTTTCTCTCTGAGATGATAGGTCATTTTGACTCTACCTATTTGTTTGTCACATGATCCTTATTCCAATCAGCTCTTTGCTTAAGACTGGCGATTTCTATATCTGTATGGGTTGCTCTGTCATTGTTGGTGCCACGAGCCAATAATCCCTTGCTGCGATATAAAGCTAGCTTGACTTGTACCAAAGACTCCCTTTTCCTTGAGCTGGGAAGGTGATTCTGAATTTTTAAGATTTTCCACTGGACATTACCCCTTTCCTATTTATCTTCTGGTGGTCCTTTTTCTAGCTCCTCCCCTGGAAACCTACCCAGGTGACCTCTCTCTAGAGACATGTATTTGCATGACGTCATGTTACCACATTGGATTTTCTTTCTTGTTCATTGTGGACGTCAGCCAAACTGCCAGGTAACTAGTCTGGCAGGTTATCTTTTTGGAAGTGTCATGAATGTCCCTACAACCATGCGATATTTTTCCCAGATATGGAGCTTATTGCTGCAGTTGCGACCTTGAATATGGATTCAAGGCGAAATTGCAGCAATTAGATGATTTCCTTCAGAATGGTGCTTAATGCTGTGAATGATGGGGTAAATATTATCTTTAAGTATAGACAACTGTGCACCATGTCACATCCATTGCAGTATTCCACAGGTGTACTGCACCATTCTACACCATTCTGGCATGATCATGGCTAGCGATATATGACCCTACTGTGGAGCTACTTGACTAAATTCTGCTTTTAGAGAATAGTGTTATTGCTGGTGGAGAGGTTCAAAGATAGGTGGATCTGTGCTCATTATGGCAAATGAACCCTCTAAACTTGAACACCTGAAATATATACTTTAAGTCAGACATATTGTTGTGTGCCTATCATCAGAACTCCTACGATCCAATACTTATTATCCTTGTGTACACTATCCATATTAATTGTCATGCTATGTTTGGAAAGGTGGACTAGAAGACATTTGATGCCACTTAAGTTAATGCAAAGGGTAAACCCCTCTCAAAATCCTATGGCTACTAAAGCACATATCCTAAAAGCAAGCTAGAGCCATGGATACAGGTCAAACAGTAGCAATGTACCTGTATGCATGGGATAACGTATCCTGACAAGAATACAAACAAATGGAAAGTTTACACCCCCATCAAAAGAACAAGTATATACTAATGCAAAAATCATAGAAGCATGAGGAACCCACAGATATCAATATAGATTTAATAGTAGCAACTAACCTTATTTACCCCTCTTCCATCCACTACTGCATGTCTGGGACAACTTATCTCAGCCAGTAAAAAAAAAAGAAACACAGGATTACAATTGTGATATGCCTAAACTTGTACAAAAATACGTAGAGACACCAGGAGGATAAAGGTAGAGTGGGTCAACTTGGAATATATAAACTAGACTAAAGAAGAGACCGAAACTACTGTGCACTCTGCATATTCATATGTGATATACTAGTTATAGCCCTCAAGAAAGAGCAATACATTGTTTAGAACAATATTTAATTATTATATTCTTTTAAAAACACATATACATTTTAATCAGATTGTAACAATTGTCTTCATTGCTGTAAAGTGACTAGTGCAACCCATTTAAAGTGACATGTGCAATATAATTTCACAAGTCCAAATACTGCCATATAGTTAAAAGGTAAAAAGAAGAAACAACAAGACCAACTGTTCCAAAAAGAAAATCTGCTATCCTGCACACAATAACTGAATTAATTAAAGACATGTCTTGATGGAGAGATCGCGTCTTGCTTATGAGCTTTTCTATATATCATAATACTACTAGATTGTAGTTCACTGACTACTAATGTCTAATTATTCCGTCTGTCCTATGAGTACAGTACAAGTGTGCCCAACATGTTTTGTCCTTCTTTATACAATTATACTAATGACAGAAGTTCCTCAGGGGACAGGTTTTCTTGGTATCAGGATAGTATTCATGTAAGGCTCTTTCAGAGGTCATTGGGTTCTTAGTAACACACTGTTTTGAGATGAAGTCTCTTATTTTCAATCGAAAAAACCACCTAAAACATAGTGCAGAGAACAGCAACTATTAGTGCTGTTATATATTTCAAAAATGTTTAACAACATTGCACAACTGTAAGAATTAAATAATAAGAGGAGTGCTTACCTTTATGGTAGTGGTGATTCAAGTGTCTGCTCATTAGACGAATACCTTCAATATTTATATGAATATTACTAGTGTGGTCACATTTTTCTGCATTGTCCACATTCATTCCATCTCTTCAATCAGCTAAGTTAAATGGTTTGACAACATTCACTTGCTAAGTTTTGAGAAGAGTTAGCTCAAAAAAATATCATCTGCTGGTGGATAACGTGTCATGGCTCGAGGGGTACAGATTGGTACTTAGTGTCTTGCAATAAGAATACATTTTGCAAGAAGGGGAAAACAATGGTAGAAGAGAGGGTATATATTGGTGCGTTTGCAAATATCTATGTTGTAGGACTAGGCACTTTCTATCCCAGAATTCACTAGCGTTACAGTCATTATTTACTTACTAATGCTTTTGTTTTTCAGTGTCTTCGGATATCGTGGAGCTCGGACTAATGGTCCCGGTCTCTCCAGTATATAATTAGGATTGTTCGTCGCCTCTGTCAAAAGAACCCAAAGACGTGAAGAAAGTAAAAAAACTGCATATTAGACAAGGATTCTGATGGCTACATGTTGCGTGGAGGAAACTAGCTAGTTCTATACAAATAACTAATATTTTCATATTACATTTACCTTTGTATAAGAAACAGGTTGTTCACCAGCAAATGTTTTCTTCCCCATCAGGAATGACTCCAAACAGGAAGCTACGATAGAGACCAGAGTACATTCTCGTAGTTCCTTAATCACATGACCAGTTCGTCAATTCAGTTTCCAGGATAGTTAACAGATTGGTCATCTTGAAATGGTCACCTCGAAGCTGTTATTCATTCTAGACTGTACACCCGGTCATTTATGGATCACAATTAATATTCCTACATTATTACATGTATCTCAAATAGATTTAATGCAATGTTATTAATATGTAATCGTTACAAAGTTAATTCGAAGAGGTTCCTCCATAGCATTGTATAATTAGCATTTATATTCACTTGTATTACATCAATCGCGTGTAAAAATAGCGAGTCGTACTTCTGCCACGAACAGTAGGTTATTATTATAACACAAATAACTTGCATAAGTCAATGCTATTAATAGCGGTGCAGATATGTGAACTGTTTTAACGGTAAAGCGACCAGAGGACAAGTATCTTAATAGATTGATGTGTGGTAATATTAGGAGCAGACAGAATAAGCATTGTCTCGAATATGGTATGAATGAGGTTATTCATAAAAGCTCTGTTTCACTTTGTAATGAGCATCGCGACACTCTATATGGATGGTATGTAGAGCTTAAAGGGCAGCAGCGAAAACAATCTAAATGTCTGTCTTACAATTAGTCTCCCTAAACTTGTACCACTGTTTAACTAGGTTTCTCCCAAATTTCAGTTAACAGCACACCATTAGGGTCAAAAATCAACATGACCATTTGTGATTCTTAAAGGAACAATAAGGGTTACACATTCAGTCTAGACCCAAGAATCAAATTTAGAATTGAAAAAAGTCCAAACATGTATAACCAGTGTGCAATTTTACATTACCCTGGATGTTTTATCTATAACACTGCTGGTCCCATCTGAATCTTTCCCACCTTTGCCCCAGCTGGCCATGCAACTACCTCACCAAGAGTGCAGGATCTTCTGCGTAACAGCATGATTTCTGTAGGTTTGAATCAAGCCTTATACGAGTCACATGAAACCCTGCACCTATCCTGCTTTTCTCCTTTCTGCAATGTTGACAGTCTGGTCTTATTTCATATATAATAACCTTGCAACAAGTACATGTATTTGTAATTGAGAAGTGTTTAACATGAAAATGAAAAATGTGCAGTGTTTACCTTTATTCAAAGATATTCTTTGCAAATAAAACGTTGATAAAAGGCATTCATATTCTAGTCTTTTTCCATATGCAATAACTTGGTAGTAACTTAAACCACAATTGCTCTATCCCCTACTCATTATAAACTGTTAGGCTATCACTGATATGTGGTTGGGATTTGTACCATGCACCACTGTAATTTGGTTTGTCTCCAGGCACTCTGCTAGATTTGAAAGTGAGTGGACTGGTTTAGGTTAGTTCACAGAAGAGGTAAATGCAAAATAGCGTGGCTGTTGCATTCATACCTGCAGACCGGAAGTACACCAAACTCAATGTTTGGGTCTGCTTCAAGGTTGCCTTAGTCAAGGGCATGGAGGCTTGCGTATCAGGAGGGGGTGTGGTGGGGGGGTGGCTTGTTTTCCTGTGGAGTTTGCATGCATTGGCAAGACCTATATTATCTAAACTAAGTTTAGACCTTGAGGGTTTGTCACTTTGTATGTGTGAGTGTCTTATTTGGTCCAGATATAGTGTGTCTGAGCATAGAGCTTGAAACAGTTAGTGGGGGGTTGATTAGTGGGGCACCTGCTGGGCCATTTGTGGTATCCATCTGGTGTGCGCATGGTGCGTGGTGGTGGGGAGGAGATGGTATGGCATTCTCATGAAGTGTTGGGGTGGGGGAGTAGGCATGGCAATCACTTCAAGAGATTGTTCAAGGCTGTGGCAGGGGGGAAGCTGTCCTGTTCAGGGTGGGTTGTTAGTTGATGTGAATTGTCAATTTGCTTCTGTTTGCAGTCTGGTTTGTTAGTTGCCCAAGTGTTGAAATCCAGGTGTAAGGTGTGTGTGCCCTTGGGATTTGAGGAAGCCCTAACCTGGATTTGCTCCACCCTCTGAAGCAGCAACCTGTAAGGATAGGAGAGGGAACTATAGACACACCCCTTACTGCACCTAGATGCGAATACAAGAGTCTGGGGGCACATGTTAGGCCTATAAGCACAACCTGGACCCTACGGATGAGTTGCACCAACACCACCAAGAGCTTGTTACGAAGGCAGACAACAATGTTGGAAATAATGACACTACTCATGAGTTTGTGACCACTGAAAAGGGTTTTTATATAGTAGGCAACATGAAATAAATATTTACAATCAACTCTTCGACCATGGATGGGTAACATTTATGCCCCAGACCTAAATTAATACATAAATACATACATGGCTTCTATTCCTCAGTAATGATCGGATGACATTTATATCCAAGACCTAAATTAATATATACCTATATAAATAGCCTCAATGATCTTAAAGGGGATGAGTGGCCTATGTATCACCCGACATGAATAAATAAAAAAATAAATAGGTAATTAGCATCAGTTGGTGAACTGTGGATATTTAGCTTAGGAATTCCCCAGACATGAATTAACAGATGCATACATAATTAGCACGAATAAATAAATAAATAAACAGCATCAATAGATGGACAATGGGTATTTTGGCATTTTAATTCCTCAGACATGAATTATTAAATAAGTAAATAAAGAACATCAATTGATGGACAATGGGTTTTTGGCATTTGAATTCTTCAGACATGAATTGAAAAATAAATAACCTCTGAACAGTGATCATACTACGTGACTTGGGGTAACACAAAACAGTTCGTAAGTATGTGCTTAGTGGCACACTTAGTTCATGACCACATTTCCAGGCAAATGGTTGATTGCCTATAACTACAATACATACCTCTCTTGCCTACTTACATATAAAGAATGGCCCTGCTAACAGATGCCGGAAAAAGAAAAAACAACATATCATTAGTGAGTTCATACATGTTTCTTCTACACAACAAAGGTTCAGGTAGAATGATTCCTAAAGAAATATGGGAACGGCCTGGTGTGAGCACAAAAATGAACGCTCCCGCCATAGCTAAGGTAGCTGCAGTCTACCACTTTATACATTAAGGTGCACTTACATACATAACAAAAAGGACAACGCTGGCCATGGGGCCTGTAGGTTAAACAAATAAAAGTCCCAATGAGAAGAACTACACCTTAATGAAGGACTTCCTGCTCAGAGCTGTCTGTAATGCTAACAAGCAACACTACACAGAACCATACTTTCCTGGCATCGGAGGTGAGTGTTTGTACTATCTGACCCTCATGGGCCCTTTCAAATTGTGTTCTTGCGCCCTTCTCAGAGCCCCTAACCCCATTGTGCCATTGCTGTTTCCCGATCCCTCCCGACTTCCACTTCCTCGTTCCTCCCGCCTCCCATCCTGCCCCTGCTCTGATTGGCCTCTTGGGCCCTGTGGAACTGTAGTTCTGTACGGCTCCCCTCCCTTGTCGCCTCTTGTGTCCTCGCATCAGAGGTGAGTGTATGTACTATCGGAGCCTCCTGGGCCTTTGAAATTGTGTTCTTGAGCCCTTCTCAGAGCCCCCAGCCCGCTGTGCCATTGCTGTTTCCCAATCACTCCCGACTCCCACTTCCTCGTTCCTTCCACCTCCCATCCCGCTCCCAGCTCTGATTAGCCTCTCAGGCCCTGTGGAACCATAGTCCTGTACAGCTCCACTCCCTTGTCGCCTCTTGTGTCCTGACGCCAAGGGTGAGTGTTTATACTATATGACCCTCCTGGGCCTTTCAAATTGTGTTATTGCGTCCTTCTCAAAGCCCCCCGTTGTGCCATTGCTGTTTCCCAATCCCTCCCGACTCCCACTTCCTCTTTCCTCCGGCCTCCTATCCCATCCCCTCCTCTGATGGGTCAGGTCACTGGTCATTACTGGCCTTCCCAGCGCAGCCCTATGCCCAGCAGACCATGCGGCTAAGGGCCCAAGGCAAAGGGTGGCTCCCACAGAGGCGGCTCCAGCTTGTGTCTGCAGGTGTCAGCAGGGGAAGCCAGTGGCCAGCCGTCAACCTGCAGCGACTAAGCAAGGTAGGAGTAGCCCAAGTTAGGAATAGAGCCTACACTCTACCCTGACAACCCAGCCACACAACTGGTATTTAAAAATTGCATTGCGAAAGTATTTAAAATTGCATTGTGAAACCTAGGCCTTTTTCTCCTTATAAAGGACTTTCAGACTTAGGTGTTTTTTCCTCCGGTATTTAAAAATTGCATTGTGAAAGTATACAAAATTGCATTGTGAAACCTAGGCCTTTTTTCCCCTTATACAGGACTCTCAGACTTAGGTGTGTTTTTATCAGCTATCTAAATGACATTGTGAAAGTAGTGACATTCTGTGGTTTTGACTTCTTAGCATAGCATTCATCTAGCAAACTTTCTACTATTGTCTCGGCTCTCTCTGTCTCAGTTGCTTGCGCCTCTCCCTGCGTCCTTCCCTAGTGTTCTCCCCACCCCTAACTGTCCCTGCCACCCCCCTTCCTCCTCTCTCCTCTCCCCACCTACTGTATGGTGCTATCTGTCTCTCCTATCTTTTCTAACTGCTTAGCTAACGAATATCCTGCTCTCCTCACTAAATCTGGTAGGACGAAGTTTAAAAAGGACATCCTGGTCTTCAACCGAGGTCTCCCTATCGCTGACACCTATACCAGTGTCTCCTCCAGACAAACCCTAACCAACATCATCTATGTCATTCACTCACCAGATCTATGGACTCATCATATGGTCTCTGTGCTTTGTCCTTTCTTTTCTTTTCCCATTAATGGTGGCACCCGGTGGGAGGACCTCCTGTCCTCCTTCGACTCCTCTAAGGTCATCATTAATGTTTACCTGAACAGTACCATCTTGGACCAAGGCCCTCAGGTCAATCTTCTCCTCTTTGATCGATGCTTCTCTGGCCTCATCAATTTCCTTCCTTCTCCTGCTGTCCCTCTCTTCCCTCCACGGCTTTCTTGCCTCCCCACTCTGTCTCCTCCTTGGCTACCTTGCCCACTCCTCCTTCCTCTTGTGCCCTCCCTCGGGCTTCTTCTACACCTCTGCAGGTCGTATCTCTGATTTTTACACCTCCCAGAAGTCTTTCAAGGACGGCAACCTTCACCGTATTGCCACTCTTAACTCTCGCTCAGCTGTTAAACACTCCTCTGACATCTGCCGTCTCCAGGAAGAACTTGACCTTGATGTCCTCGGTCTCACCAAGACATGGTTCATAGCCAGCTCTGTCATTAGCTTTGACACTCTCCTCCCTGATGGCTACAAGATCCTCTCCGTGCCTAGGTCCAACCTTTATAGAGGGGGTATAGACCTGATCTTTCCTGAGTGGATTCCTGCCTCTGTCATTCCTATGCAGGCCTACTCCTCTTTCGAATGCCTCGTCTGCAGGCTCTCTCTCTCTCTCTCTCTCTCTCTCTCTCTCTCTCTCTCTCCTAGCCATTACCTCACTGTGGCTACCATCTATCGGCCACCTGCTCAGATCTCCTCCTTCCTCTCTGAGTCGGCAGACCTCTCCTCTTCCCTCGAGGTCTCGACCACTCAACTCCTCCTTCTTGGACACTTCAGCATCCACCTGGATGCTTCCTGTCCTTCCTCTGGACTCTTTTGCGACCTATGTGACTCACTCTCACTCTCTATCCTCCCCTCTGGCCTGACTCACTCTGCAGGGCACACACTGGATGTTCTGATCTCTACAGACCTTCCCTTCTCTATCCCTCCTAACACTCCTCTCTCCTGGAGTGATCATTTTCTCCTTTCCTCACAGCTCACTCTCTCCACCCCTCAGGCCAAGCCAACTCCAGCACTGCAACCTACCTTCTCAGTTATCCGACCCGTTAAGCGTGTGTCAGTTGAGGCTTTCGCTGCCACTTTCTCACCCCCCGCACCGAGCCCCCTTGACTGAATCACACCCTGACACAGCCCTCTCAATGCTACACTCTGGTATGTCTGATAGTCTCAATGTTCTTGCCCCTGTCATGAGGATCAGCTTGAAGCCCAAAGTCAAGTGCAACTCCTGGTACAACTCAGACCTTGCTACCCTTCAACGCAAGTGCGAAGTGGCCAAGAGGAAATGGCATGCTTTCGGTACACACTCTGAGAAACTGGCCTGCTGCCTGCTCCAAAGGCAATGCCAGCTATCTGTCCACACCAAGAAGAGAGCCCACATCCAAGTCTGCGTCTCTGCAGCATCTAACAACTCGGGCGAAATCTTTAAAATGTGCAAGGAGCTGGCCAATCCTGCTGAAGTCTATACCTCTCCTGTCCCCTCCCAGTCCCTCTGCAGGGCCCTGACTCCTCACTTCATCTCTAAAACTCAGGACATCCTGTCCTCTCTCTCTTCCTCTCCCCCGACCCCTCTACTCCTTGCTCTTCCTCTGGCCCTTCTTCGGCCACCTCTCCTCCCTCCTTCTCTGCCTTTCCCCTGTTCTCCCAAGATGAGGTTTCTGGACAAGTCGATCTATGAAAGTCTTGTCAAAACAGGTTCACCCCTGTTCCTCCAAAACCATCAAGGACCACATTGACACCTTGGCCCCTGCTCTGGCTGACTTCTGCAACCACTCCTCCACCACTGGAGTCTTCCCTTCTCCCCTGAAGCAATCCCTTGTGCACCCTCTTCTTAAGAAACCCACAGCCGACTCCTCCTGCCCAGATAACTATTGCCCAATCTCCATCACTCCTTTCCTGGGAAAACTCCTGGAAAAGCTGGCCATCTCTAAGATAAACCTTCACACTGAATCTGTTGGTTGTCTCCAAGACTATCAGTCTGGCTTCAGAGCTGCCAGAAGCATGGAAACTGCTCTCCTGAACAACCGTGAAGACCTGCTCTCCAACTTCGATTCCAACACCCCGTGTGTCCTCATCTTACTTGATCTCGCTTCTGCCTTTGACACGGTCAACCATGCCATCCTGTTCAACCGTCTCTGTGATAACCTGGGTATCACCGATCTGGCCCTGGATTGGCTGACCTCTTTCCTCTCTGAACGACCCTCTCAGGTCTAACTTGGGGCCTTCCTCTCCTCTATCTCTCACTCCACCTGTGGTGTTCCCCAGGGGTCTAACCTCTCTCCCTGGCAGTTCAACCAATGCCTGGCACTTCTTGCCCACTGCATTGCTGCTCTCTGCCCCAATTTTCAGTGCTATGCGGCTGACACTCAACTCATTTTCAGGCTCCTTTCCGCCACTTCTTCTCATTCTCTCATCTCTGACTGTCTGTCTGCTATCCAGGAGTGGTGTGCCACCAATGATCTTTGCCTTAATGCCAGTAAGACAGAGATTCTCCTCATCGGCAACCCTGCTCCCTCCTTGCCTGCTCCCACCTGTGAGACTAAAAACCTTGCGATCATCTTCAACTCAGAAACTCTCTTTCTCTCCTCACATCTCTGACGTTTCTAAGTTGTCACACTACCAGCTGCACTTCCTCAGAGGTATTCTTACTTTCCTCTACTTCCCCTAGAAGCTCACTGTCTCCAGATCACTGGTTCTCTCTAGGCTTGACTACTGCAACAGCCTCTTCCAAAATCTTCCTGCTTCTACTCTCCGCCCTCTGCAACTCATCCAGAACAAGACTGCAAGACTTGTCCTTGGTCTCAAGCCCAGGGATCGTATCTCTCCAGGACTGAAGTCTCTGCACTGGCTCCCAGTCGCTGAGAGGATTACGTTCAAAACCCTCTCTATTGTCCACAGGGGACTTCTGGGGCCTCAATGCCTTTAACTCTCTCTTCCTAAATGTATTCCTTCTCAAGCTCTTTGCTCATCCGCCTCCAACTCCCCAGGGTCAGTCGCTTTTCCAAGCAACGAGTTGGTGATAGATCTCTTTCTTTGGCTGGGGCCTCCCTCTGGAACAACCTCCCTGCCTCTGTGAAACTTGAGGAGAACCATCTCCGGTTCCAGAAGCACCTCAAAACCTTCCTCTTTGCTTCGGCTTTCTCTTCTTCTCTTCCCTGCTGAACTCCTGGCTGAAACTGAAACTGCACTGGTCACCTGGCTACCCTCTGATCTCGGGCCCAGGTCCCCTCGCCCACCTGTTCCACCTCTGCACTGCCTACCTGGCATCCCCCTCAGTTGGGGACTGTTTTTTCTCTATCCCTAAAGCCCCCTACCAGCACTTGACACCTGATGTCTGCACTTACCCTTGCACTTGCCACCAGCTTATTCTATTCATTTTTTACTATCGTTCCCATGTACTGCACTGCCCCCTCCCCCTTTCCTCTTCCCCTGCACGTGCGTGATCTCAATGTCACCGAGCCTAGTAAGATCGTTGTCTCTGTCTTCCCTCTGTTCCCCCTCTGTAGCCTCGTCACGCATTGAAAAACTTGTGTATAGGCATGCTATAAATGCCATATCATTTCATAACACTACTCACAGCAATGCTTGATTGCCGTTCCCCTGGGCCTATACCACCAGCTCTATAAAATTCTCCCTAACATAGCAGGGTAAACTTCGTTATTACTCCAGACCGTCCGTGAATAAAATAAGGACAAACCAATATGTCTCAAGGGTCCGATGGGGCCGGTTCTCATAGGAATAACACTGCTACACGGCCACACCTAACTTCTCTTCCCGGTCCTCGAGTTTCCTTTTAATGGATTAATTACAGTAAGTAGAAAACCAAAACCCCGGCTGAGCAGGTCAAAAATAGTTGTCCACACAATATGTCAGCGGGACTACACAGAGTTGCAACAGCCCCTGCTCGCTCCTCAGACCTCGTCCCATTTGCTCTCTAACAATCGCAATCTCCCATCCGGCCCCACACTGGGCGAGAGATAAAGAAAAACCTGCTGGGTGGCCCGTTAACACAAAGATGCCACCAAATTGCTAGCACCCTTATCCACCCACAACTCGATACACTCCTACCTCATCAAGTACTCGATCTGTACCAGACACCCGAGACCTGAGTGGTGGGAGAGACCAACACGGGGGACTGGAATACTCGACCGCGGCCTCCCCTAAGACTGAAGGTAGCTCTCCTCATCGCACTCGGCTGCTCTGGGAAACAAAGCTGTGCGTTGTCAGATTCTGGGGTACAACAGGGGAATAATGTAGTACGCCAACCCTTTCCTGACTGGAAAGAGCAACGCTCAGCAGGCCCAGATGGGCGCTAAGAAGAAAGAAAAAAAACAGCCAAGCCCCCTACTGGGCTATCGGGCGCCTATGCTCTCTCCTCCCACATGCATGACATTGCAGGGGTGGCTGATTGATATCTTGATTAATTCACTTCAGAATGCGCCCATCTCCCCCCACCGGTGGGGGATACCACTGCCCACTATTTCACAACCTAGGGTTGCCAAAACGTAAAGGACAAGCGGAAATGGATGCCAATACCGCATAGGCGAGCAGACACACTCACAGACGGAAACACCACAGTAATACAAAAGCACCTTGTCATAGAACAAAGTTCAGGTTGCCCTGGCAGGTGAAAATTCTTTCTCTCCATCACACAGTCTTTCTTTTTTTTTTTTGCTGATATTCACACACATAAAATTATAATGACAGCCAATACCATATTTTAATTTGTCGGCCCCATACTGATGGTGGTGCTTTTCATAGTTTGTGATGACCATGAAAATTGTGCAGGGTTAAACTGGTCTTTACATTTTTCTGAAAAGCATGTGGTTCTTAATTCTGCAGCCCTGATGATCTCTTCTCTGGGTATTATTTTTAACTGGTAACTAGTGGATATTGTTCAGTGCTCTAACCCCTCAGTCGAGTATGGGCAATAGCTCTGCTGCTGAGTTCTGTGTGTGTTGAGGTTTCTTTGGGAGGAAACCCTGCATCCTGAGGTACAAGCTGTTGATATGGATGAGTTTTTGATGGACTAGCACTATGGAGGAAAGCGACCCTTGTGGTAAGGTGAGGAGTGGCATACTCCACCTGATTGTGCGGAGCTAGGAAACGCATTTCTTTACTAAAACATAAAACTGGGTTCCACTGTGGCCCCATTGTCTGGCATACCTGCTGATTTACGGAAAGAATCAACCCTGCTAGCGTTCAGGTAAATGTTAAAAACCAATTTCTTCAATGTATAATTCACCTCTGTGTTGGCCTCTAAAATATCTTTGTCTTCGAGCTTTTTACTCAAATTTGGACAGTGCTTAGATAACCATTGGGTGATTGTTGCGCTCAATATCAAAACATAACAAAACTCCATGGTTCGTAAAGAGACAGAGAATCTTCATTACTTTTGAATAGCTAATGGTGCATATTTAACACATAACGTAAACATGAAAAAGTTGGCCAAACAGGGATTTTCCTCCCCTTAGCATTTTATATAGTGAGCCACACACCACACCTTATTTGGAGTGCTGTGGGGAAACAATGTATCCCCTTGCTTACTTTCCTGTGGCATTTTTGTTACAGTAGCAAGTTTACTTCAATGGCTGGTGGCAGGGGTTTCACCTTAGTGACATTTTCTTGTTGATTTTGCTAAAATAGCGGGCTCCTTTTTTTCACCAGTTTCTGAGGTTTTGCCCTGCCATTCTAGGTGTGAACAACCTCAGTGGAAGTTTTGACTTCCGCAGGAATCCTTTGTATCCAGAGTGTCTGAGAAGGCAGGAAGCGATAGAGGAGTTCAACACTCTGCAGGCCTTTGTCTTTCACCTCGCCTGAAAGGAAATGAGTCTCAATAGGTGGCTGCTTGTCCCTATTCGACAGCCAGACCTCCCTGTTCTGTAAACTTCAGGGAGAGATTGCAGAAGTTGTGCTGTAGTTCCAGTTAATTACTCTGAACATGGACGCTGCTGACAAGTTGACCATTGCAGCTGAAACCAGAGAGGAAGATGAAGAAAAGACATCTGCAGCCATTTATAGGGACCAAAGAGCCTGCTGTGTAACCAGTGCCTGATTCAACCCTAATTCCAATCAACCTGTGGGTCCCAGAAATGATGGCTCCTACCCAAAGAGTGGTGATATTTGCTAGTCTGAAGAAGACCTGCATTCTGAGCTACCACATGTCATGCTGCAACCTTGTTGGGCTGCAAACTGCTAATACCCTGGGACCTTGAGCCTCAGTGCGGTGCACAGTCTTCCAAAGTCTGGATCCATCCAGAAACTTTGATGGACTCCTGCTGAAATATTACTAAATCCCTAAAGTCTCCTCGCCGGAGAATTCGACAGAGAGAGGGTGGAGAATCCGCACAGCGATATTTGTTCTTCATCTGACTGCTGTAAAAAGGCACCAAATCCACAGTGCCGAGAGAATCAATGAAGAAACCTCTGCTGGAAGCCTCCACTGATGACTGTGGCTGAAGTTTCCTATCCAGTGTCCAGTTATTTCGTTTCCAGACCAAGAATCCAGAGACATGTGCTGTTGCATCCTGAAATCATCCACCCGGAAGCTCTTCTTTTCTCCTACGGTTCTGTGTGGGCTTAGGTAATACCTTTAGTGTGGTGTGCATCCTGTGAGGCTGAGTGGTTGATACATGTGGTTGGGAGTTTGCCCATACCACTTGCCCAGGCCTAATACTGGAACACACATACGGAGCCTTCTGTAAGTCCCTGAAAACTTTAACTAACTCTGAAAGTGAATATTTTCTTAGTTAAGAAGATCTCCTATGGAACTATGACTTTCCTGCAACTGAACCCTATCTCAACCTGCCTACAGCTTGCACCTAGACCACTAGGATTGTGAGAAACCTGAGGGTATTCTCACTCCTCAAACCCGTGGATGCTCTATGCAGATGGCCAGGAAAAGGCCATCACTTTTGGCCCCGACCCTGGGGGCAGAGAAGGGAGGGAGGATCATCTGAGTGCAGGGTCCATGGGAACTGAGCGTGGGGTGCCCTTGAGAGAAACATGGTACCCCCCTTTTCCTAGTGACAACCCACCCAACCCTTTCCCAACTTTTATGGGCTATTGTAAGACAGCTCCCCTCCTTTCCACACCATTGACACTTGAGAGTACTGTGACGAAAAAGAGGCAACTAAGAGCAATGAAGAGAATGCTCTTTTACCACTCTACTACTGGGACAACAAAGATACCTGCTAAGAAGAGTGAAGGTCATGCATTTCCTCTTAATGTTGGTCGGGAAAGATTGAATAATCACCCACACCTGCAGCCTGTTAAAGGACTGCAGGTGTATAAATGGAGCCCAAAACAGTGGCAGAGGAAAACGGCAGAAGGACCAGGAGGTTGGTGCAGTACTCTGCAACGTGGCATGGGAGTGCAGGTTAGAGCAATCACCCCAATCATCAAATAAGTTTTTCCATTGCGCTGTACACTAGGCCGAGAGCAGAATGTATCACCTGATCGAAATCCTTATTTGATGATTGGGGTGATTGCTCTAACCTGCAATTAACACCTCCCCATGAGTTTCTGCTGAGAGGAAGGCCCCCCTTCTGGGAGAAAACCTGCTTTTCCAGTTTTTTGCAGCTTCAGCCAAGCTGATTAACTTTTACACCTAGCAAAAGCACATTTGTTGCATCACATACAAATACATCTCTTTCTTGGCCTTAAAATCTGTGGAATCAAAAACGCAGCTAAAATCTGTATTCCTTTTTAGCAACAATCCTTTTTATGTTTGCTAATCCAGCAGGCTTTTGAATTCTAGCTCACTTTTAAAGTTTCATCAGTCTCCTCTGACAGCTGTCATTCAGGCAGCCCTGGGTAAGGCACCCAGATTTTGGCATAGAGGCTGTCAGTTTTCAGACTTTGTATGTTTCACAATGTTTCAACTGACACATGAATTTTAGCACTAGGCAAGATTGTGAATGTTGAAAGTGTTGTGTTATAGGCATTTTGGAGTTTTTGGCAACAAAGCAAATGCCATTTGTAGGCACATTTTAAGGTTTCACTTGCAAAGTGCTGCTTTTCTCACTGCACTCTTTTTGCTGGTCATGGGGCCCACTGGCACATTTCTGCAAGGTGTGCTCTATTCCACTGCACATGCACCATGGGTGGGTGGTTGTGCATCCCTCTTTTTGTGTGCTGAAGCACATGGTTTTTGTGGGTTTTTGTAGGTTTTTAGCGCGCACAAGGGTTTTGCCACCATTGTTGCTATTTCTTTCCCCATAACTGGAAGGGTGATGCCGCATAGCACAGTGGAGTGGGTCAATTCATCCCACAGAGCACCCCCTCCCGACTTGTTTTTGACTGTCCATCAAGGGGAAGTCGGGAGATTGGGATGTTCTTTTCTTTTGTCCATGTGGAGAAAGTCAGCTGCTTCTCCGGTCAGTGCGAGAGGCGACCCGCTCTGCTCACCGGTTATGGCCAGGAACATTGCTAGTTCTGGTTGGGAGTATGGAGTGGCACTCTGGGCTCCTTGGGTCTTTCCTCCCGGGCCCCGAGTGGTCCTCCTTGGTAATCCCTTTGGATGATTCTTAGTCCAGATGCTAGAAGATAGAACATAGCATGGTTATGGATATTTTCCCACTCCTGTGTCCACACGTCATTTGGGGATGTCAGCAGTGGGAAAGACACTTGCATCGGTTAAAATTGGCACTATTCCCCATCTGGGTTTCCGGTTGGTTCCTCTATTTGCTGCAAAGTATGCCTGGGATGGCAACTCTTAAGCTGGTTTATGTGGACCCACCTGTCTTCCCCTTCTGCCAAAATTCCCTTGAGGATGCAGATTCTGTAGGTGACTGGTGAGATTCTGTCCACAGTTTCAAAAGGACCCCGCCAACTTGGGAGGAATTTGCGCTCATTGGCTTGGTTCCGTTGGAAATTGTACACAGGTAGACCCGGTCTCCTACTTGGTATTCCTTTTTAGTTGTCTTAAGATCATAGTGGGTCTTCATACTGTCTGCAGATCTCTCTAGATTCCGCTGAGCATAAAAAAAGCATGTTGAAGGTGTTTTCTCAGATTCTCAACATACTCATGAGTTGTGGAGGCATTTATCAAGGTCTGCTCTTGGGTTCTGTAGAGCAGATGCTGGGGTAGCACCATCCTTCGTCCAGTCATCAGCTCAAATGGAGACATTTTTGTTGCAGATGAATGGGTAGATCTGATGGCCATCAGGACAAGGGGTAATCGAATGTCCCAACTTGGCCCAGAATCTGCCACAAACGTTTTTTATTATGCTCACAATAGTTTTATTGTACCTCTCAACTCCACCACTAGAGGACTACAGGTAGGCAATGTATAGTTTCCTTTTTACCAAAAGTATCTCCCACATCTTTGTCATCACTTCACTAGTGAATTGGCTACCTCGGTCTGACTCAATCCTTTGGGGTAGTCCAAAAAGTGAGAAGATGTGATTGGTCATCAGGGCAGCTGCTGTTTCTGCCTTGCAATTTGGGGCTGGGAGACATACCACCCATTTAGTGAACAAGGATGTTACGGTCAACATGTACTTGTTCCCCCTAGAGGAGCTAATCACAGGCCCGATAAAATCAACTTGCAAATCTGACAAAGGAAGTGTCATCCCCCTTTTTTTGGAGGAGAGCACGGTGTGTAAGTGATGTTAGCTGAAATTGTGCACACACAAGACAACCCTTCAAGTATTGGTTGAGGTCCTGCCCCATGTGTGGCCAGTATAGAACCTCTCGTATGATTTCTAATGTTGTATGAAACCCCCGATGACTATCTGTGGCCGCATCATGGGCGTGATTTAGCATCAGGCTTCGGAATGAGGTAGGGACCACACACTGGTAATGGCCAGATATGGATCTCCTCACCAGCAAACCATCTTGGATTCAGAACATTTTTGGACATTTCATCAACACTCTGGGCCTCATTATGAGGTTGGAGCTAGCCATGGCAATACTAGCGCCATGGCTGCCTCCAAACCCGTTCCGACTCCGCCCTTGTGAATGGAGCAATTACCGGTCCATTCCAAGGTTGGCAGGACCGGTAATTCCCCATTCACCAGGGCCATTAACCATTCCCATTTGAGCCCCCATAAGGCTCAATGGGAATGGGGAAGGCGCTAATAACGGTACCGCAAATTGCGGTACCGTTATCAGCTCCAGAGTCCCATTGCGGGTCCCGTCCTTAACGCCTGGAAAAACCAGGCGTTAAGGGAGGACCCGCAAAGGGAACTCGTAGTAGCGTGGTAAGGGATTACCGGCACCGGTGCCCTTACCGGTTTCAGTAATCCCTTACCACCCACCTCGTAATGAGGCGCTCTGAGCTCCTCTTTCCCAATGTAATCGGTATTCGTCAGGGGAAATTTCTCAGGGTCCTCAAAGTGTTGATAAAACTTGCCAATTATTTGATTCCCCTTTTTGAGCTGTAATCAAATCATCATTTCGGGTTTCCTTACTCAATTGTGCAGTTGAGAGTTCATTGTGAGCATTTGTCTGGGACCTAGTGACAGCAGTGACCTGGATTTCCCCCAACTGGGACTCGATCTCAAGTAGATCCCCTTGGATGGCTCTGGTTTTGGCCAGCTGATCAGCTAGGTCATTTCCAGTTTTTTCTGATCCCTCTACTTTAGAATGATCCTTGATCGTTTTCCAGTAGATGGTCATCCCATTCGAGGTGACCAGATCATCAATATTTTGTATTAATTTTCCATGTTTTAAAGGTTTATTATTAGCACATAGCATGCCTCTGGTTTTGCAGTTAACCAGGTGCTCCACGAACCCGTTCTGTACATAATCTGAATCAGTGATTATGACCAGTTTGTGGAGTTGGTGTTGGACCGCAGTGTGGATGGCTTGATGCACATCCATCAGCTCTGCCACTTGACTACATCGGGGACTGATTTTGTACCCAGCGGAGGGTTCTGGGGCATCATTCACCCTGGTATTCCCCACGCCAGCCACAAGTTCCTTTCCCCTGTTGTTGTCAACATGTTAGGAGCACCCATCCACATAGACAGTGGGCATTCCTTCACACTTGTCTTCTTCATAGACTTTGTGTGGGGAATGAAGGTATGCCTACATGTTGTCCTTGATTTGAAGGCTTTCGTCCTCAAGACAGTTTTCTCTGGCACAATCATGCAAGTCAGCCAGACCTTGCGTGAGGGGACCATATCTGACCTCCACAGGAAAGCCTTGCATTGACAGAATCCAGGAAGTAATTCAAGAATTACTCACATTTCTGGCCCGGATTCTGTCACTTTGAAGATATTGCAGAGGCTGGTGTGGAGTCTCCCCTATGATGTGTGCCCCCTGGATAAACAGGAGGTAATTCTTCAATGCCCACACCGTTGCCAGGAGTGCCTTCTCACAATCGTTGAATTTTTCTTCCACAGAGGATAAAGTCTTACTGGCCAAGGAGATTACTTTCTTGACCTTGTCATGCTTTTGATACAATACTGCAGTAAAGCATGTATTTGAGAACCCTGTCTCCATGAAGAACTCCTTCTTTTTGACAGGGTAAACTAGACAAGGCGCTTGTGAGAGGCTTCTTTTGAGTTGTCTTACTGCCTCTGCTTGTTCGGGACCCCACTCCCACATGACCCCCCCTTCAACAGATGGATCAGGGGTCTCGTGATCTCTGTGTAGTCCTCAATGAACTTTCTGCTGTAATTAGTTAGTCCAAGGAGGCTCCTTAGTTCCCGCAGAGTTGTGGGGTCTTTTATTTTCTGGAGTGCTTCTACTTTCTTTTCCTGGGGACAGAGACCTTCAGGAGTTATCTCATGCCCCAAGAAATCTACACGGGTCCTGCACCACTGTTCCTTTTGGAAAGAAAGTTTTGCTCCGGCAGCCCTCAACTGGGTCAGAACATAACGGATCTCTGCTATGTGTTCCTCCACAGTTGAGCTTTTGATTAGAACATCATCTACATAGGCCAGGTTACCCCTTTCACCCAAGTCGGGCATGGCCTTATGCAGAAAGATGTTAAATTCATTGCCGGAGTTGATGTATCCAAATGGAGTCCGGGTCCTCTCTACTGACAGGTATAGTCCAGTACCCATTGATCACATCAATTGCAGTGAATACCTTTGACCCCCGGATCTGGGCCAGCCCTTGGTCAATGTAGGGAAGAGGCCATCGGGAAGTATGGACCGGTTTGTTGAGCTCCCTTAGGTCAGCACAGAGTCTCCACTGGCCGTTTGGTTTCAAAATCTCCAGCACCAGATTATTGAAGGTGCTGTGGACTGGACAAATTATCCCACGGGACTCAAGGTTTTTAATTATTTCAGTAAGGGACTCCATTGATGCGAGAGGCAAGAGATATTGCTTCACAAACACTGGAGTCCAGTGCCAGGGTCCATGGGAATTGTTGTTGTGTGGATGTCGGTGCGACCGGAGTCACCACAGTCCACTGCAAAGAGATCTTGAAAATCTAAGAAAACTTGTTTCAACTTTTGCTTTTGCTCCAGAGTCTCACAGGCATCAGCTAGGTTGTCTCTCTCTTCAACCATCTGCCTGAAGGCTGGAAAGACTTCTGGTTTGGCTATCTCAGTGGCATCCTCCAGCTAGGGGGAAAAGTCCCTGGTCAAAGTACTGATTTCGACTGATGGCTTCAGGTGGGGAAGGCAGTTCCCATCTAAGTTCTGAAGTTGTCCAGGAAGAGGGGTGAGAGGGATTTGGCGTTTCTCCCCCCTTCCCGAATTCAGCCGATCAAAGGCCTTTTTTGACAGAAGGGTGGCTTGGGATCCAGTGTCCAACAGTGCCAAAATTGTACATTGCCCCTGTATTTGGACCTGGGCATAAAATCTTCCCTCCTTCTCCTCAAGGGGGCAAAGAGAATGCACATTTTTGGCCAATTAGTGGGATAATTTCTTTGCTTTAGATTCTGACAGATGGGTGATTTGGGCAGGATTTTGTTTGGGATCTTGGGAACCTGTAAGAAAAAGGTGACAGCTGGATATGGGGGAGGTTTTGGGCTCCCCTGGTTCTGATTCTGGGCTGCCCCCCCTTTTTGGAGGCAGTCACCAGGATGGGTTTGAACAAGGGGATCTTCTTGCTGGTCATTCTGGGGTTTGATGATGGGCGGTTTTAACTCGGTCCCCACATCTACCCAGTCTTGATCAGGATCTCTTGGGACCCATTTTTCTTTGGGAGGAGTTCCCCCATCCCTGAAGGAGAAGATCCTTTTCCCAGAATCCCCTGAGGACCACTCTCCTTCAAATTGGAAGATTCGCACCTCCTCCACAAAATGGGCCTTTTTCAGCTCTTTATTTCTCCTACCCGCCCTCTGTTCCTTAGGTTTCAGATTTTCAGGGGCAGGAGATTCTGGTTCCGGTTCCTGGGTTTCCAGGGGCTTTCCACAAGTGGGGAAGGAAGCTTCCTCTAAGGCTTTACACCCTCCTTCCCCCTGTGCCTCCTCCCTTGGAACCGGTGGGTTGTCGGGGTTCTTCCCCCGTCATTGTTCTGGAGCACCAGTCCCTTGATTTGAGGAGTTCTGAGTCGCCATGTTCATTGGAGGGTTTTGCTGCGCCCTCAACATGCGACCCAGATCATGTTCTGGACCTCGGGAAGGGTAACTGTCCTTTCTCCCATAATACCCCTGGTTAGGATAGCTTTGGTACCCCTCCACCCTTGGCCTCTCCTCTCCCGGATTGGGCTGTCTGGGCTCAGGAAAGTGGGGAAAGAAAGAAGGGTTGTTTTGGGGGTTGGTGTTGGCGGGTAAAAGTGAGGAAGGAAGTTTCCTGGGTTAGCAGCTGTCTGGTTGGATCCCCCCCCTTGGGATGGAGGAGTCCACACATAGCCCAGGATGGGTCTGTTGGCCTTGTAACGGGGGCTGGTGTAGTCAGGGAAGTTAGGGGTCCCATTTGAGGGGTTACCTCCCTGAATCCCTGTTTGGGATTGGCCCGCGGGCCTTCTGGGTCTTGGGTTAGTAGGATTCTGCGCAGGAATGTTTTTAGGCCCCCACCTCTAAATCTAAAATGGGGCCAACCTTCACCTCCACCACCTTAGCAGCAGCAGGGGTGTTAGTTGGTTTTGGGATTTTGTTAGCACTTTTTCTTTCTAGTGGCCTTTGCACTTCATAGATGCGAGTTGCTTGTTCAATGACCTAGACTAGTGATCTTTTCTCATGAAAATCCCTCACCAGCTGGGTCATAATGTATTTAGGGAGGGCATGAAAGAAGGTATTGACAAATTCCCTGCTGTCTGTGCACACCCTTCTGGTGGTCCGCGCAAAGGCACGTTTCATTTCTTGGACAAATTCTTGTGGGGCCCGGTCTTCCCCACATTGCAGGCTGTAGGCTGCCTTGCGGGCCTCTTGAGGGTTTCTATGAATGGAAAAATGTTTTAGGATGGCAGCCCTATAGGTGGACCATCTTGAATGGTTCTGATCCTCCAGCCCCACAACGAAGCTAGAGTATTCAGGTGAAAAGGTCCACTTGATATACTTTATACAGTTTTGGCTGTCCTTCAGGTGAAAAGTCTCCATCATTTGCTCAAGCAATTGAAGCTGCTCCCAAACTGAATATTTGTCATTTTTGTGGTAGGGCGTGATGACACTGCTAGTAGCTTTGATTTACTTCAGGGGATCTTTCAGTAAAGCTCTCTTAACTTTGTTGGCCTTTTTAGTTCTTGTCACCGTGGTCTATTCATCCTCTGACTCAGAGGCACTTCTACCTGAGGTGACTGTCTGTTCCTCTAGGCTCTCCCTGATTCTGCAAGCTTGGGAATGGCTAGCAGAATGTGGGGGCCTAGTCTCTTGAGACCTGTGGCACTCAGAAGAATCTTCTGACTCTCCCTTGCTCCCAGGATTGGCTGAGTACCCCCGCCCCACTGTCCTAGCTTGGAAGAGGTTTTTAAGATGCTTTTAGTGGGCTTATTTTCATGGAATTCCCCACCAGATTTGACTGACTGATTTCTAGGTAGGTGATATTTCTGAGGATCCAGTTCTCTGATTCTCCCCTCACTGGAGTCTCCCTGATCAGGGAAGCTGGCCCTAATATTTGAGAACGTGTACATAGATTCCTGCCCATCCATTTCTGGGAGGCACTGACCTGTCAGTCCCATATTTCCCATTGTGATGAAGTCTACCATCCCCGTGGCCCTTGGTTCATATGAGCCAGTGGACATGGGAGTGGCAGTGTCCTTGGAACTGAAGGGATTAAAGTTCCAGATGCCTGGGTTCCTTAGGTTATGCTCAGGGGGTTCTCTCTCCCATCTTACCTCATCTCTTTCAGCCCCTATTATCTGATGACATGAACCCTTTTGTTCCTCTATTAAGGCCTTACTGGTCTCTATGAGTTGTTCTTGCATGGCTATCTGTCTATGGAGCCTGTCATTCTTTTCACAGAGACGCTCATTGTCTCTCTGTGCTTCCTGTCTGAATTGGGAATATTGGGCCAATTTTTGCTGCAGGAGACTCACCTCCTGAGTTTGGTCCTTACTGGTCTGATTATTCTTTGCCAGAGCATCCTCCACCCGCCTGGTGTGCTCTAACAGCATTTCATAATCCATTTTGATTTCACCAAGTTCCTGAAGGGCCGGGTGATTTTCTTCCAACTTAGTTTTTAAATGACTGACTTCCTGGCCTAAGGCTACCCTTTACTGAGTTAGAGTGCCCCTATGTCCAGCCAGGTTGTCCCTTTGTTTTCTAAGTACCCTAGCTTCCTGGCGCGCCTCATCAAACTCTGTTTGGGATTCAAGTTCTTTAATAATTAATTTATTATTCTCCTCTTTCAAGGATTCTAGGTGGTTCTGTAATGTGACTACCGGCTCTATTAAAATGTAACTGTTGTACCAGCTTTTGTTGACTCTGTTGTAGGGAGTCCAACCTTTCCTGACACACTTTTCGCAGTGTCAGCAACTGGGCATTTTGCTCTGCATTCTTTTACAGTAAGAGCGTCAGTTCTTCTCTTGCAGTCTGGTGGCATACTGCCTAGCCTCTGTTTCAGATTCCTTGCTATCCTGGAGCCTTTGCTCTGCAGAGTCCAGATTGCTCTGGATTTTCTGCAGGGCTTCACCTTGCCTCTTTGTGAAATCTGCATGGTCTGCCTATTTTTCCTGTATGACTCCTATGTGGAGGTACAGGTAGGCTGCTATTTTGGCAATTTTGCATTGGGGGTCATGTGCAGCTCACTGAGTGCTTGATGTAATGGCCCCTTGTCCTGCCAGATATTAAGGATGGTTTCAGTGACTTCTTGTTTTATTCCCTGCAGCCATACCTGTTAGTCCTGTTCTACCCATTCACCCCTGACAAACAATTTGTGCAGAAGGTGTTTCCTTGCAATATTGATTTCCACTGGGGACGCCATTCCGGAAATATTAATTTCCTTCTGGCTTAAATTCAGGGTAAATTTACTTTTTCAAACAGGCCTGATTTCTGGAGTATTTATTTTAGGGGCGCTTATACAGTGTAGCACAGTACTCACACCACACAAAGCATTATTACTCTGCAGGTTAGACTGCTGTATTAGACTGTCACGGGTGGCAATCAATCAAACCCTGGACTCGGGCCCCCAGATTTGTTAAGGATTTCAATCAGGCGATACAGTCTGCTCTCGGCCTAGTGTACAGAGCAATGGAAAAACTTGTTTGATATATAAATTCAATTATTTGAAAGATGTACCACTCGTATCACACCCCTTACTTAAAAATACGCCGGGTCACACTGGACCAGGAATCAGGCTGGTTTGTAAAAGGTACTATTTATTTATTTAAGATCAAAATCACAATATATATTTTAATAGGTAAACAACAATCACCAGTGGGGTGACCCAACACAGAATAATATATTTAATACACTAGAAATAAGTAATGAGCAAAACAAATGCAGCACAGAAATAATACTTTTGTGTTGGTTCAGATCAGATAGCAATATGGTTAGAGGTTTCCCCTGCAACCCCCCTCAACCCCCAATAGGCAATGTAAAGAGATGGAAGGAGAGAGCAGGTATTCAGGAATAGTACTGATCAAACAGTGTCTCACTTCCCCCTTACACAGAAAGAGAAAAACGAAGTGGGCTTTTCAACTGTCAGATTGACTTTCAAAGTGGCTGAGCAAGAACTTTAAGGGGGTAATTCATAGAAATGTGCGCACAAGTGGCGCACGCAGCTGGCGCACAGTGTGCGCGTGCCAATCTCTGTGCCAGCCGCGTGCGCTAAAATCCATTTCCGCGCACAGCGTATTTATGGATTTTAGCTACCAAAACCAGTCGTGGCGCATAGTGGCGCAGCGACCCTGCAGCAGCGCCAGTTATGCCCCCAAGAACGCCCCTCGTGCAGGGAAAAGCCATCAAAATCCCCAATCCAGCGCACGGGCTGTGCTAACCCTGTACCAGCACGGCAAGCGGGGAACGTGTATTACTGGGGTTTGCGGGAAGTTTCACATGCGATAGGCCCTGTGCGAGTGGGGTACGTGTATTACTGGGGTTCGCGGGAAGTTTCACACGCGATTGGAGCAGGGTATGTGTATTTTGGGGGTGCACGGGAAGTTTCACACGCGATTGCCCCTGTGCGAGTGGGGTACGTGTATTACTGGGGTTCGCGGGAAGTTTCACACGCGATTGGAGCAGAGTACGTGTATTTCGAGGGTGCGCGGGAAGTTTCACACGCGATTGGCCCTGTGCGAGTGGGGTACGTGTATTACTGGGGTTCACGGAAAGTTTCACACGCGATTGGAGCAGGGTACGTGTATTTCAGGGGTGCGCGGGAAGTTTCACACGCGATTGGCCCTGTGCAAGTGGGGGATGTGTATTACTGGGGTTCGCGGGAAGTTTCACACGCGATTGGAGCAGGATACGTGTATTTCGGGGTGAGCGGGAACTTTCACACGCGATTGGCCCTGTGAGAGTGGGGTACGTGTATTACTGGGGTTCGCGGGAAACTTCACATGTGATTGGAGCAGGGTACGTGCATTTCGGGGGTGCGCGGGAAGTTTCACACGCGATTGGCCCTGTGCGAGTGGGGTACTTGTATTACCGGGGTTTGCGGGAAGTTTCACACGCGATTGGAGCAAGGTACCTGTATTTCGGGGGTGCGCGGGAAGTTTCACACGCGATTGGCCCTGTGCGAGTGGGGTATGTGTATTACTGGGGTTCGCGGGAAGTTTCACACACGAAAGGGCCTGTGCGAGTGGGGTACGTGTATTTCGGGGGTTCACGGGAAGGCTCACATGCGATAGGAGCCGGGTACGTGTATTCCTGGGGTGCGCGGGAGGTTTCACACGCGATTTTGCTGTCAGAGCGGGGTATGTGTATTTCGGGGGTGCGCGGGAAGTTTCACAGGCGATTGGCCCTGTGCGAGTGGGGTACGTGTATTACTGGGGTTCGCGGGAAGTTTCACACGCGAAAGGGCCTGTGCGAGTGGGGTACGTGTATTACTGGGGTTCACAGGAAGTCTCACACGATTGGAGCAGGGTGCATGTATTTTGGTGGTGCGCGGGAAGTCTCACACGCGATTGGAGCAGGGTACGTGTATTCCCTGGGTGTGCAGGAAGTTTCACACGTGATTTTGCTGTCAGAGCGGGGTACGTGAATTTCAGGGGTGCGCGGGGAGTCCTACACGTGAATTGGCAGTGTGGGTCCTCCCAGGTGTTCCCTCTACACCCTCCACGGCCCCTGCAGGCAGCCCACACCACAGGGGACTACCCTGCACCCCTGGTCATGTCCCGCAGGCAGCCCATCCACCTTGGGCATGCCCCCCAGCCAAGCCACATGTCACCATGCACTACTGATCACCAACACATGTCCCCTTTCACCCCATCCCGCAGCACTGAGGGGCACCTGCGAGCAGGCCCCCACTTATGTCCCACTCATGTCGCCCTGCACCCCCACCCCCCAGCACTGAGGGGCACCTGCCAGCAGGCCCCCACTCATGTCCCACTCATGTCCCCCTGCACCCCCGCCCCCCAGCACTGAGGGGAACCTGCCAGCAGGCTCCCACTCATGTTCCCTTGCACCCCCACCCCCCAGCACTGAGGGGCACCTGCCAGCAGGCCCCCACTCATGTCCCACTCATGTCCCCCTGTACCCCCACCCCCCAGCATTGAGTGGCACCTGCCAGCAGGCCCCCACTCATGTCCCCTTGCACCCCCACCCCCCAGCACTGAGGGGCACCTGCCAGCAAGCCCCCACTCATGTCCCACTCATGTCCCCCTCCACCCCCACCCCCCAGCACTGAGGGGCACCTGCCAGCAGGCCCCCACTCATGTCCCACTCATGTCCCCCTGCACCCCCACCCCCAGCACTGAGGGGCACCTGCCAGCAGACCCCCAATCATGTCCCCCTGAATCCCCACTCGCCAGCACTGAGGGGCACCTGCCAGCAGGCCCCCACTCATGTCCCCTTGCACCCCCACCCCCCAGCACTGAGGGGCACCTGCCAGCAGGCCCCCACTCATGTCCCACAATTGTCCCCCTGCCCCTCCACCCCCCAGCACTGTGGGGCACATGCCAGCAGGCCCCCACTCATGTCCCACTCATGTCCCCCTGCACCCCCACCCCCCAGCACTGAGGGGCACCTGCCAGCAGGCCCCCACTCATGTCCCCCTGCACCCCCACCCCCCAGCACTGTGGGGCACCTGCCAGCAGGCCCCCACTCATGTCCCACTCATGTCCCCCTGCACCCCCACCCCCCAGCACTGTGGGGCACCTGCCAGCAGGCCCCCACTCATGTCCCCCTGCACCCCCACCCCCCAGCAGTGAAATGCCGATCTCATGACACAAACCAAAAGTCAACTATGTACATCAACACATGTCCGTCACACACATACACTGGTTGGCTTTGCTTGTGTAAACCCACATTTTCACATGCATCAACCCAATGAGCGAATCCCACACATGGAACTAAAAAATGAAAACGTATTATGTACATAAAATCAAAAATGAAATGAATGCATACCAAAATATGAAACATGAAATGAAAAGCATGTGAAAAAGATGATTGAATGAAAATAACCAATCCAAAGAAATTTGAAAGAAAAACAGTCCAAAGTCACCCTCCAACAACGCAAATCCAAAGGAAATGTAAAAAAAAATCTCCATTGCTTCATGTTCATAATAAAAAAAAAAGAGAAATCAATCCATAGTCCAAATATTTACAATCCATTGTCCGGAAAAAATAAATCCATTGCTCCATGTCCATAATGCAAAAAAAAAAAAAATGAATACATGATGAAACTATATACAATCCATTGTCCAAGGATGTAAAGGGTCCATGATCTCAACCAAACAAATGAAACCTACCTAACAAACTACCTAAAAATATAACTATATACAAATTTGTGTGGCATTGTCCATTGACCACAAATAAAAGGAAAACGAAAAGGAAACCTAACTCTAAAAAGTATTTACAAGGGCAGTGGGCTAGTCTGACGGCTCACTTTTGGATGTCCCGGGACAGGGCATCATCGAACTCCTGCTCAATGTCCTGGAGGCGGTCCTCTCCCATGGCCCCGAGGGTTCACAGGGACGACGACATGTTCTCCTCCAACTCGCTGCGAATTGCCTCGAGGTACTCGGCCCGCCTCAGGGCCCTCCGCATGGAGTTCTCCGCCCTGACCATCGTGAGCCGTGCCTCTTCTGCCCGCTGACGCTCTGCATCTACAGCATGGCCTAACCGCTGCCACACGAAAGACACTTCCAGTCCTCGGTAGTCCTGCCGTCTGGCCAATGCCTGCCCCTGCGATGTTGAAGGCCACGAGCCATGATGGCTCCCACCTTGTTGCTGCTGCTGCTTTGCCTCTGCCTGTGCCCTGGCTCTTGCTGCCTGCACATCCTCCTCCGACTGGGGTGCAGTTGTTGAGGTGGCCACCCTTGCTGGATGTCCGACTCCCGACTGTGGCAGGGATGTGTCCTCTACCAGCGTGGCTGGAGGGTCAGATGCAGCTCCACAGGGTACCCAGGTGATACATGGGTGGAAGATGGCATGGAGGATGACTGGCGCGTAGGGGGTTCAGGCGAGGAGTCCACCTCCAACCTCCGCCTCTTGGACCTACCCTCGGCAGCTGTGGCCTGGGACGCAGCACCAGACTCCTCACTCCCCAATGAGATGACAATCTGGGAGGGGAGCCGGGCCTTGCATATCCGGCTGGCGGGATGATTCCTGCCACTGTGCTCCACAGCACCCTCTCCGCCCTCTTCTTCAGTTGACGCTGCAGACAGGGAGAGATAAAACACAGGCATCAGGGCACTGTACAATGGACTGATACACACATGACAGTTGCACATGAGTTGCAATGTTTAACTTCAGACATGGCATCACACTCCATGAGACACATGTCATTTTAACTCACACACATGAACATTTCAACAGCAATATTGTACTAGGCAGCACCATCCATACATATACAACAGCATGAACAGCCAAAGGTGAGCCTGACATCACATGAAACACAAGGAGTGCACTAGACATGCACACACGCCACCACACTTACATGCATGTCTACATCTCCTCCAACTGTTGCAGTGATGAGATCGCCATACATGTCACATCTGCCATTCATCCTTCTACATATCAGTGCCACGTGCATCCATGTTGCATCAAGTTGCACACTTGTCAGAAACACATACATGCACATGTACACAGTGCAGATACATGCATTATGAACCACCATCCATGCCACAACCATGCCAATGTACATACACAGAAATTCAAACATGTGTGCTCCCACACCTGCATTTGCCCAGCATCCTTACCAACACATGCACCATCAATGTGTCTCACAACTGACAGGACTCACATGTGGCAGCCTCACGCCCATGTTCATACACATCCCTACATGGCCCTACATAAACAGAGCATGTACACTTACCGCTCGACTCCAGACGGGTCTGCCTCTCAAGGATCTGGACGTAGAGCGCTGGGCATGTGCGTTCCAGGACCCTCATTTGACGGTTTGACAGCTGGCCCCGGCACCCCTTGGCATCCGCTGCCTTAGCGAGGCACCGGGCCTTGTTGAGGGTCCTGGACCTGAAGTCCTCCCAGCGCTTCTTGACATGATGTAAGTCACGGACTGCCACGCCCTCCGCGTTGATGGCAGTCACAATGTCCATCCAGATCCTGGTCCGTCCTTCATTGTCGGCGCACGAACTTCCAAAGAGGGCATCATACTGCCCCAGGACTTGCTCCACCAGGACACCAACTTCAGTGGCAGTGAAGCTGGTGGCCCTCTGCCTCTCTGGCTGGGGGTTGCCAGTGCTGCCAGATGGTGTTGTGCTGGACATGGCAACCCCAGAGGCAGGAGTGGGTGGGCAACTGGGTCCTGGGGCTGGGCTGTGGAGCGATGGAATCCCAGTCGGGAGTCTTCGTTTCCAGCAGGTGTGGTCACAGCAACTACACCCCTGGCTGACGTGCAGGCAGCAAATGGCAGGGCACGTGGGCAGCAGGCAGTCAGGCAGCAGCAGATGGCAGGTGGGAGCATGCTCGGGGCTCTGGGTGGCAGTAATTCGGCCTTCTGGGCAGGAGCGTGGTCTTCCGTGTGTTTTCGCGTGGCCAGCTTGATACGGAGTGATTTGGCACGTGAAAAAATTGCACGTCAGCTTGTAATTCGAGGAAAGGGCCTTAGCGCGTAAGCGCGTCAGCACACGCATGCGATTTCATTGGAGCAAAGGCCCTTAGCGCGTAAGCGTGTAAGTTACATTATGCGCGCGGGCGTTTCCCTCATAGCACGTGATGACAGAGCACACGTGGAAAAACTGCACGTCTGAGTGTCATCGCGTGTAATTGGAGGAAAGCGCCCATGTACACGCGTATCTGACGTGTACGTGTGGGTGGGTTTAAAAGCTACGTGTAGGAAACCATTTCCTTGTACGTGCTTTTCGTGGAGAGCGAGTGGGTGAAATCTGTACTTCTTGTCGGTTCACACGCGATTACTTCACAGCGTTTCTAGTTCGTACTCCCTGTTACCTCTGACAGCTCTTTTCTGAATTTTTGTTGGGCCTGTTTCCTCAAACAGAGTTCACTTCTCCTTTTGTCCTGTCTCCTCAGACAGCGTACAATTCTTCTTTTGGCGGGGGGGTTGCCAACGCGCACACGCGCGTATTTTTCACGTTTTTTTTCCAGCAGACGGTGAGTTCTGCACGTACTTAGCAACTGTGCTTGCCCCGTGTGTCGCGTTCCCCTTCAGAGGTCATTGTAGGCTGTGTGTATTACGCGTATGCTTAGTTTTATGTTTCTAGGTGCCACAGCGTAGTGCGGGTTCATTTTTTCACGCACGTGGTCTACGAGGGGTTGCGTGCACGTTAATTTTTGATTTTGGGCTGCCTGTGCGTTGCATGACCCGTCATCTTCCCCCAGGGGTCACAGACAGCCTTGTTAGAGCACTAGGGTATGAATTCCATCTAGTATCCTACCCCTTTGACCCCCAATTGCCCAGGTCAATAGTTTACTGCAACTCCCATACGCACAACAACATCAGTGCCATGGTTGGGAGGCGACCAAGCGGTAAGGGAGGCATAGGTGGCCGACCTTCAAAAGGTGGGCGTGGTGGGTGCGGTAGGGGATGTGGCTGGGATTTGCAGGGTGCCCCTATACCCCCATGTGTGGAGGAACAATCAGGGACACCCATGCCCCCCCTCCATGGTTGAGGGAAACATAGCTGACACCATCCCAGCTCAGCCCCTGTTGGACCAGCCCATTGTGGCACCTGACCTGGCACAGGATGACTCCCTGGCTGACTTCCAGGTCAGCAAGTAAAGGCAACGTGTGGCGGTGCAAGTTGTTGTCACCAAGCCACGTGGATCTGGGGCAGCTATGTCATCTGCTGCCCAAGTATGCAGGGTGGGGAGGCTGCAGGGGCAGCTGCAGCTCCATCCGCCCCAGCTCTGACTCTCCCAGCCAGGACAGTGTCAGTCCAGGTCCATCAAACTGACGTTCCCCCTACCAACATTACCCTGGAACCAATGCCTGAATCAAGACCTATGGTCATTGTGCATTCCCACACTCCTACTACCCAGTCCACCGGTGATTCTGCCCTACTGACCAGAGCAGCGTAAGCCACTCTGGCTCTGCTCCACCTTTAAAGAAGAGGAAGAAGGGTGCTCTGGCACGACAGGCTGAGACCCCAGACACGGCTACACACTCCGGTAACTCAAGGAAGCCTAGCTTTAATGATCCGGAACTTGATGCACTTGTGGCCTATGTGTCAGCACATAGCCGCGAAATGGTGGTGACTGCAGGGTGCAAGACCACACCTGGTCAACATAGGGCACACTGGCAGACCATCGCGGACCGCATAAGTGCCCTTGGATTTGTGAGGCGCACAGCTGATGATTGCTACAAGCGGTGGAATGACCTGAAACGCAGAGCAAAGAACAAGCTGGCCTCAAATCATGCCACTACTCTGGTGACTGGCGGTGGGTCTCCACAAGAGGACAACAAACTCACTGAACATGAGTCTGTTGCTGGGGCCTTCGTCACAGAGGAACAGATCCAAGGTGTGGGAGAACTACCTGATTATGATGCATTGTCCGGTGAGTGCCCATGCATGTGTGTGTAATGCATGTGTATGTTGTTTGGGTGACGGGGTCTGATTGAGTGCCAGTTGAGGGTGAGTGTGTCTGAGTGGTATGGGTCACCCATGTGCTTCATCCAAAACATTCAGCGGCCTTGGATTTGGGTGTGACAGTATCCCTTCTGCCCACAGTAGCAATTTAGCGCAACATTACGGCAGTTGCCCTTGAAGTGGCATCTTGCAACAACATTGTTTGTATTTTTCAGTGTTCGTTCAGGCTGATTGTTTCAATTCTCCCACTTTTGCTACGCATTCCTCAGCCCTATTGTCACATTTGTGACATGCTTCTGTCATTGATGAACCCCACATTGGCCCACATGTGTTACCTTGTTAGGTGAATGATATGACCATGATGTGTTGCAGTGTGTGGCACATGCCTATTTTGTCACACTATGTAGCATTTTTCATCTCATCATGTCCATCTCACATGGATGGCTGACAGTATTCATTCACTGACATATGGATGTACTTGTGGAATGTACCATGGCTATGGTACATGCCATCTGTGTGATGGCATGTGTCATGTGTGTGTATTGGACATGCCACTCACAGGCCAATATGTGATGGCAGTGCTACCTAGCATGCAGCAAATGTGTTGCTCTTCCATCTTGGTGTCATCAGTGTCTGCTTTTTGCCTCCCCTTCCAACTCAGTGAAAGTGCATGCATGGGAGGGTTATAGTCATGTGGGACATGTGTAAATCATGTACTGGTTCTGTACCTTGGCAGGCCTATTTGTGTGCTATGGTGCTAATGCCTGTTTCCATTTATTGTATTTCATGTTTTTGCAGGGGATGACGCACTTGATGCTGTTGAGGTTGAGGAGATGGTGCAGACCCAGGAGGGATCTCAGGCACGACCGGGCACCAGTGGGGGACGTGGTGTGGTGGTGGGTGAGAACCCAATCTTGCTGCAGACCATTCTGTCCAGGGGTGTCTCTGGGTGCACCTCCCCAGACCTCTATTCAGGTGCTGATTCGGATGATGAGACCTATGTGCCGTCGCAGGTAAGTGTTTCTGGCAGGGATTCTGTTCTGTCCAACCAGGGGTAGAACCCTCTATGGGGATGTCAGTGTTGGTAAGTCCGCCTTTGGCGGTTACGGATGCAGGGTCACACTCCACAACATCTGATCCTGTTCCTGGGCCAGCAGATCAGAGGGGGAATGCGGTCCTGCAGCCTCAGGCAGTACCGGCACAGCAAGGCGCAGATCGCCTTGCCCCAAACAGGTGTGGTTCCCGCCGACGTGGTGGCCGTACGCCACCAGGCAATACCGCATGGGAACAATCCATGTACTGTATGGCAACCCAACAGGCAGCATCAGTTGAGATGATGGCTCAAGCAATGGAGAGGGTGGCCACTTCCATTGTCCCCCCTGAAAGGCAGATGGAGCAACTACAGCAGGCAACAGACTCCATTTTCCAATCACACAGGGAGGACATGTTGGCATCCAACAGGGACAGATGGGCGGCACTGGAGACTCTACGCCAATCGATATCAATAGAATCCCAGGGCCACAGGGAAGCCCTGAGGGTAGAACTCCATCACCTCAGGGAGACTCTTGTTGACCTTGAGGCTTTCACTAACTTGAGGACAGAACAGCAGCTGGAGCGGCTCACACGTTCGCTCTCAACTGAGATGCAGGCACTCGGGAGGAGATCCGGGCATCACGTCAGGTGGTGCATGGGGATCTCCGCACTATAATCCTCCAGAACGAGACCTTCCACACCCACATGCTTGCTGCCATGGAGGACCATACCAGGGCTTTGCGTGGGCTGCCTCCCATAGCACCACCACCTCCTGTGGCAGCAGCAGAGGGTGATGAGAGCGACAGCAGCAGTTCTCCCACATTGGCATAGCCGTGCAGGCCATGAGCCCATGGAGGTGTTTTTTTTCCCAACATCCACACAGGTGGCTGTTGGTGCGCACCCTGTCCTCGGACCTCCTGGGTGCCTCCCCCCCCACCCCCACATGGCAATTTTTGATTTTTGATTTTTTTTTACAGTGTGTTGCCTTGTGTGCTCCCGTGGGCATCCACTGTATTCCGGCTGGGCACATGCAGGCTTGTCCTGAGTTTGGGTTAAATGCTTGATTCGTGAGACACACACCCCTCATGCTTCCCGTTTCCATGGGCTTGCAAAGTGTGTGCCCAAGTGACCGTGAATTACACAGTGACGTTGGACTCCCATGAGCTGTGTGGGCAGTGTGTTGTCAATACTGTAATTACATTCCTAGTGGATATTGTTGTTGTATTGTACACTGCATGGTGTATTGATATGTGTTTGTGCATCCATGTCTTCCTCCTAATTTGCAGGTTCATTCCTCATGTCTTCACAAGGCCATCTACTTTGGAGATGGAGTTCATGTTGTAAGCAGTGCATTTACACATTTGCGTGGCATCAACACTGTACAGTTGGAAGGGGTCGATGTGCTGGCATAATCAGGTTGTAAGACTACCACTACTTTAACTTAGTACTGTCATGTTTTTGCTATGTTTGAGGTTGTGTAGCTGCATTGTATTGTTGGTAAGTATTTGGTCATGTGTGTTGTTAGTTCTACATTGCTGGGAGCCTATTGTTTGTGGCCAGTTCCCATTAGGGACACTGTACTTTGTGACACTTGCGTCAGGTTTTGGGGATTGCTTTGTTTGCTCTCACATAGCATGACATGCCATGGTGTGTTGGGTGCCGGTGCTGGGGAGGGGTTGGGTGACATGGCACTGTTGTCATGTTGTATTTTGCAAGGGGGTAATGAATTTAGCAGCATAGAAGTGTGTCTTTTGATGACACAGCATTGGTGGTGTTTGTGTAGGTAGGGATGCACACAATGTAACACTTCCAGGTGACCAATCTCAGGCTGGTATGGTTGTGACAGTTGACTGTCCCTTATGTCATCATCATTGATGGACAGATGGTATGTGCCAGGGCTGCGTGCACTCCACAGGGGTGTGATTTTAGGTGAAGTAATTAGCCACCAGCTGCGTACGGGCTGCCTCACCCCGTGCCCTTTCCCCTCCCATGCGCAGCGGCCGTGCATGTGGTTGGGGATGTGGGGGCACCACCATGTCCACGGGCAGGCCCTGGCGTGTTGCAACATTGTGCAGGACACATGCTGCCACTATGATCCTGCACACTACTGGGGGAGCGTATAACAGCTGCCCGCCAGAACGGTCAAGGGAGCGAAAGCGTGACTTGAGCACTCCGAATGTGCGCTCCACTATGCCCCGGGTTGCAATGTGGGCTGTGTTGTATCTTACCTCGGGTGGCGTGGTGGGGTTCCGAATTGGCGTCATCATGTGGGTGCTCAGAGGGTAGGCGGCACTGTCCCCTGGGGAGGTGGTGATGGGTATCATTAGTGGGGTTGTGACATTACTCAGTATCTGACATGCATGCATGTGCTGTGGCATTTATACTCACCGAGCAGCCATGTATCGCCATGCCGCCCAGCTTCTAGGTCCCGGTTTAGGGTTGACATTCTGTAAATAAAACTGTCATGGGTGGACCCTGGATAATTGGCATATACTGAGGTGATGATTCCCTTGGCATCACATACTACCTGGACATTGATGGAATGCCAGTGCTTGCGGTTTCTATATATGTGCTCTGATGCCCTGGGGGGACGTCGAGCCACATGGGTGCAATCAAAGGCACTGAGGACTTTGGGGAATTGTGCCACCCCGTAGAAATTTTGGACGACAGCCTGCCTTTCTGCAGGTGTTCTGGGCAGGTATATGTACCTGCGGACTGATGGGCGTGCAGTCATGATGGCCAAGACCTGGTGTAGGCAGGGTGACTGCGTGGCCTGTGACACCCCCCCCACTATAGCACTTGTCCGCTGAAATGATCCAGTGGCCAAGAAGTGCAGACCATTGAGGACCTTCTCCAGGGGGCTGAGTGCTTGGGAGCACAGGGTGGGTGATGTGAGGTCATCTTCCCACTCACTCACCAGGTCGAGTATTATGTGAGGTGGAAACCTGTACCTCCCATACACCTGGTCATCAGGCATCCCAAAAAGGCTGGTTCTGGGTGTGAAAATTCGGGGCCTGACTATCCTCCTCCTCCTGCGGTATCCCACGACCACTGCTGCTAGGAACGGTATATTCATCCTGGCATCTGAGCTTGTTTGTTGTTTGTGCACACTTTTATGCTGCGCGGGTCCACGTACGCCTGCTTCCTGCTGGCGTACGTGTTTCCGGATTAGGCGTCTTTTTTGGCGCAGGCATTAGCCCCGTTCGAATCCATGAATACGTGTTTTGAACGTGCGTGTGGGTGTTCCGCGCATTTGCCTCCTGTACTTCCCCCGTGACGCCCACATTTTCATGCGTTGTTCCCCATTCCGCGTGTCACGCCCTCTGTTCCTCCTACTTTTGTTGTGTGCGCCGCGCTATGTGCGATTTCGCTGTGCGCGTAGCGCACGCTGTTTGGAGACGTGTGTGCCAGCGTGCGCCACGCTGAATTTTGGTGCACATCCTGGGATTTACATGCGCACAGACTTCCATGAATCGCTGTGACCGGGTTTCGCTGCGATTTTCCCACTGGCACTGGGATTCTCACGCTTTCGCACGCTTTCACACGCCTCCGCTGAAAATTTCAGCGCACATTAATTCCATGAATCGGCCTGTAAATGTGTGTAAAAATGCTTAAATTATTATAAATTCCTACGGAGCCGTTTTGGACAGTTGCACAGAATCACCAGCAATGATTTAGTCCAAAGAAAACATTCGAAATCTTAAAGTCCAAGTCGGAAACAAATTGACGCAATTTCACACATGTAAACATTTCTCAAAATGGGAATTTGCGGCAAACTTTTCCGTACGTGATATTCGCGATAATGGGAGAATCGCACTGCTTTGAAATGTTTTGGGTTCTATGGATATCTATGGATGTTAGATACAAATAGGAGTTGTGTTTCTATCACAAAAACGGAGGGAGTTATAGAGGTTTTAGTGGAGGTTGTTTTTGCGAGATAGGCGCGAGAATGGAAAGAGGCTTCAGTTTTAAAATCAGAAAAATATTGGCTATGGACTAGAGCATCCAAACTAAGCAGCCAGGAGGGCACAACGTAAGAGTCAGGAGTGATTTGCGACTCAGTCCTGGTTACTCGCTGTCCATCTTGGAGCGCTAGGCTGGTCACTCGAATGAAATTAATAGATCAAAGTTGACAAAGATGACTAGGAAAAAGGATGCTTTTACAGATAGACAGAATAAGATGTAACTACGGATTCAGACAATGTTACTGATTATGGAAGTCAGGATAGTTCAGAGGTTAGGAGGGGACAAGATTATGCCCGGGAATCAACAGTTTCTAGCTTCCTGCTAATATTCACAAGACAAAATGGATTTAAGATTTTGGACCGTCAGGATTCTAAACCGTCAGGATTCTGGACCATCAGGATTCTGGACCATCAGGATTCTGGACCATTGAATCGGATCTATCAGGGACTGACAGATGGGCTCATCTGACTGGACAAGGTCAGCAAGGCTCTCTAGTCACCGCACAGCACAGGACTGGACGGGATCTGCCCTTCTTGGTTCTGAGTATATTTCAATTCAGCAGGCAAGCATTAACAGCATGCCCGGCTGTATTATGATGCTTCCCCTATGCTTTTGGGGTTCTGTTCTAGAGTTTAAGGCCTACCTGAGAATCGTTCAGCTATGCATGGGCTTTTGCTTTGCCAAGTTTCTGGAGTCTGGAACAAGGAAGATGTAGATTTCAGCAGCAGAGCGCTCCGCCAGCATCAGGAAAGTGAGTGGATCTGTCTATCTTTATGTGCTGTCAGCTGTCTATATTTATGTTCTAAAATGACATCATAAAGGGGGTGTGGGCCAGTTTAGCTAAGCTTGCCCCTTTGAGCTGGGATAGGGTCAATTTTTCATCTCTGCCTTGCATTTGGGGTGATTGGATCAAGGCCAGCTGATGTCACATTTTATGATATGCTTTACAGTCCTCAGAGACCTCCCTTTAGCCACTAATGTGCATGTTTAACATAGGGATAGGCGTGTAAATGTTCACAATTCTAACAGTAATACGTTTTGCATAAAATCACATATCTTGTCATTCCTGTCCAAAGCATCTCACACAGTTCTGCCGCCTCTTCACACGTGCAGCCAGAAATTAAATTTACAACTCTGTCGTTTTTATATTTTTCACCATTTTGAATAGCAAGTTATAAGTCTTTTAAAATGTGTTCCTTGTTCATGTTTAGCAACAGATGGTCGCTTGGCTCCGCCTCTTTTTCTCTCCCTCCAGTCCAAGGCATCCCCCTTCTGGCTTGTTCCTTCCAAGAGAGTTTACGACTGCCTTCACACCTCCAGTTTCCTGGGCTGCAACTTTGTCATTGTTCCTTTGCCTTCTGTAGACAAGATTCTGCTCTAACCTGCAATTAACACCTCCCCGTGAGTTTCTGCTGAGAGGAAGGCCCCCCTTCTGGGACAAAACCTGCTTTCCCACTTTTTTGCAGCTTCAGCCAAGCTGATTAACTTTTAAACCTACCAAAAGCCACATTTGTTGCATCACATACAAATACATTTCTTTCCTGGCCTTAAAATCTGTGGAATTAAAAACACGACTAAAAGCTCTATTCCTTTTTGGCAACAATCCTTTTTCTGTTTGCTAATCCAGTAGGCTTTTGAATTCTAGCTCACTTTTAAAGTTTCATCAGTCTCCTCTGACAATTTTCATTCAAGTAGCCCCGGGTACTGCACCCAGATTTTGGCATAGAGGCTGTAAGTTTTCAGACTTTGTATGTTTCACAATGTTTCAATTGACACATGCATTTTAGTACCAGGCAAGATTGTGAATGTTGAAAGTGTTTTGTTATTGTCATTTGTAGGCCTATTTTAAAGTTTCACTTGCAAAGTGCTGCTTTTCTCTCTGCACTCTGTTAGCTGGTCATGGGGCCTACCGGCACATTTCTGAAGGGTGTGCTCTATTCCACTGCACATGCACCATGGGTGGCTGATTGTGCATCCCTCTTTTTGGGTTTTTGTAGGTTTTTGGTGCGCACAAGGGTTTTGCTGCCATTGTTGCTATTTCTTTCCCCATAACTGGCAGGGTGATGCCACATAGCACAGCAGAGTGGGTCAATTCATCCCACAGGACGCCCTGGATCAGTTTGAGAAAGGTGAAGGAAGCTATGCTGGAAGTCTGCCCCTTTCCTTGCTATTCAACTTGCTCATTCCCCTGTATGGGAGGACCACCCCAGGAATGTCTTAGGGGCAGCAACTGGAGCCCCAACACTGAAAGAAGAAAGCTGTGTGAGCTATTTTGCAGCACCAACATTCAAAGCGACCAGTGAGTTTCTGCTAATAGAGAAACCCAATGTGCGTGTGTGAAGTTAAGCATTTCCTGAAATACTTTGGGCCTCATTACACGGACGGCGGTAAGGGTTAACGGTCACCGTTAATGGCAACGGTGACCGTTAACCCTTACCGCCGTACTACGAGGTCCCTTTGCGGGTTGGAGGATTTAACGCCTGCTTCTTGCAGGCGTTAAAATCCAACCCGCTAAGGGACCTCGGAGCTAATTACGGCACCGCAAAATTGCGGTGCCGTAATTAGCGCCTTCCCCATTTCCATAGAGCCCTATGGGGCAGAAATGGGAATGGGGAAGGGCAATGGCGGAAAGGGGATTTACCGCCCCTCCAACCTTGGAATGGGGCGGTAAATCCCCTTTCCGCCAAGGCGATGCCGGTATTTTACCGGCATGAGCCATGGCGCTAATAGCGCCATGGCTCACCGTGTAATGAGGCCCTTTGTATCGGATTGGTCGCGTGTGATGAGATATATGTTTTCTAAGGTCTCCAAACATTGAAATGCTCAAACATCCATACTTGTCCATTATTTAACAGAGGGAAATACTTTTTATCGGAGTGGTCGCGTGTAGCAAGGAATACTTTTTGGAAAGTGTCAGAACGCTGAGCAAATCAATGCAAGTGAAATTAACAGTTACATTTGTCAACAATTAAACGAAGGGGAATATTTTGCATCAGAGTGGTTGATCCAAAACAACCAGCAATACAAAAGTACTTTGATATAAAACAAAGTTCAGGTTGCCCTGACAGGTGAAAACCATTTACCTCCATCACACAGTCTTTCTTTTTTTTTGTTGCTGCTATATAGATGCATAAAATAAGAATGACAGCCAATACCATATTTTAATTTGTCGGTCCCATAACGATGATGGTGCTTATCATAGTTTGTGATGACCATAAAGAATGTGCATGGTTACACTCACTGCCCTATCATTTAAAACCCTTGTCCCTAAGGGTTTAAGCTACCTGGGATGCACTGGATATATATCCTCACCACATGCCGGAGTGATATTCCACCAAGAGTGTGCAGTAGGAACTGGTGTGGAATGGTCAGGCTGGACTCCCAGAGAAACCTGGGCTGTCACACCCCTTCTGACGATTTCACATTGTTCCCCTGGAGCATCATAGCTTAGCATCCTGATGGGTTTGATTTTTCGTTGAGATCTCCTGAGTTCACACTCTGTCTCTGCTTGAAGGTCAGGCACCAAGTGTGAGCTCTCGTCTACTACTGTAGGTCTGTTTAGACTTTCAGAGTCGGATGTCAGCATAAGATCCCATTCTTGTGGAAATACAGACCTAATATTACCAGTAGGGAGTTAATCTCCCCTCCTCTTAGGAGGGGACAATATGACCTGAGGTCACCAATGATGGGTTATCATTCTCTTGCTAACTTGCCACCTTAAGGTACTCCAATTCCTTCTGGCTCCCATCTGCCTCATCTTGACTTAATTGACTACCCGGGGGACTTATCACAGTTTCCTTACTCTGTAACTCTTCACCCTCAGCATTTTCTATTTGCTGTGGACTGTAAGCTTCAGACAGCACAGTACTGGTCCTGGTAGGTTTAGATTTGTTGCTATTGCTAGGCTCCTCTGCACAATTCCTAGTGATCATCTTGGTAGGAGGCAAAGGTACTTTGGCCCCAGTTTGGTCCAGCTCTACATCATCCCCTATGTGTAGGAGATGATTATGGTGAAGATGTTTGGCATAACAGGGATTTCTCTCTTCTCTCAACTTCTTGAACAAAGGTAATCCTGGCAATTGTCATCCAATTATGAAAGGCTGGGAATCCCAATGATCTCCTAACTTGTTTCACCCTCTTCTTCCCAAACTCTGAATGAGCACTCTGTCCCCAGGTTGCAGATTTTGGAACCTGACTTTGACATCATATCTTCTCTTGTTTGCCTAACACTGGTGTTCCGCCTCAGTTTGAGCCAGTTGAAAAGCCTGGCCCAGCTGACCTTGAAGGTCTCAGACAGGGGGGGCGTGGCCTGATGTCCACGGAGTGAGGACGCGAGTTCCCTGAGCTCCGTCTGGGCCGCAGCAGTCCGATCCTTTTCTAGGTGATTCAGCCCACAGACACCGCATCCGAGGAGATCCACCGGCGGCCGAAGCGGGAGACCTTGTCTTCCACCCAACCCCGACGAAAATCGGGGCCTGAGAAGCTTCTACCGCGACCCGGCGCTGGCTCCCCCTTCTTCCCGGGCGAGGCACACAAGATGGCGGCCGCCTCGCGTTGATAACCCAGCGGCTTGCACTGGATCCGGGAGCCAGCGACTCGCTGACTCGAGCAGTCCCACCCTGCAGTCGAGTGCACCCCGGCTCGGGCCACTCGAGGGCACCGTCAGGACCCGGTGCAGCAGCCAAGAAGGGCCAGAAGGAAGATCGCTACGCGGCCGATAGACACGGGGGAGAGGGTGGCGACGGCATCAAAGAGGCAAGATGGCTGCCGCGAGGAACAAAGCCAAGCACGCTACTCTGGACCCCTTTGTAGCATCCAAGCCTGCTGCTCAATCCACACCGAAGACCTCACCAGCACAAGATGCCCCTGGGGATGAGACCAGACATAATCAAGTGCTTGAGGCGATCGCGGCCCTGAGGACATTCATCGATACGAAAATCGGGGAGGTTAAGACGGACATACAACTTATCAGGCAAGATGCCCGCAACTTAACGGAGCGCGTCACCATAGTCGAATCCTCCCAGAAGGACATCTCAGATGAGACGACGTCTCTACAGAAAGAGGTAGCGGACCTCAAACGGAAAGTGCACTTCTTGGAGGCGAGATCCGAAGAAGCAGAGGGTCGGGCCAGACGGAACAATATCAGGATCCTGGGCGTACCGGAGGGGTCGGAGACCATGGATCCGACGGCTTATGTGGAATCCCTGATACAGCAGGAAGTAGGGGTGTCGAAACTCTCGCAGGGATTCGCCATTGAAAGAGCTCATAGATCCCTCCAGAAGCGCCCCCCGCCTGGATCCTACCCCCGCCCCATCATCGCCAAGGTCCTCAACTTCCGCGACCGAGAGGTGATCCTGAAATTCTCGAGGGAAGGAGGTATAATCGAGCGGGGTGACTCAAAGATTACCATCTACCCTGACTATACCCAATCGGTGCAGAGAGCAAGGAATTCCTTTGTCCCCATCAAGGCCCAGCTGAGGACACTGAACATAAAATACATGCTGCTCTATCCATCACGACTAAAAGTAATCCACAATGGGCGGGCAATATTCTTGGAATCACCAGAAGCGGCCACTATGTGGATGGAACATAATAACTTTGCTGAGGCTCCCAAAGAAACCACGCTAGAGGAACGCACTTAGCACGCCCAAAAAGCTGACCGCATACTAACGCGGCTGGAGCACCCATTTCTTTGGTATTATACTCCAAACCGAACCGAGGCTATACCAATACTGAAGCAAAACTACCACATCAGAACGCTAAATGACTGCGGGCTCACTCGACCTCCCGCCCATGGACACAGACCACGGACCCACCGTTGACCAGTGCAGACCTCTTTCCTGCACACAACCACTCGCGCCAGAGACCTGGACTAGGTCGGACGGCGCGAGGGCCCCCGAGCACTCCACCCTGGTGGCTGAAGCTGGGTGCATTAGTTTTAGTTACTTGTTCCAAGTTGTTATTCTTATGACTGTCCCAACCCGGATGAATAAAGATTTCCTGGGCCTGGGCGGGCCTACCCACCCCACACAAATGGCTCATCACCCACCCTACAATACGGCTCATGCAACACTGGGAGAAGGGGTGGCACACCCCTCATCGAGGAACCCACTTATGCAATGGCAGCAAGACTCAAGCTAATTACATGGAACGTTAGAGGGATGGGAACATACATAAGAAGAAACCGGATTTTTTCTTATCTAAAGAGGAAAAAAATATCATTGGCCCTCCTGCAAGAAACACATCTCACCTTGGAGGCCACAGACAAAATCCTGAAATACTGGGGAGGCCAGGGCAGCGGCGCATCCTTCTCAAAGTACGCAAGAGGAGTCTATACATGGGTGAGCCCGGACACACCATTTCAACAAATGGGAACGGAGCTGGATAAAGAGGGCAGGTATGTCATAGTGTGGGGCATGCTTGAGAACATGTGTATAGTAAACTCGTATTTTCCCCAGCACAATATACCCTCACACATCAAGGACCTATGCGCTAAATTGCTGCACTACCGAGAGTATACGTTCATATGGGGGGGGGGACTTCAACTCTATTATGAACCCGGAACTGGACAGATCGACAGCTCCACGCATGCCCCATAGCGCCTCTCCTGGGGCCCTCCCCAGGATGGTGGCAGACCTACACCTGACGGACATTTGGAGAGACCTCCACCCCTCGGATAGATCATATTCATTCTACTCGGCTCCCCATAGCCTCCACACGAGACTGGACTACTTCTTCATCGCCAACGAACTAACCCCGCAAGTTGAATTGGCAGAATACATGGGCAGAACAATATCTGATCACTCCCCCTTGTTGTTGCAGCTCTCCCTCAAGGGCCCCCGCCCCCCCATCCCGACGTGGCGCATGCCATCAGATGCCTTGACCGACCCAGCATTCAAGGAAACCCTAAGAGAAAAGCTGGAAGAATACTTAGCGATAAACAAGGGTTCGGTCGAGAAGTGGAGCACGCTTTGGGAGGCGCTGAAAGTAGTGACAAGGGGGGAGATAATCGCCGAGGCGGGCGGGATCAGGCGACAACTGAGGAGAGAACTGGAGGTTGTGGAGGAGAGAATAAAGCGACTTGAAAGTGGCGCCCCACCAACCACCGAAAGGGAGGCTGAACTGAAACTGATCAGAGAGGATTGCAGGGAGGCATGGGAAAGACTCTCGAAGTTTGACTTCTCTGTGCGCACCTCGAAGGCCCACAGGGAAGCTGACAAACCGGGCAGAATACTCGCATGGCTATGCAGGAAAGAGCACCCGAGACAGGCCCTCAAGGAGATCAAAGATACGAATGAAAAGACCTGCAGAACACGACAAGAGATCAATGACACCTTCACGGAATTCTACAACGACCTATACACTCATGAGACGAAGGTCCCCATAGCAGATATAAAGGATACGCTGGCTGAGGTGGGGCTGCCTAGGCTGAGCCAGGAACAACAGGACAAACTTGGGGAGCCTATCACGGTGGAGGACATCACAGATGCAATCAGATCCCTCTCCACAGGCAAGGCTCCTGGCACAGATGGCCTCATCCCAGAATTCTACAAGGCCTACGAGGAGATCACCTCTCCTATACTACACGCAGTATATACGGAGGCATATGAGTCGGGCACTCTCCCTAACACTATGAGAGAAACCCTCATCGTCCCGATGCTCAAACCGGGCAAACCAGCCGATAGATGTGACTCATATCGCCCACTGGCGCTCCTAAACTACGACGGCAAAATATTGACGACCATATTGGCCAAAAGGCTCTCGAGGGTGATCGGTTCCCTGGTACATGAGGACCAGAATGGCTTCGTTCCGGGGCGTAACACCTCCGCCAACCTCAGGAGGCTCCAACATATCATTTCACAGACGTCCGAAAGCGAGGAAGATCTAGCAGTACTCTCACTGGATGCCATAAAAGCCTTTGACTCTATTTACTGGGAGTGGCTGATCGAAACCCTGAGGGAGTTCGGACTTGGTGAACACTTCATCCGCTGGATAGAGGTCCTGTACAGCGACCCATTGGCAAGAGTTAAAACGGGTGTCATGATATCGAGGGCCTGGCCCATCCAGAGGGGTACCAGACAGGGATGCCCACTGTCTCCAATGCTGTACATTCTAGGCCTGGAGCCGGTGGCAATATACTTCAGGAAGCAGTTCTTTGACGCTGGTATTAGCATTGGAGGATCAGACAACATCATCTCGTTATATGCCGACGACGTCCTCTTATACCTGCGCGACCCCTTGGAGAATGCCCCAATTGTACTGGATGTTCTGGACAACTTTGCAAGATACTCGGGGATAAGATTTAGCAGGCAGAAGTCTTGCGCGTTCCCACTAGCAAGACTGAAAAATAAACCTGAGGAGGAGCTTCCTGAGATCGGGATCCGTTGGCAGGTGGACACTTTTCGATACCTAGGCCTCAACATCACACATTCACCAATATCCACCCACAAAGCCAACACGGAGGCCGCAATGGGCGGAGTGCGGAGATCCATACAGTTCTGGTCAAAGCTCCCGCTCTCCATGATGGGGAGGGCGGCGATAGCTAAAATGATAATCCTCCCCAGGTTCCTCTACTATTTCACTAACCTGGTGTATTACATTCCCCCACCCTTTTTCAGGACACTCGACTCTCTGATCAGGGACTTCCTCTGGGGACGAGCCCGGCACCGACTCACACTGAATACCCTCACACTCCCTTACGCAGAGGGCGGCATTCAGCTCCCCGACTTCCAGAGATACTTTCTGGCGGCCCAGTCGACACACCTGGCAAAATGGCTCTCAGATGAACCTTCAGCTGAGCTAGAACTTCTATCCCACTCCTCTTCACCGCTGTATCCCAAAGAGCTACTCTGGAACCCCCGACTTGGACCCCCCAACCCACCCACTATACTAGAGGTCGGAAGGCGGGTATGGAACAAGGTGAGATCCATGGTGGGCCTGCAACGCTCTTATACACCCGACACCCCCATGATGACGGATGTTTGCAAAACCTCCACCGACCTGGCAACTATGAGGAGATGGGAGAACCATGGTCTCTACACATGGGGGGACATATTTCATGATGGCCTCTTCAGGGACTTCGAGTCGCTTCGAGAAGGAGATGGACTGCCACTGGGCCATTTCCTCTGGTACCAAAAAGTGAGACATGTGGCCAGAAAGAACTGGGTCGCATGGCCTGAGGAACCAGAAACTCACCCCCTCCTGAGAGAAATGTATGACGTTGGTGACGGATGGAGACCGACGTCCAGGTTGTACACTCAACTGAACAACCGACCCAACCCAAAGAGCGCCCGGCTGAAGGTAAAATGGGAGGCAGACCTCCGGACTGAAATCACAGAGGCCGAATGGGCGAGAGCCCTGATATATCCAAAGGAGGTATCCAGAAACGCCAGGTTTAGACTGATCCAACTGAACGTACTCTACAGAACGTATATGACCCCTCACCGGATATCCACGTTCAACAACAAAGCGGACTCAAGGTGCCCCTGGTGCTCCTCAGACCTGGCGGACATGATTCACATGTTTTGGACCTGTTCCAAATCTCAGAAACTCTGGCAGGCCGCTGAACGGACCTGCAGGAATGCTGGCCTAGAAACTTACGAGTGGACACCCAAGGAGTGCCTACTGGGCACCTATCCGAGACTTGGTAAAATCAAACACTTGACGAAGCTTATGGATATGGCCTGCCTTCTAGTTAAGAGAACAATTGCCATGGCCTGGAAGGCCCCAGCGGGCCCCAGGTATGACCCCTGGATCAGGGAAATGGAAAGATGGACTACGGCTGAGACTGTAGCCTGGGAGGAGGGAAACAGATGTGGCGGCGTCGATGTGAGCAATGTGCTGGAGGCCTGGAAAGCCCTCCTTAGAGACATGGTCTTTGCAACGAGCTACAAACCTCCTTGAACCCATCCCCCTTGCATCCTAGAAAGCAACAGACACTACAGATTAGCCCACCACACCCAAGGGCTCCACCCAGCAACTGTACTGAGGGAGCAAAGCCGATACCCGCCTCCGGACCCACTCCCCGAACCTGGCGACATCGATTAAGAAACCACACCGAGAGTTGGGACAGTCACTGTTACTGTTATTGTTATTTCTTTTCTCTTCTTTTCCCTTTCTTCCTTAGTTTGTTTGTTCTTTATTAATAGTTTTGTCGTTGGTTATAAGCTGATCACCATTTCACATTTACGCCAGTTATTGCATTTTGAATGTAACTGCTTTCAGAATCTTATCCTTGTACAAGTTTATTCACAAATACCAATAAAGACATTTAAAAATAAAAAAATGAAGGTCTCAGACATATGTGCAGTAGTTCTCCTCACCGGTACCATCCAAACATACCCCAAAACTCAAGTCTATGGGCAACCTAGAATTTCTTACGAACATCAGCTGATAGGGGGTGAATCCAGTGCTGTCTTTTTTTGTACAATTGTATGTGTGTACCAAGGGTGACACATGTTGACTCCATTTAGTTTTTTATTTGGCAGTCAGAGACCCCAGCATACTCAACAATGGGTGATTGAAACGTTCAGCTGGCACATCGCCTTCCGGGTGATAGGTGTGATCCATGTATTCTGCACACCAATCAAGTGCATATGTTCTTTAATCAGTTTGGATTCAAAGTCCAGCCCCTGATCTGAATGCAGGCATGCTGGCCAACCATAATGAACAAAGAATTTGTCCCACACTACTTTGGTTATCGTGGTGGTCTATCGTTGGATATGTTTTGGCATACCAGGTTAAAGGGTCAGTCACCACTAGGAGGTTCTGGGTCCTGCTGCTGTCTGGTTCAAGGATCAGGAAGTCAACACAGAATAAATTCATTGGCCAAGAGCTCTGTAGGTGTTGAAGTGCTGCGGATGGACAGATGCATCGAGCACATGTTCAGCAGTCTTCTTCTACCTCAGGGCCCAATTGTGGCCATTAGAAATTGCTTTGGATCAACTCCAGTGTGCGTTTGCTTCCAAGATGCCCATGTTGATCATGAAGGGCTTGCCGTGCCACTGAGCGGAGTGAGCAAAGAAGCACGAGCCTGTGGATACATCGCCCTTGGGTATGACTCTCTTGTACAACACCCCACCTTTCACCAACAGAGTCCTCCATTCTTTTCTATAATACGACCGCCCTGTCATGGTGATTTTGATTGGTGACCCCCTTTCAGTGCCATTTTCTTTGGCTTTGTGTACTTCACATAACTCAGTCCTTCAGCTGTGCTTGTCTTAACTCAGTCCTGGTCATGTGTGGCAGTTCTGGGGCCATCAGACTGGTGGTGTCACAATAGCTCAACGGCATCCCATTATCAGTCCCTTCAAGGCAGTCGATGAGCTTGGCGGGTTTGAGCGATCGAAGAGTCTCATTCAGGCAGATAGCCTTCACAGTGGAAAAAGATGCCATCTCGGAAAGTAAAGGCCACTCTCCCTCTCTGGAAGGTCCTCTTTTGGATAGCGCATCTGTGTCAATATTGTTAGTTCCAGGGCAGTACTCTAATTGGAAATTCTAAGCTGACAAGGCCGCCAGCCAGTGATGACCCATGGTATCCAACTTTGCAGATTTAAAAATGTAAGTCAGAGGATTGATGTCAGTCTTTATGGTAAATGGTGCTCCATCGAGATAATCATGCAGCTTCTCAGTCACTGCCCACTTTAGGGCCAGGAACTCCAGTTTGTTAGCTGGGTAGTGTATTTTATATGGGCTTACTCGCTGGTTGGCAGCCACTACAGGTCTGACAGTGCCCAGCTGCTCCTGATATACTACTGCACCCAGTCCGTCGTAGCTGGCATCTACATGTAAAATATAAGGCAGTTGTGGATCTGCATAAGTTAGCACCGGAGCTTCTGAGAGGATCTTCTTCAGCTGAACAAATGAATTGTTGGACGTGTTACTCCATCTTAGCCCAAAGTTTTCTTTAGGGTGGTATAAGACTTTTCAGAGGGCACCACCACTAGTAGCTGTCTTCTGAGGAGCCAGATAGACCTTGGTCAGAACTGTGAGTGGCTGGGGGATTTTAACGAATCCTGGCACAAATCGGCGATAATAGTTGCAAAATCCAAGGAAACTACGGATCTCCCACAAGATATGTGGTCTGGACCAGGTTCTGAGAGCTTCTATCTTGGCGGGGTCGACAATTACTCATTCGACTTATACCACATGGCCGATGTACTTCACGCAAGTTTGCCAAAATTGACACTTTTCTAAGGACTGTTCAAGACCATCCAGAACCTTTAGTAGTCTTTGGTGATGCTCTTCCAGGGTTTTTCCAAAAATGTTCACATCATCAGATAGACCAAAACCTCCAATAGGTATATATCACCTACAGTTCTTTCCATCAGTCGTTGAAAAGTGGTTGGAGCTCCTGGTATCCCTTGTGGCATTCAAGTGAATTGGTAAAACCCCAATGGGCCGATGAAAGCAGTCTTCTCCTTATCTTCTGGCAGCATAGGGATTTGGTAGTAGCCACTGCATAGATCCAGGACGGAGAACCACTTGCTTCAAACCAGACAATCCAGGGCTTCATCCACTTGAGACATGGGATACTGGTCGGGAACTATTCTGTTGTTCAGGTGTCGGTAATCTATGCACAGACTCACATCATTGTTCTTCTTCCGAGCAACCACTATAGGCGAGACATAAGGGCTTCTGGATTCTTGGATGATGCCTGCCCTCAACAATTCCTCAAGATGTCACTGAACATCCTCTACATTGGTGGGTGCTAGTCTCTGAGACTTGTCCCTGAATGGGGTGTAGTCATTTAGTCGGATGTGGTGCTCTACTCCCCGTGCTTCACCCAGATCCTACTCGCTGGTGGAAAAACAGTCTGCCCACATGGACAGCTGGGTTTGTAGATGCTCTTTTTCCCGTTCTGACAAGATTCAGTCCTCAAAGTTTATCTTCTGAACATCCAAGGGATGATAGATGTTCTGTGCCACATTAGTCTGGGCCACCGAGTCAGTGAGGTAGAACTTTGAAATCTCAAACCTCCATGTATAAGTACCATCTTGTTGTTAATGTTGGTGATAGGAACTCAGATGTTTTTTAGCCCTTTGCCATTGTCACTTATAAGAGTTTGTTGCCCTAGCAGACCTATAGGCATCTCTTTACCCTCAGAACCTCCATCACCAACCTTCTGTAGCTGTTATGTTCTTCGGGGCTTAAGTAGCCAGGCACCATCACAGTCTTGCCAGATGGGATGTAGGCTGGACCGTGATTGGTGGTGGTCATGTCTCCCACAGGCCCTTCAGGTCGATTGTGCTTCTCTAGGCCTTTCTTGAGGTAGGCCTGTTGGCAGACTGGGTGCATCTTCAGGGTCCTGACAAACGGTGAACCAGCCATCTCTGTACACAGTTTGGCTAATGTATCAAACAGTGCAGATTTTGTGCCCATGACCAGCTGTACCTTAGGATTCAGGTTCTTCGTGGTGCACACCAATGCCACCAACGTAGCCAAGGTATCTGCAGGACACATCTCCGACTTCCATCAGATTCAGCCTCTCTAGAGGTTCCACTGGTAGGTGTGACATAGTAAGGCTTATACACTAAGGAGATGTGTGAGCCGCTGTCCAATAAGGATGTGGTTCTTCACCCCTCAAGGTCGATAGGGACGGTCATGGAAGGCCCAATGAGGCCAGATGGGATGCCATGGTGGGTATGTACTTGAGTCCTTAGCCTGGAACAGTTTGCTGGTAGCGCAGTCTTGGTGGTACAGAGCTCATGAACCTGACGAGGATGGTCAGTGGTTGGACCAACCTCAGTCTTAAGTATATTTCTACCAAGTGTAGATCCAGGAGTCGATATTCGTATTGAAGGGTCAGTGTTGGTGGTAGTGGAGCTCATTCTTGTGTATGAGGTTCTAGCTGCTCCTCACCTACAGCCTTGTGAGTCTTTTCCGACAATGCCCTTTCCGGAGTAGATTTAAGAGCATCAAACTGAGCAGCTCTTTGTGCATAATTTGGGTCCCTGCACACAGGCGGGTTGTATGGTCATCAGCTCCACATCTATAACAGAATCTCAAATGAGGTAAAGGTGCAGAAGAGGTGCGAGAAAGTCTCTGGGCTCTTGTGCCCATCCGTACGCCTGATGTTCATGTTCTTGATAAGGTGGATAGGCACCGCCCCCCGGTCCTGGTTAGTCAGCGGGTTGTCTCTGGTGGTCAGTTGCATTTGAAGCTTACGAACCAGTTACTTTAGCTCTTCTATCTGCTTCTGCTGAGAGGTGGGAGGATTTGGTGTAGAGATGTAGGGGATGAGTCTGCACAAGGATGTCTCTGGTTTCCCCTTCAAGGGCCTTGATGTACCGTAATAGTTCTTCATAGGAGGGTGGTTTCTCTAGCTTATCCCGCAGTCTCAACTGTAGTAATAGTATAGTTGGTTCATTAGCCCCTCTAAGTAGCTGTGTCGAATGAGTGGCCCCCAGATCTCAGCAGTGCCTCCAAAAGTGTAATCTATATGTGCTCTTGGGATTGGAGGAAGCCCTAACCTGGATTTGCTCCACCCTCTGAGTAGCAACCCTTTAAGGATAGGAGAGAGAACTATAGAGACACCCCTTACCACACCTGAGTGTGAATACAAGAGTCTGGGGGCACACTCTGGGACTATAAGCACAACCTGGACCCTACGGCTGTGTTGCACCTACACCACTGAGAGTTTGTTACTATGGTAGACAACAATGTTGGAAATAATGACACTACTCATGAGTTTGTGACCACTGAAAAGGGCTTTTATACAATAGGCAACATGAAATAAATACTTGCAATCAATTCGTCGACCATAGATGGGTAGCATTTATGCCCCAGATCTGACTTACTACCTGAATACATAGATGGCTTCTATTCCTCAATAATGATCAGGTGACATTTATATCCAATACCTACATTAATATATACCTATATAAATAGCCTCAATGATCTAACCGATGGATGAGTGGCCTACGTATCACCCGACTTGAAAAAAGAAAGAAAGAAAGAAAGAAGGAAAGAAAGAAAGAAAGAAAGAAAGAAAGAAAGAAAGAAAGAAAGAAAGAAAGAAAGAAAGAAAGAAAGAAAGAAAGAAAGAAATAATTAGCATCAGTTGGTAAACCATGGATATTTCGCATAGGAATTCCCCAGACATGAAGTAACACCTACATAAATAATTAGCATGAATAATAAATAAATAAATAGCCTCAAATTATGGACAATCGGTATTTGGCATTTGAATTCCTCAGACATGAATTCATTAATAAATAACATCAATTGATGGGCAAAGGGATTTTGGCATTTGAATTCTTCAGACATGAATTAATTAATAAATAACATCTGTTCAGTGATCATACTACGTGACTGGGGGTAACGCAAAACCAGTCCCTGGGTACGTGCTTTGTGAGCTTAGTGGCACACTTAGTTCATGACCATATTTCCAGGCAAATGGCCGATTGCCTATAACTACAATACATAACGCTCTTGCCTACAAAGAATGGCTCTGCTATCAGATGTCGAGAAAAAAAGCATTTCAGTAGTGGGTTTAATAAATGTTTCTTCTACACAACCAAGGTTTAGGTAGAATATTTCATGAATAAATGTGGGAACGGCCTGGTATGAGGACAAAAATGAACGCTGCTGCCAAATCTAAGGTAGCTGCAGTCTACCACTTTATACATAAGGTGCACTTATACACATAACAAAAAGGACAACACTGTCCACAGGGCCTGTAGGTTAAACAAACAAAAGTCCCTTGTGAGAAGAACTATGCCTTAATGAAGGACTTCCTACTCAGAGCTGTCTGGAAGGCTAACAACCAACGCCATGTGGAACCATACTTTCCACCCACTACTCACAGCGATGCTTGGCTCCTATTCACCTAGGCCCATACCACCAGCTCTATAAAATTCTCTTTCAGGTAGCAGGGTAAACTACGTTATTACTCCAGACCCATTTGTGAATAAAACAAGACAAACAACACCATATGTCCAACCGGAGCTCAAGGATCTGATGGGGCTGGTTCTCATGGGACTAAAACCGCTTTGTGGCCACAGCTGACTTCACTCCCTGGTCCTATCTCTTTAATGGGGTATAATTACGGTGAGGAGAAAAACAAAACCCCGGCTGAGAAGGTCAAAAGTAGTTGTCCACACAATAGGCCCACTGGACCACACAGAGTTGAAACAGCCCCTGCTCACTCCTCAGAATCCGCCCCCTTTGCTCTCTTACCATCTCGTTCTCCCTCCGGCCCCAAACTGGGTGAGAGATAAAGAAAAACCTGCCAAGTGGCCTTTTAACACAAAGATGCCGCCAAATTGCCCGCACCCTTATCCACCCACAATTCGATACACTCCTACTTCACAGATACCCGACCTGTACCTGACTCCCAAGACCGGGCGGTGGGGACCAAGACGAGGGAGTGGAATACTCAACACCGGCCTCCCCTCAGACTGACAGCACGATCTGCTCACCGCATTCGACTACTCTCGGAAACACAGCGCTGGCTGTGCTTTGTCAGATTCTGACGTACAAGAGTGGAATAACGTGGTATGTCGACCCTTTCCTGACTGGAAAGAGCAATTCTCAGCAGTCCCGGTTAGGCCCTGAGGAGAAAGAAAGCCCCCCCAGCCAAGCCCTCTACTGGGCTATCGGACGCATACGCTCTCTCCTTTCCCGCTCCACTTGGATTTCTTCATTGGCTTGGGCACTCCCACCTCCATAATAATACACGGGGGGTTGCTTGATATCTGAATACCACCGCCCACCATTTTGCAATCTACTGTCACCGAAACCTAAAGGACAAGCGAAAATGGAGGTCAATACTGCATAGGTGAACCAACACACTCACAGACGGAAACAACACAGCAATACAAAAGAACTTTGACGTAAAACAAAGTTCAGGTTGCCCTGACAGTTGAAAAACGTTTACCTCCATCACACATTCTTTCTTTTTTTTATAGCTTATATTCACATGCATAAAATAATGACAGCCGATACACCATATTTTAATTTGTCGTCCCCATACTGATGGTGGTGCTTATCATAGTTTGTGATGACCATGAAAATTGTGCAGGGTTAAACTGGTCTTTACATTTTTCTGAAAAGCATGTGGTTCTTGATTCTGCAGCCCTGATGATCTCTTCTCTGGGTATTATTTTTAACTAGTAACCAGTGGATTGTGTTTTGTACTCTACCCCCCTCTGTCGAGTTCTGCGTGTGTTGAAGTTTCTTTATGTGGAAGTCCTGCATCCTGAGGTACAAGCTGTTTCAATAGATTCTTCGATGGACCTGACCTATGGAGGCAAGTGACCCTTGTGGTAAGGTGAGGAGCGGCATACTCCACCTGATTGTGTGGAGCTAGGAAACGCATTTCTTTACTAAAACATAAAACTGGGTTCCACTGTGGCCCCATTGTCTGGCATACTCTACCTGCTGATTTACGGAAAGAATCAACCTTGCTAGCGTTCAGGTAAATGTTAAAGACCCATTTATTCAATTTATAATTCACATCTGCTTTGGCCTCTAATACATCTGTGTCTTCGAGCTTTTTACTCAAAATTGGACAGTGTTTAGTTACCCTTTGGGTGATTGTTGCGCTCAATAAGATCCACCCAAAACATAACCAAACCCCATTGTTCGTAAAGATACAGAGAATCTTCATTACATTTGAATAGCTAATGGCACAAATTTAACACATAGAGTAAACATGAACATGTTGATCATTATTGATATTTTGGTCAACAATGTTATTTTTGCATGCATAAACATTAAATTAGCACATCCTGACACTGATTCTTTTATAATGCAATGTTAAAAGGAAACTGTTAGGTAAGATGTTAATTTTTGTGATACGTCTTTCTGACCTGTGTCAATCCCAGAACGTTTTGCTTGGACTTGGTTATTATTTTCCCTTGTCTGTAGGTGAAGGGGCATCTTTTTCCCCTCTCACCTAGTCTTTTACTCTTTTTATGGGAGACCTTTTTATGTCTATCCATATTGTATGGTTGGAGTTCTAGTTTCCTATAACTTTTGGGTTTCGACTGGGTTGCCCCTTTGGGCTTCCCTGTTATTGTCTCTTTAATGTACTTCGGTGATCTATTGTTCCCAAGGGGTAAGGAGGGATTTCCCTCCCCCTTTACATTTTATAGAGGGAGCCAGCACACCCCATCTTATTTGGAGCGCTGGGTGATACAATGTATCCCCTTGCTTACTTACCTTTAGCATTTTTGTTAAAATAGATAGTTTACTTGAATGACTGGTGGCAGTGGTTTTACGTTAGTGACTTTTTAGTCTTAGTATTCGCAGGCTGTTAAATCAGCCTCGTTAATGCACAGAAGGGCCAGGATTTAGCTAAAATAGGGGGCTCCTTCTTTTTTCACAATTTCTCATGTTCCTGTAATTTCTGAGGTTTTACCCTGCCATTCTAGGTGTGAACAACCTCAGGGGAAGTTTTGTCGTCCGCAGGAATCCTTTGTATCCTGAGTGTCTGAGAAGTCAGGAAGCGAGGGAGGGGTTCAACACTCTGCAGCCCGTTGTCTTTCACCTCGCCTGAAAGGAAACCAGTCTCAATGGGGAGCTGGTTGTCCTTATTGAACAGAAAAAACCGGAGCCCGCCAAGCACACCTTTTAGGAAATTAGTTTATAGTTAACTTCAAACGTCTATTAATACAGTTGATGATAAGGTAAGTATTGTTTGAGGTGCAGGGAAGAAGTACTCAGCCTTGGTACCTAGGATGGATAATATAGCAAGAGAAAATGGTTTCCTATATAGGAGACCCCCGTTCCCTGCACACCATCTATAAGCCAAAGGCCTGTTTATGTATTTGTTTTTGTGGCAGGGTCTATTGTTATAGATTCCACTGTGGGAGTTATAACTCAGACCTTCCTCTTGGCTTGAATACAATTTGTTTTACAATTCATACATTTTTGACCTCATAAAACAAAGGTATTTTTTTAGAAATGGCACAATTAATATTTGACAATTTTCTAAATTTGGTATAAATCAAGTATTTTTATTATACGTTTGGAACGACTGGCCCAATGCGTTTCGAGTTTAGCTTAACTCTTCAAAAGGGGCAAATGAACTCATGTTCTTACAAAGTTCTATGAGAGAAGAAAATATTCGAATATTAATTACATATTACAACTTATATTTCATTCATGCATAGATAAATTTCATCACATTTCCAAAAGAACATAGTAGTATTATTTGCATCCAGTGGCTCATGGCCATTATCTCCATATTTTCACAAAAGTGCATTGAATACAATGGAAATGACAAACATGTCTCTGCTTAGTTATTTAGTCCAAAATCAGAATGGTAATTCATAGAATAACTGAGTGAGTTGTCACCTGGCTAACAATAGTCATGATTTTCTACATTTTAATCCATGAAACATGAAGTTGTAGGTAGACTCATAGTGACCTAGTGTATTATAGAAAAGGTATATTTGTGCTAATCAATGTGGTACAGGTCATCTATTAGTGATGCAGGCTAGCTGCTCTGCGCACTAATAGGCTACTGGTCTCTGGTCCTCTCTAGGTCTGATAATACTTAATTATGCTTACTTGTGCTAAAGCAAATAGGAATTGGTATCAGCCAAATTCTGTCCAGAATGCAGTCAACTAAACCGCCAAGCTCTGGTCAGCAGATGGAGGCCAAAGATGACGTTGCTTCCTGATACATGATTTCTATCCCTAGTGCCAGGAATTTTAGAAGGTAAGCATCTCAATAGTTATGGTAGCTCTATTGAAGAAATCGTAATTGATAACTTACTTGTTTATTTATTGTAGTCCACCTCACTTGTGGTCACAGAGTAGATCAACTACAGCGTCTGTTTGTATTTAGAGGTAGAAGACCCTGGATGCTGTGCCTTCCTGATGTTGTACTGCGGACCCTAGTGTCAAAGAAAGTACAGAGTAAGTATATAGCTGTTGAGAAGCTGCTCTATTGAAAAGATGGTCTTGGCTAACTTACCTGTCTTTATTTTTTAGAGCATCTGTCCAGATATCCTGCAGGAGCTTCAGTGGACTTCTGCAGGCAAGGCCTTCAGATCTGCATCTAGCATTTTATCAAGAAAAGTTAATTTATATACCCGCGAGTGATGTCAATCGCGCATGCGCGAAATGACATCACTCCATTTGGTTAAAAGGGAACCATTTTGGGAATATAACGTCATTTGCACATGTGCGAATGGCATCAAAGAGTGTTTTACTTAACAAATAAAAAGTCTATTAAGCCGGTACTTTATGTCCAGAGTGTGGAAAGCTTTCGTCTTATAGAATAAGACTTCCTAATGGTTGTTAGGCGTTATGGGTACAATTTAGTAATGGAGCCATGACGTAATTTGCGCGTGCGCGAATGGCATAATAGTATGTTTATTAGACCAATATGGACTGTATCTTGCTGGTACAAAGTGTCAAAAAAAGGAACACATCCTCCACTTAAAGAATAGAGGTAATCATATGTGCCAACCAGTAGTTGAATGTACTGGGCACTTTAGGGGAATATGAAAAAATTATTTAAATCAAGAATTCAAGCTCTACGTAAGGAGCAGTAGTGTGGAAATAATCTACCAACTAATTTGGAGATCTATGTATTACCTGCTCATCCGTGTGTGAAGGACTTGGGAAATAGAATTAGAATTAGCGTTCACATGCTCTATGTTGAGAGCAATAGCGTAGAAACAAATTTAGAGAGTTAAGGTCTCCCTGTTCACCTGTATGTGAAGTACATGGGAAATAGTGGTCAAATTAGTGTTGATGTTAGTGTTTAACACCTACCCTTTGCCAGTGAGTCGTCACTGCGAGTGCGACTGGAGTCATGGAATGTTTACTTGCTGTCAGACTGTAAAATTATGAGTCTCCTTTTAAAAATAAGGATAATTGTGGCATACTGATATTTCTATCTACTTGAGCCATGTTTGTCATTGGTCCCTTCCATAAGCGGTCCCATAAAATAAACAAGATAGAGTCACATTTCATGGTCATGTATGATAATTATACAGTGGCTAACCCCCATAGCGGGTTGTACAATCTCATGATATACTTCTTAATGCTCACAGGTAACTTAAAAAATTATATTCAGAAGACTGTATTGTGTTTTAGGATTGGTGTAAGCACTTGATGGTATGCGTCTCTAACTTGTATATTAGATACACTAGTGCTCCAATGTGGGTTAGGGATTAAACCAGGATGATTGTGTTAATCTCTTATGTTTAATTCAGGCTTGATATCAGCAGGTTAATGCTGTCGTCTTTTTACAAAAAAGGTCCTAAGTAGTACTCTTCATTCATTCCGAGTGGTAATCATGGCGTCCAGCTTCTGGATCCAAAAGACTTCCCTTGGTGCTAATAGTTTTGGTAAATTACCAGCCCATGCTTGTGGGTGTAGGACTTCTAGAATTAACATTCTCATTTGTGAGATGTTGTGTTTCTGATCCCTGTAATGTCTGAACACCGGTGATTTTATGTTGTTGGTCCTAATACAGGACTTATTTCCGTTCACCTCTCTTTTGCTTTCCTGTTGGTTTTACCCACGTAGTACATGCTGCAGGGGCAGCGGATGGCATAAATTACATTTTTTGTATCACAGGGGGCATAATGTTTCAGCATAACTTTCTTGCCTGTGTTAGGGTGTCTCACATGGTCCCCTTTAATGATGTTATTGCAATGTTGGCAATGGAGACAGGCGAAGGTTCCCACTTTCTGTTTGCATAGGGTAACTTGTGTTGGTATTTTCTGATTTTCAGCTTTGATTAATTAATCTCTTAGGTTTTTTCCTCGCTTGTACACCATCATTGGTGGATCTGGGAACAATTCTTTCAAAGCATTGTCCTATTTGATGATGTCCCAATTTCTGCGTATAATCCTCTTCACTTGAAAACTCTGGGTAGAGTATTTAAGCGTGTGAATAAGGTTCTTTGGTTCTTTTTTGGTGTTGCTTAGGAGTAGGTCTTCCCTTTCTTGTGTGTTTGTTCTCACAATGGCTTTGTCGATTGTTTCTGGGGGCAAGCCTCTATCCAGGAATCTTTTCTTCATGATGTCATATTCATTTTGTAATGTATCCTTGTCTGATGTTATTCTTTTAAGCTTAAGCAGCTGTCTATAAGGAAGATTCTCTTTCATACGTTTCGGATGAAAGCTATTGTGGTGAAAGCAGCTGTTGACATCGGCCGGTTTTCTGAAGAATTTGTTTTTAAGGCCGAAGCCTGATCTTTCAACTGTTACATCCAGGAAATTCACTGTTGGTCTGCCTATCTCAATTGTTAGACCGATTCTCTGGTTACAACCATCTAGAAACTCCCAAAATTGTAGTAGTTTGCTTTCAGTGCCGTTCCATATTACGAAAATATCATCTATGTATCATTGCAATCACATGATTTTCTCCTTCCATTGTGGGTACTTTAATACATGGGTAATTTTGAATTGATGCATAAAAATGTTCATATACGATGGAGCCACTGATGAGCCCATTGATGTACCCAATATTTGAAGATAGTATTGTCCGTTATGTCTAAAGTAATTGTTATAGAGTATGATGTTCATCAACTCTATTGCAAACACTTTGTGTATGTTGACATCTTGGTTCGAGAGTAGGAACCATTCAAGGGCTTCAATTCCCTCTTGATGAGGTATTGAAGTATAAAGGCTGTTGACATCCATGGTAAAAAGAATAAGATTCTCATCTGTCAATTTCATTGAATTAATTATACTCAAAAAATGAGTAGTATCCTTGAGGTAGGTTGAGGTTTTTTGCACTAGTGGTTGTAGTGCTGTGTCCAGATAGACCACCAGTGGTTGAAAGATACTATCTGTCCTGCGACTATTGGTCGAAAGGGAGGGTCATTGGTATTTTTGTGAATCTTGGGTAACCCGGAAAAAAAACAGGGTAATGGGATATTTCTGAATGAGGAAATCTGCTGTTTTGTCAGTAATCCATGTCTTTAGCTCTGTAATTTATGCCATCCGCTGCCCCTGCGGCATGTAAAACGTGGGTAAAACCAACAGGAAAACGAAAGAGAGGTGGACGGAACACAAGTCCTGTATTTGGACCAAAAATAACTGGTGTTCAGACATTACAGGGATCAGAAACACAACATATCACAAATGAAAATGGTAATTCTAGTCATACACCCACTACCACGGGGTGGTAATTTACCAAAACTATTAGCACAAAGGGAACTCTGTTGGATCCAGAAACTGGACGCCATGATACCTGTCGGAATGAATGAAGAGTACTACTTAGGACCTTTTTTGCAAAAAGACAACAGCATTAACCTGCTGATATCGAGCCTAAACTAAACGTAAGAGATTAACACAATCATCCCGGTTTAATCCCTAACCCACATTGGAGCACTAGTGTATCTAGACTGTAATATATACAGGTTAGAGACGTATACCATCAAGTGGTTACACCAATGCTAAAACACAATACAGTCTTCTGAATATAATTTTTTAAGTTACCTGTGAGCCTTAAGAAGTATATCATGAGATTGTACAACCCGTTATGGAGATTAGCCACTGTATAATTATCATACATGACCATGAAATGTGACTCTATCTTGTTTTTTTGATGGGACTGCTTATGAAAGGGACCAATGACAAACATGGCTTCGGTAGATAGAAATATCAGCATGCAGCAATTATCCTTTTTTTTTAAAAAAGGAGAGTCATCATTTTATAGTCTGACAGCAAGTAAACATTCCATGACTCCAGTCACACTCGCGGTGACGACTCACTGGCAAAGGGTAGGTGTTAAACACTAACATCAACACTAATTTGACTACTATTTCCCATGTCCTTCACATACAGCTGAACAGGGAGACCTTAACTCTCTAAATTTGTTTCTACGCTATTGCTCCCAACATAGAGCATGTGAACGCTAATTCTAATTCTATTTCCCAAGTCCTTCACATACGGATGAGCAGATGATACATAGCTCTCCGAATACGTTTTTAGATTATTTCCACACTCCTGCTCCTTACGTAGAGCTTGAAGTCTTAATTTAAAAAATAAAATCACAATCCCCTAAAGTGCCCAGTACGCTCAACAACCGGCTGGCACATATGATTACCTCTATTCTTTAAGTGGCGAATGTCTTCCGTTTTTTTGACACCTTGTACCAGCAAGATACAGTCCACTTTGGTCTAATAAACATACTATTACGGCATTCGTGCACGCGCAAATTATGTCATACCTCCATTACTAAATTGTACCCAGCACTCCTAACAACCAGTAGGAAGCTGAAGCTTTCTGCATTCTGGACATAAAGTACCGGGTTAATACACTTTTTATTTGTTAAATAAAACACTCTTTGACGCCATTCGCACATGTGCAAATGACGCTATATTCCCAAAATGGCTCCCTTTTAACCAAATGGAGTGATGTAATTTCGCGCATGCGCGATTGACATCACTCGCGGGTATATAAACTAACTTTTCTTGAGAAAATGCTAGATGCAGATCTGAAGGCCTTGCCTGCAGAAGTCCACTGAAGCTCCTGCAGGATTCCTGGACAGATGCTCTAAAAAATAAAGACAAGTAAGTTAGCCAAGACCATCTTTTCAATTTAGCAGCTTCTCAACAGCTATATACTTACCCTTTACTTTCTTTGACACTAGGGACAGCAGTACAACATCAGGAAGCCACAGCATCCTGGGTCTTCTACCTCTAATTACAAACAGACTCTGTAGTTGATCTACTCTGTGGCCACAAGTCAGGTGGACTACAATAAATAAACAAGTAAATTAGGAATTATGGTTTCTTCAATAGAGCTACCGTAACTATTGAGATACTTACCTTCTAAAATGTCTGGCACTAGGGATATAAATCATGTATCAGGAAGCAACATCATCTTTGGCCTCCATCTGCTGACCAGAGCTTGGCGGTTTAGTTGACTACATTCTGGACAGAATTTGGCTGACACCAATTCCTATCTGCTTTAGCACAAGTAAGCATAATTATGTATTATCAGACCTAGAGAGGACCAGAGACCAGTAGCCTATTCATGCTCAGAGCAGCTAGGCTGCATCACTAATAGATGACCTGTACCACATTGATTAGCAAAAATATACATGTTCTATAATACACTAGGTCACTATAAGTCTACCTGCAACTTCATGTTTTATGGATTAAAATGTAGAAAATCATGACTATTGTTATCCAGGTGACAACTCACTCAGTTATTCTATGAATTCCCATTCCGATTTCGGACTAAATAACTAAGCAGAGACATGTTTGTCATTTCCATTATATTCAATGCACTTTTTGTGAAAATATGGAGATAATGGCCATGAGCCACTGGATGCAAATAATACTACGATGTTTTTTGGAAATGTGATGAAATGTATCTGTGCTAGAACGAAATATAAGTTGAAATATGTAATTAATATTAAAATATTTTCTTCTCTCATAGAACTTTGTAAGAAAATGAATATTTTGACCCTGATGAAGAGTTAATTTAAACTCGAAACACGTTGGGCCAGTCGTACCAAATGTATAATAAAAATACTTGTTTTATACCAAATTTAGAAAATTGTCAAATATTAATTGTGCCATTTCTGAAAATTTCCTTTGTATTATGAGGTAAAAAAAGTTATGAATTGTACAACAAATTGTATTCAAGCCAAGAGGAAGGTCTGAGTTATAACTCCCACAATGGAATCTATGACAATAGACCCTGCCCCAAACACAAATACATAAATAGGCCTTTGCCTTGTAGATAGTGTGCAGGGGACGTGGGTCTCCTATATAGGAAACCATTTTCTCTTGTCCTTACTGGACAGCCATACCTCCCTTTTCTGTAAACTGCAGGGAGTGATTGCAGAATTTGTGCTGTAGTTCCTGTGAAATACTCTGAACATGGAAGCTGCTGACAAGTTGACTACTGGAGTTGAAACCAAAGAGGAAGATGAAGAAAAGACATATGCAGCCATTTCAGGGACCAAAGAGCCTGCTGTGTAACTGGAAAATGATTCAACCCTTAATTCCAATAAACCTGAGGGTCCCAAAAACAATGACTCCTACCCAAAGCCTGGTGATATTGACTAGTCTCAAGAAGACCTGCATTCTGAGCTACCCCACGACATGCTGTGACATTGCTGGGCTGCAAACTGCCAACACCATGAGAACTTGTGCCTAAGTGCAGTGCATAGTCTTCCAAAGTCCGAATCCATACAAACCTTTGGTGGACTGCTGCTGGATCTGCACAAACATGACAGAAATCCCTATAAAGTCCCCTCACCAGAGTGCTTGACTGAGAGAGTGAAGAGAATCCGACCAGTGATATTTGTTCTTCATCTGGCTGCTGTATAAAGGTGCCAAATCCACAGAGCTGTGAGAATCCATGAAGAAACCTTTGCTAGTAGCTTACCCAAAGCCTGGTGATATCTACTAGTCTAAAGAAGACCTGCATTCTGAGCTACCCCATTACGTGCTGCAACCTTGCTCGGTTGCAAACTGCTAACACCCTGGGTCCTTCAGCCTGAGTGCGCTGCATAGTCTCCCAAAGTCTGAATCCATCCAAAACTTTGGTGAACTCCTGCTGGATCTCCAGAAACATGACTAAAATCCCTAAAGTCCCCTTGCCAGAGTGCTTGACCAAGAGAGTGAAGAGAATCCAACCAGCGATATTCATTCTTTATCTGGCTGCTGTAAAAAGGCACCAAATCCACAGAGCACTGAGAATACATGAAGAAACCTTTACTGGAAGCCTCCTCTGATGACTGTGGCTGCATGTTCCCATCCAGTGTCCATTCTTTCATCTCCAGACCAAGAAACCAGGGACCGGGTCTTGTGCTGTTGCATCCTGAAGGCATCCATCAGGAAGCTCTTCTTTTCTCGTATGGTACTGTGTGGGCGTGGGTAATACTTTCCTTTAAGTCTGATGTGCATCCTTTGAGGCTGATTGGGTGATACGTGTGTTTCAGTATTTGCCCATACCACTTGCCCAATCTTAATCTGGAACACACATAAGGAGCCTTTTGTAAGTCCCTGAACACATTAACTAACCCTGAAAGTGAATACTTACTTGTTTAAGAAGATCTCCTATGGAACTTTGACTTTCATGCAACTGAACCCTATCTCAACCTTCCTACAGCTTGCACCTAGACCGCTAGGTTGTGAGAAACCTGAGGGTATTCTCACTCCTCAACCCCTTGGATCCTCTATGCAGGTGGCCAGGGAAAGGCCATCACTTTTGGACCCTGTCCCTGGGGGCAGAGAAGCAAGGGAGGATCAACTGGATGCAGGGTCCATGGGAACTGGGAGTGCGGTAACCCTGAGAGAAACATGGTATCCCCCTTTTCCTAGTGACAACCAACCCAACCCTTCCCTACTTTTGTCGGCTATTGTAAAACAGCCCCCCTCATTTCCCCACCATTGACACTTGACAGTACTGGGACGAAAAAGAGGCAACTAAGAGCAATGAAGAATATGCTCTTTTACCACTCTACTACTGGGACAACGAAGATGCCTGCTAAGAGTAGTGAAGGTCATACATGTCCTCTTAATGGTGGTCAGGCAAGATTGAATAATCACCCACACCTGCAGCCTGTTAAAGGACTGCAGGTGTATAAATGGAGCCCAACCCAGTGGCAGAGGAAAATGGCAGAATGACCAGGAGGTCGGTACAGTACTTTCCAACGTGTCATTCCAACGTTTCATGGGAGTGGGGACTCCCTGGAGCAGTTTGTGAAAGGTGAACGAGCTATGCTGGAAGTCGGCCCCTTTCCTTTGCTATTCAACGTGCTTGTTCCCCTGTGGTGGAGGACCACCCCAGCAGGTTCTGAGGGGCAGCAACTGGAGCCCCAACACTGAAGGAAGAAAGCTGTGTGCATTCAAAGAGACCAGTGAGTTTCTGGTAATAGAGAAACTTGGTGCGTGTGTGTGAACTTAAGCATTTCCATAATTACTTTGTATTGGAGTGGAACGTGTGGCAAGATACATGTTTTCAAACCTCTCCAAACATTGAAATGCTCAATAAAAGTGAAACGAGCATCTATACTTGTCCATTATCTAACAGAGGTAAATAATTTGTATCAGAGTGATCGCGTGTGGCAAGGAACACTTTTTTAAAAAGTGTCAGAATGCTGAACAAGTCAATGAAAGTGAAACAAACAGTTATATTTGTCAACTATTAAACCAAGGGGAATATTTTGCATCAGAGTGGTCGAATGTGGCTAGTAAAACGTGTTTGCAGGTGTCTGAACCTTGATCTGTTCAGTTAAAGTGAAACAAACAATTATTGAACCATTAGATGATGGAAAAATAAACCCTAAGCTAATTATTGAATACCGGATTGAATTACAACGTTGCTACTAACCAAATGAAAGCCAAAAGAAGGAGAGGAAACATAAATCCATGTAAACCATCATACATTGGGCCTCATTAGGAGTTTGGAGGTAACCATGGCGCTAATAGCGCCATGGCTGCCTCCAAACCCTTACCGACTCCGCCCTGGTGAATGGAGCTATTACCGTCCCATTCCAAGGTTGGCGGGGGCGGTAATTCCCCATTCACCAGGGCCCTTCCCCATTCCCATTTGAGCCCCCATAGGGTTCAATGGGAATGTTTAAGGCGCTAATAAGGGTACCGCAAATTGCGGTACCGTTATTAGCTCCAAGGTCCCTTTGCGGGTCCCGTCCTTAATGCCTGGAAAAACCAGGTGTTAATGGAGGACCCACAAAGGGAACTCGTAGTAGGGCGGTAAGGGATTACTGGCGCCAGAACCCTTGCCGGTGCCGGTAATCCCTTACCACGCACCCTGTAATGAGGCCCATTGAAATGCTAAAATGAATATAATTCTAAACCAACCACAGTATGCTGAAATATAATTTGATTTGAAAGGAACAGGTAACCAAAGGATATGGAAGCCTAATGTACAGTGACATTTTCAACGGTGGTCAGTCAAAATCTCGAAAACAAAATCTCGAAAAAAAAAAGCCCGAATTCAAAATCTCGAAAAAAAAAATATCGAATTTTTAATTTATTTATTTATATATGTTTTTGGGGTCAGGTAAGTAAAAAAAAGGGGTAAAATAAAAAAAAAATGAAAAAAGGGGGGCTGGGGGGAGAACCCCCCCATTTCGAAAAAAAACACATTGAAAAAAAAATTCGATATTTTTTTTTCGAGATTTTGAATTCGTGCTTTTTTTTCGAGATTTTGTTTTCGAGATTTTGACTATAAACCGTTGAACATGTGTGAAAGTTACAAACTTATCCAAACTGTGCATTTGACAACAACCTTTAACTAACCTGTGGAAGACAAGGACATTTGGTGTTTCCCTTTGAAGTGTGGCACTTGGAGCTTGGGCAAGGGAACCTTGAGTTCTGACAAGGAACATTTCACTTAATAGCTGTTTGAATTATGTGACTTTGAACTTGGGGAAGAGCACCCCGAGACCTGAAAATACGATTGCTCTCTAACTTTAAGAAAGGGAATTTGGGGTCTTTACTTTGTTGAATTGTTTTATACTTGGGGCAGGGACCTGAAAGAAAGTTGCCTTCTGGAAGAGGCTCAGGACTTTGTGTTAAACACTGGTTTTCTTTTTTGGTTGCTGACATCTCTACACATTGTATGGTTATAGTTGTGAGGGCGAGCATAGGTTTTGGACACTGACAGATTCCTAAATGTATCACTTTGATTCAGACTTTCCTTCGTTTGATTTAGGTAGTGGAAACCCACCTTAGCATAGGACAAGTTAAGCCTTTCGTCATCCTGACACTTACATTGAATAAAATGTATCATTTTAAATCTGGAATCTGTTGTGTGTGCCCTTCTTCATGATGCCTTCACAGTGCCTTTTCTGCCTCTGAGAGAACTCATACAATAGACTAGGGAAGGACTGGATAAGCAAAAGATGCTGCCTTTAAAGTATAACAAGTGTAAAAGCACTTACTTGCTAAAGACGTCACTGTGGTAACTGTATCTCTGCAAAAGAAGAAGTTACAAAGGTCATTATGTTTATGTTTACCTTTGAGTTGCATTCTGCTCCTCTAAAAAGTGTACACATTGCTTTACTAACACTGAATGGTGTGCCCCTCCCCCAAAAGTAGACCTACCAGAATAGCCAACGCAAACTGCCTTCAAGTCCCGCGTTTCAAACTTGCCACTATAGGAGGTAACAGCTTCCCGGTTAAGGCGGCGCAGCTATGGAACTCCCTCCCCCATGACGTCAGAGAACCTCAGCCTTTTGCTAAATTCAGACAAAACCTCACCAGGTGGCTGAGAGCCAATGACAACTAACTAGTCCACTTGTCACATTGTACAATACTGTATATAACTATATATTACGTGAACAGGAGCATGCTCCTCGCACCCCTGTCCTGGATCTCTCCCTGTTCATATTTGCTTGCTATAATTCTGCTCATGTCTCCCTGTTCACATTCGATTGCTGTAATATTGCCTATGTCTACACTTCCTGCCTTTTTTTCTGTACTTGCAATGGCTGAGCATATCTGTAACCAAGCTCAGCGCATCTTTGTACCCCCATTTCTATGTACCTGTAACTAAGTTGAGCATATCCTTGTCCGCTTGCGCCCTGATACTCCAGGGTATGGCGCGCTATACAAATTAATAAACTAAACTAAACTAAACTAAACTAAACATAAGTGTTGGTACTGTTTTATCATTGCTTAACTGAATGAGTGTAAAAGCTTACCAACAGAGTTTAACTGCCATGAAATAACTTGTGTCTTTCTTAAAGTGTAACATTGGGTTTTGCTTTCCCTGGTCTGCTTCATACAGAGTCTGAAACAGTCTTTTAGGTAATAGTTGGGTTTGAGTTGCTGGCAGCTCCTCTTAAAAGTATTTAGGCCTTATTCACCTTGAAAAGCTGATGCTGTTCTAAACTTATAACCCTTGCTTTTGTTCCCTGAATTGTGTTGGTGCTATTCTAAAATAGTTTCATTACTTACTTACCTTAGAACCAGTATTTTACACTTCTTAAAATTATACTAGCTATTAAATAAAAGATAGCTATGTGCCAATAGGTCAATTACTTGCCATAAAATACATTGGGCCTCATCACATGTTTGGCGGTAACCCTTAAATGTGGCGGTAACACTATTACTGCTGCATTTAAGGGTCTACCAAATCATGGCCTTGGCTGATTTCCCCAGCTCTAAGCTGAGCTCTGAGGATTTCCCGCCCGGCGGTAATAGGGCCAAAAATCAGCAAATTTTCGGCGCTAATACCGCCTGCAGGAAACCCGCAGGCAGTAATAGTGCGAAAATTCCCTATTGGGCCCAATGGGGAATGAGGAATTCCCGAATGGGCCCAATGAGGAATGGGCACTAACCGTTCTGCCAAACCCGTGATCCGGCGCTAATGGTGCCGGGGGTTTGGCGGTAGGGCTATTAGCACCGGCAGTAATACCGCCGGTGTTACCGCCCAACTCGTAATGAGGCCCATTGTGTCTTTCTTAAAGTGTAATTGGGATCTGCTTTCCCTGCTTTGCCTAGTGCATTCTAAAATAGTTATTAAGTGTTCATGCTTATCATTGAGTAGCTTAAGGCCCTTACAGAAATTGTAATAGTTGCTTGTGTTTAACTCACCTTGGCCCTCATGACAAGTTTGCCGGTAAGCTGCAGGTATGACCAGAGCTCATCGGCAAACTTGCCTTACCATTTCCTCTGCCCGGTATCCCAGAGATTCCGGGATATTACAGGTTGCGGATGATCAGTAAGTTCCCATAACAGGACTCCATGGGAATGGAATCACTGCAGCACTAGCAGCCATTACTAATGGTGCCGGTGCTTCCGTGAAAACTCTGTCAGTAGGGACCTGAACTATCGGCAGGCCTGACCTGCTGGTAGTTCACTGCTCATACCAGCAGACTCAGAGTAAGCCGGCTTGGGAACAATGCCAGAGCCAATTGTAGCAGCCATTTTACCAGCATTATTTCCGGACCGGCGTATTCGTAATGAAGGCCACTGGCTTCTTGCTCCTCTAAATAAGGTTATTCCTTGGTTTGCATTCCATAGGTATTGAATTTTTATGATTGTGTTAATATGATGTTATATTACTTACATACCCAAGAATTATCTTAGTCTACTTGTATTTAAATAAACCTTTTTTTTTTTATAAGTGTTTCAGAGTTTCTTTGGACCATAACATATGTATGCCACATTGTCTCTGTACCAAGCTACAGTCATCTCTCCATCCTAAAATAAGCCTGGCTGCTCTGTCTATGCTACCAAATATTCTCAGGTGGTACAGCCTTATACTAAGTGTAGATTTATGTACTGCCTCAGGTGTATGTTTTGTGAAGCCTTTAGTTGGACTTTAGGAAAACTGTCCTAACAAAACCATAGCTGCCATGAAGCACATGTTCGTGTGTAAAAGGAACACATTGTTAAATTAATATTTCTAGTTAATGCAAATCTCTACTTAAAATGTCTTGAATTATACATCCCAAGAATTAAAACGTGCACTGAACATTAAGAAGTGTATATTTTCTTTTGCACTGAATATTTCTTCTTGCATAAATATTGCACTAGGTCTGAACTTGACATATGTTTTGCTTGTATTATTGTTTGCTTAAAACAAGGCTGCACGTCACATTTAGCACAATCTATGGCTTTTGAGTGAATTAATATCTCGTAAGAAATTAACGGTACTGGTCAACAAGGCCACGTGTATATTTGCTACAGTGAGTGTACTTTTAGCATAAGTAGCACTTTTAAAGTAGGTCACATTTGTATGTGTTTTCAGTAATATAACATTTACTTATTTCAATCTCCTTGTTTTTACAAAATAGTTGACACTAATTATCAATAGCCTCCATGAGAGCCCGAACAACCAATCAGGTTTCTCGGATCACAGACTTTACAAACCAATATAAGCCAGCATTCAGAACAAGCAATTGCCTGCTTGCACTGATCACTGCTCCATTGCATCCCTCTCACCATCTGTCCACTCCCCTGTCAAGCAACATCAAATTGCCTGGTATTCAAATGCAAAAACACCCGCCTACAAGCATTCACGGATTCACGGATTACACCACACCATCCACCTCTCAGGTCTCCTCTGTACCACATACCACTCCTCTCTGGCACCATTGGTTTCCATGGACATGAAGGGCTCCACCTGAAGCCTGGGTCACATTTCCATGCAGGCCTTCCACCATGTAGATCTATTTTTGTAGGGTCAAAAACACGATGTTTGTTCCCTGTAGGAATTTGTCTACCAAATAATGCCCTCAGTGGTGGACTATACTAGCTAGTAATGCCGTATCCCTCATTAATGGCCCTCCCATGACTGGGGCCTTTACCTCAGGCTTGTGGGGTGTTACAGGCCATTACAGACCCACCAGTTACAGTACTGCTATATTAGCAACCTGCTATTGCGAGGCAGACAGTCAGAATCTTCAGACTGCAATTTATCTGCTGGTGAATGTCTGTGTTCAAATGTTTCCAACAGCCGTGGTGTCAGAAGTTGAAAGTGTACACACTTATGGTTTTATTTCGATATCCCTCCTCATTCTCTCAACTCTTCGCATCGGAAATAGAAAGTGTTCTTTTCTGGCACAGCTCACTTTTCTTTTTCTTGGCATACATTTTCTGAAGTCCAAACCCATGTACCATAAAGAAGGATCCATTGCATCCTTGTTCTAATGGTGACAACAGCTGCTCCAGCGGAAGATGGCAGCCAAGAACAGCACTGGAAGCGCTTGTTAAAGGCTTTCATCTTGCTCTGCCTCTTAAGACATTCTCACATTTCCGTAGATCTGACCACAGCTTCTGATTTGGCTAATTGAGACCCTCTCAGGAATGGGCACGAATCCTTGTCTTTTGACACTTCTAATTGAGATGGTGAAATGCCTTATTTTTTTAAGTGTAGTTCTGGTGTGAGGCAGGGATGTGTTCTAGCACCATTTTTTATTTAATTCATTAATTACTTAATTCATTAATAATTGTGCTTCCATATGAAAAGATTCTGCTATTAAATAGCAAGGTATCAGGTAATAAAATCGTGGCAAAAATGTCACTGGTAAAATAAAATCCCAAAAAGGCACTGGTTTGACCGGTTAAAGGTGTTCCCCATTATACCATTTAAGGGGAGCAGGGGTTGAGGGGGTGTCCCCCGCTCCCCTTAAATGGTATAATGGGTCCGGGGGTTGCAGGGGTGTCCCCCGCATCCTTTACATGCATTGTGCCGCAAAAACCACAGCATTTTTGCCCCGATATTTTGTATTCATGGCCATTTTTGCCACGATTTTAAAACATGGAACCAATAGCAATGATGCTGAAAATATTGGTCTCACCTCAAGTGAAGTCCAGGACAGGAAAACAAGACTACATGTTATGTTATGTTATTACTATTTGTAACATGTTCCAGGTGTGAGACGCCATCGCAGGTGGAGTGATACTCATACACAAGCTTGAAAACTCACAAAAAAGGTCATTTTTTTAAGTCTTTACGAAAAGCCAAGAGGGAATGAACACAGCCCATGTAGGTATTTAAAAACTGTACACAAGATCTTGAATTGGACACCTTTATGCACTGGTAGCCAATGTAAAGAACAGCGTGAAGTTGAAACCCGAGCAGATTTAGGCAGTTTAAAGGTAAGTCTAATGGCGGCCTGCCAACATCCATTTCAAAACAGGTAGGTGACTATGAAAGGGTCCTGCTTCAGATGTTTGCTTTACACGCACATTACTTTCCCAGTAGAGATACAAAATTCATTTTACTAAGTTTCATGCTGAAGACCTTTTAGATCAGAGGTAGAATGAAACCAAGGCTGTGATTTAAAAAGTGGCAGATGAAATTAGTTTTTTCTATGGCCAAACCAGCTGCCTTTACCTGTTTTAGAGTAGAGCTTTGAAGCATGCTTGGTGACACGTATGTCGCTGACTTGACTTTGCTCTGCCTCCACCACCGCCCTTCGTCAGCCATTTATGAATAGAGCAAAGGAAACTGCAGCTTTAATAAGGTGTACTAGTGGGTGCTTGATAGGTGTTGGTAAAATGGGCACACACTGCTACTTCCAGAATCAATGAGATTTTCCATAGATCTAGGAATCCCCCAGCCCCTGGACAGACAATATGACAGAATATCTAGTGAAAGTGATATGATAATGATATGATGGGTTATTTATAATGCGCTTAATACCCAAAGGTTTCTAAGCGCGGACTCGGGGATCGAACCTGTGGTGCTCCCTGTCATCTTGCTTCCAAGGTGAGCATGTTGCCCCTGAGCTATCCGACTGCCAGGTGGATTGCCACTTAGAGGTATTGCATTCCCATTCTTTAAATCAGGTGGCTCCACTGGCATTCAGCTTGGTGGCACAGGGACAAAAAAACGCAAGACCAGTGGAAGCGCTGCTCTTTCTAGAGCTCTTCATCAAGGCCAACATCTTGGAGTGATAGTGGTTGGAAGATAATCAGGGATGACAGGGTTTCTGAACATTTGTTATAAGGAATAGCATACTAACTAGAAGGAAGGGTGAAGAGTTCATAGGCATCTGCTCACACAGTGCAGCAATTTGCTTCTGGATCCAGGTTGCCGGCTGCAGTGTCAGGTTTTTGGAGGGTTTAGTGAGGTGGCAGCTTCCTGCCCCTAAGAATCACGTGAAAATGTACAGCCTGCCACAGCGATGTCACAGACCAAGAGAAGAGGCAAAAGTGACCAAAGACACTGATGTCCCAGAAGCATAAGGGCAGCATGTTACCATCTGATGGTTGCACACAATGCACACTTCCTTCGACAACCAGTACACGAATGAAAACGAGAAATATATAAATGCCCCAATCACCCCACAATTAACATTAAAGAAAGAGTGAACATGTTGGTATGTCTTCACTTCTTCACATATTCCATACACCATCAGTAACTATTTCTCTAGTTCAGTCTAAAGTACATTTATGTGCACGAGTGTGGAGAGGGAGCAGGGTCAAAGTGTCATGTTCATCACCATACCCTGCATTCTAGAGCCTCACGTCCACCCCATAGAGAGTCTAAATGTCCACCTGGGGCTGCAGCAGGATGTGTGGAAAAGAATACAGCAGTACCCAGTGTAGATGTGAAGAGAGTTGATCTTTGCGCTAAGTGCAATGGTCACTACTACTGCTGAGTACCTGTTAGTTTTTATGTTGCACAGCAATATTGTTGTGGGTCTAACTCCTAGAGCTGCTATGTACCAATTCGTATTACTGTTGTGTGTACAATTAACATTGGATATTGGCAATCTCTTCCGAACACAGTTTTATCAGTAAAGCAGCAATTATTTATACTCGCCCTATAGTTTTTATACCCGTACATTTAAACACATTCAGATTACTCCCACTATTTTTGTTTAACATGCATGTATGTTTCGTCTTTCGTAGAGGTAGTCAAACAGGTTCAACTCTGATATTGTAAATGTATTAATTTGGCTGCTTGCATCTACTTACACAGGCAGTCCAACCTTTCGTTTCGTCAAGGCCCTCCAGCCCTGCCCCTTCTGGCGTCTCCTCAGGAACACAGCCTCTGTCTGCCTCTTTGTTCTTCGGTGGTCTGTGTGTGCTGTCGGTCTGTGCGCCTAGTTATATAGTTTAAAGGAGGGCCCATCTGCCCACTTGAACCACACCTATTTCCCTTACAGCCATTGCTGATTTGTGACCATGTTTGTCTCATCTTTCCAGCCGATGCTGACTTACTAAAAATGTAGTCTTAATGTCTCATTGTGTTCAGTGGACCTAAAATAGAGCTTCTACTTCTCATAATCTAACATCGATTTTTTTTTAAAGTCGACTCTGAACAGTGGTCGAAGTGAGCGGGAGCGGTCGGGAGCGGTGCTCCTATACTTTTTAAAACTACCCTGTACAGCTCCTATACTTTTATTTTAAAAAGAAACCGTTGCAGAATGGTTTTGCTTTAAAATAAAAGTGTAGGAAGAAGTTGAAACCTTCACTTTCAGTGCACTGCACTGGCCGTTCCCTTAAACAGCAGGTGCAAGTGTTTTGGGGGTGTATTGTGTGTGGGAGGGGTTGTGGCAATGGGGTTTGTGGGGAGCAGGGGCAGGCCAACAGGGAACATAGTTCCACTACTTCTTTTCGTACACTTCCACCACTGACTCTGAACATAATGTCAACAATTTCTGTAATGTTCGAATATTAGTGGCTTCCCACAGCATGCGTTTATCTTCCCATCTGAAAAGGCTGCCCTAAGCAGGAGCCACTTTTTCTTATAGAATAGCATTGCTGCATATAATGTCAACAATGGCCAGATGACTTCTCAGTATAATGATAACCAAAATGCATCTGTATCAACTTCACAAGACTTACACACATGACTAAGCACTTTTTTCAGTCATTCCATCAAATTCGCAATATGGCCGATACTGAACTATGAGTTTAACATTGATCTACTATAGTTCTATACTATAATTCTAATTTATCATCTTTCTTAGGCTGTGTTCTTTCAGAATGTAAACACTGGTTTCACTTATATTCTAAAGCTTCAGATTGAAGTGAAACCTCTTCAAAATACACATTTGTGCTTAGAAAATAGCATTTCACTGTTTTGAGTCTGTGCGCACTTTGTCATAACAAAATGCAGATAATATTTGCTCAACGTGCAAACCTAAATATATAAGAACTGCTTAGGTATGTTTCCATACTACGCTGGTACAATTTATCAGTGTTAGGTTGCCCTCTGCTGTCCAAATAGCAAAGTGCACCTCTGTGCACCCTTCCACTTCAACAAGAGCAATCATATTAACAAACAGAATGAGCACGGTTCTACGCGATCACCTTCACTTTCTACTATCACAAACATTCAGAATAATTTCAAGTTACTTCTTTCCACCCACACTTCTCTTAACACAGGGCAGAGCGGTTCCAGTGTCAATGAACAGTTAACTACTGGTACAATGTTTCAATCTCTAAAGAATGAAACTCTGTAGGATGAATACCTGAAAAAGTGGGGTCTAAACCTGTGAATGGGTGTACCTGGGTTGTTATTCAATGTTAACCACCAATAAGAGATGGGAACAGCTGCAGAACCTGGCACCAATTAGGCGACCCCTGCCTAAGACCTGAACAAGTTTACAAGACACATGCCAGGCTCAAGGCGCTCGCTCCGAATTGATATGTATCATATTACTACCAAATTAAACAAGAAAACCCAGAATATTGATTGTATTGACCTATTTTTTACTAAACCAGTTAATGGCTACTACTATTTGTCTAATCAAGATTGTGATACTTATATTTTGCCAACAAAGGGATGATCACTACAATTAGCCTGAACACGTCCGTGATTTCTATAGTTTGCCCAAATTTGTGCTTTCGATAGTTTGCCAACACGAGTTTCGACCAGCTCTGACTTTTTCAAGGCAAAATTCTTACAATACCAATCTCATAAATGTCAAATCTAATTCCGATATGATGGTTCTTGCTTCATAACTTGTGTATGTTGAATTGTTGGTAGCAGAGTCCATAAGACTCCTGTATTGAGCGGCAATGTCTTCACTAATAGTAAGGTTTAACACGTGTTTCGACCAGCTCAGTCTTTTTCAAGGCAAATTTCTTACAGTAGCCAATCTCATAAAGGTCAAACTGAAATATATATATATATATATATATATATATATATATATATATATATATATACCAAAAGATATCCATTCAACATTTCCTTAATACAACAAACATTTACGTCAATTTACGTCCAGAGAAGGGAAGACAAAAAACGTACCTGCCTGGATTCTCCAGCATCTCTAAAATCCTGGTCCGCCAATGCTCTTGTGTTGTTCAGGGCTTTTCCATCAGGAAGTGAGGGGCTGGGCAGACAAAGAGGGTTTATCCTTGTTTACACAGTCAGCTGGCCACTCCCTTACAACTTCCAGGTTGCTTGAGGAGGTGCTGATTGATGGCCCTCTCTGGTTTTTTTCTGTTCCACCTCTCCTAAAAACACAATGATGCTTCGTTCCATCCCATGCTGCCATCCCTTCTCCCCATCTCTTTTTTAATGTGTCTGACTGTAGAGTTCTTGAATCCTGACATCTGTGCCCAGACCTAATATTCTGTAGTGTGTGCTTTACCTTCTGAAACTTTGAATTACTAAACACGAGAAGAACTTGTTTGCTCAAAATCATTGACATGAAGCATGAAGGGCACGGTTGGCCGTGGATGCCAAGAGCATGTGGCATTGGGTTATAGTGGCCAGCCATCTCCTGGGCGATAGCGACTCGCCATGCATGGAAGTCACATTGCTACGAACCAGTTCCTTGTCTGCTACTAAGCTACTCTGACAAAACAAGAAGTGGAGGGAGGACTTGAAGAATAGGTTTGGGATATCGTATGCTGCAAATTGTCACTTTAACTTCTTATTGCTCTGGTCCAACGCATGCTTAAGAAGTCCATTGTACACATCATCAAACCTACATCCCCTGTGAATTCAAGAAGACATGCAAAGCTTCTGGGTTGTCACCATTTTTGTTGTACTGGCACCCATCTTTTGCAAGCTATTTTTCTCCAGTGAACTGCTGTTCCCCTGTGGGACAGCTTGTCTCTTCAAACTTCTATCCAGTGTTGGCGTCCCCACCATCTAATTGCTGTCACACACTGTAACTTCTATGACCTTCACCTTTCCCAAGCATGAGTCCTCCCTCCCCTCTGAGCATGTGCACAGTCGCCTCCTGGAGCCTGGGTGCTTTTCCTTTCCCTTTTTCTCAGCCATGTGAGCAGCCTGTTTACTGTAGTAACAACCATGTTCTGAGTGCATGCACGGTCCATTCCTTGAGCGTTTTGGCTGACCAGTTCCAGAGCTTGCATGCAGGATACCATGTCAGTCTCTGCATTGCGCATCTCCTGCATCTGTGCACTGCCAATGTTCTGAGCATGGGCTCTGCCCACTCCCTTAGCCTGTGTTCTGACCATCTTTCCATCTCCCTTCAGTTCTTTTGCTGGTCATGTCTCCTGTCTACTTCTGAAGCCTTTATGGGTCGTACCACACAACATGTGTACAGTCTTCCTTCCATCGAGCTGTATGTGTTATCCTTAATGGCGCGGAGAACAGTCCACTGTCTCAAGCATGTGTGCATTTGTCCTTATTCATAAGATGTTGGCACGTAAAAGTATGATATTGAATGTATTACTTTGTATGTTTTGTTTTCTGGCTCCATGGTCCTGATGATGGTCGTCATGTGTTTAATAACTTAAAACCGTAGGTCAAAGTATGTTACAAGGATATTTCACATCACCAAGTGGTCACGTTCACAGCTCCACTTGAAGACTAATGATAGGTTATTAACATATGGGAGGAGAAATCTAAGTCTCATCTCATACGCCTTGGAATGTTCACAGAGCATTTACATTCAACAATCTGTGGCCAATACAAACCATTAGCACCCTAGCGGACACACAGCTAATCAGGTGCACGAAAATGTTAGACCAGAAAAGCAAACCTATAGTCGAATGATATGTATGATATGTTGTCCAGAAGCCAATTGCACCATGTGACAAACATCGCAATCGTAGAATTGTCAATGTAACCAAAGGGCGTCCATTTTGTGAAATGTCGGCCATTTGCTTTTTCTCATTCTGTCAAAACACTTTGCAAATGTATTCTATGCTTTAGACTTGCACACCGTGCGAGGCCACGGCTTAAACAATGAAATACTAACACAGACAGGCATGTCAAACTGTGCAGAAATACATTGTTTTTCTCTCTCACTAAGTCCTTGAAGTCGAGCAGAAGCCGCATCTAATCAGTAGCCCAGGTGCCGGTTTGTCTTGCAAGCGCTGTTATAAAAGGCAGTTAAACATGAATTATATTCTCCTAGCGGTGCTCCTTCGTGGAGAGTGTGTCATGACGCCTACCCCCGGAGCACCAGGCCAGGCCCAGCACCCCCGGGAGCAGGCATCACGCTCCCGGGTAAAAGCCCAGCGGCCCTTTATAGGGGCTCTTTGGACTCTGTCCTGGCGCCATTGGCGCCAGGCTCATGTTGGACATCAGTCCTGGTGCCATAGGCGCCAGGCTCATAAGGGGAAGTGTTTGGTGCACTTACCTGAAGCAGACCATGCTGCACACTCACCTGATGCAGACCATGCTGCATGAAGAACCAAGCCAAATGAGGCTTAAGAGGGACTATTTTTCTGAAGGAACTATTTTGTTACTTGGGTGGGGCTGTGGAAGAATACTCACCTGGAACTTCTTCCAAGGCTATTTAAGCCACGCCCGGACAGCCACAAGTGCTTCGCGTTGTCCTGCATCCCAGCAGCTGAACGCTCACTGTGTCTGCTCCTGCACCTGGACTCCAGCCACGCCAGCCTCGAACCTGGAACACCTGTAAGGAAAGAAGAGAAGAGAAATGTGAAAACCAAGAACTTATTCAACCTTCTTACCTGCATCCGGAATCTTCACGCCAGCATTCCTGAAGGAAGACTTCCATTTAAAAGCACTGCGTTGCTCGCTGCAGCGCCGCGCTTCACTCACCTGTTCCCGAGACGCCGCCCGGCTCCATCGCGGCTCTCAGCACCGGTCACCACATCTCCGCACCTAGAGGAGAGAAGAAGAGACAAAAGATGAGCAAGGGAACACAAGAGGAAAGCCGAATTTTCAGCCATATTACTTACCGGCTTTCTTGGTGAACCATTCCACATCTCGGGTCGGCGCCGCATCTTTGGCAGGTACCGCACCCCGGCCCCTATGGGGAAAGGACAAAAGATATTACTGGGGAATTATAAAGACATTTAGAGGGGTCACCCTCATCACTAACTCACCTGATTTTACCACCGGCAATTTAACCCCTCAATGCATCGCCTTTGTTCTGCACCTGAAATAAATTACAGATCACAGGTTAAGAAAAAACAACATAAAGGAGGCTCACACTTGAACTTTTGCATCTTCATACTTACGGCGTATCGCTCAGGAAAGTCAAGTGGATTTGCCAGCGCCATTCTGAAAACCAGTGAAGTAACTGGACGAATGCGCGCCCCTGCACCAGAAGCAGAATGGAGAGTTCATCCTTCCAAACCATAAGGTGAGCTTAAACCGGGGGTTTTGGAGGAAGTCAGAGAAGAACGAAGTGGGAAAGGGGGGAGCAAGCACACTATTCAGCAGACAGTTAATCCCCTTTCTCATCTGCAGAAGGATATTCCTACGGGCCAGACAAGCAAGATTTGGGGGCCCTGTTCAATCGGTGGTCCGAATTCTGCGCATCACGCTTGAAGAGGCCACAGCAACCCAGACCAGACCAGCGCCTCCGTGGGAGCCAGGTGAAAATTACAGAACGCGAAGCCTTCCTACAAATTCCCACCCAGGCGCAATGGAAACTTCTGAGACTGACCAGTTGGCCCAACTACTGGGGGAATTACGGGCCGAAGTACACGCCGCTCGTCAAGAGACTAATACTCTCAGGAGGGAAGTGATTGTAACAAAGGAAAGAGCTGATGACCTGGCTAGACAGCTTTTGCAAGGTCAAGCTGGACAAACTCCTTTACCTGGTTCCGGAGGGAACCCCGCTCCTGTGCTTTCCAGTAACCCGGTGCAGATTAATCTACCTGGAAACATGCCGCTGGCCCCACCCGAACGCTTTGCTGGGGACCCCAAACGATTCGCCGTATTCATGAATCAGTGTCGTTTGCATTTCCTGTGCAGACCTGGGGCCTTCCCTAATGACCAGACCAAGGTAGCCTTTGTGTTGTCATATCTCAGCGGCAGTGCTGCCGATTGGTCAGTTTCACTGGTAACTCAAGATGACCTGATTCTTCATGATTTTCAAGGATTTCAAGCAAGCATGGAAAGGTTATTTGCTCGTCACTCCCAGGGGCAGCCTCTAGATGACGAACTTCTATCTCTGCGACAGGACAATCAAGACCTCCTTTCCTACATTGCAACCTTTAATAGACTAATTGTGGAAACTGGGTGGCCAGAGGATAAAAGAATCACGTTATTTTATCGAGGTCTACGCGGAGAACTTAAAGATGTCCTGGCCCAAGTTGTAAATCCGCCCCAAGAATGCTCAAATTATATAGACTTAGTGGTCCAATTGGATCACAGACTGCAAAACAGAAAAGCAGATCGGTCCAAGTTTGAGACCCGGGTGTTAGTCAAGACCCACGCTAACCTCAAGGGGGCTGAAGCCTCTGAGCCAATGCAAATCGGAGGAGTTAAAGAAACTCTAACTCAAAAGGAACGTGAAAGAAGACGGCAGATGCACTTATGTCTTTATTGTGGATCCTCTGGACACTTTCTACGAGATTGCCCGGCAAGGCCGCCCAGGAAGGTGGTAGGAGCCGCTGATAAAATCCATGAAACCTCTGTATTGGGAAACGACCCCGCCCGACAAGCGTAGTGGTCCGCTTGCCGAGCTTGAAAACGAACTCTCAGACCTCGCATTTCATTGTGCCAATGGTCCTCGTAGATCCGGAACAGCCTAAGCGGTTGCATGCAATAAAGGCATACATCGATAGTGGGGATATAGGAAACTATGTGGATTGTGAATTGGTCTCCAGGATTAACCTCCCTCTGAGTCCTAAAACCAGCAAAGATGTCATCACCACAGTTGATGGAACCGAAATTGCCTCGGGACGGGTAACACATTCCACAGCTGAGGTGACACTTGTAGGTCCGGACGGCCATCGGGAGGCAGTTGTGTTTGATGTAATCAAGGCTCCACAGTTTCAGGTTATTCTCGGAATCCCTTGGTTAGAGACACATAATCCTCGAATTAATTGGCGAGTGAAGAGAATAACATTTCCGGAGTGTGCACGAACCTGCTACCCAGAAAATCTGAAGATCAGTCTACCATCAGTAACCTCTGTCTCCATGCAACTACCTCCGGAATACCAAGACTTTCAGGACGTCTTCCAAAAGGAACAGGCCAACACGTTACCTCCTCACAGATCATACGATTGCCAAATCAATCTGGTGCCCGGTGCACAACCCCCTTGTAGCAGGATTTATGCCCTTACTGAGCCGGAGAATCTGCATTTGAGACAATATTTAGATCAATACCTAGCCAATGGATTCATTCGCCCGTCAAAGTCTCTGGCATCCTCGGCTTTGTTCTTCGTGCCAAAAAAAGAAGGCGACCTTAGAACTTGTACCGATTACCGCGCATTGAACCAGATAAATGTTAAAAATCGTTACCCTCTGCCTTTGATCCCTGAACTCCTTGACCAGGTGAAGGACGCTTGCATATACACCAAGTTAGATCTCCGGGGGGCTTATCATCTGGTACGAGTAAAAGAAGGCGACGAATGGAAAACGGCCTTCCGTACAAAATATGGACTATTCGAATACCAGGTGATGCCTTTCGGGTTGTGCAACGCGCCTGCTGCCTTCCAATTCTTCATGAACGATGTCCTTCGGGAACTCATCGATGTCTGTGTTGTCGTGTATATCGATGACATTCTGGTGTACTCCTCTTCGGAATCAGATCACAGAAAACATGTCAGGACCGTCCTTGAGAAATTGTGCCAGCACAAACTGTTTGCAAAGCTGGAAAAATGCGTTTTCCATACCACCGAGGTTGAGTTTCTTGGATTCATCCTGACACCTAAAGGGGTCCGAATGGACTCACGGAAAGTGGATGCCATCCTCAAATGGCCATCACCTAGTTCGGTGAAAGGTGTCCAAAGCATGCTTGGTTTTGCCAATTTTTATCGCAGGTTTATCCCGGAATTTTCACGGGTGGTGCAACCCATCACTGCACTCTTGCGGAAGAATAAACGTTTTGAATGGACCGAGGAAGCTGAACAGGCCTTTCAGGAATTAAAAGATAAATTTACGTCCGCACCTATTTTGAAACAACCGCGTCCTGATCTCCCATATATAGTCGAAACCGACACATCCAGCTTAGCCATGGGAGCTGTCCTGTCTCAGAGAGACCCCGAAACCAACCAACTGCACCCCGTAGCATTTTGGTCCAGAAAGTTCTCGCCGCCGGAGATAAATTATGCAATCACCGATGAGGAATTATTAGCCATTAAGTCCGCCTTTAAGGCTTGGCGGCATTATCTTCTTGGCGCCAGGCATACCATCACCGTGATCACTGATCACCGAAATTTACAATATTTAAAAACTGCCAAGGCTCAGTCTTCACGACAGCTCCGATGGGCCTTATTCTTTGCTGAGTTCGATTTTGTAATCACTTACCGTCCCGGCTGTAAGAATGGCAAAGCGGACGCGCTATCTCGAATTGGAATGGGAGAAATGGACACAAACTCAGAACCTGTGCCGATAATTCCCGAACAAAGAATCTTGGGGATAACCACTTTACAAACCCTTGAAGACATTCAAGCACGGGTAAAACTATTCCTGGACTCTTCAGCCTTGCAGGATTGGATCAAAAGGGGGTCTGACTTTTCAATCAACGATGGCTGACTTTACTTCCAAGGATGTTTATTTTTGCCAGAAAAGGAATTGCAAGAACTGGTTATTTCCCGTCATCACGATACTCTGATGGAAGGACATCCTGGCATTGCCAAAACAGAGGAAAAAATTAAACGACAATTCTGGTGGCCGTCCTGGCGAAAGGATATTAAATCTTTCGTGATGTCCTGTGGAGTTTGCGCCCAAAACAAAGGTCAAAAAACAAAACCCGCCGGTCTTCTTCAACCCTTACACATTCCACCAGCACCTTGGCACACCTTGTCACTAGATTTTATCACGGACCTGCCCTCTTGTAATGGATACAATGCTATTCTGGTTGTGGTGGATTTATTTTCCAAGATGGCCCATTTTATTCCGTTGAAAGGATTACCTTCAGCTTTTGTTCTTGCCAAGGAATTCCTCGAAAATATCATCCGTCTGCATGGATTCCCGTCCATACTAATCTCCGTTCGGGAAAGCCAGTTTATTTCTCATTTTTGGAAAAAGTGTTGTCAACTGGCACAAATCGACGTAAGACTCTCAACCAGTCACCACCCACAGACCGATGGTCAGACGGAGAGAACGAACCAGACCCTTGAACAATATCTACGATGTATGTTGCACCAATCGGAGGGTAATTGGAAGGATATTTTATGGGTGGCTGAATATGCATACAATAACTCGATACACTCTGGAACTGGTCAGAGCCCCTTTTATACCCTATATGGACATCACCCTCGTACTTCAGCTTTTGACTCACCTTTGAGCCTCGAAATGCCCGCAGTGGACCATTTGCATTCTACGATTACTCAAGCCTTCAAGGATGCTACTGCACACTTACAACATGCGAAAGGGAAATACAAAAAGAATGCGGATCTGCATCGAAAGGAGGCGCCTCCATACCAAATAGGGGATCAAGTATGGTTGGCTACCAAACACTTATCGCTCAAGGGACCTCAGACTTTTAATCCAAGGTATTTAGGCCCTTACTCGATCAAAGCTATAATTAACCCAGTGGCAGTCAAGCTAGATCTACCAGCTAACATGCGGATTCACCCCGTTTTTCATGTGTCGCTTTTGAAACCAGTGCAACCAAGAACCAGATTAATAAAGCCACCAGAACCAATCCAGATAGATGGGGAGCCTGAATTCGAGGTGAAGAACATTTTGGACTCTAAGATCTCAAAATCAAAACTTTTCTGTCTAATTGATTGGAAGGGGTACGGGCCTCAGGAAAGATCTTGGGAACCCAGCGACCACGTACATGCACCTCGCCTAGTAAAAAGGTTCCATCGGAATTTCCCGAACAAACCGAAACCTCCTGAGGGAACGACCTTGGGAGGGGCCTTGGGGGGAGTGCTGTCATGACGCCTACCCCCAGAGCACCAGGCCAGGCCCAGCACCCCCGGGAGCAGGCATCACACTCCCGGGTAAAAGCCCAGCGGCCCTTTATAGGGGCTCTTTGGACTCTGTCCTGGCGCCGTTGGCGGCAGGCTCATGTTGGACATCAGTCCTGGCGCCATAGGCGCCAGGCTCATAAGGGGAAGTGTTTGGTGCACTTACCTGAAGCAGACCATGCTGCACACTCACCTGATGCAGACCATGCTGCATGAAGAACCAAGCCAAATGAGGCTTAGGAGGGACTATTTTTCTGAAGGAACTATTTTGTTACTTGGGTGGGGCTGTGGAAGAATACTCACCTGGAACTTCTTCCAAGGCTATTTAAGCCACGCCCGGACAGCCACACGTGCTTCGTGTTGTTCTGCATCCCAGCAGCTGAACGCTCACCGTGTCTGCTCCTGCACCTGGACTCCAGCCACGCCCGCCTCGAACCTGGAACACCTGTAAGGAAAGAAGAGAAGAGAAAGGTGAAAACCAAGAACTTATTCAACCTTCTTACCTGCATCCGGAATCTTCACGCCAGCATTCCTGAAGGAAGACTTCCATTTAAAAGCACCGCGTTGCTCGCTGCAGCACCGCGCTTCACTCACCTGTCCCCGAGACGCCGCCCGGCTCCATCACGGCTCTCAGCACCGGTCGCCACATCTCTGCACCTAGAGAGGAGAAGAAGAGACAAAAGGTGAGCAAGGGAACACAAGAGGAAAGCCGAATTTTCAGCCATATTACTTACCGGCTTTTCTTGGTGAACCATTCACATCTCGGGTCGGCGCCGCATCTTTGGCAGGTACCGCACCCCGGCCCCTATGGGGAAAGGACAAAAGATATTACTGGGGAATTATAAAGACATTTAGAGGGGTCGCCCTCATCACTAACTCATCTGATTTTACCACCGGCAATTTAACCCCTCAACGCATCGCCTTTGTTCTGCACCTGAAATAAAGGACAGATCACAGGTTAGGAAAAAATAACATAAAGGAGGCTCACACTTGAACTTTTGCATCTTCATACTTACGGCGTATCGCTCAGAAAAGTCAAGTGGATTTGCCAGCGCCATTCTGAAAACCAGTGAAGTAACTGGACGAACGCGCGCCCCTGCACCAGAAGCAGGATGGAGAGTTCATCCTTCCAAACCATAAGGTGAGCTTAAACCGGGGGTTTTGGAGGAAGTCAGAGAAGAACGAAGGGGGAAAGGGGGGAGCAAGCACACTATTCAGCAGACAGTTAATCCCCTTTCTCATCTGCAGAAGGATATTCCTACGGGCCAGACAAGCAAGATTTGGGGGCCCTGTTCAATCGGTGGTCCGAATTCTGCGCATCACGCTTGAAGAGGCCACAGCAACCCAGACCAGACCAGCGCCTCCGTGGGAGCCAGGTGAGCGTTACAGAGTGGTATTTTCTGCTTCAAAACTATCTGACCCTTAGCTCATGAGCCAAAACACACAGATAATATAGTAAGGAATGTTTCCCTGCTAAGAACACGATATCCTTGCTGAGCCAGAGCTCCATGTTCCCCATAACAGAAAGCTGTCTCTGCTGCCTTTGCTAAAATAACCATGTTTAGGCTGAATGAAGAATTGTCAGAACGTGTCATAATTGTCATAGTTGTCAATCACTGAACCCTAGCCTGTATGACATGTATGAGGTTGGGTCAAATTGCCTTAACAAAGGATATGTCTAATGTATATATAGCTGCTTGAGTGCTGTTCGCTCTCTCTCGTATCTCATGTTGTTTGGGAACACACGTCGTGAGGCGTTGAGACCCAGTCGGCTGACTGAGAAACCTTTGAAATAAACCAGACTTGTTTGGAAAACAAACCTCGTGTCTGACATGCCATAGTATATGGTTATTGTGCCTTAGTTTCCATATGTGGTCTTTATGGCCTAACAAATATGGTGCCCGAATAGGGACCTTCCCACTAATGCTCCATCGTATACGTTGAAGTTGAAGGAAGGCAAAAACAAGTCAAGCACAAAGCTGTCAAACCGGGATCCGAAGGTGTTCGGGGCACCCCTGTAGAAGTGATGAGAGACTCCTATGCAGATCTGTACACAGCCGATCCCTGATCAACGAGCAGCGCCCACAGAGCATCAAGGCGAGGGTCTTGGAATGAGACAGATTGAGCCAGACACTCAGTCACAACGATTCTTGGTTGCGTCTGTATATGGGCGAATTGCGTCCTGAGTGACGAATTGGTTGAACAGGTGAGTCGTGCCCCGATTCTTAAATGTCCTGATATTGGTAGAGAGTTGCACTTGCAAGTTTAAATGCCCAGGGTAAGAAAAGGGTAAGAATTAACCATGCCTGGAAAATTGTCTTCCTTTTTAGTGAGTTTTTTTCACTGCGGTAGACAATCTTTGGAAACTGGCCAGGTCGCGCCACCCGAAGGGTCGCCGGCACATGAAATGTATATCAAGTATGGTATAGGGGCAATAGTGTTTAATGTGATTTGGCATAGGCAGACCAGATGTGTATCAGACCTTCAGTGGCCTAATAATGGGAGCTTTGAATTAGTACGTATAGAACACCTAGAATCAGTATTGCTATGCAAAAAGGCCCGACCTGCAGCGTTCGCCGTTGTAAGAGAATGGAGGAAGGACGCTAATCTCCGTTTGAGAAGTAGGGAGAAACACGCGCGCAGACATAAAACAAATGTAGAGAAAGCGCTAGAGCATGATCAGCATCAGCAGACAAAAGCCATTAGGAACATGGACAGGGCTTTCCAATTAGATGTACAGAAAATATATCCCCAGCAAGACTTGCATACATCAGATGAACTAATAAACAACATATTAAATGAGCAAAGAAATTAACATCAAAGTACTGACCCAGTTGCACCTCCTCCTTATGTACCTCCCATTCCCGTTGTTCCATCTGCACCTGCAGTAAGCAGTTCCTATCCCCCTATGACTGTGACATAATTTCCTTCACCGCCTCCAGAGCATGAGTTAGTCGCTTTAGCAGGCAGTTTGACAGAGATGGGGCCTACACAAGGAAGTATTAGACAGACTGGTAGTATGATTAGCAAAAGAAGGAAAGAAGAATTAAAAGAATGGGCCGAAACGTATATTGATGATGACAATGAAGTGGCTGTGCACAGTTCCATATCTGATCATAGAGGCCTTGGTGAACAGCAGGTATTGTTAGAATGCATGGGGAATTATCTTGTGAAAATATGGAGTGATTTGACCAATACAGTAGTACCGCAAGGATTGCGTGATTTGGTTGTTCTTTCGAATTTGCAAGATAATGCGACGAAAGTACGAGAACACATAGGCCGAATATTTGTGTTTAAGCGAGAACTTGATTGATTGCATAAAGAATTATTGAGAAAAGATAAACCGCATATGTCGTATGTCCAGCAACGGTTTTTACCACCGTTGAAACCTGTTAGTGAATAGATGCGAATTGGTATGCTAGATGCGCTTAGATGGATTATGGATGCCGCCATTTCCCCAATTGAAGTGCATGATACATTTAGTTAGTATACACCAGAAATGCAGAGAAAGTTATTACAGGTTATGGTAGATTACCTACAGGATGAATGTATGAGGAATAAGATATGTTGTCCCGCTGATCTAATGACAGTTTATAAAAGAGCATTTTCACCTGAAACTGGAATGACTGCTTTTTCACTTGATTTAGCTTTGTTGCTTAATAGACGAACGAATGAAGAATCGCCTAGTTTGCAATTACCCATGAGGGAGGTGCCTCCCACGTTTGTCCCAAAACTAGAGATTGCTGACAGTGGAGGAGCTCCAGCGCGAACGATAGAAGCTCATTATATCACACAGTTTGTACATGTCCCTTTTTCTAGGCAAGAGGTAAATACTATGAAGCAGACGATCCCTGATATTAGGAAAAATCCATTCTATAAAGAAATTTAATCTGTTTTGAATTCATCTGTTTTTCCATTGACTGACATTGATTTACTGTTTCCCGTGATTCTTCCTGTAGACATATGGAAACAGGTTAGAAATATAAAAGACGCTCTGATGTTAGGCGATACATGGGAGAATTTGATAAGAATTGATAGTGAGAGAAAGGCTGGAGAAAAGCCACCGCAAGTAATGTTGGCCTTGTCATCGCAAATAGTAGAGAAATTTAAAACTTTAGTGCCCTAAAAAAGAATAGTTTTTGGTAAATTGACTGCTTGTTTACAGGGCTGTTACGCTCACCTGTTATCCACAGGGACGCCACCCAGCCGGGTTACTCACTGGTATGCTTCTCAGCTTTGCCCTGTTGTGGTCTGCGGGGAAGGTTCTGCCTTGTGGTAGAATTTGGTGTGCTCTCCGTCCTGCCTTCTTTGCAGGGACGCGTTGTCTTTCATGGGCGAGTGTGGTCCAGTTACTTCACTGACGCCGGCCCGTTTGAAATTGTTCAGGTAGGTCTTATTGAAGTTCTTTAGTTTTGTTGCTATCCTGCATGCCTTTCTTTGTTTAAAATGTCTCTTTTTCTCCCTTAGGTATGCAGAGGTTCAGTGAGGCGAGCTGGCTTGGTTGAGCCCCGCTGGTAAATGATGGTGCATTAAGAGCGCTATGATGCGGTAAGTAAGCGCTATGCGCAGCACTGTAAAGTCTTGCCTTTGCTAACCTGTGTTTTCCTTCCTTGTAGGCCGCAGTGTTCTTCAGCGCGAGTGGAATGTCCGGAGTGGTGCCAGCCGAGAGGCGCCAGCAAGGTAAGCCTTTTGAGCAGTTCGTAATTTGTAAATGTCTCTACTGCTTTCTTTAATGTTGCCTCTATCTTCCTCTTTCAGGTCGTTCTGTCCGGGAGGCGTGCAGATCGAGGAACCTGTTCTCAGTAGTTGCGAGTGTTTAAAGATGAAGACTGCAGGTTAGATGCTGCTGCTAATGATGTTCCTTTTGTCTCCTTGCAGGTTCTGCTTCTCTGAGGTTCGAGGGAATATCTGGACACGGTGAGCATCACGTTGCAAGCTGCAAAGTAACGCGAAGCGTGTTGTCTTGCTCAGGTGTGGTTTAAATAGTCCCAACAAAATAGTCCAGGTAAAGTAGTCCCTAGGCTACCACACCCAAAACACTAGACCACATAGCTTGGTTCTTGGGAACCAAGCTATGTGGATGCCTCCATGTTGGCTGACTATACAATAAAGTAGTTCCCAAGCACATTGTTTGTCATGGTGTATGAGCCTGGCGCCATAGGCGCCAGGACTGGCCCCATGAGGGCTTTTGAAGAGGATGAGTCCTGACTCCACCTGGCCAATGGGTTTGCCAGAGGGGGTTTTGGGCGAGGGTCATGACAGGGCAAAGAGGAAGGAGCGATGGATTATTTTAATCGGTTTGAAGAAGTATTTGGTGATTTTAGTGGTGAAGATCCGGGAAGAGATTGTTTGTTGATAGGTTTGTGCGAGGATTTTTACCAAAAATCCAAAGTTTAATACTGACATCTGAAAGTGCATGGGAAGCAAATACACAAAGTGAAGTATTACATATGGCGCAATATTATGAGACCAGAGTAAATTCAGAAAAGGATAAGGAACTAAGGGACAAAGGGAATTTGAAAACAAGAGTATTGTTACAGCAAATAGCTAACAATTATAGAGGTGGTGGGAACGCACCATCCAGAGTCCAATTTGTATTAACGTCCAATATGCAAGGGGGTCCAATATGGATTAAATGTGCCTATTGCAGACAAGAAGGCCATTGGGGAGCACAGTGCCCGCATATACAGAATAGAAATGGGACTTTTCCGAGAAGACAGAATAGAGGTCGTCCGGAAATACTAGGACAGAATAGAAACCAAAAGGCACCACAAGTTCAGGAAAATCAGGGTAATCAGAATCAACAATTGTGATGCTGGAAATGCATCTGAGGGACAGGGCCTCTGAATCCTTGTCCTTTTTCTGTTTTTACTGTGTGTTCTGTTATGTTTTCTGCCCCGGAGTCCATGTGGGACTCCTGGCAGTGCAGCTCTCTCTTTTGGTTTGGTGAACAGACCCATGGGATACCCTTATGGCACCCATGGGTAGGGGTACAACCCTGTGCCCCTAGTGTATGTTTTTGGGCACCTGTGGGTGGCCCCAGAGCAGGGTATGGGCTGGTGGCAGCTCCATGCTGAAATTGACAGGTGCTCTGGGTGTCCTCCATTTTGGGACACCCTGGCCCTGCCATTGGGATCTGTTGATTCCTGATAGGAAACAAGATGGCCCCTGTGGCCTCTTGCTTTCTATGGCCTGTTATCTTGTTTTTCCCAAAGTCCTGGAAAGCCCTGTCTCTGTCCCTTCCCCCTGACTGGCTGTTGGGTGGAAGTTCCATGTATGGTATTGTTGTGAAGGCCCAGCTAGACTGACTGGAGCCTTCCCAGTGACTGTATGTTGTGGGTACCTCCTGTGGGTGGGACCTGGGTGAATGGAGTGTGTGACCAATATACACTTCTTGTTGTGGTTGTCTGGTTTCTGGCATGAGAGACAAAGACTGAGACAGCCCTGCCCGAAACTGGCCTGAATGCAGTGTGTAGTGTTGAATGGCTGGGTACTTGTCCCAATCCACATTCCCTGTTGTGAGTGTCTGGAAGGGAGGAGTGTGGCCTGAATGCACTGTGTGTCTGATTGGTTGACTGACTGCATGAATGCCCTGCAGTATGATTGGGAGCTGAGTGTGTGCCAGCAGCGTGGATGAGAGAGAGGATAGTATATCTGGGGACCTCTCACCACTGGAAAAGTGTTCAGAAGGGACCTTTGGTTGAGAAGCGACCATTGTGCTCCTAAAGCAGCCAGGGAGCTGAGTCTCCACTCCACGAGTAACTGGAACTGCTGATCCTCGACGTCCAGCTGGAAGAAGAAGACTTGCTGTGGCATTTGCTTCGACCGATCCGAAGGCTGACGAATTCGTCGAGGGCTGACCCGAGAGAGGACCTGGTAAGGCGCCCTCTTCCCGTGCTCCGAGGGACCATCGAGCACCGCTCCATCTTCGCCGAAGCGCCCTGGAAGACAGACCCTCGAAAGGCTGTCGACCCGAGACGGGACCGCCGAGGAGATCGAAGTGAAGCACCCGGACATCGACGCCGTCGAAGTCCATTGCCGTCGACCAGGGTTCGCAGGTTTGTGGAACCGCTGGAGGCCCGTCGAAGTTGTGTTGCCCAGCCGTGGGAACCACTTGACGCCGTGCCGCCGACGACCGGAGCCGTCCGCTCCATTGCCTAAGAACATTGAATCGAAGGACTCTCTCGACCGCATCGTCGACCGCTTATCCTGCCGGAGAAAGTCGAGGACGACCAACGCGCCGAGGAGAAACCTGCCGGTGGGTTTCCCGCCACCCGACGACCTCAAAGACTCGGACGACTCGACGCCCTTGCTGGGCTCCCGTCTCTACAATCTTTGCGGTCCAGAACTATTGTCATCGAGGTGCCCCGCACACCTCCGCCTTGCAGGACGCCGACGCCCCGACGCCGACGAGCACCGCTCGGACGAAGCTGCCGCCTCTTTGACATCGTTCTACCTCGTTTGTCGACAGACGTTCGACGCCCCGTGCCTCCCGCTTGAAAGGGAAGGCATTCAAGAAGGGCCGTCGATTCCCCGTCGCCGAACAGCGAGTCCCTCGACGTTTGTCGATGCCTTTTCGAGGAACTCGACTCCACCAGGTACATTGGGGGGGTAAAAACATTATAGGAGAGAATAAGACTTGCAGAGCAATATATGGACTGGGCTTGTGCTATATCTTTCTATACAGGTTGCCCAGGTGGGGGGATCTCCACGCAGAACTGTGCCTAGTGTTAGGGGTCAGTATTCTGCCTATTGCTCAACCATCTTATTTTCTCTCCTCTCTCTATTGCTGGTTTCCCTCTATTGGTCTGTGTGACATTGTACAGTATTGTTGATGCACTTCAATGAGATCTAGGGTGGTACCACTTTAGGATTGTAAATATTTGTCATTGTAGATTTTGCCAGAGTACAAAGTGAGTTATCATGATGAATGTACATAACCTTAACTATTGATTATATAAAGACTGTGTTCTAACCAATACAGCGTGTGGATATTCCTTTGTGGGGGCTTGGGGATACACTGTACTTAAGAACCAGCCTGCATCACCTCCTGAGAAGCTAGGCCTTGATTGCTCGACCATTGCTACCGAATAGAGAATCTTGGCTGGGGTCTCCTGTGCCTCTCCTCCACCATATAGGGAGCGGAAGTACAGACACCCCCCACCGGTCGTTGAGGCCCGTTCTCTCACACTGGTGGCAAGCGGTGGGATGCTTATGGATTTAAGAATCAGTGTATAACCGTGCCACTTACAAAGGATATTTGCCCTTTATTGAATTAAGGTTTAGTTGTGTACAAGGTAACTGCATTACAAACAATGGAGTCTATTGCGAATGGCAAATTAACTCGGATGAGCTTGGAGGCTCTCCAGAGTGCTTGTGAAGCCAGGGAGTTAGACTTTGTGGATAAGTCTAGGGCTGAGCTGATAGCTGCCCTGGTGGACTACCAGACTGATAGTGAAACTCTTGATGAGGGGGGGAATGCAACCAATGAGGACTCTGCCCCTGGGGTTTCTGCTGAATCTGTTTCTGGGAATGCCGCCATTCCTGCTGCCTCTGTTCCAAACTCCAGCAATTCCTTAGAGCTTGAGTTATTACGGATGAAATTGGCCTTTGAATACCGCAAGTTGGAAATAGATGCTGAGCTTAAGAAAGAGGAGTTGGCTCAACAAGTTGCACTCAAAAATAAGGACCTTGAACTCAAGAGCCAGGACACTGAATGTCAGAGGATCCAGCTAGAGAAAGCTAGAGTGGAGACTTCAGCTAGAACCAGTGAGAGTGTCAGGTCCCCAGCCACCAAGTTTATGAAAGATTTGGTTGGTGTATTTGTGGAGGGTTTGGATATCCTCCAATGGATTGAAGCGTTTGAAATGGCTTGTGAGATTCATGATGTGGATAAAAGAGATTGGGCGAAGTGTTTGTTAAGCAGAGTGCCTCAAACTTGGTATGACTGTATTCTGAAGCTGAGTGTGGAAGAAAGGGGTCAGTACGAGTGTATCAAGTCTGCTTTGATTGCCAAGTTCAGCAAGACACCTACCCAATACCTTAGAAGGTTCAGGGATTTTAAGAAAAAGGAGAATATGTCTTGGGTTGACTGGGTGAGTGCTGCGCACATGAACATGATGGGGTGGATCAATGGATACAAGGTTGAGACTTTTGTTGAATTGTCCCACCTTTTGTTTTTTGAGCATTTCATTGAAGCCTGTTCACCAGAGCTGCGTCAGTATGTGGCTGACCAGAACATTTTGGACCCCTTTAAGCTGGCTAGGTTGGCTGACAAGTGGGTCTCCCACCGGGTGTCCCCTAAGGACTCCAGTGGGAAGGACAGGGATAAAGAGAAGGGGGCCTCTCAGAAAGCTGAGGAGTCCCCCAAGCAGTCACAGTCGGGTAAACCAAAACCTTCCTCTCCTAAGACCCAAAAATCTAGTGGGGATAAGTCATCTGGGGGTGGGAATAAGAGTAGTGGTCCACCTGCTGCAAAGCAGGCTCCCAGTGGTTCCAGTACCGTACCCCGCACTCCTGGCGCTTGTTGGGACTGTGGAGCTCTGGATCACAAAAGGGGTGACCCCAAGTGTAAAGGTAAGGCACTTGGAGTACAGGCTATCAGCCTGACCTACCCTTACCCCGTGTCTGAGGTGGAGGCCACTGTCCTCCCCTCCTCTGCCGGGATCACATTTGGTGCTCCGGTGGAGATTTCCTTAGTGTCCCTTGGGGCCTGGGACCAGTACGCGGAAATACTGGCGACTATCCCACAGAACACCCGTAGGTTTTTGAGAAGTGTCCTCTTGAATGGCCAGCCTTCTACTGGTTTGAGAGACACTGGGGCAAGCATGACAGTGGTGGACAGGACCCTGCTCAGGCCAGAGGACTATGAAGGTGCTCCTCTGCAAACCACCAGGTTAGCTGGTGGGCCTCCCAAATTATCACCTGTAGCCTTAGTCACTCTCATGATTGGCGACAAGACAGCGAAGCTTCCTGTCCTGGTTCAGGACAATGTCCCTGCTAACATTTTGTTAGGGAATGATCTAGTAGACTTGGGGTTGATCTCGGATGGTCTTCCCATGACTGCTGCTGCAGTCACTAGATCACAGGTGACACCGGGTCTGGCTGTGGGTCAGGTACACGAGCCAAAGGCGAGGCCTAAGGCAAGAAGGAGGAAGACCAAGAAGGCCACCTCTGTGGAGGGAGCACCTTCTCTTCCTGCTGCACCCATTGGGATCCATGCTCCGGACGGGCTGGGTCCAGTGGAAAACCCCAACTCAACTCCTTTGGGAGAAGAGGCAGAAGACTCTCCTGTGGGAGAGGTTCTCAACCCGGAGGATCATCCCGACCTTCAATGCTTGTTAGCTGAAGGGGGACCCTCCCGGGCAGACTTCTGTAAGGGACAGAGAGAGTGCCACTCTCTCGAGGGACTGAGGAAACAGGCCCTGGCCCAGGCACAAGGAGAGGTGCCTAGGAATTTCCGGATTTATTGGGAGGGTGAGCTCCTTGTTAGTAAGCCCACTAAGCCTGAACCTGGTGCCCGCAAGAGGTTGGTGGTACCCCAGGTTTACAGGCCCTTCCTACTGCAGTTGGCGCATGAGGTGCCCTTGGCTGGTCATCTTGGGACCCAGAAGACTAAGCAGAGGCTCTCTGCCCATTTCTACTGGCCACGGATGGGAGTAGAGGTGGAGTCCCACTGCAGGACCTGCCCAACTTGTCAGTTGTCTGGCAAGACTGGAGGCAGTGTCATTGCCCCACTGCAGCCGTTGCCAGTGGTTGGCACCCCATTTGAGAGGGTGGGCATCGACATCGTCGGTCCCCTTGACCCTCCCACTTCAGGTGGACATCGGTTCATCCTGGTCTTGGTAGATCATGCCACCAGGTACCCTGAGGCGATACCCCTTCGGACGGTTACGGCCAAGGTGGTTGCCCGGGCTCTCCTGGGCATTTTCACCCATGTTGGATTCCCCAAGGAGGTTGTCTCTGACAGAGGATCCAACTTCATGTCGAGTTACATGAAAACCATGTGGAAAGAGTGCGGGGTAACCTACAAGTTCTCCACCTCTTACCACCCCCAGACCAATGGTCTGGTGGAGAGATTTAATAAAACTCTCAAGGGCATGCTAGGGGCTTTGGAAGAACCCCTAAGGAGGAAATGGGATCTCCTCCTGCCATGCCTGCTGTTTGCTTACAGGGAGGTACCTCAAGAGGGTGTTGGTTTCAGCCCCTTTGAGTTACTCTTTGGACATCCCGCAAGGGGGCCCCTCGCCTTGATCAGAGAAGGCTTGGAAGCCACCCCTCCGGGTCCCGCCAAGCAAGTGGGGGACTATGTGTTAGGCCTCAGACGGAGGATGACACAGATGATGGGTCAGGCAACAGCAAATCTCAAGGCCAGCCAGGAATTGAATAAGTACTGGCATGACCTTAAAGCCTCGCAAGTGGATTGGACTCCGGGACAGGAAATCCTTGTGATGGAGCCTACCAAGCCTCAGGCTTTGGCAGACAAGTGGACTGGACCCTTCAGGATCATCTCCAAGATGGGCGAAGTCAACTATCTGGTTGACATGGGAGCCCCTGGGGTAGCTCCTCAGCTATTCCATGTCAACAGGCTCAAGCCTTTCCACAGGCGAGCGGAAGTCTCATGTCTCTTGCTAGCTTCTGGGCAAGAAGAGGATGAGAGTGAGCCCCTTCCTGATTTTCTGCATAGCAACCCTCAGGATGGCTCAGTGGAGGGAGTACATCTCTCTCCAGATTTGACAACAGAGGAACAGAGGGCCTGTCGGGCTTTGCTCCAACAGTATGCCTCTCTGTTTTCACTGAAGCCAGGCCTTACACCGTGGTGTAAGCACGAAATTGACACTGGTGACAGTGTACCTGTCAAAAGCAGGTGCTACCGTATGTCAGATACCGTCAAGAACCACATCCAGGCTGAGGTCGCCAAGATGTTGGATCTGGGTGTTATTGAGCCCTCAACCAGTCCCTGGTCCAGTCCAGTGGTCCTTGTCCCCAAGGCAAGTTCCCAGGCGGGTACCAAGGATTGGAGGTTCTGTGTGGACTACCGAGGAGTCAATGCCGTCACCAAGACTGACGCGCACCCATTGCCCAGGGCTGATGAGCTCGTGGACACCATCGGTGCTGCCAAGTTTGTGAGCACCTTTGACCTTACCTCAGGCTATTGGCAAATAGCTCTGACGGACCATGCCAAGGAAAAGACGGCCTTCTCAACACCTGAGGGACTCTACCAGTTTAGGGTCATGCCTTTTGGGTTGAAGAATGCCCCTGCCACCTTCCAGAGATTGGTCAATCATGCGCTCAGTGGGCTGGAAGCCTTTTGTGTGGCTTACTTAGACGACATTGCCGTCTACAGTTCCACCTGGGAAGAGCATTTGACCCATTTGGATAAGGTGTTGCAGGCCTTGAAAAGGGCTAACCTCACTATCAAGGCTACCAAGTGCCAGATAGCTCAGGGGAAAGTTACCTATCTTGGTCATGAGGTAGGAGGGGGTCAAATCCAACCTCTCTCCAGTAAAGTACATGATGTACAGAACTGGGAGACTCCCACTACTCAAACCCAGGTGAGGGCCTTTTTGGGTCTCACTGGGTACTATCGCAATTTCATGGCAGACTATGGGACCATAGCTGCACCTCTGATAGCTCTAACGTCACCCAAGCAGCCTAGGAAGGTTAATTGGACCGAAGACTGTCAGAGGGCCTTTGATGGCTTGAAAGAAAGTCTGTGTAGGGCACCTGTGTTGAGTGCGCCTGACTACAGCCGACCCTTTATCGTCCAGACGGATGTCTGCGACACCGGAATTGGAGCTGTCTTGTCCCAGTTAGATGACAAAGGGAGAGAACACCCTATCATATTCATCAGTAGACAACTCAAGGGTAGAGAACTTAGGTGGGCTACTGTTGAAAAGGAGTGTTTTAGTATAGTTTGGAGCCTTAGGTGTTTTAGGCCCTACCTTACGGGGTCTACCTTCAAGGTCCAAACAGATCATAAGCCCCTGAAGTGGCTTATGCAGATGAAGGGTGAGAACCCGAAATTGCTCAGGTGGTCCATTAGCCTGCAAGGGCTAGACTTCACCATAGAGCACAGACCAGGGAAGAGTCACGATAATGCAGATGGCCTTCCCAGAAGGTATGTTGACCGTCTGGATGACGGTGTCTATCCCGTGGGAGATTAGACACCCTCCACCTCAGTCTGGGGGGGCGACTGTGATGCTGGAAATGCATCTGAGGGACAGGGCCTCTGAATCCTTGTCCTTTTTCTGTTTTTACCGTGTGTTCTGTTATGTTTTCTGCCCCGGAGTCCATGTGGGACTCCTGGCAGTGCAGCTCTCTCTTTTGGTTTGGTGAACAGACCCATGGGATACCCTTATGGCACCCATGGGTAGGGGTACAACCCTGTGCCCCTAGTGTATGTTTTTGGGCACCTGTGGGTGGCCCCAGAGCAGGGTATGGGCTGGTGGCAGCTCCATGCTGAAATTGACAGGTGCTCTGGGTGTCCTCCATTTTGGGACACCCTGGCCCTGCCATTGGGATCTGTTGATTCCTGATAGGAAACAAGATGGCCCCTGTGGCCTCTTGCTTTCTATGGCCTGTTATCTTGTTTTTCCCAAAGTCCTGGGAAGCCCTGTCTCTGTCCCTTCCCCCTGACTGGCTGTTGGGTGGAAGTTCCATGTATGGTATTGTTGTGAAGGCCCAGCTAGACTGACTGGAGCCTTCCCAGTGACTGTATGTTGTGGGTACCTCCTGTGGGTGGGACCTGGGTGAATGGAGTGTGTGACCAATATACACTTCTTGTTGTGGTTGTCTGGTTTCTGGCATGAGAGACAAAGACTGAGACAGCCCTGCCCGAAACTGGCCTGAATGCAGTGTGTAGTGTTGAATGGCTGGGTACTTGTCCCAATCCACATTCCCTGTTGTGAGTGTCTGGAAGGGAGGAGTGTGGCCTGAATGCACTGTGTGCCTGATTGGCTGACTGACTGCATTAATGCCCTGCAGTATGATTGGCTGCTGAGTGTGTGCCAGCAGCGTGGATGAGAGAGAGGATAGTATATCTGGGGACCTCTCACCACTGGAAAAGTGTTCAGAAGGGACCTTTGGTTGAGAAGCGACCATTGTGCTCCTAAAGCAGCCAGGGAGCTGAGTCTCCACTCCACGAGTAACTGGAACTGCTGATCCTCGACGTCCAGCTGGAAGAAGAAGACTTGCTGTGGCATTTGCTTCGACCGATCCGAAGGCTGACGAATTCGTCGAGGGCTGACCCGAGAGAGGACCTGGTAAGGCGCCCTCTTCCCGTGCTCCGAGGAACCATCGAGCACCGCTCCATCTTCGCCGAAGTGCCCTGGAAGACAGACCCTCGAAAGGCTGTCGACCCGAGACGGGACCGCCGAGGAGATCGAAGTGAAGCACCCGGACATCGACGCCGTCGAAGTCCATTGCCGTCGACCAGGGTTCGCAGGTTTGTGGAACCGCTGGGGGCCTGTCGAAGTTGTGTTGCCCAGCCGTGGGAACCACTTGACGCCGTGCCGCCGACGACCGGAGCCGTCCGCTCCATTGCCTAAGAACATTCAATCGAAGGACTCTCTCGACCGCATCGTCGACCGCTTATCCTGCCGGAGAAAGTCGAGGACGACCAACGCGCCGAGGAGAAACCTGCCGGTGGGTTTCCCGCCACCCGACGACCTCAAAGACTCGGACGACTCGACGCCCTTGCTGGGCTCCCGTCTCTACAATCTTTGCGGTCCAGAACTATTGTCATCGAGGTGCCCCGCACACCTCCGCCTTGCAGGACCCCGACGCCCCGACACCGACAAGCACCGCTCGGACGAAGCTGCCGCCTCTTCGACATCGTTCTACCTCGTTTGTCGACGGACGTTCGACGCCCCGTGCCTCCCGCTTGCAAGGGAAGGCATTCAAGAAGGGCCGTCGATTCCCCGAACAGCGAGTCCCTCGACGTTTGTCGACGCCTTTTCGAGGAACTCGACTCCACCAGGTACATTGGGGGGGTAAAAACATTATAGGAGAGAATAAGACTTGCAGAGCAATATATGGACTGGGCTTGTGCTATATCTTTCTTTACAGGTTGCCCAGGTGGGGGGATCTCCACACAGAACTGTGCCTAGTGGTAGGGGTCAGTATTCTGCCTATTGCTCAACCATCTTATTTTCTCTCCTCTCTCTATTGCTGGTTTCCCTCTATTGGTCTGTGTGACATTGTACAGTATTGTTCATGCACTTCAATGAGATCTAGGGTGGTACCACTTTAGGATTGTAAATATTTGTCATTGTAGATTTTGCCAGAGTACAAAGTGAGTTATCATGATGAATGTACATGACCTTAACTATTGATTATATAAAGACTGTGTTCTAACCAATACAGAGTGTGGATATTCCTTTGTGGGGGCTTGGGGATACACTGTACTTAAGAACCAGCCTGCATCACCTCCTGAGAAGCTAGGCCTTGATTGCTCGACCATTGCTACCGAATAGAGAATCTTGGCTGGGGTCTCCTGTGCCTCTCCTCCACCATATAGGGAGCGGAAGTACAGACACCCCCACCGGTCGTTGAGGCCCGTTCTCTCACAACAATGAAACAAAATACAAATGATGGGAATGTTTTTGACAATCAGTCCAATGCATATTACTCTAGCGACTTTACATCTGATGATATACTGTTCTACTAGAACAGCCCGAGACAGGGGTTGGAACCAGTAACTATTCCCATTGACCAGAAAGGTCCCTACGTAGAAATGAAGGTAGGGAATAGGGAGCAATTTTTTTTAGTGGACACAGGTGGTGCACAAAAATGTTCAATTGACCATCAGTTGGTTCGAGAAATACCACTGTCAGGGCATAAAAATGTCTCAGTAGGGTTCCCAGGTATGCCAGTAATTAGTCCAGTGTCACAACCAGTACCTATAACACTAGGTCCGTTTAGAGAGTCTTGACGATTTCTTTTAAGAAAAATTGCGGCGAAAATGTTTGGGATTAAATTTGTTGAAGAAATTGTATGCAGTCATTTATTGTTCTCCTGTTGGAGTGTATTTGACAATTTCACCACAAAAGACTCCTGTATCACAATTTGTATCTAAGCCACTACCAACCGAATTGAGTAAAGTACCAGCTTGTATATGGGCAGTGAACAACAATGATGTTGGTTGTTTAAAAGTAGAGCCAGCGAAAATTCTTCTGAAAGAAGCAATTACATTGCCACGTATTTCGCAGTATAAAATTTTGACTGAGGGAGAAAAAGCATTGAATGCATTGTATCAGATGTAATTAAAAGAAACTTAATTGAAGAAAGTTCTGATAGTAGTCGCAATAGTCTGATTCTTCCTCTTTCCAAGAAAGGAGGCAATGATATATTTTACCATTTTATAATTGATTTCCGCGGAGTGAATAAACTGGTTGATCCGCACTTTCCATTAGTCCCGGATGTGACTACAATTTTGACTATGATTCCAGCTCTGCATCATATTTTAGTGTCATTGATTTGAAAAACCCATTTTTTTGTATCCCAGTGCATCCAGATAGTAGATATTTGTCCAAGTATTTGCAGTAGAGCTTTGAAGGAACAACTAGATATGCTTGAACTAGCAACAGGTTGCATATTATTACAGTACATAGATGATGTATTAATAGCAGCAGACACAGAACCATTTGTAAAGAAAGCACAGTTGCATTATTGAGACATTTAGCAGCACATGGACATAAAGATTCGCTAAACACCAAAAAATGCCAGTATTGTTGAAAGGAAGTGGGCTACTTGGGCTACCTCCTTTCGAAGAAGGGAAGAAGATTGACACCAGAAAGACTAGAAAGCATTTCTGCTATGCCTTTTCCAAATACGCAGAAAGAAGTCAGGGCTTTAATTGGCATGGTTTCATATTGTAGGCAGTGGATCGCTAATTTTTCAATGATCGTGAAGCCAATAGTTGCATTGACAAAGAAGGATGTTACCTTACCTTTGCCGTGGAACATGAAATATCAAGAAGCATTTGACCTGCTCAAAGCTGCATTGTGTTCAGTTCCAGTTTTGGGCACAAAAAAGTACGACAAGAGTTTTAAGTTATTTGTGCATGAAAACAATGGATGTGCTTTGGCTGTTTTGACTCAGGAACACAGGGGGAGAAATAGACCATGCGGCTACTTCTCTTCCACGTTTGATCCTGTTGCATGTGCTTTGTCGCATTGTTTGCGAGCTGTTGCTGCATCTTCTGCATCAGTCAAACAAACCGAGGGAATGGTTTTAGGTCACGCTTTAACTGTAATGGTACCTCATTCAGTGGACGTTCTTTTAAATAGAATGCAGACGCAACATCTTACATCAGCCAGATTAACAAAGTATGAAATGGTTCAATTTGCAAGAGATGTTGCGCTTTAAATCCAGCCAAGTTAATGCCTCCTCCAAATGATAAAGGGGGTGGAAAACAATTCCCCCATGATTGCTTAATGGTTACTGAGCAAGAGACAAAAGGAAGAATTGACCTAACTGACACTCCACAGAAAGAGCCAGATGGAGAACTGTTGTGTGACGGTTCTTGTTTTAAATTACCAGATGGCACATCAACTGCTGCTTATGCCATCACTACACTGAAAACTATTATAGAAAGCAAACAAATCCCATGTAACTCAGCACAAGCTGCAGAAATAATAGCGTTAACAAGAACATGTGAAATTTCTGCAAACCTCAATGTAAACATATATACTGACAGTCAGTATGCCTTTGGGGTGGTACACAATTTTGGTTGATTTTGGGTGAAAGTGGTTTCCTGACATTACACGGAACCAAAATCCAACATAGGTTTTTAATAGTGAGACTGTTGTCAGCACTTGCAAAAATGTATGTCGAAAGAATAGAAGAAGTACCCTGCATGAAAGAATAGGAATTAGATTATGAGAGTTGTTGGGTGGACAAACAAAATAACCAATGGATGTTGCCAAATGCATATGTGATGGCCATTGTCACTATGGCTCACAGTCCGACACGCATATGTGCTAGAAAAATGATTCAACACCTGGATTCAGTATGGCAGAATCCGCCCATTGGAAAACATTGCTGAAAGATTGGTTCAGAATTTCATGACTTGTTTACAACATAACATTGGAAAAGCAACAGTGACACCAGTAGGTAGTTTTGGCCCGCCGTCCATGCCATTTGAAGTCATTCATTTTGATTTCATAAGAAATGGAGAGGTGCCAAAACTATAAGTATGTCCTTGTGGTGGTCTGCGCATTCAGCAAATGGGTAGAGGCCTATCCCCTGAAAGATTGTACAGCTATGTCCACAGCTAAAGCCATACTAAAAGAATATTTTCCCCGATTCGGACTACCCCGTGTCTTATGGTCAGACAATGGCCCGCACTTTATTGCGACCGTGACATTGCTAATTTGCACAGGTCTCCAAACTGATAAACGATTCCATTCGGCCAGACACCCGATGAGTGCCGGTTTGGTAGAACGTCAAAACGGTATCTTGAAAAAACAAGCTGAGTAAAATTTGTGCAGGGAGCAATTTGAAATGGCCCGATGCACTACCCCTAGCTTTACTTTGCATGAAAACAGCGGTACAGGCGAAGACTGGTCTCTCCACATATGAAATTGTCATGGGGAGACCAGCAAATGTCTGGAACGTGCCTTGACCAAAACGGTTGAGGGATATTGAATACCCATTACTTATTGAATACTGCCAACAGTTGACTCAAAACTTGCGTTTGAGTCATCAGCAGGTGCAGGAGGCTCTTCCTGTCAGATATACCGGCCCAGGACATTGTCTAGAGCCTGGCGACTGGACTCTGGTTAAAAATTGTGAAATAAAATCTTCGCTTGCACCACATTGGACGGGACCCTTCCAGGTGCTACTGGCCACGCAGACTGCAGTCCGAGTGAATGGCCGCAAGCACTGGATCCACGCAACACACACAAAAAGAGTTCAATTTCCTTTGCCACTTGAGAGAGAGAGAGATTGATGATCCTGACATCGAAAGAAAGACACCTGTACTTGATCACAAAGATATCATCGCCAGTTCCCTCTCAGAAGTACTTCCTAAGCCCGAGAAAGGGCCTGGGGAGATTGCAACGAAGATCGAAAGGCCAAAGTTGCCTCAACTTTGTCCGACTGCTGCCTTATCATCACACAGTGTCTCACAAGTTGCCACTGATCCTACATCTGGAAATGAGAGTGCATTGTTCATCGATGATACTGTACATGGAGCTGTAAGGTACAATCTACGTTCACAAAATCGGAAGTGATCATCTTTTGTTTTGCCTTTGTTCCTAGCTCACGGATGAGAGCTGGGAACAAAGGTTTATGAAAAAGGAGCGTATGAGCTGTATCAAGTTGAAAGCTCTGAGACGTGGTTTCCCAGTGCTACCATTGAAAGTGAAGGTCTTAAGGTCTTTGCAACCTAGCGTGGACAAGCAGGGGCAAATGGTACCTACACTATAAAATTGATAATTGCTCCTGCCTTTTTGGAGCTCTGTGGAGATTAACATCAGCTTGCTATCATATATAAGCAGGCTAGCCTGGACTGGCCTGAACGTTTGTTGCTAACGTGTGTTGCTATGGAGAACTTTCCCCGACGGGCACTGAAAAGCTTTTCCTGAGATAAACATTACAAACAATGCCTATATTCATTCCTGTTCCCTCCTGCACCGATGCTGTTGATGATATAGAGATAGAGAGTAAGCCTACTCCAAAAAAGACTTGGTTCAGAAAGAATAATATGCTAATGATTATAATACCGCTTTGCAATTTGATTACACTGGCCCCAATATTTTGGTATCTAGAAACTGTGCATCCTTTAACCTCTCTCCTGACTGCTACCAATGCTCCTACCATGAGCAGCCCATTACATGTACACTTTCCCTTCAAAAGAAGTGAAACATAGAAAAGGATATGATAATAGTACATTGCTGAATATGACCCATGCTATCCTGAATAGGTTCAATTGTTGGGTTTGTTCCCCCAGTACGGGGAAAGAGGAATGGGTTGGTATGTACATCCTTTGCCACTTAATACCGTCTCTTATGCATCATTAAGACCACTATTTTTTGGAAAATGGAATGATAGTGTCACTGATCAGTTTCATGGAACAAACATAAATGAATTTGAAAGATTGGTATTGGAACCGTTGGGTTGTTCCGTATTTACAAGCGGACGCAAAATAAAACTGGTAACAAGTCCAGTAGATATATTCTCTAGGCCTTACCCGCCCCTAATCACCTTTAAAATGGCACTGGTAGGAAATAACGTTGCTGTGCCTCCCTCCTATACTATTAATCACAGTCCACGTTCTGTCCCATTTTGCTTACAGAAAAAGGGTTCCTACCCAGTGGGAACATACATTAGATTCATGAATATTGCTGTACTTGAACAAGAAGAAAGACCATTATATATAGGAGGTTCTGCCTATTTTATGTGTGGAGATCAGGCCTATCCATGGTTACCTAGAACTTGGGAAAGGACCTGTTATTTAGGTATACTTTTATCTGGTGTATTTCTTTCCAAAACTTCTGAAATAGCTAAATTATCTAGATCTCGGCCACAACGCGATGATACTGCAGAATAGATCGTTGGGGATATAGCGAAATCATGTATACCATTTTGGGGACAAGCAATAAACTCATGGAATATAAGAAAACTGTCCAACATGTTAGAAATGATAAATGGGACAAAATATACTCTATAATATGACATTGGAACAAAAAGCAATCAGATTAATTGCACTTCAAAATAGAATGGTGCTTGATATCATTTTGGCTGATCGTGGAAAGTATGCAAATTGGAGGGTTCCACGTGATGTGTATTCGTAAGTGACTCCTCCCCCATGATATTTGAAGCAATTAAGAAAGTTCTGAAATTCATGTTCCCATAGGTGGTTGGAATCGAAATATAAGTTCATGGTTTTGGGAACTGCTACGATCATGGGGATGGAAACTAATTGCAATTTTGGTTATGATATTTGGAATCCTCATATTCTGCTGTTGTTGCATAAAATGCCTGCCAGTCCTCTGCTCCCAAATTTCAAATGAGTGTGTTTATGCAATTAGTACGAAAACTCATTGCATGTTAAGTGAAGGTGCACGACACGAAAATGAAATAATTCAAGCATTTATGGCAATTAATATTTCTGATGACGATTATAGCGACATGTAGTTCGGAATGGGACACGTGGTCCGATGAAGACGCGATGTATGGATGATGCTATTGGCAAAAGGAGGGTTTGTTAGACCAGAAAAACAAAACTATAGTCGAATGATATGTATAATATGTTGGCCAGAAGCCAATCGCATCATGTGACAAACATCGCAATCCTAGAATCATCAATGTAACCAAAGGGCGTCCATTTCGTGAAATGTTGGCCATTTGCTTTTTCTCTTCTGTCAAAACTCTTTGCAAATGTACTTTATGCTTTATGTGTGAGGGCGGGTCGAATTGCTTTAACAAAGGATATGTCTAATGTATATATATATATTGCTGCTTGAGTGCTGTTCGCTCTCTCTCGCATCTCACGGTATTTGGGAACACACGTTGTGACGTGTTGAGACCCAGTCGGCCGACTGAGAAACCTTTGAAATAAACCAGACTTGTTTGGAAAACGAACCTCACGTCTGATCTGTCATTATAGTAATTGTGCCTTAGTTTCCATATGCGGTCTTTATGGCCTAGCAAATATGCAAGTTGTATTTACTGACCAAAGCCGGTATTCTCTAGCATTCTGCTTTGCCATGCACCACAAACACCTGCTTCACCACCTTTATTAGCTCCTGAATTTTTCCTTCTCCCCGTCCACTCTGCCCCCTTACCATTTGAATCCCCGATAAGACACGGGTGTGCAAGGTTTTCAAAATGTGCCACAAAAAAAAGTAACCTTAGAACACAATTCTGTCAAAGGAATTTCCTTTTTTTCTGTGTTGGTTACCCATAACACTAAAAACGGACACCCTCTCACAAGAGTGTGAGCATGTTTTTTTCTTCTTCTTTTCTAAATCTGCTTGCACCCACATCTTATAATTCTGACTGCTATTGGAGATATTCCATTTAGCTGTGGGCTGATCCTGCTGGTAACTACACAGTCACACCTGCTAAGGGACCCTCGCTTCACTCAGGTCTTTAGCTTGGGGTGTGGGTCGATATCAGCAAGGACGCCACACCTTCTTACGGAGAATGCTTTATGAAATCTCAGGGTGGGGTTGCGGGGGGTTGTCGGCCTACCAGCCAAACAAGAGGCACATAACAGGGGTTTTAACCCCTCGCTCCTAACTTACACATCCATAACCCCAGCCCAACCCCCCAGGTCTTCATGGCATGACCCTGTCATGGCAATGGCTACTACTGAAAGGGAGAATAGATTACTTGTATTTCTGTTCTCCCTTGTCCATAGCACACATCTTGGATTGAATTATTTTTCAAATTGAGAAACAGCTAACTTGCCCTTGCTCAACTTCAAAAAGAAAATTATTATTAGCAACATGTAAAAAGCATTCCTGGTTGCTAATAGCAATAAGCACCTCTGGGCAGTGTCATTACGTGGACTGTTAATGGCCCAGGACAACAATTAACAGTAACACGGCCAGGGGCATTACCTGACCCAAAAATGCCCCAGCGCGTCAGGTTTTATAGCTTAAGTATAAAATGCAGATTGTTTAGAGAACTACATTACAACTACCAGCAGCACGGATAGGAAACTCAGATGACTCCATGTGACCGCCCAAGCAAATGTATGTCCATATTCCCATATATGCATTAATACTGATAGGAAAATGCCCAGTGGTCTTCTGGCGATTGTGCAATCTTTGTAGACTAAGAACAAAACTGTGCTCTGTCATGGGCTTGTGGTGTAGGTCACACCACAATTCAATGTCACCAAAAGGGTGAGGCAGGGATGCGTCTTTGACCCCGGTTGTTTTGCAAATATATCTAGGAGGTCATTTTGCTGGATTGTTTCGATCCCCCTAAATTAGGCGTGATAGATACCCAGCTCTTTTTTTGTGTGGACAACGCAGTGTTGCTCTCCACCATGCTGCAGGGCCTCAGAATAACCCTGGTGTCCAGGGACGTCATTTGGTGGGTTACCAGTGGTCGCAGCTGCAACCCCTGAGGTCTCCCTTGCTACCCCAAAACATTTTTATTTTAAAATAAAATACAACTGTTCTCTTTTTTTAAATGTATGCTCTTGGGCTGTGGCTCTTTTTTTGTCTCTGTAGTGACTGGCTTTTATGTTCAGGCCTCTTAAAAAAACAGGGGGCTCCACAAGTGTAACACTGAAATAAGAAATAATATGAATAACAAATAATATATCTTTCTGGAATTCTATACAATAATTGCTAGACTCATTAAATGTTTATTTCAGGTACACTTCAGGAGTGAGTCACTGATTTAGTCTGTTTTAAAACAGCTCAACTCAGCCTTTCATCCTTCTGAGGTCAATAAATGAGTACCAACACAGGGTGGGTGTATAAATGTCATATATAAAGCGTGTAAGCATAAGTGCCATATAATAACACAACATTATCATTTGGCCTTGTATTCAAGTAATGTGGTAATGAGGGCCTATACATACTGATATTAACGGTACCTATGGTGTTTCACTCTTATATGAAATGTATGTCACATTATAGTTATAACGTAACCATATTTTTTGTTGTGTACTTAAAAACAATGCTATGTGATGCCACTTCCTGTTTTGTCAAGGGGTGAAAGGTCGTGTTCCATCACTTCCCTTGATGTCACTTCGGGGTAAGGTAAAATTACATCACTTCCTGTAATGTCATCAGAGGTCAAGGGTCGCTACACCTGGCATTTTTGTGAAATTACGTCTCTGCTGACATCCTTTGTAAAAAGATGCAGGGAGTTAAAACGTACCTTGAAAATTGCCAAAACGACATCTATGGTGTTTAAGTCAAAATTCTCAAAGCAGCTGTGCCTTCTCACACAACACTCGAAGGGCATTACTTGGAGCAAGTTACATTTTACAACAACAGGTTTCATGAGGACGGGTTTTGGACCTCCCACGTAGATAAGGAATGTGCCAGCCTCGAAAAGAACAGTCCAGTATGTGAGGAATTTGACCATCAGAATGGTGGGTTTGCGCTCAACTGGGCTTTTTTGAAAAAGTAAATGAAATTGAATGATGGTAGATCAACCTCTGGAAAATGTGTGGGGCTAATTTGTACACATTTTCCTATGCTCACCACGCAACATACACATAGACCTGCGTACTCTGGATGGACACAGCCGAAAGGCGCAGTCCTCTCTGCCATATTTAGTTGGGATCTGACAGGTGGAGTACATGATTCATCTCAGAAGGGGGAGGGCCAAAACCATCCTCCTGCCATGACCAGCCTAATTAACTAACAAAGGCTCCATGGATCCACCGTTTCCCTTTGCCTAAGCTCTGCTGTTGGTGGGAGTCTTGCATACTAATCAAACTTTAATTCAAACAGGCAAAAATGGGGCCTAGCTGCAGAGGCTAAACAAAGGAGACAGGAAACCCCCAACAACCTTGGATATGCACTGTGTCAACCTGATGTCAGCCCCTGCCTCTCATTATCAATGACAGTGAGCTGTCATGTCTGGTACATATGTTTATAGTAGGCAACCCCCGCAGGAGGACCCTATTTAGAGCGTATTGTTGGAATTGAAATGATATTATGCCTCCTATCGCAGTATTTGAATGTGTATTGGCCTATGCCAAGTTGTCTAAAATATCATGTAAATATACTCCGCGGTAAGGTCTTGACCTTAACGAAAAATTGTGTAAGTCGCCATCTTGGATTTAGCCGCCATTTTAGGTTCTCTTGTAATGTGGAAGTCACCCTGAACATCAAAATGGAGGCCGAATAACATTCTGAGTGAGATTTTGGCCGTTGTGACCTCCGCACACATGAATAAGTAGTATGCCTGCAGGCCACTTGTCGGGGTCGCGAACTGAGACCTTGTCCTATCCCTGACCTATGTGTAAATGAACACCTGTATCAGCGGAACTGATCAAAATGCATACATTATGGGATTGACCTGGCAAGGAACCCTAGGCCTGGTCCCAAGAATGGTTAACCCGCGAGGGGGTTGGCCAGGGCTGAATAAAGAATATAAAAGCCCAAGTATTCCAATGTACGCTCTCTCTACTAATGCATCGAACCTTCGTTGAAGTGCGTTACGTTACTCTGAGAGCCGAATAGCTATCCGTTTGTCAATTGACTTTTTGGTAACTGTTGTAGCTTTTAAATAAAGTACTTTGTATGTCCTTTGTAACCTGCGTTGGTGTGTTTCCTTTGGGCTTCCCAGCCTCATATCAATTTTTATGTTTACACAGTATGACTATGTGATTTTACGGAGACAGAAAGTCTGGTCTCACCACATCTTCAAGGGAAACCTGCCACTTTAATCCGGAACCACAGAGACCCCAATTTACAGAGAGACCCTATGATCCACAACAGACAGGAAGATGGGTGGGACCTAGTATTACTTGTGTTCAACCTTTTAACTTTTCTGTTGTAAAGCACTCTGGCACCCTTTGATCCACAACAGACAGGAAGATGGGTGGAACCTAGTATTACTTGTGTTCAACCTTTTAACTTTTCTGTTGCAAAGCACTCTGGCTATGACCTCATGCATACAGGAGATTGTTGACGGGGATCCAGGTTCGGTTAATTAAGGTAGGCTTAGCCTACAACAATCACTGGGGTCCATTTGGCTTTAAAAGAGGGCTGAGCCCCTCTCTTGGACATATCATCGGAAGACGTTGTAAGGAGTAACAAAAAGAGCACATTTGGATGCTTGCTGACGGTACAGTCTGACTTACAGCTTCTGCCAGTGAAGGAAGGCCAGGAGTTCCATCGACAAGCATCAACTAATTTTTCAAAAAAGGTAGCAGGCGCCCCTCTCCAGAAAGAACATGGCATGATAACCTGTTCTGTGTTTTTTTCCACACTTTGAGAGTTTGCAACCATCGCTTTTTGCACACTGTACCTTTCACAGATGGGAAATATCCATTTGCATATCTGCCTTTGTCCCGCCCAGATGGGCAGTCCAGCAACAGAATGCTATGGCAATTCCCTTCTGAACAAGAGTACCAACAGCAACCCATACACGTGCTTCAGCCTTGTGGGGCCTTATCAGTGAGGTGGAGCTGTGCCTCTCTGAGCACAGTAAGCATCAACCAGTGTCTGCCTGAATGGACATTTTCGAGACAGTAGAGCCCCTCGAACTGCAACTGACTGCACCACTGAATATTGTCACGCTGCAGTTTCTAACCTCATCCCAGGTGCCGAGGCCTGGCCTGACCCCGAGCTGCCGTGCAGGCCCGTCTACAGCTGTCTGTCCAGCCTTGCTCACCAAACTGCCTGCCACCTAATTCCCACCGTTTTTTCCCGTCTGGAACGCTGTTGTAGGTGCAGCAAAGTACCCTGCAACTGACTCGACCTTGTCGAGCACCAAGGAGTTCTACGAGCACAAGGTAGAGTGTGGTTCTGTCCCCCTGGTCCTTCTGCGAAGGCCCCTAGTGACATTGTATGACCCCTTGCTCCCTTTGTGCTGAGATCAATTATCCTTCAACATTATGATTGATTACTTTACCAACTACCCTCCTGTCAGTATCTAGAATGCATCCGCTTTCCTTCTTGAAATTGTTTGTCCTCTGTACTTCTTTACAGGGAGGGGCTGTATTTTGTAGTGTGCAAGAACTGTCTGTTGTAATAATAAATAATAAAGTAGATGTTTTTATACAACCTTAACTGGACAGTCCCTTTTATCATTGAGTAATAATTGTATTTTCACTGTGTTGCAACTAACCAATGATCCAAGAACTTCCGGAGATAAGCCTGCCGTTCCATCCACATTACTAACATTGGACAAGGATGTTTATAATTTACTGGTGCTTCCAATCCATTCGGATCCCTTCTGGTGTACTAGAGGTGTGAGGCTGATTGCTGGTTTAAAAACTGGTATTCATGCCTGGACCACTCGTGCCCTGGAAGTTGATTCACAGTGGGGTACAGAGTTTCTTTCATCATCATGGTAGGGGTGCTGCCTCTCCAGCTATAGAACTCTACAGGAAACAGGCACTCACTTCTGTCTCTTATGGGAGCAGAAATGTGCGGCTAAATACACACATCATAGAAAAAGTGGAAAATAAAATCCTGAAGAGCATACCTATGCTATCTTATTCACATGGAGGTTGATCTTTGCCCATTGGTAAAGAACTTTCATTAAAACTGGTCTTGTACTGGCTAAGATTCTGGCATACACCAGGCCTGATGCATACCGTGAAGCATTGGAGCATATGAGGGAAGCTTCAGTTGGATTGAAAGAGAGAAACCTGTGGGAGCATCCCTCGACAATCACCAAGAATGCTGTTAGCAGAGTTAAAAAAAAGTCTGAACAGGGAAAACATGGTGGCTAGTTGTCTCAATTTGACACTGGACACAAGATACCTGAAAAACAGGTTGGAGTTCGGACACAAGGTGTATCTTGATCTTCTCGAACCACTATATGCGCGCATGTTGATACCTAGACTTTAGGATGGGCACAGCAACAATAGCATCTTTTACTAAATCATGGAGTAGAATAGGAATGGATGTGTGTCCTGTATGTAGTGCGTAGGGCTGCGCGTTTTCTTTCCCTGAGCCACAATGGTAAAAACGTATGGCTTGCATCGGTTGATAGTAAAACAAAGAAGGGGTAAAACACGTGTGCACAAAGGTACTAAACAACAGGTTTCACATTCATCCAGTGATAGTGAAGGAAAAGGACTAGAAGTACACCCACTAAAAGAGACACAAAGATAGCATGATTTTCTAACTAATGCTGCCTATTGTGGTACTAATTCTAGATTACGCTGGTGTGCCGATTATCTAAAAGACATTCACTGTGTGGGCAATGCAATGTTTATCCCCTGACAACACGCTCTAAAACTTTAGACCTTGGCCTTAAAACGCCATGGAAACAGAAATTCTTTACGAATTGTAACACTACAAATGTGATATATCTAATTAAGTGCCCCTGTCAATTGAAATATCTCAGAATGACAAGCAGGCCTATTAAAAACACAAGTCATGCATCAGACTCAGACTCGGCCTTGAACACGCACCCATGGTGGCACATTTCCAACAACAACATGCAGCTACCGATATTCAATGGACAGTAATTGAAAAGGTAATATGTCTCTGGAGGGGAGGGGAAGGGATATCCAGTCTCTGCTACTTAAAACAGAGCAGAATTAGATATTCCACCTCCACACTGTCCATGTGGGTCTTAATGAAGCAATACCTTGGCAGAAACTAGCCACTCTGCAATAAATTGGAGTTTGGAATTTGAGTCTACAAATTTCCACATGTTATAGATGTGACCGAGGGGGGAAAGACGTGATGGTATCAATTGGTAGTATCATAAATTAAGAGACATGAGCTTTGAGTATCAATGATAACAGTTGTATACATCATTTTCCCACACACACCATGGATGCAGCAGTGTTCGCTGGCCAGACACATAGCGGTGCCCTCTGGCATGTGCAGTTTTACTAATGAGTCCAATATGGGCATTATAATTGGTGGAGTCTATCATCAGTGGCACTTCCCAAGCCACAGCGTGTTCCAAAATGAATTTAACATCCAGTTATATCAAAGGTTCTAGACATTGTGCGTTTTATCTAAGAGATATCACAATTGTATGGTTACAATATGCAATTATCTGCTTTTGTGCTGTAGCGATCACACCGGCACCTGTCAATGCCTGACTATAATGTGCGTTCCGAGGTGAGATGCAACACCCATTTCCTATCCACGCGGAGAGAGTCACATGACCAACTATCGGCTCAAAATGGAAAAACAGTGGTCCCCGCCGCTCGTAGCGTTGTTCATCTTTAGACGCGTACGGCGACAGCGGATTATGTCAACAGATTCATTCATGAGGTAAGAGTAGGCGCGACTAGGTAAGAGGTGGGCTAATCGCGCCATAGTGAGTTGAGAGCTCACCCATCGGAAAATAAAGTGGGAAGCTATAATCTACCGCACTGTTAAAAGACTTTGGGTTGGACAGGGAGTTTGAGCCCCTAAAAATGCTCTGAATCCTGCCTTTCTCCTTTTCTGTTTTCGTGTTACCTAGAGAGACCGAACGGGCCAAAGACCTGGCTCAGTGCTCAAGTCGAGTTGGAAATCGCATTTGCTACTAACTTAGTGGCCTAACACAAGGATTTGACCCAGGTTAGCGATTTTCACTTACTAAGAAAACTATGAGCACTTCCATTGAAACAGGAGACCTATGTATGACTAAGGAGTATAAGGTGACTCTTCACTATTTGTACGAATAAGATGCTGGGTAGTCACTGGATGGTGCTTTTGAGACATATTGTGCAATTAGGGAATGCAAATAAATGCGCATTTGCCTATCTAATCTATTTCGTTTTGCAACTAAGTCGTGACCCTGCACTCTTTATTTTGTAGGGCACCGACTTGAGTTTTTCACGTATGGCGATTGAGGATGGTGTGGTAAGAAAGTCAACACTTATCCATTTCTCCAGATATCAGTGAGTATATCACTGCTTTTATTGAAGACTGTCCTGAAAAAAGTGGTTCTAACAAACAAACACCACTAAAACCGCTAGACAGCAGAGGCTGTAATAGGGGTGTCAGCATTCTCATCCAAACAAGCAGTCCTCGCTCTGATCTCCTTACGGACCACAATAATTCACAAGGGCCCAGAGAGAGCCCAGAGCCAGTGTCTTCATTAAAGCTAGACAAAGCTGTTGTTACAGTGAACACTATTTTAAATTTAGAGATTCTAGGGAAAAGGTTCAGTATGTCTATAGGTTATTTTATTGGTTTGTACCTACAATAGACAGCTGAACTATGCCATAGTTCTGTTTTTAAGCATGAACGAAAGAGAGTGGGTGAAGAGGGGACTTTTGCAAGAATTCACAAGACAGTGACTTTTGAAGTACATAGAAGACAGCACCTCATTCTTCTTTTTTTATTTTACCTACTTTTAGATAAGCGGTATATCACATTTGTAGTGTTACAATTTGTGAAGAATTTCTGTTTCCATGGGGTTTTAAGGCCAAGGTCTAAAGTTTTAGAGCGGGTTGTCAGGGGATAAACATTGCATTTCCCACACAGTGAATGGGCCTCATTACGATTTTGGCAGTAGCCATGCCGCTATTGGCGGCATGGCTATCGCCAAAATCGGGTCCGGAATCCCAGAATGAGGAATTACCGGCCCATTCTGAGTTCGGAGGGCCCGGTAATTCCTCCCTCTGGGAACCCGGACCCGGGCCTTCCCCATTCCCATTTCAGCCCCCATTGGGCTGAATGGAAATGGGAGAGGGAGCAAACAACAGGCCGTTTAAGAGCAGCCCATTGTTTGCTCCCTCTACCCCTCGCGGGACCCGCTCTGCATGTCTGGTTTCACCAGACGTGCAGACCGGGTCCCGCGAGGGGACCTCGTAATCCGGCGGTACGGGGTTGACGGCGCTGGCACCTTTACCGGCGCTGTTAACCCCTTACCGCCTGACTTGTATTGAGACCCAATGTCTTTTTGATAAGCGGCACACCAGCGTAATCTAGAATTAGTACCACAATAGGCAGCATTAGCAAGAAAATCATGCTATCCTTGTGTCTGTTTTATTGGATGTGCATCTAATCCTTTTCCTCCACTACCACTGGATGAATGTGAAACCTGTTGCTTCGTACCTTTGTGCACACGTGTTTTGCCCCTTCTTTGTGTTAATACTTGACTGTCAGAGCAAACCCTGTTTACTTGTATATCAGGCTCCTCCGTGTCTTATTTTGCATCGGTTAATACTTTTTTTAAACAAATTGTATTATAAATGTTGACTTTTTCTTAATTGTATATGTCTTTTTATACATCTGCACATATGTTATCTTAATGCTTTTGTTCATGCTAAGTTTTAGGAACATTTAGCTATTTTTCCCTGTTTGTTGATGAATTGTATTGCATGATATTTGGTCTTAATGTCACTGAGTCGAATAACATATCTGCCATTACTACTGCCTCCTATTTTAACCGAATAAACAAGGGGACTGTAGTTAATGGATTAAAGGGTACATCTAGGAGTGCAGTGTCATCTGTCATGATTAGGCAGCATAACGGGACCCTGTGGTGAAGTTAAGGGATCATAATATAAACACCAATACCAGAGATTCTTCCTTTGGATCTACGCCATGTGTTTTTTCAATATCTAACACTGCCCGGTTACATTCCAGCCATTCTCCAGGGAACCCAGGAAGCAGAAACTCTTCCCATAAGACATGGGTTATTTACAGAAAGCGTTAAGAAAACAATATGTCCTTGCGTTACAAATCTCGCCTGTATGAATAGAGCCCTAAGTACATTTGCTCAAAGGCGAGTGGTCAAAACATGAGTAACCTGAAGGAACTCAGGATCATTGCTCTAGCATTTCGAAAACCTCTGCCGGCACATACCGCATACCTGCAGAAATGAAACAGAGGTTGCATTGAAGCTAGTGAGAGACGAGGAGACCAAGAGCTCAGCTCTGTGGACAATTCAACAAAGAGTATTTATCATGTACTTTCGATATCTTTACTGAGAAAGTATCTGATTTCATCTATTTTTAAACCCGTGTGTAAATGCCCGTATTAGTGCGTGGAACCTGCATACTTTTCTGTTACGCATTTAGCAGCAGTCACACCCCTGTGTGAAATATAACAACCTTCCTCTTCAGTACCTGTATCATGACCTCTGTCATACCTTTGCCCAAGCAATTTTATTAGCCTGTTAATTTGAGTCTTCTGTGCTAAGATAAACTTGAACAGCTATTTTGGGACTTTGTGAAGCTGGTTCTTTCTGGGGCGTCTGCCTGCCTGGCTGTGCATCCTGTGAAAGGGCCCATTCACAAGCCCTGGCATTCTGATTCTGACATGCAGTATTGTAAAAGGTCTCCTTATCAGCCGCTCAAAATGGCTGCCGTGCACAGACGCTGAAGAAGCGAATGTCATCTGAGAAGCACAAACATACGGCTGTTGTAATGCACTCACACTGTCTATGGGAAATTATTATTCATAATAATAATAATAATAATAGTGAGATAATCAGTTTGTGTATACTCTTCTATCGCTGATTCCTCCGGCTTCTAATAATAGTTGTTGAAATGCCCCAAACTAATGGTAATCAGCTAATTGATCTAGAAAGAATGAAGGGTTGAGTCAGTCCTGCTGGTTGTTGCACTTGCAGAGCACAGACCTGCCCCATGGCATGGGTAAACACTTGAGCTATCCAGTGAGAAGCACATGATACATAGTAACTTGTATTTGGCAACATTTATTTGAGTGTTCTATCAGTGACCACATTTAAATGTTTGATTTAATCTCAGCCTTTAGACTAACAAAGAAAATGAGGGTTTCCATGTGCAGGAGAAGGAGTCAAACGCACCTCTGCAGAATCGCAGGCCAGCATCTGCATACCCTGCCAGGAGGTTATCCTCTATGCGGGGCTACAGCAGGCATCTATCTGTGGGATCGTGCAGATCCACCATGCCCCCAGCTGTACTTTGTGGTCACATTGGTGGGCCAGAGGGCTATCATGCCAGGTCCAGCATATCCTCCATGCACGTGGGGTGAGATGAGCACAGTCAAGCAGCCACACCTAGTGACCCACCTTCCAGGGCTCACAATGTCCTGGATGATCCAGGGAGAAATGAAATAAAAACTGGAAGGGCTAGTGCTCTGGGAGGCAAATCTGCCCACATAGCTGCTTTACAGTCTCTTTCCTTCTATGTGTTCTACCTCTGAAATGGCTGCCCTGCTGAGGCTGAGGCAGAATACTCCCACATGCTCCAGGCTAAGCTTGGCTGGATATGGCAGTACTCATTGCGTACATTGGTCACACAAAAAAGATCACAGTGTGCAGCCCTCCTGATCTACACTGCCAAGAGAGTACTGGGACAGAACACAGCACTACTTTTCCCATATAGCTAAGCTGGGTACGGGTACAGGAAATCCATGGACCCGAAGAGCCCAAGATGTAAGAGCAGACACATCCTAAGGCCAACGCTTGGGGCCCCCAGAGGAAGAGGGTGGTGCACCCCCTCGCTCCCTGAACATGGTTTGGGGATTAGGAAACCCCCATGTATGAGTTATAGTTATATTTCTAAGTACCTTAAATGCAAAGGTACATATGAGTACCAGGTGCAGACCAACTTTATGAGTCACAGTACCTTAACTGCCCACCACAGTGAGAGACAGAAAGAGTGGAGTAAACTGTGATCAATCACTCGGATCAAGTGATATATCTAAATTACTGGCTGTCAACATGAAGCAAAAAGGCACTTTCTAAACACTCTGACCAAGGAGTGGTCTGAGGCATCGACTGAAGAGGATTAGCTGGCCCGTGACAGGAATCCCCAGGTCACTCAAGAGCAGTGTGGCAGGAGCCTGCTGCCTTTGCAGCTCTCAGGCGGGCTTCAGGCCTACAATGAGAGAAGAACCCCTATGGGTGGAGGTGTGGTAGAGTTGGCCAGACCCTCTTCCAAGGAAGTGGCTGCCGGCCCTTCAGTCCTCCTTTAAGCTGGGGTCAGTCTACCACTGTCTACTCCATTCGTGCTTTGATTCCTGCACCAGCTTGGCATTTCCAGAAGTGATATGGTGCCTGCATTTGTTATGTATGATCCTGTTTGAGACAGTAAGCCACTATACCCACTTTTCAATTTTCATTGTCAGTCGTAGGTTCCAGAGAGGTGGTGGTCATTACAGTCCCCAAGATATAGTGGACAATCCACACGAGACAGTCTGTCCACCCTGGAGAAAATAGACAGCTCCTTTGCCAAGAGACTTTCCCCATGTATGTTTCTCTTTTCTCTTCTTATAAACTCAATGCAGTGTGCAACCAATGAAAGGTAAATATATATTGGTAAACACTTTCATCCTCATTTAAAAAAAATCATGAATTATAAACAACCACCAATGCTGGGGGGGGTCTCCTGCATGCAATTTTAAATCTACACTGGACAAGAAAAGAACAGAAGCAAGGAGAACTCGTTTTTATGCCTTCATTTTTCTACTCCGACTCGTGGAAATGTAAACGTGGCTTGTAGGCGTTGCAGTCAGCATTTACAGTGTCTTCCTATGGGATCCGCCCAGTCTTGACCAGGTGTAAAACCGAGGCTGAGCCCATCGGAATCATTTGTTGTGCATCTGCGAGAAAAGCTGTCAGGGGCGTACAATGAGGCGCACTCAAAAGTGAACGGGATGGGTACGGATGAGATCTTATTTTCGCTCCTGCTCTTTGTAAACTTGAAATCAACATTTCACATCGTAAATTACCGAATGTTTGATTTTACTGTTGGAATGAAACTCGCATTTGTATCTCTCATCTGGCAACTTTCAAAAGTGCTGCAACAAAGCTAGAGTGACCGAATGAGCTCTCTGACTTAAAGCCTTACGAGGTGGGACCTCTTAGTGCCCAAATTTGGGATGGGACCTGTACCTGGATTTAAAGGCTAATAGCTGTAAAAAACATTTTTCCATACATGATGAACTTGATTTGAAAAGAGTGCACCAGATTAACCTCAATCTAAATTCCGTCATTATATATTAGTACCCAGCAGGGGGGGTTTGGCAGCCTCTCAGCCAATGAGAATGCTCTGAATGGGGGAATTACCAGTGGTAATCCCCCCGCTCCAAGCCGCCTCAAAGCTGTAGGCCATCTTCTTCCCCCGCTTTGCGAAAAGCAGTAAGTGTGGTGCCCCTCCTTCCACCCTCCCCCATCCACAGAATTCCCTCTCGACTACCAACCCCCACTTACCTTCTTTAAAGTCGATTTCGGGAGTGGACGTGCTGGGAACACTTCTGTCCCCAGCGCACCCGCACCCAATCTGCAACAAGCTGTCATGGAAAGAAAGAAGGGACTACAGGTAGTCCCTTCTTCCATTCCATGGGACCATTTTTTTGTTTTCGTTTTTTAATGAGCACCATGGAAAGAGAGAAGGGACTACGTGTAGTCCCTTTTCCCGTTTCCATGGAGGCCATGTTATTTGTTTACTTTTTTCAAAGGCCGCCATGGAAAGGGAAAACGAACTTCGTTTTCCCTTTCTCACCAGCCATTTTTTTACAATTTTTTTTCTGTTCCGAATGCGGGAGTATTTCAGAACAGAAACAAAAATGCTCTTAGTACCCCAGTCTTACGGGCAGGGGTACTAATAGCAATAAGCCCGTTGCAGGGGGTGCATTACCACTTCAGGTAATGCCCCGGGGCCTTCGTAAAAGCCCTTGCTTCGCTCAGGCCTGTAACTATGGGACCCGGGGCGTTACCTAAAGTGGTCATGCACCCCCTGCTCGGGGCTTACTGCTTAAATAAGCCCCATCCAACTCCTTCAGTGCATCCAAAGCCCTCCTCATTTCTACTCGTTGGATTCCAACTTTGGGAGAACCGTCCCAGGATACACCATTTACCTCTCTAAAACACGTTAATTCCGTAAATCGCTGCCCTGTGTGTTTGTTAAGCTTATTCTAAAGTCCCCCTGGGGGTTTGGCAGCATCCTTTAGTTACCATATTTTACCCCAATGATGTCAATGATGTCACAAGAACTTATGTCATGCGTAGAGCCATGGCAGGAAGTGAAATACAAATGTAACACATTCAGTATCTATTCTTCATAAACAGTTGTTTAAAATAGTCATCTGATTCAAAAGATAGCACATCCCAGATGGATGTCATGGTGGATAAGGGTGACAAGAAAAAGGCTTTAGGGAATTAGGGAAGATAAGGACTATGTTTCTGTATCATTAAGCGTGGTTGAGATAAGGAGGTGACTGTGAAAAAACTGTGAAAACCCCAGCTGCAAATATATATAAGATACTAGCAAAAGTACCCGTTCTCCGAACGGGTTCTGTAGACAGACATGATAAGACTCTCATCAATTGTTGAAAATTAATGATCCTGTAGGTCGCTGTTCGGCCTCAGCCTGGTGTGGTGCAATTCGCTGCAGTGCATTGCAGTGCAAATATCTCAGAAACCATGCATCCAAGGTCCCTGAAACGTGGTTGAGAAACAACATGTTTTTGTTTCCCTTCCCGGTGAACATGGATTACGGCTTTGTCGGCAGGCACCAACCTTCGCAAAAATCCTCTTGAAAAGTAATTTCACCTGATGCTGCAAGTATTTTTGTTTCCCTTCCGGTGAACATGGATAATGACATTGTAAGGCTTGTTTAGAAACAAAACGTTTTGTTTCCCTTCCCGGTGAACAAGATTTATGGATTTGTCAGCAGGCACCATCTCACAAAAATCCTCTGGAAAAGTAATTCACTTGATGCTGCAAACAGTTTTGTTTCCCTTTCCAATGAACATGATTTGTGGCATCTTAAGGCTTGTTTTGATACAAATTTTTTGTTTCCCTTCCCGGTGAACATGGTTCATGGCTTTGTCTGCAGGAACCATCTCGCAAAAATCCTCTGGAAATGTAATTCCACCTGGTGCCGCAAACATTTGGAAACTTCTGGAATGCTACCTGCCTTCACCTTTGCCTCTTGGGTCCATTGGGCTCTCGTACATTTTTTGTTTCGGTTCCCGTTGAACATGGTTTGCGGCTTTGTCGGCAGGTCACAAAGCCAAAAACAAATTTTGAGTTTTGTTGACATCCGGGGAAACGGGTGGGGTGTCCAAATGCCATGTATCCAGCAATGTCCAGAGGGTCATAACAGGAAGCTATGCAGAATTTGGTTCAGATTGGTGAAACAGTGTGGAATTATATAAGGAACAACACTTTGCTTTTGCCAAAATCCGGGGAAAGTGGTGGGGTGTACAAATGTTATGTAGCCAGTAATGTCTGGAGGGTCCTAACAGGTAATAATGCAGAATTTGGAGCAGATTGGTGAAACGGCGTGGAATTGTATAAGGAACAATGCTTTGCGCCATAAACCCACACACAAAGTTTGACTTTTTTATGTATGAATATATATATATATATTCATTTATATTTATATATTCATACATTTATATTTACATACTCCTATACTATATATACATATAGTATAGGAGTATGTAAACGGGGCAAACAGAAGTAAAGAGTACTGGCATTTTCCCTATTGAGTCAATCAAACAATTCAACCAAAATATTTTCATACTAAATAAACCAAGTTGGAATAGGTTATGAAAGCAAGCGTCCCCAAAAGGCATTACCCTCCCCGCAATGAGGCAATAAAGGACACACCTCAGGAGGGAATGAGACCAAGACCAGGTGCGGGTGATGTAAAGCATTCTTTATCTAGTCAAATAGGGCATGCAAAGGACTTTGCAAGCTCCGAGAGTGCTCTGTCTGACAATAGCAAAGACAGTCTTATTTATTACAAAACCATGTCACGAGTCCTACACACTATAGGGAGCACATAGTCTTGGGGATTGGGTGGCGTCGATTAACTATAGGCGCAGCAGGGATGAGCAGCTCCAGGATTGGTGGACATCAGCGTGATGACAACGTGGGGTGGATGGGTCAGCTGGGCTTGTCGGGGTGGGGCTGCCTGGCCAGGCGCAGTCAGTGTCATTGATAGATGGTTGCCCTAACATTCTGCCCTTGTAGCCACACACACACAAACACTCATCCGTTTAGACGATTCCAGTTGTCCTGCAAATCCTGCAATATGTTACTCTAAGGGATGATAGGATACTGGAGAAACACATGCAATGTGAAGCTTTGCCAATACATCAGGGCACTGTTAATTCTGACCTGTTGACCGGGTGTCATAAACTTGGGTGTCTGGTCTAAGGGCATGAGGTGGGCTGCCCTGTCATTCTGGTCTTGTCAGATGTAGTAAAGAATTACTTTATGATATGTTAGTACAGGGTTGTATATCTGCTCTCTAAGGCCTATTAACTTGGGGTGAGCCGGAGTACTACTGGATCAGTGAAGGTGCACCTTTGGCCCCTTGAGGCGGTGGGTTTAGGACCAGGTTGTAAATTCTTCACTTGGCCGACCATGGCGGCCTCGGATATGGGGGAGGTGAATACTTGAAGCGTGTCCAACGGAATGAGGGAAGGTGAGGCTGTGCTGCCCGCCCACCAGCTAGTCTTGGCAGACCTCGGCAGGAGGAGGGGGAGATGGCCTTGTGTGTGTGAGCAATTCTCTGTACTTGGGCTGCACACTATGCAGAATGAGGAGACGGTTAATAAAGTTAGTAATATTAGAGTGGTTACACATTTCTAATGTCTATACATTCATGTACTATTTCATATACGACTATGAAAGTTTGGCAGTGTTTCATACATCACTGAACACTGGAAGACTACATTTTAGCAATCACACATGGTAGCAGTTGGATAACACATTTGGTAGCATTAGGTTTGGTGGTGTATTCAGGAGCATAAAAGCAATACGTTCAAAGGTGGTAGTACATTTACATTCTTGTTCATGCATTTAAACGTTTCCCACTGCATGACACACACATATTCTCGGTAATGCTTTTTCCGCCTTCCTTTGTACTTAGCAGCATTCGTTAGTTAGCACTGGGTGGGCTGTGTCAAGTTCTTTCATTGAGGCTTCTAGGCACACAGTATCTTACACGGGCTGAGGTCATTCTTACTTTACCAATACTTATGAACTTTTTCATCCCTTCCCTAACACGGGTGTTTATAATTAACATAGCAACCCTATGAATCGTTAGGCTTTGGTGTGTGGTTGATACTTCATTTGGGGAATGTCGGCAGGGGTTCATACAAGGAGGGTATTGACACCATATATTTTACATGTTAGGGGTTAGATGCAGGGTCGAGGCCTGTTCTATTAGGATGGTTTTCTGTTATTTTCCAGACTTGAACCCCGAGTCAGGTCACTTCAGGGACAGTGATGTACTGCGGAAGGTAAATGATACAGTGTTTGTTCTGATACTTGTTCGTGTCTGGTTGCTCGTGAGAACGGGCCTTCAGCGGATCTGCCATGGAGTGGAGGTGCCGGGGGAGGGCATGGCTCCCTGTGCGCAGTGAGTGGGGGCCAAGCTGCAGCATCCACAGGCAGGCTGTCTCGTTGGGGTTTAGGTCGCTATTATGTAAAATGGAGTCCTGACGCTCTCAAAATGGAGTCCATGTGACATGGAGCCTCTGACGAGCCACGGACCTCACGTGGGTGGGGCATGTCGGGGAAGAGGTCTCATGGACCTATCCTCCCATACATTTCCCCCCTATCATTGCTTAAGTAACGAATACTGTAACTCGCCCAACCTCTGGTGTTCTTTCTCGTTTGCAAGAGCCTTTTATTGGCATTCAAGCTCTACAAACCCCCGGCAGGATCTCCCCCCCTAGCATATTCATCTGGTGTGCAGGGCATGTATATACATCCCCCATCTCCTTCCAAGTCCACCCATACTTCCGTATCTGTATACCACTCCCGTTCGTGGGGCTCCTTTATTGTGGTGTGATATAACCTATCTACTATATCCCCATCATAATATATAGGCACCATTCTATACTTTGGTTCAGGGTCCTCACCTGTTTGTACATGAGCTTCTTGCATGATCTGTGCCACTCCTCTAGTGTTGCCCACTGTCACCATCATCATTGTGCCATTAGGCACTGCATTTGTGCAACATCGAAGACCCAGCTGGCACACGCAAAAAATCAGAAGTAAAAATACCACGACAGGCATCAGCATTTTGACCATCAATCCAAGCCATGATGGTACCCATGACTAGAGGTTGTCGAACCAGGAGCTGGCATCTGCTCCACATTCGTTTTTCATTCGTTCCCCCAGGTTATGCACTGCTGTGATAACATGTGACAGTGTACCATTATCTGCGTCTTCAGAAGGTACAAATGTGCAACATGTGCTCCTGATTTTTCGGCAAACACCGCCATCCATCGCCGTTAACAGGTCTAGGACATACCTGTTCTGCATGGTCATTAACCGCAGGGCTCTTAGCTCCACCTTGATCACGTTAAACCCTTCTTCAGTGTCGTTAACTTGCTGGATCAGCTCCCAGCATGTGATTTGGAGCCATTTTGCATTTGCCTGTGTCTGGCTGCTTGGAACGAGTGAGGCGAAGAACGTTTCTGCCGAATTGAACAATCGATATTTGTCTGGAATCTGCGCCAATAATTCTGAGGAGGCTTCGGATATGTAGTTGGATGATCTTCGCCGCCTTGATAACACCTCTTGCATATTTCCGGGGGACAACGCATACAGTTGTGGCTCTTCTGTTGGCTGGGTGTTTTGCTCATGGGGGGCATCTGCCACTCTTTTTCCCCCATTGATATGGCTCTCCGGAATCACCATCAATGATGAATGCAACATTGCCAAGGAGCATGTGCCCCTCCAGGATTGCGGGAGGTGCAAATATGCCTGTTTGCCGCAGACCCAGTAAGTGTACATAAGTGCCACTGTTCCTTTCTTCATGTCTGGGATAGTGTGTGTCCAGTTACAGTTCTTATTTACACCCATTGAGTTTTTCCCTTCGCCCTGGAAGCACAGATCATATGATATTTCCTTCTGCAGTTTGAACGGCTTTTCTATGGCGGTCACCCAGGTCAGTTTCATGATGTGCTCCTTCCAAACTGGTGTGCACGTTTTTTCGATCCACTGTAGTTTTTCAGCTGCAGTCCTCGCAGTGCTTCAGCTTTGCATGATATTTCTTCATCTTTCCATTTATTGTCCAAAAACAATGTCCCTTTGATCACGAAAAAAGGTTCTTTTTAACATATCACTCCTTTGGCTCTCGGGTAACAGATTTTCTCATTTTGCAGCATTTTTCTAAAGATACTTTGTGTGCCTGAAAGGTGTTCTTAATTCTGCACAAAGTGAGATGAAGGAGACATTGGGCCTCATTAGGACCCAGGCGGTAAGGGGTTTACCGTGGCGTAAACAGCGCCGACCCTTACCGCCTGATTCCGAGGTCCCTTAGCGCCATGGAGGATTTAACACCTGCTTTTAGCAGGTGTTAAAATCCATGGCGCTAAGGGACCTTGTTGTTAATTACGCCACCGTAATTTACGGTGGCGTAATTAACGCCTTCCCCACTCCCATTATGCCCTATGGGGCAAAAATGGGAATGGGGAAGGGTAAATGGGGGTTGGGGACTTACCGCCCCGCCAACCTCGGAATGGGGCGGTAAGTCCTCCAACTTCCATGGCGTAAACATAGTTTACGCCATGGTGGTAAAGGTACGACCCAGGCGGTAACTTACCGCCTGAGTCGTAATGAGGCCCATTGGGCATCTGCAAGAGGCAATTCTTTAGGCAACAGAACTTTAGGTGTACCCGAGGCGTGGGGGATCAGGGAACAGACATAACAACATCTGTTTTGCGGTGGAACTCATGTCTGCATACCATTTGTTTGACTGGTGTGGATGTCTGAGGTCTTCTATTGTGTCTAGACCCAGGCCAGAATATTCGTCATATTTTCTCCTCCCCACCTCCCTCTTCCTCATACTGCTTCTAAGGTAGCTCTTTGCTTCTCGGGCTATATGTTATATTGGCCCCCCTATCCCCACACCCCCCTTTTCCCATTCATCATATAGAGACAGAAACCTCTCTGCCGTTTCTTCATTCTCTTCCTGTCCGCCTATAGGTGGTCTAGTTTCCGCTGTTGGGGTAACTCCTGGTTAGGGCAGTGTGGCAGTAGTATAGTATAACCATGATATGACAGAGGGGTTACGATTGTTTAGACTGTAAACATTATATTCTGAGGCATTTGAGAGTGGAGTTGGATTTATACTCGGGCTGCTATTGATGTTATTTGAGGGCTGTGCGTTGGGCGGGACTGTGCCATAGCCCCATACAAGCTGGAATCCGTTCCATATTAAGTAATCACCCTCTTTCACCACCTTGGTTTCATTTCCCATGTTATTTCCATTCCCTCCCCCCTCATTCATCTCAATAGAGATGAATGAAATGAACCAATAAGTAATAAGTCCAAACATCATTGCAAATAATAAAACAGCACACACAAACAGGCCACATTCATACAAATATCTACATGTGTCGAATACATTATTTACATTTCTAACTGCCATAATGTTATTCGTTGTGGGCTGCCCGTTCGTTGCCATGGTTACTCCTATATGTTAAAACATAAAAGTGCATTAAGCATACTTAAACAGTTGACCTCTTCATTTTATTTTATGGTAGAGAGAGAGGGAGAGAGAGAAAGAGAGAGAGATAGAGAGAGAGATTTCATAATTGCAATTCAACCTTATTTACATTTTCATTTTTATTTTCCATTTGGCACAAAACTATTTTCGTCAATGTATATTTTCTTGCTATCATTCTTTTACTCTGTACCCGTTTTAATGTTAATCATTTTGCTTTTTATTTTACTGTGATATCTCTGTTGCTGTCTGTGCTTCTTCTTCTCGTTCCTCTCTGACACTGTCATATGCTTTACGTATGTCGGTCAAATGTATCTAATATCTCAAGCCCTTTACCTTCACTGCAGTCGGTGTGCAAAATATGACCTCATAAGGGACATAAAATCTTGGGGCATTCCACCTATGTACGAAACTTCGTACAAAAATCATATCTCCTGGTACTAACTGCCCTGGTGGGTTTTCCTCAACAAATGTTACTGCCTCATTCCCTTCTTCTCGAGTAAATCGTGGTGCTAGCTGCCTTGATCTCATGTGGGCGGCTCTGGTGAGTTTTGTCAGATATTCATTAAATTCTTCTCCTAGTATCGTGGCGCTTTTGGGCGTATCTGAATGTCTGCGGAGTGGGGAGTGTGCTATGTGCATGCGTCTTCCCGTCACGATCTCGTGCGGTGACAAATGGTGGTCCTTGCTAGGCTGATTTCTCATCTCGAATAAAGCCAGAGGCTATAATGCACCCAGTTCTTTTTGGGGGAAAAACACAATTTTGACAGCCTACCCTTCAGAAGGCCACTGATCTTCTCAACTACACCATTGCTTTGCGGATGATAAATCGAGCAAAGCTTATGCTTAATTCCTAACAGAGCTGTTACTTCTTTAAAAAGTTAATTAACAAAATGTGTGCCTTTATCCGAGCGAATCACGTCGCAAATTCCCCAGCGCGGGAATACTTCCCTCACTAAGAATTTTGCAGCGCATTTGGCATCAGGTCATGCACATGGCCCTGCTTCATCCCATCTGGAGAATGGACAAACGACCACTATCATGTAACGTGCACCATTACACCTTTCTCCCATATCTGCATAATCAATATCTCTGAAGGGCCCTACTGGTTTGGGTATTGTTCCTCGCAGTGTCCTTAGGGTCATTCCTGAATTGTATATTTGCCATGTCGTGCATTCCATTGCCAGTTTTTATATATGTTCCTGGAGGCCTGGTACAAACCAGTCCTCTTGAATCTATGCTGCTATGTGTTGTTTAGCATTGTGGGCTGGGAAGTGTAGTTGCTGGAACGTTATTTCTAAGAGTTTGAGTGGCATTACCACCTTCCCGGTGTTGTTCTGACGCCACAAAAGATCTGTTGCTGATTGACTGCAACCTCTGTTTTCCCACAGCCCTTTTTCTTCCTCACTTGCCCCTTCTTTTAACTCCAGTATTTGTGACACGGGCATGGTGTTGTATCCGTCTGGGAGCTCTTCCCCTACTTGTTGGTGCATTAGGTACTCACCTCTTAGTTCTTTCACTAAGTAGGAGGCTTCTTTGGCTGCAGTGTCCGCTGCTGCGTTTCCCAAAGAGACAACGTCCGTATTGGACGTATGGGCCTGGCACTTCACTATGGCTACCATGGTAGGTTCTTTCAATGCCCAAATAAGTTCTTTCAAGAGCTCTGCATGTTGTACTGGTGACCCATCTGCTCTGTGGAACCCTCTCCGTCCCCACCTTGCCAACCCGCCGTGTACTTTAGTGGTCATGTAAGCTGAGTCTGTGTAAATAGTGACTGCGTACCCTTTCGCAGCACGTAATGCTTCAATGAGCGCTATAAGCTCTGCTGCTTGGGCTGAGTAATGGGAGGGCAGGCTATGTTGTACTATTACTTCGTACTCACCTTCTTCCAATCGCACAACTGCCACCCCCACATGTTTTTCCCCCGTGTCTGGGTTTATTGATGCTGACCCATCTATGAAGAAGACTTCTCCTTCATTCAGGGCATTTTCGCTTACCACCGGGCCTTCTCCCTCCTCCCCCTTGTAAGTAGTACAGTCGTGTTCCTGCATGTCTTCTAATGTGCATGGTTCTTTAATGAATCTTGCTGGATTTACTGTTCATAAGCAGTTGCTCTTTGAGTTGTCAGTCTGCTCTTTGATCTTTCTAATATAGCGAATAGAGAGTGTTCCACAAATAGTGTCACGGAGCAGCCCATCACTATTGTCGCACTTTTCTCAGTGGCGAACGCTGCAGCTGTGAGAGATTGCTCGCAAGCAAAATGTCCTTGCATTACTGCGTCTAATGTGCCACTGTAGTAAGCAAGTGGCTTGTGTCCCAGGGATGTTTTTTGTGTCAGTACTGCTGTCATGAAGATCCCCTTGAAGTGGGAGAACAGGTAAAACTTGCGTTCATAATCAGGGTTCACGAGCACTGGCGCGCTCGAGATCAATTCCTTGAGGGAGGTATATGCGTCACACATTTCTGCTGACCATTGAATTTCTGTGTTCTCTCATTGGGCCTCTTTGAGTGCCTGCAATAACGGTCTTGTGTATGCTGCGTAGTCTAATATCCATGCTCGGCAGTAGTTACACATTCCCAGGAATTTTTGCATATCTTTCACTGTGTTGGGCCGTCTTACTGCTGTAATTGCAGTTACTCTGTCTGGTATTATCTTCTTACCATTTTGTGAGATTAGCTGTCCCAGGTACAACACTTCTCATTGGCAGTACTATAGCTTTCCTCTGTCGACCTTGTAGCCTTTGTGGGCCAGCAATGTCAAGAGAGCAATAGAGTCTTTTCTACATTCTTCCTCATTCTTTGTGCAGATGAGTAAATCATCTACGTATTGAATAATGGTGCTCTGTGCTGTCATGTTCCCTAGATCTTCATGGAGTATGCGGTTGAATATGCTGGGGCTCTTACAGTACCCCTTGGGTAACCTGCAATGTTTGTATCTCTTTCCTCCCAGTGTAAATGCTGTTAGATACCTGCACTCTTCTGCCAATGGGATGGAGAAGAAGGCGTTTTTCAAATCAACTACTGTGAAGTGTGATGCATTCATGGGGATGCTGCATAGTATGGATGCAGGTTTAGGGACCAAAGGGAATTATTATTGAATGACGTCATTAAGGGGGCGTAGGTCTTGGATCATCCTCCATGCCCCTCCTTTTGCTTTTTTGATTGGGTAAATGCAAGTTTTACATGGCAAATTTGAAGGTACTATTATTCCTTGCGTCAGCAATGCGCTAATTGTTTCTTTTATACCTTCTTTTGCTTCTCGGGACAGGGGGTACTGTTTTACCCTTGGCAAAATAGCTCCAGGTTTGAGTTTTATTTTAACTGGGTGACTCCATGTAATAATCACACGTCATGAGGGCCTGTGGTCCACTAATTACTGGGCACTAATTTCATATCATCATCAAAGAACGAAGGCGGTGCCCCCACCACTGCCATCAGCTGTACTGGCACCTGCCTCTCTTGTATCATAATATCACAGGGTATTGCTATCTCCATTATTATCTCACCGTCACTTTCTGAATCTGAGAAAAGATCTTCATCTGACAGGTCTCGCAATGCTATGATTGATGCACAACACAGTGCGCCACTCGAAACCATGTATATCCATTGCAATGCCCACTATTCGTTTAGCTGAGATTTGAACTGCATGCAAATCTAAGGACATCACTGTCCCTGGCACAATCTCTGGCCGTGCTATGGTCGGAAGGTGAACTCTGCGGGTACCCGCCATTCTAGCTTTTTCAATTTGGAGACAACCCATGCCAATGTTTTCAGTCCTTGAATAAACACATCGGGATCTACTTGTATGCTGCGCACTTCTGGTGCTGTTGCTCGTGCATGCACCACTAGCATTACGCGCATGGGACAAATCCCTGGGGTTGAAAAAACTATCCCTCTCTCTGTGAAGGAGTCATATTAAGCTTACTTAGAAGGTCCCTTCCAAGCAAGTTAATTTGGGACTGTTCGTAATACAGTAGGGGTGCCCTCATTGTCTTACCTCCCACGATGACATCTAAATCTTCTGTGTAAGGAACTTTAACAACAGTCCCAGAGAACCACTGCGTCTCCAATTTTCGATTAGATAGCAGAAACCGGCCTTCACATAAACATGATTTTTCAGCTCCAGAGTCCACCATAAATATGAACTGTTTATTCCCTATCGGCACCCCTATCAATGGTTCCTCTGCTGCATTGTAGGTCGTAGATAGAACAGGACACGCAAGTGCTCCTTGTGGGCTGTCCTATGCTGGATGTCTCATGTTCACCCCTTGACTGAAGACATTCCCTAATACCACCGCCACTCCGCCATACGGGGCAGGTGCACCGTTAGCAGTCGTGGCGAAGGGGTTACCTTGTGTGTATTGCGGCTTTGTGGATGCTGTTGTACATTGTGAGGAGGTTCTCTTTGCTGCTCTACATACCGCTGCTCTGGCTGCCCTTGTGCCCCTCCCATGGGTAATCCATATGGGCTCCCCGGGTGAGGATGACCACATGATTGATCGTCTTGATACACATTATTTGGTCTACTTCTGCATTCTCATGAGAAATGTCCCCACCTCCCACAATTCCAACAGTTCCCCTGTCCCCCCCTAGGACCTTGACCTCCATAACCGTCATTTCCCCCGTATCCTTGACCAACCCCTCTGCAGCCCCTGTATCCTCCTCGTCTCCCGTGGGGGGCCCATGCCTGCCACTGCAGACCTCCATATTGCTCCTGTCCATTCCACTGTGGCTGCCCGTTGCCTGTCCAATTTGCTGCCATCCTCCCTTGTATCGCTACCAGCCCTTCCTCCTCTTCCCCCTCCCCGTCTTGGGGGAGTGCTGCTACAGCTGCAGCGACCTTCACCAGCTTTGTTTGAACTAACTTAGCCTCATCCGCCAACTTTTTTGAGCAATTTCTTTCTCCCTTTCCTTTATTCTTTTGCAGTGGTGCACTATTATGCTTTGTATTTCTGGCCATCCTTTTGCTTCGATCCCTGCTATTTTGTCGAGTGCTTTCTGTACCTCTTTTGGGAGCCCTCTCTTTATTATAAAGTAAAATAGGGTTGTTGACTGATACTAGGACGTGCCCGTTTCGGCTCTCCACATCTCCTGCACCCGAAAAATATAATCCATAGCATCTTCCCCATTATTCACTGTGCACTGCATTTCTGACTGTAAATCTGGTGTGTCTGGAAAGGTTTCCCTTAGTGCATACCATACCATTGCGCGCACTGAGTTGAAAGATGCTCCATCATGGCGATCACAGTCCAGCATTACTCCCGGGAAGCCAGCTTTTGCCCACACTCTATCTGCCTGATCATCAACTGCGGACACTAACAAGTTTTCAACATCCCCTACCGCCAATGGCACTCCCGCGGTATGTTTCTCAAAAGCATATATCCACTTCCTTGCCCCCCCCCTGATAGCAGGGGCAATGAATTTAACAAATTGGCTTTATCCATCTGGGACCAGGGTATGTAATTTGGTCTCCCACCTCCCCTATGTTTCAATGGGAGTTGTAGTTTGTTCTCACCTTCAATCCTTTCTTTCCCAACGGTGCCATTCTCTTCTATTCCTTAACCTTCCTGTCCATTCCTCTTCCATTGTCCTTCCGAGAGGTGTTTCCTCTCCTCTACCTGATCTTGCTCCCATCGCCACACCCAACCTTCCACTTTCCTGTTCTTCGTCCTCAATATCGCACCACAGTTCTTCCATTCCTCCGGTACCCATTCCCTCCTCACCTGTGTTTTCTTCCATCTCCTGTCGCCCCAGTTCTATTATTCGAGTTGGCTCTTCCTAAATCCGGAACAGTATTTCCCCTTTCTTCCATCCTTCTTCAGATGACCTGTCGAGTGTCTGTGCTCTAGGTGTTTGCTCAGTTCTAGCAACACTTGTTCCACTCTGCTCACATATATTTTTTATTCTAGATAACTCATCTCTTGCCATTGAGAGACTAGAATCTAGGTCCTCTGTTAACTTCTCAGTATCTACTGCTGGGGTGCTTACCTGTCCACGCTATCTGGGGCACTCATATGGTGGTGGTGCAGTTGGTCGTGGGGTGGTCATGGGGGCTGCGGTGGGCACATATGTGGGATCACTATATCCTTCTGCTGGCACTGGTTTGTTTAGGAGGGGGTACAATCGTGTTACCTCTTATGGTCCCTCTTTTCCTGTATCCTCCCTTTCATTTTCATGTACTGTTAGGGGAGTGTCAACGGTGGAGGGCAGGTTCGGTACTAATTCTTTCTTTTTTAGTGGAGGCACTTCTTCGAATAGCCTCCTCAAATCTAATATTTCTCTTCTATTTTGAAACTGCTTCCCCTTCTATTTCATTAATATACATGCGGCTACCATATCTAGGACACTTTTATCGAATGATCCGCCTTCTGGCCATACCTGGGGTAATCCTTCTCCTTTTAATTCTGTTACCCACTGATCGTGGTACTTTTTTATACGTTCTGCAAACCCAGGTAGATTTTTACAAATGTGGGCCTGGGGTGTCTCCGCCCCCATATTATACTCTCAGTGTTTGTCTTTCTGTACTCTTTTGTGTCTAACACTGTGGATTATAGGTGTGTGTGTGTGACCCTTATCTTAAACAATTCATGGACATATACAAAAGCACTTGCTCACGATATCACTACCTTCAGATCTTACCGGGTCACACTTACAATGACCATACCACAGAACTACGCAATGTCATCAATTCAACATCATCTCTTTACAACTCATTGAAACATTGTTAACTTAGCATGTGCAGCATGAGACAGACGTTTAACATATTTTTAACATACAACACATAACATTTACCCCTCCCCTTTTTCCTTGCCCTGTACTTCTCTCCCTGATAAAGTCCCCTTACCCTAGATCATCACTTGCCCCCGACCCTCTTAAAAGTTTCTATCTTTTGTTCACCACTGAGGTACCCCGACTGAAGTAGAAGAAGAAAGAAAATAGCAGTTTCTAACGTATACACTGTGTCTCCCAATTCTCAGACACCTTTATTTTATTCTCCACTTTTCATTTATTCCCAGCACTAGTTAAGATAGCACTATGCGGCGCCGCCTTCTACCCCCTTGCAGAGATAGGTTCCCGTATTTATCTTCTCTTATTTCACCTTTTTTCCTAATGGCCATATGCAGAGAAAGTAAAGTAAATAGAAGTAGCATTAATAGTTGAAAGTACCCCTTAAATGACCTTGTGTAATCTGGCCCCCCTCCCCTTCTCCTTTTATAATAACTCGCACTTAATACTCACGTGCCCATCTTGATTTGAGATTCTCCGGACTGGGTCCGTCCAGGCGGCGCTGCCTCACACTCAATGGCCGACGCCTGGCTCCGGCGAGCAGAACTAAAGGGTTTCTTTTGGAGCAGGACCCCGTACCCTTTGTCCTATTCTGTTTGCACGTCTAAGCGTACCAGTGGCCGTAGGCGGGCAGCTCTCTTGAGCGGACAGACTGTGCGTCTCCACTGCCGCCCAGAATTTCTCGTGCCAGAGGGGATGATGAAAAAAATAAAAAATGTAATCACGCTTTCGGGGTCACCACTGAAAGCAAGTGTCCGCAAAAGGCATTACCCTCCCCGCAATGAGAGGCAATAAAGGATACACCCCAGGAGGGAATGAGACCAAGACCACGTGCGGGTGATGTAAAGGGTTCTTTATCTAGTCAAATAGGGCATGCAAAGGACTCTGCAAGCTCCGAGAGCGCTCTGTCTGACAATAGCAAAGACAGTCTTATTTATTACAAAACCATGTCACGAGTCCTACACACTATAGGGGGCACATAGTCTTAGGGATTGGGTGGCGTCGACTAACTATAGGCGCAGCAGTGATGAGCAGCTCCAGGATTGGTGGACATCAGCGTGGTGTCAACGTGGGGCGAACGGGTCAGCTGGGCTCGTCAGGGTGGGGCTGCCTGGCCAGGTGTGTTCAGTGTCATTGATAGATGGTTGCCCTAACATTCTGCCCTTGTGGCCACACACACACAAACACTCATCCGTTTAGATGATGGCAGTTGTCCTGCAAATCCTGCAATATATTACTCTAAGGGATAATAAGATACTGGAGAAACACATGCAATGTGAAGCTTTGCCAATACATCAGGGCACTGTTACTTCTGACCTGTTGACTGGGTGTCATAAACTTGGGTGTCTGGTCTAAGGGCATGAGGTGGGCTGCCCTGTCATTCTGGTCTTGTTAGATGTAGTGAAGAATTACTTTATGATATGTTAGTACAGGGTTGTATATCTGCTCTCCAAAGCCCATTAACTTGGGGTGAGCCGGAGTACTACTGGATCAGTGAAGGTGCATTATTGTCCCCTTGAGGTGGTGGGGTTTAGGACCAGGTTGTAAATTCTTCACTCGGACATGGGGGAGGTGAATACTTGAAGCGGGTCCAACGGAATGAGGGGAGGTGAGGCTGTGCTGCCCGCGCACCAGCTAGTCATGGCGGACCTTGGTGGGAGGAGGGGGAGATGGCCTTGTGTGTGTGAGCAATTCTCTGTGTCTGGCCTGCACACTATGCAGAATGAGTAGACGGTTAGTAAAATTAGTAATATTAGAGTGGTTACACATTTCTAATGTCTATACATTCATGTACTATTTCATATACGACTATGAAAGTTTGGCAGTGTTTCATACATCACTGAACAATGGAAGACTATATTTTAGCAATCACACACGGTAGCAGTTGGATAACACATGAGGTAGCATTTGGTTTGGGGTGTACTCAGGAGCATAAAAGCAATACGTTCAAAGGTGGTAGTACATTTACATTCTTGTTCATGCATTTAAACGTGTCCCACTGCACGACACACACATATTCTCGGTAATGCTTTTTCCACCTTCCTTTGTACTTAGCAGCATTCGTTGGTTAGCACTGGGTGGGTTGTGTCAAGCACTTTCATTGAGGCTTCTAGGCACACGGTATCTTACACGGGCTGAGGTCATTCTTACTTTACCAATACTTATGAACTTTTTCATTCCTTCCCTAACACGGGTGTTTATAATTAACATAGCAACCCTATGAATCGTTAGGCTTTGGTGTGTGGTTGATACTTCATTTGGGGAACGTCGGCAGGGATTCATACGAGGAGGGTATTGACACCATATATTTTACATGTTAGGGGTTAGATGCAGGGTCGAGGCCTGTTCTATTAGGTTTGTTTTTTGTTATATTCCAGACTTGAACCGTGAGTCAGGTCACTTCGGGGACAGTTATGTACTGCGGAAGGTAAATGATACAGTGTTTGTTCTGATACTTGTTCGTGTCAGGTTGCTCGTGAGAGCGGGCCTTCAGCGTATCGGCCATGGAGTGGAGGTGCCGGGGAAGGGCATGGCTCCCTGTGCGCACTGAGTGGGGGCCAAGCTGCAGTATCCGCAGGGAGGCTGTCTCGTTGGGGTTTAGGTTGCTATTATCTAAAATGGAATCCTGACGCTCTGAAAATGGAGTCCATGGTCTGTTACAGTACAACTCGATTGGCCCTGGGTGTCCATCAGCAGCCACCCCGTCACCTGAGCACAGGTGACATGGGGCCTCTGACGAGCCACGGACCTCACGTGGGTGGGGCATGTCAGGGAGGGGGTCTCATGGACCTATCCTCCCATACAGTTATTAATTTAAAAGTGTATGCAGCAAGGTGCCAATGTTGTCCCATTTAAACATGACTTCAGTGATGCACATGTACTATCAATTAAAGTTCTCGGCATTTTCCTTTACCTATTTAACTCTATGTATTCCAAGCTGAAAAATCTATTCTGAAAATCTCAGTGGAGTAACATGTGAATTACCTGGATTGTTTTTTTTTAAACTCCCCTCTGAAAAATGGTTGTATTTTCAGTTTAAAGTCCATGTATGGTGTAACCTGGACTAGCCTTCTAAGGTTTCCTCCATATAAATATTGTCGTCTGTTAAGTGCCTCCTTCCTTTATCAGTCTCATCTCCCCCCCTCATGGACGTCATTTAGGGGTTTCCAGGGGTCGCATATGTGACCCCTGAGATCTCCCTTGCTACCCCAGTGGTCTCCCTTGCTAACCCAAAAAATACATGAAAAAATATATGTATATTTATTTTTGGGTTTTCTGTACGTTAAGGCTCATAGGCTGTGGCAAGCAGCATGTGGCTCTTTGTTTCTGGAGTGGCTGGTTTTCTGGTAGCTATAGCCGGTAAGATAGCTCAGTGGGTAGAGCGCTCACTGCTGCAATGTGTGTTGCAGATTCGACTCCCGGCAAGGTCAACTCAGCCTTTCTTCCTGCTGAGGTTGATAAATGAGTACCGACACAGGTTGGGTGATATTGTATGTATAGTTGTTCTATATGAAGCACTTAAGCATAATTGCTATATAATAACACATCATTATCGTTTGGCCTTGGACGTCTGCCTGCATTCACATTGATTTGGAAATATGGGCCTATACGCACTGATGTTAATGATACATATGGTGATTCATTCTTGTATGAAATGTATATCACTTTACAGTGATATGGTAACCATATTTTTTGTAGTGTACTCAGAAACAATGCTATGTGATGCCACTTCCTGTTTTGTCGTGTGGCGAAAGGTCATGTTCCATCGCTTCCCGTGATGTCACTTCGCGGTGGGCTCAAATGGCATCACGTCCTGTGATGTCATCAGAGGTCAAGGGTCATGTGATGTCACTTCCGCTACCCCTGGCATTTTGGTGAAAAGACATCCCTGCTCCCACTCTCACCCAACTGTTATTTGGGATGTGCCAATAGCGTTAGTGACCAGTCATCTCTCTGCATAACAACCATTGATGGTACTTCTGTTCACATATCAAACCCATCAGATAGATTCCCTCTTATCTCTAGCTCTCGCCCTTACATGTCCTTTCACTAATGTCTGGTGCCAGATTCCTCCCCTCTGAGCACTGTAAAGATAGGCTTTAGTATAACCCATGTTAATTTATTGACATTGGAGAGATGGAGGGCTGAGTTTCCCACGGATCACTAAAGCAAGCACTCAATTCGCTGAGATTTCTTGTCCTGATCAATCTGCATCTCCCATTCCCACGTCCATCTTTTCCAGTGTCTCTCTCCCCTACACCTCTGGGCCCCTCCCCTAATTCATGACTCCGTAGCTGCCTTTCATCTGCATCTCTACTCTACTTTTACTTCAATCTGTGCAATTCCTTGTCACACCTTCAATTAATTTCTATGCATAACTCCTTCTGTCTTTCTCTTTTTACCTGTACCTTTTCTCCCCATTTCTCTCCTTCATTTTCTATACCATGCCCACCTGTTCTTTTATTTCCTCTTTCCATTCTTTGCTTCCTCCCATGTTTATTTTTGAATTTTCTTACTATCTGCTTCATTACAAGTGTGGTGGTTTGACATTAATTCTGTTACTGCCACTTCTTTTGGAAATAACTGAATTGCCACCACTTTTACAGCATTGCTTAATTCCAGCTTTGAATTTGTGCCAAACACTTTCACCTTTAAAATCATACTTGAGGAAAATGATGTCGCTAACATGCCTCGATGTAGATGGAATCCCCCTCTTGCCTTTCTGCATGCATGTGGTTATTACAGCTTACATCCAGTCCAAAAATAACCTCAAAATGAAGACAAGGTGATGCGAAACGAACTGCACTGATTTTAAAAGTTTAGTAACACATGGAAATGGTTTAGGTTTTGACTGATGCCTCTTCACAGTGTGGTGAGTTGTTTAAACTCTCCATTGTGATAGCAGGGAGAATTCAGCTACCAGGGATTGAGCTGGCCTGGCTGTTCCCAGATATGCGTCGCACAGAGAGGGTGTCACGCCGGTTTGCTGTCACCGAAGAGACGCACGAATACAGTCACGGAGACAAAGCTATGGGGAGCTAGAAGGACTGCAAATCCCAGAAAGACTTTCACTCCGAGGACTAAGCAAACATGTAACTGTGAGAGGAGACCTTCTGTGAACAGAAGTCACAGAGAAAGCATATTCATGTCCTACCTGAGAGAGAGCGAGCAGGTGAAGCAGTGTGTACTTTATACTTTAATAGTCATACCACAGCAGGTTTTCCGGCGCACCAGAAAGATCCCAGAATGCCACAGAGTCTCTTAGCCTGTTGCAAAGCATTTAAAGATGGTGCTGCATGCCACATATACCTTTGAAACCTCAGTGCCACTTATTAACGGCAACATTTGTACATCACATGCAAGCTACCTCACTGTGTGTAAATATGTGCTCCTGGTGAGGAAGTACTCTGACACTCTACACTCTTTTACTTAGGTCAAAGTTGACACGGTAATAACAGGCATATAAGTTACAAGGCAAGTGTAAAGGATGACACAAGAAACATCCACCGGCTCCCAATCTCACATGCTTTGAGTTTCAACTGACATCCATGGAACCTTCTGGGGCACTCACACATCAACATTACAGACATCAGATTCCAACAGGCATTACAATAATAGCATATATACAGCATGGGGCAACAGAGACAAAAGACACAGCACTGTGCCTATGCAACCTTGTGCTGCCTTTGTATTTTGACTGCAACTCATCTGATTCTGTTATTTATCAGGCTTTCCCAGCCTTTGTCTCAAGTGAGGCTTGTCCTACTCTGCGCACACACACTAATGCTCCTTCATGCTTCTTTGCACACCTGAAGTATCCCTCCGTACAATGAGGCGAGGCTTCCCCAGGCTGCGCACTCACACTTATCTTGTCTTGTATGCCCCCTTGCACACCTGTAGTAGCCCCCGTACCATGAGTCATGGCTTTCCCAGGTTGTGCACACACCTATCTTGTCTTATATGCTCACTTGCACACCTGTAGTAGCCCCCGTACCATGAGTCATGGCTTTCCCAGGTTGTGCACACACCTATCTTGTCTTATATGCTCACTTGCACACCTGTAGTAGCCCCCGTACCATGAGTCATGGCTTTCCCAGGTTGTGCACACACCTATCTTGTCTTATATGTTCACTTGCACACCTGAAGTAGCCCGAGTACCATGAGATGAAGCTTTCCTAGTGTGTGCACTTATATCTATCTTGTCTCGTATGCTCATACGCACACCTGAAGTAACCCCCATACCATGAGGCGAGGCTTTCCCAGGCTGTGCACTTACACCGATCTTGTCTTGTATGCTCACATGCACACCTGAAGTTGCCCTCCGTACTATGAGGCGAGGATTGTCCAGGCTGTGCACTCACACCCATTTTGTCTTTATGCTCACTTACTACATTGTAACCTTCAAACGTGGTCTTGCACTTTGTTTGACTGTGCCATTGCACTTACTGTAACTCGCACCTAGTTGCCTCTGAGGTTTGTGTGCTGCTATAAATGTTAAAATAAAAAGAAGAAATAACAGAAACTATGAAGTAATAACCCAATACAAAACCTTCACTAATAATACAACAATGAGAGCAATTAAAGACTCACCCCGGGAGTTAACCAATCAGTACTGAGAGTTCAAACAGAGGTGGGGAATCACCTTTCACGAACAACACAATCCAATCACAGGGACTATGAAAAAAGCTGGGGCAGAAGGTTAAAAAATCCCAGAGGTAGCAGATGTGCTAACTTATTATCCCCCAATAGATAGTGAATGTCTTGGAGCATGGAACGCACGAGGTACTACTGCTTGGGGGAAGTCAGTGCAAACCAGGAAGAACGTCAGAGAAGCCAGAGAACATCAGAGAAGCCAGGGTGTTGGAAGAGAGAAGCAAATAATGCAGTGATTGGAGAGTGCCTTTCAGGACATTTGGAGAATTGCAAGACCCAAGCCTAAGGCTGTCCACTAGTGGCCCATAAGGTAGAAAAGAGAGGACCTGGCCAATGGTAGGAGGGTGGCACAATATCGGCTACCTGAAAAGGACTCAAGTGGTGGTCACTGCAGAATTACCAATGCTGCTGCTGTGAAATCAGAAAAACCCAAGGGGCAGGAGAGACTTGTTGTGAATATATAGAAATCCAAGGTATAGGAAAGACCTGAAGTGAATGCTGAGGGAGGCCTAGGAAGAGACAGTTATGGGGCTTGATCCCTGGGGGAGGTCCTGAGAAAAGTGGAGAAAGCACATAGACTGAAGTAGAGTGTAGTCTATGAATAACCTTTTAAAAAAGTATTTCCAAGAGCAGTTGTTTGCTTTGTTTTGAATATCTTAGGGATTGACATGTAAAGACTAGATTTTGTAAATGTTGGGCCAAGACTTGGCACATTTGTGCTGTAGTTTAGGCTAGCCCGCAGGCTAAGGATTATGTAATCCTGGGATTTTGAACTTTGTGTCAGCCACCTTGTATGGAATATTACTTTGCAGAATAGGGGTATCTCGCGGCGAGGAAAAGATTTGTAAGAATAGGTTGGGAAGTTTATAATTTAAACAAGAGCCCGCAAAAGCTGTGAGTGCTTGATGAAAGTTCCAATTTGCGTTGACCCATCCAGTGCACTTTTTGTGTTAGCCCAATATTTCCTTAATAGTTCTAGAAATAGCACTGGAACCCATCAGTATTTTTCCAACCATTTCCCTGATCAAACCCACTGATAACGATATTATATTGGGCTGCAATAAGTCAGTAACAAGTGTCATTGCTCAGCCAAACTGTGATAATTAGACTGGAAAATGGCCTCCTGGGGCCAGATTACAGAAACTATGTACTGGTGCAAGTGCATAGTGGAACTGTATTAGCACTCAGGTAAAGTTGTCCATATTTCTAGGGCCATATTAGAAAACTATTGTACAAGGACAAGAGCAGATGGCATGGTATAATATTCACCTGGGCAAAATTGCCCTAGTGCAAAAAAGATACATTTTCACTGCATTTTTGCATGAGGGTAAAGTTTGTCCTAGGGCTTATACGGAATAGTATTAGCTCTAGGGCAAACTTTGCCCTGGTGCACAAATCTATCATTTTATTTATTTTTTATTTAACATGCTTCTGGCTAACAATAAGGCCTTTTGAACTAACACGTACTAATATAAAAATAGCAATATGATAAAAAAGTAGAACATCAGCTAAAACCATAACATAAGTAATAATAAATTAAGAATTTCACAATCATGGCATTTTACATATTCATGGTCATTATTTTCTGGCACACTCTTTCTCAGATGTAATACAATGTCGCAGTAATTAATAATGAGTTTGCTGAGTAGATTGAAGCCCAAAACTGGTCAGAACTAATACCATCTAACACGATCTAATGATCTAATGAGGAAGCAAGTTGCTCACATCCCTTGAGATAATATTAAGAGAGATAAGGGCACTGATTTAGAACTTGGCTGGCGGTTTCAACTTCCTTACGGCACAATCGACACAGTTATATCTCTGAAGGGATGCCCTGCCATGGCCAGATATTCTAAAATGGGTAGCAGATTTGGGCGCAAATAAAAAATAAAGCATCTCAAGGCAGGGTTGTATGTCTTGATAAGATAGCTACATGGCACGTCAGGTGTCAAATGATGCCCAGAAAATTGAGCAAATCTCTTTTTTACAGTGAGTTTCTCTATTGATCGCTGCAATCCCATAGCAGAGTTTTAAACTTTCATTTAGAGCTGAAGGAAGAGACTTCCGCCTTACTCGTTATCACAAGCCCTACGGCTTCTAGATGTTACATTGCAGTAGCTGCCACCTCTAATTGGATTTCTGGGGCTGAATCACGCCTGTTGTGCAAAATGTGTTAGCAGCCACGGTTTCTTACTAACAGCCCATGTAATTTTATCAAATAATTTCCAATGTGCAATTCTCCAAAGGGAATAAAGACATGGGTGACCTACTTCCAGATGCAGCCCCTCAATGGAGACCACAATCGGCAGATCTCATATTGAATGCAATCATTTCCCTGCAATCTGATCCAACCATTTTGAATGGCGCTCTGGTAGTATCTCAGGCGTACAAAATGCCAGGAAAGAATGACATGTAGATCTATATATATATAAAACTCTTAGGCATGTTTTCGTACTCAGCTAATGCAATTTATCAGTGTTAGGTGTCCCTATGCTGTCCAAACAGCAAAGTCACCCCTGTGTGCCCTTCCATTTCAACAACAGCTATCATTTGATGCAATTTATCAGTGATAGGTTGTCCTCTGCTGTCCAAATAGCAAAGTGCACCTATGTGCACCCTTCCATTTCCACAACAGCTGTCATTTTAACAAACAGAACGAGCACACGATCACCTTCACCTTACACTATCACACACATTCGGTATAATTTCAAGTTTCTTCTTTCCACCCCAAATTCTCTTCACACAGGGAACAGTGGTTCCAGTGTCAAGGAACAGTTAATTACCGGCTAAATGTTTCAGTCTCTAAAGAGCGAACGGCTGTAGAGGTGCTGTAATTATGCTACTACGCAATCTATGCCATCATGGGGACTGTGCAATGGAACAAGTTTGACAATTATGTGTCTACAAAGCAACATCATAGAGGTCTGTGTAATTGATGGATTACACTTTGATATTGTTCTCATACTGTGCATACCTCTCATTCCATCTGAATCAAATATGCCTTTCAAATTCAAACGAAGACAGTTTCCTATATGTTCAGCCTTTTCAATGGCAATTAATAAGTCACAGGAACCTATTCTCCTTTCCTGCAATCGATCAGTGGTCATTTCCGATATTTTAGAAGGGGGAAAGAAGTGACCCTATGAATTACCGACTGATATTACTTTACTTTTACTTTACAACATTTGTATTGCGCAACTTGGACCCAGAGGCATTAGGGTGTGGACAGTGAGGACTAAACAACGTGGAACAAAGAGAAGATATTTTGTGGCTGTATATTCTTGAAACAGACGCAGGGAGTCAAAGGCATCCCCCAAAAGGTAGTAGGCACATAACAGAGTTTTTAACTCTTTCTTAAATGCCGTCAAAGAGCCTTGACTTCTTAGGTAATTGATTCCACAACTTGGGTGCTGCTAAGAAGAATGCACTATTCTCTGCTTTCTTTGTTCTACTTCGAGAAATGAAAAGAAAGTTCTGGCCGCAGGACCTGAGGGCTCGTCATTAACTTTTTCAATGATATTGCCCTGAAGGTAAGGGGGCATCCAGCCCATCTTGTATTTGAAAGGGATGACCAGTAACCTTATCTTAGCTTGTGCTTCCACCAGAAGCCAATGCAGAGAGCGTATAGCCGGTGACACATGATTTCGGCGAGACAGACCAACTACAACTCTGACCGCCCCAGTTTGAACAGTCTGTAGCCCACTTACATCCCGCTTACACAGTCCAACCTGAAGGTTGCTACAGTAATCTATTTTTGTCCCTATTATTACTCTGGCAATGGTTTCAGAATGTTCCTGTATGCTCAGAGGTCTAAGATGTGACAGTTATTTAACGTAATATAATGAAGCCGACACCACACTAGCAACATGGGATCTCATTGAAAGAGTCTGGTTCAGAACCACCCTCAACATTTTTATTTTTGATAAAGGGGTAATATTGCCAACACCGAGCCTAAATGACTTATACGCTAGGTCCAGTTTAACAGACATGGCAGAGTTTCCCACAATCATTAGTTCTGTCTTGCTTTTGTTAAGTGCCAAGTTGTTAGCCAGCATCCACCTTTCTATAATATTGAAAACTCGGTTTAATTCCAGTTCATCTCGGGCATGAATGCCGGAGAGGGGGACACCACACTGGGTATTGTCAGCCTAGTTCGAAAACATGACCCCTTCCTGCTCTAATAGCAAAAAGAACGGGGCCATGAAAATGTTATACAGGCAGGAGGACATACTAGCCCCCTGCGGCACCCCGAATAGGACCGGAAGTGGAATGGCTTCTGCATGGTCGGAACACACTTTATTGTGTCTATTCTCTAAAAAGGAGGCGATCCAGGAAACTGCAGCAGATGAAAACATTGGCTTTTAAGAAATGCTAGAATGGGGTATGTTATGCCGGGAACAGCTAGTTTTTTCTAAACCTCCAAGAGACCCTCTACCAAGCCACCACCGTTCCTGCAAATAAAGTTTTTAATAACATGTCATTTCCTTGTGGTTTTCTGTGGTAATAATTCAGTATAGAAATGCGCCGTAGGTAAATTCATATTAGGTATACCCTAATATGTATAATATTCACCTATCTCAAGTTTTTCTCCCCAATTAACTAGGAGAAATAACTGAGACGATGTTTCCTCTTGCATATAATCGTGATTTTGTTATTTTTTCTGATTCATTTTTAATCTATTCAAGGCAGCGTATTAAAATAAAACATCCAGAGAGCATTGCAAACCAAGAGGCCTTTTATCAATGATGATGGTATGATCTGTGTATGAGAGCCAAACAATGCTCTCACTGCCAAGGTGGACCTTTTTGGCATGTGTGCTGAAATGTATAAATGGAATATGTGAGGGGCCGGTACACACCCTTGTTTTTAGCCGATATTGGTGGTAAAGACTTAGATGTGGTGCCGTCCTGAGATGACCTAATTGAAACAGAAGTGGTAGCATACAATAAAACAATGAACTAAAGAAGGGCAGAATGAATGCCCCATAGTTCCAATGTTAGCCAAAGTTGAGACCGAGTGACACAGTCAAAGACTGCAGAGTAGTCAACAAAGCATATGTACAAACTGCAACCCGGGTCTCCGTAGGTGTCAGCCATTAATAGCTGTAAAGTCCATATGCCATGTGGCAAACTACCACCTTTCCTGAAACTGTTTTGCTGGGGTCTGATTAGGTCACTGGCCTCAGCCCATCTACTTAGAAGTTGAAATGAAATAGTAGAAAAGATCGTGCCATTGGAATCAAGCATAGCTAATAAGCGAAGATTATTAGACTCGGTAATCGGGCCCTTTTCATGCACCGGAATCAACATTGAATCGTGCTAGCAATGGGCAATATCGGATCGATGTGATCACTGTGCTGCCGAAAATGTTGAAAAAAAATAGCTGATTACAAAAACGGTGAGGTGCAGTGATCACATAGATTACTTTTGTCCACATATTATACCCTCCTCCCCTTTCTCTCCCTACTTACCTTTTGGCTGCACAATTCTGTGTGTCTGTGTGTGCCACTGACTTCCCTCTATCCCTGCAGCGTCAGTTCCCTCCCACTAACGTGGATTGCAACTGGCGCCAGAGGGTACCTTTTTTCTTTTTACTTTTCTTTCTTGCTCCCTTTTATCCATGTAATGGAAGCGGACGACACCCCTGCTACCCCTGAGCCCGTTACACCGAATGAGGGGAGTGGGGGTACACCCCACAACACCCGCTCACCTTAATCAGTGTAGTGGGCGTCAGGAATTTCAGCATTTCTTTGTAGGTATTTTGAGGAATATCTCCACGCCTAACCACTTGGGAAAACAACACATAAAGAAGCTGAGCGCAGTGGGAAAGACGTTTTTCATTATATTATTTGCAATCCCGTCCAGTCCAGGGGCTCTAGACCCTTTGAGCTTACGTATGATTCCCAAAATATCATATACGTCGATTGTCAAGGCCTTAAAATCGATGTACTACACATTGCAATATTCAGTTGAGCTGCTAATTCTGCATCCCAGTATAGTTGCTTAATGTGGGAGTCCCAAATAGACTCTGAGAGAGAGCAGATCTCGGTGGGAGAAACCTCCTCTGGGTGGGTGCGAAATAGGTACCAAGACTTCCTAGTGTCATGCGTGTTAACAATCTTGAAAAACATCATTTAGTTGGAACTATGCAGATTATGCTTGTGTCTACCTACCCAGTTCTTATATCGGGTTCTTAATGCAATAATGTATTTACCATTATCACAGGTAGGGATAGTGTTGGATCAATGAATAGCGCGTATAGAAGAGAGAAGATGTGTTTTCTCTTCATGTATCGCGGGATCAAACAAAGGCAGACGCATTTTATTGTGAAAAGTAACTGGACTTTAAGACGAGGCAATAAGTATTTCAATATGGTATTGCATAGTAGTGCCTTGGGGGTAAGTCAAGCCCGCAGCTATCCAAGGCCGTATTAACTGTGGCAATGTTCGCCTCAGACCATAAGATCCCTATATCCGTGTGCATTAGCAGACACGCTCGCAATGGTGGGACCCCTAGTTGTGCCCTTATCCAGCTGTATTGCAACGCGTAACATGTCATGACCACTTAGGGAAGTAAATCTAATATCGCATTCCATCACTAGAGTGCGAGTGGCAGCATGGCGAAAACATAATCCAAGCAGGAGGAAGACTGCTCGTTACTTCAGCTATCAGCTGCCCTGGAGAAGTAGCTCTCATCAAATACAACAGGCAACAGATCCAAGTGTATGAACTTGTCAGGCCATTTACTGTCCCTTTCCAGAAACCCGGAATAAGATACTCCCTATTACAGTTTTAAACAAGGGAATAGCAGCAGAGCTATCCAGTCATCCCTCATCTTGCATTATTCCTTCACAGTGCACATGAAGTCCTGCAGTAGTAAGATATCACCAAACTTCTAGCCACATAGTCCCCAAAACCGTCAACAACACAAGTACACAGCAAGACACCATATAGTCATACAGAAACAGCCACCCACGACTCTGGATCCCTTATAATGATGTGTGATTTATATAGCGCCTTAATCCAAAGCGCTTTACAGAGCACATATTTACATACAATATCACCCAACCGAATTTGGTACTCATTTATCGACCTCGGAAGGATGAAAGGCTGAGTTGGCCTTGCCGGGATTCGAACCTGCGACCTGCAAATCACGCTCAGATCGCAGCAGCGAGCACTCAACCCACTGAGCTATCTTACTTGCTTATTGGATACAATATAACCAGTGAGCACAACCACAACCTACCCAACATCACACAACACTAAAACAATACATACAAATACAAACACAATAACACCAACACAAACACTGGAAGACAGCAGAGGAACTGTGTCTTACCCTTAATGGTTACAATGCACAGGGCCTCCTGTACCAACTCCCACACGCAAACAACACTCATAGATGCCATTTCCTCCTGGTTTTGAACCTATCCTCTCATCCTATCCTCACTAATCCCCATTTTTTAGCAGATTGAACTGAGCTGCATTGCATTGAACTACTTCATGCATGAGCGTGCTTTTATTTGAACCATTTTTATATAATTGTTGAACTCTTATTTTAAATTGCTTTCTTGTGACCCGGCCCGTGTTTAAACCTGTGTCTAGAATTGTGTATTTTATGTTGAGCTCCTTAAAGCAGTAGTTCTTTGTTAGAACTCTGAACACTCTGACTTCCTGCTGAACTACAGTTCCCAGCAGTATTGTAGTTTGCCAGTCCTTTTCTGGTTAATGCCTGTATAAAGGGGAAACAATACCCTTTTTCCCTTTTAGCAGATTAATCTGAGCTACAATTCATTGAACTGCTTTGTGCACAAGCATGCTTTTACTTGAACCATTTGTATACAATTGTTGAATTCTTATTTTATATTGCTCTCTTGTGACCCTGCTCGTGTTTAAACCTGTGTCTAGAATTGTGATTTTATGTCGAGCGCTTTAAAGCAGTAATTCTTTGTTAGACTTCCAGTTGAACCACAGTTCCCAGCAGTATTGTAGTTTGACGGTCCTTTTCTTTGCCGGCAGGCATGACAGCGCTGGATCGACTGCAAAGAGGCGGTTAGTGCCGGTTTGGGCAATATTGGTGGAAGAGCTGGTGTGGGTTCCGTTGCACTCTGGGCTGTCTCCCCTCCGACAAATCTTACTGCCTACTTCATCTCTTGCAACCAGAGATAATATTAGGTAAAGTGCCCTGCTTGCAGCATAATCTCGCACTGATTCTTTTGCATCCATCATGACATCCTCCATGACAACTCTGTTCTGAACAAACAATGATGTTATCAGAGTACAATGTGGGAGTTAATCATAATTTACAGGGCCCAGTTCAATTGCTAATTTGTTGAAAGGTCTGGTGGAGTTATGAAAGACCAGTTCCCCACGGTTCAATGAGAATTGCAAGCGAAGTGCAATGCAAATATAAATGGCTGGGGATCTGGCGTGATGCTTGCAAAGCAGCCAGAAAAAGAAGTAAGTTTGTATGGAGAATGCCGTAGGCAGTCTGTGGCATCAGATCTGTAAAAAGCAGAACTCCCTCGTTCACAAGTTTAAGGGGCCTAGTAGGCATGTGGTAATATATAAAAATGACTGGACCTCAGCATCAGGGCGAGAATATCTGGTCATCGAGCGAGTACCATGTTCCAGCAGAGCCCGCTTGCATAAAAGAGTGGCAATAAATGTAAAGTTTGGATGTGGGGCACTGTGTGAAGGGCCTGGTTTGCCAGTGAGGTCACATTAGGATTTGCTTGCATAGAATATTTATTTACTTGAATATTTATACATTTTTTACAAAAATCACTGTGAATGCAATGCATTTGTGGCGCAAACACGTTTACAGAATGTGCTATTGATAATAGAGCGGAGGACATGTGTCCTTTACAATGGGGTGGCTTGTAGACCAGCTGCTGCAAGGGGACGGTGGAAACATAAAGCAGGTATGTGGACAGGAGAGAATGGCATAGGAACCGGATGGTGGAGGAAGTGCTGAATTAAGGATGGAGGGGGGTAACAGAAAAGTGCTGTTGGGTTGTCCATGAAGGGTACAGTGAGAAGAAACCAGGGTGATGCAGTAGTGTATGAAACAGGTTCTTCAGAAAGGAGGATATCTTTGAGGTTGGATATAAATAGTGATAGAAATGGAGTAGTGCAGAGAGGGAGACAAAGAGTATTCCAGCATAGGGGAGCGAGGAGGGAGAGCGGAAATGAGAGGGAGCACAGGAGGCTTGAGTGATAGCAAGGAGGTGAGACAAGGATGATCTTAACGAGTGAGGAGGAAAGTAGGGAGTGAGATGAGCTGATAAGTAGGGTGGGGTGAGTCCATGGATAGTTTTGAAGATGATGAGAAGTTTATGCTTAGCCATTTGCATCATAGATAGCCAGCCCATCTGGCGATGGGCAGAGAAAGTAACAGAAAAGTGAGAAATGTTGAAAAGTGTGCAGACCGCAAAGTAAAAGACTTTGTCCAGAGGTGAAAACCCATAGTTGGGAAGGTCATAGAAAAGACTGGCACAGTAGTCGGATCTAGAGAGCTCTAAGCAGGAGATTAGCTGTTTAGCATTATAGAAAGGAAGAAGACAACCCAATTCTTTAGATATTGATGAGGCTTTGTCTGGCTTCAGTGGCATATTTGGAGATGAAGAGTGAGAATGAGGAGGAGAGGAAGAGATAGCCTATTTGGCTAGCAAGTAGAGACATTCAGTCTTAGTGGAGTTGAGCGTGAGCAAGTGAGATGCCATCCAATATTTGACTGTATAGAGTCCGTTTGACATTTTTTACAACAGTTTTCCGGATAAAGAGTAAAAGGAGAAGATCTGAGTGTCGTGAGAGATAGGAGAAGACATAAGAGGAGATCAGGATGACAAAAGCTTAAGTATAGAAAGTGAAGAGAAGTGGACCACGGACAGACCCTTGGGAACTGCAACAGTAAGGGGGTGAGTGAGGAGGTAAGACAGTTCCAGGACACCTGAACATTTCTGGGGGCAAGGTATGAAGCAAACCATGCAAGGGCCTAATCTTTGATGCCACGGACATATAAGGCAGAAAGAAGATCAGAATGGCTGATAGTATTGAAGGCAGCAGAGAGGTCAAGAAAAATACGAAAAAATTAAAGGTTAGCATGCGGAGCAAAAGAGATGAAGTCGCTAAAAGTGAGGAGAGCTGTCTCTGTAGAATGCAGAGGTTAGAAGCCAGATTGAAGAGGGACCCGGAAGTTGTGAATATAAGGGAACTCAATGAGTCAATTGAATACTACTTGCTCTAGGATTTTAGAATAGTGTGGTGGAAGAGTTGGAGGAGGGACAGGGTGAAAGTTGGCAGGACAGTAGGATCTAGACCAGGTTTCTTAAGGCAAGGGATGCCAGTATATGATTTATAGGATGTGGGGAAATTGGCATTGTCAAGAGGGGAGATGAAGTGAAAAGTAAGATGTGAAGCAAGACTGGGAGCTATGTGCTTAACAATGTGCAGACACAGTACGTCAGTGGAGGCACAGGAAGGGTTGGCATTGAGGAGTAGGGCAATCATCTCATCAGGGTTGGGGGGTCAAAGGTAGACATAGTAGTATCATTGGAGGGTAGGAGTGGTGGAGAAAAGGAGCAGGAGGAGGGGATAAAAGGTAGTTAGAGAGGGCATTGTGAATGGTGTACATTTTAGAAGCAAAGCTGAGAGCAAGATCATTTACACAAAGAGTAGTAGAGATATAGGTTATTTTAGGTGATGGGAGAGTTGAGTTGAAAGATTCTTGGAGGCACCTAGGTTGGTATGATTGAGACAAAATGAGAGAGAGATATAAGTCACACTTGTCAGAGTCAAGAGTAGAGGAATAGTTTTGAAGAGCAGTGAGATAGAGTTGGAGATCAGCGAGTGTCTTGACCTTTGTCAATTGTGAAGTCTATTACGCATTGTTGTTTTCAGGGTTAAAATGAGAGGTGTAATCCAGAGCCGTAGAGGGGAGGATTTAGGAGTGTGTGTAGTAAGAGAGCAGTGAGAGTAAAGGGGAGCATAACGGGCAGTGTTAAAGTTAGTGAAAGCTTCTTCAGTGGATGAAGAGGTCAATTCAGAGTAGATGGAGAGAGAGTAGTGTAGGTCAGAGAGGTGGTCAGGGAGTTTGAAGGAGGAACACTGGCACTTAGTAATAGTTGTAGTAGAAGAAAAAAGTGGGGAAAAGCAGAAGTGGCGATTGGGGAAAAGATGATAGAGTGATCATCGGAGGGAGAGAGAAGGGGCGGTGGAGATACTGGCGGTGGAGAGAAACTATGAAATAAAGTGAAAATATAATGCTGTACAGCAAACCCACTATAAAATTTAGTATAAATAATTCTATATTCACAGAGTTGACTCTAAACACTGGCTAGAGTAGGAGAGCCAGGTTTATGAATGTTCACTGGGTGGCAACAGAGAACTCTCATTAAAGTGTAAAAGTTGAATATGAAAGCAATGGATTCAATACAGTTGCAAGCTGCAACAAGACAATTCAATCAGCCTAAAAGATCAATAGCATCAGAAGACAAAGCGAGACCCAGAATATCAGTAGCAACGCTATTTTAAAACTGGCATGACCAAATCTTGGAGAAAGTGGTAAAAGGTTTAGGCTTGTTGGATTACACATAATAATTCAGAGTATATTAAGAAGGTTGAGCCATTCAATCTATTCATCATTCAGCTCACCCATATGGCTGCAGAATATCCAGCTTTGTTCCTGATTTAGAAGCTATTTTTCAATGGAAGAGTTATCCTTTAAGGACACACAGTTCAATCACTAGCTAAAAAAGGTTAAAATCAGGTGCATGTCTAGTAGCTGCCCATATTTTAGATCTGTGTTTGCATAACTATAAGTGTGTTAACTGTATGTGTAGTCATTCACACATATTCCTTATTGTAGATACAATTCTGCAACATATTGCATTTTGGGATTTGCTGTTGGTGTGGCTAATTAACACCCAATTGAGCTTGGCATATGTGAAAATTGATTTATTTTTAATAATGTTCAAAATGTACAGTGGGCAGATGGCTAGTGACCTTTCATGGCAAGTAGACTGAATGAGGTGGAGATTTAACTTGGTGTATTGCCAGGGTGAACACAGGCATGTACCAGCTTGTCCCATACATTCTATATGGGCTTTGTCATAGAGGTATTGCAGGAAAGCATCATTTTAACTTTCACACAATTTACCTTCCGCCCCATTTGTTGAAACCCAGGAGAGTCCTCCTTAAAACAATCATCTTCATTCAAACAAATGCTCAAATATATTTGAATGAACCTAGAGCTATGCCTAGGGAACAACATACTCAGATCTCTAAAGTTGCCAGAGGCCTTCTTATTTTCCAAGTATTTAAAAGGGAGGTAAAACAGACCTCTGACAGAGGAGAAATTCCTTTTCTGAACTGAATAATTTTGTATCCAGACAAGTCTACAAATCACAGAACTAGCAGAGCCACCAATTATTTTGGTTATCTTTACATCAATAAATTATCATCAGCATACACATAGTCCTTGCATGGAGTACTAATTATATTACATTTCTGGTAAATAATTGTATCAGTAATTTGAGATTTATGTTTATAGCCCGATACCTGTTTAGCTTTCTTAGCAACTGCACTGGAATTGTGGACATTTTATAAACAAAACCTGCAGCTTATCTGTGTAATAATGGTGCCTCAGTATTCACTCATCTGAAGAAAGTACCAGGAAAGGCTGTGATCTTATTAGCTTCAATGTCAAACTCTGTATCAAAGATGTAGGTGTTCAACAGCAGGGCGAGAAAGATTCTGCGGAGGGGCTGACAGAGGTTGTGATGGAGGGTGAGGATGAGGTGAGATAGTGTTTGAGGATAGGGAGACAGTGGTTGAGGAGAGGAGAACGTGGTGAGGAAAGAGAGGCAATGGCTGAAGAGGGGTAGATGGAGAATGAGAATGAGAGCGGAAGTAGCTACAGATCTGTAGTAGGTTGTGGTAGATACAGAAGCACCCAACGGGTACCTGCAGAGGAGTACCTGCAGAATGTGGCTGAGTACCTTGATCTTGGGGTTGGCAGGGAGGAATTGGTACTCCTGGGGCAGCGAGAAGAGGTCGTCACAGATTTTCATTGGGGTGAAGGGCAGAGAGGAGAGAAGAAGATGGTGGTGGTGGTGCCGGAGATCGGCAAAACACATGGCAGAGGAGCCAAAGATCATCCCTAAGCAGATGGCTCAGAAGGGGGAGATTTCACTATTTCCTGCACATGTACTTGAGGCAAGGTGGTCTCAGACTTTCCTCATGAGGGGGTCAGTTTAGAAACAGTCTCCACCCATGACATGCCTACCCATATCGTCATGGGGGAAAGTGGGCGGTCAGGTTAATGGTTTAGCTGGTCCAGATTGAGGAGAGCATGGTGGTTACTTTGAAAGAGTGTGGCTGTCAGGGGAAAAGCAGGAAGTGTAATCTGCACTGTAAGAAGATTCAATTCAACACTACAGCTAAGTCAATGCCTAGTCTGGGATACTGAATGGAAACCCTTATTGATATATCTTTATGTCCAGGTCATGAGTTCTGGATGACTACCCCTATATAACACCCCTCTCTTAGAATCCCCCTGACCCCACTGAGCCAAGAAGTGGTTCTGTTTGGCAAGTTTAAAAAATGTATTTGAGAATTTAAACAATATATATATATATATCACACTTTATAATAAATTAATATCTGATAGTACACTTAGACATATGATGTTGATCAACAATGGGTAATCTGGCACTAGCACACTTCTTTACAATCAATGAGGAGTTAGTATAGGATGGATAAAGTAGCAAAACTACTTTTATGATTTCAAGGGAAAAGCAATGAGGAATAAAATGCAGTACATAAATACTTGATATGACTTCAACAAAACAACCAATCACTTTTCTTTGACAATTCACCCCCCCCCCTTTATGCAATGTAAGGAGAAGAAGAGGAGAGCACACAGTTCTTAGAAATGCAATCAAATATAATTCAGTTCAATTCCCCCCCCAGCAACTTAGAGAAATCAGGTATGAGTTTTAAAACACAGGCCCAAGTGCTTTAAATGTGGTGGCAATGAAGTGAGAAATATGCTGAAAATGCTTTTAATTCCCTTTAGGAGGTTCAGGGTGAGTGAGAGATACTTGGGATGAGTGCAGGCTCACTTTATCAATGATTCAGAGCTGGTTATTAAGAGGCAAACGATTTTTAGCAAGGAAAGAAATGACTGCTGATGGTTACACGTGGCTGGATTTTTAACCAAATCGCAAATCGCGGTAAAATTCGCGAGTGCGTGAATCGTGATTACGTCAAAAGTATAAGTCGGTTCTAGGCTTGTTGAAAAGCTGAGATTCTAAGCTTTCAGAGGAAAGTTAAACCAAGTTCGTAGCCCAAACGGTTCCAGAGATATGAACGAATTTGTAAAGGTCGTTTTTCGGATTTAAAGTAAACTCAAAATGACAGGTGACAGCTTTGCAGCTGCAGAATTGACAAATGACAGTGGTGCAGCTTTACAAATAACAGGTGACAGTTAGGAGGCAGTTCTACTTAGGTTAAATAGATTGAATTATATTACTTTAAACTAAGAGATTTGGTTTTGCCCCGTCCTAGCTGTACTCACAATATATTTGGAAGGTCTGGGTCGCACCACGGATCTGTCAGGTTTTGGACTTCGGTTCCGGTCTCGCCACGGACGGTCTCTGCGCACAGCGTCTGGTCTCTGCTCTGCTGGTCTGGTCTGGCACTGGTCTGGTCTGTCCGGATACAGCGGTCTCTGCACGGCTCCTGGATCTCTGCACTGGTCCTGGCAAAAGTTCTTGGCAAGGGATTCAAGCAGCTCGCCCGGCTGTGAGTAGCTTGCAATGATTTGAGGCCTGCTGCAGAGAACTCAGCTTGTGGTTTTACGCCTCTGATTTAGGTTCTAAAGTATAAGTTCTAGGTTCTGGAATATGTAGCTGGAGTCAGTCTGGAACTGGTATCTTCTGGATGTTGTGTGGTCCGGCAAAGCTTCCCGCAAGAAAATGGAAAATGAAGTCCTCTAGATTTCAGTGGTCCCTTTTTATGTGGTTTGAAAGTGGGTGGAGAGGCTAGCTTTCTAGGCCCAACCCCTTCAGAGTTCTGATAGGTTGGAGAATTCTTTGCGTTCTCACTGGAGAGCAGGATTGTGTGTCAGAATGATGTCATTTAATGGCTTGCAGAAAGGACACTCCCCTGTCAAATTACACACAAATCTATATTTGACCTAAAGACATATTTCATAGATACAGTGGTTTGAAATTACATGCATCCATCACGTATCACATGAGGTATACTCTGTTCAAACTCTGATGTTTCTAAGAGCTTGCATCCAGAAATGGCAATATTTTGTGCTTTTTAGTGGGTTATGCAACATTGGTTTTTCATTAAAATTGATACACATATACACCCCCCTTCTACACATATCTCAGTAACTTTCCACTTGTCTAGCTTAAATACAGTGTCTGTGGTGTCAATAAATGGCGGGGTTTTACCCCAGAACATCACACAAATTGGAGTTTGGGCTTCAATTGTAGGCAAAGTTTCCATTTTAAGGTTCCCCACATTTCACATTTCTGTCATCCGGTTACTAAGAGTTATCAGTGTTTCTGTAAAATATATATTTTGCTTTCAATTCAGCTCTCAGAGTGTTGGAGTCCACCTCCAAGACTTGGGTGGGTCAGTGATCACATGTCTCTTCTGCTGGGAGCTCTTTGTGTACAGTCAACAGTCAACATCAGCATATTCTATTCAAGTGCAAGAGCCTATTGTGTGGTCTCTGGGAGGCTGAGGTCAGCAGACCAGGGAGCCACTTTGCATTTGGTTAGTATGACCATGTGGTTTCCTGGGCTTCCTGAGGTGAGAAGGGTTCCCAGCCTTTTGGCCTGTTAATTAAATCATATTGTCTTCTGGGAACAGCATGTGGTTAAGATTTTAATTAACTCCCAGCCTTTAATGTAAAGGCCTCTCCTGCAACTCCTGACATGCAGTTTCCCTGTCAGAGTTTAGACCGCTAGCGCCGCCTTGAGGTATTTATCGGTACTGCGTCCATTTTTTTGGATCAGTCTTGAATGAATGCATTCCAAACAAGAGATTTTACATGGAAGTATATTATCCAGGTTCAGCACATGGCACTGGTGTGGTTCTGCAGTAAAATAATTTTGTGCCCGTTGAAGGAATGAATTCCCAATAGTTGTGGGTTGCTTTTGGCAATCAGCATTTCCCTCTTTTGCAATGGTTTCACGCTACTGTGTGTAGCCCAATGGTGGTTTTAGGCAGTGCCCTTCTGTGCCCATAACATCGGCAAAAATGGGTGGCAGCCTATTCTTCGTGCATTTCCCTGTGCATTTTCTGGGAAGCTCTGGCCATCATGATGTTTTCAATGCCAGTACTGCACAGTTTTCCTATTCTGGCGTACATGTGGGCTTTTTGGCCATCTTGGATTTTCTAAGCCCACAGCACCAAATGTTGCAGCATGATAGCTCAAACGTGGGTCAGGACACAAAACAGCACTTCTGCCTGAAGGGTAATCCAAGTAAGAGGGCCTTGAGCACCTCCTCACTGTGCATGTACTGTTTCCTGTGGCACAACAACATATTTAAGGAGCACACATAATGTGCCACAGACCCAACTATTAGTACCCTCCTGCAGCAATGACAGTGGCCAAAAGGGAGTGTCGAATGACACTCAAGATTGTCACAAGACATGCTCTAATAAGCACCGCACATGCCCTTCTCAATCTGGACCAGCTAAACCGTTAACCTGACCCCAAACCCATTTCTAACCCAGCACAGCCTGATTCAGTGCGCAGTCAACTAGCAGGGCACCTTATGACCACTAGCAGCACAGGCTCCTGTTGTTGGTATCAGAATTCAAGGTGTGGTGTCATTTGGGTAAGTCATTCATGAAAGAGTGATAAGGAATATAGGCACATGCATCATGCATTGTCAAACCAGTGTCAGTCCAACAGAGATGGAGAAATAGCTAGTGTAATGGATGCCATGAATGCCATGGAGAAGCAACTGCTACTGCACCATCCTTCCCTTTACTAGATGTCTGGTAAGAGGGTAGTAAAGGGGGTGCATGGTGCATTGTGAGAGTACAGAAACAAAGGAATTACTGGCTCTGATGGTTTGTTAGCCAAATGTAATGAAGCAGAACATCTAGTTTGTGAGCTCCGTACTAGGACTCAGAGAGTCGCTCTGCTGGTCGGTAAAGCCAAAGAAATGGCTGCAGAAGCTTTTGTCTGTGAGGGTCATACTTAGAGTTAGAGAGTACCTCAGCTCCATATTTGGAATGTGATACTAGGACTCAGATGGTAGCTCTGCTGGTTAGTAGAGACAAATACATTGAGGCATAACCTCCAAATTTAGAGTGTTGTACGATGACTCAAAGAATGGCTCTGTTGGTTATTAGAGCCAAATACATTGAGGGAGAAGGACAAAAGAAAGATGTATTTTTTTGGTGCACTCAACCACTGCTATCAGAGTGAAAGTCTCTTGCACCTTTCTCCATGCCACTCCATCTGCTTGACTAAAGCTTCCTCACACGCAAATCTTCATCATCTGAAGAATCTGTCTCTGAACCAATGAACCTAGTGCTTACGCTCACTGTAGTCTTCGGCAAAAAGATGCTTGTTTATTTTCATAAAAGCAAGCCCTTTCATTTGTCTCATTTTGTAACATCTACTGTGGTCTCAGACTATAGCTAAAAACAAAGGGCTGTGTGGCACTACTTAGGCAAGTATTTATCATCTTTTAAATCTGGAGCTGTAGCATGGGGGTGGAGAGGAGAAAGAACAAGTCCATCCCCATCTGAAGAGATCTGTCTGTGGCTCATACATGCAAGGATGATCAATATTTCCCTAAACAGCGCTGGACAGCCCTTTGAGCGTTTGTATAATGACATTTAAGATGATCTGATGCCTGGTGTTGGGGAAAGGGCAACCAAGAGATCAGAGGAGACCCCTCAAAGAGTTCTAGTTCCAAGATTGAGATCCAGACTACCCAAGAAGGAAGAAAGAAGAGCAGGATTTAAGCCACTAGAAGTCAATATAACAGAGATAGAGCGGAGCAAGACAAGGGCACCTCCAGAATAAGGTACAGCTGAGAAAATGTTGGAAATTAGATGCCAATAGAGGAGAGCGGATCTGAAAAAGGGCATGACCCTCTGAGAAGTGGATCATTAAGTGACCATCCTGAAAGCCGTTTGGTTTAGATAAATGAAAGAAGATTGATTTTGAAATTAAATAATTTCGAATTGGATTGTTTCCAGAAGAGGAGCCATTTAAATGTTCATAGCATTTTGAGTGGTTGAAGTGGAAGTGTTTTATGTTGTACCTTGTGGAAAATACAGAGCTGTTGAAAATACAAACAAGGGGATGAAGTGATCGTTGAAGTCCTGATGAAGACCAGTTTATAAACAAGGAGTCTCCTAAGCACTGGGGAAGGGAGCCCCAAGAAACCTTAGCACCGAAAGACAGTTGTATCGACGATTTTGCTTTTAGACATCGTATGAGATGACATTTGGTGACATTAGAAGTGTTTAGGTTGACACTCAAGCGTGGGATAGAAACAATGCTTGTAGGCTGAGTCAGCTCCACAAATGTTAAGAAGCAACATGATTTGGTGCAAAGATCACCAACAACTGGGTGGAAATGGTAATTTAAATGTAATGTGAAAGAGCATATACAGCTATACAATGAGTTTGAATTTGTGAGACCCCATCATGATGTTAAACTGAGAGTGAGGAATCAGTCTCACGTACTAACCCCTTGGCGGTAGTTTGTTTTGTGAATTTCATTGTTTTTGTGTTTGTTCAAAAGAAGTGATAGAGTTCTAGGAGACCAGTTTGTGTTGTGTACTTATTTATATGATGTTAAATTTATATGAAACTAGCTGTTGCTCGTGGCTTCGTTCCTGTGGGTGTTGGCATCTGGTACAATAGTGCTTTGTAAGCGATATTCAATCAACACTACAGCTAAGTCAATGCCTAGTCTGGGATGCTGAGGAAAACCCTTAATGATGTATTTTTATGTCCAGTTCAGTACTCTGGATGACAACGCTTGTATAACACTCCCCTCTTAGAATCCCCCTGACCCCACTGAGCAAAGAAGTAGGTTTGTTTTGCAAATTAAAAGGTTTATTTGGACAATTTAAACAATATATATATCACACTTCTATAAATAAATTGATAATGGATATTACACTTGTGAATATGAGCAGTAATCAGCAAGAGGTAACTATGAATAGGAACAGAAGAACAAGGTGGGAAAGAATGCTTTATATGGTTCAAGGAAACGCAAGGTGGAATAAATGCAGTACAGAAATAACTTGTTATGATTTTAGCAAAAGGTAATATGATCACTTTTTCTTTTGACAATTCACTCCCCCCTATGCAATACCGGAAATGGAAGGATAGCACACAGTCTTCAAGAATCCCAACAAATCACACTTTATAATGCAATACACAGTTCCACTTCTCCCAGCAAACTTAGGGAAAACAGGGATGATTTTTAAACACAGGCGAATTACTTTAATGTGGTTTGCAAGGAAGTGAAAAGTTGCTAAAATTGCTTTTAATTCCCTCTAGAGGTTCAGGGTAGGTGATAGCTACTTTATATTAGTTCAGGCTCACTTTAACAATACTCTATGAATGATTAGCAGATTGCAAACGAATTTTAGCAAAGAGAAGCAAAAAGCTGCTGATTTCTACAGATGAAGAAATCGGGCCAAATCGCAAATCGCGGTAAATTTCGCGAGTGCGTGTCTCGCGATTACGGGAAAAGTATAGGGAGTAGGAAGTTGGTTCTAGGTTCGTTGGAAAGCCTAGATTCTAGGGAGTCCGGGTCCATGTGTACTGCTGGCCCCCAAAGGTAAAAGCCAGTTTGTATTGGTCCTCCCTACTGACAGGCACGGTCCAGTATACATTGGTCAGGTCTATTGCTGTGAATACCTGTGACCCCTGGATCTGGGCCAGCCCTTGGTCAATGTAGGGCAGAGGCCATCGGGAAGTATGGACCCGTTTGTTGAGCTCCCTAAGGTTGGTGCAGATTCTCCAATGGCCGTTTGGCTTCAATATTCACAGCACCAGATTATTGAAAGTGCTGTGGACTGGACGGATTATTCCCCGGGACTCAAGGTTCTTAATTATTTCAGTAAGGAACTCCATGGATGCGAGAGGCAAGCGATATTGCCTCACAAACACTGGAGTCATTCCAGGGTCCGTGGGAATTGTTGTGATGTGGATGTCGGTGCGGCCACAGTCATATGAGTCTACCGCAAAGAGATCTTGGAAATCCAAGAAAACTTGTTTCAACTTTTGCTTCTGTTCCAGAGTCACGCAGGAGTCAGCTAGGTTGACCCTCTCTTCCACCATCTGCCTGAAGCCGGGAAAGACTTCTGGTTTGGCTATCTCAGCGGCCTCCTCCAGCTGGGTGGAGAAGTCCCTTGTCAGAGTGCTGATTTGGACTGGAGGCTTCAGGTGGGAAAGGCAGCCCTCATGAACCTGGAAAATCACCCCATCCCTCCTGAAGTCACAAGTCACATCTTCCTTACCATAAGGGCAAGAAGTGTACACCAGGAAGTTCCCCCCATGCCGGGTGAAAATCCTGTCTGGTGTTGTATTGTCCTCACTGTCACTGTCAAAACAGTCTTTGGGGATCGGTCCTATCAGTGCATTCCCTAAGTCAATGGAGAAATGTCGGTCATCAACCGCCATTCCAATAATGGTGCCTGCGGCTAGAGTAATGCTCTTTAAGTCGCTGTTATCCACCTCTATTGGAATGGTGTCATGTTCTATGTTGACTAATGGAGTTGGGTTTACCCCCAACCCTTGCTGTTGGAGAGAAGCATTCAGATATATGTAAGCATCAGGGTTTTTCAATTTTTGTCCTCTTTTAACTTTCAGTTCCAGGGAGAATTGTCGGGTCCTTTCTGGGATGGTGACTTCCTCTTTGAGCTGAATTTCAACTGCATAAGGTAGCAATTGAGCTGCCCTAAATGCTTTTTCCGGATCATCAAAGCCCATGGGATTATCCGCTAATCGGGACCAAGCTTTGAAGTTTATTACGTCCAAACTAATGGCAAAGTGATTGAGAATGTCACTGCCTAAGTAAAAGGCGGCAGTGACATCTCGCACGACCCAACAATTATGGACTAAATTTCGTTCCTAGCCCAAACGGTTCCAGAGATACGGACGATTAAATAAAGGTAGTTTTTCGGATTTAAAGTAAACTCAAAATGACAGGTGACAGCTTGCAGCTGCAGAATTGACAGGTGACAATTGTGCAGCTTTAAAAATGACAGATGACACGATTTATAGGAGGCAGTTCTACTTAGGTTAAAATAGTTTGTATTAGATTATTTTAACTAAGAGATTGGTTCTGCACAGTTCTGCTAGGTACTCACAATATAAATTAGAACTAGGCCTCGTCACGGATCTGGTCAACACGTCCGGCTGCGGTTCTGTCTGCTCGGTGGGTCAATCAGGCACCGGTTCTGCTCACAGCGATCTGGGTCAGCTCTGCTCTGCTGGTCTAGCCTCTCTGGATTCTGGATGTGACACTGTTTTCTGGGTACTGCAAAAATTCTCGGCAAAAATTCAAACTGCTTGCCCGGCTGTTGAATAGTTTGGTTAGTTTTGAGGCCTGCTGAAGAGGATTCAGCTGGTGGATTCAGGCCTCTCTGCTACAAATTCTGGAGTTAATTTCTGCTACAGGTTCTGGAGATTGATGGATTTGAAGTCTGGATCTCTGGATGTGAAGTCGTCGGTCAGCATGCTCCGCAGCAAATGGAATTGAATGTCTCTACCTGTCCCAGCAGTCTCTTTTTATGTGTTTTGAAAACGGGTGTGTGCCTGGGCCTAGCTAAGCCTGCCCCTCTCTACTTGTCATTGGCCCAATTCTCCCCTCTCCCATGATTGGGGGAAGGAAATGGATTGTCATCATGATGTGGTCTGTTTATGGGTCAGAGGATCCTCCCCTGGTCAGTTTGCCCACAAATCTATATTTGATTCAAATACATCTTTCCCAGATACACAATTTGTTGAAATGACATGTACACATTATATATTCCTTATGGTCCATGCTTGTTCGCCTATGATCTTCCTGGGGGCTTGCATTAAAAAATGACAACATTTTGCGCTTTTTAACTGGTTTTGCAATATCGGACATTTACCCAAAATTACACACATGTGTGCAAGGAGTATGGACATTAATTGATGAAGTGTCAGATTTTTAACATGCAGACATTTGGAGTAAGACCCTATTTTCCGCTAGCAACCCCACAGAATACACCACAAGGTCCTAACGCCTCTTAAAATGTGCACCGAAAAATCACAAGAATAATGGTATTACTTATGTAATTCTGACAAGTCCGTACTATGAATGATCCATCTTTTTTTAAATTATGCCTTGGTCAAAAAGGGTTGTGGCTTCCCACATCATATGGTGGAATAACTGGTTTATCCACTTCCCCCAAGCCAGCTTGTTCACAGAGGCACAGCTGCCCCCCAGTTTCTCCCAAGAGGAAGCTATTTTATGACGCCCCCAATATAACATTTGCCTGAGTCAAGGAAGTTGCATTGTTCGGTCCCTTCCAGTTCCCAGGTGCTCCACCCCTAATCTAATCAGAGAGGTGTCAACTCCTTTTGGCAAGGGGCAGCAGGATGCAGCTGGGCCTGGGAAGAGTGGCTGTTGATCCAGTTTCAACTCCTTTTGGGGCTAGTTGTCAGGCAGAATTCAGTTTCATTAAGCCAGGTTTCAGCTAACTGTCACTTTTTGTTCCCAGTTTTCTACATTCAAATCAAACTGACAATTTTTACCTATACATTAAATAATTACTTCCTTCAAGTCATTTCAGAATATAGTTTTACATTGTATCCACCTCTTAGCAAGTCTTTCCTTGGTCTGGTTTTGTTTCATTTGTTCAGTTTTACACAAAAGTTTGGTGTTTTTAAAACGCCGGCTTTCTGATAGTGGTGAGTACTGGTAATGCAACCATTTTTGGGATTAAGAAAATGAATTCCCCACAGTTCTGAGTTGCTTTTTGGCAATCAGCATTGCCATTCCCAATGGTTTCAGGCTACTGTGTGTGTAGCCCAATGGTGGTTTTAGGCAGTGCTCTCCTGTGCTCACAACATAGGCAAAAATGGGTGGCAGCCTATTCTTCATGTTTTCCCTGTGCACTCTCTGGGGAGTTCTGGCCATCATGATGTTTTCCATGCCAGTACTGCACAGTTTTATGGTAGGGCTTGGATGCATGGGTAAAAACATCACACAAGCCCCCCCTCTTGCGATGGCCATTCTGTCCTTTCGCTGATGGAACTTGCAAGATCTGGGATGTGCGCCTCCTCTTCTTCCAATTCCATGGATGGCACAGTTCAGCGTCTTTTCCTCCCTCCAGTCGATCAATCAGTTCTCCTTGCTGGTCCTGATGGGAGGATTGGGCGGTAGCCCGGGCCCCTCGGGTCTCTGCTCCCGGTCCCCGGTCGTCCTCCTTGGTCAGTCTCCATGGTTTCATCTCTCCTATGATGATAAAGCAAAGCGGCAATACCTATTCGTAGACATTTCTTCACCACTATTAATGGTGTGGCGAACATATACATTTTATGAATCAGAAGAAATGAACACATACATTTTCTTTTTTAAATTAGGAGACAAGAACATATATATATATATATACAAGGGTCACATCATTTTATATGCTATATGTGGAATATTTTAGGGTTGGAACTGAATTACTCTGGAGCGGCCCCCTCTGGGATTCCAGTGGATTCCTCCAGTTGTTGCAGAGTGTGCCTGGGATGGCAACACTTTAGCTGATTTATATGTACCCACTTGTCTTCCCCTTCCGCCAGACTGCCTTTGGGGATGCAGATCTTATAGGAAACAGGGGAGATCTTGTCTATAATTTCAAACGGTCCCTTCCATCTAGGCAAGAATTTTCGCTGTTTGGCCTGGTTCCTTTGGAAATTGTATAGATAGACCCGATCACCCACCTTATATTCCTTTCGGGTAGTTTTTAAATCATAGTGGGTCTTCATGCTCTCAGCTGATCTTTCTAGATTCCGCTGAGCATAGGCAAAAGCATGCTGAAGGTGTTTCCTTAAATTCTCCACAAACTCATGAGTTGTAGAGGCATTTATCAACGTTTGCTCTTGGGTTCTGTAGAGCAAATGCTGGGGAAGCACCATCTTGCGTCCAGTCATTAACTCAAATGGTGACATTTTGGTTGCAGATGAAGGGGTAGATCTGATGGCCATTAGGACCAGAGGTAATCGGATATCCCAACTGGCCCAGAATCTGCCACAAACTTTTTTAAGATGCTCACAATGGTTCGGTTATATCTCTCAACTACTCCAGAAGAAGCTGGCCTGTAAGCAATGTGTAGCTTCCATTTAACCCCCAGTATCTCCCACATATTTGTCATTACTTCACTGGTGAAGTGGCTACTTCTGTCTGACTCAATCCTTTGAGGTAGACCAAAACGGGAAAAGATGTGGTTAATCATCAGGGCAGCTGCTGTTTCTGCCTTGCAATTTGGGGCCGGGAGATATTCCACCCACTTGGTAAACAAGCATGTAACAATCAACATGTACTTGTTTCCTCTAGATGAGCGAATCACAGGGCCTACAAAGTCGATTTGCAAATCTGACCATGGCAGTGTCATCCCCCTCTTTTGGAAAGGCGCACGGTGTGTGAGGGATGATGGCTGAAATTGTACACACACAAGACACCCCTTCAAGTATTGGTCGAGGTCCTGCCCCATGTGTGGCCAGTATGCAACCTCTCTTAAGATTTCCAGTGTTGTGTGAAACCCCCTATGACTGGCGGTGGCCGCATCATGGGCGTGACTTAACATCAGGCTTCAGAATGAGGTAGGAACCACCCACTGATCATGGCCAGCTTGGGATTTCCTTACCAACAAACCATCTTGGATTCGGAACATTTTTGGACATTTCATCAACACTCTTAGGTCCTCTTTCCCAATGTAATCTGTGTCCGTCAGGGGAAAGTTCTCAGGGTCCTCAAGGTGTTGGTAAAACTTAGCAATGATTGAATCCCCCTTCTGAGCTGTAATCAAATCAGCATCAGGGGTCTCCTTGCTCCATTGGGCAGTTGAAAGATCATTGTGAGCATTTGTCTGGGACCTAGTGATCACAGTGACCTGGATTTCCCCCAACAGGAACTCTATTTCTATTTGATCCCCTTGGATGGCCCCGGTTTTGGCCAGCTGATCAGCTAAGTCATTTCCAGTTTTGTCTGGACCCTCTACTTTGGAATGACCCTTGATCTTTTTCCAGTAGATGGTCATCCCATTCGATGTGACCAGATCATCAATATTTTGGATTAACTTCCCATGTTTCAGGGGTTTGTTATTAACGCATAACATGCCTCTGGTTTTCCAGTTGACCAGGTGCTCCACGAACCCGTTCCGTACATAATCCGAATCTGTGATTATGACCAGTTCGTGGAGTTGATGCTGGACAGCAGTGTGGATGGCCTGATGCACAGCCATCAATTCTGCCACCTGACTACTTCGGGGACCAATTTTGTATCCATCGGAGGGTTCTGGGAACTCCTTCACCCATGCATTCCCTACGCCATCCACATAGACAGTGGGCATTCCCTCACACTTGTCTTCTTCAAAGACTTTGTGTGGGGAATTAAGGTATGCCTCCATGCTGCCCTTGATTTTTAGACTTTCGTCCTCGAGGCAGTTTTCTCTGGCACAATCATGCAAGTCAGCCAGACCTTGCGCGAGGGGACTCTTCTTGTTTTGGCCATATCTGACCTCCACAGGAAAGCCTTGCATTGACAGAATCCAGGAAGTAATTCGGGAATTACTCACATTTCCGGCCCGGATTCTGTCACTTTGGAGATATTGCAGAGGCTGTTGTGGAGTCTCCACTATGATGTGTTCCCCCTGGATAAACGGGCGGTAATTCTTCAATGCCCACACCGTTGCCAGGAGTGCCTTCTCACAATCGTTGAATTTTTCCTCCACAGAGGATAAAGTTTTGCTCGCATAGGAGATTACTTTATTGACCTTGTCATGCTTTTGGTACAATACTGCCGTCAAGCACGTATTAGAGGACCCCGTCTCCAGGAAGAACTCCTTGTTTCTGACAGGGTAAGCTAGGCAAGGTGCTTGTGAGAGGCTTCTTTTGAGTTGTCTTACTGCCTCAGATTGTTCTGGACCCCATTCCCACTTGACCCCCCCCTTCAAGAGATGAATCAGGGGTCTAGTGATCTCTGCGTAGCCTTCAATGAACTTTCTGCTGTAATTAGTCAGTCCACTGAGGCTCCTTAGTTCCCGCAGAGTTGTGGGGTCTTTCAGTTTCTGGAGTGCTTCCACTTTCTTTTCTTGGGGACAGAGACCCTGAGGAGTAATCTCATGCCCCAAGAAATTAACCCGGGTTCTACACCACTGTGCTTTCTGGAAGGAAAGTTTTGCTCCGGTGGCCCTCAACTGCGCCAGAACATAACGGATCTCCGCTATGTGTTCTTCCACAGATGAACTTTTGATGAGGACATCATCTACATAAGCCAGGTTACCCCTTGCACCCAGGTCGGGCATGGTCTTATGTAGGAACATGTTGAATTAATTGCCGGAGTTGAGGTATCCAAAGGGAGTCCGGGTCCATGTGTACTGCTGGCCCCCAAAGGTAAAAGCCAGTTTGTATTGGTCCTCCCTACTGACAGGCACGGTCCAGTATCCATTGGTCAGGTCTATTGCTGTGAATACCTGTGACCCCTGGATCTGGGCCAGCCCTTGGTCAATGTAGGGCAGAGGTCATCGGGAAGTATGGACCCGTTTGTTGAGCTCCCTAAGGTTGGCGCTGAGTCTCCACTGGCGGTTTGGCTTCAATATTCCCAGCACTGGATTATTAAAAGTGCTGTGGACTGGACGGATTATTCCCCGGGACTCAAGGTTCTTAATTATTTCAGTAAGGGACTCCATGGATGCAAGAGGCAAGCGATATTGCTTCACAAACACTGGAGTCATTCCAGGGTCCGTGGGAATTGTTGTGGTGTGGATGTCGGTGCGACCACAGTCATATGAGTCTACCGCAAAGAGATCTTGGAAATCCAAGAAAACTTGTTTCAACTTTTGCTTCTGTTCCAGAGTCACGCAGGCGTCAGCTAGGTTGACCCTCTCTTCCACCATCTGCCTGAAGCCGGGAAAGACTTCTGGTTTGGCTATCTCAGCGGCCTCCTCCAGCTGGGTGGAGAAGTCCCTGGTCAGAGTGCTGATTTGGACTGGAGGCTTCAGGTGGGAAAGGCAGCCCTCATGGACCTGGAAAATCACCTCATCCCTCCTGAAGTCACAAGTCACATCTTCCTTACCATAAGGGCAAGAAGTGTACACCAGGAAGTTCCCCCCTATGCCGGGTGAAAGTCCTGTCTGGTGTTGTATTGTCCTCACTGTCACTGTCAAAACAGTCCTTGCGGATCGGTCCTATCAGTTCATTCCCTAAGTCAATGGAGAAATGTCGTCATCAACCGCCATTCCAATAATGGTGCCTGCGGCTAGAGTAATGCTCTTTAAGTCGCTGTTATCCACCTCGTTTTGGAATGGTGTCATGTTCTATGTTGACTAATGGAGTTGGGTTTACCCCCAACCCTTGCTGTTGGAGAGAAGCATTCAGATGTATGTAAGCATCAGGGTTTTTCAATTTTTGTCCTCTTTTAACTTTCAGTTCCAGGGAGAATTGTCGGGTCCTTTCTGGGATGGTGACTTCCTCTTTGAGCTGAATTTCAACTGCATAAGGTAGCAATTGAGCTGCCCTAAATGCTTTTTCCGGATCATCAAAGCCCATGGGATTATCCGCTAATCGGGACCAAGCTTTGAAGTTTATTAGGTCCAAACTAATGGCAAAGCAATTGAGAATGTCACTGCCTAAGTAAAAGGCGGCAGTGACGTCTCGCACGACCCAACAATTATGGACTATGCTCTTGTTGCCAATGGAGATTTTGAGCATACACCTGCTTGGCAGGAGATGTTTGGAATTAGGTGCTTCCAGGTCCATTTCCCATTTGTCCATCAGTTTGAATGTGGGAATGGCTGGATCTTTTGGGAGTTGGCGGAACATGGCTTCGCTGATGAAGCTCTTACTGTTGTTCACACACACTCGAGCGAGAACAGAGTCCTTCCCATCATTTAACTGAACAGGGATGAACAACTGCTCTCCAATTTGCTGAATATCAGCCAGGCTCTGAGCTGATTTCACATCTTTCTGGACTATAGGAGTGGGAGTTTCTGATTGTGGATTAGTAAAGAATTTCAGGGTGTTTCCTTCCAGTGTGGAATACCACTTTAAACTGGAAGGAAGGTTGATTTTCAGAAATAGAGAGGACCCCCCATCACCAGTCTGTTGTCCTACTGCTATTACTGTCACGTCTGGAGTTTGGTTGTTCTGGAAGTGAAATTCTACTTGGTCAGGTTTCTGTTCAACCATGTGGCAGGTGCTGTTTAAACTAACATGGTTGACACTCTGTTTTAATTTTATTGGTCGGCTAGTCTGGGTCCAGAGGACCTTGTTTACACAATCTATTAGGGGTGACAACCTTCTCAGGAGGTCATTCCCTAGTAAACAAGGGGTGTCCTCTGGAGTCACTACTATGACCGGGTGTTTCACCTTGTGTCGCCCAATTTTAATGTCCAAGTCTGCAGTCCCCTCAATGGGAATTTCCTTCCCGTCAAAGTTCTGCAGTTGTCCAGGACGAGAGGTGAGAGGAATTCGGTAATTCTCCCCCCTTCCTGCATTTAGTTCCTCAAAGGCCCTTTTGGACAGAAGGGTAGTTTGGGATCCAGTGTCCACCAGTGCCAAAATTGTACCCTGCCCCTGTACTTGTACCGGGGCATAGTATCTTCCCTCCTTCTCCTCAAGGGGGCACAGATAATGCACATTTTTGGACAAATGGTGGGCTAACTTTCTGGTTTTGGACATTGCTAGCGAAGAGATTTGGGCAGAATTCTGTGGAGAGCCTTGGGAATCTGAAAGAAAAAGTTGGCAACTGGAGATCAGAGCCATTGTGGGTTCCCCTGGTTCCGGTTCTGGGCCGCCCCACCCTTTTTGGAGGCAGTCATCAGGATGGGTTTGACACTTGGGATTTTGGTATTGTCGGTTCTGGTATGAGATGATGGGCGGCTGTAGCTCAGTCTCCACATCTCCCCAGTCTGGATTGGAATCCCTTGGGACCCATTTTTCCTTGGGAGGAGTTCCCCCATCTCTGAAGGAGAAGATCCTTTTCCCAGGATCTTCTGAGGATCCCTCTCCCTCAAATTGGAAGACTTGTACCTCCTCCACAAAGTGGGTCTGTTTGGGTCCTTTGTTTCTCCTACCCCCCCTCTGCTCCTTGGGAGGCAGGCTTTCAGGGGCAGGAGATTTTGTTTCCGGTTCCTGGTTTTCCAGGGGCTGTTTACAAGTTGGGAAGGAAGCTTCCTCCAAGGCTTTACACCCCCCTTCCCCTTGTGCCTCCTCCCTGGGAACCGGTGGGTTATCGGGCTGCTGCCCCCGTCATTGTTCTGGAGCACCAGGTCCAGAGTTTGGGGCATTCCGTGGTGGCATGCTCATCTGAGGGTTCTGTTGAGCCCTCAGTATGTGACCCAGATCTCGTGCCATATTTTGGACCTGGCGTTCAAGTTGTAAAACCCGCTCAGGCGGATACGGGGATCTATTTTCTCCCCTGGGCTGATCCCGGGATGGGTAGCTCTCCCTTCTCTGGTAATACCCCGGATTGGGAAGATTTGGGTACCCCTCCACCCTTGGCCTCCTCTCTCCCGGATTAGGTTGTCTGGGCTCAGGGAATTGGGGAAAGAAGGATGGATGATTTTGGGGCTGGAAATTGGGTGGATACCTGGGGAAAAAGTTCTGCCCAGGATTTGGTGAATTTCTGCCCTCCTGAGGGAAGTTAGGAGGGAAGTTCCCCGTGTCAGGTGCTTGGCTGGATCCCCCCCTTGGGTTGGAGGAGTCCACACATAACCCAGGATTGGTCGGTTTCCCTTGTAGCGGGGACTTACATAGTCAGGGGGGCGGGGGACCCCATTTGTGGGACTACCTCCTCGACTCCCTGTCTGTGACTGGCCCGAGGGCCTTCTGGGCTGTGAATTATTCGGTGCAGGCAGATTTTTAGGCCCCCCCATCTCCAAATCTAAAACGGGAGCAACCTTTACCTCTGCCACCTTGGCAGCAGCAGGGGTGCTGTTGGTTTTGGGGTTCTTCGGCGCATTATTTTTATTTTCGATGGGCTTCTGCACCTCATAGATCCCGGTAGCCTGTTCAACGACCCAGTCTAAAGATCTTTTCTCATGAAAATCTCTCACGAGCTGGGTCATTATGTATTTGGGTAAGGCATGGAAAAACGTATTGATAAATTCTCTGCTATCCGTGCGCACCCTTCTGGTGGTCTGCGCAAAAGCACGCTTTAATTCTTGCACAAACTCTTGTGGGGCCTGATCCTCCCCACATTGCAAATTGTAGGCTCTTGCGAGCCTCTTGAGGATTTCTGTGCACAGAAAAATGTTTCAAGATGGCCGCCCTGTATGTGGACCACCTTGAATGGTTTTGATCCACCAGCCCCGCAAAGAAACTGGAGTATTCTGGTGAGAAGGTCCACTTTACATATTGAATACAGCTTTGGCTGTCCTTCAAATGGAAAGTCTCCATCATTTGCTCATAGAGCTCCAAGTGTTCCCAAACAGAATTCTTGGCGTTCTTATGATAAGGCGTGATGACACTCCTTATTGCCTTTATTTGTTTCAATGGGTCCTTAAGCAAGGCCCTTTTTGCCTTATTGGCCTTTTTGGTTCGGGTAACCCTGGTCCATTCATCCACCGACTCAGAAGCGTTGCTCCCAGAGGTGCCCGTCTGATCTTCCAGGTTTTCCCGGATTCTGCGAGCCTGGGAATGGCTGGCAGTATGTGGGGACCTGGTCTCCTGTGTCCTGTAATGCTCAGAGGAGTCTTCAGACCCCTCCTTGCTGCCAGGATTTGATGGGTATCCCCCCCACTGACCTAACTGGGCAGAGGTTTTCAAGATGCCCTTAATGGGCCTACTCTCTTGGGGTTCCCCACTAAATTGCACTGTGCTTGGGTGCCCATACCCGGATGCCCGCCCATCCATTCCTGGGAGGTACTGGCCTATGAGCCCCAACCTTCTAGCTGGATAGTAATCTGCCATCTCCGTGGCCCTGGGCTCATGTGCGCGAGGGGACATGGGGGTGGCAGAGTCCAGGGACTGGGAGAGATGAAGGCCTCTGGTACCAGGGCTCCTGAGGTTATGCTCAGGCGTTTCCCTTTCCCAGCGCACCTCATCTCTATCAGCCCCTGCTCCCTGTTGCAATGCAAGAGCCTGCGCTTTCAGTTCCTCAGTTAAGGCCTTACTAGACTCTATCAGTCTCTCCTGCATCGCTACCTGTTGCTGGAGCCTATCATTGTGCTGACAGAGAGCCTCATTTTCTCTCTGTGCCTCCTGATTGGTCCTGGAGTACTGGGCCAGTCTCTGCTGCAGGAGGGTTACCTCCTGAGCTGTGTCCCTATTGGCCTGCTCCTTTCTTGCCAGAGCATCCTCCACCCTCCTGGTGTGCTCTAACAAGTCCTGGTGTTCTTTTTGGAGGTCACCCAGTCCCTGGAGGGCCAGGTGATTTTCTTCCATTTTCCTTTTTAAGTGGCAGACTTCCTGGCCTAAGGTATCCCTTTCCTGACTAAGAGCCTGCATCTGTGCCGCCAGGTCATCCCTTTGCCTTTGGAAGGCACAAGCTTTCTGGCGCTCTTGGTCAAACTCTGCCTGGGTATCCAGGTCTTTCAAAATCAGTTTATTGCTCTCTGCCTTCTCCCTATCTAGGTGGCTTTGCAGGGTGACTACCTGCTCGGCACATGCCCTATTGAAATCTAATTGTTGCTCCAGCTTTTTCTGGCTCTGCAGTAGGGAGTCCAAACCTTCTTGGTACTCATTCTGCAAGGCCAGAAATCTGGTATCCTGGTCCGCCTTTTCCTGTTGCAGCACATCCATATCCTCCTTTATTTTAGTGATGTACTGTCTGCTGTCCTTTTCTGACTCCTGGCTCCTGAGCAGCCTCTGCTCAGAAGAGTCCAGATCAGATTGGGCCTTCTCTAACGCCATCTGTTGCCTATTTGCCAGATCTTGGCCTTCAGCACATTTGTCCTGCATGGCTCCCATATATAGATACAAATATGCCGCTATCCTGGCAATCTTATTATGTTCATCTTTGGCTTTAGAGGCCATATATAGTTCACTCGGGGCCACATGTAGGGGACCCTGATCTCCCCATATGTCTGACCCTCTTTCAGTGACCTGTTGCGCGATTGCCTGCAACCAGACCGTTTGGTCCTGATGAGTCCACTCACCTCTCACAAATAGCTTATGTAAGAAGTGCTCTCTGGATATTTTCATATCTACCAAGGTCGTCATTCTGGAATTTGAGTTCCTTCCTGACTTACAGAAGTTTGTATTTTATTTTGCAAAACAGACCGTTTCCTTAGAGCGTTCCTTTGAGGGATGCTTTCACAGTGTAAAACAGCGTGGTGATCTAACCGGATATGTGTATCTGGTCAGTTGGCACACTATTAATCTGCACAAGTGGTAAATCTAACCCAGAATATCCCGGCTCCGAGCCCGCACTTTTGTAAGCGATATTCAATCAACACTACAGCTAAGCCAATGCTTAGTCTGGGATGCTGAGGAAAACCCTTATTGATGTATTTTTATGTCCAGTTCAGTACTCTGGATGACAACCCTTGTATAACACCCCCCTCTTAGAATCCCCCTGACCCCACTGAGCCAAGAAGTATGTTTGTTTTGCAAATTAAAAGGTTTATTTGGACAATTTAAACAATATATATATCACACTTCTATAAATAAATTGATAATGGATATTACACTTGTGCAGTAATCAGGAAGAGGTAACTATGAATAGGAACAGAAGAACAAGGTGGGAAAGAATGCTTTATATGGTTCAAGGAAACGCAAGGTGGAATAAAATGCAGTACAGAAATAACTTGTTATGATTTTAGCAAAAGGTAACATGATCACTTTTTCTTTTGACAATTCACTTCCCCCCTATGCAATACTAGAAATGGAAGGAGAGCCACAGTCTTCAAGAATCCCAACAAATCACACTTTATAATGCAATACACAGTTCCAGTTCTCCCAGCAAGCTTAGGGTAAACAGGGATGAGTTTTAAACACAGGCGAATTACTTTAATGTGGTTTGCAAGGAAGTGAAAAGGTGCTAAAATTGCTTTTAATTCCCTCTGGAGGTTCAGGGTAGGTAATGGCTACTTTATATTAGTTCAGGCTCACTTTAACAATACTCTATGAATGGTTAGCAGATTGCAAACGAATTTTAGCAAAGAGAAACAAAAAGCTGCTGATTTCTACAGATGAAGAAATCGGGCCAAATCGCAAATCGCGGTAAATTTCGCGAGTGCGCGTCTCGCGATTACGGGAAAAGTATAGGGAGTAGGAAGTCGGTTCTAGGTTCGTTGGAAAGCCTAGATTCTAGGCTTTCAGATGAAAGTTAAATTTCATTCCTAGAGATACGGACGATTAAATAAAGGTAGTTTTTCAGATTTAAAGTAAACTCAAAATGACAGGTGACAGCTTGCAGCTGCAGAATTGACAGGTGACAATTGTGCAGCTTTAGAAATGACAGATGACACGATTTCTAGGAGGCAGTTCTACTTAGGTTAAAATAGTTTGGATTAGATTATTTTAACTAAGAGATTGGTTCTGCACAGTTCTGCTAGGTACTCACAATATAAATTTGAACTAGGCCTTGTCACAGATCTGGTCAACACGTCCGGCTGCGGTTCTGTCTGCTCGGCGGGTCAATCAGGCACCGGTTCTGCTCACAGCGATCTGGGTCAGCTCTGCTCTGCTGGTCTAGCCTCTCTGGATTTTGGATGTAACACTGCTTTCTGGGTATTGCTACAGGTTCTTGCAAACATTCTCGGCAAAAATTCAAACAGCTCGTCCGGCTGTTGAATAGTTTGGTTAGTTTTGAGGCCTGCTGAAGAGGATTCAGCTGGTGGATTCAGGCCTCTCTGCTACAAATTCTCGAGTTAATTTCTGCTACAGGTTCTAGAGATTGATGGATTTGAAGTCTGGATCTCTGGATGTGAAGTCGTCGGTCAGCATGCTCCTCAGCAAATGGAATTGAATGTCTCTACCTGTCCCAGCAGTCTCTTTTTATGTGTTTTGAAAATGGGTATGTGCCTGGGCCTACCTAAGCCTGCCCCTCTCTACTTGTCATTGGCCCAATTCTCCCCTCTCCCATGACTGGGGGAAGGAAATGGATTGGCATCATGATGAGGTCTGTTTATGGGTCAGAGGATCCTCCCCTGGTCAGTTTGCCCACAAATCTATATTTGATTCAAATACATCTTTCCCAGTTACACAATTTGTTGAAATTACATGTACACATTATATATTCCTTATGGTCCATGCTTGTTCACCTCTGATCTTCCTGGGGGCTTGCATTCAATAATGACAACATTTTGCGCTTTTTAACTGGTTTTGCAATATAGGACATTTACCCAAAATTACACACATGTGCGCAAGGAGTATGGACATTAATTGATGAAGTGTCAGATTTTTAACATGCAGACATTTGGAGTAAGACCCTATTTTCCGCTAGCAACCCCCCAGAATACACCACAGGGTCCTAACGACTCTTAAAATGTGCACCGAAAAATCAGAAGAATGGTATTACTTATGTAATTCTGACAAGTCCGTACTATGAATTATCCATCTTTTTTTTAATTATGCCCTGGTCAAAAAGGGTTGTGGCTTCCCACATCACATGGTGGAATAACTGGTTTATCCACTTCCCCCGAGCCAACTTGTTCACAGAGGCACAGCTGCCCCCCAGTTTCTCCCAAGAGGAAGCTATTTTACGACACCCCCAATATAACATTTGCCTGAGTCAAGGAAGTTGCATTGTTCGGTCCCTTCCAGTTCCCAGGTGCTCCACCCCTAATCTAATCAGAGAGGTGTCAACTCCTTTTGGCAAGGGGCAGCAGGATGCAGCTAGGCCTGGGAAGAGTGGCTGTTGATCCAGTTTCAACTCCTGTCGGGGGTAGTTGTCAGGCAGAATTCAATTTCATTAAGCCAGGTTTCAGCTAAATGTCACTTTATGTTCCCAGTTTTCTACATTCAAATCAAACTGACAATTTTTACTTATACATTACATAATTACTTCCTTCAAGTCATTTCAGAATATAGTTTTACATTGTATCCACCCCTTAGCAAGGCTTTCCTTGGTCTGGTTTTGTTTCATTTGTTCAGTTTTACACAAAAGTCTGGTGGTTTTAAAACGCCGGCTTTCTGATAGTGGTGAGTACTGGTAATGCAACCATTTTTGGGATTAAGAAAATGAATTCCCCACAGTTCTGAGTTGCTTTTTGGCAATCAGCATTGCCATTCCCAATGGTTTCAGGCTACTGTGTGTGTAGCCCAATGGTGGTTTTAGGCAGTGCCCTCCTGTGCTCACAACATAGGCAAAAATGGGTGGCAGCCTATTCTTCATGTTTTCCCTGTGCACTCTCTGGGGAGTTCTGGCCATCATGATGTTTTCCATGCCAGTACTGCACAGTTTTATGGTAGGGCTTGGATGCATGGGTAAAAACATCCCACAAGCTTCTCATTTCAGGTACTAGGATTACCAGAGTTTTAGGTGATCTTGCTCTGAATCAGGCCACATAAAACTTCCCATCGGTCAATACCTGCTACCTTTAAAGTCTGCCCCAGAGATTTGTTGATGGTCATGGCGAAACAAACCTTTCAGGGGAAGTGAAGTCTTTTGCATTCAAATGAATATTCTGAAGGTGTAAGAGGTATTCGTGGTGTGAACACAGACTTCTCCTGCCCAGAACCGGTTACCACTGTAGCCTCAATCACATTTCAGTGAAGAGCTTTCACTCACAATCTGGTCATTACAGAGCTCCGGTGGTTTGAGGATCTGCAATAATATCACAGGTGCTTCCACTTTGAGAAGATGTTTGTGCTCAAGAAGACCAGAAGGATTTAAAGTGTTCGGGAATGGGACTCAACAGGGTTGTAGCCTGCGTCATCAATTTGAGTCTTTGACTTTACAGATTTGTACTCCATTTGGACTCCTCTGAAAGAATGAATAAGCATATTGTTGATTACGGCAGTCATGCTATTCTTTGGCATTGCAATTTCATGCTCACATAACCATTCTGTAGATTTCTCCGTTAGATTTTTCATGTCAAGGTGCATTTTGGATGTGAGGTCTACTAGGGAATTGCTGACTGTGCCTAGGTCGGAAGGGATGACAATTTTGCTCTCAAATACAGGATACTCTCCGTTAACAATTTTAAGAAGCCGTTTGGAAACTTTCTTTATAATGAAGATTTAAAATGTGGATTTTTACTTTTGTATTGTGCATCTTCGGATTGTGATGGGTATCCTTAAAAAAATATCAACCCCCGTTTTCCACCTCCCTTAACTGGATATTCAGAAAATGTTAAAACACGTGTTCCTCTATTTTCAAAGAAAATCTAAATAGCCGTTTTCACGCCTGTTTTCACGCCTGTGGAATTTCCAAAAACCCACCCTGGAGCAGCAGGGCTTCCTGTCCTACCACTTCGGTCTGTGTGTTTTCTCTGTGTTTTATGCTACTAGAGTCCTGCCTGGGCCTGTGGAAGTGCAACTATTCATTCTTATCTTTTGGTGAACATCACCCATGGGATACCCTTTTGGCACCCATGGGTGGGACCCCTTATATGTGTTTCTGGGTACTTGTGTGTGGCCCACAGAGCAGGGTATGGGCTGGTGGCAGCTACATGCTGACATGACAATGGCTCTGAGAATCCTACATTTTGGGATACCCAGGCCCTGGCATAGGAAACAGTGGATTTGTGACAGAAGGCTAGATGGACCCTGTGGCCTCTTGTTTTCTATTGCCTTTTACCTTGTCTCCCAAAGTCCTGGGAAGCCTTAGCTGTGTCCCTCCTGGGGTGAAAACACTGTATATGTCTCTGTTGTTCCCTTTCTTCCTATCTGGCTGTTGGGTGTAAATACCACATATATCGCCCTGGGGCTGCCTCCTGTCAGACTGACTGGACCTTCCCAGGTGTTATGTGTTGTGAGTCCCCCCTACGGGTGGGGCCTGTGTGAATGGAGTAAGAAGCAAACTCACATTCTTTGTTATGGGTGTCTGGTTTCTTATGTATGACACAAGGAATGAGACAGCCCTGCCTGAAACCGAAAAAAATGCAGTGTAGTGTGGTAAAAGGCTGGGTACTTGCCCCAATCCACATATTTTTTTATGGGTTATCTGGGTGGAGTGAATGGCCTGAATGCCTGTGAGCCTGATTGACTGCCTGCCTGCATGAATGCCCTACTGTGTGATTAGCTGACTGAGCCTGGCTCAGCCAGAGTGAATATGGGACAGATGTGTTTATCTGGGGACCTCTCACTAACCAATTTGTTCAGTAGCTGAAGTCAAAGCTTAGCAAGAAGAAGCTGCTCCTTGAAGCCCAGCTGGAAGAAAAGTCTGCTGCTGTATGTTTTCACCAATCCGAAAGCTGTTGTGTCTCCTAAGGACTGATCCAGAGAGGACCTGCAAAGGAGACCTCTCCCCGAGCTACGAGGGAGCATTCGTTGAACACTGCTACTCTTCATCAAAGTATCCTGGAAGCCAGTCGTGTGCGCCTGCCATCCGGAGAAGGGGTCTTCGAAGTCCAGAAGAGGAGTTCCAGGAAGTCCATTGGTTTTGTCCAGGATCCGGAGGTACCGCCCAGAAAAGGGGGTACCCTAGCATAGTTCTGCTGGACACCCAGAGCTGTGAAAGTTCCAAACTGCCTAAGAACATTTGAAAGGACATCCTTACAGTCACCACTGACCACTTCTTCCCAACGGAAAGAGCCCAGAGGGTTGGAGTGCCGTAGAAGGTGCGCCGGTGGGTTTCCCCACCATCAGAAGCTACAAAAGTCATCCCGATGGTCTAGACTTGGTGAGGGTCCGAGCTTCACTCCAGTGGTCGAGTCCACGTCACCATAAGCAGTCCAGAGGGCTGTGTTGCAGCTGCAGCACCAAAGAACCTGAAGTGTAACAACTGTGATATTCCAAAACCCGACACCAAAAGTGACCTATACACCTGTAGCTGCAAGAAGTCATTGAAGGGTCCGAGGGGTATTATCATCATCCACCAAGCCTTTAAGGACACCAGAGCAAGTTTCCTCTTCACAGGACTTCTGCAGTCGGAGAAATCGTCAACCAAAGGAGAGCACCCCAAAGAGCCAAACTGCTGACATTCTGAAAGACTTTGGTTTCTTTTTATTCTTGGATTTAGCATCCCAGTGGCTCCTTCTTCCAAAGAGGGGGTCCATATTTGGAGGGAATCATTCAGTAAAGGCAAGAAACTCTTCCACTTCGCCTGCAAGGCACCAAAGGTACTGTGACGAGGAAGAGCATCTACTAGCCTCAGCAGTTTCCAGGGGTCCCCGATTCATCTTGGATCCTGTTCTCCTATGGCCTCTCAGGTACTTTGGGATGGTAGAACCTTGTAAAGGAAATCACACACATTATGAATAATATTGGACTGGGCTGTAAAAGACAGAATAAGTTACTCCCTAACGTCTCCATTAAAGGTTGCTGAAGTGGGGGATCTTCACTCAGAATTACTTCTCTAGTCTAAAGAAAGCATTCTGCCAGTCTTCATAACTAACCCGCCTTTCTGTCCTATTCTATGCTGGTTACACCTTATTTAAGCATTCACCTGCCATTTAAAACTGTCTGCAGTTAGTGCAGTTCTTTATTGAATTTAAGTAGTGTCTGGTACCACATAGAGTGCATATATTTCTCATTCTCGGAATAAGTATTCCATGTACGAAATGTTATTATTTATATGTGTATATTGTTGCTAGAGGTAGGTTTTATATAAAGATGCTGTTTTATAACCTAACGTAGTATGTGGACATTCCTTTGTGGGGGCTTTTGGGAAACACTGTATTAAGAACCTGCCTGCATCACCTCCTGAAAGCTTAAGCCTGGCTGCTTGCCACGTTATACCAAATTGAAAGCCTTGCTGGGGTTGTTCTGTGCCTTAACCCTACCAAACAGAGGGCAGAAGCAGAGATATCCCTTCCAGTCTTTACATTATATCTAATGGTACTCCCATTGAGGCGCTTAGTATGTTTTCCAATAACACATACAAATACATTTTTGTATTTATTTTTTAAATGTACCACCCCAATAAAGTGCCAGCGCGCTGTCTTCTTGGCCTGCATCAATCTGGCAGCTCTGCATGTGTTACGAACAGAAACCAGGAAGACGGCTGAGCTTCCTGGTTTCTGTCTGTCACAGTCACAGTCACACATGCCAGCCTTAAAGCATCACAGCCACGCACCACCCTGTACAGCAGTGCACCCTGGCAGTGGCTGCAAACTTTCAGTGTCTGAGGGACTGAGCCGTGCAGTGCCGATGCTGAACCATTGCTGCTTCTCCTGTAATGGGACAGCGTGACTTTAGCCTGGCTGGGCACCCCCAAGCCAGGCTTGCTAGGCCCACTGTCACATCACACCAGTAAGGGGGGGGGGTGCACAGGGCACCAGGGTGGAGCCAGAGGGGGCAGCCATTGCCCTTGCTCCGTCCTTGGCTCTGGCACCGGCCCACACATACTACCTCATCTTGTGGTAGATACCTGCATATGAGGCGGGGCACCACAATAATGTCGACATTGGCAAAGCAGGGTCCATGCAAGGTTTCATCTATCTTCAAGGAAGGCGGCTACAACACAGCTAAAGCATTAAATCCTTTTTCAGCTGCCACAAAGGCCACTTGTAAACCATGAGCAGTGACCCAATTTATTTATTTATTTATTGTGCATTTGTTAGTGCTTACACAGTAAGTGAATTCTGTTTCAAAGCACCCACAGGGCAATAGGGAAGGAACATGGGATTGAAAACAATGAATATAATGGAAGATAAAGACAAACCTACTATGCCTTGTGAGTATTCAGAATGTGCAAGTGCAGCGAAAAGAGGGAAAGTAGGGGTGGGGATGAGTGCTAGAATGTCTATGCTTGTGGGTGAGCAGCAGAGGAAGTGCATAGTGTGGTAAGTGCTATGCGGCCTGGAGCTGCATTGGGTAGCAAGTGCAGACCTACAGGATGGAGGTTGGTGCGTGCCGAGGCAAGTGCTATGAGGTAGGCAGAGGCTGGGGTGATTGGGTGTGGGAGGCCAGGACCCCAAAGGATACATAAGGGCCCTGGTCACTAATCACAGCGACTGTAAGATTTGCAGAGGAGGGAAGAAGGGAAGGAGGAGGTGAAGAGGAAAGTCTTGATGAGCTCCTGGAATTTGAGGCAGTCCTGCTCAAGACGGAGAGGAAGGTGGAGGCTTCTCCATAAGAGGGACCCAGCTGAAGAAAGTGATCAGCCTCCAACCCTCTCTTTAGCCAAATGCTTTACATACAGAGAGTTGGTGCCAGAGGACCATAGAGGTCTGCGAGCCAGTGAAGAGATTTTAGGGCAGGAGAGATTCAGTCCCTGGGCTTAAGCCAAGGAAAGGTATCACTGCCCTATTCTGGATTAGCTGAAGGGGTCATAAAGTGGAAGAAGGTAGATTCAGAAGAAGGCTATTGCAGTAGTCGAGCCTAGAGAGAACCAGGGCTTGGGTAACATTGCGCTTCTGGGGGAAAGTGAGAAAAGGTAGAATTCCTTTCAGAAGGAAGAGTTGAAAGTTGGACTTCTATGGCAATATCCTGAGTGTGAGGGAGGAATGAGAGGGAGGAGTCGAAGATGACTCCAAGGTTTCTGGCTTCAGACGAAGGAACAGGGGGAGAGCCCATAGAAGATGGCCAGAGTGAGTGAAAAAAGAAGGAGCAGGGATCCCAATGGAAATTATCTCATTGTTGCTGGCATTGAGGCAGAGATTGTTGGAAGTACACCAGGACTGGATGGCAGATAGGCAGTCAGGGATGATGGAAGATGCAATAAGGTCAGCAAGAAGTTTAAAAAAGAGTTGTGTGTCATCTGCATAGCACTGGAGGTTGGTGGAAAAGGAGGAAATGAGGAATGCCAGCTGAGCAAGGTAAGTGTTAAAGAGCCAGGGGGATAGGTTTGGGCCCTGGGGACACCACAGGTGGAGAAGTAAGTAGGTGAGAAGGGTCCCAAAATTACTTGCGACAAACAGTCAATTAGTAAGGAGGTCAGCCAGTCCAGTCCTCGCTCTGAGATGCCAAGGGTATCATGCAGCCATTTTATGAGGCTAGAATGGTTGACCTTATCGAAGGCAGTGGAGAGTTTGAGTAGGACGAGGGCAGCTGGAGAGTTAGAGTCCAGAGATACAAGCAGTTCTTTATCTGTGTTAAGAAGAGAATTTCCATGGTCGGAATCCAGATTGATGGTTGTGGAGACCACCAACAAGTTCAATGTGTGAAGTAAGTTGTGGAAAGGCCAGCTTCTCCAGAAGATTCCCATGGAAGGGGGTAATAGAAATAGGGTAGTAGTTGGCTGGACAGGTAGGGTCTGCTGAAGGTTTTTTTCAGGAGGGGGTGGACAAAGGAATGCTTGAGGGAGGATGGGAAAAATCCAGTGGCAAAAGAGTGGTTGCAGTGATCAGAGAGTACAGGGGCAAGAGAGTGAACATGTCCTTGATGGTTCCGGAGAAGCAAGGAGAACCCTGCATGGAAGAGACCTTCATGGAGCGGACAACTGCCACAACGTCTATTTCATTCTCAGAGATCTCCTCCCCGTGGGACCTGCTATCTAACCTTTCATACACAAGGTGAACTGAGGTATGAGTGGAAACTGCCCCATGTCCGATTATGACCATGATATCTGTGCACCTTGGCACACTTAAAAATTAAACCATGGAAAAAAGAATAATACTGACAATGTAGAGGCAAAAAAAACATGTATTGAGAATAGCTATGGTAAAACTAAAAAAAAATAAACATCTTTATTATTTAATAAATAAAATCATACTATAGATCACAGCAATAAGAAAGAGACTCCTGGCTAGTATTAGTATGGTAGGATTGTCCATGTGCCAACTGCTCTGAGAAGTTTCTTCCCCTCTCAGTAGTCCAGGTCCATTTCCACTGCTTCAACAAAATGGTTGTAGGGGTGTGGTTCTGAAGTTTGCATGAAGAGGGCTGTCTGACAAATTCCCACTGGGATCAATGAGGATACATCTGAATTTTACAATTGACTACAAAGGAATGAAGCAATACATCATTTGTCATCATTAGACCAAGGTTGTCATTTAACAGATTTGTATGAATTTTGTTATTTTATGTAACACACGAAAAACCTGAGCAATGGTTTGATGGTACATTGAGGAGGAAATCGGTTGTTTGTGTGCCATAGGATCGCATTCTGACAGGATTTGTGATAATCTGTGTCTAAGCAAGATTTCCTGGTGTAGTGGTGCAGGATGGTGATGCAAATGTGCCCATTGGCTGCAGCTGAGTAGTGCGAGGCAGCCCTGTCCTACTTTCCTTTTGCCAAGCATGAAGATTATACCATCTAAAGTGGATACACAGGGAAGTGGTGCACATATGGTGGCCCGGTTTCCCTCACAAGATACCTTTCTCGCAAATATGGCAGATGGCAAGATGAACTTGCTGCTTTTTAGCCATCATATAACTTTTGATTTTTTGGAGAGCAGAGATGGACTAATTCCTCTGCTCTTTCTTGGCATCTGTGTTGTGTACTTTGAAGTGAATATTGAGTGGGTGTGGTTGACTGGGGAGCTAGTGCTGTTCTTGTGACTGACTGTAAAGTTGTGCTACTACTAGCATGTGTATTTACAACAATATGTGGAAGAAACTCTACACTAGTGCAAGGGAGTGTCTGAAGCTTTCCTCCTGTTACTTTCTTGAAAATTGCATGGGTTTGTAAACGCTTTCATAACGGAGCCTTAGACTGTGGCATTGGCAGAACAACTACGTACATTTAGCGAGCTTAAAAAACTATACGTTTGTGACATATGTCCTATATACATTTAAAAAAGCCCAATTTTATTTTAATCTGTGCCCCTCCACAGCCTTGAGGCGATTTATTCTGCTAATGCGTATTAACCACTTGCCTACACTGGAGATTTTGGGGTTAGAACGAACACTCCCGGGATTGGCAAGGCATTGTAGAATATGTGGCGATCCAACTGAGCCAGAAACGGCAAGACACATACTAACCTTATGCCCGAAGATGAGTACAAGCTATACCAAATATCTCGGGGAATTTGTGCACCGCCTCGAATTTGTGGGTCAAGTGAGTTCTGGTACCAGTGTATTAATTCACTTAATCCTAGGATGCACTTAGCACGCTTTAGAATATGGTCTGATGCAGAGAAAGTAATGACCGCTAAGAGGTAGGGAGTGTAACCTTCCTTCACTGGGGGAGGGCGTTCACTCTGGAGCAATGCAATGAAATATAAACAATGACATCAGGAATCTGTATTTAAGCTGTAATATACAGTGGAATTGACTCTGATTTCGATCGTAAATGATTTGTTCTGTAGGGATAGGCTGATACCTTCTCTGCTATGCCATACAATAGAATCTGCTAGTCTGGCAAGTTTGATTGTGAATTTACTAATTTGCTAATTTTGTAATATATTTTTATGTATGCATGAATTAATAGTATGCTTCTCTATCTATTTATTGTATGATCTGATTATATTTGTATTGTGTATTATTTGAGCACTGTAATCATGATTTGATTTGTTTGATTGAATGTGTAAAGTTTTATTTGTATAAAACTTATCACATTAAATAAATAATGCCTGCACCCTCTTTTTCTGTCTCTTGGTCTCCCCCACTATCTGTGGTATTGTTAAAGTAAAGGGGCCTGAGGACCATGTGATAAAGCATAATCATTGTCATTTTCTTTATTATCATATGGTTCTCAGAGGTGTGGAATTCTCAGGAGTCACTTCTTCTTCCTCATTCATAGATTGCTCTCTGTGTTACTGAGCTGATGTCATATCTTCTCTCTCTTGCAACCCAGTTAGTTATGTTATGTTATGTTATTTTGCATTTATATAGCGCCTTATATACCATTGGTATGGTCTGAAGGCGCTGGTAGGTTGAACGCCCTTGGGAACCGAAGTTCAGGTCAGTAGCGAGAGTAGAGAGAGTCATAAGGTGCGTGTGCACACCAGGTATGTGTGCAGCTGGTGCGGAATTCATGTGGTAGCTGCTTCTTAGCGGTAGGTGTGGTGGTTGAGAGATCAGGAGTATGTGTTCGCTCTGGCTGGAGTTATCCAGACCGAGTGTGGCAGCGTTAGGCCTGAGGGGAACGCCTAGCAGGGGGTGTGAAGCCAGCAATGTTTACTTAGAGTGATGGGGAGTGAGCGGCAGATGTTGATATGAGAACAGTTATACCGAATGGTGTCATAGTATCTCTGTGTTCTAGTTGAGTGGTGGTGTAAGGAGAGAGTAAGCATGGGGTGTGATATGAAGTAAAAATTCCCTGCATTCTAAGGCATATTATGTACGACTCGCAGTTCTGAGCGGTCGGGTCAGTTCTATGCATTTTTGTTAATTTCAGGCGTTCAAGATTGCATTACGCACTCACGCACTCTGGTTGACCTTGCGTGCTCTTAGTCTATCCTTCATTCTCTAGTGAGCCCCATGCATGCTCTCAAGTATACCATATGCATGCACTCCTGTCCTCCTCGCGCATGCACTTCAGTTGACCCTGCGCATGTGCTCCTGACTGCCTACGCACTCATCTGCTCTGTATACTCGTCTGCTCAGTATGCATATCCATCCTGTACGCACGTCCGCTCAGTATGCTCATCTGATCTACACATTCATTCGGTCTGCACACTCATTTGGTCTACATACTTATCCGCTTTATGTATTATTCATCCGCTCTATGTAATTATTTGTTCAGCATGCTCATCCGGCGTACTCAGTCGGTTCTACGTACTCGGTCCGCTCTCCACACTCAGGCCGCTCTCCACACTCAGGCCGCTCTCCACACTCAGGCTGCTCTCCTCACTCAGGCCGCTCTCCACACTCAAGCCGCTCTCCACACTCAGGCCGCTCTCCACACTCAGGTGCCCCCCCCCACGCTCCTCTGCTCTCCAGGCTCTTCCGCTCTCCACGCGTCTCTGCATTCAACCACTCTCCACACTTAACCGTTCTCTAAACTCAGCTGCTCTCAACACTCATCCAACCCCCACCATCATCCATCCTCCACACTCATCCGCTCTCTATACTCATCCGCCCTCCACACTCACCCGCCAATGGCGTTCATCCTCCACACTCATCCACACTTGCCCTTCACACTCGTCTGGCCTACACACTCATCAGTCCTCCACTCCCATCCGCTCACCAAATTCATCTGCTTTCCACACTCGTCCGCTCTGTACACTCATCTGATCTCCATACTCATCTGCTCTCCAGTCTCATCTGCTCTCCAACTCATTCGCTCTCCAGACTCAACCGATCATCAGTTCTCCACCCTCATCCGCACTCCACGTTCATCTGCTCCACACACTCATCCTCTCTACATGCTCGTTCGCTCTCCACACTCATCCGCTCTGCACACTCATCCGATCTCTGCATTCATGTGCTCTCTAGACTCATCTGTTCTCCAGACTCATCCGCTCTCCAGACTCATCGTTTATCCGTTTTCCACCGATCATCCGTTCTCCACCCTCATCCGCTCTCCACCCTCATCCGCTAGACACACTCGTCCTCTCTACATGCTCGTTCCTTATTACATGTTCATCTAGCCAAACTTTCGTCCAGTGTATACGTGTGTCCGTTCATCCGCCCTCCGCACTCTTCCGCTCTCCGCACTTATCAGCTCATTCGCTCTCCACGCTCTTCAGCTCCCCACGCTTATCTTCATTACATACTCATTAGCTCTTACGCGTTCGTCTGGCCAGGCGTTCATCCAGTCTGTATGTTCGTCCGTTTAGTCTAGACGACGGTTCTACATCCTCTTGCATTCTGTTCGCTTCTCTGTTTCCGCGTACCCGTCAACTCTACACGTACTCATTGCGCTCTACATACACTGACCGTTCTGCACAATCATTGGTTTTAGTATGTTCATCTATTTCGTTCGATCTCTGTACACAATTTATCTTTCTAGTCATCTGTTCTTCCACTTATGCACCTTTCGACTTAGTGTATTCACCCGTTCTATAAGCTTCGTCCAATCTAGTTATTTCATCTATGTCATTCACTGCGTTCCCTCCTCCTCATTCATTATGTGCATTTCGTCGGTTCAGATCTCCTATTTTCCCAATGATTTATTCCTATTATCCACTTCACTGTTTCGATCTACATTACTCCGTTTTTGTTTGACTTTCTAGTTTACATTTGAGTTTATTTAGCTGTCAATTTCTTGTTCTAGGTAGTTTGCTGGGTCGGTGTTATTGTGATGATGCTAATTTGGAACCGGTTGGTTTTAGGGGAAGAGCCAGGTTTTCAGTAGTTTACGGAAGGCCGTTAAGTCCTCAGTTAGGCGGATGTGGGCTGGGAGCGAGTTCCACAGGGTTGGGGCCAGGGCTGAGAATGATGATCCACCTAACCTGACTGAGTTTGTCTTTGGAATTACTAGGAGGCCGGCTGAGCTTGATCTTAGGGTGCGCGTGGGATGATAAGGTATTAGCTTGTCTTGGAGATATTGCGGTCCAGTTTTATGCAGTGCTCGATGGGAGAGGCATAGGGTTTTGAAGCCACCCTATGGGCTACCGGAAGCCAGTGAAGTGTCTTAAGGGCTGGGGATACGTGGTCTCTTGGGCCGAGCGCAAGTAGCATTTTGTCCGCCGCCGCGTTTTGTGCTCTTTGGAGTTTATTCAGTTGGTAGGCATGAATTCCGAGGTATAGGGGGTTTCCGTAGTCTAGTCTTGATATGACGATTGATTGGACCGCAGAGACTCTGTTGGGAAATGAGAGGTATGGAAAGATGCATTTAAGGGTTTTAAGGTGGTAGTGGCAGGATTTTGAGACATTGTTGACTTGGCGCGAGAGTGTTAGGTCGGAGTCCAGGGTGCAACCAAGATTTATTACTGAGATGGAGGGTGTCGGTGAGTTGCCCATGGCGGGTGGCCAGGGTAGCGGGTGCGGAAGGAGATCGGGGTTGCCGCAGACCATGATTTCTGTTTTGGAGGGGTTTAACAGGAGGTGGCTTTGGGTCATCCAGCGTTCTATGTTAAGGAGGCAGGATGTCAGGTTGGGCGTTGGGTTTCGAGTTCAGGAATTTTACAATTAGTTGAGTGTCGTCGGCGTAGTTGTAGCATAGGATGTTGTGTGAACGAATTATTCGTGGGAGGGTGGTAAGGTAGAGATTGAACAGGAGGGCGGATAGACATGCTCCTTGAGGGACTCCCGTGTCGACTGGTCGGGCTTGTGAGGTAAAGTTGGAGAGTGTCGTTATTTGGTGCCTGTCTTTGAGGAATGAGGTTATCCATTTAAGGGCGGTTCCACGAATTCCCAGGGAGTGGAGGCGGTCTAGGAGGATTGAGTGATTGATCGTGTCAAAGGCGGCCGATAGGTCGAGCAGGATTAGTGCGGCGCATCCCTCTGAGTCTGCTGTCATTTTAAGGTCGTCCCAGATCAAGGTTAGGGTGGTTTCAGTTCCGTGACGTGTTCTGAAACCTGATTGGGCGGGGTCTAGGAGATTGTTGGCTTTTAGTTGGGAGTAGGCGGTTCGGTCAATGAGTTTGGCAAGGAACCTGGTGTTTGAGATTGGGCGGTAGTTTTTGGGTTCGAGAGGGTCGAGCGAAGGTTTTTTTAATTAGAGGTTTGACGTGCACTATTTTGAATGCGCCGGGAAAGACACCGGAGGAGAGGGAGGCATTTATGATAGATCTTGCATGTTCTCCTGCGCAGGTGGAAGCAAATATTTCGTTAAGGGTTGTGGCTGGGCAAGGGTCCAGTGATGAACAGGTTGGTTTGCGGGCAGATAGAAGTTTGTGAAATTGTTCTGGGGATAATGGACTGAAGGCTTTGAACATTGGTTGCGTAGAGGTCGCAGCTGATGGGCTGGGCGGTACGGGCGGAGGATTGCCCGGTGGCTGTAATAGAGCCAGTTTGGAGTTTAGAGTTTTTGTCCTTTCGCTAGCCGTGTTGTAAAAGTGGAGGGAGAGTGAGTCGCACAGTGATTGTGAGGGGGTCGGTACGGTTGTATTGCAAGCCGGATTGGTAAATTCGTCGATGATTTTGTGGAGTTCTTTGCTTGGGTTTTTGCAGTTTAGGATTCAGGTGTTGTAGTGGGCTTTTTTGCGTTCCGGATTTCAGCCTTGTACTGATACAGGTGTCGGGCCAAGGTGGTCCTGCTCTCGTGGGTTTTTTCTTTCTGCCATTTGCGTTCTAGGTATTTGTAATGTCGTTTAGTGGTCTTCAATTCGGGAGTGAACCATCTGGGGAAAGAGCCACGGCGGGTTGATGGTTTGCACGGGGGTGTGAGTCACGGTAGGGATGCGTTGAGCCATGAGTCAAAGGCCTCAGGGGTTAGTTGGTAGTCGGGACGGCAGGTGGGTGGTGGGGATTGTCGGAGTGCCTCGGCTAGATCCAGGGTGATCATTAGTTATTTCCAGCATTTACATAAATTCGGGGGTTCGGATGCGGGTAGGGGAAGGGGGTCGGGTGAGTGGATGGCGAACGAGAGAATTAAGTGATCGGACCAGATGATGGGGGTGGGTGGGTTTAAATGAATTAGGGTGTTGGAGCTAAAGATGGCATTGAGTGTGTGTCCTTTGTAGTGAGTCGAGCCGCGTATGTGAGGTTGGAGATTAATTGCATCTAAGCCGTCAACCAGGGAGTGTGTCATAGGGTTGGCGGGGATGTCGAGCCAAATGTTGAAGTCTCCAAGGAGGGTGAGGTTGGGTTGATTTAGTTGGAGGGTGGCGATAGAATCGCAGAGGTTGTTTGTGAATTGTCTATCGTAGCTAGGGGGCCTGTAGATTATTAGGAAGCTGTGTGAGAGCGACGGGGAGAGGGATAGTTTAACGAGGAGAGATTCGCAGGATGGGATGGGATGGTAGGTTGGTTGTCAATGATTGAGGCGCGGAAGAGAGATTTGAAGACGAATGCTACCCCCCTCCTCTGGACGGACGGTTCAGTGGGATGAGGGAGTAGTCAGGGGGAAAGGCTTCATAGGCGATTGGCCCGAAGTCATCAGAGAACCAGGTTTCAGTGATGAAGACTAGGTCAGGTTTGACAGATGCGAGGAGGTCAAAGATGCAATGTCTGGTTTTTGCTACAGATCGGGCGTTAAATAGGATACAGTTCAGATCGGCAGGCAAGGTAGGTCTCGGAGCTGGAGCGGGATGGGGTGGAGGCGGAGAGAGTGGAGGGGGAGGGGTAAGGAGGGTGATGCTAGAGGGGAATAATGGGCGGGCAGAGAATTTGGCACGTTTCGGACGGGGTTGGGTGGCTGGATGTGATAGGATGATCAGGTTTGGTTCGGGGGATTTGAGGGAGGGGTGTGGACGGATGGGAGTTTCAGTTGTAGTTGATGAGAAATCAATGGAGAGGGGTTTCAGGAAGGGAGAGGCCACGGGGGAAGGAGGAGATTGCGGGTGGGAGGTGGTGGGTCGAGACAGGGGAGGCGAGTGGGGTGCTGAGTGATTGAGGGAGACCAGGAGCGGTTCCTCTTTAGTTTCTTTGCTGCAACTGGAGTGTGAGAGAGGGTGGGGAGGGTCAGAGGGGGAGAGGGAAGCAGCTTCGGTTCGTGCTAGGGCTAGGCGTGCCGTTTTTAGGGAGGGGAAAGGGTGCGGTCGGAGGGGGAAGGTGGTAGGGGTATGAGGGCATGGCGGGGGGAAGGTGGTTGCTGGGTGAGGTGTGTCAGGTGTGATAGTGAGGGGAGCGGGTATGGGCAATGCTGGCGGGTCGGGGGTGGGGTTAAGGGGCCGGGTGGTCTTAGGGTGAGCGGCTCGCCATCGTGCCCCCCTGGCTTGGTGTTTGGATAGGGGAGTGGCAGCGAGTGCGGAGGAGGGTGTGATTTGGGAGGGGTGGGGCGGGAGGGCAGGCAGATCGGAGATTGGAGGAGGTCCACGGTGGTCGATTCTTACAGACTCTGGTGGCGTGGGTGCACTCATGATTGGTGCGAGCTTTTGGGAGCTTTTGGGTTGATTGGAGGGTTTTCTGATTGTAGTTATGAGGTCAGGCTACTGGTTACAGCTTCTGAGTGCAGTTGGGTATACTTCTAAATACAATTGGGCACATTTCTAAATTCAACTTTTCGTAGCTTTTAAATGCAACTTTCCCAGAGAGGTTATTGGTCACAAGTTCTAGATGCAATTTGGTACACTATAAATTCAATTGGGTACACTTCTAAATGCAACTTTCTCAGAGAGGCTATTGGGCGCAACTTCTAAATGCAATTGGGTACACTTCTAAATGCAACTTTCTCAGAGAGGTTATTGGTCACAACTTCTAGATGCAATTGGGTACACTTCTAAATGCAGCTTCTAAATGCAATTGGGTACACTTCTAAATGCCATTGGGTATGCTTCTAATGCAATCGGGTACACTTCTAAATGCAGCTTTCTTAGAGAGGCTATTGGTCGCAACTTCTAGATGCAATTGGGTACACTACTAAATGCAACTTTCTCAGAGTGGCTATTGGTCACAACTTCTAGATGCAATTGGGTACACTTCTAAATGCAGCTTCAAATGCAGTTGGGTACACTTCTAAATGCAACTTTCTCAGAGAGGTTATTGGTCACAACTTCTAGATGCAATTGGGTGCAATTCTAAATGCAATTGGGGACAACTTCTAAATGGAACTTTCCCAGAGAGGTTATTGGTCACAACTTCTAAATGCAATTGGGTACAACTTCGAAATTCAATTTTCTCAGAGTGGCTATTGGTCACAACTTCTAGATGCAATTGCGTACACTACAAATGCATTTGGGTACACTTCTAAATGCAACTTTCTCAGAGAGGCTATTGGGCGCAACTTCTAAATGGAATTGGGTACACTTCTAAATGCAACTTTCTCAGAGAGGTTATTGGTCACAACTTCTCGGTGCAATTGGGTACAATTCTAAATGCAATTGGGGACAATGTCTAAATGGAACTTTCTCAGAGTGGCTATTGGTCACAACTTCTAGATGCAATTGGGTACACTACAAATGCATTTGGGTACACTTCTAAATGCAACTTTCTCAGAGAGGCTATTGGGCGCAACTTCTAAATGGAATTGGGTACACTTCTAAATGAAACTTTCTCAGAGAGGTTATTGGTCAAAACTTCTAGATGCAATTGGGTACACTTCTAAATGGAACTTTCCCAGAGAGGTTATTGGTCACAACTTCTAAATGCAATTGGGTACAACTTCGAAATTCAATTTTCTCAGAGTGGCTATTGGTCACAACTTCTAGATGCAATTGCGTACACTACAAATGCATTTGGGTACACTTCTAAATGCAACTTTCTCAGAGAGGCTATTGGGCGCAACTTCTAAATGGAATTGGGTACACTTCTAAATGCAACTTTCTCAGAGAGGTTATTGGTCACAACTTCTCGGTGCAATTGGGTACAATTCTAAATGCAATTGGGGACAACGTCTAAATGGAACTTTCTCAGAGTGGCTATTGGTCACAACTTCTAGATGCAATTGGGTACACTACAAATGCATTTGGGTACCCTTCTAAATGCAACTTTCTCAGAGAGGCTATTGGGCGCAACTTCTAAATGGAATTGGGTACACTTCTAAATGAAACTTTCTCAGAGAGGTTATTGGTCAAAACTTCTAGATGCAATTGGGTACACTTCTAAATGCAGCTTTCTCAGAGAGGCTGTTGGGCGCACTACTAGATTCAGCTTTACCCAGGTATAAAACAGGGTATCTAAATGTAATTATGCCGCAGAATAACGAGATTACAGGGGTGGTTCTCAGAGGTGTGGAATTCTCAGGAGTCACTTCTTCTTCCTCATTCATAGATTGCTCTCTGTGTTACTGAGCTGATGTCATATCTTCTCTCTTTTGCAACCAAGTTAGTGAATGTTCAACCTCCTCTTCCACCACCTGAACTCCATCCTCTGGCACCTGATGCATGTGCAAATGCACTGCATGCATAATTACACTTACTACCAATGTATCATATTGTTTTGAGACAGCTACCCCTGTTCTTCACAAAGGGAGAGGACTGCAGCTATTGAATGACCAGTTGGCCTGGTCGATAGTCCCCAATTACTAAGTGGGTTTATGCAATGAAAACAGCTGCTGCTGTCGCAAGTGAAACATGCTCAGCAAATACGTTCCTTCGCCGGTCCTTATGCTGTTGCCTACCACATGTGGGTCCTGCAGCAGATTCAGACAGGTTAATTTAATTCACCACATCTCTTCAATAAATGAAAGTGGGGGTCTCATTGCTCTGGTCTTCGCCTAAGCCAACAAAATTCATGTTTGGGTCTCAGCTCAGTACTTTGGCCTTCATTCCATGCCACGTAAATGCATGTGGAGTGTTTAGTGCTTTGGCAATCTCCTCTGCCACCTAAACTCCTAAGGGGTTCTCAGGACTTTAGCTTTATTCTACACCTTGTCTTGGAAATGCACATGTGGCATCCAGTGCTTTGGACTTTCCTATGCCTAGTAAATGCACATGGGCTGTCAGTGGTTTGGAATTCTACATATCTTTCTATCTATCTATCTGTCTATCTATATATCTATCTATCTATTTATCTATCCATCCATATTGGTTGTTGTATAGCGCTAAATCACACAATGGCCTCAGAGCGCTCACAAGGACAGAAACAGAAAAAAACATGAAGGGCAAGCAGCAGGAGAATTGGAGGACCAGAGCATGAAACTAGAAGGCAAGAGAAGGGAAAGTTTACTCAGAGCCCTCATCAAACTACAAGGTCTTGAGCTGCTTTTTAAAGGAGTTAAGGGATCCGTCGCGCCTTGAAACACTTGTGTATAGGCGCGTTATAAATGTCTTATCATCTCATATCATATCCACAGTTCCTTATGGACAGAGGCAGTGAATTCCAAATATTGGGAGTCCAGAAGCTGAAGTTAATGCTACCAACTCTTTTAAGGAGTTGGCGAGGTTGGACCAGCTCTTGATTATTATTGGATCGTAGATTTCTTCTGATAGGTGCTTTCTGTATTTGTCAGAAAGATATTTGGGAGCCGTACCAGAAAGACATTTGAAGATCATACCGGCACTTTTGAATTTAATTCTTTGCCCAACTGGGAGCCAGTGAAGCTTCCTTCTCTCAGCCGATAACTTTACGTACTTACTAAGGCCATTGACTGCTCTAACTGCTCTATTCTGAACAGTTTGGAGTTTTCTTATGTTCAATTTAGAGGTGCCCATCAGCAAGCTGTTGCAATAATCAAGTTTAGAATTAACTATAGTGCCAGCTATGATAGCTAGATTGGGCTTAGAAAGATATGGGCGGATTTATCAGAGAATATTGGAGAATAAGGCACAGGTAGACTTAAGGTATGAGACGTGTCTTTTAAAGGAGAGATGAGAATCCATAAAAATGCCTAGCGTTTTTATATGATCGGAAACCAAGATGGTGCTGTTGTTGATTTTAAAGCTTCGATAGTTGTTGTCTAGATTTTTTAATCTCTGGGGTGTACTGATTATCATAAGCTCGTTTTTGGCCTCATTAAGAGCTAAACAATTACAAGTCATCCAGATTTGTATAGCTGATAAGACTTCTCTTACTCTGTGCACATCTTGTTCATAGTCTCCAGATAGGGTAAAAACCAACTGTGTGTCATTGGCATAATTCGTAAACCTGACACCCATAGTTCGTAACATGTCACACAGTAGTTTGGAGAAGATGATAAATAACAGTGGAGATAAACAGGATCCCTGAGGAACTTCACATAAGAGTGGAATTATTAGGGAGGAGAAATTCTCCTATACCTATACAATGCAAGTGGATTGGACTGCCCCCACCCAAAATTCACACCCCCACCCACCCACAAATGACATTCCCCCAAACCCCATCATAAAAATTACAAACTAATTGCCTGACAATAGTGAGACCCTATTACGAGTTAATTCTACTGTAGCAATCACTATGCTTGCTACAATCCCCTTTCCTAATAGGCACAAGCTGCTTTTCCTTCTTCAAATACCAGACATCGAATATCCCAAGTTTCTATTCACCAGTAGTTGTACAAATGCATGGCTGAATTCAGTAGAACCTTTTATTCCAGACCTCAAGGACAACCCTTAAATATGACCTTCTCTAGCTCCTCAAAATTATGAGAGTTTAAGTTTTGCCAAACCATTCCACTGGTACTAAAACATTGAAAGAAACAAAATAAATATTGTGTGTGTCTTTAACCCATGCTAAGGACCAGACAGAGCCATAGATGCATTTAATTGGTGAAGAATTCAGTATATTTTTACTCCCTACTCAGTGCTTACATTTCTCAATAAAATGATCATAAAAGTTCACTGATGCATTGATTTTAGTTCCTTTGCTTCTTCAAGTACTGCATGTGTCCTTGTAAGAGTTATGTAAGGGTTATATACTCTGAATTTTAACTAGGGCAGAATTTTATCAAAAACTGAGACTCTTGCAAAAGAGGTATGATTGTGTTGGAGACACTGCTGAGAGTCTAGTGTGAGACAGTGCTGTGAATTCATATAAAACAGAACAAAAGGGGGTTTGGATTCCGCATTGATTATGTTAATTTGTTGTGTTTATTATTTTTACAGAGCGCATGCTCGCCAAACCATCCTGGCGCTAAGAAAGAACCGGAGGGAATAGAAAAAGTAAGCAAATACCCTGAGGAGAATTAAAACAGATAGGTTTTTAGCAGCCAACGAAAAATCAAGAGATTGTTGGTAGCCCTCAGCTGCACTAGCAGCGAGTTCCACAATTTAGCGGCCGCCACTGAAAATGAGCGGCCCCTCACCCACTCAAACTGATAACGGAGAACCACCAAACATCAAGAACCCTTTCACTGCAGATCCCGAACAGGTGTATAGAGTTGAAATGTATCTTGGAGGAATTTGGCACCTGAGCCATAAAAAGCCCAGTGTACAGTCACCCCCAAATTAAAGCGAACCCGCTGGAGAACCGGGAGCCAGTGCAAAGACGAGAGAATCGGAGACACATGGGCAACATAGGGGTCACCAGTACATATGCGTGCAGCGTAGTTTTGAAGGTGCTGCAGGCTATGAAAAAGATAAAGTGGCTGAGCTAAAAGCAGGTAATTACAATAATCCAACCGACTTAAAACTAAGGAGCCCATAACTAGCGGTCTCAGTTGGACCGGGAGGAAAGAGAGAAACTTCCGAAGCACAAAGAGTTGAAAGAAACCTGTCTTGCAAATGGCTCCAACTTGGCTTTCCATAGACAGTGAGGCTGAGAAAATAACTCCCAAATTCTTGACCTCCACCGCTGGAGAGTGACATGCTCCAAGTTTGATAGGCCAAAAGGCTGAGGACCAGGTCGCCACAACAGCAAGACCGGCCGCACAAGTGCCGTGCCATAGCATAGTGCACCATACCATAGTATAGCATGATCAGAGGCTCATAGCACTCTGCCGTGGGAAGGGACCACCAAATTGGTGAGGTGGTACAAGCTAAGGTCAATAAGCCAATTTTGACTGCAGCCCTCCTAGAGATCTAGGTCAAAGTCAGAGCTTTACTCCCCAGACCACAGGTTTATTTCATAAAAGGTTGTGCCCTTAAGGTGTTTTCCCTCAGATGCTAAAAAATGTTCGCCAAATACTCCAAAACTCTTTCTAAAGCATAATAGGGTTCCCAATGAAATATGCAATAAGTGATTTAATATAGGTTATTTTTCTCTACTGTTTTAAAATCTCTTTTGGAAAATAAAAGCATGAGCACTTGCTAAGTTTGTTGACGAGCATAAACAAGCATATGTTTGGGTGGTTTACTCCTCACATCAAAGCTGGGACTGTGATAAATCAGCGTTCTTATGAATTACTCGGTCACTTGAACCTTGCAATTTGTAGCAGCCCTCTTCTGCTCCTTCCAAACACAATCGACGTGCTGGTCGGGCTTCTACTGGTTACACACAGCCACACGGCCTCTTGTTGGCAGATGAGATAGCTGGTTTTATCTGGGCCCACAAACATTTTAGGAGCCAGACTTCCACGAATACCTGAACTCGAATTCTGACAGTGGCTTTATTGAGATAGGAGTGTGCGCGAGATACTCAATAAGCGCGCACTGACATGAATGAACATTTTCTTGCGGATCAACGTTGCCTGGCATTCTTGGCACGTGCGGCACCTCACGTGTATCATAACGTAGATCGTTCAGATAATGCTGCCTTGCCTAATAAAGGTAGTAAGCACTCCCTTCGCAGGAATTGCCCATTCAATCATTCTGAAAGAATTAGCTATGTCGCCAGGTAGTAACTTATATTTTTGGAAAAATGCCGTTATTCTAGTAAAAAGAAGCACCTCTGCGATTTTTTCTGCCACCTTCTCTTATGTGTGCTTTATTGACAATTTATTGCAGACGTTGTAAGTTTACAGCACACGCTCTCACAAAGCTACTTATGAATTCGACCTGTTACATATTTGATCCGATTGACATTTGACATGAATAACATTGTCAGAAAGCCCTAGAACCCCTCCTTCTCAATTACCTGCCCATAACATATACTGTAAGTGAGGCAAGAGTTCACTTGTTGCATATGTCTGCTCTAGGGTAAGGGTCGCCCTTCGAGAATTGCTTGATTGGGTGTTTATTTACCTGAATTCCCCGGTTGGTGAAACTCAGAACAACGCAGCCTTCAATGACTGGATTGGGCTATTCCTGCACAATGCTAGGATTATGCAGCTGAGACAGAGTTCGTGCAGGTAATTGATACTAGTCCTAAATCGATATATATTGTGCACGGTTACCCTGTCACCCTGTGTTAGTTCAATTTAAGAGCTGAGTGTGCAGTATGCGCTTGTCAAATTGTGACGTGGAAGGGTAAAGTATAAAGAATAGTGTCGATGATACAGACATAATCCAATGACTTCATAACACAATACATTAATGTAATGTACGTTAAAGTGGTTCATTTGTTTCTTAAAGTAGTATGCGTGTTGTATAAAGAATGCTTATAAAAATGTCAACATTTTGAAAAAATCATGGAAGCGTAATTGACTGATGGCATGAACACCCTCATTCTGTTCAAGGAGGCGTTTGCCACGGAAATAACAGAACCGTTAGACCAATCAGCAGGTGGGCTACTTCCAGGTCCTTAATGTCAGCGTGTGGCTAGTAGAAACGGTCAATTAGTCCATGCATGCAACACATGTGCTTTCTTGGAGATTTTGCTCATGTTTTACTTCATGTTCATTATGCTGTATGTGCCCATTGCTTATTGCATGCATTATGCCCTGAGCAATAATATTAAAACGTAAGAGGCCATGCAAATCAGTTCATGTGTGTCGTATTTGCTGTATATAATGTCTAATGGCTAGATGTAGATTAGAATAAAGCATGACTGCTCTATTAGATTGTGTCTACTTTCAGGTGGTGCAAAAAATTCAAGCAACATTTCCTTTGGTTTGAGTACATATTATGGAGCTTTATCTCTGCTTTGTAACCACAATCTTGCTTCATTGTGGACAGAGAAGAGAAAGGGTGATGGGAAGCAAAATATTTGGTTAGCATGGTGACTGTTTATATTATTGGCATTCATTGGTCAAATCAAAGATTACTTTTTTGTGTTCTTCTACTCACCACTCTTCCTCTAGTGTTTTCACATAAACCTTCACTCATGTCATTGGGCCTCGTTCCGAGTTTGGAGGTAGCCATGGCACTATTAGCACCATGGCTGCCTCCAGACCTGGGTCCGGGTCCGGTCTGGTTGGATGGGGACTTTCCGGGTCATTCCGACCTGTACAGACCCGGTAAGTCCCCATTCAACCAACAATTCCCCATTCCCAGGGCTCAATGGGAATGGGGAAGACGCTAATTACGGGCCCGCAATTAGCGGGCACGTAATTAGCGGCCAGTCCCTTAGCGGGACCAGCAAAGGATGTGTGGTCAGACCACATGTCCTTTGCGATTCCCTCTAAGGGAACTCGGAATTGGGCGTTAAGGGTTTACCGGCACCTGTCTCCTTACCAGTGCTTGTAAACCCTTACCGCCCAACTCAGAATGAGGCCCATAGTCCCTAATCATTGTATTGTATTGTTTATTTATTTATAGAGAGCACCAGGCCGCCAGGCATCTGGGCGCTTGCAAAAGTTTAAGTTACAGGTACATAGTCCCTTTCCTTTGTCAAAGTCCTTTGCTGAATTCCTTATATTCCTTATCCTTTGTCCTGGCCTTTCTCCTTTGTCACAGCCCTTCACCATAGTCATTTGTTATAATAATTTATCATACTCCATTGTCGACATTCCATCTCGTTCATCAGTGTCCTTTGTCTTAGTCCTCTTCCTTCACAATAGTCCTTCACTTTGGTTGTTCATCATAGTGCTTCATTGTAGTCCTTCGACTTCATCATATTTCTTTTGTTCCAACAAAATCTTTAATCATAGTCCTTCTCCTTTATTCTGGCTCTTCTCCTTCATCATATTCCTTCTTGCCCTTCCTATTATTTCTCCTTCATTATATTCCTTCATCAAAATGTTTCTTCATCATAGTCCTTCAGCATAATCCTTCATCATAGTCCTTTCTCAGAGCCCTTATAATTCCTCATAGCTCTTCCCCTATTTACATTCCTTCATCATAATCCTTAATCATAGCCCTTCTCCATTATTCTGGCTCTTCTCCATCATCATATTCCTTCGCTTCCATCATATTCTTTCTCCTTCATTATATTCCTTCCTCAAAATTCTTCTTCATCATAGTCCTTCAGCATGAACCTTCGTCATAGTCCTTCCTCAGAGCCCTTATTCATCATAGCGCTTCCCCCTATTTACATTCCTTCATCATAATCCTTAATCATAGCCCTTCTCCTTTATTCTGGCACTTCTTCACCAGATTCCTTCTCTTTCTTCCTATTTGTACTCCTTCATTATATTGCTTCATCACAATTCTTCTCCATTATAGTCATTCACCATAATCCGTCGTCATAGTGTGGAGTTTAATGTTAGCCCAAGCATGACAAAAGGAAAGGCCTGGTTAGGCCTTACTGTGAAATACATTGATCTAATGGGAAAAAACACATTGAAATATGCATGCCAGTTCAAACCTCAATACAGTGAAAGGGTCTGGTGAGTGAAAATATGTGTCTTGCAGAAGATGACACAAAGAACAGTGTATCATGGAATGTATGTGTCTTACTGAAAATGACACCATTACTTTCTACACAGAAACACGGACACTATTTTAAATAAAAATGCCTGTGGTGAATGGCCAAAATGAATAACAATGCTTCACTTTCAGTTCCCCAGTGAAAAAACAAATGATGTGTGCAAATCAAGGGACTGAAACTATAATGTCCAGAAGTGTGTCTATTTTGCAACTGTAAATTAACACGTGGCGATATGTGTTCAGTTGCCAAATTGAACCTATTAAAAGGATTGCCTGAACAGTGTAGCAAGATGCAGGAATATAAGACTTTACATGGAAAATATATGTCACCGATTTAAAAGTGTATTTTCTTTCAGATGCAACACGTGAATCTTTTCTGAGCCCAAGACAGACACAGGCTTGTGGTTACTGGGCAGAATGTGCAAGTGCCTTCCCTCATAGCAGATCTAGTGGGCTCCTTTTCTGGAAATGATTTCTCTTTCAGGCTCCTGCATGCTAGGTTGCTAAGCAGCCAGATCAACACAGACCCAGCCCTGTGTGAGTGAAAATGTTTGCAAAAAATACACTCAGATCTGAATTGTGGACAACTCAAGATTGCAAGAAAGAAAATGGCAGAGGCCAGCAGGGCTTTATGATTTTAGAGGGCAGAGGTGGGCTGTCTGCTGCAGGATAAGAATCTCCTCAGCCCATAAACTCTCAAAGAACAAAAGGCTAATGGCTTTTATCCCAGCCTTAAAACAACATTCAGTCCCATAGACTGCAGATGCAGAGAGCCATGTGGTTTCAAGGAAATGTAAAAGTGCATCTACAGTTTATCCATGTTAAATATTTGGCCATTGATGAACATTATAATGTATTCCTTTACTTTGAGATGGTGATACTTACAGACTTGGTACAGATCTAATTGCAGAGGTGTTGTTAAGGCAAAGGTGCTGATGGTATTTGTATCTGGATTCGGTTGTGACAATCAGAAAGATGTTTTGTTTCTAACTTCCCCAGAAATGTACTGAATCTGAAAATGTATAGGGCTAATGGTTGGTAAAATTAGTTGTGTGATTATGAAGTTTCATATTCCCAGCAATGCTAGTTTTAGAATAAACAGTGAAAAACCATAGCGATCCCATGCTATAGTGTGCCAAAATGAAAGCAACCCCTACCAACTCATCATGAGTAGGGGAACATTAATATCTATACATTATGTCATTTATCAATAAGTTACTAAAATGTACCATGTAGGGACTTTTTAAGTGGAAAAGCTGACAGCTAACAAAATGCAAATGATTGACTTTTATGGACTTCTAATTGATTCACGGTGTGTGTCACCCTTTCTCAACTCTCATTCTGCACTTCCTTTGCATCTTGTACTCATGGTGGCCCTGAATCATGCTGTTCCCGTCTTCAGCTTGTATCCTGGCTTCCAACATGATGTGTTACTACTGACTTCTGCAATTGTATTCGCTCTCCCCTCTTGCTTCTCCACTCTTTATGATTGCTTTCTCTCTGTTCTCCCCTCCTCTCCCTTCTCCTATCTCCTCCCCTCCTCCCCTTACTTTCTTCTAGGCACTTACTCTATCGGAATTGTCCCTGGGCCTAGTATGATAGCAACCTTGTGTGTCTCCTCCCACATCCCCTTACTGTGCCCGTAACCCCCTATCCAGCACTATCTGAAATATCGTCTGGCCTAGTATGATAGTCGCTTGTTTTGTTCCTCCCCTCCCTTTGTGCACCCCTCTCCCTCATCTTTTGTTTTTCTCCGGCTCTACCAGAAATGTCATCAGGCCTAGTACGGTAGTCGCTGTCTGTTTCCATTTACTTCCCACTCTCCCCCACCCTCCCTTAGCTATATCTTAGCTCTTGCACTATCTGAAATGTTGTCAGGCCGAGTACGATAGTTAATTTCACATCCTCGCTGTTCATGGCCTGTAAGAATGTCATTGTATTTTCCCTTGTTCCCTTCCCTTGCCTTGAAGCGCTTTGAAACACATTGTGTATATGCGCTATATAAATAAACTATCATATCTTATATCATATCATAGAAGGTGTGTACCTCTCCACTCCACTACATTCATTGGAGTACCCACTCCTATATGCATACTGGGGTGGAACATTGGGAGGGGGAGAGAACTACAGAGGTCCAATGGAAATTTTAGGCCATTAAGTTGTTTTGTGCGAAGGACTTAACGTTAAAACATCACTTGCTCTACGGAGAAAAGGGACAGAAACAAAGAAAGAGAAGTAGAACAAGGAGAGCTGCTAAACACCTTGGGGGACTAGTCTTTAATCCACCTAGGGGTAAATCATGAGACTGCTGCCTAAAGCCATCTTGGGTGGAGAGGCCTTAACATTGAGAGGTCTTAAACGTTGCCTGGGACAGGGAAACTGGGACAGCCAACAGCTGACTAGGCCCTGATTCACAAGGAGAACGAGATGAAGGAAGAAAGCTGGTGAAACACTTTGGCTGAAGTGACCAGATCCTGAACTGATCCCAAGGAGCCTGGCTGTCTTCCCTAAGTCCCCCAAAATATAGGTCCCATGTAAGTAGAACTGATTCATTTGAAACCAAGTGTGTGTGGTATCTCCGTGACGTCATATCTTCTCTTCATAGAGGGTCGGGGGCAAGTTGTGTAGACCCTTAGCAAATTTGATTGAATATTTAATTTAATTAGTTCCCAGATAGATTGACACAGGTGGGAGCCTGGAAGAGTTTGAAACATCCACCCTCTTTCCTAGTGGAAGTGAAGTTATAGTCACATAAAGTAATTGTGGTGTCCTGACCATAAAAATGAAATTGATAATGATCACCATTCCCAAACATTGCCTTTGAAACAAAAAGATCCTTACCCCTAAAATTAAATTCCCAACTGATACCCTATCCCAAAACCTGCTTGTAAACAAAAAGGTATACTTATCCTAAAATCCCAATTGTCACCACTCCTTAAATACTGTATTTCAAAAAGTGTTTTACCGCAAAACAAAATTCCCCAATGTCACCACTCCTTAAGCATGGGATTTAAACAAAAGGGTGCACTTGGTTCAAAACAAATTCCTTTACTGCCCCCATTCTTTAAACCTGTCCTTTAAACAGAGGGGTGCTGCCTATCACTGATGCCCAGGTTTTTGGTGCTGGGGGAGAAGTGATTTGCAACGAGAAACTAGTGTTATTTCCATTGAACAATATACACACTCTCCTGAGACTGAGTAAGTAATACTGATGGCAGAACAATTTTGCATTAATGTTGACTGAAAAGGAAACAGGGTGCTATTTGTCACATGCATTTTTACAAATCTGTGTTTTCAAAACTAACTGCAAGCATTTTACATTGTGCAGAGACACCCTGGGTGTCAAGCACTGTACATGTCAATGTGTCACTTGTTTTAAAATCAACTTGTGCTTTGTGTTCAATATGCATTTTATCAAGTAAAATGTCCCTGTTTATTACAAAAAGGAAACCATATGTTATGTTGAAGCTTGCTTTGGTGCCACATAGAAGTTGGTGTGTATAATCATTAAAGATTCATTGAACATAAATTGTAAATGAATATATATTCTGTGTATACCCCTGCCTAGTTCTTGGCTCATTGTTGATACAGGGGCAGGGATCTATATGGCTCTATCTGAGTCATAGATAGGGTTTTTTGAACCCCAACCAACGGTGTGTTGTGGGCTCTCTTAATTGGGGTGAAGGAACTCCATATGTTAAGCATGATCTCCCAATATATTGTTAAAATAGTCTTCCTCAGCATCCTTCCAATTCATGGTAGCTCTTCTCTTTATTTATATTCCTTCATCATAATCCTTTGTCATAAACCTACATCAAAACCTTCAACATACTCCTTCACCCAAGTCCTTCTCTTTCATCATAGACTTCTACTTTGTCCTTCATAGTCTTAAACCCTTGTGTCACTCCTTCCTTACAGTTTTTAATCATAGTCCTTCATCATAATGCTTTGTCAAAGTCCCTTTCCTTTGTAGTAATGCTTTGTCATAGTTATTTTTCACAGTCCATCAACTTTGTCCTGGTCCTTCCTGTTCATATCGTGCCTTTCCTTCATGATGGTCCTTCTCATTTGGAAAAGTTCTTTATGATACTCCATCATACTCCTTCATTTTAGTCCCTCTCGTATTCTAGTCCTTCATCCTAGTTCTTCTACTTCAGCATAGTCTTTCATCAAAGTCCTTCATCATATTCCGAAATCCAAGTCCATCAGCATTGTCATATCCTTTCATCATAGCCCTTATCGTTCATTATAGTCATTTACCATAGTCCTTCATCATAGCTCTATCCTTCATCATATTACTTCATCCTAATCTTTCTGTTTATAGAGAGTCCTTCATCATAGTCTTTTTATCCACGTTCTCCTGATTCATTCTAGTCATCCTTCCTCATCCTAATCCTTTGCTGCAGCCATTTCCATTTGTTAAAGCCCTTCATCTTACTCATTTGTCAAAGTCCTCCTTTATCAAAGTCATGTTTATCAGTCCTTTACCTTCATCACAGTTCATTCTCATAGACCTTCAAAAGTCATTAATTACTGCACATTGTCATAGTGTTTTGTCATGGTCATTCTGCTTTCTCCTATCCTATCTCCTTCATCATAGCTCTTCATGATAGGATTTACTTTATGTGATAGTTGTGATGCTGGAAATGCATCGGAGGGACAGGGCCTCCGTATCCTTGTCCTTTACTGTTTTTTTATCGTGTTCTGTCGTGTTTTCCGAGCAGGAGTTCGTGTGGGACTCCTTGCGGTGCAGCTCTCTCTCTCGGTATGGTGAACAGACCCATGGGATACCCTTATGGCACCCATGGGTAGGGGTGCAACCCTGTGCCCCTAGTGTATGTTTTTGGGCACCTGTGGGTGGCCCACAGAGCACGGTACGGGCTGGTGGCAGCTCAGTGCTGAATTGACTGGTGCCCTGAGCATCCTGCATTTTGGGATACCCAGGCTCTGTCATTGGAATTGGTAGATTCCTGATGGAGACAAAATGGCCCCCATGGCCTCTTGCCTTCCATCGCCTGTTACCTTGATCTTCCCGAAGTCCAGGGAAGCCCTGACTCTGTCTCTTCCCCCTGACTGTCTTTTGGGTGGAAGTTCCATATATGGTAGTGTGGGGAAGTGGTGACCAGACTGGCTGGAGCCTTCCCAACGGCCGTATGTTGTGGGCACGCCTGTGGGTGGGACCTGGGTGAATGGAGTGTGAAACAAATATGCATTCTATGTTGTGGGTGTCTAGTATCTGTTGGTTGACACAATAACTGAGACAGCCCTGCCTGAAACTGGTATGAATGCAGTATGAAGTGTTGAATGGCTCAGTACTTGTCCCAATACACATAACTTGTTGTGATTGTCTGGAGAAAAGTAAATAGCCAGAATGCACTGTGTGCCTGATTGGTTGCCTGCCTGCATGAATGCCCTTCGTAGTGATTGGATGCTACAGTGTGACCCAGCGGAATGAATGGGAGATCAACAGTATATCTGGGGACCTCTCACTGCTAGGAATCGTGTTCAGAAGTGTTCAGAACTGAAGTCCAAACTACGAAGAGTAACTGGAGTGAAACTGACGCTTGACCTTGAAGCCCTGCTGTAAGAGAAGAATTGCTGTTGCTCTCCTTCGCAATCTGAAAGCTGCTGTGTCTCCAAGGACTGATGCAGAGAGGACCTGGTAAGGCACCCTCTTCCCGAGCTACGAGGGGCCATTGTGCACCAGCTGACCTTTGCCAAAGCTCCCTGGTAGACAGACCTTCGACAGGCTGCCGACCCGATACGGGGACTGCTGCGGAACTCGAAAGAGAAGCACCCGGACTGTTTTCCGCCACTGTCGATGACCGCTGTCACCGACCCGAGCCACCATGCTCCTGTTTGCCTAAGAACTTCATTGATCCAAGGACGCTCTTGTCTGCATCGTAGCCGCTGTATCCTGCTGGAGAAGGCATGACCGTCGACGTCACAGTTCCTTCTCATAGGCCGAGGAGCATCCGCTAGTGGGTTTCCCGCCACCCAAAGACCACAGAGACGCCGATGACTCGACGCCCTTGCTGGGCCACAGTTCTTCAAACTCTTTGCGGTCCAGAACTATCGACACCGAGGTGCCCCGCACGCCTCTTCCTTGCAGAACATTTACGCTTCCCCGTCAATGAGCACTGCTAGGAACGACGCAGCCACTTCAACGTCGTAGCTCAACCTGCTCTCTGTCAGACGTTCGACGACCCGTGACTCCTGCCTTAAAGGGAGGGCACTCAAGAAGGGCCGTCAATTCCCTGACGAGGAACACTACAACACCTAGGTACTTTGGATGTTGCAGAACTATTGGGAAGTGTAGTGTGAACAATATATGGACTGGGCTTGTATCTTTCTTCTACAGGTTGCCCAGGTGGGGGGATCTCCACATGTAACTGTGTCTAGGTAGTGGGACCAGTATTCTGCCAATTGTTCAACCATCTTGCTTTCCTTCCTCTCTCTACTGCTGGTTTCCTCTTTATTTTTATCTGCATGTCATTCTGACCATATGCACTTTAATAAGATCTGATAACGTTAGTGGTACCACTTAAGAACTGTATATATTTACCATTGCTGTTTTTTCGGAGTACAGAGTGAGTTATTGTGATATTGTATATACCTTTGAATATTAATTATATAAAGACTGTGTTGTAACCATGGACGTTCCTTTGTGGGTGCTTGGGGACTATTCTGTACTTAAGAACCAGCCCGCATCACCGCGAGAAGCTAGGCCTTGATTGCTCGACCACGCACCCATAATAGAGAATCTTGGCTGGGGACCTCTGTGCCTCTCCTCTACCATATAGAGAGTGGAAGTACAGACACCCCCCACCCCGGCGTCTTTACAATAGTCATTCCCCTTCATCATAGTCCTTCATCCCAGTCCTTCTCCATCATCATAGTTCAGTGTCATAGTCCTGCATGATAGTGCTTTATCAGAGTAATTTTCCTTTTTCCTGGTCCTTCTCCTTCATCGTAGTCCTTCGTCCTCATCTTTCTACTTCATCCTAGCCCTTCATTTGGTCCATTTCTTCATCATTTTGTCGCCTACTAGTCTTTATCATACAACAATGCCCTTCATCTAGTCCTTCTCCTTTGTCATATTCTTCAGCAACAATCAGTGTTATAGCCCTTGTCCTTCATCATAGTATGTCACCTGATTCGTAGACATTCATCAAAGCCATTTTTCCTGATCCTTCCCCTTCGTCAAAGAACTTTTCCTTTATCATAGCTCTGCATCATTTTCATTCTATTTTGTGAAAGTTCTTTCTCCTAGTCCTTCTCTTTCATATGCTTATTGCTAGTCCTCAGGGGGCGTGGCCAGGATCCATGCCGTGAAGACGTGTGAGACGAGAGCTCCTGCTTGGATCCTGTTGTAATCTCCTATAAGTACATTTCACTTTTGTTGGGTAAACTAACCTTTACTGGCAAGAAGACCCTCACGCTGCCTATTGTGCCTTTTAATTGAGATATCAGGATGTTTTTGAAGATGATGCGGTGGAAGAACTCCAGGCCCGGGAGCTTGGCAAGATGGCGGCCACTCTGAGGGTTGGCCTGAAGGGATTTATCAGCAGAGACTCCAGGAGCAACTTCCCTGCTTGAGCGCTCCCTAAGGTGAGGGTGAGTGCCACAGCCTCCCCCCTAGTGATCACAACATCCCAGGGCAGAGGGTAGGTGGGACGAGAAGGAGCGTGAGGGCCCCCAGCCTTGTTCCATACCCCAGTCAAAGTTGCAGCTCCTCAGTGGCTGGCTGGGTGACAACTCCCTCCATCATAGAGGGGGTAAAGCATAGTGCGGGATGGCCGCGACCTGGGAAGATTTGCTGCAACAGGCTCCTAGGTACCCGAGGAGAGCCGCCCACACAGTACCAGTCGGCAGTCCACGAGAGACCTTTGTAGAGAGACTTGCTGCCACTAAATGCTGAGAGGCTGATTAAGCAAAGGGTTCTGAGTTACCCTAGCTCTGACATTCACCAAGAGTACTGGATGAATAATTGAGGCTTGAGGACCTGTGACAATTAACATTGCAGAGCCCCAACCTCCTTGTTGTGAGATCACCAGCGTTGAAGTGCTTCCTCAGCTTTCCCCACCACTGCAAAAACGTGAATTGGGATCTTGAGGAAACCCTCTCCTCCCATAAACAACATATTACCACTGTGCTAACTCTGACTTCACTGGAGACTGTTGAGCAACCGTGATACACCCTGCTGGAGGGCCCCTGTGCATTAATACGGGGTGGTTGCCCCAGTGAAGTGTTGGACTCGCAGTGACACCACCTGTCTGGTAACACAGGAGGGGTGAAGGGAATCCATGAAAGAAGTATACACGGTAAGGTCCTGGACATCTGACTCCCATCTACGTGACCAAGGGGATTGGCCTGGGGTGACACTGTGAACGTCGATAAGACGCCTCCCACCAAGCAAAAGGGTAACAACAAGAACTCCATAATGGATTCTTTTGCAGTGCAAGAAAAGTGCCCTGATTTCAATGGGAGACAAAGGCTCTGAACCCCTCTAGGTGCAGGCAGCTAAGCTGGAATACCAGGATAACAACGTCCTAGCTGCCATTGCGGCATTGAGGTCCTCCCTGGAAACCAAAATTGATGAAGTTAAAGTAGATGTGTGTTGGGCAGAATTGCATGCAGTACCCTCTGGGACCACCACATATAATTAGGACTACAGGTGTAAACTAAACTAACCTTTGGTATAAGTCTGTACTACACAGTTTTTTTTAGCGAGCTGAGCAGCCAGGCTTAACTCAAGAGGGAATGTGAGCAGTACAAGGATGTTACACAGAGGCTTTAAAATCACAGTGGTTCAAGTAGACACTTACACTCAAGGTTTCTTGGTAAGAAACGTATTAATTTATTACAAAATCATTTAGAAAACTTTCACTAGAAGGAGGCAACTTAATATTATACACAAACACACTTCAGTACTGAACCAATAAGTTTCTGAGTAAGTTAGGCTCCCCTGAAGGAGGAGAAAAATAGCATTTCAGTTACTTTCAATGGGAGTAAAAGGCACAAGTTAATAGGAATAGATCACAAATACTTTCTTAGGCAGTGCAAATAGTTTCCATTCACTAGAGTACTCGATTCAGTTCAATAGGCCTAGGCCAAAGTCAATGGGCTAGTGTCTTGGATTGGAAAGAGCAGTTCTTGTAGTAAAGAGTAAAGTCTTTGCAAAAGTTCTCAAAAGCAATTTGCAGGAAAAAGAATCATATGTTCGGTCACAAGCTGATTAGGCCTGCAAGTTGGGAAAGTTCCACGAACTTTCACTGCAAGAGATGCGTTCTCTCAATCGGGTTGGCACAGTACCTTAATATGAAGCAAAAGATGCAGCTGAAGACATTGGTTCTGGGTAGTTCCTGCAGATCTTACTCTTCCTGAGCCTCAGTCGTGGGGACAAGAGGGAGGACGTCGGGGGATTCCTGCACTGCACAGGATCATCGGAAAACACTGACAAAATGGAGTCACTTTAGTTCCAGTAGCTGTAGTTCAAGCACACAAGCTGGTGTCCTTATTCCTGGTTAAACCTAACCAGCTCAGAGAATGGTATCCAGGTGGCTTACGAGTTGATTGGTCCCACCAACTCAAAGGAAGAAGTCATCCTTGAAGGGGCTTCTCTGTCGAGATGAACTTGGCAATTTGGCCCTGCAGCAGGACTTCACTGGGCAAACCAATGGTCCAGGAGTTGCAGCAGCCATCCTCTTCCAGGTCGTCTTCGGTTCTTTTGTTCCATTGGTTGACTCTGCTTTCCAGTCCAAGAGACTTGCCTTTTAAACAGTTTTCTCCCTTTCATTCCAGCCTAGCTGTCACTCACCCAGCAGGGTGGCTGTCCTTGCCGGACATTCAGCCAGCCAATCACGCCAGAGTGCATTTGTGTCTCTTAGGAGGCACCTCCCTCACTTCCTGCCCACCCCAGACACTCAGAGGCAGTCTTCAGTCCTGAAGCCCGGCAAAGGCATACGAACAAAGGGACCAAACCTTTTGCCACGCAGAGACAAACTCTAGAAGAACCTTTCCAAAAAGAAACAGCAAGAAATGAAGACCGGGACCTGTTTAAACAAAAAAGGGGATTAATGCGCCATCTGGAGAAACATGGTTCCCGCGATTTTTAGCTAATGGTGTTCACGGTTGGGAAAAATCATGATAGTTTATTGTAAATCCTCTGCCAACAGCCATTTCGATAGGAAAGGGTTGCATTTGACTGCTACAGGAGTATTTAGATACAGGGGATACTATGTAACCCCTCCAGCACACTATTGTAAGATAGTGTGGGCTGGGTCTAGGAATTTGGAAAGAAAAGTAAAGTCAATTTCACTTTACATTCTCTGGGGAACAGTAGTGCATCCCAGAGAAGGTATTTAAACCTATTGGAAGTCTAAAATAACATCCCTATGTCACTGCACTGAGGTTGATGTGTGACACATATAAAAAAGATGATGCCTATGGAGTTGTCTAAAACTCCATAACAAAAAGAAATAAACACAGAAAACAAACAGAATTTAAAAGTTCAAAGCCCCAAACTTTAGCAAAAGACCTGCAGGGCTCTAGGTAGAGGGAATTAGCATATTTATGAGAATTCTCCCTAACAACGTCCATCTCCTGAGGCAGGACGTTCGGTCACTAGTTGAACATGTCGCCACAACAGAGTCGTTGCTACATGAAACTGCCTCCACCACAACTGAACTGGAACGAAGGATGAAAACCTTGTAAGCTAGAAATGCTACATTAGAAAACCGAGCAGAAGACACAAAGGCGCGTTCATGCCGTAACAACATGCGAGTGGTGGGCGTTCTGGAGGGAAGTGAGGGCGCTGACCCAAGGTCTTATATCAAAAACCTGCTTTTCCAAGAGGTGGGCCCAGGGAAGCTATCTCAGAAATTTACGATCGGAAGGGCACATAGAATGTTACAGAGGAGACCACTGCCAGATTCTAACCTAAGGCCTATCATAGCGAGGATCCTTAACTTTAGGGACCGGGAGGTAATCCTGCAACACTCACGAGAAGGCATTCCACTCTGCAGAGTGGAAATGTAAGGATAGAGTTCTACCCGGATTATACTACATTGGTTCAGAGGAAACGCATCATGTTCATCCCCACGAAAGAGCATCTTTCACCTACAGGGGCCTGAAATATATGCTCATCTACCCAGCCAGACTAAAGGTTCTGCATAAAGGGAAGACGCATATGTTTGAAACACCAGAAGCTGTAAATACGTGGATGGACCACAACAGAATACTATAGAAAACCATGGAGTCTCCACTTCCTGGCAAATGATAGGCTTGCTGCTTTGATATGTCCCAGACACTATTGTTGCAGTTACTTTACATGTGTCAACATAATTGAATGCCTGAGAGAACTGCTTCATGGCAGGAGTGCATCATCACTTCCCAGGATGTGGACCTTCTGACTCCCCCCAAATTGGTATCAATACCAGCGCCAACTTGTCGGGCAGTTGCCTGTATCCCAGTAGCCTAATAGCTGCAGGGGTATGGGCAAGCTTCAATGGCTAGAAGCTGTTGAGTATTGTTGTTCTTCTATAGTTAGGGGCTCATTGTTGGTGTCCCATTTCGTTCAGGTAGTTTGGTTAAGTATGAGCTACGCAATTATGAACTCTGATGGATGTGGAGATTTGGGCAGATGTTCCCTCTTTGGACCTATTTGCCCGCAAATGGGGGCAGACTTGTACAATATCGATAGCATTGATTAAGGTTGTGACCTGGAATGTTAGGGGGATGGGGATATGCTTACGCAGGAATAGGATGAGTCCTTTTTAGGTAGGAAGAAGATCACAATTGCATTGTTGCAGGAGAAACACCTGCTCCCAGCAGAAAAGGACTTGGTGATAGCCAGGTGGTTTGTTGAGAGCTACGGATCCACCTACTCTAAATTCGCTGCAGGATTCATGGTGTAGATTGATGCACAGATCCCTTTGAAACTCATTTGCGTAAATAAGATTAACAAGGGTCGAAACATAATTGTACAAAGGCATGTAAATGTATGCATAGTGAATTCATACAGCCCCAACCACACTATACATGCTTTCCTCCAACCCTTGGCAGTAAATGAACACATTTGAGGGGGGTGCTCTTCTTATGGGGTAGAACTGCGTGAGGAACCAAACCCTTCACAGATCCGACTCATCTCAGCCATGGTCACTACTGCCATCTGAGGCATTGAACGGGATGGTAGGGGATTTAGCACTGTCAGATATCTGGAGGGAACTGAACAAGGGAGGGAGGGGGTATGCCTTTTACTCGGCTCCACACTGAACTTATACTCGCATTGACTATTTGCTAGTCGGCATTGAACATCTGGCCAAATATTCAGACACTGAATACATGGGACACACTTTTTGTGACCACACTCCATTGCTAGTAGATTGGGCCCCATGAGGCCCTCGACCTCCGATACCTTTGTGGAGCTTGTTGGCTGAGATGCTTTTAGATGCTGCATTTAGAGACCAGTTGGGGTGAATTTCTAATTAAGTTTCTGAAAACAAATGTTGGCAGTGTGGACAGTTGGAGCTCCGTATGGGAGGCACTGAAGGATGTCATGAGGGGGGAAGCAATGGCAAGAGCGGGTGGGATTAGGAAAACACTAAGGGAGTAACTGGGACACCATGAGGGAAACATCTGTGCTATAGAGATGAATGAGGTCTTGGCGTTGGCTGTTGAGACAGAGCTCAACTTGTTAAGTAGAAAATATGATGAGACATGGGACAGGCTTCGTTAGTTCGACCATGTGACTCACACAGAGCGTATGCATGCTGAGGCAGACAAGTCAGGGCAGCTGCTGTTGTGGCTATGTAGAGCAGAATGGCCAAGGAAACCGATAACACAGACCCAAGATGAGTGTGGGGAGCTCTGGAGGTCTCATGCTGAGAAAAATAATGTCTTCAGTACATTCTACAAAGGCCTATACAGATGTGAGAATATGGCAGACTTTGAGGAGTTGAGGAAGGCCCTCTCCCACATTAAGCTCCCATGGATTTCCGCTCAGCAAGCTGCCTCCCTTGAGCTGTCACTAATGGAGGAGGAACTGGGGAAAGTAATTTCATCCCTTGTTGCTGGGAAAACTGTAATGACAGGCCTTCACACGCTGAGTACTATACAGTCTGTTTATTTTTAAAATATATGCAAGAACAAAGACCCCCAACCATCATCAAGAAGCTCTCTTCACCAACTGCCTCCAAGTAGTCTGCACATTCCTAAACAGAACATCCCCTTCAGGTTCCACCATGACATTCCACAACATCCCTCTTAGGCATAACATACAACAACAACATTTGCCTCCACCGTCACCCCTGTGCTGCCAAGAGTGTATGAGGAGGCTTACAACAGAGGTAGGCTCCCCATTAGTATGAGGGAGGCAATAATAGTTCCCATACCTAAACCAGGTAAAATTGAGGGGTTGTGTGATTCTTACCGCCCTTTGCCATGCTTAACCAAGACATCAAGATATTGGGGGCCATTATGAGTTGGGCGGTAAGGGATACCGGGCACCGGTAAGGAGACCAGTGCCGGTAATTCCTTACTGCCCAATTCCGAGGTCCCTTAGCGGGAACCGTCAAGGACGTGTGGTCGGACCACACGTTCTTTACGGGTCCCGCTAAGGGACCAGGGTGCTAATTACAGGCCTTCTATTAACAGGCCCGTAATTAGAGCCTTCCCCATTCCCATTGAGCCCTATGGGGCTCAATGGGAATGGGGAATGGTCGGTGAATGGGGACTTACCAGGTCAGCACAGGTCGGAATGTCCCAGTAAGTCCTCATTCACCCAGAACGGACACAGACCCGGGTTTGGAGGCAGCCATGTCACAAATAGCGCCATGGCTGCCTCCAAACTCGGAATGAGAGCCATTGACTACCCTACTCGCAGGCACGCTGAAGAAGCTGATTGCCTCCCTGATCCACCAAGACCAGACTGGTGTTGTCCCAGGACATAACACTTCCATGAATCTATGTCGACTCCAACCCATAATTGATCATACTAAACTGAGTGAGGCCCCACTTGTAGTGTCATCACTCGATGCCACTAAGTAATTTGACTCCGTCTTCTGGGAGTGGATGCTGGCTGCGATGCAGAGTTTCCGCATAGGGGTGGGTTTTATTAAATGGGTCCAATTGCTGTACACACTCCCATCGGCTAGAGTGAGAACCAGAAAATGGGTTTCTGGGGCCTGGGAAGTACAGCGCCTACCCTCCAAGGGTGCTCACTGTCACCCATGCTCTACATACTGGCTCTGGAAATATTAGCTGTGGACCTAACACATGAATTTTGGGAAGCAGGAGTGGTGGTGGGAGAGTTGGGCCACAGAAGTGGTGGGCCACCCAGGGGACGTGGGTTTGCGCCACAGATACATCACAACGAAGGGGGTTTCCCAGGAGGGTTGTGATAATATGGTCAACAGGTGCAGCAGGGCCCCTGGGATTATGCGGGGGTTTCCAAGGGCAAGGAAGAGAGCCACCACAGTGCTGGTTGTGTGGGCAGATAGGGCACATTTCGAGGGTGTACAAAAGCAGGGGGATGTAACAGAATGTGGGAGCACAGTACCAGCCAGCATATGAAAGGGAACATGATGAGTATTACACACAAGACCAAGCACTACAACAGCAAGGACTGACACCAAGCGCACACCCACAGACACACCGGCCCATAACACAGATACCACAAATGGAAGCACCCATACCACAGTATTTGCAATCACCCCAGAGTCGAGCTAACACACAATAGGTACCGTAAATACAGAATAGCTTACAGGCAAGTGACAGGACAGTGGCACGCATAAACTCCATAGCAATGACCCCCATTAGGAGCCTTGGAGGGGTCACCATGGTGGTGAACAATCCATTTTCTGGGAATGGTATGTCCTTATACCCCCAAATGGACAGCCCACAAATGGACTTGATGTGTTCCATCCTGTTGATCACACCCAACCCTGCAGAGGAACCATGCATAGGGGTGTTGATAAGTGACAAGACTTTTTCCTTTCTTGTAGACACAGGGGCGACTAAGTCCTGCATCCGAGAGGGAAGCTATAGGTTGTCAGGTGATGCCATGAATGCTCAAGGGTTCTCTGGGGCTACGGAAGTGGTTCCTTTCACAGACACTATCTCCCTTTCAATAGGGAAACATGATTTATACTTGCCTTTCCTTTACTCTCGATAGACACCTGTGAACATACTAGGGAGATACATTATGAGCAGACTTAACATGACGATTTCATTCACATTCAAGAGAATAGTGTGATCCACAGCAGGGATACATTTTCTCAATATAAGGGACATTATTCAAGCATATTGTGGACAGAGCTTGCAGAAGGGGATGCCAGTGGACGAGGAGCTGTTCCAAAAGGGAACTGAGATTGCAATTGCATGGCTCCCAGAAACTCCAGGTAAGATGTGGCACATTCCAAATAAGTATTTTTTCAGACCAGAGATGCCATTGGATGAGGCAGAAGGGACAATAGTGCCACTGGAGATCGAGGCAGTGATTGTGGGAGTCAAGTGGATAGCAGTAAACAGATGGACAACAGGGGACGATCATGGCGAGCAGTGATCACCATAGCTGAAGGATATAGATTGACCACAGTGACAGATGATGAACTATTCAGAGACATTAGGTCAGACCATGAGATGGTGCTCAAAATGAGTGTGACATTTTGGATAAAGATATATTACAGAGAGGTACCACAGAGGATGGTAATGGCACTGAAAAAACAAATGTATCAAATTCTATTAAGACCTAGTTAGAGGTATCCGCCAACTGTAGATTTATTCTGTGTAGTTGAATATACTTGTGAACGAAAAGGTATTACGAGCATTGACCAACAAGGTGTCGGGGTGGTTATCCCGGGGTCGGCTGAGCCGTCCGCGGACCTCTGGGCTGGGAGGCCCCAACTCCTCCCGTGTTTCCCGAAAATGAGTATGAGACACACACAAGAAGCAAGGCGGTTCTGCTGTTTATTAAAACAACGGCAGGGATGGGTCTAGGATTGTACGCGTCCCTCCAGACTCTCTAAATTCGTGGGGCTTGCAGGCCCTTTTTGCCGCAGTATGACGCGCTACTTGCGTCACCTGGGAAAGTTAGCGAAAAAAACCTATTGCCACTCCGGATTGGTTCCTCGAGTGGTAGGGTTAGTATAGTATATATATAGAGAACAATTTTAGTGGTTAAGGATGAGTCAGGTGGTATACTTGGGTTGTCCCTTCTATTAGATACTTGAAAGTTGTTACACAAAGACCCCTAATGATTGGCTAATGTTAGTGGCGTCAGTGATGAGTGCCACTATGTTCTCATTGGTCCTCCCGCGAGCCCCCCAGTCTGGGACCATCGTCGTTCCCAGCTCGCGGTGTACCTGTCATTAGCAACAATGTGTAACTATGTGTTTGTGCAGACAATGTGCGGGTTTGCTCATAGGCCTGAGAGCAGGCCATTCCCATCGTTGTAGGTGTCCATCGAGTCATTTCACTGTTGCAACCTGTGTCCTAGATGTGGGATCCAGGCGACTTCTTCCTCGTGGGTCTGGCACCTTGTCAGGTCGGCTTGGTCACGTGTGGAGAGACCGTAGCTGGGGCGGAATTCTGCACATTTAAAGTTGTATTTTGCTTCTGTGTGCTTGGCTTTGCTTACAGGTGTGACCTTGGCGCCGGCTGGTAGCATACGAGTTGCAACATCACCCCCTTGGCTGTGAGCTCTCGCTGGGCTCGTTCTGCGTGATCAGCACTTGTACTCTCGCTCAAACAGGGTTCATGGCGGTTCTTGCTTGCGGCCTACTTGGGCCTGGTTCATGGGTGGGGATGTGTAACGCACGGCACCTCTGTTGCGGTTTGACATGGCTTCATAAGCAGTATTACGTTTTCTTTATATTCTCATCACGATGTGAGGGGTGGGAGAAGCGTCAGGAAGCATATACGCAAATGCTTTATGCGTCTTGCGTTTCTGCATTACTATAAATGGGCCTATGTGAAAAATAATAAAGATGCGCGTCAGTGGGTGTATCCGTCACCTGCGTCATAGCACTGAATATATTCTTCGTGTAGGTTGGTGCATGAGTGACCAGTGTGCATGGTGGCACGTGTGTTCTTGGCAGTTGGCTAGGTCGTTATGGCATCTCTAACGATGTGGGTGCTCGTTGTTAAGGTCTTAGTCGAGTTCATCCATGCCGCAGGTGTCGGCTTCAGTAGGACAGGCTGGTGGGCATATCTTTATGTTCTTGAACCAGGGTATTTTGTCATCTGGTAGATAGACAAATTCATCTCGTGGTGGGTGTCTGGGCCGCAATCCTCTAGGCCATGGTCGCGAGGAGATTGGGGGGAGCTTTTTATCCCATTCTCCTACTTCAGTCCCCCCTCTGGTAGACTTGTCAACCACAAACATATCCTTCTCTTTATCTCCTCGTACTCTCCATATTTTAGTTACTCCTCCCAGGTGTCCATAGTGGTTGACATGGTCTTCAAATGACCAGTACATATAAACACAGCTCCCTCCCGGTTTGCAGTATACCCATCTTCCAATATAGCTCCTCGGGTTTCTTGGGTTCTCAAGCTTTACAGATGGTGGGTCTAAGTGATTGGTGATGATCTGTTTGCGCAGTCTCTCTCTTTCCTTTATTATCACGTCGGTGTGCTGGTCATCATCAGTTGGCATCAAGGGGTGCATGCCAACCATTTCGATCATTTCGTCTGTAGTGCGTGCCTTCCTGGCCTTCCAGAACCTTATTACAATCAATACTGCTGCAGCCAGTATTATGCATCCAACTATTACCTTCAGCCAGTCTGACAGCCATGATGGCATCCATGACCATAATAATGAAAACCAGTTATTATCCTTCTTTACTCCTTTACTTTCTTCCATCATTTTGGAGTGCATCTGGGCCAATTGTGATACTGCTTCAGTAAGTGTTCCATTATCTGCATCGTTAGCAGGAATAAATGTGCAACATGATTGTCCTATTTTTGCACAAACTCCTCCTTCCATTGCTGTGAAAAGATCCAGTACATATCTGTTCTGCAGTGCTACCATTCTTACCGCTTGCAGCTCCTCTTTTATGGCATTGAATCCGTTTACTGTTGAATTAATCATCATCATTAGTTCCCATCGGGTGATCTGGAGCCATTTAGCGTTCGCATATGCTTGTAGTCCTGGGTGTATTATTGACGAGAAGAACATTGCAGCCCTGCTGAATAATCTATGTTCTGGTGGAATAGAAGTGAGTGCTGTTTCCGACCTTCCCCACAGGTAGTTTCCTGTCAGGGGCTCTCCTTGTCTCTTTATTCTTGTTAGGACGTTGTTGTTGTTGTTGTTGTTCTCTCCCTCTTGTGATTGTACAGATCTCCTCTTCCTCTTGTTTCCTTCATCCATTCTGGGGAAATTGGCCATGTTGACATGTTTTTGGGGTACCACTAGTGATGGTACATTGATGTGTACCATTGTGCATATATCATTCCACAACGGAGGCAAGGTGTGGTATGCTTTATCTCCGCAGGCCCAATAGTGATCCATTATTACTGCCGTTCCAGCACCCCCCTCTATTAGTTCTAACACCCTTCCGCAGTTGGTGTTATATCCCACCTCTACATCTCCTCTGTGTTGGTAGCATAACTTGGGCGCGGTCAGCGGTAGTATGCTTATTGGGTCTTCGTCCTTCTCCATCCATGTCAGCATGGGTACGTATTTGCCCCATGTCGTCCAACATCTGTCGTTGTGTTCCTGTATGGTGGTAATATTTTCTCTTGTTATCATGTTGCTACCTACCTCTCCTATTTCCCATTTGTTGTTCATGTATACCTTCCCTGTTATTGTTATCAGTGGCCTTTCCCAACATCCTTGTATACCAGGAACTTCAGTGACGTACCAATCACATGGTAGATATTGTAGTGTTATCTTCTTCGTTTCTCCCTTTTCAGGGCCACTCGTCATGTATCTGAATGCTTCAGCGTGTAAGCTGCTCTTATGGTAACTCAAATATGACTTGAGGAAATTGTTTTCGTATGGGTATGTGTCTCTTGTTTCCCACTGCATTCTCACCACTGTTCCTTGAAATCGTCCTCTCGTTTGAAATAGTGCCAGATATACTATACATTGCGCCATCTTTTCCTGTATTTATGTGGCGACGAATGTCCGTGAAGCGCTCGTGGCGTATGGGATCAATGAGCACACATAACAGCTATCTTCTGTTGTCTGCTTACCAATTTGAGTCATGTGCTGGTACCACATGTTGTTTGAGACGTGTGCTGAATCTGTTATGTAATTATCAATACCTTAGTTATCAATATATGTGCTGCATTTAACTCTACTTCCCTTATCCTTAGGGTTGCTAGTACCACCTGACATCATACCTGTTGCAGCCGTGGGAGGGGGCATGTTAGTTTTGGGTGCAGCCATAATATTGATAGCATAACTTTTCTGCCATACAGAGGCAGCCAGCAGACCAGTGATGACCAATACTCCTATCATTTTTATTACAAGAGCTAGTCTCACCGGCATTTTGCTCTTACCTTGCTGCAGTCCGGCAGCTAATTCTTGCAACGTTTAAGGTGCCCGCCTGAAAATCCTCAATACGCTTGTCATTATTGTTAGTTGTTGTCATTAAGCTCTCCCTATCAAGTAATCGTTCAGTGCCCAGGCGAAGAGCTGTTCCCACGCTAATCTTAGTGATCTATCTCTTAGAGCCGGTAAGTGCTCGTGAAGATGGGGAAATGATTGTTCTATGGCCAAAACAAATGCGGTGTAATAAACGCATACCCTTCTTCTTTTTAGGTACTTTGGTCTTCTTATATGCTATACAAATTGGTGTAATAGGGCTTCAGGGGTGTTATCATCCGTGGGCAGCATCTACTCCTGGGCAGAGCACACTGTTAGTTACTTATTTTCTAAACAATACAATTATACACGGTACCTGCATGTGCAAGAGAAAAAATAGAGAAAACATACAAGTGTTTTATATGTGTGTGCAATGCCCAAGTTTGTTATACAATGTCCTTCAATCGGGGGTGACCTTAGAGGTGAGGGGGCTGGGGCTCAATTGGGCAGAAGTTTGTTTACTTTGTGATCTCGTGACCATGGGATGGGCTGTGTGCAAGCGTCCAATGTCTATGGCAGTAGTTGCTTCTGGGGAATCTGGAAGGGTGATCAAGTGTAGTGACACTATTGTCATCAGCTGTGGTCGATGTCTCCTTCTCTGTAGCCGATGCTGTTGATGTTGTTGTTCTTCCAATGGCCCTGTCGTTAACGCTAGGGCGGGTCTGGAGTTTGTAGATCTTTACGTCGTGTAGGTGATTCCAGGCGCGCTTATCCTGCAATTTCACCGCTCTGGTAGCTGCCTCTTCAACCAAATGAGGACCGGTAAAGCGTGGGCCATTCCAATTTCTATTAAAGTTGCGGAGTAGCACGTGGTCACCCTTAGCAATAGTGCATGGTCCTTCCTTTCCCAGTTCCTTGCTGGTGTCTTCTTGTTGAGAACTCTTCGACCCGCCCCGCGTGCGCTCGAGCTGTTGAGATAAAAATGCTACACTAGTAATCAAAGAAGACACATGTTGATACATTTCGTCACCAAGAACAGTTGCAGTGTTTTCATGGTCCGTGAATGCTCTTGATGTAGGCGTTAGAGGAAGGTGCATTTGACGTCCTGTCACCACCTCGTGGGGAGTGAGGTGATGATTAGACCCTGGCCTATTCCTTAGCTCAAATAGAGCCAGCGGAAGACAGTGCAACCAGCTCTTCTTGGTTGTCTGCTGAATTTTTGCGATTTCTTCTTTCAATAGGCCATTCAGGAGTTCACATTTACCGTTGGCCTGCGGGTGGTATGCACATGCAAATTTATGTTTAATACCCAGCAAGGACGTGATGTGCTGAAACATTTCATTAGCAAAGTGTGGGCTATTATCTGACCGCAGCACTTCGCACACACCCCACCTGGGGAAGATCTCTCTCACTAAAAATTTAGCTGCTCTGAACGCATCCGCGTGTGAGCAGGGTCCGGCCTCGATCCACCTGGAGAATGGACATACCACTACAATCATATACCTATGTCCTTGACATACATTGATCATATCAACGTAGTCAATATGAATGTGCAGGAAGGGTCCCTCTGGCCGGGGTATAGTACCTTTTATCACTTGCAGCGTGTGGCCGGCCGTAAATTGTTGGCATGTGAGGAAATTGCTGATGAAATTGGTGACATGAGAATTTAACTCGGGGCAGAACCAATCTTCCCTAATTCGTGCTGCAATTACTTCCTTTCCTGTATGTGCTGGATGATGGAGCTGGGCCAGGGCGGTGTTCAACAGTGCCAATGGCATGACCACCTTTCCGGTGTTATTTTGACGCCACAGTGTGTCAGTTGGGGACATCGTACATCCTCTTTTTACCCATAGTTCCTTTTATGTCATTGGTGCGGCTGCCTGTAATTCCATTATCTGTGTTGCGGGGAGATGAGTGTACCCTTCTTTCATCATCATCTGTTTTGCCATTCCCCTCCCTCTCCCTCTCTCTGATTCTGGGGGGTTCCATATTTCACCAAAGTATGCCGCATGCTTGGCATGTGCGTCTGCTGTTTCATTCCCGTTCGAAATATGGTTGTCTCCATTAGTGTGTGCCGGGCATTTAACCAAAGCTATCTCTTGGGGATCATTAATTACTGCAATTAATTCTGCTAACAAAAGAGCATGTTGCACTGGGGTGCCATCAGCTCTCCTAAACCCTCTTCTCTGCCATTTTATTAGTCCCGAGTGGAGGGTTGACGTGACATATGCGCTATCAGAATATATAGTAACTCTTTTGTCAACGCTTTCCTTCAACGCCAAGATCAGTGCAACCAATTCCGCTGCTTGAGCCGAATAATGCTGTGGTAACTGCACGCATTTCACCGGGACATACATCAAATCTTCTGTCATTTTTACAACTGCTGCCCCAGTTCTCCTTATCCCATCACTTTGGTCTATTGTTGATGACCCATCAATGTACAAAATCTCTCCACCCTTAAGTGCATCTTCTTCAACTTTTCTAGTGCATGAGTAAGTTTCGATAGTCTGTGTACAATCGTGAGCATAATCACCTTCCTCAATAACTTCCGCAATAAATCTGGCTGGGTTAAATGTACTGCATCTGACAATTGACAATTCGGGTCTAGACAAGATGATCTCATAACCTGACGCCCTCTGTGTGGTTAGTGTGGACTTAGGCTTATTCAATATTGCAAATAGCGCATGCTCCACAAATAGTGTGGTGGGGCACCCCATTGTAATCGATGATGATTTCTCCACCGCAAATGCAGCTGCGGTGAGACTCTGTTCGCAAGGGAAATGTCCTAGCATGACAGGGTCCAAGTGACCGCTGTAGAACGCTATTGGCTTGTGTCCCATGCTAGTTTTCTGAGTCAATACTGCTTTGATTACTGCTGAGTCGCAATGCGAAAAGATGAAGAACTGTCGTTCATAATCTGGGGTGGCTAGTACCGGAGCTGTGGATATGGCGTGTTTCAACTCATCAAACGCCTTCTTCATTTCTCTTGTCCATCCCAGTGTTTTGTCCCCTTTGTGTGCTTCTCTCAATGCCTCAAGTAGGGGTCCTATGTATGAGCTGTAGTCAAAAACCCATGCTCTACAGTAGTTGCATAAGCCCAGGAACTGCTGCAGTTCCATCACCATTTGTGGTTGTGGCGTGTTGGATATAGCTTGTGCTCTTTGTGGTGCAATCTTTCTTCCGTGCTGGGATATTAGTTGACCAATGTATACTACCTGTTCCTGACAGTACTGTAACTTTTCCTTGTCTACCTTGTACCCCTTTTCAGCCAACACTGTCAGCATTTTCATTGAGTCCTCCCTGCACCTTTTCTCGGTTGTGCTGCAAATTATTATATCGTCAACATATTGCAGCACCGTACTTTCTAATTCAATGTTTCCCAAGTCCATCTGTATTACTCTGTTGAAAATTGAGGGTGACTCGCAGTACCCTTGTGGTAACCTGGTGTGTTTCCATTTAGTGTTCCTGTATGTGAAGCTTGTCAAGTCTTGTGAATCTGGGTGCAGGGGTATTGAGAAAAAGGCATTTTTGAGGTCAATCACGGTGAACCGTGAGACCTCTGTCGGAATTCCACATAATATTGTGGCTGAGTTTGCTGCTATGGGGTATTCTGCCTCTACAATGTTATTCAGGGGTCTGAGGTCCTGGATAAAACGCCAAGACCCTCCTTTAGCTTTTCGCACTGGGTACACGGCCGTGTTACATGGTGATTCTGAAGGTACCAATATGCCATTATTTATCAGGGCCATTATGGTTTTGTATATGCCCTCATCTGCTTCTTTTGATAGTGGGTATTGCTTCACTCTAGGTAGTATTGCACCCTTTTTCAGCTTTATTCTTACTCCTCCGATACTTTTTATGCAGCCCACGTCACAGGGACTGGTGGTCCACAGTGATGCTGGAACCTTAGCCATATCTTCCTCGTAGAATGGAACTGGGGTAGATGCGGGTGCCTCGAGTGCCATGGCCATTTTCTGTGCCACTTGCTTATACGTCACTCTTAGCCAGATATCTACACTCATCATAAATACCATCTCTCCTTCTTCCCTGTCTTCTGAAAAGAGCTCTTCATCGGACACCTGGGTGAGCCTGCATCCCTCAGCCAGGGCTATCACTGCCCTCCATGCTCTCCCTTCCATGTCTTGGGCATGTACTGCGATATAATCAGCAGTTGATATAATACTCTCGATGCTCACCGAAATCACCTTCCCCTCTGGTTCACTAGCTGGTGTCTCAGGCCTGAACAAATATGCTGCTGGCCTCCTCCAAATCTTTCCTTCTATTCCTGGCATCCATGCAAATGCCATGTCTGTTCCGTACTGGAACAGTTTGCCATCCACCGGCTCAGCTCGAGCTACTGTCTGGCCACAGTACGCTTGCAGTATTTGTCGTGCAGTAAGCATGTTTATTCCTGGTGTGGAACAAATTATGCCATTCTCCGTGAAGGAGATTGTCATATTTAACCTGCTCATTATGTCCCTCCCAAGTATGTTCACTGGAGACTCCCTTGAGTACAGGAGCGGGACAGACATGTCATAATCTCCAATAGATAAGGAGATGTTAACAGTAAAGGGAATCAACCCCCTAGCCCCAGAAAATCCTTGGGTGTTCATGGCCTCACCTGACATTTTGAATCTACCCTCCCTTATGCAAGACCTGGTTGCCCCAGTGTCAACAAGGAATGATAATTTTTTGTCACCTATCGTTACCTCAATGTGTGGTTCCTCCGCACTATTAGGTGTTATCGACAGGATGGGACACACCAAGGACGTCTGTGGGCTGTCCTATTGTGGGTATAATGACTGACAGCTTCCTGTGTAAGGGTTTTGTCCCAGGATAGTCACCCTCCCCAACTGTGTTTGTTGTAGCTGTGTATCGGTGGGGGTTAACTTATGGTCCTGTATTTGAGTGAGCTGTTGCACTGGCTGTACTTGGTGTTGTTGTGTTATTGCCACCTGTTGTTGCGGTAGTGAGTATGTCTGCAACTGTTGTTGTGTTGCTAATTGCTGCTGTGTGCTGCTCTGTTGTAGTCCCTGTGGTTGTTGGTAACCATGCTGCTCCCTCATAGGCCCTTGTTGTCCTTGTTCTCCCCATGCTGGTGGGGAGGGTCTCATTCTACATGTACGCAACATGTGTCCTAACATCCCACAAACCCAACATACAGGTGGTTCCCTGGTCTGCTATGGGAAATTTCCTGCATTATCTTGGTACCCTGGTTGGCCATTGGGGTAGAAACTCCGAAATCCTCCCCCTTGCTGTTGTGCAGGTTGGCCATATCCCCTTCCCCTCATCATTCCTCCCCCTCCCCTGATGTTGTTATAATATCCATTTCCTGGTACCATATAACCTCCTCCTATGTTAGCCGTGTATGGTGGGGTGGTGGCATCTGTTGTGTTATAAGTCGTGGTGATTGTGGTAGTAGTGCTATTTGTAGTTGTGAAGGATCCTGTGTGGCCACTACTTGCGTGGGGTTTGGTGTCACTGTTGTTGGTGTAGTTATTAGTGCTCCTTCCATGGTGTACTTAGTCAGTTTTTTCTGTACTAATTTAGTCTCTTCCGCTTTTCTATCTTCTTCTTTTTGTTTCATCTTTTCTTGCCACATCCTACAATGGTGTACTATTGCTAATTGTATTTCTGGCCAGGCTTTGGCTTCCATCCCCACTATCTTCTTCCATTGTTTTTGTACTGTCTCCGGAAGCCCTTGTATTAGTATGTGGTAAAATATTGCCAGTGTCTTGTCCCATTGCTCTCTAGTTTCCATGCGCCACTTCTCCTGAATCTCCTGGATATAATCAACAGGATCTTCGTTCTCACGCATCTTTCGTGATGTAATTGCTCCTATATCTGAGGTGTCTGGGTATTGTACCTTCAGAGCTTGCCATAATGCATGCCTGCAATTCGCAAATGGCGCCCCGTCATGTGATGTGTTCGTTATTGTAACCCCGGGGAATCCCGCCCTCTTCCAGATGTCATCTGCCGCATCCCCTAATATTGATATTAATAGGCCCTTCTTGTCTCCTACTGCTAGTTTCTGTCCTGCAGTGTGCTTTTCCATCTCGTATATCCATTTTCCCGCTCCTCAACTTAGTGATGGGAGCCTGCACTTTATATTTTCCTTATCGGCATGCTTCCAAGGGACGTATTGTGGTCTAAACCCCCCCCTCTCCAATAGCAGCAATAGATTGCGCCCCATCTGTCCCCCCCAGTTGTCGCGGTGTGGAGTCCGTATACCCCTCCTCTTCTTCTGTGTCAACTAGATCATCTGTCATGTCCATATTACCGCTGCTTGTTGTAGCTTCTCCTGCATTTCTCCCCCTTCTCTTATTATTTTCTTTATTTAATGCAGGTGTGTGTGTCCGTTCTTCCTGCCTACGTCCGGGGAGATCTCTAAGCCTGCCGGCGTAGGGGGTGTGTTCAGGAGCAGGTGTGGGCGGGCATGTTGGGCGGAATGATGCGTGTGTAACTGTATGTGTTTGCCCTCCCGCCACTTCTCGTTCTTTCTCCTCACTTCCCTCCACTTTTCCTTCTTTCTGCATGCTTTCCCTACCGCCGCTTCTTCCTTCTCCCCCCATTCCCTCTTCTTCTTCGCTGCAGAATTCATCCAGGAGCTACAACACCCAATCTGTCCTTTTCCCCCTAATCGTCATCGTTTTTAAGTCTATTAAATCCGTTCCTTCCTCTTCTCCTTTACCAATTGCTCCCTTTGCGCTGATGTTGTGGCTACTTCTGCATCCCGACGTACATATGTCCTTTCCTCTCTCTTCTTTCCTCTTCCCTCTTCTCCACTATTTCACCACCTATTTCCTCTCTTTTCTTTTTCAATTCCTCCCTCACCTCATTACTCACCTTCTCTAATATCCTTTCTTCCTCTCTCCTCCTTTCCCATCTCTCTCTCTCCCTTTCTAATATGCTTTCTATTACTTTACCTTCCTTGTATTTCCTGGTGCTCTCGGAGAGTATTTTCTTCTTCCATAGTTCCATTTCCCTTTCTTTCTCTTCTTCCTCTCTTTTCCTGTTACGCTGTGCTGCTCGGGATACCCTTTCTGCTATTGCCTTCATTCTCTCAGCTTCCCTCTTCTGTTCTTCAGTTCGTTCCCTCATTTTCTCTAACTCATCCCTACTTTCCTTCCTTTCCTTCCTTCTCCCTCGTGCCTCTTTCTCGAGCTGTTTGATCAGTGCATTTTGTTCATTCCTTAATTCTTCCAATCATTCCTCCAACATCTCCTCCTCTTCTCGTGACAGCTCCCCTTCTCTCGTTTTAGCTTCCTCCCCTCTTATTTCAGTGCTACCCTCATCGTCCTTGTTCATTCTCCGTACTACCTCCTTTTCTTCTCCCGTTAGTGTCACTCGCAATTTTAACAGCACCTGCGCTGCTACCCTCTCGTCGTGTCCTATGTTTGGGATGGGTTCTTCACTGTTCTTCCCTTCCTTTGCGTGCACCTTCGTACAAGTTGGGCCTACCGTACTTGTCACCTCCTCCCCCCCTGTGTAGCTACCTGTTGCAGTATATGGTGGTGGGCTGTATGCGGGGTTCGAATATCCCTCAGCTGCCGTTAGTTGTTGCCTTGCTGCTTCTCGTAGTTCCGTCACAGGATATAACCCCCCTTCTTCCTTCTTCACTACTTTCGCTAGGGGCATCTCTTTGGTCCCTTCCTTCTTTACTTCTATTTCACTTCCGCTGCCAAGCTTTTTGTCCCCCTTTCTGTCTCTTCCCGTGCACAGTGCGCTACCAACCTCTTGTTCCCCGTTTCCCTCTTCCTCCTTAATCTTCTTCCCCTCCTTCGTTTCCTCCACAGTGAACATCCCGGTTGGTCCTGGTCGGGACACCTGGAACATCCTCCATAAGTTAAACACCTCCATGTGATGCGCCAACTTCTTCCCCTTGTACGTGTTATGTATGTGTGTCAGTAGTGAGTGTTGGACGTACGGGTTGAAACTGCCATTAGGCGGCCAGGGTGTCGTCATTTTGTTGTCTGTGCCTTGTGTCCATTCTATGCTGTATTAATTCTGTTTTTTCCTATGGGGCGATAGTGTTTTACAAATATGCTGGAGTGGGGTAGTCAGGGTATTCCCCCACCCTCCCGATTCTAACCCGTATGACATGGTCACACTGTGTTTTTAGCTCCCTTCAGTATAGTTGTCGTTACCTGGCCCCGTAGTTTGGGGACTTGCGACCGTCTGCTAAAAGAAAACAGCCAAATATAACAATTGCAAATATACTGTCTTTTCCTGTGTTTGCTTTTCTTCCTTAATACCGTTACGGCCCCCTGCGGCCACGGCGCACGAAGCCCCCTGCGGCTGCGTGTCCTGTGTGACGTGCTTATACAGCTGTCCCACTTTTCTCATCCCCTCCTCCTTCCACCTCACTCGGTGTGGCCGGCGTTCTCCGTGCGCGGTCACTTCCCCCTCTCCACCTGTCCCGTATTTCGGGTAGCCGGTGACCTCCGTGCGCACCCCCTGCCCTCTATTCACTTCCCTACCACCCTTCAACAATGCTCTGTGGTCAAGGTATCCTATGAAAGCCCTACGGGTGACGTCACCGACCTCTTCCAACAACTACCGGTAAGATCTTTTACACTTCAAGAGAGCGCACAATAAGTTTTAACTGTTTGTCCCCGTTATCCCCACAGCTGTCCTCTTGTTACGCCTGGAACAAGGTAACCAACAATACACTCGTATAATCGGACTGCTGCGTCGCCTCGCGTGTGACACCGGGAGGGCTTAACCAGACAATTATCTTCCGTACTAGGCAACAATTTAGCTACCACCTACAGGAAAACGTCATCTGTTTATCGAGCTTCATTGCTCGATCAATAGGGATCCTCATCTACTCATTGATCAACAACCGCCAATTCGAAGGAAAGCCACACACACACACCCTCCCTTTACAGGTGGCCACGACCTAGGCCAATCAGTGTCTACGAACAACCGCACGTGGTGCTTTCTTGCTCCACCCACCCTTTTCCGTGACGTTGTAGCAGACGGTTCTCGTGCCTGTCCCGCTACCACTCACTTCACCGTCAACACTAATTGATCAAATCTGCGCCGCACACCTTAGTAACACCTCCCGCCGCCCTTATTACAACTCCTCCCCCCTTCCTCACAATCTCACATTGCTTGTTGGGTGTGACATACTCACCAAGTTCTCTTGATGCGGGGCCGCTCGACTGCGTGCACCCCTCCAAGCGGCTCGCCACCTCCCCTCGTCTGGACCACGTCTGGACACTCGCCATCTGCTGGCGGGATACTTCTCAACCGGCTCCCGAGGACCAATATCCGGATTGCGCTGTCCGGTCTTCTCGCAGTTCCGCGATGGTCCTGTAGTCCCCAAAAAGGGGGCAGCGGCAGAGGGGGCCGCGCCGCCGGGCCTCTTCGCAACGAGAGGCCTTGGAAAAAAATAAAAATGAAAAGGGAGATCGTAAACAGATCTCAGCAGTGCCTCCAACTTGTCGGGGTGGTTATCCCGGGGTCGGCTGAGTCGTCCGCGGACCTCCGGGCTGGGAGGCCCCAACTCCTCCCGTGTTTCCCAAAAATGAGTATGAGACACACACAAGAAGCAAGGCGGTTCTGCTGTTTATTAAAACAACGGCAGGGATGGATCTAGGATCGTACGCGTCCATCCAGACTCTCAAAATTAGTGGGGCTCGCAGGCCCTTTTTGCCGCAGTATGACACGCCACTTGCGTCACCTGGGAAAGTTAGCGAAAAAACCTATTGCCACTCCAGATTGGTTCCTCGAGTGGTAGGGTTAGTACAGTATACATATAGAGAGCAATATTAGTGGTTAAGGATGAGTCAGGTGGTATACTTGGGTTGTCCCTTCTATTAGATACTTGAAAATTGTTACACGAAGACCCCTAATGATTGCCTAATGTTAGTTGCGTCAGTGATGAGTGCCACCATCTTCTCATTGGTCCTCCCGCGAGCCCCCCAGTCTGGGACCATCGTTGTTCCCAGCTCGCGGTGTACCGGTCACTAGCAACAATGTGTAACTATGTGTTTGTGCAGACAATGTGCGGGTTTGCTCATAGGCCTGAGAGCAGGCCATTCCCATCGCTGTTGGTGTCCATCTATTCATTTCACTGTTGCAACCTGTGTCCCAGACGTGGGATCCAGGCGACTTCTTCCTCGTGGGTCTGGCCTGGCACCTTGTCAGGTCGGCTTGGTCACGTGTAGAGAGACTGTAGCTGGGGCGGAATTCTGCACATTTAAAGTTGTATTTTGCTTCTGTGTGCTTGGCTTTGCTTACAGGTGTGATCTTGGCGCCGGCTGGTAGCATACGAGTTGCAACATCGCCCCCTTGGCTGTGAGCTCTCGCTGGGCTCGTTCTGCGTGATCAGCACTTGTACTCTCGCTCATACAGTGTGCATGGCGGTTCTTGCTAGTGGCCTACTTGGGCCTGGTTCATGGGTGGGGATGTGTAATGCACGGCACCTGTGTTGCGGTTTGACATGGCTTCATAAGCAGTATTACATTTTCTTTATATTCTCATCACGATGCGAGGGGTGAGAGAAGCGTCAGCAAGCATATACGTGAGTGCTTTATGCGTCTTGCCTTTCTGCATTACTATAAAGGGGCCTATGTGAAAAATAATAAAGATGCGCGTCAGTGGGTGTATCCGTCACCTACGTCATAGCACTGAATATATTCTTTGTGTAGGTTGTTGCGTGAGTGACCAGTGTGCATGGTGGCACGTGTGTTCTTGGCAGTTGGCTAGGTCGTTATGACATCTCTAACGATGTGGGTGCTCGTTGTTAAGGTCTTAGTCGAGTTCATCCATGCCGCAGGTGTCGGCTTCAGTAGGACAGGCTGGTGGGCATATCCTTATGTTCTTGAACCAGGGTATTTTGTCATCTGGTAGATAGACAAATTCATCTTGTGGTGGGTGTCTGGGCCGCGATCCTCTAGGCCATGGTCGCGAGGAGATTGGGGGGAGCTTTTTCTCCCATTCTCCTACTTCAAAGGTTATTCTTTTGATGTATTTTGTTAGGTGTATGAAATTTTAAAATGTGATGTTTTGCACAGCACATGTCACTATATTGACATTTTTGGAGGTGTGATTTACTGCATTTTGTGTGTGTTTTTAACATTTTTTATTTAATATGAATAAAGATATGAATTTATTGATCATGAACATGTGTTTCTCCTTGAGAAGGGGGGTTTCGTTAATTGAAACTACCTTATACTGAAGGGACTGATAATGTGGTTTAAGGCTTAAAGAAACATTACAAGGTTGTTGGGATCTACCGTTTTGTTTATGGTAGATGTGTCAGGGAATGGTCCCAATGTCTTAAATTTTCCCTGTGTCTCCCTCCTGTTGGTATTATTGTTGGAGTGGTATTTACTCACAAGATAATAGTTTATTAAGGTTAAGTATGCAATTTATGAATGTGCTTTTGACGACCTGAAGGGTGCGGTTCTCTCATAACAAATCAGCTTTAGCACCATTCGTCCTCAAACTTCCAGAGGCTGGTAGTTGTTTTCCTCCGTGTGGCAAACATGAATGTCAAAAGAGTGAAGAGCTACAATGACAAAAATGTGACAGAATTGTGAGCCACAGATGAAGGCGAAGGGTCCTTAATTTCGAATCTGAGCAATTGGGATGAACTATTACAATTACAATTAAAAAAGGCTAATTCGTACTGATTTACATGGCTCAATCATGATCGAGTACATCCGGTCAGGCACTCTTCCCCAAGGATTAGTCATTCGCAACAAACCGCGGCTATTCCTGGACAACAAAGAATTTGTGCTCTATTGGAGTAACATAGCTAATAAATGCGGCGGCGATTGGGTCATCCTTATTATCGATACGGCAAGGGAAATGTCAATGAAGATCACGGGTGACCTAGCCAAAATGAAAGACAACATTAAACAATTGCTACCCTTGGACACTTTCAAGAAAAGATTGTAACACATAGTGAAGGAGATAGCAGAGTTTAGGTAATTTTGTACAAAAGATCGTATTATGCGTATGAGGAAGGATCTTTTAAATTTTTGAAATGAAAAAGCCTTAAAATACACATGTGATGGTTATGATCTCTTCAACCACCAGCAGGGTGCACCCATTCAACGACAACGTTCAGTCAGATTCGGGAATACATCTTATAGTTCTGGCAGTTCAAGTTCTGATAATATGACAACTCAAAGAGGAACGCCAGGGATGAGGAACCGTGGTCGCTAGTAAAGAAGAAGTGGAAGAAATTCTAGAAATAGAAGGAACCCTGGCCTAATGAATCAAGGTGGACAAGGGCAACTGCCACCCCAACAACATTTTTTTTTTTAGAACAAGGAGCGATGCGCGATGAATGGGACTATGCTCCAAGACAGAGATGGAGCCACCAAACCTATTAGTCAATTTGTCCACGTATTCACCTAATAAAGACTAGGTTGCGTTGTGGAATAAAGGCCTAGGTTTTGTTCCCACTGTGAGTTCCGATGAATTTTAGACTCAGATTGAGATCCAACATTTATTACGGAAAATGTATTTACAACACTTTTTTCATCATAAAGAGTTCGACCAATAGTAGAATGAGAGTGGTTTGAGAAAATGCTCTTCTTTTTGTCCTCCAGTTGCGAGTTACACCCAAGAGGCAACAGTTTTTGAAAAAAAGAGTGTGTAAGAATCTATCCAAATTGGAAGCAACAATCAAATCAGCACAGGCTGCAGTGAGAAGCCTAGCTAACAATGACAACATCATACTGCGGAAGGCTGATAAGTGTGGGGCAATTGTTATTCTAGAGCGTTATGCCCTATAGATGAGTGTAATCGACAACTAGAAGACAACTAGAAGACACCACATTTTATGAAGACATTTTTGAAGATCCCACTAAGCGCTTAAAAACACTCATTAACACAAAGGTAAATAAAGCGTTCACAAGAGGTAGGATTAGTAAACAGGAACACAACTTTTTGACAGTGGTTAACCCGAATATACCCAACTTCACATTTTACCAAAGATTCACTAATCCTTAGTGAATCCAGCAGGTCGCCCTATTGTGTCGGCTTCAGGCTCTCTTTTAGATCCCCTATCTAAATTAGCAGATCATTATCTTGAGCCTTACGTCAAATAGATTTATTCATTTGTTCAAGACACTACAAAGATCATTAACATCATTGAAGAAGTTGCATTCAACAACAATACTCAATTCTTGGTAAGTCTTGACATTATCTCACTCTACACTTGCATTCCTCAGGACGCGACACTTTCAGTGATAGAGGAGGTTTTGCTGACTAAAAGAACAGAAGGCACTACACCGAACAGATTCATCTTGTGTTGCACTGAATTAGCTCTCACCGAGAATTACTTTTGTTTTAACACAAAGATGTTTCACCAAACTCATGGCACAGCTATGGGTTCTTGAGTGGGTCCATCAGCAGAGAACCTATATGTGGAAGCTGTTCGAACTACAGGTTATATACAGTGAGTCTAATCTTTTTCTATCTAATATTAATTTCTGGAGGTGTTACATAGACAACATCCTCCTCATTTGGGATGGGAATGAGCCATCGTTTACAGTCTTTATGAAATGGATTAACGAACAAATTAATTTCCTGAAGTTTAAATCTGTATGTTGTTCAAGCAAAATCAATTTACTATATATAACAATCTGAGCGTACACAAACAAAAATATTCTACAAGTGAAGCCCTTTCACAAGCCCACAGACAGAAATTCTCTGTTGTTGTTCGAAAGTTGTCACCCTCGTCATACAAGGAAAAATCTTCCATTCAGGCAATTTGTGCATCTGAAATGGAATAGTTCAGAGACTAAGACGTTTGTCTCAGAAGCTGGAGTCTTAAGTTCAAAATTTAGAGTGAGAGGTTATCCGAAAACCATTGTGAAGAAGGCTTTCAAGAGGTCTAGCAATAACAACTGTGAGGCACTTTTGGAATACAAAAATAAATTACCCGATAAGAAGGGAATTGTGTTCCTGAGTACCTTCAACCACTTATCTAATAAAGTGAATTAAATTATCAATAAAAAACTGGCAAATCCTAAGGGGAGGTGATTGCCCTTTAGAACCGCCACTCTTTGCATTCAAGGTGCAAACCTGAAAGATTTGATCAAAAAGAATGACATTGCTAAAACAGATCTGAAACAGATGAGCATTACAGAAGTGTGGGGATTACCTAAACCCACTGGTCACACCCCTTGTGGGATGTGCGTTAACTGCACATTCACGTAGAGAACTAAGGAAGTTAATCTGGAACAGGCAAAACCATGGGTCCAAAAACAGTTCACAAATTGCAACTCCAGTATTGTTGTGTATGCCATTTGGTGTCTGTGCAATAAACTATATATAGGCATGATCGAAAGAAAGATCAAATTGCGGATCTCGGAGCATAGTAGTTGCATTAAGAATAGGGTCCTGACAACCCCTTTGGAAGTGGTCTCAACCTAATTCTTTTTTAAAAACAATTATTTTCTTTAGCTGTCAGAGTTGTGCTCAATCATCAGCCAATTTGTAGACTGTGAGATGTCACTGGCATCAGTTGCGGGTGGTGAATAGTAGGGGTGTAACTGTTTCCCAGTAATTAACTTGGGAAACCTAGCCTAGTAAGCATGGTTCAGGAGATTCTGAGAAGTTTCTCAAATAATGGCTTGAAATGGGACATTTTCCAGTGCACATTTATTTTCTAGAACTATATATAAGCCATACAATTCCCCATCAGTTATGTTGGGTAACACAGGAAAACCTCAAGAAATGCCAAGTTAGCACCAGTATTTTCCAGCACATGTTCATAATGATTATGCCCACAGTATATGCCACATTGCTACTGCAAGAACACACGTGTGTTGGCTTTGCTCTATAATGCCGAGAATGCCACTGTAAGAATGCACTTGTGTTGGCTTTCCCCAATAATGTCAGTATTGCCATTGTAAGAATACACTGCTATTGACTTTGTTCAATAACGCCAATGCCTCCACTGAAATAATATACTGATGTTGTTTATGTATGCCTGGAGTGCCACTGTAAAAAAAATCACTTTGTTTGGCTTTTCCCCAAAAAGGCCAGTACTACCACTGTTAGCATATACTCACATTTTCCATTGAGGCCACTAATACACTTGTGTTGGCTTTTCCGAATAATGTCAGTAGAACAAGTGTAATAAAACACAGGTGATGGCTTTGTGCACTCCATCTAATACTGCCACTGTAAGAATTCACTGGTGCTGGATGTGTCCAATAAAGCCAGAAATGCCACTGGAATAGTACACTGGTTATGGCTATGTCCAATAAGGTCAGTACTGCCACTGTAAGAATACAATTGTGTTGGCTTTGTCCAATAATGTCAGTATTTCCAATATAAGGCTACAGTGTTCTTGGATTTGTACATTAAGGTCAATATTGCCACTAAAAGAATACACCAATGTTTGCTTTGATTAATAATTCCAATATGGCCACTGAGAGTGCCAGGGGACCACTTCGGTGGTGATAGTACGCGGTACAAATGTCCTTTAACATTAACATTAATATTAACACTGTAAGGAAATATTTGTTTTGGCTTTTTCCAATAAAACCAATATTGTCACTGCAAGAATAGAGCTGTGTTGGGTTTTCCCTTTAAGTCTAGTAATGCCACTGTAAGAATACACTTGTGTGGGTTTTGTCCAATGAGGCCAGTACGGCCACTTTAAGAATATGCTGGTGTTGACTTTGACCAATAATGCCAAAATTGCCATTAATAACCTTATGTTGGCTTTGCCAAATAATTTCACTTCTGACACTGTATGAATACAACGCTGCTATGTTTTTCTCCAATAGGTCTGTCACAGAAAGAATACTCTGTTTCCTTGGACCAATATTCATAGTATTCAGACTATAATCACACATGATCACAAGTAGTTCTACTGTTCCGAATCGCGCATACTGTCATTTTAAGAAGCTATGTTCATGCTTTGTGGGCCCAAATATGCCCGTGATGCCCTATAAGATATGTTGTAGCCGCCAGTGTGCACAGGAATGTCATGATATATGGGATTGGTACACAAATATGTGGTTCCTTAGAGATTGGGCAGTGATTTCAGCAGTGCCTTGCGTATGATGGTTCCCATGCAGATTGTCCAATGACACGTGCAGCTATTCATGGAGGGAGTCTTCATGTAAAGGCTATGCCTCACAATTATAATGAGCTAGGGTTGGTTGGGGTGTTAGTGGGATGTATACGATTTGTTTTTATCAATTTGCCTGTGCCCGATTTAGCCGTTTTTTTGGGACCGTTTCCAACGCAAATATATGCGGGGGAACCCCCGGATCGCCCCAGAAATCCCCCTATATTATTTATTTCCCCAAACCCGATCACCACATATTTCTGCGGTCAAAACGGCCGCAAAAAAATTCGGCCAAATCGGTCGCGGGCAGATCGGTCCTGGTCAACTTGGGTAATACCGTCAGTGTGCTGCCTGCCAGAGCGGCCTGATCTCGGTAATATGCGGTGAGTGTTTTCCTGGTATGCCATCCCTGCATATTGGGAGCTGTAGCCTGGCATGCTGGTGTGTGCCTCCTTGCAATCCCATTTCACATGCCAGCCTAACTTACACTGAAGATGCATTTTGAAGAAGTATCAACTTAATCTGGACGGGCAGACATTAGACCTCACCCTTCTTCGTGGGGCACTATTCCCATCTGTATTCCCTTAGTGTAATGGAGGGAGGGGCTGACTAATGAAGCTCAGCTGGCTGCTGGGGGGGAGGGGCATGCTTTCAGGCATTAACACAGCGCTCTTCCCAGGTTGCATATAATAATCATATGTTTCTTTATATATGGCGCTTTAATCTAAAGCGCTTTACATAGGACCTATTTACATGCATTTCTATTATTAATACTTTTTTATCGACCTCGGAAGGATGAAAGGCTGAGTTGGCCCTGCCAGGATTTGAACGATCAAACACAGATCACAGCAACAAGCATTTAACCCGCTGGGCATTCCTACCAGCAAGGTCAGAGTGGGGGGGGGGGGCGGAGCACACAACAGACCGCTAATATCACATATTTACTGGTCCCAACTTCAAAATGCAGTTTTCTGGGCTCACGAAGACAGATAAGTGCTATCAAAATCACACTCCAGAATACATGTGGGCAGATAATGCAAATATACTTTAACATAAAGATAATGCCCCACCTCCAGTGCGGATGCTGCAGACCGGAAACTGCCTCCACAGTTAAGCTCAGCAGGCTCGGGGAGGTCCATGCGAGATTTCAGGGTGCAGATTGCCACTGTCACCAGCACCGTGCCCCTAACTGAGCTGGACCACATGCTGTTGTGGTCTCACTTAGCCAGGTTCAATTTAGGGGGGGGGGGGCATTGCAGAAAAGGGGTTCAATGCCACAAATGAAAAGAAACGTGTGAGGATGGATAGCCTTGCTCCTTGCCTTCAGGGAAGCCACGTGATTGCTCGGACCACGTGGAGTGCTATTTTTATCAAGAGCTCATTGTGATATTGTTACATTCAATATATGAGTGACCACCAACCCAAGTCAGTCTGCACAAATCTATGCTGGCACCTGCCTGACCGAAAATTGCCACCCCCTTCTCTCCAGCCAGCACACACATTTACACTAGAATCGCACACAAGCATATTCACATTGAAACAACTTCGATATGAAGCGCTGACGTCTGGGACAGGTTTGGGGTTATTCCATTCAATAGTTTTGTAAAATATTTGGCAGAGAGGATATTCAGAAATGAAAAGACGCCATTTTCTTTTCGCTCGATGCTGCTGTAATATTGGGGAAATGCAAACATGAAAAGTGCCAAAAGAGCTATTTGGAGTAGGAAAAAGGTTGAATCGCAACAAACTAGAGGTGGGGAGTAGGAGAGAACACATCATTTGAAGTTGGGGATTTGGGGGTAGTCTGCGGATCCAGTTACAGTTCAAATGTTTTTGCATAGTCGGGGGAATATCGGACGGATATCGCAAGATTGCCTTGGTAATAACACAAATAATGGGAGGTAAAAATAAGGTGGGTGGGGTTATCTATGGTAAAGGAAGGAGGCATATGGGAGCGGATTTGAGGGTTTTTAAATGTCCAAGCGTTATCACAGTAATTCGCGTGAGATTACCGTGGTAATTATTGGGGGAATGAAAACAGAGGGAAAAAAATAAATTGGGGGAACATCTATTGTGGTCACATCTACTAGGCAGAGGGACATGTGTCTTTGTGGCAGTGGCCTTAGTCAGTGGGCCCCAAAGAAATCTATTGGTGCAAAATGTGCACCAGCCTCGGCCTGCCGAAGGCCATGACGAATGGGCTTGAAAGAAACCTAGTGTATTAAAATATAACCATGGCCTTCTGCAGTGCTCATTGGCCAGGGCCAGAGGCCGTGGATAGTGGGACCCAAGGAAACCTTTAGGTGGAACATGTACAGTGGACATGCGAAGGCGACGTCTAGTGGGCCCTAAAAACCTATTGGTGCAACATGTACAGTGGCCATGGCCAAAAGCGATGGCTAGTGGCCCTCACAAAAAACTATTGTATAAAAAAAAACTTGAAATTCGTCGCAAAATCTTTAGTTAAGGGGCAGTTAATGTGTTCAGATTTAATGCAACACATCCCTTGAAATTGAGCAGATGTGGGAAGTGATGATCACCTTAACTCAGCGCCCCCCCTGTTGCAAAGCCCATGAGCACAAACATGATGGGATTCATAATGACAAAGAAAATTAGCGGTAACTCAGTGGGTTGAGCGCTCACTGCTTCAATCTGTGAGTGACCTGCAGGTGGCAGTTTTGAATCCCTGCAAAGGCAACTCAGCCTTTTCATCCTTCCGAATTCAATAAATGTGTACCAACTCCAGTTGGGTGATATTGTATGTGTATGGACCTCATTATGACTTTGGAGGTAGTCATGGGGCTATTAGCGCCATGGCTCCCTCCAAAATCGTGTCTGGGTCCGGTCTGGTGGAGAGGGGACTTACCGGGACATTCCGCCCTAGGCGGACCCCATAAATCCCCATTCCAAATGCCATTCCCCATTCCCATTTGAGCCCCCATGAGGCTCAATGGAAAAGGGGAAGGCGCTAATAACGGGCCCGCTAGCTGCGGGCCCGTTATTAGCTCCAAGGTCCCGTAACAGGTCCCGTAAAGAACGTGTGGTCAGACCACACGTCCTCTACGGTTCCCGCCAAGGGACTTCAGAATTGGGCAGTAAGGGATTACCGGCACCGGTCTCCTTACTGGTGCCCGGTATCCCTTACCGCCCAACTTGTAATGACCCCCTATGTGTTCTATACAAAGAGCTAAGGCATAATCGCTATATAAATAACACAACGTTCAATTTTAGAGGTCATCAACGGGGGAGGGTGTCTACCAAGTTAAGATGATCTTCACTTCCAACATCAGCTGAATTTCAAGGGTTTTTTGATCACCTTAACTAATGTTTTTGCAATTAACATAGATAATATTGTGTTCATTTTTCTTCACAAAACATAATATATCATTCATTCTTTTTGCCACAATATAGAAACACTCGAACCTTCCTCCTACACAAAATGAATGATGTAACTCCTCTATTGCGTCCAGTACTGTATATGTCAGCGACACATCAGTATTTTCTGCAAACTGCGTTTCTTCACTTGTTTGGAGAAAGAAATGTCCTTCACAGTAGATGTTACTAGTCCAATGAGGTATTGTCAATATACATCATTATATAAAACCCTCAACATGTTTCAGTTCATAATCCACTATTGCAGAAGTTTCATCAGAAGCATAGTTTTTGTCAACCATCAACACAGGTTTATTTTAAGGAGTTTTCTCATGGATAGGCAAAACTTTCATCCTTAGTTTTTCTTCTCTCTCGATAAACATACATATCAAATCTATCGCAGGTTAGGTTACCCAGAAAAGTCTTCTTTGAATGTGTAATGGTTTCCCACCTTAGCAAAAAGACTTTTCGTGGCTGCTGTTCTGATAGAGTGGTTATATTTATATTTTGAATTGAAGATCGATATCATATATTTTCCCAATCATGGATACATGCTGTTTCTAGATGTGAGGCTCTTTGTGCCTCTACAAAGGATGATGTTTCCGAGTACGGCGCCATTCTGTATCCTGGTGTTGGGAACGCGAGCCGTCTCACTCCGGTTGCGCGGTAGCAGGGCAGTGCGACAGCTACCGTGGGGAAGCAATCGGAGTCCATGTATGTCCGTTTATGAAAGCTGACTCTTGAACATAAATGCTCACTATACATTGAGATGTCATGAATGGATATCTAGCCTTCGGGCCTCTTATGCCTCATGGTTGCACATGGACTCAATGGCAGCCAATGTCTGTATGCATAGGGGTCCTGCAAAGGGAATTCCATTGGCTTAGTGGGGAAGAAGCCACCGCAGGGTCCACTGGGATTGGCCACATAGAGGACGCTGCATATGTTGTTTCAAGCGCTGATTGGAAATGGCTTTTCACAATTATAAATAGCCGTCCAACATGTTGCGGAAGGCTTTTTTTGGAAAGGAGCGAAATAGAAGGTCGTCAGATCATCGACAGGGCCTAGATGGAGAGACACAGGCACCATAAAGGGGCGAGAAGAAACGGCGGCGCGACCATTTGTACCGAGCTAACGAGCGGCTGGAGCCAGACGGCAAATCGTCACAGAGGGAGCCTCTCCACAAGCGGGAATGCGATTTACCGCTGCTAATTTAAACTCCTATATATCTGACACGTTGAGAGATGCCCCAGTGTCTTGGCGTCCCAGACTGGCGTGGCGCTAATGAGGAGCCGTGTCCTGTGCCTGGAGGTTTAATAACCCAGCTCTTCCTGGGGCTTTCCTCAAACGCTTCATCTAATATTAACTTGGGCGTCACACGTGTGTGTGTTAAATGGGCCACAAGGTTTCTGATTGCAGACTTCACAGGATTAGAAAACGCGAGGTAGCACTGGCCAGCAACAAGGCGAGAGGATTCAGGAATGCTGCTCGGAATGTGGCCGTATTTTATTCAGAATAATGTGTCCCTGGAAGTTTCGATAGTTTGCTTATAGACATGGCAATGTAAACAATTAAAATGTGAATTAATTAGGTTTGATACAACTTTCTCTCTCTCTCTCCAGCTCTTCCTCTCCCTCCTACACCCTGTTTCATTCTGTCCCCTTTTCCTCTCTCTACATATCTATATCTACCTCTGTCTGTGTTCCTCGCTTCTTCTCTAGTTTTCTCTCTACCTTCCCTTCCTTTTTCCCTAAGTCCATTCACCGCTCTCTGTTTCTTCCTCGTTCCCCCTCTTCCTCTCTCTCTTTATCTCTCGATCTCTCTCTTTCTCTCTTGCTCTCTCTAACTAGTTCTCCTCCCACACATTAATTTGCTTTATTTTCTCTTATTCTGTAACAGATAGGAGCCAGACATGGGGCCTCTTTCCAAGGTTGGAGGCAACCCACCGGTGCCACGGACGGGTTGCCGCCATCCCGGAAACACTGAATCCACCGCCTCACTTCCTGCTACCACTGGGACATTACAAGTCCCGGCAGAACAGGTAGTCAGGCAGCGGATTTGGTAACTCCCCATTCCCGTGGGGTCCATAGGACTTAATGGGAGTGGGGAGACTGGAGTACTGGCACCGTTGCTAACAGTGCTGGTGACTCTGCCTACCGGGGCCGAAGCACCTGGCAGGGTCAAACCTGCCGGGCGCTAAGGCCCCTGCAGGCAGACTCGTAGTGTGGCGGTCTGGAACCAAGGGACTAAGGCCCACGGTCACAATCTGATGACTATGCTTCAAAAAATGTTTGGGGGTAATGCTGTATCCTCCTACATCTCCTATATATGTGGCTTTTATGCACGATAATATGGAAGTCACATCCCACTGCAATGGCCTCATGGCACAGGAAAAGCAATATTAATATGTTTGTTTCTTATAGAGCACTACATGACTGATTCCTCCCACTTCTAAGCGCTAAAATAACAAGTAGCATTACTACCTAATTTATTGATGTTCAATTGATCTGCCCCGATCACCCAGCTCCCTGTACCTGAGGGAAGCAAAGAAGGCCTAGTACCCTTCCCTGGCTGACTGAAAGTGTTCCCCTAGCACAGTACAAGCTGGCAGCGGGTCTGCTTCAAACAGCCCTAACTCCCACTGCCAAGCACTAACGTTAGCACGCCATTGGTCCCTGACAACACGAGAGCCATGGCTCAAGAAGCTGATGATTCGGAGCTGGAAGAAATTGGATGGGGAAACTGAGAGTGAGTGACAGAAAATCACATATGTTTTGTTTTGTTAGAAAGGGGAAAGACAAACGTGCAAGGAATGGGTGAGGCAAGCTGCCAGGTACTGCTTGTTTGTGGAGGAAGGAGAAACACGAGGGAGATGCGGGGAGTGTCCCAGGATGAAAGGCACTGTTTATAAAACTTTGAGGAAGCAGGGGAACAGGAGGGGGGTTCTGCCACAGTGGCTGGTTGCAAGCTCTTCTTGTGAGGGTGTCATAGAAGGTGCTCCTTTAGGCCATGAATGCTTCCATCATGCATCCACAACATAACATTGCCGAGAAGCTGCTCTGGGTTCCAAGTCATACCATACCTAACTCTTGTGTGATCTGTCTCTTGCAACCCAGAGGTAAACTACATCCTTGTTGTTGATAATTTCTCTTCCCCACCAGCTGCCCACTCTAGCAAACTCCCCTTTATTGAGTTCAACAATTCACTGTCCTGTCCCTTTTCATATCTCTATGCTACCCGCTCCTTCACCCCCTCCCGCCTCTGCTGTCAACCGCAGTTTACCCCAAACATTCAACAGCTGAGGACACGCATGCGTTTTCACCTAGAGCGCCGGCACAACGATTTCTCCCCTACTGTCCTTAATTGCTGTAAAGACTCTCTCCTTGCACTCACTATTAGGTTATGCAGTGATAAAATTGCAGCAAAAATGTTGCCTTTACATAAAATGGCAGCAAAAATGCTGTGGTTTGCCGCGTTAAAGGTGTAGCCCATGACACTGGGCGTCTACCAAAGTCTTGTCCTGGGCCCATTTCTGCCCACCCTCTACACCTCCTCGTTATGTAAAGTCATCTCATGCTGTGGCTTTTACTGCCGCCTCTTTAGTGATGAAGCACCCCTATTCCTCTTTTGCCTCCCTCACTCCTGCTGCCTTTAAGCGCAGCACCAGCTGATTCAACATCATCCGCCACTGGGTAGCTCTACAGATTATCCCGCCCACATAATCAATGCACCCAAGCACCCTATCACACCCTACTCTCTCGACTGACCTGGACTCCGGTCCCCGAGAGCGTTTAAGCTACCAGCGCTTTGAGGTCATACCAATGATATATAGAGCGCTACATAAATGACAAATAACATAACATAACTCACAAATCAAACAGTCAACAACTTTGCTACAGGCACCCTCTACAAGCTACCTCACTTTATCACACTGACAACACGCTGGATGGTTCTCCATGCAAAATGACTCCCTCTTCAAGTTGCTATTTCTCTTCTTTCACTCTCCCAAGGTCTGGTCCCCAGCATTCCTTTGCTGACTGCCTTTACTCTGCCTCTTGGACTCCTTGTTCCTCAACTCTCTCCAAACTCCCTGTGCGCCTAGTGCTCCCACTTCTGCTCCTCCTCTCCTTGGAATATCCCCACAGAACTCCAAGGCATCCCGTCAGTGGGATAGTTCAAGACAAATGCCTCGGGCTCACTTGTTAGCTTTTGAAGGGACGTCTGCAGCCTCCTTGCTATGCCTCCCCCATGCAACCATTCCTTGGAATGTCGCACATGATGAAATATATGTACATTGCATATGCGTTGTTGCTGGCGCTTGCACTGTTCCCTAAATGTGTATTTTATTTATATCTCTCCTGAAGTCATTGGCCCCCGGTCTATAGTCCCTTACACGACCCCTCCACTCCCTATTCTAGCCTCACTTAAAAGGCCATGGTAAACTGTGACGTCAACCTGGCCAGTGAAGGCCACTGCCATCGGTAACCACCATCTCCACGTCATTTTTGTTAGAAATGTCATCTTCAGTAATACATATAATGGGTTGTGCTTCTGTGAAGTGTGTGAATAACGGAATGGCATTGGGATGCCCGACCTCCCTTTTTGTGTTGGAAGGCCCTCTTGACAAGTAGTGTACCAACAGCACCGGGGTGTACACAGGGGTCAAGTAGGTACATCACATCGGCACATTGGCGTAGACCGGCATGTGGTATGCTCTTCTTGTCTCATTCAAAACGCTCACTTATCATCTTACATTAACAATCCGCATAGAATTTAACAACCTTTGAACCGTGGATGTTGGCATCTAATCTGCGATTTAGTAGCAACTGCCAAAAATAGAAACGACCTTTTGTCGCATAAAATATAGCAGGAATTACAAGTTTATTTTTGCTTCTTTTGCTTCTTTTGAAAACATGTAAACTCTATTTTCGTTGGTATTGATGTATAAATGCTGACATCTTGTGGTCATATTAAATATTGCACATTATATATTCACTAACGTGGACTAAACGAGTCCTCTTTCTACAGTGGTTGTCACATTTAACTAGTTTGAATCCATTCCTTCATTCGCTTTAAATAGCTTCTTCGTAAAGTGCGTTTATGTTTATTTCAAATGTATTATTAATCTATGTTCGATTTCACAGGAATAAACATAGCATTGATATCAATACGTTTCAAGGAGATTATTGTATCACATGCTTCTTGTATTTTTGGCCCATGGGGGTGTCCTCCTCGCCTGTGGTGGTCTTCGGGTCCCAGAGATGTAAGTCCCTATCAGCGTCTCACAGATAGAAATGTACATGACAGGAATGTCGAATTATGTAACGTTGTGGGTGCCCAACTTCAAACTATGAGGTTTCAAAAGTAATTTAATTTAACACTTTTTTAAAAACAGTTCATACATAAATACTTGTGCAAGCCCATTACCATACGTGATTCTATACAAGCGAAACGAATTTAACAACGTATAAATGACGAAGAAGGCTTGTAACAGATAATTGAAGGGTAATCAAATGACCGAAACTGAGGAAGCTATGTAGATGTGTATTTATGTATGCAAAGGATTTATACAGCTATTTATTTTACATATGTTAACAAAATGGAGACTACAAAAATTGATCAGTTGCTTTATCTCATGAAGTTGGAATATAATTGGCGAGCACACTGACTGTGGCGCTGGCCCTTTAAGGGCGCGCACGCGGCGGGGTGACGTTCACTCCGTCGCGTGCGCCGTTTAAATAAACTGGGCGTTCCCGGCAGCCGCAGAGCCCACACGAGCAACATCATGTCTCCGTGTCAGTGTGTGTATGCGAGCGGGGGGCTCACGGTAATGCAGTCCGAGTGACTGCCAACAGTGGCGACGAAGGATCGGACTCATCCCCGGGACAGGCGGTGATATTTGCATAATGCGCGGATGATCCAAAGTGAGTGTATTTTGCAAAATCATAACCACCTGTGATTTTGTTGCTTTGTTACATGCATGTGTAACTTTAAAAGCATTATTATACTGTACACTTCCATAAGACCCATAATATTTCAGTATCACTTTAAAATAAGATGCATTAACAATAGTTTTGTGGATTTATAAATTAATATGTATCTTTGGTGTGACAACCGTTTACAAAGTTACTAATTAAACAAGTGTATAATTTAGCAATTCTAAACTAAGTACTACATACCGTGAAGCATACACATGACGACTTGCACATGCATCTTTCTTTACAGAATATGTGATTCACCAGTGGTAAATAAGGGAATCCCACTTACTTTTGTCTATTGTAAACTATTGCACCCCAATGGTCCCCTTTCACTGTGTCTGTTAAATCTTTTATATTTCCTAAATGTGAAATGCACCAGTGACACCAATGGCATGCTTAAAAGAGCAATACGCGTAAAAAGGGGACCAAATGGGGTACAAACCATCAGGCCTTGATGTAAACCATGTGGGGTTGTCTCCTTTAACACTGGTGCGTCACTGTTGAATCACTCATCATGCACAAAATGACCACACAGGTGGTAGTTAAGTTTATATTACACAAGTAATTAGTTTAGTCCTTAGTAAATGCTTATTACAGTTTATAAGATATATTTTGATTAATGTATAGCTACTACATCATGTTGACACCTTGATTTGAGGCACCCTAGTTAAATGGTCCCACATCACAATTGTGGGAATGAAACTGGTGGTTTTAGAAAATGTAGAATGTATTTAAATACATTAATTAAAGGCGAAATCAAGACAAAGGCGGTTCCCAACTTTATGCAGGTGAAGTCACTGCAATGTACATAAGGACCGACAGCTTGCCTACAAAAACAAATATGACCTTCCTGCATTTACCTCACTATTTCTCATACACTATAATTCATTTCCAAAATCCATTCTGTATACACATTGAGGTCTGAATACCAGCCATGGGGTTTGAATGTGCCAAATAGCAATTAAGATGGCAGATGGATCGTAACAGTAACAGGATTCCTCAAAATATTTTCATTTTTCTAATATGCTTACATATTTAAACTGCACATAAAGTTACACTGGGATATAATACCCATGACTTGCTGTTTCCCCAAACATTACCAACAATTGCTGTTATCAGGGAACTATTGCATGCCACCCTTTCACTTGAAAATATGGTGCTTAGGTTTGCTACAATGTATCTGTCATTTACATTAAGCTCATATTGAACAGCATCAGAACCCTGCAGGTTAGGTAAACAGTGTAACTGATTTACAACACACACAATTTCAGCTCAACCCCAGAACATATTCCATGGAACAGGAATATTTCTGTTTGCAGCCTTTAAACTGGCCTCTCTTTGATTCATCCATCCATAATCATAACAACAGGTGATGTTCTTTCCTGCTGCTTTTCCAATGTCATAATCATATCCTCTCTGTGCTTCCACTTTTTAAAAGTGTCCAATATTTCTATAATTATGTCATAATTGTGTCACGGTATGTACATTGACCTGCCACATAGTCAGACATTCTGATTGAATGCACCCCCAATCCCAATCTGCTCTTAATATACTTAACAGCAGAATGGTTTCTGTTAGATAATGTCTGATAGTGACCTTCTACATTAATAATATATGGAACGCTGCACTCCCTTTCGTGAGTGGAGATCTGTGTATGTGGCACATATTGTGCTGTAAAATGTTAAACTTTTATGAATATTAATAATGTAATTAATTATTACAAATCATAGAGAATGTGAAATTGGTGTGAAACTGAAGAGGAGAGTCTTAGCTTCTTAACCCTTTAAGTGCCAAGGACGAGGTATCTCGTCCTTGGGATTACCTCCCCAGTGCCAAGGACGAGATTGCTCGTCCTTGGCACTTAAGGGGTTAATGAAGGAGAAAATGTTTGAAGGCTTTGCATGGTGAAATACTGAAATCACCAAAAAAGGCCTTGGCACTGGGGGGGGTGGGGAGAGGGAACCCATGGCAGTTATTTAATGCACATAGTCTCCCATGATCATACCTGGAATACTTTTAAAGTTATGAGTCAACATTGTTTTCTATGGATTCCCAACCTTAGTTTCTGGGTGAATTAATCTAATGATGTTAGCAGACCACTCAGCCAATGATTGATTTGGGTCCTATGACAGGTCCCTCTGTTCTCATTCCATTAGAACAACCATGTGGTCTATCTAATGAAAGGCAATGTATTTTTTGAAGTCCTACCAAGCCCTGGCTCTCTGGTCACATTAGATCTTAATCTATGTGACAAACGTGAATTTAATTCTATGGTTATTTTAGTGTGTATGTATAAGAAGATGGTGTCCTTAAATTGAGTTGCAAAGGTAGGGCTGTTCATTACACAGAATATCTATTCACAAAGGCTTTTGTCATGGAAGTGCAATGGGTTTTTCAGAATTAAAGCACAAAATAAATCTTTTCATCCTGAAGGGCCAGGTTTAGTCCCATGGGAGTCTTCACCTCTCCCACATGAGAAGCTCTATGTAAATCTGAAGTGGAGTGGGTTCATCAGTGATTTCACTGGAACGCTATTCAGCATTGGGTAAGGCCAACCCATATCATCATATGTATGTTGCTGTATGCCTGTCAGGTGTACTCACTTCTATATAGTAACAAACTATAAACCAATACAAAACACAATGCTTTACTATGTACATAACAAGGTATTTATAACTCTGAATACATACACATTTTTCAATTTAAATAAAACATCATCTTTTAAAAATACGTTCTCTGGTATGAAGTTTAGAATCTGTATTTAGATAATTTCCTCAATGTACAGTAAAAAGTTGCTTCTTTCGAAAACATGACATCATCATATAAAATCATGATTTATGTGTCCTTTTCCACTTTAAAGTTTATTTATGTAACAAGGCTGTGCTTTCCTGTTAGCTGAATTATGTTTCTGACACATTCAAGCTTTGGTATTTTTGGATGTGGTGTTCCATTGTGGCAGGCACAGTTCACCATGAAAACATATAGAGCTTTGTGTTTAGTATTTGCTACTATATACTTAAAGTTATTTAGTATTTTGGGGTGAAATGTAATGAAGACCTCATATTGTTTGTCTGATGGTTTAATTTGGGGCACTATGTGTCAGGTGCTATCTCTCAAGAAACAAGCTTACTGGTGAAAATGTTAATGAATGAAATGATGCATTGTTTTGATGCCTCTAACTTTACATTGTGGCAGTCTCCACATCTTGAGGCAGTCTCCACATCATGAATCAGGTGCCGTACATTACAAAAGAAAGCAACTATTCACTTGCTTTGTAGGTGCAATAGTTCTCCAAACATTTGAATCATGTGTGTCACACTTTAAGAAGCAATGCAACTTTCCAACGCCTCTTACTTTGAATTCAGTCAGTCTTCATTTGTGTTAAAGTCTCCCTACATCATTTGCATATTAATTAGACAAGAGAAGTTAATTATAAAATACAAGTAAGGCTGTTGTTTTGTTGTCTCTGGGAAATTCGAATAGATTTTAACTTTCTGACAAGACCATTTTTCTTCTCTTCTCTTTGGGATCATTCCCTCAGTTGGCTAACATTGAACATTTAAAAAAGGCCCTTGAGGATGTAGCTTAATTAACTTTTCCCTCAGAATAAATGTTTTCTTGTATCAAATATCAACCTTCACTTTCCAATATCTTACAGTTTAAAGCTGCAGCACCAACAATTATTAAACATCTTGCTCCCAGACAGTTACAATATGACAAGGTAAATAAACCTGCACCTTAGTACACATAAGCTTTACATAAAGAAACAAATATCTAGACAATAATCTTGCACTCACAGGCAACAGACACGTAGTGACCCATAATTCATGCCATCAACATATGTAATCATGGCCAACATGCAATAAGCCCTTTGATGGCAGGACAATAACTTGCAACTCTCTGAGCCACCTCTCACATGTATTTCCTATTATATATCTCTCAGTGTGCCTACAAAATACCTTGCCACTCGTGTGTTAAAGACAAACTCCACTGTTTATGTGTGAGAATTAGCCATTATTCCATAACCTGCACATCGGGTGCACTATTTTGTATTTCAGCATATGTGGGCATGTGTACAATGCATATCCAAAGCCTTGGTAGCAGAGACGATCAGACACTCGAAGAAAATGGTAAGTTGGATGTTGGATTCAAATCTCTCTGCAGTGCTCTACCTTTATTATTTTACATTAGCAGAATAAAAGTAGACCACTGTCAATTGGTTTCATATATCAAGTAATGATCTGGATGTCACATTGATTGTACAGAAATGGATTACACCTCCCTGCCAGTACTCAACGTTGTTATCTTCTCTTCATAAGGCCAGAGCCCTTTGCCTGCTTAACCAGTCAGTGTGATGTGTTATCTTAGGGATGATGTTGTTCTTTCATGCTATTGTAATTATTATTCTATCCCTAAACTGTCCCTTCACTTTGATAAGCTTCCTATAAAGTGCAAATTACTGCATGATATTGCCAACAAAGTGCTCCTTGCAAGGTGTGTCACTGTAAATGAAACCTAAGACTGTTCTCTTAACACAAACTGATGATAAACAATTATGAACTGTGCTGCTGCCAGTTTGAGGAAGATGGCTAAGTGTAGGGAGAATCAAAGTTCAATTAAGACTGTTTCAAGTATAGGTGAGAGAGGTCCCAGAAAAATGCATTATTAAAGTTTATTTTAATTTCCACCTTTTACTTCCTCTGCTAGGATAAGGGTGCACCTGTGAGATGCAGGTAAACACCTGCCCACCTGAGAGATAGCACCTGAAACATTGGGGCTTTGAGAATATGCCACCGAAAGACTGTTGTTTTAGCAGTATCAAGTGAAAACAGGAGAAGCAGAAAGCACCATTATAAAATGGAACTTGATTTCTAAAAGTGCGTGACCGTATCTGTCGAAAGCATAATCCTATTAACAGAAAGCACAGACTGTGTTACATAAATGTTATAATTATGAAAGTCCAGTGATAGGACGTGTCAAGTGATCTGAATGTCACGGTCCAACAGTTTTCATGCTGTACATCTAATAAAGGAAATGAGTATTTTAATGTATGTAATGTTTTATATCTGCAACCAAGATTATCGTAAAAAGTTTTTAATAATATAGTGGCCTCAAATAATATTCTACAGTGTGAATATGTCAAAAAGCATTGATTCTTTTGTGTTGGTTTGAATAACAATGGTGTTTAGTTCAGCCTGATAATCTGCTAACTCCATATTGAGCTGAGTTAGGATAGCTCAGTGGCAACGTGCTCATCTTGGAAACAAAACTACACTGAGCAATACAGGTTCAATATTCAGTCCTGTTCTTGTGCTTAGAGGCTGTAGTCCAGTATGAACATAAACTAATTTTATTAATATTAACTCAGAGCCAGCTAGCCCTCCTTATGTTTGGAGTCTTCTAGGGGAGAATGCTATAAAAATACTTTTAAATTTGAAGAACACGAAATCAGGCGGCTTTACTGAAGATTAAAATGCAGTGTGGCCAGATGGTCTATTTTATGAGCCAGCTTCAAAGCAAATGTGTCCATTAGCTGGCACCTTTTGACAGTTGCTTTCTTATACAAATCAGCCATTACCGAGCATTAATGCAGTTTGCATAACTCATGTTCTGAGCTCAAGACCCAAGTTGAATTACATCATGTACATTTCCCTTGGTTTAAACAGCACATGTTATATAACATTAACTCCACATGCAAAAGAAGATAGTATTCATAACTCAGGAACCACACGAGCATGAAACTTAATGCGTTTCAAAGATCAATTCAAATGGTACATATGAATCAGAAATTATTAAAATAAAAAAATGTATAACTGTATGAAGCAATATGCCAAATAGGTATGTTGCATATCCAGATGTGTGTCTACAAGCACAGATTAAAATAATCTTGATTTAATTGAATTACCATATTGCTGCAATGAATAGTAGAAGAACAAACAACATGGCATCCTGCAGTCTAGGCTTGAAGTAGGTCCCCTCCCTTGTACATATGAAAAATAAAGAAATTATAAGCATCCAATAAAGTGTGGGGTATGTATTCAATGAAAGTGTCCCACTGTTGTGTAAGCGAATGAAAGGAAAGGATCCAGGCCAATCAAATCGTGTACCGTAAATATGACATTGGAAATTCTAAGCACATTAAAAACTGAGGGGATAGGATACTGACAGATGCTAGAAAGACCACCTTTTTAGGATTATTAAACAAGCGGAAGGCTGCTGAGCTGGAAATATCTGGAACAGGAGGGAGACTGAAGCTGCTGTTTCCACAGATATAGTTGGCAGTTCAGACTGTGACCAAGCACCCACACCTCATAGCCTGATGGGGAATATTTTTTTATAATTTGAAGCCAGTAGATGCCATAAATAAGGAGCTGAAAGTAGACATTTCTATTTACAGGAACACAGTGTGAGTGTACATCCCATGTAACCCCTCATCCTGAAATTGCAGTGACATTCATATGTGGGGAAGGGTTTTTACATTCATCATTACTTCCCTAACCCTAGTCCTGTAGAATTCTATTGCAAGGCATGTTGTAAATTGCACACACGTGTTAGCAGTCCACAGCACAATGCCTAAAGAAGGAGCAAGAGACCTGAAACGTGTCTTTGATTCTAGCATGTCTGTGTGTCATTGGAGAAAGTGTTTGCATCATTTTCAAATGTAACGTCGGTTTAATTTGAAAATATGTTAATGTAAATGAAGTATTGCTGATAAGTGGCAGAAATGAAATTAGCAGACTTTTTGTAATTTAGGCCTTAATGTATATATATAATTTATTATGTAAAATAACCAGAATCCCGAGGTACCAGCAACAAAGGAAAAATGTGACAAAAAAACAATCTTTTTATTGAAAAAACAGACAAAATCTGACAGATCATCAAATCAACCTCACACAGAATTCGCACCCCACTGCACAACAGCATGCTCACCGCCTCTTTGGACTGAATTATCTTTCCTCTGTCCCACAGACCTCTGAAAAATAATTGCTTCCCTCAAACCTACTTCCTACTCTGATAGTATTATCCCAGCCTCCATCATAACAAATATTGATGGTCCCGGTTCTCAATGCACGCTCAGCATCATTAATGACTGCCATAAGAAGGGTAATTCCTGGACACCCTCAAGACTCAGCTCATATGATCTCTTTAAAAACAACAGACCCTAGACCTGACCTGGTCAACTATTGGCCCATTACGACCTTCACATTTACTGGCAAAATCTTGGAAAAAGTAATTGCTACACAATAACTCACCAGAATTGAACAACTAAGCCTCCCACACGACTATCAGTCAGGGCTTTGCCCCAAGTGTAGCATTGAGGCAGCCACCATTCAGGTGGTAGATAATGGCCTCCAAATCATGGATAAAGGCGACTAATGCATCCTTGTCCTTCTTGACCTCTGAGCTGCATTTGACACTATATACCACCATATCCTCCTCTTCCTCCTCACCAACAGGATGCGATTCTATGCAACTGTTCGGAATTGTCTTACCTCCTACCTCTTTAGCAGACACCAGGCCGTCCAGATGAGCATATTGCATTCTTACTGACCCCAGTCTCCCGTGGAGTCCCCCAAACTCCCATCATCTCGCCAATCAGTTTTAACCTGTACATGGAACCTATGAGCACACTCATTAAAGAACCAATTACAGCCATCCATCAATACACAAATGATACTCAGTTGTATATGAGAGTAAAAAGCCCACAGTACATCAGTTGCCTCTGTGATTACCTATCCATCATCCAGTCAAACCTAACCCATCGAAGACCAAATATGCCCTCATCAGTCACCCAGCTGAACAGCAAATTGTCCAGCAGTGGTTCAATAAAATGCACCTAGAAGGATTTGATCTGCAACTCTCAGATTCAGCAAAATCCTCAGACTTCTCCATCGATATCAGCTTGTCTTTTTAGAAAGAAATATCCAAGAAGGCCCAAATGGCCTGACGCCAAATTGCAACCTTTCATAAAATCAAACACTTCATCTCACTGCAGGACTTCCAGACCATAGCACATGCCTTTGTGATCTTTAGCATTGATGGGGGAAATGGCCTCTGGACCATGCTTTCAGCCACTCACTTGCCTCCCCAAAAAGCAGTTTACCATGATGCACAACGTCTTATTACAAGTGTGTAGAAATTTGACCAAATCACCCTTGTCCTAAGCAAACTATATTGGCTTCCTCTCCAGGCCAGGATACTGTTCAAATGGCATGTATCATCTACAAATCAGTCAGGACTACCACACCAGTGTACCTGGTGTCGATGCGCCACATATCTGGTGGCACAGACTCCTCGCGCAACAAGTTGACTAACCGGCTCAAATCACAACATGCCTGAAAAGAGAGGACCCACAAACAGACCCGCAAACAATCCTCCTCTTGTCACACACTCACTCTTTGGAGGTTCATCCCGGTATTGGCACGGACTGCCCCAACACTCTCAAAACATGGCTTTTTCAACAACACCTGACCAAAGACTATCACAATGGATGTAAAGACCAACACACAGACCATGACTCTCAGTACTGGACTACCGTTAAAAGATGCCAGGACATATGATGGCTATCCACAACCTTTGCAGTACTCTTCTGCTCTCGAGCTAAGCCTGTGCTTTAAATAATAAAATAAAATAAATACAAATAAGTGGGTGTGTGATAGAAATAGTTGGATAAATGCGGGCATGTCATTTTCATTTTCATTTTTGTAGACGAGCTGTCTGTGATTAAGTAGCATTGTTGTGACTTCCCCTGCATAAAGCTGGAGACCACCTTTGGAAACCACCTTTGATTTTATTTCACTTTTGATTTCTTTAAATCATTTGAGTTTTTTTATTTTTTAAACCTTTATTTAAAAGAGTGCATTCAACATTACAGCAAGAATAATGCAAACAATAACTAATAAAGTCAGTTATACATTTGTGATACAACGGTTAAGAGCTCAGGCAAAGCTCAGTTCATCATGATACCCTACCGGCTGGATATAAAGTGGATCCAGTAACAGTGATATTTAGTTTTTTGTGTCACGCTTCACCAGATGACTCCTTGGCACTCCTTGGCACTGTCAGTACACAATTGGGTGGAGATAACGTAGCTTCGATATGGGGACCATATGCGCTTGGGGCGAGAGTTAATAGGCCGTAACACGGCCCATCGCTCTTCCATGTCTGATGCCCAAGTGACAGCTTTGAGCCATTGGGAGACAGTCGGCTGGCTGAATGGAGCCATAATAAAAGGATACATCGGACAGCCAGTAACATACATAGACTTGCAAGCCTGAGGAGACCACCGCATAATTGCTTAAATTGATGGAACAAGCAGATTGAGGGTGTAGGGCATAATTCCGTGTTCAGTACAGTCAACATGGTTTAGCAAGCTCCCACCCAGAACACCTTGAGCGACGGACAGCTCCACAGTTTATGTATATAGTTTGCTTGAGTTGCAGAGCACCTAGGACATGTGGTCTGGTGAGTGAGTTCAATGTGCTGAAGACGGGCAGGGATATAATGAAATCGATGCAATACTTTAAATTGTATCAGACGTAATTTCGAGTTTGTAGACACACAGATTCCCATATCTCTTAAATTATATGTTCCCTGAGATCTTTAGCTCAGGACTCTCTTAGCTCATCTAGATGCTTACTGCCCTGATCTTGCAGTGCACCGTACAGCCTAGCCACCATCCCTCCTGAAGAAGAGCCTCTCATTATGGTGTCAAGGAGTGTGTCATCGGACGGCTCTACTGGGAACATTTTCCATGCACCTTTGAGTGTGTGGTGGAGTCCTGCATACTGCAGCCTCTGACCCAGTTGCCTATGGGGAGGTTTAGTCAGGTCTCGGTACTCTATAAAGGAGTTAATTTTATATACATCTCCGATCATGGCATACCCTTTGTTGGCCCACTGAAGTACTTCTATTTTTCTTATATTGGGGAGTGATGGGATGAAATTCCATAGTGGCATGTGTTTATGGTATGGTCTAGAGTTGTTTAATGTCCTCTAAACTTTATCCCATGCCAGGGCCGTAACAGTCACAGGGTCCATGTCTGTCCATGTTTTTGGTCCGGTGGGAGTATTAATGAGCACACAACATGGCACCGGCATCAAGCCTCTCTAATTTTAGGTGAGGATGTTGCGCGTCAGTATCAAACCATAAGCCGCGTAATGCGCGTGTGCCGCCACACAGTAGCGCTCAAAGTTAGGGGCTGAAAGGCCCCCCTTATCATATGGTCTGGACAGTTTATCCCATTTAAGGAGCTGCCGGGCCACAGCGGAAATGTTGATAAAATAGTATAGCAACTTGGGAAGTACCAGCATTTTTAGGAGTGTGACACGCCCTGTGATGGTGATTGGTATCCGGTCCTGAATCCTTGTTCGCAGGAGCTGCTGAGCCCCACAGTCCCTCCAAGATGTGTAGTCCACTACTGACTAGAAACAGCAGAGGTCTCAACACCCCCGAGGGAAAGGAGAAGTGGAAGTGGATAAAACACGTCACTCACACTCTAACTAGCTGAGTGAGCACATACAGAGGATGAGAAAAATAAAGATATTATTTCCTTTCTGCCAAAAGTAACCCCTCCAAAATCCCCCTCTCGCTTCTATACCTGTGATCCCTCCCTGGATTGTTGGAAGACAAAATTAAAAAAGGCTCCTTGCTGCAAGACTTCTCATTCCAAACCTTACTCAAGAGGTGTCACACTCACCTGTGTCTCTGCAGGAGCGATGGATGAGCCTCCCTTGACCCCTGAGTTCTCACTTCCCCTGTTTTCACCCGGAGGGATTCCTGTCAAATACAAGGCAAACACTTAGACCTGAATTCACCTAATTCCCCTGGGCCCTTCCCTATACTTTAAGGTGTGCTGTGATGTCCCCTAAGGGTTTACCTTGATCTTTAGTAAGGTATGCACTCCATCCTGCATTCACAGGGGCGCGATTCGCTCATATGGATGATGCCAATGTCTGTTGGCTGAGTTCAGATGCCACACGCTGTTATATGCCTTCACAAGGCGCCAGTTTCTTCACTGGCTAGAAAGTCTTTTCCAAGTGAACGTTGCATAGAGACTGTTTAGTGTCCTGAATTGTTCGTATTGTCCTTGTTTGCCTAGGTATTTTGTGGGTGAATAGCACTGCGTGCTGAAGTCAGCTGCTGGTAGGTAAGCACAGCGCCTTAAATCCGAGCCCGCCTGGTAATGTCTCTCCTTTTTCTTCCCTTGCAGGAGTGGATTATGTGATATTAGCACCTCGAGTCCGGGTTCAGTGCTACCGAAGACTTGGTGCTCTGGTAAGTTTGCACGGAGATATTGGTAAGTATATACTGCATTATTAGGGCGAGCGCAATGACCAATGTCTCTTCTTTCTTTTGAAGTGGTTTGTGCGCTCGCACAACTCACCTGGATACCAGCGTCGCGAAGAAGATTCGGTGAGTATGTGCAGCGTTATAGCAGTGCGCGCTCTAACGCTGTTCTTCTTTGTTCTTACAGATGCCTATGTTGAAGTGCCCTCTTGAACGGAGATAGCCACGGCGTGGAGAAAACATGGAGTACCTGTAAGCTGAAGCAGAAGGATCCGAAGCAGGTAAACAGAATACGATGTTCCGGAGCAGGTAAGCTGAAGCAGGATGATCCCGGAGCAGGTAAGCTGAAGCAGGATGATCCGCAGCAGTTAAGCAGAAGCTGGCTGATCCAGAGCACGGCAAGTGTGTTGCTGATGCAGCTCACAGTAAGCAACACGAAGCACTGGAAGATTCTTGGGTGTGGCTTATATAGCCAGCCACACCCAAACACTAGAGAGCTCATGGATTGTCATGCACTTCCTGTTTGACAACAGGAACTGGTTACCAGGAAGTTACTACAAACACTAGGAAGGAAGTAAAGGATGGATCTGCTATGGGTTCTTTGTGTACCTATGCCAGGCCTGCCAAGCCTCCGCCCAGCTTGCCCCAACTATTTGCCTGATAGCCATGACAAGAGGAGACTTCTTTTGAACTTGCATTAAATCTTAAAAGACTTCTCTTAATCTTAACAAAGAATTTTGAGTTCAATAAATAGTAGTTGACTGCAATACTGACTCCATAAAGAGCTGCTTTCCTTAGAAGAAAATAGGTTAATCTTTAAATCTTCAAAAGGTTTCAGTTTACATTTTTCAAAATCAACTTGCACATTAAGTGTTATTTTCCTCCATTAGCAGTGAGGTCACCGTTAACTCAGCAGTGTCCTTTTACACATTCCCTTCATATCACACAGCTTTTACAGTTCAAAAAGGGTTAATCAAACTCTCATTTGCTCGGTGCGGAAATACTTGAAATGCGCTGCTCTCTGCTTTGGAGTCACTATCTCTGAGACAATGCGCGAGGGAGTCTTGTATTCAAGAGCGTGCTGCTCTCTGCTTCAGAGTCACTAGCTCTGTGAGCATGCGCGTCAGAGTCTTGTACATTGCTCATTAACTCCATCAATGATTTTCTAAAAGACTAGCTGAGTAGGATTAACAGTACGCAAAGAATGGATGAGCCGATCAATCTCCCGATCCTTCGGGTTTGTAAAGTTGTCCGGGAGGTCCTTGAAAGAATCGCTCAATTATATGACCCAACTGGGCTTATGAGTCCTTCATGAGACCAGCTGCTCCCTGAAAAAGACACTAATCTCCAGAGCCCGTGTGCCAACGAAAGTGAATAATTACTGTTGCGTGTGCACCCCAAATAAACACAATTTGCTGCTTTTAACAGTTCTTGCCTCACACGGATTACACGCAGATCGCGGCTCACTTCCGGATCCTGGGCGAGAGCACGAAGAGAGTTATAAACTCTCACTGGAGTTACACGTTGCTCCGGGTGACAATTAACTTAACCTTCCTCAGTTACCTTCTGACAGATGCTAGGATGCTTTTGAAGAGGAAAGTTTTTTTCTAACTCACGGATTGCCTAAACTTACTAAGATGAACTGCTAGAAACTTTAAAGACATTTTTTGACTGAAAACTGTAGCGCTGTTACTGATTCAAAAAGTCTCTCTTCTCAAAGAGCTAGAGCACTGCGTTTCCACCAGTTTCACTCCGTGTCTTGTCCCAGGTTGCTCAGAATCCAAACTTGTTCCTTCACCAGCCAGGAGAAAGTTACAGAGGGTCAACATAGGGCCTAGCTCAAGGAGTACTTACAACAGGACCTTCCTGTTAAGGAGAGGCCATTGAAAAGCAGTTTAGAATCCCCCTTCAGTCTCCTACTACCCACAACCTCCAATCAGCTTGCAGGGTCTTCATATCCAATCAATTCCCAGCTTTCTCAGCACCATGTTGGCTTGGAACTTCTCGCTCTAAACCATAGGGATGAAGGACAAACTAACCTGAAATATAGTTGAAATTACAACACAAATTAATTACAGTATTAATAGCGACAATTAGACAGGAAACCTGACAATTGGGAGTTTTACCCAAATGCGAATTTTGGCCTGTAGCTGGGGCAGATAGTCGCCATGATTGCGTGCATATAGGGAGACTTTCTGAGGAGTTACAGTTATCCCTAAGTATTTTATTTCTAGAGGTGACCAAGTGAAGCCCATTAGGTCTTATGGGGGATTAGTGGCGTCAGTTAGTGGAAATAGTTCTGACTTAGCACAGTTTACACAAAGCCTAGACATAGTGCCAAACCTCTGGACGGTTTGCATAATTCGGCCAGATGTCTGGCAAGTTTCAGAGGGGCAGGGAGGCTGTTCCAGAGGGAGGCCCCAGCTGAAGAAAGAGATCGACCACCAACAAGTTGCTTGGAGAAGCGACTGACCCTGAAGGAGTTGGAGGTGGATGAGTGAAGAGCTCGAGAAGGAAGATATTTATAAAGAGAGAGTTGAAGGTATTGGGGACCCCGACAAGTCCAGCATGTCCTTAACATCGTCATGAGGTATCATGTACCATTTAGCAGCGCTACTGCCCCACCATTTTTTAATTTAGCCCCTAACATTGCATACATAATAGGATCCCCTGACACATAGTAATAACACTGTGTCATTATTTACATATTCTTTGAACACAGATCGTAGTTTGTAAGTACCAGGTAAACAGATTTAGACCATGTAATCTTACTTATGGTTACAATGATACCACTATTCACCATTCCCCCTCATATGTCCTCACTGTTTATTCTCCTGTTTAATTCTATCTGGATTTGCTCCTGGCATATACAAAATACAAACTTTAAAACGTTATGGGTATGTACAGATCTCCTTTAAATTTATGTTATGATACTATTGTGTGTATTAACTATTGGGTAAGGGTGTGGGGGGTCACGATGTGAATGTATTGTTTATTAGATCTAAGAAATGTGGCGCATATCCCTTATGATGTAAATGTATCCGAAATGCATTGGCTTACTGTGCCAAGACATTGATCTGGAAATGCACATTGCTTTCTGATTAAAATTTGAAACTGTTTTACTCTTGCAAGTTCAAATATAATATGGTTCTATGAAAAGAGAACAATTGAAAACAATTACTGAAAATTGCTGCAGCTGTCTTGTAAGAGCACGTCATGAGCGAACCATGGATTAGGAAGATTTCCTAGTTCTAATTTTTGCTAGTAAAAAATGCCTGAAACACTTGTGTACAAGCGTGATACAAAGAAAAATATCATATCATATCATATCATATCATATCATATCATGCCACAAATAGAAAATGCCCTATCTGCCAGCCGCATTGTGCTATAAACTCCCCAGCCAAAACCCTCTTCAATGTAATAGCATTTATCAAGTTGGCTTTGCCTAAAAATGCCAGTAAAACATGGGAGAGAACATCCAAAAAGAAATTCCCCTTTCCTGGGAACTAGCTTTGCATGCACACATTTGTACCCATTCATCCACCAGTCCCTCAACCAGTGACTGTGGGGTGTCTTAACTCACTCATCCAAGCCCTGTAACATCACTAGGCATTGCTGGCAGCAGAAACATCAGAATGGCCACTGGAAAGCATGCTGCTCGCTCAAAATCATCCAAAAATGCTCAGTAAAAATCTGAAAGATAGGCTGCCATCCACTTTTGCTTATCTTAGTGAGCACAGGAGATCACTGGCCAAAACCACCATTGAGCTATCCACCAAGTAGCCAGAAACCACTTGGAAATAGCAATGCTGATTGCCAAAAGAAACACAGAGATGTTTGGGAAACTGTTTCTTGATTGTCAAAAATGTGTTAAAATCATGGCTCACAAAGCACCTAAAAGATCCAACCTCTTTGTTGGGTGTTCCACATTACTCTACAGCAAGAATCTACATCAATACAATGTCAGCAAGAATCATATGTTCTCAGAGCAAAATCCCCTTTTTTAAAGATACTGATGGAAAGACAGCAGTCAAAATGGGTGTAGTACCGTTACTCGCCTCTGTCAGCTGCTGGCGATTTATAATTCTAACAGGAGAACTGGTGTTTCAGAAGTTAAATATGCCAAAGAAGAGAATTCCATCAAAATGCTATATAGAGTGCCACACATTGATTTAATGTGGAAAAAGACTTGATTTAAGATATGTTGCTTATTTTAAGTTTATAAATGTTATATATTTTCACAAGGAAGTATGTACAATTGATCAGAAAGTAACTTAATGCAGTTAAAACTTCAAGAGGTCTTCTGTCCATGAAAACCCTTAACACTTGTGCCTTCTCACCAACAAGAGAGGATGTTGCATGGACATGTTAATCAAAAGGGAGGAGATTCCTCTGCTGGCAGGAGGAAAGGGTCAATAGAGTCTTTCAACTGAATAGAATATGCTGATTTGGGTGTGCCTGGTCAACAACTGCTCTAGCAGGAAGGCAGGCCATGTCACCATCTGACTCACCCAGCTCTGTGGGGCGGACCAGACTGAGATGTGAATTGGATGGAAAGCAAATGTATGTTTTATAAAAATGCTTATAACAAATTGTACCAAGCTGACCAAAATGTTACACTTTGAGACGGTTACAATGAAAAATTCGCTCACAATTTAAGACTAAGCTGGACGCCGGGCGATGTTCTGAGACCAAACCCCAGAATTTATTAATATTGTAGGTACGGTGTTTATGCTATGAACATAATAATCTACAGTAATATGCCCAGAGAGGATCTGCATGCATGTGTAAAATTTGGTGCAGAACCAATATTGAGAAATCTACCAAAATCGCGAATAAGTTGTCATTTCTGAACTAAAGCTCTTGGGAAGATCAGAGTTGGACAAGAATGTACCTTAAGTAATCTGTGATGTGTATATTTATTATGAACAAGTTGTGCACCTTGGAAATATGTTTGTTATGAAAAATAGATTTTCTCTGTAAAAGCAAAAGGAAGGGATTTCTTTTGGACTATAAACATAACATCATGATGACACCTCATGACACGCTGATCCTTTCTCCAGTCAAAAGACAGAGAATTCTCTAACCTATCAAATCCTTAGGGGGCTGGGGATGTAGAATCAGCCTCCACACCCACTTTGGAAACAAATAAATAGTAACTGCTGCGACCTAGATAGGACACTCATTTTTTCCACTACTCACCGATTCCTGCGAAGCACTCTGCCAGACCAGATCCAGATAATATCCAGATAGAGACTCCAGATCTAGATCCAGAGACCAGAACTTAGAATCCAGACTCTAGAATCAAGCTCCAAGAACACTGAAGCAAAGGCCTAATTCACAAGCTGAATCATTCTCAGCAGGTCTTCAGGATCTTTTGCAACCTGATTCTAGCCCCTAAACTTCCACGGGGCCTAACCAAACCATTCAACAGCCTTGCTGAGCTGTGTTTCTTCAAGCTAAGAACCCTGTGCTAGAACCCAGATCCAGACCCAGAGAGAGCAGTGCTGTAACCAGACCCGTCAGATCCAGTTCAAGAGACCCAGACGGCTGTGCAGTGCTGAACGCAGAACCCAGAGGGCCTGAGACCTGTCCCGTGGCAAGAGTGAAGCCAAACCCCTTGACCAGATATTTGACGAGGCCAATTCCATTCCAAAGCCTTGGAGTGAGTATCTAGTCTAGAACTGTCCATAACCAATCTCTTAGTTTAAAGTAATCCTCTTCCAACCATTTTAACCTGTCCAGAACTGCATTATAGACTCTTGTGTCTATCCTGTTGATTCCAAATCTGTAACGCTCAATCTGTCATTTCTGAAATCTTGATTTTATTTCTGCAAAATCTACCTTCACAAAAACATCTGTAACTTTTGAACCGCACGTCCTAGAAGCGAAATTTAACTGTAATTCTAAGGCTAGGATCCTAATCTTCCCAACAAACCCAAAACGACATTCCAATTCATTACAGTTTTTCCATAATTGCGATTTACGCACGCAGAAAAATTGCCGCAAATTGCAATTTGGCTCAATTTCATTTTCTGTCAAAATAGCTGCTCCTTGTTCTCAATTGCTGAAATTCATTTTCAATCCGATAATCATTCATGAATCATTGTTAGTGTTGACCTGTACCAATCCAAAGTAATTCTCACTAGTGCTGAATCTCCTTTAGTGAATTAAAATCAATTTAGCAGATTTTCCCATCCATTGCAATCACATTCCAAAGCGTTTTTGTCTGTTTTAAAATCATACCTGTTTTCTCTAAGCTTGCTGGGGGGAACTGGAATTGAACTGCATTCTTGATTGTATTCCTGAAACCTGTGTGCCCTCATTTCCACCTATTCATATTGCATAGGGGGGGAGTGAGCAGTCACAGGGGAAAAGCGACCATATTATCTTTTGATTGAAATCATATCAAGTCTATTTCTGTGTTGCATTCTTTCCCATTATTGCATTTCCTTGAATCACATAAAGTATTCTCTGCTACAGTATCCTTCATATCCATACTCCATAAGTCAGTAAAGAGATTGTTACTTTTGTAATATTATCCATTGTTGATTACCGTCCATATTCATAAGTGTGCTATTCAAATATTATTTTGTTCATAAAAGTGTGATATATATATATATATATATATATATATATATATATATATATATATATATATATATAGTTTAATTATTCAAATAAACCTTTTAATTAGCAAAACAAACCTACTTCTTGGCTCAGTGAGGTCGGGGAGATCCAAAGAGAGGGGCGTTATATAAGGGTTCATCATCTAGATTTAAAGAACTTTTGACGTAAAAATATATAAATAAGGGCTTCCATTGGGCATCCCCTACTAAGCATTGACTTAGTTGGAGTGCTGAATTGAAGTTACTTACATGACGGCTGGGGAACTTTAAATTGGAGTGGTGAAACATTTCCCACACATATGCTGCAGTGACCAAAGCTACTGAGGAAGCCAAAACCAACCAAAGGAGATTTGGATGGTTACCACCCCAGAGATTTTGGGAATAATGGGATAAAATGGTGCACCAACAGTACACAGGAACATTTGTCAATGCATTTACATGATATCTTTTCCCACAATGTATGCCAGTATTAAACCATGTACATGCTGTTTGTGCCTATACATTTCCATGATGGCTGAACCAATGCTTGCAAATATGTAGGCATAAAAACATACTCATGTTTACTTTGCACATAACATCAGTAATGATTTTATAAGAAAACATATCCATGCAGGTGCTGCATACATATTGCAGAATTCCCATATAAGGACATACTTCTGTTGTCTTTGCCATTAAACATGCCAAAATAAGTAAACATGTCCAAACTGGGTGCACATAGTTGGCCAGTCTAGACACTTAATAACAGATCTCATGTTGCTTTACCCTTGATGCTCAATTAAAAGTGGCATGCCACAGTTATAAATAGCTAGATTGGGTGCAACAAAGTGTCATTCTGGCCCCGTATTAACACTTGTCATGCTTACTTTATCAATGATGGCCAGAAATAAATTCCATGTCACAGTAAGAAACATCTAGACTGGATGCACTACAATGCAAGCCTAGATATGTAATACCACTTATCATTCTTACTTTATCATAGATGCTCAGAATAAAATGCCATGCCACTGTAATAAATAGACTGGATACACCAGAATTCCAGTCTAACTATGTAATAACACATGTTGTGCTTTCTTTAAAGTAGATCTCTAGAATAAAATGCAATGCCATTGTAATAAATAGCTGCATTAACTGCATTGAAATGACAGTCTAGTCACATAATAATACATATCATGCTTGCTTTATTATAGATGGCAATAAAAAATTTTTATGCCACAGTAATAAGTGGATAGACTGGCTGCACCAAAATGATAGTCTAGCCAGATAATAACATGTAATATGCATGCTTTAACATGTATGTCCATTTAAATTGTTGTAGTACCATACCCCCAGACCTCCTACTCCACCCCTACCCCATCCCACCGCTCCCTCCCTTTATCCCATTTCCCCCAACCCCACCAACCAAAATCATCTCTTGGGTCCAGCACAAACACAAGCACACACACATTTACACAATTTTCACTTGCTCATTTACACATATCAGTCACAAGCTCATTCACGTGTGTACCCATAGACGATACACTCACACATTCACAATCTCACCCAGCCACCCATACATCATACACTCACATATTTACAAACACATACACAATACATACCCTTGCATGCACACAAGCATAGATACATACAAATATGCATCATAAACATTCAACACCATTGCACGATTCCAAAAGAGTTTTTCTCACCTGTTTCCAGAATATTTCACCCTTCCCCCGAGGGAGTCCTCTGCAGGCAGTCCTCTGGCCCTCGCGCGCCATGCAGACAGGAACCAGGAAGCAGTAGAGTGTCCTGCTTTCTGTCATGGGCAGTGGCGTCAGAGTGCCTCCATCTTGCACCACAAAAGAAATCATTTCTTTCTGAAGACTGAGAGGTGCCGCTAAGAGCTGAGGCGGTGGGGCCCCCTGCACCACTGGGGCTACAGAGGACCACACTATGCCAGTGAGCTAGAGCCCATTCTCTTTTTATTAACTACCTAATGCTTTTTTAAACTGCCTTGTTCCGAAACATGTTCCGCCTAGAAACACTTGTGTACAGGCGTGTTAAAAATGCTGCACCATATCATAATAGAATATAACTTCCTTTCTGCAATCCTGTCCTATGGTACACCCTAATTGCTCTACATGCACACAAGATCTCATAAAGCAAACATGTTCCCCCCTCTAAAAATAACCTTCCATGTGCATGCCATTTGCATTCTCTTTCCACACTACATATCTTTTTTCACTAGTCCTTCTCTTCTGCAGTCTAAGTCATACATACCGTACCAAAGGGAAAATATGCCTAATTATAGACCAACCATGCACTGTGAGACAACTACGTTTTGGAAAGAGTGCAGTATTTAAGTCATATATGTAATAAAATAATGTTTTATTGTAAAAGTTAAGTGTCACACGTTCCTTAGTGGTAAACTTCAAAGGTTCTATGTGAAAACCTAGCGTGTAAAATGTCCTGAGGGGGTCAATGATTATTTTCCTGACTCCTGAAAATCTTTTGCAACATATTCTACAAGTTATGCTATTCACTATTCTAAACTTATTTCCTAGAATATTTGGGGAAAGTGCACGATTATAGTCAGGGTGCACATTTGAGTAAATATCACCCTCTTGTTACTTTTTCATGTTGAGATTGTCACTGGATACCACTTTGTAATTGAAGGCAAGTCCCTGAGCGCCCACACCAGAGAGAATACAACACGCTCGGGAAGAAAGGCCGAAGTCGATCTTGTAAGGATAACAATTTTAATCTCACATGCAGATGAGAGCAACAGCAAAGAACTCTGCTGCTAGAAACGTTCTGCCAAAAAGCAGTAAAAGCAAAATCTTATAAGGAAAAACATCTTCATACATGATGCAATACATATGGTAAAATCCCATGCGGCTGGGATGGTGGGCGCCTATACATAATCTGCCTGCTCTATAAGAGATGCCAGGCAATTGGTTCCAGCCCAATCCATCTGTCTTCCACCACGTGGGTGCAGCAGTGATCCTCTTCTTCTCACGTCGAAGGTCAAAGAACATATTAACTACACGTCTGACATAAAGCAGTTTTATCAATATACTGGACTCAAGACCTGCAAGGTTCTGAGACACTCTAACCCTCACACACACATTTTACTCACTCCCTTCCGCCCCATCCGGCTCCAAGGTCTCCATCCTCATTGTGAACTATAATTTATCCCTCCCAACACATCACAATACAAATCACACAACTGTCACTTCAACGATGTGCCCTGTACATTCTCTTTGAACATTTCAGGACTTGTTACTTTGGGGTTGGTGGTCAAAGGGCACCTGGTGCCATGGAATTCAGGGGTCTTAGGGTCTAGTCAGTTACATGGGCTATAACTCGTGGTCACCTGGGGATGGGCCTGGTCATGCTTTCACCAGTGTGAGATAACATGCATACCAGGCGGTGTCAGTCTGTGATCACGACCTTGTAGGGCACATTCCTCTTGAGTACAAAACACAACTTTGCAACACTGTTAGAACAATTAATAGGTGTTGTGCCAGTTGGGGTGTGGGCTGTCCTCATGGGAGCTCGGGCATGGCTGGAGATTACCTTTGCCTCTCAATTTGGGACTAGTGCATACAATGCCTCATTCACCAAGCAGGCCTTGCCTTCGACCTATGGTTACTAATATCTACGCAAAATAACAATGCTTCTTGAGCACTGCACTATACTACGTTGGTTGATTATATTTGATTATATTGGAATTGGGTCCTTTTGTATTGGGAGGTGGTCCTCTCACCATTCCCTCTCCCCATGCTCATCAGAGTTCTTCAAATGCATCTCACCTCACTCTAAAGTCCATAAGGGGGTGGGGCAGGACTACCCCCTTCCGAACATTCCCCCCTTTCAATACTTCTGCAGTAACAAACTCTGCTATACCTGTGCACTCCTGTACTCTCCTCTCTGCTTCCACATATGGCTGGGTTCCCTTCATTAACACCCTGGCCCTGCATACTGACCACAAACTCTCCCTCTATGAGCATATTCCTAAGGTGGGCAAGTCATATAGATGCACCTCCCATCCCCTGCCAGGTCCACCCAAACCTCTCTGTAATTTTGTGTTGAATAGATGGTCAACTTCATCTCCATATACAGGATGAGCAGCATTTCATGCTTAGAGGCACAAACCCCAATTGATACCATCATTCTTGCGCTATTATGTGCCGCATTGGCACAACATCAAAAGCCCCGTTGACAGGTGCAAAAAATAACAATGATGAACACAATGATTAGTATTAACATCTTCATGATCACTCCGAGCCACAATAGAGCCCAGCTGGAAACTACAATATCACAATATCCAACCCATTCCAAAATCCCAAGCCTACCTGAAAGTGCGCGATGAATGCAGTGAACATACAAAAAATACCTTCCACCTTGTAAAGGTCTTGAACTATTTCAAAGTTACTGTGCCAGGCGCAGTCTCCAATCCAGGTGCAAATTATTCTGGTTCAACAAGACCCGACGGCATGAGGACACACATGAGACACTATACCAGGGTGGAACGCGGGCACTTCTACAGTGTTCAAAATAGTACACAGGAATACACAGGAGTAGTCCAAAGTTGCAAGCTCGAAGAAGTAAACCAAAAGTAACTCCAATACCAGAAATAATGTTCCAGATAAATCGTACTGAAGCCAAAGTTTCCAAAGCAGCGTTGCAAATCACAGGGCAGCCAAAATTAGATCAAGGGATAAGCAAGAATCAAAAGCCTTCGGGTAGAGCAGAGATCAAGTAACCGGGAGTTCAGTATCAAGAATTCTGGATAGACAGCAGTGAAGGGACAGGCAGAAGCAGTCCAGGTTAAATGTTGCAAAGAGATCACATAACCTGGCGTTCAGTATCAAGAGGTACTGGGAAAACAGTAGTGAAGGGGCAGGCAGAGGCAATCTGGGAAACGTTGTGAAGAGGTCAAGAACAAAGAACGGCAACAGGGAAAACACTTGCTGACCATATGAGTTTAGGAGCACCGGGTCCGCAGCTTGCCGATTTCTTATGTTGAAGCACAGCAGTGACCGATGCAGCCTGCCACACATGCACACAGAGTGTCCCTGTCACATGTTTCAGCATTGCCCACCAGGGAATCCTGGGGATTGTAGTGTGCTTCCGAACGCAGTGTTTTCTCCGCATACCCAGCCTCCAGTGAAGTCGCCAGTCCGGCTGCACACTGCAACAGTGTCCAGGAAAACTTGAGGTCATGACACCTGCATTCCTGGCAAAAGTAAAGATGCAAAAAAGGATTCTGCTGAGCTGAGGAGCCTGTATTCTTCTGGTATTTCAGCAAGCAATTTAGAAGAGTCTTTAGATATGTAATTCGATCTTTTCATCCTCTTTGGTTGTTGGAATTGCCCTTTTTCTGGCAGGATGTGGTGCTCTTGTGTGGACAACAGGCTCTTATCTTCATTTTTGACTATGGGGAGACTAGTTGGCCCCTTGGTAGGCACTGCTCCCACCTTCAGATGTCCTTCTCGGATTACTAATAGCGCTGAATGCAATGTGGCCAGAGAACAACAGCCCCTCCACGATGGTGGGAGGTGCAAGTAAGCTTGTTGGCCACAGTCCCAGTAGTAATGCATCATCAGCACTGGTTCCTTCTTCATGTCTGTGATCAGGAAAGTGAAGAGGGATGGGGAAGTCTACTCCCTCCTCCCCCTCCTATGAAAATCATGACGCGGAAGAAGGCCAGGAAACACTGCAATCACCCATTCTATTTTGGACCGATTCCCAGTGGTCCAATGATTAACAAGTATGTCGAGAGATACCCACTGAGCCAGCCATATGCCTTCAACCAGCCCTACAGGCCGGTGTGGTACAAATTTACCCCAGCGTGGATGAGGAGTCCCAGGTCATAACCAAAGACACCTCAGTTGGCAGTCTTGATAAAGCACCAAGAAACTATGTTGCTGACATTGTTAGAGATACCACAACATAGCTGCGTTAGACATGAAGCAAACATGCCACCCGCACTTCGGACACAAACACGCACTCGAATATATGAAGAATGCGAGCGTTCAGTTCTATAAGTAGAGGACAGACAGATACATATACTGTCATTGCTTTTATTATTTTTATCATTAGCCAAATGCAGCAATGCAGAAACTGCAAGAGCAAGAGATCCTGAGCAAAGCTTGATGATGCTTACATTCGAATAACCCTATGGAACTGCAATCACCCATTCTATTTTGGACCAATTCCCAGTGGTCCAATGATTAACAAGTATGTCGAGAGATACCCACTGAGCCAGCCATATGCCTTCAACCAGCCCTACAGGCCGGTGTGGTACAAATTTACCCCAGCGTGGATGAGGAGTCCCAGGTCATAACCAAAGACACCTCAGTTGGCAGTCTTGATAAAGCACCAAGAAACTTTGTTGCTGACATTGTTAGAGATACCACAACATAGCTGCGTTAGACATGAAGCAAACATGCCACCCGCACTTCGGACACAAACACGCACTCGAATATATGAAGAATGCGAGCGTTCAGTTCTATAAGTAGAGGACAGACAGATACATATACTGTCATTGCTTTTATTATTTTTATCACTAGCCAAATGCAGCAACTCAGAAACTGCAAGAGGCAAGAGATCCTGAGCAAAGCTTGATGATGCTTACATTCGAATAACCCTATGGAACTGCAGGGCACCTATAGGATCTGACAGAACCAAGTGTGACTAACCTATGGAGAATGCAGTTTAGCATGGATATTGTAGAAACTGCACTATATTGGTTTAGGAAAATTAGACCAGGCCACAAGCCTCTCAACAAGAGTTGAGCTGTATTCAGACTGGATAGAGATCAAGACGTGTGAGACAGGACCCGCAGCCAAGGCCACAAGATACGGATGACTTTCCACTCCCTAGACAACAAAGGCACCAGATGCAGTAAATCCGAATAATTTATAGCTGCACAGCTCAAATACATGGTCCCAGAACATGTGATCCGGTCGAAGCAGGCAATGGACATCGACCAGCACTCGGAAAGAGAGCTGATCTCAGGCTACCAGAAAGAAGACTGCGACAAATATGCTACAGTATCAGACAAGTGTCGCACTGAGTAAAATTGCACATAGTAATTCGTACTATCTTGAAGAGGTACACTGAGAGCTGAGAATCTTTGCAGATCCAGGCCTGGGGATGTCAGCTCTAGCCAACCACAGTTTAGTATCCCAGGGGTAGGTAGCAATGGTCAAGAACCAATGGTAAGTCAACCACACCGCAATATTGTTATAGATAGTGACTCAGGGATGGACCAGGCCACCACCTGACATGTGAGGGCCAGTAGAATAACATATATAGTGTCCTCGATTGGTGGTAAGGTACTGATTGCCCAATTAGGAGGGCCGATAGGTTTTCTGGAGAAGGGCCCAAGTTGTGACGTGGTGCTGATGCAACAGTAGGGTAAAACCAGCCTGCGAGCCGAGAGCGAACACGATTTGCATGGATTTCTCCTGTTCCAGTGCTGATCCCTGCTGTTTTTTTGGTGTAATAAACCGCAGTTTGAACTTGCCGTTGACTGAATCCTCCATTTATCCTGGGGACGGTGTTCAGCCTTTCAAGAGTCTGCGGACTTCCAGTGTCCCACTGGTATACCCGGGAGTTCTTCCCAACAAGTTGGTAGCAGAGATGATGGTTGGCTGCATCAGTCGGCACCAGGTTGTCTCCTTCGTCCCTGTCACTGAACCTGAGAGGCTTCGGGACCCTCACATATTTTCAGAAGATGGGAAAATGCATACCCATGTAAAGGCTGTCAGGAGCCCCTTGTGAATCATCCTGCCTGAAGTCAGCGAGTTGTCCAGGCAGACCAAGACAGGGAGGTGAGCGCCTTGAGGAGTGCACCGAGCCGAGCACCACGAGCGAACAATGGAGTGTAAATATTGACCCAGTGGGTGTGAGGGAGGATATTGAGAATTGTGGAGTGTTGTCTAGTATCGTTGAGTATTGTTAAAGTATTGTCTAGTATTGTCAAATTGAATAGGGACAGGAGCAGAGGAATGTTTAGGGCACATTCGGTTTAAGAGGTAAAATGTTCTGGTGAATAACGTAGACTATTGACTCGAGGGCACGGATGACAGAAGATATGTAGTGGTGGCAGATGAGTCGACTGGTTAAGTCTATGTGACACAGCGGGTGCAGTTCGATCACAAGAGAATATTGCATATAGAACATGGAGAGCTTGAGTCAGTGAGGAGCTAGTATTGGAAACTTGGGATTGGCAGGCAAGGTGAACCAGTGGCGGTGAACGGAAGGCCCATGCCCAAGATGGCAGGAAACAATGAGTGTGAAGTAAGGGCGTGTGGGGAGCACTCTTGTTAAGTTGTGGAGCTTGAGAGGCTTGTAAAATTGAGAAGTATCATTATTATTGTACTGTGCTTTTCCCCCTTATCAGTGGACTGTCGAAATCATCGACTCGAGGTCAGGCAAAGGTAATGAAAGCTGTATCAGGGCAAGTGCGGGTGAGGGGGGTATACACCTTCAGCACTTGTGTAAGACATTACCACACTACAGGAATCTTTAAATATAGCATAGAATGGTCTAAAGGTATAGAGGGGAAGTTAACAAAACCATGGCCCCTTGTGGAAGTTTCACCAAAGACATGCAGCAATCACTATTGAAACACATACACACATACAAATATACACACATACAGGGTGCCTATAAGGGGAAGAAACTGACCAAATGCATGGCTATATTTGAGCTATGGCACATGTTTCAGGAGGGCGAGGGTGGTCCGCGAGGCGTCAGTGGATGCAAAGCCAGCAGGCGGTGAAGGACCCAGGGACCCATCCCTCCGCACATCCCCGTGCTCATCCAGGTGTAGCATCCGATGATACAGATGATGGACAGGGAAGGTATCCAATGGGGGAAATCAGGGCATCAGAGGGATATTCGAATGCAACATATAAACTGACACAATATATGAAGGAAGCGAAGCTGAATAGGTGCAGGGCAGCTAGCTATCGACAAAGAGGTGAGCAGTGAGGCGCAGCATGGCACCAAGGAGGGGCTCGAGAGCATAATGACAATGAATGGATAGCAGCACAGGTACTCTTGAAACTTCAAGGGAAGACAAATGGAGAGGCAGAAGGGGTGACAGAGGAGATAGAAGTGCTGAAAAGGATAGGGAACTGAGATTAGAGTGCGAGGACAGGGGAAGGAGGAGAGAAGAGAAGTTGGAAAGGGAGGATATGGAACAAAGAAGGGAGGAGGAAAAGGAACAGGAAGAAAGGATCAAGAGAGATCTCAAGGAACGGAAGAGAGTGGAAGGGTAAATGAGGGAGTAAAGGGAAAGGTAGCTGGAGAAGGCAGAAAGAAGGAGAGAGATAACAGAGCAGGAAAAAGTTAGCTATGAGAGGGAGCAGAGGAATTTACAGTTGGACAGATTGGCAAGGGAATGAGCGCGCAGGTAGGAGGATGTGCAAGCAATAAGGACGGTAAAGACACAAGTAGCACTAGACAGGAGAAAAGATAGACTTAAGGAGGACAGACGGACAGAGCCAGGCAGCACAAACTCTCAGGGTTAGGAGCACAGCAGAAGGAGGAGTAGCAGGCCCAGGGCCCTGGCTGGGAGGAAGTAGGTACGACTTGAGAGGCATTGATCTCAGCATGAAGCTCAACAAAGACTGGACATCGAGGAGACTGAGTTTTGCAGATGATTTCTGTAGCAACATGGACACAGGATCTGAAAAGAAGGACAAGTACTGTGGGGACTAGAGGGTGGAGCAGTTTCAATCCCAGACAGCAGGGGCAGGGACATATAAACAGGTGTCATGGGAGTTTAGGACACATACACAGGTAAGAGTGGGGCGGCACAGACAAGCATGTACAGCAGGTAAATTACTTTTGCACCTCACACAGCACCTATATCAACAGACTAACTGATCTCCCAGGATGAAGGAAAGGGGAGACAGCCACAGCTTGTTCAACGGGATGATTGACTAGAGTGTATGACGATAACAGGAGAGTGCCCATATTAGGCATTGAGAGTGAGAGAAGGGGCCGACAAGTTAGACTGACCAGAAGGACACACAAGGAGGAGGCAGCCTTCACACAAATGCCGTTATTTGAGAGAGGAGGGGTATGACCTCAGTATGTGCCATGGAAACACACAGACAAGTATTCCTTAGTTGCAAATCCAGTGTCAATTTTGTGCAGCATTCTAGTGGAAGCTGCCTGTTTCACGGTCATTGACTTGAAGAACATGTTCTTCTCAGTACCACTCCACCCAGACTCACAAGACCTGACTGGCTTTATTTATAGAAACCAGAAGTGGAAACTTACTTGGCTCCCACAGGGTTACTGTGAGTCACCATCTATCGTTGACAGAGTGATACAGATGGACTTGAGCAACATATAGACGGAAAGCACAGTTGACAGTATGTAGACAACATTTTGATTTGCAACGAGACAGAAGATCAGTGTAGAAAAGACTCCGTACACATACTGATGGTGTTAGCTGACAAGGGGTACAAGGTAGACAAGGCCAAGTTAGAGTACTGGTATCCACCCCAGGGTAGCACTGGAGGGGGTAGGAATACAGTAAACAGATTAATTACGTGTATAGTGGTTTCCTTTAGTAAAAGTGAACCAAGTAGCTACCGACCATTTGGTCTCTTGAGGTAGAGTGTTCACCCTAACACTACACATTATTGAGTTTTGTATAGGCAGGTTGACACAAGGGTGAGCATAACACAGGTTGTTTTATATATGGGAATTGTTTATGAGAATGTTGTAAAAAGTTTTTTATGAATTTTTGCAATTTTAAGACGATCTTTTAATGAATTGAATAATGTATTGTGATTTATATGGAATTAAAATTGTATTGTACAAAGTGTGATTGTGACTTAGTACCTATTTGTTACAAGTACTGAGTTGTTTGTTGACGAGGGGAAGACAAGAGGAGATAACTGGTGACGTGGTGTGACCCTTAGGCAAAGGATAGTCCCGAATTTGTGCTTAGGAGCCCGGTCACTACGTCATTAAAATGGCTTCATGTCTCTATTTGGTGGTTGTATTGTGAAGTTACAGTACTGTCAGAAGGAGGTGCTATACATTGGACATACGATATCCCAAAATGGCTGGCAGATCACCCTACATAGAGCAGAGACTCTACGTAAAACACCTAAGACCGCGACAGTGAGGGAAATGCAGCAGTTCTTGGAGTTATGCAACTACTGCAGAGCATGGCTCTTTGACTACAGCACATACACAAGGTGACTATTGTGCACCCTGAAGGAAGCACAAAAGGGGAACAAGAGACTGACATAGACCACTGAGATGACTGAAGTATTTGATTAACTGAAGGAAGCAATATGCACAACCCCATGTTGGGGATCCCAGACTACAAAAAGGAATTCTTCTTGTTCTCACACACTGATGGTACAGTGATGAAGGTAGTACTGACACAAATAACAAGCATGGGCCTTAAGCCAATAGCTTACTACAGTGGGCAGTTGGACCCAGTGATGAGAGGACATTATCCGGGCAAACAAGCTTTGGCAGCGGGCACATTCGCGGTGGAGAAGTCAGCAGCAGTAAAAATGGGGTGCACCACCAGTCTTTACATGGAGCACGCCCTCTTTGCGATACTGCAGAATCCAAAGAGCACACTGAACACACCGAGAGCATCAGGGTACGAGGTGATACTATCGGATGTAGGCTTTAAGATAGTGAGATGCAAGACTGTAAACCCAGCAACATTTTTGGCAGATGTCCCACAAGTAGGAGACTATGCATATGACTACACAAAGAACATAGAAATGTTCAGTGAGACCCGCAAGGTAGAGTAGGATGCACTTGAGAGGGGTGTTCTGTACATTGACAGTTCTTCCACAATTGACCAATCTGATGGGATCAGACATACTGGGACTGCATTGGTAAGACTGAAGGAGGACGGGACAAGTGAGCTGGTTGCAAGTGCGCAACTACCATCCCATTACTCAGCAAAGGCAGCATAACTTGTGGCCCTAATACCAGCACTGGAACATAGTGTGGAGAAGGAAGTGACAGTGTACACTGACTTTGCCTATGTGACGTCCACAGTACACTCAGGTCTAGCCTGTTGGATCAGGAGAGGATTCAGGCGAGCACACAGGACTCCAGTGCAGCGTGCACTAATATTGGACAGATTAATCGAGGTGATTGCTTATCCAACAAAGGTAGCAATAGTGAAGTGCCAAGCAGACACAAATGGGGAGGACCCTATATCAAGAGGGAATGAAGCAGCAGATTTTGAGGTCAAATGCACAACATATTTCGGGTAGCTATGGGAACTAAGAGAAAGACACAGCACACAAGGAGGGGCGAGAAACATGGTGCTGAAGGAGGGTTACAATGTATTACCAGAAACACAGATTATGGACCTGCAGGGAGCTGCGTCCAAGAAGAAAAAAGAGCTATGTGTGAGGAAAGAGTGCTCAATGTCTCCAACAGAAGCCGTATGGCAAAAAACAACACAGAAAAGGTGGTCATGCCACTAGCACTACTGAAAACAGCAATAGCACAATCGCACACCCCAACACACACATGGAAGGAGGTCATTGCTACACACATTGGAGAAACTTGGTTCTGTCCCAATTTAAATGAACATGTGGCCAAATTTGTGAATAACTGCTTGACCTGCCAACCGTTGTGAGAGCAACCATATCAAAACCAGTAGGCCCATTCCTGTATTTACACCTGGATTATGTAGATATGATCGAAGTCTGCCAAGGATACCGCTAAATGATGGAGGTTGTCTGCCCATCCTCCAGGTGGATTGAGCCAGGTCCCTATTCACATGCTGACACCCTTAGAGCAGCTGAGTTCTTGGTTAGGGAGGTTTTCCCAAGATGGAGCGTGTGTGAGGTCTTGCGGTCTGACAACAGCCCTCACTTGCCAATGAAATGTCTCAACTCATCAGAACCCTGCTAGGCATTCAGCATAAGTTTGCTTGTGTGTACAACCTGCAAGCAAATGGGGTATGTGAACGCCCAAATGGACTCGACTCCTGAAGGATTGCATAGCCAAGACCCAGCAAATCATCAAGACAAATTGGTTGCCCGTTGACTTGTTTGCTTTGCGCAATCAGCCAGGGTCCAACCACCATTTAACGCCCCATGAGGTGGTGAGGGGACAGCGCATGAATCTTCCCCTCGCTTCTCCTACAAGGGCACTGAAAGACTGTTTGAAGAGTGCAGATGGTTTAGGACAGGAAATGTATGATTTCATCACTTCTCTGGTGGCTAGCGCTTCTTTTATCTCTCGCCAGATACAGCGAATCCAGCGGGGCCCAGAAGACGGCGAGGAGATCGATGCGGCAACGCACCAAAAGACTGTGAACTGAACAACACTGTGAAAGTGGTTGACAATGTTTTCTAACGTAATTTCATAAGTTGTTGGAAGGTGTCCCGGTTTACCGGCCCTCATGTGGTTGAACAGGTGGCCGACCGTGCTGTCAAGTTAGTAGGTAAGGCGGTCTAGAACCACCAGCAAGACATCAAGCCCTACAAAGCAGTGGCCTCACCTGACAACAAAATCTCTGTGACCGACAGGGCCAACATTCAGCACCTAGAAGACCTCAAGTTATTTCTGAACTTACACAACTAGGGAGACAAGGACACCTGATGGTCATGGTCATGCTCTGCCAAGCAGCAGAAGCCACGACTGGAACACTTGTAGAAATCAATTAAGGATACACTATCTGTTTGTTGTTTTCCCTTTCCGCACACGCAGAGCCTAAATGTACGCTGTGGAGATTGCACCATTTGTCTTCACCCATGTTACCTTGCACCCGTCACCCAGATACTTACTCCAACAAGTTTGTCCACGCTGTTAGGAGACCTAACAGATTTAGAGCACGATGCCCTGGAGTATACTGTCGGGGGGAAATTCTGCCGGGGTCGGCCGGGCCGTCCGCAGACCTCCGGGCAGGGAGGCCCCAACTCCTCCCGTATATCCCAGATGAGATAGAGTATGAGACACACACAAGGAGCAAGGCGACTCTGCTGTTTATTTATACAAAACGGCAGGGATGGGTCAAGGAGCGTACGCGTCCGTCCTGACACACACATAATCGTGGGGCTCGCAGGCCCTTTTTACTGCATTATGACGCGCTAATTGCGTCACTTCAGAAAGTTAACAAAAAACCTATCGCCACTCTTAATTGGTTGCTCGAGTGGTAGGGTTAGTATAGTACACATATAGAGAATGATATTAGTGGACAAGGTGTAGTCAGGTGGTATATCTGGGTTGTCCCTATAATTGGATACATAAGAATTGTTACATGAAGGCTCCTGAGGATTGGCTAATGTTACTGACGTCTGAGATAAGAGCCCCATGTTCTGATTGGTGCATCCGTGAGCTCCCCAGCCTGGGACCACTGTTGTTCCCAGCTCTCGGTGTACCTGTGTTTGCAACAATGTTTCAATATGGGTACGTGCAGACAATGTGAGGATTTATTCATAGGTGGAAGGCTGACCGCTCCCACTGTAGCAGGTGTCCATTGAGCCTTTCAAGTATCTCGGCCTGTGTCTCGTAGTGAGGGACCCAGACGCCTTTTCTCTCCTGGGTTTTGGCATCTCGTCAGATTCGGCTTGGTCACGTGAGGCGGGACCGTGTTTGAGGCAGAATTCTGCACAATTAATATTGCTTTTCCACTGTGTGTCTGGTTTAATTTGTAGATATGACTTTAACGTTGGTACGCGGAGTGCGAGGTTGCAACATCGTGCCTTTGATGATTTGTTCTTGGATGTGGGCTTGCAACATTGCGACCTTGGCTGGTTGCTCCATCGGGTTCTTTCTGCAGGATCAGCAACCTGACTCTTGCTTTGTTAATGTCCACGGGAGCTCTTGTTTGAGGCCTACTCGGGCCTGGTGCTTAAGTAGTCTGTTTGGTGCATAGGTGCTTTAGATTATAGTAGCATACATTTCCATGACCAGTATCGTGTTTCCATTATACCTCTCATGGTGGTAACGGGTTTCAAGGGAAGCGTGAGCAAGCGTTATAGATGAGTTCATGATGCATCTTGCGTTTCTGCATTCTGAAAGCCTATGTAAAAATAATAAAGATGCACGTCCGTGAATATGCCTGTCGCCTACGTCAGAGCACTGAGTATGTTCTTCGTGTAGATTGGTGTGGAAATGTTAAGTGTGTATACTTGTACAGATGTGCTTCCCGTTGTCTAGGTCGTCATGGCATCTCTAACGACGTGTGGTTTTTAGTCTAGCTGATCCGAGCCGCAGGTGTCGGCATGGCCAGTGCGGGCTGCTGGGCAGGCAGGTGGACACATCCGTATGTTCCTGTACCAGGGTACCTGGTCGTCTGGTAAATGGACAAACTCTTCTCGCGGCGGGTGTCTGGGCCGTGACCCTCTAGGCCAAGCGCGAGAGGTGAAGGACGGGAGCCTGTTCTTCCATTCTCCCACTTCAGTCCCCCCTCTGGTCGACCTGTCGACCACAAACATATCCTTCTCGTTATCTCCTCTTACCCTCCATATCTTAGTTATCCCTCCGAGATGTCCATAATGGTTTGCATGATCTTCAAATGACCAATACATGTATTCACATGTTCCTCCAGGAGTACAGTATACCCATCTTCCTATGTAGCTCCTGGGGTTCCTTGGGTTCTCAATCTTCACTGATGGTGGGTCTAGATGATTGGTGATGATTTGGGTGCGCAACTTCTCCCTTTCTTGTATTATCACACCTGTATGCTGGCCGTCATCTGCTGGCATTAAGGGGTGCATTCCCACCATTTCCAGCAACTCGTCAGTCGTGCGTGCTTTCCGGGCCTTCCAAAATCTAATTATGATCAGGGTAGCTCCAGCCAAAATAGCACATCCCATTTTCAGTCCATCTGACAGCCAAGATGGCATCCATGACCATAATAGTGAAAACCAGCTCTTATCCTTGTTTACACCGTTACTTTCGTCCATCATTTTGGAGTGCATCTGGGCCAATTGTGAAACTGCTTCTGTCAGTGTACCATTGTCAGCATCGTTGGCAGGTATGAACGTGCAGCAAGATTGTCCTATTTTTGCACAAACTCCTCCTTCCATTGCTGTGAGAAGGTCCAATACATATCTGTTCTGGAGTGCTACCATCCTTACAGCTCGCAGCTCCTCTTTAATTGCGTTGAACCCATTTACTGTTGAATTGATGGTCATCATTAGTTCCCACCTTGTTATTTGGAGCCATTTTGCGTTTGCGTATGCCTGCAGTCCCGGATGTATTATTGAGGAGAAGAACATTGCTGCTCTGCTGAATAGTCTGTGTTCTGGCGGTATTGATGTTAGTTCCGTTTCCGACCTTCCCCACAGGTAATTTCCTGTCAATGGCTCTCCTTGTCTTTTTCTCCTGTTTAGGACAGTATCATTGCTGTTGGTCCTGTTTCCTTGCTCCTTCTGAAGTGGTGCAGATCTCTTTCTTCTCTTATCCCCTTCATCCATTTTAGGAAATTTCGCCACATCGACATGCTTCTTAGGTACCACTAGTGATGGTACATTGACGTGTACCATTGTGCACACACCATTCCACAGGGGAGGCAATGTATGATATGCCTTTTCCCCACAGGCCCAATAATGGTCCATTATTACTGCTGTTCCCGCTCCCCCCTCAGGCAACTCCATCACGCTTGCACAATTGGTGTTATATCCTACGTCCACCTCTCCTTTATGCTGGTAGCATACTTTAGGCGCAGTCAATGGTAGTATAGTTATCGGGTCTTCATCTTCTTCTACCCACGTGAGCATTGGTACATACTTGATCCACGTCGTCCAACATCGATGATTGTGTGTCTCGATAGTTGAGATAGTTTCTTTTGTTACCATGTTGCTGCCAATCACTCCTATCTCCCAGCTGTTGCCCAGGAACACCTTTCCTGTTATCGTCAGTAGCGGCCTCTCCCAGCATCCTTGTTTACCCGGAACTTCAGTTGCGTACCAATCACATGGTAGATACTGCAGTGTTACCTTCTTTGTTTCTCCTTTTGCAGGGCCACTTGTTATGTACCTGAATGCTTCAGCATGTAAACTGGTCTTGTGATAACTCAGATAGGTCTTGAGGAAGTTGTTTTCATATGGGTATGAGTCTCGTGTTTTCCATGTCATGTGCACTACTGTTCCTTGAAATCTTCCTTTCGTTTGGAACAGGGCCAAATATATTATGCACTGTGCTGTTTTTTCATCTATTTCTGTGGCAACAAATGTTCGTGAAGCGCTCATGGCGTATGGTATTAATGAGCAAACGTAACAGCTATCCTCAGTTGTCTGCTTACCAATGCGGGTCATGTGTTGGTACCATATGTTGTTTGTGACGTGTGCTGAATCTTGTACATAATTATCAATACCTTTATTGTCTGAGTACGTGCTGCGTTTAACTCTATTTTGCTTGGGTGCAAAATTACGATTACCACCTGACGTAACACCTGTTGCAGCAGGGGACGGGGGTATATTAAGTTTGGGTGCAGCAATAAAATCAATAGCATAGCTGTACTGCCAGACAGAGGCAGCCAAGAACCCGGTGATCATAAAAATCCCTATTATTTTTATTACATATGCTAATTTCACCGGCATTTTGCTCTTACCTTGCTGCGGTCCTGGCAGCTTATTCTTGCGACGTTACAGTTGCCCGCCTAAAAATTCTCAAAAGTGCTCGTTATTAAATGTTAGTTTTGTTTCCTTTAAGCTCTCCCTATCAAGTAGTCATTCAGTGCCCAGGCGAAGAGCTGCTCCCACGCTACTCTAAGTGATGGGTCTCTTAGGACCGGCAAGTATGGGCGGAGGTGGGGCATGTAATATTCTATGGCCAGGAGGAAGGCTGTGTAGTATACACGTACCCTTCTCCTTTTTAAGTATGTTGGCCTCTTTATTTCGTATACAAATTGGTGTGACAATTCTTCTGGGTAGTTATCGTCTGGCAGCACCATCTACACCTGCACACTGAACTTGTTAATTAGCTTTTCTTAACAATACAATATTACGCAGTTCCTGTATGTGCGAGAGAAAAAGAGAACATTCACGTGTTTACATGTGTATTGGTGCAAGCAATGTCCTTCAATTTTAGTTACAACTGTACTTAGCAGTCAATGGGGGGGGTTTGCGCTCAGATGGCGGAAGTATTTTTACTCTTTGAGCGAGTGATCATGGGGTGGGCAGTATGGGGGTCACCCCCTTCTTCGTCAGTTATTGTCTCCGAGGGAACAATTGGGTCGTTGTCTGTGGTGGAACTTTCTTCCGCTGTCGGCGATGTTGTTGCTGTTCTTCCAATGGACCTGTCGTTGGCGCTGGGGCGGGTCTGCAGTTTATAGATCTTTACGTCATGTAGGTGGTTCCAGGCACGCTTATCCTTTAGTTTTACTGCTCTTGTTGATACGTCCTCTACCAGATGGGGGCCAGTGAACCTCTTCTCGTGCCACCTTCTATTGAAATTGCGAAGTAGTACGTGGTCACCTTTGGCAAGTTTGCACGAGTTCTCCTTTCCCAATTCCGTACTTTCGTCTTTTTCTTGATTGCTGGTAGACCCGCCCCGTGTGCGCTCGAGCTGTTGAGACACAAACACGACACTAGTAATCAAAGAAGACACATATTGATACATTTCATCTCCTAACACATTCGCTGAACTTTCGTTATCGGTGAATGCCCTTGACGTTGGTGTTAGGGGAAGGCGCATTTGACGTCCAGTAACCACTTCGTGAGGGGTGAGGTGGTGGTCGGACCCTGGCCTGTTTCTAAGTTCAAACAATGCTAACGGAAGGCAATACAACCAACTTTTCTTTGTTGTTTGTTGTATTTTAGCAATTGCCTCCTTCAATAGGCCATTCAGGCGTTCACATACACCATTAGCCTGTGGGTGGTATGCACATGCAAATTTGTGTTTAATGTTCAGCAGGGATGTAATATGCTGGAACATTTCATTTGCGAAATGGGGGCCGTTGTCTGATCTTAACACCTCGCACACTCCCCACCTGGGGAAGACCTCCCTTACTATGAATTTGGCTGCTCTAAACGCATCAGGGTGTGAACAGGGCCCTGCTTCAATCCACCTAGAAAATGGACATACTACTACAATCATATACCTATTGCCTTGACAGATGTTGATCATATCAACATAGTCAATGTGAAGGTGCCGAAAAGGTCCTTCTGGCCGGGGTATTGTACCTCTTATCACTTTTAGAGTATGACCGGCCGTAAACTGTTGACATGTGAGGCAATTGCTGATAAAATTTGACACATGGGAGGTTAACTCGGGACAAAACCAATCTTCTCTAATTCGTGCTGCAATTATTTCCTTGCCTGTATGGGCAGGGTGATGTAATTGGCTCAAGGCGGTATTTAACAGTGCCAACGGTATTACAACTTTCCCAGTGCCACCCTGGCGCCATAGTGCGTCGGTTGGTGACATTGTGCATCCTCTTTTCACCCATACTTCTTTTTCGGCCATTAGTGCAGCCGCTTGTAGCTCCATAATCTGTGTGGCTGGGAGATGGGTGTACCCTTCTCTTATTAACATCTCCCTCGCTATTCCCCTCCCTCTCCCTCTCTGTGAGTCTGTGGGGTTCCATATCTCACCAAAATATGCAGCATATTTCGCATGTGCGTCTGCTGCTGCATTTCCTTTTGAAACGTAGTCTTCTCCATTGGTGTGTGCGGTGCATTTTACTAGGGCTAGTTCTTGGGGGTCGTTTATTACTTCAATTAGTTCAGCCAACAAGAGGGCATGTTGTACTGGAGTGCCATCAGCTCTCCTAAACCCTCTCCTTCTCCATTTTGATAGCCCTGAGTGGACAGTGGATGTAACATATGCACTGTCGGAATATATAGTTACTCTTTTATTAAAACTTTCCTTTAATGCCAATATTAGTGCAACGAGTTCCGCCGCTTGAGCAGAGTAGTGCTGTGGTAATTGTACACACTTCATAGCCACACACACCGGCGCCTCCATCATTTTTACTACTGCTGCCCCAGTCCTTCGTATCCCATCTCCTTGATCAATAGTTGATGACCCATCAATAAACAAAAGCTCACCTCCCTCTAGTGCGTTTTCTTCAACTTTCCTAGTACATGAGTATATTTCAGTTACTTGGGTGCAGTCGTGGGCGTAATCTCCCTCTTCAATTACTTCTGCTAGGAACCTTGCAGGGTTAACCGTGCTACATCTAACAATTGCCAGTTCAGCTTTAGACAAAATAATCTCATAACCTGATGCCCTCTGTGTCGTTAATGTGGACTTAGGTTTATTCAATATCGCAAATAGTGCATGTTCCACAAATAGTGTAGTTGGACACCCCATAGTTATTGCTGATGCTTTTTCTACTGCAAAAGCAGCTGCAGCAAGACCTTGTTCACAAGAGAAGTGGCCTAACATTATAGGGTCTAAGTGACCGCTGTAAAATGCTACTGGTTTATAGCCCATGCTAGTTTTTTGGGCCAATACTGCTTTCATCACTGCTGAGTCGCAATGTGAAAATATAAAGAAGCGCCGCTCATAGTCTGGGGATGCAAGTACTGGAGCAGTTGATATCGCGTCTTTTAATTCGTCAAATGCCTCCCTCATTTCCATAGTCCATCCCAACTTTTTCTCCCCTTTATTTGCTTCCTTCAAACCCTCAAGCAGGGGTCCTATGTATGAGCTGTAATCAAATACCCATGCTCTACAGTAGTTGCACAGCCCCAGAAATTGCTGCAGTTCTCTCACAGTCTGTGGCACGGGAGTGCTTGAGATGGCCTGTGCTCTTTGTGGTGCAATCCTTCTTCCATGTTGGGATATCAGTTGACCAATGTAAAGTACCTGTTCCTGACAGTATTGTATCTTTTCCATGTCTACCTTGTACCCCTTTTCTGCCAGTATCGTCAACATTTTTAAGGAGTCCTCTCTACATTTACTTTCGTTTGTACTGCAAATTATTATGTCATCCACATACTGTAACACTGTGCTTTCCACCTCAACGTTACCCAAATCCATCTGTATTACTCTATTGAAAATTGAGGGTGATTCACAATACCCCTGTGGTAATCTGGTATGTTTCCACTTTGTATTTCGGTAAGTGAAGCTTGTCAAATCTTGTGAGTCTGGGTGTAATGGTATTGAGAAAAAAGCATTTTTAAGGTCAATCACTGTAAATCGTGATGCTTCTGCTGGAATGCCACACAATATTGTGGCCGGGTTTGCTGTTACTGGATACTCTGCTTCTACTATGTTGTTCAAGGGTCTGAGGTCCTGTATGAAGCGCCAAGACCCCCCTTTAGCCTTGCGCACCGGGTACACAGCTGTGTTACATGGTGATTCTGAGGGGACCAATATGCCATTGTTTATAAGGGCCGTTATGGTTTCATATATGCCCTCATCTGCCTCTTTTGACAATGGGTATTGTTTAACTCTTGGTAGTATGGCACCTTTTTTCAATTTTATCCTTACACCCCCTATGCTTTTTATGCATCCCACGTCATAAGGGCTAATAGTCCATAATGATTTGGGCACCTTTGACATATCCTCCTTAAAAAATGGGACTGGGGTGCCTGCGGGTGCCTCAAGGGCCATTGCAATTTTCTGTGCTACTTGTTTGTGAACCACTCTTAGCCATATTTCTACACTCATCATGAACACCATTTCATTTTCTTCCTTTTCTTCTGAGAACAGCTCTTCATCTGACACCTGGGTCAGCCTACATCCTTCTGCTAGTGCTATCACCGCCCTCCATGCTCTCCCTTCTTTATCTTGGGCGTGCACAGCAACATAATCAGCTGTTGCAATAATGCTCTCAATGTCCACTACAAACACCTTCCCTTCTAGTTCATTAACTGGTGTTTCTGGTCGGAATAGATAGGCTGCTGGTCTCCTCCATATTTTCCCTTCTATCCCTGGCATCCATGCAAATGCCATGTCAGTGCCATATTGGAATATCTCGCCCTCCTCCCATGTTTGGTGCGTGTAATTGCAGAGGCGGCACTTGCTGTATTACACCTTGTGGAGGCGTTATTTGTGCGGGATCTTGTGCAGCCACTACTTGCGTTGGGCTTTGGGCCATTGGTGTGGGCGTAGTTATTAGTGCCCCTTCCATTGTGTATTTAGTAAGTTTTTTCTGTACTAATTTGGCCTCTTCTGTTTTCCTATCCTCTTCCTTTTGTTTCATTTTTCCTTGCCATGTTCTGCAGTGATGTACTATAGTCAGTTGTATTTCTGGCCATGGTTTTGCTTCCATCCCCACTACTTTCTTTAGTTGTTTTTGAACTCCTTCTGGGAGCCCTTGTACTAGTATATGATAAAATATGGCTGGTGTTTTGTCCCATTGTTCTCTAGTTTCCATGCGCCACTTCTCTTGAACATCCTGGATATAATCAACAGGATCCTCATTTTCACCCATTTTACGGGAAGTAATGGCTCCTATGTCTGATATGTCTGGGTACTGCACTCTCAGTGCCTGCCATAGCGCATGTCTGCAGTTTGCAAATGGTGCCCCATCATGCGATGTGTTCGTTATTGTTACCCCATGGAATCCCGCTCTTTTGCAAATGTCATCCGCTCTATCCCCTAATATTGATATTAACAGGCCCTTCACATCTCCTACTGCTAGTTTCTGTCCTGCGGTGTGTTTTTCCATTTCATATATCCACTTACCCGCACCTCCACTTAGTGATGGGAGCCTACATTTTATATTTTCCTTATCCGTATGTTTCCAAGGTACATACTGTGGTCTAACCCCTCCTCTCTCCAGCAGTGGCATTAAATTCTGTCTTGTGTCACCCTTTACGCTCCATAATGTTGAGTCTTCACACCCCTCCTCTTCCCCCATTTCTTTTACTACTTCAAATTCTTCCTTACTACCTCTGCTCCTACCTCCCTCTTCTTCCTTTCCCCTTTTTTCATCATTTCCTGTGTTCAATATGGGTATGTTTATTTGTCTGTCTTGCCTGCGACTAGGGAGGTCCCTAAGCCGACATGCATAAGGTGTAAGTTCATTCATGAAGGGCGCGAGCTTTATTCTGTGCAGAGAGCGCGCGGTAGTTGAACATGTAGGGCGTGACGTGGGAGGGTGCGATGGTGATGTGGGTGGCGTGGTTTCATTGGTTTGTGTTTCCCCTATTCTTTTCACTTCCTCCTTACTTCTCTCCAGCTCCTCCCATCTTCTACTCATCCAGGGCGAATCTATGTTTGTTCTAGTAAGGTATAGTTTATCTAAGCTTTCCCTTTCACTCTTCCTTCCATCCTTCTCCACTCCTCCTTCCTCCTCACTGCAAAAATCATTCATAAATGGCACCCCCCACTCTGCCTTTTTTCCTTTTATTGTTACTGTTTTTAAGTCTATTAGGTCTCTTTCTCCCTTTCCGTTGTTACCAACTGTCCCCCTTTGTGCTGATGTTGTTGCTACCTCTCTACTTTTATATACATCTCCCCATCTTTCACTCTCCCAACCCCTCTCTTCTCTTCCTCCTTCACTCCTCTCCTCCATTTCCCTACTATTTTCCTCCCTTTTCCTTTTCAACTCCTCCATTACTTCGTTGCTCATCTGTTCCAATATCCTTTCATCCTCTTTCTTCCTTTCCCATTTCACCCTTTCTCTTTCTACTATACTCTCTATTACCTTCCCCTCTTCATATTTCTTAGTTGCCTCTGATATTATCCTCCTCCTCCATATTTCCATTTCTTTTTCCTTTTCTTCTTCTTCCTTCTTCTTCTCTCTCAGCACTACTCTTGATACCCTATCTGCTGCTCCTTTTACCCTTTCAGCTTCTCTCTTTTGTTCCTCACTTCGTTCCCTTAATTTTTCCAATTCGTCCTTACCTTCTTTCCTTTTCCTCACTCTCTCTCTTTCCTCCCGCTCAAGTTGTTTGATCAGTTCATTCTGCTCATCCCTTAGTTCTGCTAATCTTTCCTCCAAAATCTCTTCCTTCTGCCGTAGTAGCTCCTCTCCCCTCATTTCACTCTCTCTGGCACTATCCTCGTTTGTTCTCCTTACCGCCTCCCTTTCTTCTCCAGTTAGTGAGCCTCGTAATTTCAACAATATCTGTGCAGCTATCCACTCATCGTTTCCTATCTCTACAGTCTGCTCTTCTCTAATCCTCCTGTCCCCCATTGGTATCTTCCCATGAGCCACATATGGTGGAGGGCTGTATGCCGGGTTTGAGTATCCTTCAGCCGCCCTTAACTGTCCTGCTATTTCTCCTAATTCTCTTAAAGGGTACAACCCTCCTCCCTCTGTTTTCACTCCCGGTGTTATGGGTATCCCATTGCTCGGTTCCTTTTTTATGTCGTCTGATTTATCAATCTTTTCTCCTCCCTGTCTTTCGTTCCCCGTATTCTTTGTGCTTTCGCACTCCTTTTCCCCACCCGTTCCTTCTTTCTTAATCTCCTTTTCTTCCGGTGTTTCCCCCATAGTGAACATTCCATTTGGTCCTGGTCGAGACCCCGGGAACATCCTCCATAAGTTAAACACCTCCACATGGTTTGCCAACTTCTTCCCCTTGTATGTATTGTGCAGATGGTTCAGTAGTGAATGTTGGGCATATGGATCGAAACTACCATTAGGCGGCCATGGTGTTAACATTTTGTTATCTGTCCCCTGGGTCCACTCTATGCTGTACTTAATTAACTTCTCCCTATGTGGTGGCAGTGTAGTGCATATGTGCTGTAGTGGGGTAGTGAGGGTGTTCCCCCACCCTCCCGACCCTCTCCCGTATGACATAAATTCACTCCCCTTGTTACCCTTCCCCTTACTAGCAGTTTACGATATACAACCTTGTATTGCTTACCTCGCCCCGCAAGTGTGGGGACTTTCGACAATCCTTTTGACAAATTATGCAATAATAATAAATATGATGTTATATTATATTCCTTCCCCTACGGCCCCCTGCGGCCGAAGCGCACGCAGCCCCCTGCGGCTGCGTACCCCTTACGATGATCTTATACAGTCGTCCTGTTTCTCCGTTCTCCTCCCCCGTTTACACTTGCCGTGGCCGGCGTTCTCCGTGCGCAGCCACGCCCCTTTCCCCTTTTTTCGATCCACTGGTTTATAGTTTATCTCCGTACCAGCTCCTTTATCATGCTTCTCTTCCCCACCACTCTCAAACCCAAAATTCCTTGTGCTCGCGATATCCTATTAAATCCCTACTGGTGACGTCACCGATTTCTTCGAGCTACTGGTATATTCTTGTTATGTTTTTTAAGTTCAAAATACACTTGCAATCTACCCCGCTAACCCTACAGCTGTCTTCCTGTCTCTCCTGGAACAAGGTAATCTCATCAATAATATAACCGGACTGCGCACACTGCGTCGCCTCGCGTGTGATACGCCCCTTAACAGGAGGGCTTAACCAGCCAATTATCTTCCGTTTTGGGCAACTATGTAACTAGCTACCGCCCACAGGGAAACGTCATCTACCTATCGAGTTTCTTGCTCGAACAATAGGGAACCTCATCTACTCATTGATCAATAAATGTCAAGTCGTAGGAAACCACACACACCCACCCTCACACTTAGTCGCAATTTAGACCATCAGTGTCTTACGAGCGGCTGCACGTGATGTTTTCGTGCCCCGCCCCCCTCTTTCGCGTAACGTTAGCTGACTGTTACGATTGGCTGCACGTGATGTTTTCGTGCCCCGCCCCCCTCTTTCGCGTAACGTTAGCCGACTGTTCTCGCACTCGTTTTGCTACCATTCATTCCATTAGCAACACTCAGTTAAACCTTCGCCGCACATCTCTACAATACCTCCCCCCTCCCTTATTTACTTCCTCCCCCTCCCTCACAATTTCGCATTGCTTGTTGTGCGTGTCATGCTCACCAAGTTCTCTCGATGCAGGGCCGCTCGACTGCGTGCACCCTCCAAGCGGCTCGCCACCTCCCCTCGTCTGGACCACGTCTGGACACTCGCCGACCGCGGGCGGGATACTTCTCAACCGGCTCCCGAGGGCCAATATCCGGATTGCGCTGTCCGGTCTTCTCGCGGCTCCGCGATGGTCCTGTAGTCCTCAGAAGGGGGCAACGGCAGAGGGGGCCGCACCGCCGGGCCTCCTCGCAACGGGAGTGCCTGGAAAAACTAAAAATAAAAGTTGATCTTAAACAGATCTCAGCAGTGCCTCCAACTTGTCGGGGGGAAATTCTGCCGGGGTCGGCCGGGCCGTCCGCAGACCTCCGGGCAGGGAGGCCCCAACTCCTCCCGTATATCCCAGATGAGATAGAGTATGAGACACACACAAGGAGCAAGGCGACTCTGCTGTTTATTTATACAAAACGGCAGGGATGGGTCAAGGAGCGTACGCGTCCGTCCTGACACACACATAATCGTGGGGCTCGCAGGCCCTTTTTACTGCATTATGACGCGCTACTTGCGTCACTTCAGAAAGTTAACAAAAAACCTATCGCCACTCTTAATTGGTTGCTCGAGTGGTAGGGTTAGTATAGTACACATATAGAGAATGATATTAGTGGACAAGGTGTAGTCAGGTGGTATATCTGGGTTGTCCCTATAATTGGATACATAAGAATTGTTACATGAAGGCTCCTGAGGATTGGCTAATGTTACTGACGTCTGAGATAAGAGCCCCATGTTCTGATTGGTGCATCCGTGAGCTCCCCAGCCTGGGACCACCGTTGTTCCCAGCTCTCGGTGTACCTGTGTTTGCAACAATGTTTCAATATGGGTACGTGCAGACAATGTGAGGATTTATTCATAGGTGGAAGGCTGACCGCTCCCACTGTAGCAGGTGTCCATTGAGCCTTTCAAGTATCTCGGCCTGTGTCTCGTAGTGAGGGACCCAGACGCCTTTTCTCTCCTGGGTTTTGGCATCTCGTCAGATTCGGCTTGGTCACGTGAGGCGGGACCGTGTTTGAGGCAGAATTCTGCACAATTAATATTGCTTTTCCACTGTGTGTCTGGTTTAATTTGTAGATATGACTTTAACGTTGGTACGCGGAGTGCGAGGTTGCAACATCGTGCCTTTGATGATTTGTTCTTGGATGTGGGCTTGCAACATTGCGACCTTGGCTGGTTGCTCCATCGGGTTCTTTCTGCAGGATCAGCAACCTGACTCTTGCTTTGTTAATGTCCACGGGAGCTCTTGTTTGAGGCCTACTCGGGCCTGGTGCTTAAGTAGTCTGTTTGGTGCATAGGTGCTTTAGATTATAGTAGCATACATTTCCATGACCAGTATCGTGTTTCCATTATACCTCTCATGGTGGTAACGGGTTTCAAGGGAAGCGTGAGCAAGCGTTATAGATGAGTTCATGATGCATCTTGCGTTTCTGCATTCTGAAAGCCTATGTAAAAATAATAAAGATGCACGTCCGTGAATATGCCTGTCGCCTACGTCAGAGCACTGAGTATGTTCTTCGTGTAGATTGGTGTGGAAATGTTAAGTGTGTATACTTGTACAGATGTGCTTCCCGTTGTCTAGGTCGTCATGGCATCTCTAACGACGTGTGGTTTTTAGTCTAGCTGATCCGAGCCGCAGGTGTCGGCATGGCCAGTGCGGGCTGCTGGGCAGGCAGGTGGACACATCCGTATGTTCCTGTACCAGGGTACCTGGTCGTCTGGTAAATGGACAAACTCTTCTCGCGGCGGGTGTCTGGGCCGTGACCCTCTAGGCCAAGCGCGAGAGGTGAAGGACGGGAGCCTGTTCTTCCATTCTCCCACTTCAATACTATCTTATTTTCATAGAGTACTTGGCCCAAATATACCCACAACTTGAGTACGGTGAACCCCCAGTACTGGCCATGTTAAGAGACCCATCAGTAAGAAAGGTTTGTGAGGAGGTGTTTGCCTTTGCAATTAGTGATTACTTGGTCTGCGAGGCTTAAAAGTGTTCTGACATACTAACAAAATAACGCCTTTCTTCACACATTTCAGGCGGGCAACTATATATCCAGGCTGTAAGGATCTAGCACTGTAAGTAGAAATGAGGGATACAATAAAGAACATTATCATTATGATATGATATGATACAATATTTTATTTATAGCGTGCCTATACAGAAGTGTTTCAAGGCACGACGAGGCATGAGAAGGGAACAAGGGGGAACAAGACTCTTACTAGGTCCAGTGACAATGAGATCACGCAAGTGCAAGGAGGGGAAAGGGGAGACATGCCAGGGAAAGGGGGGGGGTGGAGAAGTGCAGGACATATGATCAATAAAGCACAAACAAAACAAGCAGAAGGAAGTTTGGCCAGCAGGTGGCAGTGTAAGGGTTAAGTGCAGGCAGCAGGTGATTGGGAAGTGCAGGTAAGGGGACTGTAGAGTAACAGATACAGCCCCAAAGTGCAGGGTTGCCAGGTTGTCATGCAGGTGTCCATCTGGGGTGGGCAGGGAGCTGGGCCTGAGGTTCAGAGGGTAGCCAGGTAACCAGTGCAAAGACAGGAGTAATTATGTTGTGTCTATTACTTCCCAGTGGATTGATGGTATTTGTATTCTGGCAATTATATGTTGTTGTTACTGCTACTGCTGTTCCCAATACTAACATTGCCCGACCCAAGCAGGTGCAAAGACCATGTCAGGTGGGCGAGAGAGCACGGCTGATAAGGTAAGGAGAGGTAAGCACGGTGTTGACACAGACATGAAGTGAGTAGACATCTATCTCACCGACACTGCCTGAGTATCTAACAACATGTGGTAAAAAAACACAGGACAAAAGTAGGTAAAGAAACCACTGGGGAGAGCTGTTATGTCTGCTCGTTAATCCCCTACGCAATTAGTGTCTCTAGGACGTTCATAGCAACAAAAGCAGCAAGCGCATAATGCCTGATGTATCCCGCGATGGCGCAAACACAAGGAAGGTTTCAAGAGAAGTCAGCAACGTTGAGATGGATGTCCAAAGAAACATTTCCGTACAAAGATAACTACATAAAGACATTACACATGATGAACAACTATTGGCAGCTAGACGAAGCTATATAGTACATAACTGACGGACCTGAGAAGGGAGAAACAAATAGTATCACATTGAAGGAACTGCCATGTCCCTGGACAAGCATGTAGGAGATAGGCGAGAGCCTGGCTGCTGGGAAAAACCATGGGTACTAGTGTATGGACGAGTGTACACAAACGATGGATGGCAAGATGGAGTGGTGAGAAGAAAGGCACTGACAGTAGCAGAGTACTCAGTAAACAAGGCGCAGGAAGAAAATGACAAATGCAAAAGAATGGGAAGCAAGCAAGAAATTACTGACATGGGTGGAAAATGAAGCTGGACCTCCATCACTGAAGCGTGCTACCACACATATAGCACCCCTTGACAGGCCAGTGAAGTAGACAGGGCACACGTATTGCTACCCCTCCAGTGTACTATCTGGAGGTGCACTACGAACATCAGAGAGGTGGACCCAATAAAACAATTCTTTCACTTTCACTGTGAGGGGAGTGCAGAGCACTACCTCGTAGGGCCCTTGGAACCAAGGGTTATTCCACCTGTGCATGAAATTGCAAACATATATGAAGTCCCCAGGCAGCAGTGGTTGTGTGGTGTATGCTCAGGATCTGTCGCTGTAGTAGTTGCAACGTCCGGTGTCTCTGTTGTCTCAATCCTGGATATTTATTTAATTGCCCTAGTTAGTGTGATAAAATATTCTTTGAACAAATCGCTGAGCACCGCTGCTGCCCTATGTGCATCTGAAGCTCTTCTGATAAGGGATATAGGGGTGTGCATACACTGACCAGTGACCACTTTGTGAGTTGACAAATGGTGGTCTTTTCTGGGATGTGTGCGTAAACTGAAGAGGGCCATGGGCAAACAGTGCACCCAATTCTTGGTGGTGCACAGTTTGGACAATTTACTTTCGAGGAGCCTGATGATCCTATACACAATGTCGTTGGCCTTTGGGTGGTAAATTGAACACATCCAGTGCTTAATGCCAAGTAGTGCTGTAACGTGCTGGAATAATGCATTGAAGATATGTGTGCCTTTGTCTGACCTTTTAATCCTTGCACACACTCCATCGAGGGAAAACCCCACAAACTACAAATCTGGCAGCACATTGGGCATCTGGATGTTCACCTGGCCCTGCTTCCACCCACCTTGAGAAAGGGCAAACCACTACAATGAGGTACCAAGAGCTGTTACAGCGCTCGCCTGTGTCGGCGTAATCTATGTGTAATTCACGGAACGGCCCAGTAGGGCCCCGTAACATCCGTAGTATCATCCCTGTACTAGAACCTTGACATGTGGTGCAATGTATGACCATTTCCATAATGCTTTCCTGGATATTTGGTATAAACCAGTCCTCCTATATATCTGCTGCTTTGTGCTGCTTCAAACTGTGAGACGAGTAGAGTAAATGTTCAAATTCTACTGCTAGCAGCTCCTGGGGCATTATTGTCTTCCCAGAGCACTCTTGACTCCTTTACAAATCTGTTGGGGTTTGCTTACACCCTCTTTCTAAGTACACAACTTTTTCTCCTTTTCAGGTGCCCTTCCTTGAGGCTCAATAATCTAGGAGATGGCCAATGCCGGGTAAGGTACTGGATGTTCGCTTGCGGGTGAGTCAGTCACAACATATTGGGCAGGTATTTCATTTAGCAGACACACCACCATTTTGGCTGCTGCAGCGGTGGCTGCGTTCCCCATTGATATTTTGGCTGTCGTCTTATTTGTATTTGTATTTGTATTTTATTTATTTGTATGGAGCTCCAGGCCCGAAGGCATCCGGGTGCATATCTTAGAACAGCAAGGTACATATAAGTCAATGGTTACAGTTACATTAGTACAAAATGAACAGGATAAATAAAGTACATAGCAGTGCAAGAAGCAAGAGGTTGTTGTCAAGTAGTCAGAAGACAAATGTCAAGTGGCAGGGTAAAAGGCAGTTAGTCATGTGTGAAGGATAGCCAGAGCTTTGCTTTTTGTTTGAATAGAGTTGGAGAATATAAGGATCTGATGTTGAGTGGAAGTGAGTTCTATAGTTTAGAGGCTAGAATTGGGAAGCTTACACCCCTGGCTTTCTGAAGTTCGTATCTTGGGATGGTCAGGCAGTGTGCTTGGGCTGATCTGAGTGACCGAGTGGGTACGTACTGAGAGAATCGAGATGCTAGGTAGATGAGGGCTTGATTGTGTACACATTTATGTGTAAGGGCCAGGGATTTCAGTGATATCCTTTGGGCAACTGAAAGCCAGTGTAGACTCTTCCTTGTTTCAGAGATGTGTGCAGATCTGAGCATGTTGAGGGCAGCTCTAATAGCATTATTTTGAGTGACCTGGAGTTTGTTGAGGTTGCGTTGGTTTGTCCCTTGATCAAGTGCATTGCAGCAATTGAGTTTGGACATAACCAATGTCCTGCCTAGAGTAATGCAATTCTGTGTAGAGAGGAAAGGGCGGCAGGCTGCGATGAGCTTATATGTATAAGCAGAGGCAGCGACAACCGCATTAGTTTGTCTATTGAGGGAAAGTGTAGAATCGAGATAGATTCCCAGAGTTTTGGTGTCTTTGGACACCTTGATGGCATTGCCATCAATATTGAAGGTTCTGAACGATGGGTCAAGCTTTTTGAGTCTCTGTTGGGTGCCCAGGATGAGAAGCTTTGTCTTGTCATCGTTGAGACAGAGCTCATGTTGGGCCATCCACTTTTGGATGACTTGGTAAATACCATTCAAAGCTTTGGAATCGGCCATGTGGTCACCTGTGATGGGAATGAGTATCTGAGTGTCGTCAGCGTAGTTGGTGTAGGTGACACCAGGATAATCAAGTACATCAAACAATGGTTTGGTAAATACATTGTAGAGTGTAGGTGAAACACAAGAACTTTGTGGCACTCCACAGGGCACCGGGTTGGATCTGCAGATGAGGTAGGTGAAATACTCTCATGTGTCTGTTGTCCAGGAAGGAGCTGATCCAATTAGTGGCTTTTTCCGAGAAGTGAGCAGCTGATTTCAAGTGACGGCAGAGTATTTGGTGATTGACCAAATCGAAAGCTGCCGAAAGGTCAAGTAGTAGTAGGAGACCCAGTTTGCCATTGTCTTTTACGTCCTCAATTTGAGTTTTGAGATCTAGTAGGGCTGTTTCTGTCCCATGCTTAGGTCTAAAGCCAGATTGTCTAGTACCAAGTAAATTTTTAGTTTCCAAGTACTTCTGGATCTGTAAGAAAGCTGCTCTGTCTAGTATTTTTAAAAGGAACGGGCCGTAGTGATGGGTCTATAGTTGGGTCTATAGTTGGAAGGTATAGAAGGGTCAAGGGTAGGTTTTTTAAAAAAATGTGATGACCCAGGAGCCTTGAGATTATCAGGGATGATGCCCGAATGAAATGAGGAGTTAATAAACGAGGTGATGAAAGGGGCAAGGTCATGCGCAGATTCCTTAAAGATGGGGGCAGGGCACGAATCGCCTTGGCAGTTGGAGGGTTTTAGCTTGCTAATGATTTTTTCTACCTCTAGTATAGTGAGAGGTACGAAGCTGAACGGAGTATGAGTAAAAGAAGGGGTGGCTGTCTTAAATGCCGGGAGTTTGGTTTGGCAGGTGGTGAGAAGGCAGTTTTGTTTGGCATTAATTTTAGACTGTAGAGTGAGGAGGCCTTTATGAATATTGTTGCACCACGTACTGTCTTTGCTCCATGTGTCTGGGATGGGCAAAGGGGATTCTAGTTCTTTAAGAATTTTGAATAGCTCCTTAGATTATGCTTGCGAGATGCATAGGTTGTATGTCTCTTTTTTAGCTTGTATAATCACTTCCCTGTAATTAAGGGATGCTATGAAGAGGTTGTCTTTCTTAGTCTTGCATGGGAGACTTTTCTATAGAGCTTCGGCATTGCGTTTTTCTTTGTGTAGTGCTCTCAGTTGTGGTGTAAACCATGAGTTCCAGTGAGCTCGTTGTTTAGCTTTCCGTAATTTGAGGGGTGCTATAGTGTTGATGGCTTTGAGCAGGGTTTGGTTAAAGGTGTCCACTAGGACTGTAGGGTCGTTATACTGTGAGGCACATTTGTTGAGTATCGGCAAGATGAGGGGGAGTAATTTGTCCCTAGTGATGTCCTTTTTGTTTCTTGTGGGAATAGGGGGTGCCAAGTTGGGTTTGGGTCGTGGGTTGTTAGCCGGTATGTTAAGGATGATGATGTGGTGGTCGGACCAGGCGCAGGAGGAATTGGAGCTTATCGACATGTTGCAGTTTAAATCTGCAATCCAATAAAGCGTTCTGACCTTGGTGTGAGTTGGTTCTAGAATGCGATGCGAAAAACCTAAGTTTGAAATGCTGCTAGCAACCTCAATGGCCTGGAGATCCTTTGGGTCAGATAGGCCAAGATTAAGGTCGCCCAGTAGCAACCCTTGGGAGTTAGGTTTGGTGTTGTCAGTAAAGATGGATATAATATCCTCCGAGAAGGATGTGAGGGGTCCTGGTGGTCTGTAGATGAGGTGCAGTGATGCAGTGTTAGTAGGTGATAGAGTTTGACTGATAGAGATTCGGCAAGCTAATTTGAGTTTTGGGAATGAGTCTCATATTAATGCTGTCCCTATGTATAAACGCGATGCCACCACCTTTGGAGAGGTTGGAATGTCGGTCATTTCTGATGATAGATTATCTGTCTGGGATAGCTAGGGCCAAAAGCTGACCTGAGGCAGCATGTAGCCATGTTCCGTGATGGCAATGAAGTCAAGGTTTTGGGAAGTGGTGAGGTCTGCAATATCAAGAGCGTGGGCCATAAGGGATCTAGCATTGATGAGGGCTCCCTTTAATTATTTGTTAGGAGGGGCCACATGGTGGTCAGGTTGAGCCTGCGTAGATGGGAGTGGGTTGGTAGGGTGGTGATGGTGTGTGTTACGATAGGCACACAGTATGTGAGGCAATCTAGATCTGAGTATAAAATTCATAAGTTGGAGTGAGCAAGGTTGATTGGGTATGGGTTTAGTGGGAAATGTTGAAGCCACAAGGCGGGTGCATTGAGATAAGGATTGGTGGAGTTAGTCATGATGTTATGAATGGGCGTGACGGATGTGGTAGGGTGGTGAATCAGTGGTATGGTGCTGTGGATCATTGTAGGGGATGGCGTGCAGAGGTGGTGAGAGAGGGTCTTGAATGTGGAGATGTGTGGTACACAGTGTGCGCCGGCTAGCGAGGAAGCTGGCAAGGAGACGCAGCAGCATATCGAGACACAGGAGCACTAAAATTAGGTTAGATAATATGTAGACTGATAGAGGAGCAGAATGTGAGCGTGGTCATGGGCATTATTGCAATAAGAGTTATACAGGTAGAGGAAGAAGGTGGCCCTCGAGCGTGCGTAAAGATGCTAGGCAAAATGTTCTAGACAAGCAATATCATGACAGTACGACAATTCTCAGCAACAGGCAATTAGCAGTGAAATTCAAGCTAAGGATGTAATACAATAAATGGTTCAGAGTTTTGGTGTTAAAGCGTTAGCAGCAGATGAAGACAGGTGTAGTAGTGTAACAGTGAGATGGTAGGCATACACCTTGGAACACAGCAATAAGTGAAAAACGTTTACGGTGTAACCGCTACAAACAAAAGTATCATTGGTGATTGGTGGGGGGGACGGCGATAGATACATTAAGGGCCTTGTAAACTCTGAGGCTTAATAAATCAGAGAGCGCTCATTAACTTAGTGTGAGCCACATTGAAAATAGTAGTCAATTGAAGATGCTCATTCAGACTCTTACCGGACTGATGGAGGCAGAATGTTACTTGATAGTGAGCGTTTGTGGTCCCGGCAGCATGTGCGAGACTATGGAACTTGTATGGAGAGTACTCAGCGGGGGAGTGATGGTTGTTACTGGAGTTCCGCGGAGCAGCGTCCGGGGCCGTGGCGCAGGTGTGGACAGGGGCAGACAGGAAGGGGCCTTCGATGGAGTGAGCCTTAGGGGAGGTGGGCCGGCTTCCTCCTCTGGCTTGCCTCTCTCCCTATGGCTGTGTGGCTGAGATGGTTGCTAGGCAACCCAAGTAAACAAAATGCGCTCGTGAATGGCGGTGGCCATTTTGTGAGTAGCTGTGATGCAGCTTCGCTTCGGCGGCTCCTCGTGGCTGAATTGCATCAAAAGGTGCTGTTGGAGGTAGGGCGGAAGGGGGCGCTTACAGGTCTGCTGCCGGGGTGCTGTGGTGCAATATGTTGCTAATTGCATCCACGAGGCATCGGCAGATGGCGGGCGTCTCGCTGGAGGTGGCATGCGGGTTCTAGATGCTCCTGCAGCACTGCGGCTTCTCTGGAGAGTCGGAGGGCTCAGCTGCTGCTGTAGTAGGGCTCAGCTGCTGCTGTAGCAGGGCTCCTGCCCAGGATAAGAGTGGGGCTGAGGGGCAGACAGGAAGGGGCCTTCGATGGAGGGGGCCTTAGGGGAGATGGGCCGGCTTCCGCCTCCGGCTTGCCTCTCTCCCTAGGGCCGTGCGGCTGAGATGGTTGCTAGACAACCAAAGTAAACAAAATGGGCTCGTGAATGGTGGTGGCCATTTTGTGAGCAGCTGTGATGCAGCTTAGCTTTGGCGGCTCCTCGTGGCTTAATTGCATCAAAAGATGCTGTTGGAGGTAGGGCGGAAGGGGGTGCTTGCAGGTCTGCTGCCGTGGTGCCGTGGTGCAATATGTTGCTAATTGCATCCACGAGGCATCGGAAGATGACGGACATCTCGCTGGAGGTGGCACGCGGGGTCTAGCTGCTCCTGCAGCACTGCAGATTCATTGGAGAGTCAGAGGGCTCAGCTGCTGCTGTAGCAGGACTCCTGCCCAGGATAAGAGTGGGCCTGAGGGGCAGACAAGAAGGGGCCTTCGATGGAGTGGGCCTTAGGGGCACCTCCTATTGGTAGTATTGCAACTTAGCCTTGTCGACCTTGTACTGCTATTGGGCCAGCAACTGTAGAAGTGTAATGGAATCCCTTCGGCAGTGCTGCTCACTATAACTGTACACTAGTAGGTCATCTACATACTGGATAAACATGCTGGGTACCTGAATATTCCCTAAATCAGTGTGCAGTATCCTATTAAAGATGCTTTGGCTCTCACAGTAACCCTAAGATCACCTAGTATGTTCAAAAAGCATCTGGCCCTGTGTAAATGCTGTGAGGTACCTCGACTCAGGATGGAGTGGGCTGGCTTCCGCCTCCGGCTTGCCTCTCTCCCTATGGCTGTGAGGCTGAGATGATTGCTAGGCAACCCAAGTAAACAAAATGCGCTTGTGAATGGAGGTGGCCATTTTGTGAGCAGCTGTGATGCGGTTTCGCTTCGGCAGCTCCTCGTGGCTGAAATGCATCAAAAGGTGCTGTTGGAGGTAGGGCGCAGGGGGCGCTTGCAGGTCTGCTGCGTGGTGCAATATGTTGCTAATTGCATCCACGAGGCATCGGCAAATGGCGGGTGTCTCGCTGGAGGTGGCACGTGGGGTCTAGCTGCTCCTGCAGCACTGCAGCTTCACTGGAGAGTCGGAGGGCTCAGCTGCTGCTGTAGCAGGACTCCTGCCCAGAATAAGAGTGGGCAGCGCACTTGACGACCACCAAAACAGATGGCTGGAACAATGCTTTTATCAGTATTTTTAGCAGTGCTACATGCTGCACTGGGAAATCACCCACCCTCCAAAACCCCCACCTTTTCCAGTGGGATAGACCGGCGTGCACTGTTTTTGTGACGTATGCTAAGTCTGAATATATTGTGATCTGAAACCCTTTATATACTCTCAATGCTTCGATGAGCATTATGAGTTCTGCTACCTGTGCAAATGTGAATAATGAATGGGCAACCTTTTCATGACCATCGTCTTGTACTCTCCTTCCTCAAATCTTACCACCACTGCCCCTGTGCATCTTTGCCCATCGTCCTGGTCAATTGTGGAAGAATCGTCGACAAATGTATCTCACCTAACAATGCACAGTCCCTCGCTTCGGGGATGTCGTCCTTCTCCCCCTTGTATGTGGCACAGTCATGCATCGTTAAGTCCTCTGTAGTAGGCATGTCTGTCAAAAATGTAGCAGGGCTCACTGCTTTGCATCTAACCACATGAATATGAGGTTTAGAAATGATAATCTCATACGCTGAAGATCTTTGTGTAGTCAGGGTAGATTTTGACCTTTCTAGAATGGCGAACAAAGAATGTTGCACATACAATGTAACTGAGCACCCCATTACAATTGTAGAACGTTTCTCTATCACAAAAGCAGCAGCTTCTGAAGCTTGTTTACACACAAACTGCCCTTGCATCACTGCATCCTTAGTGCCACTGTAACAGGCCAGTGGCTTATGGCCCATAGTGTTCTTCTGAGTCAGCACCGCTGTCATAAACTGGCCATCTGAATGTGAAAACAAGTATAATTCCTGCATGTAATCTGAGGTGGCCAGTACTGGTGCTGAACTAATGACTTCTTTTAAATCGTCAAACTGTTTGCTCATGTCTGCTGTCCACTATAACTTGTGGTCCTTTGTTTTTTGTGCTTCCCAAAGGGCCTGCAAAAGTGGCCTTGTGTATGATGCGAAATCTAGAATCCACACCCTACAGAAATTGTACAGGCCCAGAAATGTCTTCATTTCTTAAACTGAGGCGGGTCTGGTGGAGGCACGTACTAACGCTGCCCGATCTGGTAGTATTTTTTTACCATTTGCTAATATCAACTGCCCCAGAAAGAGCACCTCCTATTGGTAGTATTGCAACTTAGCCTTGTCGACCTTGTACTGCTTATGGGCCAGCAACTGTAGAAGTGTAATGGAATCCCTTCGGCAGTGCTGCTCACTATAACTGTACACTAGCAGGTCATCCACATACTGGATAAACATGCGGGGTACCTGAATATTCCCTAAATCATTGTGCAGTATCCTATTAAAGATGCTTGGGCTCTCACATTACCCCTAAGATCACCTAGTATGTTCAAAAAGCATCTGGCCCTGTGTAAATGCTGTGAGGTACCTCGACTCAGGATGGAGTGGGATCGAAAATATTTTTTTTCTAGGTCTACCACACTAAAGTGTGTGGCTTCTTTGGGGATGCTGCATAAAATGGTTGCAGGATTCGGGACGCCTGGAAATTCTTTCTGTGCTACATCATCGAGGGGGCACAAGTTGATTTCTTGGCAGGGTATATTGCCGTGTTACACAGAGACGCCAATGGCACAATGATCCCCTGGTCCAACAGTGCCTGTATTGTCTTTCTAATACCCTCCTCTGCCTCCCTCGAAAATGGATATTGTCTTACCCTTGGCAGCACTGCACCTGGCTTTAGTGTTATACAGACAGCGGTCACGTCTTTCAATAATTCTACATCATGTGGATTCGTAGTCCACATCTGTGAAGGCACGTATTGCAAGTCTTTGTTAAGAAATGGGGGTGGGGTTAATACTGCCATCAGGGAACACCGCACCCTTCGGTACTGTATCATTATGTCACAGGGGATACAAATCTGTAATATTATCTCCCCGTCTTTGTTGTTATTCTCAAACAACCCGTCATCCGTCATTTCCTTTAGCTGTACTGTTGTATCTACACAGAGCACTGTGCGTCACTCACACCCATCCCTGTCAAATCCTAACATGACAACCCTTTTGTCGGAAATCAACAATTCCTGCAAATCCAGCGACAATATTGTTCCTTCCACCACCTCAGGTGACACTGCTGGATCAAAAATAAAATCTGTGAGCTCTCAACAACCCTGTTTGGCAATCTGGGGCTCTGCCTCCATGAGCACAGTAATACCATAAATGAACATATCAGGATACACGGGAGTCCCGTGGACAACCACTTCCCTTGTCATTGCGTGTATTATGAACATCGCTCTTATAGTGCCCATCCCAGATGTGGAGCAAACTATACCACAATCTGTAAAGGATAACGTTATGTTTAATTTGCTGAGCAGGTCCCTACCTAGTAAATTAACAGGGAACATTCAGAATATAGTAGGGGCACCTGCAATACCTTCCCTCCTACCTTCACGTCCAGCTCCTCAGTGTATTGAACCTTCGAAATAGCCCCAGAGAATCCCTGTGCAGCAAGATATTTTCCTAATAAGGGAACATTTCCCTGCATGATAATTGATTTAGTTGCACCTGATATAAATACGAACAGTTTATTTCCTATCTCCGCCCCTAACAAAGTTTCCTCTTCAGGGTAGATGGTCATTGACAAGACCGGACACGTTAGTTCTCTCTGTGGGCTGTTCTAATAGGATATATGTTAGTTCCAGGGAACGAGAAGGGGTTGCCCCAATCACTGCTGATCCTCAAAAGGGAGAGATAGCCCACCTGGTACTCAGCTCATCGGGGCATCAGCACCCTGGTGTTGCTGTGGCAGATGCTGCACATGCATGTTGCCTGCTTGAGACTGCTGGTTATGTGTTTGGAGTTGACCATGTGGATACCCTTGGTTCTGATATCCTTGACCATGTTGCGGAAACCCTAGTCCTTGGGGCCCTTGGGGCACTTGGCCAGGTTCCCGTAACCCATTATTATATGCCACTGCAGACCCACTCCTACATTCCCTTGCAAAATGCCCCAAACTTAAACAATTTCAACATTGAGATGGTCCAAACCGACCCGCTCTGGGTCCAACACCTCCTCCTCTTGCTCCTCGAAAATCTACTTCTTCTTCGCTGCGGTCCTCCTTGTTGCCACTGTGGGATACAGTTGTCCCATGTCCCACTATCCTTGTCCTCCTTCAGCCCAGGGTGCAGCAATAGTGGCAATCACAACTTGTTGAATACTCTCTGTCCCCTCTACCTGTACAGGCGTCAACACAGGTGCCTTGATGACAACTTTTGCCAATGACTTTTCTACCTGTTTTGCTTCCTCCGCCTGACACCTTTGAGCTGTCTCCCTCTCCCATTCCTCAATCCTTTTGCAATGATGCACTATTATACTCTGTATTTCCGGACACCCCTTTGCCTCTATACCCCCAAATTTATCTAAAGCATTCTGCACTTCCTTTGGCAACCCTCTATTTACTATGAAATAGAAGAACAATATTGAATGATCCCACGGTCCTCTTATTTCAGCTCTCCATATTTTTGTAGTTTAAGAATGAATTTATCTGGATCCTCATCATCCCCCATTGCATACTGCATCAGGAACTGTAAATCGGTGGCATCTGGGAAAGCCTTCCGTAACGTGTCCCATACTGTGTGCTAATTCCGTTAAATGGTGCTCCATCATGTTCATCGTCACCCAGGGTTATTTGCGGGTATCCTGCTCTAACCCACAGATCACCAGCCTGGTCCCCAATTATAGCAACCATCAAGCTCTTACGATGCCCTATTGACAAGGTCACCCCTGCTGTTTGTTTTTCAAATTCGGATATCCACTTGCTTGCTCCTGCCTTAATCAAAGTATTCTTATCCATCTGGGGCCAGGGTACATATTGTGTTCTCGCCGCCCCCTTATGTATTAGGAGTATTTGCATTTTCACCCCATTTCTCATGCCGTTCTTCACACTTTCCCTTTTTCTTATTGTTTCCATCTGGCTGTTTCTATTCCTCAACCTGCCCCTCCCCCACACGCCTACTGCTCGGCGGGTACTCTGAGCCGCCACTTCACCCCTTTCTTCTTCTTCACCCTGGTCCTCAGTGAATAAGTCACTGTCGGCCTCCCTCTCGACATCTACCACCGCGGTATCCAATCCAAAATAAGTCCAATTACCTTGCCTCCTTCCTTTTCGACACCTACATTTTTTATTCCTACCTGATCCTCCTAAGCAATACATCTCCTGATCTCCATTCTCCTAATCCATCTTCCAGTGCCCGTACATCCCTCAGTGCTCTTGAGGATCCTTGTATCCTGTTTAATTCTGTTAACATCTCCGCCAACCTGTTCTCAAACTCTCTTGACCTGACACCCGCAGATGCCGATACTTCAGGTTGGTGTGCATATGGGGGTGGGGTAGCGGTAGCCTGTGGTGTTACTGGTGCTGAAGGGGTCCCTATCGCAACCGGTACATAGATTGGATTTGTGTTCCCTTCTGCAGGCATGCTGTTAAGGGATGTAATTCCCTGCCCTCCGCTACCGCCCCGCCCTCTTCTTCTCCCTTCCTACACTTTCCATCTTTCTATCTCGGTGCTTCTATTCCAAACCCTTGGTCTTCTGTGTCCTCAAACATATGCCAGGGATCTAAGATTTCTTTTCTCTTCTGTAGCTGCTTCCCCTTATACTTAGATACTGAAAATGTGGACATGTGTTCCAAGACACTCCTATTGTGTGAACCCTGCCCTGTCTGTGGGCAGCTGTGGGCAGTGCATTCCCCTCCTCCTGTCTGTGCAATCAGATGCGAATGATATTTCTCCACCCTGTCATGATACAGTGGTAGGGCCTTATACATGTGCTCTACTGGTGTTCCTCCCCCATGCAAGTAATGTCCATCTCTTACTGACAATGCAAAGTCCGCTAATGTGCCGTGCATGCTGCCGCTTGCTTATAATCTAAAAAGAACGTAAATCAATCCCCACACTTTTCTGTCCCCCTTCCTTGCACACAAACACGAGCCGATGAGACCATTCAATGCCACACCACACTGCGATGCACTCAATTACTACCACTTCTAGAGCCTGTTCTTTACCAAACAAAACATGAACACAATACAATAGAATAACAAGCTAAAATAACAACCACTACTTATTCCAGGCCTATTATGAGACCACTAGTTTTATTTTAAATATTCGTCCTTTAAATAATATACTGTCATATTGTACCATCTTCCCTCCCCTTCCAAGGAGGGGCTCCTCACCTTACCTTTGCATTACCTTATAGTGCCTTACCGAAATAGTCTCTTCAGAGTACAAACACTAATGAAAAATAACACAAACCTCACCCACGTCGCACCAATGACCTTGCTCTCCACGTGCTCTCACCTCTCACACTTCCCCATGCATCTGTCCCTACTTGTTATCGTTTACAAGAGTCAACTCACATGTGCGCGCTCACCAAAACTCCTCCATCATGGGGTTCCAACACCGTCCCACACTCTTCTTGGAGCCGCGCCCGCTTCAAAGAGCAGAGAGGATTTCTCTTAAAATGTCTCCTGCTAAACCACTCCGAACACATGTTTTTTCAGGACTGGATGCTGTAGGTGGGCACGGCTCCTGATGGAGAACTGACCTGGAAGCATCCGCAAATAAGGGGGGTGCTGGGATCACGTCAGAGTCACCAATTGAAGGCAAGTCCCTGAACGCTCACACCGGAGAGAATGCAACTCGCTAGGGAAAAATGGACCAGGTTGATCTTGTAATGATAACAAGTTTAATCTCACATGCAGATGAGAGCAACAGCAAAGAACTCTGCTTCTGAGAACGTTCTGCCGAAAAGTAGTAGAAGCGGAATCTTATAAATAAAAACATTGTCATGCATGACGTAATACATATGGTAAAATCCCGCGCAGCTGGTTGGTGAGCGCCTATACATGATGCGCCTGCTCTATTGGAGATGCCAGGCCAATGGTTCCAGCCCAATCTGTCAATCTTACATCACATGGGTGTTGCCGTGACCATCTCCTTCTCACGTCGAAAGTCAAAGAACAAATTAACTGCACTTCTGACATAATTCAGTTTTATCACTATACTATGCACCTGGCAGGCCTCAAGACGGGCACAAAGGAAGTTCTGACACACATTTCACTCGCTCCCTTCCGCAACATCCGGCTCCCATGTCTCCACCCTCATTTTCAACTATAATTTATCCCTCCCAGCACCTCGCAATACAAATCACATGGTTGTCGTTTTAACGATGTGCCCAGTCCATCCTCTTTGAACATTTCAAGACCTTTTACTTTGGGGTTGGTGGTCAAAGGGCCCTGGTGCCATGAAATTCAGGGTTCTTAGGGTTTAGTCATCGTCATAGTAAGTTTATTAGAATGAAGAAAACATCCATCAAACAAGCACATGATATAGCATAAAAACATAAACAAAATATAAATTTTAAATAAAATTCACATCAAAACATGTTCATAAAACTCAAAAAGCAGACATACAAGCTTCACATTGGAAAATGTTAAAATACCGCATCCTATCCCCATAAAATCCCCTTTCTTCCATACATAGCAGCCTTCAAGTAGGACAAAAGGGCCCAATGCCGTCAGTTCAGTTCCTGCTGACGTATATCTGTACTTTGTCAAATCGGTAGTAATGTCTGTTTCATTATCTCACGATAGCCTGGGCAAAATAAAATAAATGACTCAAATTCTCTTTGGGAGCTCCACACACAGGGCAACTAGAGTCATCTGGATAGCCAGGTCATTTCACAATATTTCCTCTCAGCTCTAAGCAGTTAAATCTGGCCCGAGTAATAAGCCAACTGTGGTGCTTTTTCCCAGCCCAGAAAAGATATGCTTGTAAATTCAAAATCCCACTTATGAGCTTGTGGTAGCTATCAGCAGGGGTCACCCGTATAACCAGGGTGCGCTTAGCAACAAAACCTCAGGTGACTACCTCCTTTAATGTTCTTACTTCTGCCGGCAATAACACTGCCGCCGGAGGAAATGGAACAGAAACATCACACTGACCCAAAAGGTCCTTAACCATCCTTAGCCATGAAATTTTAGCCTACCTGTCTCTGTTCAGCGGATTGCTTATAATAAAGTGGCATAATGTTGCATTCTTGTTTCCCCAGAGACTCAGCCATAGCTTATTTGTGGCAGCAACCCAATACTCCCAGAAAACCATCCCCAGTGCCCTATGGACTGAGGCACATGATGAGGAAGCTGGGAGCCCCAAGAGATTTTTAAAGAACCGGTTCTCCTTGCTCTGAAAGTCACCAGGCTTACAATAGCCCCACAATGCTCCTCTGTATTCGGTAGCTGCCTTAATTTGCGAGGTATATACCTTGAGAGCTGACTGCATGTGCTGTCCCTTACACTTTGCTAAAAAGCGATATAGGCCCCCCAAATATTGGCTCATTTTCAGGGACTGTTTTTTCACATGAGCACTGCGGAATACCTTACCCACAAATAGTCATACTCAGTAACTCTTGGAATAACTTCCCCACAGCAAACTATGGGACGCATCTCGATGAGCTTCCTTCCCCTTTACAGCCCATCACTGCCGATTTAGCTGTATTGATTTCAAGACCTATTCCTGTCATAAAAGAGGCATAGCCATCAACCAAAATATGTAGAGCCCTGGGGGTTCTGGCCATAAGCACTGTGTCTTCGGCACATGCTAATACCGGAAAAGGCCTGCCCCCCAGAGTCAAAAAGTCTGCACCAGTATTCAACACTAAACCGTTTATATACAAGCAAAGAGTATGGAGGCGAGCATACACCCCTGCCAGACACCCAACCATATGTTGAAATACTCAGTGCACCTTCCTCCAGGTCCAAATCGAACACTGGCTCTATTGTCTGTATGTAGCTACCGTAATGCCCCAAGATAGCCTCAGGACAACCCATAGGGCCTGATTACGAGAAGTGCGGAATGGTTTTAACGGTGCCGGTAATGGTGCCAGCGCCGTTAAACCCACTCCGCACTATTACGAGGTCCCCTCGCGGGACCCGCTCTGGACGTCTGGTTTTTCCAGACGTCCATAGCGGATCCCGCGAGGGGACCAGGGAGCTAACAACGGGCCCCTTCGTAATGGGCCTGTTGTTATCTCCCTCCCCATTCCCATTCGAGGCCTGTCAGGGCTCGAATGGGAATGGGGAAGGACCGGGCCCGGGTTCCCTGACGGAGGAAATACTGGGCCATCCATACTCGGAATGGCCTGGTATTTCCCCATTCAGGGAACCCGGACACGATTTTGGAGGCAGCCATGCCCCTACTAAAGGCATGGCTACCACCAAAGTCGTAATGAAGCCCATGGACACAGCCCATCATTTTGACCGATCTACTTTGTCAAATGCTGTGCTTAAGTCCATGAAGGCGAGATAGATCACCTCGCCCCTAACGGAAAACATAATTAGACACCAGGAGATACAGATTCAATACCTGCTCCAATGTTCCCAAACTGGGTTGAAAACCAAACTGGATATCGGTCAAGATTGCCCCCTCCGTGAGCCAACTCTCTATGTGTCCGAGTAAGACAAGACCAAACATTTTAAATGATGTATCCAGTAAAGATATGGGGTTTAGTCAGTTATATGGGCTATAACTCGTGGTTGCCTGGGGATGGAGCAGGTCATGCTTTGGTCAGTATGAGATAACATGCACACCAGGTGTCAGTTTGTGATCATGGCCTTGTAGGGCGCATTCCTCTTCAGTAAAAAACACATCTTTGCAACACTGTTAGAACAATGAATAGGCGTTGTGGCCATTGGGCATGTGGGCTGTCCTCATGGGATTTCCTTTGTCTCTCAATTTGGAACTAGTGCATACAATGGCTGACCACGCAGGCCATTTCCTCTAACTATGGTTACTAATATCTACGCAAAATAACAACGCTGCTCGAGCCCTGCGCTATACTACATGGGTTGATTATATTTGATTATAGTGGAGTGGGGTCCATCTGTATTGGGAGGTGGTCCTCTCACCATCCCCTCTCCTCCATGGCTCGTCATAGTTCTTCAAATGCATCTCGCCTCACTCTAAAATGAATGGGGGGGCTGTAGAGACCAGAGGGGGGTCTGCACTTCCACTCTCTATATGGTAGAGGGGAGGCACAGAGACCCCTGCGAAGATTCTCTATTACGGTAGCAATGGATGAGCAATCAAGGCCTAGCTTCTCGGGAGGTGATGCGAGCTGGTTCTTAAGTACAGTGTAGTCTCCACGCCCCCACGAAGGAATGTCCACACACTGTATCGGTTAAAACACAGTCTTTATATAATTAATATTCAAAGTCATATACACGATCACAATAACTCACTTTGTACTCCGAAATCAACAATGGTAAATATGTACAGTTCTAAAGTGGACCACTAATGTTACTCAATCTTATTAAAGTGCATAAGGTCAGAATGACACACAGATCAAAATAAAGAGGAAACCAGCAGTAGAGAAAGGAAGGAAAGCAGGATGGTTGAGCAATAGACAGAATACTGGTAACTACCGTTAAACACAGCTCTGTGTGGAGATCTCTCAACCTGGGCAACCTGTAGAAGAAAGATACAAGCCCAGTCCATATATTGTTCACCCTTAGACTTCCGAATAGTTCTGCAACCCCAAAGTACCCTGGTGTTGTAGCGTTCCGCGTCGGGAAAATCGACAACCCTTCTTGAGTGTCCTCCCTTTCAGGCAGGAGTCACGGGTCGTCGAACGTCCGACGGAGAACAGGTCGGCTACGATGGTGAAGTGGCCGCGTCGTTCCTAATGGTGCTCGTTGACGGGGAAGCGTAAACGTCCTGCCAGGAAGAGGCATGTGGGGCACCTCGGTGTCGATAGTTCTGGAACGCATAGAGTTGAAGAACTGTGGCTCAGCAGGTGCATCGAGTCGTCGGCGTCTCTGTGGTCTTTGGCTGGCGGGAAACCCACCAGTGGATGCTCCTCGGTGCATCGACGGTCAGGCCTTCTCCAGCAGGATACAGCGGTGACGATGCAGACGAGAGCATCCTTGGATCACAGAAGTTTCTTAGGCAACGGGAGCATGGCGGCTCCGGTCAGCGACGGCGGTCGGCGACAGTGGCGGACAACAGTCCGGGCGCTTCTCCTTGGAGTTCCGCAGCACTCCCCGTATCAGGTCGGCAGCATGTCGAAGGTCTGTCCACCAGGGAGCTTAGGCAAAGATCAGCTGTGCACAATGGTCCCTCGTAGCTCGGCAAGAGGGCGCCTTACCAGGTCCTCTCTGGGTCAGTTCTTGAAGAACAGCAGCTTTCAGATTGCGAAGGAGAGCAACAGCAATTCTTCTCGTCCAGCAGGGCTCAAGGTTAAGCTTCACTCCAGTTACTCGTCGTAGTGGACTTCAGCTTCTGAACACGATTCCTAGCAGTGAGAGGTCCCCAGATATACTGTTGATCTCCCATTCATTCGCACTCAAGCATCCAATAACGACTATGGGCATTCATGCAGACAGGAAACCAATCAGGTACACAAGGTATTCAGGCCATTCACTTCTCTCCAGACACTCACAACAAGTTATGTGTATTGGGACAAGTACTGAGCCATTCAACACTCCAAGCTGCATTCATACCGGTTTCGGGCAGGGCTGTCTCAACCATGGTGTCAAACACCAGATACTAGACAGTAACATAGAATGTATATTCGTCACACACTCCATTCACCCAGGTCCCACCCACAGGCATGCCCACAACATACGGTCGTTGAGAAGGCTCCAGCCAGTCTGGTCGGCACTTCCCCACACTACCATATACGGAACTTCCACCCAACAGCCAGTCAGGAGGCAGGCCTTCCCGGGACTTCGGGAAGATCAGGGTAACAGGTGATGGAAGGCAAGAGGCCATGGGGGCCATTTTGTCTACATCAGTAATCTACCGATTCCAATGACAGGGCCTGGGCATCTCAAAATGGAGGACGCTCAGGGCACCAGTCATTTCAGCACGGAGCTGCCACCAGCCCGTACCCTGCTCTGTGGGTCACAAACAGGTGCCCAAAAACATACACTAGGGGCACAGGGTTGTACCCCTACCCATGGGTGCCATAAGGGTATCACATGGGTCTGTTCACCAAACCAAAAGAGAGAGAGTTGCACCGCCAGGAGTCCCACATGAACTCCTGCATGGAAAACACAACAGAACACATGATAAAAAGCAGTAAAGGACAAGGAATATGGAGGCCCTGTGCCTCCGATGCATTTCCAGCATCACAGTCATCCCCCCCCAGACTGAGGTGGAGGCTGCCCAATCTCCCATGGGATAGGCACCCTCATCCAGACGGTCAACATACCTTCTGGAAAGGCCATCTGCGTTATCGTGACTCTTCCCTGGTTTGTGCTCAATGGTAAAGTCTAGTCCTTGCAGACTAATGGACCACCTGAGCAGTTTCAGGTTTTCACCCTTCATCTGCATAATCCACTTCAGGGGCTTATGATCAGTTTGGACCTTGAAGGTAGACCCGGTAAGGTAGGGTCTAAAAAGCCTAAGGCTCCAAACAATACTAAAACATTCCTTTTCAACAGTAGCCCACCTAAATTCCCTACCCTTAAGTTGTCGACTGATGAATATGATTGGATGTTCTCTTCCTTTGTAATCTAACTGGGACAAGACAGCTCCAATTCCGGTGTCACAGGCGTCAGTTTGAACGATAAAGGGCTTGCTGTAATCTGGCGCACACAGCACGGGTGCCCGACACAGACTTCCTTTCAAGCCATCAAAGGCCCTCTAACAGTCTTCAGTCCAATTAACCTTCCTAGGTTGCTTGGGCGAAGTCAACGCTGTCAGGGGTGCAGCTATGGTTCCATAGTCTGCCATGAAATTGCGATAATACCCACTGAGGACCAGAAAGGCTCTCACCAGGTTTTGAGTTGTGGGAGTCTCCCAGTCCTGTACATCCTGTATTTTACTGGGGAGAGGTTGGATCTCACCCCCTCCTACCTCATGACCAAGATAAGTGACTTTCCCCTGAGCTATCTGGCACTTGGTGGCCTTGATAGTGAGGTTAGCCCTTTTTAACGCCTGCAAAACTTTGTCCAGATGAGTCAAATGCTCTTTCCAGGTGGAACTGTAGATGGCAATGTCGTCTAAGTAAGCCACACAAAAGGCTTCCAGCCCACTGAGCGCATGGTGACTAATCTCTGGAAAGTGGCAGGGGCGTTCTTCAGCCTGAAAGGCATGACCCTAAACTGGTAGCGTCCCTCTGGAGTTGAGAAGGCCGTCTTTTCCTTGGCATGGCCCGTCAGAGCTATTTGCCAATAGCCTGAGGTAAGGTCGAAGGTGCTCACAAATTTGGCAGCACCTATGGTGTCCACTAGCTCATCAGCCCAGGGCAAAGGGTGCACGTCAGTTTTGGTGACGTCATTGACTCCTCGGTAGTCCACACAGAACCTCCAATCCTTGGTACCTGCATGGGAACTTGCCTTGGGGACAAGGACCACGTGACTGGACCAGGGACTGGTTGAGGGTTCAATAACACCCAGATCCAACATCTTGGTGACCTCAGCCTGGGGGTGCGTGGCCAGCACGCATGCTGTGAAGTCGCACCTCAGTGAAGCTCCTGTCCCCGATCCTTATCGCCGCCTGAATTAAGCTGTTAACGCTAGGCACTCATCACGAAAACAGCATCTGCTGCAAGAAGAACCTCCACTCACTGAAACGTCTCAACTCCCGGATAAAAACGGAGTTGGCAGAGCCAGAAACGAGCAAGGAGAAGAAGCGCCCCTATGCTCCCAAGATGGCGGAGTCCCGTGTGGCTCCCCGCGCCTTCAAGTGAGCAGCGCGAACTCAGCTCCCACATCGAGCAATAACCGTGCAGTTATCACCTGCTGGGAGAGGGCCCTATTCCTGCAGCTGCGACCCGACCTCCGAAAGAAAACGGGGTCCGCAACATTGGAAATGAGCGAAACAAAGAAGCGCCCCTACGCACCAAGATGACGGTGGCCTGTGGGGCTCCCTGCGCCTTCAAGTGAGAGGCGCGAACTCGGCTCCCAAATCAAGCAGTAATTGTGCTATTACACCCGCTGGAGGAGAACCTTTTTTCTGCGACTGCGACCCGACCTCCGAGAGAAATCGGGGTCCGCAACATCGGAAGCGAGTGAGATAAGGAAGCGCCCCAGCACACCCAAGATGGCGGACTCTAACGCGACCTACGGCCCCACTATGTGAACGGCGAGACCGCGGCGCAGTTGAGGGGAAACTGTCTCCGCTTGCTCTTCCTGCAAGTCCCGGTCACCGCTACTAACCCCGATCCCGGCCATACTAGGATCGGCACTGCGGATACTGACAATCGAACGGGCGACGGGACTGGAGAGGCTAAAGGTAAAACATCCCTCTGCCTCCCGAACCCACTAAGTCGGTTGCTCCCCTGGTCCTGGGAGTGAGCGGGGAACCCGGAACACGGTGACATAAGCACCGGCCGCATACGAAAGACTGGGCGCAGGAGACGGTACTCCACCGCGGTATTCCTCCGCGAGGCCCACAACTGGGTTAAATTGGCTGGACCACACAACAGGCAGGTCGGGAGCGGCGGCTGGGACGGGTCCTCAGCTCCTCACACACAAAACGGCGAGTGGCACTACAGATTCATTCATCTTCATCACCACACGAAACAGAGGGGAACGTCCAGACCTGCAATTTGGCGTGCACTGTTGCACAAACACAATCTGGGGGGGGGGGGAACGGAAATACCTCGGCAGCGCTGTTCAGTGCAGCGAGGATATAAATTGGAACTGAACAATTCCTGCATCAGCACGAGCCCTTGAGGCGTAATCCTTGGACTTGGAAGAGCTTGTTACTTTACTTGAGACGGTCGGGGCTGAGAAACTTCAGTTGTTAAACTGCCCAAGATACACACTGATAGACAGAATCGCTGAAGGGGGTGAAAGTTACACTTGCACCCCCATCTTGCGCACTTCCCCGAACCGCTGCGGGACACACAGCTCACCATTACCTGAAATAACCTGACACTAACGTCTAGGGAAGCCTGGCTAGACACAACCTAACGTTTACCGGATAAGAGGCCAGTCCAGGGAGTGCAACGCAGAGCCGCCGCAACCACATAGGTGCCCATCGGACAGTGAAAACCGCACGCTGCCCCTAAGGAAAGTGATGTCACCACCCAAGCCCAAATCCAAAACAACAACAATGGACTTTTTCACGACGGTAAGGCCCAAGCAACTGCCGCATTCTGACTCAGCGGCTGATAGCGGACCTTCAAATCCAGAAGCAACGCCCGACAACACACAGGTCCTCCGGGCCATAGCAGAGCTCCGCACCTCCATCGAAAACAGGATCGATGAAGTAAAATCGCACATGCAGCTTATGCGCCAGGACGCCCGCAACCTAATGGAGAGAGTGAACACTAAAGAAGCCGTCCTGCAAGAAAATGTAGAAAACACTACAGAACTGAAAGCACAAGTCCGCGACCTAGAACAAAAAGTAGCGAGGCTGGAAGCGCGCTCCGAGGATGCAGAAGGACGCGCTCGGCGCAACAATATCAGGATCCTAGGTGTTCCCGAAGATATGGAGGGCCCGGACCCGACAAACTTCATAGAGACAATGCTGCAGCAGGAAATTGGTGCGGGAAAACTCTCACAAGGTTTCTCAGTGGAGCGGGCCCACAGATCTCTTCAAAAGCGCCCACCACCAGGCTCGCACCCGCCACTGATTATAGCAAAGATCCTCAACTTCCGGGACAGGGAAATAATATTGAGGTATTCCCGGGAAGGCGGAGTGATTAGAAAGCAAGACTCCACAAGAGTCATGTATCCTGACTATACCCCTGCAGTGCAACGCGCCAGGAACTCCTTTATTCCAGTGAAGGCGAGATTGCGGACACTTAATCTTAAATATGTGTTGCTCTACCCATCTCGCCTCAAAGTCCTTTATAAAGGAAAAGCAGTTTTTTTAGAATCCCCAGCGGCAGCAAACATGTGGCTCGAGCACAATAATCTGGCGGATGATGACGAGGAACTTCCTAAAACGGACAAAAGATGATCAAGAAACCAGACTCACAAATACTGGCGGCAGATCCCACATTAAAGCACAATGCAGACTTCTAATTTGCACTTGGGATCACAACACAGATAGCTGTATCGGACAGGAGCACCGGACACCACAAGCGAACATGTTAATGGCGCACCCCTCCGAGACATGTGCAGGTCCTATTCCCGCACACTGCCCACGCCGGAAAGCCTGGAGAGGCTCAGAAAGCTTGGGAGCCCCTGAGAGCTGCATGTTCGTTGCAACTGCTGGGGGCAGTTTGCAGTTACACAGTCCAAACTACTTATTTGTTGGACTGTTAGTTAATAAAGTTGACTGTTTAAGCTGCGTTCGTTGCCGCAGCAGTTTCGGTTTGACACTACAGTCTTCATACAGAACGAGGAACAAGGAACGGTGGCCAATAAATCGAAGACGCAAGAAAAGAGGTGAGAGGGCGAGAGTCAAACAGAGCCCCCGGGGTGGGCGCCCTATGCATGGCAATGCAACTTAGAATACTAACTTGGAATGTGAGAGGGTTGGGGTCCTATCTGCGCCGGAACAGGATCAGGTCCTATCTTCGCAGGAAGAAAGTAGACATTGCAATGCTCCAAGAGACTCACCTCACAGTGGAGGACCAGTCAAGCCTACAGGAGCACTGGGGAGGTCAAGGACAGGGGGCCCCGTATTCCAAATTTGCTAGGGGAGTGTATACTTGGATTAACCCTGAGGTGCCCTTCCAGGTGTTAGGGACTGAAGCAGACACGGAGGGGAGGTATTTGATACTGTGGGGAGTGCTTGAGCAAGTAGAAATCTGCCTAGTCAACACATACTTCCCAAACCATGGTATTCCGTCCTACCTTGCTAGGCTGCAGATGAAACTGGCGCGACACAGAGACAGCCTTTACATATGGGGTGGGGATCTCAACTGTGTGAGGAATGGGAACCTAGATAGGTCCGAACCCCCGCTGGTGCGAACGGATAGGACCTCAAAGGTGCTGAACAACCTGCTGGAACAACTAGACCTTGCAGATGTCTGGAGGGAACACCACCCCACAGACAGGGGATACTCATATTACTCCTCCCCACACAACCTCCATACGAGAATTGACTACATGTTTATAGACAAAACGCACCTAGCTCAGGTAGAATCGATACAATACATGTGCAGACTGATCTCGGACCACTCTACCCTGTCAATGCACTGGGCTCTGAAGGGCCCTAGACCCCCTATCCCGCTATGGCGAATGCCCACGGAGGCTCTGAAGGACCCAATATTTAAAGAGGAGCTGGGAGAAAAACTGGTAGAGTATGTCACTAATAACAGTGGCAGTGTGGAGCGCTGGAGCACGGTATGGGAGGCCCTGAAGGTGATAACGAGGGGGGAAGTTATTGACGGGACAGCGGGAGTCAGGAAAATGCTGAGGAGGGAACTGGAGGAGAGGGCGGAGGAAATATGGCTGGGAGAAGCTAATAGCTCCGGAACTAGAGAGGGGGAGGAGCTTTTGCAGGAGGCACGGACGAAATGTCACCAGGCGTGAGGACGGCTAGCAAAATTTGACTACGCAACACGTACCACCAGAGTACACATAAACGGGGACAAACCAGGTAGGCTACTGGCCTGGCTATGTAGGCGAGAGCACCCAAAACACCCAGTGACCGCGATAAGAGATAAGAAGGGAGAAATAAGAACAACCCAGCACTCAATAAACACCACATTTGCTGACTTCTACTCCACACTGTACGCACATGACACCCAAGTACCGCTGACAGACATACAAGACACCCTAGAAGAGATAGGACTCCCCAGGCTGAATGACCAACAACGAGACTCATTAGAAGAGGGTCTTACGCCTGAGGACATTACAGACGCTATTAGATCCCTGTCCACATGCAAGACCCCAGGAACAGACGGGCTCCCCCCGGAGTTCTACAAAGCATACGAGACGACAATAGCCCCACTATTACACGAGGTATATCAGGAAGCCTACGAGACGGGAACCCTACCCAAGACCATGAGAGAGACGCTAATAGTCCCGTTACCCAAACCTCACAAACCAACTGAAGAATGCGACTCTTACCGACCAATAGCTATGCTAAATTATGACAGTAAGATACTGACCACCATCCTGGCCAAGAAATTGTCCAAAGTGATAGGAAGTCTGGTTCATGAGGATCAGAATGGCTTTGTCCCTGGTCACAACACAGCTGCCAATCTGAGAAGACTACAGCACATTATAGCACACACAGAGGGAGGCCAGGAGCATATGGCAGTGTTGTCATTAGACGCCATAAAGGCATTCGACTCCATCTACTGGGAGTGGCTGATAGAGGTGCTAAGGGAGTTCGGATTCGGGGAAGGATTTGTGCGCTGCATCAAGATACTGTACAATGATCCAACAGCCAGAGTAAAGACGGGCAAATGGGTATCAAGAGCCTGGAACATACAAAGAGGCACCAGACAGGGCTGTCCCCTTTCACCCATGCTCTATATTTTGGGGCTGGAGCCAATCGCAATCTATATAAGGAAGCAATTCTGGGACGCTGGAATACGAGTGGGTAGGGGGCACCACGTTATCTCACTATATGCAGATGATGTCCTGATCTACCTGACAGACCCAAAAAACACTGCCCCTACAATCTTGGAAGTGCTAGACAACTTTGCTCGTTACTCGGGGATACACTTTAGCAGACAAAAATCTTGCATGTTCCCACTGGCGGGCTTGAGGGGGGTGGGAGTAGACGACCTACCGCAGGTTGGGGTGAAGTGGCAGCCGGATATTTTCAAATAACTGGGGGTCAGGATCAGACATACACCTGAACTCACGCACGAACAGAACACACTGTCGGTAACTCAAGGGCTCCACAACTCAATGAAATTTTGGTCTAGGCTACCACTCTCAATGGTGGGAAGGGCATCAATAACAAAAATGATCATACTGCCACGATACCCATACTTCTTCCAGACCATTTGTCACTACATCAGACCACCCTTTTTCCGAAAACTAGAAGCCCAGATTAGAGACTTCATATGGGGAAAGGCACGTCACAGACTGGCACTGAATATTCGGACCCTTCCGTATGATGCAGGGGGCATACAGCTCCCGGACTTTGAAAGGTACTATCTGGCAGCCCAACTTAGTCATGTTACCAAATGGCTGTCGGATGAGGTCACCAATGAAACCGGCCTACTGAGTGATCTTGTCAAACCCATATACCTCAAAGAAATAATATGGGCGCCTCGGGATCGAGCCGATAGAGCCCCCACACTAGCCAAACTGGGCAGACAAGTATGGGAAAGAGTTAAAACCATCACACACTCGAGGAACCCTTACTCCCCGGAAATTCCATTAATGGCAGACATGAGAACGACACCAGCTGATGTTAACACACTTAGGCAATGGGAGGGGCTGGGTATATATGCCTGGGGGGACATGTACGAGGATGGGGAATTCAGAGAGCTGGAATCACTGCATGAGATAGAGGGCCTACCTACGGGGAAATTTTTATGATACCAGAAACTTAAACATGAGGCTAGGGTGAGATGGAACGACTGGCCAGAGGAACCAACAATGACCCCCCTAGTGACAGAGATGTATAACCTGAGCGATGGGTGGAGGCCAGTGTCAAGAATCTACGCGCAGCTAAACGATAGGCCCAACCCCCGTGGTGCCACACTAAGGGCCAAATGGGAAACGGACACTGGCGAGGAGATCTCAGACAATGATTGGGGGAGAGCACTGAAATACCCAAAGGCAGTGTCCAGAAATGCCAGGTTCAGGCTAATCCAAATAAACGTCCTATATAGAACGTATATGACCCCAAAAAGGGTAGCAAGCTTCAAACGGCAAGCGGAGGCGCACTGCCCATGGTGCACTAATGACGAAGCAGGCCTAATACACATGTTCTGGGGGTGTGCAAAAGTGGGCACCCTTTGGGCCAACATCAAACAGGCATGCAAGAAAGGCGGAGTAAGCAGATATGAGTGGACAATGAAGGAATGTCTGCTGGGCATGTACCCCAGGTTAAGCAAAATAAAACACATTGTACGGGTGATGGACATGGCATGCATACTGGCAAAAAGGGAGATAGCAATGTTGTGGAAGTCAAAAAAAGGCCCACAATACATGAGATGGAAGAGGGAAATGGAGCGATGGACGGCCGCAGAAACAGAAGCATGGGGTATAGGGATCGACGGGGGTGAGGGCGATACTAACGCTAAATTTGATGCATGGAAAGCCGTGGTGAGAGACATGTTCCTACCCTCTGATGACATGCCCCCGTGAACCAATTGGCGGTATAAGTAGCGCACAGCCACAGGAAGCACGGGGCTCATAATGAAGAAGAGGGAGACGCGACACAAAGGGGAAGAAAGTCAACCTCACCCGCCCCCCTCCGTAAAAGACATGGACAGGCTTCCAATTGGATTCAAGGCAACGTAGCCACTACAATCGTTCAACATGAAGACAGTTCAAGTTTGTTAAATGTTGTTGTTTTGTTTAGTTTGTTGTTTCTTTTCAGGAACCAATCGAATATGTTTTGAAATTGTAAAATGGCGCAAGAAATCAGTAAGGGGGGGAGATTGACACTGATGTAATGCCAACTTCGAAATGCCAATAAAAATATTTTGAAATTAAAATTGGTGACCTCAGCCTGGAGGTGGTTCTTGACGGAATCTGACATACGGTAGCACCTGCTTTTGACAGGCACACTGTCACTAGTGTCAATCTCGTGCCTACACCACGGTGTAAGGCCTGGTGTCAGTGAAAACAGAGAGGCGTACTGTCGGAGCAAAGTCCGGCAGGCCTTCTGCTGCTCTGTCGTCAGATCGGGAGAGAGATGCACTCCCTCCATGGAGCCATCCTGAGGGTTGCTATGCAGAAAATCAGGAAGGGGCTCACTCTCATCCTCTTCTTGCCCTAAAGCTAGCAAGAGACATGAGACTCCAGCCCGCCTGTGGAAAGGCTTGAGTCTGTTAACATGGAATATCTGAGGGGCTACCCCAGAGGCTCCCATGTCAACCACATAATTGACCTCGCTCATCTTGGAGATTATCCTGAAGGGTCCAGTCCATTTAACCGCCAAAGCCTGAGGCTTGGTAGGCTCCATCACGAGGACCTCCTGTCCCAGAGTCCAATCCACTTGCGATGCTTTAAGGTCATGCCAGTACTTATTTCAATTCCTGGCTGGCCTTAAGATTCGCTGTTGCCTGACCCATCATCTGTGTCATACTCTGTCTGAGGCCTAACACATAGTCCCCCACTTGCTTGGCGTGACCTGGAGGGGTGGCCTCCTGACCTTCTCGGATCAAGGCGAGGGGCCCCCTTACAGGATGTCCAAAGAGTAACCCGAAGGGGCTGAAACCAACACCCTCTTGAGGTACCTCTCTGTAAGCAAACAGCAGGCATGGCAGGAGAAGATCCCACTTCTTCCTGAGGGGCTCTTCCAAAGCACCTAACATGCCCTTGAGATTTTTGTTAAATCTCTTAACTAAACCGTTGGTCTGGGGTGGTAGGAGGTGGAGAACTCGTAAGTTACCCTGCATTCTTTCCATATGGTTTTCATGTAACTCGACATGAAGTTGGTTCCTCTGTCAGAGACCACCTCCTTAGGGAATCCAACATGGGCGAAAATGCCCAGGAGAGCCCTGGCAACCACCTTGGCCGTAACCGTCCGAAGGGGTATAGCCTCAGGGTACCTGGTGGCATGATCTACCAAAACTAGGATGAACCGATGTCCACCCAACGTGGGACGGTCAAGCGGACCGACGATGTCGATGCCAACCCTCTCAAACGGTGTACCCACCACTGGCAACGGTTGCAGTGGGGCGATGACTCTACCTCCAGTCTTGCCAGACAGCTGACAAGTTGGGCAGGTCCTGCAGTGGGACTCCACTTCTACTCCCATCCGGGGCCAGTAGAAATGTGCAGAGAGCCTCTGCTTAGTCTTCTTGGTACCAAGATGACCAGCCAATGTCACCTCATGTGCCATCTGCAGCAGGAAGGGCCTGAAAACCTGGGGTACCACCAACCTTTTGACAGCACCAGGTTCAGGCTTAGTGGGCTCACTAACAAGGAGCTCACCCTCCCAATAAATTCGAAATGTCCTAGGCACTTCTCCCTGTGCCTGGGACAGGGCCTGTGCCCTCAGACCCTCGAGAGAGTGGCACTCTCTTTGTCCCTTACAGAAGTCCACACGGGAGGTTTCCCCTTCAGCCAACAACCATTAAAGGTCGGGATGATCCTCCGGGTTAAGAGCCTCTCCCACAGGAAAGTCTGCTGGCTCATTTCCCACAGGAGTTGAGACGGGATTTACCACTGGACCCAGCCCGTCCAGAGCATGGATCCCAATGGGTGCTGTCGGAACAGCGGGAGGAGTAGGGGCTCCCTCCACAGAGGCGGCCTTCTTACTCCTCCATTTCTTTTGTGCCTTGGGTTTCCCTGTTGTGACCTGCGATCGGGTGACTGCCACAGCAGCCATGGGTAGACCATCCGTGATCATCCCCAATTCGACCAAATCATTTCCCAACAAAATATTTGCAGGCACGTTGTCCTGAACCAGGACCCGAAGCTTTGCTGTCTTGTCTCCAATCGTAATGTTGACTAAGGCTACAGGTGAAAATTTGGGAGGCCCACCAGCTAACCTTGTGGTTCTCAGAGGAGCACCTACATAGTCCTCTGGCTTGAGCAGGGTCCTGTCCACCACTGTCATGCTTGCCCCAGTGTCTCTCAAACCAGTAGAAGGCTGGCCATTTAAGAGGACACTTCTCAAAAACCTATGGGTGTTTTGCAGGATAGTCACCAGTACTTCTGCGTACTGGTCCCAGGCCCCAAGGGACACTAATAAATCTCCACGGGAGCACCGAAGGTGATCCCAGTAGAGGAGGGGAGGACGGTGGCCTCCACCTCAGGCATGGAGTTGGGATAGGTCAGGCTGACAGCCTGGACTCCAACACTTGGGGTCACCCCTTGGGTGATCCAGAGCCCCACAATCCCAGCATGTGCCGGGAGTGCGGGGTACGGTATTGGAACCACTGGAACCCTGCTTTGCAGCAGGCGGACGACTACTCTTACTCCCACGCACAACAGACTTATCCCCACTAGGTTTTTGGGTCTTCGGAGAGGAAGGTTTTGGTTTACCCGACTGTGACTGCTTTTGGGACTCCTCAGCTTTCTGAGAGGCCCCTTTTCTTTGTCCTTGTCCTTCCCACTGGAGTCCTTAGGGGACACCCGGTGTGAGACCCACTTGTCAGCCAACCTAGCCAGCGTAAAGGGATCCAAAATGTTCTAGTCAGCAACATACTGACGCAGCTCTGGTGTACAGGCTTCTGAAAAATGCTCAAAAAACAAGAGGTGAGACAAGTCAACAAACGTTTTCACTTTGTAACCATCAATCCACCCCATCATGTTCATGTGCGCCGCACTCACCCAGTCAACCCAAGGCACATTCTCTCTTTCTTAAAATCCCTGAACCGTTTAAGATATTGGGTAGGCATTTTGCCAAACTTGGCGATTAAAGCAGACTTCATGCACTCATACTGACCCCTTTCTTCCACGCTCAGCTTCAGAATACAGTCATATCCAATTTGAGGCACTCTGCTTAACAAACACTTAGACCAATCACTCTTATCAACATCGTGAATTGCACAAGCCATCTCAAATGCTTCAATCCATTGGAGGATATCAGAACCCTCCGCATACACACCAACCAAATCTTTCATACACTTGGTTGCTGGGGACCTGACACTCTCAACTGGTTTCGCTGAAGTCTCCACTCGAGCTATCTCTAGCTGGATTCGCTGACATTCAGTGTCCTGGTTCTTGAGTTCAAGGTCCTTATCTTTGAGTTCAAGATCCCTATCTTTTAGCTTAAGATCCCGGTTCTTGAGCTCCACTTGCTGTGCCAACTCCTCTTTCTTAACTTGCGATATTCAAAGGCTAACTTCATCCTCAATAGCTCAAGCTCTAGAGAATTGCTGGGGTTCGGAACAGAGGCAGCAGGAATGGCGGCATTCCCAGAATCAGTTTCGGCGACAACCCCTGGGGTAGAGTACTCATTGGTTGCATCCCCCCTTCAAGAGTTTCACAATCAATCTGGTAGTCCACCAGGGCAGCTACCAGCTCCGCCCTAGACTTATCCACAAAGTCTAATTCCCTGGCTTCACAAGCACTCTGGAGAGCCTCTAAGCTCATCCCAGTCAATTTACCATTCGCAATAGATTCCATTGCTTGTAATGCAGTTATCTCGTACACGACTAAACCTTAATTTAACAAAGTGCAGATATCCTTCGTAAGTGGCACGGTTATACACTGAGTTTTAAAACCATAAGCATCCCACCGCTGCCACCAGCTGTAAAAACCGGAGCTGGGGTCTGCACTTCCGCTCTCTATATGGTAGAGGGGAGGCACAGAGACCCCTGCCAAGATTCTCTATTACAGTAGCAATGGATGAGCAATCAAGGCCTATTTTCTCGGGAGGTGATGCGAGCTGGTCTTAAGTACAGGGTAGTCCCCAAACCCCCACGAAGGAATGTCCACACACTGTATCGGTTAAAACACAGTCTTTATATAATTAATATTCAAAGTCATATACACGATCACGATAACTCACTTTGTACTCTGAAAATCAACAATGGTAAATATGTACAGTTCTAAAGTGGTACCACTAACGTTACTCGATCTTATTAAAGTGCATACGGTCAGAATGACACACAGATCAAAATAAAGAGGAAACCAGCAGTAGAGAGAGGATGTCACGACTCACTCCCTTCGCTCCCGTTCCCACCACTTGGGGGCATGATTTGGGGTTTATTCCCTACTGGACCTTTCCTCCGAACCTTATGCTACAGTGCTGTGATGAATTGGGAGCGCTAAATCCCTATTTTCCAAGCTACTTCCCTTCCGGATCCATTCCAGGTTTGTGGCAGCCAGCATGCTTCTTTAACCAAATGACTATGCTTCCCAGAATGCCTGGCCCACTGCTCCACCTCCACCCTTGCAGGACAAGGTTGGGTGGAGGATAGGTAACAGCTGTGGCTGCAGGTGCAGCAATCAGCACACCTGAGGCGTGTGCTCGTTAAGCAGCTTTAAAAGCCTCAGTCTTACTTCAGTCCAGCGCTGGTCATCGTTTGCAGTGTTCCTGTTGTGACTAGTCCCTTGTTCCTTGTTCCTTGCCTTTGTACCTAGTTCCTAGTTCCTGTTTTCTTGTTCCTCCGCCCTGAATCTCGGATTCATGCGCTAATTGATTTCTGCTCCCTTGATTCCTTTTTTGTCTTCCTCTGTTTGCAGGCAGCATTTCTCAGTGCTTTCCCCTTTTAGATGCAGCCCAGTTTGTCTGTGTTCTATATTTCTTTGACTCTGACCTTTGCTGCTGTAAACCCGTATACCTTAGCCTTCCTCTTAGATTAGCTTCCTGTCTTTTCCTTGGAAGGGTAGGGAGAAGTTTGCATTGGTTATTTCGTTTTTCCCTGCTCCTGATCCTTACTTTCTATTGGGATCCATTCCATGTTTTCCATTGCACTTCTGCATTTATTTCCCATTTGATTATTAGGTGTGGTGTGCGGTTGTAGCTAGCTCCTGTGTGAATGCTTATGTTTTCCTCACTAATTTGTAATCACTATTCCAACTTAGGTATTTAGTTTTCCTCCCATTGCTGTTCTAGCCTTTCTGGGTCCCAGTTTCATCAACAGGATTCGTGGGCTAGCTGACATTCAAGAGGTTTATCTCGTCCTCGTGAGTACAGTTCTTTAGTTCCCTTATTTAATACCATCAAGAGTGTTAGTTCACAGATCCTGTCATTGTTTGCCCTCCACGTGGGTTTAGCGCTGTCAGTACCTGTAACAGCAATTGGGGTAAGGCGCTTGCCGACTTTCCTCGCGGTCAGGTGCTTACCCCACATCCCTTTTCATATATTGGTTTTGTTGTCACACTCTATTTGCACTCCTGGGTTCTAGCATACATGAGTCGTTGTTCCTGTGTGCAAGTAGTTTAATTCAAAGCTATTCACTGTGTGATTTAGTGCACATTTCCCTTGCCATATTCGCTGCCTTTGTACTCGCCTGACTAATCCTGACAGAGGAAGGAAAGCAGGACGGTTGAGCAATAGGCAGAATACTGGTAAATACCGTTAAACACAGCTCTGTGTGGAGATCCTCTCACCTGGGCAAACTGTAGAAGAAAGATACAAGCCCAGTCCATATATAGTTCACCCTTAGACTTCCCAATAGTTCTGCAACCCCAAAGTACCTTGGTGTTGTAGCGTTCCGCGTTGGGAAAATCGACAACCCTTCTTGATTGTCCTCCCTTTCAGGCAGGAGTCACGGGTCGTCGAACGTCCAACAGAGAACAGGTCGGGCTATGACGGTGAAGTGGCCGCGTCGTTCCTAGCGGTGCTCGTTGAGGGGGAAGCGTAAACGTCCTGCCAGGAAGAGGCGTGCGGGGCACCTCAGTGTCGATAGTTCTGGACTGCAAAGCGTTGAAGAACGGTGGCCCAGCAAGTGCGTCGAGTTGTCGGCGTCTCTGTGGTCTTTGGGTGGTGGGAAACCCACCGGTGGATGCCCCTCTGCGCATCGATGGTCAGGCCTTCTCCAGCAGGATACAGCGGCGACGATGCGGACAAGAGCATTCTTGGATCACAGAAGTTTCTAAGGCAATGGAGCACAGCGGCTCCGGTTGGCGACATCGGTCAGCGACAGTGCGGACAACAGTCCGGGCACTTCTCCTTGGAGTTCCGCACCAATCCCCGTATCGGGTCGGCAGCCTGTCGAAGGTCTGTCTACCAGGGAGTTTAGGCAAAGATCAGCTGTGCACGATGGTCCCTCGTAGCTCGGGAAGAGGGCGCCTTACAAGGTCATCTCTGGGTCAGTTCTTGAAGCAGAGCAGCTTTCGGATTGTGAAGGAGAGCAACAGCAATTCTTCTCGTCCAGCAGGGCTCAAGGTTAAGCTTCACTCCAGTTACTCGTGGACTTCAGCTTCTGAATACGATTCCTAGCAGTGAGAAGTCCCCAGATATACTGTTGATCTCCCATTCATTCTGCTGTGTCGCACTCAAGCATCTAATCACGACTACGGGCATTCATGCAGGCAGGCAACCAATCAGGTACACGAGGTATTCAGGCCATTCACTTCTCTCCAGACACTCAAAACAAGTTATGTGTATTGGGAAAAGTACTGAGCCATTCAACACTCCAAACTGCATTCATACTGGTTTAGGGCATGGCTGTCTCAACCATGGTGTCAAACACCAGATACTAGACAGTCACAGCATACAATGTATATTCGTCACACACTTCATTCACCCAGGTCCCACCCACAGGCATACCCACAACATACGGTCGTTGAGAAGGCTCCAGCCAGTCTGGTCGGCACTTCCCCACACTACCATATACGGAACTTCCACCCAACAGCCAGTCAGGGGAAAGGGACAGAGGCAGGGCTTCCCGGGACTTCGGGAAGATCAGGGTAACAGGTGATGGAAGGCAAGAGGCCATTGGGGCCATTTTGTCTCCATCAGGAATCTACCGATTCCAATGGCAGGGCCTGGGCATCCCAAAATGGAGGACATTCAGGGCACCAGTCATTTCAGCACGGAGCTGCCACCAGCCCATCCTCTGCTCTGTGGGTCACACATTGCTTCCCCTCAAACATACACTAGGGGCACAGGGTTGTACCCCTACCCATGAGTGCCATAAGGGTATACCATGGGTCTGTTCACCAAACCAAAAGAGAGAGAGCTGCACCGCCAGGAGTCCCACATGAATTCCTGTGCGGAAAACATGACAGAACACACGATAAAAAGCAGTAAAGGACAAGGATACCGAGGCCCTGTCCCTCCGATGCATTTCCAGCATCACAGGGGCGGTGCTGCCACCTTCCCAAGATTCCCCCCTTTTCGATACTTCTACAGTACCAAACTCTACTATACCTTTGCACCCCTGTTCCCTCCTCTCTGCTTCCACATATGGCTGTTTTACCTTCATTTGCACCCTGGCCCTGCATACTGACTGCAAACTGTACCCTCTACACGCATATTCCTCAGGTGGGCAAGTCATATAGATGCAACCCCCATCCCCTGCCAGGCCCACCCAACCCTCTCTGGAATTTTCTAGATTAGGGGCTGGAGAAATGATAGTGTGGTTAGATGGGAGCATTTCATACTTAGGGTCACTTTGTGGGCTATCAGTCTGTACTTCAATATGTTTTGTCTCGAGAGGTGCTTTTGGAACCCCAATAATTCTTGAGTTGTTAGGTGCCGCATTGGCAAAACATCAAAAGCCCTGTTGACAGGTGCAAAAAATAATCAGGATGAACATGATGATGGGCATTAACATCTTCATGATCGCTCCGAGCCACGATGGGGCTCAACTGAATGGCAAAGTAAACCAATCACTGTCCTGTACTTCTCCTCCCTTCTTCATGCGAACACCCAGGGCATGGACAGCTGCAATGACATGGGATAATGATGCTTTCTCTGCATCCTCTGGAGGCACGAATATGCAGCAGGAATCACCAAACTGTTTGCAAACCCCATCTACCATTGCTGTCAACATGTCCAACACATATCGGTTTTGCATCATCATAAGTCTTAATGCGCGCAACTCAACCTTGATCAGTGCAAAGAATTCAGTGAACCTACAGAAAATACCTTTCACCTTGTAAAGTTCTTGAACTGTTTCAAAGTTATTGTGCCAGACACATTCTCCAATCCAAAAACAAATGAGTCCGGTTCAAAAGGACCAGACGGCACGAGGACGCACAGGAGACACTATACCTGGGTGGAACAAGGGCACATCTACAGTGTTCACCAGAGTACACAGGAATCCACAGGAGTAGTCCACAGTTGCAAGTTTGAAGGAGCAAACCAAAAGCAACTCCAATAACAGAAATAATGTTCCAGAGAAAGTGTACTGAAGCCAAAGTTTCCAACACAGGACAGCCAAAAACAGATAAGGGGATAAGCAAGAATCAAAAGCCTTTGGGTATAGCAGAGACCAAGTAACCAGGAGTTCAGTATCAAGAGTTCTGGATAGACAGCAGTGAAGGGACAGGGAGAAGCAGTCCAGGTAAACATTGCGAAGAGATCAAGTAAACTGGCGTGCAGTATCAAGAGGTTCCGGGCAAACAGTAGTAAACGGGCAGGCAAATGCAATCTGGGAAATGTTGCAAAGAGGTGCAGAACAATGAACAGCAACAGGGAAAACACAGAAGACACTAGCTGACCATATGAGTTTAGGAGTACCGGGTCCGCATCTTGCCGACTTCTTATGCTGAAATACAGCAGTGACCAAAACAGCATGTGTTGTGGCATTGCCCACCAGGGAATCTTGGGGATTGTAGTATATCGCTGAACGCTGTGTTTTTGCTGCATACCCAGCCTGCATGGAAGTCACCAGTCTGGCCGCACACTGCAACAGTGGCCAGATAAACTTGATTTCTCGACAACTGCACTCCCGGTAAAGGTAAAGATGCAAAAAAGGATTATGCCGAGCTGAAGAGCCTGTATTCTTCTGGTATTTCAGCGAGCAATCTAGATATGCAATTCAAGCTTTTCGTCCTCTTTGGTTATTGGAACTGTCCTTTTCCTGGCAGGATGGGGAGCTCTTGTGTGGACAACAGGCACTTATCTTCATTCTTGACTATGGGGAGACTAGTTGGCCCCTTGGCAGGCAGGGCTCTCCCTTCAGATGTTCTTCTGGGATTACTAATGATGCTGAGTGTGATGTGGTCAGTGAACAATAGCACCGTCATGATGGTGGGAGGTGCAAGCAAGTTTGTTGGCCACAGACCAAGTAGTAATCCATCATCAGCGCTGTTCCCTTCTTCATGTCTGTGATCAGGAGAGTCTTACTGCAACGTTCGATCGAGCCGACAAAGACTGTACCATTGCTGCGGAAACTAGAGTCTATATTCTTCTTCTTTATGTACTCGCACTGGCTTTTCCATTATTGCAATCCATGTCAGATTTGTGATATGCTCTGTCCAGATTTGTGCACAGAAATTGTCCACCCATGCTAATCTTTCCTTGCTGTATGTTACCAGTCCTTCTGCCAAGCAAGGTAGTGTGGTGTCAAGCCAGTTATTATTGATGTGTTTATGCCCTTTTACTTTCACCATCAGATATGGTAGCTCCACAATCGCTGCTGCACTGTACAAGATCTGGACCCACACTTTGCAGTTGCACACTGTGTGCCAGGAACGATCCTTTTATTCTACATAGTGCAAGATGAACTAGGCATTGTGCCTCTATAATTGGGACAGGTTTCGGTACTAGAATCATGGGAGCCCTTGACGCATGCAGAATGAGTAAACACACATAACAGCTTCCATTCACAGAGTTTCTTCCCACATCACTCATTTTGGATAAAATGAGTTGGCAATCTCTGGATGGCAGATATCCCTAATCACATCCAAACCCAGCCCTTGATACATGTCGTACTTCTTTTGTACATCCCTTTTAATTATCCTATACGTGCCTTCAGGGATGGCAGCCTTAATAGTGCTCTTGGAAATACCATTATGTTACTTCGTATTGGTAGGCAAGCTCTGACTTGCTGAAAACAACCTTTTCACTGTTTCCCCCACTGTCATGATGTGCTTGTTATAATCATTTCCATTATTATTATTAGTGTTCACATGATTACTAATATATGTAATTCCACTAATATTATTAATGTTTATGCGTATTGTCCCGTTTGGATAATATGCAATCCCATTCCCCCCTTTATAGGACCTCCCCCTATAACATCCTCCCCCTAAAACAGTCCCAATAATACTATCAATATCACACAAAGACCTGTGATAATAGTTAACCCACAATAATAAAAATAGGTCCATATTTTCTCATTTGTTCATATACACCTTGCGTCCCTACTTAACAAATTATTTACATTAGTCCCATCCATCTTCTTCTTTCCTGAAATGAGAACACAAACAAACAAGATAACAAAAAGGAGAAACACACAACACATACTTCTTACACAAACAAAGAGGAAAAGAAAGAGAGAGAGAAAGAAGCAAGAGAAAAGGAGAACAAGAAGAGAGTGAAAGAGAGGGAGAGAGAAAAGGAAAAGAGATAAAGGGAGAAAAAGAGAATGAGAAAAAGAAGAGAGAGATAAGAAAGAAAAAGTGAAGAAAGGAAAAAAGCACTCCTGAAAAAAGAAAGATACGGAGCTAGCAGCTAAGCATCGTCCCTTCACTGGCGCGTGCTAGTGCACGCGTATCACCCCTTGACAAGCCGGTGAGGTAGACAGGGCACAAGTCTTTTTTATTTTTTGTAGATAACTTGTGTACCAGTGTACTATCTGGAGGTGCCCTACGAATGTCAGAGAGGTGGACCCAATAGCACAATTCTTTCGCTTTCACTGTGAGGGGAGTACAGAACACCACCTCGCAAGGCCCTTGGAACCCAGGGTTAGTCCACCTGCGCATGAAATTGCAGACGTATATGAAGTCCCCAGAAAGCAGCAGTTGTGCGGTCATATGATCGGGATCTGTCGCTGTAGTAGTTGCAATGTCCAGTGTCCCTGTTGTCTCAATCCTGGGAGGTGCAATCTGTTGGGAGCCTATTTAATTGCCCTAGTTAGTGTGGTCAAATATTCTTTGAACAAATCGCCAAGCACTGCTGCTACCCTATATGCGTTTGAAGCAGTAACCACTTTGTAAGGTGACAAATAGTGGTCTTTACTGGGTTTTGTGTGTAAACTGAAGAGGGCCAGGGGCAAACAGTGCACCCAGTTCTTATTCAATGTGGTGCACAGCTTGGACGATTTACTTTTGAGGAGCTATTCATCCTCTCGACAATGCCATTGGCCTGTGGGTGATAAATTGAACACATATGGTGCTTAATGCAGAGTAGTGCTGTAATGCGCTGGAATAATGCATTGAAAAAATGTGTGACGTTGTCTGACCTTAAAACCTTGCACACACCCCATTGAGGGAAACCCGAATCTGGCAGCACAATTGACATCCATATGTGTATGCAGCCCTGCTTCCACCCACATTGAGAAAGGGCAAACCACTACATGGAGGTACCTAGAGCTGTTTCAACGCTCGCCCATATTAGCCTAATCTATGTGTAATTCACAGAATGGCCCAAAAGGGCGGGGCAAGGTGCCCCGTAACATCCGTAGTGTCTACCCTGTACTAAAACTTTGACATGTGGTGCAATGTATGACCATTTCAGTAATGCTTTCCTGGATATTTGGTATAAACGAGTCCTCCTGCATATCTGCTGCTATATGCTGCTTCAAACTGTGAGATTGGTAGAGTAACTGTTAAATTTTTACTGCTAGCAGCCCCTGAGGCATTATTGTCTTCCTGGTGCTCTCTTGACTCCATAACAAATCTGTCATGGATTGCTTACACCCTCTCTGTGACCACAAATCTTTCTCCCCTTTAGATGCCCTTTCTTGTAGCTCGATAATCTGGGGGATGGGCAACACTGTGTAAGGTACTGGATGTTCGCTTGTGGGTGGGGCAGTCACAACATATTCCGCAGGTATTTCATTTAGCAGGTATGCCTCATTTTGGCGGCTGTGTTGGTGGCTGCGTTTCCCATTGATTTTTTAACAATCCCATTAGTGTAGGCGGCGCACTTTACAACCGCCACAACAGATGGCTGGGATAATGCTTCTATCAGTATTTCTAGCTATGCTGCATGCTGCACTGGGGATCCATCCACCTTCTGAAACCCCCTCCTCTTCTAGCAGGATAGACCGGTGTGCACTGTTGTTGTGACGTACGCCGAGTCTGGATATATTGTGACCTGAGACCTTTTATACCTTCTCAATGCTTTGATGAGCGCTATGAGTTCCACTGCATGTGCAGAATAATGCATGGGCAACATTTTCATGACATTCATCTTGTACTCTCCATCCTCAGATCGTACCAAAGCTGCCCATGTGCATCTATGCCCATCTTCCTGGTCAAATGTGGAAGATCCGTCAACAAAAAGTATCTCACCCTCTGACAATGTGCAGTCCCTCGCTTTGGGGATGTCATCTGCATCCCCCTTGTATGTGGCACAGTCATGCATCATTAAGTCCTCTGTAGTAATCATGTCTGTCAAAAATGTGGCAGGGTTCACTGTTTTACATCTAACCACATGAATATGTGGTTTAGAAATGAAACTCTCATACACTGAAGATCTTTGTGTAGTGAGGGTAGATTTGGACCTTTCTAGAATGGCGAACAAAGAATGTTCCACATACAGCGTAACTGAACAACCCATTACAATTGTAGAACCTTTCTCTTTCGCAAAAGCAGCAGCTGTTGAAACTTGTTTGCACGTGAACTGCCTTACATCACTGCATCCAAAGTGCTGCTATAATAGGCCAATGGCTTCTGAGTCAGCACCGCTGTCATAAACTGGCCCTCTGAATGTGAAAACAAGTAAAATTCCTGCATGTAATCTGTGGTGACCAGCACTGCTGCCAAACGAATGACCTCTTTTAAATCATCAAACTGTTTTATCATGTCTGCCGTCCACTGTAATTTGGGGTGCCATTTCTGTATGCTGCGTAATCTAGAATCCACACCCTAAAGAAGTTGTACAGGCCTGTGTCTGGGGGTGGTGCATACTAACGCTGCCCTATCTGGTAGTATTCTTTTACCATTTGCTGATATGAATTGCCCCAGATAGAGCACCTCCTGTTGGAAACTTAGCCTTATCCGTATTGAAACTTAGCCTTGTCGACTTTGTATCCCTTCTGGGCCAGCAATTGTAGAAGTGTAAAGGAATAATCCCTTTGGCAGTATTGCTCTCTGCACACTAGCAGGTCATCCACATACTGGACAATCATGCTGGGTGCCTCAATATTCTCTAAATCAGTGTGCAGTATACTATTGAAGATGCTCAGGCTCTCACAGTACCCCTGAGGTAACCTAGTTTGTTTGAACCAATAGAGCCCTGTGTAAATGCTGTGAGGTGCCTCAACTCAGGATGGAGTGTGATCGAAAAGAATACATTATTCAAGTCTACCACAGTAAAGTGTGTGGCTTTTTTGGGGATACTGCATAAAATTGTTGCAGGATTCGAGATGACTGGAAATTCTTTCTGTACTACATCATTGAGCGGGCACAAGTCCTGAATCAGCCTCTAATTGCCCCCTGTTGATTTCTTGACAGGCTATATTGCTGTGTTACATAGAGACATCGATGGCACAATGATCCCCCGGTCCAGCAGGGCCTGTATTGTCTTTCTAATACCCTCCTCCGCTTCCCTCGATAATGGATATTGTTTTACCCTGGGCAGCACCACACCTGGCTTCAGTGCTATAAGGATAGGGGTCATGTCTTTCAATAATCCTACATCATATGGATTTGTAGTCCACAACTGTGAAGGCACGTGTTGCAAGTCTTTGCCAAGAAATAGGGGTGGGGTTAAAACTGCCATCAGGGGACATTGCACCCTTTGGTACTGAATCATTATGTCACAGGGGATACAAATCTCTAATATTATCTCCCCATCTTTGTCGTTATTCTCAAACAGCTCATCATCTGTCATTTCCTTCAGCTGTACTGTTGGATCTACACAGATCACTGTGCGCCACTCCCACCCGTCCCTGTCAATTCCTAACACAACAACGCTTTGACTGAAATCAACAATCCCTGCAAATCCAGCGACAATATTGTTCCCTTCACCTCACCACCTCAGGTGACACTGCTGGACGAAAAATCAAATCTGTGGGCACTCACCAATCTTGTTTGGCAATCTGGGGCACCGCCTCCATGAGTACAGTAATACCACAAATGAACATATCAGCATTCACAGACGTCCCGCAGACAACCACTTCCCTTGTCATTGTGTGTATTATCAACATCACTCTTATAGTGCACATCCCAGATGTGGAGCAAACTATACCACAATCTGTAAATGATAGTGTCATGTTCAATTTTCTGAGCAGGCCCCTGCCTAGTAAATTAACAGGGGAACATTCAGAATTTTGTAAGGGCAGCTCCTCAGTTTATGGAACCTTGGAAATGGCCCTTATAATCCCTTTGCATCAAGATATTTTTCCTGATAAGGGAACATTTGCCTCCATAATACATAATTTTGCTGCACCTGATTCCACCATAAATATGAATTGTTTATTTTCTATCTCCGGCCCTACCAAAGGTTTCTCGTCAGGGTGGATGATCGTTGACAAGACGGGACACGCAAGTGCTCTCTGTTGGCTGTCCTAATCAGGAAATATTTTAGTTCCAGGGAACGAGGAGGGGTTGCCCCCCATCACTGCTGTTCCTTTAAAGAGAGTGATAGCCCCACCTGGTAGTCTGATCCCGGGGCAGCAGCACCCTGCTGTTGCTGTGGCAGATGCTACACTTGCATGTCAGCTGCTTGAAGGCTGCTGGTTATGTGTTTGGAGTTGCCCCTGTGGATATCCTTGGTTCTGATAACCTTGACCCTGTTGCAGAAACCCTAGTCCTTGGGGCCCTTGGAGCCCTGTTTCTGTAACCCCTAATCATACCCCACTGCAGACCTGCTCCTACATTCCCTTGCAAAATGCTCTCACCTTAAACAATTCCAACAATGAGATGGTCCAAACCCACTCGCTATGGGTCCAAAACATACTCCTCTTGCTCCTCGAGATCCCTGTCTTCCTCTTTGTGGTCTTCTTTGTTGACACTGTGGGCCGGGATACTGTAGTCCCCCATTCTACTGTCCAGAGGGCAGCAATAGTGGAACTCACAACTTGTTGCATACTTTTTGTCCACTCTACCTGTACAGGCGTAGACACAGGTGCCTCAACGACAACTTTTGGCAATTTCTTTTCTACCAGTTTTGCTTCCTCCGACTAACGCCTTTGAGCTGTCTCCCTCTTCTGTTCTTTAATCCTTTTGAAATGATGCACTATTATACTCTGTATTTCCAGCCACCCCTTTGCCTCAATTCCCACTATTGTATTTCAAACCTTCTGCACTTCCTTTGGCAATCCTTTCTTTACTATAAAATAGAAGAACGATCCCATTGTCCTCTTCTTTCAGCTCTCCACATCTCTTGTAATTTAAGAATGAATTTAGCTGGATCCTCATCATCCCCCATTGTACAATGCATCAATGCATCAGGGACTGTAAATCGTGGATATCCAGGAAAGCCTTCCGTAACGCGCCCCACACTTGTGTTGCAGGACAACCAACTCTATCACCATCCTCCAATCCCCCAACCGAGAGCCTTAGCTCATCTGTAAAGTGTTTCAATCTAAGTCAAGGCATCCAGTACGGAAGCAGCACAACATTTCTGAGGACTGCATATATCCGATTAAGTAATTTAGTACCTTCAAGGTGGTGGGAGTTGGGATGATGACCCATAGAGCACGAAGTACATCAGGAAGTAGTTGGCTCAAGGCCTGGGTCTGAAGTATTTAGGCACTCAACCACAGGGATACAGCTGTCAAAATGATGATGCACCGTAGACCCTTAAACTGACACTCAGGGAGGCGATGGTCAGGAGGATCCTCCGTATGGCTGGTCTGGAGTGTGTAGGAGCCAATGAGGGTGGATCTGGCAGCCACACTGATCCTGGTGTGTACATGGAGGTCCATTTGCCAATGTGAACTCCCATATTGTAGAGCATGTCTTACACTGCCAGTCATCCTGCAGACTCTGGGGATGGCAATGCACATGCCCAGCGGAGTACACCAATAAGGAAGTCCAAACATAGGTCACCCACAGGAAAACTGGACATGGAGTGAAAGAACACACATCACCAAAGTACCAAATATGTCACATAATGCATGCCTCATGTAACTTTGATTTGCTGCAGTATTCACAGTCCACTGTGATTCACCATATCTTTTCAATCACACACACAGGGATCCCCAAACCATGATGGACTATGTCCTCAACATCAGGAACGTAATGGCCAAACAGCCACATTTGGGACTCACATCTACCCATTCACCAACTATTAGTGACAAGTCCTATGTAGGATGGATTACAGAAAAAATAGGGCCCACAGGAGATACTTCAGAACTCAGTATGGCTGGGTATTCCTCAAGCATTCTTTGCATTCCACATTCTCTGCCCAGTCATACCATTGTTTCCTTTCAGGAGCATCCCAAACGCTCATATACAAAAATATAAATAGTATTCAATATCAAAATGATAAAAACAATACAGTATATTTGCCACCTGCAATTAAATATTCTACAAGATTAAATGGTCAACGATTATTTGGATGGGGTTAGTAAAGTGTGCCTAAAGTGTGTTCTATTGTAATACATTTTCCTTTGGTGAATTTTCACTTTGTATAACAAAGTAGGTTGTCTGCACTCTCTGGCATATATCTCAAACCTGGCTGTTCCAATTAAACATAGTAACTTAAAACAACTACATAGGCCAAGCCAAGTTGGCACTATATAATCTTGTAACTGGTGTAGAGGGTCGGCCCACCACAGCAAAGCATATTGCTATTAGCACACGGGTAGTTTCAAACATGAGTGCTAATGTTTTGTTTTTTTTATAAAAAAAGAAACATTCCTTTCCAGTGAACCCTCACAGTGCTATTGAAAGCCACAGTCCGTGTTCAGTGTTCATGACAGTAGCATCGCCAACATGAAAACATGGCACCATTAGCACCCATGTAGAAAAATACACGGGTACTAAGGTAAGTGGGAAGGGGGAAGGGAAGGGGAGTGCTGGCTTCTCAGCCAGCTTGGAACGTGGGCGTGTACCACACAATACAGCCCGCATTCTGAGCCTCCTGATTGGCTGGCAGCCCCCTTCAGGGTGAAAATTTATTTTTGGTCGTCTTGTTGCTCGTTTTGCATGCCTGCACTGTCCTACATTGTGGTGTTGTTAATGTATTAGTATTCCCTTCTGGGGTGTGTTGGTGCACACCCTTCACCTGCAAGGTCTTACCTCCGACAGTTTCAGCCTTATAGAGCCACACTTTGTATTTATATTTATATTTATTTGATGAATTGTCAGTTTCAATCAGAAATGACTCACAATGAAACACTTGCAGATAGCGGATGCATTCCCTAGAAGGGTGTCTGTACAATAGAACACACGTGGGAACAAGTGGTGAACCAGTATAGGAGGATGTGAACAAAGTGGGACTTAGACTAGGAGCAAACGAAACAGACTAAAACAAAATGTGTGAAATATGTGACTCACAAGAAGTCAGAGGGAATAACTTGGTGAGCCCGAAGAGATACGGTCAAACAGCTACTGAGGAGCAAGACTATTGATAGCTTCATCGGCTAGGTTAAGGAACTTGAAAAGTGAGCAATTTTACATGGAGGGCCAACCAGCACGGTGTTGGTAGGTTGAAGGGGGGACCATCAGGCCAGCTGCCTTTGCTTGATTCCGCTTTTTCTCCCTACTTTCCCGCTCCATTGGAATGTGCCTTGGAAGAAGATAACGCATAATCCAAGGAATAAAACCTGGAGAGCTCCCTCCATTAGCCCATCCCACCCTATATGTGTTTTTATTTTCTATAGCAGCATCTGCCCAAAACCGCCCGGTCACAAGTCGACTACTTTTTATCACATTGACCTCTGCAGCACAGTGTCTGTTTCTTACACATTTACTGGTACATTGTTGTGCACTGCCTACTCTGCAAAGGACTTTTTGTAAATTATTCCGTTCCGACAATTATAGCACAGTATGAATAACGCATGATAATAGCAATGTATCAAAGCCTTAGCAGAGCTTCTCATAGACATTGGATGAATCGCTGCGTTCTGGAATGATGGGTCAGTTCTGACGAAGCAAGCCTACATTGAAGTAAATTGCTTAAAGTAATGTTGACATGATATTTAATCTGCTTTCAAGTGCCACCTTGAATTAATGCTAGTCATTTTCTGATATGAATTAATTAGGCAGGGGTTCTCTAGATATGTGTTTTAACTAAGTCTTTAGAAATGTAAATTGAGTTCAAGCGTAATAATGATATGCATGTCAGGCCCACCCACGTCCATTGGAAATGACCTTTAGGGATGACATTATATCAATGACATATATTTGAAAGGATGGAATCGCTAGCTGCTCTCTGACTCATCGCCAAGGGCACGAGTGTTCTTGTATAGATTTGAGACCATTAACTGGAAAAGAACATAAACTCCTGCAGGAAGGTCTTATACACTGTACAAGTATACGCTTATACAAATTACATTTTGTTTCTCAAGGGATCTCATGATAGTCCTACTCCAATGGTTTGATCAAGACATACAGCCTGTCGCATATACATTGTAGGAGCACCTAGTAGCATACATTTGGCCTATTGAATCATTGATTCGGAAATGTACTGTGACAAACCATAGGTATTTGCCCCTTCTCCCCAGGGGAGTATCACCCCCTTTGAGGCTAGGGGTGTGAGCCCACTCTGTAAGACCCTCCCCATGGTTCTGGGAAAGTGGAACTAAATAGGAGTGAACTCTCGAGAACACCCACTATATCTGAATATATGTGAGAGCCTTCCATAAAGAATATCTCTTAAGAAGAGCTCTGTATATAACTGGGACACGTGGATCACAAGAGGAGAGGGGGTATGATGCACTGGGGAAGCCCCTTGATGTAATCATGCCCTGAAGAGGTGGACCAGGCAGAAGCCTTGTGACCCACGGCTGTCCCAAAAGTGAAAAAAAGCAGTTCAAGATGCCAGAGGCACACCAAAGTGGAGTGCGGGGAAGCCGTTGTGAGGACAGGGAGAGAAAACCTGTCTGGCGTTGTGGCATGACCACGACCATCCCATGGTGGCCCAGATGCCCATCTAACAACACCATGACCATTGCAGTGGGGAGTGCTGACAGCTCCCACCCACCAGTGTCCCTCGACCACAGCAGCAGACAGAGACACCAGGAATGGAACATTGGGGAAACCTGAGAATGAGAAGCGAGAATGAAAAGCAAATTACCTGAGTGAGTACCGAGCCCCGCAACATCACCCTGGACACACGAAGGTACAGGTGAGAACGGGAGAAGTGTCAGGCTGCCAGGGAAACCTACTGTAAGGAGTAGAACGAATCAAAGGCATGAGGGCTACATTCGCAAAAATAGACTCGAATAAGTCGATGTATGAGGAACAAATAAAAAGCTTGACAAACAAGGCTAAGTGGAAAACAAAGGAAAGGTGGAAATGACTACTCTGGGAAGAGAGGAAACATAGGAGCTCAGTGCTGAAGTGTGGGGAAGACCCTCCATTTACAGGTGTAATACGAATTGTGATTTGAAACTGCCAAGTGAATTAAATAACAAGACAAAGAAACCAATAGAGCAAACCCAGGAAAGGGGGATTCCTAACACAGATAAAACTTTACCAATCCTAAGAAAGGTTGGATCTCAGGAACGTCAGAAAGCTGAATGCACAGTGAAGACTGTGAGATAGTATCTTCAGGAAAATTGTTATAAGCATAACACTAAAGAGAGTAAAAGACTGATGAACAGCTGGGATGAGCTACAAGAGTTCATGAAGGAAACTACAAGAGAGTGTCAGAGAAGATCAGCATAAGCAACATATTTCTGAAGCAGAGACAGGGGCCTCATTACGAGCATGGCGGTACCAGTGCCTGTATGGCAGGCCTGGCTACCGCCATGCTCGCATCCAGAACCGCCTCCCACGATTGGGCAATAACCGGCCCATTACGAGATGAGTGGGCCGGTAATTGCCCATTCGCAGGAGGCGGTAAGGCTGGGCTCCCGATCCCCGTTCTGCCCCATAGGGCAGAATGGGGGTGGGGAGCATGGATGCGCCGGCACTGTTAAAAACGGTGCAGTGGCATTACGAGTGCAGCTCGCGGGTGCCGCACAGCCCGCCAGGTAAAACCTGGCGGGCTGTCAGGACCCCGCATGCAGAACTCGTAATGCGGCAGCCCGGTATGAACGGTGCCGGTGCCTTACCTGCATCGTTCATACCGCGGCCGCCAGCCTCATAATGAGGCGCAGTTTATTGATAATATAAAGCCAAGATAAAAACTCTGAGAGAAAACTACAGCCAAGAAGGCACAAAGAGAAATGACCAGGAGATGAGAGACACTTATTTGGCCAACTTTAGTTGTTTTATTAGTGGCAGCGTCAGGTAGAGTTAGGTTTAGGACTGAGGATATTTACTTTAGATTACCTGATGAAAGACAAGCACCTTTAGTTACTCTAGTAAGCAGGGAAACCCCTCTAGCAATAGGGAGAGATAGGCTTTTTCTTTATAAATTAATTAAAAAGAAAGTCAACATGTACAGAGTGTGGCCTTCTTCCGACCCAGCACAGTGCATGTAATGAGGGTGCATGATGTACCCACCTGTCGAACAGGTCTTGTATGGGGCTACATTCTGAAAATGATGCTCTTGACACAGGCGAGGGTGGTCCTGCCAGCGCTGTGCACTTGGGTGAAGCAGGCAGATAATGAGAGAGAGCTTATCATGCATTGATATCAAATGTGCATGCATAACACACTTCAAGGCTGTGTGCCCATACGTTCACTGTTCCTGAAATGTTTCGCAATACGTTCAGGGCCATTAATTTGCACATATTCAGGAAAGTGCACATTATATGCAACTCAACCTGTTATTTCACATCATCACTCTTGAACAACACGAGTATTGATATTTTCTACCCAAAATAAGCACGCCCTTCTGCCATAGAACAGCATCGCAATTAGGCTCTCTAGGATGTGGTTTTGTGTGCCACAATAAAAGAACAATGTGGCACTAAAAGAAATTCTTAGCACCGTTCCCACTCCACTGTGAAAGCCCAATTCAAAATATCTAATAGGAAGCACAGAGAAGTAACTCTGTCAACATAGATGAATCTCAAGAATTTCTTTATGGGCTGACATAGCAACTTCCCACACTGCAGTGTCAAAACACGGCTTTCTCCTCTTATTGGCATGACCTTTGTTCAATGTGTTACGGCTTCTCAGCGCTGGCAGGCAGCATGGGGTGCTGCATCAGTGCCTTAGTTCATGACCTGGAGCGTTTAGCTCCCTCGTGCCTGCCATGCTGCTTCTCATGGGCAATCAGTTAGGATGAGAGCTTTTGCAGAGATTTTAGGTAACACTTTGCTGGCTGAATTTTGACAAATATGAGTAGTTGTGGCTGTATCATTGTGCTGCCATCCGTCACTTTGGCAACTGGTATGGTGAGTTTTTGAGAAGTCATCCATCTGCATGAGAAACGTCGAAAGGCTATCCACAAAGGCTCAACTGTTGTCCTAAGGGAAAGGCCTCATCACGAGTTTGCCCTACCGCCAAACCCACTAGCGCTATTAGCGCCGGATCACGGGTTTGGCGGTATTGGAAGTCCCCATTGAGCCCATTCGGGAATGCCCCATTCCCCATTGAGCTCAATGGGGAAATTTCACGCTCATACCGCCAGCGGATTTCCCGCCGGCGGTATGAGCGCGAATTTCAGTGGATTTCCTCCCAGCTCAGAGCTGGGAAGAAATCCGCCGAAGCCCTGATTTGGCGGACCCTTAAATCCGGCATTAATAGAGCTACCGCCGGATTTAAGGGTTACCACCAAACTCGTGATGAGGCCCTCGATGGACTAGCACATTCGAACATTTTAAGATTAGCGTTGATGTTAACATGACCATGATGTCAATTGAGTGGCAAAATTGTTTTATTTATCCTCCCACATGCTCCTCCGTTTCTTGGAATGCCGTTGATGTTGTTTTGATTGGGTTCCAAAATGGCATCGCCCATGTTCTTCACTAATTAATTGTGTAGCATTACCTAAACCCTCAAAGCCTCCTGGATTGCAAGAAATGAAAACAGAGGCACCTGTGCAATGTTTCATGCCCCAGTGTGTGACTGCTGTTGTTTGGAACATCAGTGTCACGTGTCTCATCCATTCTAGAGACAGGTTCAACACTGGATACAGCATCAAGTGGGAGTTGCAATGTCTTTTTTATCCTCTTCTAGTTGAGTCGTGTCTTACTCTTTTGGTTCTGCAGTAGACAGTTGCATCAACAACAATCCTAGTACACATGTCTACAGCTTTCTGAGTGGATCATGCAAGGAATACCAAAAAAATGTGCATAGGTCAGAACACACACACACACATGCACATATTAATCAAAATGTTCCCCATTCCGCACATCATGTTATAAATATCACATGTGATGCAAACACACATTCAGGTGTTTTTTTTTATTTTTTTTAAAGGAGATATGTAAAATACGGTGCGACGTTCATTCATCAACACTGTTCTTTTCGATGTTTTTTTAAACAAATTGGGCCTCATTACGACCCAGGCGTTAAACCATGGCGCTATTAGCGCCATGGTTGACGCCGGATTCCGCCATGGTGAATGGTGGAATTACCGCCCCATTCCAAGGTTGGCGGGGTGGTAATTCCCCATTCACCATTGGCCCTTCCCCATTCCCATTATTGCCCCATAGGGCTCAATGGGAATGGGGAAGGCAGTTATTACGGTACCGCAAATTGCGGTACCGTAATTACCTCCAAGGTCCCTTTGCGGGTCCCTTCCTTAATGGCTGGTAAAACCAGACTGGGCGGTAAAGTATTACCGGCACCAGTGCCCTTACCGGTACCGGTAATCCCTTACCGCCCGGGTCGTAATGAGGCCCATTGAAAAATATAGGGCGTTGTGAGAAAGAGTATATAATGGGTGGGTGGATAAGTAGGGAATAGTGTAAAATGAATAGCAAAGCATGAGATTGGAGGGAAAAAAAACAAAATTAAAAGAAATAAGTTTCGATGAGTTTATACGAGAAATTTTTTTTCCGCAAAGCACCCATCAAATAAAACACTGTCGCTGAATGAACATAGAATCGTAAAATATCACATTATTTTACCTACCATCATACTCATGAAGAAGCCCCAAGAAGCTGTTTCTAAATGTCCCGGACATGTCTGTTGGACAAGAAGAATGTTCTCCTGAACTGTTCATGAATAACATCCTGCATATAGAAAGTCCTTTCCCTCCAAAGCTTGCCAACACCATAACATCTTCAAAGACAATCTACAATGTAGGCAATGTCCCCACATTCACAGAATGTACTACCCACATGGCTATCATAGAGAGTCATCCCACCTCTACAGCACATTTTTATGGGTATGGACTACTCAATATGGACTACAAAAAAAGCATCCCTGTAAAGTGAGCAGGGACATCATTTCACCAAAATGCCAGGAGTAATGGAAGTGCAAAACAGGGGGTTTCTGGGAGTCTCTCTACTGACCTCAGTCGTGGGGGAGTCTCAACCAGATTTTTTAGCTCACTATCCCTTCACAGAAGAGAAATATCCACAAAATATGTCTTTGTCCTGCCCAAGGGCAGTCCAACATCTAAATGCCATGCAATTCTTTTCTGAACAAGAGCACCGACAGCAACCCCAGACACTTGACAGAGGTAACGGAAATGACATCACACAACCCTTGACCCCCTGATGATGTTACAGGAAGTTGTGTCATTTGACCCCGCCCCCAAGTGACATCACGGGAAGTGATGGCAAATGACCTTCAGATTTTTCAGATGTAAGAACCGCGGCACAGAGGGAGGCATGATGTGCCCACGATCACATATTTGAGGTCTGTCATTTTCCAGATTCAACCTGGGGTCTATATGTAAAACATACAATATGCAGTATTTGTAACAGGGTAACTGTAGCAGGCCACAGCTAGAGTATGAAACATCCATAAATCAGTGGTCACAGAAATATGCGTTAACTGTGGCATTGCTTTCGCCAAAAAAGCACTGACCTGGTAATGCATGTGCTGCTGTTTGCCCAGCAGAAAATTGCTGCACGAGCAAGACCTGAAAATTAAATGATTGGCCAGGATTTAGTATCAACAAAATTCCCTGGTTATAAATGTATCTATGAGTCAGCTACCACTATGATAGAAGAAACCTATTAGACTGGTCTCCATGCACACAGGGGAGTGTACCTGATAATGTTATCTTTGCTGGAGTATAATACCTGGGAAAGGTTCTTTCAATATACCCAAGACCCCCCCCTTGTTTTTATTATCTAAGCTGAATATTGGGTGCAACAGAACTTAAAAAAAAAACACCATTTAATGTAATATCATTGCAGCACACATAATTCCATGGCACCACACAGTTATTTAAATTTGGAAGCACCCACAAGCAGTGGTCGAAGTGCATGAAAAGATGTAGTGGAGCTATGTTCCCTACTGGTCTGTACCGCTCCCCCCAACCCCATCGCCACACCCCCTCCAATGCACAATATTAACCCCCAAACAAATGTGCCTGCAGTTTAAGGGAATGTTCAGTGCGCTGCACTGAAAATGCAAGTTTCAACTGCTTCCTACACGTTTATTTTAAAAAGAAACCATTCTTTTTAAAATAAAATTATAGGAATGGTAAAACGTCCTTAAAAGAAGTAGAGGAGCACCGATCCCACCCACTTCGACCACTGCCCACAAGTTGCTTCTCACCCAAGGACTCACTGGCAGACCTTAAAGCGCGCATTGCGCACTACCCCATTGTTAGACCCAGTTGTGCCCAATGACGTAGAACAATATTTGGCGGCTAACATGTGAGCCGTGCTGTGGTGAACCCCTAAGTTCCTTAACGAACCACAGAGAACAGCACACCCGGGCCGGTCCGGACCACCACCTGTGCACAATGTGCATGGTGATTATGCCACTGCAGGGGCAGGCACTACTGCAAGTGAAAGAAGTAAATATGTTTTTTAATCAAAGCTTAAATGTTTAACATAGAAAGAAGGAGGCGGTGCATGGTCCACAAATATACGAGCCACCAGGGTGTAAATATTTGCCAGAAGTATGTGATTGCGAACGAGCATAGCGAGGGAACCCGAACTAACGAAAATGGGTTTGGGGAGTGAGGAGTGATTATTCTCTCTCCCCTGAGAAAATGTTTTTGAATAATGGTGCATTACACAGCACACTTTCTATGAAAATGAGGATAAAAGTCGAACAATATGGGTAACAGGCCAATAAACAGTTTTGTAAGGTGTAGGGTAAATCATGAAAAAAAAGTACAATAGATGCAAGTCACCAAAAGTGCACAGGGCATTTCCCAATGCATTATCATGCCAGTCCCTGCAATATATGGCAGTATAAAAAAAAGTTGATGCTGGCTGTGCCCATATATTTCCATGCTAGCTCCACCAACATATGCCAATATTCCCATATAAGACCATATTCATGTTCGCTTTAAGATTTTTTGTATACTATCATTACTGGCACTGGTCACAAAACTGGCTCTGCCAACATATGCCAGAAGAACATACTCCCGTTGGGTTGATTATTAAAAGTGACATGTCACAGTATGAAACCCTTTCCAAACTGGTTCCAATGTTGGCCAGTCTAAACCCATAAGAACACTTATCATGCTTGATTCATCCTAGATGCTCAGTTTATAAAAGGCCATGCTACAGTAAAATTTCTACAGGCCACTACACCAAAACATCAGTCTAGCGATGTAACACTACTTATCATGTTTGCTTTTTTAAAGATGCAGAGTAATAAATGTCATGCCACAGTAAGCAATGGCTAGACAGACTGCACCAAAATGCCATTCTAGCCAGGTAATGACACACATGAACTTGGCTCTGCCCGAAATACCAGTAAAACGTGCAAAGTCCATAAAGGATGTGGCAAAAATGCTCCAGTTATCCCCAGTCTCCCAGGGCCCATGCATCCCATTTCACCCACCAGTCATTCACCCATATGTCCACTCTCACATTCACTCACACTGCATTCACCACACAGGTACATATCAAACCCCATGCAGAACATTCAAAAACACACAACCACATTCATACTCATTCACCCAACAGTCACTCACTCACACCTTCTCTTACATCCACTCATTGCATTCTCTACACAGGCACACACCCACCCACCCAGAACATTCATAAACACAAAATCACATTCATACTCATTCACCCACCAGTCATTCACTCATACACCTTTTCTTACCTCCACCCAATGCATTCTCCACAAAGGCACCCAGGCACCCATCCACCCAGAACATTCAAAAACCCACCATCACATTCATACTACTTCACCCTCCAGTCACTCATTCACACCTTCTTTTACATACACACATTGCATTCTCTACACAGGTGCATACCTATCCACTCATTGCATACTCTAAACAGGCACAAAGCCACCCAACCGTAACATTCAAAAACACACATCACATCACTTCCCACTCACCAACCTATCTCTCACACCTTCTCTTACATCCACTCATTGCATTCTCTACGCAGGCACACACCCAGCCACCCAGAACATTCAAAAACATACCTCAGATCACTTCTCATTCACCCACCAGTCCCTCACACCTTCTCTTACATCCACTCATTGCATTCTCTACACAGGCATACACCCACCCACCCAGAACATTCAAAAACACACATCACATCACTTCTCATTCACCCACCATGCACATAGATACATATAACATGCACTTCACACATGCAAAATACACATCATTATTTTTTTAAAGGACTTCTTACCTTTTTCTAGCAGCTTCGGCCTATCCTTCCAGGCCACCCTCTGCTCCTCAGTGCTTCTCACAAACAGGAACCAGGAAGCTGCGAGAGTTTCCTGGTTCCTATATGTGTGCTGCGAGGAAGCAGACCTTGTGTGGCAGGCCCCACGCATCGTGGAGGCCCCTGCTACACCAGGAGAATCCGTTTTTTAAAAGAAAAGAAAAGTTGGGGTCGCAAGGGAGTCCCCAGGGGTTGCAACAACGGCCCCCAAGGGTTGCAATTCCTCTATTGACACAGAGGAAATATATACACATTCCTTGCATAGGACACCAGGATATTACATTCTTGTTTAAAGGAATCCTTCGGACATGCCAACACCCTAGGGATAGACCTCACTAGCATGCCTTCTTGAGTAATCTCACTCTCCCACAATCAAATCATCCTCAAGTGTCAGAGAAGGCAGTGTCACACTAGCACCCATATTCAGGTGCCATTTAAGACAGGAATTCAAGACTACTCTGACACACAAATATTGATTCAGGTGTAGTGAAAGATCAGAAAAGCAGACCACCCAGAGGGAACATACTGACATTGTCTCCCACATTCAGGTGTTACACAAGGCTGTGAAGAGCCTAACCACCAAGAGCCCCACAACTACTTAGACACTGCAATGTGCAAAGTCTGATCACCCAGACGAAACATGCCACACTGCACACCTTCACAAAATGGGAACTGTATTAATGTGCAAAACGATTAAACAGCTTGAGTAACTGGTTTGCCAGTTTTCTGATTGTTATCAAATGGACCTTTATTGTTGTATGTTGGCACAATGGCCTAAGAAGCATAATGATGTTTGGAACCAGTACTTCAGGTTTGTGCATAGAGTATTGTTTAAGTGGGGAGTCGTTGAATGCCTGTTTCAGGTCTATGCACAATAAATATATTGTACCACATTTTCGTGCATGCATTTTTTTTATTATGTAACAAATATTAAAATATTGGTCCAGCCTGTTAGTATGGGAGCAAAATTCTACCGGCTCTTGAGATAAGGGGCCTGATTTACAAAAACTGTTTCAATGGTTTGGGGTAAAATTTCACTTACTGCTATTTTACCTCTAGATTTGTTGACCCCCAACTTTTTGCTTTTGTTTCAGCCTTCTGTCCTGACTTTTTGCCAGTAGGGCACAACCTTCCGCTGCACACCACGGGGCTTTTGCTCATCATTCTGGGAAAACGGACTTGTCCTTCTGACAGTCAGTACTGGGAAACAGTGTTTCCTTTAGTCGTATGACTTTGTTGCCACTTTTGGCAACTGTATTTCAGTGGCAAAGTACATTACAGTACCACGCATTGGGGTCTTTGCGTTTCCGGGCCTTAGACATCCCTCCAGGATATTCGGTAACTGGACAATGTGCCTATTAGTAGACTGGTGGCACCAGAAGCTTTTTCATGTATTTGTATGAACGTTTACTGATCCATAGTGTCCGTCATGTTCATGCTACAAGGTATTGTGTCTCCTCATTTGGCCATTGTGTCCATTGGACTTCCCCTTGCTCTTTGTGACCTGGAGAGTCCTTATTTGGGCATGCATTCTCCCACGAACGGCGGTACTTTTCGCGGGCTAATGCATGTCACATGTGTGGGTACCCAGGAAGTGGTCTAGGACTGTCTGGTCCCAAACCACACTACTGGTGCAAGGATGTCTGGTGTGCATGAGAGCATGAGAGCCACAGTGGTCCCTGATTGGACCACTGCTTGCGTGCAAGAGTGGAGCAGATCTCCTCATTGGCCAGCTGGGTGTGAGCACTCACTGGACTTTGGGATATGAGGAGGGGCTCTGAGTGCAGACTCGCAGATCACCCTGAGGTCCGAGACAATCTCTACATGGAGCCAAGTATCCTGAGAAGCAAAGCAGATGAAAGGATTGTGCGGAATGCACATAGATGCTTTGGCACCCTGAGACTGCTGTTGTCCCGGTAGAGCCCTGCTTTGTGCTCGATCTCCAAAGACCAGCAAAGGCATTTCAACCATTTTGAGTGTTGGGACCAATCACTCTCAACGTCTCTTTTGTGCTCTGCAAACAAACCTTCTCGGAAGTGTGCCTGGGAAATCCAGTGGGCTGACCAGCTTGTAACTTGGGACCCGTGCTGTGGCGTTGCTACATCGAGTTTCAGCTCGAGAGTTGGAAGAACCCTAGTTCAAATTGCAAAGCCCCTTCTTGCGAAATCTTGTCATCCCTAATACTACGGGCCACGAGAGAGAAGTGTGTGTCAGTCTGAGAGACTTGGTGCTCCTGCAGCACTGTGTGACAGTGGCAGTAACTGCTGGTGACTTTTCTGCCTCAAGTGTCCTGAGACCAGCTGCATTGGTGCTTTCTTTGTCCTGCATTCGTGAAGAGGGATCCAGCTCCAGATGTAAATTGGACCTGTACCCGCACCTGCAGCACCTGTGCACTTTGAAGCGTAACCAAGGACGGGATTTCATAGTCCGGTCGACCGTCTTCAAACCTGTCAAGTTTGAGTCCGGAGTGAACGAAGGGCGGTGAGTAATCATATAACTTATCGGTGTTACCTACTTCACCCATACTGTTTCTACGCACAAAGGATCCGTTGTGGTCCTTACCTTGACTTGGGTGGCTCTTGCTTCCTATAGATATCCGAAAGTTGGGGACAGCTTTGTTCTCCGTAGCAGACCCACCTCTGGCTCTTGGAACCACATTCCTCACACTCCCATGTCCTCTTCTAACTTTTCCTTCCCCTTGAAGTTTGTCCCTTGTGAGCTTTACGCATCGACGAGCGCTTTTATGCACAAACATAACATTGAGCATAAGGCTCCAATTTTTGTAGGGCTAGACTTCGTGGGCTAGGGATATCCATTTCTGGAGTTGGCCATTGTGATAAAGTTTGTTTGCTTTCCTTCCTTACAGATTTTGGCAGGAATCTGCACTTTACCGCTTTGACCGAAAAGTGACTGCATATATATTTTACCTAGTGTGTTTTTAAGTAGTAGTATTACTGTATTCTTCATTATTTCACCTGTGTTTTCTGTGGGCCTAATAAATTGTTTATTTTTGAAATACTACTAAGGGTTATTCTTGTGGTCCTACTGTATGTGCTCATCCAAGACCTCAGATCACGTCCACTACTCCTGAGACTTAGCCTTAACTGATCTCCAAGCTACCTTGACTTGTCCTGGCTAACTTCGCAGAAGTGTTCCCTGTTTCACTAAACAAGGGTGGCCTCATGAACATCTGTTCACCAGAGAAGAGTTCAGAAATCTATTCCTACAAATGTGAATTTCGCATTTTAAAATTTTTTGGTGAATCAGGCTCAATATATATTATTCATTCATTCGTAGTTTTTTCGTCCTTGCATAAGATTTCCACATGTAAAATAGTCTATCTAGTGAGAAAATTGAAAATGTTTCCAAGAGTTCGGAATCAATCCCGCAGTTGTAATTCTATTCAAATCAAAAAAAGGATTAGCACTCATATTGTATATTCTTAGTTAGATAAATCATCTGTCTTGGGTCCAAGGACATTTACTTTCATGCGTACTTTGAAGGGTCATCTAACTTCTACAATTGTAACATTTGCTTACGTTTTATTGTTTTTTAATTGATATTATTAAACATATTTTAGCAAGCTTGAAAATGAGTTTAACATCGCATCTGAATGGTGTAAATATTCTATATATAATCTCTGCAGCTGTATGAGCACTAGCTGCCCCTCTCAGCTTCTCCTCTTGTAAATTTTGCACCCTGTGACCTTAGTGGAGTACTTAGTGGAGGACTGATGTCACTTTCATTTTACCCTCACATTCAAATGTTCTGGCTGTCTGAAGGGGTATGTGTGGTTCAAAGTTACAACGACTTTAATGTTAGGGAAACTGAAACATGAAATGAGCACCAAGCCCAGTGTGTAATATTTATTTACTGGATTAATCAGTGGCATATTTGTCAAATGTAAACATCAGTGGTCATTCTTATGAGCACAAGATTCTCTTAGATTTTGTGCAATCAGACAAGATTGCTCATTTCTGATATTTGTTCTCGTTGACTTTCTCAGAGGGTGAATTTGAAAAGAGTGAAGTAAGAATGTTTAATGATTGATTTATTAAAATATATAATGCAAGCTAGTATTAGAAATTAACTATACAACATTTAAAAAAAAGAAATGTGACAGTTTACAATTTTAGCACAATTACTTTTTTGTTTTTAAAAAGCTGCTTTGGACAGAATTCACACAATTTTGTTTCTGAAAATGTCCTTCGTTCTCAAGGCTTTGTTTGAAGCCCGCAATAAGTAGCATGAATTAAACCACATTATGCATTAGCAAAAGTCAATGTCCATCCATTAGATTGGAAGGCAGAGCACTCCCCATCCTCCAACACTTTTAAAATCAAATGACTTAGAACACTTCGCTTCAAAACAGGAACACGATAACAATGTATTTTTTTGTTGTTGTCAGAATGCATTTACATACCCAGTTTATAATTTTGGTGAGGTCATACCAATAGGCTATCGATGTAAACATTATTTAATTGAATCTGAAGCTCTCTATTAAATTATACTATACAAAGTAATTAATACAAGACAGACAAAGCAAAGTAAAAAACGAAATTCACCATGCATACTTCTCTGAGTAAAAGTATGCCATGCTTGTAGGCTTTAACGAAGGAAACCGCAGAGTTGCGGAACGGAAGTTGGTGGCTTCTCCCATGTCCCCCGACAAACTGGCCTGTCCTGTACCCCAAAGGCATTACAGACTCTCCATCCGGTCCAAGAAGTGGGCCTATAATCAAGCTTGCATCTCTGGGGCCACCAACAACACGGCTAAACTCTTCTAAATCTATAAGGACCTTGCCAGTCCGACTGCAGTCTCTACTTCTCTTCCTTTCCAGGCCCACTTCACAGCTTTGGCCTCCCACTTCACTTTCAAAACTCAGGACATCTTGTCCTCACTATTCTCTACTCCCATGCCTCCTCCACCTGTAGCTAGGCCTCCCCTGGCCCTTCTCTCTCCAACTGTACTACGCTCCTCCTTCTCACCCGTAGAATTGGATGAGGCCACCAAGACTGTTTGCTCAATGAAAGTTTCTTTCAAACAGCTGCTTCCCGGCTCCATTAGAACTATCAAGGACAATATTGCTGTCCTCGCTCCCTTTTTGGCTGAGTTCTGCAAGCAGTGCTTTGCCTCTGCTCCTTCCCATCACCTCTCAAGCACTTCCCTCCTAAAACGCCCTTTGCGGACCCTCCTGCACAGTTAACTATCACCCTATCTCCACCACCCCCTTCCTAGGCAAACTTTTGGAGGAGCTAGCCATCTCCCAACTAATCTAGCACACTGAATCTGTTGGCTATCTCCACGACCAACAGTCTGGCATCAGAGCAGCCAGAGGCACAGAAACCGCTCTCCTGAACACCTGTGAAGACCTGCTCTCAAACCGCGACTCCAACTCTCCTATTCTCATCCTCCTTTATATGTCCTCTGCCTTCGACACAGTCAACCATGCCACCCTCCTAAATCGACTCTGTGATACTCTGGGCATCACAAACCGGGTACTGGCTTGGCTGACCTCCTTCCTCTCGAATCAGCCCTCAGAGGTCCAATGGGCTCTTTTCTCTCCTCTACCTCAATCTCTACTTGCGGCGTCCCTCAGAGCTCTATCCTCTCACCATGGCTTTTTAACATTTAAATTGCCCCTCTTGCACACCTAATCTCCACCTTCTCTTCTCACTTCCAGTGTTATGCAGATGACACTGAGCTCTCCTTTAAGCTTCCCTCTTCATTCTTGATTGTCTGACTACTATTCAGGCATGGTGTGCTGCCAACAATATTTGTCTGAACGCCAGTAAGACTGAGATCCTTCTCATTGGAACTCTGCCCCTTCCTTCCCCCCACTCTCTGGTTGCTGTAAGGAACTCAAGGTGGAAACAGTAAAGACAGGCAGAAGTGATCAGAGTTCAAGGGTGTTTATTAAACTGTATAAATGGGTGAGAGAAACACCTAATCTAAACCTAAATCTAAGATGGGAGCAAGCTACAGCCATCAAATAATTATAAGGCAGTCCTAATGGCGTCTTGTCAAATAAAAGGGGCCTATACAAAAAAAAATATTGCCAATCCTTACCGCTAAATTACAAAGTACTGTGGGATAATGTTTACCAGAAAAGAAAGAAGTGTTAACCAAAATGATAAGTCAGGATGGTACAGCTGGGGTCTCCCTTCCCCATGTTTTTAGCATCGGACAAGGGGGGACTCCTGAGAACAACACATGCTTGGGCTTCTCCAACATGAGGTTACAGTTCATTTCAGTGATATCAAGACCTTCTGTGGCCAAGTATCTTTCATACAAAGTCTCTTGCCTCTGAGGGTCTGATGTGTCCCAAAATAACAAAATAAAAGTTCCTTTCCGTAATCTGTTATGTTGGGTGATGACTCTTCACCCCTGGATCTCCATCAACTGGGTTCCATCCTTTCCTAATGTTAGCCTCCTTCAGTCAGGTTCAATACGGCCAAATACACAGTTCACTTTGCTTTATCACAATGCAGGATTCACTTCCCTTAGCCTCACTCCTACCATCCCTCTGTCGGGTTCACATAGCCATTCTAACACAATTCATGATTTTATCATCTCATCAGAAAGCGGGATTCCCTTACCCTAGGTTTCTTTCGGCATTCCTCCATCGGGTTCACTCTTGCCACAGTTCACAAGAAAATCACTCTAGAACCCCTAGATTCACTTCTTACCTAAGTCTGGGTCTCAGCCCCCATCCAGGCTTTCCTTAAAGCCCCCAGCCAGGCTTCACACAGTTCTATTAACACAATGTTCTCAGGGTTGTTACTGGTCACACTAATTTGTAGGCATCCCTCAGTCAGTATTACATTTGCCCCCAGTAACACAGTTCACTTTTTTTCCTCAGTGTGTCAAAGACTTTTGATTGTACAAGGGGTTTTGCTCAACCCTTATATGACCACTTTGACCTCTTATGCCGGTCTCTCCTAGGGCCTCCTGGTATTTGTAGTTTAAACAAAGGGGACCAGGCAGAGTCCTTCGAATGAGCACCTACGTGGCACTGGACCACTCTGCTGCTGGCCCTTCACAGTGTTTTCATAAAGTTCAGGTCCCCCTCTTCCGGGCTCAGACCTTCTTGCCCTCAGGGTCTCCCTCTGCTGGACACAGTCCCCCAGGATCCCCTCTCCTGGGCTCAGACTTTCTCACCTTGCTTTAAGGGTCTCCCTCTGCCCTGTGTGGACCCTTCTTAGTTTTCCACAAAAAACAGTTTTGGACTTCCAGTCCTAAAATGCATTGCAGTGTATTTTGCTACTACTTCAAACCTCCCCACAACGGCAATCCATGGCTTTGGGAGCTGCAGGAGTCTCAATGGAGATGTGTCATGAGGTCAGGGCCTCATTGCCTGCCCCTCAGAGATCTGGGCTTGCCTGCTGGTCCCAGGGGAGGATCGCTGGTGTGGCACCACCAGGAGATCTCAGCTGCCCCTGGTTTTGCCTCCTTGAGGTACAGGTCTATCCCCTCAATACAGCCTCTCCTGCATTCAAAGATCCAGTGTGGTGCTCCCCCCCTCCTCCAGGTCTCCCATGGTCTCTGCAGCTCAACTCTTCTTCCTCTGCCATCTCAACACCTTCCAGCATCCCCAGCTCACTTAAAGTGTGATCTCCTGCTCCACTTTTTATACGTCCTGGGAGTCTCAAACGGAGTCAGGTGTGAGTAGTTAGAAAAGAAGGGCTGACCTTACCTGGCCACATTAGCGGGACAGTCCAGTCGTAGTATGGCATAGTCCTTCTTCTGTATCTCAGTGTTGTTGTGAGAGATCTTAATTCTTTCGGCTCCCCTCTTCCTCGTCTCAGTGTTTGTAGAGAAAGCCAGTGTGGAGGATTGTGGGAGTTGTGGTTTTCTGATTAATTAGGGAAAAACTGTGTAGGGTTTTGTCCAAATAAACAGGGTGAATGTGTGACGGTACATGAATGTGTTGGTTTGCTTTTACAGAAATGTATCGGGGAATAATGGAACTGGTTTGACAATATTCTATTTCAATTGAAGGAATGTCGGGTAGGGGTATATCTGAGACAGGTGGATAGTTCTGCGGTTGTAATACACGAGATGGCATTGCAATTTCCATCTCCTGGCTCTCCCACGCCTCCGTTCTGAGTTGCTACTTGTTGGAATTAGGGGGGATACTGGGACAGGATTTAGAATAATCTATAAAAGTTGATGAAGTGTTGAAAGGGGGAAATACAGCGTCTCGCCATCTGATGTCTCACCCTCATTCCCTGAGGATCCCTCCCTCAGGTGATCTTCCCACACCTGCCCACCCCCAGGGTCTGGTTCCAAGGGTAATGACTGTGCCCTGGCCACCTAAGAAAGAGATCCCCAGGGTTCAGCCAGTGAGACACCTTCAGATTACTCACACCGCCCTCCTTGGACCCCCTTCCCTCACCCTCTTGTGAGGCAAAAAACCTGGGTATCATCTTCGACTCCTCTCTCTCCTTCTCACCTTATATCACTGACCTTGCCAAAAAGGCTCACTTTCATCTTCACCTCCTCAGAGGCATTCTCCCTTTCCTCACCTTCCCCCAGAAACTCAATGTCTCAGAAGCTCTGGTTCTCTCCATGCTGGACTACTGCAAAAGTCTCTTCCTCAATCTGCCTCTTTCCTCCATCCGCCCTCTTCAACTAATCCAGAATAGGACTGCAAAACGTATCCATGGGCTCGGGTGGTGCTAGAGAGCCAGATCAAGTATGGCGGTCTCCTTGTGAGCACCGTGCAACGGCCTGAATTAATCCTGATTACCAGCAGTATAAGCACGTTGCGGTCCCATAGAAGGGTCTGCATGTCGATCGGAAGGTGCAAGGGGTAATCTGGTGGAGCCCTGGATAGATTTGCCAACTGCAAGCCCTGTCTCGTCTGTGCTCAAGTGCTAACAGAGTGAGGGCCAATGGCTGGGAGAGAGGACACGGGCCCGGGTGCTGCTTGTGGGAGACCGCCGGCAGGCTGCTGTAGTGACGGCGGGCTGGGTCGATGGGCTGCCGGAGGATTAAGTCCCTGGGACAGTGAAAACAGTGGGGGCTCAAAGCAGAGCAGTAAACACCGCTGAGGAGAGGAGCACAGCTGGCAACTTCAGGAGGTGCAGGAGTGGAGCTGAGCACTCGGCCTCCTGGCTGTGCTATTGACATTGAACTGGTGCCCAGAGCAGGTTGGTGTGATGTCGGAAGCCCCTTATCCCTTGAGTGAGCACAGTCCGGTGTTGTGGTTCCTGCTGGATCCAGGATTGGGAAAAACTGATAAGCTCCAGAAGAAACTGTCCTTTGAAGGGGGCTCAGCAACCAGGACCCCACATGTGGAAACTCAGCAAATGGCTCAGGAACCACCTGGGGCGTGCCCGGTGCCTGCAGCTCGGGAACCTGATTCAGATATTAAAACTATCCTGTTACAATTGCAAGTAGGAATAGGCTGCCTGGACTCCCTCTGATCCCAAGTAGATATGCTGCAGCACCACCTAGATAAGCATAACGACATGCTTAACAAGGTAGAACACAGGGTGTCTGGTTCTGAAGATACCACAGCGTCACTGGCACACAGGGTGACTGCGTTGGAGGCCCGATCAAAGAGGTCTCAGTGAAGAATGAAGATTTGCAGGGCATAGCCCGCAGGCATAGCATCATGCTTGTCGGGAGCAGCAAGGCCAGTAAAGAATGGAGGAATACATAGAAACCCTCTATAAAGCTGTCTTTGGTGAGAAGGACCTGTCCTCGATGTTTGTGTTTGAACGGGCACACCAAATCCTGCTGAGGAGGCTGATCCCACCGGCCCCTCCATCGGTCCATCATTGCGTGTGTTCTAAATTACAGGGATCAAGACACTATCCTCAGGTTGGCGCGGCAAAAGGGAGATCTAAACTTTGATGGCGAGAAGATTCAGGTCTTCCCCAACTTCTCAGCAAATGGACAGGCATTCAGAAGATCCTTCACAGGGGTGAAACGCAGACTCTGTGAAAATGATATACATTACTTTATGCTTTTTCATGCCAAACTATGGATTCAATATGACGGTCGTTCTCACTTTTTTATGTCCCCGGAATCCGCCAGCACCTTTCTTGATGGAGTGGTGAAGGGGGACATGAGAAGGGATGCACGACCAGGAGAGGTGAATCGGAACCGAGGCATGGGGCGGCAGGAGGTCCCCTGATCCATAGGTGGGACTGGGTCGTAATGCTGAGAAGGTGTCGCCTGGAACGGGCTGGCAATCCCGCGAACTAATGACACACCTAGTTGCTGCAGTACTTTGGCTATCCTGAGTTAGTCAGGGCTGGTTGCACTTGGTCTGGCAATAGTGCCCCGAGCACAGCCCTGTTCATGTTTATGTTTTATAAGCAAGGGTGGGGGCAGGGGTGTTCTGGGTGGATTGGGGTTGTCTGCGTGCATGGGGGTTGCTGGTTGGAGTTAAGGGGTGTTGTTTATCAGAGTCCACAGACAATATGGTACCATAACAGAGTCGTGTTCATGGGGTTTCTTGGGTAATTCCTGGGTGTGTGTGGTGGTCATACATTGGGGATGGTTAGTTGACTGAGGTGGCATTCAGGTTAGCGACCTGGAATATAAGGGGTGGGGGACCTTCCATCAAAGATGAGGCAGGTGTGTCACACTATTTACGTAGGCATAAGGTGGTGGTGTCATTCATCCAGGAAACGAGCCTGACACCTCAGATGGAGTCCCAATGGGCCTCTCAATGAGGCTGTCACAGGTACTATTTATACTCGTCCAGGCTGGGATACCGAATTGTGTCTCGCTCAGGGAGAATATATTTTGGTGAATGTGTAATCCTCCCGAGAACCCTATCTGACCATTCTCCAGTTGTGTTGGACTGCAGGGCGGGAGAGGCACAAACTGATTGAACCCCCAACAGTTAAAACTGGATGCCTTTGTGACACAGTGTTTCATCAGGAAATCCAGGAAGAAAAAGTATCCTTCTTTGACCAGAACGACGGCTCAGTCGGGTCACAGGGAGTACTCTGGGAAAGTTGTAAGTGCTATATCAGGTGTGTATGTATGGCAAAGGAACATGGCATACTTCAACTAATTAGGAAAGATTTAAAGATCAACAAACAGAAGCTGAAGGCACTGCAGGGGGAATATGCAGCCTCGGCTAACCCTAAGATGTTGAGGGGGTATTACCCAAATTGACCTTTTACAATTGACCTTTTGCACAATTGACCTAATTATAGTGGTCCTAATTGACCTTCTGCACAACTGACCTTTATACTATTTTAGTTATTTTATATAAGTATTGGGTTGGTTTTGGATTATAATTCATATACGGGGATCGGGTGAGGGTTGCGGGGGGTTTTGGATTGGGTGGGGGTTGCGGGGTGTTCCCCCCACATATATGTCCTAATTGACCTTCTAAATTAGGTCAATTCTCCCGAGGTCAATTCTCCCGAGGTCAATAGTGAAAAGGTCAATTAGTATACAACTGTTAGCTGCACTGCGAGCAGAACTGATCAAGTTCCAAGTTAACGCTAGCATGGAGGCTAAATTCTTGGATTGAGGCCTCCAGGTGAGGCGGTACGTGGAGGGACAAAAGCTGGGTGCGTTACAGGCCAGGTTGCTGACAGCAGAAACAAAACCTCCCCACATTGAGGTGATCAGAGACCTGGAGGGGTCTCCACTTTATGCAGAGAGGGATGTTTAGACCTTATTTCAGAGGTTTTATGGGCAATTATACGCCTTGCGGTGTACACAGGATAATGCAAAGCTAGAACGTTATCTCGAAGGGGCAGAGTTGTACTGGGTGGATGCACCATTAAGGTAAGCTATGAATGTGGAAGTGTATCACGAGGAAATTTCGGCTGCTATTTGGGAGCTGCCCAGGTCCAGAGCCCCCGGCCGGGATGGCCTGCCGGGAGAGTTGCACCCATCCTAGCATCGTAGCTCTGTGGCTGCTGCATGGGTATAATAAATCCGTGCGGCAGGGGTCACTACCTCCCACCTTAAGGGAAGCCTCAATTATCTAATTGCAAAGGAAAAGGACTGTGCTTTATACCGGCCAATATCCTTAATTAATGTAGATTAAAATGTTGGCCAAGCGCCTCTTCCCTCTAATGCCTTGCCTGGTGCTGGCAGACTAGTCGGGATTTATATGACCTATATATATCGGGATTTATACGACATTCGGCCTCCATCGCTGTTTTTGGGATTATGTTAGCGTTGGACCCCACAACACAAGGCAATATTGCTATTGCTGCTTTATACTATCCTGGTGGCTCGAATCATGGTGGGCCACTCCCGCTCTGGCGCGATAGTGATGGGGCAGGGAACCAGACAGGAATGCCTCCTGCCCCCCCTCCTATTTGCACTAGCACTGGAGCCTCTGGCAGCAATACTGCGGAAACGACACATTCAGGGGGGCATACAGCTAGGGCCACATAGGCTGATTATCTCGCTATGCACAGACAACATGTGTTGTTCCTGGGTACCGAGTTGACGGCAGGGGTGGACTGGGAACCAAAAGACGCCCTGGAAATAATGTTCAAAGTAGCCCCATATTGCACATTTTCAGCAAGCCTAAATCTTTTCCTATGAGAAAATGTGGAAATAAAATAGGTCAGCACACTAAAGAGGCACAGGGTGCAGAGGCCTACTGGAAAATCTCCAGTTTCCTAGAGGCCAGTCCACCCCTGGTTGACGGACTACAACCAGTGATGCGCGAGGTGCTGAAGTTCATGGAGGTCTCAGCGCTGCAGATAAATTGGAGCAAATCAGTGGCTTTTCTCCTCACAGGTAAGAACGAGGTGTTTGATGATGGGTTTGGTCTCACCTGGGAAGCCGAGGGCACTGGGTATTTGGGGGTCACGGTTTCAAGACAGCTATGGCAAAGTCATCAGTTCTATCCAGGACTCAGTGGTGTGCAGGTGTGCCCTTCCTCTTATCCTGCTGGGTCGTATAGCAATAGTAAAAATGGTCATCCTACACAAGCTTCTGTATCTGTTCCTTAATATCCACTTATTCCTAGCCTCTGCATTCTATTTAGGGTTGTGGGGAATTATCACGATCTATTGTGGGTGGAGAAGCAGGCCAGAGTGGCCCATATTACTTTGGCTCAATCCTATAGCAGGGGCAGACTGGCGCTCCCAGACCTAGAATGATACGTCTGGGCGGCACAAGTGCACTATCAGGCTTTTTGGTATGCTGAGCAGTTCATCCGGCTGCATGTCCAGATGGAAAGGGCCCCGGCTGCCCCCAACCTTTTCTGGTCACGGATTTTGGGAGCACCAAAGACAAGACCGGGATCCATACACATTGTTAATAATATGTGTGCAGTATGATATAAGCTTGCATGTACGGTCGGTGTTGAAATCATATACTCACCACTCCTACCGGCCCGATATGGTGTAGACATGGCAATCACAAGGAAGAAGGGCTATATTCAGTGGGTAGAGAAAGTTGGGATACAAACATTGGTGACTTTTTGGGGGCGACTTGTTCATGTCATTACAACGAATGAAGGCTAAGGGAGGGGCCTCACTGTTAGATGTGTTTATGTATTTCCGGGTGTGGAACATTTTAAAAACTGTATTCCCATAATTCCCACAACAACCACCAACCTGGGGACTATTGCATAACCTCATACAGACAGGGGGAGGGCCGCTTGGTTTCCATCTGTATCGTAGCTTAATGACTGACATTACGTGGGCAGGTGACAGTTCCTAGGGAGGATATGCTGGAGAGGGCTATTCGAGACTAAAGCAGATCCATTTTAATTACATGCATCAGGTTTACCGCATGTGAGCCAAATTACATAAACACTGTCTGAAAATTCCTCATGTGTGTTACAGATATGATGGCAGCTCTGCTGACTTTCTGCATCTAGCATGGTCTTGTCTGGTGGTGCACAGATATTGGGGGAGGTGGTGCCTAGAATTAATGGCCTCTTTTTGGTGCTGGCCCGCAAGAGAGTGGCATTGTTGTGGTGGAGGGGTCCTCCTCCCAACATGCAAAAGTGGTCGAAGGATGTGGTGTACTGCCATGACATGGAGACAGACTTCATTCGTACCTTGCTGCTGTATGATAGACCGTTAGGGTATCCCAAGGGTCTGTACACCACAACCACAAAGAGGAAGAGCTGCACTGCCAGGAGTCCCACATGGACTCCGGTGCAGAAAACATCACAGAACACACATAATAAAAGGACTACAGGACAAGGACACAGAGGCCCTGTCCCTCCAATGCATTTCCAGCATCACACATGTCCAGAGCAGAGGAAAGATCAAGGAGGATGAAGACCGAAGCAATGCTGGAATCAAGGTTAGAGAGAAGATCTTCACGGGTGTTCAGGAGAGCAGTTTCCGTGCCTCTGGCAGCTCTGAATACAGATGGTCATGGAAACAACCAACAGATTCAGTAGGTAGGATCGGCAGACGGCTTCTTGCGGAAGGGGTGCACAAGGAAGTGCTTAAAGGGAGAGGGGAAAGTTCCAGTGGCAAAAGAGAAATTACAGAAATCAGCCTTGATGGTTCTGGAGGAGCAGGGGAGTACCTGTTTGGATGACACTTTCATAGATCAGACTTGTCTGGGGTCCTCATCAGGTGTTGTTAGAGAGAAAGAGGAGAAAGGAGGAGAGGGAAAAATGGCGAAAGGGGGGCCGAGAGAAGAAGAAGGAAAGGAAGAGGAGATAGAGGACAGGATGTCCTGAGTTTTAGCAGTGAAGTGAGAGGCCAGAGCCGTACAGATGGCATGGGAGGGAACAGGAGAGGCAGAGACTGCAACAGGATTGGTCAGTTCCTTGCAGATTTTAAAGAGTTCCTACCCTCTTCTTGGACAGGACAGTGAGTCTGTATTGCCTTTGGAGCAGGCGGCATGCCAGTTTGTCAGAGGATGCGCTCAAAGGCCTCCACTTCCTCTCATCCATCCTGCACTTGCGTTTCAGGAAGGCGAGGTCGGAATCATACCAAGAGGTGCACTTGGAGGTAGCCTTCAGCTGGATTCTCATGACAGGGGCAAGGATGTCCAGGGTACCCTCTACCTTTTATTGATTTTCAGCTCATGCATTTGGAACGTGATTGCATTTTTCTGTTCCTTCTGATACTTATCGCCTAGTTGTTTAGTATTGTGCTAGTTCTTTCCTGTGTTATGCAGAACCTCTCAAGGTTAAACCATGGTTTCAGCCAGTGACCCTACAGCAAGAAACATGCATGCGTAAGCAAATATCACCATTGTTTATAGAGAACTGCATACATGTGTCGTAGAAGCATAGGTAGAACACATTAAGGGCCTGATTTACAAAACCGTTTTCAATGGGAAAATCCAATTGAAAAACGCTTTGTAAATCAGGCCCTTAACCTGTATCACTTTTTCAGCCCATATCCATCCATTAACTTCCTTGCAATCGTTCACCTAATTGTTCCCACTTCCCTGGCTGCCTACCAGTACACCTGAGCGCACCAGTCAAAGATTCAGGGACATGTGAGATCACAGTAAAATAAGAGGTGAAAAAGAAATGGAGGTGGTATAGCCAATATTATTAACTTAATATACCACTGCTCCTCCGGTTTCAACAGTGGCAGGGTTGAAATACTTCCAAGTTGCCTTGTGTCATGCCTGGCAGCTCGATCCAGTCCTCTGCTTCTCACTACATGAGGAGATTTATAGTTTTGTTTTTTCCCATTGAAAGTTTAGGCCTGCAAGTCCCAGCATGCAATGGGAAATTCAGGACTGGCGCCATGTGTCACGCAAGACACAGGGCAACTTGGTAGCTATGTTGAACGGATAAGACTTTGGCTATGAATTTCGATTGGATATTGATTTTGTTTTCATCTGACACGAGAAAGAATTTAAGTGCAGTAAGAAAGTTTGTGGACGAAACTAATGTACCCATTTGTTTTGCTCTAACAGAATACAGCATACAGGAAAGAACATTCTCAGCAAATCGTGTTAAAAAAAAGTCGCTTACTGCGAGTGATTTATAAGCAAATAAATAAATGTGGCATTTTCAAGCTCTGCGATATGAATTGAATGGCCTCCAGGCGCTGTCTGATGCACCCTTTCTGAACATGAGCGAGCTCTGCTGAAAGCAAAGTGTCCGATTCGCAAAGAGTTGCCCTGAGTACCCTGGGAGGGGTCTTTGATTTACTGCGAGAGCTCTGAAGTTAGTTACTAGGAGTACCGCTAACGTCCAATGAGTAAATCAGCTGCTGTCATTTCTGTGTCAATCAAGTAGCCCTCTCCTAGTTTCTCTTCGAAACGTCTTTGTGAATTGGCCGCAAAGGGATCCATTTTGGGGAAAACATGGGATGGTTGCCTCTGGTCTACTGTCTATCATTTGGCCATTCTGCAGGGACGGTTGCCTAGATACGGATGATCCACCATCTTCAGATCTGCGTTTAGTGTGACTAGTTCAAAGATTGACCAGGAGCCGGGCATTAGCAGATTTGAAGGAAAAGGTTGAATTCCAAAGATTAAGATTCAGATGGTTTAAGTCGATGTGCATGTACTCAAAAAACTGGTATGTGCTGCTGCGAATTTAGCATATCAAAATCGATTACATGAAATTATGATTGGCATCTGTGAACGCTAATGGTGAAACTCGCCCATTGTGAATTGTTATGAAATGGTGACGTGGGGTTTTCTCTATTGATCTGCAATTAGATCTGAGAATGCTTATGTGATCATCAGAGACTACTTTGAGATCACTGCTTCATTCCCAGGATGCATCATTTTACAGTTATTTAGTGGCTCTGCTGTACAGTCTGTAAGTGAGACTGGGGGCACCCTGGATTTGACATTCCTGCGCTTGGCCATTTCTGCATCACTATACACCCAGCTCCTGACACATCTTTGCAGACTAAGAACCCTGCTGGAAATGCATAGTGTGGTGCATCCACTAGTCAGTGGCATCAACAACAGTGGGGCAGGCACAGGTGCTTGTACATCTCCCAGCACGTGCAGTTGAGGTCTGACCCTTCCTCTGATGCCCTGATTTTAGGGACTGGCTTCTAAGCACAAAGAATCATTTGGGCGGTTATTTAAGTTTGTTTGTAGGTCCTCGGTTTACTAAATGTTCATGGGGTTGAGCCTCCTTCAATGGATTATGAATATTTGTAGTCCAAATGGTGCATGCCAGGCAACATAGCCCGATTTCAGTCATGGCCTGTCCAATATCTATTTTAATATTTAACTTACATTATTTATTTAATGTATTTATTTATTTGTAAAGTGCCAGAAGCCACCGGCGTCAGGGCGCATGCATATATACAAGGCATCATGAAAAAGGAAACAAGACAAAAGGGGTCAGGTGGTCAGAGGGCTAGGAGATCACTCAAATAAATGAGTCTTCAATCTTCTCTTAAAAGTGGAGAGCTTTCTTTCCTGCCGCAGATTCAAAGGAAGTAAATTATGGGGTACATTTAAAGCCCTTCAAGCAAAAACCACATGGAAATAATGTGGAAAAACAGCTGTGCTTTTCTTTCCATGGGGCATATGCGTGGCAAGCACTAAAAACAAAATGCCACCAAAAGAAGTGCTCTGCATTGTTTTACTTCCATTTAAATCATCTGAAAATGATCTACATGCAGAGAAGAACCTCTGACCAATCACAAACAGGTGGGAGTCAGGTAGGGTACCCCACAAATATGCCCTCTAACTCTGCCAATTACATCAGCCCTAGGTACAAGGGCAACAGAGCCATCTTGGGGTACGTGTGGACTCCCCCGGCCCAGGGGGGATTCAATCAGGTGAGTACCGCCCCAGGAAACTTCCTTCCAAACTTCCCTCGGGAGGCCAGTAATCCCCCAAATTCTGGTGTAAGTTTCTTCCCCAGGTACCCTCAAAACCCCAATATGCAATACAACCCTCCATGCTGTCCCTGCTTTCAGGAGTCCCGACCACCAAATCCAAGACAGGGGGGGCCAAGGATGGAGGGCTACCAGGGAAACCCCCAGTACCCGGGATACTCCAGGAGAAGGGATAGTTACCCTTCCCGGGAGCAACCCAGAGTTGATTCAAGACCCCGGTACCAATAAGAGCGGGTGTCCCAACTGCAGCACCAGGTCCAGAACCTAACTCAAGATCTGAGTCGCATGTTGAGGGCTCAGCAGAACCCTCAGATGAACATGGCGGCTCAGACTAACTCAAACCAAGGAGCTGGCACCCCGCAACAATGACGTGGAGAGAACCCCGATAACCAACCCGTTCCAGAGGAGGAGGCACTGGAGGAAGGGTGATGCAAAGGCCTAGAGGAAGCTTCCTTCCTCACTCATGAAAAGCCACTAGACACCCTGGAACCAGAACTTTAGTCTCCTGCCCCCGAAAATCTGCAACCCAGGGAACAGAGGGTGGGTAGGAGAAACAAAGAAACCAAAAAGACCCATTTTGTGGAGGAAGTCAATGTCCTCCAGTTAGAAGGGGAAGAATCTTTGAAGGATTCTGGGAAGAAAGTCTTCTCTTTCAAGGATGGGGAATTCCTCCCAAAGAAAAATGGGTCCCAAAAGACCATAATCCAGACTGGGTAGGTGTGGGGACTGATTCAGAATCGCCCATCGCTGAGCCCCAGAATTGTCATCCAGAGAACATAACGATCACTGAGGGGTCCTCCCTGCAAACTGATTCTAGTGACTGTCTCCAGGTAAATGGGGACAGCACAGAGCTAAGGGAAAAAGGGGATTCCGAAATCCGGCCTATTTCAGGATGCCAAATTTTCTTTACAGATTCCCAAACTCCGACACAGAAAATTGTTCAAAACCCCACTGTGTTGGAGTCCAAAATAAAGAAACTAACTGCCCAGCATGCAGAAAATTACCCATTTCCTTGCCCCTTAGAGGAGAAAGAAGGTAGGTTCTAAGCCCCCATCCGAGTGCAAGGGAAATATGCATTTTTAGCACTGGTGGACACTGGATCCCAAGCCTCTCTTCTGTCCAAAAGGGCCTTTGAGCAGCTAAATTCAGGAAGGGGGAAGAGACACCTGATCCCTCTCACCCCTCTACCTGGACAAATCCAGAACTTTGACGGGAATTAAATTCCCATCGAGGGGACTGCGGATCTGGAAATTAAAATTGGGCTACACAAGGTGAAATATCCGGTAATAGTTGGGACTCCAGAGGGAACCCCCTCTGTATTAGGAAATGACCTCCTTCGGAGGTTGTCTCCCCTGATAGACTGTGTGAACAAGGTCCTCTGGACTCAGTCTAACCGGTCAATAAAATTAAAACAAAGCATCAACTATGTCCGTTTAAATGGATCATGCCACATGGTTGAACAAGGATCTGACCAAATTGAGTTCCATTTTCAAAACCATCAAATACCTGACATTACAGTAATTGCTGTAGGACAACAAACTGGTGCTATGAACTCCTCTCCATTCCTGAAAATCAACCTTCCTTCCAGTTTCAAGTGGCATTCCATACTGCAAGGAAAACCTTGACATTTTATACTGATTCTCAATTTGAAGAATCAAGTCCTGTAGTGAAAAGTGATGAAAAACCCACTCAAATCTTGGCCGATATTCAGAAAATGGGTGAGCAGCTGTTCCTCCCTATTCAGTACTTCGGTCAGCTCAATTGCTACCGTATGCAGCTGAAATTCAAATTGGAGAGGAGGTCATTATCCCAGGACAGACCCGACAATTCCCACTTTGCCTAACAATTAAAAGTAGACAGAAACTCCAAAACCCGGATGCTTATGTACACCTCAATTCCCATCTCCAACAGCAGGGGTTGGGGTTGAAACCGACACCATTAGTTGATTTAGGACACAACACCATTCCAATATTGGTGGATAACAGTGACCCTAGGAGTATCACTATGGGCGCAGACAACTTTATTGGAATGGCGGTTGATGACCAGCATTTTTCCATGGACTTATGAAATGAAATCATAGGACCAATCCCCAATGACTGCTATGACTGTGACAATGACATACCGCCAGAAAGGATCTTCACCGGCAAGGGGAGAATTTCCTGGTGTACTCTTCCTGCCTTTACGAGGGGTAGAGGTGACCTGTGGCATCAGGAAGGATGAGGTGATATTCCAGGTCCACAATGACTGCCTCTGCTACCTGAAACCCTCTGTCCAGGTCAACACCCTCACCAGAGATCTCTCCGCACAGCTGGAGGAAGCCGCTGAGAATGCAAAACTGAGGTCTTCCCAGGCTTCAGACAGAGGCTTGAAGAATGGGTCAACTTCGCTGATGCCTGTGAGATCGAGGAACAAAAGCAAAAGTTGAAACAGGTGTGTTTGGATTTTCAAGATATCTTTGCTTTGGACTCGTACGACTGCGGTTGCACAGAGATACATTCTACATCAATTCTCATGCACCCTGGAATGACTCCTGTATTCATGAGGCAATATCGATTGCCACTCGCGTCTATGGAGGCCCTTACAGAAATCATAAAAAACCTATAGAGTCCCATGGGATAATTTGTCCGGTCCACAGTACCTTTAATAATCTGGTACTGGGGATTTTAAAACCAAATGGCCAATGGAGACTTTGCACAGATATTGGGGAGATGAATATACGGGTCCACATGTCCCGATGGCCTCTTCTCTACATTGACCAGGGGCTGGCCCAGATATATGGGTCAATGGTGTACACCGCCATAAACCTCACCAATGGATACTGGACAGTAACCATAAGTAGGAAGGACCAGTACAAGCTGTCCTTTACCTTGGGGGGCAGCAGTAAACATCAACCCGAACTCCCTTTGGATATATGCATTCCGGCAATGAAATCAACATCTTTCTACATAAGTCCATGCCCAACTTGGGTGAAAGGGGTAACCTGGCCTATGTGGACGATTTCCTGTTAAAAGCTCAACTGTAGAGGAACACATAGCTGAAATCTGCTATGCTCTTACACAGTTGAAAGTTGCCAGAGCAAAACTGTCCTTCCAGAAGGCACAGTGGTGTAGGACCCATGTAAACTTTTTGGGACATGAAATCACCCCTGGGGGTCTCTGTCCCCAGGATAAAAAAGTGGAAGCACTACTTAAACTAAAAGACACCACAACTCTGCGGGAACTAAGGAGCCTTCTTGGACTGACTAATTACAGTAGGAAGTTCATTGAGGATTACGCAGAGGTCACAAGACCCCTGGTCCATTTGTTAAAGGGGGGATCAAGTGGGAGTGGGGTCCAGAACATGCCGAGGCAGTGAAGCAACTCAAAAGAAGCCTCTCACAAACGCCTTGTCTAGCGTACCCTACCAAAAACAAGGAATTCTTCTTGAAGACAGGGTTCTCGAATACATGCTTGACAGCAGTTTTATATCAAAAACATGACAAGGTCAATAAAGTCATCTCCTATGCAAGTAAGACTTTATCCTCTGTGGAGGAAAAATTCAACGACTGTGAGATCATTGAAAAATTATCGTCCGTTAATCCAGAGAGAGCACATCATCGTGGGGACTCTGCACCAGCCTTTGCAATACCTCAAAAGTGACAGAATCCAGGCAGGAAATGGAATTAATTCCAAAATTACTTCCTGGATTCTGTCCATGCAAGGCTTTCCTGTGGAGGTCAGATATGGTCAAAACAAGAAGAGTCCCCTCGCGCAAAGTTTGGCTAACTTGCATGATTGTGCCCGATAAAACTGTATCGAGGACGAAAGTCTCAAAACCCAAGACAACATGAAGGTGTAGCTGAATTACCTGCACAAGGTCTATTTGGAAGACACGTGCAAGGAGATGCCCACAGTTTATGTGGACGGGTGCTCCTACCATTTTGACAACAGGAAAAAGGAACTGGTGGCCGGCATTGGGAATGACTGGGTGGATGACGCACCGGAGTCCTCCGCTAGGTACAAAATCGATAGCCGTAGTAGTCAGGTGGCGGGGTTGGTGGCAGTTCACAAGGCCATCCTCACTGTTGTGCAACACCGACTCCAATCACCGATTCAGATTATGTCCGTAATGGGTTCGTGGAGCACCTGTTACGCTCACCTGGTATCCACGGGGACACCACCCAGCCCTGGTTGGATGATTTGCACTCTCAAACCCTCTCCCGGTCCCTTGGTAAGGCCTCTGGTAAGGCCTCTGGTTAAAGATGGGTCTGCAATATGGGAGAGCTGGATTCAATACCAGATTGTCTTTATGTTTTCCCACCTCCCTTGGCCTCAACTCTTTCCTCCCCCTTGGGCCTTCTCCTCACCTTAGTATTGTAAAAGGTGGATTCTCCATCCTGCTCCTCGTGGCAGAGGCACGTAGATGTGGGAGTCGAGCAGAGACCAAGTTACTTCACTGGTGGAAGCCCCCTGTGGGAATCCAGGCCTGCTGCGAATCCGTAGGTTTGCTGCTTTACAGTCTTTATATGCAGTTCTTATGTTCCTCTTAGTTCGAATAATAATGTCTTGCTTCTTTCCTTTTAGCTATGGAAAGGTATTTTGGTGTTTTCATGCAGTTTGAAGATGAGCATGGGCCGGTTGGTGAAAGAGCGGTGTGCGCGATGATGTCCGATGAGTAATCCGCGATGCGCGGTGCTGTTGCGCCTTTTATATTTCTAACCTGTGTCTTTTCTCTCCTTGCAGGTTGCGATGTTCCTGGCCGAGCGCCGTGATGTTCCAGCAATGATACTGACCAGGAGATGACTACGCAGTTAAGAATTGTGTGGCTTTCTTCGTTCGGGAGGAAACGTGAGTAAACGCTTATTAATGCTGTATTTCTTCCTCCTCTTTCCAGGTTATGGTATTCCAGGATGTATGCGGTGCCGGATGATGGAGTTCGTACCTTCAGGTGAGTGGAACTGAAGTCGGCGATGGATTGTAGACAGGATACTATTCCAGGTAAGTTTCGTAGTGTTCTTTCTCTCTCTGCAGGTCCTTGGTTTCAGGTAAGATGGCATCAAAGAACTGGACGCTGTGAGTGTTACGCTGCCCACAGCAGAATAACACGAAGCGTGTTCTGCTGTTTGGGTGTGGTTTAAATAGTCTCAGGTAAAGTAGTCCAGGTATAACAGTCCCAGGCCTGCCACACCCAAAGTAATCCAGGTAAAGTAGTCCCAGGCCTGCCACACCAAAAAGACTAGACCGCATAGCTCAGTTCCTTGTAACTGAGCTATGTGTGTGCCTAACAGGATCACTCACATCAGAATCACTCACCCCTGACATATGGACCTAATGCTCATCCAACTCGACATGGTCGTCAGAGTGTTCTTCAGGGCTGGACTCATAAGCAGCCAGAGACAAGATAGACTGTAGCACTTGGGGGTTTTCATGGCCTACCACCCCACTACCCCTACTTGTGCTGGGTTGATGTAGTGATAACAACCCTGTGCCTGGCATGACAACACCATCCTCCGACTTCATTGCGTCATCATATGAAAAATAGAGAGAAAAAAGGTCACTACACATGTTCGAAACACACAACACACACACAGACAACAAACACATCAGGCAGACATGTGGCACTCAAAACAGAACCTGGTATGCATACTGGGTCAACTTGGAATTGCTTCTGTGATCAGACCTGTTGAAAGGTGGCAGTCTGCATTGAAGTGGGTCTATGCAGTGCATCAGATATGTATGTTACTCACTACCTACATGTACAAGGACTCCATGGTGTGTGTCAGAAAATGTGAAGGCAGTGCAAGGTCAACTTCAGGCATCACGTGCAATGTGCATTCAATGGGTAGCATATCTACAAGCAAAGCACCCCTCTACCCAAGTGCAAAAGCAGGGATGCCTAGCATGGCATCAAAAGGCTGACCATAGACCTGTGTATTGACAGACAGTGTTGACTAGCATCAACAATTTCATGTGAGTCAAGTGACAACACTGCAAATGATGATGGGACAGTAAGCAGGACACATGATGAAACCTCTGGAGTCCACCCACGTGTGAAGAAGACACTACACCAGTTGGACAGAGTCATTGGCCATTAAACAGGCAGAGGCCTGTGACCCTCACAGATTGTCAGACCCTAAACATGTGTGCAACGCAGTACTGATCCACAGTTGACACGGGAAGGCAGATGAAATGCCATGCAATTTGGGTCATCATGGACTTGTATAACAGTGATCATCATGTCATGGACACATATGAGCATGCGTGGAATGCACATGGAGCATGAATGGGCACTCATGTCCCTGCGGGGCATCTGACCTCTGCACAGTCCAAGTGAGACACCCTGCATCAAGTGCTAAGGAAGAACCACAATGGATATGTCTGGCAGATTGGCTACTGGATGTTAGAATGTACACAGAAGACATGACCAGGGAAGTAACCAACGGCAATATTGTAGCAGACCAGTGCTAAGATGGAAATGGGGTGCAGAGCAGGGGGTTGAGGGGCAATGGAGCATGCCTACATTGGCTACCCCCTTGCAGGCAGAGGACATATGCACGTCAGTCATGCTATGCATAGATCCTGGGCTGAGAGGAAGCTCACCCCCCGCTACATGCAGAAGCGTCAGTGAGCTGGAACATGGACCGAAGGGGCATACTGGTAACCAGCATTTGACTACGGTGCAAAAGTGGTGATGTGGACAGTCCCTGTCTGCTCCACATGTCCACCATCCAGCAGAGTAGACATGCATCAGGGAAGCATTGCATTACTCACACATCATAACCATGTACACGTGACATGTAGTGGCAGTCATGCACAACACATCACACAAGTAAAACACACACGTCCTCGACAAACACGCATCAACACTCAACGGACTGGGCATCAAAGTCCGGCATCTCTCCCACTCCTTCGACCAATTCAGTTGGTATAAACTCCGCAATGAGTGACTCATGCGGAGTGAGGTCTTACTCCTCCGGTGCAGGCCCACCACCAGTCACCAGAGTCAAGTTGTAATTTGAGGCACGCTAAGCCTTAGCGCTGCGTTTGAGGTCATTCCAATGCTTTTTGCACTCTTGCGCCGGGCGCACCTCATGGCCGAATGCACTCACATGTTCTGCAACTTCATTCCAGTGGGTATCACGGTGGGCAGCCGTAGTCTGACAATTAGCACCCACTAGCATGTCACCGCTGTGTTTCTGCACATAGCCCACGAGGAAGTCCAGTTCCTGGTTGCAGAAAGGCTTCTTCATCGACGTGCAGGAGGTCGTGGCTGTGTGTGGGGTCCCAGCCTGTGCTGCAGGTGCAACCTTCCTCCTCTTGGATTGTGGCGCAGACCCTGGCTGGCTGATGCCGCCCTGATCAGTATGGCCAGTGGGACTGGTGGATTGAGCCAAGGGAGTGGCAGGTGGAGGGACGACCAAAGGGCTGACTTGTGTCAGTGGCAGCTGGGTGCCCTCTAATGGACCCTGCACATCAACATCCGCTGTGGAAGGGTCATTGACCGCAACTGTCCTGGTTGGCAGAATCACAACCTGGGTGTTGTTGGCTGCATCTGCCCCTGCACTTGCCAACTCCCGGCTGTTCGGGGCAGCAGATGACATTACTGCCCCAGGGACACGTGTCTTGGTCAGGGCAGCCCTGCGTGCCCCTACGGTTTCCCTCCGGTCCTGTTGGAAATCTTCCAAGGGCTCTTCAATCGCCAACGCAGCTTGCGCTGGCAGACCCTGAGCCTGGGTGGTGGTGTCCACAGCTGCACCTGCAGCTACCACTACCCTTGGGCGCGTGGCAGTCGAGGAAATGGACTGCCGGGTCACACAGCGCCAGTGCCAGATGCAGAAGCTGCATCTCCCGTGACCACAGGGGGTGGTGGCATGACTGCACCGACACATGGCACAACATCGTGTTCAAGTGGCGCACCGCTGCCTCTTCCCCCTCTGCGGCCACCCTGGACACCCTGGAGTCCCCCGACTCCCTGGTCACCCCGGCCACGTCCCTGACCACACCCGCCATGAGGAGTACACCCAACTGAGGCGCCCCTCACCTTTGGTGGCCTCCCAATCATGGCACAGATGGAGTAGTGCCGGCACAGATGGAGTAGTGCCAATGGGAGGTGTACACCACAATTGACCTGGGCAATTGGGGTGAAGGGGGTGGGATGCAAGATGTTAACAGCCCCCCAGCACCTGCAAGGCTGTATGTGACCCCGGTGATGTAGTGACGGGTCACGCTACGCTCAGGCACCCCAAAACTGCAGTAAAACCGTGCACGCAACCCTGCAGCCTATGTGCGTGGAATCAACCGCCCGCAGTACGCAGTGGCACGCAGTAACACAAAAATCCATACACATGGGAAACGCAGGCTACTATGACCTCATAAATGGGTGCGATACACAGGGGCACCCGCAGTGGGAAAAATAGCGTGCACGACTCACCGTCTGACTAGCGTGATAATGAAAAACACACGTAGCCAATACCCCCGCCAAAAGAAGAAATACGTCCTCGATCGCTGTGAAGATGTGATGGCGCGCGAAACAACACGAAGCAGCTACACACGTCGGTCTCCATGAAAGGCACGTACCACGTACAGCGAACTGCTGGCCCCGCTCACCTTTAACTCGGGCTGAGGGAAACGCACGCACGCGTCACGTCACTTACGCGCATAGGCCCTTTCCTCGGATTACACGCATTCACACGCGGACGTGCAGTTTTTTCATGCACGCTGAACCACTATGCCCATGTCATGAGGGAAACACCTGCTCGCGTAACGTCAGAGAAGCACTTATGCGCTAAGGGACTTTGGTCCAATGAAAACGCGTACATGTGCTGACGCGCTTACGCGCTAAGGGCCTTTCCTCCAATTACACGCTGACGTGCAATTTTTTCACGTGCCAAATCACCCCGTATCAAGCTGGCCACGCGAAAACACATGGAAGACCACGCTCCTGCCCAGAAGGCCGAATTACTGCCCCCCAGACCCCCGAGCACGCTCCCACCTGCAATCTGCTGCTGCCTGACTGCCTGCTGACCACATGCCCTGCTATTTGGTGCCTGCACGTCAGCCAGGGTTCCAGTTGCTGTGTCCACCCCTGCTGGAACAGAAGACTCCCGACTGGGATACCATCGCTCCACAGCCCAGCCCCAGGACCCAGTTGCCCACCCACGCCTGCCTCGGGGGTCACCATGTCGGGGCAAACACCATCTGAGACCACCGACGACCCCCAGCCAGAGAGGCAGAGGGCCACCAGCTTCAGTGTGAAGGAAGTTGGTGTCCTGGTGGAGCATGTCCTGGGGCATTATGATGCCCTCTTCGGAACATCACGCGCCAACAAGGAAGGACGGGAGAGGATATGGGACGACGTAGTGATTGCCATCAACGCGGTGGTGGTGGCAACCCACGACATCAAGCACGTCAAGAAGCGCTGGGAGGACTTCAGGTCCAGGACCCTCCACAGGGCCCGGCGTCACGCGGAGGGGGGCCGGGTCAGCATGAGTGACATCCAGATGAGGGTCCTGGAACACATATGCCCAGCACTCCACGCCCAGATCCTACGGAGGAAGACCCATCGGGAGTTGAGCGGTAAGTGGCCAAGCATTGGTGTGTGAGACAGGGCATGTTGCAGTGTGCTGGTAGTCTGATACTTGCCTGTATGTGTGACATGGGCCATGTATGGATGTGTGTGTGCAGGGACATCATGGTCATGTATGTGAGACCAGTAATGTGTGAACCACATGGTTGGTGCATGAGTTCCAATGCTACATGGGGAGCTGTATGGCAAATGCACACATGAAAGCATGCCAGTGTCTGTTCTTGCACATGGTGGGGGTGTGAGGGATGGGTGCTGCTGTCATGTACATGTATGGTGCACATGTGTGTGTGTCTGAGAAGTGTGTCTGTGACTTCGATAAGCCATGGATTCATGACACATGTCCATGATGATGTGTAGATTCACTCATGCAGTGCGGTCACCATTGTATGCACTGTGTCTATCCACTGTGTCAGTGGTGTACAAGGCATGATGCATGACCCTCCGGTGATGTGTGTGCATGGGATCCGTGTGAGCCATGATGCATGTGAGTTTGAAGGCAACATTTTGATTAATAGAGGCCCTTGTACATGGATGCTGAGGTTGATTGCAGGTGCCATGCACTGCCACTCATGTGTTATTGCTTCCTGTCTAGGGGAATATTGTACTGTACCCTGATGCTTGTGTTCAATGTCTCCCTCAACGCAGCGTCAAGTGAAGAAGAGGACGGAGACGGCGCTGTGGAGCCAAGCAGCGGGAATGCCTCCACTGGGCGACGACGCAAGGCCCAGCCACCCTCCCAGGACTTGCCATCATCCGGGAGCGAGGGGGCTGGTGCCGTGTCTGCCACTACGGCTGTGACGGAAGGGCTGGGTGAGCCCCCACAGGGGCTTGCAATAATGGAAGATGGTACGGAGACATCCAGGTTGGTAGTCTCCACAGAGGAGGAGGGGCCCGCTACTGAGCTGCACAGGTGGCCTGGTGGGGGTAGTACCACTGGTGCAAGTGGTGCAGTCCAGGGCCAGGGTCAAGAGGCAGCAGAGGTCACCGCGGGGGGCCTGTGCATGTCCCTGTCCTTGACCCTGTGACTGCACCACCATGCACCAGCAGGGATGCCTCGTCCCAGGCCCGTCCGCAGGTAGGGGAGAGTGCCATGTCATCTGCCTCTCCACTACCTGCGGACGAGGGGTCCCATGAACGTATGGGCTCCATCCTGATTGGTGTCGCATTGCGCATGCATGACATTCGTGATGATGTGCATTCTTCCTGGGCAGAGAATGCACGCCATCACGAAGAGCAGCGTTGTGACGTGGCACTGCTGGGAGGGGCCCTGGTTGGTGGGTTCCTACATGTGACGCGCACTCTGGCAGACCTCTCCTCCTCTGTGGAGACTATGCGCCAGTCGTTCTCCCTGCCGTCTTCCTGCCCAGGTTCCACCAGGGCCCCTGCGTACCTGGCCTGACCAACACAGGCAGCTTGGTGGAGATCCCATCCCTGCCACAGTCGGGAGTCGGCGGTACAGCAGGGGTGGACACCACAACTGGAGACCAGCTGATGGAGGATGTGCAGGCATCATCGGACAGGGCACATGGACAGCAGCAGCAGCAGGAGCAGGCTCTAGGTGGGAGCAATGATGGCTCGGGCCAACAACATTGGGGGGCAGGCATCGGCCAGAGGGCAGGAGAACCCTGGAATGGATGTGTCTTCCGTGTGGCTGTGGTTGGGCCAGCATATAGGTGCGGAGCGGCGGCGTGTGGAAGAGGCGCGGCTCACCATGGTCAGGGCGGAGTTCTCCATGCATCGGGCATTGAGGCGGGCAGAGTGCCTCGAGGCGACTCACAGGGAGTTGGAACAGGCCATGAGTGCCTCCCTGCGAGACCTCCGGGCCAGGACAGAGGCCCGCCTCCATCAAATAGACATGGAGTTCGATGATGCCCTGGCCGAAAACATCAATGAGTGAGCCGCAGGACTTGCCCGTCGCCATTGTAAAAAGTTTATAGTGTTAGGTTTCCTTTTTTTTATTTTGGGGCTTTTGGACTATGCCCCACACTTTTATAAATAGTTTTTTTGTTAGGTAGGTCATTAGATCAGTTTCATTTGTTTCGTTGGGCTCATGAACCCTTGAAAATTGTATTGTACATAGTTGGACGTTGGATTTATTTGGACTTTTTAATTTCATTTCACCATGGATCAATGGATTTACCTTTTTGCGTTTCATTTGGATTTGGTTTGGTGGACAGAGAGTTTTGGCCATTTTTCTTTTGGATTACTTGGGCTTTTTTGAGGAATTTTATTTTTTTTATTTGGACATTTCATTTCATGTTTGCCATTATTTTATGCTTTAAGTACTTTCAATTGGTTTTCATGTTAATACATTTTGATCTTTTACTTCAATGTGTGAGATTCACTCATTGGGTTCATGCATGTTGACATGTGGGTTTACTCAATCAATGGCAAATTGTGTGTGTGTGTGTGACAGACATGTGTTGATGTACATAGTTGACTTTTGGTTTGTGTCATGAGATGGGCATGTCACTGCTGGGTGGGTGAGTGGGTGGGGGAACATGAGTGGGACATGAGTGGGGGCCTGCTGGCAGGTGCCACTCACTGCTGGGGGGTGGGGTGCTGGGGGGACATGTGTGGGACATGAGTGGGGGCCTGCTGGCAGGTGCCCCTCACTGCTGGGGGTGGGGGTGCAGGGGGACATGAGTGGGGGCCTGCCAGCAGTTGCCTCTCACTCCTAGGGGGTGGTGGTGCAGGCGGACATGAGTGGGGGCCTGCTGGCAGGTGCTCCTCACTGCTTGGGGGTGGGGGTAAAGGGGGACATGAGTGGGGGCCTGCTGGCAGGTGTCCCTCACTGCTGGGGGGTTGGGGTACAGGGGGACATGAGTGGGGGCCTGCTGGCAGGTGCCCCTCACTGCTGGGGGTGGAGGTGCAGGGGGACATGAGTGGGGGCCTGCTGGCAGGTTCCCCTCACTGCTGGGGGTGGGGGTGCTGGGGGACATGAGTGGGGGCCTGCTGGCAGGTGCCCCTCACTGCTGGGGGGTGGGGGTGCAGGGAGACATGAGTGGGGGCCTGCTGGCAGGTTCCCCTCACTGCTGGGGGTGGGGGTGCTGGGGGACATGAGTGGAGGCCTGCTGGCAGGTGCCCCTCACTGCTGGTGGGTGGGGGTGCAGGGGGACATGAGTTGGTGATCATACTGCAAGGTGACATGTGGCTTGGCTGGGGGGCATGCCCATGGTGGATTGGCTGCCTGCAGGACATGGCCAGGGGTGCAGGGTAGTCCCCTGTTGTGTGGGCTGCCTGCAGGGTCTGTGGAGGGGGGAGAGGGGACACCTGGGAGGACCCACACTGCCAATTCACGTGTAGGACTCCCCGCGCACCACACTGGATACACGTACCCCGCTCTGACAGCAAAATCGCGTGTGAAACTTCCCACGAACCCCAGTAATACACGTACCCCATTCGCACAGGGCCTATCGCATGTAAAACTTCCCACGAACCCTAGTAATACATGTACCCCGCTCGCACAGGGCCAATCGCGTGTGAAACTTCCTGCGAACCCCAGTAATGCATGTACCCCACTCGCACAGGGCCAATCGCGTGTGAAACTTCCCGCAAACCCCAGTAATGCACGTACCCCACTCGCACAGGGCCTATCGCGTGTGAAACTTCCCGCGAACCCCAGTAATACACGTACCCCACTCGCACAGACGTTTTCGCGTATGTAACTTCCCGCGCACCCCAGTAATACACATACCCCACTCGCACAGGGCCTATCGCGTGTGAAACTTCCCGCGAACCCCAGTAATACACGTACCCCGCTCGCACAGGGCCAATCGCGTGTGAAACTTCCCGTGAACCCCAGTAATACACGTACCCCACTCGCACAGGGCCAATCGAGTGTGAAACTTCCCGCGAACCCCAGTAATACACGTACCCCACTCGCACAGGGCCTATCGCGTGTGAAACTTCCTGCGAACCCCAGTAATACATGTACCCCACTCGCACAGGGCCTATCGCGTGTGAAACTTCCTGCGAACCCCAGTAATACATGTACCCCACTCGCACAGGGCCAATCGCGTGTGAAACTTCCTATGAACCCCAGTAATACACGTACCCCACTCGCACAGGGCCTATCGCGTGTGTAACTTCCCGCAAACCCCAGTAATACACATACCCCACTCGCACAGGGCCAATCGCGTGTGAAACTTCCCGTGCACCCCAGTAATAAATGTACCCCACTCGCACAGGGCCAATCGCGTGTGAAACTTCCTGCGAACCCCAGTGATACACGTACCCCACTCGCACAGGGCCTATCGCGTGTGAAACTTCCAGCAAACCCCGGTAATAAACGTACCCCACTCGCACAGGGACAATCGCATGTGAAACTTCCGCGAACCCCAGTAAAACACGTACCCCACTCGCACAGGGCCAATCGCGTGTGAAACTTCCTGCGCACCCCAGTAATACACGTTCCCCGCTTGCCATGTGCTGTGTGGTGGCCATGTATACTGGTACAGGGTTAGCCCAGCCCTTTTGTGCTGGTTTGGGGATTTTGATGGCTTTTTCCTGCGCGACGGGCGTTCTTGGGGGCGTAACTGGCGCTGCTGCAGGGTCGCTGCGTCACTGTGCGCCACGGCTGGTTTGGTAACTAAAATCCATGAATACGCTGTGCACGGAAATGGATTTTAGCATACGCGGCTGGCGCAGAGATCCACACACGCACACTGTGCGCCAGCCGCGTCTGCCACTTGTGCGCTAAATTCTATGAATTACCCCCTTGGTTTCTGTTGAAAGAAAGAAAAAAAAACTTTGAAACCAGCAGAACAGGTTTGGCCCAGGCACTTACTTCAAAGGTGCCCTGCCTTCCATGGGAAAATAATTACTTCCACAAGTGAACCAGCTGCCATGGGCATATGAAAGGGCCAAGGTGTGGGAGGTTGTGGCCTCGTCAGACTGCCCGGCATTTCTACAGAAAGGAACAAAGGACCCAAGGGGGACTAGCATTTTCGCCAAGGGGTGTGTTTTCCTTTGACAACCCTCCACAGCCCAACTGCCTGGCTTCAAAGGGCGTCATGGAAACCCTTTGTTCAAACTGACCCATGGCAAGACAATTTGGCTGTGGGGGGTTGAAAAGACCGCCCACACCTGTGACTAATCCAGCCCATTGATTTTATATTAAGACATTTCTCCCAATGCCCTGAATAAGCTGTAATGTTATATTATGCCAGAATTTTATGTGCGTTATGGACAAATCCAAAGAGACTAAGCATATGTTCCTAGCACCTGGGGAACTACAATCGCAGGAAAAATGGATTTCTGGGTGAAGTATAAATGATACCGATATAAAACTTGGTGAAAATATGCAAAATAGCATTGGGCATATTTGTTGCAGAATTTGTAATGGTGAAATTGTGCCCAAAATTGTGCCCAAAAGCGCAGCTGCCTCGCACAGAGTTGGCGATCGGACTATCCGATTCCCTGTGAAGTATGGAATCTGCATATCTGTTTTTTTATGATGGTGACTAGTACAGATTTTAAGTTTTGCTCCATAACTTTTTTTTTTTAAGTAACTCTGGGGGAACAAAGAAAAGTCATAAATGCACACACATAAAATTATGTCAGTTCCCCTGAACCAATCAGCCGGGAGGGAGGAGGGGACACCAGTAGCCTGGCCCATCCCAGTAGAGGGTTAAGTCCAGAGTACTTCCACCCAAATTGTAAAATTCTATGCTGTCACTCTTGCTATATAAGCAGGAGACAGGGAAACACTAGTGACGAGCAACTGAAAACCAGACACCAAGATCCAGGAAAGGAGAGATACATCCCACCATCCAGATCCAGACATACCCAAGCATCGAGGGTGAAAGGAGAAAAGGGAGCTGATCCCATCTAGGAGAGCCCAATGACCAGACCTTGCCTAGCTAACCCCTTCCTCTGTCCACAGTGACCAGACCTTGCCAAGCTGATCCCATCCAGGAGAGCCCACCTGTCCCAGTGACCAGATATCTTGACCCCGCTGTCCCAGTGACCAGATTCCTTGGCCCCACTGTCCAGAAACCTAGCTGGCTGTACAAAGTCCCACACTCAAGCTTACCTTATAAGTATCACCTCACCCAGTCCCAAAAACTGCATATCCCGCTCTTTAATTTAGCATCCTACAAAAAATCCAATCGAAAGTCCCATATTGCATACCCCTCTATTTTGAATCATGCGTCTCCTATTCAAATCCTATTGAAATCTCAGTCAAATCCCAGATTGCTAGTATCATCTGTTCACCTTTTCCATAGAAGAATCTGTGTTAGTCTATGTCTGTTATTGTATTCCTTATGATAATTCTTCCAGTTATCTGTGTAAGTCCCTAGTATTATTTGAAGTAACTCAATTAATTTCCCCATTGAAAATTCACGTTCATTATTGTTGCCTTTCGAAAGTAACAATTTTGTCATGTATAAATATAGTCTCAATAGAAATAGTCTAGTATAACAAAAAACGAATTTGCATGTGTATTGTGCATTTCTATAAATTTCGATTTTCAGTTCACCCAATAGAAAAACCCAAACACAATCCCATAAAGAGTAATCCCTTCCCATCAGAATCCTGTCTGATATGTGCCTTTGTTTCCCATCCAAAAACCGATTTCCTATTTTGAAAGCTAAGCCCCTTTTCTTAGCTGCTTGTCATTTTATAGCCTGTGGAAAATAATAAATTGCAATTCTGCCGCATGTGTTTTATTCTGCATTGTTTTCCTCCCAAAATCCATTTTCTTACCAGTGTCATGTTGCTTTGGTGCCCTGTTCAGTAGTCTGTAAGCTTCCTGGTTTCTTAATGCAGCCATACAAATTTCTCTCCTTGCGTTCCCACTGCAATTGTAAACTGATATACAAGTAACAAGTAAAATCTGAGTATGCTATTATGCTCCTTTTGAAGGTTTTCAATTTGTTTCTACCATCCCATCCTGGCGTGGTGGGTTGAATTTAAAAATTGATGTTTCCCTCTTCATACTGACTCCTTGCCACTACTTTCCATCCACAAAGAAGTTTGTTATTAGGTGTTTGGGGGAAGTGTTGCAGGGGGAGTGCATAACCTATGTGCCATCTGTCATTTACAAGAGTGATTCTGCTTCTGATTTCTATTAAAGGTTTATGTAGATGATGTTAATTTGAATTAATTGTGTAGTAGGATTGTTGCATTGTATAGCCACAGTAGTGGTGGATGCTGTCCTAATTTTGATTTGCTTGATTGTCTTTGAATTCTAAAAATGTATAAATATTTAATTGTTACAGACTGGCCTGGTTCATAGTCCATTACAACACAGGGTATTTGTTAAGGTGGGTGTGAGATGGGTTGGGTGCCTTCTCAAAGTAGAACCCGAGGATACAGATAAAAAATGTTTTTATTGTGCGCCACACTCATTGTCAGTGAAAAGAGTCCCTGGCTGGAGTGTGCCGTGTTCTAAAACCATTACAGTTCCATGCGATTGCTGTTTGAGCAGAGAAGGAATGTGTCTGTTTAATATGTGGGCACCCCAGTCATAGATAATCCTACAGTGAAATGCCCTTTTTTTGGTTCATATTGCACCAGTCATACTTTCAAAAGGGAGGGGCTGTACCGTAAAGGCACTTATGGATCAGGGGGTTTGTGTTGAATTGAACTCTAGCTGCTAAAGGCAGCGAGTGGAGACCTTTCCTGTGATTAGACGCATGCTCTCTCCTGGAGATGTTTTTGATAATCCTCACTGCTTCATTTAGTAGAACTTGGAGTTTTTGGATGCTGCCTTTGCTAGCTCCGCACAGAAGTGCATTGCAATGATCTATTCTAGGCAAGATTATTGTCCTCACTAATGTCTCACAATTTTTGCTAGAAACAAAGGTTTTGATTTGTCTCAGCAGTCATGTGATATGGCAATTTTTTTGCTGTGTTTTCGGTATGGAGCTCTGTGCTCAAAGAAGCTTCAAAGTACATGCCCAATGTTTTCACCTTTTCAGATACTGCTACCCTATTGCTATTTATTTTAAAATTAGTATCTTGGGTCAAGTTTAGATCTTGCCTGTGAGGTTCAAAGATCAGAAGCTCAGTTTTTGATCCATTCAAACACATCCAGTTGGATGACATCCAGCGACCAATGGATTCACAAATGAGTGTAAGTGTTCTTTAATATAGTCTCCTTTCAGTTCCATTAGTGTCTGGGTGTCGTCCGCATAGTGGTAAATATTACCTTCATACCTGTGTGCATATCACAGAGGGGTTTGCTGTAATAAATAGAGCTGGAGAGAGGCATGCCCCCCGAGGGACTCCAAAGGTGATTTCCTTTGCGTCAGATAAAGCATTATCCATTTTCACCCAGGATATCCTATTGTTTAAGAAAAATTGACTCCAACTTACTGCATTCTCTGAGCAATACGTGGTGGTTATAGTTTGTAGTAGTTGTTTGTGGTTGAGAAGGTCAAATGCAGAGGACTGTCTAGTAATACTCATTGGCCATTTCTGCTTTTATACACAATGCTAAGCATTTGGGATTGGAGATCTAGTAAGGCAGTTTCTATGCCTTGATTCGGCCTGAAGTCAGATTGCCTTCATTGAAGGATTGCATTGCATTAAAGAAATTCTTGGAGCTGAATGACAGCCATTGTGTCTGCGATTTCCAAGAGAAAGGGGGTATTAGTGATGGGTCTTACATTTGTGGCATGTCTAGTGTTC